>NW_027518721.1:2962500-12962500 GCF_043159265.1 Tasmannia lanceolata
ATTCTTTGAATAATTTTTAGTCATTAGGGACTTTCATTAGAATCTAGAGTTCCACTGGTATTTGACTTACTCTTTGTTTCTCGAAATTTTCAGTCGGTTCGGGCTATGACGGAATGCTTCTTGAGCCAACCCCTTCCCTTCCTGCCTTAGAGTTTTCGCAGGTTAAGGGATTTCTTCCTCTTTAGAGTCTGTCCTACCACCCTAGATTTTAGGAGTCTGTCCTACCCTTTTAAAATTCATCAGTCTGTCCTACCTCTATAGAATATAGGATTCTGTCCAACCTTCATAGAGTTTAGGATTCCGTCCTTCCATCTTTGAGAGTCAATCTTTCAGGAGTCTGTCCTATCATCATAGGCGTTAGGATTCTGTCCATCCTCTCATCAAGTCATGTGATTTTTATCCGCTCTTGCAAGGTATAGGATGCTGTCCAACCCTTGCAGAGTCGTGATTCTGTCCAATTCCCCGCAAAGCATAGGATGTTCTCCAACCTTTGCGGGATATCAGGAGTCTGTCCTACCCTTATGATGATAAGATTATGTCCTCTTGTGTCAAAAATAACAAAAACGCTTCAAAACATCAAAAATCTCAAAAATCTTGAGTCATTAAGAGTGTAGTTAGGAAAATCCAGTCCGAACTACGGATGGCTTGATCCCTAGCTGAGGGGTACGTAGGCAGCTCGGGCTTGCAGCTGGCATCCTGAGTTCAGTCACAACTTAAAAAACTTCCATAAGCTTCAAAACCTCTCAAACCTTCCCAAAATACAAAAATTCTTCAAAATAACCTTACAACCAATTTTAAAAAGATCTCCTCATAGAGTTAGGAGTCTGTCCTAGGCGTTTGGGGTGTCTTAGAGTTAGGAGTCTATCCTGTTTGTGTTGATATGCTGAGTCTTGTCGTGTGAGTGTCCTCAGAGTTAGGAGGCCTCGAGTCGTGGTCGGTTAGACACTTAGTCGAGCCGATGGCTAGACTAGAACACACTTAGATAGCCCATGGTTTTCCTTTGGACGCACAGCCTAGTCACACATAGGGTGTAGGGTCCACTTGCATTAGTTAGGGCATATAGGGAGTCCTAAAAATTACCATTCACTTGAACTTAAGTAATAGCAAGAAGCTTTAAAAACTAGTCGAGTCTAGTTGATCGAGTCTAGGATAGCGGTCCTAGAGGGTTAGGCATTGGAGATTAGCATAGGTCGCCGAACTACGTTGACTCTGATTCTTCCCTAGGCCGGAATACGTAGTGCAGCCAGGATGGATGGCCATCTTGGTCCGAGTCAAGTATCACATTAGAGTCTAGGGTTTGTCATACTGTATGTTTTGCTGTGTTTTCTTACTTTCATGTACAGACCCTATACCTTTAGCTTTAGCATGCATGTGTGTGCCCATCAGAACTTAGACACCAATTAGGCATGACACTCATAACCTAGCTATTCTTAGGTGCCATGTCTTTCATTTCTTTTGTTTGTGCTTTTTATTCATCTCCGAGACATGCATGATTAGCTAAACGTTATCTCGGGGATATTCGTTCCCATTTCGCATGATTTTCGCCCAAAACTCTTCAAAGTTAATAATAAATGGCATAAGAGACCAGGTGCTTGCACTTGGGCAAATTGGGGGCGCCTAACCCCTTCCCCATTCGTCATCAGGTACGGACCTTTTGTATCTCTGGTTATCTGTTGCGACAGAGCACATCATGGGATCCAGGGCCTACTTCCTTGGATGTCGACTCTTTCTTTGTTTAAGGTACGCCTTGAATCCGGGCTAGTCCCCGAATCGAGAGGTATCTCACTTTGCATCGCCACTCATGCTGTGAGGGGCACTCTTTTGAGAGTTCCTTGGTGGAGCTCTCCTCCACGTGGATGATCTAGAGATTTTCAAGGGGCTCGTCCCCCTGCCTCTCTCGGATCGGGGTCCACAACATGTTGTCAAGGAGCCTTTAGCCAAGTTTTGAGATTAGGGTGAGATGGTATTAAATCTTAGATTTAGGTTATAAAGGATGGAGATTGAAAAACTAGAAGGTTTCTTATTTTAGAAACTTTATAAAACATCCATCTTTTAAACATATGAAATCCTAGAAATGGTGTTAATGAGCTTTTAGCCAAGTTTTGAGATGCGGATGAGATGTTATTGAATTTTAGATTTAGATGATAAATGATGGAGATTGAAAAAATAGAAAGTTACGAATTTTATAAACTTTATAAAACAACAATCTTTTAGACATTGGTGACCCTAGAGATGGTGTGAAGGAGCTTTTAGCCTAGTTTTGGGATGATGATAAGATAGTTTTGAATCTTAGATTTAGTTGATCATGGATGGAGAATGAAAAAATAGAAAATTTCTTATATTAGTAATTTTATAGAATATCTATTTTTTAGACAAAGGAAACCCTAAAGATGATATCAACGAGGTTTTAACCAAGTTTTGGGATGAGAATGACAGGGTATTGAATCTTAGATTTAGTTGATGAAGGATGGAGATTGAAAAAATAGAAAGTTTCTTATTCTAGAAACTTTATACAACATCAATCTTTTAGACTTAGTAAACCCTATAGATGGTGTCAAGGAGCTTTTAGCCTAGTTTTGAGATGAGGATGAGATGTTATTGAATCTTATATTTGGTTGATGAAGGATGCAGATTGAAATAATAGAAACATCAATCTTTTAGACATATGAAACCCTAGAGATGGTGTCAATGAGCTTTTAGCTAAGTTTTGAGATGAGGATGAGATGATATTGAATCTTAGATTTAGTTGATGAAGGATGGAGACTAAAAAACTAGAAAGTTTCTTATTTAAGAAACTTTATAAGACATCAATCTTTTAGACATAAAAAACCCTAGAGATGGTGTGAAGGATCTTTTAGCCAAGTTTTGAGATGACGATGAGATGGTATTAGATCTTAGATTTAGTTGATAAATGATGGAGATGGAAAAAATAGAAAGTTTCTTATTATGGAAACTTTATAAAACATCTATCTTTTAGGCATAGGAAACCCTATAGATGTTGTCAACGAGCTTTTAGCCAAGTTTTGAGATGAGAATGAGAGGGTATTAATCTTAGATTTAGTTGATAAATGATGGAGATTGAAAATAGAAAGTTTCTTACTTTACAAACATTATAAAGCATCATTCTTTTAGACATAGGAGAACCGAGAGACGGTGTGAAGGAGCTTTTAGCCGTGTTTTGGGATGAGGATGAGAAGATATTGAATCTTAGATTTAGTTGATTTAGGATGGATATTGAAAGAATAGAAAGTTTTTCATTTTAGAAACTTTGTAAAACATACATCTGTTAGACATAGGAAACCCTAGAGATGATGTCAACGAGCTTTAAGCCAAGTTTTTGGATGAGAAGTAGAGCGTACTGAATCATAGATTTAGTTGATGAAGGATGGAGATTGAAAAATTAGAAAGTTTCTTATTTTAGAAACTTTCTAAAACATCAATATTTTAGATATAAGAAACCCTAGAGATGGTGTCAAGGTGCTTTTAGCCAAGTTTTAGAATAAGGATGAGATGGTATTGAATCGTAGATTTAGCTGGTGAAGGATGGAGATTGAAAAATAGAAAGTTTCTTATTTTAGAAACTTTATAAAACATCTATCTTTTAGACATAGGAAATCCTATAGATGGTGTCAATGAGCTTTTAACTAAGTTTTGAGATGAGGATGAGATGATATTGAATCTTTAATTTAGTTGAAAGGATGGAGATTGAAAAACTCGAAAGTTTCTTATTTTAGAAACTTTATACGACATCCATCTTTTAGACATAGGAAACTCTAGAGATGGGGTTAAGGAGCTTTTTGCTCATTTTTGATATGAGGATGAGATTGTATTTAATCTTAGATTTAGTTGGTAATTGATGAAGATTGAAAAAATAGAAAGTTTCTTATTTTAGAAACTTTATAAAACATCCATCTTGTAGACATAAGAAATCCTGGAGATGGTGTCAAGGAGCTTTTAGCTAATTTTTGAAATGAGGATGAGATGATACTGAATCTTTAATTTAGTTGATGAAAGATATAGACTAAAAAATAGAAGGTTTCTTATTTTAGAAACTTAATAAGAAACGTTGTAAGACATCCATGTTTTAGACATAAGAACCCTCTAGTGATGGTGTCGAGGAGCTTTTAGCCAAGTGTTGAGATGAGGATGAGAGCGTAATGGATCTAAGATTTAGTTGATAAAGGATGGAGATTGAAAAAATAGAAAGTTTCTTATTTTAGATACTTTATAAAACATCAATCTTTTACATATAAGAGACCCTAAAGATGATGTCAAGGTGCTTTTAGCCATGTTTTGGGATGAGGATGAGATGGTATTGAATCGTAGATTTTGTTGGTGAAGGATAGAATTAAAAAATAGAAAGTTTCTTACTTTATAAACTTTATAAAACATCCAGCTTTTAGACATAGGAAACCCAATAGATGGTGTCAATGAGCTTTTAGCTATGTTTTGAGATGAGGATTAGATGGTTTTGAATTTTTGATTTAGTTGATCAAGGATGGAGATTCTAAAATCGAAAGTTTCTTATTGTAAAAACTTTATAAAACATCAATCTTTCAGACACAGGAAACCTCATAAATGGTGTGAAAGAACTTGTAGCTAAGTTTTGTGATGAGGATTAGATAGTATTCAATCTTTGATTTATTTGAACAAGGATGGAGATTGAAAAAAAAAAAGTTTAATATTATATAAACTTTATAAAACATCAATCATTTAGACATAG
The DNA here is from genome assembly GCF_043159265.1 of Tasmannia lanceolata. Classification (NCBI taxonomy): domain Eukaryota; kingdom Viridiplantae; phylum Streptophyta; class Magnoliopsida; order Canellales; family Winteraceae; genus Tasmannia; species Tasmannia lanceolata. Next base: position 2,967,224 of record NW_027518721.1, read on the forward strand.
GAAATCCTAGAGATGATATCAACGAGCTTTTAGCCAAATTTTGGGATGAGAATGAGAGGGTATTAAATCTTATATTTAGTTGATGAAGGATGGTGATTGAAATAAAAGTTTCTTATTTTAGAAACTTTATAAAACATCATTCTTTTAGACATAGGAGAACCTAGAGATGGGGTCAAGGAGATTTTAGCCGTGTTTTAGGATGAGGAAGAGATAATATTGAATCAAATATTTAGTTGATTAAGGATGGAGATTGAAAATATGGAATGTCTATTATTTTAGAAACTTTGTAAAACATCAATCTTTTAGACATAAGAAACCCTAGTGATGATGTCAATGAGTTTTAAGCTACTTTTTTGGATGAGAATAAGAGGGTATTGAATCTTAGATTTAGTTGATGAAGGATGGAGATTGAAAAATTAGAAAGTTTCATATTTTAGAAACTTTATAAAACATCCATCTTTTAGACATAGGAAACCCTAGAGATGGTGTCAAGGAGCTTTTAGCTGAGTTTTGAGATTAGGATTAGATGATATTGAATCTTAGAGTTAGTTTATGAAGGATGTGGACTAAAAAAATAAAAAATTTCTTATTTTAGAAACTTTATAAGACATCCATCTTTAAGACATAGGAACCCGTAGAGATGGTGTCAAGGAGCTTTTAGCAAAGTTTTGAGATTATGGTGCGATGGTATTAAATCTTAGATTTAGTTTATAAAGGATCGAGGTTGAAAAAATAGAAAGTTTTTTATTTTAGAAACTTTATTAAACTCTTAGATTTAGTTGATAAAGGATGGAGATTTAAAAAATAAAAAGTTTCTTATTTTATAAACTTTATAAAATAACCATCTTTTAGACATAAGAGATCTTAGAGATGGTGTGAATGAGCTTTTAGCCTTGTTTTGGGATGATGATAAGATGGTTTTGAATCTTAGATTTAGTTGATCATCGATGGAGATTGAAAAAATAGAATGTTTCTTATTTTAGAAACGTTATAAAGCATCTATCTTTTAGATATAAGATACCCTAGGGTTAATGTCAAGGAGGTTTTAACCAAGTTTTGGGATGAGAATGTGAGAGTGTTGAATCTTAGATTTAATTGATGAAGGAAGGAGATTGAAAAAATAGAAAGTTTCTTAGTTTAAAAACTTTATTAACTATTAATCTTTTACACTTAGTAAACCCTAGAGATGGTGTAAATGAGCTTTTACCCAAGTTTGGAGATGAGGATGAGATGGTATTGAATCTTAGATTTAGTTGATAAGAGATGGAGATTGAAAAAATAGAAAGTATTTTATTTTAGAAACTTTATAAAACATCTATCTTTTAGGCATAGAAACCCTAGAGATGATGTTAACAAGCTTTTAGCCAACTTTTGAGATGAGAATGAGAGGGGATTGAATCTTAGATTTAGTTGATTAAGGATGGAGATTGAAAAAATAGAAAGTTTCTTATTTTAGAAACTTTGTAAGACATCCATCGTTTAGACATACGAAACCCTAGAGATGTTGTGAAGTAGATTTTAGCCAAGTTTTGAGTTGAGGATGAGATGGTATTGAATCTTAGATTTAGTTGATGAAGGATGGAGATTGAAAAAATAGAAAGTTTCTTATTTTAGAAACTTTATAAAACATCTGTCTTTTAGACATAGGAAGCCCTAGAGATAATACCAACGAGCTTTTAGCCAAGTTTTGGGGTGAGAATGAGAGGGTATTGAATCTTACATTTAGTTGATTAAGGATAGATATTGAAAAAGTAGAAGGTTTCTTATTTTAGAAACTTTACAAAATATCAATCTTTTAGACTTAATAAACCTTAGAGATGTTGTCAAGGAGCTTTTAGCGAAGTTTTGAGATCAGGATGATATGGTTTTGAATCTTAGATTTAGTTTACGACGGACGGAGATTGAAAAATTAGAAGTTTCATAATTTAGAAACTATATAAAACATCAATCTTTTAGACATATGAAACCCTATAGAGAGTTTCTTGTTTTAGAAACTATATAAAATATGAATCTTTTAGCTAAGTTTTGGGATGAGAATGAGATGGTACTGAATCTTATATTTAGTTGATGAAGGATGGATATTTAAAAAATAGGAAGTTTTTAATTTTAGAAACATTATAAAACATCCGTCTTTTAAACATATGAAACCCTAGAGATGATGACGACGAGCTATTAGTCAACTTTTCAGATGAGAATGAGAGGGTAATGAATCTTATATTTTGTTAATTTAGGATGGACATTGAAAAAATAGAAGGTTTTTTATTTTAGAAACTTTCCAAGACATCCATCTTTTAAACATAAGAAACCCTAGAGATGGTGTCATGGGGCTTTTAGCTAAATTTTAAGATGAAGATGAGATGATATTGAATCTTAAATTTAGTTGATAAAGGATGGAGATTGAAAAAATAGATAGTTTCTTATTTTAGAAACTTTATAAAACATCCATCTTTTAGACATAGGAAATCCTATATATGGTGTCAAGGAACTTTTAGCCGCGTTTTGAGATGAGGATGAGATGATATTGAATCTTAGATTTAGTTGATGAAGAATAGAGATTTAAAAAATAGATGGTTTCTTATTCTAGAAACTTTGTAAGACATCTATCTTTTAGCAAAGGAAACCTTAGGGATGGTGTCAAGGAGCTTTTAGCCAAGTTTTGAGATGATAATGAGATGGTATTGAATCTTAGATTTAGTTGATAAAGGATAGAGATTGAAAAAATAGAAAGTTTGTTATTGTAGAAAGTTTAAAAAACATCCATCTTTTAGACATGAGAGCCTAGAGACGGTGTCAATGAGCTTTTAGCCATGTTTTGGGATGAGGATGAGAGGGTATTGAATCTTAGATTTAGTTGATTAATGATGCAGATTGTAAAAATTGAAAGTTTCTTACTTTAGAAACTTTATCAAACATCCATCTTTTAGACTTAGTAAACCATAAAGATGGTGTCAAGGAGCTTGTAGCCAAGTTTTGAGATGAGGATGAGATGGTATTGAATCTTAGATTTAGTTGATGATCGATACATATTGAAAAAATAGAAAGTTTCTTATTTTAGAAACTTTATAGAACACCCACCTTTTAGACATAGGAAACCCTATAGATGGTGTCCATGAGCTTTTAGCCAAGTTTTGAGATTTTGATTAGATGGTATTGAATATTAGATTTAGTTGATCAAGGATGGGGATTGTAAAATATAAAGTTTCTTATTTTAGTAACTTTATAAAACATCAATCTTTTAGACATAGGAAACCCCCTAGATGGTGTCAAGGAGGTTTTTGCAAAGTTTTGAGGTGGGGATGAGATGATATTGAATCTTAGATTTAGTTGATGAAGGATGGAGATTGAAAAAATAGAAAGTTTCTTACTTTTGAAACTTTATAAGACATCAATCTTTTAGACATAGGAAACCGAAACGATGGTGTCGAGGAGCTTTGTGGATGAGATGGTATTGAATCTTAGAATTAGTTTATAAAGGATGAAGATTGAAAAAATAGAAAGTTTCTTATTTTAGAAACTTTACAAAACATCAATCTTTTAGATGTAGAAGACCTTAGACACGATGTCAAGGAGCTTTTTGCCAGAATTTGGGACAAGGATGAGCAGATATTGAATCATAGATTTAGTTGATTAAGGATGGAGATTGAAAAAATAAAAGGTTTCTTATTTTAGAAACTTTATAAAATATCCACCTTTTAAACATTGGAAGCCCTAGAGATGATATCAACGAGCATTTAGCCAAGTCTTAGGATGAGAATGAGAGGGTATTGAATCTTTGATTTAGTTGATTAAGGATGGAGATTGAAAAAATAGAAGGTTTCTTATTTTAGAAACTTTGCAAAATATCAATCTTTTAGACTTAATAAACCCTAGAGATGGTGTCAAAGAGCTTTTAGCCAAGTTTTGAGATGAGGATGATATGGTAGTGAATTTTAGATTTAGTTTACGACGAATGGAGATTGAAAATACAAAGTTTCTTATTTTAGAAACTTTTTTATAACACCCATCTTTTAGATATATGAAACCCTAGAGAAGATGTCAACGAGCTTTTAGTCAAGTTTTGGGATCAGAATGAAAGGGTATTGAATCTAAGATTTCGTTGATGAAGAATGGAGGTTGAAAAAATAGTAATTTTCTTATTTTAGAGAATTTGTAAAACATCAACATTTTAGACTTAGTAAACCATAGAGATATTTTAAAGAAGGTTTTAGGCAAGTTTTGAGACAAAGGAAACCCTAGAGACGGGGTCAAGGAGCTTTTAGCCATCTTTTGAGGTGTGTATGCGATGGTATTGAATTTTAAATTTAGTTGATAAATAATGAAGATTGAAAAAATAGAAAGTTTCTTATTTTAAAAACTTTAGAAAACATCCATCTTTTAGACATAGGTAACCCTTGAGATGGTATGAAGGAGCTTTTAGCTAAGTTTTGAGATGAATATGAGATGATATTGAATCTTACATTTAGTTGATGAAGGTTGGAGATTGAAAAAAAGAAAGTTTCTTATTTTAGAAACTGTATAAGACATCAATCTTTTAGACATAGGAAACACTACAGATGGTGTGAATGAGCTTTTAGCCAAGTTTTGGGATGATGATGAGATAGTATAAAATCTTATATTTAGTTGATAACGGATAAAGATTGAAAAAATAGATAGTTTCTTGATGGCGTCTGAATCCGGGTCTGCGATCGCGCGGTCGGTAGAGGGCCTCCGCGGGGTCTGCGATCGCGCGGTCGGTAGAGGGCCTCCACGGGGTCTGCAATCACAAACAAAGGGGATCAGGGGGTCCAGGGTGGGTCCCGGACGACCACTTCGACACCCAAGTCAGATCCTTCGACCTATCAATATAAAGGACAGCGAGAAGAGGAAGGGGTTTGATCAGGGTTACCAGGACCAGGACGCAGGTTCTTTTCTGGGTGGGGGTGAGTGGATCAGAGGGGACTGGCAGGGAGGGTGGGATCAAGTCCCTAATCTCCTCTGTCGTTGCATCGCCTCTATTTCTGGTTGCTTTTTGTGGAACTGAGGACGGGGGTAACCTTTTGGAGGATCGGCCTCCTTTTCTTCTTTTCTTCCTCCCCTTTTAAAGGGAGGCGGGCGGACCTTTTCATCATTATGGAAGGAGAACTATCTTTTGTGAGATTGGGCCGTTTCCCTGCTTTGCCGGCGCGCGTGCTTCTCTGGTTGCTTTCCTTCCATATTGTGATGATGAGGGTTGGATGGCGGGGAAACGACACGTGTTGGGACCGTATGGTCTTGCCATTTTCCCACAGCTTCCTTCATGATGATCTGCTTTATTTGTGCATGGGCGACACGTGGCGACATCTGGGGCGACGCCGTATTTGTACCCTATCATAACTCCCCCTTACTCCTTTGGTCCATTGAATGGGCCAAGAGAGTAACGTTTTGTTCGAGTGAAGTCATGATGAGGATATTTACGAGGGCTCCGGGGTACGAGGAGGCGTGCCGTTCTATCCGGCGGCTGTCCCCGGGAAGCGGCAGCGTCGTTAGGGAGGTCGCCTTGTTTCGAGGTGCCTGGTTTCCTTTTTCGAGCTTTAAGAGAAGGAAATTATCCTGGCGATTTGTTGTGGCTTTCTGCTCCTCCTTTTTCCGTAGCAGGCGTTCTTTCGTGCTTTCCTTAGCAAAATGCCCGGTTCCCCTTCGCGTGACAAGGGCAAGGCCTACCTTCCCCAGGAATCGTCGAGCGACCCCGACTTGTCCTCTGATCTGGGGGAGGACCCTGTGGCTAGCCGGAAGAAGGCTAGGAGGAACTCAGGCCCTTCTTCGGGCTTCCCCCCCCTTCACCTTTCCTCTTTGCCTGTGGGGGATAAGTCGTCTCGGTCCCGCGTCGCCAGAGAGTGGTCTTTTTTCTCGCGGGCCTATCACCAGGGGATGGAGTTGCGCGATCGTGTTTCGAAGATGGGTAAGGAGATCGAGGACCTGAAGCGGGAGAACGAGGCTTTGCAGAAGAAAGTTCTCTTTCTCACTGAGCAGTTGTTTGAATATGAGGTGGACCCTCTGCTGGAGAGCTCCTGGGAGGAAGCGGGGAACTCTTCGGGGGAGTAGTCCTCTTTGGATTAGTTCTCGACCTTTCCTGTTTACGCATTTATCTTTCTGCCCCTTTCCTATGGGGGGATTTTGGGGGCCTGCGTGCCTTTGCTTTTGTTTCTTGATTTCTCTTTTGTAGGCCGGTGGGCCAGGAGGGTGTGAATGGGCAATCTTTATGAATTTGCGTCGTGCCTCTTTGCGTTGCTTTTCTCTTCTCTTTTTTTTTTTTTGTTTGACATAAATCGTTTTGATTGTGAGGACTTGCGACGTTATGAACCCGCGAGGGATTCAGAGCTTTTTCCCGGTTCTTTTGATCTTCTTCCCCTGTTGAGCTCGCGCGCTGTGGCCTCGCGCCGTGGTCACGTACCTGGGCGCGGGTTTTTCCTTGGTGGGATTGAGGTTTTAGCCGTATGGGTGCATGGGCGACACGCGGCAAGAGCTGAGGGCGGCGCCGTTTTTATGTCCCCTCATTTAAGACTACCTTTGGTCCCGTGGCTGTTCCAAGGGAGCAGGCATGTTTACTAGGTCAAGGAATATCGTGATGATTATGAGGGCTTTGGAATGTGGGACGGCGTACTGGTTCCTTCCCGACAAATAGCGGTGATGTTATGTGGTGTCGGTTGGCCGCCGAATGGGCGATTGACACGCATGGGTGAGTTGCTTCGAATTCTCGCCCATGCGTTTTTCATGGGGTTTGTAAGGGGCGAGTTCTTCTGCTTTGTACGCAGATTACTCTTTCGTCTCTTTTCCCTTTTTTGCTTTCTTCCGGCCTTTTGGTCAGGCTCGTCGGAGATGTCATCGTTGTTCCGGGGCCTCTCTATGAATGGCGGGGGGAGAGTCACTACCGAGGGGAGCCCTCCCCATGGTCCCGTGATTGCCCCCAATGGGTTGGGGCCCCGGCATATGATTTCTTGGAGGAACCCACCTCCAGGGTTTCCCCCACGCTTTTATCCTCCTCCCCCCTCTGAGAGGGAGTCTCACGAAGCTTTTGTTCACCGCAGTCGTTCCTTCTTTTCCTACGTTCATCGTAGGGAAATGGAGGTCTTCAGCCGGATGATCGACATGGATCGGGAGATTGCGGCCTTGCGTGCGGAGAACGATTTGCTGAGGAACCGGGTGAGGTGGTTGAATGACCAGAGGGCGGCTGGCCCAGCGGATCCGGACTCGGAGAGCTCTTCGGAGGGGGAACGTACTGAGGGGGAGCTTTCCGACGCGGAGAACTCTTTCAGTGACCAGTCGCTTTAGGTTGGAGGGGGTGGAAATGTGGGGGACACTTGGAGGGGTTCCTTCCTTGTCCTCCCCTTCTTTCCTTGTTTTTTTTTGGGGTCTTCGAGACCCGGGCCTGCGCGCCCTAATATCTTTTGTCTTTGCTTGCCTTCCCCTTTTTGTAGGCCTGCGGGCCAGAGGAAAAATGGTTATGAATGGCTTCTCTTTGCATTTCGGGCTTGTATTTTGTACTTTCCTTTTATCTGCGCCGTGGCTGAGCCATTTGGGTTCTTCCATTGGGCGGATTTGTATGACGGGCCCTTGTGGTGGGTACCGAGCCTTTTTTGCATGTGCTTGGGCTTTTTCCCATCTGGCGGGTTTGTCTGCCGGGCCCTTGCGAAGGGTCCCGAGCCTTTTTGCGTGCACTTGGGTTTTTCCCATCTGGTGAGGATGTATGCCGGACCCTTGTGACGGGATCCGAGCCCTTTCCTTATGAACGTGGTTTTTTCCATCTTGTGGAGATGTATGCCGGACCCTTGTGACGGGTTCCGAGCCTTTTCTTTATGGACGTGGTTTTTTTTTTTTTTTTCATCTTGTGGAGATGTATACCGGACCCTTGTGATGGGTTCCGAGCCTTTTGCCATCGAATGTGGTTTTTGGATGGCTTGCTGGGGAAGTTAATTCGTGGGTAGGGGTAGAGACGTCCTTTCCGTATGGCGCTTCGACTTATGGCGGTTCCCTTGGGTTTTCCAATCGGCGCCACGTGTTCGTGTCCCATCGGATTTAGAAAGGGCGGGAGTTGAAACGACACGTGTCTAAACCCTAGCCCTTTTAAAGCCTTTTTGGGGATTTCATTCTTTACTTTATTGCTTCGTCTTCCTCGGGTGAATGGGTTTTCCTCCGCGGCGGTTTTTTCACGCGTTGCTTATTCACCAAACTTCTTCCGGTGAGTTTCGTATCTTTTATTTCATCCGCGATTTGATAGTTTACGATGTCTGTTGCGACTGTACCTCAGAGCCCTTCTTCTAGGTCGGTGGAGGTGGTGGAGAGGGTTCTGCCAAGAAAAAGGAGGCGGTTATCTTTAGAGGGTGGGGGCGTCGTTTCTGAGGATGTACAGCAGCCCACGGAGTTGAGAGATAGCTCCGGGGCCTCTGGGTCATCGGTGGGGGCCGCTCCCTCGGAATCTCTGGCTCGTGAGGCGGAGGCTGGGGATATTCGGTCTGGTGCCGTTATTTGCCCCGGTCGGGTGGCGTGTTTCAGGAACACTTTGGGAGAAGGGACGGCTGAGAAAATTAGGAGGGAGTTCCACATTCCCGATGACTATGGGATTAGGGTTCCTTCCTTTGTAGAGAGCGTTTGTGGGGGTACCACTGAGGAAGAGGTAGCTTTCTACGTGGAGGCTTTTTGGGCGGGGGTTAGGTTCCCGCTGTTGGGCATTATAGTAGAGGCCCTTGAGTTTTACCGGGTGGCTCCCTCCCAACTGGCGCCTAACAGTTGGTGTACTCTCTTGGCCTTTGTGGCTAAGGCGGGCCTTCGCAGGGTTGAACCTACCCTTCCGCTGCTCCGGGCCTGTGTTGCCCTTAGCCCGTTGGTGAAGGGGGAGGACAGTTGGTTATATCTGACCCAGCGTCCTCAGGTGAAAATGGCGGCGAACTTGCCTTCCTCCATCAAAAGGTGGAAGGAGGAGTATGTGTTCATCACCCCTTCGGCGGACGCTGGCTGGGGCTTTCCTCGCTCTTGGAGGTGCTCCGTTGAGTGGCGAAGGAAGTCCCTCCCCGAGGAGTCTGACTATAGCAAGTTTGACTTGGGGAAGCTCACCTCTGGGGAGGCCATCGATGTTTCTGAGTTTAAATGGGAGAGGAGTCTGAAAAGGCTTGGCTTGATGGGAGCTGGGGAGAAGAGGGCTCGTTGTGCGGGCGAGGGAATGGGGGAGAGCTCCGCCAGTCCTCGTGGTGAGCCCCTCCCCTCTTTCTCTCTCTCTGTTTCTCCTAAAATTTTTTTTTTTTTTTTGTTGCCTTCGCTTGTTCTGAGCAGTTGTTGTTCTCCCGTTTTTTTTGGCAGGAGGTATGTCTTCTTCTGGTGACGGTGGGAAGGGAAAAGGGGTAGCGGTGGCGACGAAGGGTCTAACGAGTCAGAAGAAAATCCCTTCTGATTTCATGGCCGCGGCCAGGCTGGGCCGGTCTCAGGTGAGACTCGCGGCATCCGTGCCTTCTAGCCCCCCTGTTCGAGCGGTCGGAGAAAAAGGGGCGGCTGGGCTTTCTCCTTTGGAGTCGGAGCCGTCCGCCAAGAGGGTTGCCTCTTCTGGCGCTCGACAGGGGGACGCCATTCGTGTGGCGCGCCCTCCTGTCTTTGCAGAGGATGTGCCAAGTCGACTGGATGGTGCGGCTATGACCAAACTTCTTTTGGAACGAGTGGTGCTTCCTCCGCAGAGCTTCCAGGTGCGAGGAGAGCTGTTTAAGCCTGACTGGAGGATCGGCGTCAAGGATAGCGTTCTTGCGAATCCCCGGGTCGGGGTGGAGCTGGGGGTGACGACTGCCCTTCCTGGCGACGAGGCTAAGTTGGAGGGCTATGATCGCAGGACCCTTGGGGCTCAGTATTTTCAATCGACATCTTGCGTAAGTGCCGGGCGGCCGGTTTTCTGTTCGCACGTTTCTCTTTTGGGTACGTTGGAAATTTTCTGATAGGTTGCTTTTGCAGTCCCAGAGCTACGCCAGGAAGATGGTGCAGTGCCTGCTCGAGGATGAGGCTGAGATAAGTGCCTTTGCGGAGCGAAACCGGCGGCTAAGTGAGGATTTGGACAGAGGCTGGGCGGAGAGAGCGACCTTTGATGATACTCTCGCTCTGCTTCGGGAAGACCTCCGGAAAACCATGGAGGGGAGAAGTCGTGCGTCGAACAAATTGGCGGTGGCCCGGCGAACGCACGCCCGGGAGCTGGCGAAGGCGCGGGAGGAGTGGCGTGGTTCAGAGGAGTTCCTTAAGGCTACGGCTGTGTTCTGTGTGGATGTTGAGATTGATGCTTTTGCCGAATGCCGGCGGCGTGTCCACGAGGTTGATCCTTCCTTTCCCCTGGACAAACTGATGCACGAGGCTGAGGTTGATCCTCCGTCGGTATCGGCAGAAGCACCGGAGTTGGCTGATGAGGAGGTGGCTGCTCTGGTGGATCCTGTAGTTACCGAGACTTCTGAGGGGGCTTAGTGATGCCAGGATGTCTTTTGGGTCTTATAATTTACTTTGCTTGTGGGTCTGTAATAACTTTTGAATTCTCCTTCTTCTTCTCTTTTCTGCTTTCTTCTTTTTCCTTTATATACACGGTGCGCTCCGAGTTATTCGAGCTTTTTGAATTTTAATCTGGTCGTCGAGAATGTTCCTGGTGCACCCCGAGGGGTGTCTTTTTGTGGAAGGACTATCTTCCCCTCGAGTGATCAGTTCGGGGTTAATGGGTCCCGCCTGCCTTTTTAGGGGGAGGTCTTTTCTTCATGGGGAGCGTTTTAGGGTATTCTCGGGGGGATCGGCCCCGATGCTACCTCTGTCTCGCTCCCTGTCTTCTTTCGGGTCCCTCGCTTATCATGGGCCGGAAAGTGGAGATACGTATGTTTTTAAGTAAAAACGCTATTCCATTGATTTGTTTAAGGAGAAAGATACATCTTTGCTTCTAAAGACACAAAAAAAGAAACAAACAAACATTCGTCATCCTTTTAAAGGAAAACACTGAGCTTACCCTGTTCTTTTACTGGTAAAATTTTCGGAGGTTGTCCATGCTCCAACTTCGAGGGACTGGGGTCCCGTCGAGACGTTCTAGTTGGTAGGCCCCGGGGCGGAGTGCTCGAACGACCATGTATGGTCCTTCCCATTTAGGTGCGAGTTTTCTGGTGTTGCGGGGGTCGGATACGGCTGTACGCCGTAGTACGAGGTCTCCGGGTTTTACCGAGCGCTTCCTTACCCGGGCGTTGTAGTATCGCGCCACCTTTTGCTTGTAGGAGACGGTTCGGAGAAGGGCTTGTTCTCTTTTTTCGAGCACGAGATCGAGGGTGTTCCGGAGGAGCTCGGAATTTCCTTGTTCGTCATAATTCGCGGTGCGGAAACTGGGGAGGCCAATTTCCAAAGGAATGACCGCTTCGGCCCCGAAGGTCAAACTAAAAGGGGATTCTCCGGTCCGCAGCGTCGTTCGATAGGCCCATAGGACGCTAGGCACATAGGACGCTAGGCAGCACTTCTACCCAGTCTTTCCCAGCTTCTCCTAGTCGCTTCTTGAGCCTCTGAAGCAAGATCCTGTTAGTTACCTCTACCTGCCCATTGGCCTGTGGGTGTGCTACGGAGGCGAAACGGTGTTCGATGCTTAGGTTTTCGCAGAATTTGCCAAATTCGGCGCTTGCGAACTGGGGACTGTTGTCCGTTACAAGTGTCATTGGGATGCCGAAGCGGCAAACCACGTCGTGGTAGAAGAACTTCTCTGTTGCTTTCGAATTGGGTTTTGCCACGGCTTTGACCTCGACCCATTTGGTGAAGTAGTCAATGGCGACGTACAACATGGTATGCCCCCCGGGGGCTTTCGGGAAGGGTCCGAGTAAGTCCATGCCCCACATGGCGAAAGGCAGGGGTCCTGCTATAGCGGTATATGGTGTGGCCGGTTGGTGGGGGGTAGTCGCGTACCTTTGGCATGGGCTGCATTTTTTGACGAACTCCTTGGCGTCACTGAGGATTGTAGGCCAGAAGTAGCCATGCCTTACGATTTTCTGAGCCAGGGTTCTTCCGCCCCCGTGGTCTCCGCAGATCCCTTCATGTACTTCTCGCAGGGCGTAGTCTGATTCGGAGGGCACCAGGCACCGGAGGTACGGCCATGTGTATGACCGTTTGTAGAGCCTGGGTCCGTGGACCACGTAGTGGGCGGCTCTTGCAGTTAGGCGCCGGGCTTCCAGCTTGTCTGCGGGTAGTATACCGTCTTTCAGGTATAGTACGATGGGGTCCATCCAGTTTGGTCCAGGTGGGATTTCCAAGACTTGCACTTCGTCGATGCTGGGGTGGGGCAGAATTTCTGTGAGCACAGTACTGAAGTCATGGGTCTCTTCGGCGGCCATCCTTGATAATGCGTCTGTTCGGTTGTTCATGTCCCGAGGTACTTGGAGGATCTCTACCCCTCCCATTCCCTGCAGCTTTTCTTTTACCTTCTGGAGGTATCTCTTCATTCTGGGGCCCTTGGCTTCATATACGCCATTCACTTGGTTGACGATGAGCTGGAAATCGCTATGGACTTTTAACTTTCCTGCGCCGAGCTCCGCGGCTAGACTTAGTCCTGCCAGCAAGGCGTCGTATTCAGCCTCGTTGTTGGAAGCTTTGAAATCTAACCTGAGGGCGTATTCCAGTGTGAATCCTTCTGGGCCGTGGAGGACCACCCCCGCCCCGTGCCCTTTTGGGCCTGCTGAGCCGTCAATGTGCAGGGTCCAATGAACCTCGTCGCTTTGTTCCGCCACGTTTTTGCTAGCCGCCTCTTTGGGGGGGCCGTCGCCATTTTCCGTTGTTGCTGGTTCCTCGGCCAGGGCCGTGGATTCCACTATAAAGTCAGCGAGGGCCTGGGATTTAATGGCTGGTCTCGGGCGGACTTGTATGTCGAACTCTCCCAACTCGACGACCCAGCTGACCATCCTACCCGAGGTTTCTGGTTTCTGGAGAATTTTCCTCAGGGGTTGGTCGGTGAGGAGCACAATGGGGTGGGCCTGGAAGTAGCGGCGGAGCTTTTGAGCGGCGCTGACGACTGCGAGGGCGAATTTCTCTATGTTCAGGTACTGGATTTCTGCACCGTGGAGAGTCTTGCTCACGTAGTACACCGGGTGTTCCTTTTTGTTGCTTTGTTTGGCCAACACCGCACTCACTGCCGTGGGGCTGACGGCCAGGTATAAAAATAGCTCTTCCCCCGGCTCGGGTTTGGCGAGTACGAGCGGCGTCTGAAGGTATTGCTTCAAGGAGTTGAAGGCCTCTTGGCAGGCCGGGGTCCATTCGAACTCCCGTATGTTTTTTAATTGTTTGAAGAAGGTTGGCATCTTTCTGCTGATTTGGGCATGAATCGGCCGAGAGCCGTGATTCGTCCTGCAAGCCTCTGTACTTCTACCGCTGTTGCCGGGGGTTCCATATCTAGGATGGCTTGGATCTTTTCGGGGTTGGCCTCGATCCCTCTCTGGCTGACCATGAAACCCAAGAATTTTTCGGAAGCTACCCCGAAGGCGCATTTCGCGGGGTTGAGCTTCATTCGGGCTCGTCGTAGGGTGCTGAAAGTTTCCTGAAGGTCGGAGATGTGGGTGGAGGCTTCCAGACTTTTCACCAGCATATCGTCGACATACACCTCTACGTTTCTTCCGATTTGTGCTTGGAACAGCTTATTTACGAGTCGCTGGTAGGTGGCGCCCGCGTTTTTCAGACCGAAGGGCATAACAGTATAGCAGTAGACGCCCTGGTCGGTGATGAACGCCGTTTTTGGGATGTCTGGCTCGTGCATTTTGACCTGATTGTAGCCTGAGAATGCATCCAAGAAGGTGAGAAGTTCGTGTCCGGATGTGGCGTCGATGAGTTGGTCTATGCGCGGCAGGGGGTAGGGGTCCTTTGGGCAGGCCCTGTTTAGGTCTGTGAAGTCTATACAAGCCCGCCAACCTCCGCTAGCTTTCTTGACCATGACGACGTTCGACAGCCACTCGGGGTACCGGATTTCTCTGATGAAACCGGCTTGTAGTAGTTTTTCCACCTCGGCCTTTATGTGAGTTTGACGCTCTATCGCGAAGTTCCTTTTTTTCTGCCGGACGGGTTTAAGGGCTGGGTTCACATTTAACTTGTGAACGGCCAGTTCCTTCGGTATCCCGGGCATGTCCTTAGCGGACCATGTGAACATGTCTTGGTTTGTTCTGAGGAAGTCGATCACTTGGTCTCGCAGGGGGCCTTTTAGCAGGGAGCTGATCCGGACTTGTCTCTCCGGCTGATCTTTCGCTAGGGGGATGGAGTCTAGCTCCTCGGCGGGCTCTCCTTTGACTGTGCGGGCCCGCTGGCGGGGATCTTCGCTATCGATCGTGAAATTTTCGGCTGCGGCGTTGGTTCTTCTCAGGCTTGCGGCATAGCACTGGCGTGCTATCATCTGCTGTCCCCGGACCTCGCCTACCCCGGTCGAAGTGGGGAATTTCATCTTGAGGTGGGGAGTGGAGACTACTGCTCCCAAATCTCTTAGAGCAGGGCGTCCAATGATGGCGCTGTAAGTGAATGGTATATCTACGACCAGGAAGGTGGTCAGGATGGTTTTTTGGAGGGGGTATGCCCCGAAAGTTATGGGTAAGTCGATCTTGCCGTCGACCCGTACGGACGCGCGGAAGAAACCGTAGATACAGTATTCCGCGGGTGCCAGCCTTTCTCTACCCAGTTTCATTTCTTCGAAAGTCTCGAGGTGTAGCACGTTGACGGAACTTCTTGTGTCTACTAGGATTTTTCCTATATCGAAGTTGGCGACGACCAGTCTGATGACCAGTGCGTCGTCGTGCGGGACTTGCAGCCCGTCGAGGTCTTTGTTGGAAAAAGTGATGATTTGGTCTTGGAGGGGTGGATCCGTTCGGGCCTTTTTGGAGGGCATATCCATGGAGAATATTCGTTCCGCGTATGCCCGCCTGCCGGCGGTTGTCGGCCCTCCCGCTGCTGGCCCGCCTGTGATGATATTGATTTTCCCGATAATGGTGGGCGGCTGTTCGCGGGTCTGTGGTTTTTCGGGGGGCTCCTCTTTCCGAGGGCGCTGGTGGCGGTGTGCGTCGCGTCTGCTTCGGGATCGTCGTCTGCTCCTTGAGCGATGCCTGCTAGGGGATCGATGTCGGCTTGTGGATCGGCGACGGTTGTTGGACCGGCGTCCATTGGGTGACCGATGCCTACCCCTGGGCTCATTGGAGGGACGCTGGACCTCGCGCGAGCTTTCGTCAGGGCTCCTGAGGTATTGGTTTAGGTGCCCTTCTTCGGCCAACTTTTCCAGTTGGAGGCGGAGATGGAAGCAATGGTCAGTTTCGTGGCCGTGGTCCCCGTGGAATTCGCAGAATTTCCGGGCGGACCTCTTCTTTAGGTCTGTGGTCATTCTCTTGGGGGGGGTCAGGAGACCCTGATCCCTGATGGCCAGTAGAACGTGGGAGAGGGGGAACTTTAGCGGGGCGGTCCCCAGTCTCTTGAAGACGGGGACGGGGTTTCTGCCCGCCTGCCTCTCGTCGGCACGTGGCCTTATGGGCCTTCGGCCGTCGTTTTTTCTTTCGTCAGGGCCAGGCTGATTCTGCTCTCGAGCGCAGGCTTCATCTGCTCGCACGAATTTATCAGCCTTGGATTCAAGTTCCTGTCGGTCCCGTGGTGGCTTGAGGGTGAGGTGCAGCTTGAGATTCAGATCGGTGGTGGCATGCTTTAGTGTGGCGACCGCAATTTGGACGTCCATGTTAGAAAGTTGGGCTAATTCGGCGTTGAATTTCAACATTAAGTCCCTGAGGGTCTCGTTTCTTCCTTGCCGGAGGGCTAAGAGGGCATCCGTTGGATTGTGGCGGAGGCGGTTGTTGGCGAATCGTGCGCTGAACTTCCTTCCGAATTCGTGGAAGGATGCGATGGAGTCGGGCTCCAATCTCATGTACCAGTCGTTGGCGGTTTTCCTTAGTAGGGACGCGAAGGCTCTGCATATGAATCCGTCCGACGCGCCCCGGAGCGTCATTACCCTTTTGAAGGTTTGGAGGAACTCGAGGGGGTCTGTGCTTCCATCGTACAGACCGAAGCGGGAGAGATCTGTGCTTGCTTCTGCTGGGGTTTTTAAGACCTCCGAGGTTAATGGGGATGCCGTCTCCCTTTCCCATTCATCGAGGATGCCGTAGGCGTAGGGCTTTTTCATTTCTAGCTTTACCTCCCGGATCTGTCTCTGTAGGTCAGCTATCAGATCCACGCCGGGCGGTGGTGCTGAGGTGGCCACTTCTTCCACCCGAGCCAGGGGCGGTTCCTGGAGGTGGGTAGCTTGGACAGGGGGAGCGCGGCTGTTTGTAGCCTGCCTCCCGCTGTCTCGTTGGTGTCCCCTAGTTGCAGGGGGCAGAGGGCTATTTGCTGATGGGGACGGTGTCCGGCGAGTCGGTGCTCGCTTTCGCCGGGGATGGTGTTCCCCTGGTTGTTCCTCGTTGCCTTCGTCACAGGCCTCTGTCTGGTCCTGTGTTATTGGGGGCCTCTCCGAGGCCAGAAGAGGCAACCGTTGGAGTAGTTCTCGGCAAAGTTCGTTGAACATCTCCATGGTGGGGACCATCTGCGGCGTGCTAGAAGAAGGCTGGGGTTGGCCCGAGGGCGGTGAGTTGGGTTCTTGGGAGGTTGAGGTGCTGGTTCGCGGGCGTTGAACCTGGCTTCGGGTCATTACCCCTATTTCTTGCTGTTGGGTGTGGTTTCTCATTGCCATAAGGCGTTCAGTACACAACGAGGGTCCCACGGATGGCGCCAATATGATGGCGTCTGAATCCGGGTCTGCGATCGCGCGGTCGGTAGAGGGCCTCCGCGGGGTCTGCAATCACAAACAAAGGGGGTCAGGAGGTCCGGGGTGGGTCCCGGACGACCACTTCGACACCCAAGTCAGATCCTTCGACCAATCAATATAAAGGACAGCGAGAAGAGGAAGGGGTTTGATCAGGGTTACCAGGACCAGGACGCGGGTTCTTTTCTGGGTGGGGGTGAGTGGATCGGAGGGGACTGGCAGGGAGGGTGGGATCAAGTCCCTAATCTCCTCTGTCATTGGCTCGCCTCTATTTCTGGTTGCTTTTTGTGGAACTGAGGACGGGGGTAACCATTTGGAGGATCGGCCTCCTTTTCTTCTTTTCTTCCTCCCCTTTTAAAGGGAGGCGGGCGGACCTTTTCATCATTATGGAAGGAGAACTATCTTTTGTGAGATTGGGCCGTTTCCCTGCTTCGCCGGCGCACGTGCTTTGCCGGCGCGCGTGCTTTTCTGGTTGCTTTCCTTCCATATTGTGATGATGAGGGTTGGATGGCGGGGAAACGACATGTGTTGGGACCGTATGGTCTTGCCATTTTCCCACACCTTCCTTCATGATGATCTGCTTTATCTGTGCATGGGCGACACGTGGCGACATCTGGGGGCGACGCCGTATTTGTACCCTATCAGTTTCTTATTTTAGAAACTTTATAAAACATCCATCTTTAGATATAGGGGACCCTAGACACGGTGTCAAAGAGCTTTTAACCATGTTTAGGGATTACGATGAGATGATACTGAATCATAGATTAGTTGATGAAGGATTGAGATTGAAAAAAGAGAAAGTTTCTTCTTTTAGAAACTTTATAAAATATTGATCTTTTAGACATTGGAAGCCCTAGAGTGGATGTGAACGAGCTTTTAGCTAAGTTTTGGGATGTGAATGAGAGGGTATAAAATCTTAGATTTAGTTGATGAAAGATGGAGATTGAAAAATAGAAAGTTTTTTATTTTAGAAACTTTATCAAACGTCCATCTTTTGGACTTAGCAAGCCCTAGAGATGATATCATCGAGCATTTAGCCAAGTTTTGGGATGAGAATGGGAGGGTATTGAATCTTAGATTTAGTTGATGAAGGATGAAGATTGAAAAAATAGAAAGTTTCTTATTTTGGAAAGTTTATAAAATATCAATCTTTTAGACTTAGTAAACCATAAAGATGGTGTCAAGGAGCTTTTAGTTAAGTTTTGAGAGGAGAATGAGATCGTATTGAATCTTAGATTTAGTTGATGAAGGATAGAGATGGGAAAAATAGAAAGTTTCTTATTTTAGAAACTTTATAAAACTTACATATTTTAGGCATATGAAACCCTAGAGATGGTGTCCATGTGCTTTTAGCCAAGTTTTGGGATGAGGATGAGATGGTATTGAATCGTAGATTTAGTTGGAGAATGATAGATATTGAAAAATAGAAAGTTTCTAATTTTAGTTACTTTATAAAACATCTAACTTTTAGACATTAGAAATCCTAGAGATGGTGTGAAAGTGCTTTTAGCTAAGTTTTGAGATGATATTGAATCTTAAATTTAGTTGATGAAGGATGGAGATTGAAAAAATAGAAAGTTTCTTATTATTGAAACTTTGTAAGAAATCAATCTTTTAGACATAGGAAACCCAAAAGTTGGGGTCGAGGAGGTTTTAGACATGTTATGAGATGAGGATGAGATGGTATTGAATCTTAGATTTAGTTTATAAATGATGAAAATTGAAAAAATAGGAAGTTTCATTTCTTTCGAAACTTTATAAAACATCAATATTTTAGACTTAGTAAACCCTAGAGATGGTGTAAAGAATGTTTTTGCCAAGTTTTGAGATGAGGAAGTATTTGTGTTTATTCTTAGATTTAGTTGATGATGGATGGAGATTTAAAAAATAGAAAGTTTCTTATTTTAGAAACTTTATAAAGCATCCAACTTTTAGACATTGGAAACCCTAGATTTGGTGTCATCGAGTTTTTCGCCAAGATTTTAGGTGAGGATGATATGGTATTGAATCTTAGATTTAGTTGATAGAGAATGGAGATTGAAAAAAATAGAAAGTTTCTTATTTTAGAAACTTAAAAAAATATCTATCTTTTAGACATAGGAGACCCTAGATATGGTGTCAAGGGGCTTTCAGCCTAGTTTTAGGATGATGATGTGATAGTATTGAATCTTAGATTTGGTTGATGAAGGATGGAGATTGAAAAAATAGAAATTTTTTTATTTTGAAAACTTTATAAAACATCAATCTTTTAGACATAGGAAACCCTAGAGATGATGTGAACGAGCCTTTAGCCAAGTTTTGGGATGAGAATGAGAGGGTATTGAATCTTAGATTTAGTTGATGAAGGATGGAGATTGAAAAAATAGAAAGTTTCTTACTTTTGAAACTTTATAAAACATCAATCTTTTAGATTTGGTAAACCCTAGAGATGTTGTGAATGAGCTTTTAGCCAAGTTTTGAGATAATGATGAGATGGTATTGAATCATAGATTTAGTTGATGAATGATGGAGATTGAAAAAATAGAAAGTTTTTTATTTTAGAAACTTTATAAAGCATCTATTTATGGCGTCAGGATCCGGGTCGGTGATCGCGCGGTCAGTAGAGGGCCTCCGCGGGCTCTACAATCACAAACAAAGGGGGTCAGGGGGTCCGGGGTGGGTCCCGGACGACCACTTCGACACCCAAGTTAGATCCTTCGACCAATCAATATAAAGGACAGCGAGAAGGGGAAGGGGTTTTGATCAGGGTTACCAGGGCCAACGCGCGGGCTCCTTTCTGGGTGTGTGAATGAGTGGGTCGGAGGGGACTAGCAGGGAGAGTGGGATTGCGTTCCTAGTCTCCTCTGTTGTTGCCTCGCCTCTTTTTCGGGTTGCTTTTTGCGGAGCAGGGAATGGGGGGAGTCCTTTTCGAAAATGTGGATCATCTCTCTTCTTCCTTTCCCTCCCTTTTAAAGGGAGGTGTGCGCCCCTTTTCATCATTATGGAGAGAAAGCCTTCCTTTGCAGGATTGGGCCGTTCCCCTACCTCGCCGGCGCGTGTGGCTTTGCCAGCCATTTCGTTCCATAATTTGTGATGATGAGGCCTGGACGGTGACACGTGTCATGTTTGCATAGTCTTTATCATTTTCCAACATCTTTCTTCATGATGGCTAGGCTCTCCTTGTGCATGGACGACACGTGGCGATATCTGAGAACGAAGCCGTATTTGTGTCCCATCATAACTCCCCCTTACTCATTTGGTCCATTGAATGGGCCAAGGGAGTAATGTTTTGTTCGAGCGACGTCATGATGAGGGCATTTACGAGGACTTCGGGGTACGAGGAGGGGTGCCGTTTTATCCGGCGGCCGTCCCCGGGAAGCGGTAGCGCCGTTAGGTGGGTTGCCTTGTTTCGATGCACCAGGATTCCTTTCTTGAGTTTAAAAGGGGGAATTGTCCTGGCGCTTTGTTGTGGCTTTCCGTCCCCCCTTTTTTTTGTAATAGGTGTCCTTTCGTGCCTTCTTCAACAACATGTCCGGTTTTCCTTCTCGAGTTAGGGGCAAGGCCCGTCTCTTCTAGGAATCATCGAGTGACCCCGACTTGTCTTCCGATCAGGAGGAGGATCTTGCAGCTCGTCGGAAGAAGGCTAGGAGGAACCCGGGTTCTTCCTCCGGCTTCCCCCCCCCCCTTCGCCTTTCCTCCTTGCCTAGGGAAGACAAATCGTCTCGATCCCGTGTCGCCAGGGAGTGGTTTTTTTTTTTCGAGCCTATCACAAGGGAATGGAATTGCGTGGCTGTATTTTGAAGATGGGAAAGGAGATCGAGGACTTGAAGCGGGAGAACGAGGCTTTACAGAAAAATGTTCACTTTCTTAATGAGAAGCTATTTGAATACGAGGTGGACCTCCTACTGGAGAGCTCCTGGGAAGAGGAGGGGAACACTTCGGGAGTGGAGTCTTCCTCCGATTAGTCTCTGGATTTTTCTGTTTTTCTGCGCGCCTTTCCCTTTTCCTGTCGGGGATTTTGGGGCCTGCGTGCCCTGCGCTTTGTTTCTTGTTTCCCTTTCTTTTTTGTAGGCCAGTGGGCCAGGATGATGTGAATGGGTAATCTTTATGAATTCGCGCTGTGTCTCTTTGTGTTCCTTTTTCCATCTGTTTGATATAACTTATCTTGGTTGTGAGGACCTGTGACTGTCAGTCCAGACCTGCGGGGGATTCCGAGCCTGTTCCCGGCGCTTTTAATTCCCTTCGCCAGCTGTGTTCGTGGGCCGTGGCCTCGCGCCGGGGTCCACGTCCTGGGCGCGCGTTTTTCTTTGGTGGGATTGGGGTTGGGCCCTTTCTGCTCGTCTTCCTGCCTCCGGCCCCCTCCCTCTCCTTTGGTGGGGAGGAGTCGGACGTGCCTAGTGACGGTGAGGATTGGACGGCGAGGAAGCGGCACATGCCAAATTCTTACGGTCTTGTTGTTTCCCATCAGCTCTCTTTACGAAGTTTTGGCTGCGGGGGTGTATGGGCGACACGTGGTGAAAGCCGAGAGCGACGCCGCTTTTTATGTCTCATTATAATACTACCTTTGGTCCCTCGACTGGCCCAAGGAGGCAGGCTCGTTTACCTGGTTCAAGGAATATTGTGACGAAAGCATTTATGGGAGCCTTGGGGTACGAGAGGACGTGTTGTTTCGTCCGGCGGCTCCTTCCCGAGGAACTGTGGTGTCATTACGCGGCGCCGGTTGGCCATCCAATGGGAAATGGACACACGTAGGCGAGTCGCTTCGCTCTCCTTCCCGAGAGTCTTCCATAGGGCTTATAAGGAGCGAGTTCTTCTGCTTTGTATGTAGATTATCCTTCCATTCCTTTCCCTTCTCGCTTTCTTTCGGCCTTTCTTCGGGCTTGTCGGGGATGTCGTCGTCTTTCGAAGGCCTCTCCCTAAGTGGTGGGGGGAGAGTTGCTACCGAGGGTAGTCCTCCCAGCAGTCCCGAGATTTACCCCGACGGGTTGGGGCCCCGACAAACGATTCCTAAGAGGAACCCGCCTCCAGGGCTTTCCCCGCGCTCTCCCTTTCCTCCCCTTTACGAGAGGGAGTCCCATGAAGCTTTTACTCATCGCCACCGGTCGTTCTTCTCTCATGTCCATCGTAGGGAAATGGCGGTTTGTAGCCGGATGATCGACATGGATCGGGAGATTGCGGCCTTACGGGCGACGAATGATTTGTTGAAGAATCGGGTGCGGTGGCTAAATGACCGGACCTGATTTGCTCGGAGTCGGCGTTGGGGGAGCTCTTCGGAGGAGGAGCAGAGTGATAAGGAGCTTTCGGATGCAAAAAATTCTTTCAGCGGCCAGTTGCTCTGAGCTGGAGGCGGCAGGATGAGCAAGATTTTGGAGGAAGCCTCCGTACCTTCTTTTTTGTTGTTGTTGCTGGGGGCCCGGGCCTGCTTGCTTTTTTGTTTTTGCTCACTTCTCTTTGTAGGCCTGTGGACCCCGATCCGAGAGAGGCGGGGGGACGAGCCCCCACGAGAGTCTCAGGATCATCCACGTGAAGGAGAGCTCCACCAAGGAACTCACGAAAGAGTGCACCTCACAGCATGAGTGGCGATGCAAAGTGAGATACCTCCCGATTCGGGGACTAGCCCGGATTCGAGGAGTACCTTAAACAAAGAAAGAGTCGCCATCCAAGGAAGTAGGCCCTGGATCCCATGATGTGCTCTGTCGCAACAGATAACCAAAGATACAAAAGTCCATGCCTGATGACGAATGGGGAAGGGGTTAGGCGCCCCCAATTCGCCCAAGTGCAAGCACCTGGTCTCTTATGCCATTTATTATTAACTTTGAAGAGTTTTGGGCGAAAATCATGCGAAATGGGAACGAATATCCCCGAGATAACGTCTATCTAATCATGCATGTCTCGGAGATGAATAAGAAGCACACACAAAAGAAATGAAAGACATGCCACCTAAGAATAGCTAGGTTATGAGTGTCTTGCCTAATTGGTGTCTAAGTTCTGGTGGACAAACACATGCATGCTACAGCTAAAAGTATAGGGTCTGTACATGAAAGTAAGAAAACACAGCAAAACATACAATATGACAAACCCTAGACTCTAATGCGATACTTGACTCGGACCAAGATGGCCATCCATCCTGGCTGCAATACGTATCCCGGCCTCGGGAAGAATCAGAGTCAACGTAGTTCGGCGACCTATGCTAAACTATAATGCCTACCCCTCTAGGACCGCTATCCTAGACTCGATCAACTAGACCTGACTAGTTTTTCAAGCTTCTTGCGCCATTACTTAAGTTCAAGTGAATGGTAATTTTTAGGACTCCCTATATGCCCTAACTAATGCAAGTGGACCCTACATCCTATGTGTGACTAAGTTGTGCGTCCTAAGGAAAACCATGGGCTATCTAAGCGCATTCTAGTCTAGCCATCGGCTTGACTAAGTGTCTAACCGACCACGACTCGAAGCCTCCTAACTCTGAGGACACTCACACGACAAGACTCAGCATACCAAAAAAAACAGGACAAACTCCTAACTCTAAGACACCCCAAACGCCTAGGACAGACTCCTAACTCTATGGCAAGATCTTTTGAAAATTGTTGGTAATGTTATTTTGAAGAATTTTTGTATTTTGGGGAGATTTGAAAGGTTTTGAAGCTTATGGAAGTTTTTGAAATTGTGAAAGTTGTGAAAGTTGTGAAAGTTGTGACTGAACTCAGGATGCCAGCTGCACGCCTGAGCTGCCTACGTACCCCTCAGCTAGGGATCAAGCCATCCGTAGTTCGGACCAGAATTTCCTAACTACTCCTAATGACTCTTGATTTTTGATATTTTTGGTTTTTAAATGTTTTTGAAGTGTTTTTGAATTTTTGACACAAGAGGACAGAATCCTATCATCATAAGGGTAGGACAGACTCCTGATATTTCTGCAAAGGTTGGACAGCATCCTTTGCTTTGGGGGGGAATTGGACGGAATCACGACTCTGCAAGGGTTGGACAACATCCTATACCTGGCAAGAGTGGATAAAAACCACATGACTTGATGAGAGGATGGACAGAATCCTAACCCCTATGATGATAGGACAGACTCTTGAAAGACTAAAGGACTGACTCCTATGCTGAAGACTGACTCTGAAAGATGGAAGGACGGAATCCTAAACTTTATGAAGGGATAGGACAGAATCCTAAACTCTACAAGGGTAGGACAGACTCCCAAACCCTATGATGGTAGGACAGACTCCTAAACTCTCTATGACTGACTCTAAAGAGGAAGAAATCCTTTAACCTGCGAAGACTCTAAGGCAGGAAGGGAAGGGGTTGGCTCAAGAAGCATTCCGTCAGAGCCCGAACTCGAGAGGAAAATTTCCTAGAATGAATAAACAAATTGAGCACAGGTGCTAATCCCAAACCTTAATGAAGGTTTTCAACCAGGAAGTAATCCCTAAGGCTAGTGAACAAGGCCTAATCATTAGCCTGGAATCATGAAAGTAACAAAGGAGAGGAAACAATAGGGGTTCCCAGTAAGTGCCAAAATCGAAGGCAGCTTCCCAAGGAAATCAAATGCGGAGGCCTAATCTTAGATCTCATTGGTTCAAATACATACATCCACAGTCAAAGAGTACCGGAAAATTTGAGGAGTAATTACCCACCTTCAAGCCCATACTCACTTTAGCGACTAAAGCTGTTTAAATGAAAATTGCGAGCAAGGAATAAATCATGTCCTCAATTCATAAGAATGCACGTAAGGAATTTCGGGATCCAAAAAAATGAAACCAAAAGGGAAGTCACAACTTTGGCAATTCTTATGACTTTAGCGATGAAGCATGAACAAACCCGAACGTTTGAACCACCATTTTACACACAGATACAAGGAGAAATAGGCCCACATATAAATTTCAGTCTTAGCAGTAGATATCTGACATAAAAGATCAATAAAATCAAATCTCTGATCAAGTGAAAAGTATTGCAATATGGGTACCTTTACCGAGATTATCACTTCTAAGACATTTTTCAAGGCAAACATTGGAATAATACCGAAATTATCACCATTTTTCTTCTTTTGAAATTGGAACCTATAACCACCCAGAATTAAACGAAACCCATTTAAAAGAGAATCTACTCATCACTGCTCAAATTGTTCTGATCCTGGCCGAATAAAGACCGGAATTAAGAACAAGAAAATCAAACCCAACAATCAAAACTTCCTGTAATTAATACAAAGTAATTTGAAATACATGGGTTTTTTAAGAAATCAGGTAAACCAGGCAATTGATTCATTCCCAACTTATAAGTGAAGCATCTCAAAAGATAGTTGCACACAGGAAGTAAGAAAAGATAAATTCAAAGGGCACTTACAGAGGAAGAAGGAAAGCAATCTGAGTATTTCTTCCTTCAATCTCCTTCTTCTCCCCGCAAATCCTCGAACCAGCGGCTTGCTTTTCTTCTCGAATGGAGATGGATTTGAAGAAATGGGTTTAATGGAAGATGGGTTCTGTGGAGGTGGAGGGTTTGGACCTGGTGGATGATAATATGGTTTGGAAGTAGAGGGTGGTTGAAATGATGGTGAAGATGGGCTATAAAAATTGGAAATGGAAGAGGTTTAAAATGAAATGGGTTTTGATCCAACGAGAAGGTGGCTGGAAGTTGAGGGGTGGGAGAGATGTGGTTGAA
This sequence comes from Tasmannia lanceolata, assembly GCF_043159265.1. Taxonomy (NCBI): domain Eukaryota; kingdom Viridiplantae; phylum Streptophyta; class Magnoliopsida; order Canellales; family Winteraceae; genus Tasmannia; species Tasmannia lanceolata. The sequence continues at coordinate 2,992,599 of NW_027518721.1, forward strand.
GGAAGAAGAAGAAGAAGAAGAAACTGGTGATGAGGGTTTGGCCGGAGGTGGTGGTACGGGCGGCAGCTTGGGAGGCCGGAGCTCCGGCGAGACACCGGAGAAGACAAGGTCGGGCCGAGCTCTTCTCTGTCTGTTTTATCTCTCTCTCTCTGTTTTCTCTCTTGGGGATGAGGAAGAAAATGGGTTCCGATTGGGGTAGAAATGAAGAGGGTTTGAAGTGGTTTTGGGTAGAGATGGGGGTTATGGAGGCTCGGTGGAAGAGGCTTGGTGGAGGTACGGCCGGAGAAGAGGAAATGGATGGGGTGGTGGTGGTCTGTCGGATTCCGGCAAGCTTGCTAGAATCAATGATGTTGGTTATGGAAGTGGAAGATGGGTTTGCAAAAAATGGGTTTTAGATTTAAGAAAATCAGGGAGATGGGTTCTGTGGTTGGTAGCAACGGAAAAGGAAATGAAATGGGTTTGATGTGTGGATGATGGCTGGGGTGGAGGAGAGGGTTTGGATGGGGCTTGAGATGGTCGGTGGCGATGGTGGATGAATATGGGTTTCAACAGGGTTCGCCGGATTCCGGTGAGGATGACCGGAGAGGATGGCTCCTCGAAACCCCTTTCTCCTCGCTTTTCTGTTGCTCTCTCTCTTTCTCTCACCCTCTATTGCTCTCTCCTCTGTTCTCTGGTGTGGCTGAGATTTGGAGGTGGATGGTTGATGAAGAGGGTGGTGGTTAAGGGAAAAAAAATTGGTGGCTGTGGAGGAGATAGGGGTGGTGGTCGGAAGTTGCAGAGATGAAGGGGAAGGAGGAGGTGGCTAGCAATGGAAGAGGGAAAGAAGAAGAAGGTGGAGGATGGATAGGTTTGCCGGAGAAGATGGTGTTGGTTTTTTTTTTTTTTTTTTTGAAATGGGTTTTGTGAGGGATGTAATGGAGGTTAGGGGTTAGAGAAGGAGAAGAAGGTGGAGGCTTAGGGAAGAAAGTGGGCGGCTGGAGGTGGAGGCGATGAGCTCGAGCCTCCTTTTCTTCTCTCTCTGCTTTTGCCTTGATTTTTCTCTTGGAGAAAATGAGGCCTCCTCTCGTCTCACGAGCTCTTTTGGAGTTAAATAGCTAGGTCTCCCTCTTCCATTTAATCTCCACTCTCCATTTGCCCCATTTCATTTTCTTTTTTTTTGTTGGGTTATTTTCAGCCATTGATCTACTACCCTTAGCCCTAACTCTATCTTAGAAACCCTAAAAACCTAGAATGCTCTAGCTAATCTAAGCCCTATATCTCACCTTTTTGATCCAACAGCCCATGTTCATTGCTTTTAAAGAAAGCAATACCAGCTTCCAAGAATGCCCCTTTTGAGAGGGGGGTTTTACTCTTTTACCCATTTTATAGAAACAGCAACATATTTGCCCACCCATTCTTATCTGGACAGCCCCCTTTTGGATTATTTTCACTGGCTTTTCTCTACCCAGGGCACCCCCCGACTTGACTAATTCAACCCTCTTCTGCATTATTTTTTGAAATAAACCCCATTACCCAGGTAAATTCTGTCGAATCTCGACGAAACTTCGTGGGGCCCACCTACGTTCTCGAACTATCCAAGATTTAACCCCAGAGCCTTGAGCTGCTAATTTTTATTTATTTATTTATTTATTTATATATATATATATATATATATATACATTTGCACTCGAGGACTTATCCGGGCCCAGCTGCCTAGGGATTTTCCAATTTTTTGTTTTTTTGTTTTTTGTTTTTTAGGGCTTAGTCAAAATGGGGTGTCTACAGATGCCCCTCGTTGGCAGAGTGTGCATGCCGCACGAATGCCAAGGCCGAGCAGACAACACATTTTGACTGGCCGAAGGCTTCAAACAAAAGGGATGTAAGAGGATAACAAGGTTGATTGACGAGACAGATTCTCATCGGATCAATCAAGAAAGAAATGATAAGATGAATTGATGAGACAGATTCTCGTGAAGAAAACTGAGATGGTGATGAAATAATGAGACAGACTCTCAAAATGATATCGAGACAGACTCTAAAGGGATAGTGAGACAGACTCTCACAAATTGCAGAATGGAATGATTAGACAGCCTCTAATTAAGCCACTCAGGGATTTGGAGATTATAAAGCGGAATGATTAGACAATCATCATGATCATTCCCAAATTAGGATCTGAGAAGACGACATCTTGACAGATCAACAAAGCGGAATGATTAGACAGCACCATGATCATTCCTAAATTAGGATCTGGGAAGACGGCATCTTGACAGATCAACAAAGCGGAATGATTAGGCAGCATCATGATCATTCCTAAACTAGGATCTGGGAAGACAGCATCTTGACAGATCAATAAAGCAGAATGATTAAACAGCGTCATGATCATTCCTAAATTAGGATCTGAGAAGAAAGCATCTTGACAGACCAACAAAGTGGAATGATTAGAAATTCATCATCATCATTCCCAAATTAGGATCTGAGAAGACAGCATCTTGACAGATCAACAAAGCGGAATGATTAGACAGCATCATGATCATTCCTAAATTATGATCTGAGAAGACAGCATCTTGACAGACCAATAAAGCGGAATGATTAGACAGCATCATGATCATTCCTAAATTAGGATCTGGGAAGACAGCATCTTGACAGATCAACAAAGCAGAATGATTCGACAATCATCATGATCATTCCCAAATTAGGATTTGGGAAGACAGCATCTTGACAAATCAACAAAGCGGAATGATTAGACAGAATCATGATCATTCCTAAATTAGGATCTGAGAAGACAGCATCTTGACAGACCAACAAAGCGGAATGATTAGACAGCATCATGATCATTCCTAAATTAGGATCTGGGAAGACAGCATCTTGACAGATCAACAAAGCAGAATGATTAGACAGCATCATGATCATTCCTAAATTAGGATCTGAGAAGACAGCATGTTGATAGACCAACAAAGCGGAATGATTAGACAGCATCATGATCATTCCCAAATTAGGATCTGAGAAGACGACATCTTGACAGATCGACAAAGCAGATTGATTAGACAGCATCATGATCAAACCTAAATTAGGATCTGAGAAGACAGCACCTTGACAGATCAACAAAGCGGAATGATTAGACAGTTATCATGATCATACCTAAATTAGGATCTGAGAAGATGGCATCTTGACGGATTAACAAAGCGGAATGATTAGACAATCATCATGATCAAACCACTCTAGGATCTGAGAAGACAGCATCTTAACAGATCAACAAAGCGGAATGATTTGACAGTTATCATTATCATACCTAAATTAGGATCTGAGAAGATGGCATCTTGTCAGATCAATAAAGCGGAATGATTACACAATCATCATGATCAAACCACTTTAGGATCTGAGAAGACAACATCTTGACAGATCAGCAAAGCGGAATGATTAGACAATCATCATGATCATACGTAAATTAGGATCTGAGAAGACGGCATCTTGACAGATCAACAAAGCGGAATGATTAGACAATCATCATGATCAAACCACTCTAGGATCTGAGAAGACAGCATCTTAACAGATCAACAAAGCAGAATGATTTGACAGTTATCATTATCATACCTAAATTAGGATCTGAGAAGATGGCATCTTGACAGATCAATAAAGCGGAATGATTAGACAATCATCATGATCAAACCACTTTAGGATCTGAGAAGACAACATCTTGACAGATCAGCAAAGCGGAATGATTAGACAATCATCATGATCATACCTAAATTAGGATCTGAGAAGACGGCATCTTGACAGATCAACAAAGCGGAATGATTAGACAATCATCATGATCAAACCACTCTAGGATCTGAGAAGACAGCATCTTAACAGATCAACAAAGCGGAATGATTAGGCAATCATCGTGATCATCCCTAAACTGAAAATTTGACTTGGAAAACGTGCTCAAGTTTCTCAAATCTTGAATAGTTAAGACTGCTATCTCAACGATCATCGCATGTTAGGTATCTTTTATGGTATGACTTTCATCAGGACATAATAGATGCCCCTAGTATAATTTCGCATCCAATACAGGAGTCTTAACAAAACTCGAAGAGATTCAAGCTTTCTTTTATGAAATTTGGGTTACAATGATTTTTTTTTAAAAGTTTTTTCTTTTTCTTTTCAATAACTTTGAAAGATTTTTATTTTTATTTTTTTGAAAGTTTTTCATTTTCTTTTCAACAGCTTTGAAAGATTTGCTTTTTTTTCATTTGGCTTTTTGGATTTGAAGCTCAGATCGAACAAGGACGGCCTCCTGGTGTTCTGGGCATATCACTTTTTAAGTTGATCAAGGTTTGAGAGTTTTGCTAGTTTTTTTACCATACCATAAATTGCAATGATAAGACAGTTGCTCATCACACAACCACTTAAGTTTGTGAGACAGTCTCTCACCAAGCACACACTACAATTGTGAGACAGTCTCTCACTAAACAAATCAATAACACGAAACTCAAGAAGGAACAGTTTTGATTCAAGAAACTGAGATTTTGATCGATTCCATTACAGGATTGATTGTCTCTTGCCGAGAACTTTAGGAGTGCGCAATCTCTATTGAGAACCAGACACTAGCAACTTGCTGATGTTTTGAGTAGACCATTTTTTCTGAGAGAACTGAATTTTGCTAGGGATTGAAGGTTGTGGGAGCAAATTCTAGATTCCGCTGGAAAAACTGATTTTCTTGGAGAATTGACTCTTCTGAAGAGTGGACTCAACTGAGGAGTTTAGAGGTTTGGCTTGAGATGTGCTCGTACCCCTCTTATCTTAACTTGCTGAAGACATTATTACTGATTGCCTTTGCGTGCCTAACATCTTTTATGACGCAAGTCATAAAGATGCCCCTAGTATATTGTGTTTCCATGACAAGAGTTTTTAAGGAGGTGGAACAATGATGGTTGAAGAAAAGATGCTTTATTTCATGAAGGCTTGAGGTTGCACAATTTTTTTTTGTATGGAGAGAGTAGGACAATCACCATGATGACTGAGTCTGAGAATCCATTCTTTCGCACTGCTCACTTTGGAGGCTTAAAGTCTCTAGTAGGTTTGAACAAGATGTCTCTCGCCCCTTCTGATACCTAAACCAGGATTTACTCTGAATTTTCTTCGCATTTTAGAGGACACACTCCCATTCTTCCAGCACCCGACAGTTTGGACTTTGCAAAGAAAGAGAACACAGATATTAAGGAGGAACAGATTTCCAAGGACTCAATCAAAGAAGATTATTATTGTTCGAAGGACTCGACTCACTTTCGACTCATTCTTGGATCTGATGTGTCATTTTTTAAGGGTATGTCTTAGCCACTCTTAGAGTATTTCGAAGACCGTGTCAAGAGGCACTACTCTCCTTTTTCGGTGTTTATGTCATGGTTATTATCCCTTTTGGATTGCTCGGTTTCAATGCCCCTAGTTTAGAGGAATGTTAAAGTAAGCTTGTTGGTACTACTTGGACTCCAAGATTTTACCCTGGTTGAAGACTGTTTCTCCATCTCAATGATTCGCTTTTTTGTTGGAAGTCATTGCCAATGACCAGATTGCCTTTTCAGGTTTTCAATCTGACGGACCGCTTGCCCTAACTTTTGCCTGGTTCGCCCTTTCGGGTTTTCAATCCAGCGGGCTTGATACCCTAACTTTTGCCTAAGCCGACTTTTCAGTTGTCAACTTAGCGGGTGAATGACCCTAAATTTTGCCTAGACCGCCCTCTCGGGTTTTTAGCTTAGCGGGTCTTCAGACTCCATTGTTTTTTCTTCTTGACTTTGAACCTCTGCTTGTTCACAAGAAGGACTTTCTAGGCGGGCTTGGGTTCAAAAGGGTTGGATATTTCTTTTGGATTTCAAAGTTTCAACCGAACCTGGATTGGTCAGGTTGCCTAAGTAATCCAAAAAATGGAGGATCAGGTCTGCGTAGTTCACTGGGGTTTGGAACAGAATGATTTTGCTTTTAAGCTCAAAGGTTGAAAGGGAATAATTTGACTTTTATTCCAAAGGTTGACCGAACCTGAATTGATCAGGTTGCCTACGTACCCTATAGAAAGGGATCAGGTCAGACGTAGTTCGGAACCGAAATGCCCCGGTTTGTGGGTGTTTGAAAAGAATGTTTGATTTTGTTGAGGCTCAAAGGTGTTTGTAAAAGGATTTTTCAAACTTGGAATTTTTGGCGTTTAAGGCTATGGCGTCCATGGATGGCCTTCTGATGTTTTGGCATACAAGCTTCTTGAATGGTTAAGGTTCAATGGCTTTGAACTTTTTCTCTTTCTCTTTTTTTTAAGGAGTCTGGCGGCATTTCCTGCCAAGACTTCATCTGCACTGTGCAAGCTAGACTGATTGAATTCCCACTTTGTCTTTGGGAACATGCACTGATATTCAGGATTCTACGACTCTGGGTCTTCTCTGAATGCTAAAGACGATTTTAAAATTTTCAATCTATTAATCGACTCTGCTTGATGTTCTTGAGGAGTTGACGTGGGGCATGCTCCCTTCTCCTTTCTTCTCTGGATTCTATCTTCTTTTTTTCTTTGTTCATTCTTCTTCTTTTTTCACTTGAAATGCGGGAATGCCCCTACTCCTTGATTACTTTGGCTTAAAATTCTATCGGAATGTATAGCCCAAGTATTTATTTTTATTTTTATTTTTGGGTTCATGTTCTATGCTCATGACTTTGTTGTCCGAAAGTCTTCTCTCAATTTGTCATTAACTTTATTTGATGTCTGGTATTCTTCATTTGAAATTTTCACTTTTTCGACCTGATGTCTGAAGCTGAGGGTGACTTACGTTGAACAATGCCAAGGCACGCTTCCGGTTTATCCTCATAGGACCGAGCAACACTTCTTTGAACCCTCTAAATAGGTTTATCGATTCTTTGCGCTCTTCGGGAGATAAAATTTTACCAATCCTTATTTCTCGAGTTTCGAATTTCGATACCACTATCCACGGTATCGATTTCATCTTCAAGTGGCTTTGCTCAACACTCTTCCTCTCGTTTGATTATCTTTCAAATCTCGAGGAGAATTTCATCAGCATCCTCGTCCGAGGAGGGTGTCTTAATTTATTTATTAACATTAGATCCAAGAGTGGACATATACAAGGATATTGACGACACTGGAATCAAATGTTCATTGCATTGAATGTTTGAAGTACATACAATGATTTTTGACGCCCCACGATAGGCTCTCCATCAAATTCAACAAAAGATTGGACATTGGGTCACAATGAGAGAGACCAATAAACACATCATACTTAGAATTGATATTGACATGGTTAGACTTACCAACTTTAACAGGAGGGTTGGTATACACTTCAAAACAAATTTCAAAGATGAGACACTTCATCGGAGGCAACAGATTGGTGCTGAAAGTTCAAGGGCAACGTGCCTTCCTTAATGATGATAATGATTGGAGAGATCGACCCTGGAGTAAGAATCTCAGAAGGGGCAATCCTATAATGTCCTATCAACTTGGCTCAAACTGATCCATTGGCATTGGTGGGATTTTCTCTGTCATGGTATCTCCTGAATTTCAAGCTCTGACCTATTCCCTTTTCCCTTTGCAATCAATCTACTTCCCAGCCCCGAGGTGGTACAGGTAAACGTGGTAAGATATATGAAGGGTTGAATGGGTGAAATGGTTCCCATGGTGGGTGTAGGAGGTGCAACACGGTTAGGTGTAGGGTTCTTGGAAGCATTTGAGTTCAAGAATAATGAGGGGATCCCTGTCTATCAGATCATGGATATCATCATCATCTCTCTCATTTCTGTCAAGATGAGACTTTCAGTATACTCAGTCATCTGGGCAATGTGAGAGGAAATAGGTATAACGGACTAGCTAGACCAAGCGAGTTCAGAGATGAAAGCTCTTTTGGGGTTGATGGTAGACGAGTGACTAAGACTCCTGTCATGGACACCATAAACACTAGGCTCAATGAGAATTAATGGCATGATAATGTAATGTGCAAGTTGAAACAAAAGGTAGCACAAACACATCCTTCCCTTGGATAAAATCCGACAGCATAACAGATGTACATGAAGATGTGGTACGGCCAGTACATGGTTCGTCAACAAGCCTAAAAGGATGATGACCACACTCAAGGTATTTGGAGAAAATTCGGCAGCATAACAGCTATACCAGGAGATGTGGTAAGGTAAGCACATGGTTTGTCAATGGACCCAAAAGGATAATGATTACGGTCAAGGGTTCTGAAAAAAAAAATCGACAACATGACAGCTATACTAGGAGGGTCTCGGCAACTAAACATGAAGAGTATGCCATCATGGTCAAGATAAAGCAAGGCTCTCAGCAAGAACACACACTCCGGTAATGATAATGGCAAGATAGACTCATAATCGACATGCGGAGTACATCTGATCAGGATCAATCAAATGATCAAGCTCATGGGAGATAGATCATGGCTAAAAGAGCCAAGCATCTGATGATAATCCATAGAATGGATAGAGAGGAATAATTGATTAGATTATGAAGGAAAACTTAACTAAGAAGTAAACCCTAATCTAATAATAGATATGTATACATATAAATATATATACATATACACATATATACATATATCCTAACCAGGTGCACCAGCCCTAATCTAATCTAACAGAGTCAAGAAAATCCTGACTCAAGACAGACTAATAAGTGAACTAGGACCGCGTTGTAGCCACGCAAGGTGAGCTACCCTAGTTTGCAAATGGGACAAGGCTCCTAACTTTAGGCTTCACATGTGTAAGCAACACATGTTCGTCCCTATGTGAATGCAGTATATACATATATAAACACGGGTACTTCCTAGTAGGGTTTCACTAAGTCAGTAAGTATATACATAATATATAAAACAAAGTAGGGCTCCAGACTCAATCTATCTGGTACTATGCATATGAACCATACTTAATATGTATAAGTTATACATAGTATGCTTCATTGCTCATCGGCTGCTGTAGACAAAAGTACGCCAAATGTCTACGACTGCAGCACCGGCCAGTCAAAGCTCTAAGGAACCACTCAAGTCTCTGACTCATGAGCATGAACACGAAGGACCATCCAAACCAAATCCGATTATTGAGCTCAGTAGTGGCAGTGACGACGATAGTGATTCAGATGCCGGAGGAGATCTAAATGTAGTGTTGCTAGAAGGATTCCTTGATCCCCTGTCGCTAGATGATCTCGATGCTTAGACGACCCAGGGTTAACAAAAGAAACAGGTCTAGTTACGAGCCAGCCCTTGCCGAGCCTCCAAAGCCAGACAGTTGCAGCAGTCTTAGTCCTTTTGTTATTTTAATTAAGTCCAGTCATGATGTCAAGTCCAGTTATTAAGTGCAGTCTTCTAAAAGTTTGAATAAATTTCTAGTCTAGTTGAGTCGTTTCTTACTTTTATTTTTGAGTTAAGAGTGTGAATTCTGAGTCTGTTCATGATGAGTCTTATCAGATGTGGTCTTTTTCAATTCAATGAAACTTGCTTTCTCTATACATTCCAACGTGTGCTTCTAACTTTAATAACCAATGAGAATAATACTCCCTCCTCAAATGAGGAAGAAGATGCCGACGAAACTCCTCTTGAGTTGCAGCCTATGCTCAAATAAGAGGAGGAGCGCCGAGCCCAGCTTCTAAAAGAGAAAATTGAAATGATAAACATTGGCACTGAAACTTTGATTCAGTAAATGCCTGTTGGAAATACATTGCCCTCTGAAGAGTGTGAAGAATTGGTAAACCCATTTCGAGAAGAAAGAGATGGTCCAGTAAGCACTACCATTAATGCCAAGAGAAAGACTCAGATAGAAGGTTCAAGAAAGAATGAAGTGAATATCACATGCTATACAAGGGGCATGGATTCGAAACAACTTCCATATCTCCAGTCAATGGCCCCGGTCACATGTTTCACTAGTGACAATGTAAAGCCATCAAATTCAATATGAAAAGTGCAAGAGCAATCATCTCAGAGCGATCATCAAAATATCAAGGGCCACCGATTCAAGGATGAAATGATGTCCAAAAACCGGTATGCACCCTCAAGGTCAAATTACTTATCAATATCCAGAAGGAAGAACAATCATTATCTCTTACCGGGAAATGCCGTCAAACTCCGTGAAAAAAAAATAAAGAGTAAAAAAATAAAAATAAATAATCAGTACTAGAGGGACTCTAGTAACCTATATCGATTCCCAATCTGAACATCGGAAGGCCTCCTTTGGCCGAATAAATCCCAAAATCAGAACCCAACGTCAAAAGAATACCGGTTTGCAAACCCTTCTAGCCTGAATGAAATTTTCTTGAAACCCATCAGACTACGCGAGACTTGATCCCTACACTGGGGTACGTAGGTAGCTCGGTTAAACCGAGTTCGGTCGATTCAAAAAAAAAAAGGGAAAATAAATTCAATCCTTTCAGAAAAAAAGAGGGACAAGTTCCAAAAGAAGGGAAGTCAATTATTCCAGAAAGAAAAAAAAAGAAAAATCAATTAACCTTCAAACAACTTATCTTCAAACTAGGGGCTTTCGCCTTGAACCACGCACGACCTGATTCCTACTCTGGGATACATAGGCAACCTGTTCACAGGTTCGGTCGAAATCTTTATTGAATCTTAAGCCATTCTTTGAAAAGCCCTATCCTACCTATAAAGTCCTTCCGGTGTTCAGAATTAATGATCTAGGTCCCGAAACACAAAAAGTGAAAAAAAAAAGAATGGAGTTTGAAGATCTGCTAGGTTTAAAACCTGAAAGGGTGGTCTAGGCAAAAGTTAAGATCATTCCCCTACTAAGTTGAAAACCCGAAAGGGCGGCTTAGGCAAAAGCTAAGGGGATAGCCTGCTGAGTTGAGAATCCGAAAGGACGATTTAGGCAAAAGTTAAGGCTAACACGGTCCGCCAAGTTAAAAACACTGAAGAGGTGACTTGGTCACGGTAAGAGAGTCATTATAAGAAGGTTACAGCCGGTATCAAGATTGAAGAAGAGGAAAGAAGTTCAAGCAAGCTTAAATGTCATCCAAGAAACTTGGGGGCATTCAAACCAAGCAATCCTAGGAGTGGTAATCAAATTCTAAGAGCATTAATCTGTTTAAAAAAAATAAAATTCCAGTGCTTATCAATTGAGAAACTACTCTTTGAAAGGCTACTCTTATCAAACAAAATGATAACTGAGTCAGGAGCATCACTGTGTATCAGTCCAGTCAGTCCATTCCTGTTCGTTTTAGCTCATTCTTTCAGAATCTTCCCGTTCATCTAATAGTGTCTTTTACCAGCTTCCCCTTTTTAGTAGGGTCGATCATTGTCCAGTTAGTCAAATGTTGCAGCTGTCTCGGTAAAAGATGCCTGGTGTAGCTAACCCCCTGCAATTGTTCCAGAGCTAAGTTAATCCGCAGGCAAGGATTTCAAGAGTTAAGAAAAAAATCCAGTCTAAGCAAAGTCAGTTCCAGAAGAATCCAGAAGCAGAAAAATCTGAAAAACCAATTCCCATAAGAAGATCATACCCTAGAAAAGCACCTTGAGCTTGGAAGAGCCTTAGATGCAATGGTGGTTGAGCCTGTTTCTCATAAAGATGAACCATTAAAAATCGGAATCTCCTTCCAGTCAGTTGAATATTTGTCTGAATGCTTGTCAAAAGAAGAATCCTCTGTACCAGTGTCCAAATATTCCGAGGTCCCAATTCATATCCCCAGTAAAGAAGATCTTGATCTAAGAAATTTCAAGCCCTGTGAGACTTTCTTGTTCATCCCCAGTAAACAATTCAAAATGCTAATAAACTTGTGTAAAAACCAGTTTACTAGTTCATCAATTACCAATTCCTAATTCGCCAGTACCAGTTCACCGATTGCAGTATTCCAATATTTCAGTTCCAATATCCAGTATTCTAGTATTCCAGTATCACAGTTCTAGTGTCCAGTATCCCTATCACCAGTATTCCAATGTTCCATTTTCCAGTACTGGTATTCCTGTTCCCAATATTTCGACACTCCAATTCCAACACCCAGTTCCAGTGTTCGAAAATCCAGTGTTTCAGTACTCTAATTCTAGTATCCGGTATGTCTTCGTTCTAGATTCCTGGTTCCCGATGTTTAGATCAAGATTCCAGTTTACAGTTTCCAGTCCTAACATCCAGTGATCAAATTCCAATCCCAATTGAATCAATCAAAATGTCAATCCAATCTAATCCCCAGTTCACCAATTATTAATTTTTGACTCTCCAGTTTTCCAGTAATCAAGTTCTACAATTCCCAGTGAACTAGCTCTTTAACTTCTCGGCTCTTTAATTCTCTAGTTATCCGACTATTGAGTCCCTTAATCATCCAGTTCTCCAATTTTCAGCTCTGCAAATATCCAGTCCCTAAATTTTCTACTTCTCCAGTTTTTCAATTCTTCAGTTCATCAAATCTTCAATTCTCCAGTTTCAAGTTATCCAGTCTTCTAATTCTCCGGTCCACCCATTGTTTGATTATTCGATTTCTCAGTTCTCCGGTTCTCAAGTCCTTAAGCCTCTAATTCTCTGGTAATCGAGTCCTCCAGTTTTTAAATTGTCATCTCCAGTCTCATTCTCAATTGTCAAATCCAATCTTAAATCCATTAGCCCCCATCTCACTAGCGAATAGGCTAATTCTCTGATTTCTTTGAGCCCGTTTGTGAACGGTGTCTCATTTCTCGAGTTCATTTGTGAATGGTCTCTTATCCTCTTTGAGCCCGTTTGGGAACGGTGCCTCATTTTTCCGAGTCCATTTGTGAATGATCTCTTATTCTCCTTGAGCCCGTTTGTGAACGATGTCTCATTTTCTGAGTCCATTTGTGAATGGTCTCCTATCCTCTTTGAGGCCGTTTGTGAACGGTGCCTCATTGTCCGAGTCCATTTGGGAATGCCTCTTATCCTCCTTGAGCCCGCTTGTGAACGATATCTCATTTTCTTCTAAAACTGTTTGAGAACGATCTTTGTTCCTTCTCCTCAGAATCCATTCGAAAATGATATCTCATTCTCTCATTGCCCGTTTGTGAACTGCGTCGCATCGGAATTTTTTATTACATTCCAATTCTAGGATTTCGTTTAGGGTCTTGCATTAGGTAGTGTATGTTTGCGTCTAGGTTCCATTTTGTTTAGAGTCATTTGTTGATTAAAGCTGCGCAAAATGGCTCTGTCACTTTTGCTTTGGTATTCGATGACTACGTCATCTCTACCAAAGAGGGGCACCTGTAGACACCCCCATTTTGCTACGCTTTAAAAAGTGAAAGATTCGGTAGTATCATCGAGTCTTGAGTCCGTATTCAGCATTAGATTAGGCATCTATGCATTTTAGGGTAGATTTCACCTCATTATGGGAGTTTTCAAGTTGATTCACGATCCTGAAGGTCTCTAAGGGGTTCCTTTGGCCTCTGAAAGATGAAAGTTCAAGTTTTCAAGCAAATGAAAAAACCTGCTATTTTTTGAATTTTGAGGGTTTCCCTCATTTTTGCCTATTTTGAACTGCAGGGGTATTTTGGTCATTCCCGATGTGTCTCATTTGACCCCCGAGTTATATTTGAGAAATCTTGAGTGATTTTACAAATTTTGAAAAAGCTGCTATTTTTAGAAACTCATGGGGCTTCCACATTTTCATCATCTTATGGATATTTCAATCATTTCTCATATGTCTGAAACCATCTCGAGGGTACGGCTGATGGATTAAGAGTAATTTCGTAAGATTTGGAAAACCTGCTAAATTTAGATCTCTCAAGATTTTGTCTTAGTCTTGCACTTCGGGGGTATTTTAGACATTTCCAAACATATCATATTTCGTCCCTAAGTTGTGTCTAAGAAATCTTGAGTCCGTTCATAAATTTTCGAAAATCTGCTATTTTTAGAATTTCTCACGGTTTTCCCTAGTCTCGCCAAATTCTAGCACATCGGGGTAATTTGGTCTTTTCCTGAGTAATTCTTTTGATCCCCGAAATATGTCTCAGAGATTATGAATGATTTCCTGAATTTTGGAAAAACTGCTAAATTTAGAATTTCTCAGGAGTTTCGCTTAATTTGGAAATTCTAAGTGTTGAGGGCATTTTGGGTATTTTCAGGGGATACCAAATGATCCTGTTTAATATTGCTCACCGAAAGGACCCAATTTTAAAAGTTTCTATTTTTGAAGTTTGACCACAAAGACTTTCCATTTTTAACTTTTTCCTTTAGGGGTGAACCAATTTAAGGTTATTTTGGTCACATTTGGATGTGTAATTGTCAAATAGGGGCATTTTGGTCTGAAAATTTATTTTCCCAAAAAAGATGGTTCGATCATGTGTGAGGGATGCACCATAAATGTCAAATGGGTTGGGTTCATATATAGAATGTTGAATTTAGAAAAATTTTATTGAAGTTTTACGGAAAATCCCAAAACCCGTGTGAAATGGCCCATTGGGCTAAAGCCCGTAAAGATGGAGCTCATGTGGGTTCACCCATATGGGTCGACCACCATGGGGGGCGCCCCACATGGCTGACCCACATGAATTGAGCACCCACCCTTGATGATGTCACAATGGTGACATCATATTTGTTAAAAGAAAATAAAAAGAATAAAAAAAGAAAAGAAGGAAAGAAGGAAAAGAGGAATGATTGCTTAAAAAAGGTTTTCTTCCAAAGAAGCAATGTGGAATAAAGAATAGCATGTCTTGATTGACAATAAATTAAAATTGGAATCAAATCCAATTTGGAAACAAGAAAGAAAGCAAGCAAGAGGGAAAAATTGGAAACAAGCGAAAAATTAGAGCTCTCACTTTGGGAACTACTATTTCTCTCTTAACCCTAGTTTTTTTTGTATAAAAATCAAAGCAAACAATCCTAAAAGAAGATGGGAAAAATATCCAAATTCGTTTTTTTCTCTCTCCTCCCAAGAAGAAAAAAAAATCTCTTTTCTCTTGAAGTGTGATCTCTCTCTCAAGTGTTCTTCACAAAAAGGAATTCTTGATTTCCTTCTTCTTCTTCAAGGCATCACACAATCAAGAATTATTTGAGTGTTCTTTGGGTCTTCTTCATCATATAAAAGGGTGCGACAAAGCGTATACCTCGGATTTACGCACCCTAGAGACAAGGAGCGCGATCAACGGTAGGATCTTTATCTTTGTAATATCAAAAGTAGAAAAGCATGCTAGGGTTTTACTTTTGATAGATCAAATCAATGAATTTTTTCTTGAAATTCCAGTATGTTATAATATAGATTATATGTTTTCAAAATTCAAAATTTCACCAAAAAATTAAATTTCCTCCATTTAATAATGATTTTCTTTCGTTTTTTATTCAATATGGATTTAAATCGGATTATCAAAGCAAGTGTTAGAAAACGTGGGTTTCTTTAAAAACTGATATTTTTTGGGATTTCTATAAAATAAAATACTACTGGAAATTTACCAATCACGGTTTGGCCGTTTTAATTTTCATTCTAATTTTCAAACAATAACCCCGAAAGGGGTTATTTCTTGATGAATGAATCCAAAAGTATATCAAACCATGTCCAAAATTTATGAAATCTTATTTCCAAACTA
Source organism: Tasmannia lanceolata (assembly GCF_043159265.1). NCBI lineage: Eukaryota > Viridiplantae > Streptophyta > Magnoliopsida > Canellales > Winteraceae > Tasmannia > Tasmannia lanceolata. Next base: position 3,008,069 of record NW_027518721.1, read on the forward strand.
ATGTTTTGATTTCCAGAATACCCAAAAAGTTTCGGATTTTTTTGAATTTGTTTAATCCGGTTTTAAATTATTTTAAATTTTGGCTATTTTTAACAAATACCAAATCATTTTAAAAATTGATGAAACTTTTCAGAATTAAAGCCTAATAATAAATGGAAGTTTCCATTTAAAAATATTTTTAAAAAAATATGGTTTTTACTGTTTTCTAATCGCTTCCCCGTTTTACGTGCTGTAATTCTTTTTCTTAATAAATTAATATATTTTCAAAATTTTTCTTTACAAACCAGTAACTTTGGTTACTGGAATGTTAGAAAAATATTTTCAATTAATTTTGCAAAGATTTAATAAGGTTTTACAATTTATTTTAATAAACGGGTTTTAACGCCTAGGAAACAAATTGATCTCTTATATTTAAAAACCAATTTTATGGTGGAGATTTAAGTTTTAAGTTTTGAAATTTTGGTAATAAATTCTATAATCTATTATATATCTACTGGAATTTTTTATTTGATTTTAGGATACCATTAGGTTTGCTTTTTAAGTAATTCTTTGGTTTCATCTGATATTTGTGTGAGTTTAAATGGGCATCAAATAGTCATAAAAATCTATGAACATCATACAGTAGTCTAATCTCATGATTATCTTTATACTGTAAGAGTTTAAGTTGATTTGAAATTGATATGCTATAGGTTGCTGTGTTAATCTATAATCTGATTTGGATTTTGAAAAATCGGGAATTGATATCATATCTTAATGATAATTCATGACATTTTTCTAGTACGCCACAATCATCAATATCTTGTTACTGAAGAAGTTTCAACTGATTTGGAGTTCGATTACTTAGGGTTATTGTGTATTCCTAGCAATCTAGTCTTAATGATATTAAATCACAATTTAATAGCAAATCAATACAAAAGTCAGTAAAAATCTCCAAAAAATCTTAAGTTTTCATCATAAATGCAATCCCTAACTTTTTTAAAACAAAAACCTTAGGGTTCATAGATTGCCTTTCTAAATTGGCTACTCTGTGACAATTTAACTGCCGAGATCGCAACCGTAATCGTATACTAATTGCGATTAATCCTGCATAATTGGAGTGCGTAAATTATAGTATGATATTGGCTCCGAGGTCCACTGTCCACGGAAATCCTGAGAAATATGCCAGGCAATAAGATACTATAATTTACGTGCTAAATTATACAAGGGTTGAGAGCACGATTCCCTTCCATGGTTGCGATTCGAGGCCGAAACTTGCGAACCATAGAGCCTTTGGTATTCTTTAGATGTTTAGGAACCGAAAATCCTTGAAATCTCAAAATCATCAAATTCAACAACTTGAACTAACTCACTCCATGTCTTTCGGAACCGTTGGATTGCGGTTTCCATCGTAGGAACCATTAGAGCCCCATTTAGGAACACTTGTGTCATGTTGTGTCCTAAATTTTAGGGAGTCCTAGAGTTAGGAGTCCAGCCTCATCGCGGGCGTTTGCTATGGATAGCAATCGTGCCATAGATCTAGTTACAATAGTCACCTCACTTTTCTCCTAGGACAAGCCTAGTTACCTAGGACGTAGGTTAACCTGTATTAGTCTAAGGGACAACTTGCACTTAGATAGGATCATATAGCATCTTAGATGAAGTCCTAGGATAATAGAATCTTCAACTTGAATTAAATAACTTCTTTTAAAACTGTTGAAACAGTTAATCCAGTCTAGATCGGTGTCCTAGATGAGTTAGGCATAAGTAGCTTAGCTTAGGTGCACCGAACTACGTCGACTCTAATCCCAGTGAGGCTTGGGTACGTAGGCAGCTTGGATGCTTGATGGTATACCAATCACGAGTCGGCTCCACACATAAGTGGGGTCTTGTACATTAATCCTTAAATTAAAAGTAATTAAATCACTTAGGACTTTCCATGAAATTAGAAGTTTAGGAGAACTTTCACTTAGATTGAATTCAAACAAATTAAGAAAATCAAGATACACATTTAGGAATTACATTGAAATTAGATCTTAGGATGCATGTCACATAGTTCGCACATTAATATAGAGTTAAATGAGCCATTTAAAAGAAATTCGAAAGAGTTAACTTTTGGAATTGAAGACCGATTATCGGGCAGGAATGGTGCATGTGGTGGTAACTCCCCATACCTTCCATTCTCGTAACCAGGTAACAAGTCTAGATTTCTGGTCAATTATGGGTCCTAGATCCCTCATCTAGGTGGCGACTCTGTCACTCTCTTTTGCGTGGAATTCGGATTGCCTTAGTGATCCCAAGTTCACAGAAAAGATGAATTAAATCACACCTTGCTAGGCTCGGCGGCTTACCCCTGCCCTTATGGGTACTGGGTTGCACGTTTGTTTGCACCCTCTGGCTTGGTTGCTGCCTGCTTGGTTGGGTAATTAAAATCAATAATAAAAAGCACACGCCATTCGCGTGGGTACGAGAGACCAAGAGAGAGCGTGGCGGCTCGCGCCCCACCCCTCCCGCGGGATCGGGTCCCACAGGTTTCACTAAGTCAGTAAGTACATACATAATATATAAAACAAAGTAGGGCTCCGGACTCAATCTATCGGGTACTATGCGTATGAACCATACTTAATATGTATAACAGAAGTACGCCCCATGTTATACATAGTATGCTTCATTGCACATCGGCTGCTGTAGACAAAGGTACGCCCAATGTCTACGACTGCAGCACCGGCGCATACCTTGAAAATAGATCCAGCAGTTCCGTCAGGGTAAAGACCGCCCAGTCTCGTACGCACTGTATCTATTTTCGTGGAGCCAATGATAATGAAAAATAATGATAGAAATAAAGAATGAAGAATATGGCAACATATGATGTGCAGTGTGTGAATCCCTCGTTTTATTTACGCACGTACTTGGTGCCCTTGGATTTCTAACGATAAAGTTTCCATTTAACTTGGTTTTGACCCAAATTTCTTCAAAATTAATTAAAATGGCATTTTTACAGAGTTAGGCAATGTTTCAAGAATTCCCCAGCAGAGTCGCAAATCTGTGGACCCCGATCCGAGAGAGGCGGGGGGACGAGCCCCCATGCGAGTTTGAGGATCATCCACATGAAGGAGAGCTCCACCAAGGAACTCTCGAAAGAGTGCCCCTCACAGCATGAGTGGCGATGCAAAGTGAGATACCTCCCGATTCGGGGACTAGCCCGGATTCGAGGCGTACCTTAAACAAACAAAGAGTCGACATCCAAGGAAGTAGGCCCTGGATCCCATGATGTGCTCTGTCGCAACAGATAATCAGAGATACAAAAGGTCCATGCCTGATGACGAATGGGGAAGGGGTTAGGCGCCCCCAATTCGCCCAAGTGCAAGCACCTGGTCTCTTATGCCATTTATTATTAACTTTGAAGAGTTTTGGGGGAAAATCATGCATGTCTCGGAGATGAATAAGAAGCACACACAAAAGAAATGAAAGACATGCCACCTAAGAATAGCTAGGTTATGAGTGTCATGCCTAATTGGTGTCTAAGTTCTGGTAGACAAACACATGCATGCTACAGCTAAAAGTATAGGGTCTGTACATGAAAGTAAGAAAACACAGCAAAACATACAATATGACAAACCCTAGACTCTAATGCGATACTTGACTCGAACCAAGATGGCCATCCATCCTGGCTGCACTACGTATCCCAGCCTCGGGAAGAATCAGAGTTCGGCGACCTATGCTAAACTACGATGACTAACCCTCTAGGACCGCTATCCTAGACTCGATTAACTAGACCTGACTAGTTTTTAAAGCTTTTTGCGCCATTACTTAAGTTCAAGTGAATGGTAATTTTTAGGACTCCCTATATGCCCTAACTAATGCAAGTGGACCCTACATCCTATGTCTGACTAAGCTGTGCGTCCTAAGGAAAACCATGGGCTATCTAAGCGCATTCTAGTCTAGTCATCGGCTCGACTAAGTGTCTAACCGACCACGACTCGAGGCCTCCTAACTCTGAGGACACTCACACGACAAGACTCAGCATACCAACACAAACAGGACAGACTCCTAACTCTAAGACACCCCAAACGCCTAAGACAGACTCCTAACTCTATGGCAAGATCTTTTGAAAATTGTTTGTAAGGTTATTTTGAAGAATTTTTTGTATTTTGGGAAGATTTGAAAGGTTTTGAAGCTTATGGAAGTTTTTGAAATTGTGAAAGTTGTGAAAGTTGTGACTGAACTCAGAATGCCAGCTGCACGCCGGAGCTGCCTACGTACCCTTCAGCTAGGGATCAAGCCATCCGTAGTTCGGACCAGAATTTCCTAACTACTCTTAATGACTTTTGATTTTTGAGATTTTTGGTTTTTAAATGTTATTGAAGTATTTTTGAATTTTTGACACAAGATGACAGAATCCTATCATCATAAGGGTAGGACAGACTCCTGATATTCCCGCAAAGGTTGGACAGCATCCTATGCTTTGCGGGGGAATTGGACGGAATGACGACTCTGCAAGGGTTGGACAGCATCCTATACCTGCCAAGAGCGGATATGATAGGACAGACTCTTGAAAGACTAAAGGACTGACTCCTATGCTGAAGACTGACTCTGAAAGATGGAAGGACAGAATCCTAAACTTTATGAAGGGATAGGACAGAATCCTAAACTCTACAAGGGTAGGACAGACTCCCAAACCCTATGATGGTAGGACAGACTCCTAAAATCTCTATGACTGACTCTAAAGAGGAAGAAATCCCTTAACCTGCGAAGACTCTAAGGCAGGAAGGGAAGGGGTTGGCTCAAGAAGCATTCCGTCACAGCCCGAACTCGAGAGGAAAATTCCCTAGAATGAATAAACAAATTGAGCACAGGTGCTAATCCCAAACCTTAATGAAGGTTTTCAAACAGGAAGTAATCCCTAAGGCTAGTGAACAAGGCCTAATCATTAGCCTGGAATCATGAAAGTAACAAAGGAGAGGAAACAATAGGGGTTCCCAGTAAGTGCCAGAATCGAAGGCAGCTTCCCAAGGAAATCAAATGCGGAGGCCTAATCTTAGATCTCATTGGTTCAAATACATACATCCACAGTCAAAGAGTACCGGGAAATTTGAGGAGTAATTACCCACCTTCAAGCCCATACTCACATTAGCAACTAAAGCTGTTTAAATGAAAATTGCGAGCAAGGAATAAATCCTGTCCTCAAGTCATAAGAATGCACGTAAGGAATTTCGGGAGCCAAAAAAATGAAACCAAAAGGGAAGTCATAACTTTGGCAATTCTTATGACTTTAGCGATGAAGCATGAACAAACCCGAATGTTTGAACCACCATTTTACACACAGATACAAGGAGAAATAGGCCCACATATAAATTTCAGTCTTAGCAGTAGATATCTGACATAAAAGATCAATAAAATCAAATCTCTGATCAAGTGAAAAGTATTGCAATATGGGTACCTTTACCGAGATTATCACTTCTAAGACATTTTCAAGGCAAACATTGGAATAATACCGAAATTATCACCATTTTTCTTCTTTTGAAATTGGAACCTATAACCACCCAGAATTAAACGAAACCCATTTAAAAGAGAATCTACTCATCCCTGCTCAAATTGTTCCGATGCTGGCCGAATAAAGACCGGAATTATGAACAAGAAAATCAAACCCAACAATCAAAACTTCATGTAATTAATTCAAAGTAATTTGAAATACATGGGTTTTTTAAGAAATCACGTAAACCAGGCAATTGATTCATTCCCAACTTATAAGTGAAGCATCTCAAAAGATAGTTGTAAGACTAATGGTTTCCACCTTGGCATTCCCATCTTATTTTGATGATTCCAATACACAAGTGATTTATGATCACTAATGTGTTTGAGTGTCTAAGTTGTAGATCACATTGGTGCTAAGACAACATTGCTTGGATTGAGGCCAAGAAGATCTCATTGGACCACATCATGAAGGCCAAAGTCATCAAAGTCCAAGACAAATGAAGACTTGAAGAATCCATTGAAGATCAAAGTTATATTAGATTGTATTAACATCCAATCCTAGTTTAGGATTTTGAAAGGCATAATTAAGTTAATCTCACACACCCTAAAAATGTATAAGTGATTGTCGTTGTGGTGTTCCAACTATGTGGAACCCTCATAACAATCCCAAGTTGGTGTAAAATTGGAAGCCCAAAAACAGAAGTGAAAATCTGCTCAACATAGGCTTCTCGGAACTCCGAGAGATTTCTCGGAGGTCTGAGCTCGGAACTCCGAGAAATCCTCGGAGCTCCGAGATTTGATCCAGTAGACATTTTTCATCTTCTGTTTGTATTCCCGGAACTCCGAGAAAAATTCTCGGAACTCCGAGAACACTAATAACGGTCAGATTTATATCCGTTGGTGTTTTCCCCAGAATTACCACTATGCCACCAAACGGTCATATTTGGGTTTTTCTATATATATGGGTATTCCCAACTTCCAAACCATGAATCCTAACACTCTTAAACTTTACTTGAACATTCAAAGAGTGAATCAAAGCTTGATTATGCCTCTCATCTTCTAAGATTAGGATTTGGATCATAGGCTAAATTTGTATATCTTCTACATCTTGTAAACCCTTGTGAGGGATGTTTTGTTCATTCTTTCTTATCAAGAACGTTGTATCGGGCGAGTGTTCGGAGAAGCGTAGCCCACTCTCCGTGGTGAAGATTGCCACCAAGGTTAAAGGTAATCAGAATTTGTAATCGGCACCGATCTTTACCGAAGTTAAGAAGATCACATAGTGAAGCCATCAACGGGTTTGGTTGGTGGAGTGGAGTAGGCCTCGCGTTTGGAGGACCGAACCACTTTAAATCTCGGGTGCAATCTCTCTTACTCTTGCTCTTTATTTGCATTTGCCCTTTAGATTTAACTTGTGTGCTTGAATTTCTTTTTGATCTCTTAATTTCCAAAATTGGGTTTGAGTTTTCAAAAGAATTAAAACTTGTTAGAAACCTAATTCTTCCCTCCTCATTTGTTGCCAATTCGGGACCACCCTTGGAATTTCAATAGTTGCACACAGGAAGTAAGAAAAGATAAATTCAAAGGGCACTTACAGAGGAAGAGGGAAAGCAATCTGAGTATTTCATCCTTCAATCTCCTTCTTCTCCCCGCAAATCCTCGAACCAGCGGCTTGCTTTTCTTCTCGAACGGAGATGGATTTGAAGAAATGGGTTTAATGGAAGATGGGTTCTGTGGAGGTGGAGGGTTTGGAGCTGGTGGATGATAATATGGTTTGGAAGTAGAGGGTGGTTGAAATGATGGTGAAGATGGGCTATAAAAATTGGAAATGGAAGAGGTTTAAAATGAAATGGGTTTTGATCCAACGAGAAGGTGGCTGGAAGTTGAGGGGTGGGAGAGATGTGGTTGAAGGAAGAAGAAGAAGAAGAAGAAGAAACTGGTGATGAGGGTTTGGCCGGAGGTGGTGGTACGGGCGGCAGCTTGGGAAGCCGGAGCTCCGGCGAGACACCGGAGAAGACAAGGTCGGGCCGAGCTCTTCTCTCTCTGTTTTCTCTCTCTCTCTCTCTCTCTATTTTCTCTCTTGGGGATGAGGAAGAAAATGGGTTCCGATTGGGGTAGAAATGAAGAGGGTTTGAAGTGGTTTTGGGTAGTGATGGGGGTTATGGAGACTCGGTGGAAGAGGCTTGGTGGAGGTACGGTCAGAGAAGAGGAAATGGATGGGGTGGTGGTGGTCTGTCAGATTCCGGCAAGCTTGTCGGAATCAATGGGGATGTTGGTTATGGAAGTGGAAGATGGGTTTGCAAAAAATGGGTTTTACATTTAAGAAAATCAGGGAGATGGGTTCGGTGGTTGGTAGCAAGGGAAAAGGAAATGAAATGGGTTTGATGTGTGGATGATGGCTGGGCTGCAGGAGAGGGTTTGGATGGGGCTTGAGATGGTCGGTGGTGATGGTGGATGAATATGGGTTTCAACAAGGTTCGCCGGATTCCGGTGAGGATGACCGGAGAGGATGGCTCCTCGAAACCCCTTTCTCCTCTCTTTTCTGCTGCTCTCTCTCTCTTTCTCTCACCCTTTATTGCTCTCTCCTCTGTTCGCTGGTGTGGCTGAGATTTGGAGGTGGATGGTTGATGAAGAGGGTGGTGATTTAGGGAAAAAAAATTGGTGGCTGTGGAGGGGATAGTGGTGGTGGTCGGAAGTTGCAGAGATGAAGGGGAAGGAGGAGGTGGCTAGCAATGGAAGAGGGGAAGAAGAAGAAGGTGGAGGATGTATTGGCTTGCCGGAGAAGATGGTGTTGGTTGTTTTTTTTTTTATTGAAATGGGTTTTGTGAGGGATGTAATGGAGGTTAGGGGTTAGAGAAGGAGAAGAAGGTGGAGGCTTAGGGAAGAAAGTGAGCGGCTGGAGGTGGAGGCGATGAGCTCGAGCCTCCTTTTCTTCTCTCTCTGCTTTTGCTTTGATTTTTCTCTTGGAGAAAATGAGGGCTCCTCTCGTCTCACGAGCTCTTTTGGAGTTAAATAGCTAGGTCTCCCTCTTCCATTTAATCTCCACCCTCCATTTGCCCCATTTCATTTTCCTTTTTTTTGTTGGGTTATTTTCAGCCAATGATCTACTACCCTTAGCCCTAACTCTATTTTAGAAACCCTAAAAACCTAGAATGCTCTAGCTAATCTAAGCCCTATATCTCACCTTTTTTATCCAACACCCCATGTTCATTGCTTTTAAAGAGAGCAATACAAGCTTCCAAGAATGCCCCTTTTGAGAGGGGGGTTTTACTCTTTTACCCATTTTATAGAAAAAGCAACATATTTGCCCACCCATTCTTATCTGGACAGCCCCCTTTTGGATTATTTTCACTGGCTTTTCTCTGCCCAGGGCACCCCCCGACTTGACTAATTCAACCCTCTTCTGCATTATTTTTTGAAATAAACCCCATTATCCAGGTAAATTCTGTCGAATCTCGACGAAACTTCGTGGGGCCCGCCTACGGTCTCGAACTATTCAAGATTTAACCCCAGAGCCTTGAGCTGCTAATTTTTTTTTTTATTTATTTATATATATATATATACATTTGCACTCGAGGACTTATCCGGGCCCAGCTGCCTAGGGATTTTCATTTTTTTTGTTTTTTTTTTTTGTTTTTAAGGGCTTAGTCAAAATGGGGTGTCTACAAGGTCCGTGGGCCAGAATGAAGTAGTTTATGAATGGCTCTTTTTTTTTGGTTTTTCACGACTTGCATCTTATGTTTGCTTTCCCTTCGCATGTTTGCTTTCCCGCGCAATCCGAGCCATTCCCGCGGTGCTTGGCATTTTTTTGTCTGGCGGCATTGTGTGTCGGGCCCTAGTGACTTGCTCTGAGCCTTTGTTGGCCGTACGCGGTATTTCCCATCTTGTGGATTCGTATACCGGCCCCTTGTGGTGGGGTCCGAATCTTTTGCTATTGAACGTGGCCTTTTCCATCTTGTGGATTTGTATGCCGGGCCCTTATGATGGGTCCCGAGCCCTTTGGCATCAGACGTGGGGAGGATTTAGGGATGGCTTGCTGGGGAAGTCACTTAGCGGTAGGGGTAGCGACGTCTTTTCAGCGTGGCGCTTCGACTTTTGGCGGTTCCCTTGAGTTTCCCAATCGGCGCCACGTGTGCACGTCCCATCGGATTAGAAAAGAAGGGAGATCAATCGACGCATGTTGAAACCCTAGCCCTTTTTAAAGCCTTTTTGGGGATTTCATTCTTTGTCTTATTTCTTCGTCTTCCTCGGGTGAAACGAGTTTTCTTCCACGGCGATTTTTCTGCGTATTGCTCTTCACCAACCTTCTTCTGGTGTGTTCTGTGTCTTTTATTTTATTCGACATTTGATAGTTTACGATGTCTGTCGCGACTGTTCCTCAGAGTCCTTCTTTTGAGTCGGTAGAAGTGGTGGAGAGGGCTCCGCCAAGAAAAAGGAGGTGGTTGTTTGTGGGGGGAGGGGGTGGCGACTCTCGAGACGTACAACAGCCTACGGAGTTGAAAGATAGCTCCGGGGCTTCTGGGTCATCGGTGGAGGCCGCTCCTTTGGAATCTCCTGCTCGAGTTTCTTCTGCTCGTGAGGCGGAGATTAGGGACATCCGGTCTGGTGCCGTTATTCGTCCCGGTCGGGTGACGTGTTTCAGGAACACCTTGGGAGAAGGGGCGGCGGAGAAGGTTAGGAGGGAGTTTCACATTCCCGATGGTTACGGGATTAGGGTTCCATCCTTTGCAGAGGGGGTGTGTGAAGGTACCACGGAGGAGGAGGTAGCTTTCTACGTGGAGGCTTTTCGGGCGGGGGTTAGGTTCCAGCTCTTGGACATTATAGTAGAGGCCCTTGAGTTTTACCGGGTGGCTCCCTCCCAACTGGCGCCTAATAGTTGGCGCACTCTCTTGGCCTTTGTGGCCAAGGCGGGTCTTCACAAGGTTCAGCCTACCCTTCCGGTGCTCCGGGCCTGCGTTGCCCTTAGCCCCATTGGTGAAGGGGGAGGACAGCTGGTTATATCTGACCCAGCGCCCTCAGGTGAAAATTGTGGCGAACTTGCCTTCTTCCATCAAAAAGTGGAAGGAGGAATATGTGTTCATCACTCCTCCATCGGACGTTGGCTGGGACTTTCCTCGCTCTTGGGGGCGCTCCGTTGAGTGGCGAAGGAAGTCCCTCCCCGACGAGTCTGATTACAGCAAGTTTGACTTGGGGAAGCTCGCCTCTGGGGAGGCTATTGACGTTTCTGAGTTTAGATGGGAGAGGGGCCTGAAGAGGCTCGGTTTGCTGAGAGCTGTGGAGAGGAGGGCCCGCTGTATGGGCGAGGGAACGGGGGAGAGTTCCGCCAGCTATCGCGGAGAGCCCCCCCTTTTTTTTTCTTTTTTTTTGCTGCTGTTTCCCTTTGTTCTGAGCCATTGTTGTTCTCCTATTTTTGGCAGCAGGTATGTCTTCTTCCGGTGACGCTGGTAGGGGGAAGGGGGTTGCGGAGGCGACGAAAGGTCCGGCGAGCCGCATGAAGATCCCTTCTGATTTTATGGCCACGGCCAGGCTGGGCCGGTCGCAAGGGAGGCTTCCGGTATCCGTGTCTTCCAGCCCCTCTGGTCGAGCGGTCGGAGAAAAGGGGGCGGCTAGGTCTTCTACTCCGGAGTCGGAGCCTTCCGCCAAGACGGCTGTCCCTTTAGGTGCTCGACAGGGGGGTGCTGGTCGTGTGGCGCATCCTCCTGCCTTCTCGGAGGACGTGCCAAGTCGGATGGAGGGGGTGGTTATGACCAAGCTTCTTCTCGAGCGGGTGGAGCTTCCGCCGTAGTGCTTCCAGGTGCGAGGAGAGCTGTTTAAACCTGACTGAAAGATTGGCATTGAGGATAGCGTTCTCGCGAATCCCCAGGTTGGGGTGGAGCTAGGGGTGACCACCGCTCTTCCTGGCGACGAGCCTGAGTTGGAGGGCTTCGATCGCAGGGCCCTGGGGGCTCAATATTTTCAATCAACATCTTGCGTAAGTACCGGGTGGCTGGTTTTTCTGATTGTACTTTTCTCTCTTTGTTGTTTTTGAGATCGTACGTTGGAAATTTTCTGATGGCTTGCTTTTGCAGTCCCAAAGCTATGCCAGGAAGATGGTGCAGTGCCTGCTCGAGGATGAGGCTGAGATAGGTGCTTTTGAGGAGCGAGTCTGGCAGCTGAGTGAGGACTTGGACAAAGCCCGGGCGGAGAAAGCGGCCTTTGATGATACTGTTGCTCGACTTCGGGAAGACCTCCGGACAACCTTGGAAGGGAGAAGCCGTGCGGCAGAAAAATTGGCGGTGGCTCGACGAACGCATGCCAGGGAACTGGCGAAGGCGCGGGAGGAATGGCGCGACTCTGAGGAGTTTCTCAAGGCCGCGGCCGCGTTCAACGTGGACGTTGAGATAGACGCATTTGCTGAATGCTAGCGGCGTGTCCGCGACGTCGATCCTTCCTTCCCCCTTGACAAGCTGATGCATGAGGCTGAGGGAGGCGCTCCGAAGGGTCTTTCGCCGGTACCGGTGGAAGTACCGGGGTCGGCCGAGGAGGAGGTGGCTGCCTTGGTAGATCCTGTAGTTGCCGAGACTTCTGAGGGGGCTCAGTAATGTTCGGATGCCTCGGGAAGTTTGCAATCTCTTTTTTTTGGTCTTATTGACGTGTTTAGTCTGTAATAACATTTGATCTATCTTTCTTTCCTTTATATATGATGTGCCGCAAACTCTTTGAGATTTCGGTATTACTCTTCGGGCTATTTGAGTTGTGATCTTTGTTGGCGAGGGTACTCCCAGTGCACCCCGTAGGGCATCTTTTTTATGGAAGGACTATCTTCCCCTCGAGTGATCAGTTCGGGGTTAATGGGTCCCGCTTGCCCTTAAAGGGGAGGTCTTTTTTTCATGGGGAGCGTTTTAGGGTATTCTCGGGGGGATTGGCCCCGATGCTACCTCTGTCTCACTCCCTGTCTTTCATGGGGAACGTTTTAGGGTATCTTTGGGGGGCGGCCCCGGTGGTACCTCTGTCTCACTCCCGCCCCGGGGCGCAGTGCTCGAACGACCCTGTATGGTCCTTCCCATTTAGGTACGAGTTTCCCAGCGTTGCGAGGGTCGGATACCTCCGCCCGCCGTAGTACCAGGTCTCCGGGCTTTACCGAGCGCTCTTTTACTCGGGCGTTGTAGTACCGTGCCACCCTCTGCTGGTAGGAGGTGGTTCGGAGGAGGGCCTGCTCTCTTTTTTCGAGCACGAGGTCGAGAGTGTTCCGTAGGAGTTCAGAGTTTCCCTTTTCGTCATAATTCTCCGTGCGGAAGCTGGAGAGGCCAATTTCTAGCGGAATGACTGCTTCGGCCCCGAAGGTTAAGCTGAAAAGGGATTCCCCAATCGCGGTCCGCGGTGTCATTTGATAGGCCCAGAGGACACTAGGGAGCGCCTCTACCCAATTTTTCCCAGCTTCTCCCAATCGCTTCTTGAGGCTCTGAAGCAAGATCCTGTTAGTTACCTCTACCTGCCCGTTGGCCTGTGGATGTGCTACGGAGGCGAAACGATGCTCGATGCTTAGGCTATCACAGAATCTGCCGAATTCAGCACTTGCGAACTGGGGACCGTTGTCTGTTACAAGTGTCTTTGGAATGCCGAAACGGCAAACCACATCGTGATAAAAGAACTTCTCCGTCGCTTTCGAATTGGGCTTTGCCACGGCTTTATCCTCGACCCATTTGGTGAAGTAGTCGATGGCGACGTACAACATGGTACGCCCCCCGGAGGCTTTTGGGAAAGGCCCGAGTAGATCCATGCCCCACATGGCGAAAGGCAGGGGTCCTGCCATCGCGGTGTATGGTGTGGCTGGTTGACGGGGGGTGGTCGCGTACCTTTGGCAATGGCTGCATTTTTTGACGAACTCCTTGGCGTCCCTGAGGATCGTAGGCCAGAAGTAGCCGTGCCTCACGATTTTCTGAGCCAGAGTCCTGCCGCCTCCGTGGTCTCCACAGATTCCTTCATGTACTTCTCGTAACGCGTACTCTGATTTGGAGGGTACTAGGCATCGGAGATACGACCATGTATATGACCGTTTGTAGAGCCTGGGCCCGTGGACCACGTAGTGGGCGGCTCTTGCGGTTAGGTGTCGGGCTTCCAGCTTGTCTTCAGGCAGTATTCAGTCTTTCAGGTATCGCATGATGGGGTCCATCCAGTTCGGTCCAGGTGGAATCTCCAAAACTCGCACTTCGTCGATGCTGGGGTGGGGCAGTATCTGTGTGAGCACGGTGCCGAAGTCATGGGTCTCTTCGGCGGCCATTTTTGACAATGCATCCGCTCGATTGTTCATGTCTCGCGGTACCTGGAGGATCTCGACCCTTCCCATTCTTCGCAGTGTTTCTTTTACCTTCTGGAGGTATCTCTTCATTCTGAGGCCCTTGGCTTCGTATATCTCGTTTACTTGGTTGACGACGAGCTGGGAGTCGCTATAGACTTTTAACTTTTCCGTACCGAGCTCTGCGGCTAGACTTAGTCCTGCTAGCAAGGCTTCGTATTCAGCCTCGTTGTTGGAGGCTTTGAAATCTAGCCTGAGGGCGTATTCCAGTGTAAATCCTTCTGGGCCATGGAGAACCACTCCCACCCCGTGCCGTGTTTTGCCTGCTGAGCCGTCAACGTGCAGGGTCCAATGAATCTCGTCGCTCTGTTCCGCTGAGTCTGGCTTCACGTCTTTGCGAGCCGTCTGTTCGGTGGGGCCTTCGCCATTTTCCATTGTTGCTGGTTCCGCGGCCAGGGCCGTGGATTCCACTATAAAGTCAGCGAGGGCTTGGGATTTAATAGCTGGCCTCGGGCGGACCTGTATGTCGAACTCTCCCAACTCGACGGCCCAACTTACCATCCTGCCCGAGGTCTCTGGTTTTTGGAGAACCTTCCTCAGGGGTTGGTCGGTTAGAAGCACGATGGGGTGGGCCTAGAAGTAGGGGCGGAGCTTCCGGGCGGCGCTGACGACTGTGAGGGCGAATTTCTCTACGTTTAGGTACCGGACCTCTGCACCGTGGAGAGTCTTGCTCACGTAGTACACCGGATGTTCCTTCTTGTCGCTTTACTTGGCCAATACCGCACTCACCGCCGTGGGGCTGATGGCCAGATACAGAAATAGTTCTTCCCCCGGCTCGGGTTTGGCGAGTACGGGTGGTGTCTGAAGGTATTGCTTCAGGGTGTCGAATGCTTCTTGGCAAGCCGGGGTCCATTCGAATTCTCGTATATTTTTCAGTTGTTTGAAGAAGAGTTGGCATTTCTCCACCGACTTTGGCATGAATCGGCCGAGGGCTGTGATTCGACCCGCGAGCCTTTGTACTTCTACCGCTGTTGCCGGGGGCTCCATGTCTAGGATGGCCTGGATCTTTTCAGGGTTGGCCTCGATCCCTCTCTGGCTGACCATGAACCCTAAGAACTTTCCGGAGGTTACCCCGAAGGCGCATTTTGCAAGGTTCAGCTTCATTCGGGCTCGTCGTAGGGTGTTGAAAGTCTCCTGAAGGTCGGAGATGTGTTTGGAGGACTCCAAACTTTTTACCAGCATGTCGTCGACATACACCTCTACGTTTCTTCCGATTTGCACCTGGAATAGCTTATTTACGAGCCGCTGGTAGGTGGCGCCTGCGTTTTTCAACCCGAAGGGCATAACGGTGTAACAGTAGACGCGGTGATGAACGCTGTTTTCGGGATGTCGGGCTCGTGCATTTTTACCTGATTGTAACCCGAGAATGCATCCAAGAAGGTGAGGAGTTCGTGCCCGGATGTGGCGTC
The DNA here is from genome assembly GCF_043159265.1 of Tasmannia lanceolata. Classification (NCBI taxonomy): domain Eukaryota; kingdom Viridiplantae; phylum Streptophyta; class Magnoliopsida; order Canellales; family Winteraceae; genus Tasmannia; species Tasmannia lanceolata. Next base: position 3,023,264 of record NW_027518721.1, read on the forward strand.
GATGAGTTGGTCTATGCGCGGGAGGGGGTAGGGGTCCTTTGGGCACGCCCGGTTTAGGTCTGCGAAGTCTATACAGGCCCGCCAGCCTCCACTAGCTTTCTTGACAATGACGACGTTAGACAGCCATTCGGGATACCGGATTTCTCTGATGAACCCGGCTTGTAGTAGCTTCTCCACTTCAGCCTTTATGTGAGTTTGACGCTCTACCGCGAAGTTCCTCTTCTTCTGCCAGACGGGTTTAAGGGCTGGGTTCACGTTTAACTTGTGAACGGCCAACTCCTTGGGTATCCCAGGCATGTCCTTGGCGGACCATGCGAACATGTCTTCGTTGGTTCTGAGGAAGTCGATCATCTGGTCTCGCAGGGGGCCTTTTCGTAGGGAACTGATCCGGACTCGTCTCTCCGGCTGATCTTGGGCTATGGAGATGGAGTCTAGCTCCTCGGCGAGTTCTCCTCTGATTGTACGGGCCCGCTGCCGGGGGTCTTCACTACGGATTGTGAAGTTTTCGGTCAGAGCGTTGGTTCCTCTTAGGCTTGCTGCGTAGCACTGGCGTGCTATCATCTGCTGCCCCCGGGCCTCCCCTACTCCGGTTGGAGTGGGGAATTTCATCTTGAGGTGGGGGGTGGAGACCACTGCCCCCAAATCTCTTAGAGCGGGGCGCCCAATGATGGCGCTGTAAGTGAACGGTATGTCTACGACCATGAAGGTGGTCAGGATGGTTTTTTGGAGGGGGTACGTCCCAAAGGTCACGGGTAAGTCGATCTTGCCGTCGACCAGTACGGACGCACTAGAGAACCCGTAGATGGAATACTCGGCGGGTCCCAGCCTCTCTTTGCCCAGTTTCATCTCTTCGAAAGTCCCGAGGTGCAGCACGTTGACGAAGCTTCCTGTGTTGACCAGGATCTTTCCTATGTCGAAGTTGTCGACGACTAGCCTGACGACCAGTGCATCGTCATGCGGGACTTGTAGCCCGTCGAGGTCTTCGTTGGAGAAAGTGATGATCTGGTCCTCACGGGGCGGATCTGTTTGGGCCTTTTTGGAAGGCATATCCATGGAGCATACCCGTTCCGCATACGCCCGTCGACCAGCTGTTGTCGGTCCTCCTGCTGCCGGCCTGCCTGTGATGATGTTGACTTTTCCAATAATGGTGGGCGGCTGTTCGCGGGCCTGCGGTTGTTCGGAAGGCTCTTCTTTCCGGGGGCGCTGGTGGCTTCGTGTGTCGTGTCTGCTGTGGGATCGACGTCTGCTTCGGGAGCGATGCCTGCTAGGGGATCGGTGCCTGCTAGGGGATCGGTGTCGGCTTGCGGATCGGCGACGGTTGTTGGACCGGCGCCTATTGGGTGACTGACGCCTACCTCTGGGCTCGTTGGGTGGATGCTGGACCTCGCGCGAATTTGCGCCAGGGCTTCTGAGATATTGATTCAGGTGCCCTTCTTCGGCCAGCCTTTCCAACTGGAGGCGGAGGTGGAAGTAATGGTTAGTTTCGTGGCCGTGGTCCCCGTGGAATTCGCAGAACTTTTTCGCGGACCGCTTCTTCGGGTCCGTGGCCATTCTCTTAAGGGGGGTCAGAAGACCCTGATCTCCGATAGCTAGTAGGACGTGGGAGAGGGGAACCTTTAGTGGGGTGCTTCCCAGTCTTTCAAAGACGGGGATGGGGTTCCGGCTCGCCTGTTTCTCCTCAGCCCGTGGCCTCATGATCCTTCGGCCGTCGTTGTTTTTTCTTTCATCGGGGCCGGGGTGGTTCTGCTCTCGGGCACAGGCTTCTTCTGCTCGCACGAACTTGTCAGCCTTGGATTCAAGTTCATGTAGGTCCCGTGGTGACTTGAGGGTGAGATGCAGCTTGAGATTTGGATCGGTGGTGGCGTGCTTTAGTGTTGCGACCGCTATTTGGACGTCCATGTTAGAAAGTTGGGCCAATTCGGCGTTGAATTTTAACATGAAGTCTCTTAGGGTCTCGTTTCTTCCCTGCCGGAGGGCTAAGAGGGCGTCCGTTGGATCATGGCAGAGGCGGTTGTTGGCGAATCTTGTGCTGAACTTCCTTCCGAATTCGTGGAAAGATGCGATGGGGTCGGGGTCTAATCTCATGTACCAGTCGTTAGCGGTCTTTCTTAACAGGGAGGCGAAGGCTCTACACATGAATCCGTCCGACGCGCCTCGGAGCGTCATTACCCTTTTGAAAGTTTGGAGGAATTCGAGAGGGTCAGTGCTTCCGTCGTACAGACCGAAACGGGAGAGGTCTATGCCTGCTTCTGCTGGGGTCTTTAAGACTTCCGAGGTGAATGGGGATGCCGTTTCCCTTTCCCATTCGTCGAGGATGCCATGGGCGTAGGGCTTCTTCATTTCTAGTTTTACCTCTCGAATCTGCCTCTACAGGTCGGCTATCGGATCCACACTGGGCGGTTGCGCTGAGGTTGCTACTTCTTCCGCCCGAGCCAAGGGCGGTTCCCGGAGACAGGCAGCTTGGACAGGGGGAGCGCGGCCTAGCGTAGCCTGCTTCCCACTGTCTCACTGGTGTCCCCTAGCTGCGAGGGGCAAAGGGCTATTTGTTGATGGGGACGGCGTTCGGCGAGTCGGTGCTCACTTTCGCCGGGGATGACGGTCCCCTGGCTGTTCCTCGTTGCCTTCGGCATAGGCTTCTGTCTGGTCCCGCGTTGTCAGGGGCCTCTCCGAGGCCGGAGGAGGCAAGCGTTGGAGTAGTTCTAGGTGGAGTTCGTTGAACATCTCCATGGTGGGGACCATCTGCGGTGCGCTAGAGGAGGGCTGGTGTCGGCCCGAGAGTGGTGAGTTGGGCTCTCGGGAGCTTGAGGTGTTGGTTTGTGCGCGCTGAGCCTGACTCCTGGTTATTACCCCTGTTTCTTGCCGTTGGGTGTGGTTTCTCATCGCCATAAGGCGTTCAGTACTCGACGAGTCCCACGGATGGCGCCAATATGATGGTGTCTGGATCCGAGTCGGTGATCGTGCGGTCGGTAGAGGGCCTCCGCGGGGTCTGCAATCACAAACAAACGGGGTCAGGGGGTCCGGGGTGGGTCCCGGACGACCACTTCAACACCCAAGTCAGATCCTTTGACCAATCAATATAAAGGACAGCGAGAAGGGGAAGGGGTTTTGATCAGGGTTAACAGGGCCAACACGCGGGCTCCTTTCTGGGTGTGTGAATGAGTGGGTCGGAGGGGACTAGCAGGGAGAGTTGGATTGCGTTCCTAGTCTCCTCTGTTGTTGCCTCGCCTCTTTTTCCGGTTGCTTTTTGTGGAGCAGGGAATGGGGGGAGTCCTTTCCAAAAATGTGGATCCTCTCTCTTCTTCCTTTCCCTCCCTTTTAAAGGTAGGTACGCACCCCTTTTCATCATTATGGAGAGAAAGCCTTCCTTTGCAGGATTGGGCCGTTCCCCTGCCTCGCCGGCGCGTGTGGCTTTGTGTGGGACCCGATCCCGCGAGAGGGGTGGGGCGCGAGCCACCACGCTCTCTCTTGGTCTCTCGTACCCACGCGAATGGCGTGTGCTTTTTATTATTGATTTTAATTACCCAACCAAGCAGGCAGCAACCAAGCCATAGGGTGCAAACAAACGTGCAACCCAGTACCCATAAGGGCAGGGGTAAGCCGCCGAGCCTAGCAAGGTGTGATTTCATTCATCTTTTCCGTGAACTTGGGATCACTAAGGCAATCCGAATTCCACACAAAAGAGAGTGACAGAGTCGCCACCTAGATGAGGGATCTAGGACCCATAATTGACCAGAAATCTAGACTCGTTACCTGGTTACGAGAATGGAAGATATGGGGAGTTACCACCACATGCACCATTCCTGCCCGATAATCGGTCTTCAATTCCAAAAGTTAACTCTTTCGAATTTCTTTTAAATGACTCATTTAACTCTATATTAATGTGCGAACTATGTGACATGCATCTTAAGATCTAATTTCAATGTAATTCCTAAATGTGTATCTTGATTTTCTTAATTTGTTTGAATTCGATCTAAGTGAAAGTTCTCCTAAACTTCTAATTTCATTCTAATTTCATGGAAAGTCCTAAGTGATTTAATTACTTTTAATTTAAGGATTAATGTATAAAACCCCACTTATGTGTGGAGCCGACTCGTGATTGGTATGCCATCAAGCATCCAAGCTGCCTACGTACCCAAGCCTCACTGGGATCAGAGTCGACGTAGTTCGGTGCACCTAAGCTAAGCTACTTATGCCTAACTCATCTAAGACACCGATCTAAACTGGATTGACTGTTTCAACAGTTTTAAGAGAAGTTATTTAATTCAAGTTGAAGCTTTTATTATCCTAGGACTTCATCTAAGATGCTATATGATCCTATCTAAGTGCAAGTTGTCCCTTACACTAGTGCAGGTTAACCTACATCCTAGGTAACTAGGCTTGTCCTAGAGAAAAATTGGGTGACTAGTGTAAGTAGATCTATGGCACGGTTGCTATCTATAGCAAACGCCCGTGATGAGGCTGGACTTCTAACTCTAGGACTCCCTAAAACCTAGGACACGACATGACGTAAGTGTTCCTAAATAGGGCTTTAATGGTTCCTACGATGGAAACCACAATCCAACAGTTCCGAAAGACATGAGGTAAATTGATTCCATTTGTTGAAGTTAATAATTTTCAGATTTCAAGGATTTTCGGTTCCTAAACATCTAAGGAATATCAAAGGCTCTATGGTTCGCAAGCTTCAGCCTTGAATCGCAACCACGGAAGGGAATCGTGCTCTCAACCCTCGTATAATTTAGCATGTAAGTTATAGTATCTTATTGCCTGGCATATTTCTCAGGATTTCCGTGGACAGTGGACCTCGGAGCCAATAACATACTATAATTTACATACTCTAATTATGCTGGATTGATCGCAATTAGCATACGATTATGGTTACAATCTCGGCAGTTAAATTGTCACAACATAGCCTATTTACAAAGGCAATCTATGAACCCTAAGGTTTCTGTTTCAAAAAGTTAAGGATTGAATTTATGATGAAAAGTTACGATTTTTTGGAGATTTTTACTGACTTTTTTATTTATTTGCTATTAAATTGTGATTTAATATCATTAAGACCAGATTGCTAGGAATACACAGTAACCCTAATCAATCAAACTCCAAATTAGATCAAACTTCTCCAGTAACAAGATATGGATAATTGTGGCTTACTGGAAAAATTATATGAATTATCATTAAGAGTTGATATCAATTTCTGATTTTCCAAAATTTAAATCAGATTATAGATTAAGACAACAACTTGTAGCATATCAATTTCAAATTAATCTAAAGTTTCACAGAATAATGATAATCATGAGATTAGACTATTGTATGACTTTCATGAACTTTTATTATGATTTGATGCCAATTGAAATTCACACAAAAATCGGATGAAACCAAAGAATTACTTAAAAAGCAAACCTAATAGTATCCTAAAATCAAATAAAAAATTTCAGTAGATATATAATAGATTATACAATTTTCTATCAAAATTTCAAAACTTAAAATTTAAATCTCCTCCATAAAATTGGTTTTTAAATATAAGAGATCAATTTGTTTCCTAGGCGTTAAAACCCGTTCATTAAAATAAATTGTAAAACCTTATAAAATATTTGCAAAATTAATTGAAAATATTTCTCTAACATTCGGAATAACCAAAGTTACTGGTTTGTGTAGAAAATTTTTGAAAATATACTAATTTAATAAGAAAAAGAATTATGGCACGTAAAACGGGGAAACGATTAGAAAACAGTAAAAACCATATTTTTTTAAAAATATTTTTTAAGGGAAACTTCTATTTATTATTCGGCTTTAATTCTGGAAAGTTTCATCAATTTTTAAAATGATTTGGTATTTATTAAAAATATCTGAAATTTAAAATATTTAATAATCTGATTAAATGAACTCCAAAAAATATGAAAATTTTTGGGTGATCTAAAAACCTTGTAAAAATACTGGAAACAAACTTTCACTAAATTTGGACATGATTTGATATACTTTTGGCTCCATTCATCAAGAAATAACCCTTTTTGGGGTTATTCTTTGAAAAATATAATGAAAAATAAAACGGCTGAACCGCGGTTGGAAATTAATTTTCCAGTAGTTTTGTATTTTATATAAAACCCAGAAAATATCATTTTTTAAAAAGAACCATGTTTTCAAACACTTGCTTTGATAATCTAATTTAAATCCATATTGAATAAAAACAAAAGAAAACCATTTTTAAATTGAAGAAAATTAATTTTTGGATCAAATTTTGGATTTTGAAAACCCTAACATGCTTATTCTATTTCACAAAGATGAGGAATCCTTAACGTTGATCGCGATCCTTGTCTCTAGGGTTGGTGATCCAAGATATACGCTTTCCAACCCTTTTATACGCTAAAAAATGTAGAAAGAACACTCCAATAATTCTTGATTGTTTGATGCCTTGGAGAAGAAGAAGGAATTCAAGAATTCCTTTTGTGAAGAACACTTGAGAGAGAGATCACACTTAAAGAACAAAAAAAAAATTTCTTAGGAGGAGAGAGAAAAAGGACGAATTTGGATTTTTTCCAATCTTTTTTGGATTGTTTGCTTTGATTTTTATACAAAAAAGTTAGGGTTAAGAGAGAAATAGTAATTTCCAATGTGAGAGCTCCCTTTTTGGCTTGTTTTCAATTTTCCCTTCTTGCTTATTTTCTTTGTTGTTTCCAAATTGGATTTGATTCCAATCTTAATTTCTTGTCAATCAAGACATGTTATTCTCATTCCACATTGCTTCTTTGGAAGAAAATATTTTTAAGCAATCATTCATCTTTTCCTTCTTTCCTTCTTTTCATTTTTTATTCATTTTATTTTTCTTTTAACAAATATGATGTCACCATTATGACATCATCAAGGTTGGGTGCTCAACTCATGTGGGTCAATCATGTGGGCCGCCCACCATGGTGGTTGACCCATATGGGTGAACCCACATGAGCTCCATCTTTGCGGGCTATAGCCCAGTGGGCCATTTCACACGGGTTTCGGGTTTTTCGTAAAAAATCAATAAAATCTTTCTAAATTCAACATTCTATATATGGACCTAACCCATTTGACATTTATGGTGCATCCCTCACACATGATCGGACCATCTTTTTTGGAAAATAACTTTTCAGACCAAAATGCCCCTACTTGACTGTTAGACATCCAAATGCGACCAAAATACCCTAAGATTGGTTCACCCCTAAAGGAAAAAATTAAAAATGGAAAGTCTTTGTGGTCAAACTTCAAAAATATAAAGTTTTAAAATTGGGTCCTTTCGGTGAGCAATATTAAAGAGAATCATTTGGTATCCCCTGAAAATACCCAAAATGCCCTCAACACTTATAATTTCCAAATTAAGCGAAACTCCTGAGAAATTCTATATTTAGCAGGTTTTCCAATATTCAGGAAATCATTCATAATCTCTCAGACATATTTCGAGGATCAAAAGAAATACACAGGAAAAGACCAAATTACCCCGAGGTGCTAGAATTTGGCGAGACTAGGGAAAACCCTGAGAAATTCTAAAAATAGCAGATTTTCAAAAATTTATGAACGGACTCAAGATTTCTTAGACACAACTTAGGGACCAAATATGATATGTTTGGAAATGTCTAAAATACCCCCGAAGTGCAAGACTAAGAGAAAATCTTGAGAGATCTAAATTTAGCAGGTTTCCCAAAACTTACGAAATTACTCATAATCCATCAGCAGTACCCTCGAGATGGTTTTGGACATATGAGAAATGATTGAAATATCCATAAGATGATGAAAATGTGGAAGCCCCATGAGTTTCTAAAAATAGCAGTTTTTTCAAAATTTGTAAAATCACTCAAGATTTCTCAAATATAACTCGGGGGTCAAACGAGACACATCGGGAATGACCAAAATACCCCTGCAGTGCAGAATAGGCAAAAATGACGGAAACCCTGAAAATTCTAAAAATAGCAGGTTTTCTCATTTGCTTGGAAACTTGAACTTTCATCTTCTAGAGGCCGAAGGAACCCCCTAGAGACCTTCAGGATCACGAATCAACTTCAAAACTCCCATAATGAAATGAAATCTACCTTAAAATGCATGGATGCCTAATCTAATGCTGAATACGGATTCAAAACTCTATCATACTACCGAATCTTTTGCTTTTTAATGCGTAGGAAAATGGGGGTGTGTACAGATGCCCCTCTTTGGTAGAGGCGACGTAGTCATCGAATACCAAAGCAAAAAGTGACAGAACCGTTTTGCGTAGCTTTAATCAACAATGGATTCACTAGACAATGCAACCTAACCTAATGCAAGACCGTAGATGAAGTCCTAGAACACAATCAAGATCATTTACTCTAAACATCGTAACTTGATGGTTCAGAATAATAAAGAACTGGATTCAATCTGGGTGTAAAAATCATGCAACCTAGACGTGGCGCCGTTTTCAAATGGGCAACGACGGAAGGAGGCACCGTTCCCTGAACGGGCTCAGAGAAATCAGAGAATTAGGCTATTCGCTAGTGAGATGGGGGCTAATTGATTTAAGATCGGATTTGACAACTGAGAATGAGACTGGAAATGACAATTTAAAAACTGGAGGACTCGATTACCAGAGAATTATAGGCTTAAGGACTTGAGAACGGAGAACTGAGAAATCGAATAATCAAACAATGGGTGGACTGGAGAATTGGAAGACTGGATAACTTGAAACTTGAGAATTGAAGATTTGATGAACTGAAGAATTGAAAAACTGGAGAAGTAGAAAATTTAGGGACTGGATATTTGCAGAGCTGAAAATTGGAGAACTGGATGATTAAGGGACTCAATAGTCGGATAACTAGAGAATTAAAGAGCTGAGAAGTTAAAGAGCTAGTTCACTAGGAATTGTAGAACTTGATTACTGGAAAACTGGAGAGTAAAAAATTGATAATTGGTGAACTGGGAATTAGATTGGATTGACATTTTGATTGATTCAATTGGGATTGGAATTTGATCACTGGATGTTAAGACTGGAAACTGGAAACTGGAATCTTGATCTAAACATCGGGAACCGAGAATCTAGAACAAAGACATACCGGATACTAGAATTAGAGTACTGAAACACTGGATTTTCGGACACTGGAACTGGGTGTTGGAATTGGAGTGTCAAAATACTGGGAACAGGACTACGAGTACTGGAAAATGGAACACTGGAATACTGGTGATAGGGATACTAGACACTAGAACTGTGATACTGGAATAATGGATACTGGAACTGGAGACTAGAACTGGCATAGTGAAATACTGGAATACTGGAATTGAAACTGGATACTGGATGCTGGAACTGGAATACTGGAATTGAAACTGAATACTGGATGCTGGAACTGGAATACTGGAATTGAAACTGAATACTGGATGCTGGAACTGGAATACTGGAATTGAAACTGAATACTGGCTGCTGGAACTGGAATACTAGAGTACTGGATCTTGGAACTGGAATACTAGAATACTGAATACTGGAACTGGAATATTGGAATACTGGATACTGGAACTGGAACTGGAATACTAAAGTACTGGATATTGGAACTGGAATACTAGAATACTGGATATTGGAACTGGAATATTGGAATACTGGAACTGGAATACCGGAATCGGTGAACTGGTACTGGCGAATTAGGAATTGGTAATTGATGAACTAGTAAACTGGTTTTTACACAAGTTTATTAGCATTTTGAATTGTTTACTGGGGATGAACAAGAAAGTCTCACAGGGCTTGAAATTTCTTAGATCAAGATCTTCTTTACTGGGGATATGAATTGGGACCTCGGAATATTTGGACACTGGTACAGAGGATTCTTCTTTTGACAAGCATTCAGACAAATATTCAAGGAGATTCCAATTTTTAATGGTTCATCTTTATGAGAAACTGGCTCAACCACCATTGCATCTAAGGCTCTTCCAAGCTCAAGGTGCTTTTCTAGGGTATGATCTTCTTATGGGAACTGGTTTTTCGGATTTTTCTGCTTCTGGATTCTTCTGGAACTGACTTTGCTTTGACTGGATTTTTTTCTTAACTCCTGAAATCTTTGCCTGCGGATTAACTTAGCTCTGGAACAATTGCAGGGGGTTAGCTACACCAGGCATCTTTTACCGAGATAGCTGCAACATTTGACTAACTGGACAATGATCGACTCTACTAAAAAGGGGAAGATGGTAAAAGACACTATTGGATGAACGGGAAGTTTATGAAAGAATGAGCTAAAACGAACAGGAATGGACTGATTGGACTGATACACAGCGATGCTCCTGACTTAGTTATCGTTTTGTTTGGTAAGTCTAGCCTTTCAAAGAGTAGTTTCTCAATTTATAAGCACTGGAAAAAATTTTATTTTTTATTTTTAAACAGTATTGCTCTTAGAATTTGATTACCACTCCTAGGATTGCTTGGTTTCAATGCCCCTAAGTTTCTTGGATGACATTTAAGCTTGCTCGAACTTCTTTTCTCTTCTTCAATCTTAATACCGGCTGTAACCTTCTTATAATGACTCTCTTACCGTGACCAAGTCACCTCTTCAGCGTTTTTAACTTGGCGGACCGTGTTAGCCTTAACTTTTGCCTGAATCGTCCTTTCGGATTCTCAACTCAGCAGGCTATCTCCTTAGCTATTGCCTAAGCCGCCCTTTCGGGTTTTCAACTTAGCAGGGGAATGATCTTAAATTTTGCCTAGACCACCCTTTCAGGTTTTCAACCTAGCAGATCTTCAAACTCCATTCTTTTTTTTTCACTTTTTGTGTTTCGGGACCTAGATCATTAATTCTGAACACCGGAAGGACTTTATAGGTAGGATACGGCTTTTCAAAGAATGGCTTAAGGTTCAATAAAGATTTCGACCGAACCTATGAACAGGTTGCCTACGTGTCCCAGGGTAGGAATCAGGTCGTGCGTAGTTCAGGGCGAATGCCCCTAGTTTGAAGATAAGTTGTTTGAAGGTTAATTGATTTTTCTTTTTTCTTTTCTTTCTGGAATAATTGACTTCCCTTCTTTTGGAACTTGTCCCTCTTTTTTCTGAAAGGATTGAATTTCTTTTCTTTTTTTTGAATCGACCGAACTCAGTTTAACCGAGCTGCCTACGTACCCCAGTGTAGGGATCAGGTCTCGCGTAGTTCGGGGCGGATGCCCCTAGTTTGATGGGTTTTCAAGAAAATTTCATTCAGGCTCGAAGGGTTTGCAAACCGGTATTCTTTTGACGTTGGGTTCTGATTTTTGGATTTATTCGGCCAAAGGAGGCCTTCTAATGTTCAGATTGGGAATCGATCTAGGTTACTAGAGTCCCTTTGGTACTGATTAATTTTTTTTTCTTTTTTTTTTCACGGAGTTTGACGACATTTCCCGGTAAGAGGTAATGATTCTTCTTCCTTCTGGATATTGATAAGTAATTTGACCTTGAGGATGTATACCGGTTTTTGGACATCATTTCATCCTTGAATCGGTGGCCCTTTATATTTTGATGATCGCTCTGAGATGATTGCTCTTGCACTTTTCATATTGAATTTGATGGCTTTACATTGTCACCGGTGAAACCTGTGACCGGGGCCATTGACTAGAGATATGGAAGTTGTTTCGAATCCATGTCCCTTGTATAGCATGTGACATTTACTTCATTCTTTCTTGAACCTTCTATCTGGGTCTTTCTCATGGCATTAATGATAGCGCTTACTGGACCATCTCTTTATTCTCGAAATAGGTTTATCAATTCCTCACATTCTTCAGAGGGTAATGTATTTTCAATTGGCATTCACTGAAACAAAGTTTCAGTGCCAGTGCTTACCATTTCAATTTTCTCTTTGAGAGGCTGAGCTCGGCGCTCCTCTTGTTTGAGCATATGCTGCAACTCAGGAGGAGTTTCGTCTGCATCTTCTTTCTCATTCGAGGAGGGAGTATTTTTCTCTTTGTTTATTAAAGTGAGAAGCACACGTTGGAATGTATAGAGAAAGCAAGTTTCACTGAATTGAAAATGACTACATCTGATAAGACTTATCCTGAACAGACTCAGGATTTACATTATTGACTCAAAAATAAAAGTAAGAAAAGACTCAATTGGACTAGAAATTTATTCAAACTTTTAGAAGATTGTACTCGATAACTGGACTCGACATCGTGACTGGACTTAATTAAAATAACAAAAGGACTAAGACTGCTACAACTGTTTGGCTTTGGAGGCTCGGCAAAAACTTAATTATCATCATAACAAGTGCCTTTTAACTTCTGGTTCTTCTCTATCACTGCAACTGAACCTGAGCTTCTCAAACCCCAAGTGTCTAAACATCATCCAGCGGCGGTACAACATGGTTTTGCATAGGATTATCAACAATATTTGGCGCTTGCTGAAATGGTAGCTTGCGCTCATCGATCAACTTCTGGATCACATGCCTCAGAGTTATACAACAGTATTATGCCCCGATCCTCGATGAAAATTGCAGTGCTCTTCCGTCCTCCATGTCCTGGGGAGCGGATTAGGAGGTTCCTTAATGCGAGGTAAATAGATATCGCCGAATTCCAATCCTTGCTGTAGTATGACAGATGGTGGAAACAGGAGAGAGTGAATTCCCTATTGGGCTTTGGATGAGCTGCAATCCCTGATTGATTATATTTGAATATCATAGGGTTCTGTGACGGGTTAGTCCTTGATACATTATCAACCTCGGAGATCTTAGCTAGAGTCTGTGTCTTAACTTCTTTTGAATTGGGGTTACCTCTATTGTAAACTCCTTGTGCCATTGCTTCCTCAATTTGCATACCAGCATTGATGAAGTGTTTAAAATCTGGATAATACTGAAGAGACATGTGATATTGGAGCTGAGAGGATAGATTCTTCATAATCATCTGGACTTGTTCCTCTTCTGAGGGACGCTGCATCATTTGAGCCGCTAACCTTCTCCATCTCTTGACGAAAGTTAAGAATGACTCTTTTGAATCCTACCTGGTTCTCTCAAGATCCTTCCTAGTGATTTCGGTTCCATCATCATATTTGAATTGCTTGATAAACTGCTCTCCAATATCCTTCCATGTCCTATAACGAGTCTTGTCTAGGACCATGAACCACCTTCTAGCGACCTTTGTCAGGGAAACCGGGAACAATTGAGCCATTTGCTCAGCAGATAGACCTTGAGGCTGGCACATGATAGTGAACATTTGCAAGTGTGTGATCGGACAACCCACACCGTCATATTTGTCAAAATTTGGGATCTGAAAGCTTGCGGGGAGACGAATTTCAGGAAACAATGTAAGATCACTTGGGTTGAAACCACCCTGGTCCTGAAGCTGGATGTCTTGAAATTTCCTGGTAAGACTTTCTAATTTCTCCATAACCGTCTTATCAACCACTGACTGAGAAGGCTTACTGTGACCTTCGCTGTACTGTTCTTTTTCTAACTCTTCTTCAGTTTTATCTAGCATAGGGATGAACACTGACTGGGCAGGTGCTGCTGAAGTAGCTGTATGATGCATAGGCCCTTTATCTTTGGAAGACGATGGCGCCAACTTCTCGAAAAGCTGGGTCTTGATAAATCGGTTCTCCTCTTTGAGCTCTTGAAGTTGCTGGAGAATTAAGGCGAGAGTATCGGTAACAGCAATAGGTGGAAGATTATCTTGGTTTTCTGCCATTGGGGAGGATGAGGATGAGAAAGGAGGAGATGCTGGGGTTCTCAGAGAAGGTGGCAGAGAGACAGATTTCCTTTCTAACCGTGAAGAAATTTGAACCCAAGGAGTAGTAGGCTTAGCTATGGTGCCAACTTCCTGTCATGGAAATAATGAACACGAGGTATATGAGCTTGACATTCATTGAGTGTTTCTTCTCAATGACTGAAAAATATTATGGAGTAAGCAAGTAATTGGGACAATAAGATGAATCCTAAAGGACCAAAACATGACAATTATGACAAAATCGTATAAGGAAATGCCCCTAGTTCAAAGATCATGAGAGTGAACTCTGAAGGATTTAGGAAAATATTCTTGAAATAGGTTGCCCTTAGAGTAAGAAGAGACTAAGGGTACAAGTACGATTAGATCACCAAGGGTACAAGAATTGAAATACAATTCTTGCCAATTGAGAAAGGGAATGAGGATATAATCGAATCACACAAGAGGCGAATGATAGACACATGATCAAAAGATTAGATGAGATTACATAAGATTGCTTTCAACGGGTAGATCAGGAATGACTAATCCTATGAAATCTTTGGAAATGATGGGATTTATATCCTAATCCCAAAGGGAAAGTTTTTAATCTTCGTACATTTTAACAGTATTACCTGAAGGCATCAAACCCTAATCCTAATCTAGCGGAGTGGAGAGAGGATCTCGACTCATGACTTTGTTTGTATACCTAAGGACCGATCGTAGCCATTGGAAGATGGACCACGGCCTAATCTAGACACAAATGGGTAGGATATCCTAAACTAGGCTCACACACGTGATGCACGTTTGTTCGTATACTACATGCATGTGTGGGTTAATCTAAGGGTAAGGCCAAGAGTTCCCTTAGCGTGAATCCGTGCTCAATATACTGTACTAGTGTCCGGTGTATCAGTACGTGAACAAGAGATCCGTTTACGTACCATAAAGGTACTAGGCTAAGAGTGGAATGCTTCACTAGCACAGAGGCACCAGGTGATGAACTCCCAGTCAACCATGCTAGATAACACTCCGGGTTCCTAAAATAGGATTTGTGTGCATGTGAGATGCAAGGCTTTAGATGCAAGTGATGTAAATGTGTGCAATAAGTTTGCGCAATCTATGATGCCTTCAGGTTTTGTTAGATTAAGTTTGAGTATTATGTGATGAGAAAGTAAACAAACTAATCTACCAAGCATATAAGATAGATTTTTCATGAGCCAATTAAAATAAATTCAAATGAATTATCCTTTGAAATTTTAATGAAGTTAGGTGGTCCCCAGCAGAGTCGCCAAACTGTGGGACCCGATCCCACGAGAGGGGTGGGGCGCGAGCCGCCACGCTCTCTCTTGGTCTCTCGTACCCATGCGAATAACGTGTACTTTTTATTATTGATTTTAATTACCCAACCAAGCAGGCACCAACCAAGCCATAGGGTGCAAACAAACGTGCAACCCAGTACCCATAAGGGCAGGGGTAAGCTAAGGATCACTAAGGCAATCTGAATTCCACGCAAAAGAGAGTGACAGAGTCGCCACCTAGATGAGGGATCTAGGACCCATAATTGACCAAAAATCTAGACTCGTTACCTGGTTACGAGAATGGAAGGTATGGGGAGTTACCACCACATGCACCATTCCTGCCCGATAATCGGTCTTCAATTCCAAAAGTTAACTCTTTCGAATTTCTTTTAAATTGCTCATTTAACTCTATATTAATGTGCGAACTATGTGACATGCATCTTAAGATCTAATTTCAATGTAATTTTTAAATGTGTATCTTGATTTTCTTAATTTGTTAGAATTCGATCTAAGTGAAAGTTCTCCTAAACTTTTAATTTCATGGAAAGTCCTAAGTGATTTAATTACTTTTAATTTAAGGATTAATGTACAAAACCCCACTTATGTGTGGAGCCGACTCGTGATTGATTTGCCATCAAGCATCCAAGCTGCCTACGTACCCAAGCCTCACTGGGATCAGAGTCGACGTAGTTCGGTGCACCTAAGCTAAGCTACTTATGCCTAACTCATCTAAGACACCGATCTAAACTGGATTGACTGTTTCAACAGTTTTAAGAGAAGTTATTTAATTCAAGTTGAAGCTTTTATTATCCTAAGACTTCATCTAAGATGCTATATGATCCTATCTAAGTGCAAGTTGTCCCTTAGACTAGTGCAGGTTAACCTACATCCTAGGTAACTAGGCTTGTCCTAGAGAAAAATTGGGTGACTAGTCTAAGTAGATCTATGGCGCGGTTGCTATCTATAGCAAACGCCTGTGATGAGGCTGGACTCCTAACTCTAGGACTCCCTAAAACCTAGGACACGACATGACGTAAGTGTTCCTAAATAGGGCTCTAATGGTTCTTACGATGAAAACCGCAATCCAACGGTTCCGAAAGACATGAGGTAAATTGATTCGATTTGTTGAAGTTAATAATTTTCTGATTTCAAGGATTTATGGTTCCTAAACATCTAAGGAATACCAAAGGCTGTATGGTTCGCAAGCTTCAGCCTTGAATCGCAACCACGGAAGGGAATCGTGCTCTCAACCCTCGTATAATTTAGCATGTAAGTTATAGTATCTTATTGCCTGGCATATTTCTCAGGATTTCCGTGGACAGTGGACCTCGGAGCCAATAACATACTGTAATTTACACACTCTAATTATGCTGGATTGATCGCAATTAGCATACGATTATGGTTACGATCTCGGCAGTTAAATTGTCACAGCATAGCCAATTAACAAAGGCAATCTATGAACCCTAAGGTTTCTGTTTAAAAAAGGTAGGGATTGAATTTATGATGAAAAGTTAAGGTTTTTTGGAGATTTTTACTGACTTTTTTATTGATTTGCTATTAAATTGTAATTTAATATCATTAAGACCAGATTGCTATGAATACAAAGCAACCCTAAGCAATCGAACTCTAAATCAGTTGAAACTTCTCCAGTAACAAGATATGGATAATTGTGCCTTACTGGAAAAATTACATGAATTATCATTAAGCTTTGATATCAATTTCTGATTTTCTAAAATTTAAATCAGATTATAGATTAACACATCAACTTGTAGCATATCAATTTGAAATTAATCCAAACTTTCACGGAATAAAAAAAATCATGAGATTAGACTACTATATGACTTTCATGAACTTTTATTACGATTTGATGCCAATTGAAATTCACACAAAAATCGGATGAAACCAAAGAATTACTTAAAAAGCAAACCTAATAGTATCCTAAAATCAAATAAAAACTTCCAGTAGATATATAATAGATTATACAATTTTCTATCAAAATTTCAAAACTTAAAACTTAAATCTCCTCCATAAAATTGGTTTTTAAATATAAGAGATCAATTCGTTTCCTAGGCATTAAAACCCGTTCATTAAAATAAATTGTAAACCTTATCAAATATATGCAAAATTAATTGAAAATATTTCTCTAACATTCCAGTAACCAAAGTTACTGGTTTGTAAAGAAAATTTTTGAAAATATACTAATTTAATAAGAAAAAGAATTATGGCACTTAAAACGGGGAAGCGATTAGAAAACAGTAAAAACCATATTTTTTTTAAATATGTTTTAATGGAAACTTCCACTTATTATTTGGCTTTAATTCTGGAAAGTTTCATCAATTTTTAAAATGATTTGGTATTTATTAAAAATAGCCAAAATTTAAAATAATTAATAATCCGATTAAATAAACTTCAAAAAATATGAAAATTTTTGGGTGATCTAAAAACCTTGTAAAACTACTGGAAACAAACTTTAACTAAATTTGAACATGATTTGATATACTTTTGGCTCCATTCATCAAGAAATAACCCTTTTCGGGGTTATTCTTTGAAAAATATAATGAAAAATAAAACGGCTGAACCGCGGTTGAAAATTAAGTTTCCAGTTGTTTTGTATTTTATATAAAACCCAGAAAATATCATTTTCTAAAAAGAACCATTTTTTCAAACACTTGCTTTGATAATCAAATTTAAATCCATATTGAATAAAAACAAAAGAAAACCATTTTTAAATTGAAGAAAATTAATTTTTGGATCAAATTTTGGATTTTGAAAACTCATAATCTATATTATAACATACTGGAATTTCAAAGAAAAACTCGTTGATTTGATCCATCAAAATTAAAACCCTAGCATGCTTTTTCTATTTCACAAAGATGAGGAATCCTTACCGTTGATCGCGATCCTTGTCTCTAGGGTTGGTGATCCAAGTTATACGCTTTGTCCAATCCTTTTATAATCTAAAAAAAGGTAGAAAGAACACTCCAATAATTCTTGATTGTGTGATGCCTTGGAGAAGAAGAAGGAATTCTAGAATTCCTTTTGTGAAGAACACTTGAGAGAGAGATCACACTTAAAGAGAGAAAAAAAATTCTTGGGAGGAGAGAAAAATGACGAATTTGGATTTTTTCCAATCTTTTTTGGATTGTTTGCTTTGATTTTTATACAAAAAAAGTTAGGGTTAAGAGAGAAATAGTAATTTCCAATGTGAGAGCTCCCTTTTTGACTCGTTTCCAATTTTCCCTTCTTGCTTTCTTTCTTTCTTGTTTCCAAATTGGATTTGATTTCAATCTTAATTTCTTGGCAATCAAGACATGTTATTCTCATTCCACATTGCTTCTTTGGAAGAAAACTTTTTTAAGCAATCATTCCTCTTTTCCTTCTTTCCTTCTTTTCATTTTTTATTCTTTTTATTCTTCTTTTAACAAATATGATGTCACCATTGTGACATCATCAAGGTTGGGTGCTCAACTCATGTGGGTCAACCATGTGGGCCGCCCACCATGGTGGTTGACCCATATGGGTGAACCCACATGAGCTCCATCTTTGCAAGCTTTAGCCCAATGGGCCATTTCACACGGGTTTCGGGTTTTCCGTAAAAAATTAATAAAATCATTCTAAATTCAACATTCTATATATGGACCCAACCCATTTGACATTTATGATGCATCCTTAATACATGATCGGACCATCTTTTTTGGAAAATAACTTTTCGGACCAAAATGCCCCTACTTGACTGTTAGACATCCAAATGCGACCAAAATACCCTCAGATTGGTTCACCCCTAAAGGAAAAAATTAAAAATGGAAAGTCTTTGTGGTCAAACTTTAAAAATAGAAACTTTTAAAATTGGGTCCTTTCGGTGAGCAATATTAAACATAATCATTTGGTATCCCCTGAAAATACCCAAAATGCCCTCAACACTTAGAATTTCCAAATTAAGCGAAACTCCTGAGAAATTCTAAATTTAGCAGGTTTCCAAAATTCAGGAAATCATTCATAATCTCTCAGACATATTTCGAGGATCAAAAGAAATACACGGGAAACGACCAAATTACCCCGAGGTGCTAGAATTTGGCGAGACTAGGGAAAACCCTGAGAAATTCTAAAAATAGCAGATTTTCGAAAATTTATGAACGGACTCAAGATTTCTTAGACACAACTTAGGGACCAAATATGATATGTTTGGAAATGTCTAAAATACCCCCGAAGTGCAAGACTAAGAGAAAATCTTGAGAGATCTAAATTTAGCAGGTTTTCCAAAACTTACGAAATTACTCATAATCCATCAGCAGTACCCTCGAGATAGTTTTGGACATATGAGAAATGATTGAAATATCCATAAGATGATGAAAATGTGGAAGCCCCATGAGTTTCTAAAAATAGCAGCTTTTTCAAAATTTGTAAAATCACTCAAGATTTCTCAAATATAACTCGGGGGTCAAACAAGACACATCGGGAATGACCAAAATACCCCTGCAGTGCAGAATAGGTAAAAATGACGGAAACCCTGAAAATTCTAAAAATAGCAGGTTTTTTCATTTGCTTGGAAACTTGAACTTTCATCTTCCAGAGGCCAAAGGAACCCCCTAGAGACCTTCAGGATCGCGAATCAACTTCAAAACTCCCATAATGAAATGAAATCTACCCTAAAATGCATGGATGCCTAATCTAATGCTGAATACGGATTCAAAACTCGATCATACTACCGAATCTTTTGGTTTTTAATGCGTAGGAAAATGGGGGTGTCTACACTTTGCCTGCCATTTCCTTTCATAATTTGTGATGATGAGGCATGGACGGTGACACGTGTCATGTTTGCATGGTCTTTATCAATTTCCAACATCTTTCTTCATGATGGCTAGGCTCTCCTTGTGCATGGACGACACGTGGCGATATCTGAGAACGACGCCGTATTTGTGTCCCATCATCTATGTTTTAGACATTCTTAGAGATGGTGTGCACACACCACATCTAACATCTATGCCCAAAAAGAGTTGGTATCAGTATCATCTGTGATCAGAATGTGCACTAGAATCCACCGTCTCTCAGGGAAGCGGAGAAGACTAGAGCCAATCGAATGCCAAATAACCCTGCTACCTGTCTCCACATATCACATCTAATCCTAACTCATCACATCTAAGAAAGCGGTAAACAAATGCATGCATAGCTATAGCTAAAGAGACAAACCTGTACAGTGAGCAAATGCCAGTAGATGATAGCAAAAGTAATAATCAGCAATAGTAAGAGCTACAGCCAAGCATGTGAGAGCTACAACTAAACATGTGAGTAATCAAATAAGAAAATAATCCTAGTTTGAAAGAAGACATACTGTCATGTTCTTATGCAAGAATCAATGATAACTATAAACACAAACCCTATAGCACTAACAACGAACCCTAAGACTCTAATTATTTTTTTGCCTGAATCTTGGATAGTCTGATGTTGATCTGAAGCAGCCTACGCATTCTCGCCTCTACAGGAATTAAGGCCACATAGTTCTCGCAGCTATTCTAAACTACAATGCCTAACAAATCTATGACTGCTATCCTAGACTCAATTAACTAGACTTGACTAATTGTTAATAACTTATGTCCTAACAAATGCTAGTTAGCCCTAAACTAATGCAGGTGGGCCATACATCCAATGTGCACTGGGCTGTGATCCTAAAGAAGATAATGAGCTATGGAGCTTTTAGCCAAGTTTTGGGATGAGGATGAGATGGTAGTGAATCTTAGATTTAGTTTATTAAGGATGGCGATTGAAAAATTGGAAGTTTCTTAGTTTAGAAACTTTATAAAACATCCATCTTTTAGACATCGAAAACCCTGGAGATGATGTCAACGAGCTTTTAGCTAGGTTTTGGGATCAAAATGAAAGGGTATTGAATCTTAGATTTAGTTGATGAAGGATAGAGATTGAAAAATAGAAAGTTTCTAATTTTTGAAACTTTATAAGACATCCATCTTTTAGACATATGAAACCCTAGAGATGGTGTCAAAGAGCTTTTACCTAAGTTTTAAGATGCGGATGGGATGGTATTAAATCTTAGATTTAGTTGACAAAGGATGGAGAAGGAAAAAATAGAAAGTTTCTTATTTTAGAAACTTCATAAAACATCTATCTTTTAGACATAGGAGACCCTAGAGAAGGTGTCGAGGAGCTTTTAGCCATGTTTTGGGCTGAAGATGAGATGATATTAAATCTTAGATTTAGTTGATGAAGGATGGAGATTGAAAAAATAAAACGTTTCTTATTATAGAAACTTTATAAAACATCCATCTTTTAGACATAGGAAACCCTAGAGATGATGTCAACGAGCTTTTAGCAAAGTTTTTGGATGAGAATGAGAAAGTATTGAAATTTAGATTTACTTGATAAAGGATGTAAATTGAAAAAATAGAAAGTTTTTTATTTTAGAAACTTTATAAAACATCAATTTTTTAGACTTAATAAACCCTAGAGATGGTGTCAAGGAGCTTTTAGGTAAGGTTTGAGATGAGGATGAGATGATATTGAATCATAGATTTAGTTGATAAAGTATGGAGATTGAAAAAATAGAAAGTCTCTTATTCTAGAAACTTTATAAAACATCCATCTTCTAGACGTAGAAAACCTTAGAGGTTGTGCCAAAGAGCTTTTAGCCAAGTTTTGAGATGAGGATGAGATTGTATTGAATCTTAGATTTAGTTGATAAATGATGGAGATTGGAAAAAATAGAAAGTTTCTTTTTTTAGAAAGCTTATAAAACATCCATATTTTAGACATATGAGACCCTAGAGATGGTGTGAATTAGCTTTTACCTAAGTTTTGGAATGATGATAAGATGGTATTATATCGTAGATTTAGGTGATGAAGTTTAGAGATTGAAAAAATAGAAAGTTTCTTATTTTAGAAACTTTATTAAACATCAATCTTTTTGACATAAGAAACCCTAGAGATGGTGTGAAGGAGCTTTTGGCCAAGTTTTGAGATGAGGATGAGATGATATTGAATCTTAGATTTAGTTAATGAATGATGGAGAATGAAAAAAATATAAAATTTCTTATTTTAGACACATTATAAAACATCAATCTTTTACACTTAGTAAACCCTTGATATGGTGTCAAGGAACTTTGCCAAATTCTGGGATGAGGATGAGATGGATAAAAGCTCCATGACACGATCTTTAGGGTTTCTAATGTCTAAAAGATAGATGTCTTATAAAGTTTATTAAATCTGAAACTTTCTGTTTTTTCAAAATTCATCCTTCATCAACTAAATCTAAGATTAATACCCTCTCATTCTCATCCCAAAACTTAGTTAAAAGCTCGTTCACATCATCTCTAGGGTTTTAATACCATAAAAAATGGATGTTATATAAAGTTTTAAAAATAAGAAACTTTATATTTTGTCAATCTCCATCCATCATCCACTAAATCTATGATTCAATAAGATTTCATCGCCATCCCAAAACTTGACTAAAAGCTCATTGACACCATCTTTAAGGTCTTCTATGTTTAAAAGGTTGATGTTTTACAAAGTTTCTTCAATCAAAAACATTCTATTTTTTCAATCTCAATCCTTCATCAACTAAATCTAAGATTCAATCCTATCTCATCTTCATCTCAAAATTTGGCTAAAACCTCATTGACACCATCTGTAAGGTTTCCAATGTCTAAAAGATGGTTGTTTTATAAAGTTTAAAAAATCAGAAACTTTCTATTTTTTCAATCTCCATCCTTGATCAACTAAATCTAAGATTCAATACCATATAAATGATTTCCTATGTCTAAAAGATGGATGTTTTATAAAGTTTCTTTAGATCAGAAACTTCCTGTTTTTCAATCTCCATCCTTCTTCAACTAAATCTAAAATTCAATACCATCTCATTCTCATATAAAAACTTAGCTAAAAGCTCCTTGATACCATCCCTAGGGTTTCTTATGTCTAAAAAGTAGATATTTGATGTAGGGTCTCATATGTCTAAAAGATAGATGCTTCATAAAGTTTCTAAAATAAGAAATTTTCTATTTTTTCAATCTCTATCCTTTATAAACTAAATCTAAGATTCAATGGCCTCTTATTCTCATCTCAAAACTTTGCTAAAAACTCATTGACATGATCTCTAGGGTGACTCTCATCTCGAAACTTGGCTAAAAGCTCCATTACATCATCTCTAGGGTTTCTTATGTTTAAAAGATGAATGTTATGTGAAGTTTCTAAAATAAGAAATTTTCTATTTTTTCAATCTCCATCCTTAATCAACTAAATCTAAGATTCAATATCATTTCATCAATATCTCAAAACTTGGCTAAAAGCTCCATGACACCATCTGTAGGGTTTCCTATATCTAAAAGATGTTTATTTTATAAAGTTTCTAAAATCAGAAACTTTCTATTTTTTCAATTCTCATCCTCATCCTAAAAATTAGCTGAAAGCTCATTTATATCATTTCTAGGGTTTCATATGTCTAAAAGATAGATGTTTTATAAAGTTTCTAAAATAAGAAATTTTTTATTTGTTCCTCATCTTTCATCAACTAAATCTATTATTCAATACCATCGCTAACTCATCCCAAAATTTGGCTCAAAGTTCCCTAACACTATCTCTAAGGTTTACTATGTGTAAAAGATTGTTGTTTTCTAAAGTTTCAAAAATAAGAAATTTTATATTTCTTCAATCTCCATCCTTCATGAAGTAAATCTAAGTTCAATACCGTCTCATTCTTATCCTAAAACTTGGCTAAAAGATCGTTGACACCATCTCATCCTAATCCCAAAACTTGGCTAAATGCTCCTTAACACCATCTCTAGGGTTTCCTATGTTTAAAAGATTGATGTTTTATAAAGTTTCTAAAATTAGAAACTTTCTGTTTTTTCAATCTCCATCCTTAATCAACTAATTCTAAGATTCAATACCCTCTCATTCTCATCCCAAAACTTGGCAAAATGCTCGTTGACATCATCTCTAGAGTTTACTAATTTTAAGAGATTGATGTTTTATAAAGTTTCTAAAATAAAAAACTTTCTATTTTCTCAATCTCCATCATTCACCAACTAAATCTAAGATTCAATATCATCTCATCCTCATCTCAAAACATGGCTAAAAGCTCATTGATACCTTTTCTAAGGTTTAGTAAGTCCAAAAGATAGATATATTAACGTTTCTAAAATAAGAAGCTTTCTATTTTTGCATTCTCCATCCTTCATCAACTAAATCTAAGATTCAATACCACCGCATCGTCATCTCAAAACATGGCTAAAAGCTCCTTGACACCATCTCTACGGTTTCATGTTTTAAACATAGATGTTTTATAAAGTTTCTAAAATAAAAAACTTTTTATTTTTTCTCCATCCTTCATCAACTAAATCTAAGATTCAATACCATCGCTAACTCATCCCAAAACTTGGCTCAAAGCTCCATGACACCATCTCTAGGTTTACGAAGTGTAAAAGATCTATGTTTTATAAAGTTTCTAAAATATGAAACTTTCTATTTTCTCAATCGCCATCCTTCATCAACTAAATCTATGATTCAATACCCTCTCATTCTCATCCCAAAACTTAGTTAAAAGCTCGTTGACACAATCTCATCCTCATCCCAAAACTTGGTTAAAAGCGCCTTAACACCATTTGTAGGGTTTCCTATGTCTAAAAGATGGATATTTTTATCAAGTTTCTGAACTGAGAAACTTTTTTTTTTTCAATTTCCATCCTTCATCAACTAAATCTAAGATTCAATACCATCTAAACCTCATCTTAAAACTTGACTAAAAGCTCCTTCACACCATATAGATGGTTTCTTATATATAAAAGATTGATGTTTTATAAAGTTTTTTTAGATCAGAAACTTCCTGTTTTTCAATCTCCATCATTCCTCAAGTAAATCTAAAATTCAATATCATCTCATCCTCATCCCAAAACATGGCTAAAAGCACCTTGACACCATCTCTAGGATTTACTAAGTCTAAAAGATTGATGTTTAATAAAGTTTCAAATATAAAAAACTTTCTATTTTTTCAATCTGGATCCTTCATCAACTAAATCTAAGATTCTATACCCACTTATTCTCATCCCAAAACTTGGTTAAAAGCTCGTTGAGCTCATCTGTAGGGTTTCCTATATCTAAAAGGTGGATGTTTCATAAAGTTTCTAAAATAAGAAACTTTCTATTTTTTGAAACTCCATTCTTCATTAACTAAATCTAAGATTCAATATCATCTCATCCTCATCCCAAAACATGGCTAAAAGTTTCTTGACATCGACTCAAGGGTCTCCTATGTCTAAAAGATGGATGTTTTATAAAGCTTCTAAAATTAAAAACTTTCTATTTTTTCAATTATCATCCTTAACCAACAAAATCTAAGATGGTATTGAATCTTAGATTTAGTTGATGAAGGATGGAGATTGAAAAAATTGAAAGTTTCTTATTTTAGAAAGTTTAAAAAACCTCCATATTTTAGACATAGGAAACCCTATAGATGGTGTCAAGGAGCTTTTAGCCCAGTGTTGAGATGATGATGAGATGATATTGAATCGTAGATTTAGTTGATGAATTATGAATATTGAAAAAATAAAAAGTTTCTTATTTTACAAATAATATAAAACATACAACTTTTACACATAAGAAACCCTAGAGATGATGTCAATGAGCTTTTAGCCATGTTTTGAGATAAGAATGAGAAGGTATTGAATCTTAGATTTAGTTGATAAAAGATGGAGATTGAAAAAATAGAATGTTCCTTATTTTAGAAACTTTATAAAACATCCATCTTTTAGACTTACTAAACCCTAGAGTTGATGTCAACGAGCTTTTATCCAAGTTTTGAGATGAGGATTAAATGATATTGAATCTTAGATTTAGTTGATGAATGATGGAGATTCAATAAATAGAAAGTTTCTTATTTTAGAAACTTTATAAAACTTCAATTTTTAGACATAGGAAACTCTCGAGATTGTGTTAAGGAGCTTTTAGCCAAATTTTGAGATGAGGATGAGATGATCTTGAATCTTAGATTTAGTTGATAAAGGATGAAGATTAAAAAATAAAAAGTTTTCTACTGTAGAAACTTTATAAGACATTAATCTTTTAGATGTAGGAGACCGTAGAAATGGTGTGAAGGAACTTTTAGCCCAGTTTTGAGATTATGATGAGGTGGTATTGAATCTTTGATTTAGTTGATGAAAGACCATCTTTTATGGTATTGAAACCCTAGAGATGATGTAAACTAGCTTTTTACCAATTTTTGGGATGAGAATGAGAGGGTATTGAATCTTAGATTTAGTTGATTAAGGATGAAGATTTAAAAAAGAGAAAGTTTCTTCTTTTAAAAACTTTATAAAACATCCATCTTTTAGATAAAGGAAACCCTAAAGACGCTGTCAAGGAGCTTTTAGCCAAGTTTTAAGTTAGGAATGAGAGGGTATTAAATCTTAGATTTTGTTGCTGAAGGATGGGGATTGAAAAAATAAAAAGTTTTTTAATTTAGAAACTTTATAAAACATCAATTTTTTACACTTAGTAAACCTTAGAGATGTTGTCAAAGTGCTTTTAGCCAAGTTTTGAGATGACGATTAGATGGTATTGAATCTTAGATTTTATTGATTAAGGATGGAGATTGAAAAAATAGAAAGTTTCTTATTTTAGAAACTTTATAAAACATACATTTTTTAGACATAGGAAACCATTGAGATGGTGTTAAGGAGCTTTTAGCGAAGTTTTGAGATGAGGATGAGATGGTATTGAATCTTACATTTAGCTAATAAATGATGGAAATAAAAAAAATAGAAAGTTTCTTACATTAGAAACTTTATAAAACATCCATCTTTTAGACATAGGAAGCCCTAGAGATGGTGTGAAGGAGCTTTTAGCCAAGTTTTGAGATGAAAATGAGATGGTATTGAAACAGAGATTTAGTAGATTGAGGACTATCTTTTATGATATTTAAACCCTAAAGATGATGTCAACGAGCTTTTAGCTAAGTTTTGGGATGAGAATGAGAGGGTTTTGAATCTTAGATTTAGTTAATGAAGGACGGAGATTGAAAAAATAGACAGTTTCTTATTTTAGAAACTGTATAAAACATCTATCTTTTAGAGATAGTAAACTGTGGAGATGTTGTAAAGGTGCGTTTAGCCAACTTTTGAGATGAGAATGAGAGGGTGCTGAATCTTTGATTTAGTTGATGAAGGATGGCGATTTAAAAAGTAGAAAGTTTCTTATTTTAGAAAGTTTATGAAAGATTAATCTTTTACACTTAATAAACCCTAGAGATTGTGTCAAGGAGCTTTTAGCCAAGTTTTGAGAAGAAGATGAGATGGTATTGAATCATAGATTTAGTTGATGAAGGACAATCTTCTATGGTATTGAAACCCTAGAGATGAGGTCAACGAGCTTCTAGCAAACTTTTAGGAAGAGAATAGAGGGTATTGAATTTTAGATTTAGTTGAGCAAGGATGGAGATTGTACAAATAAAAAGTTTCTTATTTTAGAAACTTTTTAAAACATCAATCTTTTAGACATAGGAAACCCTAGAGATGGTGTTAAGGTGCTTTTAGCAAAGTTTCGAGATGAGAATTAGAGGGTACTGAATCTTAGATTTAGTTACTTAAGGATGGAGGTTGAGATTAGGATGAGATGGTATTGAATCTTTGATTTAGTTGATGAAAGCCATCTTTTATGGTATTGAAAGCCTAGAGATGATGTAAACCTGCATTTTGTGAAGTTTTGGGATGAGAATGAGACGGTATTGAATCTTAGATTTAGTTGATGAAGGATGAAGATTGAAAAAATAGAAAGTTTCTTCTTTTGAAAACTTTATAAAACATCCACCTTTTAGACATAGGAAACCCTAGAGAAGATGTCAAGGAGCTTTTAGCCAAGTTTTGAGTTGGGAACGAGAGGGTATTAAATCTTAGATTTAGTTGCTGAAGGATGGGGATTGAAAAAATAAAAAAGTTTCTTATTTTTGAAACTTTATAAAACATCAATCTTTTCCACTTAGTAAACCCTATAGATGGTGTCAAAGAGCTTTTAGCCAAGTTCTGAGATGAGGATTACGTGGTATTGAATCTTAGATTTTGTTGATGATGGATGGAGATTGAAGAAACAGAAAGTTTCTCATTTTAGAAACATTATAAAAAATCAATCTTTTAGAAATAAGAAACCCTCGATGTTGTGTTAATGAGCTTTTTGCGAATGTTTGAGATGAGGATGAGATGGTATTGAATCTTAGATTTAGGTTATAAAGTTTGAAGATTGAAAAAATAGGAAGTTTCTTATTTTAGAAATTTTATAAAAACATCTTTCTTTTAGCCATAGGAGACCCTAGAGATGGTGTGAAGGAGCTTTTAGCAAATTTTTGAGATGAGGATGAGAAGGTATTGAATCTTAGATTCAGTTGATCAAGGGCCATCTTTTATGGTTTTGAAACCCTAAGATGATGTTAACCAGCTTTTAGCCAAGTTTGGGATGAGAATGAGAGGGTATTGAATCTTCGATTTAGTTGATAAAGGATGGAGATTGAAAAAATAGAAAGTTTCATATTTGAATACTTTAAAAAACATCATTCTTTTAGACATAGGAAACCCTAGACATGGTGTTAAGGAGATTTTAGCCATGTTTTGAGATTAGAATGAGATAGTATTGAATCTGAGATTTCGTTGCTGAAGGATTGAGATTGAAAAAAAAAATTCTTCTTTTAGAAACTTTATAAAACATCAATCTTTTACTTTTAGTAAACCCTGGAGATGGGGCCAAAGAGCTTTTAGCTAAGTTTTGAGATGAGGATTAGATGATATTGAATCTTAGATTTAGTTGATGGAGGGTAGAGACTGAAAAAATAGAAATTTTTTTTATTTTAGAAACTTTGTAAAACATCCATCTTTTAGAAATAGGTAAACCTCAAGAAGGTGTTCAGGGGCTTTTAGCCAAGTTTTGAGCTAAGAATGAGATGGTATTGAATCTTCGATTTGGTTAATGAAGGATGGAGTTTATAAAAATAGAAAGTTACATATTTTAGAAACTTTATAAAACATAAATCTTTTACCCTAAGAATACCCTAGAGATGCTGTCAAGGAACTTTTTGCAATGTTTTGAGATGAGGATTAGATGGTATTGAATCTTAGATTAAGTTGATGAAGCTTGGAGATTGAAAAAATAGAAAGTTTTTTATTTTAGAAACTTTATAAAACATACAACTTTTGGACATAGGCAACCCTAGAGATAGTGTTAAGGAGCTTTTAGCCAAGTTTTGAGAAGAGGATGAGATGGTATTAAATCTTAGATTTAGTTAATAAAGGAAGGAGATTGAAAAACTAGATAGTTTCTTATTTTAGAAACTTTATAAAACAACCATATATTAGACATAGGAGACCCTAGAGATGGTGTCCAAGAGCTTTTACCGAGTTTTGAGATGAGGATGAGATGGTATTGAATCATAGATTTAGTTGACGAAGGACCATCTTTTACGGTATTGAAACCCTAGAGATGATGTCAACGAGCTTTTACCCAAGTTTTGGGATGAGAATGAGAGGGTATTGAATCTTAGATTTAGTTGATGAATGATGGAGATTGGAAAAATAGAAAGTTTCTTATTTTAGAAACTTTATAAAACATAAATCTTTTACACTTAGTAAACCCTAGATATGGTGTCTAAGAGCTTTTAGCCATGTTTTGAAATTTGGATTAGATGGTATTGAATCTTAGATTTAGTTGATGAAGAATGGAGATTGAAGAAATATAAAGTTTTTTATTTTAAAAACTTTATAAAACATCCATCTTTTAGACAAAGGAAACCCTCGTGATTGTGTTAAGGAGAT
This sequence comes from Tasmannia lanceolata, assembly GCF_043159265.1. NCBI lineage: Eukaryota > Viridiplantae > Streptophyta > Magnoliopsida > Canellales > Winteraceae > Tasmannia > Tasmannia lanceolata. The sequence goes on from NW_027518721.1 coordinate 3,052,980, forward strand.
TTTAGCCAAATTTTGAGATTTGGATAAGATGGTATTGAATCTTAGCTTTAGTTGATAGAGGAAGAAGATTGAAAAATAAAAATTTTTCTATTTTAGAAACTTTATAAACCATCATTATCTTAAACATAGGAGACCCTAGAGATGGTGTGAAAGAGCTTTTAGCCAGGTTTTGGGATTAGGATGAGATGGTATTGAATCATAGATTTAGTTGATGAAAGACCATATTTTATGGTATTGAAACCCTAAAGATGATGTCAACCACCTTTTTGCCAAGTTTTGGGATGAGAATGAGAGGGTATTGAATCTTAGATTTAATTGATGAAGGATGGAGATTGAAAAATTAAAAGTATCTTATTTTAGAAACTTTATCAAACATCCATCTTTTAGACATAGGAAACCCTAGAGATGATGTCATGGAGCTTTTAGCGATGTTTTGAGTTAAGAATGAGAGCGTATTAAATCTTATATTGAGTTGCAAAAGGATGGAGATTGAAAAAATAAAAAATTTCTTATTTTAGAAACTTTATAAAACATTCATCTTTTACACTTAGTAAACCCTAGAGATGGTGTCTAAGAGCTTTTAGCCAAGTTTTGAGATTTGGATTAGATGGTATTGAATCTTAGATTTTGTTGATGAATGATGGAGCTTGAAAAAATAGAAAGTTTCTTATTTTAAAAACTTTATAAAACATCAATCTTTAAGACATAGGAAACCCTCGAGATTGTGTTAAGGAGCTTTTAGCGAAATTTTGAGATGGGGATGAGATGGTATTTAATTTTAGCTTTAGTTGATAAAGGATGAAGATTGGAAAAATAAAAAGTTTCCTATTTTAGAAACTTTAGGAAACATTAATCTTTTAGACATAGGAGAACCTAGAGATGGTGTGAAGGAGCTTTTAGCCAGGTTTTGAGATTAGGATGAGATGGTATTGAATCCTAGATTTAGTTGATGAAAGACCATCTATTATGGTATTGAAACCCTACAGATGATGTCAACCAGCTTTTTGCTAAGTTTTCGGATGAGAATGAGTGGGTATTGAATCTTAGATTTAGTTGATGAAGGATGGAGATTGAAAAATTAAAAGTTTCTTATTTTAGAAACTTTATAAAACATAAATCTTTTACACTTAGTAAACCCTAGAGATGGTGTCTAAGAGCTTTTAGCCAAGTTTTGAGATTTGAATTAGATGGTATTGATTCTTAGATTTAGTTGATGAATGATGGAGATTGAAGAAATATAAAGTTTCTTATTTTATAAACTTTAGAAAATATTCTTCTTTTAGACATAGGAAACCCTCGTGATTGTGTTAAGGAGATTTTAGCCAAATTTCGAGATGGGGATAAGATGGTATTGAATCTTAGCTTTAGTTGATAAAGGATGAAGATTGAAGGAATAAAAGGTTTCCTATTTTAGAAACTTTATAAAACATCATTCTCTTAGACATAGGAGACCCTAGAGATGGTGTGAAGGAGCTTTTAGCCATGTTTTGGGATTTGGATGAGATGGTATTGAATTTTAGATTTAGTTGATGAAAGATCATATTTTATGGTATTGAAACCCACGAGATGATGCCAACTAGCTTTTTGCCAAATTTTGGGATAAGAATGAGAGGGTATTGAATCTTGAATTTAGCTGATTAAGGATGGAGATTGAAAAATTAAAAGTTTCTTTTTTTAGAAACTTTATAAAAACTTCCATCTTTTAGACATAGGAAACCCTAAAAATGATGTCATGGAGCTTTTAGCGATGTTTTGAGTTGAGAATGAGAGCGTATTAAATCTTATATTTAGTTGCTAAATGATGGAGATTGAAAAAATAAAAAATTTCTTATTTTAGAAACTTTATAAAACATCAATCTTTTACACTTAGTAAACCCTAGAGATGGTATCTAAGGGCTTTTAGCCAAGTTTTGAGATTTGGATTAGATGATATTGAATCTTAGATTTTGTTGATGAAGGATGTAGATTGAAAAAATAGAAAGTTTCTTATTTTAAAAACTTTATAAAATATCAATCTTTAAGACATAGGAACCCCTCGAGATTGTGTTAAGGAGCTTTTAGCCAAATTTTAAGATGGGGATGAGATGGTATTGAATTTTAGCTTTAGTTGATAGAGGATGAAGATTGAAAAAATAAAAAGTTTCCTATGTGAGAAACTTTATTAAACATTAATCTTTTAGATAGAAGAGACCCTAGAGATGGTGTGAAGGAGCTTTTAGCCAAGTTTTGAGATTATGATCAGATGGTATTGAATCTTAGATTTAGTTGATGAAATACCATCTTTTATCATATTGAAACCCTAGAGATGATGTCAACCAGCTTTTTGCCAAGTTTTGGGATGAGAATGAGAGGATACTGAATCTTAGATTTAGTGGATGAAGGATGGAAATTGAAAAGACAGAAAGTTTCTGATTTTAGACATAGAAAACCATAGAGATGGTGTGAAGGAGATTTTGGCCAAGATTTGAAATGAGGATGAGATTGTATTGAATCTTAGATTTAGTTGATGAAGGATGGATATTGAAAAATAGAAAGTTTCTTTTTTTAGAAACTTTATAAAACATCCTTCTTTTAGGTATAGCAAACCATAGAGATGATGTCATGGGCCTTTTAGCCATGTTCTGAGTTGAGAATGAGAGCGTATAAAATCTTAGATTTAGTTGCTGAAGGATGAAGATTGACAAAATAAAAAGTTTCTTATTTTAGAAACTTTATAAGACATACATCTTTTGGATATAGGAAACCCTAGAGATGGTGTTAAGGAGCTTTTAGCCAAGTTTTGAGAAGATGATGAGATGGAATTAAATCTTAGATTTAGTTGATAAAGGATGGAGATTGAAAAACTAGATAATTTCTTATTTTAGAAACTTTATAAAACATCCATCTTTTAGACATAGAAGACCTTAGAGATGGTGTCCAGGAGCTTTTAGCCGAGTTTTGAGATGTGGATGAGATGGTATTGAATCATAGATTTAGTTGATGAAGGACCATCTTTTACGGTATTGAAACCCTAGAGATGATGTCAACGAGCTTTTATCCAAGTTTTGGGATGAGAATGAGAGGGTATTGAATCTTAGATTTACTTGATGAATGATGGAGATTGAAAAAATAGAAAGTTTCTTATTTTAGAAACTTTATAAAACATCCGTCTTTTAGACATAAGACACCCTAGAGATGGTGTCAAGTAGCTTTTAGCCAAGTTTTGAGACGAGAATGAGAGGGTATTGAATCTTAGATTTAGTTGTGAAGGATGGAGATTGAAAATATAAAAAGTTTCTTATTTTAGAAACTTTATAAAACATTCATTTTTTACATTTAGTAAACCCTAGAGATGGTGTGTAAGAGCTTTTAGCAACGTTTTCGGATTTGGATTAGATCGTATTGAATCTTAGATTTAGTTGATGAAGGATGGAGATTGAAGAAATATAAAGTTTCTTATTTTAGAAACTTTATAAAACATCCATCTTTTAGACATAGGAAACCCTCGTGATTGTGTTAAGGAGATTTTAGCCAAAATTTGAAATGGGGAAAAGATGGTATTGTATCTTAGCTTTAGTTGATAAAAGATGAAGATTGAAAAAATAAAAAGTTTCTTACTTTTGAAACTTTATAAAACATCAATCTCTTAGACATAGGAGACCCTAGAGATGGTGTGAATGAGCTTTTAGCCAAGTTTTGAGATTTGGATGAGATGGTATTGAATCTTAGATTTAGTTGATGAAAGACCATATTTTAAGGTATTGAAACCCTAGAGATGATGTCAACCAGCTTTTTGCCAAGTTTTGGGATGAGAATGAGAGGGTATTGAATCTTAGATTTAGTTGATGTAGGATGGAGATTGAAACATTAAAAGTTTCTTATTTTAGAAACTTTATAAAACATCCATCTTTTAGACATTAAAAACCCTAGAGATGATGTCATGGAGCTTTTAGGGATGGTTTGAGTTGAGAATGAGAGCGTATTAAATCTTATATTTAGTTGCTGAAGGATGGAGATTAAAAATGTAAGCCCAATGGTTTCCACCTTGGCAATTCCCATCTTATTTTAATGAATTCAATACACAAGTGATTTAAGATCACTAATGTGTTTGATTGTCTAAGTTGTAGATCATGATTGCTTAAATACAAGATTGCTTGGATTGAGGCTAAAAAGCTCTGATTGGACCACTTTATGAAAGCCAAAGACACTAGAGATCCAAGACAAATGAAGACTTGAAGAATCGCAATTGAAGATCGAAGTTATTTTTGAATGTATAAGATCCAATCTTTGTTTAGATTTTAGAGGCATAAATAAAGTAATAACTCACACACCCTAAATGTTTAAGTGATTGTCCTTGTGGTGTTCCAGCACTTTGGAACCCTCATAACAATCCCAACTTGGTGTAGAGTTGGAAGCCCTATAAACAGAATTGAAAATCTGCTTGGCATAGGCTTCTCGGAGCTCCGAGCTCGGAACTCCGGGAGATTCCTCGGAGCTCCGAGAAATGGTCCAGCAGCATTTTTCCAACTTCTGTTTGTATTCCTAGAACTCCGAGAGAAATTCTTAGAACTCCGAGGAATTTCTCGGAACTCCGAGAACACTATAACGGGAAGAAAAAAGATCCGTTGGTGTTTTCTCCAGAATTACCACTATTCCACCAAACGGTCATATTTGGGTTTTTCTTTATATATGGGTGTTCCAAACTTCCAAATAATCAATTCTAACACTCTAAAACTCTATTTGAATATCCCAAGAGTGAATCAAAGCTTGTTTATGCCTCTCATCCTCTAAGATTAGGATTTGGATCATTAGGCTCAAATTTGTATATCTTCTACAAATTGTAAACCCTTGTGAGGAATTTTTTGTTTCTTTCTTTCTTATTCAAGAACATTGTATTAGGGCGAGTGTTCGGAGAAGCGGAGCCCACTCTCCGTGGTGAAGATTGCCACCAAGGTTAAAGCAGTTGGAATTGTAATCGGCACCGATCTTCGCCGGAGTTAAGAAGATCATATAATGAAGCCATCAATGGGTTTGGTTGGTGGAGTGGAGTAAGCCTCGCGTTTTGAGGACCGAACCACTTTAAATCTCGGGTGCACTCTCTCTTATCTCTTGCTCTTTATTTGCATTGCACTTAGGATTTAAGTTGTGTGCTTAATTTCATTCTTGATCTCTTAATCTTCTAAAATTGGGTTAGAAGTTTTCAAAAGGTTAAAAATCATTAGCAACTTAATTTTACCTCCTCTTAATTGCCGTACTCGGGACCACCCTTGGAATTTCTCTTGGTATCAGAGCATTGGCTCTTAAAAGATTTTCTTTTCTAAAAATCTGTAGAATTTTTTTTTAGATTTCAACAAGGGAAAGATCATAAGATCTTTGGCAACTTTCTAATTGTGAAATGACAGACAAAATGGAACCGGACTTCCGGAAGGCCATTCCACAACTAGACCCCCCCTTCTTTGATGGGTCCAACTATGGACATTGGAAGACAAGGATGCGCATCTATCTTCTTTCGATAGATGTGGAGCTTTGGCATATTGTAGAACATGGATACACTTTGCCTTCCAAGCCATTTGAAGAATGGAATGTTGTAGAGAAAATGCATGCAAATCTAAATATCAAAGCAATAAACTCTTTGTTTTGCGCCTTATCTACGGAGTAGTTTAATAGAGTAGCTCTTTTTTATTCCACCAAGGTTATTTGGGATACACTTGCCGTTACCCATGATGGAACATCGCAAGTTAAGGATTCCAAAATAAACTTGTTAAAGAGCAAATATGAAATGTTTAGAATGGGTCAAAATGAAAGTATTTCCGAAATGTATACCCGATTTTCTAAAATTTCAAATGAATTAGCTAATCTTGGTAAATCTTATCCTACTAATGAGCTTGTGAGTAAGTTGCTTAGGTCACTTCCTCCTTATTGGGACCCAAAAGTCACCTTCATCCAAGAATCAAAAGATCTCAAGATGCTAACTATGGAGGAGCTTGTAGGATCTCTAATCACTCATGAGATGCTCCGCACTAGCCGTCAAGAAGAGAAGAAGCCGAAAGAGAAAGAAAGAAAAAGTCGATCTCTAGCTCTAAAGGCCTCCAAGACGGACTCATCATCAAGTGATGCGGATAGCGATGAGGAAGAAGCGTTAAGAAAATTTAAAAGCTTATGGAGAAAGAAGCATAAAAAGGATAAAAATAAGAAGAAAGAAGAAAATGTAGTAGAAGGAGGATTAAGGTGTTATAATTGCAAGAAGACGGGACACAAAAGACCGGATTGTCCACTTCTCAAGTCATCTTCCTCAAAGTACAAGGGAAAGAAGGATTGGAAGAAAAAGGCTCTTGTTGCCGGTTGGGATGCTACTAGCACCTCGGGAAAGAGCTCAAGTGAAGGGGAAGATAATAAAGATGACCTTTGCCTCATGGCACTCTCCCATGAAGTTGAGGTAAACTCTAACTCCTCTTATAGTTCATCAAGTAGTGATAGTAAAAAAATATTTTATGATGAATTATGCATAACCTTGCATTCTCAAATTTCTAAAAATAAAGTTCAAAAGAAATCTATTTCAAAATTAGAAAATGAACTTAATATTTTGAGAAATGAATCTTCTTCTTCCAAATCTCAAGCACAACTTGAAAATTTTAAACTTGAGATTGAAACCCTTAAGGGTATTTTGGATGAGAAAACTTGCCAATTAGCACAATTTCAAAATGTGGCAAGCTCCTCCAAATCTTATGAAGATGAATTTAATAATTCCTTAAATCAATTAACACATCTTCATAATGAAAATGAAAGGTTAAGATTATGTCTCCATGGATTCCTAAATAGTGACAAAATTATTGACATAATCTTAAAGAAAGCTAGTCTTAGACCTAATTATGCAATTTATGATAGGACTAGTCTATCTAACCCCCATGTTAGATGCCATTATTGTGGAATTAATGGTCATTACCAATTCCAATGTGCATCTAAAATTAGGGATTGTGGTGGAACCAAGAAATCTTGGGTTCCCAAAGCCCCTATATGATTCTATTCATATGTGTTTAGATTAGGGGTTAACTCTTAAAATTGAATATCTTTTTATAGTTCTTTAAAATCTCCTCTTGTATTGAATTTGTTTTCCAAATAGGGGGAGTTTTATGTTTGTCTTTTTCCTTGAAAAAGGGGGAGCTTAAAATTTGTAAATTTCATCCCCTTGTTTTTCTTTTACCCCATCTTTTTTATAGATGCCAAAGGGGGAGAGAAAACTAGTGTAAGAAAATATATGTATGCTTTTATTAGAAAATCTCTTGTGCTTGTCATCATCAAAAAGGGGGAGATTGTAAGCCCAATGGTTCCCACCTTCGCAATTCCCATCTTATTTTGATGATTCCAATACACAAGTGATTTAAGATCACTAATGTGTTAGATTGTCTAAGTTGTAGATCATGATTGCTTAAAGACAAGATTGCTTGGATTGAGGCCAAAAAGCTCTCATTGGACCACTTTATGAAGGCCAAAGACATTGGAGATCCAAGACGAATGAAGACTTGAAGAATCGCAATTGAAGATCGAAGTTATTTTAGAATGTATAAGATCCAATCTTAGTTTAGATTTTAGACGCATAAATAAAGTAATAACTCAAACACCCTAAATGTTTAAGTAATTGTCCTTGTGGTGTTCCAACACTTTGGAACCCTCATAACAATCCCAACTTGGTGTAGAGTTGGAAGCCCTATAAACAGAATTGAAAATCTGCTTGACATAGGCTTCTCGGAACTCCGAGAGATTCCTCGGAGCTCCGAGAAATGGTCCAGTAGCATTTTTTCAACTTCTGTTTGTATTCTCGGAACTCCGAGGAATTTCTCCGAGTAAACACCGAGAACACTATAACGAGAAGAAAAAAGAGCCGTTGGTGTTTTCTCTAGAATTACAACTATGCCACCAAACGGTCATATTTGGGTTTTTCTATATATATGGGTATTCCAAACTTCCAAATAATCAATCCTAACACTCTAAAACTCTATTTGAATATCCCAAGAATGAATCAAAGCTTGTTTATGCCTCTCATCCTCTAAGATTAGGATTTGGATAATAAGGCTCAAATTTGTATATCTTCTACAAATTGTAAACCCTTGTGAGGGATTTTTTGTTTCCTTCTTTCTTATTCAAGAACATTGTATTAGGGCGAGTGTTCGGAGAAGTGCAGCCCACTCTCCGTGGTGAAGATTGCCACCAAGGTTAAAGCAGTTGGAATTGTAATCGGCACCGATCTTCCCCGGAGTTAAGAAGATCATATAGTGAAGCCATCAACGGGTTTGGTTGGTGGAGTGGAGTAGGCCTCGCGTTTTGAGGACCGAACCACTTTAAATCTCGAGTGCACTCTCTCTTATCTCTTCCTCTTTTGTTACATTGCACTTAGGATTTAACTTGTGTACTTAATTTTCATTCTTGATCTCTTAATCTTATAAAATTGGGTTAGAAGTTTTCAAACGGTTAAAACTCATTAGCAACTTAATTTTACCTCCTCTTAGTTGCCGTACTTGGGACCACCCTTGGAATTTCTCTAAAATAAAAAATTTCTTACTTTAGAAACTTTCTAAAACATCAATTTTTTACATTTAGTAAACCCTAGAGATGGTGCCTAAGAGCATGTAGCCAAGTTTTGAGACTTGGATTAGATGGTATTGAATATTAGATTTTGTTGATTAAGGATGGAGATTGAAAAAATAGAAAGTTTCTTACTTTAGAAACTTTATGAAATATTAATCTTTTAGACATAGGAGACCAAAGAGATGGTGTGAAGGAGCTTTTAGCCAAGTTTTGAGATTAGGATGAGATGGTATTGAATCTTAGATTTAGTTGATGAAAGACCATATTTTATGGTGTTGAAACCCTAGAGATGATGTCAACCAGCTTTTTGCCAAGTTTTGGGATGAGAATGAGAGGGTATTGAATATTAGATTTAGTTGATGAAGGATGCAGATTGAAAAATTAAAAGTTCCTTATTTTAGAAACTTTATAAAACATCTATCTTTTAGACATAGGAAACCCTAGAGATGACGTCACGGAGCTTTTAGCGGTGTTTTGAGTTGAGAATGAGAGCGTATTAAATCTTATATTTAGTTGTTGAGGGATGGATATTGAAAAAAAAAATTCTTATTTTAGAAACTTTATAAAACAACAATCTTTTACACTCTGTAAACCAAAGAGATGGTGTCTAAGAGCTTTTAGCCAAGTTTCGAGATTTGGATTAGATGGTATTGAATCTTAGATTTTGTTGATGAATAATGGAGATTGAAAAAATAGAAAGTTTCTTATTTTAAAAACTTTATAAAACATCAATCTTTAAGACATAGGCAACCCCCGAGATTATGTTAAGGAGCTTTTAGCCAAATTTTGAGATGGAGATGAGATGGTATTGAATTTTAGCTTTAGTTGATAAAGGGTGAAGATTGAAAAAATAAAAAGTTTCCTATTTTAGAAACTTTATGAAACATTAATCTTTTAGACATAGGAGACCCTAGAGATGGTGTGAAGGAGCTTTTAGCCAAATTTTGAGATTAGGATGAGATGGTATTGAATCTTCGATTTAGTTGATGAAAGACTATCTTTTATCGTATTGAAACTCTAGAGATGATGTCAACCAGCTTTTTGCCAAGTTTTGGGATGAGAATGAGAGGGTATTGAATCTTAGATTTCGTTGATGAAGGATGGAGAATGAAAATTTTAAAGTTTCTTTTTTTAGAAACTTTATAAAACATCCATCTTTTAGATATAGGAAACCATAGAGATGATGTCATGGTCCTTTTAGCCACGTTTTGAGTTGAGAATGAGAGCGTATTAAATCTTAGATTTAGTTGCTGAAGGATGGAGATTGAAAAAATAAAAAAGTTTCTTATTTTATAAACTTTATAAAACATCAATCTTTTACACTTAGTAAACCACATAGATGGTGTCAAAGAGCTTTTAGCCAAGTTATGAGATTTTGATTAGATGATATTGAATCTTAGATTTAGTTGATGAAGGATGGAGATTGAAGAAATAGAAAGTTTCTTATTTTAGAAACTTTTTAAAACATCCATCTTTTAGACATAGGGAACCCTCGAGATTGTGTTAAGGAGCTTTTAGCCAAATTTTGGGATGAGGATGAGATGGTATTGAATCTTAGATTTAGTTCATAAAGGATGAAGATTGAAAAAAGAAAAAAGTTTCCTACTTTAAAAACTTCATAAAACATCAATCTTTTCGACATTAGAGACCCTCGAGATGGTGTGAAGGAGTTTTATCCATGTATTGAGATTAGGATGAGATGGTATTGAATCTTAGATTTAGTTGGTGAAAGACCATCTTTTATGATATTGAAACCTTAGAGATGATGTCAACCAACTTTTCGCCAACTTTTAGGATGAGAATGAGAGGGTATTTGATGTACAGGTGTGACAATCCAAGAGGGGGTGTGAATTGGTCAATTAGAAATTTTATGCTTAATTAAGGAAGATTAAAAATTAATCTTCTAATAAATCACTAATTAGTTTAAGCCTTGTTCAAATATGTATATCAATAAAAGCTAGGATTTAGACTTTCTAATCATGAACATTTACTAACCCTTGTTCAAATGGATATCATAATGCAATTAGGGTTTATAACATTTAACACAAGTGCATTTACTAGCCCATGTTCAATTAAAGCATAACAAAAGTAAGGTCAGAAATTACCAATCACCAAACATGCAAGAGAGAGAGAGAGAGGAAAGAGCAAGCATCCACAAGGCACAAGATTTATATTGGTTCGGTCACAACTTGACCTACTCCATTCTTCCAAGTTTACCTCCTTGGGATCTGCACTAAATTGATGAAGTCGTACAGCCGACTCCTTCATCTCCAAAGGGAACAAACCCTTTCTTTTCCATTCTCAAGGGCCAAAGAGAAGCCCCTCGCACGAAGCCTTGGCAAGAGAATCAAACCCTTACACATGATTCACCGTTCTTTACGGGTCGAATCAGAGACCATGTGCTTCACCTTTCTTTACGGGCCGAAGAGAAGACCTTCTCATTAAGAACAAATTAAATGTAAAACTCCCAATGCCTCTTAATAGGCGAATTACAACTTTGTAAGCACACATTCACTCAAAGAAATAAACAAATAAAAGCGCTATGGAGTGCCTCTTGATAACATGTAGAAATGGAAGATCAAAGAGGTTTTTAGCATTTGAAATAGAATGTTGAAGCTCAAGGAGAAATGGGATTTGATCATTCTCAAAATGTTCAAAAGCTTATAGAGATAGATTTTAATGATGTATATATAGTGTATTTGAAAATATGACCATTTGGGGTAAAACTAGTAATAAATGGCTTGAAAAATTCAAGCAGAAAATCCCCCAACGGCTAGTTTGCTCGACCGTGGTAGTCAACCGGGCTACAGCGGTTGTCCACCTCTATCAGGCGCCCTATTCTATTTTCAAATTTCTTACCGTCGCGGTCGACTGGCCACACGGCGGTCGCCCGGCGAAGGCTAACTGTTTACTCAAAAAATTTGGCTAAAAAACCTATCCTGGTTAACCGACCCTCGGCGTTCGTCCATCCAAACCATGTACGATTGTTCTGTTTTGAAACCGACACATATCCGCGGTCGCCCCGCTTAACCCGGTCGACCGGCCCGATAAAATTCGAGATGGCCTGGATTTCTAGGTTCCATCCCGCGATCGGCCGGCCTTGGTAAAAATTCCATTTTAACTCTAAAGATCAGGGGCTTTCGGGCTATGGTCTTTGGGCTTAAGTCCAAGGTTTTCAAACACATTATTGGGTGTGTTGATGGTTTTCAAAGATGTAAAATGTTAAGTATAAAAACCTTTTGAAAGTGCATTTAATCATAAAATCAAGAGGACTCCAAATACATTCTAAAAATAAGAACCTTGAGTCTTCTTGGAATGTCTTGGCTCCTTTGTACTTTCTTGGACTTCTTCAGCTTGGGTGAATATCTTGCCCTTCTCTGGCTCTTGTGACTTGTCCTCCAATCTTCAATGCATGTTGAGGTACATGAGGTGTCACCATGGCATGTTCAACTCCAAGCTCCTTCTTGACACTTCCTTAGGGAACTTGTGGAATCTTCATGATGAGCTTCTTGATTCGAACATCTTCAAATGAGGATGTCTTCAATGTCCGTGCAAGCTCTTGGTTCCTTTGCTCCTTGATCCACAAGCCATGTGTTGTGAAGAGTTGTGTAATGACGACTATGACATGAAAATCCTGTATACAACACAACACCTCAAAGCAACACATCAGTCAATAAATGCTAATTAATTTAGTTTGCTAGTATCAAAACAAGAAGGTAAGGTGAATGATTAACACATGAAAACTCTTGGGCTTATAGTATTGAATCATAGATTTAGTTGATGAAGGATGGAGATTGAAAAAATTGAAAGTTTCATATTTTACAAACTTTATAAAACATCCATCTTTTAGACGTAGAAAACCCTAGAGATGGTGTCAAGGAGCTTTTAGCCAAGTTTTGAATTGAGAATGAGAGGGTATTTGTAAGCCCAATGGTTCCATCCTTGGCATTACCTTCTTGTTTTGATGATTCCATACACAAGTGATTTTATATCACTAATGTGCTTTTGATTGTCTAAGTTGTAGATCTAATTAGTGTGCAATCAAGGAAGCTTGGATCAAGGCATTGAAGCTAAATTGGAAAGCATTTGGAGTGCCAAAGCTAGGATGATCTAAGAAGCTTGGTGGACTTGAAGCCTTGAAGACCAAGAGAAGATTGTAGTGCTTTTCAAGTCAATAGAGTTTGTACTCCTCTCTTTGTTTTTAGAGATGTCAAAGGCATTAAACATAGGATAAAATTTATTTGAAATTGTATTTGAAAATGTAGGATTAAACCCCAAAGTCCATGGCCCAAAAGTCCCAAAAGTTTTTAAAGTAAAAAAGGAATTTCATAAAGGGCCGGTCGACTGGGCTTTGGCGGGCAAGCGCGAGATGGAACCTGGAATTCCAGGCATCTCGAAATTTATCGGGGCCGGTCGACCGAGGTAGTCCCTGCCGACTGCGGATGTCTTGTTATTTCATACAGAAACAATCCAGCATGGTTGGGGCGGATGACCGCCAAGAGTCGGTCAACCGCGTAAAGGTTTTGAGCCGAATTTTTTGAGCGAACATGTAGTCCTCGCCAGACGACCGCCATTGGGTCGGTCGACCGCGACGATAGAGAATTTGAAAATAAAAAAAGGCGCCAGATAAGGGCGGGCGACCGCTGTGGCCCGGTCGACCGTAGTGGCCTGGCAAAAGTGCCGTTGGGGCTTTTCTTGTTGACTTTTTGAACTCCGTTTTTTACAGTTTTACCCCAAACGGTCATATTTTCAAATGGGCTTTATATACACTATCTAAACCTTTTTAAACCATGTTTGAACATTATTTTGAACATTCTAAAGATCAAACCAAAGTGTTCTTAGTGCGTCTCTCATCTCTAACCAAGAAAGTTGATTAGGCTTAAATTTGTACATCTACATCCATCCTTTGTAACCCTTGTAAAAGGATTTTTAGTTTTCTTTCTTTGAAGAACATTGTATTTTTGGCGAGTGCGAAGAGACGTGTAGCCATCTCAAGAGCAAGTGTTGGAGACGCAGAGCTTTCTCCGGTTCATGGCTAGTCTTGCAAGGCGGAGCCGAACCATTGTAATTTGGTTGATTCCCCGCCATTAAGGGAATCCGTAGTGAAAGCACCAAGAGGTCTTGGTGGAGTGGAGTAGGTCCTTGAGTGACCGAACCACTATAAATCTCGGGTGTACTCTCTGTATTTCTCTTACTCTCTTATTTTGTGATTGTGCATTTGTGGTTTATTTTCATTTGTGTTTAAAGTTTTAATTTGCCATTTAGTTTTTTATTTCCATAATATTTTTAGCAAAGTTTTTTTAAAAAAAAACCTAATTCACCCCCCCTCTTGGGTTGCCATCACCCCTAGGATTTCACTTGGTATCAAAGCACAAGGCTCTTATTTTAGTTTTTGAAAAAAATTTCAAAAATAGAAGAGAAAAAGATAATGGCAACCCCATCCGAATATGTTGAAGGACAATCCGTATATAGACCCACATACTTTAATGGTTCAAATTGTGGGTATTGGAAAACCCGAATGGATTTCTTTTTACAATCCTTAGACTTTGAAATGTGGGTGTTAATTGAAGATGGATACATTCCTCCCACAAGTGATAGAAATGAGTGGTCGGCCGCTCAAAAGAAGAGAGCCGCATTGAATGCTAAAGGAGTGAACACAATCTTTTGTTCTCTATCTCCCGACAAATTCAATCAGGTGTCTACTTGTAATACGGCTAAGGATATATGGACAATCCTTGAAACCACTCATTAGGGGACTTCACAAGTCAAAAAGTCTAATGTTAGTCTTCTTGTTAGTGATTTAGAAGCTTTTAAAATGAACGAAAATGAATCCATTTCCCAAATGTAATATCGTTTTACTAATATCGTTAATGAGCTTGAAGGTTTAGGTAAAACCTATGCAAATTTAGAATTGGTAACGAGGCTTCTCCGGTGTCTTCCTTTTAGTTGGGACCCCAAGGTTACGGCGATCGAAGAATCTAAAGATCTTGACAATGTGAAGTTAGATGAATTAGTTGGATCCCTCATTACACATGAAATGAAGATGAAGAGAAGGGAAAACCAACAAGCCGAGGCTTCAAAACTCAAGGAGAAAGACAAAGGAAAATCCATTGCCTTCACCTCCAAATCATCATCTTCTTCCTCAAGTTCCGATAGCGATGAATTGGAAGCTTTCAAGAGGTTTAAGAAGATGTAGAAGAAGAAAGGAAGAAAAGATAAGAAGAAAAATGAGGAAAAGAGGAAGGAGGAGGACCCAATAAAATGCTATGAATGTGGCAAACATGGACACATAAAGCCGGAATGCCCTCTCCTCAAGAACAAGAAGAAGAAATATGGGAAGAAGTTTAGAGCACACGTGGAAAATTGGGATTGGCTTAGTGATAGCACTAGTTCATCATCAAGTAAGAGCTCCAAGGAAGAAAAATCAAACTTCTATATCTCGGCCCATGTTGAACCTACCGTATGTCTAATGGCGAATATCAAAGAAGATAAAAATGAGGTACGCTCCCATCCATCTTCTAGTTCAGGTTCTAATGATAATGAAATGACTTATAATGAAGTTTGTGAAACCTTGGATTTGCAAATGTCAAAAAATAAAGCTTTAAAGAAAAATCTTTCTCATATTTAAAAAGAACTTGAATCTTTAAATCAAAACTTTTCTTATAAGTTTCAAGCCCAAGCCAAAATGGAAGGAGATTTAAAGTTTGAAAATGAGACCCTTAAGGGTCGCTTGAGTGAACTTGAGACTCACGTTTTGAGCTTTCAAAACATGGCAAGTTCATCCAAGTCTTTTGAAGATGAAAGATTTGAGTTTTCAAACTATTTAAATCATCTTCAAAATGAAAATGAGAGGCTAAGGATGTGTCTATATGGTTTTATGAATGGAGACAAAATTATAGACATAATCCTTAGAAAGGCTAGTGTAAGATCTAGAAGTGTATATCATAATGTAACTAGGCTAGCTAACCCCTCAATTCGATGCCATTATTGCGGCCTTCATGGTGAAATTCCAAGGGTGGTCCCGAGTACGGCAACTTTGAGGAGTGAAAAATAATTAGGTTTCTAACAAGTTTTAATCCTTTTGAAAACTCAAACCTAAATTTGGAAATTAAGAGATCAAAAAGAAATTCAAGCACACAAGTTAAATCTAAAGTGCAAATGCAAATAAAGAGCAAGAGTAAGAGAGATTGCACCCGAGATTTAAAGTGGTTCGGTCCTCCAAACGTGAGGCCTACTCCGCTCCACCAACCAAACCCGTTGATGGCTTCACTATGTGATCTTCTTAACTTCGGCGAAGATCGGTGCCGATTACAAATTCCGATTACCTTTAACCTTGGTGGCAATCTTCACCACGGAGAGTGGGCTACGCTTCTCCGAACACTCGCCCAATACAGAGTTCTTGACTAAGAAAGAAAGAACAAAAAATCCCTCACAAGGGTTTACAAGAATTGTAGAAGATGTGCAAATTGAGCCTATGATCCAAATCTTAATCTTTAGAGGATGAGAGGCATAATCAAGTTTGATTCACTCTTTGGATGTTCAAATGGAGTTTAAGAGTGTTAGGATTGATCGTTTGAATGTTTGGAATGCCCATATATATAGGAAAACCAAAATATGACCGTTCAATGGCATTGTTGTAATTCCAGAAAAATTCCCAACGGCTATTTTTCCGACCGTTATAGTGTTCTCGGAGTTCCGAGAAAAAATCTCGGAGTTCCGGGAATACACACAGAAGTTGGAAAAAAGTCTACTGGACCATTTCTCGGAGTTCCGAGAATATTTCTCGGAGTTCCGAGAAATTATGTCGGAGTTCCGAGAAGCCTATGAAGAGCAGATTTTCACTTCTGTTTTTAGGCTTCCAACTTAACACCAAGTTGGGATTGCTATGAGGGTTCCAAGGTGTTGGAACTCCACAAAGACAATCTCTTATATATTTAGGGTGTGTGTTTAATTACTTAATTATGCCTTTCAAAATCCTAAACTAGGATTGGATCTTAATACAATCTAATATAACTTGATCTTCAATGGATTCTTCAAGTCTTCATTTGTCTTGGACTTCGATGTCTTTGGCCTTCATGATGTGGTCCAATGAGATCTTCTTGGCCTCAATCCAAGCAATGTTGTCTTAGCACCAATGTGATCTACAACTTAGACAATCAAACACATTAGTGATCATAAATCACTTGTGTATTGGAATCATCAAAATAAGATGGGAATGCCAAGGTGGAAACCATTGGGCTTACAATCTCCCCCTTTTTGATGACGACAAGCACAAGAGATTTTCAAATAAAAGTACATATATTTTTCCTAAAACTAAATTCTCTCCCCCTTTGGCATCAATAAAAAAGATTGGGGTAAAAGAGAAAGAAAGGGGTGAAATATTCAATTTAAAGCTCCTATTTTTCAAGGAAAAAGACAAACCTAGAACTCCCCCTATTTAGAATTTTGATTCAACATAAGAGGGGTTATGAAACTAACCATAGAAAGATATTCGATTTTAGAGCAAGCCCCTAATCTAAGCACATATGATGAAAATCATATGGGGGCTTTGGGAACCCAAGATTTCTTGGTTCCAACACTATTCCTAATCTTAGATGCACATTGGAATTGGTAATGACCATTTATTCCACAATAATGGCATCTAACATGAGGATTAGATACGCTAGTCTTATCATATGCATGTTTAGGTCTTTGACTAGTCTTCTTTAAGATTATGTCAATAATTTTGTCGCCATTTAAGAATCCATGGAGACATAATCTTAACCTTTCATTTTGATTATGAAGATGGGTTATTTGATTTAGAAAATCATTAAATTCATCTTCATAAGATTTGGAAGAGCTTGCCACATCTTGGAGTTTTGCAATTTGGCAAGTTTTCTCATCCAAACAACCCTTAAGGGTTTCAATCTCAAGTTTAAAATTTTCAAATTGAGCTTGAGATTTGGAAGAAGATTCATTTTTCAAAAAATTAAGTTCATTTTCTAATTTTGAAATGGATTTCTTTTGAACTTTATTTTTAGAAATTTGAGAGTGCAAGGTATTGCACAATTCATCATAAGATATTTTTTCACTATCACTACTTGATGAATTACAAGAGGGGTTTGAATTTACCTCATCTTCATGGGTGAGTGCCATGAAGCAAAGATAATCCTTTTTATTTTCTTCTCCTTCGCTTGAGCTTTTGCCCGAGGTGCTCAAAGCATCCCAACCGGCGGCAAGAGCCTTGTGCTTCTTCCATTCCTTCTTTCCCTTGTATTTTGAGGAAGATGACTTGAGAAGTGGATAATCCGGTCTTTTGTGTCCAATCTTCTTGCAATTGAAGCATCTTAAGGCTCCCTCAACATCACTTTCTTCTTTCTTATTTTTATCATTTTTATGCTTCTTTCTCCATAAGCTTTTAAATTTTCTTAAAGCTTCTTCTTCATCGCTATCCGCCTCGCTAGAGGATGATGAGTTCGCTTTGGAGGCTTTTAGAGCTAGAGATCGACTCTCTTTTTCTTTCTCTTTCGGCTTCTTCTCCTCTTGTCGGCTAGTGAGGAGCATCTCATGGGTAATGAGAGATCCTACAAGCTCCTCCATGGTTAGCGTCTTGAGATTCTTTGATTCCTGTATGGCGGTTACCTTTGGATCCCAATATGGAGGAAGAGACCTAAGCAACTTACTCACAAGCTCATCAGTAGGATAAGATTTACCAAGATTTGCTAGTTCATTAGAAATTTTAGAAAAACGGGTATACATTTCGGAAATGCTTTCGTTTTGATCCATTATAAACATTTCATATTTGCTCTTTAACAAGTTTATTTTGGAATCCTTAACTTGAGATATTCCCTCATGGGTAACGGCAAGTGTATCCCAAATAACCTTGGCGGAATAAAAAAGAGCAACTCGATTAAACTCCTCCGCAGATAGGGCGCAAAACAAAGAATTTATAGCTTTGTAATTCAAATTTGCATGCCTTTTCTCTACGACATTCCATTCTTCAAATGGTTTGGAAGGCAACATGTATCCATTTTCAACAATGTGCCAAAGCTCCACATCTATCGAAAGAAGATAGATGCGCATCCTTGTATTCCAATGTCCATAATTGGACCCATTAAAGAAGGGAGGTCTAGTTGTGGAATGGCCCTCCGGAAGTCCGGTTCCATTTCTATCCGCCATTTCACAATTAGAAAGTTGCCAAAGATCTTATGATCTTTCCCTTGATGAAATTTTAGAAAAATTTACCAAAGATTTATAGAAAAGAAAATCTTTTAAGAGCCTTCGCTTTGATACCAAGTGAAATTCCAAGGGTGGTCCCGAGTACGGCAACTTTGAGGAGTGAAAAAAAATTAGGTTTCTAACAAGTTTTAATCCTTTTGAAAACTCAAACCTAAATTTGGAAATTAAGAGATCAAAAAGAAATTCAAGCACACAAGTTAAATCTAAAGTGCAAATGCAAATAAAGAGCAAGAGTAAGAGAGATTGCACCCGAGATTTAAAGTGGTTCGGTCCTCCAAACGTGAGGCCTACTCCACTCCACCAACCAAACCCGTTGATGGCTTCACTATGTGATCTTCTTAACTTCGGCGAAGATCGGTGCCGATTACAAATTCCGATTACCTTTAACCTTGGTGGCAATCTTCACCACGGAGAGTGGGCTACGCTTCTCCGAACACTCGCCCGATACAGAGTTCTTGACTAAGAAAGAAAGAACAAAAAATCCCTCACAAGGGTTTACAAGAATTGTAGAAGATGTGCAAATTGAGCCTATGATCCAAATCCTAATCTTTAGAGGATGAGAGGCATAATCAAGTTTGATTCACTCTTTAGATGTTCAAATGGAGTTTAAGAGTGTTAGGATTAATCGTTTGAATGTTTGGATGCCCATATATATAGGAAAACCAAAATATGACCGTTCAATGGCATTGTTGTAATTCCAGGAAAATTCCCAACGGCTATTTTTCCGACCGTTATAGTGTTCTCGGAGTTCCGAGAAAAAATCTCGGAGTTCCGGGAATACACATAGAAGTTGGAAAAAAGTCTACTGGACCATTTCTCGGAGTTCCGAGAAATTATCTCGGAGTTCCGAGAAGCCTATGAAGAGCAGATTTTCACTTCTGTTTTTAGGCTTCCAACTTAACACCAAGTTGGGATTGCTATGAGGGTTCCAAGGTGTTGGAACTCCACAAAGACAATCTCTTATATATTTAGGGTGTGTGTTTAATTACTTAATTATGCCTTTCAAAATCCTAAACTAGGATTGGATCTTAATACAATCTAATATAACTTGATCTTCAATGGATTCTTCAAGTCTTCATTTGTCTTGGACTTCGATGTCTTTGGCCTTCATGATGTGGTCCAATGAGATCTTCTTGGCCTCAATCCAAGCAATGTTGTCTTAGCACCAATGTGATCTACAACTTAGACAATCAAACACATTAGTGATCATAAATCACTTGTGTATTGGAATCATCAAAATAAGATGGGAATGCCAAGGTGGAAACCATTGGGCTTACACATGGGCACTATCAATTCCAATGTACATCAAAATTGAGTAGGGATAGCATTGGGACCAAAATTTCTTGGGTTCCCAAAGCCCCAACTTAATTTGATTTTGAAATTGGTTTAGTATTAGGGGCTTGTGCTAAATCTTGAATATACATTGCATTTAATGATATAAAGCCCAAGGTTCAAATGTATTCTTGGTTATTTGCTTACCTTGGCAGGTTTTGTTTTATATAAAAAAAAATCCATCTTGTTTTGAGTGTTTGTCTTTGATAGGAAGAGTTATTTTCATAAAAGAGGAGAGATTTAAACTTAGTTTGTATATTTCTTTCCAATCCCTCATTTATTATATTTGTCAATTAAATAGGGGGAGTTATATGTGTGCATGTTTTCCTTGATTTAGGGGGAGTTTCCATATTGCATGTCGTTTCCCTTGTTATTGTCTCTTGCCCCATCTTTTTGTTGTTGCCATAGGGGGAGAGAAATGTATGTGCTTATTAACAAATCTCTTGTGAATGTCACCATAAAAATGGGGTTGAATGTAAACCCAATGGTTCCATCCTTGGCATTACCTTCAAGTTTTGATGATTCCATACACAAGTGATTTTATATCACTAATGTGCTTTTGATTGTCTAAGTTGTAGATCTCATTACTGTGCAATCAAGGAAGCTTGGATCAAGGCATTGAAGCTAAATTGGAATGCATTTGGAGTGCCAAAGCTAGGATGATTCAAGAAGTTTGGTGGACTTGAAGCCTTGAAGACCAAGAGAAGATTGCAATGATTTTCAAGTCAATAGAGTTTGTACTCCTCTCCTTGTTTTTAGAGATGTCAAAGGCACTAAACATAGGATAAAATGTATTTGAAAATGTAGGATTAAATCGCAAAGTCCATTGCCCAAAAGTCCTAAAAGTTTTTAAAGTAAAATAAGAATTTCATACAGGGCCGGTCGACTGAACGACCGCGAGATGGAACCTGAAATTCCAGGCATCTCGAAACTTATCAGGCCTGTCGACCGTGGTAGTCCTGGCCGACCGCGGATGTGTCGCTGTTTCATACAGAAACAATCCAGCATGGTTGGGGCGGACGACCGCGTAAAGGTTTTAAGCTGAATTTTTTGAGCGAACAGGTAGTCCTCGCCGGATGACCGCCACTGGGTCGGTCGACCGCGACGATAGAGAATTTGAAAATAAAAAAAGGCGCCCGATAAGGGCGAGCGACCGCTGTGGCCCGGTCAACCGCCGCGGCCTGGCAAAAGAGCCGTTGGGGCTTTTTCTCGTTGACTTTTTCAACTTCATTTTTTTCAGTTTTACCCCCAAACGGTCATATTTTCAAATGGGCTATATATACACTATCTAAACCTTTCTAAACCATCTTTGAACATTCTAAAGAACAAACCAAAGTGTTCTTAGTGCCTCTCTCATCTCTAACCAAGGAAGTAGATTAGGCTTAAATTTGTACATCTACATCCATCCTTTGTAGCCCTTGTAAAGGGATTTTTAGTTTTCTTTCTTTGAAGAACATTGTATTTTTGGCAAGTGCAAAGAGATGCGTAGCCATCTCAAGAGCGAGTGTTGGAGATGCAGAGCTTTCTCCGGTTCGTGCTGAGTCTTGCGAGGCGGAGCCGAACCATTGTAATTTGGTTGATTCTCCGCCATTAAGGGAATTCATAGTGAAAGCACCAAGAGGTCTTGATGGAGTGGTGTAGGTCCTCGAGCGACCGAACCACTATAAATCTCGGGTGCACTCTCTCTATTTCTCTCACTCTCTTTATTTCGTGATTGTGCATTTGTGGTTTATTTTCATTTGTGTTTAAAGTTTTAAATTGCCATTTAGTTTTTCATTTCCACAATATTTTTGGTGAAGTTTTTTTTTTTAAAAACCCAATTCACCCCCCTCTTAGGTTGCATCACCCCTGAAATATCAGTATTAAATCTTAGATTCAGTTGCTGAATGATGTAGATTGAAAAAATAAAAAGTTTCTTATTTTAGAAACATTAAAAAACATCAATCGTTTACACTTACCTTAGAGATGGTGACAAAAACCTTTTAGCCAAGTATTGAGATTTGGATTAGATGGTAATGAATCTTAGATTTAGTTGATGAAGGATGGAGATTGAAGAAATAGAAAGTTTCTTATTTTAGAAACTTTATAAAACATCCATCTTTTAGACATAGGAAACTCACGAGATTGTGTTAAGGAGCTTTTACCCAAATTTTGAGATGGGGAAGAGATAGTATTGAATCTTAGATTTAGTTGCTAAAGGATGAAGATTGAAGAAATTAAATATTTTCTATTTTAGAAACTTTATAAAACATCAATCTTTTAGACAAAGGATACCGTAGAAATGGTGTGAATGAGCTTTTAGCCATATTTTGAGATTAGGATGAGATGGTATTGAATCTTTGATTTAGTTGATGAAAGGCCATCTTTTATGGTATAGAAACCCTAGAGATGATGTCAACCAGCTTTTTGCCAAGTTTTTAGATGAGAATGAGAGGGTATTGAATCTTAGATTTAGTTGATGAAAGATGGAGATTGAAAAAAATAGAAACTTTCTTATTTTATAAACTTTATAAGACATCCATCTTTTAGACATAGGATACCCCAGAGATGGTGTTAAGGAGCTTTCAGCTAAGTTTTGAGTTGAGAATGAGAGGGTATTAAATCTTAGATTTAGTTGCTGAAGGATGAAGATTGAAAAAATAAAAAGTTTCTTATTATAGAAACTTTATAAAATATCAATCTTTTACACTAAGTAAACCCTAGAGATGTTGTGGAAGAGCTTTTTGCCAAGTTTTGAGATGAGGATTAGATGGTATTGAATCTTAGAATTTCTTGATTAAGGATGGAGATTGAAAAAATTGAAACTATTTTATTTTAGAAACTTTATAAAACATGCAACTTTTAGACATAAGAAACCCTCGAGATGTTGTTAAGGAACTTTTAGCGAAGTTTTGAGATGAGGATGAGTTTGTATTAAATCTTACATTTAGTTGATAAAGGATGGAGATTAAAAAAATAGAAAGTTTCTAGACATCCATCTTTTAGACATAAGAAACTCTAGAGATGGTGTCAATGAGCTTTTAACCAAGTTTTGTGATGAGAATGAAAGAGTACTGAATCTTAGATTTAGTTGCTGAAGGATGGAGATCGAAAAAATAAAAAGTTTCTTATTTTAGAAACTTTATAAAACATAAATCTTTTACACTTAGTAAACCCTAGAGATGGTTTCAAGGAGCTTTTACCCAAGTTTTGAGATGAGGATTAAATGGTATTGAATCTTGAATTTAGTTGATGAAGGATGGAAATTCAAAAAATAAAAATGTTTCTTATTTTTGAAACGTTATAAAATATCCATTTTTTAGATATAGGAAACGCTACAGATTCTGTTAGGGAGCTTTTAGCCAAGTTTTCAGATGAGGAGGAGATGCGATTGAATCTTAGAATCAGTTGATGAAGGATGGAGATTGAAAAAATAGAAAATTTCTTATTTTAGAACCTTTGTATAACATCCATCTTTTAGGAAAAAGAGACCATTGAGATAGTGTCAAGGAGCTTTTAGCCAAGTTTTGGGAAGAGAATGAGAGGGTATTGAATCTTAGATTTAGTTGATAATGGATGGAGAGATTAAAAAATAGAAAGTTTATTATGTTAGAAACTTTATAAAACATCCATCTTTTAGACAAAGGGAACTCTAGAGATGTTGTCAATGACCCTTTAGCAAAGTTTTGAGATGAGAGTGAGAGGGTACGGAATCTTAGATTTAATTGCTGAGGGATGGAGATTGAAAAAATAAAAAGTTTCTTATTTTAGAAACTTTATAAAACATCAATTTTGTACCCTTAATAAATCCTAGAGATGATGTCAAATGACTTTTAGCCAAGTTTTGAGATGAGGATTAGATGGTATTGAATCTTAGATTTAGTTGATGAAGGACGGAGAATGAAAAAATAAAAAGTTTCTTATTTTAGAAAGTTTATATAACATCAATATTTTAGCCATAGTAAACCATAGATATGGTGTCAAAGAGCTTTTAGACATGTTTTGGGATAAGAATGAGACGGTATTGAATCTTAGATTTACTAGTTGAATGATGGAAATTAAAAAAATAGAAAGTTTCTTATTTTAGAAACTTTGTAAAACATCAATCTTTTACACTTAGTAAACCCTAGAAAAATGGTGTCAAGGAGAACTGAGCCAAGTTTTGGGATGAGTTAGCGGTGGTATTGAATCTTAGATTTAATTGATGACGGATGAGGAGAAAATCAAATGTTTCTTACTTTAGGAACTTAAAAAAACAACTATTTTTTATACATAAGAAACCCTAGAGATTGAGTCAAGGAGCTTTGAGCCAAGTTTTGAGTTGAGGATGTGATGGTAATGAATCTTAAATTTAGTTGATGAAGGATGGAGAATGAAAAAATAGAATGTTTCCGATTTTAGAAACTTTATAAAACATTAATCTTTTAGACATATGAAACCCTATAGATAGTGTCAAGGAGCTTTTAGACAAGTTTTAGGTTGAGGATGAGAATTGAAAAAACATAAAGTTTTTTATTTTGGAAACTTTAAAAAACATACATCTATTAGACATAGAAAACCCTACAGATGCTATCAAGGAGCTTTTATCCAAGTTTTGAGATGAGGATAAGATGATGTTGAATCTTAGATTTAGTTGACGCCTGATGGAGATTGAAAAAATAGAAAGTTTCTTAATTTAGAAACTTCAGAAGACATCAATCTTTTAGACATAGGAAACCCCCTAGAGATAGTGTAAAGGAGCTTTTAGGCAAATTTTGGGATGAGGATGAGATGAAATTTAATCTTAGATTTAGCTGATGAAGGATGGAGATTGAAGAAATAGAAAGTTTCTTATTTTAGAAACTTTACAAAACATTCATCTTTTAGACATAGAAAATCCTAGAGATGCTGTCAACGAGCTTTTAGCCAAGTTTGAGATGAGTATGAGATGATATTGAATCTTAGATTTAGTTGGTGGAGATTGAAAATATATAAAGTTTCTTAATTTAGAAACTTTCTAAGACATTCATCTTTTAGACATAGGAAATCCTAGAGATAGTGTCAATGAGCTTTTAGCCAAGTTTTGGGATGGGGAAGAGATGAAATTGAATCTTAGATTTAGTTGATGAAGGATGGAGATTGAACAAATAAAAAGTTTCTTATTTTAGAAACATTACAAAACATTCATCTTTTAGACATAGGAAACCCTAGAGATGGTGTGAAGGAGCTTTGATCTAAGTTTTGGGATGACTTAGCGATGGTATTGAATCTAAAATTTAGTTGATGAAGGATGGTGAAAAAATAAAAGTTTCTTATTTTAGAATTTTTAAAAATCATCTATCTTGTTTACATATGAAACCCTAGGAGATGGTGTCATGGAGCTTTTCGCCAAGTTTTGATATGGGGATGATATGGTATTGAATCTAAGATTTAGTTGAAGAAGGATGGATACTGAAAAACAGAAAGTTTCTAATCTTAGAACTTTTATAAAACAACCATCTTTTAGACCTAGAAAACCCTCTAGATGGTATCAAGGAGCTTTTAGACAAGTTTTGAGATGAGGATTACATGGTACTGAATCTTAGATTGAGTTGATGAAGGATGGAGATTGAAAATATATAAAGTTTCTTATTCTTGAAACTTTATAAAACATCCATCTTTTAGACATAAGAAACTCAAGACATGGTGTCAAAGTGCTTTTAGCCAAGTTATGGGATGAGAATGAGATGATGCGAAGGAGCTTTTAGCCAAGTTTTAGGATAAGAATGAGACGATATTGAATCTTAGATTTATTTGTTGAAAGATGGAGATTGAAAAAATAGAAACTTTGTAAAACATCAATCTTTTACACTTAGTAAACCCTAAAAATGGTGTTAAGGTCTGCTGAGCCAAGTTTTGGGATGAGTTAGCGATGGTATTGAGTCTTAAATTTAGTTGATGAGGATGGGGAAAAAATAAAAAGTTACTTATTTTAGAAACTTTGTAAAACATCTATCTTTTGGACATATGAAACCCTAGAGATTGTGTCAATGAGCTTTTAGCCAACTTTTGAGAAGGCGATGCGATAGTAATGAGTCTTAATTTTAGTTGATGAAGGATAGAGAATGAAAAAATAAAAAAGTTTCTAACTTTAGAAACTTTAAAAACATCAATTTTTTAGACATAGGAAACCCTATAAATGGTGCTAAGGAGCTTTTAGCCAAGTTTTAGGATGAGGATGAGAATTGAAAAAATAGAAAGTTTCTTATTTTAAACACATTATAAAATATACATCTTTTAGAAATTAAAAACCCTAAAGATGCTGTCAAGGAGCTTTTAGCTAAGTTTTATGTTGATATTGAATCTTAGACTTAGTTGACGCATGATGGAGATTGAAAAAATAGAAAGTTTCTTAATTTTGAAAGTTTATAAGATATCCATCGTTTAGACATAGGAAACCCTGGAGATAGTGTCAAGGAGCGTTTAGCCAAGTTTTGGGATGAGGATAAGGTCAAATTTAGTCTTAGTTGATGAAAGATTGAGATTGAAGAAATAGGAAGTTTCTTATTTTAAAAACTTTACAAAACAATCATCTTTTAGACATAGGAAACCCTAGAGATGGTGTCAATAAGCTTTTAAGCAAGTTTTGAGATGAGAATGAGATGATATTGAATCTTAGATTTAGTTAACGGAGGATGGAGATTGAAAAAATAGAAAGTTTCTTAATTTTGAAACTTTAGAAGACATCCAATCTTTTAGACGTACGAAACCCTATAGATGGTGTCAAGGAGCTTTTAGCCAAGTTTTGGGATGAGGATGAGATGAAATTCAATCTTACATTTAGTTGATTAATGACGGGGATTGAAAAAATAGAAAGTTTCTTATTTTTGAAAGTTTACAAAACATCCATCTTTTAGACATAGGAAACCCTAGAGATTAAGTCAAGGAGGTTTTAGCTAAGTTTTGAGTTGAGAATGAGGGTATTGAATCTTAGATTTAGTTGATGAAGAATGAAGATTGAAAAAATAGAAAGTTTCGTATTGTAGAAACTTTATAAAACATCAAACTTTTAGACTTACTGAACCCTTGAGATGTTGTCAAGGAGCTTTTAGATTGATCTTTTATAGTATTGAAACTCTACAGATGATGTCAACGAGCTTTTAGCCACGTTCTGAAATGAGAATGAGAGGGCAATGAATCTTAGATTTAGTTGATAAAATATGGAGATTAAAAAAATAGAAAATTTCTTATTTTAGAAACTTTATAAAACATCCATCTTTTAAACATATGAAAGCCTATAAATGCTGTCAATGAGCTTTTAGCGATGTTTTGGGATGGTGATAAGAAGATTTTGATTCTTAGATTTAGGTGATGAAAAATGGAGATTGAAAGAATAGAAAGTTTCTTATTTTAGAAACTTTATAAAACATCCACCTTTTAGACATAGGAAACCCTAGAGATGGTGCGAAGGAACTTTGAGCCAAGTTTTGGGATGAGTTAGGGATGGTATTAAATCTTAAATTTAGTTGATGAAGGATGGCGAAAAAATAAAAAGTTACTTATTTTAAAAACTTTTTAAAAAATCTATCTTTTAGACATATGAAACCCGAGAAGATGGTGTCATGGAGCTTTTAGCCAAGTTTTGATACGAGGATGAGATGGTATTGAATCTTAGATTTAGCTTTTGAAGGATGGAGATTGAAAAATAGAAAGTTTCTAATCTTAGAAACTTTATAAAACATCCATCTTTTAGACATATGAAACTCTAGAGATGGTGTGAAGGAGCTTTTTGCCAAGTTTTGAGAAAATGATGAGATGGTATTGAATCTTAGATTTCATTGATGGAGGATGGAGAACGAAAAATAATGAAGTTTCTTATTTTAGAAACTTTAAAAAATATCTATCTTTTAGACATAGGAGACCCTAGAGATGATGTTATAAAAATTTTAGCCTGCATTTGGTATGATGATGAGATGGTTTTAAATCTTAAATTTAGTTGATGTATGATGGAGATTGAAGAAAAAACAAGCTTCTTATTTTAGAAACTTTATAAAACTCATCTAATTTTTAGACATAGGAAACCCTATAGATGGTGTGAAGGAGCTTTTAGTCAAGTTTTGAGATTATGATGAGATTGTGTTCAATCTTAGAATTGGTTGATGAAGGATTGAGATTGAAAAAACAGAAAGTTTCTAAAGAAAGTTTCTAAAATTAGAAACTTTATAAAAATCCATCTTTTAGACATAGGAGACCCTAGAGATGGTGTCAGTGTGCTTTTAGCTAAGTTTTTGGATGACGATGAGTTGGTATTGATTCTAAGATTTAGTTGAAGAAGGATGAAGATTGACAAAATAGAAAGATTCTTATTTTAGAAACTTTATAAAACATCCATCTTTTAGAAATAGGAAACCCTAGAGATGATGGCAACAAGCTTTTAGGCAAGTTTTGGGATGAGAATGAGAGGATATTGAATCTTAGTTTTTTTTTATTAAGGATGGAGATTGAAAAAATAGAAAGTTTCTTATTTTTGAAACTTTATAAGACATCCTTCTTGTACACTTTGTAAACCCTATAGAAGGTGTCAAAGAGCTTTTAGCCAAATTTTGAAATGAGGATTAGATGGTATTCAAACTTAGATTTAGTTGATGAAGGATGGATAATGAAAAAATAGAAAGTTTCTTATTTTAGAGATGGTGTCAAAGAGCTTTTATGAAACTTTATAAAAAATTAATCTTTTAGACTTTGTAAACCATAGAGATTGTGTCAAGGAGCTTTTAGCCAAGGTTTGGGATAAGAATGAGACGGTATTGAATCTTAGATTTACTTGTTGAATGATGGAGATTGAAAAAATAGAAAGTTTCTTATTTTAGAAACTTTGTAAAACGTCAATCTTTTACACTTAGTAATCCTTAGAAATGGTGTGAATGAGCTCTGAGCTAAGTTTTGTGATGACTTAGCGATAGTATTGAATCTTAGATATAGTTGATGACGGACGGGTAGAAAATAAAAAGTTTCTTATTTTAGGAACTTTATAAAATATCTATCTTTTAGACATATGAAACACTAGAGATTGTGTCAAGGAGCTTTTAGCCAAGTTTTGAGATGAGGATGCGATGATAATGAATCTTAAATTTAGTTGATGAAGGATGGAGAATGAAAAAGCAGAACGTTTCTGATTTTAGAAACTTTACAAAACATTCATCTTTTGCGCATAGGAAACCCTATAGATGGTGTCAAGGAGCTTTTAGCCAAGTTTGAGGTTAAGGATGAGAATTGAAAAAACATAAAGTTTCTGATTTTAGAAACTTTATGAAACATACATCTATTAGACATAGAAAACCCTACAGATGCTGTCAATGAGCTTTTAGCCAAGTTTTGAGATGATGATAAGATATGTTGAATCTTAGATTTAGTTGACGCATAATGGAGATTGAAAAAATAGAAAGTTTCTTAATTTGTTTCTTAATTTAAAAACTATATAAGACATCCATTTTTTAGACATAGGAAACCCTAGAGATAGTGTGAAGGAGCTTTTAGGCAAGTTTTGGGGTGAGGATGAGATGAAATTTAATCTTAGATTTTGTTGATGAAGGATGGAGAATGAAGCAAATAGAAAGTTTCTTATTTTAGAAACTTTAAAAAATATTCATCTTTTAGACATAGAAAACCCTAGAAATGCTAACAAGGAGCTTTTAGCCATGTTTTGAGATTAGGATGAGATTATATTGAATCTTAGATTTAGTTAATGCATGAGGGAGATTGAAAATATAGAAAGTTTCTAATTTTAGAAACTTTTTACGACATCTAAGAAACCCTAGAGATAGTGCCAAGGAGCTTTTAGCCAAGTTTTGGGACAGGGATGGGGATGAGGTGAAATTGAAACTTAGATTTAGTTGAGGAAGGATGAAGATTGAAGAAATAGAAAGTTTCTTATTTTAGAAACTTTACAAAACATTCATCTTTTAGACATGAAACCGTAGAGATGGTGTTAAAGAGCTTTGAGCCAAGATTTGAGATGAGTTATAGATGGTATTAAATCTTAAATTTAGTTGATGAAGGATAGCGAAAAAAATAAAAAGTTTCTTAATTTAGAAGTTTAATAAAAGATCCATCTTCTAGATATAAGAAACCCTCTAGATGGTGTCAAGGAGCTTTCAGACAAGTTTTGAGAAGAGGCTTAGATGGTACTGAATCTTTGATTGAGTTGATGAAGGATGAAGATTGAAAAAATAAAAAATTTCTTATTTTAGAAACTTTATAAAACATCCATCTTTGAGCCATAAGAAACCCATGAGATGATGACAAAGAGCTTTTGCCAAGTTTTGAGATGAGAATGGGATGGTGTCAAGGAGCTTTTAGCTAAGTTTTAGAATAAGAATGAGATGGTAATGAATCTTAGATTTATTTGTTGAATGATGGAGATTGAAAAAATTGAAAGTTTCATATTTTAGAAACTTTGTAAAACATCAATCTTTTACACTTAGTAAACCCTAGAAATGGTGTCAAGGAACTCCGAGCCATGTTTTGGGATGTGTTAGCAATGGTATTGAATCTTAGATTTAGTTGATGAAGGATGGGGACAAAATAAGAAGTTTCTTATTTTAGAAACTTTATAAAACATCTATCTTTAGACATATGAAACCCTAGAGATTGTGTGAAGGAGCTTTTAGCCAGGTTTTGAAATGAGGATGCGATGGTAATGAATCTTAAATTTAGTTGATGAAATTCCAAGGGTAGGCCAAAATACTATTCTAATGGCAACTTATGAGGAGGGAAAATTAGGTTCCTAACAAGTTTTAAGCTTATGAAAACTCTAACCCAATTTTGAAGATTTAAAATATCAAAAAGGCAATTAAGCATACAAGTTAAATCCTAAGTGCAACGCAAATGTAAAGCAAGAGATAAGAGAAAGTGCACCAGAGATTTAAAGTGGTTCGATCCTCAAAACGCAAGGCCTACTTCACTCCACCAACCAAACCCGTTGATGGCTTCACTATGTTGATCTTCTTAGCTTCGGCGAAGATCGACTCTTAGGATATTCCAATAGGTTTTTAGAGTGTTAGGATTGATAGTTGGGAAGTTTAGAACTCATATATATAGAAAACCCAAATGTGACCGTTTGAGGGGCATAGTGGTAATTTTGGCAAAATCCCCAACGGCTACAATTTTGTTTCCGACATAGTGGTCTCGGAGTTACGAGAATTTCTCTTGGAGTTCCGAGAATACAAATAGAAGATGAAAAAATGTTACTGGACCATTTCTCGGAGTTTCGAGAAGCCTAATTCCAGCTGGTTTTCAAATATGTTTTACTGTTTGTTTTGGGCTTCAAGACTTCCACATTTTATACAAGGTTGGGATTGTTATGAGTGTTCCAAAGGCTTGGAACACCACAAGGGCAATCAGTTAAACATGTTAGTCCATTAGGGGTGTGTGAATACTTTATTTATGCCTCTTAAAATCTAAACTAGAATTCGATCTTATACAATCTAAACGACTTCGATCTTCAATTGCGATGCTTCAAGTCTTCATGCGTCTTGGATCTCCGATGTCTTTGGCCTTCCGAATGCGGTCCGATGAGAGCTTCTTGGCCTCAATCCAAGCAATCTTGTCTTAACACAATAATGATCTACAACTTAGACAATCAAACACATTAGTGATATAAAATCACTTGTGTATTGGAATCATCAAAAGAAGATGTGAATGCCAAGGTGGGAACCATTGGGCTTACAGTTGATGAAGGATGGAGAATGAAAAAACTGAAAGTTTCTGATTTTAGAAACTTTATAAAACATCCATCTTTTAGACATAGGAAACCCTATAGATAGTGTCAAGAAGATTTTACCAAGTTTTAGGATGAGGATGAGAAATGAAAAAACAGAAAGTTTCCGATTTTAGAAACATTATAAAACTTACATCTTTTTGACATAGAAAATCCTAGATATGCTGTCAAGGAGCTTCTAGCCAAGTTTTGAGATGAGGATGAGATGATATTGAATCTTAGATTTATTTGACACATAATAGAGATTGAAAAAATAAAAAGTTTCTTAATTTAGAAGCTTTATAAGACATCTATCGTTTAGACATAGGAAACACTAGAGACGGTGTGAAGGAGCTTTTAGCTAAGTTTAGGGAAGAGGATGAGATGAAATTGAATCTTAGATTTAGTTGATGAATGATGGAGACTGAAAAAATAGAAAGTTTCTTATTTTAGAAACTTTATAAAACATCCATCTTTTAGACATAACAAACCCTAGAGATGATGTCAAGGAGCTTTTAGCTAAGTTTTGACTTGAGAATAAGAGGGTATTGAATCCTAGATTTAGTTGATGAAGAATGGAGATTGAAAAAAAAAAGTTTTGTATTTTAGAGACTTTCAAAAACATCAATCTTTTAGACTTAGTAAACCCCGGAGATGTTGTGAAGGAGCTTTTAGAATTATCTTTTATAGTATTGAAACTCTACAGATGATGTCAACAAGCTTTTAGCCAAGTTTTGAGATGAGAATGAGAGGGTAAAGAATCTTAGATTTAGTTGATAAATGATGGAGATTGAAAAAATAGAAAATTTCTTACTTTAGAAACTTTATAAAACATCCATCTTTTAGACATATGAGACCCTATAGATAGTGTCAATGAGCTTTTAGCCATGTTTTAGGATGAGGATAAGATGATTTTGAATCTTAGTTTTAGTTATTGAAAAAATAGAAACTTTATTATTTTAGAAACTTTATAAAACATCCACCTTTTCGGCGGAGGAAACCCTAGAGATGGTGTCAAGGAGCTTTGAGCCAAGTTTTGGGATGAGTTAGCGATGGTATTGAATCTTAAATTTACTTGATGAAGGATGGCGAAAAAATAAAAAGTTTCTTATTTTAGAAACTTTATAAAAAATCTATCTTTTAGACATATGAAACCTTAGGAGATGGTTTCAAGGAGCTTTTAACCAAGTTTTGATCCTAGGATGAGAATGTATTCAATCTTAGATTTTGTTGATGAAGGATGGAGATTGAAAAATAGAAAGTTTCTAATCATAGAAACTTTATAAAACAACCTTCTTTTAGACATATGAAACCCTAGAGATGGTGTGAAGGAGCTTTTTGCCAAGTTTTGAGAATAGGATGAGATGGTATTGAATCTTAGATTTAGTTATTTGAGGATGGAGAATGAAAAAATAGGAAGTTTTTTTATTTTAGAAACGTTATAAAACATCCATCTTTTAGACATATGTGACCCTAGAGATGGTGTCAAAGAGCTTTTAGCCTGGCGTTGGGATGATGATGAGATGGTTTAAAATCTTAGATTTTGTTGATGAATGATGAAAACTGAAAAAATAGAAAGTTACTTATTTTAGAAACTTTGTAAAACATCCGTTTCTTAGACATAGGAAACCTTAGAAATGGTCTTAAGGAGCTTTTAGCCAAGTGTTGAGATTAGGATGAGATGGTATTGAATCTTAGAATTAGTTGATGAAGGATTGAGATTGAAAAATAGAAAGTTTGTAATTTTAGAAACTTTATAAGACTTCAATCTTTTAGAAATAGGAGACCCTAGAGATGGTGTTAATGTGCTTTTGGCCAAGTTTTGGGATGGTGATGAAATGGAATTGAATCTTCAATTTAGTTGATGAAGGATAGAGATTGAAAAAATAGAAAGTTTCTTATTTTTAAAACTTTATGAAACATCCATCTTTTATGGTATTAAAACCCTAGGGACGATATCAAGGAGCTTTTAGCCATGCTTTGGGATGAGAATGAGAGGATATTGAATCTTAGATTTAGTGGATGAAGGATAGAGATTGAAAACACAGAAATGTTTTGATTTTTGAAACTTTATAAAACGTCCATCTTTTAGACGTAGGAAACCCTAGAGATGATGTCAACTAGCTTTTATCCAAGTTTTGGGATGAGAATGAGAGGATATTGAATCTTAGATTTACTTGATGAATGATGAAGATTGAAAAAATAGAAAGTTTCTTATTTTAGAAACTAGATAAAACATCAATGATTTACACTTAGTAAACCCTAGAAATGGTGACAAGGAGCTCTGAGCCAAATTTTGGGATGGATTAGCGATGGTATTAAATCTTAGATTTAGTTGATGAAGGATGGGGAGAAAAAAAGTTTCTTATTTTAGGAACTTTATAAATCATCTATCTTTTAGACATATGAAACCCTAGAGATTGTGTCAAGGAGCTTTTAACTATGTTTTGAGATGAGGATGCAATGGTAATGAATATTAAATTTAGTTGAAGATGGATAGAGAAAGAAAAAATAGAAATTTTTTTATTTTATAAACTTTATAAAACATTAATCTTTTAGACATTGGAAACCCTATAGATGGTGTGAAGGAGCTTTTAGCCAAGTTTTAGGTTAAGGATGATAATCGAAAAAATATAAAGTTTCTTATTTTAGAAACTTTATAAAACATACATCTATTAGACATAGAAAATCCTACAGATGCTGTCAATGAGCTTTTAACCATGTTTTGATATTAGGATGAGATGATATTGAATCTTAGATTTAGTTGAGGCATGATGGAGATTGAAAAAATAGAAAGTTTTTAATTTAGAACCTTTATAAGACATCCATCTTTGAGACATAGGAAACCCTAGAGATAGTGTCAAGGAGCTTTTAGGCAACTTTTGGGAGGATGAGAGGAAATTGAATCTTAGATTTAGTTGGTGATGGATGTAGATTGAAGAAATAGAAAGTTTCTTATTTTAAAAACTTTGCGAAACATTATTCTTTTAGACATAGAAAACCCTAGAGATGGTGTCAATGAGCTTTAAGCCAAGTTCTGAGATGAGAATGAGATGATAATAAAGCTTAGATTTAGTTAATGGAGGATGGAGATTGAAAAAATAGATAGTTTCTTAATTTTGAAACTTTATAGACATCTATCTTTTAGACATAGGAAACCTTAGAGATGTTGTAAAGAAGCATTTACCCAAGTTTTGGGATGAGGATGAGACGAAATTGAATCTTAGATTTAGTTGACGAATGATGGAGATTGAAAAAATAAAACTTTATAAAACATTCATCTTTTAGACATTGGAAACCCTAAAGATGATGTCACGGTGCTTTTAGCTAAGTTTTGACTTCAGAATGACAGGGTATTGAACCTTAGATTTAGTTGATGAAGAATGGAGATTGAAAAAATAGAAAGTTTCGTATTTTAGAAACTCTATAAAACATCAATCTTTTAGACTTAGAAAACCATAGAGATGTTGTCAAGGAGCTTTTAGATTGATCTTTTATAGTATTGAAACTCTATAGATGATGTCAACGAGCTTTTAGCCAAGTTTTGAGATGAGAATGAGAGGGTAATGAATCTTAGATTTTGTTGATAAAAGATGGAGATTGAAAGAATAGAAAATTTCTTATTTTAAAAACTTTATAAAACATCCATCTTTTAGACATATGAGACCCTAAAGATGGTGTCAAAGAGCTTTTAGCCATGTTTTGTGGTGAAGATAAGATGATTTTGAATCTTAGATTTAGTTGATGAAAAATAGTGAATGAAAAAGTAGAAAGTTTCTTATTTTAGACATAGGAAACCCTAGAGATTGTGTCAAGGAGCGTTGAGCCATGTTTTGGGATGAGTTAGCGATAATATTGAATCTTAAATTTAGTTGATGAAAGATGGCAAAAAATAAAATATTTCCTATTTTATAAACTTTATAAAAAATCTATCTTTTAGACACATGAAACCTTAGGAGATGGTGTCAAGGAGCTTTAGCCAACTTTTAGGATGATGATGAGATGTTATTGAATCTTAGATTTTACTGATGAAGGATGTAGGGTGAAAAATAGAAAGTTTCTTTTTTAAGAAACATTATGAAACATCCATCTTTTAGACATAGGAGACCCTAGAGATGGTGTCAATGTTCTTTTAGCTAAGTTTTGGGATGATGATGAGATGGTATTGAATCTTAGATTTAGTTGGTTAAAGGTGGAGATTGCCAAAATAGAAAGTTTCTTATTTTAGAAACTTTATAAAACAACCATCTTGTATGGTAATGAAACCATAGAGATGATGTCAACGGGATTTTACCCATGTTTTGGGATGAGAATGATAGGGTATTGAATCGTATATTTAGTGGATGAATGATGGAGATTGAAAAGACAGAAAGTTTCTTATTTTAGAAACTTTATAAAACATTAATCTTTTAGACGTAGGAAACCCTGTAGATGGTGTCAATGAGCTTTTAACCAAGTTTTAGGTTGAGGATGAGAATTGAAAAAACAGAAAGTTTCTGATTTTAGAAACTTTATAAAACATACATCTATTAGACATAGAAAACCCTACAGATGCTGTCAATGAGCTTTTAGCCAAGTTTTGAGATGAGGATGAGATGAATTTGAAACTTAGATATAGTTGACGCATGGTGGAGATTGAAAAAATAGAAAGTTTCTTAATTTATATACTTTTTAAGACATCCATCTTTTAGACATAGGATACCCTAGAGATAGTGTCAAAGAACTTTTAGGCAATTTTGGGATGAGGATGAGATGAAATTTAATCTTAGATTTAGTTGATGAAGGATGGTGATTGAAGAATTAGAAAGCTTCTTATTTTAGAAACTTTACAAAACGTTCATCTTTTAACCATAGAAAACCCTAGAGATGCTGTAAAGGAGCTTTTAACCAAGTTTTGAGATGAGGATGAGATGATATTGAATCTTAGATTTAGTTGACGCATGATGGAGATTGAGAAAATAGAAAGTTCTTAATTTAGAAACTTTATAAGACACATCTTTTAGACATAGAAAACCCTAGAGATAGTGTCTATGAACTTTTTGCCAAGTTTTGGGATGGGGATGAGATGAAATTGAATCTTAGATTTAATTGATGAATGATGGAGATTAAAGAACTATAATGTTTCTTATTTTAGAAACTTTACAAAACATTCATCTTTTACACTTAGTAAATCCTAGAAATGGTGTGAAAGTGCTATGAGCCAAGTTTTGGGAGAAGTTAGGGATGGTATTGAATCTTACATTTAGTTGATGAATGATGGTGAAAAATAAAAAAGTTTCTTATTTTAGAAACTTTATAAAACATCTATCTTTTAGACATATGAAACCCTAGAGAGTGTGTCAAGGAGCTTTTAGCCAAGTTTTGAGATTCGGATTCGATGGTAATGAATCTTAAATTTAGATGATCAAGGATGGAGAACGAAAAAACAGAAACTTTCTGATGTTAGAAACATTATAAAACATCCATCTTTTAGACATATGAAACCCTATAGATGTTGTGAATGATCTTTTAGCCAAGTTGTAGAATGAGGATGAGAATTGAAAAAATAGAAAGTTTCTGATTTTAGAAACATTATAAAACATACATCTTTTAGACATAGAAAATCCTAAAGTTGTTGTCAATGAGCTTTTAGCCAAGTTTTGAGATGAGGATGAGATGATATTAAATCTTAGATTTAGTTGACGCATGATGGAGATTTAAAAAGTAGAAAGTTTCTTAATTTATAAACTTTATAAGACATCCATCTTTTTGACATAGGGAACCGTAGAGATACCGTCATGGAGCATTTAGCCAAGTTTTGGGATGGGGATGAGGATGAGATGAAATTTAATCTTAGATTTAGTTGATGAAAGATTGAAATTGAAGAAATATAAAGTTTTTTATTTTGGAAACTTTACAAAACATTAATTTTTTAGACATAGGAAACCCTAGAGATGGTGTCAAGGTGGTTTTAGCCAAGTTTTGAGATGAGAATGAGATGATATTGAATCTTATATTTAGTTAACGGAGGATGGAGATTGAAAATATAGAAAGTTTCTTATTTTAGAAACTTTATAAGACATCCATCTTTTAGACGTAAAAAACCCTGGAGATGGTGTCATGGAGCTTTTAGCCAAGTTTTGGGATGAGGACGAAATGAAATTGAATCTTAGATTTAGTTGCTGAATGATGGAGATTGAAAAAATAGAAAGTTTCTTATTGTAGAAACTTTTTTAAACATCCATCTTTTAGACATAGGAAACCCTAGAGAAGATTCAAGGGGCTTTTAGCCAAATTTTGAGTTGAGAATGAGAGGGTATTAAATCTTAGATTTAGTTGATGAAGAATGGATATTGAAAAAAGGAAAAGTTTCGTATTTTAGAAACTTTATAAAACATCAATCTTTTAGACTTAGTAAACCCTAGATATGTTGTTAAGGAGCTTTAAGATTGATCTTTTATAGTATTGAAACTCTATAGATGATGTCAACGAGCTTTTAGCCACGATTCGAGATGAGAATGAGAGGGTAATGAATCATAGAGTTTTTAAAGATTGAGATTAAAAAAATTAAAAAATTTTTATTTTAGAAACTTTATAAAACATCAATCTTTTAGACATATGAGACCTTATAGATGGTGTAAAGGAGCTTTTAGCCAAGTTTAGGGAAGAAGATAAGATGATTTTGATTCTAGATTTAGGTGATGAAAAATGCAGATTGAAAAAATAGAAAGTTCCTTATTTTAGATATGTTATAAAACATCTACCTTTTAGACATAGGAAACCCTAAATATGGTGTCAAAGAGCTTTGAACCAAGTTTTGGGATGAGTTAGCGATGATATTGAATCATAAATTTAGTTGAAGAAGGATGGCGAAAAAATAAGAAGCTTCTTATTTTACAAACTTTATAAAAAAATCTTTCTTTTAGACATATGAAACCCTAAGAGATGGTGTCAAGGAGCTTTTAGCCAAGTTTTGATACAAGGATGAGATGGTATTGAATCTTAGATTTAGTTAATGAAGGATGGAGATTGAAAAATAGAAAGTTTATAATCTTAGAAAATTTACAAAACATCCATCTTTTAGACATAGGAAACCCTTTAGATGGTGTCAATGAGCTTTTAGCCAAGTTTTGAGATGAGGATAAGATGGTATTGGATCTTAGATTTAGCTGATGAGGGATGGAGATTGAAAAAATATAAAGTTTCTTATTTTAGAAACTTTATAAAAAACATTAATCTTTTAGACATAGGAAGCCTTAGAGATGCTGCCAAGGAGCTTTTATCCAAGTTTGGAGATGAGGATAAGATGATATTTAATCTTAGATTTAGTTAACTGATGATGGAGATTGAAGAAATAAAAAGTTTCTTAATTTAGAAACTTTAGTAGACGTCAATCTTTTAGACATATGAAACCCTAGAGATAGTGTGAAGGAGCTTTTAGGCAAGTTTTGGAATGAGGATTAAATGAAATTTAATCTTAGATTTAGTTGATGAAGGATGGAGATTGAAGAAATAGAAAGTTTCTTATTTTAGAAACTTTACAAAACATTCTTCTTTTAGACATAGAAAACCCTAGAGATGCTGTCAAGGTGCTTTTAGCTAAGTTTTGGGACGATGATGAGATGATATTGAATCTTAGATTTAATTGACGCATGGTGGAGATTGAAAAAATAGAAAATTTCTTAGTTTAGAAACTTTATAAGACATCCATCTTTTAGACATAAGAAACCCTAGAGTTAGTGTCAAGTAGCTTTTAGGCAAGTTTTGGGATGGGGATAAGATGACATTGAATCTTAGATTTAGTTGATGAAGAATGGAGATTGAAGAAATAAAAAGTTTCTTATTTTAGAAACTTTACAAAACATTCATCTTTTAGACATAGAAAATCCTAGAGATGGTGTCAAGGAGCTTTGAGCCAAGTTTTAGGATGAGTTAGCAATGATATTGAATCTTAAATTTATTTGATGAAGGATGGCGAAAAAATAAAAGTTTCTTATTTTAGAATTTTTATAAAACATCTATCTTTTAGACATATGAAATCCTAGGAGATGGTGTCATGGAGCTTTTAGCCAAGTTTTGATATGAGGATGAGATGGTATTGAATCTTTGATTTAGTTGATGAAGGATGGATATTGAAAAACAGAAAGTTTCTAATCTTAGATCCTTTATAAAACATCTATCTTTTAGATATACGAAACGCCTCTAGATGGTGTCAATGAGCTTTTACATAAGTTTTGAGATGAGGATTAGATGGTACTAAATCTTAGATTAAGTTGGTGAAGGATGGAGATTGAAAAAATATAAAGTTTCCTATTTTAGAAACTTTATAAAACATCCATCTTTTAGACATAGGAAACCCAAGAGATGGTGTCAAAGTGCTTTTAGCCAAGTTTTTGGATGAGAATGAGATTGAGTAAAGGAGCTTTTAGCAAAGTTTTAGGTTAAGAATGAGACGGTATTGAATCTTAGATTTATTTGTTGAATGATGGATATTGAAAAAATTTAAAGTTTCTTATATTAGAAACTTTGTAAAAAAGTAATATTTTACACTTAGTAAACCTTAGAATTGGTGTCAAGGACCACTGAGCCAAGTTTTGGGATGAGTTAACGATGGTATTGAGTCTTAGATTTAGTTGATGAAGGATGGGAAAAAAAAAGTTTCTTATTTTTGAAACTTTATAAAACATCAAAGATGGATCCTCTGAAGTATCTCTTTGAAAAACGAGCCCTGACTGGTAGGACTGCCAGATGGTTATTATTGTTGTCTGAGTTTGACATCACCCATGTAACCCAAAAATCAGTAAAGGGCCGAGCCATTGCTGAGCAATTGGCAGAAGCACCCCGAGAAGAAAGTCAACCTTTCAAGCCGATGTTCCCAGATGAAGGAATCATGATGGTAGAAGATGAATATCCAAAAACTGGTTGGACCCTCTATTTTGATGGTGCAGCAAACCAAACAGGGCAAGGAGTAGGGGCATTGCTTGTGTCACCCCGAAATGAGCATGTTCCCCTTGCCGTTAAGTTACAATTTAATTGCACCAACAATATGGCAGAGTATGAAGCATGCATTGTTGCGCTTGAGGCCGCATTGGCCTTAGGCATAGAGAATCTTGACGTATATGGAGATTCAAAGCTAATCATTTGCCAAACTCAAGGGGAGTGGAGAACCAAAGAAGAAAAGCTACAGCCATATCATGAATACTTTGATGTTCTTGCTCAACAATTTTGGTGCATCACTTCAGTTATTTACCAAGGTTGAAGAATAGATTCGCCGATGCCTTAGCAACGTTAGCTTCTATGATTGACATACCTCACAATATGAAGATGAGGCCCATCACGGTTCAGGAGCAATGAGCTCCTGCATATGTTGATGCTATAGAAATAGCTGCAAGATGTCCCGATGGTAAGCCATGGTATACGGACATAAAGAACTACA
Source organism: Tasmannia lanceolata (assembly GCF_043159265.1). Lineage (NCBI taxonomy): Eukaryota > Viridiplantae > Streptophyta > Magnoliopsida > Canellales > Winteraceae > Tasmannia > Tasmannia lanceolata. The sequence continues at coordinate 3,094,202 of NW_027518721.1, forward strand.
TCTCAGGCCAGGGGCATCCCAATGAGGCGTCGAGTAAAGAAATAAGGACTTTGCAGAGATTAGCAGCTAATTTTGTCATTTGTGGAGGGGAGTTGTATCGACGGTCTTTCGATGGAATTCAACTCTTGTGTGTCACTGAAGATCAGGCAGAAGAAATTCTCACGGATATTCATGAAGGGGTGTGTGGACCTCATATGAATGGAAAGATGTTGGCAAAGAAGATCCTACGTCTGGGGTACTATTGGCCAACATTGGAAGCAGATTGTCACACATTTGTGAAGAAGTGCTATAAATGTCAGATACATGCGAATCTCATCCATGTACCATCCCCCGAATTGCATTCTCTTACCTCTCCTTGGCCGTTTTCGGTATGGGGAATTGACATCATTGGCAAGATTTCTCCTAGATCGTCTAATGGTCACGAGTACATACTCGTTGCAGTTGACTACTTCACCAAGTGGGTTGAGGCCGCTTCTTACGCAAAGCTTACATCCGCATAAGTTGCTAAATTCATACGCACCAACATCATATGCAGATATGGAATTCCCCATGAGCTTATCTCAGATAACGGATCTCATTTCAAGAAGGAAGTAATCACTCTTTGCGAAGAGTTCAAGATTAAGCATCATAAATCCTCACCTTATCGGCCGCAGACGAATGAAGCGGTGGAAGCTGCAAACAAGAATGTTAAGACTATCATTAGCAAAATGTCAGAAACTTATAAGGATTGGTCGAATAAGTTACTGTACGCCTTGTGGGCTTACAGAACATCAATTAGAACTTCAACTGGGGCAACCCCTTACTCTCTTGTTTATGGGATGGAAGCAGTGCTACCTGTTGAGATCCATGTACCTTCGCTTCGAGTATTGACTGAGGTTAAGTTGCCAGAAAATGAATGGGCAGATGCCAGATATAAAGAGTTGAACATGCTAGATGAGAAGAGGTTAAAGGCGCTTTACCATGTGCAGAGTTACCAGCGCAGAATAGCCCGGGCTTTTAATAAAAAGGTTAAGGTCAGAGATTTAGAAGAAGGCAATCTTGTTCTGAAAGAGAATCGAGCACCAGTGTTTGACCCAAGGAGCAAATTCAAACCAAACTGGTCAGGACCCTACATTGTGGACCAAATCTTACCCGGAAAAGCCGGCAAGCTCCGTAATTTAAATGGAGAAATATTGCTAGAACCAACAAATCTTGATCAACTCAAGAGGTTCTATGCTTGAACACCAGAAGGCCGTCTTTTGGCCGAATAAATCCCAAATTCATAACCCAAAATTAAAAAATATATAACCTTTTGCGAACCCTTTTGAGCCTAAATAACGTTTTCCTTCAAAAACCCAATATACTAGGGGCATTCACCCTGAACTACGCATGACCTGATCCCTACACTGGGGTACGTACGCAGCACAGTCAAACCGAGTTCGGTTGTTTCAAAAGAAGAAAATCAATCATTCCAAAAAGAAGTTGAAAAAAAAAAGAGAAGAAAAGAAAAAAAATCCATGCAAAAAGAAAAGAAAAAGTAAAATACCTTCAAACTAGGGGCATTCGCCCTTAACTACGCACGACCTGATTCTTACCCTGGGATACGTAGGCAACCTGTTCACAGGTTCGGTCGAAATTTGCAAAACCTTAAGCCATTCTTTGAAAAGCCCTACCTCACCTATAAAGTCCTTTTGGTGTTCAAGTAAAAAGAAAAAAAAAATGAAAAAAGAAAAAAAAAGAAAAAAGGAATGGAGCTTGAAGATCCTCTAGATTGAAAACTTGAAAAGGCGATCTAGGCAAAATTTAGGATCATTCCTCTGCTAAGTCGAAAACTTGAAAGGGCGGCTTAGGCAAAAGTCAAGGGGTTGGCCTGCTGAGTTGAAAACCTGAAAAGGCGATTCAGGCAAAAGTTAAGGCCGAGCGGTCCGCCAAGTTGAAAATCCAAAAAATAGAGACTTGGTCGTTGTAAGATTGGATTCACACCAGAAGAATTACATCGATCTCTGAAATCATAGACACCCCCATTTTGCTCCGCCTTAGTCAACAAAGAGGTTAGTATTTTTCTATCGGTTTCCCAATGTTTTCTATTTCCGTGTCTGTCTCCTATATTTTCTCAATCTTTTCAATTATTTCTGCCGTTTTTCGCATTTTCCCGATAAGTGTTGAGAGGGGTTATTCACGAGAATCCGAGTAAGAGAGATTTTGGACCCGTTTGGTGGGCCCGCATTGAGCATTTGTTTAGATTTGGATCAAACAGGGGGCCCGCATATTGTTTTAATGAAGAATGAGTTTTGAACCTACTTCGATCTAATGCATAAAAGATGCCCATCAAGGGAGCAGCTAAGATCATCCTTCGGAAACAGTTCAAGGGGCGTAACCAAGTTATATAATGGCCCAATAAAGTGAACGGTTTGGATTAAGCCAAGATGCACAATTTTTCTTATCCCAAACTCTAAAAGTGGGGTTTGGCCAAAGTTGAAAGAAGGGGCCTGCCAATATAGAGTGCATTAGTTCTCTTTTTGCCGATGGGTGTCCATAGTGATCGAAAGCCAATATAGAACGATTTCAACCATTCGTTTTTCACACCCAAAATCACAATCCCACCGACTCCACTCTTCAAAATCATTCATCAAGTGGGACCCATTTGAGATTTGTGTTGAAGGATAAAAATGCAATGCAGCAAACATAGTGGGTCCACCCCTAATAAAAGGCTTGAATTTTGAGAGGATTCTCAGCCGGTAAAGCATGGATAGACATACAAGTGATAAGGAACTTTTCATTGTGGTGTTTACACTATCAAAGGAAAGACTAGATTCGGCCAAGTCAATATGACCCATGGTTGGTAAGTCCCCTAATTACATTAAATAAATATGGGCACATAAATCCGTTTAGAAGGTCTGTCCATGTATGGAATTACCATTTAGGAAGAAAAGACATTTGAAGAATGGCCAAAGTTCTCTTCAACGTGTAAGGATACATTGGTATCTTTTATTTTTTACCAAAATGGAAGCATGGGCAGCTATAATAGAAAACGAGAGGTTGTTTCTCCTTTAAGGGTGTTGATGTGGCAATTATGGAACTTGATTGTGAAGTGTTACTAAAGCAATGAATACTTAAAAATGCAAGTTTAGTAATTCAAGGAAAAGATGTTGAAAACTGTAAATGAATAATATGGCATGTGGCTATTTTAGAAATGAAAGATATAAGAAATTTGCCAGAAGGAAGGAAGGGATCTTTAAAAGAAAGAAAAAAGGATCTCTCGAGGATGCTCCCAAAACAGCAGCTCAGAAAAAAAAAGAACAAAGAAAAAACCAAGAACAGAGCATCGGTTTTCTCATGCAGCCCCTCTCAATCTCCCTCTCCACAGCCCTCTCGATCTCACTCTGATATCTCATCTCCTCCAAACAGCAGCCTCCTTCTCTCTCACTCTGATCTCTCCACAACAAATCTCATATCCCATCTCTCTGCTCTCTCTCTGATCTCACAGCCATCTTCAATTACTCTTTAATCTATGAATCTTGGCTAAGATTGTGTGTCTCGAACCTTCCCATCCCCTTTCTTAGATCGACAAGTATTCTAATAACAAAAAAAGAAGAAGAGGAAAAACAGAGTTTCGGGTTTTCACCGATATCTCTGTTTTTCCCTCTCCCTCTCTCTCCCTCTTTCTCTTTCTATCTGTCATCTCTATCACTCAACCTCTCTATCTGTTTATCTCGCTCTCGAACTCTTTCTATATCTGCCTCTGTCTCTCATCTCTCGGTCTCTTTCACCCTCCCATCTCTCTGCTGCTCCTCTCATTGTCTCTCACTCTCTCTTTCACCCTCCCATCTCTCTGTTCCTCTCATTGTCTCTCACTCTCTCATTCTCGCCCACTCTCTGTCTGTCTCAAAAACAGAGTCTCTCATTGTCTTTCACACTCTCACTCTCTATCTTACTATCTCTCTCTCTCTCTATCTCTATCCTATTCACTCTCTCTCTATATCACTCTCATTATCTCCATCTCTCTCTCTATCTCACTCTCATTATCTCCATCTCTCTCTCTCTATTTCTCTCTGTCAATCTCTCCCTATCTCTCTCTCCCTATCCACTGTGAAAAAAAAAAAAACAAAACAAAGAAAGAAAAAGAGAAAGAAAGGGGATTGGATTGCACCTCGGCGAGGTTTTTTGGATCCTTCGGAATATATTTTTGCATGGTTTTAGCATTTAATCGAATTTAATTCAATATTATATGTGTGTGCTCAAAATCGTGTTTCACTTGAGTGTTTCAAGTCAGATTCGTCTCGAAATTTAATACACTGATTTGTTTAAATAGAATAAAAGAACCATCGGATCGGATCGGACATTGGATCAAAGGATTTTGAGAATTTGAGTGAAGAATGGAATTTCATTTAAAATAATGACTGAGAAATTAAGAAATTGGAAAAAATAGCTATCTCAGGATGATCTATTTTTTGGAATATTAAAATTTTCTTGTGTTCATCACATCAGAACAAGGTTAAAGGACATTTTCCGAAGTCGTAATTTTCTCAAAAATTATGTTTTAAAAATAGAAAACTCTTCAAAAACATCTTTTTGAAGAAGAAAAATAGAAAATATACTAAATAGGTTCCAAAATTAATGAAATTTTGTGGAAAAATAATATGATACTGATAAATTCTACCATGATTTTTTAAGGAGTTTTGGATTTTATTTGGTATATTATTTGATGCTTTCTTTGGAAACAATCTGATTTGGTGAGATTTTTTTACTGACATCAAATCACAATTAAAATTCTCAAGATTTTTACAGTAGTCTTATATTCAATATTTCACGCTGCTGTAAAATTTTCAATTGATTTAGAATTTATTTCCTAAGGGATGTAGTGTAAATTCATAATCTGGTCTGAAAATTCAAAAATCCGAAATTGATAGTAAATAGTATCTAAAATTCGTGGAAATCTGACAGCATACTATATTTACTTATATCTTACTACTGTAGAAATTTCAATGAATTTAGATTTCTATTTCTAATAGTTTCTGTGTTATTTTAACAACCTGGTCTCATTGTTATTAAATCAAAACTTAATAGGAGCTTAATATAAAAATCCATAAAAAATTTCCAGTTAGCTACATTCCTTTATATCTTGTTGCTGTAAAAATTTTGATTTACTTAGAATTTTTTTGCAATGAGTTCACTTGTAAAATCACTCAGGTAGTCTGAAATTGATAAAATCCATTAAAAAATTGAAATTAATCAAAAATCATTATGAAAATTTCTAAAGAACCTTAAATTTTTGTCATATGTTCACTCCTTAATCTATTGAAACAGAAATCTTAGGATCCTTAGACTTGAAGAAAACAAATTCCCTGAATTGGTGGAATCCCTAGACTTGAAGAGCATCCCGAAAACGCACAAAGAGAGGATAGAGCTTGCGATCTCACAATTTTTCTTCTTCCAAAAGAAAACAAATGAGGTAAATCTTATTAATTGATAGATGCTAAATGATATGCAAAGTAACTCCGAAACAAGAAATCATGGCATCAAGCATCACATGCAACATCAAGTGACCCGACAAATATTAAGAGAAAAGGAATCAAAAGGATTTAGCTAACAGTTACCTTGATCTTGTGTTGTCCTTCCTAACGGCATGAAAATAAAGGACCTCTAACCAAGCTTTTCAAAGTGAATAGAACAGGGAATGCCTTGCAATTGAACTTCTAATACAATTTTCTTCACACCCCGATCATTTCTCTGCTTTCTCTTCTTTTCTCTACAAGCTCTACTAAAATTCTATAAACCCCTTTTGCTTCTTCTTTTTTTTTTACTTTGAAAACACTCTTGCTTCTCCCCAACAAACCTAATGTTAAAAAGAATAAATCCCTTATCTGCCCAGATCCGAGACAAAGAGAGATCTAACAGAGAGAGACGAAGAGTGGTGACGAAAATGGAGGCTGATAAAGGGGGAGGTGCTGATGGTGATGATAATAGAGGTGAGAACAGGCTTAATAGAGAGAGGGTCTGGATCTGGTGGTTAGAGGTGGTGGAGGTAGAGATGAGGAACAGATCTAGTGGATTTGAGATGGAGGGGACATCAATGGAGATGATGGTGATGGTAGAAATGGAGATGGGATTGAAGGGGGTGGAGGTCCAAGGAGAGAATCCGATCTGTTGGGGTTGAAAATGGGTGGAGATGAAGGTGAAGGGGTGTTACCGGATTCCGGCAAAATCTGCCGGAAAAAGTGGAGATGGGGGTATTGATGGGTGAGAAAGGGTGGATGGTGGCTGGCCGGAGTGGGGGTCAGCTTGCCGTGGAAGATGACCGGAAGTGTTCTTCTTCTTCTTTTTCTTTTTCTTTTTTTTTCCAGTTCTCTGTTTTCTCCTCTCTTCTCTTTGTTAAATGAAGAGACGAAAATGATGGTTGATGGAGGTGATACTTGATGGGAGTGGAGGTGGTGGCCGGTCGGAGATGGCTGGTGTAGAGAGGGTGGAGAAGATGGTGGCTCCGGTGGGAAGGTGGTGGCGATCGATGAAGAAAGTGGGTGGCTGTGAGGAGGCTTGGCCGGAGGAGTGGCCGGAGGTGGAAGAAGGTGGTGGCTGTGGAGGAGGCTTGGCCGGAGGAGTGGCCGGAGGTGGAAGAAGGTGGTGGTGGAGGCAGTGGCTCAAGCTCTCTCCCTCTCTATTTTTTTCTCCTTGCAGCTAACAAGGGTGAAAAGGAAAATTAGGGCTTCTCTCCCCTCTCTTTGCCATATATAGGTAGGTTTTGGGGATGATATTGGCACACCCATATCCTATAAACGCACCAAAACCCACCCTTGATGAGCGCACGAATTTGGCTCGTCTTGTCTGCCATTTCTCACTCAATTTCCGCAAAATTTTGCGGGCGCATTCCTTGGGGTTATGACAATCTTTTGGGAGTTTTGCACCAACTAAGGAATACAATGGATTGGTAAAAATTTAGGCTCTCTCCTCATTTGGACCCACTTTCTCAAAATTTTATTCAACTTCATGAGTTTTTTATTCGACTTTGGGGATTTTAGGGCCTGGTCAAAATGGGGTGTCTACAGATGTCTGATGCTCATCTCTTTAAAATTTTACTCTTCAACTGGATGTCTAAAGCCGATGAAGTCTTGCTTTGCTCAACGGCAGGGCATTCTCCTGGTTTATCCTTATAGGATCAAGCAAGACTACCTCAAACCCCCATAAACAGGTTTATCAATTCTTTGCGCTCCTCGGGAGATAAAGTTTTGCCACTCCATCATTCTCGGGTTTCGAATTTCGATACCACTATCAATGGCTTCAATTTCTTCTTCAAGTGGCTAAGCTCGACGCTCTTCCTCTCGTTTGACCTTCTTCAGATCTCAAGGGGAATTTCATCTGCATTCTCATCCGAGAAGGGGGTCTTTAGTTGTTTAAACATTAGATCTAAGAATGAATCATAAACATTGAAGATACAGAACCAAATGCTTGATTAAATTGAAAACTTTGAAGTACATAGATGACTCACAGACTCGCCTCTATGGGCTCTTTATCAGTTCTGATAGAAAACAAAACACTTACTCTATATAAGAAAGATTGACAGACATGACACTGCTCTTTTCTTTTCTTTTCTTTTTTAACATCTACATAACTGAAAATTTTCAACTTACAGAGAAGAAAGTTGATGTACACTCAATAAAAGACAAATCCAAAGACACAAGACACTTCTTCAAAGGTAGTGAACTGTCATTGAAAGTTTATAGATGATACACCATTCCTCATGATAATGATAACTATAAAGTTCGATCCCGGAGTAGGAATCCCAGAAAAGGCAACTCCACAAGGTCTAGGTTAAATGGGGCAACAAAAGGCTTATGTTGACAGACTGCTGTATTGAATGATTTCAGAAATGGTCAGTCTTTTGGAAGAAGGGCTTTTTGCTGAACACAGACTTTTGACTTAGAAGCATTCACACTATCTCAATAGTCATGGGATAAAAATTCTAAACAAATAGAGATAAGAGTAATCTTGAGCACATCAACAAGTATTTTATTTTGAAAATCAAACAAATACTGTCTATGAAGGTCAAAGAAAAATAGACAGTGATAATATGACCTACATCAACAGGGTCTCAAGGAATTCTCAATCCACTCCTTTAAGTCTCATATGAGTATAATTGTTCTTCTTTTGGGAATGAAAGAGTTAAGAATGATAAACACCTGTAATCTAAATGAGTTTGGACCTCAGCAACAATCCTGCACTCGTGACAGATAGGCAAGATTTAGCTAATCCATCAATGATCATGATATAAGAAAGGTAAATTCATGCTGGAAAATATGAATTAATTATATGAATTAATTATATGTACAAAAGATTTAAAAAAAAATTATGACTAAAGTCAAGAATCTAATGATAATCCACAAATGGATAAATAGGAATGAACAAAAGATAATAAATTCAGGATGGAAAATATGAAAAATATAAATTCATGATGGAAAATATGAATTAATTATATGTACAAAAGATCAAAAAAAAAAAGATTATGACTAAAGTCAAGAATCTGATGATAATCCACAAATGGATAAATAGGAATGAACAAAACGATCACGATACAACAAACTCATGGTTATCCTTGACTTTGGAGAATAGCAGTCATGCTCAAAATGCTCCAGGTAAAAACCGGCAGCATAACAGCTATACAAGAAGGTCGAAGTAAGGTAAACTCATGGTTTCTGTAAGCCCAAGGGTCAACTCTCCTATCTTGTTTTGATGATTCTAAATATAATTGATTGTGTTATTGAAGACTAATCAATTTGCCTTGAAGTGTTGTGTTTAAGATATGATTGATCATTGAAGAAACCAACACACTACATGGTCATGCTTGAAGATGTACCACACAAGAGTCAAAGGAGCTAAGTGGAGCTCACATCATCTCTCAAGCAAGCATACACAAGATGGAAGATCAATTGAAGACCAAGACTAAAGAGAAGTTGAAGGTTACATAGGTATCATTATACATCCTCTCTCTTCAGATTTATAAGTGAAGGCAAGGTTTTCAAAAGAGTTTTCGAAAACACTTAAGAACTAAAATGGTTTAGTGAATGGTTATGTGGTGGACCAACATGTTGGGACCCTCATAAACATTCCAAATTTATCATAGGAATTGAGTTACAAAAGCAATAAAAATAAAGAGTCTGCTGATTTTTAGGCTTCTCGGAACTCCGAGATTTTTCTCGGAGCTCCGAGCTCGGAACTCCGAGAGTTCCCTCGGAACTCCGAGAAATGGTCCAGTAGAATTTTTTCTTCTTCTGGCCGTTCTCTCGGAACTCTGAGAATTTGTCTCGGAACTTTGAGAATTTCTCGGAGCTCCGAGAACCTCGCGACAGCTTAGAAAAGAGCCGTTGGGATTTGAATTAATTTGTGATTTTTGATATCAACACCCCCAAACGGTCATATTTTGAGAAGAGGCTATATATACATATACTAGAGGATCATTTCCTCTCTCTTGAACATTTGAAAAACTTCCTTAAGCCTTCAAACACACTTGCAACCCATTTGAGCTTAAGAATTTGTTTTTCCCCAAACTTGCCTTGCAACTTGCAAATCTTTTGAGTTTGGATTTAGAGCTTTCACTTGCAACCACTATTCAAGAGCAATCAAGGGACTACAAAGTGCATCAAGCTTTCAAGAGAAGCCAAGCTATTCAACTTCTATTTCTTGTAAAGGTGGCTAGGGCATCCTACCTTAATACCCTAGGGAGCATCGCTTAGAACTCGGCGAAGAAGGAGAGTCGGTGTTTGAGGGTCTCCGATTTGGCCCGGAAAGAAAGGTAAATCAAGTGTACGAGGAAGGTGTCCTCAGAAAACTTCGTTCAGAAAAGGGTGTGATCCCTTTGAAGAAGGAGTTGGTGTAAGGCTTTGAGATTTGCCCTTTGAAGAATCTTAGTGGTTAGAGAAGAATCCCAAGGAGAAAAACTTGGAAGAGTGGAGTAGGTCAAGTTGTGACCGAAGCACTATAAATCTTGTGCCTTGTGGATGCTTTCTTCTTCTCCTTCTCATTTGCACATTGTGGTGATTGGTAATCTCTAACCCAACTTGTATCTATGTTTTAATCAAACAAGGGTTAGTGAATGCATGGTTAAAGTAACATCCAAACCCTACCTCTTAATATCTCTATTAATTGATCAAGGGTTAAACATGTTACGGCTTAATTGGTAAATTGATTTTAGGAATCCAATTAATTAAGCACCAAATTTTTAATTAGCCAATTCACCCCTGTTAGCCCAAGGGTTCCCCATGGGTTCACTCAATCACCTTATTTTGATGATTAACAAACACAAATTGATTAGTCATTTATGGACTAATTATTTGCCTTGAGTGTTGTGCTATACACAGGGAATTCACATGTCAATCAACACTAGCACACACCATTGATGGCCTATGCTTGAAGATGAACCAAACAAAGGACAAAGGAGCTAGAGCATATTTGGACAAACCATACCTTGGAGGATCAACCAAGGAGAAGTTCCACACAACCATCTCAAAGCATTGAACAAACAAAGGAAGATCAATGAAGGCCAAAGCTTGTGGATCAACAACTTGCAAAGGAGCTGGAACCAAATAGTGGCATCATCCTTGGAAGGTGTCAAGCAAAGTAGCTCAACCTTGAAGATCCCAAAGCAAGCCATGCACTCAAAGAGAAGATCAAGCAATGGCTACCTCAAGAGTTCATTCAAGAGAGTGGTAAAAAGGGTAGATTGTATCATCTATCTCTCTTGTGTTTTCTCTTATCAATGCACATCTTAAAACCCTTAAAAATATACTTTTCAAAGAGACTAACACACCCTTTAACGACTTAAATGGATAAGTGAATGGCCATGGTGGTGTACCAACATGTTGGGACCCATATGGCATTCAACACAAGAATGAACAAAACAGAGTTCCGAAGCAACAACTTAGACAAGCAACTAAATCCTATCAAAACTTGTTTAAGATATTTTCAAATATTTTTGAAAATATTTTTAACAGATAGCTCTCATTTTCTCATATCCGTAGAGTATAGGAACGTCAAAATCCAACGAGAAATGAGGGAGATATGAATTTTACAAGTTAGACATTGTTTGCTGGAAATCTAGTCTCGGAACCGAGCTCGGAACTCCGAGAACATTCTCGGAGCTCCGAGAAATGATCCAGGTTCTAAAAATAAAATCTCTGTTTGAATTCTCGGAACTCCGAGAATTTGCTCAGAACTCCGAGAAGTGTTTTTCTTCAAAAAAATATAGCCGTTGTGCTCCAACGGCTAGTTGACTATTTGACCCTGTTTTGACTGTTTTACCCCCTAAACAGTCACATGGAGTTGGGACACCATATATACCCATCTAATGGGTCTAAAACATAAGATGAACATTGTCCAACTTCAAAAAACCCTAGAAAATCATTTGTGAATCATTTTTGGGTAATTTCTCTCACCAACCTCTTGTGCCTTGATTTGAGAAAATCATTTGAGATTGGTTTAGGCTTAAACTTGTTTATTCTTGAGAGCATCCTTGGAGCTTCAACTTGCATAGTAGCCTATATAGAGGCAAAGCTTTTATCTTCTTTATTCGATCGGTGGCAAGGGCATCCGTTGTTTTTAATTCCCTTGGGTGAAGCGCTTAGAACTCGGTGGAGAAGGAGAGTCATTGTAAAGCTGGAAGGGCATCCTTATTTAATTCCCTTGGATTGTAAAAGCCTTGGAGCCGGGCGTCGTGGAGGTCCCAATAGTGGAAATCCTCAAGTACGACCTTGAGAAGACTAGAGTAGGCCGTTTGCCGAACCACTATAAATATTTGTGTCACTTGTGTGATTGGTATTTCTCTCACTCCCTCTCACTCTCTTATTTGATTATTTGTGCTTAGAATAGAGTGAGTAGTTAGCATTGATAATCAACCTAAATATCTTAACCTTGCTAACTAGGCTATTAAAACCACCTAATTAAGTTTGCTAATCAACAAGGGTTTTGAACTTATATTAATTTGTAATATTGTTTAAGTTCAACTATTTCAAACTTAATTAAACAAGGGATAAGTCTTGGGTGAAATCTTAGGAAAAGTTTTTAAAAGGTAAAGATTTTATAAACATCCTATTCACCCCCCTCTAGGTTGCCAAACCAAGTCACTACTTGGATTTCAATTGGTATCAGAGCCTGGGCTTTTGATTAAGACCCTAACCGGTTAAGAGTTAAACGATCTAATTTTTAACAACTATAAAAGATGGGATCTAGACTACCTATTTTGGATGGTTCGGATTATGGATCATGGTTGATCCATATGAAGACATATTTAAAAGGTCTAGATAAAGATATGGTAAAGATAATTGAAAATTGTTTTGTTTTAAATGTTAAATCTAAAAGATTAAATGATTATGATAAAAAATTATCTTTACTAAATACAAAAGCCCTAATTGCAATATGTTGTGCATTACCACCTAACATTTATGAAAAAGTATCCTCTTGTAAAAATTCTAAAAATATTTTGGACTCTATTGAAAATCTTCAAAATCAAAACATGTGCTTAATGGGATTATCTAATGAAGACCCCTTGGATAATGCCGAATTCACATTTGAAGAACTTGTTGAAAATGTCTAAGAATTACATAAGAAACTTGAAGATCAACTAGCTAAGAATTCAAACTTGAAAAATAATTTAGTTAGTATTCACAAGGAGTTTAGGTCACTAGAAATAGATTATACACATCTTAGTGAAGAAAATAAAAATTTTAAAAAGATTTTATTGAACTAAGTGATACTATTGCGTCACTAAGAGAGGAAAATCAACTCCTTAAAGAAGAAGAAAAGAAAATTAAAATGCTTTCATCTCTTGAATTAATAAATTTTAAAATGAAAATCAATGACTTAAACATCAAGAATGAAACATTAATGTTGGAAAATCATTATTTACAAGAAAGTACAAAACGTAGTTTTCATCATAGTCATTCTTGTAAATCATCTTGTTCATCCCATCCATCTACCTACTCATATATGTCTTGTGATTTTTGTGGTAGATTTGGACATTCCAAATCTAGATTTGTAATAAATAGTAAGTCTGTTTCGGTTAGAAAAGATACATCAACTAGAACAAACTTGCTTCGAACCAACATGGTTTGGGTTCCAAAATCCCCTACTTGAATCACATCTATGATTAGTAGATTAGGGGATGTGCTTAAATGTTAGATCATTTTAAAATGTTCTTTGGATACCATATGCTATTCTTGTTTGATTCACATGTATCCATGTTTGTGCTTTAATGAGAAATCATTTTGTTATAATTCAAAGTCTTTATGCTTGAAACTTAGTTTTTGCAAGACTTTGATATCTTGCACTAAAATGTTATATCTATTGGAAAAGGTTCCCTAGATATTTTATTTTTGATAACTAGTTGATATGTGCGTCATGATCACATCATTTGTGACGAAACAACCTATAGATACAATATACTTATATTGTTTGACTTGTATATATCTATATGTATTTTTGCTAAGTGCACACACTATGACTTAAATCTTATCACAGTTAGAATATGTCATTCATCCACATGACAACCACAATAGAGCATTCAATGTGAAAACCATAAATTGATCCTTATAGAATATACAACAACATCTCTTGCCCATGTGTTCAAATTAAAGCTTCAAGTATATCATCATATTTTAACATTATTTTGGTAGTTGCTAGAAGCTAGGTTGTACGATCTATCACATCTCTCTAGCAAAATCAAAAAGAGAAGAAACCCATAGGTTTAAAGACTTGAACTTAAATGAAAATTTTTGGCAATCAAATAATACTTACAAAAATTTGAGAAAATGCCAAAGTATCATTCTTTAAACTCTATTTTGGACAAATACGGCACTTGCTAGATAATTATGTACTTGAATCGTTCTAATATATCATTTCTAGCAAAACTAAGGCATTAAATGTCATGTCTAAGAAAACAATTCAAATCCCTTCTTAGACATCTTTTTGTGCCTTAGGTGAACAAACATGTTTATTACTTTGCACCTAGTTGTCCTATCAAAACTCATTCTATTACATGCTTAATGATTTTCATCAAATCTAATAAGAATCATAGATGGGTTAAAAATTAGTGTATTTCCAAAGAGCTTTAATTGGATAATCTCATAACTAAGATGAACCTTAATATGTATAGATATGTTATATGTATTTTGTTCAAGTAGTCATGAAAGTTCATAAATGGAATACATGTGTCCAAGGTAGTTTGCATCATTTGATACATATATATTATAAAATCCTTGGATCTTTCCCTAAGTTCATAAAAGGATATATATTATATAGGAAAGTTAAATTATGAATCTAGATTCAATGTATGACTTGAAATGAAAATATCATAGAAATCTAGAATCATATTTGGGCATTTACTCACTTGAGTAAAATTAAAATTTACTAAGGTGGTTGTATGCATTAGATTGTGATGGGAACATGTGCCTCCCACACATTTTTTGGTTTTCAATGGGTTTAGGCACCTTGTGCCTAATGCCTTGTCATTTTACATATGGTTGTGGATATAGATGTAATGTTTGGACCATGCACATTATGTGTCATGCCCTTTGTGTCTAAACATTGTAGATTATCCATGGAAACCTTTATGATCATATCTTTCTCATAAGGTATACTGTCACCTTCATGAATCATGGATGTCTCTCTAAGACATGGTATTTTATTGACCATTCTCACTATGTCTTAGTCCTATATAATTGAACTCAAATTGGTATATACATATTCTATAGTTATCACCCCTTGTTTGATAATATCTACACATATGAGATGTTAAACCTTAATCTTAAAAGTCACTCAATTGGTGCCCTTAGCCTTCTTAGATTCTAAGAGGGAGATGGTACATTCACATTAATTAAAATATCTAACAAATTAGCCTTGTGCCAACATCTCAAACATGAATAAGTATACATTTATATGTGATCTCCCTAGCTAGTTATGTTTATTACATACTTAGGGAAGTAAAGAGTGAATTTGAAAAATATTAAATCACATTTAGGGGGAGCATGAGCCAAAGATTGAAAATCTTTTGTGCTATGCTTGTTTATCATGATGAGCTAGACTATTGCTATCATTTTATCATGATAAACCAACACTTTGAGAGTAAGTGTCATTGTAGCCCAAGGGTTAAGTTTAACTTGGTATCTTTTGAAAAATATATCCAAAAACCTTTGGAGTCTATGCAAGGACATCCCTTTGGATTCATGCATTGCATAATTCATTTTCAAAGGGGGAGCTTAAAGGTAAATTTGTCCTTAGTTACTTATCATATGATTCCTAATGTGGTTATCACCTCACATATGATAAGTACACTCATTTGGAGCATGATTGCTCCACATGGGTTGTTCAGGCTTGTCTTGTGCTTTTATGTATGTTTTAGAGTTTAAGACAAGAAGCCCATAGCCTAGGTCTTAGTAACATATTCTTCTAGGCTTTTTGACTTATCTTGGATGATCAAATATGATATCATCTATTCCAAGAATAAGTTTTGGTGGCCAAGTATTCCATTGTCATATCTTTGGCCTATTGTGGACCCCGATCCGAGGACGGTGAGGGAACGAGTCCCTAACACCCTCAGGATCTCCACAACGTGAAGGAGAGCTCTACCAAGGAACTCTCGAAACGGATGCCACCCTCACAGCATAGCATGAGTGGCGATATAAAAAGAAAGAGATACATCCTGATCCAGAGCCAGGGCTCGAAACCAAGATATATCTAAAAATAACTCAGAGTCGCCATCCATGGACACGCCATGGAACCAAAACAACTGCTCTGTTTGCAATGGATAACCAGAGATACAAAAGGTCCGTGCCTGATGACAAATGGAGAAGGTCCGAAGAGCGCCCCCAATTCGCCCGAGTGCGAACACTTGGTCTCTTATGTCATTTATTATTAACCTTGAAGAGTTTCAAGCGAAAATCATATGAAATGGGAACACGCATCTCCGAGAAAACGTCTATCTAATCATGCATGTCTTGGAGATGAAAATAAGCACACACAAAAGAACCGAAATAAATGTCACCTAATGATAACTAGGTTATGAGTGACATGGTAATATGTGTCTAAGTTCTTATGAGCAAACACATGCATGCTACAGCTAAAGGTGTAAAGTCTGCACAGGATAAAAAATCTAGAACTAGCAGTTAATCATGAAATGAATTAAGATACAATAAATGAAGTAAAGAATAAACAGAAATGCAGGCAGATAAAAGAAGAAACATGTGAACGAAGTAAAGAATAAGCAGCAATGCAGGCAGATAAAAGAATAAGCATGTAAGAAAGACAAGAAATGAACACACACTATCATGATCCTATGTAAAAATCTAATGCTTAAGCCTGAGTCCTCGGATGGTCTGATATTCATCCAAAGAAGCCTACGTATCCCCGCCTCCACGAGAATCAAGGCAACGTAGTTCTTCGCGCCTATTCTAAGCTATGATGCCTAAGACACCTAGACCTCTATCTTAGACTCGATCTAAAAGACCGGACTAGTTATTAAAACTTCTTGAACGATTATTTAAATTCCAGTGAATTGTAGATTTTAGGACACCATATATGCCTTAACTAAATGCAGATTAGCCCTAAGCTAATGCAGGTGGTTCCTACAACCTATGTGTAACTAGGCTTTATTTTCTAAGGAAAACAAAGGGTTGACTAACGCATCCTATTCTAGTCATCAGTCGGCGATGTGGATCGCCAACTGACTGGACGGAGGCGCTCCTATAACTCTAGGACAAACCCCTAACTCTAAAACAAGCACACAACAAACAGACAACAAATCAAAACAAAACCTCAACTCTAAAACTCTCTATCTAAGACAAAGTCCTAACTCTAGAGGAAGATTTTTTCGAAAAAACAATGCTTTGGAAGATTTTTAGTATTTTTAAAAGGGTTAAATGATTTATTTACAAAGTTTGGCTGGACCTGAGATAAGTATCTCAAGCTGCACTACGTACCTCTTAGAAGAGGATCAAGCCCAACGTAGTTTGAAAACGAACTCTCTTAACTAAAACCTAACACTTTAAATGATTTAACGGTTTTAATGTTTTTTTTCAAATGTTTTTAATAATTTGAAAGTTTTCAAATATTTTTGAATTTCAAATTTCTAATGTTTTTGGATTTTAAAGCTTTTCCAATGCTCTGAACCTTTAAATGTTTTCAATCTTAAAGGGAACACGCAAGTAACACCACAAACTAGGGCAAAGCCCTAAATCTAAAGGGGAAACCCCAAATAAGCAACTAGCGTCTCAAAGAGACAAACCACAACAAGAAAGATAGTGCCCCAAGAACAGAGAAAACAATCTAAGATCTCAAGCAGGGAAGGCTCTAACATGCGGCTAGGTAAGCCTCCTAAAGGGGAAACTCTCTATATGAGACAAGGCTTGTCTCTGAGACACAAATGACGTAAGCAAGGGTTCTGATGAGACTGGGCAAGTCTCCTATATACAAAGGAGGGGTATGCTACTTGGACTGAGCAAGTCCCCTAAGGATGGGCTTGGGCTAGCGCCTTCATCGCCCTTGCAATGAGGGAAAGACTCTATCTAAAGGTATCTAAAAGACTTGAAAAGTCTACTAAATAAAAAGGGGAGCACTACTTGGACTGAGCAAGTCTCCTAAGGATGGGCTGAATTTACTTGAAATCCAAATGAGAATTTTGTGAAGTACAAGAAAAGGAAGCACTTAGGGTTACAGATGAGGGGGCATGTAATGGCTACCTATATCATAAATATGGGGGTTTCTACTATCACAAAGGTGTGGGACTACCAATATGAAAATATGAGGGCAAGGTCAATATTTAGGTCACATCTACACAAATATACCCAGACCATTTAACATGAAACATATGACTCTTTCCAATTCATAACAATTAGAAAAAAACCAACCAATTTTGAATCAAAAACATTAGCAACCACACAAAACAACAAATTCAAAGTGTACTATCATACTTTTGGCTGTGACTACTACCTTTCTCATATTACGTCCGGCCAAAGGAAATTGATTACATAACAAAGAAAACAAACAAGAGTATCTAGCAAACCACCCAACCAAAACTTCCAAACAATGACTTGATTATAGATTTTCTAACAAGTGCCAGCAGTCCTATGCAAGAATACTTGATTTTTCATGACATTCAGGCCCCTCACCCTTTCTGGCCCAGCTTTCACAATTCACAATTAAACTATGCGACGATCAAACCATGGAATTTATTGACCAATCAATGGTCAACCAGCACAGCCTCTAATTTACTTATTGAAAATGAAACTGCTGATGCATTTCCCTCTTTTAGCGACACAAACTCAGTTCAAGTAGCAATAATCTAAATCAAAATAGATCGATAATATATGAGAAGGTAGTAAAGTTTATCACCTATGATACCATTACCTATATAAGAAAATGAATCAGGTATTAGAAAATGATTGCTAGGATAGAACATGTCTAGCACACATCATTTAGTCAATGATTTTATATTGCAGATCTCATGACAAAACAAGTATTTCTCATCAAAACTTATTAATTAAAATTATCCTAGCCAATCAGGGGTATCACATCATGAACTTACAATAACTAATCAAGCTTCTGAAAATCACCAGAATCCGAATTATCTTAACAGATCAAATGTATACTTCCAGAAATCCTATAGCGAGTAAACAATTTTTCTGAAAAAGAATCTCATGAATTTGACCTGCAAACTAAAAATTTCAACAATTCAAATCAGCATATTTCACACTTCACATTAAGAATTAAGAGAAAAGAGAAATACCCTATGCTGATGATCAATTGCGATGGATGATAGATCACCTTCATGAAACGCTAGAACTCAACTACTGATACTGATCGTATACGACTATATGAGCCAATCTTGGTATCATGAAACAACAATCAGTCGCAGATAGGGATATTTGATTGCAGAAGCAATCAAATTTTCAACCCAAATGAACTCCGCAAGCTTCAAAAAATTTTATGCTTCATAGGTCTGAGAGGCAGTGATGGGAAGAGAGGGTGGAGAATTTGGGTAGATTTTAATGGCTGTAAAAGAGAGAATCCAAGGTGGGTTTGATAAAAATGGAGGATTCCGGTTGAAGCCACAGGAGAAAATGAAAATGGGTTTAAGAGAGGAGATGAAGGTATGGTAGAAATGGGTTTGGGTTAGAAACGGTAGAAATGGAGGTTGAGATGGGTTTGCAGAGAAATGGAAGAGGGTTTGAGTTTTGGGAGGTGGAGGTTGGTGGCTGTTATGCTGTCGGTGGATGGGGGATGACCGGATTCCGTGGTGGATGGCCGGATTCCGACCGGAGTTGGGAATGGTGTTGGGGACGGCGGCTGAGGCAGAGAAGAGGAGAAAATGGTGGAGATGCTCAGAGCTGGGTTGCAGAGAAGGGGTTGGAGATCGATTGAAGTGGGTTTTTTGTTGAAATGGGTTGAAGATGGTGGTGGAAGGAGGAGAAGAGGTTGCCGGATTTAATGGAGGTTGGCCAGAGATGGGGTAGTGGGTTTTTGCAGAGAGATGGGAATGGGGTGGTGGCCGAAGATGGGTGGAGGTAATGGTGGCTGAAATCAAAGGAAATGGGGGAAATAATGGTGAAGCTCGGGTTCTGGTGGCTGAAGAAGAAGAAAAAACAAGGAAAAGAAAGGAGGTGGAGATGGAGAAGTGGTGGTGGGGATGGGGATTCGTGACTTACCAGAGAAGAGGAATGGCCGGGGAGATGACAACTCCCTCTCCTCTCTCTCTGCAAGTTTCTCTTCCCTTCTCTCTGCTACGGCCGGAGTTACAGAGGAGGTGGTCGGAGAAGGAGAATCACAGGGGGGGAAAGTGATTAGGGATTGAGAAGAGGGGTTTGAAGAAGGAGATGGAGAAGAGGGTTTTGATGGTGGCTGACGGTGGAGATGAGCATGGTGGTGGATTCCGGTCGGAGGTGGCACAGCCGGAGTAGATGGAGGATTGGGGTTTTAGATCTAGGGCTGTGGTTAACGAAAATGGGTTAGAGTTAATGGTGGTGGTGATTGGGTATGGGGTGGTTGTGGTAGTGGAGGAGGGAGATGACCGGCCGGAGTTGTAGAAACGGCCGGTGAGATGGTGGTGGATTTGGGGAAGAAGAAGAAGAAGGGGAAGGGATTCGGCCGAAGGTGGTCGAAGATCGTGGTGGTTGTAAGAAGAAGAAGAAGAAGAAGAAGATGCAGAAAAGAGTGGTGGTGGCTCCCTCTCCCTTTCTCTGCGATTTCTCCTCTCCCCTCTCTCTGCAAATTTTTTTTTTTTAAAACCCTAATCGGTTGGGGTTTTATTAGGTGAAACTACCAAAAATTCGACCCCCCTTTTTCCCTCTGAGACAACCACCTTGAGCGCATTTTTAATACCTTTTAACACACGGGGGGGGGGCCCAAGAAGAAAACGAGAAATGATATATTTGATACCCCCAAACCTTCCAGGACAGCCCCCTTGGCAAATTTAGGTCAACTATTATTCTATAAGAGGCGGCCCAAGTAGAAAACAGGGGGAAAAAATTTGCAAAAATATCTTCTCTCTTTTTTATCTCAACCCTCCAAATTACCTTTTTTGTTCAAGGGCTGAGATCAAAAGAAACATAACCAACTAAGATTCCCTCTAACTAATCCTAGTCCTAACCATCTCACTAACCTAGCTTAGGGCTTAATGGTGACTTGGAGGGGAAGAAAAGCATCTTCGCAAATTATGAAATTGCCCTGGTTCAGGATCATACACCCCCTAATTACGTTACACATTAATCCGTATACCCCTATATCTTTCTGGACAGCCCACCACAGCAAATTTGAACTGGCTTTTCAGGTTCCAACGCACCCCTATTTCTGGCTAAATCGCCACCCTTATTCCTACATTACACTACTCTACAAACGTCGCTCGTTTGCTAGGCAAACCACGACAGATTCCGATGAGATTTTATGAGGACCTAAATAAGACCCTAAACTATTCTAGAAACAAATTTGGGACATTGAAGCACTAGTTTGATAGGGTTTCTATCTTAGCGACTCTATTAGGGTCCAGTCAAAATGGGGTGTCTACACCTATTATGTCATGTCATGCCTTATATCTTAGGTTCATCTAAGGCCAATGACAAATACTAAGGGGGAGAGCTAATTGTTGATATCTTTATGTTTATATGGATCATTGTAAGATGCTAATACTATCTATTCAAACATTTCCTCACTAATTATGCTAAAAATTGCATATCATTAGATTTTTTTTTAAAAAAAAAAAAAAAAAAGAGGTGTGGGGGGCTTATCATGCTAAACTATACACTTGTTGGTTTTCTTTCATGATAAGTAAAATAAAAGCTTTAACTTGCTAATCTATTATTATATTAAGGGTCATAGGGTATATTTATATTGAATTTATATATATATATATATACTAAGATACACCCTAAAAATTTATGCTAAAATTGAAATGTCTCTTTGTTTTGTCAACATAGGCTTGATTTGTTTTGTGATTATTCATTTTCTATGTTGATTGTCTCTTATCATGTTATATATACTTTGGATTATACTTTGATTTTAATTGGTAACTCATGATAAGAAGTTAGAGGGAGCATCATATTCTCATTAAATATCTTTAATGCTTTATGTAATTGTGCTTAAATGCTTAATCCTACCTTTTTGCTAATGCCAAAAGGGGGAGAATTTGCGTAATTGATTAGATCCATAATCATATGCATTCGTGTACAATAATTTGTTAAATATAACTTATGCATATGTTGAGGGGGAGTAGTCGCACTCATCTTGCTTATCTAATCCTCATAAGAGGATCCTCCCACCTCTCTAATCAATTTGGTTTGTCATCATAAACAAGGGGGAGATTGTTAGCCCAAGGGTTCCCCATGGGTTCACTCAATCACCTTGTTTTGATGATTAACAAACGCAAATTGATTAGTCATTTATGGACTAATTATTTGCCTTGAGTGTTGTGCTATACACAGGGAATTCACATGTCAATCCATACTGGCAAACACCATTGATGGCCTATGCTTGAAGATGAACCAAACAAAGGACAAAAGAGCTAGAGCATATTTGGACAAACCATACCTTGAAGGATCAACCAAGGAGAAGTTCCACACAACCATCTCAAAGCATTGAACAAACAAAGAAAGATCACTGAAGGCCAAAGCTTATGGATCAACAACTTGCAAAGGAGCTGGAACCAAATAGTGGCATCATCCTTGGAAGGTGTCAAGCAAAGTAGCTCAACCTTGAAGATCCCAAAGCAAGACATGCACTCAAAGAGAAGATCAAGCAATGGCTACCTCAAGAGTTCATTCAAGAGAGTGGTAAAAAGGGCAGATTGTATCACCTATCTCTCTTGTGTTTTCTCTTCTCAAGGCACATCTTAAAACCCCTAAAAAAATATTTTTCAAAGAGACTAACACACTCTTTAAGGACTTAAATGGATAAGTGAATGGCCATGGTGGTGTACCAACATGTTGGGACCCATATGGCATTCAACACAAGAATGAACAAAACAGAGTTCCGAAGCAACAACCTGGACCAGCAACTAAATCTTATCAAAACTTATTTAAGATATTTTCAAATATTTTTGAAAATATTTTGAACAGATAGCTCTCATTTTTCTCATATCCGTAGAGTATAGGAACGTCAAAATTCGACGACCAATGAGGGAGATATGAATTTTACAAGTTAGACACTGTTTGCTGAAAATCCAGTCTCGGAACTCCGAGAATTATTCTCCGAGCTCCGAGCTCGGAACTCCGAGAACATTCTCGGAGCTCCGAGAAATGATCCAGGTTCTAAAAATAAAATCTCTGTTTGAATTCTCGGAACTCTGAGAATTTGCTCGGAACTCCGAGAAATTTCTCGAACTCCGAGAAGTGTTTTTCTTCAAAAAAATATAGCCGTTGTGCTCCAACGGCTAGTTGACTATTTGACCCAGTTTTGACTGTTTTGCCCCCCAAATGGTCACAAGGAATTGGGACACCATATATAAACATCTAATGGGTCTAAAACATAAGATGAACATTGTCCAACTTCAACAAACCTTAGAAAATCATTTGTGAATCATTTTTGGGTAATTTCTCTCACCAACCTCTTGTGCCTTCATTTGAGAAAATCATTTGAGTTTGGTTTAGGCTTAAACTTGTTTATTCTTGAAAGCATCCTTGGAGCTTCAACTTGCATAGTAGCCTACATAGAGGCAAAGCTTTTATCTTCTTCTTTATTCGATCGGTGGCAAGGGCATCCGTTGTTTTTAATTCCCATGGGAGAAGCTCTTAGAACTCGGCGGAGAAGGAGAGTCATTGTAAAGGTGGAAGGGCATCCTTATTTAATTCCCTTGGATTGTAAAAGCCTTGGAGCCGGGCGTCGTGGAGGTCTCAATAGTGGAAATCCTCAAGTGCGACCTTGAGAAGAGTGGAGTAAGCCGTTTGCCGAACCACTATAAATCTTTGTGTCACTTGTGTGATTGGTATTTCTCTCACTCCCTCTCGCTCTCTTATTTGATTATTTGTGCTTAGAATTGAGTGAGTAGTTAGCATTGACAATCAACCTAAATATCTTAACCTTGCTAACTAGGCTATTAAAACCACCTAATTAAGTTTGCTAATCAACAAGGGTTTTGAACTTATATTAATTTGTAATATTGTTTAAGTTCAACTATTTCAAACTGAATTAAACAAGGGATAAGTCTTGGGTGAAATCTTAGGAAAAGTTTTTAAAAGGTAAAGATTTTACAAACATCCTATTCACTCCCCCTCTAGGTTGCCAAACCAAGTCAGTACTTGGATTTCACCCCCCCTCTTGGGTTATCACCTTGTATTTCACTTGGTATCAAAGCTTAGGCTCTTAAAATAGATTTTTAAAATTCAAAATCTACAAGCGGTAAAGATCCGTGACAATCCAATGGATTATGAGGTAGGTCAATCCACTATAATTCCTCCATTTTTTGATGGAACAAATTTTAGAGGTTGGAAAATTAAAATGCTTGCCTATCTCAAACCATAGACTTTGACATCTTAGATGTCATTGAAAGGGGATTTTCTATTAGAAGGGAATGCACTAAAAATGAAGCAAAATTATTTTCATTAAATTCAAAAGCTATTATTATAATATGTTGTGGACTATGTCCCAATGCTTTTGAGAAAATTTCATCATGTTCCAATGATAAAAATACCGTTGTTGAACAAAAAGAGAATCAACAAAAATCTTTTGCAAAGGAAAATTCTTTCAAACATTCATTCTCCGATTTAGAAAAACAAATTGAAAATTTGAAATTAAAAATTAATGATTGTTTGAAAATAAATGAAAAATTAAGTCATTTGAACAAAATCTTGATAAACAAAAATGATGACCTAATTAAAAAGTCTATTGGTCTTGGAAAAGAAAAGGAAAGCCTTGATACCACAAACAAGAATTTAAATGAAGAAAAATTAAAAGCTAATTTATCTCAACAAATAAATTGCTTTGAAAGTCAATTAATTGAGATTAAATTAGTTAATAAAGAACTCTCTATGAAGAACCAAAAAATACAAGAAGAAAAGGACAAATATCTTTGTCATCATATAAATTCTTGTGGTTCTTGTTGCTCCTCATCTACCCATACTTATTCATGTTCATATTGTGGTAGATTAGGGCATCACAAATCTAGGTGTAGGCTTAGATTTGTGAGATCAAGAAAGTTGGTGTGGATAAGAAAAGATAGACTCCTACACACAAACTTGATTGGAACCATATGGATTTGGGTTCCAAAATCCCCCACTCAACTCATTATTTAAAATTATTAATATATGGGGTTGTGCTTTCATTGTTATATCATATGAATTCTTTTTAGATACTATTTCAATGTTGCATTCATTGTATCTTGATCATTCGTGCTTTAAAGATATATCATTTTATAATCAAGCATTGATGCATATCATTAGTCATGTATTTAATAGAATGCATCTTTGCTTATTGAGCTTTATGATCACATCATATTCATCTCATAGTCTATGTAGAAAATAAGAAAATACTTTTCTAGACTATGCTTGTACTTCATTGAAAATCTTTTAGAAAAAATCCATCTAAGTGCAAAAACACACAAATATGCACTTAGCATCCACATTTAGATGAACTAACATGTCAACTTTGGTAGATATAGATCAACATATATCATATCGTGTATCTAGCAAAATTCATCTAGTGCATCCAAAAAAGGGACTTATTGAAAACATATGTCCATTCATCCATTTGAGCTTAAATGATAGAAAAATATAAATGAATTTTTAGGAGTCCTCACATAGCCTCGGGATCGAGTTTACATGTTCATTAGAATCCCTTGAATGCGAGAAAAATAGGATCAAATCGATTTTTTCACAAAATCCCTTGAAAAATATCAAAAAATTGAAAACAGGAGTGTGGCGGTCGATCGAGCCTCGGAGGGGACCGCGGAAGGCAGTAAGGACAAAATTGAAAAATGAACAGTAACGTCGCGGCGGATGACCGCGTAAACCCGGTCGACCGTGGATGGTCGCGAGTGAAAAATAAAAATGGACAGTAGCGTCACAGCGGACGACCGCAATAGCCCGATCGACCGCGACGATCAAAAACTGCTTTAAATAGATTTCCGTTGTTTCATTTTTACTCCCGCCATTTCGTGTCTTCTCCTAGGGTTTTCTTCTTCCTTTGCTTCCAAGCCATTTTCAATTGAAGATCATCAAGTTTAAGGCATTTTATTGAGGTTTGATCCGTTTCCCTTCTTCCATTTCTCATTCTCGTTTCTCTCCATTAAATCTCTTCATTGTTCTTGTTCGTTATTTTCCTTACCGTATCTCCTTTAATCTCTCACCTTATTTTCATTGTTCATCATCCCTTTATTTGTCTCTCATTTTTTTTATCCCTCTCAAAACCCTAGCCTCTAAAATGTCTACACCAAGGAAAATCATCGCACAAAAGAATAAAAAGGCGCGAACCGAACCGGAAGAAGAGGTGTTCCCCAACAAACATTTCTTCAGCAAACAAGCCAAGGAACTTTACGAAGCCTTCATAGATCGAGTTGTCATCTCAGGACGAAAGGTTATTTTTCAAGATTTTAACAAATTTGATCATCTATCATTTTTTGAATTCTAAGGTTGGTCCTTCTTTCTAGTCTATAGCACTGCAGTCTATCATGAGATATTTAGGTATTTTTATGCCAATTTGAAAATTTCCTATGAAGGAGTAGTGATGAATACCTATCTTCAAGGAGACAAATTTGGGTTAAATTTGAAAAACTTCTGTGCTTGGCTTGACATACCTAATGCAGGAAAGAAGATCTTCTTTTGGGGGAAAGACGAAATAGAAAATCATTTTTCAAGAGAATAAGTATATGAGACATTAAGTGTTGCTCCTCCAAAGGCTAAGTTAAACATCAAGGCTAGCACAATGAATGATGCAGCTAGAGTGGTTCATAAAGTTGTAGCATACAATTTCACCCCTAGACCAGGAAATTTTGATGCAGTGAAGCCCTTTGAAGCCCTCATAATCCATTGCATTATGAAAAAGATCCAATTACATTTAGGCTTCATCATGCTGGGGTATATGGATAAAGTCAAAATCATTCTGAGTTAAGGTAATTGGTTGGGGAGAAAATAGACTTCCCCCCTAGCTTCTTCTACCTTATTCCATGGTATTTCCATGAGATTCCTCAGGGTGGCCTACCGTATGGGATGCAAATTACTAAACTCCTAAGGCTTCATAAGATGAATCCGTTGGATTCATTTTCGGATGAAGCACTCCCTTCATCCCAAGCCGCCGTACACAAGGCCTTTTTGCCATTTCTTCTATTCTTCTTATCCTTGTCATTGTTGTTGATGAGTGGGCAATTTGGCCTTATATGACCAACCTTGTTGCACTTATAACATCTCATTTTCTCTTTGCTTGAAGGCCTATTTCTTCCTTGGCTAGAGTTGCCTCCTTTCTTGAATTTGAGAAATTTCTTGAATCTCATGGTGAAGAGAGCAAAACATCTTGTGTGTCTTCTTCACTCTCTTCCTCTTCACTCTCAACTCTTGCTTTAAAAGCTATTCCTTTCCTTTTTGTATCTTCCTTTTGTTTGCTTAAGGTTTCTCTTCCTTTTAAAACCATTTCAAAAGTTATTAAGGATCCTATTAAGTCTTCTAAGCCCATTTTTGATACGTCTTTTGCTTCTTCAATGGCGGTGACCTTTGGATCCCAATCTTTAGGTAATGACCTAAGTATTTTGGTAACTAAGTCCTTGCTAGACAATTGTTTACCTAATGATCTCAACCCATTTGTTATGTTTGTGAACCTAGTATGCATTTCGGCAATGGTTTCATTAGCGTCCATCATGAATAGTTCATACTCTCTAAAGAGAAGATTCATCTTGGACTCTTTCACTTGATTTGTCTCTTCATGAGCTATCTCTTGCATATCCCAAATCTCCTTAGCGGTTTGAAGAGTAGAAACTCGATTGAACTCCTCGGGAGATAAGGCACAAATCAAGGCGATCATTGCTTTTGCATTGATGGTGGACTACTTTCTTTCATTTTTATCCCATAGTTCCATATCAACACTAGGTTCTTTATATCCATTTTGGATACTTCTCCAAACATCAAAATCTAAAGATTTCAAAACACTTTCATTCTAGCTTTCTAATATGGATAGTTTGAACCATTGAAGAAGGGAGGTCTAGTAGTGGATTGCCCCTCATTGCTATGAGAAAAGGTTGCCATTTGGATCTTTCCCTTGTGGGTTTTCAAAGAGAAATCCTATCTAATGAGCCTATGCTCTGATACCAAGTGAAATTCCACTTAGCAACCCAAGAGGCGGTGAATTGGGTTTCTTTTCAAATTTTAAGGATTTTGAAAAACTTAGATTGCACTAGTTTTAGATTGAATAGGAAATCAAAAATAGTATTTAAAGCAATAGTAAAAAGCTTACCACAAGAGAAGAGGTGAAGAGACAAAGAAGCTTTGACACAAGGATTTTTATAGTAGTTCGGTCTTAGCTCAAGACCTACTCCACTCTTCTCAAGTTACTCTCCTTGAGGATTCCACTATCTTCTCCAAGGAACTTAAATACGGCGTTCCTTCCGCCTTGTACAAATCGAGCTTCAAGCTCCAAGGGTCTTCTACGGCGCCCTTCGTGCCAAATACAAAGAAGATGAAAGGTTTTAGCTTGCTTGCCTCTGGATAGGCTAATTTACAAGTAAAGCTCACTCACTCTTACAAGAACAAGATGAACAAATGAAAGTCCTAAAGTCTCTCAAGAATAATCTAAGGTAAATGGCACAAGAGAGAGATTGAGAGTGAAGATCTTGAGGAGAAGGAGAATGAATGCCTTTTAATGCTCTTAAAATATTAGTAAACTCCTTAGGTGATGTTCCAAGAGTCCCAAGGTTCATATATATAGAGGGGAGAAAAATACACAATTTTTAAGCTCCCCAACGGTCTTCTCGGACTCCGGGCTCGGAGCTCTGAGTCCTTATTTTTTTGAACCTGGAACCATTCTCGGAGCTCCGAGAAGCCTACGAACAGCAGAATTTCTTATATTTTTGCTGTCTTTGTTTGGGCTTTTGGAACTTTTAATTTATCAAGTTAAATGGAATGTCATGAGGGTCCAACGATGTTGGGACACCACTATGAACATTCACAAACTCATTAAGTTCTACTTAGTTTGATTTTAACTCTCCTTTGTGCCATAGACCTAGATTAAACATGAAGGATCATTTACATTCTAAATTTACTTGGTCTTCAATCTTGTTGGCACCTTGTAGAGGCTTTGACATGTCTTCACTCAGCTCCACTGTGCTTGAGCCAAGCTTGAACTTTTGAGTTGATTACCATTCTTGTTAGGCTAGAGTTCAACATTGTCTTTGAATACCTTTGAGATGGTGATGCCTTCTTCATGCCTTTGATATCACTTTGAGCTTGAATGATTTGCCATTTGTCATGCACTCTTGAGGATGCTACGCTATCAACACCATAACTTTGCCAATGGAAATCATTAGTGTATAAAACCTTTATTTTATAACAAATTAAGTTTGTTAATCATCAAAACATTTCAATGGGAGTACTTGTTGAACTCTTGGGCTAACAATCTCCCCCTTTTTTATGATGACAAACATAATTTGTTTTAGGGTACGAGCTTCCCATTTATGGATGAATAAAACAATTTGTGCTCACCCTAAGAGTTTGATTTAATTGAACATTTAAGGCATTACTTTTAATGATTGAAATTTGATTGCAAAATTATAAGCATAGAGCTTTGCTCCGCCCTTAATTTATGCATATTATTATGACTTGGGAGCTCAAATATTCTCCCCCTTTTGTCATCACCAAAAAGGTGGAACAAAAGGAAAGAGGGCAGGTGTGAGCCAATGAGATAAGTGAATTGCAATGCAATAGAGAAAGCAAGCATAAGACTAGGTATGCGAGAAAAAAAATAGAACAGAGAAGCACATCGCACAGTAAACCAAAGATATATATATTTATATAGATTATGTGAAATGGCATACATAAACGTGCATACAACCAATCAAAGGACATAGCATCCACGACACATCATAACAGTGACAGAATTAGATAAACTGAATACATTCCAAAAAGATCCAACTGACTTTAGAAGCATCTAGCTAAATAGGATCCATACAACCAACTTATAATCCAAAGACGAGGCAAATAGAAACATATAGATAAGCCTGATAGAAATAGAAATCAGAGCAAAACAGGATCCATCATCAGAGAACAAGAGTCATCTACT
The DNA here is from genome assembly GCF_043159265.1 of Tasmannia lanceolata. Taxonomy (NCBI): domain Eukaryota; kingdom Viridiplantae; phylum Streptophyta; class Magnoliopsida; order Canellales; family Winteraceae; genus Tasmannia; species Tasmannia lanceolata. Next base: position 3,123,902 of record NW_027518721.1, read on the forward strand.
ACTCCGGAGGAGGCGGTGGCTGATGAGAAGAACTGGCCGGCGCCTGGCCCCACTGGTCATCGGAGAGGTAGCTGTAATAGGCGGCCCACTGGTCATCAACATGGGTAGTCATGGTCTGGAAGCAAGTCGAAATCTCAGAGTCGACATGGGTAGACAACCGCGCAAACTGTGAGGCCATGGATCGCTCAATGGCCTCCTGCATGTGAGCCAAATCCTGGCGAGTGCAGAACTGAGATGTATCTTGTGACGTCTGGGGTGCCGGTGCAGCCTGGTCCTCTAGCCGCCTCCATCGTCAGAATCAATGTCAATCGCTGCTTGATTTAGAACCATGCGGTTAAAGGTCTGAACATCAAACGGGGCAGTCGGAGTCATGGTCATCTCTCCATCCAAGATGATGCCAAAGTGGTGGAAGACACGGGTGAGAATCATACCATATGGCAAGGAAGAGCGGTAACGGCCAGGGGTCTCAAACATGTAGCGAAACATGATATAAGGCAGACAGAGCTGGCGGCCCTCTAGGATGCTCTAGATAATATATGCCTCTAAGGGTCTTAGGGCTTCACGCATCCCAGCATGAGGTATGAAGATGTGGTACATGAAGTTATGGATCATACGCGCAGTCGGAATGAGGTCGGAAGATTGGACAGGCATATTAGAGTGGTAGCGCCGTGTTATCCGACCATAGACAGTGTCATGATCAATATCATCAAGTGAATGTGTCCCATCTTCTGGCCAGAAATAGTGTAAGAGGCCCTCATGGCTAATCCTAAGAAGTGTGGCAAAAGTGTGATAGTTGAGTTTGATGACAGTCTTCTTGATCTTAGATTCGATTTTGAAGCAGGAAGGGGAAATGGTGAGATTGGCATAGAAGAGACGCACCAATCGAGGGTATACGGGTTCGTTGAGGTGAAGGATGGGTGTCCAATGAATGGCATCAAATTTGGCCTTTAAATTAAAAGTTTGAAGGACAGGAGGATCAATGTACCTACCGGTGAGGATGCCCCTAGTACCGACGTCGGCCCAGAGTTTTTTGGCCTTATCCCCAGTGAAAAAGGAGTTGGACACAACCTCGGCAGCCACAGCCTTGCCCTTGGCCATTATATTTTTCTCTTCTATTTTTGAAATTTTTTTCAAAAACCTAAATAAGAGCCTTGTGCTTTGATACCAAGTGAAATCCCAGAGGTGATGGCAACCCAAGAGGGGGGGGTGAATTAGGTTTCTTAAAAAAAAACTTTGCCAAAAAAATTGTGGAAATGAAAAACTAAATGGCAAATTAAAACTTTAAACACAAATGAAAATAAACCACAAATGCACAATAACAAAATTAGAGAGTGAGAAATACAGGGAGTACACCCGAGATTTATAGTGGTTCGGTCACTCAAGGACCTACTCCACTCCACCAAGACCTCTTGGTACTTTCACTACGGATTCCCTTAATGGCGGGGAATTAACCAAATTACAATAGTTCGGCTCCGCCTTGCAAGACTCGCCACGAACTAGAGAAAGTTCTGCGTCTTCAACACTTGCTCTTGAGATGGCTACACGTCTCTTCGCCCTCGCCAAAAATACAATGTTCTTCAAAGAAAGAAAACTAAAAATCCCTTTACAAGGGTTACAAAGGATGGATGTAGATGTACAAATTTAAGCCTAATCCACTTCCTTGGTTAGAGATGAGAGAGGCACTATGAACACTTTGGTTTGATCTTTAGAATGTTCAAAATAATGTTCAAAGATGGTTTAAAAAGGTTTAGATAGTGTATATAAAGCCTATTTGAAAATATGATCGTTTGGGGGTAAAACTGTAAAAAACGGAGTTAAAAAAGTCAACAAGAAAAAGCCCCAACGGTACTTTTGCCAGGCCGCTACGGTCGACCGGGCCACAGCGGTCGACCGCCCTTATCGGGCGCCTTTTTTTATTTTCAAATTCTCTATCGTCGCGGTCGACCGACCCAATGGCCGTCGTCTGGCGAGGACTACCTGTTCACTCAAAAAATTCGGCTCAAAACCTTTACGCGGTCGACCGACTATTAGGGGTCGTCCGCCCCAACCATGATGGATTGCTTCTGTATGAAACAACAACACATCCGCGATCGGCCAGGACTATCTCGGTATATCGGCCCCGATAAGTTTCGAGATGCATGGAATTCCAGGTTCCATCTCGTGCTCACCCGGCATAGCCCAGTCGACCGGCCCTATATGAAATTCCTTTTTTACTATAAAAACTTTTGGGACTTTTGGGCCATGGACTTTGGGATTTAATCCTACATTTTCAAATACAATTTCAAATAAATTTTATCCTATGTTTAATGCCTTTGACATCTCTAAAAATAAAGAGAGGAGTACAAACTCTATTGACTTGAAAAGCACTACAATCTTCTCTTGGTCATCAAGGCTTCAAGTCCACCAAGCTTCATGGATCATCCTAGCTTTGGCACTACAAAGGCATTCAAATTTAGCTTCAATGACTTGATCCAAGTTTCCTTGATTGCACACTAATGAGATCTACAACTTAGACAATCAAAAGCACATTAGTGATATAAAATCACTTGTGTACGGAATCATCAAAACAAGAAGGTAATGCCAAGGATGGAACCATTGGGCTTACAAATACCCTCTCATTCTCAACTCAAAACTTGGCTAAAAGCTCCTTGACACCATCTCTAGGGTTTCCTATGTCTAAAAGATGGATGTTTTATAAAGTTTCTAAAATAAGAAACTTTCTATTTTTTCAATCCCCATCCTTCATCAACTAAATCTATTATTCAATATTGTAAGCCCAAGGGTTTCCATGTGTTAATCATTCACCTTTCCTTCTTGTTTTGATACTAGTAAACTAAATTGATTAGCATTTATGGACTGATGTGTTGCTTTGAGGTGTTGTGTTGTATACAGGATTTTCATGTCATAGTCGCCATTACACAACTCTTCACAACACATGGCTTGTGGATCAAGGAGCAAAGGAACCAAGAGCTTTCGCCGACATTGAAGACATCCTCATTTGAAGATATTCGAATCAAGAAGCTCATCATGAAGATTCCACAGGTTCCCTAAGCAAGTGTCAAGAAGGAGCTTGGAGTTGAACATGCCATGGTGACACCTCATGTACCTCAACATGCATTGAAGATTGGAGGACAAGTCACAAGAGCCAAGACAAGGATAAGATGTTCACCCAAGCTGAAGAAGTCCAAGAAAGTGCAAAGGAGCCAAGTTATTCCAAGAAGACTCAAGGTTCTTATTTTTAGAATGTATTTGGAGTCCTTTTGATTTTATGATTAAATGCACTTTCAAAAGGTTTTCAAATGATTTTTATACTTAACATTTTACATCTTTGAAAACCATCACCACACCCAAAAATGTGTTTGAAAACCTTGGACTTAAGCCCAAAGACCATAGCCCAAAAGCCCCTGATCTTTAAAGTTAAAATGGAATTTTTACCAGAGCCGGTCGACCGGGCCAGGCCGGCCGACCGCGGGATGGAACCTAGAAATCCAGGCCATCTCGAATTTTATCGGGCCGGTCGACCGGGTTAAGCCGGGCGACCACGGATATGTGTCTGTTTCAAAACAGAACAATCCTACATGGTTTGGACAGATGAACGCCGCGGGTCGGTCAACCGGGATAGGTTTTTGAGCCAAATTTTTTGAGCAAACAGTTAGCCTTCGCCGGGCGACCGCCGTGTGGCCAGTCAACCGCAATGGTAAGAAATTTGAAAATAGAATAGGGCGCCCGATAGAGGTGGACGACCGCCGTTGCCTGGTCGACCGCCGCGGTCGAGCAAACTAGCCGTTAGGGCATTTTTCTGCTTGACTTTTTCAAGCCATTTATTTACAGTTTTACCCCAAATGGTCATATTTGCAAATACACTATATATACATCATTAAAATCTATCTCTATAAGCTTTTGAACATTTTGAGAAAGATCAAATCCCATTTCTCCTTGAGCTTCAGCATTCTATTTCAAATGCTAAAAATCTCTTTGATCTTCCATTTCGGCCCGTGAAGAAAAGGGTCTCTGATTCGGCCCGTGAAGAACGGTGAATCATGTGTGAGGGTTTGATTCCCTTGCCAAGGCTTCGTGCGAGGGGCTTCGCTTTGGCCCTTGAGAATGGAAAAGAAAGAGTCTATTCCCTTTGGAGATGAAGGAGTCGGGTGTACGGCTTGATCATTTTAGTGGAGATCCCAAGGAGGTAAACTTGGAAGAGTGGAGTAGGTCAAGTTGTGACCAAACCAGTATAAATTTTGTGCCTTGTGGATGCTTACTCTTTTCTCTCTCTCTCTCTCTCTCTTGCACGTGTGGTGATTGGTAATTTCTAACCTTACTTTTGTTATGCTTTAATTGAACATGGGTTAGTAAATGCACTTGTGTTAAATGTTATAAACCCTAAATGCATTATGATATCCATTTGAACAAGGGTTAGTAAATGTGCATGATTAGAAAGTCTAAATCCTAGCATTTATTGATATACATATTTGAAGAAGGGTTAGACTAATTAGTGATTAATTAGAAGATTAATTTTTAATCTTCCTTAATTAAGCCTAAAATTTCTAATTGACCAATTCACCCCCCTCTTGGATTGTCACACCTGTACTTCAAATACTCTCTCATTCTCATCCCAAAAGTTGGTGAAAGGCTGGTTGACATCATTTCTAGGGTTTCAATACCATAAAAGATGGTCTTTCACCAACTAAATCTAACATTTAATACCATCTCATCCTAATCTCAATACATGGCTAAAACTCCTTCACACCATCTCGAGGGTCTCTAATGTCGAAAAGATTGATGTTTTATGAAGTTTCTAAAGTAGAAACCTTTTGGCTTTTTTCAATCTTCATATTTTATCAACTGAATCTAAGATTCAATACCATCTCATCTTAATCTCAAAATTTGGCTAAAAGCTCCTTCACACCATCTCTAGGGTCTCCTATGTCTAAAAGATTGATGTTTTATAAAGTTTCTAAAATAGGAAACTTTTTATTTTTTCAATCTTCATCCTTTATCAACTAAAGCAAAGATTCAATACCATCTCATCCCCATCTCAAAATTTGGCTAAAAGCTCCTGAACACAATCTCGAGGGTTTCCTATGTCTTAAAGATGGATGTTTTATAAAGTTTCTAAAATAAGAAACTATCTATTTTTTCAATCTCCATCCTTTATCAACAAAATCTAAGATTCAATACCATCTAATCCAAATCTCAAAACTTGGCTAAAAGCTCTTAGACACCATATCTAGGGTTTACTAAGTGTAAAAGATTGATGTTTTATAAAGTTTCTAAAATAAGAAATTTTTTATTTTTTCAATCTCCATCCTTCAGCAACTAAATATAAGATTTAATACCCTCTCATTCTCAACTCAAAACATCGCTAAAAGCTCCACGACATCATCTCTAGGGTTTCCTATGTCTAAAAGATGGATGTTTTATAAAGTTTCTAAAATAAGAAACTTTAAATTTTTTAATCTCCATCCTTCATCAACTAAATCTAAGATTCAATACCCTCTCATTCTCATCCCAAAACTTGGCAAAGAGCTGGTGACATCATCTCTAGGGTTTCAATACCATAAAATATGGTCTTTCATCAACTAAATCTAAGATTCAATACCATCTCATCCTAATCTCAAAACTTGGCTAAAAGCTCCTTCACACCATCTCTAGGGTCTCCTATCTCTAAGAGATTGATGTTTTAAAAAGTTTCTAAAATAAGAAACGTTTTCTTTTTTCAATCTTCATCCTTTATCAACTAAAGCTAAGATTCAATACCATTTTATCCCCATCTCAAAATTTGGCTAAAAGCTCATTAACACAATCACGAGGGTTTCCTATGTCTAAAAGATGAATGTTTTATAAAGTTTCTAAAGTAAGAAACTTTTTATTTTTTCAATCTCCATCCTTCATCAACAAAATCTAAGATTCAATACCATCTAATCCAAATCTCAAAACTTGGCTAAAAGCTCTTACACACCATCTCTAGGGTTTACAAAGTGTAAAAAATTTATCTTTTATGAAGTTTCTAAAATAAGAAACTTTTTATTTTTTCAATCTACATCCTTCACAACTAAATCTAAGATTCAATACCCTCTCATTCTCATCTCAAAACTCTGCTAAAAGCTACTTGACACCATCTCTAGGGTGTCTTATGTCTAAAAGATGGATGTTTTATAAAGTTTCTAAAATAAGAAATTTTCTATTTTTTCAATTTTCATCATTCATTAACTAAATCTAAGATTGAATACCCTCTCATTCTCATCCCAAAACTTGGCTAAAAGCTCATTGACATCATCTGTAGGGTTTCAATACCGTAAAAGATGGTCCTTCATCAACTAAATCTATGATTCAATACCATCTGATCCTCATCTCAAAACTCGGCTAAAAGCTTCTGGACACCATCTGTACGGTCTCCTATGTCTAAAATATTCATGTTTTATAAAGTTTAAAAAATAGGAAACTATCTAGTTTTTCAATCTCCATCCTTTATCAACTAAGTCTAAGGTTTAATACCATCTCATCCTCTTCTCAAAACTTGGCTAAAAGCTCCTTAACACCATCTCTAAGGTTTCCTATGTCCAAAAGATGTATGTTTTATGATGTTTCTAAAATAAGGAACTTTCTATTATTTCAATCTCTAGGATTCATCAACTAAATCTAAGATTCAATACCATCTAATCCTCATTTCAAAACATGGCAAAAAGTTCCTTGACAGCATCTCTAGGGTATTCTTAGTGTAAAAGATTGATGTTTTATAAAGTTTCTAAAATAGGAAACTTTTTAGTTTTCAAAAGTCCATCCTTCATTAACTAAATCTAAGATTCAATACCATCTCATTCTCAGCTCAAAACTTGGCTAAAAGCCCCTTAACACCTTCTCGAGGTTTTCCTATTTCTAAAAGATAGATGTTTTACAAAGTTTTTAAAATAAAAAAATTTTCTATTTTTTTAGTCTCCATCCTTCATCAACTAAATCTAGGATTCAATACCATCTAATCCTCATCTCAAAACTTAGCTAAAAAGCTCTTTGACCCCATCTCCAGGGTTTACTAAAAGTAAAAGATTAATGTTTTATAAAGTTTCTAAAAGAAGAAAATTTTTATTTTTTCAATCTCAATCATTCAACAACTAAATCTAAGATTCAATACCATCTCATTCTAATATCAAAACATGGCTAAAAGCTCCTTAACACCATCTCTAGGGTTTGCTATGTCTATAAGACTGATATTTTATAAAGTATTAAGATAAGAAACTTTCTATTTTTTCAATCTCCATCCTTAATCAACTAAATCTAAGATTCTATACCCTCTCATTCTCATCCCAAACTTAGCTAAAAGCTCCTTAACACCATCTCTAGGGTTTCCTATGTCTATAAGACTGATATTTTATAAAGTATTAAGATAAGAAACTTTCTATTTTTTCAATCTCCATCCTTAATCAACTAAATCTAAGATTCTATACCCTCTCATTCTCATCCCAAACTTAGCTAAAAGCTAGTTGACATGATCTCTAGGGTTTCAATACCATAAAAGATGGCCCTTGATCATCATCTCAAAACTGGGCTAAAAGCTCCTTGACACCATCTATAGGGTTTCTGAAAATCCGATATAGGGGGTCCCAAGTTATAATAGAAATGGCAACTATGAGGAGGGAGAATACGGTTGTTTAAGAAAACTAGAATTTACCAATTCGAAAAACTTAAACCGATTAAGAGATCAAAAACAATATTTTAAGCATACAAGTTAAATCTAATGGTGCAATGCAAATAAAAGAGCAAAGAGATAGAAAGAGTGCACCCGAGATTTAAAGTGGTTCGGTCCTCAAACCCGAGGCCTACTCCACTCCACCAACCAAACCCGTTGATGGCTTCACTATTTGATCTTCTTAACCTTGGCGAAGATCGGTGCCAATTACAATTGCTTTAACCTTGGTGGCAATCCTCACCACGGAGAAAAAGGGCTCCGCTTCTCCGAATACTCGCCCGAATACAAATCTTGAAAGATGAAGGAAAGAACTAAAAAATCCCTTCACAAGGGTTACAAAAGATGTACAATTGAGAGCCTATGATCCAAATCCTAGAGTTGGTGATGAGAGGCACAATTGAAGCTTGATTCACTCTTGGGTATTCAAATGAAGTTTAAGAGTGTTAGGATTGATAGTTTGTATGTTTAGAACACCCATATTTATAGGAAAAACAAAATATGACCGTTCAGTGGCATTACGGTAATTCCAGCAAAATTCTAAACGGCTCTTTTTCAGACCGTTGGAGTGTTCTCGGAGTTCCGAGAATAATTCTCGGAGTTCCGAGAATAATTCTCGGAGTTCCGAGAATTCTCGGAGTTCCGAGAAAAAATCTCGGAGTTCCGAGAAGCCACACAGAAATTGGAAAAAGTCTACTGGACCATTTCTCGGAGTTCCGAGAATAATTCTCGGAGTTCCGAGAAAAACTCTCGGAGTTCCGAGAAGCCTATGCAGAGCAGATTTTCAATTCTGTTTTTTGGGCTTCCAGTTCTCAACCAAGATGGGATTGCTATGAGGGTTCCAAGGTGTTGGAACTCCACAAATACAATCACTTGTTTATTTAGGGTGTGTGAGATTACTTTAATTATGCCTCTAAAAACCTAATCTAGGTTTGGATCAATTACATTTAAGAAATGGTCTTCAATATTAATTTCTTCATGTCTTCAAGTCTTCATGACTTCTTGCTTGATGACTTTGGCCTTCCAATTAGTGGTCCAATGTGGGCTTCTTGGCCTTCAATCCAAGCATCCTTGATCTTACTTTATCAAGATCTACAACTTAGACAAACAAACACTTTAGTGATAAATGATCACTTGTGTTTTGGAATCATCAAAACAAGATGGGAATGCCAAGGTAAAAACCATTGGGCTTACAGTTTCCTATGTTTAAAAGATGGAGGTTTTTTAAACTTTCTAAAATAAGAAACTTTCTATTTTTTCAATCTCCATCCTTGATCAACTAAATCTAAGATTCAATACCATCTTAGATTTCGTTTATGAAGGATGATGATTGAAAAAATAGAAAGTTTCTAATTTTAAAAGCTTTATAAAACATCCATCTTTTAGACATAGGAGACCCTTGAGACGGTGTCAAGGAACTTTTAGCCATGTTTTGGGATGAGGATGAGATGATATTGAATCTTAGATTTAGTTGAAGAAGGATGGAGTTTGAAAAAGATTGAAAGTTTCTTATTTTAAAAACTTTATGAAACATCCACCTTTTAGACATAGGAAACCCTACAGATGAGCTCAACGAGCTTTTAACCAAGTTTTGGGATGAGAATAAGTGGGTATAGAATCTTAGATTTAGTTGATGAAGGATCCAGATTGAAAAAATAGAAAGTTTCTTATATTAGAAACTTTATTAAACATCAAACTTTTAGACTTAGTAAACCCTAGAGATGGGGTCAAGGTGCTTTTAGCCATGTTTTGGGACGAGGATGAGATGATATTGAATTTTAGATTTAGTTGAGGAAGGATGGAGATTGAAAAACAGGAAGTTTCTGTTCTAAATAAACTTTATAAAACATCCATCTTTTAGACATAAGAAACCATCTATATGGTGTGAAGGAGCTTTCAGTCATGTTTTGAGATGAGTTTTAGATGGTTTTGAATCTTAGATTTAGTTGACGAAGGATGGATATTGAAAAAAAAGAAAGTTTCTTATTTCAAAAACTTTATAAAATATCCCTCTTTTAGACATAGGAAACCCTAGAAATGGTGTTAAGGAGCTTTTAACCAAGTTTTGGGATGAGGATGAGATTGTGTCAACGAGCTTTTAGCCAAGTTTTGGGATGAGAATGAGAGGGTATTGAATCATAGATTTAGTTGATGAAGGATGGAGATTGAGAAAATTGAAAGTTTCATATTTTAGAAACTTTATAAAACATAAATTTACACTTCGTAAACCTAGAGATAGTGTCATGGAGCTTTGAGCCAAGTTTTGGGATGAGTTAGCGATGGTATTGAATCTTAGATTTAGTTGATGAAGGATGGAGAAAAAATAAAAAGTTTATTATTTTAGAAACTTTCTAAAACATCTATGTTTAAGACATATGAAACCGTAGAGATGGTGTCAAGGAGCTTTTAGCCATGTTTTGAGATGACGATGCGGTGGTATTGAATCTTAGATTTAGTTGATGAAGGATGGAGAATCAAAAAATAGAAAGCTTCTTATTTTAGAAAGGTTAAAATATCCATCTTTTAGACTTACTAAACCTTAGAGATGGTGTCAATGAGCTTTTAGCCATGTTTTGAGATGAGGATGAGATGATATTGAATCTTAGATTTAGTTGGTGAATGATGGAGATTGAGAAAATAGAAAGCTTCTTATTTTAGAAACTTTGTAAAACATCAATATTTTAAAATTAGTAAACTCTAGAGATGATGTCAACGAGCATTTTGCCAAGTTTTGGGATGAGAATGAGAGGGTATTGAATCTTAGAATCAGTTGATGAAGGATTGAGATTGAAAAAATAAAAAGTTTTTTATTTTAGAAACTTTATAAAACATCAATCTTTTAAACATAGGAAACCCTAGAGATGGTGTTAAGGGGCATTTAGGCAAGTTTTGGGATTAGGATGAGATGGTGTCAACGAGCTTTTAGCCAAGTTTTGGGATAAGAATGAGACGGTATTGAATCTTAGATTTACTTCATGAAGGATGCAGATTGAAGAAATATAAAATTTCATATTTTTGAAACTTTAGAAAACAACAATCTCTTACACTTAGTAAACCTTAGAGATGGTGTCAGGGAGCTTTGAGGCAAATTTTGGGATGAGTTAGCGATGGTATTGAATAATAGATTTAGTTGATGAAAGATGAGGAAGAAATAAAAAATTTCTTATCTTAGAAACTTTATAAAACATCTATCTTTTAGACATATGAAACCCTAGAAATGGAATAAAGGATCTTTTAGCCAAGTTTTGAGATGAGGATACGATGGTAATGAATCTTAGATTTAGTTGATGAAGTATGCAGACTGAAAAAATAGAAACTTTGTCATTTTAGAAAATTTCTAAAACATCAATCTTTTAGTCAAAGGAAACCCTATAGATTGTGTAAAGGAGCTTTTAGCTAATTTTTAGGATGAGGATGAGAATTGAAAAAATAGAAAGTTTCTGATTTTAGACGCTTTATAAAACAAACATCTTTTAAACATAGGAAACCCTACAGATGGTGTCATGGAGCTTTTAGCCAAGTTTTGAGATAATGATGAAATAATATTGAATCTTAGATTTAGTTGATTAAGGAAGGAGATTGAAAAAATAGAAAGTTTCTTATCTTAGAAACTTTACATAACATTCATCTTTTAGACATAGAAAATCCCAAAGATGATGTCAAGGAGCTTTTAGCTAAGTTTTGAGATGAGAATGTGACGGTATTGAATCTTAGATCTAGTTGATCATGAATGGAGATTGAAAAAATAGAAAGTTTCTTATTTTAGAAACTTTATAAAACATCAATATTTTAGACTTAGTAAACCATAGAGATGGTGTCAAGGAACTTCTAGATTCGTCTTTCAGGGTATCTAAACCCTAGAGATCATGTCAATGAGTTTTTAGCAAAGTTTTGAGATGAGAATGAGAGGGCATTGAATCTTAGATTTAGTTGATAAAGGATGGAGATTGAAAAAATAGAAAATTTCTTATTTTAGAAACTTTATGAAGCATTAATCTTTTAGACATATGAGACCCTACATCCATCTTTTAGCCATGATTTTGGGTGAGTTAGTGATGGTATTGATTCTTAAATTTAGTTGATGAAGGTGGAGAAAAATTAAAAAGTTTCTTATTTTAAAAACTTTATAAAATATCTATCTTTTAGACATAAGAAACCCTAGGGATGGTGTCAAGGAGCTTTTAGCCAAGTTTTGATATGAGGGTGAGATGGTATTGAATTTTAGATTTAGTTGAGGAAGGATGGAGATTGAAAAACAGGAAGTTTCTGATCTAAAGAAACTTTCTAAAACATCCATCTTTTAGACATAGGAAACCATCTATATGGTGTTAAGGAGCTTTTAGTTAAGTTTTGAGAAGAAGTTTATATGGTATTGAATCTTAAATTTAGTTGATCAATGATGGAGATTGAAAAAATAGAAAGTTTTTTTATTTTTTAAACTTTATACAACATCCATCTTTTAGACATAGGAAACCTTACAGATCGTGTCAATGAGGTTTTAGCCAAATTTTGAGATGAGGATGAGATAGCATTGAATCTTAGATTTAGTTGATGAAGGATTGAGATTGAAAAAATAGATTGTTTCTGATTGTAGAAACTCTGTAAAACATCCACCTTTTAAACATAGGAGACCTTAAAGATGGTGTCAATGAGCTTTTAGCCATGTTTTGGGATGGCGGTGAAATGTTATTGAATATTAGATTTAGTTGATGATGGATGGAGATTGACAAAATATAAAGTTTCTTATCTTTTATACTTTATATAACATTCATTTTTTATGGTATTAAAAGCCTAGAGATGATGTCAACGAGCTTTTAGCTAAGTTTTGGGATGAGAATGAGAGGGTATTGCATCTTAGATTTAGTTGATGAAGGATGAATTTTGAAAAAATAGAAAGTTTCAGATTTTATAAACTTTATAAAACATCTATCTTTTAGACATTAGAAACTCTAGAGATCGTGTTAATGAGCTTTTATCCAACTCATCCTCATCCCAGAACTTGGCAAAGTTCCTTGACACCATCTCTAGGGTTTCCTAAGTGTAAAAGATTGATGTTTTATAAAGTGTCTAAAATAAGAAACTTTATATTTTTTCATTCTCTATCATTCATTAACTAAATCTAAGATTCAATATCATCTCATCCTCATCTCAACTTGGCCAAAAGCTCATTCACACCATCTCTAGGGTTTCCTATGTCAAAATGATTGATGTTTTATTAAATTTCTAAAATAAGAAACTTTCTATTTTTTCATTCTCCAAACTTTATCACCTAAATCTTCGATTTAATACCATCTTATCATCATCCCAAAACTTAGGTAAAAGATCATTCACACCATCTCTAGGGTCTCATATGTTTAAAATATGGATGTTTTATAAGCTTTCTAAAAAAAGAAACTTTCTATTTTTTCTATCTCCATCCTTTATCAACTAAATCTAAGATTGAATACCATCTCATTCTCATATCAAAACTTGGCTAAAAGAACTTTGACACCACCTCTAAGGTTTCCCACGTTTAAAAGATGGATGTTTTATAAAGTTTCTAAAATAAGAAACTTTCTATTTTTTCAATCTCCATACTTTATCAACTAAATCTATGATTCAATACCATCTCATCCTCATCTCAAACCTAACCGAAAAGCTCATTGACACCATCTCTAACGTTTATTAAGTCTAAAAAATTGATGTTTTATAAAGTTTCTAGAATAAGAAACTTTCTATTTTTTTAATCTACATCCTTCATCAACGAAACTTTCTATTTTTTCAATCTCTGTCCTTCATTAACTAAATCTAAGATTCAAAACCCTCTCATTCTCATCCCAAAACTTAGCTAAAAGCTCGTTGACATCATCTTTAGAGATTAAATATCATAAAAGATGGTCCTTTATCAACTAAATCTCTGTTTCAATACCATCTCATTCTCATCTAAAAACTTGGCTGAACGCTCCTTCACACCATCTCTAGCGATTCCTATGTCTAAAAGATTGATGTTTTATAAAGTTTCTAAAGTAAGAAACTTTCTATTTTTTTTATTTCCATCCTTTATCAGCTAAATGTAAGATTCAATACCATCTAATCCTCATCTCAAAACATCGCTAAAAGCTCCTTAACACCATCTCAAGGGTTTCCTATGTTTAAAAAAAGGATATTTTATAAAGTTTCTAAAATAAGAAACTTTCTTTTTTTTCAATCTCCATCTTTAATCAACAAAATCTAAGATTCAATACCACATAATCCTCATCTAAGAACTTCGCTAAAAGCACTTTGACAACATCTCTAGGGTTTACTAAGTGTCAAAGATTGATGTTTTATAAAGTTTCTAAAATAAGAAACTTTTTATTTTTTCAATCCCCATCCTTCAGCAACAAAATCTAAGATTTAATACCCTCTCATTCCCAACTTAAAACTTGGCTAAAAGCTCCTCGACAGCGTCTTTAGGGTTTCCTACAGCTAAACGATTGATATTTTATAAAGTTTTTAAAAGAAGAAACTTTCTATTTTTTCAACTAAATCTAAGATTCAATACCCTCTCATTCTCATCCCAAAACTTGGCAAAAAGCTGGTTTACATCATCTCTAGGGTTTAAATACCATAAAAGATGGTCTTTCATAAACTAAATCAAAGATTTAATACCATCTCTTCCTAATCTCAAAACTGAGCTAAAAGCTCCTTCATACCATTTCTACGATCTCCTACGTCTAAAAGATTGATGTTTTATAAAGTTTCTACAGTAGAAAACTTTTTATTTTTTAATCTTCATCCTTTATCAACTAAATCTAAGATTCAATACCATCTCATCCTCATCTCAAAATTTAGCTGAAAGCTCCTTAACACAATCTCGAGAGTTTTCTATGTCTATAAGATGGATGTTTTATAAAGTTTGTAAAATAAGAAACTTTCTATTTATTCAATCTCCATCATTCATCAACTAAATCTAAGATTCAATACTATCTAATCCTCATCTCAAAACTTGGATAAAAGCTCGTTGACATTAGCGTTACGGTTTAGTAAGTCTAAAAGATAGATGTTTTCTAAAGTTTCTATAATAAGAAACTTTCTATTTTTTCAATCTCCATCTTTAATCAACTAAATCTAAGATTCAATACCCTCTCATTCTTATCCCAAAACATGGCTAAAAGCTCGTTGCCATCATCTCTAGGGTTTCTTATGTCTAAACGTTGGATGTTTTAGATGCTTTATAAAGTTTCTAAAATAAAAAACTTTCTGTTTTTTCAATCTCCATCCTTCATCAACTAAATCTAAGATTCAATATCATCTCATCATTATCTCAAAACTTGGCTAAAAGCTCATTCACACCATCTCTAGGGTTTACTAAATCTAAAAGATTAATATTTTATAAAGTTTCAAAAGTAAGAAACTTTCTATTTTTTCAATCTCCATCCTTAATCAACTAAATCTAAGATTCAATACCCTCTCACTCTCATCCCAAAACTTGGCTAAAAGCTCGTTGACACCATCTCTAAGGTTTCCTATGTCTAAAAGATTGATGTTTTATAAAGTTTTCAAAATAAGAAACTTTCTATTTTTTCAATCTCCATCCTTGATCAACCAAATCTAAGATTCAATACCATCATATCATCACCCCAAAACTAGGTTGAAAGCCCCTTGACACCATATCTAAGGTCTCCTATGTATGAAAGATGGATGTGTTTTTAAGTTTCTAAAATAAGTAACTTTCTATTTTTTCAATCTCCATTCTCTATCAACTAAATCTAAGATTCAATACCATATCATCCTACCTAAAAACTTGGCAAAAAACTCCATGACACCATCTCTAGGGTTTCCAATGTCTAAAAAATGGATGCTTTATAAAGTTTCTAAAATAAGAAACTTTCTATTTTTTAAATCTCCATCCATCATCAACTAAATTTAAGAAAGAAAACAAATACTTCCTCATCCCAAAACTCTTACTCATCTCAAAACTTGGCAAAAACCTTCTTTACACCATCTCTAGGGTTTACTAAGTCTAAAATATTGATGTTTTATAAAGTTTCAAAAATAAAAAACATTCTATTTTTTCAATCTCCATCCTTCTTCAACGAAATCTAAGATTCAATACCCTCTCATTCTGATCCCAAAACTTGGCTAAAAACTCGTTGACATCATCTCTAGGGTTTCATATGTCTAAAAGATGGATGTTTTATAAAGTTTCTAAAATAAGAAACTTTCAATTTTTCAATCTTCACCCATCGTAAACTAAATCTAAGATTCAATACCATATCATCATCATCTCAAAACTTGGCTAAAAGCTCTACGACACCATCTCTAGGGTTTATTACGTGTAAAAGATTGATATTTTGTAAAGTTTCTAAGATAAGAAACCTTATATTTTTTCAATCTCCATCCTCCATTAACTAAATCTAAATTCAATACCCTCTCATTCTCATCCCAAAACTTGGCTAAAAGCTCGTTGATTTCACCTCTAGGGCTTCGTATGTCTAAAAGATAGATGTTTTAAAAAGTTTCTAAAATAAGGAACTTTCTATTTTTTCAATCTTCATCTTTCATCAACTAAATCTAAGATTCAATATCATCTCATCCTCATCCGAAAACGTGGCCAAAAGCTCCTTCACACCGTGTCTAAGGTCTCCTACCTCTAAAAGATTGATCTTTTGTAAAGTTTCTAAAATAAGAAACTTTCTATTTTTCAATTTTCATCCTTTATAAACTAAATCTAAGATTCAATACCATCTCATCCTCATCTCAAAACTTGTCTAAAACCTCCTCGACACCAACTTTTGGGTTTTCTATGTCTAA
The DNA here is from genome assembly GCF_043159265.1 of Tasmannia lanceolata. Classification (NCBI taxonomy): domain Eukaryota; kingdom Viridiplantae; phylum Streptophyta; class Magnoliopsida; order Canellales; family Winteraceae; genus Tasmannia; species Tasmannia lanceolata. The sequence goes on from NW_027518721.1 coordinate 3,140,358, forward strand.
AAGATTGATTTCTTACAAAGTTTCAATAGTAAGAAACTTTCTATTTTTTCAATCTCCATCCTTCATCAACTGAATTTAAGGTTCAATATCATCTCATCCTCATCTCAAAACTTAGCAAAAAGCTCCTTCACACCGTCTCTATGGTTTCTAATGTCTAAAAGTTAGATGTTTTATAAAGTTTTTAAAATAAGAAACTTTTTATTTTTTCAATCACAATCCTTATTCAAATAAATGAAAGATTCGATACCATCTAATCCTCATCTCAAATCTTGGCTAAAAGTTTCTTGACACCATCTATGGGGTTTCCTATGTCTAAAAGATTGATGTTTTATAAAGTTTCTAAAATAAGAATCTTTCTAATTTACAATCTCCATCATTGATCAACAAAATATAAGATTCAATACCATCTAATCCTAATCTCAAAACTTGGCTAAAAGCTCGTTGACACCATCTATAGGGTTTTCTATGTCTAAAAGGTGGATGTTTTATAATGTTTCTAAAATAAGAAACTTTCTATTTTTCAATATCTATCCTTCTCCAACTAAATCTACGATTCAATACTGATGGCGTCCGGATTCGGGTCTGCGATCGCGCGGTCGGTAGAGGGCCTCCGCGGGGTCTGCAATCACAAACAAAAGGGGGTCAGGGGGTCCGGGGTGGGTCCCGGACGACCACTTCGACACCCAAGTCAGATCCTTTGACCAGTCAATATAAAGAACAGCTAGAAAGGGAGGGGGTTTTGATCAGGGTTACCAGGGCCGGTGCGCGGGGACATTTCTGGGTGCGTAAATGAGTGAGTCGGAGGGGACTAGCAGGGAGGGCAGGATGGGATTCCTGGCCGCCTCTGTTGTTGCCTTGCCTCTTTTTCCGGTATTGCGGGGTGGAGGATGGGTGAATTCCCTGCTTTCAGGGGCTAAAAGAAAAAAGGGTCATTTCTTCTTCCTTTCCCTCCCCTTTTAAAGGGAGGTGTGCGGCCCTTTTCATCATTATGGAGGGAAAAACTTCCTTTGCAGGATTGGGCCGTCCCTCTGCCTCGCCGGCGCGCGTGGCTTTGGCGGCCATTTCCTTCCCTAATTTGTGATGATGAGGCCTGGGTGGTGAGAGAAACTTCCTTTGCAGGATTGGGCCATCCCTCTGCCTCGCCGGCGCGCGTGGCTTTGGCGGCCATTTCCTTCCCTAATTTGTGATGATGAGGCCTGGGTGGTGAGAGTGCAACACGTGTCATGAATCCGTGGTCTTTGTCGTTTTCCAACACCCTTCTTCATGATGGTTGGGCTCTGCTCGTGTATGGATGACACGTGGCGATATCTGGGAGCATAGCCGTATTTGTGCCCCATCATAACTCCCCCTTACTCCTTTGGTCCATTGAATGGGCCAAGGGAGTAACGTTTTGCTCGAGCTAAGTCATGATGAGGATATTTACGAGGGCTCCGGGGTGCGAGGAGACGTGCCGTTTTATCCGGCGGCTGTCCTTGGGAAGCGGCAGCGTCGTTAGGAAGGCTGCGTTGTCTCGAGGCACCGGGATTTCTTTCCCAAGTTTAAAAGAGGGGAATTACCCTGGTGTCTTTTTGTGGCTCTTCGTCGCTCTTCTTCTTTCCTTTGCGGTAGGGGTTCTTTTCGTATATTCTCCAGCAACATGTCTGGCTCTTCTTCACGAGTTAGGGGCAAGGCCTGTTTCCTCCAGGAGTCGTCGAGCGACCCTGACTTGTCCTCCGATCCGGGGGAGGATCTCGTGGCTCGTCGGAAGAAGGCTAAGAGGGGCCCGGGCGCTTCGTCGGGCTTCCCCCCCCTTCGCCTTTCTTCCCTGCCTAGGAAGGACAGATTGTCCAGGTCCCGCGTTGCCCGAGAGTGGTCGTTTTTCTCTCTAGCCTATCGTCAGGGAACGGAACTGCGTGGACGTGTTTCGAAGATGGGTCAGGAGATCGAGGACTTGAAGCGGGAGAACGAGGTTCTACAGAAGAAAGTTCATCTTCTCAACGAGCAGCTGTTGGAATATGAGGTGGACCCCCTGCTGGAGACCTCTGGGGAGGAGTCGTTCTCCGATTAAGCTTTGGCTTTCTATGTTTTCCTGCGTGTCTATCCCCTTCTCTGGCGGGGATTTCTGAGGCCTGCGTGCCCTGTGCTATTTTTTTTTGGTTTCCCTTTATTTTTGTAGGCCTATGGGCCAGGAGGATATTAATGGGTAGTTTATGTGTATTTGGGCCGTATCTCTTAATGTTGTTCTTGGCTTGTGATGGAGAATCTCTGTGTTTGCAAGGATTTGCGATGCTCTGACCCTTCCGGGCGCTCTCTTTTTTTTTTTTTTTTTTTTTTTTTTTGGGCCCGAACCTGCGTGGGGTCGGGATAGCGAGGCGTGTCGAATTCGTATGATCTTGCCCTTTACCCTCTACTTCCTTTATGAGGGTTAGGCTTTATGTAGATCTGGGGGCGACACGTGGCGTGCTTCGGTGATAGCGCCGTCTTTGTATGTTATCGTGATATGACCTTTAGTCCATTGATTGGCCTCGGGGAGCGGGCCTGTTGGCATAGTTAAAGGATAAGGTGGTGAAGGCGTTTATGGGAGCATTGGGGTGTGAGCGGATATTCTGCTCCGTCCGGCGGCTCCTTCCCGAGGCTCCGCTTGGTTGTTCAGTAGGAAACGGACACGCGGGTAGTAAGTGCTTCATTTTTCCACACCGGGATTTCCTATAAGCGTTCTACAAGGGGTGAGCTTTCCTGAAGTCAGGAAGATCGTCCTTTGTTTCTTCTTTGCCTTTTTGATTTCTTCCGGCCTTTCTTCAGGCTTGTCCGAGATGTCGTCGCCTTTCCAGGGTCTCTTTGCGAGCGACGATCGTAGGTCTGATCGCGACGGGAGTCGTCCGAATAACCCCGAGGCAAACTCTGGCGGGCTGGGGCCTCAGCGAGGGGTTCCGGAGGGGGACATGGATCATCCTCCTCCCCTGCACGAGAGGGAGTCTCATGAAGCGTTAATTCACCGCAACCGTTCCTTCTTTTCCTGCGTCCATCGTAGGGGAATGGAGGTTTTTAGCCGGATGAGGGACATGGATCGGGAGATTGCTGCTTTGCGCGCGGAGAACGATCTGCTGAGGAACCGGGTGCGTTGGTTAAATGACCAGGCCCGTTTCGTTGGGAATCGGCGTTGGGGAAGCTCTTCGGACGGGGAATAGAGTGATAGGGAGCTTTCTGATGCGGAAAACTCTTTCAGCGGCCAGTCCCTCTGAGCTGATTGCGGTGGGATTTCGGAATTTTTGGAGGAAGCCTCTTGTCTTTGCGCTTTCTTTTTTTTGTCTTAGGGGTCTTGGGGGCTTTGGGCCTGCGTGCCTATTGTCTTTACTCCCCTTTTTGTAGGCCTTTGGGCCAGGAGGAAGTGGTTTATGAATGGCGCCTTTCTTTTTCCTGTTTCTGATGTGCGTTTTCTCCTTACGTGTTTGCTTTTCTTTTGCATGCTTGCTTTCTCGCGCGTTTCTGAGCCCTTGTCGTTGCGTTCGATATTTTCGGCCTGGTGGTATTTTGTATGGGGTATCTAGTCATACCTTTATGACGGGTTCCGAGCTCTCTGCCATCGAACGTGGTTTTTTTCCATCTTGTGGAGGTGTATGCCGGGCCCTTGTGACGGGGTCCGAGCCCTTTCTTTATGAACGCAGTTTTTTTTTTTATCTGGTGGAGGTGTATGGATGGCTTGCTGGGGAAGTTATGTCGTGGGTAGGGGTAGAGACGTCCTTTTCGTATGGCGCTTCGACTTATGGCGGTTCCCTTGGGTTTCTCAATCGGCGCCACGTGTGGGGTAGAGACTTAGAAAGGGCGGGAGATCGAACGACAGGTGTCAAAACCCTAGCCCTTTTCAAAGCCTTTTTGGGGATTTCATTTTTTATTTTATTCCTTCGTCTTCCTCGATTAGAACAGGTTTTTCTCCGCGGCGATTCTTCTACGTGTTGCTTGTCGTCCACGCTTCGTTCGGTGAGTTCTGTGTCTTTGTTTCATAGCTTACGATGTCTGTTGCGACTGTGCCTCAGAGCCCCTCTTCCGTGTCAGTAGAGGTGGTGGAGAGGGCTCCGGTGAGAAAGAGGAGGCGGTTGTCTGTAGAGGGTGGGAGCGGCGTCGCTGAAGATGTGCGGCAGCCCACGGAGTTGAGGGATAGTTCCGGGGCCTCCGGGTCGTCGGTGGGGGCCGCTGCTTCGGAATCTCCGTCTCGAGTTTCTTATGCTCGTGGGGCGGAGATTGGGGACATTCGGCCTGGCGCCGTTATTCGTCCCGGCCGGGTGGCGTGTTTCAGGAATACTTTGGAAAAAGGGGCGGCGGAGAAAATTAGGAGGGAGTTCCATATCCCCGACGATTATGGGATTAGAGTCCCCTCCTTCGTAGAATGGGTGTGTGGGGGTACCATGGAGGAAGAGGTAGCTTTCTACGTGGAAGCTTTCCGGGCGGGGGTTAGGTTTCCGCTCTTGGACATTATAATAGAGGCCCTCGAGTTTTACCAAGTGGCTCCTTCCCAACTGGCGCCTAATAGTTGGCGCACACTCCTGGCCTTTGTGGCCAAGGCGGGTCTTCATAAGGTTCAGCCCACCCTTCCGCTGCTCCGGGCCTGCGTTGCCCTCAGTCCGTTGGTGAAGGGGGAGGACAACTGGCTTTATCTGACCCAGCGTCCTCAGGTGAAGATTGCAGCAAACTTGCCTTCGTCCATCAAGAAGTGGAAGGAGGAGTATGTGTTCGTTACCCCTCCATCGGACGCGGGCTGGGATTTTCCTCGTTCTTGGAGGCGCTCCGTTGAGTGGCGGAGGAAGTCCCTTCCTGACGAGTCTGACTACAACAAGTTTGACTTGGGGAAGCTCGCCTCTGGGGAGGCTATTGACATCTCCGAGTTTAGGTGGGAGAGGAGCCTGAAGAAGTTTGGCTTGGTGGGAGCTGTGGAGAGGAGGGTCCGTTGCACGGGCGAGGGAACGGGGGAGAGTTCAGCCAACTATCGTGGTGAGCCCCTCCCCTCTTCCTCTCTCTTTTTTTTTTCTTTGCTTTGAGCGATTGTTATTTTCTTGTTTTTGGCAGGAGAGATGTCTTCTTCTGGTGACGTTGGTAAGGGGAAGGAGGTTGCGGCGGTGACAACGGGCTTGTCGAGCCGTAAGAAAATTCCTTCTGACTTTATGGCCGCGGCCAGGCTAGGTCGGTCGCAAGCGAGGCTCGCAACATCTATGCCTTCCAGCCCCTCTGGTCGAGCGGTTGGAGAGAAGGGGCCGGTTAGTTCCTCACCCCCGGGGTCTGAGCATCCTCTCAAGAGGGTCGTCGGCCGCGTGGCGTGTCCTTCAATCTTTGCGGAGGACGTGCCAAGTCGGATGGAGGGGGCGGTAATGACCAAGCTTCTTCTGGAGCGGGCGGAGCTTCCCCCGCAGAGTTTCCAGGTGCGAGGGGAACTGTTTAAGCCTGGCTGGAGGATTGGTGTTGAGGACAGCGTTCTTGCGAATCCCCGGGTTGGGGTGGAGCTAGGGGTGACAACTGCCCTTCCTTGTGACGAGGCTGAGCTGAAAGGCTACGATCGTAGGGCCCTGGGGGCTCAGTATTTTCAATCAACTTCCTGCGTAAGTAACGGGTGGCCGGTTTTCTGATGGTATTTTTCTCTCCTCGCTGTTTTCGAGATTGTATGTTGGAAGTTTTCTGATAACTTGCCTTTTGCAGTCCCAAAGTTATGCCAGGAGGATGGTGCAGTGCCTCCTTGAGGATGAGGCTGAGATGAGTGTTGCGGGGGAGCTAAACCGGCAGTTACGCGAGGAATTGGACAGAGCCCGGGCGGAGAGAGCAACGTTTGATGACACCGTTGCTCAACTCCGGGAAGATCTCCGGGTAACTGTGGAGGGGAGGAGCCGTGCGTCGGACAAGTTGGCGCTGGCTCGGCGAACTCATGCCAGGGAATTGGCGAAGGCACGGGAGGAATGGCGCGACTCTGCGGAGTTTTTTAAGGCTGCGGCTGCGTTCAGCGTGGATATTGAGATTGATGCGTTTGCTGAATGCCGGCGGCGCGTTCAAGAGGTCGATCCTTCCTTCCCTCTCGATAAACTGATGCATGAGTCTGAGGTTGATTTTGCCGGTACCGGCGGAAGTGGTGGAGCCGGTAGGAGAGGAGGTGGCCGCCCCGGTGGATCGCGTAGTTGCCGAGACTTCCGAGGGGGCCCAGTGATGTTGTGGATGCCTCGGGGGGCTTGCTCTTTTCTTTTAATGTTCCCGGTTATTTGGTCTGTAATAACTTTTGAACTACCTATTTTTTTGTTTGGTATGTAACCGTATTGACATCTCTGCATATATACGATGCGCCGCGAGGTTTTCGAATGTTCCTCAGGCTTTTGCGAATTTTGTTGGTGAGGGTATTCTTAGTGCACCCCGTAGGGCGTCTGTTTATGGGAGGACTATCTTCCCCTCGAATGATCAGTTCGGGGTTAATGGGTCCCGCCTGCCCTTAAAGGGGGAGGTCTCTTTTTTTTCATGGGGAGCGTTTTAGGGTATTCTCGGGGGGATCGGCCCCGATGTTACCTCTGTCTCACTCCCTGTTTTCTTTCGGGTCCCTCATTTATCGTGGGCCGGAAAGTGGAGATGTACGCTGCTTTTGTAGAAGTGCTTTTCCATTAATTTGTTGACGACAATACATCTTTGCTTCTAGAACACAAAAAAGGAAACCAAAACACTTGTCATATTTTTAAAAGAAAGACACGGAACTTACCCTGTCGTTTTACTGATAGAACTTTCGGAGGTTGTCCATGCTCCAACTGCGAGGGACCGGGGTCCCATCGAGGCGTTCTAGTTGGTAGGCCCCGGGTCGAAGTGCTCGAACGACTTTGTACGGTCCTTCCCATTTGGGTGCGAGCTTACGCGTGTTGCGGGGGTCTGATACCTCTGCACGTCGTAGCACCAGATCTCCGGGTTTTACCGAACGCTTTTTTACCCAGGCGTTGTAGTATCGTGCCACCTTTTGCTGGTAGGAGGCGGTTCGGAAGAGGGCTTGCTCTCGTTTCTCGAGCACGAGATCGAGGTTGTTCCGGAGGAGTTCAGAATTTCCCTGCTCGTCGTAATTCGCGGTGCGGAAGCTGGGGAGGCCAATTTCTAGCGGAATGACCGCTTCGGTCCCAAAGGTTAAGCTAAAAGGGTATTCTCCAGTTGCGGTCCGTGGTGTTGTTCGATAGGCCCAGAGGACGCTAGGGAGTGCGTCCAGCCAGTTTTTTCCGGCTTCTCCCAATCTCTTCTTGAGACTTTGTAGCAAAATCCTGTTGGTTACCTCGACCTGCCCGTTGGCCTGCGGGTGTGCTACGGAGGCGAAAAGGTGTTCGATGCTTAGGCTATCACAGAATTTGCCAAATTCGGCGCTTACGAACTGGGGACCGTTGTCTGTTACAAGGGTCTTTGGAATGCCGAAACGGCAAACGACGTCGTGATAGAAGAACTTCTCCGTCGCTTTGGAATTGGGTTTCACCACGGCTTTGACCTCAACCCACTTGGTGAAGTAGTCGATGGCGACGTATAACATTGTATGCCCCCCGGGGGCCTTGGGGAATGGTCCGAGTAGATCCATGCCCCACATGGCGAAAGGCAGGGGTCCTGCTATCGCAGTGTACGGTGTAGCCGGTTGGTGGGGGGTGGTTGCGTACCTTTGGCATGGGCTGCATTTTTTGACGAATTCCTTGGCGTCCCTAAGGACCGTGGGCCAGAAGTAGCCGTGCCTTACGATTTTCTGGGCTAGGGTCCTGCCGCCTCCATGGTCTCCGCAGATCCCTTCATGTACTTCTCGTAGCGCGTAGTCTGATTCGGAGGGTACCAGGCATCGGAGGTACGACCATGTGTATGACCGTTTGTAGAGCCTGGGCCCGTGGACCACGTAATGGGCGGCTCTTGCGGTTAGGCGCCAGGCTTCCAGCTTATTTGCGGGTAGTATACCGTCTTTCAGGTATCGTATGATGGGGTCCATCCAGTTTGGCCCCGGTGGAATCTCCAGAACTTGTATCTCGTCGATGCTGGGGTGGGGCAGGATTTCTGTGAGCACGGTGCCGAAGCCATGGGTCTCTTCGGCGGCCATTCTTGATAATGCATCCGCTCGGTTGTTCATGTCTCGCGGCACCTGGAGGATCTCTACCTCTCCCATCCCCTGCAGTTTCTCTTTTACCTTGTGGAGGTATTTTTTCATTCTGAAGCCCTCGGCTTCGTATATTCCATTTACTTGGTTAACGACAAGCTGTGAGTCGCTATAGACTTTCAACTTGCCCGCACCGAGCTCCGCGGCTAGACTTAGTCCTGCTAGTAAGGCTTCGTATTCGGCCTCGTTATTGGAGGCTTTGAAATCCAACCTGAGGGCATATTCCAGTGTGAACTCTTCTGGGCCGTGGAGGACCACTCCCGCTCCGTGTCCTTTATTGCCGGCGGAGCCATCAACGTGCAGGATCCAAGGGGTTTCGCTGTTCTGTTCCGAGGGGTCCTGCATCCCGTCGTCGCAAACCGTGTGCGCAGTGGGGCCCTCGCCGCTCCCCATTGTTGCTGGTTCTTCGGCCGGGGCCGTGAATTCCACTATAAAGTCAGCGAGGGCTTGAGATTTGATAGCCGGCCTTGGGCGGACTTGTATGTCGAACTCGCCCAGCTCGATGGCCCAACTTACCATCCTACCCGAGGTCTCTGGTTTTTGGAGAATCTTCCGGAGGGGCTGGTCGGTTAGCAGGACTATGGGGTGGGCCTGGAAGTAAGGGCGGAGCTTTCGAGTAGCACTGACGACTGCGAGGGCGAATTTCTCTATGTTCGAGTATCGGATTTCTGCACCGTGGAGAGTCTTGCTCATGTAGTACACAGGGTGTTCCTTTCTGTCGCTTTGTTTGGCCAACACCGCGCTTACTGCCGTGGGGCTGACGGCCAGATATAAAAATAGCTCTTCCCCCGGCTCGGGTTTGGCGAGTACGGGCGGTGTCTGGAGGTATTGCTTCAGAGAGTCGAAGGCCTCTTAGCAGGCCGGGGTCCATTCGAATTCCCGTATGTTTTTTAATTGTTTGAAGAAGGGTTGGCACTTCTCTGCTGATTTGGGCATGAATCGGCCGAGGGCCGTGATCCGTCCTGCGAGCCTCTGTACTTCTACCGCTGTCGTCGGGGGTTCCATGTCTAGGATGGCCTGGATTTTTTCTGGGTTGGCCTCGCTCCCTCTTTGGCTGACCATGAACCCCAAGAACTTTCCGGAAGTTACCCCGAAGGCGCATTTCGCGGGGTTCAGCTTCATTCTGGCTCGTCGTAAGGTGTCGAAAGTTTCCTGAAGGTCGGAGATGTGTCTGGCGGCTTCCAGGCTTTTTACCAGCATATCGTCGACATACACCTCTACGTTCCTTCCAATTTGCGTTTGGAATAGCTTATTTACGAGCCGCTGGTAGGTGGCGCCTGCGTTTTTTAACCCGAAGGGCATGACAGTGTAGCAGTAGACGCCCTGATCGGTGATAAACGTTGTTTTCGGGATGTCTGGCTCGTGCATTTTGATCTGATTGTAGCCTGAGAACGTGTCTAAGACGGTGAGAAGTTCGTGTTCGGAGGTGGCGTCGATGAGTTGGTCAATGCGCGGGAGGGGATAGGGGTCTTTTGGGCAGGCCCGGTTGAGGTCGGTGAAGTCTATACAGGCCCGCCATCCTCCGCTAGCTTTTTTGACCATCACGACGTTTGACAGCCACTCGGGATACCGGATTTCCCTGACGAATCCGGCTTGTAGCAGTTTTTCCACTTCGGCCTTTATGTGAGTTTGGCGCTCTACTGCGAAGTTCCTCTTTTTTTGCCGGACGGGTTTAAGGGCGGGGTTCACATTCAACTTGTGGACGGCCATTTCCTTGGGTATCCCGGGCATGTCCTTGGCGGACCATGCGAACATGTCTTTGTTTATTCTGAGGAAGTTGACCATCTGGTCTCGCAGGGGGCCTGTTAACATGGAACTTATCCGGATGAAATTCCGAGGGTGGGCCCAATCGGCAACCTAAAAACGAGATTAGGTTGATACCAATAAAATTTTGCCTTTTGAAAATTTTAAGCTCTCCAATGAAGGATTAAGAGATCAAAGAATAAAACAATTTTAGCACGTGAGTTAAATCTAAAGTGCAATGCAAATATAAAGCAAGAGACAAGAGAGAGTGCACCCGAGATTTAAAGTGGTTCGGTCCTCAAACACACGAGGCCTACTCCACTCCACCAACCAAACCCGTTGATGGCTTCACTATTTGATCTTCTTAACCACGGCGAAGATCGGTGCCGATTACAATCGCTTTAACCTTGGTGGCAATCCTCACCACGGAGAGAGGGCTCTGCTTCTCCGAACACTCGCCCTTGGGATGGCTCCGCGTCCCTTCGCACTCGCCCAAATACAATCAAAGAAAATAGAAAATACAACTTCCCTCTTCAAGGGTAGATAGCTCTCAAGCTCACACAAATTCCACTCTTTGAAATGATATACAAATTCAAGCCTAGGTCTAATCCCTCTAGATATCCCAAATTGAGGCACAAGGGTGATTACCACTCTCTAATGTGTTTAGAACATGTTTAACAATGGGAGAGATATGTTCTAAGGCATAGAGAACATATATATATAGGGAAAACCCAAATATGGCCGTTACAGGGGTATTATCGTAATTCTGGCAAAATCCCCAACGGTCACAAAATTGTTCCCGACATAGTGGTCTCGGAGTTCCGAGAAATTCTCGGAGTTCCGAGAATTTCTCTCGGAGTTCCGGAAATACAAACAGAATTTGGAAGTTTGCTTCTGGACCAAATCTCAGAGCTCCGAGGATATTCTCGGAGTTCCGAGCTCGGAGCTCCGAGAATATTCTCGGAGTTCCGAGAAGCCTACATCAGCAGATTTTTCATATGTTTTTAGCTGATATTTTTTGGGCTTTAAGGGCTTCCAAATCACATAGAGTTATTCCAATTGAGGTCAGTTATTTGGTGACTCCATCATGCCTCTAAGTGGGGTACCTAATAGGGATTAGATTTACAATCTAACACAAGACTTAAGCCTTCAAATCTTCTTCTTTTGAAGCACATCTTCAAGTCTTGAACTCTTGCATGGATCACCTCCATTTCTTTGGCTCTTCAAGATCTCTCCTTGAATACTCCAAGCCTTCATCGTCCTTTGGCTTCAAATGGTGTTCAAGGATGTACAAGCCTCGATCCATGCCGTTTTCCTTGATCTAAGTGTTTGAAATGCTTGATTCTTCAATACATGCACTTAAACATTAAACACGTTAGAAATACAACACAATTCAACTTGTGTTTGGAATCATCAAAACATAGAAGATTGCCAAGGTGAGAACCATTGGGCTTACAATCTCTCCCTTTTTGAGGATGACAACACACAAGGTGATTGATACGTTTAAGCACACTAAACATAAAACTTCTCCCCCTTTGTCATCAAAAAAAGAAGGGATGAAAGTTTTAAACATAAGGGAAAAAATATGCAATGAGTAGCTCCCCCTTTGTCAAGGAATAAAACAAATCAAAACTCCCCCTTAATAGAAGCAAAATTCAAAACAAGGAGGGATTTGAAAACTCATATGGGGTTTTGAAAGATAACTCATTTTCTAGCTCCCCTAAATCAAATGTCCCCTTTTAAACAAAATACAATCATCAATAAATGGGGATCATCCAAATCAAATTCCCAAGATAAAGATATAACAATCTAAGTAAAAGTCTTGGGCACAAAGAACCAAAATTCATAAAGATATTCAATTTAAGCATAAGCCCCTAATCTAATGCAAAAGCATAGAAAACTAGGTAGGGGCCTTTGGAACCCACATCCAATTGGTTCCATATGGTTTAGATTTACCTAAAGTGTTCTTTTCAACCCAAATCATCTTGGTCTTAGGTAAAGATTTAAACCCACATTCATTTTTAAAATGTCCTAATCTACCACAAAAATGACATTTTTTGCAACAAGTAGATGGACAAGTAACAATACAAGAAGATTTAAGATTTTCAACATTTTTCTTCTCTTCTTGCAAATTTTGGTTTTCAAAAACCAATATCTCATTTTCTTTTGCAAATGATTTACATCTTTGAATCAAGTCGTTGTTTACATTGATCAAATCATTGTTTACTTGATTCAAAGCATCATTCTTGAGCGAGAAATCATCAATTTCCAAGTGCAAAGAATCAATTTCATTTTGTAGTTTGGAAATTGAAGAGTTGAAATCCTTTTTAATGTCAAAAGTGTTTAAACAAGGATTCACAACACAATCATGTAAATGAGAAACATTAGAATCTTCTAATGAAAGATGACAAGTATGATTTTTAAAGATTTCTTCAAGTTTAATCAAAATCTCATGTACATCTTTACATGTTGAAATTTTCTCAAAAACATGGGGAGACAACGAGCAACAAATTGCAATTAAAGCTCTACTATTTAATGCATGCAATTTGGATCCAATTTTCCCTTTTTTTGAAATACCATTTTCTACAAGATTTAAGATCTCTAAATCCAAAGATCCTAAAAAGAACCTCATACGGGTTTTCCATTCCCCATAGTTGGTTCCATCAAAGGATGGAGGGATAGAGATGTCATGACCAATTTTAAAATCCATGAGTTTTGCCAAAAATGATCTTTTCTCTTGAAGAAATTTGAAAATTCAAAAATCTATATAAGAGCCTTTGCTCTGATACCAACTGAAATTCCGAGGGTGGGCCCAATCGGCAACCTAAAAACGAGATTAGGTTGATACCAATAAAATTTTGCCTTTTGAAAATTTTAAGCTCTCCAATGAAGGATTAAGAGATCAAAGAATAAAACAATTTTAGCACGTGAGTTAAATCTAAAGTGCAATGCAAATATAAAGCAAGAGACAAGAGAGAGTGCACCCGAGATTTAAAGTGGTTCGGTCCTCAAACACACGAGGCCTACTCCACTCCACCAACCAAACCCGTTGATGGCTTCACTATTTGATCTTCTTAACCACGGCGAAGATCGGTGCCGATTACAATCGCTTTAACCTTGGTGGCAATCCTCACCACGGAGAGAGGGCTCTGCTTCTCCGAACACTCGCCCTTGGGATGGCTCCGCGTCCCTTCGCACTCGCCCAAATACAATCAAAGAAAATAGAAAATACAACTTCCCTCTTCAAGGGTAGATAGCTCTCAAGCTCACACAAATTCCACTCTTTGAAATGATATACAAATTCAAGCCTAGGTCTAATCCCTCTAGATATCCCAAATTGAGGCACAAGGGTGATTACCACTCTCTAATGTGTTTAGAACATGTTTAGCAATGGGAGAGATATGTTTTAAGGCATAGAGAACATATATATATAGGGAAAACCCAAATATGGCCGTTACAGGGGTATTATCGTAATTCTGGCCAAATCCCCAACGGTCACAAAATTGTTCCCGACATAGTGGTCTCGGAGTTCCGAGAATTTCTCGGAGTTCCGAGAATTTCTCTCGGAGTTCCGGGAATACGAACAGAATTTGGAAGTTTGCTTCTGGACCAAATCTCGGAGCTCCGAGGATATTCTCGGAGTTCCGAGCTCGGAGCTCCGAGAATATTCTCGGAGTTCCGAGAAGCCTACATCAGCAGATTTTTCATATGTTTTTAGCTGATATTTTTTGGGCTTTAAGGGCTTCCAAATCACATAGAGTTATTCCAATTGAGGTCAGTTATTTGGTGACTCCATCATGCCTCTAAGTGGGGTACCTAATAGGGATTAGATTTACAATCTAACACAAGACTTAAGCCTTCAAATCTTCTTCTTTTGAGGCACATCTTCAAGTCTTGAACTCTTGCATGGATCACCTCCATTTCTTTGGCTCTTCAAGATCTCTCCTTGAATACTCCAAGCCTTCATCGTCCTTTGGCTTCAAATGGTGTTCAAGGATGTACAAGCCTCAATCCATGCCGTTTTCCTTGATCTAAGTGTTTGAAATGCTTGATTCTTCAATACATGCACTTAAACATTAAACACGTTAGAAATACAACACAATTCAACTTGTGTTTGGAATCATCAAAACATAGAAGATTGCCAAGGTGAGAACCATTGGGCTTATACCGGACTTGTCTCTCCGGCTGATCTTGGGTCAGGGGGATGGAGTCTAGCTCCTCGGAGGGCTCTCCTCTGATTGCGCGAGCCCGCTGCCGAGGGTCTTCACTGCCGATTGTGAAGTTTTCGGCTGGGGCGTTGGTTCCTCTCAGGCTTGCCGCGTAGCACTGGCGTGCTATCATTTGCTGTCCCCTGACCTCTCCTACTCCGTCCGGAGTGGGCAATTTCATCTTGAGATGGGGGCTGGAGACTACGGCTCCCAAGTCTCTGAGAGCAGGGCGCCCAATGATGGCGATGTAGGTGAACGGTATGTCTACGACCAGGAAGGTGGTCAGGATGGTTTTCTGCAAGGGGTACGCCCCGAAAGTCACGGGCAAGTCGATCTTGCCGTCTACCTGTACGGATGCCCCGGAGAAACCGTAGATGGAGTATTCCGTGGGTCCCAGCCTTTCCCTGCCCAGTTTCATTTCTTCGAAAGTTTCGAGGCGTAGCACATTGACGGAGCTTCCTGTGTCCACCAAGATTTTTCCTATATCGAAGTTGGCGACGACTAGCCTGATGACTAATGCATCGTCATGCGGGACTTGTAGCCCGTCGATGTCTTTGTTGGAAAAAGTGATGATCTGGTTTTCATGGGGCGGATTTGTTCGGGCCTTCTTGGAAGGTATATCCATGGAGAATACCCGTTCCGCGTATGCCCGCCGACCGGCTGTTGTCGGCCCTCCCGTCGCGGGCCCGCCTGCGATGATATTGATTTTTCCTATGATGGTAGGCGGTTGCTCGCGAGCCTGTGGCTGTTCGGGGGGCTCGCCTTTTCGGGGGCGCTGGTGGCGGCTCGTGTCGTGTCTGCTGCGGGATCGGCGTCGGCTTCGTGAGTGATGCCTACTAGGGGATCGGTGTCGGCTTGTGGACCGGCGGCGGTTTGGTGACCGATGCCTACCTCTGGGTTCGTCGAGCGGGCGCTGGGCCCCGCATGGGCTTTTGTCAGGACTCCTGAGGTACTGGTTTAGGTGTCCTTCTTCGGCCAGCCTTTCCAGCTGGAGGCGGAGGTGGAAGCAGTGGTCAGTTTCGTGGCCGTGGTCCCCGTGGAATTCGCAGAATTTCCTAGCGGACCTCTTCTTTGGATCTGTGGCCATTTTCTTGGGGGGGGTCAGGAGACCCTGATCCCTAATAGCTGATAGAACGTGGGAGAGGGGGAACTTTAGCGGGGCGGTTCCCAGCCTTTCGAAAACTGGGATAGGGTTGCGGCCCGTCTGTCTTTCATCGGTTCGTGGCCTTATGGCCCTTCGGCCGTCGCTTTTTCTCTCGTCGGGGCCGGGCCGATTCTGTTCTCGAGCGCAGGCTTCTTCTGCTCGGACGAACTTATCAGCCTTTGATTCAAGCTCCTGTAGGTCCCACGGGGGCTTGAGGGTGAGGTGCAGCTTAAGATTCGGATCGGTGGTGGCATGCTTTAGTGTGGCGACCGCTATCTGGACGTCCATGTTGGAGAGTTGGGCCAATTCGGCGTTGAACTTCAACATGAAGTCTCTTAGGGTCTTGTTTCTGCCTTGGCGGAGGGCTAGGAGGGCGTCCGCAGGATCATGGCGGAGGCGGTTGTTGGCGAACCTTGTGCTGAACTTTCGCCCGAATTCGTGGAAGGATGCGATGGAGTCGGGCTCCAATCTCATGTACCAGTCGTTGGCGGTTTTTCTTAGTAGGGATGCAAAGGCTCTGCACATGAATCCATCCGACGCGCCTCGAAGCGTCATTACTCTCTTGAAAGTCTGGAGGAACTCGAGGGGGTCCGTGCTCCCGTCGTATAGACCGAAGCGGGAGAGGTCTATGCCTGCTTCTGCGGGGGTCTTTAAGACCTCTGAGGTGAACGGGGATGCCGTTTCCCTTTCCCACTCATCGAGGATGCCGTGGGCGTAGGGTTTTTTCATTTCTAGTTTTACCTCTCGGATTTGCCTTTGCAGGTCCGCTATTGGATCCAAGCTGGCCGGTTGTGCCGAGGTTGCAACTTCTTCTGCCCGAGCCAAGGGCGGTTCCCGGAGACGGGTATCTTGGACAGGGGGGCGCGGCTGTTAGTAACCTGTCTCCCACTGCCTCACTGGTGTCCCCCGGCTGCGTGGGGCAAGGGGCTATTTGTTGATGGGGACGGTGTTCTGCGAGTCGGCGCTCGCTTTCGCCGGGGATGTCGTTCCCCTGACTGTTCCTCGTTGCCTTCGTCGTAGGCTTCTGTCCGGTCCTGTGTCGTCCAGGGCTTTTCCGAAGCCGGAAGAGGCAAACGCTGGAGTAGTTCGTTGCGAAGTTCGTTGAACATCTCCATGGTGGGGACCATCTGCGGCGTGCTAGAGGAGGGTCGGGGTCGGTCCGAAGGCGGTGAGTTTCGCTCTTGGGAGCTTGAGGAGCTGGCTTGTGCGCACTGGGCCTGACTCCTGGTTATTACCCCTGTCTCTGGCTGTTGGGTGTGGTTTCTCATCGCCATAAGGCGTTCAGTTACTCGACGAGTCCCACGGATGGCGCCAATATGATGGTGTCTGGATCCGGGACTGCGATCGCGCGATCGGTAGAGGGCCTCCGCGGGGTCTGCAATCACAAACAAAAGGGGGTCAGGGGGTCCGGGGTGGGTCCCGGACGACCACTTCGACACCCAAGTCAGATCCTTCGACCAGTCAATATAAAGAACAGCTAGAAAGGGAGGGGGTTTTGATCAGGGTTACCAGGGCCGGTGCGCGGGGACATTTCTGGGTGCGTAAATGAGTGAGTCGGAGGGGACTAGCAGGGAGGGCAGGATGGGATTCCTGGCCGCCTCTGTTGTTGCCTCGCCTCTTTTTCCGGCATTGCGGGGTGGAGGATGGGTGAATTCCCTGCTTTCAGGGGCTAAAAGGAAAAAGGGTCATTTCTTCTTCCTTTCCCTCCCCTTTTAAAGGGAGGTGTGCGGCCCTTTTCATCATTATGGAGGGAAAAACTTCCTTTGCAGGATTGGGCCGTCCCTCTGCCTCGCCGGCGCGCGTGGCTTTGGCGGCCATTTCCTTCCCTAATTTGTGATGATGAGGCCTGGGTGGTGAGAGAAACTTCCTTTGCAGGATTGGGCCGTCCCTCTGCCTCGCCGGCGCGCGTGGCTTTGGCGGCCATTTCCTTCCCTAATTTCTGATGATGAGGCCTGGGTGGTGAGAGGGCGACATGTGTCATGAATGCGTGGTCTTTGTCGTTTTCCAACACCCTTCTTCATGATGGTTGGGCTCTGCTCGTGCATGGATGACACGTGGCGATATCTGGGAGCGTAGCCGTATTTGTGCCCCATCAAATACCATCTCATCCTCATCCCAAAAATTGTCTAAAAGCACATTGACACCATCTCTAGGGTTTCTTATGTCTAAAAGATGTAAGTTTTATAAAGTTTCTAAAATAAGAAACTTTCTATTTTTTCCAATCTCTATCATTCATCAACTAAATCTAAAATTCAATACCATCTCATTCTCATCTCAAAACTTAACTAAAAGCTCCTTGACACCATCTTTACGGTTTACTAAGTCTAAAAGATTGAAATTTTATAAAGTTTCTAAAATAAGAAACTTTCTATTTTTTCAATCTTCATCCTTCATCAACCGAATCTAAGATTCAATACTCTCTCAATCTCATCCCAAAACATGGCTAAATGCTCGATGATATCATCTCTAGGGCTTCCTAAGTTTAAAAGATGGATGTTTGATAAAGTTTCTAAAATAAGAAACTTTCTATTTTTTCAATCTCCATCTTTCATCACCTAAATCTAAGATTTTATACCCTCTCATTCCCATTCCAAAGCTTATCTAAAAGCTCGTTCACATCCACTCTAGGGCTTCCAATGTCTAAAAGATGGATATTTTATAAAGTGTCTAAAAGAAGAAACTTTCTCTTTTGCAATCTCAATCCTTCATAAACTAAATCTAAGATTTAGTATCATCTCATCGTAATCCCTAAACATGGTTAAAAGCTCTTTGACACCGTGTCTAGGGTCCCTTATATCTAAAGATGATGTTTTATAAAGTTTCTAAAATAAGAAACTATCTATTTTTTCAATCATCATCCTTTATCAACTAAATATTAGATTTATTACCATCTCATCCTCATCCCAAAACTTGGCTAAAAGGTCTTTCACACCATCTGTAGGGTTTCTTATCTCTAAAAGATTGATGCCTTATAAGAAACTTTCATTTTTTCAATCTCCAACCTTCATCAACTAAATGTAAGATTCAATATAATCTCATCCTCATCTCAAAACTTAACTAAAAGCTCCTTGATACCATCTCTGGGGTTACCTATGTCTAAAAGATGGATGTTTTTAAAAGTTTTTAAATATGAAACATTCTTTTTTTTTCAATCTTCATTCTTTATCAACTAAATTTAAGATTCAATATCATCTCATACTCACCTCAAAACTTGGCTAAAAGCTCCTTAACCCCCTCTCTAGGGTTTCCTATGTCTCAAAACTTGGCTAAAACCTTCTCTAAAATATCTCTATGATTTACTAAGTCTAAAATATTGATGTTTTACAAATTTTCTAAAATAAGGAACTTTCTATTTTTTCAACCTCCATCCTTCATCAACAAAATCTTAGATTCATTACCCTCTCATTCTGATCCCAAAACTTGGCTAAAAGCTCGTTGACATCATCTCTAGGGTTTCATATGTCTAAAAGATGGATGTTTTAAAAAGTTTCTAAAATAAGAAACTTTGTATTTTTCAATCTCCATCCGTCGTAAACTAAATCTAAAATTCAAAACTTGGCTAAAAGCTCCTTGACACCATCTTTAAGCTTTATTAAGTCCAAAAGATTGATATTTTGTAAAGTTTCTAAAATAAGAAACCTTCCATTTTTTCAATCTCCATCCTTCATCAACTATATCTAAGAATCAATACCCTCTCATTCTCATCCTAGGACTTGGCTAAATGCTCGTTGATATCATCTCTAGGGCTTCCTATGTTTAAAAGATTGATGTTTTATAAAGTTCCTAAAACAAGAAACCTTCTATTTTTTCAATCTCCATCCTTAATCTACTAAATCTAAGATTCAATATCAACTCCTCCTCCCAAAATATGGCAAAAAAGCTCATTGACACCGTGTCTAGGGTCACCTACATCTAAAGGATTGATGTTTTGTAAAGTTTCTAAAATAAGAAACTTTCTATTTTTTCAATCTTCATCATTTATAAACAAATTCTAAGACTCAATACCATCTCATCCACATCTCAAAACTTGGCTAAAAGCTCCTCGACACCATCTTTTGGGTTTCCTATGTCTAAAAGATTGATGTCTTAAAAAGTTTCAAAAATAAGAAACTTTCTTTTTTTTCAATCTCCATCCTTCGTCCACTAAATCGAAGATTCAATATCATCTCATCTCACCCCCATCTCAAAACTTTGCAAAAAGCTCCTTCACACCATCTATAGGGTTTCCTATGTCTAAAAGAATGATGTCTTACAAAGTTTCTAAAGTAAGAAACTTTCTATTTTACAATCTCCATCCTTGATCAACTAAATCTAATATTCAATACCATCTAATCATAATCTCAAAACTTACCTAAAAGCTCATGGACACCATCTATAGGGTTTCCTATGTCTAAAAGGTGGATGTTTTATAAAGTTTCTAAAATAATAAATTTTCTGTTTTTCAGTCTCTATCCTTCTCCAACTAAATCTACGATTCAATACCATCTCAACCTCATCCCAAAACTTAGTTAAAAGCACCTTGACAGCATATCTTAGGTTTCTTATGTCTAAAAGATGTTTGTTTTATAAAGTTTCTAAAATAAAAAACTCTCTTTTTTCAATCTCTGTCCATCATCAACTAAATCTAAGATAAAATACCATCTCATCCTCATCTCAAAACTTGGCTAAAAGCTCCTTGACACCATCCTTACGGTTTACTAAGTTTAAAAGATTGATATTTTATAAAGTTTCTAAAATAAGAAACTTTCTATTTTTTCAATCTCCATCCTTCATCAACGAAATCTAAGATTCAATACCCTCTCATTCTCATCCCAAAACATGGCTAAATGCTTGGTGATATCATCTCTAGGGCTTCTTATGTCTAAAAGATGGATGTTTGATAAAGTTTATAAAATAAGAAACTTTCTATTTTTACAATCTCCATCATTAATCAACTAAATCTAAGATTTAATACCCTCTCATCGTCATCCCAAAACATGGCTAAAAGCTCATTGACACCGTCTCTAGGGTCTCATATGTCTAAAAGATGAATGTTTTCCAAACTTTCTACAACAACTAACTTTCTATTATTTCAATCTCTATCCTTTACCAACTAAATTTAAGATTCAATACCATCTCATCCTCATCTCCAAACTCGGCTAAAAGTTCCTTGACACCATATATAGTGTTTCCTATGTCTAAAAGATTGATGTTTTATAAAGTTTATAAAATAAGAAACTTTCTATTTTTTCAATCTCCCTCCTTTATCAACTAAATCTAAGATTCAATACCATCTCATCCTCATCTCAAAACTTAGCTAAAAGCCGCATGACACCATCTCTAGGGTTTCATATATCTAAAAGATGGATGTCTTACAAAGTTTCTAAAATAAAAAACTTTCTATTTTTTCAATCTCCATCCTTAATCAACTAAATCTAAGATTCAATCCCCCCTCATTCTCATCTCAAAAGTTGGCTAAAAGGTCGTTAACATCATTTCTAGGGTTTCCTATGTGTAAAAGATGGATGTTTTATAAAGTATCTAAAATAAGAAAGTTTCTATTTCTTCAATCTCCATCCTTTATCAACAAAATCTAAGATCCAATACCTTCTCATCCTAATCTCAATACTTGGCTAAAAGCTCCTTGACACCATCACTAGAGGTTTCCTATGTCTGAAAGATGGATGTCTTTCAAAGTTTCTAAAATAAGAAACTTTCTATTTTTTAGTCTATATCCTTCATCAACTAAATCAAAGATTCAGTATCATCTCATCCTCATATAAAAAATATGATAAAACCTCCTAGACACCATCTTTAGGGTTTCTTATGTCTAAAAGATGGATGTTTTATAAAGTTTCTAAAATAAGAAACTTTGTATTTTTTCAATCTTCATCATTTATCAACTAAATCTAAGATTCAATACAATCTCATCCTCATCTCAAAATTGAGCAAAAAGCTCCTTGACCCCATCTCTAGAGTTTCCTATGTCTAAAAGATGGATGTCTTATAAAGTTTCTAAAATAAGAAACTTTCGATTTTTTCAATCTCCATCCTTTCTCAACTAAATCAAATATTCAATATCGTCTCATCATCATCTCAAAAGTTAGTTAAAAGCTCCTTCACACCATCTCTAGGATTTCCTATGTCTAAAAGTTAGATTGTTTATAGAGTTTCTAAAATAAGAAACTTTCTATTTTTCAGTCTCCATCATTCCCCAGCTAAATCTACAAATTAATACCATCTCATCCTCAACGTAAAACTTGGCTAAAAGCACCTTGACACCATCTCTAGGATTTCTTATGTCTAAAAGATTTATGTTTTAGAAAGTTTCTAAAATAAAAAAAACTTTCTAATTTTTCAATCTCCATCCTTCATCAACTAAATCTATGATTCAGTACCCTCTACTTCTCATCAAAAAACTTGGCTTAAAGCTCGTTGACATTATCTCTAGGGTTTCCTATGTCTAAAAGATGTATGTTTTACAAAGTTTCTAAAATAAGAAACTCTTTATTTTTTCAATATCCATCCTAAATCAACTAAATCTAAGATTCAATATCTTCTCATCCTCATTCCAAAACACGACTAAAAGCTCCTTGACACCGTCTCTCGGTTCTCCTATGTCTAAAAGAAGGATGCTTTATAATGTTTTCAATCTCCATCATTTATCAACTAAATCTAAGATTTAATTCCCTCTCATTCTCATCCTAAAACTTGGCTAAAAGCTCGTTGACAATATTTTTAGGGTTTCCTATGTCTAAAAGATTGATGTTTTATAAAGTTTCCATAATAAGAAACTTTCTATTTTTTCCCTCTCCATCCTTTATCAACTAAATCTAAGATCCAATACCATCTCATCCTCATCTCAAAACATGGCTAAAAGCTCCAAAACACCATCTCTAGGGTTTTCTATGTCTAAAAGATGAATTTTTATAAAGTTTCAATCTCCTTACTTAATAAACTAAATCTATGATTCAGTACCCTCTCATTCTAATCCCAAAACTTAGCTAAAAGCTCGTTGCCATATTCTCTAGGGTTTTCTTTGTCTAAAAGATAGATATTTTATAAAGTTTCTAAAATAAGAAAATTTTTACTTTTTGAATTCCCATCCTTCATCAACTAAATCTAAGATTCTGTATCATCTCATCGTTATCCCAAAACATGGTTAAAAGCTCCTTAACACCGTGTCTTGGGTCACTTATCTCTAAAATTTGGGTGTCTTATAAAGTTTCTAAAATAAGAAACTTTCTATTTTTTCAATATTCATCCTTTATCAACTAAGTATAAGATTCAATACCATCTCATCCTTATCTCTAAACTTGGCTAAAAGCTCATTCACACCATCTGTAGGGTTTCTTATGTCTAAAAGATTGATGTCTTATGCAGTTTCTAAAATACGAAACTTTTTTTTTCAATCTCCAACTAAATCTAAGATTCAATATCATCTCATCCGCATCTCAAAACTTAGCTAAAAGCTCATTGACACCATCTCCAGGGTTTCCTATATATAAAAGATTGATGTTTTAGAAACTTTTTATATTTTCAATCTCCATCCTTGTTCATATAAATCAAATATTAAATACCATCTAATCCTCATCTTAAAACTTAGCTAAAAGCTACTTCACACCATTTATAGGGTTTCCTATGTCTTAAAAATTGATGTTTTACAAAGTTTCTAAAATAAGAAACTTTCAATTTTACCATCTCCATCCTTGATCAACTAAATCTAAGATTCAATAACATTTAATCTACATTTAAAAAACAGGGCTAAAAGCTCGTTGACACCATCTATAAAGTTTCGTATGTCTAAAAGGTGGGTGTTTTATAAAGTTTCTAAAATAAGAAACTTTTTATTTTTTAATCTCTATCCTTCACTATCTAAATCTACGATTCAATACCATCTCATCCTCATCCCAAAACTTCGCTCAAAGCACATTGACACCATCTTTAGGGTTTCCTATGTCGAAATGACGTATGCTTTTTAAAGTTTTAAAATAAGAAACTTTCTATTTTTTTAATCTCCATCATTCATCAAATAAATCTATGATTCATAACCATCTCATTCTTATCCCAAAACTTGGCTAAAAGCTGGTAGAGATCTTTTCTATGGTTCCTATAACTTAAAGACAGATGTTTTATAAAATCTCTAAAATAATAAACTTTCTATTTTTTCAATCTCCATCCTTCATCAACTAAATCTAAGATTCAAGATCATTTCATCCTCACCCCAAAACATAGTTAAAAGCTCTTTAACACCGTCTCTAGGGTCTCTTATGTGTAAAAGATGGATGTTTTATAAAGTATCTAAAATAACAAACTTTCTATTTTTTTCAGTCTTTATCATTTATCAACTAAATCTAACATTTTATACCCTTTCATCCTCATCTCAAAAGTTGGCTAAAAGCTCATTGACACTATCTCCAGGGGTTCTTATGTCTAAAAGATTGATGTCTTATAAAGTTTCTAAAATAATAAACTTTCTATTTTAGTCTTTATCCTTCATCAACTAATTCTAAGATTTAATATCATCTCATACCCATCTCAAAACTTAGCTAAAAGCTCTTTGACACCATCTCTAGGGTGTCATATGTCTAAAAGATGGATGTTTTATAAAGTTTCTAAAATAAGAAACTTTCTATTTTTCAATCTCTATCTTTCATCAACCAAATCTAAGATTGAATACCATCTCATCCTCATCTCAAAACTAGGCTAAAAGCTCCTTGACACCATCTTTAGGGTTTACTAAGTCTAGAAGATTGATATCTTATAAAGTTTCTAGAATAAGAAGTTTTCTATTTTTTCAATCTCCATCCCTCATCAACTAAATCTAAGATTCAACACCCTCTCATTCTGATCCCAAATCTCGGTTTAAACCTCGTTGACATCATCTTTAGGGTTTCCTTTGTCTAAAAGATAGATGTTTTATGAAGTCTCTAAAATAAGAGACTTTCTATTTTTTCAATCTCCATCCATGATAACCTAAACCTAAGATTTAAAACCATCTTATCATCATCCCAAAACTAGGCTAAAAGCTCCTTCACACAATCTCTAGGGTCACCTATATCTAAAAGATGGTTGTTTTATAAAGTTTATAAAATAAGAAACTTTTTATTTTTTCAATCTCCATCCTTCATCTAAATCTAAGATTCAATATCATCTCATCCTCATCTCAAAACTTGGCTAAAAGCTCATTTACACCAGTTCTATGATTTCGATAGTTTAAAATATGGATATTTTATGAAGTTTCTAAAATAAGAAACTTTCTAGTTTTTCAATCTCCATTCTTTATAACCTAAATCTAAGATTTAATACCATCTCACCCTAATCTCAAAACTTGGCTAAAAGCTCCTTGACATCATCTCTAGGGTTTACTAAGTCTAAAAAATTAATATTTTATATAAAAAAAGAAACTTTCTACTTTTTCAATCTCCATCCTTTATAACCTAAATCTAAGATTTAATACCATCGCACCCTAATCTCAAAACTTGGTTAAAAACTTGGTTACTAACTTTCTATTGTTTCAATCTCCATCCTTAATCAACTAAATCTAAGATTCAATATCACCTCATCCTCATCCAAAAACATGGCTAAAAGCACTTTCACACCGTCTCTATGGTCCCTTATGTCTAAAATATGGTTATTTTATAAAGTTTTTAAAATAAGAAACTTTCTATTTTTCAATTTTCATCATTTATGAACTAAATCTAAGATTCAATACCATCTCATCCTCATCTCAAAACTTAGCTAAAAGGTCCTTCACCCCATCCCTAGGGTTTCGCAAGTCTAAAACTTGGATGTCTTATAAAGTTTCTAAAATAAGAAACTTTCAATTTTTTCAATCTCCATCATTCATCAACTAAATCAAAGATTCAATATCATCTCATCTTCATCTCAAAACTTAGCTAAAAGCTCCTTCACACTATCTCTAGGGTTTGCTATGTCTAAAAGATGGATGTTTTATAAAAAATTTAAAATAAGAGACTTTATATTTTTGAATCGCCATCCTTCACCAACTAAATCTATGATTCAATACCATCTCATCCTCTTCCCAAAACTTGGCTAAAAGCTCTTTGCCACCATCTCTAGGGTTTTCAACGTCTAAAAGATGGATTTTTATAAAGTTTC
Organism: Tasmannia lanceolata; assembly: GCF_043159265.1. Taxonomy (NCBI): domain Eukaryota; kingdom Viridiplantae; phylum Streptophyta; class Magnoliopsida; order Canellales; family Winteraceae; genus Tasmannia; species Tasmannia lanceolata. The sequence continues at coordinate 3,165,658 of NW_027518721.1, forward strand.
AATCTCCTTACTTAATCAACTAAATCTATGATTCAGTACCCTCTCATTCTTAGCCCAAAACTTGGCTAAAAGCTTGTTGACATATTCTCTATGGTTTCCTTTGTCAAAAACATAGATGTTTTATAAAGTTTCTAAAATATGAAACTTTCTATTTTTTCAATTCTCATCCTTCATCAGCTAAATCTAAGATTCAGTATCATCTTTTTGTTATCCCAAAACATGGTTTAAAGCTCCTTGACACCGTGTCTAGGGTCATTTATCTTTAAAAGTTGGATGATTTATAAAGTTTCTAAAATAAGAAACTTTCTATTTTTTCAATCTTCATCCTTTATCAACAAAATATAAGATTCAATACAATCTCATCCTCATCTCTAAACTTGGGTAAAAGCGCATTCACACTCTGTCGGGTTTCCTGTGTCGAAAATAAGAAACTTTTTTTTTCAATCTCTAGCCTTCATCAAATAAATCTAAGAATCAATAGCATCTCATCCTCCTCTCAAAACTTAGCTAAAATCTCCTTGACATCATCTCCAGGGTTTCCTACGTCTAAAAGATTGATGTTTTCTAAAGTTTCTTTCTATTTTTCAATCTCCATCCTTGTTCAAATAAATTAAAAAATTAAATAACATATAATCCCCATCTCAAAACTTAGCTAAAAGCTCCTTGACACCATTTATAGGGTTTCCTATGTCTTAAATATTGATGTTTTATAAAGTTTCTAAAATAAGAAACTTTCAATTTTACCATCTCCATCATTGATCAACTAAATCTAAGATTCAGTAACATCTAATCTTCATCTCAAAAACTTGGCTAAATGCTCGTTGACACCATCTATAAAGTTTCCTATATCCAAAAGGTGGATGTTTTACAAAGTTTCTAAACTAAAAAACTTTTTATTTTTCAATATTTATTCTTCACCATCTAAATCTACGATTCAATACCATCTAATCACAAACTTGGCTCAAAGCACCTTAACACCATCTCTGGGGTTTCCTTCGTCTAAATGACGTATATTTTTTAAAGTTCCAAAGATAAGAAACTTTCTATTTATTTAATCTCTATCCTTCATCAACTCAATCTATGATTCAGTGCCCTCTCGTTCTCATCCCAAAATTTAGCTAAAAGCTCGTTCACATCATCTCTAGGGTTCCTATAACTAAAAGATGGATGTCTAATAAAATCTTTAAAATAATAAACTTTCTATTTTTTCAATCTCCATCCTTCATCAACTAAATCTAAGATCTCGAGGATTTCGTATGTCTAAAAGATGGTTGTTTTATAAAGTTTCTAAAATAAGGAACTTTCTATTTTTTCAATCTCCATCTTTTATCAACTAAATCTAAGATTCAATACCCTCTCATTCTTATCTCAAAACATGGCTAAAAGCTCATTGACATCATCTCTAGGATTTCCTATGTGTAAAAGTTTTATGTTTTATATTATTTGTAAAATAAGAAACTTTTTATTTTTTCAATATCTATAATTCATCAACTAAATCAACGATTCAATGTCATCTCATCATCATCTCAACACTGGGCTAAAAGCTCCTTGACACCATCTATAGGGTTTCCTATGTCTAAAATATGGAGGTTTTTTAAACTTTCTAAAATAAGAAACTTTTAATTTTTTCAATCTCCATCCTTGATCAACTAAATCTAAGATTCAATACCATCTTAGATTTTGTTGATTAAGGATGATAATTGAAAAAATAGAAAGTTTTAAATTTTAGAAGCTTTATAAAACATCCATCTTTTAGACATAGGAGGCCCTTGAGACGGTGTCAATGAACTTTTACCCATGTTTTGGGATGAGGATGAGATGATATTGAATCTTTGATTTAGTTGATGAAGAATGGAGTTTCAAAAAATAGAAAGTTTCTTATTTTAGAAACTTTATGAAACATTCACCTTTTAGACATAGGAAACCCTACAGATGAGCTCAACGAGCTTTTAACCAAGTTTTGGGATGAGAATAAGTGGGTATAGAATCTTAGATTTAGTTGATGAAGGATCCAGATTGAAAAAATAGAAAGTTTCTTATATTAGAAACTTTATTAAACATCAATCTTTTACACTTAGTAAACCCTAGAGATGGTGTCAAGGTGCTTTTAGCCATGTTTTGGGATGAGGATGAGATGATATTGAATTTTAGATTTACTTGAGGAATGATGGAGATTGAAAAACAGAAAGTTTCTGATCTAAAGAAATTTTATAAAACATCAATCTTTTATACATAGGAAACCATCTATATGGTGTGAAGGAGCTTTTAGTCAAGTTTTGAGATGTGGTTTAGATGGTATTGAATCTTATATTTAGTTGATGAAGGATGGAAATTGAAAAAAAAAAGTTTCTTATTTCAGAAACTTGATAAAAATATCCATCTTTTAGACATAGGAAACCCTAGAAATGGTGTTAAGGAGCTTTTAACCAAGTTTTGGGATGAGGATGAGATGGTGTCAACGAGCTTTTAGCCAAGTTTTGGGATGAGAATGAGAGGGTATTGAATCATAGATTTAGTTGATGAAGGATGGCGATTGAGAAAATAGAAAGTTTCATATTTTAGAAACTTTAGAAAACATAAATCTTTTACACTTCGTAAACCTAGAGATGGTGTCATGGAGCTTTGAGCTAAGTTTTGGGATGAGTTAGCGATGGTATTGAATCTTAGATTTAGTTGATGAAAGATGGAGAAAAAATAAAAAGTTTCTTATTTTAGAAACTTTATAAAACATCTATGTTTAAGACACGAAACCGTAGAGATGGTGTCAAGGAGCTTTTAGCCATGTTTTGAGATGACGATGCGGTGGTATTGAATCTTAGATTTAGTTGATAAAGGATGGAGAATGAAAAAATAAAAAGCTTCTTATTTTAGAAACGTTAAAATATCCATCTTTTGGACTTATTAAACCTTAGAGAAGATGTCAATGGGCTTTTAACTATGTTTTGAGATGAGGATGAGATGATATTGAATCTTAGATTTAGTTGGTGAATGATGGAGATTGAGAAAATAGAAAGTTTCTTATTTTAGAAACTTTATAAAACATTAATCTTTTAAAATTAGTAAAGTCTAGAGATGATGTCAACGAGCATTTTGCCAAGTTTTGGGATGAGAATGAGAGGGTATTGAATCTTAGAATTAGTTGATCAAGGATGGAGATTGAAAAAACAGAAAGTTCCTGATTTTAGAAACTTTATAAAACATCAACCTTTAAACATAGGAAACCCTAAAGTTGGTGTTAAGGAGCATTTGATATTTGTTTCTGATTTAACAAATCAGGCATGATCTGACATAACAATTCGTAACAAATATCTAACAGTAACCAAAAATTCTGAAAACTTCAATGGAGATCAGATCAGATCTTATTTACTTCTCATCCAAATTTCACTTCTAGAAACTCTATATATTTTCTGAAAATTGGTTTTTACCCAAAATGCCCCTGGAAATAAATAAATCCTTTAACATAATGATTTAATTTTAAAATTCTTAAAAAAATTCATGTTGTAGTTAAAGTTTCATTGATTTTGGATCTGTTTTGGATAGTCAATAAAATTGATCTTAGGAAATTTACCTCCTTAGGGGTAAAGTTCCTAAGGAGGTAAAGTTCCAAGGGTTGAAACGTTATCAAGACAGATTCAATCTCTCTGGAAATTCAAGATTTTTACTTGTTTTGGTGTAAATAATATTCAGGAATTGGAATATTTGGAAGAAACCAAGGATTCATTATACTTGCTTTGAAAAGTGAGTTTAAACCCTTTTATTTTCAAAAATCAGATTTTAATATTAAAAAATAAATTTTTCAAGAAAAATTTTAGATTATGAAATAACCTAAACCTGACCTTAACTCCTCAAAATTTCACATGCAAAAACATCTGTTTTCATAACTTTTTATCATAAACCCTAGCATGCTTCTAGACTACATTATTTGAAAAAGGGTTTCAAGGGACCAACCTTATAAGCTTTCCATGTCTCTAGGGTGATTAATCCTTAAATATACGCTTTGACTCACCCTTTAAGTATCAGCAACCTCGCTTCGTTCTCCGGAGATTCGTTGCACGAGAGAAAATCGAAAGAAGGAAGAGAGATGCTATGAAGAGTGCTTCCGAAAAGGGCTCCAAAGTAATGGCCGAATTGCTCCACCAAAGAGGGGGATAAAATTTCTCCAGGGCAGCAAAGAGAGCTTGATGAAATTTTCTAAGAGAGAGCAGTAGCTTGGATAGGTTTGCTTTTATAAGCACAAGTTAGGTTTGAGTGAATTTGGAAGTTTCCAATGTGAGCTCTCTCCTTCTGGCTTGTTTCCAATTTGTGCTTTGATTTTCTTATTCTTTGATTACCATATTGAACTTATTTCTAAATCTTGTTTCTTGCAAGCTAAACAATGCTAAATTACATAATGGAGATCCTTCAAGATCAATCTAGAAGCCTTCTCATATAGGAAACTCGCTTTTATGAATGATTTTCGTCCAAAGAGGGTTGTCCAATGTTGAAGCTCATTTGCGACCTATTTAGGGGCAGAATCAGGAAAAATCGTAAACTAGAAAGTTGTAGTACTTTTTGAGACGTTCGAAACAACTATGATTACAAATTTTTTGGATGAGAAGGTAAAACTTTATGGTTGTTTTAGTAACTTGACCATACTAGCTCTTTCTAATTATAACTCTTCATTTCTTTATTATTTTTTCAAAACAAATATGATGTCACCAACCACCTCATCCCATGTTGGACGTTTTTGCATGTGACCTCTCCATGTGGGACGCCCACTTATGTGGCCGACCCACATGGGTGGGTCCATGTGGACCCCCATCTTGTGGGCTTTAGCCCAATGGGCCTTATGACATGTATTTTGGATTTTGTTCAATGAAAATTCTATAAAATCCATTAAATTCAAAAAACAATTTGATGAACCCAACCCATATGACATTTATGGTGCACCCTCGACATATGGTCGAACCATCCCATTTAGAAAAAAATATTTTTTCGGACCAAAATACCCCTGTTTGATCATTACGCACCCAAAAGCGACTAAAATGACCTTAAATTTGATTGCCCCCAAAAGGGAAAGTTAAAAATAGAAAGTCTTCATGGTCAAACCTAAAAAATAGAAAGTTTTTAAGTTTGCTTCTTTTGGTGCGTGATATCAAACAGGATCACTTGGAATCCCCTCACAATGCCGAAATGCCCTCGACACACGAAATTTCCGAGTCAAGTGAAACCCCTGAGAAATTCTAAATTTAGCAAGTTTTTCAAAATTCATGTAATTACTCAAGATTTCTCAGGCACAACTCGGGGATCAAATGAGACACACTGAAAATGACCAAAATACCCCTGAGGTGCAAAAATTGAGAAAAAAATAGGGAAAACCCTGAGAAATTCAAAAAATAGCAGGTTTCCTAAAATTCGTGAAACGACTCAAGATTTCTCAAACTCGGTCCAGGGATCAAATGAATCATACTGGAAAAGGCCGAAATACCCCGGAAGTGCAAAAAATAGGAGAAACACTGAGAAATCTAAATTTAGCAGGTCTCCCAAAATTTAAGAAATGACTTCTCAGCCATACTCTCGAGATGATCTTGGATTTATTAAAAATGACCAAATTATCCCTAAGATGATAAAAATGAGGAAAACTCTGAGAGATTCTAAAAATAGCAGGCTTTCTCAAATACTTGGAATCAACTAGGACTCCTCAGTCATACCTTCGAGATAATCTCGGACACAACAGAAATGACCAACATGCCCCCAAGATACACAAAATGGGGAAAATTCAAAGAGATTCTTAAAATAGCATGCTTTTTCAATTGATTGGAAACTCGAATTCTTATTTTTCAAAGATCAACGGAACGCTTGACCTAACGCAGAAGACCGACTCAAAACTCAATGAAACTACTAAATCATTTGGTTTTCAAAGTGCAGCAAAATGGGGGTGTCTACAGATGCCTCTCTTTAGTAGAGATGACATAGTCATCGTATGCCAAAGCAAAAGTGACAGAACCATTTTGCGTAGCATTAATCAACAAAATATTCACTTGACAGTGCAATCCTAAATGCAAATGTATTCAACCTAATGCGAAATCCTAAATGAAGTCCTAGAACATAATCAAGATATCAGTTATTCTTACCACCATGAGCTGGTAGTTAGGATAACGAAGAACTTGGAATCGGTTTAAGAGTGCAAATCACGCAGCTTAGAATGGGAGATGATACAACGCTGTTTTAAAACAGGCAAATGAGAATATAAGATTCAACTTTAAAATGGATTCGAGATAAGAGGCCGTATTTATATGGACTCGAAAGATTTGAGAAACCATAGTCATATGGATTCGAGAAGAATGAGATAAGAATGAGACACCGTAGTTATACAGACCAAAAGGATAAGAGACCGTAGTCGTATGGACTCGAAGAGAATGAGACACTGTAGTTGTACAGGTCTTGAAGGAAATGGGATATTGTAGTCATATAGGCCCAAAAGAATAAGAGACCATAGAAGTATGGACTTGAAGAGAATGAGACACCATAGTTGTACTGGTCTCGAAGGAAATGGGATACTGTAGTCATACAGGCCCAAGAGGATAAGAGACCATAGTCGTATGGACTTGAAGAGAATGAGACACCTAGGGCTGGCAACGGGGCCGGATGTTAGGGTCCCCTACCCCTTCCCCTCTGCGGGGAATTTTCCCCTTCCCCTTCCCCTTCCCCTCCCCACAACGGAGATCATGGGGAATCCCCCTCCCCTCCCCACGGGGAATTTCTAATCCCCATCCCCTCCCCCTCCCCGCCCCGCATCCTTCGAGGCCAATCACTTTACGTTGTTAAATGTTAGGTTTAAAACTAAAGATTTGCTAGGGAGAATCACTTCGGGCATGTTGCGGCTTGGCTATTGCATTTGAGAGTAGCCACACAACCCAAACAGGCTAAGATTTTGTCTTATTCATTTTATTAACCTGGGGACAAAGGTGGTTGCTCTCAGATTCATTTAATTGATCGATAGTCCTTAGCAGATCCCTAATTCCCAATCCCACTTGCCAAAAAGTACTTTACGTGCCACACCATAGGAAGATCCAAACCATCCATTTGATGGGCACACCATACTACCATAGGAAAAGGATGATCCAAACCTTCCACTTGATGGGCACATTGTAGGATGATCCAAACTATCCATTTGATAAGCCACAACGTAAATAGGTTGTGGCCCAAAAATCATTTCCATAGGATAATCCCAACCCTCTGATCTATAGAGGAATTGCATATTATGGTACCTTCTTATAGATCGGAGGGTTGCAATCATCCTATGGAAATGATTTTTGGGCCGAAATCTATTTACGTTGTGGCCCAACAAATGGACAGTTTGGATATCTATGGTGAGGCCTGTAAAGTACTTTTAAATTGTAGCCTATCAAATGGACGGTTTGGATCATCCTATGGTGTAGCCTATACATTACTTTTTGAAAAATAATGGACTATACGAGCGCACACCATATAAAATCTCATCACTCATCAGAGAGATGTTGCATTTATTTGGGGGAGGGAGATTTTCAAAGGATTTAATGTTGCCTTACAGTGATGCTTCAATGGAGAGATTTTAGGGATTTCTAAGGGTAATAAACTAACATAATGAGAGACAATGCCTAATGGATTATGGGTAAAAGAAAACATAAAAAGCTATTTCAGGGACAAAACTGTACTAATGGAAATTATGAAAATTTTGGGGGAATCTTGTAGATATCTTTCGATCCAAGGGGTTTATAGTAGTTTTCCTAAAAAAAAAAACTTAAAAAAATACAAGAAAAAAATGGCATTAATGAGGGAGAGGCGGGGTGGGGCGGGGCCAACTCCATCCCCTTCTCCTCCCCTTCCCTGCATCGGGGAATTTTTTAAATCCCCTTCTCCGCTCAAATCGGGGAATCCCCTCCCCAAGCGGGGCTGGGAGGGGCGGATCCCCGCTTTCCCGGGTGAAATTGTCAGCCCTAGAGACACTGTAGTTATCCGAGTCTTGAAGGAAATGGGATACTGTAGTCATACAGGCCCAAAAGGATAAGAGACCATAGTCGTACGGACTCGAAGAGAATGAGACACCGTAGTTGTATGGGCTCAAAGAGAATATGAGACCAATCACAGATGGACTCAGAAAATGAGACACCGTTCACAAACGGGCTCAAAGAGGATACGTGACCATTCACAAATGGACTCGAAAAATTAGACACCGTTCACAAATGGGCTCAAAGAGGATACAAGACCATTCACAAATGGACTCGGAAAATGAGACACCTTTCACAAACGGGCTCAAAGAGGATACGAGACCATTCACAAATGGACTCGGAAAATGAGACACCGTTCACAAACGGGCTCAAAGAGGATATGAGACCATTCACAAATGGACTCGAAAAATGAGACACCGTTCACAAACGGGCCCAAGGAGGGTATGAGACTATTCACAAATGGACTCAGAAAATGAGACACCGTTCACAAACGGGCTCAAAGAGGATACGAGGCCATTCTCAAATGGACTCAGAAAATGAGACACCGTTCACAAACGGGCTGAACGAGGATATGAGACCATTAACAAATGGACTCGGAAAATGAGACACCGTTCACAAACGAGCTCAAAGAGGATAGGAGACCATTCACAAATGGACTCAAAAAATGAGACACAGTTCACAAACGGGATCAACGAAGGTGAGGCAACTTCGGTTGAGATGAATAGATGAATTTGACAATGAAGAATTTGGAGTTTTTTCAAGAACTTGAATTTGATGCGAAGTTGAATTTGATGAACTATAGTTTCTTGAAACTAGTAAAGGATGAAATCGAGGACGATAAAGATCGTGCCCGATGATGACATTGACACTAAGACTTTGAGGAATGACGACACAATAAACATTAAGAACGATGAAGTATGACTAACGAGAATGGTTTAGAAACACCTTCAGGAAGCTACGACAAGATTATTTTTTTTGCGAAGAGACTATTGGTCTTTTCTGTTGGGGATTTTGATAACTGAAATCTTGATCTAAATATCTGGAATTAGTAATTTAGAACAACGGCTCTCTTGGATACTGAAATTGGAAATTGAGATTTTTCTTTTGATAGGTGTTTAGACAAACATTTCTTGACCAGGATAGTATTTAACTGACTGGAAGAAAATTCTGAATTTTAATGGTTCATCTTTCTAATAAATTGGCCCAACCAACATCACATCCAAAGCTCTTCCAAGTTTTAGGTACCTTTCTGGGGCATGGTCTTCTTATGGAAACCGCACTTTCTGACGTCTCTATTTCAGAATGCTTCTGAGCTGATCTTATTTGAAATGAAGCTCATTGACTAGATTCTCGAAGTATGTCCTTCGGGATTAACTTGGCTTAAGTATCATCGCAGGGAGCTGACGACACCGGGCCTCTTTCACTGAGACAGTTGCATCATTTGGACATAAGGACGACGATTGACTCTTCTTAAAGAGAAAATTGGGGTAAAAGACACTGTTCAAAGGACTGAGGAACTCTGAAAAGGTGAATCTTAGAATAACAAAGATTAACTAACTATACTGACAAACATAGTGATGCTTCTTGCTTATTTAACATTTCATTTGGTGAGTTTATCCTTTCAAAGAGTAGTTTCTCAATTGATAAATACTAGACTTCTTCCTTAAAACAGTAATGCCTTAAGGATTTAATTACTACTCCTAATATTACTTAGTTTTAATGCCTCAGTTTTTAGGATGACACTTAAGCTTACTTGAACTTTTTTTCGATCTTCAGTTTTGATACTGGTTGTAGCCTTCGTATAGTGATTCTCTTACCGTGACCAAGTCACCTCTTCAGGATTTTTAACTTGGCGGACCGCGTTAGCCTTAAATTTTGCCTAAATCGCCTTTCTAGGTTTTCGATCCAGCAGGCTATCCCCCTAGCTTTTGTCTAAGCCGCCCTTTCGGGTTTTCAACTTAGCAGGGGAATTATCTTAAATTTTTCCTAAACCGCCATTTCAGGATTTCAGTCTAGCAGATTTTCAAACTCCGTTCTTTTCTTTATTTCTTCTTCAGTTTTGGATCTAGATCCCTGATTCTGAACACTGGAAGGACTTTTATAGGTGGTGTAGGGCTTTTCAAAGAATGGCTTAAGGCTTTACAAAGAGTTTGACCGAACCTATGAACAGGTTGCCTACGTATCCTAATGTAAGAATCAGGTCACGCGTAGTTCAGGGCGAATGCCCCTAGTTTGAAGGTAAATTGATCTTCATTTTGTTGTTTCTCTCTCTCTTTTTTCAATTGACTTCTTTTTTGAAACGACCGACCACGGTTTGACCGAGCTGCCTACGTACCCCAGTGTAGGGATCAGGTCTCTCGTACTTTGGGGCAGATGCCCCTAGTTTGAAGGTAGATTGATTTTTCTTCTCTCCTTTTTTTTTACTCTATTTTTTTCAATTGATCTCTTTTTCACTTTTTCGATTGATTTCTTTTTCTCTGATTGATAGACTCTTTCTTTTTCTTTTTTGAACGATTGAATTTTTTTCTTTTAAAATGACCGAACTTGGCTTGACCGAACTGCCTACGTACCCCAGTGTAGGGATCAGGTCTTGTGTAGTTCAAGGCGAATGCCCTTAGTTTGATGAGTTTTCAAAGGAATTTTATTCAGGCTCAATGGGTTTGCAAAGGGGTATCATTTTTTATACTTGGTCATGAATTTGGGATTTGTTCGGCCAAATGAGGCCTTCTGATGTTCAGGTTTGGAGTTGATCTAGGTTGATAAATTCTCTTTGTTATTTTTTTCTTGCTCTTTTTTCACAGAGTTTGACAGCATTTCCAGGTAAGAGATAATGAGTCTTCTTCTTTCAAGATTCTGATATATGATTTTTGACTTTGATGGAGCGAACTCTTTCTCTGTCATCCTTCATCCATGAATCGGTAACACTTGATATTTGACGATCACTTTTCAATATTTGCCCTGAACTTTTCTATCTTGAATTTGTTGGTTTCATATTATGAATTTGGGAACCAAGGTCATTGGCTGGAGATATGAAAGTTGTATCCAATCCATGCCCCTTGTATAGCATATGTCTCTCACTTCTTTCATTCTCTTTAGCTTTCTTTCTATGTCTTACACCCGGTATCGGTTATAGCGCTTCTAGACAATCCTCTTATCCTCGAAATGATTTTATTAATTCTTTGTGCTCTTTTAGAGGGTAATGTATTTCCAATTGGCATTTACTGAATTAAAGTTTTTAGTAGCAATGTTTATCATTTCAATTTCTTCCTTGAAAGGTTGGAGTTGGAGCTCCTCCTCTTGTTCAAGCAATTGTTGTGAATCAAGTGGAGTTTTGTCGATCTCTTCCTCATTTGAGGAGGGAGTCTTATTTTTATTGTTATTAAGATTAGAAGCATACTTGAGACAAAGTCCAGTAAAATGGGGGTGTCTACAAGGAGACAAGACGACGATTTTATAGTAGTTCGGTCATAAACGGACCTACTCCACTACCCAAGTACTTGGTCTTTTCCTTGGAATTTTTCTTCACTACAATGAAATTCCACTCGCCGAATCTCCGGGCTTTTACAAATAGTTCCGCCTCCAAGGGAACAAATCCTCTTTGCAAGAACTGCCTCCAAAGAATCTACCCTCTTCGCACATCGCCTCAAAGGGTACAACTCTTCTTTGCAAATACAAGAAAGGAAAAGAAGATGAAAGCTCACAAGCCTCTAGATAGGCAAATATAAAACACTCAATGCTCTTAATCACTCCTAATGATTGCAAATCAATGCCCTATGGAGTGCCTCTTGACAAGAAGTAAATGCAAGAATGAATGCTTCAAGAGGAAGAATAAGAATTCTTTTGATTTCAAGAGAGAAAGCTCTATGGTTTGCAAAATGATTGTTCAAAAGGTTCTTTGGAAGGTCTTGAATGAGGTATAAATAGCGCAAGTATTTCTATGACCATTTGGGGGCAATATGGTCAATATTTGGCCAAGAAAAAGTAAGTCGTGCAAGCCCCAACGGTTAGTTTTTCAGACCGGGGCGGTCGACTGAGGTACGGCGGTCGCTCGCCCTTATCGGACGCACTTTTTTATTTTCAATTTTAAAATCGCCGCGGTCGACCGGGGTTGTCGAGGTCGCCCGCCGAGGGCTTCCTGTTTGTTTTAAATTTTCATTCAAAACCTATTCCCGGCGACCGAGCCAATTGCGGTCGACCACCAAGACCTTCTTAGATTGCTCTGCTAAATCCAGGAGAATATCCACGGTCGACCGAGTGGCCTAGGTCGACTGGCCCGCTTTCGAAAGGAAATTGCTGGAATTCCAGCAACCCTTCCGCGGTCGCCCGGGGTACCCCTGTCGACCGGCCCTGCTTTGAAATTTAGTTTTACAATTTTAAACTGTGGAGAAATGGGCTAAGGTCTTTGGGCTTTTGTCCAATGTTTTCAAATATGTTTATAAGTTTGTCAAAGTGTAATTTGAAGAATTTTAAAAATAGAAATCCATGCAAATGACTCCATGTCAAGAGGACTCTATTACACACTACTTGAACTTTAAGTCTTTTTTAGTCTTTGTCTTCTGGGCACTTGCATGAAATGTTCACTCGGAAGAGTCTTCTATCTTGCTTTTGTGCATGTGGTTTTCTTGAGTCTCCAATGCTTGTAGGACGACCACCATGCTTGACTTGCTCAAAGTTGAGCCCTTCTTCTCTTTGCTTCTAGTGATGACTTCAATGATTCATTTCTTAATCACAACACTAGAGCAACCATTAGTAATCTACCATCAATTTGGATTTGTTGATCATCAAAATATAGATGGGTTGAACCCTTAGACTTACAAAATCACTTAAACCAAAAATCTTTGCAACAAATTATTTTCAAAAAGATCTTCCTCTAGAGTTAAGAGTTTGTCTTAGATGTTTAGAGAGTTTTAGAGTTTAGGAGTTTGTCCTAAAGTTTAGGAGAGTCCTAGAGTTAGTAGCCCATGTGCGGTCAGTTTGACTATATAGCTTGGCGCATAGTCGGCTGATGGCTAGAATAGGATTCACTTAGTTAGCCCATTATTTTCTTAGGACACAGCATCGTCGCACATAGGATGTAGGGCTTACCTGGATTAATTTAGGATTAACTTGCATGTAGTTAGGGCATATAGGAAGTCCTAAAATCCACAATTCACTTCAACTTAACTAATTGTATACAAGAAGCTTTAAACACCAGTCCGGTCTTTTAGGTCGAGTTTAGTTTAGTCGTCTAGGGACAATAGGCATTGTAGCTTAGAATAGGTCACAGAACTATGTTAACCTTGATTCCGAAAAGGGGCTTGGGATACGTAGGCAGCTTGGATGGCTGGTCATTCAAGTCCAGGTGGTAATGTTGCACATTTTTTTATTTTTTTATTTTAGAGTTTTAAGAGTTTGCAGTCTGATACTTGTCATTATGTCTTGCATAGGTGCATGTTAGTGTGTTTTCTTCCTTCTTTTGAGTGTTTATTCTCTTTGGATATATCCCTTGTGTGTTCTTTCTTGTTTATTCACATATTTAGTTATAGTTTACTTATTCTTTTACTGTTTTACTTACTCATTTATTCATATGCTTAGCTGTAGCATTATTTACTTGCTTATCTCAGTTATCTGCTTAGCTATAGCACTTTTACTGTTTTCCTACTTATTCTAGTTTATCATATCTGCTCATTATTATTGCCATTATCTGCTTAGTTGTAGATGTGCATGTGTTTGTTTACCACTTTCTTATATGTGATGAGTTAGGATTAGACGGTATGTGTGGAGATAGATATCAGGGTTATCTGGTATTGGATAGACATTAGTCTTCTACGCCTCATTGAGAGACTATGGATTCTAATGTTTATTCTACTATCAGATGTGTGGGACCCTATCCCGCGAGAGTGGAATAGCCCGCGAGCCGCCTCCCTCTCTCTTGGTCTCTCATACCCACACGAATGACTTGTGCTTTTTATTATTGATTTTAATTACCCAACCAAGCAGGCAGCAACCAAGCCATAGGGTGCAAACAAACGTGCAACCCAGTACCCATAAGGGCAGGGGTAAGCCGCCGAGCCTAGCAAGGTGTGATTTAATTCTTTCTTTCCGTGAACTTGGGATCACTAAGGCAATCTGAATTCCACGCAAAAGAGAGTGACAGAGTCCCACCTAGATGAAGGATCTAGGACCCATAATTGACCAGAAATCTAGACTCGTTACCTGGTTACGAGAATGGAAGGTATGGGGAGTTACCACTACATGCACCATTCTTGCCCGATAATCGGTCTTCAATTCCAAAAGTTAACTCTTTTGAATTTCTTTTAAATGGCTCACTTAACTCTATATTAATATGTGAACTACGTGACATGCATCCTAAAATCTAATTTTAATGTAATTCTTAAATGTGTATCTTGATTTTCTTAATTTGTTTGAATTCAATATAAGTAAAAGTTCTCCTAAAATTCTAATTTCATGGAAAGTCCTAAGTGATTTAATTACTTTTAATTTAAGGATTAATATACAAACCCCACCGCTTATGTGTGGAGCCGACTCGGGCTTGGTATGCCACTCAACTATCCAAGTTGCCTGCGTATCCCAGCCTCACTGGAATCAGAGTCGATCGTAGTTCGGTGCACCTGAACTAAGCTACTTATGCCTAACTCATCTAGGACACTGATCTAGACTGGATTGACTGTTTTAATAGTTTAAGAGAAATTATTTAGTTCAAGTTGAAGATTTTATTATCCTATGACTTCATCTAAGATGCTATATGGTCCTATCTAAGTGCAAGTCGTCTCTTAGACTAATGCAGGTTAACCTACATCCTAGGTAACTTGGTTTGTCCTAGGAAAAAATTGGGTGACTAGTGTAACTAGATCTATGGCACGGTTGCTATCCATAGCAAACGGTGGTGATGAGGCTGGACTCCTAACTCTAGGACTCCCTAAAACCTAACACAACGTGACGTAAGTGTTCCTAAGGGGCCCTAAAAGGTTCCTACGCAATCTAACAACTCTTAAGACTTTGATTAAGTTAATTCAATTTGTTGATATTGGTGATTTTTAGATTGACTGATTTTTTATTTTAAAGGATTTTTAATTCCTAAATATCTAAGGGATACCAAAGGTTCTATGATTTGCCGGTTTCAGCCTCGAATCGCAACCATGGATGGGAATCGTGCTTTCAACCCTTGTATAATTTAGCACGTAAGTTATAGTATCTTATTGCTTGGCACGTTTCTCAGGATTTTCGTGGACAGTGAACCTCGGAGCCAATATCATACTATAATTTATGAACTCCAATTATGCAGGATTAATTGCAATTAGTATACGATTGCGGTTGCGATCTCGGTAGTTAAACTATCGCGATATAGCGAATTTACATGGGAGATCTCTGAACCTTAAGGTTTCTATTTCAAACAAGTTAGGGATTGAATTTACGATGAAAAGTTAAGCTTTTTTGGAGATTGTTACTGACTTTTGTGTTGATTTGCCATTAAATTGTGATTTATTGACATTAAGACCAGATTGCTAGGATTACACAGTAACCCTAAGTAATAAAACTCCAAATTCATTGACACTCTTTTCATAACTAGATATGAATGATTTTAGACAACTGGAAGAGTTTCATGAATTTAGAACAAGTTTTGCTATCAATTTCCAAATTTCCACAATTTACGTCAGATTACAAATTAACAATTCAACTCATAGCATACAAATCTTAAATCAAGTAAAACATTTACAGTATAGATAGAATCATGGTATTAGACTACTATAAAAACTTTCAAAGGTTTTTATCAAGATTTAATGCCAATTAAAATTCACATAAAATTAGGATAAAATCAATGAATCAATTACAAAGTAGATTAAATGGTGCCCTACAATCATGTAAACATTCCAGTAGATATAAAATAGGATATATGATTTACTGTCAAAATTTCAAGACGTAAAAATCAATGATCCTCCATAAAATTGATTTTTGAATAAAAAGGGGAATTCGTTTCTTAAGAATTAAAACCCGTTTTTTAAAAGAAAATTGTAAAATCATATTAAACCATTGTAAAATATTTTGAAAATTTTTCACTAACTTTCTAATAGCCTAAACTACTGGTTTGTAGGAAAAAGATTCGAAATTTTATTAATTTAATATAAAAAAGAATTACGACACGTAAAACGAAGAAGCGATTAGAAAACAGATAAAAAAACATTTTTTTGAAACATTTTTTCATGAGAAATTCAATTTATTATTAAACATTAATTCTGGAGAGTTTCATTAATTTTTAAAACCTTTTGATATTTATTAAAAATGACCGAAATCTAAAATAATTGAAACTCCAACTAAAAAGATTCAAAAAAATTCAAAAAGTTTTGGGTGAACTGGAAATTCACAAATCGGTTTTGGATGAAAATTTTATCAACTTTGGACTTGATTTGACCCGTTTTCCATTTTATTCTTCAAAAAATAACCTTTTGCTGGGTTACCTTTCGAAAAATTGAACGGAAACCGAGACGGTCAAACCATGGTCCATGATCACAATTTCCCGTAGTTTTAGAATTTTTAAAACCCTAAAAAAATATTGATCTTTGAAAAGGATCATATTTTCTAACAGTTGCTTTGTAAATCTCGTTTAAAACCATACCAAAAAGAAAAGAAAGAAAATCGATCTTTGAATTGAGGAAAACTAATTTTTAGGCGAAATTTTGATTTTAAAAACTTATATTCTAAGTTATATCATACTGGAATTTTAAAAGAAAATTCATAGATTTGATGCTCCAAAAATATAAAACCCTACCATGTTTTTCTAATTCGCAAAGAAGAGAATTATTACCGTTGATCTCGATCCTTGTCTCTAGGGTTGGTGATCCTAGATATACGCTTTGTCCAACCCTTTTATACACTCAAAAAGATGCAAAAAATACTCCAATAATCCTTGATTGTGTGATGCCTTGGAGAAGAAGAAGGAATTTAAGAATCCCTTATGTGAAGAACACTTAAGAGAGAGATGAACACTAAAGCAACAAAAGAGATGAATGAATTCCAAGGAGGAAGAGAGAACGATATCAATTTTCTAGAAAGAAGCCAAAGGTTGTGCTTGCTTTGTTTTTATAGAAAAAGTTAGGGTTAGATTGAATTTAGAAGTTTCCAATGTGATGACTCCTAGCTTTAGTTAGTTTCCAATTCTCACATATGACTTGCTTTTCCCTTACCTTCTAAATTGGATATACTTCTAATATTGATTTCTTGCAAGCCGAGCAATGCTAAATTACACAATGGATATCCTTCAAGATCAATCTAGAAGCCTTCTCACATAGGAAACTAGATTTTATGAATGATTTTCGTTCAAAATGGGTTGTTCGATGTTTGACCTCGTTTTTTACCTATTTAGAGGCCGATTAAGGAAACGTCATGAACTAAAAAGTTGTAGATATTTTTGAAACGTTTGAAATAAGTATAATTACAAATTTTTTAGACAAAAAAGATAAAAAGTTATGGCTATTTTACTAACCTGACCTTACAAGCCCTTTCTAATTATAACTCTTCCTTTCTTTATTATTTTTTCAAAACAAATATGATGTCACCAACCACCCCATCCCATATTGGACGTTTTCGTATGTGGCCTCCTCATGTGGGGCACCCAATTATGTGGCCGACCCACATGGGCGGGTCCACATGGACCCCGACCTTGTAGACTTTAGCCCAATGGGCCTTCTCACATGGGTTTTAGGCTTTTTTCATAAAAATTTAATAAAACTCTTTTAAATTCAATATTTTATGGATGGACCTAACCCATGTGACCTTTATAGTGCACCCCTAACATATGGTTGAACCATCCCCTTTAAAGAAACAAATTTTTTGGACCAAAATACCCCTATTTGACCATTACCCACCAAATTGCGACCAAAAACCCTCAAATTGGTTCATTTTTTAAAGGGAAAAGTTAAAAATGGAAAGTTTTCGTAGTCAAACCTCAAAAATAGAAAGTTTTTAAGTTTGCTTCTTTTGGTGGGTAATATCAAACAGGATCATTTGGCCTCCCCTGAAAATGCCCAAAATGCCCTCAACACTTAAATTTCCAAATCAAGCGAAACCCCTGAGAGGTCTAAATTTAGCAGGTTTTTCAAAATTCATGGAATCACTCAAGATTTTTCAGACACAACGTGGGGGTCAAATGAAACACATTGGAAATTACCAAATTACCCATGTGGTGCAAAAATTGATGAAATTAGGGAAAACCCTGAGAAATTCTAAAAATAGCAGGTTTTCTTACTTGATTGGAAACTTGAATTCTAATCTTCCGGAGACTAATGGAATTCCCTAGAGACTTTCAGGATCGCGACTCAAGACTCGATGACACTATCGAATCTTTTGCTTTTTAAAGTGTAGCAAAATGGGGGTGTCTACAAGATGACAGTGATATCAAATCTCATTAGGATTTGTATGTTTTATTTTTCTTTTGCCCATCCTCGCGTCACGCATGATTAGGTAGACGTCTTCTTGGGGATTATTGTTCCCATTTCACATGATTTTAACCCAAAATTCTTTGAAAATAATATAAATGGCATAAGAGCCGAGTGCGCTCGGGCGAGTGGGGTGCCTAACACCTTCCCTACTCGTAACCAGGCACGGACTCAATTGTTTCTGGTTATCCATTGCAAACAGAGTATATTTTTTTGGTTCCATGGTCTATCCATGGATGGTGACTCTTTCATATTTTTAGGTACGTCTTGGTTCCGGATTCTGTCTCCGAATCAAGAGGTATCTCATATATCGCCACTCATGCTATGCTATGAGGGCACCGTTTCGAGAGTTCCTTGGTAGAGCTCTCCTTCATGTGGACATCCAAAGGATGAGGGGGATCTACATCCTCGCCCTTCTCAGATCGGGGTCCACAGTTGAAGGAAAGAACATTGTCTTTCTTGAGGACGGTGACAACAGTGGGAGTGAACCACCTCGAGACTTAGTTTTCAAGGAAGTGCGAATTCTAGTTACTATTTCTACACCTTAGGATCAATTGGTCGAAATTCATGACCCTCCAAAGGATGTGGTTATGGAGGACGAACCAATAGATGGTTTGCCATCTCTAAAGGATGTTGTCATTAAAAATGCCAACCAAAATAATGCCAACCAGAATCCACATAAAGTGGAGGATGTAGTGGCACTAATGAGATCCTCAAGAATAAGGAGGCCAACTATCCCTTCAGATTATATTGTGGATCTTCATGAAGTTGACCAAGAGTGTGCGAAAGATGGAGACCCTTTGACGTTTTCACAAGCTATGAGTGGTGAGGACTCTAATTTGTGGCATGAGGCCATAAAAGATGAATTAGAATCTATGGCTAGGAACCAAGTCTGTGATCTTGTTGAATTGCCTAAAGGAGCTAAAGCCATTAGCTGTAAGTGGGTCTATAAGATTAAAAGAGACTCAGCTAGCAATATCGAAAGATATAAAGCGAGACTTGTTGCTAAAGGATTCACTCAAAAGGCGGCATAGATTATCATGAGACTTTTTCACCAGTTTCAAAAAGGGATTCATTGAGGATTACAATAGCCCTTGTAGCTCATTTTTATTGAGAGTTACATCAAATGAATGTGAAAACGGCTTCCTCAATGGTAAGTTAGAGGAAGAGGTATATATTAATCAACTTGAAGGGTTCTGTCTGTAGTGGTAGTCATAAAGTTTGCAAATTAAAGAAATCTATATATGGACTCGAGCAGGCCTCCCGTATTGGTACCTTAAGTTTTCTGACATGATTAAACAATCTTAAAGTCATTGGGAGTAAATTTTATCTCTTGGTCCTATCTATAGGTGATTTTGCTGGCTACTAATAATTTGGGAATGATAAATGAGGTGAAATAGTTCCTAACTCAAAACTTTGATATGAAGGATATGGGTAAAGCCTCATATGTCATTGGCATTGAGATTCACAGAAATAGATCTCAAGACATCTTGGGACATCTAAGAAGGCCTACATTAACAAAGTTTTGGAAAGGTTTAGGATGCAAAACTGTTCACCCAGTGTGGCACCTATCCTTAAAGGTTATAAACTCAGTAAGAAACAATCCCTTAAAAATGATTTGGAAAGAGAACATATGAAGAATATTCCCTATGCTTCAACGGTTGACAGTTGATGTGTGTACAGGTCTATGTTAGACCGGACATTAGATACGATGTGAGGATGCTAGGGAGATACCAGAATAATATTGGGATAGATCATTCATTAGATAGCTGCAAATAAGGTTCTATACTTTCAGTGTTTAAAGGATTACTTGCTTACATACAGATGATCGGATCACTTGGAAGTGATCGAATATTCAGTCTTAAACTTTGCTAAGTGTCTTAAACTATGAAGTTGATATTGGGGTATATCTTTCTACTTGAAGGAGGCATCATTTCGTGGAAAAGCATAAAGCAAAGATAAATAGCTTCTTTCCACTATGAAGGCAAAGTTTATTGCGTGCTATGAGGTAACTATACAGGCGTTATGGTTGCGGAATTTAATCACGGGGCTTGAGATTCTAGTTTCCATCTGCAAGCCGATAGTGATTTACTATGATAGTTCCGTTACGGTATTCTTATCTAACATAGAGTTCCTTAAACTTAGAAAGAATTTTCTTAATCATCGAGTGGCTATTAAGCACATTCTACTTTACAGTTGACAGTGGATCCCATGACTAAAGGATTTCAGACTAAGTTATATGCGGAACATGTGGATCATATGGGTTTTATAGTATTTTGTGCTTAATTACATTGATGTCACTTTTGGTTGCAACATAAAGTTGATGATTCTGTTTATATGTTTTTTATATATATTATGTTTTATATAAGGTGTATATACATCAAGGTTTGATAAGACAGGACTGTCCATGAGGGCAGATAAAGTTGAACCCGAATACGCATTTGTGAGCTTATTCAATAAAGTTTTAAACCACACATAAAGTGTACATTAGTGTGAATCAGTGTATATGATACATAGAAAGTAACATTTCCGGTTGGAGGTGTATGCCGCTATGATTCGTACATTTGAAACATATTATAAGGATGTACAATAAAGATAGAGTTAAAGATATTTAGGATTGATGTTTTTTCAAAACAATAGCCATAAAGTTTTCAAGATTAATATCTTAAGACTCTAAGTTACTTTGTGAATATATACCAATGTGGACCAAGTTGGAAAATGTTGGCATTTTATTTAGTGTGGCCCACATTGGGAATTACACATAAGGTGGACGCACATATTCTTCTAGAAGACTTATCTACTTAGAGTTGTATTTGTAAAGGGAGTTTAGGGATAAATCCCAAGTGTTTTGAAACTCTAAAACACTAAGGTGTTTGAAGTGTGGAAGGACACAAATTCGTTTGTGCCAAAATCTATAAATATGGGTTGTGTTTGATGGGAACAACACTCATACATTATAGCTAAAGTTCCATCATCAAGAGGGTACCTAATCTGAGAGGAAAACTTGTGCTTGCGATTCCATCAATCAAGCCTAAAGGTCTTCTCAAGATCGTAAGTCTCTCTTCTCTTATTCATGCGCAGTGGAGGTCGTGTTCTTGGTTCGTCGAGGTTGGAGGGAGTCGTGATCTTCGATTCTAATCGCCATGGCCAGAGGTAATTTCCGCATTAATTTCAAATTAAATAGAGTCTAACAGAGATAGCATAAAAATCCCTCAAACTAGTGAAAAGAAAATACCTATTTAGAGTTGATTTTTTTGTTTTCCTTATTTTTAGGAGCTCTTTATGCTCTCCTTGTTTGGTATATAGTATAACCCTAATTATGTTCTAATATAAGCCCAATAAAATAATGGACCGGTGTAGTGGGCCTACATGGGCTAGAGTCTATTAACCAGTCAATAACCCTAGTGTATCTCTATATATAGGGGCTGGAGGTTGTGACCTACCATATAGTGGGCCTACATGGGCTGGAGGTTTTGGGCGTGGGTTTAATCCCTCGAAAAATATATTTGGGCGTGGTTCTTTGAGAATAAATTTCTTAGAGATCATGGTTTGACCATACTTGGCGATACTGAGATGGTTACAGAATCGCATGTAGAGTCTGAACAAAATATTTCTGACACCCGTCCTATACTGATTTCTGAATCAGAACCTTTAAGAGTATCTACAAGAGATAGAGTACCCAAGACTTTTGGTGATGAGTTTGTGACCTACCATTTAGAGAAAGATCCATCATCCTATAAGGAAGCGATGAGATCTAGGGACTCTTTGTTGTGGGCAGAAGCCATTGATGATAAAATGAGCTCTCTGTTACAGAATCAAACTTGGTAGTTAGTTGATTTGCCAAAAAGGGGCTAAGACTGTGGGCTGTAACTGGATTTTGAAGAAGAAACTTAATCCTAACGGATCCATAGCTCGGTATAAAGCACGTTAGTAGCTAAGGGCTATACTCAAGTCAGTGGGATAGATTACTTTGGTGTTTACTCACCGATCTGTCATTTGTCCACAATAAGAATTCTTCTTGCTTTGGCATCTATTGACCAATATGTTGTGCCTCATGTAAAGACGGCTTTCCTAATGAAGACCTCACATAGGAAATCTACATGAACAAACCTAAAGGGTTTGTCATGGAAGGTTTTGAGCGCAAAGTTTGTAAGTTAAAAAAATCCCTGTATGGTCTTAAACACGCACCTAAAATGTGGCATCAAAAATTTGATGAGGTAGTAAAGAGCTTTGGTTTTTAAACCACTTACTCAGATAAATGCCTTTACTTCCGTTCTGTGTCGAATAAGATTGTAATTATTTGCTTGTATGTAGACGACATATTGATTCTTAGTTCCGATCTCTCTATAGTGAGTGACGTGAAATCAATATTGGCTAAGTAATTCGACATGAAAGATCTTAGTGTGGTAGACATCATTCTTGGTATGAAAGTAAGTTTTGATAGGCAAGGGATCACTCTTAGTCAAGCCCATTATATTGAGAAACTACTTTCTACATGGGGATACAGCGAGTGTAAACTGATTGAGACACCGTTTGATTATACCAAAAAGTTGAAACCTAATGAAGGAGCCAGCGTGAATCAGTTGGATTATTCTAAACTGATTGGTAGTCTCATGTATGCAATGAGTTGCACTAGACCAGACATATCCTTTACAGTTGGCATGCTGAGTCGTTTCTCTAGTAATCCTGGCCATGAGCACTGGGATGCCCTTATGAGGCTGATGAGATACCTTAAGGGTACTCAAGGTTATGCTCTATGTTATAATGGCAATCCTCCTATCCTGGAAGGATATTCTGATGCATCATGGGGCTCAGAATTAGGAGACAGTAAATCTACCAGTGGTTATGTATTTACACTGGGTGGAGCTGCTGTTGCATGGAAGTCAAAGAGACAGACTTGTATTGCTCTGTCATCTATGGAATCGAAACTTTATGCTCTAGCTTCTGTAGGAGATGAAGCAAAGTGGATAAGAGATCTGATCCTGGACATTCCATTAACCCGTTTAAAGATTAACTATTTAAGTTTGTTCTGTGATAATTAAGCTACAATTACGATTGTGAAGAACTCACTTTTTAATGGTAAGAGGAGACATGTCAGGTTGAAACATGCCACACTGAATTATCTTATAGAACAAGGTATTATCACTTTGGTTAATTTGAGATCGAAGGATAATATGGCTGATGCTCTTATAAAGGGACTGAACAAAGATCGAATATTCAAAACTGTGGGGGGATGGGGTTAAAGACTGTGTAGACGTGTCTTAACCTACATTCATGTTATCTTGAATTTTTTGAATCTCCCTATCTTGGCCAAGATAAGCACTTAATATGTTTCAGTGATGTTTACAGTTGTCTTTATTTCATTCCACATTTGATGACATGTGGAATGAAACTATTTAGGTCTTGTTCTTTAATGAAACTTGACAATGATGCTTATTGATATTTGTTTTTCAACCAATATGATATTGTACTAAGTTCTTCTTCAGGTAGAACTAGATACTTTAGTATTTTACACAAATGATTGGATTCATTTTTATGAAATTCATATTTAGTAAATTACAGGAATTGGTGAAAATGGAGGAGCTTGCCTCGATTTAGATTTTGATGAGGATGACTTACTTGATGAGTGAATCCTTATAGAGCAGTGGGGACTATTATATTCTTTTCAGTTAAATAAATAGTTCATTTACATGTAAAACTGGTTTTGTTTGAGTTTAGATTTTCAAAACTCTTGGTTATTCTTAAAAGTATTCTTGTTTTCAGTTGGATTACGAATCTTTTTTGATATGGTGATATGGATGATTCAATATTTTGTTTGGACATCACATTATCTATCTATTGGATTGTGCTATATGTAGAACATAGGAGCAGATTGTTGGGTATATAGTATAACCCTAATTATGTTCTAATATAAGCCCAATAAGATAATGGATGGTGTAGTGGGCCTACTTGAGCTAAAGTCCATTAACCAGTCAATAACCCTAGCGTATCTCTATATATAGGATCTGGAGACAACAAACTAGGTTCCAAACTAGATACCTTGGGTGTAATGCTTCAAGCATTCTTTGCTTCACCTAATTCCTCTAACACTCCTCACTTCTACCCTCTCAAGTATCTCCATGACATGCCCAACTCTCACAATTCTATGG
This sequence comes from Tasmannia lanceolata, assembly GCF_043159265.1. Classification (NCBI taxonomy): domain Eukaryota; kingdom Viridiplantae; phylum Streptophyta; class Magnoliopsida; order Canellales; family Winteraceae; genus Tasmannia; species Tasmannia lanceolata. The sequence goes on from NW_027518721.1 coordinate 3,190,210, forward strand.
AGTATTCTTTCATGGTGGGCAAACATAGCCTCAAAAATCGGTTCAGTTTTTGTGCAACTCACTTAACGGAACTTACATCACCACGATACGCAACCATACTTTTCCATAAGACAATTCAGTTTTGGCGTGTTTACTTTGCCAACAAAAGCAAAACAACATTGTATAAAGCAAACCAACATTTGTATTTTAACAAAGTGAGTGGTGCCATTATAAAAAACAAGAGAGTGCAGGAAATCATTTTCACGGTCTTTTGTTTTGATAAATGACTGCTTTCTCTTTATTTACATTCTTCTAGTCATTTTGTTTGGGGAGTTCTAAAGTTTTTACAACTCCCCAAAACATAACAGCCATTAAAGTGAGGGGCTGTATTATCAAAATAAGGGAGTGTGAATTACAATTCCCCTATGTTTTTTATATGAAAGGCAAGCTATACCAAACAAATGTAATTGCAATTATTGTACAAAAAGATAAGGTTATATTCCCACCTCATAAAACAACTAAGCTTTGTAAGTATTTATTGTCTTCGACCAAAGATCCAAAGCATATCCTCTGTCACAGGCACTGCACGACATGGCTAAAATTAATACTAAAGGGGAGGGCCCACATCATCACTCCAATCACTCCAGTTGGGACTCGGGTAGAACTCACCCTCAAAAGTTAGCTGTTGAGGGGAGAGTGCCAAAGCCCTTATAAGCCCATCCACGTCTATCCACTTTTCCGATGTGGGATGATTGTTTTTGCGTGGATCCCCCAACAATCTCTCCCTCCTCGTGGAAGCAAAGTGGACAATCTCGCCCCTCCATGCGACAGAAATGAGGGAACTATGAGATCTTCCTCAAGGGATATTTCCGTCCTCGGAGGCACACCGGAGTTACCAAGATCTTCCCTGAGGGATTTTTTCTTCATCGGAGGCACACGGGGGTTACCGAGATCTTCCCCGAGGGATTTTTCTACCCTCATAGGCACACCGGGGTTACTCCTGATATCACTTATACAGTGCATCCACTCAATCTTCCAATGCGTCGGTGTTGCTGCCGTTCAACATTTTCCGCCATTTTATTCTTCTTTCAACCTTGATATCAACTTCGAAGCAAACCAAATAATAACTGGTATTCCAACCCTGATATCACCTCGAAGCAAAACCAATGCTCTAATACCACTTGTTGGAACCCGAGTAGAACCCACCTTCAAAAGCTAGCCGTTAAAGGAAGGGTGCCAGCTCTTATAAGCAAATCCACATCTATCCACTTCTCTGATGGATGTGGGATAATTGCTTTTGCATGGAACCCCCAACAACTCTGTCTATCCACTTCACCTTTGGGATGTAATCCTTCTTTGTAACTTTTAACTATTAATTGTTAATACATAAATTGTTTCATGAAGAGATTACTTCTTCAAGTTAAGCGGAGTGTTCATCTTGAGTATAAATTATACACCAAAACTCGGTATATATGGAGCTTAGGCCTAACTTTCACAATTAGATACATTGAAATTAAGCCAAGTTTAGATAAGAGATGCGTGACAGTATCAAAATATGAAGGGCCTGAACAGCAGTTGCATTTTCAAGCTTTAAATTGAATGGAAGGAATTGGTTTGAACAATTGACTAATTTTGATTAGGGAAAATTACATTTACACCCCCTCTAGTTCTGACATATCCACTTCTACCCCTATAGTTTAAAATGTGACAAATACACCCCCTGTAGTTTCAATTTGTATAAGGTAGGCCTCCTCAATTGACGGTTCGTCCACAGATTGAAGGGTTAGGATGATCCGATGGAGCTGATTTTTTTGGGCACACCCTATCTATGTCAGGGCCCATCAAATGAACGCTTTGGATCATCCAATGGGCTCACATTGTTTGGATGCTCCAAAGGGTTCATTTGATGGGCCCTGACATAGATAGGGTGTGCCCAAAAAATCAGCTCCATCGGATCATCCTAACCCTTCAATCTATTGACGAACCGTCAACTGAGGGGGCCTACCTTATACAAATTGAAACTACAAGGGGTGTATTTGTCACGTTTTAAACTATAGGTGTAGACCTGGCAAACGGGTGGGTCGGGTCGGGTCGACCCGCGGGTCATGCGGGCGCGGGTCACGCGGGTTGCGGGTCAAAATGACCCGCATTCCTACGGGTCAGCAACTGGTGACCTGCACCCAGTGCGGGTGGGTCGGGTCGACCCGCGGGTCAACCCTCATTTTTTGTAAAAACACTGTTATTTTTTTCCGACGATAAATTCACACCCTAATTTTTAAAATGGACCTACACCATAAGATGATCCAAACCGTCCATTTGATGGGCCACAACATAAATAGATCGTGCCCTAAAAATCAATAAATCATTGCCATAGGATGATCTCAACCGTTCGATCTATAGAAGTTTCCATGTTGTGAATTTTACATTATGGCCCATCAAATGCATGGTTTGGAATTTGGATCATCCAAATGACCAAAGCATATATAAGTAACAAAGGAAATAGGATGTTGGCCTCAACAAATGTTCAAACTATGATTAAAAGATAAATTTCATCACTAAAACATTATGACCACTCCTCACTTATGAACCACTTTCCTGGTAATTTGTAAGGTTTATTTAAGATTAAAAGATAAATTTCATCACTAAAACAAGGTAGTGAGGATATCATTTCACCTCAATCACTAATTGGGATGGCTTTTTTCCATTTCAAGTACAAACAATGCATTCTTTGATGCACCTCTGACCTCTGTCTAATATTCTAGAAGTTTTTTTATTATGTGCTCTGAACCAGCAAGAGCAAGTGTAAAATCACCACAGAAAGGCTAAAGACATAATAACAATTAAGCCATAAAAAGATAAATTAACCATATAAGTAAGGATATTTAATTAAACCAACATGTACGTAGGGATATTAAGAACAACAACAATATATCATTAAAATTCTTACAAGGACACATCCATCTTACTCTGAATGGTACTTGAAGTTGCAACCCTCGGAGGCTTCCTAACTTTGGTTAATTGTTCAAATGCATAGGGATGCCACAAAATCTTATAACAATATATCATTAAATGAAGCTTATGCCACAAAATCTTATAACATCAGTACAAATTGTACATACTTTGATGCACAGCTCCATGCATTCTTTGACATGCCACCGCAGTCAATTCAAGTGGGATGCCTACAAGTAGATTCTACAAATAATTGTTGGTAAGCATTCATAGTTGTTCTCTAGAATATTTAAGTATAAAAATAATAAATATGCATGATTCTAGTTTGGCCCTTGCTTAAGAAAAACCACCTAAAATTATCTTACTTACCCTGTTCTTTGATTTTCATGAAGTTTGGCCCTTGCTTAAGAAAATATGCAGTCTCCCCAAAGACTGGCCATCCCATAGTCCCTGGAGGAAGCTAAACCAACTTCATAAAAACTGTAAAATGAAATCATAAGTGACAATAAAGGGAGAAAGAAGAAATCATCCTACACAGCTCAAAAACATTCATGACAAATGCATGACCAAGGAAACCAATTATCTAGGCTACCGAGGAAAGAAGGCTATAATCATAGAAACATAATCCCCATTAACAAAATATCACGAGCAAACTGAATCCATAAAAACATCATAGAAATATCATAGAAACATAATCCCCATTGAATCCATAAGTAAAACATCATAGAAATATTTAAATTAACCATAAAGAGTCTATGCTTTAGAGTTGTGACAGTTGTCTCCCAAAAAGGTGCGGTGAAGAAGGCTCCTGCAATGAATAAAAACTATACCAAATCAATGAATAGAAACTACACCAAATTAATGAATAGAAACTACACCAAATTAATGAATAGAAACTATTGGGAAACAATGAATAAAAACTATACCAAATCAATGCATGGAAACTATACTAAATCAAATGACATCGGTAGTAGCTGATTCTCTTGATTCCAAAAGAGAATTCTTGTATAATGGTACTACGAGTTGTTCATCAGTAGGATCTTCACCTGCATTTAACAAATGTAAGTAATTAAATATCATAGGATCTTCTCCATCTAATATTTATTAGTAGTCATAAATATTTCAAAAAATATTATTAGTTCTATGGACTATGGTAGGTAAATTAAATATTAAAACTTACATTGAACTTGATAACCAAACATCCAATTGCGAGTGCAAATTACGGCTTCGGCATTTTCCGGTCTTAGCGAGCTTCGATATTTAGTGAGAACTTTAGCTCCAATGCTAAAAGCCGATTCCGAAGCAACCGTAGTTATTGGTACACTCATGAGATCACGTGCCATCCTAGAGAGAATAGGATATCTACCAGCGTTGTCTTTCCAATACTCTAAAACATTCAAATGTTGCTTATGATCGAACTTTGTCTCTTCTAAGTAGAGGTCCAATTCTGACTTCTTGGTGGTACAAAATTCACTCTCATAGTATTCAAATTCCTACATCATTTAAACATCAAATATATTTAAGCGAATAGATAATTAAATATAAAACTTATTAAAAAATTAAATACAATAAGAATATTAAAAAAAGCAACTTACACTAAAGTCATCATCAATGCAAATGTCGTCACTAGTCATAGTTGAAGCATGATTCGAAGCATCCACAGAAAATTGTTTAACATATTCTTCAAAAAGTAAACTCAAAGCCACTCGGACACATGCCACCTTTTCCTTGTGTGTGCTGTCATCAATCTTCTTATAGCAAAATTCCACAACATTCATCTTGTACCGAGGATCGAGAACAACAGCCATAGCTAGCACAACACTGTAAGATTCCCAATATTTTTGAAACTTTGGGATCATTTGAACTGCCATGCTACTAATTACATCATCCTCACTCTCCTTCTCTTCAAGTAAACGGATTTGAATTTTCCACACACATTGAAAATATAAATTTGCCGTTGGGTAATCGGAACCCAAAAAAAGCACTGTAATGTCATAAAACGGCTTCAACATTTTACAAATTTCATTTTTCCTTTTCCATTCATCATTTGATGGACAATAATTGTACCCTGGTTCTATCAAAGCATAACGTTGAAATGCGAGACGATATTTGATGGCACTTTCAAGCATCAAAAAAGTCGCATTCCATCTAGTTGGGTACATCCATGCGCAAACCCATTGAATGTATCACACCAACTTGTTGACAACACTCGGAAAACTTTATTATTCTACCCTCAGATCCTTTGACATACTTAACACTTTCTCTAATCTTGTGTATAGCTTCATGAGCAATCTTCAAACCATCTTGAACAATTAAGTTCAAGATATGTGCAGAACATCAAACATGAAAATAATCACCCTTACACAACAAAACATCTTGCACATTAAGTTGGCTTTTTAACATTTCTTGCATATTATCATTGCTAGATGCATTGTCTAAAGTAAGAGAAAAAACTTTCTTCTCAATACCCCAATCCTTCAAGAATTGAAATACTTTATCTGCCAAAAGGACACCGTTGTGTGGAGGGGGGAAGTGACAAAAATTGAGAATTTTACTATGCAACATCCAATTCTCATCTATATAATGTGCGGTAAGACAAATGTACCCCTCGGTTGTGATGGATGACCATACATCTGAAGTGAGACATATCCTACTTGTAACCTCCCCAAATCAAGCTTAAGCTTTTGTTTCTCTCTCTTATATATTTTCAAGCAATCAGATTTAGCGGTGTTCCTACAATAGGGTTTTACATCTTGATTTAGATAGCTATGAAGATCCCTAATGCCCTCATGTTCAACCATTGAAAATGGATAATTATGTTTCATAATAGAAATTGCCATCTTCTCACGATAAGTCTCTTGAGAAATTTTTTTGGCTTGTAAGGATGTGGCATAGCCTATATGCATTTGATTTACATCCTTATTGGTGCGTCCTGTACATTTTCCAGCTGTTTCAACATGCTTTTTCAAATTTGAAGTCCCATGAGTATTACTACCTACGGCAAAACTTTTTGGGCATACCTTGCACTTTGCTCTCTCTTTTCCATTAACATCCTTATAGATTTCAAAGTCATCCCAAATTCTAGATTTACGTTTAGAAGTTTTACCAGTAGTACCAATACTTGGATCTTGAGAAGGATCTTCGTCACCACTGTCCACATTCATAAGAGAAATTCATAGACTCCATAAGGCCTTCAAAATAACATTCAAAATACATGCTTAAAAAAGGGTTTTCAGAAGACTACATTATCTTCACAACATAAGGAGTGAAGGATCATACCTTGAATGCTTGAAAGAAAGATCAATCGGAGCGAAGGACGGCTCGGATAAAAACAATGCAGGAATCTGGTGTATCTAGCACATGATAGACTTAATGAGTGATGAAAAACAGAAGGTGTAAAATAATGGGTGTAAAAAGAGAAGTACATAATAAGATCATCCTACTAGAAGCTGCATGCATGAATCATCCTGACCACTGAATAGAGAAGAAAAGACACAATAGTGCAAATTCAAAAACTATCCAAATGATCATGTCAAAATTTAAGACAAAATTAAGCTAAGAGATAATGCAGCTTACCAGTTCCTGTTGTAATTGCTGATTTTGTTGAAGCAGGGATTTCCTTTCCTGCAATTCCCGAACCTACACCATCAATTCCATAGATTGAGAGCACATGCCATGCTTATGTTAGTGACAAATTTGAGAATTTCACATCAAAATCATCCCCAACACTCCAACAGCTGTAAACAAAAACAAAAAACAGAGAACAAAAACAAGGAAAACAAAGCAATCCGCCAGGCCCCGGCCAAAAACAACCAAAAACAGGGAACAAGAACAATAGAGAACTCAAAGATAAAAATGAAAAAGTACAAGTGGGATATATTTCTTGTTCTTTCAATTATCATTAATTCATTATTCACTATTCAGAATCCATTGTTTAAAATCTTGTCCAACAACAGCTCACTTTTTTAGATGAAATACTAAGGGTGGTACCTCCACAGTAAAAAGGGCCTCACTGTTGTAAGCCCTTAAACCATATAATTTGTCACTTAATAATTCGTCAATTCCATAGATTGAGAGCACACACATGCCATGTTATGTTAGTTACGAATTTCACAACAAAATTATTAAGAGCACACACATGCCATGTTGGAGATTTGCGATGGACCCTAGCAAATCCCTTATTCAGTTATTCTAAAAGCATTTTATTATTTTTATAAAAATATAAAATAAGACAATGTCATTAAAAAAAGAGAGACAAGAAACAGGCAGAAAAGGAGAGGCTTGTGTTGAGAAATGTCTGAATGTCTCTGATTTTAAATATCAATAATCAATCTAAAAAAGTGTATTTTGAATGTTATTTTGATTTTTGAAAGCCTAAATCTGATCGTATGACCCCAATAATCAATCTAAAAACCCTATAATCTGATCGTATTACCCCAATCGACAATAAAAAAATCCTAACCTACAAGAAAGTAGGAAACCAGCGGCAACTCGAGGGATTCAAGCTTCAGCAGTTTGTTTCTTCGTTCGTTTCAGGGTTTCAACTTAAGAGATTTGTTTCTTCGGTCTTCGTTCGTTTCAAGGCTTCAGCAACTTGAGAGAAACCCTAGAATGTGAGGCCCTTTTGGTTTCTTCTTGACTTTTGAGAGAAACAGAAACCAGCCGCAACTCAAGGAGAGAAACCTTCGTTCGTTTCTTCTTGATTTTTGAGAGAAACCAGCCACAACTCAAACCCTACTCTTCTCCTCTTTGAAACGATTAAAAGAGAGAGAGGAAAATGAGAATTGATCAAAGCCCTTGATCTCAAACGAGTCAAACCCTAGTCTCTTACTCTCTTTCAAATTTTAACTTTTTCGGTTTTAAAATAAAACATGTTAAAAACAACCCAAAAACCCGCGGGTGCCCGCGGGTTGACCCGACCCGACCCGTGTTTTGCGGGTTGGGTCACCCGCGGGTCGATTTTGGCGGGCCACTAAAACCCCGACCCGCACCCGCAAATTTGCGGGTGGGTTGGGTCGACCCGCGGGCACAGGTCACTTTTGCCAGGTCTATATAGGTGTAGAAGTAGATGTGTCAGAAACTAGAGGGGTTGTAAATGTAATTTTCTCTTTTTATTAAAAAGGGAATTGATTTATACACTCCCTTTTTAGTTAATGGCACACATGCCCTTTGGTCCTTCTAGATTCAGCGTATGACACGTGACTTGTGAGACATTTTCAGCAGCGATCCAATCCGTCCGACTCGGGTGGGGACCTCTGACTAACAATGATCAGATGTGGGGGCCACCTAAGATTTCGCTTTCTGCACTTTTGACCATAAAGCAACCGTAATTTGGTTAAGGCATTTCACAAAGGGTCACTTGTCAAAGAACATGATGAACTTTTACTTTGTCCACCAAGATCGAAGGAACAGAAAAGGGATGTCATTATATATTCGCCCCCTTTCTTGCCCGAGCCACCCCCACGAGTTAATTTATTACCACACTTTTTAAACTGTAAGGAGTGACCCGGGGAGGAAAAGGAGCTGAATATATCCTCCCCGCATGAGGTGGCTAACCACACGCAATCATGCCCCCCACTCTGTGGGCCCCTTCCTTTCCTTGGGACAGCCCTTTAGTGTAAAAGAATAGTCGAAAACAAGGTTTTAAATTGAGAAAAGTACGGAATGTGCGTAGAAGTTTCGAGAAATTACAGATTTAGGGCACTGTTTAAAACAAGCATCAAACACAGTGATTCTTCAAAATCGGGTGGGAAAAAGACCCCTCCAATGTTGCCATTCCTGATAAATTCACAACCCAACGTCAATCATTATCTTTAAATTAATATTTTATTATTTCTCACTTATCTTTTGGGTGACAATGGCTACGTTATTAATACTAGTGGACAACCCGCGCGATGCAAGGGGCAAAGAATAATTAATTCGCCAAAATTTTGCTAATATACGTTAGATATTGAGAGATAGAAACAATTTTGCTAAAATCATGCGACATGGTGGAGATTTTTCTCCAATAAATAGAAACAATTTTGCTATTATACGTGAGATCTTGACTAATAAAAACAATTTTGCTAAAACCATGGGATATGGTGAGATTTTTTCTACAATCCAAATATATCACCTTACAAAGAGAGTTTTGGGTGCCATATGGCGCACCCCCGTCCTCCAGGATTTTTTTTTTACACATCTCTTTTGGTTGAGAACGGCGACGTTATTAAATATTTTATTATTTCTTATGTCTCTTTTGGCTTAGAACGGCGACGTTATTAATATTTTATTATTTCTCACGTCTCTTTTGGCTAAGAACGCTGGTGGATTCAAGAGCACGTCGTCGAAATATCAAGTACGCCACCGGATTCAAGGAACACCCACCACCTGTAATACACGGTCCTTCAACTACTAGAAAAGAGGATTTTGATAGGAAATCACAACATTAGAACTCGGACATGAGATATAGGTGTTAATAGTTTTTGAACCTGATGCTCAAAATTTCATAGAAGTAATAATCCGTATTAAACGACAAAAAAAAATGAACATGATTAGATTTTATGGTAGTCTGAATTGTGAGATATTTGGTATTTTGGATTTTCAAAGTAGTGTCTATTAGATGGATTGTCGAGATCAGTAAAAGGTAAGGGCCCAATAAGCTAGCAAAATATTTATCTATTGGTACCTTGTTGTAGTATTGATTTTTCCTTGTCAAACATGAATGTGTTTAACTGGGCAGCCAATTGTGGGTTGAGCCATGCATGGTTGCATGTAACTTCTAAATATAGGCCCCACCATTTTACACCTATGGGAGGACCCACCATCTCTACTCAAACCTATGCATAAGGATAGACCAATCACAGCCCATTTTTCTATAGGATGGTGCCAACTGTTTTACACCCTTGCATAGAATGGGCTAGGACCATCCTATGGAAATGTTTTCTTTAGGCACAACCTAAATACTGTACAGCCCTTCAAATGAACGGTTGGATCATCACATGGTGCAGGCCGGACATCAGATTTTGAAAAGTAATGGGCTATAGCTAGGGGCTTTCACCCTATAAACTCTTATATATAGATATCTATGTCCAAGTGGGCCCCCCATTTTGGTGTCTGTTGTGATGAGTTCTAGTGGGTTGGTGTTAAATTCCAATTACAAATAGATGGTCGGTCAATATGGGTTATTTGATCCAGTTTTCTATTTCGATAGGTAAGTAAAAACAGGAGTATTTTGATAGCGTACTACAATCGACATGCACATGGAGTAAAATCCATAAAGGAATCGTTGTGTGTTAGACGTGATTTTATCTAAGTTGGTGGGTTAGTTACGAGTGGTTCCTTTCCATTGGCTACTAGAGTCCTAGTGAAACCGTGCCTCCCATCCTTCCATTAATTCAAAAAAAGAGTTACCCGAAGGGCTACTTTTCACGTATTTACTTTCTTTTTCTTCCTCTCATTGCTGTTCTTTTATTATTTTTACTCATGTAATTCGGAACTGGTTTTCTATTGTTTTGAGAAAATTAACCCAAGCCATGAGTTGTTGCATGATCGGGTTTGAGGTTATAGGAATTGATCGTGGACAATTTAAAAGGGCGGATCCTAAGTAGTTTTTTTAAAAGTCCATTCCAACTAATTTTGGATCAAAGAGAGCAATATTTCATTCCGTGGAAGACAAAATGAGAAGAAAGAGGAAGATGACTACGAGGTAGGTGAAAAGTCACGTTTTATGTCCTTTAATTACATGAAAGGTTATTTTTCTATATCATTAAAGTTAATTTTTTATCATTTTAAAAGCCTGTTAGTAATATCTTTATAAGCCCTTTTTCGTGTTATGATAAAACGAAGTAGATCGGATTTAATCTTAAGTTGAAGTTATTAGGTTAATCTTTTGGTATTTGCTTCAATTGTATTAAAAAAAGAAGAAGAGAGGATAATGGGTTAAGAGAAGATAATGGGTCAACAAAAATATGTAATATGTATATATATATATATTTGCTTCAATTGTATTAAAAAGAGAAGAAGAGAGGATAATGGGTTAAGAGAAGATAATGGGTCAACAGAAATATATATATATATATATATATATATATAAAGCTGGATGTGATACGCTGAGGGTGTGCCACGTGGCACCCCTCTGCAAACCGCATTGAGCCTTTTTTTTTCACGCATCTTCATTTGCAACCGTATTCAGCCTTTTTTTTTGTACGCATTCAACAAAGTTTCTAATAACCGTTTTATTCGCTTTCCGATTTCAAACGTCACAAACATACCACAAATCCAAAACGTCTTATTCCAAAACGTTACAAACGTGGTGGTGCCACGTGGCACCCTATTATACAACCAACTTCTACTTATATTTGTTTCCAAAGAAACCCATTTACAATTTCATCTTTTCAATACCCACGTGGCACCCTATGTAACGACGACTTTTCAATATCCTTCTGTTTGGCCTAAGCTTGCCAATTTCTCTCTCGCTTCTTAATTTTTAAGCTTAATTAAGAAGGATTAATACGGGGAAGGTTGCCACTTTAGAATAATTGGAATCTAATAATATCTAAGAATTCAAAAGGTCTCCCAAAACGGCTTAACTCTTTTCCTATTCCATATTTTCATACAACCCTATATATCCCTGACGTTTCGTTAGCAAATCCCATTTGCAACGTTTCCAAACGCCCCCATCAAATTTCTTTTATATCTGCAGTAAAGACTCATCAATTTATATATCTATATGTAGAGAGAGATGTACCGGTTGGCAAAACCCTCTCTCTCAGATATGTCTTGGCAATGGTGAAGAAATCCCCTTATTTTGATGTGTTTCCTTCTTTGTAATTCCACGCATATAATCTTCTTATGTTTTCTTTCTTGGAATTTTTACTTTCTTGGATCTTTTTCATGATATGGTGTTATTTTTGGAGGGTTTCCAGTATTTGAGATTTTTCATGAATTGGATTCACTGTTATCAAACCCTGCTCTTACTATATACAAAGGCAAGATATAGAATCTGCCCATTTGATTATCTTTCGAAACAATGATGGCTCACATTGTCAAGCCTGAATAACCCACTCTAACCAACGGAGAGGAAGAAGAAGAAGCTTAATTTAATTTTAATTAAGGTAGTCGATAACAAAATCGACTACCTTAATTTTGTTTTAGATTTTTCAATTGAGATCTTTTAATTTTATTTATGTTTACAAATCCCTCTGTCTGAGTAGGTCAAACTCGGGATTTGCTTCGTAGATTTTCCACAGGTGTTGTACGTGCACACGAAGTGCTCGATGAAATTACCGAGAAATGAAAGTAAGAGGAAGAACTCTTAGAACATAGATGAGGTCGGCTCTTCATTCCTTTAGACTTACTATCTACTATAGACAATGTTTTCTAAAAGAATGAATATTTTTGATGAATGAGGAATTATTTTCATTGAAAAAATGACTGAAAGAATGTTTGCTTCTGTTGCCTCAACTTCTAAAGGTCAGTAAACATGTTTTTAAATAGCTAATATGAACATTACATTATACTTCACTATTAGTTGATTTCTGTTACTCTAGATAAAAATCAAATTTGCATGCGACCATCCAATCTCCATATTACAAAGCACAGACAGATTTTGCCTTTTGTCTCCATAACCATACCATATATGAAGGCCATACATTTGTTCGTCAATCTGGACTATATAGTGGTGTCTTTATTATTTAAGAAACCCAGATAAGAAGATGTCGACTATGGCAAGTTTAGGAGTTACATGGTCCTGGTAATTATAACGAGTACTGCATTGGGTTTTGTTTTGGGGATTGAAGGATGGGTTATTTTAATTTGTCCTACATGTCTGGAAATGAAAGATATGGCATATATGTTTCTCGATGGTAATATGATCATTCCCATCTGAACCCTAGGGTCATTTTGGATTTTATTTTGTTTTGCTTTTTATTCTATATGATTTCCTTAGTTTTTCTTTGTTTTTCTTTTCTTTTTTGTTCATATCTGTTCGCGCTTTATGATTCTCTTATTTTGCTTCATTCTTTCTAAAGTTTTAAAGTTACAAATCTTTATTTTTTTTGGGCCTCCCCGTGCATCGCACGGATCTGCAACTAGTTATATTATATAGTAAATTTAGGGTACTTTTATTGTAATAGCTTTCCACAGTTGGTAAGGCAATGTGTGTTAGCCCATTATCAAAACATGATATAGCCAACATCAATAGCCTGAATTCACAAGTCATATGTAAAATTTTATTTAGCTGTTAAATAGCTTAATATTGTAGACACCCCCATTTTGCTACGCTTTAAAAAGCGAAAGATTCGGTAGTATCATCGAGTCTTGAGTCCGTATTCAGCATTAGATTAGGCATCCATGCATTTTAGGGTAGATTTCACCTCATTATGAGAGTTTTGAAGTTGATTCGCGATCCTGAAGGTCTCTAGGGGGTTCCTTTGGCCTCCGGAAGATGGAAAATCAAGTTTCCAAGCAAGTGAAAAAACCTGCTATTTTTAGAATTTTCAGGGTTTCCCTCATTTTTGCCCATTTTGCACTACAGGGGTATTTTGGTCATTCTTGATGTGTCCCGTTTGAACCCCGAGCTGTGTCCGAGAGATCTTGAGCGATTACATGAATTTTGAAAAAGCTGTTATTTTTAGAAACTCATGGGGCTTCCACATTTGCATCATCTTATGGATGTTTCAATCATTTCTCATATATCCAAAACCATCTGAGGGTACGGCTGATGGATTAGGAGTAATTTTGTAAGATTTAGGAAACCTGCTAAATTTAGATCTCTCAAGATTTTCTCTTAGTCTTGCACTGCGGGGGTACTTTAGACATTTCCAATATATCATATTTGGTCCCTAAGTTGTGTCTAAGAAATCTTGAGTTAATTCATAAATTTTCAAAAATCTGCTATTTTTGAAATTTCTCAGGGTTTTCTCTAGTCTAGCCAAATTCTAGCACCTCGGGGTAATTTGGTCTTTTTCTGTATAATTCTTTTGATCCCCGAAATATGTCTAAGAGATTATGAATGATTTCCTGAATTTTGAAAAACCTGCTAAATTTAGAATTTTTCAGTGATTTCTCTTAATTTGGAAATTCCAAGTGTTGAGGGCATTTTAGGTATTTTCAGGGGATACCAAATGATCCTGTTTAATATTGCTCACCGAAAGGACCCAATTTTAAAAGTTTCTATTTTTGAAGTTTGAACACAAAGACTTTCCTTTTTTAATTTTTTCCTTTAGGGGTGAACCAATCTGAGGGTATTTTGGTCGCATTTGGATGTCTAACAGTCGAATAGGGGCATTTTGGTCCGAAAAGTTATTTTCCAAAAAAGATGGTCCGATCATGTGTGAGAGATGCACCATAAATGTCGAATGGGTTGGGTCCATATATAGAATGTTGAATTTAGAAAGATTTTATTGAATTTTTAAGGAAAAACCCGAAACCCGTGTGAAATGGCCCATTAGGCTAAAGCCCGCAAAGATAGAGCTCACGTGGGTTCACCCATATGGATCGACCACCATGGTGGGCACCCCACATGGCTGACCCACATGAGTTGAGCACCCAACCTTGATGATGTCACAACGGTGACATCATATTTATTAAAAGAAAAAAAATTTAAAAAACAAAAAACATCTTCTCTCTTGAAGTGTGTTCATCTCTCTCAAAGGTTCTTCACAAAAGAGATTCTTCAATTTCCTTTTCTTCTTCAACAAATCACACATCAAGGATCTTTGGGGTGTTCTTTGGGTCTTCTTCACCATATAAAAGGGTGCGACAAAGCGTATACCTCAGATCTACGCACCCTAAAGACAAGGAGCGCGATCAACGGTATGATCTTTATCTTTGTAATATCAAAAGTAGAAAAACATGCTAGGGTTTTACTTTTGATAGATCAAATCAATGAATTTTTTCTTGAAATTCTAGTATGTTATAATATAGATTATAAGTTTTCAAAATCCAAAATTTCACCAAAAAATTATTTTTTCTCCATTTAATAATGATTTTCTTTCTTTTTTATTCAATATGGATTTAAATCGGATTATCAAAGCAAGTATTTGAAAACGTGGGTTTCTTTAAAAACTGATAAATTTTTGGGATTTCTATAAAATAAAATACTTCTGGAAACTTAATTTCCAATCGCGGTTTCACCGTTTTAATTTTCATTCCATTTTTCAAAAAATAACCCCAAAAGAGGGTATTTCTTGATGAACGAAGCCAAAAATATATCAAACCATGTCCAAAATTTGTGAAATCTTGTTTCCAAACCATGTTTTTGATTTCCAGACCACCCAAAAAGTTTCAGATTTTTTTCAATTTGTTTAATCCGGTTTTAAATTATTTTAAATTTTGGATATTTTTAATAAATATCAAAAGGTTTGAAAATTTGATGAAACTCTCCAGAATTAATGTTCAATAATAAATTGAATTTCTCAAAAAAAAAATTTTGAAAAAAGGTTTTTTATTTATTTTCTAATCGCTTCTTCATTTTACGTGTCGTATTTCTTTTTTATATTAAATTAATAAAATTTCGAATCTTTTTCCTACAAACCAGTAGTTTAGGCAATTAGAAGGTTAGTGAAAAAATTTTAAAAGATTTTACAAGGGTTTAATATGATTTCACAATTTTCTTTTAAAAAACTGGTTTTAATTCCTAGGAAACGAAATCCCCTTTTTATTCAAAAATCAATTTTATGGAGGCACATTAATTATTAGGTCTTGAAATTTTGACAGTAAATCATATAGCCTATTTTATATTTACTGGAATTTTTACATGATTTTATGATACCATTAGCCTACTTTTTAATTGATTCATTAATTTTATCCAAATTTTGTGTGAATTGTAATTGGCATCAAATCTTGATAAACACCTTTGAAATTTTTACAGTAGTCTAATACCATAATTCTATCTATACTGTAATAGTTTTACTTGATTTACGATTCGTATGCTATGAGTTGATTTGTTAATTTGTAATCTGACCAAAATTTTGAAAATTCAGACATTGATAGAAAAACTTATTCCAAATTCATGAAACTCTTCCAGTAGTCTAACCTCACTCATATATTGTTATTGAAAAAGTCACAATGAATTTAGAGTTTGATTCCTTAGGGTTACTGTGTAATCCTAGCAATCTGGCCTTAATGTTAATAAATCACAACTTAATAGCAAATCGACACAAAAGTCAGTGAAAACTTTTCAAAAATCCTAATTTTTCATCATATATTTAACCTTAAAATTGTTTGAAACAGAAACCCTAGAGGTTATAGATTCCCTTTGTAAATTGACTATGCTGCGATAGTTTAATTGCCGAGATCGCATTCATAATCGTATACTAATTGTGATCGTTCCTGCATAATTTGAGCATGTAAATTACAGTATGTTGTTGGCTCCGAGGTCCACTGTCCACGGAAATCCTGAGAATCATGCCAAGCAATAATATACTATAATTTATGTGTTAAATTATACAAGGATTGGGAGCACGATGCCCTTCCATGGATGCAACTCAAGGCTGAAATTTGCCAACTATAGAGCCTTTGGTACTCCTTAGATGTTAGGAATCGAAAATCTTTGAAAAATTAAAAATTATTTACTTAATAAATTAAGATAATTTGATCAATACTTTTGAAATCGTTGGATAACGGTATCTCTTCGTAAGGACCTTTAGAACCAATTAGGAACACTTACCTCGCGTTGTGTCCTAGGTTTTAGGGTGTCCTAGAGTTAGGGAGTCCAGCCTCATCACGGCCGTTTGCTATGGATAGCAATCGTGCCACAGATCTAGTTACACTAGTCGCCCAATCTTTTCATAAGACAGGCCTGGTTACCTAGGATGTAGGTTAACCTGCATTAGTCTAAGGCAGCGTCTTGCACTTAGCTAGGATCATATAGTATCTTAGATGAAGTCCTAGGATAATAAAATCTTCAACTTGAACTAAATAACTTCTCTTAAAACTGTTGAAGCAGTCAATCCAGTCTAGATCGGTGTTCTAGATGAGTTAGGCATAAATAGCTTAGTTTAGGTGCACCGAACTACGTCGACGCTGATCCCAGTGAGGCTTGGGTACGTAGGCAGCTTGGATGCTTGATGGCATACCAATCACGAGTTGGCTCCACACATAAGTTGTGGGGTTTTGTACATTAATCCTTAAATTAAAAATAATTAAATCACTTAGGATTTTTCATGAAATTAGAATTTTATGAGAACTTTCACTTAGATTGAATTCAAACAAATTAAAAAAATCAAGATACATATTTAGGAATTACACTGAAATTAGATCTTATGATGCATGTCATGTAGTTTGCACAATAATATAGAGTTAAATGAGCCATTTAAAAGAAATTCAAAAAAGTTAACTTTTAGAATTGAAGACCGATTATCGGGCAGGAATGGTGCATGTGGTGGTAACTCCCCATACCTTCCATTCTCGTAACCAGGTAACGAGTCTAGATTTCTAGTCAATTATGGGTCCTAGATTCCTCATCTAAGTGGCGACTCTGTCACTCTCTTTTGCGTGGAATTCGGATTGCCTTAGTGATCCCAAGTTCACGGAAAAGATTAATTAAATCACACCTTACTAGGCTCGGCGGCTTACTCCTGCCCTTATGGGTACTGGGTTGCACGTTTGTTTGCACCCTATGGCTTAGTTGCTGCCTGCTTGGTTGGGTAATTAAAATCAATAATAAAAAGCACACGCCATTCGCGTGGGTACGAGAGTCCAAGAGAGAGCGTGGCGGGTCGCGCCCCACCCCTCTCGCTGGATCGGGTCTCACAAATATCAAATACATATATCTAGTATCTCAAAGAAAAAATATATGAAGAAGAAAAGGTTTCCCTCACACACCTTCAATTGTTGCCAAAGTGTACGTACTCAACAAGGACATGTTTGTCATTCATTAAAAGATGGGTTCGCTTTTATAAAAGAAAAAGAGAGACAAAAGAAAAGCTATGGAAGTTTATCTATACATGGAAGCATAAAATGACAGAACTTTTCCCAAGTTAACTAATGAAATAATGATTGATCAAAAGAAAATAAGAGTAATAGGATATTGTATATAATCATGTGGGAAAAGACATTCTATTCTAAAAACAAAATCCTTCACTTGAATAACTATTGTTCGAACAGGGAATAAGAACGATCCTTAATTCTAAGATAGGCTATTTTAGTCCACCGCATTAATTTTGATATTGGCATGAATATGTAGTAGTTGATAAAATGCCATCATTATTTTATTTGATCCGCTCCTAAAGTTAAACATTTTATTTTGATCCCTTTATTTTAATGTTGATACATATGATTAAAAGATTGATAACATGCATATGCAAAGTGGGTTATGCATCATGGGCATCCAAGAACATCACGCATGGTTTTGCAACCAAGATCCTGTGTATATGGTATATTTGCATATTTTTGCAAAACAAGGAAGAAATGATTTAAGGTCTTAAACATTGCAAAACACTATGGAATGCCGTATAGCTATGAAAAGGGCGGGTTCATTCCGCGTCCTTAGAGTGGCACCCTTAAACCAAGGATATGAGGGCCTGCGTAGTGTCCGCCTAAGTCACTTCCGGTAAATCGGTTGGAATAGGCACCCATTTCGCACACCGGTAAATCGGGTGGACTGGGTATGTTATGATGATGATGATGATGATATGTTTATGACCTTCTCGTACCACTGTCGTGATGGGCCATAGGCGTGGATATTACGAGGGGTGGGTATTGGCATTCATACCTTTCTCGACTAACCCCATCTAGTCTATGTGTACAGCTTTGGGATAGGATATTCAAATGATGAATTTTTGCACAAGTGTACTTGCATAAAAAATCTTTTTTATTGCATGCATGGATCACAATATTTTAAGATGAAATTGATAAAAGAAGATTCACTTTAAGATATGAAATGGATCACAATAAAAAGTGAAGGCATGACGGATTTTACTCAAGCTTTGGCTTAGGAGGCTGGGTTCCCTCGAAGAAACCCTTAGAATCATATTTACTGGTATTGAAGCATTGATCCATGGCCACGAACAAGGATAGGATTGATGCTCTCAAAACCAAGGAACAAGAGATTGCGGCATCTCTACAGGAGCTCACCACAACAGTCAAAGATTTGGTAGTGGTGATGATTACTATCTGCCCATTTCCTTTACCCTTTTCACCAAACTCAATTCATTTTTCCCATCTCCTCTTCTCCGGCCACCTACGACCATCTTCTTCAACCTCCTCCATTAATTCCGGCACCTGTGACCCCATTCCGAGAAAGGCGGGGGACGGGCCCCACGCACGAATCTCCAGGATCATCCACGTGAATGGAGAGCTCTACCAAGGAACTTTCGAAAGAAGTGCCCCTCACAGTATGAGTGGCGATAAAAGGTGAGATACCTCTCGATTCGGGGACTAGCCCAGATTCGAGGCGTACCTTAAACCAAGAAGAGTCGCCATCCAAGGAAGTGGGCCAAGGATCCCATACTATGCTCTGTTGCAACGGATAACCAGAGATATAAATGAAGGTTCGTGCCTGGTTACGAATTTGGAAGGTCCGAAGAGCACCTCGTCCGCCCAAGTGCAAACACCTGGTCTCTTATGCCATTTATTATTGATTTTGAAGAGTTTGGGCGAAAGTCATACGAAATGGGAACACATATCTCCGAGAAGACGTCTATCTAATCATGCATGTCTCGGAGGAATAATAAGCACACACAAAATAGAAGAAAATAGTGTCGCCTAAGAATAGCTAGGTTATGAATGTCATACCTAATTGGTGTCTGAGTTCTGGTGTGCAAACACATGCATGCTACAACTAAAGGTATAGGATCTGTACATGAAAGTAAGAAAACACAGCATAACACACAACACAATTTAACTTTATACATGACTGGACAAGATGAATCCTAAAACTCTAATGCGACTTGACTCGGACCAAGATGGCCGTCCATCCCAGCTGCTCTACGTATCCCGGCCTCGGGAAGAATCGGAGTCAACGTAGTTCGATGACCTATTCTAACTACGATGCCTAACCATCTAGAACTGCTATCCTAGACTCGATCCACTAGACTCGACTGATTTTTAAAGCTTTTTTATACGATTGCTTAAATTCAAGTGAATTGTAAATTTTAGGACTCTCTATATGCCCTAACTAATGCGAGTTGATTAGCCTTAAGCTAATGCAGGTGGGCCCTACATCCTATGTGTAACTATGCTGTGCATCCTAAAGAAAACCATGGGCTGACTATATGCTTCCTAGTCTAGCCATCGGTTCGACTAAATGTCTAACCGATTTACTCGAGGCCTCCTCACTCTAGGGACACTCACACGACAGGACACACCACATCAAAACAAATTAGGACAGACTCCTAAGTCTAAAACATCCCATATATCTAGGACAGAATCCTAACTCTAGGGGAAGATCTTTTTGAAAAAGGTTTTGAATATTTTTTGTATTTTTGGAGGTTTTAAAATGCTTATTTTGAAATGTTTGGCTGGACTTGGGATGTGGATCCCAAGCTGCACTACGTACCCTGTTGAAAGGGATCAAGCCAACGTAGTTCGGAACAGATTTCCTAGCTACTCTCCTATGACTCAAGATTTTTGAGATTTTTTATTTTTCAGATGTTTTTTATGTTTTTGACACAAGAGGATTGAATCCTATCATCGTAAGGGGAGGACAGACTCCTGATATCCCGCAAAGGTTGGACAACATCCTATGCTTTGCGAGGGAAAAAGAGACAGAATCACGACTTTGCAAGAGTTGGACAGCATCCTATACCTTGCAAGAGTGGATAAAAATCACATGATTTGATGAGAGATTGGAAAGAATCCTAACCCCTATGATGATAGGACTGACTCCGGAAACTGAAGGACTGACTCCTATGCTAAGACTGATTCTCAGACTAATAACTCTAAGAGAGATGCTAATGAGACATGGCGTGTCTCCAAGGGATGGACTCACTAATGAGATAAAACTTGTCTCTAAAGGATACAACTTTCTCTGCATTAGACATAGCCTGTCTCCCTGAGAGTAAGCTTTTCTACGAGACAAATCATGTCTCTCTAAAAGGGTATGACTTTCTCTACCTGGGGCATAGCCTGTCTCCCTAAAAGATATGACGAGAAAAGCAAAAAAGACAAAGCTTGTCTCCTTAAAAGGATGATAACCACTAGGATAAATGAGACAAGGCATGTCTCCTAAGAAGGGCTCTAGATAGCTCTTTCATTGTCCTTGCAATAAATGGGGACCTAAGATTTAAGGAATGTACATCTAAAAGACTAGGCAAGTCTTTTAAACAAAAGAGGGGAATGCTACTTGGACTGAGCAAGTTCCCTAATAATGGGCTTGGGAACACAAATTAGCATCAAAATTTGGAGATATCAAAGAAGATAGATGAGCCATGAATGCTTTTAAGAACAAGAGAATTTGAGATATAATCATAACCTAGTTCATTTGATGCAAGCAAATTCAAATCTAAGTACAAAGTTGTAATCAACATTCTTTTATCAAAACATGAGAATACAATCATAATTATTTTTTTAGATGGTAATAACCTGAGAATTTCTTTTGAAGTTGAATTTCTCATAAGGATTTGAGCTTCCGAGATGAGGGCATATGTAGTCAAATTTCCAATTGTTCATAGCACATGATAAACTTAGACCATACACTCAGTATAAGAAAAATGAGATCATACTTCTTTCATAGGATTTTTCCTACAATTATACTTGTTTAAACACAACTCCTAACAAAAACAACTTAACTTCCTCTAATCATTATTATTTGTAATTAATTTCAGCACATTTCAGCACCCAAAATTAGACACTAACATTATTGACTTAGCCTATTTACAAAGCGATATATTACATGGGTTGAACATCAACTGAGATGATTACCAAAACCTGACCTCGTGATTTATACAAGAAATTTATGCTACTACCAAGGTAATCCACCACATTTATCAATCTGTTTGTACTCGAATTCCACAAACCTGCTAGGTCCATGGCTTAACTAAACATGATTTATCCCTTGCTTATTCTCATTTACCAACTAAAATGTGTATCCGAGCGAAATAATCTTGAGCATAACATATCTTTTAATAACATGTCTTTTTCACACCTTTGTTCATATGACTTATTCCTCTCAACTCCACACTAGAAATATTCTAGTAAACCACAACTCCACACATTATGCCTGTCATAATGCAAATTTCCTCACAATTATCAAATTCCGCATCATCACTATCAAATTTAACAACTCTACATATTTTCAAATACATGGTATTCAACTCATATTATCTCCTATGGTCATATAGCTATTTCAAGACAGTTTTGGTTTTGAGAAAATTTCCAGTCTTCAAATTTCTACCATAAAAAAAAACAATGAAACAGATGCCACAGTGAACAAAAGAAATACAAAATCCTTTTAGTAAGTAATGCCATCTTGGATCATTCCATAAACAATGCAAGTACAGATATTTAGAAAAACTACCGCATGCATAGATGGAAATCTTTCAAGGTCAGCTCCTCTCTAATCATTCAGGATTCTACTAACACCAACTGATTTCATGCAATTTTCCTGAACTAATGAATACAAATATCCAACACTAAAGGCAAGGTAGATCATTATAAACATATGTGGATAGAGAGAGGTTGAAGATGACAGTGACGATCAAATTCCAGCAAGATCTTCTGTAGCATTTCACATGTAGCAAAACAAGTAAAATTGGTCTTATAAAGCTAATCAATCTATAAACCATAGAAAACACCTATAAAAAATCGATCAAGAGAGTGAACACAAGCCATGAATAACAATTTAATGAGTAAAATAAACCAAAGCCACAGAGACATTAAAATTGCAATCAGAGAGATCAAGCTAATATTCAATCCAATGGAAATTGTAAATAACCAGATCTACCAAACATCTTGTTAACCATAGACTAAGAATGCAAGTAGATTTTACCTGAAGCGCAATCTGAGGTGGAATCAAGATCTACTCTGTTTAAAGCCTTTTGCCGGCATTGCACAAGGTAGTTGACCGAGCTTATTGCTGAAATCACTGATAGAGGCCCCTAAACCGTCACTCCTTCGATCAAATCCAACGAGAAAATGTTCTAGCAACTGGATCTGGTCAGCTATTTGTTGTTTGATCGGACCCCTGGTGAATGACCAGAGAAGGTGAATTCTAATGACGGAGAAACTACCAGATTCTGGTGATTTTTCCAGAAACCATAACAATTCGCCTAATTTGGTTGGAGAAGACGGAATCAAGGAGCAACAATAGCCGTGTCGGCCGGAGCTCCGGTGAATGGCTGGATAAGAAGAGACTTGATCGGAGCAGAAGTTTGGGTTGGAGATTTGGAGATTTTGTTCTCTCTCTCTCTCTCTCTCTCTCTCTCTCTCTCTCTCTCTTTAATTTTCTCTTTCGATCTCGCTGATTTTCTAGATCTGGAAAATGAGCTCTAAATTAGTGATGATGCCAAGGGTGAAGCAGAATGCAAAATCAGAGTTGTGGAGACGATTGCCGGAGTTCTGGCAAGCTTCGCTAGACAGATCGGAGAAGAAAGAGGAGAAAAAATAGGGTTTCAGAAGTTAGATCTAGGGCTTGAGAGTTTGGATCTTGAATTTGGATGAGGGAGAGATGAAAGAGGAGGTAAATGATAACGGCAAGAAAAGATCATGATCGGAGCTCTGGCGGATTGACCGGAGAAAAACTTGAAAATGCTCAGATCTAGAATTTTGTAAGCTTCAAATGAGAAAAATCAAGGTTCTAGTGAAGATAATCTTGGTATTCAAGGTAGAGGAATGAAGAAGATGGCTTTAACAAGGTAAAAACAAGGATTTGATTTGCCGGATTCCGGCGAGTATCGTCGGAGAAGATGAAGAGCCGACGAAAATTCCTTTCTTTTCTCTCTCCATCTGATTTTTCTCGAAATGAAGAGACCCCTCTTCCTCCTTTTCGTTTACGAGCTTTGCTTCTCTTTTATACTAAAAAAAAATGACGAATTTTCATCCCTCATTGCTCCCAAGGACAGCCACTTCAAGTGAATTTTCAACTATTATTTACCCATCAGGGGGGTGCCTGGGTAAGGAATGAGGGGGGTATTTAGATGTTGCTTTTTTGCATTTTTTTAGCTCCATTATTTGGGGATTTCGGATATTTTGGGACTCAAATTTTTAGAATTTTATTGAATTTCGAGATTTTAAGGCCCGGTCAAAATGGGGTGTCTACAGATGCCCCTCTTTGGCAGAGGGCGCTTGTCGCACAAATGCCAAAGCCGAAAAGACAACATATTTTGACCGGTCCAAGATGTTGGATGAAAATTGTTCCAAGAAGAGAGTTCTAGATGGTGCGACTCAAGAGTCGAATTGAAAAGCTTCGAAAGGACGTTGTTCTGGCGTCCTTTGCAAAAGGTATCGACAGGATCGATTGGCTGCAGATGAGCTGGAAATATTGAAAGCAATGTTTTAGCTGCGAGCGAGCTTGAAAATTGAAGAAAAATACGCTGACTGCGAGCGAGTCATGGTTGAAAGGTTAATTTTGCCGCGAGTGAGCCGGAAAGGATATTGGCCTGGTTGCGACTGAACCAGAAATCGGGGAATTGACTTGACTGCGAAGGAGTCAGATAGTCAAGGATATTAGCTTGGTTGCGAACGAACCAGAAGATCGGATAATGGACCTGACTGCGAATGAGTCGGAAGGTCAAAAATTTGCTTAGTTGCAAACGAACCGAAAAGCAAAGGGGTGACTTGACTGCGAGGGAGCCAGAGTCAAAGATATTGGCTTAGTTGCGAATGAACTATAAGACCATAATAATGACTTGGTTGGAATGAACCAGAAAGTTAGGAATTTGATTTTAGCTCTGAATGAGCTAAGAATTGGAAGATTGACTCGACTGCGAGTGAGTCGAAGTCGGGGAGATTAGCTTGATTGCGAATGAATCAAGAAATCAGCGAGAAACTTAGCAGCGAACGTGCCGAAGAGTCTAAAATTTTGACCCGATTGCGAATGAACCAAAAAGGCCGGAATGATGACTTAGTTGCGAACGAACCGAAGTCAAAGAGATTAACTTGACTGCAAATGAGTCAAGAAATTAGAAAATAGACCCGACTGTGAATGAGTCAGAAGCCTAAGATTTTGGTTTGGTTGCGAATGAACCAGAAAGTCGAGGATTGACCTGGTAGCGGATGAACCAGAAAGGTTGAAATGATGACTTGGTTGCGAATGAACCAGGAAATGCAATAGCCTGACAGAATCGGAAGTTGAAGGATTAACTCGGTTACAGATTAACCAAAGGGTCGGCAACACTATCTTGACTGCGAATGAGTCAAAAGCTCAAAGGATTGACCTGGTTTTGAATTAACCAAAAAGTCGAGGATATGAGCGAGACTGCGAATGAGTCAAAGGCTCAAAGGATTGACCTGGTTGCGAATGAACCGAAAGGTCGGGGATATGAGCTAAACTGCGAATGAGTGAAAGGCTTAGAGGATTGACCTGGTTGCGAATGAACTGAAAGGTCGAAGATATGAGCTAGACTGCGAATGTGTCAAAGGCTTAGAGGATCGACTCGGTTGCGAATGAACCGAAAAGTCGAAGATACGAGCTGGACTACGAATGAGTCAAAGGTTCAGAGGATCGACCTGGTTGCGAATGAACCGAAAGGTCGAAAATACAAGCTAGACTGCGAATGAGTCAAAACTCAAAGGATTGACCTGGTTGCGAATGAACCGAAAGGTCAAAAATACGAGCTAGACTGCGAATGAGTCAAAGGCTCAAAGGATTGACCTAGTTGCGAATGAACCGAAAGGTCAAAAATATGAGCTAGACTGCGAATGAGTCAAAGGCTCAAAGGATTGACCTGGTTGCGAATGAACCGAAAGGTCGAGGATACCTTGATCAAGCCGAAGTCTACATGAGACGGTACGAGAATCAAAGGTATGATGGGCCTGTGGAAAGGCTTTCACCAGAATAACAGTTAGATGGACCTGTGGAAAGGCTATTCTCCATACTAACGGCTAGGAGGTACAAACAATAATTTTGATTTTGGATGCGAAAATTTTTGATCGCCACTGAGAGATTGATTGTCTCTTGCCGAGAACTATCGGGAGTGAGGGTTCCTTGCTAGAACCAGACTCGGATAACTTGCTGGGTTTTGGGTATCGACCTCTTTTTTTTTTACCAAGAGAACTGTATTCTGCTGGGGATTGAAGACTGTGGGAGGAAATTCTAGACTCCACTGAGGAAACTGATTTTCTTGGGAAGTTAACTCTTCAGGAGAGTGGATTCGTCTGAGAAGTTTAGAAGTTTGGTTCGAGATATACTCGTACATCTCTTATCTCAACTTACTGAAGACATTGGCACTGATTGCCTTTTGTGTGTTTGATATCTTTTATGACGCAAGTCATAAAAGATGCCCCTAGTGTGTTGTGATTCCATGACAAGAGTCTTAAGGAAGCGGGACCAGGACAGGTAAGGGAAATTTAGATTTGCATGGGTTCTTTCTTTGAAATAGGAAGAAGAATCTCTAGAATGGCTGAGTCTGAGAATTCCTTCTGTTGTTGCTCACTGCTTGAGGCCTTGATGTCTCTGGCAGGTCTGACCAAGATGTCTCTTGCCTCTCTTTGATTCCTAAACCAGGATTTACTTTGAATTTTCTTCGCATTTTGGAAGGTGTACTCTCGCTCTCCAGTGCCAGACAACCTTAGACCTTGAGAACCTTACATCTTGAGAAACATGGATAAGAATGAGGAATAGACTTCTAATGACTCGATCAAAGAAAATTTATACGATTCAAGGGACGACTCACTTTTGATTCACCCTTAGATCCAATGTATTATTTTTTTAGGGTAAGGCTAGCCGCTCTCAGAGTAATTTCGAAAACCATGTCAAGAGGCACTAATTTCCTCCATCGGTATTTCCGTCATGGTTATTACCCCTCTTCGGATTGCTCAGTTTTAATGCCCCTAGTTTAGAAGGGTATCAAAGTAAGTCTCGCTAACACTACTCGGATTTCGAGATCCTGCCCTGTTTGAAGACTGCTTCTCCATCTCGTCCATTCCCTCCTTGCGGGAACTCATGACTAATGTCCTTCCAAATTTTTGGTCTAGCAAACCACCTGTCTCAACTCTTGTTTGCACTGCTTGCATTCTTGAGTTCTTCATGGTTGAGAAACTCCTTCTACAACTCAGCAGCTCTTTCTTCATGGGAAGTCTTGCTGCTGACTAGATTGTCTTCTTGAGTTTTCAATCTAGCAAACCGATACCCTTTCGTTGTATAAGCTAACTCTTTGACTTAGCAAATACATGAACCTCTTTTCTCTAGGCCGCCCTTTCAGGTTTTCAACCTAGTGGGTCTTCAGACTCTCATTCTTTTCTTTTCTTTCTATTTTTGTTCTAATTTGCCTTGAACTTTTGCTTGTTTCACCAGAAGGACTTTCTAGGTAGGCTCGGGTTCAAAAGGGTTAGATATCAAAATTTCAAACGATTTGGATCGAATCTGGTCTAGCCAGACTACCTACGTACCCCAAAAATGGAGGATCAGATCCGCGTAGTTCGTTTTGGGGTTTACAAAGAATGGTTTAGCTTTTTAGCTTCAAAATTTTTGAACAGGAATAATTTTTCTTTTTATCCCAAAGGTTGACCGAACCTAAATTGATTAGGTTGCCTACGTACCTCTGAAGAGCTGGGGATCAGGTCCGCGTAGTTCGGGTGCATAAATGCCCCTGGTTTATAATGTGGTTGAAAAAATGTTTGGCTTAAATTTTGGCTCAAAAATTTGCAAGAGGTTTTTTTGATGTTAGGATTTTGGCTATAACGGCTCAAACGTCCAAGGATGGCCTCCTGATGTTTTCACATACAAGCTTTTGAATGTTTAAGGTTCGACGGCTTTGAATATTTTCATCGAGGAGTCTGGCGGTATTTGCAAGCAAGACTTCAACCACGGTGCCCCATTTGAACTTGTGCGCTTCTCGAATATCTTGAATTTCTACTCAAGGTTATACAGCTCTCAATAATCTCCAAATGTTGGAGACAATTCTGATATTCAATCTATCTCGTAGACTCCATCACTTGGGTCTTTGATTTTTCTAAGGAGTTGTCTTAGATACACATTCCCTTCTCCTTCTGTCTTTCTCTCATATTCTTTTTTTTTCTTTTGCTTTTAGACATTAGGAATGTCCTTACTCTTGAAGTATTTCTACCTCAGAATCTCATTGAAAACATGTAACCCAAGTGCTCTTTTTGGGCTCAAATTAATGACTTCATTTTCTGAAAGTCTTCGCTAAATTTCTCATCAGCTCGACTGGATGTCTGATGCTTCACTCTCTTGAATTTTGCTTTACGACTGATATCTAAAGCCGATGGAGTCTTGCTTTGCACAGGGCGTTCACCCAGTTTATCCTTATAGGATCAAACAAGGCTACCTTGAATCCCTATAAACAGGTTTATCAATTCCTCGCTCTCCTTGGGAGATAAAGTTTTGCCAATCCATCTTTCCCGAGTTTCGGATTTCGATACCACTATCAACAGCTTTGATTTCTTCTTTGAGTGGCTATGCTTGACGCTCTTCCTCTCGTTTGATCATGTTTCAGATCTCGAGGGGAATTTCGTCTGCATTCTCATCCGAGAAGGGTGTCTTTAGTTATTTTAAGCATTAGATCCAAGAATGAATCATAAGAATACTGATAACATTGAAACCAAACTTTATTGAATTGAAAACTTTCAAGTACATCAATAGTTCTCAACACGCCTCAGTGGGCTCTACATCAGACTTGAGAGAAAGCAAAATATTGACTCTAAATGAGAAAGACTGACAGACATGACACACGCGTTTTTTTTTTTTTTGACACTATGACTCACCAACTTTCAACACAAAAGTTGGCATACACTTGATAGAAACATCTTGAAATATGATACTTGGAACACGACTTTTGAACAGAGGCAAGGGTTTGGCACTGAAATTCGCGAGTAGCACGCCTTCCTCCATGATGTTGTCGACTAAGGAGTTCGACCCTGGTATAAGAATCTCGGAAGAGGCGGTCCCATGTAGTTCTGTCTACCTGGCCCAGACTGCCCTTGAAAACCTGCTGGTGGCATCATGCTCTCTGCCCTAATATTCTTCGGAGGCTCAAATTCTGACATCTTTTCTTTTCCTTTCGATTCATTTCTCTGTTCTGAGGCAGCATAAGCAGAGGTGGTGGAACCTTTGAAGGGTTGAATAGGTCTAATCGGTGCATAGTTCACGAAAGCACAGAGTTCAGGAAGAAGGGAAGAGTCTCCATCTATCTCGTCCTGAATTTTGTGTTTCAATACCAGGCACTTTTCTATTGTATGACCAATACCTCCGTGGTACTCACAATACTGATCTCTTCTCCAGTGTTTGGGGAATGAGTTAGGAAGAAGCTTCGGATCTAAAAGTGTCAAACGACCTTCACTGACCCATTTCTTCATGATAACTTCCTGAGAACATGGCAGCTGAGCGTATTCCCTCCTCAGTCTCTGACCCATCCTTTCTTCCACTTCTATTATTGGCTTCTTAAAGGATTGACGATAAGGTCCAACATTCTTAACTTCACTGGAAACAATGGCAGGCTTTGTCCCACTATGCAAATCAACATATCTGTCAAGAATTAAACTCTAAACTGATGCTTCTTCTGTCATAGTACCCATATCGGCAAACTGCTTAGGAGCTGAATCATATCCGGTAGACAGATATCATATCTGAGTTTTCATCTCTCTCACTTCTTCAGTTAACATGGCCATCTGACCAAAGAGTTTAACCATCCAGTTTTTCATTCTAATGAGGGCCGACCTTTCAAATGATTCCTCCATTGGTCGAAAGTTTGATGGAATAGGTGGTGTTTCTGAGATAGGACGAATAAGGGATGCAGGATCCAATAATGGTTCATCCATAGAGATAGCTCCTACCATCGGTAAAGGGCCAACTGATCTTTGCACTGATTTTCTGGTAGCACCGGGTTCTCCAGCAACTACCTTACCATCCTTGATAAGTTTTAGGATCTTATGTTTCAAGGCTTGGCAACTGTTGGATGAATGTCCATGAACTCGATGATATTCATAGAAGTCTTGTTCATAAAAATTGCTAGGAAGAGGATTTGGAGGAGGAGAAGGTTCAGGAAGTTCAAGTTTACCCACTCCGACCAATTCTCTCAAAGCTTTTTCAAGATTCTTCGGCAATGGAGGAATCTCTTTATTTGGTTTATGAATAGGCTTGTTTCCTTTTTGAGCTACCTTCTTGAAAGTTTGACGAGAAGTCTCCACATTGCTGACATCTTCAGCTGCTACCATAGTCCTCTTTCTGTCTCTAACATCAGTTGAGGTCCTTGTCTTTAGGCCTTTAGACAGTACATCCTCTACTTGGGTTCCCGTCTTGATGAGGTGATTGAAATCGAGAAAGTATTGGATAGCCATATGATGGTAGTATTGTGGAGACAGATTCTTCACCACAATTTTAATTTGTTCCTCATCTGACAGACGATGAGTCATCTGTGCAGCTTTTCTTCTCCATCTGCGAATGAAGGAAGTGAAGGTTTCATTGTGGCCCTGCTTCAATGCTTTGAGATCTCCTTTGGTTATGTTGATCCCCTCTGTAGACACCCCATTTTGACCGGACCCTTTTCCCCAAAATCGAATACATTTCTGAAGTTGAGTCGAAGTGCCGAATGAAATAAACCCGAAGAGTTCTCATTGGTGGATAATTTTCGAAATCTCTTGAAGCTTGAATGGTCCCCAAGCGCCAATTGAGACCCTTGTTCAGTTGCCCCAATATCCTTGACCATTGTTATGAAGCTCAAATGGCTTTAATGTTGGTACCCCATTATTCGAACCTTGAATTGTTGTCTTTGATACCTCGCTCTTAAGTGTGCAATTCAGGTCATCTCAAATTAAAATTCTTATGAGAAAATGAGCTTAATTGGCCCGAACCCGATTCGATTTTATGTTAAAAGCATAGCTTGAATCCCAGAAAATTGGCATGAGTGGTTCCCGAACCCATGTTTGGGGTGTAGGACGAGCTTAAGTTGAAATATCATAGAAGGGGGGTGGGATATCCATCAGGAGAGTGCCAATACCAATCCTTTGTGTAGCAAAAGAGTGTTTAAATGTTAATCCTTTTCCCTTACCCAAGGTCACCCCTAGCCAGGAAAAAGGGTGTCAAAATTCATGTAAAGTGGCTGTCCCAGGGAAATGGAGGGGGTGTATTAGTATAGCATTTCCTTTAAAAGGGAAACGAGCTAGGGTTAGAGGAGAGGATTTTTTCTAAAAAAAAAGAGGGGGAGGGCAGCCGCAAGAACGGCAGCTGAGGGAGAAATACAGAGGGAGAGAAAAGGCCGGTCTTCGCCCACCCGCCGCCGCAACTCCTTCTCCTCTAGCCGGCATCCATCATCTACACCCTAGCATTTTCCCCTCTCATCTTCTCCGGTTGAGCTCCGGCTGTGCTCCGGTCAAGCTCCGGCCGGCCATTTGCAACCCCCAATCATCATCCTCTTCCTTTCACTCACCATCTAGTTTCTACCCTCATCTTCCTCCTCCACTACAATCCAAGCTACCACCAAACCCCATTTAACCCAAAACCCAAACCCTCTCCTCTTCTCCACCAACCCATTCCCGCCGGCCAGCCACCTTTGCCTCCACCTCCATCCCACCACCTGAAACTCCCAAACCCATTTCCACCTTCAAACCCATCGGAATCCGGCAACCTCCACCATTTTCTCCGACCACCACCTCCGATTACTCTCTCCTCCGACCACCATCTCCATCTCCGGCCTCCATTTCTCGTCACAACAGCCATCAAAACCCATATATACCAAACCCATATTCCATCTTCCCCGAGAAGCCAAACCCATCCCCGCCGGCGAGTCCGCCACCCACCTTCTCCATCTTCTTCTTCACTCCACCACCACCACAACCTCAACCTCCATCTCCTCGCAGCCACCACCAGAAAACCCATTTCATTTTACCCCATCGCTGGTCCCTACTCCGGCCGTGCCGCCTCTCCCCATCATCTCTAACCACATCCCCTGCCATCTCCTCCGGCAAGATCACCTCCGTATCACTGGCCGCCGCTCATCTCCTCTACGCCCACCATCAGCCACCTCTGCAAATCCGACCATCATAGCCATTAAAACCCACATCTGCTTCGATCGTATCCCTCTTCACCACCACCGTTTTCACCCAAACCCACTTCAATTTTCCTCCACCTCCTCCTGATTTCAACTACTCCTGTTTTCCCCAACAATCCCCAAATTACCCTCCTCAACCTGCTTATTCCTCCGTCCAACATGTTTCTCATGAGACCCAACCAGAAGGTCATCATCGTCATAACCCTTTCTCTTCTGCTTTTCATCATATCAGCCATGAGAATTCTGAGATTTCGAGGAAGCCCATTGTTAGTTTTTTTTTTTGCCGGGCAGAATCGAATTACTCGCTTTCCATCCGAGATGGGAAAGTTGTTCTTGCACGAGCAGATCCAAAGGACGATTTTCAGCACTGGTTCAAAGATGAGAAATACAGCACGAGAGTGAAGGATGAAGAGAGTTTTCCTAGTTTTGCGTTGGTGAATAAAGCAACTGGTCAGGCCTTAAAGCACTCCGTTGGAGCCACCGAGCCAGTTCAGTTTACTCCTTACAATCCAAATGTTTTGGATGCGTCAGTACTGTGGACAGAGAGCAAGGATGCAGGCAACGGCTTCAGAGCTGTAAGAATGGTCAACAACATTCGCTTGAATTTGGATGCTTTTCATGGAGGCAAGGACCATGGAGGGGTACGTGATGGAACCATTCTTGTGCTGTGGGAATGGGCAAAAGGAGATAATAAAAAAGTGGAAGATTGTCCCCTACTACCCAAGCCCAAATTGGATCTTGTTCGGGCAACTTATCGTCAACCAAACACTCAGCACTTGATGAGCATTTGATGTAAATATCCTACAACTTGGGAAAGGAGGCCAAAGAGAAAGGTCTGGATCATCAAATTCCATTCCAAATTCGCCGGCTAAGGGGTTTGTTATCTAATCCTTTCCTTTTATATTTCATTTTTATCTGTGGTATATGGCCTCTAGTGTAGGAATCCAACGCTCATAATTCAGATACTGGAACGTCCCATTCGGAGTCTTTGCAGGGTATTTAGGACCTTCTACATTTGCGGTTCCATTAGATTTTTCGTGATCTTTGTCTGTCGGGATCCATCTTGGTGTTCGTGATTGCACGCTCCACATGTTTTTGGGGTCTTCTCCGCCTCTGAGTATCCCATCAATTTCGGCATTGTTTCGATGGATTCCGGCGATGACGGAATGTTTCTTGAGCCAACCCCTTGCCCTTCCTATCATTTTTCCTATCTTAGGGTCTTCACAGGGTTTGAGGGGTTTCCTTTCTTTTCGGGATTGTTCTTTGCGCATTCCTTTGGATCATTTTTGAGTTTCGGGATCCCATCGATTTTGGGAGCTCTTCTCATCTTTCTCTTGGGTTTGGCAACGATGGAACGTTTCTTGAGCCAGCTTCTTCCCTTCCTGCCTTAGAGTTTTCGCAGGTTAAGGGATTCTCTCCTCTTAGAGTGTTCAGCTAGTTAGGACCCTTCCTCAGTGGCTGATTGTTTAGTAATTCTTCTTATAGAGTTCTTGTCTGTCCCTTTTTGTTTAGAAGTCTGCCCTTAGGGTTAGAAGCTTTTCATCTCTCGTTTGTTTAGGGTCTTCCCTCGAAGGTCAGTTTCGTTTTCGTCTCTTTGAGATTGCTTTCTCATATCGGAACTTTAGTTCCCTCATTTGTTTTCTTTCCCCTTAGGCTTTAGGGATCCCGTTTCCCTATGAATTACTCTACCGCGATATGGTGGGTAAGGAGGCTCTTCTATCGGATCCCCTTTAGCTGAAAGGGTGTTGGCACTTCTTCTAATCATCAAAAATATAAAAGCATTTCAAAAACATTTGAAAAACATAAAAAACCTTAAAAATCTAAAGTGTTGAGTGTTTCTCTTAGAAGCGTAGTTTGAGAGTTCGTTTTCGAACTACGTTGGCTTGATCCTCTTCCACGAGGTACGTAGTGCAGCTTGGGATCTTCATCCCAAGTCCAGCCAAACTTTGTAAATAAATCATTTAACAATTTTTCTTCAAAACTTTGTTTTCAACAAGATCTTCCTCTAGAGTTAGGAGTTTGTCCTAGATAAAGAGTTTTAGAGTTATGAGTTTGTCTTTGATGTGTTGTGTGGTTTGTTTGTGTTTGTGTTTGTGTTAGAGTTAGAGGTTTGTTGCGCCTCCGTCCGGTCAGTTGGCGATTCAGATCGTCGACTGATGACTAGGTCTAAGATGCGTTAGTGATCCCATTATTTTTCTTAGGATGCACAGCCTAGTTACACATAGGTTGTAGGAACCACCTGCATTAGCTTAGGGCTAACCTGCATTTAGTTAGGGCATATAGGGTGTCCTAAAATCTACAATTCACTGCAATTTAAATAATTGTTCAAGAAGCTTTAATAATTAGTCTGGTCTTTTAGATCGAGTCTAAGATAGAGGTCTAGGTGTCTTACGCATCCTAGCTTAGAATAGGTGCGAAGAACTACGTTGCCTTGATTCTCGTGGAGGCGGGGATACGTAGGCTTCTTTGGATGAACATCAGACCATCCGAGGACTCGGGCTAAATCGTTTAGAGTCTTAGGATTTGTTGTGTTGTTATATTGTATATTTTGTTGTGTTTTCTTACTTTCTTGTGCAGACCTATACCTTTAGCTGTAGCTTGTATGTGCTTGTCCATCAGAACTTAGACACCAGTTAGGTATGTCACTCATAACCTAGCAATATTTAGATGGCACATCTTTCATTTTATTTTATGGGTGCCTATTATCTTTATCCTCAGGAAATGCATGTTTAGGTAGACGACTCCTGAGGATTGTTCCCATTTCATATGATTTTCGCCCGAAACTCTTCGAGGTTAATGAAAAATGGCATAAGAGACCAAGTGTTCGCACTCGGGCGAATTGGGGGCGCTCTTCGGACCTTCTCCATTTGTCATCAGGCACGGACCTTTTGTATCTCTGGTTATCCATTGCAAACAGAGCATTTGTTTTGGTTCCATGGCGCATCCATGGATGGCGACTCTGAGTTATTTTTAGATATATCTTGGTTTCGAGCCCTGGCTCCGGATCAGGATGTATCTCTTTCTTTTTATATCGCCACTCATGCTATGCTGTGAGGGTGGCAACAGTTTCGAGAGTTCCCTGGTAGAGCTCTCCTTCACTTTGTGGAGATCTTTGAGGATTGCGGGAGGGATCTCGCGTCCCTCGGCACCGTCCTCGGATCGGGGTCCACACCCTCCTCCATGGAGAACTGCTCGACAAACCTGTTGGCAATGTCCTCCAAGGTTCGGATCTCTTCAGACTTCAGGCTCAAGAACCATTTCTTAGCCACTCCAATCAGGCATCGAGGAAATAAGAGAGCAACCTGCTCTGGAGATAGACCATGCTGTTGCAGAAGCGGAAGTACTGACATCAGATGGCTTCTAGGACACCCTGTCCCGTCGTACTTATCCATGTTCGGAACTTTGAATCTAGGAGGCAGTGTGACTCCCGGATATATCATAAAATCTGCCATGTTCAACTTTTTCGGGCCTTGGAATTTTATGTTTTCCATCTCCTGAGTCGGCTTATCCAGCCTATCTGTTATCACTTTTCCCTTATCAGCTCTCTCCAGATGAGGGAGACAATTATCTTCTGCATACTGCTCATCCTCGAAGTCATCCTCAACAGTGAACATTGCTGGTCTGTTCATCATAGGAGGTGAGGGAGGTATGATTGAAGGATGCTGAGGTGCATGCTCTCTCGAAGTAGAACTTCTATCATTCTTTAGACGGGCAATTTCTTCATTGATGGTGACCAATTGTGCCAGAATAGCCTTCATAACCTCATTGGTGTCAAGGGTATTATTTCCATTCTCCGCCATGGGTTCAGGTATAGGTAGAATGGGAATATGTACTACAAATGAGTGAAGCCAACAAGGTCAGACTCTTGCCATGGAATGGACAAACACTATAATTCAGCATAGGGTAATCGAATGAAAATGCCATATGTAAGCTGAGACAAAAGATGATACGAATATATCCTCCCATGGATAAAATCCGGCAGCATAACATCTATACAAAGAGATGTGGTAAGATAAGCACATAGAGTTTGTCAGCAAGTCTAAAGGATAATGACCAGACTCAAGGTATTTGCAAAAAAAATTCGGCAGCATAACGGCCATATAGAGAGGGTCTAAAGATGCTAATCACAAAGGGTATGCCAACTGGGTTAAGATAAAGTAAGGCTCTCAGCAAGAACACACACTCGAATGAATGTCAGCAAGATAAACTCGCAATCAAACAAGTGGAACATAATCAGATCAGAATCAATCATAGGAGAAGGATACAATAGGCAATACTGAATTTTTCATCCATGATCAATGATGATCAGTAGATCAGAAAGAAGACCACGGCCACAAAATGACAGAAGTAGGTCATAGACCGGGTCTAAATCTTGAAGATGGATTAATAGAATTGATCGAATTAGATAAGAAAACCTCACTGAATAAGAAGGCCCTAATCTAATAATCAATATAAATAGGTATATATACATATATACACCCTAACCAGGGGCACCAGCCCTAAATATAATCCAGCAGAGTCAAGACTCTTGACTCAAGACAGACATGTGAGTGTACTAGGACCGCGATGTAGCCACATAAGGTGAGCTACAATAATCTATGGATAGTACATGGCTCCTAAATCTAGGCTTCAACATGTGTCAGCAACACATGTTCGTCTTTATATGAATGCACTATATATATAAGCACATGCAGATCCTAATTGGGTTTTACTAAATTAGCAAATATATTCATATACATAATATATGTAAAAATGAAAGTAGGGCTCCGGACTCAATATATCGGGTACTATGCTTATGATCCATACTTAAAATGTATAACACAAGTACGCCTAGTGTTACACATAGTATGCTTCATTGCTCATCGGCTGCTGTAAACACAAGTACGCCTAGTGTTTACGGCTGCAGCACCGGCGCATAGCTTGGTAATAGATACAACAATCACATCCAGGTAATGACATCCCGGCTGGCATGTACTGTATCTATCCCATGCAGCTAATAATAATAAAATCAATAAAACAAAATAAAACAAAATAATGATGTATGCTGTGCAGTGTGTGAATCCTTTGTTTTAAACACCAATTAGGTGCCCCTGGATTCTAATCGATTAAATTCCCATTTATAAAGATTTTAGCCCAAAATTCTTCAAAGTTAGTAACAAATGGCATTTTAACAGAGTTAGGCAATGTTCCAAGAACTCCCGAGCAGAGTCGCCAGCCTGTGGACCCCGTTCTGAGAAAGGCGGGGGAAGGACCCCACGCGCGAATCTCCAGGATCATCCACGTGAATGGAGAGCTCTAACAAGGAACTCTCGAAAGAAGTGCCCCTCACAGTATGAGTGGCGATAAAAGGTGAGATACCTCTCGATTCGGGGACTAGCCCAGATTCGAGGCGTACCTTAAACAAAGAAGAGTCGTCATCCAAGGAAGTGGGCCAAGGATCCCATACTATGCTCTGTTGCAACGGATAACCAGAGATATAAAAGAAGGTTCGTGCCTGGTTACGAATTTGGAAGGTCCGAAGAGCACCTCGTCCGCCCAAGTGCAAACACCTGGTCTCTTATGCCATTTATTATTGATTTTGAAGAGTTTGGGCGAAAGTCATACGAAATGGGAACACATATCTCCGAGAAGACGTCTATCTAATCATGCATGTCTCGGAGGAATAATAAGCACACACAAAATAGAAGAAAATAGTGTCGCCTAAGAATAGCTAGGTTATGAATGTCATACCTAATTGGTGTCTGAGTTCTGGTGTGCAAACACATGCATGCTACAACTAAAGGTATAGGATCTGTACATGAAAGTAAGAAAACACAGCATAACACACAACACAATTTAACTTTATACATGACTGGACAAGATGAATCCTAAAACTCTAATGCGACTTGACTTGGACCAAGATGGCCGTCCATCCCAGCTGCTCTACGTATCCCGGCCTCGGGAAGAATCGGAGTAAACGTAGTTCGATGACCTATTCCAACTACGATGCCTAACCATCTAGAACTGCTATCCTAGACTCGATCCACTAGACTCGACTGATTTTTAAAGCTTTTTTATACGATGGCTTAAATTCAAGTGAATTGTAAATTTTAGGACTCTCTATATGCCCTAACTAATGCGAGTTGATTAGCCTTAAGCTAATGCAGGTGGGCCCTACATCCTATGTGTAACTATGCTGTGCATCCTAAAGAAAACCATGGGCTGACTATATGCTTCCTAGTCTAGCCATCGGTTCGACTAAATGTCCAACCGATCGACTCGAGACCTCCTAACTCTAGGGACACTCACACGACAGGACACACCACATCAAAACAAATTAGGACAGACTCCTAACTCTAAAACATCCCATATATCTAGGACAGAATCCTAGCTCTAGGGGAAGATCTTTTTAAAAAAGGTTTTGAATATTTTTTATATTTTTGGAGGTTTTAAAATGCTTATTTTGAAATGTTTGGCTGGACTTGAGATGTGGATCCCAAGCTGCACTACGTACCCTGTTGAAAGGGATCAAGCCAACGTAGTTCGGAACAGATTTCCTAGCTACTCTCCTATGACTCAAGATTTTTGGTTTTTCAGATGTTTTTTATGTTTTTGACACAAGAGGATTGAATCCTATCATCGTAAGGGGAGGACAGACTCCTGATATCCCGCAAAGGTTGGACAGCATCCTATGCTTTGCGGGGGAAAAAGACAGAATCACGACTTTGCAAGGGTTGGACAGCATCTTATACCTTGCAAGAGTGGATAAAAATCACATGATTTGATGAGAGGTTGGAAAGAATCCTAACCCCTATGATGATAGGACTGACTCCGCAAACTGAAGGACTGACTCCTATGCTAAGACTGATTCT
Organism: Tasmannia lanceolata; assembly: GCF_043159265.1. Taxonomy (NCBI): domain Eukaryota; kingdom Viridiplantae; phylum Streptophyta; class Magnoliopsida; order Canellales; family Winteraceae; genus Tasmannia; species Tasmannia lanceolata. The sequence goes on from NW_027518721.1 coordinate 3,229,076, forward strand.
CATACTAATAACTCTAAGAGAGATGTTAATGAGACATGGCGTGTCTCCTAGGGATGGACTCACTAATGAGACAAAGCTTGTCTCTAAAGGATACAACTTTCTCTGCATTAGACATAGCCTGTCTCCCTGAGAGTACGCTTTTCTACGAGACAAATCATGTCTCTCTAAAAGGGTATGACTTTCTCTACCTAGGGCATAGCCTGTCTCCCTAAAAGATATGACGAGAAAAGCAAAAGAGACAAAGCTTGTCTCCTTAAAAAGATGATAACCACTAGGATAAATGAGACAAGGCATGTCTCCTATGAAGGACTCTAGATAGCTCTTTCATTGCCCTTGCAATAAATGGGGACCTAAGATTTAAGGAATGTACATCTAAAAGACTAGGCAAGTCTTTTAAACAAAAGAGGGGAATGCCTACTTGGACTGAGCAAGTCCCCTAATAATGGGCTTGGGAACACGAATTAGCATCAAAATTTGGAGATATCAAAGAAGATAGATGAGCCATGAATGCTTTTAACAACAATAGAATTTGAGATATAATCATAACCTAGTTCATTTGATGCAAGCAAATTCAAATCTAAGTACAAAGTTGTAATCAATATTCTTTTATCAAAACATGAGAATACAATCATAATTATTTTTAGATGGTAATAACCTGAGAATTTCTTTTGAAGTTGAATTTCTCATAAGGATTTGAGTTTCCGAGATGAGGGCATATGTAGTCAAATTTCCAATTGTTCATAGCACATGATAAACTTAGACCATACACTCAGTATAAGAAAAATGAGATCATACTTCTTTCATAGGATTTTTCCTACAATTATACTTGTTTAAACACAACTCATAACAAAAACAACTTAACTTCCTCTAATCATTATTATTTGTAATTAATTTCAGCACATTTCAGCACCCAAAATTAGACACTAACATTATTGACTTAGCCTATTTACAAAGGGATATATTACATGGGTTGAACATCAACTGAGATGATTACCAAAACTTGACCCCGTGATTTATACAAGAAATTTATGCTACTACCAAGGTAATCCACCACATTTATCAATCTGTTTGTACTCGAATTCCACAAACCTGCTAGGTCCATGGCTTAACTAAACATGATTTATCCCTTGCTTATTCTCATTTACCAACTGAAATGTGTATCCGAGCGAAATAATCTTGAGCATAACATATCTTTTAATAACATGTCTTTTTCACACCTTTGTTCATATGACTTATTCCTCTCAACTCCACACTAGAAATATTCTAGTAAACCACAACTCCACACATTATGCCTGTCATAATGCAAATTTCCTCACAATTATCAAATTCCGCATCATCACTATCAAATTTAACAACTCTACATATTTTCAAATACATGGTATTCAACTCATATTATCTCCCATGGTCATATAGCTATTTCAAGACAGTTTTGGTTTTGAGAAAATTTCCAATCTTCAAATTTCTACCATAAAAAAAAACAATGAAACAGATGCCCCAGTGAACAAAAGAAATACAAAATCCTTTTAGTAAGTAATGCCATCTTGGATCATTCCATAAACAATGCAAGTACAGATATTTAGATAAACTATCGCATGCATAGATGGAAATCTTTCAAGGTCAGCTCCTCTCTAATCATTCAGGATTCTACTAACACCAACTGATTTCATGCAATTTTCCTGAACTAATGAATACAAATATCCAACACTAAAGGCAAGGTAGATCATTATAAACATATGTGGATAGAGAAAGGTTGAAGATGACAGTGACAATCAAATTCCATCAAGATCCTCTGTACCATTTCACATGTAGCAAAACAAGTAAAATTGGTCTTATAAAGCTAATCAATCTATAAACCATAGAAAACACCTATAAAAAATCGATCAAGAGAGTGAACACAAGCCATGAATAACCAATTAAATGAGTAAAATAGACCAAAGCCACAGAGACATTAAAATTGCAATCAGAGAGATCAAGCTAATATTCAATCCAATGGAAATTGTAAATAACCAGATCTACCAAACATCTTGTTAACCATAGACTAAGAATGCAAGCAGATTTTACCTGAAGCGCAATCTGAGGTGGAATCAAGATCTACTCTGTTTAAAGCCTTTTGCCGGCATTGCACAAGGTAGCTGACCGAGCTTATTGCTGAAATCACTGATAGAGGCCCCTAAACCGTCACTCCTTCGATCAAATCCAACGAGAAAATGTTCTAGCAACTGGATCTGGTCAGCTATTTGATATTTGATCGGACCCCTGGTGAATGACCAGAGAAGGTGAATTCTGATGACGGAGAAACTACCAGATTCCGGTGAATTTTCCAGAAACCATAGCAATTCGCCTAATTTGGTCGGAGAAGACGGAATCAAGGAGCAACAATAGCCGTGTCGGCCGGAGCTCCGGTGAATGGCTAGATAAGAAGAGACTTGATCGGAGCAGAAGTTTGGGTTGGAGATTTGGAGATTTTGTTCTCTCTCTCTCTCTCTCTCTCTCTCTCTCTCTCTCTCTCTCTCTCTCTCTCTTTAATTTTCTCTTTCGATCTCGCTGATTTTCTAGATCTGGAAAATGAGCTCTAAATTAGTGATGATGCCAAGGGTGAAGCAGAATGCAAAATCAGAGTTTTTCTTTATTCATTATTTTAAATTTCTGAAAAGTAATCCAGTATCCGAATCTGAAATTTTTATTTTTGCTGTAAGTTTCAACCACAGAAACCCAGTAGAGAAAAGAACGTTTTATATCATCTAAAAGCATGAAAAGAACAGTGATGGGAACTAGTGAAGGAGCATTGCCTTAGTAATTTTTGGTTTAGTTTTTCTTTATTCATTATTTTAAATTTCTAATTCCATGTTCTGTAAGTCTTAAATTATTTTATTCAATTGAGATTACTTTTATGCTGGTTTCTACTTCCAAAAGAAAAAGAAAAAGAAAAAAAATACTGATGTCTTTTAGTTAACGGGCCGGGTTTCGGGCCTCTGAAATCCGGATCGTTACACCACCGTTCAAAGATATAAAGTACGCCGCCGGATCTTAGAGTACACCGCCGGATTATAGAGTACGTTGCCGGAATATCAAGTACACTGCTGGATTTTCTGGGTTCAAACATATGTTTCAATGTATCGAGTACGCCGCCAGATTCTAGAGTACGTCGGCGAAAATATGGTGTACGCCGGTGGAATTCAGGGGTACGCCTACGGAAATAATGGGTACGCCGGTGAAATCTCATACAGAGAGTAGGCGGTATTGTTAGAAGACGCCACCGTTCCATATTGATGTCCACGTGTCGTGGATCCGACCGTCTATGCATATTGGCGACGGCCAAGATTTAAACGAACCCAAGGGACTCTAGGTTCAAAGTAAAATTTCAAATCCAAACCAAACCTGTGTGAGAGGTGATAGCGTTCCAAAAAAAAAATTAACACGTGTAAAGCATCCATCCGTCTCTGGTTATTTCCGACGGCCAAGATAGCAACGAACTCCTTATGTCGGTTCAAATACACATTCAGACGAACCAAAAGAAGCCTTGTGAAATGCGCCAATTTAATGGGCAGTAATGAAAAAAGAAGCTGAAGGACGTTTCTGTTGATGTCAGAAGGGTATTGGGGTCTTTTTACCACCCATTTTTGAAGAATCACCCGTGTTTGATGCTTGTTTTAAAAGGTACTCAAAATCCATAATTTCTCGAAACTTGTACCCACATTCCGTACTTTTCTCTTTTAAATTTCGGTTTTGGAATGCACCTCGTCGAAACTGAAATTTCAGACGAAATCTAACGAATCAAATAAAATAATATTTTTTTCTCGTACAAAATTTAACGAATTATCTAAATTTCTGCCAAAATTTTGGTAATTTCTGCTGAAATTTCTGAAAAATATTAAATAAAGATTAAAATTCAGCGTTTTTGGAGATTTTCCTTAAATTTTAGACCGAAACTTCAGGGAGAAGGAAATTTCGACAATTTTTCGACCCAAATTGTCAAAATTTTGTAAGGTTTTTAGTTTACCCAATTAAGATTTTGGGGTTGACCGAAACCCGAAATTTCGGATTTGTCGAAATTTAAGACCTTGGATATAAATACACTCCCAACTGAAGAAAAGGGGTCGACTATATCACTTCCCGCTAATTACGCCCAGTGTGGGCACATCCTCAATGGCCCCAGGGACAGTTATGGTGACCAAAATGAATGCTACATGTAGGGTACAGATCTCAAAATTTTCAGTGGATTCGCGGGTAAGTGTGAATGAAATATGAAATCAAAGCATACGTTTTTTTCGCGGGCAATGTTTCATCCCTTTTACCTAACAGTTGACCCTTAATCCGTTTCACACGCCATGACTTGTGGTGGTTATGTTTCTCTTTGACATGCCATGCATGCTAACGGCCGACCTCTTGTGCTCAAAGCCAATGCTAATGGGGTTAATAATGACTTCGAATCATGAAAAAAACCGAATTATTATGTTTAAAATTCAAGATTTTGCTAGGGACAATCACAGAAAGCCATTTCGAGCCCGGCTGTTGTAGGAGAGAGCACTCACCTCAGATGAATTAAATGAATATAACAAAGTCTGTTGAAAAGTGAGCCTATGTGTCTGCTCTCTCCTATAATAGCCGACCGCGAAATGCCTTTCTGCAATGGTCCCTAGCAAATCTCTTAAATTTTTGTCAGGAAGGGTGATTGGGTGAAGCTGAAAAGTTGGCCAAAAAATATCGATACCACGTTTAAACGAATTTTTAATTGTTTTTTATGCAAAAGTAGGGGAGTGATAAATGGACTCCCAAATATCTTAAATGGACTATTGGTTAGAGAGAGAAAGTGGAGAGAGAAAGACACATGAGGAGTCGATTTAAGATATTAGGGAAGCGATTTATCACTTATGGGATTTGCTAGGGTCCATCACAAAGGCCATTTCGTGGCTGGTCTGTCGCATGTCAGACAAGCCACCTCGTGAATGAAGACAACCGCTTTTGTCTCCATTCACTAGGTGGATGGTAATGGGACGTACCAGTAGCGAAATGCCTTTTTGCAATGGACGTTAGCAATTCCCAAGTATTAAATGCTGAACATGCAAAATTAATTTCTTTTTTAAAAAAACACAGCTTAAAACAAAGTTTTGCCAAGTATGGGCAAGATTATCAAAAATATTGTTAGAATTTTCTATATTTTGAAATTAAATAAATAAGAAAAAATAGAATTTAACTAGATGTAGATGGCTGATATCCATGATCTCGCATGCCTGTAGAATTTAACTTAATGAACTGGATCCAATCAAGATCCCTTTTCAGGTTATTTATGCAAGAGCGGCCTTATATTTATCATTCCTCATTTAGTTATATTAGAAATTGGTTATTGGATAAGCATGAGAGAGGGCAATTAAGGTCATGTTTGGCAGCCGTGAAAGTTATTTTCATGGAATATTAGTTCATCAAATGATGGGGAAGGGGAATATTAGGGCTGCAACTCGGGTCGGGCGGGTCGGGTTTTGGAGAACCCAACCCTACCCGAGAAATATCTCGGGTCGGGTCGGGTCGGGTTTTTTTCCGGAAAACCCACGATTCCCAAACCCGGCCTTACCCATGATAAATCTCGGGTCGGGCCGTGTCGGTTCGGGTTTTTTCACGTTGACGCCATTTTTTAAGGAAAATTCTTGTTTGGCAAGGCAACTAAACTCATAGAAGCAAAAATTACACTCACATTGCACTTGAATCAAACAATGATGTAATTACACTCACATTACACTTGAATCAAACAATGTTGTAATCAAACAATGTTGTAATTACAATCAAACAATGCTGAATCAAACACTTGAATCAACTCAACTCATAGAAGCAGAAATTACACTCACACACAATAACAGCGGGTGCGTGGGTTTTCACTTTTAACTTTTAACTAACAATAGAAAAAAATGTACATACTATAACTTATGTAACTCGGGTCGGGTCGGGTCGGGCCCCTTCAAACCCGGCTCGACCCGAGATTCATGCGGGCTTTTGAATGCTCAACCCGGCTCGACCCGAAACCCATGAAACCTGAACCCAACCCAGGCTATTTTCGGGTCGGGTCGATGCGGGTCGGGTAAAACCCGGCTCAAGTTGCAGCCCTAGGGAATATGATGGTGGGGAGGGAGTGAATTGAGAGGGCATGAGTGAGGAGAAAAAAAAGAAGTGGCGAAAAAAACCGAGAAAAAGAAAAACTCTACTAAAAAATAGAGGTGTTGTTTTCTTTATTTTAAGCAACTTTCCATGAAAAAAAAACCCGAGAAAGACGGCGTGTTACATGCGAGAGCAAGAGAGAAATAGAGAGAGAGAGAGAGAGAGTTTGGTTTACGTGTGTACGAGGAAAAAAGAGGAAAGACCGTTCTTAGAGAGAAAGCAAGGGTATTCTCGTAATAACAAAAAGATACCAATCCCATTTCAGTAATTTCACCCCAAAATATGAGCCTACTTAAACCCCACTCCTCTTCACAAATCAAACACAAAAATCCTATCCCAACTAAAATGGAAATATTCCAACACCTTTCCCTCCTCGCCGTTTTCTCACTTTTCTTCCTTTTTCCGGCGATAATACCGGCTGCCACGTCAGATTCCGGCGACAATTCAACTGAATTCATCCGTACAAGTTGCAACGTCACTCTCTACCCAAAACTCTGTTACGCCTCCTTAGCCGGGTACGCTAACGCCGTACAACAAAACCCGGGGCAGCTGGCATGTGTAGCCGTTTCCGTCAGCTTAAACAAGGCTCGGCGCGCCGAAACTTATGTGTCTAATCTCTACCACAGCGGCTCCGGAGCCGACTCACGAAGCCAAGCCGCGCTTCGAGATTGCATTTCTACGTTTGGAGACGCCATTTACCAGATGCGCCAATCTATAACCGAGCTGAGCCGGCTCAAGACGGGAAGCAGCGATCTACTGTTCCAGTTGAGCAACGTAGAGACGTGGATGAGCGCGGCTCTGACGAATGAGGACACGTGTACGGATGGATTTGAGATGGTGAATTCGGGCCCACTTAAGTCTGACGTGTATAGAAGGGTGGGTAATGTGAAGGAGGTTACGAGTAATGCACTCGCGCTTGTTAATAGTTTTGCCGCTAAGGAAACGGGTTAAATCTTGAACCGTTGATTGTTTCGTGATTAGGATTATCTGGTGTGTTCTGGGCCGTTGATTTGGTAGGCTTTTATTATGATACATTTAAGTTAGGAAAATGTGTTTGATTGTTGTATATATATATATTTTTTTTTTTGTGCTTCTGTGCAGAAGTTTGATGCAACTGCGAAGAAAAAAAAAAGAAGTTTGTTTCGTATGGGTTTCTTCCAGCTATTGTTATTCGCACTTCCATATTTTGATAATTGCACTAACTCACTTTGTCTTTTATTTATTAATCAGCTGTCAAAGGTTTATTACTTTATTACAGTTGCTAAAAGGCTCTCAAAACTCTGTGCAATTAAAAAAACATGGTAGTGCCAATATCAGTTTGCCTCTTCTCTCTTTTTTTCTTCTTATTTTATGATTTTATTTTACAAGAAATCCTGCCTTGGAAGAAACAAATAAGAAATAGAGGTGTCACTCTCTAATGGGTCCAAAGGAGATTCAACCATGTCCATTGGATTCATATCCTAAGGTCCAAATTATTTTATATCCTAATGAAAAGCACCTAGGTGAAAAAATAAACCTTTCATAGTTTTGTTAATTTATGTTTATTTATTACGGTATTTTCTTAACATTTAAAAACTTAGTCAAAAGTGATAACTACAAACGCCATTTTATATTTTTACATTTCTCTTGGGTGATGATTCTCGTTTCTCTCTAGTTTCTTCCCTCCTTCCTTACCCAACCCTAAACCTTAATTGTGTACAATCATAGTTAGCAAAACTCCGTTTTACACAAAGTTGTTTTTTAAATGTTTTTTAATGGCATGCTTGGGCAGTGATAAATTCACCCCCTTCTAGGATGAATTCATCCCGAATTTTTCAAAATGGATGCCACAACATAAATAGGTTTTGCCCCAAAAATCATTCCATAGGATGATTCTAACCCTCCTTTCATTTTCAAAAAAAAAAAAATTGAGGTTTTTCTTTTCTTTTTTAGAGGGAAACTCTTTAAACGTGTTAAAGGCATTTTATTTGGCCAAGTTTCCAACTTTACACCTACTATATTTTGCAACTGACAATTTTAAGGGTGATGATATTTTCACCCCCTGCAGTACTTGCACACCCGCCTTATAACCTGATTTGACGTGAAAAGTGGGCAACTTTATGTCAAATCACGTTATCACGGGGTGTGCAAGTACTGCAGAGGTGAAAATATCATCTCCCAATTTTAAATGCATTTTTTTTTGTTTCTGTATCTTTGAACCTATTAAACTCGATTTTTTCCAGACCCTTTTTATATTTGCCTGATCACGTTTTGCTAACTTCGTGTACAACTACAATCAAATTATATTTAGTAGGGACAATCCTTCAAATTCGAAAATGATCTGACCAATAAAGAATCTGAAGAGAACATGACCAAGTTTTAAAATGATCAAACCAATAAAGAATATGAAGAGATCATGACCAAGTTATAAGATAAAAGTGGATAAGATCCGAAGTTCATCAATTGAAACCAATAAAAATAAGGTCGTTTTTGTTTTTCTTTGGTGAAGATATAAATTTGCCCCCTTTCCTTCCCTAGGCCAACCACTTCTGGTGTGTTTATGGTCACTTTCTACACTACAATTGGGAGGCCCAAGGAAGAAATAGGAGCGAATATATCATTTTCCTTTATTTGTTATGACAATTTTGAACGATTATAAAATACTAGTTTTACGAGTACATGTATTCTAGCCCAAATTTTTGAATGGCAAGGAATTACATTAGAAAAAAAGAGAGAACATGGGAAACCCCGGCGATCCGGATGATCTAATCAGGACCAAAAATAAAGCCACAAGAAAATACACCTAAAGGGAGAAGGAAATCAGATATTTTCAAATCCGACCAAGAGCAACCTTCCCTCGCTAACCTATCGGCCTGAGAATTTGCCAACCTCCTCACATGATGAAATGTGATAGGGGAACCCACCACACGATCGGATATTTCATCAATCCATCAAGCAAATTGCTAAGGAGGAGATGATCTACCCTCTTCTAACCATTTTATCATATTTAGGGAGCCTCCCTCACTGATATTTTGGGATAATTAAAAAATCAAAAAAATTAGTCGAAATTTCTAAAATTTCGCATGAAATTTCGAAAATAACGAAATTTCGTACGAAATAATGATACGTTTCGGGTATGTGCCATTCTGGTTTCGGTGACCGAAACCTGAAATTTCGGATTTCGGTCGAAATTTAAAACCATGGTTTAAAGTCAGGGATATAGGATGTGCCTATCAATCAGTGGGGCTGTAGGCTGTAAATATTACCACCAATTCTCTAGGCTCCGTTTGGATAGCAGGAATTTTTTAGAAAAGTTTGTAAAGGAAAAATATTTCTAAAGTTTTCTGCTTCTTTTACACACCAAAAAAGATCTTGAACCGACCCTTTTAAATTTTTATTTAGAGAGACCATCACTGATGATGATATCGGTAAATTAATCATAACCATATCATTTTCCTTTAAATTTTGAAAAGGAAAAAATTTCCTAACAAAAACTTAAACAGGGATTGTCATCATACCCACTGTCTCTTTAAAGACAAAAATTACAAAACAAAATGAAACAAAAATTGTTGAATAAATTAGTAAGGCAAAAGATTATAGTTAATTATGGGTCAATGGGATTGGTCGACTCGCGGCGGCTAGTGCTCTTTATAAAATACTTGAATGATGATTACATACTTAAGTTTATTAAATGCCATAAACATGGCCAGGTAGGAATGAAAACAATTAGTTAAGAAAAGCAAGGTTGCACGTGGGGAAAGATCTAGAATCATCTAATGGCACCATGTTGCCTTGTATTATATGAGCCCCTCTTTGATCTGGCCATCCATTTGTTGGCCAAGTCATCCAATCAAGAGCTAAAAAACCACAGTGATAATAATCCAAGGCATATAATTTTAAGCATTAGGCTATTACCTATAAATCCTTAATCAAAAAATATGTTCCAAATAGTTACCGAGAACTGTGACTGAAGTTGATAAACCTCTGTCGCGACTAAGTATGTCACCTACCTTCATATTTTTGTGAAGGACTGAGATTGAATCTAAGTAAAAAAAAACATGTTTTTTTTAATCTCAATCCGTCAGGGAAAAATGTGAAAGACTGATTTTTGGGTGACACACTTAGTCACGACATAGGTAAATGTTTCTAACAAGGTCAATAAGCAGTCACTAAACTTTTTTGTTGTTTTTGGCTTAGAATGGCCTTTTGAGTAACTCCAGAGGAAAGTCTTTTCTTATCCAAAATTTCCTTAGTTGTTTTTTTATCTAAAATTTCGTTTTTGTATTCTCATGAAAACTTCAATTGGTTTTATTATGAAAGGCACTGGGGCTAAGAAATTAGGAAAAAAAGGTGAAACAACCAATCACTCTAAAAGCTAAAGTTGATAGAGCTGGTTTTATTTAATCATTTATGCTTTAGCACTCCCCTCATGTGTGGCCCCTCGGGTTTTTGGATTGGCCGTATATGTGGCACATGCGGCCCCTCTTTAGGTAACCCACACATAGATTTTTATTATTATTAAAGAGTTGTTGGGTTTTGAACCCAGAACTTACCGTAGGTAGTAGCTCTAATACCATGTTAAACAACCAATTACTCCAAAAACTTAAGATGTTAGAGTTGACGTTATTTAATCATTTATACTTTAACTAAATATCACGACTTTAAAAAACTTAAAGGATATTTTCACCAACAAAAGTTCGGTGTAGTAGTTAAGGATCTTCTGAAAATAATTTCCAATTCATAATTTTCAATAACTAATTAGGAAAACTATTTATAAGAAAATATTTACACGTATAAAATACTTAATAGCTACAAATAAATTTACACTAACTATCATAATTTGTGATAGAGAGACAACTATCATAATAATAATGAAATTTACACTTATAAGGTAACTAATAGTTAAAAGAAACTTCACATTTATAAAGTTTCACATAACCTAGGGGGTCCGGTCTTCCCATTATATATCAGGAAAATGACATATCCTTCCCCTTTTTTTCCTGGGCCACCAGCTTGTAGTTTAAAAAGTGGTCATAAATACACTGGAGGAGGCTGGCTCGAGGAAGAAATGGGGGTGAATATATTACTTCCCTAAATATAATATAGATGTTAGACCGGGAGAGCGGGGGAAATTCATATTATGGCCCGTTTGGATACGCGGATTTAAGAATCAGGTTTTAGTTTGAAAACAATGTAAAAGGGGGTTCTGGACAGGTATATTAGCTGTTAGTATGAATTATTTATCAGAATATGTTGTTTTTTTCTTTCATAAATGTTTTGGACTTTATGTTTGATTTTGTCCCCATTAAATCATATGCGATGGCCCACCACAATCACCAGTTTCTGGGGAAGGTATGGTCACACCAACAAAGAAAAGATGAGAAGATTGATTCTCAACATAGCACGTCACGTTATCACAAAACTGGTAAAGGAAACAAGAATTGTGAGAACTAAGACAAGAAGCTTCGGACTAATTGTCTACTCTAATGATACTTTACCTAACTAATTAAGACAAGGAAAATAATACAATGCTTTTGGAATTTTTCCCACTGAATGCAGCTTTTGCTAGTTGGCTTTAGTCCCTCTGTTCATTTTTGTATTAGCATTTGTAAGCCACCAATCAAAAGGCTAGGGTTGGATCACTAATGAATATTAATGTGGTGGCCCACCAAATGAATAGTACAAAGATTATTGAAAAAGTAATCAGAAATCTCCACACTATACATTTGATCATTGAGACTGGTTTTTTAATAAAGTACAAATAAAGGTATGTTAAACTTAAGGGCGCCTTGGAAAAACCCAGCATAAGGGCGGTCCATTGGATCTTTGTCACCAACTGTATTTATATTGTAAAAAGAATAGGAAGAATACAAATCGATTCACACGTAGTATGACATGTGTCAAACGTTTCCTTCACAAATGGTGTTCATTATGTGATGCGACCTGTCTAACATAAATGTAGGCCATGAGTGGTATTTTTATTAGCGATAATGTTGGTTTTCCAACTAACACATCTCTAACAACACGTCCCTACATGATAGGCTTTATCCCGGGCAGCCTCTACCTTTTGCTTTGGTCTCATTTGCAAAAGACTCTTCTTGATGTGTACATCTCTCTAATGCTCTCTTTCGATGCTTAAGCATTTTCTAGGGAACCTGACCGTAGAGTCTATGGAAGAGGGCATGATTTTAGATGTCATGTAAACTTTGGAAAAACAATGAGCTTTATTTTGTTTGGATGCAAGTTAACCACAGAAGGAGAAAAATTTAGAGAGAGAGGGAGGAGGGGAGCATTACCTATGAAACCTTGTCTTTTTTGAGATATTTCATATGGAAGAAGAAGTGGGGCCATGTTAACAGACATGCAATTATTACACATTTTTGTTGTCTGGTAATCTCTAAGGATTAAGGTGTTACTTTATCAAACGAATACACCAAATAATCCAGAAAGTGCATTTTTTTTCTTAGGTATTGCTTGAGGATCCCTCACAATTGGCATCCAAACAGAGCTTAGACATCTATGATTGATGGAAATTTCTACACATTAATATAAATTCCTCGCAAATACACGATGAAATGAGTTATTTTTAAACTCTAGACTGTGTTTGGTTGCCCTAAATCTCGAAAGCCGTTGGGATTTTGAATGAATTTCAGATGCCATTCCTTGTTGCCACTTATAAAACGAAATCGAAGAAGACACCTTGACATGTCACCTAGGTAATTATTGCATGTCTACTGAGGTGGTAGAATTCTTATCCCCTCCTTGTAGCTTTCAAACCAAATTCCCAAGTCACAAGGGTGCTCCATTAGATCCATGTCACCAACTGTATTTATATCTTACTTTTTTTCAGTGCCCTTGTAAAAACAATAGAAAAAAGACAACGATTGAAAATCAATTGACGCATAGTTTGGCCTGTGTCAAACCTTTTCTTTTACAAACGGTGGTCACTATATTATAGTGAGTCATAAGGAAGCTAGCAACTAAGCTGGAATCCTGGTATGGCCTTTTAATGATTGGGAAAGTCCAGTGCTTTGTATTTTTCAGTGCAAGTGATCGACCTTTCCAACATAAATTGAGGCCATGGGTTATTTTTACTGGGATAATGTTGGTTATCTTACCAACACAGATAGACCATTGATGGGATCCTTCTTGTTTCTCATTAGTCATGACCTACACGTCTCTATGATTGACGCTCTCTATCCTTAAAGTGAGTCATTTTCAAACTCAAACTTCAACTATTTTATGGTAGGAGGGATGTCATGAAAATGGAAAAGCCAAAAAATTGGGATTTTCAGTGTAGGCTGACACTGGGGAGGGTGAAGAAGAAAGAGAGCCAAACAACTCAACAAAGTGACTATAATAATGTTTGGCGGAAAAATCTAAGATAATTTAAAAGCTACGGTCGTGCCACGTGTATGGACGATCCAGAGATCAAGACAAGTACAATGTGAAGAGATTTAAGTAAGTAGGTCCTAGGGACAGGGTAGGAGAAGCTTTCGAATGGTGTTTGTCATGTAAGCTAGGAGTAGGTAGTGCCACATGTGACACGAAACTATTATCTTAAGTCACTGCACAAAGTTGTAGGATTCTAATACATTATAAACCCGTTGTATCCCCTAAGACAATTTTTAGGGGTTAATGAAGTAATAAATGAGAGATTAAGAGACCAGAACTCCACGACAAGTAGGGCCCGTTTGGATACCTCCCATTTTGTATTTGGATTTGGAATTGAGTTTTGAATACAAATTGAATTGATCCAGCAGCTCATTTAGAGGGAGACAAACAAGGAAGGGGGGTACTTCCTAGTGGAGGGGGAGAGGTTGAGGAGCAAAGAGATGAAGGAAACTGCGACATCTGTGGATTTCCAATTTGTTATTTCCACAGCAAACTTAGAAATCTGATTTTTTTCACTGTCAGCTGCTGAATTAGAATCCAAGAATTTGATCTTTCCAAATTACAATGCAAAAAGGGTTGCAAATGTGGGAAATCCAAATCAAAATCTTCTCGGCATCCAAACGGGCATTCAATTCACATTGTTGGATTTGATGAGATTTGATCTTATAATTTTTTAAAATCGAATTACACGAGAATATATCCTTTGATGCCTCAAACCCGATATCATACGTACCTTAATTTACTACTTTTTGGGAGTTTCTTACTGCTTTCATTAGAGAGTCATCATATACAATATTATATGCTTGTCCAACATTTGATACTTAAATTATTTAATTGAGACGACACTTCATTTGAATACTTCAAATCAATAATTGGATTTGATGAGATTTCATCATACATTCCCTGAAATCGAATTACACCTGAGAATTCATCATGGGATTGAATTAGGAGATTTAATATGATTTTTTGCACGTAAAACCCCTTACTTTTCAAAAACTACAGTGGGGCCCACTTCATAGGATCATCCAAACCAATCAATTGCTGGCCTATAACATAAATAGGTCCCCCCCACGGTAGATCACATCCATAGGATGATCCTAACCCTTCGATCTTTAGAGGTTTCTATAATGGAGAATTTATATGATGGGTGGCCGTGAAAACACGTGAAGTCTAAAAAAGTTGGTACGGCCCACTTTTTTTTATGATCCAAACCGTTCATCTGTTTGGGCACACCGTAAATAGGTTGTGCCCCAAAAATCAGATCCATAGGATGATCCTAACCCTCCAATCTGAACTGATCTGAATATGGAGATTTTCAAAAATCATTTATGGAATCTTCTACAGATTGGAGGGTTAGGATCATCCTATGGAACTGATTTTTGGGGCACAACCTATTTACATTGTGCCCAAACAGATGAACGGTTTGGATCATCGAAAAAAGTGGGCCGTACCTACTTTTTTTAGACTTCACGTGTTTTCACGGCCACCCATCATATAATCCCTCTCTATAATGTACAGTCCTCTATGAATTTAAAAATAATCCCATTCCTTCGTGTGATTCATCACATCATGCGAGCTGAAAAAAACAAAAAACAAACAGGTAGTAGGGACCAAGACAAAGGGGCTACGATTTTTGCTCTAGGGACGACAAATTAGAAGGTAATGAGATCAATTAGTAGTATTAATATAAGAAGAGGGTATCTTAATCAAATAGCAATGACATCCAACGGGAACACGACCGATGTTCGCCACCAAAAATAAATTCCTTCTTGCAAGACTAACTACTAATAAAATTCTATAACCTTTTCACCTGCTAAGCAGATCTCTTCTCAAGCACTTCTTAAGTAGATGACCTGTAAGAGCACTTCAAATCATGAGCCAGCAAAATCTCTGCTGTAAATGGGCCCCCTCTGTCCATCCTAATAAGGGGACTGTTATATTCTCCCCATTTAATCATGGGGACACCCGATATAAAGCCTTCCCCTGCTAAAGAAAGTACCCAGTTACACCTATATATTTTGGGAAATGACCAAAATACCTAAGCAGGCATAACATATCCCATCTCTCAGCCATGTAATCGTATGTTAGAATTCACTTATTGCATTTTTATGTCATAATTGTTGGGTATATATAATATAACCCATGTATGTTCTAATATAAGCCCAATAGGTAGTGGGCCAGGTGTAGTGGGCCCATTTGGGCTGGAGCCCATTAACCTCTCATAACCCTAGTGTATCTCTATATATAGGGGCTGGAGGCAACACACTTGGTATTCCAAACTAGATACCTTGGGTGTAATGCTTTAAGCATCCTTACTTAAACCCTAATACACTAACAATCTTAAAGCATCACAAAAAAACCTTTTTTTTTCTTCTACGTCGGCTCCTCTTGAGATTGACCATCGCCGGTGAAACCCATCTCACGGCATCTTCTTTGCCGGTCGGTGAAACCCATCTCAAACAGAGGGTTTCTCACGGAATCTGCTCTGCCGCCGGTGAAACCCATCTCACGGATTCTTATTTGCCGGTCGGTGAAACCCATCTCCCACAGAGGATTTCTTAAAAAGAAACCAACACAGGAAATCGTTTTGGGCGTGGGTTTCTCCCTCTCTCTTCAGCTACAAGGGAAGCAGGGCTTCTTCTCAAGGCATGAGATTTGTTTGATAAGGAGGGGAGACTACCACCAGAAGAATACCTCTGAAATTCCTTTGTGCATGGGATTCCATTCCTTTTCCTCTTCACGGTAGTTGTTCTCTCCATCAGCAACCTGCAAGAACATGAAGGGCAGAGACGAAAATCCGGGTTGCCTTTAAAAGAAAAGGAGGGGAGGTTGATTAAAAAGAAAACAGATTTGGTTGTGGGTTTGGCTTTTGTCTGCATCTCATGGGGGTGTGAGACTCTCTCTCCCATCGCTATTTGAAGTGGGGTTTCATCTCCCACAGACGTTGTTGGGAGTGGATCAATTTTTGAGTTTCTCGATCAAACCCTCTGCCTCTCGATCAAACCCTCAAATCGTGGGTTTCTTCTTCAAAACGACTCTGTTTCTTGGGTTTCTATTTTCTTCACTTCAGAACTCGTTTTGGGTTTCAACTTTGTGACTCTACCATTAGACCCGAATCGTGGGTAGAACCCTCAACAGATATATATTCAAATCTGTGTAAGACGAAATTTTTCTCGTTCGTCACTTGTGAAACCAAATTTCTCCTTCAGGTGTTTATTCTTGTGCATCAAGAATAATCCGATCCAAACCCCTTCCAAGTTGGAGGTTTCTCTCTCTCGAAACCTGTTATTTGGCCGTGGATCTCCCTCCTCCGAAATTGTTTTGGGCGAACTCCTTTGTGGCCGAGTCTTGGTTGGACTATTGTTTGCCGAATCCTCTTGGTGACAAAATACTTCCTGCTGATTGTTGTTGGTTTAACAATAAGGTGGCTTGCAAAGCGACATCCTTAGGTTGAATTTTTCGCCAATAAGGTGCACTCTTTCCAACTTTTATTTCTTCTCAATTCTAAAATGGAAAAGATCTCTATGCCTTTTGAGATGGTCAAACTTCACTCCTTTGGTGGATCTGAGTTTACCTCATGGAAGCGAAAGACTCAATTCAGTCTAAAATACATGAACTGTTTCTACACTGTTTTGAGTACCTTTGCTGAGACGGATGAAGACGTTGATGAATCTCAATGGCTTAGGGATGAGGATTTCTGCAAAGACTACCTATTGAATTGTCTTTCAGATCGTCTTGCAGAAACCTATAGTAAATTTAACACTGCTAAAGCAATATGGGACAACTTAGATGCTCAATTCAAGAAGGAGGAGGAATTGTCCAAGACCCATCTGGTGGACAAATTCATGGATTTCAAGTTTCAAGAAGACAAGGAAATCACTCCTCAAGTTACTGATCTAGAGAATTTGAGATCTAAGTTGAATAATGAAAAAATAGCTGTCTGTGATTCGTTTCTGGTGGGTGCAATTATATATAAATTACCATCTGCATGGCATTCTTTCAAAACCGAGATGTATCGGAAAAAGGTGCAAGTGGGACTGGATGATCTCAAATGATTCATTCGAATCGAAGATGAGAATCGAGCTAGGAATAACTTGGAGATGCTTAGACAGCAACAGTCTGCTGCTAACGCGGTAACATATCCCAAGAAATTTCCTCAGAAATCCAAGTCACCTAAAAGTGACCATCCCAAGTTGGAGGCCAAAAAGACTATCTTTCAGAAAAAGAAGGGCAAGTGCCACAACTGTGGGAAATGGGGTCATTTTGCTGCAGAGTGTAAACAACCTAAGAAGGCTAAATCTGACACACCACAAAAGGAAGCTCATATGATGGTGGGCAGTGCTGCGCCTAAGAGTTTTATTGCTATGTTAGGCAATGGTAAGGCCAATACTTCTTCAGACTGGTGGTTAGATACAGGAGCCACCTGTCATGTTTGCAACTCGAAGAAACTACTTACGGATGCTGTTGGCGTGAGAGATACCGTTACAGTGGCTAGTGGAGCTGAGGCAAAGGTGACTCACACTGGAACTGCGAACCTAGTCCTTTCTTCAGGTAAAATACTAACTTAAAAAAATGTTAAAGTAGTTCCTGCTATTCAAAAGAATTTAATTTCTATTAGTCTTTTAGACAATGTTGGCATGTGTTCATCTTTTTTGGGTGGAAGAGTAACTTTAACTGTTAACTCTTATTATTTCGGCTGTGCTTTCTTAATCGATGGTATGTATAGACTGAGTTTAGCAAATGAAACCGTTAGTCAGGTTAGTTCCACTTTGATTGATCCTAAGTTGTTACACACTAGATTGGGACATGTGAACTATAGAAAACTGGTCAAACTTGCTAAAACTTATAATATACCTTTAGATACATCGATTAGATTTGACAGATGTGAAGTGTGTGCACAAACCAAGATCACTAGAAAACCTTTTCGTTCGGTTTCTAGGAGCACACAACTTCTTGAGTTAATACATTCTGACCTCTGCGATTTTAAAAGTTTCACTACTCGAGGTGGTCGGAAGTATTTAATCACTTTTATAGACGATTTTTCTAGATATTGTCATATTTATCTCCTAAAATCGAAAGATGAAGCTTTTGATAAATTTAAAATTTTCAAGAATCGTGTTGAAAATCAATTGAACTTGAAAATTAAGCGATTTAGGAGTGATCGAGGAGGAGAATACACTTTGACAGAGTTCAAGGAATTCTGTGCCTCTCAGGGCATAATACTTGAAACTACTGCTCCTTACTCACCTCAATCTAATGGCATAGCTGAACGTAAGAACCGGACGTTAACTGAAATGTTAAACTCTATGTTATTGACAGCTGGCATCCCTACTAGCTATTGGGGAGAAGCAATTTTAACTGCAAATCACATCCTGAATAGAGTACACCACTCTAAGTTGACCACTACTCCTTATGAGTTATGGCATAAACATCCTTGTCGATATGACACTCTTAAGACTTGGGGCTGTATTGCTTATGTGAGGATTCAAGACCCTAGGAGACCTAAGGTAGGACCTAGAACAAACACTTGTGTTTATCTAGGTGGTGCAGCAGATAGTGCTGCTGATCGGTTTTTGGATCTATCTACCAATTTGGTTATAGAATCTAGACATGCAGTATTCTTTGAGAATAAATTTCTCAGAGATCATGGTTTGAACCTACCTGGCGATACTAAAATGGTTACAGAATCGCATGTAGAGTTTGAACAGAATACTTCTGACACCTGTCCTACACTGATTTCTACATCAGAACCTTTAAGAGTTTCTACAAGAGATAGAGTACCCAAGAACTTTGGTGAGGACTTTGTGACCTACCATGTAGAGAATGATCCATCAACCTATAAGGAAGTGATGAGATCTAGGGACTCTTTGTTGTGGGCAGAAGCCATTGATGATGAAATGAGCTCTCTGCTACAAAATCAAACTTGGCAGCTAGTCGATTTGCCAAAAGGGGCTAAGACTGTGGGCTGTAAGTGGATTTTGAAGAAGAAACTTAATCCTGACAGATCCATAGCTCGGTATAAAGCACGCTTAGTAGCTAAGGGCTATACTCAAGTCAGTGGGATAAACTACTTTGATGTTTACTCACCGGTCTGTCATTTGGCAACGATAAGAATTCTTCTTGGTTTGGCTTCTATTGAGAAGTATGTTGTGCATCAAATGGATGTAAAAACGGCTTTCCTTAATGGAGACCTCACAGAGGAAATCTACATGAACCAACCTGAAGGGTTTGTCATGGAAGCTTTCGAGAACAGAGTTTGTAAGTTACACAAATCTTTGTATGGTCTTAAACAAGCACCTAAATTGTGGCATAAAAAATTTGACAAGGTAGTAAAGAGCTTTGGTTTTCAAACCAGTTACTCAGATAAATGCCTTTACTATCGTTCTGTGTCGAATAAGGTTGCGATTATTTGTTTGTATGTAGACGATATGTTGATTCTTGGTTCCGATCTCTCTGTAGTGAGTGATGTGAAAACCACTTTGGCTCAAGAATCCGACATGAAAGATCTTGGTGTGGTTGACACCATTCTTGGTATGAAAGTAAGTTTTGAAAGGCAAGGGATTACTCTTAGCCAAGCCCATTATATTGAAAAACTACTTTCTACATGGGGATACAATGAGTGTAAACCAATTGAGACACCATTTGATTATACCAAGAAGCTGATCTCTAATGAAGGAGACAGTGTAAATCAGTTAGATTATTCTAAACTGATTGGTAGTCTCATGTATGCTATGAGTTGCACTAGACCAGACATAGCCTTTACAGTTGGCATGCTGAGTCGTTTCACTAGTAATCCTGGCCATGAGCACTGGGATGCCCTTCTGAGGCTGATGAGATACCTTAAGGGTACTCAAGGATATGCTCTATGTTATACTGGCCATCCTCCTATCCTGGAAGGGTATTCTGATGCATCATGGGGCTCAGAATTAGGAGACAGTAAATCTACCAGTGGTTATGTTTTTACACTGGGTGGAGCCGTTGTTGCATGGAAGTCAAAGAGACAGACTTGTATTGCTCTGTCATCTATGGAATCGGAACTTTATGTTTTAGCTTCTACAGGAGATGAAGCAGAGTGGATAAGAGATCTGATCCTGGACATTCCATTGACCCATTTAAAGATTAACTCTTTAAGTTTGTTCTGTGATAATCAAGCTACAATTACGATTGTGAAAAACTCACTCTTTAATGGTAAGAGGAGACATGTCAGGCTGAAACATGCCACGCTGAATTATCTTCTAGAACAAGGTATTATCACTTTGGTTGATGTGCGATCGAAGGGACTGAACAAAGATCGAATATTCAAAACTGTGGGGGAGATGGGGTTAAAGACTATGTAGACGTGTCTTAACCTACATTCCTATTATTTTGAATTTTTCGAATCTCCCTATCTTGGCCAAGATAAGCACTTGATATGTTTCAATGATGTTTACAGTTATCTTTATGTCATTCCACATTTGATGACATGTCCTTCTTGGGAAAGGTTGTTTCATTCCAAACTTGATGATACAGCTTAACTCAATTTGGATATGATGCCTGTAACATTCCAAATGGAAACATGGAATGGTTCTTTGTAAAATAAACTATTTAGGTCTTGTTTTTTATTGAAACTTGACATTGATGCTTATTGATATTAATATTTGTTTTTCAGCCATTATGAAATTGTACTAAGTTCTTCTGGTAGAACTAGATACTTTTAGTAAAATACACAAATGATTGGATTCATTTTTTAATGAAATTCATATTTGATAATTTACAGGAATTGGCGAAAATGGAGGAGATTGCCTCAATTTGGATCTCGATGAGGATGACTTACTTGATGAGTGAATCCTTATAGCGCAGTGGGAACTATTTTTTTTTTCCGTTGATTAAATAGTTCACCTACATATGAAACTGCTTATGTTTGAGTTTAGATTATTTCTAAAACTTTTGGTTATTCTTTAAAGTATTTTGTTTTCAATTGGATTACAAATCTTCATTGATATGGTGATATGGGTGCTTCAATAATTTTGTTTGGACATCACATTATCTATCTATTGGATTGTGCTATATGTAGAACATAGGAGGAGATTGTTGGGTATATATAATATAACCCATGTATGTTCTAATATAAGCCCAATAGGTAATGGACTAGATGTAGTGGGCTCATTTGGGCTGGAGCCCATTAACCTCTCATAACCCTAGTGTATCTCTATATATAGGGGCTGGAGGCAACAAACTTGGTATTCCAAACTAGATACCTTGGGTGTAATGCTTTAAGCATCCTTGCTTAAACCCTAATACACTAACAATAATCATTCTTTTTTGTTCTATTATAGATGCTAATGACCAATCAAACATTTGAGAAGCCAAGAAGTAATAACAAACCAAAGTGGTATAGCTGTCACATAGAAGTGAACCTTAGAGATATTATACAATGCTGGTTTTAAGTAATCTCAAGTGATCTCCATAGTTGTCAATGTCGTAATCTCAATTGATCTCCATAGTTGTCAATGTCAAGCTGGCAATAATGTCTCCACTAATTAATCTCATGTTATGTCCTATAATCAACATGCAAACAATATATTGGCTCAATGGAGTTTGAAGTTTATATGATCTAAATAAACATGATTTACAAAATAATCAAGAGTATAACTAAATAACCATGATTTACAAAAAGATCGGGTTGTGATTTGGGCTTTCAGTGGGCCAATAGGGGTGACAAACTCTAATGAGGCAGAAGTTCGTGCCATACACCAAGGAATCAAATTGCTACAAAATGAAGACTTGAATAGGTTGGTGATAGAAGAGGATTCTCTCAATGTCATTAGGTGGCTTAGAGACCCTCATGTCACCCCTGGAGATTCGCCGCTTTCTTTAATGAGATTCAGGATAGAATCGGATCCTCCTCGATTGCCTTCAATCATATTAGGCGATCTACAAATGGAGAGGTGCTTGTTAAAGAGGGTGTACATAGGGATAGAATTGAGCTCTTCGATTTCCTCCCACCCTAGTTGTTTTTTGTTATTTTTCAGGCTCTCTGCCTCGTTGTAATTTATGGGGCCTCCTCGGTCTTCTTTTAGTTTTAATGAAATTGTTCTCACCATTCAAAAAAAAAAAAAAAAAAGGTGACCAATCCCGAGGGACCTAGATTCTCGCCCTTAATCCATGCATTAAGGCTAGACATCTCATTCCATCCTCGAACTCCTGTTACACTAATAAAAAGCTTAGGTGTGCAACTTGGATTGGGTCGGGTTGACTTTTTGCTTAAAAATAAATTGGAATCAACCCGAACTCAACCCGATTTTATGGTAAAAGCTCAACCCGAATCCCCTAGAGCAGGGGGAGGGATCCATTTGGCTTTCTATCTTATGATTGGGTACTCTTCCCACAATGACAACGCTAAATTTCTGAGAATCGTATGGGTAGAATATCTCCCAAACTCCTTTCTAATTGAAGGCCAATAGGCTAGAGGATGATTGATTTTCCACAAAATCGTAGAAAAGGAAGAGCTCCTCACTTAAAAAAATGTGAATGTTTCTCTTCATCAAATGATTCTAAAAAATAGGAAAAGGGGGCCCTAGAGCAAGGCAGGCTGCAAATGGGACAGAGATGATAACAACACCAACAGGCAATGTGTTCCCTTATTGAACGTGGTTGAACCAGCGCGACACCAAACCAATCGAAAACTGTGGACCATTTTTTGGTAGAAAGATAACCATATTCAGTGGAGCATTAAAAAAGATTTCAGATTCACATCAATGGGGAGTGTTAGGCCTAAAATCGGTAACAGATACGGCAGTGACGTAAGAGCTGGGCTTGAGGACCCGAGGAGCTGAAGTGAATGAGCTGAGCCCTGCGCAAGAGCAAACGAGGTCAGAAGACCAACCCGGAGTCGTTGCTCCGGACGGGCCCTTCGACACTCAAGTCAGTACGAGCAAGAGTGCAGAGCCAAATTTTAAGAGTGGTAGCTTAGAAGTTATTACCCCTTGCTTTGAGCCTTGAGAGGCCTTTTATACCCCTTGTTTTTCATACCCCATCAGTTGCCCCCCAGTTCTCCAAGTCATTGTAGTGTTTTGGGGAAGTGTGATGAGTTGTATTCTTAAATGGTAGATGAGCCGGTGTTCGGGATGGCTCGATGGATCCAGCCAAGCCGTCTGCCCGGCCTGAGACGGCCAGAAGCGGAGCGAAAAATATGTCCGGCTAAGCCGTCTGTCCTGCCTGGGAAATCTGTCTGGTAAGTCGTCTGTCCGACCGGGGGAATCTGTCCGGAAACTCTGTCCGGCCTGAGGAATCTGTCTGGAAAATCTGTCCAGCCAAGTCCTGTCCGGCTTGGGCCGGACTGATTTTTATCGTTTTGCGAACGCGTCATATCCTGTCCGGCCCAAGCCGGACTGATTTTTGTCATTTAGCAGACGTGTCATATTCTGTCCGGAAAACCTGTCCGGCATGGGAAATCTGTCCGGAAACTCTTTCCGGCTAAGCCGTCTGTCCGGCCTGTGAAATCTGTCCGGCTAAGCCGTCTGTCCGGCCTGGGGAATCTGTCCGACCAAATCCTGTCCGGCTTAGGCCAGACTGACTTTTGTCGTCTAGCGGACGCGTCATATTCTGTCTGGCTTGGGCCAGACTGATTTTTATCGTTTTGCGGACGCGTCATCCTGTTCGGCTTTGGCCGGACTGATTTTTGTCATCTAGCGGACGCGTCATATTCTGTCCGGAAAACCTGTCCGGCTAAGCCGTTTGTCCGGCCTGGGGAATCTGTCTGGCCAAGTCCTGTCCGGCTTGGGCCGGACTGGTTTTTATCGTTTTGCGGACGCGTCATATCCTGTCCGGCTTGGGCCGGATTGATTTTTGTCATCTAGCGGACGCGTCATATTCTGTCCGGAGAACCTATCCGGCTAAGCCGTCTGTCCGGCTTGGGGAATCTGTCCGGAAAATCTATCCAGCTAAGCCGTCTGTCCGGCCTGGGAAATCTGTCGGAAAAACCTGTCCGGCCAAGTCCTGTCCGGCTTAGGCCGGACTGATTTTTGTCGTCTAGCGGACGTGTCATATTCTGTCCGGCTTGGGCCGGACTGATTTTTATCGTCTAGCGGACGCGTCATATTCTATCCGGCTTGGGCCGGACTGATTTTATCGTTTTACGGACGCGTCATATCCTATCCGGCTTGGGCCGGACTGATTTTTGTCATCTAGCTGATGCGTCATATTCTGTCTGGAAAACCTGTCCGGCTAAGCCGTCTGTCCGGCCTGGGGAATCTGTCCGGAAACTCTGTCCGGCTAAGCCGTCTATCCGGCCTGGGAAATCTGTCCAGCTAAGCCGTCTGTCCGGCTTGGGCAATCTGTCAGGAAAATCTGTCCGGCCAAGTCCTGTCCGGCTTGGGCCGGACTGATTTTTGTCGTCTAGCGAACGCGTCATATTCTGTCCGGCTTGTGCCGGACTGATTTTTATCGTTTTGCGGATGCGTCATATCCTGTTCGGCTAAGCCGTCTGTCCGGCCTGGGAAATCTGTCCGGCCTGGGGAATCTGTCCGGCTAAGCCGTCTGTCCAGAAAACCTGTCCGGCCAAGTCCTGTCTGGCTTGGGTCGGACTGATTTTTGTCGTCTAGCGGACGCGTCATATTCTGTCCGGCTTGGGCCAGACTGATTTTTATCGTCTGGCGGACACGTCATATTCTGTCCGGCTTGGGCCGGACTGATTTTTATTGTTTTGCGGACGCGTCATATCCTGTCCGGCTTGGGCCGGATTGATTTTTGTCATCTAGCGGACGCGTCATATTCTGTCCGAAAAACCTGTCCGGCCTGGGGAATCTGACCGGAAAATCTGTCCGGCTAAGCCATTTGTCCGGCCTGGGAAATCTGTCTGGAAAACCTGTCCGGCCAAGTCCTGTCCAGCTTGGGCCGGACTGATTTTTGTGGTCTAGCGGACACGTCATATTCTGTCCGGCTTGGGCCAAACTGATTTTTATCGTTTTGCGGACGCGTCATATCCTGTCCGGCTTCAGATGACCAGAGTTTTGTCCTGTAGCACATTGCGCTATATCCTGGTCGGCTTGAGGAACGGATGAACTGGAAACTGATTCAGGTGAGCCATTTCAGGTCGTCCATCTCAGGTCGGCTGAAAAACAGATGAGCTACAACTTACCCTTCTTAAGGTTAAGTTTTACCCACGCGTTATATCCAGTCTGGCTGGAGATGTTCTGAACGGCTTAGGACGACCAGGATTTTGAAGTGAAATATCATGTCCGGCCATGTATGCTCTGAACGGCTTCGGATGACCAAGTTTTATTGAACTTGGGTTTTTGCAAGGGTTTGGTTTTCTGCCCGGGCCCGTTTCTGACTAGGAGTGCACTCCCGGTCTTTGTGGAGACGAGCCGAGGCGAACCAAGCAGCGAGTACCCAAGTTTTAGTGAACTGGGTTTCTGAGATGGTTTGGTTTTTCTGCGCGGGCCCGTTCCAGACCAAGAGTGCGCTTCCAGTCTTTGTGGAGACGAGCCGGGGTGAACTAAGCAGCGAGTACCCAAGTTTTATTGAACTGGGTTTCTGAGATGGTTTGGTTTTTCTGCGCGGGCCCGTTCCCGACCAGGAGTGCGCTCCAGGTCTTTGTAGAGACGAGCCGGGGCGAACCAAGCAGCGAGTACCCAAGTTTTTGTGAACTGGGTTTCTGAGATGGTTTGGTTTTTCTGCGCGGGCCCGTTCCAAACCAGGAGTGCGCTTCCGGTCTTTGTGTAAACGAGCCGGGGCGAACCAAGCAGCGAGTACCCAAGTTTTAGTGAACTGGGTTTTTGAGATGGTTTGGTTTTTCTGCGAGGGCCCGTTCCCGACCATGAGTGCGCTCCCGGTCTTTGTGGAGACGAGTCGGGGCGAACCAAGCAGCGAGTACCCAAGTTTTAGCGAACTGGGTTTCTAAGATGGTTTGATTTTTCTGCGCGGGCCCGTTCCTGACCAGGAGTGCGCTCCCGGTCTTTGTGGAGACGAGCTGGGGCGAACCAAGCAGCGAGTACCCAAGTTTTAGTGAACTGGGTTTCTGAGATGGTTTGGTTTTTCTGCGCGGGCCCGTTCCAGACCAAGAGTGCGCTTCCAGTCTTTGTGGAGACGAGCCGGGGCGAACTAAGCAGTGAGTACCCAAGTTTTATTGAACTGGGTTTCTGAGATGGTTTGGTTTTTCTACGCGGGCCCGTTCCCGACCAGGAGTGCGCTCTTGGTCTTTGTGGAGACGAGCCGGGGTGAACCAAGCAGCGGCATGATCTAAGGAACTCGGAACTTCTCAAAGAAGCAGTAGCCTTTTTTCATTATCCACACAAACGTAATTACAATGGCATCCGCCTTTGGGTCGGGCGGCAGGCTATTGATAGTATTTTCTGAGGTCTTCGGCGGGTTCAGTCACCTGAGCTTCGTCTCTCAGATCAAGTAGCTCAATCGGCAACGATTCTGATGCATTTTTGCCTTTGAGTGCCATGGTATAGCACTCCCTGGACTGTGGTTGATCTCCTCTGACTTCTCCCACGCCGTTTGGCGTTATAAACTTCATTTTCTGGCGATACGCTGAGGCGACTGCACGGATGAGGTTCTGGCCTCGACGTCCCAAGATAGCATTATAGACCGAAGTGGCCCTCATTACCAGGAAGTTGACCATTGTGAAAGCTTGACAGGGCGGCTCTCCGACGAGGACTGGGAGTTCAATCTGTCCTTCCACTTTCATGACCTCCCCTGAGAAACCGAACAGATCGGAGTTCGCCGGCCTTAGGCGGTCATTTCCTATCATCATCTGCTCGAATGCATGGTAGTAGAGAATGTCGGCCGAACTCCCGTTGTCGACGAGGATCTTCTTCACTTCCCAGTTCGCGACTAGCATGGTTATGACCAGGGCATCGTCATGGGGGAGTATCAAGTTGTCGAGGTCTGCGTCTGAGAAGGAGACCTCGTTCTCTGTCCTCATCTTCTTGCTGCACGTGTGCACGGCGTTGACTCAGCGTGCGTAGGCTTTTCGAGCAGCAGATGATGTACCCCCGTCGGCTGGTCCGCCCATAATTGTGTTGATGACCCCCTTGGGCTGGGATCGGTGTATCTCCGGCTGTGGACTGGACGACGGGGGAGATTGGTTCCGCACAAGAAACGGTAGGGGTCGTCGAGGGCTTTGGCCATGAGGGTTTCTCCCCCTGCGCTCTTTTCCGTCGCCATTACTTTTAACATACCTTTTTAGGTACTCCCGATTAATCAGCAGCTCGATTTCTTCCTTGAGTTGCCAGCATTCATTTGTGTCGTGCCCGTGGTCTCTTGGAACCTACAATACTTCGACTTGTCTCTCTTATTTCCTTTTGAGATCATCCTGGTTGACCATCTTACGAATTCTTCTCCCTCGATTGCGGCCAGTATGCTTCTCCTGGAGGTGTTGAGGGGGGTGTAATTCTCTTCCCTCCTCTGCGGGGATCTTTCTCTTCTCGGGGCTTTATCATCCCTACGCAGCTTGGTAGGGTTCTTTTCTTCAGAGGTCTTCCTCCGGTTTAAATCTAAGGCTGCCAGAGTCTCCTCCACGGCTAGGTATTCTTCAGCTCCAGCCATCAGATCCGCCAGTGGGTGCGGGTTTTGGTGAGCTATCGATCGCCGGAAGTCATTAGACTTCGTGCCCGCTAGGAGCGCATTTACTGCGGCTGAGGGGTCTAAGTTTGGCACCTGGAAGGCCTCCCTGTTGAAGCGGCTCACGAATGTTTTTAGAGGTTCTTTATCCTCCTGCCGCAAAGCCATCAGGGATGCTGTTGTTTTCCTCGGCCTCCGGCTGCTCATAAAATGGCGGACCAGGTCGTCCCCAAAGTCCTCAAAGTTGCTAATGGAGTTCGGCTTGATCCTCGAGTACCAGTCCTGGGCTGCATCGGTCAGTGTGGTCGGGAATGCCCTGCAGAGGAATCCATCAGAGGCGCCGTGGAGGAGCATCATAGTCCTGAATGTCTCCAGGTGGTCCACAGGGTCGGTGGTTCCGTCATATTGCGGAACCGTCGGCATTTTGAACCCTCTGGGTGCTGGCGCGTTCATAACATTATCGGTGAACGGAGGTTTACTTGAGTACGTCTTCACAGTGGGCCGGCCTTGATCCTTTGCCAGCTCTTCTATACGGTGGTCTATCTCTTCTATCCTCCGTAACATTGGGTCAGCCCTCCGGTCTGCTCGGCCCAACGACTCATTTTTCTCTACTGAGGGGCTCGTGGCGGAGCCGGAGTGACTTTCCGGACTCCTTCGATGATGCCGGGATTTTTCCCGCGGCGCTTGGTCTTCCTTGGCTTGGTGCTTCTGCGTGGAGCAAGATCGTGACCTCTGGTGGTGGCGAGGTTTTGTATGGGCCTGCCTGGTTCTGGAATGATGGACTCGCCTTGGGGAGTGGTGGGTCCGGTTTCCACTAGGGCGCGCTGGCTCTCCCCTGTGGGCACTCGACCTTTCCTGTACAGGTCGTGGGGCCTCTGGGGGATGCTGGGGAGGCACTTAGATCAGATGTTGGTATTGATCGACTAGAGCAGTCATCTGTTAGAAGAGAGCTTGCACTTGATCCGGAGTGGGAGTGGGATTGAGGTGTTCTGAATGAGCCGGGCTCTGCTCTGCTGTTGCAGAGGGAGCTACTACCTGCGAGGCGATTCGTTCACTTCGAACCCCGCGATGTACTACAGCTCGGGTAGTTCGTGCAGTTGGTACCCGAGCACTCTTCCGCCCTGCCACTTTGTATAGGGGATTCGAACAGCTTTTAGCTCGGAGTCCCACGGATGGCGCCAATCTGTTAGGCCTAAAATCAGTAACAGATACGGCAGTGACGTAAGAGCTGGGCTTGAGGACCCGAGGAGCTGAAGTAAAGGAGCTGAGCCCTGCACAAGAGCAAACGAGGTCAGAAGACCAACCCGGAGTCGTTGCTCAGGACGGGCCCTTCGACACTCAAGTCAGTACGAGCAGGAGTGCAGAGCCAAATTTTAAGAGTGGTAGCTTAGAAGTTATTACCCCTTGCTTTGAGCCTTGAGAGGCCTTTTATAGAGAGAGACCTGGGGTGGTTGGATTACCTACCCCAGGACAGGTGTCGGCCCTTTTGTGGGTTTAGGTTTACCTACTCTTAGGTAATTACCGGATTGCCCCTGGGCCGATGCTAGATTTGTGGTGAGCCCTTCTGGGGCCACGTGTCGACAGGTAATTAGTTGTTGTTTTTCATACCCCATCAGGGAGAGCGGATCCAAATTAAGCTGAGACCTTCAATTTCCCAGAGCTAGCTAGCTCATTGGCACCGGGACAAAAACTGTGGACCAAATAAAAGTCACCCCTTTGTAGTGGATGCATAGGCAGTCAACCTTTCAAGCGTGCTTGGATCTTGACCGACACGGAGGCAAACCAAACTTTCCTCTAACAGAATGGAGAAGGCCAAGGACAAGAAGAGTCCTTAGGTTCAGATTAAAGCAATCTATTTTTCTTAATGGTTATAGCAATGCACCCTGAAATGAGAAAAATAATACGTACTTAGTAATATCAATCAAGCAATAACTGCAAGAAATAAAAATTTTCTATAATCTCCTGATCACCTGTTTTTGTGACAGTTTCAATACAAAAAAATGGTAATTTTCAGAGCTCTCACAAGTCCGATGAATGGGAACAAATATTCAAGTGTTCAATAGTGTCATCGTGAAGAAAGCCCATTGCTTTCCTGTTAATCCCCAAAATTCTTTACCATATATGACTGTCGAAAAGATAACACAACTCACAAGCTGAATGCATTGAGGTTTGGGCACCCAACATTCGAGCTCCACAATTTCATTTAAAATATGTTCCTCCTCCAGAGGAAATGGAATGAAGGTCAAGCAAGTGATAGATGAAGTGGAGGGTGGCTAACTGATTGAGACCAAATCTTGGGATATAGTTTTTATTTTTAGAAGATCTTTACCAAATTGTAAAATTAATTCCTAAAAGCACCTCCATTAGATTGCAAATCAGCAACCATATTCATACAACTTCTTTTACATGAATCTCAACAAATGGAAACTAGTTGTGAATCGATCTAATTTTGGGTAGGAACAGAATCTTCATTAAAAGAACACCCAATAAAGCCACAAAACTAACTCATAAATTAGGTGAAGATATAGCCTTCAGTTATCAATATATGCATGAATCTCTCCTATGCCGCGATGGCTCATAACGTCCTTATAGGTTAAGGTTTCGAGAATTGGTACAGGCAATTAAAAAAAAAAACTTATATGCATGAAGTCTTATTTGGATATATTTTTACATAAAAACAATCAATATAATCGCTTGGTATTTATCTTAATTAATGGATTCCATAGTGGCCTTAATGCCTCATTAGGAATAAGATTACCTTGTAAGGAAAATGATATTTCCACCCCATTTTTGGTCCCTTCTGCATAGGACCACGTGGAAAATGAAGATGGTGGTGCAGGTTGAACAATTTAATCCTGATTTCTAAGGATAATGAAATCTCATATCACACTCGACATTTTGAAAACATATCATATCACACTTGACATTTTGAAAACATACTTGATCCTTTAATCGATGCTCTACTTAAAAGGGCCTATCCACCCTGCCCTTCCCTTCTCTTCGCCCTATCTGGGTAAATTAAACCCCACGAGAACATGCCCTTAAAGTAAAAGCATGGATTAAAGGATCAAGTATGTTTTTAAAATATCATATTTCTCCAAACTCTTTTTTCAAGAGATTTTCAAATCCGTTCAAAATGCTATACAAAACCTTGGGTAAAAGTCATGTACTAAACATTTCAAACCATGTTACTAAGAAACCTTCAAATCGTCAAGAAGATCTTGCTAGATTAGTATGGTGGACTGTTTGGTGAGCTGGGACAGATCTTGTGGAAATTGGTTTCATATGCCCTAATAGGGCACATATGGAAGGAGAGAAAAAGCTTGGGAAAAAATTGATCTTATACATTGGGGAAGAGCGGCCAAGTTGGAATCAAAACTACCCAAGTGGATGATATCTATAAGAGAATGGCAAACAGTCATTACAGAAAAAGAGGCAAGAGCAAAGCCACACCGAAGTGGTTCCCACCACCACTTGGGTGAATACAATTCAACTTTGAAGGAAGTTATGAAAGGAAAAGTGGAGAAAGCAGGTATCGGGGGTATTTTTAGGGATTGTTACGGCAATCTATTGTTGTCATTCTCAGGTCCAGCAGGGGTTTGTGATGTGAATGAGGCAGAAGCTAGAGCGTTATTATGGGGACTAGAATAGTGCGTGAATGAAGAGCTTGGTCCTTCGATTGTTGAAGGCGACTCTGCCAATGTAGCGGCACGGGCCACAAGCAAAGAGCATGGGCCATGGAACAGTAAGTCAACTGTCATTCCGACCATCTATATGCAGCAGGGAGGACACTGCAAACACGTAGTAAACCAGTCCCTATTGTTGCTGTCCACTTCATTGGATGATGATTTACTAGTTCTTTCTTGCAGCGATTGCAGTCACTGACTACATCTATGGATTATGGAGTCATGGACAGTTTCTGCTCTTCTTTCTGGCATTTGCGTCATGATTTAAAATTGTGGATAGTGGCTGTAAATATGCAGTTAGTGGCTGTAATTGTGTTGGGCCGGCAAGGATTGCAGCCATTTGAGATTATATCTGTAATTTCAGTGCGGGACATCTTATCCCTCCTCTGAATGTGGGTTTGTTTCATTAATAAAAGTTACCTTTCAAATTAAAAAAAAGCCTTCAAACTAGCTCAGTCGAATTCCAAGAATATCAACCTAAAGCTTTCAAAACAACTACATTCAGCATGCCCTCGTACGGCAGAATGTTTAGGTTCCTTTGAATTTTCTAAAGTGAAATCAGATTTAGTCCCACATTGACTAGAAAGGACTAGATCCTGATTTCTAGGCTCTATTAAAGAGTTCAATTCAAACTCGAGAGAGACACTAATCTTCTTAAAATTCTGAGAGTAAAATTCTCAGAGAACTCCCGAAAGAGGAAATCTCAAATTTAGGCTCTAAGAACAACAAATTCCCATGTTGTTGAGCTTTGGAGGGAGGCTGAGCAACACCATTTCAGAAATCCAACTTTATCCTTCTATATTATTGGCATTTTTTTGTTAATTTCCGTAATTCTTGTATGCAACTCCTAGTTTAGTTAGAATTCTGTATTTTTTTAGTTCAATGCCAGCATGTAAGACATAAATTTGATAGGTCTAGATAGTCATCTTTGAAATTTTGTTATAGGTTGTCTTTTTAATCCGATAACATGTAGGTTCATAGATCTATTTTAGTTTTTCTTCATTCGATTGTAGCTATATCTGTATTTTTCATATTAAAAAATCATTTCCCATGTAGATTTCCAAAGCTCATTTCAGTTTAACTTGTCAATTATTCTTCAAATTCATAAGGCAATTTAGATGATTTTATTCCATAGATTGTTTTCGAATTTATGGAATCAATTCATTCAAGTTTAGATCTAGGAGTGTCTTTGGAAAATATTTTAACAATAATGGACGATTATGAGGCCGACCGAGGAGGTCGGGCTTACGGAACAAAGAAATTATAAGCCAGAGGTACAATACAAAGACAAACACAAAGGTCAGGAACGGAGGAAATCAAATAACTCGAAGTTGTCCCGGTAGACCCTGTCCATACCTAGTCGATCCACTTCACTATTAGCTGACCTCCTAACATGTTGGACTTTAACGTGAGCACTTGCAATCAGATACTGAATCATGTCAAAGTACGCCGCAAACCTCCCAGGGTGGATGAGATCTGACCATGCATCTAATGGCGTTGAGAGAGTCCTCCTCAACCATGAGATGATCCAAGTCTGGCCTCTTTACCATCCTAATGGCTTGCAGCAGCGCCCTGACTTTTGCCTCATTAGAATCTTTGAATCGAATGGGGACAGAGAAGGCCCATCTGGTATCCCTTATCTCATCTATCAGGAGACCACCAATCCTAGCCCGACCTAGACTATCAATACTAGAGTGGTCGAAGTTAAGTTTTAGCCATCCTGATTCAAGGGGAGCCCATCTAAGAGTCATTTGCTTCAGCTTCTCCGTGATATCGCAAATCTCTTTCCAACAGCGTCTTATGATCGCACTCGAGTAAAGGCTAAAGCACGGAATGCAGCTCATTGTAGACACCCCATTTTTCCAAGATCGGACTAACTATAGGTTGCCGTGAGGATGGTTCCAATGAGGAATCCGGTAAGTTTCGCCTGAAGCATTTGACTGATAGTTCTTCACAGAAGCAAAAAGTGGTGGAATTCAACACTTCGTGACCCAAAAATTCACCCAGATCAAGCCCGACAATTGCCCCTCCGGAGCCCAGATAAATCTAGTTAAGAAACCAGCAAAAACCAAGGATTATACCAACCTATAGTGCCGCAAAGTTTCGTAACAAAACAATCTGCAAAATCGTAACTTCTTAATTCTTACGATCGTAAGATCTGGATTCCAATAGTAAACTTCAAAGTTTTTAGTCCCACATCGAACTATGATGAGAATTTCCCCACTTTTGGCGCCTATAAAAGGAACCTTAGCAAAGGGATTTGAGGAGAAAATTTTCCAACTCAAAAATTCTCTTAAAAGGGTGGATTCCCTCTCTTTCTTGAATTTTGAAGCTTGGAGATCACCGGAGAAGAGGCCGAAATCACCGAACGGCACCCCTTAGACGCCCCTCAGACGCACGAAGACCAGCGACTTTGAAGTAATTCTCTTTCTTTTATTTGCAAATGTTCATTTGTTCTTTTTTTAATTAGCTAAAAGATAGAGAGGGGGGAATCCATAGAAATTAGGGTTTTAGGAAGCCTAAATTCCAAGGCCTTCCCCCAACTTGGTTAGAATTAGTATTTAGGATTGATTTTTAAATTTCATTCAATTCTCTATCTTTTCTCTAATCTTTCCACTGAGATTCTATAAAATTAAGAGAATTATGGATGAGAATCCCAAATCCTCATAATAGGTATCTAAAGAGAAATCAAGAATTAGCAAAGTTTAATTAGAATTAAGGTTTTCTTTCCAAGAAAATCATTGAAAATGATGTTCTTAAACCCTCTTTAGCATTGGTAATCCTCAAAAATTCTAGAAATTAAAGAATCAATGGAATTCCCAGGAATTCTAAAATTTACCATTGTAAATTTAGCACGTAGTAAGCATGTGTTTGTCTTTTATATTTTGAAGTTAATCAGCCAATATTTTATAATATAAATCTATTAGGATCCCTTTCCTTAATGGGATAATTTTCTGAGTAGATGGATAGGGTTATGCTCATTCTTTTCCTGCATGGACATTGATCTTGCTCTCAGAGTGGATAAACCACCCACTCCTACAGATGAGAGTATGCAAGAAGAGAGGGACCGTTATAAAGAGTGGGAGAGATCAAACAGCTTAAGCTTGTTGCTCATTCAGAGCTACATTGCTCAAAGCATCAGGACATCTATCTAAGACCATCAATGCTAGAGAGTTTATGTAAGTTGTTCAAGAACAGTTTGTCAAGTCGGATAAGGCATTGGCTATGAGCCTCATGAGTAAACATATATCTTTGAAGCACACTATTGACGGAGGAGTGTAAGTAAATATGTGCATCATTGTTGCACAATAGCAAGCCTTAAGGATTGAGATTCTGAGTCATTCTTGGTGTTCTCAACTCCCTCCCTAACGAATGTAGTCAATTTAAGATTGATTGTAATATTCATAAGGGCAAATGGTCTATCAATAAACTTTTGACCATCTGCGTCCAGCTAGAAGGAAGGTTGAGATAAGAGAAGCTAGAAACAACTCATCTTGTTATTCGAAGAAAGAACCAAGAAAAGATTGGCAGTGTTCCTATGGAGAATAAGTCAAAGAAACCGTCATTTAACCAAACTGATGATAAGGATATTCGAGTAAAGTGCTTCTTCTACAAAAAGAAGGGACACGTAAAGAAGACTGTCTTAAAGTGGCTTAAAAGGCAAGGTGATATCTTTCGGTTATATGTTATGAATTTAATATGGTTTATGTTCAAAATGGCACGGCGTGGATTGATTCCGGTTTTTCAATCTATGTTGCCGACACTTTATAAAGGATTAGTAAGCCAACATACACCGACGGAAAGTGAGCAGTTTATCTTTTTAAGAAACTAGAAACGCTCACGGGTGGAGTATATAGGGACCTACTAGCTTGAGCCATCTACATGATTTGTTTGACAGGACCTATTACATACCTTTATCTGTTTTAGAATTTTAGACCATGATATTACCTTAATTTTCATTCTTCTTCCCTTGATATAATTAAGGATTCTGTTATTGATAATGATACCTTGATTGATGGCCCACATCGTTTGAGCCTGAATATTTTTTCTTAAAATACACTAATTGTTCAGATTGTGTTGGCATTAAACGTGGTCATGAGAGTGTGGGTTCCTCTACATTATGGCACAAGACATTAGGTCACATCTCATTAGAACTTGTGTGGACTGTGTAAAGGGAAAGCAGACAAACAAGTCCAAGAATGGTGCCAAGAGGAGTTCAAAGGTTAGAGATCATACATACAGATATTTGTGGGCCGTTTCTGACTCCTTGGATGAATGGTCAAAAGTATTTCATCTCTTTTATCGACAATCATACGAGATACATGTATCTTTATCTTCTCTTTGAAAAGAGTGAGGCATTAAGTGCCTTTAAGGATTACAAAGCAGAAGTAGCGAGACAATTTGGAAAGAAAATAAAGATCATTAGATCGGACAGAGGAGGAGAATATTACGGTAGATACACTGAAATGGAACAAAGGCTAGGTTCATTTGCGGGATTCCTAAAGGAATAGGGCATGATTGCTCAATATTCCATGCCGGGAACACCACAACAAAATGGTGTGGCTAAAAGGAGGAATCACACGCTAATGGATATGATTAGAAGCATGATTAGTCATTCAAACCTCTCATTAAATTTGTGGAACGAAGCCTTCAAAATAGTCATATATGTTTTAAACAGGGTTCCTAGTAAGGCAG
The DNA here is from genome assembly GCF_043159265.1 of Tasmannia lanceolata. NCBI lineage: Eukaryota > Viridiplantae > Streptophyta > Magnoliopsida > Canellales > Winteraceae > Tasmannia > Tasmannia lanceolata. Next base: position 3,265,528 of record NW_027518721.1, read on the forward strand.
TTCCTAAAACTTCATTCGAGTTGGGGACTGGTTGGAAACCTAGTTTAAAATACTTAAGAATATGGGGCTGTTCAGCTGAGGTTAAAGTACTTAATCCACGTGAGAGGAAATTGGACCTAAAGACCGTTAGTGGTTATTTCACTCGCTATGCTGTAACGACCCGATTTCCATGACCGGATCGCTACAAGCAAACACCTGCCAAAATACCCATAATATATATTTTTTCTTTAAAACCATATATGAAAATTAAATAGCCATCGCTCTTATTCCATTTCCAAAATGTCACCTTACAATAACTTTAACTTAAAACCAATTTACTCAATTAAGTAAAGTCTCGAACTAGCCAATTTAAAATAAATTCAAAGGGGTTAACGAAGGGTATCGTCTTCCTTAATTATTTGCTCCCATCATCCTACGCTCCTAGACGTCCTCGTGCGCAAACGCACCCTCATTAGAATTCTCTAATCCTGGGGAGAAAAATGGTCAGCAGAATGATAGAAACTGAACTAGTATAAGAATTCAATTTAGAACAACATATCAAGATCCATATATTATAAATAAGACAATTTGTAATTTTCCAAAATAATGTTTTACCAAAATCTTCTGCAACTGAATAGAAAAATCATTTAGGGTGAATAAATGTAATAATAACTGAAAGAGAATAATTCAATAAAATTAGGAACAATTATAAATCCCCCCCATTCTTATCATAACAATTTCATTTAAACCCAGGTCACTCCAGCTCTCACTAGCTTGTTGCCCTTGCCAACACGGTCGACTCCGCGTGGACTTATTACGGTAGATCATACCGCCTAGGGACTCTTGGTCTCCGTAGGATTCCGACATCAACTAGGAGGTGCACGTTTCCCCCAAGTTGTATACCTTTGTTTACGGGGATAACTCAATGGTTTTCCATCACCTTTTCCCATTTCCTCTTTGGATATTTCTTATGTTTCCATACGACATCCAAGTTATTTCATATGATAAAAACAATTAAACTGATAATTCCTTATTAGAAATCAGATTCCATTTCCAACATGTAATACAAGAGACAAAATTTCATTTATCATAGCATAGTTTAGAAAACCATAAAAATTTAGATACTTCACCATTCTTGTTGCATGAATTGCAAGCCATACGAGCAAAGTTAGCTATCACCTGCCTTAATCTTACAACAAGGTGAATAGATCAGTCCCTGCTAGAAGGAGCCAAGAAGCGGTCTTGAAGGCAAATCAATAAGTGAAATAGAGTCAACTTATTTCGGTCTAGGTTCTTTTAGTCATTTTCGTATTTTCTTTATCGGGAGGAGCCCCTGACTTTGGGGTCAACAGGGTACCTGCAACGATACAACTGCTGCCCAGTTTTGGGCGTAAAAACACCCATAATGACACTATACTGTTGTCCCGTTTTGGGACAGAAAGTAAATATGTGAAAACATTAAGTTGCTGTCCCGTTTTGGGACAGAGAACAACATACAAAACAACGCTTAATTTGGTCCATTTTGGGACCAACAATAACACACAAAAGCAGTGTTAAATCTGGTCCGTTTTGGGACCTATAGAACATACATTAACAGGGTATAAATCTGGTCCGTTTTGAGACCTATAAAACATACATTAACAGGGTATAAATCTGGACCGTTTTGAGACCTATAAAACATACATTAACAGGGTATAAATCTGGTCCGTTTTGAGACCTATAAAACATACCTTAACAGGGTATAAATCTGGACCGTTTTGGGACCTATAAAACATACCTTAACAGGGTATAAATCTGGTCCGTTTTGAGACCTATAAAACATACCTTAACATGGTATAAATCTGGTCCGTTTTGAGACCTATAAAACATACATTAACAGGGTATAAATCTGGACCGTTTTGAGACCTATAAAACATACATTAACAGGGTATAAATCTGGTCCGTTTTGAGACCTATAAAACATACATTAACAGGGTATAAATCTGGACCGTTTTAAGACCTATAAAACATACATTAACAGGGTATAAATCTGGACCGTTTTGAGACCAAGAAAACACTATAAGACAAGAAAAGAAATAAGGGTACTTACTTGGATGGATCAAGGTATAAAGAGAATCAAGAGTAAAGCTCTTCTTCTTCTTCTTCTCTCTCTCACTTGGGCGTCCAGAAATTTGGATGTGGGAGAGAGCCCAAGTTTCTTATATTCTTCTCTTCATTGTTGTAGTTTTATATAAAAGAGAGTGAAAGAGATATGGTAGTTGCTCAATCAAATCCCTTGATTTCCCAATGACTACTATTGTTGGGATTTGATTGCTCATTTTCCAAAAATTACAAGATCTTATCTTTTAAGAAATCTCCTAAAATTTTGAGATTTTGAATTTTACATAAGTAAGTCTATCATACCAAAAGAGGGGTACAAGATTCCTTTCAAAGTGGAAATCAAATCTCCAAAAAGAAGAGAAACTTTCCCTTCCCAACATTCTTAACTTATTTATCATGCAATCATTGCTACTTACCCTAATTATATATATATATATATATATATATATATATATATATATATATATATATAATTAGTAGTTTTGAAATGTTATTACTAATTAAAAGCAAAGTATACAATATTCAATGGATTTTTGAAAGATTTTTAGGTGGACCCACACCTATATGCACGTTTTTCCATACAAGGAAAAACGTGGGTTTCTTCCCTCCACTTTTAATACAAAAATTTTCCACCTTTTAAGTGCTATTTTCCACGGAAATTATTTTCTTCTCTCAATTAGAGAATTTAGATAATCACAGTCATTACATGAAGGGTGTAAAGGTTTTAAGTTTTACTGTCCTAATCATACAACTAAATTCGTTGAAGAGAGGAATGCTGTCTTTCTTGAGGACGGTGACAGCAGTGGGAACGAACCACCTCGAGACTTAGTTTTCGAGGAAGTGCGAACTCCAATTCCTATTTTTTGCATCTCAAGATCAATTGGTCAGAATTCATGACCCTCCACAGGATGTGGTTATGGAGGACGAACCAATAAATATATTTTTCCCTGAAATTAATCCAAGAAAAATAGAAGAAAAGAGAAATTGCACTTTAATGATGAATACAAACCTGTTCTAATCTTGGCTACATCCCTCGTACTCTAGATTTTTTTCATCTTCATTTTAGACCGCATCTAAGAAAACAATGAACAAGTTTAAAGTGATAACAACTGATAGAGAAACTATTGAAAGTTTTCTAATCGCCATGGCAGGAGGTAAGATTCGCTATTAATTTGGTTCAATAAAGACTTACACCTACCTCTATGTTGTAAATCTCTTTAACCTAGCAAGTTCAACAGAGTATAAAGGAAACATGAAACTGAAGGTGCTCTTTCGTGGCTTTTGTAATCTCGTGGCCATTTCATGGGTCCTTTCCATTGGCGTTTGATATTGGTTGACGATCACGCAGAGGGAATTTGAAGTAAGCTGAGGTGAGTTTATGGGATAAATTGACGATTCTCCCTTCACGGGGCAAATTTATCAGCACCCTTATCAAAACATGGTAGTGCCAATATCAAATCTAACACATGTAAAATTTTAAATAGCTATTAATTCCAGGGCCCACTTTAGATTGTTGGAAGGGAGATGAAAAATCCGCACCCCCTAGGATGATCCGCACCCATGAAAGGTGAATTGACGTTAAAAAAAAGTGTTCTAGTGCCATATTACGAGTTTCTATGGTGAGTGTGCGTGAAGTCCAAGGGGGTATTTGGAACAAGGTTCTGAATAAAAATGATAGGAGGATTGATAGGGTTTCACAGAGAAGAAAAGAAGGTGGGCTGGGCGATTGGTGGTGTGGTAGGTGTAAATTTCGAAACTTCCGTAGAAGATCAATGTGCAAGATTTGTTATAAGGTTTGGTCTACCTTGGATATCAACTTCTGTTTGCATTCTATGGATAATCATAGTCATGTAGAGGCTGTTAATCATGGGGTCACGGAGGGCACGATGCCGATGGGAGTTAGATCGAAGCAACAGGTCTCAGAAGGTAGTTCTTTTAATATTGAGACGATTCCGTTGAAATCCATAAGCAATGCTGATATCAGTCTTTGGGCTCGTATTACGACTGGTTGGTCTGGTGATATTCCGGCCCTTGAGTGCTGGCTGAGTCAGAAATGTGGTGGGAACCGTGACATAGCAGTTTACAAGATTGATGCCTTTGAGGTTTTGATTCTTCCTCCGATGGGGGTAAACAAAACTAATATCCAGAGGACGTGGTTATCTGCAACTAATTCCCCCTTTCTGGAGCTTTTTCCGTGGATTGATAAGTTCCCAAGAGAGGGGAATAGGCATTGGTGGCGTATTTCCGGGATCCCGCCTGAGGCATGGTGCGAAGATAACTTTAGAAGAGTTGGAGAGAAGTTGGGAGTAGTCCTTGACCTTCATAGTTCGTGCAAGGCGAGGGAAGGTTATTCTGAAGCAAGGGTTTTGATATCCACAGGTGGGGATATAGGTGCGGAAATTTCGATGCAAGTTCCATTAGATGGTTCTGTGAGATGGGTCCGTGCGGAAAAAATTGTTACTTTTGAGGACCAAAGTTCGGAGGAAGATTCATCTTCAATTGGCAGTAAAGAGGAGGAAAGCAGTTTTAGAGAAGAATGCTGGAGGTTGATGATGATTCAGTACTGTTGGCTGAGGAGAATGGGTTGGTAGCTCACGTTAGCACTTCTTACTATCGTACAACAGATGTGGCGCATTCTAGCCCAATCGTAAATAGCGGGCATTTCGAATTTCAAAATGATATTTCACCTTTGGGGATTAGATGGCGGAGTATTAGTGGCTTGGAGAACACGTGTTTTCTTGATGCTGGACCCACAACCATCATTAATAGCTTTTACGATATTTTGCTGGCGATTTCTCCGAGAGATGATAGACAAGTGTCATCTCGTTATAGTGATGTTTATGTACCGCATGGAGTGACCCCTTCGTTTTTTGTGGATGGACTTGATGGGTCGGTTTGTGTTACTCCAGCCCATTATCATGGTGTGCGCGGTGGGCCTTGGCCCATGTTATCTAATGAGCAATTGCTTGCTCAGGGCCCAAAGTATCCTATGGGCCTTTTTCTTCCCGATTCTACTATTCCGAGCTCATTTGTCGATAAACCTGTGTTGGAGATGTTGAATTCTGTGGGATCTTTGGCTACGGGCAGTGGGAGAACACTTTCCGTTGATAGGGCAGTTGTGCGGTCTATCGCTTCTCGACTGGATTTCAGCTCTGAGGTGTCGATGGATGTGCTTAATGTGTCTTCAGCTCCTGGTGTCTATGATCAGTATCCAATCAATGCTTCCAGGGAGGATTTTTCTTCAAAAGGGGCAGGTTTTAGTTGATCTTCTGAGGCTACCCCTCATGGTGTGGGAGGAAATTGCACTCAGAGAAGAAATTATAGAAGCCTTGAGTGTGACCGAGAGCCAGAGGAGATTTATGCTGGTAGGAATCTTCTATCGACGGGGGAATTTTCAGGTATGGATTACGGTAGCACATCTCTTCTAAAGACAGGGGCTTGCAGCCCTTGTGATTTGTCTTCTGAAGATGTGCGTGGTTGCGGAAATCATAGGCGAGGATGCGAGGAGGAAAGCATGAGGATTGTTCTGTATAATGCACCACCAATTACCTCCCTGGAGAATGTGGAGCTTGCCGAGGGCTACTCCGGCTAGTAATCAATTTTCGCGTAAAGGGAGGAGGAGCATAAAAACGGTGGATCCATGAAGATTATATCCTGGAATATAAATGGTTCGGGTTCTCTGGAGAAGAGGGCGCAATTTAAAGAGTTTATGAAGGAGTTCAAACCGGATCTTTTTTGTATCCAAGAAACTAAATTGGAATCTATTGATAGAAATGTGGTGAGGAGCTTGGGGGCTAGAGCGGAATGGGACTTCATCTTTATTGAATCCATTGGAGCATCTGGGGGGATTTTGACTGCTTGGGATGAATCAAAATGGTTGAAAGTTGAAGAGATGAGGGGTCGCTTTTCTTTGTTTGTGGTTATTCGTAGACTCGATGATTCTTCCATGTGGTTGTTCACAGGGGTATATGGTCCTAACCTCCGGGCGGAGAAAAAATTATTGTGGGAAGAGCTCTGCAGGGTTAGGGAGAAGTGGTCGTTTCCTTGGTGTATTGGTGGTGATTTTAATGAAATACGGCTTGTTAGTGATAGAGTGGGATGTCGGAGATCCAACCCAAACATGTTAGCTTTTGCGGAGTTTATTGCTAAATATAATCTCATTGACCTTCCTCTTTCCGGTGGTAGCTTTACGTGGTTGTGGACACCTGATCCGAGAGAGGGGCGGGGGACGAGCCCCACACGAAGTCTCTATGGATGGATCATCCACGTGAATGAAGAGCTCTACCAAGGAACCCTCGAAAGAAATGCCTCTCACAGCATGAGTGGCGATAAATGGTGAGATACCTCTCGATTCGGGGATTAGCCCAGATTCGAGGCGTACCTTAAACAAAGAAGAGTCGCCATCCAAGAAAATAGGCAAATGGGCCCTGGATCCCATACTATGCTCTGTTGCAACGGATAACCAGAGATATAAAAAGAAGGTTCGTGCCTGGTTACGAATTTGGAAGGTCTAAAGAGCACCTCATCCGCCCAAGTGCAAGCACCTGGTCTCTTATGCCATTTACTTATTGATTTTGAAGAGTTTTGGGCGAAAGTCATGTGAAATGGGAACAAATATCTCTGAGAAGACGTCTATCTAATCATGCATGTCTCGGAGATGAAAATAATAAGCACACATAAGATAAATGAAATAAGTGTCGCCTAAGAATAGCTAGATTATGAGTGTCATACCTAATTGGTGTCTGAGTTCTGGTGTGCAAACACATGCATGCTACAGCTAAAGGTATAAGATCTGTACATGAAAGTAAGAAAACACAGCAAAATACACAAACACAAATCGACTCTATATATGACTGGACAAGATGAATCCTAAAACTCTAATGCGACTTGACTCGGACCAAGATGGCCGTCCATCCCAGCTGCTCTACGTATCCCGGCCTCGGGAAGAATCGGAGTCAACGTAGTTCGATGCCCTATTCTAAACTACTATGCCTAACCGTCTAGAACCGCTATCCTAGACTCGATCCACTAGACTCGACGGATTTTTAAAGCTTTTTGCACGATTGCTTAAGTTCATGTGAATTGTAAATTTTAGGACTCTCTATATGCCCTAACTAATGCAAGTTGATTAACCTTAAGCTAATGCAGATGAGCCCTATATCCTATGTGTACCTAGGCTGTGCAACCTAATGAAAACCATGGGCTGACTATATGCTTCCTAGTCTAGCCATCGGTTCGACTAAATATCTAACCGATAGACTCGAGGCCTCCTAACTCTAGGGACACTCACACGACAGGGCACACCATATCAAACAAATCAGGACAGACTCCTAACTCTAGGGAAAGATCTCTTTGAAAAAAGGTTTTGAAGAAATTTTTACATTTTTATAAGGTTTGACTGGACCTGGGATGTGGATCCGAAGCTGCACTATGTACCTCTTGAAAGAGGATCAAGCCAACGTAGTTCGAAATGCGAACTCTCCTAATTACCACTAAAAAGCTTAACACTCCAAATAATTGAAAAAAATTTGATATTTTTTTTAAAGTCTTCATATGTTTTTGAATTTTAAGATATTTCAAATGTTTCTGTTTTGAATTTTTAAAATGTTCAAGTGTTTTTTAGATTTTTAAAACGTTTTCACTCTTTTGGTCAAAGACCTAAAGAGAACACACAAAACAACCAACTAGGGCAAAACCCTAAAGCTACGGAGAAACCCCGAACAAGCAAACTAGTGTCAAAGACACTTGAACTAAACCTCAAACAAGTAACTGAAATCTAAAGTAAAAGAAAAAAGATAAGGTCTCTAACAAATCAAACTCGAACAAGACTACGCCAGTCTCTAAGGATAAACCTCTAAACCAAACGACACTAAAAAGGGATTACAAATTGAGGTACAAGCAGGGGAGGTTCTATAAATGAGACACTATATGTCTCCTATGTATATCTCTCTATTAAACCAAGGAACACTCCCTAAGGGTAGATTTCAAAATGAAGATTATCTCCAAATGAGAACTACCTAATGAGACATAGTGTGTCTCCTAATGAGGGCTCTATTATCTAAAAGGTATCTAAGAGACTGTGTTAGTCTACTTAAATGAAGAGGAGAGCAAAACTTGGACTGAGCAAGTCCCTTAAGGATGAGCTTGTGCTAGCGCCTTCATCGCCCTTGGAATGAGAAAAACAAACCGACAAACTAAACAAATCTCTTTAAAAAAAAAAAGCATTTACAGGGCTATAATTTTTCCAAACATTTGGAACAGTCAGAGAACAGAATGACCCTCTTCTAACTTAAATCAAAGGAATAGAATAGCCTTTCATACCATAATAATCATATGGGTATAAGTAATTTAAAATATCAATTTCTGCGTATGACCTTATTCTAAATTCATTACATATTAATGCAAAACCTCAATTATCTCAGTGAAGCTAAATCATACTAGATAGATTTCAATTTAAGTGACCTGGTATTCATTAGAGCTAGAAATTCTGCTTATACCTTTTTAAGATAAATCATTGGTCAAAGTTTATCATACACACTTCAAACCCATAAGCTAAAGACTATAAAAATGATGAATCATATATTCACAAAACCATTCTGAACTACTTCAAAGCTTATACAACACCTGTTTTTGTAAGAAAAATCTTAATTTCAGCCATGAGAACCCTCTTCCACTGAGCATTATTTAAATAATGAACTTATGCTACATATGTCATTAGAATACAGATACTTGTGATAAATAACAAGTAAAATATCACATCTGAAACACATAGCTGAATTCCATCATTAAACACCCCAAATGCCTATCAGAGACTACGTTGATGTAAGCCATTTTAATGTGCACACATGACTTGTAACTTTGGTCACTACCTTACCTTATCTTCTATCATTTGAAGCTTTCAAAATATCATTATAAGTACCATAAGATTATCTTAAAAAAGTGTAAAATGATCTACTTCCCCCTAACATGATCAAGCTAAATAGTGTCACATATCAATATTATCATGTCTTGAGAGAAAACACACAGGTAGCTTATCATCTAACCTTCAATGCACTACTATAGAAACATGACATTTTTTCAAAACTTTATGAGTTGATTTTAAAATTATACTCAAGGTATTTCACAAAACCTACTAAAATTTAATTAAAAATGATACAATTTATCAAAGGAATAAAGCTAGTTAGAGATAAGCAACTATTAAAACAATGACAGTTAATTGAACAACGAGACCAAAGAGGTAACCTGAACCTGTATAATTTACAAGACTTGTTGACACCCATTGCTAACAGTTGAGAATCTTAACGGGCATCACTATGTCTACTCCGTAAAATGAGGACTGCTATTTGACATTACTATGTTTACACAGCAAAATAAGGGCTGCTATCCATTCCAAACTGAATGATAGAGATAATATTTGCATAAAATAAGATTTTATAGCCACATAAAGCTATTGTACACTATTTAAATATATATTGCATAGAACATGATCATAATAACCTCTCTTATTACATTATTATCTCCACTCTATATAGTAATTCTTAACACAATTATCTGAAACATGGCTAAACTAATACTATTTCGTGTGAACAAACAGGAGCAATTAATATAAAAAAATTATGTTAGCCCTCGGCCATGTTTCTTTCCAAAGTACATGCAAATAAGAGGAGTTAACCAAATGGAAATTACTCTCAGAACATCAATCATTTCTAGTGCTAAAAAAAATGAATGATTCAGTGCCGCCATCTGCATCAGGGATCTAAATCCAAATTAGCGTGCAAATATAAGATCCACATCAGCATTCATGAGTTTACCATTAAATCTGTTACAATTTCCCAAAAGTTCACAAGCCCATTGAAGAGAAAAGAAGAAATTGGGCTGTGCATTCATCAAAATATGATTGAACTAGTATCATTCTCCACCAATATGTAAAGATCAGCTAAAATGAGGTAAGTGGCAAAACATGGTTGGGTAAAATCCTCATGATGATAGAAATGACAGGATTCTCTGATTATTAATAAATGAAGCTTAAAGACTTTGATCACGGGTATAACCCAACCCCTAAGCTACCATAAGCTTGATTAGCAATCTAATGACATGGGAACTCAAACCATAAACAATAGATGTAATTCACAGACCCCATTCTAACATGATTTCTGTCCAAATCGACCATGAATTTAAAGATTATGGAAGGATTACCTCTAAAATTGTTTGAGATGCGATTACAATCACTTAGGCATTAACTCAGAATTTGTAGGTGTTGATCTTTGGGCTGAAGTCCCCACTCAGATCCTATTCTCACTGAAAAAGGAGAAGTCGGATAGTGAAATGGAGATCAAGGTGGAAGGATCCAGTTGCAAAAGGGAAGTAGGAGTAGGGCTCAGTTGAAGGTAAAAGGGATGGAGTTTAAATGAAGTGGAGATGAGATGAAGGTGGAGAAGGATCTGAACAAGAACAAGGTAATTCACTCAATAGAATTCAATACACAGTGAGAGTCCTATGACCATGTCAATACAATTATTACTTCACGCTCATCAAAATCAGCTCCACACATGTAGCATCGAATAGATTTAGTTGCAGAATTTTTCAGAGTAAAAGAAGACAACTGTTGGAACATTCTCAACTTGAATTTTGACAGAAACACATAGAGACCAGCCTAGTGCAAATAATCATAGAGTATTAAATTGCCATCAGTTCATAAACATAAAGTACTACCATGCTTATTTGCAATTGCAAAAAATCAGAACATGAAGCTAGACCAAAGCTAAAATAAAAAAATCGAATATTATACCAAAATTTAAGCATCAAGGCCAAAGCAAAAATAAAGATCAATACTTCTCTTTCTTTTCTTTTCTTTTATTTTTACTAATTAACACTACTTGTATCCACCACATCAGGATGATCAAACCAATTGCAAGAAGAAGAAATTGAGCAACAATCAGCTAAAGCACACAATACAAGGAGATAAAGTGTAAACGTTCAGCACTAAAAAAAAAAAAACACAGATCTGAACTCTCATCACTAGCTTGCCATACCGATTCAAACAAAAATACTAATCAAACACCATACTTGAACATTTAATGAATATGAGATTGCAAAATACCTTGAATCTGATCTTTTATTCCCTTTATTCCCAATTTGATTGTCACAAAATGATGATGCAGCACAAAAATCGTGCACTCTACCGGAGAAAGCAAAGAACTCACCAATTTTTTTGTCAATAACGGAGATCAACCGAAGCTTTTGCCAGAGAAGATGAAAGCAAGTAAGGGTTTATGGCTGAAATAGTGAAATAAAAAAAAAAAGAAAATAAGAGCAACTAAGGTAATAAGGGTGGAAAACAAGGGGATCGGAGTGTAAATCCGATCGGAAAACTCAGATTTTCAGGCAATTTTGCCGGAGAAGACGATCAGATCTAGTTTCTCTCTCTAGTATTCTCGCTCTCTCTCTCTCTCTAAAAAGGAAAACAAAAATCTCTTCTTTTTTTTAAATGAGTTTAAATCCGTATTTATAAACAAAAATTTGAAATTGACATCGGCACTCCACTTTGATGAAGCGCGCGAATTTTTGATAAGCGCACGAAATTACGTGTCTTTTTCGGATTGACACCGTTCCAGGATAAATCACCCCACTTTTCTGAACTTGCACTACGACTCTGATTGACCCGTTCGCTAAGCAAACGTGCTCGGATTTCGACGAAATTTCGCAGAGACCTCGGTGGGACTCTAACCTAGCTTAGGGTCAAGTTTGGGACCCTACCTAGTTGATTTGATGGGGTTTCGCACAAACACATCGAACTTGGGTCCGGTCAAAATGGGGTGTCTACAGTGGTCTAGAGGTGGGAGCCATAGCCGTATTGATAGATTTCTTATTTGTCCTGGGTGGTTGAGTTTGATCCCCGAGGTCTATCAAAAAATTATCCCTCATTCAGTTTCGGATCATTGTCCCCTTATGCTTGATCCTAGATTGGAGTCGTGGGGGCCGCCGCCTTTTAGATTTGGAATTGCGTGGCTTAAGGAACCTAATATGGAGAAGAAGATGGGAGAATGGTGGGAGTCTTTCAAGGTGGATGGGCATGCCGACCTTGTGATTGGCAAGAAGCTGAGATTCGTAAAGTCCAAATTGAAGGAATGGGTGGCTGAAAGAAGAGTGTCAAAGTTGGAAAGGCACAAATGGTTGGAAAACCGTATTAAGGAATTATCGGGTGATGATGAAAATGGCACCACTTCAGTAATGGATATGGACGAGTTGGGTCGAATTAAAGAAGAGCATAAAGGTATTCTTTTACAGGAAGAAATCTCTTGGAGGCAAAAATCTAGGGTGAAATGGTTGAAAGAGGGGGATAAAAACTCGGCTTACTTCCATGCTATGGCTAGTGCTCGTCGTAGAAGAAATAGAATATCTTCTCTTAATATTGATGGGAAAGTGATTGTGGATAAGGAGGGTATCACCAATGCAATCTTGGAATTCTATGGCTCTCTATATTCTTCGGAAGGCGTAGCTCACCCTATCCCAGAGGAGGTGAATTTTAATAGTTTATCTATGGTGGAGAGGAGTTTGTTGGAAAGACCCTTTGATGAGGAGGAAGTTCAAAAAGGTGTGTTTATGATGAGTAGGGATAAAGCACCTGGACCTCACGGTTTTTGTATTGCGTTTTTTCAATCGTGTTGGGGGTATGTCAAGGAGGACATTATGAATTTCTTTCATGAATTCTATAACGGATTGGTGTTGGATAAAAGCACGGGGGCAACATTTATCACTTTGATTCCGAAAGTGAATGGTGCAGTAAAAATCTCTGATTTTAGACCCATTAGTTTGGTTGGCTGCCTTTATAAGGTACTAGCAAAAATTCTTGCTGACCGAATTAAAGTGGTGATGCCCTCGGTGATTTTGGAATGTCAAAGTGCATTTGTTTCTAAGAGACAAATCTTGGATTGTTCTCTTATTGCAAATGAAGCCATAGATTCTTACTTTAAGTCTGGAGAAGGGGGTATTGTGTGTAAACTGGATATGGAAAAAGCTTATGACCGAGTGGAGTGGGGGTGGTTGGACTATTTGTTGGAGCGTATGGGGTTTGGAGACCTGTGGAGGGGGTGGATTAGAAGATGTGTTGAATCTGCATGGTTTTTTATTCTGGTCAATGGCTCTTCTCAAGGGTTTTTTAAATCTTCTAGAGGGTTGAGGCAGGGGGATCATCTTTCTCCTTTTCTATTTGTTATTGTAGCTGAGACCTTGAGTAGATTGATGGCTATTGGAAGTGGCAAGGCGTTATTTCGGGGTTTTGTTGATGGGCGGGATAGGGTGGAAGTGTCTCATTTGCAGTTTGTAGATGACACTCTGTTATTCTGTTGTCCGAATGATTTGTACATTTTAAATTTGAAAGTGACTATTCGATGCTATGAGTTGATAATTGGCCAGAGGGTTAGTTTCCAGAAATCATGTATGTTTGCGATCAATATTCCGAGTGAGAGGGCCATCAGGCTTGCTAAGATGGTGGGGTGTAAGTTAGAATTTCTCCCGTCCTCGTATTTGGGTTCACCGTTGAGTGTGGGAAGACCCAAGAAGCATTTGTGGGATCCTATTGTGGAGAGAATTGAAAGAAGGCTTGAAACGTGGAAAATGAACCTTATATCCAGAGGGGGGAGATTGGTTTTGGTAAAGCTGTTGGCTAACATTCCTATATATTTCTTATCTCTCTTTAAATGCCCAATCAGTGTGGTTTTGAGAATTGAGCAGATTCAACATAGATTTTTATGGGGGGGTTCATGTGATAACAAGGGTATTCTGCTTGTGAAGTGGGAGAAGGTTTGCTTACCTTTTAAAAATGGAGGTCTTGGGATAAGAAGAATTCATGAATTTAATCATGCCTTATTAGGCAAGTGGCTATGGAGGTTTGGAGTGGAGCAAGGTCAATTTTGGGTGAAAGTGGTGAGTAGTAAGTATGGAGCAAGACCTAGAAATTGGGAGTCAGACAATCTTTACAACTTGAAGAGGGTGACTGTGTGGAGAGATATTTTGACAATATATCATGATTTCAGCAAGGGCATCCGGTTTAAAGTCTATTCGGGTGATCGCATTAGATTTTGGCATGACGCTTGGTGCTCGACTGAGCCCCTTATGAAGGTATTCCCGGAGTTATTTGTTGTTGCTGCTTCAAAGGAAGCTATGGTTAGTGATAGTTTTGTTCGAGTTGAGGGAGGGGATGGATGCCGGCTTTCAGAAGGAATTTCTTTGATAGAGAATTGGAAGCTTAAGCTCGTTTTATTGAATTGCTTGAATCTTGTTACATCAAACTGTCTGGGTCGGATAAAAGGATTTGGAGTTGGGACCCATCTGGCTTCTTTTCCGTTAAATCTTTTTATTCCCATCTTATTCCGTGTGGTGCGCCCTCTATCTTCGCCATGGTGTGGAAGTTTCCTTGTCCTCCTAGGGTATGCCTTTTTGGGTGGGCGGCGTGTAGGGATATGATCCAAACAATTAACTTTCTTCGAAAGAGGGGTATGTTTTTGGTGGATCATTGCTCCCTATGTTTGGAAGATGGAGAATCGGCTTGCCATCTCTCTATCCACTGCAAAGTTGCTAGAGAAGTATGGGGGTACATTTTGGGGAGATTTGGAATTTGTTAGGTGTTTCCTTTCTTTATTTTGGATGTCTTTTTGTGTTGGGAGTCCGTGCCATGGAAGAAAAAGGGTAAGATGTTGTGGAAGATTTGTCTCCTTGCTACATTGTGGGTCCTTTGGAAGGAGCGAAATGCAAGGATTTTTTAGGGGTCCAATAGATCGCCTTACCGGTTATACATAAATATCATTGCTCTTACCATTTCTTGGGCGAAATGCTTGCCTCCGTTCCGCTTTGTCTCTGCTTATGACTTATGGGAGGGTTGGAGGGTGGTGTGTTTTAGTGGAGAATACCGATCACAGGTGGTTCAAGAGTGGGAAGCTTCACCCATTGGATGGATGAAACTTAATTTTGATGGTTCGAGCTTAGGCAATCCTAGTCCGGCGGGTATCGGTGGTATCTATCGGGATTCCAGTGGGGCTACGTTGTGGGCTTATTCGGGGCCGTTGGGTGTGTGTGACTCAAATGAGGCGGAAGTCAGAGCGGTTCATCAGGGTATTAAAAGAATTGCAAGAGACCATATCGACTCTACTATAGTGGAGGGGGATTCATTAAATGTGGTTAGGTGGCTCTGTGGTACCGCGGATCCTCCTTGGAGATTTTGGTCATTTTTTGACGAAATCTGTGATCTTGTAGATGGCTCATCCATTATTTTTAACCATGTTCGCAGATCTGCAAATTGTGAGGCGGATTCTTTGGCTAGATCCGGGGTTGAGAGATTAGAGTTGGAGAGCTTTGATTTTTTTTCTCCTTGAGGTTATTGTATTTTTATTTTCTTTATTTCCTTGTAATCCTTTTGGGAGTCTTTCTCAGTCTTCCCTGTTTTAATAGTTGACTTACCATTTAAAAAAGAATGTTAAAAAAAGAGTCAAAAATATCAAAAAGCGTCAGACTTTAACGCTTTTTTATGTCAATTCACCTTATTGGGGTGTGAATCATCCTACAGGGTGCGAATTTATCATCACCCAAACTTTTATTGCAGAAAATTGTCTCCATTCCATTTCTACAAATTTAGAGGAAAATGATATCGTTGTGTTCTATTTAGAGGCATATTATTACTAGCACCTGGCCATGCGAGGCATGGGAGTAAAATAATATGCTATGCATTGGCCTGCGTATAGGTCATGGGACCTACCCTCAAAACACGACGTAAAATGGTGGGTTCCACGGATGCATGGGGGTGAGTGAAATTGGTGGGACTCACCCTATCAAAACATGTGTAAGATGGTGGGTCCCACCCTATGGAAGGGTTTGGGTTAGGATAGTGGGCTCTACTATATCAAAACATGAGGTATAAAGTAGGGAGCCCACCTCACCTATGCATGTGTGCAAAATGATGGCCTCCCAAATGACAGGGGCCATCCATGGTATGCATGAGTTCTAAAAAAATTCACAACTGAAAATAATACAGTAAGAAATTTCTACTGAAAAGGCTTTCTAATGATAAAATTGATGGAAAGCGAACAAAAGACAAAAAAATGAATACCTTTAGTATTTATCTTAGATGAATTGAAGGTCTCTCTAAAGAAAAATTGAACTGGGGTGAGTTATTTTTTTAATGTGCAATCAAATAATAGAAAAGCAAGAAATTTAGGGAGACTTTTTCCGTTCATAACTCTTACAAAAAATTCAAGTGATGCAAACGGGCCTTCAAGTAAATACATTTTAAAGTTATAATCTCAATATGGTCATAAAGGGACTTTCACAAAAACTCAAAAAGGCATTTCCATGGCTGTGGGTAGGAGCTTGTGGAGGCCGACAATGGCATATTGGCATTGAAAGGAGGAAGATAATGGCTGTTTTTGTGTTTTTTTGTTGTGTTGGGGTTCCTTGTGTTTTTTTTTGTCTTGGCATTCCTTGTGAAAGCAAAGCGGAGATAGTTGGAGTCCCGCGCAAAAGAAAATAGTCCCACATCAGATAAGTGAAGTGGATGGGGATGCGTTATAAGGGAATGGGCACCATCCCTCTAACGGCTAGCTTTTATGGATGAGTTCTAGAGGCATTTCGTGGACTAGTGCCTTTGATGGTCGCTAGCGAAGCAAATGGGCCGTTTCCGTCTCCTTTGCTGCCCAAGTAGTGCAACAGAATGGACCTTGTGTTTTTTTTTGGGCCCTGATATCTCCCCCCCCCCCCCCCCCCCCCCCCTAAACGGGTAAAATCCCCCTTGTAACGTTTTTCTTTGCCTTTTGGGCGCTGATATTCCCCCCCTTAAACGGATAAAATCCCCCCCCTTTAACATCTTTCTTTGCCTTTAAAACCTAACGAATAACGTTTCGGAGGAATTTTATCCATCAGAGGGGGATATCATTTCCCTTTTTTTCTTCTTCAATACAATAGCCTCTGAAAAGTAGACAATAGCCCCTGAAAAGTAAGAGGGAGGCTACTTATGGGAGATTTTACATGGTTTAAGCCCTTATAGTCCTATATTTTTTAAAAAGTATTGTATGAACCACATCATAGCATGATCCAAACCGTCCATGTGAAGGAACACAACGTAAATATGTTGTGCCCAAAAGTGATTTCCCATAGGATGATCCTAGCCCTATGATCTATAAGGTTTCCATAATATGCAGTTACTCTACAGATCGGAGGGCTAGGATCATCCTATAGAAATGATTATTTTAGGCGCAACCTATTTACATTGTGGCCATTCACATGGATGGTTCATACCGTACTTTTTGAAAAATACGGACCATAAGGACTTACACGATAAAAAAAAAACTCCTAGATAAGGTTAAGATGATATCAACACCCACCGCATTGTCTCTTTTTTGATATTTTCAACCCTCTGCAGTATGGGCAACTTTTACGCTTTTTGACGTCAAGTCACATTAAAAGGGGGAGAACACCCTTTGTTTTTTCCCCTTCTATACAATAGCCCCTGAAAAGTAAGAGGGCGGCTCCTTTTGGTTAAAGATGATATCAACACCCATCGCATAGTTTCCCTTTCGAGTCACCTTCTAAGCGAGCGGTCGAGACTCAAGAGAAGCTACTATGGAAAAGACGGGTGCACATATCAAATAGATTAGTCCTTTTCTTTAGTTGATTGATTTTTCTACTTCGCATTCCTCTCAATTTTCACATCAAACCCTAGAAAAGCCTTCAGAGTTACATCTCTCCCGTCAAAAACGCTAGAAAAATTCGGTGACTAAAACCCTAGCAAATAAATTTGTCCCTTTTCCAGTGATTCTACTTCGCATTCCTCTCTATTTTTTCAATCGAACCCTAGAAAAATCTCTGCCAAACTTTTTTTTCAAATCCACCTAGGGTTTCTTCCGAATCTTCTCTTTCTCGCAGCTCTCTTCTTTTGGAACTCTAAATCTTTTACCATATTCTCTTATTCGCTTCGAAAAGATCACGTTCGGATGCTTCTTTCTCTCTTTAACCTGTGAAAAAATCTACAATATCAGTCAGGTATATCTTATTTCTTTCCTTTTTCTTTGATCGATCTATGAATGTTGCTCCGTCATAATCAGTTGTGTTTGGATTTTTTTTTTTTGAGGCTTTGATTTCGCAAAAATTGTTGATTCGAGTAAAGGCGGGTTAGGGTTTTACAGCTAGGTTTGGGGGTTTTGATGGAATTAGGGTTTTCTAGTCTTTTTCTTAACCGAAATAAGGTTTTATCGGTCCGTATCTTTAATCTTACTTTTTATTTTACGTTTTTATCCATGCTGTAGTAAAAATTTCTACCACTGGTGCTTTTCAGAGATGGGTTTTTCTTGCTTTTTGATGTCTTTCTTTTGACCCGTACAAAATTTTTAAGCCATTGTCTTCGTGTCTTCATTAACAGGGTTCTTGTACTGTTGCTCTAACAGAATCAGTTGTGGTTGGACTTTCTTTTTTTGCGGTTTTGATTTTGGGAATCAGTTGTGGTTGGATTTTCTTCTTCGCGGTATTGATTTTGGAAAAAAAGAATTGATTCGAGTAACGGTGGGTTAGGGTTAGGGTTTTACAGCTAGGTTAGGGGTTTTTGTTGCTTGAAATGGAATCGAGGCTGAATGGTGGGGTTTTCTAGTCTTTTCTTAACCGAAATAAGGTTTTATCCGTCTTTATCTTTAATTTTATCTCTTATTTCAGTTTTTTATTCATACTGTAGTAAAAATTTCTACCATTAATGCCTTTCAGAGATAGGTTTTTCTTGGTTTTATAGGCTTTTTGATGTCTTTCTTTTTATCCATACAAATTTCTAAGAATGCCCCCTCCGTCTTTGTGCTTTCGTTAACAGGGTTCTTGTAATCTCCCTATTCAATGGCAACTTCTTTGGACATGTCTTTGGATGATATAATAAAGAACAGAAGCAATGGTGATAGTGGTCGAGGCCGCGGCCGGGGTCGTGGCCGGGACAGGGCCTGGCGCCGAGGCCGTGGGCGTGGCAGCACTTTTGGACGTGGAAGGGGGGTGGGAATGCTCCGTCGAGGGCCTCTCAGTGTGAACACTCGGCCATCACCTTTCAGAACTGCCAAGGCAAGCTCAAAACTATTCCTGTTTTTTGCATATGTTCCAGAAACTGAATTGCATTAGAAACCCAAACATGAAAGAGAGGAATTCTTCACTTATTATGTACACGGAGAAGTTCAATCTGAAGTGCCACTTAAGAAGTCTTGGTTACAGACTCCATATTTCAATGGGTTGTTTAAAGGGGGAAATTCCGAGGGATCCTCCTGATAAGTGCGAGATTTTCACAGTGCGGGCCTCCGATTGTATGCTAGTTCATGGTGGTCTTATATGTGGAGGAGCTTCCCCTGTCAAATATCAAAACTGGAGCTCTCACTAGTAGCATATCCCCACCATGTGCATAATGGGTGGAATTTTCTTCTTCCATTTATTATCCGTAATCTTTAGTTGAGAACATTTTAGGGTTTGCTTATTGGATCATATGAGAATTTGAATATTAGTCGCTACTCTATTAGAAGTTTCTCTTTCGTTTTATGGAATTATGCTGATCTCTGATTGACTCGTGAAGAGGGCTGGGTTGTTGTGTTTCCTGGTTGTGTGCTGACACATTCTCCTAATCTGGATTTTTGTTCGCGTACTTTTATCAGTCTTTCAGCAGAGCCAAGGATTTGATTTGGAAACATGATTTGTTTGACGATAGCATGATAGCCGCTGGGCTTACAGGAATAGAAACTGGCACAAAGTTGTATGTTTCCAACCTGGATTATGCAGTTTCCAATAAAGACATAAAGGTGTTCGTTGCAACAGACCTGATTTCTATTTCAGTTGTCTCTGGATGCCTCGCATTTTTCTTGTATAACGGGCTTTATAATTTTAATACTTTGAATTGTATTCAGGAACTTTTCTCTGAGATTGGAGAGCTCAAGCGTTGTGCAGTTCATTATGATAGAAATGGGCGCTCAAGTGTAAGCATTCTTGTTTGATGGATTTAGTGCTTAACCATCTAGTATTTATTTCATTTTAATATAAATACACCTATTGCTTCCGAATTTCCTTCTGAGTTTTCATGAAGTGTGCTCGATTGTTGGCGTTCTTGTTTGATACATTTAATGCCTATTGACTAGTATTAAGTTTATTCCTACCTGAGATAACGATTGTATGGATATTTTTCCAATTGCCTCTGAATTTCCTTGTGACTTTCGAAAAGCTGTTGTTATCATTCGGATTGGTTCTTTGGTGAATGTAGTTACAATTGCATGTTCTTGCTTATTTCAAACCCACTTGGGAGAACTTGTAGGGTTGAAGGGAGAATCTGTTATATATTATAAAATTCTACAGGGAAATGATATCTGCGCCAAGGTGTTTCAATAAACAGGCGCTCCACTCGTTTGTCGTGTAGTATTTAAAGAGCTTTAAATACTACACGAGAAACAATTGGAGCGCCTGTTTATTGAAACACCTTGGCGCAGATATCATTTCCCATTCTATATTGTTAAAAAAGTGTGGTAGGGCACGTGTTTATTTTTTATATTTAAAAATATTTATTAGAAAGACTGGGAAGTAGGAAAAGTAAAGCGTACAAAGCCACAAAGAGAAATGTACCTCAAATGTCAAGTTTTCAGCCCACACAAAAAGAGAAAAAGAAGCCGCTATCTAACAGTAACAATGATCCTACAAAAAAATTGAGCAATTGACCCCGTCTATTACATCATTGATTGCCATGTTAACCTTTCAGTGTAAATAAGTGATATCCATTTGATAGCAGAGATCTAATATGTCAGTTAAATCAATTATTCTCCTTGGAAAAGGATCGACTTTCCGTGCTGGTGCTTATTGTTCACAGATGAATTTCTGAAAATTTTGGAGCAATATATGGTTTTTAACTTTTAACTCAACAAGAAAACAACGTGCTTCCCAAATTAGCATAAACTGATCATAAAATAATCACCTACAACATGATTTTTCAAGAAAATGCTAATATTAAGGGTTCAACCATTAAAGAAATTGAAGTCATCCAAATCTTGTTCCACACAACAATTCCAGTAAGAGAAAACAATTGTCTAATGAATAAAAATCAGATCTCAGTCAAATATGCCCTAGAAAATCTGATACGGAATAAAATACCTAAGGCCCAAACAATGCTAAGATATTAAGAAAGTAATGGGGGTGACGAAAGCATCTAGGGTAGGGTGTATGGGTGATAAGGGTAGTGCTAATTGGGTTAAATCAGGGTGTAAAAAGTGATGTGAAAAGAGTGGGTTATGTGGAAAAGAAAAGGAAAGGATGAGATTGCAAGAGAAATAAGTTATAGATAGTAAAGGAGAAATGGAATTAGTTTCTTGGCGGCATGCCGGGTATGCCTTGATCATCCGTTATAGGCAATGTCTGAGAGGAGGAAGAGCAGGTCACAAAAAATGAAAGAAGGGCTACTCACAACCAAGAAAAAGAGAGAGAAAAGAATAGAGAATTAACATTAAAAATAGAATCAAGGTCAATAAAGAAACTAAGATAAAAAAAGAAATCAAGATCAGGAAAAGAGAAAGATATGTGGCTTTCCTAGCTACAATATGGGTTCTTTGGAATGAGCAAAGCGCTCGCATTTTCAATGGTCAGGCAAAGAGTTCATCGTATCTCCATCTTAGAGAAATAGCCCTAACGATTTCATGGGTGAGGGCCACTCTATCCTTCAAGTTTGGGCTGGCTTTTGACCTCTGGAACGGGTGGAAGGAGATTTGCTTTAGCACTGAGCAAAGATCTAATATAGTGCAGGATTGGAAACCTCCTGCTCAAGGGCTCTTCTTTCACTTCGACGTGCCCAGCTTAGGAAACCCAGGTCCAACAGGAATCGGCGGGGTCCTAGGAGATTAGATGGGGCTAGTAAAATGGGCATTCTTAGGTCCTGTTGGGATTACAAACTCTAGTGAGGTGGAGGTGTGAGTGGTCCACCAAGGTATCAAATTATTGGAGATGAATGCCATGGACAAAGTGCTGGGGGACGGTGACTCAATAAATATTATCCGATGGCTAAAGGGTTCTCATTTCTCCTGAGATTCACTCCTTTCCTTGATTAGAGACAATATCGTGTGAGAGGAAAGCAGTATAGCCGCTTTGCCTCTATCGGTACTCACTTTACATTTTCAATCCGTTTTGTTACAGCCATCGTCATTCTTTATGTAATATTATAGCATTTCCGTTTTGTTGATCTATAGCTGGTTCGTATCATACTTGATAGTGAAAATCCTAAACCAAAAGGTGAAAGGAAGGTTGGGAAGAAAGGAGGGGATGGCATGCAAAAGGAACCTATCATGATTGATAGTCAAGACGCCCCACTTAAAAAGGAGTGAAAGAAGAAAAAGACTACAGAGAAAGAGGAGAATTGGGAGAATGGACAAATTATGAGCATTGGAAAAATGTGAAGCGTGATCTAAGGCAATAAAAACCAAGCAAGGTCAAGAAGTCACCATACGGTCCTACTAGGCAAATGACCAGGAACATTTTGAAGAAAGTCACCGGACCGCAATCCGACAAGATGGATGTATTGAAAGCACTTGAAGCTTCATAAGGATTCTAATAACTTTACCTAATGGACAGTAATATTTCTATGCAACAGAAAATTATTAATTCTGTTGTTTTGTAGTGACAAAGTAATTGTAAGCGATGGTTATTACATGTGTAAAGAAGATTTGCTGACATTTGCGATCCTATAGGATGGTTAAGTTCTCCGGTAAGTGACAAGTGACGCATTAATTTTTGGATGTAGTATATTGAGTATTGAATTTTACTCCACACCAATTGTGTTTTGTAGGTTATTAATGTATATACAGATTATTTGAACTTGCGTGAAGAGACTACCAGAAAAGAAGGAAAATGAGTGTGCGTTTGCATTTGTAGCCATCTATACGCAAGAGTAAATTGATTTCTATTTATTTATTTTTATATCTTAACTTCCATAATGTTTTGACATTTGATTTCATTATTGTATCAAAATATATCTGATATCAGCTATTCGGGTCCCACATCGGTTTCCAAATACGTACATCGTCTAGAGCTGATCCCAACTGCAGATATAAAAATAGTATTTATTTCAATTTGCATCCTGAATCATTGGATTCTTCTTGTCATGGATATGGTTCAGAAATCCTTCGTCCGGTACAATTCTCTTGCAGAATGCACGTTTTTTCCATATGCGCAACCCCTGTAATTGCTTACTGACTTAGCTTAACTCATTAGAACATAGAAAATTAGAACGTACTAATGATTGATCCGTAGGTTCGATACCTTATTCAGTTTTTCGAAAGTGTAAAGAAGGTAGATATAAGTGCGTTCTAATTTAACGAACATGCTATTCAGCCCATACAAGCAAATATGTGATGTTGCTCATCAGCGTACTTGATGTTATTCACCAGTGCGTCTTTGTTATTTATCAATACTCCATGAACTCGTCTTGTTTTACATCAATGACTGTGGGTTGTTTGCTTTAAAGGAAATTGAATGCCTCACCTGTGATGTTGCTCTAAAGATCTCGGAGGAAGATATTACGTCCATGAGAACTACTCTATTATGTGAACTTTTAGAAGGGGTATATGGGAGGGTAAATTTGCGGAAATCAGATGTGTCAACGCTCGATTAGCAATAGATAATGTAGATTCAAGTTTGAAAAACTTGTGGATGGAAAAATTTGAATGTCCTGTGTAATTAAGTTAACAAGTCCTGTGGATGAAAACATTATTTTTTCAATGTCTTGTGTAATTAAGTAATCATGTTCATCAATTTTGACTTTACAGGTTCATTAGTTTTGCATCGAATGAAGAAAATTTGCAGTTTTAGGTTCAATGCTCTGAATGAAATCATCTTACACTCCACTACTGTAATTTTTTTTTGAATGTCGATCGCGAAGTCGACCACAAAGCCTCTAAACCTCATCAGAAGGTAACTGACCTTGTAGGTCGACCTCAGAGTCGACCTCGAGATTTGAAAAAAAAGCACACGAAAAGGTTGACCTCGCGGTCGACCTTTACTCATCTAAACCTCATCAGAAACTGACGAACCTTGTAGGTCGACCACGTTATGTTTTTTTTAAAGGGGGAGAAGGTCGACCTTTATGCCCTAGAACCTCAACAGAGGGTCAGGAACATTGTAGGTTGACCTCGAGGTCGATCACGATTTGTTTTTAAAAAAAATAGGTAGACGACATCGCAGTCGACCTATAAAAGGGAAACCCATGACGCCCTCTCCCTCCCAAAACCCTAAACGAACTCTCCCCCCTAAAAAATTCCTCCTCTCCCAAAACCACCCTACACTTATTGAGATTTCCTAAACCTTCCTCCCCCTTCTCAGAAAAACCCTAAACGTTCTTCCCCCTCTAAAAACCCTAATCCTTCCCCCCTCCCAAAAACATAAGATCCACATTTTGAATCCTCTCCCAAAACCCTAACCCTCCCTTCCCCATAGCTCGCATTCGTCATGGCTCCAAAAACCTCAAAGAGTAGGGAAAAAAGTGGTGAGGGCACATCAAATCCTATGAGGGACGTCGAAGCCGGACGGAAAAAGCGGCCTCTAGGCGAAGCACGATTCTTTGCCACCGAAGAAGCCGAAACACGTTTCTACGAACTAGGGAATCGTGACATCCTATCAGGTCGGTACGTTAACAGTCCCGAATTGCTTCGCTACAAGTTGCTTCTTATTTTGAGTCTCTAAGGTGGAAATCCATCTCAGATTTGAAGTGACCAATTTACTCTGACCTAATCCTTACGTTCTATGCCCATATGAAATTTTCGGATGGCTATCTAAACCTAGAGTCCTATGTTAAATCAATTCCAATTGTACTCACTAGGAATGCCTTTTTTAAAATAATAAGTATTCCTGACAGTGACGAGCCTTTGGGCCGAAGACATCACTGAAGGTTATGGTCTTGATAAAGCCACTATATACTCTGCGATGTATGATGACTGTAATCCCGAATTGTGTCTTTGTTCTCATGACCTCCGCCCCGCACCTCGTGTACTTCATAGAATCGTTGCCCACAACATCACTCCGCGAGCTGGAACTTTGGACTCCGTGCGTCCCTTCGAAGCCTTTATACTCCATTGCCTCATTGTCAAGAGGCCGATTAATCTTCTTCACATAATCTTCCGTTTTATGTCTGAAGCCCCTGTAGATTTAAAGCGGCCCTACCTTTTGGGATGATCCTCACTCGCATCTCTGAACACTTCAAAGTTCCACATGACAGAGAAATAGTTGAGTCACCATCCCCTCCTCTTGGTGCCTCAACTCTCTTGAAGATGAGAATTGGTGGTGAAGCAGCTGCTCCACGACCTCCTCCTGAGGATGGAAATGCCGTGACTCAGGAGTTAATCACCCAGCAGTTCATGGCGCTTCGTAACACTACGGCCACTCAGCACGTTGTGGTGCTCAGACACTTGACCCAGCAAGATGAAAAGATTGACATATTTGAGAAGGAACTCAATGATTTTAGGCGGGAGTGGAACGAGGCTGGCGACGACGACGACTAGTTGATGGAGACAGTTTCAAGAATGCCTATAATTTTATCAAGACCGTAACCTTCTTCAGTAAGGTCTTTGACCTGGAAATAGATAGGCTCGCCACTGTCAGGAATGCCTATGATTTTAGAGAAGGCATTCCTAATGAGTACAATCGGAATTGATTTAACATTGGACTTTAGGGTCAAATAGCTATCCAAAAGTTTCAGATGGACATAGAGCGTAAGGATTATGTCTGGGTAAATGGGTCGCTTCAAATCTAAGATGGATTTCCACCTTAGAGACTCAAAATAAGAAGCAATGTCGTAGCGATGCAATTCATGATTGTTAACGTACTGACCTGATAGGATGTCACGATTTCCTAGTTCGTAGAAACGTGCTTCGGCTTCTTCGGTGAAAAAGGATCATGCTTCGCTTAGATGCTGCTTTTTCCGTCCAGCTTCGACGTCCCTCGTAATAGGATTCGATGTGCCCGCCTCACTTTTCCCCTACTCTTTGTGGTTTTTGGAGCCATGACGAATGAGCTATGAGGAAGGGGGAATGATTAGGGTTTTGGGAGAGGATACAAAACGTGGATCTTATGTTTCTGGGAGGGAATGCTTAGGGTTTTTAGAGGGGGAAAGAACGTTTAAGGTTTTGGGAGAAGGGAG
This sequence comes from Tasmannia lanceolata, assembly GCF_043159265.1. Lineage (NCBI taxonomy): Eukaryota > Viridiplantae > Streptophyta > Magnoliopsida > Canellales > Winteraceae > Tasmannia > Tasmannia lanceolata. The sequence continues at coordinate 3,291,767 of NW_027518721.1, forward strand.
AGTAAGTTTAGGGGTTTTTGAGGGGGGAGGGGAAGTTCGTTTAGGGTTTTGGGAGGGAGAGGGCGTTGTGGGTTTGCCTTTTATAGGTCGATTGCGATGCCGTCTACCCATTTTTTTTTTTTTAAAATCGCGGTGGACCTCAAGAGGTTGACCTACAATGTTCCTGACCATCTGTTGAGATTCTTAGGCATTAAGGTCGTCTTCGAGGTCGACCTTGTCTCTCCCTTTTTTTTAAAAAATACATTGCGGTCGACGTCGAGGTCAACCTACATTGTTTGAGACCTTATGTTGAGCTTCTAAGGTGTTAAGGTCGACCTTATCTCTTAAAAAATTGTGGTCGACCTCCGGGTCGATCTACAAGGTTCCTCAGTTTCTGATGAGGTTTAGGGGAGTAGAGGTCGACCTTTTCGTGTTTTTTTTAAATCTCGAGGTCGATGAGGTTTTTAGAGGCTGTGGTCGACCTTCATTTTTTTTACAGTAGTTGAGGGTAAGATGATTTCATTCAGAACATTGAACCTAAAAATGCAAATTTTACTTCATTCAATGCAAAACTATTGATCGTGTACAGTCAAAATTGATGAACATGTTTACTTAATTACACATGACATAAAATAATGTTCTCTTCCACAGGAATTGTTCACCTTGGATAGGATAGAATGGAAGAAAATGATCCACGTAGAAGAACCCAAGTAGAACCAAGATTAGAGCCGGGTAGATTCCTTCACCTTCTTCTTGAAATTTTTCTAAAGGATTCATATAGCCGACCCCAAAGGCTTTGTTGAGTTGAGTTGAGTTGAGAAATTGTTCACTTAATTACACAGGACATTCAAATTTTCCCATCCACAGAGTTTTTCGAACTTGAATCTACATTATTTATTGCTGATCGGGTGTTAACAAGCTTGATTTCTGTAAATTGACCCTCCCATATACCCCCTCTAAAAGTCCACAGAATAGAGTAGTTCTCATGGACGTAATATATTCCTGCGAGATCTCTAGAGCAGCATCAGCATCACAGGTGAGGCATTCCATTTCCTTTAAAACAAACAGCCCACAGTCATTGGTGCAAAACATGATGAGTTCATAAAGTAAGTACTGATGAATAACAAAGATGCGCAGGTGGATAACATCAAGTACACTGATGAGTAACATCCCCTGTTTGCTTGTATGAGCTGAATAACATGTTCGTCAAATCGGAACGCACTTATATCCACCGTCTTTACACTTTCGAAAAACTGAATAAGGTATCGAACCTATGGATCAGTCATTAGTACGTTCTGATTTTCTATTTTCTAATGAGGTAAAGCTAAGTCGGTAAGCAATTACTAGGGGTTGCGCATATGGGAAAAACGTGCATTATGCAAAAGAGTTGTATAGGACGAAAGATTTATGAATCATATCCACAACAAGAAGAATCCAATGATCCGGGATGCACATTGGAATAATGACTCTTTTTATGTCTGTAGTTGGGATTAGCTCTAGACGATGTACGTATATGGAAATCGATGTGAGAACCGAATAGCTGGCATCAGATATAATTTGCTACAACAATGAAATCAAATGTCAAAACATTATAAAAGTTAAGATATAGAAATAAAGAAGTATAAATCACTTTACTTTTACGTATATATGGCTATAAATGCAAACACACGCTCATTTTTCTTCTTTTCTGGTTGTCTCGTCAACCAAGTTCAAATAATCCGTATATACATTAATAACCTACAAAACAAAACAATTGGTGTGAAGTAAAATTCAATACTCAATAAACTATATCAAAAAATTAATGTGTCACTTGTCACTTACCGGAGAACTTAACCACCCTATAGGATCGCAAATTGTAAGCAAATATTCTTTGCACATGTAGTAACCATCGCTTACAATTATTTTGTCATTGCAAAACAACAGAATCAATAACTTTCTGTTGGATAGAAATATTACATGTCCATTAGGTAAAGTTGTTAGGAACCTTACCAAGCTTCAAGTGCTTTCAATGTATCCATTTTGTCGGATTGCGGTTTAGTGACTTTCTTTAAAATGTTTCTGGTCATTAGCCTAGTAGGAATGTATGGTGACTTCTTGGCCTTGCTTGGTTTTGATTGCCGTCGCCCACACTTCACATTTTTTTTTATGCTCCCAATTTGTCCCTTCTCCCAATTCTCCTCTTTCTCTACAGCCTTCCTCTTCTTTCAATTCTTTTTAAGTGGGGTGTCTTGACTATCAACCATGATAGGTTCCTTCTCCATGCCATCCCCTCCTTTCTCCCCATCCTCCCTTTCACCTTCTGGTTTAGGGTTTTCACTATCAAGTATGATATGAACCAGCTGTAGGTCATCCCCTTCTTTTTCGATACCGTCATTTTCATCATCTGTCTCCAGTCTTCGTCCTCTTTAGCTTCGCTACTTCACTTTCAAGTTTCCATATCGTCATCTTTAGCAAATTAAATTCTGCCTTCGTTGCATCTCTTTTCCTCCCTTTAGCTTATTTATTTCTTTCTTTATCAGAAGCTTCTCTTCCTTACCTCTCATCTGAATACAAAAAATGGAAATGTTATAACATTAAATAAGGAAGGATGATAGTTATAACAAAATGGACTGAAAATGTAAATTGAGTACCTATAGAGGCACAGAGGCTATACTGCCTTTCTCTTCTGGAGCTAGCTTCTTTCTTTCTTTTCCAAAAGCTACTCTTCTTTTCTTACCTCTACTCTAAACAAATAACAAGGAACTGTTATAACATTTTTTTTGATTGGAGTAACATTACATAAAGAAGGACGGTGATTGTGATAAAATGGACTGAAAATGTAAAGTGAGTACCAATAGAGGCACAATGGCCATAGTGCCTTCCTCTGAAATCTGCACTTCTTGGAGCTTTTCCTCTACTACACCTTTTTCCTTAAAACCCTAAGAATTGATGGGATATTTATTGACCAACAATATTAATTGAAGTACATGCACTAAACTGCAAAGTGATTACTCCAGATAGCGGAGTACCAACCTCTGAAGTCTTATCATCATTGACCTGACCCTTTTCGCCATGATCATCTACCTGACTCTCTTCGCCGGGTAATAGCTTCTTTTCTATTGCAACATGTTGTAGCCTCCTCACCACTTGAAATCCAATGGTGGATTTGGGTTAGAAAATATAACTAAAATAAATCAACACTCGAGCAAACTTCTTGGATCTCACCTCTGCCTCTCAAACTACGCCAAAATGGACCATGTCAATCAGGAATGTATGCTCCTTCCGCGTCATATCTATAGGCGCGATCCACTTCAGTAAAAGTGGATGCGCATGAGGAAGAGAAGGATCCCACAAGTTCGTACGCCCACGGAACCATATCTGAAATCATGACATAGTTATTTAAAGAAGATTAAGAAATAACTTACAATCTATTTCAACAATACATAGTATATGTTAAATTTACCTGTAGTAGGATTGAACATCCGATGATGTCCCCTTCCGTTCACAGAATATGAATTCAATGACTCTACGATGTGGTCATGCACGGGATAGGTCCAAGCAAATTTCCCAACAATGTCGATATCTATATAAGGGAAGAGGCAGGACTTGATCCAACAGTGCAAACAACACAGTACTAAACATGAGCAACAACATATGCTTCACCGTGGCCTCTACCGATAATTTCTCATCCGAATTGTATTCAACCTGAATTACTCATCAAATCTGATCAAAGGTTGTCGTGGGAGCTGGGAACCTCCAACCTTCGACCTCATCAGTGGGACCCCAGTCAATTTGCAATCTTTTGCCCAACATGCTTACCCTAATATTAGAGCTACATTCCTAACTTGAATGGGAATTACGACACCACCTATTATGAAAGAATTGATCTTAGGTTCGCAGCATCGCACCAATGTGCTTTGAATTTTTTTGTGCAATTTTACACCTAGGTTTCACAAATGACTAAATGGGGTTTTATTTAACAATTCTACGTGCACATTCCTATGCTTCAGTGATTGGATGCAATCATGAAACTTGGAAGGGCAACATCTATATGTAATATAATTTGCGTGCAGAAAAAGGCAATACCATAAAAACAAACACTACAAAAAAAAAAAAACTATAAATGAATGGAATAACAATGCTTTAAAGTCCAAGTTAGCCAACCATGATGTCACGAGTAGGGTTGCAACTCAAGTCGGGCGGGTCGGGTTTTCAAGAACCCTACCCTACCCGAGAAACTATCTCGGGTAGGGTCGGTCGGGTCGGGTTTTTTTGACATTATCGCCCTTACCATGCTTGTAAACGTCATTTTCTCCATGAATGGGAAGGCCACCAACTGTGAATTTATACAAATGGGAGGAGAAAGCAACTCACACTCAATCATCAATTTCAAAAATTGCTATACAAAACAGGTGAAAGAAATGCTAACATGTGAACTGAGACGTGCTTATGTGGAGATACTATTCAAATCTTTTTGTTCATCCTTTTTGTAGTTTAGAATAGGATGAGCTCTAGTATCAATTACCTCACATTTAGGTGTATTTTCTCCAATTGAATGTGGGTTTCAAGGGTGAAAGAACACAGAAAGTTCAACTAAAAGTTCAACTACCAGACCCTTTGGTAAGACGATTCCTTTAAATCAATTCTGCTATGGAGGGTCTAGTGATCCTTGAATTTGAGTAGTGTGAGATCCAGAACCATTCGGTTGAAATTATCTTCTGAACCATAGGTTTAAAAACTCTATGCATGTAGATCAATAAACACGAACAACAAGAAGCATAGAGGGTTGAAAGGAATGTGAGGAGATGTTGTTTTATGGTCCTAGAACAATGCATTACCCTAGAAGGAAGACGAACATAATTTGGAGAAGGTCAACAATGAGGAGAGCAACACGTAGCAAGAATCTGGGGAAAAGGTAAATTGTGATGAGAGCGACAGCTAGCAAGATTGAGAGCTGACAGCTGGTAGGATTTTTTTGACCGATACGCAAGGGTAGGAAGTGCAAGGAAATGGCGAAAATAACCCCAATCAAGTAGAGGCGGTGGGAAGAACAACCAAAACATTCGAGGACAAGATCGAAAAGAAATGTTAACATTTTGACTCTTAGAATGTGAACGAGTTAAGGATTATATCAACTTTAAAAAATGAGAAAAGCGGGAAAGGAATGCAGGTCTGGTTTTTTCGCTTTAAACCTGACCCTACCCAAGAATCATGCGAGCTTTTAAAACTTAAACCCGACCCTACCCGAGACTCGACCATTTTGAACCCGACCCATACCTTTTTCGGGTCGGGTAGAACCCGGCCCAAGTTGCAACCCTAGTCACGAGATGGTACAAGCTCATTGTTTGTAGAAATTAGTTTTTACAGAAAAAATCATTGTAAAATGTTCAAAGATGTCAAATTATGGAGGACGAGATGCAATTAGAAAGTATCAAAGGCACAAAAATATAAAATCCAGTGTAAGGTAGATGGATCCAATCCAATGAATCCAATCCGGTGTAAGGTAGATGGAATCCAATTCAATGAACCACTATTACAACTATTAAGAATGTTTAAACCTCTATTGACACCCTCTAAACCACTATTATAACCTTTGAACCACTATTACACCCTTTGAACCACTATTACAACTATTAAGAATGTTTAAACCTTTATTGACACCCTTTGAACCAATATGACACACATTGGATCACTATTACACTTCTTAAGAATTTATGAACCACCATTGCCACCCTTTGAACCACTATTACAACTATTAACAATGTTTAAACCACTATTGACACCCTCTGAACCACTATTACAATTGTTAAAAATGTTTAAACCACTATTGGCACCCTCTGAACCACTATTACACCATCTGAACCACTGTTACAACTATTATGAATGAATGAACCACTATTGACACCCTCTGAACCACTATTACACCATCTGAACTACAATTGCAACTATAATGATTGATTGAACTACTGTTGACACTCTGAACTACTAATGCAACCTCTGAACCACTATTTCAACTGTTAACAATGTTTAAACCACTATTGACACCCTCTGAACCACTATTACAACTGTTAAGAATGTTTAAACCACTATTAGCACCCTCTGAACCACTTCCATCTGAACCACTATTACAATTATTATGATTGATTGAACCACTATTACAACTATTAAAAATGTTTAAACCACTACTGGCACCATCTGAACCACCATTACACCATCTGAGCCACTATTACAACTATTATGAATGATTGAACCACTATTGACACCCTTTGAACCACTATTACACCATCTGAACCACTATTACAACTCTTATGATTGATTGAACCACTATTCCAACTCTCTGAATTACTAAAGCAACCTCTGAACCACTGTGAGACTGTTAGAACCACTATTGATAACCACTATTGCAGCCTTCGAATAGTGGTTCAAACTGGAAGGTAGTAGTGGTTCAGAGGTCCTCTATAGTGGTTCTGAACCACTATGACACTGCAGCCTTCAGATAGTGGTTCAAATTGTCAGGTAGTAGTGGTTCAGAGGGCATCTATAGTGGTTCTGAGCCACTATGACACTGCTAGAACCATTATCGCAGCCTTTAGATAGTGGTTTAAATTGCAAGGTAGTAGTGGTTCCGAGGGCCTCTATAGTGGTTTTGAAGCAAAGGGCCTCTAGAGTAGTGGTTTATGTTGTTATCCTGCAAATCAGCCATCAGGACCGTCGTGCTGGTGTACACAAAACCAGTAGTGATTCAATTTTTTCTCTACCACCGGAAACCCCATGACTACAACAAACCCTAGAATGGAATTAGCTTGGAATTGATAAAATCGGTGGCGGTTGGACCGGTTGTCAGTGGCGGTTGATTTCTTCATCGAAGGGAAGGGCGTGGAAGAGAGGAGGAGAAGGTGTTAGCGGGAACACTGTATCGATAAAAGTAAAAACGTAATTCCCAAAAAAAAAAGTTAAAAAAGGACCTAAGGGCATTCTGGTCCAGCTGTGGCAAATCTCCGTACTAACCCCTTCATTTTGGTCATTAGAAAACACCCCTCATGCACGCTATTTGAGGAAAAAAACACATTTTTTAGGTCATTTCCCCTTCTTTTTAAGGTTGCTGTCTTTTCTTTTTTTTTTTTGAAAATGTCTATTTAAGGTTTTTTTAGTTGTATTTTTTGTTTTGTTTGTAATATATATAGTTAGAATTTGGTAGGGTCGATGGTTAGTTTCATTGATGGATTGTGCCAAAATTTGATATTAATTAGGCCCATGAAGTGCAAATATCATGCCTAAGGTAGATGTTTTTAGTAAATTGTGTCATTTTGTTAAATTTGGTTGATATAATAGTTTTTTGTATTTTTATAATATTCTCTCTTTTTTTCTTCAAATTTTCACTTAAAAAAATATCTTGAGTTGTAGCATTTTTTTCCGAAATGGATGAAACACTGAAATGTCCTCCCCTCTAACCAAAATAGAACGCCGAATGATATGAAATTGACTACGAAATTGGCAACTATGCACTGTAGAGCGAATTTAGTAGGCATTGCTAAGCTTGCAGGCATCAGGGTGTTATCTTAGTCAATGATCAGTATAAATTTTGATAAACTAGCAGTCAGTATAGTCTACACATAGTTGACGTGTGCAAGGAGTTGAGAGCTTGCATCTTAACCAGTTTTTCATCGATTCGGTGGTTCTGCAGTGATGCTATACTATTTTATTCTTTTTCAGAATCCTTATACTATATATAAAGCGTGAATCAGGGGTTAAAGTCATCCTCACTTTTGCGTTATTTCCATTCATGTCCCATAGCCCAGCACAATACCTTTTGCATTGACATTTCTGATTTTCCTTAAGGGTAATCTCGGCATTCATGTTGGGCAATAAATACCCTAGCAATTCCCTATTTTGCCCCTCAAAGATTACTCCAAACGTCAGCGTTACTCTTTTAGCATTAACCCCTTTGCTGATATCTAACATTTATCTCTATGAGAAATTATTTGAGGGTAAAATCGTAATCTACATACGAATAGTACCGACACAAGGTATCTGTCTATGACAATTACGGAAAAAAACTACCAAGAAGAGGTAAAGATATATGACAATGACGAAAGAACTACTTTATATTACTCATGCAGAAGACTTGCAAAATATTGACGGATTCCGGGCACCTGAAGAGGAACAACAATTATGGAAACCTCTATCAATTGGAGGGCTAGGATCAACCTATATCGATTGGAGGGCTAGGATCAACCTATGTAAATGATTTTACAGGCACAATCGATTGATGTTGTGTTCCATCACATGGACGATTTGGATCAACTTATAACCCTCTATAGATCAGAGGGTTCGAATCAACCTATGAAATTTTTTTTTGGGGCACAACCTATGGAGGCAGTGGCCCATCTAATGGACGGTTTGGATTATCCTATGGTACGGGCCATACCGTACATTTTAATAAAGTGAGGAGTGCGATCATCAAAATACGGTGAGTAGTGCCATTATAAAATATGGTAGTGAGGACATTAGCACTATATATAATTTCAAACCATCGTTGTTACTTGGATGTTCTCATGCGGGTCGGGTTCAACCCGAATTTGGGTTGTGGGTCGGGTTAAGCTTTTTCGCAAATCGGGTTGGGTTGGGTTGGAAAAAATCAACCCGAATTGGAAATCGTGTTGGGTTAGGCCGTCGGGCAACCCGAAACCCAAATTTGGGTTCCATCTGAAGAAGTTCTGTATGTGTTTTTCTTTTTCAACATTGAAATAGTCTCCATAGCCCACGATGGACGGTTTGGATAATCTTATGGTGCGGGCCATACCGTACTTGTTAACGGTTCAGATCATTTAAATTTAACAATTGAGTTAAAAGTGTATAAAGAGGGGAATGAGGACTTCCGTTATTCATTTGAAAGATGCTAAAAGGTTAGTGGTTGTTAACAACTAATTTTTGGGGCCTGCTTGTGCAACACACATGTAATTTGATCCGTTGATTTGACTCATGGCCTCATATCGGGCAAAATGCCGTTAAGATTACTTTGATCGGATGATCACATTCTCTTGATCTGTCAAGGTAAGTTTAGAGTTCTGCCAAAAGACAATTAACTGTTGATTTTTGATGAATGGGATGACTGTCCGGCAAGGGAGCAAGAGTGTGTGCATTGGATCATGATGTTTTACAAGATCAACCGTCTAGATTGATTGAACATATCATCTCATCTCATCTCTGTGAAAATACCCTATAAAATGAACGTAGTGCATCATCTCGGTGTCATGTGGTGGGCCCAGATCAAGCTTCCCAAATTAATGGTTTTTCATAAAGTGGTTTGCAATCCTTTTTATGTCAAATATCTGAAAATGTTTCATGGGTATCTTATTAAAATTCACCATATTTGGACTCTTTGAACTTTGAAGATTTGGCTTTTATTGAAATTTTTGACAGTGGACAGTAGAAAATTGTACATGTGGGCCCATCCATTTCGATGATCCCAGCCGTTCATGTTTTATCACTCAACAAAGGCGGCTATGGCACAAAATCTCCAACGCTGGATGATTCTAAGAAGGGTAAAAATGCAACGATCCACATTCAAGCACCCCCAGTGGGTTGCAACAGATACAGTTTGGATAAATCCAAGAAGTCAACACTACTTTTTGCCTATGAATATTTGCATTTCTTAGGCTGTTTGGAAGTGTGGAAAACTTATTTTTTATTTTCTTGTCAAAATTGAAAATTTTCTAGAGGTTACATTGCTAGATGTAAAATAGGTGCAAAATAATTTTGAACCACTTTTACTGTTAAAAATAGCAATAAAATTTGTTTTATACCCATTAGACATTTCAAGAAACTGAGCTTTTTTTTTAACGAATTTTGCAAACATGCTACACTGGATTATTTTTCTATGAAAATTTTTGGTTTGAGTTTGTGACCACTTATTGTGAGCCCTCCAACAGACTATTGAAGGCTGGGGGCACACAATCGGTTGTCACAATCTCAAACGAACTGGGCAATAGTAATTGCTTAATTTTAGGGAGAGGTATCATCATTATAAATTCAAGGCCCTCTAAACATAACATTTATGCTGTGGCTTGAGTTATTTTTGGAAAAACAGGAAATTCTGGGAAATGTTTGTCAAAAAATTCCTGCAATATTTGGACCAGAAGTGAAGGGATTTCATTTTTCACATTTTTTTTATATATTGGACCAAAACATGAATTTAGTGCGAAACAAGTTTTCTTGCAATAGAATAATATGAGGAATATCCTACTTTTTTTACTCTAAGTGGGCATTAAGTTTTAAAAGTCTTCTAATAGTCATTTATACTGTCTAATCTTCATTGATGATAAATGCTTAGGCCCTATTTGTTTTGAATTTGAGAATCGATTTTGAGTCCAAAACTGATTACTGGACTTAAAATTGAGCCTAATTTTTTATCCAATAATCAGTTTTGGAGTCAAATTTTTTTGACTTCTTTATAGCCTGAGTATCAACCTAACATGAGTTCTACTGTGGTAGCTCCAATAGCTTAAGTGATGGGCCTTGGGTAACCTGTTTTTTTCATGGTATTATAGGAATCATAACTTACCATGCTGACTGTGACTTTGTTTTCATATAGCGATCTGCATAATTGGGGAATTAAAATTCTTTCAGATAGGAGCCTTGATTGGCTTGCCTTTGCCGAGTTCCTTGTTTTTTGTTATGGACTTCGTACTCTACAATTTTATTTCCAATCCATAAACCAAATTTTAGTTCATTCATCTCCTTATTCTTCTTCAGAAATGTTCTCTTGTACAAAACTTCACCTTAAATCACAAATTTATCTACAGGATTTTGCTAATGATTAAAATGGATATTATATCAGTACAACAATGCGTTAATAATTTCACAAACACAACTAAATGTCGCTTCTCTTTTCTTTGTAATTATTGGCTTGTAAGAGCTTTTTGGGAGCGGTAACAAACCTTGAAAGCTCCTTAAATAGTAAAAGACAAGATGTGTTAGTGCAATTATCAAAATATGGTTGTGCTGATGTCATTTCCCTTCTTTGATTTCATATTTCATGGTTCCTTTCGCTCTCTAATTTTCATTTTCATTTTCTAATTTTTTTCTAATGTGGAACTCAAAGATAGTAGTATAAGAAAGGCATCGTCTCCTGCCATTGAATTGTCCATGTAATTGCTCATTCTAAGCCCGGATTTTCCACTTCCAGTTTTATGTTTGTATTGAAACAACATGTTACTTTTCTGATCATTTATTTTGTAAACTCTCAGGTCACATGATTTAAACATGTAATTTCAAAAGTCAACGGGACTTCCTCATATTGTACTTTTCCAACCCTCTTTGGTGAAAGCTGGGGAAGGAAGGGCAAATATCATTCTCTTTGTTTTTATTGGTGTTGTTTTGCTTAAAATATTGATCATTTACTGTACAGTGGATTTTCTGAATTTGGGTTTGGAGGTATGTATAGTTTTAGGTGCCTCTTAAATTTGTGTACCTGGATTGATAAAAAACAAATTTAGTAAGAGGAACATTATGAGTTGAAGCCTATTTAAAGAGTCATGTTAATCTTTTATTCCTGGTTTCATCGATGAGAACAATATCCTGCATATTAAAGTTCCATAACAATTTGTTTGATAACCATGCAATTATCTAGGGATTGAGTTTTTTTAATCAAGTTATCTTTCTTCACGAAGTTAAAGTTTAAATCTTGTTTAATCTAAATTCCCGCATGGTTCGTTGTTTGGATTTTTTGCAAATAGGTAGAACTTACACAATTTGACAATGATCAGGTATGTATGGTTATGTTGCCGAGCGAGGAAAAGAGCTTTATGAGCTGCTAATGAATGCAGGCTGCATACACTGTCATTTGTGCCATTGGAGGCAGTCATGATTACTCTACGTCTCTCTATATAGAGGCACACTTAAAGTTTATACACTGATGTGAACCATACCACATTTTTGTAGAATAAAACATATAATCTATGTACTTGGATAATCTACAATAATATTCAAGAAAGTTCATCTACTAATATAGATGATTAATGATCACCTTTGAAACAAAATGAAAGAATATATGGCATTCTCATAAACAATCAAGATATATGCATTACAAATTGCAATATGTTGATATAAAAAAACAAACAACATATGTTTCTTATGTAGATAAACCGCACGTGCAACGCACATGCATTTTTACTAGTTATTATAACAGAAGGATGGAAAATGATGGCATCGATCGTCTTCTGATGTAAATTGATTTTCCGTCTTCTGATGTAAATTGATTTTTTTTTGTTATTTGCACAATTATTGTTTTGGGGATCCTACCGTCTTGAGAAATGTTTTAAAGAATATCTTGCTTATTGGGTGGTAATGTTCTTCCTTTTATTGTTTTTTAATTGTTGATTTTGCCTCAGCAGCTGATAAAGGACATGTATTTTAAGGCATCTCCATTTTGAATTCATGATTTGCTAGTGTAGTGGTTGATTCCCAAACGACATTTTGGTAACTTTCTTTTTATTATAAAAGTTGCCATTTTTGAGTAATTTTCTTATTCTTGAAAAAAAGAAGTCTTGTGCATCTAGTTGTTGTGCTTTTATGAAGGTTGTACTTGTTTTAATTTTTCATCATTACTTCATTATTTTTCGTTAAGTTGTAATCTTTTGATGGTTATGCTTCTTTGGTTTGATGCTTGGGATCCAGTAATTTCTTTAAATGCTAGAGATGTTTCTTTTTATCATTTTTTCTGGTAGTTAGTGTTTCCTTTCTATTAGTTTTCTGGTAGCTAGTGCTAATTGTTTTTGCTTTTCCATTAGTCTGTTTACCGTTTGGGTTTCCAGTCTTCGTTTGCAACAAAAGCAATACTTTATGTAGGGTTGTAACGTATTTCTCATATAGGTCTTGCACTCAATCTTGGATGTTTGGTTCACAGGGTTCAGCTGAAGTAGTATTTACTAAGAGAAGTGATGCATTGGCAGCTGTTAAGCGATATAACAATGTTCAACTGGATGGGAAGCCTATGAAGATAGAAGTGATAGGTACCAATCTTGGCGTGCCTGTTTCAGCTCGTGTGAATGTAATTGGAGCAGCAAATGGAAGAGGAAGGAGGACAGTTGTTATGACGTATGTTAAAATACTTATCCTGCCTCACCCAACTATTATCTAGGCTGCGTTTATATTGTTTGCTATGGCAATATCGTTGGTCTAATTTTTCATGTATCTGTCAAATTGATAGGCTGGTACGGAAATAAATTGGTGATTGGGCTTTAAGTAAAATATTCATTTTGGGATATAATATTGGCTATTTATATTTGCACTACCATGTTTTGATAATGAGACAAACTCACCTTGTCTTTTCATTTTTTAATTGGCTGCTGAGAGATTTTTGGGAATTGTTATAGCTTTTTGACGGCTAGTTAAATAAGAAAATACAAGGTGAGTTTGTCTCTGTATTGAAACATGGTAATGGGAATATTTTTTTTTGAAAGGTATGGTAATGGGAATATCATTAGCCATAATTTTTTTAACTTACTTTTGATTGAAGCAAGATTCTGTTCTAAGCTATGATGATTTGATTCTATGTATCAAGCTAGAAATAGCAGTTTAAGGGTCTCTGGATGTATACTCTCTACTCGTCTTGGAGTATGTATCTGCTTGACTTATTAGGTTGTATAAATTCTAGTGATATTTCTCTTAAAAAGACATCTAACTGAAGACCTTGGTTTACAGAAATGGTTTGGAAGTTGAAAAAGATCATAGGCATTCCATAAAATGTGTTACAGAAAATGATACTATAATTTCTTCTAGAAAAAAGCTAACCACCTTTGAGTAACAAAATTTTGTTAGGTTCCGAGTAACATCACCTTTAGTCGTTGTGATTAGATTCCTATGAATCCAGTTATGAAGTCATCATATGGCGCATAAAAGATTAATAAGGATGGCTGTGATCATCAACATGATTACATCTAGAAAGCTATATATACCTTACCCTTTCCCATCAATTTTACACCCTTATTTAACGTAATCAGGCCTACCTTAGTCACCCATAACATCCTGCTCTGATCAGATCATCACCCATAATTCTCTTGCCACAATTGGACATTGTTTGGGCCGTATTTAGGTATTTGTTTTATAGAACTGATTTCTATAACAACATTGGCTGAGATCTGATTTCTTTACTCGATAATTTCTTATCCAAAAAAAAAACATTTCTTCTAGAAAAAAGCTTAAATCACCTTTGAGTAACAAAATTTTGTTAGGTTCCGAGTAATGTCTCCTTTAGTCATTGTGATTTGATTCCTATGAACCTAGTTATGAAGTCATCATCAAGGTTTTAAATTTCGGCTGGATTTCGGTCAGGACCGAAATCGAAACTGCCGAAATTTACCAATTTTGGTTGAAATTCCAGTAATTTTGGCGAATTTTTTGATAAAATATTATTTTTTTAATATTTTTTTACAAAAATTTAGCCGAAATTAATGAAATTTCGGCCCCCAAAATACTGACATTTCGAGCGCTTCTACCAAATTTCAGCTGAAAATTCGGGATTTCGGCTAAAATTTCAGTTACGGCGAGGACCAAAATTACCCCCGAAACTGAAATTTAAAACCTTGTTCATCATATGGTACATAAAAGATTCATAAGAATGGCTGTGATCATCAACATTATTACATCTACAAAGCAATATATATACCTTACCCTCTTCCATCAATTTTACACCCTTATTTAACGTAATCAGCCCTACCCTAGTCACCCATTACATCCTGCCCTGATCAGATCATCACTCATAATTCTCTTGCCACAATTGGACATTGTTTGCGTCGTAGTTAGGTATTTTTTTATAGAACTGATTTCTATAGCAACATTGGCTGAGATCTCAAAAAAAATATATATAACAACATTGGCTGAGATCTGATTTCTTTACTCATCGGTTAGCTGATTTCTTTTTTGGGTTTATTATATGGAACATGTTTTGTTGAATTAATTTCTTTTGATGGTTTACCATTTCAAAAAAAAAATAAAAAAATTCTTTTGATGGTCTAAAGCCTAGATCTCTTTGTAAACCCTTGCTGAGTTTGATTATTTATGTTATGTTTATGCTAATTTGGGAATGCATGTTACTGTTTTTATTGAACCAGAATCTATATCATGCTCTTAAATTCCCACAAAAGTGTCTTCAAACCCTAGGTTTGCACCACGAAACCACGTCCACCATCCTTTCTTGTGCCTCTCTGACCTTCTTGATTTGCAAGGGCCTTTTTCAAAGGGAACCCTATATACATCCTCCTTGGGATTTAGAGGTAATCATCTTTTGGATTTTCCTTTTGATATGAACTCCTGTTACATACCTTCTCCCTTCAATTGCCATTTTAACAAAAGATTAGTGAACAGCCACTTGCTGGCTTTAATCCTCAGTCACCCTTGCCTGACCCGATCTCCAAAAATCTATTGGACCCTCATCCTAACTGAAATTCTTAGAAATCCTGGCGCCACTGCTTTAGAGGTGTCAATATCCCATTCAT
Source organism: Tasmannia lanceolata (assembly GCF_043159265.1). Lineage (NCBI taxonomy): Eukaryota > Viridiplantae > Streptophyta > Magnoliopsida > Canellales > Winteraceae > Tasmannia > Tasmannia lanceolata. The sequence continues at coordinate 3,307,222 of NW_027518721.1, forward strand.
GTAATGGAATCCTATATGGGCCAATCCATACAGCTCTTACACTTATGAGCAGGCACCTGTGGAGATAGCAACATCAATCTTTTCTCTATAGATCTTCATTTGAGAATCCTCTCTTCCCACTTTTGTGTTCACCTCCACAATCACTTATATCTTCCTTGATCATTTCAACCTATGGCATCGCCTTTCATCATCAAAAACAGTTTCTTTTATTCTGATTCAGAACCTCTTTACATCAGCATGTGTTTATCCTGAGTCTGACCCTGCCCTTTCTTTGGGCTTGTTTGGGTGAGCAATCTAATTGGATTATGGGTGCAAGTTGTCCGTTAAAATTTTCAAACCCAACGTAACCCTTCATTTTCACTATTTCAGTTCCCAGAACCCGGCTTCTAGAGATGTAAAAAATCACTCTAATCACTTGATGTGCCATTAACCCTTCGAGCTGATGTGCCATTAACCACTTGGCCTAAGTTCCTCCCAGGTGACTGGATCTGTCATGGATGCTCATACCATAACTTCCGGCGTCGCACGATGTGCAGAAGGTGTAATAGAACATTGAAAACATTGGTCAAAAACCATGGTGGATCGGAGAAAACAGGAAGAAGCAATCAAACTGGGATGAGTTATCAAAGAGCGACGGAGAATCATATCAAATCCGACCCAAATATGGGCATAGATGAAGCAAGTAGAAGGGATCGAGATAATTCAAAATCAAAGAAGGAGCCAATGAAGGAAGAGGAAACTCAATCAACCACAGTCGAGATTTCTGGATCGCAAGTTAAAGAAAGGGAGGAACTATTGAAAATGTGCCTAATTGGCAAGATGAAGAAGTCTGAATGGGAATTAGATGATGTATGGCGATGGGCGAGGTGGTTCTGGGATTTACCGGATCTATCGGAACCATTTATAATTAGTAAAAACGAGATCCTATTTGGCTTTGATTCGATTGAACAAATGAACAGTGTTTTCCAAAGGGGGGCCGGGGCCTTCGGGGAATACTTGTTATCCTTAAGTCCATGGCACCCCCTGCTTACCAAACCGGTGCAAAGGCCATATGGATTCGATTCTTCGGAATCCTACTACACGCCTGGAATGTCGATACCATTGAAGCTCTGAGAAACATATTCGGGACGGTGTTACAGGTGAAAATGGAAGGTGATGTCCCGCAAAGCCTCGAATATGCTAAAGCCAAAATATTTACCACGGAATGGAACTTCCTAAGATCTGTTGTTCGACTGAAAGTGGTGGATCGTGTGTGTAGCTAACCCCGGTACAACCTAACCGGTCTCCCTACCCTTTTGATCACAAAACGGTACAAATTTCGGGCGTAATGGGCAATCGGGGTGACAGAACCGTGCAGCGATCGGCAACGGATATCCAGAAGAGGAAGACGGAGTTTGTACCGTTGGATCAATTAAGGATGGATGGCCATGATCATGTGGTCTCTGATTGGAGGACTGAACAGATACAAAATGACAAAGGAAAATATCCAATGGCCACGGATGAAAGGTGTCAATCGCTAATTCAAATTTCAAACTGGTATGTGACCGACCTAAAATAGGTGGCGGCTAAGAAGCATGGGTACTCTTCGGAGGCCCATGCACCCGTGTCGGGTGCGGGTGCTATTGGGTACTCTTTTTGGGTGCGTACCGGGTACGCACCCAAAGAGCAAACAAAACGAAAATCCAGTTTGGTGGCTTGGGTACGTATCGGGTGCACACCCGGATCAAATTAGATCGAAAATTACATATTTACGATGGAGGGGTTATCCCCATTAACAAAAGGGGGGTTGAATATATAAAAATATCTAATATATATATATATATATATCTACAGAGAGAGAGGAAAGTGTTGGTGAGCTTAAGCTCACCAAACTTATGGTGAGCTTAAGCGCCCAATCACATTGGGGCCTACTTTGTTAGGATGATCCAAAGCATTCATTTGAATGGCCCTTACATAGATGGGGTGTGTACCAAAAATCAGCTCCATAGGATCATCCTAACCCATCCATTTGTGGAGGTCAAAATGGACAGACATTATTTGTCCACAAATCTGCCCATTTTTGTCCTCCACAAATGGAGGGGTTAGGATGATCCTATGGAGCTGATTTTTGGTACACAGCCTATCTATGATAGGGCCTTGCAAATGAATGGTTTGGATCACCACAGAAAATGTGGGACCCATGTGATTGGGGCGCTTAAGCTCACCATAAGTTTGGTGAGCTTAAGCTCACCAACACTTTCCTCATATATATATATATATATATATATATATATATATATATATATCCCGTAATTAAAAACCTAACAACTTAGAAGTAATATTAGATTTTGGTGATGTTATTGTTACTTGATTGTTCTCCAATTAAATTGTTTGAATTCTTTAACAAAATATTTAATTTTATAAATATATAATAAAATATAAAAATATATTATATTCAGCGTACTCCCCACCGTACCTGTATCCTTTTTTTTTTTTTTAATCACGTATCCGCGTACCCGTATCGTGTCGTACCCGCACCCCGTACCCGTATCCGTGCTTCATTGGGTGGCGGTGTAAGCTACAAAGATGGGGCCACCTATGCGGAGATGGGGCTGCCACCTGCCGATCTTTTCGTTCAAGATGATTGGATGGATTTCCCTACGGTAGAACAAGCGCAACACGACACGCTTATTGGGTATGGTGCACGACAGCTGGACACTAGTGTCCTTATCGTGCAAGGGAAGGGGGCGGATTTCTCAAAGGATAAACACTTGAGTCACAAATTCTTTAATGGGCATTATGCTGGACAGCTGGATCCTCATAAAGGCAAAACTGATGTACCTCCACAGAATATTATAAAGAAATTGGAGAAAGGGCATGATAGAGTTTCTGGGGATATCCAAACGTTGATCTGTAAGTTGGGAACGGGAGACGCCCCGAATCAGATGAGCATCCTGACCGTCGATAAAATACTGATGAGAGGGAATAATTGTCTTCTGAATACACCACCAGATGGCGTCCATGCGAAGGAATGTAATGTCCAAGTGGACTCTTCTGGCTTCATCTCAAATGTGAGGAACAAGATGAACACATCTGGCTGTCGTGGAATAATTCTTTGCAAGAAAGCTGTATAGTTAAACAGAAAAGCAAAACAACAGGGAATCTCGCCTTATACTGCCGGGAGGTGGGAAGTGAAGGAGAAGACGAAACGAGGTAAAGAAACTGTAGGTTTAAGTGGAAGAGTCTTGATGGAAGAATTAAATACTGGAAAAATTAAAAACAGGGACAGACTGGAAAGCCAGAAGGAGAAAACCAAGGGAGGGAGAAAAAAGAAACTTAATCCATTGCAGCAGGCGAGCCAAGGGCTTCTTCGGGCAAAGCCAACATTTTCACAAATGCAGACATTATTTTGGAACATCAGGGGATTGGGGACGGAAAGGAAGGTCCTAGCGACAGAGGAAATATGCAGAAGAAAACCAGACTTCTTTTCAGTAATAGAACACATTAGCGATTATTTTGCAAGCACATTGTGAGATGATACACATTGGCCAACATAATATATCCATCGATCGATATTTCAAAACTTGAACGGATGAGCTAGCTAACGTAACCTACTTTTGGATTGCGTTACCTTGTTCATTTGTTAGCTTTGTGCGGGTCTGGATTGGTGATTTGCAGTTCATATCTTACCTTATAAGAACTAGGTTCATTAGAGGTAGACATTTTTGTTTGCCTCATTTCGCTGGATTTGGTTGTCGAAGGCCGTGGGTTTCAGATTCAATGTCGTGGGAGGTGGCCTGAGGCCGGATTCTGATTTTTGGGTTAGTAGAAGGTAATGGTGAGGACGGTGGAAGAAAGGCCTGATTTAATGGGGTTCACCGGTGCTTGGTGGTGGTGCGAGGCGGAGGCCGCCAGAGATCGGGGTTTTCGAGCGGAATTTTTGACATTCGAATTCGACAGTTGTAATGTGGTGGAGGAGTCTGTGTGGCATGACAGACATGTATCCTGACTTGGTGGAGCCTGCAAATATGGCACTTTTTGTTGGAATCGATTCAGTTTATGCTTTTGAGTAATGTAATGGGGAATGGGGATGGGTAATATATAACCAATATGTAAGCTAACTCTACTACATGTAGGGGTTACTGTTCTAGCCTGTTAGGGGACAACTTGTCCCTTATTTGGCTCTTTCTTGGAATAATAAATGTCACTTTAAAAAAAATAAAAAAATCACTCCAATCACAACAAGTATATTCTGTTCTCCTAGTATCTCTCTTCTTTTCTTACTTCGTTGTTCTCCTAGTCCTGGCCACCTTTCATTCCTCACCTGCACTGGCATCCTAGGCATTGTGTATTTCACTATTTCTTAATGGCACTCACGGGTGTTATTGCATTCTCGTCCCTGATGAGGCAAAGCTTCGGCATAGAAAATTGTTGCCTAAGCAGGACACAGTAAGAAGAGCCCAAAGAAAATCCCCCTGATCAATCCTTGTCTTATTTGTGGACATCCAGAATTCCTTTTGTAGGGCTCCATTGTCTTCAAACATAGCTTCCTTTAGAAGTTTGTGCTGAAGGCCAATGATGGAAGGGATTTGTTTTATTTTGTTTTTATTTTATTTTTATTTTACTTGGTCTTTAGAATGTTACTCTCTTTTCTTGTTTTTTTATCTGTTGCGAGTTACTTTTCTGACACTAGAACTTATGCAGGCCGGGATTTGGTCAGGTTGCTGGCTCTGGTTCGTTCAACCGTGGTTCTGGGTAAGTCGTTTAGAATAAACGATTTATTTCTTCTAATTATGCACAGTTTTGTGTCGCAAGTCTTGTCTGTTTTTTCTTTCCCATTTTAAAAAGTCTATAAAATGACTGAACTACCTTGGATTTCAAATATTTGAATGCATGTAAAGAAATGGACTATCTTGTTCCATGCCCCACTATATCGTAGTTTTTTTACCATTAAAAAAAAGTATATTGATGTTTGTCAAGCAATGCAACAAAGAGTTTCTAGTTGATATTCTGAATACAAATTATTGAGCTTTGACTTTATTTTGAATTTCCCATGTTTCTCTTGTAATTATTGAGATTGCTGAGAGGATATTCGTTTCTCACTCCGTGGTGTCTAGATTATGCACAAAATATAATTTGCTGAAAATGATTATTGAAAATGCATTTATGACATGGAATTTTTTGTTTCTAGTTTTCTTTTTCCCGTCTACACTAAAACAGATTTCTCTTTTATCTTGTGTTGAACTAAAACAAAACCAAGTTTCTATGTGCTATACATTAAGGCCTTGTCTACCCTAATTTCCCCGCTGAACTTTCATATTTAGACAAGCATGGGTTCCCGTTATAATTATCAAGTAATCACAGTTACAGGTAGAACTAGTATGTGCATACAGACTACTACATTTCTCATATTCATTATTCATCTTGTGGGTCCTGGGATTGATGTCTTATTTCAAGAAAATGAAAAACTGATACTTTTTTATATGTTCACATGATAGTAGACGGGGTCGTGGGGGTTTCCAGCGTGGAGGCCGTGGACGTGGTGGTCGAGGTAGTGGTGGTGGGCGTGGCCGAGGTCGTGGTGGTGGGAGGAAGCAACCGGTTGAGAAATCTGCTGAGGAACTGGACAAGGAATTGGAGACTTATCATGTGGAAGCAATGAATACATCCTAGTCTTTTCCAGCCTTTATGAAACACTAGTTACATATTTGGTTATGGCTGTACAAAAAGAGAGTGTGGTCTGGTCGGTCTTTGTTTTTGTTCTGCTATTTTAGTCCATATGTTTCAGCCTCCATTTAGTAGAGATGTAATGAGGTTTCTATGCTTCGTATCAGGTACAATTATTTCGATTTAACCTTGCTTTGCAAATGGAACGTTAACTCCTCTTTGGAAACCATGAACCTGGGTACATTCAAAACTATTATTACCCAGCCTTCGTAAATGATCATATTTTCTTTGGAATGACTGCAAATAATCATATTTAACTTCAAAACAACCTGCATAAAACCCCGGAAGGGTGTGGCTCTTTGGCGTAAAGTCATGGGTTTGCTCCCCAGTGACGAGCGTTCGAATCTCCCCTTGCTTACCCGATGCGCGTGGTTTCCGGGTGTTTGTGCGCATCCGTAGGGAAATAGTTCTACCCCCGAACGGGGTGGGGAGACCCTTCGTTACAAAAAAGAAAGAAAAAAAAAAAACCTGCAATAAATCCTGGCTTATATGGCGAGTTTGGGACCATTTTTGTAGAGGTCTCCTCCTCTGGTTTTCTGCCCCCTGTTGATTACGTTTGTCAAAATCGAGATTGAAAATTTATTTTTGGGAGACCTCGAAACCAGGTTATTTTAATGAAGGCTTCAGCAAGGGTTGGTATCATCCAATCGCAATGAGGCCATCACGTTTGTGGCTGAGTGGTGATGTCAAATAGGTACCCATCACAAACCACAAAAGGTATGGAAATTTTTTTACCTGGGCAGTGCCAGTTTTGTTTTCCTTTCCTCCCGATGTTTAAATGTTCAGTTGCTTTTTTTTTGATAACCCTCCCTTTAGGAGCCTATGTATTTGGGGCACGTATACCCTCAAGACTCTTTAAGGAGTCCAAGGCCTATTTAAGTTGGGGCCCGATAAATGAACGGTTTAGGTCATCGAATTATGTGGGCACTGCGGTATTTTTTTAAATAAAATTAGGGTAATGATATATTCGCGCCCTTTTCTGACAGTCTTGGGCAGCCGGTTGTAGTGAAAATGTTAGTAATAAATACACGAGTGGAGGCTGGCCAAGGGAAGAAAAGGGGGCCATTATATCACTTCCCTAAAATTACTTGCATGTAGAAGTTTCCCAACATTCAGATAAGCATGCAGAGCAAACTAGTTACATGCTCTAATCTTTGCAACGCAAGCGTTTACAAAAATAAAGGCCATTTTTTCTTCTGAATGGTCGGAATTTTCATTAATAAAACAAACAAAAAAAAAAAAAAGGGAAAAAGAAAGACCAAGATGGTCAGACAGCATTACAAGGGAAAAGAAAGATCCGACTGATCAAAGAGGGAGGAAATCAAACATTTCCAACCCCTACTTAACCATGCCATTTATTTTCTTCATGAATCACCTTCTTGAACACAGTTAAAGTTTAAATGAATAAATAACCCCTTCTCCAACAGCTTAAGCTTTTGGTAGTAACTGATAGTTTCACATGGTATCAGATCAAAGGTCCTAAGTTCAAACCTCCTTGATGTCAAAAATCCACATGCATGGTTAACCCAGAAGTGTGCCATGTGTAGGCCAACCCAAAGAAAGAGGGGCCACACGTGATCACCAGGGACACTCAACACCAGTGTACGTGGCAATCAAACCCACTTGATTCTTCTGACGTCAAGTACATTAGCCTCCCTTTAGTCATTGATACACTGACACTTTCGCCGGATGTAACTAGTAATCAAAAGGGGAGTAAATATCACTTCTCAAGAATAAATAACGCCTTCTCCAACAGCTTATAAGCTTTTGGGAGTTACTGGTAGTTTCACAAACACAATGTCAACATCAATGCCTCTGATTTAGCTTACAATACAAATAAAGCAAGAAAAAACCCACTTATAATATTCCAAAGAAGAAAAAGAACTACAGACAAGCTGGGATTAAATGGATAGTAACCCAGCAGTTTTATACAAGTTTACAACCATGGGATACAATCGAAAAATCTGGCGCAACCCAAAAAATCGAAGGAAAAAATAGTGAAAGAAGAAACTGAACAACCACGCATGAGATCATGATAGAAAAATAATCTATACTATCACTTGGAGTCTAGAATGTCTTTTCTTAGTAAAAGGTTTCCATCTTCATTTCTGTTGAACAGCTTCTCAACCAGTTCATCCCAATTAGTCCTTCCGCTGGATTTCGATTCACTGTGGGACACTTCTACATCATGACATTTGGAACCCACCTTGTCCGTGTCCTCTGTTGGTTCCTCTGTGGGTGTCACAGCATGGGGCACGTTCAAGCTAACAGCTCTTTCCAATGCATCTTTGTGTTCTTTCTCGAGTGTTTGTTTCCTCTCGAATCTCTGTATTGTTGGAGGCGTTGTTGCTTCAACACTCTCCTTCATCCTCTGCCAAAACAATCAGTGCCATCAATTTTGAGTGTTTGAGAATATAACACAATCATGCCTATGAATGGAGTTGTATGGTGTAGGAACATATTTTTTGAACAAAATACCGAGGTGTAAGTATTGGTAGGTTCCAGTGGTTTGGTGATCCAAACAGTTCATCTGTTAGGCCCTACAATGGATGGGCTGCATAACAAAAATCTCGTACGGGAGATAATATTAACCCTCCAATTTAAGGAGATTTTCACACAGTTGGCTTCTCACTTTGAGTCATCTGTTTAGCAAACCGAAGTTTTTTTTTGTGGCATGGTCTATCAATGGGTGGGGACAACAAATGAAGGATTTAGATTATTAAACAAGAACAATTTATCAATATAACTTTGAAGTACTTTTTATTCAATAGTGCCTGGAAGTTTAGAGTTCAAGGGCAGTGGATATAACTTGTTTGTAGTTATCTTACAAGGGCAATTTATCATGGAAAATTTTATTTCTGTGTATTCATGGGTCTGCCAACCATGAAATTTGGCTAATGTTTTTTGTTTGTGTTTTTAGGCTTTTCTTACCCTCTCTTCATTCAGTCCCTCTCGTATCTATTCCCCTCTCCCAGCCTCCCTCACCATTGGGTAAGCAAATATTCCAGGAAAAAATATTTTTTATGGGAGACAACGTGCCCGATATGTTAGATAAATAGCATGAACTATAAACCAAATAACCAAGCTCCATATGCTACAGTTAGTATTAGAAATACGTTGAAATTTAATTTTCTGCTTACTTCTAGAGCATTTCGAGATTCTCTTTCTATCCAAATAATTGCATGATCTCTTGTAGCATTGCATGATAGCACAATATGTTCAAATCTTCCTTCAACTGGAATCGCAGTCCTCACATCAGGAGGAAACCTTCCACATCTACAAAAGTAAGTATTTAAGAATTCAGTTTACAATCAAACGTAAGCATTGCCGGCCTAATAAAAGATCAGATCCTACTTACATTCCTATGTATATTTGGTATTTTTTTTTTGAAAAGATTACTGATAAAAAAAGGCCGGCCCAGTGCATGAGGCTCCCGCGATTGCGGGGTTTGGCGAGGGCTAGATGTACGCTGCCTTACCCCTGCTTTGCAGAGAGGCTGTTTCCATGACTCGAACCCGTGAACACCAGGTCACAATGAAGCAACCATACCGTTGCGCCAAGGCTTGCCCTCTCATACAAGGATATTACTAGAAAAAGAATTACAAAGGGAGCAGAGTTGCCCCTCATACAAGGACTCCCAACGCTCACCAGATTGACCCAACAAATTGGCCAGCTCATTGGCTGATCAAGGAATACAAGAAAGAAAAGTAAAATTTCCCAGTTAATTTGACAAGTAGATCATATATCTCCAATAAGAAAAAGGGCAATCATTGCTCTAGTGTTAGCAAATTTATGACATCGTGTGATAAAGAGAAGCATGCCTTATAAAGTCTTGGGACTTTCCAGATGGTAGATGCAATTTTCTGCTAATTATTAACTGCAAATTATAGTAGCCAATAATAAGAAGCATATAGCTTTGAGCAATTCCAAGAGCAAAGTACCATAGCAGCAATTTTGTGAGACATAAGTATAAAATTAGTCAGAATTTCTGTTTGTCATACAAAACTCAACTCAACTCAACTAAGCCTTTGTCCAAAACTAGTTGGGGTCGGCAGAAAAGTTCAAAGTTTATGGCTGGATGCCAACCTGACGCCAACCCTCCTCCTTTATCTTGGCTTGGCACAGGCTTTGAAAAACACAGGCAGAGTTCTGTTAGTCATACATTTTTTTTTATTTTTTTTTTGGCTTAGGAGCACAAGATCTCTCTTGGAAAACATATATCTGAATTTAAAGGTTATATGTGTCGTTTCTTTCTCCGAGTTTAAATGATAATGTCCTGTATTAATTTAACAGTATTATGTAGGGAAGTTTCCTTCTTCGAGCATAAATGATTATGTCCTGTATTAATATAACGGGATTATGGAAGGAGATAAGTTTTTGCACAAACAAATGTAAAAGAAATGAAATCGCCGGAAGCATTTGGTCAGCTGAATACGTGTTTTAAAGGGGTTGGGCATGTAGCTCAATGGTTGAGGCTTTGTGTTCTTGCAAAATACGCTATCCTTCTAATGCACTTTCCTGATAAGTTTTTTCCTTTATGAACAAATGTGTTGTTTTCGATTTTCTTATGGATAATCAGAATCCAGCAACAATCCAACCTTCATAGGGCAATCGAAGCAAAATTCCCCTCAAATTCTTGATACAAAGTATCCAATACCCTTAAATCCATGTGTGTTATCAGTATCTCAACGTGTGATTCGTTGCAACATAAACTTTTACCTATTGCCTTTATTTCTATGAAAGTGGTTGAATGTACTGTATATAACTATATATATTCACCATTTGGGCAAAGAGATACATCAGCCCGAACCATTAGACCATTACATATCAATATCAATATTTGATTTATCCATTTGTAGACATTTTTTTGACAAACGCTGAATTGAATGAAAAGGGAATGGTTCTGTAGAACATAGTTTTTTGGTTTAGGCTGTGTTTGGAAACAGATATTCAACTCAGGCAAAAAAAATTTTAAAGGTTCAGGTACCTGCAAAATTTTCTCTCAACGATATGATACATCCGTCCAGGAGCATATAGCCTTCTCGGATCTCTAAGCTTTCTATCCTCCGGTATAAACGTATCTCTCAGGCAAATGAGAAATATATAGCAGGGCAAGCTGTCCAAAGCAGTAAGACCTGGTTTAAAATAATAGTAATTCACTCCTCTTCAACCTTAACCTAAAACAACTGTTCGCTTGAATACCATAAGATGGAGACAGAAATAGTCTCAAAAGCATTATTTAAAAAACAAATCTCACCAGAAGATCGATGTAAAAATATTCTCCAACGGTGTTGGTGTTCTTGGCAAGAAATCATCCTGGAAAATTCCCATGGTTAAGACATCACAATCAGTACTAGATAGTGTGATGGGAGATTAAAAAAAAACCACAAAAAAAATAATTACTGCATGGCAGAAAGCTAGAAGTTTTACAGAATTGAGTTCATAAGCATAAATTCCTTCAAATCAGATGGTTAACATTGTTCGATCGGCACAACTATGTTAGAATTACAATTTCAATAATCAGAAAGCTAGAGATTTGCACAATTGAATTCATAAGCATTGTTAGAATAAGCCTATATGCCTATGGGCATTTTAGTCATTGTACAGCTTTTAGTATATTAATAAAAGGGTGAGGGGGATATACCCAACTCACACACTTTCTCTCTAATCTCTTTTGCAACATGGTATCAGAGCCCTAGGGTTTCTGATCCCTAGGGAAACCTTTACCCTCCATCTTCTCCATCAACCCTAACCCTAACCCTCCCCTTTCTCCCTCTCTCTCACCTAACCCTAACCTAACCCTAACCTAACCCTAATCCGCTACAGTATCGCTACAGTACCGCTACTTCTCCTCTCTTTTACCCAGCCCTCCCTTCCTGCCCTTCCTAGCACCCCGTCGCCCCCCTCCCTTCAAACCCAACCTGCTCCACCTATTATAGCCTCTAAAACCCTCTTTTAAACCCTAATCTATTTTCTGGTCTTGCGTTTCATTGTTTTTCTTTGCTCAATGTGCTGATCTTCTTTAATCCTCTTCTCCATTTCTCTTTCAGCATCTTCCTGGTTCTTTATGGGTTTCTCTATACTCATGTTCTGCACCTTTGATATCGTCATATGACTCTTTCTATTGATTAGTTTGTTCTGCCTATCTTTCTCTCCTTTCTATTTGCTGTTGCCGTTGGTAGTGGGTTCTTTGTTCGTCTATATTCGTTGTCGTTATGGATCCTCCCGTCATTGTTGATCCCTCCATTGGCATGACCACTGACGCCAATGCCTCTACCACCATGGGTTTAAAATTTCGACCGAAATCCAAAATTTCGGTTTTCGGTGGGGACCGAAACAGTTATTTGGCGAAATTAGAAATTTTGGTAATTTCGGTCCGAAATTTTGAGAAAATGACTTTTATTTTTAAAAAGAAAGCGTTACAAAATTTCGGAATTTTGAACGAGAGTAATTTCGACCGAAATTTTGAAATTTCGGTTTTAGGGAAGACTGAAACCGGTACTGAAATCGGAATTTTAAACCTTGTCTACCACAACCTCGGCCCCTTCTTCTTCTTCTCACTTGGCACATGTGGAAAATTCTTACCCACAGTTGAATATTGCCAAGTTTGATGGAACCAACTATTTACCGTGGAAGGTTGCGATTGAGACTTACCTACTTGGGCGAGGCAAAGTCCGTTTCCTTCGTGAGGATCCTCCTTCGCCTAAGGATCCTACGTATACTTGCTGGGAGCAGGAAGATGCATTGATACAGAGTCTTCTATGGCAGAGTATGACTCCTGATATTTATTCTACTCTGATTCTTCTTCCAAGTACGAAGGAGATCTGGGATCATACTGCAGTGACGTATTCTGGGGTTGAGAACATCACTCGTATATGTTCCTCTTACTCTGAGGGGATACAGTTCTGTCATGACATGTCTCTTGAGACTCATTACGGGAAGTTCATCTCTTTATGTCAGCAGCTTGATGTCTTTCTGCCACTCACTTCTAATATTAATGTTCTCCGGCGTCAACGGGAACAGATTCGAGTGGTGCACTATCTTGAGAGCCTAGGCCCAGAGTTTACTCATCTGCGCCATCAGATTCTTAGTTCTGGGAACATTCATTCGTTGCGCGACTCCCTCCCTCCCTACTTCTGACCGTTCGGCTCTTGCAGCATATGATGGTGGTGGTGGTACTCATCCTTCTCGGGGTGGTGGTTCTTTTTCACGAGCTTGTGGCTACGGTGGCCGTGGTGGTAGTCGTGTTGGGAGTGGGCGTGACCGTCCTTATTGCACCCACTGCCAGCGCGATGGTCATGTCATTGAGACTTGTTATACACTGCACCCCGAGCTCAGGCCGCCTCGATAAGCTCACCTCAGCACTTCTGTCCCATCTGACTCAGTCGTCTCTGCCCCTGCCTTGCCACCTGCTGATGACTCATTCTCCTTTACTTGGGCAGACTATGAGGAGCTCCAGCACCTTCGACAGAGTGCTTCGCAGTCCACTGCTGGCTTTGCTCAGCCAGGTAGTTCACATACTACATTACTTTCTAGCTCCGGGTCCTGGATCATTGGCTCAGGAGCCTCGAACCATATGACTGGTAACTCATCATAGCTCTTTTCTTTTCGCAGTTTTCCACCTGCTTTTCAGTCATTACTTTAGCTGATGGTTGCACTACACTTATCACTGGTATTGGTACCACATGTCCTTCACCTAATCTTCCGCTATCTTCAGTATTGTGTGTCCCTAAATCTCCTTTTAGTTTATTATATGTTAGCCAAATTACGAAAAATCTTTCTTGCTCTATCTCATTCTTTCCATGTTACTGTCTTTTTCAGGATCTTTCAACTGGGAGGACGATTGGATCGGGTCGTGAGGTGGATGGCCTGTACCGTCTTGACTGCATCCCCTCTTCGTCAGCCTTACACAGTTCAGTGGATGCCTTTCAGTGGCACTGTCGACTGGGTCACCCATCACTTCAGCGCCTCCGGGCGACATCCTTAGTTCCCTCTTCTGTCTCTCCATTTCATTGTCAGTCTTGTGAACTTGGGAAGCATCATAGAGTGTCTTTCCCTTCTCGAGTTGTCACTAGAGTAGATAGTTTATTTCAGCTCGTTCATTGTGATGTATGGGGACTTTCTAGGGTTGCGTCGAATAATGGATTTCAGTATTTTGCTGTTGTTATTGATGATTACTCTCGAATGACTTGGCTGTATCTATTGAAAGACCGTTCCCAGGAACGGTCTTCTCTGCATTTCAAAATTTTCAGAATGAAATAAAAAACCAGTTTAGTTGCAGTCTTAAATGCCTGCGTACTGATAATGCACGTGAGTTTTTTTCTGGTACTAGTGGCTTTCAGGATTATCTCTCCTCTCATGGCATTATCCATCAATCTTCTTGTGCATACACCTCGCAGCAAAATGGTGTCGCCGAAAGGAAACTGCGCTATCTACTTGAAGTGACTCGCACTCTCCTCTTCCAGATGCATGTTCCTAAAACCTACTGGTTTGACGTCATTCGCACTGCTTGTTTCCTCTCCAATCGTCTTCCATCTTCGGTGCTTCATGGGGAATCTCCATTTCACATCGTTTATCCACATCAGGATTCATTCCCTCTTACGCCCCGTGTCTTTGGCTGCGTTTGTTTTGTCCATCATTTGGGACTTGGCCGCGACAAGCTTGACCCTCGGTCAGAATGATGTGTTTTTCTGAGTTACTCTCGCACCCAGAAAGGATATCGTTGCTATAGTCCGCGTCTGCGCCGTTGGTATGTATTAGCTGATGTGACATTTTTTGAATCAGAATCATTCTTTGGCTCTACCTCCGTTCCTCATGTTGTCAGAACGGAACCTGAAGTGACCATTTCTCTTCCTGTTCTTCCCCCTCTTCCTCCGACTTCCTTAGCACCTCCTCCTGCTTGCCCCACTGGACAGGTTGATTCGTGTGCTCCTAGGGTGGCTCGTCCCCCTACTAAAGTCCAATATCAACATCGTCAACAACAGGCACAACTTCCTCACACCGACAAATTGTCTTCACAGGCAGAGATCTCTTTACCTTCTCATCAGGTACCTTCATCTCCTGTAGTTGTTTCTGACTCTCCTATTGCTTCACGTACTCATTCTCAATCTACTGCTCACCCCATTTCTAATTTTGTCTCTTATGATCGTCTAACTCTTCTTTTCAAAAGCTTTGTCTTGTCTGTGTCTTCTGCTGTGTTACCCCAGTCTCTGGATGAGGCTCTTCATCACCCAGGATGGCGAGCTGCAATGGATCTTGAAATGGGAGCTCTGCATTATAATCACACATGGGATCAAGTTTCTCCACCTGCTGGTGCTCATCCTGTAGGATGCCGTTGGGAGTTCTCCATTAAATATCTACCTAATGGCACCATTGATCGACTGAAGGCTCGTCTGGTGGCCAAGGGCAACACTCAGACATTCGGTGTCGACTATCATGAGATGTTTTCCCCAGTGACGATGATTCCTTCCGTTCGGGTTCTCCTCTCCCTTGCATTAAATAATGGATGGCATCTTCACCAGTTAGATGTGAAAAATGCTTTTCTGCATGGCGACCTCCTTGAAGATGTGTATATGGAGCAAGCACCAGGTTATGTTGCTCAGGGGGAGTTGTCCTCATCAGTCTGTCACCTCAGAAAAGCAATTTATGGGTTGAAGCAATCGCCGCGTGCATGTTTTGGCAGATTTAGCGAAGCAGTTATGAGGTTTGGCCTCAAGCAGTGTAGTGTGGATCACTCAGTATTTAGTCCTCAGCAGGATGCATTATGTTAATTGTATATGTCGATAACAACATTATTACAGGGAGTGACTCAGGGGGAATTCGGAAACTAAAAGCCTTCCTACAAAAAAAGTTGGCGACAAAGGACTTGGGACGTCTCAGATATTTTCTTAGGATAGAGGTTGCATATTCTTCTAGTGGTTTGTCTCTATCATAGAGGAAATCTTGGTGTGAAACCTGTAGCTGCACCCATGGATCCAAATGTGAAGCTGGTTCCAGAAGATGGTGAGTTGTTGAAGGATCCTGGTAGGTATAGAAGACTTGTGGACAAACTTATATACCTTACGGTTACTCGCCCTGATATATCCTACGCCGTTGGGGTGGTTAGCCAGTACATGACCTCTCATCGTACTTCTCAGCAACTAAATCTAAGATTCAGTACTTTGACATTCTCATCACAAAACTTGGATAAAAGCTCCTTGACACCATCTATAGAGTTTCCTATGTCTAAAAGATGGATGTTTCATAAAGTTTATAAAATCAGAAACTTTCTATTTTTTCAATCTCCATCCTTGATCAACTAAATCTAAGATTCAATACCATCTAATCCTCATCTCAAAACTTGGCTAAAAGCTCATTGACACCATCAAGAGGGTTTCCTATGTTTAAAAGATGGATCTTTTAAAAAGTTTCTAAAATAAGAAACTTTCTATTTTTTTAATCTCCTTCCTTTATCAACTAAATGTAAGATTCAATACAAACTCATCCTCATCTCAAAACTTCGCTAAAAGTTCCTTAACAACATTTCGAGGGTTTCCTATGTCTAAAAGATGGATGTTTTATAAAGTTTCTAAAATAAGAAACTTTCTATTTTTTCAATCTCCATCCTTAATCAACAAAATCTAAGATTCAATACCATCTAATCCTCATCTCAAAACTTGGCTAAAAGCTCTTCCACAACATCTCTAGGGTTTACTTAGTGTAAAAGATTGATGTTTTATAAAGTTTCTATAATAAGAAACTTTTTATTTTTCAATCTTCATCCGTCAGCAACTAAATCTAAGATCTAATACCCTCTCATTCTCAACTAAAAACTCAGCTGAAAGCCCCTTGACACCATCTCTAGGGTTCGGTCACTCAAGGACCTACTCCACTCCACCAAGACCTCTTGGTGCTTTCACTACGGATTCCCTTAATGGCGGGGAATCAACCAAATTATAATGGTCCGGCTCCGCCTTGCAAGACTCGCCACGAATTGGAGAAAGTTCTGCGTCTCCAACACTCGCTCTTGAGATGGCTACACATCTCTTCGCACTCGCAAAAAATACAATGTTCTTCAAAGAAAGAAAGCTAAAAATCCCTCTACAAGGGTTACAAAGGATGGATGTAGATGTACAAATTTAAGCCTAATCAACTTCCTTGGTTAGAGATGAGAGAGGCACTAAGAAAACTTTGGTTTGATCTTTAGAATGTTCAAAATAATGTTCAAAGATGGTATAGAAAGGTTTAGATAGTGTATATAAAGCCCATTTGAAAATATGACCGTTTGGGGGTAAAACTGTAAAAAACGGAGTTGAAAAAGTCAACAAGAAAAAGCCCCAACGACACTTTTGCCTGGCCGCTACGGTCGATCGGGCCACAGCGGTCGCCCGTCCTTATCGGGCACCTTTTTTTATTTTCAAATTCTCTATCGTCGCGGTCGACCAACCCAATGGCGGTCGTCTGGCGAGGACTACCTATTCGCTCAAAAAATTCGGCTCAAAACCTTTACGTGGTCGACCGACTCTTGGCGGTCGTCCACCCCAACCATACTGGATTGTTTCTGTATGAAACAATAACACATCCGCGGTCGGCAAGGACTACCTCGGTCGAACGGCCCCGATAAGTTTCGAGATGCTTGGAATTCCAGGTTCCATCTCGCACTCACCCGGCATAGCCCAGTCGACCGGCCCTATATGACATTCCTTTTTTACTTTAAAAACTTTTGGGACTTTTGGGCCATGGATTTTCGGATTTAATCCTACATTTTCAAATACAATTTCAAATAAATTTTATCCTATGTTTAATGCCTTTGACATCTCTAAAAACAAAGAGAGGAGTACTGTAGACACCCCATTTTGACTGGACCATTTTTTCCGAAGTCGAATAAATTACCGAAAATCGAATAAGAGTCCCGAAACCGAATAAAATTTCGAAACCGAATCCCAAAAGTTCCCGAAGGAGTAGGTCCTAAATGCCAAGAAAATCTAAAACTTTGTTAGCTTGTTGTGTTCATGGAGGAGTACAAGGTTCCCAGAAGATGGCCATTGTTCTAAGCTCCAAGCAGAATGCTTGCAAATTTTCAGCAAAATCGGAGAAGAATTGCCAAATATAACGAACGGAGTAAGTGCAAGAATCAAAATATGGTTGTATGAATGTTATTTTTTCTAGTCATGGCAGTAGGGGAGTGAAAGGGATAGGGATTATTATTCAAACAACATGGTCATACACTAATTGAGGGGTTCTCAGATGTTGATTGGGCAGGATCCCCCTGCGGATAGGAGATCAACTACTGGGTATTGTACCTTTGTTGGAGGTAACCTAGTTTCATGGAAAAGTAAGAAACAGGATGTCATTGCAAAATCAAGCGCAGAGGCAGAATACAGAGCCATGTCGCACACTACGACTGAGATTATTTGGTTGAGATCACTCCTAGCTGAGATTGGTATTGTGTTTCCTTCGCTATCACAATTGTATTGTGACAACAGAGCAGCTATCTATATTGCGATGAATCCGGTCTTTCATGAGAGAATAAAGCATATTGAAGTTGACTGTAATTTCATTCGTCAGAGAATCCAGAAAGGGGACGCGCTGTATTTACTCGTTTTGCAGAACAGTTGGCTGACATGTTTACCAAATCATTAAATAAATCAAAACTGAGTGACATATGTAAAAGCTAGGAATGTACAATTTATACATTCCAGCTTGAGGGGGAGTGTTAGAATAAGCCTATATGCCTACGGGCATTTTAGTCATTGTAGTTATTGTACAGCTTTTATTATATTAATAAAAGGGTGAGGGGGAGATACCCAACTCACACACTTTCTCTCTAATCTCTTTTGCAACAAGCATAAATTCTATTTCAATAATCAGAAAGCTAGATATTTTACAGAATTGAGTTCATAAGCATAAATTCCTTGGAATCAAATGACTCGGATTGTTTGATCGACACAATTAGATTAGAATTACAATTTCAATAACCAGAAAGCTAGAGATTTTACAGAATTGAGCCCATGAGTATAAATTCATTCGAATCGGATGGTTAGGATCTTTCAATCGGCACAGTTAGATTAGAATTACAATTACAGTAATCAGAAAGCTAGAAATTTTACAGAATTGAGTTCATAAGTATAAATTCCTTTAAATCAGCTGGTTAGGATCGTTCAATCCGCACAATTAGATTAGAATTACACTTCGAATCAGATGGTTAGGATCATTCAATCGGCACAATTAGATTCGAATTACAATTTCAAGCATAATTTCCTTGGAATCAGATGATTAGGATTGTTCGATCGGCACAATGACATTAGAATTACAATTTCAATAATTAGAAAGCTAGAGATTTTACAGAATTGAGTTCATAAGCGTAAATTCTCTTCTAATAACCAGAAAGCTGGAGATTTAACAGAATTGAGTTCATAAGCATAAATTCCTTGGAATCAGATGGCTAGGATTGTTTGATCGGCACAATTAGATTAAAATTGCAGTTTCAATAACCAGATAGCTAGAGATTTTACATAATTTAGTTCATCAGAAATATGAAAATCATACATTTAGTGAAAAAATGAAACTAGACAAAATAAAAAAATTAATTTTTTTCAAAATCTTAAATTCAAATTACTATACTTTTAAATAATATTTTAAACTTATATGAATGGTGTAGTGTACACTTTTACATTCGTTTTAGTTATTTTGCTATTTTTAAATTTAATAACCAAATAGAAAAATAAAATTTAATAGAAACAGTTAAAACTAATAATATTAAAATTTAACTTTGTTTAATCGTCACAATCAGATTAGAATTACAATTTCAACAATAAAACTCTAATATAAACCCTAAACTAATTTTTTTTTTTTACTTACCTGCAAAATAACAGAGTTTATGACATCAGCATACTTCACAGCAAGATTCAACGACATACACCTCGCCGGAGCAATCGCATAACATCGGATTTTACTCCTCGGAATCCCTCCGAGCCGATCTAAATGATTCACCACCAAAATCGTCAAAAGCGCGGCGATTCCTGACCCCAGAGAATGTCCCACAAAGACCATCTTATAGTGGGACCCATTCTCTCTCCACAAATCTTTCAACGTTTCTGATTCCCGATTTAATAACCAAATCGCCGATTTTAAAAGTCCGTGGTGAACGTACCCTCCATCGAACATTTGCATTCCTAATCGATTGTCTAATAAGAGCTTGTAATCGGTCTCTTTGGAGAGATTAAGACCACGAATGGCTAGGATGATTTCTTGATTATCATGGTCGGTGTAGATTATGTAAGGTGGGGCCTGGCCTTGGGTTTGGTCATAGGTGGCGCGTTTAATGAGCCAGTTAGGGTTCATTTGGTAGCCAACGGGTGGGGGGTTTTTAGGGTTTTGGAGGTCGTCTTCATAGATTGCGAGGATGGCTCGGCACGTGCGAGGGACTGGATCAAACTCGTGTGGGGTGGCTGTGGGCCAGGTTTCGCTGTCGTATGAGCCGATGTAGGTGCAGCGTTTCCAGAGCCAGCGGGTGCAGCCGAAGCAGAAAACGTATTCTAGTCCACAGGCTACGGACATTTTTTTTATTTTTTTTTTGTGGAGAGGAAGAGAAGGGAGGAATGAGATTTTTTGGGGGATTTGTGGTGTTAGAGAGGGTTTTTGTCTTTTGAGGAGGAAAGGAAAGGGGGGATGAATTATAAATTTTGTGGGTGGTGGGCCCTACTGTGATGTGGATTACAGGGTGGCGTTATCAAAAAGTACAAAAAAAGGAAAGGAAAGCAGGGGAAATGCAGGACTCTGATGATTCTGATTGGATGACAGCCAGCCGTCAGCGGCGGTATTAAAGCATCCTGTCTTTTAGTGTTTAAAGAGGCGTCCAAAAGTGTTAAAGTTCCCAAAAGACAAGCTTCATCTTTGCAATTATTAAAACACGAGTGGTAAGCCCCAGGGGTGCAACTTCGGTCTGGCTCAACCTCAACTTCGATGGGTTCAACCTGATTTTGGCTCAAGTTGGGTTGGCATTTCCTTGGGTTGGGTTGGGTTGGGTTGGGAAAAGCCAACCCTACGTCACCCGAACCCGACCCTCGTTCTCTAATTTTATCTTAATTTTCTTTCGATTATTATATTTGTCTGTTTTGCCCGAGGTGAACCCAAACCAGCCCGAACTGATTTCGAGTAGATGGGTTGGGTTAGGCTTGGGAGATTTAGATGTGGGTTGGTTTAGGGTTGATCATCCTCAACCCAAGGCTCAATCCGATGCAACCCGGGTTGCATAGGTTTGGCCTCAATTTGATCCAACCTGACCCGAGTTGCACCCCTACATGTTTTGATATTTCTACTAAAGCTTTTTGTCTTCTGGCATTTAAGGATGTTAAAAGGTTATTACAGTTCCCAAAAAGCACTCACAAGCCGATTAAACAAAGAAATTGCGACCGTGCAAGTAAACATGGTTGAGCTGATATAATCACCCTTTTGGAGAAATGCTACGGTAGGGTGTGACCTCATTGTATCGTAATGAGGGAGGCACGCCTGGGATTACGTAAGGCCCCACCTGTGATTGTGATTGATCTGGACTGTCCATCTCATAGGCTCTATGTTAGATTTTTTTACTTTGCGCTAAATTCGTTGCATCCGACGGTCAACATTCAATGACCAAACTTAGATGTTAGAATGTTGGATTGGGATGATATTTGGGCCTTAAGACATCCTACAAAGGGCGTTAAAGCAACACCAAATGGGAAAATCAATCCTTGAGCTTCTCATGGAATAAAATATAAATGGCGTCATATTGATCAAAGGGCTGGGATCATCTCAATAAAGTGGGACCAGTAGCAATGGGCCTTCTGCGATGGACGCTAGCAAATCCCTCCTTGGAATAAAAGGGAAATGATATTTTTGCACCCGAATAAAATGAATCATAGATTTTTTACAAAACATTTTCCTTAGTCTCTATTTCTTTTACTCAAACCAGACTAAGACAAATTTTACACCACATATGCATACTCAAGCCAGACTGTTCGTTTGATGACCCTATACGGATGATCTATAAGCCCGAAAACTTGGCCCAATAATTAGACAATCCTCACTGCCCGAAGAATAAACTGATCCATTGAAAGTCTAGATTGAAAGAAGGTTTTCGTTGGGAAATGATAAATGCGCCTCTTTTCATCACGTAGAACACCCAACTGCAGTGTACGTGGCAATCAAATCGGTTGAATCCTTCTGACGTGAAGTACATCAGCCCCTCTGTAGTCATTGATACACTACTGCTGGTGTCCATAGTAATGAGAAGGGGCGCATTTATCATTACCCTTATTGTTTTTAGTTTCTAACCATTGTATATAGAAAATTTAGACAAATGGGTTTGGTCAACTAACTTAATATTATATTTTAAATGAAAAGGACCAGTTCTAGAGAAATAATTCTTGCCATCTACTCTAATAACAAATTATTGATTTAGCTGAATAACTACATAAAATTGGTAGACGAATTTCTTAGGTGGATCTTCTTCGTCAAAGGATATAGATGTATAGAAAATGCACATCCCATTTGACCAAGCCTAATTTTAAACGTGTTACGCCAAAACTAAGACATCCGCGAATGAGATTTGTCTTATTAAGACAGGGATTGAGCCTCTAGCTTAATAGTTAGGCATTGTTCTTTAACTTAGAGATCGGAGGTTCAATCCCGGCTTACCTAACAAAATAAAAATCCTCATCAGGTAGGTAGGTCTTAGAGAGGATGTTTGAAAGGTATTTATCTATCTATGTATATAAGTACTATATGCCCTAATAATTAAGTAATTTTTATTTGGATATTTTTTACATGAATAAATGATAATTTATTTTATAGCTTGCAATATCATAATTGTTTATGCGTACTATATTTTAATATCATATTTGATATTTATATAATATCCCTCGGAGGGTGTTGGGATGAAGGAAAAAGAAAATTATGGAAAATATTGAAAATAAAATTCTAAGGTCTTTTAGGCTTGCAATTTTTCTTTTAAAGCAAGGATATGTATTGATTTTGGAAAAAAAAAACTATGAAAAATAAGTTGACCATACATTAGAAAATTCATTTTTCTTAGAAATAATACATCCAAACAACCCCTTAGATAACATTGGAGACACAATGATTATGATTGGAGGATCATTGGGCGATACAGGCCATGTTTGGCACCCATGAATTTTTTTTTTCATGATAAATTTAGTTTCTCAAGTGGTGAGAGAGGGGTAGGACGGGGTGGGAGGAGTGATCCAAATTTATATTTGTTGATTTTTAAAATAAATTTTCGGAATTTATATGGCCAAACATCCGATCTGACCGATGGGGCATTCAATCGCACCTTCTATGCATGCATGTAATTTCTAAATAAAAATGAATCAAAATACCACAAATATAATAGAGTGGGCAAAACAAACACTACTCACAAACCTATCTTTGAATTCCTAGAAAGATAAAATAAAAGAAATACTTCCTCTATTTATCTATAGGGAATGAACAATGATCTAAGAAGAGAAAAAGAAACAAAACAGAAAACGAGTTTGAGATATTCTTCAAACTCACAATTCTACATCCCAGTGCATAGTTTCTCCTTTTCAGACGAAGGAGATCTTCTTCTTCAAAGCCATAAGATGTGTGTTTCTGAGGCCTCTTCATTTCTTTATCGTTCTATTTTTATTCTTGATTGATATGCATGCCCCTATTTATAATAGTAACAGTTTCCTTCAATCCCATAATTATAATAAATAGTATGTCTCAGGCTTACTACTAATTGTAAATTGCATGTTTGTTATAAATATTAAATTGTGGACTTACTAAAAATAGTAAGTTTACTTGGAGCTCTTAGGGATATTTTCTCCTAGAGATATTCTCTCTTTCCTTCTTAAGAGAAACTCTTTCCGATAAAATAGACTAGAGAACTGTCAGCTCATCATATCTTTGATATTTATCTTATTATTTACAAATGTGCAAATCTACCCATGTGAAATATTATCTGGTGTGTAAGACCCCTGATCTGGGCCCACATATCTCTAAGATCCACTTGGATAAGGACAGATTTGAGAGGGCACGAATGATTAGAGGGTGAGAAGTTCCTAAAAAACAAGGAAACAAAAAACTCTACTCAAAATATGATTGATTTTTTCCTTGCTTTTAGGCACTTATCATCCTCTACTCATTTGTGCCCTCTCAAATCTCTCCCCCCACCCCCACTACCCCTCTCTCACTATATATAACAAAATGAACAATCAAAATACAGCTATCGGTCACTTTCTAGCACTCTCTTTCCATCATGGGTATTGTTGGGGTCAAAATCGGGCTCCAATTGTTGGGACCCGGGTAGAACTCGCCCTCAAAAGCTAGCTGTTAAGGGGAGGGAACCCATTCCCTTATAAGCCCATCCACATCGTTACACTCTGACGTGGGACTATTTTGCTTTCACGTGGAACCCCCCAACAATCTCCCCCTCCACGTGGAAACACGGTGGACAATCTCACCACTCCACGCGGCAGGAACGTGGGAACTACGAGATCTTCCCCGACGAATTTTCCCGTCCTCGGAGGCATACCGGGGTTACCGAGCTCTTCCCCGAGGGATATTTCCATCCTCGGAGGCTAAACTGGGGTTACCACGTGCCCGACTCTGATACTACTGTTGGGAATTTAATCGGGTAGAACCCGCCCTCAAAAGCTAGATGTTAAGGGGAGGGTGCCATAATCCTTTTAAGCCCATCCACATCCACTCACTTATCCGATGTGGGATTAATTGCTTTCACGTGGAACCCCCCAACAATCTCCTCCTCCACGTGGAAGCACCATGGACAATCTCGTCCCTCCACACGGCAGGAACGTGAGAACTACGAGATCTTCCCTGATGGATTTTTCCGTCCTCGGAGGCTGTGGACCCCGATCCGAGAGAGAGGTGGGAGACGAGCCCCTAGCGGCCTATGGATCATCCACATGTGAAGGAGAGCTCTACTAAGGAACTCTCGAAACGGATGCCACCCTCATAGCATAGCACGAGTGGCGATAAACGAGGAGATACCTCTTGATCAAAGGATAAATCCTCAAACCAAGACGTACCTAAAACAAACTCAGAGTCACCATCCATGAATAGGCCATGGAACCCAAAAAACAAATATGCTCTGTATACCGTGGATAACTAGAAATATATATGGGCTCGAACTTGATTACGAATGGAGAAGGTCCGAAGAGCACCCCCAATCCGTCCGAGTGCAAGCACTTGGTCTCTTATGTCATTTATTATTAACCTTGAAGAGTCTTGAGCGAAAATCATGTAAAATAGGAACAAATATCCCCGAGTGGACGTCTACCTAAACATGCATGACCCGGAGATAAAATAATAAACATGCACAAAATAAATGGAAGAAGTGTCGCCTAATCACAGCTAGGTTATGAGTGACATGTCTAACTGGTGTCTAAGTTCTGGTGGACAAACACATGCATGCTACAGCTAAATATATAAGGTCTGCACAGGAAAGTAAGAAAACACAACAAAACATACAACACAACTCGACATCACATACAATACAACAAGACAAAACTCTAAACTCTAAACGTACTATCTAGGACAAATTCCTAATTCTAAAGGAATATCTTTTTGAAAAACAAGGTTTTAAAGTTGTTTGAATGATTTTTGAAAGATTTACAAAGTCTATTTACAAAGTTTGGCTGGATTTGGGATAAAGATCCCAAGCTGCACTACGTACCTCGTGGAAGAGGATCAAGCCAACGTAGTTTGAAAACAAACTTTCCTAGTACGCTCCTAAAATAATTTACTTTATGACGTTTCAAATATTTTATTGTTTTAAAATGTTTTAATGTTTTTGAATCTCCAAAGATTTTCAAGTGTTTTTGGATTTAAATTTTTTTAACTCTTTTAGCCAAAAGGAACAACATAAGAAAACACACTATGTAATCCAAATTGCGGAAGAGTACAAACACCATAAGGTAAAACCCCTAGGGCTAAAAGGAAGAAACTAAAAGGTAAACTAGTGTTTCAACTATGAAAGCTAGATCCTAAATAGGCAAGCTTTAACAAGACTGAATAACTCTCTATAAAAAAGGAAACTACGAGTCTATAAGATAGACTCCTAAATGAACAACACTAAAGATAGGGTGCAAATGAAACAAAGATTCTCTAATAACGGTACCGAAATGGTAAATGAGTCAAAGACTCTCTAATAACGCTGCCAAAGAAAAAATGAGCCAAAGACTTTCTAACACTCTATAAAGGGTACCAATAAGCTAAGGTATGACTCCTAAAGAAAAGAGTGACTAAAACAAATGAGACAAATCATCTCTCCTATAGGGCTCCGAGTAACCTTATCATTGCCCTAGCATTGATAAATAAGAGACGAGGCAACTAAAAGACTAAATTAGTCTTCAACTAGTAGGAGTGCAACTTATGAGACTTAAGGTAGTCTCTTAGTGTCGACATATTTATGGTCATCTTAGAATAACGCAAACCAATCTCTAGATGGAATTCACATTTTTAATACTAATGAAGCCAGGACAAACCTCTATCAGATTTTATGACAACCAATCCTACATAACGAGAAAGAATAAATCAATTATAAAGAGAACACTATATAAACCAAACATTAAGTCAACCAATTCCCATACTACAAAATAGAAATTTAATCTCGGGTGAGTAGCACGTTTATATAGCACGTTAACCTATATCATGAGAAATAAACACACACACAGATATATATATATATATATATATATATATATGAGGAAAGTGTTTCTAGTCCGGCCGACTAGAGATCATTCTCTAGTCTGCCACCCAAAAACACATGGGTCCCACATATTTGGGTGATGCAAAGCATTCATTTGATGAGGCCTGACATAGACGGTGTCCACAAGAAATTAGCTTCATAGGATCATCCCAACCCTATGATTTGTGGAGCTTAAAATGGACGGCTATAAACTGCCACAAATCTGTCCATTTTTTAACTCCACAAATCGAAGGGTTAAGAAGATCCTATGAAGCTGAATTTTTGTGGACATCCTATCTATGATGAGGCCTATCAAATGAATGCTTTAGATCACCACAAAATATGTGGGACCCATGTGTTTTTGGGTGGCAGACTAGAGAATGATCTCTAGTCGGCCGGACTAGAAACACTTTCCTCTCTCTCTATATATATATATATCACAAAGAAAACAGAGTCTGTTATATTCAGTACCAATGAGAATTCGCACTACTAAAGAGCAAAATCCTTATTTCATGTTCTGTTATCAATGATTTAATGGGATGATTTCGACGGATCTTGCTTAACCTGCCTTGATCCGTGACTTTTCACTAGTTTTTTGCTTAGTTAAGTAACCCAATGTTTAATCCGGATTTTAGATTAACCTTGATTGATATTATTTTGACTAAATGATCACAAATCCTTGGTAAAGAAATACACCCAGCTCAAGGTCTGCCCTCGCTCTGAAGATTTATGAAAATCGGGTCTCGGAATGGAATCAGGGCCCGGGCTGTGAAGTGACCCTAGCTTATTTTGTCCCGATTGATGATCTGTAAAGTCAGATTGAGATATTAATGACCTAAAACATATAAATCCATGATAGAGGGACTCTCAAATGGATTTAACACACTAAATTCACCAATCAGGGTATTTTTTCAATTTTTCGGATCTAATCATCTCACCAGGTACATCTCTTTATTATTTTGGTTTTCAGAAAATTTGAGGATGCATATTTTACCAATGAAATTCCATGGATCAATATATTAGGTTATTGTTGGTTAAAGTGTAGCAAAATGAGGGTGTCTACAGATGCCCCTCTTTGGCAAAGGTTACTTAGTAACCGCATGCCAAAGCTAAAGTGACATTCTCATTTTGCAGAACTTTAACTGACAGTAGCCCAATTCAGATGGGCGATGTGATGTATCAATTTGTATTTCTATAGCAATTTTAATGAAATATTCCAAACAAAACAACCTGATACCCCCGAATGCAATGCAATCCTAAATGCAGACTAATGCAGTATTTTTGTGATTTTTAATATTTTTTCATGCAGCATGCTTTTCTATCCTAATGATGCAAGATGATAGAAGTGTGGGTGAAGGTTACAGATGATTGAAAAGATGATGATAGGAGACCTAATCTAGAGACCATAACTTGGTAATCTAGGATAGAATTTTTCTGGAAATCTGATAGTCCTAATCTAGACACCATAGTCACGTAATATAGAATATGATTTTTTTTTTTTTTTGAAAACTGGTAGACCTAATCTAGACACCATAGCCAGGTAATCTAGAGTATGATTTTTCTGGAAGCTGGTAGACCTAATCTAAACACCATAGCCAGGTAATTTAGAATAGGATTTTTCTGGAAGCTGGAAGACCTAATCTAAACACCATAGCCTGATAATTTAGAATAGGATTTTTCTGGAAGCTGGTAGACCTAATCTAAACACCATAGCCTGGTAATTTGGAATAGGATTTTTCTGGAAGCTGGTAGACCTAATCTAAATACCATAGCCTGATAATTTAGAATATGATTTTTTTGGAAGCTGGTAGACCTAATCTAAACACCATAGCCTGATAATTTAGAATAGGATTTTTCTGGAAGCTGGTAGACCTAATCTAAACACCATAACCTGGTTAATTTAGAATAGGATTTTTCTGGAAGCGACCAACAAGGCCCCACATAATGTGAGACAGTCTTGACCATGATTTTCTCAGCTGGATGCATGAAGAGTATTTGAATGAAATGAGTATAGATTGTAAACTTGAAAGCTCTGGGTAGCTGGAATGATTTATGAATGAAATAGGATAATGGATTTTTGAACTTTTTGAAAAAAAAATGTGATTGTGATGGAGATGAAAATCGAGATGGATTGAGATTAGGATGGATTGAAACTGATGGAAGAAATATTAGGATGTAAGGATATTGATGGGGCTTGATGGAATTGAGACTAGGTGTTTGGAAAACCTGGGAGTTGAAAAACTTTTTATTATAAAGGAGCTTTGTCTGTGGGGATACGGATATTTCATTTTCTTTGACAAGAAAGGACAATCAGCAAACTGGACCTGATAAACTTATGAGTAAAGGAAGGTTTGAATTGAATGTAATGCTCACA
Source organism: Tasmannia lanceolata (assembly GCF_043159265.1). Lineage (NCBI taxonomy): Eukaryota > Viridiplantae > Streptophyta > Magnoliopsida > Canellales > Winteraceae > Tasmannia > Tasmannia lanceolata. The sequence goes on from NW_027518721.1 coordinate 3,336,012, forward strand.
ACTCCTGAGGGTAGCTCTCTTTAACCATTACATCTGAGATTCTTCCAAGCCTGAGATGAGTTTTGGTTGCATGGTATTCTTCTAAAAGTCTTCACTTCTGAATTCTCTTTTAAACTAGCTTTGCTTAAACTGGCTTCTCTCACTTGTCTTTTGAAGTCTTCGGAATCAATCTGGCTCTGATGCATTCGCAAGTAAAAGTGATACCTTACCTCTTCACCGAAACAGTTGCAACCTTATGACACGAGGACGGAAATCAACTTGCATTAAAGTGAAGAATTGGCAAAAGACACTATTTGAGAAACTGAGAGATTCTGAAAAAGAATAGACTTGAATGGACTGATCGGAATAAAAGACAGTGATGCTTCTGACTTTTTTAATGTTTTTATTTTTGTTTTTGCTAAGTCTTGCCTTTCAGAGAATAATTTATCGATTGGTAAACATTTGAACATTTTCTTTAAAACAGTAGTACTTCATGGACATTATCACCGCTCCTTGGATTGCTTGATTTTCATGCCCCCTAGTTCCAAGAATTACATGTATTCTTGCCTGACTCTCTTGAAATTCCGAGTTATTTTCAATTGATGGATCACTCTGTGAAAATGTCGAAGGTAGCCTTCGTGGATAACCCTTACCATGACCAAGTTGCCCTTTTCGGGTTTTCAACTTGACGGACCGTCTGCCCTAGCTTTTGCCTGAACTACCCTTTTCAGGTTTTCATTTCAGCGGGCTTGTACCTTGATTTTTGCCTAAGCCGTCCTTTTGGATTTTCAACTTAGCAGGTGAATGACCTTAACTTTTGTCTAGACAGCCCTCACGGGTTTTCAGCCTAGCAGGTCTTCAAACTCCATTTTTTTTATTTATTTATTTGCCTGGAACCTTTGCATTGTACGCCGGAAGGACTTTATGGGTAGGATAAGGGTTCATTGAAGAAAAAACTTGAGGTTTATGCAAATTTCGACCGAACCTGTGTATACAGGTTGCCTACGTATCCCGGCATAGGAATCAGGTCGAGCATAGTTCAGGGTAGGTGCTCCTAGTTTAGAAGCTTTCATTGATGGTTTTGCTTTTTTCTCCTTTTCATTTTTTTTTTGTTTCGACCGAACCTAGTTTTGCCAGGCTGCCTACGTACCCCAGTGTAGGGATCAGGTCGCGTGTAGTTTAAGGCAGATGCCCCTAGTGTGATGGGTTTTGAAAGAAAATTTTATTCAGGCTCAAAGGGGTTTGAAAAGGGATTTGATTTTTTCCTTTTTAGGGTTTTAATTTTCTGGGATTTGCTCGGCCAAAGAAGGCCTTCCGGTGTTCAATGATAGAATTTTTTTTTTTTTTTTTGAGTTTGACGGCATTTCCAGGTAAGGGTCTTGTTGAAGGTTTTATCTGGTTCTTGACCCCTTCTGTTTGAATTTGAACATCGATTCTTCATCTCCAAAGGGATCGCGATATTAGATCTTGAACTCTTTTGCAATGAATTTTGTGTCCGCACACTAGTTCTGATAGATTTGACCATTGGAAGCATAAGAGGTGGCCTTAACTGATGCCCCTTGTGTACGTGTCTTCATTCTTTGATTTCATATCTTTGTAAGACCAAGCGAGGCTTTTCCCGTATTCTTGTAGTAGGTTTATTGATTTCTTGCATTCCTTAGAGGGTAATGTGTTCCCAATTCATATTTTCTGAATTAAAGTTTAAGTCCAAATGTTTATAATTCTAATTTCTTCTCTGAAAAGCTAGGCCTGATGCTCCTCTTCTTGTTTAAGTATTTGCTGTAACTCAAGTGGAGTTTCGTCAACCTTTTTATCCTCTTCCGAGGAGGGATTTTTTTTATTGTAATTTAAGTCAGAAGCATACACTCGAAGATACTGAGAAATAAATTTTATTGAATGAGAAGAAATTACATTTGCTGACTCTTCCTGAACAGGCTCAGGATTCACAATTCTGGACTCAAAATAAATGCAGGAAATAATGACTCGCCCGGACTAGGCACTTATTGTAACTGAATATAAGAACTGGACTCGGCATCACGACTGGACTAAACATGAATTGATAAAGACATAAACTTTAATCGGAAAGACCTTCTTCGGTTGCAACTGTATGGATCTGAGATTCAGCGAAACTTCCTTTGTCTTGGATAGCTGCAATAAGTGTCACTTCAGCTTCTGGTGCATCATCCACAACAAGAACAGTATCTGAACCAGCTTCTGATTTTTTAACAAAATAAACTTCTGACTGCAATTCTGGTAGGGCTGCCTTTCTGTGCTTCTTCTCCTCATCTTCTACTCCTACCCAGTTAAGGATATGGGGGTGATGTTGGGAATCAAATGTATGAATTAAGGTAGAATGATCAAACTCGGGATTGTCCAAAAATATGGCATTGACATCGGCTGGAGGTGGAGCAGCATGGTTTGGCAGGGGATTGTTGACTACATTTGGCTTTGGTGGAAAGACGAGTAGGTCATTATCAATAAGCTTTTGGATTACAAACTTCAGGCTTAAGCATCGATCAGTAATATGGCCTGGTCCTTGATGATAGTTGCAGTGATCCTGCGCTCTCCATGTCTTTGGAAGAGGGTTGGGAGGTGGCTTAATGGGTGGTAAGGTAATGTGGTCAGAGGCCAAACATTGTTTGAGCACAGCTGATGGTGGAACTGGGATAGGAGTAAATTCTGTTCTTGGCCTTTCCTGAGGCATGGCACCCTGTTGACTGTAATCAAACACTACAGCCTTCTGGGGCTGAGTGGTTCTAGAAACATTACTGATTTGGGCTGGTGTTTGTCTCTTAACTTCTTTTGAACCTGAGCTATTCTTGTTCTAAATTCCCAATGCCATAGCATCTTCAATTTGCGTGCCGGCTATAATAAAATGTTCAAAATCTGGATAGAATTGCAGTGACATATGCTGTAACATGTGAGATGAGAGGTTCTTCAAAACTATCTGTACTTGTTCTCTCTCAGACGGGCGATCCATCATATGTGCAACCTTCTTCCTCCACCTCTTTACAAAGGTCATGAATGACTCATTGGAATCCTGCTTTGTAGTTTCTAAGTCACGACGGGTAATCTCTGTTCCATCCTCATAACCAAACTGCTTAATGAACTGCTCCCCAATATCTTTCCATCTTTTATATCGGGTCTTGTTTAGACTTAGAAACCATTTTCTTGCAATTCCCGTCAAGGAGATTGGAAATAGCTGAGCCATCTGCTCAGGAGTTAGGCCTTGAGGTTGACACATTATGATAAACATCTGAAGGTGAGAAGTGGGGCAACCTACACCATTGTATTTGTCAAAGTCCGGCATTTGGAAGTTAGCCGGAAGATGGACTTCTGGAAAGAGAGTAAGATTATCAGGGTTAAAGCTGTCAGGTTCACGAATCTTGATATTGTCGACCTTCTTGGACAATTGTTCAAATTTTTCAGCCAGAGACTTGTCCCCTTGAGTGGTAACTGGATTATGATTCTCCTCTGCGTACTGCTCTGAATCTGGAACTTCAATATGAAGAGGAGTAATTTTAGCCTGTGGTTGAATCTCAGATGCAACTGGATATTTAGGTTCTTTTCCTTTTGAAGGTGAGGAAGAGGATGGACCAAACTTTTCTACAAATTGGGCTTTCAGAAACTGATTGTCCTCTTTGAGTTCTTTCATCTGCTGAAGGATATTGGCTAATACCGCATCAAGGTTAGTGGGTTGCAGATTCTCAGTAGGTTCTGTCATGGCTACTGGAGATGGAGATGACTTTCTGACCAGACGAGAGTCTATTCGAACCCAAGATGCTTGAAGGTAATCAATGGTTGACACAAGAACTCCTAACAAAGAAATGATTAAAAGTTTAGATACACTGGTGTTCTTGGTTGAAAACATGCATTGGCTAGAATGACTCATTTTGCAAACACATTTGAGACTGACGGATCTTTCATTCAAAAGATATTCCTTTTTGAAAGAATGTAATCAATGAATTAGTAAGGAATGACCTTCAAAAGGGGATGCCCCTAGTTTGAATGGAATGACATTTTAGGGGTTTTAAAGATGAACTCGACGAGGATGCCCCTAGTCTAAAGGAAGCTGAAATCCTAAGTTGTGGTTAGGAGATGAGACCTCAAAAGGGAACCCTAAGCAATATGGCATTACCCCATGATCCACAGAAAAGGAATAGAGGGTGATGATTTTGCAAAATTGTTGATCAAGAGGAGATGATTGGTAGGAATTGATGGGATTTCCTAGATCCAAGAACAATGAGATTATTATCCCAACCTCAAAGGCATTTTATGTTTGTGCTTTACTTGGAGGGCGCAATTCCTAACCCCTAATCTAGCGGAACCATTGTGATCGGTTCATGACTTTGTTTGTGTTCCTAAGACATCGGATGTAGCCCCAAGAGATCGGCTACCTATTCTAAAGATGGGAAAGGATTTCCTAGTCTAGGCTCACATGCGTGAAGTACACATGTCCGATCTACATGAATGTGTGGGGTAATCTAGGGGTAAGGCTAAGCGCTCCCTTAGCGCGAATCCGTGTTCAATATACTCTACCGGTATCCAGAATAACAGTACGTGAACCAACAGATCCGTTTACGCACCATAAAGGTACTAGGCTAAGAGTGGAATGCTTCTCTAACACAGAGGCACCGGGTCATGACCTCCCAGTCAACCATGCTAAATAACATTCCGGGTTCCTAAAATAGGATGTGTGTGAATGTGATATGCAAGGGTGTAAATGATAGTGATGTAAGTGTGTGCAATTTGGGGATTCGAATCTAATGCCCTCAAGTCCTTTAATTAATCTTCTAAAGGTTTTGGGTGATTACATTTTATGAACATGCATTATTGTTTTCACTTTTTCCTTTTTGTTCATTAATGAAGCAACACCAAGGTTTTTTTCTTTTCACACACAAGTAAGCACACAACATCTTCTGGTTCTTTTTTCTTTTCTTTTTGAATCTTTTTTGAATTTTTGAGTTTTTTAAGTTTTTTTGGATTTTTTTTTGACTATTTGGATTTTTGATTTTTTTTGTTTTTTGTTCCACATTTATCCCCTTTAATTACGACTTAAATGACTAAAGCTTTTAAAAGTTATAAAGTTATGTAATTTGTCCCCAGCAGAGTCGCCAATCTGTGGATCCCATCCCGGAGGGGGTGGCCCCACGAGGGTGTGTGTCTTGTGATGATGATAGCGCCTTTGTCCATTGGATTTGAATATGATTGCTTTTTCCAGAAATTTAGGATAAAAATCCTAACTTCACGAAAGAAGCAACTGACCAAAGTCGCCACCTAGATTAGGGATCTAGGACCCATGATTAACTCTGTTAATTTGGTCTACGCTTTGAGTTCTGGGTAAGTTACCTGGTTACGAAGTCGGAAGGTGTACCGCATGAAGTGTACAGCACCGACCTTGCCTAACTTTTGAAAGCTTTAATTATTTAGGTTTAACAAAAGGGGTGAATGTGAACTTTATTAACCTAGATGCATTCTAATTTTTTTTTAGCCGTTCACAGTTTAGACTCATGCGGGCCAGGAGTGATGATCCTAAATGCCTAGTTAGAATGCTTAGATGCCTATATGAGTGATTTGACATTTTATGAGATTTGATGAGATTTAGTTTAAGTTGAATTTGATTAATTGATTTGACTTAGAATGACCTATGCTATATGAACCTAGATCTAATGCAATGGACCTAAGTTGCATTTTCAGTATATTTATGAAGTTTGGGCTCTAAGATTCTATTGGGGAACCTAAAGTGCAACCTCTAAGTTTAGAACCTAAAATATTTTTACAATTGATCTTGAATTGTAATTTTCCAATTAGGTGAAAGTTCTTAGGTTCTTTAAGGATTTCAAATTTCAAAGAGTTCCCAATTCAAATAAAATAACTAAACATGCAATTTCTGTCAAAGACAAGTAACATGCCATTTTTAAAACATGGAAAGCAAAGTAACTAATCATGCAAAATGACCAAAGAACTAAACATGCAATCAATGATTTGAGAATGGGAGAAGGGATAGAAAGAGGGATGGAAGAGACGAAGAAGGGTGTGAGGGAACGGGAAGGATGGAGAAAGGTGCAGCTGAACTTGGTTTTGCCAAATTGCCTACGTATCCCGTCGCGGGGATCAAGCCACACGTAGTTCCGATTGGTGGTTGAGATTGAGAATTGGAACTGAGATTTGGGATTAGCTTTAGAAGCTAGGATTGAGAAGTGGAAACTTGGATGGGGAATTTAGATTGGGAGTGGGATTTTAGGAACTTGGAAGGAGGAATCGTCTGTAAGATTCGGCCAAAAGTTGTTCGGCTAATTAATTAGGCTCGGGGACATGACCAATTGGGTTTGGGAATGAGCATAGGACAAGTTGAGTTGGGTGGGCTCGGACATGGATGAAGGTCCACTTGGGTTGGGTAGAGTTAGGTTGGATTGGGTTGACTCGGGTTAACTCGGGTTGGTTTGGGTTGGACCTGGGTACATGGAACCCGCATGGGTTTGGGTGGAAATAGTTATGTTGGGATGGCGTTGATTGTGCACATTACATGCATGATTAACATCCCATGATTTGATTTCCAACTTAAGTTCGGTTGGGATGAATCCAAGCATGTTTGAGGTCAGCCTAAGCTCGGTTAGGGGTGGAACCCATATGGGTTCGGTTGTGCTGGACCAATTAGGTCCGGTTGAAATAGTTTGGGTTGGGTTTAATTCTTATTCGGCTGTGAGATGGGATACTAACTATGGGTATAGGGGTAATAGGCCTACGGCCATGGGGATGGGGTAATGGACCTGTAGTTAGATGATTTACTGTTGAGGATGGAGGGGGAGAGCATATGTATCATGAATGGGTATACGAATCACAGGGTGCTGCATGGGTTTGATGAAGTACACGGACGGGTGTTGGGTCATTGGATGAGAGATAGGGCTGGAGGTAGATGACCATGGGATATTATGATGATCATGTGGTGGTGGGGTGCGAGCTGCAAATCCGAGTTCGGGTCGGGTTAACCTTGGACCGGGTGGGTTGAATCGAGTTTGAGGGGCTGGTATGAGCTGGGTTGGGTTGAACCAGTTCGAACTGAGTCCGGGTTGAACCGGGATGGCTCGGATTGGGTCCGGCTTGGACCGGGCTGACCTGTATTGGGTCCGGATTAGACGGGTTGAACCGGGTTGACTTGGATTGGACCGAGGTAGTGGGCGAGGTGAGGCCGATTAGGGCTATGGATAACGTACTACGGGATGGGGATGGGCTATGTGGCTGTAAAATATATGGTTGTGGAACATGGGACGGGGATGAGGGCTGCTCGGTTGGGGTTGAGATCGGGTTCTGGGTTTGAGTTGAACCGGTTGGGTTGGGGCTGAACTGGGTTGGGGCTGAACCGGGTTGGTTCAGGTTGGCTTGGGTTGGACCGGGTTGGGTCCGGGATAACTCGGGTTGGGTTGGATTGGCTTGGTTGAGGGATTGGGTTTGGGTTTGGTGTAACTTGGATCCGGTTGGGTGCGGCTCGGGTTAGACTTGGCTTGGGTGCAGCTTGGGTAAGACCGAGTTGGGATTGGCTAGGTGTGGTTCGGGTTGAACCGGGGTGAGTCGGGGTTGGATGTGTGTGACTCGGGTTGAGTAGGGATTAGACTGGTTGGATTCGATTGGGATTTTTGGTGGTTAAATGTGCACAGCACATGTAATTTGGGGAATCACACGGTGTACTTGAATATTTCAATTTGGTTTGCTTGGGTTTGGATAGGGTGGTGGGGTACAGTGCTAGAATTAATGGGTGGGGGGCATGTGAATTATGGATGTATGGATATGGGTGTGGATATTAGGATTAATGGTCATGAGTGTGGATGTGTTCTGATGGAATTAATGGGTAGGTAATAGATGTGGAGGTGGGAATAGATAATGGATGTAGATTGATGTTCGACTATGGATATAGAGGATGGGGGATGATGGGATTAATAGACATGGCATAGTCTGATGGGGTAGGTGTTGGGGTTGGGTTGATAGCCATAGGCCAGTTGTTGGCCGAGACCACTGGGATGGCAAGTTTGGTGGCTTATGGCCATGGGGGGGTAGGGCGCATACTCGAATTGGTTGCTACAGGGATGTGACATTAATGAAGGAATGCATGTGCTGTTTGGTTATGGGTGGGGGACATGGGGTATGATTTAAATGATAAGAGGGCTGACGGCACATGGTTAGGTGAGATGGCGCTATGGATGGGTTGATGGTATGAATGGGATGAGAACATGGGCCATGGGTGAATGAGGTGGCTGAAGTTAGCTATGAAGTTGTAGCTGCAGGCATGTGATGGTTATGGGATTGGGCGATGGAGATTGTGTGGGGTTGGGATTTAATCTAAGCGGAGGGGGGCTGTTTGGTTGGATGTGGGACCCTAAAGCATAGTCGAATGGGGACGGGACCCTAAGAGGTTTTGGATTGGATTTGGCTCGGGTTTAACTCGAGTTGGGGTGCAGATTACGGGTGAGAGTTAGGGGTGCAGCCTAGGGGTGCAGTCTTAGGGTGTGGCTTTAGGGGTGCGGCATACGGTGTGGGTTGGGGTATTTGATAAAAAAAAAATAGACAGAAGAGGGATGGAGAGAGACATGAACTAAGAGAGATATGCATGAATACCAGCCTTATATGCCATGAATTTTTAATTGAAAAATAAAAGACCTACCTCTTTTGCCGTTTGATGTCGATCCTTGATTTTTAGATGATTCCTTGAAGATACTTCGAACTGATTCCTTAGTGATTCCACGACCAAAGAGGGCGAATGAGAAGAAATGAAGGAGTGAGGGGGTTTGGACGAATTTTTGGAGGGAAGAGTGGCTAAGAGAGTTCTTCGTCGGCTCTCTTGGAGTATTGAATTGTGTCTTGGGATGGAGCAATGGAGGGGTATTTATAGGGGAGGGATGAGCCAGGTTGCCATCTTTAGGGCCTAGAGGTGTAGGGTGGAGATTGAGTGATGGAAAAAGGAAGGGAAAAGAATGGCCAAGATCAAATTTTTCTAGAATATTCTCCCTCTTCTTTGGCATCTTCCATTTAAGCCATGGCTATGTTCAAAATGGCAAGTATTTATGTGGCTAGGATCAAGCACTAAAGATTTAGGAACAAATCAAGGTCCAGGATGATGCCACTTGTCCTTGGAATCTTTGTGGATTTGGAAGCAAATTTCAAGACAAGGGAAATGTCCAATTTGGTTGCCTTTGTTGAGAATGGCAACAGCTTGGGTGGCTTAGATTAACTGCAATCTCCATGTGATCGAAAGAACGGGCGAGATCGGGTCTCCAAATATCATGAAATCTTTGCAAAGATATGGAATAAGATTGGGTGGTTGAGATCAATTGCAATCCTTAGGGGATCAAAAGAATGGATGAGATGATGCCACCAAATCTCCTAGAATCTTTGTCAAAGATTTTCCAAATATTTTGAATGTGAAAATCGAAAAATGCAGTTTTCAGGAGATTTTAAAGTCCGATTTCGATAATTCTTTCGCCGTTGGAATCGTTCATTTTTCCTCTTTCATTTGAGCCCAATATTTCCGTAGAAATACTATTTTCAGAATTTTCGACCAATGCGAGCCTCCGATCTCCGTCGGTAGATTGTTTTTCCAAAGATCGAGCAAATCGGTGGTCCGAAGAAACAACTGATTCGATCAACTTTGGGCCAACGGTTAAAACTATTAAACCATGATATTGAAAATGATTGAGACATAAACAAGTTCTGTTATCAATGATTTAATGGGATGATTTCGACGGATCTCGCTTAACCCGCCTTGATCCGTGACTTTTCACTAGTTTTTTGCTTAGTTAAGTAACCCAATGTTTAATCCGGATTTGAGTTTAACCTTGATTGATATTATTTTGACTAAATGATCACAAATCCTTGGTAAAGAAATACACCCAGGTCAAGGTCTGCCCTCGCTCTGAAGATTTACGGAAATCGGGTCTCGGAATGGAATCAGGGCCCGGGCTGTGAAGTGACCCTAACTTATTTTGTCCTGATTGATGATCTGTCAAGTCAGATCGAGATATTAATGACCTAAAACATATAAATCCATGATAGAGGGACTCTCAAATGGATTTAACACACTAAATTCACCAATCAGGGTATTTTTTCAATTTTTCGGATCTAATCATCTCACCAGGTACATCTCTTTATTATTTTGGTTTTCAGAAAATTTGAGGATGCATATTTTACCAATGAAATTTCATGGATCAATATATTAGGTTATTGTTGGTTAAAGTGTAGCAAAATGAGGGTGTCTACACTATCATTCACATTCAACATATATTTACAAAGTCGCTTTCACGCCGGTTGGTCTACTACTGATAGTATTTTCTGAGGCCTTCGGCGGGTTCAGTCACCTGTGCTTCGTCTCTCAGATCAAGTAGTTCAATCAGCAAGGATTCCGATGCACCTTTGCCTTTTGAGTGCCATGACATAGCACTCCCTGGACTGGGGCTGGTCTCTTCGTACTTCTCCCACGCCGTTTGGCGTTATGAACTTCATTTTCTAGTGATACGCTGAAGCGACTGCGCGGATTAAGTTCTGCCCGGGTCGTCTCAAGATAGCGTTATAGACCGAAGTGGCCCTCACTACCTGGAAGTTGACCCTCGCGAAGGCTTGACAGGGCAGCTCTCCGACGAGGACTGGGAGTTCAATCTGTCCTTCCATTTTCACGACTTCCCCTGAGAAACCGAGCAGATCTAAGTTCGCCGGCCTTAAGCGGTCGTCACCTATCATCATTCTCTCGAAAGCGTGATAGTACAAAATATCGGCCGAACTCCCATTATCGACCAGGATTTTCTTCAACTCCCATGAAATTTAGAAGAGGAGGGGTGAATTGAATTTTAACACTAAATTATCCCTTTTGACAATTACTTGTGAACCTAGTTAGAATTTTTCTTCTTTAAATTAGGTTTTTGGTTAGTGCAAGTAAGATTGAAAACAAAAGATATACCAAACCAAAAACAAGAATGAAAGTACAAAAATGAGAGATGACACACCGATATATAGTGGCTCGGGCAAAGCCCTACTCCACTCTTCTTAAGATCGTCCTTAAGGATTTCCACTATTGGAGACCTCCACGATGCCCGGCTCCGAGGCGGGTACACTTCCAAGGGATATTAAATAAGGATGCCCTTACACCTTTACAAAAGACTCTCCTTCTCCGCCGAGTTCTAAGCGGTGCTCCCTAGGGTATTAAGGTAGGATGCCCTAGCCACCTTTGCAAGAAATGAAGATTGAATAGCTTGGCTTCTTCTTGAAAGCTTGATGCTCTTTGTAGACCCTTGATTGCTCTTCAATGATGGTAGTTGCAAGTGAAAGCTCTAAATATCCCAACTCAAGAAATTTGCAAGTGCAAGGCAAGTTTGAGAAGAAAATAAAATCTTTTGCACAAATGGATTGGAAGTTTTCTTTAATGCTCAAGGAGGTTTTCAAATCATCAAGAGAGAGGAAATGAATCATCTAGATGTTGTATATATAGCCTCTCTATAGAATATGACCGTTTGGGGGTGGCAATAACAAAAATCACAAATTTATTCAAATCCCAACGGCTATATTCTCACCTGTCGCGAGGTTCTCGGAGTTCTGAGAGAACGGTCAGAAGAAATAAAATTTCTACTGGACCATTTCTCGGAGTTCTGAGAAATTTTTCGGAGTTCCGAGAAAATGTCCAGAAGCTACTGGACCTTTTCTCGGAGTTCCGAGCTCGGAGCTTCGAGAAAAATCTCAGAGTTCCAAGAAGCCTAAAAAATCAGTCAATTTGAGATTTTATTGCTTGTTTGATTTTTGGCTTTTGGAACTCAACTCCTATGATAATTATAGAATGTTTATGAGGGTCCCAACATGTTAGTCCACCACATAATCATTCACTAAACCTTTAAAGTTCTTTAAGTGTTCTTTGAAAAACATTTTGAAAATACTTTACCTTGACTTGAAAATCTAAAGAGAGGAGATGTACAATGATACCTATGCAACCTTCAATTTCTCTTTAGCTTTGGTCTTCAAGTTGATCTTCCATCTTTGTATGCTTGCTTGAGAGATGATGTGAGCTCCACTTAGCTCCTTGGACTCTTGTTGGGTACATCTTCAAGCATGACCATGTTGTGTGTTGGTTTCTTCAATGATCAATCATATCTTAAACACAACACTTCAAAGCAAATTGATTAGTATTCAAAAATACAATCAATTATGTTTAGAATCATCAAAACAAGATAGGAGAGTAGACCCTTGGGCTTACAATCTCCCCCTTTTTGATGATGACAAACAAAATTGATTATGAGGTGTGTGTGGAGTGACATAGTAGGCAAGTGAATAGTGGAACTCCCCCTCAATATATGCACACAGATAAATGATAACAATTAAAAGCATATGGTGCATAAAGTCAATTGAATAGATAATCAATTTCAAACTTCTCCCCCTTTTGTCATCGACAGAAAAGGGTGTAAAAAATAAAGCAATTTAGGAGTAGATAAAGATTGAGTTAGGTACTCCCTCTAAATCAATGCTTATGGTATAAAAATATATAAAAATATATATAGCCAAGTGATGCACATATACCTGTTCATGATCGAGATGTTGACATATGTCAAAATGTTAGGTATTTTAATTAAAGTGAAAGTACCTCTCCAACTTAGAAAACTAAGAAGGCTAAGAGTACCAATTGAGTGATTTTTAAGATTAATATTTGACATCTCATTCATGCAGATACTACCAAACAAAGATGATATATATAAATACTATATAGATAAGCTGGTGAAAGGCACAAAGTATTTATTTGGCAATTTCTTTGACTTGATCCGCACTCCAAATGTTTAAGGCAAGGCACTTCGGATATAACAAATTCTATCATCACTAAGGGGTTTTGTAAAGATATCCGCTAATTGATCTTTAGTGTTGATATACTTTAAGCAAATATCCCCTTTTGTGAGTGATCTCTAATGAAGTGGTGCCTAATCTCAATGTGTTTTGTTCTTGAGTGCTGTATGGGGTTCTTTGTTAAGCTTATAGCACTAGTGTTGTCATATTGGATGAGAATATTTTCCATTTTAATGCAATAGTCCTTCAATGTGCTTTTCATCCATAGGACTTGAGCACAACAAGCTCCAGCTGCCACATATTCTGCTTCTGTTGTGGACAGAGCTACGGAATTTTGCTTCTTGCTAAACCATGAAACAAGTGATTTACCCAAGAATTGGCAAGTCCCACTAGTGCTTTTCCTATTTACTCTACATCCGGCGAAGTCTGCATCTGAATATCCGATGAGAGTAAATGAAGATGATCTTTCATACCATAGTCCTAGACTTTGTGTTCCTCTTAAATACTTGAAGATCTTCTTGACTGCTGATAGGTGAGACTCTTTTGGATCCGATTGAAATCGAGCACAGAGACAGACAGTAAACATAATGTCTGGTCTGCTGGCTGTCAAATAGAGTAAACTACCTATCATACCTCTATACATCTTCTGGTCCACAGATTTGCCGAATTCATCATTTTCTAGCTTAGAAGTAGTACTCATGGGAATTCTTGATGTCTTACTGCTATCCATGCCATACTTCTTTAATAACTCATTTGTATATTTTTCTTGATTTAAAAATATTCCATTTTTGTATTGTTTAATTTGGAGTCCTAAGAAATAGGTTAACTCACCCATCATGCTCATTTCAAATTCATTTTTCATTAAAGTTGCAAATTCATCACACAATTTTTGATTAGTTGAGCCACATATGGTATCATCTACATATATCTGGACAAGGAGGATATCTTGATTTTCTCTTTTGATAAATAATGTTTTATCCACCTTTCGCATCTCAAATTCTTTTTCAACCAAGAAAGTGCAAAGCCTCTCATACCAAGCTCTAGGAGCTTGCTTTAACCCATACAAAGCTTTATCAAGCCTGAAGACATGATTTGGATGTTTGAAGTCTTCAAAACCTGGAGGTTGCTCAACATACACTTCCTCTTGGACATAGCCATTTAGGAAAGCACTTTTGACATCCATTTGATATAATTTAAATCCTTTATGAGATGCATATGCCAAGAGTATCCTAATAGCCTCCATACGGGTAACAGGAGCAAATGTCTCATCATAGTCTATTCCCTCCTCCTGATTGTACCCTTGGGCTACCAGCCTAGCTTTATTTCTAGTGATAATTCAATTTTCATCCAATTTATTTCTATACACCCATCTCGTGCCAATGACTGGATGATCACTAGGTCTAGGCACTAGCCTCCACACCTTGTTCCTTTCGAATTGACTTAACTCTTCTTGCATAGCCATCAACCAATATTCATCCTTTTCAGCTTCTTTGATGGATTTAGGTTCTAATTCGGATAGGAACGCCAAATTGTTACTCACACTACGATAGTATGATCTAGTTCTCACTGGCGATGTGGCATCACCTAAAATTTGGGATTCAGGATGATCTACCAATGTTCTCCTATCCCTAGGTGGTGAGTTATCATCTACATTTTCTGCTTCCTCACTAGGTAATGTATGACTTGTAGATGCATGAGGAGGAGCACTTAACTTAGGTAAGAGATGTTCATTAGGTTCATCCTCATCATGTGGCATTTCTTGAGGTGTTGGCTCTCTCTCATCAAATGTCACATGCATGGATTCTTCGACAACTAGGGTTCTTCTATTAAATACTCTATATGCCTTGCTATGTGAAGAGTACCCTAAGAATATTCCATCATCCGACTTCTTATCAAATTTGTGTAAATTATCTTTAATGTTTAAAATGAAGCATTTACATCCAAACACTTTAAAATAGCTTATATTTGGTTTAGAGTTTTTCCAAAGCTCATAAGGTGTTTTCTTAGAAATTGGCCTTAAATATACCCTGTTTATGATATAGCAAGCGGTACTAACCGCTTCCGCCCAAAAATATCTAGGGAGATCATTTTCATGCAACATAGTTCTAGCCATTTCTTGGAGAGTTCGATTCTTTTTTTCTACAACTCCATTTTGTTGAGGTGTTCTAGGTGCGGAAAAATTATGTTTTATGCCATGTTCATTACAGTAAGTGTCAAAATGTACATTTTCAAATTCCGTTCCATGATCACTTCTAATGTAGGAGATAACAATATCTTTTTCATTTTGTATTTGATTGCACAGTATAAGGAAGTTTTCATAAGTTTCATCTTTGTGTGCTAAAAATATGACCCATGTAAATCGCGAGTAGTCATCCACAACTACAAACACGTACATCTTTCCACCTAGGCTACTTGTCTTCATTGGTCCAAAAAGATCCATGTGAAGTAGTTTCAAGGGGTAGGAAGTTGAAATCATATTTTTAGGTGCAAATGAGCTCTTCAATTGTTTTCCTAATTGACAAGTTCTACAAATGTGATCTTTGGTGTATTTGTTAGGCAATCCTCTAACAATTTCTTTTGAGGAGAGGGTCGAAATGAGTTCCATTTCGGCATGACCCAACCTCCTATGCCATAGCCAAGAATCCTCACTAATGGCATTAAGACAAGTCACATTTTGGAGTCTAAGATCATCTAGTCCAATTGTGTAAATGTTATTGTCTCTAGAACCTATGAATTTTACTTTTCCATCTATCTTATTTTTAACAATGCATTTGTCGGGATTGAAGACTACTTCAAACCCATTATCACATAATTGACTAATGCTAATAAGATTATGGGACAAGCCATCAACAGATAGTACATCATGTATGGGAGATGTAGAGTTACCTATGGTGCCTTCACCTTTGAACTTTTCCTTTCTTATCATCTCCAAAGGTAACGTCTCCACCATCCTTGAGTGATAGGGATGCGAATTGAGTAAGGTCTCCTGTCATGTGTCTAGAGCATCCACTATCAAGGTACCATGTGTTCTTCTTGTTATGGCTTTTAAGGCATACCTACATATGAATAGGCAAGTGAGATCCCTTAGGTACCCAAATCTTCCTAATCTTGCTATGTTCATTTATTTTTACTTTAGAGTTCAATTTGATTTTATCTTGTTTAGCATGCAAGCAAGAAACCTTGTAATGACCTTCTAGACCACAATAAAAACAAATCTTGGTACTACTAGAAGAAGCCTTTTCAAGTTTGTTTTTATAGTTAGATATTGTAGTATTCCACTTATGTCCAAGTCCACTTTTGTCACTTAACATTCTTTGTATATTAACAAGCTTATCCAATTTCAATAAACTATTTTCAAATTTTTCAAAAAGTTTCTTTAGTTCATCATATTCAAAAGATAGTTTACCATTTTCATGATTTAGCTTGTTGTTTTCATTAGAAAGTTCTTGTCGGTTTTCATTTAAGATTTTGATAGAAGCATTTAACTCATGAATTTCTACTTTGTATTTTTTATTTTTATCATCTAAAAATTCATGATCTTTCTTTAACCAACCAAATTCTTTTGTCATGTTAGCAAGAGAATTTTCAAGTGATGCAATTTTGTCAAATTGAATTTCAAGTTCATCATTTGCATTTTGTAAGGAATCTAGAACTTCTTTTAAGACAATGACATCATTTAAAGTGTTTACCTCGTTATTGTCGTTTGTTGAGGCCATGAAGCACACGTTCCTTGCTATCAAGCAATCTTCGCCATCATTTTGTTCGCCTTCGCTTTCAATTTCCTCATCCCAAGTGGCGGTCATTCCTTTCTTGCCTTCTCTTCTCTTGAAGCGGTTGGTTGAAGAAGGCTCATTGTTGAGTGGACAATCCGGGCGAATGTGTCCAAGCTTCTTGCAACTGTAGCATCGGGGTTGAGAAGATCCATCACCAAGTTCTTCTTTCTTCTTGAATGGAGGATTGGTCCTTCTATTTCTCATGCCTCTCATATTCCTTTGCAAGAATTTGATCCTTCTTGTTAGGAGGGCAACTTCATCTTCCATGTCTTCCTTTGCATCTTCATTTTCACCTATATTACAAGCAAAAGTAATTCCTTTTCTTTTTTCAGTTTTAGTTTCAATTTCGGGTGCTTTTGTTTTGAAAATCATCTCATGGGTGATCAAGGACCCTATTAGTTCATCTAGGTTTAATGTATTCATGTCCTTGGCTTCCGTGATTGCGGAGGTTTTGGATTCCCATGACAAAGGTAGGGACCTAAGGATTTTGGTCACTAAATCTCTATTAGAAAATTGTTTTCCAAGACCCCTTAGTCCATTTACAAGATTGGTGAATCTAGTGTACATGTAGGCAATTGTTTCATCGGGTGTCATTTGAAAGAGTTCATATTGCCGAAAAAGATGATTCATTTTAGATTCTTTGACTTGATTGGTTCCTTCATGAGTGACCTCTAAGGTATCCCAAATTTCCTTAGCCGAATTCAAATTTGATACTCTATTGAATTCTCCGGGAGATAGAGCACAAATAAGGGAATTCATAGCTTTGGCATTATAATTTGAAGCTTGTTGTTCGGCTTCGGTCCAATCATTTAGATTTCTTGTGGGTAATGTGTATTCATTATTAATTGCTCTCCACATTTGATAATCTTGGGTTAAAAAGATTTTCATTTTAGTTTTCCAAGAACCATAGTTTGTTCCATCAAAATAGGGTGGCCTAGTGTTTGAGTAACCTTCATGGTGTTGCGGATGGTTTGCCATTTTAGAATCTTTACTCTAGACCGGTTAGGGTTTTAAAAAATTAGAGACGAGGCTTTGATACCAATTGAAATTTAGAAGAGGGGGGTGAATTGAATTTTAACACTAAATTATCCCTTTTGACAATTACTTGTGAACCTAGTTAGAATTTTTTTTCTTTAAATTAGGTTTTTGGTTAGTGCAAGTAAGATTGAAAACAAAAGATATACCAAACCAAAAACAAGAATGAAAGTACAAAAATGAGAGATGACACACCGATATATAGTGGTTCGGGCAAAGCCCTACTCCACTCTTCTTAAGATCGTCCTTAAGGATTTCCACTATTGGAGACCTCCACGATGCCCGGCTCCGAGGCGGGTACACTTCCAAGGGATATTAAATAAGGATGCCCTTACACCTTTACAAAAGACTCTCCTTCTCCGCCGAGTTCTAAGCGGTGCTCCCTAGGGTATTAAGGTAGGATGCCCTAGCCACCTTTGCAAGAAATGAAGATTGAATAGCTTGGCTTCTTCTTGAAAGCTTGATGCTCTTTGTAGACCCTTGATTGCTCTTCAATGATGGTAGTTGCAAGTGAAAGCTCTAAATATCCCAACTCAAGAAATTTGCAAGTGCAAGGCAAGTTTGGGAAGAAAACAAAATCTTTTGCACAAATGGATTGGAAGTTTTCTTTAATGCTCAAGGAGGTTTTCAAATCATCAAGAGAGAGGAAATGAATCATCTAGATGTTGTATATATAGCCTCTCTATAGAATATGACCGTTTGGGGGTGGCAATAACAAAAATCACAAATTTATTCAAATCCCAACGGCTATATTCTCACCTGTCGCGAGGTTCTCGGAGCTCCGAGAGAACGGCCAGAAGAAATAAAATTTCTACTGGACCATTTCTCAGAGTTTCGAGAAATTTCTCAGAGTTCCGAGAAAATGTCCAGAAGCTACTGGACCTTTTCTCGGAGTTCCGAGCTCGGAGCTCCGAGAAAAATCTTGGAGTTCCGAGAAGCCTAAAAAATCAGCAAATTTGAGATTTTATTGCTTGTTTGATTTTTGGCTTTTGGAACTCAACTCCTATGATAATTATGGAATGTTTATGAGGGTCCCAACATGTTAGTCCACCACATAATCATTCACTAAACCTTTAAAGTTCTTTAAGTGTTCTTTGAAAAACATTTTGAAAATACTTTGCCTTGACTTGAAAATCTAAAGAGAGGAGATGTACAATGATACCTATGCAACCTTCAATTTCTCTTTAGCTTTGGTCTTCAAGTTGATCTTCCATCTTTGTATGCTTGCTTGAGAGATGATGTGAGCTCCACTTAGCTCCTTTGACTCTTATTGGGTACATCTTCAAGCATGACCATATTGTGTGTTGGTTTCTTCAATGATCAATCATATCTTAAACACAACACTTCAAAGCAAATTGATTAGTATTCAAAAACACAATCAATTATGTTTAGAATCATCAAAACAAGATAGGAGAGTTGACCCTTGGGCTTACATCCCAGTTTGCGACGAGCATGGTTAAGACCAGGGCGTCGTCGTGTGGCAGTATCAGGTTGTCGAGGTCCGCGTATGAAAAGGAGATCTCATTGTCAGTCTTCGTCTTCTTGCTGCATGTGTGCACGGCGTTGACTCTGCGTGCGTATGCTTTTCTTGCAGCAGACAATGTGCCCCCAGCGGCTGGTCCGCACATAATTGTGCCGATGACTCCCCTTGGTTGGGATCGGTGTACCTCTGGTGGTGGACTGGATGGCAGAGGAGATTGACCCCGGGCAGGGGACGGCAGTGACCGCCGAGGGCTCTGGCCGTGAGGACTCTTTTCTCGGTGCTCTCTTCTGTGGCCGTCACTTCGGACGTACTTTTTCAAGTAGCCCTGGCCAATCAGCAGCTCGATTTCTTCCTTGAGCTGCCAGCATTCGTCCGTGTCGTGACCGTGGTCCCTGTGGCACCGACAGTACTTTGATTGGTCTCTCTTATTTCCCTTGGAGATCATTCTTGCTGGCCATCTTACGAATTATTCTCCCTCGATTGCGGCCAGTATGCTTCTCCTGGAGGTGTTGAGGGGGGTAAAGTTCTCTTCCCTCCTCTGGGGGGACTTCTCTCTTCTGGGGTCCTTATCCTCCCTACGCTGCTTGGTAGGGTTCTTGTCTTCAGAGGTTCTCCTCCGATTTGAGTCTAAGGCCGCCAGCGTCTCTTTAACTGCTATATACTCCTCTGCTCCGTTCATCAGATTTGCCAGTGAGTGCGAATTTTGGCGAGCTACTGACCGGCGGAAGTCGTTGGATCTAGCGCCTGCGAAGAGCGCGTTCATGGCGGCTGAGGGATCTAAATTCGGCACTTGGAGTGCCTCCCTGTTGAACCGGCTGACGAATGCCTTCAGAGGTTCATTATCCTCCTGCCGCAAGGCCATCAAGGATGCTGTTGTTTTCCTTGGCCTCCGGTTGCTCATGAAGTGGCGGACTAGATCGTCCCCAAAATCTTCAAAGTTGCTGATGGAGTTCGCTTTGATCCTGGAGTACTAGTCCCGGGCCGCACCAGTCAGTGTGGTCGGGAAGGCTCTGCAGAGGAAGCAGTCGGATGCGCCGTGGAGGAGCATCATTGTTCTGAACGTCTCCAAGTGGTCCACAGGGTCAGTGGTCCCGTCGTATTGCGGGACGGTTGGCATTTTAAATCCCCTGGGCGCTGGGGCGCTCATGACATCGCTGATGAATGGCGTTCTGCTTGAGAACGATCTCGGAGCAAGCCGGCTATGATCTTTTGCCAGCTCTTCTATGCGCTGGTCCATTTCTTCCATCCTCTGTAGTATCGGGTCATCTCTACGGTCTGGTCGGTCCAGTGACCTGTTTCTCTCCAACGATTGGCCCGCCGCGCAGTCGGACTGACTTTCCGGACTCCTACGATGAGGTCGGAGTTTTTCCTGCAGCGCGCAATCCTCTTGGGCTCGATGCTTTCGTGCAGAGCGGGACCGCGATCTCCGGCGGTGGTGAGGTTCTGTGTGAGCGTGCCGGGCTCTGGAGTGATGGACTGGCCTTGAGGAGTGATGAGTTCGGTCTTCGTCGTGGCGCGCTGACTCTCCCCTGTGAGCGCGCGATCTTTTCTGGACAGGTCGTGGAGCTTCTGGAGGAGGTTGGGGAGGCGCCTAGAGTAGTTGCTGGTATTGACCGACAAGGGCAGTCATCTATTGAAAGAGAGCTCGCACTTGATCCGGAGTGGGCACATGATTGAGGTGGTCCGAACGAGCCGGGCTCTGTTCGGCTGTAGCAGAAGTAGCCACCACCTGCGAGGCAGCACGACGCGGGCAGTCCGTGCAGTTGGTACTCGACCATTCCTCCGTCCTGCCTTTTTTGTAAGGGGATTTGAACAGCTTTTAGTTCATAGTCCCACGGATGGCACCAATCTGTTAGGCCTAAAATCGGTAATAGGTATGGCAGTGACGTAAGAGCTGAACTGGGGGACCTGAGGAGCGGAAGTGAAGGAGATAAGGAGCTGAGTCCTGCACAAGGAGTAAACGAGGTCAGAAGACCAACCCGGAGTGTTACTCTGGACAGGCTCTTCGACACTCAAGTCAGTATGAGCAGGAGTGCAGAGCTAGTTTAAGAGTGGTGGGTGAGAAATTATTGCATTACCCCTTGGTTTGAACATTGGATCCCCTTTTATAGGGGAAAATTGGTGACGTGGGATTACCCACTCCTGGACAGGTGGCGACCTGCTATAGGTTTGAGTTCACCTACTCCAGGACAGGTGTCGTCCTGCCATAGGTTTGAGTTTACCTACTCTGAGGTAATTACGATAATACCCCTGGACAGGTGTCGACCTATTACAGGTTGCTGTTTTTATACCCCATCACCCCCTTTTGAAACACTATCAATACTAATGAAGACCCCATACCCCCCTCCAAACCCCATACCCAAATCCAAACACTACCAAAAACAAATTGGGCCCAGATGGTTTGGATGATCCAAAGCGCGTGTTCATTTGATGTGCCCTGACATAGACAGGGTGTGCCCAAAAAACCAGCTCCATAAGATCAACTTAACCCTTCGATCCGTGGACGAACCGTCAACTGAGGGGGTCTACCTTATAGAAATTGAAACCTTAGAGGGTGTAGTTGGTGACTTTTAAAAGCCAGGGTTATAGTTGAAAATGTCGAAAAGTTGAGGTAGTGTATATGT
Source organism: Tasmannia lanceolata (assembly GCF_043159265.1). NCBI lineage: Eukaryota > Viridiplantae > Streptophyta > Magnoliopsida > Canellales > Winteraceae > Tasmannia > Tasmannia lanceolata. The sequence continues at coordinate 3,357,710 of NW_027518721.1, forward strand.
ATTTTTCCCTATAAAATAAGAGAATGCCGATATCATTGCCTCTTATAAATTCAAGATGTCATACTTTAATTTTCAGTTCTATGGACAATACATGGTGTGCTCCACAAATTCAAAGCTTATAGGGCCATTGTAGTCATTTCAGGTTGATCTTATTGGTGTTCATTTATTTTCATTAGTTGTGCATGAAGACACAAGATATGATATGACAACATGCTATCTATTTCTACAGCTGTAGGGTTCCCAAACCTGATTCCCTATGCCAACCCATTTCTCTTAATATTTGTTTTTCTTAGTCCTTTCATACAACCCCAGCTATACTAAAATGAAACAATGCTAAAAAACACAGCATGCTTGACTCGTTCCTAGTTTAGTTTTTGGCCCATTTGTGCCAAAAGTATGTGATCAGATCCGTTGATCTGTCTCGATACCACAATTCCAGCCAGATGCTACCTTGATCGGCTCATCTTAGGCCCTTGATTCATCGGACCATTTTTACGGTTTTGGTAGAAAAAAATAAATGCTCTCTCTCTCTCTCTCTCTCTCTCTCTCTCTCTCTCTCTCTCCATGTGCTGTGCATGTGTGTGTTCAATTATCCCACTGAATATCTAAACATGCTCTTGTTGTTATTTAAGACACTTGTTTTTCTCCTCAGATTTATCCAACTAGGATATCCCAGCAACTTGTGATGTTTCTGTTCATCCAAAGAATAAAAGGGAGTTATGGGTTGTTTTTGTCTTTACATTAAACAATCATTGTCAACTAGTTGCAGACCCGTGCCCCAAAAAAGAAAGCTTTATAACTATTTTTAGGAAAAAAATGAAAAAGAAGAAGAAACATTCATAAGATATAGAGAAAGTGAAAAAAAATTCAAAAAAGAAGAAAAGAAACTGCTAAAACTTAAAAAAAATTGAAAAAGAAGGGGCAAATTATTATCCAGATTATTACCATATTGGATTGGTATATGTTGGTGTGGGACTCGATCCCGCGAGATGAGGGGTGGGGCACGAGCCGCCATGCACTCTCTTGGTCTCTTGTACCCACGCGATTGGCGTGTGCATTTTATTATTGATTTTAATTAATCTTCTATGTGAACTTGAGATCACTAAGGCAATCCGAATTCCACACAAAAGAGGCTGACAGAGTCGCCACCTAGATGTGGAATCTAGGACCCATAATTAACCAGAAATCTAGACTCGCTACTTGGTTACGAGAATGGAAGGTATGGGGAGTTATCCACCACATGCACCATTCCTGCCCGATAATCGGTCTTCGATTCCAAAAGCTAACTCTTTTAAATTTATTTTAAATGCCTCATTTAACTCTATGTTAGTGTGCGAACTATGTGACATGCATCCTAAAATCTAATTTCAATGTGAATCCTAAATGTGTATCTTGATTTCTTAATTTGTCTGGATTCAATCTAAGTGAAAGTTCTCCTAAAATTCTAATTTAATGGAAAGTCCTAAGTGATTTAATTAAGAATTTACAAGAAAATTAATATACAAAACCCCACGATTTGTTGTGGAGCCGACTCGCGGTTGGTATGCCATCAGACATCCAACCTGCCTACGTACCCAAGCCTCACTGGGATCAGAGTCGACGTAGTTCGGTGCACCTAAGCTAAGCTACTTATGCCTAACTCAACTAAGACACCGACCTAGACGGGATTGACTGTTTCAACAGTTTTAGGAGAAGTTATTTAATTCAAGTTGAAGATTTTATTATCCTAAAATTTCATCTAAGATGCTATATGATTCTTATCTAAATGCAAGTTGTTCCTTAGACTAATGCAGGTTAGCCTACATCCTAGTTTACTAGGCTTGTCCTAGGGAAAGATTGGGCGACTAGTGTAACTAGACCTATGGTACGGTTGCTATCAATAGCAATCGTCCGTGATGAGGCTGGACTCCTAACTCTAGGACTCCCTAAAACCTAAGACTCCCTAAAACCTAGGACACGACCTGACACCAGTGTTCCTAAATTGGGCTCTAATGGTTCTTATATCGGAAACCGTGATCCAACGGTTCCGAAAGACACAAAGTAAATCGATTCAAGTTCTTAAGGTTAATTAATTTCAGATTTCAAGGATTTTCAGTTTCTGGTTATTTAAGGAATACCAATGGTTCTAGGGTTCACCAATTTCAGCCTCGAATGGCATCCAAGGAAGGGAATCGTGCGCTCTTTCCTTGTGCAATTTAATACTTAGGTTATAGGATCTTATTGCCTGGCATATCTAAGGATTTCCATGGACAGTGAACCTCGGAGCCAACAACATGCTATAGCTTAAATATTCAAATTGTCAAAGATCGAGTGCAATTGGGATACGATTATGGATGCACTGGCCATTTTTCCAGGGAAATCTAAAGACCCTAAAATTTCTGTTTTAATGGATTAAGGAGTTAATATGTGACAGAGATTTAAGGTTCTTTAGAGATTTTCAGATGATTTTCAATTAATTTCGGATTTTCAATGAATTTTATCAATTTTAAACATATGAGTGATTTTTACAAGTGGAACTGTTGCAAACGAATTCGAAATGAGTTGAAACTTCTACAGCAGCAAGATATGATGAAATGTAGCTTACTGGAAGATTTTTACAGATTTTTACATTAAGCTCGTATTTAATTTTGATTTAACAATTAATTGACCAGATTGCAAAAATAACACAGAAACTACTAGAAATAGAAATCTAAATTCAATGAAATTTCTTCAGAAATAGGATATGAGTTAAGGTAGCATGTTGTCAGATTTTCATGAATTTTGGAAACTATTTACTATAAGTTTTGGATTTTTCAATTTTCAGACCAGATTATGAATTAACACTACATCCCATATGAAACAAGATCTAAATCACTTGAAACTTTTACAGCAACTAGAAATATGAAATATAATACCACTGTAAAAATTTTGGGAATTTTATCTGTGATCTGATGTCTGTAAAAAGTCTCCCAAAATCTGCTAATTTTCAAAGAAAGCATAAAATAATATACCAAACCAATTCCAAAAATTCTCAAATATTCATGGTAGAATATACCGGTATCATATTATTTTCCCACGAAATTAAATTAATTTTAGAATCCGTTTAGTATATAATTTATTTTTCTTCGTCAAAAAGATATTTTTGAAGAGTTTTCTATTTTTAAAACATGATTTTCGAGAAAATTACGACTCCGGAAAACGTCCTTTAATCTTGTTCTGATATGATGAACACAAGAAAAAATTTAAATTCCAAAAAATAGATCATCCTGAGATGGCTATTTTTTCGAATTTTGTAATTTCTCAGCCATTATTTTAAATAAAATTACACTCATCACTCAAATTTTTGAAATCCTTTGATTCAATGTCCAATCCAATCCGATGGTTATTTTAGTCTATTTAAATAGATCAGTGTATTAAATTTCGGGACGAATCGGAATTGAAACACTCATGTAGATCGTGATTTTGAGCACACACATATAATATTGAATTAAATTCAATTAAATGCTAAAACTCGTGCAAAAATACATAAAAAATATCAAATAATCTTGAAAAAAATCTGAGAATAGTGCACCTACCTGTGATGGAGATTTTGGGTATCCTTTGAATAGGACAAGATTTGAACATATTGAGGATTTCTCTAGTAGTTTTCTTTGAGTCTTCTTCCTCTCTTTTTTTCTCCTTTTTGAAAGAAGAGAGCATGGGTATTTATAGGTGAAGGATGAGCCAGGTTGCCATCTTTAGGGCCTAGAGGTGTAGGGTGGAGATTGAGTGATGGAAAAAGGAAGGGGAAATAATGGCCAAGATCGGATTTTTCTAGAATATTCTCCCTCTTCTTTGGCATCTTCCATTTAAGCCATGGCTATGTTAAAAATGGCAGGCACTTATGCGGCCAGGATCAAGTACTAAAGATTTAGGAACAATTCAAGGTCCAAGATGATGCCATTTGTCCTTGGAATCTTTGTAGATTTTGGAAGCAAATTTCAAGACAAGGGAAATGTCCAATTTGGTTGCCTTTGTAGAGAATGTCAACGATTTGGATGGTTGCGATTAACTGCAATCTCCATGTGATCGAAAGAACGGGCGAGATCGGGTCTCCAAATATCCTGAAATCTTTGCAATGATATGGAATAAGATTGGGTGGTTGAGATCAATTTCGATCGAAAGAATGGACGAGATGATGCCTCAAAATCTCCTAGAATCTTGTAAAAGATTTTTCAAATATTTTGAATGTAAAAATCGAAAAACGCGGTTTTCAGGAGATTTTGAAGTCCGATTTCGATAATTCTTTCGCCATTAAAATCGTTGATTTTTCCTCTTTCATTTAAGCCCAATGTTGCCATAGAAATATTATTTTCAGAATTTTTGACCAATGCGAGCCGTCGGTTTTTAACAGCGAATCGTTTTTCCAACCGTTGATCAAATTGACGATTCGATTGATCCAACCAACTTAATCAATTTTTGATGAATGATCCTAACCTTTGAAATATGAATTTTGACAACAATTAAACTACTGAAAGCACTGTTGTTGATAATTTGGTTAAATTATTTCGACGGCTCTCGTTCACCCACATTGATCCGTGATTTTTCACTGGGTTTTTGCTCAATTAAGTGACACAATGTTTAATCTGAATTTGAGATTAACCTTAATCGATCCTATTTTGACTAAATAATCACAAATTCTTAGTAAGGAAAGACACCCAGGTTAAGATCTGCCCTTGATCTAACGATTTACGAAAATCGGGTCTCGAAATGGAATCAGGTCCCGGGCTGTGAAGTGACCCTAGCTTATTTTGTCCCGATTGATGATCCGTAAAGTCAGATCAAGATATTAATGACCTAAAACATATAAATCCATGATAGAGGGGCTCTCACATGGATTTAACACACTAAATTCACCAATCAGGGTATTTTTCAATTTTTCGGATCTAATCATCTCACCAGGTACATCTCTTTATCATTTCGGTTTTCAGAAAATTTGAGGATGCATACTTTACCAATGAAATTCCACGGATCAAGATATTAGGTTATTGTTGGTTAAAGTGTAGCAAAATGAGGGTGTCTACAGATGCCCCTCTTTGGTAGAGATGACGTAATCATCGAATACCAAAGTAAAAGTGACAGAGCCATTTTGCGTAGCTTTAATCGACAAAGGACTCCCTAGACACAATGCAACCTACTATAATGCAAGACCCTAGATGAAATCCTAGAATTGGAATAATAATAAAAAAAACTCGATGCGGCGCCGTTCACAAACGGGCAATTAGAGAATGAGATATCATTTTCGAATGGATTCTGAAGGGAAAGGACAAAGATCGTTCTCAAACGGTTTTTAGAAGGAGATGAGACGCCGCTCACAAGCGGGTTCAACGAGGATAAGAACCATTCCCAAATGGACCTGGACAATGAGGCACCGTTCACAAACGGCCTCAAGGAGGATAGAAAACCATTCACAAATGGACTCGAGAAAAGAGGCACCGTTCACAAACGGGCTCAAGGAGAAGACAAGACCATTCACAAATGGACTCGAGAAATGAGGCACCGTTCACAAACGGGATCAAGGAGAAGATGAGACCATTCACAAATGGATTCGAGAAATGAGGCACCGTTCACAAACGGGTTCAAGGAGAAGACGAGACCATTCACAAATGGACTCGAGAAATGAGGCACCGTTCACAAACGGGCTCAAGGAGAAGACGAGACCATTCACAAATGGACTCGAGAAATGAGGCACCGTTCACAAACGGGCTGAAGGAGAAGACGAGACCATTCACAAATGGACTCGAGAAATGAGGCACCGTTCACAAACGGGCTCAAGGAGAAGACGAGACCATTCACAAATGGACTCGAGAAATGAGGCACCGTTCACAAACGGGCTCAGGGAGGACGAGACCATTCACAAATGGATTCGAGAAATGAGGCATCGTTCACAAACGGGCTCAAGGAGAAGACAAGACCATTCACAAATGAACTCGAGAAATGAGGCACCGGTCACAAACGGGCTCAAGGAGGACACGAGACCATTCACAATTGGACTCAGAAAATGAGGCACCGTTCACAAAAGGGCTCAAGGAGAAGACGAGACCATTCACAAATGGACTCAGAGAATGAGACACCGTTCACAAACGGGTTCAAGGAGAAGACGAGACCATTCACAAATGGACTCAGAAAATGAGGCACCGTTCACAAACGGGCTCAAGGAGAAGACGAGACCATTCACAAATGGACTCGAGAAATGAGGCACCGTTCACAAACGGGCTCTAGGAGAAGACGAGACCATTCACAAATGGACTCGAGAAATGAGGCACCGTTTCACAAACGGGCTCAAGGAAACAAGATAGCTTTGATTGATGAATTCAACAACGAAGAATTTTATAGATTTTTCATGAACTTGAATTTGACGTAGGATTGGATTTTTGAATCGGGGATTGGATTTGATGAATTTTTTATTTTTGAGAAATGAAGCACCGTTCACAAACGGGCTCAAGGAGGACATGAGACCATTTACAAATGGACTCAGAGAATGAGACACCGTTCACAAACGGGTTCAAGGAGAAGACGAGACCATTCACAAATGGACTCGAGAAATGAGGCACCGTTCACAAACGGGCTCAAGGAGGACATGAGACCATTCACAAATGGACTCAGAAAATGAGGCACCGTTCACAAACGGGCTTAAGGAGAAGACGAGACCATTCACAAATGGACTCAGAGAATGAGACACCGTTCACAAACGGGTTCAAGGAGAAGACGAGACCATTCACAAATGGACTCGAGAAATGAGGCACCGTTTCACAAACGGGCTCAAGGAAACAAGATAGCTTTGATTGATGAATTTAACAACGAAGAATTTAGAGATTTTTCATGAACTTGAATTTGACGTAGGATTGGATTTTTGAATCGGGGATTGGATTTTTGAATCGGGGATTGAATTTGATGAATTTTTGATTTTTGAGAAATGAGGCACCGTTCACAAACGGGCTCATGGAGGACATGAGACCATTTACAAATGGACTCAGACAATGAGACACCGTTCACAAACGGGTTCAAGGAGAAGACGAGACCATTCACAAATGGACCCGAGAAATGAGGCACCGTTCACAAACGGGCTCAAGGAGGACATGAGACCATTCACAAATGGACTCAGAAAATGAGGCACCGTTCACAAACGGGCTCAAGGAGGACATGAGACCATTCACAAATGGACTCAGAGAATGAGACACCGTACACAAACGGGTTCAAGGAGAAGACGAGACCATTCACAAATGGACTCGAGAAATGAGGCACCGTTTCACAAACGGGCTCAAGGAAACAAGATAGCTTTGATTGATGAATTCAACAACGAAGAATTTAGAGATTTTTCATGAATTTGAATTTGACGTAAAATTGGATTTGATGAATTTTTGATTTTTTTGAAGTCAATGGAATCGGGGATATTATGGATCGTGCCCGACAAAGATGTTGGAAACTACGATTTTGACGAATGATGAAACGGCAAACCTTAGGAACAAAGAACCATTACTAACAAGAATGGATTAGGGACACTTTTATGAAACTTCAACAAGATCTTTCTCAAAGAGACTGCTGGTCTTGTCTTCTGAGGATTTTGATAACTGAAACCTTGAACAAGATACTTGAAATTGGTAATCTAGAGAAACGGCTCTCTTGGATATAATCATGGAAAAGTGGGATTTGCCTCTTGACAGGTGTTTAGATAAACATCTCTTGACCAGAATAGTATTTAACTAACTGGAAGGAAATTCTGAATTTTAATGGTTCATCTTTCTTGAGAAATTGGCTCAACCACCATTGCATCTAAGGCTCTTCCAAGCTTAAGGTGCCTTCCTGGGGTATGATCTTTTTACGGAAGCTGGGTTTTCTGATGTTTCTACTTCTGAATTTTTCTGAGTTGATCTTCTTTGAAATGAAACTGCTTGACTAGATTACCGAGCTCTTTCATACGATCGCAGGGAGCTGCCGGGCCTCCTTCACCAAGACAGTTGCATCATTTGGACACAAGGATGACGATTGGCTCTTTCTAAAGAGAAAACTTAGATAAAAGGCACTACTCAAAGGATTGAGGAGCTCTGAAGTAATGAACATAGAATAACAAAGATTGACTAACTACACTGACAGACACAGGAATGCTTCTGACTTAGTTAACGTTTTATTTGGTAAGTCTATCCTTTCAAGGAATATTTTTTTTTTCAATTGGTAAACACTGGACTTTTTCCTTAAAACAGTAATGCCTCAAGGATTTAATTACGATCCCTAAGATTGCTTAACTTCAATGCCCCCAGTTTTGAGGATGCCACTTGAACTTGCCTAAACTTCAGTTGATCTTCAGTCTTGATACCGGCTGTAGCCTTCTTATAATGATTCTCTTACCGTGACCAAGTCACCTCTTCGGGGTTTTAACTTGGCGGACCGTGCTAGCCTTAACTTTTGCCTGAACCGCCTTTCTAGGTTTTCGATTCAGCAGGCTATCCCCTTAGCTTTTGCCTAAGCCGCCCTTTCGGGTTTTCAACTTAGCAGGGGAATGATCTTAAATTTTGCCTAGACCGCCCTTTCAGGTTTTCAGTCTAGCAGATCTTCAAACTCCATTCTTTTTCTTATTCATCATTTTTTTTCACTTTTTGTGTTTCGGGACCTATATCATTAGTTCTGAACACCAGAAGGACTTTATAGGTAGGATAAGCTTTTCAAAGAATGGCTTAAGGCTCAACAAAGATTTCGACCGAACCTGTGAACAGGTTGCCTACATATCCCAAGATAGGAATCAGGTCGCGTGTAGTTCAGGGCGAATGCCCCTTAGTTTGAAGATAAATTGTTTGAAGGTTAATTGATTTTTTTCTTTTTTCTTTTCTTTCTGGAATAATTGACTTCTCTTCTTTTGGAACTTGTCCCCCTCTTTTTTTCTGAAAGGATTGGATTTCTTTTCTTTTTTGTTTTTTTGAATCGACCGAACTCGGTTTAACCGAGCTGCCTACGTACCCCAGTATAGGGATCAAGTCTCGCGTAGTTCGGGGCGAATGCCCCTAGTTTGATGGGTTTTCAAGAAAATTTGATTCAGGCTCGAAGGGTTTGCAAACCGGTATTCTTTTGACATTGGGTTCTGATTTTGGGATTTAATCGGCCAAAGGAGGCCTTCCGATGTTCAGATTGGAAATCGATCTAGGTTACTAGAGTCCCTCTGGTACTGATTATTTATTATTTTTTTCTTTTTATTTTTATTATTATTATTATTTTTATTTTTTTCAGAGTTTGACGGCATTTCCAGGTAAGAGATAATGGATCTTCTTCTTTCAAGGTTCTAATATGTGCTTTCGACTTTTATAGAGCGAAACTTGTTCTTTGACATCCTTCATCTATGGATTTGTAACTCTTGATATCTGATGATCACTTTTCAATACTTGCTCTTGAACTTCTTATCTTGAATTTGTTGGCTTCATGTTATGAATTTGAGAACCGAGGTCATTGATTGGAAATATGAAAGTTGTTTCCGCTCTATGCCCCTTGTATAGCATATGTCTTTCACTTTCTTCATTCTCTTGAGCTTTCTATCTATGTCTTGCCCTTGGTATCGGTTGTAGCTTTTCTAGACAATCTTCTTATTCTTAAAATAAGTTTATCAATTCTTCACACTCTTCAGAGGGTAATGTACTTTTAATCGGCATTCACTGAATCAAAGTTTCAGTGCCAATGTTTACTACTTCAATTTCATCTTTGAAAGGCTGGGATTGACGCTCCTCCTCTTGTTCAAGTAATTGCTGTGACTCAAGTGGAGTTTCATCAATTTTGTCCTCATTTGAGGAGGGAGTCTTACTTTAAGATCAGAAGCATACTTAAGAAACAGACACAAGTGAACTATTGGAACTGAAATTTTTATTTAAAGAAAAAGCTATTACATCTGACGACCTATCCTGAACATGCTCAGGATTCACAACTCTAAATAAAAGGAAAGCAAAAGATAACTTGCCATGGACTAGGCATTGACCTTGAATCGTAAGACCGGACTCAACAATTGTACTGACCATGATGACTGACTCAACATAAAATAGTAAATGACTAAAACTTTAAATACTGCAACTGTCCAGCTTCGGAGGCTCGGCGAAAACTGAATCATCATCATAACAAGTGCCTTTTAACTTCTGGCTCTTCTCTTTCACTGCAACTGAACCTGAGCTTCTCAAACCCCAAGTGTCTAAACATCATCCAGTGGCGGTACAACATGGTTTTGCATAGGATTATCAACAATATTTGGCACTTGCTGAAATGGTAGCTTGCGCTCATCGATCAACTTCTGGATCACATGCCTCAAAGTTTTACACTGATCAGTACTATGCCCCGACCCTTGATGAAAATCGCAATGCTCTTCCGCCCTCCATGTCCTGGGGAGCGGATTAGGAGGTTCCTTAATGCGAGGTAAATAGATATTGCCGGATTCCAATCCTTGCTGCAATATAACAGATGGTGGAAGCGGGAGGGGGGCGAATTGCCTACCTGGCTTTTGCTGAGGTATAGGTCTTGGTTGATCATATTCGATTACCATAGGCTCCTGTGACCAGTTAATCCTCTTTTTCCTTTCCCTAAACCCTTTCAGGATACCAGATCGTGGGATAGACAAATCAGTGAATTTTTAGGAGTTTCAGATGGTGGCTCTTGGTCATAATCAAGAATTAAGGGCCCAACAGAATCCTGCTGGTGCTGAGAGACAGAGTTTCTGGTAACAACATCTTGGGCTTTGGTATTTTTGTCAGCGAACTGTTCAGAGCCTTGGGACTGACAATACCAGGTTTGCATTTGTTGCTTCATCTGATGAACTTCTTCTGTTAGCGCAGTCATTTGTCTAGAGAGACTCACAATTAGTTCTTCTGAACCCGTAACCATGGAGAGGCTCGGATTTTTGCCTTTAGAAACAACAATGGTTGGACCAAATTTCTCAGTAAGTTGAGCTCTGATGAATTGATTTTCTTCCTTCAATTCCTTCATCTGTTGGACGAGCTGGGCCAGGGTTTCTGTGACATGAAAGAGTTGAAAATTTTCCATAGAATCTGCCATAGGTAGGAAAAAGTGGATAGAGAGACTTCCAAAGAAAATGGGGAATTAGCTTCTTCACTTGCCACGAATAGATTCAAACCCAAGAAGCTTTCCTGGATTTTCAGCAGTGAACAATCCTGACATAGAAACAATAAACACAAGATGTAAGCTTGACATTCAGGGAATTTTTCCTTTCTATGATTGACATGATAATTATGATATGACTAGATAAGGAATGGGAAGTAAAGTGATGGTTCCTCAAAACAAATAAACACAACAATGATGACATGATAGCACGTGGGGAATGCCCCTAGCTCAAGGATTATGAGAGTGAACTCTGAAGGACTTAGCAAAATAATCTTGAAAAAGGTAGCCCCTAGAGGAGGAAGAGACCAAAGGTACAAGCAAGATTGGATCATGTGGACCAGGTATGATCAAATCATGAGATTGCATAATCGAAAGATTGTGAGATTCTGCTCCTGCCAGTTAGGGGATGGCATGAAGATACGATCGAATCACATGACAGAAGAATGAAAGACGCACGATCAAAAGATTAGATGAGATAGCATAAGATTACTTTCAACGGATAGATCATGAATGACTAATCCTATGAGATCTTTGGAAATGATGGGATTTATATCCTAACCCCAAAGGGAAAGTTTTTAATCTTCGCACATTTTAACAGTGTTACCTGAAGGCATCAACCCTAATCCTAATCTATCGGAGTGGAGAGAGAATCTCGGCTCATGACTTTGTTTATGTACTTAGGACCGATCGTAGCCATTAGAAGATGGACCACAGCCTAATCTAGACACAAGTGGGTAAGATATCCTAAACTAGGCTCACACACGTGACGCACATGTGACCGTATACTACATGCATGTGTGGGTTAATCTAGGGGTAAGGCCAAGAGTTCCCTTAGCGCGAATCCATGTTCGATATACTGTACCGGGGTCCGGCGTATCAGTACGTGAACAAGAGATCCGTTTACGCACCATAAGGTGCTAGGCTAAGGGTGGAATGCTTCTCTAGCACAGAGGCACCAGGTGATGAAATCCCAGTCAACCATGCTAGATAACACTCCGGGTTCCTAAAATAGGACGTGTGTGCATGTGAGATGCAAGGGTTTAGATGCAAGTGATGTAAGTGTGTGCAATAAGTTCGCGCAATCTATGATGCCTTCAGATTTTGTTAAATTAAGTTCGAGTAAAATGTGATGAGAAAATAAAACAAGACAAACTAATATAACAAGTATAGAGTTTTTATAAGCCAGTTAAATTAAATTCAAATGAATTATCTTTTGAGATTTTAATGAAGTTAGGTGGTCCACAACAGAGTCGTCAAACTGTGGGACCCGATCCCGCGAGAGGGGGGGTGGGGCGCGAGCCGCCACGCACTCTCTTGGTCTCTCGTACCCACGCGATTGGTGTGTGCATTTTATGATTGATTTTAATTCATCTTTTATGTGAACTTGGGATCACTAAAGCAATCCGAATTCCACACAAAAGAGGCTGACAGAGTCGCCACCTAGATGTGGAATCTAGGACCCATAATTAACCAGAAATCTAGACTCGCTACTTGGTTACGAGAATGGAAGGTATGGGGAGTTATCCAACACATGCACCATTCCTGCCCGATAATCGGTCTTCGATTCCAAAAGTTAACTCTTTTAAATTTATTTTAAATGGCTCATTTAACTCTATGTTAGTGTGCGAACTATGTGAGATGCATCCTAAAATCTAATTTCAATATGAATCCTAAATGTGTATCTTGATTTCTTAATTTGTCTGGATTCAATCTAAGCGAAAGTTCTCCTAAAATTCTAATTTCATGGAAAGTCCTAAGTGATTTAATTAAGAATTTACAAGAAAATTAATATACAAAACCCCACAATTTGTTGTGGAGCCGACTCGCGGTTGGTATGCCATCAGACATCCAAGCTGCCTACGTACCCAAGCCTCACTGGTATCAGAGTCGACGTAGTTCGGTGCACCTAAGCTAAGCTACTTATGCCTAACTCAACTAAGACACCGACCTAGACGGGATTGACTGTTTCAACAGTTTTAGAAGAAGTTATTTAATTCAAGTTGAAGATTTTATTATCCTAAGATTTCATCTAAGATGCTATATGATTCTTATCTAAATGCAAGTTGTTCCTTAGACTAATGCAGGTTAGCCTACATCCTAGTTTACTAGGCTTGTCCTAGGGAAAGATTGGGCGACTAGTGTAACTAGACCTATGGTACGGTTGCTATCAATAGCAAGCGTCCGTGATGAGGCTGGACTCCTAACTCTAGGACTCCCTAAAACCTAAGACTCCCTAAAACCTAGGACACGACCTGACACCAGTGTTCCTAAATTGGGCTCTAATGGTTCTTATATCGGAAACCGTGATCCAACGGTTCCGAAAGACACAAAGTAAATCGATTCAAGTTCTTGAGGTTAATTAATTTCAGATTTCAAGGATTTTCGGTTTCTGGTTATTTAAGGAATACCAATGGTTCTAGGGTTCACCAATTTCAGCCTCAAATGGCATCCAAGGAAGGGAATCGTGCGCTCTTTCCTTGTGCAATTTAATACTTAGGTTATAGGATCTTATTGCCTGGCATATCTCAGGATTTCCATGGACAGTGAACCTCGGAGCCAACAACATGCTATAGCTTAAATATTCAAATTGTCAAAGATCGAGTGCAATTGGGATACGATTATGGATGCACTGGCCATTTTTCCAGGGAAATCTAAAGACCCTAAAATTTCTGTTTTAATGGATTAAGGAGTTAATATGTGACAGAGATTTAAGGTTCTTTAGAGATTTTCAGATGATTTTCAATTAATTTCGGATTTTCAATGAATTTTATCAATTTTAAACATATGAGTGATTTTTACAAGTGGAACTGTTGCAAACGAATTCAAAATGAGTTGAAACTTCTACAGCAGCAAGATATGATAAAATGTAGCTTACTGGAAGATGTTTACAGATTTTTACATTAAGCTCGTATTTAATTTTGATTTAACAATTAATTGACCAGATTGCAAAAATAACACAGAAACTACTAGAAATAGAAATCTAAATTCAATAAAATTTCTTCAGAAATAAGATATCAGTAAATGTAGCATGCTGTCAGATTTTCATGAATTTTGGAAACTATTTATTATCAGTTTTGGGTTTTTCAATTTTCAGACCAGATTATGAATTAACACTACATCCCATATGAAACAAGATCTAAATCACTTAAAAATTTTACAGAAACTAGAAATATAAAATATAATACCACTGTAAAAATTTTGGGAATTTTATCTATGATCTGCTATCTGTAAAAAGTCTCCCAAAATCTGCTAATTTTCAAAGAAAGCATAAAATAATATACCAAACCAATTCCAAAAATTCTCAAAAATGCATGGTAGAATATACCAGTATCATATTATTTTCCCACCAAATTCCATTAATTTTCGAATCCGTTTAGTATATAATTTATTTTTCTTCGTCAAAAAGATATTTTTGAAGAGTTTTCTATTTTTAAAACATGATTTTCGAGAAAATTACGACTCCGGAAAACATCATTTAATCTTGTTCTGATATGATGAACACAAGAAAATTTTTAAATTCCAAAAAATAGATCATCCTGAGATGGCTATTTTTTCGAATTTTGTAATTTCTCAGTCATTATTTTAAATAAAATTCCACTCATCACTAAAATTTTCGAAATCCTTTGAGTCAATGTCCGATCCAATCCGATGGTTATTTTAGTCTATTTAAATAGATCAGTGTATTAAATTTCGGGACGAATCGGAATTGAAACACTCATGTAGATCGTGATTTTGAGCACACACATATAATATTGAATTAAATTCAATTAAATGCTAAAACTCGTGCAAAAATACATAAAAAAATATCAAATAATCCTGAAAAAAATCTGAGAATAGTGCACCTACCTGTGATGGAGATTTTGGGTATCCTCTGAATAGGACAAGATTTGAAGGCGGGGGATATTGAGGATTTCTCTAGTAGTTTTCTTTGAGTCTTCTTCTTCTTCTTTTTTCTCCTTTTTGAAAGAAGAGAGCATGGGTATTTATAGGTGAGGGATGAGCCAGGTTGCCATCTTTAGGGCCTAGAGGTGTAGGGTGGAGATTGAGTGATGGAAAAAGGAAGGGGAAATAATGGCCAAGATCGGATTTTTCTAGAATATTCTCCCTCTTCTTTGGCATCTTCCATTTAAGCCATGGCTATGTTAAAAATGGCAGGCACTTATGCGGCCAGGATCAAGTACTAAAGATTTAGGAACAATTCAAGGTCCAAGATGATGTCATTTGTCCTTGGAATCTTTGTAGATTTTGGAAGCAAATTTCAAGACAAGGGAAATGTCCAATTTGGTTGCCTTTGTAGAGAATGGCAACGATTTGGATGGTTTCGATTAACTGCAATCTCCATGTGATCGAAAGAACGGGCGAGATCGGGTCTCCAAATATCCTGAAATCTTTGCAATGATATGGAATAAGATTGGGTGGTTGAGATCAATTTCGATCGAAAGAATGGACGAGATGATGCCTCAAAATATCCTAGAATCTTGTAAAAGATTTTTCAAATATTTTGAATGTAAAAATCGAAAATCGCAGTTTTCAGGAGATTTTGAAGTCCGATTTCGATAATTCTTTCGCCATTAAAATCGTTGATTTTTCCTCTTTCATTTAAGCCCAATGTTGCCATAGAAATATTATTTTCAGAATTTTTGACCAATGCGAGCCGTCGGTTTTTAACAGCGAATCGTTTTTCCAACCGTTGATCAAATTGACGATTTGATTGATCCAACCAACTTAATCAATTTTTGATGAATGATCCTAACCTTTGAAATATGAATTTTGACAACAATTAAAGTACTGAAAGCACTGTTGTTGATAATTTGGTTAAATTATTTCGACGGCTCTCGTTCACCCACATTGATCCGTGATTTTTCACTGGGTTTTTGCTCAATTAAGTGACACAATGTTTAATCTGAATTTGAGATTAACCTTAATCGATCCTATTTTGACTAAATAATCACAAATTCTTAGTAAGGAAAGACACCTAGGTTAAGATCTGCCCTTGATCTAACGATTTACGGAAATCGGGTCTCGGAATGGAATCAGGTCCCGGGCTGTGAAGTGACCCTAGCTTATTTTGTCCCGATTGATGATCCGTAAAGTCAGATCGAGATATTAATGACCTAAAACATATAAATCCATGATAGAGGGGCTCTCACATGGATTTAACACACTAAATTCACCAATCAGGGTATTTTTCAATTTTTCGGATCTAATCATCTCACCAGGTACATCTCTTTATCATTTCGGTTTTCAAAAAATTTGAGGATGCATACTGTACCAATGAAATTCCACGGATCAAGATATTAGGTTATTGTTGGTTAAAGTGTAGCAAAATGAGGGTGTCTACAGTTGGTTTTACACAAAGGGTATTTTTTTCTTTGTCGACTAGTGCAATTTTTCCTATAACAATGTTAGCCCCTCCGGCTTTTCAACCCATGTTTTTATTGTTTACTTACGTAAAACTCTTTAAAACGTAACTAAAAACAGAGGGAAAGAGATTATAGTAGATTTAATTGGTTGCTGTAGAGAGAAATAATGAAGTTGTAGAAATCCTTTTCAAAGTAGACGGTGGAAAGAGGGGTTGCTTTATCTTTACAATGTAACTAATAAAGGGGAGAGAGATTATATGAGATTTAATTGGTTGATATGGAGAGAAATAAGGAAGCTGTAGAATTCCTTCTTAAACATAAACTGATCAAATTTCGGTGCTATACACAAAAGTTGCATGTATAATATCCTTTCTCTTAGAAGGGGCTATACATAGAGGTTGCGTGTATAGGAGGGGTGCCACGTGGCAGCACCACGTTGTGCAACATTCAGCTTTACGTAAATACTAGTTGCAGACCCGTGCAATGCACAAGGCAGCCCAAAAAAGAAAGCTTTATAAATTTTTTTAAATAAAGATTTTCCCAAGTTTATGGTGGATATTCTTTAGTATGCAACTTTGTGAATGATTGTCGTCTGTGTTAGTATTTTGAGTCCAAAACTGAATATTGGACTGGACTCTCAACCGGTTCTTAAACTTCGAAACAAAAAGGGCATTGGTGAATCAATGTCAAGAACTGAACATGTTAATAGCAAAGCAAACTCCTTGATGCAACCAAACAACAAACCTGGAAACTACGGCCTAAACAAATTCTTATAAAATAATGAAAATTGAAAACATAGTATAACTAAGTAGCGAAACATAGAACATGACATAAACTAACTATTTCATGTTTGAATTGGATATAGAGGCTACAATCATTCTAGGAAATTATGCTCCTTTGTGTCGGCTAACTTCCCATCTCCTTTAGCTATTGGTTTTGGCCCAAGCATTTCCAAGTGATGCATCCGGATGGTTTTAGGATGATGATCATGTCTCGGAGGGATAAAGAATTGTTGAAGTTCTTTTTATTTTTTTGCAAGTGTCTTGAAAAGCAAGGTACTTTTGTAAGAAAATTCTTTTTATTTTTGGAAAGGGATATCACATGACGATTTTAGGTATCTGCCCTTCATGACGATTTCGGTTTCACTGGATTCTTCTCGAGTGGCTTAAAGGCCTACTTTTACATTACATAAATCATCATCAATGTACTGTACGATTATATTTCTAGAGTAGATGAAGCAACAATGAGGGCAATTAGAAACTTCACAGCAACAAAAGATGGACAAAGTGACCATCCAGCTGGCCAATATTTCCAGCCACCATAGAAAGCTTAACTCTGCATGCTCTTCTAATGGAAAAGTCTTTTAGAAAATTGTGCTTCAGGGACACAGAGCTCGACCTCTAATACATACCTTATCTGCATCTCTGCTATTAAAAAACAACAGGCTTGCTGCCATTGTTCTCAAGTATTATATGGCAATCGACATCACCAGGAGATGTTGCAATCGGCATGGAGTCCAACTACAAAATTCGGGTGGGATCAATAAGATGAAAAGGCATAACATGAAAAGACACAACGAAAATGAGTCGATAAGTTGTATTTATCTAAAAAGGAATACAAAGGGATATTTGCAACCCATGTAATTAATTCAAAAAACTTTGAATTGATATTTGATAAATTCATAAAAGCTTGGAAGAAAATAAGATTTGAAGACAAAATAGCCCAAACATCATAGGTAAAGAATAATTTACTTTCCATATTTTCCCCATAAACTAAGATAATAACAACAATGATATAAATAGAAGTTATTTATATACCCTTTTATGCTTCCATGGCAACAAAATGAAGCCCATGATCTCTCTTTCCCTGAAACAAAACTGTGGGACCCAATTCCGCGAGAGAGGTGGGGCGCGAGCCACCACGCTCTCTCTTGGTCTCTCGTACCCACGCAAATGGCGTGTGCTTTTTATTATTGATTTTAATTACCCAACCAAGCAGGCAGCAACCAAGCCATAGGGTGCAAACAAACGTGCAACCCAGTACCCATAAGGGCAGGGGTAAGCCGAGCCTAGCGAGGTGTGATTTAATTCATCTTTTCCGTGAACTTGGGATCACTAAGGCAATCCGAATTCCACGCAAAAGAGAGTAACAGAGTCGCCACCTAGATAAGGGATCTAGGACCCATAATTGACTAGAAATCTAGACTCGTTACCTGGTTACGAGAATGGAAGGTATGAGGAATTACTACCACATGCACCATTCCTGCCCGATAATCGGTCTTCAATTCCAAAAGTTAACTCTTTTGAATTTCTTTTAAATGGCTCATTTAACTCTATATTAATGTGCGAACTATGTGACATGCATCCTAAGATCTAATTTCAATGTAATTCCTAAATGTGTATCTTAATTTTCTTAATTGGTTTGAATAAGTGAAAGTTCTCCTAAAATTCTAATTTCATGGAAAGTCCTAAGTGATTTAATTACTTTTAATTTAAGGATTAATGTACAAAACCCCACTTATGTGTGGAGCCGACTCGTGATTGGTATGCCATCAAGCATCCAAGCTGCCTACGTACCCAAGCCTCACTGGGATCAGAGTCGACGTAGTTCGGTGCACCTAAACTAAGCTACTTATGCCTAACTCATCTAGGACACCGGTCTAGACTGGATTGATTGTTTCAACAGTTTTAAGAGAAGTTATTTAATTCAAGTTGAAGATTTTATTATCCTAGGACTTCATCTAAGATGCTATATGATCCTATCTAAGTGCAAGTTGTCCCTTAGACTAATGCAGGTTAACCTACATCATAGGTAACTAGGCTTGTCCTAAGAAAAAAATTGGGCGACTAGTGTAACTAGATCTATGGCGCGGTTGCTATCCATAACAAACGCCCGTGATGAGGCTGGACTCCTAACTCTAGGACTCCCTAAAACCTAGGACACGGCATGACGTAAGTGTTCCTAAATTGGGCTCTAATGGTTCCTACGATGGGAAGCCGTAATCCAACGGTTCTAAAGACATGAGGTAAATTGATTCGATTTGTTGAAGTTAATGATTTCCGATTTCAAGAATTTTCGATTCCTAAATATTTAAGGAATACCAAAGGCTCTATGGTTCACAAATTTCAGCCTTGAATCGCAACCATAGAAAGGAATCGTGCTCTCGACCCTCGTATAATTTAGCACGTAAGTTATAGTATGTTATTGCCTGGCATATTTCTCAGGATTTCAGTGGACAGTGGACCTCGGAGCCAATAACATACTATAATTTACCCACTCTAATTATGCTAGATCAATCGCAATTAATATACGATTATGGTTACGATTTTAGCATCTAAATTATTCTAGCATGGCCATTTTACAAAGGAAATCCAAGACTCCTAAGATTTCTATTCCAGCGGCTTAAGGAATGAATACGTGACAGAAATTTAAAGTTCCCTGGAAGTTTTTATAATGATTTTGGTTAACTTCGATTTTTAATAGATTTTATCAATTTCAGATCACATGGATGATTTTACAAATGAACTCATTGCAAGCAAATTCGAAATAAATTGAAATTTCTACAGTAACAAGATATGAATGAATATAGCTTACTGGAAAACTTTCATAGATTTTTATATTAATTTGCTATTAATTTCTGATTTAATAATAATGAGGCCAAATTGTTAAAATTACAAAGAAACCCTTAGAAATAGAAATCGAAATCAATTGAAATTTCTAAAGTAACAAGGTATGAATGAATATAGTCTACTGTAAAACTTTCATGAATTTTAGATATGATTTACTATCAATTTCAGATTTTCAAAGATTCAGATCAGATTATGAATTTGCACAGCATCCCCTAGGAAACAAATTCCAAATCAATTGAAACTTTTACAGTAACATGGTATTTATAATATAAGACTACTGTAAAGTTTTTAAAAATTTTAATCATGATTTGACATTAATAAAAAACCTCACAAAATCTAGTTGTTTCAAAAGAAAACATCAAACGATATACCAAATAGAATCCTAAAATCATTAAAAATTCGTGCCAAAATATATCAGTGTTGTATTATTTTACTACAAAATTTCATTAATTTTAGAACTTATTTGATATATTTTCCATTTTTCTTCTTCAAAAAGATATCTTTTAAGAGTTTTCTATTTTTAAAACATGATTTTTGAGAAAATTATGACTTTGAAAGATGTCCTTTAACTTAGTTCTGATATGACGAACGCAAAAAAATTATAATATTCCGAGAAATAGATCATCCTAAGATAGCTGTTTTTTCCAATTTCTTAATATCCCGGTCATTAATTCAAATTAAATTTCAATTTTTATTCAAATTCTGGAAATCCTTAGATCTAACGTTTGATCCAATCCGATAGTTTTTTTAGTCTCATTAAATAGATCATTGCATTAAATTTTGAGACGAATCGGACTTCGAAACACTCATGTAAACCTGATTTTGAGCCAACCCATATATTAATGAATTAAATGAGCGTAAATACTAAGACCATGCAAAAATACGTAAAAAAATGCAAAATAATTCTAGAAAAATCAGAGAAGAATGAACCTACCTTTGGTCGCGCTCCTCGTCTCTAGGGTGCGTAAATCCGAGGTATACGCTTCGTCGCACCCTTTTATACGCTATAGAAAACCCAATCCGCCAAAGTAGATGAATCGCTCTTTCCGATGTTTGTTGTCTTTCCTCGAGCCTTTGAATCTCCTTGAATTTATGATTCTTCGATGAATACCCCGCCGAGAGGTGAGAGAGATTTGAGAGAGAACCGAGTGAGGGTGAGATTTGAGAGAGAATCGAGTGAGAATGAGATTTGAGATAGAACCGAGTGAGAGTGAGAGTGAGAGAGGGTTGTAGAGAGTGTGAGATTGGGAGAGGACCGAGTGAGGGTGAGATTGAGAGAGGGCTATAGAGAGGGTGACATTGGGAGAGGACCGAGTGAGGGTTGTAGAGATTGAGAGAATGGTGAGTGGGCTTTTGAGATAGGGGAGAGATGAGAGTGGGTTGTTGAGATCGAGAGAATGGTCAGTGGGCTGTTGAGATTGAGAGAATGGTGAGTGAGGGTTGGGCAGCCACAAAGAGATGGACGTCCCTCCCTCTCCACACTCGTTTTTTTCTTCTCCTCCTCTAGAAAAAAACAAAACAGCCCATATATCTCCTCCTTGTCACCTCCTTCCAATCTTGGACATATGGCAAGCAAAAGATCTTTTTACAAGGTAACCCACGAATTTTCTTATGGGAAATCTTGTGAGGTGAGTAGAAGAGACAAAGAAATCATCATTGCATATGGACAAATTAACTCTTAAGAGGAAACCCCCTTGAATTAGTAAGTCTCCACCTACAGCCAACTTCCTCAAATTGCAACAAATGGCAATATTGCCTTTATTACTTTGACACATGGAATAATAACCTTTCTTTCTTTTTGTAAAATGAAGAGGAAAAAATTGCCATTTGGGAGAGAGATAACTTTTTCTAAATAAACCAAATTTGCATGTTGCTTCTTCGGATTCTTTGTACATCTCACCTTCCAAATTTAAAAAAAACCATCCCTTTTTGAAACTTTCACAACTGCCATGTGAATCCACACATGTAAAAAGCCATCCTACACATGGGCCCTTAATGATGAACGAATTTACTATTGGTGAGAATATTTTAGGTTTCTATTTAAAACCATAAGGGCCCACTTCAACATGGCCGAGTAGTGTAGAATCGGCACACACATGTTGGGCGCATGGTAGCCCCCACCGTATGGCTAAAACACACAGGTTCATTCTATAGAAATTTTTAAACCATCCATTTTATTGGATCATGGTGTAGACGGATTATTTCCTTGCCCATGGGATGATTCTCACTTTCTGTAGGTTGCTCCTTCAAAAATGAATTCTATAAGGTGATCTAAACTGGTGATATATTAGATCATATTGTAAGTAGATTGCACCTTAACCGTTCTCCATGTAGTGATCCAAACCATTGATTTGATGAGCCACAATGTAAATTGGTGTATCCCCTGAATCATATTCGTAGGATGATCCAAACCGTCCAATCGATGGGTTACATTGCGATTTGAATTGCGCACTCTTTAACCCCTTCTATAAGATGACCCTAGCCGTACAAGTGATGGGCTACAATGTAAATTGAGTGTGCCTCCTCCAACACTATTTTGATAAGATGATCCGAACCATCTAATCAATGGACCAAGATGTAGAATGGCTGCCCCCAAAAATCATTTACATGAGATGATCTTAACCACTCAACTAACGGGCTTCAATATAAATAGATCACACCCTTCAAATCGCCTCCATATTGTTTAATTGGTGCCCCATAAATCTTTTCCGTTAGATTTAACTATGGACCCAGAAGAATAAAATTGAATCGTTTTGGGTGGGCCCCACGCATATTTAGTGGGCCACTTGATTTTAAATCCCACAACCAAATGCTAGGCCCATTCCTTGGCTGAATTTTCCATGAGATCCATTCATCAAAATTTTGGCGGGCCCGCTTGTTTCAACTTAGTGAACCTCATTCCATGTTGGACGAATTTATTTTTTCTCGAAAAAATTGATCTTTGAAAACCATAGTGAACCCTACAAATGACTCGAATGTTTCTTATATGGGCCAACTTGCTTGATCCAAATCTAACCAAAATATTCAATGCGGGTACACCAAATGGATCCAAATTCTCCCTTGCTCGGATTCTCGTGAATAACCTTTCTCAATACTTAGCAGGAAAATACGAAACATGACGGAAATGACCGAAAAGATTGAGAAAACATAAGAGACGGACACGAAAAAAAAAAAAACACTGAAAAACCAATAGGAAAATACTAACTTCTTTATTGATTAAAACGGAGCAAAATGTGGGTGTCTACAAAAACACTTGATATGAATTACAGGAAAACTTGTAATGCAATACCCAAGATAAATTTAAAGAAAAATTTAGGAAGGATGTGAAACAAACAGAAGGTGAAATTTATCCGAATTTAATATAGTTCACCCTTCTTTTCCACTCTCCACCTTCACAGCAAAAACTCACACCCTCCTCTTTCCCAGTTCCCAAGCCTGCTCAACCCAGAACACATAGAAGATATTTAAAAATAATATACAAATTTAAGGTTTAAATAAAAGTCATGACTTAAAATTGGGAAGAAAAAGGCTGAGAAGAAAAGGAAAAATAAACAATGATTTACGGAAGTCCTGAAAAAGACCCAAAAAACTTGCAAGATCGCCATCAAAATAGCTAGACAAACCCGAAAGCTTGAATATCAGAGAATGAGAAGAAAATAAATAATGCATGATCGCCATCACAAGAAAAATAAAATAACATCTAAGACTACCTTAAGAA
This sequence comes from Tasmannia lanceolata, assembly GCF_043159265.1. Lineage (NCBI taxonomy): Eukaryota > Viridiplantae > Streptophyta > Magnoliopsida > Canellales > Winteraceae > Tasmannia > Tasmannia lanceolata. The sequence continues at coordinate 3,381,523 of NW_027518721.1, forward strand.
TACCTTGAATTGAACATTAAGAGAGTTATAAGAAAAAAAAATAAGGTCCCAAACTCACAGAACCTTGGAGACAAATTTTACAAAATAATTACACTCAACTAATTTATAACTAACGATATAAATTTCTTTGCCTTTACCTGAAAGAAAGAGAAACTGTTGAAAGTCCTGTATAATCTTCTTGCTTAGAGGAGCTGCTCCATATAACATCAGCTTCAAACATTAGGAAAAAATCAAGAGGCAAAATCTACTCACCTCCATCCCAAGGGTTATGATCTGATCTGCAAACCAAAAAAAAAATAAACCCAATAACAATAATTACATCACATATACAACGCAAGAAATTAATAGAACATAGAGGTTTCAAACATGATCACAAGATCGGAGAAAAAAGAAAATGTGAAATCATGTGCGATGTCATAAATGGGTTTCAACGGAAGGTGTAGAGAGAAAGTATATGGAAATATAGAAATTTTTGATTAGAAATATGTGAAATACCTTTGGAAAAGAACCGTTTCCCCAAGCGTTTTCACCAGTTCATCTTCTTCCTTTATATGCATCATTTTCACCAGTTCTTCTAATTGACATTTTTCCTTCCTTTTTATGCCTTTTCTAGCATGGAAAATCGAGCGAAAATCTTGTCACTCATCCTTATCGAGAGAAAGGGATATCACATGACGATTTTAGGTATATACATATTTTTTCGAGACTTTTCTCCTTTTTCAAAATTTTGTCAGTATTTTGGAAATTACGTTTACTATCTTGGAAACGTGAGAATTTATAGGATCCAAATCGTTTTGGAAACCGTGTGAAATATTTAATGGGATTTGCATGCCATTGTGAGAAGAGGAAACGTGGAGTGGTAGAATGCCACTCCGATGGATATAGAAGGGGTGCGAATTAGTAAAATTTTAGATTAGGAAAGTAGATTACTCTCAACTTATTCCTCTAGAGTATTTAGGCAAAAAATCAGCTTTTTTTTTTCTCCTAATCGTGAATCCTAAGGAAAGGAACTATTAGAGAGTTTTACGTTTGTGGAGGAGGGGTGCCACGTGGCGCAACTGTAGACACCCCATTTTGACCAAACCCTTTATCCTTGTGTTTGAGCAAAACCCCACCAAATCAGAGATTTATGGCCTCTAAATTCACTCTAGGCTAGCTTAGGGTCCAAGCTAGGTCCCTGCAAAATTTCAACAAAATCCGAGCAAGTTTGCTTAGCGAACGAGCCGAGAGAGAACCGTAGTGTAAACCAGAAAGGGGGGCGAATTTATTCTGGAAAAGACGTGCTTGGCCATATAGGACACGCAATTTCGCACGCTCATCAAAAATCCGCGTGCCTTATCAAATTGGAGTGCCAATATCAGTTTCCAAATTTGCCTATAAATACTCACTTAAACTCCTTTTTTCAGTTTAATCTTAGGTTTAACCAAATCAGAGAGAAGAACGAGAGAGATTTTTTTTTTCCCTAATCCTGGTTTACTTCTTTTTCGATCATCTTCTTTGATCGATCTCCGACCTAGCTCCGGCCAAGTTCCGATCAAGAGATTCTTTTAATTTTTCTTCTTATTCTCCATTGAATCTGCTAATTCCTCGTTGTTTTCACTTTAGAAACCCTAGATTCAAGGAAGAAAAAACTTAGATCTAAGAACCAAACCCTAACTTTTTTCTTCTTCTTCTTCTCCGATTAGCCTTGCCGTAGGTCCGGTCAAGTTCCAGCCAGTCATTTTCTACTTTCAATCTTTGTGTAAAATTCATTTTTTCTTCTATTATCTTCTTTATCACTGAGTTTTCATCTCAAAGCTTGAATTTGAGTTGTAGTCTTGTAAAACTTTTGATCTACCATCTATACCTTGGAAACCTAAAATCTGAAGCTTAAGCTCCCTAACAGAGGCAATTGGAGTATAGTTAGGACAAAAGAACGAGAAAATCTGCAAGAAAGAAACTCCTGCAAACTTTGAAGAGCTTCTGGCCTGAGGTTAAGGTTGATCAAACCCTAATCTTGTTCTGGTAATTATCATCACCAGGTAATTTTCCATCTTTATCTTTAGAATATGTTGATTATGTTAATTTTGAATTTTTTTTTATGCGAATTGAAGATCGTTTTAGGAATTCATATGATATTTTGTTTTGACTCTATGGATTGATCATCTAGATTTTCTCTGTGTTTATAAAATATTGTTTGATTTTGTAAAAAAAAGGAGAAAATTTTTTGTTATCATGCTTGCCGAGATCAGATTTTTTATTCATAGTGTTTACATAGGGAAAAAAGTGTTATGGATTTCTTTAGTGGCCTTTAAGTTCAGATACGTATGATATTATGTTCCTCTTATTTTTCCTGTGTGATTTCAACGCCTGAGTCTTTAAACGAGTAGAACAATTTTCTGATAAAGGCATCTGACTTGAATCCTCATGTTGATGTTATAGATTTCCTAGTTTTGACTAATTGCTTGATTAAATGCTTTTAAGAGTATCCTTGCATTGCAAGACCTCATTTCTGATTTAGTTCTTCTCCCTTCTCTTAGGGTCTAATTCAGTCTTTTTAGGTTTTCACACCTTCTTAGGATTCCTTCCATTCTATCATCTATTTGAGACACCGATTTGCTTGTTTAAGACCACCCTTAGGCTAAAAGGGCTCCGTCTTTTCATCTGACACTTCTCCAGGCTATGGATCACATGAGTGTTCTTTTCTTTCTGGTTGTCTCTTTGTTTCCCTTTAGCTAAAAGGGTTAAAACTCTTGAAAATCCAAAAAATATTAGAAACTTGAAACAATTCAAAACATATCAAAATTTCAAAAACATCTAGAAATTTTAAAAACATCTGAAAAGTCGAGTCTAAGAAGGAAGTTATGCTTTCGAACTACGTTGGCTTGATCCTCTTCTATGAGGTATGTAGTGCAGCTTGGGATCTTTATCCCAAGTCTAGCCAAACTTTGTAAATAGACTTCGCAAACCTTTCAAAATAAACATGTTCAAATCATTCATAAACACAAAAATTCTTCAAAACCTTTTCAAAAAGATCTTCCCCGAAAGTTAGGAGTATGTCTTAGAAGTTTGAGGTTTCTTAGAGTTAGGAGTCTGTCCTGGTTATGTGGATGCTTTGTGTGTCTTGTTGTGTGAGTGTCCCTAGAGTTAGGAGGCCTCTAGTCGTGGTCGGTTAGACACTTAGTCGAGCCGATGGCTAGACTAGAAAACACTTAGTTAGCCCATGGTTTTCCTTAGGACACACAGCCTAGTTACACATAGGATATAAGAATCACCTGCATTAGCTTAAGGCTAACTAACTTGCATTAGTTAGGGCATATAAAGAGTCTTAAAAAGTTACAATTCACTTGAACTTAAGCAATCGTGCAAAAAACTTTTAAAAACTAGTTGGGTCTAATTGATCGAGTCTAGGATAGCGGTGTTTGATGGTTAGGCATCGTAGTTTAGAATAGGTCACCGAACTACACTGACTCTGATTCTTCCCGAGGTCGGGATACGTAGAGCAGTCGGGAAGGATGGCCATCTTGGTCCGGGTCAAGTATCACATTAGAGTCTAAAGTTTGTCGTGTCAAGTCGTGTGTGGAGTCAAGTTGTGATGTATGTTTTTGTTGTGTTTTCTTACTTTCATGTACATATCTTATACCTTTAGCTGTAACATGCATGTGTTTGCCTATCAGAACTTAGACACCAATTAGGCATGACACTCATAACCTATCTATCCTTAGGTGACATTCATTTCATTTCTTTTGTGTGTGCTTATTATTCATCTCCGAGACATGCATGATTTGATAGATGTCTTCTCGGAGATATATGTTCCCATTTCATATTATTTTAGCCCAAAACTCTTCAAAATCAATAAATAAATGGCATAAGAGACTAGGTGCTTGCACTTGGGCGGATGAGGTGCTCTTCGGACCTTCCAACTTCGTAACCACGCACGAACCTTTTGTATCTCTGGTTATCCATTGCAACAGAGCATAGTATGGGATCCAGAGCCGACTTTGTTAGATGACGACTCTTCTTTGTTTAAGGTATGTCTTGAATCCGAGCTAGTCCCCGAATCGAGAGATATCTCACTTTACATCACCACTCGACACTCTTTCGAGAGTTCCTTGGTAGAGCTCTCCTTTACGTGGATGATCTAAAGACTTTCGGGGGCTCGTCCCCTGCCTCTCTCAGATCGGGGTCCACAGCAACCACTTTTTTTAACTCGTTTTTAAATTTCGTTATTAAGGTTACGTGTGATAGAGGAATACATGTGAAACGGTGTGCCACATCACCTTAATGCGTTATTAAATTTTGGAATGCGGTGGGGGTGACACGTGGCACAGCCTCAGCTTCCCACATTCAGCTTTACTTATATATATAGATATAGATTAGGAAAGTGGATTATTCTCAATTTATTCCTCTAGAGTATTTAGGCAAAAAATCAGCTACTTTTCTCTTTTTTTCCCCTAATCGTGAATCCTAAGGAAAGGAACTAATAGAGTTTTATGTTTGTGGAGGAGGGGTGCCACCTGGCGCAACCACTTTTTTTAACACGTTTTAAAATTTCGTTATTAAGGTTACGTGTGATAGAGAAATACGTGTGAAACGGTGTGCCACATCCCCTTAATGCTTTATTAAATTTCGGAATGCAGTGGGGTGACACATGGCGCAGCCTCAGCCTCCCACATTCAACTTTATATATATATATATATATATATATATATATATATATATATATATATATATATATATATATATATAGATTAGGAAAGTAGATTATTCTCAATTTATTCCTCTAGAGTATTTAGGCGAAAAATCAGCTACTTTTCTTCTTCTTTTTCCTAATCGTGAGTCCTAAGGAAAGGAACTAATAGAGAGTTTTACGTTTGTGGAGGAGGGGTGCCATCTGGCGCTACCACTTTTTTAACACGTTTTTAAATTTCGTTATTAAGGTTACGTGTGATAGAGGAATACGTGTGAAACGGTGTGCCACATCCCCTTAATGCATTAGTAAATTTCGGAATGCATTGGGGGTGACACGTGGCGCAGCCTCAGCTTCCCACATTCAGCTTTACTTATATATACAGATAGTTAGATTAGATTAGATGTAAATACAATTGATATAGAACTTGCTACCTTATTGATAAAAAATATATCGCTAAATAAATAATTAAATCTGGCTAGGTCTCATGGTTTTGGACATTGTGGGCCCACTAACAATATTGGAACCGGAAAAATATTAATTTTGGAAAATATAGAGATTAACTTAGGCTTGGGGATTTTCTATTAAGATAGAGAGGTTGTTAACATATCCAATATCCAATATCAACTGAGAGCTTTAGTATAAATTTCCACTATACAATAGGTTAAATGATAGAACTCGAGTGGCTCCCTAGATCATTTAAAACATTATGAATGCAAATTTTCATATGTTGCAAAAGAGATCAATACGGCGTGGTGTCCCTTGGAGCCTACCAAGATCAAGAAGGACTCTCTTTGGGTGCTATCGGACTGGATAAAGTGGATTTATAAGTCTAGCAGCTCATTAGAAAAATGAAATGCATTTTTTTTTTACACTAAGAAGGAAGTAATATATTCTACCCTTTTTTTTCCTTGCCCCACCCCTCTAGTGTATTTATATAGAGGTGCAACTTGGGCCGGGCTCAACCCGAACCCGACAGGTTCAAGCCAATTTTGGCTCGGGTTGGGTTGGGCTAGCATTTCCTTGGGTCGGGTTAGGTTGGGAGAAGTCATCCTAATTTAATGCCACATTTGGTTAGGATTGAGGCCTTGGCAACCTGACCTTTGTCCTCTAATCTTATTGTGATTTTTTTAGAGTTATGTTTTTTTCTTGTTCTTTCTGTTTCACCCTAGGCGAACCCCAACTCAACCTAACCCAACCCCTCTAGGCAAACCCCTAGGCGAATCCCAACTCAACCTGACTCAACCCGACCCGATTTGGAATAAAAACATGTTAGATGGGTTGGGTTAGGGTTGAGAGATTTAGAGGCGGGTTGGGTTAGGGTTGACCATCTTCGACCGGAGGCTTGGGGCAAGTTAGGGTTGAGGGAACACTATCTTAGGTTAGGCTAGGGTTGGCCTCAACGCGATCCAACCCGACCCGAGTTGTACCCTTATATTTATAAATTATAACGACTCTTTTATACTAAAAAGCGGTGGCCCGCGGAAGACAAGGCGGGAAATATATCATTTCCCACTATGGAAGGCATGATATCAGGTGTTTTAATGCTTGTTAGCGGGTCCCAATGCAGGGCCCCCAAAGTATGCAGATTTTGTTTTTACAGTTAGACCTGTCTCATCCCTAGTCCCGTGGCATATGGTCAAACATACAGACTGGGAAATGATACTTGCACCCCGTAATTTGTATAATGACACACAATCTATCTTGAGAAATTATTTGAGGCATTTCTATATAATTTAAAGTCTTACAAACTTCCAATTCTCTTTACTTACCAACAGCCATTGTCAGTGATAGTGCCATTAACAAAAAAAGAAGGGTGATGATGAATTCTCACCCCATGTAGGATAATTCGCACCCCTTTAATCTTTAAAAAAGCATTAAAGTCTGCCACATAATTCACGTTACAGAGGTGTGAATTATCCTATAGGGTGCGAAAAAGAAAAAGAGGATCTCTCTCTCTCATATAATTCTCCTACGCAGTTGACGACGAAAGAAAGAGAAAGGAACAAATATGCACATACAAATTATAGTTGACTAGTTAAAAAGTGGACACACCATACTAAAAGGTGTGAGGCATTTTCACAATTTGGTGGATCTTCTTCACCTGACAGATGTTGACGCGTCGGTTCCCAGGTCTCGTTAACGGTTAACCACCGGTCACTGTAGATGTTGGCTATCAAAATGCGTCACACCACAATTCTGTGTGTTGACTTGGTAAACCTAGATTGTATTAAAATTCCCTTTTGAGTATGTAATTTATCTATCTTTTCCAACAAGATCAGCAATGAACTTGACATGAAAATGTGGCTAGGTGGGCCATGGCCAATGACAACCATATTTATGGTGTTGTAAATAGATAGTTGATTGCTAAAATGAGCAAAACTGTCTATTGGCTGCGTTTGGATTAGACCTAGCAAAATGGGACCCATACCCGCGGGTACACCCGGCCCACAGGGGTACGGGTACCAATTTCATTACCTGCGAGAAAAACAACCCGTACCCGTAACCCGCGGGTGGTGGTGGGTCTGGGTCGGGCGTTGGTGCCCACGGGTTACTTGCCATTCGGTTTTCAACTTCTTATTCTTAAGGCCTAAACACAAAACAGTAAAAAATAGACTATATGGGTGGGCCAACAAAACAAGTCAAAGCAATCAGACTATGTGACTGGTATCTTTGGCTGTACCAAAACAAATACTTGTTAAAGTAAATGAAAAATTGTATGATGAATGGGTGTATAAACATGTACTCATCATCCCATTCTTGATATTAATTTGATCCAACAGCAGCTGACTTGTTAAGAAGCTGATGTTGGATTAAATATCAAGGCTTGTACATCCATCGTACCACCTTTATGTGTTCATACACCCATTTATATATACATATAATTTCTTCTTTAAATTTGTCGGATTACCCGCGGGTATACCCGTACCTGCCCGGGTGGGTTCCGGGATCATGAAATATCACCCATACCCCCACCGGTATTTCGTACTCGTACCCGCGTGGGTTACCTGTTTGCCAGGTCTAGTTTGGATTTCCAGAATCAAGAATTGGAATCGACATCATGTTCTGATTTATATTCTGATTCTCCCTTAATTGAAATGAGAAAAATAAATAAAAACAAATTTTTAATTAAAAAAATCTAATAAAATTTCCATTCCGACTCGGGTGGAATCAGAATACCACCTCTCTTGGAGCGGGAAACAGATTCAAGCATGTCTACCCTCCAAGTCCGCCTCGAAGTCAATTCCATCCCCTTGATTATTTTCTTTTTTTCTAAACAAACTTGGGATTAGGATGGATTGGAATCACATGTCGATTCCAATGCCTGAGTCAGGCAATCCGAACACACCGTGACTCTCTTTTCTGGGAAGTGCTTTGGTAGATTGGAGCAAATTGTGGTGGCCTGGAGTAAAGTTGATGAGCTATAGGAGTTTGTGTAATTAATAAAGCTAAAATTAGAAGGGAGGTCCAACTTCGAAGGCCCCACATTGTAAATTTATAGGTTAATATTGGGATAAGCCCTTAGCTTAGTGGTGAGGAAATTAGGGGATGCTTGGATCTAGGGGAATAAAAAAATGCTTGAAAAAAAATATTTTACTGAAAGAGAAATTTTAGGATCAAATAGAAAAGAGATTTTTTTGTCTCGGGAAAAAATTCTACAGAAAATAAGATAGTCAAAGAATGCAAAACTAACTTTCTAAGGAATTCCTACCCCACCCGCCCCTATATCCAAAACAGTCAATTTTTTATTTCCACGATTTATAAGGAAATTATATGATTATATATGGCTCATAGAACATCATGTCTTGGCATTTGCAGAATTCATCAGACTCGGCGGTGCCGCCGTATCACCAGCTGGTTTCCCATCTCCATTAAGTTTCTTCCTCCTTTGCTCTGCGTGTAGAACCTAACATGCAACTTGGGCATGAATTTTGAAAACCTACTACATTAAGCCATCTTTATCTAGTCGTAATGTACACACCCATCTCTTTATTTGGTTGAAGTTTATAGTCAACACTTTTCGTTACAACTGCTTGGAATTTATAGCATAAAAATGAAACAATTTCAAACAAAGGGATGTGTTTATACTTTCTAAGTTATAATTAACTTGTTGGAATTTATAGCAAAACTAATGGAAACATTTAAAACGAAGAGAAGTGGCTTATATATCAAAATAAACATGTAGCTCACTCTTAGGCCTTTTAATTTTCCAAATATCACTTTCCTCACTCTTAGGCCTTTTAATTTTCCAAATATCACTTTCCACATGCCGTGTCTTGTGTAGCGGCCCATTCTTTGGTAACTCTCCCTTTCTTCTATTTTTTACTATGTAGCCCTTTCCAGGTAATCCTCTCCACAAGTCACCACTTATGTGACTTGAACACGCGATGCGATCGCAGCTTTGATTTATTAAATGTTAGGTACCTAACAGTTATGCCAAAAGAACCACAGCTGATGGAACAAGTTAGCCTAGGCCCTTAAAAGTTGTGCCATACCAAGTTGGGTCCCACCTAGTCCCATATTGCGATAGTGTAAAATGCTAGATTTAATTAAATTACCTCTAAAATATGGGAAATGATTTCCTCCCTCCCTTGCTTCGCCAATTCCACATTTCCACTATGTTGCTCCAAAATTGATGATCAAAGAAGAGGACCGACTGGTCGAGTTTGCCAAACATGTTTTTTCACTCCAACTCGGAAAAACTGTGAGAGTGCTCCCAAAATGTGTCATGAGAGGCATAGCTTTATTTTACCTCGCTAACCCAAACTTACGAAATTGATTTTAATATGCCCTCTAAAAAGTAGGAGGGGTTATGCCCTTAGTTGTACCATCCTATGATTAGAATATCATCCATCAAATGTGATTTCTGGATTGTGGTCCAAATGAACGATTAGGATCATTGTACACCTAATCGTGTATGGTGGAGATGGCCCATTAGATAGCTTTATACCCACCACCGACAGAAAATTTATGGGCTTAGCCAAATACACAGAGACAAGATGAAAGCAGCCGTTTAAAGAGGTGGGTATAAAGGGGCACCCTAAGAAGAAGAAGAAGGAGAGAGAGAGAGAGAGAGAGAGAGAGAGAGAGAGAGAGAGAGAGAGAGAGAGAGATGTAAGCAATGGAGGTGGGTCTGTAAAAGGATCCAAAGGAAAGGAGGAGACTAAGAAGAGTATAAAGAAACATAGAGAGGAAAACGACATGCAAGCAATCATATTCACAGCACAAAAGAAACCCCCCATTTCTGCATGTGCACTACCGACACTAAAAGGCCAATCACTTAAAACACCTCCTCATCCAACTAAGCTTTTTCTTTCTTATGGCTTTTTTGTTGGTTGCCTATTTCTATAATCTTCGAGTCTACTTAGACCCACCAATCTGTTTCTTAAAATAGAGAAACCTGAAATATTTTATATTCCTGTCATTAAATTCCCATTTGTTTTGTGATTTCAGACTATTCAGGGGAATTTGAAAGCTGGTATGTTAAGTAAGATGAGAGATTTGCAATATTATGGATGGTAATTGATAGTGCCAACCACTTGTTCGGTATCTTATGATGTATATTTTAAATAGGATTTGCTGGGGACCATCGAAGAAGGCATTTTGCAGGCGGCTGCTGCATGAGAGAGCAGCCACTTAGGCTCACTTTTCAACAGATTTTGTCTTATTCATTTAATTCATCCCTGGTGGCTGCTCTCTCATGCAATAGCCGGTGAAATGCCTTCTGCGATGATACCTATCAAATATTTTTAAAATTTAGGATTTTGTCCTTGTTTCACAAAACTTACAATGTGAGTTATATACCAAAATATAGGGGTGCAGCTCGGGTCGAGTTGAGGCTAACCCTAAGCCTAACTCGAGGTGGCATTTCCTCAACTCTAACATGACCAAACCGGAGCCTAAACAAAAGTCAACCTTAACCAACCCGGCCTCTAAATCTCTCAATCCTAACCTAACTCATCTAACTCATTTTTTCCCTTGGATTCGTCCCATGTTTCTATGTTTTAGAAATATCAGGATGGGGGGAGACGAGGGCGGCCCTTGGGGGAGAGATTTCTAAAACCTTGATTTCTTACTTAAAATCTAGGATAATGGATTGCAAAAACTAGAATTTTACACCGCTTTCAAACTAAATCTTGGATTCTAAAATCCATCCCCTAAGATTTTGAAAATCGTGATAAAATTCGGGGATAGTGTCGGAGGCCTCAACCATAACCTAACCCAAAATTAAATCGAACTGGCTTTCCCAACCTTAACCCAACCCAGCTCAACTCGAGGAAATGCCAATTGATGGTTGAAATTTACAAAAATATTGGACCACGAATGGACTTCTACTCTATTTACTATTCTGGGGCCTGTTTTAAAACACTACAGGCAGATCAGAAGGGAGAACAAAAAAAGAAAGAAATGAGAGGGACACTTTTGCTTTAGAAAAATCTACTAGTGGGTGTGTGGGACCTTAGACAGACTGCACCGGGCTCGGCTTTCCCATATTCCAATACGCGGGAATACACTCACAGGTAGTTTTGCCGCCAATATTCTTTTTCTTGGAAACATACACGTGTACACAAAATAACACCCCTTATTTTTATAAGGACACCCATTACTCCGGATTTCTGACCTTGCAAGCTTAGGTAAATTAAATTAATAAGACAAAATCTAAGCCTACGGGGCTGCTCCCTCACACAACAGCCGGTCCGCGAAATGCCTTTTGCGATGGTCCCCAGCAAATCCCTTAAAACAAATGGTTAAATAAAATATAAGAGGGAGAAAAGTCAGGCAATTAGGGCCACTTTGGATGTTGAGAAGATTTTGATTTGGATTTCTCACATTTGTAGCCCTTTCTGCGTTGTGATTTGGGTCCAGATCAAATCCTTGGATTTCCAAATTAGCGAAAAAAATCAGATTTCCAATTATGCTGTGGAAATAAGTAATTTAAAATCCACAGATCTGGCAGTTTCCTTCACCCTCTTTGCTCCTCAACCTATCCCTCCACTAGGAACTAGGAAGTAACCCCCTTCCCCCTCCCTCTCTCTCTCTCTCCCAACATGAGCTGATAGATCTATTCATTTTGTTTTCAAAACTCAATTCCAAATCCAAATACAGAATATGAGGTATCCAAACGGGCCCTTACATAGTGAGTGTGATTAGGGGTGTAAACGGATCGAATTCGAATCGGATATGGCTATATCCGAATTCGATTACAGTATACACTATGCGAATTCGGATTCGGATTCGAATTTGACGGATATTTAATATCTACTACCGAATTCGTATCCGTCGGATATTGTTCGAATTCGGATATTATCCGTATCCGTTTATCCGGTAAATTCAAACATTTTAGTGCATCACTTTATCTTTCTTCTCTTTCTTACTCCTCGAATAAATTTTTCAAATCCTAAAACCAGACCTCTACCTTCTCTTCACAAAATTAACTCTCAAACCCTAAAATATATGAGATCCTCTTCTTCCTTTTAAAACAAAGGCAAAGAGAGGCGGTGGGGATGGATGAAGGTGTTGGTAGTGGTCTTTGGGTTTTTTTTTTTTTTTTTTTTATGTATATGATGGAATAGGTTTGGGCTATTTTGAGCAAGGGAAGTGGGAGTGCTGATTGTGGAAGATGAAGAGAAATGAGGATGGAGATGAGGATTGGGTTAGAAATGGAGGTAACTGGCGGTGATGGAGGTGGCTGTGAGAAGGTGGAGAGGCGCGACGGTGGATTTTGGTGGGGTTGGAGGCACCAAGGAATGCCAAAGATGGTGACTCAACCTCCTCCTTTCCCCTCTCTTGCTTCTCCTTGCAAACATTAGAACTCCCATCTTTTAATTGCATTTTGGGTTTTTATATAACCCTAAGTTGAAAAATTGATCTGAGCCGTCCATTTACCATCAATGACTATGGCCTTTTTGCTCTAGAATTCTCTAGAAATTATGACATCTTTTTTCAATCACCATCATTCATTTGTCTCTTAAAATGACATCCTACAGGCCACATTTGTTGCTTCATAAAGAAGCCATGTCAAACTCCAATAATGCCCTTAAAATGAGAGATTACTTCATTTCCTACCCAAAACACTTTTTGCTTTTGTTTTTTTCTAAAAGGAAAATTCACTTTTCTTTTAGAAACAAGTGTGTCATTACTAAAAATAAATATTAATAATATTATTAATAATAAATAAAAAGGATGCTTCTCGGATTCGGATGTTAAACGGATCGGATATATCATTTACCAGATTCGCATCCGCTAAGAGCCGGATATCTCATAAACGGATTCGGATAATATCCGCTTGAAACGGATCCGGATAATATTCGCTTTAAACTGATTCGGATGCGGACGGTAATCGAATTTTCGAATATCCATTTACACCCCTAAGTGTGATTTTACAAATTGTAGCTTCTTTCAACTCTATTGACCCCGGATTCGGTGACATACAATCCAAAAGACCATTCCGCTCCTCTTAGGTCCTGAATTTACAGAGGAGTGGAGGCCAGTCTGAGTCGAACTTGGCCGTGGAAAAGGTTGGGTGATGCGACTGTGGCATTCTCTGATATGTCGTTGTGTGTGTCGCTGGCTGGATTTTGCGCCACATGGTGCGATCAGATTTTATCCCCATCAAGTCGCTTGCCATCTCATTATAATAAATAGTACCACTAATTGTGTCTTACCTCTGATTGATCTGAACCGTTCATCTCATAGGCCCTTATTTTCCATCTGCCCAGTATTGCCCAAAATTCAAGGTAATCATTCAATTCTAACCTCCAAGCAAGGCCCTCCAGATGAGCGGTTCAGATGAGTCAAAAAAAGAGAAGTTAACGTGTAACATACGAGCTACAGGCCCATGTGGGCCCACAACATAGAGAAAATAACTCGTCAAGGTCAAACCGGCGCTATTTGCCGTTAGGCAAAAGCAATTAATCGTCATGGAGACATTTTTATAACCCTCCGTTGACACGTTAACATCGGTGATTTTCTACGCCAAACGGACAAACCAACTGTCAGATAAACTACTTTAACCTAACTCCCTCATATTTCTCCTCCAATAAAAAGCCGCGATATTTTATGTTTCTCGTACGATAAAGAGCGGCAATATTTTATCATATCGTGAGAAAATAAAAAATCGCTTGTATTTGTACTATTGTTACTTTGTCTGTCTTCGACATGTCCGCAACTGTCAGATATCTCTGAATCGAATAAAAAACGATCTTCTCGCCTGAAAACTCGGCTTCAATAGATAAATAAGGACAAATTACCATTGCGGAACAAAAGTTAGGCGGAATTATCAACACGACTCATGTTTTTAACAAAATAGGTCTTGTCATTAAATGGACGAAAATGCCCTTTTCTTAACCAACACGTTGAAAATGCCAAAGGACATTTTCGTCCAACTTTTACTGACAAGATCTCATTTGTCCCTTGCTGATAATTTTTGAAAAGCATGGCTACTGTTGATAATTTCACCTAATGTTTGTCCCCCGTTGAAAATTGTTCCAATAAATAATTAATGTATTCGAAAAAAGAAATGAAATATCCAGCTTGTATTTTCCGAGAAGGGAGTCTTCTAGTTTGACAAATTGCAAATAGAGTACAAACATTTGTGGAATTTTGCAAATCGGGTCATGAGACCAAAATACCGACCGTAGATTGTATTCGACTCATAAAAAGAATGGTCCTTATTGGTGAAAAGATAAAAATAACCTTGTACAGCAATGAGCAATGGTATGTTTTGAATCAAGGGCGTGGGAATACCATTCCTACATATACGTTCATTATTGACTCATCGTATGCATGGGTGTAAAATCGTGGGCCCTGCCTTACTCAAAGCCAAAATGGTGGGTCCCACCATCCCTGCCTTAACATGGGCACTAGTGGAGATGTTGGGACCTACCCAGTCAAAAATTGAAGCAAAATAGTGGAGCCCATCTAATGCATGGGTTTGAGTTTGACTTGGTGGGACCTACCCTTTTTTATCGAAATATCTTTTTAAGTAGAAGGACATTTTGGTCTTTTTATGAGTCGAAAACTATCAAAATACACTCAATTTGAGGACTCTATCTGCAAAATGTCAAATCAGAAGACTGTTTTTGTGTATATAAAGCATTTAACAGTTGGCCTGTATTTCCTAAATCCACTGAAAAAGAAAAAGGCCAAAAAAGCCCAAAACTAGGGTTTGGGTTTTTAAGTACAAACCCCCCTCTTCTCTTTTATCCTCTCTTCTCTCTCACATTCAACAACAAACCATGAACTCCATTATCCCTCTCTCCACTCTCCCAATCTTACTCCACAAAACCACTATTTAACATTAAAAAAAGCGGTTTTCCAAAACCGCCAATGGCATCTCGCCTCCTCATTCTCTTCTTCTTTCTCTTCTTCCTCCACCACGCAAAACCAGACATCGAATCTGATAAAACCGCTCTTCTCTCCCTCAAATCAGCCGTCGGGAGATTCCTCAAATGGAACGAAACCGACACCCCATGCAAATGGCCAGGTGTCGAATGCGAGTCAGGCCACGTGTCAGTCCTCCGCCTCCCCGGCACCGGCCTCATGGGTAACATCCCGCCACAAACCATCGGAAACCTCACTAATCTCCGTACACTCAGCCTGAGATTCAACGCGTTGACTGGTCAAATCCCGAGCGATTTATCCTCTTGTACGGAATTAAGAAACCTCTATCTCCAAGGTAACCAATTTTCCGGCGAGATTCCGGCATTACTCTTCCAGTTGAAGAATCTAGTGAGACTAAATCTCGCCGGAAATAATT
Source organism: Tasmannia lanceolata (assembly GCF_043159265.1). Taxonomy (NCBI): domain Eukaryota; kingdom Viridiplantae; phylum Streptophyta; class Magnoliopsida; order Canellales; family Winteraceae; genus Tasmannia; species Tasmannia lanceolata. Next base: position 3,396,951 of record NW_027518721.1, read on the forward strand.
TCTCCGGCGAGATTCCGGCAGGTTTTAACCAACTAAAGAGGCTTGGAACGCTTTATCTAGAGAAAAATAGGTTATCTGGTTTGATTCCAGATCTAAACCTTCCAAATCTAGTTCAATTTAATGTATCGTTTAATCAACTGAATGGATCGATTCCGGCAAGTCTCCGGCGAATGAAGATCGATTCGTTTGAAGGGAATTCGCTCTGCGGAGGTCCGATGATTGCTTGCTCCAGCGAAGGAACAATGAAGAAGAATAAGAAGCTCTCGGCCGGAGCGATTGCCGGAATTGCAATCGGATCTGTGGTGGCTTTTATGTTTATAATTCTTATCATTTGTATTGTCTGCCGGAGAGATAGAAATGGTGCTAGAAAAACTAGATCTGTTGAGGCGAAGCCGCCTGAGTTTGAGTTTCCGGTAGAGAAATCGGGTGGAGAAGGAGAAAATGGGAGTGTAAATGGTGGATTGGGGGGAGGAGAGGATATAATGGTAAATAGTGTGAAAGGAGGGGATATGATAGGAAATAGTGTGAAAAAGTTGGTGTTTGTTGGAAATGGGAGTGCTAGGGTTTTTGATTTGGAGGATTTGTTGAGGGCTTCTGCTGAGGTTTTAGGGAAAGGGAGTTTTGGGACTGCTTATAAGGCGATTTTGGAGGTTGGGATTGTTGTGGCTGTGAAGAGATTGAAGGATGTGGGTATTTTGGAAGATGAGTTTAGGGAGAAGATTGAGACTGTTGGATTAATGGATCATGAGAATTTGGTTCCTTTGAGAGCTTATTATTTTAGTAAGGATGAGAAGCTTCTTGTTTATGATTATTTGCCTATGGGGAGTCTCTCTGCTCTTTTGCATGGTGAGTTTTTTTTTTTCCCCCATTTTCTCTGTTTTTCTGTTTCTTTTTTTACTTTTTTGGAATGGTTTGATGCTTTGCTTTTTTGGGTTTATACTTGTATGTGTTTTTAGGGATGATAATGTCTGATTTGTGTTGTTATGTGAAAGAAGAGTTCTGGGTTTTTCTCAATTTTTTTTTTTTTTTTTTTCATTAGTTATTATGTTCTAAAGAAGAGTTTTGGACTGCTTGAATATGAATTGAACTGATGCTGTTTTGAGTTTTAAGTTTTCAGATGAATGGAGGCAATGATTCTATGTTTTTTTTTTTTCTCTCAGATTTTTCCTTTGCTTAGGTCTCTGGTATTTGTCCTCTGTAACTGGGAGAAATGAGGTGGGGGTCCAGTTTTTCTTTCTGGATTCCCTTTATTTTAGGCTACTGATAGCGGCACTACCGTGTTTTAATACTTGCACAAATTCGGCTTGTCTTTTCTTTTTTTAATTGGCTTCTTAGAGCTTTTTGGAAATGGTAATAACATTTGACAGCTGTTTAAATAATAAAAGACAAGATGAGTTAGTGCAATTATCAAAACATGGTAGTGTCAACATCAATAGCCTTATTTTATTGTTATTTGCTACACTTTAGAAAAATACAAGTTAGTTGTCTTTATTTCCTTATGTGGTCTTTTCTCCCCTTTATTATGTGGAAGAAGTGGTCAATATGTTCTGTGCTTTTCTTTGAAGAGGATATAGCTGGGAACTTGGGATTAGAATTTGTTTATATTTTTTTGTTTGGAAGGGTTTGTTTGGAGTTCCACATGAAATTGTCTCATATCTTGGATGCAAAGAAGATAGATTGACATGTTTGTTTTGTTCTGTCGTATATTCAGTGTAGGGAGAAATTATATTTTTGGAAGGGAACTGATTTACTCCCTTATATTTTGATAGATACACCCTCTGTTTCTGTTTTACTTTTCTGGTTCCTTACCCTATCTTCTATATTTCTATTTTTGTGAAGTTGCATTTTATCTGAAATTGTCTTCAAATGAATCCATTGAGTGAACTATAGGCTCAAATTTGTTGGATAAAAATCACCTCTACTGTCAAAACAGTTACCCTTTTCACTGCCCCTTGTGCTGTCAAAAAAATGATGGATTCCCTCCTGGATAGGCACTATTCTAACAGTGGCATAGATCTTCTTAACCGTTGGATTAGTGGATTTTTTTTTGTGGACTTATGCCATTAGCTTTGCTGAATGTCCCGAATGGCTTCCATTTGCTCAGAAGGTTATGAGCATTGCATTATTGCTATTGTAGGTTATGTTTAGGACCATTTGAACTCATCAATTATCCCCGAAACTCAAGTTATCCATGGGATGAATAGTGCACTGGCCAAGCCTTAACAACTCAACTCTATCGTCTTCAAATCCAGAACCCAAGACTAGAAGCATTTTAATCTCATTTTCGAAATTCAAGACTAGGAGAAGTATTTTGTTGACTACCTTCAAATTCAAACACGGGACACCCATACCTTCATCTTCGAATTCAAAAGCCAGGGAAAGAGACTTCAAAGAAAATAGAAGCATTCTGTTGACATCTTTAAATTAAAACCCCAAGGCTAGACACATTTTAATCACAATTCCAAAATTTAAAAGTAGGATAAGTATTTTGTTGACTACCTTCATATTTAAACACAGGAGACCCATAACTGACCATCTTCAAATTCAAAACCCAGAGAGCCATTCTGTTTACATCTTCAAATTCAAAACCCTGGAGAGAGACCTCAAAAAATAGCATTTTTCAGACCATAAACAGCTTTAAAAGTCAGAACCCATGAAGAAAAAAGGAAATCAAAGCATTTTTCTGACCATTTTTTCTTTCCTATCTTCATACAGGGAATAGAGGAGCAGGAAGAACACCCCTGAACTGGGAGACCCGCTCCGGTATTGCTCTTGGTGCAGCCCGTGGCATCGAATACCTTCACCGACAAGGCCCCAACGTATCTCATGGCAACATCAAGTCCTCCAATGTCCTCCTTACCAAATCATACGATGCTCGCGTATCTGACTTTGGTCTTGCTCACCTCGTCGGCCCCAACCCCACACCCAACCGCATTGATGGCTACCGTGCACCAGAGGTGACAGATGGCCGCAAGGTCTCCCAAAAGGCAGATGTCTACAGCTTTGGTGTGCTTCTGTTGGAACTTCTAACAGGCAAAGCCCCAACTCATGCCCTTCTAAACGAGGAGGGCGTAGACCTTCCAAGGTGGGTCCAGTCAGTAGTCCGAGAAGAGTGGACATCAGAGGTGTTCGATCTCGAGCTTCTGAGGTATCAAAGTGTTGAGGAGGATATGGTTCAACTCCTACAGCTCGCTATAGATTGCACTGCACAGTACCCAGATAAGCGCCCATCAATGTCGGAGGTGGTACAGCGGATGGAAGAGCTTTGCCATTCAAGCCTACACCAAGAACGAGATCAGAACATGCATCCAGTTGATGACCCAGATGGGTCGTTTAGGCAAATTGAGTCTGGTGATGGATCCGGACACCCACAGGCCTCGCATTTGGATTGAAGGTTCGATTACTTTGTCCTTTTTTATCTGTTTAGTTTGATGTTTGTTGTTGTTTAAGCATAGTTTAAGAGTTCTTTTAGTAAGCAATTGTGTATGTTGTTTTTCTTTTTCTATAGCAGTTTTTCCTTCCCCCCCCCCTTTTGATACAAGGGGGTTAGTGTAGTTTTGGATGAATAACTTGTGTATTGGTTTTGGCTGGAAGGGGAGAGGCATTCAATGGGGGTTGGTTCAGTTGCTGTAATTACATTTTCTTAGTTTCTGAAAGTATTTGGCTCTTGTTGAAGTTTAGATATTTTTTCAATTGCTCGGAGAACATGTGATGAGTTGGTGAACAAAGAAAAATAAATTCCTGTTTTAACTGGGATTTTTATTTTCCCTGTTTTCCAACCCAATCAGATGCTCTCATCACTTCCCACACCCTCAAATCTCTTCCCCCCCCCCCCCCCCCCCCCCCCCCCCCCCCCCGGCATCTTTGCTCCTTTCTTACACAAATATCCCATGTTTTTTTTTCATGTTGCCAAACATGCCTTTGAGATTTTTTTATTTTTTTTCCATTACTAGGAAAAGGTTATTGGGGGCCCTTTTATTTTATTTTTAGAGGAGATAAGGTGGACAACTGACTGACCTTTCGGTGTTGATGGGGATTGGGTTGGTGCGATTTGAAACATGATGCATCACAATATAGTTTGTCTAAAGGTGCTTTTGTTTTATTGTCTCACTATTGTGAATTCGACTTTTTCTCTTCAACATCGCATGCATTGGTCGGCTGTAATACTAGAAGAAGCTATGGAGGTTTTGATTGTCTTTTTGCTTAAAAAGGATTGACATTGTTCTTTATTGAGAGAAAAAGTTTTGACTAGTGAGGTGTTGTTAAATCCTGATTTTCTCGAGCTGATTTAACCTTGATAAATGAGATTTTATTTATGGGCAAATTACATAGTGTTCGATAGGACATGTTTGGCTGACATGAAAGTTTCTTCCGTGAAATATTAGTTTATCAGGCGGTGGGAGAGGGACAGGGAGGTCGAGAGAGGGAGAGAATTAAGAGGGCATGAATGAGGAGATATAGTGAGCATATTTGTCAAACTCTTACGAGTTGTACGAGTCAACTCTTGAGTCATCGGACTTTCGAGGCGAGTCGCATGGGTGACTCGCATAGCCATCAAATTCTTACGAGTCGTATGAGTCAACTCCCTAGTCAAGTCGCATGGATGACTCGCCTCCGTTGAAGACTCATCCGAGTTGTCTGGTGACTCGAACGAGTCGCTGAGAGTTTACTCGAAAAATAACACTCTTACGAGTCAAGTCAGGTTGCAGGTTGAAAACTTGGAAGTTGGAACTTAGAAGTTAATTGTTTTTGTGCATGCAAGCTACAAGCATATAGATATTTATGTTTTTGGCTTAGTTCTTTATCTATGTGCTATTGGGTTATATTTTTTACACGCATCATCTTTTGATATATAATTATATTTTTTTAACTAAATCTCTATTCTTGTCAAAAATTCTTACGAGTTACGACTCGGGGCACGGGTTGACAACTATGACGGTGAGAAGTAGCTGAAAAAACGAAGTCAAAGAAAAACTCTACTCAAAATAGAAATTTTGTTTTTCTTATTTTCAACCAATTGGCACCATCTCCTCACTCATGCCCTCTCAATTCTCTCCCTCTCCTACTCCCCAAGCATAACCTTTGCATACAAATTAATAAGGTCTACAGAGATTAAGTCAATCAACGCGAACAAATTAGGATTGAGAAAGATGACAATTCTCTCTCTGACATTAACAGGACAGATGACAATTCTCTCTCTCTCTGACATTAACAGGCAATAAATTCACAAGCATATCCTCTACATACAATTACACTCATTCACTATAAAAAAATGAATAGAAAGCCACCGGAGTCTTGAAGAGAACAAAAACCCATCTCAAATGCATGGAGTGAAAGGAAAAGCGGTAGCCGGAATCCACGAATTCCACGACAAGAAGCCTCCCGCAGCGATTTTTGTTGGAAAATAATGGAGGGGATGTGTAGAATAGTGATGCTTCAAGGTGCGTCCTCGCTTCCGTAAGACGATTTTCACCCCCTCCAGTTGTGTGTGGGACCGCGAACTTGTCTCCAAGATACAATGAAGCTTGGTTCCAAACCAAATGCTTGATGACGTTTTGTACTAAACGGCACCAAACCCGAATCACCCTTGGATTTGTCAAATATTTGAGACCCAAGTGTTTGTTTCTGCAGAATAACAGAATACTTGAAATATTTAAGACTCGTCTCCAAGATACAATGAAGCTTGGTGCCAAACCAAATGCTTGATGATGTTTTGTACTAAATGGCACCAAACCCGAATCACCCTTGGATATCTTGATGATGTTTTGTACTAAACAGCACCAAACCCGCCTTGAATTTGTCAAATATTTGAGACTCAAGTGTTTGTTTCTGCAGAATAACAAAATACTTGAAATATACGAATCAAGTGTCTGTTTCAGCAGAATAACAGAATACATAAGATAAGTATTTTAAAACAGTAAACAGCAACTTTGTAGAGGATTTAAGAGAGTGTAAGAGTGTGAGAAATGTTACTGGAATCAGTAAATTTGGGTTTGCCAAAGTAGATATTTGAGACTCATCTCCAAGATACAATGAAACTTGGTTCCAAACCAAATGCTTGATAACGTTTTGTACTAAACGGCACCAAACCCGAATCACCCTTAGATTTCTTGATGACATTTTGTACTAAAACGGCACCAAACCCGAATCACCCTTGGATTTCTTGATGATGTTTTGTACTAAACGGCACCAAACCCGAATCACCCTTGAATTTGTCAAATATTTGAAACCCAAGTGCTTGTTTCTGCAAAATAACAGAATAGTTGAAATATTTGAGACCCAAGTGCTTGTTTCTGCAGAATAACTTGGGACCCAAGTGTTTGTTTTTAAAATAGTAAACAACAACTTCGTAGGGGATTTAAGAGAGTGTAAGAGTGTGAGAAATGTTACTGGAATCAGTAATTTTGGGTTTGCCAAAGTAGATTTCAAATCCTGTAATATGTGTGTAAAGCTATATATGCTTATCTCTTTCTTTCTCTACTTCCCATGTGGCACTTTTGTTTCACTGCAGTTCTACACTCTCTTGTAAAAAGCTACTTTTTTCAAAGAAAAGTTTTTCCTTTCCAAAGCACTTTCAGAAAATCTTTTAAAATACTATATTTTGACTAAAAAATTATGATTTTGAAAATCAAAATCAAACAAATTTTCCAGCTTCGGCCGCACTCATGATGACATGATTTCCAGCCCACTCCACTAGGCCGCCGGAAGCACCACCACCTACGTTCATGTATTCTCAATAGCAGAGAGTGCTTAAAGCAAAGTTCCCACTCCATTCTAGCCATCCCGCTGGATCAATCAAGCTATGTAGAGTTGTTTTCATGATAATTGTCTTCGAATACTTTTGACATAGCCGATCAAGATATGTCATGAAGGAGCCTTGCACCGGTAAAAAGCCCAATACGGCAGTAACATTTGAATTGTGAACAGAAATCCCGGTGTTCTCATTGGGGTCTGTTCGTCCTTGAGCCATCACCATGTTCATTTGGTTGCTCATTGGTCTCCTTACATTTATGTCGCACTTCTGAAGGACGCCGATTGCTTCCCCGAATATAAAATTGATGGCGCCATATATGTCCTTCTTTCTATAGAATTGGCGTTGTGAGTAGACATCCTGATAGCCCTTGAAGCTACATTTATAGAACACTAAGAGATCGGCGCCTGATCGAAGAGCGACGCTTGGTACTTCGGTGGTCCGGCTGTGTTCTGAAACATCATGTTGTGAACTATGAAGCCATCGCCGGTGACCGCTGAGAAGATATAAGATTATATGCAAATAAATTTTGAATATAAGATTATATTTCCCTCAGTCAATTCCTTCCAAATGTAACTTCAAATTCATTTGAATATAAGATGTTGGACAATTTCAAATAATTTAAATAGAAAAGTCAAAGATGCTTTTGGTTTGTGTTTAAAATTTGGAGGGAAGATTCAAATTAAAGTTCTCCCCCTCCTTCTTTGAAAAAACTAGAATCAATTGCATGAATGGGGACTTGAACCCAAGACCTTGATGTGTGTGTGAACATTATGCTCTCTAAACCAAGGCAAAACAAATAGTCCCACATAGGAGCTTGAGAGAATTTTTCTCATCCATATAAGATGGAGAGTTGGAGAAAGGCTTGAGCCTTCAAGGGGCTTTAGAATTTGTTGGGTCTTGGGCTTTTAGAAGAGCACAAGCCCATGTGTAAAAAACACACGCGCGCGCCTCGCCGTGGTCCGAGGTCCGGGTTTGGATTTGGGTTTGGGTTTAAATGAAAAGGTTATTTTATTGCAAAAAACCGTTTTAATTTTTACCATTTGGTTTTGATATGGACACACTTCCTTAATTGTAAAGAACCGTTTAAAATCTCATCGGTCACAAAAATGACTGTTGGGAGAAAAAACGTTACTGGCCTTTAAGGGTGTGTTTTAATGGTGGCTCTCCCCAACAGACACTTTCTGGACTATAAAAGGGGACGAGACAGATTGTTTTGAAGACAGAAAATTAGACAGACGTTTTTGCACTTTCTGTTCTGTTCTTCTTCCTCCTTCGTTCCGTTCATTCTGAGCACAGTTCCATTGGTGATTCTGGGTGGATCAGTCAGCGAGTGCACGTGGACTGGGGCCAATTTCGGCTGTTTTATCTTGGAGCGGCGGTTCTCAAATCCCGGTTGCACTGGTACGGGGCGGATACGAAGCCTTATACTTTTCAATCCGATTTCCAAAGGATTTTTCAACCAAACAGATAAGTTCTATTTTATTCCTTATTTCTAAACAGAAAGAGTTTTTTCATTTCAAGTTGCAGATTTTTTGGGTTCCAATAAACCATAGATCAGATCCATAATCTAAATATTATTTTCCAACAGTTTTAAGAATCGTATCCAAACAGATCTGATCTTATGGCTTCTGATAATCAAAACCCAATTTCTGTTCTTCCCATCTCTGCTGAGAATTCCAATCCAAATTCTGTCGTTCGAACACCTGTTGGGAACAGAATTCTCAATACTGTTCCTGATTTTTCAAAAATCGAACGACTAACTAGTTTGAATTACAAAAGGTGGAAACAACAGATCTTGTTTGCTTTGCAACAAATTGGTGTTGCTTTTGTCCTTACCCAACCAAAACCAAATGAAGAAACTGCTGATTGGGATAATGCAGATTATATCTGCAAAAATCATTTGTTGAATGGTTTGTCCAATGAACTTTATAATATCTATTATTCCTATGAGCATGCTGCTAATCTTTGGAATGCCATAGTAACTAAATATGAATTAGAGGATGCTGGAAATAGAAAATATGTGATAGGAAATTGATGGAGGAGATCAGGTCTATATGGGCAACTCACAGACCTCGAAAGTCATGGGCAAAGGCAAGGTCCTTCTGAAGTTAACTTCCGGAAAGATACTTGCATTGCAAGAAGTGTTGTATGTGCCGGATATACGGCGGAACCTGGTGTCTGGCGCGCTCCTCAACAAAAATGGACTAAAGCTCACTTTTGAAGCAGACAAGGCGATCCTTAGTAAAAGTAATGTATTTGTAGGAAAGGGCTATAATGCCAATGGTTTGTTTGTACTGAATGTACTTGAAATTATGAATGAAAAACCATCTTCTTCTGCATACATAGTTGAATCTTTTGATATATGGCATGGTAGACTAGGTCATAGAAGTGCACCTTATATTAAAAGACTTTACAACTTAGGTTTAATAAATGAAAAGATTGAACCTAGTAAAGAAAAATGTGAAATTTGTGTTGAAGCAAAATTCACTAAGAAACCTCACTTTATTGTTGAAAGAAAAACTGAATTATTAGAGCTAATTCATAGTGATCTAGCTGATTTTAGAAATCTTGAATCTAGAGGAGGTAAAAGGTACTATGTAACCTTTATAAATGACTACTCTAGGTACACTAAAGTATACCTTCTTAGATCTAAAGATGAGGCTGAAGAAGCCTTTATCAAATATAAAAATGAAGTGGAAAATCAGTTAGATAAAAGAATTAAAAGACTTAGAACAGATAGAGGAACAGAATACTCTATAACTAAGTTCTGTGATGATAATGGTATTATCTATGAAACCACAGCCCCATACCAACCTGAATCAAATGGTATAGCAGAACGGATGAACAGAACCTTAAAGGATATGTTCAATGCTATGTTAATAAGTTATGGTTTACCCTTAAACTTGTGGGGGGAAGCACTTCTGTCGGCATGTTATATATATAACAGGATACCTCCAAAGAAGAAGGGTCAAATACCATATGATTTATGGCATAACAAGATGCCTAGTTTATTTCACTTAAGAGTTTGGGGTTGCTTGACTAAGGTTGGAATACCTGAACCTAAGAAAAGAAAACTAGGACCTAAAACTTGTGACTGTGTATTCATAGGATATGCTTAAAATAGTACTGCCTATAGATTTCTGGTTTTGAAATCAGTTGAAAATATCCTAGAATATAACACTATTATTGAATCTAGGGATGTTGAGTTCTTTGAAGATCACTTCCCTATGAAGAAAGAAATTCCTAAAGAACCTAGTAATGTTTCAAGAAATCAAACTGAAACTGAAAAGGAATTGGACCTTGAGTTTCAAGAACTTAGAAGAAGTAAAAAACAAAGGAAAGAAACAAATCTAGGAGATGTGATGTTTACCTATCTAATAGATAGAGATCCTGTAACTTATATTGAAGCTGTAACTTCTCCAGATGCTGTATTATGGAAAACTGTACTAGACCTGACATTGCACTAGCAGTTGGAAAACTCAGTCAACACACACATAGACCAGGACATGAACACTGGCGGGCTTTGACTAGGTTGTTGAGGTATTTAAAAGGTACAATGAACTTTGGACTGCATTTTAGGGGGTTTCATGCTGTCTTAGAAGGCTATAGTGATGCGAATTGGATCTCTGATTCAAGAGATTCAGTGTCTACCAGTGGATATGTATTCACCCTTGGTGGTGGTGCGATTTCTTGAAAATCGGTTAAACAAACATGTAGTACAAGTTCCACTATGGAAGCAGAATTTATAGCCTTAGCCCTAGCAGGAGCTGAAGCTGAATGGCTCAGGAATTTTATGGCAGATGTGCCTTTATGGCCAAGGCCAGTTCCCTCGGTGTTTCTACACTGTGACTGCCAAGCTGCTTTAGCCAAGGCAAAAAATAAGACCTATAATGGTAAAAGAATGCATATTCGCCTGAGGCATAATTTGGTAAAGCAAAACTTGAGTGAGGGAACAATAGCACTCGACTTTGTAAGGTCGGAGAGGAATCTGACAGATTCTCTGACAAAGCCACAGATAAACAAGGTGGTTTATGAGGCATCACAAGGAATGGGGTTAAAGCTCGTGGCATGAACCATTAGTGATGGACACCCAACCAATGTGAAAGGAGATCCCTAGAATTTGGTTCAATGGGTACTAACAAGTCACCAGATGGTTTGTTAACACTATCACCCCCTACTCCTAGGTGCAAAATGTTGGAAGATAGTGTTCACTGCAAATGAGAAAGGATGAGTTATAGGCTCTTAATCAGTTCGTAACCTATATTGGGTGGTATGTTACTTGCAGTGCATACTTGATGACTGACCTAAGTGAATGTGGAAGTAAGGCCGCCTCCTATGAGAATTTAACGAGTAATTCTCTAGAACATTCATGAGAACCAAGAGAGGAACAAGGCCAAAATATTCCAAAACTGTGATTGAATCACCAAGGAATCGATGGTAGGATGTGGGTGACAGGTTACTCGGTTACACCAACGAGGAAAGGTTGAAGGAGTCTAACTCTACCCGTACTCGGTAACGTAATCTGTTTATCCTAAATATCGGTTGAAGTCCAAAAGACACAGGTATGAACCCGCTCTATTATTCTAATGTGCTCAGATACTTCCGTTTTCAAAACTGTAACTGTATTTTGAATCTTGTGGGGGATTGTTGGACACTTTTAAATAATTTAAATAGAAAAGTCAAAGATGCTTTTGGTTTGTGTTTAAAATTTGGAGGGAAGATTCAAATTAAAGTTCTCCCCCTCCTTTGAAAAAACTAGAATCAATTGCATGAATGGGGACTTGAACCCAAGACCTTGATGTGTGTGTGAACATTGTGCTCTCTAAACCAAGGCAAAACAAATAGTCCCACATAGGAGCTTGAGAGAATTTTTCTCATCCATATAAGATGGAGAGTTGGAGAAAGGCTTGAGCCTTCAAGGGGCTTTAGAATTTGTTGGGTCTTGGGCTTTTAGAAGAGCACAAGCCCATGTGTAAAAAACACGCGCGCCTCGCCTCGCCTCGCCTCGCCGGGCCGGGCCGTGGCCCGTGGTCCGAGGTCCGGGTTTGGGTTTGGGTTTAAATGAAAAGGTTATTTTATTGCAAAAAACCGTTTTAATTTTTACCCTTTGGTTTTGATATGGACACACCACCTTAATTGCAAAGAACCGTTTAAAATCTCAACGGTCACAAAAATGACTGTTGGGAGAAAAACGTTACTGGCCTTTAAGGGTGTGTTTTAATGGTGGCTCTCCCCAACAGACACTTTCTGGTCTATAAAAGGGGACGAGACAGATTGTTTTGAAGACAGAAAATTACACAGACGTTTTTGCACTTTATGTTATGTTCTTCTTCCTCCTTCGTTCCGTTCATTCTGAGCACAGTTCCATTGGTGATTATGGGTAGACCAGTCAGCGGGTGCACGTGGACTGGGGCCAATTTCGGCTGTTTTATCTTGGAGCGTCGGTTCGCAAATCCCGGTTGCACCGGTAGGGGGCGGATACGATTCTTAAGGAGAGTGACCAGTGGCACGATTCAGCCTTATACTTTTCAATCCGATTTCCAAAGGGTTTTTCAACCAAACAGATAAGTTCTATTTTATTTCTTATTTCCAAACAGAAAGAGTTTTTTCATTTCAAGTTGCAGATTTTTTGGGTTCCAATAAACCATAGATCAGATCCATAATCTAAATATTATTTTCCAACATAAGATTATATGCAAATAAATTTTAGAGGTATCCAAAGGGGCTATTAGTTATCTTTGATATGAGCACGAAACTTGAAGCCAGTTAACAAGATTAAAAAAAAACCGTAGGATTAGAGGTTCATTAACAAACTTACGCCGTTCTAAAAGTTGTGGAACCATCTTGAACATTCTTATTGCCTGTAACGACGGTAGCATCAATTCCATCCCCGATGAACATCAAATTCTTCATGGACTTTGTAATCTCAATGTTTTCGTTGTAAATGCCGGCTTTCACATAGATAGCAAATCTTTTTGTCCCACTCCCTAGCCATAGCCTCAGAAATGGTATTGTAATTTCCTGACCCGTCTTTCGCCACCAGAGTATCAGCTTGTATGGATGTGCTTGACAACTGAAGAAGTTTTCGATCAGTAGCCGAAACCCAATCCGGGAACTAAGTAGAAAGCAACCGTTGTCCCCCACCCGACTTACTAGACAAAGTGGTAGTTGACAAACCTGCTGCCTTGTTAATGTATAGCAAGTGAGTTGCTAAGCAATTTTGAGAAATTGCCCCCAATGCAAGGCAAGGAGATAATATCGAAAGACCAATTAAACTCCGCGACACGGTTTTCGCATGTTTTTTTTTGTTGGCAGTTGCGGCACGTAGCCATGTTTGAGTGTCATCGAAGCTATTTGGATTAATAGACCCAAGCGAGCGATTAAGAAGGCTAATGGTATCTTTGAAAAGCTCCACACAATCAGCCCATGCCACATTGGCTCACTCATCGAACGAGCTAGGGTCCATGGCCGAGACAAGCAAATGGGCTTCTTGGGCTCCATTCATGGTGGCTAGAAGAGCTAACCGGCGGAACCCGAATTGGGAATTATCTAGGGTTGATAGAGGATTAGTGGTAATAAGTGAATTACAAGGTTGATGGTTTAGGGTACGGGGTTTGGATACAAGATGATATCATGTCACCGTTCACCACCCTAATAACTAAAACAATGCAAATAGTCACAAAACACACAGGCTCACTTTTCAGCAGATTTTGCCTTCATTCATGAGGTGGCTGCTCTCACATGCAACAGCCCATCCACGAAATGCCTTTTGTGATGGATGCTAGTAACGCATGGGCGATGCAACAGATTGATGCTCTGATACCAAATAACGCAGGTGCGTACTAGCGGAAGCTTGTATTTGAAATATTCAACAGCAGGTGGTTGAATTGAGGTGACAAAAACAAGCAGCAGATGGCTTGTTGTAGAGATAGCAGCACATGACTCTTTCTCCAGCGAACAAATTTTGCCGCAAAGGCAACAACGGAAAGGCAACAAATTTTAATTCATAAAAGCTGTAAATAACTAATTACATTGAAGTCTATTTATAGACTTTTGAATAAGTAATCTTGATCATACTAAAACTTCTATCCTAATTTCAACTAAAACTAGAAAATAAAAGAAACTCATAAAACTTCTCCTCACCTTGGACGTTCAAGAGTGAATAGCCCAATTTAAAATCCTAAAATATCTCCTAAATCTTCTCTAATGTTTGTGCAACATATAAGACTCCAAAACAAAATCAAAATTCCTAAAAACTCTAGATATGGATGAGAAAGCTAATCTAGGACTCTTGAAACATGTGGATCAACATAGACCGTTGATTTCGTGATGTGCGAGATGCACCTGCATCAGCCCCCCTTTCTTGAAAAGAACTCGACCACGAGTTCGAATCAAGGATTATTTCGGCATTTGGAGTACCAATTGATTCAGTCAAATCCGTTCCGTGTTTTGCTCCAACTTCAAATTGGAGGCCTTTCCAACGAATTAGATACTTCCACCGGGCAATTACTCTAGCACGCTTCGACTGGCGGTGGGATTTGATTCGATTGAAAAGTAGGCCCTCGATGTAGTCTTCGAATTTTGGTGGCGAAGGCAGAAAGTAGCTTTGACTTTGATCAACATCAATGACTTTGAGCTCGCTTTCAATCGATTCGTGGTCATCTTCAAGCGATTCATCTATTTTTAGCGGATCTTCTTCTTTTTGAATTGTATCTTCCGCAAGGGAATCCTCAAGGTGTTCGTTTGGCGTCTGTGGATCTTCAATGACAATTGGAGAAACTGCTTCGCTTAAACTATGTTCCTCAACACGCCGGTCTAATCCATCAGTTCCTGCCTTGATTTGCTCTGTGAGTACATTGATATGAGCTTGAAGTCGTTCATCGTGAATCCGTTCTCGTTCTTCCATCTCAATTATAATTTTTAACATCTCGGCGATTAAATCCGCTCGTGATGGAGACATGGTGACGGCTCTTAATTTGCTAACCCAAGATTACAAGAAGATAGAATTCTTGTTTTCCTAGGCTCTGATACCAAATAACGCATGGGCCATGCAATGGATTGATGCTTTGATACCAAATTACGCATGGGCGTAGGGGTGTCAATGGATCCAGATGGTCCAATGGTTCTTTCGAATCCAAACTTTAATGAACAGGATCTAAACATATCAATATGATCCATGGGCCTATTTTGGATCATCAAATGTAGGCTCCGAAAATTTTTGGATTGGATATGGGCTTGCAACAGATTTCCATTGGATAGTCACAATCCGAACTGTTTTGCCAAAATACCCTCCAAATTTTCATAATGTTTATAATTCTTTGAAGGGTATTTTCGTCAAAACCTCTAATTAGTGAAGAGGAGTGTGATTTCACGACTCAAAAGTGACTTCTCGCCTCTCGGGCTTTAGTTTTTTTTTTTTTTTTGTAAGATTTCAAGAAGAGAGAGGAGAGGAGAAGAAGAAATTTCAAGCTCCTCCTCTGGCCACCGATCCCCTCCACCATCTCTCCCCATACGCCACTTCCACCACCTCTTCTTAGTCCTGGCCGCCACTCCATAATCACCTCAAAATCGCAGCACCACCATTATGCTAGTCTATTGAACATATATGCTGTCATGAATTTATACTATTAGTTCATCATTTTGTTATTACTGAATGTTGTTGTTATAGATCATATTCTTCGATAAGAGTTATACCTAATATTCTTTGATAATAATTATACATCATATTTGTGTATGTAATTTAGATTAATTTTATTGTTTACAAGCATTATTATACTCACAGATTAAACATAAATAAAATTTTAATTTATTTGAAGAAAATGCATATAGACACACTAAGAGTGGACTGGCATTCTAACTCTCTCTTTTTTTAAATAATTGTGTACTTAGCTTAGTGGGACATAATAGGACACTCCGATGGACGTTCCGAATTAAAATGGATCGTGATCGTGACGTGGAAAGTAGGATCCAATGAACAATCCGAATCCGATCCGACCGATAAGGATTTTGAATGGATCGTGACTGTGACATAGGTGGATCCGTTGATACCCTTACATGGGCGTATAGCGGAAGCTTGAATTTGAAATATTTAACCACAGGTGGTTGAATTGAGGCGGAGCAGATGGCTTGTTGTAGAGATAGCAACAGGTGGCTCTCTTTCTCCGGCGAACAAATTTCGCGGCAATGACAACAACGGAAAGGCAACAAATTTAATTCATAAAAGCTTGTAAATAATTTACAATGGTGGATATTTATAAAGCTTACTTTTTCCTATTATATAATATATATGTAAAACGGAATCCTGGACGACGTGGTTGCGCCACGTGGCAACCCTTCTATACCCCGTTTTTTCTCTCGTACTCACAAGTCGTATTGTACCGGTATTCTCACTCTCTTTATATCTCTGATAGACCATTTGAACAAGGACTCTTCTTCCATCTTTATCTCTAAAAAACTAACTAAATTAGGACTCCTTTCCAATCTTTATCTCTAAAAAACTAACTAAATTGGGACTCCTTTCCAAGTGTCAAACCCTATGGTCTCTCTCTAACCATCCGAACACGGACTCCTTTTCCATCTTTATCTCTAAAAAACTAACTAATTTGTTGCACATTTTTTAATATCAATAAGGTGGCCGTGAGAAAATTTCATAAGTTTATTCAGAAAATAGAACACTCAACCCATTCTATCTATTTTGAAACAAACTTCTCCATTGTGCACTCAATCTACTCTTTTCATTGTACTCTTGGACAGTAACAAAACATAATCAAAATTAACAAGTCTTTCTTACCTTACTGTTAGTATATTTTACTTTTTGTTCACCGACACGTGCATTGCACGGGTTCCCCACTAGTTCCTACTAAAACTCAAATTTCTCTCCACTTTGAACGTCCAATCCATAACAACTCCTATAATTTCTCTACTCTTCCTACAACTTGTAAGACTCTCCTAAACAAGGCACCTTTTGATTGGCCCAAATAAAGAAAAAGACTCCTAATAAAACTCTAGCTTAATCTAAATCCTATAAGATCTAAAAAAAAGCGTCTAGCTATATCTTTTAAAATCCTAGAGTATCTCTACAACTTCCTAAAACTTCTCTAAAAGAATTCGTCCATTCCAAGAGACTTTTGGCCGCTTAGAAATCCTACCAAAACTCACTCTACCTAATTTTTGCCAATAAAAAAAATTGCAAAATAAAATAAATTAAATTTAAACCCTTGATTACATAAGGGCCGTGGAACTCCTCAATAGTGCAAGATGCACCTGCATCAGCTAGCAAATCCCATATGTGTGTGTGGATAGATGATAGATATATAGTATATACAGCATCAAATGCCCTAAGAACTATTTGCGCAAACAGGACAATATACTCAACTTGCTTACTAGCGAATTAGTGATAGATTACAATAGAAAGAAAGACAGTGATCTACTCCTTACTGTGAGTGAGACACTGGCCTCATAATCAAATCTGAGAGATTGGTCAAACTCTCCTGCCTTTCAATGGATGAATAACACACACCTATCCGAAATCCATTGCATGTCTAAGATGCGTGGATGAATCCTGATGGGGTATGAAAAACAACAACGAATTAGCTGTCGACACGTGGCCCCAGAAGGGCCCACCACAAATCCAGCATTGGCCTAGGGGCAATCCGGTAATTACCTAAGAGTGGGTAAACCTAAACCCACAAAAGAGCCGACACTTGTCCTGGGGTAGGTAATCTAACCACCCCAAGTCTCCCTCTATAAAAGGCCTCTCAAGGCTCACAGCAAGGGGTAATAACTTCTAAGCTACCACTCCTAAATTTTTGGCTCTGCACTCCTGCTCATACTGACTGGAGTGTCGAAGGGCCCGTCCGGAGCAACGACTCTGGGTTGGTCTTCTGACCTCGTGTGCTCTTGTGCAGGACTCAGCTCCTTCACTTCGGCTCCTCGGGTCCTCCAGCTCAGCTCTTACATCACTGCCGTATTTGTTACCGATTTTAGGCCTGACAGATTGGCGCCATCCGTGGGACTCTAAACTAAAAGCTGTTCGAATCCCTTATACAAAATGGCAGGGCAGACGAGTGCTGGGGGTACCAACTGCACGAACTACCCGAGCTGTAGTACATCGCGGGGTTCGAAGTGACTGAATCGGCTCGTAGGTAGTAGCTCCCTTTGCAACAGCAGAGCAGAGCCCGGCTCATTCAGAACACCTCAATCCCACTCCCACTCCGGATTAAGTGCAAGCTCTCTTCCAACAGATGACTGCTCTTGTCGATCAATACCAACATCTGATCCAAGCACCTCCCCAGCATCCCCCAGAAGCCCCACGACCTGTACAGGAAAGGTCGAGTGCCCACAGGGGAGAGCCAGTGCGCCCTAGTGGAAACCGAACCCACCACTCCACAAGGCGAGTCCATCATTCCAGAACCAGGCAGGCACATACAGAGCCTCGCCACCGCCAGAGGTCACGATCTCGCTCCGCGCAGAAGCACCAAGCCGAGGAAGACCGAGCGCCGCGGGAAAAATCCCGGCATCATCGAAGGAGTCCGGAAAGTCACTCCGGCTCCGCCGCGAGCCCCTCAGTAGAGAAAAATAAGTCGTTGGGCCGAGCAGATTGGAGGGCTGACCCAATGTTACAGAGGATAGAAGAGATAGACCACTGTATAGAAGAGCTGGCAAAGGATCAAGGCCGACCCGCTGTGAAGACGTACTCGAGTAAACCTCCATTCACCGATAATGTTATGAACGCGCCAGCACCCAGAGGGTTCAAAATGCCAACGGTTCCGCAATATGACGAAACCACTGATCCTGTGGACCACCTGGAGACGTTCAGGACTATGATGCTCCTCCACGGCGCCTCTGACAGATTCCTCTGCAGAGCATTCCCGACCACACTGACGGGCGCGGCCCGAGACTGGTACACAAGGATCAAGCCAAACTCCATCAGCAACTTTGAAGACTTTGGGGATGATCTGGTCCGCCATTTCATAAGCAGCCGGAGGCCAAGGAAAACAACAGTATCCCTGATGGCCTTACGGCAGAAGGATAACGAACCTCTGAAAACATTCGTTAGCTGCTTCAATAGAGAGGCTCTCCAAGTGCCGAATTTGGATCCATCAGCAGCCATGAATATGCTCCTCGCAAGCTCCAAATCCAATGATTTCCGCCGATCAGTTGCTCGCCAGAACCCTCACTCATTGGTAGATCTGATGGCAGGGGCTGAGGAATATAAATCCGTGGAGGAGACTCTAGCGGCCTTAGACTCAAACCGGAGGAGAATCTCTGAAGAAAAGAACCCTACCAAGCAACGTAGGGATGATAAGGCCCCCAGAAGAGAGAGGTCCCCCCAGAGGAGGGAAGAAAACTTTACCCCTCTCAACACCTCCCGGAAACACATACTGGCCACAATCAGTGGAGAAGAATTCGTAAGGTGGCCGACCAGAATGATCTCCAAGGGAAATAAGAGAGACAAGTCGGAGTATTGTCGGTTCCACAGGGACCACGTGCACGACACAGACGAGTGCTGGCAGCTCAAGGAAGAAATCGAGTTGCTGATTGGTCGGGGATACTTGAAAAAGTATGTCAAAGATGACGGCCACATAAGAGAGCGTAAGGAGAAGAGTCTCCAGGGCCAGAGCCCTCGACGGTCACAGCCGCCCCCTGTGCGGGATCAATCTCCCCCGCCATCCAGTCCATGACCAGAGGCGCACCGATCCCAGCCAAAGGGGGTCATCAACACGATTATGGGCGGACCGGCCGCTGGGGGCACATCATCCGCCGCTCGAAAAGCCTACGCACACCGAGTCAATGCCGTGCACACGTGCGGCAAAAAGATGAAGACGGAGAACGAAATCGCCTTTTCAGATGCAGATCTCGACAACTTGATACTACCTCACGACGACGCACTGGTCATAACCATGTCGTCGCAAACTGGGAGCTGAAGAAAATTCTTGTCGACAACGGAAGTTCAGCCGATATCCTATACTATCATGCTTTTAAACAAATGATGATAGGAGACGACCGGTTGAGGCCAGCAAACTCCAACCTGTTCGGTTTCTCGGGAGAGATCGTGAAAGTAGAAGGGCAGATTGAACTCCCAGTCCTCGTTGGGGAGCCGCCCTGTCCAGCCTTCGCGATGGTCAACTTCTTGGTAGTGAGGGCCACCTCGATATACAACGCTATCTTGGGCCGACCCGGGCAGAACCTCACCCGCGCCGTAGCCTCAGCATATCACCAGAAGATGAAGTTTATAACACCAAATGGCGTGGGTGAGGTCAGAGGAGATCAACCACAGTCCAGGGAGTGCTATGCCATGGCACTCAAATGCAAAAATGCATCAGAATCGTTGCCGATTGAGCTACTTGATCTGAGAGACGAAGCCCAGGTGACTGAACTCGCCGAAGACCTCAGAAAATACTATCAATAGCCTGTTGCCCGACACAAAAGCGGATGCCATTGTAGTTACGCTTGTGTGGATAATGAAAAAAGGCTACTGCTTCTTTGCAAAGTTTCGAGTTCCTCAGATCATGCCGCTCCTTGGTTCGCCCCGGCTCGTCTCCACAAAGACCGGGAGCGCACTCCTGGTTGGGAACGGGCCCGCGCACAAAAACCAAACCATCTCGGTAACCCAGTTCACTAAAACTTGGGTACTCGGTGCTTGGTTCGCCCCGGCTCGTCTCCACAAAGACCGGGAGTGCACTCCTAGTCGGGAACGGGCCCGCGTACAAAAACCAAACCATCTCAAAAACCCGGTTCACTAAAACTTGGGTACTCGCTGCTTGGTTCGCCCCGGCTCATCTCCACAAAGACCGGGAGCGCACTCCTGGTTGGGAACGGGTCCGCGCACAAAAACCAAACCATCTTAGAAACCCAGTTCATTAAAACTTGGGTACTCACTGCTTGGTTCGCCCCGGCTCGTCTCCACAAAGACCGGGAGCGCTCTCCTAGTCGGGAACAGGCCCCCGCACAAAAACCAAACCATCTTAGAAACCCAGTTCACTAAACACTTGGGTACTCGCTGCTTGGTTCGCCCCGGCTCGTCTCCACAAAGACCGGGAGCACACTCCTGGTCGGGAATGGGCCCGCGTAAAAAACCAAACCATCTCAGAAACCCAGTTTACTAAAACTTGGGTAATCGCTGCTTGGTTCGCCCCGGCTCGTCTCCACAAAGACTGGGAGCGCACTCCTGGTCGGGAACGGGCCCACGCACAAAAACCAAACCTGCTTAGAAACCCAGTTCACTAAAACTTGGGTACTCGCTGCTTGGTTCACCCCAGCCCGTCTCCGCAAAGACCGAGAGCGCACTCCTGGTCAGGAAAGGGCCCGGGTACTCACTGCTTGGTTCACCCTGGTTCGTCTCTACAAAGACCGGGGTCAAGAAAAACTTGGATGCCTGCTCGAAGTACCATTCTGCTCGGAAACGAACTGTTTTACAAGTATTACTGGCCCACAAGGTTGAGTTAATCAATAATTAGCCAAAGGCAGACATGAGCGGAAATAGTGGACGGCGAAATGTAACTTCTATTCATAAAAGAGTAGGGCCTCCGCAGGCCATTACAAAAGGTAGGGCCTCCAAGGGCCATTACAAAATGAATACAGTGAACTGCCAAAAAGGAAAAATGAGCAGCTCAAGGCACCCCATGGCCACCCTAATACGAAGGACCCCCCGCCGTGGCATCCTGCCCGTCCTCGTCCTGACCCGCCGGCGGGTCAGGAAGGACAAGGCCTGTGAGAACGACATTCGGGTTGGATCCCTTCACCTGCTCGAGGCAATCAATGAACCCCAGCTTGTACGACTCTGTGGACAAGCTAATTAGCTTGTCCTCCTTTTTCTGCACTGCGTCTGCCATGGCCGCTATCTGCCTCTCCCGGGCTCTCCCTCTCTGCGATTCGATGGTGTCAGTGGCCTTCTGCAACTGGGCGGCATTCTCGGACTTGAGTCTTTTTATCTCGTCGTCCCTCTCGTTAATGGACCTATTGAGCTCGACCGCCTCCTAGATCAACTTGTCGTTCTCCTCCTCAGACCTGGTGATTGCGGAAGAGAACTTCCAACTCTTCTCGTGGAAGTCATGATAATACACGCCGATTTGGTAGAGTGAGGAGAAAATGGCCTCATCGGCCGCATCCGGTGGCTCGTTAAGAACCTGGAGCTGATCCTGGTTCAGTTGGCCTTTGGTGATTATCTACCTGGCAACACGGCTGTCACCAAGGCCGGTGTTGCTCTTCTGAACGGCCCAGTTGGGCCGGAAAACGTTGTCCCCGGACCTCACGGGGGTGGGATGGACTCCGGTAGATCCGTCCCCTGGCTTGGGTGTTCCCGCTCCCCGCCCGTATGGGCCGACGAGCCTCACTGTTGGCTTGCCCTTGGGTGGCGGTGCTTCCTTAGATGGTGCAGGACTGGAGATCTCGGGGGCTTTCCTTTTTTGGCCCTGCTGGCCTTGGCCCCTGACGAAGGTCCCTTGCCTCACCTTCTCCAGCTGAGACTGCGACTGCATTTCTGAAATTCAAACAGCATGAACAGAAGCCTATCAGGGAAAAGGAAGAAAAAAGAAGACTCAAAAGCAAAACTAGCCACATACGTGCTGGGGTCGCTGTACTGATGCCGAGAGCGACCAAAACCTCCTCCTTAGAGAAGTCCGCATAGTGAATGTGGCCCTCCCAGCGTAACTCCTCACAAACTAGGGCGAACGTTCTCACATCCTCGCCCTCCAAGAGCGGCTTGCGGCTCAGCGCAAGTGTATCTGGGATGTCTCACTTTAAAGGAACCGGCCAGGGCTCAGTGTGCTCGCCGTCCTCGACGTAGAAGAACCGGTTCTTCCATAGATGTATGGAGGAGGGAATGCCGGTAATCATCTTCACCTCAGGGCATTGGCTGATGTAAATCCAACCTCCGTCCTTATGCCTCTTCAGGTGCACACACATCTGAAACAGTGGTACGGACAAGGTCCTTTGGAGCCGGCCCTGGACGAGGTATATGAAACCAATAAGCGTCCTCCACGAGTTCGGCACAACCTGGGCCGGGGCCAGGCCGTAGTATCGAAGGACCGTGATAAAGAAAGGGTGCAAAGGGAACCTGAGTCCGGCTCTTAGCGACTCGTCGTATATACAGACGTCGGTGCTGTCGTTGCAAGCCCTATCTCCCTCCATCGCAGCCCTCAGCCTGAACCTTTGGGAAACACAATATCTATCCCTAATGTCCCCTAGTCTGGACTCATCAAGGATACTCTCCTCGTAAAGAGCCTGGGTGTTATATTTGGGATCGGCATCCATCCGAGCCCTGGCAGTAACCTCGACGGCCCGACCCGGTAGGAATGTGGTGGACGCCTCGGCGGCATCGCTACCCGCACTCATTTCTGTCCGGAAGTAACTATCCGTTGGGCGTGGGGTGTTATTCAGATCCAAAATTACCTCGTCCCCACTATCTATGACCTCTACACTAACATCAGGACTCGCCATATAGGGGCCGGGAGTCCTAGTCAGATTAACTTGGGTCCTCTCCGACGAACTAGAGTCTGAACTACTAGAAGATGTGGACTCCCCTGAAGAGGACCTAGAACCGGACTCAGAACTCGAAGCACTACTGGACATCGATGACACTGAGAGAAATCAAATATGTACGATCTGAAAAGAAGATTACCGGCCTGAGGAGGATAGCTCTTAAGCTTGCGGATGACAACGACCACGGGCTAGCAGAGCCGAACAGGCAGAGAAGGCAGAGCGAAAAGTGAAAATGAAAGGTGAAACCTCATTTTATAGCCTTGAGACTGAAGGCGGTCCGCATTCGTGAACCGGATGGTGCCACGTGTCCCTCATTAATGAAGGGCACACACTCCGAAGCAACAGCGCTAATAAATGCGGGTGTGGAGAAATCTCCAAGTGACTGTGCCCGTCCCAAAAATCACTCCAGCCCAAGCTGGACAGGATATGACGCGTCTGCAAGACGACAAAAATCAGTCCAGCCCAAGCCGGACAGGATATGATGCGTCCGCAAGACGACAATTTGGGCCGGACAGGATATGACGCATCCGCAAAACGACAAAAATCAGTCCGGCCCAAGCCGGACAGGATATGACGCGTCCGCAAAATGATAAAAATCAGTCTGGCCCAAGCCGGACAGAATATGACGTGTCCGCTAGACGACAAAAATCAGTCCGGCCCAAGCCGAACAGGACTTGGCCGGACAGATTCCCCAGGCTGGACAGATTTCCCAGGCCAGATAGACGGCTTAGCCGGACAGATTTTCCGGACAGATTCCCCAGGCCGGACAGACGGCTTAGCCAAACAGATTTCCCAGGCAGGACAGACGGCTTAGCCGGACAGATTTTCCGGACAGATTTCCCAAGCCGGACAGGCGGATTAGCCGGACAGATTTTCCAGACAGATTCCCCAGGCCGGACAGACGGCTTAGCCGAATAGATTTTCCGGGCCGGACTGACGGCTTGGCCGGACAGATTTTACACCTCAATTCCTGGTCAGTCCTAGCCGGATCTCTTACTTCATTTCATCAAGCTGTCCCGAACATCGGCTCGTTCTACCGTTCAGGAATATAACTCATCGCACTTCCTCAAATCACTACAATGACTTGGAGAACTGGGGGGCAACTGATGGGGTATGAAAAACAACAACTAATTAGCTGTCGACACGTGGCCCCAGAAGGGCCCACCACAAATCCAGCATCGGCCTAGGGGCAATCCGGTAATTACCTAAGAGTGGGTAAACCTAAACCCACAAAAGAACCGACACCTGTCTTGGGGTAGGTAATCCAACCACCCCAGGTCTCCCTCTATAAAAGGCCTCTCATGGCTCAAAGCAAGGGGTAATAACTTCTAAGCTACCACTCCTAAATTTTTGGCTCTGCACTCCTGCTCATACTGACTTGAGTGTCGAAGGGTCCGTCCGGAGCAACGACTCCGGGTTGGTCTTCTGACCTCGTGTGCTCTTGTGCAGGACTCAGCTCCTTCACTTCGGCTCCTCGGGCCATCCAACTCAGCTCTTACGTCACTGCCGTATCTGTTACCGATTTTAGGCCTAACAAATCTCATAGTACAAATAGGATCCATGTCATTTGAGCATCTTGTCTCAACTCTCAAGAGAAGTCCCCTTCAAAAAAGCAATCTCTAAATCGACTTGCAATTATGCCAGAACTAAAGGACCAAAATATTTAACATCTGTAATTTGTCTGTTCAAATATGATTTTGGACGTTGACCTATGCCTATTCGAATCGTTGAACTTTCGTTTTGGCAGCTGATATTCCCAACTCCTAGTTTTTATAAACACACCCTTCTTCCATATCTTGAAGTTTATTAAATAAAGACGGGTGTATCTTCAAAGTTCAAAATAAAGAACAAGGGTACTTATCAGAACAAGATGGTACCACTATCAATTACATTTGCTCTGATTGGCTAGGATGACTTATTAGTCTTGATGATCTGACATGGAGGTAGGGCCCAATACTCTGAGACCCGTATCTGGTGATCATCCATCTTATTTGTAGGGGGACTGATATCCGACTATAATTTGATAATAGCACCATATTTACAAATATTAGCATTGGGTATATATGTCTAGGGAGGTCTATATCTCGGGAGATTTTAAATTTTTTTGGTTACCTATCTTACATGGAGAAAAAAATGGAAAAGAAAAAAAAAGAACATTTAAAACTATATAAGGATCATATAATTTAAGAAAAAATATAAAATAAAAACTATAGTAATAAATATCAGTATATTTTTTAAAATACCGAGATGATTTCTTGATTTTGTCCTTTGATCAAAATGTGACGATAAAATCATTTTATTTGGAAAATGTGGGATATTTATGAATATAGTGTTGGAAAATTTGTTGAGGGTACTGTTGATGATAAATGTTTTATAAAAAGCGTTTGGGAAAAAGAAAATGTTTTCTTGGAAAGATTTGCTTTTACAAAAGGATGTAGAAGTGTAGTTGAAAAGATAGTCCCGTACCGGATGAGAGAAAAGAAAGAGAAGGGCTTATAAAGCACTACACATTTCTATTACTTATTTGATTGCACATTGGGTTGAACCCATGGTTGGACCCGCGGGACGGTGCAACGCACCGTTCGCACACGCGCACGCGCGCGCGGGGCGTGGGCAATGGGCTATAGGGCGCATAGTGGCGCTTTATTGGCGCTTTTTTAGGCGCACTTTGCGAGGAGCGATTGAAGCCTTTAATTTTTTAAGATTTGATCTGCACCGTTGGATCAAGATGAAGGTGGACCGGTTGGATGGGTGTGGGCCAAATGGTTCGTAGGCCCATCAAGCCAACCGGTTGGGTTGGGCTTCGGTTCGGGCCTAACGGTTGGCCCAACGGGCCCATAACTCCAACGGTCAAAGAGTGTGATCAAATGGGTTATGTCCCTTCCCCCAACGGTCATGTGCCAAGGGGGTGCGATCCACACCATAGATGGTTGATCTAACGATGACTGGGTTGGAGAGAGGTTTTACTCAAACCAACAGTCACATCTAGGATCGGTCAGGACCGTTCACTATCAATGGGTGCGATCTAACGGTCAGATTTCAAACATTCTGGAAAGGTGCCCTGTAGAGGTGTTTTTCACATTGGAAAAACACCAGGTGGTCTACAAATTGTGCAAAATTCAGTCATTTCAATACAGAAATCGAATTGGCAATTCTGACAGACTTTACACTCTCTTCTACACTCCTACAAAAATCCCCAAGTATTTCTGCATACTGTTTTTCTTTTGTTTACTGTTCTAGATACTGTTTTTCTGCAGAAACAGAATCTAGAGATTTCTCTAAGGCTTGAAATTTCGGAAGGGTATTTCGGGTTTGATTCCGCTAGTGCTACGCGTCATCAAACATTAGTAGGGCTTCCCTACTAGGCTTCATTGTATCTTGGAGGCAATTCGCGGATCCCCTTTGCACACTACTAGTGGGGGCGAATCTTGTCTTAAGGAAAGTGATATCACGCCTTGAAGCAACAAGTTTCTGTTTTCTATCATCAACAGTACCCTCAACAAATTCACTAACATATAGATGGTACTAATAACTAGAGAAGTATAGATTGTTTCGTTGAGAAGTCATTTTTGGGTAACATATCAACTATATGAAAAGGGGAAATTATGCTTTCGGCAGGATTGATGGCATACATTTCATGTGGATACTAAAGATTGTTTAGTTGAGATGTCATTATGAGCGTCTCTTTTAGCGTTAGTTAACTAATATGATACTAGGAAACGGTACAAACATATGCATAGGATACAAATCACATAAATAGGAATCCCACATATGGCTAGAGTCGTGTTATCGTTTCATACCTATCTCAATTATATAAGAGGGGATTTGCTAGGTAATTTTGCATAAAGATATTTCACGGCCTACTATTTCAAGAGAGAACAGCCACCTCGGATGAATTACATGAATAAGACAAAATCTGCTAGGAGGTGGCTATTCTATCCTGCAAAAGTGAGGTACAAGATGGCTTTCTGCCAAATTACCAACAAATCCCATCCACATAAGGGAAAGAAGGGTATATGTAAATAAATAAGATGCATACTGCATTTACATACACTTGTATTTCTTATAATATATACCATTTCGGGCATGTGTCTGTAGACAACCCATTTTGACCGGACCCAAGTTCGTGTTGATTGTGCAAAACCCCATCCAATGAGTGAGTGGGTACCCCAAATTTAACCCAGCGTAGATTAGGGTCCCGTTCAGATCCTCACAAAATTTTGTCAAGATCTGAGCTCATTCACCTAGCCAGCAAACCTAGAGAGTGAGCGCAATGCAGACCAAAAGGGGGTGAATTAATCAAGGTAGGGGCTGTCCAATTGAAGTGGGAGGGTTGGGATATCATGTATGTATAAAGAAAAAGGGGAGTGAATCAGCCTATTCAAAGCCGAACCAAGTTCGCGCGCTCATCAACGTTTTAGCGCGCTCATCAATTTGGGGTGCCAATGGTGGTGGCCCTATTTGTATATAAAAGCTATCATCGAAAAAATGAGTAGAGGATTTTTTCATTTTTTGCTAGAAATTTTAGAGAGATAGAGAGTGAGAAATTAGAGAGAGAAAGCAGATCTCGCGTCTCAAACTCTTCTTCTCCAACCTATCTCCGGCCAACCCGAACCAAATCCGATCATTTTCTTCATCAATCACCCCTATTACTACCATCTCAACCGCCCTCTTCCTTACAGCCATATCCACCATTTCTCCTCCATTAAACCCACTTGTGTTTTTCCTCATTTTCATCACAGATCCAATCCCAACCTCATCATCATCTCTTATGTTGTAACCCTCATCAAAATCCCTTCAATTCCTTTCAGCCACTTCCATCGTCAACCACTGATTCTTTCGAGATTTTTTTTATTCAGATCTGTGCTTCATTTTCGTAAACCTTACACTAAGGTTTTGAAATCTTAGATCTAAAAATTCATAGCTCGGATTTAGTTTTTCTTAGCTAAGATCTGGATATCTTAACCTAGAATCCGAGGGGAGGAGAACATAGTTATTTCAAATCTGTGAAGAGTCCAGAAAAGAGCAGGTTCAAAGAAAGGGAATTAGATCTGAGAATGGAATAAAAACTCTGAGAGAGAGAGAGAGAGAGAGAGAGAGAGAGAGAGAGAGAGAGAAATTCTTTAAAACCCTAACTCCTAGCCTTCTTCTTCTCCGATCTTCCTACCGGAGCTTCGACCTAGTTCCGATTGGCCATTTCCTCAAATTCTAATCAAGATCCGACTGGCGATCTTCTTCGAGCTACCTTGTTTGATCTTTGCAACCACAAGCTCCAGATCTGAAGGATTTCTATCAAAATTGAGCAATATTCTTCAATCACGAAGAGAAGGACATAAGATCGGAATAAAATTTCAAGAAGAAAAGGTGAGGAAATAAGCTTTGGCTTTAAACCTGCATCATCTGTAAAGCAAATTCTTACATCAAGTACTTTTTCTTTTCGTATATACTCTTTATTCAATTTGCATGTGAAATCGACTTTAGATTGATGATATTTTCTTAAGTGAATATTCATAAGGCTCTTGTTTTTCTAAATTTTTTTTTTTTGTATCGATCAGTTGATTGCTATGCTATATGAGATGGATCTTGTGAAAAGAGAGCTTGATTCGACAGTTTAATGTTCTAATTTTGCATTTTGTAGTTTTCTTGTGAAAAAAGTCTTGTTAATAGCTTGTTGTTTGATCCTTGAATCATATGCTGTGGTGCGAGATTTTGATTTGGTTTCAGAATATTGTTGTGTCATTTTTCCCTTTGAGAATCAGTGAAATCAAGTATTAAAATGAAGGTGATAGCCTCTTCTTTGTTAAGATACAATAATGCTCATATTAGCTTTTCATCTCGTTATTGAGACCTGATTAAATGCTTTGAGAATAATCAAAATATGAAGGAGAGTTGATATCATTGAATGATTTAATTAGACCAAATGGATTTTGTTTTCTTAGTGTGAGCCCTGTGTTTGTAATAGTTCTAATGCGTTTGCAGATGTATATATTTGTGCAAGGCCAACAGGCCTCTTACATTATTGTTGTGCTTTACATAGATAGATATTCTAACCCATTTAGAAAGTGGATTTGGTTCTCCTATTTTTGTTAGTGATGATTTTCTTTGACAGTGTCAATGTTTGTGCTATAATCTACTAATACGAAGGTTATAATGTTCTAATTGTTTCCCAGGTTGTTTGTGGTTATACTCTTCTCTTAATCCGTTTGGGGAAAAACTATTATGACACTTGATTATTCTTTGAAATAATCTAGAGGGCAAGCAGAGTTTTATGTCTCTAGTGAAAATAATGGTGTCATGTCAATACTATTATGCTCAGTTGAAGCATAGTTGATGTTTGGCACCTGTGCTAGAAGGCTTTGCTGCCTCGTCAATGCTATTCATTGAAATTTGAGATGAAGTATGAGTTACCTGTGATTATCCTTTTAATATCTCAATTGGTCTTTTGTGTTTCTAACTGAATTTTTAAGATTTACGATATCTTTCAATTGTTACGTTAGAAATGAAAGATAAGAGGGTCTGAGGGTCTAATATGGATGCCAAAATAATGATAATATCCATGAGTATTTTGAGTTTATTTCTGTTCCATGAGCAATATCAACTGATTATTATCATAATAGCTTGGCAGCTTCTAGTTTGGTAACCCACAAGAATTCAAGGCTTGAGATAGGTCATGGGTATTTGGTAGGAGCAGAGCTAACAATGTGCCACCTCTGGTTCTTTTCATTTTTCTTTTTTTTTATGTTGCACATTCAGATATGATTTGTTATTCAGTAACTTATGCTGTATCAGTTTATGGACAAAATATAAGGGTTTTAACTTTTACAGTCCTCTTATTCTAAGCTTAAAGTATTCTTCAAGTCTGGATGTAGAGGCTAAATGTCTTTTTTTTTGGTTGAGCTCATTGATTTTATTCACTTTGATAATTGCATTATTTATTTCATTGATTACTCGTATTTTGATGTTTGCAAAGGGTTTGATCAATTTTCCTTGAAAAATAGTATACTTATAACATGGTAGCTGCAATATTTTCTTTTTACATTAGAATAAGGGAAGTTGGGGTTTGAAGAAGATAGAAAAGGGCTGAAATGTGAAAATGTGAATTGGGTAAGGCTATATCTATTTGATGAGAGTTGGAAAGTTAACCAAAGGAGATTCCCAAATTAAAGGAAGCATTCAAATTAAAGGTCCTCATTAACAATGGAGCTTTGGTTAACGGCTAAAGAAGAGCTGGATGGTGGTCATATTTTGAAAAGGAAATTCTTTAAGTTAGGTGATAAGGAAACTATGAAAAGAGTAAAAAAATGGACAGCACCACCCTTTAATATTTTGCCAGTAGGTTTAGTTTCTTTTGAGAAGGCATACCAAACGCAATTTGTATGGAGCTTCTTTGTGATCTTTGGTTTCAGTTTGAGATAGAGGTTGATGAAGTAGAATAGAGAAGTTTAAAAAAACTACCAACAAAGGGAAGGGTATTGTGAAGGTGCCATTCGACAGAATATTAGAGATGGATAGTAAAGCTCAGAAATATTTTAGGGAATGATCTAATATTTCAAATAGAATTGATTGAAGGGCCCACAGATACTGGGCAATTGAATCTTGTAAAGGTTCTTCTGTGGATGAAATTTATGGCCGCAAGAAAATTCACATAAAATGAGAATCATAATGTGAAGTCACATGGGATCAGTAAATTGCAGGATAGGTTCACAGATGTGCTTCGACATCCTTACAATAGTTGTTTCAGCAGAGGGAGTTTGTAAGGATGGTCGTGATAAGTATAGGAAATAGAGGTGAAGAGAATTTGGGTAGCACATTTGAGTTAAAATTTTGGTAACTCAGAGAAATAATAATTATAAGGGCAGAATAATGGAAGAGTGTCGTCAATTCAAATCAGTGCGCTCTGTGGGACAGATTTTGAGTCTGTGACTACAACTTGCTTGGGTTTCAAGTCTGAGGGCCGGGAGGGTTTCGTGCTTGAAGTTTTAGATAAGTCTTATATCAGGCTTGCTATCTGAATTTTTAGAATAGCTACAGTTTATCATAGATTACACTAAAAATAAGAATGTGCCCCCCTTGTTTGAGGACTTGTTGGAAATGCACCTGAAGCTTGGACCTTTGCTTCTAAAATTTCATGACCGTTGAAGGGATCTTATATTTTAGATTTTGTTCTTGACTATGCTGTTATAAGGGCGATGAAGGCGATAGCCCAAGCCCATCCTTAGAGGACCTACCTTGTCATGATGATACCCTCTGTCCTCTTTCTCTTTCTTTAGGTAGAGATCTCTTACCTTTTAGGTGCCTTCTAATTTTAGGTGTCTTCTAATTGTAGATAACCCTTTCATATGAGTGATGAAGGCGCTAGCCCAAGCTCATCTTTAGGGGACTTGCTTAGTCCAAGTAGCGGTCCCCTCCTTTGTATAGTAGACTTACTTAGTCTTTTGAAGACCCTTAAACCTTAGGTTTCCTTCCTCTTTGTAGAGACAAGCAATGTCTCATCAGAAAGGTCAATCCTTTAGGAGACTACCTTGGTCTCATTAGAGAAGTCCGCTCCTAGAAGACAGGCTTTGTCTCTAGAAATTCCCCCTCTTGGGAGGCTTGTATAGCCTCATTTGCGGGGCGCCCTTATAGGAAGAAGACTAACATAGTCTTTTTAGTCTCCCTGACCTTGCCTATCATTGCTAGGGCGATGATAGGGATACTTTGAGCCCTCCTTTGTATATAGGAGACTTGCCTAGTCTCATCAGAACCCTTGTTTACATCATTTGTGTCTCAGAGACAAGCCTTATCTCATATAGAGAGTTTCCCCTTTAGGAGGCTTACCTAGCCTCATGTTAGAGTGGCCTCCTCTTTTAGAGCGAGTCTTTGACTTGGTAGTGTTATTAGAGAGTCTCTAATTCATTTGTACTCCCTCCCTAGTCTTATTAGTTAGGAGTTTTTTCATTAGAGACTAACTCAGTCATATAGAACCTTTCCTGCTTGGGATCTTAGATTGTTTTCTCTGTTCTTCGGACACTAACTTTCTTGTTGTGGTTTGTCTCTTTGAGACGCTAGTTGCTTGTTCGGGGTTTCCCCTTTAGCTTTAGGGCTTTGCCCTAGTTTGTGGTTGTACTTGGGTGTTCCCTTCAAGAGTGAAAACATTTAAAGGTCCGAAACATTGGAAAAGCTTTAAAATCCAAAAATATTAGAAATTTGAAACTCAAAAATATTTTGAAAACTTTAAAAATATCAAAAACATTTAAAAAAAACACATTAAAAACCCTTAAATCATTTGGAGTGTTAGGTTTTAGTTAGGAGAGTTCGATTTTCGAACTACGTTGGCTTGATCCTCTTCCACGAGATACGCAGTGCAGCTTGGGATTTATATCCCAAGTCCAGCCAAACTTTTGTAAATAATATTTTAAATCTTTTTGAATAAGCAACATTTAAAACCTTGTTTTCAAAAGATCTTCCCTATATTTGAAGATTGGTGTGCCCTGTTAGAGCTTCCTCCTGAGGGACTTTGAATCCGACCTTCAAGTGTAGACTCCCCTCATGATCTTTTTTGCAAACTTTTTGAAAATAAGATCGTAAAAACTCTGCCATGCCTTAACTGAGAAAAATGTGCAATTTCAAGCCCTCATTGAACTGTTTTCTAAAAACGTTGATCCTACTGACTCCCGTTTTCAGCAGTGTCGACGTAATGCCTTAGTATTCGCTGTCTTTGCATGTCATGTTCTTCATAGAGACTCGAGTGCTGCTCCTTTCACCTTGTTGACAATAGTAGATCAGATGAATGAGGGGAGAAATCCTGTCCCTACAATGCTAGCTGAAACCTTTTATGGCTTAGACTTTATTGCTAGTAAAAAGGTGCAGGATAATTTTTTCGGATGTGCCAAGCTGTTATATGTGTGGCTATGTGAGAAACTCACTATCCTTCAGCCACAAAACCGCATTGAGTACACCCTTAAGAGTTTTCATTCCTGGAAGACAAAGATTAAGCAACCTCAGCTTAATGAATGGCACCATTGGTTGCAGAATGCAGGGGAAAACCAAATTCGTTGGGTGAGTCAATCATGTTCACAAATTATCACCAGCACTTGCCCATACTCATTTGTCTATCTTATGGGCTTAGAAAAATCATCTTTCTATGCACCTTTGTGTTTTCCTTCTCAGATTATTGGAATCTTGTGTCCTCCTAAGGTTATCACACCACCTTGTTGTGAAGACCTTACTCCTGATCTCATTGCTTCCATAGTAGCTGCTTGGAGAGACAGAATCACGGAGAGGAGATCTGCCTTCATGTCTAAGCTTCGAAAAGGGAGAATATTTGGAGAGCCTGCAAACCGAAGAGCTCGAATTGGTGAACCATGAAGATCTTCGGCTCGAGACTGTCATTTCTTTTATTGTCTTCATTTGTTTTACTTGAATATAATCAGAGTCAAAGATTGTAAATCTGATTTCATTATAGATGAAAATTTAAAGAAAGAAATTTTACTTTATACATGTTATAGACAGTTGGCAATTCAGGGTTTCATCATTTTTCATGTAACCAATCGCTAACGTTGTAACCTGTCAATATAGTCAATACAAAGGATATTTATTTTCTTTTCTCTCTATTGGTGCAAACTATCTTATTTCATTTGTCAATCATTTAATCTAGTTTGTTAACTTCCAATCAGGATTCTGAAAGATAGCAACCATCGCTCCGAAAAAGGACACCCAAGCTAAGCCTGCCTGGTCTAGACCTACTTCAGTGTCTAGACTTGTTTGTCACTTTGATTCTCCTGTGCCATCAATAATACCTTTACCTTCTTCACCAGAGTCTTTAGGTTCTTTTGAAGTGAACCAAATGGCTGACCCCACTAACCTTCTACTGAGTATCCAAGAGATGATGAAAAACCTCACCCGAGACATGGCGGGGATGAAAGAGGAGATGGCCAACATGAAGACTCAGATAAGTGATAAGGCCTCTGCATCTAGAAGTCCCATACTTCCCACCTCGTGCTACATCTCCAGAATTGCATAGGCTTGTTATCCCACCTTTCGAGGTTGATTTAGATGATGAGCAGTACGCCGCAGAGTATTGCGTTCCAAGGGTTGATAGAGAAAAGGAGAAATTTGAAAATTTTGAAAAAGAAATGTCTGAGAAGTTTAGCAAGATGGCCCATGAAATGGAGCAGATGAAGGTATAGGGGCCAAAGAAATTTGACGTCTCTGAATTAATACTGTCTTCGACAGTATCTTTGCCGCCAAACTTTAAAGCTCCGGATTATGATAAATATGACGGAACCGGATGTCCACGCAATCATATGAGATGGTTTATCATTCTATCCCAGCAGTACGGTTTGAGCCGTGAGCAGATGGCCCAATTATTCCTGATTTCTCTGACAGGAATTGCGAAGAAGTGGTTCTTAAGACTGAAGCCAGAAGAGGTGAGAACCTTGGAAGACATTTCTGAGAAACTGATAGAACAGTTCTCAATGGAGGAAGGCATTGAGGTCACGAAGAGAGACCTAAAGCAGCTGAAACAAGATCCTTAGGAGACCTTCACTTACTTTATCAGACGTTGGAGACACAAGTCTGCTTAGCTGAGCCGGAGAAAGTCTGAATCAGAGCAAATAAAGCTAGTTCTGAAGAGTTTGTCTCCTCGGTACTTTCATTTTTTGGCACCTCAGCACTATCCGAGTTTTGACCATCTGATCAAGACTGGAACTCAGACAGAGGATGCCATAGCAAAGGGTCTGAGAGCAAAAGTTTCTTCTGAAATCCGAGAGGGTATGTAAGCCCAATGGTTCCCACCTTGGCATTCCCATCTTATTTTGATGATTCCAATACACAAGTGATTTTATATCACTATTGTGTTTGAATGTCTAAGTTGTAGATTATAATTGTGCTAAGACAAGATTGCTTGGATTGAGGCCAAGAAGCTCTCATTGGACCGCTTATGAAGGCCAAAGAAATCGGAGATCCAAGACGAATGAAGAGTTGAAGAATCAATTGAAGATCGAAGTCAAATTAGAATCTATAAGATCCAATCCTAGTATTAGATTTTAAGAGGCATAAATTAAGTAAATAAACACACACCCTAAATGTTTAAGTGATTGTCTTTGTGGTGTTCCAACACTTTGGAACCCTCATAACAATCCCAACTTGGTGTAGAGTTGGAAGCCCAAAAACAGGAATTGAAAATCTGCTGCATATAGGCTTCTCGGAACTCCGAGAAATCCTCGGAGCTCCGAGAAATCCTCGGAGCTCCGAGATTTGGTCCAGTAGCTTTTTTCCAACTTCTGTTTGTATTCCCGGAACTCCGAGGCAATTTCTCGGAACTCCGAGAAAACTATAACGGGAAGAAATTATGACCGTTGGGAACTTTGCCAGAATTACGACTATGCCCCTCAAACGGTCATATTTGGTTTTTCTATATATATGGGTATTCTCTACTTCCCAATTATTAATCCTAACACTCAAAAACTCTATTTGAACATCCTAAGAGTGATTCAAGCTTGTTTATGCCTCTCATCCTCTAAGATTAGGATTTGGATCATTAGGCTCAAATTTATACATCTTCTACAAAGTTTGTAAACCCTTGTGAGGGATTTTTTGTTCTTTCTTTCTTTATCAAGAACATTGTATTCGGGCGAGTGTTCGGAGAAGCGGATCCCACTCTCCATGGTGAGGATTGCCACCGAGGTTAAAGGCGGTTGGAATTGTAATCGGCACCGATCTTCGCCGAAGTTAAGAAGATCAAATAGTGAAGCCATCAACGAGTTTGGTTGGTGGAGTGGAGTAGGCCTCGCGTTTTGAGGACCGAACCACTTTAAATCTCGGGTGCACTCTCTCTTGTCTCTTGCTCTATATTTTGCATTGCACTTAGGATTTAACTTGTGTGCTTAATTTTTCATCTTTGATCTCTTAATCTTCAAAATTGGGTTAGAGGTTTTCAAAAGGTTAAAACTTGTTAGCAACCTAATTTTACCTCCTCATTAGTTGCCGTAAGAGTAATTACTCAGGACCACCCTTGGAATTTCAGGGTAAAAGGCCGGTAATCCAGCCTAAGGAGGTTCATGCTATCAGTTACACCAGGCCTGTGGCCAGAGTTGTTACAGAAGCTGCAAGGGCACCAAGAAGAGGTACCTTTGACACAAAATTTGATCCCCTTCCTTATCCTATAACAATGATATTCAAGAGGCTTATGAAAGATAGGAAGATCCGGCTCCCGGATATCAAACCTCCACCCAATCCCTTACCAGCATTCTGGAAGATGGATCAATACTGTGAATATCACAGAGGTCCAGGGCATTTAACCGAAACTGTTTGGCCTTGAAACATGCAATCCAGAATATGATTGACAAGGACGAGCTTGCAGTTGAGCGACCAAACGTTACTCACAACCCGCTTCCCAATCACCATGCTATGCCTCCTCCTACTACCAATGCCATCTTTACTGATGAACCTCGGCTTGATCCATCAACCTCATTTGTGCCATAACCACAGAAAAAACCTATGTAATGAAGTTTGATGAAGAGGAGCTTGAAGCAGTAGAAAAGGAGCCTTATGTAATCTCATTTGACAACGATGAATTGGCTGAATCGTTTTCATCTCAGTCTTGTGTATTTCAGACTGATAATGCAGAAAGAGCAAGGAAAACTCTATATGTCTTAAGGGCTAAGGATTTTGAAGAAAAGATGGTAGAGAACAGTATGTTGTCCGGATAGAGAAGGATGAACTGTTGTTGCTAGATGACCATTGTGATGAGATGCGTCACATGACACGTGGTGGACGTGTATTCAAACCTCAAGAATTGTGTGTAGAAAGTCCTGCAGAAGTTGCAAGAAATGCAGAGAATCCAAGGCAGAATAAGGTCAGCGCAGATGAAGAAGAAGAGAGCTTACTGAAGCAGCTGAAGAAGACTCAGGCTAATATCTCAGTATGGGGTTTACTCATGGCCTCATCCAAGCATAGGAAGTTAGTTCTTCGAGAGCTTAACTCAGCACAGGTTTCAGTTGACACTACTGATGAACTGGTGAGCTTGGTCGCCATGACAAGAGTGTCTAAGACCTGTCTTTCAATGATGATGATCTGCCTTCTGAGGGCCGAGACCACACAAAATCCTTAAAAATCACAGTAGTTTGTAACAAGAAGAGGGTACCAGAGGTGTTGGTTGACAACGGCTTTGCTTTGAATGTCTGCCCGCTGAGTACTGCGACAACCCTTGGATTTGGTCCTGCGGATTTCATCCCATCTGAACAGGGTATTCTGGCATACGATGATACTCGCAGAGATGTGATCGGAACTCTAGTCACTGAAATACAGATCGGAGGAGAAGACTTTGAAATAGAGTTCCAGGTTTTAGATATTAAAGCCTCATTTCTGTTGTTACTTGGCCGCCCTTGGTTGCACAAGTTCCGGGTTGTTCCATCCTCTCTTCATCAAAAGTTGAAGTTTCTTCACAAAAACAGAGTGATAAGTGTAAAGGGAGACCCGGACCTGGAAATAGGACTGATTAGTCAGGACCTGACTGTGGAGAAGGCTGAGGATATTAGTCTGACTGGGTTCTCACTAGAAGTGACCGAAATCACTTTTGAGGAAGCCATGAATGAGGAAATATGTTTCCTAACCAGTACTAATCCGAATGTCACCAGGATGATTCGCCGGCAAGCGTACATACCCGGTGCCGGATTAGGTAAATATCATCAGGGTCTGACTGAATTCCCTGAGTTCAAAGTATTCAATGGCCTATTTGGACTGGGGTACAAGCCCACAAAGAAAGAAGTCAAAGAAATGAAACAGCTGATGATGAAATGGGCAGAATGTCGCCGCAGAGGGTTAGAATTACCGATAGGGCCGATTAATTTGACGATGAATGGCCGTTTTTGAAGAGAGGGTGCAGATTTCCCTTTCTGTGGCTTTGCCGAGACTTGGTTGGACGAGAGTACAGGACAAAGGTTGCCGGGCTTTGAAATTTTCTTTGATCTGGAGTTAGAAGATAAGCAGACAGGTGTGCAGATCATAGAAGTTGAGTCAGAAGCTGATTGGGCAGAACATGTAGAGCCAAGCCTGCTGAGTTCAATGTTTCTTGAAGATTCGTAGACTATTGCTGTGATTGATCGGAGGGCTTTAGCTCTGAATCCTACTCACTTAATCACCCTGGCAGAGGAACCATTGACTAACTGGACATCTCAGGTCATACCTCAGGTTACTTTCCAATACAGTCATGTCCCTTCAAAAGAGTCTGTTGTCCATAAGTACACGTCAGTCTTTCAGTCTGATTCGGAGTCTGTTTATTCTAACAATTCTTTTGATTCAGGTACTATAAAGATCGAGTCTCCTGAGGTCGATGGTCATTCTTCTTCTTCTAACGGGATTGAGTCAGATATTCTTTCAATACATAGTTCAGAGTCAATTGACACAAATGTCAATATATCCGTTGAGCCTGTAAATGTGTTTCAGGAGTCTATTGTAAAGCTCGATGTGGGGTAATTCATCATTTGATGTACTTGATTCAACATTCAATGAAATAAAGCATTATTCTTCTGAGTACATTCCTGTCTCTACTTTTATTTCTAATATTTCTGCTTCAGAATCTAATAATCTTAAATATAACAATCAAGACTCCCCCTCTGATGAGGATGCCGACGACACTCCCCCTGAAATTAAACACATGATTCAACAGGATGAGAGTCGCCAAGCAAAACCACTCGAAGAGGAAATTGAAACTGTGAATATAGGTGACGAAACCTTGATTCGGGAGATTCGAATTGGCAAAATTTTATCTCTTGAAGAACGCGAAGAATTAATCACCTTTCTCAAAGAGTTCAAGGAAGTTTTTGCTTGGTCATATGATGACATGCCAGGATTAAGTGAAGAAATTGTTCAGCATCGCTTACCCTTAATCCCTGGTATTAAGCCAAAGAAGCAAAAACTCCAAAAACTCAAAACTGAATGGGAGTTGAAGGTTTACGAAGAAGTAAAGAAACTGTTAGAAGTAAAATTCATTTAAGTAGTGGAATATCCAGAGTGGCTTGCGAACATTGTACCGGTGCCCAAAAAGGACGGGAAAGTTGGAATGTGTGTCGATTTTCGAGACCTGAACAAGGCAAGTCCTAAGCAAGACTTTCCTCTTCCAAACATTGATCTCTTCGCAGATAATACAGCTGGTCATGCTCTTCTATCCTTTATGGATGGCTTATCAGGCTACAATCAGATTAAGATGGCGCCCGAAGACATGATGAAAACAGCGTTCATTACTCAGTGGGATACTTACTGCTACAGAGTGATGCCGTTTGGTTTGAAAAATGCTGGTGCTACATATCAGAGGGCTGCTACAACTCTTTTACATGATATGATCCATAAAGAGGTCGAGGTATATGTCGATGACATGATTGTGAAAGGCAAGACTCGACCTGAGCACACTGTTACCCTAAGAAAGTTCTTTGAGCGGATCAGGAAATATCAGCTTCGCCTAAATCCGAGTAAGTGCGTCTTTGGTGTTACATCAGGAAAACTCTTGGGGTTTATGGTCAGCGAAAGAGGGATCGAAGTGGACCCGCAAAAGATCAAGGCGATTCAAGAAATGCAACCGCCGAAGACAGAAAGACAGATCCGAGATTTCCTTGGCAAAGTTCAGTATCTGAGACGGTTCATAGCACATCTGACGATGACATGTGAACCTATTTTCAAGCTTCTGAAGAAGAATTCCTCGAAGAAGTGTAATGAAGAATGTCAGGAGGCCTTTGAAAAAGTTAAGCAATGCCTATCTTTACCTCCTGTTCTATCACCTGTCATTCCAGGCCAGCCGTTATTGTTGTACTTGTCTATCACAGATACAGCGATGGGTTGCATGCTTGCTTAGCAAGATTCGAAGTCTAAAAGGGAAAAGCGTATCTACTGCATCAGCAAGAAGATGCTAGAATATGAATTAAAGTACATTGTTTTGGAAAAGACATGTCTAGCATTAGTTTGGGCCACCCAGAGGCTTAGACATTATTTGCTTTCAAGCAAGATCCTTTTGCTTTCACGGATGGATCCGCTAAAATACTTGTTTGAGAAACCCGCCCTTACAGGAAGAACCGCAAGATGGTTGTTGTTATTGTCTGAATTTGACATCACCTATGTCACTCAGAAATCAGTTAAAGGGTGTGTCGTTGCTGAACAGTTGACTGATGCACCTGTTGAAGAGAATGCTTTTCTGAAGGCAGAATTTCCTGACGAAGATATCATGGATATTGAAGAAGAAACTTCGAGTACTAAGTGGCTTATGTACTTTGATGGAGCTGTAAACAATCGAGGACAAGGAGTAGGAGCTGTGCTTATATCCCCTCGGAAGGAGTATATTCCTGTCTCTATCAAGTTGCAGTTTGAGTGCACAAACAATATGGCTGAGTATGAAGCTTGCATCGCTGGGTTAGAGGCAGCCTTAGCTTTGCAGATTCAAGATATTGATGTGTTTGGGGATTCTATCTTGATCATTTGCTAGATTAATGGACAATGGAAAACTCGAGAAGATAAATTGATCCCTTATAACACTTATTTGGAATCTTTGGTCAGAAAGTTCAAGAACATCACATTCACTCACTTGTCAAGGACCAGAAATCATTTTGCTAACGCTTTGGCTACTTTGGCCTCGATGTTAGACATTTCTGTATCAATGGAGGTTCAGCCGCTAGTTGTCAGACTTCAGTGGGCCCCTTCGCATGTGAATGCAATAGAGATTTTAGCCAGATGTTCGGATGGGAAGCCTTGGTATACGGATATCAGAAACCTTATTTCAGGCAAAGGGCATCCTCCAGAAGCTTCGAGTAAAGAAAGGAAGACTCTTCAGAAGTTGGCTGCAAACTTCGTTATTTGTGGTGAAGAGCTGTACAGAAGATCATTTGATGGCATACAACTCCTTTGTGTTGATGAAGATAAAGCCGCAGAGCTTATTGAGCAGACTCATGAGGGAGTTTGTGGACCTCATATGAATGGTAAGATGTTGTCTAGAAAGATTTTGAGACTTGGATTCTATTAGCCCACAATGGAAGCAGACTGCTTCGCCTTTGTGAAGAAATGCCATAAGTGTCAAGTCTATGCAAATCTTATTCATGTCCCTCCTTCGGAGTTGCACTCTATGACTTCTCCATGGCCGTTTTCAGTATGGGGAATTGATATAATTGGAAAGGTTTATCTGAAGTCTTCAAGTGGGCATGAGTACATTCTGGTTGCAATTGACTATTTTACGAAATGGATTGAAGCCGCTTCATACGCTTCCTTAACTTCGAACATCGTTGCGAAGTTCATCTGTGCCAATATTATTTGCAGATATGGAGTGCCTCATGAGCTGATTTCAGATAATGGGTCGCATTTCAAGAAAGAGGTGTTACACCTGTGTGAAGAGTTCAAAATAAGACATTACAAGTCATCTCCTTACAGACCTCAAACAAACGGGGCTGTAGAGGCGACAAATAAGAATATTAAAGTCATTGTCAGTAAGATGACCGAGACTTATAAGGATTGGTCGAATAAACTTCCATATGCCTTATGGGCTTATCGGACATCGATCAGATCTTCAACAAGTGTAACTCCGTATTCTTTGGTGTACGGAATGGAGGCAGTCCTCCCTGTTGAGCTAAGAATTCCCTCTTTGAGAGTGATGATGGAGGCTGACTTACCAGAGTCTGATTGGGCTAGAGCCAGGTATGATGAGCTGCAGATGATAGATGAGAAGAGGTTGAGAGCCTTGTACCATATTCAGGGATGTCAGAGGCGAATCGAGAGAGCTTTCAACAAGAAAGTCTGTGTCCGTGATTTGAAGCCCGGAGATTTAGTTCTGAAGTCCTACGGGGCACCGGTATTTGATCTGAGAGGTAAATTCAGGCCCAACTGGTCTGGTCCTTACATCGTCGATGAAGTCCTGCCTGGAAAAGCCGTAAGACTCCTCAATGAAATTTGAGAAAAATTAAATGAACCTACAAACTTGGATCAATTAAAAAAGTATTATGCTTAAGTATACCAGGAGGCCGTCTTTGATCGACCTGAGCTTTGAGCCAACAACCTAAATGTTTTAAACCGTTTTGCAAACCCTTTGGGCCTATAAAACAACTTGTTTTCTTTGATAAACCCAAACTAGGGGCATTTTGTTTTATATATATAAAAAA
Source organism: Tasmannia lanceolata (assembly GCF_043159265.1). Classification (NCBI taxonomy): domain Eukaryota; kingdom Viridiplantae; phylum Streptophyta; class Magnoliopsida; order Canellales; family Winteraceae; genus Tasmannia; species Tasmannia lanceolata. The sequence continues at coordinate 3,439,299 of NW_027518721.1, forward strand.
AAAGTAGTTTGAACTATGTTATGACATGATCCCTTTTTAAGGGTACGTAGGTAGCCTGATCACTTCAGGTTCGGTCACATCTTTCGTAACATTTTGAAATAAAAATCCTCATAGTCCAAGGGTGAATTACGCAGACCTGATTCTCATTTTCTTCAGGGATACGTAGGTAGTCTGGAGGGTCCAGATTCGGTCCAATTACATTCAAACACATTAGGATTTAGCCTTTTTCGAACCTAAGCCTACCTGAAAGTCCTTCTGGTGTATTTAAGCCCAGGTTTGTAGAGAAACAGAAAAATAAAATAAAGAATGATGGAGTCTTAGACCCGCTAAGCTGGAAACCCGAAAGGGCAGTTTAGGCAAAAATCAGAGTGTTGAGCCTGCTGGATAGAAAATCTGCAAGGGCAGACAGTCCAGGCAAAATTAAGGCATGCGGTCCGCTAAATTGAAAACCCAAAAAGGTGATTTAGTCATGGCAGGACTTCATGAAGGACAAAGCTTTCTGAAAGCCAGTTGAACTTTTATTTTCTCTTTGGCTCTTCTTTAATGTCTGAGTAAGTGCCAACAAAGCTTCTTTTGTTACTCTTTGAGTTAGGGAGATTGAAACTAAGCAATCGGAAGGGATAATAACCATGATAGAGATCTTGAAAAGAGGTTGAAACATCTTTAAACATGGTATTTAAAAGACTCTAAGAGTGTTGGACCTTTAACCATTTTAAAATGTTTATCAGTTTAAGAAGTAGATTCAGTCTCTTTTGGAGTCTTGTTTAAAACTCGTCAAAGTCTTTGGTCATTGTCTGTCAAAGTCAGTCTGTTGTCGAGTCAAAGTCAATTTTCAGAGTCCGTCAATATTCCTCCCAAAGCCCCCGGGTGATAAAAATTCAGAGACTCAGAGAAGCAGAGAATTTGTGGTTCCTGTGGATAATATAAAGCAGAGCAGTGTTCAGATGTCGACAAGCTTTTAGCTCAGTTCCAGTATCAACAAATGGCAGAGATGAGAAAATTTTGAATAGAACAAATTCTTGTACCTATGAAAAGCCTTGTAAACCCAAGTGTTCAAGAGAAAACTCTGTTGTAATCCCAAGTGTGTATTAATGAAAGCCTTTGGCCTATTTTTCTTGTGTTGCTCTCCAAGGAATTTTGCCATGGAAGTAATTATACTAGGGGCATCTTTTATGACTTAGGTCATAAAAGATGTCAGGTAATAATTCATACTTGAAATTGATATTCTCCTCAAATAGAAACTAGAGAAGTTCAAACACTCTTTGTATTGAGCTTCTTAATAAAAAAGGTTCTCCTTTGGAGCTGAGTTTCTTTGAAAATTTTATTTTATCCCAGTGGAGTCTAGAATTTACTCCAGCGATTTTTAAACTTCAGTGGAATGCTTTGCATCTTTTTAAAAGGGGTTGGCACTTTAAAATTCTTTCAAGATACTTGAGTCCGGTCTTTGACCAAAACCATGCATTTCAATTTCTCTTTGCGAAAAGATGACTGGTCATTTTCTTTCGCCGTTTTAAAGATTTTAATAAGGTAAGGAATTACTAGGCTTCGTGTTACACGGCTCAGTCCCTCGTTTGTTTTGAAAATGAGGTTTTTAATAGAGTAAGAAATTGCCGGATTTAGTATTGCACTATCTGGTTGTTTTTTCAATCTTCGTTTTGAAAGAGGTTTTTTTTTTTTTAATAAAGGGAATTCATCAAACCTGTGTTACACGGTTTGATCTTTTTCTTCAATCATTTTGAAAGATTTTGCGGGAAGAAATTCACTGAACCTGTGCTACACGGTTTGGTCTTTTCTTCATTCATTTTGAAAGGGTTTTTAATAAAGGGAAATTACCGAACCTGTGTTACACGGTTTGGTCTCTTTTGAAAGATTTTTAACAGAAATGGAAATTACCGAACCTGTGTTACACGGTTTGGTCTTTTTGAAAGATTTCTAACAGAAATGGAAATTACCGAACCTGTGTTACACGGTTTGGTCTTTTTGAAAGATTTTTAACAGAAATGGAAATTACCGAACCTGTGTTACACGGTTTGGTCTTTTTGAAAGATTTTCAACGGAGATGGAAATTATCGAACCTGTGTTACACGGTTTGGTCTTTTTGAAAGATTTCTAACAGAAATGGAAATTACCGAACCTGTGTTACACGGTTTGGTCTTTTTGAAAGATTTTCAACGGAGATGGAAATTATCAAACCTGTGTTACACGGTTTGGTATTTTTGAAAGATTTTAATAGAGATAGAAATTACCGAACCTGTGTTACACGGTTTGGTCTTTCCGAAAGGTTTTTAATGGAGGAACTCGCTGAACCTGTGTTACACGGTTTGGTCTTTTCTATATTTGTTTTAGAAGGGGGAAAATCATCAAACCTGTGTTACACGGTTTGAAATTTTCTTCGATCATTTTGACGGTTGCAATGAGGAAAATATTACCGATCCTGTGTTACACGGATTGGTCTTTTCTTCTTTCGCCCGGGTATTTAGTACCCTGATGATTAGTAGTGCAATGTCAAGTAGTGACTTGCCTAATCATCGTTCCGCAATGTGCAACTTCCTAACAAGTTAGGAGTCATGTGTATCTGCGAAGGGGTTTGTATGGGACTGTTTAGCAGGACATACGCATTTGGGTTTATGTGGAACTGTTTAACAGAACCGCGTAATCCGGAGTGATTCACTATCTTGAAAGAGAGGAGTCAGAGTTACTCGGATAGTTAAACAGATGTATTTTCAGCAATGATCTGTATATCTATCGCCAGGCTTGAGACTTAGTTTCGCCTCGGTATTAGATGTTTGAGTTTTTCTCAAATATTCGAGTACCCTAATAATTGGTCAAGTTTTAGACTGATCGGCATGATAAAAAAAAAAAAACTCTTTGAGTGTTCGGTTTTGAACTTGTCTTTGGCCTATTTTGCAGGTTTCTAAAAAAGGAAAAAAATCTTTGAGTGTTTGGATTTGTGCTTGTCTTGGACAAGTCGTAATATGGTTTCAAAAAAAAAAAAAAAAAAAAGCTCTTTGAGTGATTGAAATGATTAGTTTGTTTATTTCGTTTGTGCTCTTTGAGCAATTGTTGTGTTTTCTTGATCTAGCCTGGTAAAAAAAAGAAAAAAAGAAAGAAAGTGTGTTAGTGTTTTATTAGTGTTCGTTCATCTTTGCTAACTAGTTTAAATAGTTGAATCATGAGCGTTAAAGAGAGGCTATCTCTTTGAGATGTCTTAGTTGCCGAGTTAAAAGTCGATGAGAGGCTATCTCCCTATTGTTGGTAAAGTCTTATCCTTGTGAATACCGTTCTTAGAACCAAAAACCCAAAAATTTGCTTTGTTTTGTTTTCGGGTCAATCAAAATGTGTCGTCTGTTCAGATTTGCCATTCGCGTGACAAGCACGCTATGCCAAAGAGGGGCATCTGTCGACACCCCATTTTGACCGGACCCAAGTTCGTGTTGATTGTGCAAAACCCCGTCCAATGAGTGAGTGGGTACCCCAAATTTAACCCCAGCGTAGATTAGGGTCCCGTTCATATCCTCACAAAATTTTGTCGAGATCTGAGCTCATTCACCTAGCCAGCGAACCTAGAGAGTGAGCGCAATGCAGACCAAAAGGGGGGTGAATTAATCAAGGTAGGGGCTGTCCAGTTGAAGTGGGAGGGTTGGGATATCATGTATGTATAAAGGAAAAAGGGGATTGAATCAGCCTATTCAAAACCGAGCGAAGTTCGCGCGCTCATCAATTTGGGGTGCCAATAGTGGTGGCCCTATTTGTACATAAAAGCTATCATCGAAAAAATGAGTAGAGGATTTTTTCATTTTTTGCTAGAAATTTTAGAGAGATAGAGAGTGAGAAATTAGAGAGAGAAAGCTATCTTCTCCAACCTATCTCCGGCCAACCCGAACCAAATCCGATCATTTTCTTCATCAATCACCCCTATTACTACCATCTCAATCGCCCTCTTCCTTACAGCCATATCCACCATTTCTCCTCCATTAAACCCATTTGTGTTTTTCCTCATTTTCATCACAGATCTAATCCCAACCTCATCATCATCTCTTCTGTTGTAACCCTCATCAACATCCCTTCAATTCTTTTCAGCCACTTCCATCGTCAACCACTGATTCTTTCGAGATTTTTTTTTATTCAGATCTGTGCTTCATTTTCGTAAACCTTACACTAAGGTTTTGAAATCTTAGATCTAAAAATTCATAGCTCGGATTTAGTTTTTCTTAGCTAAGATCTGGATATCTCAACCTAGAATCCGAGGGGAGGAGAACATAGTTATCTCAAATCTGTGAAGAGTCCAGAAAAGAGGAGGTTCAAAGAAAGGGAAGGAGATCTGAGAATGGAATCAAAAATCTGAGAGAGAGAGAGAGAGAGAAATTCTTTAAAACCCTAACTCCTAGCCTTCTTCTTCTCCGATCTTCCTACCGGAGCTCCTACCTATTTCCGATTGGCCATTTCCTCAAATTCTGATCAAGATCCGACTGGCGATCTTCTTCGAGCTACCTTGTTTGATCTTTGCAACCACAGGCTCCAGATCTGAAGGATTTCTATCGAAATTGAGCAATATTCTTCAATCACAAAGAGAAGGACATAAGATCGGAATAAAATTTCAAAAAGAAAAGGTGAGGAAATAAGCTTTGGCTTTAAAGCTGCATCATCTGTAAAGGAAATTCTTACATCAGGTACTTTTTCTTTTCGTATATACTCTTTATTCAATTTGCATGTGAAATCGACTTTAGATTGATCATATTTTCTTACGTGAATATTCATAAGGCTCTTGTTTTTCTAAAATTTTTTTTTTTGTATCGATCAGTTGATTGCTATGCTATATGAGATGGATATTGTGAAAAGAGAGCTTGATTCGACAGTTTAATGTTCTGATTTTGCATTTTGTAATTTTGTTGTGATAAAAGTCTTGTTAATAGCTTGCTGTTTGATCCTTGAATCATATGCTGTGGTGCGAGATTTTGATTTGGTTTTAGAATATTGTTGTGTCATTTTTCCCTTTGTGAATTAGTGAAATCAGGTATTAAAATGAAGGTGATAGCCTCTTCTTTGTTAAGATACAATAATGCTCATATTAGCTTTTCATCTCGTTATTGAGACCTGATTAAAAGCTTTGAGAATAATCAAAATATGAAGGAGAGTTGATATCATTGAATGATTTAATTAGACCAAATGGATTTTGTTTTCTTAGTGTGAGCCCTGTGTTTGTAATAGTTCCAATGCGTTTGCAGATGTATATATTTGTACAAGGCCAACAGGCCTCTTACATTATTGTTGAGCTTTACATAGATAGATATTCTAACCCATTTAGAAAGTTGATTTGGTTCTCCTATTTTTGTTAGTGATGATTTTCGTTGACAGTGTCAATGTTTGTGCTATAATCTGCTAATACGAAGGTTATAATGTTCTAATTGTTTCCCAGGTTGTTTGTGGTTATACTCTTCTCTTAATCCATTTAGGGAAAAACTATTATGACACTTGATTATTCTTTGAAATAAGCTAGAGGGCAAGCAGAGTTTTATGTCTCTAGTGAAAATAATGGTGTCATGTCAATACTATTATGCTCAGTTGAAGCATAGTTGATGTTTGGCACCTGTTCTAGAAGGCTTTGCTGCCTCGTCAATGCTATTCATTGAAATTTGAGATAGAGTATGAGTTACCTGTGATTATCCTTTTAATATCTCAATTGGTCTTTGGAGACACCCCATTTTGACCAGACCCTAAAAGCCCCCAAAAATTGAATAAATTCTCAAAACCGAATTTTGAAATTTCAGAAAAATTGAATCCTGAGTGTGAAATAAACCCGAAGAGTTCTCATTGGTGGATAATTTTCGAAATCTCTTGAAGCTTGAATGGTTCCCAAGCGCCAATTGAGACCCTTGTTTAGTCGCCCCAATATCCTTGACCATTGTTATGAGGCTCAAATGGCTTTGATGTTGGTACCCCATTATTCGAGCCTTGAATTGTTGTCTTTGATACCTCGCGCTTAAGTGTGCAATTCAGGTCATCTCAAATTAAAATTCTTATGAGAAAATGAGCTTAATCGGCCCGAACCCGATTCGATTTTATGTTAAAAGCATAGCTTGAATCCCAGAAAATTGACATGAGTGGTACCCGAACCCATGTTTGGGGTGTAGGACGAGCTTAAGTTGAAATATCATAGAAGGGGGGTGGGATATCCATCAGGAGAGTGCCAATACCAATCCTTTGTGTAGCAAAAGAGTGTTTAAATGCTAATCCTTTCCCCTTACCCAAGGTCACCCCTAGCCAGGAGAAAGGATGTCAAAATTCATGTAAAGTGGTTGTCCAAATGAAAGAAGGAGTTGAATTTAACATCGCTTTGCTTATGAAGGGCTTATTTCTTACCCGAGACCACGATATTTAGGATGAAGGAGAGTGAGAAATGCACTAGATGAGGTTGTCCAAGGGAAGGAATAGGAGGGGTAAGCATGTCATTTCCTCTTAAAATAGGATTGAATTAGGGCTACAAAAGGGCGAGCCCATTTTCGTTAAAATGAGAGAGAAGGGGAGGGAGCCTCATTTTGGCCAGGGAGAGAACGGGAGAGGGTTTGAGGCCAGCCACCATCACCTATATCTTCTTCTTCTTCTTTTCCACAGATTTTTTCAATCGATCTCAAAACCCCCAAATCTCTGCAACATCTCCCTCACCTCCCTCTCCATCCCGTCCACCATTGAATCCGACCACCCTAACCCCACCAGCCACCTCCACCCATCTAAGCCACCATCGCCACCCTTCTTCCACCTCCATTAAACCCAAACCACCTCCATTTCTCCTTCTTCTACCCCCCCGACCACCCATTGGCCGGAATCCGGCAGCACCATTCCGGCCACCTACATCAAAGCCACCCCAACACCATCACCACCCTTCCACCACCAAACCCAAACCCTCCATCTGCAACTCTACCACCATCAAACCCAAAACCCATTTTCTGGGAAAACAGAGAGGGAGAAAACAGAGAGCAGAGAAAAAAAAAAAGAAGAGGAAGAAGCTCCGGCCTCCTTCTCCGGCCGTGCCTCCCCCTTTGCCTCCACCATCCCCATCTCCGGCCACCTCTCTCATCGTCACCTCCAACCTCCGACCAAGCCGTCATCTTCTTCAGCGGATTTCGCCGGAATCCGGCAACACCACTTCAGCCGCCATCAAATCCGGCCACGCGTCTACTCTCTTCTCCATCTTCCATCACCGTGCCTCCACCTTGGCTCCACCAGCCACCACAACCTATTCATCTCCACCAAACCCTCTTCAATTTTTACCCCAACTACCATCTCTGCAAACCCCCATCTCCTCCGGCTCCATCTTCCATCGGAGCTTCGGCCAAACCCAATATCACCTTCATCTCATTCTCTCCCATTTCCACCCATTTCATTAACCCCATCATTTCCGACCGTTCATCTCCACCACTGGCCACCACCCTCTTCTCAAACCACCTCCTCAAACCCAAACCCATTTTCCAAACCAAACCCCATTCCCATTTCCCTAAACCCATTCCATTTTCATCATTTTCCAACCTAGGTTCGGCCATCTGCCCCATTCAATCTGGTCATTAGCACCATCGCCTCTACCATCTAGCTTAAAAACCCATTTGCTTCCCCATTTCACCATCTCTACAATAGCCCATATCAATCACAGCTCACCTCTATCTCCGTTAATTCCGGTGACCTTGCCGGAACTTGGCCGTCATCTTCACAGCCCATCATTGTATACAATCGTATTGTTCGCCGCAACTCCGATCATCATCCCCACGTCATCCAATCTCCACCCATGTCATAAAAGAGACAAAGCTAAGAAGAAGGTAATTTCGCTTCTCTTCTCATGCTTAATCTTTTTTTGATTGGTCTCTATTTGCTTGCTGTGCGAGGATGATTGATCGCATTTTTTTTTTATATATATGCAAATGGGTTTCACAAGAGCTTTGATGAGGCAGTTTAAATCTCATTTGGTTTTGGGTTTCGTCATTTCTAAATGATAGAAAAATCAGATGAGATCATGACTAAATTCCCAACTCAATTTCAGTTTCTTTGTAGCTTTGGTTTGTATGACTGAGTACCATGTTTGCCTAGTTTCAAAAAAAATAAAAATAAATATATGTACGGGTGAAGGCAATCTAGTCTTACTTAGAAATTATCCCATTATTTTCAATCTCAATATGATGAAGGTTTCAATTCTTTCTATAGTTGGTCATTGAGTTTTTCTAAGACTTTGAAGTGATACATGAATTTATTCTTGGCTCTAAGATTCTGTCTATGTGAAAGCTTGGCCTAGTTTGATCCTGAGGGACTTGTGAGCTATGTTGTGTGTTCAATGTTTGAACAAATATGAAGGATATTTGAATGGATTCTTTGCATAAGAGTTTCTTTACAAAGTTTTGTTCGCATTCTACATTAAGAAATTCCAAACAAAGTTATCTTCGTTATGAATTTTGCAAGCTTTAAGGCCATGTAGCTAATCACAGTTTATGGTGAGAGCAACCTGAGATTTATGATAGCTTTTTGAAAAGAGCATTACATCCATTATTAGAAAGTAGACGTTCAGGCAGCTTTGCTTATTTTGCGCATGAGGATAATCTTTCTTCCGAAATCCCATTTTACTTGAAATGTGAGTGTAAGATTTGGATTTTACTTTGGCTGTATTCTGTTTTGAATGATTTGGATGTGTGTGTTTTGACTATATAGACACAAGGTTTATTATATCGCAGTGATATCTTTATCATTAGCTTTGGTTCAGGTTGAGTGTTTCGGATACAAGCCTTATTGTTTAGAGCCTCCCCCTTTGAGAGTCTGTATTAGTCTGACAGAGAGTCTACCCATAGGAGGCATGCCTGGCCTCATTTACAGAGAGTTTACCCATAGGAGGCACGCCTGGCCTCATTCATTGAGAGTTTACCTATAGGAGACTTGCCCAGTCTCATCAGAGCCCTTGTTTATGTCATTTGTGTCTCCGAGACGAGCCTTGTCTCATACAGAGAGTTTCCCCTTTAGGAGGCTTACCTAGCCTCATGTTAGAGTGGCCTCCTCTTTTAGAGCGAGTCTTTGGCTTGATAGTGTCATTAGAGAGTCTCTGACTCATTTGTACTCCCTCCCTAGTGTTATTAGTTATGAGTTTTTTCATTAGAGACTAACTCAGTTATATAGAGCCTTCCCTGCTTGGGATCTTAGATTGTTTTCTCTGTTCTTGGGGCACTAACTTTCATGTTGTGGTTTGTCTCTTTGAGACGCTGGTTGCTTGTTCGGGGTTTCCCCTTTAGCTTTAAGGCTTTGCCCTAATTTGCGGTTGTACTTGCGTGTTCCCTTTAAGAGTGAAGGCATTTAAAGGTCTGAAACATTGGAAAAGCTTTAAAATCTAAAAACATTAGAAATTTGAAACTCAAAAACATTTGAAAACTTTAAAAATATCAAAAACATTTAAAAAAATACATTAAAAACCCTTAAATCATTTGGAGTGTTAGGTTCTAGTTACGCGAGGGGCCCCTATGAGTAAGGGCCCTATGAGTAAAGGTTTTTCAGCATACTAACCTAAGAAGGGCGTTTAGGGGGCTTCTTTAAAGTGCTATAAGTGGCGCGCTAGCCCTATTAGTATTAGTAAGGGCGCTAGCGAGAGTTCGTTTCGAACTACGTTGGCTTGATCCTCTTCCACGAGGTACGTAGTGCAGCTTGGGATCTTCATCCCAAGTCCAGCCAAACTTTATAAATAAATGCTTTAACCTTTTTTCTTCAAAACCTTGTTTTCAACAAAATCTTCCTCTAGAGTTAGGAGTTTGTCCTAGATAGAGAGTTTTAGAGTTAGGAGTTCGTCTTTCATGTGTTGTGTGCTTGTTTGTGTTTGTTTTAGAGTTAGGGGTTTGTCCTAGAGTTATAAGAGCGTCTCCGTCCGGTCAGTGGGCGATTCACATCGCCGACTGATGACTAGAATAGGATGCGTAAGTCAACCCTTTGTTTTCCTTAGGAAATACAGCCTAGTTACACATAGGTTATAGGAACTACCTGCATTAGCTTAGGGCTAACCTGCATTTAGTTAGGGCATATAGGGTGTCCTAAAATCTACAATTCACTGGAATTTAAATAATCGTTCAAGAAGCTTTAATAATTAGTCCGGTCTTTTAGATCGAGTCTAAGATAGAGGTCTAGGTGTCTTAGGCATCATAATTTAGAATAGGTGCGAAGAACTACGTTGCCTTGATTCTCGTGGAGGCGGGGATACGTAGGCTTCTTTGGATGAATACCAGATCATCCGAGGACTCGGGCTAAATCATTTAGAGTCTTAGGATTTGTTGTGTTATATTGCATATTTTGTTGTGTTTTCTTACTTTCTTGTGCAGACCTATACCTTTAGCTGTAGCATGCATGTGTTTGTCAACCAGAACTTAGACACCTATTAGCATGTCACTCATAACCTAGTTATCATTAGGTGACATTTATTTCGGTTCTTTTGTGTGTGCTTATTTTCATCTCCGAGACATGCATGATTAGATATACGTTTTCTCGGAGATGCGTGTTCCCATTTCATATGATTTTCGCTTGAAACTCTTCAAGGTTAATAATAAATGGCATAAGAGACCAAGTGTTCGCACTCGGGCGAATTGGGGGCGCTCTTCGGACCTTCTCCATTCGTCATCAGGCACGGGCCTTCTGTATCTCTGGTTATCCATTGCAAACAGAGCATTTGTTTTGGTTCCATGGCGTGTCCATGGATGACGACTCTGAGTTATTTTTAGATATATCTTGGTTTCGAGCCCTGGCTCCGGATCAGGAGGATGTATCTCTTTCTTTTTATATCGCCACTCATGCTATGCTGTGAGGGTGGCAACAGTTTCGAGAGTTCCCTGGTAGAGCTCTCCTTCACTTTGTGGAGATCTAGAGGATTGCAGGAGGGATCTCGCGTCCCTCGGCACCGTCTATCTCGGATCGGGGTCCACAGGCTGGCGACTCTGCTGGGGAGTTTTTGAAACATTGCCTAACTCTATAAAAATGCCATTTTTATTAACTTTGGAGAAATTTGGGCTAAAATCATTTTAAATGGGAATTCTATCGTTAGAATCCAGGGGCACCAGATAGGTGCGTAATTAAAACAAGGGATTCACACACTACACAACATGTATTATCATATTCTTTATTTCTTTCATTATATTTTATTTCTTTTGTTGTTTTTTTATTATTGGCTCCACGGGATAGATTCAATGCGTGCTCGACTGGGATGTTATTACACCCTGATGGTACTGTTGAATCTATTTCCAAGCTATGCGCCGGTGCTGCAGCCGTAGACATTGGACGTACTTTTGTCTACAGCAGCCGATGAGCAATGAAGCATACTATGTATAACATTGGGCGTACTTTTGTTATACATATTAAGTATGGTTCATACGCATAGTACCCGATAGATTGAGTTCGGAGCCCTACTTTATTTTATATATTATGTATATACTTACTGACTTAGTGAAACCCAACTAGGAAGTACCCGTGTTTATATAAGTATATGCACTCATATAGGGTCGAACATGTGTTACTTACATATGTGAAGCCTAGAGTTAGGAGCTTTGCCCCATTTGTAGCTAGGGTAGCTCATTTTATATGGCTACAACACGGTCCTAGTTCACTCACAAGTCTGTCTTGAGTCGAGACTTCCTTGACTCCGTTGGATTAGATTAGGGCTGATGCCCCTGGTTAGGATATATGTGTATGTATATATACCTATATATACTGATTATGTATATTATGGTTCTCTTCTTAGTTAGAGTTCCTTATTTATTTCAATGGGTTATATCCATTCTTTATTCAGATCTAGATCTAGTCAGTGGCTTTTGCTTGCCATTACCTTGGCCATAATCTGTCCTTCGATCTGTTGTTTATAGGATTTGACCCGTTGTCATATGTTCTCACCTTTGGTCAGTCCTTCATTTGATTACCTTTCTTTGGTAACCATATTTTGTTTACCGATTATGAGCTTATCTTGCCACCATTATTCATATACATTTGGTTGAGTTGTGGGAATCCTTTCTAGTCGTTATGCTGCCGAATTTTTCGTAGAATATTTTGAGCATGACGGCTATCCTTTAGAGTTAGTTAAACCATGAGTTTACCTTACCTTGGCTTCCTGTCTAGTTGTTATGCTGCCGAATTTTTCGCAAAATATTTTGAGCATGACCGCTATCCTTTAGAGTTAGTTAAACCATGAGTTTACCTTACTTCGACCTTCTTGTATAGCTGTTATGCTGCCGGATTTTACCTGGAACATTTTTTAGCATAATTGCTATTCTTCAAAGTCAGGGATAAACCATGAGTTTGTTGCATCGTGATCCTTTTGTTTATTCCTATTTATCCATTTGTGGATTATCATCAGATTCTTGACTTTGGTCATAATCTATTTTTTTATATCTTTTGTACATATAATTAATTCATATTTTCCATCATGGATTTACCTTTCTTATATCATGATCATTGATGGATTAGCTAAATCTTGCCTATCTGTCACGAGTGCATAATTGTTGTTGAGGTCCAAACTCATTTAGATTATGGGTGTTTATCATTCTTAACTTTTTCATACCCCAAAAGAGAGCAGCCATATCTCAAAAAGACTTAAAGGGATAAATTGAAGATTCCTTGAGATCCTGTTGGGGTAGGTCATGTTATCAATACCTACCTTTCTTTGACCTTCATAGATTGACCTTCCTGTTTTGTAATTCAAACATGTTCAGGATTATTCTTGTCTCTATTTGTAGAGGATACTTTATCCCCATTATCATTCATTTAACCTAGTGTTTTAACCTCAATTTCAGGATTCTTAGGGTGAGCAATTGTCACTATCACCCACAAAAGAGATAACTAAGCCAAACCTGCTTGGTCTAGATCATCTTCGATATCTAGACTCAGTTAATCCTCCCGTTACATCGAGAATACCTTTACTCTCTTTGTCTGAGTTGTCTGAATTACCAGAGGTTCATCTAATGGCTGACCCAGTTGATCCAATGATAGCCATTCAAGAGATGCTGAAAAATCTTACTCGCGACATGGAGAGCATGAAGGAAGAGATTACCCATTTGAAAGTTCAAAGTACTGACAAGGCCTTCAATTCTAGAGAGCCAGTGCCCCAATTTCCTCAAGTTGCGTCTCCAGATTCGAACAGACCAGCTATTTCACCATTTGAAATCAATTTAGAAGATGAGCAATATGCTGAAGAATATTGTGTGCCTATGGTCAGTAAAGAGAAAGGGATGTATGACAAGTTAGAGAAGGAAATGTACGACAAGTTCAGAAAGTTGGCTCAAGATGTAGAGAATATGAAATCTCAGGGACCAAAGAAGTTCGATATTTCTGAGTTTATGATTCCTCCTGAGGCTATTCTGCCACCCAAGTTCAAAACCCCTGACTATGATAAATATGATGGGACTGGGTGTCCTCGGGGTCATGTAGGATGGTTCATAAAGCTTTCCCAACAACATGGACTCAACCCCGAGCAGATGGCACAACTATTCCCTGTGTCCCTGGTGGGAATCGCAAAACAATGGTTCTTGCGCTTGAAACCCGAAGAAGTCAGAACTATGGAGGCTATTGCAAAAAAACTGGTAGAACAATTTTCGATGGAGGACGGGATAGAGGTTACGAAGAGAGATTTGAAGCAGTTGAAATAAGGGTCGCAGGAGACCTTTACCTCTTTTATTCGGCGATGGAAAAGAAAGTTAACGCAATTGGGTCAAGCACTCTCAGAGGCGGATCAAATCAAGCTGGTAGTAAAGAGCCTATCCTTCGAATATTTTCATTTCATGGCACCTCAGCACTACCCAAGTTTTGACCATCTGATAAAGACGGGAACTCAAATTGAAGATGCTTTGGTAAAAGGCCTGAGGTTCAAGACTTTATCTGATATCAAAGAAGGGAAAAGACCTATGGTCGAGCCAAATGAGGTACATAATGTCAATTCTGTTAGGACTCTAGTCAAAACAGTATTGGAAGGGGAAGAGACAGCAGAAAAGAAAACAAGAAAATTTACTCCGCTTCCTTGCTCGTTATCCTACATTCTCAGGAGATTGATCAAGGACAACAAGATTGAATTGCCTGAACAAAGAGTCCTACCTAATCCTCTGCCTAAGAATTGGAGAAAGGATTTATTTTGTGCATATCACCGTGGTTCGGGTCATACGACTGATAAATGTTATACTCTGAAGCATAAAGTGCAAGATATGATCGATGAAGATGAGCTCGCTATTGAAGAATCTGGTGATCCTCAAAAGCCTTTCGATGCTCATGCTGTCCCGCCGCTAGCTTCGATAAATGTCATTTCTACTGAAGGACCAATCTTGGATCCTGCATCTCTCATTCACCCTATTTCTGAGACGCCACTTGTCCCATCAAGCATCCGATCTGTAGAAGAATCTGTTGAGAGGACTACACTTGTCAGAATGAAAAACTGGATGGTCAAGCTCTTTGGTCAGATGGCTATGCTAACTGAGGAGGTGAGGGAGATGAAAATTCAGATGCAGCACTTGTCCATTAAATGTGACTCTACTCCAAAGCAACTTGTTGATATGGGTACTATGACAGAAGAGGCCTCTATTCAGAGTTTAATCCTTGATAGATATGTTGATTTGCATAATGGGAAAAAGCCTTACATTGCTCCAAAGGAAGTGAAAAGTGTTGGACCTTCTCGTCAACCTCTTAAGAAGCCTCTCATCGCTCCGAGAGAGGTAAAGAATGTTGAACCTTCTCGCCAACCTTTAAAGAAGCTAATGGTAGAGGAAGAAAAGATGGGTCAGAAATGGGAAAGAGAATTCACTCAAATGCCTTGTTCTCTTATAGCCATCATGAAGAAATGGGTCAGTGAAGGTTGTTTGAGACTTCCAGATATTAAACCTGTGCCTGAACCATTCCCCAACAATTGGAGGATGGATCAATACTGTGAGTATCATAGAGGCCCGGGTCACCTGACAGAGAATTGTTTAGCTTTGAAGCATGCAATCCAGAACCGGATAGAGAAAGACTCTTCTGCTCTCGCTGAAATCTATGCTTTTGTGAACCAGGCGCTTGAAAGAACCATTCAACCTCGCAGAGATCCCGTCACTTATGTCACTCCAGAGCCAGGGAATAAGTTGAAGGGAAAAGAAAAAATGTCAGAGTTTGAATATCTTGAGAATGTTGAGGCAGAGAAGGTGCTGTCACCAGCAGGTTTTCAAAGACAATTTGGGCCGAGTCAACAGGACTTCAGAGGACCACCCTTTCCAAGGTTTTTGAACCAGGGTCGAACTTCTTAGCCAGCATTAACATGGAGGAAGGCGTGCTACTTGTGAACTTCAGTGCCAAGTCCTCGCTTCTGTTCAAGTGTTATGTGTTAAGAGTCATATGTCAAGTACCTTGTTTCAAGATTTGTATTTTGTCAACTTTTTGAAAGTTGGTGAGTCGTGTAGTGTCAATGTCAAAAAGAAAAAGAAAAAAAAGTGTTGTGTCTGTCCGTCTTCTCATCGAGTCAGTATTCGGTCCTGTGTTAAATCTGATGTAAAGCCCATAGAGGCGTGTCTGTGAGTCATCAATGTACTTAAAAGTTTTCAATTCAATGAAAGTTTGATTTCAATGTTATCAATGTTATTTTGATTCACTCTTTAGATCTAATGTTTAAACAACTAAAGCCCCCTTCTCGGATGAGAATGCAGACGAAATTCTCCTCGAGATCTGAAAAAGGTCAAACGAGAGGAAGAGCGTCGAGCATAGCCACTTAAAGAAGAAATCGAAGCCATTGATAGTGGTATCGAAATCCGAAACTCGAGAAAGATGGAGTGGCAAAACTTTATCTCCCGAGGAGCGCAGAGAATTGATAAGCCTGTTTAGAGGAGTTTGAGGTAGTCTTGCTTGATCCTATAAGGATAAACCAGGGGAATACCCTGTCGTTGAGCAAAGCAAGACTTCATCGGCTTTAAACATCTAGTTGAAAGTGAAGATTTTGAAGAGTGAAGCATCAGACATCCTGTGGAGCTGATGAGATAATGAGGGAAGGCTTTCATCCAAGAAAGTCGTATTATAAATTTGAGCCTTAAAAAGAACAATTGGGCTGCATATTTTCAGTATGATTTCGAGGTGGAACATTTCAAGAATAAAGACATTCCACATGTTAAAAGAAATAAGAAAGAGACAAGGAGTTGTGGAACCTTTAAGCATAAATTCAAGATCTTCGAGATGGGAGTGGAGCACAGCGGTTGAAGTTTTGCCTGACATGCCGTCAGACTCCTCGAAAAAAATTCGAAGTCTTTGAACCTTAAGCGAAAGAGCTTGTACATCAAATACATCAGGAGGCCATCCTTGGACGTCTGAACTTTTATGGCCAAAATCCCAACGTTTAAAAATCCTTCTATAAACCCTTTGGGCCAAAAGCAAAATTAAACAATTTCTTTTCAAACACATTATAAACCCGGGGCATTTATGCGCCCGAACTACGTCGGACCTGATCCCCAACTCTTCCGGGGTACGTAGGCAACTTGATTAATTCAAGTTCGGTCAAATCTTGGATTAAAATCCCTTTCAAAATTTTGAAGCTAAATGCTAAACCATTCTTTGAAAAATCCCAAAGTGAACTACGCGGATCTGATCCTCCATTTTTGGGGTACGTAGGTAGTCTGGCTAGACCAGATTCGGTCCAAATCGTTTGAACTTTAAATATCCCACCCTTTTGATCCCAAGCCTTCCTAGAAAGTCCTTCTAGTGCAAGCGAAAGTTGAGACAAGTGGTCTTTTAGACTGAAAACTTGTAAAGCAAAAGTTGTGACTTCTTTTGAAGAGAGAAATCAAGGAGATGGAGAAGTAGTCTTCAAACAGGACAGGATCCCGGAATCCGAGAAGTGTCAGTGAGACTTGCTTTGATATCCTTTTTAAACTAGGGGCATTAAAACCGAGCAATCCGAAGGGGGTAATAACCATGACGGAAATCCCGATGGAGGAAATTAGAGCCTTTTGACATGGTTTTTGAGAGTACTCTAAGAGTGGCTAGCCTTACCATAACAAAATAACGCATTTTATCTAAGGGTGAATCAAAAGTGAGTCAAGTCCCTTGAGTAATTTGAGTCTTCTTTGATTGAGTCTTCTTTTCCTTATTTTTATTCTTTTTCTTTAAATGTCCAAAGTGTTTGGCACTGGAAGAGCGAGAGTACACCTTTTGAAATGTAAAGAGAATTCAAAGTGGATCCTGGTTAGGAATCAAAGAAGGGCAAAATACATTTTGTTCAAACTTGCCAAAGACATCAAAGCCTCAAGTAGTGAGCAATGAAAGAAAAAGAAATTCTCAGACTCATCCATTGTGGATATCCTTTTACCCATATACCAGAGAAAGAACCCAAGCAAACTTGAACTTCTCTTACCTATCCTGGTTTTGCTCTCCAATGAATCCTGTCATGGAAGTAATCATATTAGGGGCATCTTTTATGACTTGCGTCATAAAAGATTTCAAATACAAGATAATTGAGATAAATATTTTCAGCAAATATAGAAGCAAGAGAAGTTTGAGCACATCTCATGAGCTAAACTTCCAAATTTCTAAATTGAACTCATTCTTTGAAAGAGTCAATGTTTCAGATAATCTAGTCCCCAGCAGAATCTAGAATTCACTTTTGCAATCTTCAAATCTTAGCAGAATGCTTTTCCTCTCTTTAAAAGAGTCAATACCCAAAAATTCCATCAAGTTTTTCGAGTATGGTCTTCAGCAATGATCATGTACTCTCAGTTATTCTCGGCAGGAGATAGCTATGCTATCAATGAACTCGATATAAGATCGATAAACCCATCAATCATGTTTGCAAGCCCTTTGGGTTTAAAAAAATCTTTTTCTTTGTTAAACCCAAACTAGGGGCATTTTTTTCAGAAAAAAATGAAATCTTTTGATGTTTGGTGAGGTGCCAAGTAGTGGCCTGTTTAATTGTTGTTTGGTGAAAAGTAGTTTCGCCTTGGTATTGAATGTTTGAGAGAGAAGTAGTTCCCTCAAATATTTGAATACCGAGATGATTAGCAATGAAATGTCAAGTAGTGACTTGCTTAATCATCGCTTCGCAATGTACCGCTACCTAACGTGTTAGGAGTCAAGTATATCTGCGTGGATTTATATGGAACGTTTGGCAGGACCATATAAATCTTGGGTGATTCGCTACCTTGAAAGAGAGGAGTCAGAGTTACCCGGATAGCTAAACAGATGGATTTTCAGCAATGGTCTGTATAGCTATCGTCTGGTGAAAAGTAGTTTCACCGTGTTTTTAGATTGGGCGAAAAGTAGTTTCCCCGTTGATCGGAAGATTGGGCAAGAAGTAGTTTCCTCATGATTTGAAAGTTTGGGCGAAAAGTAGTTTCCCCTTTGATTTGAAAGTTTGGGCGAAAAGTAGTTTCCCCTTTGAATTGGAAGTTTGGGCGAAAAGTAGTTTCCCCGTTGTTTGAAAGATTGGGCGAGAAGTAGTTTCCCCATGATTTGGAAGATTGGGCGAGAAGTAGTTTCCCCGTTGATGGGAAGATTGGGCGAGAAGTAGTTTCCTCATGATTTGGAAGATTGGGCGAGAAGTAGTTTCCCCATGATTTGAAAGTTTGGGCGAAAAGTAGTTTCCCCTTTGAATTGGAAGTTTGGGCGAAAAGTAGTTTCCCCGTTGATTGGAAGATTGGGCGAGAAGTAGTTTCCCCATGATTTGGAAAATTGGGCGAGAAGTAGTTTCCCCATTGTTTTGAAGATCGGGCGAAAAGTAGTTTCCCCGTTGATTGAGAAATTGGGCGAGAAGTAGTTTCCCCATTGTTTGGAAGATTGGGCGAAAAGTAGTTTCCCCGTTGATTTTAAGATTGGGCGAGAATTAGTTTCCCGTTTTAATTGGAAGTTTTGGGTGAAAAGTAGTTTCCCCTTTTAATTGAAAGATCAGGCGAGAAGTAGTTTCCCCGTGATTATGAAGATTGTGAGAGAAAAGTAGTTTCTCGAAAATAGAGTTTTTAGAGAAAAGTAGTTTCTCAATTATTTGAAGATTTTTGGAAGAGAAAAGTAGTTTATCAATTATTTGAAGTTTTTGGAGGAGAAAAGTAGTTTCTCATGAATAGAGTTTTTGGAGAAAAGTAGTTTCTCAGAGATAGAGATTTTGGAGAAAAGTAGTTTCTCGTGTTTATGATGTTGTCGGAAAAGTAGTTTCCTTTTGGTTTTGATTGTTTGAGAGAAAAGTAGTTTCTTTTGATTTAGAATGCTTGTTTGAAAGCAGTTTCCCCATTGTTTTGAATGCGTGAGGTGGAAAGTAGTTTCACTGATGCGATATGTTTTGTCGAATTAAGAGTTTCAAGAGAGGCCATCTCATTGAGATGTACTAATTGCCTGTTTACCTTTGTATTTCAAAATCAAAATCCAAAAATTTGCTTTACTTTGTTTTTGGGTTGATCAAAATGTGTTGTCTTGTCAGCTTTGCCATTCGTGTGACAAGCACCCTCTGCCAAAGAGGGGCATCTGTAGACACCCCATTTTGACCAGACCCTAAAAGCCCCCAAAAATTGAATAAATTCTCAAAACCGAATTTTGAAATTTCAGAAAAATTGAATCCTGAGTGTGAAATAAACCCGAAGAGTTCTCATTGGTGGATAATTTTCGAAATCTCTTGAAGCTTGAATGGTTCCCAAGCGCCAATTGAGACCCTTGTTTAGTCGCCCCAATATCCTTGACCATTGTTATGAGGCTCAAATGGCTTTGATGTTGGTACCCCATTATTCGAGCCTTGAATTGTTGTCTTTGATACCTCGCGCTTAAGTGTGCAATTCAGGTCATCTCAAATTAAAATTCTTATGAGAAAATGAGCTTAATCGGCCCGAACCCGATTCGATTTTATGTTAAAAGCATAGCTTGAATCCCAGAAAATTGACATGAGTGGTACCCGAACCCATGTTTGGGGTGTAGGACGAGCTTAAGTTGAAATATCATAGAAGGGGGGGTGGGATATCCATCAGGAGAGTGCCAATACCAATCCTTTGTGTAGCAAAAGAGTGTTTAAATGCTAATCCTTTCCCCTTACCCAAGGTCACCCCTAGCCAGGAGAAAGGATGTCAAAATTCATGTAAAGTGGTTGTCCAAATGAAAGAAGGAGTTGAATTTATCATCGCTTTGCTTATGAAGGGCTTATTTCTTACTCGAGACCACCGTATTTAGGATGAAGAAGAGTGAGAAATGCACTAGATGAGGTTGTCCAAGGGAAGGAATAGGAGGGATAAGCATGTCATTGCCTCTTAAAATAGGATTGAATTAGGGCTACAAAAGGGCGAGCCCATTTTCGTTAAAATGAGAGAGAAGGGGAGGGAGCCTCATTTTGGCCAGGGAGAGAACGGGAGAGGGTTTGAGGCCAGCCACCATCACCTATATCTTCTTCTTCTTCTTCTTTTCCACAGATTTTTTCAATCGATCTCAAAACCCCCAAATCTCTGCAACATCTCCCTCACCTCCCTCTCCATCCCGTCCACCATTGAATCTGACCACCCTAACCCCACCAGCCACCTCCACCCATCTAAGCCACCATCGCCACCCTTCTTCCACCTCCATTAAACCCAAACCACCTCCATTTCTCCTTCTTCTACCCCCCCGACCACCCATTGGCCGGAATCCGGCAGCACCATTCCGGCCACCTACATCAAAGCCACCCCAACACCATCACCACCCTTCCACCACCAAACCCAAACCCTCCATCTGCAACTCTACCACCATCAAACCCAAAACCCATTTTCTGGGAAAACAGAGAGGGAGAAAACAGAGAGCAGAGAAAAAAAAAAAGAAGAGGAAGAAGCTCCGGCCTCCTTCTCCGGCCGTGCCTCCCCCTTTGCCTCCACCAGCCACCATCCACGGCCACCATCCCCATCTCCGGCCACCTCTCTCATCGTCACCTCCAACCTCCGGCCAAGCCATCATCTTCTTCAGCGGATTTCGCCGGAATCCGGCAACACCACTTCAGCCGCCATCAAATCCGGCCATGTGTCTACTCTCTTCTCCATCTTCCATCACCGTGCCTCCACCTTGGCTCCACCAGCCACCACAACCTATTCATCTCCACCAAACCCTAACCCCATCATTTCCGACCGTTCATCTCCACCACTGGCCACCACCCTCTTCTCAAACCACCTCCTCAAACCCAAACCCATTTTCCAAACCAAACCCCATTCCCATTTCCCTAAACCCATTCCATTTTCATCATTTTCCAACCTAGGTTCGGCCATCTGCCCCATTCAATCTGGTCATTAGCACCATCGCCTCTACCATCTAGCTTAAAAACCCATTTGCTTCCCCATTTCACCATCTCTACAACAGCCCATATCAATCACAGCTCACCTCTATCTCCGTTAATTCCGGTGACCTTGCCGGAACTTGGCCGTCATCTTCACAGCCCATCATCGTATATAATCGTATTGTTCGCCGCAACTCCGATCATCATCCCCACGTCATCCAATCTCCACCCATGTCATAAAAGAGACAAAGCTAAGAAGAAGGTAATTTCGCTTCTCTTCTCATGCTTAATCTTTTTTTGATTGGTCTCTATTTGCTTGCTGTGCGAGGATGATTGATCGCATTTTTTTTTATATATATGCAAATGGGTTTCACAAGAGCTTTGATGAGGCAGTTTAAATCTCATTTGGTTTTGGGTTTCGTCATTTCTAAATGATAGAAAAATCAGATGAGATCATGACTAAATTCCCAACTCAATTTCAGTTTCTTTGTAGCTTTGGTTTGTATGACTGAGTACCATGTTTGCCTAGTTTCAAAAATAAATAAATAAATATATGTACGGGTGAAGGCAATCTAGTCTTACTTAGAAATTATCCCATTATTTTCAATCTCAATATGATGAAGGTTTCAATTCTTTCTATAGTTGGTCATTGAGTTTTTCTAAGACTTTGAAGTGATACATGAATTTATTCTTAGCTCTAAGATTCTGTCTATGTGAAAGCTTGGCCTAGTTTGATCCTGAGGGACTTGTGAGCTATGTTGTGTGTTCAATGTTTGAACAAATATGAAGGATATTTGAATGGATTCTTTGCATAAGAGTTTCTTTACAAAGTTTTGTTGGCATGCTACATTAAGAAATTCCAAACAGAGTTATCTTCTTTATGAATTTTGCAAGCTTTAAGGCCATGTAGCTAATCACAGTTTATGGTGGGAGCAACCTGAGATTTATGATAGCTTTTTGAAAAGAGCATTACATCCATTATTAGAAAGTAGACGTTCAGGCAGCTTTGCTTATTTTGCGCATGAGGATAATCTTTCTTCCGAAATCCCATTTTGCTTGAAATATGAGTGTAAGATTTGGATTTTACTTTGGCTGTATTCTGTTTTGAATGATTTGGATGTGTGTGTTTTGACTATATAGACACAAGGTTTATTATATCGCAGTGATATCTTTATCATTAGCTTTGGTTCAGGTTGAGTGTTTCGGATACAAGCCTTATTGTTTAGAGCCTCCCCCTTTGAGAGTCTGTATTAGTCTGACAGAGAGTCTACCCATAGGAGGCATGCCTGGCCTCATTTACAGAGAGTTTACCCATAGGAGGCACGCCTGGCCTCATTCATAGAGAGTTTACCTATAGGAGACTTGCCCAGTCTCATCAGAGCCCTTGTTTATGTCATTTGTGTCTCCGAGACGAGCCTTGTCTCATACAGAGAGTTTCCCCTTTAGGAGGCTTACCTAGCCTCATGTTAGAGTGGCCTCCTCTTTTAGAGCGAGTCTTTGGCTTGATAGTGTCATTAGAGAGTCTCTAACTCATTTGTACTCCCTCCCTAGTGTTATTAGTTAGGAGTTTTTCCATTAGAGACTAACTCAGTCATATAGAGCCTTCCCTGCTTGGGATCTGTGGGCCCCGATCCCGCGAGAGGGGCGTGGGGCGCGAGCCGCCGCGCTCTCTTCTCTTGGTCTCTCGTACCCACGCGATTGGCGTGTGCCTTTCATTATTGATTTTAATTCGTCTTTTATGTGAACTTGGGATCACTAAGACAATCCGAATTCCACACAAAAGAGACTGACAGAGTCGCCACCTAGATGTGGGATCTAGGACCCATAATTAACCAGAAATCTAGACTCGCTACCTGGTTACAAGAATGGAAGGTATGGGGATTTATCCACCATATGCACCATTCCTGCCCGATAATCGGTCTTCAATTCTAAAAGTTAACTCTTTTAAATTTATTTTAAATGGCTCATTCAACCCTATGTTAATGTGCGAACTAAGTGACATGCATCCTAAAATCTAATTTCAATGGGAATCCTAAATGTGTATCTTGATTTATTAATTTGTCTGGGTTCAATCTAAGTGAAAGTTCTCCTAGAATTCTAATTTCATGGAAAGCCCTAAATGATTTGATTAAGCATTTATAAGAAAATTAATATCCAAAACACCACAATTTGTTGTGGTGCCGACTCGCGGGTGGTATGCCGTCAGACATCCAAGCTGCCTACGTACCCAAGCCTCACTGGGATCAGAGTCGACGTAGTTCGGTGCACCTAAGCTAAGCTACTTATGCCTAACTCAACTAGGACACCGACCTAGACAGAACTGACTGTTTCAACAGTTTTGAGAGAAGTTATTTAATTCAAGTTGAGGATTTTATTATCTTAGGATTTCATCTGAGATGCTATATGATTCTTATCTAAATGCAAGTTGTTCCTTAGACTAATGTAAGTTAACCTACACCATAGTTTACTAGGCTCGTCTTAAGGAAAGATTGGGCAACTAGTGTAACGAGACCTATGGCACGGTTGCTATACATAACAAACGTCCGTGATGAGGCTGGACTCCTAACTCTAGGACTCCCTAAAACCTAGGACACGACCTGACACCAGGGTTCCTAAATTGGGCTCTAATGTTTCTTAGATCGGAAACCATGATCCAATGGTTCCGAAAGATACAAGCTGAATCGATTTAAGTTCTTGAGGTTAACGAATTTCAGATTTTAAGGATTTTCAGTTTTTGGGCACTTAAGGAATACCAATGGTTCTAGGGTTCACCAATTTCGGCCCAGAATGGCATCCAAGGGAGGGAATCGTGCGCTCTTTCCTTGTGCAATTTAATACTTAGGTTATAGCATCTTATTGCCTGGCAGATCTCAGGATTTTCGTGGACAGTAACCTCGGAGCCAACAACATGCTATAGCTTAAATATTCAAATTGTCAAAGATCAAGTTGCAATTGGGATACGATTATGGATGCACTGCCCATTTTTCCAGGAAAATCTAAAGATCCTAAAATTTCCGTTTCAATGGATTAAGGAGTGAACATGTGACAGAATTTTAAAGTTCTTTAGGAATTTTTATATGATTTTCAATTAATTTCGAATTTTCCATGGATTTTATCAATTTTAAGCATATGAGTGGTTTTACAAGTGAAATTATTGCAAAAAAATTCGAAATGAGTTGAAATTTTTACAGCAGCAATATGGGAATGTATGTAGCTTACTGTATGAGTTTTGCAGATTTTTACATTAATTTCACATTTAATCTGGATTAAACAATTAAATGACCAGATTGCACAATTAACACAGAAACTAGTAGAAATATAAATCTAAATTCTATGAAATTTCTACAGAAATAAAATATGAATATAAATAGCATGCAGTGAGATTTTCATGAATTTTAGAAATTATTTACTACTGACTTCGGATTTTTCAATTTTCAGCCCAGATTATGAATTAACACTACACCACACATGAAACAAGATCCAAATCACTTGAAACTTTTACAGAAGAAAGAAATGTGAAATATAAGACTTATGTAAAAATGTTATGAATTTTAATGATGATCTGATGTTAGTAAAAATTCTCCCAAAATCTGATAATTTTCAAAGAAAGCATAAAATAATAACCAAACAAAGTCCAAAATTTATGAAAAACTCATGGTAGAATGTATTAGTACCATATTAGTTTTCCATGAAGTTTCATTAATTTTGGAATCCGTTTAATATATATTTTATTTTTCTTGGTCAAAAAGATATTTTTGAAGAGTTTTCTATTTTTAAAACACGCTTTTCGAGAAAATTATGATTTCGGAAAACATCCTCCAACCTTGTTCCGATGTGATGAACACAAGAAAAATTTAAAATTCCAAAAAATAGATCATCCTGAGATGACTATTTTTTCGAATTTCATAATTTCTCAGCCCATATTTTAAATAAAATACCACTCTTCACTCAAACTCGAAAGAACTGTTGATCCAATGCCCGATCTGATCCGATAGTTATGGTACTCTATTTAGATCAAACATTGTATTAACTTTCGGGATGAAACGGATTTGGAAAGCTTACGCAGATCATGACTTTAAGCACACGCAATTAATATTCAATTAAATTCAATTAAATGCTTAAAAATCATGTAAAATACATAAAAAATACCAAACGATCCTGAAAAATCCGAGAACAGTGTACTTACCTCTGATGGAGTCTTCGCCGAATCCGAAAGCCGCGGAGTCCGAAAAACCTCGCCGTTGTACGATTCGCCTTGCTTTCTTCTTCTTCTCTTTTTCTTTGCTTTTTATTAGATGAGCCACACTCTTTTTTTCTCCTCTTTGTTTTTGAGAATACAAGCCATATTTATAGCTGCATATAGGAACACTATTTGAGATAAAAAGACATTTTTAATAGCCATCATAAATGACTAAATTTTAAACATGTGTGGTATTGGTAGCCACCATGGGTGACCATGACCAACCACCATAGATGACCATGACTAGCCATCATTGATGACCAAGGAAAGAAGGGAGAGAGAGAGAGAGGGGCCTCCAAAAAAGATTAATTTTTTTTCTTTTGTTGACTTTGGTGTGGGAACATGAGGTGTGGGAACATGAATGGCAACTTTGGAAACAATATAGTTTCTTCCCTGGTGGGTCCCACTTATATTGCATGTGTATGGTTGTAATAATTAGAAATTACTATTTTCCATATGAGAACACATGGGCTGCTGTTGTGTAGAGAACAAGCTTGCACGTAAATGCAAATCCAAGTGGGTCCCATTTTTCTCAAGCTTGCACGAATTGGTCAAGGCACTCCTCCAAAAATTCCACTTGTCCAATTGATATGTGTAGCCAAATCATTTCCTCAATATAATCCGGATCTTCCAATTAATGGGCCACAATGATAATTGACCATGCTTTCTAATTTATTCCATAATTTGATCCAAACCGTTCATTTAATGGGTAAGGGGGAAAGAGAAAGAAACGACCAAGGGAATCCAACAAGGGAAGTGAACTAACCAAATATGGGGGTGGTTTTACCAAAAATAAATTTCGATTTCCTCCCTCTTGCTTTGTTGATTTCAATCTCAACCATTGAATTTAGGAATTTCACTCTTCTTTGTTCTTTATCTAACCTTTGAAATGCTTGAAACTTTCAAAGAAAAATAACGGTGTGACGTTTTCAACTTGGACCCAAAAAGAATTCTTAAATATTTGGCCTACTAAGATATCTTGAAAATTTTGGATTTTCTTCTTTGATCTTGACCATCCAAATTGGAACCCACACACAATTTTCTACTTAGATTGTTCCACAATTGCAATTTTTCGTAAAATTTCATCCTTTTAGCATATTTTCCTCGGAATTCCCTCAATATAAACCTGAAATACCAGAAACAAAGAAAATACCTTAGTAGTACGGCTTTAAATGAGAAAAATAAATGCGCTCATCAACATGTTCATGGTGGGCCCACTTAGTGGGTACAAACTCTCTCTCGCCTGGCTAATATAACCATTCTCAACACTTGGCGAAAAGAAAATGCGGAACATTGCAGAATAGATCGGAACGATTGAGAAAGCATAAGGGACGAACACGGGAATGAAAAACACTAGACTCCGACAACATCACACTAACTTCTTTGTTGATTAAAACGAATCAAAATGGGGTGTCTACAATAGCGAACTTGGGTCCGATCAAAATGGGGTGTCTACAGATGCCCCTCTTTGGCAGAGCGTGTGTAACACGCGAATGGCAAAGCTGAACAGACGACACATTTTGACTGACCCAAAAGCAAAGCAAATTTTTGGGTTCTCGGGTTCTAAGGGTGGTATTCACAAGGGCACACAACAAAGTAACATTAAGAGAGTCTTAAACAACAAGCAAATGGGAGATAACCTCTCACCGACCCGTAACTCGGCAATCACGACATCTCAATGAGATGGCTTCTCTCTAATACTCACAACTCAACTATTTAAATCAATACGCAAAGACTCTATTAAAGCAAACACAAACATACTCTGTTAAAATAAAGCTTTTAAGAAAACGAACCCAATGAAATTACCTCAAAGAAAGCAGACCACTATCGATGCAGACGTAAATCAACCCTTCAAAGAATATCAAATCAAATTACTCAAAGAGTATGTAACACTCATAGAGTCTCAAATCAAACACTCAGAGAGCTTCAAACACATAGAAATCTTTATACTCAAAGAGCCTCAACTACCCGAAGAGTCTGTAACACTCAAAGGGCCTTAACTACTCAAAGAGTCTCAAATTAACGCAAAACATTTATACTCAAAAAGTCTCAACTACCCGAAGAGTCTGTAACACTCAAAGGGCCTTAACTACTCAAAGAGTCTCAAATTAACAAAGATCATTTATACTCAAAAAGTCTCAACTACCCGAAGAGTCTATAACACTCAAAGGATCTCAACTACTCAAAGAGTCTCAAATACATCACAAAAACATTTATACTCAAAGAGTCTCAACTAACACTCAAAGGATCTCAACTACTCAAAGAGTCTCAAATCAACAAAGATCATTTATACTCAAAAAGTCTCAACTACCCGAAGAGTCTGTAACACTCGAAGGGTCTCAACTACTCAAGGAGTCTCAAATCATGGCGAGACATTTATACTCAAAGAGTCTCAACTACCCGAAGAGTCTGTAACACTCAAAGGGTCTCAACTACTCAAAGAGTCTCAAATCAACACAAAAAACATTTATACTCAAAGAGCCTCAACTACCCGAAGAGTCTGTAACACTCAAAGGGTCTCAACTACTCAAAGAGTCTCAAATCAACACAAAAAAACATTTATACTCAAAGAGCCTCAACTACCCGAAGAGTCTGTAACACTCGAAGGGTCTCAACTACTCAAAGAGTCTCAAAACATTTATACTCAAAGAGTCTCAACTACCCGAAGAGTCTGTAACACTCGAAGGGTCTCAACTACTCAAAGAGTCTCAAATCAACACAAAACATTTATACTCAAAGAGTCTCAACTACCCGAAGAGTCTGTAACACTCGAAGGGTCTCAACTACTCAAAGAGTCTCACATTAACAAAGGAATTGCTAAATTATCTCATAAGACCCCAGATTTATATGCCCGTGGTGTAACACGGTTCCATATAAATCCAGATTTGTATGCCCGTCATGCAACACGGATCCATACAAACCCCCTCGCAGGTATGCCTGACTCCCAACTTGTTAGGTAGGGACACACTGCGGACACTTAAAAAGTCCCAAATGCCACGCTCAAAGAGTCATTCTTCTTATTATTATTATTATTATTATTTTATTTTTTTTAGAGATTGAAGCTTTACCAAAGCAACACGAACCAAATACTCGACAGGAGAGCTTGAACCAAAAGAGCATGTTCAAACTCTCTAGTCTCTATTTGAGGAGAATGTCCATTTCAAATATCAATGTGTATTTGACATCTTTTATGACGTGAGTCATAAAAGATGCCCCTAGTATGATTACTTCCATAACAAAATTCATTTGGAGAGCAACACAAGAAAAATGGGCCAAAGGCTTTCATTAATGTACACTTGGGGTTACAAACTTTTCTGATGAACACTTGGGCTTATAAGGCTCTTAAAAATACAAGAACATGGTTCTGCTCAAAATCCTGCTTCATCACTGCCATCTGCTAACGTTGGAACTGGGCTAAAAGCCTATCAATCTTCCGAACTCTGCTCTACTTTGTACTTGTTCACAAAAGCCACAAATTCTCTGCTTCTCCTGAGAGTTCTGCTTTACCCTTTATTTTTCTTGCCACCCCGGCTTGGGGAGGGATTTTAACTAAACAGGATTCTGACAACTGACCTCGACTCAACAAGGAAACACTTTGACAAACCACGAACGAGACAACTGACGAACACACGACTCGAACATTAAGAGAGACTGAAATCTGCTTCTTAGTCTGATAAGATTTTTTTTTTTTTTAAAAATGGTAAAAGTCAACCACTCTTGGAATCTTTTGAATACCGCGTTTAAAGGTACTTCAACCCCCTTTTTGGTATTTTCGTCATGGCTATTATCCCTTTAGATTGCTCGGTTTCAACCTCTCTAACTCAAAGAGTATCAGAAGAAGTCTTGATGGCGCTTACTTAGACTTTGAGAAGGTGCCAAAGAAGCTGAAAGTTAAGCTGGCTTTTAAAGCTCTGCCATCTCCTCATGAAGTCACTGCCATGACCAAATCGCCTTTTCAGGTTTTCGATTCGGCGGACCGCATGCCTTAATTTTTGCCTGGACTGTCTGCCCTTGCAGATTTTCCATCCAGCAGGCTCAGTACCCTGATTTTTGCCTAAGCCGCCCTTTCGGGTTTTCAGCTTAGCGGGTGAATGATTCTAACTTTTGCCTAGACCGCCCTTGCGGGTTTTCAGTCTAGCGGGTCTAAGACTCCATCATTTTTCTTTATTTCTGTTTCTCTACAAACCTGGGCCTGAGTACACTAGAAGGACTTTCGGGTAGGCTTAGGTTCAAACCGGTTAGAATTTGGTATGTTTGCATGTATTTTGACCGAATCTGGATCCTCCAGACTGCCTACGTATCCCCAAAGAAATTGGGAATCAGGTCACGTGTAGTTCGGACGTAAAATCTTTTATGACGAAAGTCATAAAAGATGCCCCTGGTTTAAGTTTAACAAATAAATTTTGACTTTCTTTCGGCTCAAAGGTTCTTTTAGCAAAAGGGGGTTTCATCATTCATTCTTTTCTAGGCCCAAAGGGTTTGCAAATAGTTTAAAATATTTGGGTATAGCTTGAAGCTTAAATCGTCCAAGGATGGCCTCCTAGTGTATTTAAGCATAATATTTCTTTAATTGATCCAGGTTTGTAGGTTCATTTAATTTTTCTCCATTTTCATTGAGGAGTCTTACGGCTTTTCCAGGCAGGACTTCATCAACAATGTAAGGACCAGACCAGTTTGGCCTGAATTTTCCTCTTGGGTCAAATACCGGTGCCCTGTAGGACTTCAATACAAGATCTCCAGGCTTCAAATCTCGGACACGAACCTTCTTATTGAAAGCTCTCTCAATCCGTCTCTGATATCCCTGGATATGATACAAGGCTCTCAGCCTCTTCTCATCTATCATCTGTAGCTCATTGTGTCTGGCCTTTGCCCATTCTGACTCTGGCAGATCGGCCTCCACCATCACTCTCAAAGAGGGGATTCTTAACTCAACAGGGAGAACAGCCTCCATTCCGTACACCAAAGAATACGGAGTCACGCCTGTTGAAGACCTGATCGATGTTCTATAAGCCCATAAGGCATAAGGAAGTTTGTTCGACCAGTCCTTATATGTCTCAGTCATCTTACTGATAATGACTTTGATGTTCTTATTTGCTGCTTCAACGGCCCCATTCGTCTGCGGCCTGTAAGGAGACGACTTGTGATGCCTTATCTTGAACTCTTCACACAGGTGTAACACCTCTTTCTTGAAATGTGATCCATTATCTGAAATCAACTCGTGAGGTACTCCGTATCTGCAAATTATATTGGTACGGATGAACTTCGCAACTGTGTTCGAAGTGATGGAAGCATAAGATGCAGCCTCTATCCACTTTGTGAAATAATCAATAGCCACCAGAATGTACTCATGTCCGCTCGAGGATCTCGGATAAATCTTCCCAATGATGTCTATTCCCCATACCGAAAACGGCCACGGCGAAGTCAGGGAGTGCAACTCCGAAGGAGGAACATGAATAAGATTCGCATAGACTTGACACTTATGGCATTTTTTTACAAATGCGAAGCAGTCTGTTTCCATTGTAGGCCAATAGAATCCAAGTCTAAGGATCTTTCTAGATAGCATCTTCCCGTTCATATGAGGTCCACAAACACCCTCATGAGTCTGCTCAATAAGCTCCGCAGCTTTATCTTCATCAACACAAAGGAGTTGTATGCCATCAAATGACCTTCTATACAGCTCTTCACCGCAAATGATGAAATTCGCAGATAACTTCTGGAGAGTTTTCCTTTCCTTGCTTGAAGCTTCCGGAGGATGACCCTTGCCTGAAATGAGGTTTCTGATATCTGTGTACCAAGGCTTCCCATCTGGACATCTAGCTGAAATCTCTATAGCATTTACGTGCGCAGGTGCCCATTGCAGTCTGATGGCTAACGGTTGAACTTCCATTGTAGCGGAGATATCTAACATCGAGGCCAAAGTGGCCAAAGCATCAGCAAAATGATTTCTGGTCCTTGATAAGTGAGTAAATGTGACGCTCTTGAATTTCTGGACTAGAGATTCCAAATACATATTATAAGGGATCAATCTATCTTCTCGAGTTTTCCATTGCCCATTAATCTGGTAAATGATCAGGATGGAATCCCCGAACACATCAATATCTTGAATCTGCAAAGCTAAGGCTGCTTCAAGTCCGGCAATACAGGCTTCGTACTCTGCCATGTTGTTGGTGCACTCGAACTGCAACTTGATGGAGATAGGAATGTATTCTTTCTTCGGGGAGACCAAGACTGCACCTACTCCTTGCCCACGACTGTTTACGGCTCCATCAAAGTACATTAACCACTTGGTGCTGAGAACCTCTTCTTCTTCGATATCCATAATTTCTTCATCAGGGAATTCGGCTTTTAGAACAGCATTCTCCTCAACTGGAGCATCGGCCAATTGTTCAGCTATAACCCGCCCCTTAACTGATTTCTGAGCGACATAAGTGATGTCGAACTCAGACAATAACAATAACCACCTTGCAGTCCTTCCTGTAAGGGCAGGTTTCTCAAACAAGTACTTTAGAGGGTCCATTCGTGAAAGCAGAAGAACCTTGTTTGAAAGCAAATAATGTCTAAGCCTCTGGGTTGCCCAAACTAATGCGAGACAAGTCTTCTCCAAAACAGTGTATTTTAATTCATACTCTAGCATCTTCTTGCTGATGTAGTAAATGGGTCTTTCTTTCTTAGACTCAAGATCCTGCTGAGCAAGCATGCAACCCATCGCTGTATCCGTGATAGATAAGTACAACAGCAACGGTTGGCCTGGAATAACTGGCGAAAGAACAGGGGGCAATGATAGGCATTGCTTAACCTTTTCAAAAGCCTCCTGGCACTCTTCATTCCACTTGTTCGAGGAATTCTTCTTCAGAAGCTTGAAAATGGGTTCACACGTCATCGTCAGATGTGCTATGAACCGTCTCAGATACTGAACTTTGCCAAGGAAACCTCGGATCTGCCTTTCTGTCGTCGGCGGCTGCATTTCTTGAATCGCCTTGATCTTTTGCGGGTCCACTTCGATCCCTCTTTCGCTGACCATAAACCCCAAGAGTTTTCCTGACGTAACGCCAAATACACATTTACTCGGGTTCAGACGAAGCTGATACTTCCTGATCCGCTCAAAAAACTTTCTCAGGGCAACAGTGTGCTCAGGCCGAGTCTTCCCCTTTACGATCATGTCATCAACGTAAACTTCAACCTCTTTGTGAATCATATCATGAAGAAGAGTCGTGGCAGCTCTTTGATATGTAGCACCAGCATTTTTCAAGCCAAACGGCATCACTCTATAGCAATATGTACCCCACTGAGTGATGAACGCTGTCTTCAACATGTCTTCAGGTGCCATTTTAATCTGATTGTACCCTGAGAATCCGTCCATAAAGGATAAAAGAGCATGTCCAGCAGTGTTATCCACCAGGAGATCAATGCTTGGAAGAGGAAAGTCATCTTTAGGACTTGCTTTGTTTAAATCTCTAAAATCAACACACATTCTGACTTTCCCGTCCTTTTTGGGCACCGGTACTATGTTAGCGAGCCATTCAGGATATTCCACCACCTGGATGAATTTTACTTCTAACAATTTCTTCACTTCTTCATAGACTTTCAACTCCCATTCTGTTTTGAGCTTTCGGAGTTTTTGCTTCTTTGGCTTAGCACCAAGGATTAAGGGTAATCTGTGCTGGACGATTTCCTCACTTAATCCTGGCATATCATCGTAAGACCAAGCAAAAACTTCTTTGAACTCTTTAAGCAGGGTGATCAATTCCTCACGTTCTTCAGGAGATAAAGTTTTGCCGATCTTTATTTCCTGAATTGAGGTTTCATCACCAATGTTCACAGTTTCAACTTCCTCATCAAGTGGTTTTGCTCGGCGACTCTCCTCCTGTTGGATCATATGTCTGATTTCAGGGGGAGTTTCGTCGGCATCCTCATCAGAGGGGGAGTCTTGATTGTTATTTTTAAGATTATCAGATTTTAGAGCAGATTCAGCAGATGAAATAGAGACAGGAATGTACTCAAAAGAAGAATCCTTCATTTCATTGGAATTTGAATCATATACATCAACAGACGAATTACCCTCATCGGGGGGTACAATGAACTTTGGACTCATTTTTACAGACTCGATGGAAATGTTGACACCTGCGTCAACTGACTCAGGACTATAAAAGGAAACAGCAACAGATGCTTTATTATGAACAGACTCCAACTCAATCTCGCTTGAAAAGGAAGAAACGTCGCCGATCTCAGGTGAATGGTCATCTATGGTACCTGCATCAAAAGACTCATTAGAAGATATAGACTCTGAATCAAACCCGGAGACTGACACGTATTTATGGACGACTGACTTTTCTGAAGGGATTCGTTTGTACTGGAAAATAACCTGGGGTAGGACTTGAGAAGTCCAGTTAGTCAGAGGTTCCTCAGCCGGGGTGATAAGACGAGTTGGGTCCAGTATCAGCGGGCTCCTGCCAATCACGGCCACAGTCTGTGACCCTTCTTGAAAAAGTGAATTCAGAAGACTCGGCTCTATGTGCTCTGTCCAATCAGCCTCAGACTCTGTCTCTACAATCTGCATACCCACTGGCTCATCTTCTAGCTCAAGATCGAAGAAAATCTCAAACCCCGGAAGCATCTGCCCTGTGCTCTCATCCAACCAAAACTCTGCAAAGCCACAGAAAGGAAAGGCTGCGCCTTCTTTTCGGAATCGGCCGTTCATTTTCAAATCAATGGGTGCCATTGGTAACCCCAAGCCCCGACGACGGTTTTCTGCCCATTTCAGCATCAACTGCTTCATCTCTACAATTTCCTTCTTTGTAGGCTTGTAACCCAGTCCGAACAAACCATTGAATGTTTTGAACACAGGAAACTCGGTCAAACCCTGATGATATTTGCCTAACCCGGCGCCTGGCATATAGCCCTGTCGGCGAATCATTCTGATGACATTCGAATTCGTACTGGTCAGGAAACAAATTTCCTCATTCAAAGCCTCTTTGAAAGTGATCGTAGTCACCTCTAGTGAAAACCCCGTCAAATTGATATCTTCGGATCTTTCCCCAGTTATGTCCGGAGTGATCTGCCCTATCTCGAGATCAGGATCCCCCTTTACCGTTATCACTCTGTTCCTGCGAATGAACTTCAGTTTTTGGTGGAGAGTAGACGGAACAACCCCGACCTTGTGCATCCAAGGACGGCCAAGCAACAGTAAGAATGAAGCTTTAATATCTAAGACTTGAAATTCTACCTCAAAGTCTTCTCCGCCAATCTGTATCTCAGTGACCAAAGTCCCGATTACATCTCGGCGAGTGCCATCATATGCTAGAATACCCTGCTCGGATGGAATAAAATTCTCAGGACTGAACCCCAGGGTTGCTGCGGTGCTTAATGGGCAAACATTCAGTGCAGAGCCGTTATCAACCAACACCTCTGGCACCTTCTTCTTGTTACAGAAGACTGTGATTTTAAGAGGCTTAGTATGGTCTCGGCCCTCAGGAGGTAAATCGTCATCAGCGAATGACAATGTTTTCGCAGCTCTGGCCATGGCTACGAGACTGACAAGCTCGTCAGGTGAGGTATTAACAGAAACTTGTGCTGCATTAAGCTCTTGAAGGACTAGCTTTCTGTGCTTCGATGAGGCCATTAGTAAACCCCATACCGAGATATTAGCCTGAGTCTTTTTCAGCTGCTTTAACATGCTCTCATCTTCTTCGTCTGCGCTCACTTTATTCTGCCTCTGATTTTCTGAGTTTCTTGCAACCCCTGCCGGGTTTTCTACACTCAATTCTGGTGGTTTGAACACTCGCCCACCTCGGGTCATGTGACGCATCTCGTTACACTGATCATCCAGCAACAGCAGTTCGTCTTCGTCCGTTCTGAAAACATAAGGTGCATTACTGACATCCTCTTCAAAGTCCTCCATCCTTAGAACATAGGTGGCTTCCTTTGCTTCTTCCAGACCAACATTCTGAAGCGCATATGACTGGGCTGAAGATGACTCAGTGAGTTCAGCATCGTCAAACGACAGCACATAAGGTTCTTTTTCTCTGAATTCTCTGAGCTCTTCATCGTCAAACTTCAAAACATATGTTTTATCAGATGTAATAGCGCAAATGAGAGTAGAGGGATCAAGGATGGGCTCATCTACAAAGATAGCGTTTGTAGTGGGAGGAGCAACAGCACGGTGGTTGGGGAGAGGATTCTGAGTGATATTCGGCCTTTCAACTGCAAGCTCATCTTTATCGATCATGTTCTGAATCGCGTGCTTCAAGGCCAAACAGTTCTCAGTCATGTGTCCCGGGCCCCTGTGATATTCACAGTATTGATCCCTTCTCCAGTTTCCGGGCAGCGGATTAGGTACAGGTTTGACATCCGGAAGTCTGATCTTCTTGTCTCTGATCAACTTCTTAAGTATCATGGGCAGTGGAAATGGTAATGGGTCAAACTGCCTGAACTGCTTCGTCACCATTGGTCTAACAACTTCATCAACAGGCTTGGCCACTGGTCTGGTATAACTGACTGCTTGTACTTCCTTCGGTTGGATCATAGGCCTCTTCCCCTCTCGGACATCAGATAGCGTTTTGGCTCGGAGGCCCTTAGCAATAGCATCCTCGATCTGGGTGCCGGTCTTAATCAAATGATCGAAATTCTGATAGTGCTGCGGCGCCATGAAGTGAAAGTACTGCGGGGACAAGCTCTTGAGGACCAACTTTATCTGGTCTTCCTCTGACATTCTATGGCTCAGTTGGGCAGACTTGCGCCTCCAGCGCCTAATGAAAGATGTGAATGTCTCCTGAGGATTCTGCTTCAACAGCTTCAGATCTCTTTTAGTGACCTCGATCCCTTCCTCCATGGAGAATTGTTCTACGAATCGGTTAGAGATTTCTTCTAATGTCCTAATCTCTTCTGGTTTCAACCTCAAAAACCATCTTTTGGCTACCCCTATAAGAGACATAGGAAACAAATGAGCCATCTGCTCTCGACTTAAGCCATGCTGCTGGGAAAGAGTGATGAACCATCTGACGTGGTTTCTCGGACACCCAGTTCCATCATATTTGTCATAGTCTGGTGCCTTGAACTTAGGCGGGAATATGGCATTAGGGGACACCAGAAATTCAGAAATATCGAATCCCTTGGACGCTTGAACCTTCATGCTCTCAATGTCACGAGCCATCTTCTCATACTTATCGAACAACTCATTCTCCTTGTTAACCGGAGGGACAAAGTATTCCCCAGCATATTGCTCATCTTCTAGATCGATCTCTACGGGAGAGATGACTGGTCTGGTGAGGTTAGGAGATGTGGCCGGAGGAGGCTGAATGGTGGGATCTTTAGAAGTAGAGACCTTTTGAGTACTCTGGTCTTTTAGATGAGTCACCTCATCTTTCAACCCTGCTATATCTCGACACATATTTCTCAACATTTCCTGTATAGTTATCATGGGGTCCACTGGATCATTAGCCATTTGGTTGACTTCAAAAGAACCTGACAACTCTGGTGAAGATGGTAAAGGTGCTGTTGGTGACACAGTGGGATCAAAATGACGAACAAGTCTAGACACTGAGGTAGGTCTAGACCAGGTAGGTTTAGCTTGGGTGCCCTTTTTTGAAGCGATGGTTGCTATCTTTCAGAATCCTGATTGGAAGTTAACATACTAGATCAATAATCATGAGATAAAGATTCTGAACAAATAGAGAAAAGAGTAATCTTGAAATACATCAACGGGTATGTTAATTTGGAAAGAATCCTCAATCTATTCCTTAAGGTGTTCTTTGGGTATAACCGTTCTTCTTTTGGGAATGAAAGAGCCAGGAACGATAAACATCCTTAATCAAAATAAGTTTCGATCTCAACAACGATCATGCACTCAAAGAATACAGGTGAGATCAAACTTTTTCATCAATGATTTCGATATGATCCAGGGGTAAAAGATATATGATAAACATTGGATCAATCAATGGCTCAGATAATAGACCATGGCCATAAGAATGACAAAAGTAGGGTCAAGGACCAGATCTAAAATCTGAATGATGGATATCAACAACAAGATGAGATCAAGATGAGATGAGATAGCATAAGATTGCTTTCAACAGATGGATCATGAATGAGTAATCCTATGAGATCTTTGGAAATGAATGGGATTTACATCCTAACCCCAAAGGAAAAGTTTTTTAATCTTCGCACATTTTATCAGTGTTACCTGAAGGCATCAATCCTAACCCTAATCTAGCGGAGTGGAGAGAGGATCTCGACTCATGACTTTGTTTGTGTACCTAGGACCGATCGTAGCCATTGAAAGATGGACTACGGCCTAATCTAGACACAAATGGGTAGGATATCCTAAACTAGGCTCACACACACAATTGGGTAAGATATCCTAAACTAGGCTCACACACGTGATGCACATGTGTTCGTATACTACATGCATGTGTGGGTTAATCTAGGGGTAAGGCCAAGAGTTCCCTTAGCGCGAATCCATGTTCGATATACTGTACCAGTGTCCGGCGTATCAGTACGTGAACAAGAGATCCGTTTACGTACCATAAAGGTACTAGGCTAAGGGTGGAATGCTTCTCTAGCACAGAGGCACCAGGTGATGAAATCCCAGTCAACCATGCTAGATAACCCTCCGGGTTCCTAAAATAGGACGTGTGTGCATGTGAGATGCAGGGGTTTAGATGAAAGTGATGTAAGTGTGTGCAATAAGTTCGCGCAATCTATGATGCCTTCAGGTTTTGTTAGATTAAGTTTGAGTAAATGTGATGAGAAAATAAAGCATACAAACTAATCTAACAAGCATAAAAGAGATAGAGTTTTCATGAGCCAGTTGAAATAGATTCAAATGAGTTATCCTTTGGAATTGTAATGAAGTTAGGTTATCCCCAGCAGAGTCGCCAGTCTGTGGGCCCCGATCCCGCGAGAGGGGCGTGGGGCGCGAGCCGCCGCGCTCTCTTCTCTTGGTCTCTCGTACCCACGCGATTGGCGTGTGCCTTTCATTATTGATTTTAATTCGTCTTTTATGTGAACTTGGGATCACTAAGACAATCCGAATTCCACACAAAAGAGACTGACAGAGTCGCCACCTAGATGTGGGATCTAGGACCCATAATTAACCAGAAATCTAGACTCGCTACCTGGTTACAAGAATGGAAGGTATGGGGATTTATCCACCATATGCACCATTCCTGCCCGATAATCGGTCTTCAATTCTAAAAGTTAACTCTTTTAAATTTATTTTAAATGGCTCATTCAACCCTATGTTAATGTGCGAACTAAGTGACATGCATCCTAAAATCTAATTTCAATGGGAATCCTAAATGTGTATCTTGATTTATTAATTTGTCTGGGTTCAATCTAAGTGAAAGTTCTCCTAGAATTCTAATTTCATGGAAAGCCCTAAATGATTTGATTAAGCATTTATAAGAAAATTAATATCCAAAACACCACAATTTGTTGTGGTGCCGACTCGCGGGTGGTATGCCGTCAGACATCCAAGCTGCCTACGTACCCAAGCCTCACTGGGATCAGAGTCGACGTAGTTCGGTGCACCTAAGCTAAGCTACTTATGCCTAACTCAACTAGGACACCGACCTAGACAGAACTGACTGTTTCAACAGTTTTGAGAGAAGTTATTTAATTCAAGTTGAGGATTTTATTATCTTAGGATTTCATCTGAGATGCTATATGATTCTTATCTAAATGCAAGTTGTTCCTTAGACTAATGTAAGTTAACCTACACCATAGTTTACTAGGCTCGTCTTAAGGAAAGATTGGGCAACTAGTGTAACGAGACCTATGGCACGGTTGCTATACATAACAAACGTCCGTGATGAGGCTGGACTCCTAACTCTAGGACTCCCTAAAACCTAGGACACGACCTGACACCAGGGTTCCTAAATTGGGCTCTAATGTTTCTTAGATCGGAAACCATGATCCAATGGTTCCGAAAGATACAAGCTGAATCGATTTAAGTTCTTGAGGTTAACGAATTTCAGATTTT
Source organism: Tasmannia lanceolata (assembly GCF_043159265.1). Taxonomy (NCBI): domain Eukaryota; kingdom Viridiplantae; phylum Streptophyta; class Magnoliopsida; order Canellales; family Winteraceae; genus Tasmannia; species Tasmannia lanceolata. The sequence continues at coordinate 3,478,710 of NW_027518721.1, forward strand.
AAGGATTTTCAGTTTTTGGGCACTTAAGGAATACCAATGGTTCTAGGGTTCACCAATTTCGGCCCAGAATGGCATCCAAGGGAGGGAATCGTGCGCTCTTTCCTTGTGCAATTTAATACTTAGGTTATAGCATCTTATTGCCTGGCAGATCTCAGGATTTTCGTGGACAGTAACCTCGGAGCCAACAACATGCTATAGCTTAAATATTCAAATTGTCAAAGATCAAGTTGCAATTGGGATACGATTATGGATGCACTGGCCATTTTTCCAGGAAAATCTAAAGATCCTAAAATTTCCGTTTCAATGGATTAAGGAGTGAACATGTGACAGAATTTTAAAGTTCTTTAGGAATTTTTATATGATTTTCAATTAATTTCGAATTTTCCATGGATTTTATCAATTTTAAGCATATGAGTGGTTTTACAAGTGAAATTATTGCAAAAAAATTCGAAATGAGTTGAAATTTTTACAGCAGCAATATGGGAATGTATGTAGCTTACTGTATGAGTTTTGCAGATTTTTACATTAATTTCACATTTAATCTGGATTAAACAATTAAATGACCAGATTGCACAATTAACACAGAAACTAGTAGAAATATAAATCTAAATTCTATGAAATTTCTACAGAAATAAAATATGAATATAAATAGCATGCAGTGAGATTTTCATGAATTTTAGAAATTATTTACTACTGACTTCGGATTTTTCAATTTTCAGCCCAGATTATGAATTAACACTACACCACACATGAAACAAGATCCAAATCACTTGAAACTTTTACAGAAGAAAGAAATGTGAAATATAAGACTTATGTAAAAATGTTATGAATTTTAATGATGATCTGATGTTAGTAAAAATTCTCCCAAAATCTGATAATTTTCAAAGAAAGCATAAAATAATAACCAAACAAAGTCCAAAATTTATGAAAAACTCATGGTAGAATGTATTAGTACCATATTAGTTTTCCATGAAGTTTCATTAATTTTGGAATCCGTTTAATATATATTTTATTTTTCTTGGTCAAAAAGATATTTTTGAAGAGTTTTCTATTTTTAAAACACGCTTTTCGAGAAAATTATGATTTCGGAAAACATCCTCCAACCTTGTTCCGATGTGATGAACACAAGAAAAATTTAAAATTCCAAAAAATAGATCATCCTGAGATGACTATTTTTTCGAATTTCATAATTTCTCAGCCCATATTTTAAATAAAATACCACTCTTCACTCAAACTCGAAAGAACTGTTGATCCAATGCCCGATCTGATCCGATAGTTATGGTACTCTATTTAGATCAAACATTGTATTAACTTTCGGGATGAAACGGATTTGGAAAGCTTACGCAGATCATGACTTTAAGCACACGCAATTAATATTCAATTAAATTCAATTAAATGCTTAAAAATCATGTAAAATACATAAAAAATACCAAACGATCCTGAAAAATCCGAGAACAGTGTACTTACCTCTGATGGAGTCTTCGCCGAATCCGAAAGCCGCGGAGTCCGAAAAACCTCGCCGTTGTACGATTCGCCTTGCTTTCTTCTTCTTCTCTTTTTCTTTGCTTTTTATTAGATGAGCCACACTCTTTTTTTCTCCTCTTTGTTTTTGAGAATACAAGCCATATTTATAGCTGCATATAGGAACACTATTTGAGATAAAAAGACATTTTTAATAGCCATCATAAATGACTAAATTTTAAACATGTGTGGTATTGGTAGCCACCATGGGTGACCATGACCAACCACCATAGATGACCATGACTAGCCATCATTGATGACCAAGGAAAGAAGGGAGAGAGAGAGAGAGGGGCCTCCAAAAAAGATTAAATTTTTTTCTTTTGTTGACTTTGGTGTGGGAACATGAGGTGTGGGAACATGAATGGCAACTTTGGAAACAATATAGTTTCTTCCCTGGTGGGTCCCACTTATATTGCATGTGTATGGTTGTAATAATTAGAAATTACTATTTTCCATATGAGAACACATGGGCTGCTGTTGTGTAGAGAACAAGCTTGCACGTAAATGCAAATCCAAGTGGGTCCCATTTTTCTCAAGCTTGCACGAATTGGTCAAGGCACTCCTCCAAAAATTCCACTTGTCCAATTGATATGTGTAGCCAAATCATTTCCTCAATATAATCCGGATCTTCCAATTAATGGGCCACAATGATAATTGACCATGCTTTCTAATTTATTCCATAATTTGATCCAAACCGTTCATTTAATGGGTAAGGGGGAAAGAGAAAGAAACGACCAAGGGAATCCAACAAGGGAAGTGAACTAACCAAATATGGGGGTGGTTTTACCAAAAATAAATTTCGATTTCCTCCCTCTTGCTTTGTTGATTTCAATCTCAACCATTGAATTTAGGAATTTCACTCTTCTTTGTTCTTTATCTAACCTTTGAAATGCTTGAAACTTTCAAAGAAAAATAACGGTGTGACGTTTTCAACTTGGACCCAAAAAGAATTCTTAAATATTTGGCCTACTAAGATATCTTGAAAATTTTGGATTTTCTTCTTTGATCTTGACCATCCAAATTGGAACCCACACACAATTTTCTACTTAGATTGTTCCACAATTGCAATTTTTCGTAAAATTTCATCCTTTTAGCATATTTTCCTCGGAATTCCCTCAATATAAACCTGAAATACCAGAAACAAAGAAAATACCTTAGTAGTACGGCTTTAAATGAGAAAAATAAATGCGCTCATCAACATGTTCATGGTGGGCCCACTTAGTGGGTACAAACTCTCTCTCGCCTGGCTAATATAACCATTCTCAACACTTGGCGAAAAGAAAATGCGGAACATTGCAGAATAGATCGGAACGATTGAGAAAGCATAAGGGACGAACACGGGAATGAAAAACACTAGACTCCGACAACATCACACTAACTTCTTTGTTGATTAAAACGAATCAAAATGGGGTGTCTACAATAGCGAACTTGGGTCCGATCAAAATGGGGTGTCTACAGGATCTTAGATTGTTTTCTCTGTTCTTGGGGCACTAACTTTCATGTTGTGGTTTGTCTCTTTGAGACGCCGGTTGCTTGTTCGTGGTTTCCCCTTTAGCTTTAGGGTTTTGCCCTAATTTGCGGTTGTACTTGTGTGTTCCCTTTAAGAGTGAAGGCATTTAAAGGTCTGAAACATTGGAAAAGCTTTAAAATCCAAAAACATTAGAAATTTGAAACTCAAAAATATTTGAAAACTTTAATAATATCAAAAACATTTAAAAAAATACATTAAAAACCCTTAAATCATTTGGAGTGTTAGGTTCTAGTTACGAGAGTTCGTTTCGAACTACGTTGGCTTGATCCTCTTCCACGAGGTACGTAGTGCAGCTTGGGATCTTCATCCCAAGTCCAGCCAAACTTTATAAATAAATGCTTTAACCTTTTTTCTTCAAAACCTTGTTTTCAACAAAATCTTCCTCTAGAGTTAGGAGTTTGTCCTAGATAGAGAGTTTTAGAGTTAGGAGTTCGTCTTTCATGTGTTGTGTGCTTATTTGTGTTTGTTTTAGAGTTAGGGGTTTCTCCTAGAGTTATAGGAGCGCCTCCGTCCGGTCAGTTGGTGATTCACATCGCCGACTGATGACTAGAATAGGATGCGTTAGTCAACCCTTTGTTTTCCTTAGGAAATACAGCCTAGTTACACATAGGTTGTAGGAACCACCTGCATTAGCTTAGGGCTAACCTGCATTTAGTTAGGGCATATAGGGTGTCCTAAAATCTACAATTCACTGGAATTTAAATAATCGTTCAAGAAGCTTTAATAATTAGTTCGGTCTTTTAGATCGAGTCTAAGATAGAGGTCTAGGTGTCTTAGGCATCATAATTTAGAATAGGTGCGAAGAACTACGTTGCCTTGATTCTGGTGGAGGCGGGGATACGTAGGCTTCTTTGGATGAATACCAGATCATCCGAGGACTCGGGCTAAATCATTTAGAGTCTTAGGATTTGTTGTGTTATATTGCATATTTTGTTGTGTTTTCTTACTTTCTTGTGCAGACCTATACCTTTTGCTGTAGCATGCATGTGTTTGTCAACCAGAACTTAGACACCTATTAGCATGTCACTCATAACCTAGTTATCATTAGGTGACATTTATTTCGGTTCTTTTGTGTGTGCTTATTTTCATCTCCGAGACATGCATGATTAGATAGACGTTTTCTCGGAGATGCGTGTTCCCATTTCATATGATTTTTGCTTGAAACTCTTCAAGGTTAATAATAAATGGCATAAGAGACCAAGTGTTCGCACTCGGGCGAATTGGGGGCGCTCTTCGGACCTTCTCCATTCGTCATCAGGCACGGGCCTTCTGTATCTCTGGTTATCCATTGCAAACAGAGCATTTGTTTTGGTTCCATGGCGTGTCCATGGATGGCGACTCTGAGTTATTTTTAGATATATCTTGGTTTCGAGCCCTGGCTCCGGATCAGGATGTATCTCTTTCTTTTTATATCGCCACTCATGCTATGCTGTGAGGGTGGCAACAGTTTCGAGAGTTCCCTGGTAGAGCTCTCCTTCACTTTGTGGAGATCTAGAGGATTGCAGGAGGGATCTCGCGTCCCTCGGCACCGTCTATCTCGGATCGGGGTCCACAGTCTTTTTTGTTTATGACTAAATTTTTAAGATTTACAATATCTTTCAATTGTTATGTTAGAAATGAAAGATAAGAGGGTCTGAGGGTCTAATATGGATGCCAAAATAATGATAATATCCATGAGTATTTTGAGTTTATTTTTGTTCCATGAGCAATATCAACTGAGTATTATCATAATAGCTTGGCAGCTTCTAGTTTGGTTACCCACAAGAATTCAAGGCTTGAGATAGGTCATGGGTATTTGGTAGGAGCAGAGCTAACAATGTGCCACCTCTGGTTCTTTTCATTTTTCTTTTTTTTTATGTTGCACATTCAAATATGATTTGTTATTCAGTAACTTATGCTGTATCAGTTTATGGACAAAAGAATTTAAGGGTTTTAACTTTTACAGTCCTCTTATTCTAAGCTTAAAGCATTCTTCAAGTCTGGATGTAGTGGCCAAATATCTTTTTTTTTTGGTTCAGCTCATTGATTTTATTCACTTTGATAATTGCATTATTTATTTCATTGATTACTCGTATTTTGATGTTTGCAAAGGGTTTGATCAATTTTCCTTGAAAAATAGTATACTTATACCATGGTAGCTGCAATCTTTTCTTTTTACATTAGAATAAGGGAAGTTGGGGTTTGAAGAAGATAGAAAAGGGCTGAAATGTGAAAATGTGAATTGGGTAAGGCTATATCTATTTGATGAGAGTTGGAAAGTTAACCAAAGGAGATTCCCAAATTAAAGGAAGCATTCAAATTAAAGGTCCTCATTAACAATGGAGCTTTGGTTAACGGCTAAAGAAGAGCTGGGTGGTGGTCATATTTTGAAAAGGAAATTCTTTAAGTTGGGTGATAAGGAAACTATGAAAAGAGTAAAAAAATGGACAGCACCACCCTTTAATATTTTGCCAGCAGGTTCAGTTTCTTTTGAGAAGGCATACCAAACGCAATTTCTATGGAGCTTCTTTGTGATCTTTGGTTTCAGTTTGAGATAGAGGTTGATGAAGTAGAATAGAGAAGTTTAAAAAAACTACCAACAAAGGGAAAGGTATTGTGAAGGTGCCATTCGACAAAATATCAGAGATGGATAGTAAAGCTCAGAAATATTTTAGGGATAGATCTAATATTTCAAATAGAATTGATTGAAGGGGCCACAGATACTGGGCAATTGAATCTTGTAAAGGTTCTTGTGTGGATGAAATTTATGGCCGCAAGAAAATTCACATAAAATGAGAATCATAATGTGAAGTCACATGGGATCAGTAAAGTGCAGGATAGGTTCACAGATGTGCTTCGACATCCTTACAACAGTTGTTTCAGCAGAGGGAGTTTGTAAGGATGGTCGTGATAAGTATAGGAAATAGAGGTGAAGAGAATTTGGGAAGCACATTTGAGTTGAAATTTTGGTAACTCAGAGAAATAATAATTATAAGGGCAGAATAATGGAAGAGTGTCGTCAATTCAAATCAGTGCGCTCGGTGGGGCAGATTTTGAGTCTGTGATTACAACTTGCTTGGGTTTCAAGTCTGAGGGCCGGGAGGGTTTCGTGCTTGAAGTTTTAGATAAGTCTTATATCAGGCTTGCTATCTGAATTTTCAGAATAGCTGCAGTTTATCATAGATTACACTAAAATTAAGAATGTGCCCCCCCTTGTTTGAGGACTTGTTGGAAATGCACCTGGAGCTTGGACCTTTGCTTCTAAAATTTCATGACCGTTGAAGGGATCTTATATTTTAGATTTTGTTCTTGACTATGCTGTTATAAGGGCGATGAAGGTGATAGCTCAAGCCCATTCTTTAGAGGACCTACCTTGTCATGATGATACCCTCTGTCCTCTTTCTCTTTCTTTAGGTAGAGATCTCTTACCTTTTAGGTGCCTTCTAATTGTAGATAACCCTTTCGTATGGGCGATGAAGGCGCTAGCCCAAGCTCATCTTTAGGGGAGTTGCTTAGTCCAAGTAGCGGTCCCCTCCTTTGTATAGTAGACTTACTTTGTCTTTTGAAGACCCTTAAACCTTAGGTTTCCTTCCTCTTTGTAGAGACAAGCTATGTCTCATCAGAAAGGTCAATCCTTTAGGAGACTACCTTGGTCTCATTAGGGTCTATTCACTTGCGTTCCCGGGAGACCAAATCCCGGGAAAACACCTATTTTTTCCCAAGAAATCTAAAATAGCGGTGTTCAGTTGTCTTCCCGGGAAAATAGCAGTGGTTAGGTGGAAATTGAAAAAAATGACGTGGAAATTGAGAAAATGACCGCGAGAAAAACGTTTTCTCACGAGAGTGGGAAACCAAATCCCAATAAATTGGTGCAATTTGGTTTCCCGGGAAAGTAAAAGTGGGTTTTGTCAAGTGGGTTTTGAGTAAATACGGTCTTCCTCGTCACTTCATCTCGCCCGTTGTCTTCCTCGTCACTTCGTTGTGAAGAAGCTCTGAGGTAAGCCCTGACCCTCCTTCCTTGGCTCAGTTATTTGTTGGGTTTTATGAGTCTGTTCCTTCTTTTAGCTTTGATTTCCGTCACTCCCTCTCTCTCTTGCAGTTTTTTTTTTTCTGTGTGGGGTTTTCTATCTGTTTTGTCTTCTTCAGAAGCTTTTTTGAGGTTTTTATTGATATGTTTTTTTTTGGGAGAAGAAGATCTATTTTGGCTTTTACAGAAGCTTTTAGCTTCTCATTTTTGGTCTATTGATCTGTTTTGGGGGGTTTCTACTGATCTCTTTTTTGGGGTTTTGTTAAGTATTTCGGGTGTTTCATTAATCTTTTTTTTTTGGGGGTTTTCCATCATAGTGGTTTTGGGGATTCATCTTTTTTTTTGGTGGGGCTTTCCATCATATACATTGGGGTTTTCGAAAAAGAGAGACTCAAGAAACTGATTTTGTTTTATTTTCCCTGTTTTTTGTGATCTGTTTAATGATGTATAGAAGTATAGAAGTTGATTTTGGGAGCCTTCTCATTTGATCTTTTAACCATGGTTATTTGATCTTTGTACTCCCTACTTTGATCTGTTTTACAAATTTATTGAAGGGGAGGACAACTCTATGTGAAATAGTTTTTAATTTTGCATAGATAGTTTTAATTTCTAGGGAACGTCATGCTTGTGGAGCATAGATAGTTACTAAATTACCTTACTATGTAGGGCATGTTTGGCAGCCATAAAAAGATATTACTACATTTTTTTCTAATTTTAAGCAGTGCTCAGAGTTGTGTGATGGTAAAAAATGACTGCTTTGTTGAGATTTAAATCTATTCTTTGTGGCTCGAATCTCAAATAGTAGGGATCAATTGTTATGTTAGGAAAAGAAAATTGCCATTGTTCATTTCCTACTGATTATCACCAGTCATCTTGTTTTCCTTTTCGTTATGATGTTTGATAGTTTAAAATTATATATTGTTTGATAGCAATTTGTTCATTACTTTCATATGTGTTGTGTTGTTTCAAAAGTCCCTTCTCATACATCTTTCTTCTTTTTTTGGTAGACTCTTCTCTCTGGCACCGAACGGCGTTTCTGTTCTCCCTCCCTCTTTCACTCCTACTACTACTGTTCGGATCTTGAGGTATATTTTCTCCTATAAGCCCCATTCCATGTCGTGTTTGGGGCTTCTTATTATCTATGCTTGGGATTGCTTTCTATGTGGTGCCTATGTTTGAATGGGTGGTTGTGGGTCTTTTGGTGGTTGGGAGCTTGGATGTTTTGTCTGAAAGGGGATTGTGGGTGTTGTAGGGCTACCATCATGCCGCGAGAAGCAGTAAATAGGAGGATGATGATTGTTCGAGCACCAGCGGTAGTTATGGCTACGGCGTCTGCATTGTTATTTAGGATTAGACGAAACCTTCAGCGCAGGACAAGAGCCCCTTACGAATCAGGGTACCTAACCCACAGGGAATATGTTACACGTATCACACATGCAGAGAATCACTGTGTCGCTGTGCTTCGTATGGATGTTCGCTGCTTCCGCACTTTTATGGCTATCTTAAGAAACACGGCCCTACTCGAAGACACAATCCACTGTTGTGTCAAGGAACAAGTGGCCATTTTCTTACAAATACTTGGTCATAGCGATAGGAACCGTCGTGTTAGGGCAGTAATTAGACGGTCAGGGGCGACGGTTTCGAAGTATTTTAACAAGGTTTTGGATGCCGTGCTAAATATCCGGCACTTGTTCATCTTACCTCCTTCAACGGAGACACCACATCAAATCGCTGGAAATCAGAACTGGATGCCCTACTTTAAGGTAGCAAGCATTACCTCTGTATTTGTTAGTAATTGATTAGGGCCTTAGGTTCATATGCTAACGTATCCTGATGTTTAATGTGTACATTGTAGGATTGCATTGGTGCAATCGACGGGACTCACATACATGCAAGAGTAAGTGCAGAGTTGAATGGTAGATTTTGGTGTCGTAAGGGATACCCATCTCAAAATGTGCTCGCTGCATGTGACTTCGACATTAAGTTCACTTACGTGTTAGCTGGGTGGAAGGGGTCGGCATCAGACTCACGGGTCTTGGCATCCGCTTTATCACTCGCGAAACCCATTCCGTGTCCACCCGGTACTTAAGACTTTATTTTTACACCTTACCTTACCTTTAGTTTATGGTCTAAGTTATGAAACTTAGACATAATCCTTCTTGTGAGTGCAGGAAAATACTACCTTGCCGATGCTGGGTACCCATGCCTGGCTCATTTTATAACTCCATTCCGTGGCCCTAGTTACCACTTGAACGAGATCAGGGGGCGCAGGCCTCGATCTCCTGAGGAGTTATATAATCAGAGGCATTCAGGGGTTAGGAATGTAATCGAGCGAACTTTTGGGGTCCTGAAGAAGCGATTAACCATAGTAAATTCACCACCCATGTATTCTTTAAAACGGCAGGTGGACATTGTGTTAGCCTGTTGCTGCATCCACAACCACATCAGGAGGGGCGATGCCAAACGATGGGTACATTGAAGTGGTTGACCGTGAGTTGGCAGTAGCCCCTCCGGAGGAGATTCCGCCACCTCTTTCTTTGCCCCCTATTTCTAGGGCCGAGGATGTGAGAGCAGGAGGACTGATCCGTACAGGCATTATGGATCATTTGTGGCGTGATTTCCAGGCACGCCGCGGTCATACTTAGGACGATCTGTTGTTTAGTATTACATTTTATTATTTGTCTTTGGGTTGTAACTATGTTCACTCGCGAATACTTTGCTGTTATTACACTTTGCTTTTATTATTTTATCTTTGGGATGAATGCGTATTTGCTTTTAATACTACTTTGTTTGCTTTTAATTTCAGGTGTTTGCTTTTAGTACTACTTTTGCGTCTTCTGTTTGATGTTATCATGTTTCCTACATGAACAATGTCACAGGTAAGATAGCGTCTGTAGACACCCCATTTTGACCGGACCTTTTTTCCTCAAAGCTGGATAAATTCAATCCCGAAATTCCCAAAGAAGTGGGCCCCAAATGCAGAGAAAACCCGAAATGGTACTAACACTTCAAAAAGAACCACTACAAAATTACATGAAAATGAGCAAAAATGGAGAAAGCGACAAGTTGAAGGTGTGTAGCTATCAAAATAAAGGTTAGGTAATAATATCATTTATAAATGAAAGGGGTGGTAATTTAGACAAGGGAGGTGTGCCAATATCAATCCCTTGTGCTAAGAGGGAAATGATATAATCGCCCCTTCTCCTTACTTGGACCCCTCTTGGGAGTGTACAAGAATAGTCAAAAATTCTTTGAAGGGCTGTCCAGGGCAAGGAGTAGGGGTGCAAAATTATCATTTCCTCTTTAAAAGAGAAAAACAAATTAGGGTTTAGGGAGGCTTTTCCCATTTTTGAGAAAAGAGGGAGAGAGATAGAGAGAGAGAGAGAGAGGCGCAAGAGAGAGTGGAGAAAGGAGATTTGCATCCGCCGACCATCATCCCCACCTCCGGCCATCATCTCCGGCCAGCCATCTCCCTCCTCTTCTTCTTCTTCTTCTTCTTCTTCTTCTTCTTCTTCGTTTCATCTGCACCACCACCACCATCACCGGAATCTCACCCCCATCGTCTCCATCACCCTTATCCACCGAGCTCTGACGAACCCACCGGAATCACCACCATCAGCCACCACCTCCTAACCTAAGCCACCGACCCAAACCCATTTTCATTTCCACTCACTTTAAACCCAAACCCAAAACCCAATGTCCGAAAAAAAACCCAGGGATTCCGGTCATCTCTAATCCAAAACCCAGATCCACCGTCCATCTCCACCACTAGCCACCACCCTCTTCTCAGACCACCTCCAAACCACCACCATTATCTCCTCCAAACCCTTGTGATTCTTAACCTTTGTTGAAACCCATTTCGTTGAAAAAAAGGGGATATTGAGAGAGATAGAGGAGAGAAATTGCAGAGAGGGAGATTGAGGTAGAGAGAAATCTCAGAGAGTAGAGGGAGAACTGAGAAACAGAGAGAGATTGAAATGAGAGGGAGAGAGCCCACTTTCTCGCCGGAATCCGGCATCACCCACTCCCTTTACATAAATCAAGCCCACTACCCCATTCCAAACCCTCTTCACCAACGATCCTAAACCCTAGATCTAATCCATCAGCTACTTCTCGCCGGAATCCGGTAACCTCCATTAAATCCGATCCTACCTCCATCTCCTATTCTATCAACCCCATTCTCAAACCCATATCCATCAAACTCTGCATCATTAAACCTAAGATCTAAAGCTCCTTTTCATCTTTATAACCTTAAGAGAAGAAAGATCAAGGAAATGAATGAGTTGCAGGGAGAAGCAAAATAGGGGGGTTCGGCCATTCTCTTTGAGAAAGAGGGAGATCCAGATATTGTGGTACCAAATTTGCCTAAATCTGCAAATTATGACCTTCTCCGGGAAGGAAACATTCGCTCATCTCAGGTAATCTCTTATCTCTCCTTTGCATGGCTTATTATCTTGAGTATGAGTTCTGATGATGATCTATGTTTGGAAAGTGACCGAGTAATAGGTAGTAGCGTTTGTCTCTATTTCTCATAAACCAAAGAATTTCCTCTCAAAATACCTGTGGTTTCGTAAATTTGTTTGTTACTTTGCTGATTTTCTTGTCAAGAAGTCACAATAATTAGCTAGTTGCCCTCTCGCTGTAACCTCTTTTCAGAAGCGATTGCAAAGGCCTGAACCTGTTATGTTTGTTAGTAAAGACAAGTAGATGGACGCAAATGTCAAAAACTTGTGGTATTTCATAAGTATCGTCAGGTTCTGATAGTTGCGTGAAATCAATTTATCTTCATTAACTTTATTGCTCTCAGTGGAATGCATTAACTTGAATTACCTTTGTTATTTCAATTGCGTGTTTTGTGAATGTATAGAGATATTTTGTATGCGTATATTATTAATGTTTTACATTACTGATTTCCTTTTCATAGTGCCTTTCGAAAAGAATGTATTGATTTCTATGGACTGCATTGCTTGAAAGTAATTTATGAGGAGCCCCAACTTGTTTAAATTTCTATGGATCTGGTGTTCTCAGTGTCCCTGTTTAGAAGGAAAAGATCATTTCCTTTGCCCTTTGGTTCCTTCTCTTTTGTAACCACTTCTGCTCCCCTGTTCCTTGACTTAGATTCTTGTCAATTTTCTGAATGAGGGGGTCGAAACTTCAAGCTTGAGGATCATCTGTATTTTAAACACTTATTTCCTTTTTGGATGAATCCATACACCTTCTTTGCATTCGGTTAAAAAAAAATGTTATTTGAAATCAGTGAGGCACATGACTGCTAAAGTTGGTTGAGTCACATGTCCTTGAGATTATCATCAGAGTTCGGGATTGTCTCCGACGTTTAATATTGTCATCGATTTCGAAAATCTTCAGTCTGTTTAGGTGGCGATGACAGAATATTTCTTGAGCCAGCCCCTTGCCCTTCCTATCATTTTCCCCATCTTAGGGTCTTCACAGGGTTTGAGGGGTTTTCTTTTTTTTTCGGGACTATTCTTTGCACGTTCCTCGGGATCCTTTTTGAGTTCCGGGATTCTCTCGATTTTGGGAACACTTTGTCGGGTTTTGGCTATGACGGAATGTTTCTTGAGCCAGCCTCTTCCCTTCCTGCCTTAGAGTTTTCGCAGGTTAAGGGATTCTCTCCTCTTAGAGTGTTCAGCCAGTTAGGACCGTTCCTAAGTGACTGATCTTTTAATAGATTTTCTTATAGAGTTTTTGTCGGTCCCTTTTATTTTAGGAGGCTTTTCATCTATCGTTTGTTTAGGATTTTCCCTCGCGGGTTAGATATCGTCTCCATTGGAGATTGATTAGGGCTCGTTAGTTTTGTTTTCGTCTCTTCGAGATTGTCCTTTTCTATGGGATTTTAGTCCCCCCTATTTTGATTTCTTTCCTATTAGGCTTTAGGAATCCCGTTTCCCTCTAAATTACTCTACCGTGATATGGTGGGTAAGGAGGCTCTTCTATCGGATCCGCTTTAGCCGAATGGTGTTAACACACCTTTTAATCGTCAAAAATATAAAAACACTTCAAAAACATTTGAAAACATCGAAAACCTTTAAAAAAATCTAAAGTGTTGAGTTTTATAGCATATTAGGAAAGTTCGTTTCGAACTACGTTGGCTTGATCCTCTTCCACGAGGTACGTAGTGCAGCTTGGGATCTTCATCCCAAGTCTAGCCAAACTTTGTAAATAAATATACTTTAACTCTTTTTTCTTTAAAACCGTGTTTTCAAAAACCTCTTCCTTTAGAGTTAGGAGTTTCTCCTAGATAGAGAGTTTTAGAGTTAGGAGTTTCTTTTGATAGGTTGTTTGTTCGTTTGTTTGTGTTTGTTTTAGAGTCAGGGGCTTGTCATAGAGTTATAGGACGCCTCCGTCCGGTCAGTTGGCGATTCACATTGCCGACTGATGACTAGGTCTAGGATGCGCTAGTGATCCCATTGTTTTCCTTAGGACGCACAGCCTAGTTACACATAGGTTGTAGGAACCATCTGCATTAGCTTAGGGCTAACCTGCATTTAGTTAGGGCATATAGGGTGTCCTAAAATCCACAATTCACTGGAATTTAAATAATCGCACAAGAAGTTTTAATAACTAGTCTAGTCTTTTAGATCGAGTCTAAGATAGAGGTCTAGCTATCTTAGGCATCATAGTTTAGAATAGGTGAGAAGAACTACGTTGCCTTGATTCTCGTGGAGGTGGGGATACGTAGGCTTCTTTGGATACACCAGACCATCCGAAGACTCGGGCTAAATCGTTTAGAGTCTTAGGATTTGTTGTGCTATTATATTGTATATTTTGTTGTGTTTTCTTACTTTCTTGTGTAGACCTTATACCTGTAGTTGTAGCATGCATGTGTTCGTCCACCAGAACTTAGACACCAGTTAGGTATGTCACTCATAACCTAGCAATATTTAGGTGGCACCTCTTTCATTTATTTTTTTGTGCGCTTATTATTTCTATTCTCACGAAATGCATGCTTAGATAGACGACTCCTGAGGATTGTTCACATTTCACATGATTTTTGCCCAAAACTCTTCGAGGTTAATAATAAATGGCATAAGAGACCAAGTGTTCGCACTCGGGCGAATCGGGGGTGCTCTTCAGACCTTCTCCATTCGTCATCAGGCATGGACCTTTTGTATCTCTGGTTATCCATTGCAAACAGAGCATTTGTTTTGGTTCCATGGCGCATCCATGGATGGCGACTCTGAGTTATTTTTAGATATATCTTGGTTTCGAGCACGGGCTCCGGATCAGGATGTATATCTTTCTTTTTATATCGCCACTCACGCTATGCTGTGAGGGTGGCATCCGTTTTGAGAGTTCCTTGGTAGAGCTCTCCTTCACGTGTGGATGATCCAGAGGGTGTTAGGGACTCGTTCCCTCACCGTCCTCGGATCGGGGTCCACAGGCTGGCGACTCTGCTGGGGAGTTCTTGAAACATTGCCTAACTCTATATAAATGCCATTTTTACTAACTTTGGAGGAATTTGGGTTAAAATCATTTTAAATGGGAACCTTTTCGCTTAGAATCCAGGGGCACATGTGTTGCTTACGCATGTAAAGCTTAGAGTTAGGAGCTTTGTCCTACTTGTAGACTAGAGTAGCTCATTTTACATGGCTACAGCGCGGTCCTAGTACACTCATCAGTCTGTCTTGAGTCGGGATTTTCTTGACTCTGTTAGATTAGATTAGGGCTGGTGCCCCTGGTTAGGATATATGTGTATGTATATATACCTATATATACTGATTATGTATATTAGGGTTTTCCTCTTACTTAGAGTTCCTTATTCATTTCAATTGGTTATATCCATTCTTTATTCAGATCTAGATCTAGTCAGTGGCTTTTGCTTGCCATTACCTTAGCCATGATCTGTCCTTCGATCTGTTGTTTATAGGATTTGACCCGTTGTCACCGGTTCTCACCTTTGGTCAGTCCTTCATTTGATTACCTTTCTTTGGTAACCATATTTTGTTTACCGATTATGAGCTTATCTTACCACCAGTATTCATATACCTTTGGTGGACTTGTGAGAATCATTTCTAGCATCGTCATGCTGCCGGATTTTGTCCAGAATATTTTGAGCATGACCGCTATCCTTTAGAGTTAGTTAAACCATGAGTTTACCTTACCTTGACTTCCTTGTCCAGCCGTTATGCTGCCGAATTTTTCACAGAATATTTTGAGCATGACCGCTATCCTTTAGAGTTCGTTAAACCATGAGTTTACCTTACTTCGACCTTCTCGTATAGCTGTTATGCTGCCGGATTTTACCTGGAACATTTTGAGCATGACTGCTATTCTCCAAAGTCAGGGATAAACCACGAGTTTGTTGTATCGTGATCTTTTTGTTTATTCCTATTTATCCATTTGTGGATTATCATCAGATTCTTGACTTTAGTCATAATCTATTTTTTGATCTTTTTGTACATATAATTGATTCATATTTTTCATCATGGATTTACCTTTCTTATATCATGATCATTGATGGATTAGCTAAATCTTGCCTATCTGTCGCGGTGCATGATTGTTGTTGAGGTCCAAACTCATTTAGATTAGGGGTGTTTATCATTCTTAACTTTTTCATACCTCAAAAGAGAGTAGCCATATCTCAAAAAGACTTAAAGGGATAAATTGAAGATTCCTTGAGATCCTGTTGGTGTAGGTCATGTTATCAGTGCCTACCTTTCTTTGACCTTCATAGATTGACCTCCCTGTTTTGTAATTCAAACATGTTCAGGACTGTTTTTGTCTCTATTTGTACAAGATATTTTATCTCCGTTATCATCCATTTAACCTAGTGTTTTAACCTCCATTTCAGGATTCTAAAGAGTGCAAATCACTATTCCTAAAAAGACAATCCTAGCCAAACCTGCTTGGTCTAGACTATCTTCGGTATCTAGACTCATTTGATTCTCCAACTTCATCAAGAATACATTTACTTTCTTTTTCTTAACTGTCTGAATTACCAGAGGTTCATCCAATGGCTGACCCAGTTGATCCTATGATAGCCATTCAAGAGATGCTGAAAAATCTTACTCGCGACATGGCGAGCATGAAGGAGGAGATTACCCATATGAAAATTCAGAATAATGAAAAGGCCTCCAATTCTAGAGGGCCAATCCCCCGATCTCCTCGAGTTACGTCTCCAGATTCAAACAGACCAATTGTTTCACCATTCGAAATCAATTTAGAGGATGAACAGTATGTTGAGGAATATTGTGTACCTATGGTCAATAAAGAAAAAGAGATGTATGACAAGTTAGAGAAGGAGATGTACGACAAGTTCAAAAAGTTTGCTCAAGATGTAGAGAATATGAAATTTCAGGGACCAAAGAAGTTCGATATTTCTGAGTTTATGATACCTCCTGAGGCTATTCTGCCACCCAAATTCAAAACCCCTGACTATGATAAATATGATGGGACTGGGTGTCCTCGGAGTCATGTAGGATGGTTCATAAAGCTTTCCCAATAACATGGACTCAACCCCGAGCAAATGGCACAACTATTCCCTGTGTCCCTTGTGGGAATCGCAAAACAGTGGTTCTTGCGCCTGAAGCCAGAAGAAGTCAGAACTATGGAGGCTATTGCAAACAAACTGGTCGAACAAATTTCGATGGAGGACGGGATAGAGGTTACAAAGAGGGATTTGAAGCAGTTGAAACAAGGGCCGCAGGAGACCTTTACCTCTTTTATCCGGCGAAGGAAAAGAAAGTTAGCGCAATTAACTCAAGCACTCTCAGAGGCAGATCAAATCAAACTGGTAGTAAAGAGCCTATCCTCCGAATATTTTCATTTCATGGCACCTCAGCACTACCTAAGTTTTGACCATCTGATAAAGACGGGAACTCAAATTGAAGATGCTTTGGTAAAAGGCCTGAGGTCCAAGACTTTATCTGATATCAAAGAAGGGAAAAGACCTATGGTCGAGCCAAAGGAGGTACATAATGTCAATTCTATTAGGACTCCAGTCAAAACAGTATTGGAAGGGGAAGAGACAGCAGAAAAGAAAATAAGAAAATTTACTCCGCTTCCTTGCTCGTTATCCAACATTCTCAGGAGATTGATCAAGGACAACAAGATTGAATTGCCTGAAGAAAGAGTCCTACCTAATCCTCTGCCTAAGAATTGGAGAAAGGATTTATTTTGTGCATATCATCGTGGCTCGGCTCATACGACTGATAAATGTTATACTCTGAAGCATAAAGTGCAGGATATGATCGATGAAGACGAGCTCACTATTGAAGAGTCTGGTGTTCCTCAAAAGCCTTTCGATACTCATGCTGTCCCGCCACCAGCTTCGATAAATGTCATTTCTACTGAAGGACCAATCTTGGATCTTGCATCTCTCATTCACCCCATTTCTGAGACCCAACTTGTCCCATCAAACACCCGATTTGTAGAAGAATCTGTTGAGAAGACTACACTTGTCAGAATGAAAAACTGGAAGGTCAAGCTCTTTGGTCAGATGGCTATGCTAACTGAGGAGGTGAGGGAGATGAAAATTTAGATGCAGCACTTGTCCATTAAATGTGACTCTGTTCCAAAGCAACTTGTTGATATGGGTACTATGACAGAAGAGGCCTCGGTTCAGAGTTTAATCCTTGATAGATATGTTGATTTGCATAATGGGAAAAAGCCTTACATTGCTCCAAAGGAAGTTAAAAGTGTTGGACCTTCTCACCAACCTCTTAAGAAGCCTCTCGTTGCTCCGAGAGAGGTTAAGAATGTTGGATCTTCTCGCCAACCTTTAAAGAAGCCAGTGGTAGAGGAAGAAAAGATGGGTCAGAAATGGGAAAGAGAATTCACTCAAATGCCTTGTTCTCTTATAGCCATCATGAAGAAATGGGTCAGTGAAGGTTGTTTGAGACTTCCAGATATGAAACCTGTGCCTGAACCATTCCCCAACAATTGGAGGATGGATCAATACTGTGAGTATCATAGAGGCCCGGGTCACCTGACGGAGAACTGTTTAGCTATCAAACATGCAATCCAGGATCGGGTAGAGAAAGACTTTTCTGCTCTTGCTGAAATCTATGCTTTTGCGAACCAGACACTTGAAAGAACCATTCAACCTCGCGGAGATCCCGTCACTTATGTCACTCCAGAGCCAGGGAATAAGTTGAAGGGAAAAGAAAAAATATCAGAGTTTGAATATCTTGAGAATGTTGAGGCGGAGAAGGTGTTGTCACCAGCAGGTTTTCAAAGACAATTTGGGCCAAGTCAACAGGACTTCAGAGGACCACCCTTTCCAAGGTTTCTGAACCAGGGTCGAACTCCTTAGCCAGCATTAACATGGAGGAAGGCGTGCTACTTGTGAACTTCAGTGCCAAGTCCTCGCCTCTGTTCAACTGTTATGTTTCAAGAGTCATATGTCAAGTATCTTGTTTCAAGATTTGTTTTTGTCAAGTTTATACCAACTCCTATGTTGAAAGTTGGTGAGTCTGGTAGTGTCAATGACACAAAAAAAAAAGGGGGCAATGTCATTTCTGTCAGTCTTTCATATATAGAGTCAGTGTTTTGTTTTTTATCAGAACTGATGAAGAGCCCATAGAGGCGTGTCTGTGAGTCATCTTATTACTTCAAAGTTTTCAATTCGATAAAGAAATTGGTTCTGTATCTTCAATGTTTTATGATTCACTCTTAGATCTAATGTTTAAACAACTAAAGACACCCTTCTCGGATGAGAATGCAGACAAAATTCACCTCAAAATCTGAAAGATGGTCAAACGAGAGGAAGAGTGTCGAGCATAGCCACCCGAAGAAGAAATCGAAGCCATTGATAGTGGTATCGAAACTCGAGAAAGATGGAGTGGCAAAACTTTATCTCCCGATGAGCGCAAAGAATTGATAAACCTGTTTAGAGGGGTTTGAGGTAGTTTTGCTTGGTCCTATAAGGATAAACCAGGGGAATACCCTGTTGTTGAGAAAAGCAAGACTTCATCAGCTTTAACATCCAGTTGAAGAGTAAAATTTTAAAGAGATGAGCATCAGACATCCCGTGGAGTTGATGAGATATTGAGAGAAGACTTTCTGGCAAGGAAGTTGTATGATAAATTTGAGCCCTAAGAAAAAAGAAGAAGAAAGAGACAAGGAGTTGTGGAACCTTAAAGCATAAATTCAAGATGGGAGTGGAGCACAGTGGTTACAGTTTTGCCTGACATGCCGTCAGACTCCTTGAAATTTTTTAAGTCTTTGAACCTTAAGCAAAAGAGCTTATACATCAAATACATCAGGAGGCCATCCTTGGACGTCTGAACTTTTATGGCCAAAATCCCAACGTGTAAAAAAATCCTTCTATAAACCCTTTGGGCCAAAAGCAAAATTAAACAATTTCTTTTCGAACACATTATAAACCCGGGGCATTTATGCACCCGAACTACGTCGGACCTGATCCCTAACTCTTCAGGGGTACGTAGGGAACCTGATTAATTCAGGTTCGGTCAAACCTTGGGATAAAATCCCTTTCAAATTTTAAAGCTAAGTGCTAAACCATTCTTTGAAAAACCCCAAAGCGAACTACGCAGATCTGATCCTCCATTTTTGGGGTACGTAGGTAGTCTGGCTAGACCAGATTCGGTGCAAATCGTTTGAAATTTAAATATCCTACCCTTTTGATCCCAAGCCTTCCTAGAAAGTCTTTCTAGTGAAATAAGCAAAAGTTGAGACAAGTGGTCTTTTAGACCGAAAATTGGAAGGCATTAGTTTTGACTTCTTTCGAAAAGAGAAATCAATGAGACTGAGAAGCAACCTCTACACAGGGCAGGATCCTGGAATCCGAGTAGTGTCGACAAGACTTATTTGATGTCCTTTTAAACTAGGGGCATTAAAACTGAGCAACCCAAAGGAGGTAATAACCATGACGGATGTCCCGATGGAGGAAATTAGAGCCTTTTGACTTGGTTTCCGAGAGTACTCTAAGAGTGGCTAGCCTTACCATAATAAAATAACACATTTTATCTAAGGGTGAATCAAAAGTGAGTCAAGTCCCTTGAGTAATTTGAGTCTTCTTTGATTGAGTCATTGGAAGTCTTTTTCTTATTTTTATCGATTTTTCTCTCTCAATGTCTGAAGTGTTTGGCACTGGAAGAGCGAGCGTATACCTTTTTAAATGTGAAGAAAATTCAGAGTGGATCCTGGTTAGGAATCAAAGAAGGGCAAAATACATTTTGTTCAAACTTACCAGAGACATCAAAGCCTCAAGTAGTGAGCAATGAAAAAAACCCATATACATTTTTTCTCTCAGACTCATCCATTGTGGATATCCTTTTACCCATATACCAAAGAAAGAACTCAAGCCAACTTCAACTTTCTTGCCAATCCTGGCTTTGCTCTCCTATGAATCATGTCATGGAAGTAATCATACTAGGGGCATCTTTTATGACTTGCGTCATAAAAGTTATCAAATACAAGATAATTGAGATAAATATTTTCAGCAAATAGAAGCAAGAGAAGCTTGAACACTCTCTTGAATCAAATTCATCAATTGAACTCATTCTTTGAAAGAGTCAATGCTTCAGAAAATCTAGTACCCAACGGAGTCTAGAATTCACTTTTGCAATCTTCAAAATCTTAGCAGAATGCTTTTTCTTCTCTTTAAAAGAGTCAATACCTGAAAATTCTATCAAGTTTTTCGAGTCTGGTCTTCAGCAATGATCATGCACTCCCATTTATTCTAGACAAGAGATAGCTATGCTATCAATGAACTCGATATAAGATCGATAAACCCATCAATCATGTTTGCAACCCCTTTGGGCCTAAAAAAATCTTTTTCTTTGTTAAACCCAAACAAGGGGCATTTTCTTTTTAAAAGGAAAAAAATCTTTTGATTGTTAATCAATGAGGTACCAAGTAGTGGCCTGTTTATTTGTTGGTTGGTGAAAAGTAGTTTTGCCTTTGTATTGAATGTTTGAGCGAGAAGTAGTTTCCTCAAATATTTGAATACCCAGATGATTAGCAATGAAATGTCAAGTAGTGACTTGCTTAATCATCGCTTCGCAATGTACCGCTACCTAACGAGTTAGGAGTCATGTATATCTGCGTGGATCTATATGGAACTGTTTGGCAGGACCATATAAATCTTAGGTGATTCGCTACCTTGAAAGAGAGGAGTCAGAGTTACCCGGATAGCTAAACAGATGGATTTTCAGCAATGGTCTGTATAGCTGTCGCCTGGTGAAAAGTAGTTTCACCGTGATTTCGGTTTGGGCGAAAAGTAGTTTCCCCATGATTTGAAAGTTTGGGCGAAAAGTAGTTTCCCCTTTGTTTGGAAGATTGGGCGAAAAGTAGTTTCCCCGTGTTTGGAAGATTGGGCGAAAAGTAGTTTCCCCTTTTAATTGAAAGTTTTGGGTGAAAATTAGTTTCCCCGTTGATTTTAAGACTGGGCGAGAAGTAATTTCCCCATTGTTTGGAAGATTGGGAGAAAAGTAGTTTCCCCTTTTAATTGGAAGTTTTGGGTGAAAAGTAGTTTCCCCGTTGATTTTAAGATTGGGCGAAAAGTAGTTTCCCCTTTTAATTGGAAGTTTTGGGTGAAAAGTAGTTTCCCCGTTGATTTTAAGATTGGGCGAGAAGTAGTTTCCCCATTGTTTGGAAGATTGGGCGAAAAGTAGTTTTCCCGTGTTTGGAAGATTGGGCGAAAAGTAGTAAAGTAGTTTCCCCGTGTTTGGAAGATTGGGCGAAAAGTAGTTTCCCCTTTTAATTGGAAGTTTTGGGTGAAAACTAGTTTCCCCTTTTAATTGAAAGATCGGGCGAGAAGTAGTTTCCCGTGATTATGAAGATTGTGAAAGAAAAGTAGTTTCTCAAAGATAGAGTTTTTGAATAGAAAAGTAGTTTCTCAATTATTTGAAGTTTTTTTGAACAGAAAAGTAGTTTCTCGAAGATAGAGTTTTGAAGAGAAAAGTAGTTTCTCAATTATTTGAAGATTTTGGAAGAGAAAAGTAGTTTCTCAAATGCAGGGTTTTTAGAGAGAAAAGTAATTTCTCAGAGATAGAATTTTTGGAGAAAAGTAGTTTCTCAGAGATAGAGATTTTAGAGAAAAGTAGTTTCTCGTGTTTATGTTGTTTGTCGAAAAAGTAGTTTCCTTTTGGTTTTGATTGTTTCAGATAAAAGTAGTTTCTTTTGATTTAGAATATTTGTTTCAAAATAGGTCCCCCATTGTTTTGAATGCTTGAGGTGGAAAGTAGTTTCACCAATATGATATGTTTTGTCAGGTTAAGAGTTTCAAGAGAGGTCATCTCATTGAGATGTAATGATTGTCAAGTTAAGGGTCGGAGAGAGGCTATCTCACCAATGCATGTAGGTCTTGAGTCTTTTGAAAAGTCTCTTTGCCAGTTTACCTTTGTGTTTCAAAATCAAAACCCAAAAATTTGCTTTGCTTTGTTTTCAGGTCGATCAAAATGTGTTGTCTGTTCAGCTTTGCCATTCGCGTGTTGCGCACATTCTGCCAAAGAGGGGCATCTGTAGACACCCCATTTTGACCGGACCTTTTTTCCTCAAAGCTGGATAAATTCTTGAAATCGAATAAAATCCCAATCCCGAAATTCCCAAAGAAAAAGGCCCCAAATGCAGAGAAAACCCGAAATGGTACTAACACTTCAAAAAGAACCCCTACAAAATTACATGAAAATGAGCAAAAATGGAGAAAGCGACAAGTTGAAGGTGTGTGGCTATCAAAATTAAGGTTAGGTAATAATATCATTTATAAATGAAAGGGGTGGTAATTTAGACAAGGGAGGTGTGCCAATATCAATCCCTTGTGCTAAGAAGGAAAAGATATAATCGCCCCTTCTCCTTACCTGGACCCCTCTTGGGAGTGTACAAGAATAGTCAAAAATGCTTTGAAGGGCTGTCCAGGGCAAGGAGTAGGGGTGCAAATTTATCATTTCCTCTTTAAAAGAGAAAAACAAATTAGGGTTTAGGGAGGCTTTTCTCATTTTTGAGAAAAGAGGGAGAGAGAGAGACAGAGAGCCGCAAGAGAGAGTGGAGAAAGGAGATTTGCAGCCGCCGACCATCATCCCCACCTCCGGCCATCATCTCTGGCCAGCCATCTCCCTCCTCTTCTTCTTCTTCTTCTTCTTCTTCTTCTTCGTTTCATCTGCACCACCACCACCATCACCGGAATCTCACCCCCATCATCTCCATCACCCTTATCCACCGAGCTCCGACGAACCCACCAGAATCACCACCATCAGCCACCACCTCCTAACCTAAGCCACCGACCCAAACCCATTTTCATTTCCACTCACTTTAAACCCAAACCCACTTCGAACCCCTACCCAAAACCCAATCTCAGAAAAAAACCCATGGATTTTGGTCATCTCTAATCCAAAACCCAGATCCACCGTCCATCTCCACCACTAGCCACCACCCTCTTCTCAGACCACCTCCTACCACCACCATTATCTCCTCCAAACCCTTGTGATTCTTAACCTTTGTTGAAACCCATTTCGTTGAAAAAAAGGGGATATTGAGAGAGACAGAGGAGAGAAATTGCAGAGAGGGAGATTGAGGTAGAGAGAAATCTCAGAGAGTAGAGAGAGAATCGGAGAGGGAGAACTGAGAAACAGAGAGAGATTGAAATGAGAGGGAGAGAGCCCACTTTCTCGCCGGAATCCGGCATCACCCACTCCCTTTGCATAAATCAAGCCCACTACCCCATTCCAAACCTCTTCACCATCGATCCTAAACCCTAGATCTAATCCATCAGCTACTTCTCGCCGGAATCCGGTAACCTCCATTAAATCCGATCCTACCTCCATCTCCTATTCTATCAACCCCATTCTCAAACCCATATCCATCACACCCTGCATCATTAAACCTAAGATCTAAAGCTCCTTTTCATCTTTATAACCTTAAGAGAAGAAAGATCAAGGAAATGAATGAGTTGCAGGGAGAAGCAAAATAGGGGGGTTCGGCCATTCTCTTTGAGAAAGAGGGAGATCCAGATATTGTGGTACCAAATTTGCCTAAATCTGCAAATTATGACCTTCTCCTGCAAGGAAACATTCGCTCATCTCAGGTAATCTCTTATCTCTCCTTTGCATGGCTTATTATCTTGAGTATGAGTTCTGATGATGATCTATGTTTGGAAAGTGACCGAGTAATAGGTAGTAGCGTTTGTCTCTGTTTCTCATAAACCAAAGAATTTCCTCTCAAAATACCTGTGGTTTCGTAAATTTGTTTGTTACTTTGCTGATTTTCTTGTCAAGAAGTCAGAATAATTAGCTAGTTGCCCTCTCGTTGTAACCTCTTTTCAGAAGGGATTGCAAAGGCCTGAACCTGTTATGTTTGTTAGTAAAGACAAGTAGATGGACGCAAATGTCAAAAACTTGTGGTATTTCATAAGTATCGTCAGGTTCTGATAGTTGCGTGAAATCAATTTATCTTCATTAACTTTATTGCTCTCAGTGGAATGCATTAACTTGAATTACCTTTGTTATTTCAATTGCGTGTTTTGTGAATGTATAGAGATATTTTGTATGCGTATATCATTAATGTTTTACATTACTGATTTCCTTTTCATAGTGCCTTTCGAAAAGAATGTATTGATTTCTATGGACTGCATTGGTTGAAAGTAATTTATGAGGAGCCCCAACTTGTTTAAATTTCTATGGATCTGGTGTTCTCAGTGTCCTTGTTTAGAAGGAAAAGATCATTTCCTTTGCCCTTTGGTTCCTTCTCTTTTGTAACCACTTCTGCTCCCCTGTTCCTTGACTTAGATTCTTGTCAATTTTCTGAAGGAGGGGGTCGAAACTTCAAGCTTGAGGATCATCTGTATTTTAAACACTTATTTCCTTTTTGGATGAATCCATACACCTTCTTTGCATTGGGTTAAAAAAAAATGTTATTTAAAATCAGTGAGTCACATGACTGCTAAAGTTGGTTGAGTCACATGTCCTCGAGATTATCAACAGAGTTCGGGATTGTCTCCGACGTTTAATATTGTCATCGATTTTGGAAATCTTCAGTCTGTTTAGGTGGCGATGAGGGAATATTTCTTGAGCCAGCCCCTTGCCCTTCCTATCATTTTCCCCATCTTAGGGTCTTCACAGGGTTTGAGGGGTTTTCTTTCTTTTTCGGGACTATTCTTTGCACGTTCCTCGGGATCCTTTTTGAGTTTCGGGATTCTCTCGATTTTGGGAACACTTTGTCGGGTTTTGGCTATGACGGAATGTTTCTTGAGCCAGCCTCTTATCTTCCTGCTTAGAGTTTTCGCAGGTTAAGGGATTCTCTCCTCTTAGAGTGTTCAGCCAGTTAGGACCGTTCCTAAGTGACTGATCGTTTAATAGATTTTCTTAAAGAGTTTTTGTCTGTCCCTTTTATTTTATGAGGCTTTTCATCTATCGTTTGTTTAGGATTTTCCCTCGCGGGTTAGATATCATCTCCTTTGGGGATTGATTAGGGCTCGTTAGTTTTGTTTTCGTCTCTTCGAGATTGTTCTTTTCTTTGGGATTTTAGTCCCCCCTGTTTTGATTTCTTTCCCCTTAGGCTTTAGGAATCCCGTTTCCCTCTAAATTACTCTACCGCGATATGGTGGTTAAGGAGGCTCTTCTATCGGATCCGCTTTAGCCGAAGGGTGTTAACACACCTTTTAATCGTCAAAAATATAAAAACACTTCAAAAACATTTGAAAACATCAAAAACCTTTAAAAAAAATCTTAAGTGTTGAGTTTTATAGCATATTGGGAAAGTTCATTTCGAACTACGTTGGATTGATCCTCTTCCACGAGTTACGTAGTGCAGCTTGGGATCTTCATCCCAAGTCCGGCCAAACTTTGTAAATAAATATACTTTAACCCTTTTTCTTTAAAACCGTGTTTTCAAAAAGCTCTTCCTTTAGAGTTAGGAGTGTCTCCTAGATAGATTGTTTTAGAGTTAGGAGTTTCTTTTGATAGGTTGTTTGTTCGTTTGTTTGTGTTTGTTTTAGAGTTAGGGGTTTGTCCTAGAGTTATAGGAGCGGCTCCGTCCGGTCAGTTGGCGATTCACATCGCCGACTGATGACTAGGTCTAGGATGCGCTAGTGATCCCATTGTTTTCCTTAGGACGCACAGCCTAGTTACACATAGGTTGTAGGAACCATCTACATTAGCTTAGGGTTAACCTGCATTTAGTTAGGGCATATAGGGTGTCCTAAAATCCACAATTCAATAGAATTTAAATAATCGCACAAGAAGTTTTAATAACTAGTCCGGTCTTTTAGATCGAGTCTAAGATAGAAGTCTAGGTGTCTTAGGCATCATAGTTTAGAATAGGTGCGAAGAACTACGTTGCCTTGATTCTCGTGGAGGCGGGGATACGTAGGCTTCTTTGGATGAACACCAGACCATCTGAAGACTCGGGCTAAATCGTTTAGAATCTTAGGATTTATTGTGCTGTTATATTGTATATTTTGTTGTGTTTTCTTACTTTCTTGTGTAGACCTTATACCTGTAGTTGTAGCATGCATGTGTTCGTCCACCAGAACTTAGACACCAGTTAGGTATGTCACTCATAACCTAGCAATATTTAGGTGGCACCTCTTTCATTTATTTTTTTGTGCGCTTATTATTTCTATTCTCAGGAAATGCATGCTTAGATAGACGACTCCTGAGGATTGTTCCCCGTTAACATGATTTTTGCCCAAAACTCTTCGAGGTTAATAATAAATGGCATAAGAGACCAAGTGTTCGCCCTTTGGCGAATTGGGGGTGCTCTTCAGACCTTCTCCATTCGTCATCAGGCACGGACCTTTTGTATCTCTGGTTATCCATTGCAAACAGAGCATTTGTTTTGGTTCCATGGCACATCCATGGATGGCGACTCTGAGTTATTTTTAGATATATCTTGGTTTCGAGCCCTGGCTCCGGATCAGGATGTATCTCTTTCTTTTTATATCGCCACTCATGATATGCTGTGAGGGTGGCATCCGTTTTGAGAGTTCCTTGGTAGAGCTCTCGTTCACATGTGGATGATCCAGAGGGTGTTAGGGACTCGTTCCCTCACCGTCCTCGGATCGAGGTCCATAGGCTGGCGACTCTGCTGGAGAGTTCTTGAAACATTGCCTAACTCTATATAAATGCCATTTTTACTAACTTTGGAGGAATTCAGGTTAAAATTATTTTAAATGGGAACCTTTTCGCTTAGAATCCAGGGGCACCAGATAAGTGCGTAATTAAAACAAGGGATTCACACACTGCACAGTATGCATTGTCATATTTTTTATTTTCTTTCATTGTTTTTCATTATTGGCTCCACGGGATAGATTCAATGTGTGCCCGACTGGGATGTTGTTACACCCTGATGGCGCTGTTGAATCTATTTCCAAGCTATGCGCCGGCGCTGCCCCCGTAAATACTCGGTGCACTTGTGTTTACAGCAGCCGATGAGCAATGAAGCATACTATGTATAACACTCGGTGCACTTGAGTTATACATATTAAGTATGGTTCATACGCATAGTACCTAGTAGATTGAGTCCGGAGCCCTACTTTATTTTATATATTATATATATACTTACTGACTTAGTGAAATCCAACTAGGAAGTACCCGTGTTTATATAAGTATATTGCATTCATATAATGGTCGAACATGTGTTGCTTACGCATGTAAAGCTTAGAGTTAGGAGCTTTGTCCTACTTGTAGACTAGAGTAGCTCATTTTACATGGCTACAGCGCGGTCCTAGTACACTCATCAGTCTATCTTGAGTCGGGATTTTCTTGACTCTGTTAGATTAGATTAGGGCTGGTGCCCCTGGTTAGGATATATGTGTATGTATATATACCTATATATACTGATTATGTATATTAGGGTTTTCCTCTTACTTAGAGTTCCTTATTCATTTCAATTGGTTATATCCATTCTTTATTCAGATTTAGATATAGTCAGTGGCTTTTGCTTGCCATTACCTTAGCCATGATCTGTCCTTCGATCTGTTGTTTATAGGATTTGACCCGTTGTCACCGGTTCTCACCTTTGGTCAGTCCTTCATTTGATTACCTTTCTTTGGTAACCATATTTTGTTTACCGATTATGAGCTTATCTTACCACCAGTATTCATATACCTTTAGTCGAGTTGTGAGAATCATTTCTAGCGTCGTCATGCTGCCGGATTTTGTACAGAATATTTTGAGCATGACCGCTATCTTTTAGAGTTAGTTAAACCATGAGTTTACCTTACCTTGACTTCCTTGTCTAGCCGTTATGCTCCCGAATTTTTCGCAGAATATTTTGAGCATGACCGCTATCCTTTAGAGTTCGTTAAACCATGAGTTTACCTTACTTCAACCTTCTCGTATAGGTGTTATGCTGCCGGATATTACCTGGAACATTTTGAGCATGACTGCTATTCTCCAAAGTCAGGGATAAACCATGAGTTTGTTGTATCGTGATCTTTTTGTTTATTCCTATTTATCCATTTGTGGATTATCATCAGATTCTTGACTTTAGTCATAATCTATTTTTTGATCTTTTTGTACATATAATTGATTCATATTTTCCATCATGGATTTACCTTTCTTATATCATGATCATTGATGGATTAGCTAAATCTTGCCTATCTGTCGCGAGTGCATGATTGTTGTTGAGGTCCAAACTCATTTAGATTAGGGGTGTTTATCATTCTTAACTTTTTCATACCTCAAAAGAGAGTAGCCATATCTCAAAAAGACTTAAAGAGATAAATTGAAGATTCCTTGAGATCCTGTTGGTGTAGGTCATGTTATCAGTGCCTACCTTTCTTTGACCATCATAGATTGACCTCCCGGTTTTGTAATTCAAACATGTTCAGCACTGTTTTTGTCTCTATTTGTACAAGATATTTTATCTCCGTTATCATCCATTTAACCTAGTGTTGATCCTATGATAGCCATTCAAGAGATGTTGAAAAATCTTACTCGCGATATGGCGAGCATGAAGGAGGAGATTACCCATATGAAAATTCAGAATAATGAAAAGGCCTCCAATTCTAAAGGGCCAATCCACTGATCTCCTCGAGTTGCGTCTCCAGATTCAAACAGACCAATTGTTTCACCATTCAAAATCAATTTAGAGGATGAACAGTATGCTGAGGAATATTGTGTACCTATGGTCAATAAAGAAAAAGAGATGTATGACAAGTTAGAGAAGGAGAAGTACGACAAGTTCAAAAAGTTTGCTCAAGATGTAGAGAATATGAAATTTCAGGGACCAAAGAAGTTCGATATTTCTGAGTTTATTATACCTCCTGAGGCTATTCTGCCACCCAAATTCAAAACCCCTGACTATGATAAATATGATGGGACTGGGTGTCCTCGGGGTCATGTAGGATGGTTCATAAAGCTTTCCCAACAACATGGACTCAACCCCGAGCAGATGGCACAACTATTCCCTGTGTCCCTTGTGGGAATCGCAAAACAATGGTTCTTGCGCCTGAAGCCAGAAGAAGTCAGAACTATGGAGGCTATTGCAAACAAAATGGTCGAACAATTTTCGATGGAGGACGGGATAGAGGTTACGAAGAGGGATTTGAAGCAGTTGAAACAAGGGCCGCATGAGACCTTTACCTCTTTTATCCGGCGATGGAAAAGAAAGTTAGCGCAATTGACTCAAGCACTCTCAGAGGCAGATCAAATCAAACTGGTAGTAAAGAGCCTATCCTCCGAATATTTTCATTTCATGGCACCTCAGCACTACCCAAGTTTTGACCATCTGATAAAGACGGGAACTCAAATTGAAGATGCTTTGGTAAAAGGCCTGAGGTCCAAGACTTTATCTGATATCAAAGAAGGGAAAAGACCTATGGTCGAGCCAAAGGAGGTACATAATGTCAATTCTGTTAGGACTCCAGTCAAAACAGTATTGGAAGGGGAAGAGACAGCAGAAAAGAAAATAAGAAAATTTAATCCACTTCCTTGCTCGTTATCCTACATTCTCAGGAGATTGATCAAGGACAACAAGATTGAATTGCCTGAACAAAGAGTCCTACCTAATCATCTGCCTAAGAATTGGAGAAAGGATTTATTTTGTGCATATCATCGTGGCTCGGCTCAAACGACTGATAAATGTTATACTCTGAAGCATAAAGTGCAGGATATGATCGATGAAGACGAGCTCACTATTGAAGAGTCTGGTGTTCCTCAAAAGCCTTTCGATACTCATGCTGTCCCGCCACCAGCTTCGATAAATGTCATTTCTACTAAAGGACCAATCTTGGATCTTGCATCTCTCATTCACCCTATTTCTGAGACCTAACTTGTCCCATCAAACACCCGATTTGTAGAAGAATCTGTTGAGAAGACTACACTTGTCAGAATGAAAAACTGGAAGGTCAAGCTCTTTGGTCAGATGGCTATGCTAACTGAGGAGGTGAGGGAGATGAAAATTTAGATGCAGCACTTGTCCATTAAATGTGACTCTGTTCCAAAGCAACTTGTTGATATGGGTACTATGACAGAAGAGGCCTCGGTTCAGAGTTTAATCCTTGATAGATATGTTGATTTGCATAATGGGAAAAAGCCTTACATTGCTCCAAAGGAAGTTAAAAGTGTTGGACCTTCTCACCAACTTCTTAAGAAGCCTCTCGTTGCTCCGAGAGAGGTTAAGAATGTTGGATCTTCTCGCCAACCTTTAAAGAAGCCAGTGGTAGAGGAAGAAAAGATGGGTCAGAAATGGGAAAGAGAATTCACTCAAATGCCTTGTTCTCTTATAGCCATCATGAAGAAATGGGTCAGTGAAGGTTGTTTGAGACTTCCAGATATGAAACCTGTGCCTGAACCATTCCCCAACAATTGGAGGATGGATCAATACTGTGAGTATCATAGAGGCCCGGGTCACCTGACGGAGAACTGTTTAGCTATCAAACATGCAATCCAGGATCGGGTAGAGAAAGACTTTTCTGCTCTTGCTGAAATCTATGCTTTTGCGAACCAGACACTTGAAAGAACCATTCAACCTCGCGGAGATCCCGTCACTTATGTCACTCCAGAGCCAGGGAATAAGTTGAAGGGAAAAGAAAAAATATCAGAGTTTGAATATCTTGAGAATGTTGAGGCGGAGAAGGTGTTGTCACCAGCAGGTTTTCAAAGACAATTTGGGCCAAGTCAACAGGACTTCAGAGGACCACCCTTTCCAAGGTTTCTGAACCAGGGTCGAACTCCTTAGCCAGCATTAACATGGAGGAAGGCGTGCTACTTGTGAACTTCAGTGCCAAGTCCTCGCCTCTGTTCAACTGTTATGTTTCAAGAGTCATATGTCAAGTATCTTGTTTCAAGATTTGTTTTTGTCAAGTTTATACCAACTCCTATATTGAAAGTTGGTGAGTCTGGTAGTGTCAATGACACCAAAAAAAAGGGAGGCAGTGTCATGTCTGTCAGTCTTTCGTATATAGAGTCAGTGTTTTGTTTTTTATCAGAACTGATGAAGAGCCCATAGAGTAGTGTCTGTGAATCATCTATGTACTTCAAAGTTTTCAATTCGATAAAGCATTTGGTTCTGTATCTTCAATGTTTTATGATTCACTCTTAGATCTAATGTTTAAACAACTAAAGACACCCTTCTCGGATGAGAATGCAGACGAAATTCACCTCGAAATCTGAAAGATAGTCAAACGAGAGGAAAAGCGTCGAGCATAGCCACTCGAAGAAGAAATCGAAGCCATTGATAGTAGTATCGAAATTCGAAACTCGAGAAAGATGGAGTGGTAAAACTTTATCTCCCGAGGAGCGCAAAGAATTGATAAACCTGTTTAGAGGGGTTTGAGGTAGTTTTGCTTGGTCCTATAAGGATAAACCAGGGGAATACCCTGTTGTTGAGCAAAGCAAGACTTCGTCAGCTTTAACATCCAGTTGAAGAGTTAAATTTTAAAGAGATGAGCATCAGACATCCTGTGGAGCTGATGAGATATTGAGAGAAGACTTTCTGGCAAGGAAGTTGTATGATAAATTTGAGCCCTAAGAAAAAAAAAAGAGACAAGGAGTTGTGGAACCTTAAAGCATAAATTCAAGATCTTCAAGATGGGAGTGGAGCACAGTGGTTGCAGTTTTGCCTGACATGCCGTCAGACTCCTAGAAATTTTTTAAGTCTTTGAACCTTAAGCAAAAGAGCTTATACATCAAATACATCAGGATGCCATCCTTGGACGTCTGAACTTTTATGGCCAAAATCCCAACGTGTAAAAAAATCCTTCTATAAACCCTTTGGACCAAAAGCAAAATTAAACAATTTCTTTTCGAACACATTATAAACCCGGGGCATTTATGCACCCGAGCTATGTCGGACCTGATCTTTAACTCTTCAGGGGTAAGTAGGCAACCTGATTAATTCAGGTTCGGTCAAACCTTGGGCTAAAATCCCTTTCAAATTTTGAAGCTAAGTGCTAAACCATTCTTTGAAAAACCCCAAAGCGAACTACGCGGATCTGATCCTCCATTTTTGGGGTACGTAGGTAGTCTGGCTAGACCAGATTCTGTCCAAATCGTTTGAAATTTAAATATCCCACCCTTTTGATCCCAAGCCTTCCTAGAAAGTCTTTCTAGTGAAACAAGCTAAAGTTGAGACAAGTGGTCTTTTAGACCGAAAATTGGAAGGCATTAGTTTTGACTTCTTTCGAAAAGAGAAATCAAGGAGACTGAGAAGCAACCTCTACACAGGGTAAGATCCTAGAATCCGAGTAGTGTCGACAAGACTTACTTTGATATCCTTTTAAACTAGGGGCATTAAAACTGAGCAACCCAAAGGGGGTAATAACCATAACGGATGTCCCGATGGAGGAAATTAGAGCCTTTTGACTTGGTTTCTGAGAGTACTCTAAGAGTGGCTAGCCTTACCATAATAAAATAACACATTTTATCAAATGGTGAATCAAAAGTGAGTCAAGTCCCTTGAGTAATTTGAGTCTTCTTTGATTGAGTCATTGGAAGTCTTTTTCTTATTTTTATCATTTTTTCTCTCTAAGTGTCCGAAGTGTTTGGCACTGGAAGAGCGAGCGTATACCTTTTTAAATGTGAAGAAAATTCAGAGTGGATCCTGGTTAGGAATCAAAGAAGGGCAAAATACATTTTGTTCAAACTTGCCAGAGACATCAAAGCCTCAAGTAGTGAGCAATGAAAAAAACCCATATACATTTTTTCTCTCAAACTCATCCATTGTGGATATCCTTTTACCCATATACCAAAGAAAGAACTCAAGCCAACTTCAACTTTCTTGCCAATCCTGGCTTTGCTCTCCTATGAATCCTGTCATGGAAGTAATCATACTAGGGGCATCTTTTATGACTGTGTCATAAAAGATATCAAATACAAGATAATTGAGATAAATATTTTCAGCAAATAGAAGCAAGAGAATCTTGAACACTCTCTTGAATCAAATTCATCAATTGAACTCATTCTTTGAAAGAGTCAATGCTTCAGAAAATCTAGTACCCAACGGAGTCTAGAATTCACTTTTGCAATCTTCAAAATCTTAGCAGAATGTTTTTTCTTCTCTTTAAAAGAGTCAATACCTGAAAATTCTATCAAGTTTTTCGAGTCTGATCTTCGGCAATGATCATGCACTCCCATTTATTCTCGACAAGAGATAGCTATGCTATCAATGAACTCGATATAAGATCGATAAACCCATCAATCATGTTTGCTAGCCCTTTGGGCCTAAAAAAATCTTTTTCTTTGTTAAACCCAAACAAGGGGCATTTTTTTTTTAAAAAAGAAAAAAATCTTTTGATTGTTAATCAATGAGGTACCAAGTAGTGGCCTGTTTATTTGTTGCTTGGTGAAAAATAGTTTTGCCTTGGTATTGAATGTTTGAGCGAGAAGTAGTTTCCTCAAATATTTGAATACCCAGATGATTAGCAATGAAATGTCAAGTAGTGACTTGCTTAATCATCGCTTCGCAATGTACCGCTACCTAACGAGTTAGGAGTCAGGTATATCTGCGTGGATCTATATGGAACTGTTTGGCAGGACCATATAAATCTTGGGTGATTCGCTATCTTGAAAGAGAGGAGTCAGAGTTACCCGGATAGCTAAACAGATGGATTTTTAGCAGTGGTCTGTATAGCTGTCGCCTGGTGAAAAGTAGTTTCACCGTGATTTCGGTTTTGGCGAAAAGTAGTTTCCCCATGATTTGAAAGTTTGGGCGAAAAGTAGTTTCCCCTTTGTTTGGAAGATTGGGCGAAAAGTAGTTTCCCCGTGTTTGGAAGATTGGACGAAGAGTAGTTTCCCCTTTTAATTGGAAGTTTTGAGTGAAAAGTAGTTTCCCCGTTGATTTTAAGATTGGGCGAGAAGTAGTTTTCCCGTTGATTTTAAGATTGGGCGAAAAGTAGTTTCCACTTTTAATTGGAAGTTTTTGGTGAAAAGTAGTTTCCCCGTTGATTTTAAGATTGGGCGAGAAGTAGTTTCCCCATTGTTTGGAAGATTGGGCGAAAAGTAGTTTCCCCGTGTTTGGAAGATTGGGCGAGAAGTAGTTTCCCCTTTTAATTGGAAGTTTTGGGTGAAAAATAGTTTCCCCTTTTAATTGAAAGATCGGGCGAGAAGTAGTTTCCCCGTGATTATGAAGATTGTGAGAGAAAAGTAGTTTCTCAAAGATAGAGTTTTTGAAGAGAAAAGTAGTTTCTCAATTATTTGAAGTTTTTTTGAAGAGAAAAGTAGTTTCTCGAAGATAGAGTTTTGAAGAGAAAAGTAGTTTCTCAATTATTTGAAGATTTTGGAAGAGAAAAGTAGTTTCTCAAAGGCAGGGTTTTTAGAGAGAAAAGTAGTTTCTCAGAGATAGAATTTTTGGAGAAAAGTAGTTTCTCTGAGATAGAGATTTTCGAGAAAAGTAGTTTCTCGTGTTTATGTTGTTTGTCGGAAAAGTAGTTTCGTTTTGGTTTTGATTGTTTGTGATAAAAGTAGTTTCTTTTGATTTAGAATATTTGTTTAAAAATAGTTCCCCCATTGTTTTGAATGCTTGAGGTGGAAAGTAGTTTCACCAATATGATATGTTTTGTCAGGTTAAGAGTTTCAAGAGAGGCCATCTCATTGAGATGTAATGATTGTCAAGTAAAGGGTCGGAGAGAGGCTATCTCACCAATGCATGCAGGTCTTGAGTCTTTTGAAAAGTCTCTTTGCCAATTTACCTTTGTGTTTCAAAATCAAAACCTAAAAATTTGCTTTGCTTTGTTTTCAGGTCGATCAAAATGTATTGTCTGTTCAGCTTCGCCATTCGCGTGTTACGCACGTTCTGCCAAAAATGGGCATCTGTAGACACCCGATTTTGACCGGACCTTTTTTCCTCAAAGCTGGATAAATTCTTGAAATCGAATAAAATCCCAATCCCGAAATTCCCAAAGAAGTGGGCCCCAAATGCAAAGAAAACCTGAAATGGTACTAACACTTCAAAAAGAACCCCTACAAAATTACATGAAAATGAGCAAAAAAGGAGAAAGCGACAAGTTGAAGGTGTGTGGCTATCAAAATAAAGGTTAGGTAATAATATCATTTATAAATGAAAGGGGTGGTAATTTAGACAAGGGAGGTGTGCCAATATCAATCCCTTGTGCTAAGAGGGAAATGATATAATCGCCCCTTCTCCTTACATGGACCCCTCTTGGGAGTGTACAAGAAGTGTCAAAAATGCTTTGAAGGGCTCTCCAGGGCAAGGAGTCGGGGTGCAAATTTATCATTTCCTCTTTCAAAGAGAAAAACAAATTAGGCTTTACGGAGGCTTTTCTCATTTTTGAGAAAAGAGGGAGAGAGAGAGAGAGAGAGAGATGTAAGAGAGAGTGGAGAAAGGAGATTTGCAGCCGCCGACCATCATCCCCACCTCCGGCCATCATCTCCGGCCAGCCATCACCCTCCTCTTCTTCTTCTTCTTATTCTTCTTCGTTTCATCTGCACCACCACCACCATCACCGGAATCTCACCCCCATCATCTCCATCACCCTTATCCACCGAGCTCCGACGAACCCACCGGAATCACCACCATCAGCCACCACCTCCTAACCTAGGCCACCGACCCAAACCCATTTTCATTTCCACTCACTTTAAACCCAAACCCACTTCGAACCCCTACCCAAAACCCAATCTCCGAAAAAAACCCATGGATTCC
Source organism: Tasmannia lanceolata (assembly GCF_043159265.1). NCBI lineage: Eukaryota > Viridiplantae > Streptophyta > Magnoliopsida > Canellales > Winteraceae > Tasmannia > Tasmannia lanceolata. The sequence continues at coordinate 3,514,793 of NW_027518721.1, forward strand.
GGTCATCTCTAATCCAAAACCCAGATCCATCGTCCATCTCCACCACTAGCCACCACCCTCTTCTCAGACCACCTCCAACCACCACCATTATCTCCTCCAAACCCTTGTGATTCTTAACCTTTGTTGAAACCCATTTCGTTGAAAAAAAGGGGATATTGAGAGAGACAGAGGAGAGAAATTGCAGAGAGGGAGATTGAGGTAGAGAGAAATCTCAGAGAGTAGAGAGAGAATCGGAGAGGGAGAACTAAGAAACAGAGAGAGATTGAAATGAGAGGGAGAGAGCCCACTTTCTCGCCGGAATCCAGCATCACCCACTCCCTTTGCATAAATCGAGCCCACTACGCCATTCCAAACCCTCTTCACCATCGATCCTAAACCCTAGATCTAATCCATCAGCTACTTCTCGCCGGAATCCGGTAACCTCCATTAAATCCGATCCTACCTCCATCTCCTATTCTATAAACCCCATTCTCAAACCCATATCCATCAAACCCTGCATCATTAAACCTAAGATCTAAGGCTCCTTTTCATCTTTATAACCTTAAGAGAAGAAAGATCAAGGAAATGAATGAGTTGCAGGGAGAAGCAAAATAGGGGGGTTCGGCCATTCTCTTTGAGAAAGAGGGAGATCTAGATATTGTGGTACCAAATTTGCCTAAATCTGTAAATTATGACCTTCTCCGGCAAGGAAACATTCGCTCATCTCAAGTAATCTCTTATCTCTCCTTTGCATGGCTTATTATCTTGAGTATGAGTTCTGATGATGATCTATGTTTGGAAAGTGACCGAGTAATAGGTAGTAGCGTTTGTCTCTGTTTCTCATAAACCAAAGAATTTCCTCTCAAAATACCTATGGTTTCGTAAATTTGTTTGTTACTTTGCTGATTTTCTTGTCAAGAAGTCACAATAATTAGCTAGTTGCCCTCTCACTGTAACCTCTTTTCAGAAGCGATTGCAAAGGCCTGAACCTGTTATGTTTGTTAGTAAAGACAAGTAGATGGACGCAAATGTCAAAAACTTGTGGTATTTCATAAGTATCATCAGGTTCTGATAGTTGCGTGAAATCAATTTATCTTCATTAACTTTATTGCTCTCAGTGGAATGCATTAACTTGAATTACCTTTGTTATTTCAATTGCGTGTTTTATGAATGTATAGAGATATTTTGTATGCTTATATCATTAATGTTTTACATTACTGATTTCCTTTTCATAGTGCCTTTCGAAAAGAATGTTATGATTTCTATGGACTGCATTGCTTGAAAGTAATTTATGAGGAGCCCCAACTTGTTTAAATTTCTATGGATCTGGTGTTCTCAGTGTCCCTGTTTAGAAGGAAAAGATCATTTCCTTTGCCCTTTGGTTCCTTCTCTTTTGTAACCACTTCTGCTCCCCTGTTCCTTGACTTAGATTCTTGTCAATTTTCTGAAGGAGGGGGTCGAAACTTCAAGCTTGAGGATCATCTGTATTTTAAACACTTATTTCCTTTTTGGATGAATCCATACACCTTCTTTGCATTGGGTTAAAAAAAATGTTATTTGAAATCAGTGAGTCACATGACTGCTAAAGTTGGTTGAGTCACATGTCCTCGAGATTATCAACAGAGTTCGGGATTGTCTCCGACGTTTAATATTGTCATCGATTTTGGAAATCTTCAGTCTGTTTAGGTGGCGATGAGGGAATATTTCTTGAGCCAGCCCCTTGCCCTTCCTATCATTTTCCCCATCTTAGGGTCTTCACAGGGTTTGAGGGGTTTTCTTTCTTTGTCGGGACTATTCTTTGCACGTTCCTCGGCATCCTTTTTGAGTTTCGGGATTCTCTCAATTTTGGGAACACTTTGTCGGGTTTTGGGTATGACGGAATGTTTCTTGAGCCAGCCTCTTCCCTTCCTGCCTTAGAGTTTTCTCAGGTTAAGGGATTCTCTCCTCTTAGAGTGTTCAGCGAGTTAGGACCGTTCCTAAGTGACTGATCGTTTAATAGATTTTCTTATAGAGTTTTTGTTGGTCCCTTTTATTTTAGGAGGCTTTTCATCTATCGTTTGTTTAGGATTTTTCCTCGCGGGTTAGATATCGTCTCCTTTGGAGATTGATTAGGGCTCGTTAATTTTGTTTCGTCTCTTCGAGATTGTTCTTTTCTTTGGGATTTTAGTCCCCCCTGTTTTGATTTCTTTCCCCTTAGGCTTTAGGGATCCCGTTTCCCTCTAAATTACTCTACCGCGATATGGTGGGTAAGGAGGCTCTTCTATCGGATCCGCTTTAGCCGAAGGGTGTTAACACACCTTTTAATCGTCAAAAATATAAAAACACTTCAAAAACATTTGAAAACATCAAAAACCTTTAAAAAAAATCTAAAGTGTTGAGTTTTATAGCATATTGGGAAAGTTCGTTTCGAACTACGTTGGCTTGATCCTCTTCCACGAGGTACGTAGTGCAGCTTGGGACCTTCATCCCAAGTCCAGCCAAACTTTATAAATAAATATACTTTAACCCTTTTTCTTTAAAACCGTGTTTTCAAAAACCTCTTCCTTTAGAGTTAGGAGTTTCTCCTAGATAGAGAGTTTTAGAGTTAGGAGTTTCTTTTGATAGGTTGTTTGTTCGTTTGTTTGTGTTTGTTTTAGAGTTAGGGGTTTGTCTTAGAGTTATAGGAGCGGCTCCGTCCGGTCAGTTGGCGATTCACATCGCCGACTGATGACTAGGTCTAGGATGCGCTAGTGATCCCATTGTTTTTCTTATGACGCACAGCCTAGTTGCACATAGGTTGTAGGAACCATCTGCATTAGCTTAGGGCTAACCTGCATTTAGTTAGGGCATATAGGGTGTCCTAAAATCCACAATTCACTGGAATTTAAATAATCGCACAAGAAGTTTTAATAACTAGTCCGGTCTTTTAGATCGAGTCTAAGATAGAGGTCTAGGTGTCTTAGGCATCATAGTTTAGAATAGGTGCGAAGAACTACGTTGCCTTGATTCTCGTTGAGGCGGGGAGACGTTGGCTTCTTTGGATGAACACCAGACCATCTGAAGACTCGGGCTAAATCGTTTAGAGTCTTAGGATTTGTTGTGCTGTTATATTGTATATTTTGTTGTGTTTTCTTACTTTCTTGTGTAGATCTTATACTTGTAGTTGTAGCATGCATGTGTTCGACCACCAGAACTTAGACACCAGTTAGGTATGTCACTCATAACCTAGCAATATTTAGGTGGCACCTCTTTCATTTATTTTTTTGTGCGCTTATTATTTCTATTCTCAGGAAATGAATGCTTAGATAGACGACTCCTGAGGATTGTTCCCATTTCACATGATTTTTGCCCAAAACTCTTCGAGGTTAATAATAAATGGCATAAGAGACCAAGTGTTCACACTCGGGCGAATTGGGGGTGCTCTTCAGACCTTCTCCATTCGTCATCAGGCAAGGACCTTTTGTATCTCTGGTTATCCATTGCAAACAGAGTATTTGTTTTGGTTCCATGGCGCATCCATGGATGGCGACTCTGAGTTATTTTTAGATATATCTTGGTTTCGAGCCCTGGCTCCGAATCAGGATGTATCTCTTTCTTTTTATATCGCCACTCATGCTATGCTGTGAGGGTGGCATCCGTTTTGAGAGTTTCTTGGTAGGGCTCTCCTTCACGTGTGGATGATCCAGAGGGTGTTAAGGACTCGTTCCCTCACCGTCCTCGGATCGGGGTCCACAGCGTCTACTTCAGGGGTGTCGAAGGGGAGGAAAAAAATCACTAGGGAGAGGATGAGGATAGACTACTTGTTACAAGCTTAGCTCATCAGGTTGCCGAGGGCAACAAGATTGCTAACGGGTTTAAAGAGCTTGCGTTAAACGTGGTGGCACAGGATCTTACCATTAGAATTGGTAGGGATATCACGAAAGATCATGTGAGGAACAGAATGAAGACAATGAAAACCAATTACAGGATTGTTCACACTATCCTCAGTCGCAGGTGTTTTGGTTGGGATACAATACAATGCAAAATAAGTGTTGAGAATGAAGTGAAGAATGATTACCTGCAGGTAATCTCCAATAGATTTGTTTATGATTTGTTTTTCTCTGTAATCAATTTCCACTCATTACTTACAATTACACCATTTTTTTCCAGAGTACTCCCGGACACCTTCGGTTCTTTAACACCCGTTACCCCCTTTATGAAGAATGGAAGTATGTGTTTGGGGAGGATCATGCTACAGGAGAGTTTCTTGACGACAGCCATGCCCCTTCCCAGGAAGAGTTGGGTACTTTTCCTTCCAGCGACCCAGTGGGGCTCGCCGATATGGCCGACAGATTCCCCCCTGTAGGTACTCCTCCAGGTCCTCCACGATGTTCCAGATCACGCCATTCTTCTCCTGTTAGAGACTCTAGCATGGGGTTCAGTGATTCATCCCCTGTGACAACGCCTACTCCGGGTAGCGGCGGAAAGAGGAGGCGGGGTGCAGATGCAAAGCTTGGACAAAATATGGATAGGTTGTCCGACAGTATCAGGATGATGGCTGATGCCATCACATCGACTGCCGAGGTGCACGACCTCAGTCATCTTAAAGACTCGATGATGAGCATGGAGAGTTTCTCCTACAGGGAGCGGGTTAAAGCCTACATGTACCTCCATACCCATCATAAGGAAGTTGAGGTCTTCCTTTCCCTGGAGGACGAGGGACGTCACGAGGTAGTTATCGCTATTTTAGAGCAGTAGCTTCTCCCTATATCTGGTTTTGGTCGTTCCAGTATTTCGCTCTTTAGATGGTGGGTTGACTATTTCTTATTTTGAAGTTAGGTTTTTTGGATATTGTTATGGTGGGTTCTCAACCTTATGTTGGTGGTGGGAAACTCATGTTATGTTTTTTTCGGTTCTATTATGGTTGATGTTATGGTTGGATACTGTTATGGTTGGTTATGTTGTGTTGTTTGGATACGGTTATGTTTAAAACTTTTGGTTATGTTAGTGGGTATGTCCAGCAGGTTCGTGTTGCTTATGTAGGTGGTGAGAAATTGATGGTATGATGACAAACTATGGTTATGTTGTTTATGTTAGTGGTGGTTATTAGTACTTGTATGTTATTTTTATTATATTATTTTGAATTGCATTCCTGCAAGTTAATGGGCAAAATAAAATTTTATGTGGTCTTCAAGGGAAGGCATGTAGGTGTATATGATAGTTGGCAAGACTGTCACGATCAAGTGAACAAGTTTAGTGGAGCCTGCTACCGGTCCTACGGTACTAGGAATGAGGCAGAGGTTGCCCTTCGAGCATTTATACAAGCCAATAGTGGGCCCAGAGAAGATAGGAAAGCAGAGACCAACCACCTTCATCTGGATTCCCGAGGCTCGACAAGTTCTAATGTGACGGGTTCATCGTGTAGTTAGTTTTCGCTGTGGGCTAATATGCTTCAGTGCTAACTCGTGTATGTAGGGAGTACACAAGTTTGTTTTTTTACGTCTATGTTTTGGAGGTTAGCTTATGTTGACAAATGTTGACCATCAAATGTTTTGACCAGTGTTGCCGTTGTGACATATAAATTATAGCTTATGTTGACAAATGTTGACCATCAAATGTTTTGACCAGTGTTTTGACCAGGTTCCCACCAATGTTTAATTGGCAAGTGAACAGGTGTGGGAAACCTTTTCCTCCACAATTTCCCGGGATTCCTGCTCAAGTGAACAGGCGTGGGAAACATTTCCCTGCACAGTTTCTCGGGATTTCTTTTCCTTTTGCCACGTCAGATTCTCGGAAAACCTTTTCTTTTCCTTTCCCGGGAAAACAAGTGAACAGACCCTTAGAGAAGTCCGCTCCTAGAAGACAGGCTTTGTCTCTAGAAATTCCCCCTCTTGGGAGGCTTGTATAGCCTCATTTGCGGGGCGCCCTTATAGGTAGAAGACTAACATAGTCATTTTAGTCGCCCTGACCTTGCCTATCATTGCTAGGGCGATGATAGGGATACTTTGAGTCCTCCTTTGTATATAGGAGACTTGCCCAGTCTCATCAGAACCCTTGTTTACGTCATTTGTGTCTCAGAGACAAGCCTTGTCTCATATAGAGAGTTTCCCCTTTAGGAGGCTTACCTAGCCTCATGTTAGAGTGGCCTCCTCTTTTAGAGCGAGCCTTTGACTTGGTAGTGTTATTAGAGAGTCTCTGACTCATTTGTACTCCCTCCCTAGTGTTATTAGAGAGTCTCTGACTCATTTGTACTCCCTCCCTAGTGTTATTAGTTAGGAGTTTTTCCATTAGAGACTAACTCAGTCATATAGAGCCTTTCCTGCTTGGGATCTTAGATTGTTTTCTCTGTTCTTGGGACACTAACTTTCTTGTTGTGGTTTGTCTCTTTGAGACGCTAGTTGCTTGTTCGGGGTTTTCCCTTTAGCTTTAGGGCTTTGCCCTAGTTTGTGGTTATACTTGCGTGTTCCCTTTAAGAGTGAAAACATTTAAAGGTCCGAAACATTGGAAAAGCTTTAAAATCCAAAAACATTAGAAATTTGAAACTCAAAAATATTTTGAAAACTTTAAAAATATCAAAAAAAAATTTTAAAAATACATTAAAAACCCTTAAATCATTTGGAGTGTTAGGTTTTAGTTAAGAGAGTTCGATTTTCGAACTACGTTGGCTTGATCCTCTTCCACGAGGTACGTAGTGCAGCTTAGGATTTATATCCCAAGTCCAGCCAAACTTTTGTAAATAACATTTTAAATCTTTTTGAATGAGCAACCTTTAAAACCTTGTTTTCAAAAGATCTTCCTCTAGAGTTAGGAGTTTCTCCTAGATATAGAGTTTTAGAGTTAGGAGTTTCTTTTGATAGGTTGTTTGATTGTTTGTTTGTTGTGTGCCTGTTTTAGAGTTAGGGGTCTATCCTAGAGTTATAGGAACGCCTCCGTCCGGTCAGTTGGCGATCCACATCGCCGACTGATGACTATAATAGGATGCGTTAGTCTACCCTTTGTTTTCATTAGGAAACATAGCCTAGTTACACATAGGTTGTAGGAACCACCTGCATTAGCTTAGGGCTAATCTGCATTTAGTTATGGCATATAGGGTGTCCTAAAATCCACAATTCACTGAAATTTAAATAATCGTACAAGAAACTTTAATAACTGGTCCGGTCTTTTAGATCGAGTCTAGGATAGAGGTCTAGGTGTCTTAGGCATCATAGCTTAGAATAGGCGCGAAGAACTATGTTGCTCTGATTCTTGCGGAGGCAGGGATACGTAGGCTTCTTTGGATGAATATCAGACCATCTGAGGACTCGGGCTAAATGGTTTAGAGTCTTAGGATTTGTTGTGTTGTTCTTGTATGTTTTGATGTATTTTCTTACTTTCTTGTACTGATCATATACCTTTAGTTGTAGCTTGCATGTGTATGTCCACCAGAACTTAGACACCAGTTAGGCATGTCACTCACAATCTAGTTGTCATTAGGCGACACATCTTTCATTTTATTTTGTGCATGCTTATTACTTTATCCTCAGGAAATGCATGTTTAGGTAGATGACTCCTGAGGATTGTTCCCATTTCATATGATTTTCGCCCGAAACTCTTCAAGGTTAATAATAAATGGCATAAGAGACCAAGTGCTTGCACTCGGACGAATTGGGAGTGCTCTTCAGACCTTCTCCATTCGTAATCAGGCACGAGCCCATATATATTTCTGGTTATCCGTTGCACAGAGGATTTATTTTTGGGGTTCCATGGCCTATCCATGGATGGCGACTCTGAGTTATTTTAGGTACATCTTGGTTCGGGGATTTATCCTTGGATCAAGAGGTATCTAGTTTGTATCGTCACTCGTGCTATGCTATGAGGGTAGCATCCGTTTCGAGAGTTCCTTGGCAGAGCTCTCCTCTCATGTGGAGATCTTTGAGGATGTAGGGACTCGTTTCCTCATCGTTCACAGGATCGGGGTCCACAGTGTCATGGAATATTAGTGGGGCCAGTTGTGATAGATGGGCGGAGTGGAAAAGACTTGAAAGGATGGGAGTGGAGAAGCATGAAAAGCCCTTGGAAAAAAAAAGGTAATCCTAATTTGAAGTAGACCTTTTTTTTTCCTCTTATTTTTAGGACTCTCTCTCTCTCTCTCTCTCTCTCTCTCTCTCTCTCTCTCTCTCTCTGCTTGTACAAGTTATATTTGTTAGCCAGTATTTAGGGTTAAAAAATTTCTTTAAAATGATCATATGTGTTACATGTAAGGAAGAAGATTCATTTAAAGCAAGTGATATTTCATTTTCTTTGGTCATGGTTTCTTATGTGTCTCTGCCCAGAGGATTTTGAAAAAAGATAAAGATACCCGTTGCGGCTCAAATTTGACCGGTTGTATGAATGGATTCCACCTTTTCAATCTAGCTAAGTAGAAGGGTAGTCGGCTTGGCCTGTGAGTTGCGCTCATAGAAAATCATCAGGGATGCCCCAAGCCGGAACTCCGGGGAAATCCTTCAACACTCAGACAAGGCAACATAATGGGAGCTAGACACAAAGGAGTAGGTGGTTCTCGAGAGTCCGAAAAGGTGTCGAGTGTGCGCACCTGAGAAAAAAATGTCAATTGCTGATACATCAATGGTATTATGGGACAACGGAACAACGTCACACGAACCATGGATGGGACAACGGAACAACGTCCAAGCTATCACTAGTATGGGCGTCGATACTGGCATGGTACTATTGGCAAGGAATGATACCTCAATGGTATTATGAGGCATGGGATGTTGTACAATTGCTGATTACGACAACCCCTTGAGCTGATAGGCAATCAGGTGCAACATGGTCCCAAGAGATTGCATGTCACCGGGTTGGTGAATGATGGGAGTGACACAGTACGGTCCCTAATGGTGACAGACATAGCGGTTGGTGGGTGATGGGACGTCGTACGGCCCCAAAAGTGGAGATTCAGTGAGTTGGTGAGTGAAAGGATGTCGTACAGTCTCCAAAGCCCCTTTTTGATCGAGGGCCTCGGCTACGGAGACCAATGCCTCGGTCGAAACCTGGTCTGGGATCCATTGCATGGCGGCTTCTACTTAGGGTCCCTGGCTCTGAGAGCTCATTTCCGGCCGAGGACTCCCTTCTCAACTGAGGTCCTTAGGTCCTCTGTTCCGCGAAGAGGAGTAGTCGTAGGTTCTCAGTCCTTTGCCCAACCGAGGACTCTCCTCTCAGTCCTCTGGCCAACCGAGGACTCTCCTCTTAGTTTGGCTGCTACAGAATTCCATGGGCTCCTTACCACATGTCATCATGTTATTGGTGTTGGGGGGTTCCACGTGAAAGCAAAATAGTCCCACATCGGAAAAGTGTAACGATGTGAATGGGCTTGTAAGGGAATGGGCTCCTTCCCCTTAACAGCTAGCTTTTGAGGGCGAGTTCTACCCGGGTCCCAACAAGTGGTATCAGAGCCTTGGTTGTTGGTTATTATTTATCTGTGAATCAAAGATGGAGGCAAGTACCTCATCAAGGATGATTAGCCTAAACGTAGGAAATTGGTTAATCTGGAAAGCCAAGATGGAAGATCTGTTATATTCAAGAGACCTCTATTTGCCGATTGAGGGTATAGAGAAGAAGCCGGAATCCGTAAAACCTAATGATTGGAAGACGTTGGACAGGAAAGCTATTGCTTCTATCCGACAATGGTTGGATGATGTTGTGTTCCACCATGTGGCAACGGAAACCAATGCAAGTTCCTTATGGAAAACGTTGCATGATTTCTATGAGAGAAAGACGGCTGGTAATAAGGCGTTCTTGATCAGAAATCTTGTGAACTTGAAGTTTAGAGAGAATGGGTCAGTTGCAGAGCACCTGAATGAGATGCAAAGCGTCGTGAATCAGCTTGCGACTATGAAGATGGTGCTAGATGATGAGCTACAGGCATTGTTATTGCTAAGTTCATTGCCTGACAGTTGGGAGACTCTTATCGTATCCCTTAGTAACTCGGTGCCGGATGGTATATATTGTCACCATGAGCCAAGTTACAAGCAGTTTGTTAAATGAAGAAGTGAGAAGAAAATTTTCAGATTCCTCCCACTCTCAGGCATTAGTTACTGAAGAACGAGGGAGATCAAAGGTCAGGAAAAATTACAGCCGAAGCAAATCAAGAGAAAGATCGAAGTCAAGAAGTGGAATAGTTTGTTTTCATTGCAGGAAGCCTGAACATATAAAGAATGATTGCTGAAAATACAAAAGTGAGTAAAAGAAGGAAAAATGGCCAAGGAAGTAGAGAAACTCAAGAAACCACCGCAGTGGCATCGAGTGAAGTTGTGATCTTCTCGATATGTGGTGAATGTTGTGTTAGCACAGCGTCTTATGGGTCACATTGGGTAGTTGACTCAGGAGCCTCATTCTATGCCATCTCACACAGAGATTTCTTTACCACGTACAAGTCGGGCGACTTTGGTTCGGTAAAGATGGGAAATGACGGCGTATCAAAAATTGTTTGCATTGGTGATGTTGCCATTACCATCAATGTTGGTTGCAAGTTGGTACTTAAAGATGTAAGACATGTTCCTAACCTAAGTTTGAATTTCATCTCAATGAGAAAGCTTGATGATGAAGGGTATATATCACAGTTTGGCAATGGACTGTGGAAGTTGAAAAAATGCTCTCTTATTGTGGCAAGATGTAAGAAGTGTTGCTCCCTCTACAAGACAGATGGACAGTTATATAAGGGCGAGATAAATGCCCTTGAAGAATCTCAACCAGATTTATGGCATCGGCGACTTGGGCACTTAAGTGAGAAAGGTTTGGAGATTTTGGTGAAGAACAATTCCCTTCCAAAACTCAAATGTGCGTCCGTAACCCCTTGTGATCATTTTTTAGTTGGAAAACAACACAGGGTTTCTTTCTCGCATTCTAAAGCTAACCAGAAAACTAACATCCTTGATTTAGTTTATTCTGATGTATGTGGCCCTATGACAGTAAAAACTCTTGCTGGTGCATTGTATTTTATTTCTTTTATTGATGATGCATTTAGGAAAGTTTTGTGTTATGCTATAAAGAGCAAAGATGAAGTGTTTGAAATCGTTCAGAGGTTTCATGTTATGGTTGAGAGGCAAATGTCCAAGGTCTTGAAATGTCTCCTCTCGGATAATGACAGAGAGTACACCTCAAGAAAGTTCAAGGATTATTGTGCGAAGCATGGCATTAGACATGAGAAGACCGTCCCTTATACGCCACAGCACAATAGTGTTGAGGAAAGAATGAACCGCACAATAGTTGAAAGAATTCGAAGTATGCTTTCATGGGCAAAGTTACCTAAAGTATTTTGGGGTGAAGCTATGTGTACAGTGTGTTATTTGATAAATCGATCTCCTTCATCGCCATTAGAAGGAGAGGTGCCAGAAAGAGTATGGACAGGCAAAGATGTGTCCTACTCACACTTACGAGTGTTTGGATGCAAGGCCTTTATACATGTACCTAAGGAGAATCGAAGCAAGCTCGACGACAATGCAACCCAATGTGTATTTTTGGGTTATGGTGATGATGAATTTGGGTACAGGTTATGGGATCCCAAGGCCAAGAAGTTGTATAGAAGCCGTGATGTGGTTTTTCGTGAAGATCAGACGATTTCTGATTTTGGTAAGGAAGAAACACCAAAAGAGGCCACAGTTGAGCTACCAGAAGCTCAAGTCCCCTTACCTACATTTGATGATGATGAGCAACAAGCTGAAGATGATGAAGATCAGGCTTGGGGTAGTGAGGCCCCTCAAATAGATGAAGATGATGTGCATGGTGATACCGAGCAGGGGGAGCAACCCTCTCATGAAGAACCATCTATGTTGAGAAAATCAGAAAGAGAAAGGAAGGCCTCCACTAAATATCCATCATCAGAGTATGTGACACTCACAGAAGGTGAACCAGAAAGCTTCAAAGAAGCTATGACACATGAGCATAAGGTACAATGACAGAAGCCTATGCAAGAAGAGCTCAATTCCTTGCATAAGAACAAGACCTATGAGTTAGTTGAATTGCCAAAGGGTCGAAAAGCTTTGAAGAACAAGTGGGTATTCAAAGTGAAGAATGAAGATGACAAGAAGAATATGAAGCATAAAGCAAGGCTAGTTGTGAAAGGAGTTGGGCAGAACAAGGGTATTGACTTTGATGAAATTTTTTCTCCCGTGGTGAAGATGTCCTCTATTCGCACTATCCTAGGTCTAACAGCTAGCCTAGACTTAGAGGTTGAACAACTATATGTGAAGACAACTTTCTTGCATGGAGACTTAAATGAAGAAATCTACATGGAACAACCAGAAAGTTTCATGTAAAGGGCAAAGAGTAGATGGTTTGCAGGTTGAAGAAGAGTTTGTATGGGTTGAAGGAAGCTCCAAAACAGTGGTACAAGAAGTTTGATTCATTTATGATGGATCAATGGTACAAAAGAATAGCTGCAGATCACTGTATATATGTCAGAAATTTTCATGATGGTAACTTTATTATTCTCTTATTATATGTTGATGATATGCTTATTGTTGGTTAAGATGCTAACTTGATTGGCAGGTTAAAGAAACAGTTGAACCAGGTCTTTGACATGAAAGACTTAGGGCCTGTAAAGCAGATTTTGGGTATGGCAGTGAAGCGTGATAGAAGAAATCAAAAGCTATGGCTATCACAGAAGAAGTACATTGAGAAAGTACTTGGAAGGTTCAACATGAAGAATGCCAAGCCCATCAGTACTCCACCAGCTGGTCACTTCAAGTTGAGTAAGAAGCCTCCAACCAGTAGTGAAGAGAATAAAGAGATGGAGAAGATTCCCTATGCGTCAGTCGTAGGGAGCATAATGTATGATATGGTTTGTACAAGGCCCGACATAGCATATGCGACCGGTGTAGTTAGCAGATATTTGGCAAATCCAGGTATGCAGCATTGGGAAGCTGTAAAATGGATTTTGAGATATCTATGAGGCACTTCGAAACAGTGCTTATGTTTTGGAAACACATCACCCAGGGTGGAAGGTTATACAAATGCAGACATGGCAGGAGATATAGACAGAAGGAAGTCTACTTCAGGCTACCTGTTTACTTTTGCAGGGGAACCATTTCATGGCAATCAAAGCTGCAAAAATGTGCTACACTATCGACTCCAGAGGCAGAGTATATTGCTGCTACAGAAGCTTGTAAGGAGATGCTTTGGCTAAAGCGTTTTCTTATAGAGTTGGGTTTGGACAAGAAGGAATACATAGTCAAATGCGACAGTCAGAGTGCCATTGATTTGAGCAAGAATGCCACTTATCACTCCACGACGAAGCACATTGATGTGCGATAAGATTGCATTAGAGATGTTTTGGAAAATGGGTTGATGGGGATTAGCAAGATTCACACTGATCGGAATCCGTCAGACATGATGACGAAGACAGTGCCAAAGGAGACGCATGAGCTATGCAGAGCTTTGGCAGGCATGGGTAGACACCCCATTTTTACCGAACCCCAATAACTTGGTTTGGAAGGAAACCCTAGTAAACTAGTGTTTTAGAGTCCCAAATTGTGTCCCTAGAGTAGATTAGGGTCCCAGGAAGGTCTCTGCAAAATTTTGTCAAAATCCGAGCAAAAATGCCTATTAAGACGAGTCGAGTTAGAGCAAATGGTGCAATAGAGGAGTGTATTAGCCATTAATCTAACTAGCTTTTACACTAGAGTGAAAATTGGGTGATTTAGTTAATTACACTAAGAAAACTTAGCTTAGGATGTAAGCTACCTTTAAAGGGGGTGAGTTATCCCGCATTAATTTTGGCTTATTTTCTTCCCGAGACCACACCTATTTCGGCAAAACCATGTTTAAAATACCTAAGAAGGGGTGTCTTAGGGTAACCAAAGGGGGAATAGTTTATGTTAATTTTTTATTAAAGCTTTTACCTTAGACCACCCTAATTAACAAAAAGCCAAGTCAAAATATCACATTTTGGGGTGCCCTAGCAACTAATGGGGGTTAAAAATTATGCCTAAACTCTATAAATAGAATATTTGGGCTCTTATTTGAAAAAAGATTAGGGTTTTGAATCTCTTTTTAGAGAGAGAATTCGAGAGAGAGGGAGAGAGCTTTCTAGAGAGAGAAATAGAGCTTTCTAGAGAGAAAGAAGAAAAAGAGCTAGCAAGGGAGGAAATCAAAGAAGAAGCTCAAGGTTGCTAGAATTCACATCAAAAGCTTCAAGATCTACTCAATTTTGGCTGAAATTTTTGATTTTTTGCATTAAAGGTTAGTATATTTTGAGTTTTCTTTGAAAATCTAGCCTAAAATGAGAAATCGAAGTGGAAAATGCCAAAAAATGGTTAGATCTAGAAACCTATGGCTAAAATCTACCAAAATATGTTTAAAAATATTGTCTCATATAAAGATCTAAAGCAATTCACCTCAAATTTTGAGTTCTAGTTAAATTTCGATATGAAAATAGCAAAAATAGGTGTTGTCCATATTCGTTTTTGCCATTTTTATCAATTTTGGTTGGAATTTGTAAAAATTTCTAACATAAAGGTGTAGAGCTCGTTGAGATCTTCGATTTGGCGTATAATGGTCCAAAATCGGCCAAGAAATGAATAAGTTATGCCTATTTTAAGATTTCAGCACAAAAAATTATTCAAAATGGTAAATCAATGCATGTTTTGTATGAATTTCGTGTAGATCTTGAAATCTGAGCTTAGCATTGATAGATCTATGTTTAATTAACATGTTTCATCATGAATTTGAGTAGAATTTCCATAGATCTAGGGTTTTGATGAAAATGCTTTGAAATTTGTAAAATTTATGTTGTTCATATTTGTTGAGTTTTTCACTAAAATTCGGCTAGAACTGAGTGTTGTACTTCACATAAGAGTTGTAGAGATTGTCGAGATCTTCGAGTTTGGATATTCTGGCCCAAATTTGGCTAAAGGATGAGAGAGTTATGCTCTTTCTAAGTTTCAGTCATTCAAAATGTTAATTTTTTTAAGTTTTTGAAAATTTATTGCGTCGAATAACTTTTGGGCTACTTCTGGCCGGATTCGGCCGGAGCCATAGAAGGCAAAGTTGGTCTCCACAAGATTTTCTAAAACTTTGCCAATGTTGTCATTTTTCCAGAAACAATGTATGGTGTGTCAAAAATAATTTTTTAAATTTCAGTTTTCTAGAAAAATTGTGTTTGCTGTAATAGCAGATTGTCGGCTATTTTTGAGGCACTTCTGACCAGATCTGGCCAGAGCCGTAGAAGACAAAGTTGTTCTTTGAATGATTTCCTAAAACGTTTTCGTTGATCAAATTTCACAGAAATGATGTTTTGAGTGTCAAAACTGAGAACGAAATTTCAACTGAAACACTGTTGTCTTTTAATGGCGATGGATCGGAAGCGGACATTTTTCGGCCACTTCTGGCGCGGATCCAAACGAAGTGTTCAACTAAGAGAATGTCATTCATGTTGAGATCTACAATTTTGGTTGTTTATGGTTTTGATGTTTGAGGGTCCGAAATTCAATGCAAAGTTGCATTTTTCACATTATATGACATAACTATGCAATTTCTTGAAAATCATGGACAACATGAGCCCAACCATTTTTAGTGGGTATTTTTGGATGTTTTGAGTTTGGTAGCAAGTCATGAATCATCTCTTGGATGTTTTTCATTATTTACTTGCCATTTGTGGGACATTTTTGTGAAAATTGTCTCTTTAGTTGTGATTTTGCCTTTTATTGCTTTTCAAGGCTATTTTGGACCTAAGACTTTGTTAATGCTTATAGTTGGATATGATGAGCGTGTTGACAAGTTTTAAATCATATATTGAATAATTTTCATCAAATTGTTTGGCATTTTTTAGCCTTTTTGGTGAAAAGTGCATGTTTGATGGATTTTTTATTTTAAGGTTGTTTTGAGCTTAGATTAATTCAAATGGATGTTTTTTATTATGTTGAGCATGCTAGCAGATTATAAATCATATGCAGAGTAATTCTTATGATTTATTTTGAATTTTTGTGCATTTTTAGTGAAATTTGCATGTTGTGTTGTGTGCTTTCAATACCTGTTCAATACTAAATGATTGAAATCAATGATGTATGCAAACAAATGATTTAATCATGATCAAACCTGAATAAAACATGCTGAAAATATCTAAAAGAAGCTAAAATTAAGCATTAAAAGATGCTAGGACCTTGCTAGAGACACTCCACGAACAAGCTTGCTCCATTCTTCCGATTTTTTAGCTAAATGACAACTTAACATTTAAAACTCATAGGATTACTTCTAAAACATGTTTAATTCTTGGAGACCTGTCATGTCTCATTCTGCCTTTGACATCCATTGCTTACATTTCTGGTCTCTCGGTTGCATCATTGCCCGTTGATAACATCTTTTGCACACATTATTATTTTTTCTTTAATCCTTTCTTTTTTAAGGGCGATGAAGGTGTTAGCCCCAGCCCATCATTAGGGGGACTTACTAGGATATGGTAGTACCCCATGTCTTCTTCTTCCCTCTTCTTTAAGTAGAGAGTGTTCATTCTTTTAGATATCTTTTGAATCTTAGATAGCCCTTTCTTTTTAAGGGCGATGAAGGTGTTAGCCCCAGCCCATCATTAGGGGGACTTACTAGGATATGGTAGTATCCCCTGTCTTCATCTTTCCTCTTCTTTAGGTAGAGAGTGTTCATTCTTTTAGATATCTTTTGAATCTTAGATAGCCCTTTCTTTTTTAAGGGCGATGAAGAAGTTATCCCAAGCCCATCTTTAGGGGACTTGCTCAGTCCTAGTAGCGCTCCCCTCTTAGTTAGTAGACTAACATAGTCTTTTAGACACCCTTAAATATTAGAACACTTATCATTGCAAACGCAATGAAAGAGTCATCTAGATCCCCCACTAGGAGACACACTATGTCTCATTAAGGCGATTCTCTTTTGGAGACAAGCCTTGTCGTTTAGAGCTTATCCCTTAGGGAGTTTACTTTGGTCACATTAGAAAGCTACTCATAGGAGGTATGCTTGGCCTCATTTATAGAACCCTCTCTAAGTTGTACCCCAACTTGTACCACCTACTATTTGGAGACCAACTTGGTCTGTTAGTCACCTGTACCATTATTTATCATTGTAAGGGCAATGATAGGGATACTTGGAGCCCATCTTTGTGTCTATGAGACTTGTCCAGTCTCACTAGCACCCATTTTTTGCAGCGTTATTAGAGAGTCTTTGACTTATTGGCACCCCCTCTTAGAGTTGTTAGACATGTTTTGACCTATTTGCACCCCCTCTTTTAGAGTTACTTGTTTAGGAGTTTATCTTCTTATATAGGAGTTTACCCTTAGTGTTGTCGTCACTCCTCTTTGTTAGAGATGAACCCAGTCTTATTAGAGCTTTGTTTACTTGGGATCTTACCTTGTTATTCATAGTTGGAACACCAGTTACTTGTTGTAGATCATTTTAGTGTTCTTTGGACACTAGTTTGCTTGTTCGGGGTTTCCCCTTTAGCTTTAGGGCTTTGCTCTGATTTGTTGTTGCTTTGTTTGTTCCCTTTGGCCTTTGACCAAAAGGATTAAAACATTTGAAAATATAAAAACATTATAAATTCAAAAATAAAAAAACATTTGAGAACTTTAAAAAATTGAAAACATTGGAATATCTGAAAGTTAAAGTTTTTTTAGAGGTCGTTTAGGAAAGTTTATTTCCGAACTACGTTGGCTTGATCTTCTTCCACGAGGTACGTGGGCAGCTTTGGATTCTCGTCCCAAGTTCAGTCAAACTTTGTAAATAAATCATTTAAACTCTTTAAAAAGCACAAAAATCTTTCAAAACATTATTTACGAAAAGATCTTCCTCTAGAGTTAGGAGTTTGCCCTTGATATATTGTGTGCTTTGTTTGTGTTTGTTTTGGGTGTTTTGTGTTTGTGTTAGAGTTAGGAGTTTGTCCTAGCTAGAAACGCCTTCGTCCGGTCAGTTGGCGATCTACATCGCCGACTGATGACCAGAATAGGATGCGTTAGTCTACCCATTATTTTTTTTTAGGACATACAACCTAGTTACACATAGGATATAGGAACCACCTGCATTAGTTTAGGGCTAACTTGCATTTAGTTAGGGCATATAAGATGTCTTAAAATCTACAATCCACTTGAATTTAAATAAACGTTCAAGAAGCTTTAAAAATCAGTCTGGTCTTTTAGGTCAAGTCTAGTTTAGTGATCTAGATGTCTTAGGCATCATAGTTTAGAATAGGTGCGAAGAATTACGTTGTCTTGATTCTCATGGAGGCGGGGATATGTAGGCGGCTTTGGATGAATACCAGACCATCCAAAGAATCGGGCGAAAATATTTAGAGTCTTAGGGTTTGTTGTGTGTAGCATCGAGTCGTGTTGTATGTTTTATTGTATTTTTGTTACTTTAATGTGCAAACCTTATACTTTTAGTTGTAGCATGCATGTGTTTGTCCACCAGAACTTAGACACCCATTACGCATGACACTTGTAACCTGTAGACACCCCCATTTTGCTCTGCCTTAGTCAACAAAGAAGTGAGTATTTTTCTATCAGTTTTTCAGTGTTTTCTATTTCCGTGTCCGTCTCTTATATTTTCTCAATCTTTTCAATCATTTCTGCCGTGTTTCGCATTTTTCCGCTTAGTGTTGAGAGGGGTTATTCACAAGAATCCGAGCAAGGGAGAATTTGGACCCATTGGGTAGGCCCGCATTGAACATGTCGATTGGAATGGGACCAAGAAATGTGCCCCACATTGTCTTTCATGGAAACATGAATTTTTAAACTTATTTGGATTTAATGAGCGAAGTCATTTTTCATGGCGGGCGTAGTGTATTTCGGCCAATCTTGCATGGGCCCATTATTGTTGGAATTCAAGATTAAGGTGGCGGCCCATTAATTGAGTGCTTCGGATCAACTTATGTAAATGGTTTGGCGAGCACCGTCAATTTACATCGTGGCTCGGCAATTGGATGGCTTGTATCATCATAAAGAAATAACTTGTGGGGGCATGACCGCTGAATGGCTCGTTAAATGAAGATTTCAGATCATCCTATGGACACAATTCAGGGGACATGTTTGATTTACAAATTGAAGCCCTCAAGATGAGCGGTTTAGACCATCCTATGAAGCAAGTGGCAGCCATGGCATTGGCATAACAAAATTATGTTGGGGTCATTACATGGATGGGTTAAATCAATTTCCATAGAGTAAACTTGTGTATTTTAGGCGTATGGTGAGGCCCGCCATGCTCCCAAGATGTGTGTGCCAATTCTAAATTGTTCGGCCATGTTGAAATGGGCCCTCATGTTGTTGAATAAAACCCAAAACCCATTATTAGGGGCCCATATGTAAAATGGTTTTCGCATATGGAGATTGTTCGGCCATGTTGAATGCGCTCCACATATATGTGCATTCACATGCTATTTTCAAAAAAAGGTGGTTCTCTTTTAAATTTAGAAGGCCAGATGTAGAATCCGACCATGCAATATGGGACCCACTTAGGCTATTCAAAATGGATGAAAGCCCATGGAATGTTTCTATTTGGGCATGGTATAGCAAATAGGGAAGTTGACTCTAAAGGAATCTTTCAATGCCTTTCATGAAAAGTTATCGTTATTTCTTATTCTTGAAAAGGTGAGTGGTGGAATAATACCTTATTGCTAAAAGAAAAGGAGGCCACGTTTATGTTTTGGGTAATGCCTAAAAATAAAAGAGAACAGATGTTTGGCAATAGGGGGGAATTTTCTTCTATTGCTTTTGGGGGACGGCGATTGCTTTCAAGGGAGGAGATGCACTGTTTTGAAAGGAGGAGGAGGGAGAGATCACGTTGGGGTTTTTGAAGGAGAAATATACATTCTTTTGGGCAGCCATATCTCTGAAAAAGGCTGGAAAACAGACCCTTCATTGCAGTTCCTCTCAACCACCGTATACCCATCACATATACCCACCTCCCATCTCACCCTCAACAGCAGCCTTTCACTCTCAAACTCTCAATCTTCCCCACTCTCCCACACCCGTTAGTCTTCTCATCGCCTCTCCGAACAGCCCTCTGACCGGACCCTTCTAAGAACAGCAGCCCTCCCATCTCCTTATCTCATCTCTCTCATCCCTCTCAAAAACAGAGCACCGAATCTCAACAACCCACTATCCCCTACTCTTCCCATCCCAAGAACACCCTCTTGTCCCTCTCATCCCCTCACCACTCCTCACACTCTCTATCTTTCTCCCTATCTCTCATACTCCCTTTCTTCAGCCCACAAAAAAAAAAAAAAAACCAAAAAAAATAGAAAAAAAAAACGTGGAAAAAAAACAGAGTGTTGTATACTCTGTTTTTTTTCCCATGTTTTATCTCTCTCTCTCTCTCTCTCTCTCTCTCTCTCTCTCTCTCCCCTCTCTACTTCTCTCACTCTCTCTCTACTCGTCTCTACTCCTCTCAACCCCCTCTCTGTCGATCTCTCTCTCGCAATCTCTCTCGGTCTCCACCACTCTCTCACACTCTCTTGGCTTCTCTCTCTCGGCCTCTCTCTCTCACTTTCAACCTCGCTCTATCTCACTCTCCATCTCATATTCTCTGTCCATCTCTCTCTACCTCACACCCTCTCAGCCATAATCTCAATTTTTCAAAAAACTGAGGATCGGTTGTGTTTTGTTTTTTTGTTTTTTCTCGTGTTTCACTCTCTCCTCCCCACTCTCTCTTTATCCCTCTAACTCTCACTCTCTCTATCTCTCTCCCTCAATCATTCTCACTCTCATACTTTCCCTCCCAACCTCTCTTTTCATATCCACGAAAAAAAAACGATAAAAAAACAGATAAAAAAGAAAAAGAAAAAAAAGAGAAAGAACGGAAGGCGGATCGAGCGTCGGCGGGATTTTCGGAGTTTTGGCTCTCGGATTCGACGGGGATCTCGACTACAGATAGGTACATGATTCTCAGATTTTTCCCAGATGATTTGGCATTTTTTATGAATTTTGCATGGTTTTTAGCATTTAATTAAATTTAATTCAATATTAAATGTGTGAACTAAAAATCATGATCTCCATGAGTGTTTCAAATCCGTTTTATCCCAAAATTTAATACGATGTTCTACTTAAATAGAGTAAAATAACTATCGGATCGGATCGGACATTGGATCAAAGGTTTTTTAAAATTTGAGTGAAGATAGAATTTTATTTAAAATATTGGCTGAGAAATTACGAAATTCGAAAAAATAGCCATCTCAGGATGATCTATTTTTCAGAATTTTAAATTTTTCTTGTGTTCATCACATCAGAACAAGGTTGGAGGACATTTTCCAGAATCGTAATTTTCTCGAAAATCGTGTTTTAAAAATAGAAAACTCTTCAAAAATATCTTTTCGACGAAGAAAAATAAACTATATACTAAACGAATTCCAAAATTAATGAAATTTCTTCCGAAAATAATATAATGCTGATACATTCTACCATGAATTGTTGAGAATTTTTGGATTTGGGTTAATATATTATTTTATGCTTTCTTTGAAAATTATGAGATTTTGGGACAATTAATACAGACATTAGATCACAGATAAAATTTCCAACATTTTTATAGTAGTCTTATATTACATATTTCTAGTTTCTGTAAAATTTCAAGTGATTTAGATCTTGTTTCATATGGAATATAGTGTTAATTCATAATCTGGTCTAAAAATTAAAAAATCCGAAATTGATAGTAAATAGTTTCTAAAATTCATAAAAATCTCACAGCATGCTATATTTACTTACATCTTATTTCTGTAGAAATTTTACTGAATTTAGATTTCTATTTCTAGCAGTTTCTGTGTTATTCTTGCAATCTGATCAATTAATTGTTAAATCAAAATTAAATATGAGCTTAAAGTAAAAATCTGTAAAAATATTTCAGTAAGCTATATTTCATCATATCTTGCTTCTGTAGAAGTTTTAACTCATTTCGAATTCGTTTACAATAGTTTCACTTGTAAAATCACTCATACGTTTAAAATTAATAAAATTCATTGAAAATCCGAAACTAATTGAAAATCATCTGAAAATCTCTAAAGAACCTTAACTCTCTGTCACATATTAATTTCTTAATCCATTGAAACATAAATCTTAGGATCTTTAGATTTCCCTGGAAAAATGGCCAGTGCATCCATAATCGTATCCCTATTGCACTCGATCTTTTGACAATTTGAATATTTAAGCTATAGCACGTTTTTGGCTCCGAGGTTACTGTCCACGGAAATCCTGAGATATGCCAGGCAATAAGGTGCTATAACCTAAGTATTAAATTGCGCAAGGAAAGAGCGCACGATTCCCTTCCTTGGATGCTATTCTGGGCCGAAATTGGTGAACCCTATAGCCATTGATAATCCTTAAATGTCCAAAAACTGAAAATCCTTGAAATCTGAAATTAACTAACTTCAAGAGCTTAAATCGATTTGTCTCGAGTATTTCTGAACTATTGGATTATGGTTTCCGATATAAGAACCATTAGAGCCCAATTTAGGAACACTGGTGTCAGGTCGTGTCCTAGGTTTTCGGGAGTCTTAGGTTTTAGGGAGTCCTAGAGTTAGGGGTTCAGCCTCATCACGGACGCTTGCTATGGATAGCAATCGTGCCATAGGTCTAGTTACACTAGTCACCCAATCTTTCCCTAAGACAAGCCTAGTAAACTAGGATGTAGGCTAACCTGCATTAGTCTAAGGAACAACTTGCATTTAGATAAGAATCATATAGCATCTTAGATGAAATCCTAGGATGATAAAATCCTCAACTTGAATTAAATAATTCCTCTTAAAACTGTTGAAACAGTCAAATCAGTCAGGATCGGTGTCTTAGTTGAGTTAGGCATAAGTAGCTTAGCTTAGGTGCACCGAACTACGTCGACTCTGATCCCAGTGAGGCTTGGGTACGTAGGCAGCTTGGATGTGTGATGGCATACCAACCGCGAGTCGGCACTACAACAAATTGTGCTGTTTTGTATATTAATTTTCTTGTAAATGCTTAATCAAATCACTTAGGATTTTCCATGAAATTAGAATTTTAGGAGAACTTTCACGTAGATTGAATTCAAACAAATAAAGTAATCAAGATACACATTTAGGATTCACATTGAAATTAGATCATAGGATGCCTGTCACATAGCTAGCACATTAACATAGAGTTGAATGAGCCATTTAAAATAAATTTAAAAGAGTTAGCTTTTGGAATCGAAGACCGATTATCGGGCAGGAATGGTGCATGTGGTGGATAACTCCCCATACCTTCCATTCTCGTAACCAGGTAGCGAGTCTAGCTTTCTGGTTAATTATGGGTCCTAGATCCCACATCTAGGTGGCGACTCTGTCAGTCTCTTTTGTGTGGAATTCGGATTGCCTTAGTGATCCCAAGTTCACTTAAAAGATGAATTAAAACCAATAATAAAATGCACACGCCAATCGCGTGGGTACGAGAGACCAAGAGAAGGCGTGGCGGCTCGCGCCCCACCCCCCTCGCGGGATCGGGTCCCACAATTTGGCGACTCTGCTGGGGATCACCTAACTTCATTAAAATTTCAAAAGATAATTCATTTGAATTTAATTTAACTGGCTCATAAGAACTTTATCTCTTATATACTTGTTAGATTAGTTTGTATGCTTTATTTTCTCATCACATTTTACTCGAACTTAATCTAACAAAACCTGAAGGCATCATAGATTGCGCGAACTTATTGCACACACTTACATCACTTGCATCTAAACCCTGCATCTCACATGCACACACGTCCTATTTTAGGAACCCGGAGTGTTATCTAGCATGGTTGACTGGGATTTCATCACCTGGTGCCTCTGTGCTAGAGAAGCATTCCACCCTTAGCCTAGCACCTTATGGTGAGTAAACGGATCTCTTGTTCACGTACTAATACGCCGGACACTGGTACAGTATATTGAACATGGATTCGCGCTAAGGGAACTCTTGGCCTTACCCCTAGATTAACCCACACATGCATGTAGTATACGAACACATGTGCGTCACGTGTGTGAGCCTAGTTTAGGATATCCTACCCATTTGTGTCTAGATTAGGCCGTAGTCCATCTTCCAATGGCTATAATCGGTCCTTAGATACACGAACAAAGTCATGAGTCGAAATTCTCTCTCCACTCCGATAGATTATGATTAGGGTTGATGCCTTCAGGTAACACAGATAAAATGTGCGAAGAAAAAAAAAACTTTCCCTTTGGGGTTAGGATATAAATCTCATCATTTCCAAAGATCTCAAAGGATTAGTCATTCATGATCTATCCGTTGTAAGCAATCTTATGCTATCTCATCTCATCTCTTGATCGTACGTCTGTCAATCTTCCATCATGTGATTCGATCATGTATTCATACTTTCTTTTACTGGCAGGAACTTATCCCAATCTCGTGTTCATATAACCGTGATCATTCTTGTATCCTTTCTCTTGGCTTACAGGCATCATGTCTACTCGTACAATTCTTGATTGGATCCGTGGTACATTAAGAGAATCTCACATCTATGCCATAAGCGAGCAAGAGAAAAATCTCTTCGGCTATATGGCGACCATTAAGCTCGATTAGGGATTACTTTATGCCGCATCAGAATGTTGGGATCCCGATCATCATGTCTTCCGTTTTGGCAACCAAGAAATGTGTCCCACCTTTGAAGAATGGTGTGCCTTATTGGAATATCCTGGGGATGGCCCTTTGGTGAAGCCGTCCTGTGTACCAGATTATCATCCTTTGTTCCTTCGCTTGATGAATAATCCAGATGAATCCATGAACTCTTTCATGAAAGGCCAAGAAGTGTCCGTGCAACAACTGATTGACATTTACCCTCCTATTGGACACATTGGTGCTGTTGATATTCAAAAAGCCCGACGGCGCACTTTGAGACTCTGCTCCTTTGCTAAGTTCCTCACTGTCCAGCCTTCTCGCTTTGCGTCAGCTGTTCTTCTGGACCTCGTTGATCAAATGGATCGTGGCGCCAATCCAATTCCTACTATGCTTGCAGAAACCTTCAATGGATTGGATGATATGGCTCGTCTTCGTGCCAGCTCAGGTCCAGGCTCTTATGTTCGCTCCTTCGTTGGTTCTTTCTCAGGATGTCCTGCTTTACTTCAAGTGTGGTTATGCCACAAGCTAAAAATCGCAGCTCCTGTGCATTTCGATCATACGTTATACACCTTCAGTGAATGGCGTCATGATGTTTCCTTTGATCATAAAAGCGATTGGGTTGAATGGTTAAATTCTCGCCAACAAGATCAGATTTATTGGCAAATCCCTGGAATCCAAGAAGCCGTCTTCAACATTGGAGAAGCTAACTACGTTCGCCTTCTTGGTCTCAAAAAGACTTCCTTTTATATTCCTGCCAGGATTCTGCGTCAGTATGGAAGGGAGCAATCTATTGTGCCTCCCCTTCGTCATTTTTATCCGCCTGAGGATCTCAAGCCAAAGATTGTAAAAGCCGTTTCATCTGCTTGGGATGTCAAAATCATCAAGCCTTTAAAAGAGTCAGCTGAGCAAGATTGTCGTCCAAAGAAGAAGTCTAAAAAGAATGCTTAGTTCCACGTTTAATCTTATCCGTTTATCTTTGAAAGAATGAACCCTGTACTCAAGCTTTAATGATTGATCAATAAAGTTCATCTTTCTCTCTCATTATCCTAGTCTATGCATGCATCATTGTTTACTTCTTTCCGTGATTTTAAAATGTGTCTTTCAAATATTTCAGGGAAGTAAACATCATAGCTAACCCTACTACTCCTTGGGTTCGGGTCTCTTCGCGATTGGAGAGGAAATCTGTATCCCCGCCACCTTCTCTAAGAACCCCAGCATCTCCTTCTTTCCCGTCCTCATCCTCACCAATGGCAGACAACCAAGATGGTCTTCCACCCGCTGCTATTACCGATACACTTACCTTGATTCTCCGACAGCTTCAAGAACTCAAAGAAGAGAACCAAGTTATCAAAGCTCAGCTTTCTGAGAAGTTGGGACCGTCGTTGTCCAAAGATAAAGGGCCCATGCACCAAGCAGCTACTT
The DNA here is from genome assembly GCF_043159265.1 of Tasmannia lanceolata. Taxonomy (NCBI): domain Eukaryota; kingdom Viridiplantae; phylum Streptophyta; class Magnoliopsida; order Canellales; family Winteraceae; genus Tasmannia; species Tasmannia lanceolata. Next base: position 3,540,694 of record NW_027518721.1, read on the forward strand.
CAGCAGCACCTGCCCAGCCAGTGTTCATCACTATCCCTGATAAAACCGTAGAATATCTAGAAAAAGAGAAGTATAGCGAGGATCACAGTAGGCCTTCTCAGTCCATGATAGACAAGGCAGTTATGGAAAAATTAGAAACTCTTACCAGGAAGGTTCAGGACATCTAGTTTCAAGACCAGGGTGGCTTCAATCCCAGTGACCTCACACTGTTTCCCGAAATCCGTCTCCCTGCTAATTTTCAAATGCCAGATTTCGACAAATATGATGGTGTGGGTTGTCCAATCACACATTTGCAAATGTTCACCATCATGTGTCAGCCTCAAGGCTTGTCTCCTGAACAAATGGCTCAGCTGTTCCCTGTTTCACTTACTAAAGTTGCTAGGAGATGGTTCATGGTCCTAGACAAGACTCGTTACAGGACATGGAAGGATATCGGTGAGCAATTCATCAGGCAGTTCAAATATGATGATGGGACAGAAATCACTAGAAAGGATTTAGAGAGAACCAAGCAAGACTCGAGAGAATCCTTTCTGATTTTTGTGAAAAGATGGAGGAGACTAGCAGCTCAGATGATGGAGCGCCCTTCTGAGGAAGAGCAAGTCCAGATAATCATGAAAAATACTTCCCCCCAGCTCCAGTATCACATGTCGTTGCAGTATTATCCGGACTTCAAACACTTTATCGTGGCAGGCACCCAAATAGAGGAGGCTATGGCTCAAGGTGTATTCAACCGAAGTAACCCGAATACCAGAGAATTCAGAAAGTCTCCATCAGCTGAAATTAATAACCTTTCCCGCTCCAAGCCTCAGCCTTCAAAACCTCAGAACCCCATGGTGATGGATTATACCCAACCTGCTGTCGCACCTCGGCCACAGGCCCAGACAGAATTTACCCCTCTCCCTCTTCCACCATCTGAGATACTCAAGGAGTGTCTAGCCTCAGGTCGCATAATCCTGCCCGACATTAGGGCTCTTCCTAATCCTTTACCAGCAAATTGGCGAACAGATCAACACTGCGAATACCATAGAAATTCCGGCCATCTCACTGATAGTTGCATTGCCCTAAAATTCAGGATCCAGAGGTTGCTCGACAACAAAGATCTTGTGTTCGAGCCAAAACCCGATAACCCATTACCTGGTCATGCAAATCCTGCTGCTGCTGTCAGTGCTATAACCATAGGGGACCCAAAATTTGATCATCTCACTCTTATCTGTGCCTTAGAACCTACCTTTGAGACGTCTGGGTCAGCACCTTTTGAAGAAGAAGAAGATACAGACAGTGAAGATGTTCTAGTAGCTGCTATCATGATATGAACCAGCCTTCGCCGAGCTTCCGAAGCTAGACAGTTGCGGTAGTTAAAGTTTTAGTCGTTTACTATTTTATGTTGAGTCAGTCATCATGGTCAGTATAATTATTGGGTCCGGTCTTACAGTTCAAGGTTAATGCCTAGTCCAGGCAAGTTATCTTTTATTTTTCTTTTTATTCAGAGTTGTGAATCCTGAGCATGTTCAGGATAGGTCGTCAGATGTAATAGCTTTTTCTTTAAATAAAATTTCAGTTCCAATAGTTCACTTGTGTCTATTTCTTAAGTGTGCTTCTGATCTTAAAATAAGACTCCCTCCTCAAATGAGGACAAAATTGACGAAACTCCACTTGAGTCACAGCAATTACTTGAACAAGAGGAGGAGCGCCAATCCCAGCCTTTCAAAGATGAAATTGAAGTGGTAAACACTGGCACTGAAACTTTGATTCAGTGAATGCCGATTGAAAATACATTACCCTCTGAAGAGTGTGAAGAATTGATAAAATTATTTCAAGAATAAGAAACTTGTCTAGAAAAGCTACAACCGATACCAGGGGCAAGACATAGATAGAAAGCTCAAGAGAATGAAGAAAGTGAGAGACATGCTATACAAGGGGTATAGAGTGGAAACAACTTTCATATTTCCAATCAATGACCTTGGTTCTCAAATTCATAGCATAAAGCCAACAAATTCAAGATAAAATGTTCAAGAGCAAGCATTGAAAAGTGATCATCAGATATCAAGAGTACAAATCAATAGATGGAGGATGTCAAAGAACAAGTTTCGCTCTATGAAAGTCGAAAGCACGTATTAGAATCTTGAAAGAAGAAGATCCATTATCTCTTACCTGGAAATGCCGTCAAGCTCCGTGAAAAAAAAAATAATAATAAATAATCAGTGCCAGAGGGACTCTAGTAACCTAGATCGATTCCCAATCTGAACATTGGAAGGCCCCCTTTGGCTGAATAAATCCCAAAATCAGAACCCAATGTCAAAAGAATACTGTTTTGCAAACCCTTCGAGCCTGAATAAAATTTTCTTGAAAACCCATCAAACCAGGGGCATTCGCCCCGAACTACGCGAGACCTGATCCCTACATTGGGGTACGTAGGCAGCTCGGTTAAAACCGAGTTCGGTCGATTCAAAAAAAGAAAAGAAATTCAATCCTTTCAGAAAAAAGGAGGGACAAGTTCCAAAAGAAGATAAGTCAATTATTCCAGAAAGAAAAGAAAAATCAATTAACCTTCAAACAATTTATCTTCAAACTAGGGGCATCCGCCCTGAACTACCCACGACTTGATTCCTACCTTGGGATATGTAGGCAACCTGTTCGCAGGTTCGGTCGAAATCTTTGTTTAACCTTAAGTCATTCTTTGAAGAGCCATATCCTACCTATAAAGCCCTTCCGGTGTTCGGAATTAATGATATAGGTCCCGAAACACAAAAAGGTAAAAAAAAAAAAGAAAAAAAAAGAACGGAGTTTGAAGATCTGCTAGACTGAAAACCTGAAAGGGCGGTCTAGGCAAAATTTAGGATCATTCCACTGCTAAGTTGAAAACCCGAAAGGGCGGCTTAGACAAAAGCGAAGGGGATAGCCTGCTGGATCAAAGCCTAGAAAGGCGGTTCAGGCAAAAGTTAAGGCTAGCACGGTCCGCCAAGTTAAAAACCCCGAAGAGGTGACTTGGTCACGGTAAGAGAACCATTATAAGAAGGCTACAGCCGGTATCAAGACTGAAGATCAACTGAAGTTCAAGCAAATTCAAGTGACATCCTCAAAACTGGGGGCATTGAAGCTAAGCAATCTTAGGGGTCGTAATTAAATCCTTGAGGCATTACTGTTTTAAGGAAGAAGTCCAGTGTTTACCAAAAAAAAAAAAAAAAGCATTCCTCGAAAGGATAGACTTACCAAATAAAACGTTAACTAAATCAGAAGCATTACTGTGTCTGTCAATGTAGTTAGTCAATCTTTGTCATTCTATGTTTATTCCTTCAGAGCTGCTCAATCCTTTGAGTAGTGCCTTTTATCTAAGTTTTCTCTTTAGAAAGAGTCAATCGTCGTTCTTATGTCCAAATGATGCAACGGTCTTGGTGAAGGAGGCCCGGCCTCGGCAGCTCCCTGCGATCGTATGAAAGAGCTCGGTAATCTAGTCAAGCAGCTTCATTTCAAAGAAGATCAACTCAGAAAAATTTAGAAGTAGAAACATCAGAAAGCCCAGCTTCCGTAAAAAGATCATACCCCAGGAAGGTACCTTAAGCTTGGAAGAGCCTCAGATGCAATGGTGGTTGAGCCAATTTCTCAAAGAGATGAACCATTAAAATTCAGAATCTCTTTCCAGTTAGTTAAATACTATCCTGGTCAAGAGATGTTTATCTAAACACCTGTCAAGAGGCAAATCCCACTTTTCCATGATTATATCTAAGAGAGCCGTTGTTCTAGATTACCAATTTCAAGTATCTTGTTCAAGGTTTCAGTTATCAAAATCCCCAGAAGACAAGACCAGCAGTCTCTTTGAGAAAAATCTTGTTGAAGTTTCATAAAAGTGTTCCTAATCCATTCTTGTTAGTAATGGTTCTTCGTTCCTAAGGTTTGCCGTTTCATCCTTCGGCAAAATCTTAATTTCCAATATCTTTGTCGGGCACGATCCATAATATCCCCGATTTCATTGAGTTCAAAAAATCAAAAATTCATCAAATCCAATCTTACGTCAAATTCAAATTCATGAAAAATCTCTAAACTCTTCGTTGTTCAATTCGTCAATCAAGCTATCTTGTTTCTTTGAGCCCGTTTGTGAACGGTGCCTCTTTTCTCGAGGCCATTTGCGAATGGTCTCGTCTTCTCTTTGAGCCCGTTTGTGAACGGTGCCTCTTTTCTCGAGGCCATTTGTGAATGGTCTTGTCTTCTCCTCGAGCCCGTTTGTGGACGGTGCCTTATTTCCCAAAAATCAAAAATTCATCAAATCCAATCCCCAATTCAAAAAAAATCCAATCCTACGTCAAATTCAAGTTCATAAAAATCTCTAAATTCTTCGTTGTTGAATTCATCAATCAAAGCTATCTTGTGTCTTCGAGCCCGTTTGTGAACGGTGCCTCATTTCTCGAGCCCATTTGTGAATGGTCTCGTCTTCTCCTTGAGCCCGTTTGTGAACAGTGCCTCATTTTCTGAGTCCATTTGTGAATGGTCTCATGTCCTCTTTGAGCCCGTTTGTGAACGGTGCCTCTTTTGTCGAGTCCATTTGTGAATGGTCTCGTCTTCTTTTTGAGTCCGTTTGTGAACGGTGCCTCTTTTTCTAAGTCCATTTGTGAATGGTCTCATGTCCTCTTTGAGCCCGTTTGTGAACGGTGCCTCTTTTGTCGAGTCCATTTGTGAATGGTCTCGTCTTCTTTTTGAGTCCGTTTGTGAACGGTGCCTCTTTTTCTGAGTCCATTTGTGAATGGTCTCATGTCCTCTTTGAGCCCGTTTGTGAATGGTGCCTCTTTTCTCGAGTCCATTTGTGAATGGTCTCGTCTTCTCCTTGAGCCCGTTTGTGAACGGTGCCTCATTTCTCGAGTCCATTTGTGAATGGTCTCGTCTTCTCCTTGAACCCGTTTGTGAACGGGGCCTCATTTCTCGAGTCCATTTGTGAATGGTCTCGTCTTCTCCGTGAGCCCGTTTGTGAACGGTGCCTCATTTCTCGAGCCCATTTGTGAATGGCCCCGTCTTCTCCTTGAGCCCGTTTGTGAACGGTGCCTCATTTCTCGAGCTCATTTGCAAATGGCCTCGTCTTCTCCTTGAGCCCGTTTGTGAACGGTGCCTCATTTCTCAAGTCCATTTGTGAATGGTCTCGTCTTCTCCCTGAGCCCGTTTGTGAACGGTGCCTCATTTTCTGAGTTCATTTGTGAATGGTCTCATGTCCTCCTTGAGCTCGTTTGTGGACGGTGCCTCATTTCTCAAAAAATCAAAAATTCAGCAAATCCAATCCCCGATTCAAAAAAATCCAATCCTACATCAAATTCAAGTTCATGAAAAATCTCTAAATTCTTCGTTGTTGAATTCATCAATCAAAGTTATCTTGTGCCTTGAGCCCCTTTGTGAACGGTGCGTCATTTCTCGAGTCCATTTGTGAATGGTCTCGTCTTCTCCTTGAGCCCGTTTGTGAACGGTGCCTCATTTCTCGAGCCCATTTGTGAATGGCCTCGTCTTCTCCTTGAGCCCGTTTGTGAACGGTGCCTCATTTCTCGAGTCCATTTGTGAATGGTCTCGTCTTCTCCTTGAGCCTGTTTGTGAACGGTGCCTCATTTTCTGAGTTCATTTGTGAATGGTCTCATGTCCTCCTTGAGCCCGTTTGTGGACGGTGCCTCATTTCTCAAAAAATCAAAAATTCATCAAATCCAATCCCCGATTCAAAAAAATCCAATCCTACGTCCAATTCAAGTTCATGAAAAAATCTCTAAATTCTTCGTTGTTGAATTCATCAATCAAAGCTATCTTGTGTCTTCGAGCCCGTTTGTGAACGGTGCTTCATTTCTCGAGCCCATTTGTGAATGGCCTCGTCTTCTCCTTGAGCCCGTTTGTGAACGGTGCCTCATTTCTCGAGTCCATTTGTGAATGGTCTCGTCTTCTCCTTCAACCCGTTTGTGAACGGTGCCTCTTTTCTCGAGTCCATTTGTGAATGGTTTTCTATCCTCCTTGAGGCCGTTTGTGAACGGTGCCTCATTGTCCGAGTCCATTTGGGAATGCTTCTTATCCTCGTTGAACCCGCTTGTGAGCGGCGTCTCACCTTCTTCTAAAAACCGTTTGAGAACGATCTTTGTTCCTTCTCTTCAGAATCCATTCGAAAATGATATCTCATTCTCTCGTTGCCCGTTTGTGAACGGCACAGCATCATAATCATCCTTTGTTCTGAGTTGCAAGGTTTTTGCACCCAGAGTAAATCCGATTCTCCGTTATTCTAAACTGTCATCTCATGGTGCTTAGAGTAAAATATTTTTGATAGATGTTCAAATTCTAGGATTTCATCTAGGGTCTTGCATTATGTTAGGTTGCATTGTGTCTAGGGAGTCCTTTGTCGATTAAAGCTACGCAAAATGGTTCTGTTATTTTGGCTTTGGTATTCGATGACTACGTCATCTCTACCAAAGAGGGGCATCTGTAGACACCCCCATTTTGCTCTGCCTTAGTCAACAAAGAAGTGAGTATTTTTCTATCAGTTTTTCAGTGTTTTCTATTTCCGTGTCCGTCTCTTATATTTTCTCAATCTTTTCAATCATTTCTGCCATGTTTCGCATTTTTCCGCTTAGTGTTGAGAGGGGTTATTCACAAGAATCCGAGCAAGGGAGAATTTGGACCCATTGGGTAGGCCCGCATTGAACATGTCGATTGGAATGGGACCAAGAAATGTGCCCCACATTGTCTTTCATGGAAACATGAATTTTTAAACTTATATGGATTTAATGAGCGAAGTCATTTTTCATGGCGAGCGTAGTGTATTTCGGCCAATCTTGCATGGGCCCATTATTGTTGGAATTCAAGATTAAGGTGGCGGCCCATTAATTGAGTGCTTCGGATCAACCTATGTAAATGGTTTGGCGAGCACCGTCAATTTACATCGTGGCTCGGCAATTGGATGGTTTGGATCATCATAAAGAAATAACTTGTGGGGGCATGACCGGTGAATGGCTCGTTAAATGAACATTTCAGATCATCCTATGGACACAATTCAGGGGACATATTTGATTTACAAATTGAAGCCCTCAAGATGAGCAGTTTAGACCATCCTATGAAGCGAGTGGCAGCCATGGCGTTGGCATAACAAAATTATGTTGGTGTCATTACATGGATGGGTTAAATCAATTTCCATAGAGTAAACTTGTGTATTTTAGGCGTATGGTGAGGCCCGCCATGCTCCCAAGATGTGTGTGCCAATTCTAAATTGTTCGGCCATGTTGAAATGGGCCCTCATGTTGTTGAATAAAACCCAAAACCCATTATTAGGGGCCCATATGTAAAATGGTTTTCGCATATGGAGATTGTTCGGCCATGTTGAATGCGCTCCACATATATGTGCATTCACATGCTATTTTCAAAAAAAGGTGGTTCTCTTTTAAATTTAGAAGGCCAGATGTAGAATCTGACCATGCAATATGGGACCCACTTAGGCTATTTCAAAATGGACGAAAGCCCATGGAATGTTTCTATTTGGGCATGGTATAGCAAATAGGGAAGTTGACTCTAAAGGAATCTTTCAATGCCTTTCATGAAAAGTTATCGTTATTTCTTATTCTTGAAAAGGTGAGTGGTGGAATAATACCTTATTGCTAAAAGAAGAGGCCACGTTTATGTTTTGGGTAATGCCTAAAAATAAAAGAGAACAGATGTTTGGCAATAGGGGGGAATTTTCTTCTATTGCTTTTGGGGGACGGCGATTGCTTTCAAGGGAGGAGATGCACTGTTTTGAAAGGAGGAGGAGGGAGAGATCACGTTGGGGTTTTTGGAGGAGAAATATACATTCTTTTGGGCAGCCATATCTCAAAAAGGCTGGAAAACAGACCCTTCATTGCAGTTCCTCTCAACCACCGTATACCCATCACATATACCCACCTCCCATCTCACCCTCAACAGCAGCCTTTCACTCTCAAACTCTCAATCTTCCCCACTCTCCCACACCTCTTAGTCTTCTCATCTCCTCTCCGAACAGCCCTCTGACCGGACCCTTCTAAGAACAGCAGCCCTCCCAGCTCCCCTATCTCATCTCTCTCATCCCTCTCAAAAACAGAGCACCGAATCTCAACAACCCACTATCCCCTGCTCTTCCCATCCCAAGAACACCCTCTTGTCCCTGTCATCCCCTCACCACTCCTCACACTCTCTATCTTTCTCCCTATCTCTCATACTCCCTTTCTTCAGCCCACAAAAAAAAAAAGAAAAACAAAAAAAAAAATAGAAAAAAAAAACGTGGAAAAAAAACAGAGTGTTGTATACTCTGTTTTTTTCCCACGTTTTATCTCTCTCTCTCTCTCTCTCTCTCTCTCTCTCTCTCTCTCCTCCTCTCACCCCCTCTGTCGATCTCTCTCTCGCAATCTCTCTCGGTCTCCACCACTCTCTCACACTCTCTTGGCTTCTCTCTCTCGGTCTCTCTCTGTCACTTTCAACCTCGCTCTATCTCACTCTCCATCTCATATTCTCTGTCCATCTCTCTCTACCTCACACCCTCTCAGCCATAATCTCAATTTTTCAAAAAACAGAGGATCGGTTGTGTTTTGTTTTTTTGTTTTTTCTCTTGTGTTTCACTCTCTCCTCCCCACTCTCTCTTTATCCCTCTAACTCTCACTCTCTCTATCTCTCTCCCTCAATCATTCTCACTCTCATACTTTCCCTCCAGACCTCTCTTTTCATATCCACGAAAAAAAAACGATAAAAAAACAGATAAAAAGAAAAAGAAAAAAAAGAGAAAGAAAGGAAGGCGGATCGAGCGTCGGCGGGATTTTCGGAGTTTTCGGATCTCGGATTCGGCGGGGATCTCGACTATAGATAGGTACATGATTCTCAGATTTTTCCCAGATGATTTGGCATTTTTTATGAATTTTGCATGGTTTTTAGCATTTAATTAAATTTAATTCAATATTAAATGTGTGAACTAAAAATCATGATCTGCATGAGTGTTTCAAATCCGTTTTGTCCCAAAATTTAATACGATGTTCTACTTAAATAGAGTAAAATAACTATCGGATCGGATCAGACATTGGATCAAAGGTTTTTTAGAATTTGAGTGAAGATAGAATTTTATTTAAAATATTGGCTGAGAAATTACGAAATTCGAAAAAATAGCCATCTCAGGATGATCTATTTTTCGGAATTTTAAATTTTTCTTGTGTTCATCACATCAGAACAAGGTTGGAGGATATTTTCCAGAATCGTAATTTTCTCGAAAATCCTGTTTTAAAAATAGAAAGCTCTTCAAAAATATCTTTTCGACGAAGCAAAATAAAATATATTCTAAAAGAATTCTAAAATTAATGAAATTTCCTGGGAAAATAATATCATGCTGATAAATTCTACCATGAATTTTTGAGAATTGTTGGATTTGGGTTGGTATATTATTTTATGCTTTCTTTGAAAATTATCAGATTTTGGGAGAATTTTTACAGACATCAGATCACAGATAAAATTCCCAAACTTTTTACAGTAGTGTTATATTTCATATTTCTAGTTTCTGTAAAATTTTCAAGTGATTTAGATCTTGTTTGATATGGAATGTACTGTTAATTAATAATCTGGTGTGAAAATTGAAAAATCCGAAATTGATAGTAAATAGTTTCTAAAATTCATGTAAATCTCACAGCATGCTATATTTACTCACATCTTATTTCTGTATAAATTTTATTGAATTTAGATTTCTATTTCTAGTATTTTCTGTGTTATTCTTGCAATCTGATCAATTAATTGTTAAATCAAAATTAAATATGAGCTTAATGTAAAAATCTGTAAAAATCTTTCAGTAAGCTATATTTCATCATATCTTGCTGCTGTAGAAGTTTCAACTCATTTTGAATTCGTTTTCAACAGTTTCACTTGTAAAATCACTCATATGTTTAAAATTGATAAAATTCATTGAAAATTCGAAATTAATTGAAAATCATCTGAAAATCTCTAAAGAACCTTAAATCTCTGTCACATATTAATTTCTTAATCCATTGAAACAGAAATCTTAGGATCTTTAGATTTCCCTGGAAAAATGGCTAGCGCATCCATAATCGTATCCCTATTGCACTCGATCTTTGACAATTAGAATATTTAAGCTATAGCACGTTGTTGGCTCCGAGGTTACTGTCCACGAAAATCCTGAGATATGCCAGGCAATAAGGTGCTATAACCTAAGTATTAAATTGCGCAAGGAAAGAGCGCACGATTCCCTTCCTTGGATGCTATTCTGGCCGAAATTGGTGAACCCTAGAGCCATTGATAATCCTTAAATGTCCAAAAACTGAAAATCCTTGAAATCTGAAATTAACTAACTTCAAGAGCTTAAATCGATTTGTCTCGAGTCTTTCGGAACTATTGGATTATGGTTTCCGATATAAGAACCATTAGAGCCCAATTTAGGAACACTGGTGTCAGGTCGTGTCTTAGGTTTTCGGGAGTCTTAGGTTTTAGGGAGTCCTAGAGTTAGGGGTCCAGCCTCATCACGGACGCTTGCTATGGATAGCAACCGTGCCATATGTCTAGTTACACTAGTCACCCAATCTTTCCCTAAGACAAGCCTAGTAAACTAGGATGTAGGCTAACCTGCATTAGTCTAAGGAACAACTTGCATTTAGATAAGAATCATATAGCATCTTAGATGAAATCCTAGGATAATAAAATCCTCAACTTGAATTAAATAATTCCTCTTAAAACTGTTGAAACAGTCAAATCAGTCCGGATCGGTGTCTTAGTTGAGTTAGGCATAAGTAGCTTAGCTTAGGTGCACCGAACTACGTCGACTCTGATCCCAGTGAGGCTTAGGTACGTAGGCAGCTTGGATGTCTGATGGCATACCAACCGCGAATCGGCACTACAACAAATTGTGGTGTTTTGTATATTAATTTTCGTGTAAATGCTTAATCAAATCACTTAGGATTTTCCATGAAATTAGAATTTTAGGAGAACTTTCACTTAGATTGAATTCAAACAAATAAAGTAATCAAGATACACATTTAGGATTCACATTGAAATTAGATCATAGGATGCCTGTCACATAGCTAGCACATTAACATAGAGTTGAATGAGCCATTTTAAAATAAATTTAAAAGAGTTAGCTTTTAGAATTGAAGACCGATTATCGGGCATGAATGGTGCATGTGGTGGATAACTCCACATACCTTCCATTCTCGTAACCAGGTAGCGAGTCTAGATTTCTGGTTAATTATGGGTCCTAGATCCCACATCTAGGTGGCGACTCTGTCAGTCTCTTTTGTGTAGAATTCGGATTGCCTTAGTGATCCCAAGTTCACATAAAAGATGAATTAAAACCAATAATAAAATGCACACGCCGATCGCGTGGGTACGAGAGACTAAGAGAAGGCGTGGCGGCTCGCACCCCACCCCTCTCGTGGGATCGGGTCCCACATAACCTAGCAATGCTTAGGTGACACTTATCTTTTATTATTTTATATGTGCTTGATAATTTCTATCCCCGGGTCATTCATGTTTAGGAAGACGTTCTCTTGAGGATATTAGTTCTCATTTCATATGATTTTTGCCCAAAACTCCTCAAAGTTAGTAAATAAATGGCATAAGAGACCAAGTGCTCGTACTCGGGCGGATTAAGATGCTCTTCGGACCTTCCTCATCCGTAATTAGGCGCTGACCCATATATATTTCTAGTTATCCATTGCACAGAGAATTTGTTTTTAGGGTTCCATGGCCTATCCATGGATAGCGACTCTGAGTTATTTTAGATACGTCTTGGTTTCGAGCCCCGTCTCCGGATCAAAAGGTATCTTCTCATTTTGTATCGTCACTCGTGCTATGCTATGAGGGTGGCACCTATGTTGAGAGTTCCTTGGTAGAGCTCTCTCTTTCATGTGGAGATCCCAAAGGACCGATGAGGGACTCGTTCCTCACCGCCTCTTCCTCAGGGTCGGGGTCCACAGTGCCACATGAGCATCCAGTTCAGAGATCATCCTCCATGGGGCTGGAGGGCAGATTGTTGTGGGATCCATCCCCATGTGGCCCCACCCACCCACTCGTCTCTTAATTAAAAGAGAGAGTCGGTGGGGGCTTTCACAACGGGTAAAAAAGGGAACAGAAGCCTTGGGGTAATCCTAAAGATGGTTTGAAAATCCTAATCTCCACGAAAGCTTGAAGTCTTTGCTTGGGCAAGAAGGAAGAGGGAACAGAAGCCAAAACATAGGGTTTTGGAGTGGTTCTTAAAGAATAAGAAGAAAATCTATCACGCTTGGTTCTTTGTCGTGGGAAAGCATTCTCTTGCAAAGGGTTTCATGAGGTAACCCACATTTCCTCCAAGATTTGTTTGTTTATCTTCTATTCTTGGTGTATGTCTCAAGTTTTTGGGAAAACTTGAGAAGAAAGACTTTGTATTTCTCTTTTCCTTAGTGGATTTCTTTCGGGGTTTGTCCCGTGGTTTTTTCCTACAGATGGTATCAAAGATAGGGCATGATAACCCCGGTTTGCCTCCGAGGATGGAAATATCCCTTAGGGAAGATCTTGGTAACCCCAGTATGCCTCTGTAGACACCCCATTTTGACCGAACCCCAAATTACTTGGTTTAACTAAAAACCCTATAATATTAGTGAATTAGAGTCCCAAAATCAGCCCTAAGGTAGGCTAGGATCCTAAGTAAGTCCCTCTAAATTTTTGTTGAAATTCGTCGCGGTTTGCTTAGTGAATGAACGAAGTAGATAGTGTAGTGTAACATAGTGTAGGAACAAGGGGAGTGGTTTATCCTGTTTGGGTGTGGTCATGTTGGAGTACGTTGCAGCAGGGGGGTTGTCCTAGGCAACTAATAGAGCTCGAATGTGTTCTCCTTATTTTAATTTAGCATTTGTTTTCATGGGCCACCCTATGCAACCAAAGCCAAGGGCAAACAACATAAATAGAGGTGTCCCAAAGACACTTAAAAGGGGGGCAAAAATTTTATTCAAGTTCTATAAATATGAGAGCTGCTCTCTCATTTGAGGAGGATTTCATTTGTATGTTTCACAAAAAAAACCCTAGCAGAGCCAAATCATATAAAAGAGAAAGAGAGAAACTGAAACCCTAACTTTTTCCCATTTTTTCCGATCAAGTTCTTCTTTCTCCGGCCAATTTCTAGCTTACCTCCGGCAAAGCTCCGGCCATGCTCCGGAAAGATCCGGCCATGTCTTCATCCTCGTCCTCATCTTCTCAGGCAAGATACGGCCGTGCTCCGGCAAGCTCCGGCCAGCTCCTTTTTCTTTTAATCATCTCATATCTCTGTTACTAATCTCTATTGAGTTGAGTCCCTCAGAAATCCGGTTATCATAGCTTTGGAACCCTAATTAGTTAGGGGGAAATCTTAGATCTAGCATATCTTCTACATTTTTTTTACAACTGATTTCATTTTTCATCGAATCTACTGTTTAGTGTCTCAATCACAATCTCTACTTTTATTTTACTTCCTGAAACCCTAGCTTGAAGATTCATGCAAAATCCTTTCTAAAATCTCATATCTTTTCATTTAAATCAGGTTAATTTCAGCAAGATTTACTAGTTTTTAAGCAGGACTTGATCATTTTCTCTGAGGAGTCCCATCAGAAAATTTCTCTGTAGTGAGAATATATTCATTATTTTTCTCTGGTTGAGAGCTTAGACTTTAGGCTCATTTCCTGTGGAATCGAAGAATTATTGAAGAAGCTCTGGCTGAAATTTTCATTTCCGGTGTTCTGACACGACATTGTTTGTTTGAGGCCCCTGATTTTGTATAAGGGTGAACTTGATAGCTAGATGCATAGTTTCAAATTTTTGCTTGAATTAGTTTAGGTCTTTGAGAAGAAGAATTATGATAAGGATTTCAAGATCGTTGATGTAAAGGCTTCTAGGTTCTTGAGAAGAGAAGAAGACGATTCAGTTCTAATCTGTAAATTTCAAAGTTTTGTTTCAAAGACCATTGTCTTCAGCAATTACAAGGTAATTCTCATATGTTTTGTAGTTTAAATCTCTTGTTCTAATTGAATGATTTGGTGATGAAATTGATTTCGGTTGAATCTGTGAAGTTTTTGGTGTAACAATTATAGGCTTATTGTAAGGATATAATTTTAGGCATATTTTGACAAAGTAGGGTATGATGAATTGAGTTGTTTTAGGGTTCATTATATTCAATGTGTTCATAAATTAATATAAATATGATTTGTTATGATCATAGCTTAGTATAGTAGTTTTTCTATTAGAGTACAAGATAATTTAGGGAATTATTAGTTGAAGGTAGAAGTTCATGTTGTTAACAAAATTGATTGGAATACTCTGTTATCTTTGGTTGAAGCATGAATTTTGGAAGTTGTGTGTCTAGGTACTTTAGTAGTTCAAGTGCAATTCAGGTTTTGCCAATTTCATTACCCATACATGCCCTTATTTACATTAAGCTCATGTATGTGAGAGATGTTGAAACAGAATCGTTGGACTGTGAGGTAGTTATTTCTTTGGAGGGTTATTTTGAAAAGTTAACTTCATGATAGTATTTAGTGCATGGTCTTGTGATGGTTTAATGACATAAATTTAAACAGGCCTGGTGCATCTGAAGTGATAGGGCAGTGATCATGTTAGAACTTTAGCTTACCAGTGTTAGCATTACTATATTGCCATGGTTGCGTTAGTGTAATTTGTTTTCATTTCTTGCCTAATTCATTTGAAAGAAATATCATATTCTGGTCTCAACCATGCCCTTTTCTTTGTCCTGTGGTGAAGGCCCAAGTTGAGTCAATTTCCTGAACCTAATCTTGCTTGTGTTGTGTTCTTGTAAAAAAACAAATGGAAGTCTTTATAATAGCAAAGTGAAGCCTTCTTTGTATTTGATGTGATATGAAGTTTGTCTCTGTTATGATACGGATGAGATTATAAATCGTATGATCAAAGTAATTTAAAGGTCTCTACTACACCTTTTATGAGAATGATATCTATGTGATCATTTATCATTATTTGAACGAGACAGTTATATGTTTCTTTGAGTAGTAGGATATGCTGTGATATAGGATGTGATTTTAATTGCATGACTTTAACCACTATTGATTGCTTGAAATGTTACATGAGTTAATGCTTTTCTAATAGTTAGTAGTGAGCATTTGGAGGATACAACAAAACAGCACATCTCCACCCTCCATTTAGTGGACTAGTTTTCTTTCCTTTATTTCATACCGAACAGACCTCTCTCTAGTTTTGGTATTGCAATTATTTTTTTTACTTGGCTCTCTCTCTCTCTCTCTCTCTCTTCATTTTGATTTTGGTAGCCTTTTTACCTTGATACTAGCAGCCCTCACCCTTTTTGATAATGGCAGCCCCCATACTCTTGATAATGGCAGCCCTCATTCTCCTTGATAATGGCAGCCCTCATATTTTTAATAATGGCAGCCTTCATATTTTTTATAATGGCAGCCTTCATATTTTTTATAATGGCAGCCCTAACCCTTATGATAATGGTCAGCCCTCACACCCTTGAGTTTTGGCAGCCCTCACACCCTTGAATTTTGGCAACCCTTTCACCCTTGAATTCAGCAGCCCTCATACTCTTGTTGTCGAGACATGATATTGTCATAGCAGCCATTTCTTTTGTTGATATGGGTATCGGCATGAATTGGTAGTTGTATTTGTACGGCCTATTTCTTTAGTTCTGTTAGTTGACTATAAAGGATACACAGGGGTTGTGAAGATGATTAGATAAAAACTGTATATTTGTATGGGATAGACATTTGGTTTTAAGCTCATGTATTTGGTCCATTGGTGGTTCATTTTATGCTTAGCTGGACTTTTTATTGAGTCTCATTCATTGGATTGGAGCTGATGTTTAAAAGGTTACTGTTATAGCATATTATTATTTTTTAGCCCAATATATTATATCTGGATATTTTGTGGGTGTAAAAATTTGGTGCTTGTGTCTAATAGTTGTAAAGTTGGGATGAAGTTTTCATCCCGGAAGGTAGGATGGGTTATGTCGTACCTTTTGTCATTTTTTTTAACCTGTTGATGCGAGCTAATGATATTAGAATGAATATACATTGGTGTACTTATAGTTTTTCTAGTCCATTTGTTGAAAGGTGTATGTAGAATTGTACCAGTAGATGGAATGAATTTTAATACCTACAACTTAGTTGGTTATTTGTTGTTGACACATGAGAAATGAAGTTATCAAGAATAGGATGGGGTTAGACCCATGTTAATTGTGTTTCTTTAAACTGATATTTTGTGGTTGTTCTATGATTTTCAATTTGACATCATTTATATGCGAATAGTGTTACATTCTATAATTCTTGGATGATGGTTGTCAAAGACATAAGATAGAGAATATGTTCTCGTCATAGTATAAATTTTCAATTCCTTATGGAGTGTTGGAACTTGTTTATGTCTCAATCATTGTCAATATCATGGTTTAATAGTTTTAACCGTTGGCCCAAAGTTGATCGAATCAGTTGTTTCTTCGGACCACCGATTTGCTCGATCTTTGGAAAAACAATCTACCGACGGAGATCGGAGGCTCGCATTGGTCGAAAATTCTGAAAATAGTATTTCTACGGCAATATTGGGCTCAAATGAAAGAGGAAAAATCAACGATTCCAACGGCGAAAGAATTATCAAAATCGGACTTCAAAATCTCCTGAGAACCGCATTTTTCGATTTTCACATTCAAAATATTTGGAAAATCTTTGACAAAGATTCTAGGAGATTTGGTGGCATCATCTTATCCATTCTTTTGATCCCCTAAGGATTGCAATTGATCTCAACCACCCAATCTTATTCCATATCTTTGCAAAGATTTCAGGATATTTGGAGACCCGATCTCGCCCGTTCTTTCGATCACATGGAGATTGTAGTTAATCTCAGCCACCCAAGCTGTTGCCATTCTCAACAAAGGCAACCAAATTGGACATTTCCCTTGTCTTGAAATTTGCTTCCAAATCCACAAAGATTCCAAGGACAAGTGGCATCATCCTGGACCTTGATTTGTTCCTAAATCTTTAGTGCTTGATCCTGGCCACATAAATACTTGCCATTTTGAACATAGCCATGGCTTAAATGGAAGATGCCAAAGAAGAGGGAGAATATTCTAGAAAAATTCGATCTTGGCCATTCTTTCCCCTTCCTTTTTCCATCACTCAATCTCCACTCTACACCTCTAGGCCCTAAAGATGGCAACCTGGCTCATCCCTCCCCTATAAATACCCCTCCATTGCTCCATCCCAAGACACAATTCAATACTCCAAGAGAGCCGACGAAGAACTCTCTTAGCCACTCTTCCCTCCAAAAATTCGTCCAAACCCCCTCACTCCTTCATTTCTTCTCATTCGCCCTCTTTGGTCGTGGAATCACTAAGGAATCAGTTCGAAGTATCTTCAAGGAATCATCTAAAACTCAAGGATCGACATCAAACGGCAAAAGAGGTAGGTCTTTTATTTTTCAATTAAAAATTCATGGCATATAAGGCTGGTATTCATGCATATCTCTCTTAGCTCTTGTCTCTCTCCATCCCTCTTCTGTCTATTTTTTTTTTATCAAATACCCCAACCCACACCGTATGCCGCACCCCCAAAGCCACACCCTAAGACTGCACCCCTAGGCTGCACCCCTAACCCTCACCCGTAATCTGCACCCCAACTCGAGTTAAACCCGAGCCAAATCCAATCCAAAACCTCTTAGGGTCCCGTCCCCATTCGACTATGCTTTAGGGTCCCACATCCAACCAAACAGCCCCCCTCCGCTTAGATTAAATCCCAACCCCACACAATCTCCATCGCCCAATCCCATAACCATCACATGCCTGCAGCTACAACTAGCTAACTTCAGCCACCTCATTCACCCATGGCCCATGTTCTCATCCCATTCATACCATCAACCCATCCATAGCGCCATCTCACCTAACCATGTGCCGTCAGCCCTCTTATCATTTAAATCATACCCCATGTCTCCCACCCATAACCAAACAGCACATGCATTCCTTCATTAATGTCACATCCCTGTAGCAACCAATTCGAGTATGCGCCCTACCCCCCCCCATGGCCATAAGCCACCAAACTTGCCATCCCAGTGGTCTCAGCCAACAACTGGCCTATGGCTATCAACCCAACCCCAACACCTACCCCATCAGACTATGCCATGTCTATTAATCCCATCATCCCCCATCCTCTATATCCATAGTCGAACATCAATCTACATCCATTATCTATTCCCACCTCCACATCTATTACCTACCCATTAATTCCATCAGAACACATCCACACTCATGACCATTAATCCTAATATCCACACCCATATCCATACATCCATAATTCACATGCCCCCCACCCATTAATTCTAGCACTGTACCCCACCACCCTATCCAAACCCAAGCAAACCAAATTGAAATATTCAAGTACACCGTGTGATTCCCCAAATTACATGTGCTGTGCACATTTAACCACCAAAAATCCCAATCGAATCCAACCGGTCTAATCCCTACTCAACCCGAGTCACACACATCCAACCCCGACTCACCCCGGTTCAACCCGAACCACACCTAGCCAATCCCAACTCGGTCTTACCCAAGCTGCACCCAAGCCAAGTCTAACCCGAGCCGCACCCAACCGGATCCAAGTTACACCAAACCCAAACCCAATCCCTCAACCAAGCCAATCCAACCCAACCCGAGTTATCCCGGACCCAACCCTGTCCAACCCAAGCCAACCTGAACCAACCCGGTTCAGCCCCAACCCAACCGGTTCAACTCAAACCCAGAACCCGATCTCAACCCCAACCGAGCAGCCCTCATCCCCGTCCCATGTTCCACAGCCATATATTTTACAGCCACATAGCCCATCCCCATCCCGTAGTACGTTATCCATAGCCCTAATCGGCCTCACCTCGCCCACTACCTCGGTCCAATCCAAGTCAACCCGGTTCAGCCCGTCTAATCCGGACCCAATACAGGTCAGCCCGGTCCAAGCCGGACCCAATCCGAGCCATCCCAGTTCAACCCGGACTCAGTTCGAACTGGTTCAACCCAACCCAGCCCATACCAGCCCCTCAAACTCGATTTAACCCACCCGGTCCAAGGTTAACCCGACCCGAACTCGGATTTGCAGCTCGCACCCCACCACCACATGATCATCATAACATCCCATGGTCATCTACCTCTAGCCCTATCTCTCATCCAATGACCCAACACCCGTCCGTGTACTTCATCAAACCCATGCAGCACCCTGTGATTCGTATACCCATTCATGATACATATGCTCTCCCCCTCCATCCTCAACAGTAGATCATCTAACTACAGGTCCATTACCCCATCCCCATGGCGGTAGGCCTATTACCCCTATACCCATAGTTAGTATCCCATCTCACCGCCGAATAAGAATTAAACCCAACCCAAACTATTTCAACCGGACCTAATTGGTCCAGCACAACCAAACCCATATGGGTTCCACCCCTAACCGAGCTTAGGCTGACCTCAAACATGCTTGGATTCATCCCAACCGAACTTAAGTTGGAAATCAAATCATGGGATGTTAATCATGCATGTAATGTGCACAATCAACGCCATCCCAACATAACTATTTCCACCCAAACCCATGCGGGTTCCATGTACCCAGGTCCAACCCAAACCAACCCGAGTTAACCCGAGTCAACCCAATCCAACCTAACTCTACCCAACCCAAGTGGACCTTCATCCATGTCCGAGCCCACCCAACTCAACTTGTCCTATGCCCATTCCCAAACCCAATTGGTCATGTCCCCGAGCCTAATTAATTAGCCGAACAACTTTTGGCCGAATCTTACGGACGGTTCCTCCTTCCAAGTTCCCAAAATCCCACTCTCAATCTAAATTCCCCATCCAAGTTTCCACTTCTCAATCCTAGCTTCTAAAGCTAATCCCAAATCTCAGTTCCAATTCTCAATCTCAACCACCAATCGGAACTACGTGTGGCTTGATCCCCGCGACGGGGTACGTAGGCAATTTGGCAAAACCAAGTTCAGCTACACCTTTCTCCATCCTTCCCGTTCCCTCACACCCTTCTTCGTCTCTTCCATCCCTCTTTCTATCCCTTCTCCCATTCTCAAATCATTGATTGCATGTTTAGTTCTTTGGTCATTTTCCATGATTAGTTACTTTGCTTTCCATGTTTTAAAAATGGCATGTTACTTGTCTTTGACAGAAATTGCATGTTTAGTTATTTTATTTGAATTGGGAACTCTTTGAAATTTGAAATCCTTAAAGAACCTAAGAACTTTCACCTAATTGGAAAATTACAATTCAAGATCAATTGTAAAAATATTTTAGGTTCTAAACTTAGAGGTTGCACTTTAGGTTCCCCAATAGAATCTTAGAGCCCAAACTTCATAAATATACTGAAAATGCAACTTAGGTCCATTGCATTAGATCTAGGTTCATATAGCATAGGTCATTCTAAGTCAAATCAATTAATCAAATTCAACTTAAACTAAATCTCATCAAATCTCATAAAATGTCAAATCACGCATATAGGCATCTAAGCATTCTAGCTAGGCATTTAGGATCATCACTCATGGCCCGCATGAGTCTAAACTGTGAACGGCTAAAAAAAAATTAGAATGCATCTAGGTTAATAAAGTTCACATTCACCCCCTTTGTTAAACCTAAATAATTAAAGCTTTCAAAAGTTAGGCAAGATCGGTGCTGTACACTTCGTGCGGTACACCTTCCGACTTCGTAACCAGGTAACTTACCCAGAACTCAAAGCGTAGACCAAATTAACAGAGTTAATCATGGGTCCTAGATCCCTAATCTAGGTGGCGACTCTGGTCAGTTGCTTCTTTCGTGAAGTTAGGATTTTTATCCTAAATTTCTGGAAAAAGCAATCATATTCAAATCCAATGGACAAAGGCGCTATCATCATCACAAGACACACACCCTCGTGGGGCCACCCCCTCCGGGATGGGATCCACAGATAGAAACTCTTTTGCAGATCTCCTGGCACTACTTGGAAACCCAGTTCGCTAAAACTTGGGTACTTGCTGCTTGGTTCGCCACGGCTCATCTCCGCAAAGATCGGGAGCGCACTCCTGGTCCGGAACCAGCTCGGATGCAAAAACCAACGCCGCTTGGAAACCCAGTTCGCTAAAACTCGGGTACTTGCTATTTGGAAACCCAGTTCGCTAAAACTCAGATACTTGCTATTTGGAAACCCAGTTCGCTAAAACTCGGGTACTTACTATTTGGAAACCCAGTTCGCTAAAACTCGGGTACTCTAGAAACCCAGTTCGCTAAAACTTGGGTACTCGCTGCTTGGTTCGCCACGACTCGTCTCCGCAAAGATCGGGAGCGCACTCCTGGTCCGGAACCAGCCCGAATGCAAAAACCAACGCCGCTCGGAAACACAGTTCGCTAAAACTAGGGTACTCGCTGCTCGGAAACCCAGTTCGCTAAAACAAGGGTACTTGCTGCTTGGAAACCCAGTTCGCTAAAACTTGGGTACTTTCTGCTTGGTTCGCCCCGGCTCGTCTCCGCAGAGACCGGGAGCGCACTCCTGGTCCAGAACAAGTTTGGACAGCAAAGACCGAAGCCACTCGGAAACCCAGTTCGCTAAAACTAGGGTACTCGCTGCTTGGAAACCCAGTTCGCTAAAACTAGGGTACTCGCTGCTTGGAAACCCAGTTCGCTAAAACTAGGGTATTCGCTGCTCGGATACCTAGTTCGCTAAAACTAGGGTACTCGCTGCTCAGAAATCCAGTTCGCTAAAACTAGGGTACTCGTTGCTCGGAAATCCAGTTCGCTAAAATTAGGGTACTCGCTGCTCAGAAACCCAGTTCGCTAAAACTAGGGTACTCGTTGCTCGGAAATCCAGTTCGCTAAAACTAGGGTACTCATTACTTGGAAACCCAGTTCGCTACAACTCGGGTACTCGCTGCTTAGTTCGCCACGGCTCGTCTCCGCAAAGACCGGGAGCGCACTCCTGGTCCGGAACCAGCCCGGAGGCAAAAACCAACGCCGCTTGGAAACCCAGTTCACTAAAACTCGGGTACTCATTACTCGGAAACCTAGTTCGCTAAAACTAGGGTACTCATTACTCGGAAACTCAGTTCGCTAAAATTAGGGTACTCGCTGCTCGGAAACCCAGTTCACTAAAACTAGGGTACTCGCTGCTGGGAAACCCAGTTCGCTAAAACTAGGGTACTCGCTGCTCGGAAACCCAGTTCGTTAAAACTAGGGTACTCGCTGCTCAAAAACCCAGTTCGCTAAAACTAGGGTACTCGGTGCTCGGAAACCCAGTTTGCTAAAACTAGGGTACTCGCTGCTCGGAAACCCAGTTCGCTAAAACTTGGGTACTCGCTGCTTCGTTCGCCCCGGCTCGTCTCCACAAAGACCGGGGCGCACTCCTAGTCAGGAACGGGCCCTTGCAAAAACCCAAGTTCAGAACATCTCCAGCCAGACTGGATATAACCCGTGGGTAAAACTTAACCTGAAGAAGGTTCCTCCGTTCCTCAAGCCGACCAGGATATAGTGCAATGCGCTACAGGACAAAACTCTGGTCATCTAAAGCCGACCAGGACTCGGCGTGATTCGCTACAAGACAAAATTCAATTTTGTATTTAGCAGATTGCGCTATATTCAGGTCATCTCAAGCCGACCAGGATATAGCGCAATGCGCTACACGACAAAATTCAGTTCATCTCAAGCCGAACTGAATATAGCACAATGCACTACAGGACAAAATTCAGGTCATCTCAAGCCGAACTGGATATAGCGCAATGCGCTACAGGACAAAATTCAGGTCATCTCAAGCCAAACTGGATATAGCGCAATGCGCTATAGGATAAAATCCAGGTCATCTCAAGCCGAACTGTATATAGCGCAATGCGCTACAGGACAAAATTCAGGTCATCTCAAGCCGAACTGACGGCTTGGCCGCACTGATTTTCCAGGCCGTACTGATGGCTTAGCCGAACTGACGGCTTGGCCGCACTGATTTTCCAGGCCGCACTGACGGCTTGGCCGCACTGATTTTCCAGGCCGAACTGACGGCTTGGCCGTACTGAATATGATGCGTCCGCTAGATGACAAAAATCAGATTTTCCAGGCCGGACTGACGGCTTGGCTGCACTAATTTTCCATGCCGGACTGACGGCTTGGCCGCACTGATTTTCCAGGCCGAACTAACGGCTTGGCTGCACTGATTATGACGCGTCCGCTAGATGACAAAAATCAGATTTTCCAGGCCGGACTGATTCTCTAGGCCGGACTGATGGCTTGGCCGAACTGACGGCTTGGCCGCACTGATTTTCCAGGCCGAACTGACGGCTTGGAGGAACTGACTCGCAGGCCGAACAGACAGATTTTCCGGACTGACTCGCAGGCCGGACAGACAGATTTTCCGGACTGATTTCCAGGCCGGACAGACAGATTTTCCGGACTGACTTGCAGGCCGGACAGACAGATTTTCCGGACTGATTTGCAGGCTGGACAGACGAATTTTCCGGACTGACTCGCAGGCCGGACAGACAGATTTTCCAGACTGATTTCCAGGCCAGACACAGATTTTCTAGACTAATTTCCAGGTTGGACAGACAGATTTCCAGACTGACTCGGCAGGCCGGACAAACGGCTTCGCTGGATAGACTCCTCCCGATCAGGAATGTGACTCACCACACTTCCCCAAATCACTACAATGACTTGGAGAACTGGGGGGCAACTGATGGGGTATAAAAACAGCAACCTGTAACAGGTCGACACCTGTCCAGGGGTATTATCGTAATTATCTCAGAGTAGGTAAACTCAAACCTATGGCAGGACAACCCCTGTCCTGGAGTAGGTGAACTCAAACCTATAGCAGGTCGCCACCTGTCCAGGGGTGGGTAATCCACGTCACCAATTTTCCCCTATAAAAGGGGATCCAATGTTCAAACCAAGGGGTAATGCAATAATTTCTCACCCACCACTCTTAAACTAGCTCTGCACTCCTGCTCATACTGACTTGAGTGTCGAAGGGCCTGTCCGGAGTAACACTCCGGGTTGGTCTTCTGACCTCATTTACACCTTGTGCAGGACTCAGCTCCTTATCTCCTTCACTTCCGCTCCTCGGGTCCCCCAGTTTAGCTCTTACGTCACTGCCGTACCTGTTACCGATTTTAGGCCTAACAGGGGGCTCTACCTTATACAAAATGAAACCTCAGGTGGGTGTAGTTGGTGACTTTTAAAAATTAGGATTAGAGTTGAAAATGTCAGAGGGGGTGTGTAACTGCATTTTTCCCTATTTTATAATGGCCCCTCACTCACACTGTAACTTCTTTTCTGGTTCGCTGTTGAGAGCATATAGGGAATTGTAACATCTTTTAAAAGATAATTAAAAAGTGCAAAGTAATGAGTGCAGTGATATTATTGAAATTAATTAAAAAGTGTAAAGTAACGAGCGGAGTGATATCTATCTATATATAATAAAGAGGAAGGGAGGTTTACTGTTCACTGCTGATGTGGTTGTTGACTTTTATGTTGAAAGTTACAATGGGGTTATTTAAGTCTTTATGGGTTTGTCCTTTGTGACTTACTTTTTGGTTTGTCTTTTGTGGCTCTCTTTGCCTTTTGACCCTTTAAGCTCAAATTTTAAGTTTCCCTCCAACACTTCTAAAGTAAGGTGAAAACTAGGGCTGCAACAGGGTCGGGTTGGGTCAGGTTTTTCAAAACCCTAGCCCAACCCTGGAACCCATTATCTCGGCTCTGACCCGCCCTGACTCTGAGTCAGGGCCGAAAAACCTCAACCCATTGCCCGCCCTACAGGGCTCAGTGCTGGCCCTGGCCCGCCCTGATTGGCCCTATTTGGGCAGGGCCAGGCTGGGCCGGCCCTAATTGACCCTAGTGCAAATACCTGTTAAAAGTGCTAAAAATAAAGCAACCACTTATCATATAGAACAAAATGATCAATAAACAGAGAAAGGGAACAAAATAAGACAATATGAATTCAACAACATGACGGGCAACAGAGACAATTAATAATAATAATCTAAAGAAACATCAATCCAAGATAATAGAAAACATTAGCAAAAGAAACATGCACATATGGTTCAATTCTATAATAGGAAACTTAGGGTCGGGCCGGGTCAGGGTACCCGAGGCATTAACCCAGAACCCGACCCGACCTGAGTCAGGGTCTAAAAGAATGAACCCTGACCCGCCCTTAGGGTTGGAAAATCCAACCCTGACCCTGTTCGGACTCAGGGCGGGTCAGGGCTGACAGGGCCAAACTTGCACCCTTAGTGAAAACCTTTAGTCCTAGATGGGAGAATGGAGGAGAAACTTAAGTTCTAATTTTGAATTACTGGGGGATTGTTGACTTTTATGTTGAAAAAGTCATCTGGTAATTCAAAGTTACAATGGGGTTTTTTAAGTCTTTATGGGTTTGTTCTTTGTGACTTACTTTTTGGTTTGTCTTTTGTGGCTCTCTTTGCCTTTTGAGCCTTTAAGCTCAAATTTTAAGTTTCCCTTCAACACTTCTAAAGTAATGTGAAAACCTTAGTCCTAGATGAGAGAATGGAGGAGAAACTTAAGGGCATATATATATAGATCCACTTTTTTTATCTTGTGAATGAGAAAGAGGAAAAGGGAGGTCCTAAGCGCATCAACCGCCGAATCGACCGGATGGCTTGTTTATACCACAGTGGCAGCCCTCTCCTTCCTCCCTTGAATCTAGCATCTTATTTTCCTCCGTATCCGTCACGATAGCTATTATGGTATATATAAACGTTAAGTAACATTGGAATAGAATGCGAAACGATTCCTGGAAATCCACCAGTAACAATAGAATAGAAATTAATTACGTTCTTCCGTCCAGTTTTGGCTAAGTTTCCATTCCGATGTTTCAGACTTCTCGCCATTGATTTCCAAATCTCCTATTGTTTTCGTGCATTTTTAAACCAGTCTTTTCCCTCCCATATTATCCCAACGATCATGCCACTGGAACGGGCAATTTTGCATCGAATAAAATGGAAATCGTTTCCCCTTCCCACGCCATTGTCCTACACGAGATAGTGATCACTTTTTTTCATGTTGTTTCTTCTTTCCACATCTAACGGTCAATCGTTACCTGCGAGATTTTTCAGACCGCAAACATGGAGAAGCAGGAGGTAGATTTTGAGGGACCTGCCCCACCACTGACCCTTCTGTGATATGTAGATCTTTGTCAATGGAAAACAAGGTGGAGTCTGCATAAAAATTGTCATCGTTTTCAGTTCTATCATCGTTTTGATGTAAATGATATGGACTGCTGACTTTGCTTCAAAATCTTCTTAGCTATTAAAGTTAACTTTCAGTTATTTAAACCATGAATTCTGAGATGGGTTTTAGATTTTCTTGGCTAATGTTTGTGTTGCAAAGGGGAATCTTTTTTAAATTGATTATGTTCGTGAGGATCTTCTGTTGCGTTTTTAAGGATTATTTCGAAACCGGCCCCAAATTAAAAGTGGGTGTTCACCACTTCACCCCCTTCTACAACCCACACTATAGGATAATCCAAACCGTCCATTGGATGGGCCACACTGTAAAGAGGTTGTGCCCCAAAAAAACATTTCCATAGGATGATCCCAACCGTCCGATCTATAGAAGTTTCCATAATGTGAGTCCCTCTTTAGATCGGTTGGGCTAATAAGACCTGGCAAAACCGACCCGTGCCCCTGCGTCGACCCGACCCACCCGCAAATTTGTGGGTACGGGCTGGAGTTTTAGTGACCCATGAAAATCGACCCGTGGGTCACCCAACCCGCCAAAACATGGGTTGGGTCAGGTTTACCTGCGGGTACTCGCAGGTTTTGTGGATTTTTTTAATATCTTTATTTTTATTTAAAAAGTAAAAAAACCAAGGGTTAAGATCATATGATCAAAAGCCAAAACAAAAGGGGTTTTATTTTTTTTACTCTTTTCTACTTTTATCTTTACACTAACATAAATAAATTTGTTACTGTGACTAATTTGTTAGTTTGCAAAAATGGGCTTTACCGACTTAAGACCTCATCCCAGCTTCCAGTAGCTTATGGGCTATGCATGAATCCGGCCCCTGTTTTTCAAACTAGATGATTGGACGGTACAACCCACACCATAGTATGATCCAAACCGTGCATTTGATGGGGGTAAATAGGTTGTGCCCAGAAAATCATTAGCATAGGATGACCCCAATCCTCCGATCTAAAGAGGGGCTCACAATATGGAAACTTCTATCGATCGGAAGGTTGGGATCATCCTATGGCAATGAATTTTGGGGCACAATCTATTTATGTTGTGGCCCATCAAATGGACGGTTTGGATCATCCTATGGTGTAGGCTGTACCGTCCAAAAAAAAATATGGGGTGAATTCATACATAAATGGGGTAAATTTATCACCACCCAAAAAAACACTGTTTTGGAAAAAAAATGCTGGTAACCCGCGGGTCAACCCGACCGACCCGCACTAGGTACGGGTCATCTGGTTGCTGACCCGTAGGAATGCGGGTCATTTTTACCCGCACCCGCGGGTAACCCGACCCGACCCACCCATTTGCCAGGTTCAGATGAAAATGATTTTTTCCCCACCTTCTAAGTGGTATTTCTGAAACCAATGGTTCTCTCCCCTGTTTCCATTTTTTAAATTCTTTATTTTTTATTTTCTTCTTTTTACATGTGGAATGTTAGTGGTGTTTCTCAAACCATGGGAAGAATTTTATAATTGTTCTCTCCTTTTTTCCATTTTTCATGGTAATGTTAGTGGTAGAGAATTTAAATTTATGCTTAAAACATTTCATTAGAACAGTTTTAAAGGATACTTTCTTTTGTCGCCATTGATGCCAGAATCCTTTCCCAAAATACTCGATTTAGCTCTCAATGATCCTTTGATCTTTTTGTTAAAATAAATTTTCTAACTAGAACTAAAGGCTTAGCCAATTTTGATCTAACTCTAAATCTGGGTTGTTTATTAGTAAATGAAGGTTGTATTTTTCTTAGATTCATTTGCTCATATAATCTTTATAGCCTACTGTTGTTGTTTTTACTTGGTATTGTGTTTGAAGTTTGATTGGATTCGGACAAGAGTGGATCTATAAGGTTTTGAAGGACATGATCTCTTTAAAGAACAAGCAGACCTAAGTCACCTAACACGAAGTACAGGACTTCAGGTATGGGAAAACATATTACTTCACTCAATGGTTTAATCTATATTGGGTAAATTTTGTAGGGATGAGAGGAATCTGATGTCCCTTGGGTATAAAATCTGATAGACGTGAGAGGTGAACGTTCATTGAGAGATGCTTCTATTGGATCTGCGGATGTAGACTTTGGGCTACTCTTTCTCTTCCGGCTGGTTTTGCAGTTTTCTTTAGTATATTGGAGAAATTATATGATGTTTGGGATTCGGATGCTATCACCACGGTCCCTCTTCTCTTATAGGTATGGACTCATGGTCTATTTTCAGGCAGATGTATAGAGAATCGATCAAATGCTTCTTCTTTTCCATTCATATGTATGCGAATAAATAAATGAAATAATATTCAATCTTTCTAGCTGATTTGTATTTCCGATTAACTTACTATTTTAATTTTGGTTTTTTTTTTTTTTTTTTTTGTGTGTTTGTTTCTCTAATGGATGATCTCCATTTCCTTCTACCTTCTCAAGTCCAGACCCATTTCAAACTATTTATTGTAGCGTTTTGGTTGTAGTTTATTTGTACTCTCTGAATGCTTCAACTCTTAGCGTGTTATATTTAGCTAAAATTTCTAACTCTTGCTTTTTTCACATGTTTTTCGCACCAAGTACTATCTTTTTTGTCCCACTAGTTATTAAAATAAGGGGCTGCCTATTTCATTTAAAATAAAAAAATAAAAAAAATCAAGGGACCGCATATATCAATTACCCATGCAGCAGTATTAGGGCCCGTTTGGATACCTCCTATTTTGTATTTGGATTTGGAATTGAGTTTTGAGGAGCAAAGAAGGTGAAGGAAACTACCAGATCTGTTAATTTCCAATTACTTATTTCCACAGCATATTTGGAAATCTAATTTTTTTCACTGTCAGTCACTTATTTGGAAATCAAAGGATTTGATCCGGATCCAAATCACAACACAAAAAGGCTGCAAATGTGAGAAATACAAATCAAAATCTTCTCGGCATCCAAACGGGCCCTTAATTTAATTAAAAAATGATATGAAACGGGCTTATAGAGAACAGAGAGATGACAACACAAAAAATCAAATTAATCAAATAATTCTTATCAAACCACCACAGTTTTAAATTTTAACTGCAACCGTTCCATCTCCACGGTAACTCCATCTCCTTCTCCACCTTATTAACACATTAGCTAAATTTGCACAAACATGAATCTTTGCAATTAGATTCGTTCATCCACTACCACCATGTCATGAACTAAGCGATACTAAAATCCAATGTGCTTTTTCCAATCATGAAAAGTTGGTTTCTCACTAATGCAGTATACTTTGACTGTCACAATATTCTCATCGCATTCTCTGAGTTCTCCAAGTAGCCTCCCAAGCCAATTAGCTTCTTTGCAAGTATGCACAGTGGCAATGTATTCAGCTTCTGTTGCATTGCAGGCAATACCACAACAATAACAATAAATAGCAAACTAACTGCACCACCAGCTAGGGGTGGACATGGTTCGGTTCGGTTCTGGGGTATATACCCAGAACCGAACCATATGTAATCGGTTCCTGGAATTTGGAACCAGAATCGAACCATCTATCTCTGGAACCGAACCGAACTTGATCGGTTCGGTTCTGGGTTTACCCAGGTGCAATTTATATCCACAAGACCCCTAATCTCTGCAATGTATATCCACAAGAACCCTAATTGATGCAAAAAAAGGAACAAGAACCCTAATCTCTGCATTACAAGAAGAAATCCCCTAATATCCGCACCACAAGCATAAATCCCCCAATCCAACCAACAAAAAAACATAATAAACCCTAACCGAAACATCAAAAACAAGATACACCCCCTTCTTCAACTCTATTGCCAAAAAAACTCCATCAGTAAATCCCCAAATACATCCCCCTTCTTCAACTGTATTGCAAAAAAAAAAAAACGAAAAGAGAGAGAGCGAGAGAGAGAGAGAGAGAGAGAGAGAGAGAGAGAGAGAGAGAGAGAGGTTTCATACTTGGTTTTATCCAAGATTCGTTGAAGGCGACGAGAGTGGCGAGAGGAGGAGCTTGCGCCTTGCGAGGTTGGAGTCTTGGAGAGAGTCGGAGACGGCGAGAGTGGAAAACAGAAAACTACGGTTTCGTTTTTTACGATTGGGATTTTATTCGTTTTTAACTTTTTAAGACTAAAAGGCAAGGCAAATCGTTAAAGGGGGGTGAATTAAAAGGCAAAGCAAAACATTAAAGCAGGGGTGGATTTTCTCACGGAAAATCGGAAACCGTTGGGGGTGGGGTGATTTTATCAGTTGAGGGTCAGTTCTCGGTTCCAGGATCCCAAACCCAGAACCAAACCGAATTTCCACCGGTTCCATGATCTCAAACCGGAACCGAACCATTTAAATGTGGAACCAAACTGAACCGAACCAAAGAGGCCGGTTCGGTTCGGTTCCTCAGGTTGAACTAGAATCATGTCCACCCCTACCACCAGCAAAGGAGAAAACATCCCGGGGTATACTTCTGCCTATCCGTGTCACATAAAAGTCCGAATCAATAGAAACAACACAATTAAGATCCACGCCACTATAATATATGGCAAATTCAGAAGTATCCCTTAGATATCTGAGGGATCCACTTCACAAAATGTCACGCCCCAAACCCCACCCTGGGCGTAAGACATGACAGCGCCGTACACCTGCAAGACAAGTTCCACAAATATACAAGGCTACAAAGCAGATAACAGAAATAACCTGGCATTCATAATTAAAATGTATATCAAATTCAATCTAAGTGGACTCATTAGAGTCAAATCAAATCTCATCTCTCCCCAAGAGTCAGAACAATTAATATAATAAGGTCTTTACATCTTATGCCAAATATTCACTTCCTAATGAACTGAAAATAAATAAACTAAATTAGTCTCTGAGCTAAAATCCAAATCCCAGCAAAGCGTCCTGTTCCTCGTTAACCTCACGAGGGCCAAGACCTGAAAAATGTTAAATAACCACAGTCAGCTGAAAGCTCAGTACATGATAAAATACTACTCTAAGTATGGTCTAAGCATAACAAGGTTCACTCGAGTCAGATGACAAAGTCAAAACTGAATACTGAATTCTCAACTGAACAGTAGGCACAAAGTGAATATAGTGTATGCCAAACAAGGTTCTAAATAAAAGGTGCAATAAAGAAATTCAATGTCTAAGGTCTGATCAAAGTCAAAGGTTTCCGAGTTCAAATACAGTTCAGAGTCATAGACATGTTATTGCTTATACACCAACAGTCCACGGTGTTGGAACTAGTTCCTCAAAGTTCAGATACAAGTCAACAGGGCCAGCGTTTTATCCCATTGACGGGCTAGAAGTTCCAGTGTTCTACCCCCACGGTGGGTCTAGAGTTGCCAAATGTTTTACCCCCATATGGCAGGGTCCAGAAATCATCCAAGCCTCCACAAAAGTGTTCAAAAAGTGTCCAAGGTTCATATTCAAATGGTTCAAAATATTCAAAGTTCAAACTGATAGTTCATAGGTTCAGAGTTCAAAACAGATGTTCATAACAGTATTTCAGAACAGTTATTTCAAGGTTCTAAAGTAGTAATAGGTAAGACAAAATGGCATGCTAGACTCAAAGCTAGTTCAGAAGTTCAAAGGTGTCAATACTGATTTTCAAAAGTCAATGTGAAGAGGGTTTTCAAATACCCATAGTAGTACGTTATTACATACCTCAAAGATGCTCGATTTCTTTCTTAATTCGGATTACGATTCAATATTCTGGTCTGAATAAGGCATAAGTAACAAATAAGGGCCCTAAAAGGTAACCCATTCTATGGCTATTTTTAGTATTTTGGTGATATCATTATTGTAAAGTTTTCAAAACTTATTGAAACTATTTTTAACAGAAAGATGACGTTTTTGGCATATCCGTAGAGTACAAAAGCGTTGAAAACGGACAAGAAACGAATAAGTTATGAATTTTCGAAGTTTTGGAAAAATTGCCGCGCCGGACTTCGAGGAATTCCGGACGTCCGAGGATCCATCTGTTGCCAAACTTGGTACTCACGGACATCCGCCATTTTTCCGGACGTCCGCCCCATGCGCAAGCCCAGATTTCTCCGAAATGTGATTTTCACCGTTTTTGTCACTAAAACGGCCATAACTCCTTCGTTTGGGGTTCAATTTGTGCGAGGTCGGACCCGATGGATTTGTATCGACGAGAGGAATCCATCAAACCCGACTCACGCTCTAAATTCAAACACATGATTTATGAAAAATCGCTAAAGATTCTTATTCGAATCTTTAAAACTCAAATTTCTGAATTCAGATTCTTATATATCGATGTTGAGTTCGTTGGAATTGTAAATCAATATTAGATCCAAGAAAACTCAAGATCAACCCAAAGATTCGTATTTTTAATCCATATTTGAAAATCCGATATAGGGGGTCCCAAGTTGAATTAGAGATGGCAACTATGAGGAGGGAGAATACGGTTGTTTAAGAAAACTAGAATTTACCAATTTGAAAAACTTAAACCGATTAAGAGATCAAAAACAATATTTTAAGCATACAAGTTAAATCTAATGGTGCAATGCAAATGAAAGAGCAAAGAGATAGAAAGAGTGCACCCGAGATTTAAAGTGGTTCGGTCCTCAAACCCGAGGCCTACTCCACTCCACCAACCAAACTCGTTGATGGCTTCACTATTTGATCTTCTTAACCTTGGCGAAGATCGGTGCCAATTACAATTGCTTTAACCTTGGTGGCAATCCTCACCACGGAGAAAAAGGGCTCCGCTTCTCCGAATACTCGCCCGAATACAAATCTTGAAAGATGAAAGAAAGAACTAAAAGATCCCTTCACAAGGGTTACAAAAGATGTACAATTGAGAGCCTATGATCCAAATCCTAGAGTTGGTGATGAGAGGCACAATTGAAGCTTGATTCACTCTTGGGTATTCAAATGAAGTTTAAGAGTGTTAGGATTAAAATTTTGTATGTTTAGAACACCCATATTTATAGGAAAACCAAAATATGACCGTTCAGTGGCATTACGGTAATTCCAGCAAAATTCCAAACGGCTCTTTTTCAGACCGTTGGAGTGTTCTCGGAGTTCCGAGAATAATTCTCGGAGTTCCGAGAATTCTCGGAGTTCCGAGAAAAAATCTCGGAGTTCCGAGAAGCCACACAGAAATTGGAAAAAGTCTACTGGACCATTTCTCGGAGTTCCGAGAATAATTCTCGGAGTTCCGAGAAAAACTCTCGGAGTTCCGAGAAGCCTATGCAGAGCAGATTTTCAATTCTGTTTTTGGGCTTCCAGTTCTCAACCAAGATGGGATTGCTATGTGGTGTGTGAGATTACTTTAATTATGCCTCTAAAAACCTAATCTAGGTTTGGATCAATTACATTAAGAAATGGTCTTCAATATTAATTTCTTCATGTCTTCAAGTCTTCATGACTTCTTGCTTGATGACTTTGGCCTTCCAATTTGTGGTCTAATGTGGGCTTCTTGGCCTTCAATCCAAGCATCCTTGATCTTACTTTATCAAGATCTACAACTTAGACAAACAAACACATTAGTGATAAATGATCACTTGTGTATTGGAATCATCAAAACAAGATGGGAATGCCAAGGTAAAAACCATTGGGCTTACAATATTAATCAAAGTTCTTATTTCTTTTTCTTATCAACCCTTATTTTAGGATTTCTAAGTATCCAAATCTTTCATAGATCATAGATCTTACCTTGGTTCGCGGCTTCGATTTCGAAATCACGATCTCCTCGGCCTTCTTCTTCTCTTTCTCCAATTTCTCTTTCTAGGGCTGCACAACCATTTAGGGTTTGTTTAACCACAAGTTAATCTATTTATAGGCTTTATTAGAAACCCTAATCTGAGTCAAATACCAACGAACAAAAACACCCCTTTTTATTCAAGGGGGGACGAAAATTGAAGGGGGTATTTTGGGTATTTACACAAAATGATAATGATTTTTTTTTAAATGATAAACAGAAATTTATTAAAGAGGCAAACAGTTATACAACAAGGGGGACAAGGTGTCCCATATCTGAACAGCAACTATACCTTCCTCAAAGCATCACTGACACCCATTCCCCAACCCAAGACCTCTAAATGTATAACATGTTTACCGCTGGGAATCCTACCCCAATTATCACGGTCCCTGAAGTTGGTGGTTCTACCATCTCATCTCATTGTGATGCCTCCAAGAGTTGGATGCTAATACTGAGATTGCAGGAAAGCAGTTTGATGACAAGTAACAGCGCCAACTAGAATAATCTATACAGTGATATCATCCTCTTTTGACCTTGGCTTATCTCAACATATGCTTGAATAGAGGTTGAACCATCAGTAAAAGATCACGAATTTTAGAGACAATGTCTGCTATATCTTCCATGGCCCCTATGCTAGCATGTAGCCCATGTCACTATGTTGCAGAACGATCCAAGGACTACGCCCGTCATTCATGTACCACTTTTGTCCCCATAATAATACTAGCTTCTGCCTCATTCATGTCATAAACCCCTGCTGGGCCAGAGAATGACAACAATGGTTTGCCATTACAATCCTGAAATAAACCTCCTACGCACTCTCCCTAGGTTTCCTCTCGAACTTCCAATGGTTTGTTCTTGCATCTTCTTTCCGTAATAACCGTTTCATTCTCTTAGGATATCACCCACTTGGTAGTTTGACTCTAACTTAGTCGCTCTTCCCTAACAAATACGATCAATTTTTAACATCTAATAGAATTCTTCCCAAGATTTTTTTTTTTTTAAATATGCAGTTGTTTCGCTCCCAAGTGGAGATGGCTACCATCTCAGTGTGGTTTCGCTCTTGCTTCTTCTTTCCATAATAATCATCTGCCATTCTCTTAGGATATCACCCACTTGGTAGTTTGACTCCAACTTCGTCGCTCTTCCCTGACATATAAGATTAATTTCGCCTCGCCAAATGGTCCGCCTTGCCACTCTAGCAAGATCATCTTAGTAGATCTTTGGAACACCTGAGACATCCAAAGCACTTGAGTATCTCCAGCCATAAACCATGAGAAAAAGGGAAATGGATCAGTAGACGATCTAGCGTCTCCCCCTTCTTATAGAAAATGCACCAACTTGCCATCTGGAATTTTCTTCTTTTTATCCAATCACAGGTGTTGACATTCTTATTTACCATAGTCCATGCAAATGCCATTACCCCAGGGCACTGGACTAATACATTCTTGGGCGGCGAACTCCCTCTCCATTACCATGCAAATGCCATTACCCTGCTACTAAACTCGAAGAACTTTTTAAAGACTAGGCCCTCAATCTTTGGTCTCCAATAGTGTTCCTTTGTATATAGCTTGGAAAAGTATCGGATCATGATATCCTTTACATGGTTCCATTCCTCAATCAATTCTTCTTCCTCCAAGATGCAATTAATAGCATTAATCTGATGGTCACCCTCCTAAAGACAAATAGCTCGAGACTTGAGTTTCCTAATAATTTCCTCGCTCCTAAGAATCTCCTCATACTTCGCCTTTAATGTCATTCTTTCATTTGTTTCACCATTGTCCAAGACATTCCTTTCCTCTTTTCTTCCAAGTAAGTCCAAAGCATGTAGGATTTCTTACTTCCTAAATTTTTTCCCTTCTTCGTCCATTTATTTTTAATTTAAGAGCTTTCAATTTCATGCATATTACAAAAACTTTCTATCCCAACACTGGGATTTCCTTTCACCATTCCTCTATATTATCATCAAACCCTGGATTTTGGCACAATGCCCCATCAAACTTAAAATGGCTTCGGCTCGGCATAGAAATCCTTCGTCTCTAGGAGTAGAGAGCAATGGTAAAAAATTGGTCTTAGAAGAGCTCTGATGTATTATTGGGAAAACTCTTCCCACTCTTTCAATATTAGCACCCGGTCAAGCCTACATAATGTTGGTGCAAATAGGGAAATTATAAAAATGAAAACTGCGATAGTATGATCTTAGAGAAAGATGGAAATACCAAACAGAGAATAGATAATCCTCAATATCTGTAGAGCTGCTGTACGTCCTCGAACGCTTCGCTTAAGACGTTATTCGGCCCTATTCCGGTGCAAGGATCTGACGACCGAACCGTCTCCAGGAACAGCAACTAAGTGTTGATGTGCACCTACCAAACACTTTAACAACAAAGCTTCGAGTCTCTCTAGTTAAGCAAATCGGGCTCTACAAAAACACCTTAAGGCTTCTTGTGAAGATTTTAATCTCACACCAAAATATGGGACACACCCTTGGTTGGCTTTTCTTTCACACACCACAACAGTGGTGTAGAACATTTTTCTTCTCTCTTTTTTCTCTTATTAGAAGCTAGCCAAGAGTCTCTTCATTCGTATGGAATCACCCTTAATGAGAGACCTAAAGGCATTCAAGTAAAATGAGTAAACCAAAGAGCCACCATAAATGGAATGCAAAGAGTCACCAAGAAAGTCCCACTCTTTTGTCCTTTTTGTGCATGACTTTTGGAGTACCAAGGAATATGAAAAGCTACCTTAAAGCCTCAGCCCAATTATTGAATATTTGAAACTTAGATTTTTTAATAAAAAATCCAACAATCCTCCACAAGTTTCAAATCATTCACAAACTGAGAGAGCTCGTCACATTGTGCATAATGAAAATGTCCGAAGACTTGAATTTCCAAATAGATTATCTGAATTGTAATGTAAGTACATGGTGGACTTAGCCTTGAATCAGCACCTTTCTACTTTTCTGTAATAACACATGACTAGACTCAGAGTACAAGTGCATAGTGGACCATGCCTTGAACTACCACACTACTCACAAGCTTGCTTGAAACAAATAGCACACAGTGCTTTTCCTGGTTCTGCGAGGGCTCTAGGAGTATGCCAGTTCCATAGAAGACACATAGTCTCCATCCTAACATAGGTGTGTCATTTAGTGTGTTCCTGTCAAATACCCTGTACCCGTAGTACTTCGGACCACATTAAGGCTTAAAAACCAACCTCTTTATCATGACAGGTTTCTGTGTGGTCTCTAGCAATCTTTCAGATTACATAGGAGATGACAAACCTCCATCCGCACATAGGTGAGCTCCTCAGAGTATCCACAATACTCAGGACTCATTAAGGCACTAAAGCCAACCTCAACTCATTCATGTTTCTGCATGGACTCTAGCAGTCTTGCCTACTCAGACCACATAAGAGGTGATATGCCTCTACCCATACATAGGTGAGTCCCTCAGGGCATGCACCTGTCATGCATCCCACACACAAAGTGCTTTGGGCTCATTAAGGCTTACAGTCATCCTCTATTCCGACATGTTAAGTGAACTATCATAGGAATGGTCTCAAACTATTTATATTAAAGTGCACCAAAAAACAAATCCATTCATATTTCATTCTTTGAACCATGAACTATATTTGATGGTAGACTAAGCTTTGAACCACGAATATAGTTTAATGATAGATAGAAATACAAATAGATTATCTAGGCAAGAGACTCATTCCAACAAGTGAGAGACGTTTTCTGCAACTCATGCAATGAGACCCTTGTGCAACACATGCACTTAGTCCTTTATGCAACAAATGCAAGCAACATGAATCAGTCTACTTATGTTTTATTCTTTGAACCATGAATGACAAAGTTAGGTAGACAAGTCTTTGAACCATAAATGTCATTACAATGGTAGATATAAACACAAAAGACCTTTCCAAATGCAAATGACCATAATTCAAATGCAAATTGCCATACCTCAAATGGACGTAAGTCCCATTCTAACTCAGATAACTCAGACAGATGGAACAGATAACTTCTGGTTGTAGTCATATGGAACAGATAACTCAGACAGATCAAAATATCCATATGTCTTCAGCATGCCCTCGATGTAATGAGATTAAGACAAACGAAACCTAGACTCTGTCCTCAGAACTCTGATCCCTAGGATAGTATTGGCAACTCCAAGATCTTTCATACTAAAATGTGATGAAAGAAAATCTTTCACAGAAGTCACAATCTGTATATCTGTCCCAATGATCAGCATGTCATCTACATAGAGACGGATGATTACTGCCTTATCCCCATCAACCTTGCTGTATAGGCATTTATCAGAGTTATTGACACCAAATCCATCACTCCTGAGGATTTTGTCAAACTTCTCGTGCCATAGCTTTGGACCTTGTTTTCGACCGTAGAGAGATCTTATCAACCTGCACACTTTGTTCTGTTGACCTTCAACACAGAATCCCTCTGGTTGTTGCATGAACAGTTCCTCAGTCAGATCACTATTCAGGAATGCCGTTTTCACATCCATCTGATGCACAATCATTCCTTCTATTGTTGCTAAAGCAATAAAAACATGAACTGTTGTAATCCGACAAACTGGTGCATAAGTATCAAAGAAGTCTATACCTTCTTTCTGAGTGAAGCCTTTAGCCACCAATCTGGCTTTATACTTCTCTATGGAACCGTCTGCACGCAACTTCTTCTTAAAGACCCACTTACAACCAATGGGCTTAGCACCTTCAAGAAGATTTACTAGCTCCCAAGTATTGTTCTGGATCAATGAGTCCATCTCATCATTAACAGCTTCTTTCTATAATAGAGCATCTTTAGAACTTATCGCTTCTTTGAATGTTTGTGGATCTACTTCAACACTGTATGTCATAAAGTCGTCCCCAAAAGACTTAGCTTTCTTGATACGTTTTGAATGAGGCTCATGAGATTCAGGAATGATGGAATCATCATTCACTTCAACTTCCTTAGACATTTGGATACGTTTCCATGATTTTACAGGATTTCTATCGAAATTTCCGAAACCAAACTAAATCTTACCTTTGAATTCCTCAAAATTCCTGAATTCTATCATTTGGACACGTTATACGTTCCCATGATTTTAAAGGATGTCCACCGAAATTTCCACTGAAACTGAAATATATCCATTTTTTCATGGAATTCAGGAATTCAAAGGTAAGATTCCAAAACACTTTTTTTTTCTTTTTTCTGTTGTGCCGAAAAACCATGTGTTGAGCCATTTTTTACTTTTTCACGACACCCTATGTGATTGCACGGAGTTTGCACGAAATTTTCCCCAAATTTCGTCAAAATTCGTTCGAATTTCGTCAACATGTAAAAAAATAAGCTTATGCACAATTTCGTTCTAAATTTTGCCAAAATTTAGGGAAAATAAATTTTCCGATTCATTTTCTTTCGGTGTCGGTCCACACCGAAACCGACATATTTCGGCCGACATTTCGAATTTCGGCCAAAATTTAAAACCACGATCAAGTGAACCATTCTAGCTCAATCCTACTCTCTATTTATCAACCCCATACCAACAATCATCTCTCATTCATCCATCCCAACAGCTTGCCTCACCATCACGATGCCCTACACAGACCAATGTTACCTGGAACGCGGTTCGTTTCCGTACGTGGTACGGGAACAGGTACAGGGTACGATGGTAGCGCGGTACGATGAGGGTATGGTATGTTGGTTAGCTATTCGGGGTCCCTGTCAGTTTGGAGCACTAATTCGAACTCACACTCTCTCTTTCTCTCTCTCTCTCTCTACACACACACACACATATGTGTGTAATTTCATATATTTTTACAAGAATATCATTCCAAAGTACACACTAGATACATTTAATACACAAAATATAAAAACCTCATTTATGTCATACATATTTTTTCAAAAAGAAAGTTCCCATTGGAATATATGAATATCCTTCCATAGTCCATACTCCATACTACATCCATTTAATAATATATAAAAAAAAGCCCCTCATGTATGCCCTACATATTTTTTTTCAAAAAGAAAGATCAAGTTCCAGTCCAACCCAAAATATATATAATGTGTAGCTCTCTCCATCTCTCCCTTAGTCTATATGCATCTCTCTCTTTCTCTCCCGCGGGTCGTCATTTTTGGCGATCCAGATCGCTAACGAACCACGTTTGGGATCGTGCGATTCCGGATCGCAGGTCGAAGGGCGGATGGCGAAATCGATAACTATGACACGGACTTCTAAACCACCAGTCTATCTTCACGATTTCCATTACTTATTGGCTGACACAAATCCATAATGCTCACTAACATGCCTGCAAGGTACTGTGGACCCCGATCCAAGGACGGCGAGGGAACGAGTCCCTATCACCCTCTCTGGATCATCCACATGTGTGGAGAGCTCTACCAAGGAACTCTCAAAACGGTTGCCACCCTCATAGCATAGCACGAGTGGCGATACAAACTAGATATCTCTTGATCCAAGGATAAATCCCTAAACTAAGAAATACCTAAAATAACTCAGAGTCGCCATCCATAGATATGTCATGGAACCCCAAAATCAAATCCTCTGTGCAATGGATAACCAGAAATATATATGGGTTCGTACCTGGTTACGAATGGAGAAGGTCTGAGAGCACCCCCAATTCGTCCGGGTGCAAGCACTCGGTCTCTTATGCCATTTATTATTAACTCTAAAGAAGTTTGGATAAAAATCATATGAAATGGGAACAATCCTCAGGAGTCGTCTACCTAAGCATGCATTTCCTGAGGATAAAATAATAAGCATACACAAAATAAAGTAAAAGATGTGTCACCTATTCTCAAATATGTTATGAGTGACATGCCTAACTGGTGTCTAAGTTCTGATATGCAAACACATGCAAGCTATAACTAAAGGTATAGGATCAATACAAGAAAGTAAGAAAACACATCAAAAAAATACAATAACTACACAACAAATCCTAAGACTCTAAATGATTAGCCCGAGTCTTCGGATGGTCTGGTATTCATCTAAAGAAGCCTACGTATCCCCGCCTCCGCAAGAATCAGAGCCACGTAGTTCTTCGCGCCTATTCTAAGCTGTGATGCCTAAGACATCTAGCCCTCTATCCTAGACTCAATCTAAAAGACCAGACCAATTATTAAAGTTTATTGTACGATTATTTAAATTCCAGTGAATGGTGGATTTTAGGACACCCTATATGTCCTAACTAAATGCAGATTAGCCCTAAGCTAATGCAGGTGGTTCCTACAACTTATGTGTAACTATGCTGTGTTTCCTAAGAAAAACAAAGGGTTGACTAACGTATCCTATTCTAGTCATCACTCGGCGATGTGGATCGCCGACTGACCGGACGGAGGCGCTCCTATAACTCTAGGACAGACCCCTAACTCTAAAACAAGCATACAACAAACAAACAAACAAACAACCTATCAAAAGAAACTCCTAACTCTGAAACTCTCTATCTAGGAGAAACTCCTAACTCTAGAGGAAGATCTTTTGAAAACAAGGTTTTAAAGGCTGTTTATTCAGAAAGATTTAAAATACTATTTACAAAAAGTTTGGCTGGACTTGGGATAAAGATCCCAAGCTGCACTACGTACCTCGTGGAAGAGGATCAAGCCAACGTAGTTCGAAACGAACTCTCCTAATTACTATTTCTAAAACACTCAACACTTCAGATTTTTTTTTAAGGTTTTCAAATGTTTTTTTATGTTTTAAATTTCTATTGTTTTTGAGTTCTAAAATATTCGATGTTTTTGGATTTTAAAACTTTTTCCAATGTTTTTTTAAGTTTAAAGAGTTTTTACCCTTTTGGTCAAAGACCTAAGGGAATATACAAAGCAAAACCCTAGGGCTAAACCCTAGGGCTAACAGGGGAAACCCCTAAACTAGGTAAACCAACGCCAAAGACGAGGGAATGATCTAAGATCACAAATAAGAAAAGCTCTAATGAGACTGTGCTAGTCTCTAACAAAGAAGAACGACAACAAGAATAAGGAGAAACTCCTAACAGATAATACCAAGGAAGGAGACAAATGAGCCCGAGGCTCTCTAATACTACAAATTAAAGGAGGAATGAGTCAAAGACTCTTTAGAAGGAGCTGCTCTAATATAAGGCTGGGTAAGCCTTCTAAAAATGGAAACCCTCTAAATGAGACAAGGTTTGTCTCCAAATAGGGGCTCCATAAATGAGGCAAGGCATGCCTCCTATAGGTACATTATCTATCAAAATCAAGGCAACCTCCCTGAGGGTAGGCTCTAAATGAGGCTTGTCTCCAAAGGAGCACGGCCTAATGAGACATAGTATGTCTCCTAGTATGGGTCCAATTTCTATCAGTGTCTAAAAGACCATTAAAGTCTACTATATAAAGGAGGGGAGCTCTACTTGGACTGAGCAAGTCCCCTAAAATGGGCTCTTCTAACGAGACAATATTAGCCTCCCTATAAAGAATTGGATTGTTCAACTACACATCACTTTCAACAATAGATGAAACTTCTATTAATAAAACACAAGATATTTTCAATTAACACTATTATCCTCTACATATGCCATAAATTTTAGCACAAGCAAACCTAGTGTCACTGATTATATCATGAGATGCCAACTAATATATTGCAAGCAATTCAAATTCTTATATATAAAAGAAACAGAGCTTATGAAATTAGACATATTAGAAACCTGAATCAAATTAGAGGCTTAAATTCTTCTCTTTCCTACACCTTGTGCAGACCTCCTGACTACATCATTCTAAGTGAAAGAGTGTTTCTAAATGACAAAATAAAATGTGGGCTGCACATATTCAAATTGAAAGAGTGGCTGCCAAGAGCCAAAATAAAGTGCACAAAGTCTACAGGGCAGCAACTATGTTACAATTATGAAAGATTATAATACTAGAATGCATGAGTATATAAGGCAGAAATGAGTGTATAAGGTAGAAACAGGGCTATAATTATGAGCATACAAGACAATGAGTAGATAATATTGAATCATGATTGCACTTTATGTTAATAAAGAACAATTCATTCAAATATGGAATCATATCTATGCAATTTCAAAGGCCAAAGAAGTTTCCCAAGTTTTATGCTTAAATTCAGCTTAATAAGCCACAACATTATCAAGGATTTTGTACAAGTCTTAATGTGTCATTTGTTATATAAGTCACACTCTTAGACATACAGACATATATGTAACCGCACTTATGCACATTCACATATACATGTTCTTTCATACACACATCAACACACATTTGATACATATAGACACTCTCACATACACATACCTGTATATGCTCAACCACATTCACAACTATTCATCTATTGACAAGAAACCCAATGAATAGAATTGAGTAAAACAGGGATTAAGTTATGAATTTGAACCCTACAAAACAGGGTTGAAAAACAAAGTGAAATCATCGCCCTTGCATTTTACCAATCAAAGGGAGGAAATATTGTGCAGAAAGTGAGCCAAACTTGGACAGATTTGTGTGCGTGAACTGCGCCAAACAGAGACAGATTTATGTGCATGAACTGTGTCAAACAAGGACAAATTTGTGTATGCAAATAATAGTATCCCTACATAAAACAGTTTTGTTAGAGGTAAATGACACTACAACTGCCACATGTTAAACCATTATTATGACCAGTTTACAGTGAGCGCACAACTCCAAATTGAACAAAATCTCCTTCAATATTCTTTTTCTATATTTTTTTTATTTCATTCAGCTCATAAAGAAATTTATGATTCAACCAACACTCAAAATCCATTTGAATAGCTTCTACAAGTTCAAATACAAGTTTACTCTGAATTGATTTATGATTCATAAATTCAATCAAACCTACAAATAGCAATAATCATTGTAATCTTAGACAAAGTCATGACCTTCCTATAAACTCAATCTGCCCTGTAAGATTTCATTTCAACGAACAACCAATTAACCAAAATCATTTGGTTGATCATATGCTCATACTAAACTTTGCTCAGCCAAAAATGAAAGGGAATAAACTTTTGTTTTTTATTTTAGAAACATGATCCATATAAACAATGAAAGTTATGACTGATAATTATGCATGCCCAAACTTTGGAATATGAATTTAAAGGATAATCATGAAATTTTAGCACCTAAAACTTGTAAGAGCAACAATATAATAGACGAGTATACATCATCAACATAGGAATGCAATTCTGACAGGTTTCACAGAGAGATGAAACTGTAAGAGATGATTTACGATTCACATAAATGAATACAACACAGAGAAGCTTGAACAAGATATATACCTAAACTTGTAATTGACATGCTATATTGGTACATCATTCACCAAAATGTACAAGAATAAGAACACGAATAAATTAAAAGGTTAAAATAAACACCTATTAAGAAACAAACCTATTGAATCTAAAAAAAAAATCTAAAGAACATTCACAACACTACATGAATAACATCATCTAAAGGATCTACAGAACAGCCACGAGATCATATCATTTGAAGGAAATCTCGTCTTCAAACGACAGTGATTTCATCGCAAATCCAGA
This sequence comes from Tasmannia lanceolata, assembly GCF_043159265.1. Taxonomy (NCBI): domain Eukaryota; kingdom Viridiplantae; phylum Streptophyta; class Magnoliopsida; order Canellales; family Winteraceae; genus Tasmannia; species Tasmannia lanceolata. The sequence continues at coordinate 3,585,067 of NW_027518721.1, forward strand.
TCTAGACATGTATAAGGAAAATCAAAGAACAATGAGGCAAACAAATTATATTCAAGTAGGAATTGAAAATTGTACCTCGGCTCTTTACACTTTCCCTTGCTTTTTCCAAAAAATGAAAGCTATCAACCGGATCGGAGCACCGATTGACTCGTCGGGGAAGAAGATAGCTTAGGGCTTGAGAAAAGTCTCTCTCTCTACAATTTCTCTTCTCCTTTCTCAACCTCAAAATTTTCAGATCTAAGCTAATATCACACAGATCTGAAGATCGAAACCAGATCAGATTCTGGCAAATATTGTGCCGGAAAAAGTGAGGTTCAATGCCGGATTTAACAAAAAGAAGGTGAATCCAAAGTTGCTGAGATTGGATCTAAGATCTCAAGGCTGAAAATTAGGTTTGAATTGGAATGAAGATAGAGATCTGAAGTGGCTCAGCGGTGGAGAAGATGAGGATGATCGGAGAAGGATTTCCGACAAACAATCGGAAGAAACGATCGGCGGAGGAAGGAAAAAGAAAACCCAAATCTCTCTCTGGTCTTACTCTCTCTTTTCTCTTTCTCTGGATTTTTTAGATGAGAATGAACAGTTTTTCCCTCTTTCTGATTTTCATCCTTTTTTATAATACAAAAGGGCTAGTGATATTGGCACACCCTCAAATTGATGGGCGCACAAAATCTGATTGGCGCGCCCGTCAATTTGTCCTATCATTGCTTGGGTTGGCCTGCCGCAGGATAAATCACTCCCCTTTTGGGAGTGTACTACACTCATTGCCTAGGTCTGTTCACCGGGCAAATCGGCTCCGATTTCGATGAAAATTTGCAGGGACCCCGGTAGGATCCCAACCTAGCTTAAGATGAAATTTGGGGCCTAATTCCAAGATTTGATAAGGTTTTTGCTTAACGGTGTCAATTAAGGCTCGGTCAAAATGGGGTGTCTACAGGTACCCACCATCATCTTTCCAACTACTTTGAGTTATGATAATTTTTCACCTTCTCACAGCATCTTTCTTGCTAAGATAGCCTCCGATAGTTTTTTTTTTTTTTTGAATGGTGAATAGTATTAATATACATGAAAAAGGCAGAGAAGGTCTGTACAGATAAAATAAGAACGAGAACAGAGCAAAGACAAAGAAACAAACCAAGGAGGTAAAAAGTAAAAACTGTTTAATTTCTCCCTGAATACCCCATCTCTGGCTAGCCTATCCGCTAATCCATTTGCAATCCTCTTCACATGATAGGCATTGATAGTTGCTCCTCCGACCCTATCTTGGATTTCATCAAACAAGGCCGCAAATCTCCACGGAATTGAGTGCGTGCCATTAATCCATTTTATCACATTTAGTGAGTCTCCTTCTATCTCCACCTTTTCCAAGTCTACATTCCTTAGAAGCTTAATACCGTGATGAATAGCCCGCACTTCTGCCTCGTTTGCATCCATAACTTCTATAGGACCTGAATAGGCCCATATAACAATTCCTTGGTCATCTCTTAATACTCCCCCGATTCCGGATGGACCCGAGTTTCCCATACTAGATCCATCAAAGTTAAGTGCAAGTGGCTCCCATGCTTGGACCACTTTGGGCTCTTCCCTTGCTCCATTACATATCACCTTCCAACCATACCATAAATCATAAGAATACACAAATGCAAAGCTTGAAATGGTTCTTACCCAAGATATTGTGATTGCTATCATTTTGTTGAATAGGTAGGAGAGGTCTCGTTGAAAAGCCTTTGAATACCCATGCATTTCTTTCCTTCCATAGAACCCATAAGGTTGTGTAAGCCCAATGGTTTCCACCTTGGCATTCCCATCTTATTTTGATGATTCCTATACACAAGTGATTAATGATCACTAATGTGTTTGATTGTCTAAGTTGTAGATCACATTGGTGCTAAGACAACATTGCTTGGATTAAGGCCAAGAAGATCTCATTGGACCACATCATGAAGGCCAAAGTCATCGAAGTCCAAGACGAATGAAGACTTGTGAGGGATTTTTTGTTCTTTCCTTCTTACTCAAAGAACTTGTATTGGGCGAGTGTTCGGAGAAGCGTAGCCCACTCTCCGTGGTGAAGATTGCCACCAAGCTTAAAGGTAATCGGAATTGTAATCGGCACCGATCTTCGCCGAAGTTAAGAAGATCGCATAGTGAAGCCATCAACGGGTTTGGTTGGTGGAGTGGAGTAGGCCTCGCGTTTTGAGGACTGAACCACTTTAAATCTCGGGTGCACTCTCTCTTGAACTCTTGCTCTTTATTTTGCATTGCACCTTTAGATTTAACTTGTGTGCTTCAATTTCATTGTTGATCTCTTAATTTCCAAATTGGGTTTGAGTTTTTAAAAGGATTAAAACTTGCTAGAAACCTAATTAATATTCACTCCTCATAAGTTGCCAATTCGGGACCACCCTTGGAATTTCAGGTTGCAATAAAGGATACCTTCCAAAGACTTTTTCCTTTACCCTTCCATGGGACCATTTACCAGTTTTCTAGCAACTTTGCTAATCTGGCTGGAAAGACCCACTCAATGGCAATTGAGATACATGAGTGGAGAGAAGCAATGGTATTACCTGAGTGGAGAGAAGCAATGGCAAGTGAGATACATACCTTCGAAGACACTAAAACTTGGACCATCACTTCTCTCCCACCAGGAAAGGATCCCTTTAGATGCAAATGGATATATAAAACTAAGTATCGGTCTAATGGCTCCATTGAAAGACATAAGGCACACCTAGTTGTTAAAGGCTACACCGAAGAAAAAAAAAATCTTGACTATCATGAGAGCTTTTTCCACTTTAGCCAAGATGGCAGTTGTTCAATGTCTTCTCGCCATTGCTGGCTGGAACATTCAACAGCTAGATGTAAACAATGCATTCTTCCATGGTGACCTCGCTCATGAGGTTTATATGATCATCCCACCTGATTTTTCCATCATGAGGGAGAATAGTGGGTGCAAACTAAACAAGTCCTTACAAAGTTTCCAGATGCTTTGATAAGTGTTGGCTTCAAGCAATCATGGGTGGATTATTCATTGTTCTAAATAGTTCATGGTGCTTCGTCCATTTTCATATTGGTTTACGTTGACGATGTCATTTTTTTTTTTAAAGTGACATATTTCCTTAATATTGAGATAGAAATCGGGACCAGTAGTCCCATCCTTCATAACAAAATATTAAGGTGGACTTGACCGACATACCGGCATCGGTCCAATTGAAATAAACAAAGCATTGACATTGGGTTATATCCATCCTTGTACTAAACAAAAGATTGTATCATTTACATCTTCTTACAACCATAATACATGTACCACCCGTACGTGACAAGGCCACGACTTACTACTGGCCAACAATCTAGAGTCTTAAAGATAGCACCTTTAAAGACTGGTGTAGAAACAGATGGCTATTGCCCCCTTAATCTCAACACTTCGAAAATAATGCTCTCCCAGGAAAAATGTAGCTAAAGCATCCAGACGAAGCGAAGCGAAATAACGAATCTCTCAAGCTACAGCAATAGAAAGTAAATTCTGGATATCATCATCACTGGAATTGACTCTCATTCTAATGAGACTCTTAAGATTTAGCAAATTCTTAGGTATTGAAGTGGCACAATCTTCTAAAGACTTGTACTTATCACAACGCAAGTCTTATAAATACTTGATGAAATGGGCCTACTAGGTGCTCGCACAAATGAATTTCCATTGGAGCAAAATTAAAGGTTGACAGGCCATGGTGGTGAACTTTTGGAAGACCCTCCTTATGATCGGCGTCCCATTGGACTCCTGATCTACCTCACCATCACAAGACCATACATCATTTTAAGTGTGCACATTCTTAGCTAGTTTATGCATGAACCTCAGAAGCCACATCTAAAAGATGTCATTTGTTTTCTTCGATATTTGAATGGAAGCCTAGGCCAAGAAATTTTACTTCCTTCTCCTAGTGTGCTTCACTTGCCCACCTGTTGTGACTCGGATTGGGCTAGCTGTCACATTACTCACCGGTACGCTACATGTTACTACATGTAATTGTACCTTTTTGGGCAAAACACCAATTTCTTGGAAAAAAGAAGCAAAATAGTGTGATTGCATTCATACTTGGAACATCACCGATGTCGACGAGATTGATGGGTTATAATTTTCCAACAAGAACACCATTCAAACAAAAAAAAATTCCAACAATTGCAAACCAACCTAGCACACCTACCTACAAACATACAGCCAATGCATTGTAAAGTAATGCAATACTATCAACACTATTTTTATCCAAAAGATAACCATACAAAGACCAACAAAAAGATATGGATACATACATGGGCGGATCTAGGGGGGTCAAGGAGGGGCAGTTGCCCCCCTAAGATTCTGAAATTTTTCTACGAGTACCTGTATATATATAGGCAATAGCACCCCTTCCCTGTCTCTATTGCCCTCCCCTTTCTCTCTTGACAGACTAAAGTCTTCATTTTTTTATTATTCTCTGAGCAAGTACAAAGTACCAAAAGAAAATTCTGTATTAAAGGAAGGGCAAAAGGCAAAAGTAAAGGCACAGGTAATAATGAGGTTTGAGGGCAAAATTATAAAAGAGATGGGTATTTTTGCATTTTGTGAGGATAAGAGTTCGCTAGCATGTCTTTTGTGCAGGTGTCACACCAAAGAATTTCATCTCTATCTTGCAAAACGAAATCCCCTTTTGCTAGCACCCAATGAGATTTTATATATGTGTAAATTTGTAGTCCATTGGATTGCCTGTTATAGTAACCTCTATAGATCGGAGGGTTAGGATGATACAATGGAGATAATTTACACGGAGTAGCCTGTTTATGTTGTAGCTCAACAAATGAAAAACTTGGATTGTCATGTGAAGGGGGCCTCATAGTACCTTTTTAAAAAATATATTACTTCACGAGCATCGCAACATGTAAAATTTTAGGAATTATTGAAATTTTCAAAGAAAACCAATTCTATTTTATTTTAGGGGGGCTTGGAGTTTATTAAATCACTAGCATTCTTGGACCATGCTATGCATGGGTGTAAAATAGTGGACCCCACCCATGGTGTAAATAGTGGGCCCCATTACATCAAAATATGAAGTGTAGTGTAAAGCGGTGGGCCCTTAACATGCTACAATAGACATCCTCTTGACTCCCACCCTCAAGCAAATTTGTCCCCCTTCAAGAAAATTCCTAGCTCCGCCCCTATATATATATATATATATATATATATATAGAGAGAGAGAGAGAGAGAGAGAGAGAGAGAGAGAGAGAGAGAGAGAGAGAGAGAGAGAGAGAGAGAGAGAGAGAGAGAGAATTATAGTAATCCTCAACAATCATGTCTTCCAACGCAAACAAAACCCTAACTTACATATCTCATTTAAGATGCATAGATACATGTCAAAAGAACAAAACCTCCACAACATACAAACACCTACCAAACAAAAAACCAAAACCCAAAAAAAAAGGGGCCAAACAGAAAAAGGAGAAGTATGCAAAAAACGCTTATCTCCATTTTCATTCCATCAGTCCTGATTCTTCAGCTTCTCAACCCTCTCGCTTACCAACTCTAGCTTAACCCTAGAACCAGGGGTCCAGGACCGACTGTTTTTTCTCTTTTAGTTTCGAAAACAAGGCTCTGAAAAGTGAGATCGGAGGGGTTTATGAGAGTCGTTGAAGGACACATGGATTTTTGGAAAACTAAGTGATGTCCACGTTGCGAAAGAGGAAAACTTTTGTACATTTTACTTAGGCTACGATAATAGCACCACCATGTTTCAAAAATTACAGAAACTCGGCTTGTCTTTTCCTTTTTTTAATTGGCTTTCGAAAGCTTGTTGGAATTGTAACAATCTTTGACAGCTTTTTAAATGATAAAAGACAATATAAGTTAGTGCAATTATCAAAGCATAGTAGTGCGAACACCAGAAGCCTTTATTTACTCTTTTTTCAGGAAGGGAAATGATATCAGCACATGAACTTTTTGTTATGGGCGTGCTCTAGATTATTTTGGGAAATGATATATCCGCCCCTTTCGATCACCAGGAACACCCCATCAGTGTATTAGTGACTAAAGAGGGGCTGTTGTACTTATGTCATAAGAATTCAATGCCCCTGATTGCCACAAACACTGACAGGGGTGTTCCTAGTGATCAAAAGGGGTGGATATATCAGTTCCCCTTTTTTTTTCTTTGGCTAACAGTTTTTTGGGAACCTTAATGACCTTTTGACAGCTCTTCAAATACTAAAAGACAAGATAGGTGAGCCCATATATCAAAAAATTGTTTTGTTAATATCATTTCCCTAGGGGAAATATTTAGAATGCACTTAGTATAAAACATGATAGTGCCAATATCAATGGCCTCGTTGTTGGTATCATTTTGCATTTCAAACAAAGCACTTGAAGGATAAAACGTAAGATAAAGTATACATGGAATAAAGAATGAAGAATCCTAACCTAACCTCTCGGCCTAATCTACCATAGTTGCTTAACAAAAAAGGTAAACAAATAATTTTAGGAGCATAATAAAGCGACTCTTAAGAAACTGTTGTCTATGTATGAGATGATTATGGAGATCATGCCTCTAGAGCTAGCATTCCTCAATAACTTCAGGGTTTTGCCGTTAAGATGCATTGGGAATGATATTTTCCAATTATTTTATACACTGTTTGATAAATATACTCATTTTCTGTGAATTTATTATCAAAAGATGTGTAAAATATCATTTCCTATGCACCTTAACAAGTGCCCTTAGGGCACTAGTTAGCAAAACCCATAACTTTATATGCAAATAAAGACCAAATGTGGTAGCATATATCCGAATATGCATTAACAATGTTCACTTCCCCAAACACTAGCAAAATCTAATAATACATAGAAAACTGAGTTTCCTTATTCAATTCAGGCAATTCACTCACACTTATGTATATAATATTTATATATATGTAGATAGAAAACATTAACAATGAAACTAAAGTAATTATGCGACCACAAGAAGCATCGTTAACTAAAAGTCGTCAAGCTCTTTTCCGACTGGAAGCTCTCTCCTTTTCCATCTTGTCAAAGAGGCTCCCGTCATAAACAGCTCTCACGGTCTCCTTGTGCAACAATCCGTCCTTGTCCTTACACAACACATATAGAATCTTCCATTCTGTCCAGCTCGCGAACCTACAACAGTTGGCAGAACATGATTCCATTAACAAGGCGGGAAAAAATATGGTATTGGTTCAAAAACCATAGTAACAAATGGTCAAACAAACGAAAAAACATGTTTAATGTCTAAAATTTTGAACTTTGTAAAATATAGCGCCCTAAAGTTAGTAAGTTGGCCAAAGAAACACTTTTAATACGTTTAAAATATGAAGAATGCTAAACTCAGGGACGCCCTTGCAAAAATCATATTAAAGGGCGCCCCCATTGCTGCATTTATTGCTCTTTGACTTTGACAGTTTTCGGTTATGTTATAAATGCACTTTGGTGATAGCCATGGTTTCAAATTTCGGTTTCGGAATGCGTTTCGATCCACACTAACTCAACTCAACTAAACTCAATAAAGCCTTTGTCCCAAACTAGTTGGGGTCGGCTAAATGAATCCTTCAGAAAAAATCATGAAGAAGGTAAAAGGAATCTACTCGGATCTAATCCTGGTTCTAGTTGGGTTCTTTTACGTTGATCATTTTCTTCCATTCTATCATATCCAAGGTCAAGTTCTTTGTTATGTTCCTAGCTATCAAGTCTTTCCTAAATGTTTCTACCCAAGTTGTTTTTAGTCTGCCCCCTACCTCATTTCACTCCATCAATTTGGCACGAGTCGCCTCTTCTCACCAGAGCATCTAAAGGTGTATATGTCCAAACCATCTTAAATGGTGCTCTCTCTTCTTCTCCTCAATTGGAGTCACCCCTACCTTTTTACAAATGTCTTCATTTTTAATTCTATCTAGCCTTGTGTGGCCACAAATCCATCTAAACATTCGCATCTCTGCTACAGTCATCTTATGCACATGCTGCTTCTTGGTGGCCCAACATTCTGAGTCGTACAGCATAGCTGGCCTCACAGCTATCTTATAAAAATTTCCCTTCAACTTGGTAGGAATTTTACGGTTGTACAGAACTCCTGAGGCAAATTTCCACTTCAACCAACCTGCTCTTATTCAATGGTTAACATCCTCTTCAATCTCTCATTCCTTATATAGAATTGAACCATGATAGTAAAAGATATCCCTCTTAGATACCTCATGTCCAGTCATACTTACTACATCCTCGTCCCGTCTCCTTACATTACTAAAGTTGCATTCTATATATTCTGTCTTAGTCCTACTCAGTCTAAAACCTTTAGATTCCAAAGTCATTCTCCATAACTCTAATTTAGCATTTACTCCTGCTTTGGTCTCGTCGAGTTTCGATCCACACCGAAACTGAAATTTCAAAATTTCGGATGAAATCCAATACACCAATCAAAAATAATATTATATTTAATATTGAATTTTGGTCGAAATTTTGGGAAAATATTATATAATTAAAAATCGTGATTTTTGGGTCGAAATTTCAGAAAATAATGAAATTTTGGCCGAAATAAAGTACCATTTCGGTTATTCCCGATTTCGGTTTCGGTGCTGACCGAAATCCCAAAATTTCGGATTTCGGTCGAAATTTAAAACCATGGTGATTGCAACCAATGCGAGCTCCCTTTCATCTTATTTTTGCAAGGACAACCTTGAGTTTAGCATTATTCTTAAAATATATTTTAAATGCCATATTATTTTGCTGTAAAAGTTTCAAGGCGAATCTACAAAACACGTTTTTTCAACAAAAAAAAATGTACTTTAAAACGGCATTTTGCTATACTATTCATACAATAGAATACAAAAATAAATAAATAATAAAAAGTCGTTCTTTCTCGAACACACTCACCATCCTCTGTAGTCTTTAGGAACTCGATTCGACTTCAGCATCTCCATCAATTGATTCGAGGTTAGAGCATTGGAGTTAGTGACGGCGTGCTTCCGAAAAATCTCCTCAAATTTCGATGGCACAAACCTTGTCAAAACAATTTGAACCTACAGTTTAGTTTGAGTATTTCTGAATGGAAGGGCCAAAATTGAAGTTTTAGTGTACTTCCAAACACACACCCATGGAATTTGCAAAAGAGTTGTTACCTTCCTTGTGCATCATACACTCCAGAGTCGCTCCCGTGTTTGGCTTTGTGGATGTGCTCTATGTAAATTGGGAAAAGTAGGGAAAACTTTTTATTCTGCATCATAGAGAGAAGATTGGTTTCTGATTCCAATTATTATAAAGAACACAATAATAATAAGATATCACTTACAAGTTACAAAAACAAATGAGGATAAACTAATAAAGTAAACATAAATTGTTAGAGATCACTGCTAATAGAACTGTAAAATAATATCATGTGGATTTTCTTTATGGATAAATTAAGGGAAATGATAAATGTGCCCATTTTCATCACCAGGGGCACCCAACAGCATTGTATCAATGACTGCAGCGGGGCTGATGTAATTCACGTCAGAAGGATTCGGCGGATTTGATTTCCACGTACATTGCAGTTGGGTATCCTGGTGATGAAAAGGGGCGCATTTATCATTTCCCTAAATTAAAATGGTTTGATCAATGGGCAAAAGAGAGCTTTTTTCTTTTCTTATGGTCATTCTTCGTCATTTTCCAAGAAGTTCCTTGGGCCTCACCCGCTTGGTGTGACCATGATCTGGACCATTCATCTGAGCATTTCAATTGATGGAATTCAAATGGATGATTTAGAAAGCTAAAGTCTAGATTCAGGCTCTCAGATGGAATAATTAGTAGCCATTTGTATACATGGTACGATCCTGGATTTTACAAGCTAAAACTTAGATTTTATAAGCTAAAACCTCAATTTTATAAGTAAACCTGAATTTTACAACTCTGAGACCCTGTTTGTTTTTAAGATTATGACCACCGATTATTGGACTCAAAATTTTGTTCAAATTTGAGCCCAAAAATTATTTTGGAACTCACAATCAGCTGTCTTAATCTTAAACGAACAGGCCAGAAAGTATACAACCCAGATTATAAAATCCAGTTTTGAGCTTGTATAATCTAGGATTTTACAATGTTGGATTATAAAATCCTTGTAAGGATTGTTATCATGATTTTTAGGTAGTGGCAGCTCCACAATGTCCTCTAGATGAGGGTTTTGTAGCAAACCGAGATGAGGGTGTGGCCAGGAGAACCCCACGTCCTACCTCTATTACTTTGGACAATTCACAAAGTAGGCCCCACCTAAAATTCTACTACTAGACAATCCTAACCATCTAATCAATAACATGGAAATAAAGGATAGCACATAATTTTGTGGGTCCCAACCGCTTAACACAAGGCAATCCGCTTTTCTACCATTGGAGGGAATGATTGATACAAATTCATTTAGGCTTTGTTCACTTCTTTTTCCTGGTGCTGTTTTCCCTGGAAAACAGCCTTTTTTTTACCTGGACAGAATTTCTGTGTTCACTTCTTTTCCAGGGAAAACTATTATCAGATGTGAAATTTCTTATTTAAAAGCTAAAAATGACGTGGAAATTGACTTTTTCCTTGTTACTTGAGATTTGCTTTCCGATTAAATATATCGGAAAGAGGATTTCCAGGGAAAACGAAGCCTTTTCCTCTGGATTCCTTTTCCTTCTGCCATGTCACCTGGAAAGGCTTTTCGGGGAAAAGAAGTGAACAGAGCCTTATAGGGTTTAGGATTTAGGGCCAACGAAAGGCACCACTAATGTCTGTCTATTCTCTCTTGGACCTTTGATGGGAGTGGGCTCATCCACATTCTCTACCCTTCTAATATGCAATATGCGATGGAGACTCGTGGGACCCATCGATAGCTATAAGGTTCACATATAATTAACTTTTCCAGACTAGGTGTTTCACATGACATCCTTCTAATAAATTATTGGATAAATAATATAGTGGCCCACATTAAATGCGACACTGAGATTGTAACTTTATGAGTTAGCTGCTAAGAAGACACGCATTTTTTTTTTGTTTCTATCGAATGAAAGAAAATTTCTCACACGGAATAGCAGATCTCGATTCTCGTCTCTTCACCAAGAAAAATCCTTCAAAATGTAAGGCAAATTATAATTTCTCTTACCATTGTTAGACTATTAATCCCCTATTCGCACGGAAATCTGAACACGGTAGATAGACTATGTACAGATGTTCCCATTCGTATAAAAATCATAACCATGTCCTTGGTTGAGATAGGCTATGTACAAATGTTCCAGAAGATGAAAAACGTCTTGGATCACTAGCATATTAATCTCCAATGAGCATGGGACCGACTCTGGAGTTCAGGTGTACTCTCTCGTTTTGAGTCTCATTATCAAGGGTATGTCCTTGGTTGTTCTGCCCCTTCCTTAGACATTGTTCTAAGGACTGGGGAATGTTTTTGTTCCTTTTATTGTATCATCTTTCTTTAATCAATATATTGTAGGGGTCTGAGGTCATGATCATCCAATTCTTAAAGTATAAAATATTAGTAACGCCTTTCTCCAAAAGTTTAACAACTAGTAGTTTCACATGGTATCAGAGCAAACCTCCTTGATAGCAAAATTCCACATGCAATGGCCAAACCCAAAAGAGAGGGGTCACATGTGTTCAAACCAAGGTTTTAAATTTCGTCCGAAATTTCAACCAAAATTGGTGAAATGTACCAAATTTCAGCAAATTTCGTTAATTTCGTCAAAATTTGAAGAAAAATATTAATTATTTATTCCTTTCCCAAATTTCAGCCGAAATTACCAAAATTTCAGTAATTTCAGCTGACCGAAATTTCTGGATTTCGGCGAAATTTCAGTTTCGGATGGGTCCGTAATTACCCCCAAAACCGAAATTTAAAACCTTGTTCAAACCTCCTTGATAATAAAAATCCACATGCAATGGCCAAATCCAAAAGAGCGGCCACATGTGCCAGGCCTTTCTCCAACAGCTTAAGCTTTTGGAGTAACCGGTAGTTTCACACTATTGAATGGCTATAATTATTTCGGCGAAGAGAGAGAGAGAGAGAGAGAACTTGCCGGGGGAAGGGTGCGACGACTAAGTGCGACATTAATAAAAAAGGCACTGAAGATGGACAAGGCCAAACCACACCCGATCGCACGAAACCCTAAACAAACAAAAAAAAAAGAATTAATTACAGAATAATAAGAGGGAGAGACAGTGAAGGAAAAGGGCATTTTGGTCATCAGTGATAGCGTTATTAAAGATGGCATTTATTTGAAAATTTAACCCTGGAAAATGGTGTCATTAACCGCCAGCATTTTCATTTCTGGAAAAGCCTCTATTTAGAAAATGTTTTCCTTAAAAAATGTAACCATTACTGAAAAAAAAAAACCTTGGAATGTCTCCCATGGATACACAATTCCATCTCCATTTCTATCAAAGAAGGCAACATGTTTCTGTAGCGTGCTCAAATCCCCCTCAAACTCATCATCTTCAGAAGAAAAGAAAAACGTCAATTAAATAAATTTAATAAATTATAACAAGAAACCCAGAACATCAATTAAATAAATTTGATAATATAACAAGAAACCCAACAATTAAAAACATTATAACTTGAATGTAAATGCCATACCTTCACTTGGAGAAGACATGGATTGCAGAGAGAGAGAGAGAGAGAGAGAGAGAGAGAGAGAGAGAGAGAGGGAGAAGGGGGGAACCTGCTATCTTTTGGCAGTGGCCTTTAATTTATGCTTTTCATTTTCTTTTCGTTATGGATGTTGGGTGCTTAGAAGCCAAGATTAGTATCGGTTTACAAGCATCCGATTCGTACACGTGTCGGTTATTTAGAGCGCGAATTATACTTGGAACCGTGTATCACGATATGCCATTATTGATAGATTCGCCCTTTTTGTATCTTGGGTCACCCACTTGTAGTGGAAGGTTGGTCATAAACAGAGGGAAGAAGAATGATAGAATGAAGGGCGCCCTTGCAAAAATCAGCTCCAAGACGGCCTCTATTGGTGGATTTTTGCAAAGTGAAGCCCCCAAAAGAATGGAATGTGCTTAAAAAGTGGATATGCACCTAAAAAGTGGAAAATGTGTTGATTTTGCAAAAAATCCACAATAGGAATGCCCTTGGAGTTGATTTTTGCAAGGACGCACTTCATTCTATCATTCCTCAATAAGTAAAGGGCGGCCCAGGGCACGAGGCTCCCACCATTGCGGGTCTGGGCTAGATGTACACAGCCTTACCTCTATATGTGGTTAGTAAAAAATGGAAACACAAAAAATTGCTTTTAGAATTGGAGCAATGATAGAATGAAGGGTACCCTTTGCTGAAACCAGCTTCAAGAGCACCCCTATTGGTTAATTTAAGCAAAGTCAAAGCCGTTCCACTTTTTATAGCATCATCCACTTTTTCGGCACCACCATGACCGCACTTTGTTGAAATTGAACAGTGAGGGCGCCCTTGAAGTTTGCTTTTGCAAGGGCGCCCTTCATTCTATCATTCCTCTTAAAATTGTCATCAAGAAAATATAGTAGGGATAGAGTTGGAAAGTTGGCGAAATTACCCATTTAATATATTTTCCACAAATTCGTTTTTTTAGCGGTAAAAGTATGAGACAGAATCTTAAACTTCACACCAATAAAAAGCAATTTTTCCAACCAAAAAAAAAAAAAAAACGCCCTTAAAATGGCGTTTTGCTAATTATGGTCATAAACTCATAAATACACTAAAAGGGGCTGAATCAGGAAGGGGGGGAGGGGGCAATATATCATTTTCCTTTATCACGTGTGCGCCTGTGGGTCATGCTAGTTGCTGGTAGTGCTAGGCAAGTTACGTCGTATCTTTCTTATCTTTCTACTGCAAATGAACGATGGAGAAACTGAAAGCAAAGGCCTCATGAAGAGCTTCCTTTCCGCTTGGTCCAAGTTTAGGACATTTATGGGTGGGAATTGATATTTCCACCTCCTTCCTTAGTATTTTCTACCCACTTATGATTGTCTTTTTCTGAAAATGACCCAAAAAAGGAAGTAGAGAGAGCTGTGGAAATGATGGAAAGGGGGTGGAAATTATATCATTCTCAGGGAATTTTGCAACAACATTTCCAATTATAAACATGGCCTTGTATGAGGTAATTTGAAACATGCATTAAGCTGGGTCCACCTTGCACCAATTATTTCGTAGCATAAATATCTCCGTTTGGTTCCCAGGTTTTTTTTTCCCCGGGATTTATGTGGAAGAAAAAAAATCCTGGGAGATTGGTGGGAAAAAAAAAGTCCTACAAGTATCCCGGTAAAATGAAAAAATCTATGTTTGGTTGACCGGACTAAGGTGGGAGAAAAAAAATCTTAGAAGTATCCCAGTAAAATAAAAAAACCATGTTTGGTTGACCGGACTATGGTGGGGAAAAATAAGTCCTAGAAATATCCCCGTAAAATAAAAAAAACCCATGTTTGGTTGGCCGGACTATGGTGGGAAAAAACCCCTCTCTGTATCTTATTACTAAAATGCCACTGTATAGTCTATTCTCTTTTTAGATGGGTCCCACGTTACATGGTTGAATCGAACAGTCCCGATTAATTTTTATTTTGGTGGGGTTCACTACATTTGAAGATCCAATCCAGACGTTCAATGGGCCCGGCAAAAATAGACTGCCACGTAATCATCTTAAATAATCTTAACTCTCCAATCTTTATATATTGGATGGTTGGGATAAAACAAGAACACATGATTTTCGGGGCATGGCCTATTTACATTGGGCCCCAACATATGAATCTTTTGGATTTCAGAACAAGTTGGAGCTCACTGCATTTGGAAAAAAAATTACGGACTTATAGAATTTTTTTTTTTTTTTGCAACATGTGAAGGGTAAACATTTTATCACAGCATAAGAACGTTGTTTATTTATATCTAGAGTGAAGGGAAAAAAAAAAACGGTTTTGATCATTAAGCACAATCCCAAGCATATTACAGCCACTACACATGTCCTCAAAAAAGAAAAGTACACCACCACGCATAAGAACCATATCTAAGGAGAAGAGGAAGTTGACCCGGCAGAACTTGTTGACGCTAGTGGATACCCTTGAACGTTGGTCTCCTCTTTCCCATGTTGTATGCACCCACTATTGCCAAGTAAATAGGCATGAAGGGCAACATCTGCCTCTTGACTTGTCTCATATGATTGGTAACAAGCTCCACTAAACTTGTTCACCTGAAGATGGCAGTCCTTCCAATTGTCAAACACACCAACCTGCCTTCCCTTGAAAATCACGTAGAACTTCTGTTTTACCATTCACTTACAGGAACGCACAATAGGGTTAGAAATAAACATTAAAGAACATAGACATGCCCAAGAAAAAGGCTTCATAAACACAACCAAATCAAAAGAATGTTCAAAGACTTGAACCACAATTAATCTTCATAGGCATTTTGGTCATCTAAGTGGTCACCACCTAGGTGATCGCCTGTAAGTTATCGACCTTATAGTTATTGAGCATGAAAAGGGGCTTCACGTGCTCTATATATAGCTGAAACAGCAGCTGGTTCTCCCAACACTCCCACCTTCCCAATTGGCTCTGTTTGGATTGAAAGAAAAACTTTTCTGATGGAAAATTATTCTCTAGAAATATTTTTTCTTCCCACAATTTAGAGGGAAATAATATGATTATGGTTAATTTAGAGGAATATCATCATAAATTGAAGGTATCTCTAAATAAAAATTGAACAAGGTGGGTTCAAGTTATTTTTTCCATGAGTAAAAAGTAGGCAATTTTTTTTTTTTTCCTTTCCAAAATTTTCCACAAGATTCCAGAAATCCAAAGGAGGGGTGGGAAGATCATAATGTCACCGATAGGACATACTACTCTTTAAATAAAGGGTATTCTTGTCTTTTTAGAACTTAAATTATCTGCCGTTTCAATTCCGTGAAGTGACGGTAGAATTTACTCCATTTGCAAAGCATGGCCGTGCCACAACTCGTTTTGCAAAATATCAAACTACACGACTCTATTTGCAAATAGTCCATAGTGGAAGACTCTTTTTGCAAAAACCCCATGTGATTGTTCTCTAAAATACATGCTGACATCCACAGCAATGTTTTATAAAGCATGTTCATTAAACCAGGAGCCCTAGATAAAACTCAGATCACTACAAGGAAATTTAATAACTACTGTTTTGCAAATTAACATTACAAACCTGGAGCAAACCACAGTAACCTAAACATACGCCCATAAGAAACTAAGCCAACAAATCACAGTACTTATGATAAAATCCAACCATATTCTCCAACTTCAAGCACAGTATCCAAATAAAAACATAGAAGCAGCCACAACAACAGGACAACAAAAACCAACTGATGTCCGAAGTAGGGAAGTTACTCTACTCACTCCCTCCCAACTAACCGGCTCCGAAAGAACTTTGCGACATACATTTCTCGGAGGTCCTTCTCACGGCGAACAAACAATCGCCCCTCCACCAGGTGTGCGCTCAGATAGTCATATATATCAGCGAGCGCTACACGATCAAGACCATCAATTTCTTCGAGTGCCTCCATGATTTGATCACACAGAATGTTCTCCTTCTCATTATTCTCTTTAACAGCAGCGGTATTCTCTTTAATAGCAACCTCAACCTCTGATACACTGGCGGCGAAAGTGTTTATAGTTGAATTCAAATCACTAGACCCTCGCCTCTTGCGTCTACTAGGACCACCTGGCCTACTTCCCTCACCGCCCATACTCGTGCCTGAGGAGGGGTCGACCTACCAATATCTGGCCTACTCGATGAAGTGTGTGTCATAGGGGTCGGCATCTGAGGAGCACTGAAATCCTAAGAATCTTGACCCAAATAGTCATCATGGGAGAGGAACTCTCTGAAGCTATCGTCTTCGGTAGGTGGCATCTGGGGAGTGTAGAATTCCTCTACAACTGGCCGTGGTGGATCCCTGTTATTTCTCCGAAATCCCCCATCTGCGATGTCCTTCCCAAATATTTCAACCCAGTCACCATACAACTCATAAGGTTTCTTGAAGAATTTAGCTGTATCAGGGTTACCCTACACAATAAAGGAGACTATATAAATGAAAAAATATATTGACTGGTGGGACAATAATTCTTTAAGTAGTGTAGTTAGCCACTTCTTACCCTAACATAATTTTCACCAACGTCATTTTGTAACCGTGAGCCTCTTCAACTCACAGTCCCAGCCGAACCCACTCCTGTTAACTAATCCATGCAGGATCTTAAATAACTTCTTCATTTGTTTCACATGATTCTCGATTTGTGTGCGCCTCAGTTGGAGGCCGAAAGTCTCATTCACAACCGTCGTACAGTATACATAAGTACTCTCTTTGAATCCGTTGAGGCATGTCTGGCCCTCCTCACATTGATGGCACAATGCTGCAACTAATACCTTATCCATCTCTGTAGACCATTTCGCATTCTTACCTTTCTCGGTCTCAGCTTCGTCATCCATATCCTGAAAAGATATCAGTTGGAAAAAATGCAAGAAAAAATATATTATCAATGCTTTCAATATGTTCTCATAACTATGCTTTCATAATTGTAGCCGCTCATCTTGTCCTTCTATATTACAACAATTGATTGAGCAACCCATGCAATCCAACAGGAATACAAATTAGGCAAGCAGGCATGAGTTTGTGCAATTCTCAAAACATCATTGACCTAATATCATTCCACACGAACAACTAAATCAGTTTAGTGCAACTCTTTTTTTTTTAAATAATGACCACATAAACCCCTATAGCGGACTATGACCATAACTAAGCATGTCATTCAACAAAAGAAAAACAATTGAATTCAAACAATCACCTGGACATAACTAAGCAAAGCAATAATGTATGAGCGTCTTATGACAACAAAACTTGAACCAATAGTCATCACATAACCATGAAACGGGTGCTGAATATCTTAAATTTAAGTGACAAAAAGACTGAAGCAATGCAACTCTTCTATCATACACTGCAACAGTAATAAATAAGCCATAAATAAGCTAAATTAGTAGGCTACTGAGTGCTGAACCAATTAGAGGATAAGGAAAACCAAACTAAGCTTCATGAGCTCTATTGCATTAAACCTGATATGGGTACAATGAGTATTCACTTAAGGCTTAAGGAAGAAAGTTAAAGTGGTAGGACATGACTGACCCAGTAAAAATAGTATAGGCTATTATCAGAACACAAACCATGTCAAAACACAAAAAGAGATAATGGCAAAGGCATTATTTTTCTTTTTGAATGAGAAACCTCAGTTTACTCTACACTAATCATCTTAGCCACCATTGTCATTTAGATACTATCCCACACATAATGCAAAGCATCACCAGAATCATAAAAAAAATGCTTAACTCTATTGATACTACAAGTTGCGGTAAGGCTAACACATAAAGATAACATTAACCAACTGAGACATGAAATGAAAACAACCACAACTATATGAAAAAATGGAAAATTTAGAGGGTTACAGATCTCCAGGCCTAAAAAAATGAAATGAGGTGAGGACAAGAATGGGAACTGGTTTTCAATAATGAAGAAAAATGGGGCTTAGCGTTTCAGGTTGCAAAAATGATTGAACATTTAAAAGGCAGTTTGAGAAGATAGTCCCCATCATTACCACCAAAGAAAATAATCAGTATGCCCAAAAAGAAAAGTCCCCATCATTACCACCAACTCTTCATATAGTGTGCAAATTACTAGAGAAGATACACTACCAGTAGACCTCTTGGTGATAAGGCATGTCCCAAGGCTCCTCAAGGAACTATCAAGGTATGTTAGGCTTTGATTAAGCCACCATCTTGACACCCTCCCTGGGTGGTAATACCCTCTTCCTCTGGTGCCCATATAAAAACTGCAAGAATTTCCCCTGATCTTACAGCAGCTGAAAGTGCAGGGTTATCCTCAACCCTCAAATCTCTCCTAAACCAAACTATGCTCAACCCACCACTAGATATATCTCTACCCAACCAACCCAAAATTCAAAAAGCATCCAACCTCATGTATCTCTCAACACCCTTTTCCCAACCAACCCAAAACTCAAAAAAAAAAAAAAAAATTACAATCTCATCAACAGCCTCTTCCCAACCAACCCAAAACTAAAAAACATACAATCTCAACTATCTCTCAACACCCTCTTCACAACCAGCCCAAAACTCAAAAAACATACAGTCTCATCTATATCCCTCAACACACTCTTTCTTCCATACAGGACACATAATAATTTTTTGCTAGAATACAAGAGGAAACTAGGAAGAGACACCAAGAATTGAGGAATGAAGAGATTAAGGTGTAAAGCAAAAGCGTGTCGGTGTAAAGCAAAAGCGTGTCTATGAAGATGGGTTTTTGCTATAATGGAAAGTTTCTTCGTTTCTTTAGGAGATTGGTTCAAGGCCTTAGGCAAAAAAGGCAGTTTGAGAAGATGGGTTTTTGCTATTATTCTCCTTTCTTTTAGGAGAATTGGTCCAAGGCCTTTAAAGGCAAAAAAGGCAATCTGGGAACACAGGTTTTGCAAAAGTCTCACTCACTTATAACTCCACAATGATAACAAGGACCTTGCTTTCCCATCCAAAAAGTGACAGAAGTTACATAGAAGGGTCTTAAAATGAAGCACTAGTGACATACAATCCAAAATTAGTATACCTTATAAGTGGCATACGAAAATATGTGCCATACAATCTAAGCTAAAGCACCAAACAAGAACCATATCAAGGAGAGGGTCTATAATCTCTCCACATAGCTGAACAGATTTCACTCCTAATTCTGTCTCCTTCTATCCCATCCTGAGCTCTACTTAGCCATGGCTCCCTACGCAGTTCTTCCTCATCTAATTCCTCCTCATCTTTTGCTCTTCCACATTGCCTACTTCTGTAGGCTAATTCACTATCGGCAAAAACAGCTAATTCACAATCGACAGCAGCAACAAGCCCATCCCGAGGCATTACGCTTCTAATGAAGTTGTGAATACAACAACAGGCTATGACTAAATCAATCTATTTGGGGAAGGGGTACATTGGTTCGCCGTAGAGGACGGCGAAACACTTCTTAAGCGCACCAAATGCACGTTCAATTACATTTCTAGCTGAAGAATGCCTATGATTGAATAGTTCCTCAGTGGTCCATGGCCTGTTACTTCGAAATTCATTCAGATGATACCTCGTCTTACGGAACGTGGTGATGAAATGACTCAGCAAGGGAAATCCGCCATCCACAAGATAATACTTCCCAGGGTGGCAAATAATTCCCCTCTCATCAGCAAGCGTTTTCCCCAATATTCTAGAGTCAGACGCAGATCCTTCCCAACCAACTTGGACGAATGTGAATTTTAAGTCAAAATCACATGCAGCTAGTACATTCTGGCTAGTCCACCCCTTGCGACATAGAAATCGGCCTCACGTATCAAATGGCACTTTAGCCCGAATATGTGTCCCATCGACCGCCCCAATGTAATCCTATCATATAGGATGGAAAAATGTTACTGACATAGTCTACAAGAAAGGAATAATTATAAGGCTACAAAGTCAATACCTTGAAGTAAGGATACAAACTTCGATTCGCTCTAGTCTGTGGCGGTGTATCCGGTGATGGAGGTTTTATGAGTAAGTCTGACATACTCATAATTGCGTCAAGAACCTTATTGAAATATCGACTAACAGTTACCCTTGATCTTCTAAAATATGCTTTCATACAGCGGTTCCTCAGGTCATGTGAGATGATGTGTAAGAAAATTGCCAACTGCTTTTCCACTGAACAGTGGAGCGTATCAGTTAGCCGTCCGGTTGCCTTTAATATATAGACAAATCTTGTGAAACATTCCACATTCATTCGAAGGAGATCATGGCAGCGCTCGTCACTTCGCAGAGCATAGGGGAGAAATGTGTGTGGGGTGAGATAGGTGTTCTCATAAGGAGAACATTCGAAGAACGCTTGTTCTTCTTCCATCACTGCCGCCAAGGCTACAGCGGTACCGGCTGCAACCAAAGCGCACCCTTGTATCGCGAAATTCATTACACCATCATCTCCACTACCAACGTCTTCAGTTGGTGGTAAGCTCATTGCAAATGAATAAGTATACTCAAGAAATAAGAATTGAATGTATCTATTCATGAAACAAGGATGTAAGAATGGGTAAGTATTATGACTGGAAGATTCACTCCACAAGGATGTAACTACAATCTAGAATATTCAAAACTCAAATGTCGCTCAGTAACCCCATCAAGTGATCTTTAAATACCAACATGGGTTACTTGACAATATTAAGTACTGATTTTTTCTCCAATGGGAAAAGTTGATTTAAGTCTAGAATGAAGCCATTCAGGGTTAGTGATTAGTGACTGTGTCATGTATATATCCAATAATTAGAGACTCAATTTTTTATTCAATTTGAACACTAGTTTCCCAAATAATCCTATTTTGTTCCTGGAAAAAAAATTATATGCATACCATCCTGTCCATAGAAGGAAATTATCTCTTCCGTCGTGAAATTCATGCATTCTTAAAACAGGACATACCGAAACTGTAAGCCCAAGGGTCTATCCTCCTACCTTGTTTTGATGATTCAAAACTAAATTGATTATGTTTTTGAATACTAATCAATTTGCCTTGAAATGTTGTGTTAAGATAGGTTAATCATGGAAGCAACCAACACACCACTTGGTCATGCTTGATGATGAACCAAACAAAGGACAAAGGAGCTAGAGCATACTTGGAAGAACCACATCGTGAAGGATCAACCAAGGAGAAGCTCAACACCATCATCTCAAGCAAGCACACAAATGGAAGATCTATGAAGACCAAGACCAAAGAGAAATGTAACTATACTTAGACTCGTTGTACATCATTTCTCTTTGGATTTCTAAGTCAAGGCAAGCTTTTTAAAAATATGTTTTCAAAAAGACTAACACTCCCCGTATTAGAACTTAAATGGTTAAGTGAATGTTCGTGAGGTGGATCAACATATTTGGACCCTCATGACATTCCATTTATCTTGTTAAAATTGAGTTCCAAAAGCCCAAAATAAATCAGCAATAAATTCAGAAGAAATCTGTTGAATTTAGGCTTCTCGGAACTCCGAGATTTTTCTCGGAGCTCCGAGAAATGGTCCAGGGAGTATATTTTATACTCTGGACGATTTCTCGGAACTTCGAGAAACAGTCTAGGAAGTATATTTCTAGCTTCTGGTCATTTTCTCGGAACTCCGAGAATGTTCTCGGAACTCCGAGAATGGTTCTCAGAACTCCGAGAACGTCGCGACAGTAAAAAAAATAGCCGTTGGGTTTCAAATGAAAAAATATTTTTTAGCGTGTTTTTGTTACTTCCACCCCCAAACGATCATAAATTCATATGGGCTTATAAATACACATTTAAGAGGTTCTCTCAACTCTCTTGAATCATTGAAAAACCATCTTGAGCATTTACAAATACTTGCAACTCATTTTCGCTTAAGCTTCTATTTTTTCTCCAAACTTGCCTTGCACTTGCAAATCTTTTGAGTTTGGATTTAGGCTTTCATCTTGGTATCTTGGAGAGCATTTAAGGAGACTTCATTGTGCATTAAGCCTTAGAGGAAGGCATTGCAATCTTCTTTCTTCATTGTAAAGGTAGTTAGGGCATCCTATTCTTAATACCCTAGTGAGAAGCGCTTAGAACTCGGAAAAAAGGAGAGTTGGTGTAAAGGTGGCAAGGGCATCCTTATTTAATACCCTTGGAATTGTAATCGCCTCGGAGCCGGGCATCGTGGAGGTCTCAATAGTGAAAATCCTTGAGGACGATCTCAAGAAGAGTGGAGTAGGGTTTTACCAGAATCACTATACATCGGTGTGTTTGTTTCTCCTTCTTGTACTTTTATTTTTATGTTTTGGTTGAATTTCTAGTTTTCATTTTTGATATTGTTGAAACTAACCAAAAACTAAGCAAGCAAAGAAAATTTGAATTAGGTTTAATATTTGAATTTAAAACAAGGATAAAGTTTTATGAAAACCAATTCACCCCCCCCCTCTTGGTTCCCTAGACCTATATTTCAATTGGTATCAAAGCCTCGTCTCTTTTTTTGTAAAACCTTAACCGGTCTAGAGAAAAGACCCTAAAAATGGCAAACCCTCAACACCATGAAGGTTACTCAAACACTAGGCCACCTTATTTTGATGAAACAAATTTTGGATATTGAAAAACCAAAATGAAAATCTTTTTAACCTAAGTCTACCAAATTTGGAGAGCCGTTCAAAATGGATATACCTTGCCCACTAGAAATCTAAATGAATGGACCGAAGCCGAACAACAAGCCTCAAACTATAATGCCAAAGCCATGAACTCCTTAATTTGTGCTTTGTCACCCGGAGAATTCAATAGAGTCTCAAACTTAAATTCGGCTAAAGAAATTTGGGACACCTTAGAAGTTACTCATGAAGGAACTAACCAAGTTAAGGAATCTAAAATGAATCACCTATTTAGGCAATTTGAACTCTTTCAAATGACACCCGAGGAGACCATTACCGATATGTACACTAGATTCACTAACTTAGTCAATAGACTAAGGGGACTTGGGAAACAATTTTCAAATCGAGATTTAGTAACCAAAATCTTTAGATCCCTACCTCTATCATGGGAATCCAAAACCTCTGCAATCACCGAAGCCAATGACATGAACACATTAAATCTAGATGAACTAATAGGGTCCTTGATAACTCATGAAATGATTTTCAAAACAAAAGCACCCGAAATTGAAAATAAAATAAAAAAAGGTTGTTGCTTTTACTTATAATGTAGGTGATGACGAAGAAGCAAAAGGAGACATGGAAGATGAGGTAGCCTTCCTAACAAGAAGAATCAAATTCTTGCAAATGAATATGGGAAACATGAAGAATAGAAAAGCCTATCCTCCATTCAAGAAGAAAGAAGAGCTCGGTGACTGATCATCTCAACCCTGATGCTACGGATGCAAGAAACTTGGACACATTTGTCTAGATTGTCCACTCAACAATGAGCCTACTCTGAACAATCGAATCAAGAGGAGAGAAGGCAAGAAAGGAATGACCGCCACATGGGATGAAGAAAATGAAAGCGAATGTGAGCCGGATGATGGAGAAGATTGCATGATTGCAAGGAATGTGTACTTCATGGCTTCAATAAATGACAATCAAGAGGTATGTCTTAGAAGCCACAACAAGAAGAACACATGGTACCTTGATAGTGGATGCTCTAGACACATGACCAGATAAGTCACTCAATTTGCATCCCTTTCACTCAAGGATGGTGGAAAAGTTACCTTTGGAGATGACAAGAAGGAAAAGGTTAAAGGAGAAGGCATCATAGGTAACTCTACCTCACCCATTCATGATGTACTTTATATTGATGGCTTATCTCATAATCTTATTAGCATTAGTCAACTATGTGATAATGGGTTTGAAGTAGTCTTCAACCCCGACAAATGCATTGTTAAGAATAAGGTAGATGGCAATGTGCAATTCATAGGTTCTAGAGACAATAACATTTACACCATTGGACTAGATAATCTTAGATTACAAAATGTAACATGTCTTAATGCCATTAGTGAAGATTCTTGGCTATGGCATAGGAGGTTGAGTCATGCCGGAATGGATCTCATATCAACCCTCTCCTCAAAAGACATAGTTAGAGGTTTGCCTAAGCTTAAGTACATCAAAGATCATATTTGTAGAACGTGTCAATTAGGCAAATAATTAAATAGTTCTTTTACCCCTAAAAATATGATCTCTACCACTTACGCCTTGGAACTACTTCATATGGATCTTTTTGGACCAATGAAGACAAGTAGCTTAGGAGGAAAGAGGTATGTGTTTGTTGTTGTGGATGACTACATGGGTCATATTTTTAGCACATAAAGATGAAACCTATAAAAATTTCTCTAAGTTGTGTAATCTAAGTACAAAATGAAAAGGGTATTGCCATATCTTACATTAGAAGTGACCATGGAACAGAATTTGAAAACATCACTTTAACACTTATTGTAATGATCATGGCATCAAACACAACTAAGACACCTCAACAAAATGGGGTTGTAGAAAGAAAGAACCGAACCCTTCAAGAAAAGGCTAGATCAATATTGCATGAGAATGATCTCCCTAGATACTTTTGGACGGAGGCGGTTAGCATTGCTTGCTATATCATAAATAGGGTGTATATGAGGCCAATTTCTAAGAAAACACCTTATGAACTTTGAAAAAACTTGAAACCCAATATAAGCTACTTTAGGGTGTTTGATTGTAGATGCTACATCTTGAATATCAAAGACAACTTGCATAAATTTGATAAGAAGTCGGATGATGGCATATTCTTAGGGTATTCTACACATAGCAAAGCATATAGAGTGTTTAATAGAAGAACCCTAATTGTAGAAGAATCCATGCATGTTACATTTGATGAGAGAGAGCCAACACCTCAAGACATGCCACATGATGAGGATGAACACATTGAACACCTTTTACCTAAGACAAATGTTCCTCCCCAAGAGTCTACAAGTGATACATTACCTAGTGAGGAAGTTGAAAGTGGAGAGGACAACTCATTACCTAGGGGTAAGAGAATATTGGTAGATCATCTGGAATCTCAAATCTTAAGTGATGCCACATCGCCGGTAAGAACTAGATCATACTATAGAAGTGTGAGTAACAAATTGGCATTCCTATCCGAATTGGAACCTAAGTCCATCAAGGAAGCCGAAAAGGATGAATATTGATTGATGACTACGCAAGAGGAATTGAATCAATTCGAAAGGAATAAAGTGTGGAGGTTAGTGCTTAGGCCTAGTGATCATCCAGTTATTGGCACAAGATGGGTGTATAGAAATAAAATTGATGAAAATAAAATAATCACTAGAAATAAAGCTAGGCTTGTAGCCCAATGGTACAATCAGGAGGAAGGGATAGATTATGATGAGACATTTGCTCCTGTTGCGTATGGAAGCTATTAGGATACTTTTGGCATATGCATCTCATAAAGGATTTAAATTATATCAAATGGATGTCAAAAGTGCCTTCCTAAATGGCTATATCCAAGAGGAAGTGTATGTTAAGCAACCTCCAGATTTTGAAGACTACACAACATCCAAATCATATTTTCAAGCTTGATAAAGTTTATATGGATTAAAGTAAGCTCCTAGAACTTGGTATGAGAGACTATGTACCTTCCTTGTAGAAAAGGGCTCTGAGATGGGCAAAGTAGATAAGACCTTATTTATCAAAAAGGAAAATCAAGATATCCTACTTGTCCAGATCTATGTAGATGACACCATCTGTGGCTCAACAAATCAAAGGATGTGTAATGAATTTGCAAATCTAATGAAAAATGAATTTGAAATGAGCATGATGGGTGAGTTAATCTACTTCTTAGGACTCCAAATCAAACAATACCATAATAGGATATTCATAAATCAAGAAAAATATACAAAGGAGTTAATGAAGAAGTATGGTATAGATAGCAGCAAGACATCGAGAATTCCAATGAGTAGTACAGCTGCTAAGTTAGAAAATGATGAAATTAGCAAGTCAGTGGACCAAAATATGTATAGGGGTATGATAGGTAGTTTACTCTATTTGACAGCCAGTAGACCAGATATTATGTTTACTGTCTGTCTCTATGCTCGGTTTCAATCGGATCCAAAGGAGTCTCATATATCTGCAGTCAAGAAGATCTTCAAGTACTTAAGAGGAACCCAAAGTCTGTACTATGGTATGAAAGATCTAGTGACTTCACTCTCACTGGATATTCAGATGCAGACTTTGCTGGATGTAGAGTGGATAGGAAAAGCACTAGTGGGACTCTTCAATTCTTGGGCAAATCACTTGTCTCATGGTTTAGTAAGAAATAAAATTCAGTAGCTCTATCCACAACAGAAGCAGAATATCTGGCAGCTAGGGCCTGCTGTGCACAAGTCCTACAGATAAAAAGTACATTGATGGACTATGGAATAAAATTGGAAAATATTCCCATCCAATGTGACAATACTAGTGCCATAAACATGACAAAGAACCCCACACAACACTCTAGAACCAAACATATTGAGATTAGGCACCACTTCATTAGAGATCACTCACAAAAAGGGGACATATGTCTAAAGTATATCAATACTGAGGAACAATTTGCTGACATCTTTACAAAATCCCTTAGTGATGATAGAATATGTTATATCAGAAGTGCCTTAAACATTTGGAGTGCAGATCAAGTCAAAGAAATTGCCAGATAAATACTTTATGCCTTTCACCCGCTTATCTATATAGTATATATGTATCACCCTTGTTTGGTAGTATCTGCATAAATGAGATGACAAATCCTAATCTTAAAAGTCACTCAATTGGTACTCTTAGCCTTCTTAGTTCTCTAAGAGGGAGAGGTACTTTCACCTTAATTAAAATACTTAACAATTTGGCATTGAGCCAACATCTCAATCATAAACAGGTATATGTGCATTAATCGGCTATATACTCATATCATATGCATCTCTTCAGGGGGAGTTTCAAATATATGCATCACTTGCTTATCATGATATTTTTCTTTTTTTTTCTTTTTTTCTTTTAAAAAAAACACAAAAAGGGGAAACAGGTATTGCTCTCATTCAAAAGCTTAAGTGGGAGTTTTAAAGCTAATCAACATGAATCTCCTATTGAATATATCCTTGTTCATGTATGCGCTTAAACTTGATAAATTCTTCTTTTTGTCGATGACAAAAGGGGGGAATTTTTAAAAATTGATTATCTGAATGTTCCATATGCACTATCTGCCTTCACTTGTTAATTTTCATTTGTGTATATGTTGAGGGGGAGTACTTGCATTCACTTGCCTGTAATGTCACTCCACACACACCTCATAATCAATTTTGTTTGTCATCATCAAAAAGGGGGAGATTGTAAGGCTAAGGATCTATCCTCCTACCTTATTTTGATAATTGTAAACTAAATTGATTATGTTTTTGAATACTAATCAATTTGCCTTGAAGTGTTGTGTTAAGATAGGTTAATCATGGAAGCAACCAACACACCACTTGGTCATACTTGATGATGAACCAAACAAAGGACAAATGAGCTAGAGCATACTTGGAAGAACCACATCGTGAAGGATCAACCAAGGAGAAGCTCAACACCATCATCTCAAGCAAGCACACAAATGGAAGATCTATGAAGACCAAGACCAAAGAGAAGTGTAGTTATACTTAGACTCGTTATACATCCTTTCTCTTTGGATTTCTAAGTCAAGGCAAGCTTTTTAAAAATATGTTTTCAAAAAGACTAACACTCCCTGTATTAGAACTTAAATAGTTAAGTGAATGTTCGTGAGGTGGACCAACATATTTGGACCATCATGACATTCCATTTATCTTGTTAAAATTGAGAAAAAATCAACAATAAATTTAGAAAAAATCTGCTGAAATTAGGCTTCTTAGAACTCCGAGATTTTTCTCGGAGCTCCGAGCTCAGAACTCCGAGAAATGGTCCAGGGAGTATATTTTATACTCTGGACGATTTCTCGAAACTCCGAGAATTTTCTCGGAACTCCAAGAAATGGTCCAGGAAGTATCTTTCTAGCTTCTGGTCATTTTCTCGGAACTCCGAGAACGTTGCGACAAAAAAAAATAGCCGTTGGGTTTCAAATGGAAAATTGATTTTGGGGTGTTTTTGTTACTTCCACCCCCAAATGGTCGTAAATTCATATGGGCTTATAAATACACATTTAAGAGGTTCTCTCAACTCTCTTGAATCATTGAAAAACCATCTTAAGCATTTACAAATACTTGCAATTCATTTTTGCTTAAGCTTTTATTTTTTTCTCCAAACTTGCCTTGCACTTGCAAATCTTTTGAGTTTGGATTTAGGCTCTCATCTTGGTATCTTGGAAAGCATTCAAGGAGACTTCATTGTGCATTAAGCCTTAGAGGAAGGCATTGCAATCTTCTTTCTTCATTGTAAAGGTGGCTAGGGCATCCTATTCTTAATACCCTAAGGAGAAGCGCTTAGAATTCGGCGAAGAAGGAGAGTTGGTGTAAAGGTGGCAAGGGCATCCTTATTTAATACCGGTGGGATTGTAATTGCCTCAGAGCCGGGCATCATAGAGGTCTCAGATAGTGAAAATCCTTGAGGACGATCTCAAGAAGAGTGGAGTAGGGTTTTACCCGAACCACTATACATCTGTGTGTTTGTTTCTCCTTCTTGTACTTTCATTTTTATGTTTTGGTTGAATTTCTAATTTTAATTTTTGATATTGTTGAAACTAACCAAAAACTAAGCAAGCAAAGAATATTTGAATTATGTTTAATATTTGAATTTAAAACAAGGATAAATTTTTGTGAACACCAATTCACCCCCCCCCCCCCTCTTGGTTCCCTAGACCTATATTTCAGAAACAATCATTCAGTACTGGTTAACCATGCATCTGTTGCCATTAATTAGAATCTAATAAGATTGAGAAGAGATAATGACAGATTCAATCAGAAAATGATATCGGATTCTATCAATTGACATATTCAAGCAGATAATGACAAGAGAAAATGACACCGGGTTCTACCAATTGAAAAGAAAAAATGACAGATTCAAGCAGATAATGATAGATTCAAGCAGAAAATGCTTGAATCTGTCATCGGGTTCTACCAATTGAGGAGATAATCATCTTATTATCCAACAACAATATTTTCCAGTAGGATTTGAAAGCAGAAAATGACAGATTCAAGCAAGGGTTCTACCTGTTGAAGATTTGCTCATGCTCGCTTTCCTGTTCGGTGGGTTGATTTCGTCGAATATAATGGGCTAGAAGTTGTGCTCTCCTCCTCAGATGCAGGAGCAGATCTCTTCCCTTTACCTTCCATACACCATAACCCTTCCTTCATCGACTCTTTCTTCTTATAGAACCCTAGGACGAACTACCACCATGAATTTCTTGATCTGACACCTTTTTTGCAGGAATTTTTCTGGATTTTATTCTCTGCTCCGTGCGCTTCTTTGATTACAGCTTTCTTCTTTTTCAGGCTAGGGTTTTGACTGGGAAAGAGAGGAGATTGTGGAAGGGACAGGTTATTCCATTTTCACCTTACGAGAGGGTAGGGTTTGATTTTCGTGTGGAGAAAAAGCCAAAACCATGGAGGGGACAAGTTATTCGGGAGAGACGAGTGGGTAGGGTTTTTCGGCGTTTTTTTCTCATTTCCACCCTATTTTCGAGTGGGTTTTTTGTGCGTGGGATAAAGTCGACAGTTGTATGCGTGAAAATTTTGGTCCCTGGGATAAATTTTGGTCCCACAAAAAACCCGCCAACCAAACGTGGGTTTCCTGCGGATACACCACACATGAAAAAAAAACCCGGCAACCAAACAGAGCAAAAAGAAGGTTAAGATAGAACAAGTTATCCTTCAGTTATTGATGATAACCAATTATATAATTTGTTTTTTGGGTCATTGAAAAGCCATAGTGGGGTCCACTTGATGGACTACCTCGATTATTTTGCAGGTGGATGTGGCCATAAATCGAAAAAAAAAATGACCCATGATGTGAGAGTATATTAGAAACACTCAGTACATTTCTCAACCTAGGAAAATTTGTTATAAGAGTTATTTCCCCATTACCAGAAAGGGAAAGGGTTTTTCCCATTTCCTCAAGGTGGCAATGAGCTCTATAGCAACTAGTTTTAGAGGTATTTTGATAAATTTTGTATACTTTACAAATCAAATAGGGAAATAGTATCAGCACAACCAGATATTGATATTTGCACAAACCCAGCTGTCTTTTCCTCAATTGGCTCGTGAGCATGATTTTAAATTTCGGCCGAAATTCAAAATTTTGGATTTCGGTGGAGATCGAAACCGAAATTCAAAATTTTGGATTTCGGTGGAGACCGAAACCGAAATTTGGCAAAATTTCGAATTTAGCCCTTTACCAAATTTCGACCGAAATTTCAGAATTTCAGTCAGAAATTTCGATTTAATGTAATTTAAAAAAAAAAAACTGTTACAAAATTTCGGTCAAAATTTCAGAATTTATTAAATACACTTTTTAATTTATTACCAAATTTCAACAGAAAATTTTGAAATTTAGGGTACCGAAACCGAAATTTTAAACCATGCTCGTGAGAGCATTTTGAGAAAAGTAATAACATTTTTGGCAGCTCTTTAAATACTAAAAGACATGATGGTATATGAAAATATCAAAATATGGTTGTCCTGATATCATTTCCATCAAATATAGGGAATGATACCCCCCCCCCCCCCAAAAAAAAAATGATTTCTATGAGAATGGTTCACTACTTGTGGATAAATTCACCCTCTTTAACTTTTTTTTCTTACCTTTGAAAGTTAACACATAATGTTAAATGAGGGGATTTTATCCGTCAAAAGAAGGGAAATATCATTTCCCCAAATATAATAAAAGTATTATTATTTCTCAATTTTATTGTCTACTTTTTTTTACTCAATTTAATTATGGAAAAATGATTAGAAAAATGTACTTTTTAGCTGAAATTGTCAGAAAGGGGGGCTGATTTCTAAATTCTCAAAGATGTTTTAAGGGAGAAAACTTAGCCCATTTTTGGACCACAATACCCTTACCTCATTTTGAATTTTTTCACTTTTTACTTTTTTTTACCTTCTCTCCCTTCCCGCTACAAACCTCAATCCGTCTTCTCTCTCCATTCTCTCTGTCCTTCTCTCTTCCGCCGGTAGGGCCGTAGGTTCAAAGAAATCGAACCTCACCAGTGGCGAAGTGAATCAAACTATTGGGGTTGCACACACTCCGTCCTCTCTCTCCATCTTCTCCATCTTCTCTCTTCCACCGCGTTTTGTCGGAGAAATCAAACCCTACCGGCGGCGAAGTGAGCCCAACCGACACCGACGCCATTCTGTCATCCACCCTTCGACTAGGAACATGAACTCCATCTTCAACGATAAGAACAGAAACCCTAACTCAATTTTCTTCTATTAGGGTTTCATGGGTGGAAGGTTTTTTGTACTTGAAGAAGACCTTTATTGATGGATTCTATGGGCTCAGAACCACTATGGATGCCCTCAAGATGTAATAGTGGTTCAATGGTGGTTCAGTAGCTGTTGAATGTCCTCTATAGTTGCAATAGTTGTTCAATACTGGCTCAATTGTGGTTCAATGGCCTCTATAGTTGTAATATTGATTGAGTAGTGGTCAATGGCCTCTATAGTTATAATATTGATTGAGTAGTGGTCAATGGCCTCTATAGTTGTAATATTGGTTAAGTACTAGTTCAATGGTGGTTAAATAGCGGTTCAAAAGTAGTTCAGTAGTGGTTCAATGGCCTCTATAATTGTAATATTGGTTCAGTACTGGTTCAATAGTTGTTCAATTGCCTCTATAGTAGTTCAATAGTGGTTCAATGAACTCTATAGTGGTTCAATAGTGGTTCACTGGTGGTTCAATGGCCTCTATAGTTGTAATAGTCGTTCAATAGTTTGATTCCATCTACCTTACCAGTGGATTGGATTCATTGGATTGGATTCCATCTACCTTTCAATTGGATTGGATTAATTGGGTTGGATTCCATCTACTTTACCTGTGGATTGGATTCCATCTACCTTTCCAGTGCCTCTATAGTTGTAATAGTCGTTCAATAGTTTGATTCCATCTACCTTACCAGCGGATTGGATTCATTGGATTGGATTCCATCTACCTTTCAATTGGATTGGATTAATTGAGTTGGATTCCATCTACTTAACCTGTGGATTGGATTCATTGGATTGGATTCCATCTACCTTTCCATTGGATTGGATTCCATCTACCTTACCAGTGCCTCTATAGTTGTAATAGTCGTTCAATAGTTTGATTCCATCTACCTTACTAGTGGATTGGATTCATTGGATTGGATTCCATCTACCTTTCAATTGGATTGGATTAATTGGGTTGGATTCCATGTACTTTACCTGTGGGTTGGATTCATTGGATTGGATTCCATCTACCTTTCCATTGGATTGAATTCCATCTACCTTACCAGTGGATTAGATTCATTGGATTGGATTCCATCTACCTTTCCAGTTGATTGGGTTTTTTTTTATACTCTGTTATTGAATGTTGTCGTCCATAATTTGACATATTTGAGTATTTTACAATGGGTTTTTTTTTTTGCAGATTACTTCTACGGACCTTGTAGCATCTCCTCACATAATGGTTGGCTAAAAGCATTATTATTCTGTCAATTTGATTCCATCAATTTAGAGTTGTAGTGTATATGTTTTTATGAAATTGTGTTTTCTGCAGGCAAAATATATTACATCTAGATATTGCCCTTCGAAGTTTCATGAGTGCATCCAGTCGTTGAACCTTAAGGATGTGCATTTAGATTTGTTAAATAGAACCCCATTTAGTCAATTGTGAAACCTTGAAGATGTTACATTGCACAAAAAAATTCTATTCGTATTGGTAGGAAGCTGGCAACCTAAGACATCATCTTTCATAATAGACTTGGAAATTCCCTTTTTAGTTAGGGATGTAGCTCTAATATTAGGGTTGAATATGGTAAGTGAAAGGTTGAAAATTAACTGGGGTTCCACTGATAAGGTCGAAGGTTGGAGGTTCCCAACTCCAACGGCATCCTTAGATGAGACTGTGGGTGTAATACAGGCTGAGGTCAATTCGGATGAGAAATTGTCTGTAGAGGCGACTGTGAAGCACGTGCTGATGCTCTTGTTTAGCACTGTTTTGTTTGCACATTCTGATCGTAGGACTAGGTCATGCCTCTTCTGTTATGTAGATATCAAAATTGTTAGTAAATTTGCTTGGGCGTATCCCGTACATGACTTCATTGTACAATCGTTGAATTCATATTTGTTGAACAGAAAGGGACATATTATGGGATGCTCCATTTGACATATATTGTTGAAAACACTTGTACTTTATTTGTTAATATTCCTTAAATAAGTATATTATGATTCCAGGTATGGTTATTTGAGCATTCGAACCTTTGGGATCCTTCTCTTCCTCATGAGCTTCCACGTTTACTGAAGTGGACCCATCATATCGATACGAGGATGAAGGATCATAGATATTTGATTGAGCTCATCTAGTTTGGGTTACTTGGAGAGTCAGAGGTGAGATCTAAGAAGTTTGCTTGTATGTTGGTCAATCTTATTCATATTTTGTAACCAAAATCGTCATCAGAATTCAGGTTTTGAGGACGCTACAGTTTGTTGACGTAAAAGAAAAGCTACTAGCCAGCGAAGAGGGTCACGTGCATGATCATGGTGGAAAGGGGAAGGAGAAGTAGAACCGAGTGCCAGTTTCAGAGGTTAGTAGTTCGCTATATGGGGTATTGACTTTGCAGTTTTAGTGCACGTACTTGAATGAATGTTGTTGCTCAATAGATATCCCATCGCACATCGTAGGCTTTGAAGCGAAAGGGTGTGGGAGAGGAAAAGCTCCATGGAGTGCCACTTTCAGAGGAAGGCAACTTAGGCTCTGTGCCTGTATCTGTATTCACTTAATATTTTCGTTCCATTCTGTCAACAACTATTGTCCTTCTATCTGTGTTATGTTATAGCATTTTCATTTTGTGTGGGCGGTGGAGAAGTGAGAAAGGAAGAGAAGATTTTGAAAAGGAAAGAAAGAAGGAAAGGAGGAAGGTAAAGAGAAGGAAGGGAAATCTGTAACGTAGGCAGAATGTAAATTGATGAAAATTAGGATTTGGCAACTTGAATGTGAACTGGCAAAGCTGAAGAGGAAGAAGGCTAGAGACATGGATGATGAAAATGAGTTCCTTTGGAAAGAAGGGGATGGCCTACAGATGGTTCATATCATACCTGATAGTGAAAACCGCCAAGCAGGGCACAGCATGGATGAACCTATCATGGTTAATAGTCAAGATGCCTCGATTAAAAAGGACCGAAAGAAGGAGAAGACAGCACAAAAAGAGGAGAATCGAGGTAAGGCAAAACTTGGGAGCATTGAAAAGAATGTCAAGCGTGCTCTAAGGCAATTCAAACCAAGCAAGGCCACGAAGTCACCATATTTGGTACCAAGGAGAACGGGGAGGAACATTTTGAAATAACCTGTACTATTTCTATGCAACGGAAATTTGTTAATTCTGTTGTTTTGCGATGACAAAGTAATTGTAAGCGACGGCTATTACATATGCAAAGAATATTTGCTTATAGTTTGTAATCCTATAAGGTGGTTAAGTTCTCCTGTAATTGACAAGTGACATATTATTTTTTTGATGTAGTTAATTGTGTATTGAATTTTAATCCAGATTAACTGTTTTGTAGGTTATTAACGTATATACCGATTATCTTAACTTGCGGGACAAGTCTAGAAGGAAAGAAGGGAAATGAGGGTGTGTTTGCATTTCTAGCCATCTATACGTAAGAGTGTACCGATTTCTATATCTTTAGTTGTATAGCTTAACTTCCATAAAGTTTTTGACGATTGATTTCATTTCTGTAGTAAATTGTATCTGACCCCAGCTATACGAGTCTCGCATCAGTCTCGAAATACATACAGCATCTAGAGGTGATCCCAACTGTAGATATAAAAAGAGTCCTCATTCCAATGTGCATCCCGAATCACCGGATTCTTCTTGTCGTCGATATGCTTAAGAAATCCTTCGTCATGTACAACTCTATGGAAGAATGCACGTTTTTCCCAATGGCACAACCACTAGTAAGTGCTTACCGACTTAGCTTAATTCAGTCAAACATAGAAAATAACGTACTAACGAATGATCCGTAGGTTCGATACCTAATTCATTTTTTCGAAAGCATAAAGGAAGTGGATATTAGTGCATTTCAATTTGACGAACCCGCGAGGTCGGTGATGGCGATGGCTCCTCGAGGGGAAGGGGATCATCAAGGACAAGGGGGTTAACCCGCAAGGGCGGCGACAACGGCGCAAACCCTGAACCCTTATCTGAGCCCTCCCAAGTTGGATTAGGTTTTTTTCAGTCCGACCCAGAACAAAAGCTCTTCCACGAGCTAGGCAATCGGGAGATCTTATCAGGCCAGTATGTAGACATTCCTAATTGGGTCGATACGACATTGGTTCATATTTTGAGGCCAAAGGGTGGAAGTCAATCATAGATTTGAATAAAACCATATATCCAAACCTAATCCGTATGTTCTACGCA
This sequence comes from Tasmannia lanceolata, assembly GCF_043159265.1. Classification (NCBI taxonomy): domain Eukaryota; kingdom Viridiplantae; phylum Streptophyta; class Magnoliopsida; order Canellales; family Winteraceae; genus Tasmannia; species Tasmannia lanceolata. The sequence goes on from NW_027518721.1 coordinate 3,621,142, forward strand.
CATGTGAGATTTTCAGAAGACAAGCTCGTCCTAGAATCGTATGTGAAATCCACTCCGATTGTACTCGGTGGGGAACTCTTTTGTGAAATCCTAGGAATTCCAGACAGTGGTGAACCTATCTTTTTCTGGGAGAAAAAGAAGCTTGAAACTTATGGTGTTGATAAGGTCAGTATATATACTTCTATGTGTCAAGACTATCAACCCGAAATGAAGGTTGTATCGTGTCACCTACAACCCGTTGCTCGTGTTCTTCACAAGACAGTCGCCCACAACATCACTCCCAGAGGTGGAAGCTTAGACTCTGTGCATCCCTTTGAAGCATTCATCGTTTATTGTCTCATCGTGCGTCAAAAACTTAATCTTGGTCACATAGTCTTTAGTTTATAGCCAAAGCCACTACTCGCTCCAAAGGTAAGAACCCGTCATTGCCTTTTGGGATGATCCTTACTTGAATGTTTGAACATTTTAAGGTACCCCTTGAGGATGAATTAAGCAAGGATCCATCCCCTCCATTTGATGCCTCTACCCTGAGGAAGATGAGGATTGACATTGATGAAGCCTGTCCACGAGTTCCTCCTCAGGAACGTCAAGATTTGACCGAAGAGGTCTTCTTGCAGGAAATGACGGCACTCCATAATACCATGGCCACTCAGCACGATGTTGTGGTTAGGCACATGAGACAACAGGACGAAGCTATCGCCGCCATGAAGACAAGACTCGGAGATTTTATACGACAGTATAATGAGCCTGGCGAGGAGCATGAGGAGGATGAGGAGTAGATGGAACATCTTCAGTACTCTTTTGGGTCTATGGGGTTTAGATGTTATCATTCGTATGTTCTTTTTTTGGCATCTTTCTAGTTTTTGGCATGTACTTATCTTATTTTGGTTTCAACTGTTCTGTGGTGTTTAAAATACTCTTTCGTTGGTATCAGGCATTTAGTATTTTGTTGGTTTCTATATATGTTTGTGGCATTTGTTGGATGGACAACATAACTCTCATAACAGATTTTATTCAGGAAATTACACAGTATAAACAACATCTCTACATTAGGTTCTAACAATCCATCCCACTGCCTCCTATTCCTCCAACCACAAAAAAAACAGCTGGTTCCAGGAATTCAGGAGGCAACAAAAAAATAACCAACCCATGGCTTGAGTATGTACACCCTATCAATATAGCTACCAAAAGAATGGTGGGCTGGCAGGATATACCTACCAAAAGAATGGTGCTACGAAGGACACACCGGGCCTACAAAGGAAGGTTACATCGATTAATTAAGTAATGGATGGATGTCTTATGGAATTTAGCTACTGATTAATAATTCAACACGTATAAGCCACAAACATGTCCTACGTAGGTGCGATAGGCCCGATGGGAGTCATATTTGCTGCATGATTTACTAGGGGCGGATTTTTGCATGTTCTTTTATTATGTCCCGGTTGACCACATGTTTTACAATTGTGATGCGCTCCAAATTGCAGCCCTCTCTCTATTCGTACCTTTTTTGGTCGTCCTGGCTGTCTTCTCGTGGTGGCAGTACCAATGACAGAGGTTGGGAAGGCTCCGGCCATTGTGATCTATCTAACGTAGGATGAACCACCTCCTCATACGTAGACTGATGTTAGAAGCCAAAAACCAATCCTGACAGTACTTATATGGATCTAACCGGTTCATTCCCATGGCTGCTATGGCATGCCCGCATGGTAATCCCATCGTTTGGAATAGACCACAGTTACACGTTTTCTTCTCTAGGTCCACCATATCAACATTACTTAATGACCTCAGTTCATATTCAGTCAAACTACACGTGAACGGTGTATACTTACTACCATACGTACATGAATTTGCTAACCACTTCTCTGCTTTGGCAGTCAAACTTGTTTGCAATTTATCCCCTTCTTTCCGACGAAACTGAAAGAGGTCTTATACTTTCCATCTAGTGTGATCCACGAGAAAAGCAATCGGCAATTCCCTTGCACCATTTAATACATTGTTGAAGCACTCCGCTGCATTGGTTGTCTATACATTCCACCTAAACCCTTTAAAATAAACATTGGCCCAGTTTTCTTTAGGAATCTCACTTATCCATTTCTCCGTCGTGGGATTTTTTATTTTAATAAGTTACATCATATCCTTAAAAACACTCTCCCTTAGGGAATATACAGCTTTCGAAAAATTTTACAAAGTACTGTACTTTTAAAGGTTGATAAAAAATTAGCATTGATGTGACGAATACAATAGTTATGGTATAAACCGGGTAATGCTTCAGCTACTGCTCTAGGCAAACCCTTCATCCGATCGAAGGAAATCGTAAACTCGTCGTTGTTTTTTTCTGCTGGCATGACCTTTTGGCGAAGTAAAAGCAGAAACCATATCCAGCTTTCGTACAACTCGCTCTCACCACTGCATATGCTAACAGAAATAATCCACCATTACCATCTAGTGCAGTTGCGGCCAGTAAAATTCCTTTATACTTGCCCCTCAAATGTGTCCCATCGATTAGTGCGAGGGGTCTAATAGTTCGACTGAACACACGTATGCTAGGGCCGAATGACCAAAATAAACGCCCAAATCTGTCATCTCCATTCCGTCAATCCAGCTCTCGAGATCGGTATACCCGCATAATGGTGCCAGGATTGCATCTTTCCATCTCTTGCGCATATACAGGAAGGATGGGATAAGATACCTCGCAATTTCCGCACTTAATTTCGTAAATAATAACCTTCACATTGAAAGCTTTCCGATAGCTTATTGTTATACCCCAGTCTTTCTTGATGTATTCTCTGATCAAACTGGGCTTGACGTCTTCTGTATGGGGGAATAAGGCTAGACAGGTCTCAGCTACTCAAGCTGTTGTCACAAGGGGATGACCATTACCGCTCAAAGTAGTTGAGCATGTATGGTCTGGCACAAACCCTTTTACCTTAACAAATTCCAAGTAATTTGTCCCTGTGATTCTAAACGGGCAACTCCGAGCAATGCATTTAACAACATATTTTTTGGGTTTTGACTCCATTGGGACGTATGCAAACTTCCGTGAAATCGCATACTCTCTAACTGTTTTCTTAAAAACTTTCATATTTCGGAAGATCCCCCCGACCTTCAACTCCTCATGTCCCATATCACCCTCATTTAACTCATCGACAACCATTTCATCCAACTCTATCGGCTCCTTTACGTAGGTATTACCTAACGGGTGGTCACCCACATTGTTATGAACATCATCATGTTCTACACGGAAGTCCTCATTGTCCTCTATACGGTTTCCATTGTCACATTCATTCGCAATCCAACCAAGGTCCTCACCATCACCAAAGTCCTCATCATCAGTGTCTTCTACACTGTAACGATTGTTGTGTTCAAACCAATCATTAACATGCATATCACTTTGGACATCCCTCATACACTCTGGGTCGAGTCTGCAATGGTTGGCAGTATTCATATGCTGGGTTGTGTCATTTATTGTAGCAAAACATTCAGGATCTTCGTACTCTTCATTCAACCCCGCATCATATCTGCTCACAGGTTGATGAATTTTAGATGGAGAAATGGATTCACAAAATCATAATAGGATGATAAGAAAGCCCCATAGCAACTCATCTAACAAAATACCTTTGTCTTTTTCGTTATTTGGGAGCAACAACGGATGGAATAGGTGATGCATAATGTGCTGGGATAGAATTATTGGAGCGCAAAGCCGGTTTTGGTTTGACTGGAAAACGACACAATTCTGCTTCGAAAAACATTTGAAACTTCATTCAAGTCCACTTCAAACAATGGTGAATTAGAATAATGGGTGTTAAGTCCATCGCCATCTCTTCCCTCATTTAGGGGAACTTTGGATGGAACGAGTAATTCGGAGGGAGTACAATAAGGAGGGACACCGACATTTATACAGGCCACAGAATTACTTCCTCCAACTCTATACTCTTTAGTTATATACAGGCCCAGAGAATTAATCACATTATTGTCAAAAAGCATCATCATCAGCTCAAGATCATCATCATTTCCAATATCATATAGAATGATTTGAAATGGATCTAGGATGTACCGACATTTTATAGACAATGCAACTTCAGCTCCTACAGTCCCAATTTTGTTGTGAATTAGGGTCTCCAATTCCAAGAATTTAATTTTTCGATTCACTATTAGAGGCATCCTTTTCCCGCCAATATATTTGAAGGATATTGCATCCTTCAAGCATCCATCAACATGTAGGATAAAGGAAGCCCTTCGCTCTACCATATTCACAAACCCTGCAAGGATATGATAGGAATGAAAGAATCACTATTTTAACAGTAATAAGCAGTATTTAGTTACGTAGAACCACTATTTAACAATCCAAAGCACTATTTAAACACTAACAACCACTAAATACCACTCTGAACCACTATTTAAACATAAGAACCACTCTGAACCACTATTTAAACACAAAGAACAACTATTTAGTTAAATAAAACCACTATTTAACACTACAGACCACTGTTTTAAAACTACAGAACCACTATTTATCACTAATAGCCACTATTTACCTCTATGAACCACTATTTATCACTAATAACCACTATTTAACCCTATGAACCACTATTTAACACTCGAAACCAATATTTTAACACTAAGAACCACTATTTAACACTATTAGGTAGTAGTTCAAATCTACAGAACCACTATTTCACACTAAGAACCACTATTTAGGCCTCTGAACCACTATTTAAATACTAAGAACCAGTATTTATCACTCCAAACCACTGTTTTAACACTAAGAAACCTATGTTTATCAGTCCAAACCACTATTTAAACACTAAGAACCACTCCAAACCACTATTTGAACACTAAGAAACACTATTTAGTTAATCGGAACCACTGTTTGCCACTCCGAATCACTATTTTAACAGTACAGAACCACTATTTAATACTAATTAGCACTCTGAACCACTATTTCAACAATAAGAACCACTATTTATCACTGTGAACCTCTATTTTCAAAAAACAAAGTTAAGAGGGAGGGAATATCTTAAATTTGATGCGAAATGGAATCATAGATTGCTCGCAAGAACCCAGGTTTCTAAATACAAGGTTTGGCTTTGAGAAGATAAGAGATTGAAGAAGAGGTTTTTAAACTGGCTTTGAGGGTTTCACAAGCCTCTGAGAAGAGGTTTTACAAGGTTACAAGGTTTTTAAACTATTGGTTTGAGAAGAGAAGTGATTGAATAAGCTAAAATGGAAGAATGGAAAGTTCTTATGGGACTCTGAGAAGTGGTTTAATGGAAGCTTTTTCATTTGTTTGAGAAGAGAAGAGGTTGAAGAAGAAGGTTTCATTGGGTAGTAATCATGAAACAAGGTGAAAAGGTGCCTTTGGAAAACGTGAAAAGGAATGATTGGATGGGTTAACTTCAACACCTATGTAAGGGTATTGTGGTCCGAAAATGGGCTAAGTTTTCTCCCTCCTCCCTTCTTTGAGAATTTAGAAATCAGCCCTCCTTTCTGACAATTTCAGCTAAAAAGTACATTTTTCTGATCATTTTTCCTTTAATTATTTAGTTTTTTTGAGTCAATCAACCATTTATAAATTATGATTTATCAAAAAAATTCATTAAAAAAAGTGGAAAGGCCTGGCACGACACAAGTGGGCCATTCCGTACCCACCTCCCAAAACTCTTGGGCCGTGCCCGCCCGGCTCGAGAGGGAACCATACCATGCCTTGCCTGGGCCGCGGGGCCACGTGGGCCATTGCTTCGCATGGCCCATTTTGACACCTTGAGCATTTCCATCCACAAATTTATTAGTTTCTCATATTTGCTTTACTATAAGCAAATATATCTGCAATTCCTTGTTTTGATATACGCACTTCTCTATTCAATTCAAACTTGATAGATCCTGTTAAAGTACAAAAGATTAAATAACGGCTTCTCCAACAGCTAAAACATTTGGAGTAACTGCTGATTTCACATGGTATCAGAGCAAAGTTCCTGAGTTCAAACCTCCTTGATGTCAAAAACCCACATGCAATGGTCACCCCAATAGAGGGGCCACATGTGCCACTTATAAGCCAGCCCTGGAAAGAGGGGCCACATGTGAGGGGGAGTGTTAAAGTATAAAAGATTAAATAATGCCTTCTCCAACAGCTTAAGCTTCTAGAGTAACTAGTAATTTCAGCGATCCAAAGGGTCGAATTTATTTGGGTGACAATTAGGCACGGCAAATGGGTCCATCGGACACGGTTCGAATCTCAGCCCGTACCTACTGGACCGATACTGGAATTTCAGTTTTAGAGAAATCCTGTTTGACAGCTTATAAACCCTCATTGCATGTGGCAACTGATGACACCGATATCAAGGTGATCAGCTTAATTATATCTGGGGTGAAAGTTATCCCCTCGTTAAGATCATCTCTTATGATAATTTGTGGAGATGTTGGCAAGAGGCTTGCATTTCCAAGGAGCATAATGAGGTGCAATCTCCAAGTTGGAATCCAGGAAGTTATAACTTAATTTTGATGGTTCTAATTTTGGAAAGTCTGATACTGTTGATATTGGCGGTCTATTACGGGATGAATGGGATTCAATAGATGGACTTCCTAGGGCCCTATTGGAACCATGCATTCGAATGATGCTTAAGTGAGCGTGGTTCTTCAAGGAATTGAGTTGTTGAGCACTACTAGGAAAACGGGAATCCGTTTTGGGGAAAAAACGGGCATCAATCAATGGGCCACATCCACTGAAAGACAAAAGAAGGGAGTTCAAATCCCCATAAAAGCAATAAACACACCTTTAAAAAGGTCAAATCGACGGTCATGTCCATCCTGTTTTTATTTTTAACCCGGAATTCCGTTTTCAAAATGTTTTCCTAAGTTGATTGAGAGTAGAGACTTGGATAGTTTAATCGTAGAAGGTGATTCTTTCAATGTAATTAGTTTGTTAGAGGGCAGGACCCCTCCCATAGAAGGTGTCGTCTTTTAATGTTTCCTTCCAGCACATCATAAGGTCAACAAACACCAAGGCAAATAGTATAACTAGAGCGGGAGTTCTAAGAGATATGCTGGAGGTCTTTGATCTTCATTGATCCTAGGCTTCCCTATAATCAGCTTGTATCTTCTTACTCCATCCATTTCGGGCGGGTAAGTTTGTTTTTGTTTTTCTTCTTTAATGAAATATTCACAATTCAAAAAAAAAAAAAAACTGCTATACTTAGTTCACATATTCACTAAGGCCCTGATCGTTTAAGATTTATAACCACCGATTGTGAGCCCAAAACCAATTATTGGACTAAACATTAAACGTAATTTTGAGTCGAATAATTGGTTTTGGGCTCACAATCAGATGTCATAATCTTAAAGGAAGAGGCCCTAAGGCTATGTTTGTTTCGATTTCGAGAACCAATTGGGAGTCTAAAAGTCCAATAACCAGTTTTGGACTCCCAATGGGTTCTCAAAATACAAAACAAACAGGGTCTGATTATCAGACTTAAAATTCCGTTTAATTTTAAGAAGAAAAAGAACATTTTGGTTATTTTTTATGAGGTAAACGGATTTGACTATTTTTTGAGATAAGTGCATCTTGGTCATTTTTTTTAAGGTAGTGATGGGGATCTAATGGAAAACCTTGCTATTGGGCTCTTGCGAGGGCTTTCACCTTATCATTCTTGATAATAATTTGCTATGAAAATGTTAACCAACATTAATCAAACTGTAGAATTTAAAATTCTAGAAAATAAAAGGATGTGAACCAAACCAAATAGGAGGAAAAAAAATTCTACAAAAAATCCCTAATAAAAGAATTTTCTAGGGGAAAAACTTTCTTCACATCCAAATATGCCATTAATCAGTTAAACTCTTCAATGCATGTTGCCATGACTTGTTTGCATAAATTATAAAATAAAAATTAAGCAAAACTATATCAAATAGTTACAATGGGGAATTCCACTAATAATAACAACCATGATCCCTAAATTTATTACCATGTCATCTTCACTAATCTTAGTAATGACACACCCACAAACCGAACAATTGTGCATAGTTGTGTGCAAGGGTCCACCGACTTGATTACACATTTTTTCTACGGAAAGCTCTCTCCTTTTCTAGTCGTTCAAAGAGGGTTCCATCAAAAACCCCTCTAACAGTGTCCCTTTGTAGCAATCCATCCTCATCCTTGGCCAATTTATAAAGAAGCTTCCATTCTAACAAAGAGGCAATCCTGCAATTCATAACATCATTAAGAAATTATAAAGGAAGGGTTCTGTAAAATGAGTTGACACATTTGGGAGGCCGCTTTTCTCTAGAGATTGATCAGATGCCCTTGTCTGATCTTAACTAAGAGAAAGATTAGGCAAACAGTACCCTATAGATCAATGTTAATGATTAATTCTACGGTCTCACTAGAAGACATGTATGTGCAATCAGGACCGTTGATCTTATAAAACATCATCAACTCTGGGGTCTCACGGTTAGGAAAAGATTTTCACTATTAAGATGATTACAATCAACCCTAAACGGTGCTTATATAGATCACTTAGAGATAAGCATGCAAAGATAAAGATAAACATAAAAAAGACAATGAAAGAATGATCTCAATCGAAACTAACTTTCTAATCTAAACTACTTGCCTTGTGAGATCTGATCCTATTCTAATATGCCCCTCAAATGTATGTAGTTTGGAATGGACATAGGTATTACTCGAAAAATTTCTCAAAATGTAGTTAGAATTCCTGAATTTGATGCACACTATAAAAAAAGGGAGATGATATTTTCACTCCTCCTGCATTACGCGCACGCTCCCCTTATAACGTAATTTGACGTGAAAAGTGGGCAACTTTAATGCTTTTTGACGTCAAATCATGCTATAAGGGGGGTGCATGCATAATGCGGGTGGGTGAAAATATCATCGCCCATAAAAACTTGGTGATGAATTTCTGTTCATAATGGTGACCGATGCGTATTGGTAAATTTTATTGATTATGTATTTGATTCTGGTGATGAATATCTGTCAAAATCTAATGGGTCGTTATAGGTCATTGCCTAAATGGGATGGGGCTCTAGCTTCAATGGGTGAGTTCTCATGTGCCGGTTTCGAATATAGATCCTCATAGAACTGAGTTGTTGTTCCCCTAAATAGCCAAAATGAGCCTAGACAGACGGGTAGCAAAGGGTCTGGTTTAGGTGTCGATCCTCATAGGAATATGATTTAGTCATCCAATCACACACCTCAATAGAAATGAGAGCCTTAACTAAATAAAGTTACTATGTCAAGCACGAATCTCATCTGAAATAGACCAAAGATAAAAATTAATACTTTAGATAGAATTGATATTGAGAGCAAAGAGAAATATATGAGGGGAACAACTAGCAACAAGGGACCCTGACACCAAATATTAGAGACATTAGAAAAGCAAGACTATTTTATGAAAATGGACTTTGCATGGAATGTCGTCAACTGGAACGAAATCCTATGCAAGATGAAGTACAAAATCCAACCATTTAGGTTTTTTTTTGGCAGAACCTTCAAGAGACGTAATGGAACATGAACACTAGGTTCATTAGATCAAGGAGTCCTCAATGGCATTTGGTCAAACTTTTGGCCACACATTGAATCAACAGATCAGGTCACATAGACATGAGAAGGGGGGCCCAACGGCGTCTGCTAGGAAAGAGCAGTAGCTACTATCTTTGTAGCATTTTCCTTAAATAATACTGTATAAGGTGTTTAGGTGCCTCTTTTGATATTCATATAAATCTTATATGCAAATGGTTTTGAAGTTAAATATGATTAATGGTCCCAATAGTTTGAAAAATGATATAATTAATGGCTTCCAAGTCAAGTTCCAAAGAGTCCTTAATCTCCCACTTAGAAATAAGATTAAATTAGAATAATCTTATTTGCAACTAGGATGACATCCAAAGAGGCTGTAAGTTTAATTTTCTTAATCTTCAAAAAAAAGTCGAAAATGATAGGACCCACCATCCAAAGGAGTCTGAAGATTTGCGATTAGCTTTAAGCATCCTACTAAGCTCCTGTGATGTCAATGCATTAGGATTTGTGGTGGCATACTTGCTGAAGATGGCATCAAATTTCGATTGATCAAACCTGCATCCATGGCCAGTCATTGAGATTACTTCATCTTACCAGAAAAGTGGGAAATGATATTTCCACCCTTTTTTCTGTCTTTTCCTGAAAAATAGTTGACTGCATCAGGAAGGGACTAACTTACCTTCCTTGTGTGTCATAGGTTTCAGTGTCACTTCCATGCTTCAACTTGTGAATGTTTCTAATGTAAATAGGGAAGAGAAGAGAAGGTATGCGTCCCTACAAGGAGAAACATCAAAATAACAAGTAAAATTGTCATGAAATGGTAAGAGTTCTAGTTATTTAAACCAAAAAAAAGAAGATATTTTTAATGTTTTTAAACACGTGAAATCAATGTTTCAAAATGAGGATGTGGGCCAAAATACAGTCAAAGCAAATCCTACTCAGCTTAGAATGATGCTATCAAGTATTGGGTTGACGCAGCCAAGTACTCAACTGATGTGGTCATAACTCGAGATATTCTCATATTCAAAGCAGTTTTGATCGATTTTGAAATGTTGATACAAGAATGTGACCAAAGTAAAAGGAAGTCAAATGAAGCTGAAGAGATAGATTTGCGACAGCAAAGAGAGTGAAGAGATTATTGCCCTAGGTGGTGCCCCTGACCCTGGAAGGATGAAGTTAAATTTTGATGGATTTAATTTGGGAAATTCGGGGCCTCTGGTATTGGAGGTATTCTAAGAGATGAGAATAGCATCGCTAAATGGGCATTTTTCAGGTCCAATTGGAATTAAAGATTCCAATGAAGCTGAAGAGAGGGCAATCCTTCAAGGCCTTAGGTGGGTAGCGGATAGAGACATGGACAATCTCATTGTGGAAGGAGACTCCTTGAATGTCATAAGATGGTTAGAAGGCCGTTCACCACATCTGTGGAGAATTGAGGAGCTATTTGATGAGATTTTGGACCAGGTAGAAGGTCGTAGGATTACCTATCATCATGTAAGGAGGTCGCTCTGAATGAAGCGGCGGATCAGCTTGCTCGAGCAGACGTGTCATTTGTTTTTATTAGGATTTTTCTATCTTGTATTGTATATGCTCTTCTGCTCTTTGTTTCTGTTTGTGGCATTTGTTATTTTGGCCCCATGACTGACTTGGTCATGATCTTTTTTATATTATTGTAATAAAAAGTTACCACTTCAAAAAAAACTAAAAGGGAGTCAACTTGGGTGAGTTGATGTTGATAAAATTAAATTAAGAGAATTTCTACTAATCTTGGATAAATTACAAAGAGTAGGTCACTGCTTTTATAGAGCACTTACATGATAAACATAAAATGATATCAAGATAACTATGTAAAGAGACAAGAGTAGAATATCTTATTCTAACATAACTGATAATCTAATCTAGTTTCCTATATGAGTGTTTATATAGAACTATTTTGGAATGAAACTTCGCCGGATTTTTTAGACCAATGGCTGGAAACAAACATGGCCATGATCCTCTGGTGAGTCCCAGAACCCTAGAGCCCAATATCTCAGCTCAACCACCAAACATAATGGATTTTAACTTGCCTCAATCAGCATTATCTTACATGAAGGAAAGAAGAAAGAAGAAAGCAGAAAAGACTCACTGGGAGGGTGATATAGCTGAATGCAAGATTGATGAGCAGCGCGGCCGAAAGTGACTTACGAAAACCACAGCCAATAGCTCGAAACCCTACACAACAATAACAAAGTTCTTCATATAATTCCACACAATTCTTAGGGCTGATTTAATTTTTGTGAAAAATGATATATTGAAAAGGCTATGATTTCACTTTTTAAGTTTTGAATAGGAGAAACTAAAGACAAAATAATTCATCAAAACTTAATATTTACCTTGGTATGTCTCCCATGGATAGATTAAGCCATCTTTGTTTCTGTCAAAGAAAGCAACATGTTGTTGAAGAGCACTTAGATTGTGGTGCTCATGTCCTTCACTGCCATTTGGGTGTGTTGTTGCCATTGCAAGTGTTTGAATGGGAAGCTTATGTATTATTTCTATATGAGTCTTTTTGACAAGTCACAAAAACAAAGAAAAGATCCCAATTTCTTCTTAAGTGAGGAGAAGGGCTTCCAATATATATACACACACATGAAGATGGATAGACATAGAGCTTTTTTATTTGTAGAGACTTGCACGTGTTGGAACTGTAATTCAAACATCTTGCTAGTGGTCCCAGCCAAATTGATTTTATCTCTATCTTAGTCATCTAGAGTTGAGTCCGTCATGGTTTCCGGTGTGAAGCAATCTTTTTTTATTCTTATCTTAAAGAGTCCAACTGCTAGGTGGAGTCCGATTAGAAGAAGTGCAAAAGTAAGAAGAGGAACTCTAGACTGAAGGGAGCCCTTGCAAAAAATAGGTGAAAGGGCTCTCCCATTGGCTGCACATCACCATCATGCATTAATAAGTCCCTTCAGTTTAGACTTCCTCAAGTAAGAAACGTGAGTGTTTTTTGTTTTGTGTTGCACGTCAGCAACAATTCTATCTTCACCCTCTTGTGTTCTTAATAAATAAAAACTTATTTTATTCTTCTCTTGTTTTTATGCATTGTTGTTTGCTCTCAAATTCAACAGCAGGTATGTTGCACAGCTTTCCCTTGAACGTGGATTTGTTGTTCATTATCCTTTCCTATTTCTTTATTCTGGTTTTATTTTTGTTTTGGGTTTAGGTTTTGGCTCACAGTGACAATTTCTCGTTCAACACATGGTTTTTCTTGATGCCAGTAAGAATGTGGTTTGAGTATAATTTTTTGGGAATTGATAGTGTCCATCTCAAACGGCATTTAGCAGCTGGTCTGTCGCATGCCAGACCAGCCACCTCGTGACAGACCAGAAATGCCTTTTCCGAGGGACCTGGCAAACCCCTAATTTAATAACAATCATATATTTAGAGAGATGATATTTTCACCCCCCCTCATTACGTGCACGCTCCCCTTATAACCTGATTTGACGTGGAAAGGGACAAATTAGGTTATAAGGGGAGCGTGCACGTAATGCAAGGGGGTTTCACGTCCCTTTTCACGTCAAATGAGGTTATAAGCGGAGCGTGCACGTAATGCAAGGGGGGTGAAAATATCATCACCCTATATTTAATATAACTTGATCTTCACAAAAGAATATTTCCAAATTGAAGTTTGAAGAGGTGTGAAAGTTGCACCAAATTGTAATTACAGCTTACACGAAATCGCCCTTGGTAAATGAAAAACTGCAATAATATACTGGCTTCAAACATGAAGTCAGGATCATAAATGGGCACATGTATAATACTTGAGTTTTTTTATATGGTTAACGGTCGTGCATTTTATTGTGTGTGAAAAAAAAATAGAGTGGAGGGGCACATTATTGGTTGATCTAGAGGGAAATGATATATTCACCCCCTTTCTTCACTGAGCCACCCCATTGTAGTGTACCTTTTACACCAAAGAGGGGCCGCGGAAGAAAAAGGGATCTAATCTATCACTTCCTTACCATTCATTTGTGGGGCCGTCATATATAGGCCGTACCCAAAATATCTTCTTCATGGGATGATCCTAGCCCTCCAATCTGTGGCCTTTCTATACCGGATCTTCCATTTAAACCCTTTTCTAAATTTTCTTAATTTAATTTGGATATTAAATGTTGATCAAGCGGCTATGATTGTCTAGGGATGTAACTTTTTGGTAATGGGTTGCCCAAAATAAGACCCTTCTTTTGGTGGGTCCACATCTATATCATGTGCCGTGCATTTTTGGGCCAAGGGCAAGGCCAAACTTTAGGTGGCTCCTAACTTCCAACTGAGTGCACGAGGATAATAGCTAATGTTGACTGCAAGATTGAGACGTGTAAAAATCATCCGATGAGAATAGGCCAAGGGTAATAAGCCAAATTGTGATGGGTTTATCTGATTAAGTTAACGGGTTGGATTTTGAGAATTGATTTTGAGTCCAAAACTGATTATTGGACTTAAAATTAAAAATCTGAAACAAAAACCCCAATCTGGTCATACATCATGCCATTTATGCAAGTGAGAATTTATACGATACATGGGTGCTTTGGGCGTGTAATTTCCACAGAAATAAACAGGGCAGAAATAAGTATAGGGGCCAACCTATTTAGATTTGATTTGTAGAGGCTTCCATACCGTACTGTTCCAAGCAATAGAATAACTATATATGGAATTTGCTATCGTCCATCGCATAGCGGATGGTCTGTTGCATGTGAGAGCAGCCACACAGGCTCACTTCTCAGCAGATTTTGTCTTCATTCACCAGGTGGCTGGTCTCACATGCAACAGACCATCCGCAGCGTGTAATTTCCACAGAAATAAACAGGGCAGAAATAAGTATATGGGCCAACCTATTTAGATTTGATTTGTAGAGGCTTCCATACCGTACTGTTCCAAGCAATAGAATAACTATATATGGAATTTGCTATCGTCCATCGCATAGCTGATGGTCTGTTGCATGTGAGAGCAGCCACACAGGCTCACTTCTCGGCAGATTTTGTCTTCATTCACCAGGTGGCTGGTCTCACATGCAACAGACCATCCGCGAAATGCCTTATGCAATGGTAGCTAGCAAATCACACTATATATATATAGTAGTTTCTCCTGCCATAATTTGGGACACTGAATTACAAACTTTCACAGCCGGAGGTGGTCCTAACACTTGATTCGTTTCGTTTTTAGGCATTGGTTGTGACAATTTGACTGGTTTTGGTCGCCACGAAAACAGAAACATTTCAGTTTATGTTGGAAATTTCAGTGGAAAAAAATGATACGATATAAAGAAGAAACTTCAAAAAATAATAGAACAGGCACAAACACACACTTAGAAATCATCACACAAACAAGATAAATCACGCATAATGGTTTAAAAACATCAACATGCAATGTGACACATGTCTGATAATTTAGTACATACCAAATTCACAGGTCATATAAATGTGAAGGCTGCTAGCAAAATGGGATTTCGTTTTGGGAAAAAAGATGAATCCCTTTGAAGCGACACATGCAATAAGACAAGAAAGTGAACTCGCATCTCTACGAAATGCAAAAAATCACGTGAAAATGACCATATCAACCGTCATTTTCACCGGTCTTTATTTTCTAAACGGGATCCCGTTTTACAAGTGTTTTCATATAAATATTTATAAATAATACATGCACCACAATTTACATATAATTAATATAAATATAATCATATAATACATATGGATATAGTACACTATTAACTCTATGATTTTGGTTTATGCATTTCAGTCGTTCCAATATCAGTTTCGGTATAGATGATAATGTAAGTATTTCAGTCGTTTCGTGTCGGTTTCGGTGGAAATTTAAAACCATGCTCCTAAGAACCATCCATATACATATATGAGAAACAAAGTTTTAAATATCACAATATATCGGCCGATATCAGGAATATTCCCAAAATATGGGTATTAGAGGTGCCTCATATACAGGAAACTTCAAACCTTAATGAGAACCTGTGGAGTAGTAGTAGTAGTAGTATAGAAAGCCATGACTAATCTATTCAGTGCAAATCAGTTATTTTTCGATTATTAACATATAAACTACCTCCTCATTTCCCCACTTGAATACTTGTGCGACTAGATTGCAGATGCATGCCAATAAATGCGCCAGGCATTCGGAAAGATTTCGGATCCCATCTCTGTCTAATATGGCCTTCTACACAGCAATCACGGTTGCCACCTACATGGAGATACTATACATACATTACAGTGTTCATCTCACCTGATTCAGAGAATAGAACACCTGAGCACCAAAGCCTTTTGATCCATCCTGTGCTCTTCATTTCCTGCAAACATAAAAAAAATCTGTAATTCCAAATCTAAAAACAATATATAATAAGACAGGGAACGATATAAGGTGACCCACAGCCAAATAAAAAGGAAAATGAAGCAAAAAAAATTTCAACATGCTCGATGATCCGGATTCCAAACTGTCCATCGAGGATGCACTGACTGTGAATGGGTCAGAGAACAAAAATAAACACCAATTGAACGACCATATTAGCAATCCTAGTAATGGACTTGGTCCTGCCCATTTCCTAGACTTAAGGCCCTGTTTGTTTTGGATTTTGAGAACAGATTGTCACTCCATAACTGATTATTGAACTCAAATTTAGGCACTGTTCGTTTTAGATAGTGACAAGTGATTGTGAGCCCCAAACCGATTATTGCACTCAAAATGAGTGCAATAATCGGTTTGGGGCTCACAATCTAAAACAAAAAGAGCCTTATGTTTAATTGGACTCACAATCAGTTCTAAAAATACAAAACAAACAGGGCCATAGAAATTTAAAAAGGAGATACATGCATGTACAGATCACCTTCTGGAGGCTGGACCAACTTTCGGTTCTGAGAAGTCATCATTTCCTTCTTCAATTGGGTCAATATGTCTTCCATCGTGTACTCCCTTTGCCAATCCGCTAGCATTGGAAATTGGGCTGGTTCAACCTGGTCAATCGGAAGAATCTAAGCATACAGGACAAAGAGGGCTGATAGCAAAAACGGATTTCGTTTGGAAAATAAAGACGAAACCCTATGTTGTGACACATGCGCAAAAAGACGATTGAGCGAGCTAAAATCCGCTCGAAAATCATTGTGGAAATGACCAAATCATTGGTCAATTTCACTTTGGCTCTGTTTAATTCGACGGAAAATGGGCGTAAAACAAATTTTATGCCCATTTTAAGTTAAAAATGGGCGAAAATTTGTTTTTACTTCAAATTTACATTGAAAGAAACAGAGCCTTTCGTCTTTATTTTCCGAACGAAATCCTGTTTTTTGAAAGTGTTTTCCCAGTGTAAATTCAGACTGGAATGAGGAATGCGCGAGTTTTTTTTAATATTACCACTCCAGTTTCCTGGTTCACACAAGTCATGTTTATGCGTGTTTGAAACCTCACGGTAGGTGGGTTAGCTGGGTAATCTTTGTCACAAAATAGTTTCAGCTGATATATGCGTCCTTCATGAACAGTCTGGAAAAGCAGAATAGTAGACAGGTTAATAGAATATGCTCTGAGGAGCTAGGCATGATGAAGCCATGAACGGAGACAATAAGAACCATTGATGGATGTGAAAATGAAGGGGCATAAGCAAACATACATTGTGAGGACCAATGATGGTTCCAGTCCAGGATTGCATTAATATGTCATCAGCATCATCCATTCCATAGCTGACGGTTCCATCTCCAATCCCCTTCTCCCCCCTCTCAAGTTCTTCCAGCAATCTGAAATTTCTAGGAACTGCAACCAAACACCGCAATTGTCATTCAAAAAAACCTGATTGTCATTGAAAAAAAATAGATTGCCATTCAAACAGTGTTAATAGATTGACATTCAAAAAAAAGAAAAGAAAGAAACTTCTAGGAACTGCAACCAAACAACGCAATTGTCAGTCATGTATTTAGACATGCATGATATGTACACATGTATGATAGATACCCTCCCGGCTCTTGGAGTTATATTCACCATGCACAAAGTAATCATGGGTTTAAATGTCGGTTTTGGTGTCGGTTTCAGTGGAAATTTAAGCCGAAATCATGTAAAACCTTGATAAAAATTTTGGCTTTTTTAAAATTTCCACTGAAATGTATAAAATTTCGGTGGAAATTTCAGCGATTTCAGTGGAAATTTTGTAAATAAGGGTGAAAAACAAAATTTAGGTAGGCAAATGACACCAATATCAAATGACAACATTGTGAGTAGTTAGCTAGGCAAGACACCAATATCTGGCCATGCCTTAAAATTAGTTGAACCGCCAGCTAATTGCTTGTATCAACAATTCCAGCTCCAACTTCTGAACTCAATCAGTTGAACTAATGGAGAAAGATAATCATGCACACAATAACGAAATGCCTCCCTTAATTTGGTACTACCAATTTTGATTAACAAAGAACTTGGAAGTTTCAAACTCACTGATTCGCTTGTTTTATGACCACTTATATCAATCTGAAGGCTGTTACAATTGATCAATAGTTTCAATCTCACTAATTATCTACAATATAATAAGGGAATGACATACACACTACCTCTCTTTGTCAAAAGACTTTCAGATTGGATGTTGATAGCTTTTAGGAAGGAGAATGATGGGGACTGATAAGAAGGGCTTCAGGGACAAGATGGCCAGTCCCTGCATGCTACATGCATAGTCAGACTCCTCAGAACTGTAACATTTCTTTGCCTTCAATGTAAGGCCTTCATTTTTTTTTCTCCCATTTTGAATGGTTCAATGTAAGGCCTTCATGTATTTCTTTTTTAGAGGTATTATATTTTTGGGAAAAAATCCCAATAAGAAAAAGAACACAGTTATAGCATGACTACCTTTTTTCAAGATTTTTTATGAAAAATATTTACCTAAAAAGCAGGTTACCGAACCTAAAAAAATGCTTTTTGTTGAAATATTTTCAGTCTAGCCAAACATGCCTTTATTGTTTTTATTTTTCTCTTTCTTTAAACTACTATAAAAGATCATATAAGTTGTTATTTGGATGCATGCTCCTATGATGTTGATTACTAGAACATTAAAAATATTTGCTCACTACTTTTGATGACTTTGTGTTATGTTTTGTTTAAAAAAGTAGTTTGCAAAACATCATAGACACTGGGATTTGGCAATAAGAGCATCACCCAATATATTGAATAGTGTATGTTGATTACTGAACAGTCTTTTTTTGAGTGGCAGAAAATTTCATTAAAAAAGGTTCCTATGCTCAACCTATGAAAATTAAGCTAATGGACACCTGCCCTGGAGGAGAACAACGAGGCGCATGGGAAGATTGAGTCTTCTGGCTTCTTAAAATCTCATGCCGAAGCATGGATTTTTAATATTTTTAGGGCAGTGATAAATCGACTCCCCATTTGGATAAATCGACTCCCCATGTGTCTATCTCTCTCTAACCTAGAGGAGAGAGAAAGACACATGGGGAGTCGATTTATCAATTTGGGGAGTCGATTTATCACTCCCCTATTTTTAATGATTTTATTTGTAAAACAACATAGGTGCATGGATTTGGCACTTGATTGATGGATTTGGCACTTGATCCATGCATCATGATATCAACTACAATTTTTTTTTACTTTTTAAAAATGTTTTTCTCTACAGGGATTGTGTTTTAATGTTTAAACACCCCCCCCCAAAAAAAAGTACGAAATTTATCCTTTAGTTAACCTTATCAATGAATGATTTTGGGGTTTGTTCTTTTCTTACTCTTTTGTTGTTGTTTAATTCCTTTCTTACTTCCATGGTGCCTTTTCTTGTTCTCCTCATGGATTGGAGAACATAATTGCATATTAGGTTCTTAATCCACTAAACTTACATGTGGCTCAATGAATGACTTTGGGATTTGTTCTTCTCTTATTTTATTTTACACCAAGTATCAACAATGAAGGCCTTTGCCAAGGAAGAACAGTCAAAATCAAATTTTGACCAAAGGAAAGAAAATAAATTTGAAGTGGAGAGCACCAATACCAATGAAGAGAATTTGAATAAATTTTTTTGGGGAATTTAGAAGGGTCACGGTGAATGGAAAAGGCATCAACTACTTACCAACCCCCAACACCCCCCCCCACCAACACCACCAAGCTCCCACCTTCAAATGATGATCACCTGTCTAGTGGTCTTGAAATTGAAGCCTGGTGGTCTTGAAAATGAAGCCCTAAGGTCTTGTTCAGCAGCTTCTACTTCATATTGACATTTCAAACTTCTGCTTATGCTTTGCATATGACATCTTGCATCCATATTCTCTTCATTAGTTCCCCAGGATGTTTCCAAAGCAAGGAAGAGGATTGAGATCGAGAGCAGATATCAAGTGGAGTAAGATCTTAATCCCTATCATTCCTTTTTCTTTTTCCTTCCATTTGTACAAGAATAGTTCAATTTTTTGCATAATTCATCATTAGATTTGGTTTAAGGTTAGATCTAACTGCCTAAAACCCTAGCCTTATCCTCATTTCTTCGATTCATTTATTAAGCAGCAAGATCTCATCAATTTAGCTCAGAAATTCATGCGAGAACTCAGAAGTTCATAGCTGAAATTCAAGTGACAAATTGAAGTCACTAGCCGTCTAGTGCTTTTTGCTAAAATTGAAGTAATCGATTTCCATGAGCATTTTCAACTTGAATTCTTCAAGAAATTCATGCAAATTTCTTTTGTGAGTAAAGTTGATATTACATTCTAAAATATCTCAAAGCCTCAAGCTTAAATCCTTCATAGATCTAAAAATCTAAAGCCATAAACTTCACTAGTTCATACCTATGGCTGCAGGACTGTGCTCATAGTTTTAAGCAAAGTTTTTCATCTTTTCTCCAAGAATTCTTCAGTTCTTTGCATGAAATTCTTCCTAATTATTCTAAATACATCCTAAAACAAAGTACATATCTATCTAGATCCATAGCAGATCTAAGGTTTAAAGTCCAAAGGATACTCGATTTTTGTATTGTTCATATGTGCAGAAAATTGTTATTGTTGATCTTTTGAGGCCTTATTTGGAGTTGTTCTTGTAAGATTTCTTTAGAACTCTTGTTTCCTGAGTGTTCTGCAAGCGAAATACATCTAATTCAAACCAATTTCCACCACGAAATTCTATTAAGATTGAAGGAAACAAAGTTAAACTTGATCAAGTTTATCATTGTGGATTGTTTTCCACATAATTCTCGGCTAGACCTATTGCAGATAATTTTATTGGAATTTTCAAGAGGAATTCGTTTTTGAGTACTCTCTTGAATATCACAACAGTATTCAAAGAGAAATTCTCCAAGGAAACTCAAGAATTCCAGTCCATTGCCTTGGCCGAATTTTTAAAAATCGATTTCACAAAACAATCCTGAAATTTTTACAAACACGTGCCGAAACAAAGCCTTTAGCTAGTTGAATTCCGCCCACTTCTCCCCACTATTCCCTTCTACAGCACCTCTCCTACATCAGACTTAGTATCAGAGCCAAGTAAGATCCAAAGCACATAAGCGAAGCCAAACCAACATATAAGGCTCGATACCAAGTTTGATGTAGGAGAGACGTTACATAAGGGAATGGTGAGGAGAAATTGACATAAGTTGTCGGAAATCTCTCTTTTTTTATGGGTATTGTTGTCAGAATTCAACTAGCTTAAGACCTTAGATCAATAGGTGCTTGTGAAAATTCTAAGGCATTGTGTCTAGTATAGACGGTTTTTAATGAGAATAGGTCAAAGCAATGGCTTGAAATTCTTGAGATTTCTTGTGGAATTTCCTCAAGAACTAATCTTATTTGAATTATAGAAGTCTCAAAGAAGATCCACCTTTGTAATTCTCTTGTCCTTAATGGAATTTTAAGATGAATATCGATTTGTATTGCAAGTGTTACACATGGAGAACACTCTGAAAACAAGAGAAATAAAGAAATATCTTTTTAGCATGTCCAAATTAAAGCTCAAGATAAAAACAATCACACACTGTTCTGAACTTTTGAAAGTGCTAAAATCAAGTGTTCCTTTGCTTTGATCCTTAGATTTGCTATGGATCTTAGTAGATCCGCATTAGCTCTTTATTCTCAGATGAATGTAGCATAGTTAGGAAGAATCTCACGCAAAAGAACTGGAGAAATTCCAGATAAATAAAAGAAATATGCTCCACAACCGTGAGCATGGTAATTCTGTCCAGATTGCACAACTGGTGATGTTTGTGGCTTTGGATCTTTAAATCTATGATAGAACTAAGCTTGAGGCTCCGAGAACTTTTAGAATGTAGTATGAACTTCACACTAGAAAGAAATATGAACTTCACAAAATTTGCGTGAATTTCATAATTTTCATTAAGGAATCAAGATGAAAAATGCTTATGAAAATAGGCTACTTGCAATTTCAGTAAAAGTGCCTTTGATTTCTCACTTGAATTTCAGCTAATAACTGAGTTCTAGCAAAAATTTCAAATGGATATTAAAGATAACTAGTTGATTAATGAAGGAATGATGGAAATGAGGATAAAGCTAGGGTTCTACGCTGCTAGATCTAGCCTTAAACAAGATCTAATGGTGAATTGTGTAGGAAATTGAACTACTCTGGTACAAATGGAGGGAAAGAAGAAAAAGGAATGGAAGAGATCAAGATCTTGCTCCAAGATCTCCTTGATCTCTGCTCTCAATCTTCTTCCTTGTTGTGGAAGAATCCTAGGAAACTCCTCCCTTGTTTCTTAAGCTCTCCTCTCTCTTAGAGAAATTCTAATTTTCCCTCTATAGGATTTAAATTGCCAAAAGTCTAAAGGTCTCTCTTTTACAAGGTCCCCACTCCTCTATTTATAGAGTGGTGGAGGTGGTCTACAAGCTTCTCATCCAGCTGGCAAGGGATCAGGTGTCAAGCAAGTGGCATGTTTGTGTGGTCCCCACTTAATGATGTGGCAAGCCACTTGTCTTACCCTTATTCACTAGGTAATTACAAGTAAACCTTACTACAAAATTACTTGATCTCTTTACAATATTTACAATCATGACATGCTTGGCAAATACAACCAATATGTAGTGGAAATCACACCCAACCAAGGAGAAAATTCATGCAAGAGAGAATGTAGAATTCGAACATGAAGGGGTTGCAAGTGGTCGCACCATAATATAGATTTTGCTAAACCAGAAGGCTGGCTTACGTCACTAGTGATGTGGCAAGAACCCATTTGTTCGGTTCGTGCTCGGTCTTACTCTTGGTTTCACTAGCTTTACTGTTTTTTCAATTATCCTAAAATTCATGTTTAAGCCCATTCAAAACCTCATGGTCTGGGGGAAAAATATTTTTTCTGCTCTTACAAGCGAGGACAAAGTCCAATAATACATGTATGTTTCATTACTAGCAAAATTTCTATCATGAATTAAAATATATTTATCGTCTTTTATTTTATTTTTTATTTATCTTCATTTATTATATTGTTTCTTCTTCTTCTTTTGATTTTTTTTGGAGTTTTATCATATTATCTCTTCTTATTCTCTTGATTTTTGGAGTTTTTTCAACTTCCATAAACCTACACAATACCAATATGGATTGGCATATTGATTTTTGATGGTGATGTGTTGGCATATTGATTTTGAGGGTTTATGATGCCAGTTGCCACATCAAAATCTGAGATTTTAGTCCTTCACACAAATTGCTCAATCTCATCAACACGTAAGTTCCTTATCAACATGAGTCACCAAAAACCTTTCCCACCTTTTTTCAATATTGTCTAACCAATGGCTCTTAATTCCTTGTAACCCAAACCAGCCTTCAAGATATTTCAGCCAAAGGAAACGTCAATGCCTAATATCATTAGAAAACCAAATGCAATTACTTATCCCAACCATATACTTAACACCCAACCTAAGCTCTACCCTCACCCTAGTAACTGCCCAAAAGATCCAAATCCTCAATCTGTACAAACTTCTCTGCAACATCCTCCCTTCTGACATTTTTGTGAAGATGCAGACTACCTACACATGGACAAAAAGACCATATGAAGCTTTACTGTTCCGGGGATAGGCTTTGGGCCTTTCCTACGCAACTCTGGTGGAGGGAAAAGAAGTCCTCTTTGTAGGGAGGCCCAAGCCATCAATGAGATACCACACTGGAAGAGCTAGAATTATAACCTTGTGTCAAGACCACAGGCCAAAGGACAAATCCAAATCCAAATCCTCTATTTGTACCAACTTCTCTTTAACACTCCCCCACCTCCAAGCAACCTGCTTCTCTATGAAAAGCCTTCTCGGAAGACTCCACTTCTCTGTTGTTGCCACTAACGCCACCTTGTCAAATGTGCAAAGATTCCTAATTCCCAAACCACCCCCTTCTTAAAAACACAAACCTTCTTTCTACTAACCAATTGAACTTGTTCCCATGTCCATTTCCACTCCACAAGAAGACTCATTGGGTCTTACACGCCTATCTTAGTTATGAATTCCATTTCGTTTTGGCTATTGGAACGAAATGTTTCGGTATTTCGTTCGAAACTTTTCATTCCGCTACGACGACTTTTTTTTTTAAATTTACAAATATGAAAAAAATCCAAAAAATCAGAAATTATTAAAAATATAAGAAACAATTAAATGAACCAAATATGTAAAAGATCCAACATTTACAAAGAAAAATCGCTATCAGCTGAAATGCCTATGTTGACCCGTGTGTTGACCAGTGCCTGATAAGATGAAAAAATTTTAGAGACCAAATTATGGGATTTTTTTTTACCGGACTTTTGGGATTTCACAGTATTTGGACATGATAAAATTTAGGGAATTTTAAAATTGGAACAATTACCCCATCGTTTGAAAGTTAAGATTTTGACCTGGCCCGATATTTTTCAAAATTTGTACTAGAACTGGAAAGTTGAACTTTTACCTTTTTAGAATTGGGTCTTGTAACTATTTTAAATAAATCCAAATGGGGGGCATTCCCTTATTCACATGTAAATCTTAAGTAATGTAAATACTAAGAAGAGGAATGAAGAAGATAAGAGAACTAAGAAAAGGAAAGAAGACAAGAAAAAGCTATCAACTGAAATGCCTATGTTCACCCATGTGTTGACCAGTGCATGATAAGATGAAAAAAGTTTAGAGACCAAATTATGGGAATTTTTTTACCGGACTTTTGGGATTTGACAATATTTGGACAAGATAAAATTTATGGAATTTAAAATTGGAAAAATACCCCATCGTTTGAAAGTTAAGATTTTGACCTGGCGTGATTTTTTTCAAAATTTGTACTAGAACTAGAAAGTTGAATTTTTATCCTTTTAGAATTGGGTATTGTAACTATTTTTAATAAATCCAAATGGGGGGCATTCCCTTATTTACATGTAAATCTTAAGTAATGTAAATACTATGAAGAGGAATGAAGAAGATGAGGGAACTAAGAAAAGGCAAGAAGACAAGAAAAACAAAAAAAAGTGTTTTCCGTTTCGTTGTTTAGTCTAGATTTCGTCCGAAACGAACGAAATGGACCGTTCCGGTTTTCGGTCCTGAAAGAAAATTCCCGTTCGTTTCGGACGAAGCGAAACGAATTTTATAACTATGATGCCTATCCTTACCCTTCCATTGGATTTAGAAAATAGACTTTGAATAGATAGGAGTACACTCACCAGGGATAATTTAATAAGCATAATTCTCTGTCCAAGAGAGTGATACTGACTCTTCCAAGAGGAAAGCCTCTTTTGAGGGTTTTCCACCAACAACTTCATAAGGTCCTTTTGGAATTAGTAATATAATTCAAAGTTCAAGATAAGCTGACTACAACCTCTTTTGAGATGCCGAAACGCACACAAAGTTCTCCAAACTGCTCCCCACATATCTAACTTCCAAAAAGTGAGCTTTTAATTTTATTTTATTTTTGAATGGTAAAAGATATTTATTAAAAGAAAAGGGGAAAGATATGCAACCAAGACAGAGATGGTCACCACCAGAAACACAAGAGCCAAAAAGAAACATACAAAGATGAATAATAATTCCTCACAGCCTCGAGGAAGAAAATCAAAACCTCCAATCGAGGGCTACCAACCCCTGCTCGAGCAAGCATCTGCCTAAAGTGAGCTTTTAAGTTTTAACTATAAATATCCACAAAGTAGCAAATGAGAAGCACATGAAATCTAAAGACATCCAACCTCACATGAAATCTTTTAAGAATCTTTGCAACAATTGAAAAGAGGATTACCATGAAGAAGTCCCGTTAGTATAACTATTGAGAATGATACACATTAGATAACTAAGACAATGACATGCAAGAAAGCATATCCCTACATAAATGGCCTTCACAGCCCACCCTGCCAGGCATATAGTGCAAGAAAGCTCAAACAACATGATTACAAGAAGACTCCATCTTGATTTTCAAATTAAGTCAAAGTCGTCTTCTGAACGCATTTAATCACGACATTCATGGGCGATAAGTGCAACATAATGTATCTTCCTACCATGAACGAAAACAACTCGTTGCAGATAAAACCTAAAAGGATAAAACCAATCACCTCTCGATGAAAATAGGAGCACCTTTGCGAAAATCTTGTAAACACCACTCACCAAACTAATCAATTTGTGAAGTCTTATTTCAAGTGCTCTATCTTTCTTAGGCACCAAGGTAGTTCACACCTTTATCAACTTCAATTATATATAGATGTAGCCATTAAAAAACTATATATAGATGTAGATATAGATATATATAAGTGTGTGCGGGCTTTTAAGTCTCACAAGGCTTCCCATTGTGACCATCATCCACCTTAATACTACTAATGTGATAGCATCTTATTCTTCCACTTGCAACAGACTAAAAGCAGCTCTTGTATTCTGATCCCCTTCCTTCAACCGTTAATATTTTCTGCCTCCAAGTGATTTGCTCCAATAATCATGCTATGCTTCTTCTTCTTCTTTTTGAATGGTATCCAATTTTATTGCAAGAAAATCATGCTAAGCTTCTCTTCAACAAACAACTCCCAATTGTTTCCTTGTAATTCCCACAAGCACTTTTGTAATCTTCAAACTAATAGCTCCAAACTTGAAATACCAAAGTTTCTAGAGCCCATTCATTAACCTTGAGTAACTTTAGTTTCTTCATAAACATGAAACTTGTCCAAACTCTATCAACCAATATTTGAGTAACTCGAGATTATCACAGTATGGGGAACTCAGTAATTATCCGTCTCTCTTGTTCTTGTGAAGCGAAAGTGAAGATACAAGGCTTTTTTCGAATAAGCCAATTCATTTGGGACCCTGCAGATCCATTCTTTTTCCTATTCAAAGATCAGCCCTTTGTCTCTGTGTTTTCACGTCGAGAATTCTTCTCGAATGGAAAAAAAGTATCTTTTTTCTGGGAAAAAGGTCAACCAGAAATTCTGATGTTCGCGATTCTTCATCCACCGAAGCAGAAAATTGGGGACCTTTTTGGGAGATTCTACTTCCGGTGTTTGCCGTAACCTTTTGTATCTGATCAAAAAGGCAGCAACTGTCAACCAAGTGATTTAATTTTATTTTATTTTTGAATGGTTCAAGTGATTTCAAATTCAAAAAACCACAACATCTTGTTTAGTCACTAATATTTTCTCATAAACTTTTTTCTTTTTACCTACAGTCATTTTTACCCCTCATATTTCGAGAAACACCATATCAAACATGTATTTGTATTATAGTTATCAAAAGCTTCCTACTGGGGTAAGAAACTAGCTTCCGTGAAAGCTCACTTCAGAAGCTAAACACTTTTTGCTTCCGAAATTTAGCAGAAGTGTGGCTACAACACGCTTTATCTGAATTGCAAGTATACTTAGAATCAAGGAGAATTTTTCATACAATAATTTTTACTCTTTTGATAATGCCAAAGGAATGTATTTAAAAACTAAAAACTAATCTAAGTTTCAAATAAACCTTATGTGAATCTTTTCCAGATAACTGAATGTTAGATCTAAATGAATAATACACCAAGCTTGTAAATTTATAAATCCCTAACACTTGTAATTTCAATCATCCGTGCGGTCCTCTTTAATACTTGTAACCCAAACCTATATCAATCATTCCGTCTAGCTTATTATAATCCTATCTATTTCTATAAGCGTCACTTTCACTTACAACGAGGCTTATTACATGCTTCAAGTTGACTTTTGATAACGCTTCCTATGTATTTCTTTACTTTCATTAGCATTTTTCGCTTCCCGTATTTTCTCTTTTTTAGATCCCTTGCTTCCCGCTTCCGTATCCCATTTCACTTCTTGTACTAGCTTTCTAGTCTGGCAACTATGATTTGTAACATCCCACTAAGAAGTCCACGGACTCCATACCATTTCACTCCAACTCCTACACAGACAACTCCGGCTTCATACTTCCATGAGTTCAAGACCATAGAAGTACCAGGTCATCAGAATGTGCACAGTGTTAGAATGTAATAGATCAGATCTAGAAAGATCTGATACCATAAGGGGCTGTTTGGAGACGTGGATTTTAGAATCCAGGTTTCAGTTTGAAAGTGGTGTAAAATCCAGGTTTTAGAAATCTCACCCCCATCTTGAGATTTCTAAAACCTAGAAACACGGGACGATCCCCTACTATCTCGCTCGACAAAAGGAGGGGCGAGAAATCAAAAAACGACGGACGGTCTCCTTCTCTCGTCTCCCATCCAGGATTTTGATGAAATCCAAGGTTTTAAAATATTAATATCCAAACGGCCCCTAAAAGAGTACGAAAACATGGAGAAATAGGAACAAAACCCAATTGGTTTCTGGGTTTCATTTGCATTATGTTTATAGATAAGTTTACAAGTACTTTACATGAAAAACATGTTAAACATGTGCTTAACTGCCTATAACTACTTGTATTTGAATTTCAAAATACATAACTAAGATAACCTCCTAATCTACCACTACATTGATCCAACTGTCAGATCTTTCTAGATTTGATCTAATACATTCTAACACACAACCTATTTACTTGACACTCTATTCACCAGAGAAAAAATAGAGGGAAAAACAGTCACAATAGGCATAAAATGTTTGAAACAACCAATCTAGTTAACAGCTAGTCATTAATGGAAAGCCTTGCATTAAATCCATCCATTTTGTAAGTTCCCAAATCATTTCAAAATGCAAATTAAATTGGCAATGTAAATTTCTGGAACAAGTAGTACCCATATTCCTATTCATGAAAACCAAAACAAGAAACACAAAATCAAGTATTCAATTGTTAAACATGATACCTCTACTCAAACCATAATCATCCCCAAATTTACCAAACACAGAACTACATTAAATTTTATATCCACCAGATTCCACCATAAAATCTCTAAGATATTCTCAGAAACCCTAGAATTTTGCTACTGAGCAGTAAATAAACGTATAACAGCACAAATATCCAGGAATTCTAAGGAAATTACGTTATACAAATAAAATCGTAAAATATAAGGACAGAAATAAAATTAGATGAGGAGAGGGTGCTTTGAAACTCACCTACAACCCTCGATCCTTCGGAGCCCATTTTCTAGTCCAGGCACTGAAAGCTAGGGTTTCACGATAAGCTAGGGTTTCTCTCTCTCTCTCTCTCTCTCTCTCTCTCTATCTCTAATATACTTAGAGAGTAGGAGAGAGAAAGCAAAAAATCGTTACGCGGTTCGTACTTTGTTCTGTAAGAAAAGGAGGAGAAAAGAGAGACTAGATATAACCGTGAAGCAAACTTAAACTAAAATTCTTAGACCGCTTACTGAGAGAGAGAGGGGGGATGGCGGAGGTCTTATGGGCCCCATCATGATGGGGTGAAAATCAAGTCAATGGGATGATCCTAACCGAACGATTGATTTCAAGTTTTGCAGCATCTTTTGAAGGCTAAGCATCTAATGGCTAGGATTGCTTGAAAATTGATCCTGTGTTCCGATGATGCTGGTCACTGATGGAAAATCTCGATCGTTAGACCCTTGAGCCAGTTGACTAATGAAGATGAGGGAAGTGATATTTTCAGCCCCTTTTCTTCCCTGGGACACCCCTCTAGTGTATTTATGAGTTATGACCAAGGATTTAAATTCGTCCGAAATCCAAAATTTCAGATTTCGGCACTGAAATTTCCGAAAT
The DNA here is from genome assembly GCF_043159265.1 of Tasmannia lanceolata. Classification (NCBI taxonomy): domain Eukaryota; kingdom Viridiplantae; phylum Streptophyta; class Magnoliopsida; order Canellales; family Winteraceae; genus Tasmannia; species Tasmannia lanceolata. The sequence goes on from NW_027518721.1 coordinate 3,650,724, forward strand.
GTACCTTCGGAAATTTAAGAAATTTCAGCAGAATTTTTGAAATATACTAATTCTTTATTCATTTACAAAATTTAAGCCGAAATTAATTTTTCGGCTTAAATTTCGGCCCAAAAAGATGACATTTCGAGCGCCTTTACCGAATTTCGGCCGAAATTTCAGGATTTCGGCTAAAATTTTGGTTTCGTTACCCCCGAAATTACCTCCCAAACTGAAATTTAAAACCTTACTTATGACCATTGTTTTAAATTTCGGTCTCCGGCCGAAATCCAGAGATTTCTTCCCCGGGACACCCCATCTATCTAGGTGGCATTTTTCTAACAAATAAATCCAAAAATAAGGGTATCTCTGTCTTCTGATCCTTGATCATTTTTATGAAATTAAATTAAAAAATGGCATTAAGCCAAAGCGTTAGAAAGACAACAGTTGAACGGTCTTGAGTCTGAAACGTATAATTTAGGGAAAAATACACTTAGACCCCTGTGGTTTCCATTTGTACAAGGTAAGCCCCCTCAGTTGACGGTTCATCAACAGATTGAAGGGTTAGGATGATCCGATGGAGCTGATTTTTTGGGCACACCCTATCTCTATGTGAGGGCCCATCAAATGAACGCTCTGGATCATCCAAACAATGTGGGCCTATACCCAAATCCAAACACTACCAAAAACACAGTGGGCCCACATTATTTGGATGATCCAAAGCGTTCATTTGATGGGCCCTGATATAGATAGGGTGTGCTTAAAAAATCAGCTCCATCGGATCATCCTAACCCTTCAATCTGTAGACCAACTGTCATAAGGGGTCTTTCTTATACAAATTGAAACCACGCTTGTAACTTTTAAACATTAGGGTAAGTTGAATGTGTCAGAAACCACATGGGTTTGAGTGTATTTTTCCCTATAATTTAAGGATAGCATGCACTGAATCAAAACCCTAAGAAGAGAAGACTCAAACTTGGGAAAGAGGAAAAAAAAAAAAAAAACGAAAAATAAGATGACTTTGGTAGAAGGCGCTACAGAATACGATCGGGCAAAAGAAGTGAAGGAATTCGATGATTCCAAGATGGGAGTAAAAGGTCTTGTCGAATCGGGTACGAAAACCATCCCACGTTTCTTTATACACCCGCCGGAAAATCTCACCGGCCTCAAATCACCTCCTCCGACTGCCGGAATCCCTATCATCGATCTCTCCGGCTTAAATTCCCACCGTCGATCAGAAATCGTCGAGCAAATCCGAGAAGCATCCAGCCGTTGGGGCTTCTTCCAAGTTTTTAATCATGGAATCTCCGATTCCGTCCTTGACGAGGCAATCTCAGCCGTTAAAGCCTTCCATGAACAGCCGTTGGATGTGCGGGCCCGGTACTGTGAAATTACTAATTACTTCAAAAGCTTACTCTGTTTAGTTGTGGATTTTTAGGACTGATTGTGAGTTCAAGACTGATTATTGGACTCAAAAATTCAATGCAAATTTGAGTTCAATAATCAGTTCTGAAATGATAATCGGTTCACAAAATCTGTTTTGAACTCACAATCGGTTCTCAAAATCCAAAGGCCATGTTCGTTTTCGATTGTGACACTTATTATAAGCTCCCAAAACTAATATTGGACTCAAAATTATATTTAATTTTGAGTCCAACAATCACTTTAGGACACACAATCGGTTAGCGCATTCTTAAGGCCTTATTCGTTTGAGATTATTACGACTGCTTGTGAGCCCTAAACCTATTATTGAGCTCAAATTACATTTAAATTTGAGTCCAATAATAAGTTTAGAGATGATAATCGGTTGTAATAATCTCAAACGAACAGGGCCTAAACGATTAGGGCCTTAAACGCTCAATTTTGGGTCCAATAATTGGATTGGGGGTGACAATCGGTTTCATAATCTCAAACGAACAGGGCAAAAACACTATTCAAAAGCTTAAGCGCTCTGATACAACGTGAAATAACCAATCACTCCAAAAGCTTAAGCTGTTAGAGATGGTGTTTGTGAAACAACCTGTTGCTCCAAATGCTTAAGCTTTCGAGAAGGTATTATTAAATCTTTTATACTTTAACACTCCCCCTCATGCGTGGCTCCTCTTTCTTTAGGTTGGCCTACACTTGGCACATGTGGCCCCACTTGCTCCTCTTTCTTTAGGTTGGCCTACACGTGGCACATGTGGCCCCACTTTTAGGTTGACCAACGCATGTGAATTTTTTGACATCAAGAAGGGTTGAACTCAGGTGCTCTGATACCATGTGAAATAAACCAGTTGCTCGAAAAGCTTAAGCTGTTCGGGAAGGTCTCTTTTATACTTTAAGAGTGTTATTTAATCATTTATACTTTAACAGGTACTACAGCCGGGAAATGGGAAAAGGATTTTCCTATAACTCGAATTTCGATCTTTTCCGTTCGAAGGCGGCAACTTGGAGGGACACGTTGCAGATGAAAACGGGACCGGAGCCACCAGAGTTGGACCACATTCCGGCGATATGCCGGAGAGAGTTGTGTGGGTGGGATCAGAAGGCCAAGTGGTTGGCTGAGGTGGTGATGGAGCTGTTGTGTGAGGGGTTGGGTGTGGGGCCAGAGAAGTTGAAGGAGCTGACGTGTTTGGAGGGGAGGACAATGGTGGCCCACTATTATCCAGAGTGTCCGCAGCCGGATCTGACGTTGGGACTTGGGTCCCATTCGGATCCTGATGTGTTGACGGTTTTGTTGCAGGATGGAGTGCGAGGGCTGCAGGTAAAGCATGGAGAGGAGTGGGTGGATGTGAAACCGTTGCCTGGGGGTGTCGTTATCAATATCGGAGATCTTCTTCAGGTATGTGTCTTTCCTCTTTTTTTTAGATGTGAATTCGTTATGATTGGGCCAGGTAGGCCAAAAGCTGCATACGTTTGGATAATGTTAAATGGACCCAGAACTGGAGGAATCAAATGAATCGTGGCAGAAGGTTCCAAAGAAAAATTGTCCAAGATGCTCCCAAAGATCTGGACATCCTCCCATCAAGCGATTATGTAACTAACTAGTATTGAGCAGTTTGATCTCTTAGGTTTAGCGTTCCTCTATATCGTGTTTTGGATCTCCCTCTCTCGTGTGTTATGAGTTAGGGATGGCATATTGTGCCCATGAATGTATCATCTTTCTCTTTGTCTAATAAACTGGTAGGGGTCCCCTTCAAACCCCAGCTTACCCATAAAAAAAAAGGTTAATTGCATGATCTGATTGTTGGGAATCTGAGATTATCCAAATGGAGACTTTTTGGGTATTGTTTTCTATCTTTGTAGTTTTCCATTGGGAGTAGGACACGAAGAGAAACTGTATTGAATAGTTTTTCAAAAAAACAAGGGAGTTCTCTCTCTGTCTCTTTTTTCAGGTGATGGATAGATAGATGTGTTGGGTTTAGAAGAAAAACTAAGCATAAAAGGTTATGTGGAAACCTTATGGGAGTTGTAAGATCTTTCAAGGGATAGATAGAGGCATTAGATTTTGAAGAAAAACCAAGTCTAAAATGTTATACTTAAAGGGATAAATAGAGGTGTTAGATTTAGAAGAAAAACTAAGTATAAAAGGTTATACTTATGGGATAGATAATGGTGAAAACCTTATGTGATAGATAGAGGTGTTAGGTTTAGAAGATGCCTTAGGTATAAAAGGTTATGTGAAAACCTTATATGGGTGTTGTTAAGATCTTTCAAGGGAGAGATAAAGAAGAGGATTACAGTTTGTAAATTTAGAGACTAATATCTTGTAATCTTTGTTTATCTATTTCTCATAGTGAAACATTCAGACCATCGCTCGTAAAACATTTGGTTTATCTTTGTTCTTGCTGCTTTCTTATTTCTTTTGCACGTGATCAGATCGGATTAGGCCCGTCAGATTTCTGCAAAGTGATATCAGATCGCAAGATTAGCGGATTGGACATAGGAAGAAAAAGAATCAGATATTTTTAGAGATTCAATCTGTAGAAAGAGTTTGATTGCTGGTGGACTGTTGTTTCTGTTCGCTTTAGAAAGATGGTTTGTAGCTCCGGAACCAATGTCCCAACTAATGGTGGCTGTGTTAGAAGATGATGGAGCAACAACAAATACCATTTCCTTAATGAGACCAGGACACGTCTTCCTTACATCTAACCTTTGTGGATTGGGTGTTGGAGGGGTTGTGACCCTGACCGCGTCCACACCCATGGTTGACCTCATTATTATTCTGGTTTGATGCACTCGAACGTCCTTCTCCACGTCCTCGATGGACCTTCCCTCTGATAGGTGTGTTTGCGAAGGGGATAAGTTGATCCTCAACTGGGTTTTTTCTCAAGCTGAATTTCATGGATGAGAAGATGACCATAGAGGTCATTAAGAGACATTGGTTCGACTCTGGTTGTGAAATTACCAGAGAATTGTAGTATGAACCTAGTCCCACTGAGAGCGTAAGAAATTTCTTCATGTCATGTGTATTCTGGCCCACGGCTTCGAAAGTATCAGTTAGACTTCTCTTTTGAAGATATCATTTTTTGAAAGGATTTCCTTCTTTAGAGAGGAGAGTTGAAATTGAATTTGGATGGCATAAACTCAAGAATGGGGTGTGATGATGCCGAAATCCGCTCTATACGATCTAGTAGTGATAGAGTTATTCCTGTAAGCAACTTGTACTCACAGAAAGATGTTAGTAGTATGATACTTCAATATTTAAGCTAGAAATCGGAATCACAGGTGAATTGAAGGGAAGGAGATGAGACTCAGAAGCATTACCAATGAAGAAAAGGTGGGAGATGATTTGACTGAACCTGGTCTTCCCAAGCTGCCTACATACCCCTTTATTGAGGATCAAGTCTAACGTAGTTCCATTATGAAGTAAGGGTCCCTTTTATAGAGAAATGAGTCCTCAATGATTAAAATGTTGTTGTAGGAGTCTTTCCTAATCGGTTGACTTCCTCGAGAGATAAGTTTATATTTATTTTTAATAGATATCCTATTTCCCTTAACGAGCAAGTTACTATTCAATGAATTTCCTATAGGTAGAAAGTCACCGCCTTAGAGTACATTGCCTCTTTGAGGGGCGGTTTCCTAACTATGAATGTTGCTGTTTATAAGGAAAGGATAAGATTTTATTATCTTTCTCGTAGGTCGGTTTCTATTTACTCGGAGGTGCCACGTGTCGTTCATCAACGGCTAGTGTCAATTTTACCCCCAACATATTGCCCCCAGTTCCTTGAGCCATTTTTGGGTCGAGGAAGTAGCTCGAGGATTCCTTTATTCTGTGGGAAGTTTTATCGGTACCGATGGTGTTATGAACGCACCTTTGCAGGGATCCATCCGATCTTCAATGTTTGGCTGGTTGAAGTGAAAACCGAGTCTCGCAAATGCTATCATTTTTAACTTTATCATTCCTTGTGGTTCATCACCGGGAATCGTCAAATCACTCTTGATATTCGAAATGACGGTGTCTATCATAATGACGTGATGGGAAAGGGTCTCTTCATAATGGACGCCGTTTCTTGAGGCAAATAGTATCGTGTCACGTGGCAAGAGGCGGAAAAGACCCAAAGGACACTTAATGGTACTTAGTTTCCTTTTTTCTTCCCTTTTTTCCAAAAACCCCATGACTGAAAACCAAGATCTGGACCTTTCCACCCCTGGGCTCTTCGAGGCCCACATCGTTGATGTGGATGCCGTACCCGAAGTGGAGGTTGTTATGACGCCCCCGCCGGAGCCACCAGTGGAACCGGCTGCAAAGAGAACCAGGAGGGGCTCCGCCGGAAAAGAGGTGGTGAAGCAAGAAGAGACGAAAGAAGAGACCACTGCGCCTCCTGCTCCCCCACCGCCGGTGGCTAGAAAGAGGCTGAAAAAAGTTGCACCTCCCTCTCCAACACAGTCGGATGCCCAGTGCGAGATGTCCGATTTAAAGGGAATGCGACTGTTTGCTCGCAACTATCAACGTTCAGCTAGGCGGGCCAAGGACCGGAGCATAGCATTCGCCGGCCGGTTCGTGGAACTGGCGCAGGAGGTCTGTAACTTGGAGATGAAGGCGGCTCTGTTGGAGGAGGAGAACGCGGCTCTTCATACCTGGCTCGCGAATCTGACTGGAGAAGTTGGTCCTTCAGAAATTTCTTCCGAGGCTGACCCTACCGAGTAAAATTACTTGGTACCCCGGATTCTGAGAAGGTCAGAATAGTGTTCTTTGCATTTCCCTATCTCTTCATTGGGGAGGGGAGAACATTGTTCTTTGGACTTCTCTTCAAATCCGGGGGAGGCTCCTTTTTGTTGGTCGATATGACGGGTCTCTGGCGATCTCCACCATCTTCTGGGAATTGGCTGATTTTCTTTTGTTTTTAGTATTTTGCTTCTCACAGTTTCGGCCACGAAGCCTCTCATATGTAAGCATTTAAACAGATCAATGAAACAGTCGTCTTTTTGCTGCTTATAATATTTCTATTTTATTTCTGTAACTCAACCATTTTGGTTCATGATGCATACTTACCGAGTCATAGGTCTTCTTGCAATGTAACATTTTAACTTTATTATCCGCATGCTAATCGACTGCCGAGTATGTGAGTCGATTCTTATTAAGATGTAGTTCGCTACCGAGGTTCAATGTTCGCCCATAAGTTACTGTTTATGGAGACTCGGCTGTGGTAATGGCGCGTTGGTATCGAGTTATGGGATTACCTCCCTTAGAATTTTGACAATTATTGCGTTGGAAACTGGTGCCTTTTACTCATAAAGGTAACCGCCATTTTTTTCGGTGCAATGATGGAAGACGTGAGGTGTCACTGCCTAGGGGCGTGACACGTGTTTCCTTTTAGAATGGTAACCCTGATTTTTCCCGCCCAAGGGTTTTACCCCATTTATAAGGCTTTTTTTACCTGTCAATTTCGCTTCAAGGGTGGTGGCAAAGAATAGCGGGACGTTCCTTGCCTCGGAAGGTTCATCTGGTACCTTCGTTCCTACAAAAATCCGTAAGTTTTTCTTCTCTTTTCTCTTGTGTTTCTGCCCTTAAACATGTCTGATTCTTCAGACTCACAAAACCCTTCTAGGAGCGTAGGGCATATGGAGAACTCAGAGTCTCCTCATAAAGTAGATTCAGATGAGAACCTTAGGGATGAGGCCAGCGCTAGTGAGCCACCGGCTTCGGCGAAGTCTTGTAAGAAGAGAAAACCCACTAGGAAGGAGAGGGCCCCAAAATTGTCTAAGAGGGTCAAAACTGATTCGGGGGCCGCCAGTGATGTTTACAAACCTGATGACATTCCTAGGGGTTTGATAATGAGAACACCGATAGGGGAACAACACATTTCCCTAGTTAAAGAGTCGGCTGATTTCTTTGAGGCTATGGGGGATATTGGGGAACCCCATAGACCGGAGGTAGTCGCAACTCAGGTTTGCACCTTGATAGGGAGGAACGTAGATTATATCCGTAGAGAGTACCTCATTCCTGATGATTATTTTATTTGGATACCCAACTCCACCGAATGAGCCTGCGAAAATTCGGTCGCGGGTGAAACGACCTTTTATCTAGAGGCCTTTCGTGGGGGTCTACGATTTCCCGTAGCGGAGGTAATTCCTCAAATCTTCAAGTTTTATGGGATAACTCCCTCTCAAGTCTTTCCGAACAGTTGGAGAAATTTATTGGCCTACTTGGCCAAAAGCAAACTCTTGAATGCCGGTGTATCGGTTGATATCTTCCGTCGGTGTTTTAAACTGGTGGATGATGGAGAATGGTTGACCATCACTCATCGCCGAAACATAATGATTGGGCAAAAACCCCTTCTTCAATCAAAGGGCGGAAGAATGAGTTTCTTTTCGTTCGGCCTCCAATGGGCGCTGGATGGGACTTTCCCTTTGATTGGAGAAAACCCTCAGCCGACAGATTAAGTGTTTTACCGAAGCTAGGAGATATGGGAAATAAGATTTTCAGGTCCATCTCGTCGGGCTTTAAGATTGACACCCGGGAGTTCAAAGACCAAGAAAAGCTAGTAGAATATGGTTTGTGCCGCGAGGTAGTTCTCCCCAGAGTTTCCATCAAGGGGGTCGAATCCTCCAAGAGCGGTAATTCTCGTTTCTGCGTCTTATTCATTCGATTATGCCCCCATTGAAGAATCTAATAATTATATTTCTTTGTACAGGAATGATCAACCTCAGTCGCACTTTACATATCATCTGGTTGATCCAAAGATCTAGGCATCGAGTCCTCCTGTCTAATGGGTCAGACGAGTGCCTCACCCTACTCGACCGGTTTAAATACTTGGTCGGTGGGCATTCACCTTAAGAGGTTAATTGATGTAATGGCATCGAGTCTTCCTGTCTAATGGGTCGAACAAGTACCTTACCCTACTCGATCGACTTATTTGCTCGGTCGGCGGGCATTAACCTTAAGAGGTTAATTGATGTAATTTATATTTTTGAAACATAGGTATGTAAGGGCTTTGTTTCTACCCATTTTTAAAGGTTTGACAAGCATTTTACCTTGTTTATTCAGTTTGCCTATACAATTGGTGGGTACTGAAATTGTTTAATGTTTTCAAGCATGTATAGAAACATATTTAACACATAGAAACATAATAGGAACACTTTTGAAACAAATTTAAACTTTATTTCATTAAGCTAAATTTCTCATTACATCCTTTCAGAAGATCTGTTTCTACTTATTCCTGCATTTGAAAAAAGAAAAAACAAAATAACAAAAACTAATTAAAGGAAAACTTACTGATAGAATTTCCTTAGGTTTTGCATATGCCATGTCCTGAGGATCGGTGCACCATCTAGATTTTCCAATTGGTAGGCTTCTGGGCGTAAGATCCTTATAACTCTGTAAGGCCGCTCCCATGAGGGGGCAAGTTTTTCGGCATTCCTCGGGTCTGAAACATCTGCCCAACGGAGTACCAAGTCTGCTTCTTTAAGAGCTCTTTCTTTCATCCGATAGTTATAATACCGACGACCCTCTGCTGGTATGCGGCGACTCTGATCCGAGCTTTTTCCCTGGTCTCCTCTACGAGGTCCAAACTGCTCCTCATGAGTTCGTTGTTCATATGTTCATTATAGCACTTGACCCTCGGAGAAGGGATGGCTATCTCAACTGGAATAATTGCTTCGACACCGAATGCTAGGTCGAATGGGGATTCACCTGTTGCGGTACGTGGAGTAGTTCGGTAGGCCTATAGGACATTCGATAACTCTGACGCCCAAGTGTTTTTGGCTTCTTCAACTCTCTTTTTAAAGCTCTGAAGGAGAATTCGGTTGGTTACCTCGACTTGTCCATTTGCTGGTGGATGTTCGACCGAAGTAAATCTTTGTTTGATCATGAGTCTTTCGCAAAAATTCCTGAATTGTTCACTAGCGAACTGTGGTCCATTGTCGGTGTAGATCAGGGTCCACAGTCGGTGACCAACACCATTGGTATTCCATATCTGCATATGATGTCGTGGTAGAAAAAAGGTTTTTGTTGCCTTAGAGGTGGCCTTTTTTACTGCTTTGGCCTCTACCCCTTTGGTGAAATAGTCTATCGCGACATATAGCATCGTATGTCCGCCGACTGATCATGGAAAGGGACCTAATAGATCCATTCCCCACATCACAAAGGGGATTGGGCTGGAGATAGGGGAGTATTGGGCTGCTGGCTGGCGAAGTACCGATGAAAACTTTTGGCACTATTCACACTTCTTGACATAGTTCTGGGCATCTTCCAGTATGGTCGACCAAAAGAATCCTTGGCGAAGGATCTTATGAGCTAGCACCCTGCCCCCCAAGTGATCTCCACATATGCCTTCATGTACCTCAGCCATTGCTCGATCGGCGTCTGTGGGTCGGAGAAACTTTAATAGTAGCCAAGAAAATGATCGTTTATAGAGCACTTCACCTTTCAGGATGTAAAGGGCGGATTTGGCAGTAATTCTCCTTGCTTCCTCTCGGTCTTCTGGCAAGGTACCGTCTTTGAGATACTGTATTATAGGGTCCATCCAGCTGGGTTCATGATCAATATGAGTAACTTCTTCTCTCTATGCTAGGACGGGAGAGAACCTCAGTATACACGTTCCCCCAGTTAGTGGTTTCCGAGGAGGCCATTTTGGATAGGGCATCGGTTCTTGCATTAAGGGTTCTAGAAATTTGCACAATCTCAAATTCTTTGAAAAGGGAGATTTTTCCTCTCACCTTTTTTAGGTATTTAAGCATCCTTCGATCTTGTCTCATAGAGTCCATTAATATGTCCAACAATGAGTTGTGAATCACTATGGGCTTTTAGTCGGTCGGCTTCCAATTCAAGGGCTAATGCTAGTCCGGCTAGGAGTGCCTCATACTCGGCCTCGTTGTTGGAAGCATCGAAGTCAAGTTTCAAAGCATATTCCACTATAAATTTATGGGGTCCGGCCAAGACTAATCCTGCTCCTCTTCCGCCTGCATTGGCTGATCCATCGACAAACAACATCCATGTATATTGTTTTTCTTGTTCATCTTTTATCTCCTCCTGCCCCCCCCCCCCCCCCGCCCCCAAGTCTTTGGTCGGAGCCGTGCATTCTACCACAAAGTCGGCAAGTACTTGCGACTTAATTGTGGGGCGATGTCACACTTGTATGTCAAATTCGCCAAGCTCTACGGCCCAATTGATTAATTGTCCTGAAGTGTCAGGTTTTTGAAGGATTTTGCGCAATTGTTGGTTGATAAGAACAACTACGGTGTGGGCTTGAAAGTATGGACGTAATTTTCTGGCGGTAACGACTACCGCAAATGCAAACTTTTTTATGTTCTGATACCTTGTTTCGGCGTCATGTAGTACTCGGTTGACATAATATATGGGGTGCTCCATCCTTTGCTCTTGCCTGAAAAGTACGGCGCTAACAGCTAGATAGAGGTATAACTCTTCATTCGATAGCTCATCAACACCGGAGGAGACTGGAGGTAATGTTTGAGTTTGTCAAATGCTTCCTGGCATTCGTTCGTCCATTGAAAAATTTTCATGTTTCTCAGTATCTTGAAGAATGGAAGGCACTTCTTGGCGGATTTGGACATGAATCGACTCAAAGCCGCTATCCTTCCCGTGAGTCGTTGTACTTCGTTCACGATTTTTGGTGGTGTCATATCGAGGATGGCTTGGATTTTCTCAGGATTAGCTTCTATGCCTCGTTGACTGACCATGAATCCGAAGAACTTCCCAGAAGTTACCCCAAAGGCGCACTTTGAGGGGTTGAGCTTCATCTGATATTTTCGTGATACCACGAAAGCTTCCTGAAGGTCGATAACATGGTTCATGCTTTTCATGCTTTTAACAAGCATATCGTTAACATATACTTCCATGTTTCGACCGATTTGTGGGGCGAAAATTTTATTCACCAACCGCTGATACGTGGCTCCCGCGTTCTTAAGGCTGAAAGGCAAGACCTTATAACAAAATAGTTCTTGTTCTGTGACAAATGATGTTTTGGGGATATCAGGGGGTACATACGTATCTGGTTATATCCAGAGAAAGCATCCATAAAGCTGAGCATCTCGTGGCCAGATGTAGCGTCTATCAGCATATCGATCCGAGGGAGGGCGTAGTGGTCTTTTGGACAGGCTTTGTTTAAGTCAGTAAAATCCACGCATATCCGCCACTTCCCGCTCGCCTTTTTTACCATTACTCAATTGGCGAGCCAGTCTGGATAATTTATTTTCCAGATGAACCCGGCTTGTAGGAGTTTATCAACTTCCTCTTTTATAGCTTTCTGTCGCTCTGGAGCGAAATTCCGTTTCTTTTGTTTAACGGGTCTATGAGAGGGGTCGGCACTGAGTCGATGGACGGGAACGTCTGTCGAGATACCTGGCATATCTAAAGCAGACCATGCAAAAACATCTGCATTAGCTTTCAAAAAATTGACCAGGTTAATTCGGATCTTACCGGTGAGGAGTGAGCCGATCTGGACCATTCTTTCATCGTCTTCCCCGAGCAACGGTATCTGGGTCAGCTCTTCTACCGGTTCTCCGCGCCGCGTCTAGTAATTATCTGGTCGTGGATCGGTACCGGCTATTTGAAGGGATTCCTTCGCCTTTTTCACTACTTTAGTATAATCCGCATAATAGTTCCTGGCTCTTTCCTTATCTCCTTTCACTTCTCCAACTCCTGCTTTTGTCGGGAATTTGATTTTGAGATGAGGTGTGGAGACGACCGCTTCAAGCTTGTTTAGAGCCGGACGCCCTATGATGGCAGTATAGGTGCAGGGCACTTTAACAACCAGGAAAGTCTGCATGATGGTTTTCTGGCGGGGTTCTGTACCGAACGTAACACGAAGGTCTATCCTTCCCTCAATACAAATCGATCCGCCGGAGAATCCGTAGATCGACCATTCTACTGGCGTGAGTCTATCCAATCCTAAGTGCATCTCTTTAAAAGCGTTGTAATGTAAAATATTGACAGAGCTACCGCTGTTTATCATTACCTTACTTACATTGAAATTGGCAATAATAAGGCGGACAACGATCACATCGTCATGAGGGAGGTGGACGTCGTCGTAGTCTTTTTCAGAAAAGACTATCTGTTCCTCATTATTGGTCGAATCCGATCATAACTTCTCTGCTGGAGCCTCTACCGCATGGATTTGGGCCACATAAGCCTTTTGCCCGGAAATTGTTGGTCCTCCTGAGGCCAATCCTCCAGCGATTACATCGATATTCCCCACAATCCTTAATGAAGCGTCGGTCCTTATGTCCGGGAGTTGTCTAACTCAGAAATCTGTCTGGTTTGATCAGTCCCGACGGTCGATTGGGCTGGATTAGAAGGATCGGGCGTCTTTGGAACCTCAGATTTATGAGAAGGTTCATTATTCTTCAGTTTCAACAAGTATTTATCGACACGCCCGAGCCCCACCAACCTTTCGATTTCGTTCTTCAGATTATAACATTCATCTAGATTATAACAATCATCTGTTGTATGACCATGGTCACCTTGAAAATGGCAATATTTGCTAGTATTACGCTTTTGACCAGTAGCTTTCATCTTCCGTGGCCATTGGAGATCTTCCTTTCCTCGGATTTCATAAAGGACGTTTGCCACGGAAGTATTTAAAGGAGTGTAGTTGTATCTTTCGAACTGTTGCGATGGAGCTCGGCTGCCAGATTGTGACTGTCGAGTATCGGATCGAGAAGGTTTAGCCTGACCATTATTCGACCGAGCCTCCTCCTTCCTCTTTTCCGGGGCTTTCGCTACCTCTAATTCTCTCTCCATTGCGAAGGACTCTTCATTGTTGACATATTTGTCTGCTACCGCCATCAGTTCCTGGAGATCTCGGGGAGGGTCAATATTCAGGGCTACCTTGAGATCCCTGTCGTGGACAACCGATTTCATCGTTGCGGACAACGATCGCATCGTCATGAGGGAGGTGGACGTCGTCGTAGTCTTTTTCAGAAAAGACTACCTGTTCCTCAGTATTGGTCGAATCCGATCATAACTTCTTTGCTGGAGCCTCTACCGCATGGATTTGGGCGGCATAAGCCTTTTGCCCGGAAATTGTTGGTCCTCCTGAGGCCAATCCTCCAACGATTACATCGATATTCCCCACAATCCTGAATGAAGCGTCGGTCCTTATGTCCGGGAGTTGTCTAACTCGGAAATCTGTCTGGTTTGGTCAGTCTCGGCGGTCGATTGGGCTGGATTAGAAGGATCGGGCGTCTTTGGAACCTCAGATTTATGGGAAGGTTCATTATTCTTCGGTTTCAACAAGTATTTATCGACACGCCGGAGCCCCACCAACCTTTCGATTTTGTTCTTCAGATTATAACAATCATCTGTTGTATGACCATGGTCGCCTTGAAAATGGCAATATTTGCTAGTATTACGCTTTCGACCAGTAGCTTTCATCTTCCGTGGCCATTGGAGATCTTCCTTTCCTCGGATTTCATAAAGGACGTTTGCCACGGATGTATTTAAAGGAGTGTAGTTGTATCTTTCGAACTGTTGCGATGGAGCTCGGCTGCCAGATTGTGACTGTCGAGTATCGGATCGAGAAGGTTTAGCCTGACCATTATTCGACCGAGCCTCCTTCCTCTTTTCCGGGGCTTTCGCTAGCTCTAATTCTCTCTCCATTGCGAAGGACTCTTCATTGTTGACATATTTGTCTGCTACCGCCATCAGTTCCTGGAGATCTCGGGGAGGATCGATATTCAGGGCTACCTTGAGATCCTTGTCGTGGACAGCCGATTTCATCGTTGCTCTAACCATTTCATGGTTGGGGTCTTTGATCTGTGATAATTCAGCCCTAAACCGACCTATAAAAGATCGTAAGGTTTCCTCATTTCCTTGACGAAGAGCGAGGAGCGCGTCGGCAGGTTTTTTCTGTGGCCGACTATTGGCGAAGTAGTTTTTTACAAATTCCCTACCTAGCTCTCGAAAAGAGGATATAGAGTTAGGTTTAAGGCGGCCATACCAACTATTTGCTCCCCTTTTTAAGTATGACGAAAAAGCGCGTTACATAACTATGTCGTTAGCACCTTTGAATTCCATCGCCTTTGATAGCCTTGCAGGTATTCCAATGGATCTGACGTACCATCATAGAGTTCAAGCCTCGGTAAATCGAAATTTGGTATTAATTGGGCTTGTGCTATGGCTTCGATAAATGGTGATTGTATTTCATTCTCCCATTCAGTTAGGAGATCTGGCTCATAAGGTTTCTTAATATGACATTGCATCTCTCGGACTTGTCGTTGAAGTTCGCCAAGGAGTCCTGAATCAGGGGTATTAAATCCATCTCTAAAATTTTGATGCGGGTTATCTTACCCTTGATTCAGGTTTCTCGCGCTATTAGCTCCTTGAGGGACATTGTTGTTCTGGGTCAGAATTGGCCTAAAAGTCAATTCCGGTGCTCGTCGATCGTTCGCCTCCCCGTTTCCATGATTCGGCCTGGGACTAGTAATCGAAGGAGAAGGTCGGTGATTTACTGGCCTTCGACTGCGAGGGTTTCTGCCCTCAGGCGATTCGTCTTCTTCTTCCTCTAAATGCGGATTCCGCACTTCCGCGATTAGTGGAGGAATATTGACGTTTTGAACTATCGGTGGGGGGTGATAAACATCTCAATATTTCCTGAAGGGCGATCGAAACGTTCCCCACTTGCGATGCAAGTTGGTTGAACATGGTCATAGTGACTGGAGTAGTATCGTCGTTATTAGGCGTTTCCTCCGGAACTTGATTCTCGGGGATTGTAGCATGTGCTTGACTCGTGGTCATTACTCCTTCTCGCCCTGTGGGTTAGTTGCGACGGATTTCGAAGTTTTTGATCTCGAATTCGTCATGGTGGTGCCACGGATGGCGCTAATCTGATGATGCCGAAATCCGCTCTATACGATCTAGTAGTGATAGAGTTATTCCTGTGAGTAACTTGTACTCACAGAAAGATGTTAGTAGTACCGGAATTATGATACTTCAATATTTAGGCTAGAAATCGGAATCACACATGAATTGAAGGGAAGGAGATGGAATTCAAAAGCATTACCAACGAAGAAGAGGTGGTAGATGATTTGACTGAACCTGGTCTTCCCAAGCCGCCTACGTACCCCTTTATTGAGGATCAAGTCTAACGTAGTTCCATTATGAAGTAAGGGTCCATTTTTATAGAGAAAGGAGTCCTCAATGATTAGAATGTTGCTGTTTTAGGAGTCTTTCCTAATTGGTTGACTTCCCCGGGAGATAAGTTTATATCTATTTTTAATAGATATCCTATTTTCCTTAATGAGCAAGTTATTATTCAATGAACTTCCTATAGGTAGAAAGTCACCACCTTAGAGTACATTGCCTCTTTGAGGGGCGGTTTCCTAACTATGAACGTTGCAATTTATAAGGAAAGGATAAGATTTTATTATCTTTCCCGTAGGTCGGTTTCTATTTACTCGGAGGTGCCACATGTCGTTCATGAACGGCTAGTGTCGATATTACCCCCAACAGGGTGAAAACATACTTTCTAGTGTTTTCCATACCTCTTTGGCAGTTGATAAACCGACAATCTGAGCCAATACTCCTTCAGTGAGTGAAGAAAACAAACAATTGAACAGTTTTCTTGTTTATACCAAACAAGATAATAAGGATTCAAGTGGATGGATTGGGATCAGATCCATTCGGAGAAACAAATGATATGATGTGAGGGGAGGTATAGGTGCCATTGACAGACCTCTCGATATTATAGCCGTGCAAGATTTCGAGCAAATGTGGCCGCCAAAGGAAGTAATTATCTTGGTTCAGTTTGATATAAGGAGATGGCAATGCGACAGTTGAGGATGCTAAGGGAAGACAGAGATGATGGGCTGAGACGATGATACAGTTGGAGCACCAGAAACCGAGGGTGTGGAGAAAAAAACTGACATGACTCATTCTGTTCGGATACCATAAAACAACACGCACAGCAGAGATAGATCAAAGACTCTCACACTTGAATGGTTCATGTGTAGAGCTTGTATACCTTTATATTACTATTCAGATGACTACAAATATGAAAACATGTGATATAACTTGTAGATTAGGCGAATGATAAGGACAACTAAGTTAAGGTCTTTATTTGTTGCTCTGATACCATGGTAAAATCAGAAGATTTTTATTAATCTCAGTTGATTATAATTAGTCCGATTGAGTGTGTTTATAGAACACCCGAAGGGATAAAGATAGCAGAGATTAACATAATCAGGAATGTTATGAGGATGGAAATCTTAACTTTAGTTGCTAATCTATTGAAAACTACCTAATCTACCACACATCCAATCCAATGGTCAGATCTATTAAGATCTGATATTCTCTAACAAAATTCTCCTTACTAAATTTCTATATATGTTTTCCTGAGTTGCTTATCTTCTTTAACTCTTGTCACCTTTCAGATAATTTCTAATGACGAGTACAAGAGCGCAGAGCATCGGGTGTTGGCCAATCCTTCTCATGATCCACGAATCTCAATTGCCATTTTCTTCAACCCAAGCATAAGGGGGGACTTCGATTTCTTTGGACCTCTTCCGGAGCTGCTTTCGCCAGAAAAGCCAGCTATATACCGGAATTTTACTGTTACAGAGTTCATGAGAAAGCTTTTCAGTAGGGAGCTGGGTGGCAATACTCTGATAAATGACTTCAAATTGTAAGAGATGCTAAAGTCAAGAGCATGATAGATCAAGGAAAGTTTACAAACATTATCTTTTATTTTCTCTATTGAAGAAATTATGAAGTAAATAGATCTCATTCTGTTGATATGGTACTTACATGGTCCTCAATCTATGAAGAATTAAGCTGGCGTTTTCAGTGTAAAATTTGCAGTGAAAGAGGTAGCCCCCACTTGAACTTGTGCTCTTTAATGTATTTCCCAAAGAAAAAAGAGCACACTTTACTAAGCAAGAGCTCATATATGAGAATATGAGATTATAAACTTCGAATCTAATAGAACTTGTATCCATCACTTCACACTCCCTCATATCTATTTGGGATCATCTTTCTTTTTTTAAGTTGACATATTTCATTAATATTAAGATAGCAGATGGACCAGTAGTCCTAAGCAGCATTACAAAATATTAAAGTGGACTGGGTCGACATGCCGACCCCAGTCCAAAGGATAAGCAAAATGTTGATATGGTTTATATATAGCCATATATTACAGAAAGACTATTTTCTATCATTTTTCATTCCACACAGTATGTGCACACCCTTATGTGAAAGGCCACCACTTACTACCAGCCAAACAATCTAGAGAACGCCTCATCTTACAATTATGGAGGATTAAATGATATTGCCCCCTTTGAACTCAACGCATCCAAAATTCTGATGCCCTGGAAAGACCCAGCTACAATATCCAGACAGAACAAAGCGAGAGAACGAATCCCTCAAACTCCAGCAATGGAAAGTGAGTTCTGGATTTGTAACCCATGAATCAGCAAGCTACTAGTCAAAGTGTCCAGGGGAATGAAATCTACAAATTGTAATTCTGAGGATTAAACCTTTAGGTAGCATAGCTTCTCCACCAACCAGTGAAACCAACCTTCAATTAACTTAGAACCCAATCCTTCGGACTAAACCATCTTTCTGGTATTTGCCTACACCTAACCTTCCCAATTCTTCCCTATTTTCCAATCCTATTTACACTTTTTCTACTCCTTTTCTCTATTTGGGATCATCTTGAATTCTTAATCCTTCTTTTACTGTTCTTAAAACCTTTCCTGGTAACAGACTTAAATACATTTGAATCTATATCCAGTTTAGTTTGCTTTCATGTACTCCCTTGTCTTAATAATGACACTCGTTTCTTCGATTTACACTTTTCTAATAACTGATACATTTCCTAGAAAGCCATAAACATCCAAATAGACATGTAGACTCAGTTGTTGGAGTGTCATTATCAAACAAGCCAGATACCACTTACCCTTGCCTTTTGGCTTCGAAGGTTCAAGCAAACTTTTGAATAAAATGTTTAGGGTGAAATTAGGGCCCGTTTGGATACCTCATATTTTGTACTTGGAATTGAGTTTTGAATACAAAATGAATAGATCCGCCAACTCATGTTGAGGGAGAGAGAGGGAAGGCGGTACATCATACTGAAGATGAGAGGTTGAGGAGCAAAGAAAGTGAAGGAAACTGCCAGATCTGTGGATTTCCAATTACTTATTTCCACACCATATTTGGAGGTCTGATTTTTTTCACTGTCAGCCGCTGATTTGGAAATCAAAGGATTTGATCTAGATCCAAATCACAACACAAAAAGGGCTACAAATGTGAGAAATCCAAATCAAAATCTTCTCGACATCCAAATGGGCCCTTACTGTACCAAAAAATCTATGGATTGTTGGATATTTTTTATTTCATAAAACATACTACAAGCTTGTTCTGTTATGTTGACAGGTGGTGCCTCCATGTGGCAACATGTACAATAATAAGTCAATAACATGTACCATAATAACCAAGTTGAAGGGAAATGATATATTCGCCCCTTTTTCTACTTGGGACAACCCTCTCTAGTGTAAAAGAGTTGTCAAAAATACTATAGAGATGGCTGTCCCAAGTAAAAGGGGTGAATATATCACTTCCTTTAGTTAGATACTCGTATTTTTTAACTTGCTGTCTGTGGTCTGATCAATATATCTGTTCTTCCTAGCATTTCATCCAACGGAAGATTTCAAAGGCTCTTTGTCTGAGATCAGATGAATGATATTGCATAGCCAGTACATTGGTAGTTGGGGGGGGCATAGTAAAATAATTTCAAGTTTTGTAGTGGGCCCACCAAGCATGTGTCTTCCACTCTTCCTTAAGTGGGTCCACTATTTTACTATCGTAATTGTGAGAAATTATATGATGCCCGACCGTTAAGAAACAAGAGCGGAGAGAGAGAAAACTCCCGGCCCTTGATTTCCGATTCAACAAAAGTAAAAAATGGGGGCTTTTATTGGGCCAAAAATCAAGGGTGGGGGTTTTCTCTCTCCGCCCTTATTTCTTGGCGGTCGGGCACCATATAAAATCTCCGTAATTGTTCCAAAAGTTATCTTTGGAAATGATATATTCCACCCGTTTTCTTCCCCTTGAAGTGCAAAAGGGTAGTCATAATTCATAAATACACCGGAGTGGTCTGTCCCAGGGAAGAAAAAGGGGGCAAATATGACTTCCCTTATCTTTATTGGTCAACTGGCTGAAGGATCTGAAGATTGAGAATTTCCATCTGTGGACAGCATCAGAACATAGGATCAAATTTTCAAGCAATCCCAGCCATTAGATGGTTGGGACTTCAACTGAAGTCAATCGTTCGGTTGGGATCATACTATTGATTTGATTTCCAGGCCGTCAAGATGGGGCCCACGTATGAACGGATGGGAATAGGAGCTGCCCTCCCCACTTGTACGTAGGAGACGGTTGAAGGCTGAGGTGGATAAGCCGCCCTTTTGCTGAGGTGAATTTTACTATAATATAAATAGGGTGATGAAAAATCCGCACCCTCTGTAGGATAATTCACACCCCTTTAACGTAAATTGAAGTAAAAAAGCCTTAAAGTCTACCACATACTCTCCTTTAAAGAGGTGCGAATTATCCTACAATGGGTGCGAATTTATCATCACCCTATAAATATGATAGCTATGTAACTGTTGAAGGCTGAGGTGGACAACCCTACCTTTTGCAAAGGTGGCGTAGAATCCTATGTGGCAGTTGAAAATCGAAGAACCCCTGTAAGGAGGAGTCCAAAACACAAAACCACCTACATAAGTGTTGCGGCAAGACCCCTCCGCTAGAAATCCGGTTATGGGAGACTACTCGAACCAAACAATACCAAATAGCCTCCGGCAACTCACGAAATAAATCCTAAACGAGTGTGTGCAACAAAACAAGAGTGTAGTGAAATAAAGAAAGAAAACAAGCGAGCAAGAGACATAAGAGATTTATGTGGTTTGGCACTTTGGCCCACTCCACGGGCAATCCGGTAAGTAAACTTCACTATTAATGATGAGAAATCACAAACTAGGGTTAAAATCCTTACCTCTCCAACAATGGTGAAAACCCCACCAATACCCTTTTCTTAACACTCAAGCAAACTCAACTCCCACTTTACAATGTCTTCATAACCCCATAAACACCATAACAGATAACCTTAGATCAAAGCCTTTGCAAGAGAAGAAGAAGAAACCCTTGAAGAGAGAAAAACCCATTTTCTTGTATAGGGAAAAGCTCTTAACATTCTTTTAAGAATCATACACCCACTTAAAGATGAAAGCCCTCTTTAGTGGTCTTATAAAACACATTCCAAAAATGCCCTCCGTAAAGAGATTAATTTCAAGTGATTTTATATCACTAATCCAACAATCTCCACCTTGATAGAAAATCACCACTTGCCATTGCCAAATCACCAAACTCATCTTGGCATAATACCGAGAGAAGTCAAGCTCCACTCCAACTTCTCTCTTTGAACCACCTTAGTAAGCATATCCACCACATTCTCTTTGGTTCCCACTTTCAACAATCGGATTCTTCCGTCTTCAATGACTTCCCGAATGTAGTGATATTGGACAAATATGTGTTTGATCCTTTGTGATTAACCAGATTCTTAGACAAATAAATGGCATTCATGTTATCACTAAACAAACCCATGGGTTTTGACTTAATGCCAATCTCACCCATCAAACCTAGAAGACAAACCGCTTCCTTGCAAGCTTCCGTTGCCACCATGTACTCGGCCTCGGTAGTTGATAATGTCACTGTTTGAAGTTTAGACATCCAACTTATCGGTCCATTAGCAAATCGAAAAATATAACCCGAAGTAAATCTCACTCTATTAGGGTCATCGGCATAACTTACATCAACATACCCTTGAATTGATGCCGAACTTTTGCTAAAAGTAATGGAATAATCACTTGTGTCTCTCAAATACTGAAGCACCCACTTTGTCGCTTGCCAATACATCTTTCCGGGATTAGCCATGAACCTACTTAACACACTAACCAAATGAGCAATATCCTGTCTAGTACACATCATTAGAAACATCAAACTTACACATCATTAGAAACATCAAACTCCCAACAACATTTGCATATGGAAACCTAGCCATGAGCTCCTTCTCTTCTTTTGTCTTTGGACTATCATCGGAAGACAACTTGAAATGTGATGCCAATGGGGTTTTAACCGCCTTTGCCTTACTCATGCCAAACTTGTCAAGCACTTTCTCCACAAATCCCCTTTGTGAAAGTGACAAGGTTCCATGCCTCCTATCTCTTTGAATCTCAATACCAAGTATTTGCTTGGCCGGACCAAGATCCTTCATTTCAAACTTCTTGCTCAAACACCCCTTGAGCTCTTCAATCGTAGTCTTGTCCTTGGACACCAAGAGCATATCATCCACATACAAAACTATGATAAGGAATGTACCATCATCAAAGAATTTCATATACATGTGTGGACCCCGATCCGAGAGAGGCGGGGGGACAAGCCCCCATAAAGTTTCTAGATCATCCACGTGAATGAGAGCTCCACCAAAGAACTCTCGAAAGAGTGCCCCTCACAGCATGAGTGGCGATGTAAAGTGAGATACCTATCGATTCGTGGATTAGCCCGGATTCGAGGCGTACCTTAAACAAAGAAAGAGTCGTCATCCAAGGAAGTAGGCCCTGGATCCCATGTTGTGCTCTATCGCAACAGATAACCAGAGATACAAAAGGTCCGTGCCTGATGACGAATGGGGAAGGGGTTAGGCGCCCCCAATTCGCCCAAGTGCAAGCACCTGGTTTCTTATGCCATTTATTATTAACTTTGAGGAGTTTTAGACGAAAATCATGCGAAATGGGAACGAATATCCCCGAGATAACGTCTAGCTAATCATGCATGTCTCGGAGATGAATAAGAAGTACACACAAAAGAAAATGAAAGACATGCCACCTAAGAATAGCTAGCTTATGAGTGTCATGCCTAATTGGTGTCTAAGTTCCGATGGGCAAACACATGCACACTACAACTAAAGGTATAAGGTCTGTACAGGAAAGTGAGAAAACACAGCAAAACATACAATATGACAAACCCTAGACTCTAATGCGATACTTGACTCGGGCCAAGATGGCCATCCATCCTGGCTGCACTACATATCCCGGCCTCGGGAAGAATCAGAGTCAACGTAGTTCGGCGACCTATGCTAAACTACAATGCCTAACCCTCTAGAACCGCTATCCTAGACTCGATCAACTAGACCTGAATAGTTTTTAAAGCTTCTTGCGCCATTATTTAAGTTCAAGTGAATGATAATTTTTAGGACTCCCTATATGTCCTAACTAATGCAGGTGGGCCCTACACCCTGTGTGTGACTAAGTTGTGCGTCCTAAGGAAAACCATGAGCTATCTAAGCGCGTTCTAGTCTAGCCATCGAATCGACTAAATGTCTAACCGACCACGACTCGAGGCCTTCTAACTCTGAGGACACTCACACGACAAGACACAACATATCAACACAAACAGGACAGACTCCTAACTCTAAGACACCCCAAATACCTAGGACAGACTCCTAACTCTATGGAAAGATCTTTTGAAAATGATTTGCAAGGTTATTTTGAAGAATTTTTATATTTTTGGAAGGTTTGAAAGGTTTTGAAGTTGTGACTGAACTCAGTATGACAGCTGCAAGCCTGAGCTGCCTACGTACCCCTCAGCTAGGGATCAAGCCATCCGTAGTTCGGACCTTTTCTAAACTACGAAGCCTAAGAACATGCAAAGACTGACTCTGAAAGATAGAAGGACGGAATCCTAAACTCTATGAAGGTTGGACAGACTCCTAAACTCTATAAGGGTTGGACAGACTCCTAACTCTATAAAGAGTATGACAGACTCCTAAACTCTATGAGGGTAGGACAGACTCCTAAACTCTATAAAGCTAGGACAGACTCCTATGACACTATAGAGGTAGGACAGAATCCTAAACTTTATGAAAGGCAGGACCGACTCCTAACTCTATATGACGGTAGGACAGACTCCCAACGCTCTACAACTGCAGGACGGACTCCTAACTCATCGAGGGTAGGACAGACTCCTAACTCTTATGACGGTAGGACAGACTCCTAACTCTCCCTAAAGAGGAAGAGACCCCTCGACCTGCGAAAACTCTAAGGCAGGAAGGGAAGGGGTTGGCTCAAGAAGCATTCCGTCATAGCCTGGACCTTAAGAGGAAACTACGAAGAAGGCCTCTAAATGGAAAGAAAGAGAAACAAAAGGGAGGGGGTTTGTGTAACCACATCATAGCCCTCTCACCCCTTTGGGAATCAACAAATCAAAGATCAAAGCGCTAAATGCATTGAGCTATAGAATCCAAAATTTCCCTTCAACACTTAGTCCCATAAAAAAACTATATAGGTAGAACTCCTAAAATCTCAAATCATAAAAGTGAAGCTTTACATTCAGCTACAAGTTTATGGTATTCGAATAAGCAACTCAAGAACCATCAAAGTAAATCTACAGCCTAGGACCCATCCAAATACGAAAGACTAAAACTTCAACAGAGCAATCATGAGAAATCACATTATAGAACTTGCTCTATTTAAGTGAATGGATTGCAAACGATTAATTTCTGTGACCTTATATCATATCTATCATAGTAGAGAGGACAAAACAACTTTGCATCGATATCGAAATCAAGTGCCAACCCTGTCACTAGCAGTTAAGTAATCCGATTTATATTTGCTGGTGAACAACAATACCAAAATCCTTTTTATTGAAATAATGACTAGCAAAATAAGATTGAATTCAAGTGCAATTATAATAATCCATGTTAAAACTGACTGTGAAAGAAACAGGGCATTGATATTAGTACTACCCGCTTTGATGGCTGCACCAAGATCATCTTGTCTCTCCAGATTGAAACATTCGCCAGGTAAAACAAATGGGGGCAAAGGCACAGGCCATGCTCTATTTTTGATAGATGTATTACCTCCATTTAAACCATCATACTTCTTGAGATTTTTGGGAAGTTGATTGAAACTGAGAAGTGGGGCAGGCAATATGTTTTTAATTATCAACACACAGTTATATAGATAGTAGGCTCATGAAGAGGAGGAACTTTTTCTAATTACTCCAAACCCACAACCAAGCCAGCTCTCTAAATTCATAAGGTTATCAAGCAGCCTATTGAACTATGAAGCTTGACACTAGCAATCAAGCGGGAAGAGACGCACAAACAGTTAGCATCGAGACAATATGGGTAAACATAAAACTGATGCAGGTTAGAAGAAGGTAATGCTCAGAGACAGATAATCTCGAGAATGTCGCACTCAAGCTACTGTGATGATTTTCCATTATTTTAACTATAGCGCTCTCTAAATTTCCATAAACCAACAAGTCCCAAGCATTACCCTCCAATACACCAAACAAATATAGATCTGGACTCAAAGGATTTTATGAAAATAGATAGATCTGAAGCATTATTCGGGAATACCCATGAAAACAGCCAAACAGGGGCATTGCTTATGAAATTCTCACAGAAACAAACAAGTCCATAACAATGCTTATAAATTTCCACAAAAATCAATAAATCCAGAGTTTTATTCGAGAAAATCCATGAAAAGGAGCAAGTTTATTGCAATATTCATGAATTTTAATGCTATCATTTATGTGGAGACGAAATGATATACCTGAAATGAACTCCTCAAACCCTGATGAATGCCGAACCACGGATCTGAGGCGGGGAAGAAGGCGATGATTGCGATGGGGTGATGGTGGGGCAATGGAGGAGGCTTGGCCGGAATCCGGCAAGCTTGCCGGAGAAGATGGAGGTGGGTATGTCGCAGAGGTGGGGTGGAAGATAGAAGTGGGGTGGAATGAAAGAGGGTTTGATGAAATTAAAAGGGCTGAGATGGGTTTAAGGTTGGAGAAAGGGGTTTTGATGTGGGATTGGGTGGAGATGGGGTTCGGATGAGGAGATGGTGGTCAGAGTAAACTGGTTTTCGAAAATGGGTTTTGGAATGGGGTGAGAGATTTGGGGTTTAATGGGGGTTATGTTGCAGATTTGAGATGGAGGTTGAAGATGGGTTTATGAGATTGGGGATTCAGCTAAGGAGATGGTGAGGATGGAAGGGTGGAGAAGAAGGACCTGGAATATAGCCGGAGCTTGACCGGATTCTGACCGGAATCTCGTCGGAGAAGACAAAGATGGGTTAGGGTTTGGTGATTCTCTCCTCTGCTCTCTCTAGTTAGGTTAGAAAAACCCTCCTCCTCTCAAATGAAAGGGGATCCTCTCTATTTATAGGTGAAGATGGTGGATGAATATCGGAGATGGAGGTAGAAAAGGAAGAAAATGGTGGTGGGTTTTCGAAAATGGGTTTTGGGGAAAAAGTCTGAGATGGAGAAGAGGGTTTGGATCGTGGCTGATTTGGGTAGAAGGAAGAAGAAGAAGGTGGACGGTGGTGGTGAGTGGAGCTTGGGCTCCCTTTCTCTCCCTCTCTCTCTCTCTTGGTTTTCTCTGCAAAAATGAGGCCTCTCTGTTTTCTTCGAAAAAAAAAACCCTTTCTCTCTCTCTCTCTCTCTAGTTGCCTTTTATAACCGAGATATTTTCATGGGTATGATCCTAGCCATTCATTGCAAAGCCCATGTGTCTTGTGTAATTTCAACCCTTGAGCTCTTCCATTGTCTTTACAAACCCTAATAAAAAATCTTTTTCTCACCTCATCCTACCCACACACTTTCCTTGTTGATCCTATGGCTTAGAATTATTACTTCCCAAGCAAGCAATGAGAACATCCAAGAATACCCTTAAAGATGGGTTGATTTCCTTCTTGCCCAAACCCCTATTTTGATTTTTATTAAAGAAGAATGATATACCTGACCCCCCTTTTTGCTCTAGACAACCCCATCTAGTGTATTTTAACTACTCTTCTCTTTACAGGGGGTGGCTCGGGTAGGAAAAGGGTAATACTAAAAAAAAGTAATGGTAGATTTGACCTCCCATGCACTTGCCCTTGGACAGCCACTTTCTAGTGTATTTCACTCTCTTTTTACTCTATTCAGGGGGGGGGGGGGGGGCTCGGGTAGGAACATCGACCAAAGGGCTTGGTAACAACAGTATTTTCCAGGCTTTTCGGGTTGATTTCGCACTTCGAGACCTTATTCAACCTCGGGATTTCATTCGAATACGTGGGTTTAGGGCCTTGTCAAAATGGGGTGTCTACAACATGCAATGATCATAGTCACTTCTTTGATAACCAAGACCCAACACGAAAGAATCAAACGTCTTGTACCATTGTCTTGAAGCTTGTTTCAGTCCATGTAAGGACTTTTCAACTTGCATACAAGCTCCACCTTGCCTTTTTCAACAAAACCTCATGGTTACCATGTAAGAACGCCGTCTTCACATCTATTTGCTCAAGCTCTAAGTCATACATTGCAACAAGCCCAAGCACTAATCGAATAGTGACAAACTTTACTACCGGAGCAAATGTTTCAAAGAAACCAATGACTTCCTTTTGTGCAAGGCCTTGGGCAACAAGCCTTGCCCTATACCTTTCTACTTTGCCATTTACTCATTTCTTACACATGTACACCCACTTGCAACCAATTGCTTTTCTACCCTTTGGCAACTCCACCAAATCCCATGTTTTTGTTCTTTTGAAGTGCTACCATTTCTCTTTTAAAAATAAAATAAAAAATGACACATATTATAACTGATAAGGGAATTACAGAGGTTATGGACCAGGAGTCCCTTTCTGATTTACAATATTTGGGATCCAATGGATCACCAATTGGGCCAAATCCAAAAACTCCTCAAGCCACTTCAGCAACATTCCATCCATAAGGATAGCTCATTCTAAACCTATCATCATCCAAAAGAAAACAAATACCTCCAATCCAAGGCTCCTAACGACAAACATTCCAGCAACCTGATATGTACTTTCCTAAGCCTGTACATCATACTATTGGACTTTAAGATGCTCTCCTTAAGATGAGCATTTTTGTAAGTCTGGCAAAAGTCTTTCCATCTCAGATGCCAAAACCTCCTCGTCAAGATTAATAGCTGCGGTTTCCTCGACATTTGGGTCCATTACTTTAGGTGCTCTTTTCTGTTTAATCATAGCCTCCAGTATCTTAATTCCTGACTCCCTATCTTCTTCCCATCGTAAATACCTCAATTTCTTTTCATCCTCCATGACCTTAGTGAAGAAGGGGTGCTTATACATCGGTGAGTGGGTTTCTTTAACATTATGCGACCCGGTTACACTAAAAAATAGTTCCGGCCTCCTGCTAGCCACCTCTTTGAAGAGCTTCCACCGTCTCTTCAAGAAGTCCCTAATGACTTCTCTCGGTGTTGGCACTAATTTAGAAGCCAACTCTTCATTGTAAACCATCGCCTTTACCCTACTCAATGTTTCCTCTATCTCAATTAACTCCATAGTACGCTTCCTCTTCCGGCCCACCACCATAGTACTCGAGGAAGAGGACTGGGATAAGGAGGTATCGTTCAAGTTTTCCATTTGGTTTTCTCGAGTGTTTTCTTTCCCTCTACTCTTAATATTTACAAGAAAATCGAAGAGACAAAAATTCCTTCTTTTGTATGTCAGCGCCACAAAATGACCTCTGACCAAGGGTCAGGTGTCCATACACACACTCCTTTTAGTGTACAAAAAGCTCTTTCTGCCATAAATGGGCATTAATGGCACTGTATTACTCATTGACACCCATCCCAACTCGAGGAAACCTTTTCGACTTCCCATGATGTAGAAAACTTTCAAAAGATGAACACTTGAATTAAAAAATTTAAAAAGCCTTAAATGCTTATCCCAAAACGGAAATCCATGTCCTTCCTTCCTTTAACAAATATGATCATTCCTTCATGAAATACCATCTCAACCCTGCCAATGGCATGGTCAATAAATAGTAGATGTACCTTCCTCGAAACCCTCCCCGATCCCAAGCACCGTCATCCAGGGGCTGGGGGGATCCCAAATAGTCTTCATCCACAAGCAACACATACCTTGGGGATTTGAGAAACCCATCCAGAACTCACAAGGGTCGCGACAATATTTTTCTTTTTATTCTTCAGCCCTTCGAAAGGAAATTTATTAGAAGCATCCATAAATTTCATAGGTAATTTTCCTTGAGGGTACCCCCTATGCTGGCCGGGCCCTTCCGCTTTAGATCTTTGCTTCCATTCAAAGCTATATTTAAGCTTTCGAGGTCTGGGCTCTGACCCAAAAGATATCCCAGAAGAAGATAGCTTAAAAATCCCAGGTTTAGAGACTCCCAAACCTTTCCTTGATTTCACATGCCTGTCCTTCCGGGTCAACAAACATGCAGAGCTAGCACTCCTAGGTGAATAAGGACCCTTCAACCTGAATCCTTCCTTAGTGGGATCCGGTACAGAGGGTAAAGGGCAATCTTGTATAGGTTGAGTGTTTGATGATCCCAAGGCACCTCCATCAATCATAGGAGGGACCAGAGCTGGGAGAGGAAATTTTTCCAGATTTCCTGACACTACATCTGAGCAGTGAAGTTTGAAATTTGAATTCAATGGAGCGGGCCCCAAGGGATCAACGACTCTCCATCCCTGATTATCCAAAGGCTTTAGAGAAGGCCCTATCACCACCACCGATGGCTGCCTTTCCAAAATTGGAATTTCCTTCCCCGGAGAATGTGGTAGCTCCGAACAGTGACGTGGCTCAGAAGGAGCAGAGTCAGATCCCAGCTGTGATTTATGGACTTCAATTCTGACTGTGAAATATTAGCCCGAGATCCGAATTTGGGTAAGCGAAGGAGATAACTTCCACCATGGAGTAAGGATTTTAGCAGAGACAAAGCTCATAAATTTGTTATGGCTCCCTTCCATTCTTACCTCAAGAACCCGGCCAAATAAATTTCTTAGGGCTTCAACCGCTGAGGTGGCCAAAATGTGAAGTGGGATGCCATAGAAGTTAACCTAGAAAGCTTCCACGCCTTGAATATATTCATAGCTCCAAGTGGATAAAGAGTGCAATTGACTGCCCCATACCTTGATATCTTTATCCAGGGTCTCTACAGCCTCCTCCTCTGAATCAACCATAAACAAAACTTCGTCCTTTGATAGGATACACGGACAAGGAAGGGAGGGGATATCCCAAGCTCCTTTAGCCCACAACCAAAGATCATTAAGGGTCCCAAAAGTCCCCATCCTCCTTCCTATCAAGCAGGCTTCTAGGGTATCCAACCTCGTTTCCACCTCCTTACCCAAAATAGATATGAGCAGAGAACCACCTCGACCGATGAGGAGATCGTCCCAGAGTCCGGCCAGTGGTCATCTTCCTTATTAACCAAGGGGGCTTCCGAAGTTGTGTGGTTTGCGTCAAGGGTGAAAGTACCTTTCTTTCTGTCCAAATGACACCTTCGACATCTGTCCCGCCATCTGAAATCAAGATAGTTGCAAGACAAGCAACCCCAGTCTCCAGGCCTTCGAATTGATTTCCCCTTATTTCTTGCTTTCCACAAACCCTCCTTTAGAGATGGGTAACTCCAGATTGGTAATCCCGTTTTTTCTGCTTACACCATCGACAATAACTCCGCCATTTAAAGTTACAGTAAGCACAAGATAATCAGAACCAATCCCCCACCCTCGTTACCATATGCGCTCTGTTCTCGGGATATGTTATATTCACATTAAGTCCAAATTTTTTTTCTAGCCTCCAAAAGTTCGCTATAATTTATTCTTCCATAGCCTCTTTCCAGCTTTGAGCATCATTTCTATTAATGGCATCTTGAAATGAGCTTGGTTCTTCATCCAAGACTGTCAAAGCTCTAAGAGTACCCGGGTCTACATAATCTTTGAACCCTTTCGGTAAACGACTTTCTCTTGAAGACGTTCTTTGAGTAGATTCCACTACTTCCTCTTCATCATCAATCAGTTCTTCAGCTTAATTTCCAGTTCTATACCTTGATCACTAAAATCCATGGGAACATCTTCACTGGGAACACCCTCATTTGAAGAAGAACTTTTAGGTTGAATTTGAACTCACGGGTATCTTCGACAATAGACTTTGCTTTCTCAAGCCTCTTTTCCAATCCCCTCATAAACACGAAGGATTCATCAAAGTGCACATCACGACTTATGATGATCTTGCGGGGATCCAATTTGGATCCCACAATTGATACCCTTTTACATTCTTCCCACAAAAAAAGCATTTCTTTTATTTTGGATCAAGTTTAGTTCTATGACAACTTGGAATTAAAGCATATGCATCACAACCAAATACTTTCAAATACGAATAATCACAAGGAGTTCTGAACCATACCTCATTTGGTGTCTTCTCAGCCAATGCCATGGAAGGAGACCTATTCATACGATAGCATGCCGTTAATACAACTTCAGCTCACAGTCCTTGCTCTAAGCTAGCATTGCTCAACATAGCCCGAGCCCTCTCTAGGGGTGTAAACAGATCGAATTCGAATCGGATATGGCTATATCCGAATTCGATTACAGTATACACTATGCGAATTCGGATTCGGATTCGAATTTGACAGATATTTAATATCTACTACCGAATTCGTATCCGTCGGATATTGTTCGAATTCGGATATTATCCGTATCCGTTTATCCGGTAAATTCGAACATTTTAGTGCAGCACTTTATCTTTCTTCTCTTTCTTACTCCTCGAATAAATTTTTCAAATCCTAAAACCAGACCTCTACCTTCTCTTCACAAAATTAACTCTCAAACCCTAAAATATATGAGATCCTCTTCTTCCTTTTAAAACAAAGGCAAAGAGAGGCGGTGGGGATGGATGAAGGTGTTGGTAGTGGTCTTTGGGTTTTTTTTTTTTTGTATATGATGGAATAGGTTTGGGCTATTTTGAGCAAGGGAAGTGGGAGTGCTGATTGTGGAAGATGAAGAGAAATGAGGATGGAGATGAGGATTGGGTTAGAAATGGAGGTAACTGGCAGTGATGGAGGTGGCTGTGAGAAGGTGGAGAGGCGCGGCGGTGGATTTTGGTGGGGTTGGAGGCACCAAGGAATGCCAAAGATGGTGACTCAACCTCCTCCTTTCCCCTCTCTTGCTTCTCCTTGCAAACATTAGAAGTCCCCTCTTTTAATTGCATTTTGGGTTTTTATATAACCCTAAGTTGAAAAATTGATCTGAGCCGTCCATTTACCATCAATGACTATGGCCTTTTTGCTCTAGAATTCTCTAGAAACTATGACATCTTTTTTCAATCACCATCATTCATTTGTCTCTTAAAATGACATCCTACAGCCCACATTTGTTGCTTCATAAAGAAGCCATGTCAAACTCCAATAATGCCCTTAAAATGAGAGATTACTTCATTTCCTACCCAAAACACTTTTTGCTTTTGTTTTTTTCTAAAAGGAAAATTCACTTTTCTTTTAGAAACAAGTGTGTCATTATTAAAAATAAATATTAATAATATTATTAATAATAAATAAAAAGGATGCTTCTCGGATTCGGATGTTAAACGGATCGGATATACCATTTACCAGATTCGCATCCGCTAAGAGCCGGATATCTCATAAACGGATTCGGATAATATCCGCTTGAAACGGATCCGGATAATATTCGCTTTAAACGGATTCGGATGCGGACGGTAATCGAATTTTCGAATATCCATTTACACCCCTAGCCCTCTCCATCAATGTTCTATTCATGCATTCCGCTACGTCATTTTGTTGAGGAGTATACACTGTTGTGTAATGCCGAACAATTCCTTCATCCTTGCGAAATTTAACAAACTCATTGGACGCATATTCAGCTCCGTTATCCATTCTCAATACCTTAATGCATTTGCCCGTTGTCTTCTCCACCTCGGCCTTGAAGTTCTTGAAAGCCATAAACATATCACCTTTGGACTTGAGCATTATCACCCATACTTTCCTTGAGAAATCGCCAATGAAAGTAACAAAATATTTGGCACCGCCATAAGAAGCCTCAAAGAGACCACATACATCGGAATGTATGTAAGCAAGAATACCTTTACCTGTATGACTTGATGTCTTGAAAACCTGTTTATGTTGTTTCTCATAAACAATGCTCACAAAATTGCTTTTCACCAATGCTAATCCTAGGGATAAGATCCCTTTTCATCAAAATTTCTTGCCTCTTTCACTCATGTGGCCCAACCGTCTATGCCATAACTGAGCCGAAAACTCATCATTTTTCGCCACCATGTGTGCATCATCGACCACCATGCTTCCAAGCAACTTGTACAAGTTTCCAACCTGAATGCCTTTCATAACAACCAAGGCACCCTTAGAGATTTTAAGGACTCCATCTTGCCGGTTAATTTGTGGCCACTTGAATCCAAATCCGAAAGTGAAATCAAACTTTTCTTTAATTCCGGCACATGCCTCACATTATTAAGTGTTCTAACCATTCTATCAAACATCCTTAGTTGTACCGTACCAACTCCCACTGTCTTACTTGTAGAGTTATTACCCATCAAAATCGAACCACCGGCGCATGGCTCATATGTAGCAAATCATAACTAATGAGGACACCATGTGGTGAGTGGCACCACTATCAAGGATCCAATTTTGGTAAAAAATGGGATTGTTATTAGCCATGAACACTTCATTTCAATGAAACCGGATGTAGATTCTTCAACTTTATTGGCTTCATTCTTAACTTCAACATCCTTTTCTTTACCCTCTTGGAAACCCTTCTTGTACCGGCAATCTTTCTTTTGGTGACCTTTATTTTCACAATTCCAACAAGCATCTGTATCATACCGGCCTCTTGATTTTGATCAATACTTGGACTTGCTTCTTGAAGTCCCTTTTGATGAACTACGACACTCGCCTTATCTCCCTCTTATCACAAGAGCTTCATTTCCTACTTGTCCCGAACTCTCCAATGATATCTTTCTTCGGAGTTTATCGGCAAGCAATGCACTACACACATCATCCAAGTTAAGAGAATCATCCTTGGAACAACTCAACGTTGTGACCAAGTTTTCATGACTATCCGGCAATGTACATAACAATGTGACCGCCTTATCTTCATCATCCATCTTCACACGAACACTTTCAAGTTGGCAAATGATGTTGAACGTATTCAAATGCTCGGATATATTTGTGCCTTCCTTCATTCTCAAAGAGTATAGCTTTCTCTTCAAGAAAATACGATTGGTGAGAGACTTTCTTTGGTACAAACTTTCCAACTTTGCCCATAAATCGGCGGCCGTCTTCTCTCCCGCTATGTTGAATAAAACTTCATTCGCTAAACACAAACGAATAGTAGACCTAGCTTTAAAGTCAAATTCCTCCCAATCATCACTAGACATAGATTGTTGTTTGTTATCTTTTCCAAGCAATGTCTTATGTTGCCCATTTTCAATTAACAAGTCATGAATTTTAATCTTCCACAACTCAAAATTCTTTTTCCCATAAACTTCTCCACCTCAAACCGAGGACTCACCATCTTCTCAAACTTTGCCTCTCACAAACAATTTCAAAAACACCTTATGTGCAAAACCGTAATGCTTTGATACCACTTGTTGCGGCAAGACCCCGCCGCTAGAAATCCGGTTATCGGAGACTACTCGAACCAAACAATACCAAATAGCCTCTGGCAACCCACGGAATAAGCCCAAATGAGTGTGTGCAACAAATCAAGAGTGTAGTGAAATAAAGTAAGAAAACAAGTGTGAGACCTGATCCGGCGAGAAGGGAATGGCCCACGAGCCGCCTTCCTCTCTCTTAGTCTCTCGTACCCACGCGAATGGCGTGTGCATTTTATTATTGATTTTAATTACCCAACCAAGCAGACAGCAACCAAGCCATAGGATGCAAACAAATGTGCAACCCAATACCCATAAGGGCAGGGGTAAGCCGCCAAGCCTAGCAAAGTGTGATTTAATTCATCTTTTCTGTGAACTTGGGATCACTAAGACAATCCAAATTTCACGCAAAAGAGAGTGACAGAGTCGCCACCTAGATGAGGGATCTAGGACCCATAATTGACCAGAAATCTAGACTCGTTACCTGGTTACGAGAATGGAAGGTATGGGGAGTTACCACCACATGCATCATTCCTGCCCGATAATCGGCCTTCAATTTCAAAAGTTAACTCTTTTGAATTTCTTTTAAATGGCTCATTTAACTCTATATTAATGTGCAAACTACATGACATGCATCCTAAGATCTAATTTCAATGTAATTCCTAAATGTGTATCTTGATTTTTTTAATTTGTTTGAATTCAATCTAAGTGAAAGTTCTCATAAAATTCTAATTTCATGGAAAGTCCTAAGTGATTTAATTACTTTTAATTTAAGGATTAATATACAAAATCTCACCACTTTTGTGTGGAGCCGACTCGGGCTTGGTATGCCACTCAAGTATCCAAGTTGCCTACGTATCCCAGCCTCACTGGAATCAGAGTCGATCGTAGTTCGGTGCACCTAAACTAAGCAACTTATGCCTAACTCATCTAAGACACCGATCTAGACTGGAATGACTGTTTCAACAGTTTAAGAGAGATTATTTAGTTCAAGTTGAGTAGATTTTATTATCCTAGGACTCCATCTAAGATGCCATATGGTCCTATCTAAGTGCAAGACATCCCTTAGACTAATGCAGGTGAACTTACATCATAAGTAACTGTGGACCCCGATTTTCGGGAGAGAGGTGGGGGACGAGCCCCCAGCGGCCTCTTGGATCATCCACACGTGAAGGAGAGCTCTACCAAGGAACTCTCGAAACAAAAAACAAAACTCAGAGTCGCCATCCATGGTATACGGCCATGGATCCCTAAAAAAAATATGCTCTGTATACCATGGATAACCAGAAATGAATGGGTTCGTGCCTGATTACGAATGGAGAAGGTCCGAAGAGCGCCTCCAATTCGTCCGAGTGCAAGCACTTGGTCTCTTATGCCATTTATTATTAAATCCAAAGAATTTTGGGTAAAAATCATATGAAATAGGAACAATTCTCAGGAATCGTCTACCTAAGCATGCATTTTCTGAGGATAAAGAAATAAGCATACACAAAATGAAATGAAAAATGTGTCACCTAAGCAAAGCTAGGTTATGAGTGATATGCCTAATGGGTGTCTAAATTCTGGTGGACATACACATGCAGGCTACAGCTAAAGGTATAGTATCAGTACAAGAAAGTAAGAAGACACATCAAAACATAAAGCACAAATCAATCCTATATATATGACAGGATAAGACAAATCCTAACTCTAATGCGACTTGACTCGGACCAAGATGGCCATCCATCCCAGCTGCTCTACGTATCCCGGCCTAGGGAAGAATCGGAGTCAACGTAGTTCGATGCCCTATTCTAAACTATGATGCCTAATCATTTAGAACCGCTATCCTAGACTCGATCCACTAGACTCGACTGATTTTTAAAGCTTTTTGCATGATTGCTTAAGTTCAGGTGAATTGTAATTTTTAGGACTCTCTATATGCCCTAACTAATGCAAGTTAGTTAGCCTTAAGCTAATGCAGGTGGGCCCTACATCCTATGTGTATTTAGGCTGTGCAACCTAAGAAAAACCATGGGCTG
This sequence comes from Tasmannia lanceolata, assembly GCF_043159265.1. Classification (NCBI taxonomy): domain Eukaryota; kingdom Viridiplantae; phylum Streptophyta; class Magnoliopsida; order Canellales; family Winteraceae; genus Tasmannia; species Tasmannia lanceolata. Next base: position 3,686,612 of record NW_027518721.1, read on the forward strand.
ACTATATGCTTCCTAATCTAGCCACCGGTTCGACTAAATGTCTAACCGATCAACTCGAGGCCTCCTAACTCTAGGGACACTCACACGACAGGACACACCAAATCAATACAAATCAAGACAGCCTCCTAACTCTAATACACCCCAAACAGTTAGGACAGACTCCTAAATCTAGAGGAAGATCTTTTTAAATAAGGTTTTGAAGAAGTTTTGTATTTTTGGAATGTTTAAAATGTTTATTTTTAAAAGTTTGGCTGGACCTGGGATGTGAATCCCAAGCTGCACTACGTACCCTATGGAAAGGGATCAAGCCAACGTAGTTCGGAAAAATATTCCGAGATAAACACACTAAACAAGTACACAAGGGTGATTCACAAACAAGTAAACTAGTGTGCTCACAAACAGGTACACCAGCTCGGTCACAAACAAGTAAACTAGCATGATCACAAACGAGTGGAATGCCAATCAGATAAAAACATGTCAAAAGGAAAAGACACGCCTAAAACAAATGAGACAAATCATGTCTCCTATGGGGCTCCAAGTAACCTAATAATCGCTCTTGCAATGAGACAAAGGGTTCTAAAAAGGATTAAAACATCTAAAAGGCTGGGTAAGCCTACTAAACAAAAAGAGGGGAGTGATACTAAGACCGAGCAGGTCCCTAAAAGATAGGCTTGAGCTATCACCTTCATCGCCCTTGCAATGAAAGGGATAAGGGCACATATATACACATTTCATAGAAAAATAATCTTTCACACAAATTTAATACCGTAATTATCACCATATCATTCTTAGAGACAAAGCACAAGAACCTCAATACTGTGAATAATATTTGTACCAAGGCAGAATGAAAAACCATATGAATATTCATGAGAAACAAATCACACAACAGGGCCTGTAAATATCATGAGGGTACATGGGCTGTAATTATCAAAAAGGGGTTAGGGGCTGCAATTATCAAAAAGGGGTTAGGGCTGCTCATATCAAACTGGTGTGTGGCTGCCATTATCAAAATGGTGAGGTGGCCACAAGTATCATATTTGTACAACCGTATGAACTGATCTCTTCCCCTTCTTCATTTTGAAAGCAGGTGAATATTCTTGCAATTTCCCAAATGCATAACTCTATGATCTATCACTTGTCTAAAAAAAACAAAGGTAATCCGCCCTTGTGCAATTAAACAATATATAGTAACATCCACCGGTAGATAATATGCAATAATGATATGATTACTGCTCTACTTTGATAGCTACACTAGCAGCCCTTATCCTTTATTATCGCCATTCAAAATCATTTGGAGTACACAGGTACCATAATAATGATCTATTTAACTATACACCGAGTATAATATATTCCAAGTGATGAACAAGCTGGGGAACGAATTTTTCATCAAATCAAATGCTCAATCATGATTAGCTTCTGATCTACTCTACATATCTGAGTATCAAAGTAACGCAAATACAAAGAGTAACGCAAACACACAGATCATATCATATCAACATCTTAAACATGTAAACTCTGATTATCCTCTTGAATAATTGGAACATGAACCTTTAACAAAAATTGGAAATGATTTGAAAGCAGATCTAAATCAAGCAACACAACAGAATCTTATGACATACAGATAAAACAAAGTACAAGTATCAATTCAACTTAATAGTATCAAATGTAATATGATCTTAAGCATAAAAAAAAAATGAAGATTACCTCAAAATTCTAATGGCCTGGACTTCATTTTTTCTTCTTCTTTCCTCTGCCTCCTTTAGCTCCGATAGAATTTTTCCTCTACTTGCTCCTCCACCCTCTTATCAGATCTCAAATCTCTTCTTGTACCTCTAAATTCTATGAAAACTTTCCAGAAAAGAGTGATCCAAAGTAATATTGCTCCGATCTAAGCTGAATCTGAAGCCTAACACTGAAGAAATGAGGGATCCACAGTTTTGAGACTTGAAAATAGCAGATCTATAGTTAAAGAGCATCGATCTTTGGTTTGAGGCCAGGAACACGAAAATCTCAAGGTTTCTAAGGAAGAAAATGGTGAATCTTAGTCTTTTGTACTTGAACTAGGGTTTCTAAAAGTGAAATCTAGGGTTTCTAGGGTGAAAATGGCTAAATCTATGGTTGAGGTCAGAAGTGATCGAAAGTAATGGTAGCTTTAATGGTGGCAATGAGGTCGGAGCTTAGAAATTTTTCGCCGGATTTCGGCAAAAATTGCCGGAGAAGATGAAGAAGACGATTCCAATCTCCCTTTACCCTCTCTCTCTCTCTGTCTGCTCGTGCCCTCTCTCCCCTCATTTTCGATTAAAAGAAAAATCAGTCCCTTCAAAACCCCACTCGATTGACCTTTTAAAGAGGGAGTGTGGGCTGATTTGAGCACCCTTCCAACTTTGATATATCCACCTCTATTTCTAACGAGAATGGGTTTTTATAGAAATTACCTATGCTAAAACAACAGCCCCTAAATTAGTTAATTGCACACCACCAGTTGTCTACCTTCCTTTTCTTTGATTATATACACAGTAGAGCTATAATGGAACATCCACTCTTTGATGAATCACCCCCCCCCCTCTTTATGTAAGAAATGATATAGTCTCGTCCTCTTGCTCTTCTCTAGACAGCCACCTCACATGAATTTTGTGACTAGCTTGTTTTACAAAAATGGTGGTCTAGGTAAATGATGGTGCCACCTACTTCAAAAAAAAAATGAAACGTTTCACCTTCTCAACAGCAGCCTCGTTCCCCTCTTGAACAAGATCTGCCCTTTTTGCTCTCTCCCTTTCAACTTTAATTGGTGACCTTTTCATAGTCCAAGTATATTGATAACAACACCCCTATATTTTTGGTGGTTATACCCTCTCCGCTAGATCTTATCTTTTATACAATTTAAAAGGCACTCTCTTTCTTCTAATTCACCCCCTTTGACCCTAATCAAAGAAAACATCACCAGGACATCAATATTTTGCCATACACCTAACCAAATTGTCTTCCCTTCATACACAGGTGTATAGTTGATATCGACACTCTTTTTCTTAATAATATACCCTCCTTTTCTACTTCTTTATCCAATAAAATGATATCAACACTACCAATTTGAAGCTTAGGGATTCAAATAAAGGGGTTCCAATACCAAAAAACTAAAGGGGCACTTCGCAATTTTCACAAATCTCAAGAGAATGAGGGAAAGAACTAATACAACCTGACGAGGGGTCTCAATAGGGGTTTGGAAATCATTCGAGCTCCACAAAGGTTTTAACAATGGTATGCAAATAGGCACTTTCAGGTTCTTTTGCATTTTACGGCTCAATTCTTCAGAAATTTTTGGGCTTCGGCTTCGAAACTTTATTTGGTTTTGGGGAATTAGGGTCCAGTCAAAATGGGGTGTCTACAGTAACTAGGCTTGTCCTATGAAAAAAAGGGTAATTAGTGTAACTAGATCTATGACTCAATTGTTAATAATAGCAATCAGTTGTGATGAGGCTTGTGGACCCCGATCCGAGAGAGGCGGGGGGACGTGCCCCCACGCGAGTCTCGGGATCATCCACGTGAAGGAGAGCTCCACCAAGGAACTCTCGAAAGAGTGCCCCTCACAGCATGAGCGGCGATGTCGAGTGAGATACCTCTCGATTCGGGGACCAGCCCGGATTCGAGACGCACCTTAAACAAAGAAAGAGTCGCCATCCAAGGAAGTAGGCCCTGGACCCCATGCTGTGCTCTGTCGCAACAGATAACCAGAGATATAAAAGGTCCGTGCCTGATGACGAATGGGGAAGGGGTTAGGCGCCCCCAATTCGCCCAAGTGCGAGCACCTGGTCTCTTATGCCATTTATTATTAACTTTGAAGAATTTTGGGCGAAAATCATGTGAAATGGGAACGAAGATCCCCGAGATAACGTCTAGCTAATCATGCATGTCTCGGAGATGAATAAGAAGCACAAAAAAAAAAAGATGAATGGCATGCCACCTAAGAATAGCTAGGTTATGAGTGTCATGCCTGATTGGTGTCTAAGTTCTGGTGGACAAACACATGCATGCTACAGCTAAGAGTATAGGATCTGTACATGAAAGTAAGAAAACACAGCAAAACACACAACACAACACGACTCCACACGACAAACTCTAAACTCTAATGCGATAATTGACTCGGACCAAGATGGCCATCCATCTTAGCTGCACTACGTATCCCGGCCTCGGGAAGAATCAGAGCCAACGTAGTTCGGCGACCTATGCTAAACTACAATGCCTAACCTTCTAGGACCGCTATCCTAGACTCGATCAACTAGACCTGACTAGTTTTTATAGCTTCTTGCGCCATTACTTAAGTTCGAGTGAATGGTAATTTTTAGGACTCCCTATATGCCCTAACTAATGCAAGTGGATCCTACACCCTATGTGCGACTAGGCTGTGCGTCCTAAGAAAAACCATGGGCTATCTAAGCGCATTCTAATCTAGTCATTGGCTCGACTAAGTGTCTAACCGACCACGACCTGAGGCCTCCTAACTCTAGGGACACTCACACGACCAGGCATGACAAATCCACAAGATCAGGACAGACTCCTAACTCTAAGACACCCCAAACGCCTAGGACAGACTCCTAACTCTATGGGAAGATCTTTTGAAAATTGTTTGCAAGGTTATCTTGAAGAATTTTTGTAGTTTTGGAAGGTTTTGAAGTTGTGAAAATTGTGAAAGTTGTGAGAAATATTTACAAAAATGGTGATTTAAAAAAAAAGGGTAACTGGAGGTGGAGGATGGTGGAGGTGGGTGGAGGATGGTGGATGGGTTTCGGTTTTTTTGGGTGTAGAAAAGGGGATTTCGGTTTTGGTGGGGTTCGGTGGTGGAGAAAAGAAGAAGAAGAAGAAGAAGAAGAAAGCAAGGTGGAGGGGGATAGGCTTGCCGGATTCCGGCAAGCTTGCCGGAGAAGATGGTGTTTGGTGTGTTTTTTTTTTTTCTGTTTGTTTTTGAAATAGGTTTTGCTGGCCGATGGTGGTGGCTGTGGGTAGGGTAGAATTGGTTTTGGGAGAGAAGGCAAGGTGGAGGAGGTTATGGTGGAGGAGGAGATGGTGGAGGAGGAGATGGTGTTTTTATTTTTATTTTTTCTTTTCCTTGCTCTTCTCCCTCTATTTTTTTTTTAAACGAGAATCAGCTCCCTCTCCTCTGTTCTTGATTTTTTTTGGAATTAGGCCCCTCCTTTTCATGCAAGAATTTTCTTTGTTTTATACCTAGGGTTGAATCCCTAACTCTAATCCTAACCATCTATGTGGCATCTTCCTTTCCTTAGGTGATCTCCACCCTTGATCTACTTCCTCCACAAACATTCCATTTTAGAAACCCTAAAACCCCAAAGTGTTCTAGCTAATCTAGACCCTACACCTCATCTCCTTGATCCAATGGCTATGCTTGTGGCTTGTAAAGGAAGCAACACTCATTTTATTAAAATACCCCTAGGACAAGGTGATTTTACCCTATTGCCATTATGCCCTACTTGCTTTTATTTCCATCAATGAGCACCCTCACTTGGTTGTTTTCAACCCCCTCTTTCGTAATAAAGAGAGATAACACCAATACTACCCTGCTTCGATAGCCGCGCTAACCTGTTCCGAATTTTTACACCGATTGACCAATGGGCCGACATGGGCGCACCCTCATTTTGCATCGAACGAGGGGAATGATATGAGCACAGCCAGTTTTGATGATGGCACACACTCGCCCGTCTTGTTCTCCATTTTTCGCCCGATTGCCCTGAAATTTTGCAGGGGGATTCTCGAGAATACTAACAACCTCTTGGGGGGATTTGTACCCATAAATGTGCACAACCCGATGCCCAAAGCACGAGCCTTCTTCTCATTTTGGGGCCACCCCTCAGGAATTCTATTGGATATTCAATTTTGGGGACTTTAGGGCCTTGTCAAAATGGGGTGTCTACAGATGCCCCTCTTTGGCAGAGTGCGCTTGTCGCACGAAAGCCAAAGCCGAGCAGACAGTACATTTTGACTGGCCCAAGATTTCAAACGGAAGGGATGCAAGGGGGGGACGAGATGGATCGACGAGACAGATTCTCATCGAGAGGGAATGATAAGATGAATTGACGAGACAGATTCTCGAAAAGAAAACTGAGATGGACTCTCAAGGGGTAGTGAGACAGACTCTCACAAATTGCAGAATGGAATAATTAGACAGCCTCTAATTAAGCCACTCAGGAATTTGGAGATTATAAAGCGGAATGATTAGACAGCATCATGATCAAACCTGAATTATGATCTGAGAAGACAGCATCTTGACAGATGAACAAATCGGAATGATTAGACAGCATCATGATCAAACCTAAATTGGGATCTGAGAAGACAGCATCTTGACAGATGAACAAAGCAGAATGATTAGACAGCATCATGATCAAACCTGAATTAGGATCTGAGAAGACAGCATCTTGACAGACGAACAAAGCGGAATGATTAGACAGCATCATGATCAAACCTGAATTAGGATCTGAGAAGGCAGCATCTTGACAGATGAACAAAGCGGAATGATTAGATAGCATCATGATCAAACCTGAATTAGGATCTGAGAAGACAGCATCTTGACAGATGAACAAAGCTGAATGATTAGACAGCATCATGATCAAACCTGAATTTAGGATCTGAGAAGACAACATCTTGACAGATCAAAAGGCGGAATGATTAGACAGCATCATGATCAAACCTAAATTAGAGTCTGAAAAGACAGCATCTTGACAGATTAACAAAGCGGAATGATTAGACAGCATCATGATCAAACCTGAATTGGGAACTGAGAAGACAGCATCTTGACAGATGAACAAAGCGGAATGATTAGACAGCATCATGATCAAATCTGAATTTAGGATCTGAGAAGACAGCATCTTGACAGATCAACAAAGCGGAATGATTAGACAGCATCATGATCAAACCTGAATTTAGGATCTGAGAAGACAGCATCTTGACAGATCAACAGGGCGGAATGATTAGACAGCATCATGATCAATCCTGAATTTAGGATCCGAGAAGACAGCATCTTGACAGATCAACAGGGCGGAATGATCAGGATCATTCCCAATTTGAAAATTTGATTTGAAAGACGTGTTCAAGTTTCTCAAATCTTGATTTGTTAAAGCTGATATCTCAAACCTCAATGCATGCTGGGTATCTTTTATGGTCTGACTTTCATCAGGACATAAAAGATGCCCCTAGTATAATTTCGCTTCCAGTTCAGGAGTCTTAACAAAACTCAAACAGATTCAAGCTTTCTTTTATGAAACTTGGATTACAAAGATTTTGAAGGTACAAGAGACTGATTTTGTCTGAAACACTTTCAATTTTCTACCAACTGTCAGAACTTCAGGTTGCAATGGTTTTCAACTTCCAAGCAGACTGATTCTGCCTGACACATCTTCAACCTCCTGCCTGCTGCAGAAATTTCAAATGGGCCTGAGAGCTTGCCGCGCTTCTAGACCATGTATATGTCATTTCGCCTTCTGAAGATGCGACCACCTGTTACCCCAGCGTTTGAAAGGATACTGGACCCAAACAGGTCATTTTGGGACACACCTGACCCGACTGAGTACATGACTTTGACTTGACGAAGAATGACCTTGACAACTGCTTGACGAAGGACTTTTGGTGAGTACACAACCGAGTTACAAGACTGACTTTTAGGAAAGACCGAATCTGCTTCTTAATTTGATAATTGTTTTAAGAGGGTACAGCTTACCACTCTCGGAACTCTTTGAATACCGCGTTTTAAGGTGATTTCGCCTCTTTCTGGTATTTAGTCATGGTTATTATACCCTTTGGATTGCTCAGTTTTAACCCCTAGCTTAGAGGAATATCAAAGGAAGCCTTGCCGGCACTATTCAGACCTTGAAGTGATGCCGATACAGGTATGAAAGTCCTGCTAGCTTCTGAAATTTAGTCCTTTACGAGAAGTCACTGCCATGACCAGACTGCCCCTTTTGGGTTTTCAATCTGGCGGACCGCTTGCCTTAATTTTTGCCTGGACTGCCTGCCCTTGCAGGTTTTCCATCCAGCAGGCTCTGCACCCTGATTTTTGCCTAAGCCGCCCTTTCGGGTTTTCAGCTTAGCGGGCGAATGACCCTAACTTTTGCCTAGACCGCCCTTTCGGGTTTTCAGTCTAGCGGGCCTAAGACTCCATTATTATATTTTTTCTGTTTCTGTTTCTCCACAACCTTTGCCTTATCACACCAGGAGGACTTCTAGGTGGGTTAGGGTTTGAAAGAATTGGATTAGGGTGTTTGCATTGACTGGACCGAATCTGGACCCTTCCAGATAGCCTACGTACCTCCAAAGAGTGAGGATCAGGTTCGCGTAGTTCGCCCATTGGGGACTTTGGGTTGAGATTGTTTTGATTTGACTTCTTTTTTTTTCTTTTTGAAAGTTCTCTCCTTTGTTTTTTTTTTCTTCTTTTCAACCGTTTTGAAAGATTTGACCGAACCCGATGTTGTCAAGTTGCCTACGTACCCTGTGGAAAGGGATCAGGTCATGGCGTAGTTCAGGCTACGCCATAAAAGATGCCCCTGGTTTGAGGGTGATAAAGAAATTTTGATTTTGCTTATTGGCTCAAAGGGTTTGCAAACGGTCTTTGACTTTTCTCTTTTGTTTTTCAATTGGATTTTTGGATTTGAAGCTCAGATCGACCAAGGACGGCCTCCTGGTGTCTTAGGCATAATACTTTTTAAGTTGATCAAGCTTTGTGGGTTCTGTTAGTTTTTCACCATTTTGATCAAGGAGTCTGACGGCTTTTCCAGGCAGGACTTCATCGACAATGTAAGGACCCGACCAGTTTGGTCCAAACTTCCCTCGGGGATCATGGACCGGTGCCCTATAGGATTTCAAAACGAGGTCACCTTTCTGGAGATCTCTGATCTTCACCTTCTTGTTAAAGGCTTTCTCAACTCGACGCTGATATCCCTGGACATGATACAGAGCTCTGAGCCTCTTCTCATCAATCATCTGCAATTCCTGATACCGGGCCCTTGCCCATTCTGATTCTGGCAAACCAGCTTCCATCATTACCCTTAACGAAGGAATTCTCAGCTCAACTGGAAGGACCGCTTCCATCCCATACACTAGTGAATATGGAGTAGCTCCCGTAGAGGCCCTGATCGACGTTCTGTAAGCCCACAAAGCATATGGTAGCTTATTTGACCAGTCCCTGTACGTCTCTGTCATCTTGCTGATGATGGTTTTGATGTTCTTGTTTGCAGCTTCGACGGCTCCATTTGTCTGGGGCCTGTATGGTGAGGACTTGTGATGCTTAATCTTGAACTCCTCACATAGGCGTACCACTTCTTTCTTGAAGTGCGATCCATTGTCTGAGATCAGCTCATGCGGTACCCCATATCTGCAGATGATGTTCGTTCGAATGAATTTGGCAACTGAGGCTGAAGTCAGCGATGCGAACGATGCGGCTTCGATCTACTTAGTGAAGTAATCGATGGCTACCAGGATGTACTCATGCCCACTTGAAGATTTCGGAAACACCTTTCCGATAATATCGATTCCCCAGACTGAAAACGGCCACGGTGAAGTCAGAGAATGTAACTCAGAAGGCGGCACATGAATGAGGTTGGCGTAAACCTGACATTTATGACACTTCTTTACGAATGCGAAGCAGTCAGCTTCCATGGTTGGCCAGTAGTACCCAAGTCTCAGGATCTTTCTTGACAGCATCTTCCCGTTCATGTGAGGCCCACAGACTCCTTCATGCGTCTGCTCTATGAGATTAGCTGCTCGATCTTCATCTACACAAAGAAGCTGGATTCCATCAAACGACCTCCTGAAGAGCTCATTGCCGCAGATAATGAAGTTAGCCGCCAACTTCTGGAGAGACCTCCGCTCTTTTCCTGACGCTTCCGGGGGGTGCCCTTGGCCTAAAATGAGATTCTTTATATCAGTGTACCAGGGCCTTCCATCGGGACATCGGGCTGCTATCTCTATAGCGTTCACATGCGCTGGAGCCCATTGTAACCGCACTGCTAGGGGCTGAACTTCCATTGATGTAGAGATATCCAACATTGAGGCCGAATATGAAGCGTGCATTGCTGGTCTCGAAGCAGCCTTAGCTTTGCATATTCAAGAGATAGATGTTTTCGGGGACTCAATCTTGATGGATACGGGGATGTACTCTTTCTTCGGAGATATCAACACTGCCCCAACCCCTTGACCTCGGTTGTTCACAGCACCATCGAAATACATCAACCACCTGGTGCTTGGGACCTCATCTTCTATAGTCATGATCTCTTCATCAGGGAAATCTGCCGTCAGAACTGCGTTCTCATCTACAGGCGCATCAGCCAACTGCTCAGCTATCACACGCCCTTTAACTGATTTCTGGGTTACATAGGTAATATCAAATTCAGACAATAGCAGCAACCATCTGGATGTTCTCCCGGTGAGGGCGGGCTTCTCGAACAAGTACTTCAACGGATCCATCCGTGAGAGTAAGAGAACCTTGTTCGATAATAGGTAATGCCTAAGCCTCTGAGTTGCCCAAACCAGTGCCAAGCAAGTCTTTTCCAAGATAGAATATTTGATTTCGTACTCCAGCATCTTCTTGCTGATGTAGTAGATAGGCTTTTCCTTCTTCGACTCAGGGTCTTGCTGGGCTAACATGCAACCCATAGCTGTGTCAGTGACAGATAGGTACAGCAACAGTGGCTGGTCCGGAATAACTGGCGACAAGACAGGAGGCAAAGTTAGACACTGCTTGACTTTCTCAAATGCTTCCTGACACTCATCATTCCACTTCTTTGGAGATTTTTTCTTCAATAGCTTGAAGATGGGTTCGCACGTCATTGTCAACTGATTTATGAACCTTCTGAGGTACTGAACCTTTCCCAGGAAACCACGGATCTGCCTCTCGGTCCTCGGTGGCTCCATCTCTTGGATTGCTTTGATCTTTTGAGGATCTACCTCGATCCCTCTTTCCCTGACCATGAATCCTAACAACTTCCCTGAGGTGACCCCGAATACACACTTGCTCGGGTTCAAGCGAAGCTTATACTTCCGGATCCTTTCAAAAAACTTCCCCATGACTATGGCGTGCTCTGGTCGAGTCTTGGATTTAACAATCATGTCATCGACATAAACTTCGACCTCTTTGTGAATCATGTCATGCAATAAGGTGGTAGCCGCCCTCTGATAGGTTGCCCCTGCATTCTTCAGCCCAAACGGCATCACTTTGTAGCAATATGTTTCCCATGGAGTGGTGAACGCAGTTTTTATCATGTCCTCAGGGGCCATCTTGATCTGATTATATCCGGAAAACCCATCCATAAAGGATAGCAAAGCATGACCAGCTGTATTATCCACCAGGAGATCGATGCTCGGCAAAGGAAAGTCATCCTTGGGACTCGCCTTGTTCAAATCTCTGAAATCCACGCACATTCTGACTTTTCCGTCCTTCTTGGGCACCGGTACTATGTTAGCCAGCCATTTCGGATATTCAACCACTTGAATGAAGCCCGCATCTAACAGCTTCTTGACTTCATCATGGACTTTCAATTCCCATTCTGGTTTTAATTTTCGAAGTTTTTGCTTTTTCGGCTTGGCACCTGGGATTAGGGGAAGACGATGCTGGACAATGTCTTCGCTTAATCCCGGCATGTCATCATAGGACCAAGCAAAAACTTCTTTGTATTCCTTAAGCAAAGTGATTAATTCTTCACGCTCCTCCGGGGATAAAGTTTTGCCAATCCGTATTTCCTGGATTAAGGTTTCATCACCTATGTTGACGATTTCAATTTCTTCTTCAAGTGGTTTAGCGCGACGCTGCTCCTCCTGAGTAATCATGTGTTTGATCTCAGGGGGAGTTTCGTCGGCATCCTCATAAGAGGGGGAGTCTTGATCATTGTTATCAGTTTTATCAATTTGAGAAGCATAAACAGAGACAGAGACAGGAAGATACTGAAACGAGTCTTTCATTTCATTCATAGAATCAAAATTTACATCATTGATCAATTGGCCCACAGCAGGCTTTACAGTATGCTCAAAAGAAAAGTTTGTATCGTCAACTGAAATGTTGACACCTGACTCAACTGGACTATGTATGGACTTTGTGGTATATTCTATAATAGACTCATCTTCATAGACAGCATCTATACCGAAGGACTCGCCACCCACACCAGGAATGTCTAAGCTTCTTAAGGTACCTGCATCCAAAGAATTGTTAGAAATAACAGACTTTATATTTGACTCGGAAAAAGACACATACTCAGAAACTTCAGACTCTTTTGGAGGAACATGACCATACTGAAGAACTAATTGAGGGATGACCTGAGAGGTCCAGTTATCAAGGGGTACCTCAGCTGGGGTAATTCGGCCCTTAGGGTTCAGGAAGCGCGCATCTTCTCCGATCATGGCAACGATCGGTGCCTCAACCTCGAAGAGGGAGTCTAGAAGCTGCGGCTCTAAATTCTCAACCCAATCGGATTCCTGCTTTTCAACTGCTGTATTCAGCCCACGGAAGTACTCATCTGGCAATTCATCAGCGAGGAAGATTTCAAAACCTGGTAGCTCTTTCCCAGACTCATCAAACCACGGCTCGGGAAAACCATAGAACGGGCGATCAGCTCCTTCTTTCTTGTACCTACCATTCATCAACAAACTGAACGGTCCCATAGGCAGCTCTAGGCCCCGACGACGCAGCTCTGCCCACTTCAGCATGTACTGCTTCCTTTCCCTGATCTCTTTCCTGGTGGGTTCATATCCTAACCCAAACAAATTGTTTGCGACCTTCAGCTCAGGCCACTCAGTCAAACCTTGCAGACTTCTCCCCAGACCAGTTCCAGGAATATACCCATATTTGCGCATTATTCGGGCTACCTGCGCATTTGCACTGGACATAAAGAGAATTTCTTCGCTCATAGCTTCTTCCATAGTAATGGTCGAAACTTCGAGTGAAAACCCAGTTAGACTGACATCTATGGTACTTGAACCGATCTGCTCTTGGGAAATCTGCCCAACCTTTGGTTCTGGGTCCCCTCGAACGGTGATAATTCTGTTATTCTTGATGAACTTGAGCTTCTGATGGACAGTGGAAGGAACCACTCCGACTTTGTGAAGCCAAGGTCGGCCAAGAAGGAGAAAGAAAGAGGTCTTGATATCTAGAACTTGGAATTCTACGTCAAACATTTCGCCTCCGATCTCAATTTCGGTGACCAAGGTTCCGATGACGTCTCTCCTGGTCCCATCGTAAGCCAGTATCCCCTGCTCTGACGGAATATAGTCATTCGGCCCAAACCCCAAAGCAGTAGCGGTGCTCAAAGGACACACATTCAGAGCTGACCCGTTGTCAACCAAAACCTCTGGCACTTTCTTCTTATTGCACACGACGGTGATTCTGAGAGATTTTGTATGATTCTTACCCTCCGGAGTCAGATCTTCATCCGAAAAGGACACGGTCATAGCTGACCTGGCCATATATACGAGCCCAACCAGCTCATCAGGGGTTATATTCACAGACACTTGTGCTGTATTCAGTTCGCGAAGTATAACCTGACGATGCTTAGGCGATAACATCAACAAACCCCAGATGGAAACATTAGCTTGAGTCTTCCTAAGCTGCTTCAACAAAACGTCTTCATCTTCTTCAGGACGCAACCTCTGATTCTGATTTTCAACAGCTCTGGCAATCTCAGCGGGATTCTCTGCTCTCAGCTCGGGAGGCTTAAAGACGCGTCCACCACGAGTAACATGGCGAACCTCATCACAGGGATCGTTCAACAGAAGCAAATCATCATCCTCAAGCTTAAGGACATACGGGACTTCGCCTTTCTCTTCCTCCCCCTCGAATCTGAGGACATAAGGGCATCCAGAGGATTCCCCAACTTCTTGCGCAGAGGACAAGACATAAGGCTCTTCACGTTTAACTTCCTCATCATCGGATTCCCATCTCAGGATATACGGCTCATCAGAAATAACGGCACATATACGGGAATGATCCAGGACAACCTCTTCAGTGAGAATAGCATAGACATTTGGAGGAGGCATAGTATGCGTTGGCAATGGATTCCTGGTGACATTAGGGAGAGCTTCCACCGCAATTTCTTTTGCCTCGATCTTATCTTGGATCCTATGCCTTAGTGCCATACATCTGTCGGTCAAATGCCCAACACCCTGGTGATATTCACAGTACTGATCTTTTCTCCAATATTTCGGGAGAGGATTTGGGGCTTCCCGGGGTTCCAGTAGAGTGATCTTCCTGTCTCTCAACAGTTTTTTGAGAGCCACAGATAGAGAATAGGGTAAAGGGGTGAATTGTCTGGGCTCGGTTCTTTCCTGACGAACTCCTCCGGGACCTTCTCTCCTAACTGGACGAGCGGTATTCACATTATTAACTTCCTTCGGAGGCGCCATAGGCCTTTTTCCCTCTCTGACATCTGAGGTGGAGGTCCTAGTTCTCAGGCCGCCCTTCGCCAATATGTCTTCGATTCTCGTCCCGGTCTTGATCAGATGACCGAAGTCATTGAAGTACTGGATTGACATATGAGGGAAGTAAAAGGGGGAAAGATTCTTGACGGCAATCTTGATAAGATCGTCATCCGGTAACTTGTGGGTCATTTGTGCTGCCTTTCTCCTCCATCGCCGAATGAAGGAAGTAAAGGTCTCATTGGGTCCCTGCTTTAGCGATTTTAGATCCCTTTTTGTCACGTCAATCCCCTCTTCCATGGAGAATTGCTGGACAAATTTTGTTAGCCACACCTTCAAGGGTCCTGCTTTCTTCTGGCTTGAGATGCAAAAACCACTTCTTGGCTGTCCCAGTCAAAGTTCTAGGGAACACGAGAGCAATCTGCTCTGGGGATAAACCGTGCTGCTGCAACAGAGGAATGACTGACTTGAGATGGCTACGAGGGCACCCCATTCCGTCGTATTTGTCAAAGTCTGGCATTTTGAACTTGGGCAGAAGTACGACCCCTGGAGCTATCATGAATTCAGACATATCCAAATTTTTGGGACCTTGGCACTTCATGGTTTCCATATCCCGGGTCAGCTTCTCAATTTGGTCGACCAATTCCTGTGCTTTATCAGGATTTCCTAGGTTAGGAAGACAGTTCTCTGCTGCGTATTGGCACTCATCAAAGTCTTCGACTTCAGGCAATACAGCTAGCCTGGGAGAAACAAGAGGAACGGAAGGTATAACTGGGGATTGCTGATTGGCCGGGTCTTTAGAGGTAGAAAGACGATCATTCTTCAGGAGGGCTATATCATCCTTCATGGCACTCAACTGAAGGAGAATAGCCTTCATCATTTCATTCGTATCAGGACTGTTGTTTCCGGTCCCTTCCATTGATTCAGATGCAAGTGGAGAGGATGAAAGAATTTCTGGACGACCAAGGAGAAGCGGCGCAGGAGAGGTGAAGGATTCTGGGGAAAAAGAAAGTCTATTCAGCCTGGAATCTGAAGACTGACGGGACCAGGCCGATTTCGAATTGACTTTCTTGGGAGCGATGATGCCCCGCTAAGACTCCTGAATGGAAGTTAATAAGTTAGATTGCACATTTGATAATTGAGATGGAATACTTCACACAAATTCGAGACGAGAGAAATAGAAAAGAACACATTTTCATTGATCGCAAATCAAACAGCGGTTACGATTGATAAAACATGTCACTTTTAATTACAAGTAAATGAAACCCAGTAAGTATAATGAAATTTGAAATTAAAATGACAATTGTATGAAAATGACAATCGCATGACAATTGTATGAAAAAGGTCCTCAATGCTCCGCGAGCCGAGCTCTCTTTCCCGCAGGCTCTTCTGGTAACTCTTTCCGTTGGACTTTAGATGATAGAGCAAATCTCTTATATGTCACCTTGTTTCCCCAAGCAGCTACAATAGACTTTATGAGATCGGGAGTAAGCTTTTCGCAAGGAGGAGGGGTTACAAATCCGGGAGGACATGGATTTCCCGTGATCTGGTAAAGCAAACGAGTGGGAGCATAAAAGGTTGACTTTTCCAAACCCATAAGATACACAAATGGATGCGGGTAGGTGCTAGTGATAACGTGTAAGCATGAATGACTCACCCAGTTAAATTGATCTTTCTCCACGTGCTGTAACCAATTACACCACTCATCAATGGATTGCGGTTGGTTGGCCATCGGTTGCCAGGATGGGGAATTTTTCAAGGTATACTTATCGCGGCTTTTTGGCTGGAGGATAGTGAGTTTTTCACAAAGCCATACGTATAACAATTTGGCACACCCATAGAAACTATTCTGAACCTTTTGATGGTCAATCCGGTCTAGTCCAGAAAAGGTTTCTGCCAGCATAATAGGAACAGGATTCCTCCCTTTGTTAATTTGGTCTACTACACCAAGCAAAGCTAACGGGGCGGCACGGGAGTCTCCGCGAATGACATGACGCGCAAGGACTCCAAAGATTAAGGCATTACGCCGACAAGTCTGAAAATGAGAGTTAGCAGGGTCAATGCTCTTTGAAAAAAGTTTAATGAGATCATAAACTTCCACGTATGTGCCCTTGAAACAAGGTAGAGCATCAACAGTATCATTTTTAAATAGTCCACAGAAGAGGGAATGGGAGTCCATGCTTGAGGGTCGAATCTAAAGTCCTTCAGGTGGGATTTCTAACAGGGCGCACCAATCTTCAAAGATTGGACAGAATTCGAAAGGACCAAATCGAAAAACATGAAGGGTGTGATCCCAGAATTTTGCAGCTGCTTGGAGAAATTTCCAATTCACGTCAGATACGCTCAAATGATTGAATGTGCTTATAAATCGATCAACCATGTTCCTTTCACACTCACGCGGGAGAGCTTTGGTAGCCTCACTAATCCAATCCTTCAATACATTATTTGACATGGTTAAACCTAACATAGAGATAGGATAAGATTATTAGAAAATGAAGATAACCTGGTATAAAAAAATGACAAGGATAAATTTAAAGATTCATCGCATGGGAAGGATACAATTGATGACACAGAATTTTTCATCACTAATTAAGGATGATCAGCAAATCAGAAAGGTAGACCATGGCCACAGAATGACAGAAGTAAGTCATAGACCAGATCTAAATCTGATGATGGATACCAACAACTATTCGATCAATATGATGAAAAATGATAGACCATGGTTATAAAGACAGCAGACAAGCCATCAACCAGATCTAAGACACCACGAGTAGACAAGTAAGGATCTAATCCTACTGAGTAATATATACATAAGCTGAATTTACGATACAACCAAAGAATGGATACATAACCAAAGGGTAGTAAAAAAAATTTGTGACCACGAGAACAACCTGTACAGGCCACTAACCCAGTGAAACCCAAGGGGGATGCAAATACAACTGATCAAACCAGAAGTTCTCACTAAAAATGGGTTCTAAGCTAAATTGGGGTTATACATGGGAATCGAGACTAGGAAAACTGACTCTGAAGAATAGCAGTCATGCTTAAAAAAAATATTTTACGAAAAATTCAACAGCATAACGGCTAGACAAGAGAGTCCAGATAAGGTAAACTCATGGTTTAAATAACTCTAAGAAATGACAGTCATGCTCGAAATGTTCTGAATAAAATCCTGCAGCATAACGACGCTAGACAAGAAAGTCAACGTAAGGTAAACTCATGATTTTCCTAGCTCTAAGAAATAGCGGTCATGCTCGAAATGTTCCGGACAAAATTCGGCAGCCTAACGGCGCTAGACAAGAAAGTAAGGTGAACTCAGGATTTTCCTAACTCTAAGAAATAACGGTCATGCTCAAAAGGTTCTGGATAAAATCCGACAGCATAACGGCTATACAAAGGATTCATAGAGGATTCCCACAGCCCGACTAAAGGGTATGTAAATGGGAAGAATAGTAGTACAAGACTCTCAGTAAGAATGCTACTACTCAACTGACAGTAATAAGATAAGCTCACAATCGGTAAACGAAACGTGATCACAAGAGAAAGATAATCTAATGAATGACTGACTGCAGATGGGAATGTATGACAGCGGAGCAACTCCTATAATCAACAGATCAAAGGACAAATCATGGCCAAGGTAATGGCGATCATGAGCTACTGACTAGATCTAGATCTAAGTAAGGAATGGGTATCACCGATTGAAATAAATAAGGAACTCTAACTAAGAGGAAAACCCTAATATATATAATCGGTATATATAGGTATATACACATATACATATATCCTAACCAAGGGCACCAGCCCTAAACCTAATCTAGCGGAGTCAAGGAAGTCTCGACTCAAGACAGACTGATGAGTGTACTAGGACTGCTGTAGCCATGTAAAATGAGCTACCCTAGTCTGCAAATGGGACAAAGCTCCTAACTTTAAGCTTTACATGTGTAAGCAACACATGTTCGACCCTTATATGAATGCAATATACTTATATAAACGTGTGTACTTCCTGATTGGATTTCACTAAGTCAATAAGTATATACATAATATATAAAACAAAGTAGGGCTCCGGACTCAATCTATCGGGTACTATGCTTATGAACCATACTTAATATGTATAACTCAAGTGCACCGAGTGTTATACATAGTATGCTTCATTGCTCATCGGCTGCTGTAAACACAAGTGCACCGAGTGTTTACGGCTGCAGCGCTGGCGCATAGCTTGGAAATAGATTCAACAGCACCATCAGGGTGTAATGACATCCCAGTCGGGCACGCATTGAATCTATCCCGTGGAGCCAATAATGAAAAACAAATAAAAAACAACGAAAGGAATAAAAAATATGATAATGCATGATGTGTAGTGTGTGAATCCCTTGTTTTAATTACGCACCTATCTGGTGCCCCTGGATTTCTAACGATAAAGTTCCCATTTAACTTGCTTTTGACCCAAATTTCTTCAAAATTAATTAAAATGGCATTTTTACAAAGTTAGGCAATGTTTCAAAAATTCCCCAGCAGAGTCGCCAAATCTGTGGACCCCAAACCGAGAGAGGCGGGGGGACGTGCCCCCACGCGAGTCTCGGGATCATCCACGTGAAGGAGAGCTCCACCAAGGAACTCTCGAAAGAGTGCCCCTCACAGCATGAGCGGCGATGTCGAGTGAGATACCTCTCGATTCAGGGACCAGCCCGGATTCGAGACGCACCTTAAACAAAGAAAGAGTCGTCATCCAAGGAAGTAGGCCCTGGACCCCATGCTGTGCTCTGTCGCAACAGATAACCAGAGATATAAAAGGTCCGCGCCTGATGACGAATGGGGAAGGGGTTAGGCGCCCCCAATTCGCCCAAGTGCGAGCACCTGGTCTCTTATGCTATTTATTATTAACTTTGAAGAATTTTGGGCGAAAATCATGTGAAATGGGAACGAAGATCCCCGAGATAACGTCTAGCTAATCATGCATGTCTCGGAGATGAATAAGAAGCACACAAAAAAAAAAGATGAATGGCATGCCACCTAAGAATAGCTAGGTTATGAGTGTCATGCATGATTGGTGTCTAAGTTCTGGTGGACAAACACATGCATGCTACAGCTAAGAGTATAGGATCTATACATGAAAGTAAGAAAACACAACAAAACACACAACACAACACGACTCCACACGACAAACTCTAAACTCTAATGCGATAATTGACTCGGACCAAGATGGCCATCCATCTTAGCTGCACTACGTATCCCGGCCTCGGGAAGAATCAGAGCCAACGTAGTTCGGCGACCTATGCTAAACTACAATGCCTAACCTTCTAGGACCGCTATCCTAGACTCGATCAACTAGACCTGACTAGTTTTTATAGCTTCTTGTGCCATTACTTAAGTTCGAGTGAATGGTAATTTTTAGGACTCCCTATATGCCCTAACTAATGCAAGTGGACCCTACACCCTATGTGCGACTAGGCTGTGCGTCCTAAGGAAAACCATGGGCTATCTAAGCGCATTCTAATCTAGTCATTGGCTCGACTAAGTGTCTAACCGACCACGACCTGAGGCCTCCTAACTCTAGGGACACTCACACGACCAGGCATGACAAATCCACAAGATCAGGACAGACTCCTAACTCTAAGACACCCCAAACGCCTAGGACAGACTCCTAACTCTATGGGAAGATCTTTTGAAAATTGTTTGCAAGGTTATCTTGAAGAATTTTTGTAGTTTTGGAAGGTTTTGAAGTTGTAAAAATTGTGAAAGTTGTGAGAAATATTTACAAAAATGGTGATTTAAAAAAAAAGGGTGACTGGAGGTGGAGGATGGTGGAGGTGGGTGGAGGATGGTGGATGGGTTTCGGGTTTTTTGGGTGTAGAAAAGGGGATTTCGGTTTTGGTGGGGTTCGGTGGTGGAGAAAAGAAGAAGAAGAAGAAGAAGAAGAAAGCAAGGTGGAGGGGGATAGGCTTGCCGGAGAAGATGGTGTTTGGTGTGTTTTTTTTTTTTTCTGTTTGTTTTTGAAATGGGTTTTGCTGGCCGATGGTGGTGGCTGTGGGTAGGGTAGAATTGGTTTTGGGAGAGAAGGCAAGGTGGAGGAGGCTATGGTGGAGGAGGAGATGGTGGAGGAGGAGATGGTGTTTTTATTTTTATTTTTTCTCTTCCTTGCTCTTCTCCCTCTATTTTTTTTTTTTAAACGAGAATCAGCTCCCTCTCCTCTGTTCTTGATTTTTTTTGGAATTAGGCCCCTCCTTTTCATGCAAGAATTTTCTTTGTTTTATACCTAGGGTTGAATCCCTAACTCTAATCCTAACCATCTATGTGGCATCTTCCTTTCCTTAGGTGATCTCCACCCTTGATCTACTTCCTCCACAAACATTCAATTTTAGAAACCCTAAAACCCTAAAGTGTTCTAGCTAATCTAAACCCTACACCTCATCTCCTTGATCCAATGGCTATGCTTGTGGCTTGTAAAGGAAGCAACACTCATTTTATTAAAATACCCCTAGGACAAGGTGATTTTACCCTATTGCCATTATGCCCTACTTGCTTTTATTTCCATCAATGAGCACCCTCACTTGGTTGTTTTCAACCCCCTCTTTCGTAATAAAGAGAGATAACACCAATACTACCCTGCTTCGATAGCCGCGCTAACCTATTCCGAATTTTTACACCGATTGACCAATGGGCCGACATGGGCGCACCCTTATTTTGCATCGAACGAGGGGAATGATATGAGCACAGCCAGTTTTGATGATGGCACACACTCGCCCGTCTTGTTCTCCATTTTTCGCCCGATTGCCCTGAAATTTTGCAGGGGGATTCTCGAGAATACTAACAACCTCTTGGGGGATTTGTACCCATAAATGTGCACAACCCGATGCCCAGAGCACGAGCCTTCTTCTCATTTTGGGGCCACCCCTCAGGAATTCTATTGGATATTCAATTTTGGGGCTTTAGGGCCTTGTCAAAATGGGGTGTCTACAAGGCTGAACTCCCTAACTCTTGGAAACCCTAAAATCTAGGACACAATGTGAGGTAAGTATTCCTAATTGGTTCTAAAGGTCATTACAAAGAGATACCGTTATCCAACGGTTCCAAAAGCATTGATCAAATGATCTTAATTTATTAAGTAAATAATTTTAAATTTCTCAAAGATTTTCGATTCCTAACATCTAAGGAATACCAAAGGCTCTATGGTTGGAAAATTTCAGCCTTGAGTTGCATCCATGGAAGGGCATCGTGCTCTCAATCCTTCTATAATTTAACACATAGATTATAGTATATTATTGCCTGGCATGATTCTCAGGATTTCCGTGGACAGTGGACCTCGAAGCCAACAACATACTATAATTTACATGCTCAAATTATGCATGAATGATCACAATTAGTATACGATTATGAATGCGACCTCGGCAGTTAAACCGTCACAACATACTCAATTTACAAAGGGAATCTATAACCTCTAGGGTTTCTGTTTCAAACAATTTTAAGGTCAAATATATGATGAAAAATTAGGATTTTCTAGAAGTTTTCACTGACTTTTGTGTTGATTTGTTATTAAGTTGTGATTTATTAACATTTAGACCAGATTGCTAGGATTACACAGTAACCCTAAGTAATCGAACTCCAAATTCATTAAAACTTTTTTAGTAACAAGATATGAATGCGCTTAGACTACTGTAAGAGTTTCATGAATTTGGAATAAGTTTTGCTATTAATTTCTGAATTTCCAATATTTAGGTCAGATTGCAAATTAACAAATCAACTCATAGCATAGGAATTTCAACTCAAGTAAAAATGTTACAATATAGATAGAATCATGGTATTAGACTACTGTAAAATTTCAAAGGTGTTTATCAAGATTTGATGCCAATTAAAATTCACACGAAATTCGGATAAAATCAATTAATCAATTAAAAACTAGATTAAATGATATCCTAAAATCATGTACATAATCCAGTAGATATAAACTAGGTTATATGATTTTCTATCAAAATTTCAAGACTTAATAATTAATTCTCCTCGATAAAATTGATTTTTGAATAAAAAATGGATTTAATTTCCTAGGAATTAAAACCCGTTTTTTTTTAAAGAAAATTGTGAAATCATATTAAACCTTTGTAAAATCTTTTAAATTTTTTTCACTAACCTACTAATGGCCTAAACTACTAGTTTGTAGGAAAAATATTCAAAATTTTATTAATTTAATATAAAGAAGAATTACGACACGTAAAACGAAGAAGCGATTATAAAACAAATAAAAAAACCTTATCTCGAAAAACAAATTTCTTGAAAAAATTAATTTATTATTGTACATAAATTCTGGAGAGTTTCATCAATTTTTAAAACCTTTTGATATTTATTAAAAGTTTCTGAAATTTAAAATCATTTAAAACCGGATTAAAAAATTCAAAAAAATCCAAAAATTTTTGGGTGGTCTGAAAATCAAGCAATTGGTTTGGAAACAAGATTTCACAAATTTTGGACATAGTTTGATATACTTTTGGCTTCGTTCATCAAGAAATAACCCCTTTTGGGGTTATTTTTTGATAAATAGAATGAAAATTAAAACGGCAAAACCGCGATTGGAAATTAAGTTTCCAGTAGTATTTTATTTTATAGAAATCCCAAAAAATATCAGTTTTTAAATAAACCCACGTTTTCAAACACTTGCTTTGATAATCCGATTTAAATTCATATTGAATAAAAAACGAAAGAAAATCATTATTAAATGGAGGAAAATTAATTTTTTGGTGAAATTGTGGATTTTGAAAACGTATAATCTATATTATAATATATTGGAATTTCAAGAAAAAATTCATTGATTTGATCTATCAAAAGTAAAACCGTAGCATGCTTTTCTACTTTTGATATTACAAAGATAAAGATCCTACCTTTGATCGCGCTCCTTGTCTCTAGGGTGGGTATATCCGAGGTATACGCTTTGTCATACCCTTTTATATGATGAAGAAGACCTAAAGAACACCCTAAAGATCCTTGATGTGTGATTTGTTGAAAAAGAAAAGAGAATTCAAGAATCCCTTTTGTGAAGAACCTTTAAGAGAGATGAACACACTTCAAGAGAGAAGATTTTTTTTCTTTTTTTCTTTTTTTTGGAGGAGAGAGAAAAAGGACGAATTTTTTTTTTGGATCCTTCCTATGATTGTTTGCTTTGATTTTTATACAAAAAAAGCTAGGGTTAAGGGAAAAATAGTAGTTTCCAATGTGAGAGCTCAAATTTTTTGCTTGTTTCCAATTTTTTGCTTCTCATTCCACATTATTTTTTTGGAAGAAAATATTTTTAAACAATCATTCCTCTTTTCCTTCTTTTCTTTTTCTTTTTTTATTCTTTTTATTTTTCTTTTAACAAATATGAGGTCACCATTGTGACATCATCAAGGTTGAGTGCTCAACTCATGTGGGTCAGCCATGTGGGTCAGCCATGTGGGGCGCCCACTATGATAGTTGATCCATATGGGTGAACCCACATGAGCTCCATCTTTGCGCGCTTTAGCCCAATGGGCCATTTCACACGGGTTTCGGGTTTTTCCGTAAAAATTCAATAAAATCTTTCTGAATTCAACATTCTATATATGGACCCAACCCAGTTGACATTTATGGTGCATCCCTCACACATGATCGGACCATTTTTTTTAAAAACAACTTTTCAGACCAAAATGCCCCTATTTGACTGTTAGACATCCAAATGCGACCAAAATACCCTCAGATTGGTTCACTCCTACAGGAAAAAATAAAAAATGGAAAGTCTTTGTGGTCAAACTTCAAAAATAGAAACTTTTAAAATTTGATCTTTTCGGTGAGCAATATTAAACAGGATCATTTGGTATCCCCTGAAAATACCTAAAATGCCTTCAACACTTAGAATTTCCAAATTAAGCGAAACCCCTGAGAAATTCTAAATTTAGCAGGTTTTTCAAAATTCAGAAAATCATTCATAATCTCTCAGACATATTTCGGGGATCAAAAGAATTACACAAGAAAAGACCAAATTACCCCGATGTGCTAGAATTTGGCGAGACTAGGGAAAACCCTGAGAAATTTCAAAAATAACAGATTTCCAAAAATTTATGAACGGACTCAAGATTTCTTAGACACAACTTAGGGACCAAATATGATATGTTGGAAATGTCTAGAATACCCCCAAAGTGCAAGACTAAGAGAAAATCTTGAGAGATCTAAATTTAGCAGGTTTCCCAAATCTTACGAAATTACTCCTAATCCATCAGTTGTACCCTCGAGATGGTTTTGGATATATGAGAAATGATTGAAATATCCATAAGATGATGAAAATGTGGAAGCCCCATGAGTTTCTAAAAATAGCATCTTTTTCAAAATTTGTAAAATCACTCAAGATTTCTCAAATATAACTCGGGGGTCAAACGAGACACATCGGGAATGACCAAAATACCCTTGTAGTGTAAAAATGGGCAAAAATGAGAAACCCCAAAAATTCTAAAAATAACACGTTATTCAGTTGGTTGGAAACTTGAATTTTCATCTTCTAGATACCATTGGAACACTCTAGAAACCTTTAGGATCGCAAATCAACTTCAGAATTCCTTCAACGAGGTAAAATCTACCCTAAAATGCACAGATGCTTAATCCTAGGTGGAATAGGGACTCGAAAGTTGACAAACTACCAAATCTTTTGGTTTTTAAAGTATAGCAAAATGGGGGTGTCTACAACAAGAGAGCAAGAGACACAAGA
Organism: Tasmannia lanceolata; assembly: GCF_043159265.1. Taxonomy (NCBI): domain Eukaryota; kingdom Viridiplantae; phylum Streptophyta; class Magnoliopsida; order Canellales; family Winteraceae; genus Tasmannia; species Tasmannia lanceolata. The sequence continues at coordinate 3,711,711 of NW_027518721.1, forward strand.
GATTTACGTGGTTCGGCACTTTGGTCTACTCCATGGGCAATTCGGCATGTAAACTTCACTATCAATGATGAGAAATCACAAACAAGGGTTAAAACTCTTACCTCTCCAACAATGGTGAAAACCCCACCAATACCCTCTTCTTACAACTCAAGCAAAAGCTCAACTCCCTCTTTATAATGTCTTCATAACCCCATAAACACCATAAAAGGAACCACAGTAACCTTGGATCAAAGCCCTTGCAAGAGAAGAAGAAGAAACCCTTGGAGAGAGAAAAAATCATTTTCTTTTATAGACAAAAGCTCTTAACTTTCTTTTAAGAATCATACACCCACTTAAAGATAAAAGCCCTCTTTAGTGGTCTTATAAAACACATTCCAAAAATTCCCTCCTTGAAGAGATTAATTCCAAGTGATTTTATATCACTAATCGAACAATAAGACCCATCAGCACTATCAGAGCATCTCCACTCTTCCCATTTCTCCTTCACAATGTGCCTCTTCAACATCCTTTCTTTCCAAATGCCTCACCTTCCTTCATGCACCCACTGCTATTTACTAAAATGTCTCTTTGACCTTCTAAAATCTTTTCCTTTTTAGGGGTGTCCACAGATCCAATTCAAATCGGATCCACATATAATATAATATGTTTTTAATGATGATATGAGCAAGATCCGAATGAAAATGATGATGCAAATGGTACTGTCAAGAACCCAAGGAACAAAAACAACTTTTCCTACTTGTTAACAAAAGAGGGAAATTATCTTGAAAAGTTGTAGCAAAAGTAGAGGGAATCCTGTAAAAGAAAGGGACCGTTTTTTTTAAAAAAAATTAACAAGGAAAGAAGAGTTGTGACAGATCCAACAAATAATAATAAGAAATGATAAATAAAGAAGTGAAAAGGTGAAAAGAGAAATCGTACTCGATCAATAGAAATTAGAGATGTTGACAAGGAAACTTTAACGAGTACGGCAAAAAAAGGAAATATGAGAAGGTAGACCTGTACCTGATTGAATGCGCCGGGGGATTTTTAGTTACCATAGATATGAGTAAACTGTTGGGTAAACTATGAGTCCCTATCAAAATGAGGATAAGAATTTCTTCTAAAATCTTTCCCTTTTTAGGGGTGTCCACAAATCCAATTCAGATCGGATCCACCTATGTCTCTGTCGACCCCGATCCCGAGGACGGTGGCAAGGACACGAGATCCTCGTCGATCCTCTGAGACCTCCACACGTGAAGGAGAGCTCTACCAAGGAACTCTCGAAAGAGTGCCTCACAGCATGAGTGGCGATATAAAATGAGATACATCTTGATTCAGGGATTAGCCCGGAATCGAGACGTACCTAAAATAACTCAGAGTCGTCATCTAAGGAAGCAGGCACTGGATCCCATACTATACTCTGTCGCAACAGATAACCAGAGATACAAAAGTCCGTACCTGGTGACGAATGGGGAAGGTGTTAGGAGCCCCCAATTCGTCCGAGTGTAAACACCCAGTCTCTTATGCCACTTATTTATTAACTTTGAAGAATTTTTGGGCAAAAATCATATGAAATGGGAACGAATATCTCCGAGAAGACGTCTACTTAGGCATGCATGACCCGTGGATGAAAATAATAAGCACACACAAAATTAAGTGAAAGAAGTGTCATCTAAGCATAGCTAAGTTATAAGTGTCATGCCTAATTGGTGTCTAAGTTCTAGTGGACAAACACATGCATGCTACAGCTAAAGGTATAATGTATGTACAGGAAAGTAAGAAAATACAACAAATACACAACACAACTCGACTCCCCACACGACTCAACACTACAAACCCTAAACTCTAATGTGAAATTTGACTCGGACCAGGATGGTCATCCCGGCTGCTCTACGTATCCCGGCCTCGGAAAGAATCAGAGTCAACGTAGTTCGGTGACATATTCTAAACTACGCTGCCTAACCATCTAAGACCGCTATCCTAGACTCGATCAACTAGACCTGACTAGTTTTTAAAGCTTCTTGTGCGATTGCTTAAGTTTAAGTCAATTGTAATTTTTAGGACTCCCTATATGTCTTTACTAATGTAAGTTAACCCTAAACTAATGCATGTGAGCCCTACATTCTATGTGTAACTAGGTTGTAGGACCTAAGAAAAATAATGGGCTAACTAAGTACATCCTAGTCTAGCTATTAGCTCGACTAAGTGTCTAACCGACCACAACTCGAGGCATTCTAACTCTAGGGACACTCACACACAAAACACCGCATCAACATAACTAGGACAAACTCATAACTCTAAGACACCCAAACATCTAGGACAGACTTCTAACACTAAGGGAAGATTTTTTCGAAAAACTGTTTGCAAGATTTGTTTGAGGAATTTTCGCATTTTTGAAAGAATTTAAATAATTTTTTTTAAGGTTTAACTGGACCTAGGATAAAGATCCTAAGCTGCCAACGTACCCCGTGTAAGGGAATCAAGCCAACGTAGTTCGGAAACAGATTTTCCTAACTACTCTCCTAATGACTCAAAACTTTTCTGATGTTTTTAGATTTTCATGTCTTTCAAGTGTTTTTTGTTGTTTTGAAATGTTCTAATGTTTTTGCTCTTTAAAGTTTTTCGATGTTTTGGAATTTTTAAAATGTTCTTACCCTTTTGTGGACCCCGATCTGAGGACGGCGAGGGAACGAGTCCCTGCAATCCTCTAGATCTCCACAACGTGAAGGAGAGCTCTACCAAGGAACTCTCGAAATGGATGCCACCCTCACAGCATAGCATGAGTGGCGATATAAAAAGAAAGAGATACATCCTGATCCGGAGCCAGGGCTCGAAACCAAGATATATCTAGAAATAACTCAGAGTCGCCATTCATGGACACGCCATGAAACCAAAAACAAATGCTCTGTTTGCAATGGATAACCAGAGATACAAAAGGTCCGTGCCTGGTGACGAATGGAGAAGGTCTGAAGAGCACCTCCAATTCGCCCGAGTGCGAACACTTGGTCTCTTATGCCATTTATTATTAACCTCGAAGAGTTTTGGGCAAAAATCATGTGAAATGGGAACAAAATATCCCCAGGAAGACGTTTACCTAATCATGCATGACCAGGGGATGATATAATAAGCACATACAAAACAAAATAAAAAAATGTGTCGCCTAATCACAACTAGGTTATGAGTGACATACCTAACTGGTGTCTAAGTTCTGGTGGACAAACACATGCATGCTACAGCTACAGGTATACGGTCTACACAAGAAAGTAAGAAAACACAACAAAATATACAATATAACAACACAACAAATCCTAAGACTCTAAACGATTTAGTCCGAGTCATTGGATGGTCTGATATTCATCCAAAGAAGCCTACGTATCCCCGCCTCCACGAGAATCAAGGCAACGTAGTTCTTCGCGCCTATTCTAAGCTATGATGCCTAAGACACCTAGACCTCTATCTTAGACTCGATCTAAAAGACCGGACTAGTTATTAAAGCTTCTTGAACGATTATTTAAATCCCAGTGAATTGTAGATTTTAGGACACCCTATATGCCCTAACTAAATGCAAGTTAGCCCTAAGCTAATGCAGGTGGTTCCTACAACCTATGTGTAACTAGGCTGTATTTTCTAAGGAAAACAATGGGATCACTAGCGTATTCTAGACCTAGTCATCAGTCGGCGATGTGAATCGCCAACTGACCGGACGGAGGCGCTCCTATAACTCTAGGACAAACCCCTAACTCTAAAACAAACACAAATAAGCACACAACAAATCAAAGACAAACTCCTAACTCTTAAACTCTCTATCTAGGACAAACTCCTAACTCTAGAGGAAGATCTTGTTGAAAACAAGGTTTTGAAGAAAAAGGGTTAAAGCATTTATTTACAAAATTTGGCTGAACTTGGGATATGGATCACAAGCTGCACTATGTACCTCGTGGAAGAGGATCAAGCCAACGTAGTTCGAAACGAATTCTCCTAATACGCCACAAAACTCAACACTTTAGCTTATTTAAGGTTTTTTAATGTTTTTCAAATGTTTTTGATATTTTTAAAGTTTTCAAATATTTTTGAGTTTCAAATTTCTAATGTTTTTGGATTTTAAGATATTCCAATGCTTTTGGATCTTTAGATGAATTCACTCTTACAAAGAACAAACAAGCATAACCATAAACTAGGGCAAAGCCCTAAAGCAAAAAGGGGGAACCCCAAACAAGCAACAAAGGTCTCAAAGAGACGATCCACAACAACCAAACAAGCGTCCCAAGAAGAGAGAAAACGATCCAAGATCCCAAGCAAGCAAAGCTTTAATAAAACTGAGTTAGTCTCGAATGGAAAAACTCCTAACTAATAACACTAGGGAGGGAGTACAAATGAGTCAGAGACTCTCTAATAACACTGCCAAGTCAAAGACTCGCTCTAAAAGAGGAGGCAACTCTAACATGAGGCTAGGTAAGCCTCCTAAAGGGGAAACTCTCTATATGAGACAAGGCTTGCCTCTGAGACAAATGACGTAAACAAGGGTTCTGATGAGAATGGGCAAGTCTCCTATATACAAAGGAGGAAACCGCTACTTAGACTGAGCAAGTCTCCTAAGGATGGGCTTGGGCTAGCGCCTTCATCGCCCCCACTATAGGGGAACCGCCATAGGGTTTCACATACGACTACAGGACCAAGGGAAATTCAACATGTACCTTCTTGACTCGGGGAACCGACATGAAGACAAGGACTGAAAATTAGTAAATTAATTTGGGGTCCTCGTCTCAAGATATTGAAGAAGAGAGTATTGACACAACTCTCCAAGCCCTAACAGAGGAGACTTCGTGTTGTAGCACTGAGGTAGACTATAACACAAGCAGATTTGGAATAGAATGAACGAGAACCATACTATTGTGAAATCATGGCATACAAATTTTAATGTCTTGATCAAAACTATGTTACGCTGATCACTCCAAAGACTACCAGATTCCAAGTTTCTACAGATCAGCAAACTATTTTCATAGATTTCAAGAAGAAATTATACAAATCCACCATGGGAGAGTAAACATTTTGATTCTTGTATCATTCAAAGCAAGATTAGGCCCAAAAATCGTTTTCTACAAAGCCACTGATCAAAAGCTATTCATGAATTGCATGCAACACACGACTGAAAATATCTAAAGGAGGGAAAGTACAGCCAAATTGCATAATTCAGAACCTGTCTAAGAATCAAATCTCCAAAATGTAAATGAATGGTAATCTTATCAAGGAAATTACCGCGAGAAATGCAACAACATGCAACTTTAATAGACCAAACATACCATAGGATCATCAAAAGATCGTACCATAAAACAATTCAGCTGAACCCTCGACATGGGTCTCCTGTGAAATCAGATGATACTTGTATCATCTGATTTCCTACATCAATTAGGCATACATCATCTCCCCCTCCATTCACCACAGAAACTTAATTTTCATCTTGCATTCAAAGATCAAATTAGCATCCAAACCCACGAATCAATGCCATATTTTGAGAGAATTAGAGCAAACAAATTTGCAGGTTTCAGCAATACAAGATGGTAGAAATGCTACCTGTTACGGATGTTACCGAAGGCTTCGGTTCAGACTCTTCTCGTCCATATCCTCCTTTTCCATCCAGCCACAAACAAGGGCGATGATGAGAGAAATGAACAGATCTACTATTTGGGGATTTGCAGAGATGGAGAAAAGTTTGAGTGATTTTAATGGAGAAGAGGAAATAGAATATGGTTTGAAGAGTGGAGGTGGGAGATTGAGGAGGTAAAAATGAGATGGGTTTTAAAGAGATGGAGCTAGGGCCGGTGGAGGAAGAGTAGCAGAAGAAAAAGAAAAAGAGGAGAGTGATGGTGTTGGAGGAGGATGGTGGTTGGTGGTCGGTGGTCGGCGGAAGTGGGGTTTGAGCTATGGTTCCCCCTTCTTTTGCTTGTAAAATTCTAGCCTAGAACCTTAAAATAAAGCTCCATCTAACTTTATGTTAATCTCAGAACCCTTTTCTGTTTTACATCTCTATCAATAGACCTTCTCTTCTATTTGAACCTCAAGCCCCAAAGGTCTGTCCTCCTCCTTGCCATTACAACACTACCCTTTTCAGCCCAGGAGACCCTAAAATCAGCAAACCCTTCCTCCTTACAGAGCTTCAAATTGGAAGCGGCATTGATGAGGTAGTAATGGGATTCAATGGTCAAGGTGACCGGATTTTATGGAAACCCGTCGAAATCGGAGTTGGAAATAAGGAGGTTGTGGTGGTGGCGGAAAGAATAAGGAAATGACCGGGGAGATGAAAGAGGGTTTGTGATGAGGATCGAAATGGGTTCTAACAGGGGTGATTTTAATGGATAAGAGGAAAATAGATGGGGTGGCTGTTATGGATTAGGGGAGAAGAAGAGGGTTTAGGAAGAATAAGAAATGGAAGTGGGTTTAAGAGGCTGGAATGATGGCTGAGATGGGTATAAAAAATGATGGTTGTGATGAAGGTTGTGAAGGTGGGTTTCAAGGGTTTGAAAAAATAAAGATGAGAGGTGGCTGAGAGAAGAGGGTTTGGTGGTGGAGGGTTTTGGGTGGTCGGAACCGGAACATGCCCGGAGTTGATGGTGGTGAGTGGAGGTGGCACGACCGGAAAAGATGGTGGTGAAGAGGGTTTTGGATCGGAAATGGCCGGAGGTTTGGTGGGAGATGGAGCCGGAGAAGGGGGTTTATAGGGAAAATGAGAATGGGGGTTGCAGATGGTGGTTAGAGGTGGCTGGCCGGAGGAGGAGCGACCGGAGATGGGAATGGGGTTGGGGACGGCGGCTGAGGCAGAGGAGAGGAGAAAATGGTGGAGAAGGTAGAGATGGGGTAGAGAAATGGGTTAGAAGAGATGGTAACGGTGGTGCAGATGGAGGTGGGCGATGGTTGGAGAAGGTGGGAGTGGCCGGCGGTTCTCTCTTCTCTCGTTTCTCCCCTCTGCTTCGAACGAGCGAAGAAGAAAAAAAAATCCCCCCCTAAACCCTAATTCGCTAGGTTATATATATAAAAAAACAAAAATTTCGATCCTCCATCCTCCTATGCACACCCCCTATTATATGATTCACCCCTATTATATGATTCACCCCTCTCTTTATATAAGTAGAATAACAATGATCCCCTGTTTCTCTTATCTGGGGTGACCTCTCTGCGCATTTATTACCATATTTTTTTTCTTTACAAAGGAGAGCCTTGGGTATTAGTCAATCCCAAATGAAAATGATTTATCCGACCCCCCTGTTGCCTCCTGGACAAACCCATCTTGGCGAAAATTATGACCACCCTTTTATCCCACAAAAGGATACCTCGGATAAAACAAGGGGGGAGGGCTCGGTAAAAATGGGGTGTCTACACCTTTTAGCCAAAGGGAACCCATATGTCCGCACCCCGTGATCCACAGCATGGCGGAGTGTCAGTCCTTCAGATAGGAGTTCCCTTTTAGGAACCCATATCTGAAGGACAGACTCACAAAAAGAATGGAAAGATTCTTAAACCTCTATAAGGGCAGGACAGACTCAGAAAGGGAACCCATATGTCCGCACCCCGTGATCCACAGCATGGCGGAGTGTCAGTCCTTCAGATAGGAGTTCCCTTTTAGGAACCCATATCTGAAGGACAAACTCACAAAAAGAATGGAAAGATTCCTAAACCTCTATAAGGGCAGGACAGACTCAGAAGAATTGCAAAGATTGGACAGAATCTTATGCTTTGCAAGGGTTGGACAGAATCTCATGGCTTATGAAAGGTTGGACAGAATCCTAGCTCCCTATGATGGTAGGATGGACTCCTATGACTGACTCCTAAAACTAGAGGACAAACTCTCTAAGGATAGACTCATATGCTAAAGGACTGACTCTTGGTGCATAACCCTAAGAGGGGAGTGCTAATGAGACTAGGCTAGTCCCTAAAACAAGAGGAAAACTGGGGCAAATGAGACAAAGTTTGTCTCCTATGGGGTAACAACTAATTCTAATAAGACACCGAATGCCTCATATGGAGGGCTCCAAGTAACCTTATCATTAACCTTGCAATGATAGATAGAATATGGGTATAGGCAACTAACAGACCAAGTTGGTCTTCTAGTAAGGATGTGCTAATAATGAGACTTGGGTAGTCTCTTATGAGTTGACTCACTAGTGAGACAAAGCCTGTCTCCAAAGGGTACAACTTGTTTCTTCATGAGACACAGCTTGTCCCCTAAGAGGGGGCTCTGGATGACTCTTTCATTGCCCGTGCAATGAATAGGAGGACCTTATGTTTTAAGGGATATACATCTAAAAGACTAGGCAAGTCTTTTAAATAAAAGAGGGGAGTGCTACTCGGACAAAGCAAGTCCCCTAATGATGGGCTTAGGCTAACGCCTTCATTGCTCTTGCAATGAAGGAAAGATTAAAAGAAAAATGATGATGTGCAAAAGATATAATCAATGAACAATGATGCAATCGAGAGACAAGAGATGCAAGCGATGGGTCTCAAAGACGGAATGAGACATGACTTGTCTCCAAGAATGAAACTCACAAAATTCGAAAGGTTTAAATATGTTTTAGAAGTGATCCTATGAGTTTTAAATGTTAAGTTGTCATTTAGTTCAAGAACTGGAAGAATTGAGTGAGCTTGTTCGTGGTGTGTCTCTAGCAAGGTCCTAGCATATTTTAATGCTTAATTTCAGCTTTTTTTAGATATTTTCAGCATGTTTTATTGAGGTTTGATCATGATTAAATCATTTGTTTGCATACATCATTGATTTCAATCACTTAGCATTAAAAATGTATTGAAAGCACACAATACAACATGCAAATTTCACTAAAAAATGCCTAAAATTTAAAATAAATCATAAGAATTACTCCATATATGATTTATAATCTGCTAGCATGCTCAACATTGTGGGACCCGATCCCGCGAGAGAGGCGCGAACCGCCTCTCTTTCTCTTGGCCTCTCGTACCCACGCGAATGGCGTGTGCCTTTTTATTATTAATATAAGTTATCTTTTCTGTGAACTTGGGATCACTAATGCAATCCGAATTTCACACAAAAGAGAATAATCAAAGTTGTCACCTAGGTAAGAGACGTAGGACCCGTAAGTGACACTGCAATGATCTGTTATCCGAGAAGTCTAGATTTGTTACCTGATAACGAGAATGGAATGTATGGGGAATTACCACCACATGCACAATTCTTGCCCGATAATCCGGTCTTCAATTCCAAAGGTTAACTCTCTTGAATTTCTTTTAAAATGCTCATTTAAACTCTTTTAATGTGATCTATGTGACATGCATCCTAAATCTGACTTCGACATGGTTCGTAAATGTGTCTTTTGATTTTCTTAAATTGGTTTGATTCGATCTATGTGAGAGTTCTCCTAAATTTTAATTTTGGAAAAAATCCTATGTGATTTAATCAATTTAATTTAGGGTTTGAAAATGATTAAGAAATAAACAAAATAAAATCCTAAAAACCCTACTGAAGTGTGTAGGGCTGACTCGTGCTTGGTATGTCATCCAAACATCCAAGTTGCCTACGTACTCAAGCCTCACTGGGATCAGAGTCGACGTAGTTCGGTAACCTAAGCTAAGCTACATGCCTAAGAAATCTAGGACACCGATCTAGGCTTAACGAATTGTTTCAACAGTTTATGAGGAATTATTTAATTCAAGTTAGGTAGATTTTATTATCTTAGGACTCCATCTAAATTGCTATATGGTCCTATCTAAGTGCAAAACATCCCCTAGACTAATGCAAGTGGGCCCTACATCCTAGGTTAACTAGGCATGTCCTATAGGGAAAAAGAGGTTAACTAATGAAATATAATCTAAGGCTCAATTGCTATCAATAGCAACCGGCCGTAATGAGGCTGGACTCCTAACTCTAGAACACCCTAAGAGTTCCTACGATGTGGGACCGCAATCCAACTGCTCCAAAATCGATTTGAACTTGGGTTTGCCAATACAAATTTATTAAGTTAATGATTTTTCTATTTTTTAAAGGTTCCTAATACCTAAAATTCATGGAGAATCTAAGGCTCTAAAGGTTGATTGATTCCATGCTTGGGTTGAATTCATAGAAGGAAATCGTGCTTTCTACCCTTACACTTTTCGATAAATAAATTATGATATATTGTCGCCTGGCATTTTTCTCATTATTTCCATAGACAAAAGACCTCGGAGCCAACAATATATTTAACTTAGATGCTAAAAAGTTCAGGGTTCATTGCAAAGAGGAAACGATAATGAATTCAACCCTCTCATCTAATATAACCTAGAATAGCAAGTTTACAAAGGAAGTTGTTGATTCTTAAGGATTAGATGTGTTCTGAAAAATTAAGGCATTATGGAATTTTGTACGATTTTTTGATTTAAAATGGATTTTAAATGATTTTAACAAAATTAGGCCAGGTTGTTAGCATTACAAAGAACCATATAGCAACCATACTCCAATTCGGCGCAGAATTTTACAGAGACACAATCATAACAGAAGAATGGTACTGTAAAAATTTCATTAATTTTTACTTTGATTTGCTAACTATTTTTAATCTAACAAAATCTGGCAGATTTGAAAGAAAATCATAAAAAAATAGCTACTGTAATCCTAAAATAATGAAAACTTCACAATAGGTAAGATATGAATCATATTATTTTAAATCCAAATTTCAGCCTTAGAAGATCAGTCTATGTTTGAAAACCCAATTTTCATATAAAAATCAATGGTTTCCTAGAAACTTTAAGCCCAAAACACCATAAAAATTCGAAATTCATATCAAAACTTTGTGAAAATTAATGAAATTTTTTTTACATCATTCGTGTGACATAAATAATTGGTTTGAAGAGAAAAATTTAGAAAAATTTCAGTTTTAACATAAAAAATCCTAACCACACGCAAAACGATGCTTTGGATATAAAATCATGAAGAAATTTTTTTTTTGAATTTTATGCGACAAACACTTTTAAATATATTTAAGATAATAATCTGAAAAGTTTCGTAGCTTTTCGAATTCGTTTGGTATTTTTAATGATTTAATCACTTTTAAAATATACTTTAATGGCATTAAGTTAATCCGAAAATTCACGAAAATTTTTGTGTGATCTAGAAATCAGAAAATCTTGTGGAGACAAAATTTCGTCCAATTCCGACTTATTTTGCTATATATTTGATTTTATTCTTCGAAAAATCCTCATTTTCTATGCAACTGCTCGAAGAACGAAATCAATGTCAAACTAGATCAAACTTGGCTGGAAATTTAGGTTTCCAGAAGTTTTTTAATACGTTTTAATCTTAGAAAAATTCAGATTCTGGAAAACCCAACGATTTAAACCACTTGCTTTGAAAAGTGGGCTTTAACCCACTGTAAGAAAATTGATTTTTTATTAAAGAAAACTAATTTTCCAGCAAAAATTTGGATTTTAAAATAATATAATTGATATTAGATCATATCAAAAATTTAATAAAAAAACACATCCATATGCATCATGAATTAAAAAAAACTCAAAACTAACCTAGCATGCTTTCTAGTTCCTAGTTTACATGAAATCAAAATACTAACCGTTGATCGCTTTCCTTGTTTCTAAGGTGTGTAAATCCAAGATATACGCTTTGACACACCTTGTATACGCAATAGAAAACCAAAAAATCGTTGAAAAAATCTGATAAGATGTATGTCGAAGAGGAGAAGAAGAAACTCAATGGTACTTTAAAGAAAGACCAATATGGAAGATGATCAAGAACTCCACAAAAAGTGGGATGTTTTTCCAAGAGGAGAGCAAGGAGTGATGTTTTTGCATGATCTTCCCTAGGGTTGTGTGTGTGTTTATATAGAAAAGTAAGAGTTTGAATTGGAAAATGAAGTTTCCATTGTGAAAATTCCCATCTTTGGTTACTTTCCTATTTTGCTCTTTTTCTTTCTTTTCTTTTACTCTCCAAATTAGAGTTGCTTCTAATTAAGATTCCTTACGAAGCAAGGATTCTAATCTTATTATGCTCAAGAAAGATCTTTCAAGATCCTTTTAGAAGCTCTCACATATGGTAAACACACCCTTTTATGAAAGATTATCGTCCAAAAAGGACTACCCAGCGTTGGACCTCATTTTTGACCTATTTAGGGGCAGAATCAGGAAACGTCATTAACTACAAAGTTGTAGCTCTTTGCAAGATCTTTCCAACGCATTTTTATACTTTAAATTTGGCCAATTGATGAAAGATTTATGACAGTTTTAGTGGGCTGGATTCCAATCTAAATGGAACTATCAGATTTTAATGCTCGTTTTTTACTTGTTTCGTGGAAGAATCACGAAAAGTTGTATACTATAAAGTTATAGCCCTTATCGAGATGTTTCCAAGAAGTACAGCTTCAAATTTTTTGGACAATTGGTTATAAATTTATAGCCATTTTAGTGATTTGATCATATTAGCCCTTTCTCTTTCTCATCTTTTATGAAATCCAACCCATTTCATATAGTAATTCGAAATTTATAATGGTGGGCCCACACCATGTGATGCATATGGTGGGTCTTACACACATGGCCTAACCTCATTTACCCCTTAAAAAAATCGTCTTTGCCCATCATGACCTCTTTGGATCAACACATATAAAAAAGCGACTAAAATGCCTTCAAACCGGATCGCCCTCAAAGGGGAAAGTTAAAAATAGAAAGTTTTCAAGAAAAATCTTAAAAAATAGCAAGTTTTTAAGTTCGCTTCTTTTGGTGGGTGACATCAAAGAAGATCACATAGAATCCCCTGAAAATGCCCAAAATGCCCTTATCTCATAAAATTTTCAAATCAAGTGAAACTCCTGAGAGTTCTAAATTTAGTAGGCTTTTCAAAATTTATAGAATCACTCAAGATTTCTCAAACACAACTTGGGGGTCAAATGGGACATATTGGAAATGACCAAAATACCCATGTAGTGCAAAAATTTATGAAAATAGGAAAAATCCTGAGAAATTTAAAAAATAGTAGGTTTTTTTCACCTGTTTTGAAACTTGAATTCTCATCTTCCGGATCAATGGAACCCCCTAGAGACATTCGGGATTGCAAATCAACACTAAAACACTTAAATTGAGGTGAAGTTCACCCTAATATGCAAGAAGGCTTATTCTAACGCAGGAGACCGACTTAGGACTCGATAAAACTACCGAATCTTTTGCTTTTTAAAGCGTAGTAAAATTGGGGTGTCTACAAACATAATCAAAAGCATTCATTTAAATTAATCTAAGCTTAAAACAATTTAAAATTTTTTTTCCTAAACATGCAATTTCCATAAAAATGTCCAAAAATACCAAGTAAATCATGGAAAACATCTAAAATATGATTCATGATTTGCTAACAAGCTCAAAACATAAAAAAACAACCACTAAAAATTATTAGAGCTCATGTTGTCCATGATTTTCAAGAAATTGCACAATTATGTCATATAGTGTGAAAAATGTAACTTTGTATTGAATTTCAGACCCCTCAAACATCAAAATCATCAAAAATCCTACGAATCAAAATTATAGATCTTAGCATGAGTGACATTCTCTCAATTGACCACTTCGTTTGGATCCGGCCAGAAGTGACCGGAAAATGGCTACTTCCAATCCATCGCCATTAAAAGACATTAGTGTTTCAGTTGAAAGTTCGCGCTCAATTTTGACACTCAAAACATTATTTCTGGAAACATTTGCTCAAATACAAAGTCTTAAGAAATCATTTAAGGAAAAATCTTTTGTTGTTCGGCTCCGGCCAGAAGTGCTTCAAAAATGACCGATAAGCTGCTGTTACAGCAAACACAGTTTTTTCAGAAAACTGAAATTTTGAAAGTGATTTTTGACACACCAGACATTATTTCTGAAAAAATGCACATAATGACAAAGTTTTGCGAAATCTTATAACGAACAACTTTGTCATCTACGGCTCCGTTCGAATCCGTCTAGAAGCGGCGCAGATGTTACTCGACGCAATAAAGCATAATTCTCTCATCCTTTGACCAAATTTGGGCGGCAATATGCCAAATCGAAGATCTCGACAAGCTCTACAACTCTTATGTGAAGTACGACACTCGATTCTAACCGGATTTTAGTGAAAAACTCAAAAATAAATCTGGACAGCATATATTTTTGAAGTTTTTCAACATCTTACAAGAGCATTTCACATCAAAACCCTAGATCTATCATGAATTTCACTAGATATTTATATCACACACATATTAACACTTAAATTTTTGAATTTCAAAGCCTAACACATCAGATCTAAAAATTTTCACAAAAATCATCCAAGAATTCATCATTTTAACCATAATTTTCAGCTGAAATCTTAAAATTAACATAACTTCTTCGTTTCTTGGCCAATTTTGGGCCATTATCGCCAAATCGAAGATCTCAACGAGCTTTATACCTCTTCGCAAAAAAATTTCACGAATTTCAATCAAAAATTGATGAAAATAGTAAAAAGAACCTAGACAACACTTTATTTTGCTATTTTCACATCGAAATTCAACTAGAACCTAAAATCTATGGTGAATTGCTTTAGATCTTTATATGAGACATATTTTTGAACATATTTTTGAACATATTTTTGGTAGATTTTAGCCCTAGGTTACTAGATCTAACTATTTTAAAGCATTTTCCACTTATATTTTTCATTTTATGTTACATTTTCAAAGAAAACTCAAAATGTATTAACCTTGTGTTCTTCTCTTAGATCTCTCATTGAAATCTTCTTCTCCTCCTTCTTTCTCTCTATAGATCTCCTTCTTTCTCTCTCTATATCTCCTTCTTTCTTTAGAATTCTCTCTCTAGATCTCCTTTCTCTCTAGAATTCTTTCTTTCTCTTTCTAGAAAGCTCTCTCCCTCCTTCTAAAATTAAATTAAGAGCCCTAATTTCTTTCAAATAAGAGCCAAAAGGCTCTATTTATAGACTTTTTTCTTAATTTTTGTCCCCCATTAGTTTGTAGGACAACCCATTTTCAAAAAAATTGCTTTGGTTTTGGTTGCAAAATGGTGGTCGAAGGAGAAAAAATTAAGTAAAAAATTAACATAATTTTATCCCCTTCTATTACCCTAAGACACCCCCTCCTATGTATTTTATATTTGATTTTGCTGAAAATTGGTGGTCTCAGGAAGAAATTAGGTCAAAATCAGAGTGAGATAATTCACCCCCTTTAAAGGTAGCTTACATCCTAAGCTAAGTTTTCTTAGTGTAATTATCAAAATCACCCCCCTTCTCACTCTAGTGTAAAAATTGACTAAGTTAATGGCTAATACACTCCCTTATTTACATTATCATTCTAACTCGACTCGTCTTATTAGGCATTTTAGCTCGAATTTTGATAAAATTTTGTAGGGACCTAGCCGGGACTCTAACCTACCCTAGGGTGGAATTTGGGACCCTAATTGACTGATTTGGTGGGGGTTTTCTTAAACACAAGGATAAAGGGTTCAGTCAAAATGGGGTGTCTACAGTCTCATTTGTGATCCTTTCAAATCCCGTATCGCTGGATCAAATTTGTACAGTTCTTCAGATCCTATTTACCACATCCCGATCACGTTCAATTTCAAATTGGACCATCCATCGGAGTGTCCATGTAGGTCCTCTTTACATTGTACGCAGTTGAATTTCTTAGTAGAAACCAATGAAGAGGGTAAGTTCAAGCTTAAAGCTGCAGCTGCGTGACAGTGTGTGTTAAGGACTTGAGGTCAATGGCTATAGAAAGAAGAGAAGGGTAACTTGTGACATGAGAGAGGTGAATTACAAAATACCGAAAATAAGAATAGTTTGATAAAAATGCATGACTTATTTCTGGCACCCATGATTTTTTTTCATGATAAATTAGTGTCTCTAGGTAACGAGAGACGGGTAGGGCGGGTGGGAGGAGAGATTTGAGAGGTAACCATTGGGATGAGGTTGAGACGTGGCTAAAACACAAGAGAAAGTGGATCATATTTCGAGGGAAAATAATATTTTCCCTCCTCAGACGGATAAACTCCCCACTTTAATGTTATTCGTTAAGTTTTAAAGGCAAAGAAAAACGTTAAAGGGGTGAATTTATCCTCAAGCAGTGAACCATTCTCATCCATGGGGGAATATCATTTCCCTATTTTGAGTAGATTTTTTTTCTTTTCTCTTTTTTTAGCCACTAGTAAAGAGGCACGTGCTTCGCACGTGCGAAATCTGAATGAACTATATGAATGAAAGGATAGCAGTTGTTACTAAGTGAGATCAAAGGGTTATAAATTGCCAATAATCGATAAGATTAAGTTAAAACAATTTTATTTGCAAATAAGGACAGATTTGGTGGCATACAAAAAGCCATAAACGGATCTCAGAAGATCAAAATGCTGATGGATTCAACAACTATGACATTACTCTGAGAATAAATTGGTTTTAAAGTCCTCCATTTCAGTTGAAGTCTTTTTCTAACCAATGAACAGGAAGGGATCTGGCATACCCATCTTCATGGATATCAAAATCAAGAAAGGCAATTCTCACTAATGCATATATAACTATGGAACAAACTATATTGGGCACACTTTAAACTTCATGAAAATAGGTGGAAATTAAAAATGAAAAAATATGCTACATTTAGAAAATCTTTTTCATTTCTAATTGATGAACTGAAAGCCAACTCATTATGGAAATTAGGGCTGCAACTAGGGTCGGGCGGGTCGGGTTTTGAAGAACCCAACCCAACCCGAGAAATATCTCGGGTCGGGTCGGGTCGGGTTTTTTTCCGGAAAACCCACGAGACCCAAACCCGGCCCTACCCATGATAAATCTCGGGTCGGGTTGGGTTTTTTCACGTTGACGCAATTTTTTAAGAAAAACTCTTGTTTTGCAAGGCAACTTCCTTTCTAGAATGGACAAGCAATCATTTTCACCAAAAGAAATTAAAAATTAAACATGAAATATTTCTTTTACAGGCTCACATTGAGGAAAAAATCAGCACTGAGTTATGGAAAGTTGGGCAAAGATAAGAGATTAATAATGAGTCTGATTCTTCAATGGCACAAAGAAGATGACCATAAAAAACAAAAAATGAACGAAATTGCAGGCCATGCAATGAAATTAAACATACTGGATGTCTTGAGTAGGCCATGTAAGGAAAGTAAACTTACTGAACGTCTTCTCGAGAGGAAAAAAACTCGTCACATAACTTTTTTGTAGTAAAGGTTGCTCTACCACAACAGGTTCTAAGCCATGAAGCCCACGTTGTAGCTGTTTGATGGAAAATTAATAATATTCAGCATCTGTATTCCTAGATAATCCAAGTGCCAATCTCATCTTGGTTCTCACCAAAAATAATTCAACTGCCAATCTCATCTTGCTTCTCACGAAGGGCAAAGGGACATTTTACAAATGTTAATTTTGACCCGTGATCAAATTGTCAATCTGTGGCTGAAATTGAAATTTAGGATGCTTATATCAACTGGAGTAAGGATCTATGATTAGATTTTATCAAATCCTAGACATGTATTTTAGCCCTATTTTTTATGATTAAGCTTGCCGTCATGGGATTGGTTGATCCTATAGATAATTCTGTATTTAATGATCATCAATTCTGAACCACTGATAAAAATGGAGCAATGGCTAAAAACCATCAATGCTAAATGGAGTTGATGCCATCAGACATCATCCAAATCCATATCAATTAACAAGTACTAATCAAGGAAGATGGGCATGTATGGAATTTTCTGCATGTCAACCCACATAGCATCCTACAATCACCCCACTTTCGGCATTCAAGGATTGAAATGAATAATACTGTGATAGATGCAGATGATGGACGGTACAACGACAAGCACATGAATGGAAAGTCAAGAGGTATCCACTGTGGGGAAAAGTTAAGAACAAAGAACATTTACTAGCAAACAAGGAATAAGCTAGCAATCTATACACAAAATTCAATTGTGGCACTGTAATCCAATCAAAGTCAATCATTAAAAACAAAACATTTTTCCTGTCTTATTTAAATTAAATTAAAAAAGAAACACGCTCAAAGTCCCGACAAAACGGTCAAAATTTTGATTCAAGTATCCAACAAAAATAGTTCAACACAGAGATGACCCACATATCTAAACAAAGCAACCATGAGTAACCCAGAAACATGGAAAAGAAATTCCCAAACCAAACTAATCAGATGTAGAGTAGAAATAAATAACAATTTCTTAAACAACTAGATGCCAGAAACATCATAAAACCCATACAAATTCAGTTTTTTTTATCGTTTCTAAGGAAACTTCAATCCAAAAATTCCAAATAGGAACATCATAAGACCAAGGAAACACAGTTATTAGCAGTTCTAAATACAATTATGCACAAAAAGAAAAATCAGATTCCCTTAGATAATCAGCAAGGTCCTGTTTGGATTGCAAGAATTTTAAACAGTTACGTAGCTAAATCCAAATTCCCTTAGAAAAATCAAATTCCCTTAGATAAACAGTTTCGTAGCTAAATCCAAATAATATGAAATTGAAAAAAAAAATGGCATTCTGGTATAGAGCCTGTCCAAGGAACTAACTCAACAAGTTGGTCCTCAGTGAGAGCAGACAAACTAACAATTACTGGGAATCGTCTGGTATCAAACCGTAGGCAATAAGATCACCACTTTTGGCCTATAAAGCAAGAATTTGTCAAATGGAATGAATATAAAGTAGCTTTCGAGTCATGAAGGTGATTTCTGATATAAGGTCAATGATGATATTGAATGCCATATTAAGAAACTTATCAAAACATAATTATCATATTAAGCACAAAGTTGCTCAAAACTACTATAATGTATTGTTCCAGCCCACTGCAAACCAAGTTGTCCCCAGAAACTAAAGAAATGTAAAACATTGGAAAAATGAAGTTACTCAAAATTAAGTGCAAAAAGACAACATATGCCTAATAGACTTAAAAGCTAATGTAGTTGATTCCATTGTTAATGCTTCCACAGAGGGCTTTCTGCACCAAAAAGAATTCCAATAGGTTTCTGCATTAAAAAAAAAAAAACACACGAAGTATGAGTGAATTTTTGCATTACAAAAGTTGAGTATTATCCAAAAGAATTTATAGACAGCCATTATCTAAAAGAATTTATGTATGAAGTTTACCTCATCTATGGCATAGCTCAAGATTGTTATCATATTATGGAATTTGTCGAGAATCAATGAGACCTTCAAAAAAGAAAAAAAAATACATTAAAATTTTTAAAACATATTTATAATTATCTAAGCAAATGTGTAGTTACATTACCTGATTCAATGATTTCAATATCATTATCATGTTGATAAACTTCGATTTCTTCATCATTATCACCATCACATCTAACGGCTCGTAGCCAATCTTGAGTGCAAACCAATGCTTGCACAACCCCAGGACTCATTGAACTTTTGTATTTGTCAAGAACTCTACCACCGGTACTGAAAGCCAACTCTGAAGCAACTGTAGATACCGGAATCGACAAGATATCACGAGCCATTTGAGAAAGTATAGGATACTTTGAGCTGTTAATTTTCGACCAGCTCAAAATGTCGAATTTAGGATCATCTACATGATTCTCTTCTTTCAAATATCGTTCCAGCTCCGATGTCGGCCCAACATCATTCTTTTCAGCACTCATCTTGAAAAATTATTTTTGTAAACTAGAAATCCTCCTCTCACCAAGAGGAGAAGTTCTACTGTCAACCTCTGAAAATCTTTCCACCGACTGTAAAACTCGCCTTCGCCTTGAACTATGGGCAGATACATACTCATCATAAATCTTAAAGGCCTCATACTTAACAAGTGAAACTTGTGATTCAGCTTCATCCGTAGCATAGATAAGATGGTACATAAAACTCAAATATTTAAGCTTATACCTAGGATCAAGGACAACTGCAATAGCAAGCATCACATTGCACTCCCTCCAATATTTATCAAACTTACTTTGCATCTTAGTAGCCATTTGGTTAATAGATACATCTTCGTGTATAGCCATTCCAAGCAAGTGTTCTTGAATCGCAAAAACCTCATGAAAATACAAATTTGCAGTTGTATATTTATGTCCAGAGAAAAGCTTTGTAGCATCATAAAAGACTTTTAATAATCGGCAAATAACTTTAGCATTCTTCCAATCAACAACAGTAGGGGCTTCTCTTGCAAAGATGGCATCTCATGTCTGTAAGCGAGTGAAGGCACTCTCAAACTGTAATGCAGACTCTAGCATAAGAAAGGTGGAGTTCCATCTTGTAGCCACATCTATACATAAGCCTCTCTTACTTGAAAGCCTCTCTTGCAAAATGCATTTTTCAAACAACTGTTTTCTTGCTTGTGAACCCCGAACATATTTAACACTTTCTTGAATAACATCAACCGATTCTTTAATCTCATTGAGCCCATCTTGCACTATGAGATTGATGACATGTGCAGCACAACGAACGTGAAAAATCGACCTTCTTGTAGTAATATGCCTTTCCTTGAAAGAACCGGAACAAGTGTCCTAACAGCAACGGTGTTATTTGAGGCATTATCTAGGGTAATGGTACTTAACTTGCTTATATTCCAATCAATCAAGCATATTCAATTGCATTCGCAATAACATCTCCCCCAAGTGGAGCTGGAACCATACAAAAATTCAGAATCTTCTTATGTAACTTCCAATTATCATCAATGAAATGTGCTGTAAGACATAAATAACCTAAAGTTTGATTAGATGTCCGCATGTCGGCAGTTAAAGAAACCCGATGACATACACCAATCAATCTTTTCAGTTTAAGTTTCTCCTCTCCATATATATTCAACAACTCTTTCCTTATAGTTGTGCGTGATATAACTTTGAGTCGAGGTTGGATAACCATCATAAAATCTCTAAAGGCATCCTTGTCAACTATGTTAAATGGAAGTTCGAGCTTAATTATAAAAATAGCCAACTCTCTTCGAGCTCGATCTTGGTCAAACATCCAAGGCATAACACCCGCCCCTTCCTCCACATCATCGCCATCTCTAACGGATTTAAAAGATAATAACTTCTGGCTCTTATCTCGTGAGGTATAAGGGATGCATGTCTTATCCAAATGTCGTTTAAGACTACTAGTGCCACTGCTACCTGGGCATGCAAATAATTTATTGCAATAATTACACTTAGCCCTCTCATCTATCCCATCAGGTCCTTTCTCTTTGGTAAAATGATTCCATACAACAGATTTAGTTGGATATGCTCTTTTTTTAGATGTTTGTGTCGAGGAGTCCCCAGGAGTGCTAACAGTATTAGTAGCATTTTCAGAAGAATCCAAGACCTAAACAAATATCCACAAATTACCATTTCTTAAGTTTTGTGGAAATAAAATAAAAAGTAAATCTTACAGGAATGAAATAAATGCATCGTTATAATAAATAAATAAGAAGCAATTCTCACAGGAATATCGTAGTTCTCATTAATATCGTCCTCCATCATCATTCAATAAGGGGACTCACTTCAAAAGAGGTGTAATCACTAATCCAATGAGATTTTTTGAGGCTTTTGAACAAACCTGCAGGGGAGAATTAGAAAAAAAACAATGAGAAATGAGGAGATTGAGAACAACAAACACTACAGAGATTGCATGTAAAAACAACAAACACTACCATTCTAACCAAAATACAAACACCTAGCTTGTCTCCACTTGGCATTTTGGTGATAGAAATTACCTAGTACACTAGGCCATGTTTGGAAGTCATGAAATATTTTTCTCCATGGAATTTTAGTTTATCCGATGGTGGGAGATGGGCAAAGAGGGTGTGAAAGGGAGAGAATTGAGGGGGCATGAGTAAAGAAAGGGTGAGAAGTGGCTGAAGAACAGAGAAAAAAAAAACTCTAGTCAAAATAAGTCCCCCCCCCATTTTTCAACCACTTCGGACCATCTCATAGCTCCTGCCCTCTTAACTCTCTCCCTACCCCTCTCATCACTTGGTAAACTAATATTCAATGAAAAAGAATTTCACAGTTGCAAACATGGCCTAAGAGGAAACAAATAATTAAGCACCAATATAATAGTTTATACAATTAACATGGGTGAACAGAGGAAATATGTTTGATGAATTCAGCCAAACATAGTTTGAATTAATTCTACATCAAAAGGAGTTGTGAAAAATTCAGATCAGGCAACTTCGTGTCAGTACTTCGAGAGGACTTGGACTGGTTCCATATAATCAAAAGGACTTGTTAACTGTATAACCAAACTGAATTTCTGATATAAGCACTTGTAAGCCTCTTGAAGGGAAATGAGAATGACAGAATATTGGTCTCTGCAAATGCATTTGTTGATATTGGCTTCTGATCAAGTCCGTAGCTATGAAAAGTATAGTTGCATTTCTACTCTGACCTTGTATCATTGAAAATGCTAGTTATTGCAAACATTTCGAGAACAAGATACCATGTCCGCTTTGCCGGAGGTTGAGGCGTAGAGACGGACAAAAAAATGAGCATGTAGTAGAAACTATGCAGACTAATATAGATCGAGAACAAGAAAGAGAGGAGAATAGCAAAGGGCAACTTTCTTATGGAGAAACTAAATGAGACTGACAGAGCAGAGTAGGAAGTTTCATCGCGCATGACCATAATCAAATAGCTCTTAACATTGAACCCAAATGGATGCTTCTAGCTCATAGTTATAGAGGGTTTTCTTTCACATACAAATCTCTAGAGATAACTATTACAATTTGAAATAGAAAACATTTGTATAAAAAAATCAAAGACAATCAAAATAGTTAGCAACGGATTGAATGAGCACACATACCTTTTATTGCTTCAGAGATCAAAGAGATAAATTCCAATACAACACATGAACTTCATTAAGTTGGTTTTAAGGCTGAGAGTTATGAACAAATCTCAGACATTTCAAATTTTCAATTGGCACAGGTTCAAAGTATAAACAAAACAAAAAGGCAATTTCGAAAGGCTTATGAAAGATGAACACTTACCATTCACATAGGATTCCAAATTAGGCTTCAAACTAGAAGCTTCTTGACCACAGTCAATCGACCCTCGTTTTGGGGGTTTTCTAATTTTTTAGGGTTTTAAGAAAATTAGAGGGAGATTAGATGAAATGGATCAAAAAAATTGGGGTGCTTAGAGAGAGTGAGAGAATTAGGGTTTTCACTTTTCAGCCTATGGCATATACAAACAAGCTCCTTTTTTTCCTCTTACATCTCAATCCACAAACCAGAAAATAGAGATATTCAAATATTATTCATCAAAGAGATAAGGAAGGGGAAACCATAACACAGATTTTTTGTATTGAAATTATTTATGTGGGAATAGAACCCTAAAAAAATGGAGTGAGAGGAAGATAGATTTACCTATGTTAACAACACTTTTTCCAGCCTTTTCCTCTTCTGTGAGTGACCGTATGAAGAAGGGAAGAGAGAGATTGAGATTTGAGAATATATCAAAGAAGAGAGGAATAAAATGAAACCCTAGGCTCAAAAGGAAACGAAAGGAAGAGGGGAGAGAGGACTTTGGAAGAGAAGCGTGCGTGCGTGAGTTTTCTCAAAGCATATATATATATATATATATACATATGAGTTTTAAGTTTTAAGGAAAAAAAAAAAACTAAAGTAACTCGGGTTGGGCTGGGCCGGGCCCCTTCAAAATCGGCTCGACCCGAGATTCATCCAGGTTTTTGGATCTTAAACCCGACCCGACCCGAAACCTGAGAAATCTAAACCCGACCCAAGGTATTTTCGAGTCGGGTCGGGTAAAACCCGGCTCGAGTTGCAGCCCTAATGGAAATGGGAAGTCGAGAAGCACAACCATCAATCATCTCCAAGCAAAGACCTTAAATACAAATATAAATCCAACAGAATAATTACGGGCAACTCATATTGCTTACATTTATGAGAACAACAAATGTATTTATGACATTGTGTATTTCATCAATATGAGGGTCAAGGATTTAACAACAGGGCATGGAATCTGAAATATTTTAAAAAAAAAGGAACCTCAAAAGTGAAAATGATTGCAGACTTGAGAGAGGTTATTCATGCCCATCAGCTAAACAATCATCCAATATCAATATGAGGGCAATTAGAGGCAAATGTAGATTTCAAGTTCTCAGAGAGCAAAGGAACACTCGAGGCATGGTCACTGATTTGCAGCAAGACTTGAAATTATTGGCTGCAGTAAGATGTTGAGAGCCGTTACAATTTGTATCAACATCATTATTGAAGAAAGAGAGACACGGAGAGAGTATGCATCTTCTCAAGGAATATAAGGCTGAATTTGAATTTTGAATAACACATAAAATCAACATCAATAACAAAATGTAGAGCTGGATTTGAATCCTGAAAGATGCAGAGAAAACCAATAGCGTTAAGATGTTGAAGTGACTGCAGATATCTAATTATACTTGGGTAACTCTATCAATAATACAGTCATCAATGTAGGTTCCTTTATGCGTGCAGGGTAATCTATCAAACCGAGGGTCCTTGGCAATTTTGAAACAAAAAACAAAGGTAGCTTCATGCTTAGTGAATGGAGAGAAAAGAATGCACTCGAATGAATACGCAGTTCTGTGCACATGCCATCAAATGCAGATTTTGGAGGGAGAACTGAAATCATAATGTATTGTGAAGATATTAAAAAGTTCTCAATCACAAAAGATGATACCTCAAAGCCATGCTCAAATAATTATATCTATAAACATTGTTTGTTTAATCCCAGTATCTTCAATCAAATTTAGTTCTTTTCTTTGGGTATCTCTCATTAAAAAAACAATTCTTTCAATTTCTTCTAGATGTGTAATAACACAAATAAAAAGAAATATAATTTAAGCAAATAAAAACAATTATTTCAGTGATTAGATAACTTGGTAAGTTAATCTAAACTTCTAGAGATTCTAAATTTATTTTCTACAAAGAATTGACAAAGGCAACAAACAGTGTCCCTCTCTCTTAGGAATTTCATCAAATGGTGAAGTGGGTTCAAACAAAAAAGTACTAAATGCATAGGAAACAAACAGAGGAAAGAGGGTGTTAACCTTATTTTAAATGAAATACCTGTATTTTAGTCAATTTTCTTTGTGATAAGGGTACTTTGCTCATTTTATATGAGATAAGGGGTACCTGAAATAAAGGCAATACATAAAAATGGAATAAGAAAATCGATAAATCCTAAAACCTACATGGACGGAGATAAAAGATAAAGGGAAAAACAGAGAGTGATTGGAGATAGAGAGAAGAAGAGGGTTACTTGACTGGGAATCTTCAGCTAGAAGAAGGTGACTAGAGATCTTCGTCAAGAAATAGTGTCTTTGTAGTTTGATCGCACGAGAGGAAGAAGAAGTCGATAGGATTTTCTTAGATGGAGATAGGAAGTGGGGTCTTAACTCTTAAGGCGATATGATTGGAATTTAACGTGGGGGAGAGAGAGTTCGAGAGAAATCTCTAGCGACGAGAAGAGGAAGGAATCACAAGAAGTGTTGCGACCAGATTTGGACGATCCTCCAGGGGCAAAGTTTGAGTGAAATGACAAGATTAAGGAAAAGGGAAAATGTTGTTCGGTAGAATATAATGACCTGGGAAAGGAAGTTGTTAGGATTTATAGGATACAACTAGAATTAAAGCAAAATGGTGAAATGAATTGTTAAGGATTCAGGCTTTTAGTATAGTAAGGAAAGGATTTCTGACAACCTGAAATAGTAGTTTCCTGATTTTTAGCCACTTCACCACTTTATCATTAAAAAAAGAGAAATGCTATACTCACAAGTGCCCTTGCAAAAAAGGGGGTAAAGGACCAATGGGGGCGCCTTTTAGCCCTTTTTTGCAAGGGCATCTGGAATCTAGCACTCCCCAATAAAAAACATTATCGGTAGGCAAACGTGTCCTTAGCACTATAAAAAATTTGATGGGTTAATTTCATAAAAGGGATTTGCTAGCGTCCATCGCAACAGGCATTTCGCGGGCCATCTGTTGCATGAGAGAGCAGCCACATATGCTCACCTATCAACAGATTTTGTCTTATTCATGATTTAGCTGCTCTCTCATGCAACAGACGGCCCGCGAAATGCCTTCCGGCAAATTCCTTCATAAAATAGTATAATAAAATCAGATTGAAGACTATCCCATGCGCTTCAACAGCTGTTTGCATCCAATCTGACAAAATTTCAGATCTTATAATAAGGATCTTAAATGTGTCCATGATCCTGATAATGTGTCTAGAGTGTCTGGATCTATTGACATGCCTACCCCTTTTTTGGATTTCTTAAGTCTGTTCTAATATTCCCCATCTATTGCAGAGGATGGTTTTAAATTTCGGCCTGGCCTGAAACCAAAATTTTTGCCGAAATCCAGTAAAAAATCACACCAAATTTCATTAATGTACAGAAATTTCGGATTTTGTGATGTCGGTTTTAGTCCCAACCGAAATTTAAAACCATGCACCCAAGCTAGTATTAAAAAATGACTTAGAAGGGCCCATGGGCCTTAATACGGACTCTTCATTGAGCCCATTATGGGTGGCGTATAAAAGAGTCAATTTCCCAAAACACAACACCGAATACATTTCCCAAAAAAAAGGTCGGATGGTAAGGTGAAGGGCTGGGTTAGGGTTTTTCTAGCAAACATTACACCGTCTCTAATTCCCAAAATTTTGACTGATAGCTTGAAAAATCAATCAAATTCTAGTCCTACTGGAGGGAAAATCCTCACTTCGATTTGGGTTCTTCTTCAATTTTCGTTTCACAAAGGAACTGGGGTCGGGACTGCCTAGCAATGGCCATTAGGGTTTCTCTCTCCGGTCCTTCATCATCTCCGTTTCCTCCGTGATCCGTGAACGAACCCCTCATATTTTCTGGTTTCAGTAAAAATCGTATGCCCATTTTCATTTTTTTTTCTTCCTTTCTTTTGTGAATTATATGGTTTGAATGTTTTATGAACATAATAGGATTCATAATAAGATTATCTCCAATTCTTAATTATTGTACAACAGCTTGCAACTTGTTACGGTGCATATGATTTAGTTACAAAGTAGTTATTGTAGGATTATGCATTTTAGATTTGCGAGTGTTATAAAAATACGCAATCACTAACCACCTTGTACACAGAGGGTTAGTGAGCCATACCTTATTTGCGCAACCCAAACGCGGAAGTGAGGATCTTGCTTGATGTTACGAGCCCGTTGATATCGCAATCGATCTGGTAACGATCTCATTGTTTGTCGTAGGAGAGGCTAATAGAGTCGCTCCTTCGTTCTTCACTATCACAAATCCGAGAGCCTACGGATGATGGCTCTAGAGAGAGTAGGGAGAGAGAGAACGAAACTTGGGAGAGAGAAGGAGGAGAGATTGGACGTCTCATGATATAATTCTTTTCTAGAGATATCAACTACTTATATAATAATAGTAGTCCGGGATTATAAGGCTCATTCTCAAGATAGGAGTCTAGGAATCCCACCCAAGTCCAACTCTAATTGCTTATCAAGATAAGCCACAACGAGAGTTTTAATATATCATGATAACTAATTGGATTTATCCATTTAGTGTTGGGGGGCCCACCACCTATGTGGGCGTTTCTTTGGGTTACGGGTAAACCAATCCTTATCCCAACAACGAGTGTTAGTTACTTGTTATGTATGTGTCATGTAAATGGGTAAAGGGGTTGATGATGTGGCGCTCTCTTTGTGCTTGTATTTAAGTTCTTTATTTCAATGAAATGAAAGGAGAAGAGAATTTTTGATGTAATCCTAGAAGGGATTACAACGCAACCACTGGAAAAGGGGCGAATCAAACTCTGATGAGATCGGAACTTCTTCGGAAAACCTAGTAAGACGTTAGATTTCCTTAAAATATTCAAAAAATCAGATAAAAAATGAACAATGAAGCGAATCACAATCAATTTTTGTTTAGATTCTTAGTAGAACATGGGTATTGTATTTAATTTTCGTTTTTCAGCTCATGGTCTAGGGTATGCCCTATCCAGCTGTTCTGGTATCCAATGTAATTTTAGTATCAATGAAAATTGTCATCTTTAAAAAAAAAGAGATTCTTAATAGAACATTAAGACATCAAGCCAAGAGGAATTCACAGATATGAAAATTCCCAAAGAGAAGAAATTTTATTTCTAATCTTCAAATCAAAGAAACAGTCCGAAGAAAAACCGCCATTAACATCAGTTTCTTTGCTTTATCTAGCTTCAATCACAAAATAGCCAGGTCAAATAAAAATTAGAAACCCAAACCAACTAGGAAAGTAGAAACCCAAACCAACTAGGAAAGAAACTCTGTGTAAAAAATAAAATAAGAGAGTAAATAGGAGGAGATGTGGAAAACTCACAATCGTTCCACCTTAACCAAGAAGTGCGAAATTAGGAAAACGTTGCTGGAATTGCAATCAGTTCTCTCACATGGCTCCTTCAGGTGCTGTGTTGGTCCGTTGTACCAATCGGTCAAAAATTTTGCATCGTTGAGTTTGAAAAATGCCATGATTTGACGTTGACAATTTCCACGATTTTTCAGTGCTTTTCCGTATTGAATGGTTCCAAATCTTAGGTATCAATTCCATCAATGAGTGCTAGTTGTGCTACTCTACGAGGTTGACAACCAAACACCACTTACCACTATTCTCTGAGGTAAGTTCCCGGCAAATCCAATGCTTGTCTCCTCCCTGTTGACTACTTATTCCACTATTCCCCGAGTCTATGCCGCGCAACCAAACATAACCTTAAGGAAAACAATGATTGGTTAAAAGGATAATGGGACTAACTCACCTTATCTTTTATTATATAACTGGCTGCTGAGAGCTTTTTGGGAATTGTAATAGCTTCCGAGAGCTGGTTAAATAATAAATGACAAGGTGAGTTAGTCCCATTATCAAACATAGTAGTGCCATTATCAGTACCCTGTACGCACAAGCGTACATACATTTGGACATAGATCCTCATTTTATCTATATGCCTTTCCATTCCACGAGAGGCCTGTTTATTATTTCTTATTTTTTCATTTTTTATCTGGGACCCGTAAAACTTTTTTTCTTTCCCATCTAATGACACCCATTGTTGGTTCGGTTTGCATCGTTATTTGCTTCACTTGGAGTCTTCTCGCATTGTTTGTTCTTAGCTTTTCGCTGTTCCTCATGGTAGTTGCTAATATATAAATGTTAACGAGGTAAGAGCCTACCATTCAAAGAAAAAAAAAAGGTAAGAGCTTTTTCACAAGTTCATTCTCTCTCATTATTATCAAAGCATTTCTTTCCTGCATATTACTTGAACTAGTTTTATGAGCTACGATCAATATAGTACTTGTCACGGCTTTGAGGACCATCCTTAAGCAAATCACACACCAGGGTTGTCACGGTGTTAAACTGGCAAAATGCTTCATGCTGCAAATGAATGAAAAGGTTGTTGAAATACATTTTAATGAATCTCATGCTTATAGTTTCATCTAATTGCGTAATATTGTTCACTATCTAACACAAGCTTGGTGAACTTAGTTGTAACCAGAGATGATACAGTGCTAGAGGTGGCTTTCGATATTGGTGTGATAGATGATACATTTTGGAAATGTCTTGTTTATCTTTTACCTTTATGGCCATTCAATTTATAATAGGATTCTCCATAGTTGCCGGAAATGCCTTGGGCAGGTGTGAAACTCGTTTCCCCGGAAATGCGTTTTGGAAACGTAACAAAATAAAAATAAAAATTTAGAGGAACTTTTCTGAAATGCATGAGAAACTTATGAGAAATGCATGGGAAACATATGAGAAGCTTATGCGAAACATGTATGAAATGTGTGATAAACGTATGTGAAATGTGTGAGGAACTTACGGGAAAATAATCACACTAGAAAATTATCTAATACATATTAAAAAGAAAAGCAATAATATGTATAGTTATAAAAGACAAAAATAAGTAAAAAATATGCTAAAAAAATAAAATATTGAAAGAACATACATAAATAATCTACCTATGCCTATAATTTAAATAAAAATTGTGAAAAAGTTATAAATTCACGAATTTATGCATAACAGTTTGTAAAATTTAGAAATTAGCAAATTTATACAAAAACACATTTTGTGTTTCTATTGTGTTTCATATGCGTTTCCCTTAACATTTCTATATCGTTTATGAAACGTTTCTATTATGTTTCCTAAGATGTTTTTCAATGGGTTTCTCATTCGACTTTTTTTTGCTTTCCTGTTTCTCGTTTTCCCTTTATTTTCCGCTATGTTTCCCACTTTCGTTTTACGTTTCGCTTCCCGAATCTGTTTCCCAACCTGGTAATGCGGGATTCTCTTTGTCTTGACAAGCAAGATATTTCTGTCATATGCAGTTATCTTCACAAGATGGCATCTTCTCATCATGTTGAAATGGAGGCAGCCAAACTTTTGCACAAACTTATTCAAGAGTCGAAGGATGAACCTGCCAAACTTGCAACAAAACTCTTTGTGGTGTGTGTCACTTTCCTTTTACAAGTAATATATGTAGAGGTTTGATCCAATGCGATGCCTATGTTTAATCATTTTTGTATGCTACCAGATATGCCAGCATATGAAATCAAGTGGGAAGGAACAGTCCTTGCCATATCAAGTGATATCCAGGTGAAAATTTTGGAACTTATTTTTTAAGCGATTCTAGGATTTGAAACTTACATTTGAATTTCCCTACTTCTTAGTGGTGCGTAATCATTTAGTGCATGGACAAAAAAGTTTGTGTATGACACATTTGAATTATTGATCTGCTTTTAGTTGGGGTTGTCTTAGGTTTATGCTTTTGAATTGAAAGTATCTCAAATTTTTGTTACCCAGGTCACAATTAATGGTTCAAATACAAGAGGGAAATATTGTGTATAAATGTATTGTTGAACACTGCAATGAGTGAGTCTACAACATGAGAAAATACAAACCTACGATGGTTTCTATACATGTATATCTGCATGACTTTGTCTCTGCCAGTAAGATAATGGATATAGCTTGACTGTGATTCAGATTGTGACTGATGTTGGAAGTATTTTAGATCTAGCCCTTGCATGCAAACCACTTACTGGACACCTGTGCATATGGTTGCCACTTTAACCTCATAAATTCTATATTTAAGTCTTCTCCATTTATCATGCAAGGGCCACATTTCTTTTTTATTTATTTATTTATTTTTTTTGAAAATGATAGCCAATTTTATTGAAAAAGAAGACCGAGGTGGTCAAGATACAAAACATATAACAAGGAACATAAAAAGAAGAATAAGAGAAAGTAGAGCTAAGGGGGAGCAAATAGAAAAGTGTAAGCTCATCCATGGAAACTCCCTCCCTATCAAGACGGTCGGCCACATGGTTAGTAGAGTGCCGAACGTGATGAAATGACCAAGGGGATCTATCCATCCAATCATACATCTCTTTGAATAGGTGGTCAAAATACCATCGTGGTTTTTGAGATTTCTTGAGCCACCTTATGACATTCAAAGAGTCTCCTTCGACAAGAAAGTTTTGCACCTGATCTCTAGCTAACTAACAACTTCAATACTTGATGGGCCGCTTTCACTTCGGCCTCTGTAGCATATGGAAATCCAATAGGGCCTGCAAAAGACCACATCACCTCTCCACTATTCCTTAGAACCCCTCCTATGCCGGCCGGGCCCGGGTAACCCAAGATCGATCCATCAAAATTAAATTTCACAAAGTCCGGCACCGGGGGTACTCAACCAACGACCCACACACTATTCTCCAACCCTCCCATAGATCATAGGCAGAGACAAATCTGAAAGATGGGAGGATCTTCACCCAGGAAATCGTGAGGGCTAAGCCTCTGATGAATAGAAAATCCGGGTTCCGAGAAACCCCTTTGAAAACTCTTGCATTTCTTGCCTTCCACAACACCCATATAGTAGCTAGGAAGGACACATTCTAAAGCATTTTGCCTTTCTGCTTCCAAGAGACAAGGGTCCAACATTGAAGCAGCTCCACCAACTTTTCAGGGAAGACCCAAAAAATACCAAATCTTTCAAGTAATTAGCCCCGAACTTCTCTAGCGACTCTGCAATGTATAAGGATGTTTTCCGCCGTTTCACCTGCCTCAATACATAAGGCACAATGACCTACAATGATCATCTTCCTTTTTCGAAGGAAGTCGACCGTTTGGATTCTACTTCGAAGAGCTGCCCACCCAAAGGTACATACACGAAGAGGAGCCCGGAATGACCAAACTTTAGCAACATTGGAAGATGCAGGGCAAACCATTAGGTTAAAGTAGAAAGATTTAATGGAGAACTCACCAGACGAATTTCAGATCCATATCCTTTTGTCTTTCCCATCCTGCTTAATGTGACATTCTTCTAGTAATTCCAACATTCTAGCAATAGGTCCACCCTTTCAAAAAAATTCCTTCTAAATGCAGGCATCCATATGATTCCATTTGATCTTCTATCCGTATTGTCCTTCACAAAGCTCTCTTTGTTCAGTGCAATGGCATACAGATCAAGAAACAAGTCCTTCAATGGTCTATCTGAGGCCCATTTATCCAGCTAGAGAAGAATCATGTCACCTTTGTAGACTCTGAATCTAGTACCCACTACAAAGAGATGGTTGAACTTCATTATGTCTTTCCACAAAGTTGCTCTAGGGGTTCTGAACCTATCCTCTGAGCTTCAGTGACCTGGCGATGCCCCATATTTCCCTTCTATTACCTTCGCCCAAAGATGAGACCTTTCCTCACCAAACCTCCATAGCCACTTACCTAAAAATGCAATATTCATCTCTTTAATTCTTCTTATACCCAACCCTCCTGATTTAATTGGAGTGCAAAACAACCTCCCATTTCATACCACTTTCTTTTCATTATTTCCTCCCTAAAGAAACAGACGTTGAATTTGCTATATCCTTTCAGCTATGCTCACTGGGCATTTGAATACTGACATATGATAGAAAGGCATGTTGGCAAGGATTATAGTAAGCCTGCCCCCGGAGACTAAATTTCTTTTTTCCCAAGTGTCTAACCTTCTTTCCACTCAACTATTTGATCCCAACTATTTCTTCTTGCTCTGCTCGGCCCAAGAGGAAGACCCAAGTAAGCAAGAGGGAAAGTAATCTTGTTAGATCCGAAGATTCCCGCCAAACCTAGTACTCTGTCCTCTTCTAAATGAATGCGAAACACTTTGGATTTGGTAAAATTGGATCTTTGCCCTGTAATCACTTCATAGGGGAGAATAGCTTTCAAATTTAGCACTTTTGAAGCTTCAGGAGAGCTGAACAGAGGAGTATCGTCGGCAAATTAAAGCTGGGATACTTCTACCTCATTTGAGCCAACCTTAAAACCTTCTATCAGACCACAACTTTTTCCTTTCTCCATAAGGGAACTTAAGGTCTCCATTACAATGACGAAGAGGAACGGGAAAGAGGGGCTCTTTGCCTTGAAGCCACGAGGAGATTTAAAATTAAATTATATTTCTTCTTGCAAGGGCTACATCTTACTGCACTAACTAGATCCATCTAAATTTAAATTTCAGGAAGCGCTGAGAAAGAGGCTCTGGCTTCTGCACAAACTTCCTCCTCACCTCCACACTACGACACACCTCCCTCCCCACACATTCCAAAGATCAAAAGCAGACACAAATCTGACAGTAGAAAGGGTTTTGACCCAAGAAATTACCAAAGCAATAACTTTAGTTTTAAATCAGACCTTTGAACACTCTAGCATTCCACTCTTTCCACAACACCCACATGGTGGCTAGCAAAGAAACATTCCACATAATCTTTCCTTCTTCCAAGGGACCAAGGACCAACTAAGAAATAGCTTAGTTTCGGTGGAATTTTTAACATAAATTCTACAAATCTAAGGGAAATATTTTAGTTGTTTACGGGGCTGTTGTAAGTATTTCCTTCAAATCTATGACTTCTATTACTCAACATTTCAATAGTTTGTATATGACTAGAATCCTAATTTGTTGATTCCCTAGACTCAAGGAAGCACGGGTACTCTTTGGAGGCCCACGCACCTGTATCAGGTGTGTATTGGGTGCGGGTGCGCCCGGGTACTCCATGGGTACATACCAGGTACGCACCCGGGTACTCCATGGGTACACATTTGGGCTCAAAATTACATTTAGGCCCTGTTCAATTGAGATTTTGACAGCCGATTGAGAGCCCAAAACTGATTATTGGAGTCAAAATTATGTTTAATTTTGAGCCCAATAATCTGTTTGAGGCTCACATTCGATTGGGAGTTGGGACAATCCCAAACGAACAGCCAACAGGGCCTTTAATTTTTAAATTTTTATAAATATATAATAAAATATAAAAATATATTATATTTAGTGTACCTCCAACGTATTCGTATCGTATTTTTTTATTTTAAAAATCACATATCCACATACCGTATCATGTTGTACCCGCACCCCGCACCCGTATCCGTGCTTCATAGCCTAGACTCCTCTCATTGGAAGTCGTGAAGGGTTTACGATAGGTATATAAGGATGCTCAAATCCGGATCATTAGACTAAATTAACTACAGGTATAGAAGGATGTGCAAATTTGGATAAATAGACGAAAGTTATACACTAAAGGTGGAGATTTGAGCTAAGCGCTGAAGAATGAGAACTGTGCTCATCTCTGACTGCAACCTTCTCTGCAACTTCTATCAAGGTGATTAAGATCGCCCATAATTAGGGAATGAGCTTCCAGCTCTTATGCCCCGATGGAATGTTAAACCACACATGAATGAATTAGGTTACACAACATAAGGAATGGAGTAACAACATGAACCTACCGAAATGCCCAATACATTTTTCATATCTCACTCTTTTTTGAAATGGACATATATCCCTCTTCCTCCCCTCAACTTCAATTGTTAGGGTGTTTCTGATCCTATCCTTCTGAAGTAAATTTTCAATTTCACTTATCAAAAGAAGTTCTATCATTCTTATGTTGCTTTAATTTTTTGTTTTGTTGGTGTACTTTTATGTATCCATTTCTGCTTGTGTGTGAAATTATTAGATGGTGGTGATGCCACCGATGATATTCCATGATGGGATATTTTGGGCCCACGTGTCATTCTGTCCAATCAAGAGGGCCAGTGGTCGGTGAGTCACAGATTGATGATTGTGAAACGGTATTCACAATAAATGTAACAATGCATTTAATAAATGTTGAGTATGGTCGTGTATGTGCGCACCCCACTATGGGTCATTTATGTCTTTCACTATATATATATATATATATATATATATATATATAGTCTGTGTGCGTGAGAGAAAAATAAATCTCTCAAATTCACTCAGATGTTCTCCCATCTATTCGCTTCTTCAGCTCTCTCTTCTCTCTATTCAATGCAGTTCATAACATGGTATCAGAGCTTCAAGATTGAAGATTGAAGATTGAAGATTGATACTCCATCCTTGAAACTCTAACCCGAGAACTAACCTTAAAAATCATTGCCGCACCTACCTAGAACCCTAACCCTAACAATCACACCCTTCTCTCTCTTCCAATCTATACCGCAACCACCAAAATCCTAACCCTAGCCCTAGCAAACCCTAGTTTTTCATTCGAACCATCTTATGAAATCCGATTTTGGGTTTTTCAATACCTAACCCTAGACTCACCCTATACATCTTGTTTCCATTTTTCTTCAACTATTTCCTCCCCTCTACCCAACCGCCGAACCCATCTAGGGTATTTTTCACCCCATCAGATCTACCCATAAATCCTCTATAAATCCTCTATTGAATTCTTTTCCAACCTTTTCCTAAAATCAGTCCCTAAACTCATTTTCATTTACTTATAACACTTCATATTCATGGTTTAAATCGATATTCTTTGATCTTTGTCATCTTGTGGTTGATTCCGGATAATTGTTTGGTGATTTTATCACGTTGGTGGTGTATGTTCGTGGTGTAATTGTCGCTTTCTATCCCAGAATCGTGTGTTAAAGTGTGAGATAGCATATGTAGATGCTTTTGTTGGTGGCTTGTCAGTGATTTGATGGTGATTAGTTGTTGTTGGTGCTTGTCGTTGGTTGATGGCTTTATTTGTGGTCTTGTGAGTGGTGGTGATTGTTGGTGATATAAGTGCACGCCAACCGTTCGATGAAATGTCTGAGAGAACTTGTTGTTGGCTTTGGCAGTGTCGTTTGCGACCTGTTACTTGTCTTATTGATGGTGTATGTTGGATCTGGTGATTTTGTTGGAAATTTATTGGTGGCTTGATTTTCGGTGTTGTTCTTAGTTGATATTCATTAGTGGTGGATGTTAGTTAGATTGGTGGATCTGCCTGTGCCTGTTCATGTGGCATCTTTGATTGCATGAATAGTAACTGATTCATTGCTTTGTGGTGTTGTGATTCTGTGGTGTTACCATTCGTTTGTGTTGTTGTGATTTTGTATACCTATTCACCGTGGCTACGTCCTCTATGGTTTCCAACCCTTTTCCTGTGACTTCTATCAAACTTGACAGATCCAACTACCCTGCATGGAGTTGGGCTATTAAGCTCTATCTCCATGGCCAGGGCAAACTAAGTTATATCACATCGGACCCACCATCACCTACGGACTCCACCTATGACAAGTGGAGCCAGGAGGATGCTAATCTTCAGTCCCTGTTATGTCTGAGTATGGAGCCCAAGATTGCTAGTCATATGTTGTTCCTGGAGTCCTCGAGAGCTGTTTGGTTATGTGCAGAGACACTCTACTCAGGAACCAACAATCTTACGAAGATTTGTGATGTTTATTCGGACCTTTTCAAATCGAAGCGCGGCGAGCAATCTGTTTAGGAGTATTACTCCGAGTTTGTTGGCTTGTGTGAGCAGCTAGACTCTTACTTGCCGGCCTCTATAGATCCTGCTGTGCTAGCCAAACAGAAAGAGGAGCTCCATGTTGTTCAGTTTTTTGATGGTCTACGAAGAGAGTTTCTTTCTGTGCGACAATCGATAGTGGGTGAGGGCAGTTTTCTCTTGTGTTCAACGAGCTCTTCGTGTTGATGTTCCTGATGGTCCTGTTGGTGAGTGATCTGCTTTAGCTGTTTAGTCTGGTTATGGTTGCGGTACCCGTGGTGGTCGTGGACATAGTTGTTGCGGATCTGGTAGAGGTTTTGGACGTGATTAAGGGGAGACTGAGGTACCGGTGGCTGTGGATCCCGTTATTGTACACATTGTGGCATGGAGGGTCACACTGCCAACTACTGCTATGACTTGCATCCAGAGTTACGACCTCCACGGGCTGCACATCACATTTCTTGGACTCCCAGAGCAAGTTCGACGACTGTCTCTTCCACGCCTAGTTCTTCTGATTCACTCGTTGTTTCTCGTACCGAGTACGAACATCTACTTCGTCTACAAGAGGGAAGGGAAACAACCCATTGCCACACTTGCGACGGAAGGTAACAACCCATCTAGCTCTCTTAGCCACACCAGTTCATGGCTCATTGACTATGGAGCCTCCCATCACATATCGGGTAACAATAGTCTTCTTAGCCCCTTTATGTCTATGTCCACTTTTCCATCAATTACTTTGGCTAATGGGGCTATGTGCCCTATCTCTGGTGTAGGGGACACATCTCTTTGCTCTAATTTATCTATTTCATTTGTTTTATGTGTTCCGAGTTTTCCTTGTAATCTTCTTTTTGTTAGTCAGCTGACTTGTCGTCTTAATTGTTCTATGACCTTATTTCCCTCTTATTGATTTTTTCAAGATCTTGCGACTGGGAGGAGGATTGGAACAGGCCATGAGGTGGATGGACTCTACTACTTTGACGGTGATGCTCTGCCCACTGCGTTGCGCACTTTAGTTGATTCGTACATGTGGCACTGCCGTGTTGGTCACCCTCCAGCAGATCGTCTACAATATTCTTCAGCTTCATGTGTCTAGTCCTGTTAGTTTCATTGTGAGTCTTGCCAGTATAGAAGACACTCTCGTGTTTCCTTTCTGTCACGTTCTGTTAGTCGTGTTTCAAGTTCGTTTGAGCTAGTGCATTATGATATTTGGGGTCCATGTAGAACTCAATCTTTATTTGGATATCTATATTTTATTGTATCTGTGGACGATTATTCAAGAATGTCTTGGTTATATGTTATAAAAGATTTATGTTGAGATTACTAACCAGTACTCATGTTCTTAAATGCCTGCATACTGACAATGCACGTGAATACTTCTCTGTCTCAAATGGGTTTAAGGAATTTCTATCTAGCCATGGCATTATTCACCAATCGTCTTGTGCTCATACCTCTCAGCAAAAGGGTGTTGCTGAGAGGAAACTTATGTATCTTGTAGACATGGTTGGGACTCTTCTTTATCAGATGCGTGTCCCAAAGTCATATTGGGCTGATGCCGTTCTCACATCATGTTTCCTAGCCAACCGTCTTTCATCATCAGTTCTCCAAAATCGTTCTCCATTTTCAGTTCTAAATCCATCCAGTGATCCCTTCCCATTACTTCATCGAGTCTTTGGTTGCACATGCTTTCTTCATGATCTTACTCCTGGACTCGATAAGTTGGATCGTACTATCAAATGTAAATTCTTAGGCTATTCTCGTACTCAGAAAAGCCATAGATGTTCTAGTCTTCAACTTGGTCGTGTCTACGTGTTTGCTGATGTTACGTTTTTTGAGGATACCCTTTATTTTACTAATTCTGTTTCTATTCCAGTTCCTCCTTCTCAGGTTCCATTGCCATTACCCGTTCCAGTCCTGAATTTGACACCCCCTGTGGAACAATCCAAGCCATTGAAGGTTTATTCTCGTCAAGGTCAGCAGTCTTCACTGCCATCATGTCCAGCCGACACCTCATACCCACCAGCTCCTTCACAGCTCGCAGGACTCCCTACTGCTCCAGAGGTAACTGTTTCTCCTGATGAGGCCCTTATTTCATCTCGTACACGCTCTCGTTGTACACATCATCCCATTTCTGACGTGGTTTCTTATGCTCATCTGTCACCCTCCTATAGCTCCTTTTTATCATATATGTCTTCTGTTTCTGATCCACGTTTTGTTGTAGATGCTATGGCTCATCCATGTTGGCGTGCTGCAATGGATGTAGAGATGGGTGCTATGGAGTCAAATCATACACGGCAGTTGGTCCCTCTTCCACCAGGGGCACAGGTAGTAGGCTGTAAGTGGGTGTTTATAGTAAAATACCTACCAGATAGGACAATAGAAAGATTGAGGGCTCGATTAGTTGCAAAGGGGTATACACAGACTTATGACATTGATTACACAGAAACTTTTTCACTTGTGGCAAGACTCCATTCAATTCGTGTTTTGATATCCCTTGCAGTGAACATGTCATGGCCTCTCTATCAGCTAGATGCCAAGAATGCCTTCCTGCATGGTAATCTGCTAGAAGAGGTATACATGGAGCAACCTCTTGGGTATGTTGCTCAGGAGGAAATGAAGCATGCGGTCTGCAAGTTACAAAAGGCAATATATGGACTTAAGCAATCCCCTCGTTCCTGGTTTGGAAGATTCAGTGAGGCGGTGATACGATTTGGAATGAAACGGTGTGCCGTAGATCATTTAGTGTTTAGCTCTCGGGGTAAAGATCGTAGGATCTTCCTGATTATGTATGTTGAGGATATCATAATCACAGGGAGTGACAGTGCAAGGTATACAGAAGCTGAAGGACTTTCTTTAGAAGGAATTCTGCACCGAAGATCTTGGTCGTCTGAGATACTTTCTAGGGATAGAGGTAGTATATCCACGTAGAGGGCTTCTCTATCACAAAGAAAGTATGCACTGGATATATTGGAGGAACTGGTCTTCTGGGAGCAAAGCGAACTGAGACTCCCATGGACCCAAATGTTAAGCTTTTACTTGATCAGGGAGAGTTAATAGAGGATCCAGGCAGTTATAGATGTTTAGTTAGGAGGTTGATTTACCTCACTGTCACATGCTCGGATATCTCTTATGCAGTTGGCTTGGTTAGTCAGTATATGAGTGCACCACACACATCTTATTGGTAGACAATTCTTCAAATAGTGAAATATGTTCTCTTCAGAAAACATAGTTACATGAGGATTGAGGGATATCTAGATGCAGATTGGACAGGATCTCTTGCAGATAGGAGGTCTTCAAATGGTTACTGTACTCTTGTGGGAGGTAATTTAGTGTCTTGGAAAAGCAAGAAACAAGAAGTTGTATCGAGGTCAAGTGCAAAAGCTGAGTACAGAGCCATGGCCTATTCATGTTGTGAGTTGATCTGGTTGTGATCATTCATGTCAAAGATTGGGTTACCCTACTCATCACCTGCGTCGCTCCATTGTGACAACAAATCCGCCATTCATATAGCCATAAATCCAGTCTTTCACGAGTAGACAAAACATATAAAGGTGGATTGCCACTTTACTCGTCATCGGATTCAAGAAGGGGAGATTTGCACTGTGTTTACAACATCAAAATTAAATAGCAAACATGTTTACGAAACCATTGAACAAGGCTTGATTGAGCGATTTATGTAACAAGCTCGGAATGTATGATATACATACTCCAGCTTGAGGGGGAGTGTTAAGTACGGTCGTGTATGTGAGCACCCCAGTTCATCTTTCTCTCTCTTTCTTCTATCTATCCAATGTAGTTTGTAACAATAACCCTTCTTAAAATGTGGCCGGTTTCTAATGAAAGCAGCAAGATGAATGGGTGACTAGAAATGGGGGATAACAGGGAATGGATGTAGGGAGATCTTCTTTAGTTTAACGTAGCGTCATGTGATTGTGCAAAATTGGGAGCCCCCTCCTCAGAGCTTCTTGAAGCTTAATTTTGATGGTTCTAGCTTGGGGAACCCTAGTCGTGCTGGAATTGGTGTTCTTAGGGAAGACGGGGTTTGCAGGGCCTATAGGTGTTGCAGAATGAAGGTGAGGCGGAGGTAAGAGCAGTTCATAAAGGTATTAATTGTTTGGGGAAGGACAGTATGGATAGGGTGGTAGTGACTTAATGGATCGAAGGGCCCTCCGTGGAGATTCACCCAACTCTTTGACGAGATCCAAGACCGGGTGTAAGGAACGTCAATCATTTTTAAACACCCTAGAAGGTCCACTAACTGTGTGGTAGATAGACTTGCTAGGGATGGAGTGGGGAAGCAGGGGTTGGAGATGTTTGATTTCCTGCCCCCGTGATCTTTGTTTTATTTTTATTGCTCCTCTTTGTTTTCCTTGTAGTTTATTTTTGTAATCTCCGATTGACCATCTCGATCTTCCCTTTCTTTTGAATGAATCCACAACCATTAAAAAAAAGGGTAGAAGTGGAGGGAGACTCCCTGAATGTCATCCGTTGGCTTAGAGGATCCCGTGTGCTTCCTCGCAGATTCACACAGTTCTTTGATGAAATCCAAGATTGTGTGGCTAGGTCTTCAATTGTCTTTAATCATGTTCGAAGATCTGCCAATTGTGCTGCAGATAGCCTAGCAATGATGGGGATCGAAAAGGAGGGACTTGAGATGTTTGATTTCCTACGCCCTTGATTTGTTTCACTTTGGTTGTTTCTTGGCTTTGTTTATACTTATGATGCTATTTTATATTTCGAGTGGTTGACCATCTCGGCCCTCCCTTTCTCTTGAATGAAAGTTTGCTACCATTAAAAATAAAAAATAAAAAAATAAAAAATGGAGGATATGTGTGTGAGTGTGGGTGTTGTGGGGGAACAGGGGCGAGGATGGGGTACAGTGAATACTAGTTTATTTTATGTAAGATATGTTAGAGTTCATTCCATTATTCCCGAGATCGATTTGATGCTTGCATATATTGTCCAATAAACCTTTAAAGGCCTGTTTGGATATGGTTTAGTTTATATCAAATACTTTGAGTTCATTTCTGTATCAATTCAAGTAAGGTTTTGTAGAAATGATGACGGTGAATGTGGGTTTATTTTATGTTAGAGTGCTATAGAATTGATTCGATTATTCTTGTTTGGTGCTTGTGTCTATAGTCTGGTAAACCTGGAAACATAAGGGCCTTTTTCAATGTGCCCAGAATCTTGGATGGAGAGACATTTGACGATGTAGTTGTTCGCAAATTTTGGAATGGACCTGTTTGTGAGCTTCTTAAAATCGAGTTGGACCGATCACAACATTCATTTTTCACCCC
This sequence comes from Tasmannia lanceolata, assembly GCF_043159265.1. NCBI lineage: Eukaryota > Viridiplantae > Streptophyta > Magnoliopsida > Canellales > Winteraceae > Tasmannia > Tasmannia lanceolata. The sequence goes on from NW_027518721.1 coordinate 3,753,664, forward strand.
AAAATGTTGAATGTGACGAAAACACATCTATCTCTTTGCATCCCATTCAGAAATGAGTTGGCTACATGCAAGGTATTAAATTCTTGTTTCCGTTTCGGTCGGCACACAAATGGAAACATTTCTATTTTGGTGGAAATCTTGTGAAATCATAGAAACGTATGGTAACATGTGCAAATGATGAAATTTTAAGATGAAACTTTGGGAAACGCTAGAATAAGAACAAATACATACTTAAAAACCATCGCATAAGCAAAAAAGCCATCCATAATGGCTTAATCACATCGAACACCTAGTGACATGCACTGTCTCACATGTCTGGAACAGTGAAGTCAATAAAGAAGTAGAATGTAGTGAAGTATAAGAATGTACAATGATCAGTCTCCCCTCTAAGGACCCAAACTCTATGTCAAAATATTACATAGAGTTACTAGGAAGAAATGTGTTTATTTGATTTGCAGTGTTTTTTCAATTTACAACAAATTAGGGCAGGATTTTTTTTTTTTGGTTTTGATAAAAACTAGCTTCATAGGATGTAAATTATAACCTCTTTCCATTTTTTCATAGTTCTGACCATTTCGGTCGAAATTTCAAATTTTCAATGGAAATAATGATGTGGAAGGAATTCATTGAGATTTCATTTTGGTGGGGATGGAACCATAAACAATTCGGTTGTTTCGGGGAAATTTAAAACCATGGCTACATGTGGCTGCATTAGCAAAAAGTTATACCCAAACAAGCCCTAATGCTTTTATGACTGGAGGTTATCTTGTTAGAAGCTTTAACTGGTCAATGCATCATAGTCGTTGGGTGGTTAATATGTTAGCTGATGACTTAGCTGGATATCTTTTAGCTTCTCAACCATCTCAGGCGTGGATTTGCACTCCGCCACAGGGATGCATGGGCTTTATGAGCTTCTATAGTTTTCCTATCTTTACTCTGCAATGAAACTCTTACCCTACATCAAGAAACTATTACGAATGCATTAAATGCATCTGTGGTTATTGTTCACTGTTAGAGAAGAATGTTTGGTACTTTCTCTGTGGTCTATCCTTGTTCGCGCAGCTGGGCAACCTTCCTAGGATGTATTTCCATATGCTTTGGTATCTCCATTTCTTGGTAAATATATGGTGCGCAAAGTCTAAATGTCATCCATTGATATAATTACTGCAATAGGATCGCCCAATAGTATCGAGTGAGATAATTGAATGCCATCTTCTTTTTGTCCATTATTTTCATTGTGAAGGCTGCATTCCTTCACCTTTGCGTCTATCTCGATTCTTGCTTGCATCATTAGTTTGACATTATGAACTCCCATTCATCTGCTTCACATGATTACATCTCATTGCTTAACAGTCTCTCGAGTTCCGATCTCAGACATGAAAGTTTTTCTCTTTTTTTTTGAATAGTACATGAAAGTTTTCTTTTGCTTGCACTTTTACTCTTAACCATGCTCTTTTTATTTATTTATTTATTTTTTGAGTGGCAACCATGCTCTTTTTTGTTTGCTAGTACTATTTCAATTGGTGATTACATAATCATTTTCTTTTCTGCTTATATTTTATGATTTCAAACCCCACACTATTTTCTGAACTATTTCTCGATATTATGAGAGAGCACTTTGTGTATTGGTTTAAAATAGGGGAGCTCTAATTTCCACCCACTTGCTTGGGTAGTTTCCACCATCTTTATTTAGAAAATTTGCAACTATTTGAAGTTTGTACGTTTCTCAATGAGTTGTCTAGGCCAAACAAAAATATTTAAATAAAAGAGATGGTGGAAAGTAGTAATACAATTAGTGGCAATACCATTTTCCTTGAAATAATCACAGGAATGCTACAAAGTTATGTAATTTCCTCCAAAAAATAGGGAAACTATTGTTCCGACTTCCAAGAAATGTCTTCCCTATATGTCAAGTTGTTTTGATTGTTAGACATTTGAAAATAACCACTGTTCAATAGTTACGATTCAACTTGGAAATTGCTTTATTTATTTATTTCTTAGTTTGGCTTGAACAAGTCAATGATAAAAGTATCATATGTCATAAAAATTTGAAACCTGAATCAATTCTTCGAGCCCTGTCTAACCAACTCAAGTTGGTTGAGTTCCAAGCCGATCAGTGTGCTTTAGAGCCTTAATAGAAACTAAGAAATTTATTTTGTGCAACTAGAGCTGTTTATCTTAACATGTTCTCTTTCTCAGGGCAATGGAAACTGTTATCAGTCAGCATGGTCTTGATATTGATGTTTTGAGATCATCTCGTCCTCCTTTGGCTGGTGAAACTCAAATGGGGGATCCTGGGTATTTAAGACCTGAGGACAAGGATGCACCCGACAATCCATCAGCTATAGGCGGCACTGACATGCCTCTTAAAGGTGGGCCCGTTAGTGCATGGCATGCCGCATCAAGTAGTAAGACGAAGGAAGATGACTACGGCAGTTCAATCCAGAATGTTGGGTTGTTGAAAGATTCTAAACTAACTTTATCTGAGAATGAGATTGCCAAACACGACACAGTTATTTCAAATAGGCCACCACCTGTTGGAATGGGAATGGAGGACTCCAGACCTGCGAACTCACTGGAAATGCGTGACTCTGCCAAACTGGATAAACAGGCACGCCAAAAAGATAATAAAAAGGTCAGTGGTAAGAGAAAGAAGGCAGAGTCAAAAACCACCATGGGAGTGCATACTGAAAAAGGACGTTCATCACAGTACAGACAGGATCTTCTGAGTTCTCGGGGTTTCTGGAATAAAAACAAAGTGGGTTTGGTATCAGAAAATTCTCAAGGCTTTAAATTTTCTCCCAATGTTGTTTCAAGTTATTCCGGAGACGAAACTTCTATTCCGCAGTCAACAGTGTCATCTCCTGGAATTAATAATGAAGCTATCACTCAGGGAAACAAATTGAAAATTAACAATCGAGACTCAATATTGTCAGAAAACCAGATGTTTGAATTTTCTGGCCAGTCTTCTGAAGGGACACTTTCAAATAAGGGTAATAAATTTTTGCAACAACAAAGAAATCCTCATTCGGCACAGATTATTGGAGTAGAATCTATTAATAAAGGAGAATATGGGTTTCCAAGAAAATTCTCTGGAGCAGTAAATAATAGCCCACTGGTTACCAACTTAAGCATTAACAGCACAAGTGGTGTTGGCAAGGTAAATGGAACATCTGGTGCTTTAATCTCATTTATTATTTATTTACTTATTTATTTTCTTTGATTCTTTATTTTGATTTTCTTTCCCTGTCTTTTCTTTTTATTCCCTTCCATCATTCCTTAAGTCCCATAGGGTTGACCCTATGTGAAAGGGAAAGCAGGTTTCTCTCCTGTGAGTATTTTTTTTTTTTTGAATAGTTCTCTGCCGTGACTCATTTTAACAGCTCCTCATTTGACAACCAGGATTTGGCTTCAAGAACACACACAGAAAGAATTGGCGAAGCTTCTTGTGGTCCTCAGTTGCTGGAGAACAAGGATATGATTGCTTTAGTTACTGACATGAAAGCTCCTTCAATTGAAATAGTCAGTAGTAAAGTATACTCTCATTTTCACCTGATCCTTAGTATTTCCTTTTGTGATTCTCTTATGTTTTGCTTAATGCCAGATTATATTTTTAAGAGGTTAAATATTTCTGCTCATAATGTATGCAAGGGAACATTCATATTTTCCGAGACATTCCCAAGTTTTTAAACTCTTGTGGAGAGGCATTCAGTGTAACTCACCATGGAAATATGACAACACATTACACTGTTAACATGTCACCAAACACTCTTTGAGTTGCAGCACAAATCCATTGTAATAGTTTCATTCGGTGCCTTTTGCCTCACACCTCGAAGTGCAGCCCACATGATATTGTGGCTTAGTTTTGGTTCAACTTTCAGAAGTTGTATTGTAGGCTTTTTCTTTCATGATTCACCTCTCGATTCAAGAAAATCAACCATATTTGCAAAGTTTAAACAATGATGTTGTCAATCTCTCAAGATTGCATCAACCAAGCATATCCAAGGTTTTAAATTTCGGTTTCGGAGAAATCGATTGAAATTAAATAAGGCAATATTTTAGCCGTTACCAAATTTCGACGAAATCCCCGAAATTTCGGTGATTTAGGCTGAAATTTCTGGATAATATTAAATAATCAATTAAAAACTGATTTTTTGGAGATATTCCTTAAATTTCGGCTCGAAATTTCATGGGAAACTAAATTTCGATCGAAATTTTGTAACGTTTCGACTTCACCCAATTTCAGTTTCGGTCTCCACCGAAACCTGAAATTTCGGTCCGAAATTTAAAACCTTGAGCATATCCACGAAAGATAGATCTTGAATTTTCTTTAAGCTTTTTCTTACCACTCAATACTCAACTCAACTCAGCTAAGCCTTTGTCCCAAACTAGTTGGGGTCGGCTAATGAATCCTGTAGAAAATTTTCATGAAGAAGAAAGGTGAAAGAATCTACCCGGCTTAAATTGACTAAGTCTAATCCTGACACTAGTTGGGTTCGTCTACATGGATCATTTTCTTCCATTCTCTCCTATCTAAGGTCATTTTCTTTGTTATGTTCCTAGCCATCAAAGTCTTTACTCACTGTTTCTACCCAACTTGTTTTCGGTCTGCCCCTTCCTCTTTTTACTCCATCAACTTGGCACAAGTCACTTCTTCTCACTGGAGCATCCAAAGGCCTACGTTGCATTTCCCCATACCATCTTTAGCGGTGCTCTCTCATCTTCTCCTCAATTGGTGCCACCCCACCTTTTTACGGATGTCTTCATTTTTAATTCTATCTAACTTTGTTCGGCCGCACATCAATCTAAGCATTCGCATCTCTGCTACACTCATCTTATGCACATGCTGCTTCAACTTGGTAGGTATTTTACGGTTGCATAGAACTCTTGAAGCATGCTTCCACCTCAACCAACTTGCTCTTATTCTGTGGTTAACATCCTCTTCAATCTCTCCTTATGTAAGATTGAGCCAAGATAGCGAAAGATATCCCTCTTAGGTATCTCCTGTCCGTCCAGTCATATTTACTATTTCCTCGCCCACCTCCTTACATTACTAAAGTTGCACTCCATATACTCTCTCTTAGTCCTAGTCAGTCTAAAACCTTTGGATTCCAAAGTAGTTCTCCATAACTCTAACTTAGCATTAACTCCTGCTTTGGTTTCGTCAATTAATACTATGTCATCCAAATAACATACACTACTGCACCTCATCCTGGATACCCTCTGTAAGTTCATCCATAACTAGTGTAAAAAGATACGGGCTTAAAGTTGATTTCTGGTGCAATCTTATTGTAATTGGAAACTCACTAGACTTGCCATCCGTAGTTCTGATGACACTAGTTATTGCTCTATCGTACATATCCTTAATCACATCAACATATTTAGTAGGCACTTTTTTCCTTTCAAGGACCCATCACATAATACTCCCGGGAACCCTATCATACACTCTCCATATTAATGAAAACCATATGAAAGTCATTTTTATTTTCTCTAAATCTCTCCATTAACAGCCTAATCAAGAAGATAGCTTCCATAGTCGATCGTCTGGGCATGAAGCCAAACTGACTCTCTGACTCCTTAGTCTCTTTTCTAGTCTATGCTCAATTACCCTCTTTCAAAGCTTCATGGTGTGACTCATTAGTTTAATTCCCTGGTAATTGGTGCAACTCTGAATATCCCCTTTATTCTTATAAATAGGTACTAATGTACTCTTCCTCCACTCACCAGGCATCTTCTTAGTCTTCAAAATATTGTTAAATAATCTAGTCAACTAGGGGTGGACATGTTTCGGTCCAACCCGAGGAACCGAATCGAATCGGCCACTTTGGTTTAGTTTGGTTCCATATTTAAGTGGTTCGGTTATGGGTCCCAAGTTTGGGAACCGTGGGAATTTGGTTCGGTTCAGGGTTTGGGATCCTAGAACCGAGAACCGAACCGAATGTGTTTTAGTTTTGAAAAAAATGGGGTGCTAATATTAATAATATGAGTTAGAGGTATAGAAAAGAAAACCCATCGTCTCTTTAAGAGGAGAGAGAAAATCTCCCCTAAAAATGGCAAAAAATGTCAATTTTGAGTGATTTTCTAAGTATTTTTGCACAATTTTTACCAATTATATATCCTTGACTTTTCCTTATTGTTTTGAGCCTAATATTCCCTGAGAAATACCATATTTAATTATCTAGATTAACGAGAGCCGTCGATTTTTAACGGCGGATAATTTTTCCTTGCATTTTGCTAGGAGGCAAGAGCTCAGAGAATTAGAAAAGAAAATTGAAAAACCATCGTCTCTAACTCTCTGTCTCGAGGCATCGAAACCCTTCACCACTGAAACCCTCCCCCATTCTCCTCCACAACCGCCGATCTCCCACCCCCACGGCCACAACCAACTCTGGTGACCTCACCGGAGTTAGGATTTTGAGGGTTTTGTAGGCTTTTGGGGGTTTTGCAGAAGGAAAAGAACACAGAGAGAGCGTGTTTTGGGTGGGAAATTAGGGTTTGGCAAGAGCAAAATAGAAAGGAGGCTCTTGTAGGAGATCAATTAGTCATTTCTCTTTCTTGTTATTAGGGTTAGAGAGGGCTGCAAAAGGGAAAATTAGAGGAGGCTGACTTGCTAGGCATTGCAGAGAGTAAAGAAAGAAGAAGAAGAAGTTGGATTTTGGAGATCCGGCCACCAAAATCCACTTACACAAGGTATTTTCCATCTTCCCTCTTCCCTTATTATCCCCTCGTTAGAATGCTTATATATTTGATGATTATACCTCCTGATACTACATCCCGTGTTAGTGTGATGAGCTCATTCATGCCCATGCATTCCATTAATTCAGCCAAAAAAATGGAAAAAAATAATAATAAAAAAGGTTGGGTAAACCCAGAACTGAATCGAGCCAACCCAATCAAATTCGGTTCGGTTCCAATGGTCAATGGTTCTGGTTCTGGTTCCCAATTTTGGGAACCGATAGGGATTGGTTCGGTTTTGGGTATATCCTAGAACCTATGTTGCATGGATTTGGATTCGGGTGTCGGAATACGACACGAATTCGAGGTGTCGGATTCGGCTAACCCAAAGAATAAGGATTCGGATTCGGCAACAGATTTGACATTTTAATTAAATTAATTAAATATTACAAAATATTTAAAGGGAAATGATATCCCCCCCTTCTTAAATGCATAAAATCCCTCCCCTTAACGGTTTATGTGAGAATGGTACACTGCTTGAGGATAAATTCACCCCCTTTAGCATTTTTCTTTGCCTTTAAAACTTGACAGATAACGTTAGGAGGGGATTTTATCCGTCGGGGGGGGGGGGGGGGGGGAGAATATCACTTCCCAATGGCAATTCTATCTATCTTTTGGGCGATGATATTTTCACCCCCCTATAGTATGCATTCGCTCCCCTTTTGACGTGATTTGACGTCCAAAAGCGTTAAAGTAGCCCACTGTTCAAATTATAAGGGGGGCGAATGTGTATATCAGGTTTTGATATTTTTTTCCTAAGGTATTACATAAAAAAGGATTTGTTAGAGTGAAACTTTGCTTTTTGAAAAAGGAAGCTGCCTTTTATTATCTCTTATAAATCAAGTCTGTTTGTGGAATATTTTAATTAAAAAAACTGCATGCCTTCACATTAAAGAAAGGTAGGAAATCACGGGATTTTGATGTGTGGAAGATTTTTTAATTAACTACCAAAAAAAAAGTCTGTCTGTGGAATATGTTTTGGAAAAAAATCGAGAAAGGTAGGAAATGACGGGATTCACATTAATTGAAGCTACTCTGACGAATCCTTTTTTAATTTTTATCTTGGGAAAAATACCACGGTGGGATTCACATTCATTATTGCCGCATGCCGTGTCGGATTCGCATTAAAGACGGTGTTGACTGGGCGAAAACGTCTCGACACGGATCTCACCGAATCCACCGCGAATCAGTGTCTGAATCCGTGTCGAGACGTCTCGACACGCGATTCAGTCCAGTGTGATGACGAATCCGCGCAACATAGCCCAGAACCGAACCAACCCGAACCATGTCCACCCCTATAGTTAACCAAACCAAACCCACATCACCCAAGCATCTCCAAGTCTCAATGGAAATACCGTTAGGCCCCATAGCCACTCAATAGTAAAAAACAATCAATTCTTGCCTTGTTCCTTCTTTTTAAACATATAAAAGATCTCTCATGATTTTTGAAAGAAAGTCGAATTATTTATATTTGATTTAGCAAAGAAGAATTTTTGAGATTCTCATCTGCCTTGGAAAAATGAAAATTCATTACTTGGACAATCTACTCATATTTAATAGGAAGTCTTTGTTAGTTTTCAGAACGTCCTGAAAGAAAGCCATGAAATTACCTTTCCAAAATATGATTTATTTAAATCTCACACTCGATTTGGTAATGGTTTTCATTTATGAAAATCATTTGCAAAAATAGTGCTTAAAATGTCAAGTTGAGCATCAAGATTTCTTTTGCATCAATTCCATCTTCTACAGTTCTGTGTACTATTTTGTGCCACTATCATAGATAGGATTACCTTCAATTTCATGAAGCTCATCTTCATCTTTCCACTGTTGTCAAAATCCACTATATTCTTTGAGAAAGGGCACTCAAGGTTTTGAAACGAGCGTTGATTGAATGTCATCATCAATATCTAACACAAACTCAATTCCTAATTCTTGATTCCCTTCTATAAACTTAAGCGAATTAAGAAGATTAGAGCCCTCCCTTTTACATTATTTGGGTCCAATTCTTCTTTATAGACAAGTTTTATTTTTCTCTATTATTTACAAAAGAATGTGTTTTTCTTGCCCCTGTTAGCTTTGTCCTGATCATATCTTTCACACCCCAAACCGAGTCTCCGGTTTAGGCACATAACAACGCCACATATTCATCAACCACGAATATGTAAGGCATTCACACTGGAGCCATGCAATAAACAGAGCTACTAAAATTATCCAAATTAATTAACTATCAGAGTAATCAATGCAGAAACTAAATATCTTTGTCCAATGGACTACATCAATTCAAACCAAATTAAATAACTAAATGTTTATTCCAACTAAAGCTACTGTCTAAATAACTGAAAATAACAAATCCTAAATTGTCGCCCTTGCTCACTCTCAAGCCTGCGAATCAAGCATCTACTGTTCTCCACCTGTAACATAGAATGCGTGGAATGAGCTAATGTTCAGTGAAATAAACATGCCTACACTAAAATCATAATACCAATTAATAAAAACAGAATAATTGGCAACATATGAAAATCTGTAACTGGCATAGCAATCTAGCTAGCAAACTGTATAACTGGCATAAACATGCATAACTGTAACTGTAACTGTAACTGTGCCTAATGCTTAGTGTAGTGAGACCAGTACTGCTAGACTACGTAGCCAACGGAACCTGCCTACTAACTCGTAGGAAACCGAATCCCAACGATCTCGTACGGGATTACACCCTCGAAAATACTGCGTAGGGTGGTACTGCGGCTTGATCCGTGACTTTCCTTCGACGGCTTAGAAAAAGTCTCATACACTAGTAATCATGCAAAACACTTCGTCTCAAGGGACGTTAACTGTTCCATCCTCACTTGGACAACACCATGCCCTGATGCAAAAACTGTGACTATAAAGTCCAACTGGCACATACGTGCATATGGTAGATCCGAACTAGGAGTCAATACTATACTATGAATATTGACCCTCGTGTACACCAACACAGTCAATATCAATCAAGAACATGCACACTTGCATAAGAAATCATATTCAATCTTAGAATAATTGTGGTAGAACAAGTCTACTCATCTGTGGTACTTGTTTGATTTGTCTCCCACGAACAAGGTCTTTTAAATCACTGTGTAGTATCATCTACAATTCGTATTAACCCTTAATTAATGCCTTGGATTAATATTTACGAAACAAATCTGTGTTCCAAAACTCACTGGGAAAACCTCCCTAAAATCGGCCATTCATAGTGTGTTCGGGCGTCCGTGGACCCCCTCTCGGGCGTCCTAACCACCCTCTCTGGCGTCCTAACCTCGCGATTTGGATTTTTCCCAAAACCCGCAAGAACACTATTCCTTCCGGATTTTCTACCCGAAAACCCTTCTTTCTTATTCCTTTAAACATATTAAACATCTTAATAAGTTGCCATTTCAAAAAAAAAAAAAAACATCTTAATAAGTTATTTATTAATCTCCTCACTTGATTAGGGTATCAAACGCGAAAGAGTGCGAAGATCTTCGGGGAAAAACCAATTTCCTCAACCCTAATAAATGGTTCTTCGATCGAAAAACACAAGGCTTGATTTAAATCTATATAGATATGATCTCTTCTTTATTCTCAAGAGATCTAAATCTCTGTAGAGAGTAGAATAAACCAAAATTAGATTTTAATTATATTTACATACCTCTTTAGGAGATGAATTTCCAAGCTTTTCTTCGTTCTCCTCTCCCAAAGCTCCACAAAATTTCTGCTTAGGGTTAAAGTTCTAAAATCTGTAGCTTAAGAGTTTATTTATAGACTCTTGTTTTTAAGAGTCCTAATTTAACAGGCCTTTTGGAAACCCTAACTCATTATGACTAGGAAACTAACTTGTTTCTAATTTTTAATTATAAAAAACGTTTGGAACGTTTGGGGTATTTCAATATCTCCCAAACAAATTGTTGCTAATTCATCCGGAGTACATCATTTCACACTCATAGTTTTAAGACTCCCCTACGTCATCGTGGACTCTCCCGAGTCAACTGTCGTTTTCCCTTGGCCGTGTTCCATGTTTTTCCCTACAGAGTCAGTAAAAACTCCTTTGACTCATCAGCGCCAACCGACTAGGATTTTCTTCGACCGTGTTTTGAAACAATGATCATACTTCTTTGTACTAGTTCCAATAAAAAAACGAAACAAAGCAACGAGTAATAAGAAATACCTCACCTCTTTGTATGAACCACGACATTTAGTACGTTTTCAATTGCTTTTCTTCTTTTAAATTGTAATTTGTCCATGATCTCCCTTGACATGATGTTCTCATTGGGTCCTCCATTCACAATGAGATTACGTAGTTTTCATCCCACAGTACACATTAATAATAGATCATACCATACTTTTTCATAGATGATAAGAGTGTCTTTCAAATCAACAAATACTTTCCACCTTCATTTGTTTTTTCTAATTCCAATAGGCCAGTGATGCTACTTTGATCTTTGTTATGACCCCGTGTGAAGAAACTTCTACTTGCTATCTACCGGTTATTTTTACCTTTATACCAATTTTTTATTTCGTTCCTGTGCTCGAAAAAATCAATCCTCATCATGGTCTGTCCTTAATATCGATCATCACAATCTCAACCTCAAACCTCACGCGTTAGTGCCCCGCTTTGATGAAAGGAAGTTGATGTCGGTCCGTCTTCCATCACTTCGACTCCCCATTACTATAATCTTTGATCCTTGATCTCTCTCCTTGTAATGAATCAACAACCAGCATGAGTCAATCTATCCTTTGCAACACACCAATTAGATAATTTGTTCCAATTAATGAATTCTTTCATGAGGGTTATAAAAACCCTTCTTCAGTACTCCTGTGAATCTGCAAAAGATCTCATGCTTTGATACTTATTTGATACGTGTAAATCGACTAAGAACCTGCCATTACTAAAATTGAAAAACTTGGTAGAGAATTGAAGGATCACACAAACAATATACTTGACAAAACACGGTCAAAGTTGAAACCCAAAAAATTAGATTCCCCACTTGTTAAGTTCAATTTAGGGCTCCTTCCCTTATTACCAGTTATTAATCCCAGCACAAGAATACCACATTCTCAACTTGGAAACTCTCCGAACTAGAAAGATTGTAAGCCCTAAAATTATCATTAACGTTTTTCTTTTAGAGAATCACCAAACCTACTTAAAATTTACCCAAAACACTACTCAACTCAACTCAACTAAGCCTTTGTCCCAAACTAGTTGGGGTCGGCTAATGAATCCTTTAGAAAAATTTCATGAAGGATTTTCTTTTAGAGGATCACCAAAACCTACATAAAATTACCCAAAAATAAAATAAAAATCGCAAAAAAAAATAAAATCTGTATATCACGTTTCACTTTTTTCACAATGAACAGAACACTATGAAGCCTATATAAGTTTGGTCTCCTTGGGGGAGGGGGAGCGCGCGCGCGCGTGTTTGTGGGTGCGTGTGCCGAGGGGGCGGCAAGGTTTGAAATTTCGGTTTTGGACCCAACCAAAATCGATTTTTTTTTAAAAAATTTCGGCTGAAATCATACCCGAAATCTGAAAATCCGGCTGAAATTTAAAACCATTTGGCGGGGGCTACTTTTGGCTTGTTCACTGCTTTGATACTTTTGGCTTGTTCACAGCTTTGATTTCACGACTTATATAAGCTACTTGTAAGGGAGATCGAGAATTAAAAACATTGTTTATTTAATGCAATTTGAGGGTTCTCTCATTTGCCTCACTTAGGGCTCTTGGTTTTCGTGTTGCTCTTTAGTGTTTAACGAGTGAAAAGTTGTGAGTTGCAATCAGTTTCTCTCATTGAGTCATAGCTATTTGAGGCAATTCTCTCAATTTTTCATATTAGATGACTTATGCCATTGAAATTTGGATATGGCAAAATGGTTAGAATTTGGCTCAACCCTTGGCTGGAAGATCAACCCTTGGATTATTACCTGGATTAACATTAATCTAGAAGAGAAGGTCCACACCCTCATAAAACAAGCTCTGTCTTCTGATCCATCCCTGTTTTCAGATATAGGACTTGCTCTTTCATTTTTCAAAAGGCCGAATATTTCTTTTCCTCTCTAGGGAGATTCTTTAATATGGAAATTTCAGAAGATGACAATGGCTCAATGTAATTGGCCTGATCCATATATAGGAATCTAAAGCTGCCCCTGAAAGTGTACCGGAGGAAATGCCATGACTATCTTCATCAGGGTGTTTTTTAATGTACATTTCTGTTTCCGTCCTACATAAATTAAGACCGCTTTTAGGAAGTGGTTTTGTATATGTTGTTAATGCTTCCTTCTCATTGTTATGGGATAACCTTTTGATTGTTTGGTATGCATTATCTTACATATTTTTTCAGTATACATTGTTATCTCTTGTAAACTTACAATGTCTAAGACAAGTATCCGATTGCATATCCCGTGTTGCATTTAGCCATTTATCAAACTGACGGGAACATGTAAACAGGGTAATGGAACTCAGAGCTTACAATGCAAGACCATTTCGGGGAAAAGTGAAAAAATTGATCACAGGGATCAAGATTTCTTTGCTATGTCGAAGTCTGAGGCCCTCAAAAATGATATATGTAGTGATTCAAAGAGTAATATGGAAGTGAGTTTGTACGGAAGTGCAACTCCGAATGATATGGGAAGAGCCTCTGTGTCTCAGGCTTCTACCTCTTCGGACAAGCTCTTTAAGGAACATCATCTGAAACAGCTCAGAGCTCAGATTCTTGTCTTTCTTGCTTTCAGGCATGCCAACTATCTCGAGTACCTTTCTTTTTATCATGAATGAGCATGCTAAAATTTGTTGTGCAAATCACAGAAACTATTTCCCCCCAAGTCTCTATTTTGATGACGATTGTTAACTACCATGGTTTTAAATTTCGGCCGAAATACTGAAATAATGGTCGAAATTTCAGATTTCGGATGGGACCGACACTGAAACCACCTTAATCCGAAATTTCGTTTTACCGAATTTTGGCCGAAACACTGAAAATTTCGGTTTCAGCAACGTCCGAAACCGAAACTGAAATTTTAAACCTTGTTAACTACTACTCTTTCGCATGCAGAAACGGTTTGGTGCCTGTTGAATTGCATCTTAAAATTGCACTTGGAGACTACCCGAGGGAAGGCAAGTGTACTCTTCAGTGCTGATGCTATTTTCTTACCTATTGATTGGTCCACGGGCTTAAGTGCAAGGCTTAATTTGAATGACCTGTTTGGGTGATAATGCAGATGGAAGTCGCAAAGGTCTGAATGATAATAGAAGAGAGCTAACCCTAAAGGAGCCTGGTAACAGTCTTGGAGGGCTAAATGATATGAGGGAAACTGAAAAGGAGATTTTACTCACCCGAAACCTGCCGGGTTCTTCATCAACTGGAAGTTTAATGGATATGGATGTCTCATCAAAAGGCACAAATATCACAGAGAAGATAAAAAATAAAACCCATCCCACTGTTCCAGGAATTAGCAAGCTCCTAGAGGCTGAGATATCCAGTTTGACAGGAAATGGAATTCAAATTGATGTTTTTAAGGAAACACTACCTGTACCGGAAGAGATAGATAACGATTTACACCAGTCTCAAGTTCTCAAAGACAATGATAGAGCAAGCAAATTCCATAAAGAAGAAACTTTCAGTGTTCAAAGAAATGCTCCGACAGATAAGTACCCGTCTGCTGTTTTGGCGAAGGAGCAGATTGCACCCATTGTAATGAAGGATATAGAACTTGCTAACTTCAAACACATGGTGAAGCCTCCAAGGGATGTCAATATGTTCTCCAAACATGTGGGCCTGGCAGAGAGCCATCTGGCTACTTCAGAATCAATGGTCTCTAATAGCTTGGCTGATCCTTATTATGCTGGTGCAAATAGTGGCCTAGATGATCAGAGGAATCCGATTGCAGTGAAATATGGGAATCGGATTGCAGTGTCCGACGAATCTGCTGAAACAGAAGAAAACAAATCACTTTCCAATGACTTACCACATTCTTTGCCAAGGTACAGTACTTCAGAGAAGTGGGTTATGGACCAGCAAAAAAGGAAAATTTGTGAAGAGGAAAGTTGGGCATTAAAACAGAGGAAGACAGAGGAAAGAATTACAGTGTGTTTCGACAAGTTAAAGGTGTGCTTTAAACATTTTAGACATTGCTTGACAATGAAATTCTTTCGTGCATGGTATTTCTTGTTCTTGTTGTTCACTTTGCAGATATTCATTGTATGCTCCATCTGGGAAGTTGATTCCTTGGAAAGTTTCTTGTTAGCTAGAAGATTTCGTTCTGCCATTAACCTGGGATATGCTATTTACTATATTCAGTTGAACTCAGAAATGCCCGCACGATTATTTAGTGTATTTGATTGATAATTATAAACATATGGTAAAATTGATCAAATTTCAAAGGTCTTCACAGGCTGGGGGCCACATATTGTATTGTAATGGATAAATTTATCCGAGACATCTTATAAAGCTAAAGGGGTTTGATTTTAGGATAATCTAAATGATACCTTGTCCCAAATCGTCTGTTGTCATGGATAGCTTGTCCTAAATTAGTTTCATCTTTTTTGTTTGTCGACTTTCTTTTCTATCCTAGAATTATTTTTGTCCGATGTTCTTTCCATTCTGTAGTGTTAAGGAATAATTATCTAGACAAATGATAAACTGAAGGGTGCCCTTGCAAGAGCCCAATGGCAAGGGTGCCCAATTGGATCCACCTCGTTCACTGCAACCGGAGCAACCGTACCCCCATGGAAAATGACCAACATACCCCTAATCCCTATCTCATAAAATTACGAAAGTACCCCTATCTCATAGAAAATGACCAATGTACTACTATTCCCTATTTCATATAAAATGCCAAAGTACCCCTACCTATCTCATTGAAAATGACCAAAGTACAACTATTCCCTATTTCATATAAAATACCAAAGTACGCCTACCTATCTCATAGAAAATGACCAAAATATGCCAACCTATGAGGTATGGGTGAGGGAAAGATGATTGTATTTTGGTAATTTTCTATAAGGTAATGCTAGTTTGGTAATGCTATATGAAGTAGGGGTGTTTTGGTTAATGAGATGAGTATTTTGATCATTTTCTATGAGATAAGGGTATTTTAGTCATTTTAATGAGTCAGGGGTATTTTTCTCATTTTTAATGAGATAAGGGCAGCTAGGTCATTTCCTATGAGATAAGGGTACTTTGGTTATTTTTAGGAGATGGATATTTTTGTCGTTCCTATGAAATAAGCCTGTTCTAGGATTTTATCCTTTTTTTTTATTTTGTTTTCATGAAGTCTGTTTGATACTTGTCTCATTATTAGGAAAATTAATCAAATGAACATTAATCAACTGGATGGTATGCTACAATGCTATCATTAGGTTGCCACTTTATTTAAATATTTTTTAATCCTTATACAAGTAGCATGTCCATTTTAGTATGCCAAAGTCACTAGGTCTTGATCTTAAAATCTGTTCTCAATAGACCACCTGAAAACATATTAAAGAAAGTAATTTTTCTTTTTGTACTAATAAATATAGTTATTTACTTTTATTTTTATTGGATGTTATTTGAAAATAAAAATTTATACTGTATACCATCTTGGTGATCTAGTTTCTCACGAAGAAATGTCTGCTTGATGATCTTTAATGTTAATTCTTTTCCTAATTTGTCTTGAAATTGTATTGCTTTATGCATGGGAGAACGTCCCATACTTTGTTCCTAGTCTTTGCTGTTATATTTTAATTGATGTATTTGTCGTCACACTTCGGATTTTTTTAAAGTTGATCCATTTTACAGGAAAATGTGAGTTCATCCGAAGATATTTCAGCCAAGACAAAAAGTGTCATTGAGTTGAGAAAGCTTCAGTTGCTAAAGGTTCAACGCCGTTTGCGGAGGTATTTACTGCTCATATTTTAGGCTTCTGATTTTGGCACTACCATGTCTTAATAATTGCACTAACTCGCCTTGTCTTTTACTATTTAATGAGCTGTCAAAGGTTACAACAATTCCCCAAAAGCTCTAGAAAGGCAATTTTAAAAAAAGAGACAATGTTACTGCAATTATCAAAACATGGTAGTGCCAACATCAGTAGCCTTTTTTAGTATCAATATGGTGTCTTATATATGTTTCTTCTTGTTAGTTATCAAGGTAAGTAGTGGCCTATCTTATATAACTGTTGTCTCATGCAATTTCATTTTGCTTTTTTTTCCCCCTTTCCTGACACTGATTATGTTTGTTCAAACAGTGATTTTCTGCATGATTTCTTCAAACCTATCACATCTGATATGGAGCGCTTGAAATCAATCAAGAAATATAGACATGGAAGGCGGATGAAACAGCTAGAAAAATATGAACAAAAAATGAAGGAGGAGCGACAAAAGCGAATACGGGAGAGGCAGAAAGAGTTTTTCAGTGAAATAGAAGCTCACAAGTATGTATTACATTGACTATTTATTAATTCCATTCTGTTCGCTGGTACATTGTTTAAAATATTTATTTTCTTCAGTTCTTTATGGATTTTCACCATCATGATAAGGTGTTTGATAACCGCTTAAGCTCCTTGTCAAATTTGTGCATCATGTTGTACATAACATTTGGAATTGGGTTTGAGCTAACTTCTTTGTTTTAGCATGTTGGGGACACTTGATTACACAGTTCCATGACTGGCTTGTGTGTTGACCTTCTAGGGAGAGACTGGATGATTGGTTTAAGGTTAAGAGAGAACGCTGGAAAGGTTTCAATAAATATATAAAGGAATTCCATAAAAGGAAAGAGAGGATACATAGGGAGAAGATTGACAGGATCCAACGTGAGAAGATCAACCTATTAAAGAATAATGATGTGGAAGGATACCTACGGATGGTTCAGGTCTTACCAAAATTTCCTTTTTTTATGGTCATTTGGATGAGTACACTACTTCTTGACAAGGTTTAAAATTTCAGTTTCGGTTTCAGTTTTGGACATTGCCGAAACCGAAATTTTGGCCGAAATACCGTAATTCAGCCGAAATTCGGTTAAAAAAGGAAATTTCATTGTTGTGCCGAAATTTTGGTCGAAATTTGGGATTCTAGCCCAAATTTTGGATTTAGGTGGTTTCGGTGTCCATCCCAACCGAAATCCGAAATTTGGTCTAAATTTCAGTATTTCGGCCGAAATTTAAAACCATGCTTCTTGATTTATATGCTGATGCGTAATTCATTAACATATAGGATGCAAAATCAGATCGTGTTAAGCAGCTCCTCAAGGAGACGGAAAAATATCTTCAAAAGTTGAGCTCAAAACTGCAGGACGCAAAGTCCCTGGCAGGAAGCTTTGAGATGGAAGTGGATGATAATCGGGATGTAAATGCTGTTGAGAAAAATGACTTTACTATTGATAATGAAGATGAAAGTGACAATGCACAGGCAAGCATTACATTTTGAAAACTTTCTGTAAGTTATTATTGCCTGTCTCTGTTTTTTATATATATATTTTTTGTTTTTCATTTTGTAGCATTACCTTGAAAGCAATGAAAAGTATTATCTAATGGCTCACAGGTATGGATATCATATCTTTGTATTATCATGTAATCTTCATTCCGGGAAGGCTGGATTTGATGTGTTGAACTGTGGCCCACGACCACTAATGGGCAGCATTTATATTATGATGTATAAATAATTGATTATTGTTTAGGCCTTCAGTTCTATTTCCTTTTCCTTTTTCTTTTTTTTGTCTTTGTCCCTGAGAGAAGTCTGCGGGCATATTCTTATTGAATTTGCTTTCATTTACTTTTTCCATTTTCGCTCCATTTAATGACTTTATTGTTACTGCTGGAGATTTGATACAGCGAATGCTGTTTTCTGCAGTATAAAAGAGAGCATAAATGAGCAGCCAACTTCTCTTCTGGGTGGAAAGTTAAGGGAGTAAGTCTAATTCTAATAATTTATTTTCTCACCTGGACTTCTAATTTTTCAAAAATGATGAAATTCATTAAAAAGAGGGAAAACAGGACAACTATGAGGGGCGGAGATTCTCCCAGGACAAGCAGATCTATTTAGGCCGTCCTTATCCAAACTTTCTGCCACATGATTGGCTTCTCTTATGATTTCTTAAAAATTGTCATAAAAAAGATCATTTCTTAAATTTCTTTGTACCATATAGCCTTTCACTATATATCTACCTTCGTATTTTTATGGTCTCTATTTTTTATTTATAGGTACCAATTGAATGGTCTGCGGTGGTTGGTATCATTATACAATAATCACTTGAATGGGATTCTTGCCGACGAAATGGGGCTAGGTAAAACTGTGCAGGTATGGTTGAATGAGATGATATGAGATTTCATCAGTTAATTAGGGTTTTTCTATTGTTTTTCACAGCTATGGGAGATATATATATATATATATATATATATATATATATATATATATATATATATATATATATATATATAAAGAGGCATCTGATAAGCTGTGTTTTGGCAGGTTATTTCTCTTATTTGTTACTTAATGGAAACAAAAAACGACAAAGGACCATTTCTGGTAGTAGTTCCATCCTCTGTTCTACCTGGGTGGATTTCTGAAATTAGCTTCTGGGCCCCGGGCATTAACAAAATTGCATATGCCGGCCCCCCTGAAGAGAGGCGCAGACTATTCAAGTAATGACATCATTGTGAAATTCTTTGCCTTTTATTGTTTCGCTAGGGGTGCAACTCAGGTCGTGTTGGATCGGTTTGAGGCCAACCCTAACCCAACCCAAGATAGCATTCCCTCAACCGTAACCCAACCGTAACCCAACCCAACCCAACCCAACCCGAGCCTCGGGTTGAGGATGGTCAACCCTAACCCAACCTGCCTCTAAATCTCTCAACTCTAACCCAACCTATCTAACCCAAAATCGGGTCGGGTTGGTTTGGGTTCACCTTGGGCCAAACAGAAAAATACAATAACCCAAAGAAAATCAAGATAAATTAGAGGACAAAGGTTGGGTTCGGATCGGGTCGGGTTGCCAAGGCCTCAACCCTAACCCAATCTGAATTAAATCGGGTTGGCTTTTCCCAACCCCAACCCAACCCGAGCCAAAATCGGATTGAACTTGTCGGGTTCGGGTTGAACCCAACCCAAGTTGCACCCTTATGTGTCACTACCAATGTCAAGGTTGACTTAAACTCTTATTATTGCAGAGAAAGGATAGTTCAGCAGAAATTCAATGTCCTTCTGACAACATATGAATACTTGATGAACAAGCACGATAGACCAAAATTAAGCAAAATTCATTGGCATTACATTATAATTGACGAAGGCCATCGCATAAAAAATGCATCGTGCAAGTTAAATGCAGATTTGAAGCATTATCAGAGTTCTCATCGCTTGCTGTTGACTGGAACACCTTTACAGGTCAACGAAAATCCTCTATTTTCTGCTTCTCCTTTTTGAGTTCCATGTTGTTTAGTGTTTACTTGTATTTTTCCTTTTCTGTTTGGCCTGTGATAAGGCTTAGTTTGCATAGTTTTCATTGCCATTTACCTCCATCTCGTGTCCATTATCCTATGTGTCAGTTCCTATTTTCTTCATTTCTTCTGCAATTTTTTCTCTGTTCTATTTCCACCGCTATAGTTAATTGCATTTAATTTTGTTTTATTTCTTGCAATGTCTATTGTCTATTTTCACGTCAGTTTTCCATGAATTTTCTATTTGGAGTCTGGGTTTGGGTTCCAGTCTCCTAATCGTGAATGCAACCCTCTGTTGATTTATATAGAACAATCTTGAGGAGTTGTGGGCACTTCTTAATTTCTTGTTGCCAAACATTTTCAACTCATCAGAGGATTTCTCCCAGTGGTTCAACAAGCCATTTGAGAGTGGCGGTGATAGTTCACCTGATGAAGTAAGCTTTGTACTTCTATGCTTGCCATATAAATATTCTGTTTTGTCTTTCTTACCCAAAGGTAAATCAGTTTGTTAAATTCTTATATTCTTGTTGATGGTTTTGATTGAATAGGCTTTACTATCTGAGGAGGAGAATCTTTTGATTATAAACCGTCTTCACCAAGTCCTTCGACCTTTTGTACTTCGGAGGCTTAAACACAAGGTGATAGTTTTTAGTTTTGAGATGGATTTACGCTATGGAACATAAACTCTTTTGATTATAAACCGTCTTCACCAAGTCCTTCGACCTTTTGTACTTCAGAGGCTTAAACACAAGATGATAGGTTTTTTTGAGATGCATTTACACTATGGAACATATTGTTCGTGGTAACTGTTTCTTTAATAATATCATAATAGACAATGCTTTAGATGATTCTATAAAATTTGAATTTGGATTCGGTACTTGGATCACGAAGAAACTAAGTCAACTTGGTTCAGTTCCGAAGGTTATTAGCATGTTTTTTAAACAATGATCATAGCTTACAGTCAACTTGGTGTTCTAAACCTGCTGAGATTGTTATTTAAAAAAAATAAAAAATTCTAATGCTATTCAATCCTAACATTACTTTTCTTTTGTAGGTTGAAAATGAATTACCTGAGAAGATTGAGAGACTTATAAGATGTGAGGCTTCTGCTTATCAAAAGCTTTTAATGAAGCGAGTTGACGATAATCTTGGTTCCATTGGAAATTCAAAGGTATCCTTTACATTCTGCTATGTTTTCCCTTTGACTTGTTGAGGATAATCTTGGTTCCATTGGAAATTCAAAGGTATCCTTTACATTCTGCTATGTTTTCCCTTTGACTTGTTGTAAGTAACATTTGATCACTATTTTAATTTGGGAGTGTTCTCATCGTTTATTTAAGTCTGACTTGCCTAACCTAAACCTCATTATTCTTTGATCAGGGCCGCTCTGTGCACAACTCTGTGATGGAATTACGCAATATATGCAATCATCCATATATTAGTCATCTACACACTGATGAGGTATGTGGAATTGTGTCTTTCAGTAAATTTTCTGTTTTGAAGGTTTCACTCTTCTGTTTACCTGGTTATTCCTTTACTTCCATTACAATGCTGACTTCTTCCCTTTTTGTAGGTTGATAGTTTGATACCTAAACATTATTTGCCACCAATTGTGAGACTTTGTGGGAAGCTAGAGATGTTAGATCGTTTGTTGCCAAAATTAAAAGCAACAAATCATCGGGTATGCAAAAATCCTTAGATATGTTATTCAGTTCTCACTTTGCCAGACTTTATATAAGCTGATCCTTCAAGCACTGATTTTTGTGAAGAAATGTTTTTTTCACATGTATTCATGCTTTCAGTGACTTTATTTGATACTTGTTTCTATAAATTATATCCATGGAAGTGCTGTAAATGAGTTGGATCTATTTTGCGTGTACTCTTGTCTCATCCTTATGAGTTATGCTATAAAAATTCCCTACGAATTCCTCAATAATAGTTTTCCTTGATGTTTAAAATTGTTAGAGTATAAAAGATTAAATAACACCATCTCCATCAGCTTAAGCTTTTGGAGTAACTGGTAGTTTCACATGGTATCAAAGCCAAAGGTCCCCAGTTCAAACCTCTTGGATAGCAAAAATCCACATGCAATGGCCAAACCCTAAAAAGGGGCCACATGTGCCACGTGTAGGCCAACCCTAGAAAGAGGGGCCACACGTGAGGGGGAGTGTTAAAGTATAAAAGATTAAATAACACCATCTCCATCAGCTTAAGCTTTTGGAGTAACTGGTAGTTTCACAAAAATGATTGGTTATTGTATCCTCTGAAGTTGCTGCAGAGCATTTTCTTCAATTTACACATCTTTTTTTAACTGAGTTAAATTTATTTTTTTGGAAGGCATTAGTGTAACGACCCAATTTCCGTAACTGGGTTGCTACGAGCAAGAACCTGTTAAAACCACAAGAATTTTTTTTTTGAAACCATTACTTGAATATTAAATAACCCATAAATTCTTATTCCAATAGCATAAATTGTTCCACTACAATTAATTTAACTAAAAATCCCAAAGTAACCTATCTATTAAAAGACCCAAATAAATTAATCAAATCCAACTCAAGAAACTTAAAATAACCAAAAGAATCGACGACAAGTATCGTCTCCTTTATTTATTCGCTCCTTTATTTCTCCTACGCCTCTAGACATCCTCCTTCGCAAACGCTTCTACGCTTAGGTCTTCTAATCCTGGGAAAAAATGTGGGTCAACAGGAGGTCGATAGAAAACGAGGCAAGTATAAAATTTCAAATCGAACAACAGTTCAAGATCAATATTTAGCAAACTGGAAAATAGAATAAGTTGAACAATTGCAATTTTTCCATAACAACGATTTATAAAAAGTTCTACAAAACAAATAAGAGAAATTAATTTAGAGAAAACATGACATAGATACAGCTGGTATAAAAAGCAAAAGACAATATGAGTGAGTGTTATTCAGTTCAACTTAATCATTACGAATTATTAACCTAAAGCACTCCGGCTCCCAACTAGCTTGTTGCCTTTGCTGACACGGTCGGTTCCGCGTGGTCTTATTACGATAGATCATACCGCCTAGGGACTCGTAGTCTCCATAGGATTCCGTCATCAATGAGGGGTTGCGCGGTTCTCCCAAGTTGTATACATTTTAATTATCCCTTTCCTTAATTTCGTGGATGACTCAATGGTCTCCCATCACCCTTCCCTATTTCCTCTTTGAATAGTTTTCTATATCCCTATTTTCTTTTCAAACCTTTTCGTGTTATTGAAATAGCAACCAATTTGGTACTTATCAATTTATATTCAAGTTACGTTCCAAAACATATGATGTATAAAACTACAATCAATAAACAAAAATACAACTTAGTAAGAAAATAAAACTAGAATACCTCACCATCCCTATTGCAAGAATTGAAATTCCATACAAACAAAGTTTAGCTATCATCTGCCTTTTCCAACTGAAGATGTGAAGAAATTTAAAGAATCTCTACGCAGAATGAGGGTTGATCAACCTGTAAACGAGGCCGTACGCACAATTGCTAAGTTTCTCATAAACTTACAATTTTATTTGAGGTGGATTAGACCCAGTCATTAATTGAAAACTTAGGTGCATATACTAATAGGTAGATTGTACGAAAAATCATTTGAGATATAATATGTACGAAATCATTTATGAGAAATTTGAAAGAAAACCATTCAATTTATCTTACATACAACTGTTGGTAATCCATTGAGGCGTACGCAATAAAAATCATTTTATCAAATTTATATATATATATATATATATATATATATGTAAATATACGGGATTGCTAAAATACAACACATATATACATTTTATATGTATAATAAGGAAGCACTTATTTAATTTATGTTCATAGTACTGTTGAGAAGAGGCTCATATAATAAAGATCGTTTTATCTACTGTACACACCATTAAAACCATTTGAACAAAAACAATATACATGTGAAAAGTTGTTCTTATGTACTTTAGGTACATATATCTGTTGGAAATCAAGGTCTATATATAAAGAATTCTAGCAGTTATCCTATATACAGATATTGTTTGGAAATAAAAAGTCATTTTATTTGACATATGACATTGAACTGTTTGAATAAAACTCATGTAATAAAATCACTCTACTTAAAATTGTTCATTGACTGATAATAAAAAAGAATCATTTTTATTTAATTTATGTAACCAGGCCTAATGGAATAGTGTATACATCAGAAACACAATTTTTTTTGTATATGTATACACATATATACACATACATATGATGAAATCAGAATACATACGCTACTATCTACTCATTTATTTTATGCGTATAAATCCGACAGAATCAATTTTATTTATCTATTTACTTGGATTTGTTAGACTTTATTCCTATGTAAAAATATCACTTTATTTATTAAATTTTACAATCCGATGGAAATACGTACATATACAGAAAAATTATATTAGTTCACCATTTATACGGATCTGCATACCAGAAAGATCATTTTATTTATTTATTACGTCGGAAAAACTGAAAATCAGAAGACTTTAAGATTTTTAGACATAATAACTACTAACCTGAAGAGTGTACGATTTCCGAAGATGAAAGACGATTGTGTATGCCTCGAACAAGCTTTTTCTTTTCCTCTCTTTTCTTCTTATTTTTTTCTCTCTCAGTTCTCTCTCTCTTGGGCGTCCAAAATTTTGGACGTGGGAGAGAGAGTCCCAACTATATATACTTTTTTGTCTTTTGATTGGTTTCCCAATCTTGTAAAATTAACACCCCTAAAATCTCTCTCTCATTCTAATCTCTACTATTACTTAGCCTCTAAGCAACCTCACCTCTTTCCTTTATTGTTGTACAACTGAATAATAGGATTTTACTTAATCTAATGGGGCCCACTAGTTAGCTCCCAAGGAGGAAAAAGAGGGGAAATTCGTGCGCACACCTCCCTTTTTGGGAGTTGCACACGATTAGAATTTCCCAAACTTTTTGTTTTGTGTAACTCCCTTATTTTTCTCCTATAATCCCTCCACTAGAGAAATTAACTTACTTAAATTATAACTTACTAATTTTTAGAGATGCAACCTATTTAATATAACTTTACCCAAATCTGTTGGGTTGCCTTATTTCTTTTCTTTCTAGTTATCTTAATTAGTATCTTCAAGTTGGGCCAACTTATTGGGCGAGAATGGGGGGAAAGAAAAACTTGCCGTACCCACTCCAAAATTGGAGTGCGTGGCTATTTTTTGGGAGGATTGGGAATACGCCCAATTTTATTGGGAGTTGGGGGATGCGAATAAAATATTGGAGGTTTCTAACAAAAGGTACATTCTCGCTAATTTTAACTAACCCCAAAATACCCCTTAAGTCTCTTTTTAAGAAATAAAACAATTAGGGTTAGATTAGGTATAAATTTTTTTATAACTTTTGTGGTATTAATAACAAGGTTTTTATAAACATAAAATAAAGTTTTCGGGTGTTACAATTAGAGATTTTAAGGCTATACCTTGAGCCATTCTTCAAGGCCCAGTGCTTTCTCAATGCCTTGTGTACACATATACTCCCCAACCACTAAGCATAATTGAAATAGGGGTTTTTACATGATACACCTTCTTAAGCCTATTATTTTGTGTGTGATTACTATTTTCACATATACTCCCCAACCAGTAAACATAATTGAAATAGAGTTTTTTACATGATACTCCTTCTTAAGCCTCTTAACTTTATTGCTGTCCTTGTTGTAAATTAAATTACACTTGCTCCCTTCCTTTTATTAGCCTATTTCAATCATGTCCCTTTGACATGAAGGTCGTTGAAAATTTTTGATGCCCATCAATATCCTTTTTCTGGATCGCTATCAGTCTTTTTTCGCCGTGCAGCTATCCTAATCAACCTCGACATGGGCTTTCCCGCTGCAATACTCCGTATGGCTTCCTCGCCTGCTAATAATGAATGTAAAAGTTCTACCTTGACAGCATCTCCTCCGAGTCCACCAAATTGGCCCATCCCCTTCTCCTTAAAGATTCCGGTGTCAGGATCTTCGCTTGCGGCTCCTAAGAAGAAAAATGCATTGGAATCCAATACCCTTAAGTCACCTGTATTCACAATTCCTCCATTTTCAGCACTCTTTGCACAATCCACTTCTCATTTGTCCTGGTGAAGAGATTGGCAGTGCTAATGGCTCCGCTAAGTTCGCCATGTTGAAAGAATTCGAGAATATCATGTGGTTTGTACTTTGCACGTGATAAAGGGCAGGCACCACGAACAATGAATGCAAGATCTTTTGCACGGATTGGTCATTGTCAGGGCTTTGGTTGCTCCCAAGCACTAGTCAATGATGTACAATAATGGGGAGATGGGGAATTTGATGGAGAGCATGTAGGTCGTGGCACAGTTTGGGGAGTTTGGGGAGTTTGGGGAGAGTCGGTTTGATAGTGTTAGCCCAAGGGTTGAACCTTGGTCATTCTCTCAAATCTTGTTTTGGTGACAACAAACACAATATGTCATCTGATATTAGTGTCTTTTACTAATGCCTTAAATGTTTTTTTTTTTTTGAATGGTACTAATGCCTTCAATGTTGTCTAAGAATTTTCTGTAGAGGTCAAAGTTAGTGAATTAGAGCATGAAGGCATGAAGCTTGTAGCCTTGGAAAATGGTGCTTTAGTTGACGATTCCAAGACGAAGAGAATAATATCCATGGAGTTGCCTTGCTCAAGATAGAAGACATGAAGAATTGAAGATCAAGAGGTCAAGTCTTAGTGTATTTCTAGTCCCTCTTTGTAAGTGTAAGTTAATGGCACTAGAGAAGCTTCAAATCCTTTTGAAATCATTTTTAACAGAAAGTAGACTAAGGTTTTTTGAATGCACAAGAAAGTCAAAATCTGATAAGAAACGGGGGAGGTATGATTTTTTGAAGTTAACATTGCAAACAAGAACAGATACTTGCACGGATATGGATGTCCATGGACATGGACGTCCGTCCGTCCAAGGGACTGGCCCAGCCAGTTCCCAACGGCTAGTCCGACGGATGTCCGTGGAAGAGAGAATCTTTCCTTTGGAGAAAGAAGTTTTGGATTGCAGCAGTGACATCGTCTCCTGTTACGTACCAGAACCGCTTGTAAAATTTGCCATTGAAGCTGTTTGGGCCCGGGGCTTTGTTCCCATTTGCATGACAAATAGCTTCTTCAATTTCCTCCCCTGTGACTGGCTTTGTAAGATAGGCAGCGGCTTCTACCGTAAGCTTTCGCTTAGGGTCAGGAATCTGGGGAGGAAGATAGTCATTTGGATCTTTTGGACTATTGAGGACAACTTTAAAATACGTGATCAGAACATCTTTGATTTCCCTTTTATCAGTTGTCACCTCTCCATTTGTTTTCGTTAACCCACAACCTCACGGTTGCAACACTAAGTACCTTCCAACTGAGATATTGACAAAACCCATTAACTAATCTATAAACTAATCCGTGTCTAGGTTTTTAATTTTGCAAATTCAGTTAACTCATAGGAGATTGGTGTTAGGAGTGCCTCATACTAATATATTGAGAGAGATGTGCATGGAGGTTCTAGTTTTGTGTCAAGATTTAAGTATTCATTTATTTCTGGAATTTTGATTTGTAACTCATAATATTGCTGGAATTTAAAGGTTTTGGGCTGTACCTGCTTAAGTGATATATTATATCTTGATTTTGGGGGCCACCGCATTTCCTGAGGATGGGATCTGTAGAAAATAGTTCTTATGAGTTACGTCTCTGAAGATGGGTTGAGGGGAGGCGTTAATGTTTGATACAATTCTATATGAGAATGTAACTTCTCAAACATTTTCTTCGGCCTTTTCTTTTTCACTGGGGTGCGTAGTTTAAAGTTACACTTTAGGTTATGACTAGGGTTGCAACTTGGGCCGTGTTTTACCCTACCCGCGTCAACCCGACCCGAGAAACGCAAGGGCCGGGTTTAGAGAAGGTGGGTCTCGGGCTGGGTCAGGTTTGAGTTTTGAAAACCCGAGATATTCTCGGTTCGGTTCGGGTTTAATGATAAAAACCAGGAAACCCTGTGTCACTTCCTTCTTATCCGCGTTAGTACGCGTTTTATATTGAAAAATCCGTGCTACATTTTTATCCGGGTTAGTACGAAACGATAAAATAGAAAATTAGAAACTTCCCTGTTCACGAGCCAATCTCTCTCTCTCTCTCTCTCTCTCTCCAAATACCTTTACATGTTTGTACGCCCTTTCATCATATAATTTCTCCTCTGTTCTATATTTTTCTTTTCTTTATAAAGGGATTAACAGTGGGGTCTACACGTACGAACCAAGACTCCCACGGTCTCTCTCTCTCTCTCTCCTCAGTTCTTTTTCTTCTATATTTTTCTTCTCTATAAAGGCATGAACAATTTGGGTCCACACCTACGAACCAATACCATCTCCGATGATCTCTGTGCTGGCCGAACTGTCGCCATGGTCAATATCAAGGGTGGACTATAATACCATGTAGTTCTTTTGACGTCTATGCCCACTGCCTGAAATTATATAAATCTTACTCCCACCCTTTGATACTCAATGCCTTTAGTTAATGGTATTTGTACAACAAGAAAAAGGTTCATTGCGTTCTTTTCTAACAATACAAAGGCTTGATATTGCCTCTGGTTAGACATAAATCAATCCTTGGTGTATAACATACTCTGGTTCAATCTACAGTAGCAAGATGTAGCTTGGTGTATGTTGTCATTTCTTCTTAACATTCTACTACATGGACATTGATTCTTGGCTGTGAAGAATACTTTTTTTTTTCTTCATTTCTAAATTTCTAAGATACTGTGGTGCATGTATTGAGTCTAGAAAAACCCGACTCGACCTGACCCGAAAAACTATCTTTGGTAGGGTCGGGTTTAGGAATCTTGGGTTTTTAGAAAATAAATCCGACCCGACCCGACCCGAAGTAGTTTCATGGGTAGCGTAGGGTTCTGGAAAACTTGACCCACTTGACCCGAGTTGCAACCCTAGTTATGACCAAGGTTTTAAACTTTGGTAATTTCGGACGAAATTAGGAAATTTTGAGCGGAAATTTCGGTAATTTCGGCGAAATTTTGGATAAAATATTAATTCTTTAATTCTTTACAGAATTTCAGCTGAAATTACCTAACCGAATTTTCGGCCCAAAGCACCGATTTTCGAGCCCTTCTACCTAATTTCGGCCGAAATTTTGGGATTTCGGCAGAAATTTCGGTTTCGGTGAGGACCGAAATTACCCCCGAAACTGAAATTTAAAACCTTGGTTATGACTCTTGGAAGTGGTTTGCCACTGTTTAAAACTCCATTAGTCAATCATTGACTTGCCCCAGTGGACTCAACTTTGGCCCTACTCAGTCAATTCAAAATTTCATTTGACTTGAACAAGTCAATATCAAACTTGCTGTGAAAATCATTGACTTTTCAAACTTGACAAGGGTTTACCTTAGGTGTGTTCTTATTCGAGTACAATATTTTAAACATTGGTTGCTGAAACCCAGACCCAAAGTCTAGGACTATGGGTTTGACTCAATTGGTGAGGCATTTTAGGACATTTTGATACTTCCCTTATAAAGGGTTATTTGAAAGATTTATCAGTTACTAATCTGTACTGGAAGTTTAACTTTCTGAGATATCAAATGACAAACATTGTGATACCTCAGAATAAGAAATTGTACCGATATTAGATATAAAATAAATAATAAATAGGTAGTAATAAATAGAGAAAAATGGAGAAATAAATAAATAGTGGCTTTCATCTTTTCTATGATTACTTCTTAAATGGTGGGGTCCTCTCTATACACGGGAGCTCCTTCCCTCATTTAATCAATGTCATTAGTAACTTGTACAGTTCACACTCTTTTGGCTCTATCCATGAATTATCCAATAATAGGTCGGTTATCCGAATACCTCTGAGGCCCAATTCTCGTACCGTATACTTTACTGATAGTTCTTTTGGTCAAAGTGGCTATCATGTTTCAATCATATGCCACTCTTTGAATTTACTATCATGCATTTTTTTTTGTTAGTGTTGTATCCTAGGTTTTGGAAAATGCTTAGTCATATCTCCATTCTTGTTACTGTTTCTGTGTCCATGTTTGTATCTCTGTCTATGTACATATTCTTATCCTTATCTGTATCATAGATGCTATCTGTATCCGGATTTTTTGATTCATTTATTATTTTGTGGCATCATATATTTTGTTTATATAAAAATATTTTCATGCATTACACATTACACTACTGCAGCATATAGTTTTATTTTTCAGACAAATATGCAATGATATGAGATACATTTTCACGCGAACTATTGCAAAATGGGTATCATGTTAATTAGTAATGGTTCCATCTGAAAGCTGAACGGCCATTTAGATCAGTTTTAACTTTCTTGATTTGTGCAATTTCAATCCTCAATGATTTGAAAATTGACGAGCTTTATGTGACTAATAATGCTACAGGTTCTTTTCTTCTCCACAATGACTAGACTTCTTGATGTTATGGAGGAATATCTCTCCTGGAAACGTTATAGGTACCTTCGTTTGGATGGGCATACTCAAGGTGGTGATCGTGGGGCCCTTATTGAGGAATTCAACCGCCCAGATTCTCCTGCTTTTATTTTTCTGCTGAGGTGAATCTGTTTGTTTTGTGCTACTTCCTATGTCACAAATATCTCCGATATTTTCAAAATATCATTTTTTTATAGCGACATTTTGATAAACGACAAAATCCTGAAATAATTCCAATATTTTAAAAATATAGCGATATTTTCATTTTTATCCTAAAATATCGTGACAATAAAACGATAATTTCCTGACATTTTTATTTTATATTTTTTCTTAAATTGTAAATTTTTATATATTTTTAAATAATTTTATTTTTATCGTTTTTCCCAATATAAACCGAAAAAAATAAAATAAAAATTAATATATCCCGAGATTTTCCCTTGCCTAGAAATTCCCGAGAACAATATTTGTTACATAGGTTACTTCTACACATCGAAATGAATTTAGGCATTTAGGCATCTAGATTATTGATCTGATGGGCACGCATTGAAGAAATATGAAATATTTATAGTAATTACCTTATATAGAACTAATTTTTCTGCATGTTGTCGTAGTATTCGGGCTGGAGGTGTTGGAGTGAATCTCCAAGCTGCTGATACAGTCATCATTTTTGATACTGATTGGAATCCCCAGGCAATATATAAAAGATTGTGATCCTTTGAATATTTTATTTTTAACTAGCATGCATTTATGTCCATTCTAAGGCTTTACATGATGATCATTCAGGTTGATCTGCAAGCTCAAGCAAGAGCTCATAGGATCGGCCAAAAGAGGGATGTACTTGTTCTGCGATTAGAAACGGTGATATTATCCGCACCCCCTCCCCCCTCCCCCCACCCCACTTGAAATAATTTTGCTGCCTTAGTTGAGGATATTATGCTCTATGGTTATTTTATCCACTTTGTGTAGATTCTTTCAGCTATGTATTAACGTTTGACAGTATTATTTTTCCTTCGTCTCATGTCTTCACTTTCGTGTTTTTGTACTTTGTTAGAGACACCACCCTGTGTTTTTTCAAGGCCTTTCTCTGTTTAGCAGTGCACTATTTCTGACTGCCACAGCCATGCATGGCCTACTTATTTATTTTAGTACATTAATGGCTAGTTTAGGTGTGCAATCTAAGTGGATCTTGGAAGCAATTTTTGTGAGCTTGCAATTAAAAAATATATATCGCAACTTTACACACAAACTGCACCCAGAATTCGATTACATTGCATACACACAAAATTGCGCCCAAAATCCAATTAGATAGTACACTCAAAATAGCCACAAGTGTCAGTTCTTTATGAAATTTATTTTTGAAAATTCTTTATGAAATTTATATTAACATGATGTAATAACTTTAACTAACAACATTTGGAATCTCAAAGACACTCAAAACTAAAGCTTTCTTTGTCAGTGGCTAGCCAGAATGGTAGGTGGGTTCTGGAACCATGGAGGAAACACTGAGATGTCATTCTCATGTGTCTTAGGGATTATGGATTCAAACGTGGGAGATTCTTGTACACTTTTGGAGGGATTAAAGATTATGTAGGGACCTAAATGGAAGATTGGTAGATGAGGGGCTTTGGTAATTTTTTTCGGGGGTCTGGATGACTATGTAGTCATGGAGGTTGGCACATTATAAACAATACATGACTTGTCTTGGTGAACAGACCTGTCCTCCATATCAACTGCAAAAGGTTCCAAATAACTTCTTTACGGGAAAAGTTTGTCTTTCAGTTTTCTTTAATAGGCAGTTACTTTCCTTTTTTGGTTGGTAAGCTGGGATTGAATCTGCGACCTCAAGGTTGAGAAACAATGCCTCAACCAATTGAGCTACAGGTCCAACCCCTTATTAGGCAGTCTAAGTCTCTCCCTGTTAACTGCTTCACTCTATTAACAAGGTTGTTACTTATCAACTCGGTTAGTAGGATAAGGGTACAGGCAACCATAAGCGTGTGTTTGGATTGCCTGAGCCAGGGATTGGAATCGGCAGGGATCCTATACCGATTCTTTATTTTGGTATGGGTATGGCAGATATCTGATATGCTTTTGTTGAATATGGACTAAGGATCCTTGGAATCGGCAGGGATCCTATTCCAGCTTCAATGTTTAATCTACCAAATTGTAACAAAAATGATGAAGGGCGAATAAAGCCTTTGAGGTTGAGTAGGAGCGAGGTGTCTTCATAAAGCCTTTGAGGTTGAGTGGGAGCGAGGTGTCTTCATCGAGTTTTGATTCGATATCCGAGGAGTTGTTGAACTGCTCGATTGAAGCACAGCAATGCACGAATCCGTTGCATATGGGAAGGTCCCTAGGGTTAGCTACAAGGAGTAGATGAGAAGCAAGAATATTCCTAGGTAAATTAGGAACCTGAACTCATCGTTACACTACAATAGGATAGCTAGCAAAAGAATGTGGAAAATAAAGGAAAAAGGAATGGGTTGATGAAATTTTCTCGATGAAGGTCTTTCACAGAACATAAAGGGTATTGGCTTTAACAAAAAAGATAAGATCTATTAGAGAGATTCTTATGGGGAGAAGGATTAGCCTTATGACTATCAAGGAAGCAATAACTGAGTGGCTCCAGTTCGTCGGCTAGACAAGAATGGGTCTTGGTCTTTAGCATCGGCGGGCACACTTTGAGAGAGCGCTCCTTACCAGGATATTTCAGTATCTCACTCTATACTCATGCTGTTACAATGCCAGGTTCAATGAGATTGTACAGGAGATGTAGGGTTATAGGGACTTTGAATGGGAGGCCGTTCCAGCTAGAGGGACTGCAGGTGGCTTCTCGTTAGCGTGGGATCCAGAGATGGTGGTGAGGGAGTGTTTCATGAGAGGCCAATACACTCTTTTTGTGGTTCTATCGCAGTTAGGGGGGTAATTTCAGTTGGCCTCTTATGACGGTGTATTACCCTAATGATCCCAAAGGTTGGCGGGCATTGTGAGGTAGACAATATCCACATCAGATGGTCATTCCCTTGGTTTATAGGAGTGGATTTCAATACTGTGATGTTCACCCACGAAAAATAGGCAATAATAGGGTTCCTACTATCCTGACACAATTTAAGTGTTCTATAAATTGGAATTGTTCGGTGGATTTGCCCCTGAATGGGCTGATATTCACGTGGATGAGCAGAAGGATTACCGGGTTTTTGGGAGACTTGATAGATTCTTGGTGTGCAGGGAGTGGGATGCTCATTTTAGTGGTACTTGCTGATTTTCATTCCCTAGAGGCTAGAACCATTTCTGATCACTCTCTTCTCATTTTGGAAACAAAAGGTGTCATGGGACTCAATGCCATTTACTATTGAGAACTTTTGGCTTGGGATTGGGCTTCAAAGTGCTTGTTCAGAAGTGTCAGCTGGAGATGGAGGGTTGTAACAACAAAGAGGGCTACATTTGGATGTATTGTTTGCGTGGTGGCAACCATGGTTTTAATTTTAAATTTCGACTGAAATCCGAAATTTCAGATTTCGGTGAGGACCGAAACCGAAACATACCGAAACCGAAATTCCCAAAATTTACAAAATTTCGTTCGAAATTCACGATAAAATATTAATTTTTTATTCCGTTAAAGTATTTCGATCGAAATTACCAAAATTTTAACCGAAACCGAAATTTTAAACCGTGGTGGCAACAAATAGGCTAGAATTTTTGAAAGGTAAGGTTGAGGAGTGGTGAAAGGTGTTAACTAACCAACTTCTCCAAAAGCTTAAGTTGTTGGAGAAAGGCAGTTTTTATCTTTTATACTTTAACACTCTCCCGCACGTGTGGCCTACTTGGCAAACACGTGGCACATGTGGTCCCACTTTAGGCCGACCATCGCATATGGATTTTTGCTGTCCGGGAGGTTTGAGCTCGAGACCTTTGGCCCTGATACCATGTTAACTAACCAACTTCTCCAAAAGCTTAAGCTGTTGGAGAAAGGCAGTATTTATCTTTTATACTTTAACATAAGGAAATGTTTGGGTGCATTGTTAGAGAACAAATATGTTACCTGGTGAGCTGGGGTTGATTGAGGCGTGGGAGTCTAGGAGCCTCTCGGAAGAGGAAAATTAGAAGAAAGAGAAGCTGATGTTTGAGTGTGGGGAGCTTCTCAAATGGGAGGGAATCACTTGGAGGCAACACTTCAGGCCCACTTATCCAAAGAAGAGGGTTAGAAACACTTGTTTTTTCCACCGTATTGCTAATGGAAGGAGGAATAACCACATTTGTAGTTTGGTGGTGGTGTTGTGGGTGGGGGGTGTTAGCTGGTGAGCACCAAAAGGTTGTGGAGTAACTATTCTGGAGTTCTATGAGCATCTGTACCAGAGGGAGAGATCCGTGGGCCTACTCTGGATGAGATCCAGTTTGTTAATATTTCGGCGAAGAGTGCCCTTGAGATTGAGAGACTCTGAGTAGGAGCTGTGATGCAGATATTATGATTTATTTCCGTATTATTTAGTTTTTAGTATTTTTATTTCTATGTTATTAGTTTCTAGGATTTTATTTTCTATGTTTTTTAGAATTAGGAAAGTTAATTATTTTCCATGGAATTTTATTTCCATCCCATTGCCTATATATAGGCCTCATTGTATTAGGAATAGGAACTTTGATGATTAATAAAGATTGATTGGCTTCTCCCCTTAAAGGTTTCTTCTCCTCCCTCTAATTTCGTCTCTTCTTCTTCTTCTTCTTCCCCTATTCGTCTTCTCTTCTATTCTCGTTCTTCTCTTCTTTTCTTCCCCTGTTCTTCTCTCTCTTCTCTTCTTCTAATTCTATCCCCTTTCGTCTATTTCTCTTTCTCTCCCCTTTCCTCAATTTCTCTTCACGGTGCTACATCAATTTGGTATCAAAGCGAAAGATCCGAGATCCCTGGCAATTGAATACGGTCCGAGTTAAGGCCTTTCTACACTGCCGAGTCAACTCGCCAGTTGAATCGGTCATCTTCAACCTCCAAACCAGTCCCCTTTTACTGCCTAGAAACTTCAAAAGTTTCAGCCCAGACCCAAAACCCAACCTACATCAACTGACCACCCCATCCCTGTCTATTTTCCGCCACCCCTACCCCATTCTCACACCCTTACCAGCACCATAACAGCAACTTATTGCTGTTTCCATCACCCATTAAATAGAAAAACAGTCCCTGCACTTCTCCACCCACAGATTCTTCCAAACCCTTTTTCTCAGCCCAGTTTCCCATCTTCTTAAAATTTTAAAACCCAGCCCTAATTACCTTAAATCTAGGAGATCAAGACCCCTGCAACCCAAGCCCATATAACATACCTTAAATCTGCTTCACAAATCCGCTATCAGCCTCTCAGAACCCTAAAAGCCAAGTAAATCCCATTCTCTTACCCTTTTGATACCCACCCTTTGTAGGCTTGTTGTCTTAGTTCTATCCAATCCCTTCCTAAAACCCAGATTCACGAAGCTTGCTACCACTGGTACCCGACATCCTCTCTTGGTTGTTGGCGCGAGGAAGGAGGTAACTCCATCACCGTTAGTTTCTCTCTCATATCTATCTAAAGTTAGCAAACTTTTAGCAAACTGTAGATAAGTTATTATTTCCTAAAAGAAGGGAAAGCTCTCACTGACCACTTTATTGAAAGAAGGAAGTTTCCTTCTCATACAAGCATCGTACAAGAGGCCAAGTGGGCCCCAGTTATTGAAGGCAAGTTAGGAAAGTCCAAAAGAGGTCAGTTACTTGTGCTATAAGTTACTTATACTAC
Source organism: Tasmannia lanceolata (assembly GCF_043159265.1). NCBI lineage: Eukaryota > Viridiplantae > Streptophyta > Magnoliopsida > Canellales > Winteraceae > Tasmannia > Tasmannia lanceolata. The sequence goes on from NW_027518721.1 coordinate 3,790,050, forward strand.
AAGCTTTCCTTATATTATTCAATATCTGCCCCACCCCTCTTGCTTTTTTTTAGTGGTGCCCGTGACCACTTCAACCATAAAAAAAGAAGAAAAAAAGGGCTTATTACCTCACCCCCCCCTTTCTTCCCTTGGGCACCCCCTTTCTTTTATCTTTAAGCAAATTAGACCCCCTCATTTTTACCATTAGGCACCAAAAAAAAATCACAAAAAAAATCAGAAAAAAAAAACAGAAACTGAATTTTCTTTTTCTTTTTCTCTCATTCCCTCTCTACACTTTATCTCTCCTCCATCACATTTTATCTCTCCTCACCCGAGCCATTTCTGCTCAAAATTGAACCTCGACCTCAACACGAAAGTTGTTCGTGACATCTTTTAGAGCGCATCTAGCCTATTTTCAGCGGCGGACAGCAGTCTTCAGCACAATTTCAGGAGCCATCTCAGCCGTTGATCGCGCCCCTTCTTCCGATCATCAGCTTTCACTCATCCTATTTCAGATCCGCGACAGACGTTGTGCTTATTTCGACATGCCAGACCTATCAGACGGTTGATTTCAGTTTTTGACGCCGATCTCAATGGCTCCGCCCTATGTTCCATATTTTGATGGGTACGATGATAGTTATTTGAAAGGCCATACTCACTATAGCTATTATGAGGATGCATGTCTACGATGGATCTATGGTTTGGATGCATATTATGTGTACTACGACTATGATGACAGAGCGCCCATCCACCGACTCAGAAAAATTGTGAGAGGACAAGCTCAGGGTTATTTGAGACACTTGGAGGCGAAGCGCCGTCACTTAGGCGAACCTCCATTCCGTCGATGGGAGGAGGTTCTTGAGGAGTTTCTTTACGCTTAAGCGAAAGTAGCTCTTTATCAGTACGAGCAGAGGATAGTACGCGAGGAGGCAGCTCGCCATGAATAAGAAGCCGTCGCCCACCGTAAGCGAAAAGCCGCCGCCCGTCGTGCACAAGAGGCCGAAATTGAAACAGAAAATGGATAGCAAGAGAGTTACATGCATGCGAAGGATTTTGCTACCACTACTGCAGAGCCGCATGATGAACCGGCTGGCCTTGTGGATGAGACCATTATAGTTGTTGAGCCCATGATTATGTTAGATACTGAATCCATGATGAGAGATACTGAGTCCAAGATGTCAGATTTGGAGCCAGATAGTTCAGTGATTGTTGAGGCAGACGACGATGAGCATGACGAGTCAGAGATTTTCCGAGCACCGATTGCCGAGTATCTAGAGATAGATCTTGACACTTCCACAGTAGAGACAGATATTGTGACCGAGTTGACCGAGCATAGTCATGTGTCGGAGATTGATCTGGAGGATTGTCCGCCTGATATCACTATGTCAGATACGATTATAGCAGATGACTTTGTTGTTGATTCCATTGCACCGAATTTGATACCAAGAGATGATATATTTATTGAGGAAGGTCATGGATTGGTCCTGCCCATAGCTGTTATGCCGATCCCACCGATCCAGGAGATGTATGTTGCCATTTTCCAAGTTTCATTGATTCTCCGGAAAGGTCCGCGTCTTTTTGATTCTGCATGGATGATTTCTTCTGTATTGCTATGCTCGCGTTCCATACCACTTTCCCAGTCCTTACGAGCGTTGTCCAGCATTCCAGAGTTCAGAGGATTGCGACTCATGCTACTTGAGTGGGTCCCTACGTATTTGACCCAGGAGGATTGGAACTTGAGGGCGAGTTCTTTTCAAGTGGGGGAGAATGATGCAAATATTATGATTTATTTCCGTATTATTTAGTTTTTAGTATTTTTATTTCTATGTTATTAGTTTATAGGATTTTATTTTCTATGTTATTTAGAATTAGGAAAGTTAATTATTTTTCATGGAATTTTATTTCCATCCCATTGCCTATATATAGGCCTCATTGTATTAGGAATAGGAACTTTGATGATTAATAAAGATTGATTGGCTTCTCCCCCTAAAGGTTTCTTCTCCTCCCTCTAATTTCGTCTCTTCTTTTCTCTCTCTTCTTCTTCTTCTTCCCCTATTCGTCTTCTCTTCTATTCTCGTTCTTCTCTTCTTTTCTTCTCCTATTCTTCTCTCTCTTCTCTTCTTCTAATTCTATCCCCTTTCGTCTATTTATCTTTTCTCTCCCCTTTCCTCAATTTCTCTTCACGGTGCTACATCAAGCTGAGGGAGGCAATATTTGACACGAAAAGACAAACGTGGATCTGGGCATATAGACAATATCACTTTTGCCTTGTACCAGGATAATTAGGAGGTTGTGAAGGGAGATGGCTTGTCGATGCTCTGACAGTTATTTTTGTCAGGGTACGTTGGTAGAGTTACTAGTTCTACTAATCGCTTTCATCTGTAATAGGGAAGGGGGCCGTTGAGATAAAGAGACTATATCCCAATCGGCTTGGTTAGTAGTGCCAATAAAATAACTGCAAAGATTCTTATGAAGAGCTTGTGTGGTGTGCTGGAAAAATCGTTTCCCTTAACCAAGGGGCGTTTGTGGAGAGGCGGGGTGCTTATTGCCAATGAGTGCCTTGACTCTAGGAATATAACTAAGTCACCAAGGTTTATTTGTGAGGTAGATATGGAGAAGGCATACAACATGGTGAGGATTGGGGGTTCATTGACAATTTGATGGTGATAATGGGTTTTTTAATAAATGGTGGAGGTGGATAATGGGGTGCAGGTCTTGCCACATTTTTCCATTTTGATCAATGGCACGCCCATTGGTTTTTATAGGAGCGCGGAAATTTGAGGCAAGGGGACCTGTTCTCTTCCTTCCTCTTCACGGTTGTGGGTGAGGCTCTTAGTAGGATGATTCACAAAGCAGTGGAGATTGGGCTTTTCAATGTGTTCTCTATGGGTAGGAATGTGGTTTCCATATCTCTCCTTTAGTTTGTGAATGACACAATGATCTTTTGCAATGGTTCTATTAATCAAATTAAGAGCCTTAGGGGTCTTTTGTGGTGGTTTGAGGAGGTGTTGGGTCTAAACAATAGTGTGTGTGTCTGTGTGTGTGTCTGTGGGTGGGGGGCAGGTGTGTTACTCGGTGTGGATATGAACGTAGAGTTGACGAGTTGGGGTAGGCATTCCTATCAAAGCTTCCTCTTCGAGTAGGCATTCCTATCAAAGCTTTATGAAATTCAGTTATCGAGGGGATTCAAAAGAAACTTACCCATTGGAAAATTCCTATTTATCTTTTGGAGGGAGAATTAATCTCATAAAGGCTCTAGTTTCCAACATCTCCATCTATTTTATTTCCCTCTTCAAAATTTGCCAAGAAGAATGAGCAGCTCCAACGTAATTTCCTATGGGAAGGAAAGGAGGAAGGCAAGAGGGGGAAATACTTAGTGAAGTGTGAAAATGTATGAACATGCGAACTGAAGTGGAAAGGTGGCCTTGGGATTGGCAATATTTAATGGAGGAATGTGGCTCTCCTAGGCAACTGGCTATGGAGATTGGGGGAAGAAAGAAATGCTTTTTGGAGGACCATTATTGTGGGAAATATGGGGAAGGGGGTGGGGGTGAGATGTAGGTAGTGACAAGGAATCAAGTGTGTGGTGGTTAATGTTTTGTCTCAATGTCTTTTCGGGTCCTTCATTAGGCTTAGGTTTGGGGGTTGGTAATGTTCCACTGCCATGTGTTCTCGTCCCTCTGTAGATTAGTCTGTGAGAAGGATGCCCATATTCAGGATTGTTGTAAGGGAGGGAGTGAGTGAGGTCGGCCTTATGGAGGAACTTCAAAGCAGACGAAAGCTCTGCCTTCGAAGCCCTTCTTGTTCTTGGTTTTCTTAATAAATTTCCGTGTCCCTTTTTGTGGGTGATAGGAGAATTTCGGCTTTGGGTCCAAGGGGTATGTTTTTGGTAAGGTCATTTTTTCATTGCTTACTAAAATGGAACACCCTATCTTTTAGGTGGATGGTGATTTGTAAGCCCTTTGTGGCCGCCAACGGTCCAAGGTTTGTGTTGGACGATAGCTCAACAAAAGATTTAACATTCTTGACATCCTTGAGAGGAAAATTTTCAATTTGGCAAATAGGTTCATGCTTTGTTGGAGTGCTGATGAGTCCTCTGACGACCTCTTTCTTCATTGCATGCTTGCTAGGAGGATTGATGCATTGTTCTTGCCTGTTCAGCATGTAGTGGACCTTCCTGACAACTTTCAAGGATCTTTGGGGTTTGGCGATCAGTTCTCCTTGGCAAAGGTTATTGGTGTTTTGAAGAGCCTTCTCTTGAGGTTTGGCGAGGAAGGAATTCCATTGGTGCTCACTCTATTCAGGACCTGTTCCGAAAGTAGGAGGAAATTATTGGCAAAACGGTGTTAAGGGAAGGGGAAAGAGATATGTCATCCGCCCCCAGCAGCACAATAAAAAACAATTGGTGGCGTGCTTGGGAACCATTTGGGTGACTTTCTTCTCATTTGTTCCAGACTAGTAGGCAGATCAGAGTCTAATAAAGCGGAGGCATGTGTTCTTCTCATCGGTCTTTGGCTATTTGCTGAGTTCTTTGAGGGGGACTGTTGGTGGCAGGGGAACTCATCCAGTGTCATCACTTGGGCAGTGAAATCCTCTCCCGGCCCTTGGAGACTGTCCTGGGTTGTTAATGATGATAGCAGATCTTTGTTAATTCTTTTTCTATTTTGTTATTCCATTTCTCCCTTGTCACGAACGATATGGTTGATAGTCTTGCCGAGGACAGTGTGTCCAGGGATTCCATGTACCAGGGCAATCTCTGCCCCCATTGTTGTCTGTTTGTTGTTTCAGTTAATAAAGTTCTTCTTACTCGTTCATAAAAAAGAGATCTTTGAAACATGATGATATAAATGACTTCAAATGGATATTCAACGGATATTCAGGGCGCAAAGTTCTGCCCGTTGGAAGGTCAAGATGTCAGACTTTTCTCGACATGTATTTGCACCGTATTAGTTAGCAAGGTTTTAAATTGCGGTTTCAGTTTCTGTCACCACGGAAACAAAAACATTTTCAATTTCAGTTGGAAATTTCGGTGGAAATCCTGTAAAATCCTTAAAGTGTATGCAGACATATGCAAATTATATAATTTTAAGATGAAACTTCACGAAATGCTAGAATAAACATAAATACAAACATGGAAATCATCACATAAGCAAAACAGCTATCCATTATGGTTTAATAATATCAAACACTTAGCGGCGCTCTGTTTCAGTTGTTTGTGTCAGTTCCATTTCTGGTTTGAAATGCAGCTCGTGTGATATTTGAGAGAGAGCTTATCTTCTTAAATCATCTCAGGATTGCATGTTCTTGAAAAATTTAGGGGATTTGAAAGGAGAGGTACTCTCTTTGTTTTGTTGCATGGTTTCATGGCTTTGTCTTTCTTGTTTGATTGGAGCATTTTAAGCTTGTTGTACTGTTCATGGGGTTCATTTTGCTGTTTCATTTAGTTTTGTTGGTTTGTGTAGGTGATCTGTTTCAGTTGTTTATGTTAGTTCCATTCATATTTTCCCTTGAATATTTGTGGTTTTTGTATCTTATATCAGAATGATCGTCTCCATCATTGTTTGATAGATTTAGAGATTGAATCAGAAGATTATGACGTTATCACTCATAAACCAGCCCCATATGATTGAGAAGTTGATTTCCAACAATGTCACCTAAAGGAATTAAGAGCGGAAGTGAGTGAGGCAGAGGTAAGAGCGGCCCAAAGTCTCTGGAAGAGATATGTATCCCGGTCTTTGAATTGCCCTTCGTTAAAGCAAAACAAAAACAAGATTTGGATGAAGGGTTAGTGGAAGGAGAGAATCAGAAGGAAGAAACTTTTGAGGACACGAGTGGAAAGGCGATTAAGGTCAATGAAGCTGAGCTTTCTCGTGATTTACTGGACGCGGAACTTAGTGTCATCATTAAATTGTGTCTAAACAGGGCCGATAATTTACCGATGGACGGGGGTAAAGAGCTATGTCACAAATGTCGTTCTCGGGAATTTCTCGGCAAGGGAAAATCTTGGGATATATTAATTTTTATTTTTTCTTTTGGGTTTATATCGGGAAATAAATGGTAAAAATAAAATTATTGAAAAATAAAAATAAAAATATTAAATTTAAGAAAAAAATATAAAATAAAATATCGTAAAAATATCGGAATAATATCGTGATATTATCGGGATATTTTATGATAAAAACGAAAATATCGATATATTTTTAAAATCTCGGGATTAGTTCGTGATTTTGTCGTTTTATCAAAATCTCATAATAAAAACGCTATATTTTGAAAATATCGGAGATATTTGTGACATAGGTAAAGAGTTGTTGGAGGAGGAAGAAAATGTGCAGTTGGAAGGGTTTGATGAAATGACGAAATGGGAAGTTTTTTGGGGATCGATTATGAAGAAGATGTGGAACAAACTAAGAAAATGTTCAGTGATATCGATAGGTGTGATGCCAGGGGAAAAAAAGAAGGGAAAACTCCGGGTAAGGACAGTACGGAACTTAAGGCCCTGAATAGATAGAGTTTTCTGGCCCAGGGGTGTTGGTACAATATTCTAGAAAGCACTAAGGGCCCATTTGGATGCCGAGAGGATTTTGATTTGGATTTCTCACATTTGCAGCCCTTTTTGTGTTGTGATTTGGATCCAGATCAAATCCTTGGATTTCCAAATCAGCGACTGACGGTGAAAAAAAATCAGATTTCCAAATATGCTGTGGAAATAAGTAATTGGAAATCCACAGATCTGGCAATTTCCTTCACCTCTTTGCTCATCAACCTCTCCCCTCCAGTAGGAAGTACCCCTTTGCTCTCTGTCTCCCTCCACATGAGTTGGCGGATCTATTTATTTTGTATTCAAAACTCAATTCCAAATCCAAATACAAAATATGAGGTATCCAAACGGGCCCCAATAGTGATTTTTTTTGTGAGTGTTCTTAGTTTGTTTTGAAGGTTGCTTTTGTCGGTGTTGGAAAAGGATGGTATAATAACACTATCAAGCTAAGTTGTAAAATCCGTTTAGTTTGCTGTTTCGTTTTGGCGACAGGAACGGAACGCTTCGGTGTTTCGGCCGTTTCGTTCCGCGTTTCGGTCGAAACTTTTCGTTCTGCTTTCCAGAGGGAAGTTTTTTTTAAATAGTTAAAAATATGAAAAAAATGCAAAAAAATTAGAAATTGTTAGAAAATTAGAGAAGCTTGAAGAGCTTAAAAGAAGATTAGAGTAGATCTTAGTTGGTGGGAAAGTGTGTAAATGAAGTTTGTAAGAGAAGGGTGAAATGGAAGAGTGTGTCGCGAATCCCCGAATCACGAATCCGAACCGTGATTCGATTCGAATCCCCGATTCCCAATTATGGGAACCCCGATTCCCAATTTATGAAAACCCCGATTCCCACTTTATAGGAACCCCGATTCCCAGGCGATTCCCTGCGAATCCCCAGCGAATCCCAACTCCCCAGCGACTCCCAGCGATTCCCCGACGAATCTCAGGCGATTCCCCGATGAATCCCCCTCGACTCTTTGGCAAACCCACGATTCCCGCTTCCAACCATCCCAGGGACCTTCGATTCCCGCTTTCGAATCCCGAATCGAATCCCGCTTTCGATTCCCGCCTTGGCAACCTTGGAAAATACTCTTCCAATGGCTATAAAACGGTCATAAAATGAGGGCAGAATGGTTCAAAAACAGTCCCAAGGGCAATAATGGGATTCCCGTAATTTTTTTTAATTTCTTCTGCCTTTTCATACAATTTCGGCCGACACGGACCAAAATGGCCGGAACGGACCGAAATGGCCGAAACGAATTCCGACCAGATTTCGTTTTGGTTTGCAGTCCGAAACCGAAATTTCGGCCGAAACGAAATATACAACTTAGCTATCAAGTGTGCTTGAGTGACCGTGGTCCTTTGCTGCTTGAGGGGATAGTGTTTCTTGGTCTTGGATGGGTGACTTCTTCACTCTGGTTCTTGTGGGGGGAAGCTTTCAGATATGATCGTGGATTTGGGCCCGATTAATGTTGTACTCGTGTTGCTTGAGAGACCTTGGTCTTTCGCGTATCCGTATCAAGTCTTCTTTCATCTGTGTTTTTTCATTCTTGGATTGTTATGTTGCGGTAGTATATATCTTGGTTATTTTGCTTTTGGTTTTTATGCTGTAATGACGTGGGACTACTGGTCCCAAATTTCTGTACATGCGAGATGATATTTTCACCCCCCTGCATTACGCATGCGCTCCCCTTATAAGGTGATTTGACGTGAACAGTGTGCAACTTTAACACTTTTTGACGTCAAATCACCTTATGAGGGGAGCGCATGCGTAATGCACGGGGGTGAAAATATCATCGCCCATTTGTTATTATCAGTAGGTATGTCAACTTTCAAAATATGAGAGAGAGAGAGAGAGAGAGAGAGAGAGAGAGAGAGAGAGAGAGAGAGAGAGAGAGAGAGAGATTCGTAGATTGTAATCTGTTGGCTTAGAGGGACATTTGTGCCACCTTGGCGATTTGCGCACTTCTTTGATGAGATCCAGGACCGGTTAGGAGGATTCTCAACCCTCTACAATCACATTAGGAGATCAGCCAATAGCATTGCTGATAGATTGGCTCGGGAAGGGCTTGGGAGGCAGGAATTAGAGATGTTTGATTTCCTGCCTCGCTGATAGGTTTTTTTATCTTGTTCTTCAATTGTATCTGATATCATATCTGTACTCTCTTTGGGTGGACCATCTCGGTCTGCCTATTGATTAATGCAGTTTTTACCATTCAAAAAATAGAAATAAAAAATGTCAACTAAAGCTGCAAAAACAAGATGACCACATATATTTTCTTACATGAATGCAACCCTACAATTAAAAAACCATGCTAGTAACTAATGTTGCCCATAAACTAGTCTCATATAGCTTATATAGCCAATGAATAGAGTGTATTCATATTAAATATAGTGAATTCCTAACACTAGATTCAAGTACCTTGTGCACAAAAAAGCATTCTTTCCAGTTCAAATTCATATCTTCTGTTAAGATGCATTCCAAAATAGGAATAAATTGCTGGATTTGAATGTTTTGTTATATGCAAAAACATAATTTATATGAAGTGTGTTTGCAAAGTCATTTACAATCTGTTGCTGTAATCAGGTGTGCTCTGTGGAGGAACAAGTTAGAGCGGCGGCCGAGCACAAACTGGGAGTGGCTAATCAGAGCATTACTGCTGGATTTTTTGACAATAATACCAGGTAAAGTGCAAGTTGTTCTTTTGAAGATAAACACGTCTAGGATTTTCTCTTCAACTTTTGCTGAAAGGATCGGCAATGCATATCTGTTACAGCGCGGAAGATCGAAGGGAATATTTGGAATCCCTCCTTAGGGAATGTAAGAAAGAAGAAGCTGCTCTAGTTTTAGATGATGATGCTCTCAATGATGTCATAGCCCGCAGGTAAATCTTATTTAGAATTTGAATTATCCTTCGCCTCTCAAGACTATGTCACAAATATATCCAAAATTTTCAAAAAATCGCGTTTTTATCGCGACATTTTGATAAAACAACAAAATCCCGAAATAATCCCATGATTTTAAAAATAAAGCGATATTTTCATTTTTATCATAAAATATAGTGATTATATCATGATATTATCCCGAGATTTTTAAGATATTTTTATTTTATTTTATTTCTTAAATTTTATATATTTATATATTTTTAAATGTTTTTATTTTTATTGTTTTTTCGATATAAACCCGAAAAAAAGATATATCCCGAGATTTTCCCTTGCCGAGAAATCCCCGAGAACGATATTTGTGACATAGTCTCAAGATTCTATTTTATACTGAATCTGACCCTTAGCTATAGTGGTGATGCTTAGATGTGTATGTTGAGGCCCATGATGTCATAACTTGCTCTGTTTTTTCCCTTATCAGTGAGTCGGAGATAGACATTTTTGAATTGGTTGACAAACAAAGGCGTGAGGAAGAGATGGTCTGTGTAGATTTAATCTCTGCCTGCTTTTAAAGTTTTGATTTATCACTTGGTTCAAGGTTATATGCTATCCTAATTCTTGAACTTTCTACGTACCAAATTCCAGGCAGCTTGGCAGAGGTTGCAACAGGGACGAATCAAGGATGGTTCAGAGCCCCTACCGCCTATGCCTTCTCGTCTTGTAACTGATGAGGATTTGAAGGCATTCAATAACGCCATGCAGATATATGAAGCATCTAACATAGGTGTAAAGCGTAAAAGTGAGTATCTCGGGGGGCTTGATACGCAACAATATGGAAGGGGCAAACGTGCAAGAGAGGTCAGTTGATAATTTCAGTCACTATATAAACCATCTTTCCACCCCGTTCCTCAGTATTTCCATCCCCTTGTGTTTTTCTTTTCTTGAAAATACTTTATTTTAAAGAAAAGACAAGGATGGTGGAAATGCAATTACTCTTTTAGGGCACGTTTGGCTCCCATGAATTTATTTCATGATAAATTAGCTTCTTCAAGTGGTGAGGGAGGCTGGGAGAGGGATTTGTTTTCCAGAATACGAGAGGGACTCAGTGAGGACAGGGCAAAAAAGGCTTGAAAAATCTGGAAACAAAAAACTCCATTCCAAATGTGATAAACTTTTTCATGTAATTTCGGTGGAAATTTTAGGGTTTTCGGTAGATTTTTTGTAAAATTTCGGAGGAAATTTTGTAAAATGGTTCTCCGAAATTCCGAAAATTTGCCTAAATCTTGTATTTTTCCGTTTCCACTTACTTTCGGTGTCGGTCCAAACCAACACTGAAATACTTCGAAATTTAAAACTATGCATCTGAGAGTGGTGAGTACCTGGCATATATAATAAGCTGTATTCAAATTCAAGACCTCAAGATTGTGAAGCAGTACAATCCAATGTTACTAAAGGTTTCTTTTTCTCTTGTAGGTCCGTTCTTATGATGATCAATGGACAGAAGAAGAATTTGAAAAGCTTTGTCAGGATGATACGCCTTACTCACCTCAACCTAAGGAAATAGCAAAGGATCCATGTATGGACGAAGAATCTGGGGAAACTAAGGTGGTTGGTACAGAAGAGTCCGTACCACTTTCCAAAGAGCCTCCATTGCCACCCAAAGATCCTCAACTACCATCCAAAGAGCCACCATTTCCATCCAAAGAGCCATCACTGTCATCCAAAGAACCACCATTGCTATCAATAGAAACAAAGCCACCCGCAAAAGAGCCACCGACAATGTTCAGAAAGCCACCTAATATGTTCAACGAGCCACCACTTCCAGCCAAACGAGGACGAGGTAGGCCAAAAAAAGCAAAGGCAGATGTCCCTACACCTCCACAGTTTTTTCTTATGCCCTTGAGCAGCAACTCACAACCTCAGTTAAGCAGTGGTTTGGCTCCTGGTTCTCTAACCGCTCCTAATACTGCCATGCCCTCCCAAGTTAAGGGACAAACTCGAAAGCCTCCAAATACATCAAACAAGCCTAGTAGGCGGGCAAAGAGACAGAGTTCCGATTTGCCTACTGCTGGTCAAGTGAATTTGGTTTCAAGGCTTCCAAAGGAAATGGACATGGCATCAGATAAATCTCCAACATTTGTTTTTGCCCAAGACAAGCAAAGTTCAATGAGGGCATCAGGAGCTTCCGAGGCACCCGCAGTTCGTATTGAGGTTGACTCAGTTTCAGGGCTCCAAAAAGTGGTTGACGCAGCTACAGTCCGAGCGCCGAGTACCTCCCTTGTTCACGATACACATAAAGCCACGAGGTCTGCATTGGCACAAGATTTAATAGAGAGGAGAAACCTTCGAATGGGGCCCACTGATGTGACATCTGACCAGAAGAGAAATCCAGCTGAAAAGGCAGGGTTTTCTTCTGTTCTAAGCACTCCGAAAGTCGAACTTGGTTCTGATACCTCCAAGGCAGAGCCTCCCAGTAGTTTTATGGCTATTAATACTACACACATGGAACCTCACAATGTCAAATCTGTTGAAATTGTTCAACGGCAAGTCAACATGTGTCATAGCAATGCACCACATATGAGCTCCCAAGACATGAAAGAATCGTTACAGACGTCGTCTCCTTTGACCTCTGTCCAGAAGAAAAATCAAATTGAAAAGCGATCTGTTCAAAAAACTCAGAAAGTGGGGCTTGGTTCTGGTGTCCATGACCGAAATCCAATTGAGAAGCCAGGGTATTTATCTGTTCAGAGCACTCAGAAAGAGGGACATGGTTCTGATGTCTCAAAGGTAGAGCCTCCTTGTAGTTTGGCAGGTAACAAGACTGCACATATGGAACTTCACAAGGCCAAATCGGTTGAAATTGTTCCACTCCAAGACAATCTGTGTATTAGTACTGGACTGCCACATATGATTGCCCAAAATGTGAAGAAAGAAACATTACCTGTTGCAACACCCCGCTCCAGAAAGAAACCCTCTGCAGAAAAAAATAAGAGCAAGGTACCTGCCACAGCTAAACAGGGACCTGAAAGGAAGCGTCCCCTTTCCAGTAATACCAAAATTTCTATGGAAACAAAAACCACATGCATGTATGAGTCGGTGGAATCTAAAGGTCACACTTACATGGTAGGGCCAAAAGGGTTGGACGGCAATGAGAACACTGCAATGTTCACAGGCGAAAAACAAGGGAACGATGTAAAGCAACCGAGAATTGTTGAGCCAGAACAATCTTGTAATTTGGTGGAGAGAAACCTTAAGATTCAGCCCATTGATGTGTCTGAAATGAGGCCAAAATTGAGTGAAAGAACCACATTGGATCATTCTCTAGAACAAAATTTAAAGACTGAAAAGCAATCATCTCTGGAAACAATGTCCCTGATAACTAATCCGATAACTGAAAAACAGGAAAGTGAGTCTCCTAAAAAATGTGCTGCACCTCAACCATGCAAAATAAATGATTCTCAGGTTTCCGAGGACAGACAAACCGCATTTAAAGTACTTGAAACAAATACTAAAGAACCTTTGGAAGTGGGAAGTGAGGGGGTGGTAAAGCCCATCAAAATGGTTGATGTGCATCTTCTTAATGTTGGGCCCACTTGTCCTACGGAATCTGTTGAACAAGATGGTAGCCAAGCTGCATCTGTGGCAGAGGACATGCTTACTCCTAAAGTACTGTCTGGCAACTCTTTTGATACTAAGAATTCTGGGTCAACTGAAAGTCCGTGTGCTTTGGAGATAAATTCATCTGAACTATTAGTTAAAGCTGATCTGGATAAGCCTTCCAGCAAATCTCAAGAGAAAGATGAGCATGTAACTCCAGCAGAAGTTGGAAACATTTCGACTGTAAATGGCGTTGAAATTGAATCTGTTGCTGCTCCAACAAGTGATATCGGTGCTCAATTTAGTCAAAGTGTAGTGGATCCTCCCATTGTTGCCTCAGTGGTACTGTTGTCTGGCCAGACCCTCCAACCTGATGAGCATATTATGGATTCTGTTAATGTCAGTGTGGCAGTTACGGATTATGTAGCTTCTGTGGATCCTGAGAAAGCAGAAGATTCCACTGGAGAAAGTTGCAGTGTAGATACAAACTCTCCTGTTATTGCTCTGGACAAAGCAGGTGGCTCTATTGGCTTATTATGCCCCAGTGAAAATCTGGATCCTCCTCGTATTGCTTTGGATGTAGCTCCCTCCTATCAGCAAGTCGAATTGGGTGAGTTAGAACAAGGGTTTAAATGTCGGTTTTGTTTCGGTGGAAATTTCAGCTGAAATCGTCAATTTTTTTTAAAAAATTTCCATCGAAATGTATACAATTTTGCTGGAAATTTCGGCCATTTCGGTGGAGATCTTCCAATTTCGGTGGAAATGTTTAACATTTTGGTAGAAATTTTGTAAATAAGGGTGAAATTTTTTTTTCGGATTTCGGCGAAATTTCGGTTTCGGTCCAAACTCAGTCTAAGTCCAAACCAGACCGAGTTTGGACCGAAACCGAAATATTTCGTTCGAAAATTTTGATTTCGGACGAAATTTAAAACTATGCTTTAGAAGATGCTGATGATACTTATTTTTCGTAAGCTGTTCCATCATTTGATTCCAAATCTTGCATTTCAGACCCTCCTTCGGAAGATTGTTGCAAGCTTCAACTTCCAGCGGGTAATGACACCAGTGCTGAGAGTCACAGTAAAGAAAACCCAGCAGAACCAGAAACATCTGTTGAGACAATTGTGCAAGCTCCAGAAATACTGGATCATTCCGACGCAACTAAAGATACGAGTGGAAATTTTAGTGAAGAAATAAACCCATCTGAAACTCAAACTTCTGTTGAGAAAATTGTTGCCCATTCTGTACAGGATCAATGTCCAGAAATACTGAACTTGTCCAACCCAGTTCACAATAATACAGTGGATGTTTCTCGGGTTGTTTCCGAAGAAAATACAGATCCATCTTCATCTCACTCGGGAGAAAAAGACGAGAAGGATTCCATAGTGTGTGATGAGGCGGAGAAAAAGACTAATAAAGGAGAGTGACTGGTGTTGGATCTGATGTAAACTTCTGCTCCTCTGGTGCTGAACAGAGTTCTGCAGTCTTTGCAGATGAGAAAATTTGGGGTTTTTCTTGATTTACAATAGAAGATGTTGTGATTATGATCATGAACTAAAGTAAAATTTCTGTGGGGAGCTAAGGTCAAAATTGATTCATGAGGGAGCAATTTGACTGCCCTCCACACCTGTAACTAGTATCTACAATGACAAATGATCATTAGTTGTTTCTGTAAATGTGTGCAACTGTTCGAATTGGCAGGCATGTAAAAAATTTGCAGGGTGTCTCCTCATTGATTGTTTTCCTCTTTCAGGTGTTTTTTCTTTCTCCAGTTGGGGCAGACATACAACAATGTTGGGGGTTCCATGCAAAAGCAAAAGATCCCACATCGGAATAGTGATTTGATGTGGATGGGCCTATAAGGGAATGGGCACCCTCCCCTTAATGGCTAGCTTTTTGAGGGTGAGTTCTACCCGGGTCGCAATATTTGCTCTGTAATTTTAGTGGGTTTTCTTCGGTCAAAAGCCCTACAAACAAGGTGTTGATTGTGAAGGTTAATTTTCCGGTGGTTTTCTTATTGGAACTTTTCAGCATGGGGATAGCAAGCTGTTAGTTTATTTAATCCTTGGATAGACTTGCTGTCTTCTGTTCACATTGACCTGTGTTCTTGGATAAAAAATTGCCAGAAAAAAAAGAGGCCAAACAAGGCAGAAGATAAACTTATCCGAGTAGGACAGCAAATCCCAGGAACAGCTTATCTAAGGATTTCTATCCTCTGGTGAACAGGCCTCCTCATGAAAATAGGGAAATGATAAATTCGCCCCTTTTCTTTACATGGGACAGCCCGCTCTAGTGTAACAGTCATAGATACACCGTACGCGTCTCTGTTGGCCGTCCCAAGTAAAAAAAGGGGGTGGATATATCACTTCCCTTGAAATATCATAGAAAGCAGGTATCAACTTAAATAATTTGAAGTTTATATGCACTAGAGCAGTTTAGGGCTAGATTAGAGTGTCGTGAACGGAATTCGCATAAGAATTTGTGTTGACAACGGGAAAAAGCTCCACTCAAAATATGATTTATTTTTTCCCTGTTTTTACCCACATCTCTTCCTCTCCTCATTCATGCCATCTCAAGTCCCTCCTCACATCATTGAGCCCCCAGCTCAATTGGTCAAGGCTTTGTTCTTCAACCCTGTGGCCACCTTACCTATAGAAAAAAGTCTTCCACCCTCCTTACGTCTATCTTACGTCTTGATAAACTAATAATCCATGGAAAAAGTTTCATGATTACCAAACATGCCCTTAAATGCATAAGCTTTTACTAGAACACATCACGCTAAATTTGCCAAATTGCCCTCATTAATCCAGCTATTTTTGGTCCGAGTCCTATCCATGGTTTTGAATTTCGGTTTCGGTACTGGTTTCGGACCCCACCGAAATTGAAATTTTGGCTGAAATTTTAGGGAAATATTAACTAATGAATAAAATATAAAATTTTCCTGAAATTTCGGACCGAAATTGCAGGAAACTGAAATTTCGATTGAAATTCTTGAAATTTCGGCGAAATAAAATACCGTTTCGAGTATTAGCTGTTTCAGTGTCGGTCCCGATTGAAACCCGAGATTTCGGTCGAAAATTTTGGATTTCGGTCGAAATTTAAAACCACGGTCCTATCAGGAACCTAGAATTTCTAGGGCAGAGATCGGGCAAAATGAGGCAAATGTGAATATCTGTATAGTGGTGCAATTCCGGTCGATTTTTAGGAACTTCATTTTTAGATAGAATTAAAAATAAAGACATTCGTAAAAAGGTGGGGGTGGCACCAATTGAGGAGACGATGAGAGAGCACCGCTTAAGATGGTTTGGACATATCCAACGTAGGCTTTTGGATGCTCCGGTGAGAAGAGGCAACTCGTGCCAAATTGTGGAGTAAAAAGAGGTAGGGGAAGACAGAAAACAACTTGGGTAGAAACAGTAAGAAAAGACTTAATAGCTAGGAACATAACAGAGAACATGACCTTGGATAGAATATAATGAAAGAAAATGATACACGTAGAAGAACCCAACTAGAGCAAGGATTAGAGCCAGATAGATTCCATTCACCTTCTTCATGATTTTTTTCTAAATGATTCATTTAGCCGACCCCAACTAATTTGGGACAAAGGCTTTGTTGAGTTGAGTTGAGGTTGAGCTTTACCATGAAATGAGGTTGTATTAAGGTGGATTCCGATTCATTTTTTAGCGAAAGCTCAACTTGTACCCCTACTAGAAACCCCTCATTTTGCTTATGTGAAGTAATATATCCACCCCATTTTTTTTTAATTGGGACAGCCAGCAGCAGCTTATCTAGGACTGTAGAGGCCTAGAGGGTCTGATGTACTTCACGTTGGAAGGATTCAACGGGCCTGAAAAGGGGATGCCCCATGTAAAGAAAAGGGGCTAATCAATCATTTCCGTTGCTTCTTGTGGATGGTTTTAGGAGAATAAAGAATTTGTAGAATAGTGAACAAAAGCATGTGACCACCACGTCGGAAAGGTATATAAGGAAGAAATGAAGGTCAACGTAAATATCCTTCAAAACTATGAACTCATGTGACAACCACATCAGAAAGGCTTCTCCTGATGGAAGACATGAGGTGGATCTTTTGAATGGAAAATACCCAGTCATTTCCTCTAACCATCTTGGTTCCCAAGTTTTACAATCACCTTCCTCCCCCTTGAGAATCGATAAAAATCAGTTCTTCAACAGCCCCATCAAAGATGATGCATCTTTCAATCAGAGTCCAGACACTGTTCCTCCTTCTGTTGATAGGGCAAATCTGCAGAAGCCTCACCCAAATGCCCCTCTTCAGCCCCCTAACCCTTGGAAGATTGTTTCTAATCTTCAGGAGACAGGACCTGTGACTACAAAACTAGACCATATCTCTCCTGATGCAGAGGAAGCCTCAAAGATGGAATTGCTATTTGAAGTTGAAGAAATTCTCAAACATTCAAAAAAGTGGTCAAATTGCCTAATTGGATATTTTCTTGGCAAAAGGCCTTATTTCATTTCTCTCCGAGATACTCTTTTGCATAGATGGAATCTATCCAGAAGCCTTCAAATGTTCACTTTGGAGCATGGTTTCCTGCTCTTCAAATTTTCCTCTGCTGATAATTGCACCAAGGTGCTAGAAATCGCGGGGCAATCTTATGGAGGTAGACCCCTTAAATTTTGGAACCAGCATTGCTTGAATAGGATTGCTAGCCTGATCGGCAAGCCATTGTACATGGACACTCAGACAGCAGAATCGTCTGGACTTAATTTCGCGAGAATGTGTATGCAAGTAAGAGCAAATCAGCCCCTTCCTGACTTCATTACTCTTAAAAACTCAAAGGGAGAGATAATCCAACTAGTTGAGTATGATTGGAAACCAAAGGCCTGCACAAACTGCTGTGATTTTAGTCATCGTAATGAGGATTGTCAACTCCATTTAAGTGCAAAGCAAAATACGCCTAAGTTTGAATGGAGACCAATCCAAAGACAGGAAAGTAAAGTTGAGTCTCATCAATTGTAAAGAAGGAAAGAAGGGGAACCCCTGTTTCAAAGCCAGCGGCCATTGAGAAGATCCCCATAGGGATTGGTTCAGCCACTTCCCCTACCCTCATGAGAAACAAATTTGATGTTCTAAATGAAAAAGCTGCTGATATGGATACTGTGGGAAATTCGATTGAAGATGGTCAATGGGAAAATGTAAAGAGTAAAAAAGATAGGAAAGAGAAATCCCCTTCCCTCTTCTCCCATTCATTTCCAACCGGCCATTAAAAATTGGATAGTCTGGGAGGTTGGTTGGTGGTGATTTGGTTCTATTGCTAGATTTTGCCTCCTTTTGGTTCTTGCCTTGGTGTTTTGAGATGTCCTTTTAGGGTTTCTTATCCCTTTTCCCTTGTTTTTGTTTTGTTTTTCCTCGCTATATGTTGTCGAGGTTGCTTTGTCTTGTTATCTTGTTTTGTTCCCTCTTTGGGTCTTTTTGTTCTCCCCATCTCATGTTCCCTCCTTTTGGTCTTCATGATGTATCTTTCTTCTCTTTATTAATATATCTGGTAGGGGTCTGCCTAACCCCACGTTACCCATAAAAGAAAGAAAAAAGAAAGGCTTATGATACGAATGTTTATTATTTTAGAGATTGAACCTTAGAACCTAAGTTATTTAGAATAGTTAAGCTCACTCTTAAATCCTTTTTTCTATCATCATTGTGCTACCACCTTGGGTGGTCCTGAAAAAATTGAATGCTTTAATTGACTCTCGTTATCAAAATTATAAGGGGCTATTTTTTGTTTACAAGTTTGTGACAAGGTCCCCTCCCCTAAAAAAATGCCATCCCTTAAATCCAGCAAAACTTCAAAGAATTAATTTCAAAGGAATTGAGATTCATCTTTCTGTAAATGCTATCATGAAATCCAACAAAACTTCACTAATTTACCAAAGAATTAATTGAATAGAATTGAAATACACATCATTCTGCTTTCTTTTTGCAATAGAATCAGTTGTCTCAAACTCTTAACCGTGAGTCATTTGCGTCGCAATGAAAATTCAAGCAGGAACCGCAACAAGAACCAAAATGAAGAGTACAGACACAGCCTCCCGCACCCCACACAATGTGGGTTGAGAAAAGAATTGGACTGAGAATGGGGTTTTTTATGTACATTCGCAGGGATCCCTCTCTGTATAAGAACAAAGTCTCGCCTTCTCTTAGTTTGTTCTCCCCTCCCCCTACAGATATGACTATGATGATGCGGTTTGCCTACTTGATCCTGTGAGACGATTCACCAATTCATCCAATGCTTCTTTCATCCATGGATACTGACAGTTTTCTTTCGCTTCCACCACAGTCACCTATAACCATCGCCCCACAATAAAGAGAGCATTTTAGGATAACAGAGTTGAGAAGCTACAATCACATTACATACACAGTTGCCTATATAATGTATTCATGGTCTGAAGTATAATCATCAATGTGAAACAACCAATTACTCTGGAAGCTTAAGCTTCCAGAGTTGGTGTTATTTAATCATTGATACTTCAACACTACCCCTCACGCGGCACATGTGACCCCTCTTCTAGGTTGACCATACACGTGAATTTTTAATATCAAAGAGTTGTTGGGTTTTGAACCCAGGACCTGCCACGAGGCAATTGCTATGATACCAAGTGAAACAAGCAATTACTCCAAAAGCTTAAGCATCTAGAGTTGGTGTTATTTAATCATTTATATTTCAACAATCAACAACTTATTTGAACTTACCCATTTCCGTTGGCGGATGTCCTTCTCAGGCCAGAGATCGAGTTGTTCCGTTACAAGCAAAGGAAACATGTGCCCCTCATGAAATATATCTTGGCTTTTGCTCTTAAAACTCCATATACCTAATTTAGGCTACAACCGTGTAGCATTCCCAGTCAGTATTTGAGATCCCTAATAAATCTTGAACTTTAAGATGATAGAGAACAGAAAATTAACCTGAATTCTTCCTTGTACTCCAGCTTCCTCCATTGCTTCTCGCTTGGCTGCCTGTATCATCGATTCATCGGACTCCCAACCACCCTGAAAATTAATATTGTAAATAAAGTTAAGTCAAAATGGTACCACCCATTTCATTAAAAACCAATTTAGGCGATAATTAAACTGAATCGGCCCCATTTGAAAACAGTTCTAAAAGCAAATTCGAACACTACCAACTAGGCTGTTTCATTTACCTCTAGACTAGTTCAAATGATTCTGCGCATTTTTTTATTTAGATGAGAATTCAAACATTGTCACTAAAAAGAAAAGGATTCATACCTTTGGGAACAAGTTTCCACGACCGTTTCTTGAAGTGATCACAAGAACTTCCAGTGCCCTATCCGAGCTATTAGTACATGGTTTTTCGATTTTAAATCTATATGGAATGCATCTGCACAGATTAAAAATGAATATAAAAACATGTTACAATTTGGACAAAATTGAAAGTTCTTAACGTTTGTCATGGGAATCATCTATAAACAATAAACAAAACGACCCATAATGCAATTTTGGCCTTTCTTAAACTGCTCTTGCAACCAAATTACAATTTGGGTAGACACAATGAAAGAGACAAACACTGAATATAAAAAAGAAGAGAAAATTAAAGAAAAAGATTCACACGATTATTTTATACATCTTCCCCCTTATTTTCAACTCTTCTCCATTGGCTGCTACGAGTTTACTATTATCAACCAACAAAAAAGGACCAACATAACACAAAAGGGTGCATCTATAGAAAAAGAGGGTGTAAAATCCATTCTCCAAATCAATATCCATTTATCGAAAATTCCTATAAGGGCTTGTTTGGATACCTCATGCATTTGTATTTTGATTTGGATTTGAGTTTTGGATACAAAACACGTCAATCATCTTCATGAGGGAAGGAGGGAGGTCTCGCTGCTGCCGGAGCAACGTCGAGGAGCAGGGATGGTGAAGGAAGTTGCCACAAATATTGATTTCCAAATAATGTCTTACAGAACAGATTTGAAACTCTGGAATTTTTTGCACTGTTGTAGCTGATTTGGAAATCTAAGGATCTGATCCAGTTCAAAATATCAACTAAATCCAAATCTAAATGTTGTTGGTATCCAAACGTGGCCTAACATCACACCCAACAAAAAGATATATTAAAAAGAGGCAATTAATTGGTCTTGGGAATATGAATTTACACATGTTTTGAGACTTTTACACATGTTTTGAGATTTTGTTTTATAAAAAAGTGAATTCATGTTCCCATGCCCCCAAGCTAAGGTCAACTAGAAAGGGAAAATGGCCAAAATTTTCAATTCTAAGAAAACCAAGAAATTGCAACAACCCTTACTCTTAAACCCATGACCAAAAAAAAAAACCCCAATGGATACCCTATGTCATAAAAGAAACCCAATAAAAATCAAAGATGAAAATGGTCAAATTTTCAATTATCACCGAAAACCAAGATAATTTGCCTCAAACCTTAGTCTTAAACCCATGATAAAAAAAAAAAAAAAAAAAAAACCCATTAAAAATCAAAGATGAAAATGGTCAAATTTTCAATTATCATCGAAAACCAAGATAATTTCCTCAAACCTCACTCTTGAAAAAAAAAAAACCCATTAAAAATGAAAGATGAAAATGCTCAAATTTTCAATTATCACCAAAAACCAAGATAATTTCCTCAAACCTTACTCTTAAACCCATGAGAAAAAAAACCCATTAAAAATCAAAGATGAAAATGGTCAAATTTTCAATTCCCACCTCAAACCAAGATAATTCCTCAAACCCGAAAGAAAAAAACCCATTAAAAATCAAAGATGAAAATGGTCAAATTTTCAATTATCACCGAAAACCAAGACAATTTCCTCAAACCTTCGTCATAACCCAAAAGAAAAAAAAAACCCAAGAAAAAAAAACCAGAGAGAGAGAGAGAGAGAGAGAGAGAGAGAGAGAGAGAGAGACTGACCCAACAACAAGACGACGCCCATTTGGGTTGTAACGCTGCAACTGCCTTCCAGTACGAGACACCAAAGAAACCATCGTAAAATTCCTTATTTTTCTCTTACAAATGTCCTTCCCAAACACTAGAAAATTGAAACCTTCTCCCTCAAACACACAGAGAAAGAAAATTCTTTAAAATTCTTCTACCCTTGCTATTGGAAAAGAGAGATATTCGAAACATAAGCGAGTGGCTATCCTTACACTTTCCTTTAATAGAGAATGAGCGTGGTGGGTGGCCCCCCCAAATTGAATATTTAAAAACAACCGTTTGTCTTTCTCTCTCTTTCATACACACACGTTATTTACACGCCGACGCTTCCGTTCTAATTTTTTTTTTTTTGGTTATGTCCCTTTCATCAACGGTTGGGGGGGACTCTGTCTATGTGGGTCCAATCAGAACCGTTGGATTAAGAGACTTTTAAATGACGGCTGGAAAGGATAATGGAGACGGTTAGAAGTTTCCAATTAATGCATTTTCTAGGCGTTGGAGATTTCCTCTTCTAGAAAAACGACTAGGTACAAAATCAGCATCAATGTTAGAAACTAGAAAGCAATCTTTTTGGGTCCCACACTGTGACATGTATGTTAAATTGGGGCTTTGTTCTCCGTAACTGGCGTAGCCGGAAGTGCGAAGAACGAGTCTAGGTTGATTAATTTCAACATCGATCTGAATAAACCTTTGAACCCACGAAGGGTGTTCGACGAAAGTTCTTTCCAAGAAAAAAACTCAAAATACTTTATTTGAAAATAAGAAATAGTCAATCGTGCAACAACCCATCCACGTTAGGTTATATAGCATCTGTACTTTTCCTATCCTGACTAAAACTATATCTAAGCCTTGGATTTAATCTGATGGCTACTATTAAACAAACCTCTACACTAATAACAAACAATAAATAAAGAAGGACTCTATTCTCATCGGGTAAACATAAGTATATCCCGACTCTTCTATCAACACAATAATGTGTTCCAACTCTATTGCAGTTGGGACTCTTTGACGTTTATTTCACAACCCTAATCTTTAAGCCCATATATATCCTATGAAACAAGGAGACGTGGGCTTCGTGGAGACGTTGCCACGTCAATAACTACCCAAAAAAATGTTTGTGAAATCAGGACCGTTGATCTCGTAGATTATCATTAGGAGACTCACATGGTCTTGCTTCCATCCCGAATGGGCCTAAGAGACGAATGGGTTACAGAAAAAATCAACAGGTTAGCTTTCATGGTAGAACACTAAACAAGTCTTGATGGATCAAGGGCCTACGATCCATTCTGATCAACTGATACGATCAAAGGCTGCAAAAGTGGGGCCCAATAAGTGTCTTTTAGGAATGAGCTTTACAACCTTGTTTTTGTAGCATTTCCCATGGATGATGGGCCAAATTCGAACCCAAGATCTCCTGCATTCGAACCCATATGGACCCAAATTCGTTATTAAGAAATAGAATAATATAATGACACCTTACATCTCTGCAAAGCCTAAAGGTATTCATATTAAAAATCTCACTAAGAACTGATCTCCAATCCTTATCTTCTAATGAGGATAACTGGGTCCTACTTTCTAGTGGGGTATAGTAAGAAATATAGGGTCATTTTAAGAGCAAGCACTTTTAGATAGATAGCAGAAACACTATCCACGTAAGAATTGATCTTATCCAAGAAGAAATAAAAATAAGAAGACAAGGCACTCTGACTCCGTCAGCCTTTTTTCCATATCCCCAAACCAACATACGACAAATAAAAAGAAGAAAGGACAAACGCCCCTCGAAAGCAGCTTTAACTCGTTAGAAAATGTGCCTCCACAAAGACCACAACAACGGTCTCTTCTACTCTTTTATTTGTCTCCCTTTTCTTTCAAATTGCCAATCGTTTTCTTTCGATAGAAACATTTTATTCGAAAACTTTCCATTGAAAATTTTTACATGATTCTTTTTTACGTTTTCATGCATATCATGGGTGGGACCATCATTTTACAACCCATGTTTTGACAAGATGAGACCCATCATTTTACACCCAAAATGGGTTGTTCCCACCATTTTACACCTCATATTTTGATATGACAGGGCCCACCATGAAGGCTCCATCTCTACCCAAACCAAGGTTTTAAATTTCGACTGAAATCTGAAATTTCGGGTCGCTGGGTGAATTCGAAACGTTACAAAATTTCGACCGAGATTTTGAAGAATATCTCCAAAAAATCAGGTTTTTATTCATTATTTAATATTATCCTGAAATTTTCAGCCGAAATTACTGAAATTTCGTCGAAATTTTGTACGGGATAAAATATTACTTTATTTTATTTCGATAGATTTCTTCAGAAATTTCAAAAATTCGGTTTCGTTGAGGCCTGAAACGCATTCCAAAACCGAAATTTAAAACCTTGATCCAAACTCATGTTTATGGTGGATCTCACCATTAAACACCCATAAGTGGCCGTACCATCTCCACCCAAATCCATGCATCAGGTAGGTCCAACCATTTTACACTATGGTTTGATAGGATGTGTCCCACAAAGACCACTCAAACCTATGCATCTGGTGGGGCCCACCATTTTACACCTCATTTTGTATGGAGTGGGGCCATTATTTTACACCAATGCTATGCATGAACCAAGAATGCAATATAGTGATCCTCTATTAATTAATAAAATATCAACTGAAAATTTCTGATGCTCAAACTTTTGTAGTCACGAAAAGATTGTTGTAATCTTGTTGGACACGTGGTGCAATAGGAGGCCAGTTAAGGATCTTAGGTGAAACAGGGACGAGCACTCTTCTAGAAAAGTAGGACCGCCCCTCAAGCAATAGTGTTCGATTGATGGCCACTTGGCAAAGAACATATGATAGGATTATAGGAATAACCTTGTATCACCATCATACCGAAGTAGTCAATCTCATGTTCATTTTTATTGATTTTTTGGATTATACGGACAAGAATGCCACTATTATAGGTTCTACAGAGTAGAAGTTAGTACTTTTGGAGTGTTTCTGTCATGATCAACTGAAAAGGTAGGTTAATCTCTAAAATGGCTTCTAATACAAAGTCTTATCTGCACATGTTTAGCCAAGGTATGAAAGAACAAACCCGGAAGGGTGTGGCTCTTTGGCGTAAAGTCATGGGTTTGCTCCCCAGTGACGAGCGTTCGAATCCCCCCTTCTTACCCGATGCCCGTGGTTTCCGGGTGATTGTGCGCATCCGTAGGGAAATAGTCCTACCCCCGAAGGGAGTGGGAACACCTTTCGTTACAAACAAAAAAAAAAAAAAAAGGTATGAAAGAACAGATAGCCGACCACTGTTTTTCCTCTATTAAGTACAGCTATAAAAACAGGTAACCGACCACGATTTCACCTCTATTTTTCTTAACAACTTCTGGAAAGTCTAAACTTCTCATTGATTTCTACTCTAACTCGGCAGTTTGTAAGATCTAAAGAGTCGAGAGAAGACAATTTTTCTGGTTCCTTTGGAATTATTGCATTATTGAACTAGATATCTGATTAAAGTTCCCCGTGTTGACTATAATATAACTTGAGAGGTGATGGGAGGGGTGTACGTAAAAATATTCATAATCTTGGATTTTCTCTCCCGTGGAGTGGACTAAAATGAACGCGTGTCTCTGAATAATAGATTATGAAATTGATTCGGCAACTAAGTCTACACTATACAATATGTACAAGATCAAGAAAGAGCACCACATTTTGCCACATTTGTCACGGCCTATTTAGGCTTCTAACTACCAAAATGTTAGATTATGTCAGATCTTGTGTTTCTTTGGATAGAAGCTTCGTTGCTAAGGGCTTCCTAGCACAGTAGGGGTGCAACTTGGGTCGATTTTTGGGAATTCGGGTTGAGATTGTACCTTAAATCGGGTCGGGTTCGGGTTGATTCTAATTCTTTTTTTTTTATACCAAAAGCTCAACCCGACCCAACCCAAGTTGCATCCCTACCTAGCAGAGTTAGGGTAGTGAGGTATGGGATCTGCGGAGAGGTGATGGGATCGATGGTGGCTGGGCGGATGGCTAGATCGGCTGTCCTTTGGAGAATAAAGTTTGTAGGGTTGTAGCAAGTGCCTGGTGAGATCAATGATTACAATCAACCCTAATAGAGCACTTAGGAGATAGACAAGGAAATATAAAGATAATAATCAAAAGAGATTATACTAATTTGATTCCTTAGCCTGATCTAATCCAACTGCTTAGGTCCTATACGTTTTAGATTGTGACAAACCGATTGTGGGCCCAAGCCGATTATACGACTTCAAATTTGGTTTGGGGCTCACAATCGGTTGTCACGATCTAAAATAAACAGGGCCTTAATCTCTCCAAATTGCTTAATCTATTATGCTACAAGATCCAACGGTCAGATCTGAGAAAATAGGAAATATTCTAAGCTTAAGTGCTCTATATAAGCACTATTTTTTGTTCTTTTTTATGCATAAATCACATGCATGGGCCTTTTTACTTTCTAGTAATTCACTCAAAGTTAGCGAAAGTCTAAAATGGCTTCTAATACAAAGTCTTATCCGCACATGTTGTAGCCGACCACTGTTTTGCCTCCATTAAGTACGGCTATAAAACAGCTAGCCGACCACGGTTTCACCTCTATTTTTCTTAACGACTTTTCCAAAGTCTTAACTTCTCATTGATTTCTACTCTAACTATTCAGTTTGTGAGATCTAAAGAGTCGTGAGAAGACTATTTTTCTGCTTCCTTTGGAATCATGGCATTTTATTGAACTAGATATCTGATTAAAGAAAGTTCCCCGTGTTGACTATAATATAACTTGAGAGGTGATGGGAGGGGTGTAAGTAAAAATATTTATAATCTTGAAGTTTCTCTCACGTGGAGTGGACTAAAATGAGCTCGTGTCTTGGAATGATAGATTATGAACTTGATTCGGCAACTAAGTCTAAACTATACAATATGTACAAGATCAAGAAAGAGCACCACATTTTGCCACATTTGTCATGGGCCTATTTAGGCTTCTAACTACCAAAATGTTAGAATATATCAGATCTTCTGTTTCTTTGTATAGAAGCTTCGTTGCTAAGGGCTTCCTAGCACTGTTGGAGTGCAACTTGGGTCAATTTTCGGGAATTCGGGTTGAGATTTTACCTTAAATCGGGTCGGGTTCGGGTTGATTCTAATTCATTTTTTTTTTTTACCAAAATCTCAACCTGACCCGACCAAAGTTGCACCCCTACCTAGCAGAGTTAGGGTAGCGAGGGATGGGATCTGCGGAGAGGTGATGGGATCGATGGTGGCTGGACGGATGGCTAGATCGGCTGTCCTTTGGAGAATAATGTTTGTAGGGTTGAAGTAAGTGCCTGGTGAGATCAATGATTACTATCAATCCTAATAGAGCACTTAGGAGATAAACAAGGAAATATAAAGATAATAATCAAAAGAGATTATACTAATTTAATTCCTTCACCTAATCTAATCCAAATGCTTAGGTCCTATACGTTTTAGATTGTGACAAACCGATTGGCCCAGGCCGATTATATGACTTCAAATTTGGTTTGGGGCCCACAATCGGTTGTCACTATCTAAAATAAACAGGGCCTTAATCTATCCAAATTGCTTAATCTAGTATACTACAAGATCCAACGGTCAGATCTGAGAAAATAGGAAATGTTCTAAGCTTAAGTGCTCTATATAAGCACTCTTAGGGTTGATTGTAATCTTTGAAGATTAGTGAAGATGTCCATTATTTTAGACAAAATAACCCTAATTTGGTAAGAAAAAAATTAATAAAATAACTAATGTTCTCCGTCATTGGAGGGGTGGTCGGCCGATGAAGGATAGTTGTTGGACGTATTGGCCAGGCAAAGAGATTCTGGTTATCATATCTGGTTGCGGCCGGGTACGGATTTAGAGATCTCATTTTAAAGAAAACTTTATCAATTGAGTACCTTTCTTGGAAATTATATCTTAAAACTCATTATTAAAAGTTAATACCTTATTTAGTTATAGTTTTGTTAAGGGATATTTAGTGAGAATTACAATTTATTAGACTTCTATCTGTGACATTGTTGAGTTCAAGTATCGATCCAATTGGAGGCAAACCCTTAGATGGGTCTTCACATTTATACCAATTGGAAAATTCTTTCCTTTTGAACTGTGTTTTTTATTTTTCTAATACATTATAATGTCATGTTTTTATGTTTTTATGTTAACTTACAATTCCACAAGATGCTTAATACTTAGTGTCCGCTTATTGTTAACCGTGGGATCAGTAGAGCCATGTGGGACTCGTCCTCACCTGAAAAAATTATTGAAAAACAATTTTCATGAAAATAAAAAGATTCCAAAAAAAAAATGCACGTGCTAAAAAAATCAAGAAAAATTTTCTAATACAAAGTCTTCTCCCTAGAATGCTCGAGAAAATCATTGAAAAACAAACCCTACAGATGCAATGAATAGTCCTTTATGTTACAGTAGGTCAACCTCGTACCACATGACTACATGTTTTCCTTGACAATCCCATGTGGCCTTCAAAATTCCGTATGACAAGGGCAGCTATGGCTTTCACATGCACCGTAGACTGCCCGTTCTCCTATCATGGGAACCTTTTCTGGTTTCCATGGCTCTCCCTGTTGGAAACATGATTCAAACCAATTAGTGTATTGGGCCCCACCAGTATAGAACGTGAGATAATATAAGTCTTGAAGTCGGTTCTCCTGGATGTAAGTAGGTTTTTAAGTTTAAGATAAAGTCTATACCTATTTTATAGTGAGAGTAGTTTATCTCTAATAGGCTTGTAGAGTTAGGATTGGAAAAAGAGTCATAAAGAGTTAGAACC
The DNA here is from genome assembly GCF_043159265.1 of Tasmannia lanceolata. Taxonomy (NCBI): domain Eukaryota; kingdom Viridiplantae; phylum Streptophyta; class Magnoliopsida; order Canellales; family Winteraceae; genus Tasmannia; species Tasmannia lanceolata. The sequence continues at coordinate 3,818,785 of NW_027518721.1, forward strand.
GTGTGGTTCTTTTGTCGGTGTTGCACATGTACAACAACAATCTATGAGTCATAAAGAGTTAGAACCGTGTGGTTCTTTTGTTGGTGTTGCACGCGTACATCAACAATCTATTTAAAGGCAATTGAGGTTATTTTTAGTAATGTAGAAAGAGAATAAAAGTTAAGAAAAAAAAAAAAAAAACGTGCCCACTATCTCTTTTTATCTGCATTCAATAAAGATTAAAATTTTATCTTCTCCCATCTTGGTTTTAGTTCTCAAAAATTCTACAAAGTAGTATCAGAGCAGAAGGTCTTGGGATTTCTTAATCACGTAGAGAGCAGAAAAGCCCGGGCGAATTCAAAAAAACACCGGCAAGGGTTCGGTAAGTTCGCAACATGGCAGGTAACACTAGCAGTTGAATTTCCAATACAATGGTAGTTGCTATGCATGCAAGGAAAGTGGGACCCACTTGGGTGGGTTTTGGGAAGTCATTGAAATAAAGCAACAAATACCGATTTTGGTACTTTCCAAATACGTTCCCATTTCCGCCCCTAGCCACACCCACGTTTTTGCTTGGAAAAAATAGTAATTTCTAATTCCTTTTAATGCAAACATGTGGGACCCACTTGTTACAAGCACTTCCCCTTATATATGGCCTTACTTGCATGCATAGTAATTTTGTCTTGTTTTCAAAGTTGCCCCCCTCATTCCAACGTAAGAGAAAAGAAAAAGTAAAAATAAAATAAAGGAAAAGAGAAAGTTACTAAAAATAAGTGAAAGGTTGGTGAAATTGTGAAGAAGAAAAAGAGGAAGTTTGTAGTTAACAACAAATGGTGGAAGTTCACAAATTATCAAAGACAGGTGGTACTTGCCAAAAATACAAGAAAATTGGGTGTTGAAAATAGAATGGTGTTCTCTCTATAAATTGAAGTGAAGGCTCTCTTCTTTCACTCTCTACTCTCTCTACACATTCTCTCTACTCTATCTTTACTCTCTTGTTCTCTCTTGCTCTCTTTCAAGTTCCCTTTTTTTTCTTTCTCTCAACCAATGCTCGATCCAACCGTCCAAAATTCAATCCAAGGGTGACATCAAAGCTTGAAGGAGGACAATGATTCAACCATTGGTTGAGGAGAAGAAAAAGACTAAGTTTTCTTTTATTTTGCTCTTTATTTTAGTTCAAATTCTATGTATTTTTGCTTTCAAGTTTAATTAAAGAGTAGTTATTTTTGTTTTTTTTCCTTCTCTCAATTTCTTGAATGACTCTCTACCTATTTTTCTTTTTCTTTGCTTCTTTCCCTTTCTCCATGAATAACTAAACTCATATACTTAGGGTTTAGATGAAGCCATGGGAAAGGAGAAAGATGATTAATTAAAATCAATGGCATAATATAACATCATATATAGGGGTTTATATTTGTTGGATCCCAATCACTCATGCCATTGGCTTTCTCCTTTTGTATGAATAATTGCCGATAAACAAATATATTTTCTTATATAATATATAAAATTTGGTAGTATATTTGATCAAACACTCATGGGCAATGACATCCATAGATCTTATTCCCCATTGACCGGATTTTTCAAACACACTATCCAATGCAAAAATTGGTTTAATTGATTATCCAATCTAAACCCATGGTGGATTCTAACCCTAAGTAATATTTTAATCGAATTAAAGTTTCAATTAGATTTTCAATTACTTTTCCAATAGAATTTCAATTCACTTTAGAGTAGTTTTCCAATCAAATTTTCTAATTAATTTAGGATTTAGATTTAGATTTTATAATTAGGTTAGATAATTAATAGAATTCCTTTTAGTTTACTTTGGCTAAATATAAAGGTTAAATTTGTAATCATTTCTTTATTGTTTTCGATCCTTGTCCATTTAGCTTATAAATTTAAATATAATTGTTGGATCCGAGGTTGTAGTCCACGGAATCTTGAGTCCATTCCAGGCAACAATATATCATAAGTTTATTTTCTATGTAGTATAAGGGTAGAAATCACAATAAGCTCTTCCCTGAGTTCGACCTGTATCTACACGCGATCCGTGCACTTGCGATTATTTAATATCACAATCAGTTAAGGAACAAGCAAACTATCATGAAGAGAAAAGTGATGAAAAAGTTAAAAAAAAGATACCGTATTTTTGTCATGTCTAACTGCCAATGTTGAATTGAATGATGACATATGGTATTTAGATAGTGGTTGTAGCAACCACATGACCTGGAACAAGGATTATTTTCTTGAAATAGATGAAACTGTCAAACAACAAGTAAGGATGGTTGATAACAATCATGTTAATGCTCATGGAATTGGTCCCATCATGGTTTCTACAATGGTTTGGCAAGAAACAAATTCAAGATGTTATGTATGTTCCTGGGTTGGCTCAAAAATTTCTAAGTTTGGGCCAATTGATAAAAAAGGGGTACCGTGCTATCTTTGGTGAAGGAGAATGTCAACTTTATGATAAGAAGAGTATGAAGCTAGTATTTTCTATTAAAATGACAGAAATTAAGATGTTTCCACTAGTGTTTTCAAAACTAGTATTCAATACTGTTAGTGCATGTGATGATGACTTTATGTTATGGCGTAAGAGATATGAACATTTGAATTTTGGTGGATTGTCCTTATTGTAAAAACTGAATATGACTATTGGTATTCCTTCTTTGAAATTTGATGAAAAAGTATGTGAGGCTTGCGTTTTGGGAAAACATCATCGTGAACAATTTCCAAGTGGTAAGTCTTACAGGGCATATAAGCCTTTGATGCTTATACATGCCGATATTTGTGGCCATATGCAAACTTTATCCTTGAGCGGAAATAAATATTTTATTATATTTGTTGATGATTACTCAAGGATGGCATGAGTTTATTTTCTGAAACAAAAATATGAGGCTTTCTCCATCTTCAAACAGTTCAAGGCACTTGTTGAAAACCAAAGTGGTCATTATATTATTACTTTTTGTACTGACCGTGGTGGTGAATTTATTTTCAAAGAATTTCATGATTTATGTAAAGAAAGTGGAATCAAAAGACAGTTAACAATGAGCTATACCCCACAACAGAATGGAGTCGCAGAGCGAAAAAATAGAACCTTTGTTGAGGCGGCAATGAGCATGCTAAAAGACAAGGGGTTGCCTAATGACTATTACACTGAAGCAGTGGCAACAACGGTATACTTATGCAATCACACTCCTACAAAATCAGTGCGAGAAAAAACTCCATATGAGGCTTGGAGTGGAAGAAAACCCAGTGTGAGTCATTTTAAAATTTTTGGTTCTATAGCCTATTGAAACTCCTTATGGCAATCCAAGAGGGGGGTGAATTGGTTTATTTAAATTTTGAGAAAATAACCAAAAAAAGGGGTTTGATGTGATAATGACGTGTCAAGGGGGGAGAGTTGTAAATGACCAATGTAGAGTGATAGTGACTGGTTTGAGATTTTTAAGACAAATCTACCCTCAGGTAAAAATCGTTGATTTTACCCTCAAAAACTTTACTTTTTTATTTTCACCTCTCTCTCTCTCTCTCCGGCCATTGGTGTGTTTTCTCCGGCACTCTCTCTCCGGCGTTTCTCTCTGTCGACGGCACCCTCTCTGTCAACGGAACCCTCTCTCTCTCTCTCTCTCTCTCTCTCTCTCTCTCTCTCTCTCTCTCTCTCTCTCTCCCTCTCTCCGGCCCTCTCTCTCTCAACGGCACCCTCTCTCTCGACGGCACCCTCTTTCTGGAAGGCACCCTCTCTCTCGACGGCACCCTCTCTCTCCGGTAGCCTCTGATTCTGAGCGAACCGCCTCTCCCAGGTTGGTAGTCTCTCCCTCTCAGTTAGTTTTTGAGATCTTAAGTTAGGGTTTTGAGAAAATCAGTTTAAAAACAAAAAATTAGGGGTTTTGAGAAAATCAGTTTAGGGGTTTTGGGAAAATCAGTACTCTCTCTCAAAACCCCTATTTTTTAGAAATCTATGGTTTAAAGCCCTAAAGTTTGGTTTAAAACCCTATTTTTTTTAGAAATCTATGGTTTAAAGACCTAAAGTTTGGTTTAAAACCCTATTTTGTTAAGAAATATATGGTTTAAAGACCTAAAGTTTTGTTTGAACCATTAATTTGTTAGAAATGTATGGTTTATAGCCCTAAAGTTTGGTTTAAACCCGTAATTGCTCCCAAATTTTTCACAAATTATGTGTTTAAAGCAATAATTTGTTAGAAATCATTAGTTTAAAATTGAGAAAATGAATTTAGAAAACCCTATATTTTCCCAAATCAGTTGAGAACACCCTATATTTTGGAAATCCCCTAAGTTTTGAAATATAATGGTTTCAACCAATATTTGATAGAAATATTTTGTTAAAACCCCTATTCAGTTTAAAGAACCCCTAATTTTTCAGACTTATATGGTTTAAACCAATTATTCTCACACATTATTGGTTTAAACCCTTAAATGTTGAATAATAAATGGTTTAAACCAATAATGTTTGAAAACTCATTGGTTTGAATTCCTTCTATTTCGAAAAACAGCTTCTATCCCTTGTATTTCGGAAAACAGCTCTTAAGTTTTGAAAAATGATGGTTTAAACCAATATTTCTTGTAAATCATTGGTTAAAACATCTATTTTTTCGAAAATTAGTTGAGAAAACTGTTAATATTTTGACAATATATGGTTTAAACCAATAATTTCTCTCATCTTATTGGTTTAAACCCCTAAATCTTGAATAATAAATGGTTTAAATCAATAATTTTTGATAAATAATTTGTTTAAACCCCTTCTATTTTGGAAATCAGCCCCTAAGTTTTGAAAAATAATGGTTTAAACCAATATTTGAAATAAAGCATTGCTTTAAACCCCTAAATCTTGAAAAATCAATAGTTTAAACCAATAATTTATGAGCAATCATTGGTTTAAACCCCTAAATCTTTAATAATAAATGGTTTAAATCAATAATTTTTTGAGAAATCATTTGTTTAAACCCCTTCTATTTCTGAAATCAGCCCCTAAGTTTTGAAAAATAATGGTTTAAACCAATATTTGATATAAAGCATTGGTTTAAACCCCTAAATCTTGAAAAATCAATAGTTTAAACCAATAATTTATGAGCAATCATTGGTTTAAACCTCTAAATCTTGAATAATAAATGGTTTAAATCAATAATTTATGACAAATCATTTGTTTAAACCCCTTCTATTTTGGAAATCATCCCCTAAGTTTTGAAAAATAATGGTTTAAACCAATATTTGATATAAAGCATTGGTTTAAACCCCTAAGTCTTGAAAAATCAATAGTTTAAACCAATAATTTATGAGCAATCATTGGTTTAAACCCCTAAATCTTGAATAATAAATGGTTTAAATCAATAATTTATGACAAATCATTTGTTTAAACCCCTTCTATTTCAGAAATCAGCCCCTAAGTTTTGAAAAATAATGGTTTAAACCAATATTTGATATAAAGCATTGGTTTAAACCCCTAAATCTTAAAAAATCAATAGTTTAAAGCAATAATTTCTGAGCAATCATTAGTTTAAACTCCTAAATCTTGAATAATAAATGGTTTAAATCAATAATTTTTGAGAAAACATTTGTTTAAACTCTTTCTATTTTTGAAATCAGCTCCTAAGTTTTGAAAACAATGGTTTAAACCAATATTTGATATATAGCATTTGTTTAAACCCCTAAATCTTGAAAAATCAATAGTTTAAACAAAAAATTGATCAGAAATCATTATTTTAAACCCGAAATATTTGAGAAATTAGTTGGTTTAAATCAGTTGTTAACTTTTTTTCATCACATTATGTTTGAACAGGTCCAAATCTGATTTAGTGGATTTGATTTCATCTTTTCCCCCTAGTGATCATCTCATCAAACCATGGTAATGCCTCCGTTATTCTTTTAATCCTTGTATTTTTTAAAATGTTGTATATATCTAATAATGGTTTGTATTTTTTAAAATGTTGTATATATCTAATAATTGGTTTATATATCTAAGTTTGACGACTTCTTCAGGTCCCTTGAGTTGAGGAAAGCACATACCGATATGCTAGAGAGCGGCCCATTTTGGGCCTTGCTTAATTTGGAAGGTCTGAAATTGTACAAGGCAATAGTGACCGTCCTCGTGCGATCTTGGATACCCAAGTCTAGGACATTTAAAATAGGTGGCATATTACTCCACTTTGAGGTCAGGAATTTAGCATTGGCATTGAGCCTAAGCCTTATAGGAGATAGAATACGAATAGACTGGCATTCGACAGAGGAGGTCGAAGGTTGGAGGTTTTTCGGTGCTTGGGCGAGATTTGGTGAGATTGCAGATGTTATAAGGGCGGATTCCAGATCGGATGAGATTGCATCGGTCCACGCAACAGTGAGACATGTGTTGCTGCTTTTGTGCTGGTCTGTGCTTTTTGCCCGAGCTGACCCTGTGGATCATAGGACGAAATCCTGCCTCTTCCCCTACTTAGGAGCAGAGACCGTGGGAAGAATTGCTTGGGCATACCCTGTCTACAACTTCCTGGTAGAGTCATTGGATTCATATTCCAAAAATGAAAATACATGATATATCACCGGATGTGCTATTGTGCTACAGGTGAAGAGTACATATATTATATACATGATTACTCTTTTGTAAGTTTGGTTTTTTGTTCTCTAAAGGCTGACTGTCTATCTTCATTCCAGGTGTGGCTCTTTGAGCATACTACCTTGTGGGCACCTTCAGCTCCAGATGCACATCCACGCCTATTAAAGTGGATCACAATGATCAATACACGGAGGAGTGACCATGCAGCCCTTATCAGACAGATCCGTGATGGGAGGCTAAAGAAGACCCAGGTTAGACCTAGAGCTTCTGTACTCCCCTAGTATTCACTTCTTCTAACCGAGATTAACTATTCGATTTTAGGTTGTGAGGTGCCTACTACCTCTTCCTTGAGAAGAAGGCCTCCTATCAGTCACCGTTCCTCGAGAAGAGGGCCTGGTATCTTTCACGGCAGATGAGGCTGATACTCTGATGGGAGAGGTAACAAACATCATGCTCTTTCTTGCATAGGGTCGTTATATTCAAGTTATCTAAATTTTCTCTATTGTTCATACCTTTATAAGAAAGAAGCTTCTGTGACCGCCCCAACAGTTGAGGAATGCCTCCAAGACATTCGGATTTTAGAGGAAGAAACGATAGCGTCTCTGAGTGATATGTTACTTAAGGTACTGAATTTTAAGTCTATTTTCAATTACTATAGAGTACATTCTCTGAGTGATATGTTACTAATTTTTCATTTCCACTTTTCAGAGGAGCATACCTTTTAAGGGGAGGACAGGGAGAAAAAGAGATGTTGATAGGGAAGTGAAGGAAGACCATGTGTCTATAAGCAAGGCTGATTTTGATTTGTTAGTGGAGAGGGTTAGAGAACTTGAAGGGAGGTCAGTACGACATGAAAATGAAATAGCCGAGCTTAAGAGGATCATTGCCTCGGGTGGAATGGAGGCCGAATGGCAGGATGAAGGAAAGGGGGAGATGATGGGAGGGGATGACCGAGGGGTGGTAGTCATCCCCAGCCAGGATTCCTTGGAGGAGGAAATAAAACGGAATGTGATTTCCATCCCCGACAGTCCACTGAAACCTGTGGCAAAAGTGATTTGGAGTATTGAGAGAGGAGTGAAGCTGCATTTGAGGAAAAGGAAACCCTCTCAATACCGCAGTTCACCGTATACGGATTTGAGGACTAAGAAGGTCAATGATAAAGCATTGGTGGTGGCAGAGCCGCAATGCCATCGGTTGCTCCCAAAGCTTCTTGCGCTTCCCCCAAGGTAAATTGGATTGAAGCCCTTTTGCAATATAGTTATCTAGCCTTTGTAAATCCTAAACTATCAAGTGTTTTGCAGCGAACGAGTTATACAGGTCAACGGCGAGTTCCTGTGTGCCGAGGACTTGCTTATCCTTAACAACCCCATAGAGTGGTTAAGTTCTCCGGTAAATAATTTGGTTATTTATTCTAGAGCTGAATTCTTTCACCATCGATATTTATCTCAAATCTCTATATGTTATTTTACGTAGGTTATGAATGTATACGCCGAATATCTAAATGTCCAGGACGAAAATAACAGAAAGCCCGGAGAAAGAGCCTGTCTGTCCATTACTACCTTCCTCTATGTAAGAATAGATAGTTTTTCATTCCCAATCATTTTCTTTATAGGTGGTCTGTTCACAGGGTTCGAATTTGTTTTGCTCACTCCATTAACTTCTCTTGTATTGTTTTTTTAGGATTGTCTAACTAGTAAAGACTACACTGGCCCCGATAGTGTTATGAAGTTTGTGAAACACTTAAACGAGTACCCGCCGGATACCCTAAAAAGAGTCTTATTCCCGGTGCATGTCCCTCAGCATTGGATTCTCCTGGTGCTCGATATGGTGGATGAGAAGTTCTACATCTTCAACTCCTTGAGAGAGCAGATCTACTATAGAGATGTTGTACCATTGGTGAGTTCGGGTCCCACTTTCCTTGGTTATATTTCAATGTATATAAAATCCTTAGCTTGTATGGATTGTTTTATAGATACGATACCTTGAAGGGCTATACTTAAGTATGTGGGAGTTGGATGTAAGCAAGTTTAGAGTGGTGGAAGTCGAGAAGAGGCCCTTACAACTCAACAGGTAATAAATTTCACTTAAAATCAGTTTGGAAGTTTAAATTAATTGTGGAAGAGCGTGGTCGATGATGTGTTGTTGTTTTCCAGCAATGATTGCGGGCTGTTTGTGCTTAAGGAGATGGACTGCCTGGCACGTGAAGTTCCGCCAGAGTTCAGTCAGCCAGATATAGAGCTGATGAGAGGACAATTGTTGGAGGATTTCTGAGAAGGCCGGTGTGGCACGGTTCTGAACTTGTAGGAGTTATGAACAGGCAGGTTTGGCGAGGTTGAATTCCATTTCAAATGTAGGCTTGTAAGAAACAATCTCCTTGTAATGTTTATATGTGGGTAAAGGTTGGGAAGATGCCAAAAATCATTTTTCATATCAACATTGTATTTGGTTTGTCTTTTTGTAGCAACAACCAGGAAATGCTGTTGTAAATAAGATAGGCTTTACACGGATATGTAAGTGGTACACATTCCAACACGAAAACATCTCTGTTGTTCTATATGTGGATCTTATCAAATACATGGATGATGGTTTGTACTCTATAAATTTGTTTAAGATTTTGAGATCCAATGTAAGCCGAAAGTTGATTACTTCAGTCGAACTTATAAATGTAAATTTGTGGCCAATAATCAGTTTTGAACCCAGACTCGGTTGGGGAAATTGGAAACTGAGAAAAAAAAACAACGTCCAAACTATACTGCGGAATTCCGACGAAATTTTCAGAATTCAGAACCCGGAATTCCGAGAAAAGCTTCGGAATTCTGGAATCGGCACGAAAAATATCAACACTTAAAAAAAGAATCTGTGGAACTCCAAAAAATTTGTCGGAATTCCGCAGTAGCCATATACAAAACCCCAACAGACGAATATGTTACTGCGGAATTCCGTGAAATTCTCAGAATTCCGCAGTAACCCAATTACGCAAAAAAAAATGGTGTCGGAATTCCGAATTATTTTTTCGGAATTCCGAGAGTCGGCACAGGCGTGCATAATGTCTGGACCGACTCGTTGAACTCTTTTTAATTTCTTTCTCCCTTTTTCTCCTCCATCTCAAAAACCTCATTTGTTTTTGTTTTTTTTTCCCTAAATCCACCATCCATCCTCGATCCTCTTCTTCCTTAGCAAACCCTACATTTCTCTCCTAAACCCTACCCACACCATTTTTCTTGAAACCCTTTCCTCTTTCTCTCATTTTTCCATCTTTTAGGTGTTGCTTCCTCTTTTTTTCTCCAATCTCTCCTCTCCATCCTACATCCAACCCGTTTTTCTTCCTTCTCTCCTCTTCTTTCATCATATTCTTCCATTTAGGGTTTCAAATCCCTCTTATTCTCTCTTTTTGTTCCTTCTCTTCAAACCCTAATTTTCCAACCATGCCTAGAACGAAAAATCCAAACCCTGGCGGTTCTTCAGGCGGGCGAGACGATGAAGGACCATCAAGAAAGAAAGCCAAGGCTAAAGCTCCGTTTCCGGAAACGGAGCTTATTTCCGATTCATACTTCTCCTCCGCCCAAGCCAAGAAGACATGGCCAAAACTGGCTAATCGGGGCATCCTCGCCGGCCGATTCATTGAGCCCGACGTTCTCCACCATTTCGACCTTCAAGCGCGATTTGAAGCCGTTGGGTGGACCCAATTTCTTCATCTCCACAAGATTGTCTACCTTCGGTTAGTTCGTCTTTTCTATACCAATCTCACTATCACTCCCTCTTACTTCCGAATTGAATCTCATGTCAAGAACACTCCCATCAAACTCAATAGTCATGAACTTGCTGAGATTCTCGCAATTAGTTCCGACGGCTTTGACCATTACTTTTGGCCAGGCAATGGGATCCATTCCCTCCCAGATCTTGATCACGACACTGTGTTTGGCCGAATTACCAAGCACTATCGGCCCAACATGCTTGTGCAAACTTCTGACCTCATACTCGTGGCCAAAATGCTTCATAACTTCATGTTCAACAACTTCACCCCACGCGGTGGCATGACCGATGCCATCCGACCCCTTGAGGCATACCTCATATATTGCATCCTTGAGGGTCGCCGACTTTGTCTACCATACATCATCTTTCGCTTCATGTTCCAGACTCTTTCTGGATACCGCGCCTCACTGCCGTATGGCATGCTCCTTACCTGTGTATTTCGCCACTTCGGTATCACTCTGGAGGGTGAGGCCACCGACACTCCCACCGCTCCTTTTGATGATTGGACCTTCCGGCGCATGGCACTTGCGAATGAAGTTGTTGCCATTGACCCTGATGAAGAAGTTGCCGTAGACCCTGATGAAGAAGAAGACGAGGACGCTCCGGACACTGAGGCCCCTGCGGCGCCCTTTGCCTCTTTGGATTTCTCTCAGGGTTTCGCAGCCATGCAGGAGGCCCTTGAGCGATCTATGACCACACAGTTTGAGCGGCTCACTACCCATGTTGACACAGAGATGTCTACTCGTTTCTAGTCGCTCTCCACTCACGTTGACGCCCAGTTCTCTACCCTTTATCAGTACCTCTCCGGTGGTCCGTCAAGTCAGCACCCGGGCAATTCCTCTTCTTATCCACCACCACCTCCTCCAGAGCAGTAGATGGATGCAGTTATTTGCTGATGGCTCAAATTTTTGGGTTCGACTCCTTTGCTATATTCGGAGTCTCTTTGTGGATGTTTTGGGCTGTATTAGCTTTATATTTCTACAGCTGCTATATGATGGTTGGATATTTTTGGAGCTTTATATTTATATAGCTTTATACTTTTTGACAGTGAGTGTGCTTGATCAAGGATACCCATTTTAGGCAGAACAAAACTTGGCTTCATAATTGCCCCTTGTGCAATAAAGATCAAGGATACCCCATTTGCAAATGGCATGAAAGTAGCATCTAAAATGAAACCTGTGTTGCAAACTTCATTGATGGAGAGAAATATAGAGAGTAAATAATTTTCTTACGCGCAAATCCAACGCCGGAGCTGTTATATAATCAACCATTTTCTAGGTACAAATTGAAGGCTGTACATTATAGGGTATAAAACAGTAAAATTTCTCAAAAAACATATCTACACATAATGCTAGGCCGTTCCCATATAACTTCATAATCTTCAGATGAATCCTCACTGGTTGAATTGCGCAGTGGTTCATTGGTCCTTAGACCAGAAGTTTTGGAGCTGCGTCTAGATGACGACCCTCGAAACAGTTTCTATCAACGAAATCCAAGTCCCTTCAATTCAAATGATCCCAAAAATACAACAAAAGAATCGTACTTAAAAGAACGGAGGCGGCCGGGATAGGACGGGCCTGCAATATAATTTAGAAGAATAGTTTAAAACTGGGGCACGAATTGTATTGAGGATCATACCGGTTTAAAAATTACATACCGGTTTCCCATTGGTGCGGAAGGCCCGATTGGGACCGCGTTTGGCTGAGGACTTACGATGGGCGGATTCTTGTACGATCTCTTATTATGTCCAAGTTGACAGCTAGTACCGCACTTATGGTGCACTCCTCTTTGCATCCCTCTCTCCGTTCTCACTTTTTTCGGTCGGCCTGGCTGTCGTCTTGATTTTGGCGGCAATACCAACGGCAAAGGATGGGTACGCTCCTGCCATTGCGATCGGTCTAACGTGGGATAAATTGCTCCATCGTAAGTCCTCCGATACGTATCGGCATGATACCATTCCTCGCAGTAACTGTATGTGTAAGCCCAAGGGTCTACTCTCCTATCTTGTTTTGATGATTCTAAACATAATTGATTATGTTATTGAATACTAATCAATTTGCCTTGAAGTGTTGTGTTTAAGATAGGATTGATCATTGAAGAAACCAACACACTACATGGTCATGCTTGAAGATGTACCACACAAGAGTCAAAGGAGCTAAGTGGAGCTCACATAATCTCTCAAGCAAGCATACACAAGATGGAAGACCAATTGAAGACCAAGGCTAAAGAGAAGTTGAGGTTTACCTAGGATTCAATGTACATCTTTTCTCTTTAGATTTCCAAGTCAAGGCAAATTGTTTTAAAATAGTTTTTTTTTCAAAAACACTTAAGAACTTAAATGGATTAGTGAATGGTTATGTGGTGGATCAACATGTTGGGACCGTCATAAACATTCCAAAATTATCATAGGAGTTGAGTTCCAAAAGCCCAAAATCAAATAAGCAATAAAAACTAAAAAATCTGCTTATTTTAGGCTTCTCGGAACTCCGAGAAATGGTCCAGTAGTATTTTTCACTTCTGGTCATTTTCTCGGAACTCCGAGAAATGGTCCAGTAGAAGTTTTCCATTTTCTGGCCGTTCTCTCGGAACTCCGAGAATATGTCTCGGAACTCCGAGAATTGTTCCGAGAACGTCGCGACAACTTAGAAAATAGCCGTTGGGATTTGAACTAAAATTTGGTTTTTGATATCCACACCCCCAAACGGTCATATTTTCTTGAGAAGCTATATATACACATTCAAGATGATTATTTTCCTCTCTTGAACATTTGAAAAACATCCTTAAGCATTCAAGAAAACTTGCAACCCATTTGAGCTTAAGATTTTGTTTTTCTCCCCAAACTTGCCTTGCACTTGCAAATCTATTGAGTTTGGATTTAGAGCTTTCACTTGCAACCACTATTGGAGAGCAATCAAAGGGACAACAAAGAGCATCAACCTTTCAAGAGAAGCCAAGCTATTCATCTTCTATTATTGTAAAGGTGGCTAGGGCATCCTATCTTAATACCCTAGAGAGCAATCGCTTAGAACTCGGCGAAGAAGGAGAGTCGGTGTAAAGGTGTAAGGGCATCCTTATTTAATATCCCTTAGAAGTGTAATCGCCTCGGAGCCGGGCATCGTGGAGGTCTCGCATAGTGGAAATCCTTAAGGACGATCTTAAGAAGAGTGGAGTAGGGCTTTGCCCGAACCACTATACATCGGTGTGTTCCTTCCATTATCTTGCACTTTCATTCTTATTTGGTTTGGCACTTCATTTTGTTTTTAATCTTATTTGCTCTAACCAAAATTCTAATCAAGAGAAGAAAAATTAATTTAGGTTTAATACTTAATTTAAAAAAAGAAGAAGTATAAATTAGTATTAAAACCAATTCACCCCCCTCTTGTTAATTTCAATTGGTATCAGAGCCTCGTCTCTACTTTATTTTAAAACCCTAACCGGTATAGAGAAAATATTCTAAAAAATGGCAAACTATCCTCAACACCATGAAGGTTACTCAAACACTAGGCCACCCTATTTTGATGGAACAAATTATGGATTTTGGAAAATCAAAATGAAAATCTTTTTAACCCAAGATTACCAAATGTGGAGAGCCATTAATAATGAATATACATTACCCACTAGAAATCTAAACGATTGGACCGAAGCCGAACAACAAGCTTCAAACTACAATGCCAAAGCCATGAACTCCCTAATTTGTGCTTTGTCACCCGGAGAATTCAATAGAGTGTCAAATTTGAATTCGGCTAAGGAAATTTGGGACACCTTAGAAGTCACCCATGAGGGAACCAACCAAGTTAAAGAATCTAAAATGAATCATCTATTTAGGCAATATGAACTCTTTCAAGTGACACCCGATGAAACTATTGCCGACATGTACACTAGATTCACTAACCTTGTAAATGGACTAAGGGGACTTGGAAAACAATTTTCAAATAGAGATTTAGTGACCAAAATCCTTAGATCCCTACCTTTGTCATGGGAATCCAAAAGCTCCGCAATCAGCGAAGCCAAGGACATGAATACATTGAACCTAGATGAACTAATAGGGTCCTTGATAACCCATGAGATGATTTTCAAAACAAAAGCACCCGAAATTGAAAATGAAATTGAAAAAGGAAAAGGTGTTGCTTTTGCTTGTAATGTAGGTGATAATGAAGATGCAAAGGAAGACATGGAAGATGAAGTTGCCCTCCTAACAAGAAGGATCAAGTTCTTGCAAAGGAACATGGGAGGCATGAAAAATAGAAGAACCAATCCTCCACTCAAGAAGAAAGAAGAGCTCGGTGACGGATCTTCTCAACCCCGATGCTATGGATGCAAGAAGCTTGGACACATTCGCCCGGATTGTCCACTCAACAATGAGCCTACCTCAAATAATCGTTTCAAGAGAAGAGAAGGCAAGAAAGGAATGACCGCCACATGGGATGAGGAAAATGAAAGTGAAGGCGAACCAAATGATGGAGAAGATTGCTTGATAGCAAAAAATGTTTGCTTCATGGCCTCAACAAACGACAATCAAGAGGTAAATACTTTGAATGATGTCATTATTTTAAAAGAAGTTCTAGATTCCTTGCAAAATGCACATGATGAACTTGAAATTGAATTTGATAAAAATGCATCACTTGAAAATTCTCTTTCTAACATGACAAAAGAATTTGGTTGGTTAAAGAAAGACCATGAATTTTTAGATGATGAAAATAAAAAATATAAAGTTGAAATTCATGATTTAAATGCTACCATCAAAATCTTAAATGAAAATCGACAAGAACTATATATTGAAAACAACAAGCTAAAGTATGAAAATAGTAAACAATCTCATGAACTTGATGAACTAAAGAAACTTTTTGAAAAATTTGAACATAGTTCACTAAAATTGGATAGGCTTGTTAATATTCAAAGATTGTCACATGATAAAAGTGGACTTGGACATAAATGGAATACTACCATATCAAACTATAAAAACAAATTTGTAAAGGCTTCTTCTAGTGGTACCAAAACTTATTTTTATTGTGGTCTAGAACGACATTATAAAGTTGCTTGCATATATGCTAAACAAGATAAAATCAAATTGAACTCCAAAATGAAAACAAAGGAACTTAGCAAGATTAGAAAGATTTGGGTACCTAAAGGATCTCACTTGCCTATTCATATGTAGGTATGCCTTAAAAGCCATAACAAGAAGAACACATGGTACCTTGATAGTGGATGCTCTAGACACATGACAGAAGATCTTTCTCAATTTGCATCCCTATCACTCAAGGATGGTGGAGACGTTACCTTTGGAGATGATAAGAAAGGAAAAGTCAAAGGAGAAGGCACCATAGGTAACTCTACCTCTCCCATACATGATGTACTTTATGTTGATGGCTTATCCCATAATCTTATTAGTATTAGTCAATTGTGTGACAATGGTTTTGAAGTAGTCTTCAACCCTGACAAATGCATTGTTAAAAATAAGATAGATGGAAAAGTGAAATTCATAGGTTCTAGAGACAATAACATTTACACTATTGGACTAGATGATCTTAGACTCCAAAATGTGACTTGTCTTAATGCCATTAGTGAAGATTCTTGGTTGTGGCATAGGAGGTTGGGTCATGCCGGAATGGATCTCATTTCGA
This sequence comes from Tasmannia lanceolata, assembly GCF_043159265.1. NCBI lineage: Eukaryota > Viridiplantae > Streptophyta > Magnoliopsida > Canellales > Winteraceae > Tasmannia > Tasmannia lanceolata. Next base: position 3,834,703 of record NW_027518721.1, read on the forward strand.
CCCTCTCCTCAAAAGAAATTGTTAGAGGATTGCCTAAGTTCAAATACACCAAAGATCATATTTGTAGAACTTGTCAATTAAGGAAACAATTAAAGAGCTCATTTGCCCCTAAAAATATGATTTCAACTACCTACCCCTTGCAACTACTTCATATGGATCTTTTTGGACCAATGAAGACAAGTAGCCTTGGTGGAAAGAGGTACGTGTTTGTCATTGTGGATGACTACTCACGATATACATGGGTCATATTTTTAGCACATAAAGATGAAACCTATGAAAATTTTCTTAAATTGTGTAATCAAGTCCAAAATGAAAAAGGTATTTCCATATCTTACATTCGGAGTGATCATGGAACGGAATTTGAAAATGTACAATTTGACACCTACTGTAATGAACATGGCATCAAACACAATTTTTCTGCACCTAGAATACCTCAACAAAATGGGGTTGTAGAAAGAAAGAACCGAACCCTCCAAGAAATGGGTAGAACTATGTTGCATGAGAATGATCTCCCTAGATATTTTTGGGCAGAGGCGGTTAGCACCGCTTGCTATATCATAAATAGGGTATATATGAGGCCAATTTCTAAGAAAACACCTTATGAACTTTGGAAAAACTTAAAACCAAATATAAGCTATTTTAGAGTGTTTGGTTGTAAATGCTATATCTTGAACATTAAAGATAACCGACACAAATTTGATAAGAAGTCGGATGATGGCATATTCTTAGGATATTCTACACATAGCAAAGCATATAGAGTATTTAATAGAAGAACCCTAGTTGTAGAAGAATCCATGCATGTGACATTTGATGAGAGAGAGCCAACACCTCAAGAAATGCCGCATGATGAGGATGAACCAATTGAACATCTCTTACCTAAGACAAATGCTCCTTCCCATGCATCTACAAGTAATACATTACCTAGTGAGGAAGTTGAGAATGTAGATGATGACTCATTGCCTAGGGATAGGAGAATATTGGTAGATCATCCTGAATCCCAAATCTTAGGTGATGCCACATCGCCAGTAAGAACTAGATCATACTATCGTAATGTGAGTAACAACTTGGCGTTCCTATCTGAATTAGAACCAAAATCCATCAAAGAAGCCGAAAAGGATGAATATTGGTTGATGGCTATGCAAGAAGAGTTGAGTCAATTCGAAAGGAACAAAGTGTGGAGGCTAGTGCCTAGACCTAGTGATCATCCAGTTATTAGCACGAGATGGGTATATAGAAACAAATTGGATGAAAATGGAATTATCACTAGAAATAAAGCTAGGCTTGTAGCCCAAGGGTACAATCAGGAGGAGGGAATAGACTATGATGAGACATTTGCTCCTGTTGCCCGTATGGAAGCTATTAGGATACTTTTGGCATATGCATCTCACAAAGGATTTAAACTATATCAAATGGATGTCAAAAGTGCCTTCCTAAATGGCTATATCGAAGAGGAAGTATATGTTGAGCAACCTCTAGATTTTGAGGACTACAAACATCCAAATCATGTTTTCAGGCTTGATAAAGCTTTATATGGATTAAAGCAAGCTCTTAGAGCTTGGTATGAGAGGCTTTGCACTTTCCTAGTGGAAAAAAGATTTGAAATGGGAAAGGTGGATAAAACATTATTTATCAAAAGAGAAAATCAAGATATCCTCCTTGTCCAGATTTATGTGGATGACACCATCTGTGGCTCAACTAATCAAAAAATGTGTGATGAATTTGCAACTCTAATGAAAAATGAATTTGAAATGAGCATGATGGGTGAGTTAACCTACTTCTTAGGACTCCAAATTAAACAATACCAAAATGAGATATTTTTAAATCAAAAAAATATACGAAGGAGTTATTAAAGAAGTATGGCATGGATAGCAGTAAGACATCAAGAATTCCCATTAGTACAACTGCTAAGCTAGAAAAGGATGAATTTGGCAAATCTATAGATCAAAAGATGTATAGGGGTATGATAGGTAGCTTATTCTATTTGACAGCCACCAGACCAAACATTATGTTTACTGTCTATCTCTGTGCTCGATTTCAACCGGATCCAAAGGAGTCTCACCTATCGGCAGTCAAGAAGATCTTTAAGTACTTGAGAGGAACCCAAAGTCTGGGACTATGGTATGAAAGATCAACTGCCTTCACTCTCATTGGATATTCAGATGCAGACTTTGCTGGATGTAGAGTGGATATGAAAAGCACTAGTGGGACTTGTCAATTCTTGAAAAAATCACTTGTTTCATGGTTTAGCAAGAAACAAAATTCAGTAGCTCTGTCCACAACAGAAGCAGAATATGTGGCAGCTGGAGCTTGCTGTGCACAAGTCCTATGGATGAAAAGCACATTGATAGACTATGGAATTAAAATGAAAAATATTCTCATCCAATGTGACAATACTAGTGCTATAAGCTTAACAAAGAACCCCATACAACACTCAAGAACAAAACATATTGAGATTATGCATAACTTCATTAGAGATCACTCACAAAAAGGGGATATTTGCTTAAAATATATCAATACTGAGGATCAATTGGCGGATATCTTTACAAAACCCCTTAGTGATGATATAATATGTTATATCCGAAGTGCCTTGAACATTTGGAGTGCGGATCAAGTTAAAGAAATTGCCAAATAAATACTTTGTGCCTTTCAACAGCTTATCTAAAAAGTGTATATATATATATATATAAATATATATATATATATATATATCATCCTTGTTTGGTAGTATCTACATGAATGAGATGTCAAATATTAATCTTAAAAATCACTCAACTGGTACTCTTAGCCTTCTTAGTTCTCTAAGATGGAGAGGTACCTTCACTTTAATTAAAAATACCTAACAATTTGACATATGTCAACATCTCGATCATGAACAGGTATATGTGTATTACTTGGCTAAATATTTTTATACCATAAGCATTGATTTAGGGGGAGTACCTAACTCAATCTTCATTTACTCCTAAATTGATTTACATTTTAGTTCACCCTTTCTGTCGATGACAAAAGGGGGAGAAGTTTGAAATTGATTATCTATTCAATTGCCTATATGCACCATATGCTTTTAATTGTTATCATTTATCTGTGTGCATATATTGAGGGGGAGTTCCAGCATTCACTTGCCTACTTTGTCACTCCACACACACCTCATAATCAATTTTGTTTGTCATCATAAAAAAGGGGGAGATTGTAAGCCCAAGGATCTACTCTCCTATCTTGTTTTGATGATTCTAAACATAATTGATTATGTTATTGAATATTAATCAATTTGCCTCGAAGTGTTGTGTTTAAGATAGGATTGATCATTGAAGAAACCAACACACTACATGATCATGCTTGAAGATGTACCACACAAGAGTCAAAGGAGCTAAGTGGAGCTCACATCATCTCTCAAGCCAGCATACACAAGATGGAAGACCAATTGAAGACCAAGGCTAAAGAGAAGTTGAGGTTTACATAGGATTCAATGTACATCTTTTCTCTTTAGATTTCCAAGTCAAGGCAAAGTGTTTTAAAATAGTTTTTTTTTAAAAAACACTTAAGAACTTAAATGGATTAGTGAATGGTTATGTGGTGGACCAACATGTTGGGACCCTCATAAACATTCCAAAATTATCATAGGAGTTGAGTTCGAAAAGCTCAAAATCAAATAAACAATAAAAACTAAAAAATCTGCTTATTTTAGGCTTCTCAGAACTCTGAGATTTTTCTCGAAGCTCCGAGCTCGGAACTCCGAGAAATGGTCCAGTAGAATTTTTCCATCTTCTGGCCGTTCTCTCGGAACTCCGAGAATATGTCTCGGAGCTCCGAGAATTGTTCCGAGAACATCGCGACAACTTAGAAAATAGCTGCTGGAATTTGAACTAAAATTTGGTTTTTGATTTCAACACCCCCAAACGGTCATATTTTCTTGAGAAGCTATATATACACATTCAAGAGGATTATTTTCCTCTCTTGAACATTTGAAAAACCTCCTTAAGCATTCAAGAAAACTTGCAACCCATTTGAGCTTAAGATTTTATTTTTCTCCCCAAACTTGCCATGCACTTGCAAATCTATTGAGTTTGGATTTAGAGCTTTCAGTTGCAACCACTATTGGAGAGCAATCAAAGGGACAACAAAGAGCATCAACCTTTCAAGAGAAGCCAAGCTATTCATCTTCTATTATTGTAAAGGTGGCTAGGGCATCCTATCTTAATACCCTAGAGAGCAATCGCTTAGAACTCGGCGAAGAAGGAGAGTCGGTGTAAAGGTGTAAGGGCATCCTTATTTAATATCCCTTAGAAGTGTAATCGCCTCGGAGCCGGGCATCGTGGAGGTCTCGTGTAAGCCCAATGTTTTTTACCTTGGCATTCCCATCTTGTTTTGATGATTCCAATACACAAGTGATCATTTATCACTAATGTGTTTGTTTGTCTAAGTTATAGATTATGATAAAGTAAGATCAAAGTTGCTTGGATTGAAGGCCAAGAAGCTCACATTGGACCACCAATTGGAAGGCCTAAGTCATCAAGCAAGAAGTCATGAAGACTTGAAGACATGAAGAAATTCATATTGAAGACCATTTTTTGTCTTTTAGAATGTATTTGATCCAAACCTAGATTAGGCTTTTAGAGGCATAATTCAGTTAATCTCACACACCCTAAATAAACAAGTGATTGTATTTGTGGAGTTCCAACACCTTGGAACCCTCATAGCAATCCCATCTTGGTTGAGAATTGGAAGCCCAAAACAAAATTGAAAATCTGCTCTGCATAGGCTTCTCAGAACTCCGAGAGTTTTTCTCGGAACTCCGAGAATTCTCGGAACTCCGAGAATTATTCTCGGAACTCCGAGAAATGGTCCAGTAGACTTTTTCCAATTTCTGTGTGGCTTCTCGGAACTCCGAGAATTCTCGGAACTCCGAGAATTATTCTCGGAACTCCGAGAACACTCCAACGGTCTGAAAAAGAGCCGTTTGGAATTTTGCTGGAATTACCTCAATGCCATTGAACGGTCATATTTTGGTTTTCCTTTAAATATGGGTGTTCTAAACATACAAAATATCAATCCTAACACTCTTAAACTTCATTTGAATATCCAAGAGTGAATCAAACCTCAATTGTGCCTCTCATCACCATCTTTAGGATTTGGATCATATGCTCTCAATTGTACAACTTTTGTAACCCTTGTGAAGGGATTTTTTAGTTCTTTCTTTCATCTTTCAAGATTTGTATTCGGGCGAGTATTCGGAGAAGCGGAGCCCTTTTTCTCCGTGGTGAGGATTGTCACCAAGGTTAAAGCAATTGTAATTGGCACCGATCTTCGCCAAGGTTAAGAAGATCAAATAGTGAAGCCATCAACGGGTTTGGTTGGTGGAGTGGAGTAGGCCTCGGGTTTGAGGACCGAACCACTTTAAATCTCGGGTGCACTCTTTCTATCTCCTTGCTCTTTCATTTGCATTGCACCATTAGATTTAACTTGTATGCTTAAAATATTGTTTTTGATCTCTTAATCGGTTTAAGTTTTTCAATTGGTAAATTCTAGTTTTCTTAAACAACCGTATTCTCCCTCCTCATAGTTGCCATTTCTATTATAACTTGGGACCCCCTATATCGGATTTTCACTTGGTATCAGAGCCTTGGCTCTTAAAAGATTTTAAAATTTTTGTGAAAGTTATTTCAAAATCTAACTAGGGAAAGATTTTATTTGGCAACTTCTAATTGTGAAATGGCACACCAAATTGGAACCGGACTTCCGGAAGGCCATTCCACAACTAGACCTCCTTTCTTCAATGGGTCAAACTATGGACATTGGAAAACAAGGATGCGCATCTATCTTCTTTCGATAGATGTGGAACTTTGGTACATTGTTGAAAATGGATACAATGTACCTTCCAAACCTTTTGAAGAATGGAATGTGGTAGAGAAAAGGCAAGCTAATTTGAACTACAAAGCAATAAATTCCTTGTTTTGTGCCTTAGCTACCGAGGAGTTTAATAGAGTTGCTCTTTTTGATTCCGCCAAGACTATTTGGGATACCCTTGCAACTACCCATGAGGGAACATCACAAGTCAAGGATTCCAAAATAAACTTGTTAAAGAGCAAGTATGAAATGTTTAGAATGAGTCCAAACGAGAGTATTTCGGAAATGTATACTCGTTTTTCTATTATTTCTAACGAACTAGCTAATCTTGGTAAATCTTATCCTAACGATGAGCTTGTGAGTAAGTTACTTAGGTCTCTTCCTCCCCATTGGGATCCAAAGGTGACCGCGATTCAAGAGTCAAAAAATCTCAAGACGCTAACCATAGAGGAGCTTGTAGGATCTCTCATCACCCATGAGATGCTCCTTACTAGCCGACAAGAGGAAAAGAAGCCAAAGGAGAAGGAGAGGGAATTTAGATCCCTAGCACTCAAGGCTTCCAAGGAAGACTCATCAAGTGAAGCGGATAGTGACGAAGAAGAAGCTTTACGAAGATTCAAGAGCTTGTGGAGAAAGAAGCATAAGAAAGATAAGAAAAAGAAAGAAGAAAGTGATGTTGATGGAGCCTTAAGATGCTTCAATTGCAAGAAGATAGGACACAAAAGACCGGATTGTCCACTTCTAAAATCAACTTCCTCTAAGTACAAGGGTAAGAAGGATTGGAAGAAGCATAAGGCTCTTGCCGCCGGTTGGGATGCGTTAAGCACATCGGGCAAAAGCTCAAGTGAAGGGGAAGAAAATAAAAAAGATGATCTTTGCTTCATGACATTCACCCATGAAGTTGAGGTAAACTCTAACCCCTCATATTCTTCATCTAGTAGTAAAAGTGATAGCATACCTTATGATGAATTATGTGAAACCTTACATACCCAAATTTCCAAAAACAAAGTTCTTAAAAAATCCATTTTAAAGTTAGAAAAAGAACTTGATTTTTTGAAAAGTGATTTATCTTCTTCCATATCTCAAGAACAAGTTACACTTGAAAATCATAAACTTGAGATTAATACCCTTAAGGGTAGTTTGGATGAGAAAACTTGCCAACTTTTAAAATTTCAAAATATGGCAAGCTCCTCCAATTCTTATGAAGATGAAAGAAATGAGCTTTTAGTTCAAACATCCCATCTTCATAATGAAAATGAAAGACTTAGATTATGTTTACATGAATTTCTAAATGGAAATAAAATTATTGACATAATCCTAAGTAAAACTAGTCTTAGACCTCAACATGCTTATCATGATAGGACTAGTGTATCTAACCCTCTTGTTAGATGCCATTTTTGTGGAATGAATGGTCATTACCAATTCCAATGTGCATCCAAGAGTAGGGCTAGATGTGGGACCAAGAAATCTTGGGTTCCCAAAACCCCCATATGATGATATTCATATTGTGTAGATTAGGGGTTTTTGAACTTAAAATTGAATATATTTCATTTGTATGTTTTTTTTGATAACCCCTCTTGTATTGTAAAATTATTTTAACTAGGGGGAGTTAAAATTGAATTTTTCTTTGAAAAAGGGGGAGCTTTAAAATTGTAAATTTTAAACCCTTGTTTTTCTTACCCCTTCTTTTTGTTGATGACAAAGGGGAGAAGAATCTAGAGTAAAGTCTCTAGTGTAAAGTCTCTAGTGTAAGAAAAATGTGAAAAGAGTATATGCTTTGATTTGTAAATCTCTTGTGCTTGTCATCATCAAAAAGGGGGAGATTGTAAGCCCAATGTTTTTTACCTTGGCATTCCCATCTTGTTTTGATGATTCCAATACACAAGTGATCATTTATCACTAATGTGTTTGTTTGTCTAAGTTATAGATTATGATAAAGTAAGATCAAAGTTGCTTGGATTGAAGGCCAAGAAGCTCACATTGGACCACCAATTGGAAGGCCTAAGTCATCAAGCAAGAAGTCATGAAGACTTGAAGACATGAAGAAATTCATATTGAAGACCATTTTTTGTCTTTTAGAATGTATTTGATCCAAACCTAGATTAGGCTTTTAGAGGCATAATTCAGTTAATCTCACACACCCTAAATAAACAAGTGATTGTATTTGTGGAGTTCCAACACCTTGGAACCCTCATAGCAATCCCATCTTGGTTGAGAATTGGAAGCCCAAAACAGAATTGAAAATCTGCTCTGCATAGGCTTCTCGGAACTCCGAGAATTATTCTCGGAACTCCGAGAAATGGTCCAGTAGACTTTTTCCAATTTCTGTGTGGCTTCTCGGAACTCCGAGATTTTTTCTCGGAACTCCGAGAATTCTCGGAACTCCGAGAACACTCCAACGGTCTGAAAAAGAGCCGTTTGAAATTTTGCTGGAATTACCTCAATGCCATTGAACGGTCATATTTTGGTTTTCTTATAAATATGGGTGTTCTAAACATACAAAATATCAATCCTAACACTCTTAAACTTCATTTGAATATCCAAGAGTGAATCAAACCTCAATTGTGCCTCTCATCACCATCTTTAGGATTTGGATCATATGCTCTCAATTGTACAACTTTTGTAACCCTTGTGAAGGGATTTTTTAGTTCTTTCTTTCATCTTTCAAGATTTGTATTCGGGCGAGTATTCGGAGAAGTGGAGCCCTTTTTCTCCGTGGTGAGGATTGCCACCAAGGTTAAAGCAATTGTAATTGGCACCGATCTTCGCCAAGGTTAAGAAGATCAAATAGTGAAGCCATCAACGGGTTTGGTTGGTGGAGTGGAGTAGGCCTCGGGTTTGAGGACCGAACCACTTTAAATCTCGGGTGCACTCTTTCTATCTCCTTGCTCTTTCATTTGCATTGCACCATTAGATTTAACTTGTATGCTTAAAATATTATTTTTGATCTCTTAATCGGTTTAAGTTTTTCAATTGGTAAATTCTAGTTTTCTTAAACAACCGTATTCTCCCTCCTCATAGTTGCCATTTCTATTATAACTTGGGACCCCCTATATCGGATTTTCATCTCGCATAGTGGAAATCCTTAAGGACGATCTTAAGAAGAGTGGAGTAGGGCTTTGCCCAAACCACTATACATCGGTGTGTTCCTTCCATTATCTTGCACTTTCATTCTTATTTGGTTTGGCACTTCATTTTGTTTTTAATCTTATTTGCTCTAACCAAAATTCTAATCAAGAGAAGAAAAATTAATTTAGGTTTAATACTTAATTTATAAAAAAAAGAATTATAAATTAGTGTTAAAACCAATTCACCCTCCCTCTTGTTAATTTCAGTATGGGTCTCGTTGGTCCAGTCCCATGGCTGCTATCGCATGGGAACACGGCATTCCCATTGTTTGGAACAAACGACACGTACATGTTTTCTTTTCTAAGTCCACCTCATCAACGTGGTACTTGGACTTGACCTCATATACGGTCCAACCACACTGGTGCGCCATATAAGCACCTGCTAGAATACATTGTTCGGCCAACCAGTCTTCCGCGTTTGGGGTCAAACGAGTCGTCCACTTCCTACCTGCCTTCTGACGGTACTGAAAGAAGTCAGATAGTTTCCATCTTGTCTGTTCGACAAGTGCTGCAATAGGCAGCTCCCTTGCGCCCTTTAAAAGTGCATTGAAGCTCTCAGTCGCGTTAGTTGTCAGCACGTTGTATCTAGAACCTTCAAAATAAGCGCTGGCCCAATTTTGTTTAGGAATCTTCGATATCCATTTCTCTGCGCTTTTACTCATGGTTTTAATACTCTCCATCACATCCTTAAAAGCACCCTCCCTTAGGGAATATGCAGCATTCATAAAAAGTTTTCGCAGATCTTCACTCTAAAATTTTCCATGGAAGTTCGTACTGAGGTGGTGGATGCAATAGAAATGGTGTGACCCTGGGAGACCTTTCGCTACGGCTCTAGGCAACCCCTTCATCCGGTCAGACCCAATCGTGATGACATCTCGTCCTGCCGAAATGAAATTCTGACGGAACAAATGCAGGAACCATACCCAGCTATCATACGTCTCGGCCTCGACTACTGCAAGTGCCAGCGGGAATAACCCATTGTTGGCATCTATCGCAGTTGCGGCTAGTAGAGTCCCCCTGTACTTCCCCCGCAGATGGGTCCCATCAATTAGGGCGAGGGGCCTAACACTTCGGTTGAACGCACTAATGCTAGGGCCAAATGACCAAAAGAAACGCCCAAATGTATCATCCCCTCTTGGCCGCAGCTCTCGAGTTCGGCACAACCGCACTACTGTGCTAGGATTCCTTCTTACCAACTCATCAGCATATGCAAGCAGGATGCGATATGACGCCTCGGCATTCCCACACATAATTTCATGTATGATCATCTTTGCCATGTGGGTTTTTCGATACGACATTGTTATACTGCAGTGGGCCTTGATGTACCGTCTTATCATAGGAGCCCTAACATCTTCTGGGCTTTCGAATAAGGCTAGAGAGCACTCAGCAGCCCACTTTGCAGTGGCTATGGGATGATCGTTCCCTTTCATTGTGCTTGAGCATGTGTGCTGAGGGATAAATTTTTTTACCTTAACATAATATGTATAAGTGGTCCTTGTGATACGCCATGGGCATGTACCATCCTTGCATCTAACGCCGTACTTTGTGGGATTTGGCTCTTGTGGGACAAACACAAACCGATGCCGGATTGCGTACTCTGTGACTTTCTTCTGAAAGACTTTAAGATTTAGGAAGATTGCCCCGACCGTGAAATCCTCAGGTCCCACGATCACATTTACTTCATCACCCCCTACAACCATTTCATCCGCTTCCATCGACTGCCTTATATTGGTATTTCCCAAAGCATCACCTAGATAATTACTAGGTTCATCCTCCTCCTCATCACCCATCTCATCATCGTCACCGAAGTCCTCTTCATCATAACGGAAGTCCTCTTCATCATAACCGAAGTCCTCTTCATTGTCGTTATTATTGCCATCGTTCGGTCGTACCAAATCAATAGCATGAATATCACCTCCCAAATTAGTACAGAAGTCCCAATCGTTTCTGCCTGGTTGGGTTTTCTCAAACTCGGTCTCAGTCGCGTCGGTCTTATTCAAAGTGGGATCTTCAAAATCCTGATTCAAGTCCACTTCATACCTGCAGATCGGTAGCCAATCAAAGTTAAAGTAATTGATTTACAAATGAAAGGAATGAATATTAATCGCACCCAACAATTGTTCAATACTATAATTTACCGATGTATGGTATGAATACCGCCAAGTGTTCTTTTCTCTTTTCGAGCAACGGCCGTTAGAATCAGTGATGCAGGAACCACAGAGACAGTACTAATATTCGGCCTCGAAGCCTCTGCAAATGAGGAAGGAATCGTAGGCTCCGGAGAATTGTTTCCTCCGAATCTTAACTCTTTAGTTACATATAGGCTCACAGTGTTAATGACCGTACTATTAAAGAGCATCATTACTAGATCAAGGTCGTCGTCATCTCGAATATCATATAAGATGATATGAGATGAGTCGAAAACATATCGACACTTTATAGATAGAGAAACCTCACTTCGATTGGTCCCAATTTTGCTATAAATTAGATTATCAAAATCTCTATATTTTGCTCTCCGACCAACAATAAGAGGCAACATCTTCCCGCCCACGTATTCAAATGATACCACATCCTTTAGAATACCGTTGATGTGTAAGACAAAAGAAGCCCTTCGTTCCTCTCTCTTGTAAAGACAATAAAACATTGATTAGAAGTTGTTTAAAGCAATTTAAATGTGCTAAAAATGGAAAGAGAGGAGAATGGAAAGGGAACTACATACCTTTCCATGGAAGGGAGGTTAGTATTGGTGCAATGCAATAGAATGGTACTTTGGAGTTAACCAATCCTCTGTGAGAAATTATTGATTTAAACCATTGATATTTGAAAAATTAGAGGTTTTCTCAACTGAGTTCTAAAATATTAGTGGTTTAAACCAATGATATCTCACACATTATTGGTTTAAACAATTGATTGTTCAAACTTTAGGGGTGTAAACCAATAATCTGTGAGAAATTATTGATTTAAACCATTGATATTTGAAACATTAGGGGTTTTCTCAACTGAGTTCGAAAATATTAGGGGTTTAAACCAATGATATCTCACACATTATTGGTTTAAACAATTGATTGTGGGGTGTAAACTAATAATCTGTGAGAAATTATTGATTTAAACCATTGATATTTGAAAAATTAGAGGTTTTCTCAACTGAGTTCTAAAATATTAGTGGTTTAAACCAGCGATTTCTCACACATTATTGGTTTAAACAATTGATTGTGGGGTGTAAACCAATAATCTATGAGAAATTATTGATTTAAACCATTGATATTTGAAAAATTAGAAGTTTTCTCAACTGAGTTCTAAAATATTAGTGGTTTAAACCAATGATATCTCACACGTTATTGGTTTAAACAATTGATTGTTCAAACTTTAGGGGTGTAAACCAATAATCTGTGAGAAATTATTGATTTAAACCATTGATATTTGAAACATTAGGGGTTTTCTCAACTGAGTTCAAAAATATTAGGGGTTTAAACCAATGATATCTCACACATTATTGGTTTAAACAATTGATTGTGGGGTGTAAACCAATAATCTGTGAGAAATTATTGATTTAAACCATTGATATTTGAAAAATTAGAGGTTTTCTCAACTGAGTTCTAAAATATTAGTGGTTTAAACCAGCGATATCTCACACATTATTGGTTTAAACAATTGATTGTGAGGTGTAAACCAATAATCTGTGAGAAATTATTGATTTAAACCATTGATATTTGAAAAATTAGAGGTTTTCTCAACTGAGTTCTAAAATATTAGTGATTTAAACCAATGATATCTCACACATTATTGGTTTAAACAATTGATTGTTCAAACTTTAGGGGTGTAAACTAATAATCTGTTAGAAATTATTGATTTAAACCATTGATATTTGAAACATTAGGGGTTTTCTCAACTGAGTTCTAGAATATTATGGGTTTAAACCAATGACATCTCACACATTATTGGTTTAAACCATTGATTTTTCAAACTTTAGTGGTTTAAATTAGGGCTGCAACTCGAGCCGGGTAAAACCCGACCCGCATCGACCCGACCCGAAAATAGCCTGGGTCGGGTTCAGGTTTCATGGGTTTCGGGTCGAGCCGGGTTCAGCATTCTAAAGCCCGCATGAATCTCGGGTCGAGCCGGGTTTGAAGGGGCCCGACCCGACCCGACCCGACCCGAGTTACATAAGTTATAGTATGTACATTTTTTTCTATTGTTAGTTAAAAGTTAAAGGGATAATTACATTTACACCCCCTCTAGTTTCTGACACATCCACTTCCACCCCTATAGTTTAAAACGTGACAAATACACCCTTGTAGTTTCAATTTGTTTAAGGTAGGCCCCCTCAGCTGATTTTTTTGGCACACCCTAACTATGTCAGGACCCATCAAATGAACGCTTTGGATCATCCAAACAATGTGGGCCCACATTATTTGGATGATTTTTTGGTAGTGTTTGGATTCGGGTAGGGGCCCACATTATTTGGATGATCCAAAGCGTTCATTTGATGGGTCCTGACATAGATATGGTGTGCCCAAAAAATCAGCTCCATCGGATCATCCTAACCTTTCAATCTATGGATGAACCTTCAGCTGAGGGGGCAAACCTTAAACAAATTGAAACTACAGGGCTGTATTTGTCACGTTTTAAACTATAGGGGTGGAAGTGGATGTGTCAGAAACTAGAGGGGGTGTAAATGTAATTATCCCAAAGTTAAAAGTGAAAACCCACGCACCCACTGTGAGTGTAATTTCTGCTTCTATGAGTTGAGTTAATTCAAGTGTTTGATTCAGCATTGTTTGATTGTAATTACAACGTTGTTTGATTACAGCATTGTTTGATTCAAGTGTGATGTGAGTGTAATTACATCATTGCTTCATTCAAGTGTAATGTGAGTGTAATTTCTGCTTCTATGAGTTGAGTTGCCTTGCCAAACAAGACTTTTCCTTAAAAATTTGCATCAACGTGAAAAAACCCGACCCGACCCGAACCGACCCGAGATTTATCATGGGTAGGGCCGGGTTTGGGAATCGTGGGTTTTCCGAAAAAAAACCCGACCCGACCCGACCCGAGATATTTCTCGGGTAGGGTTGGGTTCTCCAAAACCCGACCCGCCCGACCCGAGTTGCAGCCCTAGTTTAAATCATTGATCTTTAACAAATTATTGCTTCAAACCATTTATTTCTCAAACTGTGGGGGTTTAAACTAATAATGTGTTAGAAATTATAGCTTTTAAACCATTAATTTTTTAAAAATCAGAGGTTTTCTTAAGTGGTTTCAGAAATATTAGGGGTTTAAACCAATGATTTCTCCCAATTTAGGGGTTTCAACCAATAATGTCTGTGAACTTATAAGTTTAAACCATTGATCTGTGAAAATATAGGTCTTTATCAACAGATTTACAAAATACGTGGGTTTAAACCAATAATTTGTTATCAATTGTTGGTCTAAACCATTAATTGTTTAACAATGTTCTAAAGCAGATATTTTACCCAAAGTATTGGTTTAAACCATTAATAGTTCAAAACTTAGTGGGTTAAATCAATAACTTCTTACAAACTGTAGGTTTAAACCATTGATTTTGCAGAAATTAGGAATTTTTCAATTGATTTTCTAAAAATTTGTGGTTTAAACCATGCAGATTATGGGTTTAAAAATAAATTTCTGAGAAACTATTGGTTTAAACCATTGATCTTTGAAAACTTACAATTGATTTTCGATATATTAAGGGTTTTAAAAAACGAGTTCTCACAAATATTGATTTAAACCATTTTTTCCAAAACTTAGTGGTTTAAACCATTAATGTTTCAGAAATTATTGATTTAAACCATTGATCTTTGACAAAAGTGAAGGAGAAAGTCACAGTGAGGCCATTTCAAAAAAAAAAAAAAAACCATATCAAAAAAATTAGAGAAAAATTAAGTCAAAAAAAAACCATTTCAAAAAAATTAGAGAAAAATTAAGTCATAGTGAGAGGGGTACCGACCTCTTTTGTGCCGGTGGCGGGGAGAGGGAGGACCGGCGAGAGAGGTAGAGAGAGTGCCGGAGAAGACCGCTGGAGAGAGAGAGAGAGAGAGAGAGAGAGAGAGAGGTGGGTGTATACTGTAAAGTGCTTTGGGTTTCTCAAATTTAAAAATCTAACAGCTGAAAGTAATTATCATAGCCTGTAATTTGATTTGACAGGGGGAGAGAGAGAGGGAGAGAGAGAGAGAGGGAGAGGGAAAGAGAAAAACGTAGAGTGAGGGGCATTCTCGTCCAAAAGACTTTACATTAGTCATTTCCAAGTCTCCCCCCTTGACAGGTCATTGTCATATCAAAGCCCTTTTTCTTGGTCATTTTCTCTTAAATTTTTTGTTGATTTTAAGAAAAGTAAATTATCAAAATTTTAATTCTTGCAACACATAAAAAATAAATAGGGTTATTAACATACCATTCACCATGAAGATGGAAGAGAGGTAAGACTCAAGAGACAAATCACCGGATTTTAATAGTGGTTCAGGAAATCCCTACGTCCACTTTGTCACTGATCTCCACTATATCCGATCCACACCAAGCCCGAATCGGAGGGCGTCTTACAACACCAACACAGGGATTAAACCCTCTCACAAACACACACTACAATGGAAGAAAGGAAATATAATTGAACCCTTGGCCTCTTCTAGGCTTGATACACAAATAAGCACAAGAAATCTTTTACTGATAACACCCTAATTGAAAGCCTCAATTTGATCACAAGGTGGAAGCTCAAGAATCACCTCATTAATTCAATATGACTTAGTTGATTTTGATGATCTTAAAAACTCAATATATATATATATATATATATATATATATATATATATATATATATATATATATAAGGTGTATTATGTGAGATCTTAATCAGAAAGGCATTGATAGGATCAGTGAGGAAAGATTAAAAATGTACTATTGATAGATTGGGAAAGATTTTTAGATTTTTGAAAAATTCAACGGTAATCCCGGAAGGTAGGTTCGGATGTCTGAGACTGGCCGTTACTGAGCAAGAAATTCAATTTTCATACGTCCGACAAAACCTTCGAAAGTCCGACCAAGTTCCAGTAGTTTTGGTTAAAATTCATTTGACCTTTTTCTTCACACTCGGATAGCCGATAGAAATATCGGACGTCCAACCAAACACTCGGAAGCCCGATATGATTCCAGTAGTTTTGCAAACATTTCCCTTTAAAATCGAAAATCCGACGAAAGCATCGGACGTCCGATAAGGACATCCGAGGTTTCTCTCGGTAGTCTAATTTGGTTCCAGTAGTTTTACATATTCTTGCCTTCATAAACGGAAATCCAATTAAATCATCGGACGTCCGATACAGACATCCGAGGTTTTTTTCTCGGCAATCCGATTATACAGGGTAATTACGTTTTAAGATCAACTGAGTTTGGAGTTAACTTTTGTGTAGCTTTTGAAATCTTATTGAGATCTTTTTAAAATTGATTGGTGATCTTGAGTCTTACTTAGTGTCATTGAGGAACTCAGCGTACACTCTAAAGTGGAGAATCAACTCCTAACTCTAGACGCTTTACATATCCTGTTGGTCTTGAGCCAACAGTCTCCAACTCATTCCTTTGAGATTCTTGGTGCTTCTTGAACTTATCATCTTTCGTTGATGCCTTTGTTCGCTTGATTGATCTGGTGCACTCCTTTGAGTTTGATTCTGAAACACACATAAGCTACAAGACAACTTGTGAGATCTTATTTACGATCGGTTAAGGTTTGTAATACATCAAAACTTAGGTGAATGTTGAACCCATAGGCTAACACCTATGCTTTTGTTCCATCTGAAAAAAGACAAAAGTTAGACGATAAAAGTAGAAAGTGTATTTTTATTGGCTGTAGTGTGGAGACAAAAGGGTCCCGACTTTATGATCCTATTTTCAAAAAATTGATCATAAGTCGTGATGTTAATTTTAATGAAAGAAGTGATTGATGCAATTACTAAGAACAACACTTGGACATTGGTGGATTTGTCACCAAATAAAGAAGCAATTGGACTTAGGTGGATCTACAAGTCAAAGTTCAATGCCGACGGTTCTCTCCAAAGACATAAAGCTCGGTTAGTTGCAAAGGGTTATGCCCAAAAGCCATGTATTGATTACTTTGAAACATTTGCACTTGTTGCTAGAATGGAGGGCTTTAGCAGTTCAAAAGAATTGGTAAGTTTTTCAACTTGATGTAAAATCAGATTTTCTAAATGGAGAACTTGAGGAAGAAGTGTATGTGGATCAATCACAAGGTTTTAAGATGAAAGGCATGGAAAATAAAGTGTACAAATTGAAGAAGGCACTCTATGGGTGTGGACCCCGATCTGAAGAGAGAGGTGAGGGACGAGCCCCCAGCAGCCTCTAGGATCATCCACGTGTGAGAGAGCTCTGCCAAGGAACTCTCGAAACGGTGCCACCCTCATAGCAAAGCACGAGTGGCGATATAAACTAGATACCTCCTGATCCAAGGATAAATCCCCAAACCAAGACGTACCTAAATAAACTCAGAGTCGCCATCCATAGATAGGCCATGGAACCCCAAAATCAAATCCTCTGTGCATTGGATAACCAGAAATATATATGTGTTCGTGCCTGATTACGAATGGAGAAGGTCCGAAGAGCACCCTCAATTCGTCCGAGTATAAGCACTTGGTCTCTTATGCCATTTATTATTAACCTCGAAGAGTTTCGGGCAAAGTTCATATGAAATGAGAATAATTCTCAGAAGTCGTCTACCTAAGCATGCATTTCCTGAGAATACAAATAATAAGCACATAAAAAAAGATAAATGAAAGAAGTGCCATCTAAACATTGCTAGGTTATGGGTGACATACGTAACTGGTGTCTAAGTTCTGATGGACAAACACATGCAAGCTACAACTAAAGGTATAGGATCAGTACCAGAAAGTAAGAAAACACAACAAAATATACAATAACAACACAACAAATCCTAAGATTCTAAACGATTTGAGCCCGACTCCTTGGATGGTCTGATGTTCATCCAAAGAACCCTACGTATCCCCGCCTTCGCAAGAATCAACGTAGTTCTTCGTGCCTATTCTAAGCTATGATGCCTAAGACACCTAGACCTCTATCCTAGACTCGATCTAAAAGACCGGACTAGTTATTAAAGCTTCTTGAGCGATTATTTAAATTCCAATGAATTGTAGATTTTATGACACCCAATATGCCCTAACTAAATGCAGGTTAGCCCTAAGCTAATGCAGGCGGTTCCTACAACCTATGTGTAACTAGGCTGTGTTTCCTAAAAAAAAAGGGTTGACTAACACATCCTATTCTAGTCATCAATCGGCGATGTGGATCGCCAACTGACCGGACGGAGGCGTTCTTATAATTCTAGGACAAACCCCTAACTCTAAAACAAACACAAACAAGCATACAACAAAATAAAGACCAAACCCTAACTCTAGAGGAGGAGCTTTTTGAAATCAAGGTTTTATTTATTCAAAAAGGTTTAAAATGCTATTTACAAAAGTTTGGCTGGACTTGGGATATGGATCCCAAGCTGTACTACGTACCTCGTGGAAGAGGATTAAGCCAACGTAGTTCGAAACAAACTCTCTCTAAAACTTTAAAGAATTTCAAATGACTTAAGGATTTTGATATTTTTCAACTATTTTTGAATTTTAAGACATTTCAATGTTTTTGGGATTTTTAAATGTTTTAACATGTTTTTGAATTTTAAGATATTTCAAATGTTTTTGGGTTTCAAATTTCTAACGTTTTTATGATTTTAAGATTCCAAATGTTTTCAACCTTTTGGTCAAAGACCTAAGGGAACACAAAGCAACACCCTAGGGCCAAACCCTAGGGCTAACAGGGGAAACCCCTAAACCAGGTAAACTAATGTCAAAGACAAGGAAAGAATAGGATCTCAAGAGGCAAAGCTCTAATGAGACTGTGCTAGTCCCCAACAAAGAAGAGCGACGACAACACTAAGGAGAGTAAATGAGTCAGAGACTCTCTAAATTCGCAACCAAAAGAGAAGGAGGAATGAGTCAAAGGCTCTCTAATAATACTACCTAAAGGACGAGCAAGTCCAAGATTCTCTGATAACCACTACAAGGACACATGAGTCAAAGGCTCGCTCTAAAAGAAAGGGGGGACTCTAACATGAGGCTAGGTAAGCCTCCTAAAGGGGAAACCCTCTAAATGAGACAAGGCTTGTCTTCAAATTGGGGCTCTATAAATGAGGCAAGACTTGCCTCCTATGAGCAAGCTCTCTATTAAACCAAAACAGACTCCCTAAGAATATACTCTAAATGATAAGGCCTGTCTCCAAGGGAGGATCACCTTAATGAGACCGAGTGTGTCTCCTAATGGGGGGCCAGATAACTCTCTCATTGCCCTTGCAATGAAAAAGGCTTCTACTATCTAAAAGGTGTCTAAAAGACTGTGTTAGTCTACTATATAAATGAGAGGGGAAATGTTATTAGGACTAAGTAAGTCACCTAAAATGGTGGGCTCGGACTAACGTCTTCATCGCCTCTAAAGAGGAAGGGAGCCTAAAATTAAAGCGACATTTTCAAATCATAACAATTCTTATGAAGACAATTCATGTGCTAAGCAAAGTATGAATCACAATTACAGAGTATACAACCTATAAGAAAGGATGGAAACAATTAACTATTCCAAGTTGCAGAAAGTGAATTCATTACATCTCTCCCATTAAATGGGATGGCTCCAATGAATGCTACAAAATTAATATCGCTATGCTTGTATTAGCCAAAGGTACACTACACCCAAAATGAAAAGCACATAGCCCAATAGATGAGAACAGATGACAATCCAACTTATTTGACCCATACCCCTATATAATCTTGCTACCACTCAGAAACATAGATTGAATAGGTGAATTTCCAAACCAGTTAAATTAATTTTCAAACTACAAACATTTAACATGAGAAAGGCCATTTAGAGGTGGGGGAATACCGCCAGCATGACCATATTCCCTAATGTACAAAGGCAAAAATCAGAACCTCTAATTTCATCTTTACATTATTCAGATACATGCATCAAAATCTAAAGTCAAAGTAAAACTAGAACCAAGCTCCAACCTTGTCTGACAATTCTCATTCTTTGCTATACAAAAGAATTATCAGAATATCATTTCAACCACCACACATACACTGAATGAAGAAGTAGTTCAATCATGTTTTAACATTCTGTAAGCCCAATGGTTTCTACCTTGGCATTCCCATCTTATTTTGAAGATTCCAATACACAAGTGATTAATGATCACTAATGTGTTTGATTGTCTAAGTTGTAGATCACATTGGTGCTAAGACAACATTACTTGGATTGAGCCCAAGAAGATCTCATTGGACCACATCATGAAGGCCAAAGACATCGAAGTCCAAGACAAATGAAGACTTGAAGAATCCATTGAAGAGCAAAGTCATATTTAGATTGTAAAAGATCCAATCTTAATTTTAGATTTTAGAGGCATAATTAAGTAAATAAACAAACACCCTAAATATATAAATGATTGTCTTTGTGGAGTTCCAACACCTTGGAACCCTCATAGCAATCCCAACTTGGTGTTAAGTTGGAAGCCTAAAAACAAGAAATGAAAATCTGCTTAAAATAGGCTTCTCGGAACTCCGAGAAATGGTCCAGTAGACTTTTTTCCAACTTCTGTTTGTATTCCTGGAACTCCGAGATTTTTTCTCAGAACTCCGAGAATTCTCGGAACTCCGAGAAATATTCTCGGAACTCCGAGAAATATTCTCGGAACTCCGAGAACACTACAACGGTCGGATTTTTAGTCGTTGCGATTTTTTCTGGAATTACAACGATGCCATTGAACGGTCATATTTTTGTTTTCCTATATAAATGGGCATTCTAAACTTCAAGACCATCAATCCTAACACTCTTAAACTCCATTTGAACATCTAAAGAGTGAATCAAACTTGATTATGCCTCTCATCCTCTAAAGCTTAGGATTTGGATCATAGGCAAAATTTGTACATCTTCTACAATTGTTGTAAACCCTTGTGAGGGATTTTTTTCTTTCTTTCTTATCAAGAACGTTGTATCGGGCGAGTGTTCGGAGAAGCGTAGCCCACTCTCCGTGGTGAAGATTGCTACCAAGGTTAAAGGTAATCGGAATTTGTAATCGGCACCGATCTTCGCCGAAGTTAAGAAGATCACATAGTGAAGCCATCAACGGGTTTGGTTGGTGGAGTGGAGTAGGCCTCACGTTTGGAGGACCGAACCACTTTAAATCTCGGGTGCAATCTCTCTTACTCTTGCTCTTTATTTGCATTTGCACTTTAGATTTAACTTGTGTACTTGAATTTTATTGTTGATCTCTTAATTTTCAAAATTGGGTTTGAGTTTTCAAAAGAGTTAAAACTTGTTAGCAACCTAATTTCTCACTCCTCACAAGTTGCCGTACTCGGGACCACCCTTGGAATTTCACTTGGTATCAGAGCAAAGGCTCTTAAAAGATTTTCTTTTTCTATAAATCTTTGGAAAAATTTTCTTTAAAACATTTTCAACAAGGGAAAGATCATAAGATCTTTGGCAACTTTCTAATTGTGAAATGGCAGATAGAAATAGAACCTGACTTCCGGAGGGCCATTACACAACTAGACCTCCCTTCTTTAATGGGTCCAACTATGGACATTGGAAGACAGGGATGCGCATCTATCTTCTTTCGATAGATGTGGAACTTTGGCATATTGTTGAAAATGGATACATGTTGCCTTCCAAACCATTTGAAGAATGGAATGTCGTAGAAAAAAGGCATGCAAATTTAAATTACAAAGCTATAAAGGCCAAAGACATCGAAGTCCAAGACAAATGAAGACTTGAAGAATCCATTGAAGACCAAAGTCATATTTAGATTGTAAAAGATCCAATCTTAGTTTTAGATTTTAGAGGCATAATTAAGTAAATAAACAAACACCCTAAATATATAAATGATTGTCTTTGTGGAGTTCCAACACCTTAGAACCCTCATAGCAATCCCAACTTGGTGTTAAGTTGGAAGCCTAAAAACAAGAAATGAAAATCTACTTAAAATAAGCTTCTCGGAACTCCGAGAAATGGTCCAGTAGACTTTTTTCCAACTTCTGTTAGTATTCCCGGAACTCCGAGATTTTTTCTCGGAACTCCGAGAACACTACAACGGTCGGATTTTTAGCCGTTGCGATTTTTCCTGGAATTACAACAATGCCATTGAACGGTCATATTTTGGTTTTCCTATATAAATGGGCATTCTAAACTTCAAGACCATCAATCCTAACACTCTTAAACTCCATTTGAACATCTAAAGAGTGAATCAAACTTGATTATGCCTCTCATCCTCTAAAGCTTAGGATTTGGATCATAGGCAAAATTTGTACATCTTCTACAATTGTTGTAAACCCTTGTGAGGGATTTTTTGTTCTTTCTTTCTTATCAAGAACGTTGTATCGGGCGAGTGTTCTGAGAAGCGTAGCCCACTCTCCGTGGTGAAGATTGCCACCAAGGTTAAAGGTAATCGGAATTTGTAATCGGCACCGATATTCGCCGAAGTTAAGAAGATCACATAGTGAAGCCATCAACGGGTTTGGTTGGTGGAGTGGAGTAGGCCTCACGTTTGGAGGACCGAACCACTTTAAATCTCGGGTGCAATCTCTCTTACTCCATTTGCACTTTAGATTTAACTTGTGTACTTGAATTTTATTGTTGATCTCTTAATTTTCAAAATTGGGTTTGAGTTTTCAAAAGAGTTAAAACTTGTTAGCAACCTAATTTCTCACTCCTCACAAGTTGCCGTACTCGGGACCACCCTTGGAATTTCAAGCATTTTGCACCATAAATTGCATGTACATTACTATGGTCCTTAAGAGATCCAGAAGTCCATTAAAAAAAATTAATGCCATTAATTACTAAAACATGATGGAACAAAACTGACTATGGCATTAACTCGACAGTGCTTGCACTAAACCATTTCATCCATTATCATTCAAAGAATAATCAAGAGTCCATTATTACCCCTCTCAAAATACATATAAGCTTACCAAAAGGACAGACAAAATAAATCATACACATCCAAATTCATATATTTTAATACTAAAACTTATGCGAACATATTTGTCCATTGAACCAAAGATATAGTAACAAGACAATCATACCATAAAATATACTACAGAAGCTTGGACTCTTAAGCTCTTACAAAATATCTTTTGATCCAACTCAAGCAGACACATATTACTTAGGTCCTTTTCCTTAAAGTAAAAAAAAATTAAAAAAAATTAGAAGTTCAGAAAAAGAAGAATTCTGAAAACTGAAAACCCATTTCCAAGAGGGCTGAGCAACCTACAAAAAAAATATACAAAATATGGGATAGAGGTAATTATATTTAAGGAATGAGGCTAGGCTGAAAGGGGGTTTTCATGTCAGGGATGAAGCATATTAAATGGCATCTCATGAAGATCAGGGGATAAATATAAAAATATGACCATAAAAAAAATGGGAATATCTTTTACAGATCAACATTTTGAAGTATAATCTAACTGAAACATCATGCACTTTCAAGTCTCAACATTAGACAATCCTCAAAATTCCTGGGTTTACTCAATAAACCAAAAGAACATCCAGTTACAAGAAAAAACTAGGAGAATTTTTGCCATTCAAGGAAGACCAAAAAATATATATTTTTTTGCAAGAAATGTTATTCAAGGAAAACTAAACCATCTGAAAATCTATGACCGTAAATGTATCTGGTCATACAGACCATAAAATAAAATAAAAACTATGTTATGAACTAAAAGCAAAGAAAGGGTTAAAGGCTTCAACCTTCATCACTCCATAACCCAGATATTCACCAAGATCAAAACCAAAATTAGAACTTAGGATTCAACTCTATCACCCATTGAATACTATTTGTCAATAGTAGAATAGTAATGACATTATCACCATTTTCTCTTTTGAAATAGAGACTTGCAATACAGCGCAGTAAACAAAACCTATTTAAAAGAAAATTTACTCACTCTTGCTCAATTTCACCCAATGTAGGTTGAATAGAGACACCGGAATTAAAACATGTAAACTAAACCCCCTGATCAAAGTCTTATGAAATCAGCTCAAAGTAAGTTGAAAAAGATGGGGCAATTAATTCATTCACAACCCATAAGCGAGGCTCCTCAAATGGTAATTGCACACAGGACGAAGTAAAAATGAATTAAAAAGATACTTACAGAGAAGATAGTTGAAAATGATCCAAGTAAATGCATGCTGCCCCCTTCCCTTTTTTAGAAAATAATCAAAGTTTTGGAGCACCCAGACATATATGTCTTCATTATCATAAGCATTTTGGTACTCAATCTAGGTAATCTTTATCTTTTCAGTACATAAACATTTGACTATTATCCAATGAAACTAAAAACACTTCCCTATGGGTACTTTGTATCACAAATTGAAAGAGAAATATCATCTGCAAAATTTTCAGAATCTAAATTGCTGGACCATATGACTCTTTTTAACTCACAAAATAAAAGCATCTATGGTAAAAAAAAATTCCATGACAAGAAGAAACAAGTCAATCACTCTAAATTTTAATGAGCTTTACAGCAAGAATCAGAGCATCAAAGAAAGAAGTTCAAATCAAGCATATATTCCAACATACATGATTGCATAGCTATCATTCCATGAACTTATCTACCTGTCCTCATTAGAATCAAAATAACCAAATTAAAATATAATTCAACTCCTAGTTTCACAAAATTAACAACAGATCTAGCAATGAACTCCAACAGATGATGAGATCATAACACAAAGCATAAAAGAAATAAAATACAAACAAACTTACCTCTCGATGCCTCTTCTGCCTTTCTATTTTAACCTCGGAAAAGCTTGGATCTAAATGAATTGAAATCCGATGATGATTGAAATACGTTGAAACTTCAGATCCACAGCTTTAGGGTTTGGATCCAACAATAGACAATAAGGATCTAAGCTTTCAAAGCTCAAATTAGGGGTTCACACATGGAAAAAAGATTTTAAGTTGAAGAAGGTAGGGCAAAATGACTTGATCTTGCAGAAATTGAACTAGATCTAAAATTTCTAAAGAAGAAAGGGATCTAGGGTTTTAGTCATGAAGGGAATATAAATATGAGATTTGAGGGCTTAGAATAGCTAGATCTGATCTTGAATTTGACGATGAAGATCAAAATCTAGTTGAACAACTGGTTGGAATATGGCCGGAATCCATAGATCTTGATCGGAATTAGGATTTGTGTTGAAAAATGGAGGCCCGAGGGATGAGAAAGATAGTAAAAGGGAAGAGAATAAAGATCTTCAGAAATACCAGATAAAGAGGAAGATTCACGAGCCGGAGCTCCGGTCAATCTCATCAGAGAAGATCGGAGATCTCTCTCTCTCTCTCTCTCTCTCTCTCTCTCTGAATTTCTCAAACGAGAATGAACCAGTTCCCCTTGATTTTTTTATTTATACTCAAATGCACTTGCTGATATTGGCACTCCCCATTTGATGGGCGCACGAAATGTGATGAGCGCGCGAATCAGCTTCGTCCCAGACGAGCTAATTCGCCCCCTTGCTTCGGTTAACTCTCTATCTGAAATTCCAAGGGTAGGCCCGAGTACTATTTTAATGGCAACTTATGAGGAGGAAAAATTAGGTTTCTAACAAGTTTTAAGCTTTTGAAAACTCTAACACAATTTTGAAGATTTAGGAGATCAAAAAGGCAATTAAGCATACAAGTTAAATCCTAAGTGCAATGCAAATGTAAAGCAAGAGATAAGAGAGAGTGCACCCGAGATTTAAAGTGGTTCGGTCCTCAAAACATGAGGCCTACTCTACTCCACCAACCAAACTCGTTGATGGCTTCACTATGTTGATCTTCTTAACTTCGGCGAAGATCGGTCCCATTATAATTCCAATTGCCTTTAACCTTGGTGGCAATCCTCACCACGGAGAGTGAGCTTCGCTTCTTCGAATACTCGCCCGAATACAATCGTTTGAATAAGAAAGAAAGAACAAAAAATCCCTCACAAGGGTTTACAAGGTTTGTAGAAGATGTACAAATTTGAGCCTAATGATCCAAATCCTAATTCTAGAGGATGAGAGGCATAAACAAGCTTGATTCACTCTTAAGATGTTCAAATAGAGTTTTTGAGTGTTAGCATTCCTCATTGGGAAGTTTAGAATACCCATATATATAGAAAAACCCAAATATGACCGTTTGGGGGCATAGTCGTAATTCTGGCAAAGTTCCCCAGCGGATATATTTTTTCCTGTTGTAGTGTTCTCGGAGTTCCGGGAATTGAAACAGAAGATGGAAAATGTTACTGGACCAAATCTAGGAGCTCCGAGAAATTCTCTCGGAGTTCTGAGCTTGGAGCTCCGAGAATTCTCTCGGAGTTCCGAGAAGCCTATTTCCAGCAGATTTTCAATTCTTGTTTCTTATTTGTTTTGGGCTTCCAAATCTTCACCAAGTGGGATTGTTATGAGGGGTCCAAATTGTTGGAACACCACAATGACAACCACTTAAGCATTTAGGGTGTGTGGATACTTATTTATGCCTCTTAAACTTAAGCTAGGATTGGATCAATACAAACTAAAAAAGACTTAAAATGGTCTTCACTTGCAATGCTTCAAGTCTTCTAGAGTCTTGGATTTCCGACGACTTTGGCCTTCTGAATGTGGTCAAATGAGTGCTTCTTGGCCTCAATCCAAGCAATCTTGTCTTAACACAATCATGATCTACAACTTAGACATTCAAACACATTAGTGATATAAAATCACTTGTGTATTGGAATCATCAAAAGAAGATGGGAATGCTAAGGTGGGAACCATTGGGCTTACACTATCGCAGATAATTCACCCCCTTCATGATTGCAATACACTTTACTGTGACGCTCGTCTTATTTGTAATTTCTGAGCAGATTTTGTCGAAATTTTACGGAGACCTATGGGAGACCTTAAGCTACTTCAGGATTCAATTTGGGATCCCAATTCAGTGATTTGACGAGGTTTTGCACAAGCGACGCGAACTTGGGTCCGGTCAAAATGGGGTGTCTACAATGGGCTTAAACAAGCGCCACGAGCATGGTATAGTAAAATTAACAGGTATTTTCTAGAGAGCTCATTTCAAAAGAGTGTTAGTGAACCAACACTTTATGTTAAAATTCATGGTGATGATATCCTAGTTGTTTGCTTATAGGTGGATGATATAATATACATTGGGAGTTCTTTTGATATGGTTAAGGAATTTAAAGAGAGCATGTTGAAAAATTTTGAAATGTTAGATTTGGGTCTATTGCATTATTTTCTTGGAATTGAAGTTATTTAAGGATCTAATGGGATTTTCATATGTCAGAAAAATATGCTTTTAATTTATTCAAAAAGTTTGGTATGACAAATTGTGCACCTGCAAAAACACCTTTGAATACTAATGAGAAACTTACTTTACAAGATGGGGTTGAAAAATCGGGTGAGAAGAATTTTAGAAGCATTATTGGTGGTTTGATTTATCTTACGCACACAATGCCAGATATTATGTTTGCAGTTAGCATTAATTCCAGGTTCATGCACAGTCTAAGCAAGCATCATTTTGGGGCGGCAAAGAGAATTATGCGATACATCCAAGGCACAATCAATTTTGGTACTGTGTACTCAAAAGCCACTAACTACAAATTGATTTGTTTTTCTGATAGTGATTGGGCAGGTTTCATTGATGATCGTAAAAGCACAACTGGTTATTGTTTTAGCCTTGGATCATGTGTCATAGCATGGGCATCCAAGAAGCAACTCACTACGGCTCTCTCAAGTACGGAAGCCGAGTATATTGCTGATATAACAACGGCTTGTTAAGCAATTTGGTTACGAAGGATTTTGCATCATTTGAAGGACGAAAAAAGCGGACCTACGTGAAAATTTTACGACAACAAATCCACAATTGCCTTAACAAAAAATTCAGTTCATCAAGAGAGAACGAAGTACATTGAGATTCGTCATCATTTCATTAGAGAAGTCACGGCCAAAGAAGAAGTGGAACTAAAGCATTGCAACACTGATGATCAAGTGACGGATATTTTCACCAAAGCTTTGCCAGAAGACAAGTTCAAAAAATTTCGTCATATGATGGGAGTACAAACACCCCCACATAGTTTGAATTAAGGGGGCCTGTTGGAAACATAATTCAAACCAAGTAGTGTATTGGGCCCCACCCATATAGAACGTGAGATAATACGAGTCTTGAAGTCGGTTCTCTAAAAGTTGGATGCAAGTAGGTTTTTTAGTTTAAGATAAAGTCTATACCTATTTTATAGGGAGAGTAGTTTATCTCTAATAGGCTTGTAGAGTTAGGATTGGAAAAAGAGTCATAAAGAGTTAGAACCGTGTGGTTCTTTTGTTGGTGTTGTACATGTACAACAACAATCTATTTAAAGGCAATTGAGGTTATTTTGAGTAATGTAGAAAGAGAAGAAAAGTTAAGAAAAAAATAATGTGCCCACTATCTCGTGTTATCTGCATTCAATAGAGTTTTTATTTTTCTCTTCTTCTCCCATCTTAGTTTTAGTTCTAAAAAATTCTACACTTCCTACGCTTCTAGATGCTGATCTTAGAAAATTTTATCAAGCAATAATGGGATCCATGCCTTCCCAATCATCCTATGTTAGGATTTTTCAAAATCCATAAAGCAATATTTCTGAAAAGTTGCAATCTTTAGTGAATAGTCATGATTCTATACATAGGCATTGCAATCTTTGGTGAATAGTCATGATTTTATACCAACAATCACATTTGTTCTGAAATGGTGCATCTATTGAAATGAAGAGAAACATCTGTTCTGAAATAATGCATTGATTCTAATAGATATGTCTATTCATTGATGATCTTTCGGAAAAGACATGTCTGTAGAAAGTGAACAAACACATATGTTCTGTAAAGACACATTGATTCGAATAAAAAGACAATAGACATGTCTATTCATTGATGATGTTTAGAAAAGACATGGCTATAGAAAGTGACTATTGGTTGGTTATAAATATGTGGGCTAGGATTCAATTCAAATAACTTCTTCAGATTCGTTCTCTCTTCTCTATTACTTCTGCAGTTTTGCTTCAATTACAAAACTGCAATTTTGTAACTGAAACAGATTAATTTCTAGGCCTAAACTATCTTAGGAGGCAGATTTGTTGATTACCTTTTGCAGATTTATAAAGGGCAAATTCTGTCTTAAGGAGAGAACAAATTACGTTCGATTTAGGCATTGAGTTTCTTCATTCAATATTTACAACAATCTTAACACAAAATTTGACAATGGAGGGGATTAATGCAGAGTCGTCATTCCAAAATCAGATTGGCAAACTAGATAAGTTTGATGGAACCTTTTTCAACCGTTGGAAAGGAAAATTGTTCTTTTTCCTTACTGGTATGAAGTTAGCGTATGTACTGATAGAAAATAAACCCGAAGAGAAGGCAGAAGAGATATCTTATGAAACTGCAAAAATGATCAAATGGAGTGAAGATGATTTCATGTGCAAAGGGCACATTTTGAATGCATTGTCAAACATTCTCTATGATGTATATGCTGCAAAGTTCGCTGATGGAACGGCAAGGCAACTTTAGGAGGATCTAGACAACAAATACAAGTCTGAAGATGCTGGCCACAAAAGTTCTGAGTAAGTCAATTATTTGAGTATAAAATGGTAAATAATAAGTCTGTTATGACCCAAATTCATGAAGTACAGTTCATTATGAATCAATTAATATCTGAGGGCCGTAACTTAGATGAAACTTTTCAAGTATCCACTATTATTTCTAACTTACCTATTGTAGACACCCCCATTTTGCTATACTTAAAAAACAAAAGATTTGGTAGTTTGTCAAGTTTGGAGTCCGAATTTCACCTAGGATTAAGTATCTGGGCATTTTAAGGTAGGTTTTGCCTCGTTGAAGGAATTTTGAAGTTGATTCGCGATCCTAAAGGTTTCTAGGATGTTCCAATGGTATCTAGAAGATGAAAATTCAAGTTTTCAAGCAATTAAAAAACCTGCTATTTTTGGGAATTTTAAGGTTTCCTTCATTTTCGCCCATTTTTGCACTACAGGGGTATTTTGGTCATTCCCGACGTGTCTCGTTTGACCCCCGAGTTGTGTCTGAGAAATCTTTAGCGATTCCATGAATTTTGAAAAAGCTGCTATTTTTAGAGTTTCTCAGGGGTTTCGCTTGACTTGGAAATTTTATGTGTTAAGGGCATTTTGGGTATTTTCAGTGGGTACCAAATGATCCTGTTTGATATTGCTCACCAAAATGACCAAACTTTAAAAGTTTCTATTTTTGAATTTTGATCACAAAAACTTTCCATTTTTAACTTTTTCCTTTAGAGGTGAACCAATTTAAAGGTATTTTGGTCACATTTGGATATGTAATTGTCAAATAGGGGCATTTTGCTCTGAAAAATTATTTTCCCAAAAAAGATGGTTCGATCATGTGTTAGAGATGCACCATAAATGTCAAATGGGTTGGGTCCATATATAAAATGTTAAATTTAGAAAGATTTTATTGAATTTTCCCGGAAAAAATCCAAAACTCGTGTGAAATGGCCCATTGGGCTAAAGCCCACAAAGATGGAGCTCATATGGGTTCACTCATATGGGTCGACCACCATGGTGGGTGCCCCACATGGCTGACCCACATGAGTTGAGCACCCAACCTTGATGATGTCACAATGGTGATATCATATTTGTTAAAAGAAAAATAAAAAGAATAAAAAAAGAAAAGATGAATGATTGCTGAAAAAAGTTTTCTTTCAAAGAAGCAATGTGGAATGAGAATAGGATATCTTGATTGACAAGAAATTAAGATTGGAATCAAATCCAATTTCGAAACAAGAAAGAAAGAAAGCAAGAGGGGAAAATTGGAAACAAGCAAAAAATGGGAGCTCTCATATTGGAAACTACTATTTTTCTCTTAACCGTAGCTTTTTTCGTATAAAAATCAAAGCAAACAATCATAGGAAGGATTCAAAAAAGTCCAAATTCGCCCTTTTTCTCTCTCCCAAGAAAAAAAAGAAAAAGAAAAAAGAAAGAAACCTCTTCTCTCTTGAAGTGTGTTCATCTCTCTCAAGGGTTCTTCACAAAAGAGATTCTTGAATTCCCTTTTTTTCTTCAACAAATCACACATCAAGGATCTTTGGAGTGTTCTTTAGGTCTTCTTCATCATATAAAAGGGTGCGACAAAGCGTATACCTCGGATCTACGTACCCTAGAGACAAGGAGCGCGATAAACGGTAGGATCTTTATCTTTGTAATATCAAAAGTAGAAAAGCATGCTAAGGTTTTACTTTTGATATATCAAATCAAAGAATTTTTCCTTGAAATTTCAGTATGTTATAATATAAATTATAAGTTTTCAAAATCCAAAATTTCACCAAAAAATTAATTTTCCTCCATTTAATAATGATTTTCTTTTGTTTTTTATTCAATATTGATTTAAATCGGATTATCAAAGCAAGTGTTTGAAAACGTGGGTTTATTTAAAAACTGTTATTTTTTGGGATTTCTATAAAATAAAATACTATTGGAAACTTAATTTCCAATCGCGGTTTGGCCGATATAATTTTCAGTCTATTTTTCAAATATTTCTCGATGAACGAAGCCAAACGTATATCAAACATTGTCCAAAATTTGTGAAATCTTGTTTCAAACCAAATATTTGATTTCCAGACCACCTAAAAAATTTCAGATTTTTTTGAATTTTTTTAATCCGGTTTTAAATTATTTTAAATTTCAGCCATTTTTAATAAATATCAAAATGTTTTAAAAATTGATGAAACTCTCTAGAATTAATGTTCAATAATAAATTGAATTTCTCATGAAATAGTTTTTTCTAAAAAAGGTTTTTTTATTTGTTTTTTAATCGCTTATTCATTTTACGTGTCGTAATTCTTTTTTATATTAAATTAATTAAATTTTGAATATTTTTCCTACAAACCAGTAGTTTAGTCCATTAGAAGGTTAGTAAAAAAATTTCAAAAGATTTTACAAGGGTTTAATATGATTTCATAATTTTCTTTAAAAAAAACGGGTTTTAATTCCTAGGAAACGAAATCCCCTTTTATTTAAAAATTAATTTTATGGAGGATCCTTAATTATTAGGTCTTGAAATTTTGACAGTAAATCATATAACCTATGTTATATCTAATGAAATTTGTACATGATTTTAGGATACCATTTAATCTACATTTTAATTGATTCATTGATTTTATTCGAATTTTGTGTTAATTTTAATTGGCATCGAAACTTGATAAACATCTTTAAAAATTTTACAGTAGTCTAATACCATGATTCTATCTATACTGTAATAGTGTTACTTGATTTGAGATTCGTATTGTATGAGTTGATTTGTTAATTTGTAATTTGACCTAAATGTTGGAAATTCAGAAATTGATAGTAAGACTTAGTCCAAATTTATAAAACGCTTCGAGTAGTTAAAACTCATTCATATCTTGTTACTGAAAACATTGCAATAAATTTGGAGTTCGATTGCTTAGGGTTACTGTGTAATCCTAGCAATCTGGTCTTAATGTTAATAAATCACAACTTAATAGCAAATCAATACAAAAGTCAGTGAAAACTTCCAGAAAATTCTAATTTTTCATCATATATTTACCTTAAAATTGTTTGAAACAGAAACCCTAGAGGTTATAGATTTTCTTTGTAAATTGACTATTCTGCGACAGTTTAACTGCCGAGATCTTATTTATAATCGTATACTAATTGTGATCGTTCCTGCATAATTTGAGCATGTAAATTATAGTATGTTGTTGGCTCCGAGGTCCACTGTCCACAGAAATTTTGAGAATCATGCCAGGCAATAATATACTATAATTTATGTGTTGAATTATACAAGGATTGAGAGCACGATGCCCTTCCATGGATGCAACTCAAGGCTGAAATTTGCCAACCATAGAGCCTTTGGTATTCCTTAGATGTTAGGAATCGAAAATCTTTAAAAAATTAAAAATTATTTGCTTAATAAATTAAGATCATTTGATCAATTCTTTTAGAACCGTTGGATAACGGTACCTCTTCGTAAGGACCTTTAGAACCAATTAGGAACACTTATCTCGCGTTGTGTCCTAGGTTTTAGGGTGTCCTAGAGTTAGGGAGTTCAGCCTCATTACAACTGATTGCTATTATTAGCAATTGAGTCATAGATCTAGTTACACTAATTACACATTTTTCCCATAGGACAAGCCTAGTTACCTAGGATGTAGGTTCACCTGTATTAGTCTAAGGGACGTCTTGCACTTAGATAGGACTATATAACATCTTAGATGGAGTTATAGGATAGTAAAATCTACTCAACTTGAACTAAATAATCTCTCTTAAACAGTTGAAACAGTCAATCCAGTCTAGATCGGTGTCCTAGGAGTTAGGCATAAGAAGCTTAGTTTAGGTGCACCGAACTACGATCGACTTTGATTCCAGTGAGGCTGGGCTATGTAGGCAACTTGGATACTTGAGTGGCATTCCAAGCCCGAGTCGGCTCCACACATAAGTGGTGGGGTTTTGTATATTAATCCTTAAATTAAAAGTAATTAAATCAATTAAGACTTTTCATGAAATTAGAATTTTAGGAGAACTTTCACTTAGATTGAATTCAAACAAATTAAGAAAATCAAGATACACATTTAGAAATTACATTAAAATTAGATCTTAGGATGCATGTCATGTAGTTCGCACATTAATATAGAGTTAAATGAGCAATTTAAAAGAAATTCAAAAGAGTTAACTTTTGGAATTGAAGACCGATTATAGGGCAGGAATGGTGCATGTGGTGGTAACTCCCCATACCTTCCATTTTCGTAACCAGGTAACGAGTCTAGATTTCTGGTCAATTATGGGTCCTAGATCCCTCATCTAGGTGGCGACTCTGTCACTCTCTTTTGCGTGGAATTGAGATTGCCTTAGTGATCCCAAGTTCACGGAAAAGATGGATTAAATCACACCTTGCTAGGCTCGACAGCTTACCCTTGCCCTTATGGGTACTAGGTTGCATGTTTGTTTGCACCCTATGGCTTGGTTGCTGCCTGCTTAGTTGGGTAATTAAAATCAATAATAAAAAGCACATGCCATTCGCGTGGGTACGAAAGACCAAGAGAGAGTATACCGCCTCGCGCGCTCGCGACCCTCTCGCGGGATCGGGTTCCACACTTATGACTTGGAAAGATTGCCGTAGGGAATTGAAATAAAAGAGAGATGCAATAAATATGCAAGAGCTTATAGAATATCTTCAAATTGAAGAAAATTCTTGCAATTTGGATAATCTGTAATTGGAAGGAAATAACCAAAAGGCTCTTATTATAGAAAATGCATCTCAACCTAAAGGTCACAAGAGGAAAAGAAATGGTTCAACAAATTCTTCATCCAAGAAATCCAAGAGTGATAAAGCTTGCTGGAAATGTGGTAAAAACTGGACATTTCAAGAAACAAGGTCGAGTTTATCTCAAGAAAAAGGAAGCAAAGAATCAAGCAAACTTGGTGCAAAATGAAGACATTGTTGCGGTCATTTTGGAAGTGAATATGATCAATGATGATGTGGACTAGTGGGTAGATTCTGGAGCAACTAAACATATTACAAGGAACAAGAATTTGTTTGAGAGTTATGAACCTATTAAAGATGACTACAATCTATGCATGGGAAATTCTTCACTTTCAAAGGTAGTAGGCAAAGGCAGAGTAGTTCTCAAGCTCACATCCGGAAAGACTTTGACTTTGAATGATGTTCATCATGTTCCTTTGATAACAAAGAATTTGATTTCTGTTAGTCTTTTAAGCAAACATGGACTTAATGTCCTGTTTGAGTATGATTGTATGATTTTGTCCAAAGGTGGCCTTTATGTTGGTCAAGGATATGTATCCAATGTCATGTACAAGTTAAACACAATGAATAAATGCACATCTTCTGTTTATATCTTGTCTTCAATTAATTTATGGCATTCTAGATTAGGATATGTGAATTATCGAAGTATGAAATGCATGAGTAAATTAAATTTATTGCCTACTTTAGATTATTCTGATATAGAAAAGTGTCATATATGCATTCAATCGAAAATTGCTAAGAAAGCATTTAAAAGTGTGACTAGAAATTCACAATTGTTAGATTTTGTGCATTCTGATATATGTGAATTAGAAGGTCACTTGAGTAGGGAGGTAAACGATATTTTATTACTTTTATAGATGATTACTCAAAATATACACATGTTTATTAGCTTAGGACTAAAGATGTGGCTTTAGAAAAATTTAAAGTCTATAAGGCAGAAATTGAAAATCAATTGGATCGTAAGATTAAAATTCTTAGATCTGATAGAGGTGGAGAATACATCTCCTTTAATGATTTCTGTGAAACTTATGGAATAATACATCAAACTACAGCTCCATATAATCCTCAGTAAAATGGTGCGGCAGAAAGAAAAAATAGGACTTTAGTAGAAATGGTTAATTCTATGCTTAATACTTCTGGATTGCCCAAGAATTTATGGGGTGAAGCTTTAATGACGGCATGTTATATACTTAACCGTATACCTCATAAAAAGACAAAAATGTCTCCATATGAAGTTTTGAAAAAGAGACAGCCTTCCCTTGATCATTTCAAAGTATGGGGATGTAGAGCATTAGTTAGGCTCATTGATCCAAAACAATCAAAACTTGGTAATCAGGCAATTGAATGTGTCTTCATTGGCTATGCTCAAAATAGCAAAGCATATAGATTTTTTACTATAGAATCTACGAATTCTGTTAGTCAAAATATAATTATGGAATCAAGAGACTCAAAATTCTTTGAGAATTCATTCTCAAAATTAAGGGAAACAGAACATTCAAGTGATGAAGGTAAAAATGAACTTGAACATCAACCCTTAATTAAACCGCATCCTTGTCCCATAATGGATGAAGACATTGAACCAAGGAGCAGTAAACGAGCTAGAAAAGAAAAAGACTTTGGTCCAGATTTCCATATGTATCTTGTTGAAGGAAAAGAAGAAATAGTTCTTTTAGTAAGATATATAATGTTGAGCAAGATTCTATAGATAGTAATGATAGAGATCCATTAACTTTTCGAGAAGCTATTATATCTCGAGATTCTTCTTTTTGGCAAGAAGCAATTAATGATGAAATCGATTCTATTATGACAAATAAAATATGGATTTTGGTGGATTTACCTCCTGGTAGTAAACCGATTGGTTGTAAATGAATTTTCAAACGAAAGCGTAAAGCCGACGGATCCATTAACAGGTACAAAGCAAGGCTTGTAGCCAAAGGTTTTAGACAAAAATAAGGAATTGATTATTTTGACACATGTGCACCGGTGGCGGTTGCTAGAATTAGTAGTATTAGAGTTATGCTTGCATTAGCATCCATCTATAAGTTAAAGATACATCAAATGGATGTTAAAACAACTTTTCTAAATGGTTATTTAGAAGATGAAGTTTATATGGAACAACCGGAGGGGTTTGTTATGGAAGGCTAAGAAAAGAAAGTTTGTAAACTTGTAAGATCTTTATATCGCCTTAAACAAGCTCCTAAACAATGGCACGAAAGATTTGATCAAGTGGTTATTTCCAATGGTTTTAGAATAAATGAATCTAACAAGTGTGTTTATTCTAAATTTAGTAAAGGGGATGGTGTTATAATTTGTTTATATGTTTGATGATATGTTAATTTTTGGTACTAATGAAAATGTAATATCTGAGACTAAAACTTTCTTATCATCAAATTTCGATATGAAGGATATGGGGGAAGCTAATGTAATATTGGGTATCAAAATTACTAGAACTTCTGATTTAATTTCTTTAACTCAAAGTCATTATATAGAGAAATTGTTAAATAAATTCAATCATGAAGATTGTAAAGCAGTTTCAACTCCATATAATTCTTCTATCAAGTTATCACCAAACAAAGGGCCTCAAATTAAGCAAATGGAATATGCAAGTGTAATAGGTAGCTTAATGTATGCTATGCAGTGTACAAGACTAGATATTGCATTTGTAATTGGACTTTTGAGTAGGTATACTTATAATCCAAGTGAAATTCATTGGAATGCAGTATCTAGAGTACTTAAGTACTTAAAGGGCACAATGAATTACTCACTTTGTTATGGTAATTATCCCGTAGTTTTGGAAGGTTATACAGATGTTAGTTGAGTAACAGATTTTGACTCAACTAAGTCCACAAGTGGATGGATATTCAGTTTGAGAGGAGGTGCTGTTTCTTGGGGATCAAAGAAACAAACTTTAATAACTCATTCTACAATGGAATCTGAGTTTGTTGCTCTAGCAACGGCAATCAAAGAAGCTGAATAGCTTAGAGATTTATTATTGGAAATTTCATTATGGTCTTAGCCTATGGCTGCTATATCAATATTTTGTGATAATGAAGCAGCATTGTTACGTGCTTACAATAAAGTTTATAATGTGAAGTCTAGACATATTAGTTTGAGAGGTAGCTACGTGGGGGAACAACTAAACCATGGGGTTGTCACGATAAGCTATGTAAAGTCAACATGAAATTTGGTTGATCCCTTAACAAAAGCCCTAGGCAAGGATATTATATGGAAGACTTCAAGAGAGATGGGTTTAAATTTTATAAAATAGGGGACTTTCAAGTGGAGCCCAACTATACACTAGAGTAATATCTAGTCTACTAGTTCAATGGAAAACACTTGAAATTAACCAGTTAGGCACTGACAAGTATGGAGATTTTATCTTCATAGCCATCTCAAAGTATAGTGCATGCTTGTATGGAAACAACAAGAGGGTAAGATAATCCTTTTAATGAATCTAGGTTATAGATGTGGGTCATACAAGCGCATCTTTAAAGATTCACCTAAATAAGTGAAGGAAGTGAGGCCGCTTCTGCAAGGTTAAGCTTTCCTTTAAGTCACTTATGAAATTCTAAGATGTAACACAAGGCTATAAATGTGTTGGGTTTCTTGAAACTATAGGAAGATATATTATATGTCTAATAGACCAGGTTGTGGCTGTATTAAAGAATACTTAGTTCAAAGCTTCGGCTACTCTGGATTATGACTTCTTGGAAAATACACTACGTAGAGGTTTGAAGTTGAAAGACACATGTACTTAATTATAATATATCAAAGTATAGAGAAGAATTGTGAAAACTGGGCGGGGGGGGGGGGGGATTGTTAGGATTTTTCAAAATCCATAAAGCAATATTTCTGAAAAGTTGCAATCTTTGGTGAATAGTCATGATTTTATACCAACAATCACATTTGTTCTGAAAGGGTGCATCTATTCGAATGAACATGCACATCTGTTATGAAATTGTGCATCTATTCAAATGAAGAGACACATCTGTTCTGAAATAATGCATTGATTCTAATAGACATGTCTATTCATTGATGATCTTTCGGAAAAGACATGTCTGTAGAAAGTGAACAGACACATTTGTTCTGTAAAGATGCATTGATTCGAATAAAAAGACAATAGACATGTCTATTCATTGATGATGTTTATAAAAAACATGTCTATAGAAAGTGACTATTGGTTGGTTATAAATATGTGGGCTAGGATTCAATTCAAATAACTTCTTCAGATTCGTTCTCTCTTCTCTATTACTTTTGTAGTTTTGCTTCAATTACAAAACTGCAATTTTGTAACTAAAACAGATTAATTTCTGGGCCTAAATTATCTTGGAAGGCAGATTTGCTGATTACCTTTTTGCAGATTTATAAGGGGCAAATTTTGTCTTAAGGAGATAACGAATTACGTTCGATTTAGGCATTAATTTTCTTCATTCAATATTTACAACATCCTAAACCTACGGTATCAAAACATGGTGTAAACTTGTGGGTCCTGCTCTAATGTATAGATTTAGGTGGTGATGATTGGCCCACTTATGGGTGTAAAATGGTGTGCTATTCGATATTGGGAAATGATATAGTCGCCCCGTTTTCTTCCTTGGGCCACCCACTTGTAGTGGAAAAGTGTAGTCCTAAACATACGGGATTTGCTAGGGACCATCGCAGAAGGAATTTCACAGGGCGACTGTTGCATGAGAGAGCAACCACGTAAGCTCACATAAGACAAAATCTGTTGAAAAGTGAGCCTATGTCACTGCTCTCTCATGCAATAGCCACCCCGCGAAATGCCTTCTGCGATGGTCCCTAGCAAATCTCTAAACAAAGTAAAACACTGTTTTAATCGACATTTTTTTTTCTGAAAAAAAAAGTTCTATTAGTTTTCCATTTATTACTCCGTTTAGAAATTTTACAATGAGGCTTCTTTCTTTCCACGTTAAAAAATGGACGTAAAATTTGTTTTATGTTCATTTTTATAACATAAAACAAATTTTACATCCAGTTTTACATTGAAAGAAACAGAGCCTAAAAGAAAAATCTGTTTTTTAGGAAAACATTTTTTACACGTTTAAAACGAGTTTAAATGCATTTGTGGCCAACTTTCCAACTTTACCCCAGTATAGTTCGTAAATAACAAAATTTTAAACAACTTTTTTTTTTTTTTTTGGTGTTTCGTTTTCCTTACTACATTTATTTAAACAAATGTGGTATTAATTAAACTCAAAATTTTCCCATCCCGTGTTTTGGCCGAATCACATTTTAGCTAACCACGAGTGAGGGCTGCATCAGAAAAGAAAAGGGGATGAATATATCACTTCTAGTTAATTGGGGTAGAGATGGAGGGCCCTACAATATCAACATATATATGAGGTATAAAATCGTGGGCCCTATGATACCACCAAAATCTTCACCAACAGAAGCAAGTCTTTTACCCTTGAGTTCACTAAGATTCACCGTAAATGAGGTGTCATGCTCAATTCATGATCCATCCAAATCCCTTATCAGATCGAATTCGAAGTGTTCTTCAGATCCTACTTGCCATGTCTCTGCCACGATTCAATTCAAATTGGACCGTCCATCAAAGTGTCCTAGTAGGTCGTACTTACATTGTACATGACTACATGCACCATTAAAATTCTCATAAGAGCGCAAGGGCAAGGGCAAACGTAAGCACGAGTGGCAGCAGAGAAAGCGAGTGGATTAGGGATTTAGGGCCAATGGGGTTAGATAAGGAAGAGAACATAGTGACTCTTGAGAGAGATGATTGATAAAATAATAAAACTAGGAATAGTTTGAAAAAGGGATTTGTTAGCGTCCATCGCAGAAGGCATTTCACAGATGATGGGCTGTTGCATTTCAGAGCAGCTACACAGGCTCACTTTTCAGCAGATTTTGTCATCATTCACGAGGTGGCTGCTTTGACATACAGCAGCCCATCCGCGATGAACGCTAGCAAATCCCTTTTCGTAACAGAAAGTTTAATAAAATCAAATTTAGGACTATCCCACAGGATTTTGTTATATAGCTAACTAGATCCAACCAGAAATAATTTTGGATCCTATGATATGGATCCAAAATGTGTCCATGGATCTTGGTAATGTGCCTAGATCCTATCCGTTAAAGTTTGGATTCAGATGGTCCATTGGACTATATATTTGTGTCCATTAACACCCCTTACAGCAAGGATTTCGACAACCCAACATTACTATTGCACTATTTCCTCTTTCAATATGCATGGTGCAACTTAGGCAACTCGTTATATCATTTTTTATTTTTTCTATTTATTTATCTTCTTTCTATATATAGCTTCTAAAATTGTTTTCTTTTCACTTATACTGGGACTTAATTTCATCCCATTAAACAGTAACAATTAATCTTGAAGTTTCTTAAGAGAATCTTATATGAAAGAGTTCTATTTGAACGAACAAACTAAATGTTTCTATTAAAATTTAAAGATAATAGCAATACACTGCCTCTACTTCTGATGAAGAGAGCTCTATCCTCTTCTCCCCCTGTTTTAATTCCATGTTGGGTTGGGGTTGAGGCGGCCACAAAAACCCAACCCAACCCCACCCGAACTCGAACCCTCTAATTTTATCATGATTTTATTGCGACTCGATCCTGAACCAACCCCAAACCTAATGTTCATTGTTTTGTATTTTCCAGTGTTTTGCTCCATGCCAACCTGAACCCAACTCGACCCGACCCGACCCGATTTGGAAAATTGGGTCAAACAGGTTGGATTAGGGTTGAGAGATTTAAAGGAGGGTTGGGTGGTTGACCCTTTTCACCTTGAGGTTCAGGTTGGATCAGGTTAGGGATGAGGTAATGCTACCTCAAGTTGGGTTAGGGTCGGGTTGAGACCCGACCCAGCCCGACACCAAATGTTAGAAGCCAAAAGCTTAGAGCTGATAGAACACAATGGGCTAGGCCCTTTTAAACCTGTCCCATGTGAAGCTAGGTCCCACCTAGTCCCATAACTAGGCAGGACCCCACTCAGAACCTTAACAAAGTTCTACCTCACCTATTCAAAGCACCAAACACTTGGCTATTGTTGAACATGGTAACATGGCCTGAGCTTTGATTAGACAGTTAAGGAAAGTGGGTCCTGCTTGATCCACTACACCCACTAAAGCATACTGCACATGGGTGCCACTACCAATTACTACCCAATCAAAAGAAAAACTGCTTCATCCATTTATTCGTGATTGAAAACTTGCATGTGGAAGGTGTAAAGGGGTCCAGTGAAATTAATGGTTTGGATCATTGAACATGTATAGCTAAGACTACTTCTACACGCAGTTATTTTGCTTTGAAGAAAAATGCTCTCTCTATGCGTGGAGTTAGCTGATTGAGAAAGGGGTCGTTTGCAGACCACTCAATGATGCCCTCATTTCAACTCTCATACTCATTCAATAGCTTTGTCTACTTCTCTGTATCCTCTAGAAGAAATATTTGCCCACTTGGAAGACACTAATGGTTCTTCCATAACCGTAGGGAAATGATATATTCGCCCCCTTTAATTCCCTGGGCCATCCCACTATAGTGTGTTTATGACTAAGCTTATACACAACAAGCAGGTAGCCAACTAAGGAAAATGGGATAATATATCAACTCCCATGACATTATAGTGTGGTCACTCTTAAAATTAATTAGGGTGTCCAATGGACAGGATTTGGTGGCAAGAGTTGGATTAATAGGGTTTGTTCGATCCATATCCTAAGCTATTTTCGATTTCCTATCCGTAGCAACAAAATTTGACCAAGTTTGCATTTTTTTTTGTTAGGTAACCTGGGATTGAACCTCTGACCCCTAGATTGGACAACAAAGCCTTGGCTATTGAGCTAGATGCTCAATCTAGGGCTGGCAACGGGGGCGGGGCGGGGCGGGGCTGGATGTTGCATTCCCCGTCCCGCCATGTCCCCGCTCCAAGTCGGGGAATCCCCGCCCTGTTCGGGCCGGGCCGGTGCGGATCCCCGTTTTAACGGGGAAAATTGCCAGCCCTAGCTCAATCCCTTGTGATAAGGATTATCCTAAATTTGAATATAGGGTGAAAATATACAAAAAGATCATTAACATTTTCCGTTCATTCATGTTTATTCGTAAGGGTTACTTTTGTAACATTTAAAAACCCGACTCTCAAAATTACAGACATTTTGGGGCCGTTTGGAAACACGGATTTTAGAATCCAGGTTTTAGTTTGAAGACAGTGTAAAAGAGGGTTCATGATCAAGCTCTTGTACGCTGTCCTAACAGCATTTCTTGGATTTTAACTAAGAAATCCAAGTTTTAGAAACCTCTCCCCATCCTAAGATTTCTAAAACCTGGAAATATGGGATGATCACCTACTCTCTTGCTGTCAGAAAGAAGGGTGAGAAATCAGAAAACGACGGCCGGTCTCTTTCGTCTCTCATCTCCCATGTACAATTTCGAGGAAATCC
This sequence comes from Tasmannia lanceolata, assembly GCF_043159265.1. Taxonomy (NCBI): domain Eukaryota; kingdom Viridiplantae; phylum Streptophyta; class Magnoliopsida; order Canellales; family Winteraceae; genus Tasmannia; species Tasmannia lanceolata. Next base: position 3,877,472 of record NW_027518721.1, read on the forward strand.
AAGATTCTAAAATTCGTGTATTCAAACGGCCCCTTTATGATTCTTATCTTCGGATTCTCTTTGTCAAGAATAGTCTGAATGTAAACTTTGAACCGTGACTTCCATCCATGACACATCCTAATAGATAAATTGTTTGGATCAATGAACAAGTGTGCCCTACTAGCACTTTTCCCTGCTTCTGTAAGACGAATTGGCAACATATATAGCATCTCGGATTCTTAGAGTAGCCATATCATTGGAATGATTGTCCTCACCTGACCATAATCATTACCCAACTGTCGTGGGATAATAAACCTGATATATACCCGCATATAATACAGAAAAATTCTGCACCTACTTAGATTTAATCATACTTTGGCCCCAAAGAATTCTCTAGGAATGTAGTAAGAAAATAATTAAATAAGAGAAGAATATATACCCAGGAGACATTGAAGCGAATCAATGGATCAAGTTTTCCCTCCGAAAGACACTGCTAGACATAGAAACTACTGGTTTGTGGGTTGTGATTGTGTGCATGCTAAATATCGACAAAAATCCTCTGGTAATCACCATGTGAAAATTAATATTGTTCAAATAGGAGGTTTTTGAAACAACAATTGTGAAACCTCCTTTGGACAAGGAAACAGATGACAGATGGAGCTTAACGCTGAAATAATGACAATTAGTTGAACCTATATGTTATTGCAACAGTTTGCATCTCGCTCGCCCAAGGTACATTGAGGTTTTGATGCCATTGATCACCTTGATGTAGAGCTTAGGCTTGTCCAAGCAATAACATGTTGGTGCAAATAGGGGAAACTTATAAAAGAAATGACTGCAAAAATATGATATTAGAGAAAGATGGAAAGATCAAACCGAACATAGATGATCAAACCGAACATAGATAATCCTCAATATCTATAGAGCTGCTGTACGTCCTCGAACGCTTCGCTTAAGACGTTATTCGGCCCTATTCCGGTGCAAGAATCTGACGACCAAACCGCCTGCAGGAACAACAACTAAGTATTGGTGTGCACCTACCAAACACTTTGAAGGCAAAGCTTCGAGTCTCTCTAGTTAAGCAAATAGGGCTCTAAAAAATACTTTGAGGCTTCTTGTGTAGATCTTAATCTCACACAAAAATATGGGACACACCCTTGGTTGGCTTTCCTTTCACACACCACAACAATGGTGTAGAACCTTTTCCTTCTCTCTTCTCTTTCTAATAGAAAAGCTGTACTTTTTCTTTTCTCTTTAGAAGCTAACCAAGAGTCTCTTCATTATTTTGGAATCATCCTTAATGAGAGAACTAAAGACATTCAACTAAAAATGAGAAAACCAAAGAGCAACCATAAATGGAATACAAGGAGTTTCCAAGAAAGGCCCACTCTTTAATCCTTTTGTGCATGACTTTTGGAGTAGCAAGGAATATGAAAAGCCACCTTAAAGCCTTAGCCCAATTATGGAATATTTGAAACTTCGATTTTTTAATAAAAAATCCAACAATCCCCCACAAGTTTCAAATCATTCACAAACTCAGAGAGCTCTAGTCACATTGTGCATAATGAAAATGTCCAAAGACTTGAATTTTCAAATAGATTATCTGAATTGAAGTGTAAGTACATGGTGGACTTAGCCTTGAAGCAGTACCTTTCTACTTTTCAGTAATCACACATGACTAGCTTCAGAGTACGAGTGCGTAGTGAACCATGCTTTGAACTACTATACTACTCAAAAGCTTGCCTGAAACAAATAGCACACACAGTTCTCGTCCTGGTTCTACGAGGGCTCTAGGAGTATGCCAGCTCCATAGAAGACACATAGTCTCCACCCTAACATAGGTGTGTCCTTTAGTATGTTCATGTCAAACACCCCGTACCTGTAGTACTGCGGACCACATTAAGGCTTAAAAGCCAACCTCTTTATCTTGACAGGTTTCTGTGTGGGCTCTAGCAATCCTTCAGATTACATAGGAGATGGCAAACCTCCACCCACACATAGGTGAGCTCCTCAGAGTATCCACAATACTCAGGGCTCATTAAGGCACTAAAGCCAACCTCAACTCATTCATGTTTCAGCATGGGGACTAGAAGTTGCCTACTCAGACCATATAAGAGGTGATATGCCTCTACCCATACATAGCTGAGTCCCTCAGGCTATGCACCTGTCATGCATCCCTCACACAAAGTGCCTTGGGCTCATTAAGGCTTACAGCCATCCTCTATTCCGATAGGTTAAGTGCACTATCATAGGAATGGTCTCAAACAATTTATTTTAAAGTGCACCAAAACAAATCCATTCATATTTCATTTTTTGAACCATGAACTATATTTGATGGTACACTAAGCTTTAAACCACGAATATAGTTTAATGGTAGATACAAATACAAATATAGGCATGAGAACCATTTCAACAAGTAAGATAATATTCCTGCAACAAATGCATAGTGAAATACAAGGTGACAACCCAAGAGGCGGGGTAAATTGGACAGTTAAAAATTTGGAGCTTAATTAGGTGAATTATTAAAATCAATTTATTAATTAAGCCTTAACAAATCTAACCCTTAATCAATCAAGCATAAACATAAGTATATGGAAAGATTACCAAACACCTAAGTGCAAAGAGAAGGAGAAGAGAAAGCATCCACAATGCACAAGATTTATAGTGGTTCGGTCACGACTTGACCTACTCTACTCTTCCAAGTTTCCTCCTTGGAATTCTTCACTAACTAATAAGATTCTTCAACGGGCGAATCTTAAAGCCGTACACCAACTCCTTCAACTTCAAAGGGATCACACCCTTTCGCACGAAGCCTTTTCCGATGACGCCTTCCTCTTACAAATGATTTACCTTTCTTTCCGGACCAAATCGGAGACCCTCAATTATAAAATAAAGAAATAAAAAGAAAGAAGTCTCAATTCCTCTTGATAGACTGATTACAACTTTTAAAGCTCACAAACTCTCCAAGGAATAGGTACAAATGTAAAGCCTATGGAGATCCTCTTGATAGAATGTAAAAATACAAGTTTAAAGAGGTTTTAACCTTTCATATAAAAGTTTATGTTCAAGAAGATGAGATTTGATCTTGCAAAAGGTTCTTTAGAAAAGTTTAGATAGTGTATATATAGCCCACTAGGAAATATGATCGTTTGAGGGTAAAACTGTAAACTACAGGGTTGAAAAAGTCAACCTGCGAAAGCTCTAACGGATCTATTTCCAAGCCGCGGCGGTCGATCGAGGCACTGCGGTTGCCCGCCCTTATCGGTCTCTCTATTTGAATTTCAAATTTCATACCGGCGAGGTCGACCAGCCCTATGGCGATCGCCCGACGAGGGCAATCTGTTTGAATAAAAATTCGGCTAAAAAACACTATCGCAGTCGACCGGACACATGGAGGTCGACTGCCCAAACCATATTGGATTATTTCTGTCTGAAACAGAAACGTATCCGCGGTCGCCCGGCATACCCCGGTTGGCCGGCCCAATAAATTTCGAGATGCCCTGGAATTTCAGTTAGCATCCCGCGGTCGCCCGGCATAGTCCGGTCAACCGGCCCTTGAGTAAAATTTCATTTTTAACTTTAAAAACCAGGGGCTTTTGGGCTATGGTCTTTGGGCTTAAGTCTAAGGTTTTCAAACACATTTCTAGGTGTGTGTTGATAGTTTTCAAAGATGTAAAATGTAAGTATGAAAACCATTTTGAAAACCTTTTGAGAGTGCATTTAAACATAAAATCAAGAGGACTCCAAATATATTTTAATAGTGTATACCATTGAGTTCTCTTGGAATGTCTTGGCTCATTTGCACTTCCTTGGACTTCTTCCGCTTGAGTGAACATCTTGAACTTTGTCATAGCTCTTGTGACTTCCTCCAATCTTCAAATCATGTTGAGAGGTGCATGAGAAGTCACCATGGCATGTTCAACTCCAAGCTCCTTCTTGACACTTGCTTAAGAACTTGTGGAATCTTCATGATGAGCTTCATGACTTGAACATCTTCAAATGAGGATGTCTCAATTGTAGGTGCAAGCTCTTGATCAATGTGAGTGTGGATCCACAAGCCATGTGTTGTGTTGAGTTGTGTAATGACGATATAACATATCAAATTCTTGTGTAGAGCACAACATCTCAAAGCAACACATTAGTCTGACAATGCTAATCAATTTGTATTTGCTAGCATCGAACAAGAAGGTAAGGTGAATGATTGAACCCATGGGAACCCTTGGGATTAGATTCTCCCCCTTTTTGATAATGGCAAACAAATTGATTATGGAGGAAGGAGATATCAACCAATAGACTAATAAGCATGATATGATATATACAATAGAGCATAACTCCCCCTCACTATATGTACAAATATAATTAATGACTGTAAAACATATGGTGCATATACAATTGGACTACCTAATCAATTCTCAAAATTCTCCCCTTTTTGGCAACAGCAAAAAGGAAGGATTCTACAAGTGAAAGTTTAAGTGGGGTGTCAAGATGAATAATAGCTTGTCTAAGCTATGTGCCTTGTACATGATAATACATTTAAGCTCTTAGAATGCTTATAAAAAAAATAATAAGAAAAATTAAGTATTATGCATGATAAGCAGTTTTTTTTTTTTTTTAATTTTTGATCGAATGATTCACAAGTTAAGTATAAGAATTGGGGTAAGAAACCTTATGGGCATATTACATTGGTCCATATAAGTGTGAATATATGCCTATTTAGCTCTCCCCCTATGAATTTGTCATTGGCCCTAGGTGAAACCTATGTTGGAGGGCATGACAAGGTACAATGATGCAAGGTGAATGATTTGAACCATTTAAGTTATGCTCAGAGCTATGACTTAACTATTTAAGTTCACAAGTTGCATTATGTTGGGGATTTCTTGTCATAGGGCAAACAAGACTTTTCCTGAGCATGAACATGCTCAGAGCTATAAAATAACTTTTGAGTTTGTGTCGTTTGACCCTAGATGATGATACATTTGCAAGTGAAATCTCCCCTGATTATGTGCATTAATCTAAATGTAATTGTCTCTAGCACATAGGCTCATTATTTTAATCACCTTGCCCATTTCAATTTTTGCTCCATTCAAATGAAAAGTAAACTTTGAATTAGAATGGATAATTATTAGACATAGGATTAAAAAAACTAAAGCACATACAGTCTAATAAACACACATGGATTATAGAAGGACTAACAGACAATATAAATACACATACATGGCAGCCAATAGAATTCACGTATATATAAGGTTGAGACAAGAAGAGATCCCATATACATGAATAAATGATGGAAGAGACACACCATCTTCACATCATGTCAAAACATAATCAGAGATACATGAATCGATACTGTCATACAATCTATGAGTCATGAAAAATAAAATAACAGCATAAAAAGCTCCTTACTGAGCAGATATCCTATACATCCATTGGTGGCGTCTGGATCCGGGTCTGCGATCGCGCGGTCGGTAGAGGGCCTCCGCGGGGTCTGCAATCACAAACACAAGGGGGTCAGGGGGTCCGGGGTGGGTCCCGGACGCCGACTTCGACACCCAAGTCAGATCCTTCGACCAGTCAATATAAAGAACAACTAGAAAGGGAGGGGGTTTTGACCAGGATTACCAGGGCCGGTGCGCGGGGACATTTCTGGGTGCATAAATGAGTGAGTCGGAGGGGACTAGCAGGGAGGGCAGGATGGGATTCCTGGCCTCCTCTGTTGTTGCCTCGCCTCTTTTTCCGGTATCGCGGGGTGGAGGGTGGGTGAATTCCCGGCTTTCTGGGGTCTGAAGGCCAAGCAAAAAAAGGTTCTTTTCTTCTTCCTTTCCCTCCTCTTTTTAAAGGGGGGTGTACGGCCCTTTTCATCATTATGGGGAGAAAAACTTCCTTTGCAGGATTGGGCCGTCCCTCTGCCTCGCCGGCGCGCGTGGCTTTGGCGGCCATTTCCTTCCCTAATTTGTGATGATGAGGCCTGGGTGGCGAGAGTGCCCTTTTCATCATTATGGAGGGAAAAACTTCCTTTGCAGGATTGGGCCGGCCCTCTGCCTCGCCGGCGCGCGTGGCTTTGGCGGCCATTTCCTTCCCTAATTTGTGATGATGAGGCCTGGGCGGTGAGAGGGGGACGCGTGGCATGGATGTGTGGTCTTTGCCCTTTTCCAACACCCTTCTTCGTGATGGTTGGTCTCTGCTCGTGCATGGATGACACGTGGCGATATCTGCTCGTGCAGCCGTATTTGTGCCCCATCATAACTCCCCCTTACTCCTTTGGTCCATTGAATGGGCCAAGGGAGTAACGTTATGTTCGAGGTAAGTCACGATGAGGGTATTTACGAGGGCTCCGGGGTGCGAGGAGACGTGCCGTTTTATCTGGCGGCTGTACTTGGGGAGCGGCAGCGTTGTTAGGGAGGCTGCGTTGTCCCGAGGCACCAGGATTTCTTTTCCGAGTTTAAAAGAGGGGAATTACCCTGGTGTCTTTTTGTGGCTCTTAGTCGATCTTCTTCCTTCCTTTGCGGTAGGGGATTTTTTATTGTTGTATATTTTCCAGTAACATGTCTGGCTCTTCTTCACGGGTTAGGGGCAAGACCTGCTTCCTCCAGGAGTCGTCGAGCGACCCTGACTTGTCCTCCGATCCGGGGGAGGATCTCGTGGCTCGTCGGAAGAAGGCTAAGGGGGGCCCGGGCGCTTCGTCGGGCTTCCCCCCCCCCTTTGCCTTTCTTCCCTGCCTAGGAAGGACAGATTGTCCAGGTCCCGTGTTGCCCGAGAGTGGTCGTTTTTTTCTCGAGCCTATCGTCAGGGAACGGAACTGCGTGGACGTGTTTCGAAGATGGGTCGGGAGATCGAGGACTTGAAGCGGGAAAACGAGGTTCTTCAGAAGAAAGTTCATCTTCTCAATGAGCAGCTGTTGGAATATGAGGTGGACCCCTTGCTGGAGACCTCTTGGGAGGAGGAGGGGAGCTCTTCTGGGGAGGAGTCGTTCTCCGATTAAGCTTTGGCTTTCTATGTTTTCCTGGGTGTCTATCCTTCTCTGGCGGGGATCTCTGAGGCCTGCGTGCCTTGTGCTGTTTTTTTTTTTTTTTTTGGTTTCTCTTTATTTTGTAGGCCTATGGGCCAGGAGGATGTCAATGGGTATCTTATGTGTTTTTGGGCCATATCTCTTAATGTTGTTGTTGGCTTGTGATGGAGAATCTCTGTATTTGCAAGAATTTGCGATGCTCCGACCTTTCCGGGTGCTATCTCTGTTTTTTTTTTTTTTTTTTTTTTTTAATGAAGGTTAGCGACCTTTCCGACCTTTCCGGGCCCGAACCTGCGTGGGGTCGGGATAGCGAGGCGTGTCGAATTCGTATGATTTAGCCCTTTACCCTCCTACTTCCTTTATGAAGGTTAGGCTTTATGTAGATCTGGGGGCGACACGTGGCGTGCTCCGGTGATAGCGCCGTCTTTGCATGTTATCGTGATGTGACCTTTAATCCATGGATTGGCCTTGGGGAGCGGGCCCGTTGGCATAGTTAAAGGATAATGTGGTGAAGGCGTTTATGGGAGCCTTGGGGTGCGAGCAGATATTCTGCTCCGTCCGGCGGCTCCTTCCCGAGGCGCCGCTTGGTTGTTCAGTGGGAAGCGGACACGCGGGTAGTAAGTGCTTCATTTCTCCACACCGGGTGTCCTATAAGGGTTCGCCTCTTTGATATCTTCCGGCCTTTCTTCAGGCTTCGTCCGAGATGTCGTCACCCTTCCAGGGTCCTTATGCGGGCGGCGATCGCAGGTCTGATCGCAACGGGAGTCGTTCGAATAACCCCAAGGCAGATTCTGGCGGGTTGGGGCCTCAGCGAGGGGTTCCGGAGGGGGACGTGGATCATCCTCCTTCCCTGCACGAGAGGGAGTCTCATGAAGCGTTTATTCACCGCAACCGTTCCTTCTTTTCGTGCTTCCATCGTAGGGGAATGGAGGTTTTTAGCCGGATGAGGGACATGGATCGGGAGATTGCTGCTTTGCGCGCGGAGAATGATCTGCTGAGGAACCGGGTGCGTTGGTTAAATGACCAGGCCCGCTTGGCTGGGAATCGGCGTTGGGGAAGCTCTTCGGACGGGGAACAGAGTGATAGGGAGATTTCTGATGCGGAGAACTCTTTCAGCGGCCAGTCCCTCTGAGCTGATTGCGGTGGGAGTTCGGGATGTTTGGAGGAAGCCTCTTGTCTTTGCGCTTTCTCATTTTGTATTTTTTTTGTCTTAGGGATCTTGGGGGCTTCGGGCCTGCGTGCCTGTTGTCCTCACTTCCCTTTTTGTAGGCCTTTGGGCCAGGAGGAAGTGGTTTATAAACGGCGCCTTTCTTTTTCCTGTTTCTGATGTGTGTTTTTCTCCTTTCGTGTTTGCTTTTCTTTTACATGCTTGCTTTCTCGCGCATTTCTGAGCCCGTGTCGCTGCGTTCGATATTTTTGGCCCGGTGGTATTTTGTATGGGATATCTAGTTATACCTTTTTTCATCTTGTGGAAGGGTATGTCGGGCCCTTGTGACGGGGTCCGAGCCCTTTTTTTACGAACGCAGTTTTGTCCATCTGGTGGAGGTGTGTGGATGGCTTGCTGGGGAAGTTATGCCGTGGGTAGGGGTAGAGACGTCCTTTCCGTATGGCGGTTGCCTTGGGTTTCTCAATCGGCGCCACGCGTGTGCGTCCCATCGACTTAGAAAGGGCGGGAGTTCGAACGACAGGTGTCAAAACCCTAGCCCTTTTTAAAGCCTTTTTGGGGATTTCATTTTTTTTTACTTTATTCCTTCGTCTTCCTCGATTAGAACGGGTTTTTCTCCGCGGTGATTCTTCTGCGTGTTGTTTGTCGTCCACGCTTCGCTCGGTGAGTTCTGTGTCTTTGTTTCATAGCTTAAGATGTTTGTTGCGACTGTGCCTCAGAGCCCCTCTTCCGCGTCGGTAGAGGTGGTGGAGAGGGCTCCGGTGAGAAAGAGGAGGCGGTTGTCTGTAGAGGGTGGGAGCGGCGTCGCTGAGGACGTGCGACAGCCGACGGAGTTGAGGGATAGCTCCGGGACCTCCGGGTCGTCGGTGGGGGCCGCTACTTCGGAATCTCCGGCTCGAGTTTCTTATGCTCGTGGGGCGGGGATTGGGGACATTCGGCCCGGCGCCGTTATTCGTCCCGGCCGGGTGGCGTGTTTTAGGAATAATTTGGAAAAAGGGGCGGCGGAGAAAATTAGGAGGGAGTTCCATATCCCCGACGATTATGGGATTAGAGTCCCCTCCTTTGTAGAAGGGGTGTGTGGGGGTACCACGGAGGAGGAGGTAGCTTTCTACGTGGAAGCTTTCCGGGCGGGGGGGTTAGGTTTCCGCTCTTGGACATTATCATAGAGGCCCTCGAGTTCTACCAGGTGGCTCCTTCCCAATTGGCGCCTAATAGTTGGCGCACACTCCTGGCCTTTGTGGCCAAGGCGGGGCTTCATAAGGTTCAGCCCACCCTTCCGCTGCTCCGGGCCTGCGTGGCCCTTAGTCCGTTGGTGAAGGGGGAGGACAGCTGGCTTTATCTGACCCAGCGTCCTCAGGTGAAGATTGCAGCGAACTTGCCTTCGTCCATCAAGAAGTGGAAGGAGGAGTATGTGTTTGTTACCCCTCCACCGGACGCTGGCTGGGATTTTCCTCGTTCTTGGAGGCGCTCTGTTGAGTGGCGGAGGAAGTCCCTTCCCGACGAGTCTGACTATGGCAAGTTTGACTTGGGGAAGCTCGCTTCTGGGGAGGCTATTGACATCTCCGAGTTTAGATGGGAGAGGAGCCTGAAGAGGTTTGGCTTGGTGGGAGCTGTGGAGAGGAGGGTCCGTTGTACGGGCGAGGGAACGGGGGAGAGTTCAGCCAGCTATCGTGGTGAGCCCCTCCCCTCTTCCTCTCTCTTTTTTTTTCTTTTCTTTTTGGTTTTCCTTTGTTTTGAGCGGTTGTTATTCTGTTGTTTGCGGCAAGAGAGATGTCTTCTTCTGGTCACGTTGGTAAGGGGAAGGAGGTTGCAGCGGTGACAACGGGCTTGTCGAGCCGGAAGAAAATTCCTTCTGACTTTATGGCCGCGGCCAGGCTGGGTCGGTCGCAAGCGAGGCTCACAACGTCTATGCCTTCCAGCCCCTCTGGTCGAGCGGTTGGAGAGAAGGGGCCGGTTAGTTCCTCACCCCCGGGGTCTGAGCATCCTGCCAGGAGGGTCGCCGGCCGTGTGGCGCGTCCTTCAATCTTTACGGAGGACGTGCCAAGTCGGATGGAAGGGGCGGTAATGACCAAGCTTCTTCTGGAGCGGGCGGAGCTTCCCCCGCAAAGTTTCCAGATGCGAGGGGAACTGTTTAGGCCTGGCTGGAGGATAGGTGTTGAGGACAGCGTTCTTGCGAATCCCCGGGTTGGGGTGGAGCTAGGGGTGACAACTGCCCTTCCTTGTGACAAGGCTGAGCTGAAGGGCTATGATCGTAGGGCCCTGGGGGCTCAGTATTTTCAATCAACTTCCTGCGTAAGTAATGGGTTGATGGTATTTTCTCTCCTCGCTTTCTTCGAGATTGCATGTTGGAATTTTCCTGATAACTTGCCTTTTGCAGTCCCAAAGTTATGCTAGGAGGATGGTGCAGTGCCTTCTTGAGGATGAGGCTGAGATAAGTGCTGTGGGGGAGCTGAACCGACAGTTACGCGAGGAATTGGGCAGAGCCCGGGCGGAGAGAGCGACCTTTGATGACACTGTTGCTCAACTCCGGGAAGATCTCCGGGTGACTGTGGAGGGGAGGAGTCGTGCGTCGGACAAGTTGGCGCTGGCCCGGCGAACTCATGCTCGGGAATTGGCGAAGGCACTGGAGGAATGGCGCGACTCTGCGGAGTTTTTTAAGGCTGCGGCTGCATTCAGCGTGGATATTGAGATTGATGCGTTTGCTGAATGCCGGCGGCGCGTTCAAGAGGTCGATCCCTCCTTCCCTCTTGATAAGCTGATGCATGAGTCTGAGGTTGATCCTTTGCCGGCGCCGACGGAGGTGGCGGAGCCGGTAGGAGAGGAGGTGGCCGCCCCGGTGGATCGCGTAGTTGCCGAGACTTCCGAGGGGGGCCCAGTGATGTTGTGAATGCCTCGGGGGCTTGCTCTTTTCTTTCAATGTTCCTGGTTATTTGGTCTGTAATAACTTTTGAGCTACCTATTTTTTGTTGTTTGTGGTGTAACCGTATTGACATCTCTGCATATACACGGTGTGCCGCGAGGTTTTCGAGGTCCTCAGGCCTTTGCGAATTGTGTTGGTGAGAGTATTCTTAGTGCACCCCGTAGGGCGTCTGTTTATGGGAGGACTATCTTCCCCTCGAATGATCAGTTCGGGGTTAATGGGTCCCGCCTGCCCTTAAAGGGGGAGGTCTTTTTTTTTCATGGGGAGCGTTTTAGGGTATTCTCGGGGGGATCGGCCCCGATGTTACCTCTGTCTCACTCCCTGTTTTCTTTCGGGTCCCTCACTTATCGTGGGCCGGAAAGTGGAGATGTACGCTGCTTTTGTAGAAGTGCTTTTCCATTAATTTGTTGACAAGAATACATCTTTGCTTCTAGAACACAAAAAGGAAACCAAAACACTTGTCATATTTTTAAAAGAAAGGCACGGAACTTACCCTGTCGTTTTACTGATAGAACTTTCGGAGGTTGTCCATGCTCCAACTGCGAGGGACCGGGGTCCCATCGAGGCGTTCTAGTTGGTAGGCCCCGGGTCGAAGTGCTCGAACGACTTTGTACGGTCCTTCCCATTTGGGTGCGAGCTTACCCGTGTTGCGGGGGTCTGATACCTCTGCACGCCGTAGCACCAGATCTCTGGGCTTTACCGAACGCTTTTTTACCCGGGCATTGAAGTATCGTGCCGCCTTTTGCTGGTAGGAGGCGGTTCGGAGGAGGGCTTGCTCTCTTTTCTCGAGCACGAGATCGAGGTTGTTCCGGAGGAGTTCGGAATTTCCCTGCTCATTGTAATTCGCGGTGCGGAAGCTGGGGAGGCCAATTTCTAGCGGAATGACCGCTTCGGTCCCAAAGGTTAAGCTAAAAGGGGATTCCCCAGTTGCGGTCCGTGGTGTTGTCCGATAGGCCCAGAGGACGCTAGGGAGTGCGTCCAGCCAGTTTTTTCCGGCTTCTCCCAATCTCTTCTTGAGACTTTGTAGCAAAATCCTGTTGGTTACCTCGACCTGCCCGTTGGCCTGCGGGTGTGCTACGGAGGAGAAACGGTGTTCGATGCATAGGCTATCGCAGAATCTGCCAAATTCGGCGCTTGCGAACTGGGGATCGTTGTCTGTTACAAGGGTCTTTGGAATGCCGAAACGGCAAACGACGTTGTGATAAAAAAACTTCTCCGTCGCTTTGGAGTTGGGTTTGACCACGGCTTTGACCTCAACCCATTTGGTGAAGTAGTCGATGGCGACGTATAACATCGTATGCCCCCCGGGGGCCTTGGGGAATGGTCCGAGTAGATCCATGCCCCACATGGTGAAAGGCAGGGGTCCTGCTATCGCGGTGTATGGTGTAGCCGGTTGGTGGGGGGTGGTTGCGTACCTTTGGCATGGGCTGCATTTTTTGACGAATTCCTTGGAGTCCCTAAGGACCGTGGGCCAGAAGTAGCCGTGCCTTATGATTTTCTAGGCTAGGGTCCTGCCACCTCCATGATCTCCGCAGATCCCTTCATGTACTTCTCGTAGCGCGTAGTCTGATTCGGAGGGTACCAGGCACCGGAGGTACGGCCATGTGTATGACCGTTTGTAGAGCCTGTGTCCGTGGACCACGTAATGGGCGGCTCTTGCGGTTAGGCGCCGGGCTTCCAGCTTGTCTGCGGGTAGTATACCGTTTTTCAGGTATTGTATGATGGGGTCCATCCAGTTTGGCTTCGGTGGAATCTCCAGAACTTGCATCTCGTCGATGCTGGGGTGGGGCAGGATTTCTGTGAGCACGGTGCCGAAGTCATGGGTTTCTTCGGCGGCCATTCTCGATAATGCATCCGCTCGGTTGTTCATGTCTCGCGGCACCTGGAGGATCTCTACCTCTCCCATCCCCTGCAGTTTTTCCTTTACCTTGTGGAGGTATCTTTTCATTCTGGAGCCCTTGGCTTCGTATGTTCCGTTTACCTGGTTAACGACAAGCTGTGAGTCGCTATAGACTTTCAACTTGCCTGCGCCGAGCTCCGCGGCTAGACTTAGTCCTGCTAGTAAGGCTTCGTATTCGGCCTCATTATTGGAGGCTTTGAAATCCATCCTGAGGGCGTATTCCAGTGTGAACTCTTCCGGGCCGTGGAGGACCACTCCCGCTCCGTGTCCTTTATTGCCGGCGGAGCCATCAACGTGCAGGATCCAAGGGGTTTCGCCGTTCTGTGCCGAGGGGTCTTGCATCCCGTCGTCGCAAACCGTCGTTGCTGGCTCTTCAGCCGGGGCCGTGAATTCCACTATGAAGTCAGCGAGGGCTTGAGATTTGATAGCCGGCCTTGGGCGGACTTGTATGTCGAACTCGCCCAGCTCGACGGCCCAACTTGCCATCCTACCCGAGGTCTCTGGTTTCTGGAGAATCTTCCTGAGGGGCTGATCGGTTAGCAGGACTATGGGATGGGCCTGGAAGTAGGGGCAGAGCTTTCGAGCGGCACTGACGACCGCGAGGGCGAATTTCTCTATGTTCGAATATCGGGTTTCCGCACCGTGGAGACCCGCGAGCCTCTGTACTTCTACCGCTATCGTCGGGGGTTCCATGTCTAGGATGGCCTGGATTTTTTCTGGGTTGGCCTCGATCCCTCTTTGGCTGACCATGAACCCTAAGAACTTTCCGGAGGTTACCCCAAAGGCGCATTTCGCGGGGTTCAGCCTCATTCGAGCTCGTCGTAGGGTGTCGAAAGTTTCCTGAAGGTCGGAGATGTGTCTGGCAGCTTCCAGGCTTTTTACCAGCATATCGTCGACATATACCTCCACGTTCCTTCCAATCTGCGTTTGGAATAGCTTATTTACGAGCCGCTGGTAGGTGGCACCTGCGTTTTTTAACCCGAAGGGCATGACAGTGTAGCAGTAGACGCCCTGATCGGTGATAAACGCTGTTTTCGGGATGTCTGGCTCGTGCATTTTGATCTGATTGTAGCCCGAGAACGCGTCCAAGAAGGTGAGGAGTTCATGTCCGGAGGTGGCGTCGATGAGTTGGTCTATGCGCGGAAGGGGATAGAGGTCTTTTGGGCAGGCCCGGTTGAGGTCGGTGAAGTCCATACAGGCCCGCCATCCTCCGCTAGCTTTCTTGACCATCACGACGTTTGACAGCCACTCGGGATACCGGATTTCCCTGACGAATCCGGCTTGTAGCAGTTTTTCCACTTCGGCCTTTATGTGAGTTTGGCGTTCTACCGCGAAGTTCCTCTTTTTCTGCCGGACGGGTTTAAGGGCGGGGTTCACATTCAGCTTGTGGACGGCCATTTCCTTGGGTATCCCGGGCATGTCTTTGGCGGACCATGCGAACATGTCTTTGTTTATTCTGAGGAAGTTGATCATCTGGTCTCGTAGAGGGCCTGTTAACATGGAACTTACCCGGACTTGTCTCTCCGGCTGATCTTGGGTCAGGGAGATGGAGTCTAGCTCCTCGGCGGGCTCTCCTCTGATTGCGCGAGCCCGCTGCCGAGGGTCTTCACTACCGATTGTGAAGTTTTCGGCTGGGGCGTTGGATCCTCTTAGGCTTGCCGCGTAGCACTGGCGTGCTATCATTTGCTGTCCCTTGACCTCTCCTACTCCGTCCGAAGTGGGGAATTTCATCTTGAGATGGGGGGTGGAGACTACGGCTCCCAAGTCTCTGAGAGCAGGGCGTCCAATGATGGCGCTGTAGGTGAACGGTATGTCTACGACTAGGAAGGTGGTCAGGATGGTTTTCTGCAAGGGGTACGCCCCGAAAGTCACGGGCAAGTCGATCTTGCCGTCTACCCGTACGGACGCCCCGGAGAAACCGTAGATGGAGTATTCCGCGGGTCCCAGCCTTTCCCTGCCTAGTTTCATTTCTTCGAAAGTCCCGAGGTGTAGCACATTAACGGAGCTTCCTGTGTCCACCAAGATTTTTCCTATGTCGAAGTTGGCGACGACTAGCCTGATGACCAGTGCATCGTCATGCGGGACTTGTAGCCCGTCGAGGTCTTTGTTGGAAAAAGTGATGATCTGGTTTTCATGGGGCGGATTTGTTCGGGCCTTCTTGGATGGTATGTCCATGGAGAATACCCGTTCCGCGTATGCCCGCCGACCGGCCGTTGTCGGCCCTCCAACTGCGGGCCCGCCTGTGATGATATTGATCTTTCCTATGATGGTAGGCGGTTGCTCGCGGTCCTGTGGCTGTTCGGGGGGCTCGCCTTTTCGGGGGCGCTGGTGGCGGCTCGTGTCGTGTCTGCTACGGGATCGACGTCGGCTTCGAGGGTGATGCCTGCCGGGGGATCGGTGTCGGCTTGCGGACCGGCGGCGGTTCGGTGACCAGGGCCTG
This sequence comes from Tasmannia lanceolata, assembly GCF_043159265.1. NCBI lineage: Eukaryota > Viridiplantae > Streptophyta > Magnoliopsida > Canellales > Winteraceae > Tasmannia > Tasmannia lanceolata. The sequence goes on from NW_027518721.1 coordinate 3,892,882, forward strand.
CCTCTGGGTTCGTCGAGCGGGCGCTGGGCCTCACATGGGCTTTTGTCAGGACTTCTGAGGTACTGGTTTAGGTGTCCTTCTTCGGCCAGTTTTTCCAGTTGGAGGCGGAGGTGGAAGCAGTGGTCAGTTTCGTGGCCGTGGTCCCCGTGGAAGTCGCAGAATTTCCTGGCGGACCTCTTCTTTGGGTCTGTGGCCATTTTCCTGGGGGGGTCAGGAGACCCTGATCCCTAATAGCTGATAGAACGTGGGAGAGGGGGAACTTTAGCAGGGCGGTTCCCAGCCTTTCGAAGACGGGGATAGGGTTACGGCCCGTCTGTCTTTCATCGGCTCGTGGCCTTATGGCCCTTCGGCCGTCGCTTTTTCTCTCGTCGGGGCCGGGCCGATTCTGTTCTCGAGCGCAGGCCTCTTCTGCTCGGACGAACTTATCAGCCTTTGATTCAAGCTCCTGTAGGTCCCGTGGGGGCTTGAGGGTGAGGTGCAGCTTAAGATTCGGATCAGTGGTGGCATGCTTTAGTGTGGCGACCGCTATCTGGACGTCCATGTTGGAGAGTTGGGCCAATTCGGCGTTGAACTTCAACATGAAGTCTCTTAGGGTCTCGTTCCTACCTTGGCGGAGGGCTAGGAGGGCGTCCGCAGGATCATGGCGGAGGCGGTTGTTCGCGAACCTTGTGCTGAACTTTCGTCCGAATTCGTGGAAGGATGCGATGGAGTCGGGCTCCAATCTCATGTACCAGTCGTTGGCGGTTTTTCTTAGTAGGGATGCAAAGGCTCTGCACATGAATCCATCCGACGCGCCTCGAAGCGTCATTACTCTCTTCAAAGTCTGGAGGAACTCGAGGGGGTCCGTGCTTTCGTCGTATAGACCGAAGCGGGAGAGGTCTATGCCTGCTTCTGCGGGGGTCTTTAGGACCTCTGAGGTGAACGGGGACGCCGTTTCCCTTTCCCACTCATTGAGGATGCCGTGGGCGTAAGGTTTTTTCATTTCTAATTTTACCTCTCGGATCTGCCTTTGTAGGTCCGCTATTGGATCCAAGCTGGGCGGTTGTGCCGAGGTTGCAACTTCTTCTGCCCGAGCCAAGGGTGGTTCCCGGAGATGGGTGTCTTGGATAGGGGGGGCGCGGCTGTTAGTAACCTGTCTCCTGCTGCCTCGCTGATGTCCCTCGGCGGTGTGGGGCAAGGGGCTATTTGTTGATGGGGACGGCGTTCTGCGAGTCGGTGCTCGCTTTCGACGGGGATGTCGTTCCCCTGACTGTTCCTCGTTGCCTTCGTCGTAGGCTTCTGTCCGGTCCTGTGTTGTCCCGGGCTTTTTCGAAGCCGGGAGAGGCGAACGTTGGAGTAGTTCGTTGCGAAGTTCGTTGAACATCTCCATGGTGGGGACCATCTGTGGCGTGCTAGAGGAGGGTCGGGGTTGGTCCGAAGGCGGTGAGTTTCGCTCTTGGGAGCTTGAGGAGCCGGCTTGTGCGCGCTGGGCCTGACTCCTGGTTATTACCCCTGTTTCCGGCTGTTGGGTGTGGTTTCTCATCGCCATAAGGCGTTCAGTTACTCGACGGGTCCCACGGATGGCGCCAATATGGTGGCGTCTGGATCCGGGTCTGCGATCGCGCGGTCGGTAGAGGGCCTCCGCGGGGTCTGCAATCACAAACACAAGGGGGTCAGGGGGTCCGGGGTGGGTCCCGGACGACCACTTCGACACCCAAGTCAGATCCTTCGACCAGTCAATATAAAGAACAACTAGAAAGGGAGGGGGTTTTGACCAGGATTACCAGGGCCGGTGCGCGGGGACATTTCTGGGTGCATAAATGAGTGAGTCGGAGGGGACTAGCAGGGAGGGCAGGATGGGATTCCTGGCCTCCTCTGTTGTTGCCTCGCCTCTTTTTCCGGTATCGCGGGGTGGAGGGTGGGTGAATTCCTGGCTTTCTGGGGTCTGAAGGCCAAGCAAAAAAAGGTTCTTTTCTTCTTCCTTTCCCTCCTCTTTTTAAAGGGGGGTGTACGGCCCTTTTCATCATTATGGGGAGAAAAACTTCCTTTGCAGGATTGGGCCGTCCCTCTGCCTCGCCGGCGCGCGTGGCTTTGGCGGCCATTTCCTTCCCTAATTTGTGATGATGAGGCCTGGGTGGCGAGAGTGCCCTTTTCATCATTATGGAGGGAAAAACTTCCTTTGCAGGATTGGGCCGGCCCTCTGCCTCGCCGGTGCGCGTGGCTTTGGCGGCTATTTCCTTCCCTAATTTGTGATGATGAGGCCTGGGCGGTGAGAGGGGGACGCGTGGCATAGATGTGTGGTCTTTGCCCTTTTCCAACACCCTTCTTCGTGATGGTTGGTCTCTGCTCGTGCATGGATGACACGTGGCGATATCTGCTCGTGCAGCCGTATTTGTGCCCCATCATCCATAATCATGCCACACAAGGCATATTCATCCACATATCATAAAGCCCATACTGGGCATGTACAGACCAAAATAAAAGCCCACATCGGGCATAAACATCATCCATGAAGAAAAAGAAAGATAATCCAAAAGCCCAAACTGGGCGAGAAGAAAGCTAAACAAAAATTTGATAATCAGCAGCAAAATGTGATCGTCTGTGTCTGCTGCGAAGAAGGTGCTGTCTATTTATCAGCTCTGAGAAGGCGGAGGCTGATGCTCATGAGATGGAGACCGGGAGGTGTCATATCTGGTGGACTGACTCCTCTGATAAGCTTGCTTCATCTCCATATGCTGCCTTGCCATAAGCTCCATAAGTTTCTCATGATCAGAGGCTCTCTGACTCTTTGCAGTCATAAGAGCAATAGAGAGGGTATCAAACCTAGTCGTGAGGGTGTCAAGTTTGGAGGTGACAGTGCCTTGCCCAGTCCTCAATGAGGCAATGTCCCTGGCAAGATCCTTATACGATCCAGTGGTGGGAGCTTGACGCTGCTGAGCCTGTCTCTGCTCATGTGCTCTAATATCGCCCTGCATCTGAGCCACCTCTTCTACTTCTCTCATGGCCTCATCAACCTCATCGTCTGCAACCCCACTAGGACTAGCTCCACCAGGGATAGAAATTTTCATAAGTGTAATGGTGGTATGGTTGAGCACGGGATCAGGGTTCTTGTAAGGCTCTTTAGATAGATCAATTTTTCTGTTCTTTAAGAGTCTGGTAATCATCACCCCAAAAGGAAGACCTTCATGTCATCTCTTGACTGCCTCATCCATGTATCCATAAATAATGAATCATAAGTTTAACTTGATTTTCTTCATGATACAATGGATCAGGAGGGCTTCAAAAGGCTTCACTGCATCAAAATTTCTGGCTCTAGGAGTGACGTTGTAGGCTACTATTTTGTGAATCAGTCTCGCAGTAGGATTCATTGAATTGGCATTGATATTCAATTTATCCTCAGGAGGGGGTACGGTTCCTAAGGTATCATACACTTCTGTCATGACGAAGTGATTTTTGATTTCATTCTTACCCCAAAAGAAAATCCTCCTACCATCATTGTGAACTCCAATCCATCTACAAAAGTCAGCTAAGTTTAGCCCAAATTCTCCCTGAAGGTATGTATTCATCACAACACCCTTATGAGTAATGGCGAGGTTTGCATAGAAATATCTAATCAGGTCAGGGTAAATTGTAGCACCGTATTCAAGAAACAAAAACCAACCTTGAAATGCAAACAGTGAGGTGAGATCAAACTTTCCAAAGTCCTTGAAGATCACATTTCTTCCTGAGATGATTACCCTGTTTTTGTATCCATTGTAGTGATCCATGGCTTTCTTGTTGACGAAATGTTCATTGGGGAACACCTCTTCTTCCGGTTCGATTCACGCCTTTTTTCCCTTTTGTCCGATGGTTTACTTTCATGCCGACATTTTAGAGTTAGAGTTTTAAGAGAAAATGAGAGAACTAAAAAGAGAACCAAGGTGGTTTTGAGAGGGATGATGAAAATAGATGGAAAATGGATGAAGAAGATGAAAGACGAGAGTAATCGAGAGAAATGACAGAGGAGAAGGAATGAAGAGATTTTAATGAGGAGAAACGAAGAAAGGGAGAAGATGAGAAATGAAGCAATGGATTAAAACTCACTTGAATGCCTTAATCTTGATGATTCTAAGCCAAAAATAATTTGGGAGAAAAGAGAGAAGAAAACCCTAGGAGAGAAAGAAATGGCAAAAGTGAAAAAAAAAGATTTGCGGACGCCCTTTAAACACAGTTTTCGACCGTAGCGGTCGATCGAGCTATCGCGGTCGCCCGCCGCGACCCGCCCGACTCTTTTTATTTTTGTCCAAGTTACCTTTCGCGGTCGCCCTCCTAGGCTCGGTCGACCGCCACACTCATGTTTTTAATTTCTTGATATTTTTCAAGGGATTTTGTGGACAAATTGATTTTCTCCTAATTTTCTAACGTTTTTGGGATTCTAATGAACATGTAAACTTGATCCCTAGGCTATGTGAGGAAATGTAAAAATTCATTTCTATTTTTCTAACATTTAAGCTCAAATTGATGATTGGAAATATGTTTTCAATGAAGTTCTTTGTGGATGTGTATTTGATGAATTTTGCTAGATATCAAAATATATATGTTTGATCAATGTCTAGCAATATTTGACATATTGGTTCATCTAGTTGTGGATACTAAGTGCATATGTGTGTGTTCTTGCACTTAGATGGATTTTTCAAAAAAGCACAACATATAGTCTACAAACGTAATTTCTTATTTTCTTTATAGACTATAAGAGATATATGATGTGATCATGAAGCTCAACAAGCAATGATACATTCTATTAACAACACGACTGATGATATGTATCTATACTTAATTATGAAATGATATGTCATTAAAGCACAAGTGATCTAGATACAAAGAATGCACTATTGAATAGTATCTAAATAGAATTCATATGATAACACAATTGAAGCATAACCCCATATATCAATAATTTTAAACAATGAGTTGAGTGGGGGATTTTGGAACCCAAATCAATTTGGTTCCAACCAAGTTTGTGTGTGAGAGTGTATCTATTCTTATCCACACAAACTTGCTTGATTTCACAAATCTAAGCCTACACCTAGATTTGTTATGCCCTAATCTACCACAATATGAACATGAATAAGTGTGGGTAGATGAGGAGTAACTAGAACCACAAGAATACATATGTAAACATATATGTTTGTCTTTATCTTCTTGTAATATTTGGTTCTTTAATGAGAGTTTTTTATTAACTAATTTAATCTCATTTAATTGACTTTCAAAGTAATTTGTTTGTTGAGATAAATTAGCTTTTAGTTTTTCTTTATTCTCACAAACAAGTTTATATTTTTCATTTAAATAATTGTTTGTGTTATCAAGGCTTTCCTTTTCTTTTCCAAGGATAGTGTATTGTTTGATTAAGTAATTATTTTTGTTTAGTAAGATTTTGCTCAAATGACTTAATTTTTCATTTCTTGTCAAACATTCATTAACTTCGGATTTTAAATTTTCAATTTGTTTTTCTAAATCGGAAATTGAATGTTTGAAAGAATTTTTCTTTGCAAAAGATTTTTGTAAAGTCACTTTCTGTTCAAAAATAATATTTTTATCTTTTAAAGAGAGACCATCGTTTTTCTCATAAAAATTTTCAAGATTAGTCCAAATATCTTTTGCATTTGTTCATGATGATATTTTATCAAAAGCATTAGGACATAGTCCACAACATATTATAATAATAGCTTTTGAATTTAATGAAAATAATTTTGCATCATTTTTGGTGCATTTTCTTGGAATAGAAAATTCCCTTTCAATGACATCTAAGATGTCGAAGTCTATGGATTTGAGATAGGCAAGCATTTTTATTCTCCAACTTCAAAAATTTGTTCCATCAAAAAATAGAGGAATTAGAGCGGATTGGCCTAGCTCAAAATCCATTTGGATTGTCACTGATCTTTCTCTTGTAGATTTTAAGATTTAAAAATCTCTTTAAGAGCCTATGCTTTGATACCAAATGAAATACAAGGTGACAACCCAAGAGGGGGGGTGTGAATTGGACAATTAAAAATTTGGAGCTTAATTAGGTGGATTATTAAAATCATTTTATTAATTATGCCTTAACAAATCTAACCCTTAATCAATCAAGCATAAACATAAGTAAAGGGAAAGATTACCAAACACCCAAGTGCAAAGAGAAGGAGAAGAGAAAGCATCCACAAGGCACAAGATTTATAGTGGTTCGGTCACGACTTGACCTACTCCACTCTTCCAAGTTTTCCTCCTTGGGATTCTTCACTAACCAATAAGATTCTTCAACGAGCGAATCTTAAAGCCGTACACCAACTCCTTCAACTTCAAAGGGATCACAACCTTTCGCACGGAGCCTTTTCCAAGGACGTCTTCCTCTTATAAATGATTTACCTTTCTTTCCAGGCCAAATCGGAGACCCTCAATTATAGAATGAAGAAATAAAAAGAAAAAACTCTCAATGCCTCTTGATAGGCTGATTACAACTTTTAAAGCTCACAAACTCTCCAATGAATAGATACAAATGCAGAGCCTATGGAGATCCTCTTGATGGAATGTAAAAATACAAGTTTAAAGAGGTTTTAACCTTTCATATAAAAGTTTATGTTCAAGAAGATGTGATTTGATCTTGCAAAAGGTTCTTTAGAAAGGTTTAGATAGTGTATATATAGCCCACTAGGAAATATGACCGTTTGGGGGTAAATCTGTAAATTACAGGGTTGAAAAAGTCAACCTGCGAAAGCCCCAACGGATCTATTTTCAAGCCACGGCGGTCGACTGAGGCACTGTGGTCGCCCGCCCTTATCGGGCTCTCTATTTGAATTTCAAATTGCATACCGGCGAGGTCGACCGGCCCTATGGCGGTCGCCCGGTGAGGGCAATCTGTTTGAATAAAATTCGGCTCAAAAACACTATCGCGGTAGACCAGACACATGGAGCTCGACCACCCAAACCATACTGAATTGTTTTTGTCTGAAACAGAAACGTATCCGCGGTCGCTCGGCTTACCCAGGTCGACCGGCCCGATAAATTTCGAGATGCCCTGGAATTCCAGTTAGCATCCCGTGGTCGCCCGGCATAGCCTGGTCGACCGGCCCTGAGTAAAATTCCATTTTTAACTTTAAAAACCACGGGCTTTTGGGCTATGGTCTTTGGGCTTAAGTCTAAGGTTTTCAAACACATTTCTAGGTGTGTGTTAATGGTTTTCAAAGATGTAAAATGTTAAGTATGAAAATCATTTTGAAAACCTTTTGAGAGTACATTTAAACATAAAATCAAGAGGACTCCAAATACATTCTAATATTGTATACCATTGAGTTCTCTTAGAATGTCTTGGTTCCTTTGCACTTCCTTGGATTTCTTCCGCTTGAGTGAACATCTTGAACTTTGTCATGGCTCTTGTGACTTCATCCAATCTTCAAATCATGTTGAGAGGTGCATGAGGAGTCACCATGGCATGTTCAACTCCAAGCTCCTTCTTGACACTTGCTTAGAAACTGGTTGGATCTTCACAATGAGCTTCATGACTCGAACATCTTCAAATGAGGATGTCTCAATTGTAGGTGCAAGCTCTTGATCAATGTGAGTGTGGATCCACTAGCCATGTGTTGTGTTGAGTTGTGTAATGGCAATATAACATATCAGATTCCTGTGTAGAGTACAACATCTCAAAGCAACACATTAGTCTGACAATGCTAATCAATTTGTGTTTGCTAGCATCAAAATAAGAAGGTAAAGTGAATGATTGAACCCATGGGAACCCTTGGGCTTACACGTAGTCCTGTTTTGCAACACATGCAATGAGACCCTTGTGCAACAAATGCATTTAGTCCTTTATACAACAAATGTAAGCAATCATGAATCAGTCCACTTGTGTTTTATTCTTTGAACCATGAATGACATATTAGGTAGACAAGTCTTTGAACCATAAATGTTATTACAATGATAGATATAAACACAAATGACTATTCCAATTGCAAATGACCATAACTCAAATGCAAGTTGCCATACCTCAAATGTCCCATTCTGGCGGCTGTCTGTAGGGCCAATTTTCTTTTCAGACCTTTTGTCATATGATTAACGACATTCTCTGATGATCGAACATCAATCACTGCAATGACCCCTCGACTTATCAGATCCGATTGATAGCTGTGCTCCAAACGAAAAGTCCTCTTTCTTCCATTGAAGAGCTTATTTTCTGTGACAGTGCTGGCCACTTGATTATCACAAAAGATAATAATTGCTGACAAACGCAATTTCTTCAACGGAAGATCCAGCAGAAGCACTTTGAGCCACTCAGCCTCTTCTCCAACCCTTTCCATAGCAAAAAACTCTGACTCCATAGAAGACTTAGCTATTATGGTCTGCTTCTTGGATTTCCATGAAATTGCAGCACCTCCCAAGGTGAAAACAAAGCCTCCAGTCGATCTAGAGTCGTCTGGCTCTGAACACCAACTGGCATCTGAGAAACCTTCTACAACTGATGGATAACCACAGAAGAACAAACAATAGTTGAGAGTACCCTTCAAGTACCTCATCTGTCTCTGGATTGCATTCCAGTGTTCCTTACCTGGATTGCTCGTAAACCTACCGAGCATCCCCACTGCAAATGTGATATCTGGCCTGGTGCAACTCATTGCATACATTAGACTACCAATTGCCTTACAGTTCTTCCAGTATTGGAATGGAGCTTCTGGTTGTAGTCATATGGAACTAATAACTCGGCTAGATCAAAATATCCATATTTCTTCAGCATGCTCTCAATGTAATGAGATTGAGACAAACCAATCCCAGACTCTGTCCTCAGAACTCTGATTCCTAGGATAGTATTAGCAGCTCCAAGATCTTTCATACTAAAATGTGATGAAAGAAAACCTTTCACAGAAGTAACAATCTGTATATCTGTCCCAATGATTAGCATGTCATCTACATAGAGACAGATGATTACTGCCTTATCTCCATCAACCTTGCTGTATAGGCATTTATCAGAGTTACTGACACCAAATCCATCACTCCTGAGGACTTTGTTAAACTTCTCATGCCATAGCTTTGGAGCTTGTTTTAGACCATAGAGAGATCTTATCAACCTGCACACATTTTGTTTTGTTGACCTTCAACACTGAATCCTTCTGGTTGTTGCATGTATAGTTCCTCAGTCAGATCACCATTTAGGAATGCCATTTTCACATCCATCTAATGCATAATCATTCATTCTATTGTTGCTAAAGCAATAAGAACATGAACTATTGTAATCCGACAAACTGGTGCATAAGTGTCAAAGAAGTCTATACCTTCTTTCTGAGTGAAGCTTTTAGCCATCAACCTAGCTTTATACTTCTCTATGGAACCGTCTGCACATAACTTCTTCTTGAAGACCCACTTGCAACCAATGGGCTTAGCACCTTCAAGAATATCTACTAGCTCCCAAGTATTGTTCTGGATCAATGAGTCCATCTCATCATTAACAGCTTCTTTCCAGAGTAGAGCATCTCTAGAACTCATCGCTTCTTTGAATGTCTGTGGATCTGCTTCAACACTGTATGTAATAAAGTCATCCTCGAAAGACTTAGCTTTCTTGATATGCTTTGCACGTGGCTCATGAGATTCAAGAATGAGGGAATCATCATTGCCATCAGCTTCCTTGGACATGACTGAATCTCCATTGATAACCTTCTGAGAAGCTGGTAGGGAGACAAGATCCTCTGGTTCAGTAGACTCTCCTGCATGAGAGTTTTCTGACAGATTACTAAGTGAAACATTCTTGTCTTTTATGAACTTGTCTTGAAAGAACTCAGCATCTCCGGCCTCAATGATTGAGTTAGTGCCAAGATCCAGAAACCTTCAAGCATCACTATCTTCAGCGAATCCCAAAAATATGCACATATTAGCCCTTGGCCCAATCTTTGGTCTCCTGATATCTGGTATTCTGTCATATGAAAGACACCCCAACACTTTAAGAATATCCAAACTAGGTGGATAACCATACCAAAGTTCATGTGGTGTAATCTTTGTCTTTGAATATGGAACTCTGTTCAGGATAAAATTAGCTTATGCGCACACTTCACACTTTCCTGGTTTATCACCCCCACATTTGGGTAATAATCCCAAACTCTTCATGTCTTGCAACTTTTTATAGTTAACATGACCATTCTATTGTGCCACAACTCAGAAGAATAATCAGAACAAGTGATTTCATTAACAACAGAAGAAACAGTGCTCATTTTGTACATTCCATCAGTGCGGTAAGCATTTCCAAAATACAAATTATTATAAGAAAGAACAGCCTTACCACCTTGAAAATCAAGACGCATACCAGCATCACATAGAAGACTGCCAGACACTAAGTTTTTAGCTATGGATGGAACATGCTTGACATTCTTCAGAGTAAAAGTCTTCCCAAACGTGAGTGTCAACACAACAGTCCCAGAACTGAGCACATCAGTAGTAGAACGATCCGCCATAGCTACTTTCTCCTTTGAAGCCACATAAGAAGCAAATAGTGACTTGTTGGTGCACACGTGACAAGTAGCACCAGTGTCTAGCCACCAATTAGTAGAATCTGAAGTACCCTCCACATGAGATATTACTGCCACAAAATCTGAAATCTCTTCATTTCCAGTGAACACATTAACTGACTACTTCAGTTCTTTGTCCTTTGGTGGTGCCCTACAATCCTTAGCGAAGTGGCTCTGCTTACTACAATTGAAACATTAACCTTTTTTCTTAAATTCCATTTTCTCATTTCACTCTTCTTAGGATTGTACTTCTTCTTTGTCACATCATATCTTCCTTTGTTATTTTCTGGCTTTGCCTCTATCATGTTGCCAGTAGCCTTCTGCTTCTCAAGCAACTCAATTTGAGAACGGGTTCGGGCTTCATCTTCAATACGAATGAACCGCTTCAAATCATCAAGAGAAACTTGTTTCTTTCTTTTACCCATCTCCGTAGAGAAAGATAACCAGGAATGAGGGAGTTTGTTTACAATAGCTCCAGCAATGAAAACATTGTTAAGCTTAATAGATTTCTTTTCAAGCTTCAACACAATTTTTTCAAGTTTCTTCACTTGGGGCAGAACCTCTTTTCTGTCTTCAAATTTCATATCTAGAAACTTGTCAATAAGATGAGTCTTGGACAAATTCTCTTCATCTTTATATTGCTGCTCTAGATTGTTCCAAACTGCTTTAGCTATTTTATTTTGACTATAAACATCTGCAAGATGGTCTGACAAACAGTTGAGCAAATAACTTCTACGGAAATTATCATCACGATCCCAATCCGCCTCTTCCTTAGAGTTCTCTTCTTCAAAATCGGGTTTCTCATCTTGAACAGTATAGTAGATTTTCAGAAGTTGTATTCCAAAAATCACTTTTCGACGCTAAGCGTTAAAATCAGAACCATCAAAGTTCTCAAGCTTTAGACTATTAATAGCCATAATTCTTACAATATCCATCTTATACGAATAACGTCTTAAAATTGTTGGTGCAAATAGGGAAAACTTATAAAATGAATGATTGCAAAAATATGATTTTAGAGAAAGATGGAAAGATCAAACCAAACATAGATAATCCTCAATATTTGTAGAGCTGCTGTACGTCCTCGAACGCTTCACTTAAGACGTTATTCGGCCCTATTCCGGTGCAAGAATCTGACCACTGAACCGCCTCCAGGAACAACAACTAAGTGTTGGTGTGCACCTACCAAACACTTTGAAGGCAAAGCTTCGAGTCTCTCTAGTTAAGCAAATCGGGCTCTACAAAAATACTTTGAGGCTTCTTGTGTAGATCTTAATCTCACACAAAAATATGGGACACACCCCTTGGTTGGCTTTCCTTTCACACACCACAACAATGGTGTAGAACCTTTTCCTTCTCTCTTCTCTCTTCTCTCTCTAATAGAAAAGCTGTACTTTTTCTTCTCTCTTTAGAAGCTAGCCAAGAGTCTCTTCATTATTTTGGAATCACCCTTAATGAGAGAACTAAAGGCGTTTAACTAAAAAAGAGAAAACCAAAGAGCCACCATAAATGGAATACAAAGAGTCACCAAGAAAGGCCCACTCTTTTGTCCTTTTGTGCATGACTTTTGGAGTACCAAGGAATATGAAAAGCCACCTTAAAGCCTCAACCCAATTATGGAATATTTGAAACTTGGATTTTTTAATAAAAAATCCAACATAACAATTCTCATTTTCCATGAGCTAAGTTTTATGCAACTAAATGTTTAACCCTGCAAAGTTTTACAAGAGAAGATACCCCATTGCTTAAAAAAATCCATGCAAAATAGTAAAAACCCAGCAGGAAAAAATTGTATCTGAATGCTAAACGCCGCATATGAAATCGATTGGGCACACGACTATAGATAATAGTTGTTCTTAAAACATTTAATCTCTAATAAACACAAATTGAATAAGAAGCCCGGGATTATGATGCTACTTAACTACTGATATCCAATCCAAGGAGTTGGCACAACCCTATTCTTTCTTATTTATGTAAAGCAAAAATGGTTCAGATTACAATGTTTGATTGAGATTGCTCATGACCCTTGGTAAAGAAGGGCTAGTAGAGATCTTTAATACCTTTCCTTCAAGAAACACACCGAAGTGAAATTCCCAAAGGGAATACTTCCCTTTTCTAAATTTGATTAAGATTGTTTCAGTAGATACACCGTAGAGGCGATTCCAATTGGAGACAAAAGCCACCAATAAGTAAACATGAAAAATATATATACCAAGCAATAAATTTTACCCAATATCTTAGAATATCAAAATCTGAAAGGAAAGTTTCCATCTGAGTTTTAAAGTATAAAAGATTAAATAACGCCATCTCCAACAGCTTTAGCTTATGGAGCAATTGATTGTCTCACATGGTATCAGTCTATCAGAGACAAAGGTCCTGAGTTCAAACCTCCTCAATGGCAAAAATCCACATGCAATGGCCAAACCTAAAAGAGGGGCCACATGTGCCACGTGTAGGCCAACCCTAAAAAGAGGGGCCACACATGAGGGGGAGTGTTAAAGTATAAAAGATTAAATAAAGCCATCTCCAACAGCTTAAGCTTATGGAGCAATTTTATTTTTTATTTTGGAAAAATGACAATTTCTTATAATCGGGATAGGACAAGATGCCCCCCCCCCCCCCTCTTAAAAGGTACAAGATAAGAGTTAACACTCTCAAAACCATATAGAAATACAAATATGAAACAACTAACATCTCATCCCTATGGACTCCCGCCTTAGCTAGGCTATCAGCCATCTCGTTTGCCGATAATCCTAGGATCCATAAATCTTACTAATCAATTACTTCCGCAATTAAGTTTTGTAGTCTCCATGGACCTTTTGAACTCCCTGAAGCACACACCAATGCATTTGTCGAGTCACCCTCAACAATTAACAGTCGTTGATTGTTCTCATAAGCGTCCATCCTAGGCTAAAAAGGAGTGCCCTGATTTCAACCACATTTGCAACACATATTTCGATTGGACTTGAGAAAGTCATAATGATATTCACTGTTTTCTGATGATTCCACCAATGCTGGCTCTTCCAGGATTGCAAAGGGAGCTCCCATCAAAGTTAAGTTTCAACCAGCCACTCGACGGGGCTTTCCATTTTGGCTTCGGCTTAGTTCTGATTGCCCTATCCCAGATGATTGACCACCAATTTCTTATGAGGTCATCCACCCCGTATGGGATTCTCTTTTTTACCATAGCCACATAATTATTTCTACCTTGATGTCTGCCATCAATCGCCCAGATGTCTTACTCTTTTATTTTATTTTTATAGGTAAGATGGAGTTAGGCAAGACCCCTACTAGATATCATTGATAACTAAAACATAAAAGGAACAAAGAGGGGGCCCAAGAGCCAGCAGGAAGGGGACAATCCCTAAACAAAAAATAAAGAAAAGCCTGAAAGTACAAAAAATTTAAAAGGCAGTACTTCGGGCTAAATTCGGTAGTAGATGGTCCCCATGCCATCTTCATAGGTAATGGAATTCAGCTCCTGGGGCAGGTTTTCTAGCTGAATGTCGGTTCCTTTGATTGGACAGCCTACTTTCGAGAGGAAGTCAGCTCCTCAATTTGCCTCTCTCCACATATGGGAGATTTTCCATTGTGAGAAGGAAGTAAGGTGTTTTTTTATCCTAAACAATGTGTACCTTGTCTTCCATGGGCAGTTGAGTTGATCATTGATGCTATCCACAGCTAGAAGGGAGTCAGATTCAATCCATAACATAAGGGAGTCAGATTCAATCCATAACATACTCACATTTTTATTTTTTGCCAGGATTATCCCCATGTGAATCACTTCAATCTCGAGTTCTTGAATTGTCTTAGGCTCGCAGGTAACGGAGAATGAAGCAATGGTATCTCCCTTGGGGTTCCTAATTAACCCCCCAGCCCAGCTAATGCACCATCCAATGACGCATCAGAATTCAGTTTGAACCATCCCGGTGGAGGAGGTCCCCAATGACAAAGTTTTTGAGGAGTGATAGCTACATAGTTCGGGAGATTCAAACAGGAGCTGAGAGAGACCCCCCTGAGGGTGGCGCCTTCATTAAGCTTCAGGTGAATACATCTTAATCTAGTTTCCACAAGGATATTGTTCATGATTTTTTGTTTATGCTGCGATTTATGTTCATGAACTCTCCTGTTCCGTTCAGCCCAAATATGGTATATGGTCCCATTGAATGCTACTTTAAGCCTGATTGCAGATTGACTCCTTCCAGTGGTGGTGGACCTGATCCATTCTTCTTCAGCTTGGAGGGTCGCAAGTGGCTTTCTTCTATAGTTGAATCTCCGAAGGATAGATCTCCATATCCAAGCAGAGTAAGAACATTTAAAGAATAAATGGTTGGTGTCCTCCCTTTCCGTTAAGCATAGGAGGCAATTTGTGTCCCTTGAAGAGCCTTGGTAAGATAGTTTGTCCCGAGTACTTAGTTTGTTAATTTAGGCTTGCCATCCAACAAAGCTATGTCTCGGGATGTGCCCACTAAACCAGAAGCTTCTGAACCATGGCAGGTTGGTTTGTTTTTTCCGAGAGACTTTGCAGGTGCTTTTAAGAGAGAGGGTCCCTTTGGTGGTGGGTTTCCAAATCAGGAAAATCCCCCCTAGGGATGCGAATGGATTTGTTTAGAATTTGAGAAATTCCAGGCAGCCTGTTGGAGATATCCTCATCCCATCCTTCTTTGCCATCAAGAATGTCCATAATCTGAACATTATCAGCTGTGCTTCCTTCGGGGTAAAGATCAATGAGAATGCCATCCAGGTGCCATGGCTGTTTCCAAAAATCGATCCCTGCTCCATCATCAATAGAATAACAAATATGTTTTGCTGCTTTTTCTCTAGAATTGAACACAATCCTGGCTCCCCATGACATTAATTTTGGAGGTTTTCTGGTCCAGAAATTATTGCCTCTGAGGTATTTTGCTTGGAACCAGCATTCCCAGAGACTTCTCCTTCCACTGATAATATTCCAAAGTTGTTTTAGTTTCCCGGCTTCACTGATGTCATGAAGTTTCTGAATTCTAAGCCCACCTTCTGATTTTGGGTAGCATAGAGTGTCCTAGTTGATTGGGTGGTAAGAGGTCCTCATTTCAGTTCCTCACCATATGAAATTTCTGAAGATTTGTTCGATTTTGTTTAATGTCTCACTGGGGATATGAAACACTGCACACGAATAGAGCTGGAAAGCATTGAGAACAGTTCTAGTGAGTTCGATTCTCCCAGATCTGGATAACATTCTACAAGACCAAGTAGACATTCTCTTCTGGATTTTGGTGAGCAGAGGTAAGCAGTCGGAGGCTGTGAGCCTGATTGTAATTAAGGGCAGGCCTAAGTACTTGACTGGAAGTTGATCTTCCTGCATGTTAAGAGTACTTATGATATATTTTTTAAAGCAGTTGTTTCCCTGAGAGAAGAAGATTTCTGTAAGCCCAATGGTTCCCACCTTGGCATTCCTATCTTATTTTGATGATTCTAATACACAAGTGATTTATATCACTAATGTGTTTGTTTGTCTAAGTTGTAGAACATGTTTGATCAAAGACAAGATTGCTTGGATTGAGGCCAAGAAGCACTCATTTGACCACATTCGGAAGGCCAAAGACATCGGAGATGCAAGACGCATGAAGACTTGAAGCATTGCAAGTGAAGACCATTTTAAGTCTTTTTTAGAATGTATAAAGATCCAATCCTAGCTTTAGATTTTAAGAGGCATAAATTAAGTAAATAAACACACACCCCTAAATGTTTAAGTGATTGTCTTTGTGGTGTTCCAACACTTTGGAACCCTCATAACAATCCCAACTTGGTGTAAAATTGGAAGCCCAAAAACAAAGATTGAAAATCTGCTTGACATAGGCTTCTCGGAACTCCAAGATAATTCTCGGAGCTCTGAGCTCGGAACTTCGAGACAAATCCTCGGAGCTCCGAGATTTGGTCCAGTAGAATTTTTCATCTTCTGTTTGTATTACCCAGAACTCCTAGAATTTCTCGGAACTCCGAGACCACTATAACGGTAACAATTATAGCCATTGGAAATTTTTGCAGAATTACCACTATGCCACCAAACGGTCATATTTGGGTTTTTCTATATATATGGGTATTCCTAACTTCCCAATCATCAATCCTAACACTCTAAAACTCTATTTGAACATCATAAGAGTGATTCAAACTTGTTTATGCCTCTCATCCTCTAAGATTAGGATTTGGATCATTAGGCTCAAATTGTACATCTTCTACAAACATTGTGTACCCTTGTGAGGGATTTTTTGTTTGTTCTTTCTTTCTTATTCAAGACGTTTGTATTGGGCGAGTGTTGGGAGAAGCGGAGCCCACTCTCCGTGGTGAAGATTGCCACCAAGGTTAAAGCAATTGGAATTGTAATCGGCACCGATCTTCGCTGAAGTTAAGAAGATCATATAGTGAAGCCATCAACGGATTTGGTTGGTGGAGTGGAGTAGGCCTCGCGTTTGGAGGACCGAACCACTTTAAATCTCGGGTGCATTATCTCTTGTCTCTTGCTTTTCATTTGCATTGCACTTTAGATTTAACTTGTGTGCTTATTTTTTATTCTTGATCTCTTAATCTTCAAAATTTGGGTTAGAGTTTTCAAAAGATTAAAACTTGTTAGCAACCTAAATTTTATCTTCTCATAAGTTGCCATTAGAGTAAGTACTCGGGCTTACCTTTGGAATTTCACTTGGTATCAGAGGTAAGTAGTCGGAGGATATGAGCCTGGTTGTAATTAAGGGCAGGCCTAAGTACTTGACTGGAAGTTGACCTTCCTGCATGTTAAGAGTACTTGTGATATATTTTTTAAAGCAGTTGTTTCCCTAAGAGAAGAAGATTTCACTCTTGTTGATCTTGATGTCAAGCCCAGAACAGGCTTTGAATTTGGTAAACGCTTCTAGGAGCCCTCTGCAATTTTGGGGGGTTGCTTCTGCAAAAATGAGCACATCATCTGCAAATGGCATAGGGGACCAAAGTATCTTACTGGTGTCGCCAAAGGGGCCTCTTTGCCAATTAATCATGATTGAAAAAATTGAGCAAGGACAAGCCCTGAAATTACAAAGAAAAGAGGAAAAGTTGCTGAAATTTGCTTATAAGTTGTTCAAATTATCAAGACAAGGTAAAAGTTGCTGAAATTATAAAAGCAAGGCAAGGAGAAGAAAAAATACAAAGATAAGTTTCTTTTTTTTGTGAACTCCCTTGGGGGCTGAAATTAGAAGGGAATATCTTCTATATAATGGAATGAAGAATAACAAAGGACTCTCTCTACTTTCTCTACTCTCTCTTTAATATCTTATTCTCTCTTGCTTCCTTTCAAAGTTCTTTATCTTTATCTTTTTCTTTTTCTTTTCAACTCTCAATCCAAGGCATCATCATCCACCATTCAAATTCAAGGTGACATTAAAGCTTGAAGGAGGAAGATTCAACCAAAGTTTGGAGGAGAAAAAGAATAAGTTCTTTTTATTTTTGTTATTTATTTTCAAGTTCAAGTTGATGTACTTTTGTTTCAATTCAAATTAGTGGAGTAATTTGCTTTTTTTCATTTCCTTTCAAGTTCTATATGGCAATTCTTCTCCCATCTATCTCTTTTATTTTTGTTTTTCTTCCCTTCTTCATGAATAACTAAATCGTAATTACTTAAATTGGACTAAACCTTAGTCCATGCCAGGTGTGTTACATTGATAGTGAGAAATGAATAAATAACATGTCAATCAAAACCACAAAATTGAATAAATAACATCTCAATCAAAATCACAAATTAAAAATTGACAATAAAAAATAAAAATAATGACTTCAGGTACTAATAGGATGAGAAAGATGCTCAGGCAGGGAAAGACAGGCCCAGGTACCTGATTACACTGAGCATTATCCTTCATGTGGGAATCTATAGGAGTTTCAGTAGCATCTTAACCTTTTCTTCTTGGGTTATCGTGGAAACAAAAAAATGAAGCTTAGGCAGCAAACCAAATTCTCAACAACGCAAAGCAGTGGGACGAATGATTGAAAAAAAAAACACATTTGGCTTTTCATTTAACTGCATCTACGTCATTGTAGCTTCGCTGGATGTACATATAGAGACTTGCACCCACTTGTTCGATATTGTCAGTGCTCTCTTTGTTTGAAACTTGAGCAAGGAGTGACAATAACAACCCAGCCACCTCCTTGGACATCCCCAATTAATCATTTCACTTTGAACTTCTCTAGTTGACTGTAAGTTTGTAACAATTTTCAAAAGAGATAGAGGGGTGCCAATATCTAATACAAGCTTTCTATAATTTTTCTTTTGAGTTACTGTTATGCAAAAATAATTAAAATCTTGCTGCTCTCTACTATATATTTGTACTAGAGTGCATAGCTCTCAATATTTATGAAACTCCTGAATAATGGAATGGAAATAATTTCCTGCATTCTCATATTTTAATAATGACACTCCTTAGCTCTCACTATTTATGAAACTCCTGAATATGGAAGGAAAATGATATACTGCACTCCCATATTATGATAACGAGAATGAAATAAGTTAAACAGCTCTCAACAGTGAGTTGACGAATATCATCAAATGATGGGTGTGTGAGAAGATTGAACAGTTTGCAATTTAGTTAGCAGTTTCCTTGATTTGGATTGAGAACTCAATGTCAATTCACAGTGGCCCTGTTTGATTAAAAAGCACTTTACATTTTACTTTTCGAGTGGAGTGGCTAGAGACATGGAATTCTTCACCTACTTATAGATAATATTATTTAGGCAACTGATGAGCACATTTATGTGTGAAAAGCATGCATTTTTGTTATTTAAAGCAGTACTACCAAGGTATTTTGTTGTTTTTGGTGTTTCAGGGCTACTTTCGGATTTTTAACGAAAATAGAGCTAAGGCCTATGAAATGAATAGTTTAGATCATCCAAAAGAAATGGCTTGGGGCACGGTCATCAGGCTCACAAATTGGACAGTTTGGATTAGTGAACAAGTGGCCCTATAGGTGGTTTTTATCACTAATGTTTGAACGGCTTAGATAAACTTACAGGGATGGTTTAGGGATGCAAGTAATTTATATAGCAATATATCCATCAATTTGAACGATTTGGATCAACCCAATAATTGGATCGTTTGGATCATCACATGGGAATGGGTTTAAGTGTTATTGTGCAATACTTCATGGAAGGAGGATGGTGTTCTTTCGCAATGACCCTCTCTATTCATGATTTTGGATCATGATCTACACCATCCATTTTGTTATGCTGCAAAGTGCGAAACTTACAATGGTAGATGATCCTAACCTTTCTATTTAAAGCTTGCAAATCATTGATCAGACGGTCCATATGTCCAACTAATGGTGGGACCCACTTGAACATGTCATGTTAGAATCGTTTTTTGGGCCCACAATGGAGAGCACAGTTATGGATAGAAACCACAAATTTTGGCATTTTGTAAAGCCCACACCTCACTGCAGCTCACGTTTTGGTTTCCTTGACTTGAATTTCCAAAATCACAACCAGTCATGCTTCCACATTTTGGTATATTACTTGCACCATGCATACGGTGGGACCCACCTTGATTTGAATAACAACATGCAACCCTTCACGTTTTTGAAAAGTTTATGTAATGTATACAAAGTGGGATCCACTAGAGTTATACAAAAACCATGCAAACTTAGATTTCTAAAAGCAGCCAACGGTTTTGGATTAAAAATGGCAATTGCTATGTGATTCATATATTATATAATATACCTATGGGACCAACATGCAATTACAAAACACATGCAAATCTTTACAGTTGTACACGTTTTTTGCATGAAATAGTAATTTCCATTTCACCTACTTGCACTTGCTCTCACTATTTCTAAATATTGCAACCCATGGGATAATCCGAACCGTTGAGATGGGCGTGACATCATGGCTGATTTGCATAGGCAATGACTCATTATTTGGGCTAGTGTTGATTGATATTTTTAACATACAATAAAATGACCAAACATCCAAGCCACTTGCTATTTTCATTTTTTTTGGAAACATGGCTTTTGGAAAGTTAGTAATAAAGATGGGACGTATGGCATGTTTTTTTTTTAGAAAGCCATGCAAACCATGCATGGCAGGGATGAAGGCTTGAACTTTTTAAAGAAAACGTGGGACCCACTTGCTAATTTGCCATTTCTCTTATAAGAATGCCCTCTCTTCAATTCTCAAGTTTTGCGTCTGACAATAGTAATTTCTAATTTATTCTATTGCAAACGTATGCAATACAAGTGGGACCCACTTGCTTGCTATTCTTATATATTTAGCCTTGTAAGCATACCACTCATATTTTTTGTCTTGTAAAACAATCTATTCCCACGTCAAAAAGTTAAGGAGAGGAGAAAAGGTCAACCTGAAATTACAAAGAAAAGAGGAAAAGTTGCTGAAATTTGCTTACAAGTTGCTGAAATTATCAAGACAAGGTGAGAGTTGCTGAAATTATAAAAGCAAGGCAAGGAGGAGAAAAAATACAAAGATGCTAAGTTTCTTTTTTTTGTGAACTCCCTTGGGGGCTGAAATTAGAAGGGAATTTCTTCTATATAATAGAATGAAGAATAACAAAGGATTCTCTCTACTCTCTCTTTACTCTCTTGTTCTCTCTTACTTCCTTTCAAAGTTCTTTTTCTTTTTCTTTTCAACTCTCAATCCAAGGCATCATCATCCACCATTCAAACTCAATGTGACTTTAAAGGTTGAAGGAAGAAGATTCAACTAAAGATTGAAGGAGCAAAAAAATAAGTTCTTTTTATTTTTGTTATTTATTTTCAAGTTCAAGTTGATGTACTTTTATTTCAATTCAAATTAGTGGAGTAATTTGCTTTTTTTTCCTTTTTTTTTTTTCATTTCCTTTCAAGTTCTATATGGCAATTCTTCTCCCATCTATCTCTTTTATTTTTGTTTTTCTTCCCTTCTTCATGAATAACTAAATCCTAATTACTTTGGGTTTAGTTGAAGCCATAGGGAAGGAGAAATATTTATAATTAAATAAATCTGCTCAATTAAAAAATTGTGTATGATTTTGTGTGTAGAAAACCCCAATCATTCATTCCATTGGCTTTCTCCTTTAATATAAATGATTGTTGATTAACAAATATAAAGTTCTATATAATATAAATTGGATAGTGGATTTGATTAATTACTTATAAGGAATTGAATGACCTCCCTTTGATCTTATTCCTTATTGACTAGTTAATCAAATTTTCAACCCAATTCAAGAGTTATTTTAATTACTCAATCTAATCCAAACCCATGGTGGATTCTAACTTTAAGTAATCTTTTACACTATTCCAAATTACTTTTGCAATTTTTTAATTAACTTAGGCCCTTAGAATTTTGGTTTCCTAATTAGATTAGATAAGTAGTTAAAAGAGATCATTTGAACTTTGGTGCACTTTGCCTAAATTAAGATTTCCAAATCGCAATCTTATTAGTGTTCGATTCTTAGATTGTTTAGAATACAATCATATAGATATTGTTGGCTCCGAGGTACGTCCACAAAAATCCTGAGTATGCAAGGCAACATATATCATAGTTTATATTCTAAGTGGTACAAGAATATGATTCACAAACAAGATTTCTCTTCCCTGAGTTCGACCCATATTTACACGATCCATGCGCTTGCGGTTATTTAATATCACTGTAGACACCCCCACTTTGCTCCGCTTTAATCAATAAAGAAGTTAGTGTTTTCATATCGATTTTCTAGTGTTTTCCATTTCCGTGTCCGTCTCTTATATTTTCTCGATCTTTTCGGTCATTTCCGCCATGTTTCACATTTTCCTGCTAAGTGGGGTTATTCACAAGAATCCGAACAAGAGAGGATTTGGACCCACTGGGTGGGCCCGCATTGAACATTTCAATTGGAATGAGATTAAGCAAGTGTGCCTTGCATTGATTTCCATGAAAAGCATGAGTTTTGAACTTATGGAGGACCCATATATGTTTTGGTCAAATATGCATTGGGGTTTGCTAAGTGCCGGTTTGGATTATTTCATTTGGGGGAGCACAACTTGTTTATGCTGCGGCTGATAAAACAGATTGTTCGGATGATTTTACTGAGGAAATGTGCAAGGAACGATAAATTCAAGTCGTGACTCCTAATTGGACGGCTTGGATCATCAATTGGAAAGAATTTAGGAGAGGCGTGATTTTAGTGGGGGGCCTGTCATCCTTTTAAAATTCAAATTTTAAATGTGGCAGAATATCAAAGTAGGGTCCACCATTCGAAAGAGATTAACAAGAATTTAAGACTCCTTTCTTAATAATTGTGTTGGGGCCACCTAGGTGTATTGTATCTGTTTGGGATTGGGATTAAAAGAACTAAAAGAAGACAAGCGTAGATGAGATTCAGCCACTAGCTGTGGGGTCCACCTTGATAGCTTATTTGGAATGCCCTTACCACATATGGCGTAGTGTATGTTGAGATGGACCGCAAGGTGTTGAACTGGCTGTTTGGAGGGCCGTTAATATCCTGAATATTCTACCTTCGGTGGGCAGTTGGAATTTTGCGAGTACTTATTTTATGCGGTTCAGATTATCCCACTGAAGCAGTTTTGGGTACGATCTAATTACATTCTCGCTCATCACATGAACTGTTTAGATCATCTTACGAATATGATTCATGGGGTGCAACATATTCACATTGTGGCCCATCACTTGTACGGTCCGGACTATCTTGTGGAGATAATTTGTAGGGGCGTAGTCGTTTACCCCTGTGATTTGTTAATTGGACGGTTGGGATTATTCAGTGGTGGGCTGACCTTCCTATGGAGAATATTTTGGGCGAAATTTACGTGTGGCTCAACGAATGGATGTTTTGGATAAGTGGATTGATAGGAAAGAGTTTGAAAATTTGATACTTCATTTTACACTAGTGGGGCTCACAATCCTTTTTTATTTCAAGTAGGCCCACCATTTCTCACAAAGTTTTGAGCCAATATTGAGAAAACCAGCCATCATAAAAATTCCCAACACCATGCATTCGGTCATATTATGGCACTCGATTTGGGGTTTCTGATTCTTATTCTGTTTTAAGCAAATTAATCTTGGTCAATTCGTGGGACCCATCCTAGTTAATAGAGCTGATACACACTCGTTAGGTTCCTTTCTATATCTTATGTGGGAAATTACATCTGTCCTCCCTCATTTTTATAATGACACTCCTCACATGCTCTCTCTATCATTTTTTTTTTTTTTTTTAAAAAGAGTGTGAGTCGGTTTTTCCTTTCTCAAAGGATGCACTTTCTTTTTATTTAATAAATTTCCTTATATATCTCAGGACAGTGCAATTATTGGAAAACGTCCATTTTTTTACAAGGGAAGTGATATTTACGCCCCTTTTGATCACCAGGGACACCCAACGTCAGTGTATCAATGGCAGAAAGGGAGCTGATGTACTTTATGTCAGAAAAATCCAGTGGCTTTGATTGCAAAGTACACTGGCAAATGGGTGTCCCTGTGATGAAAGGGGCGTAAATATCATTTCCCTTTTTACCATCCTTAATTTTGGCAGTTCTTTCTATGCCAAGTTGGATTTCAGCATGTTCTAAAAACTTTGGGCTTCCTCTTTAAGAAGTCCAAATATCGGCAACTCCATCCCACTGACAGGGCAATCTTTTCCTCTTTCCCTAATTTTCAGAATTACTATATCTTTTAAATAAAAGAAAAGTAATTGGTTATAAATACCTCTGGTAGAATCTGATGAAGAGGAAGATTTTATAAAAATGGAAATTCGTCTCTTTTATAGGGGTTTTACAATTTGTTAGACCTAAAATCGGTAACAGGTACGGCAGTGACGTCAGAGCTGAGCTAGAGGGCCCAAGGAACTAAAGTGAGGGAGCTAAGGAGTTGAGTCCTGCGCAAGGAGCAAACGAGGTCAGAAGACCAACCGGAGTGTTACTCCGGACAGGCCCTTCGACACTCAAGTCAGTATGTGCAAGAGTGCAGAGCTAATTTTAAGAGTGGGAGAGGAGAGGTTATTGCATTACCCCTTGGTTTGAACATTGGATCCCCTTTTATAGGGGAAAATTGGTGACGTGGGATTACCTACCCTTGGACAGGTGGCGACCTGCTATAGGTTTGAGTTCACCTACTCCAGGACAGGTGTCGTCCTGCCATAGGTTTGAGTTTACCTACTCTGAGGTAATTACAATAATACCCCTGGACAGGTGTCGACCTGTTACAGGTTGCTGTTTTTATACCCCATCAGTTGCCCCCTAGTTCTCCAAGTCATTGTAGTGATTTGGGGAAGTGTGGTGAGTCACATTCCTGATCGGGAGGAGTCTGTCCGGCGAAGCCGTTTGTCCGGCCTGCCAAGTCAGTCCGGAGATCTGTCTGTCCGGCCTGGAAGTCAGTCCGGAAAATCTGTCTGTCCGGCCTGCGAGTCAGTCAGGAAAATCTGTCTGTCCAGCCTGGAAATCAGCCCGGAAAATCTGTCTGTCCGGCCTGGAAATCAGTTCGGAAAATCTGTCTGTCCGGCCTGGAAATCAGTCCGGAAAATCTGTCTGTCCGGCCTGCGAGTCAGTCCGAAAAATCTGTCTGTCCGGCCTGGAAATCAGTCCGAAAAATCTGTCTGTCCGGCCTGGAAATCAGCCCCGAAAATCTGTCTGTCCGGCCTGGAAATCAGTCCGAAAAATCTGTCTGTCTAGCCTGCGAGTCAGTCCGGCTTGGACCGGACTCATTTTTGTCGAGTAGCGAACGCGCCATATCCAGTCCGGCTTGGGCCGGACTCATTTTTGTCGTGTAGCGGACGCGCCATATCCAGTCCGGCTTGGGCCGGACTCATTTTTATCGCGTAGCAGACGCGCCATATCCGGTCCGGCTTGGGCCGGACTCATTTTTGTCGTTTAGCGGACGCGCCATATCCAGTCCGGCTTGGGCCGGACTCATTTTTGTCGCGTAGCGGACGCACTATATCCAGTCCGGCTTAGGCCGGACTCATTTTTGTCATGTAGCGGACGCGCCATATCCAGTCCGGCTTGGGCCGGACTCAATTGGTTTTAAGAGTTATCCCTCACACGAACACTTCACGGATGCCCTTAGTTGCGCGTGCCTTTGCCTCAAAGTTCGTGTCCATCATTAATGAAAGACACGTGGCACCCATACGGGCGTCCTCGAAGTGTGTGCCCTTCATTAAATGCAGACACCCATGGCCGAGGCTTATAAAAGGAGGGTTTTCACCCTTCATTTTTTACTTTTCACTTTTCTCTCCTTTCTACTTTTTGCTCTACCAGTTCGGCTCGCCCAGTTCGGCTTCGCGTAGCTCGTGATTGTGTTCGTCTGCGGATTTGGGAGCTTTCAGTTCTGACCGGTAATCCTCTTGAGCGCGCCTTTTATTCGTTTCTTTTTCTGCGTTCATGTCCTGTAGTAGTTCTAGCTCTGAGTCCGGTTCGGGGTCCGTTTCAGGGGAGTCTTCCAGTAGCTCAGGGTCTAGTTCGTCAGAGAGGACTCAAAATAATCCGACTAGAACTCCGGAGCAAATAATGGCGAGTCCCGATGTTGGAGTAGAGATCGTAGATAGTGAGGAGGAGGAGGAGGTGGTCTTGGACTTGAATGCCATTCCTCTCCCAACGGATAGTTATCACCGAACAAAGGCGAGTGTTGATAGTGACGCCGCCGAGGCTTCCACAACATTCATCCCTGGCTGGGCCGTTGAGGTCGTAGCTAGGGCCCGGATGGACGCCAATCCACAATATAACATGCGGGCTCTTCACGAGGAAAATATCCTTGATGAGTCCATGATGAGGGACATTACGGATAGGTACTGTGTTCCCTCAAGGTTCGGGCTGAGGCCAGCGATAGAGGGAGATAGGGCTTGCAACAAAAGCTCTGATGTATGTATATATGATGAGTAGCTGAGAGCTGGACATTATGGGCTGGCTCCGGCCCAAGTTGCGCCGAACTCATGGAGGGTGCTGACTGGGTTCATGTACCTCGTCCATGGCCGGCTCGAAAGAAACGTGTCTGTGTCGCTATTCTGCGCTTGTGCACACTTGAAGAGGCATAAGGAAGGGGGTTGGATTTACATTAGCCAGCGCCCCGAGGTGAAAATGATCATTGGCACTCCCTCTTCTATCCACTTATGGAAGAACATGTTCTTCTATGTCGAGGACAGGGAGTCCACCCAGCCTTGGTCGGTTCCTCTAAGATGGGACGTCCCGGACACAGTTGCGCTGAGCCGCAAGGCGCTCCTTGAGGGCGAGGATATGAGGACGTTCGCCCTAATCCGTGAGGAGGTGGAACGAGGGGCCCCCATTCATTGTGGAGAATTCTCGGGTGAAGCGGCTCTGGTCGGGCTAGGGAGCCTATGGCCGAGGAGCGGGGTCCTCGAAGTCAGGGGGGACATCTGCTGGAGCCCGTCCTCTCCAGGCGAGGACCGGAGACAATGTTTTTCGGCCCAACTGGGCCGTTCAGAAAAATGACTCTGGCCTTGGTGAAAGCGTAGCTACGGAGCTCCTTTCCAAAGTTCTTCTCAGCAAGGACAAGCACCAGGTTCTCCACGAACCTCCAGCTGCAGCCGTCGAGGCCATTTTCTCTTCACTTTACCAGGTAAGATGGCCAGTGAGTATGCTTGCTTTTTGTGTTGTTGTCTTTTGCCTCGCTTTCTTGTGTTAACACTTGCTTGCCCGCAGATCTCATTGTATTATAACGACCTTCGGGAGAAGAGCAAGAAGTTCTCCGAGGCGATAACCAAATCCGAGGAGGAGAGTGGGAAGCTGATGAAGGAGGCTGAAGAGCATCAAAGGTCCATTGGGCGGACGGAGGCGGAGAACAAGCGGCTCAAAGAAGACTTGGCCCCTCAAAAGCAGAAAGTTGCTGAGGCTCTCAACGCACAGAGGGAGAGAGCCCGGGAGAGACAGATAGCCGCCGTTGCGGAGGCCGTCGCGGAGGCCATTCAGAAGAAGGAGGACGAACTTTTCAGTCTGTCCAGCGAGTCCTACAAGGTGGGATTCTTTGACTATCTTGAGCAGGTTAAAGAATCCAACCCAGCCGTGACCCTGACGGGACTAGTCCTCCCTGACCCAGTGACGCTTGGCGACGATGAGCCAGGCACCACCACTGCTCCAGTAGTTCAGGAGACGGACCCTTCACGGGGTGGTAGCCAGGGGGTGCCTTGGGCTCCTCTTCTTCTCTTTTTGATCCTGAGTTTTAGCGAACTCGGTTTCCAAGCGGCATTGGTTTTTGCGTCCGGGCTGGTTCCGGACCAGGAGTGCGCCCCCGATCTTTGGGGAGACGAGCCGTGACGAACCGAGCAGCGAGTACCCGAGTTTTAGCGAACTGGGTTTCCAAATAGCAAGTACCCGAGTTTTAGTGAACTGGGTTTCCAGAGTACCCAAGTTTTAGTGAACTGGGTTTCCAAGCGGCATTGGTTTTTGCATCCGGGCTGGTTTCGGACCAGGAGTGCGCTCTCGATCTTTGCGGAGACTAGCCGTGACGAACCAAGCAGCGAGTACCCAAGTTTTAGCGAACTGGGTTTCCAAATAGCAAGTACCCGAGTTTTAGCGAACTCGGTTTCCAAGCGGCATTGGTTTTTGCGTCCGAGCTGGTTCCGGACCAGGAGTGCTCTCCCGATCTTTGCGGAAACGAGCCGTGACGAACCAAGCAGCGAGTACCCAAGTTTTAGCAAACTGGGTTTCCAAATAGCAAGTACCCAAGTTTTAGTGAACTTGGTTTCCAGAGTACCCAAGTTTTAGTGAACTGGGTTTCCAAGCGGCATTGGTTTTTGCATCCTGGCTGGTTTCGGACCAGGAGTGCACTCCCGATCTTTGCGGAGACGAGCCGTGACGAACCAAGCAGCGAGTACCCAAGTTTTAGCGAAATGAGTTTCCAAATAGGAAGTACCCGAGTTTTAGTGAACTGGGTTTCCAGAGTACCCAAGTTTTAGTGAACTGGGTTTCCAAGCGGCATTGGTTTTTGCATCCGGGCTGGTTCCGGACCAGGAGTGCGCTCCCGATCTTTGCGGAGATGAGCCGTGACGAAACAAGTAGCGAGTACCCAAGTTTTAGCGAACTGGGTTTCCAAATAGCAAGTACCCGAGTTTTAGCGAACTGGGTTTCCAAATAGCAAGTACCCGAGTTTTAGCGAACTGGGTTTCCAAATAGCAAGTACCCCAGTTTTAGTGAACTGGGTTTCCAGAGTACCCAAGTTTTAGTGAACTGGGTTTCCAACCGGCATTGGTTTTTGCATCCGGGCTGGTTCCGGACCAGGAGTGCGCTCCCGATCTTTGCGGAGACGAGC
Source organism: Tasmannia lanceolata (assembly GCF_043159265.1). Taxonomy (NCBI): domain Eukaryota; kingdom Viridiplantae; phylum Streptophyta; class Magnoliopsida; order Canellales; family Winteraceae; genus Tasmannia; species Tasmannia lanceolata. Next base: position 3,921,597 of record NW_027518721.1, read on the forward strand.
CGTGACGAACCAAGCAGCGAGTACCCAAGTTTTAGCGAACTGATTTTCCAAATAGCAAGTACCAAAGTTTTAGCGAACTGGGTTTCCATGCGGCATTGGTTTTTGCGTCCGGGCTGGTTCCGGACCAGGAGTTCGCTCCCGATCTTTGCGGAGACGACCCGTGACAAACCAAGCAGCGAGTACTCAAGTTTTAGCGAACTGGGTTTCCAAATAGCATTGCGAGGAGATTTGTAAAAGAGCTTCTATCATTCACATTCGGTATATATTTACAAAGTCACTTCCACGCCGGGTGGTTTACTACTGATAGTACTTTCGGAGGTTCTTTGAGTTCCAGGCATGGGGTAACAGGTGCCCCTCCAATGTCTCCAGCTTATAACTTCCAGGGCGGATCACTTCTTTTACTCGGTACGGTCCCTCCCAGGTCGGGGAGAGTTTTCCGACCTTCTTTGGTTGGGAGACAGCAACTTTCCTTAGGACCAGATCTCCCGCTCAGAATTCTCTGGGGCGTATCTTCGAATCATGATAGTTGGAAACTTTCTGCTTGTAGGCGGCGACCCTGATTCGAGACTCTTCCCGGGCTTCTTCCAGTAAGTCCAGATTTACACGGAGCCCATCTCCATTGAGTTTCTCATTGAAGTTGGTGACTCTTGGAGACGGGGCGCCCACATCGACGGGTATTACGGCCTCCGTCCCAAAGGACAAGTTGAATGGTGACTCCCCCGTTGATGTGCGCGGGGTGGTACGATATGCCCACAGGACATGATAAAGCTCATTCGCCCATCGGCCAGCTTTCTCGTCCAGCCTCTTTTTAATCCCCTGAAGCAGGATCCTGTTCGTTACTTCTGTCTGCCCATTTGTCTGAGGGTGTGCCATCGAGGTAAATCTCTGTCGACCTTCAAGTCGGAACAGAATTTTCGGAAGTTCCTGCAGTCGAATTGTTTGTCGTTGTCCGTTTTCAAGACGCGGGGGATCCCGAATCTGCAAACCACTGATTTTCAGAAGAAGTTCTGCACGTTTTGCTCTGTGATCTGGGCCAGAGGTTCAACCTCCACCCACTTGGTGAAATAGTCAATTGCAACTACTACGAACGCGCGTCTTCCGGAGGCCGGTGGAAAGGGGCCCAAGATGTCCATCCCCCATACTGCAAAGGAGAGCGGGCTGATGATCGGGGCCATTAATACAGCAGGATGGTGGATTGTGGGAGAGAATTTTTGGCATCTCTCGCACCTTTTAACTAGATTCAGTGCGTCTTGTCTTAAGGTAGGCCAGTACAGGCCTCTCAGCAGCACTTTGATTGCCAAGGCCTTGCCCCCAGATGTTCTCCACAAATCCCTTCGTCCATCTCTTGTAGGGCGTATGCGGCATTGCTTGGCCGGAGACACTTTAGGTACGGAGGGTGTATGACCTTTTGTACAGGTTCTCACCATCAAGGGAAAACCGAGTTGCTCTCTGTGTCACTTTGCGGGCGTCCTTCTTCGCCTCGGGGAGCTTCCCGCTACGTAGATACTCGATGATTTCGTCCATCTCGCATGATTCGTGCTCTACCTGCATTATTTCAGCGGCCTTACCTTCGATACTGGACTTCTGTAGAAACTCCATGCATATACTCCCGAGAGTGGTGTATCCGGACGCAGCCAGCTTAGACAGCACATCTGCTTTTGTATTTTCTGTTCTGGGGATTCTAAGGACCTCAAAACTTTTGAACTTGTTGGCTAGCTGGTGGACCTGGGAGAGGTACTTGACCATACGCTCGTCGCGGGCCTCATAGACCCCTTGAATCTGGTTTGCAACCAGCTGGGAGTCACAGTATGCTTTAAGCCTTTGGGCGCTGGCCTGGGCAGCAAGATTCAGTCCGGCGAGGAGGGCTTCATACTCTGCCTCATTGTTTGCGTACGAAATCCGAACCTTAGGGCATAATCTGCAGTGAAATTGTCAGGTCCAGTGAGAATCAAACCGGCTCCACAGCCACCCTTGTTCGAAGATCCGTCAACGTACACTTCCCAAATCGGTTCGGCGGTTGATGGATCCTGTTCGGCTGGTGCGGGGGTGATTTCCGTTTTAGTCCCATCTCCTGCTCGCTCCTCAGTCGTGGCTTCCATCTCCACAGCCGGGGTTCGAACAATTTAAGGTTCAGTGCTCGGCTGGGGAATGGTGCATTCCGCCAAAAAGTCTGCCAGGACTTGAGCCTTTATTGCAGGCCTAGGCATGTACCGGATGTCGAATTCACTTAGCTCCACGGCCCATTTTACAAGACGCCCCGAGGTGTCTGGTCAGTGGAGAACTTGCCTGAGCGGCTGATCGGTCAGGACCTTTATTGTGTGGGCTTGAAAATACAGCCTCAACTTCCTGGCTGCCATCACTAGCGCGTAAGCCAATTTCTCAACCCGCTAGTACCTGATTTCGGCTTCTTGGAGAACTTTGCCGATATAGTTGACAGGCTTTTGCTGGCGGTGCTCTTCATGAACTAGAATTGCTGCTAGAGTCGTGGGGCTCACGGACAGATACAAGAGTAGCTCCTCACCTGGTTCCGGCTTTGCCAACAGTGGTGGAGAGGACAGGTACTGTTTCAACTCTTCGAATGCAGTCTGGCACTCCTCTGTCCAGGGCGCAGTCTTGAGTCCTTTGACGGCATTGAAGAAGGGCAGGCACCTCTCTGCGGATTTTGAAATGAAGCGCCCCAAAGCGGCCACCATTCCTGTGAGCCGTTGTACTTCTCTGATGGTTTTTGGTGGAGTGAGCTCTACCACGGCCTTAATCTTTTCTAGATTGGCCTCTATCCCTCTTCGGCTTACCATAAATCCCAAGAACTTTCCCTAGCTGATGCCGAAAGTGCACTTGGTGGGGTTGAGCTTCATGTTTTGCTTTCTCAGGACTTGGAATGTTTCTCCCAAGTCGGACACATGATCTTGTGAGCTCTAACTTTTGACTAGCATGTCATCGACATAGACTTCCATGTTGCGGCCGATCTGATTCCGGAAGAGCTTGTTCACGAGCCTCTGATACGTGGCCCCGGCATTCTTTAGACCGAAGGGGATGACACGGTAACAGTAGGTCCCTTGATCTGTTACAAAGGAAGTCTTTGGTATATCTGACTCATACATCCTGATCTGGTTGTATCCGGAGAAGGCGTCCATGAAGCTTAATAATTCGTGACCTGCGGTGGCGTCAATGAGCTGATCAATTTTTGGGAGCGGATAACTGTCCTTGGGACAGGCCTTGTTCAGATCAGTGAAATCAACGCAGGTCCTCCACTTTCCATTAGTCTTCTTTACCAGGACCACGTTTGCCAACCAGTCCAGGTATTGGATTTCTCGGATGAAGTCAGCCCTTAAGAGCCTCTCTACTTCTTCTTTTATCGCCTGCCGCCTTTCAAAGGCGAAATGCCTTCTTCTTTGTTTCACCGGCCTGCAAGTTGGGTCAACACCAAGTCTGTGCGTGCTGACCTCCGGGTCTATGCCTGGCATGTCAACGGGAGCCCATGCAAAGACGTCTGCATTGTCTTGAAGAAACTGGGTGAGGTGGTGCTGGATACTGTTGCTTAGAGAGGAGCCGATCTGAATGACTTTCTCATTATCACCCTCGCACAGAGGGATGGAGATGAGGTCTTCGGTGGGCTGAGTTCCCTGGGCTTCGTCCCTCAGGTCGAGTAGCTCAATCGGTAGCAACTCCACTGCATTCTTGCCTTTAAGTGCCATTGTATAGCACTCCCTGGACTAGGGCTAGTCTCCCGGGACCTCACCCATGCCGTTTGGCGTTATGAATTTCATCTTCTGGTGATACGCTGAAGCGACTACGCGGATCAGGTTCTGGCCAGGCCGTCCCAAGATAGCGTTATAGACCGAAGTGGCCCTCACTACCAAGAAGTTTACCATGGCGAAGACTTGGCAGGGCGGTTCTCCGACGAAGACTGGGAGTTCAATCTGTCCCTCCACTTTCACGACCTCCCCTGAGAAACCAAAGAGATCTGAGTTCGCCGGCCTTAAGCGGTCGTCACCTATCATCCTTCTTTCGAAAGCATGATAGTACAAAATATCGGCCGAACTCCCATTGTCGACCAGGATTTTCTTCAACTCTCAGTTTGCGACGAGTATGGTTAAGACCAGGGCATCGTCGTGAGGCAGTATCAGGTTGTCGAGATCCACATCTGAGAAGGAGATCTCGTTCTCTGTCTTCATCTTCTTGCTGCATGTGTGCACGGCGTTGACTCGTTGTGCATATGCTTTTCGAGCAGCAGACGATGTGCCCCCAGCGGCGGGTCCGCCCATAATTGTGCCAATGACTCCCCTTGGTTGGGATCGGTGTGCTTCTGGTTGTGGACTGAATGGAGGAGGAGATTGGTTCTTCGCAGGGGGCGGCTGCGACCGTCGAGGGCTGCGGCCCTAAGGACTCTTCTCTCTACGCTTTGGTCTGTGGCCGTCACTGCGGACATACTTTTTCAAGTAGCCCCGGCCAATCAGCAGCTCGATTTCTTCCTTGAACTGCCAGCATTCGTCCGTGTCGTGACCGTGGTCCCTGTGGAACCGACAGTACTTTGATTGGTCTCTCTTATTTCCCTTGGAGAGCATTCTGGTCGGCCACCTCACGAACTCTTCTCTACTGATAGCGGCCAGTATGTGTTTCCGGGAGGTGTTGAGAGGGGTGAAATTCTCTTCCTTCCTCTGCGGGGACTTGTCTTTCCTGGGGGCCTTATCATCCCTACGCTGCCTGGCAGGGTTTTTATCCTCAGAGGTTCTCCTCCGATTTGAGTCCAGGGCCGCCAGTGTCTCTTCAACTGCTATGTACTCCTCAGCCCGGGCCATCAGATCCGCCACTGAGTGCAGATTTTGGCGAGCCACTGAGCGGTGAAAATTGTTAGATCTAGCACCCGCGAGAAGCGCGTTTGTGGCGGCTGAGGGATCTAGATTTGGCACTTGGAGTGCCTCCCTGTTGAAGCGGCTCACGAATGCCTTCAGAGGTTCATTATCCTCCTGCCGCAAGGCCATCAAGGATGCTGTTATTTTCCTTGCCCTACGGCTGCTCATGAAGTGGCGGACCAGATCGTCCCCAAAGTCCTCAAAGTTGCTGATGGAGTTCGGTTTTATCCTTGAGTACCAGTCCCGTGCCGCACCAGTTAGTGTGGTCCGGAAGGCTCTGCAGAGGAAGCCGTCGGACGCGCCGTGGAGGAGCATCATCATTCTGAACGTCTCCAGATGATCCACAGGGTCAAAGGTCCCGTCATATTGCGGGACGATTGGCATTTTAAATCCCCTGGGCGCTGGGGCACTCATGACATCGCCAGTGAAAGGCGTCCTCCTTAAGAACGCTCGCGGAGCAGGCCGGCTATGATCTTTTGCCAGCTCTTCTATGCGGTGGTCCATTTCTTCCATCCTCCATAGCATCGGATCAGCTCTGCGGTCTGGCCGGTCCAGTGACCGGTTTCTCTCCACCGACGGGCTCGCCGCAGAGCCGGACTGACTTTTCGGGCTCCTTCGACGAGGCCGGGATTTTTCTTGCGGCTCGTGGTCTTCATGGGCTCGGTGCTTTTGTGTAGAGCGAGACCGTGACCTCCGGTGACGGTGGGGTTCGGTATGGGCATGCCTTGCTCTGGAGTGATGGACTCGCCTGGTGGAGTGGTGAGTCCGGTCTTCATCATGACGCGCCAACTCTCCGGAGCTTCTGGAGGATGTTGGGGAGGCGCTTGGATCAGCTGCTGGTACTGACCTATAAGGGCCGTCATTTGTTGAAAGAGAGCTTGCACTTGATCCGGAGTGGGTGTAGGATTGAGGTGGTTCGAACGAACTCGGCTCTGTTCGGCTGTAGCAGAAGTAGCCACCACCTGCGAGGCGATTCGCTCACTTCGGGCCCTGCGAGGTAGCACTGCGCGGGCAGTCTGTGCAGTTGGTACTCGAGCAGTCTTCCGTCCTACCATTTTGTAAGGGGATTTGAACAGCTTTTAGATCGTGGGTTCCACGGATGGCGCCAATCTGTTAGACGTAAAATCGGTAACAGGTACGGCAGTGACGTCAGAGCTGAGCTGGAGGGCCCGAGGAACTGAAGTGAGGGAGCTAAGGAGTTGAGTCCTGCGCAAGGAGCAAACGAGGTCAGAAGACCAACCCGGAGTGTTACTCCGGACAGGCCCTACGACACTCAAGTCAGTATGTGCAAGAGTGCAGAGCTAATTTTAAGGGTTATTGCATTACCCCTTGGTTTGAACATTGGATCCCCTTTTATAGGAAAAAATTGGTGACGTGGGATTACCTACCCCTGGACAGGTGGCGACCTGCTATAGGTTTGAGTTCACCTACTCCAGGACAGGTGCGTCCTGCCATAGGTTTGAGTTTACCTACTCTGAGGTAATTCCAATAATACCCCTGGACAGGTGTCGGCCTGTTACAGGTTGCTGTTTTTATACCCAATCACAATTTATCCATTACTTGATAATATCATTTTTCACTCTTAAAAACTGAAAAGGTCGACTCTTGTAGAAAAAAAAATTTTCTTACTCTTGTGGCAGTGCATCTTTCTCACCATCTCTCATCCTCTCATCGTCTCTCACCCTATCTATCATCTCTCACCCTCTCTCACACACCTCCCTATCATCTCTCACCCTCTCTCACAAACCTCCCTATCATCTCACATATATTTCTCTGACTGCCTCATCCATCTTTCTGCCGATCTTCGCACATAGCTTCGGTTCAAAAGTTCATCAAAGGGATTTTCATCAGCGATTAAAAGGGTGTGACAAAGCGTATACTTCGGATTTACGCACCCTAGAGACTAGGAGCGCGACCAAAGGTATGTTCTTTCTTGTCAGATTTTTCTAGAATTATTCCGTATTTGTTTACGTATTTTTGCATGGTTTTAGTATTTACGCTTATTTAATTCAATATTATATGGGTTGGCTCAAAATCGTGTTTTACATGAGTGTTTCAAGTCCGATTCGTCTCAAAATTTAATACAATGATCTATTTAATTGGACTAAAAGAACTATCGGATCGGATTAGACGTTGGATCTAAGAATTTCTAGAATTTGAATGAAGTTTGAAATTTAATTTGAATTAATGACCGAAATATTAGAAGATTGAAAAAAACAGCTACCTTAGAATGATGTGTTTCTTAGAATATTATAATTTTCTTATGCTCATCATATTAGAATAATGTTAGAGGACATCTTTCAAAGTCATAATTTTCTCAAAAATCATGTTTAAAAAATAGAAAAACTCTTAAAAGACATATTTTTCAAGAAGAAAAATGGACAATATACCAAATAAGTTCTAAAATTAATGAAAATTTGTAGTAAAATAATTGGATACTGATATAATCTTCCATGAATTTTTTATGATTTTAGTATTCTATTAGGCATGCTTTTTGATGTTTTCTTTTGAGACAATCAGATTTGGTGAGATTTTTTATAAATATCAAATCATAATTACAATCCTCGAAAAATTTACAGTAGTCTTATATTACGAATATCATGTTACTATAAACGTTTCAATGAATTTGGAATTTGTTTGCTAGGAGATGCTGTATAAATCCATAATCTGATCTGAATCGTTTAAAATCTGAAATTGGTAGTAAATTGTATTCAAAATTCATAAAATTTGTACAGTAGATTATATTCATTCATACCTTATTACTATAAATATTTAAATTGATTTAGAGTTCGATTGCTAAGGGTATCATTGTAATTTTAACAATCTGGTCTCATTATTATTAAATCGGACATTAATAGCAAATTAATATAACAATCCATGAAATTTTCTCAGTAAGCTATATTCATTCATATCATGTTACTGTAAAAATTTCAATTTATATCAAAGTTGTTTGCAATGAGTTTCTTTGTAAAATCCTCCATTTGATCTGAAATTGATAAAATCTATTAAAAATCAAAACTAACCAAAAACATTATGAAAACTTCCAGGGAACTCTAATTTTCTGTCACATATTCATTTCTTAAGCTGCTGAAACAAAAATCTTAGGAGTCATAGATTTCCTTTGTAAAATAGCCATGCTAGGATAGTTTAGATGCCGAGACTGCATTCATAATCGTATCCCAATTGTAATTGATCATTGACAATTTGAGTATTTAAATTAGAGTATGTTATTGGTTCCAAGGTCCGCTGTCAACGAAAATCCTGAGAAACATGTCAGGCAATAACATACTATAACTTAAGTATTAAATTACACAAGGGAAGAGCGCACGATTCCCTTCCATGGATGCAACTCAAGGCTGAAACTTACTAATATTAGAGCCATTGGTATTCCTTAGATTTTAGGAGTCGGAAACCTTTAAAAACCCGAAATCACTATCTTCAACAAATTGAATTAATTTATTCCATGTCTTTTGGGAACCGTTGGATTGCGGTCTCCCATCGTAGGAACCTTTAGGGCCTCTTAGGAACACTTACGTCATGTTGTGTTCTAGTTTTATGCTGTCCTAGAGTGGGTGTCCTAGAGTTAGGGAGTTCAGCCTCATCACGACCGATTGCTATTATTAGCAATTGAGTCATAAATCTAGTTACACTAGTTATCCCTTTTTCCCATAGGACAAGCCTAGTTACCTAGGATGTAGGTTCACCTGCATTAGTCTAAGGGATGTCTTGCACTTAAATAGGACCATATAGCATCTTAGATAATAAAATCTATTCAACTTGAACTAAATAATCTCTCTTAAACTGTTGAAACAGTCATTCCAGTCTAGATTGGTGTCCTAGATGCCTTAGGCATATAGCTTAGTTCAGGCACCGAACTACGATCGACTCTGATTCCAGTGAGGCTTGGATACGTGGGCAGCTTCGGATGCTTTGAATGGCATACCAAGCACGAGTCGGCCCACCACAAATGGTGGGATTTTCTATATTAGTTTTTTTTATAAATTCTTAACTAAATATATAGGATTTCCCTCAAATTAGAATTTTAAGAGAACATTCACTTAAATTGAATCCAAGCAAATTAAGAAAATCAAGATACACATTAGGGAATACATTGAAATTAGATTTTAGGATGGATGTCATATAGTTCGCACTTTAATATAGAGTTAAATGAGCCATTTAAAAGAAATTCAAGAGAATTAACTTTTGAAATTGAAGACCGGATTATCGGGCAAGAATGGTGCATGTGGTGGTAACTCCCCATACCTTCCATTCTCGTAATCAGGTAACGAATCTAGATTTCTGGTCACTTATGGGTCCTAGATCTCTTATCTAGGTGGCGACTCTGTCATTCTCTTTTGCGTGAAATTCGGATTGCTTTAGTGATCCCAAGTTCACGGAAAAGATGAATTAAATCAAATAATAAATGGTACACGCCAATCGCGTGGGTACAAGAGACCAAGAGAGAGGGAGGCGGGTCGCGCCGCCCCTCTCGCGGGATCGGGTCTCACAATCACAAACAAGTTTTTGGCGCCGTTGCCGGGGAAGAGAGTTGCAATTAGAGTCTTAATTATTCGAAGTGTTTTAGTTTAGTAACTATTTTTAGTATTTTTTCTAGTTTCTTGCCTATCCTTCTCTTTAACTTGGTTCTTTTTGTGTTTATGAGTCAAGTTGATTAGAAAGAAACCATTAGATTCTTTCTAACAAGCTTAGGAACGATATTTTACAATTTAAACAAAAGCCATTAGAGTCGTTTTCTAAGTTTATGGAGAGATTCAAGGATCTACTCCAAGAGTGTCGTCACCATGGTTTAGATTTGTGGCACTTGTGCCAAATAGCATATGAGGGCATTGATTACCAAACAAAGCAATTACTTGAGCCCATGTGCCCTACCGGGTTCACATCTTTCACAGATGAGAACCTCGCATGAAATTTCTTGCTTGATTTGGCAGAGAAAACAAGTGAGTGAGAATCCACTCAAGAAGGTGAGAGAGCCACTGCAGGTAAGAAATTTCTTATAGAGGGTACCGTGGCTAAGGAGGCCCACCTTGATAGCTTAATCAAAAGGCTAGAAGCGATAGTTGTCAAAGAACCTTCACAGGTCCATCAAATTGCACATAGTGTTCCCATATGTAGTTGGTGCCAAGGCACAGACCATAGACTTCATTCAAAAGAGTCAGAAATTAGGTCATAGTTGGCAAACAAAGTTGACTCATTACGCAGAAGAACGTATAACATTAGCGAGGGAAGAGAGCCGCCAGTATACAGCTTATCGAGTTGGGGTTCATGAATATGAAGTACGGTCCCTTGAACATACAGATGGCGTAAACTTGGAACTTCGCACGTGCAGTTGTCGTGCATTCCAAACATTTGGAGTCCCGTGTGGACATGCCATGGCAGCCATTGGCATCACAGATTTTGATGCATACGATTACTGCGAGAAATGGTTTCATGTAGAGAGATATCGGGATACGTACGCTGAAGTTTTGCACCCGACACTAGACAGGACCCAATGGGAATTAAATCCCGAATCCTTGATGACAATATTACCGCCGATTGCAAAGCGACCACCGGGAAGGCCGCGTACGAGAAGAACTGATCGCGAATTGAAAGGTGGATTACATTACAAATGCACCCGATGTCGACAACTTGGCCACAATAGAAGAAGTTGCAAATAACCACCCGTGGTAAGACAACAAGTTAACCAAACTGCTATTGGGCCTTCTGCACCCATACTCAGTAGGTCGGGCGTACCTTGTCAAGCTCCCTTCTTTGTGTAAGGGTGTAATTGAATTTTTTGAATGTTCTCAGATATTGTGATGACTTCTTTTTTGTTATTTTGTAAAGAATGGTTGTAATTGGAACATCAATACATAAACAATTTTTTTGGATATAGATATGCTATTTGTTCTCTATTTAGTTGTCGCTCTCCTACATCTAAACCATGAAAAGGGACTTATCAACAGTCAGATTTGGATTACCGGCACAATCAATAGGATTATCAACCAATTCCCTAGGTTATCAACCAAAATCTAGGTTATTGACTCCCCCAAAATAGGTCATCAACCAATCAGAATGTGAGGTTATCAACACTCAAAATTGGATCATCAACCCATTCCCTTGGTTGATAAAGCTACTGGAATTCAAAATCCAGGTTATCGACTCCCTCAAAACGAGGTTACCAACATTCGAAAGTGGGTGATCGACCGAAAAATTAAGGTTACCAACCTCCCATTTTTTGGGTCATTGACCTTGGAATGTGGGTTACCAACCCATAAAAAGGGTCACCAACCATTTTTCCAGCCGAGTAAAGCTGCTGGAATTGGAACTTAAGGTTACCAACCTCCCTTTTTTTGGGTTATTAACCACCCAGAAAGAGGGTCACCAACCATTTTTCCAGCCGAGTAAAGCTGCTGGAATTGGAACTTAAGGTTACCAACCTCCCTTTTTTTGGGTTATTAACCTTCGAATGTGGGTTATCAACCCAGAAAGAGGGTCACCAACCATTTTTCCAGCCGAGTAAAGCTGCTGGAAGTGAAACTTAAGGTTACCAACTTCCCTTTTTTGGGTTATTAACCTTCGAATGTGGGTTATCAACCCAGAAAGAAGGTTACCAACCATTTTTCCAGCCGAGTAAAGCTGCTGGAATTGGAACTTAAGGTTACCAACCTCCATTTTTTTGGGTTATTAACCTTCGAATGTGGGTTATCAACCCAGAAAGAGGGTCACCAACCATTTTTCCAGCCGAGTAAAGCTGCTGGAAGTGAAACTTAAGGTTACCAACCTCCCTTTTTTTGGGTTATTAACCTTCGAATGTGGGTTATCAACCCAGAAAGAGGGTTACCAACCATTTTTCCAGCCGAGTAAAGCTGCTGGAATTGGAACTTAAGGTTACCAACCTCCATTTTTTTGGGTTATTAACCTTCGAATGTGGGTTATCAACCCAGAAAGAGGGTTACCAACCATTTTTCCAGCCGAGTAAAGCTGCTGGAATTGGAACTTAAGGTTACCAACCTCCCTTTTTTTGGGTTATTAACCTTCGAATGTGGGTTATCAACCCAGAAAAAGGGTCACCAACCATTTTTCCAGGGGAGTAAAGCTGCTGGACTTCTAAATTAAGGTTACCAACCTCCCTTTTTTTGGGTGATTGACCTTGGAATGTGGGTTACCAACCCAGAAAAAGGGTCACCAACCCATTTCCAGGGGAGTAAAGCTGCTGGAATTGAAAATGTCTAAAACCTGTTTAAACACAAACACACTTCATATTATGTTTAAATTTATAACTTCCCTACTCATTCAGAAACACAAACACACATGTCTAAAACCTGTTTAAATTTACAAGTTCCAATATTCAAATTGAAACACAAACACAAATACACTTCCATAAAACCTGCTTACATTTACAACTTCTCCACATTCATAAACAAGTTCACAATTCCATAAGACCTGCTTACATTTACAACTTCTCCACATTCATAAACAAGTTCTCCACCCATTCACAAACACAAACACACTTCCATTAAACCTATTTCAATTTACAAGTTCTCCACCCATTCACAAACAAAAACACAGACCATAACAACTTCCCTTGCCATTTAACAAATCCCCTGCCAATCTCCATTAAAAAATAAAGTTTGATCATCAGAAAAAATAAAAATCCACCAACATTAGAAGGTGTTCCTATATAAGTGTGCAGTCCCCAAACTCTCCTCGTAAAAATCTCTCACAGAGTTGTAGCCGAAATTCAGGAATGTCTGTCGGTCCAAAGTTTAGCGGTTGACCATGGTAGAGATGCTCAATCGCTTTTAGGACAAAAGCGCCGCAATCAACCCTGTATAAAAGCATGCATTGAATGGAGTTACTTTTAAGCTAACTACGAATGAGATAGGAATACTAACAAAAATTCGAAAGTTTTAAGTTTGAACCCACCCATTGTTCTGCTTTCGGAAGCCATCCATCTGTGAATATGGAAAGTCATCGATGTTGCAACCCCGGCCCTTCAAATATTCCTTCATTAATGCTACCTGAATTTAAGACAAGGAAGGAATATTGAGTGTTATACATATGGAAGTAACATTAAATGTTACGGAAGATGTTAATTTACTTACAGTGGGAGATGCTCGCTCCTGAAATGAGTCCCCTTCCATTGAGTTGAACTCGACCATCTTTTTATTCACCATATCAACAAGCACAAGAGCCCAATGAAAGTCTTGACAGCATGGGATTAAAAGCATCCCAATATCTTCTGACGGGATATGGTCAAGTGTAAGATGCAATAGCTCGTTCGCCAACCGATCGGTGTCCAACTTATTTTTGTCATCCATTGAATCACGCCCTGAAGTCTTATATTCCTGTACAATGAAATGAATTTTGTGGGAACACTAGATCATGGATAAGTTGTAAAGTAACATGTATAGCTACAAAAAAGCCTCTTACATGTACTGACGAAGGAATATATACAATCCGTCCAATCAAGGCATTGCTGGAGGCGCACAAATACTTCCCATATACATCCAACACCTACAACTCAAAAAAATTTCTTAATTACCTCAACAATGGGTACTGAAGACAACACTTAATTTAAAAAATGACACTTACTTGGCCACTGAGGACTCCTTTCAGGTTCCACAACGTTTCGAGATCCTCGGCCAAGACTTTTACCCCGTCAACGGTCATGAGAATACGACTGCAAAAATATACAAAGGTTAGAGGAAGCAAGTATCTAACTTTGAATAATGGTTAATTGAAAACAAGTGTACTTGCCTTTGTTCTTGTTTTTTCAACTTCTCAATGAGATCAGTTCGCCTCCGTGTTACTTTCTTCGTTGCCCTCTCACTTTTTTTCTTTGTCACTGGGGGTACTGTATAGGGGCTACTCTTGGCGTAGCTTGGTTTCCTATCCCTTCTCTGATTTTTCACTCTCCTCTCAATGCTCCCTAATTTTTCCGTCCTCTTCCTCTTCTCTTTACCCTCAGGGCTATCGAGAATGGTAACATCTGACGCTCCTGTTACAACTGCTTCATTTGCGAAGCCAACATCTTCAGCCTGACTCATCACATTTATGACCTCCATATCTTCCTCCTCTCTTCTTTTTTCCCCATCTTTTCTCAATTCTTTCTTCTCCATTTCAGCTTCGTCTCCCTCCTGTCTTCTCATCGCTTCCCACTCCTTCTGTATAATTTCCCTCTCAGCTGCAATCTCTATTCGTAAATTCTCCTTCTCCGCCTCCATCTCCACCCTGACTCTTCTTAACCTCTCCTTCTCCTCTTCATTCTGTCCCCTCTCTCTTTTTATATTGTCCCATGCCTCTCCTATCTTCTCCCACTCTCTTTTTATCCTCCTATCCTCACTGGCCTCCTCAGCACCCTCCTGACCACCCTCCTCAGCTACAGTATCCCTTCCTTCAAACGCAGGTGTGCCGATCAATGCTGGGACAGTAGGTGACTGCCCTAATGGTTCTCCCTGCCCAATGATTCCTTCTTCCTCGGCTTCCTAATATACAAATAAGGGATACAACACACAAAATTTGTAAACATTACCAAGTTAAATAAAACATAATATAAAAAGAGGTCCATTGCGATACCTGCTCAGGAATGTACCGCAGTTCGTCCTCTCGTGGCGTCAATGTCACCACTACCTAACGATTTGAGAAAGTTGTTAGATCAGAAAATATTACAGACTATCTAAAATGGTATCTAGTAGATAGGGTCTCACCTCAGATTTGTCTATCTTCCCATGCTCAATCATATAGTACTTATTCGCTTCATTTCCTTTCGACTTCCACTTCAGAATACGTGGACAGGCATCTGGATTTTTTGGTATCCACAACTTCGTGTGCTCGAAAAGCCACACCTGCACACACAAGACAGACTTTGTTAATATTTTATTAATAGGAAGATAAATAAAAAGGCAAACTATTGCAGAGGCCATGATACCTGCTGTAACGACCCGGATTCTCAGGCTAAATTTTGAGGCAATTCTGAGCCTAGCTCTTTATAAAACAGAGCAAACGAGCCCCAAAAATCCGGATTGCTACGCCTCTCAAAAAAATAAAAGAGGCACAAAACACATTCATTCTTTCATACAGCGGAAGTCTTAGTTAAAAACAAATCATTTATTTAATGAAATAGAGACAAAAATAAGGGAAGAGAATTTTATTCCAATACTTTCAATAATAACTCCACAAATTTGCCAAATTAAATATCCATGCCCCAAAGGACTTTGGAAAGAAAACTAAAAGAAATAAATAACTGTCTAAACTATGCCATCTCTCCCCATCCCATTGCCTAGGTCATCTCATCAGCAAATGCTCCTTCGTTTTGATCGATTTGCTGGTTTTCTGGATTTTCGCCATTAAAGTCTGTTGAAAAGTTTTAAAGGTCAGGATGCAAGAATAACGGTTATGCAGAGTAATAAAACTTAACTTAGGCAATTGAAGATGTAAAGATATAATCATCTCATATTAGAGGCATATCAAAGAAATTTAGCATATCAAGAAAGACATGGTATTTGGTGCAACAATAAGCAATAATATAGAGGTTTTTCTGATAGCACATTTGAATTTGCAAAATAGGACTCTTTGTTAAATATGATTGTTCATTAGAGACTATTGCTCTAGTCATTAGAATCTAAGGTTCTAAAATCGTTTAGAGACTATGCTCTTCCCTTTCCTTCCCCATTAATTTCTATACACAATGATACCCATGTAGAATTATAACCTTCGAACTGTTTTTGTACGAGGATACCTTTCGCACTGTTTTTGTACGAGGAGTTCACGTAGTTCTTTTGACCTTCTCGCCCCTTTTTGGGTACGAGGGAAATGGTATCAAGGGTATATGAAACTATGGCCTTTAAATCATCTCCATCATAGGGTTGTGGGTTTTCAATGAAAACCATGAATTGGATTCAAGAATCAAGAAACAAAAACATAAGAGGTTTTATCTAAATTTTCAAGAACTCTAGTTATAGTGTAGATTACAAAACATAATCCGAAATCTTGCCTTTGCCTTTGAATGGATTGGTTTGATTGATGTGATTGATTACTTGAATTGAGAGGATTGAATGAAGCTTGATGGATCTTGGAGTTGAAAGCCCTTCCTTCTTCTCCCTTTCCTTGAATTCTCCTTTTCTTACTCTCCTTAGGTTTTAGGGTTTTGATTTATGAAGAACATTAGGTTAAGATAGTGTATATATATGGTCATGAATCTTTTTAGGGTTTGTTTGGGTGTTAACTTACCAAAAAGGATGGAAATCGGCACTTCATAGAGAGTTTGGAAACTCTCGGATTCTCAATCCGCGACGTTCTCGGAGTTCCGAGGCATTTTCTCGGAGTTCCGAGAATTCTCGGAGTTCCGAGAATTCTCGGAGTTCCGAGAAATGCTCTCGGAGTTCCGAGAACCGGATTCCAAAACTACTGTCCGATTTCTCGGAATTCCGAGGTTATTTTCTCGGAGTTCCGAGATCTCTCCAGTAGTTCTCGGAGTTCCGAGAATTATTCTCGGAATTCCGAGTTTTAGTTTTTTTTTTTTTTTTTTTTTTTTTTTTTTTGAGGGTTGTTACACTCTACCCCCCTTAGAGGAATTTCGTCCTCGAAATTAGATCTCTCTCATAGGGTAAACCGAAAACAACCGATTATTATACAACAGATTATAAATGAGAAGTAAGGAATATACCTCCGAGCAAATGCGAATATTTCTTCAAGATTTTCGATTCGCGCTCCCAAGTTGCTTCTTCAACGCCATGATGTCGCCAAAGAACCTTGACCAACGAAATCGTCTTATTTCGCAAAGCTCGCTCTTCTCGATCTAAAATCTTCACAGGTCCTTCAGAAAAAGACCAATCTTCTTGAAGCTCGACATCATCCTCGGCCAAAACATGTGAAGGGTCGGGATGATACAATCGAAGCATCGATACATGAAAAACATCATGCATCCGCTCCAAATTAGAAGGCAACTTCAATTTATAAGCTCTTGCCCCAATCCTTTTCACAATTCGGTAGGGTCCAATAAAACGAGGAGTCAACTTCCCTTTCTTTCCAAAACGCATTACTGCCCTGAACGGTGAAATCTTCACAAAAACCATATCGCCTTCAGCGAATTCTAAATCTCTCCTCCGCTGATCGGCATAACTCTTCTGTCGACTCTGCGCGATCTTCAAACGATCCTTAATCAATGCAACTTTTTCAGTCGACTCTCGAACCAACTTTGGTCCAAGCAATTGCTTCTCACCAACTTCAGCCCAGCACAAAGGTGATCTGCAGGCACGGCCATATAGAGCTTCGAATGGAGCCATCTGAATACTCTGCTGGTAGCTGTTGTTGTAAGCAAATTCACATAGAGGCAAATGCTTCTCCCAATCTCCACCAAAATCTAGAACACAAGCTCTCAACAAATCTTCAAGGATCTGATTTACCCTTTCAGTCTGACCATCAGTCTGAGGATGATATGTTGTACTGAAACTCAACTTCGAACCCAAAGCAGAATGTAAGCTCTTCCAGAATCCCGAAGTGAAACGAGAGTCTCGGTCAGAGATTATGGTCGAGGGCACACCATGATACCTAACGATCTGAGCCACATATGTTTCAGCAAGCTTTTCCAACTTCCAATCTTTCTTAATCGGAATGAAATGAGCCGATTTAGAAAGACGGTCCACAATCACCCAGATACCATCACAATTGCTCTTCGATTTGGGTAAACCCATGATAAAATCCATGGACAAGCTATCCCATTTCCACATGGGAATCTCCAAAGGGTCCAATGTACCTCCAGGTTTCTGATGCTCTGCCTTTACTTTCTGACAAGTTAGGCATTTAGAAACATACTCAGCAATGTCCCTTTTCATTCCACTCCACCAAAGATTCCTCTTCAAGTCTTGGTACATCTTTGTGTTACCTAGATGAATGGTGTAACGAGACTTATGTGCCTCATCCAAAATGTCCCTTCTGATTTCTTCCTTAGCTGGCACACAAATTCTGTCTTTAAAGAACAAACATCCATCCTCTCCTACTGAAAACTTTGGTTTAGAATCAACTTCAGCCTTTAATTTCAAAATTCCTTCATCATCTATCTGAGCTGCTTTAACAGTTTCTATGATATTCGACCGAACTCGAATATTAGCAATAAAGGATTTATCGCCAATTTCGCAAGTTCCCAAATCTAAATCTCTGAACCGCTCAAGCAATTCCCATTCTTCCATCATCAAACAGGCCATCATAGGGTGTTCTTGTCGGCTAAGAGCGTCAGCCACTACATTAGCCTTGCCTGGATGATAACTCAAGGTGAAGTCATAATCCTTCAAAAATTCAACCCATCTTCTCTGTCTCATATTCAGCTCTTTCTGATCAAAAAGATACTTGAGGCTCTTATGATCTGTAAAAACCTCAAACTTGACACCATACAAGTAGTGTCGCCATATCCTCAAAGCGAAAACTACTGCTGCTAATTCCAGATCATGAGTTGGGTAATTCACTTCGTGCTTCTTCAACTGCCTCGAACCATAGGCAATGACCTTGCCTGATTGCATGAGCACGCAACCCAAACCTCGAAATGATGCATCACTATACACCACAAAATCTCCTTCTGCGGTAGGAAGTATCAAAACTGGAGCTGATGTCAATATTTTCTTCAATTCTTGAAAACTGCTTTCACACTCTTCATTCCAAACATATTTAACATTCTTCCTGGTCAATTTAGTCAAAGGTCCAGCTAAAATTGAAAAGCCTTCAACAAACTTCCTGTAATACCCGGCCAGACCCAAGAAACTTCTGATCTCAGTAACATTGGTAGGTTGCTTCCAGGAAGTAACTGCTTGAATCTTAGTAGGATCCACTTCAATTCCTTCTTTTGATATCACATGACCCAAAAATATAACACGCTAGAGCCAAAACTCACATTTAGAGAATTTTGCATACAACTGATTCTTTCTCAAAGTCTTCAATGCAAGTCCCAAATGCTTAGCATGCTCCTCTTCAGATTTTGAGTAAATAAGGATGTCATCTATGAATACCACCACGAACTGATCCAAAAATGGCTTGAATACTCTATTCATCAAGTCCATAAATATGGCTGGTGCATTTGTCAATCCAAACGGCATTACGACAAATTCATAGTGACCGTATCGAGTACGAAAAGCTGACTTTGAAATGTCCTCGTCTCTGATACGCAACTGGTGATATCCAGATCTCAAATCAATCTTAGAGAAATGAGTAGCTCCTTGCAACTGGTCAAAGAGATCGTCTATCCGAGGAAGAGGATAACGATTCTTGATAGTCACCTTATTCAACTGCCTGTAGTCAATGAACAAGCGAAGACTACCATCCTTCTTCTTCACAAATAGCACAGGAGCTCCCCATGGGGATGAACTGGGTCTAACAAATCCCTTCTCCAACAATTCTGATAACTGCTCCTTCAATTCTTTCAATTCAGCCGGGGCCATTCTGTAAGGTGTTTTAGAAATAGGCTCGGTCCCTGGCACAAGATCAATAGTAAAGTCGATCTCTCGGTGGGGAGGTAATTCAAAGTCTTCTGGAAAGACATCCAGAAACTCCCTCACCACAGGGATGTCTGAAACAGACAACTCAATACTGACTTCTTCCTTCTCCATGAAAGCCAGAAAGCATTCACATCCTTTATTGATCAACTTCTGAGCTTTCACAGCTGCAATTACTTTAATCTTCTTCATAGGGCGCTTCACTCCCTCAAAAACGATTTCTTCTTCTCCAGGAATTGCAAATTTCACGATTTTATGAAAGCAATCCACATTAGCATGATAAGCTGCTAGCCAATCCATACCAAGGATAACTCTAAAATCGTTCATCTCCAATAGCACTAAATCAGCCAAAAGCTCTCTACCACCTATCTTTATAATACATCCCTTACACACTAAATTTGTAATTACATCATCTCCTAAAGGAGTAATAATTCTCAAAGAGAAATTTAGAGTAATATGGGTCAAATTCAGTTCCTTCGCAAAAATTGGCGATATGAATGACAAGGTAGAGCCAGAATCTACAAGAATATGCACAGATGTATTATTAACAAAAAGCTGACCTTCAATGACTGCGTCGGAGGCATCAGCGTCTTGTTGATTAAGCGCATAGACTCGGTTGACAGGTGCTTGAGATGCACTCTTCTCCGGATTCTGCTGGCGATTCTGATACCCTTTCCACTGATTCTGCTGCTGCTGCTGCGCTGGGGGTTTCTGCTGCTGCTGATTATTATTAATTCGGTTCCCCTGATTCATTGCTGGCTGAAAATTCTGCTACTGCCTTTGAGGTCTCATGTCCCTAAATGTAGGCTTAGGACACTCCAAAATCTTGTGACTCGGGTCTCCACAGTTGTGGCAGACATTCATCGTCTTCCAACACCTTCCAGCATGAAATTTTCCGCAAATAGCACAAGGAACCCTTGCAGGAACTCCATCTTTCATTCTCTGTCTCTTAGGCGGCGGCACTTGATTCCTGCTCCCTGATGGCGGCATTCTGGCGGCCATAATCACTTTCTCACTACGCTCAGCCATCTCGGCTTTCGCGCAAGCTTCTACCAAAGTCTGAGGTTCATGAAGAACAACTTTCGCCATAAGAGATGGGCGAAGGTTGTCAACAAACTTCGAAACTTTATCCTCCTCTGTAGAGGCATAGCCAGGTGCATACCTCGACAACTGCCTAAACTTGGCTCCATACTGAGCCACAGTCAAAGATCCCTGCTTCAGAGACGCAAACTGAGATGCCAATTCCCTCTTAACATGGTTAGGAAAGAATTGGTTGTTGAACCGTACTTTGAATTCGGTCCACGTCTCATTCTTAGCATAAGGATAATTTTGCAGTAAGGATCTCCACCACACTCCTGCTTGGTCCTTTAGTAAAAAGGTAGCCAAACGGATTTTCTGAATATCACTGCACTCCATCACTTCAAAAATTCCTTCCACTTCCAAAATCCAGTGGTCTGCAACCAAAGGGTCTCCCACTCCTGTAAACTCCAATGGCCTGTAGTCCCTGAATTGCCTGTGCAGCTTAGTCGGATCTGCTGCAGGCGCATGGCGAGCTGCTAGAGTGGTTGCAATGTTCTGCAAAGCGGCCTGATTAGCTGCTTGGTTAGCAGCCTGTGCCTGAGCTTGACCTCTAAGGAGATCAGCAATCATGAGTAAAGGATCTGCTCCTTCACCAACATGGGCATCACCACGACCTCTCCTAGCATCACCTCGCAACTCTCTTTGATCCATCTGTCAAAAGAACACACAATTGTTAGTTCATAAAAATTCTAATTTACTTAATTTAATTATGATCATGTAAATTATGGTTAGGTTGTACATTAGTTAATTAGGTTCAACTACCCAACCTTAGACATATACCCAGACTCGCACTAGGTTCCTCACTGACTAACCTAGATAGGCTCTGATACCACCTCTGTAACGACCCGGATTCTCAGGCTAAATTTTGAGGCAATTCTGAGCCTAGCTATTTATAAAACAGAGCAAACGAGCCCCAAAAATCCGGATTGCTACGCCTCTCAAAAAAATAAAAGAGGCACAAAACACATTCATTCTTTCATACAGCGGAAGTCTTAGTTAAAAACAAATCATTTATTTAATGAAATAGAGACAAAAATAAGGGAAGAGAATTTTATTCCAATACTTTCAATAATAACTCCACAAATTTGCCAAATTAAATATCCATGCCCCAAAGGACTTTGGAAAGAAAACTAAAAGAAATAAATAACTGCCTAAACTATGCCATCTCTCCCCATCCCATTGCCTAGGTCATCTCATCAGCAAATGCTCCTTCGTTTTGATCGATTTGCTGGTTTTCTGGATTTTCGCCATTAAAGTCTGTTGAAAAGTTTTAAAGGTCAGGATGCAAGAATAACGGTTATGCAGAGTAATAAAACTTAACTTAGGCAATTGAAGATGTAAAGATATAATCATCTCATATTAGAGGCATATCAAAGAAATTTAGCATATCAAGAAAGACATGGTATTTGGTGCAACAATAAGCAATAATATAGAGGTTTTTCTGATAGCACCTTTGAATTTGCAAAATAGGACTCTTTGTTAAATATGATTGTTCATTAGAGACTATTGCTCTAGTCATTAGAATCTAAGGTTCTAAAATCGTTTAGAGACTATGCTCTTCCCTTTCCTTCCCCATTAATTTCTATACACAATGATACCCATGTAGAATTATAACCTTCGAACTGTTTTTGTACGAGGATACCTTTCGCACTGTTTTTGTACGAGGAGTTCACGTAGTTCTTTTGACCTTCTCGCCCCTTTTTGGGTACGAGGGAAATGGTATCAAGGGTATATGAAACTATGGCCTTTAAATCATCTCCATCATAGGGTTGTGGGTTTTCAATGAAAACCATGAATTGGATTCAAGAATCAAGAAACAAAAACATAAGAGGTTTTATCTAAATTTTCAAGAACTCTAGTTATAGTGTAGATTACAAAACATAATCCGAAATCTTGCCTTTGCCTTTGAATGGATTGGTTTGATTGATGTGATTGATTACTTGAATTGAGAGGATTGAATGAAGCTTGATGGATCTTGGAGTTGAAAGCCCTTCCTTCTTCTCCCTTTCCTTGAATTCTCCTTTTCTTACTCTCCTTAGGTTTTAGGGTTTTGATTTATGAAGAACATTAGGTTAAGATAGTGTATATATATGGTCATGAATCTTTTTAGGGTTTGTTTGGGTGTTAACTTACCAAAAAGGATGGAAATCGGCACTTCATAGAGAGTTTGGAAACTCTCGGATTCTCAATCCGCGACGTTCTCGGAGTTCCGAGGCATTTTCTCGGAGTTCCGAGAATTCTCGGAGTTCCGAGAAATGCTCTCGGAGTTCCGAGAACCGGATTCCAAAACTACTGTCCGATTTCTCGGAATTCCGAGGTTATTTTCTCGGAGTTCCGAGATCTCTCCAGTAGTTCTCGGAGTTCCGAGAATTATTCTCGGAATTCCGAGTTTTAGTTTTTTTTTTTTTTTTTTTTTTTTTTTTTTTTGAGGGTTGTTACACTCTACCCCCCTTAGAGGAATTTCGTCCTCGAAATTAGATCTCTCTCATAGGGTAAACCGAAAACAACCGATTATTATACAACAGATTATAAATGAGAAGTAAGGAATATACCTCCGAGCAAATGCGAATATTTCTTCAAGATTTTCGATTCGCGCTCCCAAGTTGCTTCTTCAACGCCATGATGTCGCCAAAGAACCTTGACCAACGAAATCGTCTTATTTCGCAAAGCTCGCTCTTCTCGATCTAAAATCTTCACAGGTCCTTCAGAAAAAGACCAATCTTCTTGAAGCTCGACATCATCCTCGGCCAAAACATGTGAAGGGTCGGGATGATACAATCGAAGCATCGATACATGAAAAACATCATGCATCCGCTCCAAATTAGAAGGCAACTTCAATTTATAAGCTCTTGCCCCAATCCTTTTCACAATTCGGTAGGGTCCAATAAAACGAGGAGTCAACTTCCCTTTCTTTCCAAAACGCATTACTGCCCTGAACGGTGAAATCTTCACAAAAACCATATCGCCTTCAGCGAATTCTAAATCTCTCCTCCGCTGATCGGCATAACTCTTCTGTCGACTCTGCGCGATCTTCAAACGATCCTTAATCAATGCAACTTTTTCAGTCGACTCTCGAACCAACTTTGGTCCAAGCAATTGCTTCTCACCAACTTCAGCCCAGCACAAAGGTGATCTGCAGGCACGGCCATATAGAGCTTCGAATGGAGCCATCTGAATACTCTGCTGGTAGCTGTTGTTGTAAGCAAATTCACATAGAGGCAAATGCTTCTCCCAATCTCCACCAAAATCTAGAACACAAGCTCTCAACAAATCTTCAAGGATCTGATTTACCCTTTCAGTCTGACCATCAGTCTGAGGATGATATGCTGTACTGAAACTCAACTTCGAACCCAAAGCAGAATGTAAGCTCTTCCAGAATCCCGAAGTGAAACGAGAGTCTCGGTCAGAGATTATGGTCGAGGGCACACCATGATACCTAACGATCTGAGCCACATATGTTTCAGCAAGCTTTTCCAACTTCCAATCTTTCTTAATCGGAATGAAATGAGCCGATTTAGAAAGACGGTCCACAATCACCCAGATACCATCACAATTGCTCTTCGATTTGGGTAAACCCATGATAAAATCCATGGACAAGCTATCCCATTTCCACATGGGAATCTCCAAAGGGTCCAATGTACCTCCAGGTTTCTGATGCTCTGCCTTTACTTTCTGACAAGTTAGGCATTTAGAAACATACTCAGCAATGTCCCTTTTCATTCCACTCCACCAAAGATTCCTCTTCAAGTCTTGGTACATCTTTGTGTTACCTAGATGAATGGTGTAACGAGACTTATGTGCCTCATCCAAAATGTCCCTTCTGATTTCTTCCTTAGCTGGCACACAAATTCTGTCTTTAAAGAACAAACATCCATCCTCTCCTACTGAAAACTTTGGTTTAGAATCAACTTCAGCCTTTAATTTCAAAATTCCTTCATCATCTATCTGAGCTGCTTTAACAGTTTCTATGATATTCGACCGAACTCGAATATTAGCAATAAAGGATTTATCGCCAATTTCGCAAGTTCCCAAATCTAAATCTCTGAACCGCTCAAGCAATTCCCATTCTTCCATCATCAAACAGGCCATCATAGGGTGTTCTTGTCGGCTAAGAGCGTCAGCCACTACATTAGCCTTGCCTGGATGATAACTCAAGGTGAAGTCATAATCCTTCAAAAATTCAACCCATCTTCTCTGTCTCATATTCAGCTCTTTCTGATCAAAAAGATACTTGAGGCTCTTATGATCTGTAAAAACCTCAAACTTGACACCATACAAGTAGTGTCGCCATATCCTCAAAGCGAAAACTACTGCTGCTAATTCCAGATCATGAGTTGGGTAATTCACTTCGTGCTTCTTCAACTGCCTCGAACCATAGGCAATGACCTTGCCTGATTGCATGAGCACGCAACCCAAACCTCGAAATGATGCATCACTATACACCACAAAATCTCCTTCTGCGGTAGGAAGTATCAAAACTGGAGCTGATGTCAATATTTTCTTCAATTCTTGAAAACTGCTTTCACACTCTTCATTCCAAACATATTTAACATTCTTCCTGGTCAATTTAGTCAAAGGTCCAGCTAAAATTGAAAAGCCTTCAACAAACTTCCTGTAATACCCGGCCAGACCCAAGAAACTTCTGATCTCAGTAACATTGGTAGGTTGCTTCCAGGAAGTAACTGCTTGAATCTTAGTAGGATCCACTTCAATTCCTTCTTTTGATATCACATGACCCAAAAATGTAACACGCTCGAGCCAAAACTCACATTTAGAGAATTTTGCATACAACTGATTCTTTCTCAAAGTCTTCAATGCAAGTCCCAAATGCTTAGCATGCTCCTCTTCAGATTTTGAGTAAATAAGGATGTCATCTATGAATACCACCACGAACTGATCCAAAAATGGCTTGAATACTCTATTCATCAAGTCCATAAATATGGCTGGTGCATTTGTCAATCCAAACGGCATTACGACAAATTCATAGTGACCGTATCGAGTACGAAAAGCTGACTTTGAAATGTCCTCGTCTCTGATACGCAACTGGTGATATCCAGATCTCAAATCAATCTTAGAGAAATGAGTAGCTCCTTGCAACTGGTCAAAGAGATCGTCTATCCGAGGAAGAGGATAACGATTCTTGATAGTCACCTTATTCAACTGCCTGTAGTCAATGCACAAGCGAAGACTACCATCCTTCTTCTTCACAAATAGCACAGGAGCTCCCCATGGGGATGAACTGGGTCTAACAAATCCCTTCTCCAACAATTCTGATAACTGCTCCTTCAATTCTTTCAATTCAGCCGGGGCCATTCTGTAAGGTGTTTTAGAAATAGGCTCGGTCCCTGGCACAAGATCGATAGTAAAGTCGATCTCTCGGTGGGGAGGTAATTCAAAGTCTTCTGGAAAGACATCCAGAAACTCCCTCACCACAGGGATGTCTGAAACAGACAACTCAATACTGACTTCTTCCTTCTCCATGAAAGCCAGAAAGCATTCACATCCTTTATTGATCAACTTCTGAGCTTTCACAGCTGCAATTACTTTAATCTTCTTCATAGGGCGCTTCACTCCCTCAAAAACGATTTCTTCTTCTCCAGGAATTGCAAATTTCACGATTTTATGAAAGCAATCCACATTAGCATGATAAGCTGCTAGCCAATCCATACCAAGGATAACTCTAAAATCGTTCATCTCCAATAGCACTAAATCAGCCAAAAGCTCTCTACCACCTATCTTTATAATACATCCCTTACACACTAAATTTGTAATTACATCATCTCCTAAAGGAGTAATAATTCTCAAAGAGAAATTTAGAGTAATATGGGTCAAATTCAGTTCCTTCGCAAAAATTGGCGATATGAATGACAAGGTAGAGCCAGAATCTACAAGAATATGCACAGATGTATTATTAAGAAAAAGCTGACCTTCAATGACTGCGTCGGAGGCATCAGCGTCTTGTTGATTAAGCGCATAGACTCGGTTGACAGGTGCTTGAGATGCACTCTTCTCCGGATTCTGCTGGCGATTCTGATACCCTTTCCACTGATTCTGCTGCTGCTGCTGCGCTGGGGGTTTCTGCTGCTGCTGATTATTATTAATTCGGTTCCCCTGATTCATTGCTGGCTGAAAATTCTGCTGCTGCCTTTGAGGTCTCATGTCCCTAAATGTAGGCTTAGGACACTCCAAAATCTTGTGACTCGGGTCTCCACAGTTGTGGCAGACATTCATCGTCTTCCAACACCTTCCAGCATGAAATTTTCCGCAAATAGCACAAGGAACCCTTGCAGGAACTCCATCTTCCATTCTCTGTCTCTTAGGCGGCGGCACTTGATTCCTGCTCCCTGATGGCGGCATTCTGGCGGCCATAATCACTTTCTCACTACGCTCAGCCATCTCGGCTTTCGCGCAAGCTTCTACCAAAGTCTGAGGTTCATGAAGAACAACTTTCGCCATAAGAGATGGGCGAAGGTTGTCAACAAACTTCGAAACTTTATCCTCCTCTGTAGAGGCATAGCCAGGTGCATACCTCGACAACTGCCTAAACTTGGCTCCATACTGAGCCACAGTCAAAGATCCCTGCTTCAGAGACGCAAACTGAGATGCCAATTCCCTCTTAACATGGTTAGGAAAGAATTGGTTGTTGAACCGTACTTTGAATTCGGTCCACGTCTCATTCTTAGCATAAGGATAATTTTGCAGTAAGGATCTCCACCACACTCCTGCTTGGTCCTTTAGTAAAAAGGTAGCCAAACGGATTTTCTGAATATCACTGCACTCCATCACTTCAAAAATTCCTTCCACTTCCAAAATCCAGTGGTCTGCAACCAAAGGGTCTCCCACTCCTGTAAACTCCAATGGCCTGTAGTCCCTGAATTGCCTGTGCAGCTTAGTCGGATCTGCTGCAGGCGCATGGCGAGCTGCTAGAGTGGTTGCAATGTTCTGCAAAGCGGCCTGATTAGCTGCTTGGTTAGCAGCCTGTGCCTGAGCTTGACCTCTAAGGAGATCAGCAATCATGAGTAAAGGATCTGCTCCTTCACCAACATGGGCATCACCACGACCTCTCCTAGCATCACCTCGCAACTCTCTTTGATCCATCTGTCAAAAGAACACATAATTGTTAGTTCATAAAAATTCTAATTTACTTAATTTAATTATGATCATGTAAATTATGGTTAGGTTGTACATTAGTTAATTAGGTTCAACTACCCAACCTTAGACATATACCCAGACTCGCACTAGGTTCCTCACTGACTAACCTAGATAGGCTCTGATACCACCTCTGTAACGACCCGGATTCTCAGGCTAAATTTTGAGGCAATTCTGAGCCTAGCTCTTTATAAAACAGAGCAAACGAGCCCCAAAAATCCGGATTGCTACGCCTCTCAAAAAAATAAAAGAGGCACAAAACACATTCATTCTTTCATACAGCGGAAGTCTTAGTTAAAAACAAATCATTTATTTAATGAAATAGAGACAAAAATAAGGGAAGAGAATTTTATTCCAATACTTTCAATAATAACTCCACAAATTTGCCAAATTAAATATCCATGCCCCAAAGGACTTTGGAAAGAAAACTAAAAGAAATAAATAACTGCCTAAACTATGCCATCTCTCCCCATCCCATTGCCTAGGTCATCTCATCAGCAAATGCTCCTTCGTTTTGATCGATTTGCTGGTTTTCTGGATTTTCGCCATTAAAGTCTGTTGAAAAGTTTTAAAGGTCAGGATGCAAGAATAACGGTTATGCAGAGTAATAAAACTTAACTTAGGCAATTGAAGATGTAAAGATATAATCATCTCATATTAGAGGCATATCAAAGAAATTTAGCATATCAAGAAAGACATGGTATTTGGTGCAACAATAAGCAATAATATAGAGGTTTTTCTGATAGCACCTTTGAATTTGCAAAATAGGACTCTTTGTTAAATATGATTGTTCATTAGAGACTATTGCTCTAGTCATTAGAATCTAAGGTTCTAAAATCGTTTAGAGACTATGCTCTTCCCTTTCCTTCTCCATTAATTTCTATACACAATGATACCCATGTAGAATTATAACCTTCGAACTGTTTTTGTACGAGGATACCTTTCGCACTGTTTTTGTACGAGGAGTTCACGTAGTTCTTTTGACCTTCTCGCCCCTTTTTGGGTACGAGGGAAATGGTATCAAGGGTATATGAAACTATGGCCTTTAAATCATCTCCATCATAGGGTTGTGGGTTTTCAATGAAAACCATGAATTGGATTCAAGAATCAAGAAACAAAAACATAAGAGGTTTTATCTAAATTTTCAAGAACTCTAGTTATAGTGTAGATTACAAAACATAATCCGAAATCTTGCCTTTGCCTTTGAGTGGATTGGTTTGATTGATGTGATTGATTACTTGAATTGAGAGGATTGAATGAAGCTTGATGGATCTTGGAGTTGAAAGCCCTTCCTTCTTCTCCCTTTCCTTGAATTCTCCTTTTCTTACTCTCCTTAGGTTTTAGGGTTTTGATTTATGAAGAACATTAGGTTAAGATAGTGTATATATATGGTCATGAATCTTTTTAGGGTTTGTTTGGGTGTTAACTTACCAAAAAGGATGGAAATCGGCACTTCATAGAGAGTTTGGAAACTCTCGGATTCTCAATCCGCGACGTTCTCGGAGTTCCGAGGCATTTTCTCGGAGTTCCGAGAAATGCTCTCGGAGTTCCGAGAACCGGATTCCAAAACTACTGTCCGATTTCTCGGAATTCCGAGGTTATTTTCTCGGAGTTCCGAGATCTCTCCAGTAGTTCTCGGAGTTCCGAGAATTATTCTCGGAATTCCGAGTTTTAGTTTTTTTTTTTTTTTTTTTTTTTTTTTTTTTTTTTTTTTTTTTTTTGAGGGTTGTTACACCTGCAATGTGAGGGAGCAACCTCCAAGATATTTTCCCCCTGCGACGGATGCGTTTAAATACTCGAGTAACCAATTGTATACTGCTTCCCCCCAGTTATAGTCGCACATCTTCTCTAAATCATCGATATAGGGCCAAAACAGCTGGTCGGCCCGATGTGCAGCCTGAGTGAATAACACAGTAGCGAATAGGTGTAGCACGACATATTTCACACAAGTCTCTATGGAGGGTTGGTCCTCTAGACCAACTAAGGCCTTGATTTGCACAGAAAGGTCAGATGCCAGAACAGATCCTCTACGAAATGGCCACCTAGGCAGTAAAAGAGTGGGTTTACTCTTGTCCGTCCACGGAACCCTCGCCAAATTAATTTTTTCCCCTCTAAGGGGAAGGCCTAAAGCCAATGCAACATCGCTAGCCCTAAATGGAACTGCGATACCTCCTAGCATGAATGTCTTCGTCGCCGGATCCCACTTACTATGTAGTGCTCTAATTAGAGGCTTATGCATGACAGCCTCTTCTAGTGGATTCTGTTCTAGGCGGATGAAGTCCTTGAAAGGGGTCTTGCCTATAGCATCATAGTGGGACTGCCGGAACTGTGTACTCCGCATCTCCTTAATAAAGCACGATGGAGAACATCGTGCAGGGACATATGGATCCTGTAAAACAACATACATAATCAGAGCGTCAACTTTTATCAAGTAACTTAGATTAAAACTGTAAAGATCAAATACACTTACATGTTTCGCCTTCACTTCACTCTTCTGACCTTTCACGTTGCTTTTCATCTTCTGACCTTTCACGTTGCTTTTCATCTTCTGACCTTTCACTTTGGTTTTCATCTTCTGACCTTTCACTTCAACTATCTTCTTCTCACCTCTATTTTTCATTTTTGCCTTCTCACCTTTCAATTTCATTTTCCCCTTACTACCTTTCATTTTAATCTCCTCATTCTTTAAACCCATTGCGGGCTTCCTATTACACTTTCGACTCCGGCTCTCATTTGCCTATTAACACAATTAGAGAATAAAAGAGCATTCTATTGACTAACAATCTAAAACGAGAACAAAAAAGACTACACTTACACGCGTCTTCATTGTAGACTTTGCCTTCTCCCAATCCAACTATATAACTGTCACAAAAAAGAACATAATTAATTGTAATGTAAGTTCATGTTTCTTAAAATGGGGTTCGCAACTCAAATATGTGATTCTCAAGTGTAGAAACCATACCAAAAATTACTATATGAACAATGATCCAAAAGAGGATTGGCAACAATCTGAAAATGGGGATTATCAACCTCCCTTGAGGAGGTTTTCAACAGTGGAGAAGGGGGATTATCAACCTCAACAGGGAGTTCTCAACACTACAAATATTAATTATCAACCTCAACCGGGATTCACAACACTGGAAATGGGTATTATAAACTCCCTGAGGGGGTTTTCAACACTAGAGAAGGGGGATTATCAACCTCAATAGAGAGTTTTAACACTGGAGTAGGGGATTATCAACCTCAACAGGGGGTTCTTAACATAGGAAATGGGGATTATCAACCTCCCTTGAGGGGGTTTTCAACACTGTAGAAGGGGGATTATCAACCTCAGGAGGGGGTTCTCAACACTGGACAATGAGGATTATCAACCTCAACAGGGGGTTCTCAACAGAAGAGAAGGGGGATTACCAACCACAGGGGGTTCTCAACACACGAGAATGAGGATTATCAACCTCAACAGGGGGTTCCCAACACTGGCAATAGGGATTATCAACCTCAACAGGGGGTTCCCAACACTAGCAATAGGGATTATCAACCTCCCTTCAGGGGTTTTCAACATTGGAGAAGGGGGATTATCAACCTCAATAGGGGGTTTTAAACAGTGGAGAAGAGGGATTATCAATGTACCTAGAAAGGATTCTCAACACTGAAAGTGGGGGATTATCAGCCTGAAAAGGGGTTCCCAACACTGCAAATGGGACATTATGAACTACCTAGAGGGGGTTCTCAACACTGGCAATGGGGGATTATCAACATCCTAGAGAGGGTTACTAACACTGGAAATGAGGGGATTCTCAACACTGGCAATGAGGGATTATCAATCTACCTGGAGGGGGTCCTCAACACTTAAATTGAGGGATTATGAACCTCAAAAGGGGGTCCCAACACTGGATATAAAGCATCCCAACACTGGAAAAGGGGGGTCCCAACAGTGGAAATGGGTTCTCAACACTAAAAATGGGATATTATGAATCTCAAAAGGGGATTCTCAACACCGAGAATGAGAGATTATCAAAAGGGGGTTCTCCACAGTCAAAATCAAACAAAATAGGGAACAAAAAAAAAATTTAAACCCTAGACGTGTAAAGACTTCCAAATACTGACAATGAAACAATACACCACAAAGGTAACTTAATAGAACGAAAAAAAAAAGTAAAAAAATATGAAATACGACACCCTAACATACCTGCACGATGGGGATGGGAGAAAAATGAAGCCCACGCCGGAAAAAATGAATCCCTCGCCGGAAAAATGAAGCCCTCGCCGGAGAAAAATGAAGCCCTCGCCGGAATACACTTGATAACGGAGGAGAGAGGTTCGGAATAATGCAGGAAACCGTCCCACTCCAGAGAAAAATGAGAGATCTTCACGCCGGTCACACCTCACACCGGAGAAGATGGGTTTCAGGTGGTTCAAATGAAAATGGAGTAAAAGTAAAAAAAAAAAAACCCTCTGTATAGTAAAAAACGAAGAGAAAAAAAGCCTCTCTACAGTTAAAAAAAAGCCTCTGTACATTGGGTTTTTCGTTCTCAAGGGTATTTACGTAAAAGGCCATGTCAGAAAACGTATTTCGACCTCCGTTCACAAACTTTCAAAAGGGTGTCACCTATTCACTATTTTCGTATTTTTCTGTCACCAGTTCACAATTTTTCCTGAACTTTTTAAAGAAAACGTGGTACCCACTTGCTAATTTGCCGTTTCTCGTATAAGAATGCCCTCTCTTCATTTCTCACGTTTTGGGTCTGACAATAGTAATTTCTAATTTATTCTATTGCATAGGAATGCAATACAAGTGGGACCCACTTACTTGCTATTCTTATATATTTGGCCTTATATGCATACCACTCATATTTTTTGTCTTGTTGCTATAACAATCTATTCCCACGTCAAAAAGTTAAGGAGAGGAGAAAAAGTCAACCTGAAATTACAAAGAAAAGAGGAAAAGTTGCTGAAATTTGCTTACAAGTTGCTAAAATTATTTACACAAGGTAAAAGTTGCTGAAATTATAAAAGCAAGGCAAGGAGGAGAAAAAATATAAAGATGCCAAGTTTCTTTTTTTTGTGAACTTCCTTGGGGGCTGAAATTAGAAGGGAATTTCTTCTATATAATGGAATGAAGAATAACAAAGGACTCTCTCTACTCTCTCTTTAATCTCTTGTTCTCTCTTCCTTCCTTTCAAAGTTCTTTTTCTTTTTCTTTCTCTTTTCAACTCTCAATCCAAGGCATCATCATCCACCATTCAAACTCAAGGTGACATTAGAGCTTGAAGGAGGAAGATTCAACCAAAGATTGGAGGAGAAAAAGAATAAGTTCTTTTTATTTTTATTATTTATTTTCAAGTTCAAGTTGATGTACTTTTGTTTCAATTCAAATTAGTGGAGTAATTTGCTTTTGTTTCATTTTCTTTCAAGTTCTATATGGCAATTCTTCTCCCATCTATCTCTTTTATTTTTATTTTTCTTCCCTTCTTCCTGAATAATTACTTAGGGTTTAGTTGAAGCCATGGGAAAGGAGAAATATTTATAATTAAATCAATCTACTCAATTGAAAAATTGTGTAGGATTTTGTGTTTGGTAAATCCCAATCATTCATAGATACGAGTCCAACCAGCTCATCAGGGGTTATATCAACGAACACTTGTGCTGTATTCAGTTCGCGAAGTATAACCTGACGATGCTTAGGCGACGACATCAACAGACCCCAAATAGAAACATTAGCTTGAGTCTTCCTAAGCTGCTTCAACAGAATGTCTTCATCTTCTTCAGGACCCAACCTCTGATTCTGGTTTTCAACTGCTCTGGCAATCTCAGCAAGATTCTCTGCTCTCAGCTCGGGAGGCTTAAAGACACGTCCACCACGGGTAACATGGCGAACCTCGTCACAGGGATCGTTTAACAGTAGCAAGTCCTCATCCTCAAGCTTAAGGACATATGGGACTTCGCCTTTCTCTTCCTCCCCCTCGAATCTGAGGACATTCAGAGGATTTCCCAACTTCTTGCGTAGAGGACAAGACATAAGGCTTTTCGCATTCAACCTCCTCCTCATCAGATTCCCATCTCAAGATATATGGCTCATCAGAAATAACGGCACATATACGGGAATGATCCAGGACAACTTCTTTAGTAAGAATGGCATAGACATTCGGAGGAGACATAGCATGCGTTGGCAATGGATTCCTGGTGACATTAGGAAGGGCTTCCACCGCGATTTCTTTTGCCTCAATCTTATTCTGGATCTTAGTGCCAGACATCTGTTAGTCAAATGCCCAAAACTCTGGTGATATTCACAGTATTGGTCTTTCCTCCAATATTTCGGAAGAGGATCTGGAACTTCCCGGGGTTCTAGCAGAGTGATCTTCTTATCCCTCAACAGCTTTCTGAGAGCTACAGATAGGGAATAGGGTAAAGGAGTGAATTGTCTGGGCTCATTCCTCTCCGGACGACCTCCTTCAGGACCTTCTCTCCTAACTGGATGAGCAGTATTCACATTGTTAACTTCCTTCGGAGGCGCCATAGGCCTTTTTCCCTCTCTGACATCTGAAGTGGAGGTCCTAGTTCTCAAGCCGCCCTTGGCCAGTATATCTTCGATTCTCGTCCTGGTCTTGATCAGGTGATCAAAGTCATTGAAGTACTGGATTGACATATGAGGAAAGTAAAAAGGGGAAAGATTCTTGACAGCAATCTTGATAAGATCTTCATCCGGTAACTTGTTGGTCATTTGCGCTGCCTTTCTCCTCCATCGCCGAATGAAGGAAGTAAATGTCTTATTGGGTCCTTGTTTCAGGGATTTTAGGTCCCTTTTTGTCACGTCAATCCCCTCTTCCATGGAGAATTGCTGGACAAATTTGTTAGCTACACCTTCAAGGGTCCTGATTTCTTCTGGCTTCAGATCCAGAAACCACTTCTTGGTTGTCCTAGTCAAAGTTCTAGGGGACACTAGAGCAATCTGCTGTGGGGATAAACCGTGCTGCTGCAAAAGAGGAAGGACATACTTGATATGGCTACGAGGGCACCCCATTCCGTCGCATTTGTCAAAGTCTGGCATTTTGAACTTGGGTGGAAGTACGACCCCTGGAGCTATCATGAATTCAGACATATCTAGCTTTTTGGGACCTTGGCACTTCATGGTTTCCATATCCCGGGTCAGCTTCTCAATTTGGTCAGCCAATCCTTTTGCTTTATCAGGATTTCCCAGGTTAGGAAGACAGTTCTCCTTCTGCGTATTGGTCCTCATCAAAGTCCTCGAATTCAGGCAATACAGCTGCCCAGGGAGAAACAAGAGGGACGGAAGGTAAAACTGGAGGCTGCCGATGGGTAGGCTCTTTAGAGGTAGAAAGACGGTCATTGTTCAAGAGGGCTATATCATCCTTCATGGCACACAGCTGAAGAAGAATAGCCTTCATCATCTCATTCGTATCAGGACTGTTGTTTCCGGCCTCTTCCATTGATTCAGATGCAAGTTGAATTGGTGAAAGTATTTTCGGAAGACCAAGGAGAAGCGGCGCAGGGGAAGTAAAGGATTCTGGGGAAGAAGAATATCTACTCAGCCTGGAATCTGAAGATTGACGGGACCAGGCCGATTTTGAATTGACTTTCTTGGGAGCTATTGTGGCGAGTTAAGACTCCTGAATGGAAGTTAATAAGTTAGATTGCACATTTGATAATTGAGATGGAATACTTCACACAACTTCAAGACGAGAGAAATAGAAAGAACACATTTTCATTGATCACAAGTCAAACAGCAGTTACGATTGATAAAACATGTCACTTTTAATTACAAGTAAATGAAACCCAGTGAGCATAATGAATTTTGAAATTAAAATGACAATTGTATGAAAATGGTCTTCAATGTTCCATGATCCGAGCTCTCTTTCCCGCAGGCTCTTCTGGTAACTCCTTCCGTTGGACTTTAGATGATAGAGCAAATCTCTTATCGGTAACCTTGTTTCCCCAAGCAGCTACAATAGACTTTATGAGATCGGGAGTAAGCTTTTCGCAAGGAGGAGGGGTTACAAATCCGGGAGGACATGGATTTCCCGTGATCTGGTAAAGCAAACGAGTGGGAGCATAAAAGGTTGACTTTTCCAAACCCATAAGATACACAAATGGATGCGGGTAGGTGCTAGTGATAACGTGTAAGCATGAATGACTCACCCAGTGAAATTGATCCTTCTCCACGTGCTGTAACCAATTACACCACTCCTCAATGGATTGCGGTTGGTTGGCCATTGGTTGCCAGGATGGGGAATTTTCAGGGTGTACTTATCACGGCTTTTTGGATGGAGGATAGTGAGTTTTTCACAAAGCCATACGTATAACAATTTGGCACACCCATAGAAACTATTTTGAACCTTTTGATGGTCAATCCGGTCTAGTCCAGAAAAGGTTTCTGCCAGCATAATAGGAACATAATTCCTTCCTTTGTTAATTTGGTCTACTACACCAAACAGAGCCAACAGGGCGGCACGGGAGTCTCCACGAATGACATGACGCGCAAGAACTCCAAAGATTAAGGCATTACGTCGACAAGTCTGAAAATGGGAGTTAGCAGGGTCAAAGTTCTTTGAAAAAAGTTTAATGAGATCATAAACTTCCACGTATGTGCCCTTGAAACAAGGTAGAGCATCAACAGTATCATTTTTTAATAGTCCACAGAAGAGGGAATGGGAGTCCATGCTTGAGGGTCGAATCCAAAGTCCTTCAGGTGGGATTTCTAACAGGGCGCACCAATCTTCAAAGATTGGACAGAATTCGAAAGGACCAAATCGAAAAACATGAAGGGTGTGATCCCAGAATTTTGCAGCTGCTTGGAGAAATTTCCAATTCACGTCGGATACGCTCAAATGATTGAATGTGCTTATAAATCGATCAACCATGCTCCTTTCATACTCACGCGGGAGAGCTTTGGTAGCCTCACTAATCCAATCCTTCAATACATTATTTGACATGGTTAAACCTAACATAGAGATAGGATAAGATTATTAGAAAATGAAGATAACCTGGTATAAATAAATGACAAGGATAAATTTAAAGATTAATCGCATGGGAAGGATACAATTGATGACACAGAATTTTTCATCACTGATCAAGGATGATCAGCAAATCAGAAAGGTAAACCATGGCCACAAAATGACAGAAGTAGGTCATAGACCAGATCTAAATCTGATGATGGATACCAACAACTATTCGATCAATATGATGAAAAATGATAGACCATGGTCATAAAGACAGCAGACAAGCCATCAACTAGATCTAAGACACCACGAGTAGACAAGTAAGGATCTAATCCTACTGAGTAATATATACATAAGCTGAATTTACGATACAACCAAAGAATGGATACATAACCAAAGGGTAGCCAATAAATTGTGACCATGAGAACGACCTGCACAGGCCACTAACCCAGTGAAACTGAAGGGGATGCAAATATAACTGATCAAACCATAAGTTTTCACTAGAAATGGGTTTTAAACTAATCGAGGCTATACATGGGAATCGAAACAAGGTAAACTGACTCTAAAGAATAGCAGTCATGCTCAAAAATATTTTGTGAAAAATTCAGCAGCATAAAGGCTAGACAAGAGAGTTAAGATAAGGTAAACTCATGGTTTAACTAACTTTAAGAAACAGCGGTCATGCTCAAAATGTTCTGGATAAAATCCTGCAGCATAACGACGCTAGACAAGAAAGTCAAAGTAAGGTAAACCATGATTTTCCTAGCTCTAAGAAATGGCGGTCATGCTCGAAATGTTCTGGACAAAATCCGGCAGCATAACGGCACTAGACAACAAAGTAAGGTGAACTAAGGATTTTTCCTAACTCTAAGAAATAGCGGTCATGCTCAAAATGTTCTGGATAAAATCCGGCAGCATAACGGCTATACAAAGGATTCCCACAGCTCAACCAAAGGGTATGTAAATGGAAAGAATAGTAGTACAAGACTCTCAGTAAGAATACTACTACTCAACTGACAGTAATAAGATAAGCTCACAATCGGTAAACGAAACGTGGTCACAAGAGAAAGATAATCTAATGAATGACTGACTGCAGATGAGAATGTATGACAACGGAGCAACTCCTACAATCAACAGATCAAAGGACAAATCATGGCCAAGGTAATGGCGATCAAAAGCCACTGACTAGATCTAGATCTGAGTAAGGAATGGGTACCACCGATTGAAATAAATAAGGAACTCTAACTAAGAGGAGAACCTTAATATACATAATCAGTATATATAGGTATATACACATATACATATATCCTAACCAGGGGCACCAGCCCTAAACCTAATCTAGCGGAGTCAAGGAAGTCTCGACTCAAGACAGACTGATGAGTGTACTAGGACCGTGCTGTAGCCATGTAAAATGAGCTACCCTAGTCTACAAATGGGACAAAGCTCCTAACTCTAAGCTTTACATGTGTAAACAACACATGTTCGACCCTTATATGAATGCAATATATATAAACACGTGTACTTCCTAGTTGGATTTCACTAAGTCAGTAAGTATATACATAATATATAAAACAAAGTAGGGCTCCGGACTCAATCTATCGAGTACTATGCTTATGAACCATACTTAATATGTATAACTCAAGTGCACCGAGTGTTATACATAGTATGCTTCATTGCTCATCGGCTGCTGTAAACACAAGTGCACTGAGTGTTTACGGGTGCAGCGCCAACGCATAGCTTGGAAATAGATTCAATAACGCCATCACAGTAATGACATCCCAATCAGGCACGCATTGTATCTATCCCGTAGAGCCAATAATAAGAAAAAAAATGAAAGAAATAAAAAATAAGCAATATGATAACATATGATGTGTAGTGTGTGAATCCCTTGTTTTAATTATGCACCTATCTAGTGCCCCTGGATTCTAACGATAGAATTCCCATTTAAAATGATTTTAGCTCAAATTTCTCCAGAGTTAGTAAAAATGGCATTTTTTACAGAGTTAGGCATTGTTTCAAGAAGTCCCCAGCAGAGTCGCCATCCTATGGACCCAGATCCGAGAGAGGTGGGGGACGGGCCCCCCAGACGAGTCTCAGGATCATCCACGTGAAGGAGAGCTCCACCAAGGAACTCTCGAAAGAGTGCCCCTCACAGCATGAGTGGCGATGTAAAGTGAGATACCTCTCGATTCGGGGACTAGCCCGGATTCGAGGCGTACCTTAAACAAAGAAAGAGTCGCCATCCAGGGAAATAGGCCCTAGATCCCATGCTGTGCTCTAACGCAACAGATAACCAGAGATACAAAAGGTTCGTGCCTGATGACGAATGGATAAGGGTTTACGCGCCCCCAATTCGCCCAAGTGCAAGCACCTGGTCTCTTATGCCATTTATTATTAACTTTGAAGAGTTTTGGGCGAAAATCATGCGAAATGGGAACGAATATCCCCGAGATAAAGTCTAGCTAATCATGCATATCTCGGAGATGAATAGGAAGCACACACAAAAGAAAATGAAAGACATGCCACCTAAGAATAGCTAGGTTATGAGTGTCATACCTGATTGGTGTCTAAGTTCTGGTGGATAAACACACGCATGCTACAGCTAAAGGTATAGGATCTGTACATGAAAGTAAGAAAACACAGCAAAACATGCAGCACAACCCATGACTCGACACGACAAACCCTAAACTCTAAGGTGATACTTGACTCGGACCAAGATGGCCATCCATCCTAGCTGCACTACGTATCCCGGCCTCAGGAAGAATCAGAGTCAACGTAGTTCGGCGACCTATGCTAAACTACAATGCCTAACCCTCTATGACAGCTATCCTAGACTCGATCAACTAGACGTGACTAGTTTTTAAAGCTTCTTGCGTCATTACTAAGTTCTAGTGAATGGTAATTTTTAGGACTCCCTATATGCTCTAACTAATGCAAGTGGCCCTACACCCTATGTGTGACTAGGCTGTGTGTCCTAAGGAAAACTATGGGCTATCTAAGCGCATTCTAGTCTAGCCGTCGGCTCGACTAAGTGTCTAACCGACCACGACTCGAGGCCTCCTAACTCTGAGGACACTCACACGACAAGACTCAGCATATCAACACAAACAGGACAGACTCCTAACTCTAAGACACCCCAAACGCCTAGGACAGACTCCTAACTCTATGGGAAGATCTTTTGAAAATTATTGGTAAGGTTATTTTGGAGAATTTTTGTAGTTTTGGAAGGTTTGAAAGGTTTTGAAGCTTATAGAAGTTTTTGAAATTGTGACTGAACTCAGGATGCCAGCTGCAAGCCTGAGCTACCTACGTACCCCTCAGCTAGGGATCAAGCCATTCGTAGTTCGGACCTGATTTTCCTAACTACTCCTAATGACTCGAGATTTTTGAGATTTTTTAGTTTTTCAGATGTTTTTAATGTTTTTGACTCAAGAGGATAGAATCTTACCATCATAAGGGTTGGATAGACTCCAGATATCCCGCAAAGGTTGGACAGCATCCTATACTTTGCGGGAGAAATGAACAGAATCACGACTCTGCAAGGGTTGGACAGCATCATATACCTTGCAGGAGCGGATAAAAATCACACGACTTGATGAGAGGATTGACAGAATCCTAACCCCTATGATGATAGGACAGACTCCTGAAAGATTGACTCTAAAAAATAGAAGGACGGAATCCTAAACTCTATGAAGGTTGGACAAAATCCTATATTCTATAGAGGCAGGACAGACTGATGAATTTTAAAAGGGTAGGACAGACTCTTAAACTTTAAAAGGGTAGGACAGACTCCTGAACTCTAGGGTGGTAGGACAGACTCCTAAACTCTCTATGACAGACTCTAAAGAAGAAGAAATCCCTTAACCTGCGAAAGCTCTAAGGCAGGAAGGGAAGGGGTTGGCTCACGAAGCATTCCGTCATAGCCTAGGTCAGACAGAAAACCTCTGAAATCAATGGAC
Organism: Tasmannia lanceolata; assembly: GCF_043159265.1. NCBI lineage: Eukaryota > Viridiplantae > Streptophyta > Magnoliopsida > Canellales > Winteraceae > Tasmannia > Tasmannia lanceolata. The sequence goes on from NW_027518721.1 coordinate 3,962,078, forward strand.
AATGTAGGAACCCTGAGATCTAAGGAAAATCCTAAAACTGAGAGAAGCCTCGAAAGGGAAGGAAAGAGAAAGCTAAAGGGGGGCTCCAAGTAACCTCATCACAGCCCATGCAATGATGCAACGGAGGCAACTAATAGACCGAGTTGGTCTTCTAGTGAGGATACAACCATTTGTGAGACTCGGGTAGGCACCTAATGTGTGACTCACTAAGGAGACATAGCTTATCTCCAAATGGCTTGATTTTCTATTGAGATAAAACATGCCTCCCTAAGGGGTTGGGCTCTAGGTGAGGAAGGTCTCTTCTATACTCTAATTCTCTCTGCATTGATCTCCCCCTCAACTCCTTATCTCTTCCAGAAAAGAAATTCATTTTTAGCTCTCAATTTTCTCACCCCTCTATATTTTCACTCCACATCAAATTCCTTTGAAATTTCTACTCAAATGAAGAATCTTATACAGCTCTAAATTTCAAAGTGAGTTAAACTTTAAAAAAATCTAGTTCAAGAACTTTTGTTTGTATTAGAATTAATATGCCAACAGGTTGTAAATATCAGGGAATAAAATCTAAGGATTTGACCCGGATCTAAATCCACACATCCATACGCAACAAATCTCTGAAATCAATGATCAAGAGCTTTAATTTGGATCCAAATCACAAGGCCAAATTATCAACGAAATAAGGAATTAAAGGTCAAAAGAATTGCTTCAAACCCAACTTTCAAAGCTAAACTAATTATAAACATAAGAATTCAGTAAAAAAAAACAATTTAGATCCCAACTACCAGACCAAATCAGCTATGAACAGGAGAAATTGGTGGTCAAAATCTGACTTCATGAGTAGAAGAAATGCAAATAACCAAAGATTACTTAATGCTATTATGCCAAGATCGTATTAATTAGCATTTTAAACATGAATTCAAAGAGGAAATATTACCTGAGCTGTTAGAAGAGGAGAAATGACATACCTGAAGATCGCTACAAACTCAAGTCTGATGGCGGGATGCCAAAATGGGATGATCGGTGGAAATGGGTGTGATTTGCAAAGGAGGTGGGGTTTGTAGATGGTTGAAATCAAAGGGGTGGATGGAGAAGAAAAATGGGTTTGATGGTGATTAGAATCGGTGGTGGAGATGATAGCTTGGGAGGCTGGAGATGGTGGTATGGGCGGCAACTTGGGAGGCCGGAGCTCCGGCGAGACACCGGAGAAGACAAGGTTTGGGGCCGAGCTCTCCTCTCCTTCTCTCTCTTAGCTAAGGTTTAAATCGTGTGATGGAGTAGAATGTGTTTTGGTGGTGGCTCAGATTTGCAGAGGTGGAGGTTGCGGCCGATGGAGGTGGAGGTGGTAGTGGGGAGGTTATGGTGGTAATGGGGTGAATGGTGGGAGTGGAGGTGGATTTTTGAAAATGGGTTTGGGGAAATGGCAGAGGATGGCCGGTGAAGGAGGTGGGTGGAAGAGAGGGATGAGAATGGGGATTGTGGTGGCTTAGGGAAGAAAGTGGGCGGCTGTGGAGGAGGCTTGGCCGGAGGAGTGGCCGGAGGTGGAAGAAGGTGGTGGCTGTGGGGTTCGGTGGCTGATGGCGGTGGATTTTGGGTTTTCAAAGTGGGTTTGGTCTCGAAAATGGGTTTTGGGGGTGGTAGAGAAGGTGGTTGGGTGGAGGAGAGGGTTTGGATGGGGAAAACGGTGGAGGAGGATTCTGGAGGGGCTTGCCGTGGAAGATGACCGGAAGTCCTCTTCTTCTTTTTTTCTTTCTTTTTTTTTTTTTTTTTTACAGTTCTCGGTTTTCCCCTCTCCTCTCTTTGTTAAATGAAGAGACGGAAATGGTGGTCGATGGAGGTGATACTTGGTGGGAGTGGAGGTGGTGGCCAGTCGGAGATGCCTGGTATAGAGAGGGTGGAGAAGATGGTGGCTCCGGCGGGAAGGTGGTGGCGATAGGTGAAGAAAGTGGGTGGTTGGTTGCAGAGATGGGTTTTAATGGGGTTTTGATGGTGTAGGAGATGGGGATGGTGGCTGAGAAGGGGGTTTGGATGGTGTGGGTGATGGAGAGGTTGTGGGGGTGGAGGTGGTCGGTGATGGTGGCTGAGAAGGGGGTTTGATGGTGGTGGAGGTTGAAAATGGGTTTCTTGAAATGGCAGAGGATGGCCGGTGAAGGAGATGGGTGGAGAAGAAAATCTGCAGAGGTGGTGGTGGCTTAGGGAAGAAGGTGGGCGGCTGTGGAGGAAGCTTGGCCGGAGGGGTTTTGGAGGTGGAAGAAGGTGGTGGTGGATGATGAGGGCAAGGTGGAGGCACGGCCAGAATCCGGCAAGCTTGCCGGAGAAGATGAAATGGGGCTTCTATGCTTCTCTCTCGCTCTCTGTTTTCTCTCTCTCTGTTTTTCTCTTCAACAAAAATGAGACCCCCCTCTCTTCTTTTTTTTTGTTTTTTATAACTAGGGTTAGGGACCTAGTTCTAATCCTCACCATCCATCTCCTTTGATAGCCTAGATCACTTCTCCTTGTGCTAAAATCTGAAACCCTAAACATGTGCTTTCCATCATGGCCCTACACTTGTCCTTCTTTTGATCTTAGGGTCATTGCTCATTGCTTATAAAGGAAGCAATGAGAACATCCAAGAATACCCTTGAAGATGGGTTGATTTCCTTCTTGCCCAACACCTCTATTTTGATTTTTTATTAAAGAAGAATGATATACCCGACTCCTCTTTTTGCTCTAGACAGCCCCATTTAGTGCATTTTAACTACTCTTTTTATACTACCAGGGAGGCCTCAGGTAGAAAATAGGGTAAAAATAAAGGGAGAGATTCTCTTCTCCCTACTCAATCCTAGCCTTTTGATTTGATCCAATGGCTTTTAGAGATTGCTTACACCTTAAGCAATATTAGAATTCCAAAATCACCCCTCGAGGGATGGCAAATCACCATTTTACCAAACAAAAATATCTTGTCTTTTAAAGAAAAATGAGGGTGATATCTACACAACCAAGCTTTGATAATTCATACCCTATCACAACCCAGTTTTGATTATTGCACAAACTTCGCCCGTCTTTCTTTACATTTTTCGCCCAATTGCCATGAAATTTTGCAGGGGTATTCCCGAGAATACTAACAACCTCCTGGGAGAATTGTACCCACAAATGCGCACAATAAGATGCCCAAAACTTGAGTCCTCTTCTCATTTTGGGCCCAGTCCTTCAGGAATTTGTTGAGATTAATTTTGGGATATTTTGGGATTTGAAATTTGGGAATTTCATTCAATTTTTGAAGCTCTTATTCGATTTTGGGGACTTTTAGGGTCCGGTAAAAATGGGGTGTCTATAACCCTACACCCTATGTGTGACTAGGTTGTGCGTCCTAAGAAAAACCATGGGCTATCTAAGTGCGTTCTAGTCTAGCCATTGGCTCGACTAAGTGTCTAACCGATCACAACTTGAGGCCTCCTAACTCTAGGAACAGTCACACGACCAGACACACAAAGCAACAACCCATGCAGGAAAGACTCCTAACTCTAAGATACCCCAAACGTCTAGGACAGACTCTTAACTCTATGGGAAGATCTTTTTGAAAATGGTTTGTAAGGTTATTTTTGAAGAATTTTTGTATTTTGGGAAGGTTTGAAAGGTTTTGAAGCTTATGGAAGTTTTTGAAGTTATGACTGAACTCAGGATGCCAGCTGTAAGCCTGAGCTGCCTACGTACCCCTCAGCTAGGGATCAAGCCATCCGTAGTTCGGATCAGATTTTGCTAACTACCCTATGAAAGAATGACAGAATCCTAGATTTTATGAAGGACAAGAAGGAATCCTATGGCTCTATTAAGAAAGGACAGAATCCTATGATTCCATGATGGTAGGACAGAATCCAATAACTCTGCAAAGGTAGGACAGACTCCTCACTCTGAGAGGGGAGTGCTAATGAGACTGGGCTAGTCTCTGTGTGAGGGAATAAAGAAGAGGAAATAGGGGTTGCTATATGGACTAAGCAAGTCCCCTGAAAGATGGGCTTGGGATGACTCCTTCATCGTCCATAATGGAGGAAAAGTTCCCAGAAAAATGATAGAATCCTAGACTCATAGAGGGTCCCTCCAATGAACTGTATAAAGAGTAATCCTGAAGAAATGAAGTAGATCGCAAAAGATAGAGATGTCCCCGAAAACCCCAAGGAGTCGCGATCTACGCGCTGCGAAAACACTAGTGAAGCTAAAGTATGATCTACCATAACGATCTACAAAATGGGAAATAGAAATTGAATAATCAAGAGCATCCTTCCAGATGCCGAGGAATAAAGTTTTGAATAAAACTAATGCCAATGGCCATGGCCAAAATATTCTTACAATTCGCATAAAAGTCACTATGACTCGAATGAAAGGATCCAACTAGAATCACGCAAATGACAGAACATGGGTCTATCCTACTTCGTTGCAACTAGTGATGGACAAAGGAGAGGAATACCTTTGAATGGTAATATCTACATGAAATTCTAATGAGAAATAATCCTCTGCTCCTCTCCTTTCAGGTTGTGAGGTATTTGTTTCAAGTACAAAGTATTTGGTCTACCATAAGTTGACAAAACACATCCAGTTTAAACCCTGCTTTGAAAACTGAACTGGGAAGTGACACCCTGGCACCCTATCTTTTGGGTTGCAGTGATATTAAAGTGGGATTACAGTTTTACGAAAATTCAGAAACCCATTTGGAAAGACAAATAAGGTGAGCTGTGCCATTATCAAAATATAACCCAACCAAACAAGAAAATGAGGTGAGCATCATCAAGTTTTGATTCATACACCAATACACTTTATCCTTTAGTGATTAAAACGTTATTAGTTTTTAAAAGACTTCTGAGCTAGTTGGAAGAAAAGGACAAGGTGAATTGTGAGATTCTCAAAGCATGATTGAACTAATGTTATTTTCCACAAAGATACTAAATCATTTCAGTGCTATTATCCAAACACGGCTGCATGGCCTCTTGAACCTCTTGAATGACCCGCCCTGTATGATTAACCACATTAAAAATGTCCATTGAAACGTGTAAATTGAACCCACATTAAAAATGTCTATTGAAACGTGTAAATTGAACCCACATTAAAAATGTCCATTGAAACGTGTAAATTGAACCCACTGTTGTAACAAATAACACTAATTCATGTACTCATAAAAACGATTGAAACAAAAATCCATGGCAACTCAAACCTAAGAGTAAAATCCATGGGAAATTTCAATTATATCACAAACACCCCACACAGCTTGAACATTCCTGTATTATAGAGAATTATGCGCAAACACATAAAAATGAAATCTCACTTGATTAGCAGATGCCCCCAACCAGAATATATCATGGAAGGATCATTCCTTTACGAAGAACAAATCGAAAATAGTATGAAGATCCCAATAATAGCTCTCTATTCCAAATGATCGCAAAGCAAAAGCGGAAATATACACACCAACGCTGATATGATAAAAGAGAAATTAGAACACCATGAGGGCAAGACATCAAATAGAGCTTACCAGAGAATAGAGCGTAAAATTAAAGGAAGAAGTCTAGATAGATGTTACCTGTTCACTTATTCTTGTTACTTTGAAATTGGGCAGATCGATGGTCGGATCCTTTGTTCCAATTCGAAATTAGCCGAGCTTCGAGCCTTCCTCTTTCTCCGATCGTCTTAAAGCTCTAAATCCTAGAAATAAGAAAAGGGGGGTTGATAGATGAGGTGAATGGGACCTGGTGAAGTGGGTTTGGGTCGGATTCATTGGGATCTTGAAATGGGTTTGGCTAAAATAAGCCGATGGAGTGGATGGGGTTAGAGATGAGGTCCAAGGATGAGATGAAGGGGATCTGGAGATAGCTTAGGGAATCTTGGGTTTAAAAGATTAGAAAATGCGGGTTTTCAATAGAGGTGAGTTGTGAGGAAGGAGATGAAGATGAAGGGGTGTTGCCGGATTCCGGCAAAATCCGCCGGAGAAAATGGAGATGGGGGTATTGATGGGTGAGAAATGGTGGATGGTGGTGGTGGTTGGCCGGAGATGAGGAGATGGGTTCCAAGGGTTTGTAAAAGAAAAATAGAGGCGATAGGGATAGAGAGTAGACTAGGGTTTTGATGGTAGGGCCGATGGTGTTGGTTGAGGGTTTTTTTTTTTGAAATGGGTTTTGTGTTGGTAGTGGCTGATGTGTGGAGATTAGTGGTGAGATGGGTTTCTTAGCTCTCAAAAAAAGGGTAATGATTAGGGTTGTAGGTCCGGTGGAGAAGAAGATGGTGAGAATGGGCTATGGTGGTTGGCCAAAGGCCCGCCGGAAAAGATGGGGATAGGGTTTGATGGAGAGAATGGAGGTTTGTGATGGAGGGATGGAAAAATGAGGAGGGTTTGGAGCTATTGGCAATGAGGATTCGGATCCTTGCCGGATTCCGGTTGGGATGGCCGGAGAAGAGGGTGAAATGGATGAAGAGGGTTTGGACGAAAATGGTGGGAGTGGAGGTGGTGGAGATGGCTTGTGGAAGTGAAGAAGAGATGAGGCCGTGGGGATGGGGGTTGCCGGAGAAAGGAAGGATGGCCGGGCGGCTCCTTCTTCTCCCTCTCTCTGTTTTCTCCTCTACTATATATCAAGAGAAAAAAAATGAAGAGACCCTCCTCCCATTCGAGTGCCCTAATCGATGTTTATAAAGGGAAACTGATAAAATTTCCCCCCATTTATACTCCCTGGACTGCCCCACAGTGATTTATGACTACTCTTTTTAATTTATAAAGAGGTGGTCCAGGTAGAAAACGGGGCGGAAATTTTCTTCTTTTCAGATGATCCTAACCCTCTAATTCGATCCAAAGGCCAATAGGGGTGGCTTGCAACAAAAGTAAAGCCAGAAATCCAAAATTACCCTTGTAAAAATGGCAAATCACCTTTTTACCAACAAAAATCCCTCATCCTGCATTTTGATACCCGCACTATCTCTGCTTGTCTTATTTTTCATTTTTCGTCTGATTGCCTTGAAATTTTGCAGGGGTATCCCTGAGAACACTAACAATCTTCTGGGGAATTTGTACCCATGAATGCGCGCAATAAGATGCTCAAAAACTCAGGCCTTCTTCTCATCTTGGGTCCACTCTTCACAATTTCTTCAACTTCGAGACCTCAACTCTATTTTAGGAACTTTAGGGCCTGGTCAAAATGGGGTGTCTACAGATGCCCCTCTTTGGTAGAGTGTGCTTGTCGTACAATTGCCAAAGCTGAATAGACAGCACATTTTGACAGGCCCAAGGCTTCAAACAAAAAGGATGTAAGAGGATAACAAGGTGGGTCGACGAGACAGATTCTCATCGGATTAATTGAAAATGGATAATAAGATGAATTGACAAGACAGATTCTCGTAAAGAAAACTGAAATGATGATGAAATAGTGAGACAGACTCTCGATAGATGGTGGGACAGAATCTCAATGGGATGGTGAGATAGACTCTAAATGGGATGGTGAGACAGACTCTCAATAGGATAATGAGATGGACTCTCAATGGGATAATGAGACAGACTCTCAACTAAAGGACGAGACAGACTCTCGACGGAATAATGAGACAGACTCTCAAAGAAAGCACGATGGAATAATTAGACGGCCTCTAATTAAGCCACTCCAGGGTTTTAGAGGATTATAAAGTGGAATGATTGGACAATCATCTTAATCAAGCCACTCCAGGATCTAAAAAGACAGCTTCTGACAGATCAACTAAGCGGAATGATTAGACAATCATCATGATCAAACCACTCCAGGATCTGAGAAGACGGCCTCTTGACAGATCAACAATGAGGGATGATTAGACAATTATCACGATCAAACCACTCTAGGATCTGAGAAGACGGCCTCTTGACAGATCAACAAAGTGGAATGATTAGACAATTATCATGATCAAGCCACGCTAGGATCTGAGAAGACGGCCTCATGACAGATCAACGAAGCGGAATGATTAGACCGTCATCATGATCGAACCACTCTAGGATCTGAGAAGACGGCCTCTTAACAGATCAGCAAACGGAATGATTAGACAATTATCACGATCAAACCATTCTGGGATCTGAAAAGACGGCCTCTTGACAGATCAACAACGCAAACTGATTAGACAATGATCATGATCATTCCCAAATTGAAATTTTGATTTGGAAAAAGCATTTAAGTATCTCAAATCTTAATTTGTTAAGACTGCTATCTCAACTATTATCGCATGCTAGGTATCTTTTATGGCCTGACTTTTATCAAGACGTAAAAGATGCCCCTAGTATAATTTCACTTCCAATACAGGAGTCTTAACAAAACTCGAACAAAATCAAGCTTTCTTTAATGAAATTTGGGTAACAAAGATTTTGAAGGTACAAGAGACTAATTCTCGCTGAAAGTTCTACTACTTTTATTCCAATAGCAGGGGCTTCGGGCCTCAAAGGCTTTCCAATGCACAAGAGACTGATTTTGCCTAAAACACCTTCGATTTTCTGCCAGCTATCAGAATTTCCGGTTACGATGGTTTTCAAATTTACAACAGACTGATTCGGCTTGATTACATCTTCAACTTTCTGCCTGCTGCAGGAATTTCAAATGGGCCTGAGAGCTTGCCGCGCTTCTAGACCACGTATAGGTCCTTTCGTCTTCTGGATGCGACTTCATTTTCTGGTACCTGTTACCCCAGCCTTTGAAGGGATACAGGACCCAACAGGTCATTCGGGACCCACCTGACTTGACTGAGTACATGACTTTGACTTGACAAAGAATGACCTTGACTACTGCTTGACAAAGGACTCTTGGTAAGTGCACAACCGAGTTACGAAACTGACTTTCAAGACGGACTGAATCTGCTTCTTAATTTGATAATTGTTTTAAGATGGCACAGCTTCCCACTCTTAGAATTCAATGAAAACCGTGTTTTAAGGTGATTCTGCCTCTTTCCGGCATTTAGTCATGGTTATTATATCCTTTGGATTGCTCGGTTTTAACCCCTAGCTTAGAAGCGATATCATAGGAAGCTTTGCTGGCACTATTCACACCTTGGAAGTGATGCCGATACAGATATGAAATTCTCGCTGGCTTATGAAATTTTGTCCTTTATGAGAAGTCACTGCCATGACCAGATTGCCCTTTTGGGTTTTCAATCCGGCGGACCGCTTGCCTTAATTTTTGCCTGGACTGCCTGCCCTTGCAAGTTTTCCATCCAGCAGGCTTCGCACCCTGATTTTTGCCTAAGCCACCCTTTCGAGTTTTCAGCTTAGCGAGCGAATGACCCTAACTTTTGTCTAGACTGTCCTTTCGGGTTTTCAGTGTAACGGGTCTAAGACTCCATTATTTTTTCTTTTTTTTCTTCTTTTTTTCCACAAACCTTTGCCTTATCACACCAGGATGACTTCTAGGTGGGTTGGGGTTTGAAAGAATTGAATTAGGGTGTTTGCATTGACTGGACCGAATCTGGTTCCAGATAGCCTACGTACCTCCAAAGACTGAGGATCAGGTCCGCGTAGTTCGCCCATTGGGGACTTTGTGTTGAGATTGTTTTGATTTGACTTTTTCTCTTCTCCATAGATTTGAAGGATTTTCTTTCTTTTCTTTTTTTCTTTTCTTATCTTTCTTTTCGACAGTTTTGAAAGATTTGACCAAACCCGACTTTTGCAGGTTGCCTACGTACCCTGTTGAAAGGGATCAGGTCATGACGTAGTTCAGGTCTTGTATCTTTTATGACGCAAGTCATAAAAGATGCCCCTGGTTTGAGGGTGACAAAGAAATTTTGATTTCACTTATTGGCTCAAAGGATTTGCGAACGGTCTTTGACTTTTCCTTTTTTTTCAATTGGATTTTTGGATTTGAAGCTCAGATCGACCAAGGACGGCCTCCTGGTGTCTTAGGCATAATACTTTTTAAGTTGATCAAGGTTTGTGGGTTCTATTAGTTTTTCACCATTTTGATCAAGGAGTCTAACGGCTTTTCCAGGCAGGACTTCATCAACAATATAAGGACCTGACCAGTTTGGTCTGAACTTCCCTCAAGGATCATAGACCGGTGCCCTATAGGATTTCAAAACGAGGTCTCCCTTCTGGAGATCTCTAATCTTCACCTTCTTGTTAAAGGCTTTCTCAATTCGACGCTGATATCCCTGGACATGATACAAAGCTCTGAGCCTCTTCTCATCAATCATCTCTAACTCCTGACACCGGGCCCTTGCCCACTCTGATTCTGGCAAATCAGCTTCCATCACTACCCTTAACGAAGGAATTCTCAGCTCAACTGGTAGGACCGCTTCCATCCCATACAATAGTGAATATGGCGTAGCTCCCGTAGAGTCCCTGATTGACGTTCTGTAAGCCCACAAAGCATATGGTAGCTTATTTGACCAGTCCATGTACGTCTCTGTCATCTTGCTGATGATGGCTTTGATGTTCTTGTTTGCAGCTTCGACGGCTCCATTTGTCTGAGGCCTGTATGGTGAGGACTTGTGATGCTTGATCTTGAATTCCTCACATAGGTGTACCACTTCTTTCTTGAAATGTGATCCATTATCTGAGATCAGCTCATGCGGTACCCCATATCTGCAGATGATGTTCGTCCGAATGAATTTAGCAACTGAGGCTGAAGTCAGCGATGCGAAGGATGCGGCTTCGATCCACTTAGTGAAGTAATCGATGGCTACCAGGATGTACTCATGCCCACTTGAAGATCTCGAAAACACCTTTCCAATAATATTGATTCCCCAGACTGAAAAGGGCCACGGCGAAGTCAGAGAATGCAACTCAGAAGGCGGCACATGAATGAGGTTGGCATAAACTTGACATTTATGACACTTCTTCACGAATGCAAAGCAGTCAGCGTCCATTGTTGGCCAATAGTATCCAAGTCTCAGGATCTTTCTCGACAGCATCTTTCCATTCATGTGAGGCCCACAGACTCCGTTGTGCGTCTGCTCTATGAGTTTAGCTGCTCGATCTTCATCTACACAAAGAAGCTGGATTCCATCAAATGACCTCCGGAAGAGCTCATTGGCACAGATAATGAAGTTAGCAGCCAACTTCTGGAGAGACCTCCGCTCTTTTCCCGACGCCTCAGAGGGGTGCCCTTGGCCTGAAATGAGATTCTTTATGTCAGTGTACCAGGGCTTTTCATCTAGACATCGGGCTACTATCTCTATGGTGTTTACATGTGCTGGAGTCCATTGCAACCGCACTGCTAGAGGCTGAACTTCCATTGATGCAGAAATGTCTAACATTGAGGCTAGTGTAGCCAAAGCGTCTGCGAAATGTTTTCTTGTCCTCGACAGATGAGTAAACGTAACATTCTTGAATCTTTTGACCAAAGAATCCAGATACGTGTTATACGGGATCAATCTATCTTCTTTTGTTTTCCATTGACCATTGATTTGACAAATGATCAAGATTGAATCTCCGAAAACATCTATCTCTTAAATATGCAAAGCCAAGGCTGCTTCGAGACCAGCAATGCACGCCTCATATTCGGCCTCATTGTTGGTACACTTGAACTGCAATTTGATGGATACAGGGATGTACTCTTTCTTCGGAGATATCAACACTGCCCCGACCCCTTAACCTCAGTTGTTCACTGCACCATCAAAATACATCAACCATCTGGTGCTTTGGACCTCATCCTCTACAGTCATAATCTCTTCGTCAGGAAAATCTGCCGTCAGAACTGCATTCTCATCTACAGGTGCATCAGCCAACTGCTTAGCTATCACACGCCCTTTAATTGATTTCTGGGTCACATAGGTGATATCGAATTCAGACAATAGCAGCAACCATCTGGATGTTCTCCTAGTGAGGGAGGGCTTCTCGAACAAGTACTTCAACGGATCCATCCTTGAGAGTAAGAGAACTTTGCTCGATAACAGGTAGTACCTGAGCCTCTGAGTTGCCCAAACCAATGCCAGACAAGTCTTTTCCAAGATAGAATACTTTATTCGTACTCTAGCATCTTCTTGCTGATGTAATAGTTAGGCTTTTCTTTCTTCGACTCAGGGTCTTGCTGGGCTAACATGCAACCCATAGCTGTGTCAGTGACAGATACGTATAGCAACAGTGGCTGGTCCGGAATAACTACTGACAAAACAGGAGGCGAAGCTAGACACCGTTTGACTTTCTCAAATGCTTCCTGACACTCATCATTCCACTTCTTCGGAGAATTTTTCTTCAGCAGCTTGAAGATGGGTTCACATGTCGTCGTCAACTGATTTATTAACCTTCTTAGGTACTGAACCTTTCCCAGAAAACCACGGATCTGCTTTTCAGTCCTCGGCGGCTCCATCTCTTTGATTGCTTTGATCTTTTGAGGATCTACCTCGATTCCTCTTTCGCTAACCATGAACCCCAACAATTTTCCTGAAGTAACCCCGAATACACACTTGCTCAGATTCAAGCTAAACTGATACTTCCGGATCCTTTCAAAAAACTTTCTCAGGACTACGACATGCTCTGGTCGAGTCTTAGATTTAACAACCATGGCATCGACGTAAACTTCGACCTCTTTGTGAATCATGTCATGCAATAAGGTGGTAGCCGCCCTCTGATAGGTTGCCCCAGCATTCTTCAACCTAAACGGCATCACTCTGTAGCAATACGTTCCCCATGGAGTGGTGAACGCAGTTTTTATCATATCCTCAGAGGCCATCTTGATCTTATTATATCCAGAAAACCCATCCATAAAGGATAACAAAGCATGACCAGCTGTATTATCCACCAAGAAATCAATGTTCGGCAAAGGAAAGTCATCCTTGGGACTTGCCTTGTTCAAATCGCTGAAATACACGCACATTCTGACTTTCCCGTCCTTCTTGGGCACCGGTACTATGTTAGCCAGCCATTCTGGATATTCAACCACCTGAATGAAACCCACATCTAATAGCTTTTTGACTTCATCATGGACTTTCAACTCCCATTCTGGTTTTAATTTTCGAAGTTTTTGCTTTTTGGGCTTGGCACCTGGGATTAGGGGAAGACGATGCTGGACGATGTCTTCGCTTAATCCCGGCATGTCATCATAGGACCAAGCAAAAACTTCTTTGTATTCCTTAAGCAAAGTGATTAATTTTCACTCTCCTCGAGGGATAACATTTTGCCAATCCATATTTTCCGGATTAAGGTTTCATCACTTATGTTGACAGTTTCAATTTCTTCTTCAAGTGGTTTAGCTCGGCGCTGCTCCTCCTGAGTAATCATGTGTTTGATCTCAGGGGGAGTTTCGTCGGCATCCTCATAAGAGGGGGAGTCTTGATCATTGCTATTAGTTTTATCAATTTGAGAAGCAGAAATAGAGACAGGAAGATATTGAAATGAGTCCCTTATTTCATTCATAGAATCAAGAATTACATCGTTGATCAATTGGCCCACAACAGGCTCTACATTATGCTTAAAAGAAATGTTTGTATCGTCAACCGAAATGTTGACACCTGACTCAATTGGACTATTTATAGACTTTGTGGTAAATTCTATAACGGACTCATCTTCATAGACAGCATCTATACCGGAGGACTCGCCATCTACACCAGGAACGTATAAGCTTCCTAAGGTACCTGCATCCAAAGAATTGTTAGAAATAACAGACTTTGTATTTGACTCGGAAATAGACACATACTTAGAAACATTAGACTCTTTTGGAGGAACATGACCATACTGAAGAACTATTTGAGGAATGACCTGAGAGGTCTAGTTATCAAGGGGTACCTCAGCGAGGGTAATTCGGCCCGCAGGGTTCAAAAAGCGCACATCTTCCCCGATCATGGCAATGACCGGTGCCTCAACCTCGAAGAGGGAGTCCAAAAGCTGCGGCTCTAAGTTCTCTGACCAGTCGGATTCCTGCTTTTCAACTGCTGCGATCTGCCCATAGAAGTACTCATCTAGCAATTCATCAGTGAAGAAAATTTCGAAACCTGGTAGCTCTTTCCCAGACTCATCAAACCACGGCTCGAGGAAACTATAGAACGGGCGATCAGATCTTTCGTTCCTATACCTGCCATTCATCATCAGACTGAATGGTCCCATAGGTAGCTCTAGGCCCCGACGACACAGCTCTCCCCACTTCAGCATGTACTGCTTCCTTTCCCTGATCTCTTTCTTTTGGGTTCATATCCTAGCCCAAACAGATTATTCGCGACCTTCAGCTCCGGCCACTCAGTTAAACCTTGCAGATTTCTCCCTAGACCAGTTCCAGGAATATACCCATATCGGCGCATTATTCGTGCTACCTGCGCATTTGCGCTGGACAGAAACAGAATTTCTTCGTTCATAGCTTCTTCCATAGTAATGGTCGAAACTTCAAGTGAAAACACAGTCAGGCTAACATCTCTGGTACTTGAACCGATCTGCTCTTAGGATATATGTCCAACCTCTGGTTCTGGATCCCCTCTAACTGTGATAATTCTGTTATTCTTGATGAACTTGAGTTTCTGATGGACAGTGGAAGGAACAACTCCGACCCTATGAAGCCAAGGTCGGCCGAGAAGGAGAAAGAAGGAGGTCTTGATATCGAGAACTTGGAATTCTACGTCAAACATTTCACCTCCAATCTCAATTTCGGTGACCAAAGTCCCGATGACATCCCTTCTGGTTCCATCGTAAGCCAATATCCCCTGCTCTGACGGAATAAAGTTATCTGGCCCAAACCCCAAGGCAGTAGCGGTGCTCAAAGGACACACATTCAGAGCTGACCCGTTGTCAACAAAAACCTCCGGTACTTTCTTCTTATTGCACAAGACGGTAATTCGGAGAGATTTTGTATGATTCTTACCTTCTGGAGTCAGATCTTCATCAGAAAAAGACACGGTCTTAGCCACTCTGGCCATAGATACCAGTCCCACTAGCTCATCAGGGGTTATATCAACAGACACCTGTGCTGCATTCAATTCGCGAAGTATAACTTGACGGTGTTTAGGAGATGACATCAACAGACCCCACATGGAAACATTAGCTTGTGTCTTCCTAAGTTGCTTCAACAGAATATCTTCATCTTCTTTAGGACTCAACCTCTGATTCTGGTTTTCAACAGCTCTGGCAATCTCAGCAGGATTCTCTGCTCTCAGCTCAGGAGGCTTAAAGACACGTCCACCACGAGTAACATGGTGAACCTCATCACATGGATTGTTCAATAGCAGCAAGTCCTCATCCTCAAGCTTAAGGACATATGGGACTTTGTTTTTCTCTTCTTCTTCCTCGTATCTGAGGACATAGGGACATTCGGAAGATTCCCCAGCTTCTTTGCTATGGGACAAGACATAAGGCTTTTCGCATTCAACTTCCTCATCATCGGATTCCCATCTCAAGATATACGGCTCTTCAGAAATAAAGGCACATATACGGGAATGATCCAGGACAACTTCTTCAGTAAGAATAGCATAGACATTTGGAGGAGGCATAGCATGCGTCGGCAATGGATTTCTGGTGACATTAGGAAGAGCTTCCACCGCGATTTCTTTTGTCTCAATCTTATTTTGGATCTTATGCTTCAGTGCCAAACATCTGTCAGTCAAGTGCCCAACACTCTGGTGATATTCGCAATTTTGATCTTTTCTCCAATATTTCGGGAGAGGATTGGGAGCTTCCCGGGGTTCTAGCAGGGTGATCTTCTTGTCCCTCAACGACTTTCTGAGAGCTACAGACAGAGAATAGGGTAAAGGAGTGAATTGTCTGGGTTCGCTCCTCTCCGGACGACCTCCTTCGGAACCTTCTTTCTTAACTGGACGAGCAGTATTTACATTGTTAACTTCCTTCGGAGGCGCCATAGACCTTTTTCCCTCTCTGACATCTGAGGAGGAGGTCCTAATTCTCAGGCCACCCTTAGCCAGTATATCTTCGATTCTCGTCCCGGTCTTGATCAGGTGATCAAAGTTATTGAAGTACTGGATCGACATATGCGGAAAGTAAAAAAGGGAAAGATTCTTGACAGCAATTTTGATCAGATCTTCATCAGGCAACTTATTGGTCATTTGCGCGCCTTTCTCCTCCATCGCCGAATGAAGGAAGTAAAGGTCTCATTAGGTCCTTGCTTCAGCGATTTTACGTCCCTTTTTGTCACGTCAATCCCCTCTTCCATGGAGAATTGTTGGACAAATTTGTTAGCTACGCCTTCAAGGGTCCTGATTTCTTCTGGCTTCATATGTAAAAACCACTTCTTAGCTGTACCAGTTAAAGTTCTAGGGAACACTAGAGCAATCTGCTCTGGGGATAAACCGTGTTGCTACAACAGAGGAAGGACTGACTTGAGATGGCTACGAGGGCACCCTATTCCGTCGTATTTGTCAAAGTCTGGCATTTTGAACTTGGGCGGAAGTACAACCCTTGGAGCTATCATAAATTCAGACATATCCAACTTTTTGGGACCTTGGCACTTCATGCTTTCCATGTCTCGGGTCAGTTTCTCAATTTGGTCAGCTAGTCCTTTTGCTTTACCAGGATTTCCCAGGTTAGGAAGACAGTTCTCTTCTACATACTGGTCCTCGTCAAAATCTTCGAAGTCAGGCAATACAGCAGGCCTGGGAGAAACAAGAGGGACGGAAGGTATAACTGGAGGCTGCTGATGGGCAGGCTCTTTAGAGGCAGAATGACGGTCATTTTTCAAGAGGGCTATATCATCCTTCATGGCATTCAGCTGAAGAAGAATAGCCTTCATCATCTCATTCATATCAGGACTGTTGTTTCCGGTCTCTTCCATTGATTCAGATGTAAGTTGAATTGGTGAAAGTATTTCTGGAAGACCAAGGAGAAGCGGCGCAGGAGAAGTAAAGGATTCTGGGGAAGAAGAATGTCTACTCAGCCTGGAATCTGAAGACTTACGGGACTAGTCCGGTTTTGAATTGACTTTCTTGGGAGCGATGGTGTTCAGTTAAGACTCCTGAATGGAAGTTAATAAGTTAGATTGCACATTTGATAATTGAGATGGAATACTTCACACAAATTCAAGACGAGAGAAATAGAAAAGAACACATTTTCATTGATCACAAATCAAATAGTAGTTACGATTAATAAAACATGTCACTTTTAATTACAAGTAAATGAAACCAAGTGAGAATAATGAAACTTGAAATTAAAATGACAATTGTATGAAAATGGTCTTCAATGCTCCATGATCCGAGCTCTCTTTCCCGCAGGCTCTTCTGGTAACTCCTTCCGTTGGACTTTAGATAATAGAGCAAATCTCTTATCGGTAACCTTGATTCTCCAAGCAGCTACAATAGACTTTATGAGACCGGGAGTAAGGTTTTCGCAAGGAGGAGGGGTTACAAATCCGGGAGGACATGGATTCCCCGTGATCTGGTAAAGCAAACGAGTGGGTGCATAGAAGGTTGACTTTTCCAAACCCATAAGGTACACAAATGGATACGGGTAAGTGCTAGTGATAACTTATAAGCATGAATGACTCACCCAGTGAAATTGATCATTCTCCACGTGCTGCAACCAATTATGCCACTCATCAATGGATTGGGGTTTATTGGCCATTGGTTGCCATGAAAGGTGATCCTTGAGGGTGTACTGAAGGGAGCTCCGTGGCCGAAGGATGGTAAGTTTTTCACAAAGCCACAAATAAAGCAGTTTGACACACCCATGGAATTATCTTTAACCTCTCGCCGAGCAATAAGATCTAGCCCAGAGAATGTTTCTGCTAGCATGATTGGGACAGGATTCCTTCCTTCGCTAATTTGATCGACTACACTCAGTAAGGTCACAGGGGTAATACTAGAGTCTTCACGGATGACGTGACGTGCAAGGACACCAAAGATCAGGGCACTGCGCCGACAACTTTGAAAACGGGAATCGGTAGGGTCAACGTTTTTAGAAAAATGCTTAATGAGGTCATCGAATTGCACGCATGTGTCTTTGAAATAGGGCATAGCATCAACAGTTTTATTCTCGAAAAGCTTACAGAAAAGGGAACAAGGAGACTCTACACTCGAAGGTTGGATCCAGAGTCCCTCAGGTGGGAGTTCTAATAGGGCGCACCAATCCTCGAATATAGGATAGATTTCAAAGGGACCAAATCGAAAAACATGGAGAATAGGATCCCAAAGTCTTGCAGCTGCTTGAAGAAATTGCCAATTCACACCGGACGCGCTCAAATGATGGAACGTGCTGATGAACCTGTCGGCCATACTCCACTCTGTATGCTCACGCGGGAGAGCTCTAGTTCACTCAATCATCCAATCCTTCATCACCTTGTTCGACATGATTTAACCTAATCACAGATAGGATAAGATCAGAAGAGAGTGAAGATAACCTTGAATAACGAAATAATATGGATAAATTTGATCAACCATATGGGAAGGATACGACTGGTGACACTGAATTTCGTTCATCAATAATCAAGGATGATCAACAGATCAGAAAGGTAGACCACGGCCACAAAATGACAGAAGTAGGTCATAGACTGGATCCCAAATCTGATGATGGACATTGACAACTATATGATCAAGAGGATCGATAGTGATAGATCATGGTCACAGAGACAGCGGACAAGCCATCAACCAGATCTAAGACATAGCAGGTAAATAAGCAAAATCTAGCCTAATGAGTAATACATATACACAGCCTGAATCTATGACACTTCAAAAGAATGGGTACACAGTCGAAGGGTAATATACATATACGGCAAGGATCTATGTACCCAACATGAATGAACTCACGATCAAAGGGCAATGAATAGACCGTGGCCATGAGAGTGACGAGTATAGACCACTAATCAGGTGACTCTGAAAGAATGCACATATGATTGATTAAACCAGGAATCCCTCAATAGAAAAGGGGGGTTATAATCTAACCAATCGACAAAACGGAATATACACAAGAGATTTGTACAATCTGAAGACGAAACAACAGATTATAGTCACAACAATGGTAAGGAAATACTATCGACTGTCTCGAAAGGATGTAAATAGGATGAAGTAGACCTGGAATACATACTGCAAAGGGGTCCTGATCTGAACGACCGACTCAGCGAATAGGGTACGTACAAGAAGATGGCAAAACTGTACATCGACTCAGCGAGTAATACATGTACAAAGGAACAACACCACTCTACACTCAGGAGACAAAACATAGACCATGATCAGGATAAAGACCACGAAAAATGATTAACCATTTTGAAGACTGGAGAATGAAACTATGTAGCTGATAGTTAGACCAGAAAATTCTATTGACAGACAGACCCTGGTCTAACAGGTTAGCACAAAGACCGATCAAGACAATAAGGAATCAAGGACTGGACCATGGCCATGAAAGGTGGTGAACAAAAACCATCGGCCAGACCCAAAACTGAAAGAAGGAACAAACTCCACCTGATGATAATATATCAGAAAAACTCACAGACATGGACCCAAGACACCGGAATGACCATATGATAAGAGATCACAGGGTAAATCATGATCTAGCTGACAACCGAGCAAGAGTAAGGGTCATCGATCAAGTCTGAAAGAATGGCATGACTGAAATAGATACAGAAACCTTATCTAAGAGACAGGTCCTAATTCTAAGAATAGATAAAATACATGCACATACATATATACATACATACCCTAACCAGGGGTACCAACCCTAACCTGATCTAGCGTAGCCAAGAAAATCTCGACTCAAAAGTGTCTGTGAGTGTACTAGATAACGCGACGGGTAATCACGGTGTGACTTACCCTTCTACACTACATGGGTAGGCTGACTTCTATCCTAGGCTCACATATGCTAGTCACACATGTTCGTCCTATATGAGTACATATATATAGTGTCCTAGCAAGGGTTCCCTAATTTTGGTTCTAAAGGGAGCAACTAATATATATATATATATATATATATATACATAATATAATGAAATAAAAGTAGGGCCCAGGCATATCTGCAGGGTACTATGCATATGACCATACCCTTGATGTATAATGCCAGCACACCCAGCATTATACAGAGTATGTTCACCGCTCATCGGCTACTGTAGAACACCAGCACACCCAGTGTCTACGGCTGCAGCTCCGGCGCATAGCTTGAAAATAGATACAACGGTTCCCTCAAGGTCATGATTTCCCATCTAGTAGTCGTATCTATTCCCTAGGGCCAATAATGAAAACAATAAAAGAAATAAAGAATATGACAATGTATGCTGTGCAGTGTATGAATCCCTCGTTTTATTTATGCACCTACTTGGTGCACCTGGATTTCTAACGATGAAGTTCCCTTTCAATTTGATTTTGGCCCAAATTTCCTCAAAATTAGTAAAAATTGCATTTTTACAGAGTTAGACAATGTTTCAAGAAATCCCCAGCAGAGTCGCAAACCTGTGGACCCTGATCCGAGAGAGGCGGGGGAAGGGCCCCCAGAAAGTCTCTAAATCATCCACGTGAAGGAGAGCTCCACCAAGGAACTCTCGAAAGAGTGCCCCTCACAGCATGAGCGGCGATGTAAAGTGAGATACCTCTCGATTCGGGGACTAGTCCGGATTCGAGACGCACCTTAAACAAAGAAAGAGTCGCCATCCAAGGAAGTGGGCCCTGGATCCCATACTATGCTCTGTCGCAACAGATAACCAGAGATACAAAAGGTCCGTGCCTGATGACGAATGGGGAAGGGGTTAGGCGCCCCCAATTCGCCCAAGTGCAAGCACCTGGTCTCTTATGACGTTTATGATTAACCTTGAAGAATTTTAGGCGAAAATCATGTGAAATGGGAACGAATATCCCTGAGATAACGTCTAGCTAATCATGCATGTCTCGGAGAGGAATAATAAGTACACACAAAAAGAAATGAAAGACATGCCACCTAAGAATAGCTAAGTTATGAGTGTCATGCCTAATTGGTGTCTAAGTTCTGATGGGCAAGCACATACATGCTAAAGCTAAAGGTATATGGTATGTACATGAAAGTAAGAAAACACGGCAAAACACACAACACAACATGACTCCACACATGACTCCACACGATAAACCCTAGACTCTAATGCGATACTTGACTCGGACCAGGATGGCCGTCCATTCCGACTACTCTACGTATCCCGGCCTAGGGAAGAATCAGAGTCAACGTAGTTCGGTGGCCTATTCTAAACTACAATGCTTAACCCTCTAGGACCGCTATCCTACACTCGATCAACTAGACCTGACTAGTTTTTTAAAGCTTCTTGCGCCATTACTTAAGTTCAAGTGAATGGTAATTTTTAGGACTCCCTATATGCCCTAACTAATGCAAGTGGACCCTACACCCTATGTATGACTAAGCTGTGCGTCCTAAGAAAAACCATGGGCTATCTAAGTGCGTTCTAGTCTAGCCATCGGCTCGACTAAGTGTCTAACCGATCTCGACTTGAGGCCTCCTAACTCTAGGGACACTCACACAACCAGACACACAAAGCAACAACCCATGTAGGACAGACTCCTAACTCTAAGATACCCCAAACGTCTAGGACAGACACCTAACTCTATGGAAAGATCTTTTTGAAAATGGTTTGTAAGGTTATTTTTGAAGAATTTTTGTATTTGGGAAGGTTTGAAAGGTTTTGAAGCTTATGGAAGTTTTTGAAGTTATGACTGAACTCAGGATGCCAGCTGCAAGCTTGAGCTGCCTACGTACCCCTCAGCTAGGGATCAAGCCATCTTTAGTTCGGATCAGATTTTCCTAACTACTCTATGAAAGAAGGACAGAATCCTAGATTTTATGAAGGACAAGATGGAATCCTATGGCTCTATTAAGAAAGGACAGAATCCTACGAGTCCATGACGGTAGGACAGAATCCAATAACTCTGCAAAGGTAGGACAGACTCCTGACTCTGAGAGGGGAGTGTTAATGAGACTGGGCTAGTCTTTGTGTGAGGGAAGAAAGAAGAGGAAATAGGGGTTGCTATATGGACTAAGCAAGTCCCCTAAAAGATGGGCTTGGGATGACTCCTTCATTGCCCAAGATGGAGGAAAAGTTCCCAGAAAAATGATAGAATCCTAGACTCACACGGGGTCCCTCCAACGAACTGTATAAAGAGTAATCCTAAAGAAATGAAGTAGATCGCGAAAGATAGAGATGTCCCCGAAAACCCTAAGGAGTCGCGATCTACGCGCTGCGAAAACACTAGTGAAGCTAAAGTATGATCTACCATAACGATCTACAGAATGGGAAATAGAAATTGAATAATCAAGAGCATCCTTCCAGATGCCGAGGAATAAAGTTTTGAATAAAACTAATGCCAATGGCCATGGCCAAAATATTCTTACAATCCGCATAAAAGCCATTATGACTCGAATGAAAGGATCCAGGTAGAATCACGCAAATAACAGAACATGGGTCTGTCCTACTTCGTTGCAACTAGTGATGGAGAAAGGAGAGGAATACCTTTGAATGGTAACATCTACATGAAATTCTAATGAGAAATAATCCTCTGCTCCTCTCCTTTCAGGCTGTGAGGTATTTGTTTCAAGTACAAAGTATTTGGTGTACCATAAGTTGACAAAACACATCCAGTTTAAACCCTGCTTTGAAAACTGAACTGGGAAGTGACACCCAGGCACCCTATCTTTTGGGTTGTAGTGATATTAAAGTGCGATTATAGTTTTACGAAACTTCAGAAACCCATTTGGAAAGACAAATAAGGTGAGCTGTGCCATTATCAGAATATAACCCAACCAAACAAGAAAATGAGGTGAGCATCATCAAGTTTTGATTCATACACCAAGACACTTTATCCTTTAGTGATTAAAACGTTATTAGTTTTTAAAAGACTTCTGAGCTAGTTGGAAGAAAAGGACAAGGTGAATTGTGAGATTCTCAAAGCATGATTGAACTAATGTTATTTTCCACAAAGATACTAAATCATTTCAGTGCTATTATCCAAACACGGCTGCATGGCCTCTTGAATGACCAGCCCTGTATGATTAACCACATTAAAAATGTCCATTGAAACGTGTAAATTGAACCCACTGTTGTAGCAAATAACACTAATTCATGTACTCATAAAAACGATTGAAACAAAAATCCATGGTAACTCAAACCTAAGAGTAAAATCCATGGGAAATTTCAGTTATATCACAAACACCCCACACAGTTTGAACATTCCTGTATTATAGAGAATTATGCGCAAACACATAAAAATGTAATCTCACTTGAGTAGCAGATGCCCCCAAACAGAATATGTCATGGAAGGATCATTCCTTTATGAAGAACAAATCGAAAATAGTATGAAGATCCCAATAATAGCTCTCTATACCAAATGATCGCAAAGCAAAAGTGGAAATATACACACCAACGCTGATATGATAAAAGAGAAATTAGAACACCATGAGGGCAAGACATCAATAGAGCTGATCAGATAATAGAGCTCAAAATTAAAGGAAGAAGTCTAGATAGATGTTACCCGTTCACTTATTCTTGCTACTTTGAAATTGGGCAGATCGATGGTCGGATCCTTTGTTCCAATTCGAAATTAGCCGAGCTTCGAGCCTTTCTCTTTCTCCGATCGTCTTAAAGCTCTAAATCCCAGAAATGAGAAAAGGGGAGTTGATAGATGAGGTGAATGGGACCTGGTGAAGTGGGTTTGGGTCGGATTCACTGGGATCTTGAAATGGGTTTGGCTAAAATAAGCCGATGGAGTGGATGGGGTTAGAGATGAGGTCCAAGGATGAGATGAAGGGGATCTGGAGATAGCTTAGGGAATCTTGGGTTTAAAAGACTAGAGAACGGGGGTTTTCATTAGAGGTGGGTTGTGAGGAAGGAGATGAAGATGAAGGGGTGTTGCCGGATTCCGGCAAAATCCGCCGGAGAAAATGGAGATGGGGGTATTGATGGGTGAGAAATGGTGGATGGTGGTGGTGGTTGGCCGGAGATGAGGGGATGGGTTCCAAGGGTTTGTAAAAGAAAAATAGAGGGAATAGGGATAGAGAGTGGAAGAGGGTTTTGATGGTATGGCTGATGGTCGGTCGGATTGGGGTTTAAAAGGGGTTTGCCGGATTCCGGTGAAGGCAACCGGAGAAGATGGTGTTGGTTGAGGGTTTTTTTTTTTGAAATGGGTTTTGTGTTGGTAGTGGCTGATGTGTGGAGATTAGTGGTGAGATGGGTTTCTTAGCTTAAAAAAAAAAAGGGTAATGATTAGGGTTGTATGTCCGGTGGAGAAGAAGATGGTGAGAATGGGCTATGGTGGTTGGCTGAAGGCCCACCGGAAAAGATGGGGATAAGGTTTGATGGAGAGAATGGAGGTTTGTGATGGAGGGACGGAAAAATGAGGAGGGTTTGGAGCTGTTGGCAATGAGGAGTCGGATCCTTGCCGGATTCCGGTTGGGATGGCCGGAGAAGATGGTGAAATGGATGAAGAGGGATTGGGCGAAAATGGTGGGAGTGGAGGTGGTGGCGATGGCTTGTGGAAGTGAAGAAAAGATGAGGCCGTGGGGATGGGAGTTGCCGGAGAAAGGAAGGATGGCCGGCGGCTCCTTCTTCTCCCTCTCTCTGTTTTCTCCTCTACTATATATCAAGAAAAAAAAATGAAGAGACCCTCCTCCCATTCGAGTGCCCTAATCGATGTTTATAAAGGGAAACTGAAAAAATTCCCCCCCCCCTTTATACTCCCTGGACAGCCCCACAATGATTTATGACTACTCTTTTTAATTTATAAAGGGGTGGTCCAGGTAGAAAACGGGGCGGAAATTTTCTTCTTTTCAGATGATCCTAACCCTCTAATTCGATCCAAAGGCCAATAGGGGTGGCTTGCAACAAAAGCAAAGCCAGAAATCCAAAATTACCCTTGTAAAGATGGCAAATCACCTTTTTACCAACAAAAATCCCTCATCCTGCATTTTGATACCCGCACTATCTCTGCTTGTCTTATTTTTCATTTTTCGTCTGATTGCCTTGAAATTTTGCAGGGGTATCCCTGAGAACACTAACAATCTTCTGGGGGATTTGTACCCATGAATGCGCCCAATAAGATGCTCAAAAACTCAAGCCTTCTTCTCATCTTGGGTCCACTCTTTAGAAATTTCTTCAACTTCGAGACCTCAACTCTATTTTAGGAACTTTAGGGCCTGGTCAAAATGGGGTGTCTACACTTATCCCAACATCTCCTCACTGATGTTGCTAGCTCCGAGCCCCCTCTATCATTTTCCTTACCTAACAATAGTTCACTCACTACTGATTTGCCTCAACCGCACCATTCCATGGTCACCCGTTCAAAAACCGGCTACCTCTAACCAAAATCATTTTTCTCCACCCGTTATCCCATTCCCTATTGTTACTTGTCCACCACTAATGAGGTAGAACCTACTCTTACAAACAAGCTTCTACAAATCCATCTTGGGTAGCTGCCATGCTTGATGAATTTGATGCCTTGGTCAAAAATGGCACTTGCTCACTTGTTCCCCCAATGACTCCACCTGTACCCATGGGATGCAAATGGGTTTAGAAATTAAAGAAGAAATCTGATGGGACTATTGATCGCTACAAAGCTCGCCTTGTCGCACTTGGGTGTCACCAAACTCCTTGTGTCGATTTTAATGAAACGTTTAGTCCAGTGGTCAAACCTTGTAGTATTCGAACAGTCCTTTGTTTGGCTCAGTCTCTTGGATGGGATCTCCGCCAATTGGATGTTAAAAATGCCTTTCTTCATGGTTCCCTTAAAGAAGTTGTCTACATGTGTCAGCCTCCTGGTTTTGTTGATCCCACTCGACCAAATCATATATGTTGTCTCCATCGAGCTCTATGGACTCTGTCAAGCTCCACGTGCCTGGTACTCTCGTTTTGCGGATTTCCTTTTTTAGCTTGGTTTCTTCTGCAGCCCGTCTGATCCTTCTATGTTTATTCGACGGTCGGCCCTTGGTGTTATCATTTTATTACTCTATGTGGATGATATTATCTTAATTGGGTCCTCCTCATCTCTCTTACACAGCTTGATCAACAAGCTTCAATCTCAATTTGCCATGAAGGATTTGGGTCCGCTACACTATTTTTTGGGTTTAGAGGTTCATCGTGACTCGGAGCGGCTTACTCTCACCCAATCTAAGTATCTCATTGAAATCTTGCACCGATTTTCCATGGATGGAGCCAAGCCTATATCTACTCCAGTTTCTCATGGCTCCAAACTCTCCAAGTACGATGGTGATCTCATTTCTAATCCTTCTGTATATCGCCAGTTAATGGGCGCCTTACAGTATGCTACGATGACTCGCCCTGACATTGCATATGCCGTCAATCAAGCTTGTCAATTTATGCACTCTCCACGTACTCCGCACATGATAGCGGCAAAGCGTATTTTGAGGTATCTCAAAGGCATGGTTTTAAATTTCGACCGAAATTTCGAATTTCGGGGGGTGGGGGGGGACCGAAACCGAAATTTTCCGAAATTTCATTTTTCGCCATTTACCAAATTTCGGACCGAAATTTCGTTTAAATGCCATTATTTATTTATTTTTTAAAGTGTTACAAAATTTCGGCCAAAATTCCGGAATTTCGAACCAAATTACCAAATTTCGGTTTTCGGTGGGGTCCGAAACGGTTACCGAAACCGAAATTTTAAACCATGCTCAAAGGTACTCTTTCTCACGGGCTTTGTTTCACCCGCTCTTCCAATTTTGGAATTCGTGCCTTCTGTGACGCTGATTGGGCAAGTTGTCCGGATGATCGTCGCTCCACAACCGGTTCATGTATATTTCTCGGTCCTAACATCATCTCCTGGTCATCCAAGAAGCAGCCCATTGTCTCTCGATCAAGTACCGAAGCCGAATATCACTCTCTTGCAATTACTGCCGCCGAAATTGCATGGATTCAGCAACTCTTGAAGGATCTCAGTATCTATCTCTATCAACCTCCAACTTTATATTGTGATAATCGTGGTGCTACCTGTCTGGCGGTTAATCCTGTTTTTCATGCTCGAACCCATCACACCGAGGTTGATTATCATTTTGTACAAGCGTGTGCTCCTTATGTATTAAATTATTCTTCACAAAAGGTCTGCCCGTGACTTCATTCTCTTCCTTGAGATCCAAGCTGACCGTGGTTACCACCCCGCTTAGCTTGCGGGGGGGTGTTAAGGAAATAATTCAAGAGGGCAGCCCGTGAGATTCCCAATCTCTCTAAATGGCTTATGCAAATATGAGAGATTGGGGAATCCTTCCATTTTGGCATTGGACGTGCATGTTTAGAATGTGGAAGATTGAAAATCTCTCCGTATGGCAATGAGCATCAATTAGGTGGCTGCCTTGGCCAGCTGCCTTGCATTGTATTTATTATAGTTTGAAATTTTCCATCTTTGTATCTGCCACAGTTAGGCTTTTTCCTAACCTGGCTAGTGACAGATTAGTATTGCCTTGTATAGTCTTGTAAAGTTTTGACTATAAAATATATCTCCCATGCCTTGATTCGGCAATGAGGAGTTCTCTTCTAAATTAAATAGTTTGTGGTTTTTTTCAAAATCATCTCCCTTAACATATTACTTCCCAAAAACAACAGTCTAGCTTTTCTTGGTGGAACCCTAAACTAGGCTTGAAAGATCAATGGACCTGAATTATCCCATCAATCTGTGGCCAGCCACAGCAACTGATCGGAATTGTGCTCATCAGTCAACAGACCCATTCACATTCACGGGGCACTTGTGCCCAAAAAGTAGCTGTTAGGAAAGAGCATATCAACCACTCAGTTTAGCATTTTCAAGTGAATACAAGATGGAGAACAAAATTGTCCTCTAATGGATTCAAAAGATAATCGGGACTATGAAAATAAGATATTGAACTCAGAACTCTATATATGTAATCCATTAAGCTAAAATGCAAACAATTATTAGGCTTCGCCTTAACAAACACATTACCTAAAATAATCAAGATGAGAGTTCATTTACTTAGGAGATTACATGGCCATTTCCACAAAAAATTTGGGGCAAAATCTTCAGATCTTAAGAGCACAAGATTTTACATAATTCAAAAAAGGAAACTTCTATTCAACATCTCATGCTTCTTCAATCTTCCCAACCAGTATCAGTGTAGAAAAAATATCATCATTTCCAATACTCAGATTTGAAATACTACATATGTTTTGAGATTTGAAGCTAATTATAGGTCCAAGTTCTATCTTCTCCTGACACAGTAAATTGAAACAATTTCAACTTATATACATCATTGAGTATTTTTCAATATCAATCTTTCATTTATCATCTTCGGAACAAGTAAATCACGTACAAGGTTACTGAACCTTTTTTTAGTAGGTAAGCCGAGGTTTGCTGGGACCCCTACCGGTTTATTAGATTAAAAAAAAGATGTTACATTCATGGGTACGATACACCATCCGTAACTCGGTACATATGAGAGAGGGCGATCCAAACTCTCGGGGGAGACAAAAACAAAACATTAAACCTGAGAAAAGAGGTTAAGCTCCACTCAACGGAAACCGTGGAAGATTTCTTTCATAAGGCACTAGAAATTGAGAGATATCTTAGATTCCACAGCCAAAGGAGAGGAACTTCTTAGGTTACAAAGGCTTAGCCCTCTAGAGTCAATTTGTCTCAAAGGACTAGCGGAGTTAATCATTCAGGTCCAATTGCCGCTAGGAGTAACAACAATGTTTCCAGAGGAAGTAACAACCTAAGTCGGGCAGTTAGTACTAAAAGGAATTTAGGGTACCCGGGCCTACTAATTCACATCGGCCCCAGTAAGGTTCTGATTGCTTCAACTGCCATGGTAATGATCACATAACGTATCGTTCCCTCACATCGCGCCTTGACCATCGATGAGGAACAAGGTTATCAGTTTGAGGGCAAGATGGCGAGCAAGACATCGAGCCATTTGATCCTGTAGATTCGGCAGGGAGGATGACCTCGATGAAACACATGGTGACCCGTGTGTTAGTGTAGTGCGATGAATTTTTTCCACACATGCCAACAAAAACATGTCATCCTAATGACGACCACGTCGTTGCGCTTGAAACTCATTCCACATATGATTCATTATTCTTGTTCGAAGTAGACCGCCCGCTCTCACATCTTCAGCCCTAGTAAGAAAACGATCTTCTTCTTCTTCATCCTCCTCCTCCGCTACAGTTAGCCCCAACTCATTGTCTACAATCGGAATGTATGTGTCGTTCGGCATCTCCCTCCTTATGTGATTGTGGACGCAACAACAGGCTAACACTATGTCGACCTGTCCTTCGAATGGGTACATGGGTGGCGTATTAATTATGTTGAATCGCTTCTTCGAGACACCGAAAGTCCGCTCGATTACATTCCTTGCTGATGAATGCCTTTGATTATAAAACTCATCTGCAGTTCGAGGTCTGCGCCCTCTAATGTCATTTAGGTGGTAACCAATGCCTCGAATAGGAGTTATAAAATTTCTCAGGCATGGGTACCCACCATCAGCAAGGTAAAACTTTTCTACAGACACACGAAGGGATATATATAAGTTTCATAACCGAGAACAACAATAGTGGTACGGAGTAAAAGACAAACTCAGTAGTACCTGGTAAACAAGGAATCTCATTCGGCTTTGATAAAGCAAATGCTAAGACCCTAGAGTCTGATGCCGACCCTTCCCACGCAGCTAACACGTAAATAAACTTCAGGTCGAAGTCACATACAGCTAGCACATTTTGAGAGGGCCATCCCTTACGAAAAATAAATCTAGGTTTCAGATCCTCGGGTACTGTTGCTTGAATGTGTGTCCCGTCAATTGAACCAATGCAATCCTACAATATGGGCATTTAAAATGTCACCCGTCAGTGCTGACATATGAGTAACTTGTTATGCAACTTACATGCTACTACATAGGTAATAAACGATACCTTAAAGTACGGCATAAAATTCGGGTTGTCAGCAATGTGATGTGGTGTGTCCCTTGATGGAGGTAATATGAACAACTCTTGAAGTTTGAGCACAGCACATAGAACCTTGTTAAAATACTTCGAAACAATCGCCCCTGACCGTCTAATGGATGCTCTAATAGTAGGGTTCCTTTGGCTGTGCGCAATTACATGTAAGAAAATCGCCACTTGTTCCTCAACACAACAGTGTATTGTGTCTTCAAGCAGGACCGTGTTTCTAAATATCGCGACGAAACTGCGGAAGCACCGAACATCCATTCGCAGAAGCGGAATACAATGATTCTCTGCATTCGTAACACGTCTAACAAATGTCCTACGAGTTTCGTACCCACTTTCATAAGGGCCCCTTGTCATATTTTCTTCAACGTAAAGTCTAATCCTAGCCGTCATTGTAGTTACCGCAGCCATTACTAGAACTACAGCACCCATCCACCCACATTTCACCAACACCCATCCACTCACAACCAATCCATTATATCATAACCCAACAACCAAGCCACCCACAGAAATGTACAACACCCATCCACCCACATATCACCAACACCCATCCACCCACATATCATCAACACCCAACAAAGAAGCCATTATATCAGAACCACCAATGCAAAAAAATAAGAATCTTAAAAATTAGTCCAATAACCCATAATCTGCAAATCCATTGCAAAAAACACCCAAGAAATTACAAATCAGTGATATAACCCATAATCTGCAACTCCATTGCAAAAAACCCAACAATGCGAACCCTATTGTACAAAAAGGACCAAAAAAAGTTGAAAATCAGTGAATAAACCCAAAATCTGCAACTCCATTGCAAATACCCCAAAATCCAGAACACAAATGTACAAAAACACCCAAGAAATAACAAATCAGTGATATAACCCCTAATTTGGAACTCTGTTGCAAAAAACCCAACAATCTGAACCAGTGAAATCCGAACCCAGTTTTAACCAACAAAAAACACCCAAAAAAAGATGAAATCAGTGAAAAGATCAATGTGAGACCAAAAGATAAAAATAAGTGAAAAGATCAAAATAACTCTCTCTCCCCATTGCAAATACCCTAGAAATCCGAACCCAGATTTGAGCAATGTGATAAAAACCCAAAAAAAAAAACCCTAGATCTGAAAAAATCAGAAAAGGGAGGGAGAGAGAGAGAAAAGGGAGTGGGGGTACCTTGCTGGAGAGGAGCCGGAGAGAATCCAGAGAGGATGCCTTAAAAAAATAAACCCTAGAAAATCAGAATCAGAGAGAGAGAGAGAGAGAGAGAGAGAGAGAGAGAGAGAGAGGTGACGGAATGGGACGTACCACCGGAGAGGAGCCGGAGAAGATGACTGGTTCGTCGTTCTCTCTGCTCGCTGGTTCGGCTACGCGTGAGAGTGAGAAAAAAAAAAGAGACCCCAACTAATTTGACTTTCCTGTGGGAAAATGAAACAAAATCCCACCGTTTTGGGAGGAAAACAAATCCCGTCTACGAGAGAAAATGTGGTTTTCCACGTCTTTTTTACGTTTTTCCGCATCCTCTAAATACGCTTTCTCATCAATCCAAGAGAACACGTGAAAACACGATTCTTGGGAAAAAAATCGAGTTTTTCCTTTCTCGGGGTAGTGCGGGAAAGCAAGTGAACACTGCCTAAGAGAAAAAAATGAGGGAAATTATCAAGGACACCTTCAATAAGTTCATCTCCAAAAAAATAGCGTAAACTTTGGATAATTACCAACATACCTATCATTTGTCTAAAATGGATTACAAATCTAATGGCTTTGTAGCAATCAGGTCCGTTGATCTAGTGGGCCACCATTGTTTCTGGTTCCACAATATTTGGATGATTATCAGGGAAAATATCATTTCCCTGGTATATTCGTCCATTTTTCTGACATGGGCCAGCCCCACCTAGTGTAAAAGAGTAGTAAAAAATACACTAGAGGGGGCTGCACCAAGTAAGAAAAGGAGTGAATGTATCACTTCCCAAAAACAATGGTCTAGCATTTCTTGTTGGAATCCTAAGCCAGCCTAGAAAGATCAAGGGTCTAGAATTATCCCATCAATCTGTGGGCATAGCAACGGGCCTGAATTCTGCACACAAGTTCGAGAGACTCAATCATATTCATGGTGCACTTGTGCAAAAAATAGTATGTGTTAGGTAAGAGCCTATCACCCACTCAATTTAGCAATACAATGAGAAGAAATATATCCTCCAATCAAGACTAATAAAAATAAGATATTGTGCTCAACACTTTAGATATGTAATCCATAAACTTAAAACACAAACAATTATTAGTCTTCACCTTGACAAACACCTTAGCTAAAATAATTAAGATACGAGAGTTCATTTAATAAGGAAATTACATGAAATAAGAGCCTTTATTTCATTCAGAAAGCAAACTAGTCTAATCAACATCTCAACTCCCGATGGGAGGGCACCCAGTTATTTTCACACCCGTGAGTAGAGCAGATGCTCTTGAGTCTTGAGTGTACCAGAGATTACATACGCTTTAGGTACTTAGATTCAGTTGGGTTGGTTGGCAACTAACGCTCTAGTACCGGCAAATGCTTCACAGTTGGTGATGAGACAGCTGGCCATGACCTTCATCATGTAGCTTGTGCTATTGAGAGGGCTGGCCATGACCTTCATCATGTAGCTTGTACTACTGAGAAGGCTGGCCATGAACTTCATCTTGTAGCTTGCGCTATTGGGAGGGCAGGTCATAATAGCAATAATTTGAATATAACAAAAATCACACTCTTCCTTCAAACGACTGTGAGAGCCGGTTCTTTCCCGTGTGCACTAGGGCGGAGGGGGATCACCACATCGGATTTTCTGGGAGTGTTAGTTGATCTACGTTTCCTGTGGACTCGGGACCGTGATCTTGAATCCGCAAGAAAGAGAAACTCAGAGTCGCAACCTAGGTTAGGGCATAGGACCTGTGCCTGTTGTTCCGATGAAAATGGGAGCAACACCCGAGTTTCATTGGAGAAACAGTAACCAAAGGGGTTCTTTTGCTCTGGACCTGGAACCTGATAATTTTTGCTCTGTTTGTTAAGGCTTGGTCCTTACAGATATCTGGGTAAGGGTTATGGCTACAATCAAAGAAGGTGTTAGGCACCCCCTCTTGCCCGGATGAATCTGGTCTCTTGACTTGATTTGGCATTTTTGAAGAATTTAATCAGGATAACTTATCATTTTATCCTTCATTCGAATTATACTTAATTCCATAATGTAAATAAAATGAAATCATAAAAAAATGAAAATAAGCGACAGTTATCTTGATTGAGATCGTATGCTGTGTATGAGTCCCAAAAGATCTCGCAGCTGATCACAATCAGGTCAACTCAAATCAAACAAAAAATGACAGTACTGAAAGGAAAAGAAACTCTGGGTTTATGATTTCCTCCGTTTGTCCAACACCGTGGAGTGCAAGGGCTCTCGTCTCTGTCTCGTTTGTCTATAGTAGGACCGAAAACAGAGTGGTGGGATAAGGAGAGGAAACGTAGGCCTATTTACAGAGAGGAGAGGGGTTTACATTACAGGATTTAGGGCAAAGGGAGTCCTAAACCCCATAACTACCCCGCACCGAGTTTTGTAATGTAAGTGCTGAAAGCTGGGAAATAAATGTAAATTTACCAGTGGAGCGAGAGGGTTTGTCGAGAAACTAACGGCGTAACAATGCTGATTAAATGAACGGGCTCCGAGTTTTGCTTAGATTTCGGCAGAACAACAGCACTTCTTGAAGGAGGGAGATTCGGAATTGCCGAGATTTCGGCAGAACAACGGCGCTATTTAGATAATATGACCTAGTGTTCTCCGAAATTCAGCAGCTATGGAGCCCATTCCGGGAGGAGTTCCCTTCACGACCCACGAGGGTGACTTGGATATGAATTGCTCTCTACTGGTTTATTAATTTTTATAAAAGTTTTTTTTCTGTGAACTTGAGACTACCAAGGCAATCCGAATTTCACACAAAAGAAAAGACCAGAGTCGCCACCTAGGTAAGGGACCTAGGACCCATAAGTGACACTGCAAAATAATCTGTGATCCCATATGTCTAGGTCCATTACCTGATTACGAGAATGGTAGGTGTCAGGCATCATTCTCGCCCGGCAAACCGGTCTTCAATTTCAAAGGATAATTCACTTAAATTAGTTCAAAAAGCTCGTTAAATTCTTTAAAACATGCGAACTATGTGACATGCATCCTAAAAATCTAATCTCGATGTGGTTTCTAAGTAACTAATTATGATATGATCTATGTGACAAGCAACCTAGAGATCTAATTTAGATGTGAGACCTAGCACTTTATTTAATTTATGTATAAAGATAGCAAGAAACAAACAAAAAAATAAAAAGCAATTGACCATATGACCCAAGGGATAACATATACAAGAGAGAAAGTCATGAAATAATATATACAAGAAAAGAAAAGAAAAGAAAAGGCTTGCATCTGAACTTGGAGGCCACCCAAGTTGCCTATGTACCCTGATCGCTGGGGATCAAGTCACTCGTAGTTCAACGTCCTAAGGCGCCTAAACTACATGCTTAAATGCCGTATGGAACTGGGACTGGTGATTGTCCTTGTGTGCTTAAGGGTTCCATCTAGGATCTCTACATACAACTAATGCAAAGGACCTAACCTTTTAGGTGCATCTAGGCTTGTCCTAGAGGATTTAAGGATTCGCAAGCGACCTAAAGCTATGGTTCAACTAGCTTAATGACTAAGGGGCTCTAAAGGTTCCTAAAGGGGATTTCGAATCCAAAGGCACTTAGGAATCTCGAATTCTTTCGGGGTTTGTTGGGAAATCTTTGATTTTACTTGAGGATTTTAAGAATTTTATATTTTTGGATGTATTTTATTCTGTTCGTTTTGTTTATTAGTTAATGATTTTTAGGTTGTTTTTTTTTATTTGTTATCCGTCGTTTGTTGTTTGGTATTGGGTGTTTTGATTTAACTGTTTGTGGTAGGCTAGCATTCAAGTGTCTGATCATCCCCTTCAGCGTTAACTCTTCACAAGCCACGCTATGTTCCTTCCGAGAAAATTTTTATGATCTATCAATTCGCCACTCCTTGATGCCTATTGTATCTTCAAAAAATGCTGAATCTTCCACCTTACAAAAACAAGCCAAATTTGCAACTTCGGATTCGCCTTTGGAATACGCATCGATCTCTGTGGCTTAGATGCACTAAACTCACGCTCTTCAAAATATTCAAGTTACAATGGTTGCAACTTTTCTGGTGAAGCTGAAACATCTTTTTCACGAGACGGGCTTGTTCCAGTCTCCCATGGACTAGAGCTCTTGCTTGTCCAACTGTCATTTTGAGGAATTGCCATTGAACTTTGATGTGGCACCTCCTGTTCTGACTCTAACACATCTCCATCCATCTGTGATAGATCAACCATGCTTTTCACCCTTTGTATCGAATCCGGATTTGCTACACCATGATTTTCCTGTGATAGCACAATCGAATCCAATCTCTCTTTCAAACTGCCAATCAAATCTATTGAGTCCTGCATTGCGTTGTTTTCCACGGACCACCAATATGACGCTTCATCGAACACCGCATCTCTTGACACATAGACCCTTTTCGTACATGGATCCAAGCATCTCCACCCTTTCCTTTGTTCATCATAACCAGTGAACATGGCTCGAACTGCCACTTTCTCCATCTTTGTCCTCATCTGCTTTGGTACAAGCACATAGCAAACACAACCAAACACTTTAAAGTGTCTAACTAACGGCATTTTCCCTGTGACTTTTTGCTAAGGCGACTCATATCCAAGTCATTGTTGCAAAAGACGATTAGTTACATATACGACCGTGCGAATACACTCCTCCCTATATTGAGGACGAACATTCCTCTCATGTAACATACTCCGACCCGCTACAACTAAGTGCCTGTTCTTTCTTTCTACAACTCCATTCTGCTGTGGAGTTTTAGGACAAGTGAATTGCCGTTTGATCTTATGATCTCTTAGATATGTGGAAAGAAACTGAGAAGTATATTCTCCACCATTATCGGTTCTCAAACAACCGATCATAAATCCCGTTTCGGCATCTACACATGCACGAAAATCTTTGATCTTTTCAAAGACTTCAGTTTTCTCCTGTAGAAAATACACCAAAACATATCTCGAAAAATCATAAACAAATATATGAAAATAATGGTTTCCACTTACAGACTTCTGCTTTATTGGACCGCATACATCGGAGTCAACCAACTCCAATGGTCGTTTTGAGTGAAACTTTGATCGAGGAAAAGGTTGGCGATGTGCTTTTCCAAACTGACATCCAGCCTAAACCATAACTCCTCCGTTTTCGAGAAGGGATAAACCTCTAACAAGGTTTCGTTTCGCCATGATTTTTAACTTGTCATATGCGACATGAGCAAGGTGCGCATCCCACAACTCTGGAGTTTCATTACGGCGAGCTTTATCAACATAATTCGTTCTTGCTGGTAGTACATGCATCGTGTCCATCCGTTTCTCACACATGATCGGATTGCCAAAAACATCCACTTTCTCAAACACCTTTACATCATCAGGTCCAAATAGCACATATTTGCCCGCTGATGTGATCTGTGTTACCGACACTAGATACTTCGCCATACCCAGTACGTGATACACATCTTTGGGGATGCTATTTCCCTCACCATACCGTGAGGTAACTGTCACATCGCCTACATCCTTCACAGCATAGATAGAATTATCCGCCGTGACAACCGCATGAATACCACCATATTTTCACAACCACATAAACTTGTTTCGATTTCCCGTCATCTGGTGTGTACATCCAGAATCAATCAAACAATCGTTCTCGTAGTCAATACTCTTCCTTCCTGAAGAACTTGTTGCACAAACTTGACTTTTCATAATAGGGGATTCTGCAACATTCAATGCAAAAGAAACCTCCCCCTCAAAGTCATATTCCGTAGCAGTCTCTTCCATTGCCACATCACATGCAAAAGAAGATTGCATGTCCCATTCATCATCGTCATCATCCTCCTTGTCTTTGAATTCAATGACAGTATTCCCATCATCGGTGTCTATGTTAACCCGACAATTTCTTTGAATATGACCTGCCTTACCACATCGATAACATTAAAAAACACATTTTTCCTGTGATTTTTCATTATTATTAGCCCGATCACCTTTCTTATAGCCATCCTTCGGCTTTTTATTTTTCTGCCACTTTCGCTTGATATTCACCACAAGCGCTTCCTTACTTTCTTTCACAGACAATTCAGCCATCAACCTTGCTAACATAGATTCTCCAACTCTAGGAGAGACGGTTGAGTTGGCCAACCACGAATAGCAGTGATAAAACCACTAAACTCAGGTCTCAAACCGCGGATAATCAATCTCCGCATCCGACTTTCACTAATCTTAGACTCCTCATCTAATTGAGATATCTCATTACACAAGTTTTTAACTTTCATAAATTAATCAGAAACTGATAAATTACCTTGTGTTAATGAACCGATCTCGTTCTCCATGAACTGTAACCATGCATCGTTCGCCCGTGAAAAGAGAGATGAGAGTGCCCCCACGCTTGTTATGGAGTTTTTGCATCTCTAATATGCTCGATCAACTCCTTCTGTATACGTACAACGCTTTTTGGCATGGATCTTCCACTTTCGTAGCGTATCCACTCTATTTTCTGGTGCGTCGGTGTCGTTGCCATTCACTATCTCCCATAGATCCTGGCCTTGAAGATACGAGTCCAAGCACGACTTCCAATAAATGTAATTGGTATTGTTGAGCTTTTCAATTCCCGTCAATATACCAACACTTTCCGCCATCTCTTCTTCCAACCTCGATATAACCTCGAAGCAACCAAAGAACAAATCGGTATTTCCACTTCGATATCTCCTCGAAGCAAATCCAAGAACAAACCGGTATTCCGATCGAACACCTCGCTCTAATACCACTTGTGAACTCTCTTTGGTATTTGTTGGGAAAGTTGCCTTATTTCCCACCACCGTTGGTGAGAAAGGCAAAAGGCAAAATAGAAAGTCTTTCTATTTGGGTTTTGGAAAACCTACGTGGGTTTTTTCTACGGGGTGTGTCGGCTGCCTCTTGGAAGGGGAGAAAGAAAAAAAGAGAGGGAGAGTGAGAAAAAGAGAGAGAAAGGGAGAAGAGGTTTTTCTTCTCGGGTTTCTTCTTGGGGTTTTCTCTTGGGTTCTTTTTTCGGGTTTTCTCTCGAGTTTCTCTCGGTGTACGGTCTTGGGTTTGAGAAGCAAGGAAAGGGTTGCGGGTTGTGGGTTTTGGTTTAAATCCATTGTAATCCTTGTATATTGTTTTTTCTCATAGTAGAAGATCGTGTTTCTCGCCCGTGGAGTAGGCTTGCCCGAACCACGTAAATCTTGGTGTTCATCTTGTGGCTTGGTTTATTTTACTTTTCGTTTAATTTGCGCACGATCGGATCGGATTGCCCGACGGATTTTCTCAACAAGTGGTATCAGAGCTCAGGTGGAGCGATCGTCGAGGCCGAGTGGAGTGATTGTGGGTGTTGTGGTTGGATCGCGGTTAGAGCAATTTTTGGGGGTGGAAAGATTGTCAAAGAAGATTCTTGTTCGAGGTGGAGCGCTACACCGAGAAGTACGAAGGAATCTGAGATGGCGGTAAAATCAAGTTCGACACAGTTCAACATCGACAAATTTGACGGAAATGGTAGTTTCACCCTATGGCGGATGAGGGTGAAGGACATCCTAGTTCATCAGGGCTTGGCTAAGGCGTTGAAGGGAAATGATGGAAAGCCGAAGAAGATGACGGAAGCCGAGTGATAAGATAATGAGTCGAAGGAGGTCAGCACGATTCGACTATGTCTGGCAGATAGCATTATGTTTAACGTTATGGAAGAAGAAGATGCGCCTAAATTATGGGAGAAGTTGGAAAAGCTTTATAAGTCAAAAAGCTTGGCCAACCGGTTGTATCCGAAGCTTCAATTGTACGGGCTGAAGATGCAGGAAGGCGGGGATCTTCTTGAACACATCACGGTATTCAACGGGCTTGTGGATCAACTCTACAAGGTTGACAAAAAGTTGAAGGAAGAAGACAAGGCCCTTTTGCTTCTTACTTCGCTTCCTGATTCGTATGACAACCTGGTGACGACTTTATTGTATGGTAAGGATACGATAAAGTTGGAGGAAGTCACGGCGTCGCTCTTATCGAATGAGATGCGGAAGAAACATGTTCTTAGTGTAAGTGAAGAGCATGGGTTGGTTGTTCATGGTGAGAATCAAAGAGCAAGGTCGTCTGATAGGGGATCAAGAAAAGGCAGGTCAAGATCTAGGGTCGGAAAAAAGGGCGTGCAATGTTACCATTGCAAAGAATATGGCCACATTAAGCGGAATTGTCCAAAGTGAGCTGACCAGGCGGACAATGGTGCTATGAATACTTTAGTGGCGGTAACGGATGAACAGAACAAAAAGTTTGGAGATGTTCTCACAGTCTCCTCAAGTAATCACACTTCTCATAATGAGTGGATTCTAGATTCAGGTTGCTCTGTTCATGTATGCTCCAGGAGGGAATATTTTGATACGTTCCATGAGACAAGGGTAGGTCTAGTGTCCTTGGGTAACGGGTCCATTTGTGACGTCACGGGAGTTGACATGGTGAAGATCAAGATGGTTGATAGAGTTATTCGTACTTTGGATGGTGTGACGTATGTCCCAAAGATACGGAAGAATCTAGTGTCTCTTGGCCGGTTGGACTCCAGGGGTTGCAGGTTTTCAGCTGTAGGTGGAGCCATGAAAATCACACGTGGTTGTATGGTTCTGATGAAAGGAGAGGAGTGTGGTGAATTATATCGTCTGGTCTGGGACATGATGGCTAGTGTTCCTAAGATCTCAATGGCTAGATGGAAACAGGGTAATGGCATGCGCACACATGGGGTCTCTTTCGGAGTTAGTGCAGAGACGGGTTTCCAGGTTGCAGACGATGGTAAGAAGGTGACAATACCTGCGTTGGGGAGGATGGATCGAGATCCCTATCCAAGGTTGGCTGGGTGAGTCAACAGGTTGGCAACTACACATGTGCATTGGCCATAGTGATCGAATTGGGAGGAGTCAGAACCAAGGTGATTCGAGGGTGTGTAGCTGGTACTTCAGAAGGCCAATGGTGGTTCACAGTGACAGCGGGCCGGTGACGACGCCAACAGAAAATCTTCAGGTGGCTGGAAAATAAGCCAAGGTGGAGATTGTTGGGAAAGTTGCCTTATTTCCCACCACCGTTGGTGGGAAAGGCAAAAGGCAAAATAGAAAGTCTTTCTATTTGGGTTTTGGAAAACCTAAGTGGTTTTTTTACGGGGTGTGTCGGCTGCCTCTTGGAAGGGGAGAAAGAAAAAAAGAGAGGGAGAGTGAGAAAAAGAGAGAGAAAGGGAGAAGAGGTTTTTCTTCTCGGGTTTCTTCTTGGGGTTTTCTCTTGGGTTCTTTTTCGGGTTTTCTCTCGGGTTTCTCTCGGTGTACGGTCTTGGGTTTGAGAAGCAAGGAAAGGGTTGCGGGTTTTGGGTTTTGGTTTAAATCCATTGTAATCCTTGTATATTGTTTTTTCTCATAGTGGAAGATCGTGTTTGTCGCCCGTGGAGTAGGCTTGGCCGAACCACGTAAATCTTGGTGTTCATCTTGTGGCTTGGTTTATTTTACTTTTCGTTTAATTTGTGCACGATCGGATCGGATTGCCCGGCGGATTTTCTCAACAGTATTCTTGAAAAAGAGAAGTAACAAGAGAAGAGGAATTGCTTTGCAAAACATGAAACACACTTGCACAGAAATTGCAAAAGCCGTAAAGCACTTATCAAGATCCGTGAATACAAGGCACACTGTAAAAAAATGTAAAAGCAAACTATGTGAAAGAAAACATAATATTGCACTCTAATTTTCATTCACGTTGAATTGCTTAGGGCCTGTTCAGTTGCACCCTTGAAACAGAAAAGGGAGGCCTTTTCCGTGGAAACGAGCTTAAATGGTCGTTTTGTTGGCGAGAGACGGAAAGCGCTAGGATTTTGCACGTCTCACGTAGAATCCCACTTATCTCGCGTGGCAAGGCCATTTCCGCCGTTTCAAATCCGTGAAATTTAGTCGGATTTCATTTTCCTTTCCAAGACTTCCGTCGAAATTGCACCCAAATCTAACGAAGCTGTGACTAGATAAGTCCAAGGCTTGTGCAAGTGTAACTGCTTTTTTTTTTTTTTTCACTGAAGCAACCAGAGAGATTAGATTGGAAACTTGAAATATTTCATTACCCAAAACCCATTACATATTCCTCCTTTCCAAAATCAATCTTACTAAAAAAAAACCCATGAGGAAAAGGGAGGAAAAATAGACAATAAGGGTGGGTTTTGATTTAACCACCAAAACCATAGAGGGTCCTACCCTGCCTCTTAAGGGCATAAACAACATCCATTGCCGTCACAGTCTTCCTCCTAGCATGCTCAGTATAAGTAACAGCATCACGAATAACGTTCTCCGAGAAGATCTTAAGAACCCCTCTTGTTTCTTCATAAATAAGACCACTAATACGCTTCACACCACCTCTACGAGCCAATCGCGGAATTGCAGGCTTGGTAATCCCCTGAATGTTATCCCTCAACACCTTCCTATGACGCTTTGCGCCACCCTTTCCTAGCCCTTTTCCTCCCTTCCCTCTTCCTGACATTTTTTTTTCCAACTCTGTAAAACCCTCGGAAATAGAAAAATGCTTTGCTTCAGCAGTTTAGCTTGTGCAAGTGTAACTGCTTAGCTTAGCTTAGATAAGTCCAAAGCTGTGAGTATAGATAAGTCCAAAGTGCGTAGCTTTCATGGCCATTAAATGAATGTTGCCATCTATTTTTGTCTTTTCTGATCCCATCCGTCATCTCCAAACAGTTTCTGTGAGTAGATAAGTCCACGGCTTGTGCATGTGTAACTTTGGGATTTGGTTAGCAACCTGGCAATTGCATGTCTCTGATGGCTGCCACTTGTATAATTGTATAAAGTTGAATCGAATGCAATAAAGAGCCTCAAGTGTCTCTTTTGTTGTTAACAAATTAAATGAGTTCCACTAATATCTTGAATAACAAGAACCGACTCCAAATAGATAGATGCTCAGAGATGAACATTAGAGTGGAAATCAGGATTGTGCTCAAACGACCAACATAGCCTCTTTAATTGCATTAGCATGGTTTGTTAAACAATTTGGATACAAGGTTCACAACTCCATGGCTATAGTATTTGGAATCCACAGTTCTACATACCTGCTATAGAGAATAATTTCGAGTACTCCAAGCACAGGCAAACGTTTGGATTTGGGAATTATTTTTACCAAGCCATGTGTTGAAGACCAGCTGCCACTTACATTTTGTTGAAGACCAGTTGTCACTTGTGAAGCTTGTGAACATATTCCCATAACAAGCTCCTTTTGCATACGGTTGAGGTTGGAAATCCTTCAAGGAGGTAGAGGAAATCCATAATAAGATTGACTTCTTAAGGAGGTAGAGGAAATCTGCTTCTTTAGTTTTTTTGAGTATTTATTTCTGTTAGTAGACTATTTGATAAGGCTTAGGGGGCGTAACTTGCTTTATATCTGGTAAAGAACATATTCTATGCTATTTCTTTTTCGTTTCCTTGGCAACTGAATGCACATTCCTACTGTTTCTTTTCCGTTTCTTGGCAACTGAATGCGCACTCATACTGCTTTCTTAGCAGTTTCTTTTCCTTTCCATTTCTTTCTGCCACGTCATTTCCTTTTCTTTTTCGTTTCCTTCACGCAACTGAACAGGCCCTTATATATACAGCATAGTTTGAATTAAAAAAAAAAAAAAAAACTCTAAATAGATAGCTATTTCTATGTATATCGATAGCGATAAAACTTCTACCTAGCCTAGATAAAAACAAACTCTACCAAAACTAATTACCTATAGTCCTGGGTAACTAAAACTCATTCTACCTCAAGCAATAAGGTCTCTAAGAAGAGTCGGTAGTGATAGATGTTCACAATTACCTCAGCCGTGTACTCGCCAAGACCTATTGGCTATGCAGGAGGCTCTTGAACGCTCCATGACCGCTCAGTTTGACTTGCTCCATACTCATGTAGACACTTAGTTCACTTCATTTCGCGAGATCTTTTCGGCACGTCAAGTGGTCCGTATCATGGCAATTCATCTCATCCTCCGCCTCCTTCAGAGGACTAGAGAGGCTCTCATAGCTCCAGCCTATAACTGTAAGTGGATAAGCCATGTAAGAGAAAACCCAAAACGTTTTTCCTATGGTCTCAACGTGGAGCACAGCAAAAACACCACATCTTCATCTCACCCTTCATTCCATCATACTTTCTCTGTATGGCTCAGATCTTCTGCCCAAAAGAAACCAAAAAATGGAATAAAGCCCACAAAATTCCTTTGTAAATAGCTTAAAAGAAAATATGAGTGGCATTACCAATTCAGCGGGGGCTTCCAATGAATGCCCAAAATATTTACCGAGCCACCTCGTACTTCGATTTTTATATGAGGAAATAAACGATGTTTAAGTTATTCCCAACACCTAACAGAGTTTTGTAAGAAATCAGAGATTTCTATGTATACAAAGTTTGAATCTTTTGAGAATTGGCAGTGATGGAGGTAAAAATCTTCGCCCAATGAGAAATAGGGGCATTGAGGGCAAAAGGGTAATTTCACTACCCAGATCAATGATTCAAGGCATCTCAATCGATCAAGGGCCAGAAGTTCCACAAGGGTAATCAGATTGATCGGATTGCTCACATCAAAGGCCAAAAGCTTTAAGTTCTTATCATTTAAAAGATTTGTTTGAAAGGACTTGGAACATGGTTTAGGCGATCGAAGCTGTTAGATCATTTTTCGAATGTAGGTACCATTATTCGATCTGAGCTGTAAAAGTTGGGCATCCAAAAGAGGAGAGATGAAAAGTTGGAGTGTTAGACATGGAATTGGAATTTATTATGGGAAATTGTTTTAAGTTGGATGTAGGAAGAGATTTTGGAGTTTT
Organism: Tasmannia lanceolata; assembly: GCF_043159265.1. Classification (NCBI taxonomy): domain Eukaryota; kingdom Viridiplantae; phylum Streptophyta; class Magnoliopsida; order Canellales; family Winteraceae; genus Tasmannia; species Tasmannia lanceolata. Next base: position 4,005,797 of record NW_027518721.1, read on the forward strand.
CCTTTTGATTGGACAATGAAAGAGATATTTTAGGAGAGGGTTGAAGTGTTGAACACACAATTAAAGCTTACCACAGGTTCTCTCAAGATTTAGAATGAATTTCCTACCCTAATCCCAGCTCCGTTTGGTTGCCAGTAAATTTTTTGTCGTAGGAAGTTTTAGTAAAATTTTGATCCCATCCCATGTTTGGTTGCCTTTTAGCACTAGAATTTTTTTAATCCCACTCTTGTAATGATTGCTTGTGTGGTGGATTTTTTAATCCCACTCTTGTAATGATTGTCTTTTCATCCCATCCCAAAATAATCCCAGGAACCAAAAATAAGCTTGAGAAGAATTTTTTTTTTCCCACCATAGTCCGGTCAACCAAACATGGGATTTTTATTTTACCGGGATACTTCTAGGAATTTTTTTTTCCACCAATCTCCTTGGATTTTTTTTTCTCCCACATAAATCCCATGAACCAAAAAAAAACCCGGCATACTAGAGAGGGTTGTAGAAGTTCAAAAGTAAAAATATATGAACCCTTCTCAAGGGAGTGGAAAGTAATCATATAATTATTGGATTTTTTTTATATTCTGAGGTTTGATGGTCTCCCTCTACGGTTTTTGTTGGATGAAGATAATTAACACAAGGTGTTCGTTTTCCTGATACAGAGAGATATGCTTTGGTTTTTTTGATAAACTTCTAGGGTACAATTTAATGTTTCAAAATACCTTGTAATACATACTTAGAATTGATAGATGACTACTCTGGATCAAGGAAGAAAAGGGGGCGAATGTATCATTTCCCTTTAGATAATCATTCATGTGGGCCCTACTTTCCTTTATAGTTGCTGCTGTAATACATTCCCAACAAGATAAGCCGTGTCCCAAAAGTGGGCCCCATAAGACTATCTAAGTCTTTGATTTGCTTGAGCTATCTATACACTGCCGTCCATTTGAAACCTCCAAAAATCGTATGGTTAATCATCCTATAGATCTCATTTATGGGGCACGGTCTCTATAGTGGGGAGCAACAAAATCATTCATGTGGGCTATATTTTACATTTTAGGTGGTGCCCTTGAGGCACAATCCCATAATACATCACTTATGTTGTTGGACCTTTGTCATTCTCCATACATCACCTATGTTATGGAACACACTCAAGAAAGAAAAATGGGCGACGATATTTTCACCACCCCTGCGGTACGCATTCGCCCCCCTTGTAACGTGATTTGACGTCAAAAAGCGTTAAAGTTGCCCACTATTCCCGTTATAAGGGGGGTGAATGCGTACTGTAGAGGGGCTGAAAATATCATGGAAATAAAGAGATAAGGGAGTCAAGGGATTTGAAAGGGAGAGTAAGTCATCTGAAATGGTTGACAATTAGGGGGAAAATGTTCTTGATCTAAGCACCCTATTTTGTTCCCTATTTTTCAGTGACTTGTCATGCTCTTCTTGCTCTTTCCAAGCTCCTCTCACAAGTCACAACTAGCCGCATAAACATTCCATGAATTTTTTTCTCATGGGTGCCCAACATGAAAGAAGCAGAAAAATACTTTTCTGTTCTTTGGATTATAATATAAGGAAGATTAAGAGAGTTAGACTGTGGGGACCGGACAATTGGGCTTAATCACATCAATTACTTTGGGTTCTTCACGGATATGTGTATAACCATGACTGTAAATCTCCTGGATTAACATGAGCCTGTCCAGGTGATGATATATTCGCCCATTTTTCTTACTTCGGCCAGCCCCTTCTAGTGTAAAAGAGTAATCATAAATATACTAGAGGAAGCTATCCCAAGTAAGAAAAAGAGGTTTAGTATATCACTTCCCAAAAACAATGGTCTAGCATTTCTTGGTGGAACCCTAAACTAGGCTTGAAAGATCAAGGGGCCTGAATTATGCCATCAATATGTGGCCACAACAACTGGCCGGAATTGTGCTTATTAGTCAACAGACCCAATCATATTCACGGGGCACTTGTGCCCAAAAAGTAGCTGTTAGGAAAGAGCATACCAACCACTCAGTTTAGCAATTTCATGTGAATAGAAGATGCAGAAGAAAATTGCCCTCTAATGGATTAAAAAGATAATCGAGACTGATAAAAATAAGATATTGAACTCAACACTCTATATATGTAATCCATTAAGCTAAAATGCAAACAATTATTTGGCTTCGCCTTGACAAACACATTACCTAAAATAATCAAGATAAGAGTTCATTTACTTAGGAGATTACATGGCCATTTCCACACAAAAATTAGGGCAAAATGTTCAGATCTTAAGAAGACAAGATTTTACATCATTCAAAAAAGTAAAACTTCTATTCAACATCTCATGCTTCTTCAATTTTCCCAACCAGCATTAGTGTCGAAAAAATATCATAATTTCCAATACTCAGATTTGAAATATTACATATGTTTTGAGATTTGAAGCTAATTATAGGTCCAAGTTCTATCTTCTCATGACACAGTAAATTGAAACAATTTCAACTTATATACATCATTGAGTATTTTTCAAATTCAATCTTTCATTTAATGAAGAGATAAGAACCCAATAGAGATAATAGAGATATAAAAGAGCAGCAATAACCATACTTGTTTTATGATTTAATTGGAATTGGGTTGAGGGTTTTGTGTATTGGCAGGGGCTGTTTCTGACCGTTAATAGAGAGGGTTCCAAGAACAATCGGACCTCAGTTTCTTTGGTGTCTTTGATTCCTTCGATATCTTCATCTTGGTGCGGGACTCGGATTTCTTTGATTTCGTCTTCATTTTTCTGTTCAATGCTCAAATTATCCCAGGCTTCAAAAATCCTCACGAGCCGCTTCTTCCGGAATCGCACGTCTCTTCTTCCTGAATCTCACATCTTTGTATAATCTTGAAGGCATTCAAATGCACAAGCCCATCTTGAACGAGTAAAAACATTTACATTAGGAAAGAAATCAATTTGATTTGATGTTAATGATGTAGCTTTATCTTTGGATCTTTGCAGTAATGGGAATTTGGGAGATTAGATAGCAATTCTTCTTTGACACCTCATGTCGTGCTTCAACATAGTCCAATTAAAGTGCTCTCTTAAATTTCATAATCTTTAGGAAATATGGCACAGTGTGCATAACATCAATCAATTATGTTATCGGGATCGAGAGTGTGCATAACATCAATCAATTATGTTATCGGGATCGAGAGTGTGCATAACATCAATCAATTATGTTATCGTGATCGAGAGAGCAGGTCACAATAGCTAAACAACATAACTCCTATATAAGAAAAATCATAGGCTTCATCTGCTTCAAACAACAAGATCCGTGTTTCGATAAAGAACCCGTCTATGATTTTTAATCTCTCTTTCAGTATTCCATTCTCTAACCTTGTATCAGTTATCATCCTAAGAAACATTTGGGGAAACACTCAAGAAATCTTCTATATCAACCAGCCTCTCAAACTATCTACAAATTTAACAAAACCTTATAGCATCTTGTCCATATCCAAACCCCCATCTTAAACAGTAAAATAGAAGAAGAAAGATTATGAATTTGTAGACGGGAAAGAAGTTTCATACCTATTTTTTACCATCTGCTGAGGCCTTCAACTCTCTACATCCATTCTCAACTTCTAGGGAGAGAGTATATCCTTTATCTCCTTGTTCTCATCGCCATCATTTCTCTCTTCTTTAATAATCAACCAATGAGAAAAGCACAGAACAAGCGGTGGGACCCACGGCATCTCCTTGTCCTTATTGTGTAATTATGAGTTTATGACACTCTTTTACACTACAAGGGGTGGCCCAGGAAAGATAAGGGTAAATTTATCCTTTCCTTGCTTTTACCTGGGCCAGCCCCTGTTTTTCAGACAAATAAAAAATGAGGGGAGGCCAAGGGAAAAACAAGGGGCGAATTTAAGAAAAATCTAAAATAAAGAAGAGCGAAGTGATATATTTGTCCCCCTGTTTTTTTCTTGTGCCAGCCTCGTCTTAAGTAGGGCTGCAACTCGAGCCGGGTAAAACCCGACCCGCATCGACCCAACCCGAAAATAGCCTGGGTCGGGTTCAGGTTTCATGGGTTTCGGGTCGAGCCGGGTTCAGCATTCAAAAGCCCGCATGAATCTCGGGTCGAGCCGGATTTGAAGGGGCCCGACCCGACCCGACCCGAGTTACATAAGTTATAGTATGTACATTTTTTTCTATTGTTAGTTAAAAGTTAAAGAGATAATTACATTTACACCCCCTCTAGTTTCTGACACATCCACTTCCACCCCTATAGTTTAAAACGTGACAAATACATCCTTGTAGTTTCAATTTGTTTAAGGTAGGCCCCCTCAGCTGAAGATTCGTCCATAGATTGAAGGGTTAGGATGATCCGATGGAGCTGATTTTTTGGGCACACCCTAACTATGTCAGGACCCATCAAATGAACGCTTTGGATCATCCAAACAATGTGGGCCCACATTATTTGGATGATTTTTTGGTAGTGTTTGGATTCGGGTAGGGTCCACATTATTTGGATGATCCAAAGCGTTCATTTGATGGGTCCTGACATAGATATGGTGTGCCCAAAAAATCAGCTCCATCGGATCATCCTAACCCTTCAATCTATGGACGAACCTTCAGCTGAGGGGGCAAACCTTAAACAAATTGAAACTACAAGGGTGTATTTGTCACGTTTTAAACTATAGGGGTGGAAGTGGATGTGTCAGAAACTAGAGGGGGTGTAAATGTAATTATCCCAAAGTTAAAGTGAAAACCCATGCACCCACTGTTACTGTATGTGAGTGTAATTTCTGCTTCTATGAGTTGAGTTGATTCAAGTATTTGATTCAGCATTGTTTGATTGTAATTACAACATTGTTTGATTACAGCATTGTTTGATTCAAGTGTGATGTGAGTGTAATTACATCATTGTTTGATTCAAGTGTAATGTGAGTGTAATTTCTGCTTCTATGAGTTGAGTTGCCTTGCCAAACAAGAATTTTCCTTAAAAATTTGCGTCAACGTGAAAAAACCCGACCCGACCCGAACCGACCCGAGATTTATCATGGGTAGGGCCGGGTTTGGGAATCGTGGGTTTTCCGAAAAAAAACCCGACCCGAGATATTTCTCGGGTAGGGTTGGGTTCTCCAAAACCCGACCCGCCCGACCCGAGTTGCAGCCCTAGTCTTATGTATTTAACTAATTATGACTTACATTTTAGTTTTTACACTCCAAGTGGGTGGCCCAAGTAAGTAAACCGGACGAATATATCATTTCTTTATTTTAGGGCGCTGATATTCCCCGGGACGGCTGGCTAACGTTTAACGTTAGGATTTAACGTATACCTCACTTTCCCACCATTTGACCGGTCTCTCTCTCCAACAAACACACACACAACAGGAACAGTTGGTGGGCCCAACAGAAACCGTTGGTGGAATGGTGGGCCCATCTTTGAACAAAGTAGGCCCCGCCCATACCACACTATAGGATAATCCAAACCGTCCATTTGATGGGCCATAAATATAAATAGGTTGCGTCCCAAAATATCATTTCCATAGGCTGATCCTAGCCCTCCGATCTAAATAGAAACTACATCTTATGCAACCTCTATAGATTGTAGGGTTGTGATCATCCTATGGAAATGATTTTTGGGGCACAACCTATTTACATTGTGGCCCATCAAATGAATGGTTTGGATCATTCTATGGAGTTGGTCATAAAGTAACATTAACGCCCGTCCACAACATAGGACGATCCAAGCCGTCATGGTTTGGATAATCCTATGGAGTTGCTCGTACAGTAACATTAAGGTCCAATCGTAGGCCCCACCAATATTTTTTTCAAATTGAAGCGTACCTTCCACAACATAGGATGATCCAAGCCGTCCATGGTTTGGATCATCCTCTGGTGTGGTTCGTACAGTAACATTAAGGCCCAATTTAGGCCCCACCCATATTTTTGAAAATGAAGTGTACCGTCCAAACCATAGGATGATCCGAGCCGTCCATTTGATGGGCCATAACGTAAATGGGTTGTGTCCCCAAAAGGGTTGGCCCATCAAATGAATGGTTTGGATCATCCTGTGGTCGTACAGTAACACTAAGGCCCGTCCACAACATAGGATGATCCAAGCCGTCCATGGTTTGGATAATCCTATGGAGTTGGTCGTACACTAACATTAAGGCCCAATCGTAGGCCCCACCGATATTTTTCAAATTGAAGCGTACTGTCCACAACATAGAATGATCCAAGCCGTCCATGGTTTGGATCATCCTATGGTGTGGTTCGTACCAATTTAGGCCCCACCCATATTTTTGAAAATGAAGTGTACCGTCCAGACCATAGGACGATCCGAGCCGTCCATTTGATGGGCCACAATGTAAATAGGTTGTGCCCCAAAAATCATGTCCGTAGGATGATCACAACCCTACAATCTATAGAGGTTGCATAAGATGTAGTTTCTATTTAGATCCGAGGGCGAGGATCGGCCTATGGAAATAATATTTTGGGACGCAACGTATTTACGTTTATGGCCCATCAAATGGACGGTTTGGATTATCCTATGGTGTGGTATGGGCGGGGCCTACACTGTTCAATGATGGGCCCACCATTCCACCAACGGTTTCTGTTGGACCCACCAACTGTTCCTGTTGTGTGTGTGTGGAGAGAGAGAGACAGGTCAAATAGTGGGAAAACGATCGCCAGCCGTCCGGGGGGGGGGGGGGGGGGGGGATCAGCTTAATTGGTCCTGACTCCACTAGCTCCAAGTACCTCAATTCCAATACATGCATTCGATCAAAATACACAGCATTAAAGAAGGGCTAGCTACTAGAAAAAAAATGAGGGAAATTATCAAGGACCCCTTCAATAAGTTTACCTCCAAAAACATTTCCTTAAATTCTGGATAATTGCCAAGATACCTATCATTTATCTAAAATGGCTTACAAATCTAGTGACACTTTGTAGCAATCAGGTCCGTTCATCCTGGGCCACCATTGTCTCTGGTTTCAAAATTTTGGATGATTATAAGCCATTAATCAGTACTTTGATCAAAGGGATTTGGTAGGCAATTTCGTGCAGATTGCCATTTCGCGGCTAGCTTTTGCATGTGAGAACAACCACACAGGTCGACTTTTTGGTAGAATTTGTCTTATTAGTTTAAATCATCTGAGTTTGCTGTTCTGTTCTGTCATGAAAAAGCCAGCCACGAAATGGTTTTCCACGAAATTACCTAGCAAATCCCTTAACCAAATCATCCAACTAAGGAGGACCAAAAGGAAGTAGGCCATACCATTGGTACTCACCAAATGAACATAAATTATCAAGAAATTATATATTTACTCCTTTTCTTCCCCAGTCCACCCCTTGTAGTGTACAAAGAGTAGTCATGAATAGCAGTGCAACGAACTCGGGTCCAATAAAATCGAGTCTGGTTGGGTTGATTAATTCATTTTTAGCAAAAGCTCAACCTGTCTCGACCCAACTGGCACCCCTATCATGAATACACTAGAGGAGGGTGGCCCAGGAAGAAAAGGAAGAAGAAAGGAGCGCGAACCAAATAGACTAACTTTTGTAGTATAGAACAACCACATAGGTCACTTTTTAGTAGATTTTGTCTTACTCATTTAATTCATCTGATGTAGTTGTTCTCTGCTGCAAAAGTGAGCCACGAAATGGCTTTCCACGAAATTCTCTAACAAATCCCATATAAAGAATGAAGAACTACAATAGAAACGGTGTGACAGATTTCCAAATGAGTTTCCACTTTCCATTGGATTTCCAAGTTTTTACTGGGTTTCAATTTTTTTTCCTCCAACATTCCTTTAACACCAAGGTGATTAGTTCATTTGATAGAACACAATCAAACTCTCTGCTAGCCCTTTTTGAATGGCAGGAATTTTTCGGAAAAGTTTGGAAAGGAAAAAAGATAACTTGAACCAACATTAATCAATTTTTATGTAGTGAGGCCTTCAATTTATGATAATATCCCTCTAAATTAAACGCAATCATAACATTTCCCTCTAAATCGTGGAAATAAAAAAAAATTCCATCAAAAATAAATTTCTTGTAATACAAACAGGGGAAAAATTAAGGCAAAAAATTCATGGACAGTAATATTCTTGTAAAGAAAATTCTACGGTTTAATAGTTTTGCAATTTTCCTTGAAAACAGTTATAAATTTCAATTTTGGAAAAACATCCATGGAAAATAAGCACTAGAGGGGTTGTACCAAGTAAGAAAAGGGGTGAATATATTACCTCCCAAAAACAATGGCCTAGCTTTTCTTGTTGGAACCCTAAGCTAGGCTTGAAAGATGAAAGGTCTAGAATTATCCCATCAATCTGTGGCCATAGCAACGGGCCCAAATTCTGCACACCAGTCTGAGAAACCGATCACATTCATGTGGCACTTGTGCACAAAAAGTATGTGTTAGGTAAGGAAGCATTTTCAACTGAGAATACAAGGAGAAGAAAATTATCCTTAATGGAATACAATGATAATTGAGACTGATAAAAATAAGATAGTGTGCTCAACACTATAGATATGTAATCCATAAAGTTAAAACACAAACAATATATCACTTCCCAAATAGACTTACTTTTGAAGGAGAGAACAGCCACATAAGTCACTTTTTAGTACATTTTGTCTTTATTCGTTTAATTCATCTGAGGTAACTATTTTCTACTGCAAAAGTGAGCTGCAAAATGGCTTTCTGCAAAATTGTGTGGCGGATTTCTAATTGACTTCCCACTTTCCATTGTATTTCCAATTTTTTTTTGAGTTTCAGCTTTTTTTTTTCACCAACATTCCTTTAACATCAAGATGATGAGTTCATTTTGAAGAACACAACAACCTCTCCGAAGTTCTTACATTTTTTTATTTATGGAAAATGATATTAGCACAACCATGATTTAAAATTTGCACCAACTCAGCATTTTTAAGTGCACAAATGCAGCTGTCTAAGGTTATTACTGTTGTTGATTTTTTCTTTATAGAAAAAACCAAGTTGTAATTCAAAATTACAAATGGTTGTATATTTTGTCATTTTATTGTTCGTCCTATGTGGCTCTCTTTGCCTTTTGAGCCTTTTAGCTCAAATTTTGAGTTTCCCTCCAACTCTTCTAAAGTAAGGTGAAAACCTTTAGGTGTATATATATATATATATATATATATATATATATATATATATATATATCCACTTTTCTTTGTCTTGTGAATGAGAGAAAGGAAAAGGAAGACCCTCCCGCGCATGAGTCGGGTGGCCCGATGGGCTAGACCATATCACACACGCGCGCTGCCAAGCCTCGCGCGTCTAAAGCCTTTTTCTTTTCTTTTATTTCCTTTTCTCTTGGCTTACTAATTATTTAATTAGTTTTACCCTTTTTTTTATTCTTAACTCTAGATTACTGATTAAGATAATGCGTAATCGTGATTTAGTGACCGTTTGGTAACGTCTCTCACGCACTAAAAGAGTGTCACGTTTCAACCTAACGTGTTTACCAGTTTTTTTTATGCGAATTTGTGGAAAACAGAAAGATTTTTTTTTTTTTGAACGACTTTCTGTTTTTCCATTGTTCTTCTCCTTCCTTTCATCTGTTTTCTGCAACTACTATTTTCTCCCCCATGCTTTCTGATCAAGGCAATTTTGGCTCATACAAGCAAGTTCTAAGGCATCTGGGTTGCGTGAGTGCACACCTCGGAGCGAGAGTTGTTGTATTATGAAAGCATATTCCGAGACGCCCATCTACACCGTTGATTCGTCATAGTGGGGGCGAGATTTGCCTTAAGGACAGCGAAGATTCTTCGTGCCTCAACTCGATAAGTGGTCTAACGATTTCTCTATTTGTTACAGTTAATTATTGGAGTGAAAATAGTTATTGTTCATTTCTGTTCGAACTTACAATATTAATTCGGTACAAGGTATTCTCGAATCCTAAATTACAGATTTGCACATCACTTTTCTAACAATTACTGTTCCCAAAAAACTCTAAAAATCCAATTAAAAAAGAAAAGACAAGCTATGTTAGTCCCATTATTAACATTGTTGTACTGATATCATTTCCCTTTTTTCACACATACACACACCAAAAAAAATAACTTAAACCAAGCTTATTCATTTTTTTTATGTAGTGATACCTCCAATTTATGCTAATGGTTCTAAATTAAAAAAATAATAACATTTCCCTCTAAATCGTGGAAAGAAAAAATTTCCATCGGAAAAATGTTTCTCTTGTAAAACAAACTGGGAAAAAAATTAAGGCACAAAAGCTTATGGAAAGTAAAATTTTCAGTGATTTCTAATACTCCCCTCCCTCGCACATCCGAATCCTCTCCCTCTCACTTTCCTCTCTCAAAACGTAGTGAAAATATTCCATGAATTTTTTTTCCATGGATGCCAAACATGAAAGTAGGAAAAAAACTTTCTTTGGATTATAACAGGAAAATTAATAGAGTTTAACTATGGGGACGAGACCGTTGTTATTAATCCTACGATCAACAGGTTCTATACCGATGTGAATAATCATGACCGTTGATCTTCAAAATTACCATGGAATGCCCACATGGTCTGGATCTCTTTTTTTGGTAGGTAAGCTGGGATCGAACCTCCAACCTCTAGGTTGAAAAGCTTGATCCTGGTCCCTTGGCGCACAGACACCCTATCCATAAAATTAAGGCCTTCGATGGTCCCAAGAAAATCCCTAAAAACAATGGGGTAGCTTCCCCTAGACGAGGCTTCAAAGATCAAGGGGCTAGAATTATCCTATCAATATGTGGCAACTTTTGGGAATGGAGTCACTAAAACCGCTGAATTTTTCAAGCCAAATGGAGTCACTCTATTCTAGGGGTGTAGCTTGGGTCAACTTTTGGGAATTCAGGTTGAGCTTTTACCTTAAACTTGGGTTATTCATTCATGTTTTAGCAAAAGCTCAACCCAACCCGACCCAAGGTGCACCACGTCCATTCCGCCTATTTCACCCTGTCTAAAATATGGAGGATAAGAGAAGTGTGGCAGAACACAACCACTACTTGAAGTAGGGAAATGTTATCAGCACAACCAGATTTTGATATTTGCAGAAACCCAGCTCTCTTTTCTTCTTTAATTGACTGGTGTGAGCTTTTGAAGGCTCTTTAAATACTAAAAGACAAGATGGGTTAGCGAAAATATCAAAATATGGTTGTGCTGATATCATTTCCCTTGACATAAATTATACAAATTAGGAATGTACCAAAAAATCCCATATAACATTTGAAACAATAATCATGCAGGTAGAAAACAGCACAATAGAGAAGTAGTACGGACACATAAACACCCAACACAAACCCTTCAGAAAGAATGTTAAAGATCTACACAATAGAGAAGTAGTAGACAATGAAGATAAAAATAACCGCTTCATTTTGTGAAGTAAACAATAGAAATTCCCAAAACCCAATTCAGAGAGCCCCCTCTAGTATTTGCCGAAACCAAAATATCTAAGCATGGACACATAAACACCCAACACAAACCCTAATTGGTAAAGAGAAGATCCAAAAAGAAAAACAAAATCCATTTCTAACACCCAAAACTTGGGTTGAAACTTGGGTCAACTTGCATTGACCCGACCCAAAAATAACCCGGCCAGGTTTAGAAATCATTGGTCTTGGGTTGGGAAGGGTTTTAGGTTGAAAAATGGGACGCAATCTTTGGTCAGTTCAGGTTTAAAGAAAACAAAGCCCCGAAACCTGAAACCCGACCCGGCTCTTATAGGTGTACTATGACTTTCCATAAACATTCTCTTGAATAACATAGTAAATTATTATCTAATATATTGATATAATTGTTTTCATTGGGCTGATCATGTTTGTGATGTGTGCACCTATAAGAGTATAACCTAAGAAGTCCCCAAAGAGTGGAACCGAGAGTATAACCTAAGAAGTCCCCAAAGTGCCACATGGCATGCGAGGGGTAGTTTTTCCATTTTCATGGAGATAAAAGGCAAAAGTCAAGAGAAAGATTTCTAATGTGTTAAGAAGCTATTTGTTCGGTTCCACTCTTGGTCCCCAAATCGGTTACCACATCATTATTCATGAAAAAATAGTTTCCTTTTTAAATTTATGCACTTTGATGATATAAATTGGGTACCCCCTCCCACCCCACGAACTTTACTCGGTAAGTTTTAAAGCTAAGGAATAATGTTAAAGGCGTAGAATTTATCCACGAACTTTAAGGGGTTCTGGTTGTTGGGGGGGAGAGCGGTGATGGGTCATTATCTTACGCTGAGTACTAAAAACACGATCCGAACCGAAAAACTATTGCGTGTACTGTTTATGAATTTAGGGTTTTCTCAAAGAAAACTAAACCCGATCCAAGATAATTTCTCAGGTATTGAAGGGTTCTCTAGAAAATCCGACCAGCCGACCCGAGTTGGAACCTTGACCCCAAAACACTGAACAGTGGCTCAAGAATGAAGCCTTGACCCCAAAACCTTGACCCCAAAACACTGAACAGTGGCTCAAGAATGAAAAGATTCCATAAACCATCAAAATAAATAAATAAAAATTGGCCAGAGTACCCCAAAGAAAAAGACCCAAAATAACCCAAAAGAATTGTTGAAAAACACCTCATCTCATGTTATGTATTAATGACAGGCAGGGACCAAAAAACAGATAATGGAAAGAGAGAGAAGCACATTCGACAAAACCCAAAAGCAAACCTATTTCAAAAACTCCCAAAACAATGTTCAATCAAAACAAGAAAAAAAAATCCACATACAGAACGCAAGATAACATCACCTAATTCTCCCCAAACCAAAGAATAAACAGAGCCAAAAATTTCAACGAGGGTCGCAAAACAAAACCATTAATTAAAACTTGTAAAATCTACTAGATAGAGAACACTACACAGTCGAACATAACATCACTGTATCCTCAATGACAGAACAAAAGATGTAAGATGGAATTAACAAAGCTAGAAAGTCCTTTAACATTCTTTAAGGAAAAAAAAAAACAAAGGATGAAAATCTACTTATTTCCAAAAAAACTAAAGATCAATCAATAACATTCTCCTATATCCCTATCCATCAAGAAAAAAAAGAGGAAATTAGAGGTAACAAATTACATCTTCAGTATCATTCTTCGATGTTCATCGGTGTCTTAACAGCAAAGAACAAGTCATTCTTCGATCTTTGTCATCAGAGGCATCGAACGTGTCATCATAATCTTAAATTCTTCAAAATTGATAAGCCCATCTCCATCACAATCCACACCACTAATCATCTTCTTGCACTCTGCCATGGAATTATCATCCCCTAAACTCCTCAACACCTTTTGCAATTCACCCGGCGAAATCAAGCCATTCCCATCAATATCAAATATCAAGAAAGCATGTCTTAAATCCTCCAAAATCGCCCTAGAATCAACACCCCTTGTGTTCATCTCAATAAACTCATCTAAATCAATAAACCCATCTCCATCTGAATCCACTTCTTTCACCATCCTCTTCAATTCTTCTTCGGTCGCGGAGTAGCCTAAGCTTCCCATTATAGATCCAAGCTCCGCCCACGAGATCTTACCATCGTTGTTCGCATCAAATTTTTGAAAGACATCTTTAAGCTCTTCAATTTGAGTTTTTGAAGATAAAGATTGATCAAGAATCGTCTCCCCACGAGGCGAATTGGGTGTGGATTGGGAATTGCGTGTGCTCGATTTCGATTTCTTTCTTCGTGCAAGGAAAGATCGAATACCCATGTTTTAGAAGACAAAATTAGAACTCAACAACACAACCAAGAGAAAAAGAAAACAAGAGCAATGCTCAACCAAATTCACAGCACTTGAAAAACAAAGGAGGTTTGGTATTGTAAGGCTTAATAGGGGAAAAGAAGAGAGATTGGTCTTGTTATAGAGAAGGAAACAAGACAAGAAAAACGGTTTGAGTTGCCCTTTTGGATTAGAAAGAGAAATTGGTTGGAAATAGAAGAAGGAAAAACCTTATATAAACCGTGTAAGTCTCTTTCTCGGTTTGAAATAGCTCAACAATGTTTCCTAATTTATACCAAAAGGTTCGTTGGAGCTTATTTCGGCGTGATTATCTATTTTGATATTGCCGTGTTTGCCAAAAAAGAGAATTTCTTATTTGTAAGTTACTAAAATTAGAAGACCGTTACAACTAAAACACCCTCATATACACACTAACTCAGTGTATAAACTATATATTTCCGTTGGTGGCTTTTTAATGACGAAAACACTATTCATTTTCGTGAGAGATTTATGGAAGGAATGAGGGTATTATAGTCATTATGCTATATTTGTGATAAGTACCAACGGTCACAAAATTAAAGGACTATGAAAATCCGGAATGTCAAAAGATTTCTAATCCTGGTTTAGGGGAAGAGGAAACTTCTTGGAAGGTTGGAATTGAAAGAAAAGAAACAAAAACATGGGAACTGAATCTGTTTGAGGAAAGGTCGTAAAGAAAATGGAGAGCGTTGCAACAACGCTGTGATTAAATTATGTTAGATGATAAAGAAAGTGGGGGGAAAGGTTCCAAAAAGGGTTCCAGCTTTTGGGATGGAAGGAAAAGTGTGAAAAAAGGCAAAAAGGGACCTTGATGTGGGGCCCACCAGGGTGAGCCGTTTGAAGGATGGGCCCACAAAATTACCGTTTTATGTAGGATGGGAAATGTGTGGCCCACCAAGATCCGGGCCTTACTGTACGCTACTACGCTTGCTTGCGGGTCTAAAATTTCGGGTTGGGCTGGGTTAGGGTTGGGAAAAGCCAATCCGATTTAATTTCGGGTTGGGTTAGGGTTGATGACTTGGCAAGCCCACCCGACCTCCGTGCTCTAATTTTTTTTCATGATTTTCTTAGGATTACGTTTTTTTTTTCCTTGTATTTTTCTGTTTGGCCCCCGATTTGGAGGCGGGTTGGGTTAGGGTTAACGCTGTGCCAGGCAAGAAAAGGGAACTAATATAACTTCCCAATTTTAAATATAAATTCTGCCATAGCAGAAGGTGTGCTCAACATGCTCCACCAAGCTTAACCCACGTCAAAATTGGTTATTTAAAGTTCGTTTCAGTTTTGCATTGAGATCTTAGTTTTTCCATTGAACTTCTATGAGAATTTATACATGGACGGACGTGCATGCACGTTCTGACCAAAAATACAGTGGAGCCCACCTTGTTTGTGTGATACAAACCATTCAGTTTTTGGGCCCTGACCAGGAAATCTTCTCCATAGGATGATCCTAACTCTCTATGGAGAAGATTTTCTCGGCACACCCTATCTATGTAAGGGCCTAATAAATGAATAGTTTCGATCACCCAAATTTGTTTAGCATCACTGTGTTTTTGGGTTGCATGTGCATGCACAGCCGTCCACCACATAATTTCTCCAACTTCTATATCAACTGCTTCTCTATTTTTTTCCTTAGTGATATTTTATACATTCTCTTTTGCATTTGTATATTACATGACCTTCTAGTTCAATTGATATAAGATTGGTTAAATTTCAGAAACTTTGCTGAATTTTTAGTTTATTCACCCCTTGTACCTGCTTCATACATGAGCTTTGATGATTATTTCTAATTCACTATGTTGTACCATGAAATTGGAATCAGCCGTAAGAATTGGTTTGTTAGCACTTAGAATCAGTCAACAAGCATTAAAAGTCTGCCCACAATTCACGTTAAGAGGGGAGGGGGGCATTATCCTACAGGGGGCGAAAAAATTGTCTCCCTATTATTTCAGCTTTTATACACCAAACCTTCTTGTCACGAGCAACCCCTGACCTCTGCCTTCAACTTCTCGTGACGATGAGCTCAAAATTAAGTTCTACCACTCATATTGAAAATTCCACAGATCTGACATGAAATCACGAATTTCGACTGAGAAAGGATTTAGCTAATCACATCTCCCTTTGCCATTTCTTTAAGATTGTAGTTTCAAAATAGCTATTTTAAATTTCCGCTCACTTGGTTTGTTCTACTACTAAGACCCTATTTGTTCTCGCTTTTGATAACCGATTGTGCTTTCAAAACTGATTATTGGACTCAAATTTATGTTTAATTTTGAGTTCAATAATCAGTTTTTGACTCAATCAGTTGGCAAAATCCAAAATAGAGGGGGCCAAAGACCAGTGACACCATAAGATGCACTTGTCTAAGAGTTCCCTGGAGATTCAAGAATGGGCCCACCAACATGATCTTAGCATCATCGAACCGTCCATCTAGTAGAAGCAATGTGGGAACTACGAGATCATCCTCGAAGGATTTTCTCCATCCTCGAAGGTACGCCAGGGTTACCAAGATCTTCCCAGAGGGATTTTTTCATCCTCAAGGATACATCAGGGTCACCACACCGCGGCTCTGATACTACTTGTTGGGACCCGGTAGAACTCACCTTTAAAAGCTAGCCATTCAAGGGAGTGTGCCCAAGTCCTAATAAGCTCTTCTACATCAATCCTTCGAGGGATCAGGAGTGGGGAACTACACTGGATCTTTTGCTTTCGCTTGGAATCCCAAACAGTTTCACTCAAAATTTTGATAGATATTTAACTTAACAGATGATGCATGGTACAACAGAAATCAGACACGAGGTCGGGCTATCGATATTATTAACTTTTACCAAATGTTGTTGAACATCAAGGAGAATCAAAGGTAGGCCCAACATACACTCACCTGCCTAACTCAAAACCCAAAAGGACTAAACATCTCAATACCACTACATCAGAAGCAGCAAAAAAGATAAATGGATCCTAATGAAATGTAGAGCTTTCCAGGAAGATCCCATGAAGAAAACTAAAATGATGAGTCTGTATGCCCCACACTTATGTTGGCTTCCACAGGAGGGTAGTTGCTGCAATCATGGAGGTGACTACATAGGGATCCATGTTTGATGCAGGCCTCCTGTCCTCGAAATACCCTGCACAACACAAAGCACATATGAGAAGCCCCTCATTTAGGCCCTGTTTGGATTGTAGGAAAAACATTTCTTGTCGAAAAACTTTTCCTAGGATTTTTTTTTTTTTTTTGTTTCCACAATTTAGATGCAAATGATAAATTTTAGTGATAACGCTATCACCCAAAATCTAAATTTTAGTGATAACGCAATAAATTTTAGATGCAAATGATTAACTTTATAGTGATAACGCTATAAATTTTAGTGATAACTCTATAAATTTTAGATGTAAATTAAACTTGAACTGTGATGGTGTGAGTTACTTTTTCCATGTGTAATCAAACAATGGAAAACATGAAATTTTGAACAAAAAATTTATTTTCTAAACTTTCCCAAAAAAAAATTTGCAATCTTTTTCTTTTTTGTAGGTAACCTGGGATTGAACCTCCAACCTCAAGGGTTGAAGAACATAGTCCTTTACCAATAGAGCCAGAAGCTCAACCCCACATTCTTGGAATCTAAACATGGCCTTAGTGTCCCAAACCTCAGTTAAAGAACCAACTCAAGTTCATCAATGTATTAAAGTTAATAGAAACACAATATACAGAATCCATATCGCTAAAACAGGACAGTGGACAGAGATTAGCAAAGTAGAATGATTCACACCTTTTCCAGCTTTCTCTGTGTCCCGGCCGACTCGAATGGAGGCACCACGGTTCGCAACTCCCTACAAATCACAGTGTGGGGGTAAAAACATTTTTCCGAAATTTAATGTTTTTGAAGCCATATATTGATCAGTAGAGGAATTACCCATAAGAAGGTGTTGATGTCAGCTGTTTCATGTCGTCCGGTAAGGCGTCTTTCGTTCCCCTCACCATATGCAGCAATGTGTTCTTTGTGCCTCAGTCCAAGCTTTTCAATAGCCTTCTTAATAATTTCATAACCACCATCATTTCTCATGGATTTAGTGCTGCAGCCACCAAAAAAATCTCAGCTATCAAAACTTGAGTTTCCTTCCAAAGTTGAACAATCAGCCTTTTTTCCAAATCAGTGAAAGGAGAAGCAAAAATAAATGGCGTCTTAAAAAGGGCGGCCCAGAGCACGAGGCTCCCACCATTGCGGGGTCTGAGGAGGGCTGGATGTACACAGCCTTACCCCTGCTTTGCAGAGAGGCTGTTTCCGTGACTTGAACTCATGACCACAAGGTCACAATGGAGCAACCTTACCATTGCGCCAAGGCTTGCCCTCAACAACAGAGTTCTTTTTAACAGTCAACAACAGAGTTTTGTTATAGCCCAATCACAAATTGTTGAATCACCTATAGTTTGTGTGAGCACCAGCTCCATTCCAGTCTCCCTGGTAAGCCAAAGATTCACAAACAAGTCAGAAAAGAGGAGAAAATAAAGAAACCCAGAGAACTTGAAGAGGAATAGAGATTAATTAACAAAACTAACCTGAATAGGCTTGGGGTCAAAGGAGAGAACCACACCAGCAATCTCTGTAATCCTCTGTTTATGCAAAAATAAATAAATAATGTTAAACTACCAGTTACTCCAAAAGCTTAAGCTGTTTGGAGAAAGACGTTATTTATCTTTTATACTTTAACACTTCCCCGCACGTGTGGCCCACTTGGCAAACACGTGGCACATGTGGTCCCACTTTGGGCCGACCATCGCATGTGGATATTTGCTATCCGGGAGGTTTGAACTCGAGACTTTTGGCTTTGATACCATGTTAAACTACCAGTTACTCCAAAAGCTTAAGCTGTTTGGAGAAAGGCGTTATTTATCTTTTATACTTAAACAAATAAAAACATTAAAAAAAAATAAAAAAATCCCCACTATCTGAGAAAGACAAACTGCCAAATGTGTCCATATAAATCTTGCATTACAGTCTATTAATTCATATCTATGCAAAATATTATTTATCTTAGCCCCTCTAGGATTTAGAGCAACACAAACTTTGCACTAAGATCAATGGAGAATCATTTAAACCATAGTTGCCAAAGTGGGAACAGAGTGTGAGAAGCGATGCAGGAAGCGAGGGGCTTAAAAATGAGAAAATGCGGGAAGCGAAACACACTAAAGAAAGTAAAGAGAAGATGTGTGGGAAGGATCATTGAAAGTCAACATGACGCATATAATAAGCCTCATTGGAAGTGGATAAGAAGTACATAGAAATAGTAGGATTGTAATAAGTTAGGGAGGAAGGGTTAATACAAGTTAGGATTACAAGTAGGAGAGAAGACTTGGAGATTAATTAGAATTACAAATTTTAGGAATTTATAGTTTCACATTGTTACATGTACTAAAGGTATTATGGTCATAATATGACTATTATTATATTAAATATATCGTATGGGGGAGGGAATGCTTTAACGCATTCCAGACTCACGCCCCTTCTCCTCTAACTCTCGCACTCTCTTTCTCCCTATCTCACTTCATCTCCTTCTCTCTATTTCTCTCTCATCCATCATGTAGAACATCAACATGGTATCAGAGCTGATGGTGTGAGAGATCCACATCAACAAAAAGGTTCATTATTCCCTTCTTTGTCTTCGTTTTTCTTTTTTTTTGGATTTTTTATTTCAACCCCAATCATTTAGCCATACTAACCCAAACCCTCATCAAACCCCATCCCTCTACCTCTCTTGGATTTTCACACCACACCCCCCTCCCCCCCCCACACTTCTCTTCTTTTTTTTGTCTTATTCGAAAACCTTAATTTTTTTTGTATTTTGCCTCTCTTTTTTGGGTTTTCTCTTCCCATCTCCGTCGGTCGTCTTAACCTAACCCAAACCCTAGCCGCACCTTTCCCCTGCCCCACCCTTTATTTTTGCCCACTTCTCTCTTCCCCATCTTGTGTTGTTCCCTCATTCCATACCCTACACAATTTGACTAAAACTCTAACCCTAGCTTCTCTATGTACTTGTTTGAGACCTCTACACTTGAGGTGGGTGATTACCTTCTATCATCACCTCGCTTCTTTAAAAATCAACACCTTCCATACCTTTCCTTTATGATTTAGACCCTTTTTTTTCGCATGAGTTCTTGGTTCGTGCTTATTACAATCATTGTGCTAGTGTGATTGATCGTAGATGATTATTGGAGGGTACATGTATTGCATGTGTAGTTGGTTGTTGTTGGTGTTGTAGGCGCAATTGTGGTGATTGTCTTGTGGATGGTTTGCTACATAAGTTCTGCCCTCTGTGTGGTTGCTTGTGTTAGGGATTGTGATACTTATTGGTGGTGTTAGTGTGGCTATTGCGGTAGGTTGTTGAGTGCGGTGTTGGAGGCTCTCTTTTTGTGTTGTGGTTGGATTATATTTGTTGGTTGCTCTGTTGTGTTGCTCTTGGTATGGAGTTTGTGGACCCCTCCGCTCGGCAACTGTCTGCTCTTAAGGTTGATGAGACTCTTCGTTCGTCATATGATGCTCAGTCTAGTTACTCTCATGTTAAGCCTCCTCTTTTGATGGCGTTCATTAAATTGGATGGAACAAATTATCCCCCGTGGAAGATGGCTATCTCTACTTATCTACTTGGCCGTAGGAAGATAAGTTTTCTTGAGCGCCCTCCTCCGGCTAGTACTGACAAGTCATATGAATTGTGGCGTGAAGATGATGCTGTGGTTCGCTCATTTCTATGGGGTTGTATGGAACCCCATCTAGCTACTTCCATGATGTATCTTCAGTCCTCGAAAGAAATCTGGGAGCAGGTATCTACGATGTATTTAGGGGTGGATAATCTGACCCGTATTTATGATCGTTTTCCAGATTGGTTTGGTCTTCAGCGAGGAGACAAACCGGTATTGACAAGTCATATGAATTGTGGCGTGAAGATGATGCTGTGGTTCACTCATTTCTATGGGGTTGTATGGAACCCCATATAGCTACTTCCATGATGTATCTTCAGTCCTCGAAAGAAATCTGGGAGCAGGCATCTACGATGTATTCAGGGGTGGATAATCTGACCCGTATCTGTGATCGTTTTTCATATTGGTTTGGTCTTCAGCGATGAGACAAACCGGTACAGACAAGTCATATGAATTGTGGCGTGAAGATAATGTTGTGGTTCACTCATTTCTATGGGGTTGTATGGAACCCCAGATGTATCTTCAGTCCTCAAAAGAAATCTGGGAGCAGGCATCTACGATGTATTCAGGGGTGGATAATCTAACCCGTATCTGTGAACGTTTTTCAGATTGGTTTGGTCTTCAGCGAGGAGACAAACCGGTACAGACAAGTCATATGAATTGTGGCGTGAAGATGTTGTGGTTCGCTCATTTCTATGGGGTTGTATGGAACCCCAGATGTATCTTCAGTCCTCGAAAGAAATCTGGGAGCAGGCATCTACGATGTATTCAGGGGTGGATAATCTGACCAGTATCTGTGATTGTTTTTCAGATTGGTTTGGTCTTTAGCTAGGAGACAAATCGGTAGCGTCCCAGTACAGTGATTACCTTGCTCTTTGTCAGGAGCTTGACTTATTGTTGCCCTTTACTGTTGATCCTGAGGTTCTTAAAAAGCATCAAGAAGAGATGAGAATTGTTCGGTTTCTTGATTCTTTGGGGCCTGACTATCTCCAGCTTGTTAGTTCTGGTTCGCTTCCCAACCTGGCAGATGTCTTCTCCCGTGTGCAGCGTATGCAAGTGGTTCAACATGGTGACCCTAGGTGGATGGGTCGGCTCATGTGACATGTTGGGGTCGATCGTGGTACTGGTGGTGGTCGTTTTGGGCGCGACCGCGATGATGGTGGACATGGTCGTGGCTGTGGCCGTAGTGGTGGTCGAGAGATAGGGGAGGCCGGGATGGTGGTGGTCGTGGACGTGGGCCCCGTTTTTGCACTCATTGTCGTATGGATGGACATATTGTTGATTATTGCTATGATTTACACCCTGAGCTTCGTCCCTACAGAACTGTGAATGCTTCTGCTGCTGCTTCTGATGGTATTTCTTCTTTTGATGCTCCATCTGTGATGCCTGATACTCTAGTTGTCCCTCATGCAGAATATGAGGAATTTCTCCGTATCCGGGACAAAGGAAAGTAGCCTACTGCCACGTTTGCGCATCAAGATAGCCCCTCATGTTTTCTCTCTTGTAGTTCTTCTAGTCCATGGCTCATTGATTCAGGAGCCTCACACCATATGACTGGTAATCCTAACATTCTCTCTTCTTTCCAGTCTGCTCCATCTATGGGTCCTCGAACTGTTACCATGGCTGATGGAACTACATCCCCTGTTTCTGGCATGGGTGTAGTATCCATCTCGACGGGTCTTCACTTGTCTTCCGTTCTATATGTCCCGTCTTTTCCTGTTAATTTATTATTTGTTCGTCAATTAACGCAGTCTCTTAACTGTTTTGTTTCCTTTTTTCTTCTCATTGTGTTTTTCAGGACATGAAGACTGGGACAAGGATTGGCTTGGGCCGTGAGATTGATGGCCTTTACTACCTTGATCAGGCTAGTGCTGGTGTTACTCTTCGTACTTCGGTGGATGCCTATCAGTGGCATTGTCGTTTGGGACATCCACCTGTGGATATGCTTCGGAAGTCTTCGTTTGTTTCAACTCCAATTCCATCCTTTCATTGCGAGTCCTGTGAGTTGGGAAAACACCATCGCGTGTCCTTCCCTTCTCGAGTTAGTAGTCGAGTGTCTCGTTAATTTGAGCTTATACATTCTGATGTTTGAGGTCCAGCTAGAACAACTTTGTTAAATGGACATAAATATTTTATCATATTTGTTGATGATTATTCGAGGACCACGTGGTTGTTTTTACTTAAAGATACATCTCAAGTGTTTAATGCATTTCGTAATTTTTATTTTGAGGTGGAAAATCAATTTAAATGTACGATTAATTGTTTACGTACTAACAATGCTAAGGAATATTTTTCTTTGGATAATGGCTTTCATGATTTTCTTTCCTCTTGTGGTATCATTCATCAGCCGTCCTATGCACACACATCACAACAGAAAGGCGTCCCTGAAAGGAAAATTCATTATTTGTTGGATATGATTCGTACGATTATGTTTCAGATGAAGGTTCCTAAGATTCACTGGGGAGATGCAGCCCTCACGGCATGCTTCTTAAGAAATCGTCACCCTTCTTCAGTTTTACCTGTCAAACGCCATTTTCTGTCTTGTATCTTCTTAGAGATCTGTTTCCTTTAGTGCCACATGTCTTTGGATGTACGTGTTTTGTTCATAAATTGTCTCCAGGACTTGACAAGTTAGACCCTCGACGGGCAGAGAAGTGCATTTTCTTGCATCACTCTCGAACCCAAAAAGGTTATAAATGTTATAGCCCTCGCCTTCGAAAGACATGTTTATGCGGATGTCACATTCTTTGAGGACCAACCTTATTTGTCTGGCTCAGGTCCTCAGTTACATGTTGACATCCCTAGCCTTCCTGTTCCTTTCATGATGGGTTATTCTCTGTCAGGTCCTGTGAGTGCTCCAGACATTGCCACAAGTTCTCCTGTGGACCCTAAGGATTCTGAACTGAAAACTTTTACTTGGGGACCTCGTCAGGTCATTCTTTCGATGACTGAAGCACCATCTCAGCCCATTGATCCTCTTCCACAGTCGGATTGTAAATCTTCAGGTATTTGTTCTCCTACTCATGATTCACCTATTGCATCCCGGACTAGATCATGTATTGTGGCTCATCCTATTTCTAATTTTGTTACTTACGAGCATCTCTTACCATCTTTTCGGTCCTTGGTTTTATGGTCTGAAGCAATTGCCCAGGGCTTGGTTTGGACGATTTAGTGCTGCCATTTTGCGCTTTGGGTTGAAGTAGTGTGATGTTGATCATTCTGTGTTCAGTCACAAATCTGATTCTGGATATTCTCCTGATAGTGTAGGTTGATGACATTGTAATTACAGGAGATGACAAGTCTGGCATCTAAAATCTAAAGTCCTTTCTTCAAGGAGAGTTTTCCACTAAAGATTTGGGCGAGCTCAGATATTTCCTTGGTATCGAGGTAGCACGGTCTCGTCATGGACTATTTTTGTCACAAAAAAAGTATGTGTTGGACATCTTAGAGAAGACAAGCTCAGTGGGGGTGAAACCTGCGACTATCCCTATGGATCCAAATGTTAAACTTCTTCCTGATCAAGGAGAGTTGCTGAATGATCCGGGTCGATATAGAAGACTGGTTGGGAAACTAATCTATTTGACTGTCACTCGTCTAGATATATCATTTGCAGTTGGTATGTTTAGTCGTTTTAAGAGTACTCCACGTACTTCCCACTGGGTTGCTGTCATTCAGATTATCAAATATTTAAAGGGTACTCCAGGTAAAGGTCTATACTTCAGAAAGTATGGACATGAAAAGGTAGAAGGTTTTAGTGATGCAGATTGGGCAGGAGATCCTGCTGACAGGAGATCAACTACGGAATATTGCACGTTTGTAGGAGGTAATTTGGTGTCTTGGAGAAATAAAAAGCAAGAAGTTGTGTCCAAGTCAAGTGCAGACTCACACCCCTTGAGGGGGAGTATTAAATGTACTAAGGGTATTATGGTCATAATATGACTTATTATAATAAATATATCGTATGGGAGAGGAAATGCTTTAACGCATTCCAGACTCACACCCCTTCTCCTCTAACTCTCGCACTCTCTTTCTCTCTCTCACACTTCATCTCCTTCTCTCTATTTCTCTCTCATCCATCATTAAGAACATCAACACATGTTTTTTGGAAAAAGATCCACATAATTCTTATTTAAAACTTAAGATGAGATTAAGTTGTAAATACACTCTTTTTTAAATGCGCTCCTTCAAGGAGAAAATATTCTTTTAGGAAGAGCTATTCACCTGGAAACTCCTAAGAAGCGTCTGGGAAGCATGGTTCCCCTAAATTTGGGAAACGAGTAAGAACTTAGCTTCCGAAGCGAGTTTCCAGGGAAGTGAGATTCCCATCTAACTAGGAAGGTTCCCAGTAACTATGATTTAAGCCTTAAAATGAAACAGCTAAATCTAACTAAACCCAAAAAAAAAAAAATCAAATTCTACAGCAAGTAATAAGCATCTGCAATTACCTCCAGAATGTAACGAGCAACCCATAATTCGTCACTGGCAGAGATGCCAACAGAAGGACCAACTTGGAATTCCCACTGCACAAGAAGCATGGTTCAAAAATCACATCGAAATGTCGAAAGTAAGAATGAAAAACAGGAAAAAATATTCACCTGGCCTGGCATGACTTCGCCATTGATGCCACCAATGTTTATGCCTGCATATAGACAGGCTTTGTAGTGGGAATCCACGATGTCACGTCCAAATGCTTTGTCAGCCCCAATACCACAATAGTATGGACCCTGATCCAAAATTCATATAATTGAGATGATACTAAGAAAATAACATTGGACATTAATGTTAACAGGGAAAAAGAAAAGAAAAGCTACATATAGATGTTGGTATATACATGCAGAGGAGACCCTTTAACTACCAGCATTTCCAGCTGAAGTTCATGCATTCATACACAGATTTGACTTGTAATACCCTTAATTAGTGGCAGGATTGTAAATATATGGCTGGGTTTTTAATCTTAAAGTTTCATACAAGAATAAATTTGAGTCCAATAATCAATTTTGGACTCCAAATCAATTCTCAAAATCCAAAATCCAAAAGGACCTGAGCCCCTGTTTGCTTTGGATTTTGAGATAAAATTGATCACAGGACTCATAAAATTGATTATTGGACTTAAACTCAATTATGAGTCCAATTGTCAATTTGGACTCAACTAAACTTCTGCTGGTGCATTGAAACCGTAAATAGTAAGACATATATATATATATATATATAGAGAGAGAGAGAGAAAACGGTTCCTACACATAAGAGAGTTCTCTACACACTAGTTTAAAATACAGTGGGGGCCCACATTGTTTGGATGATCCAAGCCATCCATTTTAAAGGCCCTCACATCGATAGGGTGTCTACAAAAAATCAGATCCATAGGATCATCCCAACCCTACGATTTGTGGAGGTAAAATGGATGTCTTTAAACCTTCACAAATTAGTCCAATTTTTGCCTCCATAGTTCGAATGGTTAGGATGATCCTCTGGATCTGATTTTTTGTGGACACCCTATCTATGTGAGGGCCTTAAAAATGAATGGTTTGGATCACCCAAATAATGTGGCCCCCACTGTATTTTAAGCTAGTGTGTAGATAACTTATCTACACATGTGTGTAGGAACCGTTCTCTCATATATATATATATATATATATATATATATATATATATGGGAAAGGTGTGCGTACTCGGTCGAGTAGATAAGCTTATCTACTCGGTCGAGTAGATAAGCTTATCTACTCGGTCGGGTTAAAAAAGTAGGGGCCCACATTTTTGGGGTGATCCAAACCATTCATTTGAAAGGCCCTTACCTAGATAGGGTGTCCACAAAAAATCAGCCCCATAGGATCATCCTAACCCATCCAACAGTGGAGGGAAAATGGGCAGATTTGTGGACAAGTTGTGTTTGTCCATTTTTCCCCATTTTTCCCTCCACTGTTGCATGGGTTAGGATGATCCTATGGGGCTGATTTTTTGTGGACACCCTATCTAGGTAAGGGCCTTTCAAATGAATGGTTTGGATCACCCCAAAAATGTGGGCCCCCACTGTTTTTAACCCGACCGAGTAGATAAGCTTATCTACTCGACCGAGTACGCACACCTTTCCCTATATATATATATATATATATATATATATATACACAGAGAGAGAGAGAGAGAGTGTTAAGTGAAGCTACACATATTTGTGATCCAAACCATTCATTTGATAGGACCTCACATTGATAGGGTGTGCCCAAAAAATTAGCTCCATTGGATGATCTCAACCCTTCAAACTGTAGAGGCAAAAATGGACAGATTTGTGAAGGTTTTTACACGTCCATTATTGCCTCCACAAATCATAGGGTTGGGATGATCCTATGGAGCTGATTTTTTGGGCACACCCTATCTATGTGAGGGCCCATCAAATGAATGGTTTGCATCACCCAAACAATGTGGGGCCCACTGTATTTTAAGCCGTCGGTGTAGCTAAGTTAGCTACACGTATGTGTAGCTACACTTTTCTCATATATATATATATATAGTAAAACGGTTCCTACACATATGTGTAGATAAGTTATCTACACACTAGCTTAAAATACAGTGGGGACCACATTATTTGGGTGATCCAAACCATTCATTTTTAAGGCCCTCACATAGATAGGGTGTCCACAAAAAATCAGATCCATAGGATCATCCTAACCATTCGAACTGTGGAGGCAAAAAATGGACTAATTTGTGAAGGTTTAAAGACATCCATTTTACCTCAACAAATCGTAGGGTTGGGATGATCCTATGGATCTGATTTTTTGTAGATACCCTATCTATGTGAGGGCCTTTAAAATGGATGGCTTGGATCACCCAAACAATGTGGGCCCCCACTGTATTTTAAGCTAGTGTGTACAGAACTCTCTACACATATGTGTAGGAACCGTTTTCTCATATATATATATATATATATATATATATATATAAAGGGCGGCCGCACGAGGCTCCCGCCATTGCGGGGTCTGGGGAGGGCTAGGTGTACATTTATAGATATAAGAAACAAGAAAATCAACGTGGATTATTTTCATCACCTTTCCATAAAAGAATGGAACGAAACATAATATAGAGATAAGAAACATTGTATTGGGTTTGCAGTAAATCAACAGCTAAGAACCCCAAAAATTGGCAAACTTCAATAATAAATAGCACCCACAAAAGACCTTAATTATATAAACAAATAGACAGATTTTAAGAAAAAATAAAATAAAATCCATCAGATTAAGGGCCTCTCTGGATGCTACCAAAATCCTTCGGGCATGTTCTGCAACTAAGATTATTTTAAGTTAAGCTTATTTTCAAATGGGATCTGAGGCACCTTAGGAAGCCATTAATTAAGATAGATATTAAATTATTAATAACCATTATTTGGAAATTAGATTATGAAAAAAATTAATATTCCTCAAAAACAAGCTTGTTCAAAAATAATTAATTACCTGAGGGCCAGGATAACCTCCCACAGGCCACCCAAGGGGCCATTTCACATCTTTCTGCAAAAGGGTGTACTCCTGCTCTATTCCATACCTGATTTTCAAAAATAAAAATGTCAAAATAAAAAAAAAACAGAGAAAACACAATAAATCAAACCGAAGAGAAAAGTATTAACAACCAAAGCAAGGTAAAAAAAATCACCAAGTTTCTTCAGCAACAACATCTGGATGCCTGAAGATCTTTGCGGCATCATGTCTTTTGTTTGTTGGAATTGGCTCTCCACCAGGCGTATAAGCATCACACATCACCTACCAACCAAATTAAATAATAATAATAATAAAAAAAAAAATTATAACTAAAATAACTTACAAGAATATTGTTGCCTCTCCTAAATGGGTCCTTGAATATGGCCTGAGGGCTGTTGGAACAGACCCAAAAAAACAAAAGCATTTAAGTTCCAAGGAAGGAAAAGCTGAAAAATGAAAACCCATCAAAGAAATTGCAAAAGTAAGGCCCTGTTTGTTTTGGATTTTGAGGGCCAATTGTGAGTCCAAAACTGATTATTGCACTCAAAATTAGGCTTGTTCGTTTAATTATGATTTATGACAACTGATAGTGAGTGTCAAACCGATTATTGGACTAAAAATTATGTTTAAATTTGAGTCCAATAATCGGTTTAGCACTCATAATCTTAAGGCCCTGTTCGTTTAGGCCTTGTTTGTTTAAGATTATGCCAACTGATTGTGAGACCAAAGCCGATCATTGGACTCAAATTTAAACATAATTTCGCGTCTTTGGGGCTCAGAATCAGTCAGCATAATCTTAAACGAAAAGGGCCTTAAGATTATGAACCGATTGTGAGTGCCAAATCATTTATTGGACTCAAATTTAAACGTCCAATAATTGCTTTGGGGCTCACAATCGGTTGGCATAATCTTAAATGAACAAGGCCTTAAAATTATGAACCGATTGTGTGTGCCAAGTCAATTATTAGACTCAAATTTAAACGTAATTTTGCATCCAATAATTGCTTTGGGGCTCACAATCGGTTGGCATAATCTTAAACGAACAGGGCCTTAAGATTATGAGTGCCAAAATCAATTATTGGACTCCTTGTTCGTTTGAGGTTATGACAACCGATGGTGAGAACCCAAACTGACTATTGGACTCGAATTACATCAAGGCCCTGTTTGTTTGAGATTATGCCAACCGATTGTGAGTCCAAAACCAATTATTAGACTCAAAATTAAACATAAATTTGAGTCCAATAATTGCTTTTGGACCCACAATCGGTTGGCATAATCGTAAATGAACAGGCCTAATTTTGACTCCAATAATCAGTTTGAGGGCTCACCGGTTACCATAATCTCAAACGAACAGGGCCTAAACGTAATTTTGAGTCCAATAATCGGTTTGGCACTCACAACCTTAAGGCCCTATTCCTTTCATGTTGTTACCACCAATTGTAAGCCCCCTATCTTATTATTGGCTCAAGCCAATCTGAATTCTAAAAATCCAAAACAAACAAGGCCAAAGAAAAAAGACAGAAAAGAAAAACTTACTACAAAATAACCTCACTATCTTTTCCAGGAGCTTGACCAGTGCTCGAACCATCGTAGTTCCACTTTGGAAGCTTGTGGGGATCACTAACAGGCCCTGGAAGCGTCTGTTCAGAATAAAATAAAGTAAAGAAAGCAAAGAATCCACTAACAAAATTCATAAAATATAGATGATCAAGCCAAAAAAAAATACAAAAATCCAACTCAAAGAAATGGGTAAGAAAGAAAAAGAAAATTACCCTTGCTTTGCTCCTAAGGTCCATACCAGACCCACCAATCCTATCAATAAACAAGCATCAAACAACTCAAAAAACTACAAAAAAAAAAAAAAAAAAACCATAGAAATATATAAAAAGAAAAGTGAATAACTCACCATATGTATTCTGCAATCACCTTCTCAGTAGAATCAGAGAGATTTAAGTTGAGAAGATCGTTCATCAGAGACATCTTGGATAATCAAGAAAGAAAATGAGAAATCTTTTTTATTTCTTTTTCTATATAGAAAGATCTCTCTCCCTCTCTTTCTTTCACTCTCGCGTGTGTGAGAAAATGTGGAGAAGAGTGGGGGATTTGAAGCGGATTTATAGAGAGGGAGGAGGAGTTTACAATAGCAAAATGAAGAAAATATTGATGAGAAAGAGATTTGTTTTGTGGAGTGGAAACTGGAAACTGGAAACTGGAAAATGAGAACTAGAGAATGGCAAGTAGAAGCGCGGGAGAAACTCTGTTTTTTACAAACGCGGTTAGAAATCGAACCGGTCTTTTTTTTCCCATCAAAATCTCGCGATATGTTCTCTAGTATATGAAGTTGGATTTTCGAGTTATAGGCCCCACTTAGTAATGTCCACACAATGATCTGGACAGTTCATCTAATGGGACCCACTGTGGTGTCTCTCATCTAGCGTATTTATTAGACCTGGCAAACGGGCGGGTTGGGTTGGGTTGGGTTATCCGAAGATCATGCGGGAGCGGGTCAAACGGGTTGGGTAAAAAATGACCTCCATCCCTATGGGTCAGTACTTATGTGACCTGCACCCACTGCAGGTGAGTTGGGTCAACCAGTGAGTTACCCTCAATTTTTTGACCAAGAGTATTTTTTTTATTAATAAGGATATTATAGCAATAAAAGTAGAAGAAGAGACTTACAAAAACTGCCGGGAGTACCCCCATTGCAAACGAACCCTTGTCCTTTTTATATCAGGTTGTATTTCCTCTTAATCTAGAGTCTAGACCGTCCATTTCTCTTTTTCTTTGACCTCACGGTTCATATGGATTGCTTCTCAATGAAGTTACACAAAATGCCTGGAGTACCCTCCAAAAGAGAGAAATTCCCTCTTTTATCTGAAAGCTGCCCTTTGTTGCGAGTTAGGAAATGCAGCCTGTATCTATTCGAACCAAAAACCCATGGGTCAATTTGGACGGTCACTCAAATGCCAACCCATACCTGCAAATTTGTGGGTGGGTTTGGGTCGACCCATGGGCACAGGTCGATTTTGCCAGATCTAGTATTTATGACTACTCTTTTTACACTGCAAGGTGGTGGGGGGGGGGGGGGGGGGGGGCAGAAAAGGACTGGGAATATATCACGGGCGATGTTAAATTCGCACCCGTTTAACGTAAATTGACGTCAAAAAGCGATAAAGTCTGCCACATACCCTCGTTTTTTTACACTTTTTGACATCCCTCGTTTTTTGACACTTTTTGACATCAATTCACAGTAAAGGGGTGTGAATTACCTTCTAGGGGATCTCGCTATATCATTTCCCATTAACATAAAGTTTTAGCATGTGTTGGAATGTTGATGAAGTATGTTTCAATAGGGTCCAACCTCATTGTGCTGTAACGAGGCCCGGCCCACTGGTGTATAATGGGACTCACCATTGATTGATCTGAGATATCAATTTTATAGGCCTTGCTTTGGATCTCCTGCGGCCCGAAGATCACGATAATCATACAATCCTAATGTCCAATAAGGGATTTGGTAGGGACCATCTGCAAAATGTCTTATGCGATGGTCCGTAGCAAATCCCGTCCAATAATGTGCATTTTCTGTTGTTGAAATATGAGTTTGTTGAGTAAAAGTTTGGGACCCATCATGACGTAGGGGCCACGCTTCAGTTGCAATGGTGTTGGGCCCTGCTCAAGCATTCGTATGGCCATCTTTAACAACCATGAATTTATTTTCCATGAAATATTAGCTTACCCAACGGGGACTACGGGCTTGAGAGACCTTAGAGGGATTTGAGTGAGAAGATGAATTGTAAAGGCTAAAATGAAGGATAAGAACCTACTCAAATCACCAATTTGAAGTAAATATTTTGGGCCATATCCCTCCCACTCAAATCACCTAAACCATTGCACAATATATTCAACATTCTTGAGAGGAATTGATATTGACACCCCATAAATTTAGGACATTTTATATGTTGTTGGGGTGTGAACATCATTATTTTTCATAAAGTACAGTGGGCCCTACTTCATTAGATGATCCAAACCGTTCATTTGTTGGGCCACACAACATATATATAGTCGTACACTGTAATTTGAATAAAGTTATATTCTCGCGATATGTGAGAAGATAATCTCACCAACAAACAAGAGAAAGAAAAGAGAGAAAATTAACTCGAGCAGGGAGTTAGGGTTAACCCATTATAGTCAGTCGGGGAAAGGGAGTCGTACGGAAGAGACCTACAGTCTTTATGCCCGTGCCTCGGTATCACCGACACGTGTCGTCGTTTTCGAACAGTCCACGCTCGAATTGGTTTGCAACGCTTGGCGGGGCCCACTTGATATCGGAGTCTCCGATCATCTTCGTGGATAAGGGTTATGGTACTCATATTGGCACCACCATGTTTTGATAAATGCACAAACTCAGATTGTCTTTTCTGTTTTATTTTAGCTTCAAAGAGCTTTTGGGAACTGTTATAACCCCTGTTAAATGCTTAAAATAATAAAAGACAAGATTAGTTAGTGCAATTATCAAAACAGACTAGTGCCAATATCAGTACCCTAAGGTTATAGTGTTTTCTAATATTCCAAGAGAACCACAGCCTGCGTGGCTGATGTGGACAAATCTCAACCGTTTAGAAAATCTATCCATCCAATCTCTCGAGTAAATCTATTTTCTAAGCTATTTTAAGAAAGGAAAAATTGCCAAGGTGGGACTCTAAAATACAAGAATTATGAACTGGGAACACCCTTTTCAAAAATTGTTAAAGAGGGTTGATAACCCCCTTTTGAGAGTTTGATAACCCCATTTAGAGGGTTGGTAACCCCCTCTTAGAGACTTGATAACCCTCATTTTGTCCCTCTCTAACAAATTTTCAAAAGTGTGTCTCCCGTTCACAATTCTTGCATTTTGGCGTCACCCATCGGCAATTTTTCCTTTAAGAAATCCCAAAAAAATATCACTACCAATAATGGAATTGTTTAATAACGAGAAGAGTGTTATTAGTGAAAAATGGTGTGTTATTATTCAGCTTAGCACATTCCTAATATTTTTCTCCCTACCATAACACGCCATCAAACCTTCTAAAAATATAATCTAATCTCGGTAGGATAGCTTTAAAAAATCATATGCTTTTTAATTCTGGTATTTTGTTTGTGATTGGTATAACATAATTGTTTTAATTCAATCAAGTTGAAATTTTGGTTTGGATCTTATTATTTTAGTTAAAGAGCATCACCCCATTTTTCTATACAACATACACAAATAGATTTGAATATCTTAATGTAAAGTCAATTTTCATTGATCATCAACACCTTATTACTTTAACATCAAATTGCAGTCATCATGGAAAATTCAACCCAATAGAGAGAGTTCCTCTATCACCTAACCATCCATCAAATTCATCCCACCTTACACACCAATAGCAAAGAATCATATTAACATCTAACAGTCGTAGACACACTGAAAATAGAGACAGTGGCAAAGTCAAAAGGAAAAATGTTTTGGAAGAGTTCAGAGCAAGTCAGGAAAAAAAAAAGAATGGGTTTCTAAGGCCCAGATTGAATTGTAGGTAAAATATTTCTTATGGAAAACATTTTTGAAAAGCCACATAGAAGATGAATGCAAAATGCAATGAATGAATGATGATGATCAATGCAAGATACTAAGATAGGATGGAGGGAGGGAAGAGAGCTTGGAGATGATTCCAATAACTACCCGATTTGGGTTACTGTGGCAGAGGGTTTTTTTTCTTCTCCCCTGGGACATTTCTTTTATAAAACAGCCCCCTTAGCCATTTTAGGCCGCTATGGCCCACTAAGCTACCTACCATAATATGGTATTACAATTTTCCTAAGAAATCTTGCTTATTTCCCCAATTTGGAGGGAAATGATAAATAATAGGGATATCATTATAAATTACCCGTTTGGATGCCAAGAAGATTTTGATTTGGATTTCTCACATTTGCAGCCCATTTTGCGTTTGTGATTTGGATCCAGATCAAATCCTTGGATTTCCAAATCAGCGACTGACAGTGAATTAAATTAGATTTCCAAATATGATGTGTAAATAAGTAATTGGAAATCCATAGATCTGGCAGTTTCTTTCACCCTCTTTGCTCCTCAACCCCTCCCCTCCGGTAGGAAGTACCCCCACTTCTCTCGGATTTATTCAATTTTGTATTCAAAACTCAATTCCAAATCCAAATACAATGTATGAGGTATCCAAACAGGTCCTAAAGTACGTAGAAATAAAACTTGAATTCCAATGGCTCAAGTCACTTTAGTTTCATGTGTAATCAAACATAGGAAAAGAATGAAAATTTGGAAAAGTTTTTCTTTTCAAACTTTTCCAAAAGATTCCTGCAATCCACCTCTTCTACGTCTTTTCTTGAAAAAAAGTCATTTTTTTTAAAGAAGGACAAACAAAAAGGGATGGAAATAACTAAGAAAGCAGGTAACAATAGCATTTCCCACTAACTTAAAAATTTCGTGGCCCCTCTTTTTTAAAGAGAGAAGAACCGCCTTATGTTTCTAAATAAGGATGGTTAAGGTCCTGTTTATTTTGGATTTTGGCAATCAATTTCAAGTCCAAAACTGATTATTGGAGTTAAAATTTATTCAAGGCCTAAGTATATGCATTTGCTACATTAGGATCTAATTTTAGTATTAATTTAATGCCACTTTCAATTATTTTGGATTTCTCATGAGATTTTATAAATAAGATATGAGAATTCGTCGAACTATTTATCAAAATAAAATTTAATTCATAAAGTTCACATTATAATTTAAAAACTAGAAAAATGTTTTAATTATTTATTATCTTGTTAAGTTTAAGATAGAGCATAAAAATTTATGATTTTAGTTTTTTAGAATTTTCAATTATTTGGAGAATTTTGTGACTATGGTTGCAACTAAGCATCGGACTTGGTCCCCTATCTTAGCCTACTTGCTAGCTATAGAAAATGGCTCCACTTGACAAACTCAACTTGTTGGAATTAAATGGTCTGATCTGTGACTTAATCAAACCCAAAAGTTAAAAAGATTGTTACTTGACAGGAAAACCAGGAAAACCTTTTTCTGTTGGAAATAAAAAACAAAATGAACCAGTACTTATCTCTTTTGTAGAAAACGTTTCTAAAAAACCAGATTGAGTAGAAGAAGGGTGAGTCGTGCCACTGGTCACTCTCCTTAAGAATCATATCTGCCCCCTACTGGTGCATCCGGGATCCGCGAACCGACACTCCAAGATAAAAAAACTAAAGTTTGGTTCCAGTCCATGTGCACTCGCTGACTGGTCCACCCAGAACCACCTTGGAATAGTGCTTAAACACATAATGAATGGAGGAAGAAGATGATAAAAATCAGAAGGACAGAACTTGTATTTTTTGCCTTTGAAAAACATAATTCGTGTGCAGAGATGTGTCTTCCAACAGTGGTGTTCTCTCCTTTATATAGATGAGGAAGTGACCGTTGGGAGAGGATTAATTACCCATTAGTGCCTTAAACGTTTCTCTCCCAATAGTCACAAATATGACTGTTGGATATGAAATGCTTCGCACACTTATTAGGGGTGTGTAGACACCCCATTTTGATCGTGCCCTAAACTTTTCAATTTCGAGCAAAACCCCATCAAATGAATGAATTGGAACCTCAAATTCTACCCTAAGCTTGGTTAGGGTCCTACCAAGGTCTCTGCAAAATTTTATCAAAATCCGAGCTGAGAGAAGACCGCAGTGTAATCTGAAAAGGGGGGTGGATTATCCTGGATGGGGCCGATCCTAGGCCGGATAAGACACGATTCGTTCGTGCGCTTATCAATTTCTGCGCAACCGCGCGCTCATCCATTTTGGTAGTGCCGATATCACCACCCATATTCCTTTATAAAAATAAAAAAATTCGTATAAAAAGGGAGATCTCATTTTCCAGAAGAAAAAGAAAAAGAGAAATATGGGTTTTAAATTCGTTCTTCTTCTCCGATCATCTTGATCGGAGATCCGGCAAGATTCGGCTGGCCATTTCCTCAACTGATAACATAAATTTGTGATTAAGAGAGAGAGAGAGAGAGAGAGAGAGAGAGCAAAATCCCCAAATCCCTAATCTTACTCTTTCCAGATCTTCTTCTCCGGCAAGCTACTCTTTTCCGATCAAAGTCTTCTCCTCTCTGATCAAGCTCCAACCAGGTTTCAGCTAGCTCTTTCCTTCATGTTACTTTGTTTTCCACAAAATCTCTTCTTCTATTGTTGATCTCAGATCTAAACCCTAACTCTTATACGATTCCGATCATCTTCTCTGTTAGATTTCACCGGATTCCGGTATAGCTCCGGTCAAGCTCCGGCCGGTCATCAACCTTCCTTTTCTCTTCCATTAATCCTTTCTATCTTATTTCTTCTTCTCAGACCTCCTCTAAACCCTAGATCTACCACCTCTAAATACTAGATCGTTCACTCTAAACTCTAGCCTGAGTTCTCTAATCTTTGATTTTAACTTCAAACCCTAACTTTTCAAGGCTTCAAAATGAAGATCTGTCCTATTCCTTCATTACTAGATCATATTCCTTTTAAAATAGAATTAGAGAATAGAGATTTTTAATTTGAGTGAAAATTACAGAGAGATTTGATGTGGAAAAGGATGTAGAGTGAGGGAGATGGAAAGAGCAATAGAAATTTGAGAGAAGAGTGAGAAATTGAGAGCTGACAGTGAGTTTCTTCTTCTTGAAGAATCAATGATTTGTGGAAGAGATCAAAGCAGGGAGAGATAGAGCGAGAAGGAGACTTTCCTCATCTCAGAATCATGAAATCTATTTAGGTAATCTTTTTTCCCTTTTATTTTTCATCTGTGATCAGATCATAGATCAAAGTATCAATACAAGTGTGTGTTCTGGGTGTTTGTTTTTAATTCGTTTTTTTAATTGAGACTCCTCTGTTCTTCGTGTTAAAATGATACTATCATGTTAATTTGGATAATTGCACACATCTCCCTCATCTGTCCAATACCAAAATCTATTTTTTTTAGATGTAAAGCAAAGAAGGTTCAGCCTCTTTCTGTTCCTAGTAAAAAAAATGTTGCTGGATTTTTGTTTGCCTTGTTCTTAGAAATTATATAAAAAATGGAAGCATAAGGTGTTACATCCAATAATCTTTGAATATTAAATGAGTGGATTGGTTTAGTTTTATTTGAAACAGTATATTCATAAGGTGATAATGTTTGTTTTTTCCCTATACAAGAGTTTAAGAGAAGTAGAAGTGGTTTGTCTATACATAGTGTAGTATTTGTTCTTGATATCCTGTTGTCAATTTTAGATAATAATGCCTAGTTTATTTGATGCACATATTTGGTCCACTATAATTTTGTTGATAGTACACAAGTGTAGAAAATTTTAGGTACATAAATACTTGCTCCATTTTTTTCAAAGGATGATTGGCTGTTCAATTTTTTGTTCATCTATTCCTGGTTTGGTCCATGAGCGATACCTTTTGGCTTCTATCATATGGTTGAGTCTATAACCAGAATGATTTTTTATGATGTGGCATTTGCTTGTGATCCTGCGGAGTGGATCCATTTATCCTCATTTTAATCTCTCCTAAAACTGTCACATGGAGAGCAGTTTTGTTTCTTTTGCTTTTGTTCAAATACTCTTTGAATATGTTCAATCCAAGTATGATATATCATGACTTGGAAGCCAATTCTTTTTACAAAGTACTTACTCACCTGTCAAATGCTTGGTAAGAACCATTGATTTTTATGGAATCTCCTGAGCACTGTGTATGTTGCATATATTTACTTGCTGATTTCAATGATTAAAGTAGTAGCTATAATCTTATAGTTGGTTCTCATACGTAAAGGGGATCAATTGGATGGGAACTTATTTAAATTTCTTTGAGGATCAATGTCTTGCAATGGGATAGAACCTGATGGTATTAATTTACTGATATGCTCGGTTTGCAGCAAGTAGTAGTGACAAGTTGTTGGTTAAAGGGAAAGGATAGTAATGCTAAGAAGCCAAAATGATGTTAGTACAGGATAAACTAGAAGGGAGTTTTTGCTTAGAACTAGTTGATTAGAGTATTATACTGACTTCCTTAATGACTTGGCTGAATTCTGTTTCTCTTCATCAATGTTATTCTTACTCAATAAAATTCTAGAATACATTGAACAATATGATTTTCAACTTATTTACAACAGTTTTCCCATTAGTAATATGATTTTCAATTTGTTAGAATAATGCTATTCTTTTGAGGAATGTACATAGAAGTAACCTGTATTTCAATAATCATTGTGGTTCATTCTATAAGAGAGTTAAATCATTGCATAGGGCGATGAAGGCGCTAGCCCAAGCCCATCCATAGAGGACTCGCTTAGTCCAAAGTAGCCGTCCCCTCATTTATTTTCAAGACTTACCCAGTCTTTTGGATCCCCTTAAGCATTAGGAGCCTTTTCATTATAAGGGTAATAAAAGAGTCATCTTGAGCATGGAGGAGACAGGCTATGTCTCATGTAGAAAAATTCAAACCTTTTGGAGACAGGCTTTGTCTCATTGGCCCTACTTATCCTTTTGTTTTAGGAGACATGTCATGTCTCATTAGAGCCCTTCTCAGAGTCATTAGCATAGGAGTCTGTCCTTGGCTAGAGAGTCAATCTTTCAGGAGCCTGTCCTATCATCATAGGGGTTAAGATTCTTTCCAACCTATCATTAAATCGTGTGATCTTTATCCACTCCTGCAAGGTATAGGATGCTGTCCAACCCTTGCAGAGTTGTTATTCTGTCTTTTTCCCCTGCAAAGCATAGGATGCTGTCCAACTTTTGCAGGACATCAGGAGTCTATCCTCCCCTTATGATGATAGGATTCAGTCCTCTCGTGTCAAAATCATTCCAAAAACCAAAAATCTCAAAAATCTTGAGTCTTTAGGAGAGTAGTTAGGATTTCAATTCCGAACTACGTTGGCTTGAGCCCTTTCAACAGGGTACGTAGTGCAGCTTGGGATTCATATCCCAAGTCCAGCCAAACCTTTCAAAATAAATATTTTAAACCTTCAAGAAAATATAAAATTCTTCAAAACCTTTTCGAAAAGATCTTCCCCTAGTCTTAGGAGTCTGTCCTAGCTGTTTAGGATGCTTAGAGTTAGGAGGCTGTCCTGACTTGTATTGATATGGTGTGTCCTGTCATGTGAGTGTCCCTAGAGTTAGGAGGCCTCGAGTTGATCGGTTAGACATTTAGTCGAACCGATGGTTAGACTAGGAAGCATATAGTGAGCCCATGGTTTTCTTTAAGATGCACAGCTTAGTTACACATAGGATGTAGGGCCCACCTGCATTAGCTTAAGGCTAATCAACTTGCATTAGTTAGGGCATATAGAGAGTCCTGAAAATTACAATTCACCTGAACTTAAACAATCGTGCAAAAAGCTTTAAAAATCAGTCGAGTCTAGTGGATCGAGTCTAGGATAGCGGTTCTAGATGGTTAGGCATCGTAGTTAGAATAGGTCATCGAACTACGTTGACTCCGATTCTTCCCGAGACCGGGATACGTAGAGCAGCTGGGATGGACGGCCATCTTGGTCCGAGTCAAGTCGCATTAGAGTTAGGATTTGTCTTGTCCTGTCATATATAGGATTGATTTGTGTTTTACGTTCTGATGTGTTTTCTTACTTTCTTGTACTGATACTATACCTTTAGCTGTAGTATGCATGTGTTCGCACACCATAACTTAGCTCTTTAGGCTTGTCACTTAGAATCTAGCTACTCCTAGGTGACACTTATTTCATTTCTTTTATGCGTGGTTATTATTCATCTCCGAGACATGCATGATTAGATAGACGTCTTCTCAGAGATCTTCGTTCCCATTTCATATGATTTTCGCCCAAAACTCTTCAAAATCAATAATAAATGGCATAAGAGACCAGGTGTTTGCACTTGGGCGGATGAGGTGCGCTTTAGACCTTCCGAATTCGTAACCAGGCACGAACCTTATTTTATATCTCTGGTTATCCGTTGCAACAGAGCATAGTGTGGGATCCAGGGCATATTTCCTTGGATGTCGACTCTTCTTTGTTTAAGGTACGCCTCGAATCTGGGCTAGTCCCCGAATCGAGATGTATCTCACCTTTTATTGCCACTCATGCTGTGAGGGGCACATCTTTCGAGAGTTCCTTGGTAGAGCTCTCCATTCACGTGGATGATCCATAGAGACTTAGCGTGTGGGGCTCGTCCCCTGCCGCCTCTCTCTCGGATCGGGGTCCACAGGCTGGCGACTCTGCTGGGGATATTCTTTCGAGATATCGCCTAACTCTGTTAAAATGCCATTTATTACTAACTTTGAAGAATTTTGGGTTAAAATCAAGTTAAATGGGAATTTTTTCGATAGAATCCAGGGGTACCAAATAGATATAAAATAAAACAAGGGCTCACACACTCACTCTCCTCTCTTGCATATATATCTGTTTTGTGGTTACTTTCTGCAATAGAATTGCTGTAGATATACTATCAGGTTACTCTCGGAGAGATACTATAAGTAGGAGCCGTGAGGGCTATACCCGCGCCTTCTAGTGCCACCGCACCAGTAGTATCTCAACACCTGGACACCTTGTGTGTAAAACGGACATAGTTCGTATGCTGGGCGATAGTCACAGCATACAAGTAACTATGCACCCGGCCAGGTGGACCTCGCGACATTACTCTCTCTATATTGCATGGTCCTTTGGTTTGCATTTATGGGCGAACATATGTGTTGCTTACACATTTGGAGCCTAGATTTAGGAGCCTTGTCCTATCCATAGATTATTGTAGCTCACCTTATGTGGCTACAACGCAGTCCTAGTGCACTCACGTGTCTGTCTTGAGTCAAGTGTCTTGACTTTGCGGAATTATATTTAGGACTGGTGCCCCTGGTTAGGATATATATGTATATATATCTATATTTATTGATTATTAGATTAGGACCTTATTTAGTGGAGATTCCCTATCTAATCTAATCAATTATATCAATTCATCTTTCCGATATAAATCTGGTCTATAGCTCTTACTCGCCATCATTATGGCTATAGTCTATCCTTTGACTCCTTTTACTATACATTTGACTCGTATCTTGTATCATTGATCTATATCCTATACATTGATATTTAGAATAGGGCCTACCTCTTAGTTAGGTTCTCCCGTGTAATCTAATCAATTCTTTCTATTTATCCATTCTGTGGATTATCATTAGATTATTGGTTCTTTATCTATAATCTATCCCTTGATCTATTGGCCTTAAAATTGATCCGTGTTTTTTATTGTTAGATTAGGGTTTACCTCTTAGTTAGGTTTTCTTTCCTAATCTAATCAATTATCCCTATCTATTCATTATTGTAGATTATGATCAGATCAATGGCTTCTAATCATCATTCTTATGGTCACGATCTATCCTTCGATCTTTTGGTTGCAAATTCAACCCATCTCTAAATGTCGTCATTCATGGTCAGTCCCTCACATCCCTCTGATGACCATATTCTGTTTTTCACTCATGAGCCTATTTTGCCACCATAATTTGAGTGCAAGTATCCTTGCTGGGAATCCTATACTATCGAGTTTATCCATATACCCTTATGATGACTTGTGGGGTCCCTTTGTGTGGCCGTTACCCAACATATTTTCAGTGTGATTGCTATCCTTTAGCGATATTGATGAGTCATGTGTTTATCTTACCATAACCCTTCTTATAATTGTTATGTTGTTGGTTCTTACCCAAGGGAGAGATGTGATTGTAGTATCTCTTGTTTCAACTTGTGTGTAACATTTCTATGAGATTGCCTCATACTAAAATTGGTGTTTGTCATTTCCATGACAGGAGTCTTAGCCATTCGCTTGCAGTTCACGCCAAAAGAGCCTTATTTCTGAACCTATTGGATCCTGTTAACCTTTGAGGATAAGTCACCACTTTATTTCATTTGTTTCCCCTCAACCTAGATGGCCGAGCTAACTTCGAACAAAAAGCTATCCGTGGCTGAAATGTGGGAAATAATACATTATTGGAATAAAGAAATAACTCCTATGAAAGACGAAGCTAAGGAAAAACCTATAACTTCTGAGGACTCTATAGTCCAAAATCATCCTCCTGTGACCCTTGATCCTATCAAGGCCATGATATCACATATTGATAATTCCAAGGCAAGCAACATATCGAAGAGAAGTGTCTCCCATCTCTCATTTCAGTAGGGAAAGTGAAAGAGTGTGTTAAAGAAATTGAAGATTTGACCTTTGATCACCAAAGCGTGAAGAATCCAAGAAACGATAGCAAATCAGTTGCTGATTCTAAGAAGATCAACATTATTGAGTCATCTCATCAAGCACCTCAACCTGTCATGCAGAAGTCTGGTCAAGGAGATGAGAACCCAGCATAGAAGCCTAAGAAGAAGTTCACTCCATTACCGAAACCTCCAGCGGTCATTCTTCAAAAACTTGTTAAGGATGGACAGTTAAAACTCATGGCTCAGAAGCCACCTCCTAAGGTTCTTCCAAGGTTTTACAACAAGGATGAATACTGTGAATATCACCAAGGCCCTGGTCACATCACCAATCGTTGTCGCTCCCTCAGATTTGCGATTCAGGACCTCATAGATAGGGACCGTTCCATTTGGCCTGGGTTTAATGCTAATCAGAATCCTTCACCTAGACGTGTTGATATTCCTCTAACTATTGCTCAAGCTAACTTGATGGTTGAGCCTTTTAAAGATCCAATTATCATCACCCATCCCACTTTTGAGTCAGAGAATTCTTCATCTTCAAACTTAGGAGTGTCAGAGCTAGAAATGTCGGGAGGTAGTTATATGTCAGTGAGATCGTTACCGATGCCAATTATTGAAGATCAGCTGAAGCCAGGTCAACACGACCTATACCAGGGTTGAACCCCCAGTTATGGATGTCATAGAGGAAGGGGTGCTACCCATAAACTTTCAGTGCCAGTGCATTACTGACGAAGAAGTGTCATGTTTTGTTAGGTTTGTCTTTCATTGAGTGTACACCAACTTTTCTCTCTCAAAGTTGGTAAGTCTCACTGTGTCGATAAAAAAAAAAGTGTCATGTTTGTCAGTCTTGTTCATTCAAGAGTTTGTTGTTTCTGTTCTTTGTCAAGTCTAATGTAGAGCCCATTGAGGCGAGTCAAAAAAAAGAAAAGAAAGAGAAAAAGAGTGTTACCGTTGTACATACAGTTTTCAATTCAATAAAGTTGTTCATTTTATCTTTGATGTTCTATGATTCACTCTTAGATCTAATGTTTAAAATAACTAAAGACACCCTTCTCTGATGAGAATGCAGACAAAATTCCCCTCAAGATCTGAAACATGATCAAACGAGAGGAAGAGCGTCGAGCATAGCCACTCAAAGAAGAAATCAAAGCTGTTGATAGTGGCATTGAAATCCGAAACTCGAGAAAAGATGGAATGGCAAAACTTTATCTCCCGAGGAGAGCGAGGAATTGATAAACCTATTTAGTGGGGTTTGAGGTAGTCTTACTTGATCCTATAAGGATAAACCAAGTGAACGTCCTGTTGTAATGAAAAGCAAGACTCCATCGGCTTTAGATATCAATCGAAAAGCAAAAATTCAAGAGAGTGAAGCATCAGACACCCAGTCAAGCTGATGAGAAATTTAGCGAAGACTTTCAGAAAATGAAGTCATCAATTTGAGCCTGAAAAGTGCACTTGAGCTACATATTTTCAATGAGATTCCGAGATGGAATACTTCAAGAGTAAGGACATTCCTAATGTCTAAAAGCAAAGAAAGACAAGAAGGAGAAGAGAATGTGTCCCTAAGACAACTCTTTAGAAAAATCAAAGACTCAAGTGATGGAATCTATGAGATAGATTGAATATCAGAATTGTCTCCAACATTTGGAAACTATCGAGAGCTGTATAACCTTGAGCATAAATTCAAGATATTCGAGAAGCGCATAAGTTTAAGTAGAGCACCGTGGTTAAAGTTTTGCTTGTAAATACCGCCAGACTCTCGAAAAAAAAAATTCAAAGTCTTGAACCTTAAACATTCAAAGGCTTGTACATCAAAACACCAGGAGGCCATCCTTGGACGTTTGAGCCTTTATAGCCAAAATCCCAACGTTTAAAAACATCCTTTTGTGAGCCCTTTGCGCCAACATTTTAAAACCAAACAATTCTTTCAACCACATTATAAACCAGGGGCATTATGCACCCGAACTACGCGGACCTGATCCCCAACTCTTCGGGGGTACGTAGGCAACCTGATCAACTCAGGTTCGGTCAAAACATTGGGAATAAAAGCTAAATCATTCCCCTTTCAAAATTTTGAAGCTAAAAAGCTAAACCATTCTTTGTAAACCCCAAAGTGAACTACGCGGATCTGATCCTCCATTTTGGGGTACGTAGGTAGTCTGACAAGACCAGATTCGGTCCAAATCGTTTGAACTTTTGATATCTAACCCCTTTTGAACCCGAGCCTACCTATAAAGTTCTCCCGGTGAAACAAGCAAATGTTCAAGGCAATTGAAAACAAAAACAGAAAGAAATGAAAAGAACGAGAGTCTAGACCCACTAGGTTGAAAACCCGAAAGGGCGGCCTAGATAAAGTCATGTACTTGCTAAGTCGACAACCAAAGGAGCCGGCTTATGCAAAATGAGGGTAGCGGTCTACTGGATTGAGAAATTGAAGAGG
The DNA here is from genome assembly GCF_043159265.1 of Tasmannia lanceolata. Taxonomy (NCBI): domain Eukaryota; kingdom Viridiplantae; phylum Streptophyta; class Magnoliopsida; order Canellales; family Winteraceae; genus Tasmannia; species Tasmannia lanceolata. The sequence continues at coordinate 4,050,314 of NW_027518721.1, forward strand.
CAATCCAGTCAGGGGCAAAGACTTTCCAAAAAGTGAGCTGATAAGGCATGTAAGGAGTTTCTCAATTATGGAGAACTCTGAAATTTGAGTAGTATGAGAATTCTAGGCAAAAGCCGAGGCAAATGGTTTGTTAGACCAGAAACCTGGAATGCAGTAATCATGAGTTTCTACCAGAGGAGATTCGAAGAGATGGAGAAACAATAACTACACAGGGCAGGATCTTGGAATCCGAGTAGTGTCAATGAGACTTTGACACCTTTTTAAACTAGGGGAATTAAGACTAAGCAATCCGAAGGGGGGTAATAACCATGACGGAAATCCTGATGGAGGAAATTAGTGCCTCTTGATATGGTTTTCGAAATTATTTTGAGAGTGGCTAACCTTACTATAAAAAAAAACAACACATCAGGTCTAAGGGTGAATCAAAAGTGAGTAAAGTCCCTTGAATAATGTACATCTTCTTTGATAGAGTACTTGGAAGTCTGTTCCTCATTTTTTATCCATTTTTCTTTCAAGGTCCAAGTCGTCTGGCACTGGAAGAATGGGTGTATACCTTCCGAAAAAAAAATGAAAAAATGAAAAATCCTGGTTTAGGCATCAGACTATTCAGACATGGCGAAGATGTCAAGTTTCAAGCAAGTGAGTGGTGGAACGAACCTCAAATAGTGGTCAATGAAAGGAGAAGTCTTTGAGCTTAGCCATTATCCCATCTTTATTCCAAAGAAAGAACCTATGCAAACCCAAATTTTCTTACCTATCCTGGTTCTACTTTCCTTGGGACTCTTGTCATGGAAGTGCAATACACTAGGGGCATCTTTTATGACTTGCGTCATAAAAGATATCGAAAGCACAAAAGCAATCAGTGCCAATATTTTCAACAAGTTGAGATAAGAGAGATACGAGCACGTCTTAAGCCAAATCTCTGAACTCTTCAAATGAGGCCTCTTTCTAAAAGAGTCAATTTCCAAAGAAAATTAATTTGCCTAGCGGAGTCTAGAATTTGCTCCCACAACCTTCAAAACCTCAGTAGAATGCTTTTCACCTGTCAAAGAAGGGCCAATATCCAAATCCCTACAAGTTATCTGAGTCCAATTCTCAGCAAGGAACTCGTACTCTCAATTTTCTCGGCAAGAGACAATCAAAATAAATAAAAAAAATCAAAAAAAAAATTCTTATTCAAAATTAATCAATTCTCAGCAATACCCGTTGGTTTCCAAGGCTCTTCGTGGTCTACTATTCAGGTATACCATGGACCCTTGCTTCCTGAGTGGCTCTTTGTGATCTGTCTTCTACGCTGTATCATGGACCCACTATCCTTGTCCTTTCTTGGCTCTTCATGGTCTACCGTTCAAGTACACTATGGACCCTTGCCTCTTTGGTGGCTCTTCGTGATGTGTCCTTTCAGATATATCATGGACCCATTATTCATAATCATTCCATTCATATCTTTTACATGTCATTGTTTCTGCTTGCTGGGCTCTTCGTGGCTTACTGCCATGGACCCTAGATTCAATGCTGGGCTCTTCGTGGCTTACTGCCATGGACCCCATATTCAATGCTTGGCTCTTCACGGAGTATTGCCGTGGACCCTTGATTCCTTTCTGCTGGGCTCTTCATGGTTTCTTGCCATGGACCCTAGATTCATTGCGTGGCTCTTCACGGCTTGTCACCGTAGACCCTCGATTACTTCTTGGCTCTTCATGGCTTATCGCCATGGACCCTTTGTGGGACCCGATCCCGCGAGAGGGGTATGGCGCCAGCCGCCACGCTCTCTCTTGGTCTCTCGTACCCACGCGAATGGCGTGTGCTTTTTACTATTGATTTTAATTACCCAACCAAGCAGGCAGCAACCAAGCCATAGAGTGCAAACAAACGTGCAACCCAGTACCCATAAGGGCAGGGGTAAGCCGCCGAGCCTAGCGATGTATGATTTAATTCATCTTTTCCGTGAACTTGGGATCACTAAGGCAATCCGAATTCCACGCAAAAGAGAGTGACTGAGTCGCCACCTAGATGAGGGATCTAGGACCCATAATTGACCAGAAATCTAGACTCGTTACCTGGTTACGAGAATGGAAGGTATGGGAAGTTACCACCACATGCACCATTCCTGCCCGATAATCGGTCTTCAATTCCAAAAGTTAACTATTTCGAATTTCTTTTAAATGGCTCATTTAACTCTATATTAATGTGCGAACTATGTGACATGCATCCTAAGATCTAATTTCAATGTAATTCCTAAATGTGTATCTTGATTTTCTTAATTTGTTTGAATTCAATCTAAGTGAAAGTTCTCCTAAACTTCTAATTTCATGGAAAGTTATAAGTGATTTAATTACTTTTAATTTAAGGATTAAAGTACAAAACCCCACTTATGTGTGGAGCCGACTCGTGATTGGTATGCCATGAAGCATCCAAGCTGCCTACATACCCAAGCCTCATTGGGATCAGAGTCGACGTAGTTTGGTGCACCTAAGCTAAGCTACTTATGCCTAACTCATCTAAGACACCGATCTAGACTGGATTGACTGTTTCAACAATTTTAAGAGAAGTTATTTAATTCAAGTTGAAGATTTTATTATCCTAGGACTTCATCTAAGATGCTATATGATCCTATCTAAGTGCAAGTTGTCCCTTAGACTAATGCAGGTTAACATACACCCTAAGTAACTAGGTTTATCCTAGGAGAAAAGTGAGGTGACTAGTGTAACTAGATCTATGGCACGATTGCTATCCTTAGGAAATGCCCATGATGAGGCTGGACTCCTAACTCTAGGACACAACATGACGTAAGTGTTCCTAAGGGGCCCTAAAGGTTCATACGATAGGAGACCGTAATCCAACGGCTCCTAAGACACGGATCGAGTTAATTTGATTTGTTGAACTTAATGATTTTCAATTTTTGAAGATTTTTTATTCCTAAACATCTAAGGAATACTAAAAGCTTTATGGTTCGCAAGTTTCGGCCTTAAATCACAACCATGGAAGGGAATCGTGCTAACCCTTGTATAATTTAGCACGTAAATTATAGTATCTTATTGCCTGGGATATTTCTCAGGATTTCCGTGGACAGTGGACCTCGGAGCCAATATCATACTATAATTTACGCACTCCAATTATGCAGGATTAATCACAATTAGTATACGATTACGGTTGCGATCTCGGCAGTTAAATTGGCACAAAATAGCCAATTTACAAAGGCAATCTATGAACCCTAAGGTTTTCTGTTTCAAAAAAGTTAGAGATTGCATTTATGATGAAAACTTAAGATTTTTTGGAGATTTTTACTGATTTTTATATTGATTTGCTATTAAATTGTGATTTAATATCATTAAGACCAGATTGCTAGGAATACACACTAACCCTAAGCAATAAAACTCTAAATCAGTTGAAACTTTTCCAGTAACAAGATATGGATGATTGTGGCTTACTGGAAAAATTTCATGAATTATCATTAAGATTTGATATCAATTCCCGATTTTTCAAAATCCAAATCAGATTATAGATTAACACAGCAACCTATAGCATATCAATTTCAAACCAACTTAAACTCTTACCGTATAAAGATAATCATGATATTAGACTACTGTATGACTTTCATGGATTTTTATGACTATTTGATGCCCATTTAAATTCACACAAAAATCAGATGAAACCAAAGAATTACTTAAAAAGCAAACATAATGGTATCCTAAAATCAAATGAAAAATTTCAGTAGATATATAATAGATTATAGAATTTATTACCAAAATTTTAAAACTTAAAACTTAAATCTCCTCCATAAAATTGGTTTTTAAATATAAGAGATCAATTTGTTTCCTAGGCGTTAAAATCCGGTTATTAAAATAAATTGTAAAACCTTATTAAATCTTTGCAAAATTAATTGAAAATATTTCTCTAACATTCCAGTAACCAAAGTTACTGGTTTGTAAAGAAAAATTTTAAAAATATATTAATTTAATAAGAAAAGGAATTATGGCACGTAAAACGGAAAAGCAATTAGAAAACAGTAAAAACCATATTTGTTTTAAAATATTTTTAAATGAAAACTTCTATTTATTATTAGGCTTTAATTCTGGAAAGTTTCATTAATTTTTAAAATAATTTGGTATTTATTAAAAATAGTCGAAATTTAAAACCGGATTAAACAAATTCAAAAAAATCCAAAAATTTTTGGGTATTCTGGAAATCAAAACATTAGTTTGGAAATAAGATTTCATAAATTTTGGACATGGTTTGATATACTTTTGGATTCGTTTATCAAGAAATAACCCCTTTCGGGGTTATTGTTTGAAAATTATAATGAAAATTAAAACGGCCAAACCGTGATTGGAAATTAAGTTTCCAGTAGTATTTTGTTTTATAGAAATCCCAAAAAATATCAGTTTTTAAAGAAACCCACGTTTTCTAACACTTGCTTGATAATCCGATTTAAATCCATATTGAATAAAAAACGAAAGAAAATCATTATTAAATGGAGAAAATTTAATTTTTGGGTGAAATTTTGAATTTTGAAAACATATAATCTATATTATAACATACTGGAATTTCAAGAAAAAATTTATTGATTTGATCTATCAAAAGTAAAACCCTAGCATGCTTTTCTACTTTTGATATTACAAAGATAAAGATCATACCGTTGATCGCGCTCCTTGTCTCTAGGGTGCGTAGATCCGAGGTATACGCTTTGTCACACCCTTTTATATGATGAAGAAGACCCAAAGAACACTCCAATAATTCTTGATTGTGTGATGCCTTGAAGAAGAAGAAGGAATTCAAGAATTCCTTTTTGTGAAGAACACTTGAGAGAGAGATCACACTTCAAGAGAAAAGAGTTTTTTTTTCTTCTTGGGAGGAAAGAGAAAAAAACGAATTTGGATCTTTTTCCCATCATTTTTTAGGATTGTTTGCTTTGATTTTTATACAAAAAAGCTAGGATTAAGAGAAAAATAGTAGTTCCCAAAGTGAGAGGTCTCATTTTTGGCTTGTTTCCAATTTTCCCCTCTTGCTTGCTTTCTTTCTTGTTTTCAAATTGGATTTGATTCCAATCTTAATTTATTGTCAATCAAGACATGCTATTCTTTATTCCACATTGCTTCTTTGGAAGAAAACCTTTTTTAAGCAATCATTCATCTTTTCCTTCTTTTCTTTTTTTTATTCTTTTTATTTTTCTTTTAACAAATATGATGTCACCATTGTGACATCATCAAGGGTGGGTGCTCAATTCATGTGGGTCAGCCATGTGGGGCGCCCCCCATGGTGATCGACCCATATGGGGGAACCCACATGAGCTCCATCTTTACGAGCTTTAGCCCAATGGGCCATTTCACACGGGTTTCGGGTTTTTCCGTAAAAATTCAATAAAATCTTTCTAAATTCAACATTCTATATATGGACCCAACCCATTTGACATTTATGGTGCATCCCTCACACATGATCGAACCATCTTTTTGGGAAAATAATTTTTCGGACCAAAATGCCCCTATTTGACAATTACACACCCAAATGTGACCAAAATAACCTTAAATTGGTTCACCCCTAAAGTGAAAAATTAAAAATAGAAAGTCTTTGTGGTCAAACTTCAAAAATAGAAACTTTTAAAATTGGGTCCTTTCGGTGAGCAATATTAAACAGGATCATTTGGTATTCCCTGAAAATACCCAAAATGCCCTCAACACTTAGAATTTCCAAATTAAGCGAAACTCCTGAGAAATTCTAAATTTAGCAGTTTTTTCAAAATTCAGGAAATCATTCATAATCTCTCAGACATATTTCGGGGATCAAAAGAATTACACAGGAAAAGACCAAATTACCCCGAGGTGCTAGAATTTGGCGAGACTAAGGAAAACCTTGAGAAATTCTAAAAATAGCAGATTTTCGAAAATTTATGAACGGACTCAAGATTTCTTAGACACAACTTAGGGACTAAATATGATATGTTTGGAAATGTCTAAAATACCCCCGAAGTGCAAGACTAAGACAAAATCTTGAGAGATCTAAATTTAGCAAGTTTCCCAAATCTTACGAAATTACTCTTAATCCATCAGCCGTACCCTCGAGATGGTTTCAGACATATGAGAACTGATTGAAATATCCATAAGATGATGAAAATGTGGAAGCCCCATGAGTTTCTAAAAATAGCAGCTTTTTCAAAAATTTGTAAAATCACTCAAGATTTCTCAAATATAACTCGAGGGTCAAATGAGACACATCGGGAATGACCAAAATACCCCTGCAGTTCAAAATAGGCAAAAATGAGGGAAACCCTGAAAATTCTAAAAATAGCAGGTTTTTTCATTTGCTTGGAAACTTAAACTTTCATCTTTCAGAGGCCAAAGGAACCCCCTAGAGACCTTCAGGATCGTGAATCAACTTGAAAACTCCCATAATGAGGTGAAATCTACCCTAAAATGCATAGATTCCTAATCTAATGCTGAATGCGGACTCAAGACTCGATGATACTACCAAATCTTTCGCTTTTTAAAGCGTAGCAAAATGGGGGTGTCTACACCCTTGATCAAAATTTCCATTCAACTGTCGATCTTTCTTGTCTAGTTTGGTGAAAAGCTGGACCGCAACTCTATCTAGTTATTTTGTTGTTGGCAATGAAAAGTCAAGTCATGATCCGTCGTTCCACAGTATGTCGTCACCCAAGTACGGAGTCAGGAATACCTGTGTGACCGATGTGTTACTCGAGTTATATGTCTGGTGGGAGGCTATCTCACCAATTTGTTTTGAATGCTGAGTTATGTGTCCAGCGTTTCACCAAATTAGTCATAAGTCATGTTGAATGAGAAATTTTAAAACCAAATTCTCCTTGATAGCATTCGCCCCGAGCGTAGAAAAAAAAAAACCAAAATCTCTCTGAGAGCATCAAGCAAATAATCAAAAGCCTATTTCAAGACCCCTGAGGCACCCATTCCATTTTCAAACCCCTGAGGCATCCATTCCATATCACAACCCCTATGGTATCTGATCATTCCAACAATCCAATATTCACAACATCATCTTCTTCATTCTTCATTCTCTCCAATCATTTTTGGGCCAGCCAAAATGGATTGTCTGTTCAGCTATGACATTCGCGCGACAAGCACGCTCTGCCAAAGAGGGGCATCTGTAGACACCCCATTTTGACCGTGCCCTAAACTTTCCAATTTCGAGCAAAACCCCATCAAATGAATGAATTGGAACCCCAAATTCTACCCTAAGCTTGGTTAGGGTCCTACCAAGGTCTCTACAAAATTTCGTCAAAATCCGAGCACATTTGCCTAGCGAACGAGCTGAGAGAAAACCGCAGTGTAATCTGAAAAGGGGAGTGGATTATCCTGGATGGGACCGATCCTAGGCCGGATAAGACATGATTCGTTCGTGCGCTTATCAATTTCTGCGCAACCGCGCACTCATCCATTTTGGTAGTGCCGATATCACCACCCATATTCCTTTATAAAAATAAAAAAATTCGTGTAAAAAGGGAGATCTCATTTTCCAGAAGAAAAAGAAAAAAGAGAAATATGGGTTTTAAATTCGTTCTTCTTCTCCAATTATCTTGATCGGAGATCCGGCAAGATTCGGCTGGCCATTTCCTCAACTGATAACAGAAATTTGTGATTAAGAGAGAGAGAGAGAGAGAGAGAGAGCGCAAAATCCCCAAATCCCTAATCTTACTCTTCCCAGATCTTCTTCTCCGGCAAGCTACTCTTTTCCGATCAAATTCTTCTCCTCTCTGATCAAGCTCCAACCAGGTTTCAGCTAGCTCTTTCCTTCATGTTACTTTGTTTTCCACAAAATCTCTTCTTCTATTGTTGATCTCAGATCTAAACCCTAACTCTTATACGATTCCGATCATCTTCTCTTTTAGATTTCACCGGATTCCGGTATAGCTCCGGTCAAGCTCCGGCCGGTCATCAACCTTCCTTTTCTCTTCCATTAATCCTTTCTATCTTATTTCTTCTTCTCAGACCTCCTCTAAACTCTAGATCTACCACCTCTAAATACTAGATCGTTCACTCTAAACTCTAGCCTGAGTCCTCTTATCTTTGATTTTAACTTCAAACCCTAACTTTTCAAGGCTTCAAAATGAAGATCTGTTCTATTCCTTCATTACTAGATCATATTCCTTTTAAAATAGAATTAGAGAATAGAGATTTTTAATTTGAGTGAAAATTACAGAGAGATTTGATGTGGAAAAGGATGTAGAGTGAGGGAGATGGAAAGAGCAATAGAAACTTGAGAGAAGAGTGAGAAATTGAGAGCTGACAGTGAGTTTCTTCTTCTTGAAGAATCAATGATTTGTGGAAGAGATCAAAGCAGGGAGAGATAGAGCGAGAAGGAGACTTTCCTCATCTCAGAATCATGAAATCTATTTAGGTAATCTTTTTTCCCTTTTATTTTTCATCTGTGATCAGATCATAGATCAAAGTATCAATACAAGTGTGTGTTCTGGGTGTTTGTTTTTAATTCGTTTTTTAATTGAGACTCCTCTGTTCTTCGTGTTAAAATGATACTATCATGTTAATTTGGATAATTGCACACATCTCCCTCATCTGTCCAATACCAAAATCTGTTTTTTTTAGATGTAAAGCAAAGAAGGTTCAGCCTCTTTCTGTTCCTAGTAAAAAAAATGTTGCTGGATTTTTGTTTGCTTTGTTCTTAGAAATTATATAAAAAATGGAAGCATAAGGTGTTACATCCAATAATCTTTGAATATTAAATGAGTGGATTGGTTTAGTTTTATTTGAAACAGTATATTCATAAGGTGATAATGTTTGTTTTTTCCCTATACAAGAGTTTAAGAGAAGTAGAAGTGGTTTGTCTGTACATAGTGTAGTATTTGTTCTTGATATCCTGTTGTCAATTTTAGATAATAGTGCCTAGTTTATTTGATGCACATATTTGGTCCACTATAATTTTGTTGATAGTACACAAGTGTAGAAAATTTTAGGTACATAAATACTTGCTCCATTTTTTTCAAAGGATGATTGGCTGTTCAATTTTTTGTTCATCTATTCCTGGTTTGGTCCATGAGCGATACCTTTTGGCTTCTATCATATGGTTGAGTCTATAACCAGAATGATTTTTTATGATGTGGCATTTGCTTGTGATCCTGCGGAGTGGATCCATTTATCCTCATTTTAATCTCTCCTAAAACTGTCACATGGAGAGCAGTTTTGTTTCTTTTGCTTTTGTTCAAATACTCTTTGAATATGTTCAATCCAAGTATGATATATCATGACTTGGAAGCCAATTCTTTTCACAAAGTACTTACTGACCTGTCAAATGCTTCGTAAGAACCATTGATTTTTATGGAATCTCCTGAGCACTGTGTATGTTGCATATATTTACTTGCTGATTTCAATGATTAAAGTAGTAGCTATAATCTTATAGTTGGTTCTCATACGTAAAGGGGATCAATTGGATGGGAACTTATTTAAATTTCTTTGAGGATCAATGTCTTGCAATGGGGTAGAACCTGATGGTATTAATTTACTGATATGCTCTGTTTGCAGCAAGTAGTAGTGACAAGTTGTTGGTTAAAGGGAAAGGATAGTAATGCTAAGAAGCCAAAATGATGTTAGTACAGGATAAACTAGAAGGGAGTTTTTGCTTAGAATTAGTTGATTAGAGTATTATACTGACTTCCTTAATGACTTGGCTGAATTCTGTTTCTCTTCATAAATGTTATTCTTACTCAATAAAATTCTAGAATACATTGAACAATATGATTTTCAACTTATTTACAACAGTTTTCCCATTAGTAATATGATTTTCAATTTGTTAGAATAATGCTATTCTTTTGAGGAATGTACATAGAAGTAACATGTATTTCAATAATCATTGTGGTTCATTCTATAAGAGAGTTAAATCATTGCATAGGGCGATGAAGGCGCTAGCCCAAGCCCATCCGTAGAGGACTCGCTTAGTCCAAAGTAGCCATCCCCTCATTTATTTTCAAGACTTACCCAGTCTTTTGGATCCCCTTAAGCATTATGAGCCTTTTCATTATAAGGGTAATAAAAGAGTCATCTTGAGCATGGTGGAGACAGGCTATGTCTCATGTAGAAAAATTCAAACCTTTTGGAGACAGGCTTTGTCTCATTGGCCCTACTTATCCTTTTGTTTTAGGAGACATGTCATGTCTCATTAGAGCCCTTCTCAGTCATTAGCATAGGAGTCTGTCCTTAGCTAGATAGTCAATCTTTCAGGAGCCTATCCTATCATCATAGGGGTTAAGATTCTTTCCAACCTATCATCAAATCGTGTGATCTTTATCCACTCCTGCAAGGTATAGGATGCTGTTCAACCCTTGTAGAGTTGTTATTCTGTCTTTTTCCCCCGCAAAGCATATGATGCTATCCAACCTTTGCGGGACATCAGGAGTCTGTCCTCCCCTTATGATGATAGAATTCAGTCCTCTCGTGTCAAAAACATTCCAAAAACCAAAAATCTCAAAAATCTTGAGTCTTTAGGAGAGTAGTTAGGATTTCAATTCCGAACTACGTTGGCTTGATCCCTTTTAACAGGGTACGTAGTGCAGCTTGGGATTCATATCCCAAGTCTACCCAAACCTTTCAAAATAAATATTTTAAACCTTTAAAAAAATATAAAATTCTTCAAAACCTTTTCGAAAAGATCTTCCCCTAGAGTTAGGAGTCTGTCCTAGCTGTTTAGGATGCTTAGAGTTAGGAGGCTGTCCTGATTTGTATTGATATGGTGTGTCCTGTCGTGTGAGTGTCCCTAGAGTTAGGAGGCCTCGAGTTGATCGGTTAGACATTTAGTCGAACCGATGGCTAGACTAGGAAGCATATAGTGAGCCCATGATTTTCTTTAAGATGAACAACCTAGTTACTGTGGACCCCGATCCGGGATAGGCGGCGAGGGAACGAGTCCCTAACACCATCCGGATCATCCACGTGTGAAGGAGAGCTCTACCAAGGAACTCTCAAAACGGATGCCACCCTCATAGCATAGCACGAGCGGCGATATAAAAGAAAGAGATATGTCTCGATCCGGAACCGAGGTTCGAAACCGAGACATACCTGAAATAAACTCAGAGTCGCCATCCATGGATATGCCATGGAACCCTAAAATCAAATCCTCTGTGCAATGGATAACCAGAAATATATATGGGTTCGTGCCTGGTTACGAATGGGGAAGGTCTGAGAGCACCCCCAATTCGTCCGAGTGCAAGCACTTGGTCTCTTATGCCATTTATTATTAACTCCAAAGAAGTTTGGGTAAAAATCATCTGAAATGGGAACAATCCTCAAGAATCGTCTACCTAAGCATGCATTTCCTGAGGATAAAGATAATAAACACATATAAAATAAAAATGAAAGATGTACCACCTAAGCATAGCTAGGTTATGAGTGACAAACCTAAAGGGTGTCTAAGTTCTGATGTGCAAACACATGCAAGCCACAGCAAAAGGTATAGGATCAGTACGAGAAAGTAAGAAAACACATCAAAACATATAATAACAACATAATAAATCCTAAGACTCTAAATTATTAGCCCGAGTCCTCGGATGGTCTGGTATTCATCCAAAGAAGCCTACGTATCCCCGCCTCCACGAGAATCAAGGCAACATAGTTCTTCGTGCCTATTCTAAGCTATGATGCCTAAGACACCTAGCCCTCTATCCTAAACTCGATCTAAAAGACCAGACCAATTATTAAAGTTTATTGTACGATTATTTAAATTCCAGTGAATTGTGGATTTTTAGGACACCCTATATGCCCTAACTAAATGCAGATTAGCCCTAGGCTAATGCAGGTGGTTCCTACAACTTATGTGTAACTAGGCTGTATTTTCTAAAGAAAACCAAGGGTGGACTAGCGAATCCTATTCTAGTCATCACTCGGCGATGTGGATCGCCGACTGACCGGACGGAGGCGCTCCTATAACTCTAGGACAAACCCCTAACTCTAAAAAAATCACAAACAAGCACACAACAAAACAAAGGTCAAACCCTAACTCTAAACTCTCTGTCTAGGACAAAGTCCTAACTCTAAAGGAAGAGCTTTTTGAAATCAGATGCTTATTCAAAAAGATTTAAAACCCTATTTACAAAAGTTTGGCTGGACTTGGGATGTAAATCCCAAGCTGCACTACGTACCTCGGAAGAGGATCAAGCCAACGTAGTTCGAAACGAACTTTCCTAACTAATACTTCTAAAACACTCAACACTTTAGGCTTTTTTAAGATTTTTCGAATGTTTTTGAGTTTTAAAATATTTAATGTTTTGGGATTTTTAAATGCTTTAATATGTTTTTGGATTTTAATTGTTTTCACCCTTTTAGTCAAAGACTTAAGGGAAATACACAAAGCGAAACCCTAGGGCTAAACCTTAGGGCAAATAGGGGAAACCCCTAAACAAATAACACTATCAAAAGCAAAGGTAAACGAATCAAAGATTCTCTAATAACACTCCTAAAAGGACAAATGAGTCAAAGACTCTCTAATAACACCGCTAAGAAAGACAAGAGTCGAAGACTTTCTAATAAAACTACTAAAAGGACGAATGAGTCAAAGACTCTCTGAAAGAAACGGAAACACGATTCAAAGACGCTCTAAGAGAGAAAACACAAGTGAAAGACTTCACTGACAACAACTAAAGGATATACGAGTCAAAGACTCTCTAAAAGATGGAAACTCGAGCAAAAGACTCCAAAAACACCGACTAAAGGATATACGAGTCAAAGACTCTCTAAGAGATAAAGGTTGAGCCAGAACTCTTTAATAACAACGCCTGAAAGACAAATGAATCCAAGACTCTCCTACAACACTACTGAAAAGACAAATGAATCAAAGACTCTCTAATAACGCCACCTAAAAGGCGAATGAGTCAAAGACTCTCTAATAACACTATCTAAAGGATGAATGAGTCAAAGACTCTCTAATCAAGGCAGACTCCTATGCGAATGGACTATCGACTAAGGAGAAGCTTACAAGCAAAAGGAATAAGAGACCTTGTGCACATTTGGCAAAGGTAAAACACCCAACCGGGACGGACAGCTACCTAGCCCTCAGGGTGCAACAAATGTGCAACCCAATACCCATAAGGGTAGGGGTATGAAGCCAAGCCGAGTAGGGTGTTCTTCCAAAACCAAACGGCGCACAAAGAGGAGGTTTAGCAAGAGAAATGAGACCGGGCGGGTCTAAAAGGAAATAAGAGACTTTATGCATATTTGGCAGAGGTAAAAACATCCAGCCGGGCCGGACAGCTACCTAGCCCTCAGGGTGCAACAAATGTGCAACCCAATACCCATAAGGGTAGGGGTATGAAGCCAAGCCGAGTCGGGTGTTCTTCCAAAACCAAACGGCGCACAAAGAGGATTAACGAGAGAATGAGACCGGACGGGTCTCCCAAACACACAAAGATGGGCTCTAAGCAACCTTATCATTGCCCTTGCAAAGGGAGAAGCAAGGCTAAGACAACTAATTGACCAAATTAGTCTCTAATTAACAAAGGAACAAACTGAAGTACAACCTCAGAGAGGATTCTACAAATGAGGCTTGCCTCCAAAGGAGGATTACCTAACAAGACAGAGTATGTCTCTTAGTACAGGCTCTATCATCTAAAGAAGTCTAGAAGACTACGCTAGTCTATCCAAAGAGAGAAGAAAAAGGTTACTAAGTAAACTCAAATTTCATTCAATTATTATAAAAACAAATCAAATATCCGCAAAGTAAGGTCTACAACTAAAGAGTGCACAATCTGTAATAATAACAATCATACAATGATAAACAACGTTAATTAGTCCAGACCAGCCGCTGGATAGCCTAATAAAGCAAGAAACAACATTAAACACTTCTATGCCCAACCACAAGTACCACTGCCCCGATATGGGGGTGAAATCAGATGATGCTAAAGTAATCATCTGATATCACAAATACACAGGATAATATTCCTACAAACCGCCTTGAAATCAGACAGTACTCATGTCGATAATATCGAATAGAGTAGTCATCTGATTTCCTCCTTCAATTAAACAATTTATTGAAATAAAATTAATTAGCCCAGACCAGCCGCTGGGTAGCCTAAGTAAAATAAGCTTTCAAAATAGTCTCACCTGGACAGTCAATTCATCTTCAGAACCTAACTCAAAGTTTAGTACAAGAGAAGAATATTAAAAAATTTAATAGATTATACAAATGCATGCAATGATATTTCTGATTTTTATAAATTTTGATGCATAACAGGGGGCATATCTGAAAGGTTGAGTACGCCTACTAAACAAAAGAGGGGAGCGCTACTTAGATTGAGCGAGTCCCCTAAAGATGGGTTAGCTCTATAGAGACCTAAATTGTCTCTCTAAAGGGGAGGCTCCGACTATCGCCATCATAGCCCACCAACTTATCTCTGTCCTTCGACTTCTAAGCTAACTTCCAAATACATAATATACTAACCTCAAAAGAATGCTAACATCACCAAAGTACACATTTCTTGATAAACAGGGAGAATGAAAAAATGTAAACAGGCTCATTATTACTATGCCACCATCACAACATAGATGTATTAGTTGGCAAAAATTATCAGCAGATTTAAGGAGTAACCTGAAAACAATGCAAGTAGACAGTGCTATGATATATGTGAATATTAACAAACTTAGCTATCTCACTTGATTTCAGTAATATAATACCAAAGTCGGGTAAAAGAAACACATTTCATTATCAGTTGCCTTCATGAAACCAAACAAATTCAATGCAAATTCAATGAAATGTACTCATTGCATTCTATAAAAAAAAAAAAATTGTCTTATGTGAGCAAGTATATGACGAGGAATATTCAACATCAACAACAATTAGAAAGGAGTACTATTGTTCTCATATCATCAATTTTGTCGCAGTTGTACTAGAGGCTTATAGAAATAGAATGATGATTTCAAACTGAGAATGACATTACAGGTAGAAAAATGATACAGCAACAAGTAATACATCCAATAAAGTTACAATGAAAAGCGGTCGGAGCATGATATAATAGACTACAGATTATTATTTTTCTATCCTATGGTTTACACCACAAAGCTCACTAGAACAAGCCACATAATGATGGGGTTATGACTTGGAATCTCAGGTGGGAATGTAGGTGTTAAACTCTCTTTTTATAGACCATCTATATGTATCATATGCACACCCAAAACAATGAGAAACCTCTAAATTTTGGACAGGACCCACAAGATGTCACAAGGGGCGGTGGCCACAGGATGGCAAAACCCAGCTAAGCAGCACCTCCTTGTAGGTGATTTTGGCCATCGGCATGTATCAATCTCAGCCCAACATCAGCCTCTTGCTTGTGCAAGAGTGGGCTCGGGCCAGTATCCGTCCCCCTAGTTTCTTGCATCTCTAGAACAATCTTAGCATTGTTCCTCTTCTCCACTGTGTCTTCTCCAAAGTCATGTAATCTACAGTCGATCAAATAGTGATCATCCCGCATGGAGTTGTGAAGGTTGGTGAACCAGACATGGAATCTCTTGGCACAGAAGTAGCCAATGCTGAAGAAAAGGCAACCCAGCCAGGAAAACCGGTAGACGGCAAAATTAACTAATAGTGGGTAGCCCAGTGCAGGGAACAAGCCCCTTGCCAACATGTAGGGCACACACAAGAATGTCAGCAGCTTTACCATGATGGGGATGACAATCTCACGCAAAGCCCACAGCCCCCGTAGTCGTGAGAAGATAATCGCCTCTCACTCTTTGAAAATTTGTTTTCCAACTTTCATCCACCAAGGACGCCATATGATTCAACATAGCCAGTCTGGTCCAGATCTTGAGGAAGATGAGTCCCAATGCCCAATCCCGATACAGGAAGAAAAATGGACTTTCGTCCACAGGCACACGCATTGGCACAATCACCAACAGCTCAAACAGTAAACCAAAAAAAAAAAAAAAAAAAACCTGGATGACAAAGATCCATAGCGACAACAGTGCAGAACCTTTAAAAACAATAGCACACCATTTCCAGATTTCAGTCACCAAGTCCCAAACCCTTCCTAAAGTTGTACCCACACTTTCTGACAGACAGCAAGAAGGAGATTCTTTTTTTTTTTTTTTAAACGGAAGCAGCATGTCACTAATCTGGAGAAAGGAAACTTTTGGGCTGAGATTACACAATTGAGCTCAAAATTGAAAGAAGTAACAACATGACAGGCGATTAATAAGTTGCTGTAACTCATACAAATGAAAGGCTGATGCCAAAATTATCAGCTAAACATGCCTTGGAGCATTCGGCCATGAACAAGGGACTAAAAAGTTGAAGCCCAAAAGTACTATAATAGCACCAATATGTCCAGCAACAAGGGAACTTAAACTTCACTCAAGCTTTTAATCAAACATGATAGCAATTAGAGGGAAAAAACAAAAGCAAGCTTCTAAATCTCCACCACAACAAGCATCTAATTAAAACAAATCAATTCCCATCTCCATTTAGAATGGGTGAGGGAAAATTCCAATATCAAACCAAAATTCTCTGGTCCCTCATTCTTTCAACATGAACATAGTTAATCTCTGCTTTCTCCATGACCTTATCATAACACACCACTCGGACACAGGCACATAACTGATTTCCCAAGGACTACATAATCTACATTGGCTGAAATGCCAAAGAATGAGCATGATCATAGGGTAGTCATAATTCATGACACAGACAATTTCTAAAGGATACAGGCGTCAAAATATTATCATAATTCATTACTTCTCTGGGCATGCCACATAAGGTTCAAATCATATAAGATAAACTTTATCCTGATGCTCATCCAAATGTTTAATATGAAAGATACCAATGAAATTAGAACTGAGGATAGGATTTTGCTTCTTAATCATGAGATATAATAATCAAAGCTTCAGACAATCTAATTATCTTCTCTTAATCAAAGCTCTATGGACTAATGAACAAATTTCATTCAAATGTCAATCTTATGAACCTCAAAACTTGCACAGGGAGTCCATACACAAAGAAATAATAATAAAAACAAGAACATATTCCTAACCACTGATAATAAATATAAAAATCAAAACAATAAAGAAATATGGAATTATGATGAAGAGTACCTTCTTCAAATGAGGCTGCAATTTGATGTAAATTAAGGATTCACCAGATCTGATGTAGAGACCGGAAGATTGGTCGGAATTTGCTTGGATCGGCTAGAGAATGATTAGATCCTAACCAAATCGAAAATCGATCGGAATTCGGCAGATCTGATCGGAGAATAAGAAGAACTGAGATTTAGAGTTCCAGACAAGGGTTTCTAGTTTAGATCTACTCTCTCTCTCTCTGCTCTTTCATTTTTTTTTTATATATATATATTTTTTAGATTTGAGATCTCAGATCTGAGATTTCTCAGATCTCTCTCACTCTTCTTTATAAACTTCGGAAATTTCTCTAATACCTTAGATCTAAGAGATTTTTCGAATAATTTGTAATAGATCTAAGATATAGACATAGAGATAGAGAAGAAACGAGTTAGGGTTAGAAATTACCAAGGTAATGACGGAGAAGAGGGTATCGGTGATGAGATATGATCGGAGAAATAATCTTAATCTGATCGGAAAAAATGGCTTAGAACCCAGATCTGGTAATGAAGGAGACGGCTACGGTAGGAATAAGATCTGGAGAGTGAGATTGGTAGAGATAATAGATGAAGAAATAAAAGGAGAAGAAGGTAAAGTCACTGGTCTCGGAGAAGGTAGCCGGCCGATCGGAGCTCCGGCACCATTGCCGAAGGAGAAACACTCCTTTTCTCTACAATCTTTCTCCCTCTCCCTCTCTGCTAATTTCTTAAAAGAATGAAGATATCTTTCCTCTTTTCCGCCTCTCACAACCTCAGATCGGAGGTAAGATTTCCGACGAATGATCGGAGGAATCGATCGACGGAGGAAGAAGACGAAGAGAGAAACCCCCAAATCTCTCGCTCTCTCGCTCTCTCTGATTTTCAACGAGAATGAACAGTGATCCCTCTTTTCTCGATTTTTTTTTTTTATATTAAAAATATCTGTTGATATTCGCACCCCCTTTTGATGAGGCGCGCGAATTATTAGCTGCACTCTTCCCGCTTTGTCCTATTAGCGAAAGACAATCGGAATTTCGCACCTCAAAGGCGCACCCCCTCTTCAGCTAATCCACTCCCCTTACAGGTTTACATTATGACACTGATTCACCTTGTTCGCTGATCAAACGAACTCGGATTCCAACGAAATTTTACGGGGACCTATGAGGGATCCTAACCTAGCTTAGGGTGTAATTTGGGGGCCTAATTCACTGGTTTGGTGCGGTTACGCACCAACAACACGAACTTGGGTCCGGTCAAAATGGGGTGTCTACAGATGCCCCTCTTTGGCAGAGCGTGTGTAACACGCGAATGGCAAAGCTGAACATACGACACATTTTGACTGACCCGAAAGTAAAGCAAATTTTTGGATTTTCAGTTTTTAAACGATACCCATAAAGATAAAATTCTATCAACAATAGGGAGATAGCCACTCACCGACTCTTAACTCGGCAACTAAAACAACTCAAAGAGATGGTCTCTCCCTAATACTCATGACTCAACTATCTAAACTAGTTAACAAAAAACGAACGAACGATTACAAAAACACAAACACTTCTTTTTTTTTTATCAGGCTAAGTCAAAGTAAACATAACAATTTCTCAAAGAGCACAAACCAACCAAACAAACCAATCACTTCAATTACTCAAAGAGCTTTCATTTTTTTTTTTTTAAACAACGTTGCAATTTGTCTAAGATAAGCACAAACTCAAGCACTCAAAGAGTTTTTCCTTTTTAGAAACCTGCAAAAATAGGCCAAAGACCAATGTATTGAAACTCGTCCAAAACAAGTTCAAAACTAAACACTCAAAGAGTTTTTTTGTTTTTTATATTCATGCGGATCAGTCTAAAACTTGATCAATTAATAGGGTACTCGAATATTTGAGCTAAACTCAAATTTCTAATACCGAGGCGAGACCAAGTCTCAAGCCAGGCGATAGATATACAGACCATTACTGAAAATAAATCTGTTTAACTATCCAAGTAACTCTGACTCCTCTCTTTCAAGGTAGCGAATCACTTCAGACCACGCGGTTCTGCTAAACAGTTCCACGTAAATCCAAATTCATATGTCCTGCTAAACAGTCCCATACAAACTTCTTCGCAGATATACATGACTCCTAACACGTTAGGAAGCTGCACATTGCGGAACGATGATTAGGTAAGTCACTACGTGACATTACAATACTAATCACCGGGGTACTAAATACCCGGGAGAAGGAAGAAAAGACCAATCCGTGTAACACAGGATCGGAAATATTTTCCTATTAAATTTTTTTTTAAAAAAAGACCAAACCGTGTAACACAGGTTCAGTGATTTCAAACTCTGTTAAAATCTTTCAAAAAGACCAAACCGCGTAACGCAAGTTCGGTAATTTCCATTTCTGTTAAAAATCTCTTTCAAAAAGACCAAACCGTGTAACACAGGTTCGGTAAATTCCATTTCTATTAAAAATCTCTTTCAAAAAGACCAAACCGTGTAACACAGGTTCGGTATGTTCCATTTCTATTAAAAATCTCTTTCAAAAAGACCAAACCGTGTAACACAAGTTCGGTAATTTCTCTTTGTAAAACTTTTTCAAAAACAGATTGAAGGAACAATCAGATAGTGCAACACTAAATCCGATAATTTCTCATTCTATTAAAACACTCTTCAAAACACTTGAAGAAAAGACCAGATCGTGTAACACATATTCTGGTAATTTCTATCTTTATTAAGAAAAAACTTCAAGACAGCAGGAAGTTGAGAAACTCACAATGACTGAAAGAAAAGATCAACTCTTAATGATTTCATTGATAAACCAGTCATCTCTTCGCAAAGAGTAACTAAGATGCATGATTTTTATCAAAGACCGGACTCAAGTAACTTGAAACAATTTTTGGAGGTCAAACCTTTTTCAAAGACGCAAAGCATTCTATTGAAGTTTAAAAATCGTTGGAGTAAATTCTAAACTCCTCTGAGACAAAGATTTTTCCAGGAATTTTAACTCCAAAGAAGAATAACTTGACTAAAAAGCTCAATACAAAGAGTGTTCGAACTTCTCTAGTCTCTATTTTATAAAGATATTTATCTCAAGTATCAATGATTACTTGACATCTTTTATGACATAAGTCATAAAAGGTGCCCCTAGTATGATTACTTCCATGACAAAATTCATTAGAGAGCAACAAAAAGGGAAAGGGCCAAAGGCTTTTATTACTGAATATTTGAGATTACAACAAATTTTCTGATAAACACTTGGGTTTACAAGGCTTTTCAATAGGTACAAGAAACTTGTTCTATTCAAAATTTTCTTATCTCTGCCATATGCTGATACCGGAACTGAGCTGAAAGCTTGCCGACATCTGAAAACTGCTCTGCTTTACGTCATTCACAGGAATCGCAAATTCCCTGTTTCTCTGAGCCTCTGAGTCTTTATCACCCCGGCTTTGGGAAGAATACTGACTAAACAGGACTCTGGAAATTGACTTTGACTTGACAACAGACTGACTTTGACAGATAATGACCAAAGACTTTGACGAGTTTTAAACAAGACTCCAAAAGAGACTGAATCTGCTTCTTAAATTGATAAACATTTTAAAAGGGTCAAAGGTTCATCACTCTTAGAGTCTTTTAAATACCATGTTTTAAGATGTTTCAACCTCTTTTCAAGATCTCCGTCATGGTTATTATCCCTTCAGATTGTTTAGTTTCAATTTCCTAACTCAAAGAGTAGCAAAAGAAGCTCTGATGGTACTTACTCAGACATTAAAGAAGATCCAAAAAGAAAAATAGAAGTTCAACCGGCTTTCAGAAAGCTCTGTCCTTCGTGAAGTCTTGCCATGACCAAATCGCCCTTTTGGGTTTTCGATTTAGCGGACCGCGTGCCTGAATTTTTGCCTGGACTGTCTGCCCTTGCAGATTTTCCATCCAGCAGGCCCAATGCCCTGATTTTTGCCTAAACTGCCCTTTCGGGTTTTCAGCTTAGCGGGTCTTAAGACTCCATCATTTTTTTTATTTTTTTTTCTGTTTCTCTACAAACCTGGGCCTAAATACACCAGAAGGACTTTCAGGCAGGCTTAGGTTCAAAAAGGCTAAACCCTAATGTATTTGCATGTTACTGGACCGAATCTGGACCCTCCAGACTTCCTACGTATCCCTGAAGAAATGGGAATCAGATCCGCGTAGTTCGCCCCATTTGGCTTTGCAAAAAACGTGACCGAACCCGAATTAATCAGGCTACCTACGTACCCTTAAAAAGGGATCAGGTCATAACGTAGTTCAAACTACTTTTTTTTCTTCCTTTTTTTTTTTATATATATATTAAAAAAATGCCCCTAGTTTGGGTTCATCAAAGAAACAAATTGTTTTATAGGCCCAAAGGGTTTGCAAAACGGTTTAAAACATTTAGGCTGTTGACTCAAAGCTCAGGTCGATCAAAGACGGCCTCCTGGTGTATTTAAGCATAATACTTTTTTAACTGATCCAGGTTTGTAGGTTCATTTAATTTTTCTCCATTTTCATTGAGGAGTCTTACGGCTTTTCCAGGCAAGACTTCATCAACGATGTAAGGACCAGACCAGTTTGGCCTGAATTTACCTCGAGGATCAAATACCGGTGCCCTGTAGGACTTTAAAACAAGATCTCCAGGCTTCAGATCTCGAACACGAACTTTCTTGTTGAAAGCTCTCTCGATTCGCCTCTGATATCCCTGGATATGGTACAAAGCTCTCAACCTCTTCTCGTCTATCATATGCAGCTCATCATGCCTGGCTCTAGCCCAATCAGACTCTGGCAAGTCAGCTTCCATCATCACTCTAAAGAGGGAATCCTTACCTCAACGGGGAGGACTGCTTCCATTCCGTACACCAAAGAATATGGAGTTACACCTGTTGAAGATCTGATCGATGTCCGATAAGCCCATAAGGCATATGGAAGCTTATTCGACCAGTCCTTATAAGTCTCAGTCATCTTGCTAATAATGACTTTAACATTCTTATTTGCTGCCTCTACAGCTCCGTTTGTTTGAGGTCTGTAAGGAGATGACTTGTGATGTCTTATTTTAAATTCTTCACATAGGTGTAACACCTCTTTCTTGAAATGCGACCCATTATCTGAAATCAGCTCGTGAGGCACTCCATATCTGCAAATAATGTTGGCACGAATGAACTTCGCAACTGTATTCGAAGTAATGGAAGCATACGAAGCGGCTTCAATCCATTTCGTAAAGTAATCAATTGCGACCAGAATGTACTCATGTCCGCTCGAAGACTTCGGATAAACCTTTCCAATTATATCAATTCCCCACACTGAAAACGGCCATGGAGAAGTCATAGAGTGCAACTCCGAAGGAGGAACATGAATAAGATTTGCATAGACTTGACACTTATGGCATTTCTTCACAAATGCGAAGCAGTCTGCTTCCATTGTGGGCCAATAGAATCCAAGTCTCAAAATCTTTCTTGACAACATTTTCCCATTCATATGAGGTCCACAAACTCCTTCGTGGGTCTGCTCAATAAGCTCTGCAGCTTTGTCTTCATCAACACAGAGAAGCTGTATGCCATCAAATGACCTTCTGTACAGCTCTTCACCACAAATAACGAAGTTGGCAGCCAACTTCTGAAGAGTCTTCCTCTCTTTACTTGAAGCTTCTGAAGGATGCCCTTTACCAGCAATAAAATTCTTGATATCTATATACCATGGCTTCCCATCTGGACACCTGGCTAAAATCTCTATTGCATTCACATGCGAAGGGGCCCACTGAAGTCTGACAACTAGCGGCTGAACCTCCATTGATATAGAAATGTCTAACATCGAGGCCAAAGTAGCCAAAGCATCAGCAAAATGATTTCTGGTCCTTGACAAGTGAGTGAACGTAATGTTCTTGAACTTTCTGACCAAAGATTCCAAATAAGTGTTATAAGGGATTAATTTATCTTCTCGAGTTTTCCATTGCCCATTAATCTGGCAAATGATCAAGATAGAATCTCCAAACACATCAATATCCTGAATTTCCAAAGCTAAGGCTGCCTCTAACCCGGCAATGCAAGCTTCATATTCTGCCATATTGTTTGTGCACTCAAATTGCAGCTTGATAGAAACAGGAATATACTCCTTTCGAGGGGATATAAGCACAGCTCCTACTCCTTGTCCTCGACTGTTGACAGCTCCATCAAAATACATAAGCCACTTAGTACCTGAAGCTTCTTCTTCAATATCCATGATCTCTTCGTCCGGAAATTCTGCCTTCAGAAAAGCATTTTCTTCAACGGGTGCATCGGCCAACTGTTCAGCAACAACACGCCCTTTAATTGATTTCTGAGTGACATAGGTGATGTCAAACTCAGACAATAACAACAACCATCTTGCGGTTCTTCCTGTAAGGGCAGGTTTCTCAAACAAGTATTTTAATGGATCCATCCGCGAAAGCAAAAGGATCTTACTTGAAAGTAAATAATGTCTAAGTCTCTGAGTAGCCCAAACTAATGCCAGACACGTCTTTTCCAAAACTGTGTACTTCAACTCGTATTCTAGCATCTTCTTACTGATGTAGTAAATGGGCTTTTCCCTTTTAGACTCTGAATCTTGCTGAGCAAGCATGCAACCCATCGCTGTATCTGTGATAGACAAGTACAACAATAACGGCTGGCCTGGAATGACAGGTGATAGAACAGGGGGCAAGGATAGACACTGCTTAACCTTTTCAAAAGCCTCCTGACACTCTTCATTCCATTTCTTCGAGGAATTCTTCTTCAGAAGCTTGAAAATGGGTTCACACGTCATCGTCAGATGTGATATGAACCGTCTCAGATATTGAACTTTGCCAAGGAAACCTCGGATCTGCCTCTCTGTCTTCGGCGGCTGCATTTCTTGAATCGCCTTAATCTTTTGCGGGTCTACTTCGATCCCTCTTTCACTGACCATAAACCCTAAGAGCTTTCCTGATGTAACACCAAAGACGCACTTATTCGGATTTAGGCGAAGCTGATACTTCCTGATTCGCTCAAAGAACTTTCTCAGGGCAACAGTGTGCTCAGGTCGAGTCTTGCCTTTTACAATCATGTCATCGACATATACCTCGACCTCTTTATGGATCATATCATGTAAAAGAGTTGTAGCAGCCCTCTGATATGTAGCACCAGCATTTTTCAGACCAAACGGCATCACCCTGTAGCAGTAGGTACCCCACTGAGTAATGAACGCTGTCTTCATCATGTCCTCGGGTGCCATCTTAATCTGATTGTAGCCTGAGAATCCATCCATAAAGGATAGAAGAGCATGACCAGCTGTATTATCAACCAGGAGATCAATGTTTGGAAGAGGGAAGTCATCTTTAGGACTTGCCTTGTTCAAGTCTCGAAAATCGACACACATTCGAACTTTCCCGTCCTTTTTGGGCACCGGTACGATGTTCGCAAGCCATTCTGGGTATTCAACCACTTGAATGAATTTTACTTCTAACAGTTTCTTTACTTCTTCATGAACCTTCAACTCCCATTCAGTTTTGAGTTTTCGGAGTTTTTGCTTCTTTGGCTTAATACCAGGGATTAAGGGTAAGCGATGCTGAACAATTTCTTCACTTAATCCTGGCATGTCATCATATGACCAAGCAAAAACTTCCTTGAACTCTTTGAGCAAGGTGATTAATTCCTCACGTTCTTCATGAGATAAAATTTTGCCAATTCGAATCTCCCGAATCAAGGTTTCATCACCTATATTCACAGTTTCAATTTCCTCTTCGAGTGGTTTTGCTCGGCGACTCTCATCCTGTTGAATCATGTATTTGATTTCAGGGGGAGTGTCGTCGGCATCCTCATCAGAGGGGGAGTCTTGATTATTATTATTAAGATTATCAGATTCTGAAGCAGAAACATTAGAAATAAAAGTAGAGACAGGAATGTACACAGAAGAATCTTTTATTTCATTGAATGTTGAATCAAGTACATCAAATGATGAATTACCCACATCGGGCTTTACAATAGATTCTTGAAACAAATTTACAGACTCAACGTATAGATTGACATTTGTGTCAATTGACTCTGAACTATGTACTGAAAGAATATCTGATTCAGCATCTGACTCAATTCCATTGGAAGAAGGGGAATCACCATCGACCTCGGAAGACTCGACCTTTATAGTACCTGCATCAAAAGAATTGTTAGAATAAACAGACTCTGAATCAGACTCAAAGACTGACATGGACTTACGAACAACAGACTCTTTTGAAGGGACACGACTGTTTAGGTAAGTAACCTGAGGTATGACCTGAAAGGTCCAGTTAGTCAATGGTTCCTCTGCCGGGGTGATTAAGTGAGTAGGATTCAGAATCACTGCCCTCTGATCAATCACATCAATAATCTGCGAATCTTCAAGGAACATTGAATTCAGCAGGCTCGGCTCTATATGCTCTGCCCAATCAGCTTCTGACTCAGCTTCTGTCTGCACACCGATCTGCTTGTCCTCTAACTGCAAATCGAAGAAAATTTCAAAACCTGGCAACCTCTGTCCTGAATTCTCATCTAGCCAAGTTTCGGCAAAGCCACAGAAAGGGACATCAGCACCCTCTTGTCTAAACCGGCCATTCATTGTCAAATTAATTGGCGCCATTGGTAATTCTAACCCTCTTCGGCGACATTCAGCCCATTTTCGCATCAGCTGCTTCATCTCTTTAACCTCTTTCTTTGAGGGCTTGTATCCCAGCCCAAATAGACCGTCGAAGGATTCGAACTCAGGAAACTCAGTCAAACCCTGATGGTATTTACCTAGCCCTGCACCTGGCATATATCCCTGTCGGCGAATTATCCTGATGACATTCGAATTTGTACTGGTCAGAAAACAAATTTCCTCCTTTATAGCTTCCTTGAAGGTGATGGCAGTTACTTCTAGCGAGAACCCAGTCAAACTAAGATCCTCAGTCTTCTCCATAGACAGGTCCTGAGTGATCAGCCCTACTTCAAGGTCCGGGTCTCCCTTTACTGTTACTACTCCGTTTTTACGAAGAAATTTCAGTTTTTGGTGAAGAGAGGATGGAACAACCCCGAACTTGTGCAACCAAGGGCGCCCAAGTAACAGCAAAAATGAGGCTTTGATGTCCAAGACCTGGAATTCTATTTCGAAGTCTTCTCCTCCGATTTGTATCTCTGTTACCAGGGTTCCGATCACATCTCGGCGAGTACCATCGTACGCCAGAATACCCTGTTCAGATGGGATGAAGTCTGCGGGACCAAATCCAAGAGTCGTTGCAGTACTCAACGGGCAAACATTCAAAGCAGAGCCGTTGTCAACCAACACCTCCGGTACTCTCTTCTTGTTGCAAACTACTGTGATTTTCAAAGATTTGGTGTGGTCTCGGCCCTCAGAAGGCAGATCATCATCAGTGAAAGACAAAGTCTTAGACACTCTGGTCATGGCAACCAAGCTTACCAGATCATCAGGAGTAGTGTCTACAGAGACTTGTGCCGAGTTAAGCTCTTGAAGGACTAACTTTCTGTGCTTAGATGAGGCCATGAGTAAACCCCATACTGAGATATTAGCTTGAGTCTTTTTCAGCTGTTTCAACAAGCTCTCTTCTTCTTCATCGGCGCTGGCCTTACTGACTTTATTCTGTCTCTGGTTTTCAGCATTTCGCGCAACCTCTGCAGGATTTTCTACACTCAGCTCTGGAGGTTTGAATACACGCCCGCCTCGGGTCATATGACGCATTTCGTCACAAAAGTCATCTAGCGACAACAGTTCATCTTCTTCAAAGTCCTCAGCCCGTAGGACATATGGAGCTCTTCTCATATTTCTGACATTGTCAGTCTGAAATACACAAGACTGAGATGATGATGACTCAGCAACTTCGTCATCATCGAAGGAAATCACGTAACGCTCTCTCCTTTCTGCCCCTTCCAGCTCCCTATCATCAAACTTCATGACATAGGTTTTTTCTGTGGTAATGGCACAAATAAGGGTTGATGGATCAAGCAGAGGCTCACTAGCAAAAATTGCATTGATAGTAGGAGGAGGCATGGCATGATGGTTGGGAAGTGGGTTTTGAGTGACGTTTGGTCTCTCCACTGCCAATTCATTTTTGTCAATCAGATTTTGAATGGCATGCTTCAAGGCCAAACAATTTTCAGTCAAATGCCCTGGACCTCTATGATATTCACAATATTGGTCCATCTTCCAGAATGCGGGCAAAGGATTGGGTGGAGGTTTGATATCTGGGAGCCGGATCTTTCTATCTTTCATGAGCCTCTTGAATATCATTATTATGGGATATGGAAGAGGATCAAATTTCCTGTCAAATGTACCTCTCCTGGGTGCTCTGGCAGCTTCTGCAGCAACTCTGGCCACAGGCCTGGTGTAACTGACAGCGTGGACTTCCTTGGGCGGGACCATAGGTCTTTTCCCTTCTCGGATCTCTGTAGAAACCTTGGCTCGCAAGCCCTTTGCTATGGCATCTTCCGTCTGAGTACCAGTCTTGATTAGATGATCAAAACTTGGATAATGCTGAGGTGCCAGAAAATGGAAATACTGAGGAGACAAACTCTTCAGAACTAGCTTTATCTGCTCTGATTCAGTCATTCTCTGGCTTAGCTGAGCGGATTTGCGTCTCCAACGCCTGATAAAGAAAGTAAAGGTCTCCTGAGGACCTTGTTTCAACTGCTTTAGGTCTCTCTTTGTGACCTCAATACCTTCTTCCATCGAGAATTGCTCTATCAGCTTCTCAGAAATGTCTTCCAGGGTTCTCACCTCTTCCGGTTTCAGCCTTAGGAACCATTTCTTCGCAATCCCAGTTAAAGAGATCGGAAACAACTGCGCCATCTGTTCACGGCTCAGACCGTACTGTTGGGACAAAATGATAAACCACCTCATGTGGTTACGCGGGCACCCGGTTCCGTCATATTTGTCATAATCAGGAGCTTTGAAGTTGGGTGGCAGAGATACTGTCGAAGACAGTATCAGTTCAGAGACATCAAACTTCTTAGGCCCCTGGACCTTCATCTGCTCCATATCATGAGCCATCCTGCTAAATTTTTCGGACATTTCTTTCTCAAATTTTTCAAATTTCTCTTTTTCTTTATCAACCCCCGGAGCACAATACTCTGCAGCATATTGGGCGTCATCTATATCAACCTCAAAGGGCGAGATATCAGGCCTACGCGCTTCCGGAGATGCAGCGCGAGTATTCTGAAGTACCGGTCTAGAGGTGGAAGTCTTATCACTTATCTGGGTCTTCATATTTGCCATCTCCTCTTTCATTCCGGCCATGTCTCGGGTGAGATTCTTCATCATCTCTTGCATACTGAGCAGAAGGTCAGTCGAGTCAGTCATTTGGTTCACTTCAAAGGAACCGGAAGACTCTGGTGAAGGAGGTAAATGTACTGCGGATGACACAGGAGAATCAAAGTGACGAACAAGTCTAGACACTGAAGTAGGTCTAGACCAGGCAGGTTTAGCTTGGGAGTCCTTTTTGGGAGCGATGGTTGCTATCTTTCAGAATCCTGATTGGAAGTTAACAAACTAGATTAAATGATTGACAAATGAAATAAGATAATTTGCACCAATAGAGAGGAAAGAAAAACAAACATCCTTTGTATTGATTATATGGACAGGTTACAACGCCAGCAATTGGTTACATGAAAAATGATGAAACCCTGAATTACCGACTGTCTATAACATGTATCAAGTAAAATTTCTTTCTTTAAATTTTCATCTATAATGAAATCAGATTTACAATTTTTGACTCCGATTATATTCAAGTAAAACAAATGAAGATGATAAAGAAATGATAATTCCAAGTCGAAGATCCTCAAGATTCTGTAATCCGAGCTCTCTTGGCCTCAAGCTTTCCGGGTAACTCTCCACGTCGGACCTTAGATGTTAAAGCAAACCTCTCTTTCATGACCTTATTTCTCCAAGCAGCTATGATGGACTGAATGAGATCAGGAGACAATTTTTCACACAAAGGAGGTGTTACAGCTCCAGGGGGACAAGGGCGCCCTGTGATCTGATGAAGAAGACGGATTGGTGCATAAAAGCTTGACTTTTCTAACCCCATAAGATATACAAAGGGATATGGGTAAGTGCTAGTGATAACTCGCAAGCAAGAATGACTCACACAACAAAATTGGGTTTCCTCCACATGCTGCAACCAATTACGCCACTCATCAATGGATTGTGGTCGGTTGGCCATTGGTTGCCAAGATGAGAAATCTTTCAAGGTGTACTTGTTGTGGCTTATCCTCTGGAGGATAGTGAGTTTTTCACAAAGCCATACGTACAAGAGTTTGACACACCCAAAAAAATTGTCATGAACCTCCTGACGAGCAATAAGATCCAGTCCGGAGAAAGATTCTGCGAGTATGGTGGGAACAGGATTCCTCCCTTCATTAATTTGATCCACCACAGCTTACAGGGCCAAAGGAGCATTATAAGAATCACTACGAAGCACGTAACGTGCGAAGACACCAAAGATCAAGGCATTACGCCGACAATTCTGAAAGCGGGAGTCAGTAGGGTTGACATTTGTAGAAAAAAGTTTGATTAGGTCCTGGACTCGCACGCTTGCGTCTGTGAGGCATGACAGAGCATCAACCGTGGAATTTTTAAACAATTTGCAGAAAAGATAATGAGGGTCATCTGGATTCAAAGGTTGGACCCAAAGTCCCTCCAATGGGAGCTCTAATAGGACACACCAATCCTCAAAGATGGGACAAAATTCAAAGGAACCGAATCTAAAGACATGAAGATCAGGATCCCAAAGATTGGCAGCTGCTTGGAGAAATTTCCAGTCTATACCGAGTATGCTCAGATGATTGAAGGTACTGATAAACTTTTCGGCCATACTCCTTTCTGAATGCTCACGAGGGAGAGTTTTAAGAGTCTCCTTTATCCAACTCTTCAACACATTATTGGCCATGATCAAACCTAATCATCCAGACAAGACAAAATTATGAGAGAAAGGAGATACCCATAAACAAATGAAAGGGATAAATTTGATGATCAATTACAGGAGAAGGATACAGTCTGAGACATTTGAATTTTTCATCAAAGATGAGAGATAATCAAGAGATCAGACAATAGACCACGGCCATAAAATGACAAAGTAGGTCGCTAACCGGATCCAAATCTGGCGATGAATATCATCAACTGTGCGATCAAGAGGATCAAAATGATAGACCATGGTCATAGAGACAACGGACAAGCCATCAACCAGATCTAAGACATAACAAGTAGACAGACAAATAAGGATCTAATCCTACTGAATGATGTATACATGGGAATCCAGATAAGGTAGACCGACTCCAAAGGATAGCAAACATGCTTAACATGTTTTTGGATAAAATCCAGCAGCATAACGGCTATACGAGGAGGTCAAGGTCCAAACTAAGTAAACTGACTCTAAAGAGTAGCAGTCATGCTCAAAATGTTCTGCGAAAAATTCGACAGCATAACGGCTATACAAGAAAGTCAAGAAAAGGTAAACTCACGGTTTTCCTAACTCTAAGAAATAGCGATTATGCTCAAAACATTTTGCGAAAAATTCGGCAGCATAACGACGCTAGACAAGGAAGTCAAGAAAAGGCAAACTCACGGTTTTCCTAACTCTAAGGAAATAGCGGTTATGCTCAAAATATTCTGCGAAAAATTTGGCAGCATAACGACGCTAGACAAGGAAGTCAAGAAAAGGCAAACTCACGGTTTTCCTAACTCTAAGAAATAGCGGTTATGCTCAAAATATTCTGCAAAAAATTCGGCAGCATAACGACGCTATACAAGGGATCCCCATAATTTAACCAAAGGTATATGAACAATGGTTACCGGAAAAAGGTAATCAACTGATGGACTGAGCAACGGTGAAAATATACTACAACGGGTCAAACCCTATAATCAACAGATCAAGGACTAAACCTGGCCAAGGTAATGGCGATCAAAAGTCACTGGCTAGATCTAGATCTGAATAACGAAGGGATATAACCAATTGAAAAGAATAAGGAACTCTAACTAAGAGGAGAACCCTAATATACATATAATCAGTATATATAAATATATATATATACACATAAATCCTAACCAAGGGCACCAGCCCTAATTCTAATCTAGCTGAGTCAAGAAAATCTCGACTTAAGACAGACTGATAGTGTATTAGGACCGTGCTGTAGCTATGTAAAATGAGCTACCCTAGTCTACAAATGGGGCAAAGCTCCTAACTCTAAGCTCCACATGTGTAAGCAACACACGTTCGACCCTATATGAATGCAATATACTTATATAAACACGGGTACTTCCTAGTTGAATTTCACTAGGTCAGTAAGTATATACATAATATATAAAACAAAGTAGAGCTCCGGACTCAATCTACCGGGTACTATGCGTATGAAACATACCTAATATGTATAACACAAGTACACCTAGTGTTATACATAGTATGCTTCATTGCTCATCGGCTGCTGTAAACACAAGTACACCTAGTGTTTACGGCTGCAGCGCTGGCGCATAGCTTGGAAATAGATTCAACAGTACCATCAGGGTGAAGACATCCCAGTCGGGTACGCATTGAATCTATCCCGTGGAGCCAAGAAGGAAAAACAATGAAAGAAATAACAAATATGATAATGCATGATGTGTAGTGTGTGAATCCCTCGTTTTAATTACGCACCTGTCTGGTGCCCCTGGATTCTAACGATAGAATTCTCATTTAAAATGATTTTAACTCAAATTTCTCCAAAGTTAGTAAAAATGGCATTTTTATAGAGTTAGGCAATGTTCCAAGAATTCCCCAGCAGAGTCGCCAGCCTGTGGACCCCGATCCGGGATAGGCGGCGAGGGAACGAGTCCCTAACACCATCCGGATCATCCACGTGTGAAGGAGAGCTCTACCAAGGAACTCTCAAAACGGATGCCACCCTCATAGCATAGCACGAGTGGCGATATAAAAGAAAGAGATATGTCTCGATCCGGAACCGAGGTTCGAAACCGAGACATACCTGAAATAAACTCAGAGTCGCCATCCATGGATATGCCATGGAACCCTAAAATCAAATCCTCTGTGCAATGGATAACCAGAAATATATATGGGTTCGTGCCTGGTTACGAATGGGGAAGGTCTGAGAGCACCCCCAATTCGTCCGAGTGCAAGCACTTGGTCTCTTATGCCATTTATTATTAACTCCAAAGAAGTTTGGGTAAAAATCATCTGAAATGGGAACAATCCTCAAGAATCGTCTACCTAAGCATGCATTTCCTGAGGATAAAGATAATAAACACATATAAAATAAAAATGAAAGATGTACCACCTAAGCATAGCTAGGTTATGAGTGACAAACCTAAAGGGTGTCTAAGTTCTGATGTGCAAACACATGCAAGCCACAGCAAAAGGTATAGGATCAGTACGAGAAAGTAAGAAAACACATCAAAACATATAATAACAACATAATAAATCCTAAGACTCTAAATTATTAGCCCGAGTCCTCGGATGGTCTGGTATTCATCCAAAGAAGCCTACGTATCCCCGCCTCCACGAGAATCAAGGCAACATAGTTCTTCGCGCCTATTCTAAGCTATGATGCCTAAGACACCTAGCCCTCTATCCTAAACTCGATCTAAAAGACCAGACCAATTATTAAAGTTTATTGTACGATTATTTAAATTCCAGTGAATTGTGGATTTTTAGGACACCCTATATGCCCTAACTAAATGCAGATTAGCCCTAGGCTAATGCAGGTGGTTCCTACAACTTATGTGTAACTAGGCTGTATTTCCTAAAGAAAACCAAGGGTGGACTAGCGAATCCTATTCTAGTCATCACTCGGCGATGTGGATCGCCGACTGACCGGACGGAGGCGCTCCTATAACTCTAGGACAAACCCCTAACTCTAAAAAAATCACAAACAAGCACACAACAAAACAAAGGTCAAACCCTAACTCTAAACTCTCTGTCTAGGACAAAGTCCTAACTCTAAAGGAAGAGCTTTTTGAAATCAGATGCTTATTCAAAAAGATTTAAAACCCTATTTACAAAAGTTTGGCTGGACTTGGGATGTAAATCCCAAGCTGCACTACGTACCTCGGAAGAGGATCAAGCCAACGTAGTTCGAAACGAACTTTCCTAACTAATACTTCTAAAACACTCAACACTTTAGGCTTTTTTAAGATTTTTCGAATGTTTTTGAGTTTTAAAATATTTAATGTTTTGGGATTTTTAAATGCTTTAATATGTTTTTGGATTTTAATTGTTTTCACCCTTTTAGTCAAAGACTTAAGGGAAATACACAAAGCGAAACCCTAGGGCTAAACCTTAGGGCAAATAGGGGAAACCCCTAAACAAATAACACTATCAAAAGCAAAGGTAAACGAATCAAAGATTCTCTAATAACACTCCTAAAAGGACAAATGAGTCAAAGACTCTCTAACAACACCGCTAAGAAAGACAAGAGTCGAAGACTTTCTAATAAAACTACTAAAAGGACGAATGAGTCAAACACTCTCTGAAAGAAACGGAAACACGATTCAAAGACGCTCTAAGAGAGAAAACACAAGTGAAAGACTTCACTGACAACAACTAAAGGATATACGAGTCAAAGACTCTCTAAAAGATGGAAACTCGAGCCAAAGACTCCAAAAACACCGACTAAAGGATATACGAGTCAAAGACTCTCTAAGAGATAAAGGTTGAGCCAGAACTCTTTAATAACAACGCCTAAAAGACAAATGAATCCAAGACTCTCCTACAACACTACTGAAAAGACAAATGAATCAAAGACTCTCTAATAACGCCACCTAAAAGGCGAATGAGTCAAAGACTCTCTAATAACACTATCTAAAGGATGAATGAGTCAAAGACTCTCTAATCAAGGCAGACTCCTATGCGAATGGACTATCGACTAAGGAGAAGCTTACAAGCAAAAGGAATAAGAGACCTTGTGCACATTTGGCAAAGGTAAAACACCCAACCGGGCCGGACAGCTACCTAGCCCTCAGGGTGCAACAAATGTGCAACCCAATACCCATAAGGGTAGGGGTATGAAGCCAAGCCGAGTAGGGTGTTCTTCCAAAACCAAACGGCGCACAAAGAGGAGGTTTAGCAAGAGAAATGAGACCGGGCGGGTCTAAAAGGAAATAAGAGACTTTATGCATATTTGGCAGAGGTAAAAACATCCAGCCGGGCCGGACAGCTACCTAGCCCTCAGGGTGCAACAAATGTGCAACCCAATACCCATAAGGGTAGGGGTATGAAGCCAAGCCGAGTCGGGTGTTCTTCCAAAACCAAACGGCGCACAAAGAGGATTAACGAGAGAATGAGACCGGACGGGTCTCCCAAACACACAAAGATGGGCTCTAAGCAACCTTATCATTGCCCTTGCAAAGGGAGAAGCAAGGCTAAGACAACTAATTGACCAAATTGGTCTCTAATTAACAAAGGAACAAACTGAAGTACAACCTCAGAGAGGATTCTACAAATGAGGCTTGCCTCCAAAGGAGGATTACCTAACAAGACAGAGTATGTCTCTTAGTACAGGCTCTATCATCTAAAGAAGTCTAGAAGACTACGCTAGTCTATCCAAAGAGAGAAGAAAAAGGTTACTAAGTAAACTCAAATTTCATTCAATTATTATAAAAACAAATCAAATATCCGCAAAGTAAGGTCTACAACTAAAGAGTGCACAATCTGTAATAATAACAATCATACAATGATAAACAACGTTAATTAGTCCAGACCAGCCGCTGGATAGCCTAATAAAGCAAGAAACAACATTAAACACTTCTATGCCCAACCACAAGTACCACTGCCCCGATATGGGGGTGAAATCAGATGATGCTAAAGTAATCATCTGATATCACAAATACACAGGATAATATTCCTACAAACCGCCTTGAAATCAGACAGTACTCATGTCGATAATATCGAATAGAGTAGTCATCTGATTTCCTCCTTCAATTAAACAATTTATTGAAATAAAATTAATTAGCCCAGACCAGCCGCTGGGTAGCCTAAGTAAAATAAGCTTTCAAAATAGTCTCACCTGGACAGTCAATTCATCTTCAGAACCTAACTCAAAGTTTAGTACAAGAGAAGAATATTAAAAAATTTAATAGATTATACAAATGCATGCAATGATATTTCTGATTTTTATAAATTTTGATGCATAACAGGGGGCATATCTGAAAGGTTGAGTACGCCTACTAAACAAAAGAGGGGAGCGCTACTTAGATTGAGCGAGTCCCCTAAAGATGGGTTAGCTCTATAGAGACCTAAATTGTCTCTCTAAAGGGGAGGCTCCGACTATCGCCATCATAGCCCACCAACTTATCTCTGTCCTTCGACTTCTAAGCTAACTTCCAAATACATAATATACTAACCTCAAAAGAATGCTAACATCACCAAAGTACACATTTCTTGATAAACAGGGAGAATGAAAAAATGTAAACAGGCTCATTATTACTATGCCACCATCACAACATAGATGTATTAGTTGGCAAAAATTATCAGCAGATTTAAGGAGTAACCTGAAAACAATGCAAGTAGACAGTGCTATGATATATGTGAATATTAACAAACTTAGCTATCTCACTTGATTTCAGTAATATAATACCAAAGTCGGGTAAAAGAAACACATTTCATTATCAGTTGCCTTCATGAAACCAAACAAATTCAATGCAAATTCAATGAAATGTACTCATTGCATTCTATAAAAAAAAAAAAATTGTCTTATGTGAGCAAGTATATGACGAGGAATATTCAACATCAACAACAATTAGAAAGGAGTACTATTGTTCTCATATCATCAATTTTGTCGCAGTTGTACTAGAGGCTTATAGAAATAGAATGATGATTTCAAACTGAGAATGACATTACAGGTAGAAAAATGATACAGCAACAAGTAATACATCCAATAAAGTTACAATGAAAAGCGGTCGGAGCATGATATAATAGACTACAGATTATTATTTTTCTATCCTATGGTTTACACCACAAAGCTCACTAGAACAAGCCACATAATGATGGGGTTATGACTTGGAATCTCAGGTGGGAATGTAGGTGTTAAACTCTCTTTTTATAGACCATCTATATGTATCATATGCACACCCAAAACAATGAGAAACCTCTAAATTTTGGACAGGACCCACAAGATGTCACAAGGGGCGGTGGCCACAGGATGGCAAAACCCAGCTAAGCAGCACCTCCATGTAGGTGATTTTGGCCATCGGCATGTATCAATCTCAGCCCAACATCAGCCTCTTGCTTGTGCAAGAGTGGGCTCGGGCCAGTATCCGTCCCCCTAGTTTCTTGCATCTCTAGAACAATCTTAGCATTGTTCCTCTTCTCCACTGTGTCTTCTCCAAAGTCATGTAATCTACAGTCGATCAAATAGTGATCATCCCGCATGGAGTTGTGAAGGTTGGTGAACCAGACATGGAATCTCTTGGCACAGAAGTAGCCAATGCTGAAGAAAAGGCAACCCAGCCAGGAAAACCGGTAGACGGCAAAATTAACTAATAGTGGGTAGCCCAGTGCAGGGAACAAGCCCCTTGCCAACATGTAGGGCACACACAAGAATGTCAGCAGCTTTACCATGATGGGGATGACAATCTCACGCAAAGCCCACAGCCCCCGTAGTCGTGAGAAGATAATCGCCTCTCACTCTTTGAAAATTTGTTTTCCAACTTTCATCCACCAAGGACGCCATATGATTCAACATAGCCAGTCTGGTCCAGATCTTGAGGAAGATGAGTCCCAATGCCCAATCCCGATACAGGAAGAAAAATGGACTTTCGTCCACAGGCACACGCATTGGCACAATCACCAACAGCTCAAACAGTAAACCAAAAAAAAAAAAAAAAAAAAACTGGATGACAAAGATCCATAGCGACAACAGTGCAGAACCTTTAAAAACAATAGCACACCATTTCCAGATTTCAGTCACCAAGTCCCAAACCCTTCCTAAAGTTGTACCCACACTTTCTGACAGACAGCAAGAAGGAGATTCTTTTTTTTTTTTTTTAAACGGAAGCAGCATGTCACTAATCTGGAGAAAGGAAACTTTTGGGCTGAGATTACACAATTGAGCTCAAAATTGAAAGAAGTAACAACATGACAGGCGATTAATAAGTTGCTGTAACTCATACAAATGAAAGGCTGATGCCAAAATTATCAGCTAAACATGCCTTGGAGCATTCGGCCATGAACAAGGGACTAAAAAGTTGAAGCCCAAAAGTACTATAATAGCACCAATATGTCCAGCAACAAGGGAACTTAAACTTCACTCAAGCTTTTAATCAAACATGATAGCAATTAGAGGGAAAAAACAAAAGCAAGCTTCTAAATCTCCACCACAACAAGCATCTAATTAAAACAAATCAATTCCCATCTCCATTTAGAATGGGTGAGGGAAAATTCCAATATCAAACCAAAATTCTCTGGTCCCTCATTCTTTCAACATGAACATAGTTAATCTCTGCTTTCTCCATGACCTTATCATAACACACCACTCGGACACAGGCACATAACTGATTTCCCAAGGACTACATAATCTACATTGGCTGAAATGCCAAAGAATGAGCATGATCATAGGGTAGTCATAATTCATGACACAGACAATTTCTAAAGGATACAGGCGTCAAAATATTATCATAATTCATTACTTCTCTGGGCATGCCACATAAGGTTCAAATCATATAAGATAAACTTTATCCTGATGCTCATCCAAATGTTTAATATGAAAGATACCAATGAAATTAGAACTGAGGATAGGATTTTGCTTCTTAATCATGAGATATAATAATCAAAGCTTCAGACAATCTAATTATCTTCTCTTAATCAAAGCTCTATGGACTAATGAACAAATTTCATTCAAATGTCAATCTTATGAACCTCAAAACTTGCACAGGGAGTCCATACACAAAGAAATAATAATAAAAACAAGAACATATTCCTAACCACTGATAATAAATATAAAAATCAAAACAATAAAGAAATATGGAATTATGATGAAGAGTACCTTCTTCAAATGAGGCTGCAATTTGATGTAAATTAAGGATTCACCAGATCTGATGTAGAGACCGGAAGATTGGTCGGAATTTGCTTGGATCGGCCAGAGAATGATTAGATCCTAACCAAATCGAAAATCGATCGGAATTCGGCAGATCTGATCGGAGAATAAGAAGAACTGAGATTTAGAGTTCCAGACAAGGGTTTCTAGTTTAGATCTACTCTCTCTCTCTCTCTGCTCTTTCATTTTTTTTTATATATATATATTTTTTAGATTTGAGATCTCAGATCTGAGATTTCTCAGATCTCTCTCACTCTTCTTTATAAACTTCGGAAATTTCTCTAATACCTTAGATCTAAGAGATTTTTCGAATAATTTGTAATAGATCTAAGATATAGACATAGAGATAGAGAAGAAACGAGTTAGGGTTAGAAATTACCAAGGTAATGACGGAGAAGAGGGTATCGGTGATGAGATATGATCGGAGAAATAATCTTAATCTGATCGGAAAAAATGGCTTAGAACCCAGATCTGGTAACGAAGGAGACGGCTACGGTAGGAATAAGATCTGGAGAGTGAGATTGGTAGAGATAATAGATGAAGAAATAAAAGGAGAAGAAGGTAAAGTCACTGGTCTCGGAGAAGGTAGCCGGCCGATCGGAGCTCCGGCACCATTGCCGAAGGAGAAACACTCCTTTTCTCTACAATCTTTCTCCCTCTCCCTCTCTGCTAATTTCTTAAAAGAATGAAGATATCTTTCCTCTTTTCCGCCTCTCACAACCTCAGATCGGAGGTACATTTATTTTGAAGTTCAAGAATTTTGTCTGTGGATGTCAACCAAAGGAAAGCCCCCCTATACTATGCCATAGATTTCCGACGAATGATCGGAGGAATCGATCGACGGAGGAAGAAGACGAAGAGAGAAACCCCCAAATCTCTCGCTCTCTCGCTCTCTCTGATTTTCAACGAGAATGAACAGTGATCCCTCTTTTCTCGATTTTTTTTTTTATATTAAAAATATCTGTTGATATTCGCACCCCCTTTTGATGAGGCGCGCGAATTATTAGCTGCACTCTTCCCGCTTTGTCCTATTAGCGAAAGACAATCGGAATTTCGCACCTCAAAGGCGCACCCCCTCTTCAGCTAATCCACTCCCCTTACAGGTTTACATTATGACACTGATTCACCTTGTTCGCTGATCAAACGAACTCGGATTCCAACGAAATTTTACGGGGACCTATGAGGGACCCTAACCTAGCTTAGGGTGTAATTTGGGGGCCTAATTCACTGGTTTGGTGCGGTTACGCACCAACAACACGAACTTGGGTCCGGTCAAAATGGGGTGTCTACAGTTACACATAGGATGTAGGGCCCACCTGCATTAGCTTAAGGCTAATCAACTTGCATTAGTTAGGGCATATAGAGAGTCCTGAAAATTACAATTCACCTGAACTTAAACAATCGTGCAAAAAGCTTTAAAAATCAGTCGAGTCTAGTGGATCGAGTCTAGGATAGCGGTTCTAGATGGTTAGGCATCGTAGTTAGAATAGGTCATCGAACTACGTTGACTCCGATTCTTCCCGAGGCCGGGATACGTATAGCAGCTGGGATGGACGGCCATCTTGGTCCGAGTCAAGTCGCATTAGAGTTAGGATTTGTCTTGTCCTGTCATATATAGGATTGATTTGTGTTTTATGTTTTGATGTGTTTTCTTACTTTCTTGTACTGATACTATACCTTTAGCTGTAGTATGCATGTGTTCGCACACCATAACTTAGCTCTTTAGGCTTGTCACTCAGAATCTAGCTACTCCTAGGTGACACTTATTTCATTTCTTTTATGCATGGTTATTATTCGTCTCCGAGACATGCATGATTAGATAGACGTCTTCTCGGAGATCTTCGTTCCCATTTCATATGATTTTCACCCAAAACTCTTCAAAATCAATAATAAATGGCATAAGAGACCAGGTGTTTGCACTTGGGCGGATGAGGTGCTCTTTAGACCTTCCGAATTCGTAACCAGGCACGAACCTTATTTTATATCTCTGGTTATCCGTTGCAACAGAGCATAGTGTGGGATCCAGGGCCTACTTCCTTGGATGTCGACTCTTATTTGTTTAAGGTATGCCTCGAATCTGGGCTAGTCCCCGAATCGAGGGGTATCTCACCTTTTATCGCCACTCATGCTGTGAGGGGCACATCTTTCGAGAGTTCCCTGGTAGAGTTCTCCATTCACGTGGATGATCCATAGAGAGTTAGCATGTGGGGCTCGTCCCCCGCTGCCTCTCTCTCGGATCGGGGTCCACAGGGTGTCAATATCTGTAGACACCCCATTTTGACCGGACCCATGTTCATGCTGATCGAGCAAAACCCCGTCCAAAGAGTGAATGGGCGCTCCAGATTTAACCCCAGCATAGATTAGGGTCTCATCAAGGTCTCTGTAAAATTTCATCGAGAACTGAGCCCATTTGCTTAGTGAGCGAGCCGAGAGAAGGTGCGTAGTATAAATCCAAGAGGGGTGAATTATCTGTGATTGAGAATCAACCGAAGCAAGGGGGGTGAATCAGCTCGTCTGGGACGGAGCTGATTCGTGCGCTCATCATTATTTTGTGCGCTTATTAAATCAGGGGTGCCAATATCATCAATATCATTTTGGTATATATTCAGAAATCAAAGAAAATCAAAAGAGCACTGTTCATTTTTTTTTGTTGAAAAAATTCTGAGAGAGAGAGAAAAAGAGCTTCCATCCTCGTCTTCTCCGGCAGATCCCCGAAGCTCCGGCCAAATCCCACCGTCATCTATTATTTTTCTTCTCTCTCTTCTTCCTCCACCTCCATCGAACCTAAATCTCCATCGGGAATCCCCTTCTCCACCGATCTGTCAAGAGGGAGATTTAACCCATTTGATTTTAATTCCGGCTGGGAATCCGAATACCTCCATCACCATCTCTTCTACCTCCGGGCTCCGGTCGATCATCGCACCTTAGATCCAAATTCTCTCTTCAATTTAGTCCGTGAAAAAGAAATCTCAGATCTAAGATTTCAGATCTGAGAAGTGAGGAGAGAAAGGGGGATTTGCAGAGAGGCTTTGAGCAAGATCTGAGAAAGAGAGAGAGAGAGAGAGAGAGAGAGAGAGAGAGAGAGAGAGAGAGAGAGATTTTGTTGTTTTTTTCTCCCTCCGATCAAATCTGTCAGATTCCGGTTGATTTCTGGTAGGATTTTCTCTTCAATCGCCTCATTTTCTTCCCTAATCCATTTTTCTTCTTAGCTAACTTTGAGCCGTAGATCCAAGTTTCTTAAATCCTAATTCTGGATCCAAGAGCTTCTAATCATAGCCTAGAAATTGCAAACCTTAGATCTACTCACCTCAGAAATTACAGATCCAAAGTTTTGAAACCCCAACCTTAACCTTCTGATCTCTGTCAAAGCTCTGGTTAATTTGTCATTTTCAATTCCTTCCTCATTCTGCTTTCCATCGTATGAACTCCTTTGTTAAAATTTGAGATCTGTAAAGATTTGAAGCTTAAAATTCAAGATCTAATCACAAGGTGTGAATCGAGGCAGGAGATTGGATCTAATCCGTGAGATCTTACAGTTTTGATTTCAAATTTCAGGTATGATCTTTGGTTCATTATTTTGTGTTCATGTCGCTGTGATTAT
The DNA here is from genome assembly GCF_043159265.1 of Tasmannia lanceolata. Lineage (NCBI taxonomy): Eukaryota > Viridiplantae > Streptophyta > Magnoliopsida > Canellales > Winteraceae > Tasmannia > Tasmannia lanceolata. The sequence goes on from NW_027518721.1 coordinate 4,091,980, forward strand.
GCTTAATATTTGTGGTAATTACTCGAGAGTTATGGTCATTTTCTTGTTTCGATAATCATAATCTGACCTTTTAATTGAATCTGGTTAATTTCTGCTGAGGAGAGATCATGAAATTATGTATGATGAAGGAAGTCAAATGATTACTCTGCTCTATATTGTGGGTACGAGTATCATTTGATTTCACAGGAGACCCCATGTTGAGGGTTTGTTTGGGTGCATCACTCGATTTTTTGTTTCTCTGCCCTATATTGTGGGATATTACTGGATGGATATATTTTCACTTTATCCCATGACATCAGGCGTAGAGTAGCTGTTTGTTTGACATTCATCGTCGCGTGTTAAATATGGTGGTTAAAACAAATTTGTGTCAATTATTAGTCTTTTGTGGAGTAAATGTCATCTTAAGTAATTTGCCAATCGAGCGATTTACATCATTTATTTTTCAGCTATATTGAAGATCGTGACGCATGCATTCAAATAAATACCATTGATTTCCAATTCGCGAACATCGGAAATGTTGTTGTGTTCTTCTTGGTCTGTAAAGCTAAGCACATCCATCTGTCTTTACTCATGTGCATGATCTTTTCGAAATATGCCCTGAAAGGTTGCCTTCATCATTTTTCCGGTTGTTACATAGTGTGCCTCAAGCTTCTATCTAATACCTTAATCTCTGCTGTCGTAAGAACCATAGTTATATGTTCCTTTATCAAAGGTACATGGCATTCAAACTGTGAACCCCACAATGGCTGGACATAATAGCATGATTGACTCTTGTTATTTGTTTTGAATTCCTAATAAAAAAAAAATTAAAAAAAAGAAGAAAAAGAAAGAGATAAAACTTAAAATTTAGGTTATGACTGTTATTTGGTTTTGTGAAGGCTATCAATGATTTTTAAAGATGTTTCAGAATTCCTTGTAAACAGATGACTGAAACAGAATTGATTGAAAAGAATTTCAGAAAATAAGATATGATGAGATTTTTTTTATTACTTCTATTCTCTTTTATAGTTCTGACTTCTGAGTAATTGAAAATGCTAGTGGAGAAAGGTTTACTGGAAAGGGAAATACTTGAGATTGCAATGTTGGGTCATATGCTTTATGTCGACCTGTTTAAATGAGTTAAGCAGTTTAACAATGTGATGATCCATTATGTAAAGGTTGCTTATTGGGTTCAAGTGATGTATCTGCTATCCTATAGACTTCATACCTTATAGTTGTGATTTTAGTTGAGTTAAAAATCATGTATTTACTGTCCCATAGTTTCTACACTTTATAATTATGATTTCAATTGATTTAAAAGTGCCTATTTGCTGTACTTTGAAGCGTAACTGCTGTTCCTGCAAGTTTATACACCCTTTAGCTTTCATTTATATATATAAATGGACACTATCCCGTTTGAGATATAGCAGCTCTCATCAAGTGAAGGAGCTGATTAGTTGATAGTACTGTTGTTTTATGAAAGGAAATCAGATGACTACTCTATTCGATGTTATCGATATGAGTACTGTTTGATTTCAAGGCGGTTTGTAGAAATATTATATGTGTATGAAATCAGATGATTACTTTGGCATCATCTGATTTCGTTGGAGTCCCCGTATTGGAGTTTGTGGTTGGCTTTGAAGTGTTTAATATCATTTTTTTATTTCATTAAGCTACCCAGCGGCTGGTCTGGGCTAATTAATTTTATTTAAATAAATTGTTTAATAGGAAGAAGGAAGTCAGATGACTACTCTATTCGATATTATCGACATGAGTACTGTCTGATTTCAAGGCGGGATATAGAAATATTATCATGTGTATATGATATCAGATGATTACTTTAGCATCATCTGATTTCATCCCCATATTGGGGTGGTGTTTGTGGTTGGGCATAGAAGTGTTTGATATTGTTTTCTTTTACTTTATTAGGCTATCCAGCGGCTGGTCTGGACTAATTAATGTTGTTTATCATTTTATGATTGCTATAGATTGTGTATTTTTTTATTGAAAATTCTTCTTTGCTTAGCACTTGATTTATTTTTATAAGAATTGAATGGAAATTTGAGATTGCCTAGTAGTTTTTTTTTTGCTCTCTTGGTGGACTAACGCAGTCTTCTAGACTTCTTTAGATACTAGAACCTGTACTAGGAGGCATATTCTGTCTCATTAGGAAATCCTCCTTTGGAGGCAAGCCTCATTTTTAGCTTAACCTCAGGGAGGTTGCTTTGATTTTGATAAATGGTGTACCTTTAGAAGGCATGCTTGGCCTCATTTGTAGAATCCTCTTTGAGATTGCACCTCAATTTGTACCTCTGTTAATTAGAGACCAATTTGGTCAATTAGTTGTCTTAGCCTTGCTTATCCCCTCAGGGCAATGATAAGGTTACTTGGAGCCCATCTTTGTGAGTGTTTGGGAGACCCGCCCGGTCTCATTCTCTCGCTAGTTCTCCTCTTTGTGCGTCGTTTGGTTTTGGGAGAACACCCTACTCGGCTTGGCAGCATACCCCTACCCTTATGGGTACTGGGCGCACATTTGTTGCACCCTAGGGCTAGGCAGCTGTCCGGCCCGGCTGGGTGTTTTACCTTTGCCAAATATGCACAGGGTCTCTTTTTCCTTATCACTTGTGAGCTTCTCCTTATTCGATAGTCCATTCGCATAGGAGTCAGCCCTTGATTAGAGAGTCTTTGACTCATTCATCCTTTAGATAGTGTTATTAGAGAGTCTTTGACTCATTCGCCTTTTAGGTGATGTTATAGGAGAGTCTTTGACTCATTTGCCTTTTCGGTGGTGTTGTAGGAGAATCTTTGACTCATTTGTCTTTCAGGTGTTGTTATTAAAGAGTTTTTGACTCAATCTTTCTCTTATTGGTTTTTCTAGAGAGTCTTTGACTCATTTATCTTTTAGTTGGTAATAGTGGAGTCTTTGACTCATGTTCATTTTCTTTTAGGGAGTCTTTGACTCGTTTATTCTTTAGTTGGTGTTAGTGGAGTCTTTGACTCGTGTTTCCATTTCTTTTAGAGAGTCTTTGACTCATTTATCCTTTAGTTGGTGTTATTGGAGTCTTTGACTAGTATTTCCATTTCTTTTAGAGAGTCCTTGACTCATTTATCCTTTTAGTTGGTATTGTTAGAGTCTTTGACTCATATTCCTTTTCTTTTAGAGAGTCTTTGACTCACTTGTCCTTTGCGGTGTTATTAGAGAGTCTTTGACTCATTTGCTCTTATAATGGTATTATTAGAGCCTAGTTTCCCCTTTTAGCCCTAGGATTTGGCCGTAGAGTGTTGTTTTTTTTGTATTTTCCGTTAGGTCTTTGACCAAAATGGTGAAAACTCTCTAAAACTTCAAAAACATTGGAAAAGTTTTAAAATCCAAAAAACATTGAATATTTTAAAATGCAAAAACATTAGAAATTAAAAACATAAAAAAAATACTTGAAAAACCTTAAAGAAGTCTAAAGTGTTGAGTGTTTTAGAATTAGCAATTAGGAGAGTTTGTTTCGAACTACGTTGGCTTGATCATCTTCCGAGGTACGTAGTGCAGCTTGGGATTTACATCCCAAGTCCAGCCAAACTTTTTGTAAATAAACGTTTTAAACCTTCTTCAAAAACCTTTAAAATCTTGTTTTCAAAAGATCTTCCTCTAGAGTTAGGAGTTTCTCCTAGATAGAGAGTTTTAGAGTTAGTTTTTTTTCTTTTGATAGGTTGTTTGATTGTTTGTTTGCTGTGTGCTTGTTTTAGAGTTAGAGATCTGTCCTAGAGTTATAGGAGCGCCTCCGTCCGGTCAGTCGGCGATCCACATCGCCGAGTGATGACTAGAGTAGGATACGCTAGTCCACCTTTGGTTTTCCTTAGGAAATACAGCCTAGTTACACATAGGTTGTAGGAACCACCTGCATTAGCCTAGGGCTAATCTGCATTTAGTTAGGGCATATAGGGTGTCCTAAAATCCACAATTCAGTGGAAGTTGAATAATCGTACAAGAAACTTTAATAACTAGTCCGGTCTTTTAGATCGAGTCTAGGATAGAGGTCTAGGTGTCTTAGGCATCCTAGCTTAGAATAGGCGCGAAGAACTACGTTGCCTTGATTCTCGTGGAGGCGGGGATACGTAGGCTTCTTTGGATGAATACCAGACCATCTGAAGACTCGGGCTAATAATTTAGAGTCTTAGGATTTGTTGTGTAGTCATCGTATGTTTTGATGTGTTTTCTTACTTTCTTGTACTGATCCTATACCTTTAGCTATAGCTTGCATGTGTTTGCACATCAAAACTTAGACACCTATTAGGCATGTCACTCATAACCTAGCTATGCTTAGGTGTCACATCTTTCATTTTATTTTATATGTGTTTATTATTTTTATCCTCAGGAAATGCATGCTTAGGTAGACGACTCCTGAGGATTGTTCCCATTTCACATGATTTTTACCCAAACTTCTTTGGAGTTAATAATAAATGGCATAAGAGACCAAGTGCTTGCACTCGGACGAATCAGGGGGTGCTCTCAGACCTTCCCCATTCGTAACCAGGCACGAACCCATATATATTTCTGGTTATCCATTGCACAGAGGATTTGATTTTAGGGTTCCATGGCATATCCATGGATGGCGACTCTGAGTTTATTTTAGGTATGTCTCGGTTTCGAACCTCGGTTCCGGATCAAGACATATCTCTTTCTTTTTATATCGCCACTCGTGCTATGCTATGAGGGTGGCATCCGTTTTGAGAGTTCCTTGGTAGAGCTCTCCATTCACGTGGATGATCCAGAGGATGGTGTTTGGGACCCGTTCTCTCGCCGCCTATCTCGGATCGGGGTCCACAGGCTGGCGACTCTGCTGGGGAGTTCTTGAAACATTGCCTAACTCTTTAAAAATGCCATTTTTACTAACTTTGGAGAAATTTGGATTAAAATCATTTTAAATGGGAACTTTTTCGCTTAGAATCTAGGGGCACCAGACAGGTGCGTAATTAAAACGAGGGATTCACACACTGCACATCATGCATTATCATATTTGTTATTTATTTCATTGTTTTTCCTTCTTGGCTCCACGGGATAGATTCGATGCGTACCCGACTGGGATGTCTTCACCCTGATGGTACTGTTGAATCTATTTCCAAGCTATGCGCTAGAGCTGCAGTCGTAGACATTGGGCGTACTTTTGTCTACAGCAGCCGATGAGCAATGAAGCATACTATGTATGACACGGGGCGTACTTGTGTTATACCTGTTAAGTATGTTTCATACGCATAATACCCTTTAGATTGAGTCCGGAGCCCTACTTTGTTTTTATATATTATGTATATACTTACTGACCTAGTGAAATCCAACTAGGAAGTACCCGTGTTTATATAAATATATTACATTCATATAGGGTCGAAAATGTGTTGCTCACACATGTGGAGACTAGAGTTAGGAGCTTTGCCCCATTTGTAGACTAGGGTAGTTCATTTTATATGACTACGACACGGTCCTAGTACACTTATCAGTCTGTCTTGAGTCGAGATTTTCTTGACTTAGCTAGATTAGAATTAGGGCTGGTGCCCATGGTTAGGATTTGTGTATATGTGTATATACCTATATATACTGATCATGTGCATTATGGTTCTTCTCTTAGTCAGAGATTTCTTATTCATTTCAATCAGTTGTATCCATCTCGAATTCAGATCTAGATTTTGTCAGTAGATTTTTTACGGCCATTACCTTGGCCAGGTTTAGTCCTTGATCTGTTGATTATAGGGTTTGACCCGTTGTTGTATATTCTCAGTCTTTTAGTTGATCACCTTTCTCTGGTAATCATTGTTCATACCTTTGATTGAGCTGTGGGAATCCTTTGTATAGTCGTTATGCTGCCAGATTTTATCCTGAATATTTTTTAGCATAACCGCTATCTCTTAGAGTTAGGAAAGCCATGAGTTTACCTTACCTTACTTCCTTATCCAGCGTCGTTATGCTGCCGAATTTTTCGCAGAATATTTTGAGCATAACCGTATTTCTTAGAGTTAGTTAAACCATGAGTTCACCTTGCCTTGACCTTCTTGTATAGCCGTTGTGCTGCCAAATTGTTCGCAACACATGTTGAGCATGATTGCTATCCTTTGGAGTCAGTTTACCTTATCTTGATTCCCATATACAGCTTTGATTAGCTTGGAACCCACTTCCAGTGATAACTTCTGATTTGATCAGTTATATTTATATCCTTTTAGTTTCATTTGGTCAGTGGCCTGTACATATTGTGCTTGTGGTCACAAATTATTTGTTACCCTTTGATTATGTATCCATTCTTTTGTTATGTCATAAATTCATCCTGTGTATTCATTGCTCAATAGGATTAGATCCTCGCCTGTTTTGTCTTGAGATCTGGCCGATAGCTCATTTGCTGTCCCTATGACCATGGTCTATCACTTTGATCCTCTTGATCGCATAGTTGATGATATTCATCGCCAGATTTGGATCCGGTTTGCGACCTACTTTTGTCATTTTATGGCCGCGGTCTATTGTCTGATCTCTTGGTGATCTCTCATCTTTGATGAAAAATTCCATGTTCCAGATTGTATCCTTCCAATGTATTTGATTGTCAAGTTTATTCTTTTTGTTTACTTAAAGGTTATCTTCTCTCCCTTATCATCTTGTTCTATCTGAGTGTCAGGTCTGATCATGGCGATTAATCTGCTAGACAAGTGGATAGCCAAGACCATTAAATCTTTTCCGCTGAGGTGTGAAGAATGGAGTATCACTGAGCGTTTCATCGGTTCATTTGCTCATCTGAATAGTCGCGGTATAAATTGGAAGTTTCTTCAAGCAGCTGCTAGATGTTGGGATCCTGTTTTCCATGTCTTCCGATTCGGGTCCTTTCAACTCTGTCCTATATTTGAGGACTGGTGTGCCTTGTTAGAGCTTCCTCCCGAGGGACTCTGGATTCGACCTTCAAGCACAGACTCCCCTCATGATCTTTTTTGCAAACTTTTTGAAAATAAGATCGTGAAAACTATGCCCTGCTTAACTGAGAAAAATGTGCAATTTCAAGCCCTCATTGAACTGTTTTCTAAAAACGTCGATTCTACTGACTCCCGTTTTCAGGAGTGTCGACGTAATGCCTTAGTATTTGCTGTCTTTGCACGTCATGTTCTTCGTAGAGACTCTAGTGCTGCTCCTTTCACCTTGTTGATAATCGTAGATCAGATAAATGAGGGGAGAAATCCTGTCCCTACAATGCTAGCTGAAACTTTTTCTGGTTTAGACTTTATTGCTAGTAAAAAGGTGCAGGATAACTTTTTCGGCTGTGCCAAGCTGTTATATGTGTGGCTATGTGAGAAACTCACTATCCTTCAGCCATAAAACCGCATTGAGTACACCCTTAAAAGTTTTCATTCCTGGAAGACAAAGATTAAGCAATCTCAGCTTAATGAATGGCACCATTGGTTGCAGACCATAGGAGAAAACCAAATTCGTTGGGTAAGTCAATCATGTCCACAAATTGTTACCAGTACTTGCCCATACTCATTTGTCCATCTTATGGGTTTAGAAAAATCATCTTTCTATGCACCTTTGTGTTTTCCTTCCCAGATTATTGGAATCTTGTGTCCTCCTAAGGTTATTACACCACCTTGTTGTGAAGATCTTACTCCTGACCTCATTGCATCCATAGTAGCTGCTTGGAGAAACAAAATCACGGAGAGGAGATCCGCTTTCATGTTTAAGCTCCGAAAGGGAGGAGTATTTGGAGAGCCTGCATTCCGAAGAGGTCGAATTGGTGAACCATAAGGATCTTTGGATCGAGATTGTCATTTCTTTTATTGTTTTCATTTGTTTTACTTGAATATAATCAGAGTCAAAGATTGTAAATCTGATTTCATTATAGATGAAAATTTAAAGAAAGAAATTTTACTTGATACATGTTATAGACAATCAATGATTCAGGGTTTCAGCATTTTACATTGTAACCAATCGTTGTCAATATAATCAATACAAAGGATATTTGTTTTTCTTTTCTCTCTATTGGTGCAAACTATCTTATTTCATTTGTCAATCATTTAATCTAGTTTGTTAACTTCCAATCAGGATTCTGAAAGATAGCAATCATCGCTCCCAAAAAGGACTCTCAAGCTAAACCTACCTGGTCTAGACCTACCTCAGTGTCTAGACTTGTTCGTCACTTTGATTCTCCTGTGTCATCCACAGTGCATTTACCTCCTTCACCAGAGTCTTCCGGTTCCTTTGAAGTGAACCAAATGGCTGACTCAACTGACCTTTTGTTGAGCATGCAAGAGATGATGAAAAACCTCACCCGGGACATGGCAGGGATGAAAGAAGAAATGGCAACAATGAAGACCCAGATAAGTGATAAGACTTCCACATCTAGGCCCGTACTTCAGCCTTCTCATGTTCCAGCTCCGGAGATGCATAGACCCGTTATCCAACCTTTCGAGGTTGATTTAGAAGATGATCAGTATGCTGCGGAGTATTGCGCTCCGGGGTTTGATAGAGAAAAAGAGAAGTTTGAAAAATTTGAGAAGGAAATGTCTGAGAAGTTTAGCAAGATGGCTCACGAGATGGAGCAGATGAAAGTTCAAGGGCCGAAGAAATTTGATGTCTTTGAACTGATACTGTCTTCGACAGTATTTTTGCCGCCTAACTTCAAGACTCCTGATTATGATAAATATGACGGAACCGGGTGTCCGCGTAACCTCATGAGGTGGTTTATCATTTTGTCCCAGCAATACGGTTTGAGCCGTGAGCAGATGGCGCAGTTGTTTCCGATCTCTTTAGCAGGGATTGCAAAGAAGTGGTTTCTAAGATTGAAGCCGGAAGAAGTAAGAACCTTGGAAGATATTTCTGAGAAGCTGATAGAGCAATTCTCAATGGAGGAAGGAATTGAGGTCACAAAGAGAGACCTAAAACAACTGAAGCAAGGTCCTCAGGAGACCTTTACTTTCTTTATCAAGCGCTGGAGACGCAAATCTGCCCAGCTAAGCCAAAGAATGATTGAATCAGAGCAGATAAAGCTAGTTCTGAAGAGTTTGTCTCCTCAGTATTTCCATTTTCTGGCACCTCAGCATTATCCGAGTTTTGATCATCTAATCAAGACTGGTACTCAGACTGAAGATGCCATAGCAAAGGGTCTGAGAGCAAAAGTTTCTACAGAGATCCGAGAAGGGAAAAGACCTATGGTCCAGCCCAAAGAAATTCATGCTGTCAGTTACACCAGGCCAGTGGCCAGAGTTGCTGCAGAAGCTGCAAAAGCGCCAAGGAGAGTTGCGTATGACAGAAAGTTTGATCCTCTTCCATATCCTATCATAATGATATTCAAGAGGCTTATGAAAGACAGAAAGATCCGGCTCCCGGATATCAAACCTCCACTCAATCCCTTACCCACATTCTGGAAGATGGACCAGTACTGTGAATATCACAGAGGTCCAGGGCATTTGACTGAGAATTGTTTGGCCTTGAAGCATGCCATTCAAAATATGATTGACAAAAATGAATTGGCAGTGAAGAGACCAAACGTCACTCAAAACCCACTTCCCAACCATCATGCCATGCCTCCTTCTACTACCAATGCCATCTTTACTGATGAGCCTTCGCTTGATCCTTCAACTCTCATTTGTACCATTACCCCAGAAAAAACCTATGTCATGAAGTTTGATGATGGGGAGCTGGAAGCATTAGAAAGGAGGAAGCCTTATATAATCTCATTTGACGATGATGAATTGGCTGAATCGTCTTCATCTCAGTTTGGTACATTTCAGATTGGCGGTGCTGGAAATACAAAGACAGCTCCTTACGTCCTAAGGGCTGAGGATTTTGAAGAAGATGAACTGTTGTTGCTGGATGACCATTGTGACGAGATGCGTCACATGACCCGAGGTGGGCGTGTATTCAAACCTCCAGAGTTGAGTGTAGAAAATCCGGCAGAGGTTGCGCGAAACGCTGAGAACCAGAGACAGAATAAGATCAGTAAGGTCAGCGCCGATGAAGAAGAAGAGAGCTTGCTAAAGCAGTTGAAAAAGACTCAGGCCAATATTTCCGTATGGGGTTTACTCATGGCCTCATCTAAGCACAGAAAATTAGTCCTTCAAGAGCTTAATCCAGCACAGATTTCAGTTGACACTACTCCTGATGAATTGGTGAGCTTGGTTGCCATGACAAGGGTGTCTAAGACCTTGTCTTTTACTGATGATCTGCCTTCTGAGGGCCGAGACCACACCAAATCTTTGAAAATCACAGTGGTTTGCAACAAAAAGAGGGTACCAGAGGTGTTGGTTGACAACGGCTCCGCTTTGAATGTCTGCCCACTGAGTACTGCTACAACTCTTGGATTTGGTCCTGCGGATTTTATCCCATCTGAACAGGGTATTCTGGCGTACGATGGTACTCGCCGACATGTGATTGGAACTTTGGTCACCGAAATACAGATTGGAGGAGAAGACTTCGAGATAGAGTTCCAGGTTTTGGACATCAAAGCCTAATTTTTGCTGTTACTTGGGCGCCCTTGGTTGCACAAGTTCGGGGTTGTTCCATCCTCTCTTCATCAAAGGTTGAAATTTCTTCATAAGTAACTGTAAAGGGAGACTCAGACCTTGAAGTAGGGCTGATTACTCAGGACCTGACTATGGAGAAGGCTGAGGATATTAGTTTAACTGGATTTTCATTAGAGGTGACTGCCATCACCTTTAAAGAAGCTATGAATGAGGAAATTTGTTTCCTGACCAGTACAAACTCAAATGTCGTCATGATGATTCGCCGACAGGGATATATGCCAGGTGCAGGGCTGGGTAAATACCATCAGGGTTTGACCGAGTTCCCTGAGTTCGAATCCTTCAACGGTCTATTTGGGCTGTGGTACAAGCCCTCAAAGAAAGAGGTTAAAGAGATGAAGCAGTTGATGCGGAAATGGGCTGAATGTCGCCGAAGAGGGTTAGAATTACCAATGGCGCCAATTAATTTGATAATGAATGGCCGGTTTAGACAAGAGGGTGCTGATGTCCCTTTCTGTGGTTTTGCCGAAACTTGGTTGGATAAGAGTTCAGGGCAAAGGTTGCCAGGCTTTGAAATTTTCTTCGATTTGCAGTTAGAAGACAATCAGACTGGTATGCAGATTTCAGAAGATGAGTCAGAAGCTGATTGGGCAGAACATGTAGAGCCGAGCCTTCTGAGTTCATTGTTTCTTGAAGATTCACAGACTATTGCTGTGATTGATCAGAGGACCTCAATTCTAAACCCTACTCACTTAATTACCCCGGCAGAGGAGCCATTGACCAACTGGACCTTTCAGGTCTTGCCTCAGGTTACTTTCTTAAACAGTCGTGTCCCTTCAAAAGAGTCGGTTGTCCGTAAGTATGCGTCAGTCTTTGAATCTGATTCGGAGTCTGTTTATTCTAACGATTCTTTTGATGCAGGTACTATAAAAGTCGAGTCTCCTGAGGTCGATAGTGATTCCCCTTCTTCTAACAGGATTGAGTCAGATGCTGAGTCAGATATTCTTTCAGTGCATAGTTCAGAGTCAATTGACACAGATGTCAATATATCTGTTGAGTTTGTAAATTTGTTTCAAGAGTCTATTGTAAAGCCCGATGTGGGTAATTCATCATTTGATGTACTTGATTCAACATTCAATGAAATAAAAGATTCTTCTGTGTATATTCCTGTCTCTACTTTTATTTCTAATGTTTCTGCTTCAGAATCTGATAATCTTAATAATAATAATCAAGACTCCCCTTCTGATGAAGATGTCGACGACACTCCCCCTGAAATCAAATACATGATTCAACAGGAGGAGAGTCGCCGAGCAAAACCACTCGACGAGGAAATTGAAACTGTGAATATAGGTGACGAAACCTTGATTCGGGAGATTCGAATTGGCAAAATTTTATCTCCTGAAGAACGTGAGGAATTAATCACCTTGCTCAAAGAGTTCAAGGAAGTTTTTGCTTGGTCATATGATGACATGCCAGGATTAAGTGAAGAAATTGTTCAGCATCGCTTACCCTTAATCCCTGGTATTAAGCCAAAGAAGCAAAAACTCCGAAAACTCAAAACTGAATGGGAGTTAAAAGTTTACGAAGAAGTAAAGAAACTCTTAGAAGTAAAATTCATTCAAGTAGTGGAATACCCAGAATGGCTTGCAAACATTGTACCGGTGCCCAAAAAGGACGGGAAAGTTCGAATGTGTGTCGATTTTCGAGACTTAAACAAGGCAAGTCCTAAAGATGACTTTCCTCTTCCAAATATTGATCTCCTGGTTGATAATACAGCTGGTCATGCTCTTCTATCCTTTATGGATGGGTTCTCAGGCTACAATCAGATTAAGATGGCGCCTGAGGACATGATGAAGACAGCGTTCATCACTCAGTGGGGTACATACTGCTATAGGGTGATGCCGTTTGGTCTGAAAAATGCTGGTGCTACATATCATAGGGCTGCTACAACTCTTTTACACGATATGATCCATAAAGAGGTTGAGGTATATGTCGATGACATGATTGTGAAAGGCAAGACTCGACCTGAGCACACTATTGCCCTGAGAAAGTTCTTTGAGCGGATCAGGAAGTATCAGCTTCGCCTAAATCCGAATAAGTGCGTCTTTGGTGTTACTTCAGGAAAGCTTTTAGGGTTTATGGTCAGTGAAAGAGGGATCGAAGTAGACCCGCAAAAGATTAAGGCGATTCAAGAAATGCAGCCGCCGAAGACAGAAAGGCAGATCCGAGGTTTCCTTGGCAAAGTTCAGTATCTGAGACGGTTCATAGCACATCTGACGATGACGTGTGAACCCATTTTCAAGCTTCTGAAGAAAAATTCCTCGAAGAAGTGGAATGAAGAATGTCAGGAGGCCTTTGAAAAGGTTAAGCAGTGTTTATCTTTACCTCCTGTTCTATCACCTGTCATTCCAGGTCAGCCGTTATTGTTATACTTATCTATCACAGATACAGCGATGGGTTGCATGCTTGCTCAGCAAGATCCGGGATCTAAAAGGGAGAAGCCCATTTACTACATCAGTAAGAAGATGCTAGAATACGAGTTAAAGTACACAGTTTTGGAAAAGACATGTCTAGCATTAGTTTGGGCTACCCAACGACTTAGACATTATTTGCTTTCAAGCAAGATCTTTTTGCTTTCGCGGATGGATCCGTTAAAGTACTTGTTTGAGAAACCCGCCCTTACAGGAAGAACCGCTAGGTGGTTGTTGTTATTGTCTGAGTTTGACATCACTTATGTCACTCAGAAATCAATTAAAGGGCGTGTCGTCACTGAACAATTGGCTGATGCACTTGTTGAAGAGAATGCTTTTCTGAGGGCAGAATTTCCTGACGAAGAGATCATGGATATTGAAGAAGAAGCGTCAAGTACTAAGTGGCTTATGTACTTTGATGGAGCTGTCAACAGTCGAGGACAAGGAGTAGGAGCTGTGCTTATATCCCCTCGGAAAGAGTATATTCCTGTTTCTATCAAGCTACAGTTTGAATGTACGAACAATATGGCTGAGTATGAAGCCTGCATCGCCGGGTTAGAGGCAGCTTTAGCTTTGGAGATTCAGGATATTGATGTGTTTGGGGATTCTATCTTGATCATTTGCCAGATTAATGGGCAATGGAAAACTCGAGAAGATAAATTGATCCCTTATAACACTTATTTGGAATCTTTGGTCAGAAAGTTCAAGAACATTACGTTCACTCACTTGTCAAGGACCAGAATCATTTTGCTGACGCTTTGGCTACTTTGGCCTCGATGTTAGACATTTCTATATCAATGGAGGTTCAACCGCTAGTTGTCAGACTTCAGTGGGCCCCTTCGCATGTGAATGCAATAGAGATTTTAGCCAGGTGTCCAGATGGGAAGCCTTGGTATACAGATATCAGGAACCTTATTTCCGGTAAAGGGCATCCTCCAGAAGCTTCAAGCAAAGAGAAGAAGACTCTTCAGAAGTTGGCTGCCAACTTCGTTATTTGTGGTGAAGAGCTGTACAGAAGGTCATTTGATGGCATACAACTTCTCTGTGTTGATGAAGACAAAGCTGCAGAGCTTATTGAATGGGAAAATGTTGTCAAGAAAGATTTTGAGACTTGGATTCTATTGGCCCACAATGGAAGCAGACTGCTTCGCATTTGTGAAGAAATGCCATAAGTGTCAAGTCTATGCAAATCTTATTCATGTACCTCCTTCGGAGTTGCACTCTATGACTTCTCCATGGCCGTTTTCAGTATGGGGAATTGACATAATTGGGAAGGTTCATCCGAAGTCTTCGAGCGGGCATGAATACATTCTGGTCGCAATTGATTACTTTACGAAATGGATTGAAGCCGCTTCGTATACTTCCATTACTTCGAATACAGTTGCGAAGTTCATTCGTGCCAATATTATTTGCAGATATGGAGTGCCTCATGAGCTGATTTCAGATAATGGGTCGCATTTCAAGAAAGGGGTGTTACACCTGTGTGAAGAATTTAAAATAAGACATCACAAGTCATCTCCTTACAGACCTCAAACAAACGGGGCTGTAGAGGCGGCAAATAAGAATGTTAAAGTCATTATTAGCAAGATGACTGAGACTTATAAGGACTGGTCGAATAAGCTTCCATATGCCTTATGGGCTTATCGGACATCGATCAGATCTTCAACAGGTGTAACTCCATATTCTTTGGTGTACGGAATGGAGGCAGTCCTCCCCGTTGAGGTAAGGATTTCCTCTTTGAGAGTGATGATGGAAGCTGACTTGCCAGAGTCTGATTGGGCTAGAGCCAGACATGATGAGCTGCGTATGATAGACGAGAAGAGGTTGAGAGCCTTGTACCATATCCAGGGATATCAGAGGCGAATCGAGAGAGCTTTCAACAAGAAAGTTCGCGTCCGAGATCTGAAGCCTGGAGATCTTGTTTTGAAGTCCTACAGGGCACCGGTATTTGATCCTCGAGGTAAATTCAGGCCAAACTGGTCTGGTCCTTACATCGTTGATGAAGTCCTGCCTGGAAAAGCCGTAAGACTCCTCAATGAAAATGGAGAAAAATTAAATGAACCTACAAACCTGGATCAGTTAAAAAAGTATTATGCTTAAATACACCAGGAGGCCGTCTTTGATCGACCTGAGCTTTAAGCCAACAACCTAAATGTTTTAAACCATTTTGCAAACCCTTTTACAAGATATATATAAAAAAAAGGGATAGTTTGAACTACGTTATTACCTGATCCCTTTTTAAGGGTACGTAGGTAGCCTGATCAATTCGGGTTCGGTCACGTCTTTTCCAAAGTCCAAATGGGGCGAACTACGCAGACTTGATTCCCATTTTCTTCCGGGATACGTAGGCAGTCTGGAGGGTCCAGATTCGGTTTAAATACACTAAAAAACACTAAGGTTTACCCTTTTTGAACCTAAGCCTACCTGAAAGTCCTTTTGGTGTATCTAGGCCCAGGTTTGTAAAAAAAAAAAAATGATGATGGAGTCTTAGACCCGCTGAGCTGAAAACCCGAAAGGGCAGTTTAGGCAAAAATCAGGGCATTGAGCCTGCTGGATGGAAAATCTGCAAGGGCAGACAGTCCAGGCAAAAATTAAGGCATGCGGTCCGCTAAATCGAAAACCCAAAAGGGCGATTTAGTCATGGCAGGACTCCATGAGGGGCAGAGCTTTCTGAAATCCAGTTGAACTTCTATTTTTCTCTTTGGCTCTTCTTTAATGTCTGAGTAATTGCCATCAAAGCTTCTTTCGTTACTCTTTGAGTTAGGTAGATTGAAACTAAACAATCTGAAGGAATAATAACCATGACGAAGATCTTGAAAAGAGGTTGAAACATCTTTAAACGTGGTATTTAAAAGACTCTAAGAGTGGTGGACTTTTAACCATTTTAAAACGTTTATCAGTTTAAGAGGCAGATTCATTCTCTTTTGGAGTCTTGTTTAAAACTCGTCAAAGTCTTTGGTCATTGTCTATCAAAGTCAGTCTGTTGTCAAGTCAAAGTCAATTTCCAGAGTCCTGTTTAGTCAGTATTCCTCCCAAAGCCGGGGTGATAAAGACTCAGAGGCTCAGAGAAGCAGAGAATTTGTGGTTCCCGTGGATAATGTAAAGTAGAGCAGTGTTCAGATATCGGCAAGCTTTTAGCTCAGTTCCGGTATCAGCAGATGGCAGAGATAAGAAAATTTTGAATAGAACAAGTTTCTTGTACCTATTGAAAAACTTTGTGAACTCAGGTGTTTATCAGAAAAATTTGTTGTAAATTCAAATGTTCAGTAATAAAAGCCTTTGGCCCATTCCCTTTTTGTTGCTCTCTAATGAATTTTGTCATAAAAGTAATCATACTAGGGGCATCTTTTATAACTTACGTCATAAAAGATGTCAAGTAATCATTGATACTTGAGATAGATATTTTCATAAAATAGAGACTAGAGAAGTTCGAATGTTCTTTATATTAAGCTTCTTAGTCAGGTTATTTTCCTTTGGAGTTGAATTTATTTGAAAAATCTTTATCCCAGTGGAGTCTAGAATTCACTCTAGAGATTTTCAAATTTCAGTAGAATGCTTTGCATCTGTTTAAAAAAAAAAAAAAAAAGGTGTTTGACCTTCAAAAATTCTTTCAAGTTACTCGAGTTTTGAAGGATTTTTAATAAAAATAGAAATTAACAGATTCTGTGTTCCACGATCGGGTCTTTCTTCTTTTGTTCTGAGGAGCTTCTTAATAAAGATAGAGATTACCAGAATATGTGTTACACGGTCTGGTCTTTTCTTCAAAGTGTTTTGAAGAGTGTTTTAATAGAATAAGAAATTATCGGATTTAGTGTTGCACTATCTGGTGGTTCCTTTGACATGTTTTTGAAAATGTTTTATAAGGAGAAATTACTAAACCTGTGTTACACGGTTTAGTTCTTTTGAGGGGTTTTTTTTAAAAAAAGGAGAGAAAAATTACCGAACTTGTGTTACGCGGTTTGGTCTTTTTGAGGATTTTAATAGGGAAAAATTGCTGATCCTGTGTTACACGGATTAGTCTTTTCTTCCTTCTCCCGGGTATTTAGTACCCTGATGATTAGTATTGTAATGTCAAGTAGTGACTTACCTAATCATCGTTCCGCAATGTGCAGCTTCCTAACGTGTTAGGAGTCATGTGTATCTATGAAGAGGTTTGTATGGGACTGTTTAGCAGGACATATGAATTTGGGTTTACGTGGATCTGTTTAGCAGAACCGCGTGACCCGGAGTGATTCGCTACCTTGAAAGAGAGGAGTCAGAATTACTCGGATAATTAAACAGATTTATTTTCAGCAATGATCTGTATAACTATCGCTGGGCTTGAGACTTAGTCTCGCCTTGGGTATTAGAAGTTTGAGTTTAGCTCGAATATTCGAGTACCCTAATAAGTGGTCGAGAAAGTTTTAGACTGATCGACGAGATTTTATCAGAGTTCGAAATCATCAAACCTGCGTTACGCGGTTTGGTCTTTTTGAAAGATTTTAACAGATTTGAAAATTACCGAACCTGCGTTACGCGGTTTGGTCTTTTTAAAAGGTTTTTAATGGAGAAACTCGTTGAACCTGTGTTACACGGTTTGGTCTTTTCTTTGATCATTTTCTTTAGGGTTGCAATAAGGAAAATATTTTCGATCTTGCGTTAGGCAGATTGGTTTTTATTTCTTTCGCCCGGGTATTTAATACCCTGATGATTAGTATTGTAATGTCAAGTAGTGACTTACCTAATCATCGTTCCGCAATGTGCAGCTTTCTAACGGGTTAGGAGTCATGCATATCTGCGAAGAGATTTGTATGAGACTGTTTAGCAGGACATACGAATTTGGGTTTATGTGGAACTGTTTAGCAGAACCGCGTGACCTGGAGTGATTCGCTACCTTGAAAGAGGGGAGTCAGAGTTACTCGGATAGTTAAACAGATTTATTTTCAGCAATGATCTGTATATCTATCGCCAGGCTTGAGACTTAGTCTCGCCTTGGGTATTAGAAGTTTGAGTTTAGTTCAAATATTCAAATACCCTTGTATTTGGTCAAGTCTTAGACTGATCGGCATGATTTTTAAAAAAAAAATTAACTTTTTCCGTGTTTGGTTTTGAACTTGTTTTGGACGAGTTTCAATACATTGGTCTTTGGCTTATTTTTAAAGGTTTCTAAAAAGAAAAAAAACTCTTTCAGTGTTTGAGTTTGTGCTTGTCTTAGACAAATTGCAATGTGGGTTCTAAAATAAAAAATGAAAGCTCTTTGAGTAATCGAAGTGATTGGTTCGTTTGTTCGGTTTGTGCTCTTGGAGCAATTGTTATGTTTACTTTGGCTTTGTCTGAGAAGTGTTTGTGTTTTTATAATCGTTCGTTCATCTTTGTTAACTAGTTTAGATAGTTGAGTCATGAGTATTAGGGAGAGACTATCTCTTTGAGATGTCTTTGTTGCCGAGTTAAGAGTCGGTGAGAGGCTATCTCCTTATTATTGGTAGAGTCTTACTCTTATGAATGCTGTTCTTAGAACCAAAAAAAAAAAAAAATTTGTCTTGCTTTCGGGTCAATCAAAATGTGTCGTCTGTTCAACTTTGCCATTCGCGTGACAAGCATGCTATGCCAAAGAGGGGCATCTGTAGACACCCTATTTTGATCGGACCCATGTTCATGCTGATTGAGCAAAACCCCGTCCAAAGAGTGAATGGGCGCTCCAGATTTAACCCCAGCATAGATTAGGGTCTCATCAAGGTCTCTGTAAAATTTCATCGAGAACTGAGCCCATTTGCTTAGTGAGCGAGCCGAGAGAAGGTGCGTAGTACAAATCCAAGAGGGGTGAATTATCTGTGATTGAGAATCAACAGAAGCAAGGGGGTGAATCAGCTCGTCTGGGATGGAGCTGATTCGTGCGCTCATCATTATTTTGTGCGCTTATTAAATCAGGGGTGCCAATATCATCAATATCATTTTGGTATATAATCAGAAATCAAAGAAAATCAAAAGAGCACTGTTCATTTTTTTTCGTTGAAAAAATTCTGAGAGAGAGAGAGAGGGAGAGAGAAAAAGAGCTTCCATCCTCGTCTTCTCAGGCAGATCCCCGGAGCTCCTGCCAAATCCCACCGTCATCTATTATTTTTCTTCTCTCTCTTCTTCCTCCACCTCCATCGAACCTAAATCTCCATCGGGAATCCCCTTCTCCACCGATCTGTCAACAGGGAGATTTAACCCATTTGATTTTAATTCCGGCTGGGAATCCGAATACCTCCATCACCATCTCTTTTACCTTCGGGCTCCGGTCGATCATCGCACCTTAGATCCAAATTCTCTCTTCAATTTAGTCCGTGAAAAAGAAATCTCAGATCTAAGATTTCAGATCTGAGAAGTGAGGAGAGAAAGGGGGATTTGCAGAGAGGCTTTGAGCAAGATCTGAGAAAGAGAGAGAGAGAGAGAGATTTTGTTGTTTTTTTCTCCCTCCGATCGTCTTCTCCGATCAAATCTGTCAGATTCCGGTCGATTTCTGGTAGGATTTTCTCTTCAATCACCTCATTTTCTTCCCTAATCCATTTTTCTTCTTAGCTAACTTTGAGACGTAGATCCAAGTTTCTTAAATCCTAATTCTGGATCCAAGAGCTTCTAATCATAGCCTAGAAATTTCAAACCTTAGATCTACTCACCTCAGAAATTACAGATCCAAAGTTTTGAAACCCCAACCTTAACCTTCTGATCTCTGTCAAAGCTCTGGTTAATTTGTCATTTTCAATTCCTTCCTCATTCTGCTTTCCATCGTATGAACTCCTTTGTTAAAATTTGAGATCTGTAAAGATTTGAAGCTTAAAATTCAAGATCTAATCAAAAGGTGTGAATCGAGGCAGGAGATTGGATCTAATCCGGGAGATCTTACAGTTTTGATTTCAAATTTCAGGTATGATCTTTGGTTCATTATTTTGTGTTCATGTCGCTGTGATTATGCTTAATATTTGTGGTAATTACTCGAGACTTATGGTCATTTTCTTGTTTCGATAATCATAATCTGACCTTTTAATTGAATCTGGTTAATTTCTGCTGAGGAGAGATCATGAAATTATGTATGATGAAGTCAAATGATTACTCTGCTCTATATTGTGGGTACGGGTATCATTTGATTTCACAGGAGACCCCATGTTGAGGGTTTGTTTGGGTGCATCACTCGATTTTTTGTTTCTCTGCCCTATATTGTGAGATATTACTGGATGGATATATTTTCACTTTATCCCATGACATCAGGCGTAGAGTAGCTGTTTGTTTGACATTCATCGTCGCGTGTTAAATATGGTGGTTAAAACAAATTTGTGTCAATTATCAGTCTTTTGTGGAGTAAATGTCATCTTAAGTAATTTGCCAATCGAGCGATTTACATCATTTATTTTTCAGCTATATTGAAGATCGTGATGCATGCATTCAAATAAATACCATTGATTTCCAATTCGCGAACATCGGAAATGTTGTTGTGTTCTTCTTGGTCTGTAAAGCTAAGGACATCCATCTGTCTTTACTCATGTGCATGATCTTTTCGAAATATGCCCTGAAAGGTTGCCTTCATCATTTTTCCGGTTGTTACATAGTGTGCCTCAAGCTTCTATCTAATACCTTAATCTCTGCTGTCGTAAGAACCATAGTTATATGTTCCTTTATCAAAGGTACATGGCATTCAAACTGTGAACCCCACAATGGCTGGACATAATAGCATGATTGACTCTTGTTATTCGTTTTGAATTTCTAATAAAAAAAAATTAAAAAAAATAAGAAAAAGAAAGAGATAAAACTTAAAATTTAGGTTATGACTGTTATTTGGTTTTGTGAAGGCTATCAATGATTTTTAAAGATGTTTCAGAATTCCTTGTAAACAGATGACTGAAACAGAATTGATTGAAAAGAATTTCAGAAAATAAGAAATGATGAGATTTTTTTTATTACTTCTATTCTCTTTTATAGTTCTGACTTCTGAGTAATTGAAAATGCTAGTGGAGAAAGGTTTACTGGAAAGGGAAATACTTGAGATTGCAATGTTGGGTCATATGCTTTATGTCGACCTGTTTAAATTAGTTAAGCAGTTTAACAATGTGATGATCCATTATGTAAAGGTTGCTTATTGGGTTCAAGTGATGTATCTGCTATCCTATAGACTTCATACCTTATAGTTGTGATTTTAGTTGAGTTAAAAATCATGTATTTACTGTCCCATAGTTTCTACACTTTATAATTATGATTTCAATTGATTTAAAAGTGCCTATTTGCTGTACTTTGAAGCGTAACTGCTGTTCCTGCAAGTTTATACACCCTTTAGCTTTCATTTATATATATAAATGGACACTATCCCGTTTGAGATATAGCAGCTCTCATCAAGTGAAGGAGCTGATTAGTTGATAGTACTGTTGTTTTATGAAAGGAAATCAGATGACTACTCTATTCGATGTTATCGATATGAGTACTGTTTGACTTCAAGGCGGTTTGTAGAAATATTATATGTGTATGAAATTAGATGATTACTTTGGCATCATCTGATTTCGTTGGAGTCCCCGTATTGGAGTTTGTGGTTGGCTTTGAAGTGTTTAATATCATTTTTTTATTTCATTAGGCTACCCAGCGGCTGGTCTGGGCTAATTAATTTTATTTAAATAAATTGTTTAATAGGAAGAAGGAAGTCAGATGACTACTCTATTCGATATTATCGACATGAGTACTGTCTGATTTCAAGGCGGGATATAGAAATATTATCATGTGTATATGATATCAGATGATTACTTTAGCATCATCTGATTTCATCCCCATATTGGGGTGGTGTTTGTGGTTGGGCATAGAAGTGTTTGATATTGTTTTCTTTTACTTTATTAGGCTATCCAGCGGCTGGTCTGGACTAATTAATGTTGTTTATCATTTTATGATTGCTATAGATTGTGTATTTTTTTATTGAAAATTCTTCTTTGCTTAGCACTTGATTTATTTTTATAAGAATTGAATGGAAATTTGAGATTGCCTAGTAGTTTTTTTTTTTGCTCTCTTGGTGGACTAACGCAGTCTTCTAGACTTCTTTAGATACTAGAACCTGTACTAAGAGGCATATTCTGTCTCATTAGGAAATCCTCCTTTGGAGGCAAGCCTCATTTTTAGCTTAACCTCAGGGAGGTTGCTTTGATTTTGATAAATGGTGTACCTTTAGAAGGCATGCTTGGCCTCATTTGTAGAATCCTCTTTGAGATTGCACCTCAATTTGTACCTCTGTTAATTAGAGACCAATTTGGTCAATTAGTTGTCTTAGCCTTGCTTATCCCCCCAGGGCAATGATAAGGTTACTTGGAGCCCATCTTTGTGTGTGTTTGGGAGACCCGCCCGGTCTCATTCTCTCGCTAGTTCTCCTCTTTGTGCGTCGTTTGGTTTTGGGAGAACACCCTACTCGGCTTGGCAGCATACCCCTACCCTTATGGGTACTGGGCGCACATTTGTTGCACCCTAGGGCTAGGCAGCTGTCCGGCCCGGCTGGGTGTTTTACCTTTACTAAATATGCACAGGGTCTCTTTTTCCTTATCACTTGTGAGCTTCTCCTTATTCGATAGTCCATTCGCATAGGAGTCAGCCCTTGATTAGAGAGTCTTTGACTCATTCATCCTTTAGATAGTGTTATTAGAGAGTCTTTGACTCATTCGCCTTTTAGGTGATGTTATAGGAGAGTCTTTGACTCATTTGCCTTTTCGGTGGTGTTGTAGGAGAGTCTTTGACTCATTTGTCTTTCAGGTGTTGTTATTAAAGAGTTTTTGACTCAATCTTTCTCTTATTGGTTTTTCTAGAGAGTCTTTGACTCATTTATCTTTTAGTTGGTAATAGTGGAGTCTTTGACTCATGTTCATTTTCTTTTAGGGAGTCTTTGACTCGTTTATTCTTTAGTTGGTGTTAGTGGAGTCTTTGACTCGTGTTTCCATTTCTTTTAGAGAGTCTTTGACTCATTTATCCTTTAGTTGGTGTTATTGGAGTCTTTGACTAGTATTTCCATTTCTTTTAGAGAGTCCTTGACTCATTTATCCTTTTAGTTGGTATTGTTAGAGTCTTTGACTCATATTCCTTTTCTTTTAGAGAGTCTTTGACTCACTTGTCCTTTGCGGTGTTATTAGAGAGTCTTTGACTCATTTGCTCTTATAATGGTATTATTAGAGCCTAGTTTCCCCTTTTAGCCCTAGGATTTGGCCGTAGAGTGTTGTTTTTTTTGTATTTTCCCTTAGGACTTTGACCAAAATGGTGAAAACTCTCTAAAACTTCAAAAACATTGGAAAAGTTTTAAAATCCAAAAAACATTGAATATTTTAAAACGCAAAAACATTAGAAATTAAAAACATAAAAAAATACTTGAAAAACCTTAAAGAAGTCTAAAGTGTTGAGTGTTTTAGAATTAGCAATTAGGAGAGTTCGTTTCGAACTACGTTGGCTTGATCATCTTCCGAGGTACGTAGTGCAGCTTGGGATTTACATCCCAAGTCCAGCCAAACTTTTTGTAAATAAACGTTTTAAACCTTCTTCAAAAACCTTTAAAATCTTGTTTTCAAAAGATCTTCGTCTAGAGTTAGGAGTTTCTCCTAGATAGAGAGTTTTAGAGTTAGTTTTTTTTCTTTTGATAGGTTGTTTGATTGTTTGTTTGCTGTGTGCTTGTTTTAGAGTTAGAGATCTGTCCTAGAGTTATAGGAGCGCCTCCGTCCGGTCAGTCGGCGATCCACATCGCCGAGTGATGACTAGAGTAGGATACGCTAGTCCACCTTTGGTTTTCCTTAGGAAATACAGCCTAGTTACACATAGGTTGTAGAAACCACCTGCATTAGCCTAGGGCTAATCTGCATTTAGTTAGGGCATATAGGGTGTCCTAAAATCCACAATTCACTGGAAGTTAAATAATCATACAAGAA
This sequence comes from Tasmannia lanceolata, assembly GCF_043159265.1. Taxonomy (NCBI): domain Eukaryota; kingdom Viridiplantae; phylum Streptophyta; class Magnoliopsida; order Canellales; family Winteraceae; genus Tasmannia; species Tasmannia lanceolata. The sequence continues at coordinate 4,115,792 of NW_027518721.1, forward strand.
ACTTTAATAACTAGTCCGGTCTTTTAGATCGAGTCTAGGATAGAGGTCTAGGTGTCTTAGGCATCCTAGCTTAGAATAGGCGCGAAGAACTACGTTGCCTTGATTCTCGTGGAGGCGGGGATACGTAGGCTTCTTTGGATGACTACCAGACCATCTGAAGACTCGGGCTAATAATTTAGAGTCTTAGGATTTGTTGTGTAGTCATCGTATGTTTTGATGTGTTTTCTTACTTTCTTGTACTGATCATATATCTTTAGCTATAGCTTGCATGTGTTTGCACATCAGAACTTAGACACCTATTAGGCATGTCACTCATAACCTAGCTATGCTTAGGTGTCACATCTTTCATTTTATTTTATATGTGTTTATTATTTTTATCCTCAGGAAATGCATGCTTAGGTAGACGACTCCTGAGGATTGTTCCCATTTCACATGATTTTTACCCAAACTTCTTTGGAGTTAATAATAAATGGCATAAGAGACCAAGTGCTTGCACTCGGACGAATCAGGGGGTGCTCTCAGACCTTCCCCATTCGTAACCAGGCACGAACCCATATATATTTCTGGTTATCCATTGCACAGAGGATTTGATTTTAGGGTTCAATGGCATATCCATGGATGGCGACTCTGAGTTTATTTTAGGTATGTCTCGGTTTCGAACCTCGGTTCCGGATCAAGACATATCTCTTTCTTTTTATATCGCCACTCGTGCTATGCTATGAGGGTGGCATCCGTTTTGAGAGTTCCTTGGCAGAGCTCTCCATTCACGTGGATGATCCAGAGGATGGTGTTTGGGACCCGTTCTCTCGCCGCCTATCTCGGATCGGGGTCCACAATATCATAACGCGGGGAGATTAAAAACCGATTTAAATTTAATGGGAAAAATTCAATACGATTTAGGCACTTAAAAGATACTTTAATTGTACCCGAACCCAAACCCGGACCGGCCTGGTGAGGTGAGCGCGTGTGTTATTTACACATTGACTTGTACTCTTCTAAAAGCCTAAGACCCAATAAATTCTAAAGCCCCTTGAAGGCCCAAGCCTTTTTCCAACTGTAAGCCCAAGGGTTCCCCAAGGGTTCCCCATGGGTTCATTCAATCACCTTGTTTTGATGATTAACAAACACAAATTGATTAGTCGTTTATGGACTGATCAGTTGCCTTGAGTGTTGTGTCTTAGACAGGAACTTGACATGCTTGACATGTCATATCGCCATTACACAATGCAACACAACACATGCTTGAGGATCAACATGCAAAGGAGCTTGAACACATTGGTGGCATCATCCTTGGAAGATGTTAAAGCAAGGAGCTCAAGTGAAGATCCCACAAGCAATCCAAGAACCACATTGAAGATCAAATGAAGATTGGCTCAAGAGTTCATTCAAGAGAGTGTTCAAAAGGGTAGTATGTATCACCTTTCTCTCTTGTGTTTTCTCTTGATCAAGGCACATCTTAAAACCCCTAAAAATATGTTTTTCAAAGAGACTAACACACCCTTTAAGGACTTAAATGGATAAGTGAATGGCCATGGTGGTGTACCAACATGTTGGGACCCATATGGCATTCAACCCAACATTGAACAAAATAAAGTTCCGAAGCAACAACCTGGACCAGCAACTAAATCCTATCAAAACTTATTTCAAATATTTTTAAATATTTTTGAAAATATTTTTAACAGATAGCTCTCATTTTTCTCATATCCGTAGAGTATAAGAACGTCAAAATCCGACGAGAAATGAGGGAGATATGAATTTTACAAGTTAGGAACATCCTGCTGGAAAACCAGTCTCGGAGCTCCGAGAATTTTCTCGGAACTCCGAGAAATCTCTCGGAGCTCCGAGAAAACAGTCAGGGACAAAAAATTATAGCCGTTGCGGCTACAACGGCTAGTGGATTTTTTGACCCTAAAAGTACCACTTTGCCCCTCAAACGGTCATATTGAGTTGGGAACTTATATATACAAGTTGTATGGTTTCAAAACATTAAGAGGAACATTGTCCAACTTCAACAAACCATAGAAAATCATTTGTGAACTATTTTTGGTTAAATTCTCTCACCAACCAAACTCTTTGTGCCTTGATTTGAGAAAATCTTTTGAGATTGGTTTAGGCTTAAACTTGTTTATTCTTGAGAGCATCTTTGGAGCTTCAACTTGCATTGTAGCCTACATAGAGGCAAAGCTTTTATCTTCTTCTTTATTCTATCGGTGGCAAGGGCATCCGTGTTTAATTCCCTTGGGAGAAAGCGCTTAGAACTCGGCGGAGAAGGAGAGTCATTGTAAAGGTGGAAGGGCATCCTTATCTAATTCCCTTGGAGTGTAAAAGCCTCGGAGCCGGGCGTCGTGGAGGTCTCAATAGTGGAAATCCTCAAGTGCGACCTTGAGTAGAGTGGAGTAGGCCGTTTGCCGAACCACTATAAATCTTTGTGTCACTTGTGTTGGTATTTCTCTATCTTTCTCTCCCTCTCACTTTCTTATTTATTTGTGCTTGCATTCTTACATATTTGGAATTGAGTGAGTAGTTAGCATTTTGGTTTTGATTGAATATTGGTACCTTGCTAACTAGGCTATAAATCACCTAATTAAGTTTGCTAATCAACAAGGGTTTTTGAACTTATATTAATTTGTAATATTGTTTAAGTTCAACTATTTCAAACTTAATTAAACAAGGGATAAGTCTTGGGTAAAATTTTAGTAAAAGTTTTCAAAAGGTAAAAGTTTTATAAACATCCTATTCACCCCCCCCCCCTCTAGGTTGCCAAACCAAGTCACTACTTGGATTTCAATTGGTATCAGAGCTTGGGCTCTTGATTAAGACCCTAACCGGTTAAGAGTTGAACGATCTAGTTTTTTTTTTGGCAACTTAAAAGATGGGATCTAGACTACCTATTTTGGATGGTTCGGATTATGGATCATGGTTGATCCATATGAAGACATACTTAAAAGGTCTAGATAAAGATATGGTAAAGATAATTGAAAATGGATTTATTTTAAATGCTAAATCTAAAGGATTAAATGAATATAATAAAAAATTATCTTTATTAAATACAAAAGCCCTAATTGCAACATGTTGTGCATTACCACCACACATTTATGAGAAGGTATCCTCATGTACTAATGCTAAAGAGATTTTAAACAAACTTGAAAAATCTTGTCAAAGTGAAATCCTATGCTTAAGTGGAATAATTGAGAAATCTAATGAAAATGCTTTGGAAAATATTGATTTCACATTTGAAGAACTACATTGTGCTTTTCAAGATTTGAATAAGAAACTTGAGGATCAACTAACTAAGAATTCAAACTTGAAAAATAATTTAGCTAGTATTCACAAGGAGTTTAGGTCACTAGAAATAAACCATGCACATCTTAGTGAAGAGAATGAAATGTTTGAAAATAATTTTATCGAACTAAGTGAAACCATTAAATCACTAAGAGAAGAAAATGAACTCCTTAAAGAAGAAGAAGATAAAATCAAGAATTCCTCATCTCTTGAAACAAATAACTTCAAAATGAAAATCAATGATTTGAAAATCAAGAATGAGAAACTTGAGTTGGAAAATTACAAACTACAAGAAAGTGTAAAACATAATTGCCATCATGACCATTCTTATAGATCATCATGTTCATCCCGTCCATCTACCTACTCATATATGTCTTGTGATTTTTGTGGTAGATTTGGACATTACAAATCTAAATGTATGTTTAGATTTGTAAAAAGCAGTAAGTTTGTTTGGGTTAAAAAGGACTTATCACCTAGAGCAAACTTGCTTGGAACCAAGATGGTTTGGGTTCCAAAATCCCCTACTTGAATCACATCATATGATTAGTAGATTTAGGGGTAATGAGCTTAAAATGAAATATCTTTTGATAGATTTGTTTGTGTAGATACCATGTACTTATTCTTGTTTGATTCTCATGTATCTATACGTTCTACTCTAAGTGCACACACTATGATTTAGATCTTATTGCACTTAGTATTCATCCACATTCATGCCACTATAGAATTTAATGTGAAAACCATAATTTGATCCTAATAGAATATACAACCACATCACTTGCCCATGTGTTCAAATTAAATCTACAAGTATATCCTTAGCATTTGAACCCATATTGGTAGTTGCTAGTAATTACATTAAATGATCACATCTTTCTAGCAAAACCAAAGGAAACCCATAGGTTTAAGACTTGAACCTAAATGGTTTTAAAATCCTTAGTCTCTTCTCAAAATTCATAAAAGGATATAATTTGTAAGGAAGTTGAAAATATGCCTAGATTCAATGTATCACTTGAAATGAAAATATCATAGGAATCTAGAATCATATTTGGGCATTTACTCACTTGAGTAAAATTAAAATTCACTATGGTGATTGTGTACACTAGATTATGATGGGAACATATATCTCCCACACATCTTGGTTTTCAATGGGCTTATGCACTATGTGCTTAATGCCTTATCTTTACATTTGTGGTATGTGAATGTAGGAAGAAGATGTTTGGACCATGTACCTTATGTATCATGATCATTGTGTCCAAAAATGGTAGACTATCCATGGAAGCTTTGATATAGATCATATCTTCCTCATGATTACCCATAGTGGTATACTCTCACTCATGAGCCATGGATGTCTCTCTTAGACATGGTTCTTTAATGTCCATTCTTCTATGTCTAAGTTCTATAGAATCAAGTCAAATTGGAATTCTTATATATATATTCTATAGATATCACCCCTTGGTTGATTATATCTACATGTATGAGATGTCAAACTTTAACTTAAAAGTCACTCAATTGGTGCCCTTAGCCTTCTTAGATTCTAAGAGGGAGATGGTACACTCACCGTAATTAAAATATCTAACAAATTGGCATTGTGCCAACCTCTCAAACATGAATAGGTATACATTTACATGTGATCTCCCTGGCTAGTTATATATGTTGCATACTTAGGGAAGTAAAACTTAAATTTGAAAAAATATTATATCACATTTCGGGGGAGCATGAGCCAAAGATTGAACATCTTTTGTGCTATGCTTGTTTATCATGATGAGCTAGACTATGACTATCATTTTATCATGATAAACCGACACTTGGAGAGTAAAGTGTCTTCGTAGCCCAAGGGTTGATCTAAAATCATTCATTTGAAGATCCCTTAGAGTCTATGTTAGGACTACCCTTTGGATTCATGCATTGCATGACTCTCTTTCAAAGGGGGAGCTTAAAGGTCAAGATTTGTCCTTAGTGGCTTATCATATGATACTCAATGTATATATCATTTGGATTATGATAAGTACACCCATTAGGAGCCATGATTGCTCCATATGTGGTTAGTTCGAGCTTGTCTTATGCTCCTAAATTGGTATCATCTAGCATGACTGTTTTAAGACAAAAAGCCCATAGCCTAGGACTTAAAGTCATATCTTTTAGGCTTTTAGACTTATCTTGGATGATCTAGATTGGTATCATCTATTCCAAGAATAAGTTTTGATGGCCAAGCATTCAATTGTCATATCTTTGGCCTATTGTGTAATGTCATACCTTGTTTTTATATAAGGCAAATGACAAATACAAAGGGGAGAGATTACCTTTGCTATATTCATGTTTAAAATGACTATAATGACTTGCTTATATAGTTCATTTTTTTTCATTCCCCACCTATATGTGCTTATATGTTCATACTTTAACAAAAAAAAAAAATAAAAAAAAAGGCTTAAATGTTCATCTTTTTGAATTTTGTGCTCAATCATGAATATCTTTCTTGTTTTCCATTCATAGGAGAAAATTATACTTTGTAATCTTAATTCTATGAATTTGATTGCTTATCATGTGTACTTTCACTTGAAAATTTGTATTTTCATGATAAGTTTCACTGTCATGCCATATATCCTAATAGTTAGCCATATTAGGATCAAATGTCCATTTCTATGCATGACAATTTAAGAATATATTTTTTTTAACTTGAAATATATATATTCTTGCTTATCATGATGAGTCTATACTTACACATCACCTCATGATAAGATTCTAATAGGAATTTTAAAAACAAAAGGGGGCTTATAATGCTAAGTCTAAAACTTGCTTAATTTCTTTCATGATAAGTAAAATATAAGCTTTAACTTGCTAATCTATTACTATATCATGGGTCATAGGGTAGATTTATATTGGAATTATATATATACTAAGATATACCCTAAAAAGTTGTGCTAAATTTGGAATGTCTCTTTGTTTTTCCAACATAGGCTTGATTTTTTTGTGTCATTCCTTTCCTATGTTGATTATCTCTTATCATGCCATATATACATTAATTTAATTGGTAAATCATGACAAGAAACTAGGGGGAGCATCATATTCTCATTGTATATCTTGATGCTTTATGTATTGTGCTTAAGTGCTTAATTCTTCCTTTTTGCTTATGCCAAAAGGGGGAGAATTTATATAATTGATTAGATCCATTATCATATGCATTCTTGTATTATACCTTGTTGAATATATCTCATGCATATGTTGAGGGGGAGTAGTCATGATTAAATTGTCCATCTAATCCTCATAAGAGGTTCCTCCCACCTATCTAATCAATTTGGTTTGTCATCATCAAAAAGGGGGAGATTGTAAGCCCAAGGGTTCCCCAAGGGTTCCCCATGGGTTCATTCAATCACCTTGTTTTGATGATTAACAAACACAAATTGATTAGTCGTTTATGGACTGATCAGTTGCCTTGAGTGTTGTGTCTTAGACAGGAACTTGACATGCTTGACATGTCATATCGCCATTACACAATGCAACACAACACATGCTTGAGGATCAACATGCAAAGGAGCTTGAACACATTGGTGGCATCATCCTTGGAAGATGTTAAAGCAAGGAGCTCAAGTGAAGATCCCACAAGCAATCCAAGAACCACATTGAAGATCAAATGAAGATTGGCTCAAGAGTTCATTCAAGAGAGTGTTCAAAAGGGTAGTATGTATCACCTTTCTCTCTTGTGTTTTCTCTTGATCAAGGCACATCTTAAAACCCCTAAAAATATGTTTTTCAAAGAGACTAACACACCCTTTAAGGACTTAAATGGATAAGTGAATGGCCATGGTGGTGTACCAACATGTTGGGACCCATATGGCATTCAACCCAACATTGAACAAAATAAAGTTCCGAAGCAACAACCTGGACCAGCAACTAAATCCTATCAAAACTTATTTCAAATATTTTTAAATATTTTTGAAAATATTTTTAACAGATAGCTCTCATTTTTCTCATATCCGTAGAGTATAAGAACGTCAAAATCCGACGAGAAATGAGGGAGATATGAATTTTACAAGTTAGGAACATCCTGCTGGAAAACCAGTCTCGGAGCTCCGAGAATTTTCTCGGAACTCCGAGCTCGGAACTCCGAGAAATCTCTCGGAGCTCCGAGAAAACAGTCAGGGACAAAAAATTATAGCCGTTGCGGCTACAACGGCTAGTGGATTTTTTGACCCTAAAAGTACCACTTTGCCCCTCAAACGGTCATATTGAGTTGGGAACTTATATATACAAGTTGTATGGTTTCAAAACATTAAGAGGAACATTGTCCAACTTCAACAAACCATAGAAAATCATTTGTGAACTATTTTTGGTTAAATTCTCTCACCAACCAAACTCTTTGTGCCTTGATTTGAGAAAATCTTTTGAGATTGGTTTAGGCTTAAACTTGTTTATTCTTGAGAGCATCTTTGGAGCTTCAACTTGCATTGTAGCCTACATAGAGGCAAAGCTTTTATCTTCTTCTTTATTCTATCGGTGGCAAGGGCATCCGTGTTTAATTCCCTTGGGAGAAAGCGCTTAGAACTCGGCGGAGAAGGAGAGTCATTGTAAAGGTGGAAGGGCATCCTTATCTAATTCCCTTGGAGTGTAAAAGCCTCGGAGCCGGGCGTCGTGGAGGTCTCAATAGTGGAAATCCTCAAGTGCGACCTTGAGTAGAGTGGAGTAGGCCGTTTGCCGAACCACTATAAATCTTTGTGTCACTTGTGTTGGTATTTCTCTATCTTTCTCTCCCTCTCACTTTCTTATTTATTTGTGCTTGCATTCTTACATATTTGGAATTGAGTGAGTAGTTAGCATTTTGGTTTTGATTGAATATTGGTACCTTGCTAACTAGGCTATAAATCACCTAATTAAGTTTGCTAATCAACAAGGGTTTTTGAACTTATATTAATTTGTAATATTGTTTAAGTTCAACTATTTCAAACTTAATTAAACAAGGGATAAGTCTTGGGTGAAATTTTAGTAAAAGTTTTCAAAAGGTAAAAGTTTTATAAACATCCTATTCACCCCCCCTCTAGGTTGCCAAACCAAGTCACTACTTGGATTTCACCAACTCTCCATCTTATATGGATGAGAATAAATTTCTTTCAAAGCAATGTGGGACTATTAATTTGCCTTTGGTTTAGAGAGCACAACATGCATACACACACTCCAAGGTTTTGGGCTCAAGTCCACATTCAATCAAAAAAACATTTGCTTTCAAAACAAGAGAGGAAAGCTTTAATTTGAATCTTCCCTCCAAACCCAAAGGAAAATGCATCTTTGACTTTTCAATTTAATTTTTCTTTTAAAATTTCTAACACAACCTATTTCACATCATCTACTATCTAAACCTGACTGTGACTAGTTATCGCTCCTAGATGGTGACTGATGCAGTAACCTGTGACCAAGTTGAGATGCTCAACCCCAGCTTACCCAAAAAAAGAAGAAGAAGAAGAAGAAGATTGGGATGCTCAAACCATTCATTTAAGTGGTGGTTTTGGTGATAAGTAGAGCATGTCACAGGGACCACAAACGTCTTGTTACATGCATAATTCCAAAATATTTATATTCGACTCAGATAGAATTTAATCTTTTGTGTATAGTATCATATCTTTGATCCTTAAAAGAACCAAATATTGCATGGACGAAGTTTTCTTTGGTGTGATTTTGCATGGGTCACTGTCCTTCCCCCTAAGATTAGGAAACTTTTGTAGAATATTTGAGCAACCTCATTTAGCATATTTACTTGACTTACACATGTAGAATTCTACGATTTTGAGCATATATGCTTGATTCTAAGGAGTAAAGAGATGTTTCCTAGTTCATTGGTTCACTCAGCTAGTCCTGTTCGTTTGCCCTGTTTGTTTTAGAATATGACAACCGATTGTGGGGCCCCCAACTGATTATTGGATAGAAACTTACACTAAATTTGAGTCAAATATTCGGTTGGGGACTCCACAATTGGTTGTCATAATCTAAAACAAACAGGCCCTTTGGATTTTGAGTCCAAAACTGATTATAAAGTGTCGTGCCATTGTTAATAGCACATGTACTCTCTCTCTCTCTCTCTCTCTCTCTCTCTCTCTCTCTCTCTCTCTCTCTCTCTCTCTCTCTCTCTCTCTCTCTCCTGAGTTTGATAGGAATCTAGAGATAGTGCATATGAATTGATATTTTCATTAGTAAAAGTGCTCAAAATCGACCTTTCCAGGTGCCATGGTTAATAGAACATGTATCCTTACAATAATTTTATGCTTTAAGGGACCCAACTCAAGCAATGGAGTGCATCCCATGTTGTAAAAGCTCACATGGAATGCAAAGCAATGTCGCACCCCTCTATGAACAAACTATTTCTATTTTCTGAAAAGTTTTCTTGGAGAATCAAACGTATTGGAGGCTATTCATGATGTCTTGCTAGCCAATTGAGAGCGACTCCATAGCTGGTTCTAATTGCTCTACACCTTGTTCCATGTTAAAATATGTAAGATCTGACCATTGGATTTGGTGTAGATCTCACCGTTGGATCATCTTAGTAGTAGATAAGGCAAGTGGTTTGAATAAAGCAAGAGCTCTGAGAGATGTATAGGGACCTTTAAATTTATTTAGAGGGACCTTTAAATTTATAATGAAATTACAAAAATTGATATTTTACCACCAAATTGTGGAAATAAAAAAATACCTAGGAAAATTTTTTCCTCAAGAAATAAATTTCTTGCAATCCAAATGGGTCCTAAAGGGCAGTGACCTGGGGAAGAAAAGGGGGTGAATATATATCACTTCCCTTTTTCTAATCCTGGGTTACGCTCAACACTCACTACTAAACATGAGCAACTTGGTTTTGTTGTTAAGCCTCGCGGCACTGTTCGTATGAAAGGCTTTTAGCTGACACACAGAGGAACTCTCAAAATGTGCAAGTGAGAACCAATCGGCTTACAATCGAGGGCGGAGATAGGATTGCGTGTGTGTGTGGTGGTGGTGGGGGTGCGGGGTGCCGAGGGGGGCAAAAAATGGTTGATGTTGGGCCCCACAACTTTGCATAAGGTGGAGCCCACAATTTACACCTCATATTTCGATGTAGTGGGGCCCACTATTTACACATCATGTTCTACACCATGCAAATCATCTCCATAGGATGATCCTAACCCTCCAATCTAATGGGCAATCCCATTATAGATCGGAGGGTTAGGATTATCCTATGGAGACGATTTATGCGATGCAACCTATTTATGTCGTGGCCCAACAAATGAACAGTTTGAATCATCCTATGAGGTAGGCCCCTACTTTTTGAAAAGAACTTTACATGCACGGTGTAGAACTAGAACATAAGAGGTGAAATGCCATTATTCCAGTTTTGCCCCCTTTTTTGGATTTTTAAACCATTTCATTATAAGTTTTTTCAAAGTTGAAAACGAAAAATTCAGAATCTAGAAGTGAAATGCCATTATTCCAGTTTTGCCCCTTTTTTGGATTTTTAAACCATTTCATTATAAGGTTTTTCAAAGTTGAAAACGAAAAATTCAGAATCCAGAATTTAATGTTCTCTTTGTGAGGTCCTACCTGAAATTAATGTTTTAATTTGCAAATCATGTGATCTTTTATTTTTTTATTTTTGCTTTATAAAAAATTATTGATTATTTTATGACAATGATAGCACTTCAATCAATAGTTGACAATGGATCTACCTGGTACTGATCCAGTGCGACCATCTATCCTAGAACATGGACATAACAAGGATTAGTGATCGATCATTTTCATTTAGCTTTATTTGTCAACACGTGATTGGTTGTAAAGGCATATGTCAGCTGTAACTAACTAATAGTGATTGGCTCTTATAAACAGGGTATGCTACCAGAAGAGATCAACGAATGATATAATTCTTCTCTCTCTCTCTGTCTCTCTCTCTCTCTCTGAACTCTTCTTCTTCTTCTCTGTCTCTCTAAATTTTCCCATCTCAGATGTCATATCTATACTTAAGAGATTATCATATCTCTAACATTGGTGCTTTCATTGAGTCATTCAACGATCATGGCAGAGAATACTCGGGCCCAATCGAAGATTGATGAGCAGCTCAAGCTTCGTCAACAGTAGCTCAACGAGTTACTTTTGAATCAGAACCAACAACATGAAGAACTGGTCAACGTGATCAAGCAATTACAGATCCGGCCACCGTCCCTCTTCTCTCCGACCTACGGGCGACGACCACTCTGCTAGTCATTCGGAAGATGGAATTGTCACAATCTCATCAAATTTCAGCAAATTCATCCGAATGGATGTCCCCAAATTCGACGGATTCAAGGTAGAACAGTTCTTTACCGGATGATCAACGACTCTAATCAGCTCTTTCCACCTAGAAGGTCCTGCTCTATCGTGGTTCCAATGGGCTAAATCGAATAATCTTATCAATTCATGGAGAGGATTCCTTGATGCGATTCAATTGCACTTTGGACCATAGTTGTATGAAGATTATAAAGGCGCCCTCGCAAAATGCCATCAGATCACATTAGTCGAGGAGTATCAATCTCGATTTGAGTCCTTATCTAATAAGGTTAGTGGACTCTCTGAATCGTTTCTCACTAGTTTCTTCATTTCAGGCCTTATACTAGATCTGAAACGAGAATTGATGGTTTTACAACCAACTTCTTGTTGGGTATATAGTATAACCCGTATATGTTCTAATTAAGCCCGATAAGATAATGGACCACTGTAGTGACCCTACATGGGCTAGAGTCCATTAACCAGTTATTAACCATAATGTATCTCTATATATAGGGGCTAGAGGCAACAAACTTGGTATTCCAAACTAGATGCCTTGGGTGTAATGCTTCAAGCAACCTCTTGCTTGACCTAATTCCTCTAACAATCTTGAAGCATTATGTTTTTTTTCTTCCCTCTCAAGAAGGACACATGCCTCTCTCTCTCTCTCTCTCTCTCTCTCTCTCTCTCTCTCTCTCTCTCTCGTGAGATTTTCTTTCCTCTCAAGATTACATCACGCTTGTGTCGGAGGGTCATCTTGGTAGATGAATCAAATCCTTGGATTGTCGTTTCACATGGCTGGGTGATTCACCAATACACGTTTTTTCTTCTTCACTCGTGGATTTAATCCCATCAGCTGAATATTTTGTGGTTTGGCAATTGAATTATACCACGCCCTATTTTCTCTCCACTTGGCTTACACGAGTCTGAGGACTCTCAAATTTGGGCAAAACACCAACATAAATTCTAGCTTTTCTTGATTTACCGCCGGTTAAACCCCCTCTTTCATTTTGTTTTGCCACTGACCCATCTCCAACAGAGGGTTTTTGGGTGTTCATTAACTGAGAATAGCCGCTTGCAAAATCTTGAAAAGCCAAAGATTCTTCCGTTGAATTACAACTCTTCTCTGCATATCGTGGGTTGAGATCGAGCAAGGGTTTATGCAAAACCGAGCGTGAACCACTGCAAAACCGAGGAGAAACCACCTTTTTGCTAATATTCCTCAACCCTTCAAGGTTTGATTGTTGTCTCTACCTGATTTCACGGCAGATATCTCTCGGTTTTTTGGGGGGTTTCCTCACGGAAAATAACCCTCGACTTTTTGTTTTCAAACCGCCAGTTTCTTGTCGCCGGTTACAATTTTGGGCGCCGGTTGGGTATCTCACCGTCGATTTCGCGGTTCAGTTCTCACGATTCGGTTCTTCAAATCAGGTGCACTATTTCCAATTTTTAATTTTCCTATAAATTATACGATGGAAAATAATGCTATTCCGTTTGAGATGGTCAAACTTCAATCGTTTGGGGGATCTGAATTTAATTCATGGAAGCGAAAGACACAATTCGGTCTAAAATATCTGAATTGTTTTTACACCATTTTGAGTACCTTTGCTGGTACGGTTGAAAATGTTGATGAATCTCAATGGTTTAGAGAAGAGGATTTCTCTAAAGACTACTTGTTAAATTGTCTTTCCGACCGTTTTGCAGAAACCTATTGTAAATTTACACTGATCTAGAAAATTTGAGATCTAAACTAAACAATGAGAAAATTGTAGTGTGTGATCATTTTCTTATGAGTGCAATCGTATATTAAGTTACCATCTGCATGGCACTATTTTACAACTGAGATGTATAGGAAAAAGGTGCAAGTGGGACTGGATGATCTCAAACGATTCATTCGAATCGAAGATGAGAATCGAGCCAGGAATAACATGGAGATGGTTAGACATCAACACTCTGCTGCTAACGCGGTTACAAATCCCAAGAAATTTCCTTAGAAATCCAAGTCACCTAAAAGTGAACCCAAGTTGGAGGCCAAAAAGACTATCTTTACGAAAAAGAAGAGCAAGTGCCACAATTGTGGGAAATGTGATCACTTTGCGGCAGATTGTAGGCTACCTAAGAAGGCAAAATCTGATACAACATAGAAGGAAGCTCATATGACGGTGGGTAAGGCTGAGCCTAATAGTTTTGTTGCTATGGGTAACGGTACGACCAATATTTTTTCAGATTGGTGGTTAGATACAGGAGCCACGTATCATGTTTGCAAATCCAAGAAACTTTTAGTTGATGTTGTTGCCGCAAAAGAGACCGTTATAGTTGCTAGTGGAGCAGAGACGGAGGTGACTCACACTGGAACTACGAACTTGGTCATTTCTTCCGGTAAAATATTAACTTTAAAAAATGTTATAGCAGTTCCTGCTATTCAAAAGAATTTAATTTCTATTAGTCTTTTAGACAAAGCTGGCATGTGTTTATCTTTTTTGGGTGGTAGAATAACTTTAACCGTTAACTCTTATTATTTTGGCTGTGCTTTCTTAATCGATGGTATGTATAGATTGAGTTTAGAAATAAAATATTTAGTCAGGTTAGTTCAACTCTTATTGATCCTAAGTTGTTACATAATAGATTGGGACATGTGAACTATAGAAAAATGGTTCAACTTGCTAAAACTTATAGTATACCTTTAGATACATCGATTAGATTTGACAGATGTGAAGTGTGTGCACAAACCAAGTGTGTGCACAAACCAAGATCACTAGAAAATATTTTCATTCGGTTTCTAGAAGCACACAACTTCTTGAGTTAATACATTCTGACCTCTGTAACTTTAAAAGTTTCACTACTAGAGGTGGTCAGAAGTATTTAATCACTTTTATAGACGACTTCTCAAGATATTGTCATATTTACTCCTAAAATCGAAAGATGAAGCTTTTGATAAATTTAAAATTTTTAAGAATCATGTTGAAAATCAATTAAACTTGAACATTAAGAGATTTAGGAGTGATAGATGAGGAGAATACACTCTGACAGAGTTCAAGGAATTCTGTGCCTCTCAAGGCATAATACTTGAAACTACTACCCCTTACTCGCCTTAATCTAATGGCATAGCTGAACGTAAGAACAAGACATTAATTGAAATGTTAAACTCAATGTTATTGACAACTGACATGCCTACTAGCTATTGGGGAGAAGCAATTTTGACTGCAAATCACATCCTGAATAGAGTACCACACTCTAAATTGACCTCTACTCCTTATGAGTTATGGCATAAACATCATTGTAGCTATGACACTCTTAAGACTTGGGGTTGTGTTGCTTATGTGAGGATACAAGACCCAAGGAGACCTAAGGTGGGTCCTAGAACCCACACTTGTGTGTATCTAGGTTCTGCAGAAGACAGTGCTGCTGATCGGTTTTTGGATCTATCTACCGATATGGTTATAGAATCTAGAGATGCAGTATTCTTTGAGAATAAATTTCTCAAAGATCATGGTTTGACCATACCCGGTGATACTGAGATGGTTACAGAATGGCATGTAGAGTCTGACAAGAATAATTCTGACACCCGTCCTACACTAATTTATGAATTAGAACCTTTAAGAGTTTCTACAAGAGATATAGTACCCAAGAATTTTGGTGAGGACTTTGTGACCTACAATTTAGAGAATGATCCATCATCATATAAGAAAGCGATGAGATCTAGGGACTATTTGTTATGGGCAGAAGCCATTGATGATGAAATGAGCTCTCTGTTACAATATCAAACCTGACAGCTAGTCGATTTGCCAAAAGGGGCTAAGACTGTGTGCTGTAAATGAATTTTGAAGAAGAAACTTAATCCTGACGGATCAATAGCTCGGTATAAAGCACGTTTAGTAGCTAAGGGATATACTCAAGTCAGTGGGATAGACTACTTTAATGTTTACTCACCAGTCTGTCATTTGTCCACAATAAGAATTCTTTTTGCTCTGGCATCTATTGAGCAATATGTTGTGCATTAAATAGATATAAAGACGGCTTTCCTTAATGGAGACCTCACAAAGAAAATTTACATGAACCAACATGAAAGGTTTGTCATGGAAGGTTTTGAGCACAAAGTTTGTAAGTTAAACAAATCTTTGTATGATCTTAAACAAGCACCTAAAATGTGGCATCCAAAATTTGACAAGGTAGTAAAGAGCTTTGGTTTTCAGACCAGTTAGTTAGATAAATGCCTTTACTTCCGTTCTGTGTCGAATAAGGTTGCGATTATTTGCTTGTATGTAGACGATATGTTGATTCTTGGTTCCGATCTCTCTGTAGTGAGTGACGTGAAATCTATGTTGGCTAAAGAATTCGACATGAAAGATCTTGGTGTGGTAGACACCATTCTTGGTATGAAAGTAAGTTTTGACAGGCAATGGATCACTCTTAGTCAAGCTCATTATATTGAAAAACTACTTTCTACATGGGGATACAGTGAGTGTAAACCGATTGAGACACCATTTGATTATACCAAAAAGCTGAGGCCTAAGGAAGGAGCCAGTGTGAATCAGTTGGATTATTCTAAACTGATTGGTAGTGTCATGTATGCAATGAGTTGCACTAGACCAGACATAGCCTTTACAATTGGCATGCTGAGTCGTTTCACTGGTAATCCTGGCCATGAGCACTGGGATGCCCTTATGAGGCTGATGAGTTACCTTAAGGGTACTCAAGGTTATGCTCTTATGTTATAATGGCCATCCTCCTATCTTGGAAGGATATTTTGATGCATCATGGGGCTCAGAATTAGGAGACAATAAATCTACCAGCGGTTATATATTTACACTGGGTGGAGCCGTTGTTGCATGGAAGTCAAAGAGACAAACTTGTATTGCTCTGTCATCTCTGGAATCAGAACTTTATGCTTTAGTTTCTGCAAGCGATGAAGCAGAGTGGATAAGGAATATGATCATGGACATTCCATTGACCCGTTTAAATATTATCTCTTTAAGTTTGTTCTGTGATAATCAAGCTACAATAACGATTGTGAAAAACTCACTCTTTAACGGTAAGAGGAGACATGTCAGGCTGAAACATGCCACGCTGAATTATCTTATAGAACAAGGTATTATCACTTTGGTTGATGGGAGATCGAAGGATAATATGGCCGATGCTCTTACGAAGGGACTGAAGAAAGATAGAATATTCAAAACTGTGGGGGAGATGGGGTTAAAGACTGTGTAGACATGTCTTAACCTACATCCATGTTATTTTGAATTTTTTGAATCTCCCCTTCTTGGACAAGATAAGCAATTGATATATTTCAATGATGTTGTAAGCCCAAGGGTTCCCATGGGTTAATCATTCACCTTACCTTCTTATTTTGATGATTAGCAAACTCAAATTGATTAGCATTTATGGACTAATGTGTTGTCTTGAGGTGTTGTGCTGTATTGTATACAGAAATTTCATGTCATAATCGTCATTAGACAAATCTTCTCAACACATAGCTTGTAGATCAAGAAATCAAGGAACCAAGAGCTTGCACCTACATTGGAGGCATTCTCATTTGAAGATGTTTAAGTCAAGAAGCTCAACGTGAAGATCCTACAAGTTCCCAACAAGTATCAAGAAGGAGCTTGAAGATGAACTTGCCATGGTGACTCCTCATGCACATCTCAACATGTATTGAAGATTGGAGGAAGTCACAAGAGCCAAGACAACGTTCAAGATGTTCACTCAAGCCGAAGAAGTCCAAGGAAGTGCAAAGAGCAAATACATTCCAAGAAGACTCAATGCTATAACACTTTAGAATGTATTGTGGAGTCCT
Organism: Tasmannia lanceolata; assembly: GCF_043159265.1. Classification (NCBI taxonomy): domain Eukaryota; kingdom Viridiplantae; phylum Streptophyta; class Magnoliopsida; order Canellales; family Winteraceae; genus Tasmannia; species Tasmannia lanceolata. The sequence goes on from NW_027518721.1 coordinate 4,133,112, forward strand.
CTTGATTATATGTTTAAATGCACTTTCAATAGATTTTCAAATGGTTTCCATACCTAATTTTTTATATCTTTGAAAACCATACACACACCCAAATATGTGTTTGTGGACCCCGATCCTAAAGGAGGCGAGAGATGAGTCCCTCGTCTGTCCTTTGGATCATCCACTTGAAGGAGAGAGCTCTACCAATGAACTCTCGAAACAGGTGCCACTCTTACAGCATAGCACGAGTGGCGATAAATGAATGAGATACCTCTTGATTCGGAGCCAAGGCTCGAAACCAAGATGTACCTAAAATAACTCAGATTAGTTATCCAGGGAAGTCAGCCCTGGAACCCATAAAAATAAATTCTCTGTGGAATGGATAACCAGAAATATATATGGGTCCGTGCCTGATTACGGATGAGGAAGGTCCGAAGGGCATCTCAATCCGCCCAAGAGCAAGCACTTGGGCTCTTATGCCATTTATTATTAACTTTGAAGAGTTTTGGGTGAAATCATGTGAAATGGGAACGAATATCCTCCTGAAAAATGTCTACCTAAACATGCATGTCCTGGGGATAATAAGCACATACAAAATAAATAAAAGAAGTGTCACCTAAGCATAGCTAAGTTATGAGTGTCATGCCTAATGGGTGTCTAAGTTCTAGTGGGCAAGCACATGCATTCTACAACTAAAGGTATAAGTCTGTACGGGAAAATAAGAAAATACAACAAAACATACAACATGACTCGATACCACATACGACACAACAAAACAAACCAAACCCTAGACTCTAAATGTTGTTGCCTGATTCTTTGGATGGTCGGGTGTTCATCCAAAGCCGCCTACGTATCCCCACCTCCACGAGAATCAAGGCAACGTAGTTCTTCGCACCTATTCTAAACTATGATGCCTAAAACATCTAGACCACTAAACTAGACTCAATCCTAAAAGACCGGACTGATTTTTAAAGCTTCTTAAGCGATATTCAAATTTAAGTGAATTCTAAATTTTAGGACCCCCTATATGCCCTAACTAAATGTAAGTTTTTTAACCCTAAGCTAATGCAAGTGGTTCCTATATATTATGTGTAACTAGGCTGTATGTCCTAAAAAAATAATGGGTAGACTAACGCATCCTATTCTAGTCATCAGTCGGCGATGTGGATCGCCAACTGACTGGACGGAGGCGTTCCTAGTTAGGACAAACTCCTAACTCTAACACAAACACACAACAATCAAAACACTCTATCTAAGATAAACTCTTAACTCTAGAGGAAGAGCTTTTTTTAAAACAATGTTTACCGAGAAAGCTTTAAAATATTTTTGTGTTTTTCAAATGTTTAAACGGTTTATTTACTAAGTTTGAAATATTTTTACAAAAGTTTAACTGGATTTGGGATAAAGATCCCAAGATGCCTACGTACCTTAGGAAGAGGATCAAGCTAACGTAGTTTTGGAAACAAACTTTCCTAACTACTCTACTAAAACTTTAAACTTTCAGATATTTTTGAGATTTTAAATTTCTGATGTTTTTGGATTTCAAGACATTTTCAATGTTTTTGATGTTTTAAAAATGTTCCAATATTTTTTAGACTTTCAAATGTTTTCACGCTTAAAGGGAACATGCAAACACAACAACAAACTAGAACAAAGCCCTAAGCTAAACGGCGAATAAGCAACTAGTATCAAAATGAAATGATTCATAACAAGTAAACTAATGTCCCAAAACAAGTAAATGATCTAAGATCCCAAGCAAGCAAACTAGTGTCCCAAGAAAAAGAAAAGATACGATCCCAAGTAGGTAAACTCTAATAATACTGATATAGCCCCTAAAAGAAATGAAATAATGGCAAAAAGGATAGACTCCTATCTAAGGACAAACTCCTAACCTAAAAGGATAAATTCTTAAAGAAGTAACACTAAAGAGGGGGTGCAAAATGTCAAAAGATGTCTAACAATCTATAAGGGGGTACAAATAAGTCAAAGAATGATTAACACTCTATGAGGGGTGCAAATAAGTCATAGAATGACTAACAAATACAAAGGAGATAAACAAGGGTACTAGTGAGACTAGGCAAGTCTCCTAGACACAAAGGTGGGCTTCAAGTATCCCTATCATTGCCCTTGCAATGATAAATAGGGGATTAGGCAACTAACAGACGAAATTGGTCTCCAACTAGTAGGGGGTACAAGTTGGGGTACAAGTTGGGGTACAACTTAGAGAGAGTTCTATAAATGAGGCCAGCATGCCTCTTATGAGTACTTTTCTAATGAAATCAAGGTACACTCCCTAAGGGGTAAGCTCTAAATTAGGCTTTCTCCAAAAGAGAACTGCCTATTAAGACAGAGTGTGTCTCCTGGTGAGACTCATGGAATTTGGAAGATCCAGACATGATTTGAAAGTGATCCTAGAAGTTTAGATGTCTAGGTTGACATGTAGCACGGGTTCCATTTTAGCATTGGAAAAAACAATATTGAAAGCACTTTACACAATATGCAATTTTCACAAATAAGGCTCTAAAATACAAAGTAAATCATGAAAATTGATCAATATATGATTTGTGACTTGCTAGCATGCTCATCATATCCCAACATAATTTTAAAAAATGACATAATTATGACAGTAGTGTGAAAAAAATGCCACTTTCCATTGAATTTTGGACCTATCAAACATCAAAACCACCAAAATCCTGATTATTTAAAGTTGTAGATCCCATCATGAGTGATATTTTTTCAGTTGACCACTTCATCTGGTTCCGGCTGGAAGTGACCGGAAACAGCCGTTTCCGGCTCATCACCATTAAAAAGCACATTAGAGTTTCAGTTGAAAGTTCGCGTTCAGTTTTGACACTCAAAACATCATTTATGAGAAATTTTCTCAAGTACAAAGTTTTACAAAATCATTCAAGGAACAACTTTGTCTTCTACGGCTCCAGCTAGATCCGGCCAGAAGTACCCCAAAAATAGCCGACAGTCTACTGTTACAGCAAACACAATTTTTCCAAAAAACTGAAATTTTAAAAATGATTTTTGACACACCAGACATTGTTTTTGGAAAAATACACACATGGAAAACATTTTAGAAAATCTTATGAAGAACAATTTGTATTTTATGGCTCTGGCCGAATCCAGCCAGAAGCACCCAAAAAATAGCCGACAATCTGCTGTTATAGCAAACACAATTTTTTCAGAAAACTGAAATTTTAAAAATGATTTTTGACACACCAGACATTGTTTCTGGAAAAATATACACATTGATGAAGTTTAGAAAATCTCATAACGAACAACTTTGTCTTCTACGGCTCCGACCGATGCCAGAAGAAGCCCAGAAGTTGCTCGAGGCGATAAATTTTCAAAAACAACAAATTAACACATTGAATGGCTGAAACTTAAAAAGAGCATAACTCATCTTTTGGCCAAATTTGGGCCGCCATATGTCGAACTACCGGCTCGACGAGATCTACAAGATTAAGAAGTTTGTTTTTGGAAGTTTTGAACATTTGAGATCGAAAAAGAGAAAATTCAGAACTAGACAGACCGAGGAGAATACAGACACACACACATACACATATACATTCACAAACACATACACATTCACATAAGCACATACTCACAAACACACATACATATATACATACTTTCATACAAGCATGTACTCACAAACACATATACACTTTCTCACACAAGCATACACGCACACACGTACATACACACACCCACACTACGTTATTGCCCTGCTTGGGCACAAAGAAAGCACTAAGTTGTTGCTCTATTTGGGGCACCGAAAGCATGCACTAGAACATCTAATTATTGCCCAGTTTTGGGGCATACATTACATGCTCATAGAATATCACTGCTGCCCTGTTTTTTAGCAAAAAGAATATACATACATATATACACTACTACTGCCACATACCTGAGCACAGAACTACGCAGGCACTGAACTAATAAACATTACTTAACGAAACCGAAATGTAGTGGCACTAGGTTACAAAAGCCTTGAACTAATTATCACTATTAACAAGCACCCTTAGTAAGCAATGAACTATAATCGCAACAGATATCAATTTATTAACAGAATATCCCCACAAGCAAACCTCCTGGAATATAAACAAAATATATAATCTAATTGTTGTAATGACATTGCTCAAAACATCAGTATCGAAGAATGCAATAACACTATACACCGGTTTAGCACATATCATTGAGAACTAGAATGAAGCAGACATGGAAAACAGTGAACTAAAAGATATAACCCATGTTGAGGAAGTATGTGTAACTTGTATAGTAATAGCATTATTAACAAGCAACAGTAGATGACATGCTCATATGATGTGAAGAGATGAGGACAAATCCGAGTAGATGATACATGTTAATAGAGCATCACTGATAGCAAGCAACATACTTCTAACAACCCCTTCACACAGAAAAGAGAGAATATGAACTGAGAATCACTTACAGAGATGATGAATCGACTTGGTGCACTTTCCCCGAATAGATTCTGAATAGAAGGCAGAGAGGATCGGATGGCCGAATCGGAGAAGAGGGTAATCCCAAAATGGAAATGTCAAATGATCAGATCGGAGAAGATGAACGCGACGATGGCACTCCGATTTCAGAAATGACTGTGATAGGAGCAAGAGATGATCGGCTAGTGCAAGTTTGGTCGGATTCTGGCAAGCTTACCGGAATCAATGGAGATGGTGGTGTTCGTTCAAGGTTGCTAATGAGATGAAGGAAGGGAAAAACGAAATGGGTTTTGGTGAAATAGGGGTTAGGGTTGTAGAGGTATGAGGAATTGGTTATGGAATGGGATGTAGGTGGGTTTTAATGGTGTTTTGAGGTGGGTTTGGTTCCTTTTTTTAAAATCTGTGACTAACTTGCAATTACTGGTAATGGAGATGAGGTTGGATCAGATGGGGGTTGGGGCGGATCTTGATCGGGATTGACCGGAATTGGGGCTTAGGTTAAGGAAATGGGGTTTGAGAAGATGGGGTAGAAGATGGAATGAGTTTACCAGATTCCATGGTGGTGGTGGTCGGAGGTAGAAGAAGGGTCAGATTCGGATGGAATTGGGTCTGATTTAATGAAGGAGGAGTAGTTGCAAAGATGGCTCAGAAATGAAGATGAAGGATGGTGGTGGCTAAGGTGGGAAGAGAGTCGAAGTTGTAGATGAAGGTGGGAAAAGAAGATCGAAGGGGGGTGGAGATAGCTGGCCGGAGATGGGATGGAGCCTTGGTGATCGGAATTAGGTAGGGTTGGTGGTAGTTGGGAGCAATAGAGATGGTGGAGGAGGTGATGGTAGAGATGGTGGTGGAAATGGGCAAAGGAGATGATCGGAAGTGGTGGCCTTCCTCCCTTCTCTGTTTTTCGTTGAAAAATCAAGAGACCCCCTTGTTTTTTGAGAAGAAAATGAAGAAGACTCCCCCCTTTCTAATGCCTTAATCGATCCTTAAGACGAAAAGGTAATGATATTTTCACCCCTTCTACTCTAATGGACAGCCCTATTGAGTATATTTATGAATATTTCTATACATGAGAAAAAGTGGTCCAAGTAAGGAGATGGGGTGAGCATAAAGAGAAGGGTGTAATTATAATCATTTTTCCTTTCTTAGACAATCCCCTAGTCATCTCATTCATCCCCCTTTTATACAAACAGCTTATTCACGACCATTTTTCCCTTCTAGACCACCCATTTCAGGGATAATCTACCCCCCCTTATTACTACACTACGCTATGCTACGATGCTCGCTTGCTAAGCAAACCTCAACAGATTTTGACGCAATTTTAAACGAACCTACTTGGGATCCTAACCTACTCTAAGGCACAATTCGGGGCACTAATTCATTTATTTGAAAGTTTTTTTTATCAAACTACGTTATTAAGGGTTCGGTCAAGATGGGGTGTCTACAGTGTTTGAAAACCTAAGACTAAAGCCCAAAGCCCAAAGCCCCTGGATCTTAAAGTTAAAAATAAAATTTTACTCAAGGCCGGTCGACCGGGCTATTCTGGGCAACCGCGAGATGTAACCTGGAATTCCAGGGCATCTCGAAATTTATCAGGCCGGTCGATCGGGGTGATCCGGGCGACCGCGGAAATGGTTCTGTCGAAACAGAACCATTTCAGGTTGGTCTTGGTGGTCGACCGCAATTGGTCCAGTCGACCGCGATAGTGTTTTTGAGCAGAATTTTTATTCAAACAGATTGCCTTTGCCGGGCGACCGCCATAAGGCCGGTCGACCGCGCCGGTATGAAATTTGAAATTCAAATTAAGAGCCTGATAAGGGTGGGCGACCGCCGTGCCTCGGTCAACCGCCATGGCCTGGAAATAGAGTCGTTGGGGCTTGCGCAGGTTGACTTTTTGAACCCTATATTTTACAGTTTTACTCACAAACGATCATACTTCCTTGTGGGCTATATATACACTATCTAAACCTTTCTAAACAACCTTTTGCAAGATCAAATCCTATCTTATTGAACCCAAACTTTTATATGAAAGGTTAAACCTCTTTGAACTTGGATTTTTATATTCTATCAAGAGGAACTCCATAGGGTTTACATTTGTATCTATTTCTTGGAGAGTTTGTGAGCTTTGAAAGTTTGTAATCAGCCTATTCTAAGAGGCATTGAGAGTTCTTTCATTTTATTTCTTCATTTGTATCCAAGGTTCTCCGATTCAACCAGTGAACAAAGGTGAATCATTGTAAGAGGGTGTGATCCCTTGGCAAGGCTTCGTGCATAAAGGGTGTGATCCCTTTGAAATAGTTGGTGTATGGCTTTGAGATTCGCCCATTGAAGAATCTGTTGTTTTAGTGGAGATCCCAAGGAGGTAAAACTTGGAAGAGTGGAGTAGGTCTTGTGATAGACCGAACCACTATAAAATCGTGTGCCTTGTGAATTACTTCTTCTCCTTCTCTTATTTGCACTTTGGTGATTGGTAATCTCTACCCTTTACTTGTATCTATGTTTTATTGAACAAGGATTATAGTATATAAATCTAAAGTAACATCTAAACCCTCGCTTTCAATCCCTTTTTATTTGAACAAGAGTTAGACCATATATGCTTAATTAGGAACTTGATTTAAATAATCTATTTAATTAAGTACAAAATTTTTAATTAACCAATTCACCCCTCCTGTGTTGTCACACCTATATTTCATTTGGTATCAAAGCATAGGCTCTTAAAGAGATTTTTAAATTCAAAATCTACAAGAGATAAAGATCCGCGACAATCCAAATGGATTTTGAGTTAGGACAATCCGCTATAATTCCTCCATTCTTTGATGGAATAAATTATAGAGCTTGAAAAGTAAAAATGTTTGCATATCTCAAATCCATTGATTTTGACATCTTAGATGTCATTGAAAGGGGATTTTCTATTCCAATGAAATGCACTAAAAATGATGCAAAATTATTTTTGTTAAATTCAAAAGTCATTGTTATAATATGTTGTAGACTATGTCCCAATGCTTTTGATAAAATTTCATCTTGTACAAATGCAAAAGATATTTGGACTAATCTTGAAAAATTTTATGAGAAAAATAGTAGTATATCCTCAATTGATAAAAATATTGTTTCTGAACAAAAAGAGACTTTACAAAAATCTTTTGCAAAGAAAAACTCTCTCAAACATTCAATTCCCGATTTGGAAAAACAAATTGAAAATTTGAAATTGGAGGTTAATGAAAGTTTGGAAAGAAATGAAAAATTAAGTTATTTGAGCAAAATCTTGATAAACAAAAACGATGACTTAATTAAACAGTGCAATATCCTTAGAAAAGAAAAAGAAAGGCTTGCAAACACAAACAATGATTTAAATGAGAAATTCAAACTTGTTTGTGAAAATGAAGAAAAATTAAAAGCTAATTTATCTCAACAAACAAATTGCTTTGAAAGTCAATTAAGTGAAATTAAACTAGTTATGAAGAACCAAAGAATACAAAAAGAAATGGACAAACAATGTTTGTCGATGCAAATATATACTACCTAATGCAAGACCCTAAACGAGGTCCTAGAATTGGAATGTAATAAAGAATCATTTATTCTTGCTACCATGAGATGGTAGTTCAGAATAAATGGAGAAATGAATCCAATCTAAGAGCGAAAATCAAGCAACTTAGAATGAAAAATAATCCCGATGCGGCACCGTTCACAAACGGGCAATGAGCGAATGAGATATCATTTTCGAATGGATTCTGAAGAGAAGGAACAAAGATCGTTCTGAAACGATTTTTAGAAGAAAATGAGACACTGTTCACAAGCGGGCTCAAGGAGGATAAGAGACCATTCATAAATGAACTTGGAAAATGAGACACCGTTCACAAACGGGCTCAAAGAGGATATGGGGCCATTCACAAATCGACTTCGAAAATGAGACACCGTTCACAAAAGGGCTCAAAGAGGATAAGAGACCATTCACAAATGGACTCGGAAAATGAGACACCGTTCACAAACGGCCTCAAAGAGGATAAAAGACCATTCACAAATGGACTCGAAAAATGAGACACCGTTCACAAACAGGCCCAAGGAAAACATGAGACCATTCACAAATGGACTTCGAAAATGAGTCACCGTTCACAAACAGGCTCAAAGAGGATAAGAGACAATGCACAAAATGACTCGAAAAATGAGACACCGTTCACAAACGGGCTCAAAGAGGACATGAGACCATTCACAAATGGACTCAAAAATGAGATACCGTTCACAAACGGGCTCAAAGAGGATATGAGGCCATTCACAAATGGACTTCGAAAATGAGATACCGTTCACAAACGGGCTCAAAGAGGATAAGAGACCATTCACAAATGGACTCGGAAAATGAGACACCGTTCACAAACGGGCTCAAAGAGGATAAGAGACCATTCACAAATGGACTCGGAAAATGAGACACCATTCACAAACGGGCCCAACAAGGACATGAGACCATTCTTAAATGGACTTCGAAAATGAGACACCGTTCACAAACGGGCTTAAAGAGGATAAGAGACCATTCATAAATGGACTCGAAAAATGAGACACCGTTCACAAACGGGCTCAAAAATGATAAGAGACCATTCACAAATGGACTCGGTAAATGAGACACTGTTCAGAAACGGGTTCAAGGAGGATAAGAGACCATTTACAAATGGACTCGGACAATGAGACACCGTTGACAAACGGCCTCAAGGAGGATAGGAGATCATTCACAAATGGACTCCGAAAATGAGATACCGTTCACAAACGGACTCAAAGAGGATATGAGGCCATTCACAAATGGACTCAAAAAATGAGATATCGTTCACAAACGGGCTCAAACAGGATATGAGGCCATTCACAAATGGACTCGAAAAATGAGACACCGTTCACAAACGGGCTCAAGGAGAATATGAGGCCATTCACAGATGGACTCAGAAAATGAGACACTGTTCACAAACGGGCTCAAAGAGGATATGAGGCCATTCATAAATGGACTCGAAAAATGAGATACCGTTCACAAACGGGCTCGAAGAATTTTAAGAGACCATTCCCAACTGGACTCGAAAAATGAGACACCGTTCCCAAACGGACTCAGAGAAGATAACAGACCATTCCTAAATGGACTCGGAAGATGAGACACCATTCCCAAACGGGCTCAAAGAAGATCAGAAACTATTCCCAAATGGATTCGAAAAATGAGGCACCGTTCCCAAACGAGTTCGAAGAAGATAAGAGACCATTCCCAAACGAGCTCAAAGAAACGAGATAGCTTCGATTGATGAATTCAACAACAAAGAATTTAGAGATTTTTCATGAATTTGAATTTGACGTAAGATTGGATTTGATGAATTTTAGATTTTTTGAACTCAATGAAATTAGGGATAATAGAGATCGTGCTCGATAAAGATATTGGAAACTAAGACTTTGACGAATGATGAGATGACAAACCTTAGGAACGAAGAAGCATAACTAACGAGAATGGTTTAGGAACACTTTCATGAAGCTTCAACAAGATTTTTCGCAAAGAGACTGTTGGTCTTGTCTTCTGGGGATTTTGATAACTGAAACCTTGATCTAAATACTTGAACTTGGTAATTAAGAACAACGGCTCTCTTGGATACTAACATGAAAAAGTGGGATTTGCCTCTTGACAAGTGTTTAGATAAACATTTCTTGACCAGGATAATATTTAACTAACTGGAAGGAAATTTTGAATTTTAATGGTTCATCTTTCTGAGAAATTGGCTCAATCACCATTGCATCTGAGGTTCTTCCAAGCTTAAGGTGCCTTCGTGGGGTATGATCTTCTTACTGGAACTGGGCCTTCTGATGTTTCTACTTCTAAATTCTTCTGAGCTGATCTTCTTTGAAATGAAGTTGTTTGACTAGATTCTCGAGCTCTTTCAGGTACAATCACAGGGAGCTGACGAGGCCGAGCCTCCTTAACCGAGACAGTTGCATCATTTGCACATAAGGACGACGATTGACTCTTTCTAAAGAGAAAACTTAGATAAAAGACACTACTCAAAGGATTGAGGAGCTCTGAAGGAGTGAACTTAGATTAACAAAGATTGACTGACTATACTGACAAATAGAGTGATGCTTCTGACTTAGTTAATATTTTGTTTGGTAAGTCTATCCTTTCGAGGAATAGTTTCTCAATTGGTAAACACTGGACTTTTTCCTTAAAACAGTAATGCCTCAAGAATTTAATTACGACTCCTAAGATTGCTTAGCTTCAATGCCCTCAGTTTTGAGGATGGTACTTGAATTTGCCTGAACTTCTGTTGACCTTCAGTCTTGATACCGGCTATAGCCTTCTTATAATGATTCTCTTACCGTGACCAAGTCACCTCTTCGGGGTTTTTAACTTGACGGACCGTGTTAGGCTTAACTTTTGCCTGAACCACCTTTCTAGGTTTTCGATCCAGCAAGCTATCCCCTTAGCTTTTGCCTAAGCCGCCCTTTCGGATTTTCAACTTAGCAGGGGAATGATCTTAAATTTTGCCTAGACCGCCCTTTCAGGTTTTCAGTCTAGCAGATCTTCAAACTCCGTTCTTTTTTTTTCTTTTTCACTTTTTTATGTTTCGGGACCTAGATCATTAATTCTGAACACCGGAAGGACTTTATAGGTATGATAGGGCTTTTCAAATAATGGCTTAAGGTTTAACAAAGATTTCGACCGAACCTGTGAACTGGTTGCCTACGTATCCCAGGGTAGGAATCAGGTTGTGCGTAGTTCAGGGCGAATGCCCTTAGTTTGAAGATAAATTGTTTGAAGGTTAATTGATTTTTGTTTTTTTTCTTTCTTTCTGGAATGATTGACTTCTCTTCTTTTGGAACTTGTCCTTCTTTTTTTCCTAGAACGATTGAATTTCTTTTCTTTTTTTGAATTGACCGAACTCGGTTTAACCGAGCTGCCTACGTACCCCAGTGTAGGGATCAGGTCTCGCGTGGTTCGGGGCAGATGCCCCAAGTTTGATGGGTTTTCAAGAAAATTTCATTCAGGCTCAAAGGGTTTGCAAACCGGTATTCTTTTGACACTAGGTTATGATTTTGGGATTTATTCGGCCAAATGAGGCCTCCCGATGTTCAGATTGGGAATCGTTCTAGGTTACTAAAGTCCCTCTAGTTCTTATTATTATTATTTTCTTTTTTTCTTTCGGAGTTTGACGGTATTTTCCGGTAAGAGATAATGATTCTTCTTCCTTCTGGATATTGATAAGTACTTTGACTTTGATGGTGCATATTCGTTTTTAAATATCCTTTCATCCTTGAATCGGTGACTCTTGATATTTTGATGATCGCTCTGAGATGATTGATCTTGCACTTTTCATATTGAATTCGATGGCTCTACATTACTACTGGTGAAACCAGTGACCAGGGCCATTTACTGGAGATATGGAAGTTGTTTCCAATCCATGCCTCTTGTATAGCATGTGACATTCACTTCATTCTTTCATGAACCTTCTATCTAGGTCTTTCTCTTGGCATTAATGGTAGCGCTTACTGGACCATCTCTTTATTCTCGAAATAGGTTTATCAATTCCTCACTCTTCAGAAGGTAATGTATTTTCAATCGGCATTCACTGAATCAAAATTTCAGTGCTAATGTTTATCACTTCAATTTCATCTTTGAAAGGTTGGGATTTGCGCTCCTCTTGTTCAAGTAGTTGCTGTGACTCAAGTGGAGTTTCGTCAATTTTATCCTCATTTGAGGAGGGAGTCTTACTTGAAGATCAGAAACATACTTAAGAAACAGACACAAATGAACTATTGGGACTGAAATTTTATTTAAAGAAAAAGCTATTACATCTGACGACCTATCTTGAACATGCTCAGGATTCACATTCTTGACTCAAGAATAAAAGTAAAAAAAAAACTCAACTGGACTAAGAATTTATTCAAACCTTTAGAAGACTGCACTCGATAACTGGACTCGACATTATGACTGGACTTAATTAAAATAACAAAAGGACTAAGACTGCTGCAACTGTCTGGCTTTGGAGACTCGGCGAAAACTTGAATCATGATCATTACAAGTGCCTTTTACTTCTGGTTCTTCCCTTTTACTGCAACTAGACCTGAGCTTCTCAAACCCTCAGTTATCTAAGCATTGAGATCGGCTGGCGGCAGTACTGCATGATTCGGGTAGGCTAATTTCTTTCATCAATCAACTTTTGGATCCTAAATTTTAAGGCAATGCAATTATCAGTGAGGTGGCCAGGGCCTCTATGGTATTCACAATACTGGTTCGTTCTCCAATTTGCTGGTAAAGGATTAGGAGGAGCCCTAATGCCGGGTAAGGTAATGTGGCCTGAAGCTAACCCTTGCTGCAAAATGACTGATGGTGGAAACGGGAGAGGGGTAAATTCCTTCTTGAGCGCTTGCTTAGGTGTAGCCGTTAACTTATTGTATTTGAATACCATAGGATTTTGTAGCTCCTTGATATTTTTTGAAGTAAAATTGCCCCTGTTATAAGCCCCATGTGTTGTGGCCTCTTTCATTTCCTGACCTATGGAGACCGGGCTCAATATATTCCGACCCAACATTGTACATTGCTGGTCGTGATTATCGTGAGACTTTCTGTTCATTTGCTCAAACCACGGTTTGCGGTCATCAGGAAAGGATGGAGTTTTGCCGCTTGACAAAAAATTTTGAGGGTCGAGGAGCTCCATGTCTATAAGATCTTGAATATCATATTTCAAACTGAGGCATTTATTAGTAGCATGACTAGGACGTAAATGGTAATCACAAAATTATTTCATTTGGAAGGTCCTGGGAAGAGGATTAGGAACAGGCTCTGGTCTCAATAGTGTTATCATTCTTTCCTTGAGCAACCATTTCAAAGCATCAGGTCCTGAGATCGGCAAGTCGGTGAATTCTCTTTTAGGAATCTCATATGGTGGTTCTTAGTCATATTTAAGAATTAGGGGCCCAACAGAATCTTGCTGGTGCTGAGAGACAGAGTTCCTGGTAATAATATCCTGGACTTTGGTATTTTTCTCAGCGAAATATTCAGAACTTTGTGACTGACAATACCAGGTTTGCATTTGTTGCTTCATCTGATGAACTTCTTCTGTTAGCGCGGCCATTTGTCTAGAGAGATTCACAATTAGTTCTTCTAAACCCATAACCATTGAGAGGCTAGGATCTTTGCCCTTAGAAACAACAGTGGTTTGACCAAATTTCTCAGTCAATTGAGCTTTGATGAATTGATTTTCTTCCTTCAATTCCTTCACTTGCTGGACGAACTGGGTCAAGGCTTCCATGATGTAAGAGAGCTGGGAATTTTCTGTAGAGTCTGCCATGAGTATGGGAGGAGAGGATTATAGACGCTTCCAAAGGAAATGGGGAATTAGCTTCCTCGCTGACCGCAAATAGATTCCAATCCAAGAAGCTTTCCTGGATTTTCAGTTGTGAACAGTCCTGACAGGAAAAAATAAGAACGGTATATGAGCTTGACATTCAAGGAATGTTCCTTCTCAATGACTGAAAAGAAGATTACACACTAAGCAAGTAATTGGGACAATAAAATGAATCCTAAAGGACCAAAACATGACAATGATGACAAAATCGTATAAGGAAATGCCCCTAGTTCAAGGATCATGAGAGTGAACTCTGAAGGACTTAGCAAAATAATCTTGAAAAAGGTTACCCTTAGAGTAAGAAGAGACTAAGGGTACAAGTACGATCAGATCATCAAGATTGCACAATCAAATGATTGAGACACAATTCCTGCCAATTGAGAAAGGGAATGAAGACATAATCGAATCCCACAAGAGGCGAATGATAGACACATGATCAAAAGATGAGATTGCATAGGATTGCTTTCAACGGGTAGATCAGGAATGGCTAATCCTAAGAGATCTTAGGAAAGATGGGATTTATATCCTAATCCCAAAGGGAAAGTTTTTTAATCTTCGTATATTTTAACAGTGTTACCTGAAGGCATCAAACCCTAATCATAATCTAGCGGAGTGGAGAGAGGATCTCGACTCAAGACTTTGTTAGTGTTCCTAAGAACCGATCGTAGCCATTAGAACATGGACTACGGCCTAATCTAGACACCATTGGATAAGATATCATAATCTAAGCTCACACACGTGATGCACGTGTGTGAGTATACTATATGACTGTGTGGGGTAATCTAGGGGTAAGGCCAAGAGTTCCCTTAGCGCGAATCCGTGCTCAATATACTGTACCAGTGTCCGGCGTATCAGTACGTGAACAAGAGATTCGTTTACGCACCATAAAGGTACTAGGCTAAGAGTGGAATGCTTCTCTAGCACAGAGGCACCAGGTGATGAAATCCCAGTCAACCATGCTAGATAACACTCTGGGTTCCTAAAATAGGACGTGTGTGCAAGTGAGATGCAAGGGTTTAGATGCAAGTGATGTAATTGTGTACAATAAGTTCTCGCGATTCTATGATGCCTTCAGGTTTTGTTAGATTAAGTTTGAGTATGATGTGATGAGAAAATAACACATACAAACTAATCTAGCAAGTATAAGATACAAGATAGAGTTTTTTATGAGCCAGCTAAAATAAATTCAAACCAATTATCTTTTGAAATTTTAATGAAGTTAGGTGATCCCCAGCAGAGTCGTCAAACTGTGGGACCCAATCCCGCGGGAGGGGAATGGCCCGCGAGGCGCCTCCCTCTCTCTTGGTATCTCGTACCCACGCGATTGGCGCGTGCCATTTATTATTGATTTAATTCATCTTTTTCATGAACTTGGGATCACTAAAGCAATCCGAATTCCACGCAAAAGAGAATGACAGAGTCGCCACCTAGATGAGGGATCTAGGACCCATAAATAACCAAAAATCTAGACTCGTTACCTGGTTACGAGAATGGAAGGTATGGGAAGTTACCACCACAAGCACCATCCTCACCCGATAATCTGGTCTTCGATTCCAAAAGTTAACTCTCTTGAATTTCTTTTAATTGGCCCATTTAACTCTATTGAAGTGCGGACTATGTGACATGCATCATAAAATCTAATTTTAATGTAATTCCTAAATGTGTATCTTGATTTTCTTAATTTGTTAGAATTCAATCTAAGTGAAAGTTCTCATAAAATTCTAATTTCATGAAAACTCCTAAGTGATTTAATTATTTTTAATTTAAGGATTAATATACAAAACCCCACCACTTATGTGTGGAGCCGACTCGTGATTGGTATGTCATCAAGCATCCAAGCTGCCTACGTACCTAAGCCTCACTGAGATCAGAGTCGATCGTAGTTCGGTGCATCTGAACTAAGCTACTTATGCCTAACTCATCTAAAACACCAATCTAGACTGGATTGATTGTTTTAACGATTTAAGAGAAATTTTTTAGTTCAAGTTGAAGATTTTATTATCCTAGGACTTCTTCTAATATGCTATATAATCCTATCTAAGTGCAAGTCGTCCCTCAGACTAATGCAGGTTAACCTACATCCTAGGTAACTAGGTTTCTCCTAGGAAAAAATTGGGTGACTAGTGTAACTAGATCTATTGCACGGTTGCTATCCATAGCAAACGGCCGTGATGAGGCTGGACTCCTAACTCTAGGACTCCCTAAAACCTAAGACATGACGTGACGTAAGTGTTCCTAAGGGGCCCCTAAAGATTCCTACGATAGGAGACCGCAATCCAACGGTTCCAAAGACATGGATCGAGTTAACTCAATTTGTTGGACTTAATGATTTTTTTATTTTTCAAAGTATTTTCGATTCATAAACATCTAAGGAATACCAGAGGCTCTATGGTTGGCAAATTTCAGCCTTGAGTTACATCCATGGAAGGGCATCATGCTCTCAATCCTTGTATAATTTAACACATAAATTATAGTATATTATTGCCTGGCACGATTCTCAGGATTTTCGTGGATAGTGGACCTCGGAGCCAACAACATACTATAATTTACATGCTCATATTATGCAGGAACTATCACAATTAGTATACGATTATAAATGCGATCTCGGCAGTTAAACCGTCACAGCATAGTCAATTTACAAAGGGAATCTATAACCTCTAGGATTTCTGTTTCAAACAATTTTAAGGTTAAATATATGATGAAAAATTAGGATTTTCTTGAAGTTTTCACTGACTTTTGTGTTGATTTGCTATTAAGTTGTGATTTATTAACATTAAGACCAGATTGCTATAACCCTATGCAATCGAACTCCAAATTCATTGCAACTTTTTCAATAACAAGATATGAATCATTTTAGACTACTGGAAGAGTTTCATGAATTTGAAACAAGTTTTGCTATCAATTTCTAAATTTTCAACATTTAGGTCAAATGGTAAATTAACAAATCAACTCATAGCATACGAATCTAAAATCAAGTAAACCTATTACAGTATAGATAGAATCATGGTATTAGACTACTGTAAAAATTTCAAATGTGTTTATCAATATTTGATGCCAATTACAATTCACACAAAATTCGGATAAAATCAATGAATCAATTAAAAAGTAGATTAAATAGTATCCTAAAATCATGTGAAAATTCCAGTAGATATTAAATAGGTTATATGATTTACTATCAAAATTTCAAGACCTAATAATTAATGCTCCTCCATAAAATTGATTTTTGAATAAAAAGGGGATTTTGTTTCCTAAGAATTAAAACTGGTTTTTTTAAAAGAAAATTTTGAAATCATATTAAACCTTTGTAAAATCTTTTGAAAATTTTTTAGTAACCTTCTAATGGCCTAAAATACTGGTTTGTAGGAAAACGATTTGAAATTTCATTAATTTAATATAAAAAAGATGTACGACACGTAAAACGAAGAAGCGATTAGAAAACAAATAAAAAGCATTTTCTCGAAAAAACAATTTCATGTGAAATTCAATTTATTATTGAACATTAATTCTGGAGAGTTTCATCAATTTTTAAAACCTTTTGATATTCATTAAAAATGGCCGAAATTTAAAATAATTTAAAACCGGATTAAAAAAATTTTAAATATCGAAAACTTTTTGGGTGGTCTGGAAATCAACAAATTGGTTTGGAAACAAGATTTTACAAATTTTGGACATGGTTTGATATTCTTTTGGCTTCGTTCATCAAGAAATAACCCCTTTCGGTGTTATTTTTGAAAAAAATAGAATGAAAATTAAAACGGCCAAACCGCGATTGGAAATTAAGTTTCTAGTTGTATTTTATTGAATAGAAATCCCAAAAAGTATCAGTTTTTAAAGAAACCCACATTTACAAATACTTGCTTTGATAATCCGATTTAAATCCATATTGAATAAAAAATGAAAGAAAATCATTATTAAATGGAGAAAAATTAATTTTTTGGTGAAATTTTGGATTTTAAAAACTTATAATCTATATTATAACATACTGGAATTTCAAGAAAAAATTTATTGATTTGATCTATCAAAAGTAAAACCCTAGCATGCTTTTCTACTTTTGATATTATAAAGATAAAGATCCTACCTTTGATCGCGCTCCTTGTCTCTAGGGTGTGTAGATCCGAGGTATACGCTTTGTCGCACCCTTTTATATGATGAAGAAGAACTAAAAAACACCCCAAAGATCCTTGATGTGTGATTTGTTGAAGAAGAAAAGGAAATTCAAGAATCCCTTTTGTAAAGAACCCTCGAGAGAAATGAACACACTTCAAGAGAGAAGAGGTTTTTTCTCTTTCTTTTTTTTTCTGGAGGAGAGAGAAAAGAACGAATATGGATTTTTTTTATCTTTTCTAGGATTGTTTGCTTTGATTTTTAAACAAAAAATGCTAGGGTTAAGAGAGAAATAGTAGTAGTTTCCAATGTGAGAGCTCCTTTTTGGCTTATTTCTAATTTTCCCCTCTTGCTTTCTTTCTTTCTTGTTTCTAAATTGAATTTGATTCCAATCTTAATTTCTTGTCAATCAAGACATACTATTCTTCATTCAACATTGCTTCTTTGGAAGAAAACATTTTTTAAGCAATTATTCATCTTTTCCTTCTTTCCTTCTTTTCTTTTTTATTCTTTTTATTTTTCTTTTAACAAATATGATGTCACCATTGTGACATCATCAAGGTTGGGTGCTCAACTCATGTGGGTTAGCCATGTGGGGCGCCCACCATGATGGTCGAACCATATGGGTGAACCCACATGAGCTCCATCTTTGTGGCCTTTAGCCCAATGGGCCATTTCACACGGGTTTTGAATTTTTCCGTAAAAATTCAATAAAATCTTTCTAAATTCAACATTCTATATATAGACCCAACCCATTTGACATTTATGGTGCATCCCTCACACATGATTGGACCATCTTTTTTGGAAAATAACGTTTCAGGACCAAAATACCCCTATTTGATTGTTAGACATCCAAATGCGACCAAAATACCCTCAGATTGGTTCACCCCTAAAGGGAAAAATTAAAAATGAAAAGTCTTTGTGGTCGAACTTTAAAAATAGAAACTTTTAAAATTGGGTCCTTTCGGTGAGCAATATTAAACAGGATCATTTGGTATCCCTTGAAAATACCCAAAATGCCCTCAACACTCAGAATTTCTAAATTAAGAGAAACCCCCGAGAAATTCTAAGTTTAGTAGGTCTTTCAATATTCGGGAAATCATTCATAATCTCTCAGACATATTTCGGGGATCAAAAGAATTACACAGAAAATGATCAAATTACCCTGAGGTGCTAGAATTTGGCGAGACTAGGGAAAACCCTGAAAAATTCCAAATATAGCAGATTTCGAAAAATTTATGAACGGACTCAAGATTTCTTAGACACAACTTAGGGACCAAATATGATATGTTGAAAATGTCTAAAATACCCCTAAAGTGCAAGACTAAGAGAAAATCTTAAGAGATCTAAATTTATCATGTTTCCCAAATCTTACGAAATTACTCATAATCTATCAACCGTACCCTCAAGGTGGTTTTGGATATATGAGAAATGGTTGAAATATTCATAAGATGATAAAAATGTGGAAGCCCCATGAGTTTCTAAAAATAGCAGCTTTTCCAAAATTTGTAAAATCACTCGAGATTTCTCAAATATAAATCGGGGGTCAGACAAGACACATCAGGAATGACCAAAATACCCCTGTAGTGTAAAAATGGGCAAAAATGAGGGAAACCCAAAAAATTCTAAAAATAACAGATTTTTTCAGTTGGTTGGAAACTTGAATTTTCATCTTCTAGATACCATTGGAACACCCTAGAAACCTTTAGGATCGCGAATCAACTTCAGAACTCCTTCAATAAGGTGAAATATACCCTAAAATGCACAGATGCCTAATCCTAGGCGGAATGCGGACTCGAGACTTGATAAACTACCGAATCTTTTACTTTTTAAAGTATAGCAAAATTGGGGTGTCTACAACATGCTCATAGTGCATAGGAGTTGGGCGGCACGGATGTGTGCACTATACACAGTGCACGATTTGGGTCCAAATACGATTTGGGTCCAAATAGGCTTTGGGTGCAGGTCCGGGTTGCGGATCGGGGTGCGAGTAGACGTAGTGATCGAATTGCAGGTTTTGGGTTGGGTTCGGTCTGGGTTGGACCGGGTTAGCTGAATCAGGGTTGAGCCGAGTTGGACCGAGCTGGCCCGGGCTGGGTTAGGTCGAGTTCAGTTAAGTCTGGTGAGCTCGAGTTCATGTGCGGGTGGTTTAATTCCAACAGGGTTTATGGGAGTATAGCTCATGGACACATAAGTTTTATGCAAACAGTGCATAGTATGGTTATGATAATGTAATCTGGGTCCAATGCATGGGGACATAGCCATTGAAATGCTTGTGGGTATTGCATCAAGATGTATGGTAATGGGTATGATAATTATGGTCAAGGGATGGATGGGCTACAAGATCGAGTAATTGGATGTGGAACATGGGTTAAGGGATGTGTGGCCGGATGTGGTTATGGTGCTGTTGTTGCTACGAATGGGTGATGAATGAGCAATATGTATGCTATTATGGGTTGATGGATTGGATGAAATATGGTGGTCGGTGGTTGAGTTATGGGTGAATGGACGATGCTGATTTGGTTTGGACAAGTGGCTGCATTGGATGGGTGTGGTTCGGGTGAACCAGGTGGGTACGGCTCCGGTTGAAACGGGTTAGGTTGGGTGCGGCACAAAGTGAACCGGATTGGGTTGAGCGAGATTCGGGTTGGGTCCGGGTTTGACAGAGGTGGTGCAATTTTGGTTTGGACAGGGTTGGTCCGAGTTGGACCAAGTTGGGTCCGAGCAAACTTGGGTTGTGTTAGATTGGGTCGAGGCTGAATGAGTCGGGGGTTCGGGTCAAGGCCAAGTAGGCCGTGGGTTTGAGTCAAGGCCAAGTAGGTTGCGGGGGTGAGGGTTATGGGTACGGCCTAATGTGCGGGTTAGGACGAGGCTTAAGGTGCGAGTTAGGTTGGGCTTGGGGTTTGGGTGGGGGCGCGGCTTGGGTTGAGTTGGGCGCGGCTTGGGTTGAGTTGGGTTGAGTTACGTTGTTGTTAGGTTCGTTAAGTGGGGTTTGGTTGGACCGAGTGGGTCCGAGCAGGGTTGGGTTGAACCAAAATGGGTTTGGTTTGAGTGAAATATGGGTTAGGATTTGGTAGTGTTCGGGTTGCGGGCTGCATGGGATATCTGCATGCGGGTTTAGAGTAGAGAGGGATCGGAAACAACAAGAGAGAAGAAAAGATAAGCAACGATACAAACATGTATATTTCTATAGGATAAATTGAAAGAAACATGGAACTTGGCCTACCTCTTTCCGGACCTTGATGTCGATCCTTTGCCTTCGAAGTTGATTTTGATGAAGAACCAGTTGCTTGTTGATCCCAATATAAGGATAGAGACCCAACTAATCAAAAGAGTGGTTTCGGGCAAGAGAGTTCAGAAATAAAGTGACGGTTTCAGCCAACAAAGGACAAGGGGGGATGGAGATGGGTTTCGGCCAAGGTTGAAGGACCGGTGAGGGAGAAGGTAGTCGGCCAAGGTAGTAGGAAAAGGGGTAATTTGGCTATGGGGAGATGGTGATGGGGTCTATGGAGATAGGATGTATAAACTATTGGATGAGGAGCTATGGTCGGTTGGAGTGCACTGTTGGGTTGCTTTAATTCAATGGAGGATGGTGTGGGTATGAGGAATAGGCTATGAGACTATGGTTGATGGGTGTGAAACATGGAGTGTGGATGTGGTCATGGAGAGGAAGAGGCTAAGAATGATCGGCCATGGAAAGGGAGGGACGATGGTTCTCTTCTTTTTTTGTCTTTCGGTTCTACCCCCCCCCCCCCCCCCCCCCTTTCAAACCCCCTTTCAAAGAGGATGGATGCATGGATTTATATAGGATGAGAGGCAAGAGTTGCTATCTTGAGAGGGTTCGGAAATGTAGGGTTGAGATTGAAAGGATCAATTCTTGGAAATAATGGCAATTGTGGGATGATAAAAAGGCTAGAATATTCTTTTTATAAATCTTTAGAAATGTTTGGAGTACATGGAAAATGCCCAAAATATAGCCTATTTTAAATAATAGAAAGAGCTTGTATGGTGGAGATCTCTTGCTAAAGTTTAGAAACAAAAGGGAATGTATGAGATATGCCAAGTGTCCCTATAAAATCTTACAATTTGGGCATCTCTTGAGGACATAAAGAAATGTTCAATTCAGCCTTCTTGGATGAAATTTTAGCAATATTACTCCCCAATTGTATGAGGACAAATGTCATTTTCAACTTCAAGCAAATCTTTTAACCAATAAGCTTGCTATACATATCTCTCTCCCAATTTGTAAATATTTCTTCAAAAATCCTCTAAATCCTCTAAATTACTAAAAAATAGGGTAGTGGAAAGCTTGGCACGTTTTCCCATTGGGAAAACGTGGGGGGAGAGAGAGAAAACGGGGAAAGAGCAACCCTGTGGAAACACGAAAACGCCGTTTCCGGGAGATTTTGGTGTCCGATTTCAATAATTCTTTCGCCATTGGAATCGTTAATTTTTCCTCTCTCATTTAAGCCCAATATTGCCATAGAAATACTGTTTTCAGAATTTTCGACCAATGCGAGCCTCCGATATCCGTCGGTAGATCTTTTTTCCAAAGATAGAGCAAATCAGTGGTCCACACGAACCAACTGATTCGATCAACTTTGGGCCAACGGTTAAAACTATTAAACCATGATATTTATAATAGTTGAGACATTAGAAAGTTTTTATATCGGTGATTTAATGGGACGATTTCGACGGATCTCGCTTATCCTGCCTTGATCCGTAACTTTTCACTGGGTTTATGCTTAATTAAAGTGGCCCAATGTTTAATCCAAATTTGAGATTGACCTTGATTGATATTATTTTGAATAAATGATCACAAATTCTTGATAAAGAAAGATACCTAGCTAAAAAATCAGTCATCAATCTGACGATTTACGGAAATCGAGTCTCATAATGGAATCAGGGTCCGGGTTGTGAAGTGACCCTAGCTTATTTTGTCCCGATTGATGATCAGTAAAGTCAGATCGAGATATTAATGACCTAAAACATATAAATCCATGATAGAGGGACTCCCACATGGATTTAATACACTAAAGTTACAAATCAGGGTATTTTTCCAATATTTCGGATCTAATCATCTTACCAGGTACATCTCTTTATCATTTTTATTTTCAGGGAATGTGGGGATGCATATTTTACCAGTGAAATTCCACGGATAATATATTAAGTTATTGTTGGTTAAAGTGTAGCAAAATGAGGGTGTCTACAGTCATCTACACGGATCATCGAAGTCTGAAGAATCTTATGGCCCAGGTAATCCATGTTGGAGTTTTTTTATATTTTTTAGCATTTAATACCTTAAAAGTTTTTTGTATATATGTGAATGAAAATTCAAAGGTTGTAATTTTACAATGCTACCGTTTTACTTCTTTATAATATTTTATTGCACTTAAAAGCTTTATGCGTTTTCACATTGTAATATTATAATGTGTTTACAACTTTACTCTCATTTTAAATTTTAGTCATTTGCAATGCCTATTGTGACCGTTGTACAACGGTAGACATATGGATTGTAATGAATAGTGTATTATAAAGAGAACTCGATTGCAAGAGAAGTATAGTGGTGTTGTATCCTGGAGATAGGTTGCAAGAGAACCCGATTACATACCTTTCATGGTGGGGCGATAATCTATCTTAAAGGTAGCGTTAATCCGTAACGTGCCTCTGC
This sequence comes from Tasmannia lanceolata, assembly GCF_043159265.1. NCBI lineage: Eukaryota > Viridiplantae > Streptophyta > Magnoliopsida > Canellales > Winteraceae > Tasmannia > Tasmannia lanceolata. The sequence continues at coordinate 4,156,691 of NW_027518721.1, forward strand.
CACTCAACTTTATTTTCAATTTCATTTCCATTAAATTTTGCTTTGCATCTTGCTAACGGTTTTGAGGATCGCATTTAAGATCACAACCGGTAATTTCATTTTCTTATGTGATTCCAATTAGTTACTTTATTTACTTCATTTAAATTGTTGAACTAATCTACTTGACCCCAAGATTATTATCTAACAATCCAGACCCCAGCACAACAACATTATCTATGTAAATTGTTGGGATATGACTATTCTATTGTTTACAAACCTGGGAAGGATAACCCTGCAGCTGATGCATTGTCAAGAATTGAAGAAATTATACCTGAATCAGACTTCCTCCCTGTTACTCACATGCAAATGGCTGTATACAAACCAGTATTGGATATCTCAAGTCAAATTCAATTGGAAAATACGACTGACCCTGAGTTATTGGCAAAGCATACAGAAATTGAACAGGGGCGCGCCTCACCAGAATTTATAGTTCGAAATGGCCTCATTTTTCATAACCAACGTATATTCATTGGTTCTTCTATCCCATTATATTTTAAGATCATGTATGAGTTCCACAGTACGCCTTCCAGTGGCCACACAGGTGTCTTGCGAACCATTCTTCGGATCTCTGAAAGTTTCTTTTGGCTGACCTTACGTGCAAATGTCAAATACTTCAGCCAACAATGCCTCATTTGTCAACGGATAAAGTATGCTACATCTACACCGATGGGTTTACTTCAGCCATTGCCTATTCCGAAACAAATTTGGGAGGATGTTGTAAGCCCCAGGGTCTACTCTCCTATCTTGTTTTGATGATTCTAAACATAATTGATTGTGTTATTGAATACTAATCAATTTGCCTTGAAGTGTTGTGTTTAAGATAGGATTGATCATTGAAGGAACCAACACACTACATGGTCATGCTTGAAGACGTACCGACACAAGAGTCAAAGGAGCTAAGTGGAGCTCACATCATCTCTCAAGCAAGCATACACAAGATGGAAGATCAATTGAAGACCAAGACTAAAGAGAAGTTGAAGGTTACATAGGTATCATTATACATCCTCTCTCTTCAGATTTATAAGTCAAGGCAAGGTTGTAGACACCCCATTTTGACCGTACCCTAATCCCTCCCTGTTTGAGCACAACCCCATCAAATCATTAAATTGGAACCCCAAATTCTACCTTAGAGCAGGTTAGGGTCCCACCAGGATCCCTGTAAAATTTCATTAGGATCCGAGCACGTTTGCCTAGCGAACGAGCTAAGACAGTGTCGTGGTGCAAGTTCAGGGGGGTGAAATATGTCATTTCCCATGTACAAGAGGGCATTCTTGGAAATTTCTATTGCTTACTCTACAAGCAATGAGTAAGGGCCATTGGATTAAATCAGAAGGGTAGGATTGTGCAAAGACAAAGGAATCTTCACCCCATTTTTCTGCTTAGACCCCCCCTGCTAGTATAAAAAATGGTAGTAAATGCACTAGAGTGGGCTGTCCATTGGGAAAGAGAGGGGGGGGCAAATATATCATTCCCCTTTCTTAAAAAGCCCAACAAATTAGAGTTTGGAAGAGGGCTTTTTCTCATTTTTGAGAAAAGAGGGAGAGAGAGAGAGAGAGCCGCAAGAGAGAGTGGAGAAAGAGGATTTGCAGCCGCCGACCATCATCCCCACCTCCGACCATCATCTCCGGCCAACCATCTCCCTCTTCTTCTTCCTCTTCTTTTTCATTTCATCTACCACCACACCCATTCCCCATCAACCACCCCATCTTCATCTCCTCCGGTGATCCTCACCAGAATCCGACAACCTCCACCATCTCAGCCGCACCACCACCTCCATTAAACCCAAACCCTCTTCCATTTTCGACCTTTTGTTTTCCAGCCACCCACCTCCATTGATTCTGGCAATCTTGCCGGAATCCGACCATCCTTCGTCCACCACCGGCCACCTCCATCAAACCCCCTCTCTTAGCCACCATTTCGCCTCCACCATCATCCGACCACCGCCACTACCCCTCTATTTTCACCATCCATTTTCACTATCATCTCCTCCATTAAAACCCACCCCCATCGGTTACCCATCTCCACTACCTCCGACCCCATCTCCATTGATTCCGGCAAGCTTGCCGGAATCCGATCACCACTGTCAAACCATCTCCACCTTCTCCTTCATTTTTCCCTTTTCTCCTCTGCAAAACCCAAACCCCTCTTCGAACCCATCTCATTTTCTACCCAAAATCCCCATTTGAAACCCACCACCACCCATTTTCTTCTTCTTTTCCACCTCCGGCCATCTCCCTCATCTTCTCCGGTCGTGCCACCTCCACCCACAACCATATGCAATTCCTCCATCACCTAACCCTCTTCCACAATCATCTTCATCTTTTCATCTTCACAACCTTCGAAACCCTCTTCTTAAACCCCTGTTTACAGCCACCAAACCCATCTCAACCTCCTTGATCTCCACCACCTTGCCGCCCATAGCCACCAATCCCATGCCCTTTGCCTCCATTAAAACCACTCTAGACCTTGCCACCACCAAAACCATTTCATTTTACCTCCACCAGCCATCCCCATCATCTCCTCAGACCTCCCTTTTTATCCCCATTCCATTGAAACCTCCTCAGCCATTAAAACCCATCTCAACCACCATACCCTATTTTTAGCCCTATCTCCACTCTCATTCCACCCGAACTCTCTTCATTTCTCCTTTTAGTCTAAGGTCATGGAAACCCAAATCCAACCACCACTTACCTGATATTTGGAGCCTTAACCAATTCAAAGAAAAACACCTTGGATCTGATCTCTTCGCCGCCATCACGATCATTTATTGAAGGGAGGAGGGTCGAATCGATAGCTTGATTGGTTCAGAAGGTGTGCTTTGCTTCTTCAATTTTCTAGCTCATCTCATTTCTGATTCAGGTGAGTAATTACTCTGTTCATCTTGTTTGAATGCTATATTATGTTCTGGGCCTTTTTGTTAATTGTGGTTGGTTGTAGTTTGGAAATGGATGTTAACCCTTGAGTATTCTAATGATGATGATTGGTAAATGTCTTGATGGTAACTAGTTTAATTCAAGAGGCCTGTTTCATGGTATCCCTCACTCAACCGCGGATTTGAATATGCTGATATTTCTTGTTGATTGCCCCTTCATCATTGTTAACTGAGTTTTTCTTGTTGATGTGTCTGGGTATGTGGTTTGGATATTATTTCTTAGGGTTAAGGGAACATCAACTGTTGGTGGAACCATTTATTTTTCTTGGTTTGAATGAAGAAAAATGAGATAAGCATACCCTGTATTGTTATTCATGATCCCTTGATGTGTATTAATTTCTAGATAAGAATGACTCTATCAGGTTCAGTTGGAGTTATTTTGGTTGGTATGGATGCTATTCACTTGATTCTCTGAATTTTAAAATAAAATGTCCTACTGCCCTTAATTATGTAGTTATGTGTTCAGAAAAATGGGCTGAAATTCTTTGTGAATCTCATGTTTAAATGTTAGAGAAGCTTTAGAATAAGAAATATTGTGCACGACTGTGGCTACTGCTCTTGTGTCGATCAATCTAATTGAAGTGAGACAGATCTCTTTTCCCTGTCATTTCTTTTGTTTGGAAGTAGCTTGTAGGAAGTTATTGTTTGTTATTCTCTTTCACTTACTCAAAGATGAAATTCTTACTTGTTACATGTTTCGTATGGTGTCACAATTGCTACATCTCTTCTTTATGAGCATTTACATTTAACTTCATTGGAGAGGCAGATTGGTTCTGTGTGCATTTCATTTTTTAGGTTCAGGTTACTGACATTCTCGCCATCATGTATTGATAATGAGATTAACTCTTGGCTCATCTGTCTTGTCTTGGATTCCAATTATTAGATTTTTGCTCCAATAATGGTCATTGAATGTTCCTGTCCTCTATATGCATGCCTCTATGATGTTTGTTAGAAAGATTGAATGGGCTTATATTAACAGAAAAGCATTTATTAACATCTTAATATTAATTGAAATTTGTTACTATAATTGTTGCATGCTTAATTTATTGAGTTGAATGGATCACTACATCCCATTATCTCTTAGAATGGGGCGATGAAGGCGCTAGCCCAAGCCCATCCTTAGGGGACTTGCTCAGTCCAAGTAGCATACCCCTCCTTTGTATATAGGAGACTCGCCCAGTCTCATCAGATGTTTGCGTCATTTGTGTCTCAGAGACAAGCCTTGTCTCATATAGAGAGTTTCCCCTTTAGGAGGCTTACCTAGCCTCATGTTAGAGTGACCTCCTCCTTTAAGGCGAGTCTTTGACTTGGCAGTGTTATTAGAGAGTCTCTGACTCATTTGTACTCCCTCCCTAATGTTATTAGTCCGGAGTTTCTCCTTTAGAGTTGTCATTACTTCGCTTTGATTAGAGACTAACTCAGTCTTATTAGAGCCTTCCCTGCTTGGGATCTTAGATTATTTTCTCTCTTCTTGGGACACTAACTTTCTTGTTGTGGTTTGTCTCTTTGAGACGCTAGTTGCCTGTTTGGGGTTTCCCCTTTAGATTTAGGGCTTTGCCCTAGTTTGTGGTGTTACTTGCATGTTCCCTGTAAGAGTGAAATCATTTTAAGATCCAAAAGCATTGGAATATTTTTAAAATCCAAAAAAAAAAAATTGAATATTTTAAAATTCAAAAACATTAGAAATTTGAAACTCAAAAACATTGGAAAACTTTAAAAATATCAAAAACATTTGAAAAACATTAAAACCGTTAAATCATTTGAAGTGTTAGGTTTTAGTTAGGAAAGTTCGTTTCGAACTACGTTGGCTTGATCCTCTTTCACGAGGTACGTAGTGCAGCTTGGGATCTTTATCCCAAGTCCAGCCAAACTTTGTAAATAAATTATTTAACCCTTTTAAAAATACCAAAAATCTTCCAATGTCTTAATGTCATTAGTGAAGATTCTTGGTTGTGGCATAGGAGGTTGGGTCATGCCGGAATGGATCTCATTTCGACCCTCTCCTCAAAAGAAATTGTTAGAGGATTGCCTAAGTTCAAATACACCAAAGATCACATTTGTAGAACTTGTCAATTAGGAAAACAATTAAAAAGCTCATTTGCCCCTAAAAATATGATTTCAACCACCTACCCCTTGCAACTACTTCATATGGATCTTTTTGAACCAATGAAGACAAGTAGCCTAGGTGGAAAAAGGTACGTGTTTGTAGTTGTGGATGACTACTCACGATTTACATGGGTCATATTTTTAGCACATAAAGATGAAACCTATGAAAATTTTCTTAAATTGTGTAATCAAATACAAAATGAAAAAGGTATTGCCATATCTTACATTAGGAGTGACCATTGAACGGAATTTAAAAATGTACATTTTGACACTTACTGTAATGAACATGGCATCAAACACAATTTTTCGGCACCTAGGACACCTCAACAAAATGGGGTTGTAGAAAGAAAGAACCGAACCCTCCAAGAAACGGCTAGAACTATGTTGCATGAAAATGATCTCCCTGGATTTTTTTGGGCGGAGGCGGTTAGCACCGCTTGCTATATCATAAATAGGGTATATATAAGGCCAATTTCTAAGAAAACACCTTATGACCTTTGGAAAAACTTGAAACCAAATATAAGTTATTTTAGAGTGTTTGGCTGTAAATGCTTCATCTTAAACATTAAAGATAATTTACACAAATTTGATAAGAAGTCGGATGATGGCATATTCTTAGGATATTCTTCACATAGCAAGGCATATAGAGTATTTAATAGAAGAACTCTAGTTGTAGAAGAATCCATGCATGTGACATTTGATGAGAGAGAGCCAACACCTCAAGAAATGCCACACGATGAGGATGAACCTATTGAACATCTCTTACCTAAAACAAATGTTCATCCCCATGCATCTACAAGTAATACTTTACCTAGTGAGGAAGTAGAAAAAGATGAATATTGGTTGATGGCTATGCAAGAAGAGTTGAGTCAATTCGAAAGGAACAAGGTGTGGAGGCTAGTGCCTAGACCTAGTGATCATCCAATCATTGGCACGAGATGGGTGTATAGAAACGAATTGGATGAAAATGAAATTATCACTAGAAATAAAGCTAGGCTTGTAGCCCAAGGGTACAATCAGGAGGAAGGAATAGACTATGATGAGACATTTGCTCCTGTTGCCAATATGGAAGCTATTAGGATACTCTTGGCATATGCATCTCATAAAGGATTTAAACTGTATCAAATGGATGTCAAAAGTGCCTTCCTAAATGGCTATATCCAAGAGGAAGTGTATGTTGAGCAACCTCCAAGTTTTGAACACTTCAAACATCCAAATCATGTCTTCAGGCTTGATAAAGCTTTATATGGATTGAAGCAAGCTCCTAGAGCTTGGTATGAGAGGCTTTGCACTTTTCTAGTGGAAAAAGATTTTGAAATGGGAAAGGTGGATAAAACCTTATTTATCCAAAGAGAAAATCAAGATATCCTCCTTGTCCAAATCTATGTGGATGACACCATCTGTGGCTCAACTAATCAAAAAATATGTGACGAATTTGCAACTCTAATGAAAAATGAATTTGAAATGAGCATGATGGGTGAGTTAACCTACTTCTTAGGACTCCAAATTAAACAATACCAAAATGGGATATTTATAAATCAAGAAAAATATACAAATGAGTTATTAAAGAAGTATGGCATGCATAGCAGTAAGATATCAAGAATTCCCATGAGTACAACTGCTAAGCTAGAAAATGATGAATTTGGCAAATCTGTGGACCAAAAGATGTATAGGGGTATGATAGGTAGCTTACTCTATTTGACAGCCAGCAGACCAAACATTATGTTTACTATCTGTCTCTGTGCTCGATTTCAATCGGATCCAAAGGAGTCTCACCTATCGATAGTAAAGAAGATCTTAAAGTACTTAAGAGGAACCCAAAGTCTGGGACTATGGTATGAAAGATCCACTGCCTTCACTCTCATTAGATATTCAGATGCAGACTTTGCTGGATGTAGAGTGGATAGGAAAAGCACTAGTGGGACTTGTCAATTCTTGAAAAAAATCACTTGTTTCATGGTTTAGCAAGAAACAAAATTCAGTAGCTCTGTCCACAACAGAAGCAGAATATGTGGCAGCTGGAGCTTGCTGTGCACAAGTCCTATGGATGAAAAGCACATTGATGGACTATGAAATTAAAATGGAAAATATTCTCATACAATATGATAATACTAATGTTATAAGCTTAACAAAGAACCCCATACAACACTCTAGAACAAAACATATTGATATTAGGCACCACTTCATTAGAGATCACTCACAAAAAGGGGATATTTGCTTAAAATATATCAACACTGAAGAACAATTGTCGGATATTTTTACAAAACCCCTTAGTGATGATAGAATTTGTTATATCTGAAGTGCCTTAAACATTTGGAGTGCGGATCAAGTCAAAGAAATTGCCAAATAAATACTTTGTGCCTTTCACCAGCTTATCTATATAGTATTTATATATATCATCCTTGTTTGGTAATATCTGCATGAATGAGATGTCAAATATTAATCTTAAAAATCACTCAATTTGTACTCTTAGCCTTCTTAGTTCTCTAAGATGGAGAGGTACCTTCACTTTAATAAAAAATACCTAACAATTTGACATATGCCAACATCTCGATCATGAACAGGTATATGTGGATTACTTGGCTAAATATTTTTATACCATAAGCATTAATCTAGGGGGAGTCCTAACTCAATCTTCATTTACTCCTAAATTGCTGTATATTTTAGTTCACCCTTTCTGTCGATGAGAAAAGGGGGAGAAGTTTGAAATTGATTATCTATTCAATTAACTATATGCACCATATGTTTTTTAATTGTTATCATTTATCTGTGTGCATATATTGAGGGGGAGTTCCAGCATTCACTTGCCTACTATGTCACTCCACACACACCCCATAATCAATTTTGTTTGTCATCATAAAAAAGGGGGAGATTGTAAGCCCAAGGGTCTACTCTCCTATCTTGTTTTGATTATTCTAAACATAATTGATTGTGTTATTGAATACTAATCAATTTGCCTTGAAGTGTTGTGTTTAAGATAGGATTGATCATTGAATAAACCAACACACTACATGGTCATGCTTGAAGACGTACCAACACAAGAGTCAAAGGAGCTAAGTGGAGCTCATATCATCTCTCAAGCAAGCATACACAAGATGGAAGATCAATTGAAGACCAAGACTAAAGAGAAGTTGAAGGTTACATAGGTATCATTGTACATCCTCTCTCTTCATATTTATAAGTCAAGGCAAGGTTTTTCAAAAGAGTTTTCGAAAACACTTAAGAACTAAAATAGTTTAGTGAATGGTTATGTGGTGGACCAACATGTTGGGACCCTCATAAACATTCCAAATTTGTCATAGGAATTGAGTTCCAAAAGCCCAAAAATCAAACAAGCAATAAAAATAAAGAGTCTGCTGATTTTTAGGCTTCTCGGAACTCCGAGAAATGGTCTAGTAGAATTTTTTCTTCTTCTGGCCGTTCTCTCGGAACTCCGAGAATTTGTCTCGGAGCTCCGAGAATGGTTCTCGGAGCTCCGAGAACCTCGCGACAGCTGAGAAAAGAGCCGTTGGGATTTGAATTAATTTGTGATTTTTGATATTACCACCCCAAAACGGTCATATTTTGAGGAGAAGCTATATATACTCAATCAAGAGGATTATTTTCCTCTCTTGAACATTTGAAAAACTTCCTTAAGCCTTCAAACACACTTGCAACCCATTTGAGCTTAAGAATTTGTTTTTCCCCAAACTTGCCTTGCAACTTGCAAATCTTTTGAGTTTGGATTTAGAGCTTTCACTTGCAACCACTATTCAAGAGCAATCAAGGGACTACAAAGTGCATCAAGCTTTCAAGAGAAGCCAAGCTATTCAACTTCTATTTCTTATAAAGGTGGCTAGGGCATCCTACCTTAATACCCTAGGGAGCATCGCTTAGAACTCAGCGAAGAAGGAGAGTCGGTGTAAAGGTGTAAGGGCATCCTTATTTAATATCCCTTGGAAGTGTAATCGCCTCGGAGCCGGGCATCGTGGAGGTCTCACAATAGTGGAAAACCTTAAGGACGATCTTAAGAAGAGTGGAGTAGGGCTTTGCCCGAACCACTATATATCGGTGTGTTCTTTCTTGTTCTTGCACTTTCATTTCTTTTTGGTTTGGCATTTCATTTTGTTTAAACTTATTTGCACTAACCAAAAAATCTAATCAAGAAAAGATAAATCAAATTAAGTTCAATTCTTAAATTTTCAAAAGGCATAATTTAGTGTTAAAATCAATTCATCCCCCCCCCCCCTCTTGAATATTTCAGATGTTGCCATGGACTTCATCACAGGGTTGCCAATTTCAAACGGCTTCACATTTATCTTAATCGTCATTGATCGACTCTCAAAGTATGCCCATTTTGGTGCTCTTCCCTCAACTTTCAATGCTGTTAAAGTGGCAAGGTTGTTTACTAATATAGTTGTCAAACTCCATGGAATACCCAAGTCTATTGTGTCAGATAGAGACCATCTTCATTAGTAAACTCTGGTTGGAACTATGGCAACTAAGTGGCACAACATTGAATATGTCGTATGCCTACCACCCACAAACAGATGGGCAATCAGAGGTGTTGAACAGATGTCTCGAGCAGTATTTGCATGCCTTTTCACAAGAAAATCCTAAACAATGGCTTATTGTGGGCTGAGTATTCCTACAATATTTCATTCCACACTGCATCTAAAATGACACCCTTTGAAGCTGTCTATGGGAGGTTGCCACCGACACTTCCATCATACATTCATGGGTCATCTCCAATGGAGGCCGTTGATGAGGAATTGGTCCAACGAGATGCCATTCTGCATCGACTCAAGACCAATTTTTTGCAAGCCCAAGCAAGGATGAATCCATCTCAGATAAAAAGCGTCGTGATAAGGAACTACAGGTAGGAAGTTGGGTTCTTTTGAAGCTCCAACCATACATACAACAGTCTCTTGTCACCCGGACTTCTCAAAAACTCAGCCAACGGTTTTATGGGCCCTATGAAATTGAGTCCAAGGTGGGGAACATTGCCTATAAATTAAAGCTACTGACTGATAGCAAAATCCATCATGTCTTCCACATTTCCTTGGTCAAGCCATATTATGGACCGATTACACCGATCGTCTATAACTTACCTTCCGCTAGTGTCAACAATCAACCAGTCATCTCCCCTTTGGCAATTGTTGGAACTAGGATTGTTCTCAAAGATGACAAACCCATTCAACAGGTAATGGTACAATGGCATGGACTCTTACCTGAAGATACTTCCTGGGAGGATATCCAGGCATTGCAGCTGGACTACCCCGATCTAAACCTTGAGGACAAGGTTCGTTTTCAAGGGGTCGGCATTGATAGCACTCCAGATCAACTATTGACAATGGATCTACCTGGTACCGATCCAGTGGGACCATCTATTCCAGAACAAGGACATAACAAGGAAGCAAGGGTCAAACGTCAACCCTTTTGGATGAGAGATTATGTGGATAATTAGCTGGTTAATAACTAGTAAATAGTAGTGATTGATCATTTCCATTTAGCTCTATTTGTCAACACGTGATTGGTTGTAAAGGCATATGTCAGCTGTAACAAACTGGTAGTGATTGGCTCTTATAAACAGGGCATACTACCAGAAGAGATCAACGAATGATATAATTCATTTCTTGTATCTCTCTCTCTCTATTTTCCCACCCAAAACTCTTCTTCTTCTTCTTTGTCTCTTGAATTTTCCCATCTCAGATCTATACTTCAGAGATTATCAGATCTCTAACAGACAACCATTGGTAGCCCCCAGGAGTAAATTTCTTCCACCACCTATGCATAAGATAAAGGATTAAAAAAACATTAATACTTTAGCTTTCCTTGGCAAACACAAAACGTGGCAGTAAAGTAGGCAAAAGTAGGGCCCGATATGTCTGGTTTGAGAATGTATGGAAATTAGGGCTGCAACAGGGTCGGGTAGGGTCGGGTTTTTCAAAACCCTAGCCCAACCCTGGATCCCATTATCTCGGCCCTGACCCTGAGTCAGGGCCGAAAAACCTCAACCCATGGCCCGCCCTGATTCGCCCTGATTGGGCCCTAGTGCAAATACCTGTTAAGAGTGCCAAAAATAAAGCAACCACTTATCATATAGAACAAAATGATCAATAAATAGAGAAAGGGAACAAAATAAGACAATATGAATTCAACAACATGACGGGCAACAGAGACAATTAATAACAATAATCTAAAGAAACACCAATCCAAGATAATAGAAAACATTAGCAAAAGAAACATGTATAGATGGTTCAATTCTATAATAGAAAACTTAGGGTCGGGCTGGGTCAGAGTACCTGAGGCATTAACCCAGAACCCGATCCGACCTGAGTCAGGGTCTAAAAAAATGAACCCTGACCCGCCCTCAGGGTTGGAAAATCCAGCCCTGGTCCTGTTCGGGCTCAGGGCGGGACAGGGCTGACAGGGCCAAACTTGCACCCCTAATGGAAATGCATAATTACAAGAAAGTCACTTTTATGCTCGTTAAATAATTTGAAAGACTACTGTTCGGCCATGTAAATGGCATTGAGACCATCTTGATTGGATGATTCTAGGCACTTGATCCATCAATCCTCATTCGATTCAACAAAGAAAAGCCGAGTTGTTGATATTTGAAATCCTTTTTCTTATGAAGTGAGCAGCTATTACTCCTTTTTTTGTGAATTGACGTCAAAAAGCGTTAAAGTCTGACACTTTTTTGACGTTTTTTTACCCCTTTCGATGTCAATTCACGTTCAAGTTCAAGGGGGTGCGAATCATCCTACAAGGGGTGCGAATTTATCATCTCCCTAAGTTAAAACTCTTGTTTTAGTACAATTCTCGGTAAATATATCAATTCCCAATACACCTTGTCTTTATTTCAAAATTTTTATATGTTGTCACATTCCCAATGGGCCACTAAGTTGGAGCCACCATAGCCATAGGAGTCTTAAATCAAGGGACCCACCTCTCGTACCTTACCCTAGCCCTAACCTTTTGAGGCTCCCCAAACACATGGCACATTGGTAATTATTGCCGGTGGTGGGCCAGAGTGAATGGAGATCCAAGTGCTTCATTGAATCATTATGCCTTACAACTGCCAATGGCCAACACGAAGAAAGTCACTTTTATCATCAATGGCAAAAGGATAATTTTTTAGACCTACATTGGCATAAGGTGCATGTATGGAAAATCTAGACCGTTGATCTTGATCTAGGACTTAAGATAATCTCATCACGGTGTAATCAACGACATGTAGCCAAAGTTATAGTTTTCGATTAAGATCAACGGATGTGATCAAAAGTCGTCAATTATGGTGGGCCCAAAATATCAAAAGATAAAGGCCGGGCTGCGCCTTCTGGAGTAAACCGTAAACTTGAGGCTTTGAAGTCAATGAGCAGGACGTTGCCAAGAAGAAAATCAAAAGAATTGGTCCCACCATTTAAAATTCGAAATTACTAAAATCTCCCCAATCTTCAATGAATTATCGAAAAGGGTCATGCCTCTTAATTTCTGTGCGTATTGACCAATTAATAAACTTCAGACTGTGTGTGACTGTTGACGAAGAGTTGAATGATTATCAGCACTACTGTATTATGATGAGGGCACTCTCACTTTATTAAAAGTACGGTATGACCTGCACCATAGGATGATCCAAACCGTCCATTAGATGGGCAGCCCTCAAAAATCATTTCCATAGGTTGATCCTAACCCTCCAATTTGAATGTTAGAGAATTGATCCTAACCCCCATAGATCGGACGGCTAGGATCAACCTATGGAAATGATTTTTGGGGCACAACCTATTTAGGCTGTGGCTCATCTAATGGACGGTTTGGATCATCCTATGGTGGGGGCCATACCTTACTTTTAATAAAGTGAGGAGTGCCCTCATCAAAATAAGGTAGTGCTGATAACATTTGCCTTGAATTATTGGGTAAGCATAAAAACAAAACAGGGTTATTAGACGAAAAACTAAGGGCAATACCGTCATTTTAAAATGCAATCGACGGATTTTCTATTTGACGTAGTCCTCATATCTAAAGTAAAGCTATCAGTCAAATCTCACTAAAAATGAAATGATGACTGAAAGTAGAAACCCTAAACCTAGTTTACTCTCTGCTTCAAGGCGCAAGATAGAAGAAAGGCAAAACAAAACCCTAACCCTAACCCTAACTCTCTCTCTCTCTCTATGGATCCACGGCCTCTCCGACTCCTTTCTCACCAGACCTTCTTCTCCGCCGTCCGATCAGGTGATCTCGCCGCTGTTAAGAGCATCCTTGAAGGATCTAAGGAAGAAAGCGAAGACCGATCTTCTCTCTCTTCTTTGATGTCTTTGCAGAACGATGCAGGAGAGACTGCGATCTATGTGGCTGCCGATAACAATTTGGAGGAGGTATTTAGCTACTTGATCAAGTTCTGTGATCTTGAGATTGTGGAAATCAAGTCGAATCTCGGAATCAATGCGTTACAGGCCGCCGCGAAGCGTGGGAATTCCGGTGAGATTTTTCAGCTCATCCGATGCACAAATCCTTAATTTCTTTGAAATTTCAATCCCTAACTTGTTTTCGCCTTTATTAGTTACTGGTTGATGATTTATGATGCAATAGATAAAATCTCCATTCATCTGAGATTTGATGTGTAAGATTTTGTTTGATTTATTGAAGTTTAGAGAATTAGGGTTATAGTTCAAAAAATTTCAGCTCCTCTGATGAGGAAATCCTTAATTTCTTTGAAATTTCAATCCCTAAGTTGTTTTCCCCTTTATCAGTTACTGGTTGATGATTTACGATGCAATAGATAAAATCTCCATTCCTCTGTGATTTGATTTGTAAGATTTGGTTTGATTTATTGAAGTTTAGAGAATTAGGGTTCTAGTTACCATTCAAAAAAAAAAAAAAAATTAGGGTTCTAGTTCAAAATTTTCAGCTTCTCTGATGAGGAAATCCTTGATTTCTTTGAAATTTTATCCAAAATTTGTTTCTGCTTTGAGAGTAGTATAGATTGGTTGCAGATTTACAATGCAATAGATAAAATCTCATAATGATAGAGATTGCATCCCTGATCTAAGGAATCGAAAATTCTTTCATTTTCGCTTTTATTAGTAATTTTTTTTTGAAATGGAACTTTTATTAGTAATTATTGGTTTTAGATTTACAATGCAGCAGCTAACATCTCCATTCCTGTGCTATTTGATGTGTGAATTTCAGTTTGGTTTGTTGAAGTTTAGAGAATTAGGGTTCTAGTTCAAATTTTATTAGAAAAGTCTGTTTGAGACGAGAACTGGAATAGTATCTATTATATAAGTATTGATTGATTTTTCAATATGATAAAGATTGCATCCCTAGTCTAAGGAATCGAAAAGTCTGTCTATATTTCTTTGTATTGTTTGTTTCAGAAATTTGATTTTGAAACTTGGGAATGATTTTTGTGTTTTGTAGCCTTCGACACTCATTGATTTCATCTCGCTACAAAAATTTCGGGATACTAGTCAATTTCCAACAGTAATGATGATAGACTTGTCAAATTTTCTAAGGTAATGAGTCTAAGTAGAAATTTGAAACATGTACAAGTTAGAGTAGAGCTACAGCCATAATCATGTTCAACTGTGCGATTGTAAGGAAATGTCAAGAAACATGCTACATGTATCATTAGCAAGAGCTCCTCTAATCGAGTGAACATGGTCTGCATGGAGTGCTCTATTTCTCTTACATTAGCTGATAGTTAGTCTGGACACCAGAGTCCTTGTCTTACAATTTGCTGGTGTATATATGCTTTTTTTTGGTTACATTCAGCATTGGTTCTTCTGTTGTTCTTTGAGAGAGCTTGGGCATTTTCTCTTTAGGACCATTTGAGGGGGCAGTCTGTCTGATTTCTTCTTTTGTTGTCTCAAACGTCAATAAAAGGGTTAAGCTTGGAGGTTTGAGTAGGAATATTTTTCTCGTACAAGGAAGAACATATCTAATTTTCCTCATTTTCTTCAGTTCTATCATGGTTCCACATGAACCTAAGATTTTTACAAGTGGACGGGGCAGCAAACCCAGCAACATTCTTCTAAGGTTCTCACATAGGCAACCGCCTATTTGTTTCTTCATTGACTCAAAACCTATATAGGGACCTTTTTTTTAATGGTAACCTTTATAGGGATCTTAAGCCATTCAGTCAAGCATTATTTGATTTCTCAGCTCTAATCTTGCTATATAGTCTTTTCATTGTTACCAAATGTTGAACAATATGCAAGTGGCTAATGGATTCTTTGACCCACCACCCAAAAGCTTGTTTAAGATAGATCAACCCTTGTGACAGAATGAAACCAAATTATCACGTATTTAGGCTGAAGCTCTTGCACCTGGGTGAGGGATCAAGTTGTGTTAGCCCAAGGTTTCTGCCTTGGTAACTTTCTCAAGTCACGTTTTGACGACTCCAAACTCAATATGATCTTTAATAATATTTATGATACTACTTGCAATGCATTTAAGAATGTTTGTTTTAGGTTAATTTCAAGCAAGCAAGGCACGGACCAAATTGGAAATCATTGGAGCCAAAAGTGACGCTTGGACAAAGGCACTGATTGATTTGAAGATCAAATGGGCCAAAGGAAGGAGATGAAGAGAAGATTTGAAGACTTGGAGAAGATCAAATTGAAGACTCGAGTGAAGATTTGAAGTGTCCAAGTCTTAGTTAGAGTTATGAACTAGTCCATCAATAGTATTTGTGGTTAATGATGCCATTAAAAAAAAAAAGTATTTGTGGTTAATGACACCAGGGCTTATCTAAAATAAGGATAATTGATTTTTGGAGGCTTCAAAACATTTTGAAATTATTTTTAACAGAAAGTAGACTCTCTTAGATTTCTGGAATGCACAAGAACGTCGAAATCCAATAAGAAACAAGGGAGATATGAATTTTTGAAGTTAACTAAGCAAAACAGAAAAATCCAGAATCCTTGCACGGAACTCTGTCCACAGAGCTCTGTCTGGCTGATCAGTCCAAAAAAGGACCTCTGCGGAAGCCTTCGTTCTAGTCATTGGAAGCCCATAACGGCCAAACCTCTATAAGAGGGGTTCTATGGTTCCCAAACTAATATGCAACACTCATTGGCTATCTTTGACCGTTATGCAATGTGTTTAACACCCTTGTGCCATTATTTGTTAGATCATTTGAGGGATTAGGCTAGGATTTCGGTTGTATATCATTTTGAGAGATTGTTTGAGCTTCAATTGTGTACCATCCTTGTGAGTGGATTGCTTTGGTTTTTCTTTTAATGTAATTGGTGGAGAGGCACTGTATTAACCTCTAGAAGACGAAGCTTGGGGATAAAGCTTCGGGACTTGGTGGAGAGGCACCGGATCAACCTCGGCAAACTTGTGGATAAAACTTGGATTGTAAACAGTTTGGTCTTCACCCGTACGAAGACCAGGATAGTGAAGCCATGGAAGGAGACATCTCGTGCGAGTGGATATAGGCCGGGATTTGGTCGAATCACTATAAATTTGGCGCACTTCTTCTTAGTCCATCTCTTTACTTTTATTTGTGTGCATTTAATTTTATCTTCATAGTACTCAAGTTCTAAATTTGTTTGAAGTTTTAATTGAATCATTTTTTTAATGGTTTAATTGAATTATTTCTAAGAGAACAAAAGTTTTTAAATCCCAATTCTCATCCCCTCTCTTGGGCTGCCTTACCTAGGGCCAACATTCTATCAAGTTGCTCGACATGGTTCATTTATTAAATATGTACTCCGTTTAGGGTATTTCACTCAACAAATATGTTGGTTGAGTAGGAACACCCTGCTTCTTTGCGGATGACGTCTAAATATCTAGATTTTAGAAGATGTAATGCATCTTAACAGAAATTTGGATTTTACTTAATAAAAGGAGTGAGTGGGGCAAATTTACAGTTGGTGGTTTGGAGGGGACTTGAGCACGAGTAGGTAGGGGGAGAAGGTTATTGGCCTGATTTGGGGACCCAGGGTATTAGGTCCCAAATCCTTAATTTTCTAAGATATAATGGAGGTGTCCTTGGATGTAAAATGCTAAAGCAAACTTCTTAAAAGCCAAAACCATTGTTAGAATCTATAAAGTTGCATTTTCAAAAAAGAAAAAAAGACAGAAAGAAAAAGAATCTATAAAGTTAAGTTAAGTTTTTTTTTTTACCATTCAAAAAAAAGAAGAAGGTAAGTTTTCATTTTTGGGTCATTTACCGGTTTGAAAGTGTCTAGCAAGTTTGGAATCATTCCCCCTTTCGTTTATTTTTTATTTTTCTTTTCTGTAAATCAAGTCTTTAATGTGTCTCAGATCACCTCTTACCTGTACTGAACCAAGTTGAATAATATTCATGTTCTTGTGTACATATTTTAAGTTGCTTTAGTCATAAGTCATAACATCCTACAGGAAATATGATAACAGGGCAGGGCTGAGCCATTGTCCTAGTGTGATGACCCCAAGTGTGCAATGTTAGTGTCCAGGATTCAATCCTTGCATTCATAAGAAAATATTTAAAATTAAAATAATTTCATAGCTAGATTCTTTCAGGACTGCCATTGGCCCGGAGAGGCATTTGCCAGCTCTTACAATGAATTTCTTAAAGCTTAATACAGCTACTTTAATTGCCGTGCTAATGTTTTCAAAATAACTTTATAGGATGCGTCATGTGAACTGCTGATCAATATTTACATGCAGGTATTGTGAAAGAACTTTTGAGGCTCTGGCCCACACTTTCTAAGTCGTGTGATGACAAATCAAACACTAGTGCCCTTTATTCAGCTGCTATCCAGGATCATTTGGATGTAGTTAATGCCATATTAGACGCAGATGAAAGTGCAGCAAGGATAGTAAGAAAAAATGGGAAAACCGCACTTCACGTAGTTGCTAGAAATGATAACCATCGAATGGTAAAAGCACTTTTAGACAGAGATCCTGAAATGGTTTCCATCAAAGATAAGAAGGGCCAGACAGCACTTCATATGGCTGTAAAAGGTAAGAATCCAGATGTAGTAGAGGAGTTATTACTTACTGATCTTTCCATACTCAATGCACGAGACAAGAAAGGAAACACAGCTTTGCATATGGCCACAAGAAAATGGCGTTCACAGGTATTTTTTTTCTATTGCTAGATGTCAAAGTTAGTTGACATTGCATGTTTCTACGGAAATTTCATTTATTTATTTGCATGCTCTTGTTTGTTCCCTTATTATTTCTTTTTAACTATCTCTATAACTAAACCTGTGGAGTGAAAATTGGAAGTGGGAAGCAATTTATCTCATTCATTTTCTGAGTTTTTTTGGGGGGTCTTTTACTTATCTAAATTCTAATATTTGAATGTTCCATGCAAATGGAATAATTGAATTCTAGATTGTGGTATCACAAGTCTGAAACACTTAAATATGGCTCATCTGCCATGACTAATAGGCATTGAATTTGAGATCTAAGACCGAGAGGTATTTATGTTTTTAACCAGCTAACTGATTAAGTGGCCATTTAGGCCATTTTTAGATTGCAAGAAAACCATTTCTAACGGAAACAGTTTTCCCATGATTTTTTTTTTCTTTCCACAATTTAGAGGTGAATAATATGATCATGGTTAATTTAGAGGGATATAATGAGAAATTGGAAGCCCCTCTAAATAAAAATTAAATAGGGTTGGTTCAAGTTAACTTTATTGGTGTGTAAAAAAAAGTTGGACATTTTTTATATTTTTTTCCTTTCGTTTCTTTTCCAAAAAATTCCTGCAATCCAAACCAGGCCTCAGTGTAAAGTTGGGACATGCATGCTTTATTCGCATCTTTTTTGAATGGCCATGCTTTATTCACTTATTAGTGTAGCAATACTCTCCTCTTTTCAACATTTTAGGCAACTTTGTAAGACCAGAGCTGTTTTATTTTTTAACCAGCTAACTGATTCAGTGGCCATTTAGTGTGGAGTTATGACATTCATGATTTATTCACATATTCGTGTAGCAATAGTCTTTCTTTTCAATATTTTCTTTGTAGTTTGTGAGAATTTTTACTTATTTACCCAAGGCCTAAAAAATCTCAAATCAACTTGATCAAATACTTGGTTGAGTATCAACTGGACATTTCGAGCACCAATTGAGTCAAGTTACAGCTTAGTTTTGAGTGTTAAACCTTGGTTTTCTTACATCCAATATCTTTTGTTTGTTGATCATTTACTTCATTAGTTACTTGTAAGAATAGCTGTTGTGGAAATAAATAGGGTTCATAATCTGCGTCTGTGCCGACTTTTATTTTGATTTTTTTTTTCGAATTTTTGTGATGCCATTTACTATTTTATTCTTATTGTATCAGAGGTTACTAAATCTATTCTTTTCTTTCAGATGGTAATACTTCTGTTAAGCTATAAATCTGTTGAAGTCAACGCTGTGAATAATCAGAATCAAACGGCAATGGATTTGGCAGAAAAAATCCCATATGGAGACTCTGCATTCGAAATTAAGGAAGCTCTAGAAGAAGCTGGTGCTATGAATGCCAGAAATGTGGGTCGAGCAGATGAATCAATGGAGCTAACAAGAACCGTGAGCGATATAAAGCACGAGGTCCGAACCCAAGTCCTACAGAACGAAAAGACCAACAAACGGGTAACAGGGATCGCCAAAGACCTACGGAAATTACACAGAGAAGCCGTTCAAAATACCACCAACTCAGTAACTGTTGTGGCCGTTTTGATCGCCTCGGTTGCTTTCATGGCTATATTCAATTTACCAGGTCAATATGTTCAAGATAAAAGAGATTCCGGCAAAGCCTATATAGCCGATAAGATGGGGTTTCGTGTGTTTTGCCTCTTGAATGCCACTGCATTGTTTATATCCCTTGCTGTTGTTGTGGTTCAGATCACTTTGGTTGCGTGGGACACCAATGCTCAGAAACAAGTGGTTTCAGTTGTGAATAAGCTCTTGTGGACCGCGTGTCTTTGTATTTGTGGGGCCTTTCTTTCATTGGCTTTTGTGGTTGTGGGACATCAGGCCTCATGGATGGCAATTACGATCACGGCCGTTGGTGGGCCCATCATGGTTGGGACCATGGCTTGCATGTGTTACTTTGTTTTTCGGCAATATTTCAAGCTAGGTGATGATTCTCAGAGACGTATTAGAAGGACGAATGGTAGCAAATCTTTTTCATGGGCATATTCTGGATTTTCAGATCCTGATGATTATAACTCTGACCATGAGAAGATATATGCTCTGTAATTATATAGTAACAAATATAAAGCATGCAAAAGGCTGGTTGTAGCTATTGTAAATATAATGAGTCTTTGGTTTGAGCCAGTAATAATAGGTGGGTTTGTTGTTCCTATTTGAGAGTTCTTAATCATTAGGACAATGGTTAAGAATTGGAATTCAATGTAGCTTTATGTATATGCAAGTAATGTGCAATAAAAAAAATGTAGTTTGAACTATTGCCTCTTTCAGACTTACTTTCCCTGATTCTAGGTCTCAAAGAACGTCAACTGCATTCATATTGGACCCTTTTTTTTTCTTTAGTTGCAGGGATATTGTGCCCAATGCTTCTATACTTGAATCTCTTATTTTTAGCAACCTATGATCTATATTTTTTTATTGGATTATGGATTGTGAATAGGGTAGACGAGCTTTAATTCGTTTTACAAAGGCTTTCTACAATTCAAGCTAGTCTAGCATTTCAGCAGCTATATTAGTTTCTGTTGCTCTAAACTGAACTGTTTAATCTCAGACTCGACGGATTCCATAGAAAAGATTTATTGCAGAACATATATGGAGGGTAATATTTTATGAAATTGTCGGTTTTTCCTCCAGAGATGGTAATAATCTGATTGTGTTGTAATCCATTTTCCATTTGAACTAAATGATCGGAGGATCAGGATGGATTTACAGAGTGAAGCATGGGATCAGCAAAGACCCAGTTGCACTTTCTTTTATGTGATCACAGGGATCATATTTCTAGATTTAGATTGCTTTTTATTTGCATTTTGGTCTTTGATTTTTTAAATAACCAATTTTTTCCGTCTTCCAAATTTGCAGACACTTTCAAATCCTTTTAATCGCCCCCCCGGGAGCTTCCAGCATGGAACTGGGATGGTTCTAGCACAGAACAAGCTGCAACAATGACTGAAATCTTCATCTCGGCCCTTTAAGTGAATTTTTATTACCTCTCAAAAAAAGAAAAAAAAAAATAACAATGATAGTGAAATCTTACTCTCTTAATCACACAGTTATCTTCTCTTGTTATCAAGGAACTCAGATAAGTATGTTTCCAATACTGCTGCTTTTGAATTTGTAGCAGCCCTCAAACTACTTTTACCAATCCATTCTGCCGGAGGAAAGAATATCCTTGTAAGGTAAATGCATCTTTACTTTTTCTCATAATGAGTTGCATTCAGTTCATTAGGAAACAATTCAGTTCTAACAACCAATATAATGTGACAGGTGATATCTGATCCATATTCTCCAAATGGAACTCCAATTCCAACATGAGAGCTGAGACAAGTAGAAAGAATGCCATGTATTTCTCTCAAGCAAGAATGCTTACTACACTTGAAGGTTTCAGAGATTTGGAGGTGCTTTGAAAATAGGAGGCCTCATGCTCTTGATTTTGTCATTTGAAAATCATCCAACAACCTAGGACCCTTCTAGAAGCTTCTAGGATCTCTATACATGTCTCTACTAAGATACTACAAGAATCTTTTATAAACTCCTACAGTCTCGATGAATATTTGGAATGTTGCCCACTCTTTAGGCATTTTCTTGAGCCTCTGTTAGGCCTATAATAGACGTTTGTGTGTGTGTGTGTGTGAAATGGAGACCTATACATGCAGCTGATAAGATCATCAGTAATCCCCGAGGTGTAGAAGGTTTTTTTATAGGTCCATTTCTTTTAACGTAAAAATGGATGTTAAATTAATTTTCAAAAAAAAATAAAAATAAGGGATGTTAAATTTGTTTTACATTGTAAAAATGAACATAAAACAAATTTTACATCGAAAGAAACGGAGCTTAATTAACATTTTTTACCAACTTCATAAAATATTAAGGTTTAAAAGTAGGAAATGAGAGTAAACAAAATCCTTTCTAAAGAATGTATTAAAAATAATACTTAAATCTTAACTTATTAGGCAGTATGTAATGTTTTTTAGCTAAGCTAGAATTGAACCTCAACCGCGTAGTTGAAGAACAAAGCCTTGACCAATTGAGCTGGGGACGAAATCCAATAATATGTAGCTCTTAATGACTAATTAGAAGATATTTTATGGATTATAGATTTATTGAAAAAAATCCCTTTGTTTAAAGGGATGCGGCATGCATTAGTCATGGGCGGTTGTGGGCTCTCTAAGGCCTGATGGGTCTTTTGGGCCGGCCTGAAGATAGACCCTCTGGTGGGATTCTTGGCCAGCGATGCGGCTTAATGGGTGAACGGCAAAATCATCAGTGCAATGGTGCCTATTTTTAATCTCTTCTTATTATAATCACATCAGTAGTAAATAATAGAGATTATTGATAACGTAAGCTGTTAATAATGTAAATTACATAAGCCCAAAATTTTCCATCTCGTCACCCTTCTTCTCTGTCTAGATATTACCAAGCGTCACCTCGATAAGATATTCCTTTCACTCTTTTACTATGTTGTTTATGGAATCTGGTTCTTTTCAAGTTATACTTGATGGTAAAACCTGGCATGAGAATTTCATCACTCAGAGTTTCATAAAAAGTTCTTAAAAATGTGAATGAAAGATCCCACTGAATCAAAACTTGGTCTATGAATCTTAGAAATAGTAAGAATTTTGATCTCAATAAGATTTGAATTGATTCCGTTTCATTGATTTGTTTCATTAACAAGAAAGCGCAATATCACCCTTTAACAGATATACCTTGGGCTACAAACAGCGCGGAAAGTTGGAAACAGTATGCAAAGAAAATTTCAAAGATTACAATATTACAATGTAAACCTTATCTGAATGCTTTAGTGAGATTGTAGGAACAGCTGAACAACAATACAACCAAACTGAATCCCCTCATCCAAATTCCCCTTTTGCCCATATGGTTTCCAGGAAAAAATACGAAAACCACATGAGCAGACCTTGATTGTGAAAGAAAAGAATAGCCCAGCAATTGCTCAAGCTTATCTAATTCAACTCCAATTCCCACGATCCTAAACCTCCAGAATTCAAAACCAACCAACCAATATGAAATACAATTTTACAGTCACTGAATCTCTTCCTTTGTGCACGAAAACATCATATTCGCACCCCCTTTGGAGATGCTGTGATCAGTGTGATTTGGGGCCCAACTAAGAGCCAAGAATATGCAAACAAGGTCAATGTCTTGATTGTCACGGGCTTCCCCGTGACGATGTTGAAGAGGAACAGCTAATGTCTGGCACAGTTGAAGGCCAACGGGGTCCTTCTGACCTTTGCGCCTCCTGCACATTAACATGTCAACCCCTCCACTTTCATTAAAGTCCCAAACAAGCATTTACGGCCATGAAGAAATTATTACATCAGAAATATCAGATGTTTAGACAAGCAAGTGAAGGAAACAACCAGGATTTAGATGGATGAATCTGTGAAAAAAAAGAGCCCATGGATCAATAAAAAGTGGAATTTGTGATTGTGGGGGTTATTGAGTAATTGGAGACATTGGCCGCAACACACAATGTTAATCATAAACTATGGAATTTGTGGTTGGGAATATTATAGAGTGATTGAAGATATTGGCAACACAAAAAACATTAAAACATAAACTATGAACATAAAATATGATTGGCTGGTGACTAACAGAGAAATTTAGTAAACCTGTGAGAAGTTTGATGATGTAGAGCTACGGGTCTGCAACAATGACTCTGATTTTGAATGCATTCGGTGTTGGCGCTGCATCTGCTCAAACTGTTGCAGTCTCAACGCAAAGTTGATGCCATTCTGCGCTTTCCCCCGAACCCGACTCCCGTCTCCATCCTCAGTGATGGGTACAATCTGTGAGTATGGGTTCTCTGAAGATGTTTGTCTTAATTGCTCACCGTTGAAAGTATACGAAGGTACGGTTTTCAAACGTGTTTGTAATATCATGAAGGCTTCACTTCGCTGCATAATGAACACATCAAATAAGAACATATGTAAAATAAGGGGCATAATGGAACAAATGTAAACAAGAATGACGACCAGTGTTTCAGGTAGTTCATCTTCCCTCTACTGTACAGTGATCGTAAGCATACATCAGTGGGACCCAATGTGGGAAGAGCCCCAGCCTTAAAAAGTCACACCAAATAGACAGCCCTAACTGTCCGATCAGTAGGGTGACGGTTCAAGCTAAAAATAGCCAAGGTTAAGAATCAAGTATTCTATTCAACGAGCAACAATCAATTGATCATACTTTTTCTGTTAGAAGTAGATGTATTAGCCTTAAGGGCATAGTAGTATTTTTGTATTTTCTCCTTTCATATAAATACATTAGTGAGGGGGAGCTCCCACTCACAACTCTTTTCCCCTATCTTCTTCTTCTCCACTCTTCAACATGGTATCAGAGCCATAGGGTTACCCTAGGGACCCATTGAGGACCACCATCCTCCTCCCCTCCCTTCAACCCCAAAATCCTAACCTAAACCTAAACCCCTCAAACCCTAACCTAACCTAACCTAAACCTTAAAATCCTAAACTCCCCTCTTCTACCTCCAGCCACCACCTCCCTCTTCTACTTCCAGCCACCATCTCCTTCTTCTTTTTTTGGAGATCACGTCCTTTGTCTCTGCCGATGTTACATTCCTCGAGTCAGAGTCTTATTTGGTCACTCCTCATGCGGATCGTCACGCCGTTCTTGATTTGGATATATCTCTTCCTCGTGTCGTCCTCCCATATCCTACTCCTTCATTGCAGGTCCCTGAGCTCACCCCTCTGTGTGAGCCCCCTTCATCCTTACAGGACCCTGTGATTAACCCTCCAGTTACTCGGAAGACCTATCAGTGCCGGCCGAAGTTTGGAGCCCATCCTCAGCCTGCGCCATCTCTCACTCAGCAGGAGATCACGTCCTCCTCCTCTCAGGTACATATTCTTCCCTCTCCTACAGTTACTCCTGATTCTCTCATTGCTTCTCGTACTCGCTCTCACAATACTGCTCATCACATTTCATCTGTTATTTCTTGTGACTCTCTCACCCCTATGTTTCAAGGTTTTGTGTCTTCCTTGTCGTTTGTTTCTTTGCCGTAGTCCTTGCCAGCTGCTCTTGATCATCAGGGTTGGCGTGCGGCTATGGATCTTGAGATGGAGGCCCATCAGGCCAATCATAAATGGAATTTGGTTCCCCTTCCTCCTGGGGCTCGGCCAGTGGGATGCCGCTGGGTTTATGTAGTGAAACACTTACCTGACAGCACGGCTGAGCGCCTTAAGGCGCGGTTGGTTGCCAAAGGTTATACACAGACTTTTGGAGTTGATTATAAAGAGACCTTCTCTCCTGTTGCCAAGATCCCCGCAGTTCGGGTTCTTATTTCTCTTGCCGTCAACCAAAGGTGGCATCTACACCAGTTAGATGTCAAGAATGTCTTTTACATGGTGAGCTTACTGATGAGGTGTATATGGAGCAACTTCCTAGGTATGTTGCTTAGGGGGAAATGTCATCCTCAGTATGTCGGTTGAGGAGATCTATATATGGCCTCAAGCAGTCCCCTAGAGCTTGGTTTGGACGGTTTAGTGATGTTATCATGCGCTTTGGCATGAAGCAATGTGCTGTGGATCACTCCGTCTTCAGTTATCACTCCGTCTTCAGTTATCACTCCGCTGCTGGTTGTGCGCTATTGATAGTATATGTTGATGACATTATCATTACAAGCAGTGATTCAGTGGGGATACAAAAGCTGAAGACCTTCTTGCAGAAAGAATTTTCAACCAAAGACCTGGGTCGTCTTAGGTATTTTCTTGGCATTGAGGTTGCCTATTCTACTAGAGGCATCTCCCTTTCACAGAGGAAATATGTGCTGGACCTTCTTGAGGAGACATGTCATCTTGGAGTGAAACCTGCTTCCTTTCCCATGGACCCAAATGGGAAACTTCTTCCAGAAGAAGGAGATTTATTAGAGGACCCTAGCAGATACAAGAGACTGGTGGGCAAGCTCATATATCTCACAGTCACTCGTCCAGATATATCATTTGTTGTTGTTGTTGTCAGCCAACATATGAGCTCTCCACGTATTTCACACTGGGCAGCGATGATTTAGATTCTTCGCTACTTGAAAGGAGCGCCAGGTAAAGGTCTCCTATTCAAGAAGCAAGGGCTTATCAAGGTGGAAGGCTTCTGTGATGCAGATTGGGTAGGATCCCCTCGAGATAGGAGATCCACCACTGGATATTGTACCTTTGTGGGAGACAATTAGTACCATGGAGGAGTAAGAAACAAGACATAGTTTCCAAGTCCAGTGTCGAAGCAGAGTATCGAGCCATGTCTTATACCATTGGTGAGCTTATTTGGTTACGTTCTCTACTATCAGAGATTGGTTTTCCTTCATCCTCTCCAGCTCGGCTTTATTGTGATAATAAAGCTGCGAGTTATATAGCCACCAATCCTGTCTTTCATGAGAGAACCAAGCACGTAGATGTTGACTGTCACTTCATTCGCCAGAGAATACATAGAGGCAAGATTCATGTTTCCTTCACTCGATCCATGGACCAGCTTGCAGATGTGTTCACTAAGCCCTTAAGTAATGCTAAATTGAATGACAATTGTAACAAGCTTGGAATGTATAATATATACATTCCAGCTTGAGGGGGAGTGTTAGAAGTAGGTGTATTAGCCTTATGGGCATAGTAGTGTTTTTTGTATTTTCTCCTTTCATATAAATACATTAGTGAGGGGGAGCTCCCACTCACAACTCTTTTCTCCTATCTTCTTCTCTTCACTCTTCAACATTTTCAATGGTAAAGAAGTCTATTAATAGATTCATTGATCAGATGGTTAACACTTATTGTTGTCCAATAGGTGGAAGTTCAGCCCATCTACTGTGGAGCCTACTCAATTGGGGCAGACACCTGATGTTATATATATATATATAGCAGACACCTAATGTTATATATATATATATATATATATATATATATATATATGAGGAAAGTGTTTCTACTCGGTCCCCTAGATAAGCTTATCTACTCCTCCCTTTAAAAAAATACAGTGGGCCCACGCTGTTTGGATGATCCAAAGCATTCATTTGATAGGTCTTAACATAGATAGGGTGTGCCCAAAAAATCAGCACCAAAGGGTCATCCTAGCCCTTCGTTTTGTTGGGCACACCGTGTCCCAAATAGACGCATATAAACGTGGACGTTTATATGTGTCCATTCTGGGCACCACAAGGCACTACAAAACGAAGGGCTAGGATGACCCTTTGGTGCTGATTTTTTGGGCACACCCTATCTATGTTAAGACCTATCAAATGAATGCTTTGGATCATCCAAACAGCGTGGGCCCACTGTATTTTTTTAAAGGGAGGAGTAGATAAGCTTATCTAGGGGACCGAGTAGAAACACTTTCCTCATATATATATATATATATATATATATATATATATATATATATATATATATATATAGAGGAAAGTGTTGGTGAGCTTAAGCTCACCAAACTTATGGTGAGCTAGCTTGCCCAATCACATGGGTCCCATATTTTGGGGAGTGATCCAAACCATTCATTTGCAAGGCCTTATCATAGATAGGGGGTGTACCAAAAATCAGCTCCATAGGATCATCCTAACCCCTCCATTTGTGATGCCTTTTGGCTTGACCTATATATATATATATATATATATGGGCGAGGGG
This sequence comes from Tasmannia lanceolata, assembly GCF_043159265.1. Taxonomy (NCBI): domain Eukaryota; kingdom Viridiplantae; phylum Streptophyta; class Magnoliopsida; order Canellales; family Winteraceae; genus Tasmannia; species Tasmannia lanceolata. Next base: position 4,184,514 of record NW_027518721.1, read on the forward strand.
GGAGTGAGTATGAGCGACCCCTCATATAAGCTTATATAAGGTGACGAGCTAGAAACACGGTGGGCCCACATTTTTGGGGTGATCGAAACCATTCATTTGATAGGCCCTGACATAGATAGGGTGTGCCCAAAAAATCAGCTCCATAGGACCATCCCAACCCTTCGAACTGTGGAGGATCATCACATTTATATTAGCCATGGTTTCCATGGACATGGTGGTCAAGTGAGCAACCAACACAGTCCTCAACAAGAATTGTGCTAACCAACACGATCCACTTAAATATAAAGAAACATTGTTAATACACACAATATATTAGATGTGGGTTACTAATATCTGCACTCCCTTATTTTCATAATAGCATTCACTTTATTTTACACTTCTAATTGGTTGCTCATAGGGAATTATAGCAGTCTCAATAACTAGTTAGAGAAGTGTAAAATAGAGTGAGGTATACACAAACATATACACAAAAGACAAACCATTGCAAGCTGGTCACTGACACAGTCATGCTGACTGAAGTAATTTCCCATGATACATGTGCTACACATTTTGGCTGTAAAGACTGTTGATCTGATGGGAATCCACCAGGCAACAGTGGGACCATGGTCCCACAGAACAAATCCCATTTGCTAGATCAGGGCCTATGGAATATGATCAAGGCCTACAGACAATCAACGGTTAAAATTTTCTTGGTACAACTCTAAAAAATGTTTCTTTATCATCAACCTTGATCGAGGAGCTAAGATTTCCAATCACAGTGGGACTGGCAGAAATATAGATGGAGATATACAAGCAACTTTCCAAACATACCTGGGGCAACAACATCAGAAGACCATACAATGACTTCAGCAACCATGTATACTTTCCCGGTTCAAGAAGCTACAATATCCACAACCACAAATTAGATAATCAAAACCAATTTTGTTTATAAAAATGGACAGGAGAGCGCAATTTTTCTTTCTAGCTCAACATACAGTGACAAAGTTATCTACTAAATACAGAGACGGAGTAATCTACTAACTGATTGGAACTTATAATGAAGTCTAACTTGTTAAAGCAAGTTCCCTAGATGGAAGCAAGTCCAAATCATGAGTTTTAAAAGTACATATGAACCAGCTTAGAATCATTCAAAAAAAAAGAAAAGAACCAGCTTAGCATATGCACCTGCAATCTTAGGTAAGCAAAGATAGGAGTCTCCAGCAAGTGGATCAACTTGTCCAGCTGGACGAAGAATTTCACATTCATGTCTTCCTCCTCCAGTGATTGAATCACATAACTTACATGTTGGTATTCCTTTCAGGAAAAATAGTAGAAATCATATAAATGAATTAAAATTAAATTCATGCAATATGCCATACATGGCAATGACAATACACCCACCTGAGCTAGTAAACAAAGACTTATCGTAGCAATTGGTGAATGGCACCAAGAAGCATACAGAGAAACAAATAAGTTTTCTCCAGTGGCATTCAACAATGATTTTTTTATAAGTAGTCGTAGCTCGGCTAATTCGGATGAAGTAAGTAAAATCAAATTAAGAACCTGGAACATAAAAAGAACATGTCAAAGGTCAATACGAAACATGTTTCCACTTCAATGGAGATGTATATATTATATTTTATACATCATATAAACAATAAAAACCTGAACCATCATGGATGCAAAATCAAGTTCTGCTTCTCCCTCTAGGATTGTGGACAGCTCCCGGTAAACCCTTTCAGCATCTAAAAGAACACATAGTCGACGAATAATCAAAACACCACGCCTAAACAAAACAAAAAGGAATCTGTCACTGAAAGTTCCAAGCAGCACATTTTTAATTTCTAAACTGGAAAGAAATATTGCTCAAGTTTTCAATAAAAAAACCCACTTCTCAAGAAGCGAGGGCTCAGTCCGGAAGTTGTGCACAAGAAAAACAACAAGATGGCGGAAGTTTGGTTCCTCTCTCGCTATGCATGCATGGAGATTTAGCACCAACACCACCACCTGCAAACACATCACAAGCGACAACATTTTTTGATCAGCATACAAATTTGGCCTCATGTATAAAATACTGAGTTTTTAAAAAGCTGGATCTGTTGTTAAAGCCACTAGAAGCAGGACATTTTTGTCACAAAGCCAACCAGAAAAATAAAAATAGATATGGAACATTTGATTTGATATAGTAAAAATTCATGGTAGCCCTATGAATAATGATAAGCAAGATGCAATACCAAAAGGATAGAGGGACAAAGAAGAGAGAACTATTCGTATCTGGCTCATCTCAAGCATTGACGCCGCACGCATACTAAAAGAAGAGATATGAAGGACTCATTTAACTATCTTTGAATTGGGCCAGCTGAACATTGCAGCCAACATAGTTCAGTTTAGGCAGTATAAGTTTATACCTCTTTGTTAGAAGTTGGTGTAAGTTGGTGTATTAGCCTTAAGGGCATAGTAGTCGTTTTGTATGTTTCTCATCTATAAATACAATAGTGAGGGGGAGCTCCCACTCGTAACTTCTTCTTCCATCTTCTTCTTCTTTCCACACTTCAACATGGTATCAGAGCCCTAGGGACCCTTGAGGACCACCACCTCTCACCTCCCTCCTTCCATTCAAACCCCCCTCACTAAAACCCTAACCCTAACTTCCTCCCACCCACGCCCCACCACTTCCACCCCCTACCTGCATCTTCCAGCCCCTCCCAGACCTCCCGTACGCTAGAGGACCACCTCCTCTCACCCTTCCAGTCCCTCCCAGACCTCCCGTACCAACCCCCCCCCCCCCCCCCCCCCCAACTCCCTGCACTATTTTTCCCCGTCCCAGCCCACCGTAAACCACCCCCACTCTCCCCGCACCTCCCAGCCCCACCGTACACCAGCCCCACCTCTCCCCGCACCTTCCAACCCCACCGTAAACCCACCCCACCTCTCCCCGCACCTCCTAACCCTCCCTCGCTTCCCGTAACCCATTTCCAGACCCCTCCCAGCCCCTTAGCAGCCTCCTCCTTCCTATTTCCTTCAGTTCCTAAGCTTCCCTTATGGGTTAAATCCATTCTTGGGTATTCATCTTCTTCTACGCGGCTCTGATTCTTCTTATGCGACTTTCCATGTCTTTGTCTTCTTCTTTATCTCATCGGTGCCGCATTCTCTCTCTTGGGCTCGTCGCGTAGTTCTCTATCTTTCTTGCCATAGTTGTTTGTGGGGTTCTCTTCTCGTCTCTATTTATGGATTCTCCCGTCATCGAGGATCCCTCTCTTGGACAGGCCTCTACTGGTCCTACTCTCCCCCCTCCTATGGCTTCTCCCTCTACTCATTCTTCCTCGAGGGATGGTTCATTCCCTCCGATGACTACTGCTCCGTTAGATGGGTCCAATTATGTCAATTGGAAAGTCGTTGTCGAAACCTACCTTATTGCTCGCCGCAGGATCTATGTCATCCATCGGCCTCCTCCTCCCTCCACTGATTCCTCCTATGAGAAGTGGGAGGAGGACGATGCTCTTGTCCGCACTCTCTTATGGAAGAGCATGACCTCTCAGATTTCTGGCACCATGATGCATCTTCCGACCGCCAAGCATATTTGGGATGAGACTGCAGTTGTCTTCTCTGGGGTTGGCGATCTTGCTCATATTTGTTCCACCTATTCCCAGTGGATGCATCTCAGGCATGGTGACGCCCCTCTTTCTGGGTACTACAGCCAGTTTGTCTCTCACTGTCAGCAGTTGGATGTTCTCATTCCTCTCACCACAGACTTAGCTATTGCAGCCCATCAGCGGGATCAGCTCCGTGTTGCTCACTTTCTTAAGACGTTGGATCCTGAGTTCCTCCCTCTCCGGCAGCAGATCTTTGGCTCTAGAACTATGCCCTCCCTCCAGGAGGTCTATTTACGAGCTCAGCAATGTCTCGTTGGTACTTCTTTGCCTCCTTCTTTTGATGGCTCCGCGATGGCAACTAATAGCGCTGGTGACCGTGGTTTCCGAGGAGTGGCACCCTCAGGCACGGTCGTGGACGTGAATTTGGCCGTGGTGGCCGTGGCTCTGGTCGAGAGTTCGCTGGTGGACGGGTCGTAGTGGTCGTCCTCGTCCTTACTGTTCTCACTGCAGTCTGGAGGGACACAGTCTCGAGACATGCTATGTTTGTTTGCCGTCTGCTCCGCATTTTGGCCGCTCAGCACATCTCTCTGCCACAGACCCATCTGACTCAATGCCTTCTTAATTGTCAGAGCAGGATCATGCCACGTCTCCTGATGGTTTCTTTCTTTCCAGGGCTGACTACGATGAGTTCCAGCGCCTCAGGCTGACCAGTCACCCTCCGAGTGCTGGCTTTGCTCAGCCAAGTAGCTCTCCTGCTTCTCTTCTCACTCATTCGAGCTCCTGGATCATTGATTCTGGAGCCCCGAATCATACTACAGGTATCTCATCATCCCTTCGCTCTTTCTGTCCTCTCTCCTCTCAGTTTATTACCCTTGCTGATGGGAGTATTACTCCCATCTCTGGTATTGGTACTACCTCTCCCTGTCCTGGTATTACCCTATCCTCTGTGCTATGTGTTCCTAAATCCCCTTTTAGCTTTCTTTCAGTTACTCAGATTACTAATTATTTCAATTGCTGTCTCATTTTATTCGTCTTATTGTTTATTTCAGGATCTTTCGACTGGGAAGATGATTGGCTTGGGTAGAGTGGTGGATGGACTCTATCATTTGAACCGTGGCCCTTCTCCCGCCCTTTTGGACAGTTCTGTCGACTCCTATCAGTGGCACTGCCGTCTTGGTCATCCCTGTCTTGACCGTCTACGCCGCACTCCTATTATGTCTTCTCTTGTTCAGTCTTTTACTTGCGAGGCCTGTGAACTTGGAAAACACCACCGTGCGTCATTTCCATCTAAGCTTGTTAGTAGGGCCTCGCACCCTTTTGATGTAGTGCACTCTGATGTATGGGGGGTCCCCTTGAGGACTACCTCTATTTTTGGCTTATAGATATTTTGTTGTCTTTATTGATGATTTTTCTCGCATGACTTGGGTTTACTTGCTTCGAGATCGATCTGAGGTTTTCTCTATTTTTTGCACTTTCCATGCCGAGGTTACAAATCAGTTCAGTTGTACTCTAAAATGCTTGCCCACAGATAACGCTAAGGAATATTTCTCCAAATCCAATAGTTTTCAGGATTTTCTTTCCACTCGTGGTATTGTCCACCAATCTTCCTATGCTCACACCTCCCAACAGAATGGTGTAGAGAAACAGAAGCTGCGATCTTTACTTGATGGGGCCCGTACACTTCTTATTCAGATGCGGGTTCCCAAATCTTATTGGGGTGATGCTATCCTCACTGCATGCCACCTCGCCAACATGCTTCCTTCTTCGGTCATGGATGGCTCTTCTCCCTTTGCTATATTGCATCCTCATCATGATCCTTTCCCTATCACCCCTAGGATTTTTGGTTGTGTGTTTTGTTCACAAACTTGGTCCAGGCTTAGATAAGCTGGATCCTCAGGCTGAGCGATGCCATCTTTCTTGGGTACTCTCGAACTCAGAAAGGTTATCACTGTTAGAGTCCTCACTTGCGTCGTTCTTTCGTCTCTGCTGATGTTACCTTCTTAGTCAGAATCTTACTTTCTCACTCCTCCTGTGGAACGCTCCACTGTTCTCGATTCAGCTATCCCTCTCCCTCGAGTCGTCCTTCCAAATCCTACTCCTCTTCCTCCTTTGCAGGTTGCTGAGCTAACCCCTGTGTCTGATCCTTGATCATCCTTACTGGCTCCTGCGGCTACCCGTCCTGTTACTCGCCAGATCCATCTGCGCCGTCCGAAGTCTGGAGCCCATCCTACTCTGCTTGCACCATTACTCTCTCAGTCGGAGATCCCGTCATCCTCCTCTCATGTACCTCTTCTTCCCTCTCCTGCTACTCCAGATTCTCCCATTGCTTCGCGTACTCGCTCTCACTGTACCGCTCATCCCATTTATTCTGTTATTTCCTATGATACTCTCACCCCTCTATTTCGAGGTTTTGTATCTTCTGTGTCTTCTGTTTCTTTGCCGCAGTCTTTGCCCGCTGATCTTGATCATCAGGATTGACGTGCCGCTATGGATCTTGAGATAGCGGCCCTTCAGGCCAATCATACATGGGATTTGGTTCCCCTTCCTCTTGGGGCTCGGCTAGTGGGTTGTCGCTGGGTTTATGCCGTGAAACACTTACCTGATAGCACTGTAGAGCGCCTTAAGGCACGGCTCGTTGCCAAAGGTTATACACAGAGTTTTGGCGTTGATTATAACGAGACCTTCTCTTCTGTTGCCAAGATACCTTCTGTTCGGGTTCTTATCTCAGTTGTCGTGAACCGCGGGTGGCATCTGCATCAGTTAGATGTCAAGAATGCCTTTCTAAATGGTGAGCTTACTGAGGAAGTGTATATGGAGCAACCTCCTGGGTATGTTGCTCAGGGGGAGATGTCGTCCTCAGTATGTCGGTTGAAGAGATCTATATATGGCCTCAAGCAGTCCCCTAGAGCTTGGTTTGGCCGATTTAGTAATGTTATCATGCGCTTTGGCATGAAACAATGTGTTGTGGATCACTCCGTCTTCAGTTACCACTCTGCTGCAGGTTGTGTGCTATTGATAGTATATGTTGATGACATTATTCTTACAGGCAGTGATTCGGTGGGGATACAAAAGATGAAGACCTTCTTGCAGAAAGAATTTTCAAACAAAGACCTAGGTCGTCTTAGGTATTTTCTTGATATTGAGGTTGCCTACTCTACTAGATGCATCTCCCTCTCCCAGAGGAAATATGTGCTGGACCTTCTTGAGGAGACAGGCCATCTCGGAGTGAAACCTGCTTCCTTTCCCATGAACCCAAATGGGAAACTTCTTCCAGAAGAAGGAGATTTATTAGAAGACCCTGGTAGATACATGAGGCTAGTTGGCAAGCTCATATATCCTATAGTCACTCGTCCAGATATATCATTTGTTGTTGGTGTTGTCAGCCAACATATGAGCTCTCCTCGTACTTCACACTGGGCAACAGTGATTCAGATTCTTCGCTACTTGAAAGGAGCGCCAGGTAAATGCCTCCTATTGAAGAAGCAAAGGCATACCAGGGTGGAAGGTTTCTGTGATGCAAACTACAGGATCTTCAGTGGACAGGCGATCCACCACTGGACATTGTACCTTTGTGGGAGGCAATTTAGTGTCATGGATGAGTAAGAAACAAGACATCGTTTCCAACTCCAGTACCGAATCAAAATACAGAGCCATGTCACATACTAGTGGAGAGCTTCTTTGGTTGCGTTCTCTCCTATCAGAGATTGGTTTACCTTCATCCTCTCCAGCTCAACTTTATTGTGATAATAAAGCTGCAATTTATATAGCCACCAATCCTGTCTTTCATGAGAGAACCAAGCACATAGAGGTTGAATGTCATTTCATTCGCAAGAGAATACATAGAGGCGAGATTCATGTTTCCTTCACTCAATCTCTGGACCAGCTTGCAAATGTTTTCACTAAGCCCTTAGTAATGCTAAATTGAATGACAATTGTAACAAGCTTGGAATGTATAATATATACATTCCAGCTTGAGGGGGAGTATTAGAAGTTGGTGTATTAGCCTTAAGGGCATAGTAGTCATTTTGTATGTTTCTCATCTATAAATACAATAGTGAGGGGGAGCTCCCACTCACAACTTCTTCTTCCATCTTCTTTCCACACTGCAACACTCTTAAACTCATCAGAGGGTCTCTCTTATAGATTCATGATGCTCTCAGAAATTCCAATGCTTAACTTCATAGTAAGGTCAGCCCTCGAAGACGAGGTTAGTAATTAGATCAAGACAAATAAGCCACTTTGGACAATCATGGCTCTATTCAACTACAGAAAATTTAAAAAAAAATGGATGTGAACAAGTTAAATTAAATAATGATGATTACCATTATAAATGCTTCATAGAGACCTAAGATCCGGTGGTAACAGCATGCATATGAACTTTGCACTTTTCATCTCCCAGCACAGCAGAATTCATTTAAATAATGAAAAAACATACACCATCAAGAATGTGTTTGAGAGTGAAAACCACTCTCACACGCACTTCCTTTCATTTGGAAGAAAAAACTATGAGAACCTATGGTCTATAAACTCTCTAAAACATCACTACACTCCGGTGTCGGTTATCTAATTATAACATTTCTTGTTAACATTTTTATAATTCTTCAAAATATTAGTTTTTCCTAATTCACCTCTTTTTTCATGACTTATTTAGATTCATAAGGAAAATTGTAAATGCTTACGGTGAAACTGACTCACTACACTCCGGTGTCGGTTATATAATTATAACATTTCTTGTTAACATTTTTATAATCCTTCAAAATATTAGTTTTTCCTAATTCACCTCTTTTTTCATGACTTATTTAGATTCATAGGGAAAATTGTAAATGCTTACGGTGAAACTGACACATACTGGTTTTAGCCCCAATTGAATAGACCACTTGGTTTGGACCAGTGACTCGTTTGGATCATTCAACGTCAAATCCTTTTACGGCAACCTTGTTCTGAGATCTCCTATCTTGCCTGTGCATAGAGTGTGCGGCATTCCTGCTCTACCTCAAGTTTGTGCTTTTGGTTGGACTGCATTTCAGGATAAGATCTTAACGATCAACCATTTGAGAAACCATAAAGTTCTCATTGTGTCCTTTGCATCGAAACGGAGTTGGTAGATCATTTGTTCCTCCATTGAAACGTCACTGGAGATATTTGTCACATCGTGGAGAGATTTAGGATGATTTGTGTTTTTCCATCTCGGATCTCCTAGCTATTTGTTTGTCGGTTCTTTTGTGCTTTGGACCAGGAGAGGAAAATTTCTATGGAACTTGGGATTACTAGCTACACTGTGGGCACTATGGATGTAATGACCCGGTCCCACCAAGGGCCTAAAAAGATACAATTCCTAATTAAATCTAGGCCGTAGATCTTTCGATCAAAGATTAACAACTAGATCTGCCATTTTGAATTTCCTGACCATAGGATATGTAAATTAGATATTGAATCGATCCCCAATCTGTAAGATTCTTGTGTATTTCCTATCCCGCATTAGATTAAACAATCTTAAAAGTCGACGGTCATAGTGTATTTTCGTCACTTTAAGTATAACCTATTTTTGGGGCACCAAATCTTATCCGTTCGACATGATTTTGGTCTCAGGAGTTGGGTATTTCGAATACCTATCCAACGGACCCAAGATTTAGCGATTCGAATGTGATTTGAGCAAGTTATGACCTTTTTCTATTAGGCTTAGGCATAGTTACGCGTTTTGTCTTATAAGGCAACTTTTAGGTTGTTTTATTTAAAAAAATAAAATGCAAAAGTAACCTAATATAACCTAAATACTAATAATATATTAGAATAAACTAGGAAACCCAATATTGATCTTTTCACCCTTCTTAAATTAGTATTGGATTATAATTAAGAATCTAATAATTAGAATCCTTCTTGAAATAAAACTCTAGGCTAAGTTTATAAATAAACCCATCTAGGGTTATTTTTAATCACCTAAAAATTTAAGGAAAAGGAAAGAAAGAGGGGAGAAGAAAGGAGAAAAGAAGAAGAAAAGCTACGATTGGTTTTTCGTCTTCGAGTAAGTGCCCGAAAACTTATTTTTTGTACCTTTTGGTGTAAAATTGATGTGTTTTTTACTTTATGGTGTAAAATTGATGTGTTTTTTGTTGTTCAAATTAGGATTTTAAATGTATTTCACATGGATCTTGATTTCTTTTGAATCAAGAAATGAGTTTTTTATTTTCTTTTTAGGGTTTTTACTGTAGAATTCCTAATTTTCTTATGTGAAACTATTTCTAAATCTATTTTAAAGTGTTGGAGGGTTTGTTTATATATGTTTTAACCTACACGTGTGATTTAAAGAAAGTTTTATCACCTCTCTTTACATGCTGATTTTACAGAGTTTTGTGCCATAAAAATTGCTGAATTTTACAGTTTTATGTCCCTAATTAGTTGTTGATTTTGGTACTTTTATACCCTAATTAGTTGCTGATTTTTACTGTTTTATATCCCTAAGTTGGTGCTGATTTTGAGTATTTAAGCGCATAAATAGGTGTTGATTTTTCAGTATTTGGGGCATAATAAGTGCAGATTTCCATGGCTTTTAATGCATGATTAAGTGCTGATTTTCGTAGCTTTATTTCGTGATTAGTCACAGATTTTTATAGTTATTAGGGCTGATTTAGTTGCAGATTTTCAGATTATTTTGATAAAAATATATATATTTTAGGGAATGGAAAATATGATTTTTGGGACCATAGAGAGTAGTTGAACAAATAAATAAAAATACAGATCATAGGACAATAATAGGCATATGTTAAAGAACTTTAACATAAGACCGAAATAAGAAATTGACACTGAGCAAATTATTAAATTTGGACCTCAGGATCCTCTTCAGATCAGTGTGTCAGGACTCTGTGTGATCACCTAGACTTCTATCAAGGCAAGTAATGATTGACTTTTATAATATTAGTCACAATTATGATTTCTGTGATTATATTTCTGTTTCCTATGATTATTCGCATTCTTTTTGCACCTATGTCATTGAATTAATTGATTATCCCCGTAGAAATTCCTGTGGTAGGACTTCAATATCCACGGTGCTTTTGTTTACGCCTCGTACTATAGTATACTATAGTACGGGAAGGCCATAGAGCTACATGCCACTTACCGACGGATTTGTGATGATTTCCATCTTGTATATACTTATGAGGAGATAGATATGACCCATATACCTCGTCAAGATGACACGATACTTCTCGTAGTTTACCTACCTCTATATGTACTCTGTACGATTGACTCTCTCTTATATGATTCCATGATTTGCCATCTTTAGTATATTCCCTTGACATTCTCACATGCGTATTGATATTCTTTATCTTTAGCAATAAATCTTATAATTCATATTGCTTTTCCTTTTCACATGTGAATGCCATGAGAAACATCTTTATAACGCAGATTTTTATTCTTGTCACTTTTATTATCCAAGCCAGTCACATGAGCTTGTTGCTTGACTTAGATTATTGTTCAGACTTTGTAGGTGAGGAAAGTGATGCAGCCTTTGCCGATGAACAAGTCTTGGTGGCACTTTGGATGGGAGAGATCACTCATAGGATTTCTCTTAGGGTTGAGATAAATCATGTAATAGACATTCTGTTAATGGAATAGAATTGTTTAGTTGTTGCTTCCCTCTTTTGGGGTAGCGACTCGGATTTTGGGATTTTGAAAAAAAAAATCATGTCTAAAAATTTGCCCCAAATTCGGGTCGTTACAATGGAAGGAGACAAAAGCACACACCTTCAATAATGTCGTCAAAAGCTTGCTTTCCCTGTATTAGAAGATTATCTCTGTTGTGATATTTTGAGCCAAGGCGTTGTCGTGTTTCAAGTCCATCTCTTCCATGGATCTCTGGAGGTGATGGAGAGAATTGCAGTAGTGCCGAGAGAAGGAGGACCCCCGCCCCACTGGCCCTGTTATGATGAAGCTCAATCTTGATGGCTCTGAGTCTTGGGAATCCAGGTCCGGCCGGTATAGGGGTCCTCATTAGAGACAAGTTTGGCAATACTAAGCGGTCCTTCTCTGTCCTCATTAGAAACAAGGACTCTAATGAAGCTGAGGTCAGAGCGGTGCTGCAAGGGATCAGGCTTGTAGAGTGGCTTGTAGAGTGGTGACTTGTTCCTGTTGATAGTGGAAGGGGGCTCCCTGAATGCCATTAGGTGGCTTCAGGAGAGAAGTCCCAATCCTTGGAGGTTCGCAAATTTTATAGAGATCCATGACAGGATTAATGGATCCTTGGTTCTTTTTGCTATGTCAGAAGGTCAGCTACCAACGACGCTAACCGTTTAGACGATCTTCGCATCTTTTTGTGGATCTTCGCATCTTCAAGGAATCCCTATTAGACGATCTAATTGTCGAACGTGATTCCAACATCGGGCTACAAGACATTACCCAGGCCCATGGATAGTAGCTATGTGGTTATTAGAATTATATGATATGTGCAAAAATTTTCCAACAATAGTCAGTGAAGGACTCTCCACACCTCCCTCAAAGACCTAGATACTGGTGCAGGGCACATTAGCACAATAGCACATAGGTGATGTACAAAGTTCAAACAAAGCATCAGACCAGATGGGGCAGTTTGCACAGGTGTGTCTGTGCCTGGATTTGCAAATGAACTTGCCCAAGTGGCAGTGCACTAGACTATCTAAAAATTTCAAGAAATAAAAGCTGCTCACATGAACAGTGGTAGGCCTCACAGACATTTAACTACTACTACTAGAAATTGCAAATGATAGAACAATGAAACAAGACAAATATATATTCTGAGCATTCTAGGTAATGCAACAACCAATTTTGTATCAATGAAGTCGATATCAAATATCATGCTCCCAAGTCCTAAGAAAATACAATAAATGAAAACTAACTGAGAAGGTTTTGTGGTGAACTACTATCTGAAAAGAAGAGAGCTTAGGAAAAGGAATTACATCATCAGAAGGATCAGATAGTGCCTTAAGAAGGGTGACAAAGATCTTATCCAGAAAAGATATGACCTGTTCCAAACACAAATATGAACGTTAAAACCTTCCTCTTGAAAAAGTAACACTTGAAGATACAGAAAGGAATAAATGCAACAATAAGATAAAGAACAGTTATGGATCACCATGAAAGACACTATTTAAAAACCAATGGCTATATATCCATCTGAAGTCGAGTGCTGACCGAAGGAGTCCATTTAGGAAATTTTTTAGCAACAATTTTGTGAAAAATGTACTTTTTCAGTGGAATAATATAGCTTATATCAACATAATTTGGCCCAAGTCAAACTTACTAATGAAATACAAATTCAAAATGGCAAAGCTCAACCAAGCAACATTTAGCCAAATACCTCCAGAGGTCCACCTCATGCAGCTTATAACATTTAAGAGATATATATGTAAGCCATTTGGCCAAGGAAATTAGGCAAACAATCATGTGTGCATACCCTGGCTGATATTCACAGCCTGTGCTCATACTCTACCTAGAGGGATTGCCTGACATGGGACCCAACCTGAGTGCCCGACCAATTATATACAATTTATCGAAAATGTTTTGCTTGCTGCACGGAGGTGAATAGCAACAATAGTTGAATTACTAGACGTCGATGAGGCCTGAGTGGTGATGGGTTACCCTGTGGCAGATGTCAGAGGTTCGAGAACACTTATCTCAAGATCGTGACCTTAGAATAGCACCCAATTTTCTAATTCAGAAGAATTCTATCAATAGATCTTTGATAGAATCCAATCAAAACTACAGGTTTGTACACTCCTTTGCCCCAACACCTACTTTGTCAGGTTTGTACACTCCTTAATCAAGCAAACCTGATCCCTTTTCCTCATTGTATACTTTCCAGACCATCACTCATATGGCCGTCATGCATCAACTTGGTATCGGAGCTTGCATGTATAATGCCCTTTCCATACCCATCCTGCATTAACAAGTTTTTTCAACCGGCCAAATTCAAGTTGTTTATGTCTAGAATTGGAAGGGGATATGAATTGACTGAGCTTTGTTCATTTGGAGCTCAATTATTGTAACAATGGATACAAAAAGATTTATAGTTGATTTCAAATGTTCCCATACTCAAAAAATGAGAACATTTTCCTAGAACACAATCATGTTTGGGCATAAATAAGGGTTGAACTTATAGCTCAAATGGTTAAGACTTCGGTTTTCAAGCTTGAGGTGAGGGGTTCAATCCTAGCTTATCTCAACTCAACTCAACTCAACTAAGCCTTTGTCCCAAACTAGTTGGGGTCAGCTAATGAATCCTTTAGAAAAATTTCATGAAGATGGTGAAAGGATCTACCCGGCTCAAATTGACCACGTCTAATCCTGACACTAGTTGGGTTCGTCTACATGGATCAATTTTTCTTCCATTCTATCCTCTCCAAGGTCATGTTCTCTATTATATTTCTAGCACTTAAGTCTTTCCTCACTGTTCTTACCCAAGTTGTTTTTGGTCTACCCCTACCTCTTTTTACTCCATCAACCTGGCACGAGTCACTTCTTCTCATTGGAGCATCCAAAGGCCTACGTTGGATATGCCCAAACCATCTTAAGCGGTGCTCTCTCATCTTCTTCTCACTTGGTGCCACCCCCACCTTTTTACGGATGTCTTCATTTTTAATTCAATCTAACCTTGTGTGACCGCACATCCATCTAAGCATTCGCATCTTCACTACACTCATCTTATGCACATGCTGCTTCTTGGTGGCCCAACATTCTGAGCCGTACAGCATGGCTGGCCTCACAACTGCCTTATAAAAACGTTCCCTTCAGCTTGGTAGGTATTTTACGATCGCACAGAACTCCTGAAGCATGCTTCCATTGTTAGAAAGGTTGAAAAACTCCGAGCAAAATCGCTACACGTAGCGGAAGAATAAACCGTGTAGAACAAAAAGTTTGCTCTAACCCAGGATTCCTAGGGACTAAATGATTTAATAAATACAAATATAAATACCTTTAAGTTGCTGTAGAGAAGAACTCGTCCGCTTAATCTACTCCTCGAAAATTCGCCGACGATCTAATCGACGCGAAACCGCAAGTTGAATCAATGGATTCCTTTTGTTGCACAAAGGATCTTGTAAACAACTATTTGTTTACCTTATAATATGATCTTAATCAGATTATAATATGGGAATTATTGTTTAGAACAATGAAGATTAGTTGGATGAATGCCTTTGAGTTCAAAAACCCAAAACTAGTTGATGAATAGAGAGAGAGAACAAAGGGGAGGAATTTTCTTGTGTGTCAATTTCAATTTCCAGCACATGGATTATGAAAGAGCTGTAGAAAACTCTATTCATTTGTCTTGTATTTATAGAGATTTGAATTGCCTTTGATACAATCCAAAGTTTCTAGAGAATTCTTAAAAAAATAAGGAAACTAGTCAAAATTAGAGCTTCCAATTTGGAAACAAGCTAGTTTGTTTTTTTTCAAAATAGAAACCAAACAATGTGGGGAATGTTTTTAGAAATTCTTGGACGTTTAGAAAACTCTAAATTGGGTGTTTTTCCAAGTAGGAAACGTGGGTTTCTTTATTGGATAAAAACAATCCCTAAAATATCTCCTACACTCTTCTTTTTCTACTTTCCCACTATGATGCTGTAGGACAAATTTCGACTTCATTTTTGGACAAGTAAATGGCCGAATTAGAAAAAAGCCATAAACTACAAAGTTGTAGATCTTTCAAAGTTCTTCGAAACGAGTACCTAAACATTAATTTTGGCCAAGAGGTGAGTAAGTTATGACTGTTTAGTAAAACGAGTCTATAAGCTAAACTTACAATTGTTTATTTAATTTTTAATTAAATAAACATGTTTCCTCACATCCAATGGGATAAAAGCTCCATCCATATTTTCTATAATTCCCAAAATACCTTTGTGGTTAAATACTTAACCATTTTGGTATTCCCAATGTATCCCATAGTGCAAATACACTATAAACATTGTGTATATCCTTTCAATGCATACAATGCCACAAAACTAGTTTGTGTAAGCAACCAAATAAATGTGGGACCTCTATCAAATAGATTATAATAGGTCAATCGAGTAGTGAGTGGGATCATAGCAGGGATTTAACGGTAGATCCTGCAGAACCCACAAGTGGGCCCCACTGCGATTATTGCTCCGTAGCTAATGCTACAATCGCATTGAGTCATTGGCCTCCATCGAGACATAACCCTAAAGATAACGGTCAAATCAGCATACCCTTAATCACATCAAATGTGCAAGTCCTTTCTCCAAGTCCGCATCTACCGAGTTGAGTCCTACGGGGGCTAGACATCAACTACCCTCTGGGCTCACTCATGGTATACCTTTTAGTCAAGCAGTGTTGGCCCGCAAATGCATTTGCTAAAACCATTTCAAAACTTATTTTGTGAAATCCTTTTGATAAACACTTTATCAAATCCACCTGGCCAAGTATTTTCTAAGCCTACTGCTCTGACCAAAACCGTAGATATTATCCTATTAAAATAGGTGGAGAATTCCATGTCGGGTATCACTATTGACCTCAAAGGTTTGTCCAACACTCAAGTACTACCCTCTGGTGACTCCAAGAAAATCACGGTTAGAGAGACAAAAAATGAGAGACTCGCCAACAGGCCAATATGACCCCTCAGGTCAAAGGACATGTAAATGGTCATGTCTGGTAGAATAGCTCAACTATCTCCTGTCCACAAGCTATTCTAATGTGATCCTGTTCAGTACGCAATCTCATTGTTGTACCCATTCTATCTTGCTTAGGGTCCACTACCTGAGTGATTGAGATAAGTCACTCCTCATCTCGTGCATGTTGGAAAGATAGATGCTAGTTGTATACAGGAGGAGGTGTCCAACCTCAACACCAACTAGGAACTACTAAGGTCTGCAAAGAACCGGAATCCCATATTTCCTTGCTCCCTAGGATCTATGAATCCATGAGCATGAGTTCCTACTTTGCTACCTAAGGACAAATACGTGTCAGTGATAAGTAATATATCACACATATTTAACTTTTAGTACCCATAAATTGTCATGAAAAGAAACTTTTATTGATTAACATGCGAAATATACTAGGTTTTAGGGCACCAACTCTAACATCCACTTCAACCAACCTGCTCTTATTATGTGGTTAACATCCTCTTCAATCTCTCCTTCCTTATGTAGGATTGAACCAAGATAGTGAAAGATATCTCTCTTAGATACCTCCTGTCCAGTCATAGCTTATCGATAAAAAAAAAGTTTGGACATAAATAAGATTGTTCACAATTAAAGAAATATTGACAAATGGTGTCATGTTTGTGGTTTTAAATTTTCACCGAAACCAAGACAAAATGACCAAGATGTATCCATTTCCATCCCCACCGAAACACATGAAAACTAAGATGCATAATGAAAGCAAATCTGTAATTGTATTAGTGGTATGCTACATCAGTATGTGTTATATAATTATATTTATGTAAATTGCATGAGAAACTTGGAGTATAAATTGTGTATAAATATTTACATGAATTACTTGTGAAATGTAGTATGTATTGAGTTATCAGACATGTGCTGCATGTCACTAGGTGTCCAATTTTGTTAGACCACTATGGCTGGCTGTCTTGCTTATGTGATTGTCTCTTAGTGTGTATTTGTGCTCATTCTAGCATTTTTGGAAGTTTCCTCTTAAAATACTATCGTTTGCATACTTCCGTTATTTTAAGAAATTTCCAACCGAAACCGAAAAGCTTATGTTTCCATGGGGAGCAAAACCGAAATTTAAAACCTTCATCATGTTTCAATGACCTATCAGTATTTAAAACGGAACAGTTTTTCTACAAGTGAAAAGGAAATTCATGAATTAGCATAGTGACTTACAGATCAACAGACCAACCAAAGAAAAGGCATGTGTCCTAGAAAGGGAAAGATAGCGCACACAGACACATCTTCCCAGACCCCTCTTCTCCCAAATACCAACCTTATCAGCATCAACATTTTTCTTACCTACCAGAATATTTACTTCTGTTTCATTCTAAACTCTAAAATCCCAAATATGATATTAGCAGCAGAACAGCAGCAGTGCACACAATACTAAAGACTAATTCTGCAAACTAATAAGCAAGATCAATATGTATGCAACCAAGGATTGAAAATTCGGTTTCACTTTCGATTTCAGCCTTAGCCGAAAACGAAATTTTGGAGGCAATTTCGGTTTCGGTAGAAATTTCGGTTTCGGTTTTAAATTTTGGTCACAGCCAAAATCCAAAAATTCGATATTTCGGCCGAAATTTAAAACCATGTATGCAACTACATATGCCTGAATTAACATGATATAGAAAGAAAAAATAGTAAATGATTACCTCTGTACGATGTCTCGTCAAAAGTGTATCAATCCAATGCAATGCCTCAATTCGAGTAGCTTCCAACTCATTAGATAATTGTCTGATAGGAAAAAAAAAGTACTACACAATCACCATCTAATCATATCATACGTGTTGCTCATTCATCCGGGATCACAGCACCTAATTATAACATGAAACATAGGGACCTCTTATGTGCAGTTTCCTACTGTCGCTCTTTTAGAAGCACACAAGAGGTATAATAAATTCTAGGGACATCAGTAACCTTTAAACCTAGTAGTTTTCCCAGGTGAAAAAAACTACACCTCGTTGCAATAGAGAGGATGGCTTTCACATCAAATCCCTCAGCTGGATCAGCCCTAATTGCACGAAGCTCTTCATTGGTTTCACGAGCAACCTGCGAAAGAACAACAATACAGTTCACAGGATGATCAATAAATATTATATTCTTGCGCAATACTATGAGCAGTTGAGCACACATGAGCTCTGATCATGATTTGAGATAAACAATTAGAGAATCAATTTACCAACTCTCTTTTTTTATTTCCTTTTGGTTGATTGGTTGTGTTCATGTGTTGAGGTGGTGGTGGGGTGTGTGTGTGGGGGGGGGAGGGGGGGGGAGGGGGCAACTTACAACTCTTATTTTCTCCTCTTTGTCAGATATGCAAGGCAAAATGGCTCCCAAAATGTCAGCATAATAAGTAACAAGCTGGTCTCCACCAAGTTTTACAAATTCATTAATCTGCAAAATAAAGCAAATGTATTGTACTTGGTTACTTGAACTGAAATATAAGCTTCGATTGATATTTGTAATTTTCTAGAATAACTAGCAGTTTAACCTTAAAAAAAACTAGCAGTAGAACCAAGAAAACATCCACCCTATTCCAAGAGAAACGAAGACTGATAAGCTTGGAGAATGGATATGACAGAAATATCTTCATGGCTCCCACGTTACAATGAGCTTATCTACTTACCCAATTGATAGCTGTCAGCCGAGTAAATTCATTAGAAGAAGCTGCATTTTGTACCAATATTCCAGCCATGCGACCATAATCTATAGACTTCATAGAAGCACTGTTTGGGTCAGAATTTTAAAAGACACGCGAACCATTATGAACTTTTTAAATGTGTTATTTTGAAAATATTTTGTCAAAAAAATATTGATTAATACCTGAAATTTCTTTTGTACTCTAAAATAAAACCATCATGAAAACTCCAAAGGGAAAAAATGAGAATGCTTCATAACAATCTTCCAAGAGAAAAAAATGACCAACAATATTGTCAAAAGATTACAAAAGTTTGCAGCAGCTAGAGAAGAGTCTTACTGGAGAGCTCTTTATCTCTTGGAGAAATTCATAAAGTGCAGAATCAGCTTGTTGCCGTATTTCATGGCTGGAGTCACTTAACATGTTGAATAAACCTAAAAAAGTGAGGCCCTGTCAGCTAGAATGTATTTCCTGTAAAACAAAAGAAAACAAGTAGCTCGATGGAGGTTTTATTTGTAATCGGGGCATATTTACCATCAAGAAAATCTGGGAGAAAACCAAGCATATCAATGTCAGGAACGCTATCCAATACGGTAATCCATCCCACCAAAAATTGCCGGACAAAAGGATTTAGAACATTCATGCGCTCCCTTAGAAGAGGTATAAATTCTTCAATGCTGAAAAAACAAGTCATATCACTCGTATTTTCCAATTTTAGATATTGTATACTAAATTTAGACATCTATACTCAAAACAAGAGAGAATGAGGCAAGACAGCGGACCTGAATTGATCGCTATCAGTTGCAATATCCTGGTATTAAATTTAAACACAATTAATACTCGCAAGTATCCTTTCATAAGATGACTGGCACAACCCAGCATCAGTGAACAAGAAGGTCCAGGTAACTGCGAACCTTTAAAAGTTTGTCTAGAATATGAGCAGCATTCTGAACATTAGAAGCTGAGTCTGCTGAAAGCTTACAAAGAGCATCGAATATCTGGTTAAAGAATACAATCAAATCTCCTCTTACAACCTGCTCAACAGCTAGGGAAGGTGTTAGGCCCCATATCACACTGTAAAGACATCCTTAGTAATATCCAGGAAAAATAGAAGGGATATAAAAAAATCCAGTTGATCCACTCTTACCTTTGCTATGTTATATAGTGCTTCGCAAGCATGATAGCGAACCATGCTATCTTGGTCAGAAAATGAATTAAGCACGGGTGGAATGATTTGCTGAGAGGTTACATCCAAAAGAAATAAATTATTCAAGGAATGTCTAGGAAAAGAAAGGAAGAAAATAATCATGGATAGTACTGTGGTTTTATCTATGCATAAACAGTTTTAGAATGCCTTCTAATGCTATGGACAGTATAAAACCTAAATGCTCGGATCATGATTCACTAAATCAAATCAACTCACCCGCATATGCAATCCCATTTATTATTGATGCCATTAAGAATCATATAAGACTTTGACCAACCTATCTGAGATTAATATGCCAAAGCAAAGGAATGGCAGTTTTATAGTTTACGCCGCCACCTTTTTTCTTTTAAGAAAAATCAGACCACTTAATAATCAGTTCAATTATTGACGCACAACCAGAAGATTTCCAGCTCTAATCAATCACATGAAATAGTCTCGTGGAAAAGAAGAAAATGAGAGAAATAAAAAAGACATGCATGTTTAATAAGGAATGACTTACAGTGAGATGTTTAGACCTACAAGAGAGGGAGGATTGGGTCCACACTTAAGGAGTTCAATAGGGCATATAGTCTCAGGAAGGTCAATAGGGAATGGAAAGAGAAGTGATAGTAGGATTTATTTTCTAAAAGCCAGTCCACATGGGGGTGTATTGTGATGTGTGACTCTTGATCGGGAACAGGCATGAACCCTCTCTTTTGGACAAAATATGCTCCATAGATGTCTAGTTAACTAGGTGGCTCCTAATTTGCTTGAGCCTGCAGCCAGTCACAAGGCTAGAGTTGCCAAGTAGCTTTGCGTGGAGCAAGCTTCCCTCCCTCCCCCCGGTTTGATTGCATAGGGTATCCCCACCCCAATTTTTAGGGCGGGACTATTCCCTATGGATGCGCGCAATCACCGGTAAACCATGCGTATCGGGTAAGCCCGAGGGGATTCGAACTCTCGTCATTGGGGAGATAGCCATAGCTGAGGCCAGCACTCTCTCTCTCTCTCTCTCTCTCTCTCTCTCTCTCTCTCTCTCTCTCTCTCTCTCTCTCTCTCTCTGTAGATACCTCTTGCATCATGACGACCAAGGCACGGAGCCCGGCAGACCACGCAAGTACGTATCCAATCACCTCTATTGTTTGCAACCCTTCCGATAATCTTTCCACAAGAAATATTTTACACCAACCTTTACACTTAATCATTCCCAACCCTTACCACAGTTTTACCTACGAGAGCCCAAGATTTTCCATAACTCCCTTACCCCATTAATATTGTTTGGGGCATATTTAGGTATTTTCTTTATAGATCTGATCTTCTATGACAGGCTGTGAAATACGGGTGTGACAACCTAAGAGGAGGGGTGAATTGGTCAATTAAAAATTCTTGGCTTAATTAGGTGGATTAGTTAAATTAATTTTCTAATTAAGCAACAATGCTGTAACCCTTGTTCAAATCTTCAATATGATGGAAGCTAGGGTTTAGATTTTACTTTAGCATACATTCACTAACTCTTGTTAAGTTAAAACATAAACACAAATAGGGTTAGAGATTACCAATCACCAATGTGCAAGAGAAGAGGGAGAAGAGAAGCAACATCAAGGAACACACGATTTATAGTGGTTCGGCTCTATCACAAGACCTACTCCACTCTTCCAAGTTGACCTCCTTGGGATTTCCACTAAAATGTAAGATTCTTCAACGGGCGAATCTCAAAGCCGTACACCAACTTCTCCTTCAAAGGGATCACACCCTTTCTGCACGAAGCCTTGCGAGGGCACACTCCCTCTTACAATGATTTACCTTTCTTAGCGGGCTGAATCGGAGACCCTCAAATACAAATGAAGAATTAAAAGATAAGAACTCTCAATGCCTCTAGAATAAGCGGATTACAACTTTGAAAGCTCACAAACTCTCCAAGGAATGGATAAAAATGTAAAGCCTATGGAGATCCTCTTGAAAGAATGTAAAAATACAAGTTCAAAGAGGTTTAACCTTTCATAAAAAAGTTTAGGTTTAAGAAGATAGGATTTGATCATGCAAAAGATTCAAAAGATTATTTAGAAAGGTTTTGATAGTGTATATATAGCCCACAAGAAATTATGACCGTTTGAGGGTAAAACTGTAAAATACAGGGTTGAAAAAGTCAACCTGCGCAAGCCCCAATGGCTCTATTTCCAGGTCGCGGCGGTCACCCGCCCTTATCGGGCTCTCTTTTTGAATTTCAAATTGCATACCGGCGCGGTCGACCGATCCTATGGCGTTCGCCCGGCGAGGGCAATCTGTTTGAATAAAAATCGGCATAAAAACACTATCGCGGTCGACCGGACCCATCGCAGTCGACCGCCAAGCCTAACCTGGATGTTTTCTGGATTTTCAGAAAACGAATCCGCGGTCGCCCGGATCACCCCAGTCGACCGGCTCGATAAATTTCAAGATGCCCTGGAATTCCAGGTAGCATCCCGCGGTCGCCCGGAATAGCCCGGTCGACCGGCCCTGAGTAAAATTTCATTTTTAACTTTAAATCCAGGGGCTTTGGGCTTGGTCTTTGGGCTTAAGTCCTAGGTTTTCAAACACATTTTTGGGTGTGTGTATAGTACACTCATGTGGAGCCACATTGCTCCATATGTGTGGTATTTGGGTCTTATCTTATCCTTTAAATTTGAGATCATCTCTCATCTTATGAAAAGTTCCCTCGGCCTAAAGCCTTAGTGCCATATCCTTTTAGGTCTTATACTTATCTTGGATAGACTTACATGTTTCTATCTCTGCCAATGATAAGTATCATATTCTAAAGTCTTAAAAATCTCTAGAACCCTTCTTTATTGGACAATGCTTGAGATGATTTCCAAAGATATCAAAATTTAAGTATGAAAACCATTTTGAAAACCTTTTGAAAGTGCATTTAAACATAAAATCAAGAGGACTCCAAACTACATTCTAAAGTGTATACCATTGAGTCTTCTTGGAATGTCTTTGCTCTTTGCACTTCCTTGGATTTCTTTGGCTTGAGTGAACATCTTAAACGTTGTCTTCGCTCTTGTGACTTCCTCCAATCTTCACTGCATGTTGAGAGGTGTATGAGGAGTCACCAATGGCTTGTTCAACTCCAAGCTTCTTCTTGACCCTTGTTGGAAACTTGTAGGATCTTCATGTTGAGCTTCATGACTTGAACATCTTCAGATGAGGATGCCTCCAATGTAGGTGCAAGCTCTTGGTTCCTTACTTTCTTGATCCATAAGCTATGTGTTGAGAAGAGTTATGTAATGGCGATTATGACATGAAATTCCTGTATGTGACACAACACCTCAGGGCAACACATTAGTCCATAAAAGCTAAGCAATTTAGTTTGCTAGCATCAAAACAAGAAGGTAAGGTGAATGATTAACCCATGGAATCCCTTGGGCTTACCGGCTGCGTACATCTAGCCCTCCCCAGACCCCACAATGGCAGGAGCGTCATGCACTGGGCCGCCCTTTTATCTGATTTTCTAAGACAGATATCACTAAAATCTGATTTTGATTCATTGGATAGCCATTTTCTCTTTTGAACTACTGTATGGAACGGTTGGATGATTTAATTTCTATTTGATGAAAGACTTTTAAACCCTATCGGTACGTTCGAAAATGGTTTTGAGTTAATGAATGAGGTCGATTGCAGTTCGGCTTTGGTTACTAGGTAAACTGACAGTCCGTTGGGTATTGCTCTCGATCAACTGGATTAAGGAAGTCTTCAGAATGTCCCATCGGGTCCACTGCTAACCAAATGTCCTATGAGAAAAGGTTCTTTTGGCCTGCTTTGCAGGATATAAGGGTGTAGTGGTTGACCCTTGGACCACGAGAGTCAACTCTGTCTCATCCTCATCCTCCTAGTAAAGGCGATCTATGCCCTCCTCTTCGCCTATGATTGCTGGCACCTTTTTGGATGAAGCACGATTTATCTTACAAGGCATGGGACCTATAGATTCATTGTCTGATGTGCAGAAGCCTCCTTCCTACAACAGCATGTGCGCTTCTCCAGAAGGAGGCAGCTATGAATTTCCCTAAGAACCTTAGCTCTCTTTGATTAATATGTGTTTTTTTACTGAATTGGGAATGCATGTTGCTGCCTTTATTGAATTAGAACCCCAATTATGCTCCTACATTTTTAAAAAAGCACCTGCTAACCATAGGTTTGCACCAGCATACCAAGTTGAATATTATCAAGCTGTCTTTGATGACAAAGAAGATTCTTTAAACTCGACAAGGTCCAGTATTCTAAAGTGAGGGAGGAATGACATTGACACCACCCTAAACCACAATCAAGCAAGATCACTCTCGGGCGCTTCCGAAAGCTCTAGGACCAACTAGAGACGACACGACACCTTCCACATGGAGGATTTTATACAACAATACAAGAGAAAGGATAGGGAGAAAGTTGTAATTTGACAACTAGAAATTTTGAATCTTGGTCAAATTGCCAAAATGGGTGTATTTTTCACTTTAGGTTTCCATAGGGGGGGGGGTACTTTTCATGCCGACAACTTTTGAAGAGGGGTTTTGAGAATCTAATAATGTATATGTAAAAGGGAATGTTGCACGCTAAGGTTGTGCCACGTGTCACCCCCTCTGTATCTGCGTTTACTTTCAAAAGTAATAAATATGTAAAAGGGAACGTTGCATGTTGAGGTTGTGCCATGTGTCACCCCCCTCTATCTGTGTTTACTTTCAAAAGTCGGAATACCAAACGTCAAATTCGTTTTTATGTTAAGTTGGCATTTGACAAGCCACACGTAAAGTCGGCATTCGAAAAAGTCGCTTCCTATATATATTCTATCCCTATACGGATGGAAGTAGGCTTCCTAAAATCTCTCTCTCTCTCTCTCTCTCTCTCTCTCTCTCACACACACACACACACACACAATAGTCTTTCTATTTTCCCTCTGTCCCCAACAAAAAAAGGTAATTTCTAATTTTCTTTATTTTGCCTCTTCGATGCAAAACTGATTTCTTTGTATATTTCTGTGTATCTTTCGTGTGTTCTCTTTTTTGTGTTGATCTATTGTGATCATTGCGGCTGCAAAGAACATTCTAACTTTCTCCAAATTCTAAGAAAACCCATACATTGAAAGAAGAATATGAAGATCAGTCAAAATAGAATCCAGTTATAGCAAAAGAAATATGCGATTACTATAAAAATATCACACGCTTTAGTATTTCATAAAACGAATTCTTTTTTGTATATAATAAAAAATCTCAAAAAAGTTCCTATTTAATCACTATCCCTGGACCGAATACTAGGCAAAAAATCAGCAGTTATTCTCTTTCTAAACGCAAAAAATACATATCACATCCTAAAAATTCTCAAAATTTACTTCTTCCTTTAGAAGCCTCCACCGTCCAACTCTTTCACCCCCATTGATTCATTTATAAGAGAGAAATCCCTGAAAATTAGCAACTACATACAAATCCAAATCTCCTAAGTAGTTTCCTTACTTTCTCTCTCTTTGACTAGGCTAAGAAACGTCTCCACCCTTTGGGTGAAGTTTCCTTCTTTCATGAAATTAGTTATTAGAGATTTTTCTCAATCCAAAAACACCCCATGATCAGCTTTCTTTATTTATTTGTTACCCAACATTTAGTATCTTAAGATACCTTCTCCTATATCCCTCTTTTCTCATTGGAAGAAATTTCAAGGAAGAAATCCCACCATGGAGCATAAAGAAAAGAAAGCTACTAATTCAAGCCTCATCTTACAAGGCCCCCAAAATGAGCACTTCCAATAGTGTTGCAGAGGTCCAATGAAGAAGAGCGCCGTTTTGGGTAAAGAAAACGAGTTATATCCTTTGAATTCACCTATTTTCTTTTTTGGGTTTTACCTATGTTCTTTCTTTAAGATGCTTGAATCGAAGATTAGTTCTACATGTTTGCCGCCTATATTCTTTTTTGTGTTTCCTTACACTGCCAAAGTTGAATATTTGTCCAATATTGTTCTCTACGGCCATGATGTTTAAAAACAATTAGCGTCCATTAGAACTGTAGGAAAACAAATGGTGTGGGGTGTATGATTGTTCCAACTTAAATTTTTTTAATGTGGGTATATATATATCGTTATTTTTCTTTGTTTTTGATACATGTCTATTTGTTTTTTGATAAATGATTGTTCCAATTTAATTTTTTTTTGGATGTAGGATATAAATATATATCTTTGTTTTTTCTTCTTTTTTCGTTCCGTGCAACGTAGGGATCTGCAACTAGTTTAATAAGTATTAGGAAATATAGGTTAAAGTAGATGTTTAGAGGGTGAGCCTTGGCGCAACGGTAAGGTTCCTCCATTGTGACCTAGTGGTCACAGGTTCGAGTAATGGAAACAGCCTCTATGCAAAGAAGGGGTAAGGCTGCGTGCATCTAGCCCTCCCCAGACCCCGCAATGGCGGGAGCCTCGTGCACTGGGCCGCCCTTTTTAGTAGATGTTTGGCTTTTGTTTCCCAATTGGGGTACGTTAATTTGTGAGTCCTGGTTGGAGTCATGGAGTTTCTATTCTAATGTTTTAGTAAGATTGAGATGGCTTCCTATTAAATACAAGCAAAGCCTTAAGTCTAGTAGTATTTCTATTTTCATCAGGATACTTGTTTAGAAACTAAGAGGAAGAGTAGGAAATTACATTTGTACGTGAGGAAGAATTTCTATTTAATGGAAGGGGGCTTCCTACACAAGGTGGGATGGCCCTAGGTTTCTCTAGGGTTGGAGTCTATATAGTGTAGGCATTGGCCACATTTTGAAGCAATGAATGAAATCTGAATTAATAAAAGATTTATGTTAATTTGTTGATGGTATGTGATTGCATCTCTAGTTTTGATGTGTTTGCCTAAATCTTTTAAGGTGTGGTTGACTGAGGAAACCAAAGTGTGATTGCCTTGGAGATTTATCTTTCTTCTTCTTCCCTATCTTTATTTTACACTGTCAAGCTTCAGTTTTATCTTTGATGCCAACCTCTTACTTGGTTGATTTCCAAGGCCTTTTAAACCAACGAGCTGCCCGTGCTGGAATTTTCTACTGTGTCTTCCCATTTTTTCCTGCAGTTTCTTTTTGTATTGTTCTAGTACGTTCTTACCATATCTGGACTGTTCAATTCATTAAATAGTTCTTGTCTGTTTCCAAGCTTCTATAAGTATCTTTAAAGAACCCCACCAGTCAATATTCAACCCAATTCAATATAATAACAAAATGAGCCTAGTTGTTCTTCAAATCCTTGCAAGGGACCAGTTTTCTTCGAGGTTCAGAAACTGTAATTCTCTCCCATAACCTTTTCCTTTCAAGCTGACAATATGAAACCTCTTATCAGAAAATGCCCATTAGACATACGCCCAATAGATCTCCAACAAAAGTCAGCCTCTCCCACTCCAATCCAAACATGTTGAACACAATACCAATAATCCCTACGCAGAGAGACAGTGCATTGGATCATTGTCACTCAACCGCCAAATACAATATGTATCAGCATCTCTAAGGAATTTGATTGCCTCTATGCAGAAGATGATCCGAAGCCAGAAATTTCTCAAGGCCTAAAATTCAACGAAATGCAAGAACCCTACGCTGCATACAACAAACCACAACCTACTCGTGGGTGCCATAGTACTCTTCCCTACACTAAAAAGAACTCTGTTGAAGAACCTAAATGAGAATTGGGTCCCATTTGCACACCCTAATATCCCTGTCCATTTTACAGTTGTACTGATATGAACACATTCTAGCCTAGGTAGCAACCTTCCACCAACCTTATTTCCTCATTGTTTATGTTCCACATGGTGGATGACCCAAAGCATTTAGAATATTCAGCTATAACCAACCTGCAAAAAATTCCATATATCTCGGAGAGTAACAATAGACAAAGTTATTTGCAATTGGATAGCTGTTAGCGTCAAGAAAATTTCAAAGCAACGAACGGTTCCAAAAGCTTCTTACAAGGCCAAAAATAACTGACATCAACATAGGGGCATTTTATATGCTATTTAAGGGTGAGTTTTGTTAGATGACTCGGTGTAATTACATACCGATTAGGGGTATTTTAGACATTGTACAGGAACCCTAGTAACATATATAATACATGTTATGAGAGGGAGAGCTATTCTCTTACTTTCTCCTAACCCTCACCCTAGCCGTCCCCCCTCCCCATCAAGTTGATGCCCCCCCTCCCGTCCCAGGAAACCCGAACTCCTAGCCGCACCGCTCCCTAATCCCCAGAAACCCCACCTAACTTAGCCGCATCCCTCCCCAAGTGTGTGATGCTCCATATTTAGGTCAGCTTTCTATTATGAACTTTCTCTATCTCCATCTCTTATGGTCTATCTTATTTTGTCTCCCATCAGCCCTTCATCTCTCTCCTTTCATATTTCATATCTCTATTTGCTTGCCATGTCCCTTCTCTATTCCCATCCCCTCTTACATTCTTTTCACCCCGCACCTCAACTGGGTTCATAAATCGCACCCTCTCGGTTGGGTTCATAAACTGCTCCTTCTCAGTTGGGTTCAAAAACCACTTCCCTTTCTACTCCTATCTTCCTTCATTCCTCATCTAGATTTTTTGGATCTTGATCTCCTTTTCTTTACTTGATCTTGATCCTTTTTTTTTTCTTAATCTTGACACCCTTCTTAATCGTGATCTTAATTATCTATTCTTTCGCTTGGCTGTCATGAATTTGCACCAATTTAGTATTGATTGACATCAATTTGATAACAGTGCTAGATTCACATCAACGTTGCTGTGTTGTATCAATTCTAAATTGCAAACCTAAGAGCAAATAATAATCTAAAAATGAAAAACTAAAAGACAGAACTCATGCAGGTCAGCGTCTTAAATTCCTTACCTCAAGATAAACACCAGCTCTTGATTGTGTCAAACCAACCGTCACCGCACTAAGTCCTGTCAATCCACCCTACCAGAGCAAAAAAACCAGAAAAAAACATTCTGTTTTCTTTACTTACCATTCGAATAGTAAGCCAAAAACATGCAATTAAATACATTACAAAAAAAGAAACAGACTTAAAAGAAAGGGATTCAACAACTGGTTCGATCATCTACGAACCTGCCGGTGATAAAGTTGTGGAGAGTACACGAAATCCATAGTCAACAGTTTGATTACTGCTGATATCTTGCCATGATCTTCGGCAGCCAATAGCTGCATCACAATCCCTTGAACCTGTAAAAAAAGTTAATCAAAAGTCCAAAAAGCAATTCAAAATTCCTAAGCCAATTTAAACCCTAGAGAAAAATAGGGTTTAAATTGGCTTCAAACCCTAGAGAAAACAGAACATCAAGAAAAGATAACATAGGCACAAAATTCGAAATTCCTAAGCCAATTTAAACCCTAGAAAAAACAGAACAACGAGAAAAGATAAGATCATACCTCAAGAGCCGCATGCTTGCGTTTATCGTAGATTTTATCGGCGAGATTCCGACTAACGGATGCCGGAATTATCACGTCGGCCATGCCGGAGTTCGAAAACCGATCAAAATTCAACCAAAGAACGTGCCCTAATTCTTGAAAGAGTTTTTAGGGTTTTTCTTTTCTTTACTTTTCTTTCTTCTTCTTCGTTTTGGGCTTTTCTTTTCTCTTTTTTTCTTTTTCTTCTCTGTTTTGTGCTCTCTGCGTTTTACTTTCGGTCGTGTAGACGGCTGGAGAGGAATTTCTTTATCTGAGCAGCTTAAAGGGAGACAATTGTTTTTTTTCGCACCTCTTGTAGGATAATGCACCCCACTGTTAAAGTGGATTGTGCGCAGACTTCAACGCTTTATGACGTGGAATCACGTTAAGAGCGGGGCCTATTATCCTATAGTTGGGGGCGAACAAATCATGGGTCAGTGTAAATTATAGACAGTGGGCTTTTTTGGCTTTTGGCTTTTTGACAAACTTTGAAAAAATGGCGGAGTGGGGCCCTTGGGATGAATATTTATAGAAACGGGTGGTAGTTATGTTAGTTGTACGCAACGAAGTCTCTTTTTTTTTTCTTAACCTAGAATGCTAATATCAGTCGAGCAAGACTCACTCACGCGCTTCAGCATCCCTTAGGTTGATGCCAACCAAGAATAAAATGAGAGAGTGACATTAGCATTTCTCAAAACTAAGATATATCTGCATCTATACTAGTGATTTTATATGCTAATTGTAAAAGTAAAACTTGAGTGTGTAACGACTCATGTCATTCAAAACCATATAAATGTAAATGTCTTATGGCTACCAAATACTTTATTAATGTGAATGTTTCTTTATAGCTATTGAATACTTTACATAAATATATAACTATTAAGTACCTTATAACAACCTTAGAGTGAGTGACATTAGCATTTCTCAAAGTTAATATTCTATACTTTAGGGGATTTGCTAGGGACTTTCGCAGAAAGGCATTTTGTGGCTGGTTGTTGCATGAGAGAGTAGCCACCTTAGATAAATTAAACGAATAAGACAAAATCTGCTGAAAAGTGAGCCTGGGTGCTGCTCTCTAATGCAACAGCCAGCCACGAAAATGTCTTTCTGCAATACTTTACATATATGCTAATATAAAATGGTAAAAGTTGAGTGAGCTTAACTACCCCATGCTGTTTAAAACCTTATAAATGTAAATTACTTAAAGCTATTAAATACATTTTATTAATGTGAATGTTTCTTTTAGCTATTGAATACCTTACATAATAAATATATAACGATTAAGTACCTTATAACAACCTCCAACTCAATTAACCTTATAAATGTAAATTCTTTGTAGTTATAAAATACCTTATAAATGTCAATGTTTCTTTGTAGTTGCAAAATGCCCTATGAGACTGTCTAGGCAATTTGTAGGGAATTTAAATGGGAAGAACTCACGCCTAAAAGCTAGCCGTTAGAGGGAGGGTGCCCGTTCCCTTATAATCCATCCACATCCACCCGTTTTTTCCGATGTGAGATGATTTGCTTTTGCATGGAACCCCAACAATCTCCCCCTCCACGTGGAAGCAACGTGGACAATCTCACCCCTCCACGGTGCTGCAATGTGGGAATCATGAGATACTACACCGGGGTTTCCGAGATCTTCCCCGAGAGACATTTCCGCCCTCAGAGGCAAACCGAGGTTGCCACGTCCTGAGCTCTGATACCATTTGTAGGGCATTTAATCGGGTAGAACTCACGGCTAAAAGCTAGCCATTAGAGGAAGCATGACCATTCCCTTATAACCCATCTACATCCACTTGTTTTTCCGATGTGGGGTGATTTGCTTTCGCGTGGAACCCTAACACAATTTCTCAAAAACACTTTTGAAGCTCGGCTTTTCCAGGAGAGAAGTGCCACCTCATAAATTAAATGAAATTGACAAATTCAAGAATGAGGTGGCTCTTCTCAAATTTCCTATACACACCCACAAAATATAGGATTTACTACGGACTTTAGCAGAAAGGCATTTTGCGGCTGGTTGTTGCATGAGAGAGCATACACATCAGATGAATCAAATTAAATGAATAAGACAAAATCTGCTGAAAAGGGATCTCTCATGCCACAGCCAACCGCAAAATGCCTTTATGCGAAATTTCCTAGCAAATCTCTCTCTCTCTCTCTCTCTCTCTCTCTCTCTCTCTCTCTCTCTCCCCCCCCCCCCCTACACACAGACACGCATAAATTTGTGTGTGTTGTATATAAACATGCACCTCTATTTATACTGCATAAAACAGTTAATTAAAGGGAGATGATATTTTCACCCCCTCTGCAGTAAGCATTCGCCCCCCTTTTAACGTGAATTAACGTTAAAAAGCATTAAAGTTGCCCGCTAAAGGGAGGCGAATGCGCACTGCAGGGGGTGAAAATACCATCGCCCTATTTAAAACCTTTTTTTTTTTTTTTGGTAGGCAAGCTGGGGTTAGGCGGACCCCTGCCAGAGGTAATTATAAAAGAACTGAACAATACAGAAGGGGGCCACGAGGGCAGCTACAAGGGAAATAAAGGAAAAATCATACAAGTTCCCAATACCACAATAACCTAAAGTCAAAAAACAGACTAGCCAAGGCACAAACAGCAGCTGGAGGGCGTTATGAACGAGTGTAAATTGTGCCGGAGAAGTCGGATCTGATGATGTTTATCAGATCAAGAGGGAGGGAATCAGATGGGATGTCTTCACCTTTTATGGGGCATTCGAATTTGGATAGGAAATCTGCTGCTCCATTTGCTTCTCGCCAAGAATGGGTGATTTTCCAAGCAGGGAGTTCCGATAACTTGGCGCTAATAGTTGCAAGGGTTGGAATTAGTTTCCAAAGACATCTGGCCTTTCCATTGATCACACTGACTGAGTACAGGGAGTCAGATTCCAGCCATAAATTACTGATATTGTGTCTCAATGCAGTGCAGATACCTTTCTGAATAGCCTCCATCTCTAATTCCGGAATTGTCTTCGGGCTTTTGTTGATGGAGAAGGAGCCGATGATGTTGCAGGATGCATCTCTAAGTAATCCTCCAATTGCTGCCTTGTCTTCTTTTAAGGAAGCATCTGTATTTAGTTTCCACCAGCCAGGATCAGGAGTAATCCAATTACAGGTTTTGGGGTCTTTTTTGAGGATAAAGTTTGGGAGGTTTAGAGTCTCGGCCAGATTGATTTCCTTAGAACTGGAGTTTCCATCAAGGTTCAGATGTAGGATTTTGGTTCTGATGGTGTATAGTATGTCAGTGAGAACAACTTGCTTGTGTCTTTTTTTGTTCTCAAAAACTCTGCAATTTCTTTCCTTCCAAATGAAGT
Organism: Tasmannia lanceolata; assembly: GCF_043159265.1. Taxonomy (NCBI): domain Eukaryota; kingdom Viridiplantae; phylum Streptophyta; class Magnoliopsida; order Canellales; family Winteraceae; genus Tasmannia; species Tasmannia lanceolata. Next base: position 4,217,300 of record NW_027518721.1, read on the forward strand.
AGATAGCTGCACAGAAGGCCATACGAAGGGCAGTCCCATATCTGGAGCAAGACTTCGAGTTGAGGCGAATCCATTCTTCATTCTTGTCTAGAGTTCGAGCTGGGGTTTTCCGGACGGAGAAGCGCCTTAGAAGAGTTTTCCAGATCCAAGCTGAATATGAACAATTGAAAAATAGATGATCTTTGTCTTCTCTACCAGTACTGCAAAGAGGACAGGAGATATCTCGGATGGATCCCAACATGAGAAGTCTAGCTTTGGTACTCAGTTTGCTGTGGAGGGCTTTCCAAGATACAATGCTATGTCTTGGGACATGGCCTTTGAACCAGATCGAGGGAGTCCATGGGGGTTTGGGGTTGTGGGTACGAATGCATTTCCAAGCACTGGACAGGGAGAAATCCCCAGATGGAGTGGGTTTCTAGATAGTTAAGTTTGAAGGGTTGGGAGAGATGAGAGCTGTATTGAGAATGGTATTAATGTTTGGGAGGGTAAACTGAATATTTGGATCCCAGTCACCATCATTCAACAGTTGGTCCACCGTAGCAGTGGGGGAGACAGTATTCGGCAAGGAACTTTCGGGGTATAGATGGGTTAGGAGGCCAGCAGGGTGCCATGGTTGTTTCCAGAAGTCAATGCCTTTACCATCTCCCAAGACGTAGCAAATATGGTATCCAGCTTCCTCTCTAACTCTGAAAATGCTTCGGGCTCCCCAGGAGGGAGAAGTCGGCATTTTCCTAGTCCAGAAATTTTTATTCTTCAGATATTTTCTTGTAAACCACTCAGTCCACAATGTACTTTTACCATTAACGATAGACCAAAGGTTTTTGAGCTGACAAGCAAGGTTAATGTCTCGGATTTTTCTAATTCCCAGGCCCCCTTCATCTTTGGGTCTACAAATAGTGTCCCAAGCAACTGGATGGAAAGACTTTCTCTCAGAGCACCCAGCCCAAATGAAATTTCTTATGATTTGGTCGATTTTGTCAAGGACACTAGCAGGGAGGTTAAAAGAAGCTGACCAGAACAGATGGAATGAATTGAGGACTGACTTGACTAATTCAATTCTCCCAGCTCTGGAGAGGAGCTTGTTGGCCCAGCTGGCAATGTGTTTTTGTATCTTACTGATCAAGGGGGAGCAGTCTGAACCTTTAAGTCTAGTGGAGATGAGAGGGAGGCCAAGGTATCTCACCGGGAATTGGCCTTCCGGGATATGAAGGATTGGATCAATTGTTGTTCTGAGAGACTTAGCAGATTCATAGTAAAAAATTTCGCTCTTGCTGATGTTCACTTCGAGACCAGAGCAATCATTGAATTGATGGATGCAATTTCTAATACTTTGAGCAGAGGCAGGGGAAGCTTTCGAGAAGACAAGCATGTCATCTGCGAAGAGGAGGTGTGAGACAATTAAGTCTCCACGACAGAAAGGAGAGGAAAAGGACTTAGAGTGGATAGCATTCTCAACGATGCAGGAAAACATCTCCATGCAAATACAGAAGAGGAGGGGAGAAATAGGGTCACCCTGCCTAATTCCATTTCTGGAGGTGAAGTAACCGACAGGGGATCCATTGATAAGGATGGAGAACGATGGTGTGTCTATACACTCGTGGATCCAATTGCACCAGATATCATTGAATCCAATTTTTTTCAAAAAGAGTAGGAGGGATTCTCTTCTGATCATGTCGAAAGCTTTCTTGAGATCAAGCTTAATACACAATGCAGCTACATTGGATTGGAGGTGAAAATTATGAACCAAATCATGGGCTAAAAGGATGTTGTCTTGGATGTTGCGGCCTTTGATAAATGCAGATTGATTTGGGCTGATAATCTTGTGCATTATTAAGCGGAGTCTGTTAGCCAGGATTTTGGTGATTAGCTTATATAGGAAGTTACAGAGCGAGATTGGCCGGAACATTTCCGGGGAGGAGGCATCAGAAGTCTTGGGAATTAGGGTGACATTTGTAGCATTAACTTCAGGGAGAAGCTTACCAGAGCGGAAGAAGTGAGAAATTGCTTTGGTTGTGTCTTTGCTGATGAGGTACCAGAAGGACTGGAAGAATTGTCCATTGAAACCATCCGGGCCAGGGGCTTTGCTTCCATCACAGTTCATCACAACTGAGTGGATTTCCTCTGCAGTAACTTCGCGGGTAAGGTAGTCAGCTTCTAGGCTATTAATTTTGAGGCTGGGCTCCGGGACCTGAGATGAGAGGAGAGGAGATCTTTCCTGGTTTAGCAGACTTTTGAAATAGTTTACAAGAGTAGAGGCTATCAGGTTGTGATCAAGAGTGAAATCTCCTTCGTCAGTTTTGAGGGCGGAAATGGAGTTGGTATTTCTTCTTGCGGCAATAGCAGAGTGAAAGAAAGCAGAGTTCGTGTCGCCTAGGTTTAGCCAGTCAATTCGGGATTTTTGCCGGAGACAACTTTCTTCAAGGTAGGAGATTTTATTCAGGTACTCTTTGGCTTCAATTTCTTCGATACGAAGAAGGAGATTGGTGGGATCTTGGGCAATTCGGGTTTGGACTTCATCAAGAGCAGCTCTAGCTTCAGGTTTTTTAATATCCACACGGCCAAAGATATTGGAGTTCCAGATCTTGATATATCTCTTTACTTCTTTTAGTTTAGAAACCAATCTAAACATAGGATTTCCTATGGGGTTAATTGTCCAGGCTCTCTCGACAACTTCAAAGAGGGAAGCTTCTTCAAGCCACATGTTATGGAAATGGAATGGCTTCGGATTATGGGGGGAAGGGTTGGGTAAGAATTGGATGGTGAAGGGGGAATGGTCAGATTGGCCGGGATTAAGATGGGTAGCAAATGCAGTTGGATAATTACATAGCCAATCTTCGTTTACCAGGGCCCTGTCTAATCGGCGAAGCTTGAGATTACCTGATTTTGAGCTGTTGGACCAGGAGAGGGTCTGACCCATGGATTTCAGATCAGCTAAGAAGCAGTCTTGAATACAGGAATTGAATTCATCCATATCCACTAAGTTAGGGCTGGCGCCACCAAATCTTTCATTATGGTATCTGACAATGTTGAAATCTCCCAGGGCAATCCATGGCAGGGTGATGGAGGAGCTAATGGTTCGAAAGTCGTTCCATAAAGCTCTTCTTCCAGTTCCAGCGTTATGGCCATAAACAGCGGTAATGTTATAGTGGAGGTTAGAATGGATGTAGACAATTTCCCCATGAATGTATTGGTAGGAATCAGAAATGGGAAAAAAGTGAAGGATTTGAGGGTTCCACAAGATCCACAATCGAGCTTTCGTTGTGTGGTTATAATTAGCGAAACAGGACCAGTTTGGGCAAATTTCAGAGGTATATTCAGAAAGAAGGTCACTTGTTGCTTTGGTTTCAGAGAGGCAAAGGAGGGGGAGTTGATGTTTACGAATGAAAAATTGGATATCATCGCGCCTTCGCTTAGAACAAAGGCCTCTAACATTCCAGTAGCCTAGATTAATCATTGGAGGAGGTGGGGAGGGAGATGTGGACACCTTCAGGTGCAAGGCCAGGAGGTGCTTTTTGGTTTGGGTCAGAGCATTGGGGAGGTTGTTGTGGGCAAGCCGAGGGATTTTTCAAGGGAGGGATATTGAGAGGGTCGGGGTTGGAGTAGAAGGACTAGGCATCAGGTTAGATGGGTCTTCAATCCCAGGGGACCAGTTTCTCCTACGATTTTCAAAACTGGGTGGGTTAACAAGATCTAATTCTTCATCAGATTTGTAGGTTTCAAGATTGTTTTCAGGATCTTCTGAAAGAAGGATATCAAAGGGGTTTTGGGTTGCGACAGATGGGAGATCATTTGAGGTGTGGATGGTGAGTAGGGGATGGTTCTTAGGGGGCTCAGAATCTGAGTCTGGGGGACAATCCATTGCCGACTGAGGGGCATCAGTTTCCACTTGGGGATAAGTCTTTGAGATCGGTCTCCATTCAGGGCGGGATATGGGAGGGGCTGGTTTTATATATCGGGGGCATTTCCCAGAGGAGTGGTTGAAAATCTTACAATGGATGCAAGCTTGGGGTTTCCATTCGTATTCAATTTGTTGTGTAAGTTCGCCAAGAGGGGAATTGACTTGGATTGTTTCTGGGAGGGGATCATCTGCCTCTATCTCAATGCATAACCTTGCATAGTTCAGTCTGGTTTCTTCAGCTGTTTTAGAGTCCATATAGAGAGGGTTTCCAATTGCACTTCCTATTTTGCTAATGGCTTCCTGGTTCCAGTATTGGAGTGGGAGTCCTGGAAGCCTTATCCAAATAGGGATGGAGGCTAGCTCAGGTTTTTCAAGGGGGACACCAGGGGTCCATCTGCGCAGTATGAGGGGTCTACCTGCATAGGTGTGGCCATCCATTTCGAGGATTTGGTTACAATCTTCTCCACAACTAAAGCGGAATAAGAAAAAACCATTTCTGAGTGTGGAGACACTGATATTGCCTTTGGGGTTCCATTTCTTCTGAAGATTCTCCTGTAGATTTTGAACGTAGGGTCTTTTCCCCATGAAGAAGCCTACAAGGCTATTGTCCCATTTATTACTTCCTCTGTCAACTTCTTCCATGGTGAATGAGATGATAGTCTTATCTGAACCTAATTCTTTGGGGGAAACTCTTTGTAGTTTGACAGGGACTAAAGGCTTTGCTTTGGAAAAGAGGTTTGTCCAGGGATTTGGGGATTGGAATGATGGTCCACTACTCACAGGAGGGAGGGGAAGGAGAGGAGGGGGAGGTGGGGAGGAGGAGCGTGGGTGGTTGATTTGGGGTGGGCAAGATTTGATTGTGATGGCTGCCCTTGTTCAACTGGTTTGGGGGGAAGATTTGCAAAATGATTTGAGTGGGTAGCGGCATTTCTGGTATTGCCAGAAATCAAGGAGGGAAAATTTTCGGTTTGAGTGTGGATCTGGCTACTGGTGGGATTCGAATTTGAAAGGGGCAGGGTTTTTTTTTGGAATGGGGATTCAGAATTAGAATTGGGCGGGCTTATTTGGCGGGATTTGAGCTTCTTTGAAATTTCAAGCAAACCCGATTCCGGCCGGCGGCTCTCCGGCAGCTTAAGGAACTGGTTTAGCTGGGGTTTAGGGGGGGGGGGGAGAAAGTCTTGGATAGTTTTAGGGTCGTATAGGGAAGGCTCCAAAGGTTTCGGTCCGGATGGTTTCTGGGTTTTTCTGATACAGATCTTGTACTGGGTTTTGTGACTGAAGGGTCTACAGTTTTAGCAGGTTTAGGGAAGATCTTATGAGTTCGAGTACATATAATATAACCGGGAAACTTGGGTGGCGCCTAAGATTATTTGAAGGGAAATGATATCAGCACAAGCATATTTTGATATTTTTACAAACTGTATTGTCAAAAGGTTATTACATTTCCCAAAAAACTCTCACAAGCCAATTGAAGAAGAAAAGACTGCTGGGTTTGTACAAATATCAAAATATGGTTGTGCTGATAATATTTCCCGAATTAAAACCTTATAGATGTAGATTCTCTTCCACTAATTATCGTACAAATGTAAGTTTCCTCATAAATGTAAACTTTATAGCTATCAAATACCATAACAAACAACCATATTTAAGAAAGGGAAGTGATAAATGCGCCCCTTTTCATCACTTGGGACACCCAGTTGCATTGTACGTGGCAATCAGGTCACTTCATTCCTTCAAATGTGAATTACATCAGCACCTTTTCAGTCATAGATACACTGTAGCTGGGTGTCCCTAGTAATGAAAAGGGGCGCATTTATCATTTCCCTTTAAGAAACCTATAAATACATATTGAGCAATGATAGATGCAAGGGAGCCCTTTGAGAATACTTTGATCAGATCATCCTAAATTTGTGTGGTTTAAATATATGGAAAAAATTCTAAAGATGGTAACAAAGTCTCTTCATTCAGCCCACGTAGCATGACCTTTTGCCCCCGACCAAACTACTTGAAAAAGGTGGATTGAAGTTTTACTTTTCTTAAATGTTAGGCATAAGGTAGTTTACAAAGAAAGCAATTGACGATTGAGGCCGCCTATGTGCAAAAGTCACTTTTACAATCAATGAGAAGGCAATTGTTGGGTCCTATTAGGGGTGGGCATATATGTGAAATCATAATAGAACATTATGAGACTTGTTCTTTGTTTCATCCTGAACCAACATCAGGTGTGCCTAACTTTTCCTTGCGGAACCCTGAACGGGGTCTGATGAATTGAGGTCCTAGGATGATCTGATCAAGGTATTCTTAATGGCACTTTTTTTTTATGGGTAAGCTGGGGTTTGGAAGGTACCCCTACCAGTTTATTTGATAGAGAGAAAGATGATACAATAATAGGCACAAAACCATCCCTAACACAAAATCATCCTTAACTCAGAACATGTGAGAGAGGGAGAAGAAAGGCTCAGCACATAAGAGTGACAAATACTAAGCCTAAGAGATATAAATGCTCATTACTTGTGGATTAATTCTCAACGGCATTTGGCAGGATTAATCCTTACCGTTAGGATCAACAGATCTGATCATGAAAATGAGGCAGAAGTAGGACCCAATAAGTACTTTCTTTTTAGCATTTTCTTTGTGGATTTGTGAACTTACAGTGATGGGGCTCTACCAGATGATAAAGATCTCACCTTCTTTGAACATGCAAGGGATGCTGCACTCACATGTTCAAACACTGTTGTTCTTGCCAAAGTAAATACTCTTCCAGACACCAATTTCATTCTCCTGTGTAAAAGAGTTGATGGATAATTTGTTTCGACAATAATGCCTCTGTTTGTTTTAGACGTTGAGAATGGATTTTGAGTCCAAAAGTGATTATTAAACTCAAATTCCCTGTTCGTTTAAGATTATGTCAACCGATTGTGAGTTCCAAATCGATTATTGTACTCAAAATTTCGTTTTAATTTGAGTCCAATAATCGGTGTAGCACACAGAATCGATTTTCATAGTCTTAATCAAACAGGGCCTAAGTTTTGGACTCAAATGCCTAAGAAATATAAGCAATTGCTATGGGAGAAGTTTTTCCGAGTTTTAAGAACTTTGCACAAGGGGTCATTGCCACACTAAAAGAACGCTCATTTTCACTGAAATTGAGGGGGGGTCCCGTGTAGACTGTTTGGGCACTTAGACTTCAAATGCATGGACTCGACTTACAGGGACTTTAGGGGGGACTATTTAGACATGCAGATAATGAATTGAACATTTGTCATCAACAACTACACGACTTTGTTCCTTTAATGAATCTGGTCGGGGTCTTGCCTAACCCCAGATTGCCCATAAAAAAAAAAAACTACACGACTTTGAATTCCTGGATGTTCAATATTCAGTCTTTTACTATTACTTTAGATGTTTGTAGGTCCCACTGCATTTGTGGGCCCACTAGTGCCTCCAACTTCTTGCATGGAGGTGATATTTTTACTTCTTTTTTTGTTTTTGGTATTGAAGCCAATGCCAATAAAATAAATTGCAAAGTTGGTTCTTGGTGGATTCATATTTTTTTTGGTATTCAAAGGAGCCGCCTCTAGCAGTAGAAAGGAAAGTATGGCAGATTCATATATCATTACAGACTCTCTACAGTTTTAAAGAAAGTCTCTCTATGGAAAGGCCTGGCTTTGGTGGCTTATTTTATTCTGGAGTTGCACTAGGTGTCTTAGTAGTGCTACTTATAATTTCACATACTAATCATAGGGTTTGGGCTCAATGAAGATATCATGGATAAATGAACATATCTTAAGAGACAGTGGAAGTGATACCATAGCATAGAGCAAACCCCGACTAAATCCTCATTAAAAGCCTAAGAGTATCATAGCATAGAGCAAAAGGCACCGCTTTCAACACTTTAAAATACTGCTTAAACAGTATTCATGGAAACTTACAGCTTCCAAATTCGTAATCAGGAAGTCGTGTATGGACAATGAATACAGGTAAAACAATTGCAATCAACTATAAACAAGGTGAAAGACATTAATATTTCAGAAATAGCAGTTAAACACATTGCAATATGCTACACTGCAATAGTGGTCATACGCATAGCGGTGTCATTATTTCCTCAAAGAATTGGAAAATGAGCACCACATCATTTACAGGATGCTACAATGACAAACCACATTGTGCTTTTCTTCATCAAAGGATGTGTGGGAGAGTTGGTTAATAAGTCCCTAAATATTTTTGAAGGGTTAAACCTCTAGCTCAATAGGTCAAGACAATGTTCTTCAACCCTGAGGTCGAAGGTTCAATCCTAGCTTACCTACCAAGAAAATGGTCTTTTTTCAACTGCAGACTCACTGAGTCAAAAAAGTATCTACTGACATATTGGTATCTAATATAAACTTGTTTTTTTTTAAGAAAAGGATAATTAGATTAAATAGAGGATTACAAGTGCACTTCAGGGTCTAAGTACGACCCCATGTATAAGGTATCTCTAAGCGCTCCCGATTTGGTGAGGCGATCGGCCAACTCGGTACTCGTTAGCACTTACATGAATAAGAGAAAAAGATTAAAAACCCATCTTTACACATCTCTCTAATTACCTCAATGAATTTGTCTAGCCTCCACGAACCATTACCTTTACTCTTAGCCCAAGAAAAAGTGTTACAAGGAGTTGCCTTTCAACCTCTAGATTCCCCTCCATTTGGTTGAAGAAGATGCTAAGGCCCTTTAAAGGAAAAATTCCTAACCAATTATCATTCCAGAACCCTACTCTCTTCTCATCTCCTATATTGAATCTAATCCCTTGTAAAAGGTTGTCGAGCAGTGGACTAATGGACTTCAACACCCCCGAGCCTCGACATCTATCTAGTCTACCTACCTCCGATCCATCCCTTGGTTCCACCTATACTTGCTTTTGACGAATTTTCTCCACAAGGCATCTTCCTCATTCCTAAATCGCCACAACGCCTTCCCCCCGAAGGTCTTTGTTTATACTAAATAGATTTCCAATCCCTAATTCTCTTCCATTTTTTGGTAAACAGAAATGCCAATTCACAAAATTATTTGTACCAACTTAAAACACGACATTATGTCAAATGAAAGGAAGGGTGCTATTTTCATTCACAAAATGGACAATCATAATACTTAATCTTCCATTAATAGAATTCATTACTTGTTTTCTCCCACTTTCATGCATGAGCATAATTATCAAATAAGCACATAAATTGATGTGGACATTTAAATTTCCATGTAAAGTCTATGCATCGATGTTTGGGTGATCTAAAGCATTCATTTGATTGGCCCTTACATAGATAGGGTGTCCACAAAGAATCAGCTCCATAGGGTCATCCCAACCCTACGATTTGTGGAGGTAAAATAGACGTGTATAAACCTTCACAATTCTGTCCATTTTTTGCCTCCACAGTTCGAAGGGTTAGGACGATCCTATGAACCTAATTTTTTGGGCACACCCTATCTATGTGAGGACCCATCAAATGAATGCTTTGGATCACCTAAACAATACGGGCCAAGCTAGTGTGTAGATAACTTATCTACACTTGTGTGTAGAAACCGTTTTCTCATATATATATATATATATATATATATATATATATATATATATATATATATATATATATATATATAGGAAAATGAGTGTGCGGTCGAGGGCCTAAATACATGGGTCCCACACTTTTTGTGGTGATCAAAACCATTCATTTGCAAGGCCCCATCATAGATAGGGTGTGTACAAAAAATCAGCTCCATAGGATCATCCTAATCCCTCCAAAAGTGGAGGGCAAAAATGGGTAGATTTGTGGCAAACGGTGTTTGTCCAATTTGCCCTCCACTTTTGGATGGGTTAGGATGATCCTATGGAGCTGATTTTTTGCACACACCCTATCTATGATGGGGTCTTGCAAATGAATGCTTTGGGCCATCCTAACAATGTGGGCCCACATGACTTTTAGGCCCTCGACCGCACCTAAGCTTGGTACGGTCGAGCACACAATCTTATTCCTCTATATATATATATATATATATATATATATATATATATATATATATATATATAAAGAGAGAGAGAGAGAGAAAACGGTTCCTACACATATGTGTAGAGAGTTCTCTACACACTAGCTTAAAATACAGTGGGGGCCCACATTGTTTGGGTGATCCAAGCCATCCATTTTAAAGGCCCTCACATAGATAGGGTGTCTACAAAAAATCAGATCCATAGGATCATCCCAACCCTACGATTTGTGGAGGTAAAATGGATGTCTTTAAACCTTCACAAATTAGTCCATTTTTTGCCTCCACAGTTCGAATGGTTAGGATGATCCTATGGATCTGATTTTTTGTGAACACCCTATCTATGTGAGGGCCTTTAAAATTGATGGCTTGGATCACCCAAACAATGTGGGGCCCCACTGTTTTTTAAGCTAGTGTGTAGAGAACTTATCTACACATATGTGTAGGAACCGTTTTCTCATATATATATATATATATATATATATATATATATATATATATATATATATATATATATATATATAGAGAGAGAGAGAGAGAGAGAGAACGGTTCCTACACATGTGTAGAGAGTTTTCTACACACTAGCTTAAAATACAGTGGGGGCCCACATTATTTGGGTGATCCAAGCCATCCATTTTAAAGGCCCTCACATAGATAGGGTGTCCACAAAAAATCAGATCCATAGGATCATCCCAACCCTACGATTTGTGGAGGTAAAATGGATGTCTTTAAACCTTCACAAATTAGTCCATTTTTTGCCTCCACAGTTCGAATGGTTAGGATGATCCTATGGATCTGATTTTTTTGTGGACACCCTATCTAAGTGAGGGCCTTACAAATGAATGGTTTGGATCACCCAAATAATGTGGCCCTCACTGTATTTTAAGCTAGTGTGTAGATAACTAATCTACACATATGTGTAGGAACCGTTTTCTCATATATATATATATATATATATATATATAGGACATAGATAGGGTGTTCCTAAGAAACCATCTCCATACAATAATCATAACCATTCGATCTATAAGAGCCTAATTTCTAGCCATCCATTTGAAAACCTCCACAAATCATAACCATAACCATAATCCTACCTATAACCTACATAATGAATGTGTTTGGATGAGTCAAACTACACGGAGATGGTGTTTTATAGTGGGTTGCTCAGACTGCGCAATGCCTCAGAAACCTCACCCCCTTTCCTATATATATATATATATATATATATATATATATATATATATATATATATATAAAAGGAAAATGATTGTACGCTCGAGTGTACCAAGCTTATGGTATGCTCGAGTGCCCCAGTCACATGGGTCCCACATTTTTTGTGGTGATCCAAAGCATTCATTTGCAAGGCTCTATCATAGATAGGGTGTGTACCAAAAATCAGGTTCATTGAATCATCCTAACCCCTCCAAAAGTGGAGGGCAAAAATGAGCAGATTTGCGGTCTGTCCATTTTACCCTCCACAAATGGATGGGTTAAGATGATCCTATGGAGCTGATTTTTGGTACACACTCTATCTATGATAGGGCCTTTCAAATGAATGCTTTGGATCATCCTAACAAAGTGGGCCCATATGTGATTGGGCACTCGAGCGTACCATAAGCTTGGTACACTTGAGCATACAATCCTTTTCCTCTATATATATATATATATATATATATGCAAAACATTTGCTTTTCATATTTATTGCACTTACTGAACGATTTTAGCAATATTTTCCATTAACGTATCAGTCAGTAAGACCTCAATATTGAAAGAGAGATACTTCGCTGGTTTTATGAAAAATTTGGCTGCAAAAGAGACCGGCCAATACGCTTTCTCCCAATACACGTAAAAATTATACCATTCGTCCTCGTAAACCGCAAGTCTCGACGTTGTGAACTGTCAGTATAGAATTTCTTTGAAGATTACTAAAGACATAACTAACAACTTTATTAGCTCATGCACGCAATAAACACTAGCTGAGCTAATTTACAAAAGATAATCTACACATGATACACAAGAGTGAGGGGCTGTCAAAAGGGCGAAAAGGAGTAGGGACTCAACAGTGTTTCCTCAAGTTCTCGAAATCCTCGGTAGACAGCCTCAGTCTGGCTTTGAGGAAGGGACAACCGCCGCACCTCAGTCATATACCTGACATTGTAAAATTCAACATGAAACTGGGCATGTTTATTAAATCAAGGAAAATAAGAACAAAAATATAAAAATGAAAATGGCGAAATAAAATGATATCAATAGCTTATCATTGTAATAACTAACAAGTACAGATTCTTCTCCAGAGTGTTGTAAGAATTCACTAATTTCATAAAAAATGACATTGGTGAAATAAAAAGATGTTAACAGCTTAGCCTTGTTATAACTAGTAAGTACATATTCTTCCCGAGAGTGTTGTAAGAATTCACTAATAATCACATCGGTGAAATAAAATGATATCAATAGCTTAGCATTGTAATAACTAGTAAATAGATATTCATCTCCAGAGTGTTGTAAGAAGTCACTAATTTCCATAGAACGAAGGGATACACGTGGCACGTGTAGGTGCTAAGGCACATCAATCTACATGAGTAAATTTTAACCTTGATATTTTTTTATCAAAGTGCAAAAAAGCATAACAAGGAAAGGTAATCCACATGTCCTGGTGTGATTGAAAAGGGCTCTACTAAGTATGATGAAGGCTAGGCGTGGAATCATTCAAACAGTGGCCTAAACTATACATAGTTTATCCTATCTAAAACTAAACTTTGTGCTAAACTTTCACAAAAGTTATTTCTCATTTAAGACAACATAAAAAAACGTTAGACTTTTACAATTTCGCAAGAATAAATGGACGCTACAGAAAAACAAAATGAAGACTTCCCTTGGATATCAAATGAACTCTGAAGGTTTGGAAATAAGAATAACCTGATCCTCCTTTAGAAAGTAGGCAAAATAAAGTATATTTATGGAAACAGATAAAAATAGGAATGACAATGACCTATTTGCTGCACTTGTGAGTTTGTCTCGAATCCCTTGACTCATGACAGCGGGTTGCTCCAGTCTCGATGTTCCACCAAGAATGAGGGAAGTTCCGGTGGCACTCGTACCCATATTTTGTGCAAGAACCGAGATGGCCCACTCACGAAGGACTACAAGGACTGACCGGAGAAGACGCAGCCTTAGATTTGGTGATGGCAAAATAGCTCCATTTGATAGCAATTGGTCACAAGCGCTTAATACAGGTTCTGCAGCGCCCTTGCAAGCTGCAAGAAGAGCCCTCGTAACATCCTCATCCCCAACAAGTTCAACCCCTGAAACTGATCGTTCCTGTAAAAAGTAGTCACTTTATCAAACACGTTTATAATAACAGGAATCCAAAAAAGTGAAAGCAGTAGTACTAGTAACCAAGAATTTAAATTTCAGTCTCAGTTTCGGTTTCTGACATAGCCGAGACTGAAATTTTGGCCGAAACACCGGAATTTGGTATAAAAAAAAAAAGCAAAATGTACCGAAATTTCGGTAATTTCGGCCGAAATATTGGAAAAAATTTAAAAAAATCACAATTTTCCAAAATTTCCGAAATTTCGGATTTTTATGATTTCAGTTTCAGTCCCAACCAAAATCCAAAATTTCGGCCGAAATTTAAAACCATGCTAGTAACAGCAATTGTAACAAGAAGTTACAATAACCAATCAATTTCCATGATGTAACAATTTCTTAACTATTACTTTTGAAAAAAAAAATAGCTACCTTTACTAAAAAGAAAAGCAGACTTTTTGAGAGGCAAAGATTCAAAAACTATCCCAAATAATAGTAAATATACTCTCAGAAAAAACAAACATTATGTTACCAGCGCTGCTTTCTCAAGATGAAGACATATTGTATCTAAAGGTAAGCATGATCCATCTCCGGGATAAAACTGGGAGCCAACCCTCTTCAGAACAGAACAAGCCTCGGCCACACCGCCTCTTGAAAGAGCCTGATCAAGAAGTCTGGCCCAGGTTTCTCGGACAATACTGCTATCAGTGTCCCCAGAATAGTTTGCAAAGTGGAGAATTTCCAAGCATACCTAGGCAGATTCGCAAGTGCGTGAAAAAACATTAATTAACAATAACAATTTAAACCATAACATTTTTTTGAAAGGCGACTAAAATTTTATTCGAAAGAAATGAATCCCTAGGATGGGATGACCCCACCGCAGAGCCTGAAATTATTAGACGAATGAGCTATTTAGGTAACGGGAAGTAACAATTCCGTAAGTGTTTGATTGAATGCACATTAAGTAGAAGCAGAAGGGAAGTAAATTGACATCATTTTCATTTTCAAAGTAAAAAAAACAGAAGCAAAAGTCCTATTTACTCTCCCTTTCCTCTTGAATTAGGAGGAAACTCAGAAGGCTATTATTTGGAAACTTCCTTGCACACAAGGAATGTAGAGTGAATACTGCATGGCAAACAATTGCCCCTTGGAAATGTAAAATGATGTTATTATACTTTCCTTTCCCAAGGAAACACTATTTCGGTGGCAACCAAACGGACACTAAGGATCCATTTGGATGCATGTTAAGTAGAAGTAGAAGAAAAGTAAAATGAAGTCCTTTAACAAGTAAAATCAAAGTAAAAATTGAATTTACTTTCCCTTTCCACTTGATTGGAGAGAAACTCAAAATGGCTATTATTTAGAAAATTAGCGGAAGACAAGGCAAGTAGAATGAACAGAGCATGGCAACAAAAATGACATCATTTTACTTTCTTTTCATAGTAAAACACTGTTATGGTGGCAACCAAATGGATCCTTGTGAAGAGTCAGAAAATCAACAAATGGAACATTATAACTCTTTAGTATTGTGTGCACTGCTGCTGTTCTGTTGCTAATATCATATTTGGGATTTTAGAGTTTACAATGAAACAGAAGTAAATATTCTGGTAGCTAAGAAAAATGTTGTTGCTGATAAGGTTGGTATTTGGGAGAAGAGGGGTCTGGGGAGATGTGTCTGTGCCCGCTAGCTTTCCCTTTCTAGGACACATCCCTTTTATTTGGTTGGTCTGTTAATCTGTAAGTCACTATGCTAATTCGTGAATTTCCTATTCAGTTATAGAAAAACTGTTCCATTTCATTTAAATAGTGATAGATCATTGAAACATGATGAAGGTTTTAAATTTCGGTTTCAGTCCCCATGGAAACAGAAGCTTTTCGGCTTCGGTTGGTAATTTCTTCAAATCATGGAAGTATGCAAATGATAGTATATTAAGAGGAAACTTCCGAAAATGGTAGAATAAGCACAAATACACACTAATAGACAACCACATAAGCAAGACAGCCAGCCATAGTGGTTTAACAAAATTGGACACCTAGTGATGCATCACCGTGAAGAAAAATTGAGGAAAGGGGAGAGAAATAGACGAAGGAGATAGAATTAGAATAGGGGAAGAAGAGACGAAAATAACCGAAAGAATAGACGAATTTAGGGAGAGGAGAAGAAATCAGTAGGGTGTTCATTACTCGGTTAAAACTGAATAACCGAACCGAACCGAATTGGTTCGGTCGGTTCGGTTCGGTTTTTTCCCTTTTCGGTTCGGTTTCGGGTTTTTTTTTTTGGCTTCGGTTATTCGGTTTCAGTTTCGGTTATCTCAAAAAAAAATTCGGTTAACCAAAATAACCGAAATTATGATAAAAACCATTATTTTTTCAAAAAAAAGTGTGATATGGGCACTCCAAAGGATGATCAAAACCGTCCATTTGATTGATCACAACTTAATTAGGTTGTGCTCAAAAAATCATTTCAATTGGATGATCCTAGCCCTCCGATCGAAACCAAGATTTTTCTTTTTTCCCTCTTTTTCTCTCACTATTCGGTTATAACCGAATAACCGAATTTTTAATTGGTTCGGTTTCGGTTCGGTTTCGGTTACCGAAATTTGATAACCGAAATTATTTCGGTTATCAAATTTCGATTATTTCGGTTCGGTTATAACCGACTAACCACCCCTAGAAATCAGAGGAGAGAAGAAGAAAACTAGAATTAGAGTGAGAAGAATATTTATTCAATATCAATAAACATCAAAAGTTTCCAATAAAGTTATAAAGAGACTTATATATAGGCAAATAAACAGCCCAAAAGATAAAACCTACTAAAATAAGAACTCCTAAAAGACTAAACATCCTAATTCTAAATAACATGAAAATAAAAGCCTAAACACTAAATAACATGGAAAATAAATGTCTAGAAATCTAAAGGGCAAATATGCCTCTTATTTAGGCCTAAAATCTGCATCATTCTCCCCCGATTGAAAAAGAACTCGCCCTCGAGTTCTAGTCCACCTGGGTCAAAGATGTAAGCAATCCACTGAAGTAGTAGAACGCGTAATCCGGCGGAAGCAATCATAATGTCTAACGCTCGAGACAATCGGGTGAAGCATCTGCAAGGTCGACGGAAGAAGAGGGAAGAAAGTGCCCATGTAGACTCATGCGAACAGAATCTGCGCTGGAGAAGTAAACTAGTTGGGAAGATCGTAGCGTACTCTTGGATCGGCAAAACAGCTATGGGCAGTATGGTCATCTGTGCACTGAAATCGGCGGGCTCGACCTCCATAATCATCTTGATCGGGGCATCTATTGGAGAAGCAATGCTATCAGTGTGCTCATGTAATGATATGGAATCGGCATCCTCAATGATCAGCTTGTACTGTGTATGCTCTGGTAATGCCTCAACGATTTGGTCACTCTGCTCGGACTCAGGCAATGGATCAGCCTCACGTGGATCTGCCACAATATCTGCCACAGAAGAGTGAAGCTCACTCTCTAGATGATTGGCAATCGGTACGGCAGAAATCTCAGAAGCATCATGCGCAATGATGTCGATGTCAGCAATCAACTGAGTCTGTAACTCTGGATCGTCCATCTCATAGTCTGAATCTGATGGAATCAAAGGCTCAACATCAATGATCTCATCAATACTAGCATCTGTACCCGTAAGAATATCAGCAACGGGTAAGACGGATGAAGTAGTGGAGTGGCTCTGCAAATCTGACTCACGCATGCGACGCTCTAAATTCTCAACTTCAATTTTAACTTCGCGTGCACAACGGGCTGCTGCTTCTTGTTCACGGCGAGCTGCTTCTTCTCGTCGAGCAGCTTCTTCACGCTTCAGTCTCCGTAGATAGTGGAGCGTATAAAGAATCATAAAAAAAATTCACGAGCATCCTTCCAATGACAGATTGGAGGCTCGCTTCTTCTACGACGATATGTTTCCATGTGGTCCCATGAACATCGGGCTTGTCGTCGCACAGTTTCTTTAGCCCAGTAGATAGTCGCTTGGTGATCATGGCCATTGTACTCATGATATGCGTTTAGAGCATCAATCCACTCTAAACATGCATCCTTATAATAGCTTAAGGGAGTGCGCTTCCATTCCAATAGCTTTCGTCGTACCCATCAAAATATGAAATAAATGGTGGAGGCATAGGGATCGATGTCAAAAACTGAAATCAACTGTCTGATCTATCTGGCATGTCGAAAGAAGCGCAATGTCTGTCGTGGATATGAATCGGATGAGTGAAAGCTGATGATCGAAAGAAGGGGAGCGATCAACGGCTGAGATGACTCCTGAAACTGTGCTGAAGACTGCTATCTGCTGCTAAAAATAGGCTGGAAGCACTCTAAAAGTTGTCATGAACAACTTTCGTGTTGATGGCAAAACCCAATTTTGAGCGGAAACGGCTCGGACGAGGAGAAAGAAAACGAGATGGGGTAGAGAGAAAGTAGAGAGACTTTTTTGTTCTTTTTCTTTTTCTGATTTTTTTCTTCTCTGTTCTTTTCTTTTCTGCGGGGGTGCCTGCGGTAAAAGGGGGGTCAAATTGGCCTTTCCTAATTGGGAAGGGGTGCGGGTGCGGGGTGCCCAGGGGAAAAGTAGGGGTTGATAAAAGTCTTTTCTTTTGTTCTTTTTCATACTCAACTCACGTGAATGACTTAATTGAATGGGGGTGTCCAGGGGAAACAAGGAGCTATAAGTTAATGGCTTTAAAGCTCTAAAAGTAATATGGAGGGGGTGTACTTAAGGTAAATTGAGGGGGGTGAATAAAGATAAGTAAATTACCTTTTATATATCTTTGAAAGACTCGTTACACCTTATGCTAAGAGGGCAACTTTCTTTATCTTTTGCTCTTGCCTTTTGCTGGTAACCGAATACCACTGTTGTGACTGGTGAGTGTAGGTCACCAATAAAAAGGTAACTTACTATAGAAGATGCCAAATCTCCTTTTATATCTTGGTTTCCTTCTCAGAGAAGGAACTTGGTTTACACGGCAGTTGTATTGATTTCTAGTTACCTTTTTTATCTTTTATAGCTGCTTGGATAAGGCCAACAAAGATTAGAAGAAAGTAAATTCCGAATCTGAGCTACGCAATCTCTGCCTAAACTTCGCCAACTGATATTTGGAAGGTGGAATCAGCAGGGAGGAGCAGCAGCAACTAATTTTCTCAGGCTTCTATTGGGAAAGGTGAAACAAAGAGAGGTTTTCGAAGGTGGAGGTGGGTCTTAATGTGAAACTAAGAGAGGTTTTTGAAGCTTCTGTTGGAATTTTGGGGTAGGGTTTCTGCTGGTTTTGAACAAAGGAATGGGTTTTGATTGACTAAAACCTAGAAAAGGGACTGATTTGTAGGTTTGATGAGACGCCTAGAAACTAAGGTTTGGCTGGGTTGGATCGGTAAACCAAAAATCAAAAATCTGGTTTTCTAGGGTTAGCTGATTTTAGATGGTGAAAGAGGGTATTAGAGGTGGTGATTGGATCGGTAAACCAAAAATCAAAAATCTGGTTTTCTAGGTTTAGCTGATTTTAGATGGTGAAAGAGGGTATTAGAGGTGGTGGTGGGCTGTTAGGGCGGATGTTAGGGTCTTGAAGATGATGAATGAACTGAATTTCAGGGCGATTCGCTGATCAATCGGGGACTCGAGTCGTTCAACGGTGCTTGGATCTTTGGCTCTGATACCAAATCTTAGGCCTAAATAAGAGGCATATTTGCCCTTTAGATTTCTAGGCATTTATTTTCCATGTTATTTAGTGTTTAGGCTTTTATTTTCCATGTTATTTAGAATTAGGGTGTTTAGTATTTTAGGAAGTCTTATTTTAGTAGGTTTCTATCTTTTAGGTTGTTTATTGGCCTATATCTAGGCCTCTTTACAGCTTTATTGGAAACTTTTGATGATTATTGATATTGAATAAAGATTCTTCTCCCTCTAATTCTGGTTTTCTTCTTCTCTCTTCTGATTTCTTCTCTTCTCTCCCTAAATTCGTCTATTCTTCATGTTATTTTCGTCTTTCTTCAGGTTATTTTTGTCTCTTCTTCCCCTATTCTTCTAATTCTATCCCCTTTTCGTCTATTTCTCTCCTCTTTCCTCATTTTTTCTTCACGGTGCTGCGTCACCTAGTGACAAGTGTTGTTGCACATGTCTGATAATTCAATACATACTACATTTCACAAGTAATTCATGTAAATATTTAAACCCAATTCATACTCCATGTTTCTCATGCAGTTTACATAAATATAATTATATAACCCATACTTATATAGTATACCACTAATACAATTATATATTTGCTTTCATTATGAGTCTTTGTTTTCATGTATTTCGGTGGGGATGGAAATGGATACATTTTGGTCATTTTGCTTCGGTTTCGGTGAAAATTTAAAACCACGAACATGGCACCATTTGTCAATATTTCTTGAATTGTGAACAATATTATTTATGTCCAAACTCTTTTTTTTTCGGTAAACTAGGATTGAACCCCATACCTCAAGCATGAAAACCTTTTTTTCATGTATTTCGGTGGGGATGGAAATGGATACATTTTGGTCATTTTGTCTCGGTTTCGGTGAAAATTTAAAACCACGAACATGGCACCATTTGTCAATATTTCTTGAATTGTGAACAATATTATTTATGTCCAAACTTTTTTTTTATCGGTAAACTAGGATTGAACCCCATACCTCAAGCATGAAAACCTAAGTCTTGACCATTTGAGCTATAGGCTCAACCCCTATTTATGCCCAAAAATGATTGTGTTGTAGGAAAAAGTTCTCATTTTTTTAGTATGGGAACATTTGAAATCATATGTAAATCTTGTTGTATCAATTGTTACAATAATTGAGCTCCAAATGAACAAAGCTCAGTCAATTCATATCCCCTTCCAATTCTAGACATGAACAACTTGAATTTGGCCGGTTGACAAAACTTGCTAATGCAGGATGGGTATGGAAAGATCATTATACATGAAAGCTCCGATACCAAGTTGATGCAGGACGGCCATATAAGTGATGCTCTGGAAAGTATACAATGGGGAAAGGGATCAGGTTTGCTAGATTAAGGAGTGTACAAACCTGACGAAGTAGGTGTTGGGGCAAAGGAGTGTACAAACCTGTATTTTCGATTGGATTCTATCAAAGATCTATTGATAGAATTCTTCTGAATTAGAAAATTGGGTGCTATTCTAAGGTCACGATCTTGAGATAAGTGTTCTCGAACTGCTGACATCTGCCTCAAGATAAACCATCACCACTCATGCCTCCTCGACATCTTGTAATTCAACTATTGTCGCTATTCACCTCCCGCAGCAAGCAAGACATTTTCGATAAATTGTATATAATTGGTTGGGCACTCAGATTTGGTCCCACGTCAGGCAATCCCTCTAGGTAGAGTATGAGCACAGGTGTGAATATCAGCCAAGGGTATACACATATGATTGTTTGCCTAATTATTTTGACCAAATGGCTTACATATATATCACATAAATGTTATAAGCTGCATGAGGTGGACCTCTAGAGGTATTTGGCTAACTGTTGCTTGGTTTGAGCTTTGCCATTTTGAATTTGTATTTCATTAGTAAGTTTGACTTGGACCAAATTATGTTGATATAAGCTATATTATTCCACTGAAAAAGGAACATTTTTCACAAAATTGTTGCTCAAAAATTTCCTAAATGCAATCCTTCTGTCAGCACTCAACTTCAGATGGATATATAGCCATAGGTTTTTAAATAGTCTTTCATAGTGATCCATAACTGTTCTTTATCTTATTGTTGCAATTATTCCTTTCTATATCTTCAAGTGTTGATTTTTCATGAGGAAGGTTTTAACGTTCATGTTTGTGTTTGGAGCAGGTCATATATTTTCTGGATAAGATCTTTGTCACCCTTCTTAAGGCACTATCTGATCCTTCTGATGATGTAATTCCTTATCCTAAGCTCTCTTCTCTTCAGATAGTAGTTCACCACAAAACCTTCTCAGTTTGTTTTCATTCATTGTATTTTCTTAGGACTTAGGACCATGATATTTGATATCGACTTCATTGATACAAAATTGGGTGTTGCATTACCTAGAATGCTCAGAATATATATTTGTCGTGTTTCATTGTTCTACCATTTGCAATTTCTAGTAGTAGTAGTAGTTAAATGTCTGTGAAGCCTGACATTGTTCATGTGAGCAGCTTTTATTTCTTGAAGTTTTAGGATAGTCTACTGCACTGCCACTTGGGCAAGTTCATTTGCAAATCCAGGCACAGACAAAACTACCCCAACTGCCCCATCTGGTCTGATGCTTTGTTTGAACTTTGTACATCACCTATGTGCTATTGTGCTAATGTGCGCCTGCACGAGAATCTAGGTCTTTGAGGGAGGTGTGGAGAATCCTTCATTGACTATTGTTGGAACAATTCTGCACATATCATATAACTCTAATAACCACATAGCTAATATCCAGGGGCCCGGGTAATGTCTTGTAGCCCGGTGTTGGAATCACGTTTGACAATTATATAGCCTGATAAGGATTCATTAAAGATGCCCCACAGATAGTGCTTATAGTTCTGCTTCTTTTGTTTTTGACCTAAGGTAAATTAATATTAATATTGAGAATGAAAGATGAGAGAACAAAATCGAGGCGGAAGAAAGTCAGAGCTCCAAGAGATCACAGTCCACTCTTGAGAGGGCTAAACGGCTAGCGTCATTGGTATCTGACATTTTGACATAGAGAATTCCTTTGGAGAGACCCCATATGCATCTGGTTCATCCACCCACCCCTATGATAAAGGAAAGATTCCTCGGGTAGGTCAAAGAGAGCTGGGGAAGGATCATCCCATAGGCTTGTTCTCTCAGGGTCAGCGATACAAAAGACGACTTTCGAGAGTCACTTAGCCCCTTGACCTCTTCTCTCAAAAAACACGTTGTGGAGGCAAGTCGATCAAAGTAAGAGCGGGGAGGGAATGTCTACAGTTGGATTTGAATGTCTCACCATTTGGCCTGTTGTAAACTGAAGTGGACGGAGAGATAGAGTTGCCTGTGGATAGCGGCCCTTTATACTTTCAACATTACTTTTAAAGTTCATGATATCGAGCCAGCCTACAACACGCTCATTGGAAGGCCCTGGATTCATGTGGCAGGCGCAGTGCCATCCACACTCCACCAGAGGCTCAAGTCCCACATGGACAATCGCTTAGTAACTAAGCTGTCTTGGGGTAAGAAAGCCAAGCAATCTACAAGTCAACTGCCATTCCCTTCATCGACGTGGATTCTAAGGCACCCGAGGAGAAAACAAACGGTCAAGCCAAGCCCTTACCAGCCTGTCTTGAACTACTGCACCTGCGAATACCTTTTCTTGCCCTTTCTCTAGAAGATAGCTTGAACTGGTGCCCATTCATAAACAAGCTTGTTACCACTACACTGCCCTTCCTCCTTATATCTCTCTTGGTTGGCCTGTTCCTTTCCTGTGCTATGAGTCACAAGCGCTCGGGAGCCAAAACGAACACGCCTGTTACCTATTGTATTGGACCTTCGACCAGGCATTCTACCCTTGTCGGAAGAGGGCCATGATATCTAAACATATATTGCACTTATTCAGTGACAAGGATAGGATCCATTAATCCTGTGATGGATCTCTATAAAATTTGCGAACCTCCAAGGATAGGGACTTCTCTCCTGAAGCCACCTAATGGCATTCAGGGAGTCCCCTTCCACTATCAACAGGAACAGGTCACCACTCTACAAACCTGATCCCTTGCAGCACCGCTCTGACCTCAGCTTCATTAAAGTCTGTTGAAGAGTAAAAAGAAGAAGAAGAAGAAGGAAAGAGTGTAGCGAGTTGGGTGCTCCCCCTCACTAATGTATTCATATATAAAGGAGAGACCATACAAAAAGACAACGGTGCCCTTAAGGCTAATACACTAACTTCTAACACTCCCCCTCAAGCTGGAATGAATATATTATACATTCCAAGATTGTTACAATTGTCATTTAATTTAGCATTACTTAAGGGCTTAGTGAAAACATCTGCAAGCTGGTCCAGAGATCGAGTGAAGGAAACGTTGAATCTCGCCTCTATGTATTCTCTGGCGAATGAAGCCACAGTCAACCTCTATGTGCTTGGTTCTCTCATGAAAGACAGGATTGGTGGCTATATAAATCGCAGCTTTATTATCACAATAAAGCCGAGCTGAAGAGGATGAAGGAAAACCAATCTCTGATAGAAGAGAACGCAACCAAAGAAGCTCTCCACTAGTATGGGACATGGCTCTGTACTCTGATTCGGCACTGGACATGGAAACTATGTCTTGTTTCTTGCTCCTCCATGACACTAAATTGTCTCCCACAAAGGTACAATATCCAGTGGTGGATCGCCTGTCTGCAGGAGAACCTGCCTAATCTGCATCACAGAAGCCTTCTACTCTGATATGCCCATCTTCTTGAATAGGAGGCCTTTACCTGGCACTCCTTTCAAGTAGCGAAGAATCTGAATCACTGCTGCCCAGTGTGAAGTACGAGGAGACCCCATATGTAGGCTGACAACACCAACAACAAATGATATACATGGACGAGTGATTGTAAGGTATATGAGCTTGCCAACTAGCCTCCTGTATCTGCCAGGGTCTTCTAATAAATCTCCTTCTTATGGAAGAAGTTTTCCATTTGGGTCCATGGGAACAGAAGCAAGTTTCACTCCGATTGATGGCCTGTCTCCTCAAGAAGGTACATAACATATTTCCTCTGGGAGAGGGAGATGCCTCAAGTAGAATAGGCAACCTCAATACCAAGAAAATACCTAAGACGACCCAGGTCTTTGGTTGAAAATTCCTTCTGCAAGGTCTTCAGCTTTTGTATCCCTACTGCATCACTGCCTGTAAGAATAATGTCATCAACATATACTATCAATAGCACACAACCTGCAGCGGAGTGGTAACTAAAGAAATGGGATGATAGCATCACTAAATATACACTTCCTATCAATAGCATCACTATCAACATATACTATCAATAGCACATTGCTTCATGCCAAAGCGCATGATAGCATCACTAAATCGGCCAAACCAAGCTCTAGGGACTGCTTGAGGCCATATATAGATCTCCTTAACCAACATACTAAGGACGACATCTCCCCTTGAGCAACATACCCAGGAGGTTGCTCCATATACACTTCCTCAGTAAGCTCACCATGTAGAAAGGCATTCTTGACATTTAACCGATGCAGATACCACCCTTGGTTCACGGCAAGTGGGATAAGAACCCGAACGGAAGGTATCTTGGCAACAGGAGAGAAGGTCTTGTTGTAGTCAACGCCAAAAGTCTGTGTATAACCTTTGGCAACCAGCCGCGCCTTAAGGCGCTCGACGGTACCGTCAGGTAAGTGTTTCACAGCATAAACCCAGCGACAACCCACTGGCCGTGCCCCAAGAAGAAGGGGAAACAAATCCCATGTATGATTGGCATGCAGGGCCTCCATCTCAAGATCCATAGCGGCACACCAACCCTGATGATCAAGAGCAGCTGGCAAAGAAACAGAAGACAAGGAAGATTCAAAACCTCGAAATAGAGGGGTGAGAGTATCATAGGAAAAAACAGAAGAAATGGGATGATCACTACAATGAGAGCGAGTACGCGAAGCAATGGGAGAATTTGAAGTAGCAGTATGAGAGGGAAGAAGAGGTACCTGAGAGGAGGACGACGGGATCTCCGGTTGAGAGAGTAATGGCGCGGGTTGAGGAGGATGGGCTCCAGACTTCGAACGGCGCTGATAGATCTGGTAGATCTGGCGAGTAACAGGACGGCTAGCCGGAGGAGCCTATAAGGATGATGAAGGATCAGACAAAGGGTTCGACTCAAGAACCTGCGAAAAAAGAAGAGGAGTAGGATCTGGAAGGACGACCCGAGGGAGAGGGATATCCGAATCGAGAACAGTGGAATGTTCCGCAGGAGGAGTGAGAAAGTAAGACTCTGACTCGAAGAAGGTAACACCAGCACAAACAAATGATCGACGTAAATGAGGGTTGTAACAACGGTAACCTTTCTGAGTCTGAAGTACCCAAGAAAGATGCATCGCTCAGCCCGAGGATCCAGCTTATCTAAGTCGGGGCCAAGGTTGTGAACAAAACACACACAACCAAAAATCCTAGGGGTGAGAGGGAAAGGATCATGATGAGGATGCAATATGGCAAAAGGAGAAGAACCATCCAGGACTGAAGGAAGCCTGTTGGTGAGGTGGCATGCAGTGAGGATAGCATCACCCCAGAAAGATCCTGAAATAAACAATAAGACGGATAAAATAAGACAGAGCAATTGAGATATTTAGTAATATGACTAACGGAAAATATGCTAAAAGGGGATTTAGGAACACACAGCACAGAAGATAAGGTAATACCAGGACAGGGAGAGGTAGTATCAATACCAGAGATGAGAGTAGTACTCCCATCAGCAAGGGAAATAAACTGAGGGGAGAGAGGCCGAAAAAAGCGAAGGGATGATGAGATACCTGTAGTATGATTCGAGGCTCCAGAATCAATGATCCAGGAGCTCGAACGAGTGTAAAGAGAAACAGGAGAGCTACCTGGCTGAGCAAAGCCGGCACCCGGAGAGTGGCTAGTTAGCCGGAGGTGCTGAAACTCATCGTAGTCAGCGCGGGAAAGAAAGAAACCATCAGATGACACTGTATGGCTCGACTCTGAAGAGGAAGAGGGCACTGACTCGGATGGGTTCGTGGCAGAGAGATGTGCTGATCGACCAAAATGCGGAGCAGAGGGCGGACGATGCTCAGGGTGAAGAACATAGCATGTCTCGAGGGTGTGTCCCTCCCGCCGGCAGTAAGAGTAGTAAGGACGAGGACGACCACTCGTACCCCGTCCACCAAGGAAAATCACGGCCAGAGCCGCTGCCACCACGGCCAAAGTCAAGTCCAGGACAGCGTCCGAAGGTGCCACCCCCTCGGAAAGCACGATCACCAGTGCTATAGGCCGTCGTCGCAGAGCCATCAAACGATGGAGTGGGCAGAGAAGTACCAATGATACACTGTTGAGCTCGTAAATAGACCTCCTGTAGGGAGGGCATAGTCCCAGAACGAAAGATCTGCTGGCATAGAGGGAGGAACTCGGGAGCCAGCGTCTCAAGAAAGTGTACGACACGGAGCTGGTCCCGCTAATGGGTAGCAACAACTAAGTCTGTCGCGAGAGGTATAAGAACATCCAACTGCTGACACTGAGAGACAAACCTGCTGTAGTACCCAGAAAGAGGGGCATCACCACGCCTGAGATGCATCCACTGGGAATAGGTGGAACAAATGTGAGCAAGATCGCCAACCCCAAAGAAGACAACTGCAGTCTCATCCCAAATATGCTTGGCAGTCGGAAGATGCATCATGGTGCAAGAAAACTGAGAGGTCATGCTCTGCCATAAGAGAGTGCAGACAAGAGCATCGTCGTCCTCCTACTTCTCATAGGAGGAATCGGTGGAAGGACGAGGAGGCCGCCGGATAACATAGATCCTGCGTCGAGCAATGAGGTAAGTTTCTACAGCGACCTTCCAATTGACATAATTGGACCCATCTAATGGAATAGTAGTCATCGGAGGGAATGAACCATCCCCCGAAGAAGAAGGACTAGACGATGAAGCCATAGCTGTGGGGAGAGTAGAACTAGTAGTAGCCTACCCAAGAGAGGGATCCTCGATGACGGGAGAATCCATAGACACAAACAGAAAGAAAACCCCACAAAGCAGAGACTACGCGACGGGTCCACGAGAAAGAATGCAGCTTCGATGAAGGAGAGGAGAAAACCAAGCCATGGAAGGTTAGAAAAGAAGATAAAGAAGAATCAGAGCCGCGGAGAAGAGCATAAACTCCTACGAAGGGATTTAGACCATAATGAAGGGAAAAAGAGAGGTTTGGATGTTAAACAAGGAGAGGTTTAAAGCAAAGCTAGGGGCGAGAAATAGTTGTTTACGGAGGTTGGAGGCGTGGAATAGCTGGAGGTGGATGGTATTTAGCAGAGATGGGGTGAGGGTGGGGCTGGAGACGCGTACGGAGGAGGGTTAGGGTTAGTAGGAGGGTTACGGAGGGGAATGGGGCCTAGAGGTGGCTTACGAAGGGGATGGTGGGGGGCTAGAGGTGGGATGGAGGGGGACTGGGGTCGGTAGGAGGTTACGGAACGGGGGTTGGGATTCAGAGAGGGGCGCGGGTTCAGGTAGGACGATACGGAAGGGGGGTTGGGTTCAGGGAGGGGTGCGGCTTCAGGTAGGGGTTACGAAGGGGGGAAATGGAGGAGGAAGGTGGCGGGAGTGGTGGTAGTGGTGGGGGTTAGTCGTGGTAGTGGTGGGGTTAGGTTAGATGAGAGAAATGACCGTGGTGGTGGTAGGGAGGGTTAGGGTTTTGGAATGAAGAGGGTGATGAAGAAGAAGAGAGAAGTCATGGTTAGGGTTTTGGGTTGTGAAGGGAGAGGTGGAGCATGATGATCCTCAATGAGTCCCTAGGGTAACCCTAGGGCTCTGATACCATGTTGAAGAGTGAAAAGAAGAAGAAGAAGAACAAGAAGAAAAGAGTGTAGTGAGTTGGGTGCTCCCCCTCACTAATGTATTCGTATATAAGGGAGAGACCATACAAAAAGACAATTATGCCCTTAAGACTAATATATTAACTTCTAACAGAGTCCTTGTTTCTAATGAGGGCAGAGAATGATCGCTTAGTATTGCCAAACTTGTCTCTAATGAGGACCCCTATACCGGACGGACCTAGATTCCCAACACTCGAGCCATCAAAATTGAGCTTCATCATAACAGGCAGTGGGGCAAGGGTCCCCCTTCTCTCGGCACTACTGCAAATCTCTCCAGCACCTCCTAAGATCCATGGAAGAGATGGACTTGAAACACGACAACGTCTTGGCTCAAAAGATCACAAGATAGATGATCTTCTAATACAGGGAAAGCAAGCTTTTGACTACATTATTGAAGGTATGTGCTTTTGTCTCCTTCCATAATGCCCATAGTGTAGCTAGTAACCCCAGGTTCCACAGAATATTTCCTCTCTTGGGCCAAAGCGCAAAAGAACCAACAATCAAATAGCTCAGAGATTCGAGATGGAAAAACACAAATCATTCTAAATCTCTCCACGACGTGAAAAATATCTCTAGTGACCTTTCAATGGAGGAACAAATGATCTACCGACTCTGTTTCGATGCAAAGGGCACAATGAGAACTTGATGGTTTCTCAAATGGTCGATCATTAAGATCTTATCCTGAAACACAGTCCAATCAAAAGCATAAACTCGAGACAGAGCGGAAATGCCCTGGACTCTATGCACAGGCAAGATAGGAGAGCTCAGAACAAGGTTGCGGTAAAAGGATTTGTGGTTGAATGATCCAGACGAGTCGCTGGTCCAAACCAAGTGGTCTATTCAATGGAGGCTAAAACCGGTATGTGTCAGTTTCACCATAAGCATTTACAATTTTCCATATGAATCTAAATAAGTCATGAAAAAAGAGGTAAATTAGGAAAAACTAATATTTTGGTGAATTATAAAAATGTTAACAGGAGATGTTACAATTAGATAACCGACACCGGAGTGCAGTGATGTTTTAGAGATTTTATAGGTTCCCATAGTTTTTTATTCCAAATGAAAGGAAGTGCGTGTGAGAGTGGTTCACTCTCAAACACATTTTTGATGGCGTATGTTTTTTCATTATTTAAATGAATTCTGCTGTGGTGGCAGATGAAAAGTGCAAAGTCCATATGCATGTTTGTTACCATTGGATCTTAAATCTCTATGAAGCATTTATAGTGGTAATCATCATAAAAAAAAGTCATCAGCATTTCGAAGTTAACAAAGACACCCCCCTAAACTATCAGTGGGTTTTCTTTAAAGTGACGGAGAGGAGGAAATGACTATAATGCCCTCGTCTTCCCCAACTAAAAATTAGGGTTTTCATACCTGAAAACTAAAAATTAGGGTTTGATTCAAACCCTTGTTTATTTATCAGCACAAACCCTCAGTGTAGGGGTTTTATTTGTCTTCATTCACATCATTGTCATGCTTTGCACAGAAACCCTAATATTTTAGATCTTTTTTTTGTTTTTACCAGTTTTTTTTCTTGAAATGTGGGGTTTGAGGTAGCCATGGAGTGGGGTTTCATTGTCTGTGATGGAGGTGACGGCAGCGGTGTCCGGAGGTGGCGACGGCGGCCGTGGGAAACGTGGAAGCAATTAATCTTGGCAGCGTGGGCCTAGGCAGCTTACGCAATATTGCCTCTATCCACCCCTTAGCCTACCCCTGCATACCCTTTCATGCATGTAAAGGACTTATAGTTGGGAAGCCACCCTACTTTAAGACACTCACAGTAGAAAATATCTATCATACATAGTAAAATATTTTACTATTTGATTTTGTCGGAGGCAATTGAAAAACGATGGACGAGACTGTCGATCAAGAATTTCAAGGCCATGGAGGTCTACATGATGACATAGTGTTTGAAGGGGACTTAGAATACCACTACTGTAAAGACCCGGCCCCACCAAGGGTCGGGAAAATTAATTTCTTTGATTAAATCTAGGTCATAGATCTTTCGATCAAAAATTAACGGCTAGATCTTCTATTTTGAATTTTCAGACAGTAGGATATGTAAATTAGATATTGGATCGATCCCCAATCTTTAAGATTCTTATGTATTTCCTATCCCGTAATAGATTAAACGATCTAAAAAAATCGACGGTCATAGTGTATTTTCGTCACTTTTAGAATAACCTATTTTCTGGGGCATCAAATCTTGTCCGTTCGACATGATTTTGGTTCCAGTAGATGGGTATTTCGAATACCTATCCAACAAACCCGGGATTTAGTGATTAAGACGTGATTTGAGCAAGTTATGACTCTTTTTCTGTTAGGGTTAGGCATAGTTACGAGTTTTGTCTTAATAGTCAATTTTTAGGAGTTCAAATATTAAAATTTAGTATTTTCCTTTTTAGTTAACTTAAGTAATAAGATAAGAATAAAAGAGACCTAATAGAGTGAGGAAACTCACCTTGTAATTGATATTGTTGAATAATGTATTAGGTTAGTTTAGACACTACTTGTATTAGTTAGGGATATTGTAGTCATTGTATGTTGTTGCCCTAGTTTGGGCCTATATATACATCATATTCATGAGGAGCTCCCAAGTGGAGACTCTCCATCCTTCACTCCTCTTCTTCTTCTTCTCTTCTAACCCTAATCTCATTTCTAGCATGGTATCAAAGCCAATGGGCTGATCCTTCTAAAAGGAAAGAAGAAGAGTATCTCCCTCCATGCCATCATCCCTTTCTCTCGTATCTCTCTCGTATCTCGTTTTCCTCTCCTTATCTCTCTATAGTTTCTCCCTCAATTCTTCTCCTTGCTCGTGTCCTTCCCTCCTTCTCCTCCTCCCACTGCCCCTCTTCCCTTTCCCCTGCTACAGTAAGCCACTACAGTAACTGCTACAGTAACCCGCTACAGTAAATCGCTACAGTAACCTACTACAATACCCAAATAAAAAAATAAAAATAAAAATAAAAAACCATTTCTATACCCTAGAAATCTCACTCTTTCTCTTTCATTTCGTCAAACCCATTTCGTTTTTAACCCATTTTCCCTCTATCGTATATCTCAAAACAAAACAAAAATCATGTTTGTATTACTTGTGTAAACCCATTTTGGGTTCTCCTCCACTACAAAGCTCTCTTTATTTTCTCTTCTCTATAGCATTTTTGGCCTATGGCCTTTGTCTTTCTCATCTCATCTTCAAGGTGCACCTCAAGTGTTTGATGAAATGTCTCAAAAGGGATTTTATGCCTTGAAAGTGTTCTTTTTGTTTCAAGTTGAAGGCCTTTGGCCTCAACTTGAGGGGGAGTGTTGTCTTGTATTGTTTCTTGTTGTTCTCTCGTGCTTGTCTTGTTGTTGTCTTCTTATCATCTCTTTCTTTCTATTACCTTCTATGTCTTTTATGTAGTTCTTCAAGGCGCGCACCAAGTATTTGATAAAATGTCTAAAAGATGTGTGGTGCCTTGTTTGTCATCTTTCCTTTGTCTTCTTCTCTACGGCGCACACCAAGTGTTTGATCAAATGTCCGAAAGCGGTGCAGTGCCTTGTTTGTCCTCTTTTCGTTGCAAGTTGAAGGTATTTGACCCTCAACTTGAGGGGGAGTGTTTTCATGTATTTCTTTGTGTCTTTTCTTAGGAGTGTTGTCCACTTTGTTGTTTTTTTCTTGAGGGGGAGTGTTGTTAGTGTTGTCTTTGTCTTCTTGAGGGAGTGTTGTCTTGTTTTCATGTCTTGTTTTTCATGTCTCTTCGTGTTGTTCGGCTTTATGCCTTATCCCTTCAAGTTATCTTCTTCCTCCTTTTCCGGGCGATGGCTTCCATATCCATCGTTGGTTGACTCTCTTACAGACGACTGTCTTTTCCCGTCGATCTCTCCTTTCCGGGCGATGGTTTCCCCATCGTTGGTCGACTCTTTTCAGGCGACGATGTTCATGCCGTCGACCTTGTCTCCAAGCGATGATGTCCCCATCGTTGGTTGGTTATCTTCCTCTTCTTATCTTCAGGCGACGATGTTCATGCCGTCGACGTTGTCACCAGACAATGGTTTCCCCATCGCTGGTTGGTTATCCTCTTCCTATCTTCTTATCTTTTCAGGTGACGATGTTCATGCCGTCGACCTAGTCTCCAGACGATGGTTTCCCCATCGTTGGTTGGTTATCCTCTTTCTCTCTATCCCTTCTCTCCAGGCAACGGTTTCTCCGTTGACCTTGTCTTCGATGGTTTCCCCATCAGTTGTTATCCTCTTCACTTGGCGTTGTGGTGCTTCGCCAATGTTCGTTGTGCGCACCTTTGGTGTGCCCCTTTTGCTTGCTAAATTGTAGATGTTCTTGCCATGGCGCCTCCATTGCCCTCGATATGCGGATATGTTCGCCGTGCTCTCATTCAGGGAGAGGCCCTATTTGATCGCTCTCGTTGTTGTGCTACTTCAGGAGAGCTACTCTTTTGATGGACATTGATTTCGATGCTGTTCATGGTGGCCTTTGTTTTTCTGTTTATGTTTTGCATTATGTATGTACCGCAAGTGTTATACCAAGCTGGATGTGCATGAGCTTCTTGTACATTTTTAGTTGTTGACGTAGTTCTTTGTAGCAAGCTTGAGCTTCATAGTATATACACTCCAGCTTGAGGGGGAGTGTTGAATAATGTATTAGGTTAGTTTAGACACTACTTGTATTAGTTAGGGGTATTGTAGTCATTGTATTTTGTTGCTCTAGTTTGGGCCTATATATACATCATATTCCCAAGTGGAGACTCTCCATCCTTCACTCTTCTTCTTCTTCCTCTCTTCTAACCCTAATCTCATTTCTAACAGATATAAATTAGAAAAGTGACTAAACTTATCAAGATTTAGTAGCAAACATAAAAAATATGACTTTTCTTATAAAACCCCAAAAAGTGGGTTTATCCCCACTCTTTGTACTCACGCCCAAATCGTGGAGGGAGAGTAGAAAGAAAAAAAAGAAGAAAAAAAGAGAGAGAAGAAGCCTAGATATCTTCAAGTTTCGATCTTCTTTTAAGTAAGTGGCCTAACCTATAAAATTTTGTCTTATATGGATTAATGTGTTGATTTGATTAGGTTTTGTTAGTCTTTTTGTCTCTTAAGATTAAATCAATAGTTTAGAATTCATTCTTTGCAATTTTGTGCCATCATAGATCGGTATATATTAAATCAAAGATGTAAAGGAACCTTTTTAGAATCTTTCTAGGGGTTTAAGAATAGTTTTTGAAAAAATCCAACTAATTTAAATCAAATTTACGGCATATATGGCTGTTTTTGTAAGTAAAAATAGTAAAACTCTGTTTTTGATAACCGCACTAAGTCTTCATCTTATTTAAATTTTTAAAGAACTAAACGCTAATTTTCAGCAATGAATTATTTTAATAAATTCACTAATCTTTTTCGGATTTTTCTGAGAATTTAATGCTGATCTTCAACGATGATCCGTTTTGATTAAAACACTACACAATTTCGTCTTATTCGGATTTTCTAAGGATTAAACATTGATTTTCAGCAACAAACCGTTTTAATAAATGCACAACATTGATTTGTCTTATTCTGATTTTTTTTAGATTTTAACGCTGATTTTCAGCGAGAATCAGTTTTAATTATCGCACAAAACACATCTGTCTTATTTGAAAATTTCAAAATTTTAACTTGTTTTTCAGCCAAAATCAGATTTCATATATAAGTTATGTTGGTTAATCGTGTTTGAAATTTTGTGGATTTTAACGCCGATTTTCAGCAATTTTATGTTCTTAATAATCGCACATAATGGTGTCATCTTATCTGAAATTTCTGAGAATTTGACCGTCAAAAGTTGTAGGTATGTTGATATGATTAAAAGGCTTATGTCTTTAAGTTATTACCTTAGGATAGAAGTTTTATTGTTGAAAGGTTGAATAAAAGATGTGATAACTATGTATGAATTTAATGAGTATGTTACTAATAAATATGTGGTTTAAGTATATATATGTGTGTGTGCGTGCGTATAGGTAAGTAATAACCTTTAGGATTTCCAAAAAAGAAGATATAGACTTTAAGAATTTAGTAACGAGTGTGATTATGAGGAAAGTACCAAATCATATAAAGGAACTTAGAGTGTTATGTTACTCTTTTCAGGGATATCACCACCGTTCAATCTTCAGGATCGTTTAGCTTCGATAGTTCGATCGGCACCGAATATCAAGGCAAGTGATAGTGACTTTCATATTAATGGTTTCCAAGAATGAAATCGTTGTTATAATTATGTTTTTTTGTGATTCTTGTTGCCTCTTACATACGATATTACATTGTTCGCTGACCTTGCGTTCGGACTCAACACTACGTCGTCATCATAAGCTTCTTCTACATATTCTTCTTCATCGTAGTGGTATTCTAAGTCCCCTTCAAAAACTATGTCATCACCTACACTTCCATGGCCTTGAAATTCTTGGTCGACAGTCTCGTCCATCGTTTTTCAATTGCGTCTGACAAAATCAAATAGTAAAATATTTTGCTAAGTAAGATAGATATTTTCTATTGTGAGTGTCTTAAAGTAGGGTTGCTTCCCTACTATAAGTCCTTTACATGCATACAAGGGTATGCAGGGGTACGCTCAGGGTTGGGTATCCCATGCGCAGTGTCGATCTATTGGTTTATCGTGGGAAATGCTGAGCATCATGCAAATATCTTTATGAGTCGGACAAAGCTCTTGCATTCCAAAATGAAACACATGCATGTCAGGATCCCAAAATCTGAGTGCAGCCCGAATCAAACCCCAATCAACACGGACAGAGGCAATATTGCGTAAGCTGCCTAGGCCCACGCTGCCAAGATTAATGGCTTCCACGTTTTCCACCCCATTGATCAATGCCAACAAACCATTGTTCGAGACTTGAGCCATCCCACTCGCCATCACTCGTATATGCCCCATGTAGTATTATCGAATGTTAAATGGCATACGATATCTTATTAGCTCAAATGATATCAGCATTCCCTTTTAGAAAAAAACACTTACGAATGTAAACTTTCCAACCAATTTTGACAAAGAAAAAGGCTTAAGAACCAAAATCAGCAGTTACGACTTACGAACTTATGATAATGAAGGAATTTTTCTCCTATAGCACCAAACAAAATTAACAAATAAAGGGTATACATATTTTACTTGAGAGACTTAACTAAAAAGCAGTTACAAACTTATGATAATGAAGGAATTTTTCTCCTCTCAAAATATTAACAATAGCACCACCAAACATAAAGGGTAATTTTCATTTAAATCAGCTAATGATACTTAACTAAATTCAGAGTAGCAAGCAGACAATATAACATGGAATCTATGTATCACAGAAGAATGTGATACTCTATGAATCACATAAGAAATATTCCATTATTGACTGCAAGAGAGAGAAGAACACGAACTGAAGGGATCTTGGCAACTGGGCTGAAGGTCTCATTGTAATCGACCCCAAAGGTTTGAGTATATCCTTTAGCAACTAGGAGTGCCTTCAACTTCTCAACAGTTCCATCTGGCAAATACCTGATGGAGAACACCCAACGACAACCAACCAACCTAGCACCGGATGGAAGAGGAACCAGATCCCAGGTATGGTTACAATGTAGTGCACTCATCTCAATGTCCATGGCAGCACGCCATCCTGGGTGAAAGAGAGGACTGTGGTAACAGAAGACAAGGAGGAAACAAAGCTTTTGAAAGTAGAAGTCAGACGGTCATAAGAGACAAAGTTAGAAATAGGATGTGCAGTGTAGTAAGACCGAGTACGAGAGGCAATAGGCGAGTCAGAAGGAACTACAGAGGAGGGTAGAGAAGTTACCTGGGTAGATGTGATTGGGATCTCGACCTGCGAAGACGATGTCTCTAGTGGAATAGGAGGAGGCAAGTCTTTGCGCTAACGCCTTTGGTAGTGCTTCTTAGTAGGTGGTGGAGCAGATGGTGCGACGGAAGGATCACCTGGAACATGAGCAGGTTGAGAAGGAGGTTCAGTGGTTGGAGGTTCCTGAACCGGGACCGAGTGAGGAATCAAAGGAAGGGATGTAGAAACCTCAGGATCCAAACGACCGGAACTAGGTACAGAAGGACTAAAGAAGGATTCAGACTAAAAGAAGGTAACATCGGCTGACACAAACCACCGATGAAGACGGGGACTATAACAACAGTAGCCTTTTTTAGTACAAGAGTAACCCAGAAAGACACTACGTTCCGACTGAGGATCGAGTTTGTCCCTATCACGACCCAAATGATGAACAAAGCTGACACACTCAAAGACACGAGGCGTGAGAGGCAAAGGATTCTGCTGAGGGTACAGAAATGGAGAGGAACCACGAAGGACATATGACGGTAGGCAATTGGCCAGAAAGCAGAAAGCAGAAAGTCAAAATTGCCTCACCCCAAAAAGACTTAGGGACTCTCATCTGAAACATTATGGTGCGACTAACCTCGAGTAAATAACGCAGTTTCCTCTCGGCCACACCATTCTGCTAAGAAGTGTAGGCACAAGATGATTGGTGAAGTATGCCATGAGAAGAAAGATAATTCTGAAACCCATGGGTAGCCGGGAAAAACTCCCTAGCATTATCAGTGCGAAAACATTTGATATTGCAATTAAATTGATTCTTTATTTCAGCATGAAAGATTTGAAAAGCAGAGAAGATCTGAGAACGGTCTTTCAGCAAATACACCGAAGTCATACGTGAATAATCATCTATAAATACTATAAAATACTTGAGTCCATTATTTGACGCGACCCTGGAAGGTCCCCATACATCTGAATGAACTAAAAGAAAAGGACTATCAACTCGACTAACGACTCAGGCAGAAAATGGCACCCGGTGATGCTTCCTGAGTTCACAAGACTCGCACTGGAATGAAGAAATAGACGTAGGAACTAATGACGTCTGCTGGAGCCGCTGAAGAGAGGGGTGGCCTAGACGACAGTGCCACTGAAAGGCGTCCACAGAGCTATCCAGCACAGTAGGAGGTCTACAATCAAGACGGTAAACACCATCCTCCTCACGTCCCGATCTAATCGTCTTCCCAGTCGAAAGATCATGAAACAAACAATAAGTGGGATAAAATGAGATGGAGCACTGGAGATTTTTCGTGAGTTGACTAACAGAAAGTAAATTGAAAGGTGATTTAGGAACACATAATACAGAAGATAACGAAATGCTAGGGGAGGGACACACCGTACCAATACCAGTGATGGGAGTAGTGGACCCATCAGCTAGAGTAATGGTATGATTGTCAGAGGAAAATGAGCGAAACGAAGAAAGCTGAGGCGTTACCAATCATATGACTGGAGGCCCCCGAGTCAATAATCCAGGACCCGGAACTAGAGAGTAAGGTCGTGGGTGAACTACCTGGCTGAGCAAAGCCTGTGGTGGCTGAGCAAAGCCTGTGGTGGGATGGTGAGCACTCTGACGGAAGCGTTGTAACTCCTCATAGTCTGCCCTAGTAAAGCTTAAAGAATCATCAACAGGTACAGATACAGAGCTGTAAGCAAGGGTGTCGGACGGGCTAGCTGTCGTGAGATGTACTAAGCGAGGGGGACGAAGCTTGAGGTGAAGCGTGTAGCAAGTCTCAATCTGGTGACCATTGAGCTGACAGTGGGTACAATAAAGACGACCATGTCCACCACTAACACGCCCACCACCACGTCCATGGCCACGAGCTCGTGGAAAGGAACCACCGCCCCTGACATGGAGACTACCACCATCATACGCAGCTAGAGCAGAGCTGTCAACAGGGGGCCGTGATGGAGTCTCGCCTAGACACTGTTGTGCACGTGAGTAGGCCTCTTTGAGCGAGAGAATGTTGCCTGAACCAAGAATCTAATAACGCAAATGAGTGAACTCAGGGCCTAGGCTCTCAAGATAGTGAACCACTCGAATATGTTCCCGCTGCAGGCGGAGAACAGAAACATCAGAGGTAAGAGGCATGAATATGTCAAGCTGCTGACACAAAGACACAAACTGGCCATAGTGAGCCTTAAGAGACATGTCACCACGGGGCAGGCTATCAAGATAGTGCACCACTATCTCAGGGCCCAGGCTCTCAAGATAGTGCACCACTCGAATATGTTCTCGCTGCAGGCAGAGAACGGTAACATCAGAGGTAAGAGGCATGAATATGTCAAGCTGCTGACACAAAGACACAAACTGGCCATAGTGAGCCTTAAGAGACATGTCACCACGACGCAGACACATCCACTCATAATACGTGGCACAGATTCGTGTGAGGTTCTCAACGCCAGAATACGTCAAGGCAGTGTGATCTCAAATCTCCTTCGCATTCGGGAGGAGAATCATAGTAGAGGAAGTAGCAGGGGTCATGCTCTGCCAAAGGAGAGTTTAAATCAATGCGTCCTCCTGGTCCCAGCGAGTATATGTAGGATCCTTGGGCGGGCGGGGGATCCTGACAAAGGAAACTGACTTTGCCCCGTCCAAGAAGATATGTTTCAACCGCAACTTTCCAGGAGAGGTAGTTGGTCCCATCAAGCTTGGCAGTGGCCAGCTGTGGGTAATAACCCTCCATAGGTGCCAAGTTAGGAGAAGAAGGAGAGCTAGCCGAAGTGGTGGGCTGGGTGCGGACTTCAGTGGTCATGCCTAGAGAGGGATCCACAATGACGAGTGGCTCCATGATGACAACAAATGATTAGAAAACAGAAATACCCACAGCAAAATGAAACAATCAGTCATATCGTGGCTCCCCAGACGAAGAACAAGAGATAATGAAGCCATGACGAAGATGAGGCGAAGCCGGGAAGGAAGAATCAAATAACAACGGAAATAGCTCGGTACATTGGAAAGACGAGGGTTAGGGTTCAAGAAGATAAAGGATATTTGGAACAGAAGAGGGCGATGAAGATGGAAGGGGTGGAGGGAAGCCTACTGTGGCAGTGAAAGGAGTGGGGATAGGTTAGGGTCGCAGAGAATAAAAGATTCTTAGAACAGAAGTGGGTGGGGGAAGGTGGAGGGGGTAGAGGCGTAGGTACATACGGAGGGGATGGTTAAGGAAGTGGAAGTGGGGTTACAGAATAAGAGGAGGTCTGCGTATTACGGAAGTGGGGTGGGGTGTCATGGGTATTACGGGAGGTGGAGGGCGTAGTTACGTACGGTGGGTGGGGGTAGTTACGTACGGGAGGGGAGGGGAGGGCGTATTGACGTACGGGTTGGGAGGGGACGTGGTAGTTACATACGGAAATGGGGGGGAATGGTTACGGGGAAAAAATGGGGATGGGTTGCCGTAGGTTGGTACGAGAGGGGATGTGGTAAGGGGATGGTGACGTAAGTGGATGTTGATGCGTTTTTGGGTTACGTGTTGGGGATGGGTTGCCGTGGGGAGAAGATGGGTTGGGGTGGTAAATGGATTTGGCTTTTGGTGGAGAATGATGAGGAGGGCGACGATGGTGTCCCCAGGGATCAAAACCCTAGGGCTCTGATACGATGTTGGAAAGGAGATGAATTGAAGAAAAGTGAATTAGGGCTACACTCCCCCTCATTGAAGTATTTATATAATAAAAGAAGCCTACAATGACAAGAATGCCCCTACTAGGCTTATTCTAACACAAAAAAAAGTAAAGAGTATAACCTAGTGAGTAAACTACAATCCTACACCCCGTGTGCAAGAGAAAGAGATGGAGGAATCAATAGCTTCGATAAGCCCTGTCCATAAAATGATCAAAGTACCCTTCTCACCCTTCAAAAAGATTAAAATGCCCCCTTGTTTTCCAACAGTGCTCATCCCTTCTCCCTCCCAAAACCCTCCTCCATCGTATTAAATTACTTGAAAAATACGATACAGTGAGGGTCGATACAGTTGATGATGGAAAAGGATGATTTCTATGTGGATGGCCGTAAAGGATAATCTGATGTGGGCATCAGAGAGAACACCATCGGAGGCAGAGAAAAGAAGATGTAAAGGGAGGTGAAGGTGTGAACTAGAGAAGTTTATTGGAAGAAAAAGAAACTATGAGAGACTACAATAGTTGTGAGACAAAGAGATACAAGATGACATATTTGGTCTATTTCCCAATTTGAAATTCATCCAAGAGAACATATTCCCTGTTTCTTCAAACCATGTGGCAAGCAGAGGTGACCTAGCCACAATTAACAAAGTTGCTGCAGCAATGGATCCATATCTGACATGCCAGGGTATTAGGAAAGGTTAGCATCTACACCATCAACGAAAGCACATCAAAATGCCTACATTTATGGGTGTCAACACCAATTCTTGGGGTGTGGGGTTGATGGATGAGGAAAGATGCCCACACCTAACCCACACTAAACAACTCACTTATTTGTTGTGATCCTATTTGATTTCAAATGATAAATTATCGCCCCCAGGGTATTAGGAAAGGTTAGCATCTACACCATCAACGAAAGCACATCAAAATGCCTACATTTATGGGTGTCAACACCAATTCTTGGGGCGTGGGGTTGATGGATGAGGAAAGATGACCACACCTAACCCACACTAAACAACTCACTTATTTGCTGTGATCCTATTTGATTTCAAATGATAAATTATCGCCCCCCCCTCCCCCCCTCTCAAAAAAAAAAAATAGGAAAAAAAAAACACACACACACACACCTCTCTTTCCTCCTCACCAACTGCCTCCAACCCATCTCAAAAGGATGTGAATCCATCTCGGACATCTCAGGGTATTAGGAAAGGTTAGCATCAATACAAACAATGGAAGCACGTCAAAATGCCTACGTTTATGGGTGTCAACAGCAATTCGTGGGCTGTCGGGTGCATGGAGGAGGAGAGAAGCCCACACTTAACAACTCATTTATTTGTTGTGATCCTATTTTATATCAAATGATATATTATCCCCTTCCTCCTCTTCAGCCACCATCATCTCTCTTTCCTCCTCGTCAACTACCCCCGAGTCCCAACCCATCCCAAGGATGTGAAAAACATCAAGTTGAAGGATGGTTGATGAAGCATGGTCCAACAAGGAGAAAACCGTCGCATTGGGTTCCTTCATAGCCATCTCCAAAAGAATAGGGTATTCTCAAGTGAGAACCCCAGTAAAGAAATGTGGTGAAAGGCAGGAATGCAATAACTCGGTAAACCACCCCTAACATTTTCTCAAGTCAATTGTGTCTATGTCAACAATGTTCCCATTTCAAAATCTATTGGAGCATGTAGAAAGATACTTCTAGCATATGGAGCCCTCCAAAATGAGGGACAAAAAAATGAGAAGAGACCCAAACAGCTGTTGAACTGGGATGAATGCCAAATTTGTCCGCTACAGGTCTCTCCGACGTGGGAAATATGAGATGGGGAAGATTGGTGGCATTTAGTAATTTGCCATGCTTTGCCACCACTCATTGAAATCATGTGATAGCTACCTTTACATCAAGGATAACGTCTACTTATAAGGTAAGTGACAAATGTTATCCCTGATAATTAACCGGATTGGGTTTCTATTGAGATAATTAAATTGCTAGCTTAAAATTTAAAAATAATAACAAAAAACATTTTCAAATTTTTAAGATTTTTTTAAATAATCAAAATTTCATTAGAAAATATCACAAATATATCAGCATTATCGGGACATTTTCACAAGAAAAATAAACTATAAAATATATATATATATATATATATATATATATATATATATAGAGGAAAAGGATTGTACGCTCGAGTGTACCTAACCTTAGGTACGCTCGAGTGCCAAATCACATGGGTCCCACATTTTTTTTGGTCATCTAAACCATTCTTTTGCAAGGCCCCATCATAGATAGGGTGTGTACCAAAAATCAGCACCATTGAATCATCCTAACCCCTCCAAAACTGGAGGGCAAAATGGGCAGATTTGTGGACAAACAGTGTCTGTCCATTTTGACCTCCACAAATGGATGGGTTAGG
The DNA here is from genome assembly GCF_043159265.1 of Tasmannia lanceolata. Lineage (NCBI taxonomy): Eukaryota > Viridiplantae > Streptophyta > Magnoliopsida > Canellales > Winteraceae > Tasmannia > Tasmannia lanceolata. Next base: position 4,258,926 of record NW_027518721.1, read on the forward strand.
ATGATCCTATGGAGCTGATTTTTGGTATGCACCCTATCTATGATGGGGCCTTGCAAATGAATGGTTTAGATGACCAAAAAAAATGTGGGACCCATGTGATTTGGCACTCGAGCGTACCTAAGGTTAGGTACACTCGAGCGTACAATCCTTTTCCTCATATATATATATATATATATATATATATATAGAGAGAGAGAGAGAGAGGAAAGTGTTGGTGAGCTTAAGCTCACCAAACTTATGGTGCGCTTAAGCTCCCCAATCACATGGGTCCCACATTTTCTGTGGTGATCCAAACCATTCATTTGCAAGGCCTTATCATAGATAGGGTGTGTACCAAAAACCAGCTCCATAGGATCATCCTAACCCCTCCATTTATGGAGGACAAAAATGGGCAGATTTGTGGACAAACAATGTCTGTGAGGAATAAGAGTGTGCGCTCGACCGCACCAAGCTTAGGTGCGGTCGAGGGCCAAAAACTCATGTGGGCCCACATTGTTAGGATGACCCAAAGCATTCATTTGCAACACCCCATCATAGATAGGGTGTGTACAAAAAATCAGCTCCATAGGATCATCCTAACCCATCCAAAAGTAAAGGGCAAAATGGACAGACACCGTTTGCCACAAATCTGCCCATTTTTGCCCTCCACTTTTGGAGGGGTTAGGATGATCCAATGGAGCTGATTTTTTGTACACACCCTATCTATGATGGGGCCTTGCAAATGAATGGTTTTGATCACTACAAAAAGTGTGGGACCCATGTGTTTAGGCCCTCGACCGCACCTAAGCTTAGGTGCGGTCGACCGCACACTCTTATTCCTCTCTCTCTCTCTCTCTCTCTCTCTCTCTCTCTCTCTCTCTCTCTCTCTCTCTATATATATATATATATATATATATATATATATATATATATATATCTCAGAAAAAATGAATCCTTTGAGATATTATCATTTTGGATAACTATTGCAATGAAAAGAATTTTAACAAAGATAATTTTCAAATAGGTTGTAAACAACAAATATTAATAATTGGTGTAAAGTCAAAATGCAATTCTTCCATGTAAATAATCATATCAATGCTTATCTGGACACTCCATTGTAAAAAGCATACCTCCCAAAGCTCAAATGGAACTGCATAGTCATTGTATAATTGAGTAATACTCTTCAAATCGAGTGATATCTCTTTCGCTTTGTCTCTGGCAGCTTTTGCAAGATTTCCATCGGACACTGGATCCCTTTGCGGAGATGGGTCATTTGGAAGTGATTCACTTGTGCCAGAAGACTCTTCTAACCTCAATGCTATTGCCTCCAACTGTTCTTTAATTTTCATTTGAAATTGAAGAACAGAGAGCTTCCCTTCCACCAAATCCAACAATCCACTATCAAAAGTACCCCCTGTTGAACTTACTGGAGCACCACTGTTGGTTGCAGTTTTCGCCTGCAAAACTGCACTACTGAGGTACAGACGCCTGGTTTTGCCAAGACATCACATATGCCACAAGTCATAACAGTGTTCCCCCAAATTCAAATTTACAAAATAAGTCAAATAAACCACTAACATAAAAAAATATTAAAAATTGTTTTCTTCCCCGACATACCTTTGTTCTAGGGTAGGGCCATCCCCTGCATTAGCATAGCGCCTTTCTGCTAATCTTAACAGGAGATGAGCGGCGAGGATATGTTGTCTTTTCACGATATAATATCGTGCTAGAAGTTCAAGATACTTCGCACGATTTCCAGTATATTCCTGCAAACGACCTACCGTAGAACCCGCTGAAGTAATCGCAGAAACAGGCTGAACCTACAGAAGAAAGATCAATATTGATAAAACATTGGGAAGGTAGAGAGACAACATTAGATATTATTCACCTATGCCACAAATATCTTCGATATTTTCAAAATATATTGATCTTATCCCGATATTTTGATAAAACGACAAAATCCAGATACAACCTCGAGAATTTAAAAAATATAGCAATATTTTCATTTATTGCGATAATATCACGATATTTTTACAATATTTTTGATATTTTGTATTTTTATTTTTTTTTAATACATATATTTTAAAATAGTTTTATTTTATCATTTTTTCTCGATATAAACCCGAAAAAATATAAAAAAAATATTTTATATATCTCGAGATTTTCCCCTGCCGAGAAATTCCTGAGAACGATATTTTTGACAATTATTCACAAAGCTTCCACACTCAAACATTGCAATCTCGACAGTTGTTTCAGATGTATTAGTTAATAAGAGTGTTGAGAAATGTTAAGGGAACCAAAATAAATTTATTCTGATAAACAATCTCGAAGCTTAAAGCAGAAGTTCAAGCACCCACACCTCTTGTATTGGCTCTCGGCCAGCACTCTGTAGAAAAGGAACCAGATCAGATCCTCCATACTCCAATAATTCGTTTTCAAGGCCAAGGTCAATCATTGTTCTGTACAAATGTTCATGAAAGGCTCTGTCGGGCGACTGAACACTGAGCTGAACAATCTGGCATATGTACCTGTCCCGAGAAGCCTGGTCAAGGACAGGTCGTGCACCGGTAAATCTAACAGAAATGCCAGACTCCCTTTGTGCATCCCGATTTCCAATTTCACCTTCAAGAGAACGAAGGGCATTGGTGATTATCTCATAGAATTGCTTGCGTTGAGCAAGTGCATTTTCTCTGCGGCTCACATCAATTTTTTCATTGAGAGCATCACCCGTGGGATCAAGAGCCTGAGCCTTTTGCAGTGGTAAGCGGACCACAGCTTCATAAAATCTACAATAATTAAAACAATTCAGGATTATAAGAGAGGAAAAACAAGCTAAAAATAGGGGAAACAAAAAAGGGGGTGATAACACAAATAAAGCTTTTATTTTAGTGAACAAAGCCAACCTTAAGTCTTCAAATCGTTTGCATACAGTGCTCAAATCAGCAGATTCTGGAACTTTAGTTAAGAAATTGAAAGCATCTCTGGCAAGTTTTTCCTTCTCCTCAGTGTCGGCGGTGACAGCAGCTCTCTCAAGACACTCTACCGCTAGGAAAAATTTGTAGTCAGACTCATTGTAATAGCTTGGACTACCCTCCCGTAATTTCCCACTGACATCATCTACTGTCCCCCTGCCATCCGGACCAACGTAGTACTGGAAAAAAATGAGCACCGTAAGATTTATACTTTGAAAATTAGAAACAACTTTAGAACGAAAATTAAAACACATTCATGAAGTGAAATGGCTGATGAATCAGATATTATATGCACATCTCAGGTGATCTCTATGAGGTTTCCTCCACGGTTTGAAATTTCGGTTTCGGTTTCGGACTTTCGGCCGAGATTCAGTAGAAAAAGAAAAAGGAAAAATTTCAGATTTATGTGATTTCAGTGTCGATCCCAAAAATCCAAAATTTCGGTATTTCGGCCGAAATTTAAAACCATGATTTCCTCCTAAACCTACCAGACTTACACAACAGAAGCTCAATAGAATTTATCTAGCTGATCAGAATTACCTCCATAAGTCCAGCTATAAGTTGTGTAGCAAGCTGGTCGCCCTCCTCAGAACAAACGAGTTGATGGAATGTCAATTGAACTAGTTGTTGGCGTAGACTAGTATCAAATGCTTGAACCAAGCGAGTAACATTATGTTGTGAAAGAAGTTGAAGTAAAAAAAGTGCTTCACCGGATCTTCGAAGCAGTCGCCTAATACATTCCATTGCCCTCACCTATACGACAAACATGAGAAGTCAAGAGAAAAGACGGAATGGCCCTTCACAGGTTATGTCACAAAAAATCGTTCTCGAGATTTCACGGCAAGGTAAAATCTCGGGGGAATGATAAAATAAAATTGTTTAAAAATATATAAATTAAGAAAAAAAAAAATTAAATAGCATAAATGTAACGTCAACATATTGTGATATTACCGCGGAAAATGAAAACATCACTATAGTTTTAAATGCTCGGGATTGTGTCGTTTTATCAAAATATCGCGATAAATTCGCTATATTTTGAAAATATAGGAGATATTTGTGCCATAGTTCAGAGGAAATGGGACCAAGCAACGATTGATTTACCTCCATGGCAGCCAGTTCCGCGGGACTATATGGAAGTCGTTGCCTTTTATTAGATGGCACCCCATTACCTGATTCAATGTTCCGTGAATGAGTGCCGAACAAATCCCTCCCCATGCTTAGGTCACCAGTTCCTAAATTTGAACCAGTTCCATACAGAATTGAACCAGTCATATCTCCTAGTCCAGCAACGCAACCATAGAGCCCCCTTCTCTGATTTCTTCTATGCCGTAGAAACTGTTCTAATGAGCGAATTTTGCTCTCAGCGATTTGCATCGCACCAACAGAGAGTCTACAAATAATAAGCTCTCTTTCAAACCCATCATGAGAACTAACTTTGCCACTGACAACCATCACGGGAAGTTCCCACATTGGGAGAAGCAACCTGGATGAGCACAAGCAAAGCCCTTCATGGGCCCCAGAAAATACAGGCTCCGCCTCCTGAACAACCTGCCCCATGCTGAACCCTCCAGGAGGAGTTCTAGTGTTTGACAATGCACTGGTACCTCCAAGCTGTGGCATTCCAACAACTCTCGGATCCTCAAATGCCTCAGCTGCTTTTTCAGCAACTGTGTTGCTTATTAGGTTGTCTTCAACATAGATTAGCTTTGCCGCCAACATTAAACACATTGCCGCAGCCTCTCCAGCTCCAAACCGATTGAAGAAGTCCTCCAATATTGATCTGGGCACATTGGACTCTAATAAACTTCGCAGAATGTCCACCGGCCTGTTCAAAACTAGTTCCAACATGCCCATACTACTAAAGACAACAATCCTCCTTCTAGGTAAGATGTGTTGAGTTGCTAGGTCTCCTCTAGCCCAAAGTTTCGCAGATGCCTTTTCATATAATTGCCCTAAGACATCAAACCCACAAGTTTCGGCATCTGAATACAATGATAGGACTGTAGCGGCAGTATCTGGGAGAGGTAAAATATCGGCCACAAAAAGCATTCGACCTTCAATGGCTATGGATGATACTGACTCACATAGTGCCCTAGAACTTCTTGCACTCACTCCAAAGTTAGCAGAGAGTGCCGGTTGTGTACTTGAATCCCGATTCATTATCAGAAGAGATGACATGGTTGGAAGAGATGAAACAGAAAGGACGAGAGTGCCAGCAGAGTAATAAGCGCCTTCTACCTTCAATACACGATCCTCTGAGTGGGGTCTACCAGCAACAGACATGGTTCCAAAAGTTAGCCCACCACCACCACTCAAAGGAGGTGAAGGCCTAGTTGTCACAACTTTTAAGCAGGATGGCCTTTGATAAGCATTGCTTAATCCAGCTAAACGTCCAACAGAACCATTATTTCCACCAGATGGAGAAGTGGAGAGGTACATCCGTTTACCATCTGACAAAACAGCAACAAGGTGTAGCCATTTTGATTCCACGGTAGATAAAGGAGCCATGGAAACTATAGATGGTTTTGCAGGGTGCTCTACTCTTGGTCCTACAGACCGACGACCTCCAAACTGTGCATCCCTATGATCGATCAAGTTCCTCTCTTCTGCAATTCTCTTAAGTGGGCCATCACCATTTATCCCTAGATCAAACACCTGAAGTTTCATCTCTTCTGTTCGTGTGTACAGAATATGCCTTTCATTATCAACAACCATATCGACAATTGGATCAATGGCTCCAAATTTAAGAACATTTGGTACAACCCACCTGAAGGACAAAATGGCAATTTAAGCTGAGAAACATAACAGCAAGAATAACTGTAGCCTTCTGATACTGTCAAATAGACACAAAAGCATCTGATGCTATAAAATATGTTGAAGTGCACGTTATGTGCTTTTTATTTTCCTCTAACAGCTGAAATAAAAAAAATTTATTAAAATCCATTCAAAAATAAAACTAAGAATAGAGTCCATGACAATCCAAATGGCCAGCAACACCACAACAGCAAATAAAGGAAATGTAAGAGCGCCCAGAATCAAAAACTACTAAAGAAGCTCCTAAAAATATGCCCAAGAGGAAAAGACAAGTAATCATTCAAAAAAAAAAAAGAGGAAAAGACATATTATATACCTTGAAATAAGACTACCCACACCTGTTGTGAGGCACACTTTACGACAACGCTTATGCCAACCTAAGCCAGTTGTGTAATGCATCTCATAAATGTGACCATCATGGCCTGCCAAAAAAATACGACCCTTATCCGTGCATGTAATGCAAGTCATAGTGACTCCATCAGACGATATTGTATACTCAGGTAAAGGCTGTAAGGACAGATCTGCATATGGATCTCCTCCATCACCGCTTGCGGAGCAGCATACTCCTACAAGAATCAACTAACAACATAAAGGGTGCATGAGTATTAAATAAATACCAGATTTATTACAAAAGAAATTGAAAAAATTACAAGGCCAATTCGTGTCATGATGCAGATATAGCTCGCGATGATAAGCACAATATCAGTTTCGAATATCCTACAAAACGAAATTATGTTAAAGAGTTCAGATCGTTTAATATTCATTTACATTACAGTGTCTATATGTTATTTACATTACTAGGATAAGGCCCGTCATATATGGGCCTAGTGGCATATTTTGTAATTATTATGAAGTAGAAATTTTATATAAAGCAAATAAATCATGGGATTGGATTTTAAGTTTTTAACCTCTACAAGATCATTCCCCTGCCTAGTCTTTTTTCCTTCTCTCCACTTTCTCCCTTCTTACTCCAGTTTTTCCTTCCATGTGAATTGGATGCAGGTGGATTATCAAAAGCTTAACACGGTATCAGAGATCATAAACTATGATTTGTGGACACGGACACGAGTCGCGTGTCAACACAGTGTCAGACACGGCAAACCACCAAAACTTAGAAACCAGGGCACGACTAAAATAGAAAGCCTATATAATTATGATTTGTGGATACGGATTTGTCTATCGAGTTGCAACACAGATACGGGTTGTCTGGCATGGCAACATTTAAAATTCTAGGAAAGGTGACACTTACGTTCATATAAAATTACTAATTACTATCATAATTTGTATCAATAATAATATGGTATTCATTTGATAAACTAATAAATCTTAAAATTAATAAACAATAATCTCAAACAAGCATGAGATAATCAAATAACAACGCATTCATCAATTTAATCTAGTTCTCATCCTTCTCCAATATGCAATGAGAAAGAGAGACAATTATGATACAATGAATATAGTATTGGAATAAGAGTTTGTTTAGGGTTTTAGGTTTAGGGGAAGGCAGGCGAGGGGATATAACAACAAATATTAGTCAAAGAAGAGCTAAATGAATAGTGTCTGATAAGTAAACACAATATTCAATAATAAAACAGAATATCACACTTGACATGGTACAAAAATGTGTCCACGCACCCACATTAAGTAACACTTCTAGCAGTACATTTAAAGTGTCGAAAGGAGTGTCGACACGTGTGTTGGCAATAAATTCGAAGTGTCGGCTAAATCATGGATCATAAACAAGATTCATGAGAAATGTTCAGCAATTCGAAACCCTAATTCTCCATTCCTCTCTTTTCTTTTACCTGTTGGGTCTCTCTTACCGCTTCCAGATATGATAGCTCAAACTTATTGCCTTCTCCAAGATTGGAGTCCTTGCACCTTGGGCACATTGTCAAATCCAAAACACTAGCTTCATACCTCAACCATTAGAGTACCTAACCCTAGCCATAGCCATCTTTGAATCCTTAAACCAAGCCATAAATCTATTCGAACACTTATCCCTCCAAAACCCTTGCCTTAATCCCATTCAAAATCCCATCCCTAATTCTATTTGAAACCCTAGTCCAAACTCCAAATTATATTCAAAACCCTAGTCCTGGTCCTATTTGAAACCCTAATCCTACCATCTCCTTTATTATTGAAACTCTAGGGACTTCTCTTCCATTTGTGCACAAGCATCCCCTGGAGTGCCCTGTATTTCTTGTGCCCTAGAGTACTCCAGACAATTTATTACTCTTTGGTGCTAAATCAAAGAGGATGCAGTGTAATGAAGTTGTTTTCCTGAAGTTGTGGTTCTGTTTTGCTTAAGATGTATTGTGAATTCTATTCTTAAGATGTATTGTGAACTGCTATGCTTATGTTTAAAACATGCCATGTATTTGTGTAGCAGCCGTGAGTTTGTGTGAAGACTATTGTGTCTTTGTGTGACTGTTGTGCTCTCGTCTGTCGACTTATAAACATCTATGAGGCTGCCGTCCCCTTTTTCATGGACTGTTGTGCATGAGTGCATCTTTGTGGACTGTTGTCAACCCGTGACTCGACACGTGACTTGATTTCTTAATTTTACGACTCGTGACTCGACTTGACTGGTGACTCGTAAGAGTTTTTGACAAGAACAGAAATTTAATTGAAAAAAATATAATTATATATCAAAAGATGAAGCGTGTAAAAAATATAACCCAATAGCACATAGATAAAGCACTCAGCCAAAAATATCTATCTATAATCTATAACTAGCAAAAACCCCGTGCGATGCACGAGCCGACAAAGAATTGTACATACCACATCATAGGTTGATCTAAACCATCCATGTGATGGAACACAACATAAATAGGTTGCGCCCGTAAAATAATTTCCATAGGCCAATCCTAGCCCTCCAATCTATAGAGGTTTCGATAATTGTTGTTCCTCATAAGGTGCCCAGAATTCGTCAATATTTTTGCAGGTGTTCTGCATTCGTAATATCAAACTTTCCGTAATTTGACCCGCACATAGTGAATAATGAAAAGTAGTTCCCGATTTCCAACCCGACTGGGTTCAACCCGACCCAACCCGATTTACAATTTCCTCAACCCGACCCAACCTGATTTCCAATTCGGGTCGGGTTGGGTCGGGTTGACCCGATTTGATATGGTACGAATTGTTGACCACCTCAACTCAAGCCGGGTTGTTTTGGATTTTGACAACCAATAGTGAGTCACCAATAATCAGTTTTTTTAACTCACAATCGGTTCTCAAAATCCAAACCAAACAGGGACTAACAATTAACAAAGGGAAATGATATCCGCACTACTATATTTTGATGATTACACTCCTCACTTTATTAAAGTACGGTATGGCCCGCACCATAGGATTATCCAAACCGTCCATTTTGGCCTGTGGAGAGTATTTCAGTGTTGAAAAAGAAAAACACATATACAGAACTTCTTCAGATGGAACCCAAGTTCAGGTTTCGGGTAGGGTCGGGTTGCCCGACAACCCAACCCGACCAGACCCGATCCGATTTCCAATTCGGATTATTTTTCCCAACCCAACCCGATTTGCGAAAAAGCTTAACCCGACCAGACCCAAATTTGGGTTGAACCCGACCCGCGTGGGAACATCCAAGTAACAACTATGGTTTCAAATTATATATAGTGCTAATGTCCTCACTACCTATTTTATAATGGCACTACTCACCGTATTTTGATGATCGCACTCCTCACTTTATTAAAATGTACGGTATGGCCCTTACCATAGGATGATCCAAACCGTCCATTAGATGGGCCACTGCCTACATAAGTTGTGCCCCAAAAATAATTTTCATAGGTTGATCCAAACCCTCCAATCTATAGCGGGTTATATGTTGATCCATGTGATGGAACACAACATCAATCGGTTGTGCCCATAAAATCATGTCCATAGGTTGATCCTAGCCCTCCAATCAATATAGGCTGATCCTAGCCCTCCAATCGATAGAGGTTTCCATAATTGTTGTTCCTCTTCAGGTGCCCGGAATCCGTCAATATTTTGCAAGTGTCCTGCATGCGTAATATAAAGTAGTTCTTTCGTCATTGTCATATGTCTTTACCTCTTCTTCGTAGTTTTTTTTCGTAATTGTCATAGACAGGTACCCCGGGTCGGTACTTTTCGTATGTAGATTACGATTTTACCCTCAAATAATTTCTCATAGAGATAGATGTTAGATATCAGCAACGGGGTTAATGGTAAAAGAGTATTGCTGATGTGTAAATCTCACAGAAAAAGAAAAGAAATTCATTTTTTCTCTAGCTGTATAGTAGTAGATATATACTAAGCACGTAACAGAATTTGTGATTGTGCTACCTTCATGTGGATTAGCTACTGTGCTTCCCTAATCTACAATTGTGCCTGACTGTGGATCCCGCCTAGAAGGGTGGCCCACGAGGGTGCGTGTTATGATGATGATAGCATCTTTGTTCATTGATTTCGTAAATGATTGCTTTTCTCGTAAATTAAGGATGAAAATCCTAATATACGAGAGAAGCCATGACCAGAGTCGCCACCTAGATTAGGGATCTAGGACCCATGATTAACTTTGTATATTTGGTCTACGATTTAAACTCTGGGTAAGTTACCTGGTTACGAGATCGGAAGGTGTACCGCACAAAGTGTACACCATCGATCTTGCCTGACGAAAGTCAAACTTCCACTTTTAAAAGCTTCAATTGTTTAGGTTTAACTAAGAGGGGTAAATGTGAATTTTATTAACCTAAATGCATTCTAATTGTTTAGCCGTTCATAGCTTAGACACATGCAGGCCAGGAGTTCCAGTCCATATGCATAGCTAAGATGCTTAATAGTTGACTGAGACTGAGAATTGAATGCTGTTGGATGTTTAGAAGCTTATGAAAGATGAGTTCTACATGCCTGGAATGCAAGTTCTATATGATCCTAGAACTAATGCAGGGAATTCTAAAAGCCTAAGCTAAGGCTTGGGTTTGAGGTACGGGATTGGTTATCCTTGGATAAGGTATCCTAGAATTTTAAGCGTCCGGATAAAGTATTCTTGAATTGGGTATCCTAGGATTGGATGGATATCCTAAGATTGGGTATCCTGAAGATAAGATATTCTTGGATAAGATGTAACAGGATTGGGATGAGGTTTTCCTAAGGTTATAGAATTCCTAAGATTTTTGTCTTCTAAAGAATTGGAATTTCCAAGGATTTGGAATTCCCAAACACTTTAGTTTCCTGAAGGATTAGAATTTCTAAGGCTGGAATTGATCCTAATGAGAGTTTAATTCAGATGGACTCTAAGGTACTCTAGTTATGAAATTGGATCACTCTCAGGGAGTTCTGATGTCTTCTGGTTCACTGCAGGAGACTATTTAGTATATTTCAGAAGCATTCTGGAGTACTCTGTGTCATTCCAGAGGAACTCTGGGTTGACACTGTGAACTTCAGATGAACTCTAGTTGATTTTAACTCTTAGGATGTATCTTTAGACTAATCACTTGAGTTCAAGGCTGAGTGGACCTTTAGGTTTTGGGGAAATAGTTAGTCAGAGTGGCTGCAGGGTTAAGCTCAGGTTAGGTCGGGGCTGAACCGGTTTGGGTTGGGTTAGCTTGGTTTGGGTTGGGTTGTACTGGCTTGGGTTGCACTGGCTTGGGTTGGGTTGAACCGGTTTGGGTTGGGTCGGGAATGAACCGGTTTGGGTTGGGTCGAGGATGAACCGGTTTGGGTTGGGTTGGCTCGGGTTGAGTCGTTGGATTGGATTAGGGTCTAACTTGGGTTGACTCGGGTTGCAGTTCGGGACCGGGTTGGATTCGGGTTGCAGTTTGGGTCCGAGTTAGACTCGGGATCTAGGTCTTCTTTGTTAAAAGCTTACTCAGAATTGGCTTCTTTGGAATAGATGAACCAGAAGACATCAGAACTCCTTGAGAGTGATCCAATTTCATAACCAAAATACCCTAGAGTCCATCTGAATTAAACTCTCATTAGGATCAATTCCGGCCTTAGAAATTCTAATCCTTCAGGAAACTAAAGTATTTGGGAATTCCAAATCCTTAGAAATTCCAAAAAAAAAGAGAAGTCAAAAATCAATCAATAGAAGAAAAAAAAAAAGAGAAGAAAGTTCCAAAAAAGAATCAATCAATAATTAAAACAAAAGGTCATTTTACCTTTATACTAGGGGCATCTGCCCTGAATTACATGTGACCCCATACATAGGCAACCTGCTTGTTCAAGTTCGGTCGAAATTTGCAAACCTTAAGCCTTTCCTTCGTTAAACCCCACCCTACCTATAAGTCCTTTCGGTGCACGGTGCTTAAGGTTCTAGATCTGAAAAAAAAAAAGAAAAAGAAAGAAGATAAATGAAAAGGAGTTTGAAGACCTGCTAGGCTGAAAACCCGAAAGGGCGGCTTAGGCAAAAATTAAAGTACAAGCCCGCTAAATCGAAAATCCAAAAGAGCGATTCAAGCAAAAGTTAAAGCAAACGGTCCGCCAAGTTGAAAACCTGAAAAGGCACCTTGGTCATGGTAAGAAATCATCCACAAGGGCAATATCCAATATCAGACTCAGAAATCCAAGAAATTCAAGCAGTCATATTTTGCATCCTCGAAGCTAAGGGCATGAAACCGAGCAATCCAAAAAGCGTTAGTAACAATCCATGAAGTACTGCTGATCTAAGGAAGAAAGTACAAATATTAACAAACTGATAAAGTACTCTTTGAGAGGTTGGACCTACCAATCAAAAAAATGCAAATTAGTCATGATCAGAAGCGTCAGTATCGTTATTCATGTGTCTTTATATTCCCATTAAACCTTCAAAAATTTGTTTGAGTCTTCTCAGTTAGTCGTTGTCTCAGAAAAATTGTCTCCTTTGTGTAAACATTGTTCGTAATTCCATCTCCTCAAGCTGCAACTCTCTTGGTGAAAAGGTGAAGGCTATTCTTCTTCGGCTGCGCGACAAATCATGAAAAAGAGTAAATACAAGTAAGACAATCACAGAGGGATAGCTTCAAATCTAAAAAATCGCATAGGCAAATGAATTGATCAGCCAAAAGGTTGTTCCAAAATGGCAAGGGACCTATGAGAAAGTTGTTTCCATCTTCAGAAGAGAAAACAGTTGAACAACACCTTAAGGCAATGGAAGAACCTCAGATGTGGTTTTGTTGAGATCTTTTGTCCCAGTCCTCGTGAAAGAAAGATATTCAATCCTTGAACTCCCCTCATCTCACTAAGGTTCACCATCGTTGTTCATTCCTTGCGGGTAATGTTCATCCAAATCCTCAGCAGAAGAAATACTTGTTTAGCTCAATCATCCCCAGCAGATTCATTAAACCCCATGTCACTCATTTATGTCAAGAAATTCAAGTTAGGACTAGATTCGTCTAGGGCTTTTGAGTGGATCCGACCAAATCTTTCTTGGACTAGAGGTTGACCCATCTAGGGCCTTTGAGTGGACTAGCCATTCACCCATACCATATCTTTGCTTCCGAGTGGACCATTCGTTCACGAAAGACCGTATCATTGCTTCTGAGTAGACCATTCGTTCACGAAGGCTGTTTCATTGCTTCCGAGTGAACTATTCGTTCACGAGGACCGTATCATTGCCATCTAGGCCAATCCTCTTTGATTCCCGTCTCGCTGACCCCAAGTCTCACTGGCCCCCGTCTCATTAACAGACAGGCATTTTCCGCAGAAAGGTCAATTTCGCAGACAAATCAAATTCCCTTTGGCTCCCGTTGCGCTTACCCCCAGTCCCGCTGGCTCCCCGTCTCTTTAACAAACAGGCCTTTTCCGCAGACAGGTCAATTTCGCAGACAGTCTATTTTTATCCGGTCATCTAGGCCAATCCTCTTTGATTCCCGTCTCGCTGACCCCCAGTCCCGCTGGCCCTTGTCTTTTAAACAGACAGAAGCCTTTTCCGCAGACAGGTCAATTTCGCAGACAAATCAAATTTTCTTTAGCTCCCATCTCACTAATTCATTTTGACTCCTCACCCATTTCCACCTCTAAATCTAACCTGAGTTGCACCCGCACCCATCTGCACCTCAAAATCTGACCTGAGTTGCACCCGCACCCATCCGCACCTCAAAATCTGACCTGAGTTGCACCCGCACCCATCCGCACCTCAAAATCTGACCTGAGTTGCACCCGCACCCATCCGCACCTCAAAATCTGACCTGAGTTGCACCCGCACCCACCTGCACCTCAAAATCTGACCTGAGATGCACCCACACCCACCCGCATCTCAAAATCTGACCTGAGTTGCACCCGCACCCACCTGCACCTCAAAATCTGACTTGAGTTGCACCCACACCTACCTGCACCTCAAAATCTGACCTGAGTTGCACCCGCACCTACTTGCACCTCAAAATCTGACCTGAGTTGCACCCACACCCACCTGCACCTCAAAATCGGACCTGAGTTGCACCCGCACCCACCCACACCTCAAAATCTGACCTGAGTTGCACCTACACCCACTCGCACCTCAAAATCTGACCCGAGTTGCACCCAATCGCGAGTCCAAGTCCCTTTTGACTCTCGTCTCGCTGACCCCGGTCCCGCTGGCCACGTCTCATTCGCAGACAGGTCAATTTCGCAGACAAATCAAATTCTCTTTAGCTCCCGTCTCGCTGACCCCCAGTCCCGCTGACCCTCGTCTCATTCGTAGACAAGTCAATTTTGCAGACATGCTATTTTCATCCGGCCATCTAGGCCACAATCCCTTTTGATTCCCGTCTCGCTGACCCCCAACCCCGCTGGCCGCGTCTCGTTCGCAGACAGGTCAATTTCGCAGATAAGCTATTTTCACCAAGCTCGTTCGAGCAACGGCGTCTCAATTTCTTTGAGTCCCTTCGAAAATGATACCTCCTTCTCTCCGAGCCCATTTCTACACGGCATCTAAGCCCGTTTCTACACGGCATCTAAGACCGTTCCTACACTGCGTCTTATCCCTTTCGAAGCCCGCTTCTACACGGCATCGGCCTGCTACAACACCCCTAAGCTCGTTCGTACACGGCACCCCCTCTTCTTCACATTCAAGCCCATTGTCGCATGGTATCTCGCCTTCCACAGCACCATCAGACATTTTACTTCCACCCACAGCATTCTGCCATTTTCAACTCTCGTATTTTACATTCAACCTACCTTAGCATGCATTAGGTTGCATTAGGACGCATTAGTTAGCATTAAAATTGCATTGCATTAGGAAGTATCCATCCGCATTGAGAGAGGTTCCATGATTCCAAAGGTTCAAGAGAGCATATTGTAGGCTGAAACTAAGCAAAATGAGATTGTCTCCTTGGCTTTGGCATACGGTCACTGTGTGACCTCCGCCAAAGAGGGGCATCTGTAGACACCCTCATTTTGCTCCGTTACAAAGAAAACAGGATTCTCGTGCTGAAATTCACTAAAAGCGAAGACTACCCAAGCTATTCCAAGTCGCAGCGGATCATTTCCTAAATTTTAGGAAGAACCCTAAATTGTAGGAGAGCTCTATATTCTAGGGTAGTTCCTATATTTCAGGAGGAAAACCCGAACCCGGGGAATGTATCCAGTATTGTGAGTCATTCGGGACCATTTCCTAAATTTTAAGAAATGTCCTAAAATTGTAAAAGAGTCCTACATTTTAGGGTATCTCTTAAGGTTTAGGACACCCTTCGTGTCTCGAGGGAGCATCACACGAAGGGTGTCCTATATCTCGAGTAATTGTGAAGTGATTTAGAAAAGCCCCTAAAATGTAGGAATCCCTACATCTTAGGACATGGTCGGTATGAAAGGTTCCTACCCTACATAGAAACACCTCGTTCTTAAGACGACCTTGGTGTTCTAGCTCCCCCACCCTGAGTCATCCTCGTACCTTGGTTCACTCATCTCCTATCTTCCCTCTCTTATTGTGGCCCCACCTCCTTGTTTTTCTCTCGCCCGAACCCTATTTGAGGAAGGATTGTTGTCGATCGCAAGATCAAGAGCCGAGAACGGGTTTTGAACGATAATCGTCAAATTGAGATCACTTTGGACCGTAGTTCTACGAATTAACGGTCGAGATCATCTTATTTCAACTCAGTGATCATGGTGTGAGTGTTTGGATCGCTAATCACTTAAAAGTACGGGAGCTTAGATCACCTGCGAAATCGATGGCCCTCATTAAAGATGGACCATTTGTGATCAAGATGGTATTTTTCATGGAATTCTTATTCCAGAAAAACATTTCCCTCATCACTTTACTTTCCTTGGATTTGTTTGTCCAAGAAATTATTGTTTAGGAAAAGTGTTTTCCCATCTTTAAGGGCACATGGCGTAATCTCATGGAAAATACGATCTTGACCGACGAATTAATACAATCGACCGTCAAATGGATGCCTTGGATCGTTCTTTGGAAATTAAGAGGTAAGGTGAATATGTTTGTTCTCATTACACTAGAGGGGTAGATTAGCCATTTGGGAAAATATGTAGCATGGTTGTAATTCAGTCGAAGAGTAGGGACTACATGGCCGTTTTACAAAACAACCAAGAGAAAAAATAGGAAAATTTGCAACGAACTATCTCTCCCCTTATTTCATCTCCCCTTTTTGGCCAACAATTAGATGGTTTGGATCACCCCAATTCCTCCAAACAGACCCTCCCTCTCTCCCCCACGTTTAGGATTTTTCCCCCACCCTAATTCCACTCTCTCTCTCTCTCTCTCTCTCTCTCTCTCTCTCTCTCTCTCTCTCTCTCTCTCTCTCTCTCTATATATATATATATATATATATATATATATATGTATATATATATATATAAGAATGTGCAACAATTCGGAGAGACAAGCTTAAATCTCTTTTTGATCTTATCAACCCAAAAAACCCAATCTTCTACATCAAATCCTAACTAATCGTTCCACCTTTCCCATATCGGTAGGAACCATCCGATCACATCTTCTTCTATATAAACAATTCCTTCTCATTCACCTAAAAAGAAAGAACTCCCTCTCCCTCATAGCAGCCCACAATTTTCATTCTCCACCGCCCATCATCCTCTCCCTTCTATCCACATTCACAAGGTTCAACTAGGGCCCTCTCTTCGGTCAAGTTATTCGGCATCTATTCCAAAGAGGTAAGTTGAGATTCCTTTATTATTTTTCTTGTGATCTAGTCTTTACTTTGGTGCGAAGTTAGTTGTATGGGTTTTGTTTGGGTCAATAGCATCGGTTGCTTTGATTTTGTTTATTAGATGAATTGATCATACTCATTATTTATGAACAAATCAGAAGCATGGATTTATCCAAATCAGCAGTAATGGTTTCATCTATACTTTTGTTCAAACCGGTAGTCATCTTACCCTTTATTATAGTCTGCAATAATGGTTTCATCCATGCTTTTTTGGCGAGTCAGTAATATTGCTTTTGTACGTGATCTTCGAACCAACAAGTAATGTTGATTGTGCACGCCCTCTTGAAATAAATCAGTACCGTTGATTGCATTCCTCCTTGTTGAATAAATCAATAGCATGGGTTTCATTGCTCATATTTGAATGAATCAGTAGTATTAGTTTCGTTCATTTTATTTAGAATAAGCTATTATTGTTATTGGATGAATTAAAAAAAAATCAATTGGACAAAAGCCTAACAGGAAGTCATTAAGTTGTGATAAATCAAAATGAAATAGAGAAGTAAGGGGATGTGGCCAAAAAAAAAAAAATCACAAGTAAACTAAACTGAACCCCTCACCCCAACCGAACCCAACCCAATCTAAACCCGATCCAATCCAACCGAGCCGAACCCAACCCAACTCAACCTCTACCCCACCTAACCTGACCCAACCCACACCCCAACCCAAGTTAATCCAATCCCACCTGGACCCACCAAACTCAACCCAGCCACACACCCATGCTCTTATCCAAACCCCAACTGAACCGAACCTAAACCCAACCCAATCTAACCCAACCCAATCCCAAACCCAAACCTGACCCTAACCCAATTCAACTTGACCCACGCCCAACCTGACCCAACCTACCCCATGCTAAACCCAACTCAAATCTAACCCAACCCCCAACTGAAATCCAACCTAACCCAACCCCCAATCCTTGACCCTACTACACCCCATGCTCAACCCAAACCCAAGCTACAGCCACACACCCCACTCGAAACAGACCCACCCACGCCCCAACCTCAACCCCTGCTACACCCCATACCAAACCCAACCACACACCCCAATCCCACGCAACTTAGCCCAACCCAACCCATCCCACACCCAATCCAACTTGACCCAACCCCACACCCCAATCAAACCCAACCTGAGCTGCTCCCCAACCCAAGTTGCGCCCCATCCAAACCCCAAGCTCAACCAAAGCCGCACCCCAACCCCAAGTCCGACCCAAGCCGTGCCCCATCCAAACCCCAAGCCCAACCCAACCCGCACCTCAACCCCAAGTCTAACCCAAGCTGTGCCCCTAGCCGCACCCCACTCTACCCCAAGCTACACCCCACCCAATCCGTACCCCAAACCCACGGCCAACTTGGCCTTGACCCGAACCCTCGGCTAATTTGGCCTTGACCCCACCCGACTCGACCCAAATCCATGGCCAATGTGGCCTTAACCCAAAAGCTCAGATTCTCGGCGAACTTGGCCTTGACCCAACCCGACTCAACCCAAATCCATGGCCAACGTGGCCTCAACCCAAAAGCCCCGCGGCCTATTCAGCCTCAACCCAAATCCTCGGCTAACTTGGCCTTGACTCAACCCGAACCCGAACTCGAACCCACCCAAACCCCTTACTTACCCTTATCCCTAGGCCGCACATGCAGTTCCTAAGACGCAGGCACTCAGTGCCTAAACCGTAGGCACTTAGTGCCTAGGACGTTCATCTAGTGCCTAAATCGCAGGCACTTAGTGCCTAAATTGCAGGCACCTAGTGCCTGAGACGCACACCCAGTGCCTAAATCACAAGCACTCAGTGCCTAAGATGCGCGTCCAGTGCCTAAGACATGCACCCAGCGCCTAAATCTCATGCACCCAGTGCCTAAGATGTTCACCGAAAGCCAAAATCTTATGCACCCAACGCCCAAGACGAGCACCCCGTGCTTAATAGGGTATGCACCCAATAGGCACTTGGCTCAAATTCGATGACTTAGATGACATATTTCAGACCCCAACCCGAGTTCAACCTGAACCCTAACCCAAACCAACCTAACCTACCCCCACGCATACACAAGCCTAACCTGAGTCTAACTCTGACCCAAACTGCAACCCGAATCCAACCCGGTCCCGAACTGCAACCCGAGTCAACCCAAGTTGGACCCTAATCCAATCCAACGACTCAACCCGAGCCATCCCAACCCAAACCGGTTCAACCCAACCTAAACCAGTTCATCCCCGACCCAACCCAAACCGGTTCAACCCAACCCAAGCCAGTGCAACCCAACCCAAACCGGTTCAGCCCCGACCTAACCCGAGCTTAACCCCGCAGCCACTTAGACTAACCATTTCCCCAAAACCTAAAGGTCGACTCAGCCTTGAACTCAAGTGATTAGTCTAAAGACATCCTAAGAGTTAAAATCAACTAGAGTTCACCTGAAGTTCACAGTGTCAACCCAGAGTTCCTCTGGAATGACACAGAGTACTCCAGAATGCTTCTGTAATACACTAAATAGTCCCCTGGAGTGAACCAGAAGACATCAGAACTCCCTGAGAGTGATCCAATTTCATAACCAGAGTACCCTAGAGTCCATCTGAATTAAACTCTCATTAGGATCAATTCCAGCCTTAGAAATTATAATCCTTCAGGAAACTAAAGTGTTTGGGAATTCCAAATCCTTGGAAATTCAAATTCTTTAGAAGACTAAAATGTTAGGAATGCTAAAACCTTAGGAAAACCTCATCCCAATCCTGTGACATCTTATCTTCAGGATACCCAATCTTAGGATATCCATCTAGTCCTAGGATACCCAATTCAAGAATACCTTATCCGGACGCTTAAAACTCTAGGATACCTTATCCAAGGATAGCCAATCCCGTACCTCAAACCCAAGCCTTAGCTTAGGCTCTTAGGATTCCCTGCATTAGTTCCAGGATCATATAGAACCTGCATTCCAGGCATGTAGAACTCAGATTTCATAAGCTTCTAAACATCCAGCAACATTCAATTCTCGGCCTCAGTCAACTACATAGGACCCATGCTAGGCATTAGGCATCTTAGCTAGGCATTTAGGGCTGGAACTCCTGGCCCGCATGAGTCTAAACTGTAAACGGCTAAACAATTAGAATGCATTTAGGTTAATAAAATTCACATTTGCCCCCCTTAGTTAAACCTAAACAATTGAAGCTTTTAAAAGTGGAAGTCTGACTTTCGTTAGGTAAGATCGATGGTGTACACTTTGTGTGGTACACCTTCCGATCTTGTAACCAGGTAACTTACCCAGAATTTAAATCGTAGACCAAATATACAGAGTTAATCATGGGTCCTAGATCCCTAATCTAGGTGGCGACTCTGGTCATGGCTTCTCTCGTATATTAGGATTTTCATCCCTAATTTACGAGAAAATAAATCATTTACAAAATCAATAAACAAAGACGCTATCATCATCATAACACGCACCCTCGTGGGCCACCCTTCCAGGCGGGATCCACAGACTGGCAACTCTGCTGGGGTTATTCGGCAGAGTCACACACCCCACCTCTTCTTCTTTTTTTAGGACTAGATTCGTCTAGGGCTTTTCAGAATGATGAGAATGATGAGCCAGGTTAGGTTGGTTTGGGTTAGGGTCCAGGTTGAACTCTGGTTGGGGTCTGAAATATGTCATCTAAGGTATCGAATTTGAGCCAAGTGCCTATCGGGTGGATACCCTATTAAGCACGGGGTTAACATCTTGGGCGTTGGGTGCATAAGATTTTGGCACTAAGTGAAAATCTTAGGCACTAGGTGCATGTTTTAGGCACTGGACGCGCATCTTAAGCACTGAGTGCTTGCGAATTAGGCACTGGGTGTGCGTCTCAGGCACTAGGTGCCTGCAATTTAGGCACTAAGTGCCTGCGATTTAGGCACTAGATGAACGTCCTAGGCACTAAGTGCCTACGGTTTAGGCACTGAGTGCCTGCGTCTTAGGAACTGCATGTGCGGCCTAGGGATAAGGGTAAGTAAGGGGTTTGGGTGGGTTCGAGTTCGGGTTCGGGTTGAGTCAAGGCCAAGTTAGCCGAGGATTTGGGTTGAGGCTGAATAGGCCGCGAGGCTTTTGGGGGCCATGGATTTGGGTCGAGTCGGGTTGGGTCATGGCCAAGTTGGCCGAGGATTTGGGTTGAGGTCGAATAGGCCGCGAGGCTTTTGGGTTAAGGCCACGTTGGCCATGGATTTGGGGTAAGTCGGGTTGGGTCAAGGCCAAATTAGCCAAGGGTTCGGATCAAGGTCGAGTTGGCGATGGGTTTGGGGTACGGATTGGGTGGGGTGTAGCTTTGGGTCGAGTGGGGTGCGGCTAGGGGCACAGCTTGGGTTAGACTTGGGGTTCGGGGTGCGGGTTGGGTTGCGCTTGGGGTTTGGATGGGGCGCGGCTTGGGTCGGACTTGGGGTTGGGGTGCGGCTTTGGTTGAGCTTGGGGTTTGGATGGGGCGCAGCTTGGGTTGGGGAGCAGCTCAGGTTGGGGTTGATTGGGGTGTGGGGTTGGGTCAAGTTGGATTGGGTGTGGGATGGGTTGGCTTAGGTTGGGCTGGGCTAAGTTGCGTGGGATTGGGGTGTGGGGTTGGGTCTAGCATGGGGTGTAGCATGGGTTGAGGTTGGGGCGTGGGTGGGTCTGTTTCGGGTCGGGTGTGTGGCTGTTGCTTGGGTTTGGGTTGAGCATGGGGTGTAGTAGGGTCAAGGATTAGGGGTTGCGTTAGGTTTGATTTCAGGTGGGGGTTGGGTTAGATTTGAGTTGGGTTTAGCGTGGGGTAGGTTGGGTCAGGTTGGGCGTGGGTAAATTTGAATTGGGTTAGGGTCAGGTTTTGGTTTGGGTTTGGGATTGGGTTGGGTTGGGTTGGGTTGGGTTGGATTGGGCTAGATTGGGATGGGTTTAGGTTCGGTTCAGTTGGGGTTTGGATAAGAGCATGGGTGGGTGGCTGGGTTGAGTTTGGTGGGTCCAGATGGGATTGGATTAACTTGGGTTGGGGTGTGGGTTGGGTCAGGTTAGGTGGGGTAGAGGTTGAGTTGGGTTGGGTTCGGCTCGGTTGGATTGGAACGAGTTTAGATTGGGTTGGTTTGGTTGGATTAGGTTGGGTTGGGTTGGCTTGAGTTGGGGTGAGGGGTTAAGTTTAGTTTACTTTTGATTTTTTATTTTTTATTTTTGCCACATCCGTTGACTTCTCTATTTCATTTTGATTTATCACAACTTAATGGCTTCATGTTAGGCTTTTGTCCAATTGTTTTTTTTTTTAATTCATCAGATAACAACAATAGCTTATTCTAAATAAAATGAACAAAACTAATACTACTGATTCATAGCAATGAAGCCCATGCTATTGATTTATTCAACAAGTAGGAATGCAATCAACGGTACTGATTTATTTCAAGAGAGCGTGCACAATCAACATTACTTGTTGGTTCGAAGATCACGTACAAAAGCAATATTACTGACTCGCCAAAAAAGCATGGATGAAACCATTATTGCAGACTATAATAAAGGGTAAGATGACTACCGGTTTGAACAAAAGTATAGGTGAAACCATTACTGCTGATTTGGATAAATCCATGCTTCTGATTTGTTCATAAATAATGAGTATGATCAATTCATCTAATAAACAAAATCAAAGCAACCGATGCTATTGACCCAAACAAAACCCATACAACTAACTTCGCACAAAAGGAAAGACTAGATCACAAAAAAATAATAAAGGAATCTCAACTTACCTCTTTGGAATAGATGCCGAATAACTTGACCGAAGAGAGGGCCCTAGTTGAACCTTGTGAATGTGGATAGAAGGGAGAGGATGATGGGCGGTGGAGAATGGAAATGGTGGGCTGCTATGAGGGGGAGGGAGTTCTTTTTCTCTTTTTTTTTGGATGAATGAGAAGGAATTGTTTATATAGAAAAAGATGAAATCGGATGGTTCCTACCGATGAGGGAAAGGTGGAACGATTAGTTAGGATTTGATGTAGAAGATTGGGTTTGTTGGGCTGATAAGATCAAAAAGAGATTTAAGCTTGTCTCTCCTAATTGTTGCACGTTCAGATATATATATATATATATATATATATATATATATATATATATATATATATAGAGAGAGAGAGAGAGAGAGAGAGAGAGAGACGAATTAGGGTGGGGGGGAATCCCAAACGTGGGGGAGAGAGGGAGGGTCGGTTGGGAGGAATTGGGGTGATCCAAAACATCCAATTGTTGGCCAAAAAAGGGAGACGAAATAGGGGAAGAGCTAGTTCGTTGCAAATTTCCCTATTTTTTCTCTTGGTTGTTTTGTGAAACGACCAAGTAGTCCCCACTATTCGAATGAATTACAACCATGCCACATATTTTCCCAAATGGCTAATCTACCCCTCTAGTGTAATGAGAACAAACATATTCACCTTACCTCTTAATTTCCAAAGAACAATCCAAGCAATCCATTTGACGGTCGATTGTATTAATTCGTCGATCAAGATAAAATTTTCCATGAGATTACGCCATGTAGCCCTTAAAAATGGGAAAACACTTTTCCTAAATAATAATTTCTTGGACAAACAAATCCAAGGAAAGTAAAGTGATGAGGGAAATGTTTTCCTGGAATAAGAATTCCATGGAAAATACCATCTTGATCACAAATGGTCCATCTTTAATGAGAGCCATCGATTTCGCAGGTGATCTAAGCTCCTGTACTCTTAAGTGATTAGCGATCCAAACACTCACCATGATCACTGAGTTGAGATTAGAAGATCTCGACCGTTAATTCGTAGAACCACGATCCAAAGTGATCTCAATTTGACGGTTATCGTTCAAAACCCGATCTCAGCTCTTGATCTTGCGATCAACAGCAACCCTTCATCAAATAGATTTCGGGCGAGAGAAAAACAAGGAGGTGGGGCCACAATAAAAGAGGAAAAATAGGAGATGAGAAAACCAAGGTGCGAGGATTACTCGGGGGGCGCTAGAACATCAAGGTCGTCATAAGAACGAGGTGTCTCTATGTAGGGTAGGAACCTTTCATACCGACCATGTCCTAAGATGTAGGGACTCCTACATTTTAGGGGCTTTTCTAAATCACTTCACAATTACTCGAGATATAGGAAGCTCCCTCGAGACACGAAGGGTGTCGTAACCTTAAGAGATACCCTAAAATGTAGGACTCTTTTACAATTTTAGGACATTTCCTAAAATTTAGGAAAGGGTCCCGAATGACTCAGAATACTCAGAATACTGGATACATTCCCCGTGTTCGGGTTTTCCTCCTGAAATATAGGAACTACCCTAGAATATAGAGTTCTCCTACAATTTAGGGTTCTTCCTAAAATTTAGGAAATGATCCGCCGCGACTTGGAATAGCTTGGGTAGTCTTCTCTTTTAGTGAATTTCAGCACGAGAATCCTGTTTTCTTTGAAACGGAGCAAAATGAGGGTGTCTACACTAACCCAATTTTTGTGTGTGTATTGGGCAATTGTGTTGCCTTGTGTAGACTGTGTAGCTGCTTTGTGTGGAATGTTGTGTAGCCTTTGTGTAAACTTATATGCAATCTTTTTGCGGATTGTAATGCAACCTTGGTCCGTACTAATGTCTTGGACTGTTGCTTTGTGTGATCTACTATTGCAAGAGAGCTGTGATGAGCTGTGGTGCAGTCTTCGATTGGACTGTAGTGTCAACTTGTGGGTTGCAGAGCCTCCCTCTGGACTACTATGCTTTCTTTGGGTGGGCTACTATCCTTTCGTGAGGACTGATGTGCCTTTGTAAGCGCTACAGTGCCTGCATGCAGACCGTGCCGCTGCTGCCTTCCTGAGTATGGAATCGATTTTTTTCCTACTATTTCTGTTGAGATGCCATATTAGATATAATGAATTGTATAACCATGAAGGACATAGTTGGTATTATTGTTAAGTTTTATATAAATAAGATTCGGGGTAATTGAACCCTAACTTTTCCCTAAATGTATAATTTTTGGTGAACAGCCAACCTCATGGTTGCCACACAAAAGACCTTCCAAAAGAGATACGGATCACTCCCTAATTGTATCTTCTTCCTTCCATCTTCTTCTTCTTCTCTTATACTCCATTCTAACCTTCTTCTCCTTGAACTAGCAATAAGTGTTGGCCTAGTAGAAACAGAACAATAACTTTATGCTCTTTGTGATAGTAGCCATCAAATTCAAATTCAGGATGAGCTTGTGGCCCAACGAGTTTGGTCAGTTTAAGAAGGCTATAAATTAGCCCTTAAAATCGAAAAAAAATACTCTGACTTGCAAATCAACGTATCAGATCAATCATCACTAAGAGAGGAAGGATTTTTGGGCCTCTTGAAGCAATAAAACTGATTGCTCATCGACGAATTCAGCCTGAGCGGTTTCCAAGCCAAATGCTCAAGTAGGGAATTGAAGTTAATGCAAGGAGTATTATTCTTTTCTCTGTTGCTTTCTCTTTGAGGCTTCTGCTTTCTTCTTGGTCGTCGAGGGTCGTTTTCTCTTTCCTCTTTCCAATAAATTTACAGTCTTTCATGAAAAAAAATTTGCACTCTTGTTTTTATGGAGGTATGTGCTTGGTTTGATCTTGGGTTTGAATTTTAGTTTTGAAAGTTATGGTCGTAATGCTATTTCTGCGGCATGATTCTATGATTCCATAGAACGACAATAAGGGGAAAAGATGGATAACCAAACTAACACAAATATCAATCAAGCATAGGACTAGCGATTTGACTACGTTTAGATATTCTGGAATTATGGTAGAAAGTTAAAAATGTAAACATCTAGAGATCTACCTAACTAAGGAATCAGACGAGAATACATGTCTTCACAATAATCAAGAAGAAAAGTAAAGAAAATAAACTGTACTACCTCAACAGGAGTGGCTAACACTAATAGATATTTGATGGCTTCCACAAAAATATTGGGCTTGCATTTGACAAGTCCAACAGCGCAAATTGCTTGTTCCTCACCACTATACTCAGGGCACTGACCATCCCTAACCAAAAGAAAACATTAGAAACAAAGAATACCTAAGTAACTTACCATATAAAATCCCCAATCAATCCAATAAGCATTCATTTAGAAATGTGGTACCCATAACTAAATGCCCAATTTTTTGGACATTCACCAATTGTTGTAAATGGGGGGTTGTTAGGGATTGATTCTGAGGGGTTTATTTTCAGTTTTGAAAATTCAAGATGTTTGGAGACTTGATGAAAGAGGTGAACCACATCGGGTTTCTTTTCCCTTTTTCTTTGCTTTGCTACTTGTCTTGGCTGACTTCATTTAACAAACAGATCCATTCACTTTCTGGTTATTATTTTTTTTTTCTCCTAGACTGCATCAGTTTGGGTCTCAAAAGGAAACGATTTTTTATTCACAGAGTCACAGCACCGATTTTACTCCATGAGAAGCAGAGAAACCATCTTCATCGCACCATCAACAAAAAGTAAAAATAAAATATAAACATTAAAAACATAATAAATTGAAATTTTCTTCCTATTCTTTTTTCTATAAAGAAGTCTCACCACTTGTCAAAGCGCCAAAGAAACAATGAATTGTCCACTGATGCCCAAGCTCGGCGTATCTCTGGAAAAACTCCACATAAAGCGGTTCCTTCTCTTCCAGTTTCATTATATCTTTCAACCAGTACAGGAGGCAGATCCTGAGTATCCACAACTTCAGCCAAAGGAGGCCACTGCAACACAGTAGCTCATCAATTGTAACATCCAATATATCCATCAAAGGTTTTATTCTAATTTCTAAACAATTATAACAAGAAACAAAATGCACGCACCAGAGCAGATGAATGTGTACACGTATAAAAAATTAAAAAAATATTGATTAAAACGTAATCGGGATGTACACACAAAGCCTATCCATGTGTGTATATTCTAACATCAATCCACACTTAAATCAGTTCCAAACTGCGTAAATGCTACAATAAAGCAAGTTTCCTTTTTTCCAACTGTTATTGGCGGCGGCCCAAGATCAAACCTGTGAGCTCAGCATTTGGATTCAAATGCCTCAATGTTACGAACCCGAATGGTTCGTAATCGTAATGTGATTGATAAGCCTCTTGATCCACTTAGAGGGAAGGATCAGTCCTCCTTTGTGCAAAAAGACACAATTCTAAGATAATTTATTCATTGATTTCCATTAAATGTAATATGTGCTAATATAAAGCACTTACAGATAAGCATAGAAAGATCTTGAAAGATCTTATGATAATAAGAGAAATAACTAAATAAAGATTATCTTAATCTAAATTAGTATCCTAATATATCCTACCTACTAAATATATAACATCCTAAAATATCCTAACTACTAAATATATCAGATGCGGTAAGATCTAATCTTATTCTCTAAAATACCAAAGTAATTTATTCCACCCCAAGTGGGACCCGTCTAGGCACCTAACACTCAACTGCTAAAAATCATAAATATTTCGTTAAATTTTTCAACACCCCATTTTCATCTACATCATATCGAATGGGCAGTCGAGTTTATTAGAAAGAGCATACAGATATAATAAAAAAAATACATCAAGAAGCAGAAAAAATAGAGAGGGGACATCACAATACTATGCATCCAATGCACAGAATTCACCAAATTTCATTACCTAGGCGTTTCAATTGCAAGAAAAATAATTAAATATTATGATTATGGTTAATTTAGAGGGATATCAATATCATAAAAAATTGAAGCTCCAGAAAATTGATAGAATGCCTAAGTTTTTTTTCATAGATAAAGAATACCTCTTTAGGATGAGAGGAATAGGGATGAGTAGAGTATCTAGAAGCTTCTAGAGACTCTTCCAAATCAAGCTGCTCAGCGACATCTCGGCTTATTCGATCGCTGATCAGACGTCCTGCTGTGGCCACGTCTGGGCCAATAGTCTCGTCTTCCCACGACATTTAGGGCATGGAGAGAGAGAGAGAGAGAGAGAGAGAGAGACTCAAAACCCTAAGAAATAAACTCAAAACCCTAGAATTTAGGGCATGAAATGCTGTAAATCAGCAGAGAGTGAGGAGGTAGCCGTAGAAGAGGTGAAATCCGCAGAGGGGATTGGGAGAGTGGGTGAGAAGAGAAAAGAAAGCAAACAAGGGTTTTGCGAGGGTTTTTGTTGTAGTGGCGGGTGTGGGGTTTTTCAAAAAACAATGAAAAAGGGGTTCTCTACTGGTATCTATGTGAAGAGATAAATATTAGGGCACGAAATGATAACGCGCGGGGCCTAAATTGTAAACGTGTCAGGTTGCGGTATCATCATCATAAGAGGCATTCAAAAAGTATTGTATGGACCAACCTATTTGATCATCCAAACCGTCCATGATGGGCCACAGCGTAAGTACTTCTATATATGGTAAGAGATAAAAATTCATTTATATAGGATGCTCCCAACACTCCGATCTACTGAGGAACTGCATATTGCGGGAGGACTAGGATCACCCTATGGAAATGATCTTTCGGGAACAACCTATTTACGCTGTGTTCCATAACACGAACAGTTTGGATCATTCTATGATGTGGTCCGCACGGTCCTTTTTGAAAAAGTACAGGACTATAAGGGCTTACACCAAATTAAAATCTCGAGCCATCATAGCTGGTATCATGGTCCTTTTTGAAAAAGTACAGGACTATAAGGGCTTACACCAAATAAAATCTCGAGCCATCATAGCTAGTATATGGGACATCTTTAACCAGCATTCAAAAGGCGGGATTTTTTATTTTGTAAGCCCGTGTGGTACAGTATTTTTTAAGAAATACACCGTAGTATGATCCAAACTGTCCATATGATGGACCATAACGTAAATAGATTGTGGCTCCAAAATCATATTCATAGGATGATCCGAACCCCCAATTTAAAGAGGTTTTCATAATATACAATTCCATATGGATCAGATGGCTAGGATCTTCTTATGGAGAAGATTTTACCGGTAAATTCAATTTCGTTAGAAAAACTTTTTCCAAAATTTTTTCAAGAGAAAAACGAATGACATTTTAGAATCCTAAAGGCTTAGTATATACTAGCAAAAAACCATGTGCGATGCACGGGCCAACAAATAATTGTACAGACCACATCATAGGTTAATCTAAACCGTCCATGTGATGGAACACAACATAAATAGGTTGTGCCCGTAAAATAATTTCCATAGGCTGATCCTAGCCCTCCATTCTATAGAGGTTTTCATAATTGTTATTCCTCTTAACGTGCCCAGAATTCGTCAATATTTTTACAGGTGTCCTGCATTCGTAATATCAAACTTTTCGTAATTTGACCCGCACATAGTGAATAAGGAAAAGTAGTTCCCAATTTCCAACCCGACTAGGTTCAACCCCACCCAACCCGATTTACAATTTCCTCAACCCGACCCAACCTGATTTCCAATTCGGGTTGGTTGACCCGATTTGATATGGTACCAATTGTTGACCACCTCAACTCAAGCCGGGTTGTTTTGGATTTTGAGAACCAATAGTGAGTCACCAATAATCAGTTTTTAACTCACAATCGGTTCTCAAAATCCAAACCAAACAGGGACTAACAATTAACAAAGGGGAATGTTATCCACACTACTCTATTTTGATGGTCACACTCCTCACTTTATTAAAGTACGGTATGGCCCGCACCATAGGATTTTATCCAAACCGTCAATTGTGGACTGTGGAGACTATTTCAATGTTGAAAAAGAAAAACACATATACAAAACTTCTTTAGATAGAACCCAAATTCGGGTTTTGGGTCGGGTCGCGTTGCTCGACAACCCAACCCGAGCCGACTCGACCCGATTTCCAATCCGGGTTGATTTTTCCCAACCCAACCCAACCCGATTTGCGAAAAAGCTTAACCCGACCCCCGTGGGAACATCCAAGTAACAACGATGGCTTCAAATTATATATAGTACTAATATCCTCACTACCATATTTTATAATGGCACTACTCATCGTATTTTGGTGATCGCACTCCTCACTTTATTAAAATGTACGGTATGGCCCATATCATAGGATGATCCAAACCGTCTAGGGGTGTCCATTCGGTTTTAACCGAACCGAATACACCGAACCGAAATAACCGAACCCAATTCGGTTAGTAAAGAATGGGAACCGAAACCGAAACCGAATCGCTTCCAACCGAAATAACCGAAACCGAATAAATATTTCGGTTTTTCCGGTTAGTTCGGTAAAAACCGAAAAGTGACTTTGGGTTATGAGATTAGGTGGGACCCTCAATTAGGTTTAAAATAGACGAAAACAAAGACCACTGATGAATGCAATCTAAGAGCTTCTACTCTAAGCAAAGCTTCCAAAGTACACGATGCAATCTAAAACCAATACCTTATATAATGTCTCATTCCTAATCGTGGTGGAAAAATGTTTACTTGAACACAAAAAAATTTTAAATTTTCATTTTACAAAAGAATCACAATTAGATGCTTAAGTGCACGACCCAAGCTAGCCGTTCATGGTGCTCACATCGTAATCATAACTCATAAGAGGTCATAGGAATATACATGGTATAGAGTTTGAGACAGAAATAATAAAGGATATTGACGAATCCCACTAGCATTTTTTTTTTTGAATGGCGAATCCCACTAGCATTTATTCTTGACATTATGCCAGTACGAGTCTAATTTCTTCATAAAAGATTAATTGAGACATTACAAAGATTAATTGCTAATTAATCTCATTTTATTCCTATATTAATCATGATATACAGAATGTAGTATATACTATATAAATACGAGAATTTATATCATGGGTGGCCGTAAAAACACGTGAAGTCTCAAAAAGTGGGTACGGCCCACTTTTTTTCATGATCCAAACCGTTCATCTGTTTGGGCACAACGTAGATAGGTTGTGCCCCAAAAATCATTTCCATTGGATAATCCTAACCCTCCAATCTGAACTGATCTGAATATGGAGATTTTCAAAAACCATTTATGGAATCTTCTACAGATCGGAGGGTTAGGATCATCCTATGGAAATGATTTTTGGGGCACAACCTATCTACGTTGTGCCCAAACAGATGAACGGTTTGGATCATAAAAAAAAGTGGGCCGTACCTGTTTTCCAAGACTTCACTTGTTTTCACGGCCACCCATCATATAAATTCTCATATAAATACATGATAAATACAAGATTGGTTATTATAAAAATGATCATTTCAATTCGTTGAAATCACATCTGGAATCCTGGTTAAGCGGATTTGGAATCCATTCACTAGTTGAGCTGAAGGAAAGAAGGACATCCGATCCTCCTTGAGTTGCTCCCACCTGATCAATGCATCCATAGTAGTATATATAACACGATTATGAAGGAATAGAAAAAACACAAAATGCCCTAGATTGTAACATCTTCACAAGAATTATAGCAGTGGCTGGCTGTTCCCTAGATTATAACATCTTCATGAGAACATGGGTGGCTGTTCTCCTATCATCACGCATTGACCCACAACTCATCGAATGCTTCACTGTGCATAATTTCTAAGAGATCAATTAACAGAAATTATTAGATTAAATTTGCCAAGAAACAAGCATTTATCTTCAGCATTAAAGAAAATAAAAGTAGAATGTATTATTATCTCCAGAAATCAGACAGCAGAGATTTAAAAGAAGCTGGTTTCTGAAATGAAAAGTCTCCTTTCCTTTTCTTCCATTTTTGTCAATGGCACATAAGAATAATGCATTGTAGAGAAATATGATGGGTTAACTTCCAAGACATTCCAAAACACTTCATCAAAGTAAATTTTCTTCAAATATTAGCCTCCTGAAAAAAGAATAATTAGCTACCAATAGAATTATAGAAATATGATGCCTGCACTATCTTGGAAAATTTCACTAATAACTAGAAGAATGGAGACAAGCATAACCGGGTAGTACCAAATGTACTGTTCCAGAATCCTTAAAAGCTGGGAACAACAATCTTACAATCATGAGCAGCCATATTCCTCAAATAACAATTTCTTAAAGTATAACAATTTACAAACAGTGCCCTGTGTCACGCCGAGAGCCCGAGAGTATATTTTTTGGAGGGTTTTGCAAAATAAGTCCTCTCCTTCTTTATTTGCAAAAACAGTCACCTAGTTAAACTTGAGGCACTTCCTCAGTTTATTAAAAAGTACCGTACGGCCCATACCATAGGATGATCCAAGCCGACCATTAGATGGGCCAGAACCTAAATAGGTTGTGCCCCAAGAATTATTTCCATAGGTTGATCCTAACCCTCTGATCTATAGAGGGTTAGGATCAACCCTCTACATTTAGATCGGAGGATTAGGATTAACCTATGGGAATGATTTTTGGGGCACAACCTATTTAGGCTGTGACCCATCTAATGGACGGCTTGGATGATCCCATGGACAATCATCCAACTCCATCATTAGTAATGGCCTCATCAAAAGACAGTAGTGCTGATAAGTGATAACATATTAACATTTCCCTAGATAAATTTTCTACACAAAGACAGTAGTGCTGATAAATGTGAAATAGCATCCCAAAAGATGGTGACACAATTTGTGCATCATATACACAAATGGCTAACATTTCTATACCTGTGCCAAGACTCAAGAGCATCACATTCAATGATAAATAGTTAAGTAAAATCAGGTAGGTAAACGTAGTAATGGAGTGGTTGACATTTCAAGTTTTAAGGCTGAAAATGCAACCTCTGCTTGTGTGGTCCGAGTAAAGCTATCTTTTAAAATCTAAGTGGTGCAGATAAATCGCCAGACCCCCACCAGATGCATTAAAGGAAAAAAGGATTACAAGAACTAAGGGGGCTCAAAGGCCAAAAAAATGGGAACATGCTCCAAAAAATACGCAAAGACATCAAGGCATGGGTTCCGAAGTTCAACTCGGATTTTCAAACACTTACATTCTGATATATACTGTTAGATAGTAACCAGTAAGTCTAAGAAAGTAAGTAACACAATCAATGCTATTAGAGATTTAGAAGGTGGCCATTCCACCACTAAATCCTCTAAGTCAGATCCAACCTCTGAGAGTTTGAGTTACATTGGATATGATGCAAAAAGTAACAAACAGAATATAAGATCAAACCTGAAAGTCAGAAGCCTCAGGCTTCAAAGATCTTTAGTTGAAGAAACATCCCCAAGGACCCCAACGACCCCAATGTTTGAAAATTCTGCAAATAAGAAAACAAATATAAAAAAAAACAAGTTCCAAGTCAAAAAATAAAATAAATAGAACACAGTGAAAAATTTAAAAATAAAGAAAACAAATTTACCATTTTCAATTGTTTCAAGATCCTCTAAAGCTTCTTCAACGTTAACCGAAGATGATCGGAGCCAATCTTGACAACATATAAGAGCTTGTACAATCTTAGGAGTCAAAGAACTCCTAAATGTATCAAGAACACGTCCTCCCGTGCTAAATGCAGACTCCGAGGCAACAGTAGAGATGGGAACCGCCAACACACTTCGAGCCACTTGTGATAAAATAGGAAATCTAGGACTATGAACCTTCCACCACCCTAAAATATCAAAATCATCACTATGTTCTTCGGTGTCTTCACTTAAATATCTATCCAACTCTGATTTGTTATCTCCAACACCCGATTCGATCTTGTGCTTCTTATACATTTCTTGCAACATCATCTTCACACATTGTTTTGGTTGCTGAGATTGTGAGTTTTGAAAATTCTCACTTGAACTTGATTGCCCCAAGTGAACTTGAGGTGTATTGACGGTGTTGATATTGCCCTTGTTGAAGTCATTAAACAATTCATATATGGCATCAAACACTTCCCCCCCAACTCTTTTCCTTTTTCATCTCCATACATTGAGATAAGTCCAAACTTCACAAATTCCAATTTATGTCGGGGGTCAAGAACAACCGCTATATAAATTATCTTATTCATCTTATCAACGTCTCCCCAATACTTATCATACTTTTCTTTCATTCTTATGGCCATCATTACCAACTCAAAGTCGTCACTCTCTCTCCATTGTTTTAAAAGGCATTCAACCTCGCTAATTTCATGAAAAAAAGTATTAGATGTAACATACAAGGAACCTGAAACCCGTATGGTGAGCTCATAAAAGTTTTCAAGTAAGGTCGTCATTCTTCTCACGTTTTTCCAATCTTCACAATCGGGCTTCCTAATCCCATTCTCATTCCCTGAATCAAGTTCACTACTAAAGAAAGGATCTTGGTCATCAAACTTATCAAATGCCTTTTCAAATTTTTCCGCTGTACTCAACATCAAGTAAGTTGAATTCCATCTAGTAGCAACATCTAAACACAAGAAGCTCTTGCTTTGGATTCTTTCGGTCTCAACACACTCTTTGAAGACTTTCAACCTAGCTGGAGAACTCCTCACATATTTAACCGCCGCTCGAACCCGTTCAACTGAAATTTCCACCTCTTTCAAGCCATCACTCACAACTAGATTAATGATGTGTGCAATACATCTCATATGGAGGTATTTTCCTTGTAGAACACTAGACCCCCAATTAACAATTCTTCTCCTCAGGTAAGCAACTGCAACATCATTAGAACTTGCATTATCTACGGTAATGGTGAACACTTTATCAATCGCTCATTCAAGTAAACACTTCTCAACCGCCTTTCCAATGGCCTCACCTTTGTGACTAGAAATTGGACAAAAGTTTATTATCTTTTTGTGCAATTTCCGATCATTATCTATAAAATGAGCTGTGAGACACATATAGTTGATTC
This sequence comes from Tasmannia lanceolata, assembly GCF_043159265.1. Classification (NCBI taxonomy): domain Eukaryota; kingdom Viridiplantae; phylum Streptophyta; class Magnoliopsida; order Canellales; family Winteraceae; genus Tasmannia; species Tasmannia lanceolata. Next base: position 4,293,462 of record NW_027518721.1, read on the forward strand.
TCTGCAAAGAGGACCACGAGTCTGTGGTGAGACAAACTCTTTGACTCGAGTGTTTGAAGAAAATTTTCAACTTCGTCCTCTCATCTAAGAACAATTGGTAGCAATCCCTCGTAATTGTCGAACGTGATGGGATATGAAACCGAGGACACGCAACCGACATCAAATGTCTAAACCCTTCCTTCTCTACAAATTTGAAAGGAAGCTCATCTACAATGATCATATAGGCCAAGGCATTTCTAATAGCCTCTTGATCAAACCTCCAAGTAGTAAGGGTACCAATACCATCCCCCTCTTGACCCTTGATCTTAGTAAGGGTACCAATACCATCCCCCTCTTGACCCTTGATCTGTTGATAATTCAACTGTGCTTGTTTTGTGTTGATATTGGCGGGAAACTTTTTACATGAAGGTAGGTGATTCCTAAGTGAGGTAGTTCCATTTCTTTTTGGATCACAAAATAACTCATTCTCACAGTAGTTACACTTAGCCTTATGATCACCCTTCTCATTAACAAATTTGGTAAAGTGGTCCCACACATCTGACCTTGGCTTCATCCCCCTTCTCTTACGTGAGGTTGAAATTGTTTGGTTTGAGTCAATGGGGTTTGAAGATTCCTCGCTCAAAATAACATTAGGAGCCTCTCCTTCGTGCGACATCTAAGGAGAAAAAGAAATGTACGTCATAAATGCATATCAGAATATCAAACCACTACTCAAATTGCAAGTAAATGGTCACTTCAAACTCAAAAATTGCAACTACATCTCTATGAATAGATTAAAGAAGAAAAATATGGCTCCAAAATGAGAGCAATGACTAGTACATGCAACTAATTTATAAGAAGAATATGGAGATTTTGAAAGAGACTGCAATCCTTTATCTATAAAGACTGAAAATAAAAAAAACTACATGATATTTTTACTGTTTATCTCGTCTCCTTCTTCTTTTTCTTGTTCAGTTGTTCCTATATAACTTCCCCACAATTGCAGAGTGAAGTTGAGAGAACCCAATCCCACCACTGTATCCAATCCAATAACAAAAATTACACAGATGCCACAGTCAAGCTAATTTGGAAATATGTTATTTTCTAGGAGAACTAATTTTGGAACATGCATGTAATAGCTACTGTAGGAATTTAAGAATTTAAGGCCCTGTATGATTAGGATTTTGATAACGAATTGAGAATCCAAAACTGATTATTGGACTCAAAATTAAATAAGGACCCGTTTGGATACCTCCCATTTTGTATTTGGATTTGGAATTGAGTTTTGACTTTTGAGTACAAAATGAATAGATTCGACAGCAAAGGGACTAAGGGAGAGGTTGAGGAGCAAAGAGGGTGAAAGAAACTACAAGATCTGTGGATTTCCAATTTCTTATTTCGACAACATATTTAGAAATCTCATTTTTTCATTGTCAGCTGCTGAATTAGGGATCCAAGATTTTGATCCGATCCAAATTACAATGCAAAAAGGGCTGCAAATGTGAGAAATCCAAATCAAAAGCTTCTCAGCATCCAAACGGGCAAACGAGCCCTAATCAAGTAATCAGATTTGGACTCACAATCATGTTGTCAATATCCAAAACGGCAAAACATAGAAAATCAATTTCTCAAAATCCAAAACATACAACAATCATGTTCTCAAAATCCAAAACAAACAGGGCCTAAAATGGGAAAAAACAAATATTAGTTTCAAACATTTTCCCCCTTTCAACTTTCAAGCATGAAAAATCAGAAACCCTCAAACCCATATCATAAATTTCCCCCTTTCAAGCATGAAAATGGGAAACCCATATCATAAATTTTTCCCTATTTCAAGCATGAAAATCAGAAACCCATATCATAAATTTCCCCCAAAGTTAAAATAAATAAAGGTACATGTTCGAGGTTGAGGACTTGAGCCGTGGAGGTGGAAGAAACGAAGAAGAAAACCCTAGGTTAGGGTCGTCGGATGGTGGAGCCGTGGTAAGAGTTGAGCCGTGGAGCCGGAGTAGGGTTGAAACTTGAAAGTGAAACGAAGAAGAAGAAATCAAGAAAAGAAAACCCGGGCCGTGGTGGAGGCGTGGAGGACTTGAGCCGTGGAGCCGTCACCCGTAGAGCCGTGGTGGAGGCGGTGGCCAGTGGAGGCTTTGTAAGATGAGAAGAAAAGAGAAGGGTAGAAGACTAGAAACCCTAACTCTATTACTCTAACTCTCTACTGTCACGATTTTTTTTCTTCTTTTAAGTTTTAATTATAATATTCACCCCCTTTTTATACTCGGGACACACCCCATTGGCCATTGCTAATTTGCTACTTCACTACTGGCTGTCCCAAGTAAAAAAGGAGGTGATACATCATTTTTACTTTTGTTTTCTCATTATTCATTTATTCGGTTTTTAACCTTAAACCGAAACCGAAAACCGAAATGCAAGTTTACTATAAATAATTTGGTTTTTTCGGTCAAATCGAAGCTTTTCCACTCAAAACCGAAACCGAAACCGAAAACCGAACTTAGGCATCTATGAAAACCGAAACCGAACCGATTTATATTCCTACCGAACCGAAATAACCGAACGCATTCGGTTCGGTCGGTTATTTCGGTTGTAACCGAATAATGCACAGCCCTAAAACCGTCCATTACATGGGCCACTGCCTACATAGGTTGTGCCCCAAAAATAATTTTCATAGGTTGATCCGAACCCTCCGATCTATAGCGGGTTATAGGTTGATCTAAACCGTCCATGTGATGGAACACAACATCAATTGGTTGTGCCCGTAAAATCATTTCCATAGGTTGATCCTAGCCCTTCAATTGATCTAGACTGATCCTAGCCCTCCAATCGATAGAGGTTTCCATAATTGTTGTTCCTCTTCAGGTGCCCGGAATCTGTCAATATTTTGCAAGTGTCCTGTATGAGTAATATAAAGTAGTTCTTTCGTCATTGTCATATGTCTTTACCTCTTCTTGGTAATTTTTTTTTTGTAATTGTCATTGATATTTCTCATAGGATAGATGTTAGATATCAGCAAAGGGGTTAATGGTAAAAGAGTAATGCTGATGTGTAAATCTCACCGTCAAGTGGATATGAAGCCCCACCGTCAAGTCCCATGTTTAATCCAACAGTAGCCTTTTAAACATCAAGGGTACCGTACCACCCTCATGAGACTTGACAGCCGGGCACAGTATAAAAACTCCTCAAAAGCCTATTACAATTTCCAATAAAGCTCTTAGCAGCCACTTAAAGAGAAAAGACAAAGCCAGCCTCATTATCAAAACATGGTAGTACCTCAACCTAGTTATATTGTGTGTGGCCGTACAGTCCAGTATTTTTCAACCTAGTTAAACCCACTAGTAATCTGGCCCCAACCCCTCTCTCTCTCTCTCTCTAAACCGGTCCGTACAACATGCCTTTCCCACGCTTCTTCAGCTCCATTCGAAATCACGTCTCCCACTCCAAAATCTCATGGAAATCTGTAAATATCACCCTCTGCATCTCCCCATATTTTATTCCTTTTTTTTTTCCGTCCAACTGCAGAGAAAATCAAAAGACTGAAAAGATTCAGCTTTTGTAATGATATTTCCACCCATTTTTTTAATTTTATTTCGATTGCAGACCGGGACGGTCCAGAAAACCCTAGCAGCCGAGATTTCAAGATCGGGAACGGCACTACATTCCGGTGCTCGGACGACCGCAAAACTTTTTCCGGCAATGGCGGGAGATGGCCGATTCTTCGTCTCCGGGGATTGCCGGACGAGGATTCTGGCTACGGTGGATTTCGTAACGGAATCGGCTCTTTGTACTACGCTTTCTAGAGATGGAGCTAGGGTTCGGACTGTGGAGCATTTGCTTTCAGCTCTTGAGGCAATTGGCGTCGATAATTGTGGAATCGAGATTGTTGGTGGAGATGAGGTTAGGGTTTCTGCATTTTTTTTTCATTTATAGGATTTGATTATGTTTGCTGAAATGGGTAAAATTTTACTGTTTTTTTTTTAAAATTTCCTGTGCTATTTTGCACAAATATGTTGTGTTTGAATAGCCATAGGGCATCTACATTAGATTTCATTAAAAAAAAAACAGAGACCGAGGGGATCAATACAAAGAGAGGAACATAAAAGAAATACAATAGGCTTCCCTGTAGGGGTAGGGGAAAGAGCTAATTAGGGGGAGGAAATCATACAGCACCACTCCCTCCCAGGAGACAACCTCTCTAGCTAATCTGTTCGCCACTCCATTGGTTGAATGCCTAACATGAAGGAAGGAAATGTAAGAGGGCCCACCCTATCATGTATCCCGTCAAAATAAGTAACAAACCTCCATGGATAGGAGTGGAAGCCTCTGAGCTAGATGATCACATTAAGTGAGTCCCCCTCCACCACCACTTCATTCAAGTCTTCATGCTTGAGAAGCTTTATACCTCGGTGGATTGCATGCACCTCCGCTTCATTTGCGTCTCCATGCTCTATGGAACCTGCAAATGCCTATCTCACCGCTCCATGCTTGTCCTTCAACACTCCCCCTATGCTAGATGGTGCTGGGTTCCCCATATTGGACCCATCAAAGTTCAATTTCAAGAAGCCGGTAGCAGTAAGCAACAAATATTGTACAACGTTAGGTAATCATGACATATTTCCTTTCACCCACACCATAAATCATGGTCAGTACAAATATTTTTTTTTCACTAGAAATCATGGTCACTACAAATCTAAAACATGGAAGAATCCTCACCCAGGATATTATGATGGCTATCACTTTATTTGGAGAGGAAAAGTGATCTCTTTGTGAATCATTTAAAGACCCGCGCATTACACTCTTTCCACAACACCCATGTACTAACTAGTCTCTGGCTCAGTTTGAGAGTTGTTCAAAGTGTCATTGATATTCCAAGATAGTTGTCATTTGCCGTATTTTTGCTAGCTTGCCATGAACATCTTCATACCCAGAGGGCTGAAACGATTCCAAGTAGGAACTCCATGGCAGGTTGCTTCAATCCAATCATACCATTGGGTAGCATCACCCTTGAGATTGATGAAAGCGATTGTTATCCTAGGATCCTCCGTCGTTTGATGGAATAGGAAATATTGTTCCGCTCGGGATACCCAGCCGAATCGGATCACTACCATCCCATCGCGGAAATTCTATTTTAATGTGAGGTAAATTTGATCTCGATCAATATAAGTTATGCCTCCTCGATTATCTCATTCATTGATTCGACGATCATGGAAGTTTGTAGTGTTCAGACCGATCCCTGAGTACAACGGTAGATTCAGACACAAGATCAGATCTCTCTCAGGTGGCCATCGCTTGGGGAGGATTGGGATTTTGAGAGCGTAAAGTCCATAAATTACAAAATCTACACTAATTTATTCCATCCCAAGCAAGACCCAGTGTTAGGGATAAAACCGGGAAGTTCCCCCGTGTGGTCTTAAGACTCTTAACACATGACAATGGCATGCGGGCTAGCCCTCGTGTCCCTATCCATCGCTTCACTGATACACGCCATGGGTAAAGGCAAAAAGAGACTTTCCATATAGTGTAATGCAATCGTCACCCCTCCACCAGCAAGACCATGGCACGTGGCACTCACACCGAACCATGATATGCGAGCTCCTTTCCTTATAAAAGCCCCCACGCCCGAAGGCACAAGGATCCCTTTTTTTTGGACCACTACTTCATCTTCAACCTTGAGAACTCTCAAATAACCTCTCGCTTATTCTTTCTGTCATTTAGCTTTAACTGTGGTATCGATATCTGACTTAAGCGTCGGAGTGGCTTCGGGGACAAAGCTCCGGGACCCCTAACACTTTCTCTGTGGGTGCATATCACATATTGGAGCTCTACCAACCCTTGGATCAGAGAAACAGATTTCGGCACCATCACCCATCTAGGCACGTAACATTATACTGCTATCTTGGCTCGATTAGAGCCTCAATTCATTGTGGCTTGGGGCCTATTCCTGTCTCTGCCCTGTGTAACTGATCGATCTTGTGGGCCACCATGCTGATGGGCCATTGCCCTGAAATGATGGAGATAGGCGAGCCTAGCCATCCAATTATTATAGTGGAAATGGGTGGCTAACATGGTGCAGTGAAAAATGAGTAATGATTCACATTCAAAAGGTGAAAATTGCACTAATTGTAAGCCCAAGGGTTCCCATGGGTTAATCATTCACCTTACCTTCTTGTTTTGATGCTAGCAAACCAAATTGATTAGCATTTATGGACTGATGTGTTACTTTGAGGTGTTGTGTTGTATACAGGAATTTCATGTCATAATCGCCATTACACAACTCTTCACAACACATGACTTGTGGATCAAGGATCAAAGGAACCAAGAGCTTGCACCTACATTGGAGTCATCTTCATTTGAAGATGCTCAAGTCAAGAAGCTCAACATGAAGGTCTCACATGTTCCTAAGCAAGTGTTAAGAAGGAGCTTGGAGTTGAACATGCCATGGTGACACCTCATGTATCTTGTTAAATGTACTGACGCCCAAGCAAGGGCATCTTGGTCTTTTCCATATACATATTAATATAATATGTGTATTGGGGAGAGAGAGCTTTTGAGAACGTACTCTCTCTCTCTCTCTCTCTTTCATTGACGTCTCTTTTTTCTCCCTCCATAATTTCTCTCTCTCTGTCTCTTACTCTCTCTCTCTCTCTCATACTTCTTCTCCCCTCTTTCAATCTCTCAACCATCATCATGTAGATCTCTAACATGGTATCAGAGCGATTGGTATGAGAGATCCAAATCAACAATAAAGATCCTTATTCTTCTTTGTGCCTCCTTTTTTTTTTTCAATTTTTCATTGGGTTTTTTTATTTCAGCCCTAACCGTTTGGAGTTTCCACCAAACTTTAACCAAAAATCCCATACCCCATCATCTTCATTTCGCCCAATCATTTCCCCAAGTTTTTTTTATTCTTTTATCTTATTCACAAAACCCTAGTTTTTGTCCTATTAAAAAATCAGCACCTTCGGTTCTTTTTCTCCAAACCCTACACTAATTCCTTCTTGTCTTTCTTTCTCGTTGGTGATTCCGATCCTTACATCCCCTTTATGCATGATCTAAATCATATCTTATCTCTTTATTATGAAACTTGTGGTTTGTGGTATTTGTGGCTTGCTCCGTTATCCATGATCTAAATCAGCACCATAGTTATTGTTGGTGGTGGTTTGATGAGGTTAGATGGTTCATCTGTTGCTTGTATTGTCGGTGGTTGTGTTGGCACAATCGTGGTGATTTACTTGTGGATGGTTGGCCACGTGTGTTGTAGCCTCTCTTTGGTCGTTTCGTCGTGGGGGTGCTGTGGTGGTTATTGTAGGTGATCGCCTTCTTGTGTTTGTTGGCTGAAGTATTGTTACCTCGTTGTGTCTGTTGTTAGGGCTACTGTGGCATTGCAATAGGTTGTTGAGTGCCTTGTGGAGGTTTTCGATTTATTTATTTTTCGGTGGTGATTGGAGTATACTTGTTGGTTGTTCTGTTTGTCGGCTGTTGTTATGGATCCTGTGGAGCCCTCCGCTCAGCAACTTACGACTCTCAAGGTTGCTGAGGGTCGTTCTTCGTCGTATACTGCTCAGTCTAGCTATTCTCATGTTGAGCCTCCCCTTCAGATGACTTCAATAAAACTGGATGGGACAAATTACCCCCCGTGGATGATGGCAGTCTACACTCATCTACTTGGCCGTAGAAAAATCAGTTTTTTGGAGCGCTCTCATCCGATTCGTACTGACTCAACATATGATCAGTGGCGTGAGGATGATGCCGTGGTTCGCTCTTTTTTATGGGGTTGTATGGAACCCCATATTGCTTCGTCTATGATGTATCTGCAGTCTTCAAAGGAAATCTGGGAGCATGTGGCTATAATGTATTCAGGAGTGGATAATCTGACTCGTAGTTGTGTTCGTTTTTCAGATTGGTTTAGACTTGAGCGAGAAGACAAACCTGTAGGATCCCACTACAGTGATTACCTTGCACTCTGTCCGGAGCTTGACTTATTGTTGCCCTTTACTGTTGATCATGAGGTTCTCAAAAAGCGTCAGGAAGAGATGCGGGTAGTTCGATTTCTTGATTCTTTGGGCCCTGACTATCTCCAGATCCGTCAGCAACTTGTTAGTTCTGGTTCGCCTCCCACACTCGCAGATGCCTTCTCCCGTGTCCAACGTATGCGGGTACCTCATTCTGATGAACCTCTAGTAGATGGATCTGCTCATGTTTCATATGGTAGGGGTGATCGTAGCAGTGGTGGTGGTCGCTTTGGGCGCGGCCATGATGGTGGTTGGCGTGGTCGTGGCCGTAGCCGTGGTGGTGGTCGTGAGTCAGGGGGGGGCAGAGATGGTGGCGGCCGTGGTCGTGGGGGTCGACATTGCACTCACTGTCTGTTGGATGGCCATACTGTTGATTATTGTTACGATTTACATCCTGAGCTTTGTCCATACAGGCCTGCGAATGCCTCTGCTGCTGCTTCTGATGGTATTTTTTCTTTTGTGGCTCCATCTACATCTGGGTCCCTTGTGATCCCTCGTGCGAAATATGAGGAGCTTCTTCATCTTCAGGATAAAGGAAAAGAGCCAGTAGCCACGTTTGCCCATAAAGGTAGTCCCTCCTGTTTTCTATCTGGTTCTTCTTCTGGTACATGGCTCATTGATTCAGGAGCATCCCACCATATGGCTGGTAATCCTACAATTCTTTCTTCTCTCCAACCTCTCATTTCTATGGGTCCTCGTACTGTTACATTGGTAGATGGGACTACATCCCCTGTTTCTAGGATGGGTGCAGTCTCTATCTCGACAAGTCTTCAATTGTCTTCCGTTCTTTATGTTCCGTCCTTTCCTGTTAATTTGTTATCTGTTCACCAATTAACAAAATCAATGAATTGTACTGTTTATTTTTTTTATTCTTATTGCATTTTTCAGGACATGAAGACTGGAACGAGGATTGGGGTGGGCCATGAGATTGACGGTCTTTACTACCTTGACCAGGCCGGTGCTGGTGTAGCTCTTTGTTCCTCTGTGGATGCCTATCAATGGGATTGTCGTCTGGGACACCCTCCTGCGGATACGCTTATGAAATCTTCTTTTTGTTTCGGAGCCTGTTCCATCTTTTCATTGCGAGTCGTGTGAGTTAGGGAAACACCATCGTGTGTCCTTCCCTTATCGCCTTAGTAGTAGAGTGTCTCGTCCATTTGAACTTATTCATTCTGATGTTTGGGGTCCAGCTAGAACTACGTCATTAAATGGACACAAATATTTTATTATCTTTGTTGATGATTATTCGAGAGCCACATGGTTGTTTTTACTTAAAGATAGTTCTCAAGTGTTTAATGCATTTCGTCACTTTTATTTGAAGTAATCAACCAGTTTAAATGTTCTATTAATTGTTTACGTACTGATAATACTAGGAATATTTCTCTGTATCTAATGACTTTCATGATTTTCTTTCCTCCCGTGGTATTATTCATCAGTCATCCTGTGCTCACACATCACAACAAAATGGTGTGGCTGAAAGAAAACTTCGTAATTTATTGGATATGACTCGTACACTTATGTTTCAGATGAAAGTCCCTAAAATTCATTGGGGTGATGCAGTCTTCACGGCATGCTTCCTAGGTAATCGTCTTCCTTCTTCAACTTTATCTGGGAACACGCCTTTTTCAGTCTTGTATCCTCTCGGTGACCCATTTCCATTAGTGCCCTGTGTCTTTGGATGTACATGCTTTGTTCATAATCTGTCTCCAGGGCTTGACAAGTTGGAACCCAAAGCTGAAAAGTGCCTCTTCTTAGGTTACTCTCATACCCAAAAAGGCTATAATGTTATAGTCCTAGCCTTAGGAAGACATATGCTGCGGATGACACATTCTTTGAGGACCAGCGTTATTTGTCTTCCACAGGCTCTCCATTACCTGCTGACATCACTAACCTGCATGTTCCTATTTTGATGGGTCCTCCCCTACCAGCCCCTGTGGCTGTTCCTGATATGCCAACGGGTCCTCTGTGGCTTCTAAGGGTTCTGAACTGCAAACTTATAGTCAGGGACCTCGCCAGGTTGTTCATTCTACGATTGAAGAAGCGCCATCTCCGCCTACTGATCCTCTTCCGCAGTCGGATTGTCAGCCTTCAGGTACTTGTTCTCCACCATCAGATTCACCAATTGCGTCCCGTACTAGATCTCGTAGTGTTGCTCATCCTATATCTAATTTTGTTTCTTATGCTCATCTCTCACATTCGTTTCAGTCCTTTGTTTCTAGCATGTCTTCGATTAGTTTGCCTAAGTCTGTCACAGATGCCTTGAATCATTCGGGATGGAGGGCTGCTATGGATGCTGAGATATGGGGGCCCTTCACTCAAATAAAACTTGGCGGCTAGTTCCCTTCCTCCTGGTGCACAGACTGTTGGGTGTCGCTGGGTATTTGCCATTAAGTACCTTCCAGATGGGTCTATTGAGCGTCTCAAAGCCCGCCTTGTCGCTAAAGGATACACTCAAACGTTCGGTGTCGATTATCAGGAGACGTTTTCCCCAGTGGCTAAGATTCCATCGGTTCGTGTATTGATCTCTCTGGCAGTAAATCATGGTTGGCCTCTGTATCAATTTGATGTAAAAAATGCATTTCTTCACGGCGATCTGTCTGAAGAAGTTTATATGGAGCAACCTCCTGGGTATGTTGCTAAGAGGGAGATGCTCTCATCAGTATGCCGTTTTCAGAAGACGATTTATGGACTCATGCAGTCTCCCAGGGCTTGGTTTGGACGATTTAGTGGTGCGGTTTTGCGTTTTGGGTTGAAGCAGTTTGCTGTTGATCATTCTGTGTTCAGTTACAAATCTAGTTCTGGATATATTCTCCTAATAGTCTATGTTGATGACATTGTAATTACAGGAGATGACAAGTCTGGCATACACAATCTGAAGTCCTTCCTCCAGGGTGAATTTTCTACTAAAGATTTGGGTCAGCTCAGATATTTTCTTGGTATTGAGGTTGGTCTCTCATTGTCACAAAGGAAATATGTATTGGACCTTTTAGAGGAGACAGGCTTAATGAGGGTGAAACCTGCGGCTATCCCTATGGATCCAAATGTTAAACTTCTTCCTGATCAAGGAGAGTTGCTGAATGACCCTGGTCGATATAGGAGATTGGTTGGGAAACTAATCTATTTGACTGTCACCCGCCCAGACATATAATTTGCAGTTGGTATGGTTAGTCGCTTTATGAGTGCTCCACGTACCTCCCACTGGGCCGCTATCATTCAGATCATCAAATATTTAAAGGGTACCCCTATGGATCCAAATGTTAAACTTCTTCCTGATCAAGGAGAGTTGCTGAATGACCCTGGTCGATATAGGAGATGGGTTGGGAAACTAATCTATTTGACTGTCACCCGCCCAGACATATAATTTGCAGTTGGTATGGTTAGTCGCTTTATGAGTGCTCCACGTACCTCCCACTGGGCCGCTATCATTCAAATCATCAAATATTTAAAGGGTACACCAGACAAGGGTCTATGCTTCAGAAAATATGGACATGAAAAGGTAGAAGGATTCAGTGATGCAGATTGGGCAGGATCTCATGCTGATAGGAGATCAACGACATGATATTGCACATTTGTCGGAGGTAATCTGGTGTCGTGGAGAAGTAAAAAACAAGAAGTTGTATCCAAGTCAAGTGCAGAAGCTGAGTATAGACCTATGTCATATACGAGTGGGGAGCTAATATGGCTTCGCTCATTCTTATCAGAGATTGGGTTCGCATCGACATCTCTAGCGAAGTTGTATTGTGACAATAGAGCGGCAATTCATATTGCAACGAATCCAGTGTTTCATGAACGAACCAAGCATATTGAAGTTGATTGTCACTTCATTCGTCATTGAATTCAGAGTGGTGAGATTTGCACAACGTTTACCTGATTCGAAGATCAACTTGCAGATATGTTTACCAAACCATTGGGATGTGCCAAATTGAAAGATTTTTGTAACAAGCTTGGAATGTATGATATATACATTCCAGCTTGAGGGGGAGTGTTAAATGTACTGACGCCCAAGCAAGGGCATCTTGGTCTTTTCCATATACATATTAATATAATATATGTATTGGGGAGAGAGAGCTTTTGAGAACGTACTCTCTCTCTCTCTCATTGACGTTTCTTTTTTCTCCCTCCATAATTTCTCTCTATGTCTCTTACTCTCTTTCTCTCTCATACTTCTTCTCCCCTTTTTCTATCTCTCAACCATCATCATGTAGATCTCTAACATACATCAACATGCATTGAAGATTGGAGGACAAGTCACAAGAGCCAAGACAAGGACAAGATGTTCGCCCAAGCTGAAGAAGTCCAAGAAAGTGCAAAGGAGCCATGACATTCCAAGAAGACTCAAGGTTCTTATTTTTAGAATGTATTTGGAGTCCTCTTGATTTTATGTTTAAATGCACTTTCAAAAGGTTTTCAAATGGTTTTTATACTTAACATTTTACATATTTGAAAACCATCAACACACCCAAAAATGTGTTTGAAAACTTTGGACTTAAGCCCAAAGACTATAGCCCAAAAGCCCTAGGATTTTAAAGTTAAAAATGGAATTTCACTCAGGGCCGGTCGACCTGGCTACTCCGGGCGACCGCATGATGGAACCTGGAAATCCAGCCCATCACGAATTTTATCGGGCCGATCAATCGGGATGATCCGGGCGACCGCGGATGCGCTTCTGTTTCTACAGAAGCAATCCAATTTGGTCTAGGGCGGGCGACCGTCGTGGGTCGGTCGATCAGGATAGGTTTTATGAGCCAAATTTTTGAGCAAACAGTTAGCCCTCGCCGGGCGACCGCCATGTGGCCGGTCGACCGCGACGGTAAGAAATTTGAAAATAGAATAGGGCTCTCGATAGGGGCGGACGACCGCCGCGGTCGAGCAAACTAGCCGTTGGGGCGTTTTCTGCTTGACTTTTTCAAGCCAATAATTTATAGTTTTACCCCAAACGGTCATATTTTCAAATACACTATATATACATGATTAAAACCTATCTCTACAAGCTTTTGAACATTAGAGAAAGATCAAATCCCATTTCTCTTTGAGCTTCAACATTTTTATTTCAAAAGCTAAAAACCTCTTTGATCTTCCATTTCTACATGTTATCAAGAGGCACTCCATAGGGCTTTTCTTTTGCTATTTCTTGGGAGTGATTGTGAGCTTACAAAGTTGTAATCCGCCTATTAAGAGGCATTGAGTGTTTTACATTTTATTTGTTCTTCATGTGAGGGTCTTCTCTTCGGCCCGGAAAGAATTGTGAAGAAGAGGGTCTTCTCTTCGGCCCGTGAACAAAGGTGAAGACGAGGGTCTCTTCTTCGGTCAAAGAAAGGTGAAGACGGCATATGAGGGTTTGTCCCCTCGCCGAAGGCTTCGTGCAGACGGGCTTCGCTTTGGTCCTTGAGAATGGAAAAGCTTATTGTAAGAGCTTCGAGATTAGGCTTGAAATCTCACCATAGTGGAGTACCCAAGGAGCCAAACTTGGAAGAGTGGAGTAGGTCAAGTTGTGACCGAACCACTATAAATCTTGGTGTCCTCATTGTGGTGTGCCTTGTCTCCTCTATCTCTTTCCTTCTCTTTCTTGCACGTGTGGTGATTGGTAATCTCTAACCTTACTTATGCTTATGTTTTAATTGAAGAAGGGTTAGTAAATGCACTTGAGTTAAATGTTATAAACCCTAATTGCATTATGATATCCATTTGAGGCAGGGTTAGTAAATGTGCATGATTAGAATATGTAAACCTTAGCTTCTATTGATAAATCATTTTTGAACAAGGGTTAGATTAATTAGTGCTTAATTAGAAGATTAATTTTTAATCTTTCATTAATTAAGCCTAAAATTTCTAATTAGCCAATTCACCCCCCCTCTGGGATTGTCATACCTGTATTTCACTAATTTTATGATGAATATTGTCTGATCGTTCCATTTTTCTCCCGTCGCATTCCCATTTGGTGGTTCACCATATATATCGGTCAGTCCGTTCATAAGCATACATGATGAAGAGATGGGGCCATGGCACCTTATGATCCACCAGACACAATGCTGTACTAGTAGCAATCACTAGCTCAACATATAGCTGATCACTATAATGTGTCACATCCAGATGGGAAAACAGCAACAGGGCCACAAATTTCGTATGATTATTCGATGATTATTATTTTTGTTTCCTTTTTTCCTTTTAAATTGTTTATTTAAAGTGCTTTAATTTTGTTCTTGTTTTGAAATACTCTGAAAGTGGTTTGCTGCCTCTTCTCTCCACGGTGGTTGGAGTTATGTAAGTGATCCATTCTGTTAGTCAGTTCGATGTTCTCTTCTTTGTTACTGTTTTTTTTTTTTTGGTAGAATCATTACTATCTTTTTCCTTGTAATGCAAGTTGATCACATGTTTATGTTGAAAACTTCTTCGTTCTTGTTTTTCCATGTAGATGATAACATCAGGGATGATGTTCATCATTCAAAAAAAAATATCCGGGATAATGTTTAAATGTGCAATAGTTAATTGAGAATTGTGATCATGGTTTTAAATTTCGGTTTCGGCTAAAATTTTGGAGTTATCCGAAACCGAAATTTCAGCCGAAATCCTGAAATTTCGGATGAAATTTGGTATTGACACATAGAATCCCGGATTTCAGGAATGAAATTTCAAGCGAAATTTCGGTAATTTCGTTCGAAATTAGTTTACGCAATAAAAAAATTATTATTTTAATAGAAATTTCGGTTTCGGTACCTTTTCGTTTCGGTCCTCACCGAAATTTCAAATTTCGGTCGAAATTTAAAACCATGATTGTGATACAGGTTCCTTTGTTAGATGGATCGGCAAGCGAATGGGTGGAGGTAATAAAAGAGGTTGGTTTGTGCGACGCGAAGGATTGTAGTGGCAATAACATGGATAAATTGGCACCTTTTCTTCATGAACATGTGCATGTTTGGAGGAAGGATTCTTTCATAGCCGCCTTCCCCTCTTCAAAAGTTCACATCACTTATGGAATAAACTTTCCAAAGGTAAACTAATGTTCTTTTTCTGTTATTTTGTTATAAGTTTTTTAAGTATTTAACTCCACAGTGCATTATATAGGAATTTGAAAATTAATGTGCCTCAACATTTATATTACTTGGCAACTGTAACTCCACAATAATCTCTTTAGTAAACTTGCCCCATGATCTTGCTTTTGAAAATTAATGTGCTTTGTCATCTATTCCTTGTATGCCAGGCAGTAGTTCCTTTCTGTCTCTGTCCTAACATGAGATAAATCCTGTAAAGTATTAAAGGAAAATTAGTGATAATGTTTAGTCTTATTTGTCTAAACAGAATGAATGAGGAAAGGGGAAATTTTTTGTAGAAACAAATTGTTGGATCGGTGTATGATTCCTAGCAGAAGTGAGGTGTCTGCAAACTGTCCAAATGTAGTCATCTCTATGAACACTTCTCATACAGTCTAAATGTACATAACTCCACGTGCCCAAAACATGTTGGGCATGGACATTTGATGTAGGCCAATATCGTAACAACTAGAATGCCTGATGCTTCCTTGGCAAATGTCAAAGGTCAAAGAAATGTTATTTTATTGTAGTAGGAGATATGTTTTGGTTATCATATTTTCCAAAAGAATTGAATTCTTAAGTGCTCTACATGAGTCGATGTATTGATATGTTGATTTGTTACTCTTGCGAGTTTCTATTCAATGTTTTACCTCTATGCCTTTCCTTGTACTGGAACATGGTGCCAAATTTTTTTCATAATTTTGGGTTTATTGGTTTGAAAAGAGTATTAGATTGACACAACCCCCCATCCTTACATTTGAGATAATAATGGAAAGGATGAATTTAGGAAGTATGGATAACATGTGGCGTACGGTTACCTGGTCATATACTGATAGATTATTTGTTGCAGGTGCCTGCAATTGGTTGCCAGTGGTTCTCTTGTTTCGCTATGGATGCCTCCGTCTATGTGAAGGAAATTGCTTCTTCTAGAACATTTTGCATTTATGAGGAGGTTCACTTCAACTTGATGACATATTACTGGATTGCTATTCGTAATTGCTGTTTTTCACGTATAACTATATCTACTTGCAAATTTATGAAGCTCTTGTAATGGGTAGTTCATACTTTCAGGCTGACAAATTGCTCAAGGCTGGACTCATTCAAGGAGGATCAATGGAAAATGCCATAGTTTGCAGGTTAGTGGCTGATTCCTGGTATAGGACAATGGATGGATACTTCTCTTTTCCATTTTCTGGTCTTTTACACCCTACTTGAATCAGACCATTTTGAGGAAGAAGAGTATGAGCACGAAAGACAAGCTGTCAAGCTCAGTGTTTCTCTTCAATATACGTCTTCTTTTAAAGGGAGCAAGTCCTATTTCAATGTCCAATGACATAATAAAATCAGTATCTTGATGGATAAATAAATCATTGTGATATCCTGGTACCAAGGCAGGTCTTGGTTGCCTCATGACCCATTGTTAGTTCTCTCAATGGACGAGTTTCTCCCATGAGAGTCTTGGGCCCATATGGCAAGAAACGGATTCTGTTTGGTTGATGTGTTCTGCCTTCTAATTTCCCGGGAGTTAGAAGTATATCTAAACCCCCTAAACGTTCTTTAGGATTTTTTGGCACAAGGCAGTAGTATCCCCATGCTGTGATTCAGTGTGCTTTTCCTGTGGCAATTCTCGATGGTATTCTTTTTTTCTTTGTTACGGGGCTCAGGAAGTAGTATGGTTTCTTTCTTCAACGATCAAAAATTGAGAAAGAAGTAAAAACATGAAACATCAAAGAAAAGCTAAACATAATTTAGTGCATTGCTTTGATACTGTTTGTGTTTCTCACACACACATACACACGTGCAATTGTTCTAATCTAAGAAGCACGGGGTGCGGGTACGACACGGGTACGCGATTTTCCAAAAAACCTGGGTGCGGGTACGTTCGGGTACGCTGAATATAATAATATATTTTAATATTTAATTATATATAATAGGAGAGCAATCAATAATCAGTTCTGGGCTCTCAATTGGTAGCTACAATCTCAAACAATGAAAATACAAACAAACAAGTACCTAACAAGGGAACAAAATTACATAAAGCCATTTTGTAGCTCACTTTTTCACAAGAGAACAACCAACTAGCCGCATATTTTTTCCTATTCATTTAATTTATCTGATGTGTATGTTCTCTCCTGAGAAAATGAGCCGCGACATGGTTTTTTGCAAAATTGCCTAGCAAATCCCATATACAGCAGTAAAATTTATTAAGGGACTAGCAAATCCCAAAATTGCCTAGCAAATCCCATGTAAAATAGTAAAGATCTAGGGTTTAAGGCCCTGTTCGTTTCAGATTTTGACAACTGATTGTTCTCCCAAAACCTATTTATAGATTATGACAACTGATTGTTATCCCTAAACAGGTTTGAGGCTGATGATTAGTTGCCAAAATCTCAAACGAGCAGGGCCTAAGTTTGGAGATTATGAGTCTATGATAACTGATTGTTAACCCTAAACCTATTATTGGACAAAATAGGTTTGGGGAACACAATCAGTTGGCATAATCTCAGGAAAAAAGAAAAAAAAATGGGAGAAAGAGAAAGCAGTAGAGAGAGAGTTGTAGAGAGGGAGGGTGAGAGAGAGATAAATACCTTTGTGAGAGAGAGGGAGGGAGAGCCGGAGGTAAATACCTTTGAACAAAATAGGTTTGGGGAACACAACCCACCCATTACATTGTATGTCTTATTTAACCCCCCACAGCCCCCTGTAACTTAAGTAAAAAAAAAACAAGTGAAACGAGTCGGGTGCGTCGGGGTGTGCACCCCAAACGCACCTGACATGCACCCAAGTCCCAAAATTGGAATTTTTAAAAAACCCACATTTGGGTGCGTACCAGGAACGTACCCTAGTGTACCCGTACCGGATACGCACCCGATACGGGTACGAGCGCTTTTTTAAAGTACCCGTGCTTCATAGGTTCTAATAGATCCATGCACTATTTGTTTTATTCTCTTTCTTTGGTTCTTACAGCTCATTGGGAACTTACTGTACAGCCAATGAGAAAAGTTTAAGATAAATGAGAGGTGCCACACACACCCCCACCCACTATGTGTGCATACATCAATACATGTATCTTAGACCGTTAAGAGATTGATTTGTGACTCTAATTCTCAATTAGTGTCGTTTTAGTTCCTTTTCCTAACTCTTATTTGTAATCTGCAGTGCCAGTACAGGTTGGTTAAACCCACCACTGCGTTACGATGATGAAGCTTGCCGTCACAAGGTTTTAGATCTCATTGGGGACCTCTCTCTTTTTGCTCGAAGTGGTAATCAAGGGCTTCCAGTTGCACATATAATTGCTTATAAGGTTTGATTGAATTCACTAAGTTTTACATTGCCGATTTTTAAAGAAAAGATTCATCATTGATGACTATTTATTACTTAACGAAACATGGAGGAAATAGAAACTCAATCTATGCTAACTGAACTATGATACAGGGCGGCCATTCACTGCACACCGAACTTGTAAGACTTCTTTCAGATTCACATTGAAAGGATTTGGTTCACAACTCCAAGAAGGGCATCCCAAACATGTGTAGGTTGTTGTCTCCAGCCCCGTGCTTATCTAACAACCACAGTTGAACCTCGCACCAAAATTCTTAGGATGTGAACGTTTAGGTTATTTTTTTATCACACATTTTCACGTTGAAAAGGAAGCTTCATTGATTGGTATGCATATACACAGGTACTAGAATCATGCCTTCGCTGTTGTATCTCTCTTGGTTTGTACCTTTTTTCAGCATGATATCACTCCCTGTTTACACCTGCTTTTGAATTTATTGAGCAGTTAGCCGCGAATAGATGAATGGTGGTGGTTATTTTCAAATATGGTGACCTTTCTAATTCAAAATTTATAGTGGAAGTTACAAGCAGTTGTGACATGTTTTATTCAAAATTCAAAGTGGAAGTTAACGCTCCAAGTATCTGCAATAAACAGTTTGTGATAGAAATCTATATAAAGAGATGACTGCGTCCAAAGAAAGTGTATCAAAACCAATTCAAAACATGTCATAATTTATCTTTACATTGCCGCACTGTATTTTACTTTCCCTTAGCTGTAGTTTTACTCCAAGAATTGAAGCATTGAGAGAATAGATTCATCACAGCTGTTGAGCATTTCCTCTTAATTTCAGTTCTATACGTTTAAGCCATCATCTTGGGAACGTGTATTGAAAGTCCTTTGTTTTAGAAGGCATTAAGAGCCCAAGGAAGAAGTGGTGTTTTAAAAGTCCTTTGTCTTAAAAGCCATTAAGTCCTCTCAGGGTGATCTTTGAATCTCCATTGATATGTAGAAATAGTATTGCTGGCCAACTATTTGACAAAATTTCGGTGTTTAAAAGGTATTGCTGGCCAACTGTTTGACAAAATTTCGGTGTTTAAAAGGCCTTTGTAGTATGCATTTATGAGGCATTTTAATGGGTTTGATTTGTTGGAATATGTGTTATAGATATGTTTGACTTGTTGCTATCCTTGGCTATTAAAATTGGCTCATTGCCTTGTTATCAGCACAGATAATCATGTGTTTCATATAAAGGATTCACTGTGATTACTGAAGTTTCTAAATAAATGATCTATGGCTAGCAAGATGGCTTAACTGCAGACTGTTGTTAAGCTCATCGTTGCACTAGTCTGGGAGGATGGGCCTCTTGTCAATAGATAAGTTCATATGTAGGTTCCAAAAACTTGTAGACCCTGGGAATCCTATTGAAATTTTCCAAATCAAAACATCAGCAGCCTTTTGTTAAGCTCATGTAATTGAAAAGAAATTACATGCTTATGAAAATGGAAGTATGTTCTTATCTGTAACTAATTTGGATCCAAATTTGAGAAACAGGGGCCTCTATTTAAGCTGCATCTGGAAGTTGATCTAGCAACAACAAAATAAACATACCTTGTCAAAATTTTCTAGCAATGAGTTGTGTGAGTTTATAAATTGTGTTCAAGCTCTTCTACATTTATAATTAAACTTAATTTCCTTTTTTTCTTCAATGTTGTTCATTTGATTGTCAACCCACATCCATCCAAAGCTATAGTTATAGAGTTCAGATTTGGGAATAATCGGGCGAACCAATTGGTAAAATCTTGAATGATATTGAACCCAAAATTGTGTTTAATCATGAACTCAATAATGGGTTTTTCATAAATAAACATGCCTGGTTTTGGTAATCATCTAGGTTTCAGGTTCACAAAATTAGAATTCCAATTTTTGGGGTTTTCAAAATTATTTTAAAAGAAAACGTCTCGATTCTGCATTAAAAAAAAAAATGAACAGAATCAGAAGGATGGAAATAGCTTCGGGTCGGAATGAAAGGGGAAAATAATGATGGAATTAATCTGTTTCCCACCCCAAGAGGCGGTATTCATTCCGCCCCATTAGAATGAAAATCTTATTAGAAATTTTAAATTAATGGGTTTATTTTTAATTTCCTTTTTGCATTCCCTTTATAGTGGAATCGTAATAGGAATCAGATTATTAAGTTGATTCCGATTCCTTATTCCGACAATCCAAATCAAATGTGATGAGCCTGTTTGGTTGGTGGGAAAATAAATTACAAATAAAATTTTCCATAGAACATAAAATCCTAGCAAAATATTATATGAAAAATGAGGGAAATCAATAAAAAATCCAATAAAATTTGTCCCATACATGGAAACAGCCAGAGGACTATTCAACTGGTCATGAATCATGATCAACCCAAGAAAAGAGAAGAACCTTTCTTTGCCAAACTCATTGATTGCGTACGTGTGGGACATTTTTTTCCCAAGGTGGGTGAGAGATTCTTTCTTCTGCCGTGGGAATTGGAATATATATGAGCTGTATCCAACTTAGTAAGTTTAAATGCTCCTTCACTGTAGAAAATTCTCACACACAACAAGGCCATATTGCCGTAACACAACTCACGAGCTCCTTTCCCACACTTTAAAAAAGTCTGGAAACTAATCTTTTCACGAGAATAGGGAGATTTTTCTCTCGTGACCTTTCACACTGGCGTGGGATTTGAGTCAGTTGACCTGCCAACAGGTAATCTATCAATTTTGCTAGCAAAAGTTAGAGCACCTACTGCACTTCGAGGCAAAAAAGATACAGCTGGATATAAAAGGGGAGATGATATTTTCACACCCCCCCCCTCCCCTTACCTTGTTCTTGTTGCATCAAAATGGTAAGCAGCCACCTTGGGTCCCACATGTGCCACTTGGACATGATCATGCCTCTTAATTAAAGGGCAGGGATGAATTCACCCCGTTCCCTATGTTTCAAAATGGACTGTACAGCCCAAACCAAAGGGATATCCAATGTTCCAAACCGTCCATTTGATGGGCCACAACGTAAAGAGGTTGGACCTTAAAAATCATTACCAGAGGATGATTCTAACCATCCGATCTAAGGAGAGACTCACATTATGGAAACTTCTATAGATAGGACAGCTGGGATCATCCTATAAAAATGATTTTTGGGGCACAACCTATCTATGTTGTGGTCCATCAAACGGACGGTTTGAATCATCCTATGGTGTGAGCTGTACTGTCCATTTTGAAAGATACGGGGTGAATTTATCACTGCCCTAATTAAATCGGGAATGCAAGTCCAGCGGCCTTTCCCCTTGATCTTAAGCCTGATCAGTGGTTCCAGTTGTACACACGTGTCCTCATGTGGGACCCATCAATGATCAATGTCTGTAGTCGAATTCTTCTGGCACGTACTGAGGATATATTTCTCAACTACGAAAAATTACTCAAATGAAATTATTTTTTTTGGGAGGGGGTGGGGGGGCAATATTGTGAATCTGTGATAGATGGGCAGGTGAGAGTGAGACTTGAGAGGTGGGTTTGTGGGACCATGGAAAGCTCCTGAAACACGGGAAAAAAAAAACCAATTTTAAGTCGGGTATTAATAATGGCACTACCTTGTTTTGGTAATTGCACAAACTCATCTTGCCTTTATTATTTATTAAACAACTGTCAAAAGTTATTACAGTTCCCAAAAAACTCTGAAGGCCAATTAAAACAGAAATGAGAAGCTGAGTTTATGCAATTATCAAAACATGATAGTGCCAATATGAGTAGCCTTTTAAGCA
Source organism: Tasmannia lanceolata (assembly GCF_043159265.1). Classification (NCBI taxonomy): domain Eukaryota; kingdom Viridiplantae; phylum Streptophyta; class Magnoliopsida; order Canellales; family Winteraceae; genus Tasmannia; species Tasmannia lanceolata. The sequence continues at coordinate 4,315,566 of NW_027518721.1, forward strand.
GCTTATTTCTATGAAAGTTTTTGATAATGTCACTACTCACTTTGTTTTACACTAAAAAAAAAAAAAAAAACTTAGGAGGCTATCACATCCAATAAAAAAGAGTAAAACAAAGCTAGTAGTGCCATTATCGAAATATGATAGTGCATGATATGGGAATAAATTATCACCCTTTGGTCTTAGACATGGATGGTGGGACCAATAAAAGGATCGCTTGTAGAGTTTACTTTCACATTACAGTCGCTAACGACATAATCTTTGGGCTCGGTCAATGGTCCTACCAGAGTCCCATGCAAAGTTATGGGCCCCATCTTTTATTGACATGTAGTTGCTTCAATATTCAATATTCAATATGAAACTTCCTTTTGATGGGCCCACTATAATGTCACACTTAAAGAAATGATTAAAAGATGACAAAATTCGATAATTAGAACGCCCGCCAAGCCAACCATTGAAAGTGAGAAACAGCAAAGACAAAAATAAAATAAAATAAAATAAAGAAAACAACAATTACATTAAATTAGTAAATATCATTATAACATTAAGAGAAAACTATTAAAATAATGCAAAGTTTTCGTTATATTGTGAATAAAGGGTAGTCATTTCAAATTTATAAAAAAGAGGCTGTCAGGTATGAAAATAGGCCATTTAGGACAAATATACCCCTTTACTTTTTCCCACCAACTTTGTAAGCTCTAATCCCTAAGCTATTTCACCTACCACCTTTTCTTTTTCTTTCTTCTTCCCCAACCAAATTCCAACGCGAAAAACAGCCATTGCCATACCTTACTAGGTCATCCAACATGAATAACAACCATTGTATTTTGGAAAAAAAAACATCATTACTTGTTTCTACTTGGGTGATAAACATAGCTCCAAGTATGTACATTCTCATCTACTTGAATAGGGTTTACATCTTCTTTTCATGTTATTTGTGCGTTGTTTTCATGTTTTCATGGTCTACCAGCCTCTTTGTTTGGTTATTACCATGTTTATCTTTACCTTTCTCTCTTTATCACTCCATCTCCTCTCTCTCTCTCTGTATAGAGAGAAACCTGATTGGACATCGTATGTATACTTGGACTCTTGGAACCATTACTTAGGCCTCGGAACCACTAAAATTGTGGTTCCGAGGAGGTTAAATAGTGTTTCCAAGACTGTAAATTATGGTTCCCAAGTGGTTGGTACATTGTAATACTACTTTATTGGTTGTCAAAGGGATCATGACTGAATCAATGGTGTTTGGAACATATTGGAACCATTACGTAGGTTTCGGAACCACAATTTAGTGGTTCCGAGAGGTTATATAGTGGTTCCAAGACTCTAAATTGTGGTTCCAAGAGTCCAACTAGTGTTTGGTACATTATAACAGTATTTTAGTGGTTTTAAAAGTCATCATGGCTGTATCATTGGTATTTTAAACCTATTGGAACCATTACATAGGCCTCGGAACCACAAATTAGTGGTTCAGAGAGGTAACATGGTGGTTCCAAGACTCAAAATTGTGGTTCCAAGAGTCCAACTAGTGTTTGGTACATTAAAACAATATTTTAGTAGTCTAAAAAGTCATCATGGCTGTATTATTGGTGTTTAAATCCTATTGTAACCATTACTTAAGCCTCGGAACCACAATTTGTGGTTCCGAGGAGTTTAAATAATGGTTTCAAGAATGTAAATTATGGTTTCCAAGTGGTTGGTACATTGTAATACTACTTTATTGGTTTTCAAAGAGATCATGACTGTATCATTGGTGTTTGGAACATATTGAAACCATTACGTAGGCCTCAGAACCCCAATTTAGTGGTTCCGAGAGGTTACATAGTGGTTCCAAGACTCTAAATTGTGGTTCGAAGAGTCTAGTTAGTGTTTGGTACATTATAATAGTATTTTAGTAGTTTTAAAAGTCATCGTGGATGTCTCATTGGTGTTTTAAACCTATTGGAACCATTACGTAGGCCTCGGAACCACAATTTAGTAGTTCCGAGGAGGTTAAATAGTGGTTTCAAGACTGTAAATTATAGTTCCCAAGTAGTTGATACATTGAAATACTACTTTATTAGTTGTCAAAGGGATCATGACTGCATCATTGGTGTTTGGAATATATTGGAACCATTACGTAAGCCTCAGAACCACAATTTAGTGGTTTCGAGAAGGTTAAATAGTGGTTCCAAGACTGTAATTTATGGTTCCTAAGTGGTTGATACATTATAATACTACTTTATTAGTTTTCAAAGGGATCATGACTGTATCATTGGTACTTGGAACATATTGGAACCATTACGTAGGCCTCGGAACTACAATTTAGTAGTTATGAGAGGTTACATAATGGTTCCAAGACTCTTAATTGTGGTTCCAAGAGTCCAACTAGTGTTTGGTACATTCTAACAGTATTTTAGTGGTTTTAAAAGTCATCGTGGCTGTATCATTAGTGTTTTAAACCTATTGGAACCATTACATAGGCCTTGGAACCACAATTTAGTGGTTCGGAGAGGTTACATGGTGGTTCTAAGACTCAAAATTGTGGTTCCAAGAGTCTAACTAGTATTTGATACATTATAACAATATTTTAGTGGTTTTAAAAGTCATCATGGCTGTATCATTGGTGTTTAAAACCTATTGGAACCAATACTTAGGCCTCGGAACCACTAGGTTAAATAGTGGCTCCAAGACTGTAAATTATGGTTCCCAAGTGGTTGGTACATTGTAATACTACTTTATTGGTTGTCAAAGGGATCATAACTGTATCATTGGTGTTTGAAACTTATTGGAACCATTATGTAGGCCTCGAAACCACAATTTAGTGGTTCCGAGGAGGTTAAATAGTGGTTCCAAGACTGTAAATTATGGTTCCCAAGTGGTTGGTACACTGTAATACTATTTTATTGGTTTTCAGAACCACTAGGGATATTGTGGAACCACAATGTAGTGGTTCCGAGGTATTAAGTGGTTCCAAGAGTGCAAGTTGTGGTTGGAACATTCTAATAGTATTAAATTGGTTGTACAACTGATTATTGGTGTTTTAAACATATTGGAACCATTACGTAGGCCCCGAAACCACTAGGGAACCACAATGTAGTGGTTCAAAGGCATTAAATGGTTCTAAGAGTCTAAATTATGGTTCCAAGAGTGCAAGTTGTGGTTGGGACATTCTAATAGCAGTAATTTGGTTGTACAACTGATTATTGGTGTTTTAAACATGTTAGAACCATTACGTACGCTCTGAAACCACTACGGAACTACAATGTAGTGGTTCCGAGGTATTAAGTGGTTCCAAGAGTGCAAGTTGTGGTTGGGACATTCTAATAGTATTAAATTGGTTGTACAGCTGATTATTGGTGTTTTAAACATGTTGGAATCTTTACGTAGGCCCCGGAACCACTAGGGAACCACAATGTAGTGGTTTGAAGGTATTAAGTGGTTCTAAGAGTCTAAATTATGGTTCCAAGAGTGCAAGTTGTGGTTGGGACATTCTAATAGCAGTAATTTGGTTGTACAACTGATTATTGGTGTTTTAAACATGATAGAACCATTACGTACACCCCGAAACCACTACGGAACCACAATGTAGTGGTTCCGAGGTATTAAGTGGTTCCAAGAGTTTAAATTATGGTTCCATGAGTGCAAGTTGTGGTTGGGACATTCTAATAGTATTAAATTGGTTGTACAACTGGTCATGAGTGTATCATTGGTCTTTTAAACATGTTGGAACCATTTTTTGGAACCTCTCGGAAGTCCGACATTGAGTTCGGAACTCCGAGTCGAAAGTCTGAACCTATCTTCGGACGTCCGAATGAAAGCCAGTAGAATTGGTCACTCTACTGGTTTCCTTCGGAAGTCCAAAGTTTGGTTCGGACTTCCGAATGGAAGCCAGTAGAATGGCCAATTATACTAGCTTTCATTCAGAAGTCCGAAGATTGGTTCGAACTTCTGACTCGGAATTCTGAATGAAACTTCGGACTTCCGAAGGAAACCAATGGAGTTGCCAATTCTACTGGCTTTCCATCGGAAGTCTGAAGTTTGATTCGGATTTCCGACGCGGACTTCCGAACCAATCTTTGAACAATGTAAGCTCCGCCCATACCACACGATAGGATAATCCAAACCGTCCATTTGATGGGCCATAAACGTATATAGGTTGCGTCCCAAAATATCATTTCCATAGGCTGATCCTAGCCCTCCGATCTAAATAAAAACTACATCTTATGCAACCTCTATAGATTGTAGGGTTGTGATCATCCTATGGAAATGATTTTTGGGGCACAACCTATTTACATTGTGGCCCATCAAATGAATGGTTTGGATCATCCTATGGAGTTGGTCGTACAGTAACATTAAGGCCCGTCCACAACATAGGATGCTCCAAGCCGTCCATGGTTTGGATAATCCAATAGAGTTGGTCGTATAGTAACATTAAGGCCCAATCGTAGGCCCCACCGATATTTTTCAAATTGAAGCATACCGTCCACAACATAGGATAATCCAAGCCATCCATGGTTTGGATCATCCTATGGTGTGGTTCGTACAGTAACATTAAGGCCCAATTTAGGCCCCACTCATATTTTTGAAAATGAAGTGTACCGTCCAGACTATAGGATGATTCGAGTTGTCCATTTGATGGGCCATAACGTAAATGGCTTGTGCCCCAAAAATCATTTGCATAGGATGATCACAACCCTCCAATCTATAGAGGTTTCCATAATAAGCAATTTCTCTTTATATCTGAGGGCTAGGATCATCATATGGAAATCGTTTTTTGGGACACAACCTATTTACGGTCTGGCCTATCAAATGGACCGCTTGTATCATCCTATGGTCTGGACGGTACACTGTCATAGTGCGGGGTTGGATTTGGGCACCAAGGAGGAGAATTTTGGGGGGCCCATCAATTGTTCCTATTGTGGAGAGAGAGAGAGAGAGAGAGAGAGAGAGAGAGAGAGAGAGAGAGAGAGAGAGAGAGAGAGAGAGAGACGTGGGAAACGTGCACTAACATGATTCAAGGGGGTGGGGACACACTACGTCATCAACAGAGGAGGAAAGTAAAAGAAGGGTTTGAAGAGGGGTAAGAGGAAAGGGCAAAAGTGACAGCTTATTTTAATAATATAAAAGGGTAGTTTCGTCTATTCCACTCTCTGACAGTACCTAAAGACCCCTTTTTCATGAATTTGAAATGTCTACCCTTGATTCACAATCTCACTAAAACTTAGCATTTTTTTAATAATTTTCCCTAACATTTAAGAAACTACTACAATGTAAATTTATTAAGAAAAAAAAAAAAAAACCATGCCTAGGACACAAATACCCCAAAAAATAAAGGAAAACATCAGAATTTTCATCATCTCTATGGGCATTTTTGTCCATCTATAACTTGTAAAGTCTAATCTATGGCAAAATTGGCCAACCCCACCAATGAAAAAATAAAGAAAAATGAAAAAAACAAAGCAAACAACCATTACTTTAAATTAATCAATTCCATTATAATATTAAAGAAACTCCTACAATGTAAATGTAATAGAAAAAAAAAAAAAACCCACCTCCACTATTAAAAGGAAAAAATACCCCAAAAAATAAGGAAAAACATCATAATTTTTATCAATTTCAGGGGTATTTTGGTCCATCTATCTCTACTTTCTAATTCTAAACCTCAATGTGCCTTCCCAAACCCTACTCTCGAATGTTACACTGAATTTTGTTTTTTGTGTGTTGATTGATTGTGTGGGCACAAGATATGGAAATGGAATGTTAGATAGGCACAACTATGTTTTGATAAAAGGCACCAAATCCACTTGTTCCATTTTCCATAACAATGTTAGGGAGGTAGGTTGCTTTAGCCCTTAACTGTTGTATCTCTCTTGGTTACCTATCTAATAGATAGGCAATGATAGGTTTCCTATTAGACTTTGGGAGGGGACTGATATTCAAACTATCATATTTTGATAATGGCATTACTCACTTTTTTAGAAAATACTCAAGATGCTATAATCATCCAATAAAAGTGTAAAACGAACGTAGTATTGCCATTATCAAAATGTGATAGTGCTGATATTAGTAAATATCACCTTTGGTCTTCGGCACGGATGGTGGGACCAAAGCAAGGCTCACTTTTAGAGTTTGCTTTCACACTAGTGTCACCAATGAAATAATCTTTGGTCTGGTTCAATGGTCCCAGCAGAGTCCCATGCTAAGTTATGGGCCCCATTAGTGCTGTCAGTGAGACCACAACATAAATGGGGTCCACCTTCTTCCACCACTAGAAAACAAATTTCAGGTCTTTCTTTCTTTGCCCGACAAACAGTGTTAGGAAAATGATACTCTTTTGCAGCGAATTTGGTGTAAATCCCATTTATTATTGACATGTAGCTTCAATCTTCAATCTGAAACCCCTATAGATGGGCCCACCATAATCTCTTTAAAGAAAGGTTTGGCCTTTTTTTGCAAATACTATGCAGTATTTGCAAAAAGAGTAATATGGTTTGATAATTTGCAAAAAGAGTAATGACGTTTGACCTTTTTTTTTTGCAAATGGGGGTAAACTTGACAGTTCATCTAATTCAAACGTAATATGAATTTAAATTTGAAAATGACAAAATTACCCTTTATTCAAAGAATATTAGGTGTTGCATTATGATATTCCCATACCCCTTGATTTTTAGAGTTTTTATACAGTGTAAGCTTGCATAGTTCAATATTTTTCAAAAAAGTATTGTACCACACATTTGATGTCCCACAATGTAAATAGGTTGTGCCCCCAAAAATCATTTCCATAAGATGATCCTAGTCTTCCGATCTACAAAAGAACTGCATGTTATGGAAATCTCTATAGATCGGAAGGGTAGGATCATCATATCGAAATGATATTTTGGGTACAAACTATTTACGTTGTGGCCCATCAAATGGATGGTTTGGATCATCCTATGGTGTGGGCATACATTACTTTTTGAAAGTATTGAACTACACGGGCTTACACCATTTAAAAATTCAGGCTTTTATATGCTAAGGCCCTATTCGTTTGGGATTATCAATCATCTGATTACTATTATGGCAAGTGATTAATGCAATCACCTATTATTGCAAGCTCCTCCCTATGTGTTTTTTTGGTTTAGGAGTAAAGGGCATTTCTGTCTTTTCATTAACTTAGAATCGTGCCATGTTTACTTGATGTCAAGTTTACCCCATTTGCAAATAAGGGCCAAAAGTCATTACTCTTTTTGCAAATATGCATTACTCTTTTGCAAAAACCCTGCTCTGTTTGGTTGCCGGGTTTTTTTTTTGGTTCGTGGGATTTATGTGGGAGAAAAAAAAATCCAAGGAGATTGGTGGGAAAAAAAAGTCCTAGAAGTATCCCGGTAAAATAAAAATCCCATGTTTGGTTGACCGAACTATGATGGGGAAAAAAAAAAACTTTGTTTGGTTGCTTGAACTATTGGGAAGAAAAAAAATCTTCTCAAGCTTGTTTTTGGTTCCTGGGATTATTTTGGGATAGGATGAAAAGGCAAGCATTACAAGAGTGGGATTAAAAAAAATCACCACACAAGCAATCATTACAAGAGTGGGATTAAAAAAATTCTAGTGCTAAAAGGTAGGGCTGCAACTCGAGCCGGGTTTTACCCGACCCGAAAATAGCTTGGGTCGGGTTCAGGTTTCATGGGTTTCGGGTCGAGCCGGGTTCGGCATTCAAAAACCCGCATGAATCTCGGGTCGAGCCGGGTTTGAAGGGACCCGACCCGACCCAACCCGAGTTACATAAGTTATAGTATGTACATTTTTTTCTATTGTTAGTTAAAAGTTAAAGGGATAATTACATTTACACGCCCTCTAGTTTCTGACACATCCACTTCCACCCCTTTAGTTTAAAACGTGACAAATACACCCTTGTAGTTTCAATTTGTTTAAGGTAGGCCCCCTCAGCTGAAGGTTCGTCCATAGATTGAAGGGTTAGGATGATCCGATGGAGCTGATTTTTTGGGCACACCCTATCTATGTCAGGACCCATCAAATGAACGCTTTGGATCATCCAAACAATGTGGGCCCACATTATTTGGATGATTTTTTGGTAGTGTTTGGATTCGGGTAGGGGCCCACATTATTTGGATGATCCAAAGCGTTCATTTGAAGGGTCCTGACATAGATATGGTGTGCCCAAAAAATCAGCTCCATCGGATCATCCTAACCCTTCAATCTATGGACGAACCTTCAGCTGAGGGGGCAAACCTTAAACAAATTGAAATTACAGGGGTGTATTTGTCACGTTTTAAACTATAGGGGTGGAAGTGGATGTGTCAGAAACTAGAGGGGGTGTAAATGTAATTATCCCAAAGTTAAAAGTGAAAACCCACGCACCCACTGTTACTGTATGTGAGTGTAATTTCTGCTTCTATGAGTTGGGTTGATTCAAGTGTTTGATTCAGCATTGTTTGATTGTAATTACAACATTGTTTGATTACAACATTGTTTGATTCAAGTGTGATGTGAGTGTAATTACATCATTGTTTGATTCAAGTGTAATGTGAGTGTAATTTCTGCTTCTATGAGTTGAGTTGCCTTGCCAAACAAGAATTTTCCTTAAAAATTTGCGTCAACGTGAAAAAACCCGACCCGACCCGAACCGACCCGAGATTTATCATGGGTAGGGCCGGGTTTGGGAATCGTGGGTTTTTCGAAAAAAAACCCGACCCGACCCGAGATATTTCTCGGGTAGGGTTGGGTTCTCCAAAACCTGACCCGCCCGACCCGAGTTGCAGCCCTACTAAAAGGCAACCAAACATGGGTTGGGACCAAAATTTTACTAAAACTTCCTAGGACAATTTTTACTGGCAACTAAAAGATGAGAAAATTAAATAATTAGAACGCCCGCCGACCCGTTTAAAAACAAAAGAAAATTATTTTAAGCAAAACAACCTACAAAAAAAAAACCCGTCACCAATGTTAAAAGGAGACAAATATCAGAAAAATTTTAGGGGCATTTTTGTCCATCTGTAACTTGTAAAGCATAATCCACGACAAAATTCGATAATTAGAACGGCCAACTCCACCACATCAAAAAAAAAGAAAAAAGAAAAAAAAGAAAAGAAAACAACAATTACATTAAATTAAGGTCAATTTCATTATAATATAACAGAAACTCCTACAATTTAAATTTAAAAGATAAAAAAAAAACCATCCCCAGTACTAAAAAGACAGAAATACCCCAAAAAATAAAGAAAAATCATAATTTCCATCATTTTTAGGGGCATTTTTGTCCATCTATAACTAGTAACATGTAATTTGACTAAATTTCCCTACCTTTCTACATTCAAGTACTAAACCTTAGTACAATCTGCCTTACCAAAACCAACCCTAGATTTCAAAACATCAAACTCAACCCATAAATTCTGCTGATGAAAATTCCCAACTATGTTACTCTCCACACCCAACAACTGCGAGCTACCAAAACTCAAACACGAAACTCCACCCCCAATTTCTACCATAGCCCGCACCCCCTCAGTTACTATTTCCACGCCATTCTCCATCACCAACACCATATCCCCTAACAACCGTCTGATTTCCGCCACGTCACCCTCAAAACACATATCCAAGGCCCCTCCATAAACTGTCCCCACCTTCTTAACCCTCCCGGCCCCACCCAAAACCCTCTTTTCTACCTCCTCTTTCACCTTATCATACGCACTCTCCACCAAAAAACTAAACTCCGTGCCGGAATCTATCATCGTCTGACCCGCCCCGCCGGAATCCGGCCGGAAACATTCCCGTGAAATATTCAAAATTTTCCCTCCAATTTTAATCCCTTCAATCCCAATCGTATACGCCGCCTTATCTAAATACGGCCGAGATTCGCTCCCGCTAAAACGCAACAAATTAACGTAACGAAACCCGCCGGAGTACGGATTCTCGCCGATGTAAAAAGTCCCCGCCGGCGGTGTCGAAGTCAGACTCCAGCGAGGCGGGACGCAGTATGAAAATTTATTGATTTTTGCTTGGGAGGGAAAAGAGAGCCTACCTAAATTCATTCCCAAAATACCTTCGTTCGCGCTTGAGTCTTGAGAACAGCCGAGGATTAGAGGAGGGGTAATTAGGGAATTAATGGATATTTTTTCTTTGACGAGATTGCCCTCGGCGTAGGTACCATCGGCATAGAAGTAGGAGTAGTGGCATAGGAGGTTTTGGTCGCAAGAAGTGGGGAGGGTAAAATCGGGAATTCGGGGTTTACATTGAGGGGTGTTACAAGGGAGGAGAGAGAAAGAGGAGGAGAGAGAAGGGTCAAAAGAAGAAGAAGGGGGTTTTTGAAGGGTTTTATTTGTGCACTGAGTCCATGAAAGTTGGCTACCTGTGTCTAGAACCATTTGTTGGGTTTGTGGGGGGGTGCCTATAGGAAGAGAAAGTACAAGAGCCATGGTATATTTGAAGGTAGATTTGTAAATAGATGAGGTTTTTTGGGTATTTAGTTGGGAGTTTTGTTTAGTTATTGGAGAAGAGAGGGGAAGGGAGATGAGAGGGAATTTGAGAGAATAGTTTTGGGTTTGTAAAGATTTGGGGTTTTGGGGTTTAAGGGTTTTGGCTGTTGAGAGAGAAAGAAAGAATAAGAGAAGGAGAGATTTGCAGAGAGCCATGAAGGAGAAGGGCAAAGGTTTTGTGGGTTTGGTGGGGTTTTTATATGGTTTTGGAGGGGGATTTGTTGGATTATTAGAAACTATGGGAATACGCGTTTTTTTTTGGAACGTTGGAATGTAAGCGCGTTTTGGTTCGAATGTTTACACTGATTTTTTGTTTTTTGGTGTGTTTGATTGATTGTGGGCCGATATAAAATGGAATGTTAGATAGCACGTCCAAAATGAGATTTGTTTTACGCGGTTAAGACCTATACATACAGTTGGGGTTCTAATAAGTAAGGCAAGTGATATAGGCACACCCATGTTTTGATAATAGTTGACAAATCTACTTGGCCTATATTCTTGAACCATGTTAGTGGGAAAACAATAAATTCGTTTTCCTCCCTGAAATCTCTCCTATCATACATGCATACCTCTAGAATCCCTTTACTATCTCTAATTGATGTCAATGGACTAGGCCTCCGGTGGATATTTTCGCATAAGGCATTTCGCAGAACGTCTGTTGCATGAGCGAGCAGCTTCATGGGCTCACTTGTCAACGGATTTTGTCATTAATCCTTTTGCGACGGACCCAATCAAATCCCTGATAAGAAAATTGGTGAATTAGCTTCAAGTCGGCATTTTTTGATAAATATCCATCAACAATGACATTAGAATCCTTGAGTTGCATGTGATCTACATGGGCTTTAGACGTATATATTAGCAAAATATGGGTAGAATCTGATTCCCTATTGGTTGTTAATACTATGAGTGAAAAATTCTCAATCTTTTAGGAGAAATTATATGGTGTAAGGGCTTACAACAATAAGGCCTTTGTATGGTGGAAGTACCATCCTTGATATCTGATCCAACAGCAGCTCCTAAAAAAGTGAGCTGCTGTCGGATCAAATATCAAGGGCGGTAACCCTACCGTATTGTTGTAAGCCCTTACACCATATAAAATCTCATCTTTTGGAAGCCTATAAGTTTTCATGCTGATATTCTTAAACTTCTTAAGAAATTCATGTATTGGAAGGTTTCTTGTATTTGGAGCTAGACGAGTTCACCTCCTGATTTTCAAAGAGATTATTTCTCATCCATAGCATGAGCATTCTATTAGATTTCATTCCTAACTCTCTCGTCTTAAACTTCTCAGTCCCCTTACATTTAAGATTATGACAATTGATTATGGACCACTTACGTTTAATTTTCAGTCTAATAATCGGTTTGAGGCCTCCAATCGGTTGTCATAATCTTAAACGAATAGAGCCTCAAGATTATGACAACTGATTGTGAGTCCAGGTCCAATTATTGGACTCAAAATTAGGTTTAATTTTAAGTCTAATAATGTCTGGACCACATCTGTTGTCATAATCTTAAAGTAAAAGAGTCTTAATTGTATTTCTCGTCTTACACAATTAATCTGGAGGGTCCTCCAAACCTCCAGCTCATCTACTACCAAATAATAAGGGAATTAAATATGATGTGGAATTGTGAATACACTTTTCCTTCTTTTTTTTTTTTTTTTTCCAATTCTTTGTTTTTTTAAGTCCACATGATAGGCGTTGCATTAGGCCTTCCAATCTAATCTAATCTAATCTAATCTATCTAACTTAGTGGAATCGTGGGTTAAATTCTTCCACCCTTTGCCAAAAATCCCATCTATATCCATGCTGTATTTTGCCTATTCTCTTGAATAATAAGTTATGATATTAACTACTTTTTTTAGGGTAAAATCGTAATCTACATACGAAAAGTAAAATACCAGTAAGAGGTAAAGACATATGACAATGACGAAACAACTATTTTATATTACTCACGCAGGACACTTGTAAAATATTGACGGATTCCAGGCACCCCAAGAGGAACAACAATTATGGAAACCTCTATTGATTGGAGGGCTAGGATCAGCCTATATCGATTGGAGGGCAAGGATAATATTAAATAATATTAATAATTATTTAATATTATCTCCAAATTTCGGTCAAAATTCTATACGAGAAAAATAGTCGTCCATTGATTTAGTCGGATTTCAGGCGAAATCCGCAAAATCCATAAAAATCGATTTAAAAATACTTTAACTCGGTCAAAATTTCATTAATTTTGGCCGAAATTTCAGGATAATATTAAATAAGGGATAAAATCCATATTTTTTTTTTCAGATATTCCTTAAATTTCAGAATGGGATTTCAGGGCGAAATGAAATTTCCATCGAAAATTTGAAAATTAGGTTAAAATTTCGGAAAAAAATTTCGAGGCAAAACGAAATTTCGTTAGAAATTTCATACCATGTCGGGTTGACCGGATTTGGATTTCGGTCGAAATTTCAAACCATGCTTAAGAGCAAGATTTTAAATTTCAATTTAAGTTTCGATCGTCTTGGAAATGTGGACGTTTCGGTTTCAGATGAAAATTTCAGTAAAAGGTAAAGTAAATACTGTTTTCCCTATTATATGAATAGATCCTAAGTACTTGTTCCTTTTAATCAACTCCAATATTAGATTGCCACTTCATTTTGCACTATTTGAACTGATATTTGGGTCCCACGTGCAACACACGTGCATTTTTCCTAGTGCTTTAAAATATGCCAATCATCCAATCTTAACATCCCAAAAAGTGTACATTTTTAGGGAAATTATATATTCACCCATTTTTCTTCCCGGGCCACCCGTAGTCGTGTAAAAGAATAATCATAAATGCACTAGAGGGGACTGGCCCGAGGAAGAAAAGGGGGAGAATATATCACTTCCCTATTTTTATCATTGAGGATAGATGGTGAAAATATAGGAAATGGTGGGTAGTGAACCACAAAATATTACTGTGAGGACCCGGGTAGAACTAGCCCTTAAAAGCTAGCCTTTAAGGGGAGGGTGCTCAGGCCCTTTTTAAGCAAATCAACATCTCATCACTTTTCCGATGTGGGATCTTGCTTTTGCGTGGAACCCCCAACAATCTCCCCCTCCACACGGAAGCAACTAGACAATCTCGTCCTTCCACACGGCAAGAACATGGGAACTGCAAGATCTTCGCTGATGAGGGAATTTCACCGTCCTCAGTGGCATACCGAGATTACCGACATCTTTCCTAAGGGATTTTTCCGTCCTCGGAGGCACGCCAGGGTTACCACGCTCCAGCTCTGATGCTACTTGTTGGGACCCAGGTAGAACTTGCTATTGAAAGCTAGCTGTTAAGGCAGGGAGGGTGCCCAAGCCCTTTTTAACCCCATCCACATCTCATCACTTTTTTGACGTGGGATCTTGCCTTTGCGTGGAACCCCCAACAATTACATATTAATGGATACGTACTATGATTGTATGATTGGGGTAATTTTCCAGGAGATCCAAAGATGGATCTATCAATTGACGGTTCAGATGAGATGAGATGAGATGAGATGAGATGAGAGAAGAAAAAATAATAGATAAAGGAATAACGGCAAAGTAGCCTCGATTTAGGATGCTGAAATGGTTTTTATCTTTAGAAATCTTTCTCACGAGCCATATAACAAAGTCCAAAGATGAGCTCACGGACCTTACCATGTGTACTATTAATTGATTGTTTTACACGTCTATTCTCCATACTAAATGATGATGTTTCTTGGGTGCCATTTGTTACAATTCGGATGGTGTCTAATTGATTTTTTTTATTTTACTTTTTTTGTTTTCTGCTTGCCAAGCAGGCAATGGTTTGTTATGTGGCCCAAATACAAGGTGCGGGAATTGGCATCCTATTCTGATTCCACCTGATTCGGACATTTGGCTTGGAAAAAAAAAAAAAAACCCGAACTGAATAGTTAGGCGGATTGACACCGGGGAGGGTTCAATGCGAAAAAAATACAAGAATCTGTTTCCATTCCCAGGAGGTGGTATTCTGATTCCGCCCTGATCAGAGTGAAATTTTAAATTAAATATTTTTTTCGTTTTTTTTATCAATACCATTTATTGGGAAATACGGTGCCCATTCCGATTCCCGATTCTGACAATCCAATCTAGCCTATTTGTTGTCGTCATTAAGACAAAAAATCGAATGTTTTAAGCCATAATTTGTTAAAGAATCGCAACATATCGCAAATAAAAGGCTTGAGAGCCTCTTTGGATAGCCATGTTCGGATTGTAAGAAAAACATTTCTCGCAGCAAAAGTTTTAAGTGGAGTTTTTTTTTTAATTCTACGATCTAAAGGGAAATGATATGATTATGATTAATTTTGAGGGATATCGACATAAATTGAAGGCGTTTCTAAATAAAAATTGAATAGGATTGGTTCCAATTATCTTTTTCTGTTTTTCACGTGTAAAAAAGTAGGAAATTTTAGAAATATTTTTTCCTTCCAAACTTTTCCACATAATTCTGCAATCCAAACATGGCCTTAGCAAATCTTGTTGAAGTTAAATATGATTAATTTGGAATAGCTTTATTTTCAAGTGAGGACCGAATTTTGTGGCATTCAAAGTTTTTTGTACTTTAGAAAGGTTGTCAAGACAAACCTTCTCTTTGGTTTCTGTGATAGCGGCCCTAACAGGTGGAGGACACTACCTTTCCGCTATAATTATGATCAATCCCCATAAATAAATCAACAATTGTTTATTTAATAACTTCAATGGCGAATATGGACGGATGCAACCTGTAAAGAGATAAATTTAAATTGAGTTGGAACGACTAATTTTTTTTTTTTTTTTTTGGGGGGGAGGGGAGTTTTAACTTTCGACCGAAATCCGAAATTTCAGATTTTGGTCAGCATCTGAAGTCGGGAATACCCGAAACGGTACTTTATTTTGCCCGAAATTTCTTTTTAATTATATAATGTTTTCGTATTAAATATAATGTTATTTTTAACTTGTGTATCGGATTTCGGCTGAATTTTCGGTTTCGGTGAGAACCAAAATGCATTCCGAAACTGAAATTTGAAACTATGCTTGTGGCTACCCATGGAACTAACAGAAAAAAAGTGTCAATTCCTCGAAGGCTACTAGCAGAGCTAATTAAACTACTGATAAGCACGACTTTCTTACATCAACATCTGCCACTAATCAAAGCTGTTCCTTTCATTCAATCAAAGTGATTGACTGTCCACAGCACAGTTCGCAATCGTCTTCTCAATTCCATGCACCCTACGCTCATGCTCTTGGACCACATTGACTAATCAATCCACATCTTCTCTTACATTATATAAACTATAAAGTAATTAAATATCATAAGGTTGACTTCACGTACATACACACCAATCAATCAATCTATCTATCTATATGAGGACGACACGTGTATGTGAACAATGAAACTCCCCTTTCTCTTTATCATGCCAATCATCCCATCCTAACATCCAACAAAGTGCATATCCTCAGGCAAATGATATATTCGCCCATTTTTTCTTCCCCTCCCCCCAATCCACAATAATTAGCCTTTGAAAGTTTATTTGTGAAAATGTATGAATATCCAAATACGGACCACAGATCCAATCTGGTCAAGTTCGGATTGTTTATGTTGACCCCAGTGTAAAAGAGTAATTATAAATGCACCAAGGGCGCTGGCCTTAGCAAGACAAGCGGACGAATGCATCACTTCCCTATTGTTATCATTAGACATAGACATTTGAAAAATAAAAATAAAAAAAATACACAGGCAAGCATGGACACTGAACCACAAAATATTATTACACATTATTGGATACAAAGATTTTATGATTGGGGTCATTTTTAAGTTGCAGGAGATCCAAAGATAGGTCTATCAATGGACAGTTCAAATGAGAGAGAGAGAGAGAGAGCTTTCTTAGAAGGCTTATCAGGCCACGAGAGTTCATGCACAATTAAACTACGAGTCATGAGTCATGAGTATAGTAAAAAAGGAAAGACAAAAAATATCAAGGAATAAAGACAAAGTAGTCTCGATTTCGGACGCTGAAGATGTTTTTACCTTTACAAATCTTTCTCACGAGCTCACGGGACCTTACCATGTGTATATGTTACTTCAATCAACACACGAAAATACTATGAAAGTAAGATATTTAGTTAGATCCTCGTACGTTTGTAGTAGAAAAAAACACAGAGACCAAACACAAGGGGCGGGAATCGGCATCCTATTTCCATTCCACCTCATTCCGACATTTGGTTTGGAAAAACAGAACGAACAGAATAAGGAAGCTACTTTGTTGACAGTGGGGTAGGATTGAAGGCGAAAAAAATACTAAAATCTGTTTCCTGTCCCAAGAGGTGAGATATTCTGATTCCGCTCCAGTTAGAATGAATTTTTTATTACAATTTTAAATTAAAGTTTTTTTTTAAATTTTTTTATCATTACCATTTGTTGGGGAATAGGATGCCGATTCCGATTCCTGATTCTGACAATCCAATACAGCCTAGTTGTTTCCGTCTTTAAGACAGAAAATCGAAGGTTTAAGCCTTTGTTAAGGAATCGTAACATCGTGCAAACAAAAGGCTTGACAGCCTCTTTGGATAGCTCGAAAAATTGTTGGCATATTGGCCCTGTTCGGATTGCAAGAAAAACATTTGTAAAGAAAATAGTTTTATGTGGAATTTTTTTTTCCGCCGATTTAAAGGTGTTAGTAATATGATTATGATTAATTTTATGGGATATTGATATAAATTGAAGGTGCCTCTAAATAAAAATTGAATAGGGTTGGTTCCAATTATCTTTTTTTTTTGGTTGGTAAGATAGGATCGAACATGCGACCTCAAGGTTGAGAAACAAACCCTCAACCATTGAGCTAAAGCTCAAGCCTCCAATTATATGGGGCCATTTGGATACGTGGGTTTTAGAATCTTGGCTTTCCTCAGAATCCTGGATGGGAGACGAGAGAAGAAGGAGATTGTTCGTTATTTTTTGATTTCTCACCCTTCTTTCTAGGAGAGTGTTCCGAGTTTCCAGGTTTAAGAAATCTCACGATGGGAAAGAGATTTCTAAAACCCGGATTACTTACTTAAAATCAAGGATAATGGATTGTAAAATCTAGAATTTTACACCGCTTTGAAGCTTTCAAACTAAAACCTGGATTCTAAAATCCACGTATCCAAACATCCCCATATCTTTTTTCATGTGGAAAAAATTAGTAAGTTTTAGAAATATTTTTACTTTCCAAATTACTTTTCAGCAAAATTCTCTGAATCCAAACATGGCCTTAGCAAATGTTTTTTAAGTTAGATATGGTTAACTTGGAATATCTTTATTTTCAATTGAGGACCGAATTTGGTGGTACGTACCGAAAGTTTTTTACTTTTAGAAAGGTTGTCAAGACTCATGACAAACCTTCTCTTTGTTTTCTGTGATAGCGCCCAGGTGGTGTGGGCAGTAGCTCTCCGCAGTGCATCATGATCAATCAACATAAATAAATCAGTAATTATTTATTTAATAATTAAATGGCAAATGAGGTCAGATGCAAATCCTAAAGAGATCAATTTTAATTTTGTTGGAACGACTAAATTTCTGGGGAAAAAACTTCAAAATCTCTTTTCTGATCTTGGGTTTAGGATCGTTGATCTAGGGTCCGTGGGTCCAGACAATCTCATACAAACTAGTGGCTACTATTAAAATGTTAGGTACCTTACCAATACGCCAAAAGCTCCGGAGCTAATGGAACGTGTTAGGCAAGGCCCTTTAAACATGTCCCATAGCAACCCTAGCCAGTCCCATACCAAGGAGGGCCCCACTAAGGACCGCAACATACCACCACTATTCTACATCCGCCGTCCTCGGCGGCTTACTCTGTGATGCCTTTCACTTTGGCCTTTTTTCCAGGTAGCCCTTTTCAGATAGTCCTCTCCACAGGTTCCCCCTTCCGTGACTCGAACATAGGATGTGGTGGCTTCTCTGATACCAAATGTTAGGTACCTTACCAATGCGCCAAAAGATCCCGAGTTGATGGAATACGTTATAGGCAAGGCCCTTTAATCCTGTCCCATACCATGCTGGGTCCAACCCAGTCCCATATCTTGGCGGGTCCCAGTCAGGACCTAACAACTACCCATGGAACTAACAAAAAAAAGTGTCAATTTCGCGAAGGCTATTAGCAGTGCTAATTAAGCTAGTGATAGACACGATTTTCTTACATCAACATCTGCCACTAGTCAAAGCTGTTGTTCCTTTCATTCAATCAAAGTGTTTGACTGTGCGCAGGACGGCTCCCAATAGTCATCCCCATCACCGTACGCTCATGCTCTTGGACTGCATTGAATAATTAATCCACATCTTCTCTGGGATTATTTAAATTAATTAAATATCATAAGGTCGACTAGACACCAATCAATCCATCTATCTATCTAGGAACAATTACCTATGGGGGACAAAAATTAGGCGGAATTATCAAGAGGACCTAAGCTTTTTAGAAAGGAACAATTACCAATGGGGGACAAAAATTTGGAAGACCCATGTTTTTTAGAAATTATCAACGAGGGACAAAAGATGTCTTGTCAGTAAAAGCTGCAAGAAAATGCCCTTTGGCATCTACAACAGGTTTTCATCTGTTTTTTCCTTTCCCTCTTCTTTTACTTTTCCATTTTCACTTTTTGATTTTTTTACCCTACTAGTCATCTTCCTCCTTGTTCAGCCACCATTGTTGCTGACAAGTCTTGGAAACTTGAATGTTGAGTCCTTACCATCTATCTCTCCGTATCTAGGTTTTGTTTTTCTTTTTTCTAGGGGTTTGCACTATTTTTATTTCATATGTTTCTGATTTATCTTGTTTATGGTTTAAGCGGTTTGTATTTTATGGTGTGTTCTGGAGATAATGCATGAATGGCTTCACTCACTTTTTGGAAGACAAGTGGTTGTATAAGAAAAATTTGATGTAATACATGAATGATTGGCTACACATTTTTGATATACTTAATTTTTTTTGTAATACACAAATTGGGATGTAATACATGAAGCACATTTAATGAAAACAACATCCATTTCTTTTGTTATTTCTATCACGAGCAGAATTGTAATGCCATTAGAAGAGTTGCTATAGGCAGGGGGGGTTTGAGGCAGAAGGGGTTTATAAACTCTTTGGAAGGGGGTTAACAACTCTCAAAAGTAGGGTTATGAATTTCCGAATGGGCTTATCAAGTGCCTGAAAATTGGTCGAGGGTACTGGAGTTTTGGAAGGGGGTTTTCAAGTCTCTGGGATTGGGTTATCTAGTATAAACAATGGGGTTACCAATTTCCAAATGGGTTATCAAGTCCCTGAAAATTGGCCGAGGGTACTGGAGTTTTGGAAGGGGGTTTTCTAGTCTATGGGATTGGGGTTATCTAGTATAAAAAATGGGGTTACCAATTTCCGAATGGGCTTATCAAGTACCTGAAAATTGGCCGAGGGTACTGGAGTTTTGGAAGGGGGTTTTCAAGTCTCTGGGATTGGGGTTATATAGTATCAAAATGGGGTTAACAATTTCCGAATGAGCTTATCAAGTTCTTGAAAATTGGCTAGGGTACTAGACTTTTGGAAGGGGGTTTTCAAGTCTTTGGGATTGGGGTTATCTGGTATCAAAATGGGGTTACCAATTTACGAATGGGCTTATCAAGTCCCTTAAAATTGGCCGAGGGTACTAGAGTTTTGGAAGGGGGTTTTCAAGTCTTTGGGATTGGGGTTATCCAGAATCAAAATAGGGTTACCAATTTCCGAATGGGCTTATCAAGTCCTTTACTAACGTGTTTTTACTTCCTTTTTTTTTCACTCGTTCATTTTCACCGTTTTTTTTTCTTTCTACCCTACGATTCATCTTCCTCATCAGCCATTGAAAGGGAGAAGGAGAAATGCAAAACCCTAAAACAAATGAAAAACAAAACCTAGATACTGAGAGATATATGGGAATGAACTCACGTTTCAAGTTTTTGAGCTTTCCCGCCTCCAATGGTGGCTAAACAATGAAGAAGATGACTGGTAGGGTAAAAAAACGAAGTTGAAAATGGAGAAGTAAAAAAAAAGAGGAAAAGAAGAGAGAAGAGGGAAAAGTGGAAAAGTGGAAAAGCAAAACGTGTTGTTTAAGAAAAGGGCATTTTCGTCCAGCTTTTACTGACAAGACATCTTTTGTCCCTCGTTGATAATTTCAGAAAAGCATGGTCCTGCTGATAATTCTGCCTAACTTTCGTCCCCCATAGGTAATTGTTCCTTTCATAAATTATCAAAGAGGGACAAAAGAGGTCTTGTTATTACAAGTTGGACGAAAATGCCATTTTCTTAAGCAACACGTTTTGCTTTTCCACTTTTCCCTCTTTTTTTTTTTACTTTTTCATTTTCAACTTTGTTTTCTTACCTTACCAGTCATCTTCTTCATCATTTAGCCACCATTGGAGGCGGGAAGCCTCGAAAACTTGAAACGTGAGTTCATTCCCATCTATCTCTCTATATCTAGGTTTTGTTTTTCATTTGTTTTAGGGTTTTGCATTTCTCCTTCTCCCTTTCAATGGAGGGTGAGGAATATGAATCGTAGGGTAGAAAGAAAAAAAAAACGGTGAAAATGAACGAGTGAAAAAAAAGGAAGTAAAAACGTGTTCATAAGAGACTTGATAAGCCCATTCGGAATTTGGTAACCCCATTTTGATAATGGATAACCCCAACTCCAGAGACTTTAAAACCCCCTTCCAAAACTCCAGTACCATCGGCCAATTTTAAGGGACTTGATAAGCCCATTCGTAAATTGGTAACCCCATTTTGATACTAGATAACACCAATCCCAAATACTTGAAAACCCCCTTCCAAAAGTCTAGTACCCTGGCCAATTTTCAAGGACTTGATAAGCCCATTCAGAAATTGTTAACCCCATTTTGATACTTGATAACCCCCAATCCCAGAGACTTAAAAACGCCCTTCCAAAACTCCAGTACCCTCGGCCAATTTTCAAAGACTTGATAAGCCCATTCGAAAATCAGTAACCAATTTTAATACTAGATAACCCCAATCCTAGAGACTTGAAAGCCCCCTTCAAAAACTCCATTACCCTCAGCCAATTTTCAAGCACTTGATAAGCCCATTCGAAAATTGGTAAACCTACTTTTGAGAGTTACTAACCCCCTTCCGGAGAGTTGATAAACCCCTTCTTCTACAAAACCCCTTGCCTATAGCAACTCTTCTAATGGCATTACAGTTTTGCTCATGATAGAAATAATAAAAGAAATGGATGTTGTTTTCATTAAATGTGCTTCATATATTACATCCCAATTTGTGTATTACAAAAAAAGTTTTAGGTAAATAAAAAAATGTGTAGCCATCCATTCATGTATTACATCAACTTTTTCTTATACAACCACTTGTCTTCTAAAAACGTGAGTGAAGCCATCCATGTATTATCTCCAGAACACACTCTAAAATACAAACCGCTTAAACCCTAAACAAGATAAATCAGAAATAGAGGAATGAAAAATAGTGCAAAACCCTAAAAAAGAAAAGAAAATAAAAACAAAACCTAGATATAGAGAGATAGATGGTAAGAACTCAACATTCAAGTTTTCAAGATTTGCCAGCAACAATGGTGGCTGAGCAAGGAGGAAGATGACTAGTAGGGTAAAAAATAAAAAATGTGATAATGGAAAAGTAAAAGAAGAGGGAAGAAGGAAAAAACAAGGTCAAAACGTGCTGTAAATGCCAAATGGTAGTTTCGTCCAGCTTTTATTGATAAGACCTCTTTTGTCCCTTGTTGATAATTTTTGAAAAGCATAGGTCTTGTTGATAATTTCGCCTAATGTTTGTCCCCCATTGGTAATTGTTCCAATGGGGGATATGCTAAGGATTAGCTAGGCAATTTCACGGATAACCATTTCGCAGCTAACATTTGCAGGAGAGAACAACCACCTCAGATGAATTAAATGAATTGTATAAAATCTGCTAAAAAGTGAGCTTGTGTGTCTGTTCTCTCTTGCAAAAGTGACCAGCTAAAGAAATGAGACTACGGGAAATTGCCTAGCAAATCCCTATTTATTAAAAATGTTTCTTCTGTCGTCATTGACATTTGTAGAAAACATTTTTCATGAAAAATTTTACATGAATTTCATAGATGATGGATTTTTTTTACACCTCATGCATATCGTGAATGGGGGCCCGTCATTTTACACCCATGCATAACACAGGTGAGGCACAACATCTTACACCTGGTTTTGATATGGTAGGGCCGACCATCTCTACCCAAATCGACGCATATGGTAGGGTCCACCAATTTGCAAACACGAACGGTGCCACCATCTCCACTCAAATCCATGTATGGTGTGGGGCCCAATGCTTAATTTACACCATGTTTTGATGGGGTGAATCCTACCAACTCCACTCGAACCCATGCATCGGATAGGGCTATTATTTCACACCCTCTGAGTTGGCATACCATCTCCACCCAAATCTACTAATAGGGTGGGGCCCACCATTTTACGTTATCAGTTTTGTAATATTCCAAATGGCGAATAAAATGACAAACATAGGAGGTGGTAGTAATATTTTGTTAGGAAAGTGCAAACGCGAGGGGGTAGTAATATCATTTCCCAGATATATTTTAGAATGAACCCCATGTGTTCCCAAACATGTTGAATATCTAAGCCATTCTTATGTGCACCGGCCCATGCCTTGCTCATCATCCCTAACATGGGTTGCTTACAATATCGTGCACAGTTCTACACCCACCATTGCCACGTTTGTGATAAGCAAACATAGCCTAAATTATTCAGAAGCCCGTGCCTACATTAGGGCTTCTCCTTAAGGCCCTCGGAGAAACCAAAAAGAGCACTCTGACCTCTCTCTCTCTCTCTCAGACCGGCCTTCCTGTCTTTATCAGTCTATTCCTTTTCTGTATCACTGCTCTTGTAACGGTCGCATCTGTCTTGTATCAGGCAAACGGTGCGCCTAAAGGGGGCTCCTTTCCAGAGTTAAGGACAGGAGAGAGCGATTGAGAGACTTGATCACGACCGTTAGAGATTCGCGTTAGAAAGGTAGTCCAGCTATTCCATTCTTTCCTTTCTTATCGTAGCGCGTCTAGGTGCTTCGCTTCCTCAACTCAACCCATCGCTTGCAACAAACAAGACCGGAAAGAAAGAACCTGTTTTTATGGGCCCATCAAACGAATAATGTGGACATCACAAGGGTGGGCCCAGTTATGAGGTCTTGGGGCCAAGGTTTAGCTACCTTCACAAAGGTGGGCCCAAAAGAAAATAATTTGTACTCTAGCTATGCCCATAAATTGAATTCTTTGCCATTTGACATGATAATAAAGCCACGACCCATCCATGTGTGCTTTGGGAACCGGAGGGACAAAAAGGCATGGAGCTCCAATGAAAGAATCTAATTGACGAAAGGTGTTGGATGTTGCCAAACAAGGGACGTGGTAGACTTGAAAGAAAAAAGGTCCTATAAATCCCCTCTCCATTTAATTCAACGACAACCTCTTTTTTGGCCACGACTTATGCCTTTGCTAGCCCAACAAGCATTTAGATAATTAATAAAAAAACGGTACATGTTATGTATGTAATGATTTTCGAAAGTGAGAAAGCGTGCTTCAATTCATATATGATCGCGGATTTGGATGTTCTTGAATTATCAACCAAATCAATCCACTCCGTGTTCACCTTCGAATCCAATGTCACTTTCTTCTAATTCCAATTTCCAAAATTGTGTTGTCTTGAAAAATGCGAGACCGCCTTTAGGCATAAACGAAGATCTGCTAATAAGAGGGCAGATAGGCAACAGGAGTTGTGAACCTTCTTTGGTATATTTGGAGAAGAGAACCAAATAATATATCAAGAGGATAGAGAAAAACAATTGTTGGAGATGTAATTTTTTAATCCTTCAAATGGTTTTTTGGTGTAAGGGGGACAGATCGTCCCTCTTTATAATTTCTTTTTTTTCCCTGGATTAAAGTTAATGTTACTGCTCAAAAAAAATTATTGGGTAAAAATAGAGACAGTAAGAATCGAGCTTAAATGTATGAGGCCACTCCTCAAATGGGCATTGTTAAGATATGACCTTACGAACCAACCTTGGTCTCAGTAGCACACATGTGTGATCATGACCATTGGTTTGGTCGATTCCCATGAGGCGACATACATGATCCTGGTGTCCATGCTTAAATATCAGTACTAAAAATCAATGCATTAGCTTCTTTTGGCGGGCTCTTAAAGATGCCTTATCGATGAAGGTTCTAAGATCATCCAACTATGGTGGGAACAACTGTAATGGGCTAGACTCACCATTTCAACACTTTGATAACGAATATGTGACATGCATGAGTCCTAGGGCCACCTTTCTAAACGTAGGATAGGTGAGTCTCTTAAAAATTTACATAAGGTATTATATGACATGATGGAATGGGCATGGCAACCCAAGTTTTCCCATTATATACAGTATAATGGGAAACCTAATGGGAAACCTGATGGGCATGGCAACCCAAGGTTTCAAACAATCTATAATGGGAAACCTGATGTTTGCTGACGACTTAATGTTATTTGCTAAGGCTAATATTGACTCAGCAAATGGTCTTTTAGATTGTTTGAAAGTTTTCTTAGATTGTACAGGGCTTGACGCGAAAAAATCAAAAAGTGAAATATTTTTTTCTAGCACTATTTCCAGCATCCAGAGGGAAATTTCTAACGTTCTGGGCTTTCAAGAAGGGAATCTCCCTATCCTTTACCTTGGTCTTGCAAAATTCAGAAAGAGAATAAATTTTTGGAATAACATGTTCCTATCTTGGGCGCGTAGGTTGGAGTTAATCAAGACAGTAACTCTATGTTCGTTTCAGGTTTATTGCCTTCCCAAAGGCACTATGGAGGCTATATAAAAGATTATGAGGAACTACATTTGGAGTGATACTGATATCAAAAGAAGGTTGCACACTGTTTCCTGGAAAGATATCTGTAAACCTAAGGCTGAGGGAGGCTTGGGCATTAGAAGATTGAAGGATATTAATACTACTTTACAATTGAAGCAGCTTTGGGATATTATTAATCCATCAAATTCGTCTTAGGTAAGTTGGTTTCATCTCAAATATCTCAGAAAGAAAAACATCTGGTCTATGGTAATGCCTTCTAGAGTCTAGACCTTCATGGGGAGTTAGAGGGATTCTCAAAGTAAGGGACCTTGCTAAACAGAATTTGTTTGTGTTATCTGGCGCTAAAGTTGATCTTTGGAATCAACCTTGGCACCCCAGGGTTCCACTCTGTTCTTTGATATCCAGAAGTTCCACCGATAGCTCCTTAGCCAGTTGCAATCTCTTTTCCGACATCCACAACAATCGCAAATGGAGTGATATCTTTCTGAAAGGTACGCTCCAGGAAGAGAGTCATAGTCATGGATACCATGTTCAATTCATCGGAAACAAATACAACTATTTGGAAGCCTAAAGGCTACACTCTGAAGCACGCCATTGTTGTTTGGAAAGCTATGTAGAATAAGCTGAGTTCAAAAGATCGTCTTATTCTATTCAGTCGAAACATCGACCCGGTCTGTTGTCTATGCAATGCTGCCCAGGAGGATGTCAATCACTTGTTTTTCAGATGCGGCTTCTCTGCGTGGATTTGGTATGCCATCCTAAGAAGAGCCAAAGTGAAACATAAGATCAGTGGCACTCTAATCGATGAAGAAAACTGACAGAGATCTAATATCAAAGGTAAGAGTCAGGGTAGTGTAGATCTGAAGATCAGATTCAATGCTACCATATACAAGATTTGGCAAGAAAGAAATTCAAAGCTTCTGAAAATATCAGTAAGCATAAAACCCTCATATTGAAAGAAATCTTGCTTATGATATCTTCTAAGATGAGAATTTCAAGTGTAAGAGATGAAATAAACAATAAAAATCAGAGTACTGCACTGAATTTTAGCTACAAGTTTAATCCAGTAGCCCATTCGATTAAAGCCTGCAGCTGGATTAAACCCTCTGAACCAGAATTCAATCTAAATTCAGATGCCTCCCTCACTCACTTGGGAGGAGGTATAGGAGGTCTGATCAGAGACGCCCAAGGGATGGTAGTAGCGGCATTCTCTCTTAATGTTCCAAAAGAAGAAATATTTGAACTCGAAATTTCTGCCATTTTCTCTTGAGTCTTGCAGGCTAGCAGGACGGGGATCACATCACTGTGGATAGAATCTGACTCGTCCTTTGTGGTAGATGTTCTCTCCACCAAATCTAATCCACCGTGGCACAAAATGAACATCATAAGGAGAACTTCTGATATTTTGAACAAAATGCTCTCGCGGAGAATATCCCATATCTGGAGAGAAGGCAATGCTGCGGCGGATTGTCTTTCCAAACAAGAGTACCCTTGTAAGGATGACAACTTATTACCTTTGCATTTCACCCAAATCCTCCTGGACATTATCTCAAAAGACACAGATGGATCCAGCTACACTAGGCTATAGTTCTCTGGTGGGTGTGTCATGCTCAAATATTTTGAGCCTGCCTTTGAGATGGATTCCCTTGGCGATCGTGTACTTAAGAGGGTCCTCCCGCCTCTGCTCTCTTTGTTCTTATGTTGGTAGTGCTGGCTGGTGCTTAAACTCTGTATCTACGCTGCCTAGCTCTGCTATTACGGTTTGTTTGCCATTGTCTTGGCTTCTGTTTTGTTGGGAGCTTGTTCCCTTTTTGTTGGCCTTTGAGCCCCCTTAGTCTTTGTATTTCTCTATATTTTGTAATGAATCCTGGTGGGCTCTTGCCTAACCCCAGCTTACTCATCAAAAGAAAAAAAATAAATTGGAAACCTACTGACCCGTACTTAAATTGTGCCAATTCTCTACCATGATACGTATACCTTCTTATGCAGATGGAAGTTGGCATTGAGGATTGCCTACACATTGAGTTCGAGGACAGTAAAAGCAAGTAAGTTGAATGATATGCTATGCTTGAGTCATTAACTACACATGATGGGAGCTTATTATTATTATTATTATTTGAATGATTGGGAACTTATTAATTATTTTCAACTTTAATTGGAATGAATACTTATCTTCGCTGATGGGACTTTTCTGTGTCCAGATATCATCTAAAGGATGTTATAGTAGGCAAAATATATTTTCTTCTTGTAAGAATCAAGATAAAAAATATTGAGCTTGAGATCAGCTTTAATATAGTTGTTTGTAAGAATCAATTGGACTCTTCTGAATGGTTGGGGTGAGAGAAACCAGCAAAAACTTGAAGCACAAGTAGTGTTTTATGGTGAGAGTCAATGGTCATTTCTAGTCCTTTGATGTGCCTAGCAAAGTGTATATTGAACTCTCCAGCATGTTTATTTGAGATAAGTTTGAAGCTGAAGCAGTTGGGTGTTAAAATGAGCTGTAAATTTAGGTTAAAAAGAGCTAAATGTGGGATGCTTTTTCTATTTCCATTCACAAAGTGCACAATTGATGTAGGCTTTTTCACCATCATTTAGTTGTAAAACCATATTATATATAGGTTTAAGTTTGTGGTGTAGGAGTTGAAAGATGAAACTCCCAAATCACAAAGTTTATGGTGTACGATCCATTCACTAAATGCTGAGTTATACAACAATTACATGTACCAAAAAGAATTAAAAATTAATCAGAAATTGTTATTCTCAAAATGCCTTTAGTTTGAAGAGACACTCCTCAAAATTATCCTTAGACTAGAGTATGAAGATCAGTCATGGCTAGTTTGGCTTCCAACTCAATAATCTTGCCTTTTCCATTCCTTACATAAATGTCTACCATATGATTACAACTTGAAGTATATGAAATGTTTATCATGCCTTGATTCACCTGTTCCCCATCTGTCTGGTTGTTTTTCTAGGACAGAAAGTGGATTGATGTGATGTGGAATGGAGTGGACGAAGTGAGGTGAAGTAAAACCCATGGAAAGTGAGTTTGGTTGTCAAAGGAAATTGCAGGGAAAGATGTAGAGCAAAATATATACGGAAAAGGATGAAGGACCCCAAAATCAAAGAAAGAGAGGAGAACAAATATTGTGAAGAGAATAAAATCTCAAGAGAAGACCCCAAAATCAAGGAAAAAGAAGAGAACAAATATTGTCAAGAGAAGACACTCACTATTCCATGGTTAGCTAAACTTTCTGCCACATAATTTACTATATCTGATGCACATGGAAGACACTGAATCATCTATGCTGGTCAAAATTCCAAAAATCTCAGCAAAGAATAAATACCAGTAGTTGGATCTTTGCACATGGTCTATAATCAGAAATTAACAGAGCTTGAAAAATCCCAGAACGAAAACTGCTATCATCTATCAATAAAAATTAGAAGATCTTGAAAAGGTTCCAGGCAACCAAAGCTGCCATCACTTGGAAGATTTAGAAAATGCAACTAAAACACTAAAACCATCATCATTGGAATTTTAGCACATAGTCTATCATCTGCAAAGTAATATATGTATCTAAAAGATACAAGATTTGGAGCGTAAAGCTTGTTCGAGCTGTTGTTTTGCACGTAATTAATGATTGAGAGGGTCGCTTCACTAAATTGATTTTGTGATGAGTCCTCGTAGCAAAAGCGGAGTCCAGAACCAGATTCTTGTGATGGAAACAGACGATAAAAAGATCGTCTGGTGTGGTGTGGTCCATCATGGCAAATTCTTTTAGATGAAGTCATGAAGAGTCATACCATTAAAAAAAAGGTCATGAAAAGTTGTGATAGAGCCTAAGCTCATGTCCGGCGGGGCTTAGAGACCGACCAAGCAAAGCTTCATAACCCTAACTAAGCCTTGCTTAAGGGCATAGTCATTGAGAAGGTAGGGATTGGTGTATGTGAATTCCACATCTTTCCATGCCTACGTAATTCTAATCATCTAGCTTTTGAACGTTGCAAAGGATCATGAAACACATCCACGAGTCAATATGTGATTGGTAGAGTTCGTTGTTGTAATCGAACTATCTGCAAAGTTTGTAGATAGTTTTTTAGGCGTGGGTTTGGGGACGATGAGGCAATGGTCGAAAGTTTATAGCGTCTTTAGAGTATTTAAAAAGTTTATGGCATCTTCTTGAGAGTAAGCTGGTTTTATAGCATCTTTGATGGGGGTGGGGGGAGGAGATGTGGAGGAGGTGCTCTGGTAAAGTGCTAAGGGAGAAATGACGGTGCTAGACTCCCAATTGCTGGTTTCCTTATTTTCTTCCATGCAACGTTGGTTGAATAGTTGTTTCTTCCTCTACTTCCATGGTCATCTGACAAACAACGCAAACACAATATAGTAATGAATCCCTGCCGGAGAAGGTGACTCTTCTAATGCGACTGCATGGGCTAGTAACTCAGCCCCAGGTCCTTGGAAAGTATCAAGCATAATTATAGACATCAGGGACTGTTGTAGATCGATCTGTCCTCAATTCTCTCATAAACTACGTACTGCAAATGAGGACATAGACGAGTTGGCTGGCCAAAGAAGGGTTGGATAGATCACAGATGGAGGTGTTGGTCACCCTGTAATCAAATATGAAGATATCAGGAATGTAGATAGTGGGGCACAGTTTATAAGTGTTGGGCGACAACTTGTCTCCCTCAGTGTCTATTGTACTCTGGTATTATCTGATGAATATCAATAAAGTTACCTTGTAAAAAAAAACAGTAGAGTAACGAGAGATTTCAGACTATTCCGGGCATTCTCTTGGCACCAGTAAAGGGATTGGTAGACCATGGTAGAAGACTGAAACTTTTCGAGGGACAGTTGCACTTTCCGCTGTTTGGAACAAAAACTGCAATGGCTCTCTTGCCCGTCCACATGGGCCGAGAGGAAATGTTGACAGAAAATGTGGTGGGAGGGGGAAGGCAACCAGACAGAATCTTGGCTCTCTTGGAAAGTTTCCCCCCAACTTTCCACTAACTTTTTCGTGAAACCAGATGGAGTGCATTACAGCCAACTTCAATATAATTGATCTTTCAATAATGCATAGGATTGAAAAACTCCTATTTTCATCTTTAAACAAGAGTTATAGTTTTTAGGTGCAATTCCATATATTCAACTTTAAAAGTGGATTCAACTACATTCATGCTCTGTAACTTCTATTATTTCATTCATTCAAAATCTCCAAGGGTAGTGGACAAAAGCACCATTCGCAATGTTTTTCTTTTTTCCTTTTTTTTTTTAATGTAGCAACTATCATTAAGAACAAGGGAAAGACCGAGGTAGTCAGTCTGAGCATTACAAGGAGGAAATGATTTAACAATCAAAACCAAAAGGAAAAGAAAGATCCACCCCATCAAGGAGGGAGGAAATAAAAAATTTCTAACCCTAACTTAACAAACACCATCCCTGGCTAGTTTATCCACCACACTATTAGCTGACCGTCGAACATGCATAAAGGCAATCGAAGCTCCTTCGACCTTGTTGAATAGTATGTACGGGTAGTTTAATCATTATTTTTATTGTGAGGGGTATTGAAGTTTTTCTACAAATGTTGCCGTAGTTGGGCTTATATATACATCATACACATGAGAGATCTCCTTAGTGGAGACTCTCCATCCCTCTATTTCTCTTCTTCTCCTCTCTTACCTTATCTTTATTTCTAACATGGTATCAGAGCTATGATCCTAAGAAGAAGAAGAAGAGTTTCTATCTATTTCTCTCTCCCAAACCCTAGCTGTGCTCCTCCTATCTTCTCTCACCCCCCTTTACCCATTTGCGCCAACCCACTTTGGGTTGCCGTAGAACCCCAAAACTCCTACCCCTCATCTCTCTGCCCTCTCTCTCACTCGAGCATTGCGCAACCCATTTTTTGGGTTGCCGCAAGACCTGCCCCTCTAACCCTTGTTTGCCGTCAACCATAAACCCCCCTCTAACCATTGTCGTAACACCCAAACCCCCACTCTTCATGCTGTAAACTATAATACCCGGTAAAAAGAACAGTTATTATGCATAAAAACTATTCACATGTTACTATTCCCCTCAGTTTTTCTTATAAATAGAGCAGCCAGGAAGAGAAAAGGAAGAAAGAGAAAGAATAGGCAGGAAGAGAGGGAGAAGAAGGAAAAGGCTAGGAGAATCACTTCTCCCTGATCGTCGTCATCTTTAAGGTCAAGCATCTTCAAATTCCCACTTCTAAGGTTTGATAAGGCAGGTCATAGCTAGACTCGATTGGTATCTTTTCTCAATGAAAGTGATGGGGATATGATTATATGTTGTTTTATTCAGATATTTTTATCTGTTTTACTTCGAATATTCATTGTTTACATTTGGGAAATATCAAATCATATTTGTTTCAAAATGTTGAAATGTGTTTCATTTTGAAAAATGAAATGAAATGTTGGATTTCATTTGCACCAAAATTTTGAACGAAAATGAGAAATGGAAGAGGTAAATGTGCGATAGTCTCTCTCGTGTGACGCGTTTGTACCTCTGAGTCGTCGATTTACCCAAAAGCGGAAGCGGGCCAAGTCTGTAAGCCCAATGGTTTCTACCTTGGCATTCCCATCTTATTTTGATGATTCCAATACATAAGTGATTTATGATCACTAATGTGTTTGATTGTCTAAGTTGTAGATCACATTGGTGCTAAGACAACATTGCTTGGATTGAGGCCAAGAAGATCTCATTGGACCACATCATGAAGGCCAAAGACATTGAAGTCCAAGACAAATGAAGACTTGAAAAATCCATTGAAGACCCAAGTCATATTTAGATTGTAAAAGATCCAATCTTAGTTTTAGATTTTAGAGGCATAATTAAGTAAATAAACAAACACCCTAAATATATAAGTGATTATCTTTGTGGAGTTCCAACACCTTGGAACCCTCATAGCAATCCCAACTTGGTGTTAAGTTGGAAGCCTAAAAACAAGAAATGAAAATCTGCATGAAATAGGATTCTATGAACTTCGAGAATTCTCGGAATTCCGAGAAATGGTCCAGTAGACTTTTTTCCAACTTCTGTTTGTATTCCCGGAACTCCGAGATTTTTTCTCGGAACTCCGAGAAATATTCTCGGAACTCCGAGAACACTACAACGGTCGGATTTTTAGCCGTTGCGAATTTTCCAAGAATTACAACAATGCCATTGAAAGGTCATATTTGGTTTTTCCTATATATATGGGCATTCTAAACTTCAAGATAATAAATCCTAACACTCTTAAACTCCATTTGAACATCCAAAGAGTGAATCAAACTTGATTATGCCTCTCATCCTCTAAAGCTTAGGATTTGTATCATAGGCTAAATTTGTACATCTTCTACAATTCTTGTAAACCCTTGTGAGGGATTTTTTGTTCTTTCTTTCTTATCAAGAACGTTGTATCGGGCGAGTGTTCGGAGAAGCGTAGCCCACTCTCCGTGGTGAAGATTGCCACCAAGGTTAAAGGTAATCGGAATTTGTAATCGGCACCGATCTTCGCCGAAGTTAAGAAGATCACATAGTGAAGCCATCAACGGGTTTGGTTGGTGGAGTGGAGTAGGCCTCACGTTTGGAGGACCGAACCACTTTAAATCTCGGGTGCAATCTCTCTTACTCTTGCTCTTTATTTGCATTTGCACTTTAGATTTAACTTGTGTGCTTGAATTTTATTATTGATCTCTTAATTTCCAAAATTGGGTTTGAGTTTTCAAAAGAGTTAAAACTTGTTAGCAACCTAATTTCTCACTCCTCATAGTTGCCGTACTAGGGACCTCCCTTGGAATTTCAAAGTCCAAAGCGGACAATACGAGGGTGAGACAGATCGTTACAGGAAACTTCAGAAATAGGAACAGTTGAAAACTATTGGGCTTTAAATGGTTTGTTTCTTTATCTGGTTAAATTGTTTATATAAAAAAATTCCTATTAGTATTAATTTTAAATTCATATTATATTTTATACAAAATACTGCATATTGTTATAGAACTATCTCTTATTAATGAATTCAGCTACTTGTCGAAGTTTCTATATACCTGCTCTCCTAATCCACTTTTTTCCATCAGGATTTGAAAATTTGGATGCGGGAGTATTTGTCAATGAGGAACCTTAGTTATGAGAAGTGTGAAAGCAACATGAAGAAATATGGAAATGATGAACCTAGTCAATCTCCTCAAGATGTAAAAAGGTTTTAAATATGTCATACTTGAGATTTTTTGTAAATTCAGGATGTACTTTAAATCTCCCGCTACGTAATTACAGGTATAAATATGTTTTGTTGCCCGTAGCGATCCGTGCAGTAAAAATCCGAGTCATATCTTAATCCTAAGCCCCTAATCTTTCCTTTCTTTCTCTTTTGAATTTCCATTTGGGAAGAAATCTTCTTCCCAAATCCCTTTTAGGATCTCCAAAACCCAAATCTCCATCCAAAACCCCAATCCATCCATACAAACCCTAAATCTTTTCTTTTGGGTCCTTAAACTCCAAATCTTTTCTTGTAAATACCACTTGTAAATCAATCCCTCTTCCAAAACACAAAAAAAAAAAAAAAACCCTACAAAGATCCCTTCTTGTAAATTCTTCTCTCTTTTATACTCCAAATCTTTCTTTTCTTGTTCTTTTTGGTTGTTTCTCAATAAACCTTGTTCTTTCTTTTCCTAAATCCGTTCTTTTTCTTCTTCCTTGTCTCTTTCTTGTTCTTTTTCTTGTTCTAAATCCATAATTCCTTTTTTTTTTCTTCTAAATCCCTAAACCTCATTTCTTTTCTAAATCCATACCCTTGTTCGATTCTTTCTCATTCCCGGTCGTTAGCGTTGCTTTCGGCCTTGTTGTTGTTGGTGGCTATATGCCCGGTCATTTGCGTTGCATTCAGCCTTGTTGTTGTCAGTGGCTATATGCCTGGTTTCGGCATTGTTGATGGTGGCTATATGCATGGTCATTGGTGTTGCTTTCGGCCTTGTTGTTGTCCAGATGGCGTGTTGTTTTGCCGTCGTTGGTTGGTTGGTGTGTGCTAGTGCTCAACTTTGTTGGGCACCTATTGGTTGGTGGTTGATCCTTGTTGTTGTGGGCTGATTTTATATCGCCCAATTGGTTGCGATTCTTCTTCTATTGGCGATGTGATGTTCACCTGATCTCTACTCGTGCTTCGCTGTTGTTTGCAATGCGCGCCTTTGGCGTACTTATTTTGTTCGAGGCTTATTGTTGTCCTTGCTGAGGCGCTTCTGTTTGATCGTTGTTGGCATGCAGCTTCGTTCGTCGTATTTTGATTCAGGGGGAGCCATGTTCTGATCGCTCTCGCCGTCATGCTGATTCTGGGGGAGACGCTCCTTTTTTATGGTCATTGATCTCGTTGTCATACTCTTGTGGTCGTTGCTATCTTTTTTGTTATGCTTTTCATTGTGTATTCACTACATCGGCTTGAGGGGGAGTGTTGTACCAAACTAACCGTGTGTATGGGATGATTATCTTTTTCGTTGTATGGGTTTTACAGTTGTTTGTATGGGTATTGTAGTTTCCTTTGTACCGAACCGGAGTTCCATAGTATATGCACTCCAACCTGAGGGGGAGTGTTGAAGAGTTTTTAAGGGTAGTTTAGTCATTACTTATATTGTGAGGGATACTGAAGTCTTTCTACACATGTTGCCCTAATTGGGACTATATATAAATCATATACATGAGAGAGCTCCTTAGTGGAGATTCTCCATCCCTCCATTCTTCTTCTCCTCCTCTCTTACCTTATCTGTCTATTTCTAACAGACCTTATCCTGTATCTCGTCAAAATAGTAGGAAAATCTCTCAGGAGGCACTGAAGAGCCCCTAAGCCATCGAATGACGTTTAGGGAATCCCCCTCCACGATCAACATATCCAAGCAATCGCTATCTAAGCATTTTATCCAATGGTGTACTGCCCTTACCTCCTCCTCGCCTAGTCTGCAACTCCAATTGGCCCTGCAAAGGCCCATATGACATCAACCCTCAATTTTCTAAGGACTTCTCCAATACCGGCCGGACCCGGGTTCCCCAAGCTTAAACCATCGAAATTTAACTTTAGAAGCCCTTGAGGTGATGGATCCCACTTTTGAACAATTACATTGTGCTAATCGGAGCTTTTGCATATTTCCTTCCAACACTACCATAGGTCATAGGCGGATACGAACCTAAAAGATGGGAGGATACGAGCTTGCGATATGGATAGGGCTATCACTTTCACAAACAAGAAGTGGGAGGACTTTACAATACCTTCAAACACTATTATTCCTCTCTTTCCATAACACCCACAAGGTCGCTAAGAAAGAGATGTTCCAAAGAGTATTGTGAACCGTATGGAACAAATTCAAAGAAGATTTCTGTGTGTGCGGGGGAGGGGGTTTGATGTGAAGCGTGGTATTACTCTTCTGAGTTAGGAAAATGTTGCAAACCTATCAAGGATGGAGGACTAGGGATCAGAAGAATTAAAGAAGTAACTTAGCTCTATTGGGAAAATGGCTTTGGAGATTTGGGGAGGGGCTTCAATTGTGGGAAAAGTTATTAAAAGCAAATATGGAGCGGCCCTAGGCCATTGGGAATCTACAAACAGTTACAGTTTGGCACGACATCCTTCGCATGAGCCACACATTTAAAGAAGGTGTTAGATAGTGAGTGTATTCCGGTGATCGGATTCGCTTTTGGGAAGATTATGTTGTGCTCAAACTCCACTAAAGGACATTTTTCCCAACTTATTTGCAGTGGCACCGTAGAAGGATGCTATGGTGAAAGATTGTTTTGAGAGGAGTGGTGATCAGATTTTATGGAGGCTGGCTTTTAGAAGGCACTTCTTTGAGAGAGAAATGATGGCAGTGGCTAGGTAACTTGAATTGTTAGAAGGGTGCTACGTGAAGCAGTGTGGAAAGGATGAAAGGGTATGGATATGGGACTCTACATGGGTGTTCACTGTCAAATCCTTCTACATCAAGCATGTGCCTTGCCATGTGCTCTTACGAGAAGCCAAAGTGTGGAAAATCCAAGTGCCTCCCTCAGTCAGTATCTTTAGTTGGGCAGCCATCCGTGTTCGCATTCAAACTGTTGACTTACTAAGGAATAGAGATATGTTGATAGTTGATCATTGTGCACTGTGTATAGCGGTCGGAGAGACAGTTGACAATATCTTCATTTATTGTAACCTCACAAGGGAGGTGTAGCGTAAAATTCTCACCTGGTTCGGGATTTATTGGGTCTTTCTGGCAAAGCTAGCCGACCTTTTGGAGGGATGGTCGGAGGTTCCTTCGCAATGTTTTTCTTGAATATTAGAGTGGAAAGAAAATTATAAGAGGCCTTTTCCAACAAAATGTTCCTGTTAAAGCATCTTGGATAGCTTGATCATTTGCCATCTCCTTAGCCTCTCTACAGGTATGTGCAAAGGATACCACCCTTTCAACTCAAGAAACTCATCTTTAATGTGCAAGGACACATCCTCGATCCTTTCAAGAAAAAAGCCAACAAAGCCAACTGATGTAGGACAAAACCTAATCAAGAGAAAATCCTACACTCATAATGGGATAAAGGCTTTAGGAACTATCTAGGGCTAAATTAACACGTGATTATTCTATGGGCAGCAGCAATAATGAGAATTAAATTGCAGTTAATAATTAGAAAACTAACAATTAACAAGAATTAACTTTATGCAAATCAATCAAAAGATAAAGATTTGTGTAATAGCAAAATTAGTCCTAAACTAGGTTTTACGCATGCAACCAAATAAAAGAACTAATAGCTAATGCAAATACCAATGAATTAGATGTAAACAAGCATGGAAATAGTAATATTCAATGAAGAACATCAAAAAAATTATCAACAGCAGTGAGGGGTTCAAAGTAGTCTAGATTTTGACTAAATGGGTATTTCAGTAATTTTACCGATCTGGAATTTTGGGGTTATACTGTTGTCCAGATTTTAGTTATGATCTAGAAAGTAAAAGAAAGTAAATCCAAGGTTTAGGGAGGGGTTTTGATGGTAGGTTTAGGCTAGGGATCTCAAAAACTAGTTTTAAGGCTTGAAAATGGTGAAAATCTCAACTATGCTCAAAAGGGTTTAGGGTAAGGAATCTTGAGTATTTTAGCCGAGGTTTAACCACAAAATCAATCCCTCAAAAATCTAAGATTGAGATCTTGAAGAACAAATAAGATATATGGATTTTGATTTTTCAACTTTTTGGTCCAAAACACAAAAGAAACTGAAAAGTTTGATGTACTAACCTTGTTGTGCAGATTTGATAGAGAAAGAGAGTAGAGAAGAAGAGAGAAGATGAGAAGGATGGTTCCAAACCACCAAGAAGAAGAGAGAAGAAGAAAACCCAAATTTCTGGCTTCAAGCAAAACGTTAATTCTATTCATTATTCAAAAGTCCCTTACATTGCTTTCATTATACGTATTTATAAGAAAAGAAACCATAGAAGATAACCTAAGACCTAAGCAACTAATCTCAACCATTCATCTAATCCAAAGTAAACTAAATAAAATTAAAAACTTACCTAAAATAGTTATCCCGTAATAGACCTATACCACTTCCTAAAACATTCTTAACTTGCTAAATCACAACCAAATCATGTGATCTTGGGCTCATTAGATATGTAATTGAAAAACCTTTCTAATAATACCAAAAAAGCCAAACGGATGAGTTTTGGTGCTTAAAAAGTAGGCTACAAATAAAATGACAAAAATAGAAGATAAATAAAAAAAGGACGCCCATGTCCGTGACACATGCTAGAGTCTTAACCATCAGTCTCGTCCACGTCTGTGCTTGTAAACCTTGAATTATTTCGCATTGTTGTTGTCACCATCACCAACACATATCATAAAGCTTCGGGAACAATTGTCATCATCAATGATATCCAATTAGCGTTGGGTTGCTGAAACATAACTTTGATGGCTCGATTCTAGGAAACCGGGGCCTGCTGTAGTTGGAGGTGTTCTCAAGGACAAGAGTGGTATTACCAGGTGGGCTTTCTATGGCCCAATTGGAATCACGGACTCTAAAGAGGCAGAGCTAAGAGCAATCATGTAGGCCGTCAAGATTCCGATCCCAACATCCTTTGTAGGTTGGTAGTAGAGGGAGATTCGCTTAATGTCATCGGGTGGATGGATGGTAGCCACCCTTTCTATTGGAGGTTTGCACAGATAATCAAAGAGATCCAGGACAGAGTGGTGAATTTCCAAGTGAGTTTCCAACATGTCAGGACATCTGCCGATAGCAATGCAGATAGATTAGCCCGGATGGGTGCTGGGAGGGAGTCTTCTGAGATTTTTTTTAATTTTTTTTGTTTTCGTCCCCCTTGAGGTTTCTATTGTTATTTTGGTTTAGTTTTTGTCTTCTTGTTCTCTCTTTCTTTTGACCATCTCGATCATGGGGTTTGCCCTTTTCTTCTTCTTTTAATAAAATTCTCTACCATTAAAAAAAAAACAATTGTCACCCACTTTCAGCCATAGCACAATGAATTGAATTATGATTCACATTCTCTTCCACTTCTCGATGCAGAATGCGCATACTAACAAACTTGACCTTCCGTGATGAAGAATGAAGATTACTGTCAATTTCTTTTTTGTTGAACCCATTTAACAGGAAGTCCTCCACCCAAGATGGAACATGCTCATCACACAACTTTTATAGGTGATGGTCTAACCCTTGCAAAAATAAGAAACATATGGAATGGTTATTTTTCTATACAGTGTGTTACTTTTCTCTGTGTATGTTTGTGTGTCCTCTTGCCATTGACTTTTACATTTACTCAAAAAGTTAAATGTCATTGACATTAATAAAATGATCTTGTGTTTTTGGTAGAAGATCAGCTTCATTTCGCTTTTGATATTGTACCATTTGTTAACAATTGGGTGCATGTCTCTACCGAGGTCCTCCTCTAATCTTGGTTAGGCCTATTTGTATGATGCTTTTGCATGGATCTGGCTGTAGACTAACATAGAGCTCGTTTGTTCATGCATCAATCTTTCTTGAGCCTTTATAGTTGTTAAAGTATAAAAGATAAATAACACCATTCTCCAACAGTTTAAGCTTTTGGAGAAGTTGGTAAGTTAATATGGTATCAAAGCCAAAGGTCTCGAGTTCAAACCTCCCGGATAGCAAAAATCCACATGCGATGGTCGGCCCAAAGTGGGAACACATATGCCAGGTGTTTCCCAAGTGGGCCACACGTGCGGGGGAGTGTTAAAGTATAAAAGATAAATAACACCATTCTCCAATAGTTTAAGCTTTTGGAGAAGTTTCTAACTTGGTATCAGAGCGAAATGTCCAAGCTATGAATTTAGAGTGTGCTTTGAGAGTTGGTATCAGATGGTATCAAGTGACAGATCAGAGCAGGTTGTGAATGCAAGAGTTTGTTAAGGAGCTATGATACAGTTGGTATCTGTGCTGGCATAGTTGCAATGTTTGCAGCTATGATTAGTGCATCTCTAGTGCATGTTGCTTTGCACAAAGGAACTGGAAATGCTTTCAGTTGTGGCAGCGTTGGAAAGAGCTTGAATGTTAGCACACCAAGTTGCAAGTGCTAAGTCACGGATGTCTTTGAATCTAACACTTTGAAAGTCCATTAATCAGCTGAAGAAGAGCAGAAATTACGTGGGTATGATCCTTTCTGTAAACTCTCTCTTATTCTACTTGAGTCACGCAATAGAGGCGCGATGGCCTGGAAAGATTTGTAACACCAGTGTTTGGTTAAGCATTGCTCAATGGATTTGCTCGAAGCTTGATACAATGTCAGAGCAGCAACCGTCAGCGAACAGGTTGGCATCTTTCAGTGACCCACCGATGTGTGAGATCAAAAGTGGCAGTTGGGGAGTTGTGAATGCTCCGTTGCAGTGTTGGCTAAACATCGATGTGTTTGCATAAGGCCTTGAGGGCTTGTTATGACAAAGGGTTAGCTGCTGGCATAAGCCTTCCCCTATCAGATGAGGTGCTGAACGTGTCGGCACCAAGAGCTCACCGAAGTGAATTTACTTACTCAGTGTGATGGCATAACCAGTTTGACGAACTAGTAGTATGCTCTCAGGGTGAAGAGGAAGCACCGACGAACCTGGGTCAAGGTAGCACCCGCGAGAAGGGTGTCCATACTGGGGGCCAACAGGGTGAAGGTGTTTGTGACCTCGACGAACTAGCAGACATGCTCAGAGTGAAGAGCGGTCAATGACTGAAGTACTTGGATGGAAGTTCACAATCACAATCACAATCACAATCGAGCATGCGTGATGCTCATCTCAGAAAGACCTTGGAATGGACGCCAAGGCCGCTTAGATCGACAATGGGTTTGCTGTGCTGATATGGGACAGTGTGGTGAGTTCAGATGACATATGGGCAGACTGTGTTGGTATGGGACGACATGTTATGTTTGTGTGTTTCTGGCTGCTTTAGAATCTCTGTGTTTGTAGAAACTGAAAGGAGAGCTCAATCTGAATGATGGAAGATTTGGGTGGTTAGCACTGTGAGTACTAGCCGCGAGTGCCCAAGGAGACTATTTGTGGCATAACTAAGCGTCGCAGCTAGGGATGTAGTTGGTTCCCCATATGATCATGCACCTGGAAGGGTAGCAGGTGCGTTGTGCTGATTGATCCCCACAGGGGATTTTTGGCCTCAGGAGGAGGTGGGACTGATGTGGTGGAGTGCTGACTGATGTGGTGGAGTGCTCAGATCCATCATCACCGATTGTAGGTTAGCCAAAACCTTCCGTGCTGAAAGTGATGGCATGCTATCCGGTTGTAGGTTAGCCAAAACCATCCGTGTCGAAAGTGATGGCACGCTATCCGGTTGTAGGTTAGCCAATACCTTCTGTGCCAAAAGTGACGGCACGCTATCCGGTTGTAGGTTATCCAAAACCTTCCGCATCGTTTGTAGGCATCGTCAGAAAATTTTCGCCTAGTTTGATGGATTCCGAGAAAACTATCGTTGTTGAAGATAACTCCAGCAGAGCTACAAAGCAGTGGTTGGCAGAACTTGAGGCAATGTGGTATGCGGTAGAAGTCAGAATGCGTTGATTGTCGAAGTACTCGTAGTAGCTATTTTCAAGATTGATAAGTCATTGCTATTGTGGAACTGAGCTTCACAGAGCGCTCAGTGTCGACGAGGGCGTCGACGTTATCAGGTGGGGGAGTGTCACGGGAAAACAGTTCAGGACACAACCGGTATTAAAATCCAATGAATAAGATCGTTTTTTATGGAGGACTTATATATACTTCGGTCATATATGCAATGGGGTTCGCCGAGGGTCGGTTTGGATTATTCCGTGAAAAAATGATTTGGGGGAGCACAACCCGTTTATGCCGTGGCTAATAAAGACGGATCGTTCAGATCATTTTATGGAGGAAATGTGCAAGGCATGCCAAATTCAAGTAGTAACTCATCATTTGGGCAGCTCAAGATAGTCCAATAGAGGGGATTTAGAGGTACAACTTGGTTGTGCCGCGGCCCCATCAATTTGATAACTCGAATCAGCCCATGGAAATGTTCTAAAGAGCGCAACCAATCTACAATGTGGTCTACCTATTGGATGGCTTGGATCATCTCAAGGAAATAATTAGGAAGGCGCGGCCAATTCGGACCATGGCACATTCAAATTTGAAGGGTACGGATCACCCTATAGAAATGATTTAGGAGTGTGCTACTAAATCGCATTAAACCATCAATTGGACAGTTAGGATCATCCCATCGGGTTGATTCAGGTATAATTTATTCATATCATGAAGGCCTCTAACAAATGAACGGATAGGATCTTCCATTTGTGACGTTGGATAAGGTCTGTTGTACGATAATACGAGGGGTAAATTCGTTATTTCCTTGAGAAGAATGGAAGGGCATTGTGAAGAAAGATTAAGGCTCACATAAGAGGAAGGACGACGTTGTCATTTTGGGCTTCTAAATTAAAATCCAAACACTGGTGGGAAACTTGCTTATTTGTTAGATTTTTCTCTTAACAATATGTAAGCATCCTATTCGGTGGTCTACAAAGCATAAAAAAAGAAGAAAGCATATTGTTGCTAAAAGACAAAAGGGATATACTTCTTTAATGTTGAAGAACAATTATGGAATGTTTCCAAGACTCCCTATTTCGGTGTTATTAAAATAACCAAGGAAGGTTTGGTAAGAAAAACTTTTGATTGTGCAAAAGATTCTATGAAAAGGAAAGTGCTGTGACTATCTCTCTCTCTCATTCTCACAAAGTGCAACCGAATATCCTCTTTGCCAAAAGAAGGGTCGATTATGCTAAAAAGGGTGGGAATTGTGGTGTGCAACATTGGAGTTTTTCTCATGTAATAGAAGGTTTCTCAAGAGATGAAGGATTTCATTAGTAGCTTGCCATTCAAGAGGGGTAAGAAGTTAGAAACTTGCCCAAACCATTCAAGACATAAGCTATATAAAAAAAAGAGAGACAATTCTCGTGCTTTTTTTCTTGGTGAGTCAGAGTGCAACTTTATCTCTCTATTTTTCCTCTTCCCTATGCGTTGATCGAATCCCCTACTTTTTCGTCAATTTCTCTCATTCGGTTGGAATCAAGCGCATTGGATTTCTCTCATCCCTACAATATAATGATCAAGTTCTCCATCAGCAAGCAGGTCCCTTTATTTTAAATTCTAGTTCATGTTTTCTAAGCTATATGGCATGGTTTAACTTTTTAGTTTTTAAGACACAAATGCATGTTGCTGTTTCGAGTTCCAAATTGCATGTTATGGTTTAGCTAAATTTCATGTTTAATCCAAAGATTAACTAGGAATTAAAAGTTTTGAATTTCATTAGGATGATTTGATTAAACCTGTAGAATGTTTAGGGAATTCCGGATTCATTGGTCCTTTTAGAAATCTCGAATTTTCTTTGGGAAAAATTAATTAAACATTTTAAACCGAAAAACATAAAATTTCTATTTCATTTAAAATCCAGTCCTAAACACCCTCTTTGGAAAGGAAAATCCAGTCCCAAACACCCTCTTTGGAAAGGAAAATCCAGTCCCAAACACCCTGTTTGGAAAGTAAAATCCAGTCCCAAACACCCTGTTTGGAAAGCAAAATCCAGTCCCAAACACCCTGTTTGGAAAGTAAAATCCAGTCCCAAACACCTTGCTTGGAGAGCAAAATCAATTCTCAAACAGCCCGCTTGGAATCCAAAATCCATTCCCAAACAGCTCATTAGAATGAAATAATCACAGCCCATTAATCATTAAAAGACAAAAAGTAGTAAGACAAAACGTGGTAGTGCCAATATCGTTCTAGTCATAGCGCTAGCTGTTTGTCTTTAAACAGATTTTTCAACCTCTAAACAGTAGAATCGTGTAAAATGGTCAACTACAAAGTTGTAGATATTTTCGTGCCGTTTCCAACGAGTATTCGTGCTTGATCAGAGGACAAGCGGTTAAAAAGTTATGGCCAAAATGGTTGCAGCACACCTTTAGGCATTTCTAGTTTAATGTGGCTGTCCTTCAGCTTGAAGCACAATTTCGAACTACTAAACCACAAATTCACAGAAAATGGTAAACTACAAAGTTGAAGCCCCTTGAAATATCTTTACAATACATATTCGTATGTTAAATTGGGCTAAGTGGTTAAAGAGTTATGACAGTTTTAGTGGGCTACATTTGCTAAATCTTTAAATGGTTAAGGTTTTGTCGAATTTGTGCAATTGTCAAAACATGGTTGTGTTAATATCATTCTCTAAAGCGAAAGTAAAATACACTAATTTAAAATACACCCAACCTAAAAGTCACAAATCTAAGATTTACTTATTTAAAAACCACTAATCTAAATCCGTTAAAAGTCATTAACCAAAAGACCATTAAAAGTTGCAAGTGAAACTAAAGGCTTATAAATAAACAACCTAAAAGAAACTAAACACATATATAAACTCCCAAATAATTAAAAGCTTCAAGAAAACTCTAAAAGACTCAGCAAACCCAAAAAGAACTCAAAATTCCAGAGATCTTTGGATTCGGAATCCCTTAGTTGCCCTTAGAGACCTTAGAAATCATTGATTTCCTTTGTAAATTCGCTATACTGCGATAGTTTAACCGCTGAGATCGCATTCATAATCATATACTATTTGTGATCGATTCTGCATAATTTGAACGTGTAAATTATAGTATGTTGTTGGCTCCGAGGTCCACCGTCCA
The DNA here is from genome assembly GCF_043159265.1 of Tasmannia lanceolata. Lineage (NCBI taxonomy): Eukaryota > Viridiplantae > Streptophyta > Magnoliopsida > Canellales > Winteraceae > Tasmannia > Tasmannia lanceolata. Next base: position 4,360,014 of record NW_027518721.1, read on the forward strand.
CGAAAATCCTGAGAAACATGCTAGGCAATAATATACTATAATTTACGTGTTAAATTATACGAGGGTTGAGAGCACGATGCCCTTCCATGTATGCAACTCAAGGCCAAACTTGCCAGAATTAGAGCCATTGGTATTCCTTAGATCTTAGGAATCGAAAGCTTTTAAAGAATTGAAAATCATCAATTCCAGCGAGTTGATGTCTTTGGAACCGTTGGATTGCGGTTTCCATTGTAGGAACCCTCAGGGCCCCTTTAGGAACACTTACGTCACGTCGTGTCCTAGAGTTAGGAGTCCAGCCACATCACGGCCGTTTGCTATGGATAACAACCGTGCCATAGATCTAGTTACACTAGTTACCCCACTTTTCCCATAGGACTGGCCTAGTTACCCAGGATGTAGGTTAACCTGCATTAGTCTAAGGGAAGTCTTGCACTTAGCTAGGGCCATATAGCATCTTAGATGAAGTCCTAGGATAATAAAACTATTCCACTTGAACTAAATAATCTCTCTTAAACTGTTGAAACAGTCCATCCAATCTAGATCGGTGTCATAGATGAGTTAGGCATAAGTAGCTTAGTTCAGGTGCACCGAACTACGATCAACTCTGATTCCAGTGAGGCTGGGATACGTAGGCAACTTGGATACTTGAGTGGCATACCAAGCCCGAGTCTGCTCCACACATAAATGGTGGGATTTTGTATATTACTTTTTTTAAATTTCTAACTAAATTAATTAAAATATACATGATTTCCCTAAAATTAGAATTTTAGGAGAACTTTCACTTAGATTGAATTCAAACAAATTAAGAAAATCAAGATACGCATTTAGGAATTACATTGAAATTAGATCTTAGGATGTATGTCACGTAGTTCGCACATTAATATAGAGTTATATGAGCAATTTAAAAGAAATTCAAAAGAGTTAACTTTTGGAATTGAAGACCGATTATCGGGCAGGAATGGTGCATGTGGTGGTAATTTCCCATACCTTCCATTCTCGTAACCAGGTAACAAGTCTAGATTTCTGGTCAATTATGGGTCATAGATCCCTCATCTAGGTGGCGACTCTGTCACTCTCTTTTGCGTGGAATTCGGATTACCTTAGTGATCCCAAGTTCACGGAAAAGATGAATTAAATCATACCTTGCTAGGCTCAGCGGCTTTCCCCTGCCCTTATGGGTACTGGGTTGCACGTTTGTTTGCACCCTATGGCTTGGTTGCTGCCTGCTTGGTTGGGTAATTAAAATCAATAATAAAAAGCACACGCCAATCGCGTGGGTACGAGAGACCAAGAGAGAGGGTGGCGGCTCGCGCCCCACCCCTCTCGCGGGATCGGGTCTCATAGTTTGGCGACTCTGCTGGGGACCACCTAACTTCATTAAAACTTCAAAGGATAACTCATTTGAATTTAATTTAACTGGCTCATAAAAATTCTATCTCTTATATGCTTGGTAGATTAGTTTGTTTACTTTCTCATCACATATTACTCAAACTTAATCTAACAAAACCTGAAGGCATCATAGATTGCACAAACATATTGCACACACTTACATCACTTGCATCTAAATCCTTGCATCTCACATGCACACACATCCTATTTTAGGAACCTGGAGTGTTATCTAGCATGGTTGACTGGGATTTGATCACCTGGTGCCTCTGTGCTAGAGAAGCATTCCACCCTTAGCCTAGTACCTTTATGGTGCGTAAACGGGTTTCTTGTTTACGTACTGATACGCCGGACACTGGTACAGTATATTGACCACGGATTCGCGCTAAGGGAACTCTTGGCCTTACCCCTAGATTAACCCACACATGCATGTAGTTTACGAACACACGTGCATAGCTTAGGATATCCTACCAATTTGTGTCTCGATTAGGCCGTAGTCCATCTTCCAATGGCTACGATCGGTCCTTAGGTATACAAACAAAGTCATGAGTCGAGATCCTCTCTCCACTCTGTTAGATTAGGATTACGATTGATGCCTTCAGGTAACCCTTGTCAAAATGTAAAAAGATTAAAAAACTTTCCCTTTGGGATTATGATATAAATCCCATCTTTCGCAAGATCTCATAGGATTGGTCTATTCTTGATCTATCCGTTGAAAGCAATCCTATGCAATCTCATCTAATCTTTTGATCATATGCCTTTCATTCTTCTATCATGTGATTCGATCATGTCTTTATACTTTCTTTAAACTGGCAGGAACTTGTTCCAATCTCATGTTTATGTAATCTTGATCCTTCTTGTATCCCTTCTCTTGGCTTACAGGCACCATGTCTACTCGTAAAATTCTCGATTGGATCCGTGGTACATTAAAGGAATCACACATCTATGCCATAGGTGAGCAAGAGAAAATCTCTTCGGCTACATAGCAACCATTAAGCTCGATTGGGGATTACTCTATGCCGCATCAGAGTGTTGGAACCCCGATCATCATGTCTTCCGTTTTGGCAACCAAGAAATGTGTCCCACTTTTGAAGAATGGTGTGCCTTGTTGGAATATCCTGTGGATGGCTCTCTGGTGAAGCCATCCTGTGTGTCGGATTATCGTCCTTTGTTCCTTCGCTTAATGAATAATCCAGTTGAATCCATGGACACATTGGCGCTGTTGATACTCAAAAAGCCCAACGTCGCGCTTTGAGATTCTGCTCCTTTGCTAGGTTCCTCACTGTCCAGCCTTCTCGATTTGCGTCAGCTGTTCTTTTAGATCTCTTTGATCAAATGGATCGTGGCGCCAATCCAATTCCTACTATACTTGCAGAAACCTTCAATGGATTGGATGATATGGCTCGTCTTCATGCCAGCTTAGGTCCAGGCTCTTACGTTCGCTCTTTCGTTGGGTCCTTCTCAGGATGTCCTGCATTACTCTAGGTGTGGTTATGCCACAAGCTAAAAATTGCAGCTCTTGTACATTTCGATCATACGTTGTACACCTTCAGCGAATGGCGTCATGATGTTTCCTTCGATCATAAAAGCGATTGGGCTGATTGGTTAAGTTCTCGCCAACAAGATCAGATTCGTTGGCAAATTCCTGGAATCCAAGAAGCTGTCTTCAACACTGGAGAAGCTAACTATGTTCACTTTCTTGGTCTAAAAAAGACTTCCTTTATGTTCCTGCCAGGATTCTGCGTCAGTATGGAAGGGAGCAATCTATTGTGCCTCCCCTTCATCATTTTTATCTGCTTGAGGATCTCAAGCCCAAGATTGTCAGAGCCGTTTCATCTGCTTGGGATGTCAAAATCATCAAACCTTTAAAGGAGTCAGTTGAGGAAGATTATCGTCCGAAGAAGAAGTCTAGAAAGAATGTTTAGTCTTATGTTTAATCTTATTAGTTTATGTTTGGAAGAGTGAACCATGTACTCAAGCTTTAATGATTGATCAATAAAGTCCATCTTTCTCTTTCATTATCTTCGTCTATGTGTGTATCATCATCTATTTTTCTCTGTGATTTTAAAATACGCCTTTCAAATATTTTAGGAAAGTGACACCATAGCTAAGCATACTACTCCTTGGGTTCGGATTTCTTTACGATTGGAGAGGAAATCTGTCTCTCCGCCACCTTCTCTGAGAACCCCGTAATCTACTTCTTTCCCACCCTCATCCTCACCAATGGCAGAAAACCAAGATAATCCTCCACCCGTTGCTGTTACCGATACTCTCGCCTTAATTCTCCAGCAACTTCAAGAGCTCAAAGAGGAGAACCGAGTTATCAAGGCCCAACTTTCTGAGAAGTTGGGGCCATCGTCTTCCAAAGATAAAGGGCCTATGCACCATACAGCTGCTTCAGCAGCACCTGCCCAGCCAGTGTTCATCCCTATCCCGGATAAAACCGAAGAAGAGTTGGAAAAAGAACAGTACAACGAGGATCACAGTAAGTCTTCTCAATCCACGGTTGATAAGACGGTTATGGAGAAATTAGAAAGTCTTACCAGGAAATTTCAAGACATCCTACTTCAAGATCAGGGTTGTTTCAACCCAAGTGATCTTACATTGTTCCCCAAAATTCGTCTGCCTGCCAATTTTCAAATGCCAGATTTCGATAAATATGATGGTGTGGGTTGTCCAATCACCCACTTACAGATGTTTACCATCATGTGTCTGCCTCAAGGCTTATCTCCTGAGCAAATGGCCCAACTATTCCTTGTTTTGCTCACTAAAGTTGCTAGGAGATGGTTCATGGTCCTAGACAAAACCCGTTATAAGACATGGAAGGACATCGGTGAACAATTTATCAAGCAGTTCAAATATGATGATGGGACGAAAATCACTAGAAAGGATTTAGAGAGAATCAAGCAAGACTCAAAGGAATCTTTTCTAACCTTCGTAAAAAGATGGAGGAAACTGGCAGCCAAGATGATGGAGCGCCCTTCTGAGGAAGAACAGGTTCAAATAATCATGAAAAATATTTCCCCCCAACTCCAGTATCACATGTCATTGCAATATTATCCAGACTTCAAACACTTCATCGTGGCAGGCACCCAGATAGAGGAGGCTATGGCTCAAGGTGTATTCAACCGTAGCAACCCAAACACCAAGGATTTCAAAAAAGTCTCCTCCAGCCCAAGTTAGTAATATTTCTCGTTCCAATGCTCAGTCATCTAGGTCCCAGGAACCTCTAGTGATGGACTATACCCAACCCGCGGCTGCACCTCGACAACGAACCCAGGTAGAATTTACCCCTCTTCCTATTCCACCTTCAGAGGTACTTAAGCAATGTCTTGCCTCAGGTCGCATAACCCTACCCGCCATCCGGCCTCCCCCCAATCCTCTACCTGCAAATTGGCGAGCTGACCAACACTGTGAGTATCACAGGGGTCCTAGTCATCTTACTGACAACTGCATTGCCTTGAAATTTAGAATTCAGAAACTCATTGATGAGAAAGGCATTGCATTCCAACCAAGACCCAATGTTACCCAAAACCCACTACCTGGTCATACCAATCCTCCTGCTGCCATTAATGCCATAACCATAGGAGATTCTGAGTTTGACTCTCTCACCCTCATCTGCACCTTAGAACTCGTTTCTGAACCTCAAATCATCTTCTGTGATGAGTCATACCTAAAGAGTCTGTATCTCCCTTGGTGATTACCTATGAGCCACAAGTTCCTCAAGTTATTACTTATGACGAACCGGAGCTAGATGAGGTCAGACATATTACTAGGGGAGGATGGATCTTCAAACCTGCTGAACTAAGAGTCGAAAATCCAAGGGCATTGGCTCGAGGAGAAGAGCCACAATATGTGAAAGACCCAGATGATAAGGTTATGCAACAGTTGAAGAAAACTTAGGCTGTTATATCTATTTGGGTATTACTGATAGCGTCAAAGAAACACAGTGAAGCCGTATTAAGAGAATTGAATACTACACATGTATCCTCAGAAATATCTCCAGAACAATTGGCTGAGGTTGTTGCTCTAACCCAGGCTGCCAGAGTCATTAGCTTCTCAGATCAAGAGCTGCCTCCTCAAGGTCGGAATCATACTAGAGCTCTTCATGTCACCATTGTCTGTCAAGGCAAGAAAGTACCATCTGTGTTAGTAGATAACGGATCTGCGTTGAATGTGTGTCCGTTGAGAACTGCCGTTACCTTGGGTTTCGGTCCCACTGATTTTGCCGAATCAACCCTTGGAATCCTCGCATATGACAACACTCGCAGAAATGTAGTTGGGGTCCTTACCACCAAGATTGTTGTAGGTGGTCAAGAATTTGAAGTTGAGTTTCAAGTTATTGACATTAAGGCCTCTTTTAATATGCTTCTGGGACGTCCCTGGTTGCATAAGAAAGGTGCTGTTGCTTCAACCCTTCATAAAAAATTGAAGTTCATCAAAGATGGAAAGTTGATCACGGTTAGAGGTGACGAAGAGCCAGAAACAGGACAAATAACATGAGAAACTCTGATCCTCCCAGTTGTAAAAGCAGAAGACTACAACTTGAATGGTTTCTCGTTCGACGTTGCTGCTATTTCCTATGAAGAGGCCTCTCAGGAGGAGTTGTGTTTACCTTTTGCCATCAGTCATGTGGTTGCTAAGATAATGAGAAAAATGAATTACTTTCCTGGCATGAATTTGGGCCGGGATCCAAGCAAGGCGTCTCACTGGCGCCCAATCAAAGCAAACCATGGAACTTTCGGTCTCGGATATGTACCTACTGAGGAAGAGGAAGAAGCCATGGAAGAATTGTTGAAATTGAGGGAAGAAATCCGCCGCACCGGAGGGGTACTCCCAATGGCTCCATACTCCTTATCGATGAATGGACACTTTGTCAGGGAAGGCGAGACTTCACCATACTATGGGTTTTCTGAACCATGGTATGACTCGTTGACAGGAATCATGATACCTGGTTTTGAAATATTTAGTGGCCTTGCTCTCCCAGAAACAGAATCGCTGGTGCATTATGTTGAGAAAACTGTTGAGGACTGGTTAGTCTACCTTGAGCCAGATATGTTGGGGTCCTTGTTTGAAGAAGATGAGCCTGATGTTGCTTGGCAGGAGTTGCCAGTTTTAGACCATTCTGAAGAACAAGAAGAGACAGACCGTGAAGATGTGCTAGTAGCGGTTATTCAGAGCGATGCTACCTTTACTGAACCTCAGAGTCAGATTGAACCTGCAACAGAAAATCTTTCAAACTGGAGTTCTAATATTTTTCCTACTTATCTTATTGCTTAGTCGAGTCCAGTCAAGTTGATTAAGTCCGTGTCAGTGCCTAGTCTAGGCGAGTCATTTTCTGATTTTATTTATAGTGTGAATCCTGAGCCTGTTCAGGATGAGTCCAATGATGATGATGTAATTTCTTTCAAGTCAATGAAATCCGATTCTTAGTATGTCTCTGTGTTTGCTTCTGACTTTAATAATGATAACACCCCCTCCTCAGACGAGGAAGAAGGGATCGACGTTCCGCTTGAATTGCAGCATATGCTCAAACCCGAGCCCAGCCTCTTAAAGATGAAATCGAAATTATAAACATCGGAACAGAAGATTTAATACATGAAATACGAATTGGAAATACTCTGTCTCCTAAAAAGCGCGATGAATTAATAAACCTACTTAAGGAATATAAAAAAGTTTTTGCCTGGTCCTACAAAGATATGCCCGGGTTGAGTGAAGACATCGTCCATCACAAGCTGCCTTTGTTACCAGGAATTAAACCTAAAAAGCAGAAACTAAGGCGAATGAAGCCCGAGTGGATCTTGAAAATAGAGGAAGAAATTAATAACCAGCTGCTGACTGCTGGGTTTCTACAAGTAGTGGAATATCCAGAATGACTTGCAAACATAGTGCCTGTACCAAAGAAAGATGGAAAGGTGAGAATGTGTGTAGATTTCAGGGATTTGAACAAGGCAAGTCCAAAAGATGATTTCCCTCTACCACATATCGATATCCTGGTAGACAATACGGCCGGGCATGAATTACTATCTTTCATGGATGGTTTCTCCGGTTACAATCAAATTAAGATGGCACCCGAGGACATGACTAAGACCCCGTTCATTACACAATGGGGGACCTATTGCTATCGGGTAATGCCATTTGGTCTAAAAAATGCCAGTGCAACATACCAAAGAGTAGCTACAGCCTTACTCCATGACATGATACATACAGAAGTCGAAGTCTATGTCGATGATATGATTGTGAAAGCCAAAGAAATGAGCGATCATATCCCGAATCTCAAAAAGTTCTTTGAAAGAATACTCAAATATCAGTTGCATCTGAATCCGAGCAAGTGTATATTCGGGGTTACATCCAGTAAATTGCTGGGGTTTATGGTGAGCCAAAGGGGCATATAGGTAGATTTTCAGAAGATTAAGGCTATCCAGGAGATGCCGCCACCTAAAACCGAGAAGGAAATTCGAGGATTCCTAGGAAGGATACAGTTCCTAAGACGATTCATTGCTCATCTTACATCAACTTGCGAACCTATCTTTAAGCTCTTAAAGAAAAATTCTTCCAAAGAATGGACAGAGGAATGTCAATAGGCCTTTGAGAAGATAAAGCAAAGTTTGTCTGAGCCACCGATATTAGCACCAGTAATACCGGGACACCCATTGCTGCTTTACTTGTCAGTAACAGAAACCACCATGGGTTGTATGTTAGCACAACAAGATCCAGAAACCAAGCATGAAAAGATTGTATATTATCTTAGTAAGAAGATGTTGGAGTATGAACAGAAGTACACTGTCCTAGAAAAAACCTGCTTATCTTTGGTTTGGGCTACTCAGTGACTCAGGCATTATCTTTTATCACATAAGGTTCTGCTTTTGTCAAGGATGGATCCTCTGCAGTATCTCTTTGAAAAATCAGCCCTGACAGGCAGGTCTGCCAGATGGTTATTGTTGTTATCTGAGTTTGACATCACCCATGTAACCCAAAAATCAGTAAAGGGTCGAGCCATTGCTGAATAATTGGTAGAAACACCCCGAGAAGAAAGTCAGCCTTTCAAACCGATGTTCCCAGATGAAGAGAACATGATGGTAGAAGATGAATATCGAAAAATTGGTTGGACCCTCTATTTTGATGGAGCAGCAAACCAAGCAGGGCAGGGAGTAGGGGCATTGCTTATGTCACCCTGAAATGAGCATATCTCCCTTGCCGTTAAGTTACAATTTAATTGCACCAACAATATGACAGAGTATGAAGCATGCATTGTTGGGCTTGAGGCCGCATTGGCCCTAGGCATAGAGGATCTTGACGTATATGGAGATTCGAAGTTAATCATTTGCCAAACTCAGGGGGAGTGGAGAACCAGAGAAGAAAAGCTACAGCCATATCATGAATACTTGGATGTTCTTGTTCAACAATTCCGGTGCATCACTTTCAGTTATTTACCAAGGTTGAAGAATAGATTCGCCGATGCCTTAGCAACGTTAGCTTCTATGATTGACATACCTCACAATATGAAGATGAGACCAATCATGGTTTAGGAGCAATGGCTCCTGCATATATTGATGCTATAGAAATAGCTGCAAGATGTCCCGATGGTAAGCCATGGTATACGGACATAAAGAACTACATCTCAGGCCAGGGGCATCCCGATGAGGCTTCAAATAAAGAAATAAGGACTTTGCAGAGATTGGCAGCTAATTTTGTCATTTGTGGAGGAGAGTTATATCGACGGTCTTTCGACGGAATTCAACTCTTATGTGTCACTGAAGATCAGGCAGAAGAAATTCTCGCAGATATTCATGAAGGGGTGTGTGGGACTCATATGAATGGGAAGATGTTGGCAAGGAAGATCCTACGTCTGGGGTACTATTGGCCAACATTGGAAGCAGATTGTCACACATTTGTGAATAAATGCTATAAATGTCAGATACATGCGAATCTCATCCATGTACGACCCACCGAATTGCATTTCTTACCTCTCCTTGGCCGTTTTCGGTGTGGGGAATTGACATTATTGGCAAGATTTCTCCTAAGTCATCTAATGGTCACGAGCACATACTCGTTGCAATTGATTACTTCACCAAGTGGGTTGAGGCCGCTTCTTACGCAAAGCTTACATCCGTATCAGTTGCTAAATTCATACGCACCAATATCATATGCAGATATGGAATTCCCCATGAACTTATCTCAGATAACGGATCTCATTTCAAGAAGGAAGTAATCACTCATTGCCAAGAGTTCAAGATTAAGCATCATAAATCCTCACCTTATCGGCCGCAGACAAATGGAGCGGTAGAAGTTGCAAACAAAAATGTCAAGGCCATCATTAGCAAAATGTCAGAAACCTATAAGGATTGGTCGAATAAGCTACCGTACGCCTTGTGGGCTTACAGAACATCAATTAGAACTTCAATTGGAGCAACCCCTTATTCTCTTGTTTATGGGATGGAAGCAACGCTACCTATTGAGATCCGTATACCTTCGCTCCGAGTGTTGACTGAGGCTAAGTTGCCAGAAAATGAATGGGCAGATGCCAGATATAAAGAATTGAACATGCTAGATGAGAAGAGGTTAAAGGCGCTTTACCATGTGCAGGGTTACCAGCGCAGAATAGCTCGGGCCTTTAATAAAAAGGTTAAGATAAGAGATTTAGAAGAAGGCAATCTTGTTCTAAAAGAGAACCGAGCAACAGTGTTTGACCCAAGGGGCAAGTTCAAACCAAACTGGTCAAGACCGTACATTGTGGACCAAATCTTACCTGAAAAAGCCGTCAAGCTCCGTAATTTAAATGGAGAAATATTACCAGAACCAACAAACCTTGATCAACTCAAAAGGTTCTATGCTTGAACACCAGAAGGCCGTCTTTTGGCCGAATAAATCCCAAATTCATAACCCAAGATAATATATATATATATATATATATATATATATAAAACCTTTTGCGAACCCTTTTGAGCCTAAGCAATATTTTCCTTTGAAAACGCATCAAACTAGGGGCATTCGCCCCGAACTACGCATGACCTGATCCCTACACTGGGGTACGTAGGCAGCTCGGTCAAACTGAGTTTGGTTGTTTCAAAAGAAGAAATTCAATCATTCCAAAAGGAAGTTATTCAAAAAAAAAGGAAGACAAAAAGAAACAAAAAGAAACAAAAAGAGAGAAAGAACAAAAATAATAATAATTTACCTTCAAACTAGGGGCATTCGCCCTGAACTACGCATGACCTGATTCTTACACTGGGATACGTAGGCAACCTGTTCACAGGTTCGGTCGAAATTTTTACAAAACCTTAAGCCATTCTTTGAAAAGCCCTACCTCACCTATAAAGTCCTTTTGGTGTTCAAGTAAAAAAAAATGAATGAAAAAAGAAAAAAAAGGAAAAAAAGAAATCGAGCTTGAAGATCCGCTAGATTGAAAACCTGAAAAGGCAATCTAAGCAAAATTTAGGATCATTCCCTTGCTAAGTTGAAAACCTGAAAGGGCGGCTTAGGCAAAATTTAAGGGGATGGCTTGCTGAGTCGAAAACCTGAAAAGGCGATTCAGGCAAAAAGTTAAGGCCGAGCGGTCTGCCAAGTTGAAAATCCAAAAAGGGGGACTTGGTCGTGGTAAGATTGGGTTTACTCCAGAAGAATTACATTGATCTCTGAAATCACAGTAGGTCAGGCAAAGCTAATAACAACGATTCTTGAAACTAGGGGCATTAATTTCGAGCAATCAGAAGGTTGATAGAAAAATACATACTGTTTTAAATAATAAGTGAAGATGTTTATTAATAGAGAAACATTCTTTAAAAAGAGGCTAAGCCTAACCAAAAAGAAAATACTGATAAGTCAGAAGCATCACGGGAGTACTTGAGTAATCTTTTTTATATTGTCATTTTATTACAAATGCCTGGGGTTTTATTTTTAGCATTTTTTTACAAATTCTATTTTAAGAATTGTTGTAGGGTGCAATCACTCTGAAAACAGGTTTAGCAACAGGTTCTGAGAAACTTGGAAAAAATAGGACTGTCATGAATGGCTAAAGATCTTTGAAGAATAACTCTGATGAAAGAATAGAAGAAAGTTAGAATGCCTTAGGCAGGGGCAGGATACTAATGAAATGGCATTTCAATTTCGGGTCTTGAAAGTCCTTTATTATATAGTGTTATCAATTCCTTTGCTATTAAATAGAAATTTCGATTTTCTTTTTCTGATAATCTCTGTCAAAACTCAAATTATCGTATCTCTTATTCCCTTTGAGCATCATACAAATACGATGTCTCATTTCCTTAGAATCCGTATAAATATGGTATTTCATTCTCTCTAAGTCTATTTGAAAATGGTCTCTTATCCTCTTTGAGCATCATACGAATATGATGTCTCATTTCCTTGGAATCCGTATAAATACGGTATTTCATTCTTTCAGAGTCCATTTGAAAATTGTCTCTTATTCTCTTTGAGTAGCCTACGAATATGATGTCTCATTTCCTTGGAATCCGTATAAATACGGTATTTTATTCTCTCTGAGTCCATTTGAAAATGGTCTCTTATTCCTTTGAGCGTCATATGAATATGATGTCTCATTTCCTTGAAATCTATATAAATACGGTATTTCAAATCCCTTTGAGTCCATTCAAAAATGGTCTCTTATTCTCTTTGAGCATCGTACGAATATGATGTCTCATTTCCTTGGAATCAGTATAAATATGATTTTTTATTCCCTCTGTGTCCATTCAAAAATGGTCTCTTAATTTTCTTTGAACGTCATATAAATATGATGTCTCATTTCCTTGAAATCTATATAAATACAATATTTCTAATCCCTTTAAGTCCATTCGAAAATGGTCTCTTATTTTCTCTTTGAGTCCATATGAATATGGTATCTCCTATCTCCCTTCAGCCTGTACAATTACAGTGCCTCATTTCTGTTGAGCCTGTTTGAAAACGGTATCTCATTCTTTCAGAAACCATTCGAAAATGGTCTCTTATTATCTTTGAACATCATACGAATATGGTGTCTTATTTTCCTGAAATTCGTATAAATACGGTATTTCATTCTCTTCGAGTCCATGCGAATATGGTCCCTTATCTCCTTTGGGCCCGTACAACTATGGTATCCCATTTCATTTGAACCCGTACAACTACGGTGTCTCATTCTCTTTGAGTCCATATGACTATGGACTCTTATCCTTTTAGGCCTGTATGACTACAGTGTCCTATTCCCTTTGAGGCTGTATAACTACAGTGTCTCATTCCCTTCAGGGTCCGTATAATTACGGCGTCATGTTCCTTCCGAGTCCGTACAATTACGGTCTCATTTCTTTGAAATTCGTATAAATACGGTGTTTCATTCTCTCCAACTCCATTCGAAAATGATCTCTTTGAGCATCATACAAATATGATGTCTCGTTTCCTTGGAATCCATATAAATATGGTGTTCCATTTTCTCCGAGTCCATTCGAAAATGGTCTCTTGTTCTCTTTGAGCATCATACAAATATGATGTCTCATTTTCTTTGGGAAACCGTGCAAATAAGGTGTCTCATTCTGGTGTCTCGTTTCTTCTGGGCCTGTACAACTAGAGTGTCCTGTTCTCTTTGGACCCATACAATTATGGTAGCTTTCCTTTCAAGTCTGTACAAATACGGCATCCTATCTCTTTGAACCCGTACAAGTACGATGTCTCATTCTTTTCGAATTGATTCGAAAATGATCTCTCATTTCCTCATTGCCCGTTTGAAAATGGCACTGCATCATAATTATCTTTCATTCTAAGTTGCGTAATTTTTGCAATCAGATTGAATCCATTTTCCATCATTCTGAACCACCAAGTCATGGTGTTTAGAGTAAATGATCTTGATTATGTTCTAGGACCTCATCTAGGGTCTTGCATTAGGTTAGGTTGCATTGTCTAGTGAATCCTTTGTTGATTAATGCTACGCAAAATGGTTCTGTCACTTTTACTTTGGTATTCGATGACTATGTCATCTTTACCAAAGAGGGGCATCTGTAGACACCCCCATTTTGCTCCGCCTTAATAAACAAAGGAGTTAGTGTTTTTCTATCGGTCTTTTCCACTATCTTCCCTTTCCGTGTTCATTTAGTGCATTTTCTCGTTCTATTCGGTCATTTCTGACATGTTTTGCATTTTTCCACCAGGTGTTGAGAAGGGTTATTCACAAGAATCTAAACAAGAGAGAATTTGAACTTATTTGGTGGGCCCGCATCAAACATTTTGATTAAATTTGGATCAAGTCAGTGTACCCCGCATCGTTGATTTTTGAACTTATTTTGATCCAATGAATAAGATCGTTTTTTTTGGAGGACTTATATATGCTTTGGTCATATATGCAATGGGGTTCGCCGAGGGTCGGTTTGGATTATTCCTTGAAAAAATGATTTGGGGAGCACAACCCGTTTATGCCGTGGCTAATTAAGCGGATCGTTCAGATCATTTTATGAAGAAAATGTGCAAGGCATGGCAAATTCAAGTAGTAACTCATCATTTGGACGGTTCAAGATAGTCCAATAGAGAGCAACCAATCTAGAATGTGGTCTACCTATTGGATGGCATGGATCATGTCAAGGAAATAATTAGGAAGGTGCGGCCAATTCGGACCATGGCACATTCAAATTTGAATGGTACGGATCACCCTATAGAAATGATTTAGGAGTGCGCTACTAAATCGCATTAAACCATCAATTGGACAGTTAGGATCATTCCATCGGGTTGATTCGGGTATAATTTATTCATATCATGAAGGCCTCTAACAAATGAACGGATAGGATCTTCCATTTGTGACGTTGGATAAGGTCTGTTGTATGATAATACGAGGGGTAAATTCGTTATTTCGTTGAGAAGAATGGAAGGGCATTGTGAAGAAAGATTAAGGCTCACATAAGAGGAAGGACAAGGTTGCCATTTTGGGCTTCTAAATTGAAATCCAAACGCTGGTGGGAAACTTGTTATTTGTTAGATTTTTCTCTTAACAATATGGAAGCATCCTATTCGGTGGTCTACAAAGCATAAAAAAAGAAGAAAGCATATTGTTGCTCAAAGACAAAAGAGATATACTTCTTTAATGTTGAAGAACAATTATGGAATGTTTCTAAGACTCCCTATTTCGGTGTTATTAAAATAACCAAGGAAGGTTTGGTAAGAAAAACTTTTGATTGTGCAAAAGATTTCTATGAAAAGGAAAGTGCTGTGACTATCTCTTTCTCATTCTCACAAACTGCAACCGAATATCCTCTTTGGCAAAAGAAGGGTCGATTATGCTAAAAAGGGTGGGAATTGTGGTGTGCAACATTGGAGTTTTTCTCATGTAATAGAAGGTTTCTCAAGAGATGAAGGATTTCATTAGTAGCTTGCCATTCAAGAGGGGTAAGAAGTTAGAAACTTGCCCAAAGCATTCAAGACATAAACTATAAAAAAAAAACAGAGACAATTCTCGTGCTTTTTTTCTTGGTGAGTCAGAGTGCAACTTTATCTCTCTATCTCTCTATTTCTCCTCCTCCCTATGCTTTGATCGAATCCCCTACTTTTTCGTCAATTTCTCTCCTTTGGTTGGAATCAAGCGCATCGGATTTCTCTCATCCCTACAATATAACGATCAAGTTTTCCATTAACAAGTAGGTCCCTTTATTTTAAATTCTAGTTCATGTTTTCTAAGCTATATGGCATGGTTTAACTTTTTAGTTTTTAAGACTCAAATGCATGTTGCTGTTTCGAGTTCCAAATTGCATGTTATGTTTAGCTAAATTTCATGTTTAATCTAAAGATTAACTAGGAATTAAAAGTTTTGAATTTCATTAGGATGATTTGATTAAACCTGTAGAATGTTTAGGGAATTCCGGATTCATTGGTCCTTTTAGAAATCTCGAATTTTCTTTGGGAAAAATTAATTAAACATTTTAAACCAGAAAACATAAAATTTCTATTTCATTTAAAATCCAGTCCCAAACACCCTCTTTAGAAAAGAAAATGCAGTCCCAAACACCCTCTTTGGAAAGGAAAATGCAGTCCCAAACACCCTCTTTGGAAAGGAAAATGCAGTCCCAAACACCCTCTTTGGAAAGAAAAATCCAGTCCCAAACACTCACTTTGGAAAGAAAAATCCAATCCCAAACACCCTGTTTCGAAAGTAAAATTCAGTCCCAAACACCTTGTTTGGAGAGCAAAATCAATTCCCAAACAGCCCGCTTGGAATCCAAAATCCATTCCCAAACAGCTCATTAGAATGAAATAAGCACAGCCCATTAATCATTAAAAGACAAAAAGTAATAAGACAAAACGTGGTAGTGCCAATATCGTTCTAGTCATAGCGCTAGTTGTTTGTCTTTAAACAGATTTTTCAACCTCTAAACAGTAGAATTGTGGAAAATGGTCAACTACAAAGTTGTAGATATTTTCATTCCGTTTCTAACGAGTATTCTTGCTTGATCAGAGGACGAGCAGTTAAAACGTTATGGCCAAAATGGTTGCAGCACACCTTTAGGCATTTCCAGTTTAATGTGGCTGTCCTTTTGCTTGCAGCACAATTTCGAACTACTAAACCACAAATTCACAGAAAATGGTAAACTACAAAGTTGAAGCCCTTTGAAATATCCTTCCAATACATATTCGTATGTTAAATTTGGCTAAGTGGTTAAAGAGTTATGACAGTTTTAGTGGGCTGAATTTGCTAAATCTTTAAATGGTTAAGGTTTTGTCGAATTTGTGCAATTGTCAAAACATGGTTGTGTTAATATCATTCTCTAAAGCAAAATTAAAATACACTAATTTAAAATACACCCAACCTAAAAGTCACCAATCTAAGATTTACCTATTTAAAAACCACTAATCTAAATCTGTTAAAAGTCATTAACCAAAAGACCATTAAAAGTTGCAAGTAAAACTAAAGCCTTATAAATAAACAACCTAAAAGAAACTAAACACATATAAAAACTCCCAAATAATTAAAAGCTTCAAGAAAACTCTAAAAGACTCAGCAAACTGTAGACACCCCCATTTTGCTCCGCTTTTAATCAACAAAGAAGTTAGTGTCTTGCTGTCAGTTTTTCAGTGTTTCCCATTCCCGTGTCCGTCTCTTATGCTTTCTCAATCTTTCCGATCATTTCCGCAATGTTCCGTATTTTTCTTTTCGCCAAGTGTTGAGAATGGTTATTCATAAGAATCCGAACTCGAGGGAATTTGGACTCGTGGGCGGGCCCGCATTGAGCATTTTGTTGAGATTTGGATCAAGCAGGGGGGCCCGTATACCGTTTTAATGAAAAATGAGTTTTAAACCTACTTCGATCCAATACATAAAGATGTCGGTCAGGATCTCAGAGACGTTGTTTTAACAACCAATGTTGTTACGATCATCAAGTTAAGTTATTCGGATAAGCCTACAGAAATGATTTAGAGGGGCGCAGCCAATCTACATTATGTTGCATCAAATGAACAGTTCAGACCATTCCATGGAAGTGATTTGGGGCGCGCAATCTATTTGGGCCGTGACCCATAAATCGGACGGCTAAGATCATCCAATGGAAATATTTTGGGATGCAATTTCTGTGGGCCCATCAATTGAATGGTTAAGATCATCTCATGGAAATGATTTTTGGGCACGATTATTCTACATCTTGGTCCATCGATCAGATGGTTCAGATCATTTTATCAAAATAAACGTTGGGTTTGGAATGGATAGATCTGGGATTCTCCAAAAGTAGAAGTTGCTTTATGTAAATCAGTAACTTTTGGGAAGGTTAAATTAGGATCTTTGTGACACTTAAAATTCCTTTTCTATTGAATAAAAATTGCTATAATTTCATTAAGAGGTAAGGAAAGTTTCTGCAGAGAGAGGGGAGGTTCTAAAATGAGGAGCCGGCTGTTATCTAAAAGAAGAAATAAAAGAAAGAAAAAAGAAAAGGAAAAAGGCAGCTCTTATTTCCTTCCTAAAAAGAGCACCGAGGATTTCCCTCACTCTCTGGATCTTGGCTACTCCTCCAGGACCTTTCTCGATCTCTCCCTGGAACGGAACCGAGGGGCAGCCCATCGAAAAAAATAAAAAATAGAGCGAGCAAAGAGAAAAACCGAGGCTCTGTTCTTGTGGTTTTTGGGAAAGAATAGCATCGAGTGATCGGCCTCCCTCTCTCATTCTCTGAAATCCCTCTCACTCTGTTTCTCTCGCCCAACCCTTCTTTCTCACCCTCTTTAATCCAATAGCTCTGAGAAAAAAAAAGAAAAAAGAGAAGAATACAGAGAGCAGAGGAACGGCTTTTTCTCCTCCCTCATCACACTCTGTTTTCTTCCCCTCTCCCCATCTCACTCCTTCTTCTTCCCACGCCCCATCACCTATCTCTTTCTCTATCTCTCCCTCTAAACCCTTCATCAACATCACTTATTAAAAAAAAAGAAAAAGAAAACTCACGTGAAAAACAGAGTATTCCATACTCTGTTTTTCACGTTTCTCTCTCTCTCTCTCTCTCTCTTCCTCTCTTTCCCTCCATCTCTCTCTCTCTTCATCTAACTCTCTCAACTCTCTCAACTCTCTCTCGGTCGTCTCTCACTCTATCTGCAACTCTCTCTATCTGCAACTCTCTCTATCTCACTGCATCTTTCTCGAGATCTCTCTCTCACTCTCTCTTGGTTTCTCTCCCTCAGCTTCTCTCACACTCTCATCTATCTCATTCATCTATTTCACTCGCCTCTCAATCACTCTCGGCCTCTCTCTCATCCACCCCATCCACAGCAGTGAGAAAATAAAAATAAAAAGGAAAGAAAAAGGAAAGAGAACGGAGCGGATCACACGTCGGCTGGATTTTTCGGACTCTGCGGCTTTTGGATTCGGCGAGGAACTCTATCACAGGTTGGTACCCCATTCTCGGATTTTTCCCGAATCATCTGGTATTTTTTATGTATTTTGCATGGGTTTTAAGCATTTAAATGATTTTAATTCAATATTAAATGTGTGTGCTTAAAATCATGATCTGCATGAGTGTTTCAAATCAGTTTCGTCCCAAAATTTAATACGATGTTCTACTTAAATAGAGTAAAATAACTATCGGATTGGATCGGACATTGGATCAACGGTTTTTTTAGAATTTGAGTGAAGAGTGGTATTTTATTTAAAATATTGGCTGAGTAATTACGAAATTCGAAAAATAGCCATCTCAGGATGATCTATTTTTTGAAATTTTAAATTTTTCTGGTGTTCATCACATCAGAATAAGGTTGGGGGACGTTTTCCGGAATCGTAATTTTCTCGAAAATCGTGTTTTAAAAATAGAAAACTCTTCAAAAATATCTTTTCGACGAAGAAAAATAAAATATATACTAAACGAAGTCCAAAATTATTGAAATTTCGTAGGGAAATAATATAATGCTGATAAATTCTACCATGAATTTTTAAGAATTTTTGGAATTTATTTGGTATATTATTTTATGCTTTCTTTGAAAATTATCAGATTTTGGGAGAATTTTTACAGACATCAGATCACAGATAAAATTCCCAAAAGTTTTAAAGTAGTCTTATATTCCATATTTCTAGTTGCTGTAAAATTTTCAAGTGATTTAGATCTTTTTTCATATGGGATGTATTGTTAATTCATAATCTTGTCTGAAAATTAAAAAAATCCGAAATTGATAGTAAATGGTTTCTAAAATTCATGAAAATCTCACAGCATGCTATTTTTATTTATATCTTGTTACTGTAGAAATTTCATTGAATTTAGATTCCTATTTCTAGTCGTTTTTGTGTTATTTTTGCAATCTGATCAATTAATTGTTAAATCAAAATTAAATATGAGCTTAATGTAAAAATCTGTAACAGTCTTCCAGTAAGTTACATCTCATCATATCTTGCTGCTGTAGAAGTTTCAACTCATTTTGAATTCGTTTGCAATAGTTTCACTTGTAAAATCACTCATATATTTAAAATTGATAAAATTCATTGAAAATCCGAATTCAATCGAAAATCATCTGAAAATCTTAAATCTCTGTCACATATTAACTCCTTAATCCATTGAAACAGAAATCTTAGGATCTTTAGATTTCCCTGGAAAAATGGCCAGTGCATCCATAATCGTATCCCAATTGCAACCGATTTTTGACAATTTGAGTATTTAAGCTATAGCACGTTGTTGGCTCCGAGGTTACTGTCCACGGAAATCCTGAGATATGCCAGACAATAAGGTGCTATAATATAAGTATTAAATTGCACAAGAAAAGAGCGCACGATTCCCTTCCTTGGATGCTATCCTGGGCCGAAATTGGTGAACCCTAGAACCATTGGTAATCCTTGAATGTCCAGAAACCGAAAATCCTTGAAATCTGAAATTAACTAATTTCAAGAGCTTAAATCGATTCATCTCGTGTCCTCTCGGAACCATTGGATTATGGTTTCCGTCGTAAGAACCATTAGAGCCCAATTTAGGAACACTGGTGTCGTGTCGTGTCCTAGGTTTTAGGGAGTCTTAGGTTTTAGGGAGTCCTAGAGTTAGGAGTCCAGCCTCATCACGGACGTTTGCTATGGATAGCAACCATGCCATAGGTCAGTTACACTAGTCACCCAATCTTTCCCTAGGACAAGCCTAGTAAACTAGGATGTAGGCTAACCTGCATTAGTCTAAGGAACAACTTGCATTTAGATAAGAATCATATAACATCTTAGATGAAATCCTAGGATAATAAAATCTTCAACTTGAATTAAATAACTTCTCCTAAAACTGTTGAAACAATCAATCCCGTCTAGGTCGGTGTCTTAGTTGAGTTAGGCATAAGTAGCTTAGCTTAGGTGCACCGAACTACGTCAACTCTGATCCCAGTGAGGCTTGGGTACGTAGGCAGCTTGGATGCTTGATGGCATACCAACCGCGAGTCGGCTCCACAACAAATTGTGGGGTTTTGTATATTAATTTTCTTTTAAATGCTTAATCAAATCACTTAGGATTTTCCATGAAATTAGAATTTTAGGAGAACTTTCACTTAGATTGAATCCAGACAAATTAAGAAATCAAGATACACATTTATGATTCACATTGAAATTAGATCATAGGATGCATGTCCCGTAGTTAGCACATTAACAGAGAGTTGAATGAGCCATTTAAAATAAATTTAAAAGAGTTAGCTTTTGGAATCGAAGACCGATTATCGGACAGGAATGGTGCATGTGGTGGATAAATCCCCATACCTTCCATTCTTGTAACCAGGTAGCGAGTCTAGATTTCTGGTTAATTATGGGTCCTAGATCCCACATCTAGGTGGCGACTCTGTCAGTCTCTTTTGTGTGGAATTCGGATTGCCTTAGTGATCCCAAGTTCACATAAAAGATGAATTAAAACCAATAATAAAATGCACACGCCAATCGCGTGGGTACGAGAGACCAAGAGAGGCCGTGGCGGCTCGCGCCCCACTCCTCTCGCGGGATCGGGTCCCACACAAACCCAAAAAGAACTCAAAATTCCTGAGAGCTTTGGATTCAGAATCCCTTAGAAATCTTAGAAATCATTGATTTACTTTGTAAATTCGTTATACTGCTATAGTTTAACCGCCGAGATCGCATTCATAATCGTATACTATTTGTGATCGATTCTGCATAATTTGAACGTGTAAATTATAGTATGTTGTAGGCTCCGAGGTCCACTGTCCACGGAAATCCTGAGAAACATGCCATGCAATAATATACTATAATTTACGTGTTAAATTATATAAGAGTTGAGAGCACGATGCCCTTCCATGTATGCAACTCAAGGCTAAACTTGCCAGAATTAGAGCCATTGGTATTCCTTAGATCTTAGGAATCGAAATTTTTTAAAGAGTTGAAAATCATCAATTCCAGCGAGTTGATGTCTTTGGAACCATTGGATTACGTACGTCACGTCGTGTCCTATGTTCTAGGGTGTCTTAGAGTTAGGAGTCCAGCCTCATCATGGCCGTTTGCTATGGATAACAACCGTGCCATAGATCTAGTTACACTAGTTACCCCACTTTTTCCATACGACTGGCCTAGTTACCTAGGATGTAGGTTAACCTGCATTAGTCTAAGGGACGTCTTGCACTTAGCTAGGGCCATATAACATTTTAGATGAAGTTCTAGGATAATAAAAGCTATCCACTTGAACTAAATAATCTCTCTTAAACTGTTGAAACAGTTCATCCAATCTAGATCGGTGTCCTAGATGAGTTAGGCATAAGTAGCTTAGTTCAGGTGCACCGAACTACGATCGACTCTGATTCCAGTGAGGCTGGGATACGTAGGCAACTTGGATACTTGAGTGGCATACCAAGCCCGAGTTGGCTCCACACATAAATGGTGGGGTTTTGTATATTACTTTTTCTAAATTTCTAACTAAATTAATTAAAATATATGGGATTTTCCCCAAATTAGAATTTTAGGAGAACTTTCACTTAGATTTAATTCAAACAAATTAAGAAAATCAAGATACGCATTTAAGAATTACATTGAAATTAGATCTTAGGATGTATGTCACGTAGTTCGCAAATTAATATAGAGTTAAATGAGCCATTTAAAAGAAATTCAAAAGAGTTAACTTTTGAAATTGAAGACCGATTAACGGGCAGGAATGGTGCATGTGGTGGTAACTCCCCTAGCTTCCATTCTCGTAACCAGGTAACGAGTCTAGATTTCTGGTCAATTATGGGTCCCATATCCCTCATCTAGGTGGCGACTCTGTCACTCTCTTTTGCGTGGAATTCGGATTACCTTAGTGATCCCAAGTTCACGGAAAAGTTGAATTAAATCACACCTTCCTAGGCTCGGCGGCTTACCCCTGCCCTTATGGGTACTGGGTTGCACGTTTGTTTGCACCCTATGGCTTGGTTGCTGCCTGCTTGGTTGGGTAATTAAAATCAATAATAAAAAGCACACGCCAATCGCGTGGGTACGAGAGACCAAGAGAGAGGGTGGCGGCTCGCGCCCCACCCCTCTCGCGGGATTGGGTCCCACATCTGCCTATCATATTTGTTATATCCTGTGCCGAACTTATACCTTTAGCTGTAGCATGCACGTATTTGCCCACCAGAACTTAGACACCCATTAGGCCTGTCACTCATAACCTAGCTGTGATTAGGCGACACTTCTTCCATTTATTTTGTGCATGCTTATTATTTTAACCTCGGATCATGCATGTTTAGGTAGACGTCTATTCGGGGATATTTGTTCCTATTTTACATGAGTTTCGCCTAAAACTCTTCAAGTTTAATAATAAATGGCATAAGAGACCAAGTGCTTGCACTCGAACGAATTGGGGGTGCTCTTCGGACCTTCTCCATTCGTAATCAGGCATGAGCTCATATATATTTCTGGTTATCCATGGTATACAGAGCATATTTATTTTTGAGGTTTCATGGCCTATCCATGGATGGCGACTCTGAGTTATTTTAGGTACGTCTTGGTTTCGAGCCTTGGTTCCGGATCAAGAGGTATTTAGTTTATATCGCCACTCGTGCTATGCTATGAGAGTGGCACCTATTTTGAGAGTTCCTTGGTAGAGCTCTCCTTTACGTGGATGATCCAAAGGATCGTTGGGGGCTCGTCCCTCGCCGCCTCCTCAGGATCAGGGTCCATAGGCTGGCGACTCTGCTGGGGAGTTCTTGAAACATTGCCTAACTCTGTAAAAATGCCATTTTTACTAATTTTGAAGAAATTTGGGCGAAAATCATTTTAAATGGGAACATTATCATTAGAATCCGGGGCACCAAACAGGTACGTAAATAAAATAAGGGCGCACACACCACTTTCATCCATGCATATATTATCTGTTTTGTGGTTACTTTCTGCTATGGTTTGATGTGGATATGCTATGAGATGATCTATTCGAGATACTATGAGCAGGAGCCGTGAGGGCTATACCTGCCTTCCAGTGCCACCGCACCAGTAGTATACTCAGCACCTGGACATTTTGTGTGTAAAACGGACATAGTTCGTATGCTGGGCGATAGTCACAGCATACAAGTAACTATGCACCTGGCCAGGTGTACCTCGCAGCCCTACCCCCTCTATATATTGCATTGTCCTTTTGTTTGCATATAGGGACGAACATGTGTTGCTTACACATGTGAGGCCTAGAGTCAGGGGCCTTATCCTATTTATAGACTAGAGTAGCTCACTTTATGTGGCTACAGACGCAATCCTAGTACACTCACCAGTCTGTCATGAGTCAAGACCTCCTTGAGTCCAGTAGATTAGACTAGGGATGGTGCCCATGGTTAAGGTGTATATATGTATATATACCTATTTATATTGATTATTAGTTTAGGACCTCCATATTTAGTGAGGTTTCCTTATCTAATTCAATTTAATTATATCAATCCAATTTTCAGATTTAGACCTAGCCTGTGGCTCTTTCTTTGCCACTCTTATGGCTATGGTTCATCTTTGGATCCATTAATGGTAAATTTGATCCTTAGACTCGGACCTACTCATCTTGTGAGGCTTATTTGTCTAAGTATACCTTTGATATCAATTCATTTCTCAAGATTTGGACCTGGTCAGTGGCTTCTATTTTGACACTCTTATTGCCATGGTCTATATTTTGTTTCGTTGATGATAAATTCAATCTTTGTATTTCTTGATTATTAGACCAGGACCTACTTCTTAGTAGGAACTTCTTGTCTAAGTTGATCAAATATATTCATCCATCATTTAGATTTTAGATCTGGTCCTTGACCCTACTTTATCATTATTATGGCCATGGTCTATCATCCATTAACTATCTATTTGATCCGTGTTTATCATTTATCTTTTTACCCTTAGATCATATCGAGATCATTGATGGAAAAGTTTGATCCTGCTCGTATCCTACCTGTATCCTTTGAGTATATGATTTATTGTCAATACCTTTCCTTTTGTAACTCAATATTTAGGGTTGACCCTATTCTTATCCTATTTACCTCATTTGATTATCAGGTGAACCATCATGTCTAATGATAAATTGAAGAAGTGGATGAATGATGAAAGCGGGTATCGCCTTGTAGAAAACCATGCTGGCCATAACCTTAATGCACTCAAAAGCTTACACTATATAAAAGTAGATTGGAATTTTCTCAATGTGGCTGTCGAATTTTGGCAACCCGTTCTTCACGTATTTCTCTTTGGCATGCAAGAAATGTGTCCAATCATTGAAGACTGGTGTCATTTGTTGGGCTATGATTGCAAGGGTCCCCTGGTCAGACTTGAATCTAAATTGGGATACAATACTAGTTTCGAGAAACTGTTCCCACATCACCTAAGCCTGTCAGTTTGTTTTTAAATGATAAGGGTCTGTCAGTTCCCCAATTCGTCAAAGTCTTTTTTGATTTGGGGAAGTGCACTCAAGAGCATCAAACCAGTCGCATTTATGTCCTAGTTCTTTGTGTTTATGCCAGGTGGCTCCTTTTTCACCAGGGTGACAATACTTCCCCTGCGCTCTTAAATTTTGTTGACCAAATCTCTCGAGGAAGTAATCCAGTGCCAACTATCCTCGCCGAAACCCTTAATGGATTGGACGATATTGCCAATAAAGTTTCTACTTCTATCAAAGGTTCTCCAGTTCTTTTATATGTCTAGCTGTTAGCCCAAGGGTTCCCCATGGGTTCATTCAATCACCTTATTTTGATGAATAACAAACGCAAATTGATTAGTCTTTTATGGACTAATTGTTTGCCTTGAGTGTTGTGCTATGGACAGTAAATTCACAGGTTAATCCATACTAGCACACACCATTGATGGCCTATGCTTGAAGATGAACGAAACAAGTGTCAAAGGAGCTACAGCATACAAATGATCAATCATACCTTGGAGGATTAACCAAGGAGAAGCTCAACATTAGTCATCTCAAAGCATTGAACAAACAAAGAAAGATCGATGAAGGCCAAAGCTTGGAGATCAACAACTTGTCAAGGAGCTTGAACCAACTTGAAGGAGTGATCCATGCATGAGACCAAGACTTGAAGATGAGCTTAAAGTTGAAGATGTGAGTAATGAGTTTTGTGTTAGTTTGTATAATTTAATCCCACTTAGCTATCCCTTGTTGAGGCATAATCAAGTCACTAATAAGGTCCCAAACAATATTAGAATATAAGGAAAAGACCCGTGGACCAAAGCCCTAGTGCCATAAATAGCTTAGAATTGCAAAAGATTCAAATCGGCACACTTAGCACTTGAATTTTGAGATCAGGTCATAAATCCTATCATAACTGATGTTAAACATTTTTAAATATTTTTGAAAATATTTTTAACAGAAAGAGCTCATCATTTCCGTTCAAATCGAGTATAAGAACGTTGAAATTCGATGAGAAACGAGTGATATATGAATTTTACAAAACCGAGTATGGAATCTGGAAAATGCCAAAAATGCCCTGAAATAGATCCGTTGGGAAGTTGCCCAGAATTACAGAAATGCTCCTTTAACGGCTAGTTTTGGGTTTTCTCTATATATATGGGTTCCCTAAGCATGTGAACTAATCTCTCTCATTCCTAAACTTCTTGTAAACATATTAGAGAGTGGAAAACACCCTTGTGCCTCAATTTGGGAATATGTAAAGGGATTAGACTTAGGCTTATCCTTGTAATTATCTTTGAGAGACTCTTGTGAGCTTTACATTGTATCAAGCCCTCAAGAGGCTAAAGAGTGTGCTTCAATCTTCTTCTTCATTGTAAACTTGGCAACAAAGGGCGCCGTATTTAAGACACTTGGAGCTTGGACGCTCCGATTGTACAAGGCGAAAGGAACTCCGTATTTAAGTTCCTTGGAAGATAGTGGATTCCTGAAGGAGACAAAACTTGAGAAGAGTGGAGTAGGTCTTGGGGTTAAGACCGAACCACTATAAATCTTCGCGTCTCTTGTGTGGTATTTATCTCTCTCACCCTCACTTTTATTTGTGCTTGCATTTATACACTTAGAATTGAGTGAGTAGTTAGCAATGATAATTAACTTGCTTATTTAGTACCTTGCTAATTAGCCCATTTAATCTTGTTAATTAAGTTTGCATGAGCCTTCCACCAAGTCTTTGATAAAAGGCCTAAAAGAAACCATTCATCTAATTCCTTTATCTTGTTGTGGGATTTACAATCTTTAATCAACCACCAAGTATTTTCATAGAAAGATTAAAAAGGGAATAATCAACTAGGGTTTTCAAAAGCCATCTAACAAGTGTTTGACAAAAGGTCTAAGAGAGGATATTCATTTAAGATTTTGAAACTAATCTTACAAAAGTTTTTAAAGAGGATAAATTTTTTTAAAGACACCCAATTCACCCCCCTCTTGGGTTGCCTAGTGGGATTTCACTTGGTATCAGAGCTAAATGCTCTTATATAGATTTTTGAACTTTCAAATTTCTTCAAGAGAAAAGATCTATATTGGTAACCTAATGGGTTCTAGACTTCCTTGTTTTGATGGAACCCACTATGGATCTTGGTCGATCCATATGAGGTCTTATCTCAAGAGTCTAGATAGTGAATTATTAAAAGTGATTGAAAATTGTTTTATCTTAAACTCCAAATCTAAGAGAATTAGTGAACATGATAGATTATATTGCTTGAACTCAAAAGCTATGAATGCCATATGTTGTGCCTTATCTTCTCATATGTTTGAGAAAATAGCTAATTGTAAAAATGCCAAAGAAATATGGACCTCACTTGAAAATAATTTTAATGTTAAATGTTTTATGGCATTAGAAAACAATAATGAAGAAAATAATGATTTTGATATGGATGACCCTCTTACAATTGAAGAATTTCTTGATGGATGCGAGAAACTAAATAACGCCTTAAATCTTGAAGTCTCCAATAATAAAAAACTTAAAAACTCTCTCAACTCAATTTCTAAGGAATTTGAAAACCTTGAAAATGACTATCAAAATTTGCTAAATGAAGAAAAGAAGTTGATTAAAGATAACAATATTCTTGAAAAGAGAAATTTTGACTTAATGGAGGAACTCAAAATCTTGATGGAAAAAGAAGATGAAGTAAAAACATCCCCATCTCATGAAATAAATCACTTGAAAATAGAAATTGAAGAAATGAGATTGAAAAATAAAAATCTTGAGTTGGAAAATAAATTCCTACAAGAAATGAATGCTAAACATGTTTGTGTGCCTATGCATTCTTGTAATTGTTCATCTAGATCCTCATCTACCTATTCTTATGATTCATGTGATTATTGTGGTAGATTAGGTCATCACAAATCTATGTGTAGACTTAGGTTTGTGAAATCTTGCAAGTATGTGTGGATTAGAAAAGATGATATATTTCATAGAACAAACTTGCATGGACCCAAGATGGTTTGGGTTCCAAAACTCCCTACTTGATCTATTTATAACTTAGTAGATGTAGGGATGTGCTTCAATGTTTATATCATATGAAAATGGTTGTTTGGATACAAAAATATCTATCTTGCATGAATGCCAAGTATCCATATTTTGTGCTTAAATGTTTATCTTTTTGAAAATTCAAAGTCTATATGCTTAAAACTTGATTTGTATTAGACTTTGACACATTGCACTAAATTGTTATATCTATTGGAAAAGGTTCCCTAGATATCTCACTTGATGTCTAGTTTATGTTTGAGCTAAAATTGTCAAATCTCATGGAATGTATACTTCTAGATACAATATGCTTGATTCTCATGTATCTAGTTAATCTTGAGCTTAAATGCCATATCCCTTGAGTTTATTTGGGTACTAGATGTCATATTAATATTTTCTTGCATCTAGCCTCATATGTATTTTAAATATCACATTTTTTTAAAAGAAACAACTTATAGATACATTAGACTTATATTGTTTGATTCTTGTGTATCTATATATACTACTCTAAGTGCACTCACTAAGACTTAGATCTTTTTTCACTTAGTAGTCATCCACATGTAAAACCACAACAGAGCAGTTAATGTGAAAACCATGATTGATCTTATATGAATATCAACATCTTCATTGCCCATGAGTTAAAGTTAAACTCATAAGAGTAAATCTTTCATATTTGAACTCTAATTTGGATAAAAATGGCATTTGCTAGATTAATATATACTGGAATTGATTTATTTATTTCTTCTAGTAAAATTATGTGCTTAAATGTCATGTGTAGGAAAATTATTTCAAATCCTTTCTTAGACAACTTTTTATGCCCTAGGTGAGAAAATGTATTTGAAAATCTCTGTGCACCTAGTTATCCTTTACACTATCACTAGACTTTCCTATTATACCTAAATGGTTATCATTATATGTAAAGTCTTTTAATTGGATATTTTTTCATAACTAATGTGAATCTTGCTCTTTACAAGTAATATAAATTATTCATATAGTCTTCAAAATCCTTTTTGGAATGCATATGTCAAAGGTATTAACTTGATATTTATCCTTAGAGTCCTTGGATACATCCCTAGAATCTTATAGAATATATTTTGTAGGAAAAATTAAAAATTGTCTAGATTCAATGTATTTAAGTAAAATTGAAAACATCTTGCGAATCTAGTATCTTATTTTGGCATATTTTACCTTGGTGGTTGATACCCTATACCTTGTGATGGGAATATGTGTCTCCAACGCATTTTGGTTTTCCTATGGGGTTATGCGGTTTGTGCCTAATGCCTTGTCTTTATATTGGTGGTTTGTGGATGTAAATGCAAATATTTGGACCATGCACCTTATATGTCATGTTCTTTATGTCCAAACATGGTAGACTATCCATAGATGTTTTGATATAAATTATATCTTCCTCATGATTACCCATAGTGGTATACTCTCACTCATGAGCCATGGATGTCTCTCTTAGACATTGTACTTTATTGTCCATTCTTTTATGTCTAAATCCTATAGAATTGATCCAAATTGGTATATTTAAATAATTTATAGTTATCACCCCTGGTTGGTAGTATCTACATAATTGAGATGTCAAACCTTAACCTTAAAAGCTACTCAATTGGAGCCCATAGCCCACTTTGACCAAAGGTGGAGTCGGTACCTTCACAATAATTAAAATACTTAATCAATTAGCTTTGTGCCACCATCTCAATCATGAATAAGTATATGTATTTGTGATCTCCCTAACTAGTTTGTATGCTATATACTTAGGGAAGAAAATTTGAAATTGTAGAAAATAATATCACACTTAGGGGGAGCATGACCCAAAATTGCAAATCTTTTGTGCTATGCTTGTTTATCATGATGAGCTAGACTATGGCTATCATTTTGATCATGATAAACTGACACTTAGAGAGTAAGTGTCATTGTAGCCCAAGGGTTGAGTCTAACTTGGTATCTTTTGGAAAATATATCCAAAAACCCTTGGTAACTATGTATTGGATAGCCCTTTGGATTCATACTTTGTATGAGTCTCTAACAAAGGGGTACTATATATGTAATATATGTCATTCTCATCTTATCATATGTTGTTTAATATGTATACTTCATTACATATGATAAGTGCACTCATTTGGAGCATGGTTGCTCCATATGGGTTGTTTTGGCATTGTCTTGTGCTTGTATATGTATTTTGAGTTTAAGAAAAGTAAGCCCATTGCCTAGATTTTCAGGTCATATCCTATTAGGCTTCATACTTATTGTGGATAATCGAATGTGCTATTATCTATTCCAAGGATAAGTTTTGTTGGCCATGTACTCACTTTCATTCCTTTGGCCTATTGTGTCATATCATGCCTTGCCATATAGGTTTCACTTAAGGCCAATGACATAGACCTAGGGGGAGAGCTAATCTTTGCTATCTTCATGTTTATATGGGTCATTGTGAGATGCTCACATTGTCCATTCAAACATATCCCCTCTAATTGAGCTAAGAATTGCATATCATTTTAGATATTCATTCATAGGACTGAATTGAAATTACTAATCTTAGTTCCTATGGATTTGATTGCTTATCATGTGTCATTTCACTTCATGATAAGTTTGTCTGTCATACTATGTGACATGCATCCTATGATCTAATTTCAATGTAGATCCTAAGTGTGTATCTTGATTACTTTATTTGTTTGAATTCCATCTAAGTGAAAGTTCTCCTAAAATTCTAATTTCATGGAAAATCCTAAGTGATTTGATTAAGCATTTACAAGAAAATTAATATACAAAACACCATAATTTGTTGTGGTGCCGACTCGCGGTTGGTATGCCATCAGACATCCAAGCTGCCTACGTACCCAAGCGTCACTGGGATCAGAGTCGACGTAGTTCGGTGCACCTAAGCTAAGCTACTTATGCCTAACTCAACTAAGACACCGACCTAGACGGGATTGACTGTTTCAACAGTTTTAAGAGAAGTTATTTAATTCAAGTTGAGGATTTTATTATCTTAGGATTTCATCTAGGATGCTATATGATCCTATCTAAATGCAAATTGTTCCTTAGACTAATGCAGGTTAGCCTACATCCTAGTTTACTAGGCTTGTCCTAGGGAAAGATTGGGTGACTAGTGTAACTAGACCTATGGCACGGTTGCTATCTATAGCAAATGTCCGTGATGAGGCTGGACTCCTAACTCTAGGACTCCCTAAAACCTAGGACTTCCTAAAACTTAAGACAAGACACGACACCAGTGTTCCTAATTTGGGCTCTAATGGTTCTTATATCGGAAACCATAATCCAATGGTTCCGAAAGACTCGAGACAAATCGATTCAAGCTCTTGAAGTTAATTAATTTCAGATTTCAAGGATTTTCGATTTCTGGACATTCAAGGATTACCAATGGTTCTAGGGTTCACCAATTTCGGCCTTAAATGGCATCCAAGGGAGAAAATCGTGCTCTCTTTCCTTGTGCAATTTAATACTTAGGTTATAGCATCTTATTGCCTGGCATATCTCAGGATTTCCGTGGACAGTAACCTCGGAGCCAACAACATGCTATAGCTTAAATATTCAAATTGTCAAAGATCGAGTGCAATAGGGATACGATTATGGATGCGCTGGCCATTTTTCCAGGAAAATCTAAAAATCCTAAAATTTCTGTTTCGATGGATTAAGGAATTAATATGTGACAAAATTTTAAGGTTCTTTAGAAGCTTTGCGATGATTTTTAATTAATTTCGGATTTTCACTGAATTTTATCAATTTTAAACCATATGAGTGATTTTACAAGTGAAACTGTTGCAAACGAACTTGAAATGAGTTGAAACTTCTACAGAAACAAGATATGATGAGATGTAGCTTACTGGAAGATTTTTGCAGATTTTTACATTCAGCTCATATTTAATTTTGATTTAACAATAACGAGACCAGATTGCAAAAATAACACATAAACTACTAGAAATCGAAATCTAAATTCAATGAAATTTCTAAAGTAGTAAGATATAAGTAAACATAGCATGCTGTGAGATTCTCATGAATTTTAGAAACTATCTACTATTAATTTCGGATTTTTCAAGTTTCAGACCAGATAATAAATTAACACTACATCCCATATGAAACAAGATCCAAACTAATCGAAAATATTACAGAAACAAGAAGTATGGAATTTAAGACTACTGTAAAAATTTTGAGAATTTTATCTGTGATCTGATATCAGTAAAAATTCTCTCAAAATCTGATAATTTTCAAAGAAAGCATAAAATAATATACCAAACAGATTCTAAAAATTCTCAAAACTTCATGGTAGAATGTATCAGTATCTTTTTATTCTCCCACAAAATTTCATTAATTTTGGAATTCATTTAGTATATATTTTATTTTTCTTCGTCGAAAAGATATTTTTGAAGAGTTTTCTATTTTTTAAAACACGATTTTCGAGAAAATTACGACTCCGGAAAACGTCTTTTAATCTTGTTCTGATATGATGAACACAAGAAAAATTTGAAATTCCAAAAAATAGATCACCCTGAGATGGCTATTTTTTCGAATTTCGTAATTTCACAGCCATTATTTTAAATAAAATTCCACTCTTCCCTCAAATTCTAAAAAACCTTTGATCCAATGTCCGATCCGATCCGATAGTTATTTTACTGTATTTAAGTAGAACATCGTATCAAATTTCGGGACGAAACGGATTTGAAACACTCATGCAGATCATGATTTTTAGCATACACATATAATATTCAATTAAATTCAATTAAATGTTTAAAAATCATGCAAAAATATAAAAAAATGCCAAATCATCCGGGAAAAATCTGAGAATAGTGTACTAACCTGTGATGGAAATCCTCGCCGAATCCGAGAGCCAAAAAGTCCGAAAATTCCACCGACACTGCGATCCGATGCTCCCTATTCTCTTTCTTTCCTTTTAAATTTTTTTTTTTTTAAAACCACTAAGTAGACTGCAGCCTTAGCAGTATAACAGGAGCTAAAAACACCTTTCAAGCCGGACGACCACCATAATGGCAGCAATAAATGATTGCACTGTTGAGAGTTTTTTTTTTTTTTTTTTGCATCAAATGAATACTTGCTGCTATCGTGTTCTTGATAAGTTCTGTAATTTCCCCAGCAGATGAAGATCAACACCAGATCACCACAAGAAACGGATGAAGAGAGCATGTTTTATATGGTGTTGCTGCTAGCATTCTTCCTATGCAAAATGATTCCCACCAAGAGATGCAACAGGGCCTTGCGACGAGAGATTCGGCGGCTGAGAGGTTGGGGGTGAGAGTTTGAGAGATAGAGAATTAGAGAGATAGAGAGAGAGTGATGAAGAGAGATCGAGGGTGATAAAGATAGCGAAGGAATGAGATAGATATAGATAGAGAGAATGAGAGAGTGAGATAGAAACCAGCAGATTAGAGGGGGAGAGATACACAGAGATAGAGATATATAGAGATAAAGAGATCAAGATATGGTGGGATAAATGGATAGAGAGAGAGAGAGAGAGAGAGAGAGAGAGAGAGAGAGAGAGAGAGAGAGAGAGTATCGGTGAAAACCGATACTCTGTTTTCTTTCTTTTGCTTTGCTTCTTATTTTTTAGAAAAGATACTTCCCTTGAAAGGATGAGAGGTGAGGGGGATAATCAGAACCGAGGGAGAGGGTAGTGAAGAACCGAACAAAACCCGAGATGGGAGATCGGAAAATCCCCCCACAACATGCGTCTTTCTCTGTTTTTTTTTTCTTCTTTTTCCGAGCTTCCCCTCCCGAACCATCTCAGATCTGCCTTCCTTTGTTTGGTTTTTCTTTTATTCCCATATGCTTCCTTTTTTTTTTTTTTCTCAATCAAGAAATTGCCACTCTCATCAGCTCATCGAAAAGAGAGTTGCTGAAATCCTCTTCTTTAGATTAGAATTTTTATTTAGTTCTACTTTAATGTTGCTTGCCAAGATAATTTCTTCAACTAAGACAAGAAAGAAACCAAAGATTTTGGCTTCTTGCTAAACTTGAGAGAACGAGAATCAGCCAAGATTCCAAGAATTGTATTTTGCCATAAGCTTAATATAGACCTTTCCAAGAAAAATAAGGGAAGAGATTTTGCTACTAAAGATAAGATCTTTCATTTTAAAGTGGACCCTACCTAAAGTAAGCGAATTTTGCTTGTAGACCAACACTCGAATTTCCTTCTTTTGATATTTTTCTAAGTCTCATGAGGATCTCATTCTCTAGAAATTGCGGGTCCCACTCAAATTTGCCAAACTCCCATGAAATTAAATTAGTTGCTCTATGATGGTGGACCCTAGGGTAGGATTTTGATCCACAAACCAAAACGCGGGAAGAGAAATGAAGATATCAGCCATCAGATTGATGGGCTAAACATGAATAGACTGTGCCCACAACCCCTTTCCGATAAGGCGATCGGAACGGTCCATTTTATGGGCCACAACATAAATAAATTATGACGACTAAATCGCTTTAATGAAAATCACTCCATTAATGGGCTGCCTCCTTAAGCTTGAATTACAACAGTCGAGAGCCCATGCTAGATAGGCCGAAATACATTATGGCAACCATGTAAGTCAGCTTTGCCTATTCGATCCCAATAAATTCAGAACTCATGCTTTTTATTAAAAACACAGCGGGGCACATTTGCTTGACCCAAATCTAGTCAACAGGTTCAATGCGGGCCCACTAAATAGGTCCAAATTCTTTCTAGATTTAGCTTCTGGAATAACCATTCAACACTTGGCGGGAAAATGCAAGACATGGCGAAAATGACTGAAAAGATCGAGAAAACATACGAGGCGGACACGGGAATAGAAAACACTGAAAAATTGACAGCGAAACCCTAATTTCTTTGTTGATCAGAGCGGAGCAAAATGGGGTGTTTACACATATGTACTTTGATTTTAATTGGTAAATCATGATAAGAAGCTAGGGAAGCATCTAGTTTGATTAAAAATCTTTGATGCATTACTTTTGTACTTAATTGTGTATCCTTCCTTTTTGCTTATGCCAAAAGGGGGAGAAGTATGAAATTGATTAGTTTGTCCATAATCCATATGCATGTATGCTAAAACTTGATAAATTTATCTTATGCATATGTTGAGGGGGAGTAGTCATACTCATCTTTCTTATCTCTCATAAGAGGATCCTCCCACCTCTCTAATCAATTTGGTTTGTCATCATAAAAAAGGGGGAGATTGTTAGCCCAAGGATTCCCCATGGGTTCATTCAATCACCTTATTTTGATTAGTCTTTTATGGACTAATTGTTTGCCTTGAGTGTTGTGCTATGGACAAGAAATTCACAGGTTAATCCATGCTAGCACACACCATTGATGGCATATGCTTGAAGATGAACGAAACACGTGTCAAAGGAGCTAGAGCATACAAATGATCAATCATACCTTGGAGGATCAACCAAGGAGAAGCTCAACATTAGTCATCTCAAAGCACTGAACAAACAAAGAAAGATCGATGAAGGCCAAAGCTTGGAGATCAAGAACTTGTCAAGGAGCTTGAACCAACTTGAAGGAGTGATCCATGCAAGAGACCAAGACTTGAAGATGAGCTTTAAAGTTGAAGATGTGAGTAATGAGTCTTGTGTTAGATTGTATAATTTAATCCCACTTAGGTATCCCTTGTTGAGGCATAATTAAGTCAGTAATAAGGTCCCAAACAATATTAGAATATAAGAAAAAGACCCGTGGACCAAAGCCCTAGTGCCATAAATAGTTTAGAATTGCAAAAGATTCAAATCGGCACACTTAGCACTTGAATTTTGAGATCATGTCATAAATTCTATCATAACGGATCCTAAACATTTTTAAATATTTTTAAAAATATTTTTAACAGAAAGAGCTCATCATTTCCGTTCAAATCGAGTATAAGAACGTTGAAATCCGACGAGAAACGAGTGAGATATGAATTTTACAAAACCGAGTTTGAATCTGAAAAATGCCAAAAATGCACTGAAATAGATCCGTTGGGAAGTTGCCCAGAATTACAGAAATGCCCCTGTAACGGCTAGTTTTGAGTTTTCTCTATATATATGGGTTCCCTAAGCATGTGAACTAATCTCTCTCATTCCTAAACTTGTTGTAAACATATTAGAGAGTAGAAAACACCCTTGTGCCTCAATTTGGGAATATCTAAAGGGATTAGACCTAGGCTTATCTTTGTAATTATCTTTGAGAGACTCTTGTGAGCTTTACATTGTATCAAGCCTTCAAGAGGCTAAAGAGTGTCCTTCAATCTTCTTCTTCATTGTAAACTTGGCAACAAAGGGCGCCGTATTTAAGACACTTGGAGCTTGGACGCTCGGATTGTACAAGGCGAAAGGAATGCCGTATTGAAGTTCCTTGGAAGATATTGGATTCCTGAAGGAGACAAAACTTGAGAAGAGTGGAGTAGGTCTTGGGTTTAAGACCGAACCACTATAAATCTTCGCGTCTCTTGTGTGGTATTTATCTCTCTCACCCTCACTCTTATTTGTGCTTGCATTTATAAACTTAGAATTGAGTGAGTAGTTAGCAATGGCAATTAACTTGCTTATTTAGTACCTTGCTAATTAGCCCATTTAATCTTGTTAATTAAGTTTGCATGAGCCTTCCACCAAGTGTTTGATAAAAGGCCTAAAAGAAACCATTCATCTAATTCCTTTATCTTGTTGTGGGATTTACAATATTTAATTAACCACCAAGTATTTTCATGGAAAGATTAAAAAGGGAATAATCAACTAGGGTTTTCAAAAGCCATCTAACAAGTGTTTGACAAAAGGTCTAAGAGAGGATATTCATTTCAGATTTTGAAACTAATCTTACAAAAGTTTTTAAAGAGGATAATTTTTTTTAAAGATACCCAATTCACCCCCCTCTTGGGTTGCCTAGTGGGATTTCACTAGCTCTGTTTGAAACTTCGAATCTTCAATCCTCACACACACCATGAAATCATTTTATCCAAGCATAGGTCGTGAGAACATAAGACCTTCAAATTTACCAAATCGGAGTGGACTGATTGGTTAAGTCACCGTCAAGACGACCAGATTACCTGGAGGTTTTCCTTGGTCACTGGGGAATAATCAGAACCCAAGCCAGTAGGGGTGTTCAGTTTCTTGGTTTAGAAAAAAACTTCTTTCTATATCCCTGTAGACACCACATTTTGACTGAACCCTAATAGCGTCGTTAGATTAGAAATCCTGCTAAATTAGTGTTTTAGCATCCCCAATTTGTTTCTAGAGTAGGTTAGGGTCTCATTTAGGTCCCCATAAAATTTCATCCGAATCTGTCGCGGTTTGCCTAATAAGCGAATGAAGTTTGTAGTGTAGTGTAGTGTAGGAATAATGGTAGCAATTTAGCCAGAAAGGGGGGTGTGCTGGATCCTGGAAAGCCAGTTCAAATTTACTGCAGTGGGCTGTCCGGGAAGATATATGGGTGTGCAGATTAATGTGTAGCAATATTGGGGGGTACATTATCCGGGAGCAGGACCGTTTTGTAAATAAGGAAGATTCCTTTCTTCTTTTTCAAGTTATAATTAGGCCTAATCATGAGTTAATGGGAGCTAAAGACTATGATTAGTTGGGAAGGAATACTAGGAAGCTAGCTTCCTAGATGCTTTTGGGGCTTTTAATCCTGACCTCTTATTTATAAGGGCAATTTGGAGGGTTAAGATCGTAGAGAGAAAGGAGTTTTTATTTTTACCCTGTTTTCTACTTGGGCCACCCCTCTGCTAATATAATAGTTGTTATAAATATACTAGGGAGGGGCTGTCCATGGAAAGGGAGAGGGGTCAAATACATCATTTTCCGCTTGGGCTTGTCTTACCCGAGACACCCCCCTCGTAGAATTGAAGAGTAGATATAAATACACTTCCAAGGGGGCTGACCTGGGAAGAAAGAGGGGTAGGATATATCTTTTCCCTTTTGCTAAAAACCCAATCGAGTTAGGGCTAAAGGAAGGCTACTTCATTTTTTCAGAGAGAGGGCTGCAGAGAGATAGTAAGGAGAGAGAAGAGAGGGAGCCACCTCGGCATCATCTTCTCCGACCTCATTCCCTTCGTCCGGCCATCTTTCTACACCATCACTACTATTCCCCTCAACAGATTTCCATCTTCAACCTCAAAACCCACATTAAAACACCATAACCTCTTATCCTACTCCCATTGAAACCCATCTTCTCCGGCAGGATTGCTGGAATCCGGCCAAGCCACCACCTCCATCTTCAACCTCACAACCATTAAACCCAAACCCACTTCTATTTCCCTCTTCACAGACCCCACCTTCCTTGCCACTAAAACCCCTTTTCGACCACCACAAACCCCATCTCAGGCCGGAGCTCCGATCGACCCCAACTCCCGTTGCTACCTTCATCTTCTTCCCCATGAACCCCTCTTCATTCGATCTCTGACATTTCCACCACTATCAGCCTCCATTAAAATCTCCACCTTGCTTTGACCCACTTTTCTTGTCTAAACCCTCTCTTCTCCATTTCAAAACCGACCACCATCTTTTACAGATTTCACCCAAACCAGCCCCTAAACCCGTTTCATTTTCACACCCAATTTCAGCCATCATCTTCCCTAGATTCGGCATCACCATCTTCTTTCGTCATTTCCACCATTGATCCCGGAAACCCACCGGAATCCGGCCGGCCACCATTAAATCCGGCATTTTCCTTGGTTCGTTCTATCAGATCCAGAGAATAAGAGTAAAAATTGGGAAGGACTAAAAAGAAGAAACAAAAAGACTCAAATTGCAATCGTTCATCTTCGATTCTTATCTAATCAAATTTAATCAAGTGGTACCGATCATTGAAGAAAAGAGAAGGTCAAAAAACAAGGGACATCTTAGGTTTTTTATGCTTTTCCTTTTCATTTCAAAATGGCTTTAGTCATCTCTATCCTCTTTTATTGCTGGCCATGGATTGTTCTTGACTTTATGTTTGAAGGCTAACAGATTCCAATTTAGTTCATATGATATACTCGCCTGAATTTTTTTATACCTGAAGGTATTTCAAGTGGTCAATTTCTGTTGAAGACTTGCTTTGTAGATGTTTGCTAGTACCTGCAATCTTTTATATTGTTTATCCTCTCCTGTCTAATTCTTATTTTGATGAAAGGTGCTAGGAAACTATGATCGGGGGCTTAAGTATAAATTTTTGTTTCACTGAAACCTTTCCTTTAATAGTCTTCCTGAATTGATAATATGAGAGAACAACCACAAAGGCTCGCTTCTCAACGGATTTTGTTCTACCCATTTAGCTCACCCGTTTTAGAGACAGTTCACTGTGTGCTTTGTTTTTACTGCTGGACATGGAGTGATAGATGTAGAACGTGTCTAATGTCCTGTGTTTTAGCTGTGACGTGTCTGTTAAATTAAAGCTAAGGTGCATCTTATGTCCATTTCAATTTTTATGTGTTTATGGAGAATGGGAAATAGGAAAAGTAGGGTCAACAATGGGCTATAGGCAATAAATCGACTCTGGAAGTGGAGGGGAGGAGATGGAATTGGTGGGCGCCTATCCTCTTAAATGCTTTTTTCAATTAGGTTGTGGATTGGTGTTTCTAGTGTGTCCTAGCAGCATGCTCTATCTTGCATGGTATGGAGGTTGGTAATGGGGAATGGTTCTTTCTCATTTTCAAATGCATTAATGGCAAAATGATCTTATCAAGTTCTTGTTCTGACTAGACTGAACAACCTTGATCCATGGGGTTAATATTGTAACAACTGTGCTCTAGAGTTGTTGTTGTTTTTTTTAGAGGGTGGGATGCCATTGAAATGCCTTGGGTTTATGTCGATGATTGGGCCTTCACTAATGCAAGATTGGGATCCTGTGACTGTGAAGACATTGGCCAGGTTAAGGTAATAGCATGAAGGGGCTGTTGTAAAGGGTAAAGAAGCAATAATTATTTGGGTTGCAATAGTTAACTGAGAAGGATAATATGTTTGATTGTTTTGAATGAGTGTAGTAACTTTTAGACCAGGGAGTATTATAATATTTGGATGGTAAAAGCTTGCTTGTAAAAAAATAGTTGCATACACCCAAATTATGAATATTTGTGATGATCAACTTGTTTCTCTTTTAATTCTAATAGATTTACCTGTAAGTCATGGAAATTTGTTATGAACTGGAGAATTACAAAATTTTGAAAAGGCAGGTTGTGCTATCTTCCTCGAGCTAAACTACATTTTGGTATAATAGCCTGAATAATTTGTGTAGTATAAAAGTGGAATTGACTCTTGGCTTTAATAATTCCTCACCATTCCATTTGCATACCTTGGTTTAGGTCTTTTCAGGTTGATACTGCAGATTTCTTAATGAGCATATCTTCTTAGTATACATGTTTAAGCCTAACATTGATAGATTTTAAAATGTGGCAAATTGATAGTGATGCTCCTGTTATACTACATTTTTCCAGGCTTGTTGTTATGTAGAAAGATTTGTATGTTGTTGTGAATGTCAAAGTGGGTTTGGTTGTTATCCCAATAAGGGAGTAGATAGCAGAGTGTTGTTTATTGATTTGATCTCAGTAATTTCCACTCGCAAGGTAACTAAACTTTTCCTCTCGGTTTAAAGTCTGCTTGGGGAGCTTGGTCAGAAGCAGAGAGTTGAATTCTTTGTATGCTTGGACAGAATTAGCTTATGGGTTCAGAATCATGGTTAATGAAGGGGTAATAGTAGATTTGTCATTCTAACATGTTATTTGTATGATGTCATCTGAGAAATATTTGGAAGACAAAGGTAAATTTTAGTCCTCCAATCAATATTTTGCTATCCTTTACCTCTTGCATTTATATTTGAAAAAAGGCAAATGGAGGATGTCATAGTCTCTTAATTATTGTTGAGTTGGTACTGAATCTTCATGTCTCCTCGAAAGCTGAAAAGCAGAGTAGCCTTAACGAGAGTTTCATTTTCACTATTGGGAAGGAAGGAGGATTATAATGAGGCTACTTGGAGCCTTTCTTTCTCTTTTCCTTGAGATTTTCATTAAGGGTTTCTGTCGATGTTTGAGAGCTCATTCTGGGATTTTAGCATTTTTTACTTCCTGCCTTAGAGTTTTCACAGATTGATGGATCTGTTTTTCTTTAGAGAGAGTCATAGGAGTCTGTCCTACCGTCATAAAGAGTGTGTAGTCCTCAGAATTTTAGCTTTTTAGATACCCTAAAAACTTTGATTCCCATTCATTGCAAAGGCGATGAAGGCGTTAGCTCAAGCCCATCCTTAGAGGGACTTATCTAGTTACTGTAGTACCCTTTGTCTCCTTTCTCTTTCTTTATATAGAGACCTTATAGTCTTTTAGACACTCTTTGAACCCTAGCCCTTCTTCATTGCGAAGGCGATGAAGGCGTTAGCCCAAGCCCATCCTAAGGGGACTTGCTCAGTCCTAGTAGCACTCTCCTCCTTTATTTTAGTAGACTTGCTTAGTCTTTTAGATACCCTCAAGTTATTAGTAGCTCATTCGTTGGATGGGCAATGAAAGAGTCGTCTAGAGCCCCCACTAGGAGACACATTTTGTCTCATTAAGGCTATTCTCCTTTGGAGACAAGTCTCATTTAGAACTTACCCTTAGGAAGGTTACTTAGGCCGTATTAGAGATTCACTTCTTCCTACTTATAGGAGGCATGTCTTGCCTCATTTATAGAACACTCTCTAAGTTTTACCCCAACTCGTACCCCCTACTAGTTGGAGACCAACTTGGTCTGTTAATTGTCTTAGCCCTATTCATTGCAAGGGCAATGAAAGAGATACTTAGAGCCCACCTCACTGTCTAGGAGACTTGCTCAGTCTCACTAGCACCCATTTTGGCAGCATTATTAGAAAGTCTTTGACCTCTTTGAACCCCCTCTTTTAGAGTTACTTGTTTAGGAGTTTATCCTCTTATATAGGAGTTTACCCTCAGGGTTGTCGTCAATCCTCCTTGATTAGAGACTAACTCAGTCTTATTAGAGCTTTGCTTACTTGGGATCTTAGATCATTTTCTCTATTCTTGGGACACTAGTGTACTTGCTGTGGGCCGTCTCTTTGTGACACTAGTTGCTTGATCAGACTTTCCCCTTTAGATTTAGGGCTTTGCCCTAGTTTGTGGTTATGCTTGTTTGTTCCCTTTAAGGGTGAAAACATTTAAAGGTCCAAAACATTGAAGAATTTTTAAAATCCAATAATATTAGAAATTTGAAACAAAAAAACAATTGAATATTTTGAAATCCAAAAAAACATCGAAAATTCAAAAGTCAAAAAAACATTTGAAGCATTTTGAAAAATGTTAAAAGCATTGAAAACCAGAAAAATACAAAATCATTTAAAGAGTTAAAAGTTTTATGAGCCTAGTAGGATAGTTTGTTCCGAACTACGTTGGCTTGATCCTCTTTCACGAGGTACGTAGAGCAGCTTGGGATCTTTATCCCAAGTCCAGCGAAACTTTTGAAAATAACATTTTAAATCTTTTTGAATAAACAACTTTAAAATCTTATTTTTAAAAAAATTCTTGCTCTAGAGTTAGGAATTTGTCCTAGATAAAGAGTTTTAGAGTTAGGAGTTTCTCCTTGATGTGTTGTTTGATTATTGTGTGTTTGGTTTGTGTTTGGGTTAGAGTTAGGAGTTTGTGCTAGCTAGGAGTTTGTTACGCCTCCGTATGGGCAGTTGGCGATTTACATCGCGTGAATCGCCAACTGATGACTAGGTCTAGGATGCGTTAGTGATCCTATTATTTTTCTTAGGATACACAGCCTAGTTACACGTAGATTGTAGGAACCACCTGCATTAGCCTAGGGCTAACCTGCATTTAGTTAGGGCATATTGGGTGTCTTAAAATCCACAATCCACTGAAATTTAAATAATCGCACAAGAAGCTTTAATAAATAGTTCTGTCTTTTAGGTCGAGTTTAGGATAGAGGTCTAGATGTCTTAGGCATCATAGCTTAGAATATGTGCGAAGAACTACGTGACTCTGATTCTTGTAGAGGAGGGGATACGTAGGCGGCTTGGATGAACATCAGACCATTCAAGAGTCGAGGAGTACGTTTAGAGTTTAAGAATTTGTCTTGTTGTATCGTATGTGATGTCGAGTTGTGTTGTATGTTTTATTATGTTTTCTTACTTTTCTGTACTGACCTTATACCTTTAGCTGTAGCATGCAATTGTTTGTCCACCAGAACTTAGACACTCATTAGGCATGTCACTCATAACCTAGGAATGCTTAGGTGACACTTCTTCTATTTTGTGTGTGCTTATTATTTCATCCCCGAGTTATGTATGATTAGGTAGACATTTTCTCGGGGATTTTTCGTTCCCATTTCATATGATTTTGCCCAAAATTCTTTGAAGTTAATAAAAATGGCATAAGAGACCACGTGCTTGCACTCGAACGAATTGGGGGTGCTCTTCGGACCTTCTCTATTCATAATCAGGCATGAGGCCATTTATATTTCTGGTTATCCATGGTATACAGAGGATTTGTTTTTGGGGTTCCATGGCCTATCCATGGATGGTGACTTTGAGTTATTTTAGGTGCGTCTTGGTTTCGAGCCTTGGCCCCGGATCAAGAGGTCTCTCTTCATTTTTATCGCCGCTCGTGCTATGCTGCGAGGATGACACCTGTTTCGAGAGTTCCTTAGTAGAGCTCTCATTTATGTGGAGATCTTTGAGGATTGCAGGGGACTCGTTCCTCAGCACTATTCCTTCGGGATCGGGGTCCACAGGGCGTAAAAAATCCTCTGGTGTTTTGTCTGTGCTATGCTAAGTACATGGGGTTTCCCCAGTAGAGTCGCCAGCTGTAGACCCCGATCCCGAAGAAATAGTGCTGAGGAACCAGTTCTCTGCAATCCTCAAAGATTTCCACATGAATGAGAGCTCTACCAAGGAACTCTCAAAACAGGTGCCACCCTCGCAGCATAGCATGAGTGGCGATAAAAATGAAGAGATACCTCTTGATCCGGAGCCAAAGCTTGAAACCAAGACGTACCTAAAATTACTCAAAGTCACCATCCATGGATAGGCCATGGAACCCCAAAAATAAATTCTCTGTATACCATGGACAACCAGAAATATAAACAGGCTCGTGCCTGATTATGAATGGAGAAGGTCCAAAGAGCACCCCCAATCCGTCCGAGTGCAAGCACTTGGTCTCTTATGCCATTTTTATTAACTTCAAAGAATTTTGGGCAAAATCATGTGAAATGGGAACGAAATATCCCGAGAAAATGTCTACCTAATCATACATAACTCGAGGATGAAATAATAAGCACACACAAAATAAAAGAAGTGTCACATAAGCATTCCTAGATTATGAGTGACATGCCTAATGAGTGTCTAAGTTCTGGTGGACAAACATATGCATGCTACAGCTAAAGGTATAAGGTCTGTACAGGAAAGTAAGAAAACACAATAAAACTGTAGACACCCCATTTTGACAAGGTCCTAAAGTCCCCAAAATTGAATAAGAACTTCAAAAATCCAATAAAATTCCCAAATTCCGAGTCCCAAAGTATTCAGAAATTAATCTCAAAAATTCCTGAGGGACTGGGCCCAAAATGAGAAGAAGGCTCAGGTTTTGGGCATCTTGTTGTGCACATTTGTGGGTACAAATTCCCCAAGAGATTGTTAGTGTTCTCAAGGATACCCTTGCAAAATTTCATGGCAATCGAGCGAAAAATGTAAAGAAAGACAGGCGAAGTTTGTGTAATAATCAAAATTGGGTCGTGATAGGGTATGAATTATCAAAGCTTGGTTGTGTAGATATCACCCTCCTTTTTTCATAAAAGGCAAGATATTTTTGTTGGTAAAATGGTGATTTGTCATCTTTAGAAGGGCAATTTTGGAATTCTGGTAATACTTAATGTGTAAGCAAGCTTTATTGGCCATTAGATCAAATCAAGGGGTTAGGATCATTTGAAGAGAAGAGAACTTTCGCCCTATTTTCTACTCGGACCACCCCCTGTTCACCAAAGGAATAAGCATAAATGCATTAGGAGGGGCTGTCCATGGAAGATGGGGGGAGGAAAAATTTACCATTTCCCTCTATATGTATCGATTTAGGGTTTCTCAAAAGGGGGAGGTCTCATCATTTTTTCGTTTGAGAAATCACAGAGGGAGGGAGAAAACAGAGAAAGAGAGAAACAGAGAGGAGGG
This sequence comes from Tasmannia lanceolata, assembly GCF_043159265.1. NCBI lineage: Eukaryota > Viridiplantae > Streptophyta > Magnoliopsida > Canellales > Winteraceae > Tasmannia > Tasmannia lanceolata. The sequence continues at coordinate 4,404,775 of NW_027518721.1, forward strand.
AACTCCACAAACCCCATCTCCATCTTCCTTGGCCACCCTAACCGGAATCCGGCAAGGATCCGGCTCTCATCACCGACCAAAACCTCCACCTCCATTCTCCACTCTTCATTTTCTCCACCTCTACCTCCATCGCAAATTTTAACCCAAACTCCATGGATTCCGGTAACCCCACCGAAATCCGGTCACCGTCCTAAACCCAAACCAAAACCTCCACCATCTCCTCCATCTGCAAGCTCATCCCACTCCCACCATTTTCGCCCAATCACCACCATCAGGGATCAAAACCATTTTTTATTCCCCAAACCCATTTCGGCTTCTCCGACCAAAAATCCGGTCACCCTCCTAGACCCAAACCAAAACCTCCACCATCTCCTCCGTCTGCAAGCTCATCCCACTCCCACCATTTTCACCCAATCACCACCATCAGCGATCAAAACCATTTTTTATTCCCCAAACCCATTTCGGCTTCTCCGATCAAAGATCCGGCCAACCTCCACCACAAACTTGGCCTCACCCCCATTCCACCGCCACCAACCACCTTCTTCCACAACCACCGCACCCATTCTACCCAAACCCATTTCGAAAAACCCAAAAACCCAGCCACCGTACCTCATCCAAACCCTCTCCTCCAACTCCAGCAATCCCACGGGCATGGAATCCGGCTCACTCCGACACAAGTTCCGGTCAAAGACCCCATTAATTCCAGTCAATCTGTGTTTCCACCTTGCTCGACCTTCATCTTCTCCCAAACCCCCTTTGAAATTTTCCATCAACATTACCCCATCATCCACCTCCCTCATCTCTTTTTCTCCACCCATCTACCACTACCTCCACCATCAGACCCTTTTGCTATTTCCTAAACCCTATCAGACACAGATCCATCGCCCTCTCCACCTCCGTCCACCATTAACGCCACCCACATCCCCTGTTTTTACGCATGTTCTATTTCTAACCCATTTCATTTCACCAAACACTCTTCAAACGCTCCCAATTCCCCATCATTTTCATTCTCTGTACCTAATCCGGAGGAAGAAGAAGAGGGTCATCATGTTGCCGTCTAATACCACCGTCGTCCCTCTCACATCGGGCTGCGTCTCTTGCCTTTGCTTGTCCGTGAATCCACCATTGCTAGCGGACTTCCCAAAGAATCAAGGAGCTGTCCGTAGCATCAACCTACTGTAAGTGTAGATTGGTCCTACAAATTTCTTTGTGCCTTGTTCTTGATCTTATGATATTTTAATGTGCATATCATTGCTGCTAGGATGGTGCTGCGATTTACATATGTTTTGGGTGGAGTTTGAATTAAAAAACCATTATGCGAATAAATGGTTGTTTTGCTGCAATTTTCCAATTCATGTTTTGTTCGATCCATTTTTTTTATAAAGGGAATTCGATTTCATAACAGATTTTACAAAATCCTGTAGGTTCGGGGATAAATTGTTAGCGGAAAAGTAAGTTGGGCTCTCAGAGTATTGTTCTCTTTAGTTGTTTATTTCTTCCAAGCAGTTGTGATTTGAAATTTGTGCCTGGTTACCAAGTGGTCCAACTCTTGTCTTTGGAAATCCCCAAATGCGAGCAATTTCGACTTACCGAACTCATGGTATATTGTTTTCTGCTCGGGTGTGCAAAGGGGTCTGCCGGTTTTACATGCTCACAACTCAATGTTCTAAGCTTTAGATCCATACATAGATCTCTCCTCTGCTCTGTGTCGATGCATTTGGAGAATTGTAGTTTCCATACTCGGATGGGTAGGTTTTCAAGCTATGTTTTATCACTTTTTTTCCTCTGCGTTTACGCGCGTAGAACTTCAGTGCGAAATTGTTAAATTTCTGGGCAGCTGCTCATGTCGAGGAGCCCTTCAAGAACCTGATCTTTCTTCTCAATTTAGTTCACAGCCCTGTGGGCAGCTAGCACCTTGAAATAGAGTGATTTCTATATGATCATCGAAACAGAATAGTGGTTACTGGGTCTGTTTAGACTTTTGATCTCACCCTCATTTTGTTTCTTTGATGTATATGTTTTAATTCTTGGACTTTGATTCATTGGGTCTCGGTTATGCTTGGTTTATTGATTTCTGAAGACAGAATCTAGTCTCTTATTACTGTTTTTACTCAGACTCCATGTAAGGAATAGATGAGTGGTACTAGCTTCCTTTCTTTTACCCTACCATCATAGAGTTTAGGAGCCTGTCCATCCATCCTAGAGTTTAGGAGTCCGTCCTACCATCCTAGGGTTTGGGAGTCTGTACTACCCTTGTAGAGTTTAGGATTCCGTCCTTCTATCTTTCAGAGTCAGTCTTTAGCATAGGAGTCAGTCCTTCAGTCTTTCAGGAGTCAGGCCTATCATCATAGGGGTTAGGACTCTGTCCATCCTCTCATCAAGTCATGTGATTTTTATCCGCTCTTGCAGGGTATAGGATGCTGTCCAACCCTTGCAGAGTCGTGATTCTGTCCAATTCCCCCGCAAAGCATAGGATGCTGTCCAACCTTTGCGGGACATCAGGAGTCTATCCTACCCTTATGATGATAGGATTCTGTCCTCTTGTGTCAAAAATTCAAAAACACTTCAAAAACATTTGAAAAACCAAAAATCTCAAAAATCTTGAGTCATTAGGAGAGTAGTTAGGAATTCTAGTCCGAACTACGGATGGCTTGATCCCTAGCTGAGGGGTACGTAGGCAGCTCAGGCTTGCAGCTGACATCCTGAGTTCAGTCATAACTTTCACAACTTTAATAACTTCACAACTTTCACAATTTCAAAAACTTCCATAAGCTTCAAAACCTTTCAAATCTTCCCAAAAATACAAAAATTCTTCAAAATAACCTTGCAAACCATTTTCAAAAGATCTTCCCATAGAGTCAGGAGTCTGTCCTAGGCGTTTGGGGTGTCTTAGAGTTAGGAGTTTGTCCTGATTTTGTGTTGATATGCTGTGTCTGGTCGTGTGAGTGTCTCTAGAGTTAGGAGGCCTCGAGTCGTGGTCGGCTAGACACTTAGTCGATCCGATGGCTAGACTAGAACGCATTTAGATAGCCCATGGTTTTCCTTAGGACACACAACCTAGTCACACATAGGGTGTAGGGCCCACCTGCATTAGTTAGGGCATATAGGGAGTTCTAAAAACTACCATTCACTTGAACTTAAGTAATGGCGCAAGAAGCTTTAAAAACTAGTCAGGTCTAGTTGATCGAGTCTAGGATAACGGTCCTAGAGGGTTAGGCATTGTAGTTTAGCATAGGCCGCCGAACTACGTTGACTCTGATTCTTCCCGAGGCCGGGATACGTAGTGCAGCCAGGATGGATGGCCATCTTGGTCCGAGTCATGTATCACCTTAGAGTTTAGGGTTTGTCGTGTCGAGTCATGAGTTGTACTGTATGTTTTACTGTGTTTTCTTACTTTCATGTACAGATCCTATACCTTTAGCTGTAGCATGCGTGTGTTTGTCCACCAGAACTTAGACACCAATCAGGCACGACACTCATAACCTAGCTATTCTTAGGTGGCATGTCTTTAATTTCTTTTGTGTGTGCTTATTATTCATCTCCAAGACATGCATGATTAGATAGACGTTATCTCGGGGAATTGGGGGCGCCTAACCCCTTTCCCATTCGTCATCAGGCACGGACCTTTTTGTATCTCTGGTTATCTGTTGCGACAGAGCACAGCATGGGATCCAGGGCCCACTTCCTTGGATGTCGACTCTTTCTTTGTTTAAGGTGCGTCTCGAATCCGGGCTAGTCCCCGAATCGAGAGGTATCTCACTTTACATCGCCACTCATGGTGTGAGGGGCACTCTTTTGAGAGTTCCTTGGTGGAGCTCTCGTTCACGTGGATGATCCTGAGACTCGTCTGGGGGCTCGTCCCCCCGCCTCTCTCGGATCTGGGTCCACAAAAACATACAACACAACTTGACATCACATATGATACAACAAGACAAATCTCTAAACTCTAAACGTACTCCTCGACTCTTGGATGGTCTGATGTTCATCCAAGCTGCCTACGTATCCCCGCCTCTACGAGAATCAGAGTCACGCAGTTCTTCGCACCTATTCTAAGCTATGATGCCTAAGACATCTAGACCTTTATCCTAGACTCGACCTAAAAGACATGACTAGTTATTAAAGCTTCTTGTGCGATTATTTAAATTTCAGTGGATTGTGGATTTTAAGACACCCTATATGTCCTAACTAAATGCAGGTTAGCCCTAGGCTAATGTAGGTGGTTCCTACAACCTATGTGTAACTAGGCTGTGTCTTAAGAAAAATAATAGGATCACTAACGCATCTTACACCTAGTCATCAGTCGGCGATGTGAATCGCCAACTGACCGGACGGAGGCGTAAAAAAATCCTAGCTAGGACAAACTCCTAACTCTAACACAAACACAAACCAAACACACAACAATCAAACAACAAATCAAGGAGAAACGCTTAATTCTAAAACTCTTTATCTAGGACAAACTCCTAACTCTAGAGGAAGAATTTTTGAAAAAAATAAGATTTTAAAGTTGTTTATTCAAAAAGATTTAAAATGTTATTTTCAAAAGTTTGGCTGGACTTGGGATAAAGATCTCAAGATGCTCTAGGTACCTCGTAAAAAAGGATCAAGCCAACATAGTTCGGAATAAACTATCCTACTACGCTCATAAAACTTTTAACTCTTTAAATGATTTTGAATTTTTCTGGTTTTCAATGCTTTTAGCATTTTTCAAAATGCTTCAAATGTTTTTTAGACTTTTGAATTTTCGTTGCTTTTTTGGATTTCATAATAGTCAATTGTTTTTGGGTTTCAAATTTATAATGTTTTTGGATTTTAAAAATTCTTCAATATTTTGGACCTTTAAATCTTTTCACCCTTAAACGGAACACACAAGCATAACCACAAATTAGGGCAAAGCCCTAAATCTAAAGGGGAAACCCCGATCAAGCAACTAGCGTCTTAAAGAGACGGCCCACAACAAGTACACTAGTGTCCCAAGAACAGAGAAAATGATCTAAGATCTCAAGTAAGCAAAGCTCTAATAAGACTGAGTTAGTTTCTAATCAAGGAGGATTGACGACACCACTAAAGGTAAACTCCTATATAAGAGGATAAACTCCTAAACAAGTAATTCTAAAAGAGGGGGTGCAAAGAGGTCAAAGACTCTCTAATAATGCTGCAAAAAATGGGTGGTAGTGAGACTGAGCAAGTCTCCTAGACACTGAGGTGGGCTCCAAGTATCCCTTTCATTGCCCTTGCAATGAATAGGGCTACGACAACTAACAGACCAAGTTGGTCTCCAACTGGTAGGGGGTACAAGTTGGGGTACAACTTAGAGAGGGTTCTATAAATGAGGCAAGACATGCCTCCTATAAGTAGGAAGAAGTGAATCTCTAATACGACCTAAGTAACCTTCCTAAGGGTAAGTTCTAAATGAGGCTTGTCTCCAAAGGAGAATCGCCTAAATGAGGCAAAATGTGTTTCCTAGTGGGGGCTCTAGATGACTCTTTCAGTGCTCATGCAATGAATGGGCTACTAATGACTTGAGGGTATCTAAAAGACTAACCAAGTCTACTAAAATAAAAGAGGAGAGGGATACTAGGACTGAGCAAGTCCCCTAAGGATGGGCTTGGGCTAACGCCTTCATCGCCCTCGCAATGAAGAAGGGCTAGGGTTCAAAGAGTGTCTAAAAGACTATAAGGTCTCTATATAAAGAAAGAGAAAGGAGATAGAGGGTACTATAGTAATTAGATAAGTCCCTCTAAGGATGGGCTTGGGCTAACGCCGTCATCGCCTTTGCAATGAATGGGAATCAAAGTTTTCAGGGTATCTAAAGAGCTAAAATTCTGAGGACTACACACTCTTTATGATGGTAGGACAGACTGCTATGACTCTCTCTAAAGAGAAACAAATCCATTAATCTGTGAAAACTCTAAGGTGTGAAGCAAAAAATTCTAAAATCCCAGAATGATCTCTCAAACATCGACAGAAACCCTTAATGGAAATCTCAGGGAAAAGAGAAAGGAAAGGCTCCAAGTAGCCTCATTATAATCCTCCTTCCTTCCCAATAGTGAAAATGAAACTCTCGTTAAGGGTACTCCGCTTTTCAGCTTTCGAGGAGACATGAAGATTCAGTACCAACTCAACAATAATTAAGAGACTATGACATCCAAATATTTCTCAGATGACATCATACAAATAACATGTTAGAATGACAAATCTACTATTACCACTTCATTAACCATGATTCTGAACCCATAAGCTAATTCTGTCCAAGCATACAATGAATTCAACTCTCTGCTTGCGACCAAGCTCCACAAGCAGACTTTAAACCGAGAGGAAAAGTTTAGTTACCTTGCGAGTGGAGATTACTGAGATCAAATCAATGGGTTTCCGGGATCAATGGTGGAAATGATGAAAGAAGATGGTGATGCCGAATCTAGGGCAGATGATGGCTGAAATTGGGTGTGAAAATGAAATGGGTATAGGGGCTGGTTTGGGTGAAATCTGTAAAAGATGGTGGTCGGTTTTGAAATGGAGAAGAGAGGGTTTAGATAAGAAAAGTGGGTCAAAGCAAGGTGGAGATTTTAATGGAGGCTGTAGACACCCCATTTTGACCGGACCCTTTTCCCCAAAATCAGATAAAATCCCGAAGTTGAGTCGAGGTCCCGAACCGAATTCCCAAATTCCCGAAACCAAATCCAAATGCGAGAAAAATCCAAAATTTTATCCAATTCATCTTTTCCTTCAATGGATATAAAGCTCCCAAAAAATTGTTACTGCTCTAAGGAATACCCCTACAAATTTTCAGAAAAATCGAACAAAATTTGAGGAAAAAGACAAAGTAATGGTGCCAATATCAAAACACAGTGGTGCCAATATCAATTCCATATATCAAAAAAGAAGAAGAAGAGAAATGATATATTTGCCCTCTTCCTTACCTAGACCACCCCTAGTGGATGAAAAGACAAAGCAAAGTATACTAGAGGTGGCTGTCCAAGGAAGGGAAAATGAGTGAATATATATCATTATATTTTAGGGGTTTCTTTCTTGTCTAAGAACATCCTTGTTTTGCAAAATGCTAGTCACAAATACACATTATCAAGGGCTGTCCAGGGAGAAAGGAAGGGGCATGAATATATCACTTCCCTTTAAGCTAACCGAATGGAAGAGATCAAGGGTGGAGATTAGGCAAGCTAAATGGGTTTTGCAATGAAGGGTTTAGATCATACTTGTGAAAATATCTGGGTTATAAAAACAAAGAGAGAAGAGAGCTAGACAAAGAAGGAGGAATTAGGGTTTTCCTTTCTAGAAAAGAGAGAGAGAGAGAGAGAGAGAGAGAGAGAGAGAGAGAGAGAGAGAGAGAGAGAGAGAGAGAGAGAGAGTGGCTGTCGGCAACTTTGGCTTCTCCGGCGATTTTACCGGAATCCGGCACTCTTCCTTGCCCAATACCACCACCGTCTTCAACCTTCTCCACCTACTCCTAGCAGCCCCTACCTCCACCATTTTCAGCACCAAAACCCATTTCATTCACCTCAACCTCCATTGATTCCGGCGATTTTGCCGGAATTTGACCAACCTTGCCGGAGATCCAATCCAACCCTCCACCATTAACTACCTCTACAACTCCTCCAACAGCCACTACCCCCATCTTCTTAAACCCCCCTGAAATTCCAAGGGTAGGCCCGAGTACTTACTCTAAAGGCAACTTATGAGGAGGTAAAATTTAGGTTATAAACAAGTTTTAAGCTTTTGAAAACTCTAATCCAAATTTGAAGATTAAGTGATCAAAAATGAAAATTAAGCACACAAGTTAAATCCTAAGTGCAATGCAAATATAAAGTAAGAGATAAGAGAGAGTGCACTCGAGATTTAAAGTGGTTCGGTCCTCCAATGCGAGGCCTACTCCACTCCACCAACCAAACCCGTTGATGGCTTCACTATTTGATCTTCTTAACTTCGGCAAAGATCGGTGCCGATTACAATTCCAATTGCCTTTAACCTTGATGGCAATCCTCACCACGGAGAGTGGGCTCCGCTTCTCCGAACACTCGCCCGAATACAATCTTTTGAATAAGAAAGAAAGAACAAAAAATCCCTCACAAGGGTTTACAAGATTTGTAGAAGATGTACAAATTTGAGCCTAATGATCCAAATCCTAAATCTAGAGGATGAGAGGCATAAACAAGCTTGATTCACTCTTAGGATATTCCAATACGTTTTTAGAGTGTTAGGATTTTACTTTGTATGGAAGTTTAGAATACCCATATATATAGAAAAACCAAATATGACCGTTTGAGGGGCATAGTGGTAAATCTGGCAAAGTCTCCAACGGCTATAATTTCTTCCTGTTATAGTGTTCTCGGAGTTCCGAGAGATTTTCTCGGAGTTCGGAGAAATTCTCGGAGTTCGGAGAATTTCTCTCGGAGTTCCGGGAATACAAACAGATGTTGGAAAAAAGCTACTGGACCAAATCTCGGAGCTCCGAGAATTCTCTCGGAGTTCCGAGAAGCCTATATGCAGCAGATTTTCAATTCATGTTTATTTATTTATTTGGGCTTCGAACTCTGCACCAAGTTGGGATTGTTATGAGGGTTCCAAAGTGTTAGAACACCATAAGGACAATCTCTTAAACATTTTAGGGTGTGTGTTTAACTTTATTTATGCCTCTAAAACACCTAAACTAGGATTGGATCTTTACATTCTAAAATGACTTCGATCTTCAATTGTGATGCTTCAAGTCTTCATGCGTCTTGGATCTCCGATGTCTTTGGCCTTCCGAATGTGGTCGAATGAGAGCTTCTTGGCCTCAATCCAAGCAATCTTGACTTTACATAATCATGATCTACAACTTAGACATTCAAACACATTAGTGATATAAAATCACTTGTGTATTGGAATCATCAAAAGAAGATGGGAATGCCAAGGTGGGAACCATTGGGCTTACAATCAAACCCACTTGGATTTTCACCCATTTGCAGCCACTGTAAAGCCCACATCAACCCCAATTTCACTACTAAACAACCCTCAACTTCACCACCACCATTATCCTTGATCTCCACCACTACCTTCATCTCAGATTTTAGGGGGCTGCTCCCAAGTCCCAACATAAAAAAAAAAAAACAGAAAAAGGAAGAGAAGGAGAGGCCGACTATAACTAGCTACACCTACCTCCACCTCTATCACCTAGATTCGAGCATTCACCATTGATTCCGGCCAAACCCACATCCCCATTTTCTTTTTCTTCTACCATCAACCTCTTCATCTTTCCCATTGATTTCAGCCACCACAACAGATCTATTCCCAAAACCTTCTTCAAAACCCATCATATCCTCTTCCATTTAAACCCACATACGTCTAGATCCGACCATCAACTTCCCCTGTTCTTTTGCCCATTTCACTTCCCAACCTACATTAAAGCAAGCCCTTGATCTACACCAAACCCTAGCTCAAATCTCCAGATCTAAACCCTATTCTATTTGAATTCCAATACCCATCTTACAACACCCCTATTAGAATCTCTCTCTAATCCCATTCCCAAAAAACCCATTCCAACAGCCCATATCATTTCTCCTTCCCCAACCCATCAAACCCTCAACCTCTTACTACCACCAGAATTCTGGCCTCATTGCTTCCATCTCTACTGTTCTAAACCATGGTGGCTATTTTGTCCGGCGGCAATTCCGACCTCGGTCATAAGATCAGAAAGATTACAAGGATAAGGTTCAGCACATTAGCACTCTATCTAGTGGACTATATTTTGCCTCATTGCAAGTATAATCTCCTGCACTTTGTAAGTATAATTCATCCCTTTGAATGTTTACAGTTTGTTCCCTCTGAATTTCTTCTGGTTATGATACATGTATGAGCATATGCTTGTTTTTGGGATCTTATGCTAGTTATGATGATATGGATTGAAGGTCTGATATTACAATCTTTTGGGGTTTTAGAAGGAATCATACCATGGGATTCTGGTACTCAAGTTCTTTTATTCAAATTTGAAGAATTCGTAGGCCATTCCGATAAGCTTGCACTGGCAATTGGTTGTAATCTCTTTTTTTTTTTGTAAACTGTATGTGGTGGTGATCTCCGTTTGATCATGTCTCAACAACTATGCTAATTGAGTTGTTCTTCATCCTAAAAAAAAATTAGCACAATTGCGTTGTAGTAGTTTCCATGTCCTTCTCTATCTGTGAAATTGGAAATAAGGTTGGTTGAGTAAGCCTTTTAATATTGAGAGTTAAATGATTCCCCAATGGCAGTTTTGGTTCTTTGTCCCAGTTTGGCTTTGACTCTGAGGCTTATGCCGTGTATTCTTGGATAAGGTGAATATTGGAGTGGTGTGATAGTAAAGGTTAGTTCTCGGAGTTAGTCTTGTTTTGATTTTGGGGTTCTTGCCTCATCATAGTCTCATCCCTTCCGTGGTCTTTTAGACTCAGGATAGTTTCCTTATCAGTATAAGAGGTCAGACTCTGTCCCCAAGATTGATCTCATTAGATTTTTAGTTTGGATATTGGAGGACAGGTTCGAGATATGAGGAGGCTACTCGGAACCCCCTTTTCCTTTTCTCTTCTCCTCCTCCAGGCTTTGTGTTGATATTCATGTGTCACCTGGGATTCTTTGAGCATCTTCGTCATTGGGATGTTCATTAAGGTTTAGGGTTTCACCGACATTTGATCTCCCCATCAATTTTCAGAAGCATTTTGTCAGATTTGGCGATGATAAAATGTTTCTTGAGCCACCCCTTTGCCCTTCATGTCTCATTTCTTGTCTTGTCACTTCTCATGGGGCTTAGGGATTCCCTCTTCTTTGTGATCATTATTGTTTACGGGGTTCGGGATTTCTTCTTCTTCTTCGGGTTCACTCTCCTCACGTTCCTAGGGATCCTACTCGAGCTTCGGGAGTTCATCGATTATAGGGACATTTGCTCGGGTTACTTTTCCGTTCAGAGTCATTCTCTTTATGTTCCTCGGGATCCTTTTCGAGTTTCAGGATTCCCGCGATTATAGGAACACTCTATTCAGGGTCAGGTGTGGACCCCGATCCGAGAGAAGCGGCGGGGGACATGCCCCACGCTACGAAGTCTCACTGGATCATCCACGTGAATGGAGAGCTCTACCAAGGAACTCTCGAAAGAAGAAATGCCTCTCACAGTATGAGTGGCGATATAAAAGGTGAGATACCTCTCGATTCGGGGACTAGCCCAGATTCGAGGCGTACCTTAAACAAAGAAGAGTCGCCATCCAAGGAAATGGGCCAAGGATCCCATACTATGCTCTGTTGCAACGGATAACCAGAGATTATAAAAAAAAGGTTCGTGCCTGGTTACGAATTCGGAAGGTCTGAAGAGCACCTCATCCGCCCAAGTGCAAGCACCTGGTCTCTTATGCCATTTACTTAATAATTTTGAAGAGTTTTGGACGAGAATCATATGAAATGGGAACACAAATCTCCGAGAAGACGTCTATCTAATCATGCATGTCTCGGAGGAAAAATAAACACACATAAAAGAAATAAAAGTGTCACCTGAGAATAACTAGGTTATGAATGTCAAACCTAAATTGGTGTCTAAGTTCTGATGAACAAACACATGCATGACATACCAAAAAAGTATAAGGTCTGCGCAATAAAGTAAGAAAACACTGCAAAACATAGAAAATGACTCGATACCAAACAATCCTAAGACTCTAATCTATACCTAGGCCCGAGTCTTTAGATGATCTGATGTTCATCCAAAGAAGCCTACGTATCCCCGCCTCCACGAGAATCAAGGCAACGTAGTTCTTCGCACCTATTCTAAGCTATGATGCCTAAGACATCTAGACCTCTATCCTAGACTCGATCTAAAAGACCGGACTAGTTCTTAAAGCTTCTTGTGTGATTATTTAAATTCCAATGGATTGTAGATTTTAGGACACCCTATATGCCCTAATTAAATGCAGGTTAGCCCTAAGCTAATGCAGGTGATTCCTATAATCTAAGTGTAGCTAGGCTGTATATCCTAAGAAAACAGTAGGATCTATCGCATCTTAGACCTAGTCATCAATTGGCGATGTGGATCGCCAACTGACCGGAAGGAGGCGTAAAACTCCTAGCTAGGACTCACTCCTAACTCTAACAGAAACAAATAAAACACACAACAAATAAACAACGAAACGAGGGAGCAACTCCCGACTCAAAAACTCTCTAACTAGGACAATCTCCTAACTCTAGAGGAAGATCCTTTCGAAAAAAATAATATTTTGAAAGATTTTGTAATTTTAAAAGATTTAAAATGCTTATTTTTAAAGGTTTGGCTGGACTTGGGATGTGGATCCCAAGCTGCACTACGTACCCTGTTGAAAGGGATCAAGCCAACGTAGTTCGGAACGGAATTCCTAACTACTCTCCTAATGACTCAAGATTTTTGAGATTTTTGGTTTTTATATGTTTTTGATATTTTGGTTGTTTTATAGTGTTTTTTTTTTTGAGTTTTTTACATAAGAGGATTGAATCCTATCATCATAAAGGGAGGAGAAACTCCTGACATCCCGCAAAGGTTGGACAGCATCCTATGCTTTGCGAGGGAAAAGAACAGAAACACAACTCTGCAAGGGTTGGACAGCATCCTATACCTTGCAAGAGTGGATAGAAAAACACATGATTTGACGAAAGGTAGGATAGAATCCTAACCCCTATGATGATAGAATTTGATTCCTGAACAAGAGGACTGACTTTCTAGACTAAGGACGGATTCCTATGCTAGTGGACTATCAAACTAAGATAAAGCTCAACAAGTAATAAGGAAAAGGAGACCTTGTGCATATTTGGCAAAGGTAAAACAACCAGCCGGGCCGGACAGCTACCTAGCCCTAGGGTGCAACAAATGTGCAACCCAATACCCATAAGGGTAAGGGTATGATGCCAAGCCGAGTAGGATGTTCTCCCAAAACCAAATGATGCACAAAGAGGAGGTTTAGTAAGAGAATGAGACTGGGTAAGTCTCTTAGACACATAGGTAGGATAGAGAAAAATGTTAACAAGGAAAAAGAGACCTTTATGCATATCTGGCAAAGGTAAAACACATAGCCGGGCCGGACAGCTACCTAGCCCTAGGGTGCAACAAATGTGCAACCCAATACCCATAAGAGTAAGGGGTATGTTGCCAAGCCGAGCAAGGTGTTCTCCCAAAACCAAAAGACGCACAAAGAGGAGGTTTAGGAAGAAAAATGAGATTGGGTGAGACTCCTAAACAAAAAGATGAGCTCCAAGAGAGGTGCTGACGAGACATGGCATATCTCCTAAGGATAGACTCACTAATGAGACAAAGCTTGTCTCTAAAGGATACAACTTTCTCTGTCTGAGACATAGCCTGTCTCCCTGAGAGGACTCTAAAGAACTCTTTCATTGCCCTTGCAATGAATGGATTTCTAATTTCTAAGGGATACACACCATAAAGACTTGGACAAGTCTTTAAATAAATGAGAGGAGTGCTATTTGGACTAAACGAGTCCCCTAAGGATGGGCTTAGGCTAGCGCCTTCATCGCCCTTGCAATGAGAGGGGATTCTAATATCTAAAGGAATTTAACGGAAATCTATAAGACTGTATTAGTCTATCAAAGAAAGAAGAAAAGACTACCAGATAATCGCAAATTTCATTCTAAGAATAAATCAAGTGCTAAGCAAAGAAGAATATACAATCAAATAGCAATCATAAAATGATAAATAATATTAATTAGTCCAGACCAGCCGCTGGATAGCCTAATAAAATAAAACAATATCAAAACACTTCAAAACCAACCACAAACCCCAATACGGGGACTCCAATGAAATCAGATGATGCCAAAGTAATCATCTGATATCATATACACATGATAATATTTCTAATCCCGCCTTGAGATCAGACAGTACCAATGTCGATAATATCGAATAGAGTAGTCATCTGATCTCCTTCTTCCTATTAAACAATTTATTTAAATAAAAAGGAATGAGTATAAGTGAATGCCCAAAATTTTCTATAGTAATATTATCATTGTATATCAACATCTGAGACCCCTTTTTTCTTTTTATCTTCCCGCTGAAAACCAAGATATTCTCAAATCATGGTATATATATACATATAGGAACTGGATACAAAAAACCAAAACCATGTTTGAATCTAACCATGCTTAAACTAAATACATATATGAATACAATACAAAATATGGCTGAACTGAAACAGACCTGGATTAAATGTACCTAATACGAGTAATGACCTAACAAGAAAAACAACTGTATACTTCTGAGCAAGATGAATTACAATTAGAGAACATAAAACCCAAAACTCTACGAGAGTAGCTACTATAAGCTTTGTAAACTGTTATAAATTTTCAATGACAACAATGACAAAATGCATAAAACTGTGGGCAGCAGCTACAAGCTTTGTAAACTATTATAAATTTCAAAGTACAAAAAACTGTGGGCAGCAGCTATATGCACAATAAATTACAGCTGTTATGTGGCAGTTATGTGCTTGTGTACTAATACAATGGGCAGCAGATATATACACAATAAATTACAACAGTTATGTGGCAATTATGTGCTTGAAATGTTCTGAACCATGGTCTCAAACAGGGCAGAATGTGCATACAGTGTGATGAACCAGTGTCAATTCAAGAGATAAATGTGCAGAAAAATGAACCAAACAAATGCTAACACAGGGCAGCGATGTGAAGAAACATGCAGAAAATGAGCTGAGCTAGTGCCAACAAAATGCAGAAATGTGTATAAAATGAATTGAATCAGTGCCAATTACCAGGGAGAAATGTGCAGAAAATGAGATGAGCTAATGCTAACATAGTGCAGAACTGTGTATAAAATGAACTAGTGATAGCAACAGAGCAGAAATATGCATTGAAATGAACCCTAACCATTGTTCAAACAGGGCAGATATTGAACCAAATCAGTGCCAGAAATGTGCAGAAAACGTGCTTAACCCAGTGGGCTGGTTAGGCACTGATTATGTAATGGTGAGACACTTGATGAGTATTGAGTTTTAATATAACAGACAATTCATGTGACTCAATAGCTGGTGCAGAAAAAGGGAAAATAACCAACTAATCAAGAGGGTATCGCATAAAGAAAATGGACTCTAAGCTTGATAATTTTACAACAGCAAGGTGTGAACTAAAATTTTCAAAAATCAAACATAGAGAAATCAATTGTAACTAACATCCCATTCAAATATGATGATGTCAAAGCATTAAACTGCTGGTTTCATTATGCCATCAATTTGTACAGGTTCACATTAGCAGGCAATATGATCTCATGTATTTCCAGAATTTGAGGAATGAACTAAAAACAATTGCACTCATTGATAGACACGTAGTTAGACGGGGTTATGGCAAAATATAAAGAGAAATGTGTGTTTCCCAGCTAAGAACATTAAAATTTGGGCTGAGATTATTTCTTATCAATTAATGAGGCAAAACAGACTACGATGCGTTCTATCTTAAAAGAAATGAAACAAAGATTCTATTTGAGGCTAACACATAATAGCATTGTAATGCCCTGATTATTATTTCCATTCTCTTTGCCTCTTGATTTCTATGAGCTTTTTGAGATTCGTATCAAAATTTGATAAGGGATAAGGTGACTTAGCACAATTACAAAGCATAAAAAAGTCAATATCAAATGTACAAAAGGGAATAAGAATTTTGAAAATCTGATATATATATATATATATATATATATATAAAATATGAGATTACCATAAGAACAGTGCAAATAAAAAATATAGCTACAAGAAGATTTGGCCTTCAAAAAAAAAAAAAAAAAAAAATTTAATACAAAACTTAAAACCAGAAATAAAATGGAAAATAAGGACCATAAAGAGGCTCAAATATACGTAATAGCAAGTTATTTCCTTTTCCTTAGATCAATTTACAAAATCAAAACCAATAAATAGGTTTTCATAATTCTTTAGAGATAAAAAAAAATATATATATATGCCCCTAAATGGCATATGAAGAAGAACTGTTAATTATTCCCTTACAGTTTCTTATAAACGAAATTCATTTTACTACCCATCCAAAAAAATTCCTTCTTAAGATTATAAGGCACAAAAGATCAAAATATAACAGGGACAATAACTTTGCTCTTACATATGCAATCTAGTACAGACTTCATAATTTAACTGGATCAGTACTATCCTTCTCAAACATACATTGGCCATAATTTAATTCTGAAATAACTCAGAACTAATGCATTTTTCCTTTAGCACAATTTATAGTGGTAAAAAAAAAAATGGTTTATAAAAAATAATGAACAGATCGAAACTGTGACTTTGCATCTTGAATGAAACTAAAGCATACACAGATCTTTTGAATTTACTAAAACTGAAAAGAGAATTTCTAAGATAATTATCAAATTACATGCAATTTCTTTCCTGATATTATAAAATCCTAGCATCATATTTTTCTCTAAACTATAATATTAACAAAAACAAGAGATCTAGTGAATTGCTCAACACAAAAAAATAGATTCCTATTATTCATGAAAATTTCAATAATTCTAAGAAAAACGAAAATTTCACTCCAATGAATTCACAGAACATTAAAATTTTTACAAGATTTGCTAGCTAATGTTAGGAATTTTGAGGAGTAATCACAGAAATACTGAAATTGAAGGTAAAAATACAAAGATCTAGACCTTTAAAGGAAGGATTTGAAAGATACGATTTAAAAGTTCATGCTAGAGTTCAAGCTAGAGTTTATACAATAAAAAAAAAATACAACAGATCTGATAATGCAATTTCAGAAAATAGTAAAATATGCTCGATGTGAAAAATGAGAAGAAGGAATTTGAGCTCAGATCTATAAAAGAGATGAATCTAACAGCATAAAAGCCAAGAAAATAAGAGAGACTAAGGTTTTTTCGAAAATAAAATTAAAATTTGAAGTAAAAAAAATAATAATAATATATATATAGAAAATCAAAAGCTAGAATGAGAAACAAAGAAAAAAAATCAAGAGCAATAAAACAAATCATAAGAAATACACACACAAAATAAAAATAAAAATAAATAAATAAAATAATAAAATGAACTTACCAGTTAAAGGTCTGCCGGAGAAGACAATCAGAGAATATCCGATCTAAATTCTTTCGCTAAAATCTTCTCTTTCTCCCGCTCTTTCTTCAAACGCTCAGATCTAAACTAAAAATTAGCAGATCTGCTACAAAATAACTCTGATCAAAGGCTTTTATGATAGCTGAAGGTTTAAAACTTTAGGATCTAAGGTTTAAAAGGCTGTTCTAAAGAAAGAAAATAACAGATCTAGGATTTTTAGGGTACGAATAGGTAAAACAGAGCAGATCTAAGATTTATAGGGACCTTAACTAGGGTTTAAAGGTGAAAATGAAGATGAGGATATAAACTATGAGTAAAAACGAGGAAAATACCAACCGGAGGTGATCAGAACTAACCGGAGCTCGGCCGGAGAACAAGAAACGAGGATTTGAATTTCTGAGATGGAAGCAAAGAGAGATCAAGAGATGCAGTGGAAGATGAGAAAGAGAAAAACAAGCAAATTTTCTTGATCGGAACTTCGACGGTGTTGCCGGAGAGGATGATCGGAAACAAGAGAAGAAAATCTCTCTGCGAAAAATCCTTTTTCTCCTTTTTTTTCAAAAATGAGATAAAAAACAGTATTTAAAGACATTTTCGAGACTTGATATTGGCACTCCACTTGATGGGCGCGCGATTTTGCGCGTCCCATTCGGATAAAAAATACATCATTCCAGAATAAAATCGCCCCCCTCTCAGGATAAACACACCCCCCTCTTCTGCTTTACATTACGGCTTCGCCTGGGTTCGTTTGCTAGGCAAACGCGCTCGGATTCTGACGAAATTTTGCAGGGACCTAGATGAAACCCTAACCTAGCTAAGGGTGAAATTTGGGATTCTACCTTATTGATTTGATGAGGTTTTGCTCAAACTGAAGGGATTAGGGCACGGTCAAAATGGGGTGTCTACATCAGGCGACGACAGACGGAAACCTCCTGAGCCAAAACCCCCCTTTCAATCAAAAGGGATAAAAATACATAAAAATACAAAACAACAAAAATCCAAAAACAACAAAAAACATCAAAAAACACTCAAAGCGTATTTCAAAAAGCTGTTTCGAACTACGTTGGCTTCATCCCTTTCCACAGGGTACGTAGGCAGCTTGGGACCGTCATCCCAAGTTCAGTCAAGCTTCAATAAAATCATTTAAACCCTTCAAAAAATCAATTTAACATAAAAAAAAATCTTTCAAGCCTTTCAAAATAAAAACCGAAATGGGCAAGGATGGTGATTGCTAGGTCATTCAGAGCCCTCTTTTCATTCTATTTCCGATTTGGATAATTGTTTTTCCTGTTTTATCGGTTTTCCGACGTTTTATCGGGTTTTGGGACGGGTGACGACGTAGCGTGGCCCCTTCACAGGGATTGTCCTCGCTAAGCCCAACGATAGGCTATGACGACCGCGAGACTTGTCCGATCTTTAGCGGATCAGGATCACTGAGCTCGATTCCTTTAGAATCGCTCCCTGAGTATATCGTATGTCCCCTTTTCTTTTCCCTTGCATTTTGGGTTTACGCATACCGTCAATTTTCTGATTCCTTTCTTTCCTTGCATATTTTAGCTTATCGTGTGATTGTCTTTGGTTCCTTGTGTGTTTACTTTCAGCTTGCTTATTCCTTGTGCGTTTAGTTTCACATGCTTATTTACATGCTTAGCTGTGACATTTATTTGCTTACTTATCATGATCATATGCTTAGCTGTAGATATTTACTGCATTCCTGCTTATCATATCTGCTATATTACTTGCTTAGCTGTAGCTGTGCATGCAGATGTTTTTTCTTTCCTGGATGTGATGGGTTAGGAGTAGATGCGGGGAGTTAGGATTTGGATGTTTATTTTTTTTTGCCCATCCCCGGGTCATGCATGCTTAGATAGACATTTTCTTGAGGATATTCGTTCCCATTTCATCTGATTTTCGCCCAAAACTCTTCAAACTTAATAATAAATGGCATAAGAGACCATGTGCTTGCACTTGGGTGAATTGGAGGTGCTCTTTAGATCTTCCTCATTCGTCACCAGGCACAGACTTTTGTATCTCTGGTTATCCGTTGCAACAGTATTGTATGAGATCCAGGGCCCATTTCCTTGGATGGCAACTCTTCTTTGTTATAGGTACATCTTGGTTCCTGGCTAGTCCTTGAGTCAAGAAGTATCTCATTTATATCGCCACCCATGCTGTGAGTGGCATCATTTCGAGAGTTCCTTGGTAGAGCTCTCCTTCACATTGTGGAGATCTTAGATGATTGACGTGGGATCTCATATCCCTCGCTCACCGTCCTCGGGATCGGGGTCCACAGGCTGACGACTCTGCTGGGGAGTTCTTGAAACATTGCCTAACTCTGTAAAAATGCAACTTTTTACTAATTTTGAAGAAATTTGGGCCAAAATCAAATTAAATGGGAACCTTTTCGCATAGAAATCCAGGGGCACCAGATAGGTGCGTAATTAAAACAAGGAAATCACACACTGCATAACTTGCATTATCATATTTCTTATTTCTTTAATTGTTTTTCATTATTGGCTCCACAGGATAGATACAATGCGTGCCCGACTGGGATGTCATTACCCTGATGGCGCTATTGAATCTATTTTCAAGCTATGCGCCAGCGCTGCAGCCGTAAACACTAGGTGTACTTGTGTTTACAGCAGCCGATGAACAATGAAGCATACTATGTATAACACCAGGTGTACTTGTGTTATACATCCAAAGTATGGATCATATGCATAGTGCCAGATAGATTGAGTCTGAAGCCCTACTTTGTTTTATATATTATGTATACACTTACTGACTTAGTGAAACCCAACTAGGAAATACCCGTGAGGCCATCTTTGATCGATTTGAGCTTTGAGCCAACAACCTACATGTTTAAAACCATTTGCAAATTCTTTGGGGCCAATATAAAATAAAACCTTTTTTCTTTGACAAACTCAAACCAGGGGCATCTTTTATGACTTGCGTCATAAAAGATATTGGACCTGAACTATGTTATGACCTGATCCCTTTCTACAGGGTACGTAGGCAACCTGTTCAATTCAGGTTCGGTCACAACCATCTGAAAAAAACAACAAATGACAAAAAAAAACTCCTTGAAGTCCCAATGGGCGAACTGCGCGGACCTGATTCCCATTTCATTGGGGAACGTAGGCAGTCTGGAGGGCTAGATTCGGTCAAAATAAATATAAGCTCACCAAGGTTTAACCTTTTTGAACCTAAGCTTACCTGAAAGTCCTTCTAGTGTATTTAGGCCCGAGTTTGTAGAGAAATAGAAAGAAAGAAAAAGATGGAGTCCTAGACCCGCTAGATTGAAACCCGCAAGGGCGGTCTAGGCAAAAGGTAGGGTCATTCACCCGCTAAGCTGAAAACCCGAAAGGGCGGTTTAGGCAAAAATCATGGTGCAGAGCCTGCTGGATGGAAAATCTGCAAGGGCAGACAGTCCAGGCAAAATATAAGATATACGGTCCGCCCAATCAAAAACCTAGAAAGGCGATTTGGTCATAGCAGTGACTTTATGCAGAGATGACAACTTCTAAAAGCCAGCTAGACTTCTATTTTTCTTTGGCATCACTCCAGTGTCTGAGTAAGCGCCAGTAGAGCTTCCTTTGGTACTCTTTGAGTTAGAGAGATTGAGACTAAGCAATCTGAAGGGATAATAACCATGATAGAAATACCGAAAAGAGGAATGAAATACCTTTAAATACGATATTCAAAAGACTCTAAGATTGGTGGACTTTTAACCATTTAAAAATATTTATCAGACTAAGAAGTAGATTTTAGTCTCCCTTAGTGTTGAAGTCAGGTGTCTATAAGCGTCATTGTTCATGAAAGTCCTTCCTTTGTCGAGTCGAGTTCAAGTTTCGAGGTCTTGCTAGTCGAAGTTCTCCCAAGGCCGGGGTGATGAGTAAGAAAAAAAAATCAGAGAAAAAGAGAACCTGTGGCTCCTGTGGACAAAATGCAAAGCAAAGCAGAGTTTAGAAGGTGACAGGTTGTTAGCCCATTTTCAGCATCAGCAGATGGCATAGATGAAAGAAGATTTTGAGTAGAGCTATGTTCTTGTACTTATGAGACTTTGTAAACCTAAGTGATCATTAATGAAAGCCTTTGGCCAATTCTTTTTGTGTTACTCTCCAATGAATTTTATCATGGAAGTTATCATACTAGGGGCATCTTTTATGACTTACGTCATAAAAGATGTCAAATGAAACAATGATGTTTGAGATGTGTATACTTATCAAATAGAGATTAGAGAAGTTTGAACACTCTTTGAGATGAACCTCTCAGTCAGCTTGTTCTCTTCAAGTCTTTTGAAAACTCTTATCCCCAGCGGAGTCTAAAATTCACTCTTACAATCTTAAAATCTTTAGCAGAATGCTTTCTATCTTTTGAAAAGGGTTACAACCCAGAAATTCCTTCCAGTTTCTTGAGTGTGCTCTTTGGTAAAGACCATTGTGGACCCCGATCTGAGAGATGGTGAGGAAACGAGTCCCTACATCCTCAAAGATCTCCACGCGAAAGAGAGCTCTGCCAAGGAACTCTCGAAACGGTGCCACCCTCATAGCATAGCACGAGTGGCGATACAAACTAGATACCTCTTGATCCAAGGATAAATCCTCAAACCATGACGTACCTAAACTAACTCAGAGTCGCCATCCATGGATAGGTGTAGACACCCCATTTTTACCGAACCCTAATTAGGTGCGTTTGATCAAAACCCAATCAATTAGGTAAACTAGAGTCCCAAATCTTACCCTAGGGTAGTTTAGGATCCTAGGAAGGTCCCTTCAAAATTTTGTCTAAATTCGTCGCATTTTGCCTAGTGAATGAGCGTAACAAGTAGCGTAGTGTAAATATAGTATAGGAAGAAGAGATGTGTATTATATCAACCAGGAGGTGGCCTGGTAGAAGTAAAACGTGTGTATTTTACTGCAGGAGGGTGTTCCTGGGTAACTTAAAACGGCGCGATTTTATCCTTTATTTTTCAATGAAACTTTTCTTGTGGACCATCTTTACACAAGCCAAAGCAATGTTAAATATACATAGAAGGGGGTTGTACCAAGACAATTTATGGGATGGGAGGTAAAAATTATGGGATTTTTCTATAAATAGAGGGCAAGGGTCTTCATTTTGGAAAAAGGGGGTTTTCTCAAACTTTTTTTTAGAGAGAGAGAGTATGAGATTTTAGAGTGAGAAAGTAGATCTCACGATCCAAACCCTAGACTTTTGTCTTCTCCGGCAAGGTCCGGCAAGCTCCGGCCATTCACCTAACTGCCGGCGAGCATTCTATGACTTCAACTCTACTTCGTTACATCATTAGCCATCCTCTCCTTTCTCATCCTCTGTCAATTCTTTCCTTTTATGCTTTGAAACCCTAACTTTTTCAACTTTTTCTTTGAAATCTTAGCTTAGGCTATTTTCTGATCTATACAAATCCTGTCAAAATATGTTCGTTATCATCATCTGTAGAGAGATCAAAGAGAAATATAGATAGAAACAGAGAAAAAGAGTGGAGAAGGACTAGGTACAAGTTGTCAATTGCCATTTCTGAAGCTACTATTCTCATACTTTTGTGTTAAAGCGTTGATATAAAGAAAATACAACGATCTTGCTCCAGGTATTCTTCTTTCAATTTTTTTTCACTTCTCATATGTATGAGTACAAATTCCTCTTCTGTAGAAAATCAGTTTTCTTTTGGATGCTTATTAAATGAGTTTTTTTTTTTACTCTGAAATTGAAACAGGTGCTAGATTTATAATTTTTCTTTGTTGTCTTATAAGATAAAAGGCTTGATTTTGATAAAAATGAAGAGGAAAGGAGTATAATTGATCAGATTTACAAAATTAGATGAGATTTATAGCACAAGAGAGGGGTTCTTCTGGAATAATTCAGACAACAATTTGATTTTAACTCAGACTTTATTCTCATGATCACTACTGCCCTTGCAATTATCAATTTGTTAAAATGCATATTTTTTACATTTTTCCTTTTCTGAGTCAAGATCTGTTGAGATAGAGTAGAGTTGCTTGGATGAATTTTTTTAAGAAAAAGAAGAAAGCTCTGATCATCGTTGATACCACATATAATTCAAAGAAAAAGGTTTTTTTTTCCCTTGTTAATTGATTTATGAGGTTAACCATTTTTAGTTCTAATTCATGGTCTATATGTATTGGTTAGCATAAATTTGTTTGTGATTTCCTTTTAAGGACACAACTATTAGTACACTTTCTTGTGAATAAATGGGTGTTTGGGCTAAAAATTATTTTCTCTACTTTAATCACAATACCACTCATCTTTGTGACTGTAATATTTTTTGTTGTTGTTGAATAAGCCTGCTTAATCAGATAGCTCTTTAGACCCTCAGCTTTAGTGGATCTGTAATAATTATTAATGGATGAGCTGAATTGTATGTATCTTTAAAAAAGGGGAGATGCTCACATTAGTTGTTCTCTTTTATGTCTCGGCATGTCAACTCGTTGATTGTAGAATTATCCTTTTCATAAATCTATTGCAATCCAACGTTGGTTTGTAAGACCTCCTGACAATGGAAATGATGTCCTAGTAGCCGTCCCTTCATTCATAGATAAACAAGAGTAATACATAGTGCTAAAGCTGCTATTATACTTTTAATTTTGCTAGACCTTCTTTGGATTAGTCTACTTCCTGATTACCTGGAAGAAATTCTTATAAACTCAATTGTGTTAAAGGGATAAAGTTGGGGGTTAGACATAGTTATTATGATGTTACAAGTATCAATACTTTGTAGGATTTTTCTTTTCTATACATTTTACCTTTAGTTCACCAATCTGTAATGGTACTGTTGGTAGGTATGAAGGATAAGGAATAGGTTGTCATGTTTAGTTCACCGGTGGTCACACCTTTGATATACTCCTTTTATAATGACATGGCTTCATTTGAATTCTATATCATTTCCTTTATTCTTCTATCTATAGGTCATTTTTTTTTACTTTACTGATGTGGCAAAATGAACCCAAAAGCCCCACACATATTTTGCTAATGGCAGCCCTCACCTATTTGATATTGGCAGCCTTCACCTTCTTGCTAATGGCAGCCCTCACCCTCTTTGTTAATGGCAGCCCTCACCTGCTTTGATAATGGCAGCCCCCGCACCATTTTTGATATGGGCAGCCCCATCTCAGTTTTGATGTAGACAACCCCTAACCCCTTTTGAATATGAATAACCCCCACACTCCATTTTTGATATGGGTAGCCCCATCTCATTTTTTATGTAGACAACCCCTAACCCCTTTTGAATATGAATAACCCCACACTCCATTTTTGATATGGGCAGCCCCCATCTCATTTTTTATGTAGACAACCCCTAACCCCTTTTGAATATGGATAACCCCCACACTCCATTTTGATAGTGGCAGCCCATGCATTTTTTTTATAATGGAAGCCCTTATTTCATTCTTGTAATGGCAGCCACATCTTCATTTTTTGTAATGTTAGCCCTTCCGTCATCCTTTTATGTCATTTGTCACATAGAGGTGTTAGTGTAATTCTCAGGTTATGTTTAGGACAATAATACTTCTACAGTACTTTCTTATGAAACTAATTTCTTATTAGAATGTTGTGATACTAGTATAGCAATTAATCTTTATATTATAGTTGTGATTGCATATAAATTATTTGCTTTTAAGGTTAGTATTATCATGTGATTGCATGTAAATTATTTGCTTTTCTTCTGTAAGAATGAATTGTTGACAGGTTGCACTTTTAGTAATTGTTTTAACCTGCTTATTCAAGTATTCAATTTGTGTCTATTGAATGTAGTTATACTATTCTTGCTCAAGTTTCTCTTATGTCATTGAATTCCTTGCCTTTATTTTGTGAAAACATTATAGCCTATAACCCATAGAATTAAATTACCATTTTATTTTGTTATGAATTATCGTTTCTAGGTTTAGTAGTATCATGGTAGTTTGGAGTAGGATTTTAAAAGGAAAAGAATATGGGAGTTCAATATTTGAATTGGAAGGTCTAATACTTGTTACAAGTTTATTTGGCTATTTGAGTTATCGTTTTATGGGTAATTTTGGGCGATGAAGGCGTTAGCCCAAGCCCATCATCCTTAGGGGACTTGCTCAGTCTAATCAGTGCTCCCTTCTTTATTTAGTAGACTAACACAGTCTTTTAGACACCTTTTAGATAATAGAGCCCTCATTAGGAGACACACTATGTCTCATTAGGCAGTTCTCATTTGGAGATAATCCTCATTTAAAGCTTACCCTTAGGGAGTGTACCCTGGTTTAATAGAAAGATACCCATAGGAGGCATACAGTGTCTCATTTATAGAACCTCCCCTACTTGTACCTCAATTTGTAACCCCTCTTTAGTGTCGCTTGGCTTAGATGTTTATCCTTAGAGACTAGCTTAGTCTTGTTCGAGTTTGATTTGTTAGAGATCTTATCCTTTCTCTTTTACTTTGGATTTTAGTTACTTGTTTGTGGTTTAGTTCAAGTGTCTTTGACACTAGTTTGCTTGTTCGGGGTTTCCCCGTAGCTTTAGGGTTTTGCCCTAGTTTGTTGCTTTGTGTGTTCCCTTTGGGTCTTTGACCAAAAGAATGAAAACATTTTAAAATTCAAAAACATGTTAAAACTTTAAAAACATCAAAAACATTGAAATATCTTAAAATTCAAAAACAGTTGAAAAATATCAAAAACCTTAAGTCGTTTTGAAGTGCTTTAAAGCTTTAGGAGCATAGTAGGAAAGTTCGTTTCGAACTACGTTGACTTGATCCTCTTTCACGAGGTACGTAGTGCAGCTTGTGATTTATATCCCAAGTCCAGCCAAACCTTTCAAAATAAACATTTTAAACCTTCAAAACATATAAAATTCTTCAAAACCTTTTTTGAAAAGATCTTCCCCTAGAGTTAGGAGTTTGTCCTAGCTGTTTAGGGTGTTTAGAGTTAGGAGGCTGTCCTGATTTGTATTGATATGGTGTGTCCTGTCGTGTGAGTGTCCTTAGAGTTAGGAGGCCTCGAGTTGATCGGTTAGACATTTAGTCAAATCGATGGCTAGACTAGGAAGCATATAGTCAGCCCATGGTTTTCATTAGGTTGCACAGCCTAGATACATATAGGATGTAGGGCCCACCTGCATTAGCTTAAGGCTAACCAACTTGCATTAGTTAGGGCATATAGAGTCCTAAAAATTATAATTCACAAGAACTTAAGCAATTGTACAAAAAAGCTTTAAAAATCAAATCGAGTCTAGTGGATTGAGTCTAGGATAGCGGTTCTAGATGGTTAGGCATTGTAGTTTAGAATAGGTCATCGAACTATGTTGACTCTGATTCTTCCCGAGGCCGGGATACGTAGAGCAGCTGGGATGGACGGCCATCTTGGTCCGAGTCAAGTCCTGCATTAGAGTTTTAGGATTCATCTTGTCCAGTCATGTATAGAGTTGATTTGTGTTGTATGTTTTGTTGTGTTTTCTTACTTTCAAGTACAGATCCTATACCTTTAGTTGTAGCATGCATGTGTTTGCACACCAGAATTTAGACACCAATTAGGTATGACACTCATAACATAGCTTTGCTTAGGTGACACATTTTTCATTTCATTTTGTGTATGCTTATTTCTTTATCCTCAGGAAATGCATGCTTAGGTAGACGATTCCTGAGAATTGTTCCTATTTCATATGATTTTTGCCCGAAACTCTTTGAGGTTAATAATAAATGGCATAAGAGACTAAGTGCTTGCACTCGGACGAATTGGGGGTGCTCTTCAGACCTTCTCCATTCGTAATCAGGCACGAACTCATTCATTTCTGGTTATCCATGGTATACAGAGCATATTTTGTTTAAGGATCCATGGCCGTATACCATGGATGGCGACTCTGAGTTTGTTTAGGTACATTTCAAATCCGGACTTGTTCCCGAATCGAGAGGTATCTCTTTTATATCGCCACTCGTGCTATGCTATGAGGGTGGCATCCATTTTGAGAGTTCCTTGGTAGAGCTCTCATTCACACGTTGATGATCCAAGAGGCCGCTGGGGGCTCGTCCCCCACCTCTCTCTCGGATCGGGGTCCACAATAGGCCATGGAACCCCAAAATCAAATCCTCTGTGCAATGGATGACCAGAAATATATATGGGCTCGTGCCTGGTTACGAATGGAGAAGGACTGAAGAGCACCCCTAATTCGTCCGAGTGCAAGCACTTGGTCTCTTATGCCATTTATTATTAACCTCGAAGAGTTTCGGGCAAAAATCATATGAAATGGGAACAATCCTCATGAGTCGTCTACCTAAACATGCATTTCTTGAGGATAAAATAATAAACATGCACAAAATAAAATGAAAGATGTGTCATCTAATCACAACTAGGTTATAAGTGCATACCTAACTGGTGTCTATGTTTGGGTGGACGAACACATGCATGCTACAGCTAAAGGTATAAGGTCTGCGCATGAAAGTAAGAAGACACAACAAAACATACAATATAACTTAATACCACACATGATACAATACATCAAATCCTAAACTCTAAACGATTTAACCCAAGTCCTTGGATTGTCTGATATTCTTCCAAAGAAGCCTACGTATCCCCGCCTCCATAAGAATCAGAGTCACGTAGTTCTTCTCGCCTATTCTAAGCTATGATGCCTAAGACACTTAGACCTCTATCCTAGACTCGATCTAAAAGACCAGACTAGTTATTAAAGCTTCTTGTGTGATTATTTAAATTCCAGTAGATTGTGAATTTTAGGACACCCTATATGCCATAACTAAATGCAAGTTAGCCCTAAGCTAATATGCAGGTGGTTCCTACAACCTATGTGTAACTAGGCTGTGTTTCCTAAGGAAAATAAATGGCGGACTAGCGCATCCTATTTTAGTCATCAGTCGGCGATGTGGATTGCCAGCTGACCGGACGGAGGCACTCCTATAACTCTAGGACAGACTCCTAACTCTAAAACAAGCACAAAACAACCAAAACAAATCAAGGACAAACCCCCTAACTCTAAAAGAAACTCTCTATCTAAGAGAAACTCCTAACTCTAGAGGAAGAGTTTTTTTTTTTTTTTTTGAAAAACACGGTTTCAAAGAAAAAAGGTTAAAGTATTTATTTACAAAGTTTGGCTGGACTTGGGACATGGATCCCAAGCTGCACTATGTACCTCGTGGAAGAGGATCAAGCCAAGGTAGTTCGAATCGAACTCTCCTAACTACCACTAAAACTTAACACTTTAGATTTTTTAAGGTTTTTGATGTTTTTGGATTTTTAAATGTTTTCACCCTTTTGGTCAAAGACCTAAAGGAACACAAAGCAACACCTTTGGCCTAAACCCTAGGGCTAATAGGGGAAACCCCTAAACCAAGCAAGCTAATTATCAAGGATAAAGAAATGATCTAAGATCCCAAACGGGAAAGCTCTAATGAGACTGTGTTAGTCTTTAATAAAGAAGAGTGAGAACAACACTAGGGAGAAACTCCTAACTGCTAACACTAAGAGGATGAGCAGACAAGTCAAAGACTATCTACTAATGCTACCTAAAGGACGAGTGAGTTAACGACTCTCTAATAATACCATCAAAAGGACGAATGAGTCAAAGACTCTCTAATAAAAACCACTAAAGAAGACAAATGAGTCAAAGACTTGCTAATAATACTACTAAGAAAGACAAATGAGTCAAAGACTCTCTAATACTAACACTTAAAGGATGAATGAATCAAAGACTCTCTAATAAAGCCACAAAAATAGGGGGTTTCTATAAGCGAGGCCAGGCATGCCTCCTATGGGTAAACTCTCTACCGAACTAAAGCAAACTCCTAAGGAGGGAGGCTCTAATGATAAGGCTTGCCTTTGAAGAAAGGCTATTCTAATAAGACAGAGTGTGTCAACTAATGTAACACACTAATGAGACCACAATGGTCTCCTAAATGAGGGCTCTAGATTACTCTTTCATTGCCCTTGCAATGATAAACTAGGTACAAACAACTAACAGACCAAGCTGGTCTTCAACTTATAGGAGGATAAGTTGGGATACAGCCTGAAAATGGTTCTATACATGAGGCAAGTTATGCCTCCTAAGGGTAAATTCTCTAAATAAGGTTTGCCTCCGGGGGAGGAGTGCCTAACGAGACAAAGTATGTCTTATAGTCAAACATAACTTTTAACAGTAGAATGCAAAATATATAGGACAACAGCTACAAGTTCATTGATCATAAAAAAGATTTTATATAACTATGAAATTAGAAAGCAAAGCTAGCAATTGATTTTTATTCTCCTATATCTCAAGGCTAGAACCAATGCCACAATTGCGAAGTGAACTTAAAGGTCAACAGAAGTTAGGACCACAACATGCGAAAAGTCATAACAACAATAAGAACTTAATATGTCTTTACTTATTAAATAAATGAATCATTGTAACGTTTCTTAAAATCCTTTGTAACTCAAGTAGGATTTTAGCAATGAGAGAAAGTATCCAAACAGGTTTCCATGTTTTTCACATGGGAAAATGTCCATACTATATAAGCCTATAGAGGAAAAGAGACAGGTTGCGGCATTGTCAATATTTCTTATGGAAATGGCAACTTTAAAGTCCCAAGCAAATGTAAAGAAAATGCCCTATATCATTTAAACACATCTTTTATTAACCCACAAAACCCACTAAACTACAAATAAGTTGGAATGAGTTGACAAGACATACAGAACTTAAACTGAATTGTAAATGAGCTGGACTAAATTTGCAAAATACATAACATCCACATTGAGCTACAAACAAAAATGTATTGAATTTATAAAAGGCACAGAACAAAGAACTAGAATACAAATGCATTGGATTGAATTTGTAAAATGCACTTGACAAAAGCTGAACCACAAATGCATTTGGTTATGTGAATAAGCTGGCCTCACACTATACAAAACATGAGCTAAACTATGGATTGAACTGCAAGCAAATAAACTACCTTCATCAATGATTGAATTGACCTTATATTACACTAAACAGAGGTGAAATATTGTGTAGGACGTGAGCTAAATTTGTGCCTAGACGAAGCAAAATTGTGAGCTAAAAATTGTGCAAAAACTGTGGAGCAAAAATATTGGACGGCAGATATGCAATAATGGACACCAATTATGTGCTCTTATCCCCCCCTCCCCCAAAGTCTTAATAGTTAAATACATAGCTAGTGGGGTTGCAGCCAGGTGCCTTTGTCAAACAAAAATTTCACTAGTGGAGTACATAGGCTTGTAGGACAGCAGTTGTGCTATAATTGTGAAGGATTGTAACTGTGAAATGCTCGGGCATTTGAAGCAACAATTGTGCTATGGTTGTGAAAAATTATGATAGTAGAATGCATGAACATGCAGAGTAACAACTGTGTTACAATTTCATCATTTTAGAGTATGGCAAAAATTAGCTTTCTCATTGCAATTTCATGACCAAATCATGAATCAACCAATGTGCATGGTCACCTAAAGTTACAGATCAAAACAAACATCTGTCATCTTATTTGTTGAGTCTAAAAACAATACTTAGCCTCAACACACATCTGTATTTTCCAACAGCAATACATGTGCCAATATTAAAAGGGATGAATATCAAAATTTCCTTTTCCTAATGGCTTACAGATTACCACTGATTTCTATGCAACTAAAATAAAGATTGATTGATTATGAATCCCCTAACAGAGAACAATTGAACTTGATATATCTATCAAACAAGGTGCCATCAATTAAATTTGGTACAACAGAGGATATCCACCACATCACACAAATATTAACCTCCTATGCTCAGATATCTTCCATGCCCAAAGTAATAGCATTGTCACAAACCATGCTTCTTTAAGTATACTTCTCATCCTTCTCTTTATTAATCTTGGGACTAAAATTAGCTACAAGGTTAAATGTTATAATAACAGTGGTAAAGGAACAAATATAACTTATACAACTAGCA
Source organism: Tasmannia lanceolata (assembly GCF_043159265.1). Taxonomy (NCBI): domain Eukaryota; kingdom Viridiplantae; phylum Streptophyta; class Magnoliopsida; order Canellales; family Winteraceae; genus Tasmannia; species Tasmannia lanceolata. The sequence continues at coordinate 4,435,755 of NW_027518721.1, forward strand.
GACAAGGCCGGGATAATATTCACTTGAAAAGACTTTGAGAGGAAAACTCAAAGAATAACCCCTAGTAATGACCATGGGAAACAAAATATAGGCAGCCCTTGATAAATTTGATAGATTAATTTCAGAAAAATACAAATGAATGAGCAATCAGGAACTAAACATGAATGACATTAGTAAATCGTCAATACATTAGTTAAAGCCATTAATTCCAAAATGAATACGTAACTGCTCATGAAGTCCATGTGAACAGGTATGATTTGTTGAGACAACACTCATGACCCCCAATGACAATATGAGAAAACTCTTACATTTCATACAAGAATTTATAAAATCAGTAGGGGCAAAGGGCCCTTTTCTTAAATTTTTTTTGGAAGAGACAGCATCAATGGGCTGTCATGACATTTGCCCCCACCCAACATCCCAAGGGAAATTTTTTTACATTATCATGTTTTACCATCCATACCTTCTCATTTTCCTTTTATCAACACAACGACACCATGATTAATTATAAATCTCCAATCCAGTTTACTAGCACAAATTATTGCACAACAAATTCATAACCACATATTATCAAAATTGAGATTGCGACTTAGGCTAGAGTCAAATTGGAATCAAATTCAACTCTAAATAAAATCAATGATAATATGCAACATTCAAAGCATGAAGACACAATAAGAAATGGATTTAGATAGAATTAAATGAAAACATAGAACGCTATAACAAGTTATCGTCACACAACAGACATACACGAATTGATTTAAAATGAAGCATAACATAGAAAAATGATGAAAATTAGCTTTTATTAACAAGTTACCTCAATTTCTTCCTAGAACTGATGAATATCTCCTTGCAAGTACTTGAATCAAGAAGATTTGCAAAAGCCTGGTCGAGAAATCTCTAGATCTCTTCGTTTTTCTTTTCTCTTTCCTTTACGAGCTCAGATCAAGCTTTTCTTTTCTTTCTTAGATCTTTATTCCTCCTTTTCAAAGGTGCTGACATGGTAAAATGCTCGATCTCAGTAATAATAGAGTAGATCTAGAGTTTCTGCTGGATCTTCAATTAATTGGCCAGGAAAGGAGTGCCGAAGAAATCTACAGAAGCTAAGATTTCTAAAGCTTGGATTTAGGGTTTCATGATGAAGACAATAGTAGATCTTGAATTCTAAGCAAAGAAACACAAAAAATCCACGATCTAGTGAAGATCAAAGAGAAAAATTGGAAGAATACATTGGCCGGAGTTTCGGCCGGAGCTTGACCCGGAGAAACGAAGAAACTTGCCGAAGGAGATGAAGATCGATGAGATCTGAGGTTATGGTTAAAGGAATTTGGGTTTTCAGATATAGAAAAGAGATGGATCTCAAGGTTTCACGGCAGATCGGAGAATGTAAACTGCCCGGAAATGGACGGAGAATGGTCGGACAATGGAGGCGATCGGAGAAGATGATCGGAGAGAGGAAATGGGTTTTTCTCTCTTCTCCTCTCTCTCTCTGGAAATTTTTCAACCGAAAATTAGAAAAAAATCCTTTTTTTTCGTTGTATTTCTTATATACTGAAATGAAAGCTACTGATATTGGCACACCTACAATTGATAAGCGCACAGAATTTTGATGAGCGCGCGAATCAGCTCCGTCCCAGACGAGCTAATTCACCCCCTTGCTTCGGTTGATTCTCTATCACAGATGATTCTCTATCTCGAAAGAGTGCCCCTCACAGCATGAGTGGCGATATAAAGTGAGATACCTCTCGATTCGGGGACTAGCCCAGATTCGAGGCGTACCTTAAACAAAGAAAGAGTCGCCATCCAAGAAAGTAGGCCCTGGATCCCATGTTGTGCTATGTCGCAACAGATAACCAGAGATACAAAAGGTCCGTGCCTGATATCGAATGGGGAAGGGGTTAGGCGCCCCCAATTCGCCCAAGTGCAAGCACCTGGTCTCTTATGCCATTTATTATTAACTTTGAAGAGTTTTGGGCAAAAATCATGTGAAATGGGAACAATCATCCCCGAGAAAACGTCTATCTAAGCATGCATGACCCAGGGATTGGCAAAGAAAGTGAACATCCAAATACTAACTCATCGCATCTAAGAAAGCAATAAACAATCGCATGCATAGCTACAGCTAAGCAGATAATGACAGATATAATGAGATAAGGAAAGCAAATATCTAAGTTTAGATAGATAATCAAGCTAAGACGAATGGATAAACGCTATAGCTAAGCAATCAAAGCAGTAAAGTAAACATACTAGCATGCGAGCCTATGCAAGAGATAAGACTAAGAAAATGGCAATCGATCGCACGCAAGAAGAACAAACAAACTAGAATGCATGAGAAATCTAAGATAAGCACACAACAAGCTAAAAGGTGTAAGAAAAGAAAGGAATCGAAAAATCAACGGCATGTGAGAACCAAAAATGCTAGGGGAAAGAAGATGGAACACACGATAGGCTCAGAGGCCGATTCAAAAGGAATCAAGCCCAGCGATCCTAATCTGCTGAAGATCGGACAAGTCTCGTGATCGTCATGACCTATCGTTGGGCTCAGCGAGGACAATTCCTGTAAAGGGGCCACGCCACGTCATCGCCCGTCCCAAAACCCGATAAAACGTCAGAAAACCGATGGAAACCGGAAAATCACGATGAAAACCGGAAATAGAATGAAAAGAGGGCTCCGAGTGACCTGGCAATCACCATCCTTGCCCATTTTTGCTTTTGTTTTGAAATATTTGAAAATATTTATTAAAAAGCTTTGACTGAACTTGGGTGGACCCAAGCTACCTACGTACCTTGCGGAGAGAGATCAAGCCAACGTAGTTCGGACGAAAAGGTGAGAAATATTTGTAAAATGGTGTAAAAAAAAGGTGACTGGACTCAGGATGCCAGCAGCACGCCTGAGCTGCCTACGTACCCCTCAGCTAGGGATCAAGCCATCCGTAGTTCGGACCAAAATTTCCTAACTACTCTTAATGACTCTTGATTTTTGAGATTTTTGATTTTTAGATGTTTTTTAAGTGTTTTTGAATTTTTGACACAAGAGGACAGAATCCTATCATCATAAGGGTAGGATAGACTCCTGATATCCCGCAAAGGTTGGACAGCATCCTATGCTTTGCGGGGGGAATTGGACAGAATCACGACTCTGCAAGGGTTGGACAGCATCCTATACCTTGCAAGAGTGGATAAAATCACATGACTTGGCGAGAGATTGGACAGAATCCTAACCCCTATGATGATAGGACAGACTCCTGAAGGACTGACTCCTATACTGAAGACTGACTCTGAAAGATGGATGGACGGAATCATAAACTCTCTATGACAGACTCTAAAGAGGAAGAAATCCCTTCACCTGTAAAAACTCTAAGGCAGGAAGGGAAGGGGTTGGCTCAAGAAGCATTCCGTCATAGCCTGGATCTATGTAAAGATTTTTTTTTTTAAAGCTGACGACAATGCCAAACACCAATGGCTATCCAGGATTCCAACCAAGATATCGACAACAAAGGAAGCTCTAATAGTATTCAGGCATTTAGGATATAGCGTGGCCCAACCTTTTGTGTCCCAAGTAGCCAGATCATGCAATTGGGTGCTCTTGCTTATGCTCTATTGAGTAGGCTCTTTTTGGTAAGTAATTGGAGAACAGAACATCATGGGAAAATTGGAGGAGGCCTTGAGATGCGAATCTCATCAAAGTATAAAAGAACTTCAAATACAGGAACATTTCACCAGTAATGTATCCAAATCTTGGCCAACACAATGAAGCTATTTAGGAAACTAAGAAAAGGTCATGAAGGCAATTCAATATTTTGACACATTGATGGTGGGCCTCATACTAAAAGCCAATTCTCGGAATTAGTTGACCTTGCACTCGACAAAAGATTATACCTCCTCGGTATATGCTTTCCACCAAACATGAAACAATAGGGACTCCAATACTTATGGAGATAATCTACAGCCAACACTGATTTTCCAGATAATGACATGGACGAGGATTCAACTTGTACTAGTTTCAATTGCAAGAAAAAGAAGTTGTGTAAAACATGAATGGAGGTCCGACAATTGGTTTCCAACAGTAACAAGAACTGACCCAAATAACCATGGATTGCACAAGTGAAAATCTCTACCACATATTCAGAACCCAATTAGCCAAAGGATATGGCAAAGCTATAAGAACAGACTTTACAAGATGTTTGAGAATCAGGTTGATCGAATGAAATTTGGCCTCATTGATGCGGACTTCGATCCGATAGATTGCCATATTTTGGGTTCTGTCGGTCCCAAACAATGATCAAATCCAACCCCTTTAATGGGAACTGCTAATATCTGAAGTAGGGGACTAGCATCCGCAACACGAACACATTGCGGTCCAAATAATTGTATGAACAAAAAACACAGAATAGAGATGTTTTTACCACCACACATATTAACCATAGCTATTACAATTAACTAGAACATGGCTGCTGATATCAGTCCCCGAAATAAATAGAGAAGAATTTATATGCTAATCATAAATTGAAGGATGGGAAGGAAGATTACCTGGACTTTGAAGCAAGGAGATGGCAAGATCCTCTTTGTGTCGACCTTCAACGGAATTGCGATGGGTGATAGCAGATCGGTGGCCGGAATTGATGGAGGATGATGACGAATTGAAGTATCTGAATGTTGGAGAAGGGGGTTTAGTAGAGGAAGAAGATGGAGTAGGGTCCGGTGAAATGGGTTTGCAGATATGGGGCTAACAAATGGGATCGACGGATGGTTTAAAACAAGGGAGATCTGGTGAGGGTACAAACGGTGGTGGGGGGCGAAACTGGTTGGAGTGGAGGTGGTGGTTGGAAAGGGAGGTGGTTGATGGGGTTGAATATGGGCTTTAATGGGGGTGGTACGGTGGCTGTGATGGTGGGGAATAGAAAAAACGAAATGGGTTTTGATGAAATGAAATGGGGTTTCATAAAAATAGAAAAAATGGTAAAAACAGGGGATGTGGGTGGAGGATCTAGGTGGAGGAGGGGGTTTGATGTGGGTTGTGGTGGCTTGATGTGGGTTGTGGTGGGCGGATTTAGCGGAGGTTGATTCGGTGAGGGTACAAACGGTGGTGGAAAAAAAAGAACGAAAAAAGAAAAAAGAAAAATGGGGTCTCTGGCAAAGTTGCCGGAGAAGACGAAGGTGGGGTTTGACCCTCTCTCCTTCAGCTCTCTCTCTATCTCTCTCTGTAATTCTTCCTTTTTGATTTTTTTTGAAATCTGCAATTCCTTGCAAACCAAGGTGGTCGGAGGTGATAAGGGCGTGGCCGGAATCCGACGGGATGCCCGAAGAAAATGAAGGGCTTGGGTTTAGTTTGGTAGAAATGGGTTTGATGGGGAATAAGGGTTTAATGGAGGTGGATTTAGGGTTTTTCGAAGTAGGTTTGGTCCTAAAAAGGGGTTCTGGGTGGTAAAGAACGTGGTTGAGATGGTCGGATTCCGGTGGTCTTCGCCGGAGAAGATGGGTGGCTGTGTAGTTGCAGAGATGGAAGGGGAAGAAGGAGGTGGTGGGCGGCTTGGTCTTTGCCGGATTTCGGCCGGAGGAGGAGGAGATGGCCGGTGATGGTGTTTTTTTTTCCTTTTTTTTTTGCCGGATTCCGGTGGTTTGGCCGGAGAAAATGGTGGGTGAAAGAGAGGGCTGAGAAGGGTTAGAGGGCGAAAATGACGAGGAAGGTGGATGGGAAGATGGCCGGCCGGAGTTGGGAGAGGTGGTGGCTCGAGCTCTCTCTTCCTCTTGAACGAAAATGAAGAATAAGCTTTTCTTCTTCTTCTTTTTTTTCTTCTTTTTTGTAACCCTAGTTCGATGGCTTACTTAAAGAGAAATGATGAATTTTTTTCTCCCCCCATCCTCCATGGACAACCCCTCCTAATGCATTTATGTTTGAACAGGGGGGTGGTCCGAGTAGAAAACAGGGTAGAAATAAAGAGAAAGATTCTCTTCTCCCTACTCAATCCTAGCCCTGTAATTTGATCCAACGGCTCTTAGAGATTGCTTACACCTTAAGAATTATTAGAATTCCAAGATTGCCCTTCTAAAGATGACAAATCACCATTTTACCAACAAAAATATCTTGCCTTTTATGAAAAAAGGAGGGCGATATCTACACAACCAAGCTTTGATAGTTCACCCTACCACAACCCAACTTTGATTATTGCACACACTTCGCCTGTCTTATTCTTCATTTTTCGCCCGATTGCCCTGAAATTTTGCAGGGGTATCCTTGAGAACACTAACAATCACTTGGGGAATTTGTACTCACAAATACGCATAATAAGATGCTCGAAACTCAAGCCTTCTTCTCATTTTGGGCCCAGTCCTTCAGGAATTTTTTGAGATTAATTTCGGGATATTTTGGGACTCGGAATTTGGGAATTTTATTTGATTGTTGGAGTTCTTATTCAATTTTGGGGACTTTAGGGCCCTGTCAAAATGGGGTGTCTATAGATGCTCCTCTTTGGCAGAGTGTGCTTGTCGCACGGAAGCCAAAGCCGAACAGACAACACATTTTGACTGGCCCAAGGTTTCAAACGGAAGGGATGCAAGGGGGCAACGAGATGGATCGACGAGACAGATTGTCATCGAGAAGGAATGATAAGATGAATTGACGAGACAGATTCTCGAAAAGAAAAACTGAGATGGACTCTCAAGGGATAGTGAGACAGACTCTCACAAATTGCAGAATGGAATGATTAGACAGCCTCTAATTAAGCCACTCAGGAATTTGGAGATTATAAAGCGGAATGATTAGACAATCATCATGATCAAACCTGAATTAGGATCTGAGAGGACAGCATCTTGATAGATCGACAAAACGGAATGATTAGACAGTTATCATGATCAAACCTAAATTAGGATCTGAGAAGACAGCATCTTGACAGATCGACAAAGCGAAATGATTAGACAGCATCATGATCATTCCTGAATTAGGATCTGAGAAAACAACATCTTGACAAGTCGACAAAACGGAATGATTAGACAGTTATCATGATCAAACCTAAATTAGGATCTGAGAAGACAGCATCTTGACAGATCGACAAAGCGGAATGATTAGATAATTATCATGATCAAACCTAAATTAGGATCTGAGAAGACGACATCTTGACAGATCGACAAAGCGGAATGATTAGACAGTTATCATGATCAAACCTAAATTAGGATCTGAGAAGACAGCATCTTGACAGATCGACAAAGCGGAATGATTAGACAGTTATCATGATCAAACCTAAATTAGGATCTGAGAAGACGGCATCTTGACAGATCGACAAAGCGGAATGATTAGACAGCATCATGATCATTCCTAAATCAGGATCTGAGAAGACAGCATCTTGACAGATCGACAAAGCAGAATGATTAGACAGTTATCATGATCAAACCTAAATTAAAAATTTGATTTGAAAAACACGTTCAAGTTTCTCAAATCTTGATTTGTTAGAACTGCTATCTCAACCATCAATGCATGCTAGGTATCTTTTATGTTCTGACTTTTATCAGGACATAAAAGATGCCCTAGTATAACTTCGCTTCCAATTCAGGAGTCTTAACAAAACTCGAACAGATTCAAGCTTTCTTTTATGAAATTTGGGTTACAAAGATTTTGAAGGTACAAGAGACTGACTCTTGCTGAAGGGTCTGGCGCTTTTATGCCAATAACAGGGCTTCGGGCCTCAAAGGCTTTCAAATGCACAAGAGACTGATTCTGCCTGAAACACTTTAAATTTTCTACCAGCTGTCAAAATGTCAGGTTACAATGGTTTTCAACTTCCCAACGGACTGATCTGCTTGACATATCGTCAACTTTCTGCCTGCTGCAGGAAATTCAAATGGGCCTGAGAGCTTTCCGCGCTTCTAAACCGTGTATAGGTCATTTCGCCTTCTGGAGATGCGACCTCATTTTTTGGTACCTGTTACCCCAGCTTTTGAAAGGATACTGGACCAAATAGGTCATTTTGGGACATACCTGACTCGACTGAGTACATGACTTTGACTTGACAATGACCTTGACAACTGCTTGACAAAGGACTTTTGGTGAGTACACAACCGAGTTACAAGACTGACTTTCAGGAAAGACTGAATTTGCATCTTAATTTGATAAATGTTTTAAGATGGTACAGCTTACCACTCTTGGAATTCTTTGAATACCGCGTTTTAAGGTGATTCAGCCTCTTTCTGGTATTTAGTCATGGTTATTATACCCTTTGGATTGCTCGGTTTTAACCCCTAGCTTAGAGGAATATAAAAGGAAGCCTCGCTGGCACTATTCAGACCTTGGAAGTGATGCCGATACAGGTATGAAAGTCTTGCTAGCTTCTGAAATTTAGTCCTTTACGAGAAGTCACTGCCATGACCAGTTTGCCCATTTGGGTTTTCAATCTGGCGGACCTGCTTGCCTTAATTTTTGCCTGGACTGCCTGCCCTTGCAGGTTTTCCGTCCAGCAGACTCTGCACCCTGATTTTTGCCTAAGCCGCCCTTTCGGGTTTTCAGCTTAGCGGGTGAATGACCCTAACTTTTGCCTAGACCGCCCTTTTTGGGTTTTCAGTCTAGCGGGTCTAAGACTCCATTTTTTTTTTCTGTTTTTCCACAAACCTTTGCCTTATCACACCAGGAGGAGTTCTAGGTGGGTTAGGGTTTGAAGGAATTGGATCAGGGTGTTTGCATTGATTGGACCGAATCTGGACCCTTCCAGATAGTGTACGTACCTCCAAAGAGTGAGGATCAGGTCCGCGTAGTTCGCCCTTTGGGGTCTTTGGGTTGAGATTGTTTTGATTTGACTTTTTCTCTCCTCCATAGATTTGAAGGATTTGCTTTCTTTTTTTTTTCTTTTCTTTTCAACAGCTTTGAAAGATTTGATTTCTTTTTTTTCTTTTCTTTTCAACAGCTTTGAAAGATTTGATTTCTTTTTTTTCTTTTCTTTTCAACAGCTTTGAAAGATTTGATTTCTTTTTTTTCCTTTTCTTTTCAACAGCTTCGAAAGATTTGACCAAACCAAACTTTGTCAGGTTGCCTACGTACCCTGTGGAAAGGGATCAGGTCATGGCGTAGTTCAGGCTTTGCATCTTTTATGACGCAAGTCATAAGAGATGCCCAGGTTGACAAAGAAATTTTGATTTTACTTATCGGCTCAAAAGGTTTGCAAATGGTCTTTGACTTTTCCTTTTTTTTTCAATTGGATTTTTGGATTTGAAGCTCAGATCGACCAAGGACGGCCTCCTGGTGTCTTAGGCATAATATTTTTTTAGCTAATCAAGGTTTGTGGGTTCTGTTAGTTTTTCACCATTTTGATCAAAGAGTCTGACGGCTTTTCGAGGCAGGACTTCATCGACAATGTAAGGACCTGACCAGTTTGGTCTGAACTTTCCTCGGGGATCATAGACCGGTGCCCAGTAGGATTTCAAAACGAGGTCACCCTTCTGGAGATCTCTGATCTTCACCTTCTTATTAAAGGCTTTCTCGATTCGACGCTGATATCCCTGGACATGATACAGAGCTCTGAGCCTCTTCTCATCAATCATCTGTAACTCCTGATACCGGGCCCTTGCCCACTCTGATTCCGGCAAATTAGCTTCCATCATTACCTTTAACGAAGGAATTCTTAACTCAACTGGTAGGACCGCTTCCATCCCATACACCAGTGAATATGGCGTAGCTCCCGTAGAGGTCCTGATCGACGTTCTGTAAGCCCATAAAGCATATGGTAGCTTATTTGACCAGTCCCTGTACGCTCTGTCATCTTGCTGATGATGGTTTTGACGTTCATGTTTGCGGCTTCGATGGCTCCATTTGTCTGAGGCCTGTATGGCGAGGACTTGTGATGCTTGATCTTGAACTCCTCACATAGGTGCACCACTTCTTTCTTGAAGTGTGATCCATTATCTGAGATCAGCTCATGCGGCACCCCATATCTGCAGATGATATTTGTCCGAATGAATTTGGCAACTGAGGCTGAAGTCAGCGATGCGAAGGATGCGGCTTCGATCCACTTAGTGAAGTAATCGATGGCTACCAGGATGTACTCATGCCCACTTGAAGATTTCGGAAACACCTTTCCAATAATATCGATTCCCCATACTGAAAACGGCCACGACGAAGTCAGAGAATGTAACTCAGAAGGTGGCACATGAATGAGGTTGGCATAAACCTGACATTTATGACACTTCTTCACGAATGCAAAGCAGTCAGCTTCCATAGTTGGCCAGTAGTACCCAAGTCTCAGGATCTTTCTTGACAGCATCTTCCCGTTCATGTGAGGCCCACAGACTCCTTCATGCGTCTGCTCAATGAGATTAGCTGCTCGATCTTCATCTACACAAAGAAGCTGGATTCCATCAAATGACCTCCTGAAGAGCTCATTCCCGCAGATAATGAAGTTAGCCGCCAACTTCTGGAGAGACCTCCGCTCTTTTCCTGACGCTTCAGGGGGGTGCCCGTGGCCTAAAATAAGATTCTTTATATCAGTGTACCAGGGCTTTCCATCTGGACATCGGGCTGCTATCTCTATAGCGTTCACAAGCGCTGGAGCCCATTGTAACCGCACTGCTAGAGGCTGAACTTCCATTGATGCAGAGATATCTAACATTGAGGCTAGTGTAGCCAAAGCGTCCGTGAAATGATTTCTTGTCCTTAACAGATGAGTGAATGTAACATTCTTGAATCTCCTAACCAGAGAATCTAGATACGTGTGATACGGGATCAATCTATCCTCTTTTTTTTTCATTAACCATTGATCTGACAAATGATCAAGATTGAATCCCCGAAAACATCTATATCTTGAATATGCAAAGCCGAGGCTGCTTCGAGTCCTGCAATGCAAGCCTCATACTCGGCCTCATTGTTGGTACACTTGAACTGTAATTTGATGGATACGGGGATGTACTCTTTCTTTGGAGATATCAACACTGCCCCAACCCCTTGACCTCGGTTGTTCACAGCACCATCAAATACATCAACCATCTGTTGCTTTGGACCTCATCTTCTACAGCCATGATCTCTTTGTCAGGAAAATCTGCCGTCAGAACTGAATTCTCATCTACAGGCGCTTCAGCCAACTGCTCAGCTATCACACGCCCTTTAACTGATTTCTGGGTTACATAGGCAATATCAAATTCAGACAATAGCAGCAACCATCTGGATGTTCTCCCGGTGAGGGCGGGCTTCTCGAACAAGTACTTCAACGGATCCATCCGTGAGAGTAAGAGAACCTTGTTCGATAGCAGGTAATGCCTAAGCCTCTGAGTCGCCCAAACCAGTGCCAGACAAGTCTTTTCCAAGATAGAATATTTGATTTCGTACTCCAGCATCTTCTTGCTGATGTAGTAGATAGGCTTTTCGTTCTTCGACTCAGGGTCTTGCTGGGCTAGCATGCAACCCATAGCTGTGTCAGTGACAGATAGGTACAGCAACAATGGCTGGTCCGGAATAATTGGTGACAGGACAAGAGGCAAAGTTAGACACTGCTTGACTTTCTCAAATGCTTCCTGACACTCATCATTCCACTTCTTCAGAGAATTTTTCTTCAGCAGCTTGAAGATGGGTTCACACGTCATTGTCAACTGATTTATGAACCTTCTTAGGTACTGAACCTTTCCCAGGAAACCACGGATCTGCTTTTCGGTCCTCGGCGGCTCCATCTCTTGGATTGCTTTGATCTTTTGAGGGTCTACCTCGATTCCTCTTTCGCTAACCATGAACCCCAACAACTTTCCTGAAGTGACCCCGAATACACACTTACTCGGGTTCAAGCAAAGCTTATACTTCCGGATCCTTTCAAAAAACTTCCTCAGGACCACGGCATGCTCTGGTCGAGTCTTGGATTTAACAATCATGTCATCGACGTAAACTTCGACCTCTTTGTGAATCATGTCATGCAATAGGTGGTAGCCGCCCTCTGATAGGTTGCCCCTGCATTCTTCAGCCCAAACGGCATCACTCTGTAGCAATACGTTCCCCATGGAGTGGTGAACGCAGTTTTTATCATGTCCTCAAAGGCCATCTTGATCTGATTATATCCGGAAAACCCATCCATAAAGGATAACAAAGCATGACCAGCTGTATTATCCACCAGGAGATCAATGTTCAGCAAATGAAAGTCATCCTTGGGACTCGCCTTGTTCAAATCTCTGAAATCCACGCACATTCTGACTTTTTCGTCCTTCTTCGGCACCGGTACTATGTTAGCCAGCCATTCTGGATATTCAACCACTTGAATGAAGCCCACATCTAATAGCTTTTTGACTTCATCATGGACCTTCAATTCTCATTCTGGTTTTAATTTTTGAAGTTTTTGCTTCTTGGGCTTGGCACCTGGGATTAGGGGAAGACGATGCTGGACGATGTCTTCGCTTAATCCCGGCATGTCATCATAGGACCAAGCAAAAACTTCTTTGTATTCCTTAAGCAAAGTGATTAATTCTTCACGCTCCTCCGGGGATAACGTTTTGCTAATCCGTATTTCCCGGATTAAGGTTTCATCACCTATATTGACAGTTTCAATTTCTTCTTCAAGTGGTTTAGCTCGACGCTGCTCCTCCTGAGTAATCATGTGTTTGATCTCAGGGGGAGTTTCGCCGGAATCCTCATAAGAAGGGGAGTTTTGATCATTGTTATTAGTTTTATCAATTTGAGAAGCAGAAATAGAGACAGGAAGATACTGAAACGAGTCTTTCATTTCATTCATAGAATCAAAATTTACATCGTTGATCAATTGGCCCACATCAGGCTTTACAGTATGCTCAAAAGAAATGTTTGTATCGTCAACTGAAATGTTGACACCTGACTCAACTGGACTATGTATAGACTTTGTGGTATATGGGGTATATTCTATAACAGACTCATCTTTATAGACAGCATCTATACCGGAGGACTCGCCATCTACACCAGGAATGTCTAGGCTTCCTAAGGTACCTGCATCCAAAGAATTGTTAGAAATAACAGACTTTATATTCGACTCGGAAACAGACACATATTTAGAAACTTTAGACTCTTTTGGAGGACCATGACCATACTGAAGAACTAAATGAGGAATGACCTGAGAGGTCCAGTTATCAAGGGGTACCTCAGCTGGGGTAATTCGGCCCTTAGGGTTCAGGATGTGCGCATCTTCTCCGATCATGGCAATGATCGGTGCCTCAACCTCGAAGAGGGAGTCTAAAAGCTGCGGCTCTAAGTTCTCAGCCCAATCGGATTCCTGCTTTTTGACAGCTGCAATCTGCCCATGGAAGTACTCCTCTGGCAATTCATCAGCGAAGAAGATTTCAAAACCTGGTAGCTCTTTCCCAGACTCATCAAACCACGGCTAGGGAAAACCATAGAACAGGCGATCAGCTCCTTCTTTCCTGTACCTACCATTCATCAACAAACTGAACGGTCCCATAGGCAGCTCTAGGCCTTGACGACGCAGCTCTGCCCACTTCAGCATGTACTGCTTCCTTTCCCTGATCTCTTTTCTGGTGGGTTCATATCCTAACCCAAACAGATTGTTCGCGACCTTCAGCTCCGGCCACTCAGTTAAACCTTGCAGATTTCTCCCTAGACCAGTTCCAGGAATATACCCATATTTGCGCATTATTCGTGCTACCTGCGCATTTGTACTGGACATAAACAAAATTTCTTCGTTCATAGCTTCTTCCATAGTAATGGTTGAAACTTCAAGTGAAAACCCAGTTAGACTGACATCTATGGTACTTGAATCAATCTGCTCTTGGGAAATATGTCCAACCTCTGGTTCTGGATCCCCTCTAACTGTGATAATTCTGTTATTCTTGATGAACTTGAGCTTCTGATGGACAGTGGAAGGAACCACTCCGACTTTGTGAAGCCAAGGTCGGCCGAGAAGGAGAAAGAAGGAGGTCTTGATATCTAGAACTTGGAATTCTACGTCAAACATTTCACCTCCAATTTCAATTTCGGTGACTAGAGTTCCGATGACGTCCCTTCTGGTCCCATCGTAGCCAATATCCCCTGCTCTGACGGAATATAGTCATCTGGCCCAAACCCCAAGGCAGTAGCGGTGCTCAAAGGACACACATTCAGAGCTGACCCGTTGTCAACCAAAACCTCCGGTACCTTCTTCTTATTGCACATGACGGTAATTCTGAGGGATTTTGTATGATTCTTACCTTCTGGAGTCAGATCTTCATCAGAAAAAGACACGGTCATAGCTGCTCTGGCCATAGATACGAGTCCAACCAGCTCATCAGGGGTTATATCGACGGATACCTGTGCTATATTCAGTTCACGAAGTATGACTTGACGGTGCTTAGGAGATGACATTAGCAGACCCCAGATGGAAACATTAGCCTGAGTCTTCCTAAACTGCTTCAACAGAATGTCTTCATCTTCTTCCGGACTCAACCTCTAATTCTGGTTTTCAACGGCTCTGGCAATCTCAGCGGGATTCTCTGCTCTTAGCTCGGGAGGCTTAAAGACACGTCCACCACGGGTAACATGGCGAACTTCATCACAGGGATCGTTCAATAGCAGCAAGTCTTCATCCTCAAGCTTAAGGACATATGGAACTTCGCCTTTCTCTTCCTCCCCCTCGAATCTGAGGACATAAGGACATTCAGAGGCTTCCCCAACTTCTTGCGTAGAGGACAAGACATAAGGCTTTTCGCATTCAACTTCTTCATCGTCGGATTCCCATCTCAAGATATACGGCTTATAAAAAATAACGGCACATATACGAGAATGATCCAGGACAACTGCTTCAGTAAGAATAGCATAGACATTCGGAGGAGGCATAGCATGCGTTGGCAATGGATTCCTGGTGACATTAGGAAGAGCTTCCACCGCAATTTCTTTTGCCTCAATCTTATTCTGGATCTTATGCTTTAGCGCCATACATCTGTCAGTTAAATGCCCAACACTCTGATGATATTCGCAGTACTGATCTTTTCTCCAATATTTCGGTAGAGGATTCGGGGCTTCTCGGGGTTCTAGCAGAGTGATCTTCTTGTCCCTCAATAGCTTTTTGAGAGCTACAGACAGGGAATACGGTAAATGAGTGAATTGACTGGGTTCGTTCCTCTCCAGACGGCCTCCCTCGGGACCTTCTTTCCTAACTGGACGAGCAGTATTCATATTGTTAACTTCCTTCGGATGCGCCATAGGCCTTTTTCCCTCTCTGACATCTGAGGTGGAGGCCCTAGTTCTCAGGCCGCCCTTAGCCAATATATCTTCAATTCTCGTCCCGGTCTTGATCAGGTGATCAAAATCATTGAAGTACTGGATTGACATATGAGGAAAGTAAAAAGGGGAAGATTCTTGACAGCAATCTTGATAAGATCTTCATCCGGTAACTTGTTGGTCATTTGCGCTGCCTTTCTCCTCCATCGCCGAATGAAGGAAGTAAATGTCTCATTAGGTCCTTGCTTCAGTGATTTTAGGTCCCTTTTTGTTACGTCAATCCTCTCTTCCATGGAGAATTGCTGGACAAACTTGTTAGCTACACCTTCAAGGGTCCTGATTTCTTCTGGCTTCAGATGCAGAAACCACTTCTTGGCTGTACCGGTTAAAGTTCTAAGGAACACCAGAGCAATCTGCTCTGGGGACAAGCCGTGCTGCTGCAACAGGGGAAGGACAGACTTGAGATGGCTACGAGGGCACCCCATTCCATCGTACTTGTCAAAGTCTGGCATTTTGAACTTGGGGGGAAGTACGACCCTTGGAGCTATCATGAATTCAGACATATCCAACTTTTTGGGACCTTGGCACTTCATAGTTTCCATATCCCGGGTCAGCTTCTCAATTTGGTCAGCCAATCCCTGTGCTTTATCAAGATTTTCCAGGTTAGGAAGATAGTTCTCTTCTGCGTATTGGCCCTCATCAAAGTCTTCGAATTCAGGCAATACAGCTGGCCTGGGAGAAACAAGAGGGACGGAAGGTAAAACTTGAGGCTGCTGATGGGCAGGCTCTTTAGAGGTAGAAAGAAGATCATTTTTCAAGAGGGCTATATCGTCCTTCATGGCATTCAGCTGAAGAAGAATAGCCTTCATCATCTCATTCGTATCAGGATTGTTGTTTCCGGTCCCTTCCATTGATTCAGATGCAAGTGGAATGGGTGAAAGAATTTTCGGAAGACCAAGGAGAAGCGGCGCAGGAGAAGTAAAGGATTCTGGGGAAAAAGAAAGTCTACTCAGCCTGGAATCTGAAGACTGACGGGACCAGGCCGATTTTGAATTGACTTTCTTGGGAGCGATGATGTCCCGCTAAGACTCCTGAATGGAAGTTAATAAGTTAGATTGCACATTTGATAATTAAGATGGAACACTTCACACAAATTCAAGACTAGAGAAATAGAAAAGAACACATTTTCATTGATCACAAATCAAACTGTAGTTACGATTGATAAAACATGTCACTTTTAATTACAAGTAAATGGAACAAAGTGAGCATAATGAAACTTGAAATTAAAAACGAAAATTGTATGAAAATGACAATCGTATGACAATTGTATGAAAAAGGTCCTCAATGCTCCATGAGCCGAGCTCTCTTTCCCGCAGGCTCTTCTGGTAACTCCTTCCACTGGACTTTAGATGATAGAGCAAACCTCTTAACTGTAATCTTGTTTCCCCAAGCAGCTACAATAGACTTTATGAGACCGGGAGTAAGTTTTTCGCAAGGAGGAGGGGTTACAAATCCGGGAGGATATGGATTTCCCGTGATCTGATAAAGCAAATGAGTGGGTGCATAAAAGGTTGACTTTTCCAAACCCATAAGATACACAAATGGATGCGGGTAGGTGCTAGTGATAACGTGTAAGCATGAATGACTCACCCAATGGAATTGATCCTTCTCCACGTGCTGCAACCAATTATGCCACTCATCAATAGATTGGGGTTTATTGGCCATTGGTTGCCACGAAAGGTGATCCTTGAGGGTGTACTGAAGGGAGTTCCGTGGCCGAAGGATGGTGAGTTTTTCACAAAGCCACAGATAAAGCAGTTTGACACACCCATGGAAATTATCCTTAACCTCTCGCCGAGCAATAAGATCCAGCCCAGAGAAGGTTTCCGCTAACATGATTGGGACAGGATTCGTTCCTTCACTGATTTGATCGACTACACTCAGTAAGGTCACAGGGGCAATACTGGAGTCTTCACGGATAACGTGACGTGCAAGGACACCAAAGATTAGGGCACTGCGCCGACAACTTTGAAAACGGGAATCGGTAGGGCCAACATTTTTAGAAAAACAGTCAATGAGGTCATCGAATTGCACGTAGGCGTCTCTGAAATAGGGCATAGCATCAACAATTTTGTTCTCGAAAAGCTTACAGAAAAGGAAACGAGGAGACGCTACACTCGAAGGTTGGATCCAGAGTCCCTCAGGTGGGAGTTCTAATAGGGCGCACCAATCCTCGAATATAGGACAGATTTCAAAGGGACCAAATTGAAATACATGAAGAGTGGGATCCCAAAGTCTTGCAGCTGCTTGGAGAAATTGCCAATTCACACCGGCTGCGCTCAAATGATTAAACGTGCTGATGAACCTGTCGGCCATACTCCACTCTGCACGCTCGCGCGGGAGAGCTCTAGTTGACTCAATTATCCAATCCCTCGCCACCTTGTTTGACATGATTTAACCTAATCACAGATAGGATAAGATCAGAAGAGAGTGAAAATAATCTTGAATAGCGAAATAATAGGGATAAGCTTGACCAATCATATGAGAAGGATACAACTGGTGACACTGAATTTCGTTCATCAATGATCAAGGACAATCAATAGATCAGACAGATAGACCACGGCCACAAAATGACAGAAGTAGGTCATAGACTGGATCTCAAATCTGATGATGGACATTGACAACTGTATGATCAAGAGGATCGATAATGATAGATCATGGTCACAGAGACAGCGGACAAGCCATCAACCATATCTAAGACAGAGCAGATGAGTAAACAAAATCTAGCCTAATGAGTAATACATATACACACCCTGAATCTATGACACATCAAAAGAATGGATACACAGTCAAAGGGTAATATACATGTACGGCAAGGATCTATGTACCCAACATGAATAGACCGTGGTCATGAGAGTGACAAGTATAGACCACTAATCAGGTGACTCTGAAAGAATGCACATACGATTGATTAAACCAGGAATCCCTCACTGGAAAAGAGGGTCCCAATCTAACCAACCGACAAAACTGAATATACAGAAGAGATTCGTACAATCTGAAGACAAAACGACAGATATAGTCCCAACAATGGTAAAAGAAATACTATCGACTGCATCGAAGGAGTGCAAATAGGATGGATCAGACCTGGAATACCTACTGCAAAAGGGGGCCTGATCTGAACGACCAACTCGACAAATAGGATATGTACAAGAAGAGGGCAAAACTGTACATTGACTCAGCGAGTAATACGTGTACAAAGGAACAACACCACTGTACACTCAGGAGACAAAACATAGACCGTGATCAGGATAAAGACCAGGGAAAATGATTAACCATCTTGAAGTTAGACCAGAAAATTCTATTGACAGACAGACCCTGGTCTAACAGGTTAGCACAAAAGACCAATCAGGATAATAAGGAATCAAGGACTGGACCATGGCCATGCAAGGTGATGAACAAAACCGTCGGCCAGACCCAAACTGAAAGAAGGAACAAACTCCACCTGATGATAATAGATCAGAAAAACTCACAAACATGGACCCAAGACACCGGAGTGACCACATGATAAGAGATCACAGGGTAAATCATGATCTAGCTGACAACCGAGCAAGAGTAAGGGTCATCGATCAGGTCTGAAGGAATGCACGACTGTGATAGATACAGGTCCTAATCTAAGAATAGATATAATACATGCACGTACATATATACATACATACCCTAACCAGGGGCACCAGCCCTAACCTAATCTAGCGGAGCCAAGAAAATCTTGACTCAAAAGTGTTTGTGAGTGTACTAAATAACGCGGCGGGTAATCACGGTGTGACTTACCCTTCTACACTACATGGGTAGGCTGACTTCTATCCTAGGCTCACATATGCTGGTCGCACATGTTCGTCTTATATGAGTACATATATATAGTGTCCTAGCAAGGGTTCCCTAATTTTGGTTCTAAAGGGAGCAGCTAATATATATACATAATATAATGAAATAAAAGTAGGGCCCAGGCATTTCTGCAGGGTACTATGCTTATGACCATACCCTTGATGTATAATGCCAGCACACCCAGCATTATACAGAGTATGTTCATTGCTTATCGGCTGCTGTAGAACACCAGCACACCCAGTGTCTACGGCTGCAGCTCCGGCGCATAGCTTGGAAATAGATACAACGATTCCCTCAAGGTCATAATTACCCATCTGGTACGCGTCATATCTATTCCCTGAGGCCAAGAATGAAAATAATGAAAGAGATAAAAAATATGACAATGTATGATGTGCAGTGTGTGAATCCCTCGTTTTATTTACGCACCTACTTGGTGCCCCTGGATTTCTAACGTTAAAGTTCCCATTTAACTTGGTTTTGACCCAAATTTCTTCAAAATTAATTAATATGGCATTTTTACAGAGTTAGGCAATGTTTCAAAAACTCCCCAGCAGAGTCGCCAATCTGTGGACCCCGATCCGAGAGAGGCGGGGGGACGGGTCCCCCAGAAAGTCTCTAGATCATCCACGTGAAGGAGAGCTCCACCAAGGAACTCTCGAAAGAGTGCCCCTCACAGCATGAGTGACGATGTAAAGTGAGATACCTCTCGATTCGGGGACTAGCCTAGATTCGAGGCGTACCTTAAACAAAGAAAGAGTCGCCATCCAAGGAAGTAGGCCCTGGATCCCATGCTGTGCTCTGTCGCAACAGATAACCAGAGATACAAAAGGTCCGTGCCTGATGACGAATGGGGAAGGGGTTAGGCGCCCCCAATTCGCCCAAGTTCAAGCACCTGGTATCTTATGCCATTTATTATTAACTTTGAAGAGTTTTGGGCAAAAATCATGTGAAATGGGAACAATCATCCCCGAGAAAATGTCTATCTAAGCATGCATGACCCGGGGATGGGCAAAGAAAGTGAACATCCAAATCCTAACTCATCGCATCTAATCCTAACTCATCACATCTAAGAAAGCAATAAACAATCACATGCATAGCTACAGCTAAGCAGGTAATGACAGATATAATGAGATAAGGAAAGCAAATATCTAAGTTTAGACAGATAATCAAGCTAAGACGAATGGATAAACGCTATAGCTAAGCAATCAAAGCAGTAAAGTAAACACACTAGCATGCGAGCCTATGCAAGAGATAAGACTAAGAAAATGGCAATCGATCGCACGCAAGAAGAACAAACAAACTAGAATGCATGAGAAATCTAAGATAAGCACACAGCAAGCTAAAAGGTGTAAGAAAAGAAAGGAATCAAAAAATCAACGGCATGTGAGAACTAAAAATGCCAGGGGAAAGAAGATGGAACACACGGTAGGCTCAGAGGGCGATTCAAAAGGAATCAAGCCTAGCGATCCTAATCTGCTGAAGATCGGACAAGTCTCGCGATCGTCATGACCTATCGTTGGGTTAAGCGAGGACAATCCTGTAAAGGGGCCACGCTACGTCATCGCCCGTCCCAAAATCCGATAAAATGTCAGAAAACCGATGGAAACCGAAAAATCACGATGAAAACCGGAAATGGAATGAAAAGAGGGCTCCGAGTGACCTGGCAATCACCATCCTTGCCCATTTTTGCTTTAGTTTTGAAATGTTTGAAAATATTTATTAAAAAGGTTTGACTGAACTTGGTGGACCCAAGCTACCTACGTACCCTGCGGAGAGAGATCAAGCCAACGTAGTTCGGACGAAAAGGTGAGAAATATTTGTAAAATGGTGTAAAAAAAAGGTGACTGGAATCAGGATGCCAGCTGCACGCCTGAGCTACCTACGTACCCCTCAGCTAGGGATCAAGCCATCCGTAGTTCGGACCAAAATTTCCTAACTACTCTTAATGACTCTTGATTTTTGAGATTTTTGATTTTTAGATGTTTTTTAAGTGTTTTTGAATTTTTGACACAAGAGGACAAAATCCTATCATCATAAGGGTAGGATAGACTCCTGATATCCCGCAAAGGTTGGACAGCATCCTATGCTTTGCGGGGGGAATTGGACAGAATCACGACTCTGCAAGGGTTGGACAGCATCCTATACCTTGCAAGAGTGGATAAAATCACATGACTTGGCGAGAGATTGGACAGAATCCTAACCCCTATGATGATAGGACAGACTCCTGAAAGACTGAAGGACTGACTCCTATGCTGAAGACTGACTCTGAAAGATGGAAGGACGGAATCCTAAACTCTCTATGACAAACTCTAAAGAGGAAGAAATCCCTTAACCTGCGAAAACTCTAAGGCAGGAAGGGAAGGGGTTGGCTCAAGAAGCATTCCGTCATAGCCTGGATTTATGTAAAGATTTTTCGTTTTTAAAGCTGACGACAATGCCAAACACCAATGGCTATCCAGGATTCCAACCAAGATATCGACAACAAAGGAAGCTCTAATAGTATTCAGGCATTTAGGATATAGCGTGGCCCAACCTTTTGTGCTCCAAGTAGCCAGATCATGCAATTGGGTGCTCTTGCTTATGCTCTATTGAGTAGGCTCTTTTTGGTAAGTAATTGGAGAACAGAACATCATGGAAAAATTGGAGGAGGCCTTGAGATGCGAATCTCATCAACGTATAAAAGAACTTGAAATACAGGAACATTTCACCAGTAATGTATCCAAATCTTGGCCAACACAATGAAGCTATTTAGGAAACTAAGAAAAGGTCATGAAGGCAATTCAATATTTTGACACATTGATGGTGGGCCTCATACTAAAAGCCAATTCTCGGAATTAGTTGACCTTGCACTCGACAAAAGATTATACCTCCTCGGTATATGCTTTCCACCAAACATGAAACAATAGGGACTCCAATACTTATGGAGATAATCTACAGCCAACACTAATTTTCCAGATAATGATAGGGACGAGGATTCAACTTGTACTAGTTTCAATTGCAAGAAAAAGAAGTTCTGTAAAACATGAATGGAGGTCCGACAATTGGTTTCCAAAAGTAACAAGAACTGACTCAAATAACCATGGATTGCACAAGTGAAAATCTCTACCACATATTCAGAACCCAATTAGCCAAAGGATATGGCAAAGCTATAAGAACAGACTTCACAAGATGTTTGAGAATCAGGTTGATCGAATGAAATTTGGCCTCATTGATGCGGACTTCGATCCGAGAGATTGCCATATTTTGGGTTCTGTCGCTCCCAAACAATGATCAAATCCAACCCCTTTAATGGGAACTGCTAATATCTGAAGCAGGGGACTAGCATCCGCAACACGAACACATTGCGGTCCAAATAATTGTATGAACAAAAAACACAGAATAGAGATGTTTTTACCACCACACATATTAACCATAGCTATTTCAATTAACTAGAACATGGCTGTTGATATCAGTCCCTGAAATAAATAGAGAAGGATTTATATGCTAATCATAAATTGAAGGATGGGAAAGAAGATTACCTGGACTTTGAAGCAAGGAGATGGCAAGATCCTCTTTGTGTCGACCTTCAACGGAATTGCGATGGGTGATAGCAGATCGGTGGCTGGAATTGATGGAGGATGATGACGAATTGAAGTATCTGAATGTTGGAGAAGGGGGTTTAGTAGAGGAAGAAGATGGAGTAGGGTCCGGTGAAATGGGTTTGCAGATATGGGGCTAACAAATGGGATCGACGGATGGTTTAAAACAAGGGAGATCTGGTGAGGGTACAAACGGTGGTGGGGGGCGAAACTGGTTGGAGTGGAGGTGGTGGTTGATGGGGTTGAATATGGGTTTTAATGGGGGTGGTACGGTGGCTGTGATGGTGGGGAATAGAAAAAACGAAATGGGTTTTGATGAAATGAAATGGGGTTTCATAAAAATAGAAAAAATGGTAAAAACAGGGGATGTGGGTGGAGGATCTAGGTGGAGGAGGGGGTTTGATGTGGGTTGTGGTGGGCGGATTTAGCGGAGGTTGATTCGGTGAGGGTACAAACGGTGGTGGAAAAAAAAGAAAGAAAAAAGAAAAAAGAGAAAAGAAAAATGGGGTCTCCGGCAAAGTTGCCGGAGAAGACGAAGGTGGGGTTCGACCCTCTCTCCTTCAACTCTCTCTCTATCTCTCTCTGTAATTCTTCCTTTTTGAATTTTTTTTGAAATCTGCAATTCCTTGCAAACCAAGGTGGTCGGAGGTGATAAGTGCGTGGCCGGAATCCGACGGGATGCCCGAAGAAAATGAAAGGCTTGGGTTTAGTTTGGGTAGAAATGGGTTTGATGGGGAATAAGGGTTTAATGGAGGTGGATTTAGGGTTTTTCGAAGTAGGTTTGGTCTTAAAAAGGGGTTTTAGGTGGTAGAGAACGTGGTTGAGATGGTCGGATTCCGGTGGTCTTCGCCGGAGAAGATGGGTGGCTGTGTAGTTGCAGAGATGGAAGGGGAAGAAGGAGGTGGTGGGCGGCTTGGTCTTTGCCGGATTTCGGCCGGAGGAGGAGGAGATGGCCGGTGATGGTGTTTTTCTTTTTTCTTTTTTTTTTTGTCGGATTCCGGTGGTTTGGCCGGAGAAAATGGTGGGTGAAAGAGAGGGCTGAGAAGGGTTAGAGGCAGAAAATGACGAGGAAGGTGGATGGGAAGATGGCCGGCCGGAGTTGGGAGAGGTGGTGGCTCGAGCTCTCTCTTCCTCTCGAACGAAAATGAAGAATAAGTTTTTCTTCATTTTTTTTCTTCTTTTTTGTAACCCTAGTTCGATGGCTTACTTAAAGAGAAATGATGAATTTTTTTCTCCCCCCATCCTCCATGGACAGCCTCTCCTAATGCATTTATGTTTGAACAGGGGGGTGGTCCGAGTAGAAAACAGGGTAGAAATAAAGAGAAAGATTCTCTTCTCCCTACTCAATCCTAGCCATTTAATTTGATCCAACGGCTCTTAGAGATTGCTTACACCTTAAGAATTATCAGAATTCCAAGATTGCCCTTCTAAAGATGACAAATCACCATTTTACCAACAAAAATATCTTGCCTTTTATGAAAAAAGGAGGGCGATATCTACACAACCAAGCTTTGATAGTTCACCCTACCACAACCCAACTTTGATTATTGCACACACTTCGTCTGTCTTATTCTTCATTTTTCGCCCGATTGCCCTGAAATTTTGCAGAGGTATCCTTGAGAACACTAACAATCACTTGGGGAATTTGTACTCACAAATACGCATAATAAGATGCTCGAAACTCAAGCCTTTTTCTCATTTTGGGCCCAGTCCTTCAGGAATTTTTTTGAGATTAATTTCGGGATATTTTGGGACTCAAAATTTGGGAATTTTATTTGATTTTTGGAGTTCTTATTCAATTTTGGGGACTTTAGGGCCCTGTCAAAATGGGGTGTCTACAAGACCCTTCGAGTGCTGCAGACTTTTCGTATAGATGAGTCTCTGAGTGTTGTGGTTTCTTTAGGTATTTGAGACTCATCTGAGTGTTATGAATTCTTTGAATGATTAGATTGAGACTCTTTAAGTTGTTGATTTGTGTTTGTTTGAGTAAATGATTTAAGACTCTTTGAGTGATTGGTTGAAACTCTTTGAGTAATTGATTTACATCTGTCTCAGAGATTGGTTTATACTTGTACGATCGAGGTGGTTTATTCTCTTTGAGTGATTGTCATGTGTTTGTTTTTGTTAAAGTCTTGATTTAGAGATAAAAAGTGTCTGTGTTTTGTATTTGCGTGTTGTTAATAGGAGTCCTTATGGACTGATTTAGATGGTTGGGTTGTGAGCATTAGTGAGAGGTTATCTTTTTGAGATGTCATTGGTTGCCATGTTAAGAGTCAGTGATAGGTCATCTCCTTATTGCTTGCAGTCTTAGAAGTCTTGTTAAACGTCATCTTTGTTTTGTTACCTTTCTTAATATCATTTTGAATCGAAAAACCCAAAAATTTGCTTTCGGGTCGATAAAAATGTGTTGCTTGTTCAGTTTTAGCATTCGCGCGTCAAGCACGCTCTGCCAAAGAGGGGCATCTGTAGACACCCCTTTTGACTGAACCCCAATAGCCATGTTTGTTTGAAAACCCTATCAAATAGATGAATTAGAGTCCCAAATTGTGTTTTAAGGTAGGTTAGAGTCCCAAGTAGATCCCTTTAAATTTTTGTTAAAATCCGTCGAGGTTTGCCTAATAAGATGAGCGTAGTTCATGAGATAGTGTATATATAGTGTAGCAGAAGGGGAGTGCTTTATCCGGTTCGGGGGGTGATCCGGTCAACATATTTTCTAGTAGATAGGTGTTCCTGAGTAACTAAAAGGGCGCGAATTTGTCTTTTATTTTCATTAAAAATTCTTCTTGTGGACCACTCTATCATTTTAGAACCAAGTGTAAATATCACATATGGGGGTGTCCTAAAATAACTTAAAGGGGTTAATTTTTTTTTGAAAAATCTATAAATAGATGAGAGGCGTTTCATTTGCAACATTTTTGGGTTCTCTAATCAAACCCTAGCAGAGCTCTTAAGAGAGAAATCACCAAATCATCGAAACCTTAAGTTTTTTTTCACTTTTCTTCTTCGATCATCTTCTCCGGTGAGCTTGCCGGAGCTCCGGCTGGCCATTTCGTAGTTCCCAACTTCACTTGCTTCCTCTGCTAGTCATCTTTGATGTGGTTCTCTTCTTACCATTCACTGTCTTATTTAGTTCATCATTAACCATATCTCCTTCAAACCCTAGGATCCGATACTTTCCTTCTTTAAGGTCTTAGATCTAAACTTCTAATCGTTAGATCTTAAAAATTTTAGAGTCCTCTTTCTCTTTAAAGCTCTAGGTCTGTCTTTCTATAACCCTAGCATAAAGCCATGGCTGATTAAGCAAAGATTGGATCGATCTACTGTTTGAGCACTTTGAGACAATTTCAAAGAAAAATAGAAGAAAAAAAATAGAACTTGAAGCTCCGCTGACTCGTAGTGAAATCCAAGCCATATTCTCCTCAACCGCTCTGATTCTCTTCACCTTCAACCTCAGGTA
The DNA here is from genome assembly GCF_043159265.1 of Tasmannia lanceolata. Taxonomy (NCBI): domain Eukaryota; kingdom Viridiplantae; phylum Streptophyta; class Magnoliopsida; order Canellales; family Winteraceae; genus Tasmannia; species Tasmannia lanceolata. The sequence goes on from NW_027518721.1 coordinate 4,461,805, forward strand.
TGTTTTTTTTTATTGTCTTGATTGTTTTGATTTTGAGATTTACAAGATTAATTGAATTTAATCAGTGAAGATATGATATTTAAGATCAGAAGAGTTTGTTCTATTTTTTTGGACTGATTTGCATGATATAAGAAAATTATGTTTTGAATTTTTAATCATGATGAAGAAAGATATAATCACCTTGCTAAGAAAGACAGGTATTAAATTTATTCTTTGCCTAAGTATAGAGTCTATGTAATTGTTTGATTTGATTTGATCTTGAGATGTTTCATCGAATCTTAAATTTGACTTATTTTAAGGTATTTCTAATATAGATAGGATTATCTGGTCATGTAGTGTTTTCTTTAACAGAGCAAAAGTTTTTCTTTATGAATTACAAGCGGTTCTATTTTGTTATAGTGTATAGTAGCCTGGATTGTTAAGATAATGATAAATTTTATAGTTATTATTATTATTATTATTATTATTATTTTATTATTTTCATAGAAGACTTTCAATTATGAGGAGCGTTGAACTGATATATGTGTCTGGTTCGGTTTTGATTTCTTGAATATGTTGTTTATCCCTTATTTTGGTTGGAGTTTGGCTGAACCTTGTGATTATATTCTCTGTTTTGAAGTACAGGAGAAAGTCACATTTTTTTTAGTGAAATATGCATGCTTTAATGCATGTTGATGTGGTGTTATAGATTTTTTTAGGGAGTTCATGTTTTAAACGACAATACGATAAAAGAAGATATATATATATATATATATATATATATATATATATATATATATATAAGTTTTCCCTTTGTATTGAGGATTTTATTAAGGTACTTAGAGTTTTCAACTCATATAGTACAGTAATATGTTTGAGTTCTTCATTTCGAACATCATATATATATTTTTCTATTATTTTCCTTGTTTCATAATTTTTGTGTCATATTTTTATTTTATTTCGTGCACCTGTTTGATTACTTCTTGGACATAATTTGTGGTTTGAAATCTTTGCATGTAGCTCGAATGAAGTTTATGTTACTCTACGGTCTGTAAGTTACATGACACCCATTGTTGTGTTTAGAGGTATGCCAATACAGCCATATTTTATTAAGTGCATCATTTCAGCCTACCTTTTCTGTTCCATTTGGTTTGTCCCTCTCATGAGGACTATTTAGATTCTTTTTGGGCAGCCTTTTAAATATCGAAAGACAAGGTGAATATGTGCAGTTAGTAGAACATGATAGTGTCAATATTACTTTTTATTGAAATGAGGCATCCTTAGAGGACTAGCTCGGTCCTAGTGGCGTTTCCCTCTTTATTTTAATAGACTTACTTAGTCTTTTAGATACTTATAGATATTAGAACTCTTCTTCATTGCCAGGGCAATGAAAGAGTCATCTTGAGCCCTCATTTAGGAGACTATTGTGTTATCATTAATGTGTGACACTAGAACACACACTCTGGCTCATTAAGGTAGTCTTTCTTTGAAGACATGCCTTGTCGATTAGAGCCTACCCTTAGGAGGGTTACCTTGGTTTTGCAGAGAGTTTACGCTAGGAGGCATGCCTTGTCATTTTGGTAGCGTTATTAGAGAGTCATTGACTCATTTGTACCACTTCTTTAGTATTGTTAGTTAGGAGTTTCTTTTTTAGAGTTGTTACTTCATCTTGGTTAAAGACTAACTCAGTCTTATTAGAGCTTTGCTTACTTGGGATCTTAGATCATTTTCATTGTTCTTGGGACACTTGTTTACTTGTTTGTGGATTGCTACATCTTATTTTGAGATGCTAGTTTTTTTTGGTTTGGGGTTTTCCCTTTACCCTAAGGGTTTTACCCTAGGGTGTTGTTTTGTGTGTTCCATTTGGCCTTTGATCAAGAGGGTGAAAGTATTTGAAATTTTAAAATCCATAAACATTGAAATCTTTTACAATCACAAGAACATTGAAATCATTTGAATTTACAAAAATATTGAAAAACTTTAAACTCCAAAAACATTAGAAACATTTAAAAATAAAAAAATTTGAAAACATCGAAAGTCTTAAATAATCTAAAGTGTTGTATTTTAGGAGCGTATTAGAAAAATTTGTGTCCGAACTACATTGACTTGATCCTCTTCCACGAGGTACGTAGCGCAGCTTGGGATTTTTATCCCAAGTCCAGCCAAATTTTTATAAATAAATTCTTTCAAACCTTCAAATTTTGTAAATAGACTTTGTAAATCTTTCAAAAATCATTCAAACAACTTTAAAACCTTGTTTTCAAAAAGATCTTCCTCTAGAGTTAGGAGTTTGTCCTAGATAGAGAGTTTTAGAGTTAGGAGTTTCTCTTTGATGTGTTGTGTTTTGTTTGTGTTTGTGTTAGAGTTAGGAGTTTGTTACGCCTCCGTCCGGTCAGTTGGCGATTCACATCGCCGACTGATGACTAGGTCTAGGATGCGTTAGTGATCCCATTATTTTTATTAGGACACACAAGCTAGTTACACATAAATTGTAGGAACCACCTGCATTAGCTTAGGGCTAACCTGCATTTAGTTAGGGCATACAGGATGTCCTAAAATCCACAATCCACTAAAATTTAAATAATCGCACAAGAAGCTTTAATAACTAGTTCGGTCTTTTAGGTCGAGTCTAGGATAGAGGTCTAGATGTCTTAGGCATCCTAGCCTAGAATAGGTGCGAAGATCTACGTGACTCTGATTCTCGTGGAGGTGGGGATACGTAGGCGGCTTGGATGAACATCAGACCATCAAAGAGTCGAAAACAACGTTAGAGTCTTAGGGTTTGTTATTAGTTTTTTTTTTTTTAGAGTTTGTGTTTGTGGTTATCATTTTTCTTGTGTGATTTCTTTCAGATTGAGATTATTCCCTTATTTGATCACTCACATGCTTAGCTGTTGCTCTTTATTGCTTACCAGTCTATTATTTTTTTCTTATATGGTTAGCTTATTTCTTTTACTGCTTTATTGCTTTTACTGCTTATCATATCTTATTTACTTGCTTATTTTATTGTCCTGCTTATTCTGCATATCATATTTGCTATATCATGTGCATAACTTATACCTTTAGCTGTAGCATGCATGTGTTTGCCCACCAGAACTTAGACACTCATTAGGCCTGTCACTCATAACCTAGCTGTGATTAGCCGACACTTCTTCCATTTATTTTGTGCATGCTTATTATTTTATCCTCGGGTCATGCATGTTTAGGTAGACGTCCACTCAGGGATATTTGTTCCTATTTTACATGAGTTTCACCGAAAATTCTTCAAGGTTAATAATAAATGGCATAAGAGACCAAGTGCTTGCACTCAGACGAATTGGGGGTGCTCTTCGGACCTTCTCCATTCATAATTAGGCACGAGCCCATATATATTTCTGGTTATCCATGGTATACAAAGCATATTTGTTTTTGGGGTTCAATGGCCTATCCATGGATGGCGACTAAGTTATTTTAGGTACGTCTTGGTTTCGAGCCTTAGCTCTGGATCAAGAGGTATCTAGTTTATATCGCCACTCATGCTATGCTATGAAAGTGGCACCTATTTTGGGAGTTCCTTGTTAGAGCTCTCCTTCACGTGGATGATCCAAAGGACCGTTGGGGGCTCGTCCCTCGCCGCCTCCTCAGGATCGGGATCTATATCATGTCCTTCTCATTATCAGTTTGTGTAGACACCCCATTTTGACCGGACCCAAGTTCGCATTGCTTGGGCAAAACCTCGTCAAATTAGTGAGTTAAAATCTCAAATTGCATCCTAAGCTAGGTCAGGATCTCACTAAGATTCTCTCAAAATTTCGTCAAGATCTGTCATGGTTGGCCGGGCAAATAAGAGGGATAGATTATGTAGTGTAATACATGCAATAAGGGGGTTGAATTGGTCAAAGCAAGGGCTGTCCGCGGGAGGAAAATGATACAAATCTACCATTTTTACAAACGGGGGTTGAATTAGCTCGTTTTTTACGCAGCTAATTCGCGCGATTATCAAAGGTCGTGCGCCCATCATTATTTGGTGCGCCCATCAAAATGGGGAGTGATAATATCAATACCCTCATTTTCTGTTTATAAACCAAAAAAAAAAGAAAAAAAGGGGAGATTCTTCGTTTTTTTATTTTTTTTTAAAAGGAGAGAGAGAGAGAGAGAGAGAGAGAGAGAGAGATTGCAGAGGGAGGAAGAGTACTCCTCCGGCAACGGTGCCGGAGCTCCGATCACTGCATCATCATTCCCATTTTCCATTCCCCTCATCTTCTTCACTGTTTCTTCCTTGAACCCATTCCAAGAGAGAGATTGCAAAGAGATAGAGTGAAAAACCAATTTTCTTTTCCGATCGGTCATCCAAGCTCCGGCCATATCTCCGATAACCCTCGGCCTTTTCTCCGTTAAAGCCACCACCATCTCTCCTACCTCCAAGCTCCAGCCGTATCTTTGCTGGATTCCAGATCTGAGATCTGAAATCCCAGATCTGAGATCTGAGAAGAGAGAAAGAGGGAGAGAGGGTTTTCTTTGCAGACCTTCTTCTCCGGCGGATTCCCGGAGCTCCGGCCATCAATTTCTGAAAGCTCATCCGCCGGTATTTCTTTCCTTCATCACCAATCATACCGCTTCCTCTTTTACTCCAATCTCAAACCTTATCTTCTTTTTTCTATTTTTCCTCCGATCCATTCTTTCCGGCGAATCTGCCGGAGCTCCGGTTAAATTCTGATCATCTGATTTTATATTCCTCCTCTGTTAATCTTCCATTTCTATTTCATTACACCTTCTTCAAGTGCCTTAAACCCTAATCCCATCCCTTTTACCTTGATAAAAGCCATTAAGCCACTAAAACTTGTCTTTTATTCTCCTCTATCTGTTCCGATTAAGCTCAGATAACTCATTCTGGCTTTAGATTTGATTATTCAAAGAATTCTGAGCAAGCTGAGAAAGATCAGAGGCTGAAGAGTTAAAGATTTGGAAGCATTTCAAAGTAATTTTGAGGGCGGAATGGGTATTTTTCTCATCCTTCTTTCATTTTACTATCTGATACATGTGTTAATTCATTGCTGTGGAAAATGAGTTTTGATTTTCTTTAATTCTATGAATCATTTTTTATATCTGGTTGAGTTTAGAGCTTTAATGGTTGAAATACGAGTGGAATTTGGTTCCCCATAGACAGGAACTCATGGATCATCTCAGTTGGCTGTAATGCTTGAGAAAATGAGTGTGAATAATTGTGATGTGATCATTGTTGGGAATGCAGCATGTAAAGCTATTATGGCGATTGTAAATTCTCTTTTAGCTTATAATATAGTTAAGAGTGCTTCAGTTATATGGGCATTTCTTTCAGGAAAAACACTTCCTGGTGTTGCACCTTTAGATAGAGCATACCCGATTGAGCTTGACTGGAATGCTATTTTGGCCGATTCAACTCAGCCTTTAATAGTTGATATTGAAAGTGCAAGGATAGATGAATCATGGATCACTCCTTCATAATTCAAGCTTCCTTCATCAATTTCATCCTCCTATAAATTTAATCAATGTGGCTTCCACAGCGATCATGCATATATTCTGGAAAGATTACTTCAAGTCAGGGTTCTAGAGATTATCAAGGGGAGGTATGGTTTCTGTCGTGTTCAATTTAGGGTCTTGCGCGGGCATACGATACATTCTTGTCCCAAATTTTCAAATGGAAGAAGCTGGGCTCTTCTGGCTGGGCTTTTATGTGGGTTTGGAAGTGGTTTTCAGTTCATGGGCGATGAAGGCGCTAGCCCAAGCCCATCATCCTTAGGGGACTTGCTCAGTCCAGGTAGCTCTCCCCTCCTTTGTATAGTAGATTTGTCTTGTCTTTTAGAGACCTTTAGACGTTAGGTCCACTCATTACAAGGGCGATGAAGGCGATAGCCCAAGCCCATCTTTAGGGGACTCACTCAATCCAAGTAGCGCTCCCCTCTTTTGTTTAGTAGGCCTACCCAACCTTTTGGATTTCTTTTAACCATTTTTTTTAAAAAAGAACCCTTCTCTGGGCAATGATAAGGTTACTTGGAGCCCGTCTTTGTGTTTTGTGGCTCACCATTTTTTTGCACTTGAATCTGCACAAGTTGATGCCCCCTGTTATGCACCAAAATTTATAAAAATCAGAAATATCATTGCATGCATTTGTATAATTTGTTGAAAATTTAAGATTCTTCTTTTATGTTAAGTTTTGAGTTAGGTTCTGAAGATGAATGGACTGTTCAGGTGAGACCATCTTGAAAGCTTAAATTGTTTAATTGAAGAAGGAAATCAGATGACTACTCTATTCGATGTTATCGACATGAGTACTGTTTGATTTCAAGGCGGTTTGTAGAAATATTATACGTGTAGGAAATCATATGATTACTTTGGCATCATCTCATTTCATTGGAGTTCCCGTATTGGCGTTTGTGGTTGGCTTTGAAGTGTTTGATATTGTTTTTACTTCATTAGGCTACCTAGCGGCTGGTCTGAGCTAATTAATGTTGTTTATCATGCTATGATTGCTATTATTACAGGTTGTGTACTCTTTAGTTATAAGTCTTTCTTTGCTTAGTACTTGATTTGTTTATATAATAATTGAATGAAAATTTGAGATTGCCTAGTAGCTCTTTTCTGCTCTCTTGGTGGACTAGCGCAGTCTTCTAGACTTCTTTAGATACTAGAACCTATACTAGGAGGCATATTCTGTCTCATTAGGAAGTCCTCCTTTGGAGGCAAGCTTCATTTTTAGCTTAACTTCAAAGAGGTTGCTTTGATTTTGATAAATGGTGTACCCATAGGAGGCATGCCTTGCCTCATTTAGAGAGCCTTTGAATCATTCGTTTGTGTCGTGATGTTATCGGGGGAGTCTTTGACTCATTTGATCTTTATTGATGCTATTAGGGAGTCATCTGTCTTGGCTTTGTAAGTAATTAGCCTTTAGAATGCCTGCTTGGCCTCATTTGTAGAATCCTCTCTGAGGTTGCACCTCAATTTGTTCCTCTGTTAATTAGAGACCAATTTGGTCAATTAGTTGTCTTAGCCTTGCTTACCCCTTGCAAGGGCAATGATAAGGTTACTTGGAGCCCATCTTTGTGTGTGTTTGGGAGACCCGCCCGGTCTCATTCTCTCGCTAGTTCTCCTCTTTGTGCGTCGTTTGGTTTTTGGGAGAACACCCTACTCGGCTTGGCTTCATACTCCTACCCTTATGGGGTACTGGGCGGACATTTGTTGCACCCTAGGGCTAAGTAGCTGTCCGGCCCGGCTGGGTGTTTTACCTCTGCCAAATGTGCAAATTCTTGTTCCTTTTCTTTTAGGGAGTCTCTGACTCATTTATTCTTTAGTTGGTGTTATTGGAGTTTTTTTACTCATGTTTCCATTTCTTTTAGAGAGTCTTTGACTCATTCCTCCTTTAAGTTGTAGTATTAGAGAGCCTTTGGCTCATTTGTCTTCGTTAGTGGTATTTATTAGAGAGTCGTTGACTCACTCATCCTTTGGATGACATTGTTAGAAAGTCGTTGACTCCCTCATCCTTTAGATAGTGTTATTAGATGGTCTTTGACTCAGTTGTCTTTAATGGTCTTGCTTGAGAGTCTTTGACTCATTTGTTTTTCTTAGCGATGTTATTAGAGAGTCCTTGACTCATTTGTCCTTTTAGGAGTGTTATTCGAGAGTCTTTGACTCATTTACCTTCGCTTTTGGTAGTGTTTTTAGAGGGAGTTTCTCCTTAGTTTTGGTATCTTTTCTCTTCTTTGGAGACTAGCCTAGTCTCATTAGAGCTTTGCTTGTTTGTGTTTTTAGTTCTTTTCTTTGTCTTTGACATTAGTTTACCGGGTTTAGGGGTTTCCCTTGTTAGCCCTAGGGTTTGGCCAAGGGTGTTTGCATTGTGTGTTCCCTCCGGTCTTTGACCAAAAGGGTGAAATCAGAAATCTAAAATCCAAAAAACATGTTAAAACATTCAAAACTCAAAAACATCAGAAATTTAAAACATCAAAAATATTTGAAAACCTTAAGGAAAAAGAATCTAAAGTGTTGAGTGTTTTTAGAAGTAGCAATTAGGAGAGTTCGATTTTCGAACTACGTTGGCTTGATCCTCTTTCACGAGGTACGTAGCGCAGCTTGGGATTTACATCCCAAGTCCAGCCAAACTTTTTTGTAAATAAATGTTTTAAACCTTCTTCAAAAACCTTTAAAATCTTGTTTTCAAAAGATCTTCCTCTAGAGTTAGGAGTTTCTCCTAGATAGAGAGTTTTAGAGTTAGAGTTTTTCTTTTGATAGGTTGTTTGATTGTTTGTTTGCTGTGTGCTTGTTTTAGAGTTAGGGGTCTGTCCTAGAGTTATAGGAGCGCCTCCGTCCGGTCAGTCGGCGATCCACATCGCCGAGTGATGACTAGAGTAGGATACGCTAGTTCACCTTTGGTTTTCCTTAGGAAATACAGCCTAGTTACACATAGGTTGTAAGAACCACCTGCATTAGCCTAGGGCTAATCTGCATTTAGTTAGGGCATATAGGGTGTCCTAAAATCCACAATTCACTGGAAGTTAAATAATCGTACAAGAAACTTTAATAACTAGTCCGGTCTTTTAGATCGAGTCTAGGATAGAGGTCTATGTGTCTTAGGCATCATAGCTTAGAATAGGCGCGAAGAACTACGTTGCCTTGATTCTCGTGGAGGCGGGGATACGTAGGCTTCTTTGGATGAATACCAGACCATCTGAGGACTTGGGCTAATGTTTTAGAGTCTTAGGATTTATTGTGTTGCGATTATATGTTTTTATGTGTTTTCTTACTTTATCGTACTGATCCTATACCTTTAGCTATAGCTTGCATGTGTTTGCACATCAGAATTTAGACACTCATTAGGCATGTCACTCATAACCTAGCTATGCTTAGGTGACACATCTTTCATTTTATTTTATGTGTGCTTATTATTTTATCCTCAGGAAATGCATGCTTAGGTAGACGACTCCTGAGGATTGTTCCCATTTCACATGATTTTTACCCAAACTTCTTTGGAGTTAATAATAAATGGCATAAGAGACCAAGTGCTTGCACTCGGACGAATCGGGGGTGCTCTCAGACCTTCCCCATTCGTAACCAGGCACGAACCCATATATATTTCTGGTTATCCATTGCACAGAGGATTTGATTTTAGGGTTCCATAGCATATCCATGGATGGCGACTCTGAGTTTATTTCAGGTATGTCTTGGTTTCGAGCCTTGGCTCCGGATCGAGACATATCTCTTTCTTTTTTATATCGCCACTCGTGCTATGCTATGAGGGTGGCATCCGTTTTGAGAGTTCCTTGGCAGAGCTCTCCTTCATACGTGGATGATCCAGAGAGGGTGGTAGGGACTCGCGGTCCCTCCTCTACCTTGGATCGGGGTCCACAGTTTGTCACCCCCTTAAAATGTTGGCACACACATTGGCTTGTGGTGGCACCTTGCACCCTTGCCAATGTGCACTTGGAACATCAAGGTGGGAAGAAGGCCATGGGACTAAGGCTTTGGCATGGCCTAGAGCATAGGTGTTTGCTATGCATAGCTTGCATGGGCAAGCATTAGTGAGAACCTAACCTAACTCAAGTGTGGATCGGTGGGCACTGGACTAGTTGGGCACTGGATTCATAGGCACTGAAGCATTAGTGGATGCTGGATAACTAGGCACTGGACCATTAGTGGGCACCTGATCATTAGTGGGGACTAGATCATTGGGCACTGGATGGTTAGCACTGGTTGGCAGGCACTGGCTAATGGGCACTGGCTAATGGGCGTTGGATAGTGCGCCTGGTTGGTGGACACTGACTGGTGTGCAACAGATAAGCAAAACCAGGGCACTAGTGCGCATGTGACAATTGGCAAGCGCCTGGGCGTGTTTGCACATGGAGGCAACGGTTGCAAACCGTTATGATTCAAACCAAGGCATTGCTTGGTCATGTTCAAAGGCTTGTGCACAAGGAGGGCAAAGCATAAGCAATGGGTGGTTTTTGCACACATGACAACAAGGCATTGACATGCGCTTGCACATGGTAAAGACTTCATAAGGCAATCATGGGTGGGTGGTTAGGCAACTGTTATGCCACATGGTGGCTTGTCATTTATAAGTGCTTAGGCACACGATTGTGCAAATTGAATGGGCAACAGATAGGCAACTGTTGTGAGTTTCCTTTGTATGTACTATGGCAATAGTGGAATCCGTATCAAAATTTCTTTGATAAAGGGGCTGTCCGTGATGGCCTAGCACAATGCTAGTCAAGCCAACCAAGTTTGCACACACAAAGATCACACAACAATCAAGAACACACACACAACAACACAACACAAGGGACTTTTTGACGTGGTTCGGCCAATTCTCTGCCTACTCCACGGATTCCACTATTGCCATAGTACATACAAAGGAAACTCACAATAGTTGCCTAACTGTTGCCTTCTGTTGCCTTTCTATTGCCTATCAACAGCCTATGTTGCCTTGGGCAAAAACGCCCATTACATTCAATTTTCCCAATCCGTGTGCCTAAGCACTTACAAATGACAAGCCACTATGTGACATAATAGTTGCCTAACTACTCAGCCATGATTGCCTTAAGAAGTCTTCACAATGTGCAAGTGCATGCCAATGCCTTGCTGCCATGTGTGCCAAAACCGCCCACCAGTTGCCTATGCTTTGTCTTCCTTGTGCACAAGCCTTTGAACACGACCAAGAAGTGCCTTGGTTTGAATCATAATTGATTGCAACCATTGCCTCCATGTGTCAACACACCCAAGCGCTTGCCAATTGTCACATGCGCACTGGTGCCCTGGTTTTGCCTATCCGTTGCCCACCAGTTGCAAACATTCCCATATGTTGCCAAATGTCATGCGCACAATGGTGCCTTGGTTTTGCCTATGCCCACCAATGAGTGCCCACTAGTCAGTGCCCACCAATCCAGTGCCTACGAATCCAGTGTCCACAGATCCAGTGCCTACGAATCCAGTGCCCATCAATCCAGTACCTACGAATCCAGTGCCCACAGATCCAGTGGCCAACCAGTGCCCAACTAGTCCATACTTGACTTAAGTTAGGTTCTCACTAATGCTTTCCCTTGCAAGCTATGTATAGCCCACACCTATGATCTAGGCCATGCCAAAGCCTTGGTCCCATGGCCTTCTTCCCACCTTGATGTTCCAAGTGCACATTGGTAAGGGTGCAAGGTGCCACCACAAGCCAATGTGTGTGTCAACATTTTAAGGGGGTAACAAACCTCCCCCACCTAAACCATCCAACGCCCTCATTGGATCATTTGGTAGATCCTTCTCATTGAGGCTCTCCTCCAACCCCAACTTTATACTCTCTTAATCAAATGCCTTTGCCAACACTTGTTTCTTTTTATGCCCCACTTCCTTTGTCAATGTGGTTGAAATGGCCTCCTTCCTTAGCCCATCCTCCACCCTGATAACTAAGCACCTTTCAACCACTTCCCTTTTGACTGCAACAACCGGCACAAAACATGGACTTTGCACCTCCATTACAAAAATCCCCCTCAAGTAGGGCATCAAAGTCATCCAACGGAATCACCAAGAAATCAGCGGAATCACCAAGAAATCAGCAACACCTTTCCATTCCCCCACACTTAGAGGAACCTTTCTCACCACTCCTTGCATGGATTTTGCCTCCGAATTCATCGCCTTGATGCGACTCCCATCACTGGTTAACCTCAAACTCAGTAATTGCACCATTTTTTCAGAAACAAAATTATGTGTTGCTACACTATCAGCCATTGTAAGGACCAACACCCTGTTAACTCTTGCTTCTACAAACATTAGACCCTGTTTTTGCCCTTCTCTTTGGATCGCATTGAGAAGTTGGAGTGGATTAATACGGGCTGTTTCACTAGAAGCGCCTTCGTTCTCCGCAACTAAGGCACCCAATTGCTCTTTCTTTGGACAATTTCGGGCTTGATGAGGACCATCACAAATATAGCACCCAAACTTCTTAGTGAGTGAAGTCTTTTCTACTTGCACTTCTTTGGCAGGCCTCTCTTCCTTCTGATCGAATTTGGCCTTGCCTTCTTCTTTGCTTTGGACTTTCTCTTCCCATCCTCGCTAGAAGAATCATCACTAGAATTCCTTGCTAGTTGCTTGTAGTCCGTCAAGGTATCTACTACTGCAATTGCCGCAGACAAGTCCTTAACACCTTGCCTTCTTAACTCCGCTTGAGCCCACCCTTGTAACCCACTCATAAAGTTGAACAATCGGTCCTCCTTCGACATATTTTTAATGTCCAACATCAAGGATGAAAACTGCTCCATGTACTCCCACATGCTACTGGTGTGTTTAAGCTTCCTCAAGGCATCTCTTGCAACCCACGCTGCATTGCTAGGAGGGAATTGATCATTCATTTACTTCACCAACTCTTCCATGTTGTGATTAGAGGACGACTCTTGTCCTTCGATCTTGTGCGCCACCATAATTTTGCATCTCCCATAAGATATATACTTATGAACTCCACCTTGTCTACATCTGGTGTGCGAACCGCCTTGAAATAGTGGTTCATGTCCCATAGAAAATTCTCCAACTCTTTGGCAGAATGAACTCCAGAAAAAGGTTTGGTTCTAGAACTTTGGCCCTTTGGCTGCCGCTTTCACTCCTAACAACATGGCCCAACATTGCTTGTTTCAACAAGGCGATCTCTTCTTTGTGCACTGGCGTTGCTCCCAAGTGGCTAACAAGGCACTGCAGTCCCAAACACCGTCGATGCTACAGCCCTCAAAAGCCTTCTTGAGAGTCTCCATCTCCATAACAAGTGTAGAAACTTGTTGCAACAACACCATATTCGACTCTCCATCCAGCAAGCCCACCAATTCCTCCAGCCTTTGAACCCTCTCCTTCAATTGCTCCATGGCAGATCCACCCGCCATTTCGTTCTAACTTTATGCTCTGATACCAAAATGTCACGGTGCAACTCACTCAAAATCAAAATTTCTTTGAGAAAGGGGCTGTCTGTGATGGCCTAGCACAATGCTAGTCAAGCCATCCAAGTTTGCACACACAAAGATCACACAAAAATCAAGAACACACACACATACACCAACATAGCACAAGGGACTTTTTAACGTGGTTCAGCCAAATCTCCGCCTACTCCGGCTGTTGATAGGCAACAAAAAGGCAACATATAGGCAATAGTTAGGCAACTGTTATAAGTTTCCCTTGTATGTACTATGGCAATAGTGAAATCCGTGGAGTAGGTAGAGAATTGGCCGAACAACGTTAAAAAGTCCCATGTGTTGTGTTGTTGTGTGTGTGTTCTTGATTGTTGCGTGATCTTTGTGTGTCCAGTGCCCAACCAGTGCCCAACTAGTCCATACTTGACTTAGGTTAGGTTCCCACTAATGCTTACTCGTGCAAGCTATACATAGCCCACACCTATGCTCTAGGCCATGCCAAAGCCTTGGTCCCATGGCCTTCTTCCCACCTTAATGTTAACGATCACTTATAATTGCCAATAAAGTAGAAAGGGGTTTTGTAGGTTGAACTCAGTATAAATCTAAGGGACCGCTTGGATACGCAGATTTTGGAATCTTGGATTTCCTCAAATTTGTAATTGAGAGACGAGAGAAGAAGGAGACTGACTGCTTCACTTCTCTTTAGAATCTTGGATTTTAAGTAAGAAATCCAGGTTTTAGAAATCTCTCCCCCATCATGAGATTTCTAAAACCTAGAAACATGGGATGATCTCCTGATCTCTTGCTGACGGAAAGAAGGGCGAGAAAACAGAAAACGACTGTTGGTCTCCTTCTTCTCTCGTCTCCCAACTACGACTAGGAGGAAATCCAAGATTCTAAAATCCGCATGTCCAAACGGCCCTAAGTTTTTTCGTAGCTACAAGAAAATAATGTAAAACACTACTCATAAAAGTACTACTGAATACTACATGTTTTTATGATAAATTTTGTATGCGATAAAAATAGATCTAGAGATTAAAAATGTAAGCTGTAAAAAAAACTACATCTATAATATATATATATATATATATATATATATATATATATATATATATATATGAGAAAACGGTTCCTACACATATGTGTAGAGAGTTCTCTACACACTAGCCTAAACAACAGTGGGGGCCCACATTGTTTGGGTGATCCAAGCCATCCATTTTAAAGGCCCTCACATAGATAGGGTGTCTACAAAAAATCAGATCCATAGGATCATCCCAACCCTACGATTTGTGGAGGTAAAATGGATGTCTTTAAACCTTCACAAATTAGTCCATTTTTTGCCTCCAAAGTTTGAATGGTTAGGATGATCCTATGGATCTGATTTTTTGTGGACACCCTATCTATGTAATGGCCTTAAAAATGAATGGTTTGGATCACCCAAATAATGTGGCCCCCACTGTATTTTAAGCTAGTGTGTAGATAACTTATCTACACATGTGTAGGAACCGTTCTCTCTCTCTCTCTCTCTCTCTCTCTCTCTCTCTCTATATATATATATATATATATATATATATATATATATATATAGGATAGTGTCTCTAGTCTCTCCCCTAGATAAGCTTATCTACTCCTCCCTTTAAAAAAACACAGTGGGCCCACTCTGTTTGGATGATCCAAAGCATTCATTTGATAGGTCCTAACATAGATAGGGTGTGCCCAAAAAATCAGCACCAAAGGGTCATCCTAGAACTTCGTTTTGTGGTGCCTTGTGGTACCCAGAATGGACACATATAAACGTCCACGTTTATATGCGTCCATTTTGGACATGGTGTGCCCAACAAAATGAAGTTCTAAGATGACCCTTTGGTACTGATTTTTTGGGCACACCCTATCTATGTTAGGACCTATCAAATGAATGCTTTTGATCATCCAAACAGCATGGGCCCACTGTGTTTTTTTAAAGGGAGGAGTAGATAAGCTTATCTAGGGAAGAGACTAGAGACACTTTCCTCATATATATAGCTACACATACGTGTAGCTAACTTAGCTACACCGACGGCTTAAAATACAGTGGGCCCCACATTGTTTGGGTGATGCAAACCATTCATTTGATGGGCCCTCACATAGATAGGGTGTGCCCAAAAAATCAGCTCCATAGGATCATCACAACCCTACGATTTGTAGAGGCAAAAATGGACGTGTAAAAACCTTCACAAATCTGTCCATTTTTGCCTCCACAGTTTGAAGGGTTGAGATCATCCAATGGAGCTGATTTTTTGGGCACACCCTATCAATGTGAGGTCCTATCAAATGAATGGTTTGGATCACCCAAATAATGTGGGCCCACTATATTTTAAGCCGTCGGTGTAGCTAAGTTAGCTACACGTATGTGTAGCTTCACTTAACTTATATATATATATATATATATATATATATATATATATATATATATATATATATATATATATATGAGAATAGAGTTCCTAAGGTGTCACCTCATATAGCTTATATGAGGTGGCGCTTAAAAACATAAGAGGCCCACTTTGTTTGGGGTAATCCAAACCACTCATTTGAAAGGCCCTTAGATGGATATGGTGCCTACAAAAAATCAGGTCCATAGGATAATCCTAACCCTTCCATTTATGGAGGTAAAAAATGGGCATATTTATGGAGGTTTATACCCATCCATTTCAACCTCCACAAATGGAAGGGTTAGGATGATCCAATGAAGTTGATTTTTTGGGCACACCCTATCTATGTGAGGGCCTATCAAATGAATGCTTTAGATCATCCAAACAAAGTGGGCCCCTTTTGTTTTTAAGCGCCACCTCATATAAGCTATATGAGGTGACACCTTAGGAACTCTATTCTCTCTCTCTATCTCTATATATATATATATATATATATATATATATATATATATATAGAGAGAATAGAGTTCCTAAGGTGTCACCTCATATAGCTTATATGAGGTGGCGCTCACAAAACATAAAGGGCCCACATTTTTGGGGTGATCCAAACCACTCATTTGAAAGGCCCTTAGATGGATATGGTGCCTACAAAAAATCAGGTCCATAGGATCATCCTAACCCTTTCATTTATGGAGGTTAAAAATGGGTAGATTTATGGAGGTTTATACCCATCCATTTCAACCTCCACAAATGGAAGGGTTAGGATGATCCTATGAAGTTGATTTTTTGGGCACACCCTATCTATGTGAGGGTGTATCAAATGAATGCTTTGGATCATCCAAATAAAGTGGGCCCCTTATGTTTTGTGAGCGCCACCTCATATAAGCTATATGAGGTGACACCTTAGGAACTCTATTCTCATATATATATATATATGAGAAAACGGTTCCTACACATGTGTAGAGAGTTCTCTACACACTAGCTTAAAATACAGTGGGGGCCCACATTGTTTGGGTGATCCAAGCCATCCATTTTAAAGGCTCTCACATAGATAGGGTGTCTACAAAAAATCAGATCCATAGGATCATCCCAACCCTACGATTTGTGGAGGTAAAATGGATGTCTTTAAACCTTCACAAATTAGTTCATTTTTTGCCTCCAAAGTTCGAATGGTTAGGATGATCCTATGGATCTGATTTTTTGTGGACACCCTATCTATGAGAGGGCCTTAAAAATGAATGGTTTGGATCACCCAAATAATGTGGCCCCCACTGTATTTTAAGCTAGTGTGTAGAGAACTCTCTACACATATCTGTAGGAACCGTTTTCTCTCTCTCTCTCTCTCTCTCTCTCTCTCTCTCTCTCTCTATATATATATATATATATATATATATATATATATATATATATATATATATATATATATATATGTGTAGGAACCGTTTTCTCATATATATATATGAGAAAACTTATCTACACATATATATATATATATATATATATATATATATATATATATATATATATATATATATATGTGTAGATAAGTTATCTACACACTAGCTTAAAATACAGTGGGGGCCACATTATTTGGGTGATCCAAACCATTCATTTTTAAGGCCCTCACATAGATAGGGTGTCCACAAAAAATAAGATCCATAGGATCATCCTAACCATTTGAACTATGAAGGCAAAAAATGGACTAATTTGTAAAGGTTTAAAGACATCTATTTTACCTCCACAAATCGTAGGGTTGGGATGATCCTATGGATCTGATTTTTTGTAGACACCCTATCTATGTGAGGGCCTTTAAAATGGATGGCTTGGATCACCCAAACAATGTGGGCCCCCACTGTATTTTAAGCTAGTGTGTAGAGAACTCTCTACACATATGTGTAGAAACCGTTTTCTCTCTCTCTCTCTCTCTCTCTCTCTCTCTCTCTCTCTATATATATATATATATATATATAAAATAGTTATAGGAGTTTTTATATGGTGCCTGACAGTCAAGTACCTCGAAAGTGGTACCACCCTTGATATTTGATCCAACAGCACCCTACTTGTTAATAGGCTGCCGTTGGATCAAATATAAAGGGAGGTATGTTTGACGTAACACATTCACGGGACTTGACGCACGGGCACCATATAATTTCACATAGCTATAGAGTAATTTACATGTATATGATATTCAATAGCTATACAAATTTTATTTATAAAGTAAGATAGTTAAAAAGAAAACTTCACATTTATAAGGTTTTAAATAACTTAACATTAAAAAAGGGGTTTTGAATAACCTTGGGTGCCACTGCCACCCATGGGCGGAGCCATGAGTTTACACTTGGGGGCCGGACTAATTTACACTTTGCTGCATTGCTCGTTGGGTTGGCGGGGGGGGGGGGGGGGGGGGGGGGGTGACATGGCTACCCCCACGCTATATGTCCCTCCGCCCCTGGTGCCACCCAAGGTTTACCATTATTATTATTTATTGTTATTACTAATATTATACTAACCTCTGCACGATTGTTTTGATAATGGGGCAAACTCCCCTTGTTTTAAACTTTTTAATTAGCTGCTGAGAGATTTTTGGACCTAGTGATAGCCTTTGACTAGACCTGGCAAACGGGTGGGTTGGGCCGGGTCAACCCGCGGGTGATGCGGGTGCGGGTCACATGGGTCGGGTCAGGAAATGACGCGTATTTTTGCGGGTCAGAATTTAGGTGACCCACGCAGCCCGTGGGTGGACCGGGTCAACTCGCGGGTCACCCGCAAATTCAAACAGTGGCTTATTTTGGGAAATGTTACCACTGGATTTTGATGAGGGCGGTATGACCGGCACCGTGGGATGATCCAAGGGAAAATCTTGGGATATATTAATTTTTTTTTTGTTTTTTCATGTTTAGATTGGAAAAAAATGAAATCAAATTATTTAAAATTATATAAAAACATATAATTTAAGTAAAATAAAAAAATAAAAAATATCGTAAAAATATCACGATATTTTCATGGTAGTGACAAAAATAAAAATATCGCTACACTTTTTAAATTTTGGGATTTGGCATTTTATTATCAAAATGACGTGATAAAATTGTGATATTTTGAAATTGACGGAGATATTTCTGATCTAGATATAGATACCTTCATTTTGCTACAAGCAGCCAATTTACTTTCAAAACAAAGAAATTTCACAAAATCAATGTGAATCCACTATCACAGCCCTAGTCAAGCATCAGAAAGAAACCACAAACTTGAAGAACACCTCTCTCAGGCACCCTGAGCCATGCCAACACCAAATGTTGGGGTTTTGAGTGCCCACACATAGAGGTCGGAAAGACAAATAAACACAAAACCTTGACAATATTGTTAATCCAATCAGATAGAAGGGCTCATTGCACCCCTACACCATCTATCGTAGACCTGGCAAACGGGTGGGTCGGGCCGGGTCAACCCGCGGGTGATGCGGGTGCGGGTCCACGGGTCGGGTGAGGAAATGACCTGCATTTTTGCGGGTCAGAATTTAGGTGACCCGCGCGGCCCGCGGGTGGGACGGGTCAACCCGCAGGTCACCCGCAAATATGGCGATTGTAATAATTCTCTTGATTTGACGGCATCTGTTTTTCCTTAATTGTCATAACTTTCTATATTTTATTGGTATTTTTTTCGTAATTTTACAACTTTATAACCATTTCTTGGGAATTTTCCATTTAAAACTTTATAACTTTAGCCATTTTACTTTTTTTGTGTAATGATTTTTTTTTTTTTTTTTGCTAGCAACATTTGCCATGTGCGCATCTTTGCATTTTTGCACCACGATGGCCACATGCCGAGAAGTTGCCAAAGGAGAAGTTTGGTAGCAAATTCTTATAAAATAAAAAACAGAAGGAAATGTTATCAACACTACTGTTTCTTATGAGCGCACTCTCACTTTATTAAAAGTATGGGATGGCCCACACCATAGGATGATCCAAACCATCCATTAGATGGGCCATAGCCTAAATAGGTTATGCTCCAAAAATCATTTCCATAGGATGATCCTAACCCTCCAATCTGAATGTTAGAGGGTTGATCCTAACCCTCTATAGATCGGAGGGTTAGAATCAACCAATGGAAATAATTTTGGGGCATAACCTATTTAGGCTATGGCCCATCTAATGGACGGTTTGATCCTATGGTGCGGGCCATACCGTACTTTTTATAAAGTGAGGAGTTCCCTCATAAAAAACAGTAGTGCTGATAACATTCTCAAAAAAAATTTAAAAATACAGTAAAAATGCGGGTGCCCGCGGGTTGACCCGACCCGACCCGTGTTTTTGCGGGTTGGGTCACCCGCGGGTTAGATTTTGACGGGTCACTAAAACTTAGATCCGTGCCCGCAAATTTGCGGGTGGGTCGAGTCGACCCGCGGGCACGGGTCGCTTTTGCCAGGTCTAATCTATCGACACATCCAGGTACCCTGATTAGGTACCCTGATTGGCCACCAAAACACACCCAATCGGATCAAATGCTAATAACACTTACTACAGATCAGAAATTTTAATCAAGAATCCCAATTCCCCTACGATTAGTTGACAAGACGTGAATCCAACCATACAAATGAACTGATAAAATTGCCCTAGGAGATGTCAGGATCTATCTAAATCGAGCATTTGATACCTTAATCAAGCGAACGAATGACGGAATATGATCGACTGAGAATCTTAGATCAACAGGCTCAAATTAACTCATCTTATTCCATTCAGGACAATTCAACCACTCAATTGGAAACAATGCTATGAGAAGCACTTATCTAAATTTTTCCAAGAGATAGTTGAAAGAATCCACCCTTGTAAAGTCTGCATCATTTGGGTTGAACAATCCCAACCATTCCATTGGTGTATTGTCGTTGGGTCATTAGAATGTTAAAAGCATGAAGTCATATTCAACAGGAATAAGTCTCTTGATTATTTGAGTATGATAATACCTACGGAAACATAGGTGATGCAGACGTTCAGAGAATACAAATGCCACGTGGCTTTATCTAAGTCGAGGAGCTTATGTAGTAAGTGGAGAGTTACTTTTCCACCTTCCACTCTTTATCGGAGGAAGCCATTAGAAGAAAGAAAGGTCCATACCGCATCACCCGAAATTTGCAAAATAAAATTTGAGAAATAATTGTATGAAGGATTCCATTGTCCATTCTTTCGGGGGTTCCAAGCAAAAGCAAAGATCCCATATCGGAAAAGTGAATGGATATGGATGAGCTTTTAAGGACATGGGCACCCCCTCATGGCTAGCTTTTATGGGTGAGTTCTTCTTGGGTCCTAATAAGTGGTATCAGAGCTAAGGCATGGTAACCCCGGTGTAGTCTT
This sequence comes from Tasmannia lanceolata, assembly GCF_043159265.1. Lineage (NCBI taxonomy): Eukaryota > Viridiplantae > Streptophyta > Magnoliopsida > Canellales > Winteraceae > Tasmannia > Tasmannia lanceolata. Next base: position 4,482,424 of record NW_027518721.1, read on the forward strand.
GAAGATGGAGAAAATTCTTCGGAGAAGATCTTGATAACCCTGGTGTACCTTTGAGCCAGTGAAATTCCCCTTGGAGAAGATCTTGTAGTTCCCACATTGCTCCAGTGTAGAGAGGTGATTCCCACATTGCTCCAGGTAGAGGGGTGAGGTTGTCCACGTTGCTTCCACGTAGAGGGGGGATTTGTTGGGGTTCAACGGAAAAGCAAAGATCCCACATCAGAAAAGTGAATGGATGTGGATGGGCTTATAAGGACACGGCGCCCTCCATGACTAGCTTTTTAGGGTGAGTTCTGCCCAGGTCCAAACATATTCAAGGCCATTTCTTACCACTAGAATTACTATTTCCATCCCAACATGGGTTTTGAATCTTTTGATAATAAGTACACTTGCTATCTACATGCTCATAGGGGTAATTCGGTCATAATACGAATTTCTATGGGAAATGACATTCACAAACACTTGTTTAAGTAATAGAACTACTCACTTTATTAAACACTTATGATTGGCTGCGGCTTATGGGAGCTTTTTTGGAATACTATACTAGAAAAGTCGCAAGGAGGTTTAGTCGTAAGGGATTTTGAATGATGCATGAACTCTTGTGAAATGTCAATGACTGCTTGGAGATTTGGACTTTGAACGTGTGAGCTCTTGAATTACATGAATTACAAAAAAATCTCACAGCTATGAATTACACATTAGACATCAACAACTATAGGGCTTTGAAGTCCTAGGGATTTAATATTCATTTTTTAACATTACCTTGGCTATGTTTGGATGCGTGGTACGTCTTGCCTAACCTCAGCATACCCATCTAAAACAAATGTTTGAATGCGTGGCATAGACTCGGAGAGTAGTGGAATAAGTAGTTAACAGGGAGGCGACAAGTATACCTTGGAAAATAGTGGTAAATAGTGTTTGGTTGCGCATCATAGACATGGAGAGTAGAAGAATAAGTAGGGGGTGTCATTACCAATATATAGAGAGAAGAGGAGGAGAAGCAACATTCCCAAGATTTTTCAAGCAAAATTTTACTTTTTTGTGGAATTTGATTTGAAAGTTTTAAGAAAGGGACACAAATGCCCATTCAATAATTACCCAAAAAAACATCATATGAAGTCCCCAAAATGCAATATTGGCAACCAAATGAAGAACCGTCCCAAATTCAAACTTGTGCAACCAAACATAGATAAGGTGAAAAGTGGGGTGCCCTTATTGAAAAAAGGTGAAGATGAAACTTTTTATATCTTTGTCATTTCCAGGGATGATCTAAGGGATTTTTGCTGATTAGTCCCTACATGGCAAAATAATTGCTTAATAATCCCTAAGAAAATCATATTATCCAAGCTATCCTACTTTTAGAGAATAATTGCTAAAAGGTCCCTAAAACTAACATACGTCAATTTTCTCCATTAAAAATTTTAAAATGACAAATTTACCCACTCCACCCCACCCCCGTTAATCCATTTTAGCTAATGTTGATTTCCTTTCCAATATTTTCGGAAATAAATATGAAATAGGATAGAATAGGATCTCTTCCAATATTTTCAACAAAAATCTTGTAAAATCCTACAAAGATGTTAACATTTTAGCCAATTTTTTTTAATAAAAAAGATCTTTCCAATATTTTTTACTTTATCCCTCTAAATTAATCGGAATACTCCCCCCCTTAAATCATTAATGAAAAAAATTTCCTAAGAAATAATTTTCCATTAGAAATATTTTTCTGACAATCCAACCAATATAGGAATTATGTGGAAAAGTTTGAAAGGAAAAAATATTCTTAAAATTTTTTATTCAAACATGAAACAAAGATAACTCCAACCCACTCTATTTAATTTTTTGGAGAGGGGTTTTTAATTTGTTATGAAATTCTTCTAAATTAACCTAAATCATATCATTTACTTTGCAATGAAAACCGTTACTACCTTGTCGAATGATTTTTTGTTGAAAATATTGGAAGAGATACTATTTTCACCTATTTCCTAATTTATTTTCGAAAATAGTGGAAGGGAAATCAAAAGAGGCGAAAACCGATTACAGGGTAATATGCTTTTCTTAGGGACTTTTATGGATAATATGCTTTTCCATTAGAAATACTTTCATGGATAATATGCTTTTCTTAGAGACTTTTAAGCAATTATTTTGCCATGTATGGACTAATCAGCAAAAATCCCATGATCTCTAATGCACTATTTCCTTATATAATTGCTATCATAGGGCCCATTAAATCATCCAATCTATGAGAATATTTCGAATTCGATCAGCATTGTTTTAGACCATGAGATCAGATGTAGATGTTTAGGATTGACCGGTGGTGGGTCCCACCACAAAGGACGTGGAGCCAGGTGGTGCTGCAATGGAAGAGGAGGGACATTCTGATATTTCCTAGAGTTTGATGACGTTTGAGTCGATGAGAACATCTATCATAAGTGGGCCCACCTATTGACCCACAGCCCACAGTGTATAGTAATAACGCAAATAAGACAAAGAGGGGTATTTTTGATATTTCATAATGTTCATTCTCGTTTAAGACGTTGTGTGACCGTTCAAGTCTATTTTTTCCCATTAAAGCAATGCAAGTGACATAAGTCTGTTTCTCCCGGAAAAGGAGGAAAACTATGTTAGATTTCAAATTTTGAATGGGCAGCCCCGAAATGACGATAATATCCTCGTAGAAAATAAGATTTGCTTCGACTGCTCACTGCTTTTAGAGGCATGCAAGGGCACATCAGGAAATCCAATTTGAAAATTAAAGGCGGTTTCATGGTTATAAAGGGTGCAACTTGGGTCGGGCTCAACCTGAACCCGATGAGTTCTTCAGGTTCAACCTGATTTTGGCTCGGGTTGCGTTGACATTTCCTTGGGTTGGGTTGGGAAAAGCCAACCCGATTTAATTTCGGATTGGGTTACTGTTGAGGCCTTCGCAACCTGACCCGACCCGAACTTCATCCTCTAATTTATCTTGTTTTTCTTTGGGTTATTGTATTTTTTTCCATCTGGCGCAAGATGAAACTGAACCAACCCATCTCAACCCGACCTGATTTCGAGGTAGATGAGTTGGGTTAGGGTTGAAAGATTTAGAGGCGGGTTGGTTAGGATTGACCATCCTCAACCCGAGGTTCGCATTGCATTGGGTTGGGTTGGGTTAGAATTGAGGGAATGCTGTCTCGGGTTGGGTTGGGGTTGGCCTTAACCCGATCCAACCCGACCCGAGTTGCACCCCTAAATTGTCTCTGAGTAGTCGGCAAGATGATTCTTGACATGGTCAAAACATAGAAGATAAATGGTTACATGAGCCCACAAATTTGGATGGTCCAAACCATTCGGTTCATTTTTCTGAATTTTCTAAGCCGTCCATTTCATATCAAATATATCTAAGGATTAGAATTACCTGATGGAAATGATTTTTTCGCATGGCATATCTTATGAGTATTAGCCCACCAAAATGTTTAGACATTAGACAATTACGATCATTAAGTATGTCTTTGGATTGCAGGAATTTTCTAGAAAAGTTTGGAAAGGAATAACTTTTCCAAAATTTCCTATTTTTCCATTGGTTGATGTCTTATGATTGGTTTTTCCGAAACTTCGCTAATGGCCTGTTGTTCGCCTGTACTATGAATATTTTACTTTGCATTTTCTGGGCAAAGTCCCTTGTTTTATGTTCATTTCTAGTTCCCATATATGGTGCAGAAGGCGAGAAGTTTCCTAGGCAAAGTCCCTTTCTTGTTTTAAGGCCCGTTGTTAGCCTCTACTAAGATTGATATATATATATATATATATATATATAAAGAAAGCGGTTCCTACACATGTGTGTAGAGAAACTCTCTACACATTAGTAACCTCTTTAGCGCCTTTTAACAGCAGCCCTTGGATCACTTTTATCTCAACCGTACAAATGAAAGAAAATATATTAGACTTTCAAGTTAGTCGAAAGAAACCCTTGACGAATGAAACTTAGGGTTTCGTCTTCTCTTCCCCAAGCTCTCTTGCCACTGTAAACTCTCGCACAAATGAAACCCACGATATAGCGGAAAAAAAAAAGAATGGATTTTCTAGCCCTCGCACCTCGCTGGAGCCCTTCCCATCATCTCCTCAGGTTTTCTGCTCCTTTTACAAGTAAGGGTTTTGACTCTTTACACACAGGTGTTTCAAATATACTTCAAATTCGTGAAAATGAGGGTTTTTTTTCATGTTTGAGAAAATTAGGGCGTCGACCAAAAGCAACGTAAGGAAAAAACCCATCTTCGTCGTCTCCTTCAGTTGCTGGTTTTGACGAGAAACCCAAAAACCTTCTTCCGTCTGTAACAAAATCTGAGGCCCTCATCTCCTTCTACGGATATCATCTCCCTCCCGCAGGTAAGGGTGTCTCTACACTTTCTTTCCTTTTCTCTTTTATTTTGTGACCTAAAATGTGGGTTTTCTACCATTTTCTTCCATTCTATCCATTGGAAAAGGGGTTATGGTTTCTTTTTTTGTTTTTTAGCTTCGGTGGGAGGGGAAGATGGGTTTCAAAATTAAAGAAATCTGGATTATTGGAAAAGGAGTTACGGTTCCTTATTGTTTTTCCTCACTTCTCACCCTCTACCCATTCTCTCCACTTGACAAACTAATTTATCATAAAAATAAAAATAAACATGGCCTAAATTTCAAGTGGATTATTGGAATTCTGTATTATTGGAAAAGGGGTTAGGGTTCCTTACTGTTTTTTGTCGGAAAATCCTGAAAAACAAGGAAACAAAAACTCCATTCAATCCAGGTTTTATTTTTTCCTTGTTTTTTAGCCACTTCTCACCCTCTACCCATTCGTGCCCTTCCAAATCTCTCATCCTCCCATATGCTCTAACCCTTGCTCCACTTATATTGATTGCGAATGATTTTTGGGTTGTGATCTTGGTTTTTTAATGTGTTTTTGTGTATTTTAGGGGGATTTGGTTCCCTAAAATACACAATTAGGGTTTCACATGAGTTGTAGATGAACCAATGTTTTCTATAAGTAGCTGCTATATACACTTCTTGGTTTTTGGTTTCTTATGATGATGGTTTTTGGTGTGAGATTCATCTTTAAGGTTTCTGTTTACTTACATCTCTCATCAATTTACAATTTTCTAAATTTTGAAGTTATATGTTTATCTCGATCTGATGTATTTTGCGTTTGTATGGTTGATCACTTGCATCTTCAGGTTTTTTTATCCGACTTTAGAGTATATGGATTCGTTGGGGCTCTCTATTGTGGAGGTTGATGAAAATAAATTAATTATTGGTGACGATACATTGTCACAAGCCGATAGGTTATGTGTTGATAAGGGAAATAGATTAGAGATGGGTGATGAGGCGAAACCGCAAGTTCCTCTAGGTTGGGTGGATAATGAAGAGGGTGGTATTGGTACCTCAAAAACGCCTAGTAAGGATGATGCGAGGAGTGTTTTAGCTAGCAAACCTTTTGAAGGCCAACTTTTTTATAATTGTAAAGATGCGTATGCATTCTATAACTCATATGCGTTGACTACAAGTTTTGGAATTCGAAAAGGCAGGACCAATAGGTCCATAAAAATAGGTGAACCTATAAGGAAGAGTTACGTATGTTATAAAGAGGGATTGAGAAATCCTAATGATAAGAGACAAATCCTAATGATAAGAGACAGATTGAGAAGGATGTGAAGTGGCGTCATGAAACAAGAGAGGGTTGCGAGGCAAAGATGGAGATCAATTTCACAAAAGATGAGAAGTGGGAAGTTATAATTTTTGTGGAGGAACATTGCCATGATCTTACATCTCCATTGAAGACACAGTTGCACCATTCACATAATACATTACATAAGAAAGCCTCATGTAGGAACTTGATGGATAAAATGCACAGTGATGGGTTTGGGCCTACTGGCATTGCAAGGGCAATTAGCGCTTCAAACGATGGTTCATCTAGTGCTCTCACACCATATCAGGTGTCGTCTCATTTGAGAGCACAGAGGGCCAACAATATGGGACGAGAAGCTGTCACAGTAGCTAATCAGTTCCAACAGAAACGGGCGGAAGATCCGGATTTTGAGTTTGCCGTGGAGATAGATGTTGATGGAAACCTGAGATCGATGTTTTGGGCGGATTCGAGGGCTAGGGAGGCGTATCTAACCTTTAGCGACGTAATTGTTTTTGACGTCACTTATAAGACGAATAGGTATAGAATGCCGTTTGCACCATGTACCGGCGTAAACCACCACAGACAGTCTACACTTTTTGGTTGTGCCCTCCTAGCAGATGAGACGGAGGAGACATTCACTTAGTTGTTTCGCTACTGGTTAAAATGCATGTTTGACAAAGCTCCAGGATGTATAATAACTGATATGGATGGGGTGATGAGAAACGCAATTAGGCGTGTTTTTCCAAATACACGCCATCGCTTTTGCTCTTGGCATATTAGTAGGCATCTAGTTGAGCATGTTTCAGCCATGCGAGATGAAACTAGTCAATTTTATAAGGAATACAACCATTGGTTTTATAGGACACATAAAGCCGATAGTGAAAAGGAATGGGGAGCTTTGGTGGAGAAATATAATTTAGATGAAAAACATTGGTTATATAAGATGTGGGATTTACGAATGCACTAGATTCCTGCTTATTTCAGAGACACATCCTGTGGACCCCGATCCGAGGACGAGTGAGAGAACGGGTCCCTAACACCCTCTGGATCATCCACAACGTGAAGGAGAGCTCTGCCAAGGAACTCTCGAAACCGTTGCCACCCTCACAGCATAGCATGAGTAGCGATATAAAAAAGAAAGAGATACATCCTGATTTGGAGCGAGGGCTCGAAACCAAGATATATCTAAAATTAACTCAGAGTCGCCATCCATGGACACGCCATGGAACCAAAACAAATGCTCTGTTTGCAATGGATAACCAGAGATACAAAAGGTCCGTGCCTGATGACGAATGGAGAAGGTCCGAAGAGCGCCCCCAATTCGCCCGAGTGCGAACACTTGGTCTCTTATGCCATTTATTATTAACCTTGAAGAGTTTCAAGCGAAAATCATATGAAATGGGAACACGCATCTCCGAGAAAACGTCTATCTAATCATGCATGTCTCGGAGATGAAAATAAGCACACACAAAAGAACCGAAATAAATGTCACCTAATGGCGACTAGGTTATGAGTGACATGCCTAAAGGGTGTCTAAGTTCTTATGTGCAAACACATGCAAGCTATAGCTAAAGGTATAGGATCAGTACAAGAAAATAAGAAAACACATCAAAAGAAATACAATAATTACACAACAAATCCTCAGACTCTAAATGATTAGCCCGAGTCCTCGGATGGTCTGATGTTCATCCAAAGAAGCCTACGTATCCCCGCCTCCACGAGAATCAAGGCAACGTAGTTCTTCGCACCTATTCTAAGCTATGATGCCTACACCTAGACCTCTATCTTAGACTCGATCTAAAAGACCGGACTAGTTATTAAAGCTTCTTGAACGATTATTTAAATTCCAGTGAATTGTAGATTTTAGGACACCCTATATGCCCTAACTAAATGCAGGTTAGCCCTAAGCTAATGCAGGTGGTTCCTACAACCTACGTGTAACTAGGCTGTGTGTCCTAGGAAAACAATAGGATTGCTAACGCATCTTAGACCTAGTCATCAGTCGGCGATGTGAATCGCCAACTGACCGGACGGAGGCGCTCCTAGCTAGGACAAACTCCTAACTTTAACACAAACACACAACAAGCACACAACAAAAGACATAAAACTCTCTATCTAAGACAAAGTCCTAACTCTAGAGGAAGATCTTTTCGAAAAACAATATTTTGGAAGATTTTTATATTTTTTTAAAGGGAAAGGTGTGTGTACTCGGTCGAGTAGATAAGCTTATCTACTCGGTCGGGTTAAAAACAGTGGGGGCCCACATTTTTGGGGTGATCCAAACCATTCATTTGAAAGGCCCTTACCTAGATAGGGTGTCCACAAAAAATCAGCCCCATAGGATCATTCTAACCCATGCAACAGTGGAGGGAAAAATGGGGAAAAATGGACAAACACAGCTTGTCCACAAATCTGCCCATTTTTCCCTCCACTGTTGGATGGGTTAGGATGATCCTATAGGGCTGATTTTTTGTGGACACTCTATCTAGGTAAGGGCCTTTCAAATGAATGGTTTGGATCACCCAAAAAATGTGGGCCCCCACTGTTTTTAACCCGACCGAGTAGATAAGCTTATCTACTCGACCGAGTACGCACACCTTTCCCTTTTTTAAAAGGGTTAAAAGATTTATTTACAAAGTTTGGCTGGACCTGGGATAAGAATCCCAAGCTGCACTATGTACCTCGTGGAAGAGGATCAAGCCAACGTAGTTCGAAAATCGAACTCTCCTAATACGCTATAAAACTCAACACTTTAGCTGATTTAAGGTTTTTTAATGTTTTTCAAACGATTTTGATTTTTAAGATATTTCAATGTTTTTTATGTTTTTGAAGTTTTTTTCAAATGCTTTTAGACCTTAAAATATTTTCACCCTCAAAGGGAACACGCAAGCATAACCACAAACTAGGGCAAAGCCCTAAAGCAAAAGGGAAAACCCCGGACAAGCAACAAATGTCTCAAAGAGACGATCTACAGCAAGCAAACAAGTGTTCTAAGAACAGAGAAAACAATTTAAGATCCCGAGCAGGGAAGGCTCTATATGACTGAGTTAGTCTCTAATGGAAAAACTCCTAACTAATAACACCAGGGAGGGAGTACAAATGAGTCAGAGACTCTCTAATAACACTACTAAGTCAAAGACTCGCTCTAAAAGAGGAGGCCACTCTAACACGAGTTAAATTTTCAATCGAAGTTCTGAACCTAAAAGGAGAAAATAGACCAAGGTAGGATAGGTTCTAACATGCTTTAATGCTATTGCAATGCAAGCAGTCAAGGCCCCCTAAAAACCAATCCTTAAAAGATAATACCTTTACAGCAAGAATAGGCCCAACGAAATGATGACTATCTAACTTGCATGGCACAGTTAGCAACCATGATCACGAGCAACACTATCCACAGATTTAAAGGCAAATAAGAACCAAAACGAGCGTACAAAAGCAAAAATAAATAAATAAATAAATAAAAAAAAATCAATTAGGGAATTTCAAGTGACATGAATCATAAGAGAAATCATGAACCAAACTACCAAAATCTTATAACCCCACACATTACCTACAGATTTAGAGGTGAACCCATGGTTCACTTTAAAACAGGTCGATAAATGAAATCATGAATCTTCAAAATTCTCAAAAATTCTAATCAAAGAACCTGAGACAATTTCTCATTCCAAACCACTATCATAGCAAAAGAAAATCATCACTTCATCTTATATATGCTAAAATGCAAACAAGAGCATCATAGATTTTAGGAATTAAAGAAGAGAAGAGAATATAATATGGACAAATCGACAAAACTGAATCACACTTTAATCCATATGAAATTTTTAGTGCAGTTCAAATCATGCAATAGAGGTGAGTCACCTTGGCCACCAAAATACAGGCAGGGACACTGATTAGTATCTTCTGCTATGACGGAAACACAGAGAACTACCAGAGAACATTCTTGATATTACCATTGACAGAAATACATAGAGACCAGCTCAGTCATAAGAGTCTTAAGATACCCAACTGAAAATCCATTCACTACTAGCAAGCACAATTGTATTTATCCATCATCACAGAACATTCAGGCATGTTTTCAGACTAAAAGCCAGGATTTGAAACTGATTTCCCTACCATAACTCAAAGTCTAAGATTACAGCAAATATGGATCATTAAGGTTTAAATCAACTTGCAGCATAAATCAGAGCACTAACAAAATACTGAGATTAGAGTCGTAACCAAAATTAACGAAATCATGCTCAAATTGAGTCCACTAATCAAATACCATAGATAACCACAAAATTCATAACTTAAGAATTGAAAACAAATTGTACCTGAGATTTCTTTTACCCAATTTTTGTACAATCACCTTGAATCCGGTATTAATGAACAAATTCACAAGAGACTTCTCAATGACAGCAAGATTTCCTAACAAGAGAAAAATTGATAGAAGGAGCTCGAGCTCAGATCTGCGACGATGGGGAGGTTCGGATTCAAGGCTCTCGGTGGATGGGGATGGGATATTGGTCGAATGGTGGGAGGAGAAAACGATGAAGAGGGCTTTGTAATGGGTTTGGCAGAAAATGGCTGAGAGTTGCTGATGGCTTTGCCGGATTCCGGCAAACCCACCGGAGAAAGAGAAGAAGAAGAAGAATGAGAAGAACGGTGGTGGCTCCCTTTCCCTTCCTCTACAATTTTCTTCCCGAAAAAATCTCTCTCTGTATCTCTCTCTCTCTCTCTCTCTCTCTCTCTCTCTCTCTCTCTCTGTGTTTTCTTTCTTTTCTTTGATGGATGGAAATGGAATAAGAGGGTTTTGCAGAGGTGAGGGTCGGTGGCCGGAGAAGAGGGTTTCGGATTTGCAGAATCGTGGCTAACAGATGGGGGAATCGAAGGATGGGTAAGAGGAGGATGGAAGATGCGGCTGTGAATATGGAGGTGGTCGGAGATGGGGGTTGTCGGATTCCGGTGAGAATCCGACCGGAGAATAAGGGTTTATGGGGATTCTGGGTTTTGGGAAGTGGAAGATGGTAATGGTGGCTGAAAATGGGGAAGGGTTTGGTGGTGGTTGATTTGGGTAGGGAGGTCGTGGGTTGCAGAGAAATGGAAAATGGGTATGGAGGTAGTGCTAGGGTCGGTGGAGGATTTGGGGAAGAAGAAGAAGAAGAAGAGGAGTTGGGGATTTGGGATGGAGAGATGGTGGTGCGGGCCGCGGATTTGGCCGGAGGTGATGCCGGGGAAGAAAGTGGCCACGGCTCCCTTCCCCTTGTTTCTGCCATTTTCTCTTCTCCCCTCTTAGAAGATTTTCAACCAAAATCCCTTTTCCCTTTCTTTTTCTTTTTTTTCAAAACCCTAATTCGGATGGGTTTTAAGGAAAGGGAAAAGATAATCCTTTGACCCCCCCCTCTCTTTCCATGGACAGCCCCTACTAGTGTATTTCTCCCTCTCTTTCATCCTAAATGGGGTGATCTAAGCAGAAAACAGGGCACACTTTCTCTTCTTTTCTGGATTGATATGGGCACCTTCCAGAATGGAAAATCCGCTCCCCCTCTGCCTTTGCGCCGTGCACTCTGCACTACGCTCGTTTGCTAGGCAAACCCCGACGGTTTTCGACGAAATTTGGCGGACACATTATTGAGGTTCTAAACCAGGTTAGGGTATATTTGGGAACATTAATTCACTTATTTAGAGGAACCTTATTCAGAATGACAATTTGGGGTTCGGTCAAAATGGGGTGTCTACAGATGCCCCTCTTTGGCAGAGTGTGCTTGTCACACGAATGGCAAAGCTGACAAGACAACACATTTTGATCGACCTGATATGAAAACAAAGCAATTTTTTTTTTAAATGATGTTCACAAGGATAAAACAGTACAATGACTTTTCAACAAAACTCAAATACTGCGAGCATTGGTGAGATAGCCTCTCTCTGACCCTTAACTCTGCAATTGGTACATCTCAATGAGATGGCCTCTCTCTAATACTCATGACTCGACTATCTAAATCAACACGCAAGGACTTTATTAAAGTAAGCAAACACAAAACACAAACATACTCTTTTAAAACAAAGCTTTTAAGAAAACGAGCACAATGAAATTACTTCAGAGAATGTAAATCATTATCCATGCAAATGTAAATCAATCACTCAAAGAATATCAAATCGATCACTCAAAGAGTCTGTAACACTCAGAGAGCTTCAAACACACACATAAACCTTTATACTCAAAGAGCCTCAACTACCCGAAGAGTCTGTAACACTCAAAGGGTCTCAACTACTCAAAGAGTCTCAAACACATCAAAGAAACTTTTATACTCAAGGAGCTTCAACTACCCGAAGAGTCTGTAACACTCAAAGGGTCTCAACTACTCAAAGAGTCTCAAATACAACACAAAACATTTATACTCAAAGGGTCTCAACTACCCGAAGAGTCTGTAACACTCAAAGGGCCTCAACTACTCAAAGAGTCTCAAATCAACACAAAAGCATTTATACTCAAAGAGTCTCAACTACCCGAAGAGTTTGAAACACTCAAAGGGCCTCAACTACTCAAAGAGTCTCAAATCAACACAAAAGCATTTATACTCAAAGAGTCTCAACTACCCGAAGAGTCTGTAACACTCAAAGGGCCTCAACTACTCAAAGAGTCTCAAACCAACACAAAATATTTATACTCAAAGAGTCTAAACTACCCGAAGAGTCTGTAACACTCAAAGGATCTCAACTACTCAAAGAGTCTCAAACCAACACAAAAGCATTTATACTCAAAGAGTCTCAACTACCCGAAGAGTCTGTAACACTCAAAGGGCCTCAACTACTCAAAGAGTCTCAAATCAACACAAAAGCATTTATACTCAAAGAGTCTCAACTACCCGAAGAGTTTGTAACACTCAAAGGGCCTCAACTACTCAAAGAGTCTCAAATCAACACAAAAGCATTTATACTCAAAGAATCTCAACTACCCGAAGAGTCTGTAACACTCAAAGGGCCTCAACTACTCAAAGAGTCTCAAACCAACACAAAACATTTATACTCAAAGAGTCTCAACTACCCGAAGAGTCTGTAATACTCAAAGGGTCTCAACTACTCAAAGAGTCTCAAATCAACACAAGCATTTGTACTCAAAGAATCTCAACTACCCGAAGAGTCTATAACACTCAAAGGGCCTCAACTACTCAAAGAGTCTCAAATCAACACAAAAGGATTTATAATCAAAGAGTCTCAACTACCCGAAGAGTCTGTAACACTCAAAGGACCTCAACTACTCAAAGAGTCTCAAATCAACACAAAAGGATTTATACTCAAAGAGTCTCAACTACCCGAAGAGTAACACTCAAAGGGCCTCAACTACTCAAAGAGTCTCAAATCAACACAAAAGCATTTATACTCAAAGAGTCTCAACTACCCGAAGAGTCTGTAACACTCAAAGGGCCTCAACTACTCAAAGAGTCTCAAATCAACACAAAAGCATTTATACTCAAAGAGTCTCAACTACCCGAAGAGTCTGTAACACTCAAAGGGCATCAACTACTCAAAGAGTCTCAAATCAACACAAAAGCATTTATACTCAAAGAGTCTCAACTACCCGAAGAGTCTGTAACACTCAAAGGGTTTCAACTACTCAAAGAGTCTTAAATCAACACAAAACATTTATACTCAGAGAGTCTCAACTACCGAAAGAGTCTGTAACACTCAAAGGGTCTCAACTACTCAAAGAGTCTCAAATACACAAAGGAATTGGTGGGTTTATCGATCTTATATCGAGTTCATTGATAGCATAGCTATCTCCTGTCGAGAATAAATGGGAGTGCATGATCATTGCTGAAAAACAAACTCAAGTAACTTGAAAGAATTTTAGGGTACTGACTCCTTTTAACAAGGGAACTACATCCTGCTGGGTTTGAAAACTGCAAAAGCAGGCTCTAGATTCCGCTGGGGACTAGATTTTCTGAAACATTGACTCTTTCAAAGAATGAGTTCAATTGAGGAATTTGATTCAAGAGAGTGTTCAAGCTTCTCTTGCTTCTATTTGCTGAAAATATTTATCTCAATTATCTTGTATTTGATATCTTTTATGACGCAAGTCATAAAAGATGCCCCCAGTATGATTACTTCCATGACAGAATCCATAGGAGAACAAAACCAGGATAGGTAAGAAAGTTTAAGCTTGCATGAGTTCTTTCTTTGGTATATGGGTAAAAGGATATCCACAATGGATGAGTCTGAGAATTTTTTCTTTCATTGCTCACTACTTGAGGCTTTGATGTCTCTGGCAAGTTTGAACAAAATGTCTCTTGCCCTTTCCTTGATTTCTAAACCGGAATCTACTCTGAATTTTTTTTTTTGCATTTCAGAAGGTGAACTCTCGCTCTTCCAGTGCCAAACACTTCCGACATTGAGAGAGAAAAAATGATAAAAATAGGAAAAAGACTTCCAATGACTCAATCAAAGAAGACTCAAATTACTCAAGGGACTTGACTCACTTTTTATTCACCCTTAGATAAAATGTGTTATTTTATTATGGTAAGGCTAGCCACTCTTAGAGTACTCTCGAAAACCATATCAAGAGGCTCTAGTTTCCTCCATCGGGATTTCCGTCATGGTTGTTACCCCATTCAGATTGCTTAGTTTTAATGCCCCTAGTTTAAAAGGGATATCAAAGCAAGTCTCACTGACACTTCTCGGATTCCGGGATCCTGTCCTGTGTAGAGGTTGCTTCTGTCTCCCTGATTTCTCTCTTCAAAAGAAGTCACAACTTTTACTTTCTAAGTTTTCAATCTAAAAGACTAGTTGTCTCAACTTTTGCTTGTTTCACCAGAAGAGCTTTCTAAGCGAGCTTGGGTTCAAAAGGGTAGGATGTTCTGGTTCAAACGATTTGGACCGAATCTGGTCTAGCCAGACTACCTACGTACCTCAAAAATGGAGGATCAGATCCGCGTAGTTCGCTTTGGGGTTTTTCAAAGAACGGTTTAGCATTTAGCTTCAAAATTTTGAAAGGGATTTTATCCCAAAGTTTGACCGAACTTGAATTAATCAAGTTGCCTACGTACCCCTGAAGAGTTGGGGATCAGGTCCGACGTAGTTTGGGCGTATAAATGCCCCGGGTTTATAATATGGTTAGAAAAAAAATGATTTGATTTTGCTTTTGGCCCAAAGGGTTCATAGAAGGATTTTTAAACGTTGGGATTTTGGTCATAAAAGTTCAGACGTCCAAGGATGGCCTCCCGATGTATTTGATGTACAAGCTCTTTTGCTTAAGGTTCAAAGACTTAAAAAAATTTCTAGGAGTCTGACGGCATGTCAGGCAAAGCTACAACCACTGTGCTCCACTCCCATCTCGAAGATCTTAAATTTATGCTCAAGATTCCACAACTCCTTGTCTCCTTTTTTTTAACATGTGGAATGTCTTTACTCTTGAAATGTTCCACCTTGAAATCATACTGAAAATATGCAGCCCAATTGTTCTTTTTTACGGCTCAAATTTATAATACGACCTCCTTGGATGAAAGCCTTCCCTCATTATCTCATCAGCTCCATAGGACGTCTGATGCTCATCTCTTTAAAATTTTACTTTTCAACTGGATGTCTAAAGACGATGAAGTCTTGCTTTGCTCAATGACAGGGCATTCCCCTGGTTTATCCTTATAGGGTAAAGCAAGACTACCTCAAACCCCTCTAAACAGGTTTATCAATTCTTTGCACTCCTCGGGAGATAAAGTTTTGCCACTCCATCGTTCTCGAGTTTCGAATTTCGATACCACTATCAATGGCTTCGATTTCTTCTTCAAGTGGCTATGCTCGACGCTCTTCCTCTCGTTTGACCATCTTTCAGATCTAGAGGTGAATTTCGTCTGCATTCTCATCCGAGAAAGGGGGTCTTTAGTTGTTTAAACATTAAATCCAAGAGTGAATCATAAAAATTTGAAGATACAGAACCAAATCCTATATTGAATTGAAAACTTTGAAGTACATAGATGACTCACAGACATGCCTCTATGAGCTTTACATTTGATTTGACAGAAAATAAAACACTGACTCTGAATACGAAAGACTTGACAAACATGACACGCACTCTTTTTCTTTTTCTTTTTAACATTGACAAAGAAGACTCACCAACTTTCAACTGAGGAGTTGGTATAAGCTTGACAAAGAACAAATCTTGAAGCAAGATACTTGACATATGACTCTTGAAACATAACACTTGAACAGAGGTAAGGAATTGGCACTAGAATTCCCAAGCAGCACGCCTTCCTCCATGATAATGCTGGGTAAGAAGTTCGACCCTGGTTCAAAAACCTTGGAAAGGGTGGTCCTCTGAAGTCCTGGTGACAGTTATTGGATGAACCTCTGGTAATTCCAACAAAGAGAGTAAAGGTATTCTCGATGTAATGGGAGGATCAACTGAGTCTATATACCAAAGATGGTCCAGACCAAGCAAGTTTGGATAGGATTGCTTTTTAGGAACAGTGATTTGCACTCTTTAAAATCCTGAAATGGAGGTTAAAACACTAGATTAAATGGATGATAAAAGGGATAAAATATCTTGTACAAATAGAGACAAAAACAATCCTGAACATGTTTGGATTACAAAACAAATAAGTCAATATACGAAGGTCAAAGAAAAGTAGGTATTGATAACATGACCTACACCATCAGGATCTCAAGGAATCTTCAATTTATCCTTTTAAGTCTTTTTGGGATATGGCTGCTCTCTTTTGGGGTATGAAAAAGTTAAGAATGATAGCGCCCCTAATCTAAATGAGTTTAGACCTCAGCAATAATCATGCACTTACGACAGATAGGCAAGATTTAGCTAATCCATCAATGATCATGGTATAAGAAGGGTAAATCCATGACGGAAAATATGAATCAATTATATGTACAAAAGATAAAAAAAATAGAGGATAATCCACAAATGGATAAATAGGAATAAACAAAAAGATCACGATACAACAAACTCATGGTTTACCCCTGACTTTGAATAATAGCAGTCATGTGAAAATGCTCCAGGTAAAATCCGGCAGCATAACAGCTACACAAGAAGGTCGAAGTAAGGTAAACTCATGGTTTAACTAACTCTAAAGGATAGCGGTCATGCTTATTCTGTGAAAAATTCGGCAGCATAACGACTAGATAAGAAAGTCAAGATAAGGTAAACTCATGGTTTAACTAACTATCTAGGACAAAGTCCTAACTCTAGAGGAAGATCTTTTCGAAAAACAATATTTTGGAAGATTTTTATATTTTTTTAAATGGGTTAAAAGATTTATTTACAAAGTTTGGCTGGACCTGGGATAAGAATCCCAAGCTGCACTACGTACCTCGTGGAAGATGATCAAGCCAACGTAGTTCGAAAATCGAACTCTCCTAATACGCTATAAAACTCAACACTTTAGCTGATTTAAGGTTTTTTAATGTTTTTCAAATGATTTTGATTTTTAAGATATTTCAATGTTTTTGATCTTTTTGAAGTTTTTTTCAAATGCTTTTAGACCTTAAAATATTTTCACCCTCAAAGGGAACACGCAAGCATAACCACAAACTAGGGCAAAGCCCTAAAGCAAAAGGGAAAACCCCGGACAAGCAACAAATGTCTCAAAGAGACGATCTACAGCATGCAAACAAGTGTTCCAATAACAGAGAAAACAATTTAAGATCCCGAGTAGGGAAGGCTCTATATGACTGATTTAGTCTCTAATGGAAAAACTCCTAACTAATAACACCAGGGAGGGAGTACAAATGAGTCAGAGACTCTCTAATAACACTACTAAGTCAAAGACTCACTCTAAAAGAGGAGGCCACTCTAACACGAGTTAAATTTTCAATCGAAGTTCTGAACCTAAAAGGAGAAAACAGACCAAGGTAGGATAGGTTCTAACATGCTTTAATGCTATTGCAATGCAAGCAGTCAAGGCCCCGTAAAAACCAATCCTTAAAAGATAATACCTTTACAGCAAGAATAGGCCCAACGAAATGATGACTATCTAACTTGCATGGCACAGTTAGCAACCATGATCACGAGCAACACTACCCACAGATTTAAAGGCAAATAAGAACCAAAACGAGCGTACAAAAGTTAAAAAAAAAATCAATTAGGGAATTTCAAGTGACATGAATCATAAGAGAAATCATGAACCAAACTACCAAAATCTTATAACCCCACACATTACCTACAGATTTAGAGGTGAACCCATGGTTCACTTTAAAACAGGTCGATAAATGAAATCATGAATCTTCAAAATTCTCAAAAATTCTAATCAAAGAACGTGAGACAATTTCTCATTCCAAACCACTATCATAGCAAAAGAAAATCATCACTTCATCTTATATATGCTAAAATGCAAACAAGAGCATCATAGATTTTAGGAATTAAAGAAGAGAAGAGAATATAATATGGACAAATCGACAAAACTGAATCACACTTTAATCCATATGAAATTTTTAGTGCAGTTCAAATCATGCAATAGAGGTGAGTCACCTTGGCCACCAAAATACAGGCAGGGACACTGATTAGTATCTTCTGCTATGACGGAAACACAGAGAACTACCAGAGAACATTCTTGATATTACCATTGACAGAAATACATAGAGACCAGCTCAGTCCTAAGAGTCTTAAGATACCCAACTGAAAATCCATTCACTACTAGCAAGCACTATTGTATTTATCCATCATCACAGAACATCCAGGCATGTTTTCAGACTAAAAGCCAGGATTTGAAACTTATTTCCCTACCATAACTCAAAGTCTAAGATTACAGCAAATATGGATCATTAAGGTTTAAATCAACTTGCAGCATAAATCAGAGCACTAACAAAATACTGAGATTAGAGTCGTAACCAAAATTAACGAAATCATGCTCAAATTGAGTCCACTAATCAAATACCATAGATAACCACAAAATCCATAACTTAAGAATTGAAAACAAATTGTACCTGAGATTTCTTTTACCCAATTTTTGTACAATCACCTTGAATCCGGTATTAATGAACAAATTCACAAGAGACTTCTCAATGACAGCAAGATTTCCTAACAAGAGAAAAATTGAGAGAAGGAGGTCGAGCTCAGATCTGCGACGATGGGGAGGTTCGGATTCAAGGCTCTCGGTGGATGGGGATGGGATATTGGTCGAATGGTGGGAGGAGAAAACGATGAAGAGGGCTTTGTAATGAGTTTGGCAGAAAATGGCTGAGAGTTGCTGATGGCTTTGCCGGATTCCGGCTTCCCAAAAAAATCTCTCTCTGTATCTCTCTCTCTCTCTCTCTCTCTCTGTTTTCTTTCTTTTCTTTGATGGATGGAAATGGAATAAGAGGGTTTTGCAGAGGTGAGGGTCGGTGGCCGGAGAAGAGGGTTTCGGATTTGCAGAATCGTGGCTAACAGATGGGGGAATCGAAGGATGGGTAAGAGGAGGATGGAAGATGCGGCTGTGACTATGGAGGTGGTCGGAGATGGGGGTTGTCGGATTCCGGTGAGAATCCGACCGGAGAATAAGGGTTTATGGGGATTCTGGGTTTTGGGAGGTGGAAGATGGTAATGGTGGCTGAAAATGGGGAAGGGTTTGGTGGTGGTTGATTTGGGTAGGGAGGTCGTGGGTTGCAGAGAAATGGAAAATGGGTATGGAGGTAGTGCTAGGGTCGGTGGAGGATTTGGGGAAGAAGAAGAAGAAGAAGAGGAATTGGGGATTTGGGATGGAGAGATGGTGGTGCGGGCCGCGGATTTGGCCGGAGGTGATGCCGGGGAAGAAAGTGGCTGCGGCTCCCTTCCCCTTGTTTCTGGCATTTTCTCTTCTCCCCTCTTAGAAGATTTTCAACCAAAATCCCTCTTCCCTTTCTTTTTTCTTTTTTTCAAAACCCTAATTCGGATGGGTTTTAAGTAAAGGGAAAAGATAATCCTTTGACCCCCCCTCTCTTTCCATGGACAGCCCCTACTAGTGTATTTCTCGCTCTCTTTCATCCTAAATGGGGTGATCTAAGCAGAAAACAGGGCACACTTTCTCTTCTTTTCTGGATTGAAATGGGCACCTTCCAGAATGGAAAATCCGCTCCCCCTCTGCCTTTGCGCCGTGCACTCTGCACTACGCTCGTTTGCTAGGCAAACCCCGATGGTTTTCGACGAAATTTGGCGGACACATTATTGAGGTTCTAAACCAGGTTAGGGCATATTTGGGAACATTAATTCACTTATTTAGAGGAACCTTATTCAGAATGACAATTTGGGGTTCGGTCAAAATGGGGTGTCTACACACATCCACAGCTGGAATGACTTCAAGTGCACGTAGCGAAAGCATTAATGCTTTCTTCGATGGATTTGTTAACCAAAGTACCACTTTACAAGAATTTGTGGTACAATATGAGAAGGCACTTGTGGATCGGCGGAGAAAGGAAGCTGAAGAGGATTGGAGGACTAAATCATCACATGGAATATTGAAGACAAAGAGCACATTGGAAGCAGATGTTGCAAAGTGTTATACTAGGAAATTTTTTGACTTGTTCCAACTTGAATTTCTAGCGAGTATTGATTGTTGGGAGGAGATGGAGTGTGAGAATGGGAACGTCACTGAATATAAGGTAAGAATGTGTAATGAGGAGGAGTGGAAGAGTTACAAGGTTATATATGATGTATCTGAAGGTGTTAATGCTACATGTGAGTGTGCGATGTTTGAGACCACAGGGATTCTATGCAGACACATACTTCGCATAATGGATATGAGGCGTTTAGGTTCTATTCCGGAGCAATATCTCTTAAGTAGGTGGACAATTGGGGCGAGATATCAAGTGAATGGTTTGGCATCTACAAGCATAGGAGATAGTGACGAAGTAACTCCATTTGAGAGATAGTGCGTTACATTAAGGGTTCAAAAAGTACTAGATGAACACCCGACAAAGAAGAGTATTTTGAAGAAGATGGAAGAAGACTTAAATGTGTGGTTGGTGGAATGCGACCAAGCAAAGAAAGGTAAGGAAAGCAGTCCAACTATCTTGGAAAGCAGTGGCAATCAAGTACAGTCCAACTATCCTAACGAATCACCCGAGATATGTATTCGCGACCCTCGAGTTGTGAGAACCAAGGGTCGGCCGAAAAATGCTACAAGGTTTAAATCTCCAGTAGAGGCCTCTCAATCTCAACCCAAGCGGCAAATGACGTATACAAAATGTGCAGGAAGAAGTCATTATACGACCACGTGCAAAAACATACCTAAGGTTTTTATTCTTGCTTAGTATATATATCTCAATGTGTTTGGAATGAATTTTTTCAGTGTGCAAGATTTATAATACGTTTCTTATATATATTGCCTACAACGGAGGTTAAAGAGGAAGGAAATAGAGTTGGCGAGGACAAGGAAGAGGATCACTGTTGAAGTAGACTAAGTGTTGACAATAATCATTTACATTGGCTTCATCTCGCATAATTGGTGTCATCTTTTATTTATTTATTTATCATTTGAATAGTCACTTGGTGTCTTCTTTTTCTTTTTTATCATTTGAACAGTCACTTGGTATCACTTGAACATATTCACATTGGTATAAATTCTTCTTCAAATATTTGCAGATTCACAATTATTCTTTTGATGAATTTTACTCATGCATTGGATGCAGGTCAGTAGAAGAGCAAGAAAATTGGTGAACGAAGACTGTCATCCATATTTGGGGCCTAGGAGGGAGAGGAATGGGTGCACCATAGGAACAGACCTTGTAGACATGTATGGTAGGTGTGGGAGTTTTGGTAGCATTTTCCACGTCCTTAATGTGATGTCTGTGAAGAACAATGTTTGTTATGGGCCTATGTGAAGAACAATGTTGTAATGTAACTGGTAGTTTTGTGAAGAACAATGTTATATGTAATAGGTGAAGAATATGTAACTGGCGGTCTCTTCATTTAATACACAATGTAACAGCCAAACCAAATTTAATCTCCACTCCTTAGTCCCTGGTGCTGCTCTTAAGTTTTGCATTCCTTGTCTTTGATTAAATGTGCATGAGAGAGTTCTGCATTTTAAATGTGTGCTACCAGTTTCTGTCCTTACATGGAGAGTCCTGCATTTTTCTCTATGGCCTTGGCTTATACTATTTTTTTGGATGGAGGCTCTGTACTTCCTAAGTTTGAGCCATCAAAATTTAACTTAAATCTCCTAGAAGCAGAAGGACAAGCGAGAGGATTACAGATGAAAAGCTCTCCACTCTACAAATTTCTCACCAGGTCTTAAAGTGCTTATGCCAATTCCCCTAAATATAGGGAGAATGCTCGCCCAAAGCACCATCATTGAAATATGTTTAAACATGTGGAAGGAACCCACCTCTAATTGATCCGAATTGTTCAGTTGATAGTCCTTGCTTTGGATCTTCTATGGCCCAAGAATCACACCAAATCATGCAATACAATTGCTTATATGGAGTTTTTGACAGCCAAGATCAGCAACAAACAATACAGTATTAAAGATTGCATTATGAGCATGATTTTAGAGAACTGAGGATTCAAAACAAGTCTAACCAAGTGAACAACTTAGATCAATTATGCCAATTCTTATTTTTCTTTCGTTCACCTACCAAATATTTCATCGCAACTTTAATTGAACATGAGCTGCTGAAATCCAACACATACCAATTTCGATGTTAAGCATGCAACCTATCATGTATACTTGCTCAATTTCGAATCAGCTCCCTCTTGATTTTGATTTTGAGGACTGATGTATTGTTAACTCATTTGAGAGGTTCCATAAAATCAGGCCTTGGCTCTCACTCTCAGCTGGGAGGTGTTCTATCTGATATGAGTTTTTGCTCTCATTTGGGAGGTTCCATAAAATAGGAAACACATATAATCTGCTCAAGGCTCAAAGCATTGGACTGTGGTTAAAGCATTTACAAGTGCAACCATGGCGAAAGCATATGAAGCTTACAACTCTACAAGAAAAGCATTACAATATGATTGAGACTCTTTCATTCTTCCCACCTCACTTAGTGCTACATTGATAATAAAAAAAAACAATGAAAAAAACCACAACACCCATAACTTTAATCCACCTAGTTTCATTCTCGACCACTTTAACAGCTTCACGTCCCTGTTGCACCAACACCTTCAATTCAACAACCTCATTATCCAACCTTTCGACCACTTTAATGGCTTCACGTTCCTGTTGCACCAACACCTTCAATTCGGCAACCCCGCTCTCTAACCTTTCGACCACTTTAACGGCTTCACGTCCCTGTTGCACCAACACCCTCAATTCGGCAACCTCACTCTCCAACCTTTGCAGACGTTGTTTTGCAATCATGTTGTCCCTCCTCAAACAAAAATCGTTGTCGTCAACATTATTTTGACACCAACAGAAATACTCACACTTCTTGATGCCAAGTTCCTGTGTGTTGTATGAGCTTTAGGAATTTGAAATTTGGTCAAGAAATAAAATCACACGTATTGAAACGTATTGAATGTTTACTTACAAGGAATCCACATGTGTAGTAGGACTGTCCTCAGTTTCCATTCTTATCTGACTTAGTTATTCTAATACAGGCTTTCGTTTGACACTCACAATTCACCACAGTTGAACTACCATCACTCTCGGTAGACGACGCCATTGATTAATCTTAACTATCTGCACACAAAAATCAGGGATTTCATCATAAGTAAAAGAATTGGTTACGTGTATATAAAGAAAAATTCAGGGAATCAAGGATGACGTATTAAACAACGACAACTTTAGATCATGCCAAATATCCTCATGAATGAAGAAGAATTGGTTAGGTATCCTTAAACCTCTCAGCTATTAACAAATGATTAATAATATCATTAAAATCACAATGATTTGAATGTAAATAAGGTTTCATTGACGTCATTGAAACACAATCAGAACATATCCCATATTTCCACTTCAAATGTCACAGAAAATCCATTAAATGATGTTCACAAAAAATCCTCTTTGAAACCCACAAAAAATAAACAACATGAACAGAACATCCATTAAATGATGTTCACAAAAAATTCAGAACATATGTATGTAAGAAACAATAGCAAATCAGAAGACATGTATGCAGGAAACCCCACCTCTTGCGATATCGAAACCCTAGCTCTAGAGAGATTGAAACCCTACTAGCTTGAAATATTACAGATTTATTAACACAAAAACCCTAGCTTTAAATCCTAGATTTAAATCAACAGAAGAACCCTAAATATATAAAATCAAATATTATGTGTGATATTAGCTAGCTTTAAATCAACAGAAGGACCCTGGCTTTAAACCCTCCACATTTTATATCTTAAAAAACCAGGTTTCGTGTGACTAAAAACCAGGTTTTAGGAGTCAATAAACCAGTTTCTGGGTACTAAAACATGGATCTGAAACCTAGGTTTTCACTTTCGAAACCCCAGAGAGGAAGAAGAAGAATCCGGGTTTTTAGCTTTCGAAACCCATCTTCTAAGCCTACAAAATCTGTATAGAAAAACCTGGTTTGTGGATAAAATGGCAGAGACAGAAAAGTAGAAAGACAAAACAAAAACCTGAAGAGCTCAACCACAAACTCTTTTTTAATTGAAGAAGAAAACGAAACCCTAGATTTCCTGGAATTATCAAAGGAGAAATAGATAACACGCTAATACAGAAAAAAATACCCTCATTTTTCACGAATTTAAAGTATATTTGAAACACCTGTGTGTAAAGAGTCAAAACCCTTACCTGTAAAAGGAGCAGAAAACATGAAGAGATGATGGGAAGGGCTCCAGCGAGGTGCGAGAGCTAGAAAATCCCTATTTTTTTTTGCTATATCGTGGGTTTCATTCATGCGAGGGTTTACAGCGGCAAGAGAGCTCTGGGAAGAGAAGATGCAACCCTAAGTTTCACTCGTCAAGGGTTTCTTTCGACTGACTTAAAAGTCTAATATATTTTCTTTCATTTGTACGGTTGAGATCAAAGTGATCCAAGGGCTGCTATTAAAAGGCGCTAAAGAGGTTACTAATGTATAGAGAGTTTCTCTACACACGTGTAGGAACCGTTTTCTCATATATATATATATATATATATATATATATATATATATATATATATATATATATAGAGAGAGAGAGAGAGAGAGAGAGAGGAAAAGGATTGTACTCTTGAGCGTACCAAGCTTATGGTACGCTCGAGTGCCCCAATCACATGGGTCCCACATTTTTTGTGGTGATCCAAGGCATTCATTTGCAAGGACCTATCATAGATAGGGTGTGTATAAAAAATCAGCTCCATTGAATCATCCTAACCCCTCCAAAAGTGGAGGGCAAAAATGGGCAGATTTGTGGTCTGTCCATTTTGCCCTCCACAAATGAATGGGTTAGGATGATCCTATGGAGCTAATTTTTGGTACACACCCTATCTATGATACAGCCTTTCAAATGAATGCTTTGGATCATCCTAACAAAGTGGGCCCATATGTGATTGGGCACTCGAGTGTACCTATATATCTGAAAAGTATTGCTACTCGATCTTGTAGCTAAGCTTATCTACTCGGTCAGGTTAAATATAGTGGGGGCCCACATTGTTTGGACGATCCAAACCATTCATTTGAAAGCCCCTTCACTAGATAGGGTGTCCACAAAAAATCAGACCCATAGAATGATCCTAACCCAACCAACAGTGGAGGAAAAATGGGCAGATTTGTGGACAAACTGTGTCTGTCCATTTTTTCCCATTTTCCCTCCACTGTTGGATGGGTTAGGATGATCCTATGGATCTGATTTTTTGTGGACACCCTATCTAGGTAAGGGGCTTTCAAATGAATGGTTTGGATCACCCAAACAATGTGGGCCCCCACTGTATTTAACCCGACCGAGCAGATAAGCTTATCTACTCGACCGAGTAGCATCACTTTTCACTATATATATATATATATATATATATATATATATATATATATATGAGAAAAAGGATTATACGCTTGACCGTTCGAAATTTTGGTACGCTTGAGTTCTAAAAAACACTCCCATTGGCTGCTTGACCGGGCCCCACTTACAAACATCCGAAGAAGAAAAAACCCAAAACGAAATGTATTCGAGCCTCTTCTCTCCCTCGTCTGTTTTTGGGTTTTCTAAAAGTCGAAGAAGATGAAGCTCTCTCTCTCTCTCTCTCTCTCTCTCTCTCTCTCTCTCTCTCTCTCTCTCTCTCTCTCTCTCTCAAAATGTCATAGCTCCCTCCCTCCGACCTTCTCCAGGCGCCACCTCCGTCGCGACGGGCGCCAACTCCTTCTCCGACGCACATGTATGTTTTTTAGTTTATTTTTCTCGTATAAACTGCTATGCTAGGGTTTTTTGTCATTTTTTTTATGGGTAAAAGGGGTTTTCATTCAAGGGTTTGGTTTTGTATTAACTGGTAGTGTAGGGTTTTTTTTTTGTTTTTTGGTTTTGATTCAAGGGGTTTTTCATTCAGGGGTTTTTTTCTCCTTTTAAATGGCTTTAAGGGGAGCTAGGGTTGGGTTATTTTACAATGAAAAATATGCCTGAAGAGAGATGGATTGGCTTATTTCACTATTTTTTCCTTTTTTTAATCGATTCTTTAGGGTTTTGTTTTCTTAAAATGTGTTTTTTTTTTGGGGGGAAATTTATCATGGGTTTCTATTTTTTTTCTTTGGACTAATCTTACATCACTGCCTTTCATTTTTTTTCAATTTGTTTTTGGTATAATGCTATTCTAATTTTTTTTTTGTTTATTTATGGATTAAAGGGGTTTGGATTCAAATTTATGGATTAAAGGGGTTTGGATTCAAGACATGGAGTTTCTGATTTCTAAATGAGGGTTTTTTTTTCTTAAAATCTAGGGTTTGTTAAAAAAAATTAACTGATTGCTTAGGTATGTGATTTGTTTTTTATTTTTTTGGAAAAAACCTATCTAGGGTTTCGGTTTTTTTTTTCTTTGGTTTAAATGGGCGCCAATATGAAGTAGGGTTTCTTCAAGGGTTTGTTAGGGATTCAAAGGGCATGGTCCAAATTTATTCAATTAAAATGACTCCAACTTTGGATTAAACCTTGGACCATGCCCTTTGAATCCAAAGTATATAAAAACTAAGTATATACTTTGAATCCAAAGTACATGTAAGCAGATGTATATACATTTCACAAGCACAATACAAACAGGGCCTATCGCAAGTGGTTAAAGATTGAACCTGCAATGGTTTCTCAAACCTATTGTTTCTCAAACAACATTTTTACCAATTTCTCAAACCTGTTGTTTGGTTTTCTGAAATCTACACATTTTGTTCTTTCATTTTGTTTTTCTATGTTGTTTGGTGGATATATTTCTCAAATTTCCATTTTTTTAGGTAACCATAATGGATCCAAATTCTTCACAACCATGTGGGGTACCTATTGAAGGAGTTGATTGTAGACCCTGTGGTTTGGTTGATGACGCTTTGTCGCAAGCATGCGGCTTAGCTATTGAAGAAGTTGATGCTCATGGTTTACTAATAGGTGGTGACGGTGTTAATCTGGATGAAGATATTGGAGAATGGGCCGAGACAGATGTGAATGACAGAGATGAGGTTGGCAGTGGTACATTTAGCATACCCAAGAGGGTTGATGGTGAGAAGGGTGCTGTAAATATGCCATTTGTGGGGCAAGCGTTTGATAGATGGGAATCTGCCTGTGAGTTTTACAATGCTTATGGGCTGGCCACTGGGTTTAGGATACGGAAGTGGAGTACATCCTTTTTAGTGAAGACAAATGCGGTTATATCGAGAACGTTTGTATGTGACAGAGAGGGGGTGAAAAGGGATAAGGGCAAGATAGATAATGTCAAGGAAATAAGGGATCGTCGCGCTGTGAGAGTAAATTGTAAAGCTAGGATGATCATCAAACTTAGAAATGAGAAGTGGGTTGTGAGTACTTTTGAAGACATCCATTCTCACTAGCTGACCTCCCCACTGAAAACCAAAATGCTTCGTTCCCACAACCGATTTCATAAGAGTGAAGGTGTTAAGGTTTTGATAGATTGTCTCAATGAGACACAAATGCCAAAGTCTATGATCGCAAAGGCCATTAATTCGACCCACGATGGAGTAACAGGTGGGCTCTCAACAAATTCGGGGCAAGAAGTAGTCTTAGTAGCCAACCATCTGCAAAAGAAACGATCGGAAGACCCAAACTTCTTTTTCTCGATGGAGTTAGACACAGATGGGACCTTCCGATCCATGTTCTGGGCTGACGCTAGGGCAAGGGATGCGTACATGACATTCATTGATGTCATTGTTTTTTATGTTACCTACAAAACAAATAGACTCTCTCTGCCATTTGCACCGTTTACAGGAGTGAACCACCACAGACAGTCGACCCTATTTGGATCTGCACTACTAGCCGACGAGACGAATGAGACATTTTGTTGGATATTTGAGCAGTTGTTGACGTGCATGCATGGTAAAGCTCCGGGTGCAATAATAACCGATATGGACTTGGCTATGAAAAATGTAATTAAAAGAGTTTTTCCAGATACACGCCATAGGTTTTGCGAGTGGTACATATGGAAGCATCTACTTGAGAAAGTTGTAGAAATGCGGGATACCGATAGTGATTTTTACCATGATTATAATCGCTGTTTTCATTCGAAAAAAATAGAGGAGTGTGAGGACAAATGGCAACAATTGGTGGTCAATTATGAAATTGGTGGTAATGAATGGTTGTGTAGGATGTGGGAGCAGCGAGAGCATTGGATGCGGGCATATTGGAGAACCACTTTCACTGCAGGCATGAAATCAAGTCAGCGCAGCGAAAGCATGAATTCCTTCTTCGACAGATATGTGAACAACAACACTGGCTTAAATGAGTTCTTGAATGCCTACGAAAGGGCACTTGTTCAACGCCGTAAAACCGAAGTCGAAGAAGATTTCAAGCCAAAATATTTGATTCCTAAGATGTAAACGAATAGCCCACTAGAAGAAGAGGCCAGTAAATTCTATACGAGTTTTATCTTTAACAAATTTCAGGATGAAATGAAGGGTAGTACCAACTGTTGGCATGATTATTTGAGCAGTGAAGGGACAATGGAAGAGTATTCTATAGGTCTCAGAAATTATCAGAAGAGTAGATGGTGCAGGGTACAATATGACGATTATGACGGAGTGACCACGACATGTGAGTGCGCTATGTTTGAGATGGAAGGGATATTATGTCAACATATCCTTCGTATTTTTGACCATAAACAATTGAGAAAGATCCCTGAGCGTTACATGTTAAGGAGGTGGTCTATTGAGGCAAGAGATTGAGGGGGGGTATATTACCTACAAGCACACAAGAGAGTAATGGCATGAATCCGTTTAAGAGGTGGTGCCTAATCTCATCATGGCAACGACTTATAGATGGACCAGGTAAGAGGGAAGATGTACTGAAACGGATGGAAGATTTTTGCAGTGCACTTTGGGCTGAAGAAGAAGAAAGGAAGAAAGATGAGTTTGTGCAAAGTGAGTTACCAGTCATTGGTAGCGAAGTCCAGTCTAACATTTGTGTCAGTCAAACGCCTGAAATTACAATTCGAGACCCCCCAGTTGCGAAGACAAAGGGCCGAGCGAAGGATGCTACACGTTTAAAATCTAACATAGAGACCTCTGCAACCCAACCAAAGAAGAGGATTTGCAAATCTTGTGGGGAACAAGGACATTATGCTTTGACTTGTAAAAAGAACTCCAAGGTCTATACATGGTGCTTTTTTAAGTTATAAGTTTCTTAAAGCAGAGAAATTATATGGTGTAAGGCCTTACAACAATAAGGCCCTTGTACTCCTTAAACTATTCCTTAATATTTTATTTTTTTTTGTAATAGAAACTAAAAAGAAAGCGGCCAAGGAAAGAAGAGGGAGAGGAGGAGGAAGAGGAAGATGAGCAGGTGGAAGAGTAAATGCCGAGCAGGTTAGTTTGTGTGTTTTTTTTTTCCGAGTTCATAAATACATGGATGTTATCAATATCATAAATACATGGATGTTCCATCCTTGCAGGCATTTTGGGCTTAGAAGAGTTATCAGAACCTGCTGCTACTGCTTTTTTTGGGTGTTGATGGCTGATGTTACATTACTAATGAAGAGGAACCACTGCTGCAATTGCTTTTGTTTTATTGGGACACTTTTTTCGTTGGCATTGTGTGAAGTGCTTATATGTTTGTATTTGATGGCAACTGTTGCCATTGTATGATGAGAATAAGGTTTTTGGTATTGTTTTCCGCACCCCATCATGAGTAAATCTATCAATATCAAACTCTATTATTGGTTCTTTATTTGTGTTTTTCTAGTCCTGGTATACATGTTTTTGTTAGTCCTTTGGAATGTAATCAGAAATGTAATCCTTACATGGGTAGTGAGTGCCAATTTTTTCAGGTTTATACTAATACAACCATCACTTGTGAAAAAAAAATTGTATTGCATCATAACTGCATAACTAAAGCTATTATAATTCAAATAGTAAGAAATTGAGTTATGGGTTCTCATTAATTAGAATGTGCTACTGAAATAGATGATTGGAAAGTAAAGCTGGATGTGGAGATTTTATCACCTTGTCCTTCGTGTAATGAGTAAAGCTATTATAATTCAAATGTGCTACTGAAAGTGCTACTGAAATAGATGATTGGAAAGTAAAGCTATTATAATTCAAATAGTCTTGGCTTCTGATCTTCAGGCTCCTTTTCTCGGCTTTGCCCTTCAAGCTCCTTTAGCAAGCGTGTGAGATTTTATCACCTTCTCCTTCGTGTTGTTTTTTTCATGGTTGGCAATTAGGATTAAAGGATAGGATCCTAATGGATGACCAACTCTACTAAAGAAATATTGGTAATATCATTTTTAGGAATAGGCTGGGCCGTTACATGTGAGACCAGCCACCTCAGATTAATTAAATGAGTAAGACAAAATCTGAGCCTATGGGGATGTTCTCATCTAGACTTCTAAAGAGATATTGGTAATATCATTAAGGAAACTGTTATGCGAGGATTAGGTTTTATTAAATTTGATATTCACTTCTGTGTTTCTACCTTTATTTGACTATTTGGAATGCATATAAGAAATAAGTGCTTTACATAATTGCAGGAATGCATTAAAGGTTCACTGGCAAATGGGCAAACACAATGTATGGAACAACTTTGTGGACATTTTGTACCTGATATATTTTTAGCCTTTGCTCTACTTGTTCAGGATTGACTTTTTTTAACAAATAAAATTCTTTCAGACTACACAAGTACAAGTTCCCAAGAGAAGGAAAATTTGCCCTCTTGAATACACAGGTATTTCATCTCAGTGTATGAAGGAGAGAATGAAAGGAATGATGTTGTACTTGAGCTTGCCAAATTTAGTTTCAATCGTATACAAATCTTGCAGCAAAGAGTGGCATTTGTATTACCATTCATACAACTTTTGACATGAATTTTCAAAAAAAAAATACAACTTCCAATATGCTCCTATTTTATACGTTAATGTTCCATCACCTATCTAAGATTACCAAGAGCAATTAAATGAGGCAAGTTGGCAAAAAGATCAATAATTCACATTCAAAGCATGAAAATAAGTACATTGCCAATGCCACCATCAAGTTTCTCCGTCCATGAAAATAATTACATTGCCAACACCCCCATAATGTTTCAACCCAATTTAAGACTTTGATTTCACGAAAAATAAGGAAAAAAAACCAACAATTCCTAATACTTTATGCGTCCAAATTTCAGTCTTCAACATGTTATTTTCATTCTTTAACATGGTATTTTCATTCTCCAATGCGTTCACGCGGTCTTCGATCGTCCTATTCTCGGCATTTCCTTCTCTTCCATTGTAAGGCCTTGACACCCTGCCAACCTCAGTCCCATATGAATCAACGTCAGCCCAACGGAAATATTTACACTTGCGGCCCTGAACATTGGTTACACATTAGAATTCCCACAAGTTGCATAAAAGAAGACTACATTACAAAAATTGAATGTTTACTGACCCAGGGCATATTGCAACTATAGTATGGGCGGCCTCTATTTCCGTTTGCGATACTTTTGGTAATTTTCAACACCGCTGGCTGCTCACATAGACAGTTCTTGGACATTACTTGTACACTAGATGAATTACCATTGTTTCTGCTTGAGGAAGCCATCACGATAGTTTCTCATACAGGCAAAATAAGAGAATGTCAGCAAAATAACTAACAAGAGCAGCATCATCATGACATAACATTGTGGATTTGGTAAAACAAAATGAAAGCACCTCCAAGCGTAAAGCCCTAAATTAGAAAATGGTAAGGAAGGGTTTTCAGAAACAAAGGTTTTTTTTCCACGGGCCACAAATCTTATTTTAATAGAGGGATTCTAGGAAAGCTCTATAGGTCATGTCCTACTGATATCAGCCATGGAAAAAGGCCTTACAAACCAGTCTTGTGTTTTGATTCTATATGGTCAAATGAAAATGACACCATCTAACTTAATGGTTAGCCAAAAATAGGGGGACCCAAAGTCCATCAATTGATACTACAAGCCCACATATGGGCACATCATCACACAACAGCAATTTAATATAAACTAAGGGACAACTAGAGAGGGAAAGAGTACTCACGCACAACTGATATTCTTCTTGTTCTCATGCAATGCCATCGAAATATCGTTCCATCATGGATTAATTTTTCATTACCCAAATACCAACCGTGACATATTTTCCCATGGAATATTACTTTAAGAAAAAGAAACCCTAGGTTTTAAGAAAAAGAAACCCTAACTCCATGTCTTCAATCCAAAAAAAAATTCAAACCCTAACTCCATGTCTTCAATCTACACAAAAATACAAACCCTAACTCCATGTCTTGAATCCAAACCTCTTTAATCCATAAATAAACAAAAAAAATTAGAATAGCATTATACTAAAAAATATTGAAAAAAAAGGAGAGGCAGTGATGTAAGATTAGTCCAAAGAAAAAAAAATAGAAACCCTAGATAAGTTTTTTCCCAAAAAAAAAAAAACACTTTTTAAGAAAACAAAACCCTAAAGAATCGGTTAAAAAAAGGAAAAATAGTGAAATAAGCCAATCCATCTTTCTTCAGGCATATTTTTCATTGTAAAATAACCCAACCCTAGCCCCCCTTAAAGCCATTTAAAAGGAGAAAAAACCCCTGAATGAAAACCCCCCTTGAATCAAAACCAAAAAATGAAAAAAACCCTACAATACCAGTTAATACAAAACCAAACCCTTGAGTGAAAACCCCTTTTACCCATTAAAAAAACGACAAAAAAACCCTAGCATAGCAGTTTATACGAGAAAAATAAACTTAGAAAAACATACCTGTGCATCAGAGAAGGAGTTGGTGGCGCCCGGAGAACGTCGGAGGGAGGGAGCTATGACATTTTGAGAGAGAGAGAGAGAGAGGTTCGTCTTCTTCGACTTTCAGAAAACCCAAAAACAGACGAGGGAGAGAAGAGGCTCGAATACATTTCGTTTTGGGTTTTCTCTTCTTCGGATGTATGTAAGTGGGGCCCGGTCAAGCAGCCAATGGGAGTGTTTTTTAGAACTCAAGCGTACCAAAATTTCGAATGGTCAAGCGTATAATCCTCTCTCTCTCTCTCTCTCTCTCTCTCTCTCTCTCTCTCTCTCTATATATATATATATATATATATATATATATATATATATACTAGTAAAAATCCTGTGCGATGCACAGGCGGCGAAGAAAAGATAATGGTTAATTAAAAGAAGCATTAAAACTATTAACAAGAGCAAAATTGAAGAAATTGTATAACTAAAAGTGACATACATACGAAATGATAAAAAAGGGCAATGGCTTCAATAATTGGCATGGTAATTAGTTTCTCTATAAATCGGAGGGCTAGGATAATCTTATGGCAATGATTTTTGGGGCTTGCGTCACGGCCCATCAAATGGACGGCTTGGATCATCCTATGGCGTTGACCGTACACTTCATTTTGACAAATATGGGTGGGGCCTACAATTGGGCCTTAATGTTAATGCACGACCCACACCATAGGATGATCCAAACCATCCATTTGATGGGCCACAATGTAAATAGGTTGTGCCCCAAAAATCATTTCCATGGGATGATCACAACTCTCCAGTCTTTGTTTTTGCGGTTTTTTTTTTTTTTTGCTAGGTATTTGCTAGCCACCTTCTCCAAAGGCTACTTCTTGCCCATCCTTTGCAATTGTATGTGTTGAGAGATTTGTCTTATTAGACGTGGTGAAAACTGCACGGAAATACTATTTCTGGAAAGGTGGCTAGCAATAATAAGTATCGAAAGAAGCTAGCAATAATAATCATAAGGTACTAAAGTTTTGGAGGAAAATTACGGAAAAAGTGTTGTACACTAGAACAATTATGGAAAAAAGTACCCAAAAATGGTACCTTGCTATGACAATTACAGAAAAAACTACAACGAAGATGTATAGAAATATGACAATTACAGTTCTGATGTAACATATGCACGTAATTTTGGAGGGGGGTAGGATTGAAATTATGTGGCTATAATGGGTGCCTTTGTTAAAAAGCATAAAAGAGGGGGTAGGATTGAAAATATGCGGGTTGAATGGGTGCCTTTGTTAAAAAAAGTCAAAAAAAGTGAAGTGTAATTCTCATAGAATTTTGGGAGAAATTCAAATAATTCTCTCCTTTTCTCTTCTACTATATAGTATATAGATATCAATCTTAGTATAGGCTGTGGGTTGGGTTAGGGTTGGAGACCTCTATAGATTTTTTTTGTGAACATATTACATAATACTACAGATTCAAGAAACCTTTAAAAATATTGACGAATTCCGGGCACCTTACGATGAACAACAAGTATGGAGACCTCTATAGATTGGACGGCTAGGATCAGCCTATGGAAATGATTTTACGGGCACAACCTATTTATGTTGTGTTCCATCACATGGACGGTTTGGATCAACCTATGATGTGGTCCGTACAGTTCTTTGTCGGGGTTTTTTACTAGTATATCTATATATATATATATATATATATATATATATATATATATATATATATATATATATATAGAGGAAAGTGTTGGTGAGCTTAAGCTCACCAAACTTATGGTGCGCTTAAGCGCCCAATCACATGGGGCCCACATTTTCTATGGTGATCCAAACCATTCATTTGCTAGGCCCTATCATAGATAGGGTGTGTACCAAAAATCAGCTCCATGGGATCATCCTAACCCCTCCATTTGTGGAGGACAAAAATGGGCAGATTTGCGGACAAACAATGTCTATCCATTTTGACCTGCACAAATGGATGGGTTAGGATGATCCTATGGAGCTGATTTTTGGTATACACCCCATCTACGTAAGGGCCTTTCAAATGAATGCTTTGGATCATCCTAACAAAGTGGGGCCCCATGTGATTGGGCGCTTAAGCGCACCATAAGTTAGGTGAGCTTAAGCTCACCAACACTTTCCTCATATATATATATATATATATATATATATATATATATATGAGGAAAGTTTTTCTAGTCGGTCCCCTAGAGAAGGTTATCTACTCATCCATATTAAAGAACCGTTGGATCGATTCCCATCTAATCTCAGCCCTCCAAACTAAAAACCCAAATCGTATGCACTTTTACTCATTCGACGGAAACTGTTTCTAGGGTTTTCGAAAAACCAACAAAAGCTCTCCACCCTCTCTCTCTCTCTCTCTCTCTCTCTCTCTCTCTCTCTCTCTCTGTGAGAAGAAACCCTAGAAAATCCCAGCGAAGCTTTTCTAATACTGGTTTCAAAACCCAACGACACCTCTCCACCCTCTCTCGCTCTCTCTTCACAACTGGTTTTGAAAAACCCAGCGAGGGTTTCTTCAACTGGTTTCAAAACCCAACGAGGAAGGAGGAGAAGAAAGCTCGGGTCTCTCTCTCCACTTGCGCCTCTCAAAAGACTATCCCGAACACTCATTCTTTCCTCTCTGCCAGAATTTTCTCATTTCTAAGGCATGGGTTTTTTTCATCTCTTCACCTCTTTTTCTCTTTTTTTTGCATTCAATGCCTGGATGGGGTGGTTTTAGGAGTTTGTAAGGCCATTTTTCTTTCTTTGTCAGCCATTTAAAGCTCTAAAAAATGGCTGAAAATTTTTGTTGTGGTTTTTGCAATGAAAATTTCAGCCATTTTTAGGGGTTTTTGCAATGGAGCTATTTTTTGTATTTGTAGGCTGAATAGGGTGATTTTACTGGTTTGCAAGGGTTAATGGGGTGATTTTACTAGTTTTCAAGGCCATTTTTCTTCCTTTTTCAGCCATTTAAAGCTCTAAAAAATGGTTGTTCTGGTTTTTGCTATAAATTTTTCAGTCATTTTTAGGGGTTTTGCAATGGAGCTATTTTTTTGCATTCGTAGCCTGAATGGGGTGATTTTGGTGGTTTGCAAGGCCATTTTTCTACCTTTTTCAGCCATTTAAAGCTCATAAAAAATGGCTGAAAGTTTTTGTTCTAGTTTTTGCTAAGAATTTTTCAGCCATTTTTTGGGTTTCTAAAAATCTGGGGTTTATTCACGTGTGTCAGCTCATTGTAGATTTATTCATGTGTGTAAACTAGGGTTTCTAGCTTACACATGAATACAGAGACAGTCAAACTGAGACGGATTGCGAAAAGAAGAAGCCCTAATTTGTTCTCTTTTTTAAAATAAAACTTTTTTGGAAGATCTTGAATCAAATGAATACAGAGATAGTCAAACTGTCATACAAATGCTAATTGTACTTGAAAGCATATTTTTTTATTTGGAGTTAGTGTCCACAATGAACTAATAATTGCACAATGAACTTATAGTTTCTACAATGAAGTGATACTCTTTCTTCTCTCTTATTTTCCACTATGAACTGATAATTTCTTTGGAGTTTCTTTGTCTAGCTCTAATTTGGCTTGCCATTATAGTTTCCACAATGAACTGATAATTATTTCTTTTGATTGTGATTTTTCTTATTAGAAGAGACTACTTGATGGATACTAACTTGGAGCAAAGTGTTGGGTTATCAATTGATGACATCGAAGCTAATATTTTACTTTTTGATGAGGAGGGGAAAGCTTTTGGGTTAATAAACAATGAATCTGTCGGTTATCAGTTACTTTTGGATGAGGAAGGGGGAAATCCAAATGAGGGTGCCTTACTTTCTGTTCACAATGAGGAGGGTTGTAGTGCCGCTAGTGAAGATGATGGTGAGAGTCATGTATTTAAGGAACCCCTTCTTAACCAGGAGTTTGACAGTGTAGAAGCTGCGTATGTGTTTTTTAATCTTTATGGGTTGGCCACAGGTTTTGGTGTAAGGAAATCCAGGACCGAAAAGTTGAAGGCAAATCATGAAATTATAATGAGATTTGTTTGTGCTAGAGGGGGGTTCAAAAATACTAAAGATAAGAGGCAAGTAGGAAAAGAAGTGAAGTTGCGTAGAAGTGTAAGAGATGGTTGTTGAGTGAAGTTGGAGATTAGAAAGAAAAATGAGAAGTGGGTTGTGTCTAAATTTGAAGCCAAACATTGTCATGAACTCACCTCTCCTGCCAAGAGACAAATGCACCGTTCACATAATAAGTTTGTTAAGAATGTGGTGGCTAAAAATTTGATAAACAGTCTCAGTGGACACGGGGTTCAATCTTGTAAAATTACTAGGTTCATTAGTTCCACATCTAAAGTTAGTACTGTCACAGCAAATCAAGTTGTGTCTCATGTGAGAGTACGCAGGTAGAACAATATGGGGCATAGTAGTCCGACAGTTCCATCAGAGACGAGCAGAAGACCCAAATTTCTATTTTGCCATGAAGATGGATAACAAGGGGAATTTGCAATCCCTGCTTTGGGCAGATTCACGGGCTAGGAATGCTTACTTGGCCTTCTCTGAGGTCATTATGTTTGATGTGACTTACAGGAGGAATAGGTTTCAGATGCCTTTCGCACCATTTACTGGAGTTAACCATCATAGGCAATCTACCTTATTCGGATGTGCGTTGTTAGCATATGAGAGAGAGGAGACATTTACATGGTTATTTAAGCAATAGTTAAAATGCATGTTTGGTAAAGCTCCTGGTTGTATTGTCACAGATATTGACATTGCTATGATAAATGCAATCAGAACCGTTTTTCCAAACACACGTCATAGGTTTTGCTCGTGGTACATACAAAAGCATCTAGTTGAGCATATTGCACCCATACGAGATTCTGATAGTGAGTTTAGTAAGGATTACAATAGGTGGTATTTCAAGAAAAACATACACGAATGTGAGGGAGAATGGGGAAAATTTGAGCAGAAATATGGGACTGAAGAAAACAGTTGGCTAGGTAATATGTGGCAGCTACGGAGTCATTGGGTGCCAGCTTATTTTAGGGACACTTTCATTCCTAGCATGTCATCCAGTTCACATAGCGAAAGCATCAACTCATTTTTTGACGGATTTGTTAATCATAACACTACTCTGCAAGAATTCGTCGAAAAATATGATAAGGCACTTGATGATCGTCGAAAAAAAGAAGCTGAAGAAGATTTCAGGATAAAATCTTCAAACACAATATTATTGTCTTCAAGGAACAAATTGGAAGCACAAGCTGGCAAATGTTATACAAGGTCAATGTTTACCCTATTCCAGATAGAGATGAAAGATAGCAATGATTGTTGGTTTTACTTATTATGTGAGAATGACAAAGTGACAGAATACAGTGTAGGACTGAGTGATGAGGAAACTTAGAAATGGTGCAAGGTTGTCTATGAAGATTCTGAAGAAGGTGTGATGGCTACATGTGAATGTGCCAAGCTTGAGATGGAGGGAATTTTATGCAAGCACATCCTTCGCATAATGTCCCTGAGGCGTTTACGTAGCATTCCCGAGCGATATATATTGAGTAGATGGACAATTGGGGCAAGATTTATTTTCGATGGTGGGGTGTTTACGGCCGAAGAAGATAATGATGAGATGACACCTCTTCATAAATGGTTCCTAATTTCAAAGTATCAAAGATATTTAGATGATTATCAATGTCCGAAGAGCTTATTCAAGAAGATGGATGAAACTCTTAATGAATGGATGGCGGATGGTGAATGGCGTAAGAAAGACAAGCAAAATACCTTGTCTACTATCAGAAGCCAAGTACAGTTTAACATTGTCATGGAAACCGCAGAGATATCTATTCACGACCCCCAGATTATGAAAACTAAGGGTCATTCGAGAAATGCTACACGGTTTAAATCTCCAATAGAGGTATCCCAAACCGGATCCAAGAGACGGAGGTGTAAAAAATGTGGAGAATTAGACCATAATATGAGAACCTGTAAAAAGAATTCAAAAGTATGGATTTGTACTTCCTTGTCTAGTTTTTTTAGGGGAGATAACATATATATCACTTTTTTCATTTACTATGTGTGCCAATAGATGTCGACAAAAAAGGATCAAGAGGAATCAAATGAGGAGGGACAAGAAGAGGAAGAGGAAGAGGAAGAGGAAGATGACCTAATGGCAGATTGAACCATGGTTTAAAATTTCGGTTTCAGTACCCGATTCGGACCCCTGAAATTTCAAAATTTTGGTCGAAATCTGGTACTCAAACAGAATGATTATTTTATTCAATACAAAATTTTTGTTGCCGAAATTTTGGTAATTTCGGTCGAAATTTTGGTAATTTCGGTCGAAATTTTGGTAATTTCGGTCGAAATTTCGATGAATTATTACAAGTTTACAACCCACTTTCTCTTTTATAATTTGATTGATTGTGAGACCTCAAGACTTCCGTGTACAACACTCAACAAACTCTCTCTTTTTTAAATTATAATTTGATTGTGACACATCAAGACTCAAGAGTCAAGACTTACGTGTACAACACTCAACCAACTCTCTCTTTTATATTTTACTTAATTGTGACACCTCAAGAGTCAAGACTTACGTGTACAAAACTCCTCTTTCTCAAGCTTCGTGGGTAACGGCACTGGATAAGCATAGAAAACAACGGAATGCAAAATATGCTACTCTCAGTCATCCTCAAGATTGGATTCGCCAGAAAAAATGGAGGAAGCAATCGGCGAGGATAATATGCCGTGGGGTTCAACCAATTTCGGATTTCGGTGCAGGATTGAACAACTACAACAGGTTTGTGTAATTTGTTTTTTAGTTGTAATAACAACCCAAACATTGCAACACATTATTTTTTTCTCATTTTCTTGTTCCTTTTAATGTGTCTGCTATATATAACTTACACGTGCTTTACTATGTTACAGATTAAATGGCAGAGCGTAGATGGTGCTGTGGACATCCCAACTTTGGATTTTTCATATTGTAGCAGTGAACAAGTTTTAGTAGGATGCTTATGTTTGTTTGTTTAGATTGTAGCAATGAATTTCATATTGTATTTCAGATTGAATTTCAGATTCTATGTGAAATGCTCTCAATGGGCTGACTTATTGTGATTTCTCTGCTTTCATCCATGAGACTTTGAGGAAATTGAAAGGAACTAGTAGAAGATATTTGTGCCGATTTTTTCTTGTCATTCTTCCTTGTATATGATGATTTTTCTCATGAGATTCGTATGCATTCAAGTGCTTTACATGGCATGTTAAATGTTGTTTCCTCCGAGACTATTATTGAAATCTCAGTGGTAAACTACTTAGGTTCTGAATCAAAACTGTGAGTTCGTGTCCATGTCTGAGCATCATTCTGCTCTTGTGCTCATGTCACTTGGTAGTTGTTGTCTTAATGTAAAAGACTTGAAGAATGAAAGGGAAATTAGTGACACATTGTGAAACACTTTAGATGTATATTTGAGGCCTTAGTTTTCCTACATCAAAGAGCTAAGTGTGTAGTTCAATTGTTGGCTTCGAATGGAAATTTACATCAGTATCAAGCTAATACATGACCTTGTGTGAATGGAAATTATTAATTGCAAATTCCACTTTCCCAGTGGTTTTTTCTAAGCAATATTGAAGTTCTGTACATGCTGTCTACGTTAGTCTCATTTGGAAATTAGGCTTTGGCTTAAATCCATGAGGCTATTAATTCGACACTATTGATAAAAAGAGTTTCATCTTTATCTTAAACTTTGTTTGGGCTGATAAAAGTGGCTGTCTACACTAAGCTATCAAGAGAACTTCTTTGGATTTATATCCACCCCGGCATGCTAAGGGAAATTTCCCCAAAAGTCTAACTTTCAATTGTTCTATAGAT
This sequence comes from Tasmannia lanceolata, assembly GCF_043159265.1. Lineage (NCBI taxonomy): Eukaryota > Viridiplantae > Streptophyta > Magnoliopsida > Canellales > Winteraceae > Tasmannia > Tasmannia lanceolata. Next base: position 4,523,114 of record NW_027518721.1, read on the forward strand.
TTCACACTTAATGATAAATTGTTCTATTGCACGGCTTTGTTAGCGCAAGCTTTATACCTCAAGGCCATTATAAGATTTGAGGCATTGTCTAGCCAAGGGCGAATTGGTAGAAAAGTGATATGATGCTTGCCAATTTTCAAGAAACAGCTATTTTCTAGGTTGCATGTGGCCCTCTCCCAGAATTGTACTTGGGCCTTTCTGTATGATCCAATCCATCTAGGGGTGCAACTCGGGTCGATTTTTTGGGAATTCGGGTTGAGCTTTTACTTTAAAATCGGGTCGGGTTCAGGTTCATTCCTATTCATTTTTTAGCAAAAGCTCAACCCGACTTGACCCAAGTTGCACCCCTAAATCCATAAAAGCAGTCCAAGAAGACATCTCACAGATGAGTTCATAATCCAAGCCAAATTTAGCTCTCAATTTGACACAAGGGCTTACAATTACATCTGCAGAACCTAAGACACGAGAGAGGAGGCAAAGGAAGAAGAGCCAAGATATACATAAACTTTTAACTCAAATGGATACTGTTGACAATTAGTAGCGTCCAAACAGAAACTTAAAAAAAATTAAAGGTTAAGATCATCCAATCATAACAGTTTTAGGGTCATGGCAATCCAAGGTAAGGGCCTGAAACTTTTGAAGAGATACACTGGAATAGGTACCAAAAAACCAAGAAAAAAAAGGCAAGAACTCCAAGTACTTTATTCCACCCTTCTCATTCTCTAGTACTTTCGAGCATCGTAGCAAGAGCTTCAATTCAGCTACCGGTTCCTTCGTCTCTTGAATCGACATGTTCAATCTCGATACCTCATCTCCCAAGCGTCTCAGATCGTTATTAGATTCCCTCTGGCACCCAACCAAGCTAGATAACGCATCTCACAAGGGCCGTCTCTTGCGTCGACATATTTAATCTGGCTACCTCTTCTCCCAACCTTCTTAGATGGTTACTGGATTGCCATTTGGGTGATTTCGGGTTGTTTAACACATCGTCCACCTATAGAAAATAATTGCACCTCCAAGTAATACCATCCTGCGCGTTATACAGATGTAAGTTCGACCTCTAAAATTGCCTAGAAATAAAATATCACTTAAACCATCTCTACTTACATTGAAATGGCATGAGTAGAAGACCCGTTCTTGGTTACCATGCACAACAGTCTCGGCTATTTTCAGAGTAGCTTTCTTGTTACATTTACATTGAAATACAGGGATTCTGAACAGGGTTGACCTTCCATCAGTATTGGAAGATGAAGCCATCAATTTCTTTAACCTCCTTGCAAAAATAAAGAAAATATTAGAAAATGAAATGTACTTTAGGTAACTTGTAGCGCAAATGGTTAAGAGAAGAATTGAGTTTTAGGTAACTTGTAATACCATATGTGAAGTAGAAAAACTGAGATACACAACTGGCAGTGTAGACATTTAAGAGGAGAACTAAACTATACAACTACTAAGTATACACTGAACCTATAGTGCTAACTTGAACTGGATATGAAGACAATGACACATTTGACCTTAAACATACTTACTAAACATATATGTGAATAAACAGACACATTTGAGTTAAAACAGGTTCTGAACTGAGCATATACAAAAAAAAAATGCTTTGAACTGGACGTATTCTTGAATACACAAACACTCTTATTCCCACAATTTTAGACATAATAATCATATCATTTCCAACAAGTTTCAGTAGCTTTCAGTCTCCAAATTTCATACAGATCATAAAACATTATTCTCATCCTATTTTCATCAAAGATTCCATGCTAAAAAGAAAAAAATTACCCTGCAAATGATCTAATAGCTAAAACCCTCATGCAATAAGTTGTAAATATCATTGCTTCTACTTGTTAGCAAAAAATTTAGCCATTTTTTATGAGCTTTAAATGGCCGAAAAAGGCAGAAAAATGGCCTTGCAAACCACCAAAATCACCCCATTCAGGCTACGAATGCAAAAAAATAGCTCCATTGCGAAAAAACCCGTAAAAATGGCTGAAAAATTAATAGCATAAACCAGAACAAAAAATTTTAGCCATTTTTTTTGAGCTTTAAATGGCTGAAAAAGGCAGAAAATGGCCTTGCAAACCACCAAAATCACCCCATTCAGGCTACGAATGCAAAAAAAATAGCTCCATTGCAAAAACCCCTAAAATGGTTGAAAAATCATAGCAAAAACCAGAACAACCATTTTTATGAGCTTTAAATGGCTCAAAAAAGAGAGAAAGCCTTGAAAACCAGTAAAATCACCCCATTAAACCTTACAAACCAGTAAAATCACCCCATTCAGGCTACGAATGCAAAAAAATATAGCTCCATTGCAAAAACCCCTAAAAATGACTGAGAGATTCATAGCAAAAATCAGAACATCCATTTTTTAGAGCTTTAAATGGCTGAAAAAGGAAGAAAAATGGCCTTGAAAACTACTAAAATCACCCCATTAAAACTTGCAAACCAGTAAAATCACCCCATTCAACCTACGAATGCAAAAAAAATAGCTCCATTGCAAAAACCCCTGAAAATGGCTGAAAATTTCATTGCAAAAACCACAACAAAAATTTTCAGCCATTTTTTAGAGCTTTAAATGGCTGAAAAAGAAAGAAAAATGGCCTTCCAAACCCCTAAAATCACCCCATTCAGGCATTGAATGCAAAAAAAATAAGAGGTGAAGAGATGAAAAAAAAACCATACCTCAGAAATGAGAAACATCCCGCAGAGAGGGAAGAAGGAGTGCTCGGGATGGTCTTTTGAGAGGCTCAAATGGAGAGAGAGACTCGAGCTTTCTTCTCCTCCTTCCTCGTTGGGTTTTTAAACCAATTGAAGAAACCCTCGCTGGGTTTTTCAAAACCAGTTGTGAAGAGGGAGCGAGAGAGGGTGGAGAGGTGTCGTTGGGTTTTGAAACCAGTATTAGAAAATCTTCGTTGGGTTTTTCTAGGGTTTCTTCTCAGAGAGAGAGAGAGAGAGAGAGAGAGAGAGGGTGGAGAGCTTTCGTTGGTTTTTCAAAAATCCTAGAAACAGTTTCCGTCGAATGAGTAAAGTGAATACGATTTGGGTTTTCAGTTTGGAGGGCTGAGATTAGATGGGAATCGATCCAACGGTTCTTTAATAGGGAGGAGTAGATAACCTTCTCTAGGGGGGCGACTAGAAAAACTGAAAATCTAAGGGTGGTCCCGAAATGGCAACTATGAGGAGTGAAAATTATTAGGTTGCTTAGCAAGTTTTAACCTTTTGAAAACTCAAACCTAATTTTGGAAATTAAGAGATCAACAGTGAAATTCAAGCACACAAGTTAAATCTAAAGGTGCAATGCAAATAAGGAACAAGAGTCTAAGAGAGAGTGCACCCGAGATTTAAAGTGGTTCGGCCCTCAGAACGCGAGGCCTACTCCACTTCACCAACCAAACCCGTTGATGGCTTCACTATGTGATCTTCTTAACTTCGGTGAAGATCAATGCCGATTACAATTCCGACCGCCTTTAACCTTGGTGGCAATCTTCACCACAGAGAGTGGGCTACGCTTCTCCGAACACTCGCCCAATACACGTTTCTTGAATAAGAAAGAAAGAAACAAAAATCCCTCACAATTACAACTTTGTAGAAGATGTACAAATAGAGCCTAATGATCCAAATCCTAATCTTAGATGATGGGAGGCATAAACAAGTATTGATCACTCTTAGGATGTTCAAGTATGTTTTTAGAGTGTTATGATTCGTTTTCTTGAAGTTTAGAATGCTCATATATATAGGAAAACCAAAATATGACCGTTCAGTGGCATTGTGGTAATTCCAGCGAAAATTCCCAACGGCTATAATTCTGGCCGTTATAGAGTTCTCGGAGTTCCGAGAATATTTCTCGGAGTTCCGAGAGAAATCCTCGGAGTTCCGAGAATACAAACAGAACATGAAAAATTTCTACTGGACCAAATCTCGGAGCTCCGAGGATTTCTCGGAGCTCCGAGGATTTCTCGGAGTTCCGAGAAGCCTATCAACAACATATTTTCATTTCTGTTTCTTGGAACTTCCAACTCTACACTAAGTTGGGATTGCTATGAGGGTTCCAAGGTGTTGGAACTCCACAAGGACAATCTCTTATACATTTAGGGTGTGTGAGATTGACTTAATTATGCCTCTTAAAATCTAAGCTAAGATTGGATCGTATACAATCTAAAGCGACTTCGATCTTCAGTGCGATTCTTCAAGTCTTCATTCGTCTTGGATCTTCGATGTCTTTGGCCTTCATAATGTGGTCCAATGAGATCTTCTTTAGCCTTAATCCAAGCAATGTTGTCTTAGCACCAATGTGATCTAAAACTTAGACAATCAAACACATTAGTGATCATAAATCACTTGTGTATTGGAATCATCAAAATAAGATGGGAATGCCAAGGTGGAAACCATTGGGCTTACAATCTCCCCATTTTTTATGATGACAAGCACAAGAGATTTTCCAATAAAAAGCACATATATTTTTCCTTACACTAGAATTTCTCCCCCTTTGGCATCAATCAAAAAGATTGGGGTAAAAGAGAAACAAATGGATGAAATATTCAATTTAAAGCTCCCCCTTTTTCAAGAAAAAAGACAAATATAGAACTCCCCCTATTTGGAAAACAAATTCAATACAAGAGGGTCTATTTAACCATAAAAAGATATTCAATTTTAAGCATATTAAGCCCCTAGTCTAAGCACATATGATGAAAATCATATGGGGGCTTTGGGAACCCAAGCTTTCTTGGTTCCACCACATTCCCTAATTTTAGATGCACATTGGAATTGGTAATGATCATTTATTCCACAATAATGGCATCTAACATGAGGGTTAGATAAGCTAGTCCTATCATAAAAAGCATGATTAGGTTTATGACTTGCTTTCTTTAAGATTATGTCAATTATTTTATCTCCATTTAGGAATCCATGGAGACATAATCTTAATCTTTCATTTTCATTATGAAGATGTGTTATTTGATTTAAAGAATCATTAAATTCATCTTCATAAGATTTGAAAGAGCTTGCCATATTTTGAAATTGTGCTAATTGGCAAGTTTTCTCATCCAAAATACCCTTAAGGGTTTCAATCTCAAGTTTAAAATTTTCAAGTTGAGCTTGAGATTTGGAAGAAGATTCATTCCTCAAAAAATTAAGTTCACTTTCTAATTTTGAAATAGATTTTTTTTGAACTTTATTTTTAGAAATTTGAGAATGCAAAGTTGAGCACAATTCATCATAGGATATTTTTTCACTATCACTACTTGATGAATTATAAGAGGGGTTTGAATTTACCTCATCTTCATGGGTGAGTGCCATGAAGCAAAGATCATCTTTTTTATCTTCCCCTTCGCTTGAACTCTTGCCCGACGTGCTTAATGCATCCCAACCGGCGGCAAGAGCCTTATGCTTCTTCCAATCCTTCTTCTTTCCCTTGTACTTCGAGGAGGATGAATTGAGAAGGGGGCATTCCGGTCTTTTGTGTCTGGTCTTCTTGCAATTATAACACCTTATAGCTCCATCAACATCACTTTCTTCTTTCTTCTTCTTTTTGTCCTTTTTATGCTTCTTTCTCCATAAGCTTTTAAATTTTCTTAAAGCTTCTTCTTCATCACTATCCGCCTCACTTGAGGATCATGAGTCCGCTTTTATCTTGGAGACTTTTAGAGCTAAAGATCGGCTTTCTTTTTTCTTCTCTTTTGGCTTCTTCTCCTCTTGTCGGCTAGTGAGGAACATCTCATGGGTGATGAGAGATCCTACAAGCTCTTCCACGGTTAGCGCCTTGAGATCCTTTGATTCTTGAATGGCGGTGACTTTTGGATCCCAATGTGGAGGAAGTGACCTAAGCAACTTACTCACAAGATCATCAGTAGGATAAGATTTACCAAGATTAGCTAGTTCATTAGAAATTTTAGAAAATCGGGTATACATTTCGGAAATACTTTCATTTTGACCAATTCTAAACATTTCATATTTGCTCTTTAACAAGTTTATTTTGGAATCCTTAACTTGAGATGTTCCCTCATGGGTAACGGCAAGTGTATCCCAAATAACCTTGGCGGAATAAAAAAGAGCTACTCTATTAAACTCCTCCGTAGATAGGGCGCAAAACAAAGAGTTTATGGCTTTGTAATTTAAATTTGCATGCCTTTTCTCTACGACATTCCATTCTTCAAATGGTTTGGAAGGCAACATGTATCCATTTTCAACAATGTGCCAAAGCTCCACATCTATCGAAAGAAGATAGATGCGCATCATTGTCTTCCAATGTCCATAGTTGGACCCATTAAAGAAGGGAGGTCTAGTTGTGGAATGGCCCTCCGGAAGTCCGGTTCCATTTGTATTTGCCATTTCACAATTAGAAAAGTTGCCAAAGATCTTATGATCTTTCCCTTGTTGAAATTTAAGAAAAAAAATTTACCAAAGATTTTAAGATAAGAAAATCTTTTAAGAGCCAAGGCTCTGATACCAAGTGAAAATCCAAGGGTGGCCCCGAAATGGCAACTATGATGAGTGAAAATTATTAGGTTGCTTAGCAAGTTTTAACCTTTTGAAAACTCAAACCTAATTTTGGAAATTAAGAGATCAAGAGTGAAATTCAAGCACACAAGTTAAATCTAAAGGTGCAATACAAATAAGGAGCAAGAGTCTAAGAGAGAGTGCACCCGAGATTTAAAGTGGTTCGGTCCTCAGAACGCGAGGCCTACTCCACTCCACCAATCAAACCCGTTGATGGCTTCATTATGTGATCTTCTTAACTTCGGCGAAGATCAATGCCGATTACAATTCCGACCGCCTTTAACCTTGGTGGCAATCTTCACCACGGAGAGTGGGCTACGCTTCTCCGAACACTCGCCCAATACACGTTTCTTGAATAAGAAAGAAAGAAACAAAAATCCCTCACAAGGGTTTACAACTTTGTAGAAGATGTACAAATAGAGCCTAATGATCCAAATCCTAATCTTAGATGATGGGAGGCATAAACAAGTATTGATCACTCTTAGGATGTTCAAGTATGTTTTTAGAGTGTTATGATTCATTTTCTTGAAGTTTAGAATGCCCATATATATAGGAAAACCAAAATATGACCGTTCAGTGGCATTGTGGTAATTCCAGCGAAAATTCCCAACGGCTATAATTCTAGCCGTTATAGAGTTCTCGGAGTTCCGAGAATATTTCTCGGAGTTCCAAGAAATTCTCGGAGTTCCGAGAGAAATCCTCGGAGTTCCAGGAATACAAACAGAACATGAAAAATTTCTACTGGACCAAATCTCGGAGCTCCGAGAATTTTCTCGGAGTTCTGAGAAGCCTATCAGCAGCAGATTTTCATTTCTGTTTCTTGGGCTTCCAACTCTACACTAAGTTGGGATTGCTATGAGGGTTCCAAGGTGTTGGAACTCCACAAGGACAATCTCTTATACATTTAGGGTGTGTGAGATTGACTTAATTATGCCTCTTAAAATCTAAGCTAAGATTGGATCGTATACAATCTAAAGCGACTTCGATCTTCAGTGCGATTCTTCAAGTCTTCATTCGTCTTGGATCTTCGATGTCTTTAGCCTTCATAATATGGTCCAATGAGATCTTCTTTGGCCTTAATCCAAGCAATGTTGTCTTAGCACCAATGTGATCTAAAACTTAGACAATCAAACACATTAGTGATCATAAATCACTTGTGTATTGGAATCATCAAAATAAGATGGGAATGCCAATGTGGAAACCATTGGGCTTACAAAAACTTTCCTCATATATATATATGTATGAGAAAAGGGTTCCTGAGGTGGCGCACACAAACATAGAGAGCCCACTTTGTTTGGATGATCCAAAGCATTCATTTGATAGGCCCTCACATAGATAGGGTGCCCACAAAAACTCACAACTTCATAGGATCATCCTAACCCTTCCATTTGTGGAGGTTAAAATGGACGGGTATAAACCTCCATAAATCTAAACCTCCACAAATGCAAGGGTTAGGATGATCCTATGGACCTAACTTTTTGTGGGCATCATCTCTATGTGAGGGCCTATCAAATGAATGCTTTGAATCATCCGAACAAAGTGGGCCCCTATGTTTTGTGAGTGCCACCTTAGGAATTGTTTACTGTCTGTCTCTCTGTCTCTGTCTCTGTCTCTCTCTCTCTCTCTCTCTCTCTCTCTCTCTATATATATATATATATATATATATATATATATGAGGAAAAGGAATGTACGCTCGACCGTACCTAAAGTTAGGTACAGTAGAGTGCCAAATCACATGGGTCCCACATTTTTGGTGGGCATCTAAACCATTCATTTGCAAGGCCCCATCATAGATAGGGTGCATACCAAAAATCAGCACCATTGAATCATCCTAACCCCTCCAAAACTGGAGGCCAAAATGGGCAGATTTGTGGACAAACACTGTCTGTCCATTTTGGCCTCCACAAATGGATGGGTTAGGATGATCCTATGGAGCTGATTTTTGGTATGCACCCTATCTATGATGGGGCCTTGCAAATGAATGGTTTAGATGCTCACCAAAAATGTGGGACCCATGTGATTTGGCACTCTACCGTACCTAACTTTAGGTACGGTCGAGCGTACAATCTTATTCCTCTATATATATATATATATATATATATATATATATATATATATATATTTATACTAGTAAAAAACCCCGTGCGATGCACGGGCCGACAAAAAACTGTACGAACCACATCATAGGTTGATCCAAACCATCCATGTGATGGAACATAAATAGGTTGTGCCTGTAAAATCATTTCCATAGGCACTAGCCCTCCAATCTATAGAGGTCTCCATAATTGTTGTTCCTCTTACGGTGCCCGAAATTCGTCAATATTTTTAAAGGTGTCATGAATCCGTAGTATTATGTAATATGTTCATAAAAATTCATAGTATTATGTAACATATGCACCAAATCTGTAATTTTGCAAAGAAAAAATGCCACCATGTTGACTTTGTGGACAAAATGTGTAATAAAAAATTCATAAAGAATGGTAAAATAAGTATTGTGAAGGGGGTAGGATTGAAAATATGGGGCTTTAATGGGGGCCTTTGTTAACAAAAGCAAAAAATAGTGATGTGTAATTCTCACAGATTTTTCAAAAAATTCTCTCCTTTTCTCTTCTGCTGTATAGAATACTAGTAAAAAACCCCGTGCGATACACGGGCCGACAAAGAACTGTACGGACCACATCATAGGTTGATCCAAACCGTCCATGTGATAGAACACAACATAGATAGGTTGTGCCCGTAAAATCATTTCCATAGGCTGATCGTAGCCCTCCAATCTATAGAGGTCTCCATAATTGTTGTTCCTCTTAAGGTGCCCGGAATTCGTCAATATTTTTACAGGTGTCCTGAATCCGCATACTATGTAACACATGCACCCAATCCGTAATTTTACAAAGAAAAAACGCCACCATGTTGACTTTGTGGAGAAAATGTATAAAAAAAAATTCATAAAGAAGGGTAAAATATGTATTGTGAAGGGTGTAGGATTGAAAATATGGGGCTTTAATGGGGGCCTTTGTTAACAACAGTAAAAAACACGTGATGTGTAATTCTATTAGAATTTTGGAAGAAACTCAAATAAATGTTTCCTTTTCTCTTCTGCTACACACACACATATGAGGAAAATGTTGGTGAGCTTAAGCTCACCAAACTTATGGTGCGCTTAAGCCCCCAATCACATGGGTTCCACATTTTCTGTGGTGATCCAACCATTCATTTGCAAGGCCATATCATAGATAGATAGGGTGTGTACCAAAAATCAGCTCCATAGGATCATCCTAACCCCTCCATTTGTGGAGGAGAAAAATGGGCAGATTTGTGGACAAACAATGTCTGTCAATTTTTTACCTCCACAAATGGATGGGTTAGGCTGATCCTCTAGGGCTGATTTTTCGTACACACCCTATCCATGGAAGGGCCTTCCAAATGAATGCTTTGGATCCCCCAAAAAATGTGGCCCCACTATGGTTTGTGCAGCCATGCACATATAGCTTATTTGTGCTGCTGCACACAAACCATTTCATCTCTCTCTCTCTCTATATATATATATACATATATATATATATATATATATATATATATATATATATATATATATATATATATACATATATCTTTTTTTTGCAGTTTTTGACGTTGCTAGAACTATGTGATGTGATTCATAAACTACTACCATCAATTATTTTGTCACACTTGGGAGCATGGATGCTTTGGTTGATGTGCGATCGAAGGATAATATGGCCAATGCTCTAACAAAGGGACGCAACAAAGATCGAATATTCAAAACTGTGGGGGAGATGTGGTTAAAGACGGTATAGACAGGTATTAACCTACATCCATGTTATTTTGAATTTTTTGAATCTCCCTCTCTTGGCCAAGATAAGCACTTAATATGTTTCAATGATGTTTACAATTGTTTTGTGTCATTCCACATTTGATGGCATGTCCTTTTTTGAAAAAGTTGTTTCATTCCAAACTTGATGATACAACTTAACTCGAATTTGGATAAGATGACTGTAACATTCCAAATGTAAACACGGAATGGTTCTTTGCAAAAGAAACTATTTAGGTCATGTTCTTGTATTGAAACTTGACAATGATGCTTATTGATATTTGATTTTTCAGCCAATATGAAATGTACTAAGTTCTTCTGGTAGAACTAGAAGCTTTAGTATTTTACACAAATTATTATATTCATTTTCATGAAATTCATATTTGGTAATTTACAGGAATTGGCGAAAATGGAGGAACTTGTCTCTATTTGGATCTTGATGAGGATGATTTACTTAATAAATGAATTCCTCTAGAGCCATGATGGGACTATTATTTTCTTTTCAGTTAAATAAATAGTTCACTTACATGTGAAACTTCTTTATTTGAGTTTAGATTATTTCTAAAACTCTTGGTTATTCTTAAAAGTATTCTTATTTTCAGTTGGATTACAGATCTTTTTTGATATGGTGATATGGATGATTTAATATTTTGTTTGGACATTACATTATCTATCTATTGGATTGTGCTATACGTAGAACATATGAGGAGATTGTTGGGAATATAGTATAACCTTAATTATGTTCTAATATAAGCCCAATAAGATAATGGACCGGTGTAGTGGGCCTACATGGGCTAGAGTCCATTAACCTGTCAATAACCCTAGTGTATCTCTATATATAGGGGCTGAGGCAGCAGTCTAGGTATTCCAAACTAGATACCTAGGGTGTAATGCTTCAAGCAATCCTTACTTGATCTAACAAGAAATGCATAGAAGAAAACTTCTATTTATTGAAAAATTGGGATTGACGGGCTAGCATATAACATTATGCAAGATACTCATGTTAGTGTTGTAAACTCAATAGGAGTGAACCCAAAATAGAATGTAAATAATGCCTTACCAACTTCAATACAACGGCCCTTGCCCATTGGTTCACTTAACGTCCTGTTTGGCAACTGTGAAATTTTTTTCCATGAAATATTAGTAGGCCCAGTTGTGAAAAAGGAGCTTTGACCGACAGAGGGAGAGTGACTTGAGGGGACACAAGTACAGAGAGCATGAGAAATTCCCAAAAACAATTGGAAAGAATAGGCTACATGAAATTTTTTTCCCCTATTTTTAGGGGGTTTTCATGCTCTCCTCACTCCCAACCTCTCAAGTCTAAGATGAATGATTTGTCATGGTTGCCAATGTCTTAAAGGACTATTTACTGCTTCACAAATGCTAGGCTTATTCAATAGTTTGATGTATCCAAGAGGAAAAGAAAAACATCTTTTGAGTTTTTTTTGAAAGTCATCACATCTATATATCATCACTTGGGAGATTGGAAGGAAGCATGGAAGGTAAGGCCAAACATATAAATATTATTAGCAAGGCGGTTCTGAAAAGAGAAAAAGCTCTTGTTAGCACTTTTTAAGCCTTCTTCATAGATTGCTCGCCACCAAAGTTTGGGCCCTTGGGGATATTGATATGACGCCTAAACCTAGTGAAACTTCGATTGGTGTGTCAAGTGACGTGGATTAAGCCCAACACTATAAGAAAATTGGTATTAACCGGCGTTCAGGACCGTTGCTGTATACAAGAAAAAACGCCGTTATTAGTCCTTTTTCTTGTAGTGCAAGAAGAATGAGTTCAAATTAATATGGATGGTGCTCCGTGCTTCCAAAGGCAATACTGACATATCATGTGGGGAGGAAATTAAAAGAAACTATAAGCTGAGGTTTTATTTACCTTTTCTCATTCTTATGATTGACACTAACTTGCAAGCAGAGACTAGACGTTAGACGGAATGAGATACATATTGTAAAGTATTTGGTCATTCTAACATTTGGTTTGAAGGAGACCATATGATCTTGATTGATAATATCATTGACAAGAAGGAAATCCCATGGTGTATTGACGGCGAAAGTATCAAATCAATTCAAAGAAGCTAACTAGATTTCTGACTATCTGGCTAATCTTGCCACTAAACGAAAAGAAAATAATATATACTGGTAGTGGAATGGCCTTTTAAAAGGGTTAAGAGCACCTTAAGATGTGAATATTTGGCTAATTCCTAGCATCCGTTGTAAGTAATTTTCAATTTATTTTAGTTTTGAGGTAAGTTGGTATGGCTCCCATTGTTCTTATTCGTCCATAGAATGTCAGTAGAATGTCAGGTGCTACTTTCGTGGATAAATTCCTGGTAAAAAAAGGCTTCTTCCTTCTTTTTTTAGATCATCAGGTGGATTCAGCTTGTTTTGGCTATTAGTGGAGAGTATTGGGTAGTTAAGGAAATAAATTACTTTGTCCCATTTAAATTCGTTTAAAATATCATTACATTCACATTAACCCGATCTTACGTGTGATCATGGTTTGAAATATCGACCGAATTCGGTGGAGACCGAAACCGAAATTACATATACCAGAAACGGTATTTTATTTCGGCCGAAATTTCAATTTTTCATTTTTTTCTGAAATTTCACCCAAAAATCTGTTTTTCTTAATTAATTTAATATCAGCCGAAATTTTATATCCAATAAAATAGTGGTTTCCTTATTTCGCCCAATTTCGGCCGAAATTTTGGAAATTTCGGTGGGTCCGAAACCGATACCGAAACTGAAATTTCAAATCATGCGTGTTATGTCGCCGGCTATAATAGTAAATGAATCCCACCGGATATCTCTCATTTTAAATCACATATAATTTCGGGCGATGATAAATTCGCACCTCTGTAGGATAATTCGCAACCCTGTGCACCAGACTTTACCGCTTTTTAACGTCAATTCACGTTACCTGGGTGCGAATTATCAATCCTACAGTGTGTGCGTTCGCTTTAAAGTATGACGTTCCCCTTTTTCAATTTTCAATGACGCTCCTACTGCCAACTGAGCAACTCCCAAAAGCCACCTTACACGTGGCAACCGAACCCCTTGAATAGTGGGTCCCACTAGGAATATCATTTAGAAGATGAGGGCATTTTCGTAAGATTCAGTCCTGCTCCGACCACTGTCCGAGTACCCAGGTAACCGTTAAAAAAAAAAATCATGGAACCCCTAATCATGCGCACCCATGTACGATAATTTACTACCCTAAATCCTCGCGGCGTAAAGTACGCATCGTGCGCATTGTAGCATTTAAGACAAAAAAGTAGAGGTTACTAGTGTGCTCTACTAAATCAGCTTAAATCAGCTTAATACAAAATCTTCTTCTCTTACCATGTATTATTTTATTTTCATTCACTTTAAATCACTCTCTGTAGAAAGAAAGAGTGTGAGCAAAAACAATTTAAAGAAAACAAAGTCATTCGAAACCCTAGAGAGAGAGAGGGAGAGAGAGAGGGAGGAAAAAAAAGAAGTTCTCTTCTCTACATACCCTAATTTCTCTTTTGTTTCGAATGTGAGAGCATCAGATCTGTAATGGCCGATCTTTCCGGCAACGGCGAGGGTTTGAGTTGTACCAGTGGTGGAAACAATGGCCGTTTAGGGACAATCGAGACTCCACCTGGATCGTTCAAGGAAGGGAAAGTTCTGAGGCGAAAGACCTCAATAAGACCTAGTTTGGATGCAGATGAGTTTATAAATCTGTTGCATGGCTCGGATCCGGTGAAGGTTGAGCTTAATCGGTTGGAGAATGAAGTTAGAGGTGGGAATGCGATTTGATCTTGTGTTTTTTTCGAGTTTTTTGTGGTGAATTTGCCTTTTTGAATACATTGATTTTATAACCTAGATTTTTTAAAATCCTGAATTTTACAAGCCAGAACCTGGATTTTACAATCCTGAAAATGTACAATCCAGGTTTTTGCTTATAAAATCCCGGTTTTAGCTTGTAAAATCCAGGATTGTAAAATCCCGGATTTATAAAATCCATATAACCAAACTCCCCCTTGTGTTTCTGTTGAAATGCTTTGCCGTTTTTTTACAGACAAAGATCGGGAATTGGGAGAAGCACAGGCGGAAATTAAGGCCTTGAGGTTATCAGAGCGACTTAGGGAAAAGGCTGTTGAAGAGGTTTATTATAAATTCTGATACATTTGGATTAATATATCTATTGAATCAGTTTAGTTCAGCTGGTTATTTTTCGTTTGTCTATTTTTTGGTGTTCAGTGGCTCTGCATTTTTCTGATTTATTAAAGGATAATTATTTTCCCATAAGCAGTCAAGGGATTGCTTTTGTTCTCCAGGTTTTCTGTAATTGGTCATTCCATGTATAGTTTCGTTTGGGCATTTTCTTCCCCTCAGCATTCTTCTCTTTGTGATGCCATTTCGATTGCATTTTATTACAAATTTTGATAAACCCATATTTTCTGAATGGATACAGTCCACTCATGGTAAACCTTCATATGGGTTCGATACACTTTTATCATCATTGAATAGTCCAGTATTAAATATTGGTAGAAGGATCTGGTTGGGCATTTTCTTCCTTCCGCATTCTTCTCCTTGTGATGTCATCTCAGTTGCATTTGTTGATGCTTAGGACATTTATTTATTTATGGATAAGCCCATAGTTTACCTTTCTAGTTATATCGCAATTCATTGTTGTCTTCATAACTGTTTAATTTTAGCTATTATATCATGAAAATTGTGTATTTTTGGGTTGAACTTGTCAATGTTTTTTAAATCTCAATCAAGATCAATGTCTAGTATTTATGTTACATATCATCGCTAATACATATTGGATTTTTCGACACTTGATACAGTTAGAAGAAGAAGAGGAGGAAATGACAATGAGAGAAAGAAAGATTGAGTTGAGGATAGCTCCCCTCACTTATGTATTTATATAAAGAGAGGAGTATAATGACCAATATGCCCTTAGGCATCAACACACACATATACATACTTCTAACACTCCCCCTCAAGCTGGAATGCATATATTATGCATTCCTAGCTTGTTACAAATATCACTTAATTTAGCTTTGCTCAAGGGTTTGGTGAAGCCATCAGCTAGCTGATTGCTGACCGAGTGAAAGTAGCGCATATCTTGCCCTGTTGGATCCTGTGACGTAGAAAATGACAGTCCACCTCAATGTGTTTGTTACGCTCATAAAACACTGGGTTGTTAGCAATTTGGATAGCAGCTTTATTGTCACAATACAACTCAGCTGGGGAAGATGATGAGAATCCAACCTCAGATAGAAGGGAGCACAACCAGATAAGTTCACTACTAGTATGTGACATAGCTCTGTATTATATTTCAACACTCGAGTTGGATACAACATTTTGTTTCTTGCTTCGCCAGGACACTAAATTACCTCCAACAAAGGTGCAATACCCAATAGTGGATCGTCTATCAGCCGGTGACCCTGCCCAATTAGCATCACAAAAACCTTCTAACTTCATCTGGCCATGTCTTTTGAAAAGCAGTCCTCTCCCTGGAGCGCTTTTCAAATATCTAAGGATCTGAATCACAGTTGCCCAGTGTGAGGTACCAGGGGGTACTCATGAACTGGCTGACAACCCCCACGGCATATGAAATATTTGGGCGAGTGACTGTGAGGTATATGAGCTTCCCAACTAGCCGTCTGTACCTGCCTGGGTCTTCTAACAAGTCGCCCTCTTCTGGAAGCAGCTTAGTATTGGGGTCCTTGGGAATAGCAGCCGGTTTCATACCCAAGGATCCAGTCTCATCTAGTATATCTAAAACATACTTCCGCTGTGAGAGCGAGAGAGGCTACTACCACAGTAAGCTACCTCAATCCTCAAAAAATATCCAAGGTGACCAAGGTCTTTTGTGGAGAACTCTTTTTGCATAAATACCTTCGACTTTTGTATGCCACATGTGTCACTCCCTGTAATGATAATATCATCAACGTAGACTATGAGAAGGACATGCCCAATACTCGACTGATGACTAAATACTGAGTGGTCAACTCCACATTCCTTCATGTCATATCTCATGAGGGCATCACTGAACTTCCCAAACCAGGCTCAAAGAGATTATCTGAAACCATACAATGATTTGCGAAGCCGGCATACTGAGGAGGACATCTTCCCCTGAGTAACATACCCAGGAGGTTGCTCCATATACACCTCCTCAGCAAAGTCGCCATGGAGGAAGGCATTTTTGACATCCAACTGATATAAGGGCCATCCATGGTGAAAGCAAGAGAGATAAGCACACACACAGAGGGAATTTTAGCAACATGAGAGACTATCTCGATGTAGTAAACTCCATAAGTCTGAGTATACCCTTTGACAATCAAGCGCGCCTTAAGGCGCTCAACTGTCTCATCTGGAAAATAGTTGATGGCATAGACCCATCGATAGCCAACAAGTTGTGCACCAGTAGGAGGTGAAACAACATTCCAGGTATGATTGGCCTGATGGGCGGCTATCTCACTGTCTGTAGCAGCACGCCAGCCAGGGTGAGCAAGAGTTTCCTCCACAGATTTAGGCAGGGAAATAGAAGATTAAGAGGAGACAAAAGTGCAAAAAGTAGGAGTGAGAATACTGTGGCAAACGAGCTGAGCCGAGCCGAGCTTTGGGGCATTCGTGCTCGGCTCGCTTAGTTTGAACTAAGGCTCGAGTTCGGCTCGGTACGTGACGAGCTTAATACTATAGGGCTCGAGCTCGGCTCGCGAAATATTCAACCAAGCTCGAGCCTGGCTCGGCTCATCAAATGGAACAAACCGAGCTTAAGCTCGTTATCAAGTTCGGGCTCGGGAATTTACAACTCCAAACACATTCCAAGAACATGATGTCAAACAAATACCATGAAGTAATATATATATATATATATATATATATATATATATATATATATAACAAACATAATCCGAGCTTTAAAGCTTGGCTCGGCTTGTTTATGAACCTAGCCTAAAAAGTTCACGAGCATGTCCAAGCCAAACTATACAAAGCTCAAGTTTGGCTCATGTATTTGACGAGCCTAATTTTTGGGCTCGGGTTCGGCTCGTTTAGTAAACGAACAAGCTCGAGCCGAGCTTTTAATGAGCCGAACCCAAACACGTTCGTGATTCGGCTCAATTCGTTTGCAGCCCTAAGTGAGATGATCAGAAGAGGTAAAATGAGAAATATGATGGGCAATAGAATGGGAACTAGTCCGTGAAGCAATAGGGGAGTCGCTAGCCACATCGGGAGAGGGAACAAGAGGCATCTGAGATGAATGAGCTGGGATCGCCGGCTTAGAGGATGATGGCTCGGGAGGAGGGTTGGGGGCATTTGGCCGCTGTCGGCGCTGATAAACCTGTATAGGAGCTGAAGGAGGAGCTGAGGAAGGAGTAGGAACCAAAGGCAGCGACAATGGTAAAGAGGGTGAACAGACAGGATCAGGTAGAACAGGAACATGAAGAGGAATCCGAGATTCGGATACAAAGAGGCTGCTCTCAGCAGGAGCAGTAAAGGAGTAAAGAAGGAGGTAGACTTAAAGAAAGTGACGTCGGCGAAAACAAATAGCTGGCGAAGTCGAGGACTGTAACAACAATAACCTTTATGGGTACGAGAGTAGCCCGGAAAGACATAACGCTCCGCTCGAGGATCCAATTTATCTAGCCCTGGGTAAGGGTGTGAACAAAGCAAACACAACCAAAGACCCATGGGGTAAGAGGAAAGGGATCACTGTGAGGATGTAAGATCGAAAATGGGGATTTTTCATCAAGGGCCGAGGAGGGTTGCCAAAAAATGGCGTTAAGGATGTCATCGCTCCAATAGGGTTTAGGAACCCGCATTTGCAAGAGAAGAGTGCTGTCAATATCAAGCAAGGACCGGATTTTGCATTCGGTTACACCATTCTGCTGGGAGGTGTAGGCACAAGAGGATTGATGGATAATACCATGAGGATAAGAACTCCTGAAAGCCATCAGAGGAAGAAAAGTATTCTCGAGCATTATCGGTACGGAAAGATTTAAAACGGCAGTTGTACTGGGTAGTAATCTCGGCATGGAGAGTACGAAAAGCAGCAAACACTTGGGATCGATCCTGAAGGGGAAAGAACCAAGTCATACGGGAGAAATTATAAAAAAATAAGGAAGTACCGATAACCTAGAAGAGACATAGTCCGGGAAGGACCCCAGACATCAGAGTGGACTAGTTCAAATGGACGCGAGACGCGGCTAACCAGCCTGGACGGGAAGGAAGTACAATGGTGCTTCCCAAGCTCACAGGCCTCGCACTGAAAGGATTGAAGAGGGCCAGAGATAACAGAGGACTGCTGAAGAGAAGGATGGCCGAGAAGGCGATGCCATTGATAGGCATCAACGGAGCTATGCAAAACAGCACGAGGAGGATCGCAATCAAGGTAATAGAGACCATCGGCCGCACGGCCAGACGCAATCGTCTTCCCAGTGGAAAGGTCCTGAAAGACACAATGAGAGGGGAAGAAATAGACCGATCAATCAATGATCAGTTTTAGTAATTTGGGTCACATACAGTAAATTAAAGGGTGACTTAAGAACACAAAGGACCGATGACAAGGGAAGACCTGGATGAGGGGAAACAGTGCCAGCACCGGAGATGGATGCAGTCGTCCCATCGGCTAAAGTAATAGTAGAAGCGAGCTGCAGGGGCTGAAACGAGCGAAGATTACCCGTTATATGGTTGGACGCCCCGGAATCAATAATCCAAGGACCAGACGTAGTAAGAAGCGAAGCAGGGGGACTATTTGGTTGTGCAAAAGGGGCAATATGGGCTTGGCGAAGCGCGCACGCAGGCGCAAAAACTAATCATAGTCAGTGCGGGAGATAGAGATTAGTCCAGTGGAGGGGGAAAGACAACCACCGCCACGGCCTAAAGATCTATCACCAACATACACACCAAGAATAGAAGCCTCAATTAAAGGGGTGGGAATCAGCAGTTGAAAGGGAGCCGAAGGCGGAGAAGTCAATCCGGTAGTATGAGGTGATCTAAGATGAGGATCCATGATGAGAGAAATATAGAGACACCCTCAAGCACACTACGGTAGAGGATAAACAAGGGAGAAGTGGAGAATCACACAACGAGCCTAGCCATAATAGTGTAGCTCCGACGAAGAGACAAAGCATAAGAATACATATAACCACTAGCCATGAGGAGAGGAGAGGAGAGGTTAGGAGATGAAGGCAGAGGCACAATAGCTCACTCAAACATTTCAACAAACACATGGTGTGCACCTTTGATAGAAAGAGAAAGGGTAGGAAAAACAAGAAAAGGGAAGGTAAACAACGAGAGGAAAAGGAGCTTAGAAGGGCCCAAAAGATATACCGCGGCTCCGAAGAAGAGAGATAGTGGAGGGAGGCATATGACTACACGTCAAAATAGAATGGCAATCTAGTGCATTAGGGCACTAGGTAAAATAGAAATGGTTGCGAAGGAATAGAAAATAGGTGATTTAAATGATGGTTAGGGTTAGGGTTTTAAGAACAAGGAAGTATAATATGGTGGGGGCAGGGTTTTAGAACATATGTTGGGGTAGGATAGAGGTTGCAGTATTGATTTGGGTAAGGGAGAGGGGATGCAGCACTGATTTGGGATTGGAGGGGGCGTCACTATTCACGGCTCTGTTCACAGGTACTATCCACTGTATTGTTCACGGTAGTAGTTCATGGCACTATTCACGGGTTTTTCACGGCACTATTCAGGGTACTGTTCACAGGTTAGGGTTAGGGTTATGGTTTGGAAAGGATGGATTTGGGGTTAGGTTTGTCCGAGAGAGAGAGAGAGAGAGAGAGGCGGACATGGTCCCTAGGGCATTGTAACCCTGGGTCTCTGATACCATGTTAGAAGATGAAGAGGAGATGCGAATGATAGAAAGAAAGAGTGAGTTGAGGATAGCTCCCCGTCATTTATTTATATAAAGAGAGAAAAGTACAATGACCACTATGCCCTTAGGCATCAACACACATACACATACTTCTACTTCTAACAGATACTATAGGAGATCGGGTATTGCTTGCATCACTATGATGTACTTTTACATATAATTTATATGCATGGATGTTATATTTACCTCATAATGTAATAACACTATTTCTTTATACTATCCAAGTTTTCTTATTTTTACTATTTTTTATTGTTAACCAAAAAAGACTGTGAGATTGACTAATGTGCATCATTGTTTAAGCTATCTGATATTGATCATATTTTCGAGAATCTTAATTTCAATCAGATCACCCAAGAGACTGGATTTTATTCTTTCAAATTTTTATAAATAGGCATTTGCTTCTATAAGTTATTTTTTAGTTCTATTTGGGAAGGTTTTTTTTTTTTTTCAGGAAAATTTGCTTATGTGCTTCATTAATGCACAGTTTATTGATCTTATGTTCATTAAATTATGGCAAATGATAAATGTGCCCCTTTTCATCACATGGGACACCCAACTGCAGTGTGCGTGGCAATCAAATCCGTTGAATCCTTTTGACGTGAAGTACATCAGCCCCTCTGAAGTCATTGATACACTGCTGCTGGGTGTCCCAAGTAATGGAAAGGGGCGCATTTATCATTTACCTAAATTATTTAATACTTCTCGATTCACTCACATGTTGATGATATAAGGATACCTCTGCATTCAGCTGTTTTTTAATTTCACTTTTTTTTTCCATCTTTTGTTTGCTGATTTTGGACTGTACTTGTCGATGTTTTCCTGGTCTTCATCATAGCAATTGAAGTATCAAGCTTTCTCATTTTCTTTTAGTCGTGTATTTTTTGAAATTGAGTAGGGTTATCAATGCTTTCTGCACTTTTTGTTCTTTTTATATGTGGGGCTATTTTGGCATGTTAGAAAGTGCATAGTGACCCCCTTTTATTTTGTTGTTTCCTTTCATTTTTTTTAGCTTACTGAAGAATTGGCAAAGGTAGAGGAGAAACTCAAGCTGACTGAATGTAATCTGGAAAACAAGGTATCATACAAAACTTCTTTATTTGCACACTTGTACATACACACATATACATCTTTATGTATATGTCTACACAGACACGTATATACCTACATGCATATATGATGACTGGTGAGCTTTGGTTGATTCCGAGAAAACATGTGCAGAATCTTGAGATTAAGAAAATAAATGATGAAAAGAAAGCATCCATGGCTGCCCAATTCGCAGCAGAAGCGACCCTTCGAAGGGTTCATGCGGCTCAAAAGGATGATGAAATGCCCCCGATCGAAGCCATTCTTGCACCACTAGAGGCCGAGCTCAAACTCGCTCGCCAGGAGGTATTCATTCTTTGCTCTAAGAAACGCTTTGAAGAAAGAAAAATGTGCTACTCAGTAACAAATCTTATAAGTGCTTCTGGTCTTTTGCAGATTGCAAAGTTTCAGGATGACAACAAGGCATTGGATCGTGTGACCAAATCAAAGGAAGCCGCTTTACTCGAAGCAGAGAGGACTGTTCAGATTGCATTGGCGAAGGCCTCGATGGTGGATGATCTACAAAATAAGAACCAAGAATTAATGAAACAGATTGAAATTTGTCAGGTATTGTTGGATCATATGCTTCCGTTTTTCTTTCATATCTTGGCTATTGTAACTGGGATGTTCTATTATTAAAGTTATGATCAGCATGGGTTTTTGAGTGCCTTTTCCTATCTACATTAGGAAGAAAACAAGATCTTGGACAAAATGCATCGCCAAAAGGTTGCAGAGGTGGAAAAACTCACCCAAAGCGTGAGAGAGCTAGAAGAAGCTGTTCTTGCCGGTGGTGCAGCAGCAAATGCTGTCAGGGATTACCAACGGAAATTTCAGGAAATGAATGTAATATTCCTATTCCCTTTATGAATGTTCTAGATGTGGAGTTTTTTCAGACCTTTCCACATTCTCTCAAGTTGACAGTCATAATGAACTCCTTATTTTTTATTCCTTAGGAGGAGAGAAAAACACTTGATAGGGAACTGGCCCGTGCGAAGGTCACAGCAAATAGGGTTGCTGTGGTTGTAGCAAATGAATGGAAAGATGCTAATGACAAAGTTATGCCTGTAAGACAATGGCTTGAAGATCGAAGGTTCTTGCAGGTATCCATTTTAAACCTTCAAGTTTTCTTCTAATGTTCCATGTTTTGCCAATTTTTATGCGGCTTCTTCTTGTTTTCCCATTTTTCATCAGTGGTACTTATTACTCTAAACTGTTGTTACAGGGAGAAATGCAGCAATTACGAGAAAAACTTACTATAGCAGAGCGTACTGCAAAATCTGAAGCACAATTAAAAGTTAGACTTTTATTTTGTAGCCATAGATACTTGCAGATGCTAGCAATTGTTTATATAATGTTTTCCTATTTTTTCTTTGTTTCAAATGTAGCTATATTTTCCTTTTGTTTCTTAGGAGAAATATCAACTGCGGCTCAAAGTATTAGAAGAGGGATTGAGAGCATCCACCAATGGTAATAACCGCACTAACTCCGAGGGGAGAAGTATAAGCAATGGTCCTTCACGTCGGCAGTCACTTGGGGGAGCTGATAATATCTCCAAATTGACTTCCAATGGCTTTTTACATAAGAAAACACCATCCCCACAATCGAGATCTTCACTTACTAGTAGCACCAGCATGGTGCTGAAGCATGCAAAAGGGACATCAAGGTCATTTGATGGCGGCACTAGGTCATTAGACAGGGGTAAAGCCCTTTCAAATGGGATGAGCCCAAGCCGTTTGCTTAACAAATCGTCTGAGGGTCCTAGAGATAGTGAGACACGTAGTACTTGGAAGGATAACCCAGATGAAAAACCCAATGAATTCTCCAATGTTGATTCAGACGATTGTGTCTCGGGATTGTTGTATGATATGTTGCAGAAAGAGGTCATAGCTTTGAGGAAAGTTGGTCATGAAAAAGATCAAAGCCTTAAAGACAAGGATGATGCAATTGAGGTTGGCATTTTTTTTTTGGGGGGTCTCTTACATCGCTATCTGTTTGAACTTATAAGCTGATTGCCTGGTGCAACTTATTGTGATCAGATGTTAGCTAAGAAGGTAGACACGTTGACTAAAGCAATGGAGGTTGAGGCCAAGAAAATGAGAAGGGAAGTCGCTGCTATGGAGAAGGAGGTAGCTGCCATGCGCGTGGGGAAAGAACATGAAAATCGGTCTAAGAGGCTTGGTAGCTCCAAGGGTCCTTATAAGTAGTTCTCAGCTGCTTCCTGGGAGGTATGTTGAAAATCTTTTATTTTAGTGTTCCTAGAGAATTAGACTAAAGGCGTGAGGATTTCTTTTATTTATTTAATATACGAACATTAATTAGATTAAAGGCATGAGATTTTATTGATTTATTTTATTTATTTAATATACAAACATTTGCGCTTGACTATTACTTTTGTTTCCTGATTTGCGGATTGATGCTAATCTGCGATTGATTTCATTCTGTGTTTTGTCCTTGAAGAATTTATTTTATCAAAATTTCTTCTTTTTTAAGTCTTCTAGGATTTCCAATATACTAGTTAGGGGCTTATGTCATCCCTTAAAATGTTTACAACACTCACCTTGTATATGGGTCTAAATCCCAACACATTGACTTTGATGGTTTGTTTAATGAGGTTCAGCCAAGTCATAAGCCCAAGTGAGGGGTGCACACCTTTAAATCTTACGGTGTATTAATAATGTTATTTTGGTTTCAATTAAATTGATTTAGCCATAAATGTATGGTTCTTAGTCGACAGGCATTTGGAATATATTATATTTTTCAGTTGAAGATACGAGGTAGATGGTGGTTGCCAAACTTCGATGCAGTATGGTCAATCAGATGTATTTCTAGTGATTTCTGCCATATTTTCATTTAGGAGCTATTTGGAGAACCTATGGGTATATCTTTTTCTCCAGTCATTTTTCCTCTGAAAATATTATAATTTTTTAATCCTCCAAGAAGAATTGAAATGGAGACAAAGATCTTGGGTTAACTGGCTCAAGGAGACAAGAACATAGCCTACTTTTAGGTAAATGCTCTGGAGTTTCGGGGAGGAGTCTCATCTCTGTGCCAAAGTGATAGAAAGTAAGTATGGTGCTGCGCCAGTCATTGGAAGTCTGAGGACAGATTCAGGCAGTCGGGGGTAACGGTGTTGAGAGACATCTTGAGATTTAAACACAAGTTTATAGAAGGAGCTAGATTTAGGGTTTATTCAGGGGATCAAATAAAGGTTATGGCAAGACAAGTGGTGCTCTCAGCTTCCCTTGAAGGACATATTCCAAGACCTATACATGATAACAGTATCCAATAATAGGGTGTTGTGGATACCGGTATTTAGAAGGTACTTATTTGATAGAGAACTTCAATCGGTGGCTAGGTTTCTAGAGACATTAGGAGGGTGCTCCATCGAGTTGTTTGGAGAGGATAAACGGGTTTGGATCTAGAATTCTTCTGGTGTCTTCATTGTCAAATCATTCTGTCACCATCTTGTGCCTTGCCATGCTCTTTCCAGAGTAGCTAGAGTTTGGACCTTCTAGGCAACACCTAGGGTATGTACTCTTGGCTGGGTTGCCCTACATGATGTTTGTATTTTAATACAAAAATAGCCCTTGTTGGTATTTTACAAAGTTCTTTTGTTACAAAAAGAAGCCACTTTGGTTTGTAAAATGAGTTTGCTCACTTCCTTCACTAAAGCGAATAGTCCCGTATTGGAAAGTGGAGAAAAGCTTCATGTGGTTATATAGCTTTTCACTTAGCTTTGTGAATGAGAAGAGGAGAAAGGGGGCCTACGTGCATGAGCCACCAAGTGGACCCGGTGGGCTTTTTGGATATACCACACGCGGGCCGGCCGGCTTGGCTCGGCTGGCCGCCGCCGGTCGGCCGCGTGTGTGAGTCAAGGTTTTTCCTTCCCCTACATTTTAATTTTTGTTTCTGTCTGTTTAACTTCTCTTTACCTTCGGCGTTATTGATCAGATAAGCATACCTGAGTAAGCCGGCTTACTAGAACGCCATTAGCTGGGTAAATAACGGCACAGTTCTTGAGTAAGCCGGCGTACTTTAATAACGCTGGCGTACCTGAATAACGTCGGCGTGCCTAAACGTTGTGGCTGTTGAAATGTGACCGTTCGCATCTGTAACGTCTTTTGAACGGCTATTTTCTTAAAGGGCGTCTTTACTCCATTAAAGGGTGTATTGAACGGACATGTTTTGGTATATAAAAGATGATGTTCTCTGTGGTTTTTACTCACAACAGAACAACGAAAAACTACTGTTTTCTTCTTGCTTTCTCTACTTTACTGTAAACAGAGATTTCTATCTTCCTCTTTTATTTTACGTATTTTGTTGGGCTACCGGAGTGTTTGGGTTGTTCGAATCTCCTTGATCGTGCAGTTCTTGGAGATCGACGGTGCGTCGGGCTATTGTATCCTGGGGGTGATTGCGACCAGTAATTTGTTGCATCGGAATTAGTTTCTACAGAGGCGCAAATTCACCTTAAAGAGAGCGACATAGTCCGTGCCTCATCTCGCCGCATCGGAAAAGGTTTCACTAACATCATTTGTTTGTTGTTTCTGTTTCTCAACAGAAGTCTGGTAAGCCGTATTATTCCCTAAATCCACAACAATTTTAAGTTGAATTTGTACTGTCTCTATATAATATGACATCACGCGATGAAGTCTTATCGGATTCCTCCAATCCGAATAAGCCTTTTCGTTTTAACGGTGCAAACTTTAAGAGTTAGAAGAAGATGTTCTTTTATCTATCCACGAAAAAGGTAGCCCATGTATTAACTGAAGCAAAGACATGGAGATCAGAACTAGAACCGACTCGTTCGGTATTGAAAAAATAGTGGAAAGAATCTGATTTCTTATGTCAAAATTTTATCTTGAATAGCCTTTCCTATGAATTGTATGATTTCTATAATGACTCTTAAGATTCTATGTCACTTTGGGAAGCATTACAGAAAAAATATGATACTGAAGAGGCGGGTTCAAAGAATTATGTTGTTAGTAAATAATTTAGATTTTACATGGTTGATGAGAGGACTGTTATATCACAGACACATGAACTACAAAAATTGGTCCATGACATTCTTGCAGAAATAATGGTCGTTAGTGAACACTTTCAAGGGGCTGCTGTGATTCACAAGTTGCCTCCTTCATGGAAAGATTTTAGAAACTCTCTTTTACATAAATCTAAGGGACTTTCAATGGAAAGTCTTCTCGTCTGTCTTAGGATTGAAGAAGAGAATCGTAACCAAGATAAGAAAGGGGAAAATGTTAGTAATGTAAATGCTATTTCTGTTGTTTAAAGTTCAAACCAGAAACCGCAAGTGAATCTGAAGCCTAAGAAGAAGATGATGAAGAGGAAACATAACGAAAACCGAGGTACCTATAAGAGTTAGAACCAGAACCCAAAAAATAATAGTGATTATTCTAAGGTTGTTTGTTACAACTGTGGGTTGAAAGGGCGTTTTTCTCGGATGTGTCGACAAAAGAAAGGTGCACAAGTCCCTCAGGCCAATGCGACTGAAGAGCCACTTGTGGCTATGATCACTAAGGTGAATACCGTTGGGGGGTCTGATGGGTGGTGGGCTGACACAGGGGCTTCTCGTCATGTGTGTTATGACAGAAGTTGGTTCAAGACTTATGCACCTGTTGAAAGTTATAAGGTGTTGTTGGGAGACTCTCACACCACTAAGGTACTCGGAACTGGGGATGTTGAACTCCGATTCACTTCTGGGCGGAGAGTGCTACTGAAGGATGTTCTTCACACTCCTGAAATGAGGAAGAACTTAGTTTTTGGTTTTTTGTTAAATAAGGCTAGATTTAAACAAACTATTGAATCTGATCAGTACATTGTAACTAAGCATGGATCCTTTGTTAGGAAATGATGTGGTTGTGATGGGATGTTTAAACTCAATGTTGAAATGAATGAAATTTCTTCTTCTGCTTATATGCTTGATTGTGTGAATTCATGGCGTGCTAGATTATGTCACATAAATAAGAAGTATGTGCATGGTATGAGACATGAGTACACTTGATTTATTCCCAAAAATAAATTTAGAAGATTTTCAAAAGTGTGAAACTTGTAGTATGGCAAAAATAACTAGAAAGCCTTTCAAAAGTGTTGAAAGAAATTCAGAGTTATTAGAGATAGTCCATACTAACATCTGTGAGTTAGATGGTATCTTAACCCGTAGTGGTAAAAGATACTTTATAACTTTCATAGATGATTTTTCTAAATATTCAATCATTTATTTGATTAGGCAAAAGAGTGAAGCCTTGAAAATGTTTAAGGAATATTTGTTATAAGTTGAGAACCAGTTTTACATGAAAATCAAGAGACTTAGAAGTGATAGAGGGGGTGAGTATGAATCACTAGCGTTTACTGATTTTGTGAAATCTTTAGGGATTATACATGAAACCACTGCTTCTTACTCCCCTGCCTTAAATGGGGTTGCAGAAAGGAAGAATAGAACATTAGTTGAACTTACAAATGATTTACTCCTAAGTTCAGGAGCTCCTTCTAACTTATGGGGTGAAGCAATTCTAACTTCAAACCTAATGTAAGTTACTTTAGAGTTTGGGGTTGTTTAGCCTATGTTAGACTTCCTGATATTAAAAGACCCAAAATAGGAAGTAAAGCCATAGAATGTGTTTTTATGGGTTATTCTTTGAAAAGTAAAACTTATAGGTTCCTTGACCTAAAAAATAATGTAATTGTTGAATCAGAAGATGCTGAATTTTTTTAGGACAAATTTCCTTTTAAATCTAGACATAGTGGGGGTACTAAACATGGTTTAGATGAACACACTGAAACTGAAATTGAACCAAGGCGAAGTAAGAGGTCTAGAATAGCCAAGGATTTTGGCCCTGACTTCTGTGCCTTTATCTTAGAGGGAGATCCATCTTCCTTAGATGAAGCTTTATCCTCTTTGGATGCTGATTTTTGGAGGGAAGCCATCAATGATGAGATGGAATCTTTGATGTCTAACCAAACTTGAAAAGTGGTAGACTTGCCTCCAAGATGTAAAACTATTGGTTGTAAGTGGGTTCTTAGAAGAAAACTAAAACCAGATGGAACCATAGATAAGTTTAAACCAAGGCTAGTGGCCAAAGGCTTTAAACAAAAAGAGAACATAGATTTCTTTGACACTTACTCTCCAGTTACCAGAATCACATCTATAAGAGTCTTAATTGCAGTGGCAGCCATCCATAACCTTGTTATCCATCAAATGGATGTAAAGACCGCATTTCTAAATGGTAGTTTAGAAGAGGAGATCTATATGGATCAACCTGATGGTTTTGTTGCCTTTGGTCAAGAAGACAAAGTGTGTAAATTGTTGAAATCACTTTATGGTCTTAAACAAGCACCTAAACTATGGCATGAGAAATTTGATAATGTTGTTATATTAAATGGGTTTAAGATAAATGAAAGTGATAAATGCATTTGCTCTAAGTATTTTGATTCATGTTGTATTATCATTTGCTTGTATGTTGATGATCTTTTGATTTTTGGTTCTAACTTAGAAGTAGTTAATAAAACCAAAAGCTTGCTTATGCAAAACTTTGATATGAAAGATCTTGGTGAAGCAAATGTAATTTTGGGAATCAAAATAAGTAGATCTGAAAATGGTATTTCACTTGATCAATCCCATGATATTGAGAAAATACTTAAAATACAAGTATTTTAACTGTAAACCTGTTTGTACTCCTTTTGATCCTAGTATTAGATTGTATTCTAATGATGGTGACAGTGTGTATCAAAAGGAGTATGCTAGTATCATTTGTAGTTTAAGATATGCTACAGATTGCACTAGACCTGATATTGCATGCTGTTGGTTTGCTATGTAGATATACTAGTTGTCCTAGTATAGAACATTGGAATGCTATATCACGTGTAATGAGATATCTTAAACGTACTATTACTAATGGGATTCATTTTCAGAGATTTCCTGTTGTATTGGAAGGATTCAGCGATGCGGATTGGAATACTTTGTCAGAAGATTCCAAAGCTACCATAGGTTATGTATTTACTATTGGTGGTGGTGCTGTCTCTTGGAGATCCAAGAAACAAACTATAATCGCTCAATCTACTATGAAATCAGAACTAATTGCACTAACCTCTGCTTGTGAAGAAGCTACTTGGTTAAAGAATTTTTTATCTGACATACCTGTGTGGTATAGACCTGTGTCTGCAGTTTTGATTCATTGTGACAGCATGACAACCATTGGAAGAGTACATAAGAAGTACTATAATGGAAAGTTGCGACAGATCTGAAGAAAGCACAGTACTGTGAGAGAGTTGATATCCAATGGCGCAGTCATCGTTGATTTTGTGAGATCAGGTGATAACTTAGCAGATCCCTTAACTAATGCCTTATTAAGGGAGAAAATATGCATTACATCAAGGGGGATGGGACTTAAGCCCATTAATGAGTAATTACCTATGATGGATACCCAATCTAGGGACTAGAGATCCCAAGAACTAGATTTTCAATGGGAAAAACGAGTCATAGTGTAATTGGTGGACGGTGCCACGATCATGCTAAATATGAGTTTATCTCGAAGTCCGTCCCTATGGTGTAACCCAACATGATATCCTGAAGCTTTGTGAGGTTGAGTATTTTACTCTTCATGAGATCTATAACTCATATGAGTGGGATGTCTAGGCTACTGGAGCATCCTTGATAGGAAGTAGGCCGCTTCCAAAGAGAATGTGGGCTTAATTCTCTTCTGCTTACATGGATACTGGGATGTGCACAGGGCCATAATGTGCAAGTTTGGAAGAACCAATATAATACTTTAGCTTCATGGGTGTGGTGTATTTCTTTCTAGCTCCCAAGGATTGTAGTTCAAGACATAGTCACTTCAATTCCTGGCAGTTAGAATACACTTACACTAAGTAAAGGTTCAAGACATAGTCACCTTTATTATGCGTGTTGCTTCGCCGGTTGCCCAACACAAGTTATATTTTATTTTAAAATATTTTCTATTAAAATAAGTGGGGGATTGTTGGTATTTTAATACAAAAATAGCCCTTGTTGGTATTTTACAAAGTTCTTTTGTTTACAAAAAGAAGCCACTTTGGTTTGTAAAATGAGTTTGCTCACTTCCTTCACTAAAGCGAATAGTCCCGTATTGGAAAGTGGAGAAAAACTTTATGTGGTTATATAACTTTTCACTTCCTTAGCTTTGTGAATGAGAAAAGGAGATAGGGGGCTTACGCGCATGAGCCACCAAGTGGACCCGGTGGGCTTTTGGCTATACCACACATGCGCCGCCCGGCTCGGCCGGCCGCGTGTGTGAGTCAAGGTTTTTCCTTCCCCTACATTTTAATTTTTGTTTCTGTCCGTTTAACTTCTCTTTACCTTCGGGGTACCTGAGTAAGCCGACATACTAGAACGTCATTAGCTGGGTAAATAACGGCGCAGTTCTTGAGTAAGCCGGCGTACCTTAATAATGCGGGCGTACCTGAATAGTGCCGGCGTTCCTAAACGTTGTGGCTGTTGAAATGTGATCGTTCGCATCTGTAACGTCTTTTGAGCGACTATTTTCTTAAAGGGCGTCTTTACTCCATTAAAGGGTGTATTGAACGGACATGTTTTGGTATAATAAAGATGATGTTCTCTGTGGT
This sequence comes from Tasmannia lanceolata, assembly GCF_043159265.1. Lineage (NCBI taxonomy): Eukaryota > Viridiplantae > Streptophyta > Magnoliopsida > Canellales > Winteraceae > Tasmannia > Tasmannia lanceolata. The sequence continues at coordinate 4,554,033 of NW_027518721.1, forward strand.
TTTTACACACAATAGAACAACGAAAAACTACTGTTTTCTTCTTGCTTTCTCTACTTTACTGTAAACAGAGATTTCTATCTTCCTCTTTTATTTTACGTATTTTGTTGGGCTACTAGAGAGTTTGGGTGGTTCAAATCTCCTTGATCGTGCAGTTCTTGGAGATCGACGGTGCGTTGGGCTGTTGTATTCTAGGGGTGATTGTGGCCAGTAATCTGCTGGATCGGAATTAGTTTCCGTAGAGGCGCAAATTCACCTTAAAGAGAGCGACATAGTCCGTGCCTCATCTCGCCGCATCGGAAAAGGTTTCACTAACATCGTTTGTTTGTTGTTTCTGTTTCTCAATAGAAGTCTGATAAGCCGTATTATTCCCTAAATCCACAACACGATAGGATTCAAACAGTCGATTTCATGCGTCAGCGGAAAATGTTAATCATTGACCATTGCGCACTTTGCATAGAGGTTGGGAAATCAATGGACTATATTTGTATTCACTCCAGGATGGGAAGGGAGCATGATGGCAAGGGAGGTCTGTAGTCGTATCCTAAGAAGATTTGATCTCTTTTACTCTACTGATGATCTTATCCTCTTCCAGCAAGGAAGTCCTAATTTTAGACACAATTGAGTTCAGAGAGTGGTCGTCAATTAGAACTTCGAAGTTCTAGGCTTCCAGTGAGGGGAAGTTTGTAGAAGTTTATTCTCCATGGATGGGGATAGAGCTCCAAGACCGGACGACTTTTGCTTGGATTTCTTCCAGTAGTGTTGAGATTACGGTTAAACCCAATGTCATGACCTTGTTCGAGGATTTCTACAGTTCCATGCAGGGTTTTAAATTTCGGCCGAAACGAAACGAAATGGCCGAAATATTTTGGTTTTGGCCACGGCCGAAACGAAATTTACTTGAAGCCGTTTCTTTACAAGTTTTCACTGGAATTTCGGAAATTTCGGTTGAGATTTCTCTTTTAGCCATTTTTACAAAATTTTACATATGTCCACCGAAGTTTTAAAAATGTCCACCGAAATGTTATATTTTCCATTGAAAACTCGCCGAATATTTTTACATGATTTCAGCCAAAATTTTGGCCAAAACCAAAATATTTCTGTTTCGGTGGTGGGCCGACACCGACACCGAAACCGAAATTTAAAACCTTGGTTCAATGCCACTGCACAAAAGCACGGGAGCTACTTTCATTGCCATTACCCCCAAGAAAAATGGCGAAGATAGGCTCTTGGATTTCAAACCTTTTAGCCTGGTTGGCAGCGTGTACACAATTTTGGCAAAAGTACTCACGGATAGAATTATGACTATTATGGGGGAGTTAATTTCTTTGAACCAGAGTGATTGTGTCCACGACGAACAGATTTTGGACGGTGTCCCATTCCGAATGAGTTAGTGGATCACTATTCTCACTTTTAGATTAAAGGAGTTCACTGTAATTTAGATATTGAAAAGGCTTATGATACAATAGATTGGGGCTGCCTCGACTTTATCATGGGACGGATGGGCTTCGACGCCAAATGTGGATCTTGGATTCTTAATTGTATATCTTGCATGTGGTTCTCTATCTTGATCAATGGATTGCCTCATGGTTTCTTTAAGGGTTCAAGGGGTCTTTGGCCAGGGGTTTCACTTTCTCCATTCTTGTTCAGCATGTTGTCGGAAGCTCTTAGCAAGATGTTGGATAAGGCTAAGGAGCTTGGTTTAATTGAGTGTTTTAGGATCAATCCCTTTGGATTTGAGGTCTCCCTTCTTCAGTATATGGATGACACTTAATTATTTAGCTGCGCTAAAGAAGAGAGAAAATAGATCTTAAGGCGGTTATTTGATGTTGTGAAGCCACCAAGGGGCAACTACCAAATTTTATTAAATCCTTGTTGATGAGCATTCATTTGAATCAGGATGAGGAGGAACTCTGCGCTTGTATCGTAGGATGTGGAGTGGGCTTCATCCCTAATAATTATCTAAGCCTTCCAATTTATGGGAGGAGCCCTCACAAAGCCCTTTGGCATCCAACCATTGTGAAAATTAGAAAAAGCCTCTCATTGTGGAAAAAGAACACTCTATCCTCAAGAGGGATCAAAAGGGCGACTTACCGTTATCAAAGTGGTGCTAGCAAACCTTCATTTGTATTATATGTCGGTGTTCAAGTGCTCAATCAATGTGGTTAACCATATTGAAGAAATTCAACAGAATTTTCTTGGGGATGATTCAGATACCAAGAGAAGATTTCATTTGGTGGAGTGTGGCTTGTATCGTGGGATCTGCAGTGGGCTCCATCTCTAATGTTTATTTGTGTCTTCCAATTTGTGGGAGGAACCATGGCAAAGCCCTTTTGCATCCAACCATTGAGAAAATTTAGAAACACCTGTCACCATTAAAAAAAAATTAGAAACACCTGTCAATCTGGAAAAAGAAGACGCTATCCTCAGGAGGGAGAATTACCTAGATCAAAGCAGTGCTAGCAAATCTTGATTTGCATTATATGTCCATTTTCAATTGCTTAATCAATGTGGTTAACCGCATTTGAACAATTCAACGGAACTTTCTTTCGGATGATTCCGATACTAAGAGAAGATTTCATCTGGTGGAGTGGAAAGAGATCTGCAAGCCTAAATATGCCAAGATTTGGGGATTAGAAGCTTGAAATTGATCAACAAGGCCCTTCTAGGTAAATGGCTATGGAGGTTCGGGGAACATTGCAAGTTTTTATTAAGATCTATGGTAGTGGGAAAGTATGGCGAATAAGTCGGATGTTGTATGCCCTTAGATAAGTACATGTTGAGGATCCCAACCATTTGGAGAGGTATTATCCATCATAATAGTTCTTGTCTTTTCAAAGAGGAAATCATCTCAGAGTCAGAAACAGTCTAACATTAAATTTTCGCTTTATCTGTGGTGCAAAGATACATCCCCCAAAGTTAAATTTCCTGATCTTTTCCGAGTAGCGTTGGATCCGGATTGCATGGTGAAAGATGTGTCATTAGACAACATGGTTAGATTGACCGGAACATACAGTTTCACAAGAACCTTTTTTGGCATAGACGTAAAGAGGGTGGCTAATTTCATGGATCTGTTAAGCTATCTACGTTAAGAAGTATGAAGAGGACATGAGGATTTAGATCTGGGAACTAGGTGGTGTGTTTTTGGGCCGACCTTTCTACCAGTGCCTGAAGCCCGCTTTGACTTCCTCGATAACGCGCTAAGCATGGAAATCTCCTGCCTCTACTAGAGTTTGTGTCTTTGCATAGACTGCATGCCTCACTAAATTTCTCACAGCTGACCATCCCAGAAACCAGAGAACAATCATCGTCGACCATTGTGCTTTCTGTCTCGAGGCATGATACCGTAGATCACTTGTTCATTCATTGCAAGTGTGCTTGGGAGACATGGTCTTTAGGGTTTCAAATATTTGATATTTTATGGATTCTTCCAGTGCACATCAAGGACCACTGTGATAGTTTATCTTTTGCCCCAAGCCTAGAACTTATGTTAATTAACATATTATTTAGGTGTATTATTATTTTTATTTGCTATTTCTTTAGTTAAAGTAATTGTTTCTACATTTTTGCTTGAACTAATAACTAAAAAACTTATTAGACTAGCAAACAGACAGGCAACCAATATGCTCGGCAGCATAGTCCATATCTAATAAATCCCCTTAAACTATCAAATAATTATTTTTAGTTGATGCAACTATTCAAAAAATAATATTAAAAATAGAAGCACATATACATGGTCAAAACCACGGTTACATTGATTCCTTCTAAATGGGCGAAGAATCGTCTCGGACGCATCTCAGACTCCAATACTTCAAGATTCTCTGAGACACTTCTAGATCTCTCTCTTTTTATTTTGGTTGTTTCTGAATACTACTACCACAACATTATTATTACCATATGTTTTGAGTTTTACACATCCTAATATAGAGTTTCTTTGATAGAAATAAAATATTATATCTACTTATGAAAATATTCAATATGTTACTTATTATAACCATATTATTATGTAAAAAATAAATTTTTAGAATTGATTAAAATATTTTGGCGAATCCACAAATCGTTCTTTTTGAGGTTTGCCAAATCCGACACTTGTATCCGTACTGATGCAACATAGCATACAAGCAGGGTGGCCAATCCCAGAGGTTTGTTCAAGATAAAATATCGAAGCAAGGTAACCAATCTGAGGCACAGCTTATCCAAGGATTTCTATATCCGTGGATAACGACCTCATTATTTTTAGTCCGTTTTTTTTCATTGTGGCTAGAACAGAAAGCTACTTTTGGGACTTGTTGATCTCGAGAGTTTGGAAATCCCATCATGACTTGTGAAAGTCCCAAAACACTGTAATTCACAATCTTCGTTTTTTTCCTATTCTTTTTACCTTGCAATTTGTAGGCCTCTGGTTGGTAACTTGGTATCTCAGGCAAGTTTTTAAATTTCGGTTTCGGGGGTAATTTCAGTCCTCACCGGAACCAAAATTTTAGCCGAAGTCCTGAAATTTCAGTAAAGGCTCGAAATGTCGTGTTTTTGGGCCAAAATTTCCAATCTCAGCCCACTGATCTGATGACTAAATCATCCGATTGCTGTTTGGGCTATGGCCCATCATGTGATGGCTCAATGAATGAAGAGTCCCAAGCATCATAGATGCGGTCCTTTATGTATGGTAGAGAAAGTCCTTTATGACTTGCTGGAGTGCTTAGTGGCTTCAAAGCATAGGTTACCGGAAGCTCCCTAATTCGGTGGGAAGCTCGGTTTGGAAGCATAATTCTTCTCATTTCCCAAATATAGAGGAAGCATGCTTCTTCCTATTTGGGTGATAATGTTTTCCTAAGAGTGCTTCCCTTTTGGTAATGCCCAAAGGACTGTCTTTAGAAAGATATTACTTTTAAAACTTTAACTCCAGCTTGTAAATTTATAAATCCCTAAAACTTATAATTCTAATCAGCTGTTAAATCCACTTTAACTAGTTGTTGGATCCTAACGTACATTTTACTCGTCCCCCTAGCCTACCATACCCGTCTCATTTTATATGTTTCACATTCACTTCCAATGAAGTGTGTTACATTCTTAATTTTCACGCCAGTGAAGCGTGTTATATATTTAACTCGTCCCCCTAGCCTACAATACGCGTCTCATTTTATATGTTTCACATTCACTTCCAATGAAGCGTGTTACATTTAGTTTTCACTTCCCAAGAGTTTTCTCTGTACTTTCCTCATTGCTTCCTTAGGGTCTGTTTGGACACCGGCAAAGTTGTAGGAAACAGAAAATGTGATGTCACCGACGAGAGAAGGAAAGGCATGTAAAATCAAGAATGGGAAAAGTATGAAGAAAGGAGAAGTAAATAGTAAAAGGTGAGAGAGAGAGAGAGAGAGACAATCTCTCTTAAAAGTAAGAGAGAGAATTTTACTTTCCCACATTTTCCTCTTAAATTGGAGGAGAAGTTTTATTTTCCAAATGCAATGCCACATGGGCCGACCAGTCGTAGACAAGGAAATTGCCATTTTCGAGATTTTACTTTCCCGCATACCCAAACACACCAATGAATAGTGTTTTAAGGGAAAAAAATGTTACTTCTACTTTCCCAATGTTTTGTGGTCGTTTGGACGCTAGGAAAGGAAGGGGAAAGGGTGACGTGGCCGACAAGGAAAGAGAATATCCTAGCATACATTTAACTCATCCTCCCTAACGTACCAAGGACGGATCTAAGATAAGAATTCCAAATTCCACACACAACCCCCCCCCCCCCCCCCCCCCCACACGAAAAATTTGAGATGAGTTTAAGTCTTTAAGATAGGACTTCAAAATCCCCAATACCCTTTACCCCTCCTAAATTTCACTCTTTATCATGAAGAGGGGCAATGCCCTTACGGCAATGTCTTGGGTATTTTCAAAGCCTTCTTATCAAAATCTTTATTTTAATGCAAAAGGATCTCAACTTCCAACTTTTTCTCTGGTTTCTCCTCAAAAGGACAGTTTTTGCCGTTCCAGTACTCTCTCTCTCTCTCTCTCTCTCTCTCTCTCTCTCTGTGGTGCGCGTAGAAGGATCTCCAATGCCTCTGCTGCTCCTCTACCAAAGAAAACCCTACGAGATTAAGCAGCGAAATGCCTGTCCTATAATTGTATAGGCTAATTAGAAACTTCTCATCCAATCAATTACTTGCCCGGCTTAGTTAGAAACGACTCATCCAATCATTTATTGATTAGTGTATAACAATCATTTTTTGCGCCCCCCTCCTCAAGACCAAATTCCTCGCTCCGCCCTCATACCCTACCATACCCATCTCATTTTATATGTTTCTCATTCACTTCCAATGAAGCTTAGTACATTCTTAGTTTTCACTTCCTACATGAGTACATTCTTAATTTTCACTTCCCTCATGTTTTCTCTTTACTTTCTTCATTGCTTCCTTAGGGTCCGTATGGATGCTGGGAGAGAAATGAGAAAGGGAAAGGGTAACGTGTTACGTGGCTGACTGTGAAAGGGAACATCTGGACTCGGAAAAATTTTCGATTCTAGGTGCTGTTTAATTTTTTCAGTAGGAGAGGGGAAAACTTTAGACTAAATATTCTGCTCCGTCTTCCAAAAGTCTGTCTTTGTCTAAGTCATGCTATGCCACCTGCTTTGTTTATCCAACCAAGGTTTTAAATTTAAGTTTCGATCGACACGAAAACAAAAACATTTCAGTTCGATTGGAAATTTAAGTGGAAATCTTGTAAAATCATGAAAATGTATGGAAGCGTATGCAAATGATGCAATTTTAAGATGAAACTTTGGGAACTGCCAGGGTAAACACAAATAAATACATTAGAAACCATCACATAAGCAAGCTAGTCATCCACAATGGCTTAATCACGTTGAACACTTAGTGACAGGCATTTTCGCACATGTCTAGAACAATAAAATTAATAAAGAAGTACAATGTAATGAATTATAAACACAATGACCAGTCTCCCCTCTAAGAACCCCAACTTTATGTAGCCCATACTGATCTGACATCTCATGCATAAGCTAAGAGGTTACTTTACTGGGTAGTACAATGATGTTGCCTACCAAATATCATTCCAAATATTAATGAAATGCAAAGTAAAATAGCGTACAAAAAAAACATTTTCCCTTTCTGTGCTAAGTTAGAGTGCTAAGTTAGAGGCTCATCATTTGAATGATGCTTATGTTTACACGACCAGTGAGAGATGTGTTTGACGGGGTGCGAAGAGAGAGAGAGAGAGAGAGGATTCCCTTCCTTTCCTCTTGTATCGAGAGGGAAATAAAGGGACAGAAATGGGGTGCAACTTCGGTCGATGAGCCACCGACAAGAAGAGGATTTTTCGATGCTTTCATAGTTAACCAAACAGTTGTTTAAAGGCGTTCAACTGGGAAAAATTACTATTTTAGTTATACTTTCCGACTTTTCAGGGCATCCAAACCGACCCTATGTGATTTCACGCTTTCCACATTTTCTCTTTTTAAACCCATCGCATCTTCCTGCATCGCTCTTCACTTTTGCTTCCTACTCCAGAAACCATGTTTCAAAGTTCTGACCCTTTATTGAAGCCCCATGGCATTAGGTGCATCATTCCCTTTAAATTAATTTGTTACAACTAAAGTGTTGATGTTCTCATTATTCTCAAACTTTAAAAAATATTTATATGTTCTCGTTCGTTGAAGTCTTTTTTTTCCGACATTAATCTCTTTTTAGGGTCTAAATCAGTCAGGATTTCCGACGTTTTAAGCTGCAAAGACCTTAAACAGATTTTGAAGTAGGACAATTTTTATGCACTCAATATCATTTCACATGTATAGTCGTATGACAGCTCACAACAGCCAGAATTTGGCTAATTTTTATTCTGTTGTAATTCTGAGGAAATTGGATCCTAATTATCTAGTGATTTGAGATCAATTCTCTCACATCCCAGCTTACCTATAAAAAAAAGTCGATCAATCCTCTGTTCTAAATATTGGATTTTTGGCTGGTGGAAATAAAATTTAGCCTCATCTCATTTTTTGCAGAAATGCACCCCAAAGCAGAATGATGCGCAACCTCCAATGACAGCATGATCAAATCGAAAGCCGGTAAGGATTATCTGTGTAGGGTTCATTTCTTTCTTTCTTTTCTCTTCACTGATTTTAAGATTATCACGGGCGGGCTGACGAAACTACGATTGTGAGCTCCGGAAAATGAAATCGGAGGGAGAAATCTGTCTGTTACTGACTTGACAGCTGATGTATTAAAGTAACAAAAAGAACATTGAACGTTGGCTAACCTTTTGGCAGGTTTTTGTTTGAGAAACAGTGGCTTGCTTGATTGTATAGGTGGTTGAGAGTTCTTATATTTTCCTCTTTTTTGTTTCTAAACTTGTAATTTGCAGCAGTGTGATGGTGTTTGCTTCGAGATTGTGAATATTCTTGTAATCAGGTCAGTGCTTTCACGCGCTGTATTTAGTGAGTGCTAATTTTAGTGATCTGGAGATTGTCTTTTGGGCCAATTTCCATATAATGTGGAACCATTTTTCTTAAAGGTGAGTCCTGTAGTTGTGTACTTGAACTTTTGCCCGCACCTGTCTTTTGAGAATCTAGGGTTAACTACGTTTTGCCAATTTGCTCTTTGCCAGGTTTCATTAAACCGAATCTAAATGAAATAAAAGGCAACATTTAATGAAAGCAGCTCATGCTAAAACAAGCCTAAAAAAAGAGTTAATAAAAGCAGCAATTAAATTAAAAGCAATCATGCCTAAAGATATGCAAGCATACCTTTCATGCTTTTTTCTGGGTGCTGGGAAGAGAAGGGTGAGGTGATACTGATGGTTTGATGATTTTTAGGTCATCCATGGAGAGTGGGAAGTGAAGCAAGTGATATTGAAATCTTACCCTTTTATGAACTTATAGTTTTACAGCGTTGGGAGGACGGAGGGAACACAAACTCTTGCATTTAGGGAGATGATTTTTGCCCCCGTCCCTCCCCTATAGGATTATGCGCCGCCCTTTGAACGTGATTTGATGTCAAAAAGCGTTATTGCCCACATCTCAGGTTAAGTTAAAGAAGGGGGGGGGGGGGGGGGGGGGGGGGGGGGGGCGCGAAAAAATCATCTCCCTTTTTTACTGATATTGTAAATGTTAGGTTACATTGGATCTATTGGAGCTCCCTTGTGGGGGTGCCCTTAAGTTAAATATTCCTCTAATTTTTCATGGAAATGGTTTTGTAGGATGTGAGATTGAATTTCAGTATAACTTCCAGCTAAGCCAATTACTTAGTGGGATCAGTTGTGGCTCACCACATGTGACAATAATTGAGTCTTGACTGAATTTTAGTTTGATTATGCGGAGAGATTTGGTGTAATATTCTATTTGTGTAATCAATTTCAATAATAATTTACTGAGGAGTAATTGGCTGTATTAGCTTACTAATGTGTGTACCCAATTCATCACCATCCGATTATGACAATCTAAGAGGTGGTGTAGGACCCATGTAATGGCATACTAACTCAGCTATAGATGAGGTGAAGGGCCACCCTATATTACAATACCGTCAGCTGAACAAACACACTTGGATCACAACAACAATTAACTAAACATAATAAAGGGTTAACTTAGATTACATTGCGGCTAAACAAACACAGTGCAATCACAATAACTCATGCAAGAAGATACAACATGAAAATCAAGACATCTAAGCAGATAAATTGAAATTAACCTACATGGACGACAGTAAAACCAGAAGTCCTATATCAACCACCAAATTCTGCCCCTAAGAATGCTGCGATAAAGTGAGAGATTGATTACTCAGTTTCTGTATCACAGATCTGAATCCTGTCGGCTCGCCAAACATAGTTCATGCAGCTCATTCAGTATCCACTCCTCGCCCGTGTGACCGCCCAAGACCATGACTCTAGTCCCCCCAACTACACAAGTACTGTGACCCCAAGCGAATTTAGGAGGCTGGCCAGGCACATTAAGAATCCTCCACGCGGGTTTCTCCTCCGAAGGATCCAAAAGGAAGAGCTGTGAAGCGGAGTGTAGACCCGCAATGGAACCTCCAAAGATGATAATCCTCCCACAAGGCATGCTTACAGCCACATGGTCGAGCCTCGGAGGAGGAGCTATTGCACTCTGGCTGCTCACACCCGCGAACCCATTACCTCCCAATTGCCTCCATTGTGGCTCATCATCTTCCAAATCAATTGTGTAAGCTTCGGACGATCTCAATCTCAAGGGTCCACCCTTTGCGAGACCGCCAAACATTAGAATTTTTGTCCTTCCATAGACTGAGAGTGTGTGTCCCAATCTTGAGGGTGGAGACCATGAAGTAGGTATCTCCCTCCACATTGGCTTCTCCATGGTTAGGTCTAAAAGAAACGTGTCGCTTAAAAGTACGCCGGACTCTGTACACCCACCTGAGACAACTAATTTTGAGCCATCGACAGTGCACGAACTATGCCAAGATCTTGGAAGGGGAGGACCTTCGCCGGATACTTCCTTCCAAGTTGGCTGATGGGCATCCAAATCCAACACAAAAACATCATTCAACAATCCCTTACTCCCACATCCCCCAAATACCACTAACCACGAACCATTCAAGCACGAAAGTGTATGGCCCCAGCGTCCAGGAGGAGAGCAAGTTACTTTAATTCTGCGCCATTCTGGATTTGCAGCATCTAAGTTGAGAACAAATGTGTCATCCATAGGTTGCATATTCACTCCCTCCCCTCCAAACAGAACAAGTCGATTCCCAACCGCACACGCACTGAAATTGCACCGTGAAGGCTCCACCCCACCTCCAACCGTGAATTTCTTCCAGGCGGCGGCCTCTAGAGTGGTCAGTTCCCTCGCTAGGCGGCCCCATCCTAGTCTATTGGTCATCAACTCCAATGTGTCTGTCACTTCTGTTCCCCACGCATTTTGACAGACCAATTTTCGCAGATATTCATTTTTCGTTAGTTGACGAAGCCTTCTCGAGACTGACCCAATAGATGCAACGTCTCTGGGTGTCAAGCGGGATAAGATATTATGGGCTAAGACTTCATCAGACAATTGAACTATCCCACAAATGTTGCGGTTTTGGATGATTGTTGTTTGTTCAGACATGGGTGTCTCTCCATCCAACTGATCGGATTGCTGATAAGAAGTTTCTTTGAATACCGGATATGATAAACGGTTTAGATCGATCTTTGTTTCTGAGAAGAGCTGAATACCTATAACATGTGTTACAATGCCATCATCTCCGCGTATAGGCGTGAGGCGTAGCCTGTTCACCAAGGGAGTACCATCCTTTCTGAAGTTGAGAAGCTCACCTTGGAATTCAAGTCCTTCCTCAAGACACCTACGGATCTCTGAAACAACCACAGGATCCACCAAAGGATGTCGCCTTTGCGCGTGTGGGTCCCTAAACTGTAGGAATCGACTGAAAGGAAGAGTTCATACAAAAATATCAACAGTGACTCAACAAAAATAATAATCGAATAAAGATACAGATATGAGCAAACTCATAACAAGCATTTCAAAAGAAAAAATTAACGAACTTCATAACAATTTGAGGTAGCAATGCCGAAGAATGCATTGATTTTGAATAAAATCTTAAGTAATTTTAGATTTAGTTTATCATTTGGTTCAACTTAGGGCAAGGCAAAAAGTGCATGGGTTCTAACTAAAAAAGCTCCACTATTTACGAGGGGAGAAGGTTTGGTCTTAGACTATCATCTCTGAAGAAAACCTACTCAATCAATGAAGCTCTTTGCCAAAAAGCCATCCTAGGAAACGAAGTTCAGAACTCCTTGTCATATATAAGCAAGTAAAAAACAGCAACCTAACAATCAATACATAAAACCTCCATGTAGAAGTAAATTCCTTGGCAGAGATGTGAGCCATGCAGACTAAGCCCCTTCAAAGTTCAGCTCTGATGCATCCCAGTCTCGAACCTCATGAAATACTGCCAAAAATGAATACCACATCCAAAAATTCCCTACTAACTGTGGAGGTGAAAGAGGGGGAAATGGGTGGGTATAAATTTGCCCACTTACCCGTCCATTTTCCCCTCTTTCACCTTCACAGTACGAAAGGTTGGGATGATCCTATGGAGCTGATTTTTTGGGCACCCTTTATCTACGTCAGGACCTATCAAAGGGCCTATCAAATGACCGGTTCGGATCACCCAAAAAATGTGTGCCCACCATGTTTTTAGCGGTCACCTCATATAAGCTTATATGATGGGCCGCTCACAATCACTTTCCCCATATATATATATATATATATAGAGAGAGAGAGAGAGAGAGAGAGATTTATAAACAACAAAAATACGAAACTATATCCTATGATTAGTGCACACTTGTAGGAATGGTAATATTCGTCATAACACTGACAGCTCATTAAAATTCCCTAGCTACTGAATAAACTGGCTTGTCAATCCAACAACAAAGCAAGAATCAGTTTGGTTACAGCTAAGGCCCTATTTTTTTTCCAGATTGTGAGGCCGATTGTGAGCCCCCAACTGATTATTGGCTCAAATTTATGTTTAATTTTGAGCCAATAATCAGATGAAGGGCTCACAATCGGTTGTCACAATCTGAAACGAATAGGGCCTAAACATATGACACCTCCCACAGGCTGTAAACAATGAAAATTGTAGTACCCGGTAAAAATAACAGTTATTATGCATAAAAACTATTCGCATGTTACTATTCCCCTCAGTTTTTCCTATAAATAGAGCAGCCAGGAAGAGAAAAGGAAAAAAGAGAAAGAAAAGAGAGGGAGGAGAAGGAAAAAGCTAGGAGAATCACTTCTCCCTTATCGTTGTCATCTTCAAGGTTAAGCATCTTCAAATTTCCACTTTTCAGGTTTGATAAGGCAGCTGATAGCTAGACTCGACTGGTATCTTTTTTCAATGAAAGTGATAGGGATATGATTATATGTTGTTTTATTCATTTATTTCTTATCCGTTTTACTTCAAATATTCATTGTTTACATTTGAAAAATATCAAATTATATTTGTTTCAAAATGATGAAATGTGTTTCATTCTGAAAAATGAAAAGTTGGATTTCATATGCACGAAAAGTTTGAAAGAAAATGAAAAATGAAAGAAATGGAAGAGGTAAATGTACGATAGTCTCTCTCATGTGACGTGTTTGTACCTCTGGGCCGTCGACTTACTCAAAACCGGAAGCGGGCCAAGTCCAAAGCGGACAATACGAGGGTGAGGCGGATCGTTACAGGAAACTTCAGAAATAGAAACAGTTGGAAACTATTAGGCTTTAAATGATTTGTTTAACTATCTGATTAAATTGTTTCTATAAAAAAATCCTATTAGTATTAGTTTTAAATTCGCATTATGTTCTATACAAAATACTGCATATTTTTATAGAACCGTCTCTTATTATTGATTTCAGCTACTTATCGAAGCTTCTATATACCTGCTCTCCTAACCCACTTTTTTCCACCAGGATTTGAAAGTTTGGATGCGGGAGTATTTGTCAATGAGGAACCTTAGTTATGAGAAATGTAAAAGCAACTTGAGAAAATATGAAAATGATGAACCTAGTCAATCTCCTCAGATGTAAAAATGTTTTAAATATGTCATACTTGGGATTTTTGTAAATTCATGATGTACTTTAACCCATAGTTGCCAGAGCGGGAATCGAAAGGGGGAATCAAAACGGAAATCGAAAGCGGGAATCGAAGGCTCCCAGGGAAGAATCCTACTTAAGGTTGCCAGAGCGGGAATCGAAAGCGGAAGCAGTTCGAACAGTAGCACCAAGGATTTGAATGCCTTACTGAAGCGCTCGGTCTCTTCCTTTTGGACAGGCAACTGGGTACGAACATTTGTCCACCGCAGGAGCAGCGGGTTTGATCACAGAAAGTCGGCTTCGCGGCTGAATGTTGTGACGAAGTCTGTCCGGGAATGGCCAATCCCCAAGTCGCTGACGGAGGTAAGGAGTTTCCTCGGTTTTACGAAACGGAAATTGAAGCCGAAATCGAAGGCTCGCAGGGAAGAATCCTGCTTCCTTGCTTTAACCTTCCGCTGTGTAATTACAGAAATAAATATATTTTATTGCCCGTAGCGATCCGTGCAGTAAAAATCCGAGTCGTTACAGAAATGGGCATCTAGTAATTCACTTGATCTCCCGTAAGCTTCAATTTCAATTGCGAACGAAAAGTTTGCAGCCAAATTTCCAGATGAGATTTTTGGTCTCTTTGTTTTTCACCAATAACACTTTCTTGGTGAAAAGATACATAAATTCCAAGCGAAGTTCCAAAATAAGTTTGATTCCATTAAAACACTCCCATGATTCTGATGGCCCAATTCGGAGCCGACCCATTAAGGTAATGACAACCCCTACCACTACTCTATGAGGTTCACATCCAAATAATACTTACTACTATTCCACGCGGTATTTACTAGGTAACTACAAGGCCTGTCTCATCCCTATTGACTACTTACACCACTACGCTACAAGGTAACTACCTGCAATCAAACTGACCTTCAGGCCCTGTTTGGATTGTAGGAATTTTTAGAAGAGTTTAGAAAGGAAAAATATGACTAAAATTTCGTACTTGTTTTTTTACACATGAATCAATTCTATTCAATTTGTCTATAGGAACCTTCAATCTATCTATGATTATATCCCTCTAAACTAAGCATAAACATATCATTTCCCTCTAAATTATAGATAGACAAAATTTTCCAAAGAAAAATCTTCCCATCAGCCTGTTTGGGTTGCTAGAAAAACATTTCTCATGAAAAAAAATTATTGAGAAAAAATGTCCTTTCCATGAACCAATTCTATTCAATTTTTGTATAGAACGTTCAATCTATGTTAATCATATCATTTCCATCTAAATTATGGAAAGAAAAAATTTTCCAAAGAAAAATCTTTCCATCAGCCTGTTTGGATTGCTTGAAAAACATTTCTCATGAAAAAAAAATATTAAAAAAAAAATCTTCTTTCCATGATTTATAGGGATATTATCATAAATTGAAGGCGAGCCACTCTAATTTAGAGAAAAAAATATATATTGAATAGGATTTGTTCAAGTTATCTTTCTTTGGGTAATTGAGATGAGATTTATACCAATTTCTCCCGAGAACTTCATCAGCACGATATCCAGTGAAAATCTCGAAGATTGGATTGACATAAACGATTGGAAAATCGGGCTCGAGTGCGTCCGAAACCACGAAAGCGGAGGGTGAGTCCGGGTAGAAGAAAATTCCGGGCTTCGGACATGGCTCGTAGTCCGAATCTTCTTCCGCCCCTGCGCATTTTAGCCTTTTCCCCACTTTGTGCGCTGCTTTTTTCATCGCACTCCGTCTCGTTCTCTCGGTGTCTCCTCTATCTGAAAAATATCATCACACCGTGAAGCAGAGCTTGTATTTATATGTGGGAGAGGAACTTAATTAGATTGCCATTGGTTTTACGTAAAATTACGAGAATGGCTTTTTCTTTTCTTTTTTATAGAAAATAATGAGAACTTTCTTGTTTTTAAACTCACTCCCATGTTTTGATAATGGAACTTCTTCTATCTTTGTTTAGCACTTTGTCGAGTTGTTCTAGTTGTAGGAAAGGTTTTAAATTGCCGCCGGCATGTTCCGAAACCGAAATTGCTGAAATTTTCTGAAATTTCGGCAAAATATTTGATAAAATGTTACTTTTTCATTCCTTTATAGAATTTCAGCTGTAATTGACTAATTTGGGCTCAAAAAAAATAACATTTCAAGTGCCTTTACTAAATTTCGGCCGAAATTCCGGGATTTCAGCTAAAATTTCGGTTTCGGTGAGGACCGAAATTACCTCCAGAACTGAAATTTAAAAACCTTGGTTGTAGGCTGATAGAGCTGGCAAGGGGAAAAGATATCGACCTTCGTGTTTTGATAGTGGCACTCCTTTACTTATTCATCTAATTAGAAAATGTTAAGGAAACTCGTCTTTTTTACCAAAACAATTTCTTAATGTATATGGGTGTTAAAGGATCCACTTCGGATTTGATCCACTTATGTCTTGATCACAATCCATTCATATCCCTTGTCTAGGGGTGCAACTTGGGTTGGGCTCACCCCGAATCTGAAGGGTTCAACTGATTTTGGTTCGGAGTTGGGTTGGGTTGAGGTTGAGAAAAGCCAACCTAGTTTAATTTCGGGTTGAGTTAGGGTTGAGGCCTTGGCAACCTGACCCGGCCCAAAACCGACCTCCGCCATCTAAATTTTATCTTTTTTTTTTTTTAGCCGGCTTGTCCTTTTGACAGCTCTATAAATACTAAAAGGCAAGATCTATGATGCTCATCAGAATTTATGGCTGACATCTAAATGATGATCCCAAATAATTTTAAACATTATGATATGGATCTAATGGATGCATTTGGATCCAGCTGCTATGCCCAAATCCTGTCCATTTAACTAGAAAAGTGTAAATTCAAGAAATGAGTGGCATTATCAAATATGGGAGTGTGGATGTCATTCCAACAAAAATAATTGTTTTGACAATTTAAATAAAAGCGTGGCAGTTCCGTAGTTTTAGAAACATGCGAGTGCAATTTATAACCGTCCAGCCAATCGTCAACAAGGCCTGAGGTGACTCACACGTGTTCCAAAGATATTTCCAGGCATAAATATCTACTTCTGAAGATTTAGTACACGTCATCATTGGCGGTGAGATATTTTTGACTTTCTTTAGCCGAAGGTCGCGCCAAAATCCCACCTGGCACACAAGAATCTGCCCATTCCTCACTCTGACAAAAAATGTCCGTATTTAATATGGAAAATGATATCTGCACAACCAAGTTTTGATTTTCTCACTAAATAATCCTGTCTTTCATTATGTAACGAGCACTCAATCTTACAGTTCCCAAAAAGCTCTCACAAACCCATTAAAAATGAAAAGACGAACTGGGTCAGATCCAGTATAAAAACATAGGGTGTTTTTCAAAAATGCACTGTACGGACAACATCACAGGATGATCCAAACCGTCCATGTGATAGGCCATAACATAAATAGGTTGTGCCTAAAAAATCATTTCTATAGGATGATCCTAACCCTCCGATCTATAGAGGAACTGCATATTATGGAAACCTGTATAGATCGGAGGGCTAGGATCATCCTATGGAAATGATTTTTGGGGAACGACCTATTTACGTTGTGATCCGTCACATGGATGGTTTGGATCATCCTATGATGTGGTCCGATACAGTAAGGACTTACACCGTATAAAAGCTCCAAATAGTAGTACTAAAACTTGGCTTATCAACTCAAAACTCGTCCCAGTTAACTCGCTCCCCCATTGAAACGAAGACTCGCCAACAACCTATTTACTGTAAAATAGCCAAATGATTGGACGGCTAAGATTGTCTAATTCTCATGATTTTTGTGCCATAGTTATCCTCATGGTGGACGGTCCACTAGATCAACGGTCTCGATCAAGTAATTCAAGTAGGGTCATTTGGAGTATTGGCAAAGGTGTAGCTCTCAACTCTTCTCCAGTTGTGATCTCCACTATAAACATAGATATTTAAGCCCTTTACAATTTAAGTATGTCTCATGAGGCACCAACCAATCCTCTATTTATAACAATATTTGGTAGGACTTCATATTCTCATTCCCTTTTTAAATAATGCTAAGAGATTCTAATCATTGTATTTGAGAATTGGCCCATTCCACTCAGGATGTGTTTGGATTGCTGGAATCAAGAATCGGAATGGATATCATATTTTGATTCTCCCGAGGAAAAAATTATAATAAAAGTTTGTTTAAAAAAAATAATAAGAAAATTTCTATTCTGAAAGGGGCAGAATCAGAATACCACCTCTTGGAGCTGGAAACAGATTCCAGCATTTCCCCACTAATTAATTTCACCCTGGTGTAAATTCCACCCCCATCATTTCCTTCTATTTTTAACTAAATGATGGAATCAGGTAGAATTGGAATCGGATCCTGATTCCATCGCTGATTTCGACAATCCAAATGCACCCTTTGTGGGGTATTTCTATGAAAATCATACCCATGGAGCAAGATGAACTCAATGCAAACATAAATTAACACGAGAGCATGGAAGAAAATAAAGCAAGAGAATGAAAGAACATTAAGATTTACGTGGCTCGACAATATGTCTACATTCATAATAGAGATGATAAGATTTTTTGTATGTTTAAGATTTAGAGTTACAAACTTTTTCCTTCATCAGAGTTACAAACTTGTCTAACACAACAAGTGATTAACAAGTAATCTCAATCTTCATTTGTCAATCTCCTTCTTTGTGTCGCATGCAACTTGTATTATATCAATTTCAAAGCGTGCACGAATTGCATTCAATCGAAACCCAATTAACCCGTTTACAAGTCAAGTGGTGAACCAAGAGATCGACTCGAAAACTTAGACAAAACTATATAAAAGGCGAATAAAGATGCACATTGTATCATCTGTGGAAGATTTTGCAAACATATCACATGTTTATGTGATATTTTTAAAATAAATGCTCAAAAGATTATGGCTGTTGGGCTCCATCCTAATTCCTAACAAACACCTTTTGAGCCATGCTTCTACGTGTACATGATCAGCTCCCTTGAGCAGCTTTTGACATAATTCCCACCAAATGTTGTTGAGAATGTGAAACAACAAGTTTCTCCAAAAGCTTAAGCTGTTTGGGTTGGTGTTACATTTTTTTATTACCTCGCATGGGCCCCTCTTTTGGGTTGATTGTACCCTTGGATTTTTAATATCAAGGAGTTATTGAGTAAGTTTTGAACCCAGGACCTACCGTAAGGCAATAACTCTGATACCATGTGAAAGAACCAATTACTCCAAAAGCCTAAGCTGTTAGATTTGGTGTTGTATATTTAATCATTTATACTACAGAGAATACCATGATCGAATGATCCTAAGCCCTTGATAAATTATTAATTTTTGTAATCCCTATTTGAAACATGAGAGGTTTCAACATAGGATCAAGACAATGCGGGTCGCCACAAGAAATTCTACAAGATCAATGATCATTATCATGAAATATTTTCCCATATAGAACCCAAAAATTAGCCTTGATCCCGATTTTAGGGCAGGTATTGTCACGCATAGATATAGGCATTTTTACTAATTTCAGCTTGTCATATACAGTTATTTTCTACTCACAAGAAAAAACTGACATGTGTGTGACAATTAGGGGTGGCAACAAACCGAACCAAACCGAAATTTGAATCGGTAGAACCAAACCGAAATCAAACTGAAATTTGAATTTTCGGCTCGGTTTCGGTTCGGTTCGGTTCGGCCAATTTCGCTACATCTTACTCATAATCATTGGTAATCGGAGGCAACAATTCGGTTTCAGTTCGGTTTGAAATTTGAATCGAATCGGTTTGGTAAAGGTTTCGGTTCGGTTCGTTTTCGGTTTGATTGCCACCCCTAGTGACAATGCTACTGTTTTTATATTTTTGTGATGATATAATTATATTAACTTAATATTTTTGTGAGATTTTTATTTTATTTGATCTTAAAATTGTTATTATAGATAACTTTTATTTATGCATACTTTACGTGACATTTTTTTTTTTTTTGATAATATCACTGAACAAAAAAAGGTTTTTCACTAGACACATCTACCACTATCACGTGTGTGCTATCTTTAACACGTGAAGATGAAGTTTGAATGCAATTTAAGGCCATCCGCACATAGAAGCTACCTTATCCTAAACTCTCTCCAAGTCTTCTCACAAAACAGCTTCAAATTTGAAAACTACAATAAATAAAAAAAGGTGCTTCTTCTACCTATGTTGAAACATGGAGGATGCACAAATGTATCTACAATCCCCTTATGGCCAGTTTTCTCTACGAAAAGCACTAGTACTATTTCTACACCATTGAACATTTCTATGGTCTTAGGAACCTTTTCAAAAATCCATGTTCAAAGAACAAGAAATGTTCTTCGTCATGCCCGACGGAGAGTGACATATGAAGACGAAGGCGAAGATGAAGGTGAAGATGAAGATTACGGACAAAATTCGGAGATTGCGATGTTAGAATCATATAGTGAGTCTGCTAAGGATGAGGTCCTCCTTGTTCGCGCAATTGTCGATGATCAAGAGGAAGAAGTAATTATCTTCAAGGTGAGTTTCTCATGCAATATGCCTTAGAATATCCAAAAGATTTAGGGAGGTGATTTGTTTACCCCCTGTAGGAGGGATGCGCCCCCCCTTTAACGTGAATTGTGGGCAAATTCAAAGCCTTTTGATGTCAAATCATGTTAAAAGGGGAGGGGGGGGGGGGGGGGGGGGGGGGGGGGGGGGCATCCGTACTACAGGGGGTGAGAAAATCATCACCCATGATTTATTATCTACAAGTTTCTATAAATATAAGCCAATATTGTTCGTTGGTTTTTTATATTTTATTTCAGGGGTTTTCATCTTCTTTGAGCTTTAGAACTTCTTCAGACCCATCAAGAAGTGTGCTTCCAGCTAGAGCAGTTATAAAGACCATTGACAGAATCAAAGGGCCTTTTGACCCCTCCAATATCGAGTACTTAGAGAAAGGCTTAACGTGGGAAGCCTTCAAGGGTCGTCTCCAACCCAACAAATTATAGGTCTAATTAAGTTCTTTCTTTTTGCATCATGTCAAAAAAAAATGCCAATAATTTCGTTCTTTTGCACCTTCACTGCTTCACATTACAAGTGAAAGAAACCATAACGTGTGATGTTTGCTTCAATTCCATCAGCTTTGATCTAACCCAGCAAGGCAATTTGTGAATGGGAGATATCGGTTAGATTTTATTGAACCAAATTAATGCGGAACATACCTTCGGCCATGACGACTGTAATCGAAGATCACGAATCCCTCTAAGCTTTGGCGAACCACGAACACAATCTCCGCTGCCGCAAGAACAAGAGAAGAGATAACTTCTAATCTTGAGAAGACCTTAAGGCTCGATGATGGATCACAGGCACTCTTTTCCTCTCAGATTAAGGACATCTTTATGATGAAACTTTAGCTATACGTATGTGTGTTGTTCCCATCAAACCCAACACACACACACACAATATATATATATATATATATATATATGAGAAAACGGTTCCTACACACATGTGTAGATAAGTTATCTACACACTAGCTTAAAATACAGTGGGGGCCACATTATCTGGGTGATCCAAACCATTCATTTTTAAGGCCCTCACATAGATAGGGTGTCCACAAAAAATCAGATCCATAGGATCATCCTAACCATTCGAACTGTGGAGGATAAAAATGGACTAATTTGTAAAGGTTTAAAGACATCCATTTTACCTCCACAAATCATAGGGTTGGGATGATCCTATGGATCTGATTTTTTGTAGACACCCTATCTATGTGAGGGCCTTTCAAATGGATGGCTTGGATCACCCAAACAATGTGGGCCCCCACTGTATTTTAGGCTAGTGTGTAGAGAACTCCCTACACATATGTGTAGGAACCGTTTTCTCTCTCTCTCTCTCTCTCTCTCTCTCTCTCTCTCTATATATATATTTATATATATATATATATATATATATATATATGAGAAAACATTTCCTACACACTTGTGTAGGTAAGTTACCTACACACTAGCTTAAAATACATAGGGGGCCCACATTGTTTGGGTGATCCAAACAATTCATTTGAATGGTCCTCACAGAGATAGGGTGTCCACAAAAAATCAGATCCATAGGATCATCCCAACCCTACGATTTGTGGAGGTAAAATGGACATGTATAAACCTTCACAAATTAGTCCATTTTTTGCCTCCATAGTTTGAATGGTTGGGATGATCCTATGGATCTGATTTTTTGTGGACACCCTATCTATGTGAGGACCATTCAAATGAATGGTTTGGATCACCCAACAATGTGGGCCCCCTATGTATTTTAAGCTAGTGTGTAGGTAACTTACCTACACAAGTGTGTAGGAAATGTTCTCTCTCTCTCTCTCTCTCTCTCTCTCTATATATATATATATATATATATATATATATATATATATATATATATATATATTTAGAGAGAGAGAGAGAGAGATTTTGGATCACAACAGTTTGTGTCCTTCCACACCACTAACACTAATGTGTTTTAGGATTCTTAAGCACTTGGGATTTATCCCTAAGACTCCCTTGAGAATAGAACACAAAGTAGAATAAGAAAACTAACATTTTCTTTAAAGTAGGTCCCACCAATGTGGGCCACACAATAAAACGCCAATATTCTCCACATTGGTATATCCACAAAGTAACTTAGTGTCTTAAGATATTAATTTTAAAACTTTATGGCCATTGTTTTGGAAAAACATCAATCTCAAATATCTTCAACTTTGACTTTATTGTACACCATTATAGTATGTCTCAAATGTACGAATCATAGCGGCATACACCTCTAACCGGAAATGTTACCTTCTACGTATTACATACATCGATTCACACTAATGTACACTTTATGTGTGGTTTAAAACTTTATTGAATAAGCCCATAAATGCTTATTCGGGTCCAACTTTATCTGCCCTGCCATCATGGACAGTCCTGTTTTATCAAACCTTGATGTATATACACTTTATATAAGACAAAATATATGTAAAAAACATATAAACAGAATTATCAACTTTATGTTGCAACCAAAAGTGACATCAATATAATTATGCACCAAATACTGTAAGACCCCTATGATCCATATGTTCCGCATATAACTTAGGCGGAAGTCCTTAGTCATGAGATCCACTGTCAACTGTAAAGTAGAATGTGCTTAACAGCTACTTGATGATTCAAAAACTCTTTCTAAGTTTAAGAAAATTCATGTTAGAAAATAATACCTTAACGAAATTATTACAGTAAATCTCTAACAGCTTAGAGATGGAAACTAGAATCATAAGTCATGTGATCAAATTCCGCAACCATAACGCCTGCATAGTTACCTTATAGCGTGCAATAAACTTTGCCTCTATAGTCGAAGAAGCTATCTATCTTTGCTTTATGCTTTTCCACGAAATGATGCCTCCTTCAAATAGAAAGATATACCCCAATATCAACTTTCTAGTTTAAGACACCTAGCAAAGTTTAAAACTAAATATCCAATCACTTCCAAGTGATCCGATCATCTGTGTGTAAGCATGTAATCCTTCATACCCTGAAGGTATAGAACCATATTTGCAGCTATCTAATGATCTATCCCAAAATTATTTTGGTATCTCCCTAGCATCCTCACAGCATATCTAATGTCCAGTCTAACATAGACCTGTAAACACATCAACCGTCAACCGCTGAAGAATAGGGAATATTTTTTATATGTTCTCTTTCCAAATCATTTTTAAGGGATTGTTTCTCACTGAGTTTATAACATTTAAGGATAGGTGCCACATTGGATGAACAATTATGCATCCTAAACCTTTCCAAAACTTTGTTAATGTAGGTCTTCTGAGACAGTCCCAAGATAACTTGAGATCTATTTCTATGAATCCTAATGCCAATGACATATGAGGCTTCACACATATCCTTCATATCAAAGTTTTGAGTTAGGAACTGTTTCACCTTATTTAGCATTCCCAAATTATTAGTAGCAAGTAAAATCATCTACAGATAGGACCAACAAATAAAATTTACTCCCACTAACTTTAAGAATGTTCAATCATGTCAGAAAACTTAAGGTACCAATACGGGAGGCCTACTTTAGTCCATATATAGATTTCTTTAATTTGCAAACTTTATGACTACCACTTTCAGACAGAACCCTTCAAGTTGATTCATATATACCCCTTCCTCTAAATTACAGTTGAGGAAGCCGATTTCACATTCATTTGATGTGACTCTCAATCAAAATGACCTACAAGGGCCATTGTAATCCTCAATGAGTCCATTTTGAAACTGGTGAAAAAGTCTCATGATAATCTATGCCCCCTTTTGAGTGAATCATTTAGCAACAAGTCTCGCTTTATATCTTTCGATATTGCCAGCAGAGTCTCTTTTAATCTTATAGACCCACTTACAGCCAATGGCTTTATCCCCTTTAGGCAATTCGACAAGATCCCAGATTTGGTTTATAGCCATAGACTCTAATTCATCTTTCATAGCCTCATACCATAAATTAGAGTCATCACCACTCATAACTTGTGAAAACATCAAAGGGTTTCCATCTTTCATACACTCTTGGCCAACTTCGTGAAGATACACAATGTAATATGAAGAGATAACTGGTCTCCTTATTCTCGAAGGTTTCCTTTGTGCCACTACATATTCCACTTCTTGTGGATTCTGGTTGGCATTTACAATGAAAACATCCTCTAGGGGTGGCAAACTATCTATTGGTTCATCCTCCATAACCACATTCAGTGGAGGGTCATGAATTCCAACCAATTGATCTTGAGGTGCAGATGTGAAAACTGGATTCTGCACTCCCTAAGAGACTAAGTCTCGAATTGGTTGCTCCCACTATTGTCAACGTCTTCAAGAAAGACAACATTCTTTCCTTCAACACATTTAGTAGTATGATTATGGTAGTAAAACGTATAACCTTTAAACCCTTCAGTGTAGCCAATAAAATAGCCACTAACGGCTTTTAGGTCAGATTTCCTCTCATGTAGATTGGACACTTTAACCTCAGCTAGACAGCCCCATATCCTTAAGTGTTTTAAACTGGGTTTCCAACATTTTCACAACTCGAATGGAGTTTTAAGAACTACCTTACTAAGAACCCTATTTAAAGCATATACGACTGTCTTTAAGGCTTCTCTCCACAAATTCAATGAGAAGGTCGATTGACTAATCATACTTCTAACCATATCCATTAGCGTGTGATTCCTCCTTTCAGCCACACCATTTTGTCGTGGTGTTTCCAGCATGGAATATTAGGCAATAATGCCTTCTTCCTTTAGAATCCAGCAAATGAACATGACCCTTATCACATTTCAGTGTATCTTAGGGGTGCAAATCGGGGTGTATCTACTGTAATTTTGCCTCCTCTATCTGATCTAACGATCTTTATTTTTCTTTCTAAATTGTCTCTACTTCTGCTTTGTAAACCTTAAAGTCACTTAATGCCTCACTCTTTTCAAAGTAAAGTTAGAGATACATATATCTCATACGATCGTCGATAAAAGAGATGAAATACTTTTGACCATTCACTTTAAGGAGTAAAAAACGGCCCACAAGTATCTGTATGTATGATCTCTAACTTTTCTGAACTCCTCTTAGCACCCTTCTTAGACTTATTTGTCTGCTTTTTCTTTTCGCAGTCCACACAAGTTCCAAAGTTAGCAAAATCAAGAGTCTCTAGGACCTTATCTTTTACGAACCTTTTAATGAACTTTATGGAGATATGACCATATCTCTTGTGCCACAATATAGATGATTCCTTATTCTCATGACTATGTTTAATGACAACACATTCTTGCAAAGTTAGGATATTTTGAGGAAAAATATTTAGGCTCAAAAGATATAGGCCATCAATCAAGGTATCATTATCAATAACAAAATCCTTAATTCTATCAAGAGAAGAAGAATGAGAATTAAGGTTCACATCATAGTCCAAAAGTCTAAAACAGATAAAGGTATGTAAAAGGTCCTGTCAAACAAATCATGTAGGCGGCTCAAGCTGGTAGGTCCCTATATCTTCCACCAGTGAGCATTTCTTGTTTCTTGAGAAGATAAACAGCTCACTTTCCGTCGGTGTCGGATGACTAACTAATCCTTGTAAGGTGTTGGCAATATGGATTGAAAAATCGGAGTCAATCCACCACGTGTCATCTTGAACATAAACTATAGTAGAATCATATAAACGAAATGAGATTATCTCTCTTTTGAGTCATTTTACGTACTTGAGGCAGTCTTTATTTATATGCCCCTTCTTTCTGCAGAAGAAGCACTTTACTTAAGTATTCTTAACGTCAATTTGGTTAACTGGCAAGTTATTTGCTTTCTTATTCATAGGAACACTTCTGCCTTTCTTTCCTTTGTTCTTTCCTCGAACGACAAGATTGGTTGTTTTCAGCTTCTCTTGTCTCAACCTCCCTTCATCATATACGCTCATGGTCAGAAGTTTATTGAGAGACCATTAGCACTATGAATGTTGTAGCCAATCTTAAATTGGTTGTATTCAACAGAGAGGGAATTGAGGATAAAGAATACCGGGAATGACTCGGAGATCTTGACTTTCAGGGCCTGCAATTGCGCATTTCCATGATGTGCTCTCTCACTCCTTTATCCGCAGTGTGCTTCAGAGATACGAGTTTACTCATAAGGGTAGCAGCCAATACCATATCTGAACTGACAAACTGTTCTTGAACAGTTTACATAAACTCCTTGGCATTGGTGGTCCTAGGGAGAGATGTACTGATGCTTTGATCAATGTGGCTCTGAATGAGCAACAAGTTTAAGCGGTTCGATCTCTCCCTCTCTTTATGGAGGTCACTCTCATCTTGCGTACTCTCATCTGTAGAAGTGGGTGGCTCACGCACTCTGAGAGCAAGATTAATATCCATCCAGCCTAAAATGAGCACAACCCTATCCTTCCACTCAGAAAATGATTCCCAGTATAGAAAAGATTCTAACATATTCAGAATACAAAATATTAACTCACTGTGGACCCCGATCCGAGAGAGGCGGCGGGGACGTGTGCCCCCACGCGCGTCAGTCTCAGGATCATCCACATGAATGGAGAGCTCTACCAAGGAACTCTCGAAAGAAGTGCCTCTCACAGCATGAGTGGCGATATAAAAGGTGAGATACCTCTCGATTCGGGGACTAGCCCAGATTCGAGGCGTACTTTAAACAAAGAAGAGTCGCCATCCAAGGAAGTGGGCCAAGGATCCCATACTATGCTCTGTTGCAACGGATAACCAGAGATTATAAAAGAGGGTTCGTGCCTGGTTACGAATTCGGAAGATCTGAAGAGCACCTCATCCGCCCAAGTGCAAGCACCTGGTCTCTTATGCCATTTGTTATTGATTTTGAAGAGTTTTGAGCGAAAGTCATATGAAATGGGAACATATATCTCTGAGAAAACGTCTACCTAATCATGCATGTCTCAGAGATGAAAATTAAACACATATACAAAATAAATGAAAAATGTGTCACCTAAGCATAGCTAGGTTATAAGTGACATGCCTAATGGGTGTCTAAGTTCTGATGAATAAACACATGCATGACACACCAAAAAAGTATGAGATCTGCGCAATAAAGTAAGAAAACACAGCAAAAACATACAATACAAATCAGCTCTATACCTGACTGGACAAAACGAGTCCTAACTCTAATACGACCTGACTCGGACCAAGATGGCCATCCATCCCAGCTGCTCTACGTATCCCGGCCTCGGGAAGAATCGGAGTCAACGTAGTTCGATGCCCTATTCCAAACTACTATGCCTAAACATCTAGAACCGCTATCCTAGACTCGATCCATTAGACTCAACTGATTTTTAAAGCTTTTTTGTATGATTGTTTAAATTCAAGTGAATTGTAATTTTCAGGACTCTCTATATGCCCTAACTAATGTAAGTTGATTAGCCTTAAGCTAATGCAGGTGGGTCCTACATCCTATGTGTAACTAGGCTGTGCAACCTAAGGAAAACCAAGGGCTAACTATATGCTTCCTAGTCTAGCCATCGGTTCGACTAAATGTCTAATCGATCGACTTGAGGCCTCCTAACTCTAGGGACACTCACACGACAGGACACACCATATCAATACAAATCAGGACAGACTCCTAACTCTAAAACACCCCAAACAAACTAGGACGGACTCCTAACTCTATGGGAAGATCTTTTTGAAAAGGTTTTGAAGAAGTTTTGTATTTTTTGAAGGTTCGAAATGTTTATTTTAAAGGTTTGGCTGGACCTGGGATGTGGATCCCAAGCTGCACTACGTACCTCGTGGAAGAGGATCAAGCCAACGTAGTTCGGAAAAGATTTCCTAACTACTTCTAATGACTCAAGATTTTTGAGATTTTTGGTTTTTCAGATGTTTTTGTTATTTTTAAGTGTTTTTGACTCAAGGGGGACAAATCCTATCATCATAAGGGGAGGACAGACTCCCGATATCCCGCAAAGGTTGGACAGCATCCTATGCTTTGCGGGGGAAAAAGACAGAAAACACGACTATGCAAGGGTTGGACAGCATCCTATACCTTGCAAGAGAGGATAGAAGAACATGATCTGATGAAAGGTTGGATAAAATCCTAACCCCTATGATGATAGAATTTGATTCCTGAACAAGAGGACTGACTCTCTAGACTAAAGACGGATTCCTATGCTAGTGAACTATCAAACTAAGATAAAGCTCAACAAGTAATAAGGAAAAAGAAACTTTGTGCATATTTGGCAAAGGTAAAACAACCAGCCGGGCCGGACAGCTACCTAGCCCTAGGGTGCAACAAATGTGCAACCCAATACCCATAAGGGTAAGGGGTATGTTGCCAAGCCGAGTAGGATGTTCTCCCAAAACCAAATGATGCACAAAGAGGAGGTTTAGTAAGAGAATGAGACTGGGTAAGTCTCTTAGACACATAGGTAGGATAGAAAAAAATACTAACAAGGAAAAAGAGACCTTATGCATATTTGGCAAAGGTAAAACACATAGCCGGGCCGGACAGCTACCTAGCCCTAGGGTGCAACAAATGTGCAACCCAATACCCATAAGGGTCGGGGTATGATGCCAAGCCGAGCAAGGTGTTCTCCCAAAACCAAAAGACGCACAAAGAGGAGGTTTAGGAAGAAAAATGAGATTGGGTAGACTAAGGACGGATTCCTATAGTAAAGACTGACACTGAAGTTAGGCATTCTAAGAAGGAAGTGCTAATGAGACAAGGCATGTCTCTTAAAAGAGATGGAGGACAACTAAGACCAATGAGACAAAATCTGCCTCCAAAGGAATTGAATTTTCTTACATGAGACATAGCCTGTCTATTCAAAAAAAGATAGTACATCTCTACATGAGACATAGCTTGTCTCCTAAAAGGGGAGGACATTTCTGCACGAGACATAGCTTGTCTCCCTGAGAGGGCTCTAGAGAACTCTTTCATTGCTCTTGCAATGAATGGATTTCTAATTTCTAGGGGATACACACCATAAAGACTTGGACAAGTCTTTAAATAAATGAGAGGAGTACTACTTGGACTAAGCGAGTCCCCTAAGGATGGGCTTAGGCTAGTGCCTTCATCGCCCTACAAGAAAAAGGGATTCTAGATAATCGCAAATTCTATTTCTAAGAATAAATCAAGTGCTAAGCAAAGAAGAATATACAATTTAATAGCAATCATAAAATGATAAATAACATTAATTAGTCCAGACCAGCCGCTGGATAGCCTAATAAAGTAAAAACAATATCAAAACACTTCAAAACCAACCACAAACCCCAATACGGGGACTCCAATGAAATCAGATGATGCCAAAGTAATCATCTGATATCATATACACATGATAATATTTCTAATCCCGCCTTGAGATCAGACAGTACTCATGTCGATGATATCGAATAGAGTAGTCATCTGATCTCCTTCTTCCTATTAACAATTCATTTAAATAATAAGGAATGAGTATAATAAGCTTTGAGATAATCTCACCTGAACAATCCATTCATCTTCAGAATCTAACTCAAAACTTAAGATAAAAGAAAAATAATAAATTTTCAATATTTTATACAAATTTTTCCAATGATATTTCTAATCTATACAAAGTATGAATTAAAAGAGGCATATATATATGATTTCAACCATGGGTCAATTGGATTCATAGTATTATATACAGAAATATAAGTTGAACTACATATGGGAGAACTGATTTCATGACACACAGGACAGGGATTGAGCCACATATGGATGAGCAAATTTTACAATAGACAAGATATGAACTGAACCATGTATGGATGAAATGCCATTAAAAAGTAGGAGTTGCTATTCTACATCCATGGAAAGGACTGCCATTATCAAAATGTGACAAGATGGACTTATCTCATGGGAATGAGCCAAACAGAAATATGTGAATGAAGCTACTATAAGTAACTAAAAGAGTGTCAACAATACATTTTAATTTATTTGTAAATAATAAAATGCCTACCAAGACATTATTTCTGTTCTCAAAAATCCTATAAGCCAATTAAAAGAAAAATCTAGTTAAAACTCCCCATGACGGCCAAAACATGGTTAGACTAATAATATCTCTAAAAAATAAATACCTTCTTGAAAACTGTTGTCACAAAGAAACTCAAAATTTTTTTTTTTATTGATCGTTAAAATGGAAGCAACACAGACAAATTTTACCCCACTGTCAAAATTAAGTTAAAAATGACCAAAGCGAAATCATTTACGTATTATGCTAATGATATGTACACTGGAAACATGGAATACATCCTGAGAAATGAAGTGTATATCAAAAATTTAATATGTACATATTAGAACACAATGCTTTTATTCAGATATCATACAATTAATTAAAAAAAAAAATCATCATTTCTTTTTTTTTCTTCTTTACATCCTTTGTATCATTTTCCACGTTTTAAAACATTTATCCATTCATTTCATTGATAAAACTAAAAATAAATAAAAATAAGTCTGATTCATCCATCCACAGATCCTAATTCCAGCCAATACAAACAGAAACAACACAGTATATATATATATATATATATATAATAAAATAAAATAAAAATTAGAGAATACCTTTTTGCGAATGAGATTGATGAAAAATCACTCCAAATATGTATAGCTTCTTCAATCCGAGACCTCCGAACCTGTTGACACTGAGGAGATCAAAATTTTCTTCAAGATTCTTGTTCTCACTTCTCACCCCCTGACAGAGTTCCAATTCACTAGCTGATTTGAAATCGAGAAGGAATTCCAGCTCTAAAAAAAAATCAGATCTCAATTTTGCCTTTTCTTCTTCTCCTTTGCTGAATCAACGTGGCTGATAACAATGATCAGAGCAGCAGCATACAAGTCTCTATCCACTCCTCTTCTTCGGAATACTCTAAATCGCTTAGAATTTCAGAAATTAGGGCTGAGAATAGCCGGATCTGATGGAAGTAAAGCCAATGGTGAAAGAAGAAAATCAGATTTGAAGGATCTTGAATTCAAGAAAAGAAATTAGGGTTTCGAAGATAAAAATAGAGATGGATCTAAGTTTTCATGATGTTTAAGAAGAAATCAAAGATGGAAAAGGTTAGTAAAGGTGAAAGGCAAGGTGATGAGATGTAAAAATGGCCGGCCGGAAGTTGGAATTCTGGCAACATTCGCCGGAGAAGAAAGTGTCGGAGAAAAGAAATTTCCGATCGGAAAAACTAAACAAGCTAGAGCTCCGAATGAGAAATCAAGATTTGTTTGAAATTGAGACAAGAATAGATGGAGAAGATGATCAGAGATTACAAATTCTACCAGAGCTCCGGTGGATCTCGCCGGAGAAGATCGATAAAAAAAAAACGGTGAGATCTACTTTATCTCACTAGCTTTCTCTCCCTGTGTGAATTTCTCTCCTCTCCCTGTGTGTGTGTGCAGATCCGATTCCTAACAAGAGAGAAGAACTGAAGCTTTACCGGAGGCTTGCCGTTGATCAATCGGAGAAGATGATATCGATCGGGTAAAAAAAAAAAAAATGGGGAAAAAGCTTGGATTTAAAAATTTCTAGGGTTTGCAACAGAGATGAGAAGAAATTAACAAATAAGAAAAACAAAGTCGTAGCTGGCCGGGGTTTGGCCGGAACTTGACCGGAGAAGGTGATCGGAAGAGGAGGGTTTCGGCAAGATCTGTTTTCTCTCACCTCAGAGTTTATCTCTCTAAAAAATTAAGAAAAGCTAAGATTTTTCTTAAAAATGAGCTTAAGTGAGTATTTATAGGAAAAATATGAAGTTGATATTGGCACCAAAATTGATGGGCGCACAAATGCGCGACTCCTCTGGGATAATGCACCCCCTATACTTGATAACGGCACTAACTCAACTTGTCTTTTTCGAATTTTCTTGGCGGATTTTTCTGAAATTTTGCCGAGACAATTCTGAGATCCTAAGGCTTCTAAAAATGTATTCATGGATATTTGGGGTCTTTGGATAACTTGAATTTTCCCTAAAATACAAGGTTTTTAGGGTAAAATGAAAACCTAGTGGGGTCTTCCCTTCATTTGCATTACACACACTATTTCAGCCTGATTGCTGGGCAAACGAGTCCCGATCTCGATGAAATTTTGCAGGGGGTTAAAAGAGACCCTAATCCAGCCTAGGGCGAAGCTTGGGACCCTAATGCTGAGATTCGGATGGATTTGGCACGAGCCGGGAAGGTTTAGGGCTTAGTCAAAATGGGGTGTCTACAGATGCCCCTCTTTGGCAGAGCGTGCTTGTCGCGCGAATGTCAAAGCTGAACAGACGTCACATTTTGACTAGCCCCAAAATTGATTTAGAGAATGGGATGGAGAAAATGACTTGGTGAAAGTTGGATTATAAGAGGATTGGTTTGTTAGGAATGTTGGTTTTCTGCTCAGAGGCGGATGGTTTTATGCTCAGAGGCAAATGGTTTACGCACGGAGGTTGAAAGGTTTGAGCTTAGATGCTAGGGAATTTTAGCTCGGAGGCCTGAGTTTTTGCACAGAGGCTTGTTTCTATGTTCAAAATCATGGTTTTATGCTCAGAGGCGAGGATTTATGCTTGGAAGCAAGGATTTATGCTCGGAGGCCAAAATTTATACTTGGAAACAAAATTTTATGCTCAGAGGCAAGGATTTATGCATAGAAGCAAGGATTTATGCTCGGAA
Source organism: Tasmannia lanceolata (assembly GCF_043159265.1). Taxonomy (NCBI): domain Eukaryota; kingdom Viridiplantae; phylum Streptophyta; class Magnoliopsida; order Canellales; family Winteraceae; genus Tasmannia; species Tasmannia lanceolata. The sequence continues at coordinate 4,586,714 of NW_027518721.1, forward strand.
ACAAGGAATTTATGCTCGGAGGCAATGATTTATGCTCGGAGGCAGGGTTTTATGCTCGGAGGCAAGGATTTATGCTCGGAGGCAGGGTTTTATGCTCGGAGGCAAGGATTTATGCTCAGAGGCAAGGATTTATGCTCGGATGCAAGGTTTTATGCTCAGAGGCAAGGATTTATGCATAGAAGCAAGGATTTCATACTCGGAGGCAAGGTATTATGCTCGGAGGCAAGGAATTTATGCTCGGAGGCAGGGAATTATGCTCGGAGGCAATGGGTTCATGCTCGGAGGCAGAGTTTTTATGCTCGGAGGCTTGATGGTTTATGCACAGATGCAGATGATTTAATTTGAATGCTTGGTTTATTTATATTTTATGGATAGAAACTCCACTGGGGATTATGAGATAGATTTTCAATAAGATGATAAGAAAGACTCTCAGAGGAATTTGACTAAAACTCTACTGAAGCTCTTCTTATCTTTATTTAATGAAAGTAATTATCTCAATTATCAGAGTTCACTTGATATCTTTTATAACCTGAACAGGTTATAAAAGATGCCCCTAGTACGAATTTACTTCCATGACAAATTCATAGGAGAACAAACATAGGGAACATTGTAGAAAAGGTTTTCATTTCCTGAATTTTTGAAGTTACAAATCTTTTCAAATACAACAGACTGAATCTGATAATCTTCTTCTCTTTCTGTCAGCTGCCAATACTTTGAATGGTCTGAGTACCATTCTTCTGAACTCTGGTCTGCTCTGTATCACTTTCGAGAATCCACAACTTCATCATTTTTTCCATTATTCCAGCCTTAAAGAGACATTGACCACACAGGATTCCCCCACAAGATTTTGGAGTTTAACCTTGACTTGATAAGGAATGAACTGTGGTTAACAACAAAGGAGGGCTTTGACCATGACATGACTTGGGTTCTAAGAGAAACTGAATCTGCTTTTCAGCCTGATAATTATTTTAAAATGGTATAGTCTACCACTTCTTAGAATCTTTCGAAAACCGTATTTAAAGGTATTTCATTCCTCTTTTCAGGTTTTCCGTCATGGTAATTATCCCTTTGGTTTGCTTAGTCTTAACTCCTTAGCTTATAGAGTATCACAAGAATCTCTACTGGCGCTTACTTAGACTTCAGAGTAATGCCTCAGAAGAAATAAAAGTCTTGCTGGCATTCAGAGGTTTTATCCTTTTGAAGTCACTGCCATGACCAAATCACCTTTTCAGGTTTTTGATTTGGCGGACCGCCTGCCTTATATTTTGCCTGGACTGTCTGCCCTTGCAGATTTTCCATCCAGCAGGCTCTGCTCCTTGATTTTTGCCTAAGCCGCCCTTTCGGGTTTTCAACTTAGCAGGTGAATGACCCTAATTTTTTTCTAGACCGCCCTTTCGGGTTTTCAGTCTAGCGGGTCTAAGACTCCATCATTTTTTCTTTCTTTCTGTTTCTCTACAAACCTGGACCTAAAATACACCAGAAGGACTTTTAGGTAGGCTTGGGTTCAAACAGGTTAAACTTTTGGTTTGTTTTATGTATTTAACCGAATCTGGCCCTCCAGACTGCCTACGTATCCCCAAAGAAAATGGGAATCAGGTCCGCGTAGTTCGCCCATTTTTGGGGTTTCAAGGATTTTTTGTTTTGTTCTTTCTTTCATATTTTCAAGGATTTGAAAGATTTGAAGGATTTGAAGAATTTGACCGAACCCGAATTAATCAGGTGGCCTACGTATCCTGTAGAAAGGAATCAGGTCAGAACGTAGTTCAAGCTTACTATCTTTTATGACGCAAGTCATAAAAGATGCCCCTGGTTTGTGTTTGTCAAGAAAAAGGGATTTTTTTTGTTATAGGCCCAAAGGGTTTGCAAACGGTATTTTGACTTTTGGGTTGTTAGCTTTTGGCTCTGATCGATCAAGGATGGCCTCCTGGTGTATTTAAGCATAGTACTTCTTTAGTTGGTCCAGGTTTGTAGGTTCTGTTAATTTTTCACCATTTTCATTGAGGAGTCTTACGGCTTTTCCAGGCAGGACTTTATCAACAATGTAAGGACCAGACCAGTTTGGCCTGAATTTTCCTCTGGGATCGAACACCGGTGCTCGATAAGATTTCAAGACAAGATCTCCTGGTTTCAGGTCTCGAACCTTGACTTTCTTATTGAATGCCCTTTCGATTCTTCTCTGATACCCTTGGATGTGGTATAAGGCTCTGAGCCTCTTTTCATCAATCATCTGCAATTCATCATGTCTGACTTTTGCCCACTCAGACTCTGGCAGATTCGCTTCCATCATAACTCTTAAAGACGGGATTCTCACTTCAACAGGGAGGACTGCTTCCATTCCGTAAACTAGAGAGTACGGAGTTACACCTGTAGAGGATCTGATCGACGTCCTGTAAGCCCACAAAGCATACGGGAGTTTATTCGACCAATCCTTATAAGTTTCTGTCATTTTGCTAATAATAACCTTGATGTTCTTATTAGCTGCCTCTACAGCACCATTTGTCTGCGGTCTGTAAGGAGATGACTTATGATGCTTGATTTTAAATTCTTCGCACAGGTGCACTACCTCTTTCTTGAAGTGAGATCCATTGTCAGAAATCAACTCATGAGGTATTCCATATCTGCAAATGATGTTTGCACGGATGAACTTCGCAACTGTATTGGAAGTTATGGAAGCATATGAAGCAGCTTCTATCCACTTCGTGAAATAGTCAATGGCCACCAAGATGTACTCGTGCCCACTTGACGACTTAGGATAGACTTTGCCAATGATATCAATCCCCCATACTGAAAATGGCCATGGCGAGGTCATAGAATGCAGCTCTGACGGAGGCACATGAATAAGATTCGCATAGACTTGGCATTTATGACATTTCTTCACAAATGCGAAACAATCTGTTTCCATTGAGGGCCAATAGAAACCGAGTCTAAGGATCTTCCTTGATAGCATTTTACCATTCATATGAGGACCACAAACACCTTCATGTGTTTGCTCTATGAGCTCTGCAGCCTGATCTTCATCAACACACAGAAGCTGAATCCCATCAAAGGATCTTATGTACAATTCTTCACCACAAATGATGAAGTTAGCGGCGAATCTCTGAAGAGTTTTTCTCTCTTTGCTGGAAGCTTCAGGGGGATGTCCATGGCCTGAAATGAGATTTCGGATATCAGTATACCACGGTTTTCCATCTGGACATCGCGCTGATATCTCAATGGCATTTACATGCGCTGGAGCCCATTGCGACCTCACAGCTAAAGGCTGGACCTCCATTGTCTCAGAAATATCCAACATCGAGGCTAAGGTAGCCAAGGCGTCTGCAAAATGATTCTTGGTTCTTGACAGATGGGTAAATGTGATACTCTTGAATTTCTTGGCCAGAGATTCGAGATAGAAATTATACGGGATCAATTTTGATTCTCTTGTCTTCCAATTACCATTGGTTTGACAAATTATCAGAATTGAATCTCCAAATACATCAATCTCTTGGACTTTCAAAATTAAAGCTGCCTCAAGTCCTGCGATACAAGCTTCGTACTCTGCCATGTTATTTGTACATTCGAATTGTAACTTGATGGATATCGGGATGTATTCTTTCTTGGGAGATACAAGCACTGCTCCTACTCCTTGTCCTCGATTGTTTACAGCTCCATCAAAGTACATTGTCCATCTGGTATTGGGAATCTCTTCTTCAAGTTCCATGATCTCTTACTCAACTTTCAGAAAAGCATTCTCCTCAACAGGAGCATCAGCTAGCTGCTCAGCAATAACCCGTCCTTTGACAGATTTCTGAGTGACGTATGTGATGTCAAACTCAGATAACAATAGCAACCACCTTGCAGTTCTTCCTGTAAGGGCGGGCTTCTCGAATAAGTACTTCAACGGATCCATCCGTGAAAGCAAAAATACCTTATTCGATAAGAGATAATGTCTAAGTCTTTGAGTCGCCCAGACTAATGCTAGACAAGTCTTTTCCAAGATAGTGTACTTTATCTCGTACTCTAGCATTTTCTTACTGATGTAGTAGATAGGCTTCTCCTTCTTAGATCCTACATCTTGCTGAGCAAGCATACAACCCATTGTTGTATCTGTGATGGACAAATACATCAACAATGGTTGACCAGGAATGACTGGGGATAAGACAGGAGGCAAAGACAAACACTGCTTGACCTTTTCAAATGCTTCCTGACATTCTTCATTCCATTTCTTGGAGGAATTCTTTTTCAATAATTTGAAGATGGGTTCACACGTCATAGTTAAATGAGATATGAATCTCCTCAAGTATTGCACTTTGCCAAGGAATCCACGAATCTGCTTTTCTGTCTTTGGTGGTTGCATTTCTTGGATAGCCTTGATCTTCTGAGGGTCCACTTCGATTCCTCTTTCACTGACCATGAATCCAAGCAACTTCCCTGACGTGACCCCAAATACACATTTATTTGGGTTCAAGCGAAGTTGAAACTTTCGGATTCGCTCAAAGAACTTTCTCAAAGCGACTGTATGCTCTGGCCGAGTCCTGCCTTTGACAATCATGTCATCGACATAGACCTCGACCTCCTTATGAATCATGTCATGAAGAAGAGTTGTCGCAGCCCTCTGATAGGTAGCTCCAGCATTTTTGAGACCAAACGGCATTACTCGGTAACAGTATGTACCCCATTGAGTAATAAATGCCGTCTTCATCATATCCTCAGGCGCCATCTTGATCTGATTGTAGCCTGAAAACCCATCCATGAAAGATAACAGAGCATGTCCAGCAGTGTTGTCTACCAGGATATCGATGTTCGGAAGAGGAAAGTCATCTTTTGGGCTCGCCTTATTCAGATCTCTGAAATCAACGCACATCCTGACTTTTCCATCTTTCTTGGGCACAGGAACTATATTTGCAAGCCATTCGGGATATTCCACTACTTCAATGAATTTTACCTCGAGTAGTTTCTTCACCTCATCATGAACCTTTAACTCCCATTCTGTCTTGAGTTTTCGGAGTTTTTGCTTCTTCGGTTTGATGCCAGGGATTAGAGGTAATCTGTGTTGGACAATGTCTTCGCTCAATCCCGGCATGTCATCGTAAGACCAAGCAAAGACCTCCTTAAACTCTTTTAGCAAGGTGATTAATTCTTTGCGCTCCTCAGGAGATAAAGTTTTGCCAATCCGAATCTCCCGAATTAAAGTTTCATCACCTATATTTACAGTTTCAATTTCTTCTTCGAGTGGTTTTGCTCGGCGAATCTCCTCTTGTTGAATCATGTATTTGATTTCAAAAGGAGTTTCGTCGGCTTCCTCGTTTGAGGGGGAGTCTTGATTATTATTATTATTAGTTATTTGATCAGGCTTTGAAGCAGAATCAGAAACAGAATTAGAAATAAAGACAGGATCGTACACAAATGAGTCTTTTATTTCTTTTGCAGAATTGATGATTACATCGAATGATTCACCCACATCGGGCGTTACAGACTCTGAATTCAAATGAAAAGACATGTTGACATCAGTATCAACATAGACAGGACTATGTACAAATGAAGAATCAGTGAAAACATCTTCTGACCGAGACTCGACAGGGACCGACTCTTCACCACCTCCGAGAACTACTCCGACCTCTATGGTACCTGCATCAAAAGAAAAGTTAGAAATGACAGACTCTGGGTTGAACTCAGAAACTGACACATTTTTTGAAACGACTGACTCTTTTGAAAGGACTGGACTATACTGGAGGACTACTTGGGTATAACCTGTGCGGTCCAATTGTCTAAGGGTCCAATAGCTGGAGTAATGCAGTTTTTGGGGCTCACGAAAGGCACATCTCCTCCAATCATAGCGATGATTGGGGCCTCAACCTGATATAGGGAGTCTAAGAGATGCGGCTCAATATTTTCCACCCAATCCGTAGCTGGTTTTTCTGCTATCGCTGCCAAGGTAAACTGCTCGTTGTAGAAGTCTTCTGATAACTCATTTGTGAAGAAGATCTCTAACCCTGGAAGCCTCTTCCCAGTCTTATCGCACCAGGTCTCAGGAAAACCATAGAACGGACAGTCTGCCCCTTCTCTTCTGAATCGGCCGTTCATAATCATGCTGTACGGTCCTGTCGGAAATTCTATACCCCGACGACGGTATTCAGCCCTCTTCAACATATACTTTCTCATTTCTTGAACCTCTTTTCGGGTTGGCTGATATCCTAACCCGAATAAGCCATCTACTGCTTTCAACTCTGGCCACTCAGTTGGGCCCTGTAGATTTCTTCCCAGGCCAGCTCCTGGGACATAACCATATTTTCTCATTATCTTTACTACTTGAGTGTTTGTGCTTGAGAGAAACATTATTTCTTCATTCATTGCTTCCCCAAAGGAAATAGTAGAGACTTCTAAAGAAAAGCCGGTTAAACTAACATCTCTTGATTTTTCAGTGATCAATTCAGATGTTATTTGACCAATTTCCGGTTCAGGGTCGCCTCGCACTGTGATCACCCGATTGTTTCGGACGAATTTCAATTTTTGGTGAAGTGTGGAAGGAACGACTCCAACTTTATGAAGCCACGGCCGGCCAAGGAGGAGAAAGAAAGATGTTTTGATGTCAAGAACCTGAAACTCTATCTCAAAAGTTTCACCTCCTATTTCGACTTCTGTGGCGAGTGTCCCGATGACATCTCTTCTAGTTCCGTCGTACGCCAATATCCCCTGTTCCGACGGGATAAAATCAGCTGGCCCGAATCCCAGGGTAGTGGCGGTGCTTAAAGGACATACATTTAAAGCTGACCCATTATCCACTAATACCTCAGGGACTCTCTTCTTGTTGCACAGTATGGTGATACGGAGAGGTCTTGTGTGATCTCTTCCTTCTTGAGGCAGATCCTCATCAGTAAATGACAATGTTCTAGAAACCCTGGCCATTGCCACGAGATTGACCAACTCATCGGGGGTAATTTCAACTGATACTTGAGAGGCATTTAATTCTCGAAGCACAACCTGTCTGTGTTTCGGTGATGCCATTAGTAAACCCCAGATGGACACGTTAGCTTGTGTCTTCTTCAGTTGTTTCAACAAATTTTCTTCCTCTTCATCCACAGTCTGTTTCTGTTTCAGATTCTCTGCAGCTCTTACAACTTCGGCAGGATTTTCTGCTCTGAGTTCTGCAGGTTTGAAGACACGACCACCTCGTGTGACATGGCGGAGCTCGTCACACTGATCTTCCAGAAGCAACAAGTCTTCTTCTTCCAATCTTAAAACATAAGGGATCTTTTCCTTCATCTCTTCCTCCTCCTCACTCTTGAGGACATAAGAACAAGAACACTCAGAGGATCCTGTTAATCCTTCATCTAGAGGGGATAGTATGTAAGGTTTCTTGTTTTCGATCGCTTCATCTTCATCATCCCATCTCAGAACATACGGTCTATCAGAAATAACCGCACAAATACGGGAGTGATCTAAGAGGATTTTTTCAGTGAAGATAGCATACACATTTGGGGGAGGAACCGCATGTGTAGGTAATGGGTTTCGAGTGACATTAGGCGCTTCTACGGCAAGATCCTTTGCTTCTATCATGTCTTGGATCTTGTGTCTTAAAGCCATGCATTTGTCAGTCAAATGCCCTGAATTCTGATGATAATCGCAGTACTGGTCCTTCCTCCAATACTTGGGCAAAGGGTTAGGAAGCTCTCTAGGTTCCAACAAAGTAATTTTTTTATCTCTCAGTAACTTCTTCAAAGCCACTGATAAGGAGTAAGGGAGAGGGTCGAACTGACGAAAGACCTTCTTTTCCATCGGCCTCCTGACCTCGGTCACTGCTCTGGATTGCGGTCGGTCATAACCTGGTGGTCTGGCATAACTGGGAGGCCCGGTATAGTTAACACTGTGCACCTCCTTCGGTGCCACAATAGGTCTTTTTCCTTCTCTCACATCAGACGAAGGTCTTGATCTCAGTCCCTTGGACAGAGCATCTTCGATTTGAGTTCCGGTTTTGATTAGAAAATCAAAATCAATGAAGTACTGGATTGCCATGTGGTGATAGTATTGAGATGATAAGTTTTTCACAACAATCTTGATCTGCTCTGAGTCAGGCAAACGGTGAGTCATCTACGCTGCCTTTCGTCTCCATCGGCGAATGAAGGACGTGAAGGTTTCATTGTGCCCTTGTTTCAGCGCCTTCAGATCTCTTTTTGTCACATCTATTCCCTCCTCCATGGAGAATTGCTCAACAAATCTATTGGCAATATCCTCTAGAGTTCTGATCTCTTCGGTTTTCAAGCTCAAAAACCATTTCTTTGTTGTTCCAGTAAGAGATCTAGGGAAAAGAAGTGCAATCTGCTCTGGAGTAAGCCCATGCTGCTGTAAGAGAGGAATAAGGGCTTTCAGATGACTCTTGGGACATCCTGTCCCATCATACTTATCATGATCTGGCATCTTGAAATTAGGAGGTAGCACAACTCCCGGTATTATCATATACTCGGCCATGTTTAATTTTTTCGGACCCTGCATTTTCATGTTCTCCATCTCCTGGGCCATCTTATCCAACCTATCGACTATCCCCTTGCCTTTATCCAGATGGGGAGACAGTTCTCTTCTTCATACTGCTCGTCATCAGAATTGTCAAAGACTGGCAACACAGGAGGCTGAGCCATCGTAGGAGGTGGGCGAGGCATGATTGGGGTTTGCTGAGGTGCAGGATTTTTGGAAGTAGATTCTCTGTCATTCTTTAATCGGGCTATTTCTTCATTAATGGTACTCAATTGCAACATTATAGCTTTCATCATCTCATTGGTGTCCATACCATTTTGCCCATTCTCTGCCATCGTTTCAGGGGTTGGTTGGACTGGTGAAAGTATTTCTTGAAAATTCAAGGAAGGTGATAAAGGAGAAGTAAAAGAAAAAGGTGACAAGGATTGTCGGCTCAGCCTGGAATCAGATGTCTGACGGGACCAGGTTGGTTTTGAAACGAGGATTTTCTTAGGAGCAATGGCTGCTCGAACAAGAAACCTGGAATGGAAATATAATCACTAGATTAAAATTTTGATAATCGAGATAAACTATTTTGATCAAACAATGACAAAAGAAACAAAAACACACTTTCATTAATAAGATTCAAATTGTGATTACAACGGATGAAAAATATTGATCTCTGATCACAGCTGGATAAACAGACTGACAAGAATGGGAAATGCAGAAATCGGAATAACAAAACATGATATGGATCTTCAAGGCTCCTCAATCCGAGCTCTCCGGCTTGCGGGCTCTTCCGATATTTCTCCACGTCGGAATTTGCGAGATAGACCTAACCTCCTTTCTATATTTTTGTTTCCCCAAGCAGTCACAATGGATCGGACGAGATCAGGAGTAAGATCCTCACAAAGAGGAGGGACTATGATTCCGGGAGGACATGGAATTCCCGTAATCTGATGGAGAATTCGAGTGGGTGCATAAAAGGAAGATTTCTCGGTACCCATGAGGTAAACAAATGAATGCGGGTAAGTGCTAGTAAAAACGTGGAAACATGAATGACTTACCCAGCGAAACTGGCTCTCCTCTACATGTTGTAACCAATTGTGCCATTCATCAATGGACTGAGGTTGGTTGGCTATTGGTTTCCATGTATGGAAATTCTTCAGGGTATACGGATTTTGTTTTTGTCGCTGAAGAATTTGAAATTTTTCACCAAGCCAGACATACAACAACTTCACACACCCACAGAAATTGTCTTTGATATTTTGGGAAGCAATAAGATCTAGTCCCAAAAAGGTCTCTGCTAACATGGTAGGAATGGGATTCCTCCCTTTGTTAATTTGGTCTACCACAGTTAACAAGGTTAACGGAGCAACACGAGGGTTTTTCCGAATGACATATCGCGCAAAGACACTAAAAATCAAAGCATTGCGTCGACAACTCTGAAAACGAGAGTTAGTAGGATCGACGTTTTCAGAAAAAAGGGTGATGAGGTTTTGAACTTGCACACACGTATCCGTTAAGCATGAAAGTGCATCAACAGTTTGATTTTTGAATAGCTTGCAAAAAATGGAATGAGAGGAATCTATGTTCGAAGATTGTATCCAAAGTCCATCTGTTGAGAGTTCTAATAAAGCACACCAATCTTCGAATATAGGACAAAGCTCGAAGGATCCAAATCGAAAACATGAAGATTAGGATTCCAGAATCTAGCGGCTGCTTGGAGAAACTTCCAATTTATATCGGAAACACTCAAATGATTGAAGGCACAGATGAACCGATCAGCCATACTCCTATCCGAAGATTCTAGCGGAAGAGCCCTAATAGTCTCGCTTATCCAGCCTTTCAACAAATTATTCGCCATGATTTAACCTAAACACAAAGAATAGGATGGGATAATTAGGGAATGGAGAATAACTTGGAATAAACAAAGAATAAAGATGGACTTAACCAATAATCACAAGAAGGATATAATTGGCGACATCAAATGTTCCATTGATGATCAAAGATGATCAGAAACTCAGGGAAGAGACCACGGTCATAAAATGACAAAAGTAGATCATAGACCGGATCTAAATCTGAAAGGTGGACGACAAAAATGTACGATCAAGAAGATCAATAATGATAGACTATGGTCATAGAGACAGCAGACAAGCTATCGACCATATCTAAGACAGGACGAACAATAATTTGAGTAAGACAAAAGAATGGATAAATGAGGTTTGCATTTGAAGGATGAAAACAGGTAATATTTATCATCACTGGGTCAAGGAATAAACCATAGCTATGAGTGTGACAGGTAGAAGCCACTAGCTAGGTTTAGATCTGAAAAATGAATATACACGATTGATTGATTCAAGCCCAGGTATCTCTTGAAACCTTTTTGGCTCCCCATCACTAGTAACCAATATATAATCTGAGGTAGGATATCTCGTTGATGGCTTATGCTCTCTAGTAGATCTTCTAACCTGAGATTCCACTATCTCTGTCTGTGGGGACTGCTCCCCCTGCTCATGATCTATCACAATATCATGACCACCTGCATCTGATCCATGATCACTACCATCTTCTTGCACTTCTCCCCCATGTGCAACATGCTCGAATGGATAACGAACAGATGTAAGATCAATAATACCATCAACTACACTCTTAGGTTTTTCAACCCTCTCAAAATCTGTAAAAGTCTGGTCTTCGTGGAACACAACATCTCTGCTTCTGACTATCTTTTTTTTTTTCAAGATCCCATAGTCTGTAGCCAAATTCTTCATTTCCATAACCCACAACGGAGTAGCTTTATCATCAAGCTTTAACTTTTGCTCTTTGGGCACACGAGCAAAAGCTTTACACCCAAACACCCTCAAATGAGAGTAGGGCACATCTTTTCCTGTCTACAAACTTTCTGGAATATCAAAATCCAACTCAGCCGAGGGAGACCTGTAAATTAAGTGGCAAGCAGTGCAAACTGCTTCACCCCAAAATGACTTTGGCAACTTAGCCATCTTCACCATGTATCTGACTATCTCACTAATAGTGTGGTTCATTTTCTCTGCCAACCCATTATCAGGAACTGTCTTTTGATGTCTTATACCATGTTTAGAACAATAACATTTAAACTCGTTTGATATATACTCACCCCCGTTACCAGTACTGAGGCACTTCAAAGGTTTTCCTGTTTCTCTTTCTACCATGACATGAAATCTCTGAAAACATTGGAACACCTGGTCTTTTGTTTTCAAAAAATAAACCCACATTTTTCTCGATGCATCATCAATAAAAGTGACAAAATAACGATTGCCATCAAGGGATTCCACCTCAAAGGGACCACACACATCAGAAAAGACCATGTCAAAAATATTAAATTTTCTTCCTAATGACATAACAAATGAGACCCTATGTTGTTTACCAAATAAACCATGATCACATGAGTCAAGATGCGTACCTTTGACGAATGGAATAAGTGCCATCTTTGCCAAAATCTGCAACTCCTTCTCACTTATGTGGGCAAGCCTCTTATGCCACAAGCTAGGAGAACTATCTTCAGTAATATTTATCATATCCTTGCACACTTTTGCACAAGTCGTGTATAGTGTGCAACAAACCTTCCTCTTTGTAACAAGTAGTGAACCTTTGGTAAGCTTCCAAGTTCCCTTACTAAAGTAGCTTTCATAACCTTGCATATCCATGGCTATCCCAGAAATAAGATTTACGCGCAAATCAGGAATATGTCACACATCTCTCAAAGTCAAAATGCACCCAACATTAGTTTCTATGTACACATCACCAATTCCAACAATCTTTGAGAGACTAGTGTTGCCCATCCTCACCATACCAAAGTCTCCTTCTTTATATGAAATGAAGAACTCCCTGTTGGGAGTAGCGTGGTAAGAAGAACCTGTATCAATAACCCGCTCTATACCCTGATCTGCAACATGTAAACACTCTTCTTCTCCAAAAGAGAGTGTTATCACTTCTTCATCAGACACGGTAGCCATAGTGTCTTTATCATCCTCCTTTCTCTGATTTTTATCTTCTTTTTGTTCTCTTTTGTAAACCCAACAATTCTTCCTTATATGGCCCTCTTTGCCACAGTGGAAGTATTTTTTCTTCTCTCTTGAATTCAACATTTCTCTGGATTTGTCATAATTTTTTGACCCTCTGCTTTTACTTCTACCCCTGTTCTCTATGACAAGAGCCTGTGCATGGTCTGTACCCGCTGATTTCCTTCTAGTCTCTTCATTAAGCAAGCTACTAGTAACTTGACTCATACTAAGTACACCATCTGGAGCAGAGTTACTAAGTAACACCACCAAAGTTTCCCAACTGTCAGGTAACGGCTCAAAAGTAACAATGCCTGCAACTCATTGAAGACAATTGGTTCACTATGCTCTGAACTTCATTCAGATGCTCTTCAATCAAACCACCTTCTTTGAACTTCAAGTTCACAAGCTTTCTAATTAAAAACGCTTTGTTACCAGCAGTCTTCCTCTCATAAAGGCTCCCTAACTTTTTCTAAAGAGAATGCGCAGATGTTTCATTAGACACATGGTGGAACACACTATCATCCAAACATTGCCTAATATGTCTGATAGCCTTTCTATTTATTTTTTGCCAATCTCTATCAGACATGCTAGTAGGCTTGGCTTTTTCACCTTCAATGGGTTTATACAAATCCTTACAATAAATAATATTCTCCATCTTTGGTTTCCAAATCATCAAATTTGATCTAGTCAACTTGATCATGGTTCCTGAAAAACTCTACATCTCAATCCACACAAACAACTATGCTTCCAAACAACCACAGCTCTGATACCACTTGTTGGATTTCTCACCAAAGAAAACCCACTTAATTACGAAGCAAATAAATATGTGAATTTAAAGAACCAAAAAATCAAGAGAGCAATCACACAAAAGAACACCTAGATTTACATGAAAAACCCTCCAAGGAAGTGGGAAAAACCACAGAGCAAATCCGACGAAATATTCACTAATCGAATAAGTAATACAACGTCTCTTTCTTAAGTTTTCACCCAAAACTTGAGATCATACAAAAAATAAGAGAGATAAAAGGCTACCCCCCCCCCCGGTTGCGAACAACAAAACCTACTCTCACCAAAAAATATCCACTTTGATCTTCAAATCGAAGAAACCCAAATCCTCGCAAAGTTTCCGTGCAACGAGAGAATCCAACGGCATGGTGAAAATATCTAAGAAGAACGCTCCAAACCCTAGGTTTTGATTCCACACAAAACTCCCAAAAAAGAAGCCACCCAAGAAAAACACTTGTTCTCTCTCCTCTCTCCTCTCTCTCTAACCCTATTTTTCACGTTTTTCACTTTTGCCGTTTTTATCAAAACACCACACACACCACCGACACTCCTGTCCTTATTAAATAAGGATATGTTGTTTCCTATTTTACATAGGATTCTCAGTGTGGGTGTGGGGCCTACATGAGCGGGACGCACAACAACAATGTCACCTTGTCTTTTATTATCTAACCAGTTGTCAACGGGGCACAATTGCCAAAAGAAGTCTCTCAACAACCAATTAAAAAAATATAAGGCAAGGTAAAAGGTAAAAGGTTAGTGCCAATATCAGTCAGCGAAGACCCCACCATTTAGGTCTCAAATCTCAATGACACTCAGGTGGTCTTTGTCATTAAACTGAAAGATTAGGCGGACTTTTGTTAAAAAAAAATCAAAGAGAGGATAACTTGTTATTTAAGAATACTCCGTTAGGTACGAGCAGGTAGTATTTTGAAAAAGCCAAAGTAAAGGAAAGATGTCCATATTCCGAGAAGCCAATCATTCCCTCATATTTGTATTTTCCTTGCTCTCTCTCTCTTTCCGGCCTATTTGTAATCCAACCAACTATCGTTCGAAACGTGTAATTCACTGTCACGGTGTGACTTTAAAGCTGTTCGCATTAAATAGAATAGGCTCCGTGCAATGTGAACCTGTGGCTCAGCAGTCGGCTAAACTTCGTTGACCGGCTCTAAGGCTCTCTTTCGTAGCGGTGCAACTCGGGGCGGGTTCAACCGGATTAAAAGTCGGGCTGGGTTGAGTTCGGGTCGGGTCGGGACGGGTTGGGTTGAGGGCTTGGGCCACCCGACCTTGGCATTTTTTATAATTTTTTTTTTCCTAAGCTTAAAATCTCGGGTTGGGTCGGGTTGGAAAAGAGGGTTCCTCGGGTCGGGTCGAACCTTGTAGGATTTGGAACTCGGGTTGGGTTCAGGTTGAGTTAATGGTTGCTCGGGCGAGTTGCACCCCTATCCCGAGTTGCACCTCTATCTCTTTGTATGTATCGCCAGTATGAATACATTTATGGGGTCCACCATAATGGTGGGCCATGAGTGTGGACCCCATGAATCAGATGATTCCAACCATCTAACCCCTTAATCAAGGGTACAGGATCATCCATGCAAGATGTGCGGCTATCATTGGACATCCCACCTAATCAATGGCCCAAGTTGACCATACACGTGTGTCACATGTATGATGGTCCGAGTGAAAATTTAGGGCATGTTTGGCTACCATGAATTTTTTTCATGGAATATTGGCTTGCCCAATAGTGAGGATGGTGGGAGAGGGATAGACACAAGATGTAAGAATTAAGAAAAGCGCAAAAAAAAAAAAAAAAAATAAAATAAAATTCAAACTCGTCTATTTTCCTATTTTTCAAGAGCTCCTCATGGTCCCCTCACTCCCATCCCCTCAAGTCCCTACCTCTGCACCTATCGTTCATCACTGGCCCACGAATATTCCATGGAATATTTTTCATAGTTGCCAAACATGCCCTAAGGCCTGCTCATGTTGGATTTTGAATCCAAAAATTGATTATTGTACTCAAAATTGCATTTAATTTTGAGTCCACTACTAAGTTTTGGCACCAACATCGATTCTCAAAATCCAAAAGGAACTCACCTAGAAGACTCATTCTTCTGTTTCTCCTTAGGCTATGTTCACTTGTTTTCTAGTTGTAGAAAAAGAAAAGAAAGGAAAAGAATCTGACGTGAAAAACTCGAAAAGAAAGGAAAAGAAACTGTAAGAAAATTCCGTTGCTCACTTGGCCGAGAAAGGAAAAGAAAGTATGCAGGCAAAGTGGTTTTCTCAGGAAAGTGATTTTCTCATCCTTTTGGTAAGAAAATTTAGAGGGAAAGTGCAAGAAAGTTGGTTTTCCACGTCATTATTTATATTTTTCACCTGTATAATTCCGCTTTCTCGAGAAAACGAGTGAACGGTGGAAAATGTCAAATCTGTCCAATCACGGAAAATTTGACTTACTTTCTTCTCCTTTCTTTTCTCAAGAAGGCAAGTGAACAGAGCCTAAGGGAAATGATTATTTCCCCCCTCTTACGGATAAAATCCCCCCCCCCCCCCCCCCCCTCTAACGTTAAGTTTTAAAGGCAAAGAAAACCGTTAAGGGGGTGGATTTATCCTCATGCTGCGAACCATTCTCACAGAAACTGTTTTGGAAAGAGGGGCGCCGGGGGAGGGGGATGGTGTGGGGTGTATTTTAACCATTTAAGGGGGAAAAATATCATTTCCCTTTTCCTAACTATCACTTTTTAGACCCACGAGTGCCATGCAAATGTGATTGGCCCCATCGATCTTGCTAACATAAGTCCAATCAATGATATTGGCCGCACCTTGATCGGGTAATCGCAGCCCATTGATCAATTAGGTCTTATTTAGGGTTTCATTTGGCATACGATCATGATCATGTCAAATGCCTAATGTTAGTCCACCAGTTCGATTAGTACGGTAACATAAACATTTCTGAGTGCGAGATCCAATGTTGATTGTTTGAATTTTCCCTATAGAATTTTCTTTTTTCATAAAATTTAGGGAAAATGATAAAAAAAATGTACTTTCTAGCTAAAATTGTCAGAAAAGGGGTGATTTCTAAATTCTCAAAAAAGGTTGGAGAGAGGAAACTTAGCCAATTTTCGGACCACAATACCCTTAGATCTTCATTTTGATTTTTTTCACCTTTTACATTTCTTTTTTACCTTCTCCCCCTTCCTGCTACAAACCCCAAACCGGTGCAAACCCCAACCCGTCCTCTCTCTGTGCAAACCCCAACCCCAACCCGTCCTCTCTTCCACCCGTAGGGTTGTACGTTAAAAGAAATCGAACCCCACCGGCGGCGAAGTGAACCCAACCTGTGGGGTTGCACACACTCCATCTTCTCTCTTCCACCACGTTTTGTCGGAGAAATCGAACCCTACCGGCGGCGAAGTAAAACCTACCGTCACCGGCGCCCTACTCCATCTTCAATGGTAAGAACATAAACCCTAATTCCATTTTAATCGTATGTAGGGTTTCTTCTATTAGGGTTTCATGGGTGGAAGGTTTTTTTTTGCTTGAAGAAGACCTTTATTGATGGATTCTATGGGTTCAGAACCACTATAGATGCCCTGAAGATGGTTCAATGGCCTCTATAGATGTAATAGTATTTCAATAGTGGTTCTATAGTTGTTGAATGCCCTCTGTAGTTGTAATAATGGTTCAATAGTTGTTCAATGGTGGTTCGGTAGTGGTTCAATGGCCTCTATAGTGGTTCTGAACCCATAGAGGTTGAGTAGTAGTTCAATAGTTGTTCAATGGCCTCTATAGTGGTTCAATGGTGGCTTAGTAGTGGTTCAATGGCCTTTATAGTAGTTGTAAGGTTTAGTAGTGGTTCAATAGTTGTTCAATGGGTTCTATGGTGGTTCAATGGGCTCTATGGTGGTTCAATGGTGGTTCCGTAGTGGTTCGATGGCCTCTAAAGTAGTTGTAATATTAGTTGAGCAGTGTTTGAATAGTTGTTCAATGGACTCTATAGTGGTTAAATGGTGGTTCAATGGTTGTTCAATGAATGTTGGTTCAATGGTGGTTCAGTAGTGTTTCAATGGCCTCTATAGTAGTTGTAAGGTTGAGTAATGGTTCAATAGTTGTTCAATATAGTGGTTCAATAGCCTCTATAGTAGTAATATAGGTTCAGTACTGGTTCAATAGTTGTTCAATGTCCTCTAGTGTTGTAATAGTGGTTCAATAGTGTTTCAATTCCCTTTATAGTGGTATAATGGTGGTTCAATGGCCTCTATAGTTGTAATAGTGGTTCAATAGTTGGATTCCATCTACCTTACCAGTGGATTGGATTCCATCTACCTTACCGGTGGATTGGATTCATTGGATTGGATTTCATCTACCTTACCGGTGGATTGGATTCATTGGATTGGATTCCATCTACCTTTCCAGTTGATTGCTTTTTTAATTTTTGTGTTTGATACTCTGTTATTGAATCTTGCCGTCCATAATTTGACATATTTGATTATTTTACAATGATTTTTTTGCAGATTACTTCTATGGACCTTGTAGCATCTCCCGACATAATGGTTGGCTAAAAGCATTGACATTCCGTCAATTTGATTCCATCAATTTAGAGTTGTAGTGTTTATGCTTTTATGATATTGTGTTTTTCTGCAGGCAAAATATATTATATCTAGATGTTGCCCTTTGAAGTTTTATGAGTGCATCCAGTCGTTGAATCTTATGGATGGGAAATCTGAACGTGTTATGTAATGTATTTAGTTAGCTTAATTCTTGTGGGAAGTTCTTTCAAAGTACTGATAATTTATCTCTTACCTTGATGTAATGTGGTTGACATGTTTAGCAGGAAAAAATGTAAACATGTTCATCAAGTTTGGTGTTTGTATGTTCATTGTGGGCAAATTTCGTGTTTGTCGCGACATGTTCATCAGATAATTGTAGTTGTAAACGAAAGGAGAGTATAGGGAGTAGTCGGTGTCGTGATGGTGTTAGAGGTGGTAATTTGAAGATGTATAAACAATCCAAATGAAAGGCGATCTCTAAAGTTTGTTAATTTAAATGTGTGGGACCTATTTGTGGGATCCATTTGTGGCATATATGTCTCCCTTTCATTTTTGTCCGTTTGAATTATATGAAATTAAGTGGGACATGCCGAACTAGGATATTTTTTTTTTTGGAGAAGTCGACCTACCTACTTCTTATGTCGATAGGTTGTAAAATGCACTGAAGAAGTCGACCTTCAAGTCGACCTACTTACTTCTTATGCCATCAGGTGTAAATTGCACTGAAGAAGTCGACCTATTTACTTCTTATGTCAACAGGGTGTTAAATGCACTGAAGAAGTCGACCCTCAAGTCGACCTGTTTACTTCTTTTTACAACAGATTGTAAAATGCAACTTCAGCTCCTAAAGTCCCAATTTTGTTGTGAATTAGGGTCTCCAATTTTAAGAATTTAATTTTTCAATTCTCTATTAGAGGCATCCTTTTCCCACCAATGTATTCGAAGGATATTGCATCCTTCAAGCATCCATCAACATGTAGGATAAAGGAAGCCCTTCGCTCTACCAAATTCACAAACCCTGCAGGGATATGATAGGAACGAAAGAATCACTATTTTAACAGTATTAAACAGTATTTAGTTACTTAGAACCACTATTTAATAATCCAAAGCATTATTTCACACTAAAAACCACTGAGAACCACTAATTAACACTGGAAACAACTATTTTAACCCTTAAAACCACTATTTAATTAATTACAACCACTATCTAACAATCCCAACCACTATTTAATACTAAGAAGAACTATTTACCACTCATAACCACTTCTAAACACTAAGAACCACTAAATACCACTCCGAACCACTATTTAAACACTAAGAACTACTAAATACCACTCTGAACCACTATTTAAGCACTAAAAACCACTCCGAAGCACTATTTAAACACTAAGAACCACTATTTAGTTAAATACAACCACTATTTAACACTACAGACCACTATTTTAAAACTTCAGAACCACTATTCATCACTAAAAACTAGGGGTGTTCATTATTCGGTTAAAACCGAATAACCGAACCGAACCGAATTGGTTCAGTCGGTTTGGTTCGGTTTTTTTTTTTGGTTCGGTTTCTTTTTTTTTTTTGGCAATTCGGCTATTCGGTTTCGGTTATCTCCAAAAAAATTTCGGTTAACCGAAATTATGATAAAAACCATTATTTAAAAAAAAAGTGATAGGGGCACTCCAAAGGATGATCAAAACCATCCATTTGATTGATCACAACTTAATTAGGTTGTGCTCAAAAAATCATTTCGATTTGATGATCCTAGCCCTCCGATCGAAACAAAGATTTCGCATTTTTCCCTCTTTTTCTCCCACTATTTGGTTATTCGGTTTATTCGGTTATAACCGAATTTTTAATCGGTTCGGTTTCGGTTCGGTTTTTAAAAATTTCGGTTCGGTTTCGGTTACCGAAATTTGATAACCAAAATTATTTCGGTTATCAAATTTTGGTTATTTCGGTTCGGTTATAACCGAATAACCACCCCTACTAAAAACCACTATTTACCCCTATGAACCACTGTTTATCACTAAGAGCCACTATTTACCCATATGAACCGCTATTTAAGACTCGAAACCAATATTTTAACACTAAGAATCACTATTTAACACTATTAGCCAGTAGTTCAAATCTACAGAACCACTATTTCATACTAAGAACCATTATTTAGGCCCCCAACCACTATTTAAACACTAAGAACCAGTATTTATCACTCCAAACCACTGTTTTAACACTAAAGAACCTATGTTTATAACTCCAAACGACTATTTAAACACTAAGAACCACTAAATACCACTCTGAGCCACTATTTGAACACTAAGAAACACTATTTAATTAATCGGAACCACTGTTTGTCACTCCGAATCACTGTTTTAACAGTACATAACCACTATTTAACATTAATTAGCACTTCGAACCACTATTTCGACAATAAGAACCACTATTTATCACTCTGAACCTCTATTTTCAAAAAACAAAGTTAAGAGGGAGGGAATACCTTAAATTTGATGCGAAATAGAATCATAGATAGATCGCAAGAACCCAGGTTTCTCAATACAAGGTTTGGCTTTGAGAAGAGAGGAGATTGAAGAAGAGGTTTTTAAACTATAGCTTTGAGGGTTTTACAAGCCTTTGAGAAGAGAACTTAGCCAAGGTCACAAGGTTTTTATGCTACTGGTTTGAGAAGAGAAGTGATTGAATAAGCTAAAATGGAATAATGAAAAGTTCTTATGGGACTGTAAGAAGTGGTTTAATGGAAGCCTTTTCATTTGTTTGAGAAGAGAATAGGTTGACGAAGAAGGTTTCGTTGGGTAGTAATCAAGAAATAAGGTGAAAAGGTGCTTTTGGAAAATGTGAAAAATGAATGATTGGATGGGTTAACTTCATGAGGTATGTAAGGGTATTGTGGTCCCAAAATTAGCTAAGTTTTCTCCCTCCAACCTTTTTTGAGAATTTAGAAATCACCCCCCTTTTCTGACAATTTTAGCTAGAAGTACATTTTCTAATCATTTTCCCTAAGGCTCTGTTCACTTGCATTCCCTGGAAAGCAAATCCCTGGGAAACAGCCTCTTTTTTCCTTGACAAGACCCTGACGAGACAGAATTCTGGTGTTCACTTGCTTTCCAGTGAAAATAGAATTACACACGTGGAATTTCTGCAATAAGTCAAAAAATGACATGGAAAACCCCATTTTCCCCCACTTTAGGGATTTCATTTCCGACCAAAAACACAAGGATTTCGTTTCCCTGGGAAACTACTGCAAAAAGAAGGGCAAACAGTTTCCCTGGAAACCTTTTCATGCGCAAGTGAACAGTCCAGAAACAGCCCAGGGAAACCTTTTCCTGCACAGATTCCTTGGATTTCTTTTCCTAATGCCACGTCAGATTCCCGGGAAACATTTTCTTTTCCTTTCCCGGGAAAACAAGTGAAGAGAGCCTAAAATTTATTCTTACAGTCTTCATGAGTTTTCAAAACAATTCTTTTTTTTTCTGTGCATCAATAAAGTCTTCAAGAGTTTTCAAAAAATATTTGACCTTCGATTTTTTTTTAACGTTGATTTTTTATAGATCATGATCTCTCTATTTCGCGGGATTATGTCATATGATCTCAATTGTAAAGTATAAATGATCAAATAACACCAATTCTAACAGCTTATTTGATATTAAAAATACATGTTACCCCAACTCAAAAGAGGGGACACATGTACCACATTTTTAGCCAACCTAAAGGGCCACAAGCGGCAAAGTGTTGAAGTATAAATGGTTAAATAACATCAACTCTAACAGCTAAAGCTTATTGAGTAATTGGTTGTTTCACATCCATCAACACACACGCAAACACAACACAAATCCCTCACAAGGAAAAACTAAAATGATTGGTAGCTTGTAGAACCAAAATACACAGTACATACAAAGCACCAGAGTAAAATCTAAAATGATTGGTAGCTTGTAGAACCAAATACACAGTACACACAAAAGCATTAATAGAGGAAAAGCTAAAATGACTGTTAGGTTGTTGAACTACACATGCTCAGAACACAAACAAAACATTACAGGAGAAGCTTAAAAGAGTGTTAGTAGTACTACCTTTGATTGATCCAAATGGTTCTCTAACCGGCCTCGCTTTAATCTCCTATGGCCCAAAAATCAAGGCGCTCATGCCAATGTAAAATAAAAATAAGGGAGATGATATCTTTCTCCCCCCCTAAGATTATGTTGGGTTCAGATTGATTCCAATTAATTTTTTGGCAATAGCTCAATCTGACCTAACCCAAATTGCACCCCTAGACATATTCAGTAGTGGATGACCCACATTGTATTACAATGAAGTTGTGCTCTACAGAAGCCTTCCTCAGGATTGTCTATTTTTGGAGTTGTTGTTCATCTACTATTGGACCCGCCTGATGAATCATTTTTTTATCATAGCATCTATAGGCTAGATCACCAATTGCAAAGGTTCCACAAGCTAAGGCATTACTTAGAAAAATGAATTTTTCCATGTGAACTCCGTTTTTTGCCAAAATATTTTTTTTGTCTATTTTCAAGGAAAATTGCAAACTTACCAGACCTTGAGATGTTGTTTTCTATGGAATTTCATGAATCCAAACATTCCTTATGTTTTGAAAATTTTCGAAAAGAGAAGCTTTTCCAGAATTTCTTGCTTTTTCATTGTTTGATTATGCTAGAGAATTTTCAAAATGCAAAGTAATATTTAGAAATTTAAATGGTTTTACAAGTTTTTAATTTAAATATAAAAAGAATTTTAAGACAGGTCCGGTCAACCGGGGTATCCTGGGCGACGGCAGATTGGTTACTGGAAATGTAATTGATTTCCAGGGAGGTGTCGGAGGTCGACCGCAGAAGGCCGGTCGACCGCGGTTCTTTGGATCGTAAAAAATAAAATGGATAGGCGCATGCCGATGGGTGACCGCGGTAGCCCGGTCGACCGCAACGATTCGAAAAACTATTCGTTGGGAGAAAACAGACATGGCTTTTCACTTCCATTTTTCATCATTTTTTCATGTCTTTTCTTTCCTAAGAGTCATGAATGTTTTTCAAACACAAATGACACTTTGTGGGTGATCCAAGACACTTAGATCACAAAGAGTTATGATCGAATGATCATTATTCAAACCAATCAAAGGGATGTTTTTTAAGAGATGTTTCTCTTAGTGAAAAGACATCAAGGATTCTATAAAAGAAGCAAAAACCTATTTTTAAAATAATGAAAAAATTAGTTATTGCTGTAGTTTTCTTCTCTCTCTAGCAATCTCTCTCTCTCACTTGTATTTTCAAGTTAGTTTTGTTCATAAAACAGTGTGCTAAAATCTGTTTTCTGCAGAAATAGTTTTAGTAATTTTCTCTAAGGCTTGAAGTTCTTGAAAGGTGTTTTGGGTTTGATTCCGTTTGTGCAAAGCGTCATCAAACAATTTGTAGAATTGTTCTACAAGGCTTCATTGTATCTTGGAGGCAATTCGCGGATCCCGTTTGCACGCAATTGGTGAGGGCGAATATTGTCTTAAGGAAAGCGATTATGCGCCTTGAAGCTTCTCTTCTTATTTCTTATATTCTTGACTGAAGGATATTCCACCAACAATCTTAAGACAATATTTGAAGATCTTCATGGCGCAATCAATGAAGCAAATGACACAAGATTTTGTGAAGTTTGAACGTTTCAACAAAGGCAACTTCAAAAGATGGCAAAAGAATGTTCATTTTATACTCACTACTCTAAAAGTGGTGTATGTCCTTACTGCACCAAAACTGGAGATTGTTGAAGATGAGACGACTGCTCAAGCCCGTAAAAGAAGGAAGTGGGATCAAGATGACTACCTGTGCAAGGGCCACATCCTTAATGCCATGACCGATGAACTGTTTGACATCTACAATAACATGGAGTCGGCGGGAGCACTTTGGACGGCTTTAGAAATGAAGTATCTATTGGAAAATGCCGGAGCCAAAAAGTTTATAGTAAGTCATTTTTAAAATTTTAAGATGACTGGTGATATGTTGGTAGTGGATCAAATCCATGCGATCTAACATATCATTAGTCAAGTTCATCAACAAGGGGTGAATCTTGATGATACCATCATCATACCCTCTATTATTGACGAATTACCACCGTCTTGGAAAAACTTTAGAAAAAGTCTTAAACATAAAAAGGAGGAGATGTCTCTTGAAGATTTGATTCAAACCCTCCAAGTTGAGGAAGAATCAAGGCTTCGAGATAGAAGAAAAGATATTGAACCATTATCTTTTAAAGTTCATGTGGTGAAAAATATCAATATGACTGATACAAAACCCCCTACTCAACCTTGGAAAGGAAATCAGAAGAGGAAGCATCAAAATGGCAAGGGTTCTGATAAGAACAAGAAGCACAAAGGCGCTTGTTTTCAATGTGGCAAAATGAGCCACTACAAGAGGGAGTGTCGATCTAAAAAGTCAAACATTCAAGGAAACAATGAAAAATCTGTTGCCATGATATCCGAGGTAAATTACCTTGAAGGAGAAGATGCTTGGTGGATTAATTCGGGTACTACAAAATATGTTTGCAAAGATAGAAGCGCATTTTTTGACTTATGCACCAGGATAAGATGAAAAAGTTCTCTACATGGGGAACTCTTCAACAGCACAAGTCAAAGGAAAAAGCAAAGTGGAACTTGAATTCACTTCTGGAAAGATCCTTACTCTTACTGATGTATACTATGTACCAGAAGTTAGAAGAAATCTTGTTTCTGGTAGCCTTCTTAATAAGAATGGCTTTAAACTTGTATTTGAATCTAACAAGTTTGTATTGTCCAAGGGTGGGACATTTGTAGGGAAGGGTTATATGTATGAGGGCATGTTCAAGATGAATATCAATAAAATTAATGTTTCTATTTACATGCTTGAGTCTATTTCTTTATGGCATAATAGATTAGGACATATAAATCTTAGAATAATGCATGATATGGTAAAGTTAGAATTATTACCTAGATGTGAGGAAAACTTGGTAGATAATAAATGTAAGATATGTATGCAGACTAAGAGAACTACAAAACCGTTTCCTAGTGTAGAAAGATCTACTTCTTTATTACAGATGATACATAGTGATGTATGTGACTTACATGGCACTCAAACTAGAGGAGGCAAGAAGTATTTTGTGACATTTATTGATGATTTCTTAAAATACTGCTATGTATATCTGTTAAGACATAAAGATGAAGTCTTAGATAAGTTTAATACTTATAAGATAGAAGTAGAAAACCAATATGAATCTAAAATCAAATGTATTAGATCTGATAGAGGAGGGAAATACCGATTCCCTGAATTTTGTGAAAATGAGGGAATAATACATGAGTTTTCAGCCTCTTATACACCACAACATAATGGTATTGCTGAAAGAAAGAATATGACTACAATGAAAATGGTTAATTCCATGTTAGTCAATTCTGGTTTACGGGTTTTGAGGTGAAGCCTTACTAACGGCTTGTCACATTCTAAACAGAATTCCAAATAAGAAAACTCATGTTACACCCTATGAATTTTGAAAAAAGAGGAAATCCAACTTAAATTATCTTAAAGTTTGAGGTTGTAGAGCCATAGTTCAAGTACCCAAACCTAAGAAAAGGAAATTAGGTGAAAGAGGCATTGAATGCATATTCCTTGGATATGCAAACCATAGTAAAGCCTATAGGTTCTTAGTTATTGAACCTAATGACTTGTTAGAAATGGATACCATTATTGAATCTAGGAATGCAACTTTATTTGAAAACAGGATCTCTTCCATTCCTAGATTAATGGATTCAAACCCACCTAGAGAGTCTTCATTCGAACCTCAAGAAGAGACTAATGAGGTACCTAATGAGATTAGAAGAAGTAAAAGAGATATAAGAGAAAGAACTTTTGGTCCTAATTTTGTTATCTATCTTGTTGAAGGATCAAGAAATAAGATCAAAACTTCTACTATGATAGATCTAAAAGTAGAACCTGATTCTAAGACCTATGAAGAAACCATTAAATCTCAAGATGCAGCTTTTTGGAAAGAGGCCATCAATGATTAAATGGATTCTCTCATAGGTAATAAAACTTGGAAATTGGTTGACTTCCCACCTGGATCAAAACCCATAGGTTGTAAATGTATTTTCAAGA
Organism: Tasmannia lanceolata; assembly: GCF_043159265.1. Taxonomy (NCBI): domain Eukaryota; kingdom Viridiplantae; phylum Streptophyta; class Magnoliopsida; order Canellales; family Winteraceae; genus Tasmannia; species Tasmannia lanceolata. Next base: position 4,612,646 of record NW_027518721.1, read on the forward strand.
AGAAGATGAAAGTCGATGGAACTATAGAAAAGTTTAAGGCAAGGTTGGTTGCCAAAGGCTTTACACAAAAAGCCGGATTAGATTACTTTGATACATATGCTCATGTTGCTAGGATCTCTACTATTAGAGTCCTAATTGCTCTTGCATCCATATATAATTTTCACATTCACCAAATGGATGTTAAAACAGCATTTTTGAATGGTGAACTTGATGAAGAAGTGTATATGGATCAACCTGAAGGTTTTATCCTAACCGGTCAAGAGAATAAAGTATGTAAATTTATTAAGTCATTGTATGGGGCTTAAACAAGCCCCTAAACAGTGGCATGAAATATTTGACAAGGTTCTAATAGCAAATGGTTTTAAGATACATAAATCAGACAAATGTGTATATAGCAAGTACAAAGGTGGAAAATGTGTCATTATATGTTTATATGTAGATGATATGTTGATCTTTGATAGTGATATGAACAGTATCACAAGAACCAAAGAGTTTTTGTCTTTAAACTTTGATATGAAAGACATGGGTATTGCAGATGTAATACTGGGTATTATAATCATAAGGGAAGGTAGTAACCTTATTCTTTTCCAGTCACATTACTTTGAAAAAGTACTTAGAAAATTTGATTATTTTGATTGCACACCAGTTTCTACACCTTTTGATTCAAGTTTGAGATTATATCCTAATACTGGTAGATCTATATCTCAATTAAGTTATGCAAGTATCATAGAAAGTCTGATGTATGCTATAACATGTACTAGACCGGACATTGCATTTGCAGTAGGAAAACTAAGTAGACACACTAGTAATCCTAGTAATTTACATTGGAATGCAATAAATAGGATACTAAATATCTGGAAGGCACTATAGACTATGGGTTGTTTTATAGGGGGTATTAATTGTATTAGAAGGATACAGAGATGCCAGTTGGATAACTGAGCATGTTGATCATTCATCAACAAGTGGATGGATATTCACTTTTGGTGGGGGAGCTATCTCATGGGCTTCGAAGAAGCAGACATGCATAACTACTTCCATCATGGAAGCAGAGTTCATTGCATTGGCGTCTTGTTGTAAAGAAGCAGAGTGGCTAAGGAAGTTGCTGATATAAGTTCCTGTTTGGCCTAAACCTATGCCATCGATATATGTGCAATGTGATAGTCAAGCCACACTATCAAGGGCATATAACCATGTGTACAATGGTAACTCCAGGCATATTGGACTTAGGCATAGTATTACTATGTAGTTACTTACTGATAGAGTAGTAACTATAGATTATGTAAAATCAAGTCAAAACTTGGATGATCCATTAACTAAAGATCTTGCTAGAGATTTGGTATTTAAGACATCAATGGGGATGTGTCTAACGCTAATAACCAATTATCACCAATGATGGAAACTCAACTCAACGCTTGAAGAGACATCAAGTCTTGAATTCAATGAGCCCAAGTATATCATATGGAGTGATTGCAAGCACTTCCTATTTTCATCCTAAGGTAAAGTGCTTGGTACCTGTAATGTGTAACGGAGGAGGATGGACAATTGGTTCTTAATAGGCTTGTAAGAGGATGTTAGGGTGCTTTAGTTACAGGGGCACTCTTAAACCTACCTATGTGAGTGTGGAAATGGTGCCGCTTCCTATGAGACTTGGCTAGTCTCTAGAGCACTCATGAAATTGAGATACAGACATAAGGTTTATACACGTGTCGGTTTTTATAAACTACCTATAAAGACGAAATCATATGTGTGAAGATGTGTCCGGTTAGCCATATAGAATAGCTAGTTCAAAGATACGTCTACTATGCAATTCTGGCTAATTTTGATATGTCATCACTAAGTGAAGGTTCAAATCGTAAGATACCTTCATCTATGCATAAAATTTCCAAGCCTTATGAGAAAACTATTTTCATTTTAAAAATGGTGGGGGATTGTTAGAGAATTTTCAAAATACAAAGTAATATCTAGAAATTAAAATGGTTTTACAAGTTTTTTATTTTAAATATAAAAAGAATTTTAAGACAGGTCCGGTCGACCAAGGTATCCCGGGCGACCGCGGATTGGTTACTGGAAATGTAATTGATTTCCAGAGAGGTGTCGGAGGTCGACCGCGGTTCTTTGGATCGTAAAAAATAAAATGGACAGGCGGATGCCGGCGGGCGCGATAATTTGAAAAACTATCCGTTGGGAGAAAACAAACATGGCTTTTCACTTCCGTTTTTCATCATTTCTTCATGTCTTTTCTTTCCCAAGAGTCATGGATAGTTTTCTAACACAAAGGACACTTTGTGGGTGATCCAAGACACTTAAATCACAAAGTTATGATCGAATGGTCATTATTCAAACCAATCAAAGGGATGTTTTTTAAGAGATGTTTCTCTTAGTGAAAAGACATCAAGGATTCTATAAAAGAAGCAAAAACCTATTTTTTAAATAATGAAAAAATTAGTTATTGATGTAGTTTTCTTCTCTCTCTAGCAATCTCTCTCTCTCTCTTACTTGTATTTTCAAGTTAGTTTTGTTCATAAAATAGTGTGCTAAAATCTGTTTTTTACAAAAGCAGTTTTAGTAATTTTCTTTAAGGCTTGAATTTCTTGAAATGTGTTTTGGGTTTGATTCCGTTTGTGCAAAGCGTCATCAAACAATTTATAGAATTGTTCTACAAGGCTTCATTATATCTTGGAGGCAATTTGCGGATCCCCTTTGCACACAATTGGTGGGGGGGCGAATATTGTCTTAAGGAAAGCGATTATGCGCCTTGAAGCTTCTCTTCTTATTTCTTATATTTTTGACTGAAGGATATTCCACCAATAGATTATACATCAAAAAAGTAACTTGAAGTGCCACAATTCAAGTTTTATTTTGAGGAACATTCAGTTTATAATGGCATCCCTCTAAATTAACCTTAATTATAATATTTCTCACTAAGGACATGTTTGGCCACCATGAACAAATATTCTTGGGCCGATTGCGATAGATGGGGGAGATGGTGAGACTTGAGAGGGTGGGAGTGAGGAGAGCATGGCATTTTCGTAAAAATCAAGAAAACATAAAAAGAATTCTAAATAGGTGTTTTCTTTTCACTAGTTTTTAGAGACTTTTTAATGCTATCTCTACTTCCGCCGACTCAATTATTTCCCTATCCTTCTTTTTCAACCCCTCTGACTCAGTTGGGCCTACGAATATTCCATGGAATAACTTGGGAAGTGATATATCCGCCCCTTTTGATTACTTGAGACACCCAGCAGCAGTGTATGTAGCAATCAACCCCACTGAATCCTTTTGACGTGAGTACATCAGCCTCTCTACAGTCATTGATCCACTGCTGCTAGGTGTCCAAAGTAATAAAAAAGGGCGGATATATCACTTCCCATAATCTTTCATGGGTTCCAAAGTCCGAACATGGCCTAAATCATGGAAAAAAAATAATCCGTTAGACATAACTGGAAATTTCTAGAAAAGTTTGAAAAGGAAAATATTAGAAATTTTTTTTTCATTTTTTACACGCAGAAAAAATTACTTGAACCAAACCTATTCAATTTTTTTTTGTACGAAGATATCACTGTAAATTTACCATAACCATGTCATCTCTTAAGTTCCAAATTGTGTAAGGAAAAAACTTTCATGGAAAAAAAATAAATCTATCACAAGCAGTTTCTCTCAATTCAAACAAGACCAAGGAAAGATAAAGCCGAGACACCAATGTTTATAGGCTTATAGCCAAGCCAAGCCAAGCCGAGCCAGTCGATGTGCTCCAAAGTCCAAACCCACGAGTTAAAATAGAATAAAAAATAGAGTGATGATAAATTCGCAACCGCTGTAAGATAATTCACACCATTGTCAAAAGCGTTAAAGTCTGCCACATATCTGAAGGGGTGCGAATTATCCTAAAGGGAATGCGAATTTATCATCACCCTAAAAAAAGAAGAAAGAGAGCCTTCTGATTGGACAGACAGTCGGTTCAACACAGTCGGTTCAACACAGTCGCCCCCAAAAGAGGAGATAATATATTTCCCCACTTTTCTTCTCTAAGGCAGCCACTTTAGCGTAAAAAGACAGTCGTAAATACACTAAAAGAGGGTGGCTAGGGGAATAAAATTGGGGGGAATATATAACTTCCAAAAACAAAATTTTTTGTAGTGTTCTTGTTCGCTGTCTCTAACTTACCCATATTTCTCCTCTGTTTTTCCTTTTCTCATTTTCCGATCGATTCTCTGTTTGGAAATTAACAGAGAAAATCTAGTCGTTTTTTCATAGATCTGGAAAATCTGAGCTAAAAGCGAACCAAACAGATCTAGAGATCGATTTAGGGTTTAGAAAATGGTCTTGAGACAGTGAATACTTTGTTTGGAAGATTTAACAGCTGGAATATCAATCTGTGGAGAGATTTTCAATGAGAAGTAAGAGATCTGGCCATGGAAGTAGAAAAAAGAGGGTTAGGGTTAGGTTTTGTTAGATCTAGAGGTCAATTTAGGGTTTCTAAAATGGTTTTGAGACAGTGAGTAGGGAGTATTGTTTTTGGAAGATTTAGCAGCGGGAATCTGAATCAGTTGAGAGATTTTCGATGAGAATTGTGAGATCTGGTCGTGGAAGTAGAAAAAAGAGAGTTAGGGTTAGGGTTAGGTTTTGTTAGAGTGATGAGTAAGAAGATTTAGGGTTTGTGAGATTGAAAAGATTAGTTTTGTAGGGTTTCTGTGATGGCTACTGTACAGAAATTTCAGGTATCGACTCTGAGCACAGAGAGCAGTTACGGATCTTGCAAGGCAGATGGTGGAGTGTCAGATCAGTTCCCTGCAGGGATGAGAGTTCTTGTGGTGGATGATGATGTCACCTGTTTGAAGATTTTGGAGCAGATGCTTCGGAGATGCCTATATCATGGTATGTTTTTTAATTTCTGAATTAGGGTTTGGTTTTCCTTTTTAATTTGTTGGTAATGAAAATTTAGGGTTATGGATTAGTCTATTGTGTGTTAATGTGGCTTTATCATGTTATCAACAGATTCCATATGCTAATTTGAAGTTTCGTATTGTGGTTTTAGTTATTCAAGCCGCCCTATCTTCATATGTGTGATAATTTGCATGTGGAATCTGTTGAGTGGTTTGTTTGTTTGTGTATGTTGAGTTTTTCGGCTATGATGGTACTTTTGGCATACTTGTGGTGCCATTTGATGTGGGCATGTTATACATGACTCACCTTTAGATTTATCTTGAGTATAGTGATTCTCAGACATGGTGTCCTAGCTGGTATTGGTCCTTGATATTTAGTTTGACTTGTACATAATTAATCAGTTGGAACCTAGTAGGACTAGTCAAACAAAGACTTAGAGCTTGGAATTGTTAGTTACTGCTTGGCAACTTGTGGTGGTGGGGGGTGGTGTGTGTGTGGGTCCTTTTGGTCCAGCTGAGTCATCTTGGAACCTTATGGGTTTTCTCTTGCTCATCTAATTTTGTTTGATTTTCTATTTTGTAGATTTTTATTTTACTAGTTGACTTGGCTTTGGAAGCCCCAAACCTAGATCCCTCTTTTAGGACAATTTACTGATAACATGGGCTTGTGTTGGATGGCATTGTCTTTTGTGCTTGCCTTGGATAAGCAACAAGAGGATCTTTTCACTGTTTTCATTTTACTTTGGATATATGCATGTGGTGGAGTTGCATGTTACTTTGAATCCATGTTGTGGTGGGTTTTCTCTTGCTCATCTAATTTTGTTTGATTTTCTATTTTGTAGATTTTTATTTTACTAGTTGACTTGGCTTTGGAAGCCCCAAACCTAGATCCCTCTTTTAGGACAATTTACTGATAACATGGGCTTGTGTTGGATGGCATTGTCTTTTGTGCTTGCCTTGGATAAGCAACAAGAGGATCTTTTCACTGTTTTCATTTTACTTTGGATCTATGCATGTGGTGGAGTTGCATGTTACTTTGAATCCATGTTGTTTGTGATGGTGTTGGTTTTTTGTCATAGGATTAAGCTTCCATCTTGGATCGATAGGGTGATCACCTTGTTATATTTCTCCGGAGTTTTTATAGTGTGGTTTGGGAAGTGGATTTGTGTTGAGCTTGTGGAGAATATTTATCTTCTCTGGTGGGTTGGGGGTTTGAGATAAGGTCCTTTTTTTTTTCATCCAGGTAAAATCTGATTTGATCACCAAATACATTTCTTTAAGGGCCAAACTAGCAAGACTACAAAATATAAATTCAAAACACCAAACAAAAATAGTAATGATAAAAGAGATGAATAATAAAAATAATACCAATTTTGTGAAGCATGAATCTTTAGACTAGTTGTTATTCTTTGTCTAAACTTTAAACCAATTGTTGGCCTAGATACACTAAAGGAAACTTGATGCAGGACGATTGAGGATTGAACTAATACTTCTCTTTGATACAAAGTCTTATGTAGGACGGATCTATGGAAGGGACGCTGGGGGTGAAAAGAATGGGTAAAAATTTTGGATATTAAAATAGGTGATTAAATTGAAAACAATATTTCTACTAGGCTTTGAGAAGGTTTGGAGGGGTGCAGACCTATATCAGGTAGCCGTCGAGAGGGTATAAAAGAGTTATGGGACAAAATGAGATAGATGCGGGATAGGGAAGAAATTGAATGATGTTTCTAAGGTAGGAGAATTTTTTGTAATGGATATTTTTGGGGGTTTGTGAAGGATTGGGATACGAGGTTTAGGTTAAGATGAGATGGTTAAAACAAGAAAAAATTAGGGTTTCGAGGTTTTACGTAAGGGAAAGGAATATTTTCGGTTCCCGGGTAGATTGTTTGTGTGAAAGAAACTAAGAAAGATGAGAAAAAAGAAAAGAAAAGAAATATAGATTGGAAGTAAGAGAAAATGGTACTTCTCTCAAAGCATCCATCTCACCAAAGATAAAGAAGATTATGTTAGAATCAAACTAACAATCCCAAAGCTTCTCACCTTAGGAAAGATTAAGGCATTGTACCTTGAGGATGAAGGCTTCACACCCACAATTTTTCAAAAGCAGCAAAGAACAATCCTTTTCATTCATTCTATCATCATAGCTTCATTCACTATCATAGCTAAAAGAAAAGTGACGTGAGGCTACATTATATAATAAAAGAAAACTAGAAAGTTCTAAAACCCTAAAACAAAAACGTAACACTTTTGGACAAAAATACCCCCTAATGAATTAAAAACTCTCCCAACTTAAAATTCTCGTAATACATATGCGGGGCGTATTGAAAACACTCATAAGTCATAACTCAAAAACCTTAAGTGATTTTGATGAGAAAAGACTAATATTCCCCAATAACTTAAATAACACTCTAAAAACTAAATACAACTCTTTTAACATGAACAAAGAAGTCGATTTTCTTAACTCCCCGATTCTTCATTGCATTTTGGATGACCCCCCATCATGCTCCCTCACTTTAAAGGACTCAACCCTGTCAGGTGTACCTGGCAGCTTCAGTGTTGAGAGTTCACCAGCTTTGATCTTGGCGCGCGTCAGATATTCTATCATCATAACTTCATTCACTATCATAGCTAAAAGAAAAGTGCCATGAGGCTACATTATATAATGAAAAGAAGAGAACTAGAAAGTTCTAAAACCCTAAAAGAAAAGCCTAACACTTTTAGACAAAAATACCCTCTCATGACTGAAAAACTCCCCCCCCCCCAAATTCCCATAATACATATGTGGGGCCTATTTAAAACACTCATAACTCAAAGCAACCACGTGATATTAATGAGAAAAGACTGTGGTACCCTACTATAATATTAGGGACTTAATACTTAATAGACACCTAAAAAATTAAAATTTAGACTTTAGAATGGTCCCCATCAAAACTATTTACTATAGTTTGGATTGAAGAAAAAGAAGAAAAATTGCTTGAAATGTCCGAAAACCACTTTCTTCAAGTTAAAACGTACAAAGAAAAATTAAAATATAATCAACGAGATCCATTTGATTTGAAGATATCGAAGGCAGTTTTCAGGCTTAGAAGGGTGAGGAGAATCACTTATCATCACCTTTTGGCGGGGAAAAATGACTCAGCTTGGTTCAGGTGAGTCATCTTGGAACCCTGTTGATTTTCTCATGCTCATCTAATTTTATTTGATTTTTATTAGTTAATTTGTCTTTGGGAGTCCAAAAGCCAGATCCCCCCTTTGGGACAATTTATTGACAACCACTAATTCTTTGGAACAATTTACTGACTACCACTAACTGAGAGATTCTATTTATGGCTTACTTGGTAGGTCTTTTAAATTATTGTGATCCTTGATTGCTATTCAAGAACATGAAAGTATGAGATCTATTTGTTGTGGGAGATGCAATTCAACTTTCTTTCTTTTTGGGCGAGGTGGGTAGTATGTTTTGTTGGGCAAATGGTTGTGGAGATTTGGCGAAGAAAGGGAGCACCTTTGGAGAATTGTGATGGATGCTAAGTATGGGTCCATTTTGGGAGGATTGGACTCCATTAAGGGATATAGAAACAAAAAAGTTCCGTTCTGAAGAGATATAATGCAGTTCAAGCCCTCCTTACTAAAGGGGATTCGTTACAAAGTGGGAATGGGGGCTAAGATTTTATTCTTGGTAGATTTTTGGTGTGGAAATAGAACACTAAAGGATTATTTCCCTATGCTTTTTTTTTAATTATAAAGATTTTATTGAGACTAAAAGCAAAGGAGTGAGATGGTCGATACAAAGATAGAAATGATTTCCCTATGTTGTATAATGTTGCTTCCGATAAAGGTAGTAGTGTAGCAAACTACCTACACAATGGAGTAGTGGACTGGAGTATAGCATTTCGAAGTAATTTTTTGATTGGAATGTAGAAATTACACTTTTAGCTAGAACCTCTTCAATCCACATCAAGCGGTAGGGAGGCGACAAGAGGGTTTGGAGATGGACATCAGATGACTCTTTCACCATTTGCTCCCAACAATCATTTGGTCTCTATTAATGACATTTCGACGGTTCGGGGAATTTGATATTTTCAAGTCCTGTTGCGAGTGTTGGTGTTCTATTGGACAACCTGTCTCAATAGGATCCTGACTTCTGAGCATATGCATCTTAGACATATGATTATTGCCAATCATTGAGATCTGGTATTTTGTTTTTGACCTATTTGGAGTATGTTGGGTTCTTCTTGGCCACATTAAGGACCACATGGAGTCGTAGGTGTTTCTTTCCATGGCCTCACCGAGGCAAAGATTCTTTGGAGCCCTTTTTTGCTGTCATCCTTTGGCTGGTTTGGAAAGAAAGAAACAAGAGTCTTCAAAGGCACCTCAAAGGATCTTAGCTGTTTAGTCTTCAAAGGCACCTCAAAGGATCTTAGCAGTTTACAGAGGCCGATTTTCTCGACAATAGTGAAGTGGGCATCGAACTTTCCTTCCTTCAAATGGCTCTCAGTGTGATGGGGACCATCCTGTGGCTCTTATTTTTATTTTTATTTTAATTTTAAGAGCCATTTAGGTGTTTTAGGTCTGTTCAGTTATAGTAGGGGAACCAGTGTACCACAATCTTTTCACATTAATATCACTTAGTTTCTCTAAGTTTGTGTTTAAAATGAGCCTACAAGTGTATTACGTGAATTTTAAGTGAAAGGGGTAACTAATTTATTTGTAATTAATCACTTATGTTTAAGTGACCCTAAGGGCTAATCCTTGCAACTTAAGAGAAGTCTATTAGTCTATTGTGGTAGGAAATGTCCATGTTGGGAGTTCTAGTTGTGTTAGAAACTCTAGTTCTATTAGAATTACTTTGTTAAGACTTGGAGCCCAAGTGTTAGAATTAGTGACTTGGAGCCCAAATTTTATTTGTCTATAAATGTAAAGCTGTTGGCCACTTTTGAGAGCATATGAGAGAGAGAGAGAGAGAGAGAGAGAGAGAGAGAGAGAGAGAGAGAGAGAGAGAGAGAGAGAGAGTTGAAGGAGGAGGAAGGGGGGTCGATGTTCCAGGGTCGAGGTGCTAGAGTTTTTATTAAAAGAGAATAGGTTGTGCTTTCATATAAAAAAAGTTAAGAAGAAAACACCTTTAAAGGGAAAATATACAGGATTCGCATTTTAAAAGAGAAGCTGATGAGTCGGATTCGTGTGGGACACGGCTATGTTAAGAATCCGGGTGTGTCCCATGCAAATCCATGTTCGATTCGCATGTGGAGGCGTGTCGACACGGATTCGGCATAGGGGGCAAAGAATCCAGCACAGCTCCCAACCTTCCTATTTTCTACAACAGCCAGTCCCTACTGACTGTAAACAGTCCCTAGTGACTGCAAACAATCCTTGTTGACTGTAAACCCACCCAATCCATCCTCTTTGGACTGTTTTGGACATTACGGTCCTAAACCCCGTCAAACCAGTCCTTAACCTGCAATCAGTTCATTCAAGTGAACTATTCCACCCCTAAGCCTGCAGCTAACCAGTCTTACAGTTTTTTAGTGCAATAAACCAGTCCTAACAGTCCTGAACCTGTTAACTGCCCAAAACCAGCACCTAGACTAAAATCCCACAAACCTGATCTCTATTCCCGTCGCATACTTTCTTGAGCGCCACTTCTGTAGCCTTCCTGCATGAACTTGCTATCGAAGCCTCACGTATAATTATCTTTTTTGTACCCGTCCTGCATCGCAGTGTCCTCTTTTTATGGATAGGATATTTTTGTATCTATCAATCTATTTATAATAATATCAACTCCAACCATCCCTACCCAAACACACACGCGTGTGCCCGCACACATCGAAGCATCAATTTCAACCTTTGGGCCACATGCACACACACAAAAGCATCAATTCCAACTTTGGGCTTACATGAGGTTGCCGATTGTGCTTTTGGAATTTGGAGTAAGGTACTGCACTGTTTTTTCCCTCACGGGATTACTTATACACATGGAAACTGTGAGCAGAGAAGTCTCCTCTTAGAGTGGAGAAATTTGAAGATTCTAATTTTGTTTGCATGCTCCTTATTTCTATCATGACAATGTTAGTATTATTTATAATGGAGGATCATCTACTTCCCATGTCACATTGAGAGGCCTATTTTTGCACTTCATCTGTGACTTTCTTGGGACTATTGGATAGCCTTTTTTTATTTTTTAACGGACTGTTAGAGAATGTTAGAATTTGGAAATTAGTGGTTTATTACGTGGAAAGTTTGGTGGTTTATTACTCGGATGGTTTGATTTGTCGCTGTTCTAGGGTTTTTTTTTCTGAATGGTAGCCAAATATCATTGAATAAAGACTGAGATGGTCAAATACAAAAGATATCAAAAGAGAGTGAGAAAAAGCGAGGAAAAAGAATAAAATAAACTACAGAAAGTGAAGGAGGAAGGGAATCAGATAGCGCTAGAGCTTCTTTGGAAAACCCCTCCCGAGCAAGGCGGTCGGCCACCTCGTTGGCGGATCTCCGAACATGCTGGAAAACTATGGATGAAGAGCCCTTGCAATCACAAAAGTTTGAAAGGACCCTTAAGCCATCTAATCATGTTAAGAGAGTCCCCCTCCATAACCACCGATTCTAATGAATTTTTATCCAACAACTTAATACCTTGATGCACGGTGCGCACCTCCTCCTCCGTAGCGTCGGCAATACCAATGGGCCCAGTAAAAGCCCATAAAACCTCACCTAGCTCATTCCTCACCAAGAGACTAGAACAGCCTTCAGCTGTTCTAGTTTTACTAAACAAATATTTTGAATATGATTAACTAGGCATTGAAATCATCATCCTTCTGAATTTCTGTATCCAATTGCTTTCTTGGATATGCAACAGTAGCACCTACTAAATATGTATATTGCTGACACACTTTTTAATTGGTTGCAGTTACAACCTGCTGCCAAGCTACAATGGCTTTGTCTCTTCTTCGAGAGAGGAAAGGTGCTTTTGATGTGATAATAAGTGATGTTCATATGCCTGACATGGATGGATTTAAACTCCTTGAACTTGTTGGGCTAGAAATGGATCTGCCAGTTATTAGTGAGTCACACTCTTGTTACCCCCCTAAAAAAATTATTAGATCTTGTGTGCTATAAACTGATTTGAGATTTTGTTTTGCAGTGATGTCTGGCGATGGGAAAACCAGTGCTGTTATGAGAGGAATCAAACATGGTGCATGTGATTATTTAATTAAGCCCGTACGGATAGAAGAATTGAAAAATATATGGCAGCATGTTATTAGGAAAAAATGGAATGAAAATAAAGAAGTTGAACATTCAGGTAGTGTAGAAGATACGGAGCGGCGTAGACGAGTGGGTGATGATGCAGAATATGCATCCTCTGCTAATGAGGGAACAGATGGCAGTTGGAAATCTCAAAGAAAGAGGAGAGATTCTAAAGAAGATGAGGATGACGGTGAACTGGATAATGACGACCCTTCTGCGTCAAAGAAACCACGTGTAGTGTGGTCAGTTGAGCTCCATCAGCAATTTGTCAGTGCTGTTAACCAACTTGGGATTGACAGTACGAATCTTTTGACTATTCCCTCGAATTGCTTTATTTTCGTATCCATTTTCCTATTATGCTGATTGGAAAAATACATCATATGGATTGCCACTTTCTGACTCAAATATCTCCGATATTTCAAAAATATTGCATATTTATCACGACATATTGATAAAAAGGGTGGCCCAGTGCACGAGGCTCCCGCCATTGCGGGGTCTGGGGAGGGCAGCCCAGTGCACGACAAAATCTTGAAATAATCCCGAGACTTAAAAAATAATAGCGATATTTTCATTTTTACCATAAAATACTATGATATTACCCAGATGTTTTTATTTCATATTATTCTTAAATTTAATATATTTTTATATTTTTAAAATAATTTTTTTATCGTTTCTTTCCTGATATAAATCTAAAAAAAATTATTAAAAAAATGCAAAGTTTTGTCTAAATTGTGAATAAAGGGTAGTGATTTGAAATTTATAAAAAAAGTGTTGTCAGGTGAGAGAAGATGGCTTTTAGGACAAATATACCCCTCCTACCTCTTTTTTCCCTCCACCTTTTTGCACCTATCCCTATGCACTTATTACCTTCTCACCTACCACCTTCTTCTTCCTCAAGGCTTTTCTAACGTGGAAAACTCCATGGAAGGGTTTTGAAGGTTGCCATTTACAATAGGGTTTCGTATTCACGAGGGTTTATTCATGAAAAACTTATCGAAGCAGTGTTACAAAATGCAAAGAAAATGGATTTTGAGCTTAAAACTAAATTTTGTTGTTTTCCCCATTTTCAAGATAAATCAATTTTCTTTGCATTTCTGGATTCTAAAACATCAAAACCAAGCTTCAATTTATGGTTGCCTGCATGACACTAAGATCACAACGTATATCCTTATTTTCCTTGGAATTATTACTCAATTTGAAGATAAAAATCCTTGGAATTATCCCTATTCTACTGGCTTCCGTCGGAAGTCCGAACAAAACTTCGGACTTCTGAATGGAAGCCAGTATATGTAACCAAATTACTGGTTCCATTCGTAAATCCGAAGGTTTGTTCGAACTTCCGAGTCAGACTTCCGAATAGACGTTCGGACTTCCGACGAAAGGCAGTCGGACTTTGTAGTTCGGTAATTGTCATATGTTAGTACATCCTTTCGGTATTTTTTTCGTAATTTTCCTACTTTGCTTCCATTTTTCCGTAATTTTTCATTTAAAACTTAGAACTTCTGCCACAATTCCGTAATGAACGGTTTGGATCATCCTATAGTGCGCGTCATACCATACTTTTAATAAAGTGAGGAGTGCCCTCATCAAAATACAGTAGTGCTGATAACATTTCCCAAAACAAATCTTAAAAAATACGGCAAAAATCCAAGTGACCCGCAGGTCGACCCGGCCCGTACGGGCCTGGCGCGGGTCCAGGATCAGTGACCCGTAATTGCGAGGTCTAAAAAAAACTCAAACGATAAGATTTGTCCAACAAATTCTCCCATTTTTTCTTCATTTTGGAGAAATGTGTAGAGGGAGTTTAGAGCGTTCCACGTCAGCAGACAAGGGCCCGACAACCCCAGTGGTCAAACTCCCCATTTTTGCTAAATTCTAATTCAAACAGGTATAAGCAAATCAGTAGAATAACATTCCTTGGTATTTTTCTCAAAAAAAGGTAACCAAACAGAGCATAGTGGTTTCGGGGTATAAGATGTGGTTCCCTAGTGGTTATGGGGTATAAAATGTGGTTCCCTAGTGGTTCCGGGGTATAAGCTGTGGTTCCCTAGTGGTTCCGGGGTATAAGATGTGGTTCGGTAGTGGTTCCCAGGTATAAAATGTAGTTCCCTAGTGGTTCCGGGCTATAAGATGTGGTTCCCTAGTGGGTCCGGGGCATAAGTTGTGTTTCCCTAATGGTTCCGGGGTATAAGATGTGGTTTCCTAGTGGTTCCGAGGTATAAAATGTGATTCCCTAGTGGTTCCAGGGTATAAGTTGTGGTTCCCTAGTGGTTCCGTGGTATAAAATGTGGTTCCCTAGTGGTTCCGAGGTATAAACTGTGGTTCCCTAGTGGTTCCGGGGTATAAACACCTCGGAACCACTATATTATGTTTCCAATAGGTTCAAGATAGTATTTTAGTGGTTTTAAAAGTCATCATGGCTCTATCATTGGTGTTTAAACCTATTGGAACCATTAAGTAGGCCTCCGAACCACTATTTAGTGGTTAAATAGTGGTTTCAAGACTGTAGATTATGGTTCCCAAGTGGTTGGTACATCGAAAACCAATGAAGTAGTATTACACTGTACCAACCACTTGGGAACCATAATTTACAGTCTTGGAACCACTAAATAGTGGTTCCGAGGCCTACTTAATGGTTCCAATAGGTTTAAACACCAATGATAGAGCCATGATGACTTTTAAAATCACTAAAATACTATCTTGAACCTATTGAAAACATAATATAGTGGTTCCGAGGTGTTATACCCCGGAACCACATTGAAGGGTACCACATCTGATACCCCTGAACCACTAGGGAACCACATCTGATACCCCTGAACCATTAGGGAACCCCATCTTATACCCCAGAACCACTAGGGAACCACATTTTATACCTCGAAACCACATCTTATATCCCGGAACCACTGGGGAACCACATCTTATACCCCGGAACCACTAGGGAACCACATTTTACACCTTAAAGCCACTATGGAACCACATCTTATACCCCCGAACCACTGCTTATACCCCGGAACCACATTTGATACCTCGGAACCACTAGGGAACCACATGTTATACCCTTGAACCACTAGGGAACCACATCTTATACCCCAGAACCACTAGGGAACCACATCTTATACCCCGGAACCACTAGGGAAGCACATTTTATACCTTGGAACCACTAGGGAACCACATCTTATACCCCGGAACCACTAGGGAACCACATTTTATACTTCGGAACCACTAGGGAACCACATCTTATACCCCGGAACCACTAGGGAACCACAACTTACACCCCGGAACCACATCTTATACGCCAGAACCACTAGGGAACCGCTGCTTGTACCCCGGAACCACTAGGGAACCACAGCTTATACCTCGGAACCACTAGGGAATCACATTTTATACCTCGGAACCACTAGGAAACCACAACTTATACCCTGGAACCACTAGGGAACCACATTTTATACCTCGGAACCACTACGGAACCACATCTTATACCCCGGAACCACTAGGGAACCACAGCTTATACCTCAGAACCACTAGGCAACCACATTTTATACTTCGGAACCACTAGGGAACCACATTTTATACCTCAGAACTACTAGGGAACCACATCTTATACCTCGGAACCACTAGGGAACCACAACTTATACCCCAGAACCACATCTTATACCCCGAAACCACTAGGAAACCACAACTTATACCCCGGAACCACTAGGGAAACCCATTTTATACCTCGGAACCACTAGGGAACCACAGCTTATACCTGACAACCAGTAGGGAACCACAGGTTATACCTGAGAACCACTAGGGAACCACATTTTATACCTCGGAACCACTAGGGAACCACAGCTTATACCTCGGAATCACTAGGGAACCACAGCTTATACCCTGGAACCACTAGGGAACCACAGCTTATACCTCGGAACCACTAGGGAACCACATTTTATACCTCGGAACCACTAGGAAACCACAACTTATACCCCGGAACCACTAGGGAACCACATTTTATACCTCGGAACCACATTTTATACCTTGGAACCACTAGGGAACCACAACTTATACCCCGGAACCACTAGGGAACCACATCTTATACCCCGGAACCACTAGGGAACCACAACTTATACCCCGGAACCACTAGGGAACCACATCTTATACCCCGGAACCACTAGGGAACCACAACTTATACCCCGGAACCAGTAGGGAACCACAACTTATACCTCAGAACCACTAGGGAACCACATTTTATACCTCGGAACCATTAGGGAACCACTGCTTATACCCCAGAACCACTAGGGAACCACATTTTATACCTCGAAACCACTAGGGAACCACATCTTATTCCCCGGAACCACTAGGGAACCACAACTTATACCCCGAAACCACTAGGGAACCACAGCTTAACCTCAGAGCCACTAGGGAACCACATTTTATACCTCAGAACCACTAGGGAACCACAACTTATACCCAGGAACCACTAGAGAACCACAGCTTATACCCCGGAACTACTAGGGAACCACATTTTATACCTCGGAACCACAAGGGAACCACATCTAATACCTCAGAATCACTAGGGAACCACATCTTATACCCTGGAACTACATCTAATACCCCGGAACCACTAGGGAACCACATCTTATACCCCGGAATCACTAGGGAACCACATTTTATACCTCGGAACCATTAGGGAACCACATTTTATACCTCGAAACCACTGGGGAACCAAATCTACTGCCTTCCGTCGGAAGTCCGAACGTTTGTTCGGAAGTCCGACTCGGAAGTCCGAACAAACCTTCAGACTTCCGAATGGAACCAGTAATTTGGTTACGTATACTAGCTTTCCAGTCGGAAGTCCGAAGTTTTATTCAGACTTCCGACGGAAGCCAGTAGAATAGGGATAATTCCAAGGATTTTTATCTTTAAATTAATAATTCCAAGGATAATAGGGATATACGTTGTGATCTTAGTGTCATGCAGGCAACCATAAATTGAAGCTTGGTTTTGATGTTTTAGAATCCAAAAATGCAAAGAAAATGGATTTATCTTGAAAATGGGGAAAACAACAAATTCAGTTTTAAGCTCAAAACCAATTTTCTTTGCATTTTGTAACACTGCTTCGATAAGTTTATCATGAATAAACCCTCGTGAATACGAAACCCTGTTGTAAATGGCAACCTTCAAAACCCTTCCATGGAGTTTTCCACGTTAGAAAAGCCTTGAGGAAGAAGAAGGTGGTAGGTGAGAAGGTAATAAGTGCATAGGGATAGGTGCAAAAAGGTGGTGGGAAAAAAGAGGTTGGAGGGGTATATTTGTCCTAAAAGCCATCTTCTCTCACCTGACAACACCTTTTTTATAAATTTCAAATCACTACCCTTTATTCACAATTTAGACAAAACTTTGCATTTTTTTAATAATTTTCCCAAAAAAAAAAAAAAAAAAAAAAAAATATCCTGAGGTTTTCCCTTGCTGAGAAATTCCCGAGAACGATAGTTGTGATACTGTTATTCTAATTATATGTTAAGTTGAAAGGTGGAAAAGCTACTTTATATTGTTCGTTAGAATTATTACTGATTATATTTTTGGGGTTTACACGCAGAGGCTGTTCCCAAGAGAATTCTTGAATTGATGAACGTTCCAGGTCTAACTAGAGAAAATGTTGCAAGCCATTTGCAGGTTTGATTCCATCCTGCATAGGAGTTCCCTTTGGTAGTAATTTGATGGCAGTTCATTACTTCAGTTATTGTTATGTTAGTTATTTGGGAACTCCTGACTTTCAAGAAGTAAGGCTTAGTAGCTTGTGATTATTTTCCTGTCAAAATAGTACTGGTGAGATCTAAGTCTGTTAAGTCGTATTCTTGGTGTTGCTCTGTTATTATTGTTAGTGATGTCATTGGTTATCATTAAGGGCATCTGTGTGTGTGTGTATTTATATATATATATATATATATATATATATCTGTGTGTGTGTGTGTGTGGTATAATTTGTATCTTTTACTCATTGGAAAAAAGGCTTCCACAGAAGTTGTGTGGTCCAAAAGGCTTCCGCAGAAGTTGTGTGATCTTTCTCTCTATTCTCTTCTTCTCTCTATTTCATCCTACATCAACTTCATATATTTTAAATTGTATTTGAGCAAGATTCATTCTGATCTGACCCTATCCCTCTCCACTAAAGGCAAGCATCTTTGTCTTCAAGTTCTTCCAATTGAATCCTATTTCTTTCCTTTTCTTTTCTTTCCCCCTTCGAAAACCATAATTTTCCCTTTCAGAATCCTACTTCTTGTTCCTTTCAAGAACCCTAACCCCGTCTCTTCCAAATCCATTCTTGTTATTTATGTCCAGAAACCCAAACTCCACTCTTTTTAAATCCAAAAACTTAACCTTCAACCTTTGTCAATCACAAAACCTAATCCCATTTTCTTTGTGAAGCTTAGAACCCGAAACCCTTGTGGATCTCCACCACTCCATCTCTCCTTTGTACTTTTAGAAACCAATATCCTTTCATTTTTTCATCCTCAAAACCCAATTCACATGACTCGTCTCTCTCTCTCTCTCTCTCTCTCTCTCTCTCTCACATACACACACACACACACACACACACACACACACCCACACACATCTATTTGTACATCCTACCTTCCTCTATTAACCTATTGACTGTCCTTTCTCTTCTATTTTTATTTTTCTCTCTCTTGACGCCTGGGAAATTGTTCCTAAACCTGAAACAAAGGCCTGATGGTACAATAACGACCTTGTTGCCAAAGGATATAATCAATAACATTACCTTGACTATGAAAAGACATTCAATCCAGTAGCCAAGAGCACCACAGTTCGACTTGTAGCCTTGGCTAACTCATTTGGCCAGTCTTTATCACAGTTAGATGTTAAGAAAGCATTTATCCATGGGAGTCTAAAAGAAGTATGTATGGAGCAACATGAGGGGTATGGAACAACTAGTAGAGAAATTTATCAGTGCAGATTGCATCAAATAAGCACCACATTCCTGGTTTGACAGACAGACTACTTCAAGCTCTTATCGGAGGTCAATATGAAAGGAGTAAATCAGATAACTCTTTGTTTAAGACTCATTTCATCATTTTTGGCATTGCTCTTACGGTATGTGATGTATTATTATTATTGTTTCTTAGAGAATTTATCAGTGCAAATTGTGTCGAGTAAACACCACATTCCTGGTTTGACAGACAGACTACTTCAAGCTCTTATTAGTGGTCAATATGAACGGAGTAAATCAGATAACTCTTTGTTTATTTGACTCACTTCATCATTTATGGCATTGTCCTTGTGTTATGTGATGATATTGCTATTATTTTCATTTTTAAAAAAGATAATATTGTTAAATGCTATTGGAATTGATTTTGAAGAAACTAAAAGACTAAAAGAGAGCTTGAAATCAGACATTGATATGAGAGATCTTTGGTTTCACTCTATTTCTTAGATGTAGAGATTAAACGCACCGAGTGACAATGACCCACTTGAAACTCTTCTTCAGCATGGATGATGATTGAGTCTTGGTGTAGATGTGATGCAAACAACGTTCATGAACAATGCATAATTCAGCAAAAGATGATTCGAGATAAGAATAGGGTCGTCTGAGATCCAAAAGGCCAGAGGGAAATGAAGCATCACAGTAAGGTCAATAGCGGGCTCTACAGAGCTCCTTTTGTCACAAAATTGTGGCTAGCTCGACCATTATGATTTTCAGAAAGTTTTAGTATTTTTTTAAAAGTTTATTGTTATAGTTAAACTAGGTTTTGATAGGCCCTGTGAGAAGAAAACTTTAGTGTTTAAGGTGAGAACTTGGAGCCTTTCTAATTTCGAAAGTTTTCAAGTTGATGAAGAGGTATATTTCGGTTGGGGCAAGTAACTTGTAATAGGAGGGATCCTTCATTGGGTATAGCAAGTAGAAAGTCTAATTTTAGAAGTTGGCCTTTTGGGTTTCTTGGGCAACATCATGTATTATATTGTTTGTGTTTTTATTTTTGTTTGCTCTAAAATAGAAAAAGAGGCTCTATTTAGGTTGATGCAAGGGCTGACATTGATCATATACCAATGTTTAAGATTAATCTAGGGTTCTAACTGGGATTGGGCCTGTAGCTCATTGGTTGAGGCTTTGTTTCTCAACCTTGTGGCCGCAGGTTCGATCCCAGCTTGCCTAAAAAATAAATCTAGGGTTCTATTATGCATCAGTATGCATACTCGGACCGGAATCCGGCACGGATATCGAGTGTCAGATTCGGCAAGATTTAAAGACATTTGTGGATTCACCTAAATATATAATCATTTCTCAAAAAAAAAATTTTGCGTACAATACGGTTATGACAAGTATTATATTAAAATTTTTAATTGGTAAATATCTCCGATATTTTCAAAATATAGCGTTTTTATCGCGAGATTTTGATGAAACAACAAAATCCCGAACTAATCCCGAGATTTTAAAAATATAGCGATATTTTCGTTTTTATCATAAAATATCCCAATAATATCGAGATATTATCCTGATATTTTTATTTTATATTTTTTTTCTTAAATTTAATATTTTTATATATTTTTTAAATAATTTTAATTTTACCGTTTATTTCCCTTTATAAACCTGAAAAAATTAATAAAAAAAATATATCCCGAGATTTTCCCTTGCTGAGAAATTCCCGAGAAAGACATTTGTGGTATAGAATAAATATAATGCTTTATTTTTATATAAAAAACTTACTATTGGGATGGATAAAACTCAAAATATGTTGTAGTTGTAAAGTTATGGTATTCAACAAAAAAAAAAAAAAAAAAAACAAAGCCTAAACCTAAATGGGGGGTACCTCCACCTATGGGGTGGTTGAAACTTAATTTTGATGGATGTTCCCTTTGTAACCTAGGGAAGGCGGGTATAGGGGGAGTCATTAAAATTCTACCACCTCGACGGTTGTGACATATTCTGGACCAGCTGGTATATGTGATGCAAACGAAGCAGAAATTAGAGCCCTCTTCTTTGGTTTGCAGTGGGCCTTTCAGAATAACCAACGACCCTTAATTGTTGAAGGTGATTCTACAAATGCAGTAGCCTGGGCTTCTGGCTTCTCAAAGGGTCCTTGGAAACTGTTGGAAGTGGTTGCGGAAATATTGGACCTGATAAGGGTGCTCGATCCAAGAATTGAACATCGTAGGTGATCGGTGAACGAGGTGGCTGATAGCCTAGCTAAGGTTGGAGCTGAAAGGGAAGATTTAGAAATAGTATATTTTCTGTAATTATCCTTTCTGCTTAAAGGAGGGAACGAGTATTTTGGACTATTGAACTATCCCTCTTTTCTTTTGCATCTTTGTATCGGCCTCGAGTATGCCCGGGCCTTCCCCTAAAGATTTTGTAAAAGCAGGTTGGGAGTCTTGGTCCTGAATGCTAATTCAATATTAATGGAATGCGTCATCTTTCAAAAAAAACAACAACAAAGAGATCTAGAAGTGTTACAAAGAATCCTTAAGTATTGGAATCCGAGACATGTCTGACACTGGCACATAGGTTCTAAGATGTTTTAGGCATGTGCGTGTATAGTGTGTGTGTGTGTGTGTGTGTGTGTGTGTGTGTGTGTGTGTGTGGTTTTGGTGTACTTTTTAGAAGGTTGATGAATAATTACGAGTTTTGCCTTCTGGGTTTTACCCTTCTTTGATTAAGTTTTGATCTCAATCTATTGTCCTCCTTTTCTCTTTCTGGTGTTGTTTATGAAGATCTATTGGTTTTTTTGTGTGATTGTTCAATTCTCTAGCAAGTTTTATACTTTTGGATTGGTTGATTCCTATTATTTATTTGCATAGATGACTTCACCATGACAAGCTTTTGTGAATCCTGTTTCCATAGCTTAGGGTACTCAAATATCTTTAGGGAATTCTATAATTTGTCAGTGCGGAACTTAATCATTTCTGGACGACTTTTTTTCATTGTTTTTCATAAGTTAGATGTGGTTGAGGAGGTTAACGACTTCAAACTCGTATGGTTTAGTGGGGAACTTTTACAAATTCCTTGCTTAAATTTTTTAGAATTCCCCTTTGTGGAGTTACTGTGTTATATTAGTCTTCTCAAAGAATTTTGTTGTGTGCTTTAGCAGTTAGCTGGTTATCATTGATTTGTAACTTTTCCATCTGACAACAATGCATGTATCCGTTTCCGAATGTCTCAGTCACACGCATGCACATGCTCACAGGTGCCATAATGTGACTGTATAACCATTGTTTTAAATTTCGGTTGAAATCCGAAATTTTGGATCATTTAAATTTCGGATTTCGGTTTCAATTTCAGCCGAAATTGTAATAATTTCAGCCGAAATGACCGAAATTTGCAATAAAAAATAACAAAAATCTATGTGTATGACTGCTGGTCTGCTTTAGGGTGATATTTTCTGCAAATAACATATGATCACAGATATTTGTTGCAATTTTTTATCAAGTTGTGTTCACGTTTTAATGATTGTAATTCTGATTTCAATTGCAGAAGTTTAGACTGTATTTGAAGAGATTAAGTGGAGTAGCTCATCAGCAAGGCGGGATTCCTAATTCTTTCTGTGGCCCACTGGAACCAAATGCGAAACTGGGTCCATTAGGAAGACTTGATATCCAAGCTTTGGCTGCCTCTGGCCAAATCCCCCCACAAACCTTGGCCGCCATGCATGCCGAGCTCTTAGGTCGACCTATGGGCAGCCTAGTGTTGCCACCAATGGACCCACCGGTCCTTCTACAAGGACCAAAGGGCATTCCAGTTGAACATGGGGTGGCATTTGGCCAGCCTCTAATAAAATGCCAGAACATTCCCAAACAGTTTCCTCAACCTAACATATCCGTTGAGGATATTTCTTCAGGTTTCACAACATGGCCACCTAATCATCTTGGTACAGTGGGCCCCGCCAGCAACTTAGGAGGGCTGAGCTCTCAGAACAACAATATATTGGTGCAGATACTACAACAGCAGACGGTGCTGCCGGAATCCAGCCATACCATCAATGTGCAACCCTCTTGCCAAATAGTTCCCTCTCAGTCATCAAATGGTTTTCACACTGGAAACAATGCTGTTCCTGTCAATCAAAACCCTAGTTTTAATGGCTGTTCAATTATAGATTACAGCCTTCTTTCATCTCAATCAAATAATGTCACCTTGGGAGTAGGACAAATCTCAGATAGGGATTTCAAGAACATGGGTGTGCTTAATGGGTATTCAATGCCAAGGGTAACAATGTCAACGTCCGCATCATCTTGCTCGCTCCGTTCTGAGAATAACTCAGGTTGGGTGGCGCAGAATTCAGCCTTGAATATTAATCCAGCCACCCAATTTCCAGGGCTGATGGCTAATGTGAATGAGACTCCAGGTTCATATGTCACAAAGAATGGTGTGTTACCTGATCAAGGGCAGGGAAGGAATCTTGGGTTTGTTGGTAAGGGAACTTGCATTCCCAGCCGTTTTGCAGTTGATGACATCGAATCACCCATGGGTGACCTGAGCCATGGGAAGATATGTGTGGATGGCAACAGAGTGAAGCAGGAGCTTAATTTTGATTTAATGGAGGGTGCTAAAGTGGGAATGTCAGTGCTAAAACATTTCCCCCCGAATGATCTCATGAGTGTTCTTTCCAAATAGGTAATGTAGTCCTCAGACTCCCAGCTCTTTCTCTTATATAAAGTCGGAAGGATAATTCTTGTTATACTTCTGTCTCCCAATCGGTAGTATTGTATTATTCTTTCAGATGTGCTGTGTCTTTCTTGTAAGCAATAAATTATGTGCTGGAATTTTTTTGGTAAGTAAACAAGCATGCTTCTTATCTTTTTGGTTGATTAACGTGATCAAGTGATGGATTCCTTTTGGATATTTTACATCGTGAATATGCATTAGCTTGGGTGTACTGTTGAACATTTCTTATATACTTTTATAGGGTATGATAAGTTTCCCTATGACATGCTTCGTATATAAATATCATGTATGATATCTGTTAAATATTTTAATTTGACTAGGCTGTATATTTTGAACGGATAATTTATGATTAGGTCACTAAGTCATGGACAACATTGTATTTAGGTGTGCATACTTCGAATGCATGTGACCATGATGAGAACTTTATGCATGCATCTTATGTAGTGTGTCGATGCAGTCTTGCACGATTTACATTTATATTTATGTCTTTTTTATGTATATCATATATGACACTTATCCCCATTAACTTGTTAGACATAGGCATGTAGGATCCACTGATGATATGCTCAACTACACATATAATGTTGGCATGTAGATATACACACAATATCGGCATTTATGTGAGTGTTTAATATGAACATGTCTATGTTGCATGGGTAGAGGTACGAGTGTCTCAATTCAATGAGTACCAAGTCTCAAATATGGAAAACCTCAAGAAAAAGAATCTGTAGATTCGGTAACATGTTTTAATCGTACATTTAGACAATAATATGGTTATAACAAGTAAATGAGTAATATATTCCAAATTTTAATAGGTAAAATATATCTGATGTTATATTTCTACACAAAATGCTTATTATTAGGATGGATAAAATTCAAAACCTGTGGTAACTGTAAATTTGTGTTTAATATTTAAAAAGTATATAAAAGAGATTTAGAAGTGTCACTCCAAATCCACGAACCCATTTAGAAGAATCCATCTAACATAGGAATATGTATCTGTATCCATATAAATGCGTAGTTATACTATGCTTGTAGTGTCTCTTGTATATGTAGGATTTAGTGCATATTGACTCTGGAGCTATTTTGCGACATCTCACCATGGAACTCTTGCATATGATAATTTATGCATCCAGACACGTGGACATGTATCTTTGCTGCAGTTGCTTTTGACCTAAACTCTTCGTTCTATCTCGACTATATTTGATTGGATACATCTGTCCTTTTTTGGGAAAAAGCAAAAAACATTTCCATCTTTTGCTGATGTGTTTTTATTTTCTGTTACCATTCAGTCATCTGATTCAAAAAATAAATCTTTTCTTGACATGAAGTTATGCTTGTTTTTAAGACTTTTGGCTGGGGATCTAACATCAAATCCTTACCAGGAGGCCTTCCTTGCAAACCGGGTGAGCAGATTTTTCCTATTCCTGACTTGGGAATCATTTGATTATCATCAAATTTGGGAAGAGCATCCATGTGAAGAATCAATCTCTATTATTCTTACTATATATATATTCTCTGGACTAGTCTGTGCCGCCGTCTGTATGAAAAGAAAGTTGGAGGGATATTTAATTTCCCTCTTCTCGCTTGCAAACACCAGGGTAAGTGTTACTAAATTTATCTGTAATTGAGCTTTGTTAGTTGAAAAAACCTGAGATAGTTGTTTCATATTAATATTTGATGCTTCACCGGGTCTTGGGTCGGTCTTACACGGCGGTGATATGTTTTTAACTGTCACTTTGGAAAAATAAATGGTCTTAGATTGGGTTTGGAAAACAATATCAAAATGCGCTTCATATTCCTTCTTACGTTTGGCTTCATGGTAAGGGTGCCATTTCTCTTGTTAGCAACTGGATGACTGGCTAATGTAGATTTAGTTCTTTATTAAAGGACCATTAGGAGTGGACCAAAATACCCTTATTTGGGCATTAAACTTTCAAACGGCTACTGGCCGCTGTCTCAGTCTCATTGCCTGGCCAATACATCACCTGAATCTAGCTCGAAAAAATGCGGCAAAGAGAGGGTTCTCGTCTCCACCCTGACCTACCACCCTAGCCATGACTGGAGGTTTGTGATGATTTGAAGTGTAGTAATGCTGGCATAAACTTCAGAAAATAAATGATTGTACAGAAGTTATATCTGACCTCTTGTTTTAACAATCAAATCTTCATTTCAAATTTTTCTGATTGATTTTTAGTGGCCATTGCTCTCCAAAAATCAATTTGCTGCTAATGAGACAAGTGTTTGATAAAGTGATGAGTGCCATTATAAAATCAACTGTCCACAGTTATCAATTCTCTTAAAAGCTAGCATAAAAAAATTAAGAGATGCCGATGGGCTTATAAGTGCTTGGGCACCCTGAGGCTTAACATTTTAGGATGATCCAGACCGTCCATTAGATGGGCCACATCCTAAATAGATTGTGCTCCAAAAGTTATTTCCATCGGTTGATCGTAACCCTCTGATCTATAAAGGGTTAGGATCATTCAATACCTCTACAGATCGGAAGTTTAGGATCAACCTATGGAAATGGTTTTTTGGGCACAACCTATTTAGGGTGTGGCCCATCTAATGGACGGTTTGGATCATTCACCATACCGTACTTTTAATAAAATAAGTAGTGCTATCATCAAAATACAATAGTGCTGATAACATTTCCCCAAAAATATATTTTCCTTTTTGATTCACAAATTAACCAAGGAAATATCTAACAGGATGAGGAACAAAGTTATATTTTTATTATTATTCTCAATCGATCATGACTTCTTTCGAGCAACAGGATAAGATCAAGATCAGAAAAAGAGACTTTTACCTAAACAATGGGTTACAAAGCCATCAAAATTTTGATATTTTGGCAAAGAGAACTTTTGCAGGAAAAAAAATAAAATTCCAAGTGCAGCCAAAACATGTCTTGAAGCTCATTTTTCTTGCATGGTTTCATTCATCATAGAAAATAGTAATACAAACAGTATTCTGTTGATGTTCTTTCATTCTGCAGGCTTACTTTTGGGCCAAGTTGATTTCTTGGGGGTTGTCCTGTTTCTGAATATGTAAAGTTGAGGAAGATATCTCAAAGAAGATTGATATCATGTCTGAATACAAGTTGCATGGAAAGGAAAGGAAAAATGGGGCCCATCAATCCCCCACCTTGATACATACCCTGTTGGTGCACATGCTGTTTTCTTCTTTTAGAGCCTTTCCACTACACATCTTAAGAAGAATACTCTCCAAGGGGGCTGCGTGTTTCCATTCAAAACACCATCATATGAATCTCTCCAAAGGCTTAACATCAAACAGAACATCTTTTCTTATCTCCTTTGTATTATTCCACAGTAAAAAGGAGAAATTGAGAGATACTGAAAGTGATTAATGGCGGCGGGTTTATCGTACAGACAATCGAATCGATTCCCTACTCACCATCAACCAGTGATTTTTTGTGGGACCTTCTGAAAAGAAGTTTCAGAGAATTACCCTGAAATATTATCCTGTCAAGTGAGAACACCACTACTTGGAAGCAGAGTCACAAATATTTCCGATATTTTCGAAAATATAGCAATATTTTTTTATATTTTGTGGTTTTTTTTGTAAAACATCAAAATCCCAAAATTTTCCCCGAGATTCTTAAAAATCATCTAGATATCTTCATATTTTATTTTTATCACAAAAATATTACGAAAATATCACCCTAATTGCATTTTTAATTTATATATTTATACATTTGAAGCCCAAAGAGAACAACCCAATGAAAATATGCCGAGATACACCCTTCTCAAGAAATCCGCAAGAGAAATATTTATGACTGCTTGGAAGGCAATGAGGGTAGGCTTCAGAAAGACTGAAGGACCAAATTGAGGCCCCATCACAGTATAGGGAACACAGCCTTGGTGCCTTCTTAGCTGGAATCTACAAACTAAGATCCGGGACTCAGGTGGACGAAATTCTGAAATATAGGCATTGGATGGCCAGAAAATTTCCCAAAGCTACCACAAGAGACTAGTTGTGAAGAAGAACAAATGGACACTAGACAGACAATTGGAATGAATAAGGCTCTGTCAATGAGCACAAGCACTAAAAGGAGAAACACAACTAACATAATCTGTTCCCTCCTTCGGGAGATTCCGTTATCTCCGAAACAAAACTCATTTAAATTTATGTCAAATGAGACTGAAGGATAAGCCTCAACAGGACAGTTAACAGAATAAAGAACGTAGATGGCTCAAAGAGACAAATTGCAAAGAGAGACATGAAGAGATACAATCCAATATAAATTTCATCAGGGATATAGGTTTGTTTGTGAATCAAGAAACAAATGAGTGGTTATCAGGTTAGGCTTTGACATCCTCTCAAATGCTGCTTGCTATGTTACCATGTGAGATCATAAGAAAATAAATGTACCCTGAATCAGTTCTAAACAAATCAAAGGCATAACTGTCAACAAAATTAAGCAGAACCTAAACATGGTAGACAAAGTTAATAGAAATTAAAAGAGAGCAAATATAGCAGGCTTTAAATGTTCTGGTACCCTTCGAAAGTAAGGTCATACGTAATGAAATCGAATGTCAAAACTACTATCAGCATAGATACTAAAACAAGGGTATATAAATCAACAACTTGGGCTCCTTACAACCAAAGGACAAAAGCAATTTTAGCAATTTTCCTGCTTACAAGCCTCTCCTCCATTACATTGTTACCTGGCTTAGGTTTGAAACTTGAACACTTTGTAGGTTATGTCAAGCCAGGGTAAAACGAGTTGATCATCAACAGGCTGAAAGTTCCTTTTAAGGTGAAAAAATAGCCTGAAAACAACAAATGAAATTGCTGCAGCCACATGAATTTTGCAGTCAGAATCATTGGGATTTTACTAAGTGATCCAAGTCATAATCTTCCAAATTGACCCTAACATAAGAATGACTGAAATAACAGAGACATATGAAACATGAAGAAATAACAAGCAGGTCATAAGTACAGAGATTACGTATTTAAGAATCTCAAATTAGAAATTCGTAAGTGGATTGGAGGTAGTTACTTGCTTTCATATATACAATGCAGCATTCCATGAATGGAATGGTTTTGTTTTGTTCAGAGACTGAAAATTCAGTTTCATAACTAGGCAAAAGGTATGACGTTGGGGACAAGACAAACACCTCAGGACTCCGGCAACATTAACATAACAGAATGTGGAACTAATGTACAGAATCAGTAATGAAATCAGCAAACTATGATAGGAGGACGACAGTTATTTGGGTAAGAAGCCGGAATGTACAGCGTCTGTCATCAAACCAATTATCATAAGATGACAAAATATGTAATCAAATCATCAAACTATCACAAGAGGAAGGCAGTTATAGTGTAGAGGCTGAAATGTACATCATTTGCAATCAAATGGTGAAAAATAAAGCCAGAAAAATATCGCAAGAGGATGACAGTGATTAAGAAGTTGAATCCATCTGAAGAGGATTCCATAGAGAGAGAAAACTAAGGCCATAGGCATTAGTTTCATATAGAAAACTAAAATAAAAACTAAACCCATGTCTTTTTTTTTTGGTGGGTAAGCTGGGATTGAACCTTGGACCTCAGGGTTGAAGCACATTGTCTTTATCAATTGAGCTAGAGGCTTAACCCCTAACTAACCCCATGTCCATTGGATACAAAAGATGTTGTTCAGTGAGCCAAAACATAACTAACCCCGTGTCCATTGCTTCCATGTAATAACATGTTATAAACTTCAAATTTCATCATGAACCTAAAGGAATGCTCCATCGCTTCTGATAATTTTTTTTCTAGTCTCAAGGTTAACTATAACACTAGTGAGAAGAAGTGAAGAACGAATTCGGGATTTATGGTGTAAACAACTATTTACAGGTGTACAGAAAACAAAGACAGGAAAATGATCCAACTGAAACCTCTCACAACACTACATTAATTTACATCAAGATAAACATGAAACAAAGATCATACAGGACTACATTAGTTTACGAGACACGGTGTGAATTCCCGGGGGCTTGCTCGGAAACAGAAGCCAGGCCCTGCATCAGTCTAACAATCTCCACAGTATCATCCAAATAATACTTAGCCTTACTGGGCTTTTGACCAACTGTACATGCAAAAACTTCTGCTTTGATTGAGAGAGAAGGACCAGCCACAGCACTTGTTATCACCTCAAACATATCTTCATCTGATCTATCATCCCCAATACAGAGTACAAAGTCAGGTAACATGTCCCTTTCCCGCATAGTTGCAAGTAAGCGTTCCGCCACAAGCCCCTTGCTCACTCCCTGCATATATCATATAAAACAATCAGTATAAGTGGAGGATTCAGAATAAAAGCAATAAAGATGTTCAAACAAAACAAAACTATGATTTCAAACCTGAGGGGTAACCTCTACAATGTTCTGACCACTCTTGACGGAAACTGGTTCATTAGCAAGGACACTCTCAAGGTGATCGAGAAGTTCTTTCGCTTGGCAGGATCCAAAATCAGGATCAGCATCCTCATAACACCAAACCAATGAAGTTTCCTTGTCTTCAATTGTAGAACCATCGGTTGTTTCAGTATACAACTTCATTACAGGCTCTGCAATCTGCTTCCAGCTACAATTTGCCACGGGAACACGTGTTTCCCATTCCTCATCTCGTTTCAGCCTGTAAGCACGCATCAAATGTTAATCAAATTATATGATTGGTACCCATTTCATATAAATTAATAGAATTAAGATAATTATCTACCTAAGGAAATAGCCATGCTCGGCTGCAATTCCCAGATTTTCGCAAGGAGAAAACCATTCACTAAGAGTTTTTCGGCTCCTAGCACTAACAAGAAAGACCACATTATTTTTATCTCTGCATAAGCTGTTTAAGATTTCAATCGTTTTGGAGGTCGGACTCTTATCAAGTGATGCCTGTGGCATCAGAGTACCATCATAATCTAGAAGGATGGCTCTGAGTTTAGTCCTCTTGTATGCAGAAACTATGTGGTCCATTGAAAGCTTCCTGAAATTAGGACCAAGTGAAACAACCCTGAACCCCAGACCAAATCCGATACCCCAGCACCTTCGCCTCACATGGTCCTGACAAGTTCTTTCTAAATCTTGGAGAAAGCTACGTGCCCAATAGCCCACATCATGTGTACTTACATATCTATAATGCTTCTCATGTCTCAACTGTTTCTCCGGTCCAGCCATTTCGAGGGCATAGTCCATGGCATCTGCCACTGCATCGATATTCCATGGATTCACTCGAATAGCTCCACTTAAAGATGGAGAGCAACCAATAAACTCTGAAACAACTAACATGCTCTTCTTAGGGGTGGATGGACTCGAACCCAAAGCCTTATCCAATATTTCATTCCCTTGACGGGAAATAATGTATTCATAGGGGATGAGATTCATTCCGTCCCTAACCGCTGTAACTAAACAACACTCAGCAACAACATAATAAGCAATTCTCTCATAAAATTGAAGTGGCTGATCAATTAAAACTACTGGTTCATACCCGGGTCGTCCAAACATCCCATTAATCCGTTTCACCGTAGCATACGTCTCCTCCTGAACTTCCTTCACATCTTTCCCTCGACCCCTAGCTGGATTTGCAATCTGTACCAACACCACCTTTCCTCGCCACTCTACGTGTTGCACCAGCAACTGCTCCATTGCCAAAAGCTTCAAGGTAATTCCCTTGAATATATCCATATCATCAACACCAAGCAACATTATCCGATCCTGATCACCAAATTGCTTAATGAGCTCTCCAACCTTTGCTTCTGTCTCAGGAAGGCTCAAAACAGATTGCAACTGACCCATATGGATACCAACAGGGAGAATTTTAATGCTAACAGTCCTTCCATAGTACTCCAAACTAATGTACCCCCGTTTTGATTCATAGCTAAGACCGAGCATTCGACTACAACACGAAAGAAAATGCCTAGCATAATCAAAAGTATGGAACCCAATAAGATCAGAATTCAGCAACGCCCGCAAAAGCTCTTCCCTAACAGGCAATGTTCTATAGATTTCAGAAGATGGAAATGGACTGTGAAGAAAATACCCAAGCCTAACACGATTAAACCTCTTTCGCAAGAAAGTTGGCAACACCATCAAATGATAATCATGCACCCATACAAAATCATCATCTGGGTTAATCACTTCCAATATCTTATCAGCAAAAATCTTATTAACAGATACATAAGCTTGCCATAACGACCTATCGAACCGACCACCAAGGTCAGGCGAAAGTGGCAACATGTAATGAAACAAAGGCCATAACTGTTGCTTACAAAACCCATGATAGAATCTAGTAAACAAATCATTAGAGAGAAATGTGGGTACACATTTGAATGTCTCTAAAAGGATTTGGGAAACTTCATCTTGTTCATTGGGAGGGATTTCTTCTCTAAGACAACCTACATAGATGAATTCTAGGTCATCATTATCTAATCCATCTTTCAATTGAAGGAGAAGGGAATCTTCATCCCAACTGAAAATCCAACCCTTATTATCAGCCGTCCGATGGGATTTTATCGGAAGCTGATTCGCAACGATGATCGTTCGATCTTTAGGGATCGATGACGATCGATCGGAGCTGACGCTACCGCAAGCATCATCATCCACATCAGAGATTATGCCTGCGAACGTCATCACACGGGGAATTCTTCGGCCTATTCGGCCGAAAGTTTGGGAATCGCCTGAGGCGAGTTCTAACAGATTTGAATAAGATCTAGACATCATGTTCTAGGGTTTACCAAACAAAAATAAAAATTTGACAAGTAAAAAAGAGGGATTTTTTTCTCTTTCTCTCTTTAGAGAAGGAGATAGAATCCCATTCAATCAAACCCTATGATGAAAATATCTATGGTTTTTTCAGATTTCTAACAGATTTGAATAAGATCTAGACATCATGTTCTAGGGTTTAACAAAAAAAAAAAAAGTAAGTCATAGAGGGATTTTTTTCTCTTCCTTTTTTTTTTTTTTTTTCTTCTGTCTCTCTCTAGAGAAGGAGATAGAATTTCATTCAATCAAGCAATATGATGAAATAAGGGTTTCTTCTTAATAAAACCCTAAAAAAGAGTGTTAATATTGAAATTCATGGGTCATGAATAAAAGAAAGGAAAAATCAGAGGAAATAGAAGAAAAATAACAGAGAGAAATTAAATATCGCGGGAGAGATTTGGAAAGTAAATGAATTCAAGAACAAGAGAGAGAGAGAGAGAGAGAGAGAGAGAGAGAGAGAGAAGATAAAACCCTAATATTTTGGCAGCCATTTTTGAGCTTCGAGCTCTTATATTATATACTGAAATACTGACTGTTGGAGAAAACATAAAAATGGAAAAAGTATAAAAATGGGGCCAATGATAAATTCGCACCCAATATAGGATAATTCACACCCGTTTAAAAAGCATTAAAGTCTGTCTTGTCTTATACACTTTTTTACAGTGGTGCGAATTATCCTACAGTGGGTGCGAATTTATCATTATTCAAAAAGAAACAAAAAATGGAAAAAGGGACAATTGTTATATTCGCACCCCCTGTAAGATAATTTGCACCACTGTAACGTGAATTGACGTTCAAAAAGCATTAAAGTCTTTCCTTTCAGGGGGAGCGAATTATCCCTACAGGGAGTGCGAATTTATCATGGCTCTTTCAAAATACCGGTATTATCCTTTTTTTTCCTTCTTTATTCTCTTTGTGCCTCGATAAATCCGCCTAAAGGTTAAAACCTAATCACAAAGTTATGGGCCCCACAAGTCCTGTCCGGAGTAGCTGTCATACTCGTGCTATCTTACACGTGTAAGTACCATATTCGCTTTTGAGAAGTTGCCAAAGAATACGTGGCAATCAGGGAGAGTGCCACGTTAACTGAAAGGTCTTTTTGGCGCGTGCTTTGCAAGCTCTTTGTAACAGTCGGTATATCGCCGACTCAGAAAAAGATTGTTGGATATGATACTTACGTGTCGTATCGTATCGGTTACCATCCAAGCAAGTAAAGTAGGGCACGTGTTATTATCAAAATGACGGGGACAGATAGAACTGAAGAGTGTTATTAAGGGTGTCATTTTTGGCTCGGGCTCGGAAGCTCGCTCCAGCTCGGCTCGAATCCTTAACGAGCCGAGTCGAGTTAGGCCAGGCTCAGCTCGGCTCGTTAAGGCTCGTTAAGGCTCGTTAAGAATTTAATATATTTAAATATATATATTATATATTAATATATACACTAAAAAGGTTGTCTAGGGAGTGAAAGGGGGAGGCAAAATATGTCACTTCTTTTTTGGAACTCCATTTGTTACTTGGACCACCCCCTAGTGTAAAAAGAGTAGTAAAAAAACACTAGATAGGGCTGTCCAGGGAAAATGAGGGGTGTAAAATTAAAATAATTCGAGCTCGATAAGGCTCGCGA
Source organism: Tasmannia lanceolata (assembly GCF_043159265.1). Lineage (NCBI taxonomy): Eukaryota > Viridiplantae > Streptophyta > Magnoliopsida > Canellales > Winteraceae > Tasmannia > Tasmannia lanceolata. The sequence goes on from NW_027518721.1 coordinate 4,646,819, forward strand.
GCCTGGCCGAGCCGAGCCGAACCGAGCCTGGTTCAAGCCCGAGCCCGAGCCGAGCCGAGCCTGGCTTTTGAGCTTAACGAGCCGAGCCTGGCAAAGCTCGGCTCGGCTCGTTTACACCCCTAAGTGTTATCATTAAAATATTGGGAATAGATACCAATGGGGTGCAACTTGGGCGGGCCCAACCCGAACCCGACGGGTTCAACCCAGAAAAAAGTCGGGTTGGGTTGAGTTCAGGTTGGGTTTAGGTTTAGGGCTTCGGCAACCCAACATTTTTAATAAATTTTTTTTACTTTTTAAGCTTAAAATCTCGGGTTAAACTCGGGTCGGGTTCGGGTTGGCCTCAACCCAACCCGACCCGAGTTGCAGCCAAATGACATACAATTAAATACTCTTTTTTTAGAAGTGGAATTAATTGGCCCACATCCCATTTCTGTCCAATACGATTCATCTACAGCTGTTTTGTTTGGGGTGAGACATTAGTAGATAAATGATATTACCAAAAGTATAACACTTCCAAAATTTGTTTGGTGTTTGGTGTTTGGTGTTTTCTACTGCTCTCCTCCTTGTTTTCTAGTGCAGGTGTCACCAAGAGGATATCATCTTTTCTTTGCCAAAACCGATTTCCGTTTTGGGACCTGCCCTAACGAAACAAAAAGATAAAAGGGTTTTGTTAACGAGTGCGGGGCATTGGTGTATTGGAAATGTAAATCTACACATTGTTTGAGAAAAAAGACTCAATAGCCATGTAAAACTCTTAATCTCTATGTAAATTTACATTTTCAATGCACCCTAACGAGTACCCTGGGGGCCTATTTGGATTGCAAGAATTTTCAAACAGGGCCTGTTTGGATTGCAAAAAATTTCTAGAAAATCTTGGAAAGAAGAAATATTTCCAAATTTTTTTACTTTATTTACACATTAAAAGGGATAACTTGAACTATCCTAATCAAATTTTACTTAGAATGAGCTTCAATTTATGAACCGTAATCATATTTTTTTTCGGGGATTTGCTAGTGAGCTTTTGTCTCCATTTACGAGGTGTCGGGTCTGACATGCGACAGACCAGCCGTGAAATGCCTTTTGCGATGGACCCTAGCAAATCCCTTTTTTTCGTGCCTCTATTGTATCACTTTGTTGATACCCAGCCGCGAAGATGTCCCATTGGATCACCCAACTGAATTTCTAATGAAACTAATAAATACAAATAAAGGACTAATAAATGTGATTGGGTGACATGAATCCAATGGTGTCAGTGTAAGTGATCAATTATTGGGTTCACCACACACACACCGTTGATCTTGTAAAACATCATGAGGTGACCCACATGGTCTTAGTCCCAATGCCGGATAAAATTTACCATTCATAAGGCAGGGACTACAAGAATTAAGTGGAATGGATCTGGGGCCTAGTGTTAGGAATTTAACTGGGTAGAACTCATCCCTAAAAGCTAGCTGTTAGAGGGAGGATGCTCATTCCCTTATAACCCATCATTTCATTTATCTGATGTGGGACTATTTTCTTTCACGTAGAATCATCTGATTGAGGTGTTTTCAGCAACATAATGTCCACATAAAGCCGACAAGTGTCTCTTATTTCTTGTTTAAATTGGTGGAAAAAAAATTCTTGAGTTATTTCCAAAATTTAGTGGGAAAATAAATTTTAGGAATATCATCATAAATTAAGGCTACTGATGTTTGCACTACCATGTTTTACTAATTGCACAAAGCCAGCTTGTCTTTTTCTTATGTGAGCTTGTTGGGAAGTCTAATGAACTTTGACAAATGTAAGGCCGTTTATTTATATATCATATAAGGTGATTGTAAGAGTAGCCACCTCATGAATCAAGACAAAATCTGCTGAAAAGTGAGCCCATGTGGGTGCTCTGAGATGCAACAGGCCATCTGTGAAATGCCTTCTGCAATAAGACGCTAGCAAATCCCATTAAAACAATCCTCATAATAATTGGAGCGACAAAGACAGTAGCTAATAATAGGCTATTATCCGGTAAGATTATATCATTAGAAGAGAGTGGTAAGCAATGAATTTCACTTTTAGAATGAAAGTGTGAGGCAATTTTAGGGTCACAGACTCACAATAAGAGAAGGGTCATGTCAAATGAAGAGGCGTGATAATGTAGAACATGCGACCCACATGGTGTTGGTCCCACCTGGAATTAACATCACTTACTTACAAGATAAGGGGATTTGCTATTTTGCAACTCACTTTTGAATGAAAGACACATGCTTACTTTTTAAAAGATTTTGTCTTATTCATTTAATTCATCTGAACTTAATAAGACAAAGTCATGAGTCTTTGGCCATCGGACTGCACAAGTCTTAATCTTGGCTTGATGGATCAAGGGCTTAGATCATCCCATCAAGGTCTTCTAGGGGCAGGACTTATTTCTGCCGTTCAGATCATCCAAAAGATGGAGAAGTGGGGCCGAATAAAGGCCTTGCGTAAAAGTGACACTTTTAGAAAGGGAGATGATATTTTCACCCCCTCTGCAGTACCATTCGACCCTTTATAACATGAAGGGTGGTCAGTGGGCAACTTTAACGCTTTTTTGACGTCAAATCACGATTAAATTGGGGCGAATACGTACTGCAGGGGGGTTGGTGAAAATATCGGGGAAAAATTTGGCCGATATTTTTAAGAAGTGTGCGAGGAGCGTGGCCTCACAGCTGTATTGCACAAAAAGACAGAGAGAAGCATATTGATTTGGCCACGTCATCAACAAGAGGTGGGGCCCACCACACCTTGGAGTGTTTCGAAACGTTGGATCTTAGCACAAAGAAAATGTATCATCGACCAAAGCCGAAATGATTTTAGACGGATTACAGATGACGATTAGACGTCATGATGCTACGTTAGCCCTATAGTCAATCGACACGTGTCCTTCCTCAATTTATTATTCTCCTGACGTAGAGATAAAAACACTAACGATGGCGTCGCAGTCAAAGGCTGTCGGATTTTGTAACATAAAGCGGGTGTCCATTACTAAAACGGGGGTGTAAAGATAAAGTATCATATCCTATTTTATTTAGAGGGATTGATTTCCCAACCTGAGGGCGGGTTACGGTTTATTTTTATTTTTTTAGACCCTGACTCTGGTCGGGTCGGGTTCTGGGTTAATGCCTCGGGTACCGTGACCCGGCTCGACCCTGAACCATCTGTGCATGTTTCTTTTGCTAATATTTTCTATTATCTTGGATTGATGTTTCTTTAGATAATTATTATTAATTGTCTCTGTCGCCCGTCATGTTGTTGAATTCATATTGTCTTATTTTGTTCCCTTTCTGTGTTTATTGATCATTTTGTTTATATGATAAGTGGTTGCTTTATTTTTGGCACTCTTAACAGGTATTTGCACTAGGGTCTATTAGGCCCGGCCCGGCCTGCCTAATCAGGGCCAATCAGGGCAGGCTAGGGCCAGCACTGAGCTCTGTAAGGCGGGCATAGGTTGAGGTTTTTCGGCCCTGACTCAGGATTAGGGCGGTTCAGGGCTGAGATAATGGGTTCCAGGGTTGGGTTAGGGTTTTGAAAAACCCGACCCAACCTGACCCTGTTGCAGCCCTAGTCATAAATACACCAGATGGGGTTAGCTACGGTAGGGGCGATTAAATTAGTTTCCATTAACATTAAGCATGTGCCAACACAACCTGGGCCTGGTTACGGTGAGCGAAGAACAATATCTCAACAGATCTTTTTGACGTAAGGAAGATTTACATTTACCTTTTAGATTGAGTCTTTATCACTTTCTTCTGCTATTAGCTTTGAGGGGGACTTGTTTTACACCTATGCCTAGGCATCCAGCCATCTCTTTTGGTTGCAAGAAAAAATGGGAAAATCAGAGTAAAAATACATATTTCCTTTTCTTTGTTTGGTTGCCATATTTACTATTCCCATGATGATGGTGTAGTGGTAGGGGTGCAACTCGGGTAGGGTTCAACCCGAACCCGTCGGATTCAACCCGGAAAAAAGTCTGGTCAGGCCGGGTTCAAGTTCGGGTTCGAGTTAGAAGGTTTGGGCAACCCGACCCAAGTGAAACCTGACATTTTTTTATCAATTTTTTAAGCTTTAAAACTCGGGTTGGGTCGGGGTCGGGTTCGAAAAAAGGCTCTTCGGGTGGGTTGGGTTTGGGTTGAAAAAATGGGTTCCTCAGGTCGGATCGGGTTGGCATCAACTTGACCCAGCCCGACCCGAGTTACACCCCTATGTAATGGGCTGTGAATTTTCCAAATGCAAGCTTTTTTGTTTCAACTTTCCTCTTAAATCATGACCTGGCTGTGAGGATATCTTTTTCATGATAAATTAGTGTCTCTAAGGCCAGATCTGGCCGCCGGGAATTTTTTTCATGATAAATCGGCGTCTCCAAGTAGAGATAAGGTTGAAATCGCTAAAACTCAGGAAACTAAATCAATAAAACTAGTGTCTCCGGTGAAACTCTTACTCAAAATTGGATTTTTAGCCACTTCTCATCATCGGAGACACCAGTTTACTGGATTTTGTTTCCTGATTTATAGCGACTCCACCCTCATCTCCACATGGAGTCACCGATTTATCATTAAAAAAAGAGGTAAAGGGCCGGTGGGAGCATAGAATTGAGAGTGCACGAATGAGTTGAGGGTAGGGGTGTAAACGAGCCGAGCCGAGCCGAGCCGAGCCGAGCCTGGCCAGACTCGGCTCAGTTCGTTAAGCTCAAAAGCTTGGGCTCAAACCAGGCTCGGCTCGGTTAGGCTCGCGAGCCTTATCGAGCTCGAATTATATTAATTTTACACCCCTCATTTTCCTTGGACAGCCCTATCTAGTGTTTTTTTACTACTCTTTTTACACTAGGGGGGTGGTCCAAGTAACAAATAGGGTTCCAAAAAAGAAGTGACATATTTTGCCTCCCCCTTTCACTCCCTAGACAACCCTTTTAGTGTATATATATATATATATATATATATATATATATATATATATATATATATTTAAATATATTAAATTCTTAACAAGCCTTAACGAGCCGAGCCGAGCCGAGCCTGGCCTAACTCAAGCTCGGCTCGTTAAGGATTCGAGCCGAGCTCGAGCCGAGCTTTTTTCGAGTCGAGCTCGAGCCAAACGCTCAAGCCAAAATTGACACCCTTAGTTGAGGGTGGGAAATGGCTAAAAAATAAAAGAAAAAGCAGGTCATATTTTGAGTGGAGATTTTTTTTTTATCTTGATTTGCTTTTCTTGGCTTTGCTCACTAAATCCCTCTAGTATCTATCACCATCCCCCACCATCAGGGGTGCAAGTTTGGCCCTGTCAGCCCTGACCCGCCCTGAGCCCGAACAGGGTCAGGGCTGGATTTTCTAACCCTGAGGGCGGGTCAGGGTTCATTTTTTTAGACTCTGACTCAGGTCGGGTGGGTTTTGGGTTAATGCCTCGGGTACCCTGACCCAGCCCGACCCTGAGTTTTCTATTATAGAATTGAACCATCTGTGCATGTTTCTTTTGCTAATGTTTTCTATTATCTTGGATTGATGTTTCTTAGATTATTATTATTAATTGTCTCTGTTGCCCGTCATGTTGTTGAATTCATATTGTTTTATTCTGTTCTCTTTCTCTGTTTATTGATCATTTTGTTCCATATGATAAGTGGTTGCTTTATTTTTGGCACTCTTAACATGTATTTGCACTAGGGTCAATTAGGGCCGGCCCTGCCCAATCAAGGCCAATCAGGGCGGGCCAGGGCCAGCACAATACCCTGTAGGGCGGGTAATGGGTTGAGGTTTTCCGGCCCTGAGTCAGGGTCAGGGTGGGTCAGGGCCGAGATAATGGGATCCAGGGTTGGGCTAGGGTTTTGAAAAACCCGACCCAACCCGACTCTGTTGCAGCCCTACTTACCATTGTGTAAGCTAATATTCCAAGAAGAAAAATTCATGGTAGCTGTGGACCCCGATCCGAGGACGAGTGCGGCGAGGGACGCGAGGCCCCCACAGCAATCCTCTAAGATCTCCACAATGTGAAGGAGAGCTCTCCAAGGGAACTCTCGAAACGGTTGCCACCCTCACAGCATAGCACGAGTGGCGATATAAAAAGAAAGAGATACATCCCGATCCGGAGCCAGGGCTCGAAACCAAGATATATCTGAAAATAACTCAGAGTCGCCATCCATGGATGCGCCATGGAACCAAAACAAATGCTCTGTTTGCAATGGATAACCAGAGATACAAAAGGTCCGTGCCTGATGACGAATGGAGAAGGTCCGAAGAGCGCCCCCAATTCGCCCGAGTGTGAACACTTGGTCTCTTATGCCATTTATTATTAACCTCGAAGAGTTTTGGGCAAAAATCATGTGAAATGGGAACAATCCTCATGAGTCGTCTATCTAAACATGCATTTCCTGAGAATAGAAATAATAAACACATAAAAAATAAATGAAAGAGGTGCCACCTAAATATTGCTAGGTTATGAGTGACATACCTAACTGGTGTCTAAGTTCTGATGTGCAAACACATGCAAGCTATAACTAAAGGTATAAGATCAGTACAAGAAAGTAAGAAAACACATCAAAAGAAATACAATAATTACACAACAAATCCTAAGACTCTAAATGATTAGCCCGAGTCCTCGGATGGTCTGATGTTCATCCAAAGAAGCCTACGTATCCCCGCCTCCACGAGAATCAAGGCAACGTAGTTCTTCGCGCCTATTCTAAGCTAGGATGCCTAAGACACCTAGACCTCTATATTAGACTCCATCTAAGACTCGATCTAAAAGACCGGACTAGTTATTAAAGCTTCTTGAACGATTATTTAAATTCCAGTGAATTGTAGATTTTAGGACACCCTATATGCCCTAACTAAATGCAAGTTAGCCCTAAGCTAATGCAGGTGATTCCTACAACCTATGTGTAACTAGGCTGTGCGTCCTAAGGAAAACAATGGGTTCACTAACGTATCCAAGACCTAGTCATCAGTCGGCGATGTGAATCGCCAACTGACCGGACGGAGGCGCTCCTAGCTAGGACAAACTCCTAACTCTAACACAAACACACAACAAGCACACAACAAAGACAAACTCCTAACTCTAAAACTCTCTATCTAGGACAAAGTCCTAACTCTAGAGGAAGATCTTTTCGAAAAAACAATATTTTGGAAGATTTTTATAATTTTTTTAGAAGGGTTAAAAGATTTATTTACAAAGTTTGGCTGGACCTGGGATAAGAATCCCAAGCTGCACTACGTACCTCGTGGAAGAGGATCAAGCCAACGTAGTTCGAAACGAACTCTCAAACTACGCTTCTAAAATAAACACTCAACACTTCAGATTTTTTAAGGTTTTCTTATATTTTCAAATGTTTTTGATATTTTTAAAGTTTTCAAATGTTTTTGAGTTTTAAATTTCTAATGTTTTTGGATTTTAAAGCTTTTCCAATGCTCTAAACCTTTAAATGTTTTCAATCTTAAAGGGGACACGCAAGTAATACCACAAACTAGGGCAAAGCCCTAAAGCAAAAGGGGAAACCCCGGATAAGCAACTAGCGTCTCAAAGAGACAAACCACAACACGTAAAGAAGTGTCCCAAGAACAGAGAAAACAATCTAAGATCCCAAGCAGGGAAGGCTCTATATGACTGAGTTAGTCTCAAACAAGGATGAATGACAACAAATCTAAAGACGAACTACTAACTAACACACTAAAAAAAGGAGCACAAATGAGTCAGAGACTCACTAAAAACACTACCAAGAAAGGGGTAAAAAATGAGTCAAAGACTCGCCAGGAGGAAGGGTTATTCTAACATGAGGCTAGGTAAGCCTCCTAAAGGGGAAACTCTCTACAGGAGACAAGGCTTGTCTCCGAGACACAAATGACGTAAAAGGGAATAAGAGACCCTGTGCATATTTGGCAAAGGTAAAACACCCAACCGGGCCGGACAGCTACCTAGCCCTAGGGTGCAACAAATGTGCGACCCAATACCCATAAGGGTAGGGGTATGAAGCCAAGCCGAGTAGGATGTTCTCCCAAAACCAAACGGCGCACAAAGAGGAGGTTTAGCAAGAGAATGAGACCGGGCGGGTCTAAAAGGAATAAGAGACCTTGTGCATATTTGGCAAAGGTGAAACACCCAGCCGGGCCGGACAGCTACCTAGCCGTAGGGTGCAACAAATGTGCAACCCAATACCCATAAGGGTAGGGGTATGCTGCCAAGCCGAGTAGGGTGTTCTCCCAAAACCAAACGACGCACAAAGTGGAGGTTTTAGCAAGAGAATGAGACTGGGTAAGTCTCTTAGACACAGAGGTAGGATAGAGAAAAATGCTAGCAAGACTGGGCAAGTCTCCTATATACAAATGAGGGGTATGCTACTTGGACTGAGCAAGTCCCCTAAGGATGGGCTTGGGCTAGCGCCTTCATCGCCCAACCGACAGAGTGTTCCCAAAATCGTGAGAATCCCAAAACTCGAAAATGATCCCGAGGAACGTGCAAAGAATAGTCCCAGAAAGAAAGGAAACCCCTCAAACCCTGTGAACACCCTAATATGGGAAAAAATGATAAGAAGGGCAAGGGGTTGGCTCAAGAAATATTCCGTCATCGCCGAACCTCGAGAGAAGTGCTCTCAAGATCGATGGAATCTTAAACTTCGAAAGTGATCCCGAGGGACAAAGAAGAGAAAAGGATTCCCAAAAACCAACGATAAAAAGGAAGAGCCAACACTTGGAAATCGAGAGGCAGTGATTAGGACCTGTCCATGGTAAAGAAATCTACTATTGAGGTGATAATATGGGCCATGAATATCCTAACCAAAAGGTGAATCTGATATACGCATTAGAATGAAGCAATGCCAATATCGTCCTATGACACCATTATCCGCATTACAATATTTAGATAAGTTCACTGCTAGTATTGCCATACACTCATCTATTTGAAGGTTGATTGTATTAATGACATGGCATGCATAGGTTAATCATTAAACCTGAAGAGCGTAAAACAATATGACAATGCCATTATCACAACAAAGTAGTGCAAATATGAACCCTCTAACACCACCTTGGGGCGGTTACATTACCATAGCTGTACTCTCGAAAGCTACAGACATGCTCTACTTGGGGTTTGAGCCCCGATATGAAGAAAATAGAAACATAACCTTCATCCATACCATTATAATGAATACCAAAGATGAAAAGAAATGGTAATTCAAACTGAGAGTGAAACAAGGCCCCATCATATACAAAGGTAATCCAAATAAAAAGTAAACAACAAATCTATTAACCCTAACCCCTGAAATCAAATTACAGAGGAGAAGCCAATGATCATAAGAGCTGGATTTTAAACCATGGGAAGAAAATGCCCTAAAGGAAACTTGCAACAGAAACAACCAAAGTTCGCTTTCTTAGACAATCAAGACAAAAGGCCTAGTGTAGAATGTAAATCTAAGAGGATCTAAGAAAAGGCTAGATCTAATTCATAAGACCTGCTAGAATTTTGATGGCATGGGGAAATACAGATTACTAGAACTGACAATAAAAATGCAAATCCAACTCCATAACAATAGGCATGATTCCAACTCCATAACAATAGGCACGATTCCAACTCAAACATATGTTAAAAGAGGGTATTATAGATTACCTGAATTGCAACCCAAGATGATCTTGGAATCAGCTAAGCGAGGATGCTTTGTAGACACTGTGTAGAATAACCGATCCAAAGATGATTTCCAAGCCGCGTGAAGATGGCCGAAGTTGCATGAATGTGGCTCGGATCGAAAAAGATGAAGACGGCTTACCAGAGCGAGGTGTCGGTCATCAAAATTCGCAGAAACTCTCCAGATTGAATGAAGAAAATGGTTGCTCGAGAGGGCAATTGAGGGGGGATTAGGTTATTTGGGATGAATTGAATGGAATAAGGAGGAATTCCCATGGGGGTTCGGTTAAAATAAAGGGGCTGGAGTGTGGATGACGGCGGCTCGGTGGTAGGTGGTGGTCATTGGGGAAGGAAAAATAAAAAATGAGATGGGTTTTAAGATGATGGTGGAGAGGTGGACCGGTGATGGGAGGTGGCTTGGCAAAGAAATGGAGTGGGTTTGGGGGTGAATATGATTTTTGGGTTTGAGAATGGGGTTGATAGAATAGGGGATGGAGGTAGGACCGGATTTAATGAAGGATACGGCCGGATTCCGGCGAGAATCCGACCGGAGAAGATGGGTTTGATGGCGGTAGTTGGGGTTTCGATTTTGGAGGTGGGTTTGAGAGGGTTTGGGTCGGATTTAACGGTGGTGAGTGGTCGGAGGTGGCACGGTGGTGGCTGCAAGGTGAGGATGATGGTAGGAAGGAGAAGAAGATGGAGGAGGGAGCGATGGTGGCGGTGGAAATGGGATCGGGTAAAAAAAAAATGAGATGGGTTCGGTGGTGGTTCGTTGGAGGGGATGATGGTAGGAAGGAGAAGAAGATGGAGGAGGTGGGTGATGACCGGCCGGAGGAATGGCCGGAGACGGTAGCTTCCTCTCTTTCTCCCTCTCTGCAAATCTCTCCTTTCATGCGGCTGCCCCCTCTTCTCTCTTGTTCTCCTTCTCTCCCTCTGCGTGAGTAGCTTGGAATCCAAATGAGGCCTCCCTTGCGGCTGCCAAAATCCTCTTGCCAAAAAAAAAATCCGATCCCCTTTCAAACCCTAGTTCGATGGGTTTTAAAGAAGATGAGAAACGATATATTTGCACCCCCCCATTCTCCCCAGTACAGCCCTCTATGGTGTATTTGACTATTCTTTTAATCTCAGAGGGGGTGCCTGGGTAGAACAGACCCCTGAGAGAAATGATATACTTGATCCCATTTATTCCTTGGACAACCTTCTCTAATGTATCCTCTCTTCTTTAATTCACTTACAGGGCACTCCCTCTTGGATGACTTAACCCCCTATCTGAATTTGCACCGCGACACTATCGAGGGCTGCTCACTAGGCGAATCAGCTCAGATCTTGACGAAATTTCACAGGGACCTTGGTGGGACCCTAAGCTAGCCCAGGGCACAATTTGGGACCATAGAACACTAGCTTATTAGGGCAATTATTTAAAATAAAACATAAAAGGGTTCGGTCAAAATGGGGTGTCTACAGATGCCCCTCTTTGGCAGAGCGTGTCCAACACGCGAATGGCAAAGCTGAACAGGCAACACATTTTGATCGACCCGAAAACAAAGCAAAGCAATTTTATTTTTATTTTTTATTATTATTTTTTTTTTGGGTTTTGACTTTGAAAACAAAGGTAAACTGGCAAAAAGACCTTTTAAAATTCTAAAACTGTAAGCAATAGGGAGATAGTCTCTCTCTGACCCTTAACTCTGCAATCATTACATCTCAATGAGATGGTCTCTCTTGGACTCTTAACTTGACAAAACATAACATATTGGTGGAATTACTTTTCACCTTGAGCAATCAAAACAATGGGGAAACTGCTTTCAAACAAGCATTCTAAATCAAAAGAAACTACTTTTCTCTCAAACAATCAAAACCAAAAGGAAACTACTTTTCCGACAAACATCATAAACACGAGAAACTACTTTTCTCCAAAACTTTCTATCTCTGAGAAACTACTTTTCTCTCTAAAATCTCTGTTCATGAGAAATTACTTTTCTCTCTAAAAAAACCTCCAATCAAAGGGGAAACTACTCGCCCGATCTTAAAATCAACGGGGAAACTACTTTTCGCCCGATCTTCAATCAACGAGGAAAATACTTCTCGCCCGATCTTCCAAAACAACGGGGAAACTACTTTTCGCCCAATCTTCCAAATCATGGGGAAACTACTTCTCGCCCAATCTTCCAATCAATGGGGAAACTACTTCTCGCCCGATTTTCAAATCCACGGAGAAACTACTTCTCGCCCGATCTTCCAAACAACGGGGAAACTACTTCTTGCCCGATTTTCAAATCCACGGGGAAACTACTTCTCGCCCGATCTTCCAAAAAAACGGGGAAACTACTTCTCGCCCGATTTTCAATCAACGGGGAAACTACTTCTCGCCCGAAACTTTCAATCAACGGGGAAACTAATTCTCGCCCGATTTTCAAATCCACGGGGAAACTACTTCTCGCCCGATTTTTCAATCAACGGGGAAACTACTTTTCGCCCAAACTTTCAAACATGGGGAAACTACTTTTCGCCCAATCTTCCAAACAACGGGAAAACTACTTCTCGCCCGATTTTTCAATCAACGGGGAAACTACTTTTCGCCCAAACTTTCAAATAACGGGGAAACTACTTCTCGCCCGAACTTCCAAACAACGGGGAAACTACTTCTCGCCCGATTTTTCAATCAACGGGGAAACTACTTTTCGCCCAAACTTTCAAATAACGGGGAAACTACTTCTCGCCCGAACTTCAAAACATGGGGAAACTACTTTTCGCCCAAACATTCAATACTAAGGCGAAACTACTTTTCACCAAACAACAAATAAACAGGCCACTACTTGGCACCTCACTGATTAATAATCAAAAGATTTTTTTTTTCTTCTTAAAAAATGCCCCTTGTTTGGGTTTAACAAAGAAAAAGATTTTTTGGGCCCAAAGAGCTTGCAAACATGATTGATGGGTTTATCGATCTTATATCAAGTTCACCGATAGCATAGCTATCTCCTGCCGAGAATAAATGGGAGTGCATGATCATTGCTGAAGACCAGACTCGAAAAACTTGATGGGAATTTTGGATATTGACTCTCTTAAAGAGAGGAAAAGCATCTTGCTAAGATTTGAAAACTGCAAAAGCAGGAATTCTAGACTTCGTTGGGTACTAGATTTTCTGGAACATTGACTCTTTCAAAGAATGAGTTCAATTGATGAAATTGATTCAAGAGAGCGTTCAAGCTTCTCTTGCTTCTATTTGCTGAAAATATTTATCTCAATTATCTTGTATTTGATATCTTTTATGACGCAAGTCATAAGAGATGCCCCTAGTATGATTACTTCCATGACAAGATTCATTGGAGAGCAAAACCAGGACAGGCAATAAAGCTTGAGCTTGCTGGGTTCTTTCTTTGGTATATAAGCAAAAGGATATCCACAATGGATGAGTCTGAGAAATTATTTTTTTCTTTCATTGCTCACTACTTGAGGCTTTGATGTCTCTTGCCCTTTCCTTGATTTCTAAACCAGGATCTACTCTGAATTTCTTCACATTTCAAAAGGTATACTCTCGCTCTTCCAGTGCCAAACACTTCGGACATTTAGAGAGAAAAGGATAAAAATAAGAAAAAGACTTCTAAAGACTCAATCAAAGAAGACTCAAATTACTCAAGGGACTTGACTCACTTTTGATTCTCCCTTAGATAAAATATGTTATTTTATTATGGTAAGGCTAGCCACTCTTAGAGTACTCTCAAAAACCATGTCAAAAGGCTCTAGTTTCCTCCATCGGGACATCCGTCATGGTTATTACCCCCTTTGGGTTGCTCAGTCTTAATGCCCCTAGTTTAAAAGGATATCAAAGTAAGTCTTGTCGACACTACTCGGATTTCAGGATCTTGCTCTGTGTAGAGGTTGTTTCTCCGTCTCCTTGATTTCTCTCTTCACAGGAAGTCACAACTAGCCTTCCCGTTTTCGGTCTAAAAGACCACTTGTCTCAACTTTTGCTTGCACTAGAAGGACTTTCTAGGAAGGCTTGGGTTCAAAAGGGTGGGATATTTAAAGTTCAAACGATTTGGACCGAATCTGGTCTAGCCAGACTACCTACGTACCCCAAAAATGGAGGATCAGATCCGCGTAGTTCACTTTGGGGTTTTTCAAAGAATGGTTTAGCATTTAGCTTCAAAATTTTGAAAGGGATTTTATCCCAAGGTTTGACCGAACTTGAATTAATCAAGTTGCCTACGTACCCCTGAAGAGATGGGGATCAGGTCCGACGTAGTTCGGGCGCATAAATGCCCCGGGTTTATGATGTGGTTAGAAAAAAAAAATATGGTTTGATTTGACTTTTTGGCCCAAAGGGTTTACAAATGGATTTTAAAACATTAGGATTTTGGCTAGAAAAGCTCAAACGTCCAAGGATGGCCTCCTGGTGTTTTAACTTGCAAGCTCTTACATGCTAAGGTTCAAAGACTATGAAAATTTTTTCAAAGAGTCTGACGGCATGTCAGGCAAAACTTCAACCGCTGCGCCCCACTCCCATCTCGAAGATCTTGAATTTATGCTCAAGATTCCACAACTCCTTGTCTCTTTCTTTTTCTTTTTTTTTTTTTTTTTTTTTTTTTTTCTTAGGGCTCAAATTTATCATACAACTTCCTCGCCCGAAAATCTTCTCTCAATATTTCATCAGCTCCATAGGATGTCTGATGTTTCACTCTTTAAAAAATTTCTCTTCAACTGGATGTCTAAAGACGATGAAGCCCTGCTTTGCTCAACGACAGGGCATTCCCCTGGTTTATCCTTATAGGATCAAGCAAGACTACCTTAAACCCCTCTAAACAGGTTTATCAATTCTTTGCGCTCCTCGGGAGATAAAGTTTTGCCACTTCATCTTTCTTGAGTTTTGAATTTCGATACCACTATCGATGGCTTCGATTTCTTCTTCAAGTGGCTATGCTCGACGCTCTTCCTCTCGTTTGACCATCTTTCAGATCTCGAGGTGAATTTCGTCTGCATTCTCATCCGAGAAGGGGGTCTTTAGTTGTTTTAAACATTAAATCCAAGAGTGAATCATAAAAATTTGAAGATACAGAACCAAATGCTATATTGAATTGAAAACTTTGAGGTGCATAGATGACTCACAGACATGCCTCTATGGGCTCTTCATCGGTTCTGATAAAAACAAAACATTGACTCTATATAAGAAAGAGTGACAAACATGACAATTCTTTTTTTTTCTTTTTTTCTTTTTGACATTGACACTACAAGGCCCACCAACTTTCAACCTAGGAGTTGGTATAAACTTGACAAAAAACAAATCTAGAAACAAGATGCTTGACATATGACTCTTGAAACATAACAGTTGAACAGAGGCGAGGACTTGGCACTGAAGTTCACAAGTAGCACGCCTTCCTCCATGTTAATGCTGGCTAAGGAGTTCGACCCTGGTTCAGAAACCTTGGAAAGGGTGGTCCTCTGAAGTCCTGTTGACTTGGCCCAAATTGTCTTTGAAAACCGGCTGGTGACAGCACCTTCTCCGATTCAACATTCTCAAGATATTCAAACTCTGATATTTTTTCTTTTCCCTTCAACTTATTCCCTGGCCCTGGAGTGACATAAGTGACGGGATTTCTGCGAGGTTGAATGGTTCTTTCAAGTGCCTGGTTCGCAGAAGCATAAATTTCAGCGAGAGCAGAAGAGTCTTTCTCGATCCGGTTCTGGATTGCATGTTTCAAAGCTAAACAATTTTCCGTCAGGTGACCCGGGCCTCTATGATACTCACAGTATTGATCCATCCTCCAATTGTTGGGGAATGGTTCAGGCACAGGTTTAACATCTGGAAGTCTCAAACAACCTTTACTGACCCATTTCTTCATGATGGCTATAAGAGAACAAGGCATTTGAGTGAATTCTCTTTCCCATTTCTGACCCATCTTTTCTTCCTCTACCACTAGCTTCTTTAAAGGCTGGCGAGAAGGTCCAACATTCTTAACCTCTCTCGGAGCAATGAGAGGCTTCTTAAGATGTTGGCGAGAAGGTCCAACACTTTTAACTTTCCCTGGAGCAATGCAAGGCTTTCCTCCATTATGCAAATCAACATATCTATCAAGGATTAAACTTTGAACAGATGCCTCTTCTGTCATAGTACCCATATCAACAAGCTGCTTTGGAACAGAGTCACATTTAATGGACAAGTGCTGCATCTGAATTTTCATCTCTCTTACTTCCTCAGTTAGCATAGCCATCTGACCAAAGAGCTTGACCATCCAGTTTTCCATTCTGACAAGTGTAGTCCTCTCAACAGATTCTTCTACAGATCGAGTGCTGGATGGGACAAGTGGCATCTCAGAAATAGGGCGAATGAGGGATGCAGGATCCAAGATTGCTCCTTCAGTAGAAATGACATTTATCGAAGCTGGTGGAGGGACAGCATGAGCATCGGAAGGCTCTTCAATAGTGAGCTCGTCTTCTTCGATCATATCTTGCACTTTATGCTTCAGAGTATAACATTTATCAGTCGTATGACCCGAACCACGATGATATGCACAAAATAAATCCTTTCTCCAATTCTTAGGCAGAGGATTGGGTAGGACTCTTTGTTCAGGCAATTCGATCTTGTTGTCCTTGATCAATCTCCTGAGAAGGTAGGATAACGAGCAAGGAAGCGGAGTAAATTTTCTTGTTTTCTTTTCTGCTGTCTCTTCCCCTTCCAATACTGTTTTGGCTGGAGTCCTAACAGAATTGACATTATGTACCTCCTTCAGCTCGACCATAGGTCTTTTCCCTTCTTTAATATCAGACAAAGTCTTGGACCTCAGGCCTTTTATCAAAGCATCTTCAATTTGAGTTCCCGTCTTTATCAGATGATCAAAACTTGGGTAGTGCTGAGGTGCCATGAAATGAAAATATTCGGAGGATAGGCTCTTTACTACCAGCTTGATTTGATCTGCCTCTGAGAGTGTCTGACTCAATTGCGCTAACATTCTTTTCCATCGTCGGATAAAAGAGGTAAAGGTCTCCTGCGGCCCTTGTTTCAACTGCTTCAAATCCCTCTTTGTAACCTCTATTCCGTCCTCCATTGAAAATTGCTCGACAAGTTTGTTTGCTATGGCCTCCATAGTCCTGACTTCTTCAGGTTTCAGGCGCAAGAACCACTGTTTTGCAATTCCCACAAGGGACACTGGGAATAGCTGTGCCATCTGCTCGGGGTTGAGTCCATGTTGTTGGGAAAGCTTTATGAACCATCCTACATGACCCCGAGGACACCCAGTCCCATCATATTTATCATAGTCAGGGGTTTTGAATTTGGGTGGCAGAATAGCCTCAGGAGGAATCATAAACTCAGAAATATCGAACTTCTTTGGTCCCAGAGATTTCATATTCTCTACATCTTGAGCCAACTTTCTGAACTTGTTGTACATCTCCTTCTCTAACTTGTCATACATCTCTTTTTCTTTACTGACAATAGGTACACAATGTTCCTCAGCATACTGCCCATCCTCTAAATTGATTTCAAATGGTGAAACGGTTGGCCTGTTCGAATTTGGAGACGCAACTCGAGGAGATTGGGGTATTGGCTCTCTAGAATTGGGGGCCTTGTCAGTACTTTGAACTTTTAAATGGGTCATCTCTTCCTTCATGCTCGCCATGTCGCGAGTGAGATTTTTCAGCATCTCTTGAATGGCTATCATAGGATCAACTGGGTCAGCCATTGGATGAACTTCTGGTAACTCAGACAACTCAGACAAAGAGAGTAAAGGTATTCTCGAGGTAAGGGGAGGATCAACTGAGTCTAGATATCGAAGATGATCTAGACCAAGCAGGTTTGACTAAGATTGTCTTTTTAGGAACAGTGATTTGCACTCTTTAGAATCCTGAAATGGAGGTTAAAACACTAGGTTAAATGGATGATAACGGAGATAAAATATCTTGTGCAAATAGAGACAAAAACAGTCTTGAACATGTTTGGATTACAAAACAGGTAAGTCAATCTATGAAGGTCAAAGAAAGGTAGGCATTGATAGCATGACCTACACCAACAGGATCTCAAGAAATCTTCGATTTATCCCTTTAAGTCTTTTTGAGATATGGCTGCTCTCTTTTGAGGTATGAAAAAGTTAAGAATGATAAACACCCCTAATCTAAATGAGTTTGGACCTCAACAACAATCATGCACTCGTAACAGATAGGCAAGATTTAGCTAATCCATCAATGATCATGGTATAAGAAGGGTAAAGCTATGACGGAAAATATAAATCAATTATATGTACAAGAGATTAAGAAATAGATTATGACCAAAGTCAAAAATCCGATGATAATCCACAAATGAATAAATAGGAATAAACGAAAAAATCACGATACAACAAACTCATGATCTATCCCTGACTTTGAAGAATAGCAGTCATGCTCAAAATGTTCCAGGCAAAATCCGGCAGCATAACGACTATACAAGAAGATCGAGGTAAGGCAAACTCATGGTTTAACTAACTCTAAAGGATAGCGGTCATGCTCAAAAATATTCTGGATAAAATCCGGCAGCATAACGGCGCTAGACAAGAAAGTAAGGTAAGGTAAACTCATGGCTTTCCTAACTCTAAGAGATAGCGGTTATGCTCAAAAAATTGTCTGGATAAAATCCGGCAGCATAACACCTATACAAATGATCCCCACGGCTCAACAAAAGGGTATGAATATTAGTGGTAAGAAAAGCTCAAAATATGGTTACCAGAGAAAGGTGACCAAATAAAGGACCGACCAAAGGTGAGAACAAATATGACGGGTCAAATCCTATAATCAACAGATCAAAGGATAAAACCCGGCCAAGGAAATGGCAAGCAAAGCCACTGACTAGATCTAGATCTGAACAGAGAATGGATATAACCAACTGAAATGAATAAGGAACTCTAACTAAGAGGAGAACCCTAATATACATAATCAGTATATATATAGGTATATACACATATACATATATCCTAACCAGGGGCACCAGCCCTAATTCTAATCTAGCGGAGTCAAGGAAGTCTCGACTCAAGACAGACTGATGAGTGTGCTAGGACCGTGTTGTAGCCACGCAAGGTGAGCTACCCTAGTCTACAGATGGGACAAGGCTCCTAACTCTAGGCTCCACATGTGTGAGCAACACATGTTCAACCCCATATGAATGCAATATACATATATAAACACGGGTACTTCCTAGTTGGATTTCACTAAGTCAGTACGTACATACATAATATATAAAACAAAGTAGGGCTCCGGACTCAATCTAATGGGTACTATGCGTATAAAACATACTTAATATGTATAACTCAAGTGCACCGAGTGTTATACATAGTATGCTTCATTGCTCATCGGCTGCTGTAAACACAAGTGCACCGAGTGTTTACGGCTGCAGCGCTGGCGCATAGCTTGGAAATAGATTCAACAGTACCATCAGGATGTAGTAACATCCCAGTCATGCACGCATTGAATCTATCCCGTGGAGCCAATAATGAAAAACAATGAAAAACAATGAGAGAAATAAAAAATATGGCAATGCAATGATGTGCAGTGTGTGAATCCCTCGTTTTAATTACGCACCTGTCTGGTGCCCCTGGATTCTAACGATAAAGCTCCCATTTAAAATGATTTTAGCTCAAATTTCTTCAAAGTTAGTAAAAATGGCATTTTTATAGAGTTAGGCAATGTTTCAAGAACTCCCCAGCAGAGTCGCCAGCCTGTGGACCCCGATCCGAGGACGAGTGCGGCGAGGGACGCGAGGCCCCCACAGCAATCCTCTAAGATCTCCACAATGTGAAGGAGAGCTCTCCAAGGGAACTCTCGAAACGGTTGCCACCCTCACAGCATAGCACGAGTGGCGATATAAAAAGAAAGAGATACATCCCGATCCGGAGCCAGGGCTCGAAACCAAGATATATCTGAAAATAACTCAGAGTCGCCATCCATGGATGCGCCATGGAACCAAAACAAATGCTCTGTTTGCAATGGATAACCAGAGATACAAAAGGTCCGTGCCTGATGACGAATGGAGAAGGTCCGAAGAGCGCCCCCAATTCGCCCGAGTGTGAACACTTGGTCTCTTATGCCATTTATTATTAACCTCGAAGAGTTTTGGGCAAAAATCATGTGAAATGGGAACAATCCTCATGAGTCGTCTATCTAAACATGCATTTCCTGAGAATAGAAATAATAAACACATAAAAAATAAATGAAAGAGGTGCCACCTAAATATTGCTAGGTTATGAGTGACATACCTAACTGGTGTCTAAGTTCTGATGTGCAAACACATGCAAGCTATAACTAAAGGTATAAGATCAGTACAAGAAAGTAAGAAAACACATCAAAAGAAATACAATAATTACACAACAAATCCTAAGACTCTAAATGATTAGCCCGAGTCCTCGGATGGTCTGATGTTCATCCAAAGAAGCCTACGTATCCCCGCCTCCACGAGAGTCAAGGCAACGTAGTTCTTCGCGCCTATTCTAAGCTAGGATGCCTAAGACACCTAGACCTCTATATTAGACTCCATCTAAGACTCGATCTAAAAGACCGGACTAGTTATTAAAGCTTCTTGAACGATTATTTAAATTCCAGTGAATTGTAGATTTTAGGACACCCTATATGCCCTAACTAAATGCAAGTTAGCCCTAAGCTAATGCAGGTGATTCCTACAACCTATGTGTAACTAGGCTGTGCGTCCTAAGGAAAACAATGGGTTCACTAACGTATCCAAGACCTAGTCATCAGTCGGCGATGTGAATCGCCAACTGACCGGACGGAGGCGCTCCTAGCTAGGACAAACTCCTAACTCTAACACAAACACACAACAAGCACACAACAAAGACAAACTCCTAACTCTAAAACTCTCTATCTAGGACAAAGTCCTAACTCTAGAGGAAGATCTTTTCGAAAGAACAATATTTTGGAAGATTTTTATAATTTTTTTAGAAGGGTTAAAAGATTTATTTACAAAGTTTGGCTGGACCTGGGATAAGAATCCCAAGCTGCACTACGTACCTCGTGGAAGAGGATCAAGCCAACGTAGTTCGAAACGAACTCTCAAACTACGCTTCTAAAATAAACACTCAACACTTCAGATTTTTTAAGGTTTTCTTATATTTTCAAATGTTTTTGATATTTTTAAAGTTTTCAAATGTTTTTGAGTTTTAAATTTCTAATGTTTTTGGATTTTAAAGCTTTTCCAATGCTCTAAACCTTTAAATGTTTTCAATCTTAAAGGGGACACGCAAGTAATACCACAAACTAGGGCAAAGCCCTAAAGCAAAAGGGGAAACCCCGGATAAGCAACTAGCGTCTCAAAGAGACAAACCACAACACGTAAAGAAGTGTCCCAAGAACAGAGAAAACAATCTAAGATCCCAAGCAGGGAAGGCTCTATATGACTGAGTTAGTCTCAAACAAGGATGAATGACAACAAATCTAAAGACGAACTACTAACTAACACACTAAAAAAAGGAGCACAAATGAGTCAGAGACTCACTAAAAACACTACCAAGAAAGGGGTAAAAAATGAGTCAAAGACTCGCCAGGAGGAAGGGTTATTCTAACATGAGGCTAGGTAAGCCTCCTAAAGGGGAAACTCTCTACAGGAGACAAGGCTTGTCTCCGAGACACAAATGACGTAAAAGGGAATAAGAGACCCTGTGCATATTTGGCAAAGGTAAAACACCCAACCGGGCCGGACAGCTACCTAGCCCTAGGGTGCAACAAATGTGCGACCCAATACCCATAAGGGTAGGGGTATGAAGCCAAGCCGAGTAGGATGTTCTCCCAAAACCAAACGGCGCACAAAGAGGAGGTTTAGCAAGAGAATGAGACCGGGCGGGTCTAAAAGGAATAAGAGACCTTGTGCATATTTGGCAAAGGTGAAACACCCAGCCGGGCCGGACAGCTACCTAGCCGTAGGGTGCAACAAATGTGCAACCCAATACCCATAAGGGTAGGGGTATGCTGCCAAGCCGAGTAGGGTGTTCTCCCAAAACCAAACGACGCACAAAGTGGAGGTTTTAGCAAGAGAATGAGACTGGGTAAGTCTCTTAGACACAGAGGTAGGATAGAGAAAAATGCTAGCAAGACTGGGCAAGTCTCCTATATACAAATGAGGGGTATGCTACTTGGACTGAGCAAGTCCCCTAAGGATGGGCTTGGGCTAGCGCCTTCATCGCCCAACCGACAGAGTGTTCCCAAAATCGTGAGAATCCCAAAACTCGAAAATGATCCCGAGGAACGTGCAAAGAATAGTCCCAGAAAGAAAGGAAACCCCTCAAACCCTGTGAACACCCTAATATGGGAAAAAATGATAAGAAGGGCAAGGGGTTGGCTCAAGAAATATTCCGTCATCGCCGAACCTCGAGAGAAGTGCTCTCAAGATCGATGGAATCTTAAACTTCGAAAGTGATCCCGAGGGACAAAGAAGAGAAAAGGATTCCCAAAAACCAACGATAAAAAGGAAGAGCCAACACTTGGAAATCGAGAGGCAGTGATTAGGACCTGTCCATGGTAAAGAAATCTACTATTGAGGTGATAATATGGGCCATGAATATCCTAACCAAAAGGTGAATCTGATATACGCATTAGAATGAAGCAATGCCAATATCGTCCTATGACACCATTATCCGCATTACAATATTTAGATAAGTTCACTGCTAGTATTGCCATACACTCATCTATTTGAAGGTTGATTGTATTAATGACATGGCATGCATAGGTTAATCATTAAACCTGAAGAGCGTAAAACAATATGACAATGCCATTATCACAACAAAGTAGTGCAAATATGAACCCTCTAACACCACCTTGGGGCGGTTACATTACCATAGCTGTACTCTCGAAAGCTACAGACATGCTCTACTTGGGGTTTGAGCCCCGATATGAAGAAAATAGAAACATAACCTTCATCCATACCATTATAATGAATACCAAAGATGAAAAGAAATGGTAATTCAAACTGAGAGTGAAACAAGGCCCCATCATATACAAAGGTAATCCAAATAAAAAGTAAACAACAAATCTATTAACCCTAACCCCTGAAATCAGATTACAGAGGAGAAGCCAATGATCATAAGAGCTGGATTTTAAACCATGGGAAGAAAATGCCCTAAAGGAAACTTGCAACAGAAACAACCAAAGTTCGCTTTCTTAGACAATCAAGACAAAAGGCCTAGTGTAGAATGTAAATCTAAGAGGATCTAAGAAAAGGCTAGATCTAATTCATAAGACCTGCTAGAATTTTGATGGCATGGGGAAATACAGATTACTAGAACTGACAATAAAAATGCAAATCCAACTCCATAACAATAGGCATGATTCCAACTCCATAACAATAGGCACGATTCCAACTCAAACATATGTTAAAAGAGGGTATTATAGATTACCTGAATTGCAACCCAAGATGATCTTGGAATCAGCTAAGCGAGGATGCTTTGTAGACACTGTGTAGAATAACCGATCCAAAGATGATTTCCAAGCCGCGTGAAGATGGCCGAAGTTGCATGAATGTGGCTCGGATCGAAAAAGATGAAGACGGCTTACCAGAGCGAGGTGTCGGTCATCAAAATTCGCAGAAACTCTCCAGATTGAATGAAGAAAATGGTTGCTCGAGAGGGCAATTGAGGGGGGATTAGGTTATTTGGGATGAATTGAATGGAATAAGGAGGAATTCCCATGGGGGTTCGGTTAAAATAAAGGGGCTGGAGTGTGGATGACGGCGGCTCGGTGGTAGGTGGTGGTCATTGGGGAAGGAAAAATAAAAAATGAGATGGGTTTTAAGATGATGGTGGAGAGGTGGACCGGTGATGGGAGGTGGCTTGGCAAAGAAATGGAGTGGGTTTGGGGGTGAATATGATTTTTGGGTTTGAGAATGGGGTTGATAGAATAGGGGATGGAGGTAGGACCGGATTTAATGAAGGATACGGCCGGATTCCGGCGAGAATCCGACCGGAGAAGATGGGTTTGATGGCGGTAGTTGGGGTTTCGATTTTGGAGGTGGGTTTGAGAGGGTTTGGGTCGGATTTAACGGTGGTGAGTGGTCGGAGGTGGCACGGTGGTGGCTGCAAGGTGAGGATGATGGTAGGAAGGAGAAGAAGATGGAGGAGGGAGCGATGGTGGCGGTGGAAATGGGATCGGGTAAAAAAAAAATGAGATGGGTTCGGTGGTGGTTCGTTGGAGGGGATGATGGTAGGAAGGAGAAGAAGATGGAGGAGGTGGGTGATGACCGGCCGGAGGAATGGCCGGAGACGGTAGCTTCCTCTCTTTCTCCCTCTCTGCAAATCTCTCCTTTCATGCGGCTGCCCCCTCTTCTCTCTTGTTCTCCTTCTCTCCCTCTGCGTGAGTAGCTTGGAATCCAAATGAGGCCTCCCTTGCGGCTGCCAAAATCCTCTTGCCAAAAAAAAAATCCGATCCCCTTTCAAACCCTAGTTCGATGGGTTTTAAAGAAGATGAGAAACGATATATTTGCACCCCCCCATTCTCCCCAGTACAGCCCTCTATGGTGTATTTGACTATTCTTTTAATCTCAGAGGGGGTGCCTGGGTAGAACAGACCCCTGAGAGAAATGATATACTTGACCCCATTTATTCCTTGGACAACCTTCTCTAATGTATCCTCTCTTCTTTAATTCACTTACAGGGCACTCCCTCTTGGATGACTTAACCCCCTATCTGAATTTGCACCGCGACACTATCGAGGGCTGCTCACTAGGCGAATCAGCTCAGATCTTGACGAAATTTCACAGGGACCTTGGTGGGACCCTAAGCTAGCCCAGGGCACAATTTGGGACCATAGAACACTAGCTTATTAGGGCAATTATTTAAAATAAAACATAAAAGGGTTCGGTCAAAATGGGGTGTCTACAGTAGCCAAACGTTTTTTGGTAAAAGTTTTTCAAGTAAAATTATTTCATTAAAAAACATTAAAAAAATCCTTGCCCTAAACTGTGACATTTTTCTTAGGAAAAAGTCTCACTGAAATTTTTTTTAAGGGGAGAAAAATATTCCATTGAACAATTTCAGCTTAGCCAAACGCACAGGGAATATCTTTATATTTTTGGGTAAGACGAGTCTGACCCTCTTTCCCCCCCTTATAAATTCAATTGAAAGAGAGAAAACTAAAAATAAAATGTCAAAAGTACCCTTTGAGATGAGATAGTTGTGACTTATGACTTAATTAAATGCTACATGTATGCAACTCCCATTAACAAGTTGTGTTCTTGTATTAGTAAACAGAAGGATGTATGTAGCAAAAAGAAGGAGAAGATAAGAGAATTTATATGATTCGGTGGCCGTGAAAACACGTGAAGTCTAAATATGTAGTGCCCCAAAAATAATTTCCATAGGATGATTCTAACCCTCTGATCTGAAGTGATCTGAATATGTAGTGCCTCGAAAATCATTTATGGAATTTTCTTCAGATCGGAGGGTCAAGATCATCCCATGGAAATGATTTTTAGGGCACAACCTAATTACGTTGTGCCCAAACAGATGAAGGATCATAAAAAGAAGTGGGCCGTACCTACTTTTTTTAGACTTCACGTGTTTTCACGGCCACCCATCATATAAATTCTCGAGAAGAGAATAACAAGGGGTACATTTAAAAGAGAAGAGAATATGTGTGTAGAATGTTAGGGAGCAGAGCAGCATCAGATTCCGAGAGGGAAGATAATAACAAGGTGTATAAATGAAAACTATCTGTTCGTTATTATCGTCATTTAATAATAACAGCCTCTCTGGATGTGTTATTATTTTATTAATGTGGATAAGTTCAGACCCGTGGCACGTGTACATGTGAAGTGCGGGCCCCACTCCATCTAGTATTGTATTTTTTAGTGTAAAGTGAAACATAAAATAAAATATACTGTGTAAAAACTTCCTAAGTCAATGGTAAACAGTAAACTCACCTGAGTAAACTAGTTTTCACCTCGGTTGAGTTCTTAACCGGCTGAGTTTTGGCCTATCAAGTCATTTAAAACTCCTATGAATTTCTACAGTTAATGAAAAATGGTCACTCAGTCATTCGTAAACTCACCTGAGTCAACTACTTTTTACCAACTGAGTTTTGTCCTATGAAGCCAATTATAAAACTAGTTTTGAAACTCCCTAATTAATGAAAAATGGTCCCTGAGTCATTGGTAAGCTCGCCTGAGTCAACCACATTTTACCTTAATTAGTCGAGTTCTCATCTAAGTCCCAATTATAAAGCACTGATAAAACAAGAAAAATGTTTACTAATTTTACTTTAATTTTCTATAGTGGTGATTATCGGGAGATTGCAGCATTATATTTTATTAAATCCAACTACATTTCAAGGGAAATGGTTAGAAGAAATAAATTAAGCTAGCTTTTGTTTCTCCATAACTTTCATTAGTCAAGTTATTTAAGAGGAATCTGGCATCTTTACTTGTTAAATTCCTACTTAAACCTAATTTAATCAAGAATATAATACTCACGTTTTTCTAATCTCTATCAGTACTAAAGTAGTTTATAGACTTAAATATCTTAAAAAGTTTCCATAATGGTTGTGGGAAGAAAAGGTCTAAAGTAGAAAAATGGAAGAGATAAGAAAGTATGTGTTTTTAAAAAGGAAACCCACTTGCTAACCACTTGAATAAAAAGTTAGCATTTGTGTTGAAACACTTTCACAACGTCAAGAAAGCAATGACCTCTCTTTTTCTTCTTATCAACATTTATAAAATAATATTAGAATACACGTGAGGGGGTGCTTTTTTAAATCATAATCCATTGATATGGCCTACCCAAAATCACTCGTAGCTGATTCAACAGCGAAATATATAAAAGAGAAAATATGGGGGTGCCATAGGTAATGTAGGAATCATTTTCCTCACTTGCGTTTCCGGGAAAGCAAATCCCTGGAAAACAGCCTCTTTTTTTCTTAACAAGACCTTGACAAGACAGAATTCTGGTGTTCACTTGCTTTCCTGAGAAAGTAACAAGCCTAGGTGGAAAAAGTCAAATAATGACATAGAAATTGCCAAAAATGATGTGGAAATGTCTATTTTCTCACAAGTGTGGGAAATCAAATCCCACTATTTTGGTCGGATCTGCTTTCCCGAAAAAACTAGTGAAAAAAGGTGGACAAGCAGTTTCTTGGGAAACCTTTTCCTGCACAGTTCCTGCGCACGTGAACAGGCGCGGGAAACCTTTTCCTACACAGTTTCTCTGGATTTCTTTTCCTAATGCCACGTCAGATTCCTGGGAAACCTTTTCTTTTCCTTTCCTGGAAAAACAAGTGAACAGAGCCTAAAGGCCCTGTTTGGATTGCAAGAAATTATTTTCTAAGGAATTTTTTTTAGTTTCCAAAACTTAGAGCGAAATGATATGCTTATGGCAAATCTAGAGAATAGCATCATAAATTGAAGGTCTTAGAGAGATAAAAATTGAACTGCTGTGGTTTAAATTACATTTTTTTCATCTGTAATCAAACAATGGAAAAATAAGAAAGAAGAAGTTCTTTTGCATATCATTTTCCACTCCATGGCACGTCATCCTTACGTGATCGTTGCGTACCAAAAGGGACCCCACAACCCTTGTGGCTGTTAACTCATGTTGCACTTGCTACCACTTGTGTTAATAGTGGTATATACTGTTAATTTGAATAAATTATTCTAAAAGAAAGTTACTTTTATGTTTGTTCCTAAAAGACACTTATTGGGCCCTACTTGATCAATGGTCTTGATCTCACAATCATGCCTCCTATGCTCCTAGTGGGACCCAAAAATTACCTTTTGCTATTGCTTGTAAACATGCCTTAATTTCTTCCCAGTCATTCTCATTCGATTATTGTCAAATGATGCTCAAATGTGTTTAGGCCATTAATTTAATCCCTACCCAGGGCCAATCATCTGAAGGAAGATAGGGTTTGAGGTCTCCCATTCGGACCCACTTAGGTCAATTTATGCTCGGTCTTTGTCTCAATGATGGACTCTAATGGACGCTTAAAAAGGAAAATGGGTACAGTTGAGGGTTCATATTCAACTAACAAGAATACTTTAAATGGAAGGAGAAGATGGTGCAACGTACATGCTTTGATTATAAATTAGGGCCCTACATACAGTGGTCCATATCGTCAAAGTGGGTGAATGTTGTTATCCTCCTTTCAGCCAATCCTAGGGCAGTTCTCAGGGATAGAAATCCTTGGATAACCTATTCCTGAGCTGTTAGAATATGTGAGATTCACCGTTGTATTAGGTTGAAATAAACCGTTGGATCTATTGAGAAAATCCGCCGAGCAATCCAATCCGACCGTGCACAAATTTAACAGAAAGTATAAAATAACACAAGCTAGGAACACCAAGATTTTACGTGGTTCAACCAAGCCTACTCCACGGGCGAGAAACAAGATCTTCCACTATTAGAAAAGACAAAATACAAGGATTACAATGGATTAATCCCAAACCCACAAACCTGCAACCTTTTCCTTGCTTCTCAAACCCAAGATCGTACGCCGAGAGAAACCCGAGAAAAAAATCCCAAGAGAATAACCCAAGAAGAAAACCCAAAGAGAAAATCCTTTATTATTCTTCTCCTTCTTCCTCTCTTCCTCTCTCTTCCTCTGGCAGCCGACACACTAAGGAGTCCTCTCTCTTATTAAGAGAATGAAACTTTCATCTTTATACTTAGGTTTCCTAAAAAACCAAAAAACATAGTTTCTATTCTTTTGCCTCTTGCCCTCCCACCCAAACAACACTCGGTGTGTGGGAAATAAGGCAACTTTCCCAACAATCTCCACCTTGGCTTATTTCCAGTCACCTGAAGATTTTCCGTTGAGGTTGCCACCGGTCTGCTATCGCTGCAAACTGCCTTTGGCCTTCTGAAGTACCAGCTACACACTCTCGAATTACCTTGGTTCTGACTCATCCCGATTCGATCAACACGGCCAATGCACATGTGTAGCTGCCAACCCGTTGGCTCACCCAGTCAACCTTGGAGAGGGATCTCGTTCCAGCCTCCCCAACGTAGGTATTGTTATCCTCTCACCATCGTCTGCACCTTGAAACCTGTCTCTGCACTAACTACGAAAGAGACCCTACATGTGCTCACACCATTACGCTGTTTCCATCTAGCCATCGAGATCTTAGGCACACTACTCACCGCGTCTCTAACCAGATGATACAATCCGCCACACTTCTCGCCTTTCATCAGAACCATACAACAGCGTGTGATTTTTATGGCTCCACCTGCAGCTGAAAACCTGCAACCCTTGGAGTCAAATCGGCCAAGAGATACTAGATTCTTCCGTAGCTTTGGGACATACGTCACACCACCCAAAGTACAAACCACTCTATCAAACATCTTGATCTTCACCGTCCCAACTCCTGTGACGTCACAAGTAGACCCGTCACCCAAGGACACTACACCCGCCCTTGTCTCCTATAACGTATCAAAATATCCTCTCATGGAGCATACATGAACAGAGTACCCTGAATCTAAAATCCACTCATCATGAGGAGAAGTGTGATTACCTATGGAGACTGTGAGAAAATCTCCAAACTCTTCGCTCTGTTCATCCGTTACCGCCGCTACAGTATTCATAGCACCATTGTCCGCCTGGTCAGCTCGCTTCAGACAATCCCGCTTAATGTGGCCATATTCCTTACAGCGGTAACATTGCACGCCCTTTCCGCTAACCCTGGATCTTGACCTGCTTTTACCAGATCCCCTGTCAGACGACCTTCCTCTTTGATTCCCACCATGAACAACCAACTCCTGTTCTTCACTTGCACTAAGAACAAGTTTCTTTCGCATCTCATTCGATAAGAGCGACGCCGTGACTTCCTCTAACTTTATTCTATCCTTACCGTACAATAAAGTCGTCACCAAGTTATCATATGAATCAGGAAGCGAAGTAAGAAGCAAAATGGCCTTATCTTCTTCCTTCAACTTTTCGTCAACCTTGTAGAGCTGATCCACAAGCCCGTTGAACACCGTGATGTGTTCCAGAAGATCTCCTCCTTCCTGCATCTTCAGCCCATACAATTGCCGCTTCAGATACAACCGGTTGGCCAAACTTTTTGACATATAAAGTTTTTCCAACTTCTCTCATAATTTAGGCACATCTTCTTCTTCCATAATGTTAAACATAAAGCTATCTGCCAGACATAGTCGAATCGTGCTGACTATCTTCGACTCTATGTCTTCCCACTCGGCACCCGTCATTTTCTCCGGCTTCCCATCCTTTCCCTTCAACGCCTTAGCCAAGCCCTATTGAACTAGGATGTCTTTTACCCTCATCTGCCATAGGGTGAAACTGCCCTTTCCATCAAATCTGTCGATGTGTATTGAGTAGAACTTGATTTTACCGCCATCTCAGATTACTCTGAACTTGATTTCACCTCGAACGAGTATCTTTTCTGGACATTCTTTTTACTCCCAAAGATTGCTCTAACTGCGATCCAACCACAATAACCACGATCACGATCTCAGATTACTTTGATACCACTTATTGAGAAAATCCGCCGAGCAATCCAATCCGACCGTGCACAAATTTAACGGAAAGTATAAAATAACACAAGCTAGGAACACCAAGATTTTACGTGGTTCAACCAAGCCTACTCCACGGGCAAGAAACAAGATCTTCCACTATTAGAAAAGACAAAATACAAGGATTACAATGGATTAATCCCAAACCCACAAACCTGCAACCTTTTCCTTGCTTCTCAAACCCAAGATCGTACGCCGAGAGAAACCCGAGAAAAAATCCCAAGAGAATAACCCAAGAAGAAAACCCAAAGAGAAAACCCTTTATTATTCTTCTTCTTCTTCCTCTCTCCCTCTCTCCCTCTCTCTTTCTCTCTTCCTCTCTCTTCCTTTGGCAGCCGACACACTAAGGAGTCCTCTCTCTTACTAAGAGAATGAAACTTTCTTCTTTATACTTAGGTTTCCTAAAAAACCAAAAAACATAGTTTCTATTCTTTTGCCTCTTGCCCTCCCACCCAAACAACACTCGGTGGGTGGGAAATAAGGCAACTTTCCCAACAATCTCACCTTGGCTTATTTCCAGTCACCTGAAGATTTTCCGTTGATGTTGCCACCGGTCCGCTATCGCTGCAAACCGCCTTTGGCCTTCTGAAGTACCAGCTACACACCCTCGAATCACCTTAGTTCTGACTCATCCCGATTCGATCAACACGGTCAATACACATGTGTAGTTGCCAACCCGTTGGCTCACTCAGTCTACCTTGGAGAGGGATCTCGTTCCATCCTCCCCAACGTAGGTATTGTTATCCTCTCACCATCGTCTCCACTTTGAAACCTGTCTCTGCACTAACTGCGAAAGAGACCCTACATGTGCTCACACCATTACGCTGTTTCCATCTAGCCATCGAGATCTTAGGAACACTACTCACCGTGTCTCTAACCAGACGATACAATCCGCCACACTTCTCGCCTTTCATCAGAACCATACAACCGCGTGTGATTTTTATGGCTCCACCTGCAGCTGAAAACCTGCAACCCTTGGAGTCAAATCGGCCAAGAGATATTAGATTCTTCCGTAGCTTTGGGACATACGTCACACCACCCTAAGTACAAACCACTCTATCAAACATCTTGATCTTCACCGTCCCAACTCCCGTGACGTCACAAGTAGACCCGTCACCCAAGGACACTACACCCGCCCTTGTCTCCTGTAACGTATCAAAATATCCTCTCATGGAGCATACATGAACAGAGTACCCTGAATCTAAAATCCACTCATCATGAGGAGAAGTGTGATTACCTATGGAGACTGTGAGAAAATCTCCAAACTCTTCGCTCTGTTCATCCGTTACCGCCGCCACAGTATTCATAGCACCATTGTCCGCCTGGTCAGCTCGCTTCGGACAATCCCGCTTAATGTGGCCATATTCCTTACAGCGGTAACATTGCACGCCCTTTCCGCTAACCCTGGATCTTGACCTGCTTTTACCAGATCCCCTGTCAGACGACCTTCATCTTTGATTCCCACCATGAACAACCAACCCCTGCTCTTCACTTGCACTAAGAACAAGTTTCTTTCGCATCTCATTCGATAAGAGCGACGCCGTGGCTTCCTCTAACTTTATTCTATCCTTACCGTACAATAAAGTCGTCACCAAGTTATCATATGAATCAGGAAGCGAAGTAAGAAGCAAAATGGCCTTATCTTCTTCCTTCAACTTTTCGTCAACCTTGTAGAGCTGATCCACAAGCCTGTTGAACACCGTGATGTGTTCCAGAAGATCTCCTCATTCCTGCATCTTCAGCCCGTACAATTGCCGCTTCAGATACAACCGGTTGGCTAAACTTTTTGACATATAAAGTTTTTCCAACTTCTCCCATAATTTAGGCACATCTTCTTCTTCCATAATGTTAAACATAAAGCTATCTGCCAGACATAGTCGAATCGTGCTGACTATCTTCGACTCTATGTCTTCCCACTCGGCACCCGTCATTTTCTCCGGCTTCCCATCCTTTCCCTTCAACGCCTTAGCCAAGCCCTATTGAACTAGGATGTCTTTTACCCTCATCTGCCATAGGGTGAAACTGCCCTTTCCATCAAATCTGTCGATGTGTATTGAGTAGAACTTGATTTTACCGCCATCTCAGATTACTCTGAACTTGATTTCACCTCGAACGAGTATCTTTTCTGGACATTCTTTTTACTCCCAAAGATTGCTCTAACTGCGATCCAACCACAATAACCACGATCACGATCTCAGATTACTTTGATACCACTTATTGAGAAAATCCGCCGAGCAATCCAATCCGACCGTGCACAAATTTAACGGAAAGTATAAAATAACACAAGCTAGGAACACCAAGATTTTACGTGGTTCAACCAAGCCTACTCCACGGGCGAGAAACAAGATCTTCCACTATTAGAAAAGACAAAATACAAGGATTACAATGGATTAATCCCAAACCCACAAACCTGCAACCTTTTCCTTGCTTCTCAAACCCAAGATCGTACGCCGAGAGAAACCCGAGAAAAAATCCCAAGAGAATAACCCAAGAAGAAAACCCAAAGAGAAAACCCTTTATTATTCTTCTTCTTCTTCCTCTCTCCCTCTCTTCCTCTCTCTTTCTCTCTTCCTCTCTTCCTCTCTCTTCCTTTGGCAGCCGACACACTAAGGAGTCCTCTCTCTTACTAAGAGAATGAAACTTTCTTCTTTATACTTAGGTTTCCTAAAAAACCAAAAAACATAGTTTCTATTCTTTTGCCTCTTGCCCTCCCACCCAAACAACACTCGGTGGGTGGGAAATAAGGCAACTTTCCCAACAATCTCACCTTGGCTTATTTCCAGTCACCTGAAGATTTTCCGTTGATGTTGCCACCGGTCCGCTATCGCTGCAAACCGCCTTTGGCCTTCTGAAGTACCAGCTACACACCCTCGAATCACCTTAGTTCTGACTCATCCCGATTCGATCAACACGGCCAATACACATGTGTAGTTGCCAACCCGTTGGCTCACCCAGTCAACCTTGGAGAGGGATCTCGTTCCATCCTCCCCAACGTAGGTATTGTTATCCTCTCACCATCGTCTGCACCTTGAAACCTGTCTCTGCACTAACTGCGAAAGAGACCCTACATGTGTTCACACCATTACGCTGTTTCCATCTAGCCATCGAGATCTTAGGAACACTACTCACCGTGTCTCTAACCAGACGATACAATCCGCCACACTTCTCGCCTTTCATCAGAACCATACAACCGCGTGTGATTTTTATGGCTCCACCTGCAGCTGAAAACCTGCAACCCTTGGAGTCAAATCGGCCAAGAGATATTAGATTCTTCCGTAGCTTTGGGACATA
Source organism: Tasmannia lanceolata (assembly GCF_043159265.1). Classification (NCBI taxonomy): domain Eukaryota; kingdom Viridiplantae; phylum Streptophyta; class Magnoliopsida; order Canellales; family Winteraceae; genus Tasmannia; species Tasmannia lanceolata. The sequence continues at coordinate 4,680,202 of NW_027518721.1, forward strand.
CGTCACACCACCCTAAGTACAAACCACTCTATCAAACATCTTGATCTTCACCGTCCCAACTCCTGTGACGTCACAAGTAGACCCGTCACCCAAGGACACTACACCTGCCCTTGTCTCCTGTAACGTATCAAAATATCCTCTCATGGAGCATACATGAACAGAGTACCCTGAATCTAAAATCCACTCATCATGAGGAGAAGTGTGATTACCTATGGAGACTGTGAGAAAATCTCCAAACTCTTCGCTCTGTTCATCCGTTACCGCCGCCACAGTATTCATAGCACCATTGTCCGCCTGGTCAGCTCGCTTCGGACAATCCCGCTTAATGTGGCCATATTCCTTACAGCGGTAACATTGCACGCCCTTTCCGCTAACCCTGGATCTTGACCTGCTTTTACCAGATCCCCTGTCAGACGACCTTCCTTTTTGATTCCCACCATGAACAACCAACCCCTGCTCTTCACTTGCACTAAGAACAAGTTTCTTTCGCATCTCATTTGATAAGAGCGACGCCGTGGCTTCCTCTAACTTTATTCTATCCTTACCGTACAATAAAGTCGTCACCAAGTTATCATATGAATCAGGAAGCGAAGTAAGAAGCAAAATGGCCTTATCTTCTTCCTTCAACTTTTCGTCAACCTTGTAGAGCTGATCCACAAGCCCGTTGAACACCGTGATGTGTTCCAGAAGATCTCCTCCTTCCTGCATCTTCAGCCCGTACAATTGCCGCTTCAGATACAACCGGTTGGCCAAACTTTTTGAAATATAAAGTTTTTCCAACTTCTCCCATAATTTAGGCACATCTTCTTCTTCCATAACGTTAAACATAACGCTATCTGCCAGACATAGTCGAATCGTGCTGACTATCTTCGACTCTATGTCTTCCCACTCGGCACCCGTCATTTTCTCCGGCTTCCCATTCTTTCCCTTCAACGCCTTAGCCAAGCCCTATTGAACTAGGATGTCTTTTACCGTCATCTGCCATAGGGTGAAACTGCCCTTTCCATCAAATCTGTCGATGTGTATTGAGTAGAACTTGATTTTACCGCCATCTCAGATTACTCTGAACTTGATTTCACCTCGAACGAGTATCTTTTCTGGACATTCTTTTTACTCCCAAAGATTGCTCTAACTGCGATCCAACCACAATAACCACGATCACGATCTCAGATTACTTTGATACCACTTATTGAGAAAATCTGCCGGGCAATCCAATCCAACCGTGCACAAATTTAACGGAAAGTAAAATAACACAAGCAAGCCACAAAGATGAACACCAAGATTTTACGTGGTTCGGCCAAGCCTACTCCACAGGCGAGAAACACAATCTTCCACTATAGAAAAGACAAAATAAAAGGATTACAATGGATTAATCACAAACCCCCCACAAACCCACAACCCTTTCCTTGCTTCTCAAACCCAAGATCGTACACCGAAAAAACTCGAGAAGAAATCCTAAGAGAAACCCAAGAGAATAACCAAAGAAGAAAACCAAAAGAGAAAACCCTTTCTTCTTCTTCTTCTTCTCTCCCTCTCTCTTCCTTTGGCAGCCGACACACCAAAGAGTCCTCTGTCTTACTAAGAGAGTGAAACTTCTTTATACTTAGGTTTTCTAAAAAACCAAAAAACATAGTTTCTATTCTTTTGCCTCTTGCCTTCCCACTCAAGCAACACTCGGTGGGTGGGAAATCAGGCAACTTTCCCAACAAGATCATCTTAGTGTTAGATTTGTCAAGTGGATCAAATAAGGTAACCTAGCTGAGATTAGGCAGCTTGATTAAATTAGTGATTACGTTAGAATCCAACAAGATCATCTTAGTGTTACATTAGTCAAGTGGATCAAATAAGGTAACCTAGCTAGATTAGGCAACTTGATAAAATTATTGATTATGTTAGATTAAAATATTATATTCTTAATTGTCTCTTTGTATGATAATATCAAGTGTTGGATTGGCTATCTTACTTTTTGTTCATCATTTTTGCTTTGATAGCATTTTATTTAAGAACAAAGGTGGACGGTCATGATTGGACAAGCAAAATGCGTTGGTTGGTCTCATTTTAATGATGATACATTTTATTTATTTGGTGGAACTTCACAATGGATAAGGCACACCTCAAAAAGTTCTCGTTATCAACTAATCTTAACTGTGAAAAATAAGGCAGCTGATATCCCCCAGAGCCAATGGGGGAGCCTTTTCACCTCTTTTTTGCAAGGGCTCGCTTCAACTTAGACTTCCTCTGTATGTATATATATTTTTAATTAGCTTTAACATGTGTTTTTGTTTTATACATTTTTAATTTTAATTAGCTTTTAACTAGTGTTTTTGTTTTATACATTTTTATTAGCTTTTAATGGGTGAGAATACTCAATATGCTCTTACCATCTAAGAAGACAAGTGTTAAATAAAGTGAGTAATGCCATTATCAAAGGGAAGTGATATTTCCCCCGTCTGATGGATAAAATCCTTCGCCTTTAACGTTAGTAGTTAAATTTTAGAGGAGAAGAAAAATGTTAAAGGGGGTGAATTTATCCTCAAACAGTGAACCTTTCTCACAGAAACTGCTTGCGGGGGGGGGGGGGGGGGGAGTATCCTTTTTTTTGGGTGGCGGATATCATTTCCCTTATCAAAATATGATAGTGCTGATATTCTCTAAAAAAAAGTTCGTGCTTTTATGACCAACATTTATTACGCAAAAACAGAATTGATAACATATTAGAGCCCAATTATCAAAGGAATATTTTAAAGTATGATCTTCATAATCAACCTTAGTCCTAACCATAGTTAGCAGAACGTGATTCGGCAAAAAAATGGGAAGGCAAAAATTCGAGTTTAATATGGTATTGGTTAAAAAAACGTAGTAAAAAACAACGGAAAGAGAAGAAAATGAGTTTAAAATCTTGTTATTTACAAAATGAGGAAGTCTAGACTGAAGGGAGCCCTTGCAAAAACAGAGGTGAAAGGGCTCTCCTATTGGCTACACATCACCATCATGCATTAATAACAGCTGAAAAGTCAAACATGATGGTGATGTGCAGCCAATGGGGGAGCCCTTTCACCTCTTTTTTGCAAGGGCTCCCTTCAGTCTAGAATTCCTCTTACAAAATATGGTTGCGGTAAAATTGGAAAGTTGGCCAAAAAAATGTTTTTAAAATGTTTAAAAAGCTTTTTAATCTTGTTAAAAATGTTTGCCTGAAAAAACAGGGTTTTTATCATTGTAAAAGTTTTAAATGGAATACTGAACGGCACACCAATAAAACACATTTTAAAACAAAAACGCCGTTTAAAACGAAGTTTTGCTAACTATGGTCCAAACAGTATACATGTGTGATCAAGACCATTGATTTGGTAGTTCGTGATCAAGACCATTGATTTGGTAGTTCCCAGAGGCCATGCGACATCCAAACCCATCTGTAATAACATTACCAAGAAAAATTAATCATTCAATGTGTTTGGTAACTATTCTTCTGATTCCATTTTTATAGCACGGTTCCCAACGGAGAGAATCGCGGAAGCAACTCCTCTTCACTATGTACTCCAAAATGTGAAGGAGGAATCGGCCTCAGAAAGCTCAGAGATATAAATCAAGCGTGCAAACTCAAACAGCTTTAGAATCTTCATAAAATGGATGTCTCCCTTTGGTCTAGCTGGTTCAATGCTAAATACATCAAAGGTAAAAACTTCTGGACCATAAAAACCCCTTATATAATGTCTTGGGGAGCTAGGATAGCTTTTAAATACAGAAAAATGGCTGAAAATATGTTCTGTTATGCTATTGACGATGGGAAGGGGATTGACTTTTGGACCCAACCTTGGCATCCTGATGGCCCTCTATATTTGCAATATCCGGAATGGAACCTTTTCAGAGCATCTCACCCACATGTTTCTATTGATCGAATTCTCTCCAATGGAATTTGGGATCATCCGACCATTAGAAGGCTTCCTGGTATCCAATCAATTCTCGAAAAGGCTATTATGTTTCCAGGGGCTGGAAATGTAGCAATCTGGAAGCTCACTTCATCTGGTTCCTTCACCTTAAAAAGCGCTTGGAATCACTTCAGATCCAAGAATAATTGTGTTCCCTGGTTCCGTTCAGTTTGGTTTAAAGGTCACACTCCTAAACACAATTTCGTGAGTTGGCTGGCTATTCAAAACAAGCTTACAACCAGAGACAACCTTCAGTTCCTCGGGCCTAACCGTGAAACCAAATGTGTGTTATGCAATTCAGAAGATGAAAACATAAATCACCTCTTTTTCCGATGCTCGTACTCCTCCTGGATATGGAGGCACATTCTCTGGAGATTCTCTTCCAGCAGGACTCCAAAGAATTCAGTGCTGAAAGAAGAGGAATGGATTCGAGAGTCTTTCAAAGGTTCAGATCAACTGGCTTCTGCCATTCGCATTGCTTTTAATGCTTCCATCTATCTTATCTGGTGTGAAAGAAACAACCGGATTCACGAAAACAGGAGCACTCACAAACAAGAAATCTTGAGGACTATCCTTCATACAATCAGAACCAGGTGTATCTTTCTCGGGTTCAATGGCACTACCTTTACCAGAAGTAAATGCCTTGCCAATTCGCTTCAGCTCCCTCATTTCCTCCCTAAAAAGGAAATCAAATTCTGTTCCTGGAAGCCTCCGGAGACTGGTTCAATTAAGCTGAACGCGGATGCTTCTCTCACCACCAGTGGCGCCGGGCTTGGGGGTCTGATCCGAGGTTCTCTGGGAGAGATCCTCACAGCTTTCTCCGTTTCTACAGACATGGCTGCTATTCAAGAATTGGAAATTGATGCTATTCTCGTAGGATCAAGATTAGCCACTGACTATGGATTTCGCAATATTTGGGTCGAAACTGATTCTCTTCTCGCGATTCAAGTCATATCTGGCCAAATCAAATGCCCCTGGAGGAAGAAACAAGCCCTTTACAACATCCATTGCTTGATGTCCAAGATAGACCACTGGAAAATTACCCACGTCTGGAGGGAGGCAAATCGTGGGGCTGATTTCCTATCCAAGATAGATTGTCCAATCAAGGGAGGCAATATTCCAGTCCATCTTCTCCCTCAAGCCCTTCTGGACATTGCTGAGGAAGACTTTTCGGGAACCCTTTATCCTCGGATGAAATGATTGCGATCCTGATGCTTTTTTCCTGTTTGCTGCTGGGAGGGTGGAATTCCTTTCCTAAGTCTATCAGTTCTGTAGACTCATGTCTTATAAGTTGTAATAGTGTTGTTTTTTTCCTTGGTGACCTCCTGTGGTCTTGGTTTTTGTTTTTGCTTTGCTGGGAGATTATTCCCTTGTTTCTAGCCTATGAGCCTCCCTGACTTTGTAATTTTATCCTTCTTTAATGAATCTGGTAGGGGTCTTGCCTAACCCCAATTTACTCACCAAAAAAAAAAAAAAAAAAAAAAAAAAAACTCCTCTTCACTAAAAAAATCTCCACTTAAAACTCGTTTTTTGGAGCAAAACCACTGGCGTATTCTATTGACCAAATGTCATTCTTCTTATTTTCTATTCTTTGAAGTGATAAAATGGGAAATTGCTCCAGAGAATGGTTATCAAAACTAGGGGTGAGCATTATTCGGTTATAACCGAAGAACCGAACCGAACCGAACCGATTTGGTCGGTTCGGTTCGGTTTTTCTCCATTTCGGTTCGGTTTCGGTTAGTTTTTTGGGAAATTCGGTTATTCGGTTTCGGTTTCGGTTATCTAAAAAAAAATTCGGTTAACCGAAATAAGGGATGAAACCATTTTTTTTTCAAAAAAAGTTGCTTTATGTGCACTCCGTGGGATGATCAAAACCGTCCATTCGATTGATCACAACTTAATTATGTTGTGCTCAAAAATTCATTTTGATCGGATGATCCTAGCCCTCCGATCCAAGCCTAAATTTTACTTTTTTCCCTCTTTTCCTCTCACAATTCGGTTATTCGGTTATAACCGAATAACCGAATTTGTAATCGGTTCGGTTTCGGTTCGGTTTCTCATAATTCGGTTTCGGTTTCGGTTCGAATTTTGCGAAACCGAAATAATTTCGGTTTTAACATTTCGGTTTTTTCGGTTCGGTTTTAACCGAATAACCACCCCTAATCAAAACAGGCCTGCCTTAGTCGGATTGTCCTAGACCCTTGATCCACTAATCCTCAATTAGGGTTCTACCTAGAAAAGGTAAGGCTATGTTTGTTTAAGGTTATGACAATAGTTTGTGAGTCCAGAACCAATTATTCGACTCGAGTAATTTTGAGTACAATAATTGGTTTTGGACTTGATGAGGGTAAAAACGGGCTTCTGTAAACATGTGGCACCTATGAATCCAATCGCCCTAAGGGCAAAAGGGTAATTCCACACCACTGAGATGAAGCTCAAAAGCCAGTGGCCACAAGCAATGTTGCCTAATCTAAGAGGGAACCAAGATTCTTAGGAATCTTGCCTAATCCGGGAAAGAACCCCAACCAATCAAGAAAGAGCCCTGAGAAGGTAACTTTCCTCTTCACTCCAGGGCTCTCATTCTATACGAACAATTCAAAGGCTGAAAGGTACAGATAGTGCCTGAACCATTCAAGAGAGGACTCACTATCGGTTGTCATAATCTTAAACAAATAGTGCCTGAACCATTCATTAAATTAGGCATAGGATGTCTTTTCATTTCCTCTTCTCATATAATTAATTAGTTTTCAAATAAAGCTAGAGCCCAAAGGAATATCTTTAGAGCTCTAATTTGATTGGTGACTCGTAGATAGCTGATTAAAGCAATAGCGACACTCCACAGTCAATGTGTAAAAGTCACCCAATTGGACGGTTAAGATCCTTCATTATCGAGGTGTTTTTGACTTTTGAGTTTTGAGTGGTTCTGGTGCTTTGCACTTTAGGGACATATTTCTTCTGTCTGATAACACGTGTTGGATTGGAAAAATGAAAAATCAACATATTCTTCATAGATGCCAAAGTGTGGAAGCACAGGTGAGAAAAGCATATAGCTTAAGTGATTTCAGTGTCATTGGTAAGCTAAGTAAAAATAATCCAATAATAGACCCAAAAGCTTTTCCATTGAGTTGAAGATAAAACTTGGAAGCAACAATTGGCCAACAAGGATAATTAGAAAAATGGAAAAGTAACACATGTCAAATATCCTTGTTAAGACACTAACTAGCTAATCAGAGTATCAGACACGAGCCCCTCCTCATCAATACTGAGGAAGTTCCATGAGGGTGCAACATTATTGTAACAGTGGGGCACGTCCAATACTGAATTGTGGGTCCCACTTTTGGTTAATCTGAACCATCTATTTAATTTCATGCAAATCCTCGGATCCTAACACCCAATGATGTGCTTTTCTGTGTCATTGAAAATCGACTGTTCTGCCCTTTTTGGGGGCATTTTTGAAAATAGGGCGTATGACATAACCTATAGGCCATGTTTGACAAACATGAATTCCCTTTTCAGGAATATTACCTTACCCAATGGTGAGGGAGGGCACGAAGACACCTTGGAGGGACCTGCGCAAGGAGAGGCTAAGAAAAGCTTGAAAATAAAGAAAGAAAGAAAAAACTCCACCCAAAACATTATTTACACCCCCCCACCCCCCCCTGGTTATTTTAGCCACCTCTCACCTCTCACCTCTCACCTCTCAGGAGAAAAAGAAAGAAAGAAAAACAAAACCTCACCAGTCTAGAAATAAAAACAGCTGCTTCTCACTAAAATGTTAAAATGACTATTGAAACTGTTTTCTAAACCAATTCCAGTGATGACCCAAGTGAGGAAGTGTGGTGAATCAAAGAACCCAAATGATATTTTCCTTGAATAAAGATGAAAACACCACTTTGAAGCCATCATATTCACTGCCGATGGCAATATTAGACAGGCTTTCAATAAGGAAATAGAAAATTTTTACTGGATTATTCATTCTACGCTTTATCTTCTTAGGTACGATGTCTTGACACCATTCTTTCAGTCCGACGTAGGCTATGGAAGAGAAATAGAAGAAGGAGGAGAAAAGACGACAAGAGGAGGAGAAGAATAGGGGAAAAAGAAGAAGAGGGTGAATAGAGTAGTATAAGGAAGAAGAAGAAACTGTAGGGGGGAGAAATCAATCAATCTTTAATCATCAAAAACTAATAATCTCTAATACACGAGGCCAATACGTAGGCAATGGAAATAAAATTCCAAGGAAAATAAAAGTCCAAAAACTAAAAACATGAAAATAAAAATCCTAGAAACTAATAACATGAAAATAAATTCCTTAAAGCCCTAATAGGCAAATATGCCTCTTATTGGACTTATAATCTGCATCACAGTCTCATTTACAAAGCCATCTCCCGTCCAAGCCCTGTCCGACTGCAAACCTTTCCTAATTTATTTCCTTTGTCGGATTGCTTCCTTTTGTCGCTGCACTAAATCCGTGTGGGGTTGTGAAGTACTGAAGAGATACCTTGCAAAGAACGAGAGAGTGGAAAAGGATTGCTACTCGGTCATGTGGACCTCGATTCCGAGGAAGGTGGCGAGGATACGAGATCCACGTCAATCCTCTGAGATCTCCACATGTGAAGGAGAGCTCTACGAAGGAACTCTTGAAAGAGTGCTCCTCACAACATGAGTGACGATATATATGACATACCTCTTGATTCGGGGACTAGCCCGGAACCGAGACGTACCTAAAATAACTCAGAGTCGCCATCCGTGGAATCCGGCCATGGAACCAAAAATCTGCTCTGTGCAATGGATAAACCAGAGATAATTAGGTCTGTGCTTGGTGACGAATGGAGGAGGGTCCGAAGAGTACCCCATCTGCCCAAGTGCAAGCACTCGGTCTCTTATGCCATTTATTTATTAATTTCGAAGAGAAATGGGAACGGATATCCCCGAGAAGACGTCTACCTAAGCATATATGTCTCGGGGAGGGATAAAGAAAAAAAAACACACAAGTCCTAAGAAGAGTTGATATCAGTGTCATCTGTCATTGGAATGAACACTAGAATTCAACGTCTCTTAGAGAGGCGTAAAAGACTAGTGTTTATCCAATATAAGATAACCTTGCTACCTATCTCCATATATCATGTCTAACATCCATGCCTAAAGTATCATATGTTATTAGAATGAATACTAGAATCCACCGTCTCATAAGAGGCGTAGAATACTAGTATCGATCTGATAACAGATGACCTTGTTACCAGTCTCTATCAATCATATCTAATCCTAACGCAACGCATCTAAAAAAGCTGTAAATATACACATGCACGTCTATAATTAAAGAGATAAACCTGCACAGTGAGCAAATGTTAGTAGATGATAGCAAAAGTAATAATCAGCAAAGATAAAGAACTACATCTAAGCATGTAAGAGCTACAACTAAGCATGTGAGAGCTACAACTAAACATGTAAGAGCTACAACTAAGTATGTGAGAGCTACAGCTAAGCATACAAACCATTTAAGGAAAGTGTTGCTCAACATGTCAGAGAGAAGCACACTAGCATGTCCCTATATAATGAGCAACAAGCAACACAACCAAAATCACACAAGATATATCAAATGGGAGAAAACACTCAAACATACAATCCAATACCAGACTACAAATCCCTATGACTCTAGGACAATAAACCCTAACACTCTAATGTGAAGTTTGACTCGGACCAGGTTGGTCATCCCGGCTGCTCTACTTATTCCGGCCTCGGGAAGAATCAGAATCAACGTAATTCGGTGGCCTATTCTAAGTTACGATGTCTAAATGTGCCTAGACCACACTAGACTCGACTCGACACAACATGACTCATGTTTAAGTTGTTTAAGTATTTTTGACACATCTATATGGTCCTAAACTAATCCAAGTCAACCTAGTCTAATACAGGTGGGCCCTACATCCTATGTGTAACTAGGCTATATGTCATAAGAAAAACAATGGGCTAGCTAAGTGCATCCTAATCTAGCCATCGGCTCGACTAAGTGTCTAACCGACCACGAATCGAGGCCTCCTAACTCTAAGGACACTTACACAAAATATTAACATAACCAGGATAGACTCCTAACTCTAGAGAAAGATCTTTTCGAGAACGATTGTAAAAGATTTGTTTGAAGAATTTTTGTGTTTTTGAATGATTTGAACATGTTTATTTTGAAATGTTTGACTGGACATGAGATAAGAATCCTAAGCTGCCCACGTACCCCGTGGGAGGGGATCAAGCCAACGTAGTTCGGAAACAGACTCTCCTAACTACTCTCCTAATGATTCATGACTTTTCAAATGTTTTGATGTTTTTTATTTCTATTATTTTTTAAATTTTCATGTTTTCAAGTGTTTTTGTTGTTTTTGAAATGTTTCAATATTTTTGGTCTTTAAAGTTTTCCAATATTTTTTGAAATTTTAAAGTGATTTTACCCATTCGGCCAAAGGGAACTCATATGTCTGCATCCCGTGATCCACAGCCTGGCGGAGTGTCAGTGCTAAGGGTAGAATCCATAGAGCTAAAAGGGAACTCCAATATGAAGACAGACTTACAAAAGAAATGAACAGACTCCTAAACATCTATAAGGGCAAGATAGACTCAGAAGATTTGCAAAGGTTGGACAGAATCCTATACTTTACAAGGGTTGGACAGAATCCCATGACTTGATGAAAAGTCGGACAGAATCCTAGCTCCCTATGATGATAGGGCAGATTCCTGAAAGACCGACTCCTATGCTAAAAACTGACTCTCTAGCTAAGGACAGACTCATATACCAAATGACTAACTCCTAAACTGGTGACTCTAAGAGGGCTGATGAGACAAGGCATGTCTCCTAAAACAAGAGGAGATAAATGGATGTTTGTGAGACTGGGCAAGTCTCCTAAAAGACAGGACAACTATGACCAATGAGACAAAGCATGTCTCCTATAGGAAAAACAACTAACTCTAATAAGACACTGAATGTCTCATATGGAGGGCTCCAAGTAACCTTAGCATTGCCATTGCAATGATAAATAGGGTTATGGCAACTACCAGACCAAGTTGGTCTTCAACTAGTAAGGTAGCTTATGAGACTTGGGATAGTCTCCTATGGGTTGACTCACTAATGAGGCAAAACTTGTCTCCAAAGGGTACAACTCTTTTCCTGAGACATAGCCTGTCTCCTAAAAGGGGCTCTAGATGACTCTTTCATTGCCTTTGCAATGAGAATAACTAAAATCTAAGGGAAGGCCTCTGTATGAAGAAAAGGAAGGAAGAGGGTATTACCATAACCAGGTAAATCCCTCTAGAGGATGGGCTTTTAATATCTAAGAGTGTCTAAAAGACTAGGAACTCTATGCCTAAAGAGGAAAGGAGAGGGAAGAAGGTATTACCCTGATCCGGTAAGTCTCTCTAAGGATGGGCTTGGGCTAACGCCTTCATCGCCCTTACAATGATGAAAGGCTTCTAATTTCTAATGGTATCTGAAAGACTAGAAAACCTCTAAAGAAAGAAAAAGAAAAACAGAAGGTACTACCATAATTTGGTAGGTCCCTCTAAAGGATGGGCTTGGGCTAACGCCTTCATTGCCCTTGCAATCATCCCCACTACAATGTTTAGATAAAATTATTGCTAACATCTATTTGAGTGTTGATTATAAGAATAGCATGCCACGTAAGTAAATCAATAGCTAAACCTGATAAGTGCAAAACAATATGACAATGCAATTATTATAGTAGAGTACTGACGACATCAACCTTCTAACACTACCTTAGGATAATAACATCAGTTCAAGTATATAGTCTGATGGCACAATAGTTCATCTTACTTCCACTAGTTAACAACTATTAAGAATAGAATTCCCACGTATACAGTTTAAGAAGAAACAATTATGGTAATAAAACTACCCATACATAAAGTGACAAACATGATATTACAAGCATCAACAATCAATAAGTTTTTTTTTATAAGCCCATTCTCAAAATAAAAGTATAACAGACATTGAACCAAGCATAAACAAATTTTTTTTTTAAGATAACAACACCAACATTTATATTTCAAAAGATAAGGTAGTTTACTGAACAATACCCCTACTAATCATAAAGGTATACATATCTCTCTTTGGGTAAGGGGGATCTTACTAAAATATTACCCAAAGTACAATGATTTTCTAAAATCACCACAAACAACACTGGAATAAAAAAGGACATGGGAAAACCCATTTGTAAATATTATTTACTGTGCTATTAAAAAAAACAATTTGTAATAATTTTACAGCCCATTTGAGCTTATTGGAAATGTACCAAGGAAATAAGAGGGAATGAACCAAGTCATGAGTAACCACTTTCTAAGAGAAATGCGCTAACTGATTCTAACTTGTGTCTAAAACAAACAGTTTTTCACAAATCAATTTGAGAGGTAAAATCAACCTAAGAAGGTAATTACCGAAACATAGCAGGCCTATATTGACAAATAAGAAAATCTCTTTTAAGACCATGAAAATTGACCCAAACGTGTTTTAACCTTGAGTTTTAAACAACTTATCAGTAACCCAAAATTGTCGAGTGTACCATTTCTAACCCTACTAAAAAAAACCTAAGTTTTTGTGATTTCTAGATGGATGCCATACAAATTAATGCTACTATCCTCTACATAATGACCGTGTAGTACCAATACGAATAGGAAACATGCAAAATAAGAAAGCACAATTCATACACCACTATGATATATAAAAATAATCCCTATAAACTCTGTTCACGAACAATTATTCTAGAAATGCATTTGTTCACTCACACAAATACCAGCCAAGAGAAATAGAAAACTCTAAATTTTAAAACATATGAGTTTAGACAAAATTTATCGAGAGAATTAACATAATCCTGGGGGTCAACAACTACAAAATACTTCCCTAACCCTGAAAACTGAAACCCAAAATGGATAATTGCTTCTATCAGTGGGTTAAACAGAATTTTGTGTAACCATTACAATTCATGTGATGTTCAAAAATGAAACATCCACTGTTTACATCAACTTTTTTTTATGGAAGTGATCAAAGCAGTCATCATTTCTTAAAAAAAAAAAAAAAAACTGGAAAACAACTAAGACTTCATAGGCAAACATAGACACTCATATACACCTCCATCACATACACATACACATATATACACACACTATGTTACTGCCCTGTTTTGGCATAAAGAAAATACTAAGTTGCGGCTCTACTTAGGGCACAAAAAGCATGTATTAGAACACTTAACTGCTGCCCAGAAAATATATACACTATGGCTGCCCTATTATGACTTCCCTGACAAGCTAACTAAACTAAGATGCTCTCAAAAATGAAGAGACTAAAGCCTAGGACTGAGTCTAGCTTATTTTTTCTTTTCAATTGACCCCACTCAAAAGCTTATGAAATACCAAAACATGATTAAAATCAGAGGTCAAAATTCCCTCTATACTATCTAAGGGTAAACCATGGGTACAAGGTCATGAACAATTCAACTAATCCTAATAACACCACTAGAATAAAAAAATCTTTCTAATTATGTCTTTTATCTTTGACCTACTATTTAAACTTCTCGACATTGACAAAGCCAACATAAGACATTGTTAGAATCTGGCTTTGTAACAAATCAGTTTATAGAAAATAAAAGTTTCCAATGGCTCATTTTAATAGAAACAGGGGTATTTACCATGACCTATGATTACACATGCTTAAACCCCTGAGATTTTTAGCATCTAAACACTGGAAAATGGAACAAACATAGAATCTTCATTTGAATGTGATCTGTTTGGATATCCCATATTCACATTTGAATACTCTAACCAAAATGAATAAGATGATTTCAGCTATCTATATGTAAAATGACTTAGGCAATCCAAAGAGAAAATGATTTCAGCAATTCACCAATAAAATGATTTTGACAATCAATGTTTGAAATTTTAAAGCTAATATCTATCATTACATCGATATAAAAAACATGAAGCCTGGTGCAGTTCTACTTTAAAGAGATTATGTGCTTCTAAACACCTTGATCAGTGAACCATTTGAAGCTAGTTAAAATTCTATCATGAATCCCTATAAAGATGTACTATGAATATAACCAAAACCATGTCTTTACATTAATTACATTACAAATTAACCATCATGGTGTATTTACATGCAATCAATTTCAGACTTGAATCCCCAAATATGTTCTAATAGAACTATTATACCAGCTATTTAGTGAACCTAAATATGAAGGCAAATATAAATTCAAATAACCATGAACATTACTTATGGCACACAACAGGTTTACAATACTAGATAATTTGAACAAAAAAAAATGCTTGACAATCCACACTATTTGTTCGTTTGTTATGCCTTGGCTTCAATCAATTCTTATAAGCAAGTCTATAAAGTGACCTAAGATCATCTTAATAACTTTCGATCTATTTCTTCAATGACAGCATAACCACCCTGATACATATTGACGACATCAGTCCATATATCCAAGATGTTAAACTAGATGGCAGGTGTCAGCCCCTTAACTCGTTGAATAAGGCATTGGCTTGTGGTGGCACCTTGCACCCTTGCCAATGTAAACACAAGGTGAATCAAGGTGGGCTTAGGCCATGGGGAAAAGGCCTCAGCATATAAAGACTAATGCTAGGAGTACATTGGTGGGACTCAATGGTGAGCTTTGTTGGAGGAAGCAACAAAAAAAACACTATGTGCTGACTTGTGCATGAGTTGGCAAAGAAATGCACACAGCTGGGCATAAATGCAAGACATTCAAATTCGAAGTTGGGCATAAGTGCGGCATGACTGGGCGGTTACGGCAGTTACACACGTTCAAAAATGGGTGCACATGGCTGAGTGCACATGCAAGAGATTTAAATTCGAATTTGGGCAACCGATGTGCAACAGATGGGCAACAGATAGGCGTTTTGGGCATTTTTGCCCATGCAAGCATATGATTGGCCAAGCAAATGTTGGAGTTTGTGGGCTGTAACTTCCTCATGTGCATATGTAATTACTTCGAAACTCACCATATAAACTTCTCCAGGCTAATTTTGTTTTCATCATCCAAAGTCTCATAACCAGTTATTTTTCTAAGAACATGACAGGTAATTTACGAACATGATTTAAATATGGTGGTGTTAATATCGAAAGCACAAAAGATTATGGCCAAGGATACTATATTATTGTGATAATTTCACTAAACTCATTTATTTAGAGCAATTAAAGAGAAATGGGAACTAACAAAAGTTGTTACCATTTCCCCCATTCTAATGAGAATTCATGAAAAAAAAAAACGAGACAAATTAATTCAGTACAATTATTAGCACAACAGGCTGATTTCATGCTATTATCAAAAGTAGATAATAGTAACATCAATATCTGCAAGCATTCTATTTTGATAATTGCATCCCATCCCATTCACCAAACAGCAAGTGTGTAACATGAGCATCCATCCAAATCAAACAAATACCCTAAAAGAATACCTCGATTCAAAGTGATAGCATATAATGATTTGAAACAAGAGGTGTCCATTCTCATGAAATCAGAAGAGATGAATTAGACTCGTGGGAATTATTGAGTAACTAGAGCATTAACACCAATAGACAAGGGCGTTATCTATTGCTGTTACATGAGCTGGATATTCCTTCATAAAAAGAAACTGAAAACCATATGAACGAACCTGCAAATGGAAAAAGCTGATGCCGACTGACAAATTTGTTGAAGTTGCAGAGGACAACAATCAGCTCTCGTGGAGAAGATAATGAAGGTTGAAGACAAAAAAGTAATAGCGAGAATCAGCTGTAAACCTCAGATCAAATTTCTTGCTTCTCTACCTTGATTTATTAATTTTCATTACAACCTTGTGGAAAACGGAAATTGAGTCCAGATCTTGAGGATGCAATCCAATCCAAATGAAGATAGCAACAAGACGATAGAAATAAAGATCAAAAGGATCAAAACTAGGGTTTCACGACCTGGAGCTAGGGTTTGAGAGGTTAATAAAAGAAGAAAATGAATAGAATAAGGTGAAGGTGACGAATTTCATGGAAAACAACCAGAAATCTGGCGAGTTTAATCGGAGATGTAGAATCCCTAGCTTTTCTCTCTTTCTCTCTCTCTAGAAAATTAGGAGAAAAATCTTGATTAAAATGAAAATAATGGCTTAATACCGTTATTTATAAGGAAAAGAGGGTGATGATATTGGCACTTCAAGTTTTGACGGGCGCGCCGTTGACGGAGTGTTCGATGGGCGCACATTGAAATCGTGTCCTATTCGAAATCAGGTTCTACACTTCCCAGGATAATTCACCCCCTCCTGCATTTGCACTACGGTTCCCATTCGGCTCGTTTGCTAGCCAAACTCGCTTGGATTTTAACGAAATTTTGCAGGGACCTAGCTGGGACCCTAAGCTAGCCTAGGATGAATTTTGAGGTTCCAATTCAATGATTTGATGGATTTTGTACTCAAATAACAGGGTATAGGTTTTCGGTCAAAATGGGGTGTCTACAGGTCAATACAGAAGAAACTGCACTATTTTGCTAGTTTCTAAGAGTGAACTCTTAACAAGCTATACCTCCTGGAATCTTCTATGAAAGACAAGTTGTGTTTTCTCATGAAATCTTTCAGGCCATCTCAGAGTTTCCTCACGACGCCATAGCCATGCATCAATCACACCCGTGCATACCTGTAATGTAAAATAGACCCGTATGGCAGACATCTGCAAAGGGAGATAAATGTTTTGACAGACTAAGTAGCTTCATGAACATGAAATAACAACTGATAAAGGAAATAAAAATAAATTTTATATTCAATTACAGGGGATGTTCCTTAAATTTCTAAGGTGGAAAGGATGTCACTGCAGCAATCTGACACAGCCAGATATGGAACTTTTAAAAAAAAATTTGGCTATTTTGGAAAGATCTTAAGTCGAGATTAGATGGGATATTTTTCATTCCAAAGGGCGAAAGAATTTGACTCTCCCACCATGGTTAGTATAGTTGAGGTCCACTTAGAGCAGTTAAAAGTTATGCTGAGATACAACCCCAGGGAATCCGATCGGATGATCCCTCTACTGCTCAGCAGCACATCAGCAGGGTTCAGTGCTAGGGTCTAGATAAGGCTATAAAGGGATCTCATATGCACTCTCTTGCTACTCACAACGTCCCTTCCAACTGAGACATGGTAATAGCATGTATATTAAATAGTAGGATACTATTGTAATATTGCCCTCATACGTGGGCATTTCTATCATGTAATTATATAATGTCAATATAAAAGCAACCAGTTGCCAATTATTTTCAAACTTTGAATTTCTTCATGGTATCAGACGCTCAATCGATCCTCGGCATATTATTCCAATATTACTCTCTATTCTTTCTCACTTCTTCCTTCCTCAGTTCGTAGTTTTTAAAATTTTATCCTTTTTCTTCTTCACTATGGCATCCGAAACTACTCTTCCTTATGTTCAAACACCGACAAATGATCAAACTATTTCTCCTCAAAATGTTTCCTCCTCTTCTTCTCTAAGTTCTTCTCATCCTGTTTTTGAAATCTCGAACATTAAATCTTTTGTAAATATTAATCTTGATCAAGAAAATTTTATCCTTTGGCAAACTATTTTCATTCCCATTCTCAATAGTCATAATGTTTTAAATCACGATGATGGAACTTCGCTTCCTCCTTCCTCCACAATCATCAATGAATCTGGAATCTCAATCATTAATTGATGATTGGGTTGTTTCATGGCTTAATGCCACTCTTTCAACGGATATCCTCAAACATATTCTAAAACCACATCAATCACTCACAGCACGTGAAACAAGGACTGCCACAGAGAGACTCTTCCATGATCAAGCCAATGCGTGCTACCTTGAATTAAAAATTGAATTTCATGATCCTAAAAAGAACAACAAAACCATGGATTTCTTCCTTTAAGAAATCAAAACTATTTACGATTCGCTTAGCGCCAGAGGTCATCCCTCAAAAGATGAGGATTTAGTTATGCAAGCTTTAAGTGGATTAACTTCCGAATACGATAGTTTTGTATCCGCTATCATTGCACGTCCACCTCTTTCTAAATTTGACCAAATCCGACCTATTTTACTTCCTCAGGAACATCGAATGGTTCAACATCATTCTTCTTCCCCATCTATTGATAAGGCTTTCTTTGTAACTCGTGGTCATGGTTACAGAGGAAGTCATGGTGGACGAGGTCGTGGAGGTCGAGGCAACTACAATCAATTTTCAAGTCGTGGACATGGAAACCAAAGTTCTAATTTCCCTACTCATGACTTCTATCAAAATCGAAAATTTCCTCCCCCTCCACTACGTAATTCTTCTGCCAGTATACTTGGTCGCCCTCCAATTCCTCAAACCAAAATCGATATCTGTCAGATTTGCAACAAAGCCAATCACAGTGCTCTTGAATGCAAAAATCGTTTCAATCAAGTTTACACTTCCGATCAACTTCCTCAATCATTTGCTGCAATGAATTTCAATAGTTCTTTTAATCAACCATGGTATCTAGACATAGGTGCAACTTGTCATATGACGCTTTCAGAAGGTATTCTTTCAAACAACACTCCCTATTATGATAATGATTGCATATATGTGGGAAATGTAAATCTATTACCAATTTCTCATATAGGGAATTCAATCCTAAAAACCCCTACCCATAATTTCAAAATGAATGATGTTTTAGTGGTTCCAAATATCCAAAAGAATATTCTTTCTACTGATAATAATGTTTGTTTTGAATTTAATTCTTCTGGCTATTAAGGACCTGGCAACGAAGAAGCCCTACTTCATTGTAGTAATCGTGACTCGTTGTATCTGATTCCTCCGTCTCTGGCTATTGTTGAATCTGGAAATCAAGCAGCTCTCTCTGTAGATCGTGTTTCAGAATAAATATGGCACAATAGACTTTGCCATCCTGGACAACCTTCTCTTCAGAAACTTTTTCGTACTGTTTTATTTAATAAATGTACTAAGTGTATAAACAATATGTGTTCTGCCTGTGAAATTGGCACGAGTACCCGTTTGCCTTTTTCAACGTCTATGTATCGTTCTTCTCAACCTTTAGAAATTATACATTCCGATGTTTGGATGTCCCCTGTCTCTTCTTTTTCTGGCTTTAAATATTATGTATTGTTTTTAGATGATTATTCCAGATTTTCTTGGGTTTTCCCTTTACAGAGAAAATCCTAAGTTTTCCAAAATTTCACAATTTTTAAAACTAAAATGGAAAACCTTGTACAACATAAAATCAAATATTTCCAATGTGATGGAGGTGCTGAATATGTCAATGCTCAATTCCAAGATATTTTAGATAAAAATGGTATTCAAATACGTATTTCTTCTCCGTATACACCACAACAGAATGACGCTTCTGAACGTATACATAGAACCTTTTTAAATATGGTTCGATCAATGTTGTTTCAATCAAATTTACCACCATCATTTTGGGTAGAAGCTTTACTCACTGCTGTCCATGTAGTAAATATGTTACCTTCTTCTACTTTAGACTTTCAAATTCCATATTATTTGCTTTTTAATAGACTTCCTAACTATCATTTTCTCCGAGTCTTTGGATGTCTGTGTTTTCCTAATCAAACCTCTACAGCTGCTAACAAGCTTTCCCCACGTTCTTCACATTGCATATTTGTTGGATATGCTGATAATTATCAAGCATATAGATGTCTCGATCTAATAACCAATAAAGTTACTATTTCAAGTCTTCAAGACATGTACAATTTTTTTAGTCTAATTTTCTTTATTCTGCAATTCCAAATTCAAATAAACAATCTTCTATTTTTAATTTATTTTCGAATTTTAAAAATCCGTCTATCTTGGAGTTTCCAGTTAACTCTGTACACTGCAATCTGAATTCTACTTCTTCTTTTTCTCCATCTTTTTCTAATCACGATGACAATTTTCCCTCTTTTAATTATTTAAATTTAAATCGTGATAGTGCTCCACGATTTACTCCATCTGGAAGAAATTTAAATTCCACAACTTTTCAACTTCCTCCTTTGCACGTCCTGAGATTCTTACTCCACATTCCCAAATAGTTATGCCTTCTTCAAGCTCTTTTGATCAGTTTCAAAACGATCCTAACCATCCTTCTACCTCCAACCCATGTTTTTTACATGATAATCTTTCTTCCTTATCCATATATTCCGCCACTTCACCAATCACTTCAAACTCACGATTATCAAATTTGAATTCTTCCAACTCGTTCTTACCCACTACAATCCCACGTAATACCGAAATCTGCTAAAAAGATTCTCAAACCGTTTTAAAAACTTCATCCTTATCAAAAGATGCTGTCGCCCAATCTCCCTTAACTTACCCACATTTTCTTATTTCAAATTCAAAAGTCGCATCTTCCCAATCCTACTCCCCAACGGCATATCATATCTCCTCCTTTTTCTCAAAATTTAAATTCTCAATCCTTATCTGCTATTAACTATTTCTGTATTCAAAATTCAAACCCACGTTTCCTCTAATCCTCAGCAACATTCCGTATCTCCTATTTTTTCTAATACTTTGAATGATAAATATATTCCTACCTCATCCTTTTCTACTTCACCAATGAGTTTTACTCAACTAGATCCCCAAATATTTCTCCTTCTTTCTCTCAACCTATACACACTCCAAATATTGACCAACCTCGATCAATTCCTTCGTTACATTCAAATTGACAAATAAATATAAATTCTCCTTCTTTGCCTCACTCTTCTAGTATTCAAAATATTCCTACTTATGCTAACAAACATCATATGACTACTCGTACTAAAGATGGAACAAGGAAAATTCGAACTCTACATTCTATCAAACATAACAATTCTCTGGTTGAACCAACGTGTTTTTCAAGTGCAAATAAAGATCCAAAGTTGAGAGAAGCAATTTCAGAAGAATATAATGCCTACTCGCTAACAAAACTTGGGATTTAGTACCTTTGCCTCTTCATAAAAACACTAAAGGCTCAAAATGGGTTTACAAAATTAAACTAAATGCCGATGGTGGAGTCGAAAGCTACAAAGCAAGGTTAGTCACTAAAGGTTTTAATCAACAGGCTGGAATAGATTATGATGAAACTTTCACACCGGTAGTAAAACCTACAACAATTCGTATAGTATCGTCCCTTGCTTTATCCCAAAATTGGCCTATTAGACAACTTGATGTTAAAAATGCATTCTTACATGGAGAACTCCAAGAAGAAGTCTATATGTCTCAACCACAGGGCTTTATCCATCCTTATTATCCTTCTCATGTTTTCAAATTAAAACGCACTTTGTATGGATTAAAGCAGGCTCCGCGCGCTTGCTTTCAATGTTTTACTAATATTATCAAGGAAAAGGATTCAAATGTAGTCAGTCTGACACTTCTATGTTCATTCTTCAACAACCTACAAGCATGGCAGTGCTTCTACTCTATGTCGACGATATTATTCTTGCTGCGTCCGACAATACTCTTTTACATTCCATTATATCTTCCCTTCAATGCGAATTTGCAATGACGGACTTGAGAAACATTCACTACTTTCTTGGAATACAAGCCACCAAAACTAAAAACGACCTATTTTTAAGTCGAGAAAAATATGCCAATTCGCTTTTACAAAGAACCAATTTGGAAATTTTGAAACCTGTTTCTACACCCATTGTCCAGAAAAATACTTTATATGATGATTCTAGCAATCTTTTAAATGATCCTATGGAATACAGAAGCATAGTTGGGGCTCCTCAATATCTAACATCACTAGGCCTAATATATCATTTGCGGTGAATTTAGTATGCCAGTTTATGCATATCCCTAGAGAAAGCCATTTTCAAGCTGTCAAACGTATTCTCCGATGCGTCAAAGGAACAATCACTTATGGCATGTGCTTATATTCAACTCCAATCAGTTCTATAAGAGCCTTTTCTGATGCTAATTGGGCTAATTATTTGGATGCTCGCCGCTCAACAACATGTTTCTGTATTTTTCTTGGCAATAATTTAATTTCATGGTCTGCCAAAAAGTAACCCACTGTTTCTAGATCGAGTATCGGATCTGAATATCGTGTTGCAGCGTATGCTGTTGCAGACACTTGCTGGATAAAGTCTTTATTAGGAGAGCTTAATATTTTCCTTCCAAAACCGGTGACGATACATTGTGATAACATTGGCGCTACATATTTGGTGGCAAATCCAATTATGCATTCAAGAACTAAACACGTTGATATCGATTACCATTTTGTTCGTGAGAAGGCTGCACGAGGAGAACTACAAGTCTTTTTCATTCCAACAGATAGACAGCTCACTGATATCTTCACAAAAGGACTCTCATGATCACGATCATTGGCAAAGGCAATAATATGGATTTCTGGTGAGATAATTGGCTCTCTTATATTCTTCTCATTGAAAGTCCCTCCATCTTCTTGACCAGCATTGCCCCTTTATCACTTCTAGTTAAAGGCCAGCCGAAGCGTCGCCATCTCTCGAGGTCTGCTCCAAGGTTTACATTTTTACGATCCAATTTGAACGTTTATCCCAAAACCATTCAAATTGCGGGAGGGTAATATCATGTATATTAAATAGTAGGATATTATTGTAATATTGTCCTCATACATGGGCATTTCTGTCATGTAATCATATAATTTCAATATAAAAGCAACCAGAGACAAATGAATCTGGGTTGCCAATTATTTTCAAACTCTAAATTTCTACATGGGTCGAAGTCTTTCAAATAATAGAAAAGGCACAAGTCTGGATTGATTCTAAACAAGAGAGTTCTTCCAAATTTTGACCACTCACCATTTAGGACAAAGATGGTCTGTCAGCAACTATGAAACAGTGTTATATCCTAGTTGCGTAGAACTAAATTTCAAGCACTAACAATGCTCAAATATAGAAACTAATAAAAAAGTATTATATATCTTTTCTACTCATGAATAATAGAATTAAAAAATACAAGATGGTTAAGTAATATAGAAAAGATTTCAATTGAAATCTAACCCGAACAGTGTTTGCTCCTAAAAGGATGAATTCAGCAGCATCAACGCCTGTTTCAACTCCTCCAATACCAGAGAGTGAATACTCATTCTCACTAAATTCTGACTTCATCATTTGTGCAATTTGCATTACTTCTCCAAGTGGAATGGGATGGATTGCCTTGAAAGAATAGCCTCCTCTAGGACACTCATGATGGTGTTAATGGCAAAAATACCTTCACATCCTTTTCTTAATGCCACCCTGGCTGGCTACATACAACATAATACAATACATTTGTAAATTATTGGCACATGAAAGACAAAAAAGGAAAAAAATTCTTCCTTAGACAAACAACAAAAACTTCTATTCAACAAGATAGTAAAGATTAAAATGCTTGCACTGGCGATTCAAAAGCTTACAGAACAGCAAAGAAAAAAAAAATTGAAGTAGGTGATTGCAACTGGTTTACTGATAACTTGCACGAAATCTAATGTACATTAAAATATAAGGGCATGGAAATCATATCAATAACAAAAAATGATTGACTATAATCATATAACACACGCATTTTCAACAATTCCTCACGTAGCTATGGAAGCCAAACGATCAGCGCAAATTTTCAGTCAACATGACCGCATGCAGTTTCTATGTTAAAACTTAACACTTCGTTTCCTTGAACCAATGTATGAAATAATACAGGGTCTTGTAATCAGTATAAAAACTGGTCCACTCAGTCTATACATAGCATGGGAATTTCAGTAGTTCACCCAAAAAATACACAGGTGATTTCTTTTAACATTGCTGTGTAAAATAAATATAATTCTTATATTTTGGAAAAGATAAAAAAGCCATAGAAAGAACAATTTCTATTATATAAACAGGTAAAATTTAAATGAGCAAACTACATAAGTTCAACCTTCAATAAGAAGATTTGATGGTTAAAAGGTATCATAACCATAAGCGCATCTCACAATTTCGGCAACCCAAGGCATGGAACCAGAGAAATATGTACAGGATAAGATCAGTTGACCCTATTGTTGTGGTCCACTACTAGATCTACTAGACTTACATTCTGTAGGCATGTGTCATAGTCAAGCTTAAGGATAATAGCACGAGATTCCATGAGTTCGATCAACTTGAAAATTTCCGGTTAGCAATCTCCTCTTCTCCTCACACTCTAGTTTCGCCTTACGTTAGCCCCCTTACGTGAGAGGGACCCCATTTGTCAGTTCACTTGCTGCTTGCAGCTTTCTACTTTC
Organism: Tasmannia lanceolata; assembly: GCF_043159265.1. Taxonomy (NCBI): domain Eukaryota; kingdom Viridiplantae; phylum Streptophyta; class Magnoliopsida; order Canellales; family Winteraceae; genus Tasmannia; species Tasmannia lanceolata. The sequence continues at coordinate 4,704,357 of NW_027518721.1, forward strand.
AATCAGATTCGAATCACTTCTTTTTACATTGCACTATTTTGCAAACCCAAAGACTTAGTGAATCTGAAAATCCGATATAGGGGGGTCCCAAGTTGAAATGGAAATGGCAACTATGAGGAGGGAGAATACGGTTGTTTAAGAAAACTAGAATTTACCAATTTGAAAACCTTAAACCGATTAAGAGATCAAAAAACAATATTTAAGCATACAAGTTAAATCTACTGGTGCTATGCAAAATATAAAGAGCAAGAAGATAGAGAGAGTGCACCAGAGATTTAAAGTGGTTCGGTCCTCAAACCCGAGGCCTACTCCACTCCACCAACCAAACCCGTTGATGGCTTCACTATTTGATCTTCTTAACCTTGGCGAAGATCGGTGCCAATTACAATTGCTTTAACCTTGGTGGCAATCCTCACCACGGAGAAAAAGGGCTCCGCTTCTCCGAATACTAGCCCGAATACAAATCTTGAAAGATGAAAGAAAGAACTAAAAAATCCCTTCACAAGGGTTACAAAAGATGTACAATTGAGAGCCTATGATCCAAATCCTAAAGTTGGTGATGAGAGGCACAATTGAAGTTTAATTCACTCTTGGATATTCAAATGAAGTTTAAGAGTGTTAGGATTGATTGTTTGTATGTTTAGAACACCCATATTTATAGGAAAACCAAAATATGACCGTTCAATGGCATTGAGGTAATTCCAGCAAAATTCCAAACGGCTCTTTTTTAGACCGTTGGAGTGTTCTCGGAGTTCCGAGAATAATTCTCGGAGTTCCGGGAATTCTAACAGAAGATGAAAAAAGTCTACTGGACCATTTCTCGGAGTTCCGAGAATAATTCTTGGAGTTCCGAGAATTCTCGGAGTTCCGAGAAAAACTCTCGGAGTTCCGAGAAGCCTATGCAGAGCAGATTTTCAATTCTGTTTTGGGCTTCCAATTCTCAACCAAGATGGGATTGCTATGAGGGTTCCAAGGTGTTGGAACTCCACAAATACAATCACTTGTTTATTTAGGGTGTGTGAGATTAACTTAATTATGCATCTAAAAACCTAATCTAGGTTTGGATCAATTACATTTTAAAAGACAAAAAATGATCTTCAATATGAATTTCTTCATGTCTTCAAGTCTTAATGACTTCTTGCTTGATGCCTTTGGCCTTCCAATTAGTGGTCCAATGTGGGCTTCTTGGCCTTCAATCCAAGCATCCTTGATCTTACTTTATCATGATCTGCAACTTAGACAATCAAACACATTAGTGATAAATGATCACTTGTGTATTGGAATCATCAAAACAAGATGGGAATGCCAAGGTAAAAACCATTGGACTTACAATCTCCCCCTTTTTGATGATGACAAGCACAAGAGATTTACAAATCAAAGCATATACTCTTTTCACATTTTTCTTACTCTAGAGACTTTACTCTAGATTCTTCTCCCCCTTTGTCATCAACAAAAAGAAGGGGTAAGAAAAACAAAGGGTTTAAAATTTTCAATTTTTAAAGCTCCCCCTTTTTCAAAGAAAAATTCAATTTTAACTCCCCCTAGTTAAAATAATTTTACAATACAAGAGGGGTTATAAAAAAACCATACAAATGAAATATATTCAATTTTAAGTTCAAAAACCCCTAATCTACACAATATGAATAAAATCATATGGGGGTTTTGGGAACCCAAGATTTCTTGGTCCCACATCTAGCCCTACTCTTGGATGCACATTGGAATTGGTAATGACCATTCATTCCACAAAAATGGCATCTAACAAGAGGGTTAGATACACTAGTCCTATCATGATAAGCATGTTGAGGTCTAAGACTAGTTTTACTTAGGATTATGTCAATAATTTTATTTCCATTTAGAAATCCATGTAAACATAATCTAAGTCTCTCATTTTCATTATGAAGATGGGATGTTTGAACTAAAAGCTCATTTCTTTCATCTTCATAAGAATTGGAGGAGCTTGCCATATTTTGAAATTTTACAAGTTGGCAAGATTTCTCATCCAAACTACCCTTAAGGGTATCAATCTCAAGTTTATGATTTGCAAGATTAACTTGTTCTTGAGATTTGGAAGAAGATAAATTAATTTTCAAAAATTTAAGTTCTTTTTCTAACTTTAAAATGGATTTTTTAAGAACTTTGTTTTTGGAAATTTGGGAGTGCAAAGTGTTACACAATTCATCATAAGATATTTTTTCACTATCGCTACTTGATGATTTACAAGATGGGTTAGAGTTTACCTCATCTTCATGGGTGAATGTCATGAAGCAAAGATCATCTTTTTTATTTTCTTCCCCTTCACTTGAGCTTTTGCCCGATGTGCTTAACGCATCCCAACCGGCGGCAAGAGCCTTATGCTTCTTCCAATCCTTCTTACCCTTGTACTTAGAGGAAGTTGATTTTAGAAGTGGACAATCCGGTCTTTTGTGTCCAATCTTCTTGCAATTGAAGCATCTTAAGGCTCCATCAACATCACTTTCTTCTTTCTTCTTCTTATCTTTCTTATGCTTCTTTCTCCACAAGCTCTTGAATCTTCGTAAAGCTTCTTCTTCGTCACTATCCGCTTCACTTGATGAGTCTTCCTTGGAAGCCTTGAGTGCTAGGGATCTACTTTCCCTTTCCTTCTCCTTTGGCTTCTTCTCCTCTTGACGACTTGTTAAGAGCATCTCATGGGTGATGAGAGATCCTACAAGCTCCTCTATGGTTAGCGTCTTGAGATTTTTTGACTCTTGAATCGCGGTCACCTTTGGATCCCAATGGGGAGGAAGAGACCTAAGTAACTTACTCACAAGCTCATCGTTAGGATAAGATTTACCAAGATTAGCTAGTTCATTAGAAATTAGAGAAAAACGAGTATACATTTCGGAAATACTCTCGTTTGGACTCATTCTAAACATTTCATACATGCTCTTTAACAAGTTAATTTTGGAATCCTTGACTTGTGATGTTCCCTCATGGGTAATAGCAAGGGTATCCCAAATAGTCTTGGCGGAATCAAAAAGAGCAACTCGATTGAACTCCTCGGTAGCTAAGGCACAAAACAAAGAATTTATTGCTTTGTAGTTCAAATTAGCTTGCCTTTTCTCTACCACATTCCATTCTTCAAATGGTTTGGAAGGTACATTGTATCCATTTTCCACAATGTACCAAAGTTCCACATCTATCGAAAGAAGATAGATGCGCATCCTTGTTTTCCAATGTCCATAGTTTGACCCATCGAAGAAAGGAGGTCTAGTTGTGGAATGGCCCTCCGGAAGTCCGGTTCCAATATGGTGTGCCATTTCACAAATAGTAGTTGCCAAAAAAAATCTTTCCCTAGTTAGATTTTGAAATAAAATTCACAAATTTATAAAATCTTTTAAGAGCCAAGGCTCTGATACCAAGTGAAAATCCGATATAGGGGGGTCCCAAGTTGAAATGGAAATGGAAACTATGAGGAGGGAGAATACGATTGTTTAAGAAAACTAGAATTTACCAATTTGAAAACCTTAAACCGATTAAGAGATCAAAAAACAATATTTAAGCATCCAAGTTAAATCTACTGGTGCTATGCAAAATATAAAGAGCAAGAAGATAGAGAGAGTGCACCAGAGATTTAAAGTGGTTCGGTCCTCAAACCCGAGGCCTACTCCACTCCACCAACCAAACCCGTTGATGGCTTCACTATTTGATCTTCTTAACCTTGGCGAAGATCGGTGCCAATTACAATTGCTTTAACCTTGGTGGCAATCCTCACCACGGAGAAAAAGGGCTCCGCTTCTCCGAATACTAACGCGAATACAAATCTTGAAAGATGAAAGAAAGAACTAAAAAATCCCTTCACAAGGGTTACAAAAGATGTACAATTGAGAGCCTATGATCCAAATCCTAAAGTTGGTGATGAGAGGCACAATTGAAGTTTAATTCACTCTTGGATATTCAAATGAAGTTTAAGAGTGTTAGGATTGATTGTTTGTATGTTTAGAACACCCATATTTATAGGAAAACCAAAATATGACCGTTCAATGGCATTGAGGTAATTCCAGCAAAATTCCAAACGGCTCTTTTTTAGACCGTTGGAGTGTTCTCGGAGTTCCGAGAATAATTCTCGGAGTTCCGGGAATTCTAACAGAAGATGAAAAAAGTCTACTGGACCATTTCTCGGAGTTCCGAGAATAATTCTTGGAGTTCCGAGAATTCTCGGAGTTCCGAGAAAAACTCTCGGAGTTCCGAGAAGCCTATGCAGAGCAGATTTTCAATTCTGTTTTGGGCTTCCAATTCTCAACCAAGATGGGATTGCTATGAGGGTTCCAAGGTGTTGGAACTCCACAAATACAATCACTTGTTTATTTAGGGTGTGTGAGATTAACTTAATTATGCATCTAAAAACCTAATCTAGGTTTGGATCAATTACATTTTAAAAGACAAAAAATGATCTTCAATATGAATTTCTTCATGTCTTCAAGTCTTAATGACTTCTTGCTTGATGCCTTTGGCCTTCCAATTAGTGGTCCAATGTGGGCTTCTTGGCCTTCAATCCAAGCATCCTTGATCTTACTTTATCATGATCTGCAACTTAGACAATCAAACACATTAGTGATAAATGATCACTTGTGTATTGGAATCATCAAAACAAGATGGGAATGCCAAGGTAAAAACCATTGGACTTACAATCTCCCCCTTTTTGATGATGACAAGCACAAGAGATTTACAAATCAAAGCATATACTCTTTTCACATTTTTCTTACTCTAGAGACTTTACTCTAGATTCTTCTCCCCCTTTGTCATCAACAAAAAGAAGGGGTAAGAAAAACAAAGGGTTTAAAATTTACAATTTTTAAAGCTCCCCCTTTTTCAAAGAAAAATTCAATTTTAACTCCCCCTAGTTAAAATAATTTTACAATACAAGAGGGGTTATAAAAAAACCATACAAATGAAATATATTCAATTTTAAGTTCAAAAACCCCTAATCTACACAATATGAATAAAATCATATGGGGGTTTTGGGAACCCAAGATTTCTTGGTCCCACATCTAGCCCTACTCTTGGATGCACATTGGAATTGGTAATGACCATTCATTCCACAAAAATGGCATCTAACAAGAGGGTTAGATACACTAGTCCTATCATGATAAGCATGTTGAGGTCTAAGACTAGTTTTACTTAGGATTATGTCAATAATTTTATTTCCATTTAGAAATCCATGTAAACATAATCTAAGTCTCTCATTTTCATTATGAAGATGGGATGTTTGAACTAAAAGCTCATTTCTTTCATCTTCATAAGAATTGGAGGAGCTTGCCATATTTTGAAATTTTACAAGTTGGCAAGATTTCTCATCCAAACTACCCTTAAGGGTATCAATCTCAAGTTTATGATTTGCAAGATTAACTTGTTCTTGAGATTTGGAAGAAGATAAATCAATTTTCAAAAATTTAAGTTCTTTTTCTAACTTTAAAATGGATTTTTTAAGAACTTTGTTTTTGGAAATTTGGGAGTGCAAAGTGTTACACAATTCATCATAAGATATTTTTTCACTATCGCTACTTGATGATTTACAAGATGGGTTAGAGTTTACCTCATCTTCATGGGTGAATGTCATGAAGCAAAGATCATCTTTTTTATTTTCTTCCCCTTCACTTGAGCTTTTGCCCGATGTGCTTAACGCATCCCAACCGGCGGCAAGAGCCTTATGCTTCTTCCAATCCTTCTTACCCTTGTACTTAGAGGAAGTTGATTTTAGAAGTGGACAATCCGGTCTTTTGTGTCCAATCTTCTTGCAATTGAAGCATCTTAAGGCTCCATCAACATCACTTTCTTCTTTCTTCTTCTTATCTTTCTTATGCTTCTTTCTCCACAAGCTCTTGAATCTTCGTAAAGCTTCTTCTTCGTCACTATCCGCTTCACTTGATGAGTCTTCCTTGGAAGCCTTGAGTGCTAGGGATCTACTTTCCCTTTCCTTCTCCTTTGGCTTCTTCTCCTCTTGACGACTTGTTAAGAGCATCTCATGGGTGATGAGAGATCCTACAAGCTCCTCTATGGTTAGCGTCTTGAGATTTTTTGACTCTTGAATCGCGGTCACCTTTGGATCCCAATGGGGAGGAAGAGACCTAAGTAACTTACTCACAAGCTCATCGTTAGGATAAGATTTACCAAGATTAGCTAGTTCATTAGAAATTAGAGAAAAACGAGTATACATTTCGGAAATACTCTCGTTTGGACTCATTCTAAACATTTCATACATGCTCTTTAACAAGTTAATTTTGGAATCCTTGACTTGTGATGTTCCCTCATGGGTAATAGCAAGGGTATCCCAAATAGTCTTGGCGGAATCAAAAAGAGCAACTCGATTGAACTCCTCGGTAGCTAAGGCACAAAACAAAGAATTTATTGCTTTGTAGTTCAAATTAGCTTGCCTTTTCTCTACCACATTCCATTCTTCAAATGGTTTGGAAGGTACATTGTATCCATTTTCCACAATGTACCAAAGTTCCACATCTATCGAAAGAAGATAGATGCGCATCCTTGTTTTCCAATGTCCATAGTTTGACCCATCGAAGAAAGGAGGTCTAGTTGTGGAATGGCCCTCCGGAAGTCCGGTTCCAATATGGTGTGCCATTTCACAAATAGTAGTTGCCAAAAAAAATCTTTCCCTAGTTAGATTTTGAAATAAAATTCACAAATTTATAAAATCTTTTAAGAGCCAAGGCTCTGATACCAAGTGAAAATCCGATATAGGGGGGTCCCAAGTTGAAATGGAAATGGAAACTATGAGGAGGGAGAATACGATTGTTTAAGAAAACTAGAATTTACCAATTTGAAAACCTTAAACCGATTAAGAGATCAAAAAACAATATTTAAGCATACAAGTTAAATCTACTGGTGCTATGCAAAATATAAAGAGCAAGAAGATAGAGAGAGTGCACCAGAGATTTAAAGTGGTTCGGTCCTCAAACCCGAGGCCTACTCCACTCCACCAACCAAACCCGTTGATGGCTTCACTATTTGATCTTCTTAACCTTGGCGAAGATCGGTGCCAATTACAATTGCTTTAACCTTGGTGGCAATCCTCACCACGGAGAAAAAGGGCTCCGCTTCTCCGAATACTAACGCGAATACAAATCTTGAAAGATGAAAGAAAGAACTAAAAAATCCCTTCACAAGGGTTACAAAAGATGTACAATTGAGAGCCTATGATCCAAATCCTAAAGTTGGTGATGAGATGCACAATTGAAGTTTAATTCACTCTTGGATATTCAAATGAAGTTTAAGAGTGTTAGGATTGATTGTTTGTATGTTTAGAACACCCATATTTATAGGAAAACCAAAATATGACCGTTCAATGGCATTGAGGTAATTCCAGCAAAATTCCAAACGGCTCTTTTTTAGACCGTTGGAGTGTTCTCGGAGTTCCGAGAATAATTCTCGGAGTTCCGGGAATTCTAACAGAAGATGAAAAAAGTCTACTGGACCATTTCTCGGAGTTCCGAGAATAATTCTTGGAGTTCCGAGAATTCTCGGAGTTCCGAGAAAAACTCTCGGAGTTCCGAGAAGCCTATGCAGAGCAGATTTTCAATTCTGTTTTGGGCTTCCAATTCTCAACCAAGATGGGATTGCTATGAGGGTTCCAAGGTGTTGGAACTCCACAAATACAATCACTTGTTTATTTAGGGTGTGTGAGATTAACTTAATTATGCATCTAAAAACCTAATCTAGGTTTGGATCAATTACATTTTAAAAGACAAAAAATGATCTTCAATATGAATTTCTTCATGTCTTCAAGTCTTAATGACTTCTTGCTTGATGCCTTTGGCCTTCCAATTAGTGGTCCAATGTGGGCTTCTTGGCCTTCAATCCAAGCATCCTTGATCTTACTTTATCATGATCTGCAACTTAGACAATCAAACACATTAGTGATAAATGATCACTTGTGTATTGGAATCATCAAAACAAGATGGGAATGCCAAGGTAAAAACCATTGGACTTACAATCTCCCCCTTTTTGATGATGACAAGCACAAGAGATTTACAAATCAAAGCATATACTCTTTTCACATTTTTCTTACTCTAGAGACTTTACTCTAGATTCTTCTCCCCCTTTGTCATCAACAAAAAGAAGGGGTAAGAAAAACAAAGGGTTTAAAATTTTCAATTTTTAAAGCTCCCCCTTTTTCAAAGAAAAATTCAATTTTAACTCCCCCTAGTTAAAATAATTTTACAATACAAGAGGGGTTATAAAAAAACCATACAAATGAAATATATTCAATTTTAAGTTCAAAAACCCCTAATCTACACAATATGAATAAAATCATATGGGGGTTTTGGGAACCCAAGATTTCTTGGTCCCACATCTAGCCCTACTCTTGGATGCACATTGGAATTGGTAATGACCATTCATTCCACAAAAATGGCATCTAACAAGAGGATTAGATACACTAGTCCTATCATGATAAGCATGTTGAGGTCTAAGACTAGTTTTACTTAGGATTATGTCAATAATTTTATTTCCATTTAGAAATCCATGTAAACATAATCTAAGTCTCTCATTTTCATTATGAAGATGGGATGTTTGAACTAAAAGCTCATTTCTTTCATCTTCATAAGAATTGGAGGAGCTTGCCATATTTTGAAATTTTACAAGTTGGCAAGATTTCTCATCCAAACTACCCTTAAGGGTATCAATCTCAAGTTTATGATTTGCAAGATTAACTTGTTCTTGAGATTTGGAAGAAGATAAATTAATTTTCAAAAATTTAAGTTCTTTTTCTAACTTTAAAATGGATTTTTTAAGAACTTTGTTTTTGGAAATTTGGGAGTGCAAAGTGTTACACAATTCATCATAAGATATTTTTTCACTATCGCTACTTGATGATTTACAAGATGGGTTAGAGTTTACCTCATCTTCATGGGTGAATGTCATGAAGCAAAGATCATCTTTTTTATTTTCTTCCCATTCACTTGAGCTTTTGCCCGATGTGCTTAACGCATCCCAACCGGCGGCAAGAGCCTTATGCTTCTTCCAATCCTTCTTACCCTTGTACTTAGAGGAAGTTGATTTTAGAAGTGGACAATCCGGTCTTTTGTGTCCAATCTTCTTGCAATTGAAGCATCTTAAGGCTCCATCAACATCACTTTCTTCTTTCTTCTTCTTATCTTTCTTATGCTTCTTTCTCCACAAGCTCTTGAATCTTCGTAAAGCTTCTTCTTCGTCACTATCCGCTTCACTTGATGAGTCTTCCTTGGAAGCCTTGAGTGCTAGGGATCTACTTTCCCTTTCCTTCTCCTTTGGCTTCTTCTCCTCTTGACGACTTGTTAAGAGCATCTCATGGGTGATGAGAGATCCTACAAGCTCCTCTATGGTTAGCGTCTTGAGATTTTTTGACTCTTGAATCGCGGTCACCTTTGGATCCCAATGGGGAGGAAGAGACCTAAGTAACTTACTCACAAGCTCATCGTTAGGATAAGATTTACCAAGATTAGCTAGTTCATTAGAAATTAGAGAAAAACGAGTATACATTTCGGAAATACTCTCGTTTGGACTCATTCTAAACATTTCATACATGCTCTTTAACAAGTTAATTTTGGAATCCTTGACTTGTGATGTTCCCTCATGGGTAATAGCAAGGGTATCCCAAATAGTCTTGGCGGAATAAAAAAGAGCAACTCGATTGAACTCCTCGGTAGCTAAGGCACAAAACAAAGAATTTATTGCTTTGTAGTTCAAATTAGCTTGCCTTTTCTCTACCACATTCCATTCTTCAAATGGTTTGGAAGGTACATTGTATCCATTTTCCACAATGTACCAAAGTTCCACATCTATCGAAAGAAGATAGATGCGCATCCTTGTTTTCCAATGTCCATAGTTTGACCCATCGAAGAAAGGAGGTCTAGTTGTGGAATGGCCCTCCGGAAGTACGGTTCCAATATGGTGTGCCATTTCACAAATAGTAGTTGCCAAAAAAAATCTTTCCCTAGTTAGATTTTGAAATAAAATTCACAAATTTATAAAATCTTTTAAGAGCCAAGGCTCTGATACCAAGTGAAAATCCGATATAGGGGGGTCCCAAGTTGAAATGGAAATGGAAACTATGAGGAGGGAGAATACGGTTGTTTAAGAAAACTAGAATTTACCAATTTGAAAACCTTAAACCGATTAAGAGATCAAAAAACAATATTTAAGCATACAAGTTAAATCTACTGGTGCTATGCAAAATATAAAGAGCAAGAAGATAGAGAGAGTGCACCAGAGATTTAAAGTGGTTCGGTCCTCAAACCCGAGGCCTACTCCACTCCACCAACCAAACCCGTTGATGGCTTCACTATTTGATCTTCTTAACCTTGGCGAAGATCGGTGCCAATTACAATTGCTTTAACCTTGGTGGCAATCCTCACCACGGAGAAAAAGGGCTCCGCTTCTCCGAATACTAGCGCGAATACAAATCTTGAAAGATGAAAGAAAGAACTAAAAAATCCCTTCACAAGGGTTACAAAAGATGTACAATTGAGAGCCTATGATCCAAATCCTAAAGTTGGTGATGAGAGGCACAATTGAAGTTTAATTCACTCTTGGATATTCAAATGAAGTTTAAGAGTGTTAGGATTGATTGTTTGTATGTTTAGAACACCCATATTTATAGGAACCAAAATATGACCGTTCAATGGCATTGAGGTAATTCCAGCAAAATTCCAAACGGCTCTTTTTTAGACCGTTGGAGTGTTCTCGGAGTTCCGAGAATAATTCTCGGAGTTCCGGGAATTCTAACAGAAGATGAAAAAAGTCTACTGGACCATTTCTCGGAGTTCCGAGAATAATTCTCGGAGTTCCGAGAATTCTCGGAGTTCCGAGAAAAACTCTCGGAGTTCCGAGAAGCCTATGCAGAGCAGATTTTCAATTCTGTTTTGGGCTTCCAATTCTCAACCAAGATGGGATTGCTATGAGGGTTCCAAGGTGTTGGAACTCCACAAATACAATCACTTGTTTATTTAGGGTGTGTGAGATTAACTTAATTATGCCTCTAAAAACCTAATCTAGGTTTGGATCAATTACATTTTAAAAGACAAAAAATGATCTTCAATATGAATTTCTTCATGTCTTCAAGTCTTCATGACTTCTTGCTTGATGCCTTTGGCCTTCCAATTAGTGGTCCAATGTGGGCTTCTTGGCCTTCAATCCAAGCATCCTTGATCTTACTTTATCATGATCTACAACTTAGACAATCAAACACATTAGTGATAAATGATCACTTGTGTATTGAAATCATCAAAACAAGATGGGAATGCCAAGGTAAAAACCATTGGGCTTATAGAATCTAAAGTCCACTGAGCAAGAGGCCCACCGGTGCTATGTTCGAGAGGCCGAGGATAAAAAAACGTAGCCACACAAGAGCTGATTAATTACTACTTCTACACCCTCCAAAAGGCTGAGAAGAAGTTCAATCTCCATAAAAATTAATCATCACTTTTTCTATGACGCTAATGATGCAACAGCTATAGAATGGTAGGAAGTTCTTAATTGACCAAAAACTGTAGAATAACTGGATTCTTTGAGTGAAGAAATAAAGAGAATGAATTAGATCGTAGATGCCTCTTCCTCAACACCACAAAGTTAAAAAGTATCATGAAGGGCAAACCAGGCAGACATGGCAGAGCATGGAGTTATCACTGCATGCTAAATGGAAGAAGTAGCTACCGAGAGAGGGGCTTAAGCACTTACTTCAATTGGAAGCGCTTGATGTAAGAAATGAAAGAAAAACTACGTACAAGCAAAATGGCCTTGGTATTTTCCAAAGCGATATTTCATCCATAAAATGGTTGTATGCACCTGCTATCCAGAACTATCAACGTGCTCCAGGTCTAACAAATCAGCAATGAATCTCTCTCACCACTTCACCAAAGAGTCGACACAAAACCATGATTGATCCTACACATATCCATGACTGTTTTCTTGGGTGTAAAGAGTGAAAAATTAGGGCAACAGCTGTTAGATGTCATGCAAATATTAGGGGTAATCATACCATCTACCTTCATTATGTATACATAAAAGTGTCCTAATTGTTTTCCAAATGCTGATTTTGTAACTATTTTAGTTCCAATGGTTGGATTTCCTTTTTGGTCCACTATTGTGTTATTTGTTAGTTCAGCATAAAGGGAATTTTTAAATCCTATGTTTGAGAAACAATAGATTATGGAATTTGTGGACTCCAATGTTCATTTTTTCTACAACTTCTATCATATCAAAGGCCAATCATGCCTTTGTGATAGACTCAATATGTTTTTGTGAATCAAGTCAATGGAATAGAAAGTTTCTGTTCCAATAGTAGAGATTTCAGCAAAGAAAGTGTTTTATTATTGTTGTTAATTTGGATACTCGTATGTATACATTTAGGGAAATGATTTTTACGCCCCTTTTATCACCAGGGACACCCATTTGCCAGTGTACTTTGCAATCGAAGCCTCTGGATTTTTCTGACATAAAGTACATGAGCCCCCTTTTTGCCATTGATACACTGACGCTGGGTGTCCCTGGTGATGAAAAGGGGCGTAAATATCACTTCCCATACATTTAATCAGAGAATTATGGGCTGTAATAATCAGAGAGCTCTGTGCTGTCTATTCTTTTTTATTCTAATTTTTTGGTAAAAGTTTGTGGATTTTTGAAAAGTCAAAAGATGTGGTTTTTCTTGTTGGCTGCTTCAGTACCTCTCTTTTTGTTTCTAAGTGCATGATCCTCTCATATGTGTGGTGCCGAATTTAGTGGATTCATTTTAGGTCACCTTATGCACTATCCCACAAAATTGACTCATTCTTTCACCACTTGGAAGAATGGAGTTGTCATAATTGGGAAAGAGGTCAAGTTCTGTGGGCCATGATGCCATTCATGGTAGCTGAGGGTCCTCTGGACAGAAACAAACAGTAGAGCAAAATGTTTGGGGGGTATCAGCTCAATTCCAACATTTTTTTATCTAGGAACCCAGGCCGGCACCTAAATTTTATTGATAAAAGAAGAAAGCATGCAAGAGGAGGATGTGCCGCCTAACCTCAAAACCCCCTAAAAATGAAAAAGGATCACCTAAAATTGGGAACCTCCTCCCAAGCTAAATTTTAATGGTTCCAGCTTTGGAAACCCTAGACCTGTAGGCATTGGGGGACTTCTCAGAGATGACAGGGGTGAGGTGCTATGGGTTTTTGCAGGGCCTATAGGTGTAGCTAATGCTAGCAAAGCGGAAGTCCGAGCTATTCATCAAGGTATTAAAAATTTAGACAAAGAATGCATGTATAGAGTGTTAACAAATATTATTTGGAGTTTGCAGTGGCAGATGATTTGATCTTAACAAATATTTTTTTTAAGAAAACAAATTGTGGACCCCGATCTTTGAGGACGGTGCCGAGGGACGCGAGATCCCTCCTGCGATCCTCTAAGATCTCCACAACGTGAAGGAGAGCTCTGCCAAGGAACTCTCGAAACAGGTGCCACCCTCACAGCATAGCATGAGTGGCGATACAAAACGAATGAGATACATCCTGATCAGGAGCCAGGGCTCGAAACCAAGATGTACCTAAAAATAACTCAGAGTCGCCATCCATGGACACGCCATGGAACCAAAACAAATGCTCTGTTTGCAATGGATAACCAGAGATACAGAAGGTCCGTGCCTGATGACGAATGGAGAAGTTCCGAAGAGCGCCCCCAATTCGCCCGAGTGCGAACACTTGGTCTCTTATGCCATTTATTATTAACCTCGAAGAGTTTTGGGCAAAAATCATGTGAAATGGGAACAATCCTCAGGAGTCGTCTACCTAAGCATGCATTTCCTGAGGATAAAGATAATAAACACCCATAAAATAAAATGAAAGATGTGTTGCCTAAGCATAGCTAGGTTATGAGTGACATGCCTAAAGAGTGTCTAAGTTCTGGTGGACGAACGCATGCATGCTACAGCTAAAGGTATAGGTCCGCATAAGAAAGTAAGAAAACACAACAAAACATACAACATAACAAAACAACAAATCCTAAGACTCTAAACGATCTAGCCCGAGTCCTCGGATGGTCTGGTATTCATCCAAAGAAGCCTACGTATCCCCGCCTCCACGAGAATCAAGGCAACGTAGTTCTTCGCACCTATTCTAAACTATGATGCCTAAGACACCTAGACCTCTATCTTAGACTCGATCTAAAAGACCGGACTAGTTCTTAAAGCTTATTGTACGATTATTTAAATTCCAGTGAATTGAAGATTTTAGGACACCCTATATGCCCTAACTAAATGCATGTTAGCCCTAAGCTAATGCAGGTGGTTCCTACAACCTATGTGTAACTAGGATGTGCGTCCTAAGGAAAACAATGGGATCGCTAATGTATCCAAGACCTAGTCATTAGTCGGCGATGTGAATCGCCAACTGACCGGACGGAGGCGAAACTGACTCCTAACTCTAACACAAACACAAAAAAAACACACAACAATCAAACGACACACCGATGATGAAACTCTTAACTCTAAAATAAACGCAAACAAGCACACAACAAATCAAAGACTAAAACCAAGACAAACTCCTAACTCTAAAACGCTCCTTCTAGGACAAAGTCCTAACTCTAGAGGAAGATTTTTCGAAAACAGGTTTATGAAATCTTTTTGTACTTTTTTAAAGAGTTTGAATGATTTATTTACAAAGGTTTGGCTGGACCTGGGATAAGAATCTCAAGCTGCACTACGTACCTCGTGGAAGAGGATCAAGCCAACGTAGTTCGAAACGAACTCTCAAACTACGCTTCTAAAAGAAACACTCAACACTTTAGATTTTTTTAAGGTTTTTTATGTTTTTCAAATGTTTTTGATATTTTTAAAGTTTTCAAATGTTTTTGAGTTTCAAATTTCTAATGTTTTTGGATTTTTAAAGCTTTTCCAATGCTCTGGACCTTTAAATGTTTTCAATCTTAAAGGGAACACGCAAGTAATACCACAAACTAGGGCAAAGCCCTAAATCTAAAGGGGAAACCCCGAACAAGCAACTAGCGTCTCAAAGAGACGAACCACAACACGTAAAGAAGCGCCCCAAGAACAGAGAAAACGATCTAAGATCCCAAGCAAGCAAAGCTCTAACAAGACTGAGTTAGTCTCTAATCCAAGTGAAGAAAAAGGTTATCAAGTAAACTCAGATTTCCATTCAATTATTATAAAAATAAATCAAGTGTTAGGCAAAGAAGAATTTTCAATTAAAAAATACACAACCTATAGCAATCATAAAATGATAAACAACATAAATTAGTCCAGACCAGCCGCTGGATAGCATAATAAAGCAAAAACAATATCAAACACTTCTATGCCCAACCACAAACACCACCCCAATATGGGGATGAAATCAGATGATGCTAAAGTAATCATCTGATATCATAATACACATGATAATATTTCTAATCCCGCCTTGAAATCAGACAGTACTCATGTCGATAATATCGAATAGAGTAGTCATCTGATCTCCTTCTTTCCTAAAACAATTTATTTAAATAAAATTAAACAAATATGATAAGCTTCAAGATAATCTCACCTGAACAGTCCATTCATTATTGTCTTCAGAACCTAACTCAATGCTTAAGATAAGAAGAGTATTAGAAATATCAAAAGATTATGATAATTCCAATTAGTAAAAATTTCAGTGCATACAGGGGACATCAACTTGTGCAGATCCAAGTGCGAAGCGGTGAGCCACAACACATAAAGACGGGCTCCAAGTAACCTTATCATTGCCCTGAGAAGGGTTCTAACTGGCTAAACACTCTAAGAGGAGAGAATCCCTTAACCTGCGAAAACTCTAAGGCAGGAAGGGAAGAGGTTGGCTCAAGAAACATTCCATCGTCGCCTGAGCCCGACAAAGTGTTCCCAAAATCGAGAGAATCCCGAAACTCAAAAAGGATCCCGAGGAACGTGCAAAGAATAGTCCCGAAAAGAAAGAAAACCCCTCAAACCCTGTGAAGACCCTAAGATGAGGAAAATGATAGGAAGGGCAAGGGGCTGGCCCAAGAAATATTCCGTCATCGCCTAACCCGACAATATGCGCTCCCAAAATCAATAGGATCCTGAAATACAAAGAAAATCCTGAGGAGCATGTAAAGGATATGTCCCGAAGAACTGAAATAGGCCTCGAAAGATGGGGATGACCCCGAAAATTTTGAGGAACCAAAGGTAAATGAAGACCTCAGAAATCCCACAAAGACCCTGAATGCTAGAGCGAAATCTGCAGGAGAGACGAAAGAGGCTTGGTGAAACACTTGGATAACTCCCAGCACTGCACATCGAGAATCAGGGGCCATGATAAGATATGACCTAGAGGGCAGCTAGGAGGGATTTCATGAAAGGGAAGGCCCCTATTTAATGATCTTTCAGCGCAAATTCACATTATTTTGAGAGCAAACAATCAGGGCATTCAATGACCAAACACAGGTATTTAACAAAATTTTCCAAGGACAAAGCCCCTAATTCATACTATAAGAAATGACAATTGATCATCATAACAATACCCTAATATTCAAAGTCCAAAACACATCATATTGAAACCAAATCATGCAACAGGCACCATTCAACCAAGAGGATTAGAGCAAGAACCAACCACTAGTCTTGAACCCAAAATTAGAAATGAAAAGGAAAATTACTTATACTGATGATTCGCAATCCGGAGAGATGCCGCAATTCTGGGATCAATGGCAGTGATTGCGGATCACGGGAATGTCCAGATTTCAATAGGATCTCGCTGGAGACGATGATTCTCATAGAAATTGCAGAGGAAAAGGGGTTAGAGTCGAGATGCTGGCTAAAAAAAAAAGATGAAAACTCGCTTGCATGCTGAAGATCCGACCAAGATTAGCAACAAAAACCGGCCACTACTCTTCCTCCTCTCCTGCAAACCTTGAAACCTTATAGACAAACCCTCTTTTTTTTTTATATCCTTCGTCTCACATCCGAACCACGTGGAATGAGGGAAAATGAAGGAGAAAAAGGGTTTACAGGTAGGTGATAATGGTGGAAGGAAAGGATTTGCTAGATGGGGGTAAGGAGGCTGCAAATGGAGGGTTTAATGTTGAAGATGGAGGAGTGAAGCAACTGTGATGCTTGACCGGCGGGAGGATGGTTGGATTCCGGGCCGGAATTAATGGGTATTGGTGCTGGGGTGCTCGGAACCAAGAAATGGTGGGTGTGGCTGCTGTTGGTGAAGATGAATGGCCTAGATGTTGGAGATGATGGCCGGATTCCGTAGAGGTTGCGGCCGGAATGGGGTGGAGATGGGTCTAAGAGATAGAAATGGGTTTCTAGAGGGGGTTTGATCGGATTTAATGGAGGTGGCCGGCCGGAGTTGCAGAAATGGGTGGAGATGGTCGGATTTGATGGGTTTCGGCTGTGGGTTACAGAGGTAGAAGATGGTGGTTGGTCGGTGGCAAATTGCAGAGAAAGGGGTTTTGGGTTTGAAATGGAGAAGATGGGGTTGCGGAGGTGGCCGGCCGGAGATAGTCGTCGGAGGTGGGTTCGATGGTGAAGCTCCGGTGGAGAAGAAGATGGAGGAGGTGGGTGTGGGTTTTTGAGAAGAAAAAAAATAAAAATAAAAGAAGAAGATAAAGGAGATGGTGGTCCGCCGGAAAGATGGGGAGATGGCCGGAGCTCCGGTGGGTTTTTCTTCTTCTTCTTCCTCTCTCTCTCTCTCTCTCTGCAGATGGGTTTGGGAAAAAGATGAAGTGGGTTTAGGGGATAATTGATGGTGGTTGAGAGGGTTTGGGTGGTTTTGGTGATGGAAGATGGAGGTGTAGGGGTGCGGCTGAGATGAGAATCGGTTGGAGGAGGTGGGAGAAGATGATGGCTAGTGGGTTTGATCGCTGCAGGTGAGATACGATGGTGGTGATTCCGGTGGATTCGCCGGAGGAGGTGGCTGCTAGGAGAAGGGGTTTGCCGGAGGTGGAGGTGGCTGTGAAGGGTGAAAGGGGTAAGGGTGATGGCGGCCGGAGGAGATGGTGGTGGTTGCTAGGGAGGATGGGGAGATGATGACGAAGATGGGGACGAGGCTGTGGAGATGGCGGCTCCTCCCTTTTCTCTCCCTCTCTGCTTTCTGCTTAACGAAGAAAAATCAAGATCCTTTTCCCCTCTAACCCTAACTCGGTTTTTCTCTTTTAAAGAGGAAACGAGTCATTCGACTCCCCCCCCATTTCTTACTCGGACAGCCCTCTAGTGTATTCACCACTACTCTTTGCACAGCAAAAAAGGGGGGGCCTCGGGTAAGACAAACCCAAGCGAAAAATAATGTATTTGACCCCTCTACTTCTCCCCTGGACAGCCCATTCTAGTGTACTTGACCATTCTTTTAACCTCAGAGGGGGGTGCCTGGGTAGAACAGACCCCTGAGAGAAATGATATATTTGACCCCATTTATTCCTTGGGCAACCTTCTCTAATGCATCTTTTCCTCTTTAATTCGCTTACAGGGCACTCCTATGCATCTGATTCACCCCACCCTGCATTTCTTTAATTAAGCTCGAATTAAACCCAAGACATGGGTTGGGGTACGACTTGAGTTAATTCACGGGGTTCGGATCCTTCGGTCTCCATGAAGGCTTTAACAATGATATGCAAATGGACACTTTCAGGTTATTTTTCATTTTGGTGCGATTCTTCAGAAATCTGGGCTTCGATTCTCGGATTTTCACAGTCAGGGCTCAGTTTCAGGGTTCAAGAATTGATTTCGGGGCTTCGACTCAACTTTGGGACTATGCTCAATTTCAAAATTTTATTTGATTTTGCGGAAAAGGGTCCGGTCAAAATGGGGTGTCTACAGATGCCCCTCTTTGGCAGAGTGTGCTTGTCACACGAATGGCAAAGCTGAACAGACAACACATTTTGGCCGACCTGAAAAACAAAGTAAAACAAATTTTTTTTTATTTTTTTTTATTTTTGGGTTTTGACTTTGAAAACAAAGGTGAACTGGCAAAAAGACTTTTCAAAACTCTAAAACTGCAAGCAATAGGGGATAGTCTCTCTCTGACCCTTAACTCTGCAATTGGTACATCTCAATGAGATGGCCTCTCTTGAAACTCTTAACCCAACAAAACATATCATATTGGTGAAACTACTTTCCACCTCAAGCATTCAAAACAATGGGGGAAACTGCTTTCAGACAAGCACTCAAAATTAAAAAGGAAACTACTTTTCCCACACACAAACAAAACCAAAAGGAAACTACTTTTCCGACAAACATCATAATCACGAGAAACTACTTTTCTCCAAAAAACTCTATCTCTGAGAAACTACTTTTCTCCAAAAAACTCTATCTCTGAGAAACTACTTTTCTCCAACACCCTTATTCATGAGAAACTACTTTTCTCTTCCAAAAACTTCAAATAATTGAGAAACTACTTTTCTCTTCCAAAAACTCTATATCTGAGAAACTACTTTTCTCTCCAAAAACTTCAAATAATTGAGAAACTGCTTTTCTCTACCAAAAATCTTCAAATAATTGAGAAACTACTTTTCTCTAAGAATTCTTTCCAATCCAAAGGGAAACTACTTCTCGCCCAATCTTCCAAATCATGGGGAAACTACTTTTCGCCCAATCTTCCAATAAACGGGGAAACTACTTTTCGCCCAATCTTTCAATAACGGGGAAACTACTTCTCGCCCAATTTTTCAATCAACGGGGAAACTACTTTTCGCCCAATCTTCCAATCAATGGGGAAACTACTTTTCGCCCAATTTATCAATCAATGGGGAAACTACTTCTCGCCCAATTTTTCAATCACGGGGAAACTACTTTTCGCCCAAATTTTCAAATCCAAAGGGAAACTACTTCTCGCCTGATCTTCCAAACAACGGGGAAACTACTTCTCGCCTGATCTTTCAAACAACGGGGAAACTACTTCTCGCCCGATCTTTCAAATCAACGGGGAAACTACTTCTCGCCCGACCTTCCAAACAACGGGGAAACTACTTCTCGCCCGAACTTTCAAATCATGGGGAAACTACTTTTCGCCCAATCTTCCAATCCACGGGGAAACTACTTTTCGCCCAATCTTTCAAATCAAAGGGGAAACTACTTTTCGCCCAAACTTTCAAATCAAGGCGAAACTACTTTTCACCAAACAAAAAATAAACAGGCCACTACTTGGCACCTCACCAAACAAAAAATAAACAAGCCATTACTTGGCACCTCACCAAACATCAAAAGATTTCATTTTTTTTTCTGAAAAAAATAAAAAATAAAAATGCCCCTTGTTTGGGTTTAACAAAGAAAGATATTTTTTTTGGCCCAAAGGACTTGCAAACATGATTGATGGGATTATCGATATTATATCGAATTCACTGATAGCATAGCTATCTCCTGCCGAGAATAAATGGGAGTGCATGATCATTGCTGAAGACCAGACTCGAAAAACTTGATGGAATTTTTGGGTATTGACTCTTTTAAAGAGAGGAAAAGCATTCTGCTAAGATTTGAAGATTGCAAAAGTGAATTCTAGACTCCGTTGGGTACTAGATTTTCTGAAATATTGACTCTTTCAAAAAATGAGTTCAATTGATGAAATTGATTCAAGAGAGCGTTCAAGCTTCTCTTGCTTCTATTTGCTGAAAATATTTATCTCAATTATCTTGTATTTGATATCTTTTATGACGCAAGTCATAAAAGATGCCCCTAGTATGATTACTTCCATGACAGGATTCATTGGAGAGCAAAACCAGGATTGGCAAGAAAGCTTAAGCTTGCATGGGTTCTTTCTTTGGTATATGGGTAAAAGGATATCCACAATGGATAAGTCTGAGAATTTTTTCTTTCATTGCTTACTACTTGAGGCTTTGATGTCTCTGGCAAGTTTGAACAAAATGTATTTTGCCCTTCTTTGATTCATAACCAGGATCCACTTTGAATTCTCTTTACATTTCAAAAGGTATACTCTCGCTCTTCCAGTGCCAAACACTTCGGACATTGAGAGAGAAAAAATGATAAAAATAAGAGAAAGACTTCCAAAGACTCAATCAAAGAAGACTCAAATTACTCAAGGGACTTGACTCACTTTTGATTCACCCTTAGATAAAATGTGTTATTTTATTAAGGTAAGGCTAGCCACTCTTAGAGTACTCTCGAAAACCATGTCAAGAGGCTCTAGCTTCCTCCATCGGGACATCCGTCATGGTTATTACCCCCTTCGGATTGCTCAGTTTTAATGCCCCTAGTTTAAAAGGATATCAAAATAAGTCTTGTCGACACTACTCGAATTCCAGGATCCTGCCCTATGTAGTGGTTGCTTCTCCGTCTCCTTGATTTCTTTCTTCAAAAGAAGTCACAATTTTTGCTTCCCAAGTCTTCAGTCTAAAAGACCACTTGTCTCAACTCTTGCTTATTTCACCGGAAGGACTTTCTAGGAAGGCTTCGGTTCAAAAGGGTAGGATATTTAAAGTTCAAACGATTTGGACCGAATCTGGTCTAGCCAGACTACCTACGTACCCCAAAAATGGAGGATCAGATCCGCGTAGTTCGCTTTGGGACTTTTCAAAGAATGGTTTAGCATTTAGCTTCAAATTTTGAAAGGAATTTTATTCCAAGGTTTGACCGAACTTGAATTAATCAAGTTGCCTACGTACCCCTGAAGAGATGGGGATCAGGTCCGACGTAGTTCGGGCGCATAAATGCCCCGAGTTTATAATGTGGTTAGAAAAAAAATATAGTTTGATTTGACTTTTTGGCCCAAAGGGTTTACAAATGGATTTTAAAACATTAGGATTTTGGCTATAAAAGTTCAGATGTCCAAAGATGGCATCCTGATGTATTTGATGTACAAGCTCCTTTGCTTAAGGTTCAAAGACTTAGAATTTTTTTCGAGGAGTCTGACGGCATGTCAGGCAAGACTTCAACCATAATGCTCCATCTCTTGTCTCGAAGATCTTAAATTTATGCTTAAAGGTTCCACAACTCCTTGTCTCTTTTTTTTTTTTTTTTTTTTTTTTTTTTTTTTTTTTAAGGCTCAAATTTATCATACAACTTCCTTGCCGGAAAAATCTTCTCTCAATATTTCATCAGCTCCAAAGGATGTCTGATGTTCCACTCTTTAAAATCTTCCCTTTCAACTAGATGTCTAAAGACAATGAAGTCTTGCTTTGCTCAACGACAGGGCATTCCCCTGGTTTATCCTTATAGGATCAAGCAAGACAACCTTAAACCCCTCTAAACAGGTTTATCAATTCTTTGCGTTCCTCGGGAGATAAAGTTTTGCCACTCCATCATTCCCAAGTTTCGAATTTCGATACCACTATCAATAGCTTCGATTTCTTCTTCAAGTGGCTATGCTAAACGCTCTTCCTCTCGTTTGACCATCTTTCAGATCTCGAGGTGAATTTCGTCTGCATTCTCATCCGAGAAGGGGGTCTTTAGTTGTTTTAAACATTAAATCCAAAGAGTGAATCAAAATAACATTGATAACATTGAAATCAAACTTTCATTGAATTGAAAACTTTTAAGTACAGTGATGACTCACAGACATGCCTCTATGGGCTGAATACTGACTCAATGAGAAGACTGACAGACACAACACTTCTTCTTTTTTTTCTTTTTGACATTGACACTACACGACTCACCAACTTTCAAAAGCTTAACAAAATACAAATCTTGAAACAAGATACTTGACATATGACTCTTGAAACATAACAGTTGAACATAGGCAAGGAATTGGCACTGAAGATCACAAGTAGCACGCCTTCCTCCATGATAATGCTGGCTAAGGAGTTCGACCCTGGTTCAGAAACCTTGGAAAGGGTGGTCCTCTGAAGTCCTGTTGACTTGGCCCAAATTGTCTTTGAAAACCGGCTGGTGACATCACCTTCTCTGCCTGAACATTCTCAAGATATTCAAACTCTGACATTTTTTCTTTTCCCTTCAACTTATTCTCTGGCTCTGGAGTGACATAAGTGACGGGATCTCTGCGAGGTTGAATGGTTCTTTCAAGTGTCTGGTTCGCAAAAGCATAGATTTCAGCAAGAGCAGAAGAGTCTTTCTCTATCCGGTTCTGGATTGCATGCTTCAAAGCTAAACAATTCTCTGTCAGGTGACCCGGGCCTCTATGATACTCACAGTATTGATCCATCCTCCAATTGTTGGGGAACGGTTCAGGCACAGGTTTAATATCTGGAAGTCTCAAACAACCTTCACTGACCCATTTCTTCATGATGGCTATAAGAGAACAAGGCATTTGAGTGAAATCTCTTTCCCATTTTTGACCCATCTTTTCTTCCTCTACCACTGACTTCTTTAAAGGTTGGCGAGAAGGTTCAACATTCTTAACCTCTCTCGGAGCAATGAGAGGCTTCTTAAGAGGTTGGCGAGAAGGTCCAACACTTTTAACTTCCCTTGGAGCAATGCAAGGCTTTTTCCCATTATGCAAATCAACATATCTATCAAGGATTAAACTCTGAACAGAGGCCTCTTCTGTCATAATACCCATATCAACAATTTGCTTTGGACCAGAATCGCATTTAATGGACAAGTGCTGCATCTGAATTTTCATCTCCCTTACTTCCTCAGTTAGCATAGTCATCTGACCAAAAAGCTTGACCATCCAGCTTTCCATTCTGACAAGTGTAGTCCTCGTAACAGATTCTTCTACAGATCGGGTGTTTGATGGGACAAGTGGCGTCTCATAAATAGGGTGAATGAGAGATGCAGGATCCAAGATTGGTCCTTCAATAGAAATGACATTTATCGAAGCTAGCGGCGGGACAGCATGAGCATCGAAAGGCTCTTCAATAGTGAGCTCGTCTTCATCAATCATATCTTGCACTTTATGCTTCAGAGTATAACATTTATCAGTCGTATGACCTGAACCACGATGATATGCACAATATAAATCCTTTCTCCAATTCTTAGGCAGAGGATTAGGTAAGACCCTTTGTTCAGGCAATTCGATCTTGCTGTCCTTGATCAATCTCCTGAGGAGGTAGGATAACGAGAAAGGAAGCGGAGTAAATTTCCTTGTTTTCTTTTCTGCTGATTCTTCCCCTTCCAATACTGTTTTGGCTGTAGTCCTAACAGAATTGACATTATGTACCTCCTTTGGCTCGACCATAGGTCTTTTCCCTTCTTTGATATCAGATAAAGTCTTTGACCTCAGGCCTTTTACCAAAGCATCTTCAATTTGAGTTCCCGTCTTTATCAGATGGTCAAAACTTGGGTAGTGCTGAGGTGCCATGAAATGAAAATATTCGGAGGATAGGCTCTTTACTACCAGCTTGATTTGATCTGCCTCTGAGAGTGTCTGACTCAATTGCGCTAACATTCTTTTCCATTGTCGGATAAAAGAGGTAAAGGTCTCTTGCGGACCTTGTTTCAACTGCTACAAATCCCTCTTCGTAATCTCTATCCCGTCCTCCATCGAAAATTGCTCGACAAGTTTGTTTGCGATAGCCTCCATAGTTCTGACTTCTTCGGGTTTCAAGCGCAAGAACCACTGTTTTGCAATTCCCACAAGGGACACAGGGAATAGCTGTGCCATCTGCTCGGGGTTGAGTCCATGTTGTTGGGAAAGCTTTATGAACCATCCTACATGACCCCGAGGACACCCAGTCCCATCATATTTATCATAGTCAGGGGTTTTGAATTTGGGTGGCAGAATAGCCTCAAGAGGTATCATAAACTCAGAAATGTCAAACTTCTTTGGCCCCTGAACTTTCATATTCTCTACATCTTGAGCCAACCTTCTGAACTTATCGTACATCTCCTTCTCTAACTTGCCATACATCTCTTTCTCTTTACTGACCACAGGTACACCATATTCTTCAGCATATTGCTCATCTTCTAAATTGACTTCAAATGGTGAAACAGTTGGTCTGTTCGAATTTGGAGACGCAACTCGAGGAGATTGGGGTATTGGCTCTCTAGAATTGGGGGCCTTGTCAGTATTCTGAATTTTCATATGGGTCATCTCTTCCTTCATGCTTGCCATGTCGCGAGTAAGATTTTTCAGCATCTCTTGAATGGCTATCATTGGGTCAACTGGGTCAGCCATTGGATGAACCTCTGGTAATTCAGACAACTCAGACAAAGAGAGTAAAGGTATTCTCGATGTAATGGGAGGACCAACCGAGTCTAGATACAGAAGATGGTCTAACCAAGCAGGTTTGGCTAAGATTGTCTTTTTAGGAACAGTGATTTGCACTCTTTAGAATCCTGAAATGGAGGTTAAAACACTAGGTTAAATGGATGATAACGGAGATAAAATATCCTCTATAAATAGAGACAAAAATAATCCTGAACATGTTTGAATTACAAAACAGGTAAGTCAATCTATGAAGGTCAAAGAAAGGTAGGTATTGATAACATGACCTACACCAACAGGATCTTAAGGAATCTTCAATTTATCCCTTTAAGTCTTTTTGAGATATGGCTACTCTCTTTTGAGGTATGAAAAAAATTAAGAATGATAAACACCCCTAATCTAAATGAGTTTAGACGTCAGCAATAATCATGCGCTTGCGACAGATAGGCAATATTTAGCTAATCCATCAACGATCATGGTATAAGAAGGGTAAATCCATGACGGAAAATATGAATCAATTATATGCACAAAAGATTAAAAAAAAAAAAAAAAGATTATGACAAAAGTCAAGAATCTGATGAAAATCCACAAATGGATAAATAGGAATAAACAAAAAGATCACGATACAACAAACTCTTGGTCTATCCCTGACTTTGAAGAATAGCAGTCATGCTCAAAATGTTCCAGGTAAAATCCGGCAGCATTACAACTATACAAGAAGGTCGAAGTAAGACAAACTCATGGTTTAACTAACTTTAAAGGATAGCGGTCATGCTCAAAATATTCTAGACAAAATCCGGCAGCATTACAACGCTAGACAAGAAAGTCCAAGTAAGGTAAGCTCATGGTTTAACTAACTCTAAAGGATAGCCGTCATGCTCAAAATATTCTGCGAAAAATTCGGCAGCATAACAACTAGACAAGAAAGCCAAGGTAAGGTAAACTCATGGTTTAACTAACTCTAAAGGATAGCCGTCATGCTCAAAATATTCTGCAAAAAATTCGGCAGCATAACGACTAGAAAGGATTCCCACAACTCAACCAAATGTATATGAATAATGGTGGTAAGATAAGCTCCGAATATGGTTACCAAAGAAAGGTGACCAAATGAATGACCGACCAAAGATGAGAACATATGACAACGGGTCAAATCCTATAAACAACAGATCGAAGGACAGATCATGGCCAAGGTAATGGCAAGCAAAAGCCACTTACTAAATCTAGATCTGAACAGAGAATGGATATAACCAATTGAAATGAATAAGGAACTCTAACTAAGAGGAGAACTCTAATACGCATAATCAGTATATATATATATATATATACACATACACACGAATCCTAACCAGGGGCACCAGCCCTAATTCTAATCTAGCGGAGTCAAGGAAGTCTCAACTCAAGACAGACTTGTGAGTGTACTAGGACCGTGTTGTAGCCATATAAAATGAGCTACCCTAGTCTACAAATGGGACAAGGCTCCTAACTCTAGGCTCCACATGTGTGAGCAACACATGTTCGACCCCATATGAATGCAAAATATACATATATAAATACGGATACTTCCTAGTTGGATTTCACCAAGTCAGTAAGTATATACATAATATGTAAAACAAAGTAGGGCTCCAGACTCAATCTATCGGGTACTATGCGTATAAACCATACTTAATATGTATAACAAAAGTACGCCCAATGTTATACATAGTATGCTTAATTGCTCATCGGCTGCTGTAAACACCAGTACGCCCAGTGTTTACGGCTGCAGCACCGGCGCATAGCTTGGAAATAGATTCAACAGTACCATCAGGGTGTAATGACATCCCAGTCGGGCACGCATTGAATCTATCCCGTGGAGCCAATAATGAAAACAATAAAAAAAACAATGGAAGGAATAAAAAATATGATAATGCATGATGTGCAGTGTGTGAATCCCTTGTTTTAATTACGCACCTATCTGGTGCCCCTGGATTCTAAGCGAAAAGGTTCCCATTTAAGATGATTTTAACCCAAATTCCTCCAAAGTTAGCAAAAATGGCATTTTAACAGAGTTAGGCAATGTTCCAAGAACTCCCCAGCAGAGTCGCCAGCCTGTGGACCCCGATCTTTGAGGACGGTGCCGAGGGACGCGAGATCCCTCCTGCGATCCTCTAAGATCTCCACAACGTGAAGGAGAGCTCTGCCAAGGAACTCTTGAAACAGGTGCCACCCTCACAGCATAGCATGAGTGGCGATACAAAACGAATGAGATACATCCTGATCAGGAGCCAGGGCTCGAAACCAAGATGTACCTAAAAATAACTCAGAGTCGCCATCCATGGACACGCCATGGAACCAAAACAAATGCTCTGTTTGCAATGGATAACCAGAGATACAGAAGGTCCGTGCCTGATGACGAATGGAGAAGGTCCGAAGAGCGCCCCCAATTCGCCCGAGTGCGAACACTTGGTCTCTTATGCCATTTATTATTAACCTCGAAGAGTTTTGGGCAAAAATCATGTGAAATGGGAACAATCCTCAGGAGTCGTCTACCTAAGCATGCATTTCCTGAGGATAAAGATAATAAACACCCATAAAATAAAATGAAAGATGTGTTGCCTAAGCATAGCTAGGTTATGAGTGACATGCCTAAAGAGTGTATAAGTTCTGGTGGACGAACGCATGCATGCTACAGCTAAAGGTATAAGTCCGCATAAGAAAGTAAGAAAACACAACAAAACATACAACATAACAAAACAACAAATCCTAAGACTCTAAACGATCTAGCCCGAGTCCTCGGATGGTCTGGTATTCATCCAAAGAAGCCTACGTATCCCCGCCTCCACGAGAATCAAGGCAACGTAGTTCTTCGCACCTATTCTAAACTATGATGCCTAAGACACCTAGACCTCTATCTTAGACTCGATCTAAAAGACCGGACTAGTTCTTAAAGCTTATTGTACGATTATTTAAATTCCAGTGAATTGAAGATTTTAGGACACCCTATATGCCCTAACTAAATGCATGTTAGCCCTAAGCTAATGCAGGTGGTTCCTACAACCTATGTGTAACTAGGATGTGTGTCCTAAGGAAAACAATGGGATCGCTAATGTATCCAAGACCTAGTCATCAGTCAGCGATGTGAATCGCCAACTGACCGGACGGAAGCGAAACTGACTCCTAACTCTAACACAAACACAAACAAAACACACAACAATCAAACGACACACCGATGATGAAACTCTTAACTCTAAAATAAACGCAAACAAGCACACAACAAATCAAAGACTAAAACCAAAGACAAACTCCTAACTCTAAAACGCTCCTTCTAGGACAAAGTCCTAACTCTAGAGGAAGATTTTTCGAAAACAGGTTTATGAAATCTTTTTGTACTTTTTTAAAGAGTTTGAATGATTTATTTACAAAGGTTTGGCTGGACCTGGGATAAGAATCCCAAGCTACACTACGTACCTCGTGGAAGAGGATCAAGCCAACGTAGTTCGAAACGAACTCTCAAACTACGCTTCTAAAAGAAACACTCAACACTTTAGATTTTTTTAAGGTTTTTTATGTTTTTCAAATGTTTTTGATATTTTTAAAGTTTTCAAATATTTTTGAGTTTCAAATTTCTAATGTTTTTGGATTTTTAAAGCTTTTCCAATGCTCTGGACCTTTAAATGTTTTCAATCTTAAAGGGAACACGCAAGTAATACCACAAACTAGGGCAAAGCCCTAAATCTAAAGGGGAAACCCCGAACAAGCAACTAGCGTCTCAAAGAGACGAACCACAACACGTAAAGAAGCGCCCCAAGAATAGAGAAAACGATTTAAGATCCCAAGCAAGCAAAGCTCTAACAAGACTGAGTTAGTCTCTAATCCAAGTGAAGAAAAAGGTTATCAAGTAAACTCAGATTTCCATTCAATTATTATAAAAATAAATCAAGTGTTAGGCAAAGAAGAATTTTCAATTAAAAAATACACAACCTATAGCAATCATAAAATGATAAACAACATAAATTAGTCCAGACCAGCCGCTGGATAGCCTAATAAAGCAAAAACAATATCAAACACTTCTATGCCCAACCACAAACACCACCCCAATATGGGGATGAAATCAGATGATGCTAAAGTAATCATCTGATATCATAATACACATGATAATATTTCTAATCCCGCCTTGAAATCAGACAGTACTAATGTCGATAATATCGAATAGAGTAGTCATCTGATCTCCTTCTTTCCTAAAACAATTTATTTAAATAAAATTAAATAAATATGATAAGCTTCAAGATAATCTCACCTGAACAGTCCATTCATTATTGTCTTCAGAACCTAACTCAATGCTTAAGATAAGAAGAGTATTAGAAATATCAAAAGATTATGATAATTCCAATTAGTAAAAATTTCAGTGCATGCAGGGGACATCAACTTGTGCAGATCCAAGTGCGAAGCGGTGAGCCACAACACATAAAGACGGGCTCCAAGTAACCTTATCATTGCCCTGAGAAGGGTTCTAACTGGCTAAACACTCTAAGAGGAGAGAATCCCTTAACCTGCCAAAACTCTAAGGCAGGAAGGGAAGAGGTTGGCTCAAGAAACATTCCATCGTCGCCTGAGCCCGACAAAGTGTTCCCAAAATCGAGAGAATCCCGAAACTCAAAAAGGATCCCGAGGAACGTGCAAAGAATAGTCCCGAAAAGAAAGAAAACCCCTCAAACCCTGTGAAGACCCTAAGATGAGGAAAATGATAGGAAGGGCAAGGGGCTGGCCCAAGAAATATTCCGTCATCGCCTAACCGGACAATATGCGCTCCCAAAATCAATAGGATCCTGAAATACAAAGAAAATCCTGAGGAGCATGTAAAGGATATGTCCCGAAGAACTGAAATAGGCCTCGAAAGATGGGGATGACCCCGGAAATTTTGAGGAACCAAAGGTAAATGAAGACCCCAGAAATCCCACAAAGACCCTGAATGCTAGAGCGAAATCTGCAGGAGAGACGAAAGAGGCTTGGTGAAACACTTGGATAACTCCCAGCACTGCACATCGAGAATCAGGGGCCATGATAAGATATGACCTAGAGGGCGGCTAGGAGGGATTTCATGAAAGGGAAGGCCCCTATTTAATGATCTTTCAGCGCAAATTCACATTATTTTGAGAGCAAACAATCAGGGCATTCAATGACCAAACACAGGTATTTAACAAAATTTTCCAAGGACAAAGCCCCTAATTCATACTATAAGAAATGACAATTGATCATCATAACAATACCCTAATATTCAAAGTCCAAAACACATCATATTGAAACCAAATCATGCAACAGGCACCCTTCAACCAAGAGGATTAGAGCAAGAACCAACCACTAGTCTTGAACCCAAAATTAGAAATGAAAAGGAAAATTACTTACACTGATGATTCGCAATCCGGAGAGATGCCGCAATTCTGGGATCAATGGCAGTGATTGCGGATCACGGGAATGTCCAGATTTCAATAGGATCTCGCAGGAGACGATGATTCTCATAGGAATTGCAGAGGAAAAGGGGTTAGAGTCGAGATGCTGGCTAAAAAAAAAAAGATGAAAACTCGCTTGCATGCTGAAGATCCGACCAAGAATAGCAACAAAAACCGGCCACTACTCTTCCTCCTCTCCTGCAAACCTTGAAACCTTATAGACAAACCCCCTTTTTTTTTTTATATCCTTCGTCTCACATCCGAACCACGTGGAATGAGGGAAAATGAAGGAGAAAAAGGGTTTACAGGTAGGTGATAATGGTGGAAGGAAAGGATTTGCTAGATGGGGGTAAGGAGGCTGCAAATGGAGGGTTTAATTTTGAAGATGGAGGAGTGAAGCAACTGTGATGCTTGACTGGCGGGAGGATGGTTGGATTCTGGGCCGGAATTAATGGGTATTGGTGCTGGGGTGCTCGGAACCAAGAAATGGTGGGTGTGGCTGCTGTTGGTGAAGATGAATGGCCTAGATGTTGGAGATGATGGCCGGATTCCGTAGAGGTTGCGGCCGGAATGGGGTGGAGATGGGTCTAAGAGATAGAAATGGGTTTCTAGAGGGGGTTTGATCGGATTTAATGGAGGTGGCCGGCCGGAGTTGCAGAAATGGGTGGAGATGGTCGGATTTGATGGGTTTCGGCTGTGGGTTACAGAGGTAGAAGATGGTGGTTGGTCGGTGGCAAATTGCAGAGAAAGGGGTTTTGGGTTTGAAATGGAGAAGATGGGGTTGCGGAGGTGGCCGGCCGGAGATAGTCGTCGGAGGTGGGTTCGATGGTGAAGCTCCGGTGGAGAAGAAGATGGAGGAGGTGGGTGTGGGTTTTTGAGAAGAAAAAAAATAAAAATAAAAGAAGAAGATAAAGGAGATGGTGGTCCGCCGGAAAGATGGGGAGATGGCCGGAGCTCCGGTGGGTTTTTCTTCTTCCTCTTCCTCTCTCTCTCTCTCTCTCTCTCTCTCTCTCTCTCTCTCTCTGCAGATGGGTTTGGGAAAAAGATGAAGTGGGTTTAGGGGATAATTGATGGTGGTTGAGAGGGTTTGGGTGGTTTTGGTGATGGAAGATGGAGGTGTAGGGGTGCGGCTGAGATGAGAATCGGTTGGAGGAGGTGGGAGAAGATGATGGCTAGTGGGTTTGATCGCTGCAGGTGAGATACGATGGTGGTGATTCCGGTGGATTCGCCGGAGGAGGTGGCTGCTAGGAGAAGGGGTTTGCCGGAGGTGGAGGTGGCTTTGAAGGGTGAAAGGGGTAAGGGTGATGGCGGCCGGAGGAGATGGTGGTGGTTGCTAGGGAGGATGGGGAGATGACGACGAAGATGGGGACGAGGCTGTGGAGATGGCGGCTCCTCCCTTTTCTCTCCCTCTCTGCTTTCTGCTTAACGAAGAAAAATCAAGATCCTTTTCCCCTCTAACCCTAACTCGGTTTTTCTCTTTTAAAGAGGAAACGAGTCATTCGACTCCCCCCCCATTTCTTACTCGGACAGCCCTCTAGTGTATTCACCACTACTCTTTGCACAGCAAAAAAGGGGGGGCCTCGGGTAAGACAAACCCAAGCGAAAAATAATGTATTTGACCCCTCTACTTCTCCCCTGGACAGCCCATTCTAGTGTACTTGACCATTCTTTTAACCTCAGAGGGGGGTGCCTGGGTAGAACAGACCCCTGAGAGAAATGATATATTTGACCCCATTTATTCCTTGGGCAACCTTCTCTAATGCATCTTTTCCTCTTTAATTCGCTTACAGGGCACTCCTATGCATCTGATTCACCCCACCCTGCATTTCTTTAATTAAGCTCGAATTAAACCCAAGACATGGGTTGGGGTACGACTTGAGTTAATTCACGGGGTTCGGATCCTTCGGTCTCCATGAAGGCTTTAACAATGATATGCAAATGGACACTTTCAGGTTATTTTTCATCTTGGTGCGATTCTTCAGAAATCTGGGCTTCGATTCTCGGATTTTCACAGTCAGGGCTCAGTTTCAGGGTTCAAGAATTGATTTCGGGGCTTCGACTCAACTTTGGGACTATGCTCAATTTCAAAATTTTATTTGATTTTGCGGAAAGGGGTCCGGTCAAAATGGGGTGTCTACACAAATTCACTTGATAACCTTTAGCAGTGGCACCAACTGTAGCCAGTTAGATTTTATCCTCACTAAGAGAGAGGACAAAGCGTGTAAAGATTACAAAGTCATACCCGGGGAATCTTTAGTCACACAACATAGGCTGGTCGTGTTGGATATATGCATTAAATGTTGGAAGAGAAAAGATAGAGATGTTAGACATCCGAGGACTACGTGGTGGAATCTCAAAGGGGAAAAACTAAATATATTTAAGGATAGACTGCTTAAACAAGGACCTTGTAGTCATGACGAAGGGACTAATATTATGTGGAATGAGATGTCTAGTTATATCAAGAAAGTGGCTAGAGAGGTACTTGGAGACTCTAGAGGGAGTGGGCCGCCGTCTAAAGATATATGGTGGTGGAATGAGGAGGTCCAAAAGGCGATTAGGTCTAAAATGGAGTGTTATAAATGTTTGCATAAGTGTAGAAATGAGGAGAACATTGAGACGTACAAATTGGCTAAAAAAGAAGCTAAGAAGGCAATGCAGGAAGCTAGAGGCAAGGCCTATGAGGATTTGTACCATAGGTTAGGGACGAAAGAAGATGAAAAAGATGCCTACAAGCTTGCTAAGATGAGAGAAAGGAAGAGTAGGGACTTGAATAATATAAAATGCATCAAAGACAAGAATCAAAGATTGTTAGTAAAAGAAAACGAGGTCAAAGAGAGGTAGAGAAGTTACTTCGATAAGTTGTTTAATGGAGAACCCGTATCGAATTTGGGAGAACTTGATAAAGCTTTTGATGATACAAACCGGAGGTTTGTCCGTAGAATCCGACCATCAAAAGTAAGAGTAGCTATGAGAAAGATGAAATTAGGTAAGGCTATGGGGGTTGATGGTATTCCTATTGAGACTTGGAGATGCGTGGGTGAGGTGGGTTTGGTTTGGTTAACTAGATTATTTAACAATATTTTAAAGACTAAGAAGATGCCTAATTAGTGGAGGAAGAGTACATTAGTACCTATTTATAAGAATAAAGGGTGAAATCCAATTATGAGTCCGGTTTGGCAACCTAGAGGGGGGGGGTGAATAGGTTGTTTAGAAAACTTTTACCTTTTGAAATTTTTTTCCCAAAATCACCCTAGTTTTATCCCTTACTTAATTAAGTTTAGTTAGTTGAACTTAAATGAATATTACAAATAGTGTAAGCTCAAAATTCAAGTTAATTCACAAACTTAATTAACAATGTAATTTGGCCTAATTAGCAATGGTAATGATAAGTATGATAAACGCCTATGCTAATCACTCACTTAAGTAAAGATAAGAAAATGCAAGCAAACATATAAGTGAGAGAGAGAGAGAGAGGGAGTGAGAGATATGTACCAATCACACAAGTGACACAGAGATTTTTAAGTGGTTCGGGCTTTGAACGAAAGCCCTACTCCACTCTTCTCAAGGTCGCACTTGAGGATTTCCACTATTGAAGTCCACACAACGCCCGGCTCCAAGGCTCTTACAACCAAAGGGAATTAAATGAGGATGCCCTTACCACCTTTACAACTGAGGGGAATTAAGTACGGATGTCCCTTGCCACTGATTCCGAAGAAGAAGATTGCTTTTGCCTCTATGTAGGCTGGATCCACAATGAAAGCTCCTTGTTGTTGTCTCTCCAAAGATAATACAAGTTTTAGCCTAATCCAATCTCAATTGATTTTTCCAAAATCAAGGCACAAGGGATTGGTGAGAGATTTACACAAAAATAGATTGTAAATGATTTCATAGGATTTCTTAGAGTTGGAAAGTGTTCATCATCTTTGTTTAGACCCAAATGATGGGTATAAATAGCCCTTCAACTCAATATGACCGTTTAAGGGCAAAACGGTAATAAACAGGATAAAAAAGAACTAGCCGTTTGAGCCCCAACGGCTATTTCTTCAGACCGGCGCGGTCGACCGGGGTGTCGCGGTCGCCCGCCTTCATCGGGCGCTCCTTTTTTATTTTGAAATTCAAAAGCTCCGCAGTCGACCGGGCATGTCACGGTCACCCGCCGAGAGGAACCTGGACATTTTTAATTTTGTCTAGGTTCCTATCCGCCGTCGGCCGGCCCGACCATGCTAGATTGTTTCTGGATTTCCAGAAACACATCCGCGGTCGCCTGGGAGGTTCCGGTCGATCGGCCCGCTATGTTCCGGTAGGCATTGGACTTCTAGCCACCTTACCGCAGTCGCCCAGGGAACCCCGGTCGACCGGCCCTGTTTGAAAATCCATTTTAACAATTAAAAATTCAGGGACTTGGGCCATGGTCTTGGGTCCTATACTTTGAATTGATTGTCCTATGGGTCCAACAAAGTATGGACACCACTAGGGTCAATCAGAGTCCAGTTAAGTTCTATTAGGGTGTGTTATAGTCTCTTTGAAAATAATTTTTTAAACTATTTAAGGGATTTTAAAGTGTGCCTTGACAAAGAGAGAATGCAAGTGAGAGAGGAGATACATTCTACCCTTTCTACCACTCTCTCGAACTTCTCGAGCTTCAAGATTTTCTTCTAAGTTGAGCCTCCATGCTTGATATCTTCAAGTGATGCTTCAAGCTCCTCTGACCTTTGGATTGCTTGTTGATCCTCCAGCTTTGGCCTTTATGATCTTCCTTTGTATGTTCAATGCTTTGAGATGACAAGTGTTGAGCTTGAGCTTCTCCTTGATTGTACTCCCAAGGCATGATTGGTCCAAATATGGTCCAGCACATTTGTCCATTGTTTGGTTGATCTTCAAGCATAGGCCAACTGTGTGCTAGCATGAATTATCCTGTGAATTACCTGTCTAAAGCACAACACTCAAGGCAAACGATTAGTCCATAAAGAACTAATCAATTTGGGTTTGTTAATCATCAAAACAAGGTAAGAGGATGAACCCTTGGGCTTACAAAGGGTATATCCAGAGTTGAGTTGCACCAATTACCGAGGAATTAAGCTAATGAGTCATACCATGAATCTTTGGGAGAGGGTAATTGAGCATAGACTAAGAAAAGAGACTAAGGTGTCAGAGAATCAACTTGGCTTTATACCCGGATGATCGACTATTGTGGACCCCGATCCGAGAGAGAGGTGGGGGGACGAGCCCCCAGCGGCCTCTTGGATCATCCACACGTGAAGGAGAGCTCTACCAAGGAACTCTCGAAACAAAAACAAAACTCAGAGTCGCCATCCATGGTATACGGCCATGGATCCCTAAAAAAATATGCTCTGTATACCATGGATAACCAGAAATGAATGGGTTCGTGCCTGATTACGAATGGAGAAGGTCCGAAGAGTGCCTCCAATTCGTCCGAGTGCAAGCACTTGGTCTCTTATGCCATTTATTATTAGATCCAAAGAATTTTGGGTAAAAATCATATGAAATAGGAACAATTCTCAGAAATCGTCTACCTAAGCATGCATATCTTGAGGATAAAGAAATAAGCATACACAAAATGAAATAAAAAATGTGTCACCTAAGCAAAGCTAGGTTATGAGTGACATGCCTAATGGGTGTCTAAGTTCTGGTGGACATACACATGCAGGCTACAGCTAAAGGTATAGTATCTATACAAGAAAGTAAGAAGACACATCAAAACATAAAACACAAATCAATCTTATATATGACATGACAAAACAAATCCTAACTCTAATGCGACTTGACTCGGACCAAGATGGCCGTCCATCCCAGTTGCTCTACGTATCCCGGCCTCGGGAAGAATCGGAGTCAACGTAGTTCGATGTCCTATTCTAACTACGATGCCTAACCGTCTAGAACCGCTATCCTAGACTCGATCCACTAGACTCGACTGATTTTTAAAGCTTTTTGTATCATTGCTTAAGTTCATGTGAATTGTAATTTTTAGGACTCTCTATATGCCATAACTAATGCAAGTTGGTTAACCTTAAGCTAATGCAGGTGGGCCCTACATCCTATGTGTAACTAGGCTGTGCAACCTAATGAAAACCATGGGCTAACTATATGATTCCTAGTCTAGTCATCGGTTCGACTAAATATCTAACCGACCGACCTGAGGCCTCCTGACTCTAGGGACACTCACACGACATGACACACAATATCAATACAAATCAGGACAACCTCCTAACTCTAAAACACCCTAAACAACTAGGACATACTCCTAACTCTAGGGGAAGACAAAAAGATTTTGAAGAATTTTATATTTTTTTTTTTGAAGATTTAAATTGTTTATTTTTTTTAAAAGGTTTGGCTGGACCTGAGATGTGAATCTCAAGCTGCACTACGTACCCTATGGAAAGGGATCAAGCCAACGTAGTTCGAAACATATTCCGAGATAAAGACACTAAACAAGTACACAAGGGCGATTCACAAACAAGTAAACTAGCGTGCTCACAAACAGGTACACCAGCGTGGTCACAAACGAGTAAACTAACATGATCACAAACAAATGAAACATCAATCGAATAAAACATGTATAAAGGGAATATCTGAAAGACTTGGAAAGTCTTCTAAAATGAAGAGAAATGGGTGCTACAGGACTTAAACAATTTCTCCTAAAAGAGGGGCTTGGGATGACTCCTTCATCGCCCTCGCAATGAAAAGGGACCTAAAGTTTAAGGAATGCACATCTAAAAGACTAGGCAAGTCTTTTAAACAAAAGAGGGGAGTGCTACTTGGACTGAGCAAGTCCCCTAATGATGGGCTTGGGCTAACACCTTCATCGCCCTCACAATGATAAATGGTTATGTCTATTGGTAGATGTCTAATAAACTAGGAAAGCTTCTAAAAGCAAGAAAGAGAAAGAAATGCTTAGAAATTAACACAATTTTTGTAACCTCTACAAAAGACCAACACACTAGGTACATGCATAATATCCATTTCTTAACTGAGAAATGATAGGAAAGATACCATCCTAAAATCATACAGATTAGAACCTGGCTACTAAACTAACCCCAATCAAAATAAAAATTAGAACCTATCCATGAACTATTAGAATGAACTTATACCATCATTACCCTTTCTCATTTTCACTACTCTATATAACTGATGACCAACCATTTCATTTCTATTCCTAAAGATTATCAGAACAACAGTTAGAGCAAAATGAAGTGAATCCGCTGAAGTCAGGGAGGCAAAATAACTTCGTGTGACCATTAAAATTGATTAGTGTTACTATAAAAAATGTAAAGATTCATATATAAACACTACCATATTTCAGTAATCCCATGGCTCCATCCTGACCTTTTCAAATACTCAGGCTTATAATTAATGATCATGATCCTAAAATAAATCCATTACTTGACTCAACTGATGACAATCAATTAAAACATACCAACACCGAAACTCAAGGATAAATAAGGCCCACAACAGTATATATAGTTTTTCCATGTAAGTGAACATGAACACCCCGCCCACACATACACACACAAGTGTATAAAGGCTGTCAAAATCAAAAGAGAATGTGAGGGTTGACAATATAAAAAGGGGTTAGGGGTTGCACATATCAAAAAGAGGTGTGGGCTGCAATTATCAAAAAGGGGTGTAGGCCTCAATTATCAAAAAGGGGTTAGGGGCTGCAATTATCAAAAAGGGGTGTGGGCTGCAATTATCAAAAATGGATGTGGGCTGCAATTATAAAAAAAAAAGTGCGGGCTGCAATTATCAAAATCAAGTGGCTGAGGGAAGGGGGCTGCTCATATCAAAATCAAGTGGCTGTACATACAAAGAGTGACGTGGTGGTTGTCCATATTAAAAGGGGTCAAGGGGCTACAAATATCAAAAAGGAGTGGGCTATCACTATATATATAAAAAAAATGTGACGACTTGCAGGACAACAACTATATGTTTTTAACCAAACAAAGATCATGACTGATAATGTACACACCTATAGAACAGCAGCTAGGTGCTTTGAACCAGACAAAAGTCACAACTGTAAAGTATAAAAAAAAATGAGACAACAACTCTAAGCTTCTAATGAGACAATTTCTACAGTAATCACTTTCAACTATTTCCAAAAGAGTAATACTATCATAAACATTGCACATAAAAGATAGAAAACTAAACTGGACATGTGCGTCTACCAAAACCTGTGAATTTCGACAAAGCTTCTCTATTATAGTGTGGGACCCGATCCCGCGAGAGGGGCGTGGGGCGCGAGCCGCCGCGCACTCTCCCTTGGTCTCTCGTACCCACGCGATTGGCGTGTGCCTTTTATTATTGATTTTAATTCGTCTTTTATGTGAACTTGGGATCATTAAAGTAATCCGAATTCCACACAAAAGAGACTGACAGAGTCGCCACCTAGATGTGGGATCTAGGACCCATAATTAACCAGAAATCTAGACTCGCTACCTGGTTACAAGAATGGAAGGTATGGGGAGTTATCCACCACATGCACCATTCCTGCCCGATGATCGGTCTTCAATTTCAAAAGTTAACTCTTTTAAATTTATTTTAAATGGCTCATTCAACTCCTTGTTAATGTGCTATCTATGTGACATGCACCCTATGATCTAATTTCAATGTGAATCCTAAATGTGTATCTTGATTTCTTGATTGGTTTGGATTCAATCTAAGTGAAAGTTCTCCTAAAATTCTAATTTCATGGAAAATCCTAAGTGATTTATTTAAGAATTTTATGTGCAAACACATGCAAGCTATAATTAAAGGTAAAGGATCAGTACAAGGAAGTAAGAAAACACATCAAAACATACAATAACTACACAACAAATCCTAAGACTCTAAATGATTAGCCCGAGTCCTCAGATGGTCTGGTATTCATCCAAAGAAGCCTACGTATCCCCGCCTCCACGAGAATCAAGGCAACGTAGTTCTTCGCGCCTATTCTAAGCTAGGATGCCTAAGACACCTAGACCTCTATCCTAGACTCGATCTAAAAGACCGAACCGCTTATTAAGATTTCTTGTACGATTATTTAAATTTCAGTGAATTGTGGATTTTAGGACACCCTATATGCCCTAACTAAATGCAGATTAGCCCTAAGCTAATGCAGGTGATTCCTATAACCTATGTGTAACTAGGCTGTATTTCCTAAAGAAAACCAAAGGTGGACTAGCGTATCCTACTCTAGTCATCACTCGGCGATGTGGATCGCCGACTGACAGGACGGAGGCGCTCCTATAACTCTAGGACAGACCCCTAACTCTAAAAACAAGCACACAACAAACAAACAATCAAACAACCTATCAAAAGAAAAACCCTAACTCTAAAACTCTCTATCTAGGAGAAACTCCTAACTCTAGAGGAAGATCTTTTGAAAACAAGATTTTAAAGGTTTTTGAAGAAAGTTTAAAATATTATTTACAAAAAAGTTTGGCTGGACTTGGGATATAAATCCCAAGCTGCACTACGTACCTCGGAAGAGGATCAAGCCAACGTAGTTCGAAACGAACTCTCCT
This sequence comes from Tasmannia lanceolata, assembly GCF_043159265.1. NCBI lineage: Eukaryota > Viridiplantae > Streptophyta > Magnoliopsida > Canellales > Winteraceae > Tasmannia > Tasmannia lanceolata. The sequence continues at coordinate 4,744,326 of NW_027518721.1, forward strand.
AATTTTAAGAATTTTTGCTGTGATCTGATGTCAATAAAAATTCCCCCAAAAGCTGGTAAATTTCAAAGAAAGCATAAAATAACATACCAAACAAATTCTAAAAATTCTCAAAATTTCATGGTAGAATGTATTGGTATCATATTAGTTTCCCACGAAATTTCATTAATTTTGGAATTCATTTAGTATATATTTTATTTTCGAAACACTCATGGAGATCATGATTTTGAGCATACATATTTAATTTTCAACTAAATTCAATTAAATACTAAAAATCATGCAAATATACCAAATAATTCTGGAAAAATTCGAAAATTAAGCACCTACCTGTGATCGAAATCCTCGCCGAATCCGAGAGCCGAAAAATCCGAAAAATCCCGCTTATGTGCGATCCACTCCGCTTCCTTCTTTGTTTTTATATTTTCCTCTCTCTCTCTCTCTTTTATTTTCTCTCCCTCTCTTTTTCTCTTTCTCCCTTGTTTTCTCTCCCTCTCTTTTTCTCTTTCTCCCCTCTCTTTTTCTCTTTCTCCCCTCCTCCCTTTTTCTCTTTCTCCCTTATTTTCTCTCCCTCTCTTTTTCTCTTTCTCCCTTATTTTTTCTCCCTCTCTTTTTCTCTTTCTCCCCTCTTCCCTTTTTCTCTTTCTCCCTTATTTTCTCTCCCTCTCTTTTTCTCTTTCTCCCCTCCTCCCTTTTTCTCTTTCTCCCTTATTTTCTCTCCCTCTCTTTTTCTCTTTCTCCCCTCTTCCCTTTTTCTTCTCATCACCTCTCTTTATATAGTGAAAAACTTAGTGGAGAGGTGGAAATAAATAATGAGAATGGTGGGTGTGGTGGAGAATAATGGAAATAAACAATGAGAATGGTGGGTGTAGGTGAGAATAATGGAAATAAACAATGAGAATGGTGGGTATGGTGGAGAATAATGGAAATAAACAATGAGAATGGTGGGTGTGGTGGAGAATAATGGAAATAAACAATGAGAATGGTGGGTGTGGTGGAGAATAATGGAATATATAATGGTAATGGTGGGAATGGTGGTGGGGAATAATGGAATATATAATGGTAATGGTGGGAATGGTGGTGGGGAATAATGGAATATATAATGGTAATGGTGGGAATGGTGGTGGGAATAATGGAATATATAATGATAATGGAGATAATGGTGTTATTTTAAAGGGAAAAATGAAGTTGGTGGAAATGGTAGAGAAAGTTAAGTCATGCTAATGGTGAGTCCCACTTTATAGGATGATCTAAACCGTCCAAATGATGGGCCATCTCATAATGTGAATTGATTATGCCCTTCTAAATTACTTCCATGGGATGATTTAACCGTGCATTTTATTGGGCTGATCCGGGCCGTCCGAATAATGAGCCACAATGTGAATATGTTACACCATCTTTAAATCATTCCCATATGATGATCCGAACCGTTCATTTGATGGATGACAATATAGATGGACATATCCCACAAATTAGCCATTGGATGAACCAATTACCCCAATTGGATGATCCAATCCGCCCAATTGGATGATCTAATCCGCCCAATTGGATGATCCATATTGCAAATTAGTTGTGCAACAAAATTAATTCTAATTAGAACAATCTCAACCATCAATTTGACGATCCACAGCTTCAAAAATCGATTTCAAGAATGGTTCGGATCATTTGGTCGGCCTCAATATGGAATGGATGTGGACCCAAATATTTTCGTTAATCAACTCCATAGGGCAATCCAATCTCATCCCTAAATCATTTTCATGGGGATGATCCTAGCAGTTCAATGGATCGGCCATAGCATAAATAAATTGTGCCTCTAAAAACTGATACCCTGTGCCGATCCAATCCATCCAACTGATGGCCCATCAAATGAGTATCTTAGATCATCACAATGCGGGCCCCATGTTTGATCCAAATTTAAACAAATGCTCAAGGCAGGCCCATCAAACGGATCCAAATTCTCTCTTGCTCGGATTCTCATGAATAACCCTTCTCAACACTTAGCGGAAAAATGCGAAACACGACGGAAACGACCAAAAATATTTAGAAATGTAACAAACGGACGCGGGAAGGAAAGACATTGGAAAACCGATGGAAAAAAACCTAATTTCTTAAGGCAGAGCAGAATGGGGTGTCTACACGCCCAAGCATAGCGAACTTGGTCCGGTCAAAATGGGGTGTCTACAGATGCCCCTCTTTGGCAAAGCGTGTGTAACACGCGAATGACAAAGCTGAACAGACGACACATTTTGGCTGACCCGAAAGCCAAGCAATTTTTTGGGTTTTCAGGTTCTAAGGATGGTATTCACAAGGGCACACAACAAAGTAACATTAAGAGACTCATAAACAACAAGCAAATGGGAGATAACCTCTCACCGACCCATAACTCGGCAATCACGACATCTCAGTGAGATGGCTTCTCTCTAATACTCACAACTCAACAATTTAAATCAATACACAAAGACTCTATTAAAGCAAACACAAACATACTCTTTTAAAACAAAGCTTTTAAGAAAACGAACCCAATGAAATTACCTCAAAGAAAGCAAACCACTATCGATGCAGACGTAAATCAACCCTTCAAAGAATATCAAATCAAATTACTCAAAGAGTATGTAACACTCATAGAGTCTCAAATCAAACACACAGAAATCTTTATACTCAAAGAGCCTCAACTACCCGAAGAGTCTGTAACACTCAAAGGGCCTTAACTACTCAAAGAGTCTCAAATTAACGCAAAACATTTATACTCAAAAAGTCTCAACTACCCGAAGAGTCTGTAACACTCAAAGGGCCTTAACTACTCAAAGAGTCTCAAATTAACGCAAAACATTTATACTCAAAAAGTCTCAACTACCCGAAGAGTCTGTAACACTCAAAGGGTCTCAACTACTCAAAGAGTCTCAAATCACAAAAATCATTTATACTTGTAGACACCCCATTTTGACCGAACCCTGAACCTTCCAATTTCGTGCAAAATCTCATCAAATCAACTAGGTAGGTTCCCAAATTTCACCCTAAGCTATATTAGAGTCCTACCGAGGTCCCTGCAAAATTTTGTCGAAATCCGAGCACGTTTGCCTAGCGAACGAACCAAGAGAAGACCGTAGTGTAAACCAGAAAGGGGGGTGAGTTTATCATGAGAGGGGGGCGAATTTATTCTGAGACGGTGTAATCCAAATCAGAAAAGACACGATTTGTTCGTGCGCTTATCAAAAATTCCGCCAAATGTGCGCCCATTAACTAGAAGTGCCAATATCAACTTCCCCTTTGGCCTATAAATACCAAACTAACTCTCTCATTTTTTTTTAATCAAGATTTCTTAGCTTAATTTTAGAGAGAGAAAATAGATCTGTAAATCGAAACCCTTTTTTTTTACCTTTTCCGATCATCTTCTTCGTTGGATCTTTCCAGATTTCGGTTATCCTTCGATCATTTACTTGTATTCTTCATCTTTCTCAACTTAGAAACTCTAGATCCTTGCTATTCTCTTCAAATCTCAGTTAAAATCTCTCTTTTTAGGCTTCAAATCCTAACCTCTTCATTTTTTCTCCGATCTTCTTCTCCTTTTGTCTCCGGCCAAAACTTCGACAATATTCCGGCCGTTTGCCACAAGATCCGCAAATTAGTCGGATTCTGACCTAGCTCAAGCTAATACGAGTCTCTTCTCTCTATTCCTACTGATCTTACGATTAGAAATCTCAGATCTATTTTGTGGAAACCCTAACCTTGAGCTTCAAAATTCAGATATGATCTTTCTATTCTAGATCTTTACTTCTAAATAGCTGATTCTAGCCTTAGATCTTCAAATTTAGAGTTTTGTTTGTGAGATCTGTAGGTTTGACTGAAAATTAATGAGTAAGATGAGATCGGCTTCAAGATTTTCTCCGCAAGAATCAACAGGTCAATTTTCAGATTAGGCAAAATTTGTGGAAATCAGAGGTATAAACTTCAAATTCAGATATATTGTGTTCGAATTGGAGGCCTTCAATAGCACATCAGGTATTTATTCATTTTTTTTAGTCCTCTGTTTCATTGTATGATGTATAAATATCTGTTAGATGATAGAATTTATGCTTCTCTGAATATGTAATATTTTGTTGTTTAAGATGAATAGTGCAATAAAATGACTTGTATGCAAGGTTAATGTGTTGTTTGATTGGAGTAATATTTGCTAGGTAGAAAATAATTTTGCTAGGATTGAAGGTTTATATGTGTTTTTTTTTTTTTTTTTTTTTTTTTTTTTTTAGTATTTGATTCAAAGATGATAACGCCTGTTTTATATGTAACTGTTCTAAACAGCGACATTAAAGCCGTTGATAAAAATTAGAATGAAAAATTGAAATTGAGGCGTATATCTGATTGTTCAAATGATGAAGCTAGTGATTGCAGTCCTTTAATAATGTATGCTTATGACATTTTTTTTTTTTTGGGAAAGTAATACAAAAGTATTCTTGTGATAGTCCAGATGTTTAGATTGTAGAATTTATTTTTATGCATCCTTTCTTGTTGATTTTGAAATATACGAAAAGAAAATGATAATCATTTGTTTTGCTAAGAAAGGACAAAAGAGGTGTTTATTACTAAAAAGAGTTTTTGATGTTCTATTGCTAATAGGACTCAATTTTTATAAGAATGTGTAGATGTGTGTCTATCAAATCTGTAAGTTGTGAGTATAAGTTTGTGGCTGTCTGTGAGTATATATATCTGTGAAATGTGTTTGTGAGTGTGGTTGTGAGAGTGTTTGTGAGTGTGTTTGTGGTTGAATGTGTATGTGTGTGTGTATGTGTGTGAGAGAGAGAGAGAGAGAGAGAGAGAGAGAGAGTGTGACAGTATACATATGTATGTGTCTGTGTGTGGGTGTTTGTGAGTTTGTGAGTTTATATGTGTGTGTATATGCATATGGCTGTGTGTATGTGTGCATGTATATGAGAGTGAGTATATGTGCATGTGGCTGTGTGTGTGGATGTGAGGGTGTGTGTCTTTGTGTGTATATGTATATGCGTGTGTAGTTTATTCATTTGTAGTTCAGTCCTTGTTTGTACAACATGAATTCATAGTTCAGCACAATTTAACTCATTTCAATCCATGCTTTGGTCCTAATTATTCTTGTACAAACCAGCCTATGGTTATACTCTTTGTTCTGGCAGCAATTCTTTCCAAATTCATATTGAGGGCATATATGAAAGAAAGCATTTATAGTTTTAAGCATTTACTTTTTCACAAAATTTTGATAAAGGAATTTAGATTTTCATGGGAGTTTTGTTCATAAGTATTGCAACATGAAGACTTAAAAATGAAATGGCTTATTTGCAACTGTCAGGATGTGAGGTAGAAGGCGTTTACACATTAGTAAATGGAGTTCAAGTCATTGGGCATGATATTTTCTTTTCACCTTCAGGTGTAATAATTAGAATAGGAATGTCTTAGCATTATAGTCACAAAAGTAGGCTAAGATAGCATAAGGAAAAGGTATACATGATTGAGGTTTATGCTCGCAAGATAGATAAAGGTAGAAAAGTATATGAATTTTCAGTTAGCTTAATCATTTAATGTTAAAATCGATTTATTAAACTTAAAGTGTGGCTTTAGGCCTTTTCCACTTAATTATCAGCACATCCATTCTGCTATTGAAATTTGATGTGAGTTATTATGTTCTTTGATTTCGTCTGCAGATATTTATTAATAATATTGATTATGTAATAAATAATAGAACTACTCACTCAATATTTGACCATAGAAGTTTGAACTAATAGATGAGTGTTTGAGATTTGCATTTGAATTCGGTATAATTGCTCTAATAGGATTGTGTTTATTTTATATTATATTTCTCAGAAATGTGATTCTATCATTGAAGGTTATACTCCAAAGTAGTTCAATACATGTCTTAAATTAGATCTCTTTAATGGTTGTAGTTTTAGTAAAAGCCTAAGGAAACGTTATTAAGATAACTGTTAAGATTATTCAAATGAATTAGAACTTCTCAAGATATAGATGTTATACTGTCATATGTGAATAGAGATATCAAATTCATTTAGAAGGAGCTGATCTATGTGTATTTTGTCAAAATCAGTTATGAGAATATTAGCTGATGGTTGTTGTCTTCCCTTATTAAAATTCTGTAATTAGTCTAGCTTGATGTTATATGTAAATCATTGATTTTATCTAGTTTGAAATCACGATCACATTAACAAGGTCATAGGGTTTTTATAGTATATTAAGCTCTGCAGGTGAATTACTGTGTTTCTGTTTTGACATAAATCCAGCCCATGAAATCTGTCCCTATTTTTGCCCAGTTCAGCCCATGAAATCTGTCCCAATTCTTACCCAGTTCAACCCATGAAATCTGTCCCAATTCCTGCACAGATTTGGTTCGCAAAATCTGAAAGGTTCTGTACCCAAAATCTGCTCCCCTATTTTGGATTAAAACTAGCCCCTGTTTCAACATAGATTTAACCCCATTTCATGCCCAATTTTCACACATAATCTGTTCACATTTCATGCACAGTTTTCGCACAGAATCTGTCTACATTTCATGCATAGTTTTCGCACAGAATCTGTCCACATTTCATGCCCAATTTTTGCACAGAATCTGTCCATATTTCCAACCCCAGTTTCACATAAAATTCTGTCCATATGTTTAGCCATGTACTGTACGGATTTAATCCTCAAATCTGCCCAGTTTTTGCACAAATCATTATGGTAATTTTGATATGCAAAGTCATTGAAATAAGTCTGTTGTTTGGTCGTTGGATAAAATTATTTGATTTTTCCAGGTTCTATGAACTTATGTTTTTAACTTGGTACTTGTTTACTATAATTACTTGGTTGTGTAACTTGCACTTTGAGTTTATTTTTTTTTAGTCTTTAGTCATGGGTGTTGAACTGTTATGGGCGCCCAAGTGAGATGTAAATGGTTTTCTTTTGGGCATTGTCGTTTAGTACTGGATTGTTGTGGATATCTAAAATATGATTTGCATGAGAACATGTGAGTGTTGAAATATGATTCATTCAAAGAATCATATTGGTGTTCTCATATGGGTATTGAGTCCTCACTACTTTTAATATGGCAACCCTTGCTTTCTTTTGATATTGGCATTAAACTTGGCTGTATGTTCTATCATTATTTGGTTGCTTAGGATTTTTAGAATTTTTATTAACTTATTTTAGCAGCCATTCAAAGACAAAATGATTAGCTGAAATAGTATATAATGTAATGTGGTTGTGCTATTGTCATTTAATTATTCTTATTTATGATTTTCTTAATCCAGTTAACATTCATTTTTTTTTTTTCTTCAATTTATATGTTCTCCATTTCACTCGAAATATTTCAGCAATATTAGAACTATTAAGTTGAAGAAGAGTTTTCTATGATCCCTTAGCATCATTAGAACCCATTCATACACACTTTAGCATTTTATAATGTGGCCCTCGCTTATATATTTTTGACTCATTCGTATAGATATTATATCTTGAATTTCAGATTGTGTTGCAAGGAATTTTGAGTTTAAGGCACCTCTATCCTGAATCCATAAGGTTTTGGTATTAGAAGAGCTAATCAGAAATACTCTGTATTCGGAATTTTCAATATAGTACTATTGTACACCTAAATGGTATGAGGAATATTTTCGTATTGTACACAGTTGTGGAGAGTATATTTGCATAGACATGTCTCGTCATGTGTATGATTTTAGGTTGTTCATTCTTATCAGTTGTTGTATAGGAAATGATGTCAACTTGACCTTGCTTAAACATAGATATTGCTTAACTTCAACTGGTTACAATTCATTAGGGGGTTTGTAAATTTCCACTTGTTATCAGATTGATGGGATACAACTCATTAAATGATTTTAAAAAAAAAAAAAAGAAATTTTAAATCTGTCCATCCAGTCCTGCCCCTTAAGCACTTCTTGTTTGAATTTCTATAGTGTTGTCAAGTAAGCTTGGAATTTGGCAAATGATTTTATTGAAAATTTTAGGCTTGTTTAGCTAGAAACTTTCATTTATAACCACCCACTGAATGATCTTCATCATAGTTTTTCACTGTGGCTGAGTGGTTTTGAGCCTACCAATGATTTTTATTCGGAACCTTAAGTTTACTCATTTGGGTGTTAATATCATGTGTTTACTTATTAAAGGTCTTATGGCCTTGATACTATATTTTGATGGAGTTTAGTATTTTTATTTTTTTATTTTTTTTTTATTTTTTTATTTTTTTTTCTTCTGAAAGAATGAATTGCTAACATGTTGCACTTTTATTAATTGTTTTAATCTGCTTATTGAAGTGTTCAACTTGTGTCTATTGAATGTAGTTATACATATTCTTGCTCAAGTTTCTCTTAAGCCATTGAATTCCTTGCTTTTATTTTGTGAAAACATTATAGACTATAACCCATAGAATTAAATTACCATTTTATTTTGTTATGAATTATCGTTTCTAGGTTTAGCAGTATCATAGTAGTTTGGAGTAGGAATTTAAAAGGAAAAGAATATGAGAGTTCAATATTTGAATTTGAAGGTCTAGTACTTGTTACAAGTTTATTTGGCTATTTGAGTTATCATTTTATGGGTAATTTAGAGGCGATGAAGGTGCTAGCCCAAGCCCATCCTTAGGGGACTTGCTCAGTCCAAGTAGAAATCCCCTCCATTTGTATATAGAAGACTTTCTCAGTCTCATTAGCACCCTTGTTTATCTCTTTTGTGTTTTCAGTCATATTTTGACTCAGTTGCACCTTCTCTTAGAGTTTTAGAGAGTCTTTGACTCATTTGCCCTCCTTTAAAGTGTCTTTGATATACTTGTAACCCCCTTTAGTGTTGTTTGGTTTAGAGGTTTATCCTTAGAGACTAGCTTAGTCTTGTTCGAGTTTGACCTGTTCGGGATCCTTATCCTTTCTCTTTTATTTTTCAGCTACTGGTTTAGTTCAAGTGTCTTTGACATTAGTTTGCTTGTTCGGGGTTTCCCCGTAGCTTTAGGGTTTTGCCCTAGTTTGTTGCTTTGTATGTTCTCTTTAGGTCTTTGACCAAAAGAGTGAAAACATTTTAAAAATCTAAAAAAAAAACACTTGAATACTTTGAAATTTAAAACAAAAACATTAGAAATTTGAAACCCAAAAACAATTGAATATTTTAAAATTCAAAAACATTGAAATATCTTAAAATTCAAAAACAGTTGAAAAATAAAAAAAAATCTTAAGTCATTTTGAAATACTTTTGAGCTTTATGAGCGTAGTAGGAGAGTTCATTCGAACTACGTTGGCTTGATCCTCTTTCGAGGTACGTAGTGCAGCTTGGGATTTATATCCCAAGTCCAGCCAAACTTTGTAAATAAATGCTTTAACCCTCTTTTCTTCAAAACCTTGTTTTCAACAAAATCTTTCTCTAGAGTTAGGAGTTTGTCCTAGATAGAGAGTTTTAGAGTTAGGAGTTTGTCTTGGATTTGTTGTGTGCTTGTTTGTGTTTGTTTTAGAGTTAGGAGTTTGTCCTAGCTAGGAGCGCCTCCGTCCGGTCAGTTGGCGATTCACATCGCCGACTGATGACTAGGTCTAGGATGCGTTAATGATCCCATTGTTTTCCTTAGGATGCACAGCCTAGTTACGCATAGGTTGTAGGAACCACCTGCATTAGCTTAGGGCTAACTAGCATTTAGTTAGGGCATATAGGGTGTCCTAAAATCTACAATTCACTGGAATTTAAATAATCGTTCAAGAAGCTTTAATAACTAGTCCAGTCTTTTAGATCGAGTCTAAGATAGAGGTCTAGGTGTCTTAGGCATCCTAGCTTAGAATAGGCGCGAAGAACTACGTTGCCTTGATTCTCGTGGAGGCGGGGATACGTAGGCTTCTTTGGATGAATACCAGACCATCCGAGGACTCGGGCTAATAATTTAGAGTTTTAGGATTTATTATGTTGTTATTATATGTTTTGATGTGTTTTCTTACTTTCTCGTACTGATCCTATACCTTTTGCTGTAGCTTGCATGTGTTTGCACATCAGAATTTAGACACCCATTAGGTTTGTCACTCATAACCTAGCTATGCTTAGGTGGCACATCTTTTATTTTATATGTGTTTATTATCTTTATCCTCAGGAAATGCATGCTTAGGTAGACGATTCTTGAGGATTGTTCCCATTTCAGATGATTTTTACCCAAACTTCTTTGGAGTTAATAATAAATGGCATAAGAGACCAAGTGCTTGCACTCGGACGAATCGGGGGTGCTCTCAGACCTTCCCCATTCGTAACCAGGCACGAACCCATATATATTTCTGGTTATCCATTGCACAGAGGATTTGATTTTAGGGTTCCATGGCATATCCATGGATGGCGACTCTGAGTTTATTTCAGGTATGTCTCGGTTTCGAACCTCGGTTCCGGATCGAGACACATCTCTTTCTTTTTATATCGCCACTCGTGCTATGCTATGAGGGTGGCATCAGTTTTGAGAGTTCCTTGGTAGAGCTCTCCTTTACACGTGGATGATCCAGATGGTGTTAGGGACCCGTTCCCTCGCCGCCTATCTCGGATCGGGGTCCACAATACTCAAAAAGTCTCAACTACCCGAAGAGTCTATAACACTCAAAGGATCTCAACTACTCAAAGAGTCTCAAATACATCACAAAATATTTATACTCAAAGAGTCTCAACTACCGAAGAGTCTGTAACACTCAAAGGATATTAACTACTCAAAGAGTCCCAAATCACAAAAATCATTTATACTCAAAATGTCTCAACTACCCGAAGAGTCTGTAACACTCAAAGGATCTCAACTACTCAAAGAGTCTCAAATCAACAAAAATCATTTATACTAAAAAAAGTCTCAACTACCCGAAGAGTCTGTAACACTCAAAGGGTCTCAACTACTCAAAGAGTCTCAAATCCACACAAAAAATATTTATACTCAAAGAGTCTCAACTACCGAAGAGTCTGTAACACTCAAAGGATCTTAACTACTCAAAGAGTCTCACGTCAACAAAGGAATTGCATAAATTATCTCATAAGACCCCAGATTTATATGCTCGTGGTGTAACACGGTTCCATATAAATCCAGATTTGTATGCCCGTCATGCAACACGGATCCATACAAACCCCCTCGCAGGTATGCCTGACTCCCAGCTTGTTAGGTAGGGACACACTGCAGACACTTAAAAAGTCCCAAATGCCACGCTCAAAGAGTCATTCTTATTATTTGTTTTTTTTTTTTTTTTTTTTTTTTTTTTTTTTTTTTTTAGAGATTGAAGCTTTACCAAAGCAACAAGAACCAAATACTCGACAGGAGAGCTTGAACCAAAAGAGCGTGTTCAAACTCTCTAGTCTCTATTTGAGGAGAATATCCATTTCAAATATCAATGTATATTTGACATCTTTTATGACGTAAGTCATAAAAGATGCCCCTAGTATGATTACTTCCATAACAAAATTCATTTGGAAAGCAACACAAGAAAAACGGGCCAAAGGCTTTCATTAATGCACTCTTGGGGTTACAAACTTTTCTGATGAACACTTGGGCTTATAAAGCTCTTAAAAATACAAGAACATGGTTCTGCTCAAAATCCTGCTTCATCACTGCCATCTGCTAACGCTGGAATTGGGCTGACTGCCTATCAACCTCTGAATTGCTCTGCTTTGCACTTGTTCACAGGGGCCATAAATTCTCTGCTTTTCTGAGAGTTCTGCTTTCCCTCCTCTTCTTTTTTTTTATTTTTTTTTTTTTTTTTGCCACCCCGGCTTGGGGAGGAACGGGACTCCGAAGAATTGACCTCGACTTGACAAAGGAAAGACTTTGACAAACAACGAACGAGGACATTGACGGACACCTGACTCAAATACCAAGATAGACTGAAATCTGCTTCTTACTCTGATAAGGTTTTTTTTTTTTTTTTTCTTTTTTTTTTTTTTTTAAAGTCACCCACTCTTAGAGTCTTTTGAATACCATGCTTAAAGGTGTTTCAACCCTCTTTTCAGGATTTCTGCCATGGTTATTATCCCCTTCAGATTGCTCAATTTCAACTTCTCTAGCTCAAAGAGTACCAAAAGAAGTCTTGATGGCGCTTACTTAGACTTTGAGAAGGTGCCAGAGAAAACCGAAAGCTTAGCTGACTTTTTAAAGCCCTGCCCTCTCCTCATGAAGTCGCTGCTATGACCAAATCGCCTTTTTAGGTTTTCGATTCGGCGGACCGCATGCCTTAATTTTTGCCTGGACTGTCTGCCCTTGCAGATTTTCCATCCAGCAGGCTCCGTACCCTGATTTTTGCCTAAGCCGCCCTTTCGGGTTTTCAGCTTAGCGGGTGAATGACCCTAACTTTTGCCTAGACCGCCCTTGCGGGTTTTCAGTCTAGCGGGTCTAAGACTCCATCATTTTTCTTTCTTTCTGTTTCTCTACAAACCTGGGCCTGAGTACACCAGAAGGACTTTCGGGTAGGCTTAGGTTCAAACCGGTTAGAATTTGGTATGTTTGCATGTATTTTGACCGAATCTGGATCCTCCAGACTGCCTACGTATCCCCAAAGAAATTGGGAATCAGGTCACGCGTAGTTCGGGTGTAAAATCTTTTATGACGAAAGTCATAAAAGATGCCCCTGGTTTAAGTTTAACAAATAAATTTTGACTTTGCTTTCGGCTCAAAGGTTTTTTTAGCAAAAGGGGTTTCATCATTCATTCTTTTCTAGGCCCAAAGGGTTTGCAAATAGTTTAAAACATTTGGGTATGGCTTGAAGCTTAAATCGTCCAAGGATGGCCTCCTAGTGTATTTAAGCATAATATTTCTTTAATTGATCCAGGTTTGTAGGTTCATTTATTTTTTCTCCATTTTCATTGAGGAGTCTTACGGCTTTTCCAGGCAGGACTTCATCAACAATGTAAGGACCAGACCAGTTTGGCCTGAACTTTCCTCTTGGGTCAAATACCGGTGCCCTGTAGGACTTCAATACAAGATCTCCAGGCTTCAAATCTCGGACCCGAACCTTCTTATTGAAAGCTCTCTCAATCCGTCTCTGATATCCTTGGATATGATACAAGGCTCTCAGCCTCTTCTCATCTATCATCTGCAGCTCATTGTGTCTGACCTTCGCCCATTCTGACTCTGGCAGATCGGCCTCCACCATCACTCTCAAAGAGGGGATTCTTAACTCAACAGGGAGAACAGCCTCCATTCCGTACACCAAAGAATACGGAGTCACGCCTGTTGAAGACCTGATCGATGTTCTATAAGCCCATAAGGCATAAGGAAGTTTGTTCGACCAGTCCTTATATGTCTCAGTCATCTTACTGATAATGACTTTGATGTTCTTATTTGCTGCTTCAACGGTCCCATTCGTCTGCGGCCTGTAAGGAGACGACTTGTGATGCCTTATCTTGAACTCTTCACACAGGTGTAACACCACTTTCTTGAAATGTGATCCATTATCTGAAATCAACTCGTGAGGTACTCCGTATCTGCAAATTATATTGGTACGGATGAACTTCGCAACTGTGTTCGAAGTGATGGAAGCATAAGATGCAGCCTCTATCCACTTTGTGAAATAATCAATAGCCACCAGAATGTACTCATGTCCGCTCGAGGATCTCGGATAAATCTTCCCAATGATGTCTATTCCCCATACTGAAAACGGCCACGGCGAAGTCAGGGAGTGCAACTCTGAAGGAGGAACATGAATAAGATTCGCATAGACTTGACACTTATGGCATTTCTTTACAAATGCGAAGCAGTCTGTTTCCATTGTAGACCAATAGAATCCAAGTCTAAGGATCTTTCTAGATAGCATCTTCCCGTTCATATGAGGTCCACAAACACCCTCATGAGTTTGCTCAATAAGCTCTGCAGCTTTATCCTCATCAACACAAAGGAGTTGTATGCCACCAAATGACCTTCTATACAGCTCTTCACCGCAAATAATGAAATTAGCAGCTAACTTCTGAAGAGTTTTCCTTTCTTTGCTTGAAGCTTCTGGAGGATGACCCTTGCCTGAAATGAGGTTTCTGATATCTGTGTACCAAGGCTTCCCATCTGGACATCTAGCTGAAATCTCTATAGCATTTACGTGCGCAGGGGCCCATTGCAGTCTGATGGCTAACGGTTGAACTTCCATTGTAGCGGAGATATCTAACATCGAGGCCAAAGTGGCCAAAGCATCAGCAAAATGATTTCTGGTCCTTGACAAGTGAGTAAATGTGACGCTCTTGAATTTCTGGACTAGAGATTCCAAATACATATTATAAGGGATCAATCTATCTTCTCGAGTTTTCCATTGCCCATTAATCTGGTAAATGATCAGGATGGAATCCCCGAACACATCAATATCTTGAATCTGCAAAGCTAAGGCTGCTTCAAGTCCGGTAATACAGGCTTCGTACTCTGCCATGTTGTTGGTGCACTCGAACTGCAACTTGATGGAGATAGGAATGTATTCTTTCTTCGGAGAGACCAAGACTGCACCTACTCCTTGCCCACGACTGTTTACGGCTCCATCAAAGTACATTAACCACTTGGTGCTGAGAACCTCTTCTTCTTCGATATCCATAATTTCTTCATCAGGGAATTCAGCTTTTAGAACAGCATTCTCCTCAACTGGAGCATCAGCCAATTGTTCCACTATAACCCGCCCCTTAACTGATTTCTGAGTGACATAAGTGATGTCAAACTCAGACAATAACAATAACCACCTTGCAGTCCTTCCTGTAAGGGGCAGGTTTCTCAAACAAGTACTTTAGAGGGTCCGTTCGTGAAAGCAGAAGAACCTTGTTTGAAAGTAAATAATGTCTAAGCCTCTGTGTTGCCCAAACTAATGCGAGACAAGTCTTCTCCAAAACAGTGTATTTTAATTCATACTCTAGCATCTTCTTGCTGATGTAGTAAATGGGTCTTTCTTTCTTAGACTCAAGATCCTGCTGAGCAAGCATGCAACCCATCGCTGTATCTGTGATAGATAAGTACAACAGCAACGGCTGGCCTGGAATAACTGGCGAAAGAACAGGGGGCAATGATAGGCATTGCTTAACCTTTTCAAAAGCCTCCTGACACTCTTCATTCCACTTCTTCGAGGAATTCTTCTTCAGAAGCTTGAAAATGGGTTCACACGTCATCGTCAGATGTGCTATGAACCGTCTCAGATACTGAACTTTGCCAAGGAAACCTCGGATCTGCCTTTCTGTCTTCGGCGGCTGCATTTCTTGAATCGCCTTGATCTTCTGCGGGTCCACTTCGATCCCTCTTTCGCTGACCATAAACCCCAAGAGTTTCCCTGACATAACGCCAAATACACATTTACTCGGGTTCAGACGAAGCTGATACTTCCTGATCCGCTCAAAAAACTTTCTCAGGGCAACAGTGTGCTCAGGCCGAGTCTTCCCCTTTACG
Source organism: Tasmannia lanceolata (assembly GCF_043159265.1). Classification (NCBI taxonomy): domain Eukaryota; kingdom Viridiplantae; phylum Streptophyta; class Magnoliopsida; order Canellales; family Winteraceae; genus Tasmannia; species Tasmannia lanceolata. The sequence continues at coordinate 4,759,669 of NW_027518721.1, forward strand.
ATCATGTCATCAACGTAAACTTCAACCTCTTTGTGAATCATATCATGAAGAAGAGTCGTGGCGGCTCTCTGATATGTAGCACCAGCATTTTTCAAGCCAAACGGCATCACTCTGTAGCAATATGTACCCCACCGAGTGATGAACGCTGTCTTCAACATGTCTTCAGGTGCCATTTTAATCTGATTGTACCATGAGAATCCGTCCATAAAGGATAAAAGAGCATGCCCAGCCGTGTTATCCACCAGGAGATCAATGCTTGGAAGAGGAAAGTCATCTTTAGGACTTGCTTTGTTTAAATCTCTAAAATCAACACACATTCTGACTTTCCCGTCCTTTTTGGGCACCGGTACTATGTTAGCGAGCCATTCAGGATATTCCACCACCTGGATGAATTTTACTTCTAACAATTTCTTCACTTCTTCATAGACTTTCAACTCCCATTCTGTTTTGAGCTTTCGGAGTTTTTGCTTCTTTGGCTTAGCACCAAGGATTAAGGGTAATCTGTGCTGGACGATTTCCTCACTTAATCCTGGCATATCATCGTAAGACCAAGCAAAAACTTCTTTGAACTCTTTAAGCAGGGTGATCAATTCCTCGCGTTCTTCAGGAGATAAAGTTTTGCCAATCTTTATTTCCTGAATTGAGGTTTCATCACCAATGTTCACAGTTTCAACTTCCTCATCAAGTGGTTTTGCTCGGCGACTCTCCTCCTGTTGGATCATATGTCTGATTTCAGGGGGAGTTTCGTCGGCATCCTCATCAGAGGGGGAGTCTTGATTGTTATTATTAAGATTATCAGATTTTAGAGCAGATTCAGTAGATGAAATAGAGACAGGAATGTACTCAAAAGAAGAATCCTTCATTTCATTGAAATTTGAATCATATACATCAACAGACGAATTACCCTCATCGGGGGGTACAATGAACTTTGGACTCATTTTTACAGACTCGATGGAAATGTTGACACCTGCGTCAACTGACTTAGAACTATAAAAGGAAACAGCAACAGATGCTTTATTATGAACAGACTCCAACTCAATCTCGCTTGAAAAGGAAGAAACGTCGCCGATCTCAGGTGAATGGTCCTCTATGGTACCTGCATCAAAAGACTCATTAGAAGATATAGACTCTGAATCAAACCCGGAGACTGACACGTATTTATGGACGACTGACTCTTCTTAAGGGATTCGTTTGTACTGGAAAATAACCTGGGGTAGGACTTGAGAAGTCCAGTTAGTCAGAGGTTCCTCAGCCGGGGTGATAAGACGAGTTGGGTCCAGTATCAGCGGGCTCCTGCCAATCACGGCCACAGTCTGTGACCCTTCTTGGAAAAGTGAATTCAGAAGACTCGGCTCTATGTGCTCTGTCCAATCAGCCTCAGACTCTGTCTCTACAATCTGCATACCCACTGGCTCATCTTCTAGCTCAAGATCGAAGAAAATCTCAAACCCCGGAAGCATCTGCCCTGTGCTCTCATCCAACCAAAACTCTGCAAAGCCACAGAAAGGAAAGGCTGCGCCTTCTTTTCGGAATCGGCCGTTCATTTTCAAATCAATGGGTGCCATTGGTAACCCTAAGCCCCGACGACGGTTTTCTGCCCATTTCAGCATCAACTGCTTCATCTCTACAATTTCCTTCTTTGTAGGCTTGTAACCCAGTCCGAACAAACCATTGAATGTTTTGAACACAGGAAACTCGGTCAAACCCTGATGATATTTGCCTAACCCGGCGCCTGGCATATAGCCCTGTCGGCGAATCATTCTGATGACATTCGAATTCGTACTGGTCAGGAAACAAATTTCCTCATTCAAAGCCTCTTTGAAAGTGATCGTAGTCACCTCTAGTGAAAACCCCGTCAAATTGACATCTTCGGATCTTTCCCCAGTTATGTCCGGAGTGATCTGCCCTATCTCGAGATCAGGATCCCCCTTTACCGTTATCACTCTGTTCCTGCGAATGAACTTCAGTTTTTGGTGGAGAGTAGACGGAACAACCCCGACCTTGTGCATCCAAGGACGGCCAAGCAACTGTAAGAATGAAGCCTTAATACCTCAAAGTCTTCTCCGCCAATCTGTATCTCAGTGACCAAAGTCCCGATTACATCTCGGCGAGTGCCATCATATGCTAGAATACCCTGCTCGGATGGAATAAAATTCTCAGGACTGAACCCCAGGGTTGCTGCGGTGCTTAATGGGCAAACATTCAGTGCAGAGCCGTTGTCAACCAACACCTCTGGCACCTTCTTTTTGTTACAGAAGACTGTGATTTTAAGAGGCTTAGTATGGTCTCGGCCCTCAGGAGGTAAATCGTCATCAGCAAATGACAATGTTTTCGCAGCTCTGGCCATGGCTACGAGACTGACAAGCTCGTCAGGTGAGGTATTAACAGAAACTTGTGCTGCATTAAGCTCTTGAAGGATTAGCTTTCTGTGCTTCGATGAGGCCATTAGTAAACCCCATACCGAGATATTAGCCTGAGTCTTCTTCAGCTGCTTTAACAGGCTCTCATCTTCTTCGTCTGCGCTCGCTTTATTCTGCCTCTGATTTTCTGAGTTTCTTGCAACCCCTGCCGGGTTTTCTACACTCAATTCTGGTGGTTTGAACACTCGCCCACCTCGGGTCATGTGACGCATCTCGTCACACTGATCATCCAGCAACAGCAGTTCGTCTTCGTCCGTTCTGAAAACATAAGGTGCATTACTGACATCCTCTTCAAAGTCCTCCATCCTTAGAACATAGGTGGCTTCCTTTGCTTCTTCCAGACCAACATTCTGAAGCGCATACGACTGGGCTGAAGATGACTCAGCGAGTTCAGCATCGTCAAACGACAGCACATAAGGTTCTTTTTCTCTGAATTCTCTGAGCTCTTCATCGTCAAACTTCAAAACATATGTTTTATCAGATGTAATAGCGCAAATGAGAGCAGAGGGATCAAGGATGGGCTCATCTACAAAGATAGCGTTTGTAGTGGGAGGAGCAGCAGCACGGTGGTTGGGGAGAGGATTCTGAGTGATATTTGGCCTTTCAACTGCAAGCTCATCTTTATCGATCATGTTCTGAATCGCGTGCTTCAAGGCCAAATAGTTCTCAGTCATGTGTCACGGGCCCCTGTGATATTCACAGTATTGATCCCTTCTCCAGTTTCCGGGCAGCGGATTAGGTACAGGTTTGACATCAGGAAGTCTGATCTTCTTGTCTCTGATCAACTTCTTAAGTATCATGGGCAGTGGAAATGGTAATGGGTCAAACTGCCTGAACTGCTTCTTCACCATTGGTCTAACAACTTCATCAACGGGCTTGGCCACTGGTCTGGTATAACTGAGTGCTTGTACTTCCTTCGGTTGGATCATAGGCCTCTTCCCCTCTCGGACATCAGATAGCGTTTTGGCTCGGAGGCCCTTAGCAGTAGCATCCTCGATCTGGGTGCCGGTCTTAATCAAATGATCGAAATTCTGATAGTGCTGCGGTGCCATGAAGTGAAAGTACTGCGGGGACAAGCTCTTGAGGACCAACTTTATCTGGTCTTCCTCTGACATTTTATGGCTCAATTGGGCAGACTTGCGCCTCCAACGCCTAATGAAAGATGTGAATGTCTCCTGAGGATTCTGCTTCAACCGCTTCAGATCTCTTTTAGTGACCTCGATCCCTTCCTCCATGGAGAATTGTTCTACGAATCGGTTAGAGATTTCTTCCAATGTCCTAATCTCTTCTGGTTTCAACCTCAAAAACCATCTTTTGGCTACCCCTATAAGAGACATAGGAAACAAATGAGCCATCTGCTCTCGACTTAAGCCATGCTGCTGGGAAAAAGTGATGAACCATCTGACGTGGTTTCTCGGACACCCAGTTCCATCATATTTGTCATAGTCTGGTGCCTTGAACTTAGGCGGGAATATAGCATTAGGGGATATCAGAAATTCAGAAATATCGAATCCCTTGGACGCTTGAACCTTCATGCTCTCAATGTCACGAGCCATCTTCTCATACTTATCGAACAACCCATTCTCCTTGTTAACCGGAGGGACAAAGTATTCCCCAGCATATTCCTCATCTTCTAGATCGATCTCTACGGGAGAGATGACTGGTCTGGTGAGGTTAGGAGATGTGGCCGGAGGAGGCTGAATGGCGGGATCTTTAGAAGTAGAGACCTTTTCAGTACTCTGGTTCTTTAGATGAGTCACCTCATCTTTCAACCCTGCTATATCTCGACACATATTTCTCAACATTTCCTGTATAGTTATCATGGGGTCCACTGGATCATTAGCCATTTGGTTGACTTCAAAAGAACCTGACAACTTTGGTGAAGATGGTAAAGGTGCTGTTGGTGACACAGTGGGATCAAAGTGACGAACAAGTCTAGATACTGAGGTAGGTCTAGACCAGGTAGGTTTAGCTTGGGTGCCCTTTTTTGAAGCGATGGTTGCTATCTTTCAGAATCCTGATTGGAAGTTAACATACTAGATCAATAGTCATGAGATAAAGATTCTGAAAAAATAGAGAAAAGAGTAATCTTGAAATACATCAACGGGTATGTTAATTTGGAAAGAATCCTCAATCTATTCCTTAAGGTGTTCTTTGGGTATAACCGTTCTTCTTTTGGGAATGAAAGAGTCAGGAACGATAAACATCCCTAATCAAAATAAGTTTCGATCTCAGCAACGATCATGCACTCAAAGAATACAGGTGAGATCAAACTTTTTCATCAATGATTTCGATATGATCCAGGGGTAAAAGATATATGATAAACATGGATCAATGAAAAATCAATGGCTCAGATAATAGACCATGGCCATAAGAATGACAAAAGTAGGGTCAAGGACCAGATCTAAAATCTGAATGATGGATATCAACAACAAGATGAGATCAAGATGAGATGAGATAGCATAAGATTGTTTTCAACAGATGGATCATGAATGACTAATCTTATGAGATCTTTAGAAATGAATGGGATTTACATCCTAACCCCAAAGGAAAAGTTTTTTAATCTTCGCACATTTTATCAGTGTTACCTGAAGGCATCAACCCTAACCCTAATCTAGCGGAGTGGAGAGAGGATCTCGACTCATGACTTTGTTTGTGTACCTAGGACCGATCGTAGCCATTGGAAGATGGACTACGGCCTAATCTAGACACAAATGGGTAGGATATCCTAAACTAGGCTCACACACACAATTGGGTAAGATATCCTAAACTAGGCTCACACACGTGATGCACATGTGTTCGTATACTACATGCATGTGTGGGTTAATCTAGGGGTAAGGCCAAGAGTTCCCTTAGCGCGAATCCATGTTCGATATACTGTACCAGTGTCCGGCGTATCAGTACGTGAACAAGAGATCCGTTTACGTACCATAAAGGTACTAGGCTAAGGGTGGAATGCTTCTCTAGCACAGAGGCACCAGGTGATGAAATCCCAGTCAACCATGCTAGATAACACTCCGGGTTCCTAAAATAGGACGTGTGTGCATGTGAGATGCAGGGGTTTAGATGAAAGTGATATAAGTGTGTGCAATAAGTTCGCGCAATCTATGATGCCTTCAGGTTTTGTTAGATTAAGTTTGAGTAAATGTGATGAGAAAATAAAGCATACAAACTAATCTAACAAGCGTAAAAGAGATAGAGTTTTCATGAGCCAGTTAAAATAGATTCAAATGAATTATCTTTTGAAATTTTAATGAAGTTAGGTGATCCCCAGCAGAGTCGCCAGACTGTGGGACCCGATCCCGCGAGAGGGGCGTGGGGCGCGAGCCGCCGCGCACTCTCCCTTGGTCTCTCGTACCCACGCGATTGGCGTGTGCCTTTTATTATTGATTTTAATTCGTCTTTTATGTGAACTTGGGATCATTAAGGTAATCCGAATTCCACACAAAAGAGACTGACAGAGTCGCCACCTAGATGTGGGATCTAGGACCCATAATTAACCAGAAATCTAGACTCGCTACCTGGTTACAAGAATGGAAGGTATGGGGAGTTATCCACCACATGCACCATTCCTGCCCGATGATCGGTCTTCAATTTCAAAAGTTAACTCTTTTAAATTTATTTTAAATGGCTCATTCAACTCCTTGTTAATGTGCTATCTATGTGACATGCACCCTATGATCTAATTTCAATGTGAATCCTAAATGTGTATCTTGATTTCTTGATTGGTTTGGATTCAATCTAAGTGAAAGTTCTCCTAAAATTCTAATTTCATGGAAAATCCTAAGTGATTTATTTAAGAATTTTATGTGCAAACACATGCAAGCTATAATTAAAGGTAAAGGATCAGTACAAGGAAGTAAGAAAACACATCAAAACATACAATAACTACACAACAAATCCTAAGACTCTAAATGATTAGCCCGAGTCCTCAGATGGTCTGGTATTCATCCAAAGAAGCCTACGTATCCCCGCCTCCACGAGAATCAAGGCAACGTAGTTCTTCGCGCCTATTCTAAGCTAGGATGCCTAAGACACCTAGACCTCTATCCTAGACTCGATCTAAAAGACCGAACCGCTTATTAAGATTTCTTGTACGATTATTTAAATTTCAGTGAATTGTGGATTTTAGGACACCCTATATGCCCTAACTAAATGCAGATTAGCCATAAGCTAATGCAGGTGATTCCTATAACCTATGTGTAACTAGGCTGTATTTCCTAAAGAAAACCAAAGGTGGACTAGCGTATCCTACTCTAGTCATCACTCGGCGATGTGGATCGCCGACTGACAGGACGGAGGCGCTCCTATAACTCTAGGACAGACCCCTAACTCTAAAAACAAGCACACAACAAACAAACAATCAAACAACCTATCAAAAGAAAAACCCTAACTCTAAAACTCTCTATCTAGGAGAAACTCCTAACTCTAGAGGAAGATCTTTTGAAAACAAGATTTTAAAGGTTTTTGAAGAAAGTTTAAAATATTATTTACAAAAAAGTTTGGCTGGACTTGGGATATAAATCCCAAGCTGCACTACGTACCTCGGAAGAGGATCAAGCCAACGTAGTTCGAAACGAACTCTCCTAATTTTAAGAATTTTTACTGTGATCTGATGTCAATAAAAATTCCCCCAAAAGCTGGTAAATTTCAAAGAAAGCATAAAATAACATACCAAACAAATTCTAAAAATTCTCAAAATTTCATGGTAGAATGTATTGGTATCATATTAGTTTCCCACGAAATTGCATTAATTTTGGAATTCATTTAGTATATATATTTTTTTTTCGAAACACTCATGGAGATCATGATTTTGAGCATACATATTTAATTTTCAACTAAATTCAATTAAATACTAAAAATCATGCAAATATACCAAATAATTCTGGAAAAATTCGAAAATTAAGCACCTACCTGTGATCGAAATCCTCGCCGAATCCGAGAGCCGAAAAATCCGAAAAATCCCGCCTATGTGCGATCCACTCCGCTTCCTTCTTTGTTTTTATATTTTCCTCTCTCTCTCTCTCTCTCTTTTATTTTCTCTCCCTCTCTTTTTCTCTTTCTCCCTTATTTTCTCTCCCTCTCTTTTTCTCTTTCTCCCCTCTCTTTTTCTCTTTCTCCCCTCCTCCCTTTTTCTCTTTCTCCCTTATTTTCTCTCCCTCTCTTTTTCTCTTTCTCCCTTATTTTCTCTCCCTCTCTTTTTCTCTTTCTCCCCTCTTCCCTTTTTCTCTTTCTCCCTTATTTTCTCTCCCTCTCTTTTTCTCTTTCTCCCCTCCTCCCTTTTTCTCTTTCTCCCTTATTTTCTCTCCCTCTCTTTTTCTCTTTCTCCCCTCTTCCCTTTTTCTTCTCATCACCTCTCTTTCTATAGTGAAAAACTTAGTGGAGAGGTGGAAATAAATAATGAGAATGGTGGGTGTGGTGGAGAATAATGGAAATAAACAATGAGAATGGTGGGTGTAGGTGAGAATAATGGAAATAAACAATGAGAATGGTGGGTATGGTGGAGAATAATGGAAATAAACAATGAGAATGGTGGGTGTGGTGGAGAATAATGGAAATAAACAATGAGAATGGTGGGTGTGGTGGAGAATAATGGAATATATAATGGTAATGGTGGGAATGGTGGTGGGGAATAATGGAATATATAATGGTAATGGTGGGAATGGTGGTGGGGAATAATGGAATATATAATGGTAATGGTGGGAATGGTGGTGGGAATAATGGAATATATAATGATAATGGAGATAATGGTGTTATTTTAAAGGGAAAAATGAAGTTAGTGGAAATGGTAGAGAAAGTTAAGTCATGCTAATGGTGAGTCCCACTTTATAGGATGATCTAAACCGTCCAAATGATGGGCCATCTCATAATGTGAATTGATTATGCCCTTCTAAATTACTTCCATGGGATGATTTAACCGTGCATTTTATTGGGCTGATCCGGGCCGTCCGAATAATGAGCCACAATGTGAATATGTTACACCATCTTTAAATCATTCCCATATGATGATCCGAACCGTTCATTTGATGGATGACAATATAGATGGACATATCCCACAAATTAGCCATTGGATGAACCAATTACCCCAATTGGATGATCCAATCCGCCCAATTGGATGATCTAATCCGCCCAATTGGATGATCCATATTGCAAATTAGTTGTGCAACAAAATTAATTCTAATTAGAACAATCTCAACCATCAATTTGACGATCCACAGCTTCAAAAATCGATTTCAAGAATGGTTCGGATCATTTGGTCGGCCTCAATATGGAATGGATGTGGACCCAAATATTTTCGTTAATCAACTCCATAGGGCAATCCAATCTCATCCCTAAATCATTTTCATGGGGATGATCCTAGCAGTTCAATGGATCGGCCATAGCATAAATAAATTGTGCCTCTAAAAACTGATACCCTGTGCCGATCCAATCCATCCAACTGATGGCCCATCAAATGAGTATCTTAGATCATCACAATGCGGGCCCCATGTTTGATCCAAATTTAAACAAATGCTCAAGGCAGGCCCATCAAACGGATCCAAATTCTCTCTTGCTCGGATTCTCATGAATAACCCTTCTCAACACTTAGCGGAAAAATGCGAAACACGATGGAAACGACCAAAAATATTTAGAAATGTAACAAACGGACGCGGGAAGGAAAGACATTGGAAAACCGATGGAAAAAAAACCTAATTTCTTAAGGCAGAGCAAAATGGGGTGTCTACACGCCCAAGCATAGCGAACTTGGTCCGGTCAAAATGGGGTGTCTACATATAGCAGCCAAGATTTCCCAAATCCTTAAAATTTTACTACATTCTCTGTAAAATCAGTATTCCTCTAAGAAGAAAGGAAAAAAAATGAATTTCAAAAATCCTAAAATTTCCAACATCAAACATATGACAGGCCTTTTTTTTCTTTTATTCTATTTTATTCAAGAATACTCAAAATACCAAAAGCAAGTTGTCTGTCTATCTCAAGCATAGCAGAATGCAAGCAATAGCATCATTGAACCAAGAAATTGGAGGAAGACAGATTACCTGATTAAGCAAAAGTCTACGATTATCACCTCTAATCCCGCTTTTGATTCTTCTTCTCTCTCCCGTTTCTTTAAAACAGAACTCCTTTAATTTGCTTGCTAGCTCAATTTCAGTTGCTCCTGTTCCAGGTACTATGCGACTATCCCTGCACATTGCCTTGTAGGTATTCATACCATCATCAACAGCTCTTTCAAGGTCATCTAATATGCTATCAGTATTTCCTCTTAAAACCATAGTGGAAACAGTGTTGCCACTCTCCTCATTTTTATAATAGTGACCCGAACACCACCAATTTCCTCTACTGAAACGGAGTCAGCATATCCCAGTTCATCTGGATTCGGCTGGCTAAGCTTCAAAATCGATACATCACCGGTTGTGCGGCAAAATCGCCGTAGTTCAAACTTTGAGCTGATTTTTAGGACCATCAGCTTGTAACGCTCACAAAAATGCAATGCCATCTCTCCAACTGCTCCCCCACTGACAATAATTTTAGCACCTGAGTCTGCAACTGCTTTTATAAGCTCCTCAACTTTTGCTTCCTCTGTTTTTGCATAGTTCTCTAGCTGCTCAGCACTATGAATTAGAACTGTTCCTTTTGTTTCAGTTGCAGACGTGTCAACACCTCCCACAAAAACAACAACCTTTGCCTTCTCCATTCGTTTAATACTCCCAACAGCATCATGTTTCAAGACCATACCACGAACTATTGAACAGTTGTGCAGACCTCCTCCAAGGAGCTTTACAACACGGACATTATCCACATTGAAGTTTGCTGGGTTCTTCAGGCAAACCTGGATACATGCATCTGCGATAAGGGGGCACAAAATGTCTTCTTGCCCGAACTGCTTGCTAGCAACAACAGCTTTCATGCGGGAAACAACTTCGTCCTTATTCCGCACATCCATTGTTTCTGAACCCTTTTCTACCAACTCATCCAAAAGTTCAATTGTCTTATTGATTGCTTTTGTGTAGCCACTAATGATTTCACTTGGATGCAGCTCCATCCTTATAAGCTCCTCAGCATTTTGTAGAAGCTCTCCAGCAAATGATATCGTTAGATTAGCTCCATCTCCAATTTCCTCCTGTTGTGCTTTGCCGGCTAACACCAGAATCTTGGCAGCAGGATGTTGAACCTCAAGTTCATTCACAATAGTGGCAGCATCATTTGTAACAAAGAGCTTGTCCAAATGATTGACAACCATCTTATTCATGCCATTGGGTCCAAGGGAAGTTCGAGTGTGATGGAAAGCTGTTTGCAGGCATCTATGTTCTTGAGAACCGCTTCGTCCAGGCCGGATAGATGCTTGTGCCCTTCTTTCAGCATCGATTGGATCCCATATGGTTGCATCTGGAACCCCATTTTTTTTTTTTAGCGAGAGATTAGGGCAAGATCTAAACCCTAGAAATGGCTTCTCCTTCTCAGATGCTCTGTTTTTTCTGTATTAGAAATGGAGGATAAGAAGAGAACCCTAAAAAGACCCTTTGCTTCTTCTCTAAGCTGCTGTAAACAACTTTCTTCGAGCAATTGACCAAGATTTATCAAAATTCTGAGAGGATAAAAAAAATGACCGAGATTTGCAAAAATTGCCGAAGAACATGTTAAATCTCGGATCTGATGCTGCTGAGATTGAAGTGGATAAGATTCTACAATCAGATCTAACAAAATGCCTTGATCTTTTTCTAATTTCTTTCTATTTTTCTGATTTCTCTTCTTCTTAACTCTTCCTTGCTAATTTCCTTCAGATCTCTCTTTTCTCAACTCCTAATTCCTCGAACTGTTTTTTTTTTTTTTAGCTAGGTGAAGATAGGTTTGATTTAGGGTTTTAGGTTGCAAAAACAGGGTTCATAGCATGAGTTAGGGTTTAAAATGAATCTGATTGGATCAAAAGAGTAAACATAAAGAGGTTCTCGCAGAGATGAACGAAGGAAAAGATGTTTGACAATGGCAATTAGCAGGAAAATGGCCGGATCTCGGTAGGCTCTGTCGGAGAAGATGGTGAGAACGAGTTAGGGTTTGAAGCAGATTTTCTTTCGTTTGGTTTTTTTTTCTGTGCTAGGGCTTTCTTTTGAAACGAAAAAATGAGCGCCCCCCCCCCAAAATGAGAAGGGCACTTCTGTATTTATAGGAATTTGCCTTAATTAATTGCCCCTCAACCTGCTAAGACACCCTCAAAATAGGATGTTTTAACTTGGCTTGGCTTAAAATGGGTGGTCCAAAGGAAAATGGCTTAATGAAAATTTCGAAAAAATCAGCCCTTCTAAGCTACCTAGGATAACCCTTTACTGCAAAATTAGTCTAAGTAGAACACCTTCTAACCGGATGAACCACTCTCCTCTTTCCACACTATGTTAGGCTACACTACTTACCTCACTCATCTACTAGGCAAACATCCACGGATTTTTCTAAAATTTTAGAGGGACCTAAATGGGACCTTAACCCATTCTAGGAAGAAATTTGAGACACTAAATCAGTAATTTGGAAGGGTTTCATTCAAATACACCTAATTGGGGTTCGGTCAAAATGGGGTGTCTACAGATGCCCCTCTTTGGCAGAGCGTGCTTGTCGCGCGAATGTCAAAGCTGAACTGACAACACATTTTGACCAACCCGAAATCAAAGCGAAATAATTTTTTTGGGTTTTTGGCTCTAAAATGGTATTCACAAAAGTAAAACACCAATCACAAAAGTAAAACAACAAAATGACATTGCAACAAAACTCGAAATCTACAAACATTGAGAGATGGCCTCCCTCCGACTCTCGACATCTAAAATGAGATATCCTCTCTCTAATACTCGAACTCAATAGACTATATCGGTCAACAAAGACCTTTTTGAAAACAAACAAGCACAAAACACTTTTTTTTTTAATACTGGAAACCAAAACTTTAACAAAACATGAAACGAAACACTTAAAGAATAAAATCGTACTTCAAACACACAATTGTATCGATGAATAAGAGTTTTTGCGGACAATCAGACCAAATATCACTTGGTCCATTGCCAAAAATGATATCATTAAAAAGGATGAGCAAATCTTAACGATCAGACCAAATATCGCTTGATCAGTCGTCAAAACTAACTCAAAACAAAAGGGCGATAACTACACAGACCATTGCTGAAAATCCATCTGTTTAGCCATCCAGATAACCCTGACTCCTCTTTTTCAAGGTAGCGGGTCATCCAAGATTGATATGGTTCTATGAAAAGGATTCAATATAAATCCACGCAGATATACCTGACTCCCAATCTCAGTAGGTAGCGATACATTGCGAAGTGACAATTAGACAGGCCAAAATTTGGCATTTCACTGTAAATTGTCACAGGCGAAGAAGAAAAGACCAGACTCCAAAACTCGGAGCTTCTTCACTGGTAGTTTCTTACTTCTAAAAATTCTTCATGATTAAAGAAATACCCAGACTCTAAACATGCGGAGCTGCTTCACTGGAAATTCCTTTAAGAAGAAATCTTTTAAATGAGTAAAGAAAAGACCATACTCCAAACACACAGAGCTACTGACAATTTCTTCTTAAAACCTTTCAAATGATGGGAAAAACTGCTAAACTCCAAATCACAGAGCCATTGGCGAAAACATTTTTAAAATCTTTCAAAGGGTGAAAGAAAAGACCAAACTCCAAATCACAGAGCCATTGGCGAACACATTTTTTCAAATCTTTCAAATGGTGAAAGAAAAGACTAAACTCCAAATCACGGAGCCATTGGCGAAAACATTTTTAAAATCTTTCAAATGGTGAAAGAAAAAAACCAAACTCCAAATCACAGAGCCATTGGCGAACACATTTTTTTCAAATCTTTCAAATGGTGAAAGAAAAGACCAAACTCCAAATCACGGAGCCATTGGCGAACACATTTTCTAAATCTTTCAAACGATGAAAGAAAAGACCAAACTCCAAATCACGGAGCCATTGACGAAAATATATATATATATATATATATATATATATTTTATCTTTCAAATGGTGAAAGAAAAGACCAAACTCCAAATCACGGAGCCATTGGCGGACACATTTTCTAAATCTTTCAAACGATAAAAGACAAGACCAAACTCCAAATCACAGAGCCATTGGCGAAAACATTTTTTTAAACCTTTCAAAAGATAAAAGAAAAGACCAATCTCCAAATCACGGAGCCATTGGCGGAAATATTTTTTAAATCTTCCAAATGGTGAAAGATAAGACCAATCTCCAAATCACGGAACCATTGGCGGAAACAATTTTTAAATCTTTCAAATGGTGAAAGAAAAGACCAATCTCCAAATCACGGAGCCATTGGCGAAAATATTTTTTAAACCTTTTAAATGGTGAAAGAAAAAGACCAAACTCCAAATCAAGGAGCCATTGGCAATTTTTTTTTTTAAACCTTCTCAAATGATGATAGAAAAAAAAACCAAACTCCAAATCACGGAGCCATTAGCGAAAATATATACAACATGATGAAAGAAAATACTAAACTCCAAAACACGGAGCTATTGCCAGAAATTTACAAAATGATAAAAGAAAATGCCAAATTCCAAATCACGGATCCAATGGTAAAAATTTACAAAATGATAAAATAAAATGCCAAACTCCAAATCACGGAGCCTATGGCAAAATATATTTACAAAATGATAAAAGAAAATGCCAAACCCCAGAACACGGAGACATTGGCAGAAATTTACAAAATGATAAAAGAAAATGCCAAACTCCAAATCACGGAGCCAATGGCAAAAAAAATTTTACAAAATTAAAGGAAAATTCATTGACATGATCGAAGAAATGACCAACTTTGATCAATTTCACCAGATGAATAAATCATTTCTGCCTGAGAATGATTGAAAATGCAAGATCTTTGCTGAAGACAAAACTCAAGCAAGGATGAAGAAATTTTCGAGCATTGACCCTTAAAAATAATTGAAAAGAAATATGCTGGAATTTGAAAATTGCAAGAGTGAATTCTATACTCCGCTGGGGGAAGATTTTATGAAAACTTGACTCCAAAAGAAAACAATTTGATTGAAGAGACTGGCCCAAAGATTGTGCTCAAGCTTCTCTGGTTTTCATTTGCTGAGAATAGTTATCCCAGTTATCATCATGTTTGATATCTTTTATGACGTAAGTCATAAAAAATGCCCCTAGTATGATGTACTTCCATGATAAAAGTTTTAAGAAAGCAAAACCAAGATGAGTAGAAAAGATTTGAATTTATATGGGTTCTTTCTTTGGTATAGTGGGTAAAAGAATTTTCACAATGGCTGAATCTGAGAATTTTCTCATTTACTGCTCATAACTTGAGGCTTGATATCCTTGGCAGATCTTTTGCCTTTCTTCGATTCCTAAGTCAGGATCTACTCTAGATTTTCTCCACATTTCAAAAGGTATACACCCATTCTTTCAGTGCCAGACACTTTGAACCTTGAAAGGAAACAGATAAGAATGAGGAACAAACTTCCAAGGACTCGATCAAAGAAGATTCGGATTATTCAAGGGACTTGACTCAATTTTGATTCATCCTTAGATTTAATGTGTATTTCTAAATGGTAAGGCTGACCACCCTCTGAGTAATCTCAAAAATCATGTCAAGAGGTTCTAATTTCCTCCATCAGGATTTCCGTCATGGTTATTACCCCCTTCGGATTGCTTAGTCTTAATGCCCCTAGTTTAGAAAGATGTCAAACTAAATCTCACCGACACTACTCGGATTCCAGGATCCTACCCTGTTCAGAAACCATTTTTTTATGTCTCATCGACTTCTCTCTTTGCAGGAAGTCATAACTAATGTCTTCCAAGTTTTCTGTCTTGCAGACCACTCGTCTCAGCTTTTGCTTGCACTATTTGAATTTTTGAGTTCTTCATAATTGTGGAACTCCTTTTGCATCTCATCAACTCACTCATTATGTGAAGTCTTTGCCCCTGACTGGACTCCTTTATCAGGTTTTTCGATCCCGTAAACCGCTACCCTTGCCTTTGCATAAGCCAACACCTTTGGTTATTGACTTAGCACGGCATGACTCTAGGCCGCCCTTTCGGGTTTTCAACCTAGTGGGCCTTCAGACTCTCGTTCTTTTTTTTCTGTTTTTCTTTTCATTTGCCTCGAACCTTTGCTTGTTTCACCAGAAGGATTTTCTAGGTGGGCTTGGGTTCAAAAGGGTTAGATATCTAAAGTTCTAAGGATTTGGACCGAATCTGGTCTAGCCAGATTACCTACGTACCCCAAAAATGGAGGATCAGGTCCGCGTAGTTCGCTTTGGGGTTTATCAAAGAATGGTTTAGCTTTTAGCTTCAAATTTTGTAAGGGAATAATTGACATTTATTCCAAAGGTTGACCGAACCTGAATAAATCAGGCTACCTACGTACCCCTGAAGAGATGGGGATCAGGTCGTAACGTAGTTCAAACTCATTAAAAAAATGCCCCTGGTTTATAATGTGGTTAGAAAAAAGATGGTTTGATTTGAATTTTTGGCCCAAAGGGTTTACAAACGAATTTTTAAACGTTAGGATTTTGGCTATAACGGCTCAAACGTCCAATGATGACCTCCTGGTGTATTTGACATACAAGCTTTTTTGCTTAAGGTTCAAAGACTTTGAATATTTTTGTCGAGGAGTCTGGCGGTTTTCTGGCAAAACTTCAACCACGGTGCTCCATTGTCTTCTCGAGATCTTGAATTTATGCTCAAGATTCTTCAACTTTCATTTGTCTCCAAATAGTAAAGACGATTCTCATATGCGATCTATCTCATTGACTCCATCATCTGGGTCTTCGATATTCCAAAAGAATTGTCATAGGGACACATTCCCTTCTCTTTGTCTTTCTCTCATATTCTAAACATTAAAAATGTCCTTTTTTCTTGAAATATTCCACCTCAGAATCATAATGAAAATACACAACCCAATTGTTCTTTTAGGGCTCAAATCTATGACTTCATTTTGAGAAAGTCTTCTCTCACTTCTTCATCAGCTCCATAGGATGTCTGATGTCCATCTCTCTTGACTTTTGCTCGTTGACCCAATGTCTCAAACAAATAGAGTCTTGCTTTGCACCATACCCTGGCATTTACCCGGTTTATCCTTATAGGATCAAGTCAGACTACTATGAACCCCTCTAAATAGGTTTATCAATTCTTCGCGCTCCTCGGGAGATAAAGTTTTGCCAATCCATCTTTCCTGAGTTTCGGATTTCAATACCACTATCAACAGCTTCGATTTCCTCTTTAAGTGGCTATGCTAGACGCTCTTTCTCTAGTTTTATCATTTTTCAGATCTCAAGAGAAATTTCGTCTACATTCTCATCCGAGAAGGGTGTCTTTGTTTATTTAAACATTAGATCTAAGAGTGAATCATAACAATACAGATAACGCATGTAATCAAGTATTTATTGCATTGGAAACTTCAAATACATTGATGACTTTAGACGCACCTCAACGGGCTCTACATCAGACTCAACTGAAGATTGGACATTGACTCAATAAGAAGACCGACAAACATTATATATTCTGAATTATTGATGACATAACTAGACTTACCAACTTTGACACAAGAATTGGTATAAATTCAACAAAAGACAAACTTTGAAAACTGGACACTTCTTCATGAGCAAGAGAGTGGCACTGAAAGTTCCTGGGCGATACACCATCCTCCATGATAAAGGTATCTACTGAGTTCGATCTCGAAGTAGGAATCTCGGAAAGGGTAATCCCTACAAGGCCAGGGTTAAGTGGGACAATAAAAGGCTATGTTGGCAATATAAAGGAAGCAATAAACTGCCTTGATCAAATGTGTTTGAAAGTGGTTAGTCTTTTGGAAGGAAGGTCATTTGCTGAACTTAGACTTTCGAATTGGAAGCACACACTAGATGAATAATCATGGGATAAAGATTCTTAACAAATCGAGATAAGAGCGCAACCTTGAGCATATCAATTAGTATTTTGAGTCGGAATGTTAAAAAAAAGATTGTCTATGAAGGTCAAAGGAAGATAGACAGTGATAATATGACCTACACCCATAGGGTCTCAAGGAATCCTCATTTACTCCTTTAAGTTTTCTTTGATTATGACTGCTCTCTTTTGGACATGAAAGAATAAGAACAATAAACAGTCATAATCTAAATAGGTTTTTGGTCTCAGCAATAATCATGCACTCATAAGAAAGATAGACAAGATTTAACCAATCCATTAGCGATCACGATATAAGAATGGTGAATCTGTGATAGAAAATGCGGATCAATTCCATGTACAACAAACCAATGAATAGATTATGGCTAAAGAACCAATAATCTAATGATACTCCATAGAATGGATAGATAGGAACAAACAAAAGAATCATGGTAAGGTGAACTCATGGTTTATCACTGCCTTTGAATGATAGCGGTCATACTCAAAAATATTTTAAGTAAAATCTGGCAGCATGACGGCCTTACAAAAGGAATCTCAAAGCTCAACATGAGGGCGGACGAATAGAAGCACAGTATTGTAAGACTCTCAACAAGAGTATTCTTACTCAAATAATGGTGGTAAAATATACAGACATTCGACAAATGGAATATGGTCATCAGATAAAGGTAATCAAATGAAAGACTGACCATAGATGATAACATGGGGTGATGGGTCGGACTTGTGATCAAAGGTCGAGGGATAGATCATGGCTATGAAGGTGGCAAATAAAAGTCACTGACCAGATCCAAATCTGAAAGATGAACTGATATCAAGGATAAACTTAGACAATGAAGCCTCACAAGATGAGTAGGTTCGAGTCTAATCAAATATAAGGATCGAATTTACCATCAATGGATCAAAAGATAGACCATAGCCATAAGAACAGCAAGTAAAGAGCCACATGATAGGTTTAAATCTGAAAAAATCGATTGATATAATTGATTGGATTAAATAAGGAACCCCACTAAAGAGTAGGCCCCAATCTGATAACCAATATATAGATATATACATGTATATCCTAACCAGGGGCACCAGCCCTAAATATAATCCCGCAGAGTCAAGACACTTGACTCAAGACAGACATGTGAGTACACTAGGACTGCGTTCGGGCCATGTCTGTTTTGGATTTTCAGAATCGATAGTGATTCCCAAACTGATTATTGGACTCAATCGATTATGTTCGGCCATAATGAGCAACCACAAGGCCTTCTTGATGACAAAAGAGGTGGAGAAGGCCTAGGAGGAGGAGAAGGTTGTTAACAACTTCGTAAATATTCTAGATATGTGTGAGTTTCTCCACTGGATTACTCTCTTCATTTTCTGAACTTTTCTCACCCTATCCTAGCTAATGCTCTCTTTAGTATTTATCCCATTGGAGGTCAGATTTTACACCCAATATCTTCCACACTTCCTCTCTCTCTCTCTCTCTCTCTCTCTCTCTCTCAACACTTGAAAAACTACAATTCCATGGAAAAATTTTCATGGCAGCCAAACATTTCATAAACGTAAATTTGCATCCCATAATCAGTTTTGGACTCACAATCGGTTCTCAAAATTCAAAACAAGCAGGGCCTAGGGGTTTCTAACCATTAATTACCACTAAATTATGTAATTATGGTTCAGTTTGCTACAATTCTCATGTTTATAGAGGAATCATCATATCCATTTATTTGGGTAAGTGATGTTCGCCCCATTTTCTTCCCCGGGCCACCCCCTGTAGTGAAATTATGACAACTCACTTTACACTACAAAGGGGTGCCCCGAGGAAGAAAAGGGGTCGAATTTATCATTTCTCTTTATTTGGCAATCACATGGTGGGACTCTACTTGGACGTACAATTTAGTTGAGAAACCCGAAGTGTGCGATTAATTGTTTCCAAAATGGACAGGTTGCCGTCCACATTCAGATGGCTTGGATGAGTGATTAGAGAGATGTTTAGGCTTAATACATCACTGTCAATGTCAATATCATCGTAATAGCTGTCTTACGCCATGGATTGACAACACGGTCTCGGATAGGGGTGTCAATGGATCCTGACGGTCCGATGGATCGTCCGAATCCAAACGTTAATAAACGAGATCTAAACATATGAATAGGATCCACGGGCATAATTCGGATCATCAAATCTGGGATCCGAAAAATTTTGGATTGTGTATGGGCACGCCACAGATGCCCATTGGATAGTCACGATCCGAAATGGTTTACAAAAATACCCTCCAAATTTTGTTAATGCTAACCGTTCTATGAAGGGTATTTCGGTCAAAACCTCTTTTATCACTTAATGAATCGGATGGGAATGCGATTTCACTCATTTCAGTCGTTTCATTTCAGACTTTCACAAAGGAAAAGATAGGGGTTTTGTTCTTTATGCATCATATTATTTGATAATAGTTATACATTATATTTGTGTATGCAATTTTGATTAGTTTTATTGTTCACAAGCATTAACATACACATAGATAAGTTTTTAATTTAGTTGAAGAAAATGCATAGACACACACTAATAGTGGACTGCCATTCTATCTCTTTTTAAAAAAATTAATTGTTTACTTAGCTTAGTGGGACATAATAGGACACTCCGATGAAAGGTCCGAATTAAAATGGATCGTGATCATGACGTGGAAAGTAGGATCCGAAGAACAATCCGACTCCGACCCGACCGATAAGGAATTTAAATGGATCGTGACTGTGACATAGGTGGATCCGACCCGAAGTGGATCCGTGACACCTCTAGTCTCGGAGGGCAATTGCCTCTTTGATTACCTCTACACATGGCTTGAAATTTCGACTGAAATTCTGGATTTCGATCAACACCGACACCGAAATGGCCGAAATCCGAAACGTACAAAATTTCAGCCCAAAAAACGTACATTTCGAACGGCTTTACCGAAATTTTGACTGAAATTTCGGTTTCGGTTAGGTCCGAAATAAATATATGCCAAAACCGAAATTTCAAACCATGCCTCTAAAACATACTTGCATAAAGGGATTTGCTAGTGTCCATTGCAGAAGGCATTTCGCAGATGGCCTGTTGCACGTCAGAGCAGCCACATCGTGAAAGAAGACACAATCTGCTGCAAAGTGTGCCCATGTGGCTGCTCAGACATCCAACAGGCCATCTGCAAAATGCCTTCTGAGATTGACGCTAGCAAATCCCCTCTAAAAACAAGTGCATTTCCACCTCCTTTTGTTTGCCATGAGGTTATTATAACCGTATAAATGTAGATTTTCCTTTCACAATTAGATTTCTTATAACTAAATTTCTCTTTAGCTACTTAACACCTTATTTATGTAAAATTTGTTATAGCTATTAAATACCCCACACTTTTAAGTTTTGGGTCTTTTTACCTCATAAAAAATTTAATGATAAAAGCACTTATTTTGCACAGGATCATTAATTCCTGCAAGTTGAAGGAAACCAGTCAAGGCTGCCTTGTTTGTTTCAGATTGTGACGACCGACCGATATGTCACACAATGAGTGTTATATCAATTCTAGTAGAAGGAAACCAAACAGTACCTAACTGTTATTGACCGTTCAAAAGGATGTGATTTATAGGATAATTAATCAATGCAAATTCGGACGGCATCAATTGGATAGTCCGATTGATGCCACGATCCATTAATCGTATAACAAAAGTTTAATGATTATATATATATATATATATATATATATATATATATATATATATATATAGAGAGAGAGAGAGAGAGAGAGAAAACTGTTGGTGCGCTTAAGGTCACCATTTTTTGGTGCGCTTAAGTTGTTATAACGCCTCCCATTTGTCTAAATGTTTGGATCCCGCTTAAGCGCACCAATGGGAGGTGTTATAACAACTTAAGCGCAGCTCACCAACAGTTTTCTCATATATATACAGAGGAAAGTGTTGGTGAGCTTAAGCGCCCAATCACATTGGGGCATACTTTGTTAGGATGATCCAAAGCATTCATTTGAAAGGCCCTTACATAGATGGGGTGTGTACCAAAAATCAGCTCCATAGGATCATCCTAACCCATCCATTTGTGGAGGTCAAAATGGACAGACATTATTTGTCCACAAATCTGCCCATTTTTTTCCTCCATAAATGGAGGGGTTAGGATGATCCTATGGAGCTGATTTTTGGTACACACCCTATCTATGATAGGGCCTTGCAAATGAATGGTTTGGATCACCACAGAAAATGTGGGACCCATGTGATTGGGGCGCTTATAAGCTCACCATAAGTTTGGTGAGCTTAAGCTCACCAACACTAAGTTTGGTGATTTTTGGATCACCAAAACATTGTGGGCCCATTGTATTTTAACCCGGCGGTGTAGCTTCACTTTCCTATATATATATATATATATATATATATGAGAAAACTGTTTGTGCGCTTAAGCGCATGAAAAAACTCGTGCGCTGAAGGGGTTTGAAGTGGGTCCCACTGTGTAACGAAACAAGAAATAGAGCCTTCTTCCAAATCGATTTCCTTCTGTGAAAAAACCCAAATCCATCGCTACTCTCTCTCTAAGTCTCTCTCTCTCTCTCTAAGTAACGAAATCTCTGCTGCAAGTGGGTGGGTTTGAAAACCAGAAAAACCCCCTTCTTCCAAATCGATTTCGATCTGTAAAAAAAACCCAAATCGATTTCGCTAAGTCTCTCTCTCTCTCTCTGTAAGTCTCTCTCTCTCTCTCTCTCTCTCTCTCTCTAAGTAACGAAATCAATTTGCTGCAAGTGGGTGGGTTTGAAAACCAGAAAAACCCCCTTCTTCCAAATCGATTTCGATCTGTAAAAAAAACCCAAATCGATTTCGCTAACTCTCTCTCTCTCTCTCTCTCTCTCTCTCTCTCTCTCTAAGTAACGAAATCGATTTGCTGCAAGTGGGTGGGTTTGAAAACCAGAAAAACCCCCTTCTTCCAAATCGATTTCGATCTGTAAAAAAAACCCAATTGCTCCCATTTTACTTGTTATCATTTTGTTTCTCCTATGTATATTGCTTTTAAAAAAAAAAAAATTCTTATTATTGCCCTTTTTTTCTCTGCAGATTCTCAGCAAGATCAGCACGTTCTGTCTCACAAGATCCCTTCAGTAAGTTTTCTGATAATTTTCTTTTAGACCCACTTTGGATTGCAGGAATTTTCTGGAAAAGTTACAAACAAGAAAAGATAACTTCAACAGACCCTATTCAATTTTACTTAGAGGGACCTTCAATTTATGATAATATCGCTTTAAATTAACCATAATCATGTCATTCCCTATAAATTGAGGAAAGTTTCAGAAATGTATATGTTGCAATCCAAACAGGACCTAAAATCTTTACTAAGTTGCATTGAGATATAAACCCAGATTGCAATTTGGGCCTTTTTAGATTCCAGGCAGAAGTGCCATTCTACATAGTAACAAACCCATATGGAAGAGAGAGATTTTCTGTTTAATTTTTTGGTTCTTTTTTGGGAACAAAAACTTATGGTATATTTCATTGTACTTAATTTATTTTGAAAAAGAACAATACATTGCTGGTCTTAGATAATAGTCTATTGAATTGACTACGTTTGTAGGACTTGTTTTGATCCTTTTTGTTATTTTGAACCTTCTTTATTGTTAGGCTTAGGCAGAGCAGCCTCAATTTGTTTACAGTGTGTATAACTAAACATCTTTATTCATGAAAATCTGTTAATTGTTTTTTTTTTAATAATATGTAAAAAAATTCACTGGTTTCAACTTAGAAATGAGGAAAACCTCAATTGAGCACTTCTCAGGTACTCGTTCTTTCATCCTCTTTTTTTTTTGTTTGTTAGTTAAAGAAGTTTTGAAATAATCTTACCCCCATTACCTTCAACATCTAACCCTCCTGATATCTCACCCAATGTCATGTTTTTGTTCATAACAGCTCGGAGGACCATCTTATTCAGTCCCACTGCGGAGGAGACACGCAAGAAGTGCGAACAGGAATGCAGCTAACACTGACCTTGTTGCCCCAACTGAGAATCTTGATTCAATCCTCCAAGAATTTAGAAACAAAGGATTCAGTCCTAGGGAGACAGTTGCCTTGTCTGGGTCTCTCTATCTGCATATCACTGCTCACTGAGTGGGTATATTTATCTCTCTGCTTTGTTTTAGTTCCTTATAATTGAATCTTCTTATCTTTTAAGAGAGAATTTACCCCTTTCTATCGGTACCATACACCCCTTCTTAAATGACGAGATAGGGTGCAATGTACAAAAATAAGGGGGTATAAATATCAGCTCCCTTCTTAAAACCTTCTACATGTGAATACTTGGAATTTTCTAATTAGAGACTACATGTGGTTGTGTATGCAGGTTGCTTAGATTTATCTCTCATGGAAAGGTGCATTGATGGATGGATGACTTGGACATGAAAGGATGTCCAGTCTCTCTGATGTGTTTTTTTCCTACGTTTTTTTGTGTTTTGCTTTTTGCTTCATGTACATTTATTTTATGCAATTGTTGCATATGTGTGTTGGGTCGTATGATGTAGTGGGAGAGTATGATGTAGTGGGAGAGGTGTGGCTTTCTTCTGTTAGGTTTTGTCAAAAAGCTTTGTGCTATGAAAACCAAGGAAATAAATTTGCTTCTACTTTTCGAGATCTGTTCTTACTAGAGAATGTTAGTTTCTTTCTAAGGTTTTGCTTGTGGTTAGAACAACCTTCTAATAGGAAAAAAAACTCATTACATTCACTTTACCAGAGAGAGAGAGAGAGAGCTTTTTCTTTTACTTGTGATGGCTGTCAATTACAAAGGATATTCTAAGAAAATGTAAATAGACGTGGGACCTTGACACATGCATTATTTTGTTTCTCCTTACTCTTGTGCAAGGAGAAACAAAATGATAGTGGCCTATGCAATTTAGTAACCCCTCGTTCTATGCAATTTAGTAACCCCTCGTTCAGGTTTACAAATGGATTGTCGCAAATATGCAATTTAGTAACCCCTCGTTCAGGTTTACAGATGGATTGTCGCTTGACATGCCAAGGTAACAAATACCCACTAGTTTGAGTCTTAGAAAAAAAAAGAGAGATCATAAAATGCAAAAAAAGAAAAAAAAAATGAACCACTTTTTTTTATTTTTTGAGACAGAGGAAGAGTACAAAACAATCCCGTTCTTGCTTATCTGTTTATGTACAAAACAATCGTCTTTTTACGTGTGCCACTAACAGAGCCAGACCCTTCAATTTATGTACAGAATGCTCCCTTTTCCAAATGGCTTCTCTCAGCAACAACAGAAAACCTCATGATGCAGATAACCGGAGTACTACAACCAAGTTGAATGACATTGCAGAATGAATTCAAAACGGCGATCTCATCTGCACGACATTGCAGAATGGCACACGTGTGACTACAACCAAGTTGGTGGATGCATAGGAGTATAACCCATCAGGGTCACAGCCCATATTGGCTCAGCCGCTGTAGTGTGGTCTCTGGTTTTGGGAGCTTTGTCCCTGTTGCTGAGGAGCATGCATATTCAGTGGCTGAGTGTTATACTGTGTGAAGGGCTGGGAGTAAAGGGGATTCATCAAGCCCTGTAGAAGTATAAGAAACTTAGGCTCAAATGTTTCCAAAGTAGAAAGCTAAATAAAAGCAGATGTTAATACATTATACCTGTGATTGAAGGGGACCGGGTCCAGCCACACCAAAGTGGCTCTGTGAAGAGTCATCTTGCGACGGGTCACTGAATCCAACTTGAGTAAACAGACCTTGTGGTCCATGAGGCATGTAATCCTATGTAAAAGTTATAAAAAAAAAAAACAGCAAATGGATATGAAAAAACACAGGTAGAAATTGAAGCAAGAACGGCATGGAAAACAGATAAGTTTACAGATAAGCAAGAAAAAAAGAACAAAAATAAAACCCATAAATTTTCTAAACTGAGAACCAACCTACAAATCAAAAGTAGCATTAGAAGAAAAAGAGAAGGTCATATCTCTACCTATCAACAAAACAAAGATGAGATAAAAGAGCAAGAGCTTCTCTTTCTCCATCAATCCCACTAAGAAACTGCATATTATGGAAACCTCTATACAGATGAGGGTTGAGCGAGTGCTATCTTGGGTTAGGCTAGGGTTGGTGACCCATATATCAAACTTAGGAAAGGACAACATTAGTACATAACATGAGACCACCAACATTTAGTAACCCCAAGTCCCCAACCTTACAAAAATAAGAGATCAACTCTAATTAATCCTTTTACAATTAACTCGAACCTCACCTTGGGTTCCAGTGAGGGGGCTGAAATTGGACATTTTTAGCATGGCATTAGCGAAATCGGTCGAGAAAGCACTGGGGTTGTCGCCATACCTGGTTACGATGGAATCAGTAGAGTTACGATGGGGCAACAAGGTCTATATATGTGTAGTCTCTGGCAGGTCAACACCTCTGCCAGCTAATCTGTCGCTACCAGTAGACAGCCTCCTTGTCTTACTTCCTGCATTAAAAAAACATCAAATTCTTTGACCAAAAGCAAAATGTTGGTTATAAGAGCTGAATCTACTATTCCCAGGCCAAGAAGATTAGAAGAATCATAAACATAAAGAGTAGCACTAAGAACAGAATTATCCATCATCGCTGCACCATAAACAGACATACTTGGAACTCAAAACCACAGAGAAAGGAGACAAATTTCCAAGGTTAGGATGTAAGGGTCTAAACATTGAGGTGAGAGGATCACTCCAAGGCTTGTTAGCCACCATAAAACAATAAAAAGATGAAAACCATAAAAGTTATCAAATGAAAAATTTCTTTGACCTTGACAATAGCATAAGGCCATCTTTGATTTGTTCACAGGGACAGAAGCAAAAAGCATGATCTCATCAGAAAATTGATGGCAGGTATGAGGTTAAATTGAAACTTTGCAAATCAGGTGTCAAATGTCAACAATCTTCATGAAGGCCTTGAGAAAAGAAAAGTTACAATATTTCATAGGAAGTGTTAAGTGGAGAATTGCGTTAAAGGGGAGTGCTGAAAGTTAATAGACTTTTGGGGCATGAGAAATTCTTTAGGCTGTTGTTGCACGGGTGCCTGTTGCCATGTGTATTGTAACATAATAGAGTTGTAACTTGTTGATGAGCATGTTGGAAAGTGAGATGGCCATGGAAATATGCCTTGACAAGAATCCAACAGAAGCTAGCTGCTTAGATGAGGAGAGAAATTTTAGTTTTTGAGTCATAGTCAAGTTCTAACTCTGTTTTTTTAACACACAATAGATTGAACTACCAAAATGACATAATTTCAAGTGAAAACTTCAAGAATATCAAGGAAAAATATTAAAAAAAAATTCTACATTCATTACTTTTTCTTAATAAAACCAATTCTCACGTATAAGCTGCCTTCTGTTTTTTATCAGCACTATCCTCCACCTAGATTTGGCTTTCTCAGAGACATACTCAGAGTACATGATTTACTTCTCATAATTTACCAAAGTCAATGATATCCATCGTAATCCAACAAGTATAATGAAATTTAATTCAAATCAGGGTTGCCTCCTAGGCTTTAGTATTTCTTTAATTGTAAACAGTGTGTATTGTGGTAGCCAGACTTGCAAGTTTCCTATGAGAAAACTATGATATATAGAGTCCCAAGAATACAAAATATCAGTCATTAAGCTGAAGACTACTTACATATAGTGAAGCAGCTCGGGCATTGAAATTCATTTCTTCCTCAACAAGAAGGATCTCTGAACAATCACTATATGAGCGTTCCAAGAATTCAATTACAGAGGTTGTTGGAGGAGGATTTCCAGCCTTGCAGCAAATCGATTTGGGTTTTTTTTACAGATCGAAATCGATTTGGAAGAAGGGGGTTTTTCTGGTTTTCAAACCCACCCACTTGCAGCAAATCGATTTCGTTACTTAGAGAGAGAGAGATAGAGAGAGAGAGAGAGACTTAGAGAGAGAGAGAGAGAGAGAGTTAGCGAAATCGATTTGGGTTTTTTTTACAGATCGAAATCGATTTGGAAGAAGGGGGTTTTTCTGGTTTTCAAACCCACCCACTTGCAGCAAATCGATTTCGTTACTTAGAGAGAGAGAGAGAGAGAGAGAGAGAGAGAGAGAGACTTACAGAGAGAGAGAGAGAGACTTAGCGAAATCGATTTGGGTTTTTTTTACAGATCGAAATCGATTTGGAAGAAGGGGGTTTTTCTGGTTTTCAAACCCACCCACTTGCAGCAGAGATTTCGTTACTTAGAGAGAGAGAGAGAGACTTAGAGAGAGAGTAGCGATGGATTTGGGTTTTTTCACAGAAGGAAATCGATTTGGAAGAAGGCTCTATTTCTTGTTTCGTTACACAGTGGGACCCACTTCAAACCCCTTCAGCGCACGAGTTTTTTCATGCGCTTAAGCGCACAAACAGTTTTCTCTATATATATATATATATATATATATATATATATATATATATATATATATATATAGGAAAGTATATATATATGAGTTAAGTGAAGCTACATATATATATATATATATATATATATATATATATATATATATATATATATATATATATATATATATCATACAATGAAGGGCATTACAAGGGTAGGTCAAAAAAATAAAAAATAAAAAAGGCTTAGGTCAAAAGAGTCATTTGAATCTGATGTTAGCAGATAATGACATAGCGAGACCTGAAGATGCTACTAAAGTGCTTTCTCTTTTCTACATGTACAAGAATTTTTTTTTTGAAAAGGTACATGTACAAGAATATTGCAAGCAGTATCTTTTCACATTTGAAGGGCTAAGGAGCACGGATTAAATTTTCTACATCTACAACACACGAATAGGCCTAAACTCTTACAATTTGCGGAAGTCCTTGAGAAAGAAGGAAAGGATTACATGATCCTTTCTTTATTGAGTGAGTTACGTACCTCTTCTATTTATTACCAGAGCTGAAATGAAATAGCTTTCTGTTTGCTACTGAATGATGCCAAAAGGTTTTTCTTAACACACATACTTCACCAACCACTCCAGACTCTGCACGTTGGAGACCTTATCATGTCAAGCAGGCTAACTAATAAGGGAGATTTTATATGGTATAAGCTCGTATAAAGTCCAGTTTTTTTTCTTAAAGTACTGTACGAACTACACCATAGGATGATGATCCAAGCCGACGTTCCCAGAAAATCATGTCTATAGGATGATCCTAGCCATCCGATGTATAGTGGAACTAGGATCATCTTATGGGCATGATTCTTTGGGCACAATCTATGTACATTGTGGCCCATGAAATGGACGGCTTGGATCATTTTATGATGTAACCCGTACAGTACTTTTAGAAAAATGCTAGATGATATGGGCTTACAACATATAAAGGGCAATGATAAATTCGCACCCCATGTAGGATAATTCGCACCCTTCTACCGTGAATTGCCGTTCAAGTCTCCCTCATACCCACCTTTACATGGGTGTGAATTATCCTCCAGGGGGTTCGAATATATCATCGCCCCACTCCTAATTGTTAGAGTAATTAGGTCAAGCAAGAGGTTGCTTGAAGCATTACACCCAAGGTATCTAATTTGAAATACCAAGTTTGTTGCCTCCAGCCCCTATATATATTAGATACACTAGGGTTTTAATAGGTTAGTGGGCTTTAGCCCAAATAGGCCCTCTACACCGGTCCATTATCTTATTGGGCTTATATTAGAACATACATGGGTTATATTATATACCCAACAATCTCCTCCTATGTTCTACATATAGCACAATCCAATAGATAGATAGTGTAATGTTCACAACAAAATATTGAATCATCCACATCACCATATGGTCTATATCATAAAAGATCTGTAATCTAACTGAAAACACGAATCATTTTATGACAAACCAAGAGTTTTAGATATACAACAAGCTAAACTCAACCAAAAGGTAGTTTCACATATAAGTGAACCCTACTGATCTTAGAGGAATTCATTCATGGGGTATGATTCTCATCGAGATCCAAAATAAAGTTCCACAAAAAAGTGAACTCTATACATACTGAAATAAAAGCATAGTCTTTATGACTTTAGAAGATTTAAGTAAGTCATCTTCATCAAACTCCAAATCAAGACAAGCTCCTCCTTTTTCGCCAATCCCTGTGAATTACCAAATATGAATTTCATAAAAATGAATCCAATCATTTGTGTAAAACACTAAAGTATCTAGTTCTACCTGAAGAAGAACTTAGTACAATTCCATAATTCACGAAAGTATCTAGTTCTACCTGAAGAAGAACTTAGTACAATTCCAAAATGACTGAAAAAGTATCAGTATCACTCTCACCATAAGCATCATTGTCAAGTTTCAATAAAGAACAAGACCTAAACAGCTTCATTTGCAAATAACAATTCCTAATTGTCAAGTTTCAATAAAGAACAAAACCAAATAGTTTCTTTTGCAAAGAACCATTTCATGTTTCTTTTTTTTTTGGAATGTTACAGTCATCTTATCCATATTTGAGTTAAGCTGTATCATCAAGTTTGGAATGTACAACCTTTCCCAAAAAAGGACACGTCATCAAATGTGGAATGACATACAACAACTGTAAACATCATCGAAACATACCAAGTGCCTATCTTAGCCAAAACAGAGGGAGATTCAAAAAATTCAAAATAACATGGATGTAGGTTAAGACATGTCTACACGGTCTTTAACCCCATCTCCCCCACAATTTTGAATATTCGATCTTTTGGTCAGTCCCTGTTGTGAGAGCTTCGGCCTATTATCCTTCGATTTCGAATCAATCAAAGTGATAATCCCGTATTCTTGAGATAATTCAGCATATGGCCTGTTGCAGCCTAAGATGTCTACTCTTAGCATTAAAGAGTGAGTTTTTCACAACCATTGTTGTAGCTTGATTATCACATAACACACATAAGGAACTAATCCTTAACCCACTAAAGAACTAATCTTTAATCGGGTCAGTGGAATGCCATAACCATAATCAGATTCTTTATCCCTTAGCTTTCATCTATAGCTGAAGTTAGGGCATAAAGTTCCAATTCGACTTCCACACAACAACAATAAATTTGCTGTCATCTGATTCTGAGCCCCATGATACATCAGAATAAACTTCCACAATAAGTGGATGGCCACCATAGTTCAGAGCATACTCTTGAGGACACGAAAGGTATCTCATCAGCCTCATAAGGGCATTTCTATGCTCATGGCCAGGAGTGCTAGTAAAACGACTCAGCATGCCAATTATAAAGGCTATGTCTGGCCTGGTGCAACACAAAACAGACATGAGACTACCTATCAGTTTAGAATAATCTAACTGGCTTACACTGTCTTTTCCTTAAAGATCAGCTTCTTGGTATAATCAAAATGGTGTCTCAATCGGTTTGCACTCACTGCATCCTCAAAAGGAAAGTAGTTTTTCATATAATGGGCTAGGCCAAGGGTGATTCCATGTCTTTCAAAACTTACTTTCATACCAAGAATGGTGTTAACAACACCCAGATCTTTTCATGTCGAATTCTTTACCCAATGTTAGATTCACATTACTCATCACAGAGAGAGATTGGAAACAAGAATCAACATCTACATACAAGCAAATAATCATGACCCTATTTGACACAAAACGATAGTAAAGGCATTTATCCTAGTAATTTGTCAGAAACCTAAAGCTCTTTACTACTTTGTCAAAAAAAATTTTATGCCACAATTTAGGTGCTTGTTTAAGACCATAACAAACTTTAT
This sequence comes from Tasmannia lanceolata, assembly GCF_043159265.1. NCBI lineage: Eukaryota > Viridiplantae > Streptophyta > Magnoliopsida > Canellales > Winteraceae > Tasmannia > Tasmannia lanceolata. Next base: position 4,790,716 of record NW_027518721.1, read on the forward strand.
ATAATCACATACAAATATCTACTTACAGCCCATAGTCTTAGCCTCTTTTGGCAAATCGACTAGCTGTCAAGTTAGATTTTCTAACAGAGAGCTCATTTCATCATGAATGGCTTCTGCTCACAACATAGAGTCCCTAGATCTCATCACCTCCTGATAGGATGATGGATTATTCTCCAATTGGTAGGTCATAAAGTCCTCACCAAATTCTTGGGTACTCTATCACATGGAGGAGCATATAGAGATTTAGGATGTGATTTGCAGTCAAAGCTGCCTCTCCCCAAATGTAACTAGGCATGCTAGCTGACATTAACATTGAGTTTAACACTTAAGTTAACGTCATATTCTTACACTCAGCTATGCCATTTGATTGAGGCGAGAGAGGAGCAGTAGTTGCAAGGATTACGCCCTGAGAGGCACAGAATTCCTTGAACCCTGTCAATGTGTATCTTCTCCTTCTCTATCACTCCTAACACTCACACTTGTCAAATGTAATTGATATATATATATATATATATAATGGTATCTTATGAGTATTAGTAAATTAGACCATTTTCTGATAGTGCACATGTCCCAATCGGTTGTGTAACAACTTAGGAGCAATTAACGATGAACTATCCTAACTAACAGTCTCATTATCTAAACTCAAATCAAACATACCATCTATCAAATACGCCCAATCAAAATAGTATGAGTTAACAATTAAAGTTACTCTACCACACATAAATGAAGTACATATGCCAGCATAGTCTAAAAGACTAATAAAAATTAAATTCTTTTGAAGAGCAAGAACTACTTTAACAATTTTTAAAGTTAGTATTTGTCCTGAAGAAAGAACCAAGTTCGCAGTACCAGTGTGAGTAATCTCTGCCTCTGCTCCACTAGCCACTGTAACGGTCTCTTTCGTGGCAACAAGTGGCTCCTGTATCTAACCACCAATCTAAAGAAGGACTGGCCTTACCGTTGCCCAACATAGCAACAAAACTCTTAGGCTCAGTCTTACCCACCATCATATGAGCTTCCTTTTGTGGTGTGTCAGATTTAGACTGGTTTGGTAGCCTACAATCTGCCGCAAAGTGATCACATTTTCCACAGTTGTGGCGCTTGCCCTTCTTTTCTGGAAGATAGGCTTTTTGGCCTCCAACTTAGGATTGTCACTTTTAGGTGACTTGGATTTTCAAGGAAATTTCTTGGGACTTGTTACCGCGTTAGCAGTAGACTGTTGCTGTCTAATCATCTCCAAGTTATTCCTAGCTCGAGTCTCATTTTCGATTCGAATGAATCGTTTGAGATCATCCAGTCCCATTTGCACCTTTTCCTATACATTTCATTTTAAAAGAATGCCATTGAAATTCATCAACTTCTTCATTCGTGTCAGCAAAGGTACTCAAAAAGGTGTAAAAACAATTCATATGTTTTAGACCGAATTGAGTCTTTCACTTCCATGAATTAAACTCAGATCCACCAAAGGATTGAAGTTTGACCATCTCAAAGGGAATAGTAGTCTTTTCCATTTTAGGCTAACTACAAAAGTAAATATGGAAAGAGTGCACCTGATTTGTGTATCGCGAAAGCCGAAGCCAAATGGGTGAACCAAATCGCGTACCAAATCCAACAGCCAAGGTGAAACCCTTCAGCAACAGATAACCACCAAGGTAATAACCCAAACCCAACTGACAAATATTGAGATTTACAGGGGGTGAACCAGAGAATAAAGAAACAGCCAAGGCCAAACCCGAGGCATTTAGGCTCATGCAAGAACTGGTGGCGAACCAAACAGATTCAAAAGAACCCAAACTGTCAACAAAACTGGTTGTAGAGAACTGGTCTAAAACCAGTTTCACAAACTGAACCAGTTGTAAAGTCTGAGAAAACTAGTTCAAAAAAAACCGACCACAAATGCCGTGAAGGTAACCAGTTAGAAGCAGGCGGCTTGCATCAGTTGACAGCAATTTCTGAAAAACAGATTTCTCGTCCTACTGTCTCATACCAATTATGTCTGAGAAGATCCACAAGAACCAGCTTACAAGACCACTTGGAACTGGCTGTAATTACTCTTGCGAGATGAGTGAATCAATCAACGGTTACAGGTTTCTCGCATAAATCAGTTTCCAAATCGCAAAAACAATTACACAAACTGATTTCTCGCTCTTGTGCGCCAAATATCGCATAAAATCCTCTTAGGCACAAAATATCCCAAAAGGTGATATCGCACACAGCTGATATAGCGCATAGGTATCCTGTCCAAACAGGTGACAAATATCTCTGGTTCGAACCAAATAGCTCCAATAGATCAATCCAACAAGGGGATTTGGCTCCAACAATTGGATTCCGAAATTTCGCCGTCCATCACCAAAAAAAATTTCGACCACAACGAACTTCCACAAGTTCAGCCCTTTGGAGCAGAGAGGTTACGGGCAACAAGATAGAGCCCATGATGAGTCAAAAAACCCCCCAAATCTCAGCCCTTGTTTCCACAACCAGTGGAACCGGCTTGCCAAAACACCAATCTCTTGTAGAGAAAGAGAGATAATTGCGCTCCACAAGAGTTTAGGGTTGCAAATAAGTTGGAGCCGGCAGCTGGCCAAGGAATCTGAAGCTCTCGCCGATTAAGAATCCGAGAGAAACCCCCAACGATCCAACAGATTTCTTTCAAGATGTCTGTTCCAAGATGAAAGAAACCCTCGTTTCTATTCTGAGGTGAAGAAAAAAAAAAGAAACCCACAGGCAAAAATCCGAAAAACCAATTGATTTCTGTGGGATTGAAACTCACGCCCAAACAAGTTTTGAGGAAGGCAAAACCACGGCCAAATTGGATCTGTGGAAGAATACACCCACGCTCAAATCGACCCCCAAAAGACCCTTGAAATTGTGGTGTCTTTATTTCCACCATGATCTGCCCAACTATGGCTGAAGTTCTACCAGGCTTCAAGAGGAAAAAAAAAATAGAGCAACAGATGTCCTCTTTTTGTGTTAGAGTAATTAGGTCAAGCAAGAGGTTGCTTGAAGCATTACACCCAAGGTATCTAATTTGAAATACCAAGTTTGTTGCCTCCAGCCCCTATATATATTAGATACACTAGGGTTTTAATAGGTTAGTGGGCTTTAGCCCAAATAGGCCCTCTACACCGGTCCATTATCTTATTGGGCTTATATTAGAACATACATGGGTTATATTATATACCCAACAATAATAAGGTGAAGAGTATGATTCGAAATGAAATATCTCTAATCTCGAACGTAATTACCAAATTACCGACTATATAGAAAGGATAGAGAAAGTGAAATCTCTACCTCAATGCATTCTGATAGATCGTCGTTTCTGGTTCTCACGTGTGTCTGCAAAACAGAGAGGAGTGACAGAGATAAAATTAAGTGGGGGTGCCATTATTGTTGAGTTGGTGATACAAAATCACTGGTTCTCTTTCATTCTTGGAGCGAGTCCGATTTGACCCTTTTAAGTGGGCTCTCTATAGATAGGGGTGCCATTACAAACTCAAAAAAAAAATAGAGAGAGATCTAAAGTGGAGTTAGTAGTACCTCCATCACCCATTGGCAGGAGTCGTCGCGATTGGATGCGAGAGATGCGAGGATGACTAAGCCTGCTGCAACCGAGGAGGGCCAGAAGCAGAGTCTCTCATGGTCGAGGAGAGACAACACGGCCAGGTATTTTGCACGGTTTTCCACCTCCGCATCTGCCCTTGCAGCCTTGAGGTAGAACCTACAAGAAGAACAGGGGAAAAGATGAACAATAAGCGCAAGTTTTCGTAAGCTCCTGTGATTATCTATAAGGGCATCTTCGTCATTTTCAACGAATCACATCAACTTACATTGAACTCTTAGGATTATCCTATGAGGCCATTTTTGGAGCATGGCCTATCTATGAGAGGAACCAAAAATTGAATGATTTAGATCATCCATTCATATGGGTGATACAATACTTTTTTGGCTTTTCTAAAGAACAAACAATACTATCCAAAGCAAAAAGATTTTTTTTAGAGAGTACCATGTTCCTTGGCCAACTGCCACATGTACATGGTGTACATTTTGTATGATCCTAGCCCCTTGATCAAGGGTATCATAAAGGATGTGTGTTTAAGATTATGATAAAGGATGTTCTTCTAAGACGACTCCAAACTATATATTGGTTATTTGGACACTTAAACCCTGTTTGTTTAAGTTTATGACACCAGATTGTGTGTGCCAAACCGATTATTACGCTCAAATTTAAACATAATTTTGAGTCCAATAATCGGTTTGGCACTCACAATCTGTTGTCATAATCTTAAACGGACATGGCCTTTGATCACCAAATGATAGCTCATTTGGATCAACAATCTGATTACTAAGGCCCTGTTCATTTAAGATTATGACAATTGATTGTGAGTTCAAAACCAATTATCGGACTCAAATTTACATTTCATTTTGAGTCCAATAATTGGTTCTTGACTCAACAATCGGTTTTCATAATCTAAAACGAACAGGCCCAATTTTGAGTCCACTAATAGGTATTGGACTGACAATAGTTGTCATAGTCTTATAAGAACAGGGCCTAAACCACATTTAAGTTGCTCACAATGGAAGTTCAGAGATAAAGAGAGGAGTATCGTACCATAAGAAGTTGTAGGTGGTGGGCATGGAACATTGATAATTGAGAACCTCCATCACTAGCCACTCCATAGCTACCACTTGACGCCTAGAGTAGATATTGTTCCCGACATTGAACGTCATTTCCATGATACTGAAAAAATCCAGAGAGCATTAGCAGCGAGTAATATGAGAAGCAAAATTTCTAATTGTACTTTTTATGTTGAAAAAATGAAAATAAAACAAATTTTAAGTCCATTTTTAATTCGAAAGAAACGAAGTAGCCTTAGAAAAAATGATTCATTTCACTCATTGTCCAACCTTGGGAAGTTGGCGAGGAGAGAATACTGATTCTAGCTATTCCTAAAGGACTTAGTTAACTATCGAAAAAGATTTATTTTTATCAAGATCTAAGAGGGAAAGTAGATAACAAGTAATCCTATCTTTGCGGGCCCTCTATGCATGATACCAAAATTGTTCCTTATTTGAGAATGGGACATTAAGGCCACTTTAGAAGCCATTAATTACATCATTTCTAAAAGTACTTTAACCATTATTTTCCAATTCATCATACTTAGCTTCAAAACCATTTTCTTATCGCAAGCAAATATTTTAGAGGTATCCAAAGAGACCTTACATCATTTGATATTCAGATACATTAAGGACCTGTTTGTTTTGGATTTTGCTAGTTGATTTTGAATCCAAAACTGGTTATTGAGCTCAAAATTGTATCAATTTTTTGTCTAATAATAAGTTTTGGACTCAAAATCAATTCTATAAAACCAATACAAAACAGGAGAGGATTTGATTTTTTTTTTTAACTACGGTTACAGAAATTCAATGTAAACATTCGTAAAGTGGTGGTGAATAAGTAAATATTACCTGTTAAGAGGCTGATTTTCCTCTATCCTTATAGTCAGCGTGCAACAGGATATTCCAAGTATTTGAAGGTATCGCTGGTTTTTGAAAAATCCTCTGCTTAGAAATCTGTCGAGCAGGCTAACGCCCAAGAAGAGAGTCTTGCAATGCAGCATGTGAGCATTCGAGTGCTGATAAGAGAAAGAAAGATTGACATTCAACAAAGGGAAACGATTTAAGACAAAAAAAGAAAGGCTACTGATGTTGGCACCACCATGTTTTGATAATTGTACTAAATTCAGAATGTTTTTTTTTATTGAAACAGCTTTCAAAGGTTTATTTCAGCTCGACAGGAGCTCTCAAAAGCCAATTACAGACGAAAAGACAAGCTGAGTTTGTGCAATTATTAAAACATGGCAATGTCAATATCAATAGCCAAAATAAATTCACTAAACAGAGTAGTTCTGTTGGTAGTTTTGCTAACCTACGCAGATAAATGCAAATCCAATGTTTGACCACTAGCTCTGCTTAAATTACAAACAAGTCCCTCCCATTTAACTAGTTTGTACTTTGAACTTTGTACTTTGTAGCTAGTTTTTCTTGTAACAGAACAGATTGGGAAAATCCGGTTTTTCTTTTTAGTGGAATCATTTTCAATAGGCAAATTTTCGTAAAAGCATTTTGCCGCTGACTTTTGCAGGACAAAATGAATAAGACAAAATCTGCTAAAAGTGAGCCTCTGTGGCTGTCTTCTCAGGCAAAAGTCACCCGATTCTGCGAAATTGCCTTGCAAATCTCAAGCAACAAACATAAAAAAGACGGGACTCATTGAAAGGGGCATTTTGGTACTAAGCAAATCAGGAAGAAATTTTTTTTACAAGTAACAAAACGAACTGCCTTTGTCAGCTGTCCAAGGAGGATCTCACATGCATCCGTTTCAGAACAGAGCAAGTAAAACTGATTGTAGTTGTGTACTTCGCCCAACTCAAGCAAACTCATGAAAGATCGCCGATTATTTGTAATTGTACTTTGCTAAACTCAAAGTAACCGATTCATGAAAGATCACTAAAATCGGCCATTATCGATTGAGAAACAAGTTAGGAAACGTGATTCGAGAAAATCTCACCTCGATTATCCAGTTCACCATCAGCAACCTCTGCTGGACGATTAGATCGTCGAATTCTGACGTGGAGCTGTATTCCTCGTTGTAATTGACAAGAAATGAATGTTTTCTCTCTCTGCTCCTAAATTTTTTATAGGATTCTTCATGCTCTTCGTCTTCGAAACTCAAAAGCTAAAACAGAAATTTCAGAACTTAAATAAGATATCAAAAAGGTATAGAAAATGATTTAATTAAGTTTCGGATATGAGAACTTACAGTAAAATCGTCTGAATACTCTTCTTCAGTTTCTGAAGGCGGAAAAGCTTTAAGACGCGAGCTCAATCTGGAGAGCTGCTGTGAGTATTGAAGAAACATAGAAAAACAAGTAGACGGATTCGAATTTTCAGCAGATCTTTCAGAAAAATCATCGGATGATTCGTTGAAAATCGACGGAGTGTAGTCTGAAAACTCTTGCTCTGAATGTTTATGTGAAATCTCTGCCTCGAGCTCTGAAAGTGTCATTTCCGGGAAAGTCGAGTGATCTGAATCTTCTTCCGTCATCTTCTCCGAGCAAGCGAGATCTGAATAGAGATCGTTTGTTTCTTTTTCTGCTGTTGATTCTGCTACATCCGACTCTGTTTTTGTTCCCTTTACAGAGAAATTTCCCTCAGATTGACAGAGATTTCTAGCATTTGCTCCAGAAAGCGAGTCGATGCAAGAAATTTCAGAAAATCCGATTCCAGAAGTAACTTTTTGTTCAATATCCGGTGCCTGTTTGGCGACTTTCCTTGATCTGGAACTCGGATTTGAATTTTTTTCAGTAAACTCACCGATTTTGCAGAGATTGCGTTCTTTCTCAACAAAAAAAGACTCGATGCAAGAAATTTCCGAAAGCTCCACAATCGAAGCTTGATTTGCCTCTGTTTTAGCTCTTTTACTAGATCTCTCATTTAGATTTGAGTCTCCTTCAGAAAACAAATCCGATCTGCTGAAGCTTTCCTCATCCGCATTTCCTTCATCTTCCTTCGTTCTTATATAATTTTTCTGCCTGAAATAAGCTCGCGTCATAGGCCGGAAATCTTTTCCAGGCGATTTTTCCGACACATCTGTTTGAAATGAAGTTCCGGAGACTCCGATCTGCTTCTTTTCTTTCTTCTGACGAGTAGATCTCGGTCTCTTCCCCAGATTCTCAGATCTGATTTGAATCAAGCTCGAATTACTCGAAATTTCTCCCGGAAAACACGAAGAAGAACAAGAAGCCGCTGCAAAGGACGAAATCTCCGTTACTGTGTCTTCAACTAGTTCATTCGAAGATCCGTCAACGATCGGAAAGATCGGAATACGTTTCCGGCGAGGAATTTTTGACCGGAGCTTCTTAGAGTAAGATACCGGTTTGAACGCTCGTTTTTTTCTAGAGCTACTCTGCTGAAGAATAGGAACAACTTTCTTAGGCATTTTGGCTGAATCAAATTGTGCAGAGAAAAATACAATGTTTCTTTGTTTTCTCTTGGAATTTGAAGAAGAGTTTGAGATTTTGAGGAAGAAAAATGAAGAGAGGAAGAACTAACTACACGATCTGCTCTTTCAGTGCCCTTTTATAGGCTGTGGTCAGAGTTAGGAATACTAGTAACCTTCGCTGAATATATTTCTCTGTGTCAAATGGCGCTTACTCTGCACATATATTGGACCTGCGAAAGTTATTAGGATTCCATGCGCACACACACTGAGCTCAAAACTACACGTGGCAAATGTAATGGCGGAAACTAGTCGATAGAGCACATCATGGGGCCTAAAAGTGTCACGTGGTGAAGCAATCCTAACCGTCCGATCAAAGATTTTGCCCATTAAATATGAGGCGTTGCGTTTGTCACATTTTGTATGACCAAGGTTTTAAATTTCGGAACGTTTCGGCTTATATTCCTACTAATGTGATTTCCATTACAGATAGACAAATATTCTTATCTGCGGTCCTCACAGAAATTTTGGGACCGAAATTCTGTAGAAGGGCTCAAAATTTCGGTAATTTCGGCCGAAAACTGTAAAGAAATAAAAAAAGTTAATATTTTATCAAAAAATTTCACCGAAATTTCGAATCTGGTAAATTTCGGCAGTTTCGGTTTCGGTCGTGACCGAAATCCAAAACTTCGGTTTAAAACCATGGTTATGACCACACAACTGATGAGAATTTTGGATCTTAATATATCCGAAGTGGACCCCACAAGATCAATAAATCTGCTTAACAATCTAATAGATGGAGAATTTTCACCATTGGATGGTAAAGTGCAAATGTTTGAGGGTCAAGATCATTCGATCGAGGGGTCCCATATTACCTATCAAGAAAAAAAAGGATCATCCGATCTGACCAATCTTCTTGATGGGTCCCACCAGATCTCAATTGTTAGCTTGCACACGAATAGACAGTCCCATGTGTCCAAAGGATTGAACAAAAATCGCGCACAACAGCTGATCCAATCTTGTCCGTTGGATAAATATCCTAGGGTCAGAAATTTTTTTGGATGGTGACCCCACTCAAGCATAGGGGAGAATCGGGTAGATCTGAATAGAGGTACATTGATTTCTAAGGGGTATTTTTGTAACAATAATAAATCCTACTCAAAATTTCAAACAACATCTCATTTTCTCACCTTCTTTCCTCTTTACTTTCCCTAACTCCTGTCATAGGGGTGTCAATCGATCTAGAGGGTCCGATGGACCATCCGAATCCAAATTTAAACAGACAGGACATGGACACATTGCGAGGATCCATGGACAGATTTCAGGACCCATCTTAGCGCCCGAAATTATTACCGATGGGATCCGGACAACCCACAAAAACCCGCAGGACATTCCTAAATCCGATATGTATTATAATATTTAACGAAAATACCCTCTTAATTTAATGAAGACAACAACAGTCTTCATTAACGAGGTGGCTGGTCTGATGTGCGACAAACCAGCCGTGAAAAGCCTCTTGGGATGGACGCTAGCAATTCCCTAAATTTTTATATCTTTTAAGAAATATTGCGGTATTTTAGTAAAAATAAGCCATATGCATTTTTTTCAAATGATTTTTATTTTAATATTTTTTCATTCATCTCTCTCAAGTCTCAAGTCACAAGTCACCATCTTCTCATCCTTCTAAATTGAAGAAATCGAACGGCTAAGTATAAGGGGGTCAATTTTGGCTCGGGCTCGGAAGCTCGCTCGAGCTCGGCTGGAATCCTTAACGAGCCGAGCCCGATTTAGGCCAGGCTCGGCTCGGCTCATTAAGGCTCGTTAAGAATTTAATATATTTAAATATATATATTATATATTAATATATACACTAAAAGGGTTGTCTAGGGAGTAAAAGGGGGAGGCAAAATATGTCACTTCATTTTAGGAACCCCATTTGTTACTTGGACCACCCCCATAGTGTAAAAAAAGTAGTGAAATTACACTATATAGGGCTGTCCAGGAAAGATGAGTGGTGTGAAAAAAAGCTCGGTAAGGCTCGCGAGCCTGGCCGAGCCGAGCCGAGCCGAGCCTGATTCGAGCCCGAGCCGAGCTTTTGAGCTTAACGAGCCGAGCCGAGCCTGGCCAAGCTCGGCTCGGCTCGGCTCGTTTACACCCCTAGCTAAGTACTTATGAGTTACATAATCGACTAACTTGATTGGAGCAAATTGGGGTCTTTTGAGAACACATTGGCCAAGTTTTCTATGAAACATCTACAGTACGGACTTGCTAGGCAATTTCGCAAAAAGTCATTTCGCGGCTCCCTTTTTTTGGGAGAGAACAGCCACCATGTAGCGGATTTTGTCTTATTCATTAAATTCATCTTAGGTGGCTGTTTTCTACTGAAAAAGACAAAATCTGCTACGAGGTGGCTGTTCTCACTTGAAAAAGTGAGCAGCAAAATGGCTTTTTGCAAAATTGCCTAGCTAGTCCGAGTACAGTACGAACACTTATTTTTCTAAATAACATGAAGGAAGCTTAAATTCAGTTTTCACTACATGGTATTTTTCAATAATCATGATTTTTATTTTCATAAAACTTACGGGTAATACGTGAGAAATTGTTGAACTATTCATTAAATTTCCATTTAACTAGAAAAAAGCAGGTTTAATTAGGAAATTTTGCATTTAATTTGAAAATTGCGAGAAATTTTTTAACTTTCGGAATTTTTAATGTTTAAAATGTGATATTAAAGATTGGGGATTTTTTTAAATAATCTTTGAATCATTTGGATGTTACCACCATTGCTATTTTCTAACTCGACCGTGGCATTTGTATGAAAATTCGACCCTTAAAAGCCTTTTCCATCATCACTGGCAAGATGAAGTTCCTAAGATTTTGTAAATTCTTGTCACAAAATCTGTACAGTTATTCGATGTTTAGAGATTTTAGCTGCTGAATTCTCAGCTAAGCAGTTTCCTAAGATGAAGCTTTGCTGATTTCTATAGAAACCTTAGTTTGGAGCTGAAATAAAACACAGCATTTTAAATTTGAATCTGGCACCCCAATATCCAACACATTTGCAAATGCAGATAACTCTTGCGTGTACAAACGCAAGACACCTCGATAACAATACATTATAATACACAGCTTCCCTATATTAATGATACATGCCCATGAGCTTTCTCTTGGGAGTTTCCATCTGTAACCAAATACAACTTTTGACTATCACAAATCATATCTATATCCAGAATTTTACCTGCATCTTCTGTTAATATGCTAGAACACGAACAATTTAGCAGCTTTTGGGCCAATTCGATGAGCTCTTCTAAGCTGCGTGGGATCCATAACACAACTCCCTCTCTCCTCTTCTCCTTTGGATCCCATGGATGGAAAGGAAATACTGTACATTTCCGTGGTGGGTGTGTTTTATCTGTTCAACAGATGAGAAATAATGCATTGAGAATTATCAGCAAGAGGGTACAAAATGTTTCAAAAATAGAAAGCAGCATTGATAGATTTTATTTACTTAGACACAAAATGTGGTATTTTGGATCAATGTATAGAGTAATGTGGAGCCCATGCGTAATTCTTGGCTCTGTTTCTTTCGACGTAAAATTGGCGTAAAACGAAATTTACATCCATTGTTAAGTGTAAAATTGAGTGTCAAATTTGTTTTACGCCCACTTTACGTCGAAATAAATGGAGCCAATAATAAAAGTACAAGTGGGATCCAGCAATCTGGTGATTCAAACCATTCATCTGTTGCCTTACAACGAATAGGTCACAGGCCAACCAAAAATCTCCTGCATCATACAATCCTAACCCTCTTATTTGTCAATATTTCTGTAGTGTTTTTTAAAAACTTTCTCTGAGTCATTCCTTTCACACCCTATCATTATAATTGTAGTGTTTTTTTTAAACTTTCTCTGAGTCATTCCTTTCACACCCTATCATTATAATTATTAGGATCGTCCAACGGAAAAGAATTTTGGGGCACGGGCTAACAAATGAATGGTTGCAATCATTGATAATGGGGTCCCAAGCCTCGACTTTTATCAGCCTTATTTTTCCAGAATACCATATAATTTCAGAATTTTAAAAGGCTACTGATATTTGCACTACCATGTTTAATAATGACATAAGTTCATCTTGTCTTTCCAAATATCAGTAGCTTCTATTATGATGGTATATATGTATGGTATCAACCAGAGAGCAGGTACGCTCAGACGGCCGTTTTCAGTGTTGGGATCAACATTTTTTTAAAAGAACAAGACCTTATGTTCTAACATCATCAACTGCAGAAAGCACCTGGAAAGTAGATAATACCTCTGATCTCTTGAGAGATATCGGAGAACTCAGGCATCTGTATAGACTTGGCATCTTCCAGTAGTTTAATCAAGGGCTTGCTTCCGGCCCTATGTCCTTCATCGAGAGGAGTGTTTCCCCATCTGAAAACTCAAAATACAACCAAACGTTTGTCAAGCTGATTGCAGATACTGACCAACCAGTTATCACAGCCAAATGAGCCATAAGGAAAATTTTACGCGAACGAGTTCTTATCTGAATCAAAGCTAAGAAACTTTGTACACAAGTAGTCCAAGTGTCCATCAATCCACATTTCCATATTTTTGAACAATAGTGTTGCTTTATTGAATTAAAAACATCATTACAGGAATGAGCAGTCCCCATAATTAGAGTACAAGACAAGGGAATATCACTAACAACTAGCCTGTGCTAATTCTGATTCCTTACTGCGCCCAAGATTCCATGACATTGTGTCGTTAGTTCGTCTGCATTTCCTATCTTCTCATTATAGATAAAATTTGAATTGCGGACCAATAAAATGTAACGAACATGGAAAATGATACAAGCATCTACTGATGTGAAAGACTGTAAGTACTACAACCATAACAAGTTGAAGGTAATGGGAAACTATGTCACAAATATCGTTCTCGGGAATTTCTCGGCAAGGGAAAATCTCGGGATATATCAATTTTTTTCATTTTTTTCGGGTTTATAACGGAAAAAAAAAATGATAAAAATAAAAAGATTTAAAAAATATAATAAATATAATAAAAATATCGTCAAAATATCGCGATATTTTATTATAAAAATGAAAATAACGCTATACTTTTAAATTCTAAGGATTATTTAGGGATTTGGTCGTTTTATCAAAATGCCGGAATAAAAACGCAATATTTTATAAAAATGAAAATAACGCTATACTTTTAAATTCTCACTAGGGGTATATACAAATAGTTTGGCATTGTGTAATGGGGTTGAATCTGGCACCCCAAAATCCAACACATTTGCACACGCAGATAACTCTTGCCTGTACAAACGCAAGACACCTCGATAAGAATACATTATAGTAAATATGTAGAATAGCATATTATATTCGATAAATGGAAAGTCGATCATTTAAGAGACAAAGGTAAGATCATGTGGAGATTTGTTCCTACAAATTTCTGAGAATGATTGAATAAAAGGAATATATCTTTTTAGGACAAAAGCAAATCAATGAAGAAGATCAACAGGCTTCTTAAGAGATGGGATCTAGATAGAAATGAGTTTGGGGGTTCTTAGACATTGGGATTCATCAGTGATCACATTGCAAGAGGAAAAATTAGTTCTTCTTCAAAAGCAAGATTTCCCAATTCTATCAAATTCAACTTCGATGACAGCTCTAAGGTGAATCGGATTTGGCAGGGGTAGGTGGTGTATTTAGGAACAAGAAATTTTATTTTTTTTATGTTTTTCAATAACTTTGGCAAAAAAGATTCAGATGAAGCAGAACTTACTTTTGCTTATTATCTATTGAGTCGAGTGCCTATTCTTGTGTTCAACGGAGATGCAACCAATGTGATTTCCTGGGAACTTTTTGCAGCTCAGGTCTTTAGCAATCAGCCCATATGCTGGGTGAGATTTGGGACCTCTATAAGGCCAAGTTTAAAAGTTCGGACTCAAACGAGAACTCGTCAAGGTAAAAAGGATGGACTCAGGTGAGTCAATGATTTACACGGTCAATTGTTCATTGAATCAAGCGAGTCAAATGGGTTTTTCATTGAATAAAGTGAGTCAAATGGGTTTTTATTGAGTTGGTTGGACAACAAAGCCACGGAATAACCGAGTGACTCGGGCAAGTCGATGATTGACTTGAAGAATTTTTAAACATAGTTAGAGGTGTTTAAACAGTGTTAGAGGGTTTATATTTTTCTTCTCTTCAGTTGAGACTTGAGAGATGCCAATGAATAATGAGAGAGGGTTTAAATAGATTGACTTATGTGTGGGGGCAGTCTTTGCCCCTTTTTTAAATTTTGTTTTCACTAAACTCAACTCACTCAACTAAACCTTTGTCCCAAACTAGTTGGGGTCGGCTAATGAATCCTTTAGAAAATTTTCATGAAGAAGGTGAAAGAATCTACCCGGCTCAAATTGACTAAGTCTAATCCTGACAATAGTTGGGTTCGTCTTCATGGATTATTTTCTTCCATTCTCTCCTATCAAAGGTCATGTTCTCTGTTATGTTCCTAGCCATCAAGTCTTTCCTCACTGTTTCTACCCAAGATGTTTTTGGTCTGACCCTACCTCTTTTTACTCCATCAACTTGGCACGAGTCACTTCTTCTCACTAGAGCATCCAAAGGCCAACGTTGAATATGCCCAAACCATCTTAAGCGGTGCTCTCTCATCTTCTCCTCAATTGGTGCTACCCCCACCTTTTTACGGATGTCTTCATTTTTAATTCTATCTAACCTTGTGTGCCCGCACATCCATCTAAGCATTCACATCTCCGCTACACTCATCTTATGCACATGCTGCTTCTTGGTGACCCAACATTCTGAGCCGTACATCATGGTTGGCCTCATAGCTGTCATATAAAACTTTCCCTTCAACTTGGTAGGTATTTTACGGTCGCACAGAACTCCTGAAGCATGCTTCCACTTCAACCAACCTACTCTTATTCTGTGGTTAACATCCTCTTCAATCTCTCCTTCCTTATGTAGGAATTTGAACCAAGATAGCAAAAGATATCCTTCTTAGGTACCTCCTGTCCGGTCATATTTACTACATCATCGCCCGTCTCCTTACATTACTAAAGTTGCACTCCATATACAATGTCTTAGTCCTACTCAGTCTAAAACCTTTGGATTCCAAAGTAGTTCTCCATCTCAACTCAACTCAACTCAACTAAACCTTTGTCCCAAACTAGTTGGGGTTGGGTAATGAATCCTTTAGAAAATTTTCATGACCAAAGTAGTTCTCCATAAGTAAAAAATTTCACTATCTTTTAATAAATTTGTTTCAAAGAAATAAATTTGTATCATATATTTACTTAGGGAAATGTTATCAGCACTACTGTATTTTGATGAGGGCACTCCTCACTTTATTAAAAGTACGGTATGACCCGCACTATAGGATGATCCAAACCGTCCATTAGATGGGCCATAGCCTAAATAGGTTGTGCCTCAAAAATCATTTCCATAGGTTGATCCTAACCCTCCGATCTGAATTTTAGAGGGTTGATCCTAACCCTTTGTAGATCGGAGGGTTAGGATCAACCTATGGAAATGATATTTGGGGCAAAGCCTGTTTAGGCTGTGGCCTATCTAATGGACGGTTTGGATCATCTTATGTGGTAGGTCATACAGTACTTTTAATAAAGTGATGAGTGCCCTCATCAAAATACAATAGTGCTAATAACATTTCCCTTTACTTAACATGTTTTTTTTTTTTTGAAAGGGAAATGATAAATGCGCCCCTTCTCATCACTTGGGACACCCAGGTGCAGTGTACGATGGCAATCGGGTCCCTTCAAACCTCCCATGTGATGTACAACTGCCTCTTTGTAGTCATAGATTACGTACACCTGGGTAGGGGTGTAAACGGATCGAATTCAAAGCGGATATGGCTATATCCGAATTCGATTACAGTATACATTATCCGAATTCGACGGATATTTAATATCTATTACTGGATTCGTATCCGTCGGATATTGTTCGAATTCGGATATTATCCGTATCTGTTTATCAGGTAAATTTGAACATTTTATTGCAGCACTTTATCTTTCTTCTCCTTCTTACTCCTCGAATGAATTTTCCAAACCCTAAAACCATACCTCTACCTTCTCTTCACAAAATTAACTCTCAAACCCTAAAATATATGAGATCCTCTTCTTCCTTTTAAACCTTTTAAACAAAGGCAGAGAGAGAGAGGCGGTGGGGATAGATGATGGTGTTGGTAGTGGTCTTTGAGTTTTTTTTTGTTTTTTGTATATGATGGAATGGGTATGGGCTATTTTGAATAGGGGAAGTGAGAGTGCTGATGGTGGAAGATGAAGGGAAATGAGGATGGAGATGGGGATTGGGTTAGAGATGGAGGTGACTGGCGGTGATGGAGGTGGCTATGAGATGGTGGAGAGGGGCGGCGATGGATTTTGGTGGGGTTGGAGGCACCAAGTAATGCCGAAGATGTTGTCTCAGCCTCCTCCTTTCTCCTCTCTCTTGCTTCTCTTTGCAAACCTTAGAAGTCCCCTCTTTTAATTGCATTTTGGGTTTTTATATAACCCTAAGTTGAAAAATTGATCTAAGCCGTCCATTTACCATCAATGACCTAGATGGCCTTTTTGCTTTAGAATTCTCTAGAAGATATGCCATATTCTTTCAATCACCATCATCCATTTGTCTCTTTCATCCTATAACCCACATTTGCTGCTTCATAAATAAGCCATGTCAAACTCCAAGAATGCCCTTAAAATGAGAGATTGCTTCATTTCCTACCCAAAACACCTTTTGTTTTTGTTTTTTTTTCTAAAAAGAAAATTCACTTTTCCTTTAGAAACAAAAGATAGTGTGTCATTACTAAAAATAAAATTTAATGATATTATTAATAATAAATAAAAAGGATTTACTTCTCGGATTCAGATGTTAAACGGATCGGATATCCCATTTATCAGATTCCCATCCGCTAAGAGCCGGATATCTCATAAACGGATTCCGATAATATCCGCTTGAAACAGATTCGGATAATATTCGCTTTAAATAGATTCAGATGCGGATGGTAATCGAATTTTCGAATATCCATTTACACGCCTACACCTGGGTGTCCCAAGCAAGGTTTTAAATTTCGACCGAAATCCGAAATTTCAGACCGATATTTTGGATTTCGGTCAACACCAAAACCGAAACATCCCGAAACCGAAATTTCCGAAACTTACCAAATTTCGGCCAAAAAATTTGGAAAATTTGGTCGAAATTTCAATAATATATCATTATTTTATTCCTTTACGGAATTTCAACCGAAATTACCGCAATTTCGGAAGAAAAATCCGCCGTTTGGATTTTGTCTACCCAATTTCGACTGAAATTTCGGGATTTCGGCTAAAATTTCAGTTTCGGTGAATCCCGAAATTATAGCCGAAATTGAAATTTAAAACCTGGGTCCCAAGTAATGAAAAGGGGCGCATTTATCATTTCCCTTTTTGAAATGGTGTTTTCACTATCTTTTAATAAATTTTGATTATTGTTTCAAAGAAGTTCATATATTTACTTAACATTTAATGGAGTTTTGATTGTTTGATTCATACCTGAACAACTGTTGACTGCCATAAATTGTCTACATTCTTTTTATTTTTATTTTTTCATGATTTCCGTGTATCTATTTGTTACCTTATAGGAGCTTTTTATTCGGCAGATTTTGGCTACTCATACCTACTTGAGTATTAACTAAATTTTTTGATATGATATGAAATTTTTTAACACAATGACAGTTCCAAAATGTCCTTTTTAGTTGATTGTCATAAAATCCATAGAACAAATTGCAACGAGTCGTTATAAATATTATACCACCATTGCCATGGACCACTTAATATTCAGATGAAACTAGATAGGTAAGGATTGAACAGAACTGAAGGTAGGTTATAAATATTTATACATAAAAAACTGCATCATATATCCCATATGACTTCAACTAAAAGCAGAAAATGTGCGGACCTCAAATAAAGTGCAAGATTCATATATGGGATTTGCTGGCAACCACCGCAGAAGGCATTTTGTGGATGGGCTGTTGCATGTGAGAGCAGCCACCTCAGATGGATTAAATGAATCTGCTGAAGTTTTTATGTGATGTTCATGGGTTCATGAACATAATGGGGGGTTCTGCCTTTGATATTTGATCCAACGGCAGCTGACTTTTTCAGAATATCAAGGGTGGTACCTATGTCGTACCCCCATTACTCTCATTAAAAAGTGAACACCAAATAATTTCACTATATATGTATGTATATCCAACATGTATATGTATGCACACACACACAGTTATACATTCACAAATGAAAAAAAGTTTTATAGTTGAAGTTTACCTGTCCTTGGAGAGAACACTTGCGCCAGCTTCCACCAGCATTTTTGCCATCAAATATGACCCCTCTGAAGCTGCTATATGAAGTGGGGTCCGGTGATCATAATCTTTGGAGTTCGGATCAATGCCGTAGGACAAAAGCTTTTTCAAGAAATCTGAATCCCCCCTCGCAACAGCCATACAAAGACAACTACCAGCATCATCTACATGGAGCAATGCTCCTTCTTTGAAAAGTAAAGAAGCCACTCGATCATGTCCATTCTTGAGGGCTTCTAGTAAGGGAGTGTTTCCAAACTTATCTAGTTCAACAATATTTATTAGCATAATATCAGACTTTTTACTTCAATATATCATAATATCAAATCAAAGAATATTGAAAAGCCACAAGCATAGGAATACATGAATGCAACAGTTAAAGATGTTACCAAGAGTATTAGTGTCCAAGCCTTGTTGAATCAGGAAATACGCAATGTCTTCAAACCCTCTTGATGCTGCAAGATGCTGTTGAAACAGAGGAACATTAAATCAGTAAATCAGTATTCCTTCACTGCTGCTATAAAAATGTACAATCTAATTTCAAAATCTCCTAAAGAAAGGAGTGGAGATTCCTTTGGCCAGTAAATGACATTTGCTTGACATTTTTGAGAGGTCCCAATAAGCCTTGCGGGCAATTCTCTGGGAGTAGAACCTTTTCCTAGAGTCCTATAATTTGAGTGCCTGCTCTAAAAGGTGAGATTTTAATTGAAAATCAATTAGTTGATGAATAAATTTCATTAATGACCCCTTGCAATTTTTTCGGTGATTTAGGAGAAGTAACCTGCACATATTAGTACTATGAAATTGGAGTTTATTTTTAGAGTATTTAATATCCTTGCAATGAAACTACTCTTCATTCGTTGATCAATGGAGCTGTGGAGGCTGTCCTGTGGAAAGGTTGAAATGCTTGTGGCGCATCCTGTTTCCTTTGGTAGTATGAGGTTTTTGGAAAGAGAGGAAGTTAGAGTCTTTACGGATGCCTGTACTGATACAAAGGTTGATGTCAAAGTCATTATCCTTAAAGCCTTTGAAAGGTTCAATGGCAGGTTTCTTTTAATGGTATATCATCGTGTCAAAATATTAGACTGGATTAGTGCCTGTAGGAAGACCTTTAGAAGCAAGCAAACCTATTTATTCCTTGAACCTTCCCAGACCAAAAGGAAGGGAGGAGCATTAGGTGAGCTTTGGAGTGATCATATCAAGTAGTAAAGGAATATGGTTCTTGCTTGTCCCATCCAACAGGATTCACTCATGCTTCAAAGCATTCTAGCATTGTGGCACAACATTAGATTGCCAATGAAATGCTCCCAAGGAGGATTTCATTCAAGATCTTATGCTTCTAATTCGTAGGTTGAAAGAATTATCCACAATGATTGTAGATGGCAACTCGAGAGCTGATCATTAACAAATTTTGTTTTGCAATCGTATTGACTGAAGTCACAAATATTGTTCTCGAGAATATTTCGGCAAGGGAGGGCAACTCGATAGCTGGTCATTAGCAAATTTTGTTTTGCAATGGTATAATAGACCTAAGTCACAAATATTGTTGTCAGGAATATCTCGGCAAGGGAAAATCTAGGGATATATTAAATAATTTATTTTTTTGGGTTTATATCGGAAATAAACAATAAAAATAAAATTATTTTAAAGATATATAATTTAAAAATATATAAAATAAAAATATTGCTATATTAATGCCGTAAATGATAAAAATGAAAATATTGCTATATTTTTTAAAATCTCGGGGCTTTTTCTGAATTTTGTCGTTTTATAAAAATGTCGTGATAAAATCACAATATTTTGAAAATATCAGAGATATTTGTGATAGGTATTGACCTAGAATCACATGTCAGAAAATATGGCTGATAAGAATGAAAATATGGCTATATTTTATAAAATCTCGGGCTTTTTTCGGGATTTTGTCGTTTTATAAAAATGTCATGATAAAATGACAATATTTTGAAAATGTCGGAGATATTTGTGACAGGATTGACTTAGAATCACATGTCAGAAAATATGGCTATATTTTATAAAATCTAGGGGTTTTTTTGGGATTTTGTCGTTTTATAAAAATGTCGTGATAAATCACAATATTTTGAAAATGTCGGAGATATTTGTGACAGGTATTGACCTAGAATCACATGTCAGATGTATAGTTTGTTTTTCTTTCTCCCTGGGTGGGCTGCAGCTTATATATTTTGTTTCGTTTTGCTAGTTCAAAAGAAAAGGGAAAAAAGATAACTGTTAGTCAAAGTACCTCTTCAGCAATGGCAGTTTAACAACCCAATTCTACTAAACTTCCATCCTTCGAATGGATAGACAATGTTCCCAATCACATTTCCAGGAGTTCCACGAATGCATAAATGGCTTACTAGCTACTTGAACAAGACATTCAAAATATTCATAAGTGAGTGTCGTACCAAAGGTGACCTTCCATCATAATCTGTTTTATTGGGATCTGCTCCAGCTCGAATCAAATCCTTCAGGTGATATAGATCTCCGTGATAAGCGGCACTGTTTACCCTTAACGCAAGCTCGGCTTCTTGCTTCCCGATATGAAATGTGACGTCAGATTCCAGTTGCTTGATTCGTTGATTGGATTCTTTGCCCTGTCAACGAGCATGTCTGTTAGACATATTATGTACAAATAATCATTTTCATAGGCAATTTTTCACTTGGGATAAATATTCCATAGAATTGCGCAAATGGTGAAATTTTTCCAAAGCATAGAGTACCTCTAGAAGGTTGCTCAAGATAGTTCTCCCATCAGAAAAGCATATTTCCAAGATATTTGAAAAAGATTGTTTATCAAGTCGCAACAGTCTACATAGTTCACAAACACGAACTGTATAAGGCTGGGGAATGTTGCAAAGAATTGCAATTTCTCCAAATGAACTATTAGGTTCTAGAAGTAAAACAGTCTCTCCTGATCCATCTTCCGCTATGCCTACCTCCTCCTGTAACCTCCAAAATAGATGAGTTAAGAGCCATTAACAATGCAGGTATTACAAAACTCTGTGGCTATTACAAAAGGAACTCATTATTGCATTTGGTAGCAAAAATATAGTAGAACTGCACAACAGTAATGGAACACTATGGAAAATGCAATACATAAAAGTTTGGGTCCTTTTTTTTTCCTTTAATAGGTAAGCTGGCATCGAACTTGCAAAGCACCTCCAGGCACAAGACGCAGTAATAAAAGTTCTAAGTCAATGCATCTAATCATTAGAAATGAAGATATGTATAATTCCAGCCAATATTTAATAAAGCAATAAGATAGACCAGTTAAAACTGGTAATTTTAGTGAACCTACTTAAGGAAAGATGTGTGTCCCCAGGCTTATTGATAGCTTTTAAGTGTAAAGTTACAGTTCGAGAAAATGATGAGCTCCATTCATTACTGAAACACTATATAGTGGCTTTCCAGCAAATGAGATATCTCAGCCATTCAGTTTATAATATATCACAATGATCCTCCTCTTTATTTTGAAGGCAACATACTTTATATACGGATGTCCACAAAATATAAATTGATAAAAATAGCAGGTGATAAGATATTGATGGTTACCAGTACACCATCGCAGACAAAATAAAGTTGATCTACTGCATTGCCCTGTTCCATGATTACTTCCCCTGGGAGAAAAAATTCCTCACGTAGTCTGATTACCTGCTCGAGTAGTAAGAACATGTGAGGAAAACTTTCTCAGGTCTAACTTATTTGTGATATGCAATCATGCTAAGCCCTATAAAATACTTGTTAAGGTGAGAAAGATCAAAGAAGCATTCAAATAGATTGTCATTAGATGACACAAAAGCATATCAAGTACTAGAGTTAGCATCTTTGAAAGGAAATTGCCTAGTGAAAAATAAATGATTGATATGAACAAAGGAATGAAATGCAAGCAGCACTCTTCAGCTTGTCTAGTGAAAACCGATTGTAAGAATACAACCAAAGGGATACTCACAATTTGATTAATGAATTCCAATGAGCATCCTTTAAAAAGAGGAACTTTCTCAATGTATGGCTTATACAAATTTTGTGAAATCTGCAAAAGGAAATCACTCCATTACTGTACAATTAACCAACAGAAAATTATAAATTGAATGGGCACGGGTTTCATTAAGATAAATTCGGTAGAAAAAGAAACTAAAGAAGTCATTCTACTAGTAACATGGGAAAAGTGACAACAAGAGCAAAATATAAGTTTCTGCAACATAAAAAAGCAAAGCATAAATTCAAACAAGCAGAGATTTCTTTCCATCAAATATCATCAGAACTCTTTCATATGCAGCCTAAAGGGGCACCTTGAAACAATGCATTCTTTAAGCAGCCACAGGACGAAATTGAAATTGAAAGAAAAGGAAAACATCAGATAGATGCCTTTGACAAATTTTCTCAAGTTTATTTTGATCATAAGAGGATGACGAAAATCATCTTGAAACCAAAGTCAAACATCACTATAAACACAGAGGTAAGAACCAAATCAAGACAGTTTTCTTGTAATATTCTAAAGAAATTATGGATCCTTCCTGAACCCCTTCCCCATAATATTCTAAAGAAATTATGGATCCTTCCTGAACCTTTTCCCGTGATAATTCTACAGAAATTCACAAGCATAGGCAATCAAATGCTATGAACTTTGGTTATGGTACAATGATGTCATAAAAGATTGAAGATATTATACTGGACATCTTGAGAAAAAAACCTTTGCGCATTACTGTGCATGTTTGTTTGCAAGTCCAGCCTAAGAGGCACTAAGTTGCCCGTCTCAATATTTTGCCAAACATAGAGGATACATTCGTGTGAAGAAAGTTTAGTACGACATCCCATCAATCCATGAGGCTACTCATTAGACAAATGATTTAAGATTCGTGTAAAGTTCGTAGTTTACCAAAGCCACCAACACTAATAAGATAAATGTAAGGTTCTTCATTCTTATATAACATCTCATTTTCTATGCTTTACCATGAGCCAAATCCTTTCTTTTCCTTCCTAGTAATATTCTTTTGGCATGGTGCATTCTGTGTGTGTGTGTGTGTGTGTGTGTGTGTGTGTGTGTGATGTACACATATATTGAACCAGAAGGTAGCTTTCCTATTATGAGCTTGCTAGAATACACATAGCACATGTTTGGGAAAGGAATGGGTGGACCACACCAGGGAATGCTTGTGGTCTAAATATCCAGTCAGTTGGACGACACTAGCCCTCCAATCAATGACTTGCAAATGGATGGTTGAAACTTATTTGACCAATGGTTAAACATCCAATGCCGTTGATTGGAAGGCTAATGTCGTCTGACTAATATGATTTTTGAACCATGCACTTACCATGGTTTTAAATTTCCATTTATTTCTATTTCCATCCTTGCCGAAACGCATAATGAAACAAAAATTGTAACTGTATATAATATATTATTTCAGTACAAGCTTCTAAAAATCCTATAAAATCACGAAAACATAAGGCTCCGTTTGGATGCCAGAAAAAACAAGGAAAAATCCTAGAAAGTAAAAATAAACTGTCGAAGTTTTCCCTCCAACAGCATTCCCAATGTGCTTGGTATACCGGGGAAGTTTTATTTCGAGAAAAGCAAATCTCTTGTCACACACCAGTCAGCCCATGTGGCAAATGCCTTGTCGCATACTCCGGTTTTTTTAATTTTAAACTTCTGTCATGTAGAGCACAGCGAAGAAGGGCGTTTAAAATTGGATTTACGATTTTAATGCTGTGATGGTGAACTCCGGTCGGAAAAAATTCTTGGTATGCAGAGAGAGAGAGAGAGAGAGAGAGAGAGAGAGAGAGAGAGGTGATCGTCTTCAAGCTGTCGGTTCTGGAGGGGTTGGCTGACTGCGGTTTCTGGCGGAATTGGGTGGCTACGATTTTCTGATTTCAACATTGTGAGTAGCCACCATCTCCAAATCCCATCCTTGCGTCGACACAAAGGGGTCGATTTCAGCACTATGATTTCTTGCTTGTAGTTTCTGTGGAGAAACAAACCAGAAAAGAAGGCTTCAAATGATGAACATGGGGCTGATGAAAGAAGGTGGCAAAAAGATTGCAAGCTTCCCAGGTATGGGAAGGGCATGGCAACCACATGGTAAGAAGCTTGCAAGCTGCCCATGTATGGGAAGGGCATGGCAACCACAGGGCAGTTTGCCTCTGACAGAGAAATTGGATCCCAGTTCATAAACTGCTCACGCATGAGAAATAAATAGAATGGAAATAGGTGAAAATCAGCTACGAGAACCCAAATCCATTTGGTGATCAACTTGCACCGGAAAACCAACGACGGAGGCGATTCCCCAACGTCCGGCATCATCCTCAATGTTGTCGTGATTCACTAGTTTCCGACTTGTGTCATTCCTACGCCTCAAGTAAAATCTCCACCATTTCTTCCCTTTCCTTGTGGGTCAAACAGGCCCTGAAATCGGAAAATTTTCCGATTCCAAGTATTCCCATTCATTCCCTTTCCCTGTTGGTCACTCTTTCCCTTTCCCACTCTTCTCAGAGCATCCAAACAGACCCTAAGGAAACATATGCAAATGATGGAAATTTAAGATAAAAAGTAAGGAAATGCTAGAAAATTATTTATTTTATTCAAAAATATAGAGAACAATTAATTTATTATATTAAATGTATTAACAATTAATCAAAATAATTAAAAATTATGAAAAATCAGAATGAACAAGATCTATGTAAACAAGACATTCATATTATTACAGTGTAATATGCTACATTTTATAACCATTCAAAAAAATTGCTACATCTCATAGTAGTATATAAAAAAAAGTATTAAACTTGGGATTTGCTAGCGTCCATCGCAGAAGGAATTTCGCGGATGGTCTGTTGCATCTGACAGCAGCCACAGAGGCTCACTTCTCAGCAGATTTTGTCTTCATTCACGAGGTGGCTGCTGTCAGATGCAACAGACCATCCGCGAAATGCCTTCTGCGATGGACACTAGCAAATCCCCATTAGAAAAACTAATAATATCAAGGCATTAGCAAATTTATTCGTGCCCTACTATACATAAAATTTATTTTGTATTTTCTCACTATTTTTATCTTTGTTTTAATTTTTATAAAATGTTAAAAATTATTTAAAAAAAGAAATAATATCTTTGTTTGTCATTTAGTGTACTATACTAGTGATTGATATGTAATTATATTTATATCAATTGCATATGAAATATGGTGCATGTATTATGCATCAATATTTACATTAATTACATATAAAATGTGGTATGTAGTGAATTACCATATATGCACAAGTGTTCGATGTAGCTAAACCATTATGGGTGGTTTTTTGTTTATGTGATGGTCGTTTAGTGTGCATTTGTGCTTCTTCTAGCACTTCCTGATGTTTCATCTTAAATATCCATCATTTGCATATGTTTCCATATGTTTCTGTGATTTTATAGGATTTCCACAGAAATTTAGATCCGAAACTGAAATGTTTATTTTCATTACTACCAAACAAGGTTTTAAATTTCGGTTTCGGTACCCATTTCGGACCCCACCGAAATTGGGTAATAATTAAAAAATATTATTTAATTAATTTAAAAATTCCGAAATTTCGGCCAAAATTTGGTATTTCGCCAAATCCGGGATTTTGGCAAATTTCGGTTTCGGTCTCCACCGAAATCCGAGATTTCGGCCGAAATTTAAAACCATGCTACCAAAACAGAAACCTGATGGGCTATTTGTAACATTCTCCACATTGAAGAAGGGAATCTGCCGATTAAATATTTAGGGCTTCTTCTTGTCACCAGCAGGCTCAAATCAGGAGATTGCCAACCCATCATTGATAAAATCAGGAAAAAGATTTCCCATTGGACTAATCACCATCTTTCAAGAGCAGGTAGGGTGGAATTAGTAAAATCTGTTCTCTGCACTTATCAGGTTTACTAGTCTTCAGAATTTCATATTCCCTCTTTAGTCCTCCAAAATATTGAAAAAGTGTTCAGAGATTTCATCTGGGCTGGGCCCAATCTTGAGAAAAAATTCCACCCAATTTCGTGGGATGTTATGTGTAGACCAAATAGAGACGGGGGCCTGGGAATCCGAAAGTTACAAGACCTCAACAACTCTGGACAGATCAAGCAGCTTTGGAATATTATTTCCGGAAACAAAAGCCCTTGGATCATCTGGTTCGAAAGGAAGTACCTCAGAGGTAGGAGCTTATGGAGTATTCCTATGCCCTCCAACCCCTCGTGGGCTGCCAGAACCATCATCAAGGCTAGAGAATTGGCAAGGAAGAATACTTGTTATATAGTAGGACCTCAATCCATCCTGTTGTTTTGGACAGATCCGTGGCATCCTGATGGCCCCATTGTGTCTCAAACTTCTTTGGGATCTCTCCCCAACTTCATTCCTCAAAAAGCCACAATTACTGATGTTATCAATGAAGGGTGGTGGGAGACTATCCAAGAACAACCTCATCTGCAAGATCTAAAAAAAATCATTAATTCTGGGTTATACTCTATTTCTTCATCGATTCCTATATGGATGCCGCAAGCAGATGGTAGGCTGTGTTACGTGCCTAGATGGGTCCCACTTGGGAGGAATAAATTACTTTGGTATTTTAGAGAATAAAATTAGATCTTACCACATCTGATATATATAGTAGTTAGGATATTTTACGATGCTATATATTTAGTAGTTAGGATATATTAGGATGCTAATTTAGATTAAGATAATCTTTATTTAGTTATTTCTCTTATTATCATAAGATCTTTCAAGATCTTTCTATGCTTATCTGTAAGTGCTTTATATAAGCACATATTACATTTAATGGAAATGAATGAAGAAATTATCTTAGAATTGTGTCTTTTTGCACAAAGGAGGACTGATCCTTCCCTCGAAGTGGATCAAGAGGCTGATCTTCCCTCTAAGAAGATCAATCACGTTACGAACCATTCGGGTTCGTAACATTTGGTACCAGAGCAGTTCGATCTGACCTCATGTAAAAGAAAATCGAAGAAATAATGGATCGATGGGAGGAGGATATAAGAGAGTTCAAAAGGGAACTTGCGTTTATGAATGCCAATTTCAACAAGATGGCATTATCACTTGGCGTGAAAAAAGAAGAACCTCCATGTCTGCAGAAGCTAATGGAAGAGTTCAACGAGAGCGCCGTCGAGAAGGCTTGCACAGTGAAAAAGAAAAGGCGAAACAGAAAAAGAGGAGAAAAGAAGAAAAGAGAAAGAAAGCAGATAAAAGAAAAAGTGGAGAAGCTACAAGAGAAAGTCGTCGTTGATTTTCAATGTTGTCGAGTTCGACGAGTTCCCCATCGAAAAATCCATCGTTCCTCTCAAACCGTTCAACACCATCAAGACGATCCTCATCCTTGATCTTCCATGCATCAAAATTACTAACATTTCAAGAAAACATGGCAAAAGAGCTTTGATAAACAACACGACGAAATTCATTTGAAGATGGAACTGCTACGACCCTTGGCGATGACATGCAAAATGATGACCAATTGCAAGACGAAGAGAAGAAGATAGAGAGCGAGAAAAAAGAAGAGAAGAGACCAGATTTTTGGCAAGTCCTGCTCAAAATCTCATTTTTCACCAACTGGCCAGTGCTTAATCTCCAACCTTGAGGACAAGGTTGATTTCAAGAGAGGTGGAATGTTACGTGCCTAGATGGGTCCCACTTGGGTGGAATAAATTACTTTGGTATTTTAGAGAATAAAATTAGATCTTACCACATCTGATATATTTAGTAGTTAGGATATTTTAGGATGCTATATATTTAGTAGTTAGGATATATTAGGATACTAATTTAGATTAAGATAATCTCTATTTAGTTATTTCTCTTATTATCATAAGATCTTTCAAGATCTTTCTATGCTTATCTGTAAGTGCTTTATATAAGCACATATTACATTTAATGGAAATGAATGAAGAAATTATCTTAGAATTGTGTCTTTTTGCACAAAGGAGGACTGATCCTTCCCTCAAAGTGGATCAACAGGCTGATCTTCCCTCTTAAGAAGATCAATCACGTTACGAACCATTCGGGTTCGTAACAGGATGTCTTCCCAAAGTGCTTGGAATGCAATTCGTATAAAAAAATCCAGCGCCCCAGTGGGTCTCATCGATTTGATTTACTGGTCACATACCAAAACAGAGCTTCACTACCTGGTTAGCAATTCAGAATCACCTCCCTACTAAGGACAATCTCACCTTCTTGGGGGCCATCACAAATAGATCTTGTCTTCTCTGTAATAGAGGAGTGGAAACCGTTGATCACCTTTTCTTTTCTTGTGCTTACTCAGCTTGGATATGGAGATCCATCTTAAAGCAAATCTCATTCAGGAAGAAGCAGAAAAGATCCATTGGTGCAAAGGAGGAGTGGATTCGAGAAAAATTTAAAGCCAAAGGTCAATCTGGCTGCCTTGCTAGGATTCTCTTCACGGCATCTATATTCTTCATCTGGTACGAAAGAAACTGCAGGCTCCATGACAATGTCAAGACCCACAAAAAAATCTGCTCAATAAAATTATCCGTACTGCAAGAGATCGTGCTCTCTTTCTCAAATTAGATGACGATCCAAATGCAGATAGCATCAGAATAGCTAAGTTATGGAAACTTCCGCTATTCCACCCCACTCCTGTACTGAGATTTTGCAAATGGATGCCCCCTCAGAGCTCTGAATCTAAACTCAATACTGATGCTTCGTTGAACTCTGACTCAGCTGCTATTGGAGGTCTCATCAGAGACTCCTCTGGGCGAATCTTAACTCTTTTCTCATCAGATTGTGACATTCATTCCATTCAGGAGATAGAACTCGAAGCTATTAGTTCTGGAGTTCGTTTGGCTAAGCAAGCTGCAATTGACAATCTTTGGATTGAGTCGGACTCCCTCCAAGCTGTGATGATAATCAAAAGAGAATGGCATTGCCCTTGGCGGAAAATACCTGCAATGGAAGCCCTCCTTTCCGAGCTCAGTTCATTCAACTCTTGGTGCATCTCCCACATTTGGAGAGAAGGAAACAGAGCAGCTGATTTTCTTTCTAAAGTTAACTGTATCTGTAAAGGGAACCCGATCCCTGATTCTCTCATCCCCCAGGAATTACTTGTAATTGCCTCGGAGGATGCTTCGGGTTTGGAATATCTTCGTTTGTAATTGGTCTTTTTTTCAATATATTCTGGTGGGGGTCTGCCTAACCCCAAATTACCTACCAAAAAAAAAAAAAAAAACAGAAACCTGACACCTTGGAACTGGCATCTGTGGGGTGCTCTACTCATTGGTGGGTCATAGATGAGCAAGGATGTGTCAGGTGTATTGCTAGCAAAGGCACAATAGGAAAGCTACACACAAACATACATATGTATATCTATACTATGTTTTGTATTTAGGAAATGATATCCACACTCCCTTAAGTGACATTATCAAAACATGGAAGGATAGATCATAGATATCATTTCCTATATGTATATCTATATAGATGATATTCACACTTTATTTTGTTTTTGGAAACCCTCTCTTTATTTTTATCATTTTTGGATTGGCTGTTGATAACTTGATGGGACTTATAACTTATTGTTAACTTACCAACTTCTCCAAAAGCTTAAGCTGTTGGAGAAAGGCGTTATTTATCTTTTATACTTTAACACTCCCCCGCACATGTGGCCCACTTTGGCAAACACGTAGCACACGTGGTCCCACTTTGGGCCAACCATCACATGTGGATTTTTGCTATCCGGGAGGTTTGAACTCGAGACCATTGGCTCTGATACCATGTTAAGTTACCAACTTCACCAAAAGATAAAGAAGTTGGTAAGTCAACACTTATAATAACCATTGAGAGAAGTGGAAAATAAAGAGAGGGTTTCCAATATCAAAACAAGGGGGTACAGGTACCATCTGCCCACATTGTGCGCCTATCTCTCTCTCTCTCTCTCTCTCTCTCTCTCTCTATATATATATATATATATATATATATATATATATTGTACACATAGTTACACTTTGTTAAACAAACAAAGTGATACTAATATAACATGTTAAGGCAATCCACAAAGTTGACAAAACAGCAAGGAAATTAACTAAAGAGCAGGGAATTAGTTTATTTCAAAAAAAAAAAATCAGAGATTAGAGAGAACTTCGAAAAAAATATAAAGATATAAATCTAGAAAAAATATTAAAGAAAAAGTTAGAATAAGTATACATATGTTAATGGATGCTAAGTTCCCAATAAAAATCACCTAACCATGTTTCTCTTCTGTAAAAAAAAAAGAAAAAAACACTTCCATGATCTACTAATTTCTAAATTTTCCTAATTTTTTTTTTGAAAGATGACGAAATTTCATTAATACTCTAAAAATTACATCGGGGACCAGGAGTCCCTCCTGCCATTACATAGTAACAGATAAAGCTGGCCAGGACATACCTTGAGCCAGAAAGTCGAACAAAAACAACAGAAATCTAGACCCTTTCTTCCTGCACCAAACAATGGGCAGATCTTACACTACACACTCAGACCAAAAACTCAATTACCTTCCGAAACCCTTTGAAAGATTGTCTTCTCCTAGCAACAATCCCCTTCTGAAACCTTTAGAAGCCTCTGCAAGATCTTTATTTCTTGAGATCCCGTTCCCATCTTTGCATTTCGGGTGGAAAAGCATGGCATTCATCAAAAGAGACTTGTCATCACCATCTAGATAGTCATTCAGTTTGTACCTTTAGAGGACTCACCTATGCCGAACACTTTTCCAACTCCTCCATAATATGCTGGATTTGGAAATTGAGCATATCAATGAGGAGGTCCTCCAGAACCCGATCCAAAAATCTAGGACTTTTTCTGCTAGCAATCCTTTCTTCCACCAGCCGGATACCCACCGCCTTATTAGCTTCCCAATTTTGCCTCCTCGCAGCCCTTTCTTCATTCAACAGTAGTTTGAAGAAAGAGTGTTTGTACAACGGCGAATATGTGTCTTTGACCGTGGCAGACCCACAGAGGCTATACAATGTGAACGGCCTGTCTTGAGACTCTAACTTGAGTAGTTTCCATTGCTTCCGAAGAAGATCTCCCGACATTTCTGTGTGGGTTGGGTCGTTGATGGAAGCCCTCTCTTCATCATAGATCATCGTTCTCATCCTCTTAAGAATATTTTCTAATACCAAGATTTCCATAAATAACCGTCTGCTTCGTCCTCCAGAGCAAGAAGAAGAATCGCCTGTATTACCGTGGTTTTCCATTCCTACTTTGTTGAGCTTGAGAACAAATAATACCAGGAAAATCCAATGAGATCTTCTTTGTGACTCTTGCGCCTCGTCGAGATGTTGAACTAGAGATACCCTTTAATACCAGTCTCAAACCCTAAAAACTTCCGCTCCTAGAAAAGAGTGCTAAAAAAGAGAATTACTCAAAACGCGTGTTGAATAAATAGGGATTATAGCCCACTCCCTAACAACCAAGAAACAATAAGATAATGGAGACTTCTGCGATACGCTTTAGTCACTATGGCCTCACGTTTAAAGAGAGTACTGAAAGGTGGGGCCCCCATACCCAAAAGGCCAAAATCTACAACCGACTGGGGAAAATACTAATGGCTTAACCATAAGTGGAACCAACCCTGGGCGATTGGGAGTATAATTTTAGGAGATTTGAAAGCCTGCTGTTTTTCTTCCTTGACTCTAAATTTGCTTCCAAAAGATTCTCCAAAATGTTTGTAAGGAGATTTTATTTTGATCTTGCCATCCTGGCCATGAGATTTAAACCATGATGATAGCCGTCAGAGGCTCGGTAATCGAAGGTGTTCCTTACTTTTGAATGGAAGCCATCTATCTTGCTTTTTCTTGGTGGACAGATCCAGCCAGGCAACTTTCCGCCTAAGGGCAGGAGGGTCCATTGGCTTAACTGGCTCGGGTCCCGCCAAGGACAGACAAGATTGACCTAAGCTCCTATTTTCAGGTCCCACCACACCTTTCTCAAGTCTTTTCTCAGGTCCACCCTTGGGCAGCGCAACAGAGAGAATTGATTGGTTAGGTTTGAAATTTGAATTCATCAAGGGAGCCGAAGGCTCACCGGGAAGCCATCCCTAAACCTTCGGGAACCTTGCAGCTGGCGAGTAGTTGCCCAAGCCAGCAAGGCCCAAGGAGGTAGAGGACTCAAGAATGGATGAACAGTCACATTTTTTATTTTCCCGAAGATCAACCCTGATGGTATAGACCTTATCTAAAATCCTGATTCTAACACAGGAATTGGGAAAATGCCAACGGGGGGCTAAGATTTTGGCCGAGACAAAACTCATACAATGTTGGTGATTGCCTTCCATCTTGGTTTCCACAACTTTACCAAAGAGACTCCCTATAGCCTCTACCGTTGATATGGTCCAAGCGTGCAATGGGATACCATAAAAATTAACCCAAAGAGCTTTCTCACCTTGAAGAAACTCCCTTTTCCACGATGAGAGAGAGAGAGAGCAAGTGATTACCAAGAGCCTCAGATCCCTTAGCGAGAATCTGCGATGCATGCATTTCTGTTTCAAACATAAAAAGGATCTCGTCCTCCACCAAGATACAAGGACATTGTAAAGATGGAATATTCCAAGTCTTTTGTGCCCAAAGCCAGAGATCCTCTAGGGTCCCATTATGATCTTTCTTTTTCCCTATGAGACAGGCTTTTAGGGTATCCATTTGTACCCCCATTTCCCTACGCAAGATAGATAAAGATGGGCTCCCTGAGCCCTTATGTGGGAAAATTTTACCAGAGTCAGGCCATCGATCATCCTCACCACAATCAACCTCTAACCGAGGAATTGAGCTAGCACGGGCTACCCATTTTGAAGGCTTTTTGGTCCGTTGACACCAACGGCATTTATCCCGCCACCTAAAGTTATAGGGAGAGCAAGACCAGACCCCAGATCTATTACCTTCGCCTTTGGAACTCCCCCCCCCCCCTCCCAAATAGAGAAGCAGGTGAGGGGATCGTTTCACTTTAGCTTGCGTGCAACTTCTGCATCTTTTCCGCCATCTGAAATTGTGGTAGAGGCAATAGGGGCACTGTCAATCCTCTGACCATCTAATTGAACTCTTTTCCGCCATCTCTGGCATCCAAAAATTTTGGCCACCAATCTAACGATAAATTTTCCTAATTTCAATTAGTGTAATAATTTAGTTTTAAATATACTGAACATTTTCTAGTATACTAATAGTTTAATATTCTTGTGCAGACATGACAATGTATTAGGCATCACAGAGTTGTCTTTTTCAACACCCTACAATAATGCCAACTCTGAAAAAAAAAAAGGTTTGTAACAAAGATTCCAATTTAATCACATGAAACTTTAAGATACAACAATACATTCTTACAACTGTGGTAATGCTGCATGAGAGAATTCCAAATATGAAGCATCAATGTTTCTGTAAATAAATCAGATCGTTAAAACCATGCAAATTTCAAACCAAACACTTATTGACAAAGCATGAGATAAGCTCGTACGGGGAAGAAAGAGATGTAACAGAAGAACCAGAAAGAGTACAATTAATCGGTTAACTAATTTCAAGCGCACAACACAGAAGCATTGTTCATTTGTTCACTAAGGACAGAGATGATATGTTATGAACTATTGCCTCAAACTCAGACCTTAGCACGAATAGAAACTGGAATATCCTGAAGAACAGCAGCCTCTGTGTAGCTGCTCTCGTACTGTAAGCGAAGGTGCCCTTTGATCTGGTCACGTAGATCCTTTCCAAGTTTATTTCTGTTCATGTATTTGATAAGATCTGTCATTTTGTCCCTAAACCTTTCTGTCTTCGATCCTTTCACAATTAGGGCTGTCATGTTTCCAATCAGATAAGCCCCCAGAATCATGTCGAAAGAAACATAAATCATGATGAATATCATTTCTCTCCCATTGATTGCATGTATATCTCCATAACCTGGCATATGAAATGGAGGGCACAAACACGGTTGTAAGTCATAACTGAGAATCCAAATTGTGGTAATGGGCATCTTAATTGTTAGCAATACCAAAGAATAAAATTTAAATGGCACTCTAGTTCTGAAATAAAATTTAATATGCTACTATATATCTGGGCTCATGCATAAAGGAAATAGAAAATCGCATGGATTAACGAACAGCTTATGGGCGTGCTTAACATAAAGAAAGTATCATCAAAAGCAATACCAATCCCCATAAATTATGCAGACAATCATGAATATTGTCCATTTCTGTCCATCTTCTTTAAC
Organism: Tasmannia lanceolata; assembly: GCF_043159265.1. Classification (NCBI taxonomy): domain Eukaryota; kingdom Viridiplantae; phylum Streptophyta; class Magnoliopsida; order Canellales; family Winteraceae; genus Tasmannia; species Tasmannia lanceolata. The sequence continues at coordinate 4,825,290 of NW_027518721.1, forward strand.
CTCTCCTCTGTTGGTGTTTTACATACTTTATAATTTCTTCAACCTTTTCATTGCCCATTGTGTCATAAGTAGGCACTGCAATCCATGCCTAAATCTAAAATGATGCAAACAGAAGTTGAAAAATATAGTGACTCAACAATGTGAGGGATGGGATTATACAATATGAACTCTGAGACAACATTACCAGCATGTTTCTTTGAACTTTTCATTCAGGCATACTTGATCCTTGCTTTAAACTTGTTTTTTTTTAATGGTGAATATGAAGATTTGTTAAGAAAAGAGTGAGAAGAGAAAATCAACCCAGATGGTCAAGGCCCAGCATACAAAGATGAAATAGAAGAGAAAAGGATTGCAGCAAAGCTCATTCCTCGAGAGGAAGATGATCATGGGAAAAAAATACTCCCCCTGGTAACCCCACTACAAGCAAATGAATCAGCATCTCCATTGGCTGACCAATATGTAGGCTGAAAACTGGAAAGTAATATCGTCCATCGCATAACAAATGTCGCCATAAAGCCACACCTAACTTATTCACCGTCAAGGATTAAGTATTCAAGCTTAGCATCATCAATGTGCAGGATACCCATTCTTAGCACAAGAAGAGGGGGTGCAAACAAAGCCCATCCCATCATAATGCCATGATCTCTAAGGACACCACCCATCCCGGCAAGACCCAGGTTCCCTAGGCTAGAACCATCAAAGTTGAACTTCAGCATACCAAGGGTGGGAAAGGACAAACAAGAAGAAGGACAATCAATGGAGATTGGACTTTCAAGAATCACATCCCACGGTAAACGTAGGGTGGCCTCAGAAAGCCTGCTCAGTTCTTTCATGTTTGCAGACCACGTCTGCAAGCTTAATCCACAAATTTTCAGCCTACAAGAAACTAAGATGGCAGGCTTATCTGTATCCTCTCTAAGAGATTTGAGGTGTAAGTATAGTTTTTCTTTTTCGAGACTTGATTTCGTTGGGGAAACGGGCGGGATTTTGGTGGCTTGGGACAGATCTCAGTTTGAGATGGTAGAAGTGATTGGTTCTTATTGAGTTACAGTGTTACTCAGGAAGAAGGTAAATGGATCCTATTGCGTATTCTTCGGGGTCAATGACCCAAACTTGGTGGTGGCTCGTAATCTTTTTTCGGGTTGAGTTAGATGTGATCAGAGAGAGACGGCTGGACTCGTGGTCTGTGGAGGTAATTTTAACGTCACAAGATTTGTTAATGAACACACTAGATGTGTGAGGATCTCTCCTAGTATGCTTGCTTTCTCTGACTTTAAAGGCAAGAATGCTTTGATAGACCTGTCCTTGTCTGGAGCACGATATACTTGGACCAGAAATCAAAGTAGGTAAAGATTGGATTGCTTCCTTGTATGCTAGGCATGGTTGGACCATCTCTTGAATGCATGTCAGATTGCTCTTCCTAAGACGATTTCAGACCATTGTCCTATTCTACTGGATCCGAGGATGAACTCGGGGGGTTGTCCCCTTTTTGCTTTGAGATAGCGAGGCTAGAGGAACTAAAGATGTTTGTGAATATGGAAAATTGATGGAAAGAAGCTCGGCTTGTGGCCCAGTTGACATAAGAATTGGGATACATAAATAATGATAATTTGCGAAGGATCAGTACAGAAAAAGAGAAGGGGTGCTGGAAAAATAAAATAAAAAATAATGAAGTAGGGATACATTACTATTAGCAATATATGTTAACGAGACTCATCCTATATAATAATATAATAGAAAAAAAAAAGCATAAAAAAAGAAAAATAGTAGTATAACCCCACCCACCCACCCCGACCCAACACACACATTCACATGCACACAAAAAAAGCCTATAACGCATTCTAGCCTTATGGCTACCCCATCCCTCGTCGCTAATTTGTAGGAGCCTTAGGCACTAGACAAAAAGTCTATCACCCACTAAAGATCCTCCCAAAACTCCATCCCATCCCAAAAATTCAGCTTCAATTTTCCCTTAGGGAAGTGTCGGGGCATTGATGGTCTCCTGAGAACGGTAGATGGGGGTAAAATTTGGGCTTTCTCGGTCGAATAGGGATCCAAAACTCTATTGGGAACTGGGTCTGAGTTTCAGGTGATCCTTTATGGAGTTAAGCATCTAGAACAAGCACAGTTGGAGCAGGTGATCATTGAAGGAGATTTTGTTAACGTGGCCGGGTGGTGGAGAGAGGACATCAATCATCTGCGGAGATTGTGGATGCTATCAAGGAAATCATGGACATTTTAGAGGGTCATAATGTAATGCCAGTCATGTTTGGCGGTCTGCCAATTCTGAGGCAGATGCTCTTCCCGCTCAGAGGTGAGAAAGGGGTCAATCAAGCTGTTTGATCAGGCGATATGAGTCAGGGCCTCTCCAGCCGTCGTTTTACTACGATTATCTCTGAATTCCACCATGTTTTGACTCTCTCTTTTATCTTTATCTTTCTTTTTCTTATTTTCCTTTTCTCAACTTAGTCTCTGTACTTGACCTCCTGGGAGATTGGGTTTCATCCTTTTCATTAATAAAACTGCATCATTAAAAAAACTGATCCCCGATCTTTCTTTTTTTGAATGGTTATCTCATCCCCAATCTGACTCTAAACATTATCCCCTTACTGAAATAATCAACAACCATACAAACATGTTCAACTATCAAATCCAATAAATATTCTAAATTGCAATTAACTCGCTTATTCCCCATAGCTAACAAATTAAAACTATCGGGAAGATCAAACATAATTAAATCTAAACATGTATCTATGTAGACAGTGATTTAAAAATGAATGTCTACATCTCAAATCTAGGGGAAGATTTAGCGCCGCTGACATATTAACGAATCTAGTGGGAACCCCAGCTAAGCCCAGCTTGGCTACCCAAACATCTGTAAGATACTGAGCTTCCTTTTTCAGGAACCTTCATATTCAAGGGTATTTCAAGTAGTTCCATTATTACTACAACAAGTTTCTATCAATTTCAAATTCAAAGGTTTCATGTATCTTTGAAGTGTGAGTCCATAGTAAGTTTTCTTTGGTTACTCTTTAGGCAATATGTCTGTAATCACAAGAATATGTTTAAGAATTTCCAGTTTCAGTACCACAAAAAAATGAGGTTTCTTTTGAAAAATACTAGTGAGCAAAATTCCAGGTGGAGTCCACCTGTTAGATGCCCCAAACCATTCATCTTCTGGGCCCACTATGGATGGGCCATTCCCAAAACTCTGTCGACCCTTGCCCTCTGATTTGTGAACATTTTTCCACTGAATGTGAATCACTCACTTGTTTTCTTAACTGTCCATTTTGTGCATAGCAGAATGGTCCATCAATATAATGGGACCCAGCAGATAAAGGGTTTGGATCATCGAACGGGCAGCCCACACCATTGCTTTTCCCACTAGTATTTCTCCAATGGAAAAATATACATGAACAACATATAAACGTAATGCTTTTGGGAAAATGACTGTAGAATAACAGGTAAAAGAGAAACTTACCAACAGTTGCCATGGTGACTATGGCAAAATATAGAGATGTCAAGTACCGCTTCCAAAGATCAATATCTCTGAAGTGTGCATAACTATAATCACCTAACTTTAAACTTCCTATCCATGTATACCCTTCTTGAGAAACAGGCAGAGTGGTAGCCAGAAAATAAAAAATGCAGGCAGCTGTATGTGTGCAATAGAGCTCAACAACAATGAGTTTCACTATCCTTGTAAATAAGTAATTAATGCGGATGTTCTTCTCTAGCTTCTGGAAAAACTCCGTAATTTTGATGGCACGAGTTAAACGAATCCATAAAAGGTACCTCACTTCTTCTTTTCTTCCACAGGCCTGATTTGAGATCATTGTCTTAGAAAGAATATAGGAAGAGTGTTGCTTGTTGATAAAACATATAGGAAAAGTTTTGAAACAGTACAAGGATTGTCAGAACTACAAAGATTGGATGTTACACAACAAATTATATTCATAAATCAAAGGAAACTACTTCTCCTGCACCTTAAAACCTTTCTAAAGAATTGTATAGGAATGCATCACAATGATCTGGGAAAAAAGGTAGTAAATGCCTAAGTGTATGGGAGACAATGCTTTATTTAAATTTGGGTATTTAAGAACCCAGGAAGCAAAACCAATAGTTTAGTGGAAACTCCTTTAGAAGAATGGCCATATTAATATGACAATATAACTAATCATTTCGAATTTTCGATAGTCGTAAATAAAATGTGAAATTGTTGAGTAGTGTACTTCCCCTCGAATGATGAATCCCCTTAAAGGAATACCTTGGAACTCATAAGGGATTTACTAGTCTATGTATCATTCCATTCGATCTTTTATAGGTTATGACGGAAAAAACATATTACTGGGTGGACATGCTTATCCATATAGGAAAGTGTTTTGTGTTCTTGAGACAAATAGACTAAACACTTTCACTAAAAGTGGCTGGGGTTGCGTTTTATTTATGATCAAAAGATGAAATCTATGAACAACCTGTGAATTAGTTCCAAGAAAGCTTCCATTCAATCTTTATAGGTTATGTTGGAAAAAAACATGTTACTGGGTGGACATGCTTATCCATATAGGAAAGTGTTTTGTGTTCTTGAGACAAATAGACTAAACACTTTCACTAAAAGTGGCTGGGGTTGCGTTTTATTTATGATCAAAAGATGAAATCTATGAACACCCTGTCAATTAGTTCCAAGAAAGCTTCCATTCGATCTTTTATAGGTTATGTCGGAAAAAAACATGTTACTGGGTGGACATGCTTATCCATATAGGAAAGTGTTTTGTGTTCTTGAGACAAATAGACTAAACACTTTCACTAAAAGTGGCTGGGTTTGCGTTTTATTTATGATCAAAAGATGAAATATATGAACACCCAGTGAATTAGTTCCAAGAAAGCTGTCATTTAAAGACAAATTTTTCTGCTCACATCAGTGTTTCAAAATGTGACCAAAGTGAATCCTAGTCTGCTCAGCACGGCGCGGCCGAATACTCAGTTGATGTGGTTTGCTACTCAGGTTGACACAGTCATCACTCGGAACAGTCAAAAGAGTTTTGATTGACTTAATAGAGAAAGCCGCATACTCGAACAAGAACTCGGCCAAGGTAAAAAGTTGTGTCGACGATTGAAGCATAGCATTTTGAAACAGTGGTTCACATAAGTTATGCTACTCAGATGCCTACAACAAAGACCCAAAGTATCATGAGTGACAAGACATGATAATGATACTTGTATTGGATACTTCTGTTTGTAGAATTAACTATTGTGATTCTCACGCTGCATTGGCAAATTAAATACCACGCCTCTTTCCAGTTAGTGGTGCAAATTTACAATTTAAATTTTGAGTATGTGAATCGTGTAAATGTTTGAATTGCCTTTTGACTTTTAAATTTTTTTTCTGCTTCATTGAAAATCAAACTTCTGATAAACTAAATTTATCACTCAAGGGGACAGTACACTTCTCATTTCAAGATGTTCTGTTTTCTAAAGTTGACATGCATTGACGTTTTCGACCAAAGAGGAATGATTGCTGAGAACAAGCATAAGCGCATTATGGAGACTATTCAACCACAACCCTTTTGAGTTATGTTCTGTGCAAGGTCTACGATGTTGTCTTATTTCCAAATTTCCAAATCACAATAGTTCAACCCCTCAAGTTTTTGACCCATGCTCAACATGGTTGAAATTCGCATTTTCCGTCTTAGACCTCTTTCATAGATGCTAAACCAAAACATGTTGTAGCATCGCCACTATCATATTTGCGATTAACCATGTTTCAGCAATGCATGTGTCTGTTTTAAGAGTATGTGTGTGTGTTCACGATAATTTCCATGGATTGTGAGTTCCTAAAAATTGAAAGAGTGATTTTGCATTTTTTTCAACGATCGGAGTGTTGATTCAACATGACATGCCATTGATTGAAGATTTAATATGCCTAGTAACAGAGCATATGAAATCTTCCCAACAAAGTACACACTTGTGCTCAAATAACAAACGACGAACAAGAAGATCAATATATATATATATATATATATATATAGTGTACTTATATACCAGGCAAGAAGCCACTAGTGAACACCAAAATATTACATGCACCGGATTGAAATACATTAATTTCTTAACAGGGGAATAGAAATACAGACAGAGAAAACTGACAGGTCCAATGACAGAAAATCAACGGCATTGCACAAATAAAAAAACAAATTTAAAGAAGGGAAAATTAAAATTACAACCCCGCCAACTTTCTGACACATTCAACGATAACCCTATAGTAATTTGAAACTCATCAACTACACCCCGTGACTTTTCAATGTGTATAAGGTACAACCTCTCCTTTGATGGTCCGTCACGTTAACTTGACAGAATGACTCAAAGTATAAGGTAGACCCCATCCAATTCTGAAATGATTCATATGCAGCTGGGTTAAACCCGAGATCTTAATTAGCATTGATAGTTGTTAAAGTATAAAAGATAAATAACGCCTCCCGGATCGCAAAAATCCATATGCGATGGTTGGCCCAAAGTGGGACAACATGTGCCACGTGTTTGCCAAGTGGGCCACACGTGCAGGGGAGTTTTAAAGTATAAAAGATAAATAACGGCTTTCTCCAACATCTTAAGCTTTTGGAGAAGTTGGTAAGTTAACAATAGTATTTCAACTGACGGGTTCTACCTTATACACATTGAAAAGTCAGGCGGGTGTAGTTGATGAGTTTGAAACTATAGGGTTATCGTTGAATGTGTCAGAAAGTTTTGAGGGTGTAGCTGTAATTTCCACTTAAAAGAATGCATGATTTAGGAATAAGTGTACCTTGTAGATGTAATCCCAGGGCAGACAACTGAGAATGTCTACCACGAAACCCGATTTCAGGTAACTGTTGAAAAGGAGAAAAAAGAAGATAAGAAATTCAGACAATGATCATAAAATAAATGAAACTAACCTAAAAAGAAAAAGGGGGGGTGTGGGGAGGAATTTAAGGGGATAGTAAACTGACCGGAGGGCTATACGCTTGCGTTTGTAAATCATTCTGTAGGTCTGGGAGTCCCGGTAGGCGAGGAAGAAGCGGAGGACTATGTCCACGAGAAAGGCAAGTTGACCGGCAATGTCTAAGAGAAAGAGTCTTTCCGGTAAGCCCCGGAAGAAGCCAAATTCCAGAGGGGTGAAAAAAGAAGAGTAAATTGCTAATATCAGTATGATGTTGGTCCATATCTGATACCACCTGTGGGGAGGAAGAAATGTATGTTAGGAAAAATCAATCAGAGACCTTTAAAAGCTACAACCATGTTTTGATATCTGCCCAAACCCGGGAGAGCTTTTTGGGACATGTAATAACCTTTGACGATGATAAATTCCCACCCGCTGTAGGTATCACCCACCTTAACCTTTTGATGTCTCTTTAGATACTTAAAGACAAGATGGGTGAGCGAAAATATCAAAATATGGTTGTGTTCCCTGTAATAATCGGGGATTACATGCAACAGCCCAGCCATTGAGGAGAGTATTTGGAGTAGGAAGTCAAAGGGAGGAGACAAGCATTTTGATTTGCAATTACTTAGGAAAATTGTGGAAGTAGTGTTTGGTTACGCGGCACATACTAGTATGGGACAAAGGCTTACTTGAGTTGAGTTATGTTTGGTTGCGCGGTATATATTGGAGAGTAGGAGAATAAGTACAGAGCATCATTACCAATATAGGGATCCACATCACCAGACAAGTAATTATTACATGTGAGATATTCAAGAGAGTCTAATGCTATTTTGGCAACCAAACACGGAATGAGATGTCAAACCCAAGCCAAATTCCGACGACTGCCAAGCTTTTGTGCCGCCAAACACACCCTAATAATCGAGAAGAAAGGAAAACATGGTAGGACCATAAGAGGAATAAGTAGATAAAATGGGAAAACTTAGTTTTTTTCATCTCCTTGGTATTAGGACTTCCAAATTAGTAGTTCATCCATACAAACTAGCTTTTAATGACTCGTTCCTTAGCTAACCACTTGCTAACTTCCTTATCAAGTGGTTTTCTTCGTCTCCTTGGTATTGGGACTTCTAAATTATTCCTCCATACAAACTAGCTTTTAATGACTAGTTCCTTAGCTAAACACTTGCTAACTTTCTTATCCCTTCTGAAAACATGTTAGTGCCAAAATATTTGAAACACACCTATTTAAATGACATCCCAATACACTAAATACTTTTTTATGATTACCAACTAATGATTCTCATAACTAATATGTTACCCTGTAACCCGTGGCGGAGTCAGGATTTATACATAAGGGAGGCAGGTTATACACAAGGCTGGGCCCAACTGGGTTGGGCCTATTAAGGAGTTTGGCCCAACTCAACAGGGGCAGCTGCCCCCCTTATGCTACATGTAGCTCCGCCCCTGCCCGTAACCTTAACCCATCGTCTTTTCCCTCCCATGCAAGTTCATTCAAGCACTTAACATCCCTTACCACTTGAAGAACGACTTTACCCACAATGTCGAAAGTAAGGGAGCGTGAATTACATCTTTAATATTCTCCTTTTTGCGCCTCGAAGAATATATCGTTGTCCATTAGATGTAAAATTCATCTTTGATTTCATGAAGTCCCAGATGATGTGCCTAGTGTGGCAAACCACTGCACCGCTAATATTTGCAACCCCCAAGAGGAAGAAGACGCATGTCTGCGTAGAAGGATGTCCCTTGCATGATCCATTGGAAGTTTCAGCATACAGTAGTACTCGTCGACTTAGGTGCATTAGTGGCGTGGGCTGGAAGGCATCACAACTTGGAAAGTTTCCAACTCCATTGATTCAGCCATATTTCTTTAAAAGAACACATTTCTTATTTTAAAAGGCCATATTTCTTTACAAGCATATATTTCTTATTTTAATAGGAATCCTAGTGTAGTTACTATATAAGAGGTTGGGAAAGTTGCAACATGTTTCTTATTTATTATGTAGGAATTAAGGAAGGTTGAGAGAATAGAATTTTAGGGTTTTAATTACCACCATTAGATTAGATCAAGTGCTTAGAGAGGAGTTTTATTTAGAGTATGAAATAATGCTTTTATAAATACTCAAGTGCAAGGGCTGTTTGCACAATTGACAATTATTTTTTTGAAATAAAGTATTTTGGCTTTCTTCATAGAAGAAATCTTGTTCTTCGTGGATTAGAAGAATAGCTTTTCGTGGGTTCAACTAGCGCCTTTCGTGGATTCGAAGGTTTATTCTGATCGATGTTGGACTCATTCTTCGTGCTTCCGGCTATGCCAGGTGGTATCAAAGCCTTGCTACTTTCCATGGCGTCCCACGAAGAACGAGAAAATCAAGAAACTGTGACGGTAGAGATGTTTAACAATCTCCAGGCCACCGTTAACCAAATAGCGAAGCAATTGGCACGGTTAAATCCTACTGAGTGCGAGCAACCCCAAATCAATGATGGTGATCGGTGACGGCACGCTCAAGCTCTACACCGAGTTCCACGCCCCGACTCTAGAGTTAGATATTTTCCTAACGATTATTACTTTAGCGGAGGAATTCGAACACATCATCCATCCGAGGTTTATTCGTGTTCGCGCTCCACAAACTGCGGCTCGTGATCGCGAATGTCGTATTAAGGTGGATTTGCCCGAATTTAATGGCCAACTACACATCGAAGATTTTCTTGACTGACTCGCGGCGGTCGAGAGATTTTTCGACTACATGGAAGTTTCCGAGGAGAAAAAGACAAAACTAGTGGCCATCAAACTCAAGGAGGCGCTTCGGCATGGTGGGAACAACTCCAACTTTCTCGTACAAGGATGGGAAAGAGACCAATCCAGACATGGGCACGGATGCGTCAAATCCTTCGTGAGAGATTTCTACCCATTGATTATGATTATAACTCTTTTTACATGAGTCAACCCATGGTAGAGACACCACAGACGGAGAAAGTTAAGGTGACTTTGGATCTTCCTGTTGTGACAAGCAAGCTGGCCGAGGCATTTCCAACACTTGGAAGAGGACGCGGAGATGTTCTTTCTACTTCGGCAACGTCCAAAGCCCCATGTCATGATTCGTATGAGTCACAGTTCGAGCAACAGGTCATGTGCTACAACTGCAACCAATTGGGTCACAAATCCGACCTGTGTCCCCAAGGTGGTCGGCGTACAACACATCTAGCCGTTGGTGATGATCTTGAAGATGACGATCTGAGGCAGTGTAATATAAATGAGCATAAAGAGGAGCAAAATATGGAAGAAGACCTCATTCCTACCATTTGTGCTTTCGAGTAATACTTAGTGATGCATCAAGTTTTATGTCCATCAAAAGTAGAGGAGGACCCCAAACCCTTTCAAGTGGAGCGACAATTATGTTTGGCACGAAAAGAATCTCTTGTCAAATCAAAGAAAGAGAAGAAGAAGAAACGAATCTACAAAGGTGTCAAAAAGAAGAAAAAGAAGCTCGATGAGTACAAATCTAAGTACAATGCCGAAAGTGCCAAGTTTGAATTTAGTAAAGTCTTTGAAGTTGGAGAAGCTACGACGGCATTGCCAATGAACATGAACTCGAGGTTGAGTTCTCCTCAAGTGGGGGGGGGGGGGGGAGGGGAGAATGACGTGGGCTGCAAGCAAGGAGTTTTGGAAACTTCCAAATCTCCCAAAAGTATCCAACGTCTCTTTCTAAAATTGGGAAAAGAAAGGAAGCATCATACTTTTAATTCAAAGCAATTTCTATTTGAGTCTGGTTAAATTAAGGAACTTAGTTATTTATTGCTTTTTAGGAATTTAGGTGGTAATAGTTGATTTAGAAAGTAGAGTTTTACTTGGAGAATAAGTTAGTGTTTTATAAAAACCTATGTGCAAGGGTTATTCTACAGTTCATGTTTGTTTTATGAAATAAAGAAATTTTCTTCTTTCTTGTAAGAGAAAGTTGTTTATCTCATTCTTCGTGGATTCAAAGAATAGCTCTTCGTGGATTCGACGAGCACCCTTCGTGGATTCGAAGGTTTTTTTTATCGGTGGTTGACGGAGATCAGTCCTCGACTCGTTCTTCGCGCTTCCGGCTACGCCAGGTGGTATCAGAGCCTTGCTACGTTCCATATATAGTTTCCCACGGAGAACTGGAAAATCAAGAAACCGTGACGGTGGAGATGTTTAACACTCTCCAGGCTACCGTTAATCAAATAGCAAAGCAATTGGCATGGTTAAATCCTATTAAGCGCGAGCAACCCCAAATCGACGAAGGTGATCGGCGACGGCACGCTTAAGCTCTACGTCGAGTTCCACGCCCCGACCCTAGAGTTACATATTTTCCTAACGATTATTACTCTAGCGAGGAGGAATTAGAACGCATCATCCATCCGAGGTTTATTCGTGATCGTGCTTCACAATTTGCGGCTCGTGATCGTGATTATTGTATTAAGGTGGATTTGCCCGAGTTTAATGGCCAGCTCCACATCGAAGATTTTCTTGATTGGCTTGCAGTGGTCGAGAGATTTTTTACTACATGGAAGCTCCCTAGGAGAAAAAGACAAAACTTGTAGCCATCAAGCTTAAGGGAGGTGCTTTAGCATAGTGGGAGCAACTACAACTCTCACGTATAAGGATGGGGAAGCAACCAATCCGGACATAGGCACGGATGCGTCAAGTCCTTTGTGAGAGGTTCTACAATTGATTATGATCGGATGACTTTTTACATGAGTCAAACCGTGGTAGAGACATCGCAGACGATGAATCCGATAGCGAAAGAGAATGTGACTTTCGATCTTCCTGTTGGGACAAGCAAGGTGGCCCAGGCATTCCCAACACAAGGAAGAGGACACATAGATGTTCCTTCTACTTTGTCAACGACCAAAGTCCCACGACATGATTCGTACGAGTCACAGTTCGAGCAACGGATCATGTGCTACAAGTGCAACCAATTGAGTCACAAATCCAATCAGTGTCCGAGCTTGAAGATGATGATCCGAAGCAGTGTGATATAGAGGATCATAAAGAGGAGCAAAATATGGAAGAAGATCTCATTCCTATCATTTGTGTTCCCAGGCAATCCTTGACGATGCATCAAGTTATGTGCATATTAAAAGTAGAGGAGGAATCCAAAGCTTTTCAAGTGGAGGAGAAATTATGTTTGGCACTAAAAGGTGTCAAAAAGAAGAAGAAAAAGCTCGACAAGTACAAATCTAAGTACAATGCTGAAAGGGCCAAGCGTCAATTTAGTAAGGTCTTTGAAGTTGGAGATTCTATAATGAAATCACCAATGAACTCGAGGTCGAGTTCTCTTCAAGTGGAGGGGAATGGCGTGGGCTGGAAGGCATCACAACTTGGAAAGTTTCCAACTCCGTTGATTCAGCCATATTTCTTTAAAAGAACACATTTCTTATTTTAAAAGGCCATATTTCTTTAAAAGAACACCTTTCTTATTTTAAAAGGCCATATTTCTTTACAAGCATATATTTCTTATTTTAATAGGAATCCTAGTGTAGTTACTATATAGGAGTTTGGGAAAGTTGCAACATGTTTCTTATTTAATATGTAGGAATTAAGGAAGGTTGAGAAAGTAGAATTTGGGTTTTAATTACAACCATTAGATTAGATCAAAGGCTTAGAGAGGAGTTTTATTTAGAGTATGAAATAATGCTTTTATAAATACTCAAGTGCAAGGGTTGTTTGCACAATTGACAATTATTTTCTGAAATAAAGTATTTTTGCTTTATTCTTAGAAGAAATCTTGTTCTTCATGGATTCGAAGAATAGCTCTTCGTGGGTTCAACAAGCGCCCTTCGTGGATTCGAAGGTTTATTCCGATCGGTGTTGACGTTAATCAACCTCGACTCATTCTTCGTGCTTCCGGCTACTCCAATTAGCCACATATATAGACATGGGTTTAGTATTTTGTACACCTCACCTAGTTCACTTAGTCACCTTTGGGTCTAATACATTATGACTGCCCCTAGAATCTATCACGATTACCACATGATGGCTTTTGATATATCTTTTAACATGCACGGTTCGATTTAATGTTGATCCATCTAGGACAAGTATCAAGGTTTAAATTCCTCATCTGCATGGCCTTTCGTTCCTTACTGAATGCCGGAAGGTTAATCTGCTTCATCACTTTCTAATAAGAACATGTGTTGTTGCTTGCATCTATGGCCCATGGTATATCGTTCATCACAGTTATAACACACCCACTTTCCCTCGTCTTAATCATCTTGGCTGGTGTTAGACAACAAATAGGAGGTAGAGACGATGGTGAAAGAGTTGTGATACTAGAGTTCACTAGCGTGGGTGCTTTGAAAGAACTCTTTGATTGCCTAGCCACAGCCTCAATACTTTCCTCTTGTAGCCTCACAAGCCCTATCACTTGTATGATAATGGATGGTGTGAACATTCGAACTGCAGCTCTGATCTCCTTATTTTCAAAAAATGCCGTTTAAAACTCGTTTTAATGGTTTGCTCTTTAAAACTTCGTTTAAACTTTTACCATATAAAACTCAGTTTGTTTTTCAGGAAAATGTTTTTTTTAATGGCGAAAAGATTCCATTAACTAAAAAGGACCGAGAAGGACCCAAAATATATGACAAGAAGAAAAAGAAAAGACAAAGAACAAGAGAAAACGAAAGTTAGTGAGGAAGAAAAAAAAAAAAAACTCTATACCCTCCCTCGAAACTCCTTGTCTTGCCAATCTATTTGCTTCCCCATTGGCCGACCGTTTAACATGATAGAAAGAGACTGAGGCTGAACCTAATCTATCGAGATTCTCATCAAATAGGGCGGCGAATCTTCAGGGAGGCACACGAGAACCTCTTAACCACCTGATGACGTTGAGAGAATACCCTTCAATTACAACCTTATTCAAGTCTACATTCAGGAGCAACTTAATTCCTTGATGAATGGCACGGACTTCCGCCTCATAAGCATCTGCTACCCCAATTGGGCCACTGAATGCCCATAAAACTCCTACTTCATCCCTCAGCAAACCACCAATTCATGAAGACCCTGAATTCCAAATACTAGAACCATCAAAATTTAGTTTTAATGCCCCATGGGCCGGGGGAGTCCAAATTTGGGAAATTTTGGGTTCATTACTAGTAGCGCCACATATCACCGCCCAACCATGCCATCAGTCGAAAGCCAATACAAATCTGAAGCTTTCTAAAGTTTTTAGCCATGATATTGTTAATGCAATGACCTTATTGAAAAGGTATTGGGCTCCTTTCGCAACACCCTTGAACACTCTTGCATTCCGTTCTTTCCACAGAACCCATATTGTGGCCATGAAAGACACATACCATAATGTCTTGCCTTTATTTTTCCATGGAACCATTGCCCAACTTTCCATCAACTCTTGGAACTTGCCGGGAATACCCAAACTACCCCAAATCTGTGTAGTAGTCTACCCCATACCTCTCTAGCCATCTTACAATGGACTAGGATATGGTTGACGGACTCCCCTGCCTCCATACATAATGCACAATGGTCGATGATTAGTATTTTCTTTTTCCTGAGGAAATCAATAGTTTGAATCCTCTCTAGACAAGCAGCCCATCCAAAGAAGCAAACCCTTGGTGGTGTTTTGATGGCCCATACTTTGGCTACTTAAGAGGAATTGAGGCAAGGTAGAAACTTATGGTAAAAAGATTGGACTGAAAATCCCCCATCTGAGAGTTCCATACACATATTCTTTTATCTTCCCCATCTAGCTTAATATAACATTGCTCCAACGTTTGTGAAAACCTTCCTACCAATGATAGGAAGAAATGTATGTTAGGAAAGATCAATGATAGACCTTTAAATTTATAGCGGTCCAACTCGGGTCGATATTTGGGATTTCGGGTTGAGCTTTTACCTTAAAATCAGGTCAGGTCGCTAGTGGGTCGGGTCGCTAGCAAATCCTTAATAATCGAGAAGAAAGGAAAACATGGTAGGGCCTCATGAGGAATAAGAATATGAAATGGGAAAACTTAGTTTTCTTCATCTCCTTGGTATTATGACTTCTAAATTATTAGTTCCTCCCTACAAAAGTAGCTTCGCTTGGTTGTTAGTAAAAAAAAGTTCCAATGGATTTTTGTGGAAAAAGGGAGGAGACAATACTAACCACTTGCTAACTTCCTTAGCTACACTTGCTAACTTCCTTATCCCTTTCTAAAAACATGTTAGTGCCAAAATATTTGAAACACACCTATTTAAATGACATCCCAATACACTACATACTTTTTATGATTAACAACTAATGATTCTCATAACTAATATGTTACGCCATAATCAGTGGCGGATGGAGCTAGGATTTATACGTGTGTGTGTGTGGGGGGGGGGGAGGCTTCAAATTTTAAAGGGGCCTGGGCCCAAATTGAGTTGGGCCTATTAAGGACAGGGGCAGGTGCCCCCGTTATGCAATACATGTAGCTCCGCCCCAGCCCATAACCTTTAACACATCGTCTTTTCCCTCCCATGCAAGTTCATTCAAGTCACTTAACATCCCTTACCACTTGAAGAATGACTTTGACCACAATGTCAAAAGGAAGGGCCGGAGCATCAATTACAACCTTAATATTCCTCTTTTTGCGCCTTGAAGAATATATTGCTGTCCATTAGATGTAAAATTCATCTTTGATTTCATGAAGTCCCAGATGATGTGCCTAGTATGGCAAACGACTGCAGCACCAATATTTGCAACCCCCAAGCGGAAGAAGACCGGCCCAATGTCTAGATAGAAGGATGTCCCTTGCATGATCCATTGGAAGTTTCAGCATACAGTAGTACTCGTCGACTTAGGTGCATTAGCCACATATATAGACATGGGTTTAGTACTTTGTACATCATACCCAGTTCACTTAGCCACCTTTGGGTCTACATTATGACTGCCCCCTAGAATCTATCAAGATTAGTAGATTATCACATGATGGCTTTTGATATATCTTTTAACATGCATGGTTCAATTACACCGTTTAAAACTCGTTTTAATGCTTTGCCGTTTAAAACTCCGTTTAAAATTCTTACCATATACACATTTTTTTTGGAGATGAGTGTAGCATGTAGGAAGCAACATGTGCATAAGATCAGTGTAGCGGAGATGCAAATGCTTAGATGGATGTGCGGCCACACAAGGTTAGATAGAATTAAAAATGAAGACATCCATAAAAAGGTGGGGGTGGAAACAATTGAGGAGAAGATGAGAGAGCATCGCTTAAAATGGCTTGGGCATATCCAGCGTAAGCCTTTGGATGCTCTAGTGAGAAGAAGTGACTCGTGCCAAGTTGATGGAGTAAAAAGAGGTAGGGGCAGACCAAAAACAACTTGGGTAGAAACAGTGAGGAAAGACTTGATGGCTAGGAACATAACAAAGAACATGACCTTGGATAGGAGAGAATAGAAGAAAATGATCCATGTAGACGAACCCAATCAGGATTAGACTTAGTCAATTTGAGCTGGGTAGATTCTTTCACTTTCTTCATGAAAATTTTCTAAAGGATTCACTAGCCGACCCCAACTAGTTTGGGACAAAGGCTTGCTTGAGTTGAGTTGAGTTGAAACACGTTTTTTTGGCCAACCCTCCAACTTTACAGCTACTATATTTTTAAATTACTAAACTTTAAATGCATTTTTTTGTATTTCCATTTTTTAAAGTACATTTTTTTGAACCAAAACCATATTAAACTCGAATTTTTGCCTCTCCGTTTTATTGCCGATCACGTTTTGCTAACTATGGTCCCACCTAGTCCCATGCCTAGACAAGCCCCCACTTAAGACCGTAACATTTGACCATGCTTCTACATCTGCCACCTTCGACAGCCCAATGTGTAGCAGCTTTCACTCTGTCCTCTTTCCAAGTAATCCTCTCCATAGGTCACCCCTTCCGTGAACACGCAACATGGTGATTGCTATAGTCTTGTCAACCATTTCACCTATCTTGATGGGCCAAGACGTGACTCTAATACTAGATTATATATCCTTAGAGAAAGAAGATAAAATGTAAGACAAAATCCCTCATGTGCGGATCTTTGTTTTCTTCAACTCATTAGTATTTTTCATGACTTTTCCATTACAACTCTTTACCTTAGACCCTAGTTCCTCCCTACAAATTAGCTAACAACTTATTAACTTCCCCATCCCTCGTAACAACATTTTAATGTGAACATATTTGAAACACACTTATTAAAATGACATCCTAATCCACTATAAACTCTTATAAATAACTACTAATTATTTTAGTTCCTAGTACCCAAAAAACTAACGATTCTCATAACTAACATGTTACCCACAACCTTATGGCATCATCCTATGATCTCCCATTCAAGTTCTGCATGTTCATGCAGGCATATAGTATCCCCTACCCCTTGAAGAATGACCTCGTCCTCAAGTTCGAAATGAAGGAAACTTGCATTACAACTTGACAAATGTCCCTTGTGTGCCTTGAAGAATACGTTAGTCATCCATTAGATGTAAAATCCATCCTTAATTGCATAAATTGCCAGACGATGAGTACAAGTGTGGCTAACCATCGCACCCCAATACTATTTCGCAATCCCAAGCGAAAGAACGGGCATATTAGCATGGAAGGGCGTCCCTTTCATGGTCCATTGGAAAGATTTGCCATACATCGTTTTTCATCAACTTACTCCCATCAATCAGGTATACAGACACTGGTTTAGGGTTTAGTAGGTTTCATGGAACAAATTAATTTGATTTAGCTCTTTAAAACTATCTCATACCAGGCTGGGTCTCACATAGTCCAAACCTAGGCAGGTCCCCACTAAAGATCATAACAATATTAGAATATGCAAGTTTAGAATCTAAAAAAATTGGATTAAATGACACCATGAAAGCACCGTATTTAAAACAGTGTTTAAAAACTCCTTGATTCGACAAGGAACTCCCCCGAGTCGTCGACTCATTTTTGCCTTAGCCGTGTTCCGCGTTGCACCACATCTGCATTCCGCGTTTTGCTCTACAGAGTTAATAAACTCCTTCGACTCCCCCGAGTTATGACAGCGTCAACGGCGTTCTTGGCCGCGTCCGCGCCGAGTGGACAATGATTTTTCTTGGCTGCATTCCGCATCACATCCGCGTTTTTAAACATTAATTTAAAAATTATTTATGGGTGGCATCATTTGAACCGTTCATGTGGAGAGTGTCCTGTCGAACGACACGTAACTATCCAAGTCCTTTTAAGGTTGGAGATTAAAGACTGCTCCAACATTTTTTTAAGGACAAGCTCATTTCCGACCAAGCTGGAGAGCCAGCATTATGTCATGTAGTGTTTTTATGCATTATTGCTAATGAAGTGTTAGGCTCAGACTAGAAAAAAACAAACCATGACGCCACCAATGTTACCTTTTCCGTGTACATTATTAGTACAGCCAAAGGGGTACCTATCATACGAGATTTGATCAGATACACGGCAAAGAAAGGTGAGTATTGCCCACCTATATATCCAAAAAACTACCACAAATGAAGGGTTAGAACTTAGGAATATCCTTCATAGAGAAGATTTTTGCGGCATGGCCAGCTGTGGGGAGGAACAAATGAATGATTTGGATCATCCAAATAGGTGGGGTTTTTTTTTTTTTTTTTTTTTATCTCTGTATTTTCCAAGTAATTATACGCCCGTTTATCATATATAGAAGGAAAACACTTCCAATTGGAATATAAAATCTCCAAGCTAAGTTCTATATATATCAATTTCCTAGTCTAATAGCATTTTCAACCCTTTAAAACGGCAGTTTTGTTTCCCAACGAGAATGATATTTCCACCCCCTTTTGTTTGTCTTCAGTTTCAGTTTCAAGGAGTTTTATGGTCATTTTTCTTTCAACTTTCTCTACTTAGAAATGAAATTTCCACCATTTCCACCCTAATCTCAAAACTGTCGCTGGACCCAATCTTCATCACATGCTACGCACGCAATGATTACAAAATGATCAAAATGTGGGCCCCGTCTTAGATCTTTGACAGATGTGGGCCCCATCAAAATGAGAGCCAAAATTTCAAAGATTGGGCCCAGTGTAAGCCAGAATGGCCCAGTATATTTAAAAATTTACCTTACGGCCGGCCCACACCTATGTCGATCCAAACCGACCATTTGATGGGCCACAATGTAAATAAATTGTGCCAAAAAAATCATTTCCATAGGATAATCATAACCCTCCAATCTATGGAGGAACTACACATTATGGAAATCTCTACAGAACGGAGGGTTAAAATCATCATATGAAAATCTCTATAAATCGGAGGGTCGTAATCATCCTATGGAAACACAACCTATCTACGTGGTGGCCCATCAATGGACGGTTTGCATCATCCTATGGTTTGGGCCCATCAATGGACGGTTTCATCATCCTATGGTTAGGGCCTTACAGTACTATTCAAAAATATTGAACTACACGGGCTAACACCATATAAAATCTCAATTTTCGAAACATACTGGACTACTCTATGAAATGAGAAATTATATGGTGGCCGACTGTGTGGAAACAGAGGCGGAGAGAGAGAAAACCCCCCACCCTTGATTTTTTATCCAACCAAGTTTTTTATCCAACCAAAGCTTGGTTGGATAAAAAATCAAGGGTGGGGGGTTTTCTCTCTCCATACATGTGTAAAGGTTGGCCACCATATAAAATCTCTTATGAAATATCTCCTAAAACCTATCCATTAGATGGACCAAAAACTAAATAGGTTGTTCCCCAAAAATTATTTTCATAGGTTGATCCTAACCATTCAATCTATAGAGGGTTAGGATCAACCCTCTAATATGCGGTCCCTCTATAGATCGGAGGGTTAGGATCGACCTATGGAAATGATTTTTGGGGCGCAACCTATTTAGTTTGTAGCCCATCTAATGGACGGTTTGGATCATCTTATAGTGTCGGCCGTACGGTACTTTTTGAAAAATAATAATAGACTATAAGGCCTTTTATCATATAAAAAGTTAAAAACTCCCCCAAAAAGAACGAAGTAGTTTCTTTCTACGGTTCTGTTTTTTTTGAATGGCTTTCTTTCTACTGTTTCAAAACGAAATAAGAGAGAGAGAGAGAGACCTGTTATCAGGAGGAAAGACGAATCCAGAAGAACAACCTCTGAGTCCATTAATAACGCTTTCTCTACTGAGTCGTCTCCGATTCCATTCGAGTCCGAGTTCCTTTGAAAGCAAGTCGAATCGACTCGCACGTGATGAGTTAATCCGATCCCTCAACTCCTCCACTTCAAATTCCTCCTCCTCTTCCTTATCCTTAATCCTAGAAGCTCTAGGTGTCACCATTCCAACAATCTATAACAAAATCCAAAACATTTATATCTATAAAATCCAAATAAAATCAATTTTCCTAAATGCATGCAATCAAACATCCTTCATCAAAAACCCTAATTTTAATTCCAAAATCATCTCTCCTTCAGAAAATAAAATTCATAGATCTTCATTGAAAACCTAGATCTTCGAACAAAAAAAAATCATCTCTTTTCCAAGGAGAAAAATCAAGACTGTGATCATCATCGAATGGTGAGAATTTGAGATCTTACCGAGAAATTTCTTTTTTTTATGGACGAGAATCACGGGAGTTCTAACGTGGAGTGATTATAAAGGAGCTTTTGAGAGAGAGAGAGAGAGAGAGAGAGAGAGAGTTATAACCTGGTTTTATACGTTCACGTTTTCTGTTTATCTTATCATGAATTCATGATTCGAAATCTAAAATACTCCATAGTGCGCATTTTAAGGGAGGGTCGAAACTTAAAATGGATGCTTATATCTACACGATCATGTTTTGATAATAGGACGATCTAACCTTGTTTTCCCTTTTAAACCGCTGTCAAAAGCTATTAGAATTTGGGAAATGGTAGGCCACCACCTCCTCGGATAAAAAGAGGCGTTGTAAATACGCTACAGGAGGTGGGCTGAGGAAGAAAAGCGAATATATATCATTTCCCTCAGATTTGACACTTGACAGCTGTTTAAATAGGGTAAAACAAGGTGAGTTGGTCTCATTACCAAAACATGGAATAAACACAAAAAAGGGAATGTTATCAGCACTACGATATTTTGATGATGGCACTCCTCACTTTATTAAAAAGTAAGGTATGGTCCACACCATAGGATGATCCAAACCGTCCATTAGATGGGTCACAGCCTAAATAGGTTGTGCCCCAAAAATCATTTCCATAGGTTGATTCTAACCCTCCGACTATAGAGGGACTGAATCTTAGAGGGTTAGGATCAACCTATGGAAATGATTTTTGGGGCACATCCTATGGTGTGGGCCATACTGTACTTTTTAATAAAGTGAGGAGTGCCATCATCAAAATATGGTAGTGCTGATAACATTTTCCCATACAAAAATCGTTCTTGTTTGTTATGAAAAATTATCTATCGTACCACATGCATGAAGGAATGCCACGTTTGGGTTTATGAATATTGTCGGCCATCACAAGTCCCATCGGTCCTGGACCTTCTCATATTGGATGATTAATTCTAGACCTTTGATCGCCAATTAACAAAGCGGCACGCACCAAGATTTTAATAAGTTTTTTATTTTTTACATACCTCAATCGTAATTAGAGCTATGTTCAACATGGGACCTGAAACGATTGGTTAGCCCTCTCATGCCCATCAGATCAATGGTCCCTCTATCAACTAGTACACACAACATTCAAGTGGGCTGGAAAATACAGAGTGGTAATATTTTTTGGGTAGTGATATCCGCACCACCATCTATCTATCTAGGGGTGTAAACGAACCGAGCTTGGCCAGGCTCGGCTCGGCTCGTTGAGCTCAAAAGCTCGGCTCGGTCAGGCTCGGTCAGGCTCGCGAGCCTTACCGAACTTGGATTATATTAAGTTCACACCCCTCATCTTCCCTAGACAGCCCTATATAGTGTAATTTCACTACTTTTTTTACACTATGGGGGGTGGTCCAAGTAACAAATGGGATTCCTAAAATGAAGTGACATATTTTGCCTCCCCCTTTCACTCCCTGGACAACCCTTTTAGTGTATATATTAATATATAATATATATATTTAAATATATTAAATTCTTAACGAGCCTTAACGAGCCTGGTGAGCCGGCTCGGCTCGGCTCGTTAAGGATTCGAGCCGAGCTCTAGCCGAGCTTTTTTCGAGCCGAGCTCTCTCTCTCTCTCTCTCTCTCTCTCTCTCTCTCTCTTGTAATAGGGTACTCAGTGGAGTTTAGGTAGATGATCAGCTAAACCCACCAACGATAAGGAGAGTTCATTTAACAAGAAGGTGCTCTTATGATCTCTAGTGGTGCATTAATATAAGAATTTCAGCCCATTGTTACGAAGGGGATAATGGCATTCCTCTTTGTTTTACACTTTTTAAAGTAGTTTTTCATGGCTATTATAATAATACTCAAGATCCAATCAGTGTCCAATTATAAAAGTGTAATAATAAAGTGAGTAGTGCCTGCACCACTCTCTAAATGGGGATATCAGTCTCCTTTTGGAATTGTATTGTCCATAGAAACTCAAGACAGTTGAATAACAACACTACACCTATACTTTGTTGGGTATATGATATAACGACACTACACCTATACTTTACATTTTGCATACTGTGGGGTCCACCATTTTACACCTGATGTTTTGATGGGATGGGCCCCATTATTTTACAGTTTACATCCATGCATAGCATGGCCAGAACCAGGAATGCTAGTACCT
Organism: Tasmannia lanceolata; assembly: GCF_043159265.1. NCBI lineage: Eukaryota > Viridiplantae > Streptophyta > Magnoliopsida > Canellales > Winteraceae > Tasmannia > Tasmannia lanceolata. The sequence continues at coordinate 4,847,913 of NW_027518721.1, forward strand.
ATATAGAAATGATATTCCCACACCTTGATTTAACAACACGACCTACCCATCAAAACATGAAGTAAAATAGAGATGTTGGAAATTGGAAATCGCTTGAATTTTATATATCACCTTCATGCCTTGGCCTTATTCATTTTAGATTACGGTATCGGATCGTGAGTCCCAAAGCTATTATTGGACTCAAAATTAAGGAAATGTTGTCAGCACTACTGTATTTTGACGAGGGCACTCCTCACTTTATTAAAACTATGGTATGGTGAGCACCATAGGGTGATCCAAACCGTCCATTAGATGGGCCACAGCCTAAATAGGTTGTGCCCCAAAAATCATTTCTGTATGTTAATCCTAACCCTCCGATATGAATGTTAGAGGGTTGATCTAACCCTCGACAGATCGTAGGGTTAGGGTCAACCTATGGAATTAAATTTTGTGGCACAACCTATTTAGGCCGTGGCCCATCTAATGGACGGTTCGGATCATCCTATGGTGCGGGACATACCGTACTTTTAATAAAGTTAGGAGTGCCCTCAACAAAATAGAGTAGTGCTGATAACATTTCCCAAAATTAAGCCCCTGTTCGCTTACGATTATGACAACCAATAATCAGTTTGGCATCCTGAGTCCAATAATCGGTTTGGCAATCACAATTGTCTGTCATAATCTAAAACGAACAGGGCCTAAATGTAATTTTGAGTCCAATAATAGGTTTTGGATTCACAATTGGTTGTCCGAGTCTAAAATGAACAAGGCCTTTAGGTTGCCTTGTTTTCAATTCAATTGTGATTAATATTAAGACTGAAAATAAAAAATAACAAAATCAAACTCCTGGTTAGGAGATTACTATCCAAGTCAGATTCTGATCCTTCTAGAGAAGTTTTTTATTTATTACAGGGCGTTTTGAGGCTGAGTTTTCCAATTGAAGCATTGAATAAGTCACCAATTGAAGCATTGATTAAGTCACAAGCGTAAAGTAGTAAGTTATTCAACCAAGCACACAGCGAAGAACGTGTATGTTAGGTAGCTTTATATTCTTAATTTGGGTGTTGTCTCCATTCACGAGGTGGCTGACCAGAGGTGGCTGGTCTGAATTGTGACAGACCAGCTGCGAAAAGCCAGCTTAGCAAATCCCTCTTAATTTAGGGTCTGATTGGCTGAAGGATGTACTTTATTACAGCAAAAAACATTTTTCTAAGTAAATATAAAAATCATACATAGAAAAGGTTAGTGGCCGGTCAGTCTTAGTTAGATAAAACTCCATGATTACTTACCAAAACATTAGAATTAATTTTATTCGAGGTAGAACCATAGAAATTTTTGGCCTCTTTGGTTACCTCTAAAAATAATTTTGCATATGATCTTTCATACAAATGGTTTTGAAGTGGAATAGGGTTAATTTTAGATAATAATTAATATAGTTTCACGTATGATATTGTTAATGCCTTCTAAGGAGGCTTTAATGTTCAGTTTGTATATATGGTTAAACTAAAACATAATGTCTGAAAAGGGAAATGATATATTCGCCCCTTCTTCTTACTTGGGCCACAGCTTGTAGTGTGAAAGGGTAGTCATAAATACACTAGAGGGTGACTTAACTCAACTTCATATTTATGATCATTAGAAGCTTAACCAAGGTTTAAAGGTCCAGATTTATCAATAATTACCAATATTTATAAAGCATTAGGAGCTTCATCTCGGCCATCGTCTGGTCCGTTCATCTCTTTGATATTGGAGATTACACTAGTTTGACAATCCGTACCATTTGATCAGTGACAAATATAGAATGGATGATTAGGAACCAAAAAAAACTCCCAATAGTTCAAGCCAAACATAGAAAAATGGGGTGACTTTCTGGTGGCGGCCATGTGTATAAGAAGGGTATACTGTTTTGCGTCCATGTGGGCCTTGCTCTTATTTTTCTTTAAAACCTAATAATATAAAATGTTATCCCTCGTGGAGCATATAAGCCTAAAATACATGTGATTAGTGTGAACATAATTACATTAGAATATCACTAGCGAATATATTACTAATATCATAATACTTCTAGCACTATCTATATACTCTATCTATAAAGGTTCAGATGATTAGCCTTTCTACTTATATCCTTCTTATAATTTCTACTTGTATTGTTCACATCTTTTCACTTTGGCCCTGTTTGGATTGCCGGAAAAAACATTTCCTATGGAAAAAAATTTCTTTCCAAAATTTAGAAGGAAATGATATGATGTTACGAAATAATCCTAACCATGGTTGTGGCCTTAGCAAGATCGACCGCTGAGATCATATTTGTTGGTTAGTTATGGTTATATGAAAAGACATAACCATTTAAAGAAGATATGTAAATGTATTGAAAGGTTGTTTGAGGGATGAGCCAGCGTGATGAGGAGTTGCGTCCCTTCCCTTGAACATCTATAAAGCTCTCCATGAGTCCCTACTTGCACACATCGATAATCGCAGCCCATCCTTTGCAATCCATGGCAAAAGGAAGAGGAAGCCGGTCCCCATCACCGTAGGTCGTCCGTTGGGCCGTGCCACGACACACAATTGGTTCTCACATACAATACTCAGTCAATCTATCTTAAGGGAAAATTAGTTAGATTGGCCAGAATCACAAAAAACACAAAAATGTGACCCCGACGAAACAGCAGACATGACATTGTGGGTCGTTCGTTGGGCCGTGCCACAACACACAAACGATTTTCAATTCAGAAAATCACAATACTGTGATTCTGGCGAGACACCAGGCGTGTCATCGTGGGCCGTCCGTTGGGCCGTGCCACGGCACACAATTGGCTCTCCCATGAGACCAACTAGGGCTAGATAACCCTATACTTGAGGCGCACATCACCGTTGGGCAGAAGCACAACCACAAAACAGGTTACCCAGGCCTAGCCCTCTCACACCGCCTATTTGTGCAAAACAACAGTCATCCGTTGGGCTAACTGCTGCTCTTGGACAAATAGTCGCAATTGAAAGTGGTTCATAGTCCATAAATGTGTCATTGTATGCGACACGGTTCTCAAAATTAACCACTTAACCTTAAGCGATTTCGTTTCCCAATCAGAATCGCAGTTCTTTGTTCATTCATTTAGTGACCAATCATAACAAGATATAGTTCAATTTCAACTAAAAATAATGAACAATGTAATAAACTTGTGTATACAAAACCAACTTTCAAGTTCCATGATCAAACATAATTCAATGTTTTAGGTTTTGAAAATACACACTATCAGTTTATTATAACCATAAGCTTAGGTTTTAAGCATATCTGGCATGAACTAATGTGCATTCAAGTTAAAAGTTTAGTCCCATATACGATTTCAACTAATCATGTTAACCCTTAAGTTATATGCAAAACATAAAGCATATAAACAACATATAGGGGTTTTTAAGTTAAGAATTAGAAACCAAAGATGTTCATTGACTGAGTTTTAATCATTAAACAACATCAAAACTTTACATAAGTGGGTCTCCATGGCATTTAGTTAATTCTTTAAGAGTTTGAAATAAAAATCAAACTCAAGGCCCACTTTAAAAAACCCAAAAGTTATAAAATTACACTAGAATTTTAAAATCCAGACTCCAAACAAGAAAACAGACCTTGGAAACGGGTTCAGAATGGTCTAAAACCATAGGAATGGTTTAACCCAAGTCTAAAACCCCAAAATATTTGACTTAAAATCAAACTTACAAAACCAAAAGTCTTGATTTTACACTGTAACTATAAATACAGTACTTAAATACCAAAAATGTCCTCAAAAATAAGTCCAGAACGGCCCAAATCTCCAAAATATTTAACTTAAAATCAACTTATAAAGTCAAAAGTTTTGAAATTTACACTGTACCTATATGATACAGATCCCAAATGCCAAAACCAACCCTAAGAATGGGGTCAGAAGGGTACAAAACCCCAAAACTATTATAGCTCGGCCAAAAATCTCATAAAAATGGGCCGAACCGAGCCAAAAACAGTTATGGGCCGGTTTGGGCCAAGTCTGGTGGGCAAACAGTGCGTGGATCCTTAATGGATCCTTAACGGGCCCGCGCGCATCTGCCCGTTACTGGATAGTCTTGCCCAAGACAGTAGAAATTTCAGAAAAATTCAAAAAATTCCAAAAAAAAAACACCCAAATTTCGATTTATCACTGTGGGTTCATTTGATGTCCGATTGAGGCGCACAATATGCCATTGGACTCGTCTTTCGACGAACTTTGCAACCATGCTGGAAAATATCCGATTGAACAAGCCGGTCGCCGGTGGCACACTATTTTCCGGCGAGGTCCAAAACTTCCCCGAAAGTGATTTTTTGATCTTTAAATCGCCACCAAACGCAATCCAGACATCGGATCGACGAACCGTTTGTTGCGTTGGATTCGTGGGAACACGAACAATGTTTCTATGCCATTTAATCAACGATCTGACTCCAAAATTGATGGAGGCACTCAAAATACAAGTTTTCACAAATCCTATTTCAATCACTTTTAATGCGATTTTCTCGCCATTTTCTCACCGGAACCGTGACTCTGATACCACATGATAGTGTTCAACACAACAGGAACACAAGCAACAGATCTTTGGCCGTTCAACTTCGAGGAAAATGCAATTAACAATTTGGATTGAATTGAAATAGAAAAGCAACATACCGGGAGCCATGCATGTTGTTTTCTTATTATGTCAGAAAGAATTCCTCTTTGAGTTTCTCCTTACTCCACAACCTACGGTGATGGGGACCGGCTTCCTCTTCCTTTTGTCGTGGATTGCAAAGGATGGGCTACGATAATCGATGTGTGCAAGTAGGGACCCATGAAGAGTTTTATAGATGTTCAAGGGAAGGGACGCAACTCCTCATCACGCTGGCTCATCCCTCAACAACCTTTCAATACATTCACATCTCTTCTCTAAATGGTGATGTCTTTTCATATAACCATAACTAACCAACAAATATGATCTCGGTCGTCGATCTTGCTAAGGCCACAACCATGGTTAGGATTATTTCGGCCATCATCTGGTCATCATCTGGTCCGTTCATCTCTTTGATATTGGAGATTACACTAGTTTGACAATCCGTACCATTTGATCAGTGACTAATATAGAATGGATGATTAGGAACAAGAAAAACTCCCAATAGTTCAAGGGAAACATAGAAAAATGGGGTGACTTTCTGGTGGTTGCCGCGTGTATAAGAAGGGCATACTGTTTAGCGTCCATGTGGGCCTTGGTCTTATTTTTCTTTAAAACCAGATAATATAAAATGTTATCCCTCGTGGAGCATATAAGCCTAGAATACATGTGATTAGTGTGAACTTAATTACATCAGAATATCACTAGCGCATAAATTACTAATATCATAATACTTCTAGCACTTTCTATATACTCTATCTATAAAGGTTCAGATGATTAGGCTTTCTACTTGTATCCTTCTTATAATTTCTACTTGGTCCCGTTTGGATTGCCGGAAAAACATTTTCTATGGAAAAAAATTTCTGCCTTTCCAGAATTTAAAAGGAAATGATATGAATCATATGATTATAGTTAATTAAGTAGGACATTATCGTAATTGGATGTCCCTCTAAGGCTCCGTTCCTTTCGACGTATAAAACAAATTCTACGTCCATTTTTACGTTGAAAGGAACAGAGCCTAAATAACAATTGAAATGGTTTGGTTCAAGTTATATGTTTTCGTGTGTAAAGAAACTTGCCCGTGTGTAAAGAAACTTGCAACAGGATAGAATAATTGGTGTCACCTCACTGTTTCGTGAGTGTGATCTTTGTTGTATTTATAACACAGATATTACACAGCATAAGAACAAATTTGAAATTTGAAAACTTTACAAAGTATAAGTAATATTTGAAATTTGAAATCTGAGGGAATGAAGGAACTAATAAACTGCTTAACCACTTGGAGCTTATCCTCTCATCCATGTGACAGCACATATAAGCTTTAGCTTATCTCATCCGATCTTTTTGAATTTGAATTTGTTGGCTGGTTTCCAATACGCCCCTCAAGTTCAACGGCATGGATAGGACGTTGAAATTGGAGCGTAAGATAGAGAATCGAGATGATGATAAAGGTTTTGTAAGAATATCTGCCAATTGATCTTTTGTTAAACCAAGCAAACATCCAAATCTCTGCGGGCCACTTTTTCTCGCACAAAGTGAAAATCTATTTCAACATGTTTAGTGCGGGCATGAAAGACTGGATTTGCAGTAAGATATGTGGCTACAATATTGTCACACCATAAAATTGGAGATTGTGGTAGGCAAATCCCGATCTAACGAAGAAGAATCTGTACCCATGTAAGTTCGGCTGTTGCAAAAGCCAATGCCCGATACTCTGCTTCGGTGCTAGATCTAGCCATCGTAGCTTGTTTACAAGAGCTCCAGGATATGTGATTCGGTTCAAGGAAAATACTATATCCACTAGTAGAGCGCCTATCATCAAGACATCCGGCCCAATCAGCATCTGCAAAAGCACTAAGAACAGTTGTTTTTTATCTTTGAAAATTGAGGCTGAGTATGTTTTTCAGATATCTCAATATACGCTTAACTGTTGTCCAATGCGGTGTACGCTGACTATGCACGAACTGGCATACCTTGTTGACTGCAAAGGAGATGTCGGGCCGAGTTAATGTTAGATATTGAAGGGCACCCACTGTACTCCTATATTGTGTCGGATCAAAAAATGGGTCTCCATCATGAGAATTTAGTTTATCCGATGAGGACATAAGTGTGGAGATAGGTTTGGCCATTTGCATGTTGGTCCGATGTAGCAAGTCAAGGATATATTTCTTTTGAGAAAGAAATAATCCTTGGGCATGAAATGTAGCCTCAATTCCAAGAAAATAATGTAATTGGCCCAAATCCTTGACTGCAAAATCAGATCGGAGTGAGGTGAGAAGTCTATCAATCTCTAAATTTTGATTGTAAGCACTGCTGATATCGTCGACATAAATAAGCACCAAGAGGTGGACAACACCATTGTAAATACCCAAAATACCCCTCTTAAATTTTCGTCCCCCTCTTTAAAAGAGGGGCATTTTTGTCAGTTTGAAATAAGAATCCTTGGGTTGATCTTGAGTTTTCTTGGATCTGATATTGATATGATTCCAAAGAACTCAAAATCAATATATATATATATATATATATATATATATATATGAATATGAATTCAGAAATTAGAACTTTGGAGATTCGACGTAGAATCTTTGGTGATTTCTTTCTTAAATTATACATATGAATTCAGAGCGTGAAATCAGATTTAATGTATTTCTCTTGCCGATACGAATCCATCGGATCCGACCTCGCGCGTTTTGAACCCCAAACGAAGGAGTTATGGTCGTTTTAGTGAAAAAACGGTGGAAAATCGCATTTAGAAGAAATCTGGGTCCGCGCGTGGGGCAGACGTCCCTGAGTACCAAGTTTGGCGACAGATGGATCCTCGGACGTCCGTATTCCCGAACGTCCGTAATTCTTGGATGACCGGCGCGACAATTTTTTCCAGAACTTCAGAAATTCATAACTTATTCAAATGGGCCCTTATTTGTCACTTATGTTCTGTTCAGATCAGGATATTGAATCGTAGTCCGAATTAAGAAAGGAATTGAACTTCTTTGAGGTACGTAATAACGTACTACTCTGGGTATTATAAACCCTTATCATTTGAATCGGTATTGACTTTGGAAACCTGTATTGATACTTTGAACTTCTGAATTAGCTTTGAGTCCATCATGCTATTTTGTTTCACCTATTGTTATTCTTCTGAACCTTTAAAATAACTGTTCTGAAATACTGTTATGAACATTTGTCTTGAACTCTGAACCTGTGAACTATTAGTTTGAACTTTGAATATTCTGAACCATTTGAATATGAACCTTGAACATTTTGAACACTTCTGTGGAGGCTTGGATAATTTCTGGACCCTGCCATATGGGGGTAAAACATTTGGCAACTGTGGACCCACCGTGGGGGTAGTACACTGAAACTTCTGGCCCGTCAGTGGGATAAAACGCTGGCCCTGTCGACTTGTATCTGAACTTCAAGAACTGATTCCGAACACCGTGGACAGTCGGTGTATAAGCAATAACATGTCTTATGAACCATGCCAATGACTCTGAACTGTATTTGAACTCTGAACCTTCTGTACATGAACTCTGAAATCTCCGACTTTGATCCGAACTAAGATTTAGAATTTAGAACCATATTTGACATGCACTTATAACTGTTTATGCCTAATGAATCAGTTAAGACCCTTGAACTCAGTTTTGACTTTGACTATCTGACCCTATTGAATCCTGACATGTTTGACTGTGCTTAGAGTAGTGCTTTATTATGTACTGAGCTTATCAGCTGACTGTGATTATTTAATATTTTTCAGGTCTTGGCCCTCGTGAAGATAATGAGGAACAGGACGCTTAGCTTTGGATTTGGACTCAGAGATTTCGTTTAGTTATTTCAGTTTATTAGAAAGTGAGTACTTGAATAGTATGTAAAGACTTTATTAATTTATTTCCGCTTTGACTCTTTCGGGAAGAGATGAGATTTGATTTGACTCTTATCAGTCCGCATTAATCATTACTTTGATATTTTAGTTATGAAATGCCAGGTTATTTTCTGTTATTGCTTTGCAGCCTTGTACATTTGTGAGATTCGTCTTGCAGGTGTATGGCGCTGTCATATCCTACGCCCAGGGTGGGGTTTGGGGTGTGACAGAAAGTGGTATCAGAGCCTAGGCTTTAGGTCCTGGGTAGAATTATCTGAACAAAGGACTTTGACTGTGAGAATTGGGGATTTAGATAAGGAGCAATTAGGAAGCACTTGATAGGTTTGTGTGCATAGGGGATGCCTGACAACACATAAATCAGTCGCACGATCAGATCCTAATTATAAATTCAAATGCACCTGGGGACGCTTGAGAAGCATGAAAGTTTGTGATTGGGTAACAATCATGAGAAATATATGATGGATAGATATTGGCTCCAAATGGGAATGCTTTGTAGCACTATATGAATAGAATATATGTATGTAGATATATTCTAGATAGTTACTGATCAAATATTCTATTGGATTGGATTTAGGATTATAGCAACTCGAGGAGGACGTGGTGGTCGTGGAACTCGAGTCAATCGTACTAGAGCCCTCAATGACATTATAGAGGGAAATCAGAATGTGGCTCAAGGAGAGCCAGAAATTCAGGAAAATCAGAACCAAGGTGGTCAAGAAGAGCAAGTGGTTCAGGATCCTCCACTTCAAGGAGGTCAAGCACAGAATGAGAATCCTGGGGTACCTTCGCCTCAAGATAATATTGAACAAGAAATAACTGAAATGAGGAATTTCATGAGAGCCATGATTGGATTAGCAAATCAACAATGTCAGCAACCTCTGCAGCAGCAACCTCAAGTTCAAGTACCACCAGTGGCAGGACAACCACATCAAGTATTTGGAATTTCTGAATTTATGAGGCTTTCACCAAAAGTTTTTAAGGAATCGACTGCGGCAGATGATGCCGAGTCTTGGCTAGAGAATGCTGAAAAGGCCTTTGAGGCAATGAACTGTAATAGAAATGAAGACAGTGTGAAATATGCCACCTATATGTTGGAAGGGAGAGCCCTTCATTGGTGGAAGGGAATCCAAAGAAAATATGAGCGCCATCGGGGACCATTCACTTGGGCGACGTTTCACACCGAGTTTCTTGCGAGATTCTTTCCTCGCAGTACTTTGTACCATATGCATTAGGAATTTACCCAGTTGGTGTAAGGAGATATGACCGTGGATGACTATGAAGCGGAATTTGATAGGGTGGCTCGTTTTGTACCTTCTTTGGTACCTGACGACAATGCAAAGAGAAATAAATTTGAATTTGGATTAGCTATGTACCTGAAGAAGGGGATAGCCGGATCTACGGCCCCTGAATCTTATGAAGATTTGGTAGAAAGGGCAAAGAAACTTGAAGCAGTTCATCAGGAAGCTAGAGCCTATGCTCAAGCTAATCAGAAGAAAAGAAATGGAGAAGGTGAAAATAAAGGACAAGCTCCTAGGGGATCAGCCCCGAATCAACAAGGGCCCAGACCTCCTGCTTTCAAAGAGCCTAGAGGAAAGCAAGGAAATCGTGGGGGCTATCAGAATAAGTCAGCATCGAATAGACCAGTTGCCCACAAATGTGATCGTTGTGGAAGGAACCACCCTACTGAGACTTGGAGGTGGAATACTGGGGCTTGTTTTCGATGTGGCGAGGTAGGCCACAGAATTGTGGAGTATCCTCATCTGGCAGGAGATGCCTAATCAGTTCAGGGGACGCCTACTGTTCGAGCTCAGACAGTTCAGAGTCAGACTATTCAGAGTAGAGCTGCACCTGTTAATTCTCAAGGGCAGCAAAGAAATGAAAGACCTCGTGTTCCGGCTCGAGCTTATGCTCTTAATCATCAGGACGCTCAGGTCGCTGGCACAGTAGTATCAGGTACTCTGCCTATAGCATCATCTTTTGGTAATGCATTATTTGACTCTGGTGCTACACACTTGTTTATTTCATCTGCTTTTACTACACTACATGGTTTACCTACTTCAACTCTTGATTATGATCTGTGTGTTAGAACCCTATTAGGAAAAGAAATTTTGACTGACCGAATTAGTAAGATGTGTCCTGTCAGAATTGAAAATAGAGAACTGTTAGCATATCTCATTTTGCTGGAGTTGTCTGATTTTGATGTAATTTTGGGAATGGACTGGTTTTCTACCCGTTATGCTTCAGTAGATTGCAAGAAAAAGATAGTGAATTTTGAAATTCCTGGCGAAGGAAAATTTTGTTTTGAAGGGAGTGGAGCTCACTCGACTCCTCTGATTTTGTCTGCTATGCAAGCTTGTCGACTTCTAAGACAAGGTTGTGAAGCTTTCTTGGCCTCAGTAATTGAGGTTAATGATAATGATTTGAAGATTGAGAATATCCATGTGGTTAGGGAGTTTCCAGATGTGTTTCCTGAAGACCTTCCAGGTCTGCCTCCGATGAAGTTGAATTTTCTGTTAACCTAACTCCTGGAACGACGCCTATTTCTAAGGCCCTGTATCATATGGTACCTTTAGAAATGAAAGAATTGAAAAGTCAGTTGGAAGAACTCTTAGAGAAGGGTTTTGTGCGACCCAATGTTTCACCATGGGGAGCACCAGTGTTGTTCGTTAAGAAGAAAGATGGAAGTATGAGATTATGTATAGATTAAAGGGAATTGAACAAGGTTACCATAAAGAATAAATATCCGCTTCCGCGGATAGATGATTTGTTTGATCAATTGCAAGGGGCATGTGTGTTTTCCAAGATCGATCTTCGATCGGGATATCATCAGTTAAAGATCAAATCAGAAGACATTCCGAAAACGGCCTTCCGTACTCGGTATGGCCATTATGAGTTTCATATTATGCCATTTGGTTTAACCAATGCCCCGACAACTTTTATGGACCTAATGAACAGGATATTCAAACCATTATTAAACCAGTTCGTGGTTGTGTTCATTGACGACATTCTGATATATTCTAGAAGTCAGTCTGACCACGAGCATCATTTGAGAATTGTCTTAGAAACCTTAAGAAAAGAGAAGCTTTATGGAAAACTGAAGAAATGTGAATTCTGGCTTGACTCAATCTCCTTTTTGGGTCATGTGGTCTCTAAAGACGGCGTCTTAGTAGACCCAAAGAAGATTGAGGCAGTAACATTATGGAATAGGCCGAATAATGTTCTTGAAATTCGTAGTTTTCTGGGATTGGCGGGATACTACTGCCATTTCGTTCAGGACTTTTAACGTTTGGTTGCTCCGTTGACCCGTTTGACATGGAAAGGGACAAAATTTGTTTGGTCAGAAGGCTGTGAAAAGAGCTTTCAGGAATTGAAAAAGATGCTAGTTTCTGCTCCCATCCTAACTTTGCCTATTAGTGGAATGGGATTTGTGATTTACAGTGATGTCTTGAAAAAAGGCTTAGGTTGTGTGTTGATGCAGAATGGCAAAGTGATTGCGTATGCTTCATGTCAGTTGAAACCTTATGAAGAGAACTATCCGACTCATGATATGAAATTGGCAGCCGTCGTGTTTGCCTTGAAAATTTGGAGGCATTATCTGTATGGGGAACCGTGTGAAATCTTCATTGATCATAAGAGTCTGAAGTATATCTTTACTCAGAAAGAATTGAATATGAGACATAAGCGTTGGCTAGAACTGTTGAAGGACTACGCCTTAACCATAAGCTATCACCCTGGAAAGGCTAACGTGGTAGATGATGTTCTAAGTCGGAAGTCGTCTGTGAATTTGGCAACTTTGATTACTTCTCAGAAGTATATTTTAGAAGACCTCCAAAGATCAAAAATAGAAATTCGTGGTCCAAACTTTGGGGTACTAATTGGCAGCACTCCAAGTACAGCCCACATTGCAAGAAATAATCAGAATAGCTTAGGAATCCAACCCAGAACTCTGTAAAATCAGAAATAAGTTAGAAGAAGGATCTGAATATGAATTCCAAACTCACAATGACGGTACCTGATGTTTGGTAACCGCATTTGTGTTCCGAATGACTCTGTTTTGAAAAATGAAATTTTGAAGGAAGCACACAGTTCGCGTTACTCTGTACACCCTGGAGGTACAAAAATGTATAAGGACTTGAAAGAAAATTTCTGGTGGAACAATATGAAAAGAGAAATAGCTCAGTGTAGACACCCCATTTTGACCAGACCCAAGTTCACATTGTTTGTGCAAATACCCCATCAAACCATTGATTTAAAAACCAAATTTCTTCCTAGAATGGGTTAGGGTCCCACCAAGATCCCCACAAATTTTCAGAGGAATCGGATAAGAGTTACCCCTCAAACAAGTTCGGGGTATAGTGTGGTGCAGTGCAGTGCAATAGGAGGGTGAGCTAATCCAATCTAGGTGTACACCTAGAAATCTGTGTATTTGGAGGACAATCCTTATCAAACTAATGCTTTAGGTACCCATTTTTACATTTTTCAACAGATTAGGACCCTAGGAATCTTTCTGCAAAATTTCAGAAAATTCTGATGAAAAATTGCACAAAGGACAGGGCAAGTTTGTGTTGATATCAAAAGTGGGGGTGTATTATCCAGGCAAATTCACGCATTTGTGCGCCTATCAGAATTAGTAGTATCAATATCAATGCCCAAAAATATCTATAAATAGGTGGCTAATCTTTTATTTTAGGACTAATTCACATTTTCTCCAATTCAAGAAAAATCAAGAGAGAGAGAGAGAGAAAAGGGCGAAATTAGGGTTTTTTCTTATTACTCATCTTCTCCGATCAAGTTCGTCTTCTCTGGAAAGCTCCGGTGAGCTCCGGCTGGTTCATAATATCTTCTAAACTTGGATTTCTTCTCTATTAGCTACTAGATTTGTTGATTCCCCTGTTTTTTTTTATCATCTTTCGAATCTATTACCTTTTAAACCCTAAAGCTAAAGCTACAAATCCTAGATCTTCTCCCCCTAGCTTTACCCATTTCTTCTTCGGCAAGTTACCTTTTCTCCGGCGGGATTCTAACAAAATTCCGTCCAGCTCTTCTTCTCTTTTGGTCATGCACATCACAGCCATATGTTGATCTTCTTTAACCTCTCTAAAACCTAAGCTTTGATCTTCATCTTGGCAACTTTCAAACCCTAGCACAAACTCAAAAATCTCTTTTTCCTTCGTGCCTTCTTCTCTAGCGAGCCTTTGGCAAGATTCGACCGGACTACGCCCAAATTCCGGATTGAATCAAATTATTCCTGTTCTGGGAATCTAGCTGGAATTTGGGCAAGATTTGAGGGTTTTGAGCTTCTTCTATCATATTCTATTTGATTAAAGGTTCCAAAAATCAGATCAGGTGAGTATTATTCTAAAATTCTTTAATATTACTTGCTAAAGGTAAGAATGAGTTGATTCTTGCTGGTGTTCTTGGTTGAAAATGTAATGCATGCTTTTGCTTATCTCATTTTTTTTTACGAACTATGAAGATTTTAATGTGTGTTAATAAAAGTGAAAATGAGCAGGTATTTAATGTTATTTTCCTGATTTATTCAATCTCGTGTTGTGTTGTTTTACGATTTGGTAGATCCACTCTATCTCATGTGCCTATATGATGGATCTATTCAGTTGTGCTTGTCAAATTAAATTTTGGATCGTTTCTTTTACAATTTGGCGTAATTTTTGTGTGAGATTTGAAGATTCAAAGTTCATTCATCTTATTTATAGATTAAGTAAATATTCTTTGCCTTTTAAATTAGGTCAAAGATACAAATTGTTGTGGTTTTAGTTTTGGATAATAGCTTTTGATTTATAGGATTAGTGTCTTGTCTCTTTGTGGTAGATGATGATGAGCTATCAAAGGAAAGTTAATGATGTCTATTGAAAATGAATGAATGATGTGTAAATGTTACTTTCATAATCTGACAAAAGGTATTTTTATATTATAACCGGTCTCATATCATGCTCTGTTTATATGCCTTATGAAAATTTGGTGATAGAGGGGATTGCTAAGTAGGGGTTATTAAGTGATAGTCCTATAGAAATTTTATGATTCGCTTTTATGTCGGTAAGAGAATGAATTTGGTAAAATTAAATTTTATTTTAAATTTAAGTTCCCTGAAATATTATTTTTTTAAAAAAGCTTCAGTTTGTGGAGAGGCGTTTAGCATTACCATAGGATATTCCTTATATTACAGAGATCAGTGATTTTGTATTCAGCCTTAACCTTGAATTTTTGGTTTCTACTTATCATTTAATAAGACCTTCGGTTAACCTTTATTCCAGGGGTCATATTTTGATAATTCGAGTCCTTTACTTGCACTCTATTTCAGCTCCTTTTTTTTTATTGATCATTGATTTTCATATATTTCTGCCCATCTTGGTTTTAATCTCATCTCTTTAAGGCTGATAATGGCACTTCCCTCATTTCTTTCTTTGTAATCATGCATATTCAGGTATTTTCGTAGACTAGTTAGAAAAGGAAGGACAAGTTGAGTTTGGATCACTTGAAAATTTTATTGTTGTATGCTAATTGTTCTCTAGGTATGTGCTAATTGTTTTTTTTTTTAAAGTTATATGACTACTGATCTCAGGTTATGGGCCAACTGATTTTATGTTAGATGCTTTATCTCTTTTAATTAGAAGTCCCAAGCATAGGTTATTTTGCCAGGGTCTGCTTTCTTAAGTGTTCATATGCTTGAAGGATTTGATTGAAAGTATTTGAAGTTATACGTCCAATGTTCATGTGTGTAGTTTATTTCTACTGTACTAAACTATAAGAAAATAATGTAGTTTATGTCCACTATGTTGAACTAAAATGAAAACTAGTGTAGTTCATTGTGATTGTGCTGAATTGATAACTTTTGTAGTTCATGTTCACTGTGTCAAATTGTGAGCTCTTGTAGGTCATTTATGTTGTGTTAAGTTGAGAGCTTTGGGTGGTACGTTTATGTGTGCTGAATTGTTGGTTGGAAGTGGTTGTGTTATCCCATGAAATCTGCATGTCACATAAAAATCAGCTCTTTTCTTCACATGCATGTCACAAAATTCAGCTCATTTTGTCACAATTAGCACTACAAGTTAAAAAAAAAATTTCAATTTCCACTTCATAGTGGGCATTACAAGTTGCTAAAAATTAATTTCTCACATCACTTGGGGTAGATTTCCATTTCATAGTGTGGCATTAGAGGTTGTCAAAGATCAGTTTTTTCACCTCACTTATGGCACTACAAGCTGCCCAAAATCAGTTTTCCCTTCACTGTTTACATCACAAGTTATATAAAGATCAATTTTTCTCTTAAACCACTTGCATCAAGTATAATTCATGGTATGTGAGTGTGTGAAATTTGGTCTATCCAGTTGTGGTTAGGTCTATCGTCTGTGTGTTTATAAAAATTTACCCATCTAGTCCAACTTGTGTCTTGAAAGTACATCTGTGCATAGTTTAGTTCGTTTTTTTAGCACATCCCTTTCCAGTCCAGCTCATGATTTTTTTAGCACATCAATTGGTAGCCCAGTACATGTTTTGTAAAGCACATATGCTTACAGTTCAACTTATATTTTCACATGCTCATATGTTTGTAAAATCAGTTTATACTGCTATGGTCAGGTTGTTCTTTTGGTTAGACATAGTATATTTTTCCATTGTCAGTGAAATGATACCATTATAACTGTGTGGGATTTGTTACCTTCTCTCATTCAATATATGTGAGTTTAAGAATCATAAGTGTGGCATATCTTGTAGCCCATCATGCGTTCATCCCTAATGTGGTTACTCTCATTTGCAACACCCCATTCATAAAGTAGTTTGTATAACAGGTGTTAGAAATGCCGAAGATGAGGCACTTAGTTAAGAACATCAAAATTCACATAGTTTGATATAATAGTGATGTAATGGTCTGCTTGCACCATTGTCATGACAAATGCCTTGTTATGATACTGCCCTGGAATGCTACTTTATATTCATAGATATTGGTTTTCTTTAGTCATAGGACTTTTTAGTAAATGATAGTTGAAAATGTAATTATATGTCTCCTTTTGTTCTAACAGTAGTACACACACATCCTTCGTCATTTGCATGATTCTGTGAAGTGGTAGATTATTTTATTTAATAAGGAGCACACTTGCTTATGTCATGATAGTTATAGACACATGTCTTTGTGTATTTCATTATTTGATCATATATGCTTTGCTGTACTTGATTTTTTTTACATGATTAAATTATCTTTAATTCTATGGCATTCTAATCCTCTTTACTGAACTTATTCTAGAAATTGTAAAGTTTTATTTTGAATCGTAAAGTTCAGTTTGGACAAGTTCCAAGTAAGATTGCTGCCCTGTGCTGTTATGTTGTCTATTTGCCCTTTTGTTTAGGGCTGGAATTCATGTCTAGTCCAATATAATCAACTCTACATTCATTTCACAAACTAGCATGGAATTATGTATTGAAAGTTCTCTGTTATTGCTGTGTTAGAGTCAATCTTGGAGAGATTTAAATATATCCAGGTTTTTAGCTTCACGAGATATTTTTTAAATTCTATCATAGTTTTAACCAAAAGATTGTGACCTCTGTCCAATTACAAGCTCCCATTTGTATTCCTTTCAAGCTGGGCAAACTTTCTTTCTGTGGCCTAATCCCCTCAATACTTCCAATCATGTTATTTGAGCATGGGATTTTCAACCCCATTATCTGGGGCTGATTATTACCATCTTTCATAAATCATTCTCTTTCTAGCAGGTTTGGGTAATCATTAAGGTGCTTTGGTTTTGTGTCAACATCTGGACTTTATTGTGAATTTGCCTTCATCTGTGAGATTGTCATCAGAGATTAGGATTATCCCCGTTACTCAATTTCGTTTATTAGTTTTGGAAAACTTCTTTTCATCGCTGGGCGATGAAGGAGTCATCCCAAGCCCATCATTAGGGGAGTAGATTAGTCCATATAGCGTTCCCCTCTATTTCCTTTTCTTTTAGAAGATTCTCTATGTATTTTAGACAACCCTCTATCATAGTATAGGGCTCGCTCAGTCTCATTATCTTGCTTGCCTTCTTCTTTGGGAGAAAGGTTTTGTCTCATTTGTTTTAGGGGTGTCACCTCCTTTAGACATGTTTTATCTGATTGACATTTCACTTGTTTGTGATTATGCTAGTTTACTTGTTTGTGACCACGCTGGTGTACCTGTTTGTGAGCACGCTGATTTACTTGTTTGTGAATCACACATGTTTACTTGTTTAGCATCTTTATCTCGGAATATGTTTCGAACTACGTTGGCTTGATCCTCTTCCACGAGGTACGTAGTGCAGCTTGGGATCTTTATCCCAAGTCCAGCCAAACTTTGCAAATAAATCATTTGAATTCTTTAAAAAGCACAAAAATCTTTTAAAACTTTGTTTTCAAAAAGCTCTTCCTCTAGAGTTAGGAGTTTGTTCTAGATAGAGAGTTTTAGAGTAAGGAGTTTCTCCTTGATTTGTTGTGTGCTTGTTGTGAGTCTGTGTTATTGTTAGGGGTTTGTTCTAGCTAGGAACGCCTCCGTCCGATCAGTTGGCGATTCACATCGTCGACTGATGACTAGGTCTAGGATGCGTTAATGATCCCATTATTTTTCTTAGGACACACAGCCTAGTTACACAGGTTGTAGGAACCACCTGTATTAACTTAGGGCTAACCTGCATTTAGTTAGGGCATATAGGGTTGATTTTCTCATTGACGAACTGGGAGCCATTGTCGGTAACAATGGCCTCAGGCACACCCAATCTGCAAATGATGTTCTTTTTAATGTGGTGGAAAGAGGTTGCTTGGTATTGATCCCATTGGGTGGTAAGGTTTTGCGCGTTGTATCGAATTAAACCACATGCTCCACCGCTTGTACAGGCCCCCCGTCAATTCCTTTGAGGTCCTAAAATTCACAATCCACTGGAATTTAAATAATAGCACAAGAAGCTTTAATAACTAGTCCGGTCTTTTAGGTCTTGTCTAGGATAAAAGGTCTAGATGTCTTAGGCACCATAGTTTAGAATAGGTGCGAAAAACTACGTTGCTTTGATTCTCGTGGAGGCGGGGATACGTAGGCGGCTTTGGATGAATACCAGACCATCCAAAGAATTGGGCGAAATCATTTAGAGTTTACGATTTGTTGTATTGAGTCGTGTGTAGTATCAAGTTATATTGCATGTTTCGTTGTGTTTTCATACTTTCCTGTATAGACCTTATACCTTTAGCTGTAGCATGCATGTGTTTGCCCACCAGAACTTAGACATCCATTAGGCATGTCACTCATAACCTAGCTATAATTAGGTGACACTTCTTCCATTATTTTGTGCAGGCTGATTATTTCATCCCCGAGTCATGCATGATTAGGTAGACGTCTTCTTGGGGATATTTCGTTCCCATTTCACATAATTTTGCCCAAAATTCTTTGGAGTTAATAAAAATGGCATAAGAGACCAAATGCTTGCACTCGGACGAATTGTGGGTGCTCTTCGGACCTTCTCCATTAATAATCAAGCACGAGCCCATATATATTTCTGGTTATCCATGGTATGCAGAGCATATTTGTTTTTGGGGTTCCATGGCCTATCCATGGATGGCGACTCTGAGTTTTTTTTAGGTACATCTTGGTTTGAGGATTTATCCTTGGATCAAGAGGTATCTCATTTATCGCCACTCGTGCTATGCTATGAGGGTGGCATCCGTTTCGAGAGTTCCTTGGTAGAGCTCTCCTTCACACGTGGATGATCCAGAGGCCGTTGGAGGCTCGTCCCCCACCTCTCTTAGGATCGGGGTCCACAGGCTGGCGACTCTGTTGGGGAGTTCTTGGAACATTGCCTAACTCTGTTAAAAATGCCATTTTAATTAATTTTGAAAAAAATTGAGCTAAAATCAAGTTAAATGGGAACTTTATTGTTAGAATCCAGGGGCACCAAGTAGGTGCATAATAAAACAAGGGTTCACACACTTCACTCCATGGATTTTTCTATTTCTTTTTGAGTTTTATCTATATATTAATACGTCGGCCTCGGTATCGATCCAGCCAGGACACAGGAGGTCATGACCTGTTGACACCACCTGGGATCTAATACCAACGGCATGCAAATGGTGCATCACTCTGTATTCCCCCAGATATTCGGGAGATACAGGCTAAGTCGTGCATCAGCATGTTGAACCATTTAGTGTATATATTGGGGCCTTACTTTACATTATCATATGCATATAGGACGAACATGTGCACCTAACACATGTAAGCTTAGGTTAGAAACCAGCCTTGACCTATGTAGTGTAGGAGAGTAATTCGCCTTATGTGGTTATTCGCTCCATCTTTTAGTACACTCATCAGTCAGTTATGGGTTGAGACTTTCTTGACTCCGCTATACTAGACTTAGGACTGGTGCCCCTGGTTAGGATATATATGTATATATGTATATATATATATTGATTATTAGATTATGGCCTACTCCTTAGTGAGGTTTTCTTATCTGATTCAATTAATTATATATATTAGTTATTCGGATCTAGATCTGATTCGTGACTCTATTTTTCATCGTGATGGCTATGGTCTATCTTATCCTCTGATTATTAGATGAGAACTTACTTCTTAGTAGGATTTCCATCTATCCTGATCAAATATATCCATAAATCATTTAGATGAAGATCTGGCTGGTGGCTTCTACTTGTTATCATCATGGCCATGGTCTATCATATGATTTTTTGATTATACATTTGACCCATACCCTGTACCATTTTTTTATACCTCATATGTTGATTATTAGATGGGAACTTACACTTTAGTAAGATTTTCCTTATCTATTTTGATCCAACATGTCTATATATCATTCAGGTGTAGATCTGGTCGGGGGTTCCAATTTGCCACCATTATGATCATGATCTATCTTCCGGTCCTTTGATTATATCATTTGATTCCTACCCAACAGTTACTCCTTAATAAGGTCTCCTTATTTATTCCGGTCAAATATATCCATCCACCCTTCAGATTTAGATCTGGTCCGTGACCCTTACTTGTCATCTTTATGACCTTGATCTATTTTCTGATCCTTTGATTATGCTTGGTCCATATCTTCATTCATTTACCTTTTTCTGGATCATGATCCAAATCATTGGTGGAAAAGTTGATTTTGCCAGTGTATCCTTAATTGTTCTTGATTTATTATTGAGTTTATCCTTATATTTACCTATTTAGGGTTGCCTTTTTTCTTATAATTCTGTCTAGACTATCCTTGTTTTTTTACCTGTTGAGAGTTGACCGGCCCTCATTATTTTGTCTTGTATGACTATGAGGAAATCATCATGTCGAACTCACTCTTGCAGCAGTGGATTAATCAAATCCCGAGGAACCATGGAATATACAATTTGTCTGACCCGATTGAGCAGCTTGTAGATACCTTTCATTATTTGAATTTCATCGACATAGACTGGAAATTGCTCCAAGCAGCCGCCATGTGTTGTGATCATAAACTTCATGTCTTTAGCTTTGGCCTTCAAGAAGTTTGTCCCACTTTTGAAGAATGGTGTACCCTTCTAGAGTGCCCTGTAGATGGACCATTGATCGAACCGACATTCAGGGGTACTTAGGGTGATGCTTTCAACCATTTGGTATCAAATCCTTGGGTCGAAACTGAAGAATTATTTAGTGGCAATGAGATAAGAATCACCGATATGGTAAAAGCATTCTCCAAAACCGATGATATTCAAGACCCCCTTTTTAGGATGAAATGGCGTAATGCCCTATGTTTTATGCTTCGGCTCGTTTCCTGGTATATGATCACTCCCATACTGCGTCTCTTGTCCTCATTGATTTGGTAGAGCAAATCAATAAAGGAGGAAACCCTATCTCCACCATGCTTGCTGAAACCTTTACGGGATTAGACCAGATTGTTAAAACAGGAAATAAGTCCTTCGTGGGGTGTCCTAAATTGTTATACCTCTGGATCTGTGCAAAACTTAAGATTCTTCAGCCCTCTTCTGGCAGTGCAACTATCCTGCGTGAGTATCCCAAATGGGTTCGTTCCGAAGAAAGGAGGGGTGTCGAAGAATGGTACAGTTGGTTACAATCTTGTAGCCCTGTTCAAGTTAATTGGAGGTACCCACGTTTTCTAAAGGCTATCCTTCGTACCCCCAAATATGATTACCTTCGTATCCTTGGTTTAGAAAAGACTTCCTACTACGTACATGATCGAATTATTCGTCAGTATGGAAGCCTTCAGATGCAACCCATAATCACACCACTCTATCTACCCCAAGACATTACTCCCACAATTGCCGATGACATAGCGGCTGATTGGAGCAAAGCATCCACCACGATATTGTCGATCATCTCTACAGCGACTATCAGAGAATCATCACCTGATTATTATCCTTGGTTAGCCCAAGATTTAGAGGAAAGGAAAGCCGAGAAAGAGGGTAGAAAAGCCAAGAAAGCAAGATTGGAGGAAAAGGAGGATTGAGAGTCTTCATCTGTTTTAAGTCCTAAACATCTTGTAGTCCAGAATTTCAATATTATGATCATGCTATCCTTTCTTTTACCAGTTTGTCTTTGTAATCAAACGAAGATGTTATCAATGAAAAGTGTGTTTCTGTTTCTTTTATTTCTATTTGATCAGAATATCAATTATCAATGTTTTTAATCTAGTGTTTATACTTCCATCTCAGGATTCTGACGTTGAGCAGTCATAGCTCCCAGAAAAACCACAATTTCAAAACCAACCTGGTCCCGTCAGTCTTCTGATTCCATGCTGAGTAGACAATCCTCGTCGCCTATTTCATTTACTTCTCCAGTGTTACCTTTGTCTCATTTTTCGAAAATACTTTCACCCATCCAACCCACCCCAGTCTCAATGGCAGATTCCACTGATCCTATGGTAGCCATACAGGAGATGCTAAAAAACCTCACGCGTGACATGAAGAGTATGAAAGAAGAAATGACCCACTTGGAGACTCAAATTAGCGACAAGGCTTCTGCTTCTAGAGGGCCGATACCCCTACCTCCTCGTGTTGCATCTCCAGAATTGAATAGACCGACTATTTCGCCGTTAGAGTTTGACTTGGATGACGAACAATACGCCGAGGAGTATTGTATCCCTAGGATCAACAAGGAAAGAGAGATGTATGAAAAGTTTGAGAGAGAAATGTCTAAAAAATTAGGGAAATTGGCTCAAGAAATGGAACACATGAAAGTCCAGGGCCCGAAGAAATTTGACGTCTCCGAGTTGATGATGTCCTCTGCAGTCGTTTTACCGCCTAATTTCAAAGTCCCAGATTATGATAAGTATGATCGGACCGGATGTCCTCGGAACCATATGAGGTGGTTTATCATCCTTTCACAGCAATATGGCCTGAATCGTGAACAGATGACCCAGCTATTTCCTATTTCTCTGGTAGGGATAGCAAAGAAATGGTTCCTAAGGCTGAAACCAGATGAGGTCAGGACCATGGAAGACATCTCTGACAAGCTTATAGTGCAATTTTCAATGGAGGAAGGGATAGAGGTTACGAAGAGAGACCTCAAACAGTTGAAACAAGGTCCTCAAGAGACCTTTACCTCATTTATCAAGCGCTGTAGGTGCAAATCTGCCCAATTAAATAAGAGGTTATCGGAAAAGGATCAGATAAAGTTGGTGGTCAAGAGTCAGTCTACTCAGTATTTCCATTTTATGGCGCCACAACACTATCCTAATTTCGACCATTTAATTCAAACGGGAACGCAAACTGAGGATGCCATAGGCAAAGGTTTGAGGGCTAGACCATCACCATCTGATGTCAAAGAAGGCAAGAGGCCGATGGTTATACAGAAGGAAGTGAATAGTGTGAACTATGTCAGACCAGTGGCGAGAACAGTAATTGATGTGTCAAGACCGGCAGAGATACAAGCACCTAAACAATTTGATCCGCTTCGTTATCCCTACCCTGTTATTCTAAAGAAACTGATTAGGGATAAGAAGATAAAGCTTCCTGATATCAGGCTAGTACCAGATCCATTGCCAAAGTATTGGAGATTAGACCAATACTGTGAATATCACCGAAATTCGGGTTATCTAACAGAAAGATGCTTAGCTATGAAATATGCCATTCAAAAAATGATAGATAATAAGGATTTGGAAGTTGAACGACCAAATACTACTCAAAACCCCCTTCCAAATCATCTTGTTGTTCCTCCGCCCGTTACCAATGCTATTTTTGTCAATGAACCTCTTCTTGACCCTTCAACCCTCATTTGTGCCATAACATCTGATAAACCCTATGTACTGAGGTTAGATGATGAGGAGATCGAAAAATTGACAAAGGAGAAGCCTTATGTCCTTTCCCTAACTGATGATGACTTTGTAGAGTCTTCTTCTCGACCTTATGTTCTCTGTTGTGAAGACGTTGAGGAAGAGCAGATGAACAAAGCACCATATGTTTTGAAAATAGAGGATGATGATTTGTTGTTCCTCGATGACCAGTGTGATGAGCTTCAACATGTCACAAGGGGTGGTCGTGTATTCAAGCCTCCAGAATTGAGTCAAGAGAATCCAACAGAGATAGCAAGGGCTACAAGGAATCAGAGGCTTAAACAATTGTTTTTAAAAACTTAGGAGCTGATTTCAAAAATAGAAAGGGTTTAAACAAATGATTTGTCAAAAATTAATGATTTAAACCATTTATTATTCAAGATTTAGGAGTTTAAACCAATGATTGCTCACAAATTATTGGTTTAAACTATTGATTTTTCAAGAATTAGGGGTTTAAACCAATGCTTTATATCAAATATTGGTTTAAACCATTATTGTTCAACACTTAGGGGCTGATTTCCGAAATAGAAGGGGTTTAAACAAATGATTTGTCAAAAATTATTGATTTAAACCATTTATTATTCAAGATTTAGGGGTTTAAACCAATGATTGCTGAGAAATTATTGGTTTAAACTATTGATTTTTCAAGAATTAGGGGTTTAAACCAATGCTTTATATCAATATTGGTTTAAACCATTATTTTTCAAAACTTAGGGGCTGATTTTCGAAATAGAAGGGGTTTAAACAAATGATTTGTCAAAAATTATTGATTTAAACCATTTATTATTCAAGATTTAGGAGTTTAAACCAATGATTGCTCAGAAATTATTGGTTTAAACTATTGATTTTTCAAGAATTAGGGGTTTAAACCAATGCTTTATAACAAATATTGGTTTAAACCATTATTTTTCAAAACTTATGGGCTGATTTTCGAAATAGAAGGGGTTTAAACAAATTATTTGTCAAAAATTATTGATTTAAACCATTTATTATTCAAGATCTAGGGGTTTAAACCAATGATTGCTCATAAATTATTGGTTTAAACTATTGATTTTTCAAGATTTAGGGGTTTAAACTAATGCTTTATTTCAAATATTGGTTTAAACCATTATTTTTCAAAACTTAGGGGCTGATTTTCAAAATAGAAGTGGTTTAAACAAATTATTTATCCAAAATTATTGATTTAAACCATTTATTATTCAAGATTTAAGGGTTTAAACCAATAAGGTGGGAAAAATTATTGGTTTAAACCATATATTGTCAAAATATTAACGGTTTTCTCAACTAATTTTTGAAAAAAATAGAGGTTTTAACCAATGATTTACAAGAAATATTGGTTTAAACCATCATTTTTCAAAACTTAACAGCTGATTTCCGAAATACAAGGGATAGAAGCTGTTTTCCGAAATAGAAGGAATTCAAACCAATGACTTTTCAAACATTATTGGTTTAAACCATTTATTATTCAACATTTAAGGGTTTAAACCAATAATGTGTGAGAATTATTGGTTTAAACCATATAGTTCTGAAAAATTAGGGTTCTGTAAACTGAATAGGGGTTTTAACAAAATATTTCTATCAAATATTGGTTGAAACCATTATATTTCAAAACTTAGGGGATTTCCAAAATATAGGGTGTTCTCAACTGATTTAGGAAAATATAGGGTTTCCTAAACTCATTTTCTCAATTTTAAACCAATGATTTCTAACAAATTATTGCTTTAAACACATAGTTTGTGAAAAATTTGGGAGCAATTACGGGTTTAAACCAGACTTTAGGGCTATAAACCATACATTTCTAACAAATTAATGGTTCAAACAAAACTTTAGGTCTTTAAACCATATATTTCTTAACAAAATAGGGTTTTAAACCAAACTTTAGGTCTTTAAACCATAGATTTCTAAAAAAAATAGGGTTTTAAACCAAACTTTAGGGCTTTAAACCATAGATTTCTAAAAAATAGGGGTTTTGAGAGAGAGAGAGAGAGTACCGATTTTCCCAAAACCCCTAAACTGATTTTCTCAAAACCCCTAATTTTTTGTTTCTAAATTGATTTTCTCAAAACCCTAACTTAATATCTCAAAAACTAACTGAGAGGGAGAGACTACCAACCTGGGAGAGGAGGTTCGCTCAGAATCAGAGGCTACCGGAGAGAGAGGGCCGGAGAGAGGGTGTCGTCCAGAAAGAGGGTGCCGTCGACAGAGAGGGTGCCGTTGAGAGAGAGGGAGAGAGAGAGAGGGGGTTCCGTCGACAGAGAGGGTACCGTCGAGAGAGAGAAACGCCGAAGAGAGTGCCAGAGAGACAACACCGACGGCCGGCGAGAGAGAGAGAGAGAGAGAGAGAGAGAGAGAGAGAGAGAGGTGAAAATAAAAAAGTAAAGTTTTTGAGGGTAAAATAAATGATTTTTACCTGAGGGTAGATTTGTCTTAAAAATCTCAAATCAGTCACTATCACTCTACATTGGTCATTTACAATTCTCCCCCCTTCACAGGTCATTATCATATCAAAGCCCTTTTTCTTGGTCATTTTCTCTTATTTCTATTAAACTCTAGCATTTCCATGTTACTGTTTCTTATGGTATATCTCATATAATTCATTGGATCAGATCTGTTCGGTTCGCATAGCTTATGGTCTATGAGAAGTCTACTATCATATGACAAAATGCCCACTGTCATAAGGTGAGATCCTAACCTCTTTTCTTAGTTCAGTAGTGTACCTTCCCCTAAAAATTCTGTTACTTTGAGTAGCCATCTGAATCTATGCTCTGATACCACTGACACAATGAACTGGCTGATAGGCTGGCGAAAGAAGGTTGTGCCTCGGAATCCATGTCAACATACGTCGCCCCTGAAGAGGACTGGAATGAAACGAACGTGGCCGAATAGAGTCCCTGTAACCTTCATGGTTTTTGGGTTTTTATGTTTTTCTTCTAAGTAGCTTTGGTGGGGCATTCACATGTATGATTAGGGGACAAGATGTCCCCAGGACTTTCGGATTTTGGTAATAAATGTCATCTTCCAAAAAAAAAAAAAAAAAAAAATACCACTAGACACATGACCAAAAGGGAAGACAACTAAATATTGTCTGATACCACTTTGACACATGACCAAAGGGAAGACAACTAAATATTGTAGCTTCGATATCACTTGATGTAGGGCAGGTCAGGGAAGACAACCAAGTATGCTGATTTTATCATAGAAGGGTAATTAGGGGTTCTTGGGTAAAGGGATTGATTGGTTTTAGTGTAAGGAAATATGGAACAGTTCAAGAGATGGGTACGGACAGATTGGACGACTGAGTGAATAGGTAGGAGCATAGTCACAAATATCATCTCACTCCAACAATTGCAAGGACTGCAACTTTTGAACATTTCATTCAATATTCCATTGCCTTCAATGGCCAAAGGCATAAGGTATAGAACAAGTGAAAAAACACAGCTTAAATCATTAACAAGTAGGAGTCTAATACTAGTCAAAGTAGAAAAAC
Organism: Tasmannia lanceolata; assembly: GCF_043159265.1. Taxonomy (NCBI): domain Eukaryota; kingdom Viridiplantae; phylum Streptophyta; class Magnoliopsida; order Canellales; family Winteraceae; genus Tasmannia; species Tasmannia lanceolata. Next base: position 4,875,169 of record NW_027518721.1, read on the forward strand.
AAGAACCTAAACTAACATGGCACATGGCCACAAAACTCATCAACATGACTTACTCAAACTTCTATTTAAACCAAGTGAAAAAAACACTTTAGAACTCACTTTAAATTTTCGTGATAAATGATGGACCCCAATTTAATGAGATAGTCACTTAAGTTCTATGTTGCATGGATTCTTTGTCCCCCTATGCCGAATCCGTGTCGACACGTCTCCGCATCCAAATCGGACATGGATTCACATGGGACAAACCTAGATTCTTATCGTAGTAGTGTCCCACACGAATCCTGTTTTTTTCGGGCGAATCTAATTCATCGTTGTCTCTTTTGAAATGCAAATCCTGCATGTTTTCTCTTTGAGCGTATTTCTTTTTAACTTTTTTTATATGAAAGCACAACCCGTACTCTTTCAATAAAAACCCTAGCTTCTCGACCCTCGAACATCAACCCCCTTCCTCCTTCAGCTCTCTTAATACAGAACTCGCATCAACCCTCTACCCTCAAATTTTTCATGAGTATATATATATATATATATATATATATATATATATATATATATATATATATATATATATATTAAATTTTAAATTTTCTAAATTTTATTTTACTTAAATTACCGAATCTAAATCCTACTTTTGGGGGTTTGCCGAATCCGACACCTTGAATCCGTGTCAGATCCTGACACGCGAATCCGAATCCACGCAACACAGCTTAATTTATTTCATAACAACAATATGATAATACCCCCTTTATGACTTAAAAGGACTTAAACTCCGCCTGTGTTTTTCACAGCCTGTCCCAAGCCAGGATAAGGAGGAGGGCTAGCGTCAGGTTGGCAGCCGGCCGTAAACTTTGCCACTTTTCTGTGAAATTTTCAAAAGGATTCATTAGATGAACCCAACTAGTTTGGGACAAAGGCTTAGTTGAGTTGAGTTGGCAATAACACTCTAAAACTAATGAAAGACCATTTTAACACTAATGATGGACCCTATCTTCCTAACTTCTTGATTCTTGTAAAGGATGGTCTCGGTCAAAAGAGTAGAACAATAAAGAAACAGGAGGTGAACAGTTATGTTTAAACTAAGGAGAAGCTAGTAAAATGAAATATTCAGTATTCAAGATGATGTATGTCGTAAAACTTTTCTTAATGTAATATATTAATATTGTGAACTAAAAGGCCAAAAAACTTATCTATAAATTTAAGCTGGAACTTATCATGCCCTAACTTCATTCTAGTTATGAGTGAACATATAATGAGTAAGTTTGGAAATCATTTCCCATGAACTTCATGTGTACTGACCGGCAAGATTGAAAAACAATTATCTGTTTTGTAGAGTATTCTGAAGTACTTAGATGATACAATGAATAATAACACTGTTTCTAAGGGAAAAGAATGCCTGAATAAGCTGTTAAAATGTGAACACCAAAGGTTGCAGGTTGAGTGGCAGTAAACAACATACTCATCTTAACCAGTGCCTTTAAAACATGTTCCCAATCTTCATTCACATTGATGATGTACCAGAATTACATAATATAAAACTATGGCATGTGTTAGGTCTAAAATTGGTAACAGGTTATGGTAGGGCCGGAAGGGCTGATCTGACACGCCACGGCCGAAGGGCTAGTGGAGTCCTGCGCTGCACAAGGGCACAGACAAGAAGACAAAGGGTCAGAGGACCAACCCGGAGTGGTGCTCCGGACGGGCGCTTCGACACTCAAGTCAGTATGAGCAGGAGTGCAGAGCAATGTCAGAGCAAAAGCTTAGGGTTTTGATTTTCAGATCCCTCACCTTAGCACAAGTGAAGGCTATTTATAGTGATTCTGAGCCACCTGTCCAGGACAGGTGGTAGTTCTGAGCCACCTGTCCAGGACAGGTGGTGGCCTCTGTATGGACCAGGTCTCATACCTAGGAGGGGCAGGTGGAAGTCCCTGATTGGTCCAGGTGTCACACCTAGCAGGGACAGGTGTTGGCTTTGCAGCGGTCCCTGTGAGGGCCACGCGTCAACAGCCAATTGGTTGTTGAGTTCGGACCCATCAGTGCTGAGTTCAGACCCATCATTGCTGAGTTCGGACCCCATCAGTTGCCCCCTGGTTCTCCGAGTCGTGATAGCGGCTAGGGGAAGCAAAAAGAGGGTTAAAACAGCATCTGGCCGGCCTTAAGGCCTCTGGGCAGCTGAGGCCGGCCTCAGGTAGGGGCCAGAAAAAACCGCGGCGGCCAGGGGCCTCTGGGCGGCCTGGTCCGGCCTTGAAACTTAGCCTGAAGGAGCACGGCCGGGCAGGAGCCCCTGTGCAATCCAGTCCGGTCGAAATTTGAACCAGAAGTCTGGGCGGCCAAACCTCCTGGGCGTCGTGGCCGGGCAGATCTCCTGGACGGGGCGGCTAGGCCGGACAGGTCCCCTGTCGCCTAGTGAGTGCGCCGTATCCTGTCCGGCTCCAGCTAAGGCGCTGGACAGCCAGGCCGGGCAGGTGTTTTGGCGTTCTGCGAACGCGTCATATCCTGTCCGGCTAAGCCTTCTGGGCGGCTAGGCCGGGCATGTCTTTTGTCTTCTAGCGAACGCGTCATATCCTGTCCGGCTAAGCTTTCTGGGCGGCCAGGCCGGACAGGTCTTTTGTCGCGTAGCGATTGCGTCATATCCTGCCCGGCTAAGCCTTCTGGGCAGCTAGGCCGGGCAGGTCTTTTGTCGCGTAGCGAACGCGTCATATCCTGTCCGGCTAAGTCTTCTGGGCGGCTACGCCGGGCAGGTCTTTTGTCGCGTAGCGAACGCGTCATATCCTGTCCGGCTTAGGCTGTGGACGGCCAGGCCGGGCAGGTCTTTTGTCTCGTAGCGAACGCGTCATATCCTGTCCGGCTAAGCCTTCTGGGCGGCTACGCCGGGCAGGTCTTTTGTCGCGTAGCGAACGCGTCATATCCTGTCCGGCTTAGGCTGTGGACGGCCAGGCCGGGCAGGTCTTTTGTCGCGTAGCGATTGCGCCATATCCTGTCCGGCTAAGCCTTCTGGGCGGCTAGGCCGGGCAGGTCTTTTGTCGCGTAGCGAACGCGCCATATCCTGTCCGGCTAAGCTTTCTGGGCGGCTAGGCCGGGCAGGTCTTTTGGCGTTATCACTTTGGAACTTGTACCTCGCATTTAATGCGGACGGTGCATTTAATGCGAGCGGCGCATTTAATGCGGTAGGTGACGTGGCGCACTCCGGCTGGTGGGAAAAGGGCGGGATTTTTCCCGCTCTTCCAGGCCTATATATACCGGAGTTTTTACTCCTCATTTTTCACTTTTTACATTCTTCTCTCCTTCTCTGCTGCTCGGCTACACAAATTTCTGCCCGCCTCGGATCAGTGAGCCCGGAGATCTTCGATCAACATCTTAGTTCGGTAATTTCTCTTAGCTTTTCTTTTCCTTTTAATGTCTAGTACTAGTTCCGAGTCGGACTCTAGCTCAAAGGAGTCCGGTTCGACTAGTAGTACGGGGTCCAGGGCGTCAGAGAGGACGAGGCCGGCCTCACCTGCGGAGGCCGGTGTTGAGGGCGAGGAGATAATAATCGTAGTAGACGAGGAGAGCGGAGAGGAAGTGATTGTGGACTTAGACACAATCTCGGTCCGTGGGGACGGACCGCACCGGGTAGAAACCAGCGACGACGAAGAAGACGTTGAAGCGGTAGTTCCTCGCTTGCCGCGCGCGCCCGTCGAGGTGATAGCGGAGGCACGGATGGAGGCCAACCCACAGTACAACGTCGGGGCCCTGTACGAGGTGAATCATCTGGGGCCGGGCAAACTTCAGGCCGTCAGGGATAAATTCTGCATCCCTGATCGGTACATTTTGAGGGTGGCCGTTGAGGGGGACCGGGCCAGCAACGATAGTGCAGATCTCTGCCTATACGAAGAAGCCTTACGGGCCGGGCTCAGGCTTCCCTTGCACCCATTTTTCGTCAATGTGCTGAATTATTACGGGCTGGCGGTTACACAGGTCGTGCCGAACTCTTGGAGGACGCTGGTCGGCTTCCTGCACCTTTTGGGAGTTCGGCTTCGTAGGAACCCCACCCTGCCTGTCTTCAGGATGTGTGCGCACCTGAAGAGGCACAAGGACGGCGGCTGGATCTACATCAACCAACGGCCCGAAGTAAAAATGATCACTGGCATACCTACTTCCATTCACACATGGAAGAACAGGTTTTTCTATGCTAGGGACACCGAGCAGGGCTCCCACTGGCCGTTCTCGTTGGAATGGAGAACGCCGGACATCCAGAACCTTAGTCGGAAGCCAGCCCTTAAGGGCTACGACTACATGACCTTTGCTTTGATTAAAGAAGAGCTGAAGCGCGGTCAAATAAACTGCTCGGAGTTCTCCGAGGAGGCCGTCCTAGTAGAGCTCGGAATCAGCCGTGCGACGCCGGCACGTACGTAGACTCTTTTAGGCCGGCACTTATTTTTTGAACTGTTTCTTTCTCTTCTTTTTTTTTTATAGTTCTAACTCTGTTCTGTTTTCACGTTCAGGCGTCCCCAACGCATGAGCAGCCCCAACCCAAGGGCAAGAAAAGAAAGGTGCCAGAGTCAACTCCGGCAATGGTCGCACTGGCTGAGCCTCTCAAAAGCAGCCGGGCGACACATAAGCTTGCAGTTAAGCCGAGCCGGCCAAATCTCGTCGGGCAGAGCTCCGGGTCTGCACGGGTGACAGAGCCCCAACACAGCGGGCCAGTCCTGGGCATCCCTGCCGCCACGGCGGCGAGAGGCGACAACGTCTTCCGCCCAAACTGGGCGGTGCAGAAAACGGACACCGGCCTAGGGGAAAGCCGGGTGGCCACAGAATTGATGTACCAGGGCGTCCTCCCACGCGACCGACGGGAAGTCGAGAAAGAGGCGCCGGAGACCTGTCCAGAGGCGATCGCCTCCGCCCTCTATCAGCTCCAGGTGTACTCTAGGGATATGGCGAAGAAGAGTTATCTCTTCTCTGAGACGCTCACACAGATAGAGTCCGAGAAGGGCCAGCTCCAAAAAGACAAGGACGGGCTTAGCGAAGCCGTCCAGGTCAAAGAGGCCGAATGCAACAGCTTGAAGGACGAGGTGCAGAGGGTCAAGAACCAGGCCGTGCAGGATCTCCTAACTGCGAGGGAGAGAGCCGATCAGAGGGAGAAGGCGGCTATCGAGGCGGCCGTCAAAGCGGCAGTGCGGGAGGCCGTGAAGAAAACCGAAGAGAGGAAGGACACACAGTTCTTCAACCTGGGCCTCCAGGCCTATAAGGCGGGGTTCCTTCTCTGCTCCGAGCAGGTGAAGAAGGCTCACCCCGACATTTCTCTGGACGGACTGACCGTCCCGTATGCACCTCCAGAGGAGGAAGAGGACGAGGAGGAAGAAGGCGAACTGGACTCCTCCCAACCCATCGAGGTAGAACAGGAAGTCGTTCTGGCTTCCAAGGTCGCCCCTCCAACTGCCGAGGCCGGCCAGGTTGCAGCCCTTACTGCAGAGGCAGTCACCGACGAGGTGGCCGACGGGGAGGCCTGAGTGGCCGCCCTCTTGCTCCTATCCTTAATTTTTGTTTGTAAATTTTTGTAATGGCCCACGAGGCTCATTCTTTGTAAGCCAGCTCGGTGAAAAGAGCACTTTTGTGATATGAATACAAATTCAATTTTGTCTAACTGTCTGTACGGCTGCCTTGTTTTTTGTATTTATGACGTCTGTGCTTCTTCCTTATCTTTCTGCTGAGCCGGAGTGGTTCACCGGATGTCATTGGCCGGAGTGAACAACTTCTGTCTCCAAGTTTGCAAACACTTAGAGTGGTTTTCCACTTGGGCGGGTCCGTGGTTGGAACTGGTCTCCACACCAAATTGGACGCGCCGGAGTGCACCACTGCCGTCTGCAAACACTTAGAGTCTTTTTGGCGTCTAGCGATTGCGCCATATCCTGTCCGGCTTAGGCTGTGGACGGCCAGGCCGGGCAGGTCTTTGAGGTGGTTTCCACTAGGGCGGGTCCATGTGGTCGGAACTGATCTTCACACCAGTATTGGACGCGCCGGAGTGCACCATAACTGTTCTCTAAGTCTGCAAACACTTAGAATGAGAGCTAAGTCTGCAAACACTTAGAGTCTTTTTGGCGTCTAGCGATTACGCCATATCCTGTCCGGCTAAGGCTCTGGGCGGCCAGGCCGGGCAGGTCTTTGAGGTGGTTTCCACTAGGGCGGGTCCATGTGGTCGGAACTGATCTTCACACCAAATTGGACGCGCCGGAGTGCACAATTACCGTTCTCTAAGTCTGCAAACACTTAGAATGAGAGCTAAGTCTGCAAACACTTAGAGTCTTTTGGCGTCTAGTGATTGCGCCATATCCTGTCCGGCTAAGGCTCTGGACGGCCAGGCCGGGCAGGTCTTTGAGGTGGTCTTCCACTAGGGCGGGTCCATGTGGTTGGAACTGATCTTCACACCAAATTGGACGCGCCGGAGTGCACCACTGCCGTTCTCTAAGTCTGCAAACACTTAGAATGAGAGCTAAGTCTGCAAACACTTAGAGTCTTTTGGCGTCTAGTGATTGCGCCATATCCTGTCCGGCTAAGGCTCTGGACGGCCAGGCCGGGCAGGTCTTTGAGGTGGTCTTCCACTAGGGCGGGTCCATATGGTTGGTACTGATCTTCACACCAAATTGGACGCGCCGGAGTGCACCACTGCCGTTCTCTAAGTCTGCAAACACTTAGAATGAGAGCTAAGTCTGCAAACACTTAGAGTCTTTTGATGGGGGAGCTGGCATACACTAGTGACTCAAAAGTGAGGGACACAGTTCAGAGACAACTCCACTTTATTTCTCTTTGAAATTTAATTACAGAGATTCTTTACAGGCCTTCAAAGGCAAAGGAAAAGACTATTGATAGTATATTCGAAGATTTCTGGAATTCCAAGCGTGCGGCAGCAGCTGCTGGTCAAGTGCCTCTAGGCGGTAGCTTCCTGGACGGATGACCTCTTTGACTCGGTACGGCCCTTCCCAAGTCGGGGAGAGTTTGCCCACCCTTCTTGGCTGGGAGACGGCCGCTTTCCTCAAAACTAGGTCGCCTGTGCGGAACTCCCTTGGTCGGATCTTCGTGTCATGGTATCTAGACACCTTCTGCTTATACGCTGCGGCTCTGATCTGTGACTCTTCACGGACTTCCTCAAGCAAGTCGAGGTTGACACGGAGCCCGTCCCCATTCAGCTGTTCATTGAAGTTAACAATTCTTGGGGAAGGAATGCCGATGTCAACCGGAATCACAGCCTCTGTTCCGAAGGAGAGATTGAAAGGCGACTCACCCGTTGCAGTGCGTGGGGTAGTCCGATACGCCCAGAGCACATGGTATAGCTCGTCAGCCCAGCGTCCGGCCTTATCATCCAGTCTCTTCTTTATCCCCTGCAGCAGAGTCCTGTTCGTCACTTCGGTCTGTCCATTTGTCTGAGGGTGTGCCACGGAAGTGAACCTTTGCTCAATCTTCAGATCTGCACAAAACTTTCTGAAGTTCCTTGAGTCGAACTGTTTGCCATTGTCTGTTATGAGGACCCGGGGTATCCCGAATCTGCACACCACTGATTTCCAGAAAAAGTTCTGGACGTTCTGCTCGGTGATCTTTGCCAGAGGTTCAGCTTCTACCCACTTAGTAAAGTAGTCGATGGCGACAACGACGAACTCGCGGCCTCCGGAGGCCGGCGGAAAAGGACCTAAGATGTCCATTCCCCAGACAGCAAAAGGGAGAGGGCTGATGATCGGAGCCATTGGCACGGCAGGTTGGTGAACGGCGGGAGAAAATTTCTGACACTTCTGACACTTCTTCACAAGGCTCAGTGCATCTTGTCTCAATGTAGGCCAGTACAGGCCTCTTAGAAGGACTTTGATGGCAAGGGCCTTGCCCCCAAGATGTTCTCCGCAAATCCCTTCATGGGTCTCTCGCAGGGCATACAGGGCATCGGTTGGCCGGAGACACTTCAAGTACGGGAGGGTGTAAGATCTCTTGTACAGAGTCTCGCCGTCAAGTGAAAACCTTGCTGCCCGCTGTACGACTTTACGGGCCTCTTTTTTCTCCCCGGGGAGCTCTCTGCTGCGCAGATATCTGATGATCTCATCCATCCAGCACGGCTCATCGTCGATCTGCATTACTACGACGGGCTGGCCATCAATACTGGAGGTCTTCAGGAACTCCATACGGATTTCTCGGAGAGCGGTGTAGCCTGACGTTGCTAGCTTTGAGAGCACATCAGCCTTTGTATTTTTAGTCCGGGGGACTCTAATGACCTCAAAACTTCCGAACTTACTGGCCAGGCTACGGACCCTTTGCAGATATTTGATCATTCGCTCTTCTCGGGCCTCATATACTCCTTGGATCTGACATACGACTAACTGTGAATCGCAGTACGCCTTCAGTCTCTGAGCGCGGGCCTGAATGGCGAGGTTCATTCCGGCGATGAGCGCTTCGTACTCTGCCTCATTGTTTGACGCACGGAATCCAAACCTCAGGGCATAATTCAGGACAAAGTCATCTGGTCCTGTGAGAACTAGCCCGGCACCGCTGCCACTTTTATTTGAAGACCCGTCGACATATACCTCCCATGGCGGCTCTTCAGAACATGGAAGCGGGCTGGTCGGAGGAGCTGCACTCTCAAGCCCGGGAAGCGGAACCGCTTCGGCTTCGATCTGCTGCTCGGATATAACCGGTTCTGCTTCTGAAGGAAGCGCTGCTTCTGACCCGGGGTCTGAATCTGGCATGGTACATTCAGCTATGAAGTCTGCAAGAACCTGAGCTTTGATTGCTGGCCTGGGCAGATATTTGATGTCAAACTCGCTGAGCTCCACGGCCCACTTCACAAGTCGGCCTGAAGTGTCTGGACAGTGGAGGATCTGCCTGAGGGGCTGTCCCGTCAGGACCTTGATCGTATGCGCCTGGAAATATGGCCTTAATTTTCTGGCCGCCATAACGAGGGCGTATACGAGCTTCTCGACTCGCTGATATCTCGTCTCTGCATCATGGAGGACCTTACTGACATAGTAGATCGGCTTTTGCTGGTGGTACTCCTCTCTGATCAGTACTGCTGCAACTGCCAAAGGTCCCGCTGAGAGATACAGAATCAGCTCTTCTCCTGGCTCTGGCTTGGACAGCAACGGCGGAGAGGACAAGTACTGCTTCAGCTCTTCAAATGCCGCTTGACACTCCGAAGTCCAGGGCGCGGTTTTTATACCTTTGACTGCGTTGAAGAACGGAAGGCATTTTTCTGCGGACTTAGAGATGAACTGCCCCAGGGCAGCTACTAATCCGGTCAGGCGCTGTACTTCTCTGATAGTTCTGGGCGGAGTCAGCTCCATCACCGCCTTGATTTTCTCAGGATTTGCCTCTATCCCTCTCTGGCTTACCATGAAGCCCAGAAACTTGCCTGCTCCAACGCCGAACGTACACTTGGTCGGATTGAGCTTCATGTTGTGCTCCCTCAAGACTTGAAACGCTTCTTTGAGGTCGGCAACATGATTGCAGGCAGCTCTGCTCTTGACCAGCATATCGTCCACATATACTTCCATATTGCGGCCGATCTGCTCCTTGAACAGCCTGTTGACGAGCCGTTGGTAGGTGGCTCCTGCGTTCTTCAGTCCAAAAGGCATAACTCGATAGCAATAAGTCCCTTGATCGATTACAAAGGATGTCTTCGGAATGTCGGACTCATGCATTCTGATCTGATTGTAGCCTGAGAAGGCGTCCATGAAACTTAGCAGCTCGTGACCTGCAGTAGCGTCGATGAGCTGATCGATCTTTGGGAGCGGGTAGCTGTCCTTCGGGCAGGCCTTATTCAGGTCTGTAAAATCTATGCAGGTCCTCCACTTCCCATTAGACTTCTTCACCATCACAACATTCGCGAGCCAGTCCGGGTACTGGATCTCGCGGATAAAGTCGGCCTTCAGAAGCCTTTCCACCTCTTCTCTAATGGCCCTTCACCTCTCCGGTGCAAAGTGCCTCCTCTTCTGTTTCACGGGCTTGCAGGTCTGATCAACCCCGAGCTCATGGGTGCTGATTGCAGGGTCGATGCTGGGCATGTCTGAAAGAGCCCAGGCAAAGACATCTGCATTGGCTCTGAGGAACTGAGCAAGATCCTGCTGCGCGGCCTCTGGCAGGGCAGAGCCGATCTGAACAACCCTCTGGTCGTCATCGCTATACAACGGGATAGATATAAGGTCCTCGGCCGGCTCGTTTACTGTGATCTGGGCTTCGTCCCTTAGATCAAACAGCTCGATTGGCAGAGACTCGGACGCATTCTTCCCTTTCAGTGCCGCTGCATAGCACTGCCTCGACTGGGGCTGGTCCCCTCTGACTTCCCCTACGCCCCCTGGTGTACTGAACTTCATCTTCTGATGATAGGCGGAGGGAACGGCTCGGAGGAGATTCTGGCCGGGGCGACCCAGGATAGCATTGTAGGCGGACTTGGCCCTTACCACCAAAAAGTTCACCATGGCGACGGACTGGCAGGGCGGCTCCCCGATAAGAACTGGAAGCTCGATCTGCCCTTCAACTTTGACAACTTCTCCGGAGAACCCGAACAGGTCAGAGTTGGCCGGCTTCAGACGGTCGGTTCCGATCAGCATCCCGCTCGAAGGCGTGATAATAGAGGATGTCTGCGGAGCTCCCGTTGTCGACCAAGATCTTCTTCATTTCCCAGTTCGCCACCAGCATGGTGATGACCAGGGCATCATCATGCGGGAGGATCAGGCCGTCGAGATCTGCATCTGAAAATGATATCTCGTTCTCTAGCCTGGCCTTCTTGCTGCAGGTATGGACAGCGTTGACCTGCCGGGCATAAGTCCTGCGGGCTGATGAAGAGGTTCATCCTGCGGTCGGCCCTCCTGAAATGGTACCAATAACACCATGAGATTGAGGTTGAGGTACCTGAGCAGGGGGGCTGGCCGGGGCCGGAGCTTGAATGCGGTCGCCTAGAGGTTGAGCGCCCCGGGGGCTTCTGCTTCTGGGCTTCGGCTTGTCCTTGCGTTCTCTTTTGTTGTCATCATTTTTCAAGTACCTTCCGAGGTACCCTCTGCTGATCAACTGCTCGATCTCCTCCTTCAAATGAAGGCACGCGTTGGTGTCGTGGCCGTGGTCCTTGTGGAACCTGCAGTACTGGGACATGTTTCTTTTTGCCGACGAGTTCTGCCTCTCCGGCCACCGGATGAAGTCCTCTTCCCGAATGGCTGCCAGGATCTGTGCTCTGGACGCGGTCAGCCGCGTGTAATGCTCTCTCGGGTGGGGGCTTCTCCCCTTTCGAGAAGGGCTTCTCTCCCTGCGGGAAGGGCTTCTCTCCTTCTTCTGAGACTTATCATCCCTACGCTGCTTGGTAGGGTTCTTCTCCTCGGGCCTTCTCTTGCTAGCAGAGTCCAGGGCGGCGAGAGTTTCCTCCACCGAGATATACTCCTCCGCCCCGGCCATCAGGTCTGCGAGGGACTGCGGGTTGCGCCGGGCCACTGCTCGCCTGAAGTCAGTTGATCGGGCGCCGGCCAGAAGGGTGTTCGTGGACGCGGAGGGATCCAGGTTGGGAACCTGAAGAGCTTCCCTATTAAAGCGACCAACGAACACTTTCAAGGCCTCATCATCTCCCTGCCTGAGGGCCATCAGCGAAGCCGTCGTCTTCCTGGGTCTTCTGCTGCTCATGAAATGGCGGGCCAGGTCATCCCCAAAATCATCAAAATTGTCCACGGACCTGGGTTTAAGCCGCGAGTACCAGTCCCGCGCTGCTCCGGTCAACGTGGTGGGGAATGCCCGGCAAAGGAATCCATCCGACGCCCCGTGGAGGAGCATTGTGGTCCTGAAAGTCTCCAAGTGGTCCACGGGGTCGGTGGTCCCGTCATACTGCGGAATCTGCGGCATCTTCCAGCCCGCAGGGGCCTCCGCGCTGAGCACTCTGTCCGAAAATGGTTGAGCGCTTGTGAAGATCCGGAGGCAGGCCGGCCCTGCTCTCTGGCGAGCTCTTCAATCCGGTGGTCGATCTGCTGGATCCTTCGCAACACCGGGTCCTCTCTTTCCTCAGCCCGGTGGACGGGCCTCTCTCTTCTTGCTGGCGGGCTCATAGCCGATCCGGACTGACTGGCCGGACTCCTTCGCCGGTGCCGCGATCCCTCTCCGTGCGTGGCGTCTTTCCTGCTGCCATGCCTTTGTACGGAGGGAGATCGTGACCGATGATGCAGGCGAGGCTCGGGGCGCACATGCTTGTCCCGGGAGAGGTGATCTCGTCTTGTGGAGTGACGAGTCTGCTCCCGGGGCGGGGGCGTGTGCTCTCTACGGGAACTTCCCCTCCTCTGGGTGGGCTGAGAAGCCTCGGCTGGGTACTGCTGGAGTGCGGGGGCCGGATTCCTGAACTGCGCAATCACAGCAGTCATTTCCTGGAAAAGGGCCCGCATCTCCCTCGGGGTCGGGGTAGGGTCTGAACGGTCCGAGCGAGTCGGACTTCGCTCCCCTGCGGCCCCGACCTCTATCTGCGAGGCCAGTCGCTCGCTTCTTCCTTCGCGGGGGGCTGTAGCCCGGGTCGTCCGGGAGGTTGGCACATGCTTTCCGTTTTTCCCTACCATTGCTTGAGTGAGGTTCCGAACAACTTTTTGTTGCGGGGTCCCACGGATGACGCCAAATCTGTTAGGTCTAAAATTGGTAACAGGTTATGGTAGGGCCGGAAGGGCTGATCTGACACGCCACGGCCGAAGGGCTAGTGGAGTCCTGCGCTGCACAAGGGCACAGACAAGAAGACAAAGGGTCAGAGGACCAACCCGGAGTGGTGCTCCGGACGGGCGCTTCGACACTCAAGTCAGTATGAGCAGGAGTGCAGAGCAATGTCAGAGCAAAAGCTTAGGGTTTTGATTTTCAGATCCCTCACCTTAGCACAAGTGAAGGCTATTTATAGTGATTCTGAGCCACCTGTCCAGGACAGGTGGTGGCCTCTGTATGGACCAGGTCTCATACCTAGGAGGGGCAGGTGGAAGTCCCTGATTGGTCCAGGTGTCACACCTAGCAGGGACAGGTGTTGGCTTTGCAGCGGTCCCTATGAGGGCCACGCGTCAACAGCCAATTGGTTGTTGAGTTCGGACCCATCAGTGCTGAGTTCGGACCCATCATTGCTGAGTTCGGACCCCATCGGCATGTCTCCCCAATCAATACATGTAGAAGATTGAATCCTCAAACTAAGATAAATTTATTTGTCAGAGAAATTGCTACAATACACAGACAAAAAACTCAGGGTTAGCAGCCAACGAGTGTATAGTACACCCCCTGGAGAAATGAAGAAAATAACTTACTCGTGTTTGGAAAAGGAGTAAACAATGAGTAGATCAACAATAGGTGAAGTAGATGAAGTGCACTGACTTGCACACCCCTTGGAGGCTCTGTTACACGAGTGGAGGGAAAAAGGCAAAAGATTCCCAGATCATGTGAGATATCCTGAAACTCTTCTTTACATTTTTTTTTTTTTTTGAATCTCTCTTCTATACTGGTTTTGTTTTCATATAAAAAAAGAAAGAAAAGGGAAGTGATATATTCGCCCCTTTTGATCACTAGGGGACACCAGCGTCAATGGCAAAAAGGGAGCTAATGTACTTTATGTCAGAAAGATATAGTGGCTTTGATTGCAAAGTACACTGACAAATGGGTGTCCCTGGCGATAAAAGGGGCGTAAATATCATTTCCCAAAAAAAAATCTCTTCTATACTGGGTATTGTTTTTTATTCATCTAAGAGGGTAGAAGTCCCACGCTAAGTAAGAAGGTCAGGTTTTGAAATGTTTCCAGTTGAATCGTCTGCTCTGTTTATTCAACCCACATGCCAGTGTCCATAGCCTCTGGCAGATATGTCTCATTTTCTTCACTATTCTCTAATAATGCAGTGGTGGAAAGAAGCTGCTCCAACAAATCATCAGGTATATCTGGAAAGATTAGGGCATCATCACTTTCTGAAGAGATTTCCATTGGAGATGAAGTGTCCATTCCAAGTGATGTCCCATTCACATTAATAAAAGAATCATTTTCTCCATTTGTGGAAGGATCCAGTCCTAGAGGGATGCCGGTATTCGATATTGGCACAAGCAAAGTCGGCTTCAGGGTCTCATTTGTAGGAGGCACGTACGTCACTATCTGAGCATTGGACGTGGCAAGTTCATGTTCACCCTCTGCGCTAAGTTCAAGCGCGGGAAGTCGCCTTTTCTTGTTTAATTCAACTAAGCGCCTGTTATCATTCTGCTGCAAAAGTTGCCCCAAAAACCCTGGCGTCTGCATGGCCATTGCGAAAAATGACACCATTTGTTGCTGATGCTTTTCCATCCCTTCAAGACGTTGTCTCAAGGCGAGTAATTGAGGCTCAGTGCTTTGCTGATGTAGCCTGAGTTTTACCAACTCTTGCATGAGCACATTCTTATCCCTCTTGAGCTGCTCAATTTCCTCTTCAATCCCAAACTTTCCAACCTCAACACAAGCTCCGACAGGTGTAATTTTTCCTTGGGGTTGTTTCTGTTGAATGTTGCTCGTAGTAGGTTTCCTTCTGCTGATAGTCTTCAACATATGTTTTTGACCCTTACGAAATCCATCATTGGCGAACTCCAAGCAATCTGAATTAACCACCTTCTTAAAACCCTGGTTCAAAGAAATGGAGTTGCAGATAACTTATGATTGCTCCAAGAAATTGAAGGTGTATATTTCAAAATAGTTAATAAATTATATCCTGCAAACTATTGGATAAAATTACAGCTTCAACCATACACTAGAGAGAGCATGAAAGGTGCCACGTATCTTTTAAAGTTCACCAACAGAAAAACATCTAGATACAGATCATCATTAGTAATGGGAGGATGCTAGATTCACAGGTTTCCTTGCAAAAAAGGGGGTAAAGGGCGCCCCCATTGGTCAATTTGCATTTATGATGGCACAAAAAATTACAATCATAACTGTCATAAATGCAAATTGACCAATGGGGGCGCCCTTTACCCCCTTTTTGCAAGGGCTCCTATGAATCTAGCATTCCTCTTAGTCATGATGAATTTTCTTGCCACCATCAGTTAGGATGGTGACGGTTAGAAAGCAAGGTTTTGATCCCTGATGTGGACAAATTTTTTCATAAACTTCATGGAATATTAGGAAATCTCAAATCCTAAAACTAAGAACAGCATCTGCAACTTCAATCACGACAAAGGCAACTCTATTCTTTACAAAGAAAAATAAGCACCCATTGTGTTTATGAAAAGTAAACTGCATGAAGTGGACTCAAGTTACCTAAGCCAGAAAATTGTAACGAGAGAAATTTCCTTTTTGGAATCATTTAGACAACCTTACAGAAGCTAAATACTCCCGAAAGGTTGCAACATAAAATACATGATATCATACTGAAAAGTTTTTCAAGGTAAGATAGACTTTTAACATGACGGATGAATTTTCAAAGATCCATTTCAAGTACCTCTGTGCTACTTAATACTCTCCCAGGATTTAAAGCTGATTATCTCTGTGGTGACAGAAGAAGCTGGTTATTTAAATTCAGTTGTCCTTTCAACGTTAAATTGGCGTTCAACAGCAAGTGGCAGTGAAAATTGACAAAGCAACCTAGGGATACTAGAAAATCCATGTTTTTGCCCATTTTCAATATAAGCAGAAGGCTACTTTCTTATAATAAATCAAGAATGCGGTACCCATGAGACATGATAGATTTAATTTCAAGAAAACAATCATTTGAGACCCATTCAGTCCAATTCCAACCAAACTTTGAAATGAAGGTTTATTTTTGTTGGATGGATCAGAGTAGTGCCCAAGGAGGTCCTGGCCTTTCATACATATAGGAGAAGATAAATTAGCTGGGTTAAAGGATTAAAGTGAACCCGAAGATCAAGATTTATTGGATGACTCGTTTTTTAGAAATTATTTGGAAACTCAAAAGAAATTCTTTTAGTGGAAGGAGATTCTTAATGTGATGGCATGGGCCTTTTAGAAAAGACTGGGTCCAAAACTACGGTGCGTCAAGGATAAGCTTAGGAGGTGGTCTCAAGAAGGGAAGAGTTTAGTTAATTTTTAAATAGCTGAAAGTTTGAGAAAGATTAAAGAGCTGCTGATAAAGAAATACTAGGGAATCCATCCATAAAAGAGGTGTCTCTAAGGGAGGAGGATCTCAAAGAAGAATTTAACCAAATGATCCTTCAAGAAGAGATGAAGTGGATACAATGCCCAACAGTGAAATGGCTTGACGGAGACCAAAAACACAACTTACTTTCATGACATCGCTATTGCAATGAGGAGCAATAGGATTCACTCTTGGGTGGTGAATGAGGTTAGAAGCGACGGAGAAGGTCATCACTGGTGAAATTGTGAATTTCTATCGCTCTCTTTATTCCATGGAAAACTCTATCTGCTTTTTCTAGAGGGTCTAGAATTTAGCCAATTGGATTTGAAAAGTGATTGTCAGCTTAAAGAGAGGTTTAATGAGAATGAAGTTCAGAGGAATTTGTTATCCTTGAGTGATGATTGGGCCCTGAGCTCAGAGGGTTTTTGTATGCCCCTCTTCCATGAGTGTTGGGATAATGTCAAAACGAATGTCTTGGCTCTGTTCAAAGAATTTCACAATTGCTTGATTCTAGATTAGAGCACAGGAGCAACTTTCATCACTATCATTCCTAAGGACGGTCCAAAAATAGAGTCAGACTTCATGCCCATTAGCCTAGTAGGAAGAGTTAATAAAACTCTGGCCAAGGTTCTTGCAGATAGAATCAAGAAAGTTATGCGTCTGATCATCTCTCAAAATCAGAGTGCATTCATTCAAAGAAGACAAATTTTGGACGAAGCCCTTATCGCAAATGAGACCAGCGGATCATCATATTCACAACAATACCAAAGGAATGTTGTGCAAATTGGATATGAAATTGGCTTACAATAGAGCCGGGAGGGATTGTGAAAATCCGATATAGGGGGTCCCAAGTTGAATTAGAAATGGCAACTATGAGGAGGGAGAATACGGTTGTTTAAGAAAACTAGAATTTACCAATTTGAAAAACTTAAACCGATTAAGAGATCAAAAACAATATTTTAAGCATACAAGTTAAATCTAATGGTGCAATGCAAATGAAAGAGCAAAGAGATAGAAAGAGTGCACCCGAGATTTAAAGTGGTTCGGTCCTCAAACCCGAGGCCTACTCCACTCCACCAACCAAACCCGTTGATGGCTTCACTATTTGATCTTCTTAACCTTGGCGAAGATCGGTGCCAATTACAATTGCTTTAACCTTGGTGGCAATCCTCACCACGGAGAAAAACGGGCTCCGCTTCTCCGAATACTCGCCCGAATACAAATCTTGAAAGATGAAAGAAAGAACTAAAAAATCCCTTCACAAGGGTTACAAAAGATGTACAATTGAGAGCCTATGATCCAAATCCTAGAGTTGGTGATGAGAGGCACGATTGAAGCTTGATTCACTCTTGGGTATTCAAATGAGGTTTAAGAGTGTTAGGATTGATCGTTTGTATGTTTAGAACACCCATATTTATAGGAAAACCAAAATATGACCGTTCAATGGCATTGAGGTAATTCCAGCAAAATTCCAAACGGCTCTTTTTCAGACCGTTGGAGTGTTCTCGGAGTTCCGAGAATAATTCTCGGAGTTCCGAGAAAAAATCTCGGAGTTCCGAGAAGCCTCACAGAAATTGGAAAAAGTCTACTGGACCATTTCTCGGAGTTCCGAGAATAATTCTCGGAGTTCCGAGAATTCTCGGAGTTCCGAGAAAACCTCTCGGAGTTCCGAGAAGCCTATGCAGAGCAGATTTTCAATTCTGTTTTTGGGCTTCCAGTTCTCAACCAAGATGGGATTGCTATGAGGGTTCCAAGGTGTTGGAACTCCACAAATACAATCACTTGTCTATTTAGGGTGTGTGAGATTACCTTAATTATGCCTCTAAAAACCTAATCTAGGTTTGGATCAATTACATTAAAAAATGGTCTTCAATATTAATTTCTTCATGTCTTCAAGTCTTCATGACTTCTTGCTTGATGACTTTGGCCTTCCAATTAGTGGTCCAATGTGGGCTTCTTGGCCTTCAATCCAAGCATCCTTGATCTTACTTTATCAAGATCTTCAACTTAGACAAACAAACACATTAGTGATAAATGATCACTTGTGTATTGGAATCATCAAAACAAGATGGGAATGCCAAGGTAAAAACCATTGGGCTTACAATCTCCCCCTTTTTGATGATGACAAGCACAAGAGATTTACAAATCAAAGCATATACTCTTTTCATATTTTTCTTACACTAGAGACTTTACTCTAGATTCTTCTCCCCCTTTGTCATCAACAAAAAGAAGGGGTAAGAAAAACAAGGGTTTAAAATTTACAATTTTAAAGCTCCCCCTTTTTCAAAGAAAAATTCAATTTTAACTCCCCCTAGTTAAAATAATTTTACAATACAAGAGGGGTTATCAAACAAAACATACAAATGAAATATATTCAATTTTAAGTTCAAAAACCCCTAATCTACACAATATGAATATCATCATATGGGGGTTTTGGGAACCCAAGATTTCTTGGTCCCACATCTAGCCCTACTCTTGGATGCACATTGGAATTGGTAATGACCATTCATTCCACAAAAATGGCATCTAACAAGAGGGTTAGATACACTAGTCCTATCATGATAAGCATGTTGAGGTCTAAGACTAGTTTTACTTAGGATTATGTCAATAATTTTATTTCCATTTAGAAATCCATGTAAACATAATCTAAGTCTTTCATTTTCATTATGAAGATGGGATGTTTGAACTAAAAGCTCATTTCTTTCATCTTCATAAGAATTGGAGGAGCTTGCCATATTTTGAAATTTTAAAAGTTGGCAAGTTTTCTCATCCAAGCTACCCTTAAGGGTATTAATCTCAAGTTTATGATTTTCAAGTGTAACTTGTTCTTGAGATATGGAAGAAGATAAATCACTTTTCAAAAATTCAAGTTCTTTTTCTAACTTTAAAATGGATTTTTTAAGAACTTTGTTTTTGGAAATTTGGGTATGCAAGGTTTCACATAATTCATCATAAGGTATGCTATCACTTTTACTACTAGATGAAGAATATGAGGGGTTAGAGTTTACCTCAACTTCATGGGTGATTGTCATGAAGCAAAGATCATCTTTTTTATTTTCTTCCCCTTCACTTGAGCTTTTGCCCGATGTGCTTAACGCATCCCAACCGGCGGCAAGAGCCTTATGCTTCTTCCAATCCTTCTTACCCTTGTACTTAGAGGAAGTTGATTTTAGAAGTGGACAATCCGGTCTTTTGTGTCCTATCTTCCTGCAATTGAAGCATCTTAAGGCTCCATCAACATCACTTTCTTCTTTCTTCTTCTTATCTTTCTTATGCTTCTTTCTCCACAAGCTTTTGAATCTTCGTAAAGCTTCTTCTTCGTCACTATCCGCTTCACTTGATGAGTCTTCCTTGGAAGCCTTGAGTGCTAGGGATCTAAATTCCCTCTCCTTTGGCTTCTTTTCCTCTTGTCGGCTAGTAAGGAGCATCTCATGGGTGATGAGAGATCCTACAAGCTCCTCTATGGTTAGAGTCTTGAGATTTTTTGACTCTTGAATCGCGGTCACCTTTGGATCCCAATGGGGAGGAAGAGACCTAAGTAACTTACTCACAAGCTCATCGTTAGGATAAGATTTACCAAGATTAGCTAGTTCGTTAGAAATAATAGAAAAACGAGTATACATTTCCGAAATACTCTCGTTTGGACTCATTCTAAACATTTCATACTTGCTCTTTAACAAGTTTATTTTGGAATCCTTGACTTGTGATGTTCCCTCATGGGTAGTTGCAAGGGTATCCCAAATAGTCTTGGCGGAATCAAAAAGAGCAACTCTATTAAACTCCTCGGTAGCTAAGGCACAAAACAAGGAATTTATTGCTTTGTAGTTCAAATTAGCTTGCCTTTTCTCTACCACATTCCATTCTTCAAAAGGATTGGAAGGTACATTGTATCCATTTTCAACAATGTACCAAAGTTTCACATCTATCGAAAGAAGATAGATGCGCATCCTTGTTTTCCAATGTCCATAGTTTGACCCATTGAAGAAAGGAGGTCTACTTGTGGAATGGCCTTCCGGAAGTCCGGTTCCAATTTGGTGTGCCATTTCACAATTAGAAGTTGCCAAATAAAATCTTTCCCTAGTTAGATTTTGAAATAACTTTTACAAAAATTTTAAAATCTTTTAAGAGCCAAGGCTCTGATACCAAGTGAAAATCCGATATAGGGGGTCCCAAGTTGAATTAGAAATGGCAACTATGAGGAGGGAGAATACGGTTGTTTAAGAAAACTAGAATTTACCAATTTGAAAAACTTAAACCGATTAAGAGATCAAAAACAATATTTTAAGCATACAAGTTAAATCTAATGGTGCAATGCAAATGAAAGAGCAAAGAGATAGAAAGAGTGCACCCGAGATTTAAAGTGGTTCGGTCCTCAAACCCGAGGCCTACTCCACTCCACCAACCAAACCCGTTGATGGCTTCACTATTTGATCTTCTTAGCCTTGGCGAAGATCGGTGCCAATTACAATTGCTTTAACCTTGGTGGCAATCCTCACCACGGAGAAAAACGGGCTCCGCTTCTCCGAATACTCGCCCGAATACAAATCTTGAAAGATGAAAGAAAGAACTAAAAAATCCCTTCACAAGGGTTACAAAAGATGTACAATTGAGAGCCTATGATCCAAATCCTAGAGTTGGTGATGAGAGGCACGATTGAAGCTTGATTCACTCTTGGGTATTCAAATGAGGTTTAAGAGTGTTAGGATTGATCGTTTGTATGTTTAGAACACCCATATTTATAGGAAAACCAAAATATGACCGTTCAATGGCATTGAGGTAATTCCAGCAAAATTCCAAACGGCTCTTTTTCAGACCGTTGGAGTGTTCTCGGAGTTCCGAGAATAATTCTCGGAGTTCCGAGAAAAAATCTCGGAGTTCCGAGAAGCCTCACAGAAATTGGAAAAAGTCTACTGGACCATTTCTCGGAGTTCCGAGAATAATTCTCGGAGTTCCGAGAATTCTCGGAGTTCCGAGAAAACCTCTCGGAGTTCCGAGAAGCCTATGCAGAGCAGATTTTCAATTCTGTTTTTGGGCTTCCAGTTCTCAACCAAGATGGGATTGCTATGAGGGTTCCAAGGTGTTGGAACTCCACAAATACAATCACTTGTCTATTTAGGGTGTGTGAGATTACCTTAATTATGCCTCTAAAAACCTAATCTAGGTTTGGATCAATTACATTAAAAAATGGTCTTCAATATTAATTTCTTCATGTCTTCAAGTCTTCATGACTTCTTGCTTGATGACTTTGGCCTTCCAATTAGTGGTCCAATGTGGGCTTCTTGGCCTTCAATCCAAGCATCCTTGATCTTACTTTATCAAGATCTTCAACTTAGACAAACAAACACATTAGTGATAAATGATCACTTGTGTATTGGAATCATCAAAACAAGATGGGAATGCCAAGGTAAAAACCATTGGGCTTACAATCTCCCCCTTTTTGATGATGACAAGCACAAGAGATTTACAAATCAAAGCATATACTCTTTTCATATTTTTCTTACACTAGAGACTTTACTCTAGATTCTTCTCCCCCTTTGTCATCAACAAAAAGAAGGGGTAAGAAAAACAAGGGTTTAAAATTTACAATTTTAAAGCTCCCCCTTTTTCAAAGAAAAATTCAATTTTAACTCCCCCTAGTTAAAATAATTTTACAATACAAGAGGGGTTATCAAACAAAACATACAAATGAAATATATTCAATTTTAAGTTCAAAAACCCCTAATCTACACAATATGAATATCATCATATGGGGGTTTTGGGAACCCAAGATTTCTTGGTCCCACATCTAGCCCTACTCTTGGATGCACATTGGAATTGGTAATGACCATTCATTCCACAAAAATGGCATCTAACAAGAGAGTTAGATACACTAGTCCTATCATGATAAGCATGTTGAGGTCTAAGACTAGTTTTACTTAGGATTATGTCAATAATTTTATTTCCATTTAGAAATCCATGTAAACATAATCTAAGTCTTTCATTTTCATTATGAAGATGGGATGTTTGAACTAAAAGCTCATTTCTTTCATCTTCATAAGAATTGGAGGAGCTTGCCATATTTTGAAATTTTAAAAGTTGGCAAGTTTTCTCATCCAAGCTACCCTTAAGGGTATTAATCTCAAGTTTATGATTTTCAAGTGTAACTTGTTCTTGAGATATGGAAGAAGATAAATCACTTTTCAAAAATTCAAGTTCTTTTTCTAACTTTAAAATGGATTTTTTAAGAACTTTGTTTTTGGAAATTTGGGTATGCAAGGTTTCACATAATTCATCATAAGGTATGCTATCACTTTTACTACTAGATGAAGAATATGAGGGGTTAGAGTTTACCTCAACTTCATGGGTGATTGTCATGAAGCAAAGATCATCTTTTTTATTTTCTTCCCCTTCACTTGAGCTTTTGCCCGATGTGCTTAACGCATCCCAACCGGCGGCAAGAGCCTTATGCTTCTTCCAATCCTTCTTACCCTTGTACTTAGAGGAAGTTGATTTTAGAAGTGGACAATCCGGTCTTTTGTGTCCTATCTTCCTGCAATTGAAGCATCTTAAGGCTCCATCAACATCACTTTCTTCTTTCTTCTTCTTATCTTTCTTATGCTTCTTTCTCCACAAGCTTTTGAATCTTCGTAAAGCTTCTTCTTCGTCACTATCCGCTTCACTTGATGAGTCTTCCTTGGAAGCCTTGAGTGCTAGGGATCTAAATTCCCTCTCCTTTGGCTTCTTTTCCTCTTGTCGGCTAGTAAGGAGCATCTCATGGGTGATGAGAGATCCTACAAGCTCCTCTATGGTTAGAGTCTTGAGATTTTTTGACTCTTGAATCGCGGTCACCTTTGGATCCCAATGGGGAGGAAGAGACCTAAGTAACTTACTCACAAGCTCATCGTTAGGATAAGATTTACCAAGATTAGCTAGTTCGTTAGAAATAATAGAAAAACGAGTATACATTTCCGAAATACTCTCGTTTGGACTCATTCTAAACATTTCATACTTGCTCTTTAACAAGTTTATTTTGGAATCCTTGACTTGTGATGTTCCCTCATGGGTAGTTGCAAGGGTATCCCAAATAGTCTTGGCGGAATCAAAAAGAGCAACTCTATTAAACTCCTCGGTAGCTAAGGCACAAAACAAGGAATTTATTGCTTTGTAGTTCAAATTAGCTTGCCTTTTCTCTACCACATTCCATTCTTCAAAAGGATTGGAAGGTACATTGTATCCATTTTCAACAATGTACCAAAGTTTCACATCTATCGAAAGAAGATAGATGCGCATCCTTGTTTTCCAATGTCCATAGTTTGACCCATTGAAGAAAGGAGGTCTACTTGTGGAATGGCCTTCCGGAAGTCCGGTTCCAATTTGGTGTGCCATTTCACAATTAGAAGTTGCCAAATAAAATCTTTCCCTAGTTAGATTTTGAAATAACTTTTACAAAAATTTTAAAATCTTTTAAGAGCCAAGGCTCTGATACCAAGTGAAAATCCGATATAGGGGGTCCCAAGTTGAATTAGAAATGGCAACTATGAGGAGGGAGAATACGGTTGTTTAAGAAAACTAGAATTTACCAATTTGAAAAACTTAAACCGATTAAGAGATCAAAAACAATATTTTAAGCATACAAGTTAAATCTAATGGTGCAATGCAAATGAAAGAGCAAAGAGATAGAAAGAGTGCACCCGAGATTTAAAGTGGTTCGGTCCTCAAACCCGAGGCCTACTCCACTCCACCAACCAAACCCGTTGATGGCTTCACTATTTGATCTTCTTAGCCTTGGCGAAGATCGGTGCCAATTACAATTGCTTTAACCTTGGTGGCAATCCTCACCACGGAGAAAAACGGGCTCCGCTTCTCCGAATACTCGCCCGAATACAAATCTTGAAAGATGAAAGAAAGAACTAAAAAATCCCTTCACAAGGGTTACAAAAGATGTACAATTGAGAGCCTATGATCCAAATCCTAGAGTTGGTGATGAGAGGCACGATTGAAGCTTGATTCACTCTTGGGTATTCAAATGAGGTTTAAGAGTGTTAGGATTGATCGTTTGTATGTTTAGAACACCCATATTTATAGGAAAACCAAAATATGACCGTTCAATGGCATTGAGGTAATTCCAGCAAAATTCCAAACGGCTCTTTTTCAGACCGTTGGAGTGTTCTCGGAGTTCCGAGAATAATTCTCGGAGTTCCGAGAATTCTCGGAGTTCCGAGAAAAAATCTCGGAGTTCCGAGAAGCCTCACAGAAATTGGAAAAAGTCTACTGGACCATTTCTCGGAGTTCCGAGAATAATTCTCGGAGTTCCGAGAATTCTCGGAGTTCCGAGAAAACCTCTCGGAGTTCCGAGAAGCCTATGCAGAGCAGATTTTCAATTCTGTTTTTGGGCTTCCAGTTCTCAACCAAGATGGGATTGCTATGAGGGTTCCAAGGTGTTGGAACTCCACAAATACAATCACTTGTCTATTTAGGGTGTGTGAGATTACCTTAATTATGCCTCTAAAAACCTAATCTAGGTTTGGATCAATTACATTAAAAAATGGTCTTCAATATTAATTTCTTCATGTCTTCAAGTCTTCATGACTTCTTGCTTGATGACTTTGGCCTTCCAATTAGTGGTCCAATGTGGGCTTCTTGGCCTTCAATCCAAGCATCCTTGATCTTACTTTATCAAGATCTTCAACTTAGACAAACAAACACATTAGTGATAAATGATCACTTGTGTATTGGAATCATCAAAACAAGATGGGAATGCCAAGGTAAAAACCATTGGGCTTACAGATTGCTTAGATTACATTATGAGATGGATAGGATCCGATTTTAAGCGGGGGTCATGGATTTATAACTATATTTATTCTCCTTGATTCTCTATTCTAATTAACAGATCTCCACACGGGGTCTTCAAGGGTTTCCGTGGGCCGTGGCCTTAGGCAAGGAGACCCTATATCACCCTTCTTGTTTACGATCTTGTCGGAAGAACAGAGTAGAATGGATGATACCATGAATCTTAGAATGATTGAAGGCTTCAAAATCAGTCCTCTGGGAGTTGAGGTATTCCACCTTCAATATGCTGATGGTACTTTACTCCTCGGTATTGCTGATGAGGAAAAGATATAAAATCTCAAGGTAGTCATTCGTTGTAACGAAGCGACGTTGTGTGTCAATATTCTTGGATGTAGAGTGGGATCCGTCCCTAGCACTTACCCAGGCCTCCCTAATTACGGAAAGCGACCTCTCAAAGCTCAATAAGATCCAATCATTGAAAAGATAATGAAAGGTCTCTCTTCACTATCCATTTCCGGAGATGGCTACGATTCTCTCCAAACCACCACATCCATTTTCCTCCAAGAGTTGTGTTCATCATCTTCAGACTTCTGATACCCAGGCCCACGTATCACTTAGCTTTGCCGACCTCTTTTCAACGACCTATTTTTTTTTCCTGAATGGCAAAGATATTCATTAGATAGAAAAACACCGAGATGGTCAATACAACAACACGGAAAAAGATTAAAAATATTCAAGACATAGGGAAAAGAACAACCCCATCAACTGAGACACGAAAGAGAGGTCATGGAGGAAGAAAATCATAGATCTCCAGACCCTCTTTAAAGACACCATCCCTAGCTAGCCGGTTGGCATCGCCATTAGCCGACCTCATCACATGCCGAAAAGATATCTGCGATCCTTCCACTCTATCTTGGATTTCATCAAAGAACGGAGCAAATCTCCACAAGAAAGGGTGGGAACCGTAAGCCAACAGATCACATTGAGTGAGTCTCCTTCCTCCACAACTTTATCCAAAGCTCCTCTCTTTAGGAGCTTGATTCCCTAATGAACATCACGCACTTCCGCTTCACTGGAGTTTGCAACTCCAATAGGGCCCACACAGGACCATCTCACAGATGCCACTTGATCTCTAAAAATACCCCCAATTTATGATGGTCCGAGATTCCCGAAGCTAGATTCGTCAAAATTGAGTTCTAAAAAACCAAGGGAGGTGGCATCTAGTCCTACAATCAGAGGCCACTGCTCTAAAATGTTACACACCACCTCCATCCAAACCAAAGTTCAAAAGCCAACACAAACCTGAAACAAGACACAATCATCACCCAAGAGATCATTTGGCAACACCTTTAGAAAAAAGGAAAGCTGGAGACTAAGAGTGCCCTTTGAAGACTCCAGCATTCCTCTCCTTCCAGATCACCCAAATAACTGCCAGATCACCCAGATAACTGCAAGGAAAGAGACCTTCCATAAAATCTTGCCTTTCTTCCTCTAAGGGACCAGCCACCAACTTTCCAAAAGGTTTAGACGATTGGCAGGAAATACCCATGGCATGCCAAACCTGCCAAGGAGCCTACTCCAAAGATCCCTGGCAAACCTGCAGCGCAAAAAAAAGTGATCGATTGTCTCTCTTGCCTCGATAAACATAAGAAATGGAACCTTCTTGATAATATTGTTAGTTTTCGAATAACAAGTGATTGACTATCCCTCCTCCCTTTTCAATCCACAGATGGAACCTACTTGATAATGCTGTTATTTTTCGATCACCCCATAAGAAATTTCCGTGAAATTGTTCGATGCACTTGGTAATAATGATTGAGAACATATTCGTACAAAAGAATATGTTATTGTTGTGAGGTACTTTTGAAATTCCAAGGGTAGGCCCGAGTACTTACTCTAATGGCAACTAATGAGGAGGTAAAATTAGGTTACTAACAAGTTTTAACCTTTTGAAAACTTCTAACCCAATTTTGAAGATTAAGAGATCAATGATGGAATTTAAACACACAAGTTAAATCCTAAGTGCAATGCAAATATAAGGCAAGAGATAAGAGAGAGTGCACCCGAGATTTAAAGTGGTTCGGTTCTCAAAACGCGAGGCCTACTCCACTCCACCAACCAAACCCGTTGATGGCTTCACTATTTGATCTTCTTAACTTCGGCGAAGATCGGTGCCGATTACAATTCCAATTGTCTTTAACCTTGGTGGCAATCCTCACCACGGAGAGTGGGCTCCGCTTCTCCGAACACTCGCCCGAATACAATGTTCTTGATAAAGAAAGAAAGAACAAAAAATCCCTCACAGGGTTTACAAACTTTGTAGAAGATGTACAAATTTGAGCCTATGATCCAAATCCTAAATCTAGAGGATAAGAGGCATAAACAAGCTTGATTCACTCTTAGGATGTTCAAATAGAGTTTTTGAGTGTTGGGATTCATTATTGGGAAGATTAGAAAGCCCATATATATAGAAAACCCAAAATATGACCATTTGGTGGCATAGTGGTAATTCTGGCAAAAACACCAACAGCTCTTTTTTCTTCCCGAAGTAGTGGTCTCGGAGTTCCGAGAAATTCCTCGGAGTTCCGAGAATTTCTCTCGAAGTTCCGGGAATGCAAACAGAAGTTGGAAAAAAGCTACTGGACCAAATCTCGGAGTTCCGAGAAGCCTATATGCAGCAGATTTTCAATTCTGTTTTTGGGCTTCCAACTCTACACCAAGTTGGGATTGTTATGAGGGTTCCAAAGTGTTGGAACACCACAAGGACAATCTCTTAAAACATTTTTAGGGTGTGTGAGATTACTTTATTTATGCCTCTTAAAATCCTAAACTAGGATTGGATCTTATACATTCTTACATGACTTCGATCTTCAATTGCGATGCTTTAAGTCTTCATGCGTCTTGGATCTCCAATGTCTTTGGCCTTCCGAATGTGGTCCAATGAGAGCTTCTTGGCCTCAATCCAAGCAATCTTGTCATAGCACGATTATGATCTACAACTTAGACATCCAAACACATTAGTGATCTAAATCACTTGTGTATCAAAAGAAGATGGGAATGCCAAGGTGGGAACCATTGGGCTTACAACTTTGATGCAAAACGGTGTTTTTCAACGTTCTTTTGTATTAATAGTCCATGTCGTTGGGAGGTACTTTGATGTCAAAATGGTGTTTTTCAACGTTCTTTTGTATTTTCTGTCCATGTTAAAATGCCCAATCATTATTACCAAGTGCATCGAACAATTTCAGGGAAATTTCTTATGGGGTGATTTGAAAACTAACAGTATTATCAAGAAGGTTCCATCTGGTGGATTGAAAGGAGGTCGGCAAAGCTAAGTGATGCATGAGCCTGGGCTTAAGAAATTAGGAGATGATGAACACAACTATGCGAGGAAAATGGCTGTGGTGGTTTGGAGAGAATCATAGCCATCTCCGAAGAAATGTAATACTGGAGAAATATGGCGAAGACTGTGGAGATTGGATCTTAAAAAAGGAATACATGTATAAATGATTTATTTGGGGAGATAAAATGGCAGGATTAATGCTCTTTCAAAAAAGGATTCATTTCAGAGTAGGTAAAGGCAATAAGATTAGTTTCTGGCTTGATTTGTGATGTGGGGATGTGCCCCTCGATGTTAAGTTTCCAAGATCTATTCTAGGTGGCTTTGAATCTGGGGAGTTTGGTCCAAGAAGTGATTCAGAAGCAGGAAGGTGGCATCAGCTAGAGGGTTCGGTTCCGTAAGAATTTCTTTGCTAGGGAGATCAATAGATTGGCCAGCTTCACGGAACTCCTTGACACAATCTTTATCAAGAGGAATGGAGAGGATAGGAGGGTGTAGATCTGGGAACCAGGTGGTGTCTTTTCGGTTTGCTCTTACTACAAGTGCTTAATGCCAGCTTCATTTGCCATGCCAACTTACAAAGCCTCAGGATCCCCCACCTCCCCCTCGCGTGTGTGCACTCGCTTGGACCGTATGCCTCATCAAATTTCTTACTATGGACCACTTGAGAAGCTAGAGGATGATCATTGTTAACCACGACGCTATCTGCCTTGAGGCAAGAGAGTCAGTAGACCATTTGTTCCTATGTATTCTAATTATTTGAGGTCGACTCGATTCTTCTGGCTTATATTGAGATCTTTCTGGGAGCTGGTCTTTTGCCCCTTGGCCGAGGAGGGTCGATATGCTTTGGAGTTTGGAGTTTGGAGTTTGGTCTTGCTGGTGGTTGTTAGAAATTAGCTAGGGTTAGAGAGAGAGGAAGAAGAAGATGAGTAGAGATGATGGAGAGTCTCCACTAGGGAGCGCTCTACACACATACAATGTATATATAGGCCCAAATAGGGCAAGTGAGTACAAAGACTACAATACCCTCTATACTAGAGGTAATGACTAAACTACCCTACAACATGTTATTCATCACTCCCCCTCAAGCTGGAGTGTATATACTAGGGGAACTCCAGCTTGGTATAAAGGAGATTACAACAACTAAAAATAACAAAAAGTACAATAAGCTCATACACACATCCAGCTTGGTATAACACTCATTAAGCTGGTGTGGTAAATACATAATGAAATCATAATACTAAAAAGGACAGCAATGGCCACAATAAACAGCATCGAGATCAATGTCCATAAAAAAGAGCAGCTCCCCTGAAATAGCACAACAGCGAGAGCGATCAAACAGGGCCTCTCCCTAAATGAGAGCACGGCGAACAGATCCACATATCAAGAGCAATGGAGGCGCCATGGCAAGAACAGCTACAATCCAGCAAGCAAAAGGGGCAAACCAAAGGTGCGCACAGCGAACACTGGCGAAGTAACATAACGCTAAGTGAAGAGGATAACAACCGATGGGGAAACCATCAAAGACAAGGTCAACGGGGAAACCGTCGCCTGGAGAGAAGGGATAGAGAGAAAAAGGATAACCAACCAACGATGGGGAAACCATCCTCTCGAGACTAGGTCGACGGCATGAACATCGTCGTCTGAAAAGATAAGAAGAGAGGAAGAGGATAATCAACCAACGATGAGGAAACTATCGTCTGGTGACAAAGTCGACGGCATGAACATCGTCGCCTGAAGATAAGAAGAGGAAGATAACCAACCAACGATGAGGACACCATCGCCTGAAGCCAAGGTTGACAGCATGAACATCGTTGCCTGAAAAGAGCCGACCAACGATGGGGAAACCATCGTCCAGAAAAGAGAGGTCGACGGAAAAAGACCATCGCCTGTCAGAGAGCCGACTAGCGATGGATATGGAAGCCATCGCTTGGAAAAGGAGAGAGAAGATAACCAACCAACGATTGGGAAACCATCGTCTAGAAAGAAGGTCAACGACATGAACATCATCGCCTAATGAGAGGTCGACAGGGAAACCGTCGCCTCAAGATAACAAGATAAAAGGAAGAAGATAACCTAACAACGATGGGGAACCATCGTCCGATGCAGATAACGCATAAAACCAGAAAGAAATGTGAATGCGAAAAACTACGGCAAGAGAAGACATGAAGGAGAAGACAACATGAAGGGATAAGGCATAAAGCCGAACAACACAAAGAGACATGAAAAACAAGAGAGCGCTCCCTCAAGAAGACAAAGACAACACTCCCCCTCAAGAAAAGACTACAAAGTGGACAACACTCCTCCTAAAGAAAAGACACAAAGAACTACATGACAACACTCCCCCTCAAGTTGAAGCCGACGGGCTCTCAACTTGCAACCAAAAAATGACAAACAAGGGGCAGCACCTCTCTCGGACATTTCACCAAACACTTGGTATGCCCCTTGAATAACACATAAAGGACATAGAAAAATTGAAACAACACATAGAAGAATGGAAAGAAAGAGATACAAGATGACAAGGACACAACCATAAGACAATAAAAGAAAATAAACAATTCCAACAACCACATAAAAAGGCTTCCAAGGTACCATACCTCTCTTGGACATTTCAACGAACATCTGGTGTGCGCCTTGGAGAACTACATAAAAGACATATAAGACATATGAAAGAAAGAGATGACAAGAAGATGACGGTGGTGAGAAAGTAAGGTCAAAAAGGGATTTGGGATTGGGAGTTGAGATTGGGATGTTTGAGTGGAGAGCGACAAGGCCAAAAAATAAAACAAATATATATATATATATATATATATATATATATATATATATATATATATATATGAGGAAACTGTTGGTGCACTTAAGCTCACCAAACTTATGGTGAGCTTAAGCGCCCAATCACATGGGGGCCCACTTTGTTAGGATGATCCAAAGCATTCATTTTAAAGTCCCTTACATAGATAGGGGGTGTACCAAAAATCAGCTCCATAGCATCATCCTAACCCCTCCATTTGTGGAGGACAAAAATGGACAGACACAAATCTGCCCATTTTTTGTCCTCCACAAATGGAGGGGTTAGGATGATCCTACGGAGCTGATTTTTGGTACACCCCCTATCTATCATAAGGCCTTGCAAATGAATGGTTTGGATCACCACATGTGACTGGGGAGCCATGTGGTTGGGGAGCTTAAGCGCACCATAGGTTTGGTGCGCTTAAGCTCACCAACAGTTTCCTCTATATATATATATATATATATATATATATATATATATATATAGAAAAGAGAAAATAAGGGGAGTTTGGGTTGAGATTGGAGATTCAAAAGAGAACGAAAGGGGATAGATGGTGGAGACACATGGTGGCGGCAAAAGAGATTTTTTTTTCTCTGTGTGAGATTTACAGCAAACCCAAGAGGGTTTCTGTAATGTGCATAAGAGAGACCCGAGAGGATGAGATGTTTTATGGCAAACACACACATTGGCCGTAAAGAGGAGAAGAGATAGAGAAAGATTATAGAGAGAGATTTTTGAGGGTTGGGGGGAGATATTTTCGAAACATGGCGAGGAGATAGAGAGATGGGTTTACGGCAAGCCCAAACCCAGATTTGGGTTTTGCGCAAATGCGCAACGAGAGAAATAAAAAAAAAGGGAGAAAATCTTGGGGAGATTGAGAGAAAATAGCATTTGAGATATATTTGGGATTTTAGGAGAGAACAAGAGGAAAATAAGAGAGAGCGAAAGGAAAATACGAGAGATTTGAGAGATGGCAGCGAGAGAGAGAAACGTGGATGCAGGATAGACTCTTCTTCTTTCTTTCTTCTTCCCAAAGGATCTTTGCTATGATACCATGTTAGAAATGAGCTAGGGTTAGAGAGAGAGAAAGAAGAAGATGAGTAGAGATGATGGAGAGTCTCCACTAGGGAGCACTCTACACACATACAATGTATATATAGGCCCAAATAGGGCAAGTGAGTACAAAGACTACAATACCCTCTATACTAGAGGTAATGACTAAACTGCCCTACAACATGTTATTCAACAGTGGTTATACAGTGCCTTTGGAAAGAGATGAACAATCACATATTGAAAGGTCTGTCAAAAGGTATCCGTAGTAGTCAACAACGCATCTTCTCTCTGTTGGTGCGGTGGGGCAGTATCTTGTCGGGAATTCAGGGGAGTAATGAAGAAGTCCATAAGAAGATCAGGAATGAGATTCGATTAATCAAAGGCACTAAGAGTAGAGCAACTCCCAGATGGACACCACCGCCCCTAGGCTTCCTTAGGCTAAATTATGATGGCTCCAGTTTTGGGAACCTTGGACCCGCAGGTGCT
Source organism: Tasmannia lanceolata (assembly GCF_043159265.1). Classification (NCBI taxonomy): domain Eukaryota; kingdom Viridiplantae; phylum Streptophyta; class Magnoliopsida; order Canellales; family Winteraceae; genus Tasmannia; species Tasmannia lanceolata. The sequence goes on from NW_027518721.1 coordinate 4,907,651, forward strand.
AACGGTACCCTTCATGAGCACAGCAAAATCACAGGACTTTCTCGGGACCTTTGGGCAGACAGCTTCAACCATGGCAGAAATGCAAGCGCTTCTAACAGTTATTCCCCTAATGGATGTGAGCAATTTGGACCACACCATAGTGAAAGGAGACTCCAAGAATGTCATAACTTGGATGAAAGTAGAAGAAGATTACCCATGGAGGTGTGCTAATGCCATTGGAGAAATTCGAGACAGAATTGAGGGTCATGCAGTCATGTTTCAGCATGTTATGAGGTCGGCTGATAAGGACGCCGATCAGTTGGCTCATTCGGAAACTAAAAGATCTACTCTGGAACTCGTAAACTTCCATCCACCATGATGGTTTCTGGATTGTAACTTTGCTTTTATTTCTTTTTCTTTTTTTATTTTGTAAGTGCTGACCATTTTGGTCCCCGGACTTCGGCCCTCTATTTTTTAATGAATTCATAGTTACCATTCAAAAAAAAAAAATTGGGTTCATGAAGACTGGCGAGCATAATCAAGGAGTTTTGCACTTGGCGAGGGGCATAATATATTATACAAAAGGAAGTAGCGTAACAGCAGGACAATGGATAAAGGAGTCTCTGGGACATTTACATACATACAGAAAGATCACGACTGACATAACATCTAAGTGTTACATACAAATATCCAATGGATTTGTTATTTACCTACAACTCAGAAGTCTACAAAAATAGAACTCAAAGAGAGTTACACAATTGCAGGGAAAGATTCGTCTTGACATGTTAAGAATCAAGACCCACAAAACACAGGGGCAACTCGAATTCTTCATAGTAAAGACAAATAGAATGATAATTGAAACACTAAAGCCCTATTCCTTTAAGATTATGATTTATGGCAACTGATTGTAAGTCCAAAACCAATTATTGGACTCAATTAATTCTGAGTCCAATAATTGAATTTGGACTCACAAAAAGTTGGCATAATCTTAAACAAAAAGGACCTAATTAAGAGCAAATAAAAGGATCTAACTCAATTATAAATCTCTCATGAAAAAACAAACTAAACTAAAATCAAGTCTATGGCTAATGGATTACATCACTAAACCTAAAACAATTAAGAATCACAACACCATGAACAAAGAAAAGAACTAAAAGTAACTGTAATCTACAGATAAGGAAAGAAAAAGTGAAAGACTCACATATTGGTTGAGCTGTCTGACAAAGCTGGAGAAATTGTTGTGTTTAAAGTAATTGGGCAACAAATCTTGAGAAAACGCGGATTGATTCCACACAATGAAACTCTCATTCGTGGGGCTCCATGAAACAACTGAATCAGTGGCAGAATCATCGACCATGTCGTAACATTTGATCAGAAATCGCGTTAGAGAATTCCCATAAACTTCCATGTTTGTTATTGTTCTTAAAAAAAACTCGAATGGCTGTGAATTGAGAACGAATTTTGTTCCGATTTCGCTATGATCTCTACTTTATCGAATTACAGAAGGCAGAAATGGAGGAAATTCGAAAACCCTAGAGGGAGGAGAGGGAGATTACCGGTCAAATAACAGACATCCTTTCCTAAAACATAAAAGCAAATAGGGCATGGTGAACAAACGATTGTGATTTTCAATCGGTTAAAGAGGGGACTGATATTTCATATTTGCACTAGGTATATGGTGGCAGCCTTTTATAGGTAAAGGGCGGAGAGAGAAAAAATATCCGAGAGATTTTTGTCTCTCTACCCTTTATATTGGACGGTCAGCCACGTATAAAAACTCCTTAAATCGATCTCATATATGTCTTTCTCTCTTGTGAAGAGATAGACACATAGAGGGTCGATTTAAGATATTTGGGGGTCGAAAACATGTTTTGATACATGACGTTCATGTCTCTCGTCTTTTATATTTAAAGAGCTGTAAAAAGGCTTTTACGGTCCCCAAAAAAGCACTTACATGACAGTTATATGCTAAAAGACGAGATACATGAGCATCATGTATCAAAATATAGTTGTGCTGAAATCATTTCCCTCGATTTATTATATGATGGTAACCAGTTATCAGCCTATTAAAATTCCCAAAAAAGGGCAGTGATAAATTCACCCCCTGCTAGGGTGAATTCACTACGTATTTTTCTAAATAGAATGTACAGCCCACACCATAAGATGTTCCAAACCACCCATTTGAGGGGACACAACCTAAATTAGAGCTGCAACTCGGTCGGGCGGGTCGGGTTTTGAAGAACCCAACCCTACCTGAGAAATATCTCGGGTCGGGTTGGGTTTTTTTTTTCTGGAAAACTCACGATTTCCAAACCCGGCCCTACCCATGATAAATCTTGGGTCGGGATTTTTTACGTTGGCAAAATTTTTTAAGGAAAACTCTTGTTTGGCAAGGCAACTCAACTCATAGAAGTAGAAAAACTCAAGCATGGCAAACTCTTTAGTGCATTAACTAATAACTAGTCCAAAGAGAATAAATTGATGCTCATATGAGATAAATAGCAAACTATTTAGTGCATTAACTATTTAGTTGAAACTTGAAACCCTAGAGCTAAAGGGGGTAAACGAACAGAAGATGGAAAGAGTCCTTGTGATTGTGTGCGTGCGTGAGTTTTACTTTTAAGTTTCCACTTTTAAAGTAACAAAGTTTTAGAAAAAACAAAATACATACTATAACCTAAGTAACTCGGGTTGGGCCCCTTCAAACCCGGCTCGACCCGAGATTCATGTAGGCTTTTGGATCGTAGACCCGGCTTGACCCGAAACCCGAGAAACATGAACCCAACCCAAGCTATTTTTGGGTCGGGTTGATGCGGGTCGGGTAAGACCCTACCCAAGTTGCAATCCTAACCTAAATAGGTTGTGCCCCAAAAGTCATTTCCATAGGATGATTCTAACCCTCCGATCGAAAGAGCACTCACATTATGGAAACTTCTACAAATCGGATGGTTGGGATCATCCTATGGAAATGATTTTTTTGGCTAAATAGGTTGTGCCCAAAAGTCATTTCCATAGGATGATTCTAACCCTCCGATCTAAAGAGCACTCACATTATGGAAACTTATACAGATTGGACGGTTGGGATCATCCTATGGAAATGATATTTTGGGACACAACCTATTTACATTGTGGCCCATCAAATGGACGGTTTGGATCATCCTATGGTGTGGCTTGTGGCTGTACAGTTCATTTTAAAACATACCGGGTGAATTCATCGTAGCAGGGGGTGAATTTATCATCACCCTTCCCAAAAAGTTCTAAGCATATAATTAGAAAAGTGTCAAACAAAGTGACGAGTGCCATTATCAAAATGTAGTAGTGCAGATATCAATCCCCTAAAGATATTTCTAAACACGAGATAGCAACCTTAAATAGAGACGGAGGGAATAAAATTTAGCGTACAAATCAGTCCTCTCTCAACCACCATCATATTGTGCTAATCGAACGGTCAGGATAACCTGGACAGTCAATCTCTGCATCTTGGCCATGTAAAGTGGCCTCCAGTAGTTTAGGGTTTTGCCCGGGGAGGCAATGTCGGATCCTGATCCTGATCTAAGCGTTAAAGGTTACTGGACTGCATATGCCAAATCCTTTCGTTATCGGATCGGGTCTGCCCGGGACGAACTACACAGTCATGAAGAGGGCTTTTGATGAAGGCTGGGGCGTCCTAATCGCCAAAACGGTATTGAATTTTTCTTTCTTTTAAGGTACTGTTTGGATCGGAAGAAAAGCATTTCTCATGGAAATTGTTTTCTTGGGAAAACATTTTCTTTCAACAATTTAGAAGGAAATGATATAATTATTATGGTTAATTTTGAGGGGTATTATCATAGATTGAAGGGCCTTCTAAGTTAGAAATTGAATATGTTGGTTCAAATTATCTTTTTAGGGTGTAAAAATGGTGAGCAATTTTAGAAATATTTTTCCTTTCCAGTTCTTTTTATTTTTTTGATATTCATGTTTTGGGAAGGCTACTGATATTGGCACTACCATGTTTTAATAATTGCACAAACTCAGCTTGTCTTTTCCTTTTCAATTGGGTTTTGAGAGCTTTTTGGAAACTATAATGAACTTTTGACAGCTGTTTAAATAATAAAAGACAAGCCGAGTTTGTGCAATTATTAAAACATGGTAGTGCCAATATCAGTGGCCTTTGGGAATTAAGGATTGGTTTTTAGTTGGAAAAGTGAAAAGTCTTCATGTCAGATTGTTCTTGTTTTTCATCATACTGAACTTTTCAACATCTGTAACATTTGGGTGCCACTAATTGGACGGCTTGGATCACCCCGCCATCTCCATGTGGGCCTATAGATTAGCGGTCCAGATCTTAGTCATGTGCCACGTTTAATGTTTTAGTTTGACGGACAGGAAAATTGGTGCCCTTAGGCAGGGACGGAGCCAGGAATTTGCTCCACGGGGGGCAAAGAATGGTGTTATAGCATGTTGGGTCCCACCATTTTAGACTTCAATTTTTTATAGGTGGGCCCACATCTCCCCCTATCCCTGCATAAGGTGGAGCCCACAATATTAAACCTCATATTTTGATATAATAGGGGCCAATAGGCCAATATTTACACCTCATGTTATGATGGACAGAGCCTACTAATTTACACGCATACATAGCATAGTCACAAAAGGGCTCGTGATTGGATCCATGTCATCAAATGTAACTGATTTTTTCTTTCAAAATGTAACTGATAATGATGTGGATCCAATGAAGGGCCCTTTTGCCGCTCTTCATGCAAGGGCTCCCTTGTATCTATCATTGCTCAAATCGAAATAATTCTCCAAATTTTATATGTTGCCTGCACATGTAGTCCATTATTTTTCAAAAAGTACTATGAGTAATGAGTCCACTTCATAGGATGATCCAAACCATTCATTTGTTGGGCCACAACATAAATGGGCTGCAATGCGTAAATAACCTCCATAAGATGATCCATGCAATCACATTGTAGATCAGAGGGTTAGCATCATCCTATGGAGAAGATTCAAGGAGTGCAGCCTATTACATAATGGCCTAACAAATAAACTATTTGAATCATCCTATGAAGTGGGCCACAGTGCCACACAATAGTTTTTGAAAAACATTGGACTTCACTTGCAGACAACATATAAAATTTCATTAATTACCTATCTCAGTTATGAGTTTTGTGTTGGGGTGTATGGTCCAAAATTTAACAAAAAAGACTGTACAGCCCACTTCATGGAATGATCCAAAACCGTTCATTTGTTGGGCCCAACCATAGATAGGTTGTGCCCCAAACTCATTTCCATAAGATGATCCATACCCTCTGATCTGTAGAGGTTGTCCCTTTTAGATTGGAGGGTAAGGATCATCCTATGAAAATGATTTATGAGGCACAAACTATTTACATTGTGGCCGAACAAATGAATGATTTGGATCATCCCAAGAAATTGGGTACAGTCCTTTTCGAAAACCACATACCGTCACACATAATATAAAATCTCGATTATTTTTGCTTTTGGCCCTCAAATTCCTAAGATATTTTATTGTTAAGAGAGAGAGAGTTAAGAAAAAAAATGCTATAATATAGGTGCTTAAGGAAAAAAATACATATGAAAAACATCACTAATAAAATCCTGGGATTTGCTAAAAAGAAAAAGGCTAAAAAAATCCTAAAACTTGTGGAAATTTTCCCAATTTCCAGGGGGGGGGGGGGGGGCCCTTGGATTCATCTCTGCCCTTAGGGTCCGTTCACTTGTTTTCTTGGGAAAGGAAAAGAAAAGAAAAGAAAAGAATCTGACGTGAAAAGAAAGGAAAAGAAACTGTGCTGGAAAAGGAATCCTGCGGCTGTTCAGTTGCGCAAGAAACCCTGAGAAACTCAGAGAAAAGGTTTCCTGCGCCTGCTCACTTGCCAAGTAAGCTGTGCTAGGAAAGCTAAACAGAAAAGTCACATGGAACAATATTTCATAGTCTGACATAGTTAGAGTCCTACAAAATGAAAAGCATAGCAACAAACACCACAATAAAACCTAACTGGAAGAGGAACTGGTCCTAGCAGAACTTGTTGACGCTCTGGAATCCCCAGGAATGTTAGTCTCTTCTTTCCTATCTCCACTGGGCCCACTAATGATATGTAAAAAGGCATTAAGGCCAGCTTTTGCCTCCTCCCTACTCTTATACGAACGAAAGCATGCTCCACTAAACCCGTTAACTTGAACATGACAGTGTTGCCAACTGTCATATACACCTACCTGCCTTCCCTTAAAAACTACATAGAACTTTAATTTGGCCATTAACCTGTAGAAATGCAATTAAAAATAAGCACATAAATGAATAAGGCCCAACAACAATAGTACGAAAAGTAACACTACTGGATCCATAAAGTCTACATAAACAGAATAAGACCCATAAAGTTTACATGTACACAAACCAAAGTTTCCCAAATACCCATGATCAGAAAAATAAAAAAGAACACCCGAAGTATTAGTTTGAAAAAGAAGCCACAAGTACAATGGATTCGTCACAAGTATCGGTAACCTAGTCACTGCGATCCTGCTGAACGGGCCCACTGCCCAGTTGCATAATCATCCTCAAAGACTACAAGAGATTCATCAAACAAATCATGTCGTTGTGTCAACATTCTCAAATCTCAAGGGTTAGACTGCATGGAAAAATATAGAATAAGAGATGTAGGAATTGTGATTTTATAGGGGAACAAAACATAAACATACTACATTAACATATGTACCGTAATATATGCTGTGTCTAGTTCATTGCATATGGAAATTGGAAATCATCTTAGTCGTTGAATCCCAAACAAACTCACATTGTTCCAACAATGTCTTGACTTGTTTGTAGTTCTTTTTTAAGGTTCTCAACCTCTTCCTGATTTGGGATATGTTTAGGTGCAAATTATGGGCATTGTTGACATGGATGACGGCATTGATAGATGCCACGTCATTGAATCATCCATCCCTCTATTTCCTTATGTTATTTGAATTACCATGTCGGCTAGCAAAGTTCTGTCCATGCCCAGATTCCACATACTGTTCTATTACTACAAGAATATAGAAAATAAAGGATTAAAAAGTAACAATATTAACATAAGTAACAAGTCCACTAAAATAAATCCAACAAACAAGTCCAACAAAATCCAACTAAATAAAGCCCAATAATATGGATAAACAACAAACACATCAACCACCAACATAAACTGTCAAATAAGTCCAACAAAATCCAACAAATTCCAACCACCAACAACATAGATAAGCACCCACCCACCAACAAAATCCAACAAAATCCGACAAAATAAAGCCCTACAAACAAGTCGAACAACATAAAATGCGAAATACATCAACATAAGAAGTCCACCAAAATAAAGATGTAAGTATCTAAGTCATACTACGATCATATGATTCCCAAATAGGACCTCAACAAAAAGGCCCAAACCATATCAAACTATACCAGCTGCGCCACAATATCTCCTATCATCTGCAGTCCTTCATCCTCGTCAAGGGAAAAGAAGACTTTAGCATCCTTGTGACTTTTTTGAAAGTCGGTATAATCCCCTAATCTTCTCTATCTTGATGAAACCAGCCATGCTCATCACAACGGTTTTCAGGTCAGTAAGGCTATGCACCTCATGAGTCGATGTGATAGCCTCAGCAACCATCATAATACCGGACGACAAGTAACTAATATCTGATGAAAGCTGTGCACCACTAGATCGCCTCTTCCTCTTTTCGCTATTACCTGTAGTTGGGACTTTCAGTGGCGATGAGTCACTAGAGCCCATGCTGGTGCATCTGACTGGAGATGAATGACGTGATCTGAAAGCACGAGGAGCGGGGGGCATGTCTGTCCCTAGTGAACTCCCCAGTCGCATAATCTTCCCCGAACACTTCTTTCTTCTCCTCATATAGCTCGTAACGGTTATTTAAAGAAACGAAAATGTTCAGGATTCCTCTAAAAAAAAGAGGCATTGTAAGGATTGTGAACAAATTGTGAGGAAAATAATGAAGGAATTATGAGGAGTTGTAATTACCGCTAGGTAATCATTCTTCACTTGCTCTTCAACGCATTTTTTTCCAGTTGTGAATCCCAGCGAAATCCGCTCAGATTAATGATAGTGTTAAGAATCCTATAGCTGGCTTTTAGCATAGTCATACGATTCTTGACGTGGTCTTTTGTGATCTACTTTTTAAGGATGGTGCTAAGCTCCTGAGCCGCGCCAATGTACGCAACAGCCTCTTCAAAACCGTTAGGGGCCTTCTGGCCCTCGGCAACCTGATGAGTAGGGCTACTATGAGATGCCTATCCATCTCATCGCACCAGAAGTTATTTCTCTTCCTCTTCTCTACTTAAGTTGATTCCATTATATCTGCAACATTGTGAAGCATAGTAGAAAAATATCCAAATAATCAATCATACAACATATCATCAAACAGAGTATCATGAAACAGGGTAGCAAAAGTGAAGTTAAAAATTCTAATACAACCAAACAACATATCATCAACACAGTTGCAGAAGTCTAATCAAAATATTCATAAAATTCTTACAATCCAAAAACATGTCATCCCAACGACAACGACATCGCCGTGCTTGGAAATCATTCCACATATGATTCATAATTCCTGTTCGAAGTAGACTGCCCTCTCTCACATCTTCAGCCCTAGAAATAAAAGGAAGTGATTCTTCATCTTCCTCCTCCGCTGCAGTTAGCCCTAACTCATTGTCAACAATTGAAATGTATGTATCGTTTGGCATCTCCCTCCTTATGTGATTGTGGACGCAGCAATAGGCTAACACTATGTCGACCTATCGTTTGAATGGGTACATGGGTGGCGTATTTATTATGTTGAATCGCTTCTTCAGGACACCGAAAGTTCGCTCGATTACATTCATTGCTGATGAATGCCTTTGATTATACAACTCCTCTGAAGATTGAGGTCTGCGCCCTCTAATGTCGTTCAGGTGGTAACCAATGCCTCGGAAAGGAGTTATAAAATGTCTCAAACATGGGTACCCACCATCAACAAGGTAAAACTTTCATACAAACACACGAAGGGATATATATAAGTTTCATAACCGAGACCAACAACAACGGTACGGAGTAAAAAACAAACTCAGTACTACCTGGTAAACAAGGAATCTTGTTCGGCTTTGATAAAGCAGATGCTAAGACCCTAGAGTCTGATGTCGACCCTTCCCACCCAGCTAACACTAAGTAAACTTCAGGTCAAAGTCACATACAACTAGCACATTTTGAGAGGGCCATCCTTTACAGCAGATAAATCTGGGTTTCAGATCCTCGGATATTGAATGTGTATCTCATCAATTGCACCAATGCAATCCTATAATATGGACATTCAAAATGTCAACCGTCAGTGCTAACATATGAGTCACTTGCTAACAACTTACAAGCCCACTACATAGGTAATATACAGTACCTTAAAGTACGGCATAAAATTCGGATTTTCAGCAATGTGACGTGGTGTGTCCCTTGAAGTTTGAGCACAGCATCCAGAACCTTGTTAAAATACTACGAAAGTCGCTCCTGACCGTCTAATGAATGCCCTAATACTACGGTTCCTTTGGCTGTGGTCAATTAGTTGTAAGAAAATCGCCACTTGTTCCCTGACACAACAGTGTATTGTGTCTTCAAGCAGGGCCGTGTTTCTAAATATGGTCACGAAGCTGCGGAAGCAGCGAACATCCATACGGAGAAAGGCAACACAATGATTCTCTGCCCGCGTAATACATGTAACAAATGTCCTACAAGTTAGGTACCCATTTTCATAAGGGGCTCTTGTCATATTTTCTTCAACGTAAAGTCTAACCCTAACTGTCAATGCAGCTGCCGCAGCCATTAGTAGAGTTGTAGCTCGAATAATTAGCATTCTCCTATTTGCTGGTTCTCGAGGCATGATGGTAGCCCTACAATGAGAAATCCAGTTGGATTCGGGTACTAATAGCAAAATAACAACAAATACAAAAATATTCAATCTGAAACCATTCACCCAATGGAACCCACATCCTCAACAACAATGAAACCCCAATCTTCAACAACAATGAAACCCAAATACAATTGACAAGCAATAACTACTAGTACATCAAGTAATAAATACATGCAATACCCTAACAAACCTATTAAAAACCCAAATACATCAAGCATACCCTAACAAGTACAACAATAAGCAGATGATAAAACCCCCACATTTTCATATGTAATCAGCCATTAAAAACCCCCAAATTACCCATGAAACCTAGAAATTAACCCAATGATGAAAAGAAATTAACCCTACAAAAACCAAAGAAAAATGGTCAAAACCACTAAACAATGTCCAAAAAACACAGAGAGAGACACATAACTTGTCTTTAAAAAAACGGAGAGAAAGTAACGATAAACCACAAGAAAAACTCCAAAACCCCCAAGATCTGAAACCCTATATTGTAACAATAAAATAAGGACATCAAGATAATAAAAAAACAGAAACCCTATTGCAAGAAAAACAAAAAAATCAAGATCGAAAACTGCAGCTATGATAACACAACAATGGCAAAACCCACTAGATCTAAAACCCTACTGTAAGAAAAACAAAAAACAACTACAAAAACCCCAACATGTGAAACCTATTGCAAAAAAAAAAAAAAAATGTTAAACCAACAGATTTGAAAAGCAGATCACAAAAGACCGCGTCAAGAACCGTATGAAGACGATGAAAGCCAACTATAGGATTCTTAACACTATCATCAATCTGAGCGGATTTGGCTGGGATTCACAACTGAAAAAATATGCGTTGAAGAGCAAGTGAAGATTGATTACCTGGCGGTAATTATAACTCCTCATAATTCCTTCATTAATTTCCTTACAATTTGCTCACAATCCTTACAATGGCTCGTTTCTTTTTTTTAGAGGAATCATAAACATCTTCGTTTCTTTAATAACCATTACGAGCTATAGGGGTGGCCAACCAGTTCGGTTCTCGGTTCTCGGTTCCTTTTTTTTCGGTTCTCGGTTCCATGAACTGTAAGAACCGAACCGAACCGTAGTACACAGTAGGACCGAATCGAACATAATCGGTTCGGTCCGGTCCGGTTCTTCGGTTCTAATGGCTAATTATTAATTATTAATTATAATTTATAAAATTTTTTAATTAAAGTTATAATATAAGTTACTTTCTTATTATAAGAATAGTATTAACTATTACTTATTAATATTATAAGTAATTTATATTATTAAGTATATGTATAATAGAAATATAAAAATATTATATATATATATATATATTCAAAGTTCGGTTCTTCGGTTCCAGAACCGAACCGAGAACATTAGACCCGGAACCGAACCGAATAAGTTTGGTTCTTCATCAGTGGAACCGAACCGGACCAAAAATATTTTTTTACAGTTCGGTTTCGGTTCGGTTCTTCGGTTCTGGTTCGGTTCTGACCACCCCTAACGAGCTATATGAGGAGGTGAAAGAAGTGTTCGGGGAAGATTGAGACTGGGGAGTTCGCTAGGGACAAACATGCCCCTTCTCAGGAGACAGAGGATGTGGAGGGTACTTTCTCATCGAGCCAGGCAGTAGGGCTCGATGATATGTTCGATGGTTCGACCTCTGCTTTTTTACTCCTCCCCCCGCTCCCTGTGCTTTCGGATCACGTCATTCATGTCCAGTTAGAGACACCAGCATGGGCTTTAGTGACTCATCGCCACTGAAAGTCCCAGCAAAGGTAGTTGCGGAAAGAGGAAGAGGCGAACTAGTGGTGCACAACTTTCATCATATATGAGTTACTTGTTGTCCAATATTAGGATGGTTGCTGAGGCCATCACGTCGCCTGGTGAGGTGCATAGCCTTACTGACCTGAAAGTCGTTGCGATGAGCATGGCTGGTTTCACCAAGATGGAGCAGATTAGGGCCTATACCTACCTTCACAAAAGTCACAAGGATGCTGAAGTCTTCCTTTCCCTCGACGAGGATGAACGACTGCAGATGATGGGAGATATTGTGGCGCAGTTGATGTAGTTTGATATGGTTTGGGGCTTTTTGTTGAGGTCATATTTGGGAATCATATGATCGTAGTATGACTTAGACACTTTTCTGCATCTTTATTTTGGTGGACTTCTTATGTTGATGTATTTCGCAGTTTATGTTGTTGGACTTGTTTGTTGGGCTTTATTTTGTCGGACTTTGTTGGATTTTGTTGGTGGTTTGGTGCTTATCTATGTTGTTGGTGGTTGGAGTTTGTTGGATTTTGTTGAACTTTTTTGACAGTTTATGTTGGTGGTTGACGTGTTTGTTGTTTATCCTATGTTATTGGGCTTTATTTAGTTGGATTTTGTTGGACTTGTTTATTGGAGTTATTTTGGTGGACTTGTTAATGATGTTAATGTTGTTACTTTTTAATCCTTTATTTTCTATATTCTTGTAGTATTAGAACAGTATGTGGAATCTAGACATGGACAGGACTTTGCTAGCCGGCATGGTGATTCAAATTACAGAAGGAAATAGAGATATGGATGGATTTAATGACGCGGCATTTATCAATGCTGTCATCCATGTCAACAATGCCCATAATTTGCATCTAAACATATCCTAAATCAAGAAGAGGTTGAGAACCTTAAAAAAGAACTATAGACAAGTCAAGACATTGTTGGAACCCGGTGGGTTTGTTTGGGATTCAACGACTAAGATGATTTCCATATGCAATGAACTGGTCACAGCACATGTTACGGTACATATGCTAATGTAGTATGTTTATGTTTTGTTCTCCTATAAAATCAAGATTCCTACATCTCTTATTCTGTTTTGTTCTCCTATAAAATCACGATTCATACATCTCTTATTATATATTTTTCCATGCAGTCTAACCCTGAAGATTTGAGAATGTTGACACACTGATATGATTTGTTTGGCGAATTCCTTGTAGTCTTTGGGGATGATTATACAACTGGGCAGTTGGCACGTCAGTAGGATTGCAGCGACTAGGTTATTGATACTTGTGACAAATCCATTGTACTTGTGGCTTCTTTTTCGTACTAATACTTCGGGTGTTCTTTTTTATTTTTTTATCATGGGTATTTGGGAAACTTTGGTTTGTGTACATATAAACTTTATGGGTCTTATTATGTTTATGTAGACTTTATGGATCCAGTAGTGTTGCTTTCCGTACTATTGTTGTTGGGCCTTATTAAGTTATGTGGTTATTTTTATTGCATTTCTGCATATTAATGGCCAAATTAAAGTTCTATGTTATTTTTTAGGGAAGGTAGGTAGGCTTATATGACAGTTGGCAACACTGTCATGTTCTAGTTAACCGGTTTAGTGGAGCATGCTTTCGTTCGTATATGAATAGGGAGGAGGCAAAAGCTAACTTTAATGCGTTTTTACATGGCATTAATGGGCCCAGTGGAGATAGGAAAGAAGAGACCAACATTTCTGGGGATACCTAATCGTCAACAAGTTTTGTTGGGACCAGTTCCTCTTCCAGTTAGGTTTTATTGTGGTGTTTGTTACTATGCTTTTCATTTTGTAGGCTTCAAACTATGTCAGACTATGAAATATTGTTCCATGTGACTTTTCTGTTTAGCTTTCCCAGCAGAGTTCCTTGCGCAACTGAACAGCCGCAGGATTCCTTTTTCAGCACTGTTTAGTTTCTTTTCTTTTCCTTTTTTGCCACGTCAGATTCTTTTCCTTTCCTTTCTTTCCTTTCTCGAGAAAACAAGTGAACGGACCTGTGGACCCCGATCTGAGAGGACGGGTGCTGAGGGAAGCGAGATCCCCCTGCAATCCTCTGAGATCTCCACAATGTGAAGGAGAGCTCTGCCAAGGAACTCTCGAAACGGTGCCACCCTCACAACATAGCATGAGTGGCGATACAAAATGAATGAGATACCTCTCGATTCGGAGCCAGGGCTCGAAACCAAGACGCACCTGAAATAACTCAGAGTCGCCATCCATGGAACAAAAAACAAAAGCTCTGCTTGTAACGGATAACCAGAGATACAAAATGTCCGTGCCTGGTGACGAATGGAGAAGCTCCGAAGAGCACCCCAATTCGCCCGAGTGCGAACACTTGGTCTCTTATGCCATTTATTTATTAACTTCGAAGAGTTTTGGGCGAAAATCATGTGAAATGGGAAGACGCATCTCCGAGAAAAATGTCTATCTAATCATGCATGTCTCGGGGATGGAATAATAAGCGCACACAAAATAATGAAAAGAAATGTCACCTAAGAATAGCTGGGTTATGAGTGACATACCTAACAGGTGTCTAAATTCTAGTGGACGAACACATGCATGCTACAGCTAAAGGTATAAGGTCTGCACAAGATGAGAAATCTAAAACTAGCAGTTAATCATGAAAAGAATCAAGATACAATAAACAAAATAAAGAGTAAACAGAAATACAGGCAGATAAAAGAATAAGCATGTGAGTAAGCCAAGAAATGAACACACACTATCATGATCCTATGCAAAAATCATCATCAAAATACAAACACAAGCCCTAAGTGCTAATAACAGACCCTAAGACCCTAATGCTTAAGCCCAAGTCTTTAGATGATCTGAGATTCATCCAAAGAAGCCTACGTATCCCTGCCTCCACGAGAATCAAGACAACGTAGTTCTTCGCACCTATTCTAAGCTATGATGCCTAAGACATCTAGACCTCTATCCTAGACCCGACCTAAACGACCAGACTAGTTATTAAAGCTTCTTATGAGATTATTTAAATTCCAGTGGATTGTGGATTTTAGGACACCCTATATGCCCTAATTAAATACAGGTTAGCCCTAAGCTAATGCAGGTGATTCATACAACCTATGTATAACTAGGTTGTGTGTCCTAAGGAAAACAATGAGATCACTAACGTATCCAAGACCTAGTCATCAGTCGGCGATGTGAATCGTCAACCGGATCGCCAATTGACCGGACGGAAGCGCTCCTAGCTAGGACAAACTCCTAACTCTAACACAAACTCAACAAGCACACAACAAATCAAGGACAAACACCTAACTCTAGAACTAACTCCTAACTCTAGAGGAAGAGCTTTTTGAAAACAAGATTTTAAAATTGCTTATTCAAAAAAAGATTTAAAATGCTATTTACAAAAAGTTTGGCTGGACTTGGGATGAGGATCCCAAGCAGCATTACGTATCTCGTGGAAGAGGATCAAGCCAACGTAGTTCGAAACAAGATTCTCCTAACTATTCTCCTAATGACACATCTTTTCAGATGCTTTGAAGCTTTCTGATGCTTTCGATGTTCTATTGCTTCTTTGAAGTGTTTTTTATATTTTTGGTGTTTTAAAAGTGTGTTAACACCCTTTCAGCTAAAGGGGATCCGCTAGAAGAGCCTCCTTACCCACCATATTGCGGTAGAGTAATTCAGAGGGAAACGGGATCCCTAAAGCCTAAGGGGAAAGAAATCAAAATAGGGGGGGGGGACTAAAATCCCAAAGAAAAGAATAATCTCAAAGAGACGAAAACAAAACTAACGAGCCCTCATCAATCTCTAAATGAGACGATGTCTAATCTGCGAGGTAAACTCCTAAACAAACGAGAGATGAAAAGCTTCTAACCCTAAGGGTAAACTTCTAAACAAAATGGACAGACCAAAACCCCATAAGAAGAACTACTAAACAATCAGTCACTATGGAAGGGTCCTAACTAGTTAAACACTCTAAGAGGAGGAAATCCCTTAACCTGCGAAAACTCTAAGGCAGGAAGGGAAGAGATTGGCTCAAGAAACGTTCCATCACCGCCTAACCCGACAAAGTGTTCTCAAGATTGATGGAACTCCGAAACTTGAAAAGAACCCCGAGGAACGCACAAAAAATAATCCCGAAAAGAAAGGAAAACCCCTCAAACCCTGCGAAGACCCTAAGATAGGAAAAATGACAGGGGGTTGGCTCGAGAAACATTCCGTCATCGCCCCAACCCGACGAAACACACTCGAAAATCGATAGAATCCTTAGATCGATAGAAATTAGTGGAAGGCATGAAGAGTCATCCAGAAAAGCAAGATCATAAAGGGAAGAGACTCTGAACCCAATGAAGATCCAGGAAATAGGACGAAACCATAGAAAATAGGAAATGGACCCTAAGCATCGACCTTGAACTCGAAGAGGTGCGAATGAGAAAATGGGCACTACTTATATTCTTTTAGCTGAAGATGACAAAGATGAGCAATCATAGGACGTTCAACTCTAGAACAAGGACATCCACCAGTTAACTAAGCAAGAAAGAACAGATCCCGAAAATAACAAGTGATCTTATGAGAATCTCCTATTTCAAGAGTCAATACAACTTTTATGATGGGTTAAAAGTAAGGGCAATGTAAATTTATGTATCTATTCAGAGGCTGAGAAACACAAAATGGATGTAAAATAAAAATTCAACAAAAAATGGGAGTATGGTAACAATACCACCCATGTTCTAAGATACACACTATTCCAACTTGTCTATGAAAAATCAAATGGCTGCCAAGGCATTATTTTAGTTCTCAAGAGGTCTTGCAAGCTGGTTAGAAAGAAAAGACAAGCTGGGGCCACACAATTGCCCAAATATTGCTGGGCTGATATCGTTCTCAATTGAATTAATGAGCAAGGAAGCCCCCCTTGAAATCAGTCATGCCACATCTTGAGAGTTGCTGCGCTCCTCGGCCTCAATCGCTTTTTTTTTTTTTAAATGCAATAATGACCAGGTGGTTTAAAATAATCCCAAAGACTCTTCACCAGTCTCCTCAACGGCAATGGACCCATTTCGATATAAGCTAAAGAGAATGACCATTGGAGATTTTCATGAACCGACAAGGAAAATGCAAAATGATTTTGTAGACCAATCAAGATTAGGCATTGTGGGCATCGAAACATGAGATAAACACTAATATGTACACTATAACAGACCTTGGAATTTTAATTGCTTGTCTGATCTTAGAGCATTAACTTGATTGAACTGCTCCTGTACATTCCCGGCAATTCACGTATTCTTAAGCACAAACACTACGAGATCCATCTCTATGATCATGAATGGAATCAACAGGAAACACCTATTAGACTAGGCACTATTAATGAGACAAACCCCAATAATAACCTTGATCCAAAGCCTGTGACCTATGTGATTTATTAGTGCTACTTAGGAATTCCAGTAGACTTCAAACACTAGTAAAATGATGAAAAATGACATGAGTTCATCTCATTACTATGCACGACAGTGGTGATATCAATGACTCATGGAACATGACATGAATGGTGTGCTGGGTGCTAATAAGGATCCACCAATTATGACAAATTAAAACAATGAGAGGGCAACCAGATTAATGGAATACAGAGCTACCATCGCCTAATTGGCAAACTCATTGAGAGAACCTGTCAAATTCATGAACTTGCCGAGACATGAGCAAACCCCAAGATTACATCACGGACATGAAGGGAAATAACAGGTATCATCCAAGGCAATTAGCTAATGGTTTCAATTTATATCAAAACTGGGTATTAAGGAAAATACAGATTTTATAACCGGATGAGCTTGATTAGAGTAAGCTCTTTTAATACAATATTTAGGCAGATGCAGAATGACCATTGATTTCTAAATTAAATGTACTAAATAGCCAAGATAATTTTGTAAGCAAGCAACACCATTAAATGTACTAAAGGGTTCGGTCAAAATGTGGTGTCTACAGATGCCCCTCTTTGTCAGAGTGTGCTTGTCACACGAATGGCAAAGCTGATAGGACAACGCATTCTGGCCAACCTGGCTTTAAAAGATTAAATTTTGGATTTTTTATTTCGAAAAAGGTTTACACAAAAGTAAATTGGTGAAACAGCCTCTCATCGGACTCTAACTCTGCAAATATATTCGTGAGATAGTCTCTCAGCGACTCTTAACTCGGTGCTTGTATCGAAGATTGAAGATTTTGATCGACAAATTAAACCAAGAATCACTCGGCTAACTACCGGGAGCTAAAACAAGTGAAGAATATTTGAGAAGACTCAAATCATCAATACAGGACTACAAGACAGGTAGAGAATGTTTGAGAAGACTCAAACTATCAATACCGGAATGCAAAACGGGTAAAGAATATTTGAGAAGACTCAAATTTTTAGTACTGGAATACAAAACGGGTAAAGGATATTTGAGAAGACTCAAATTTTTAATACCGGACTACAAGACGGGTAGAGAATGTTTGAGAAGACTCAAACTATCAGTACCGGACTACAAGACGGGTAGAGAATGTTTAAGAAGACTCAAACTATCAGTACCAAACTACAAGACGGGTAGAGAATCTTTGAGAAGACTCAAACTATCAATACAGGACCACAAGACAGGTAGAGAATGTTTGAGAAGACTCAAACTATTAGTACCGGACTACAAGAAGGTAGAGAATGTTTGAGAAGACTCAAACTATCAGTACCGGACTACAAGACTGGTAGAGAATGTTTGAGAAGACTCAAACTATCAATACCGGACCACAAGACGGGTAGAGAATGTTTAAGAAGACTCAAACTATCAGTACCGGACTAAAAGATGGGTAGAGAATGTTTTAGAAGACTTAAACTATCAATACCGAAGCACAAGACGGGTAGAGAATGTTTGAGAAGACTCAAACTATCAGTACCGGACAACAAGACGGGTAGATAATGTTTGAGAAGACTCAAGCTATCAATACCGGACCACAAGAAGGGTAGAGAATGTTTGAGAAGACTCAAACTATCAGTACCGGACCACAAGACGGGTAGAGAATGTTTGAGAAGACTCAAACTATCAGTACCGGACCACAAGACGGGTAGAGAATGTTTGAGAAGACTCAAACTATTAGTACCGGACGACAAGATGGGTAGAGAATGTTTGAGAAGACCTAAACTATCAGTACCGGACCACAATATGAGTAGAGAATGTTTGAGAAGACTCAAACTATCAGTACCGGACTACAAGACGGGTAGAGAATGTTTGAGAAGACTCAAACTATCAATACCGGACTACAAGACGGGTAGAAAATGTTTGAGAAATCTCAAACTATCACTACCGAACCACAAGACAGGTAGAGAATGTTTGAGAAGACTCAAACTATCAGTACCGGACTACAAGACGGGTAGAGAATGTTTGAGAAGACTCAAACTATCAGTACCGGACTACAAGACGGGTAGAGAATGTTTGAGAAGACTTAAACCTTCGATACCGGATTACGAAACTATCAAGACGGGTACAGAATCTTTAAGAAGACTCAAATTTTCAAAACCGAATTGGATGATGATATATCGAGATTTTATTCTGAAGTTTGTAGCCAGATCGCTCCTAACGTAACCTCCTAGAGGCCAGAAAGGAGGAAAATGAGAAAATGGTTAAAACATAGCATAGCTAGAAGTGATTAGGAAAACATGACGTTTACCAAAGGAATAACTCGAAGAAATTTGATGAAATCTTGTGGGCTTTGGCCCCTTTAAACAAGTAAACCAAAAAATCTGCTTATATTTTGAAAACTGCCAAACTGAATTCCAAATTCCAATGAGGATTGGGTTTTTCCGAAAAACTAATCAAGGAATTTAGCTCAAAAGCGTGAGCGTTCAAGCTTCTCCTATCTTTATTTAATAAGAATAGCCATCTCAATCCTAAATTTTGTTCGACGTCTTTTATGACTTGGGAAACCAAGTCATAAAAGTTGCCCCTAGTATGATTTTACTTCCATGACAAGATTCATACGAGAGCAAAGCGCAAGGGTTCAACTAAAGGTTTTCATTTCAAAGAAATGTTTGAGGTTACAAAACTTTCACAAATACAAGAAAATGGGTTCTGCTCAAAGCATTTATCCTTCTGCACTTTGTGATAACATTCTGAATAAACTTAAAAAGCTGTCCTTTCTGAACTCTGCTCTGTTCGGCTCTGCCATCAGGAGATGCAACTTCTAACTTTTAAAACTTATCACCCCAGCTTCAGGAGGAATACAGGCTAAACTTGACTTTAAAGACTTGACTTTGACTTGACAATGAAAAGATTTTGACACACAATAGACGGGGCTTTGACAAATGACAAGCAAAAGCTTTGACAAACACATAACTTAGACTCCAAAAGAGACTGAATCTGCTTATTAATTTGATAAATGTTTAAAGTGGTAACAGTCTACCGCTCTTAGAATCTTTTGAATACCGTATCTAAAAGCGTCTCATTCCTCTTTTCGGTATTTCTGTCATGGTTATTATCTCCTTTAGACTATTTAGTTTTAACCACTTTAGCTTGAAGAAGTATCAAAAGAAATTATGCGTGCGCTTACTCAGACTTTGAAGTAATGCCGAAAATGGAAGTCCAATCGGCTTCCAGAGGTTCCGTCTTTTTAAAGTCGTTGCCATGACCAAATTGCCTTTTCAGGTTTTTGATTCGGCGAACCGCATGCCTTATATTTTGCTTGGATTATCTGCCCTTGCAGATTTTCCATCCAGTAGGCTCAGCACCCTGATTTTTGCCTAAGCCGCCCTTTCGAATTTTCAACTTAGCGGGTGAATGACCTTAAATTTTGCCTAGACCGCCCTTGCGGGTTTTCAGTCTAGCGGGTCTAAGACTCCATTTTTTTTTTACAAACCTGGGCCTAAATACACTAGAAGGACTTTTAGGTAGGCTTGGGTTCAAACAGGTTAACATTTGGTAAGTTTTGAGCAATTAGACCGAATCTGGTCCCTCCAGATTGCCTACGTATCCCCAAAGAAATTGGAATCAGGTCCCGCATAGTTAGAGTTTAATGTCTTTTATGACGAAAGTCATAAAAGATACCCCTGGTTTTAGTTTGATAAAGAGGTTTTGCTTTTGGCTCAAAGGAGTTTAGCAAAAAGGGTTTTCATTTTTGAAATTTAGGCTATTGCTTAAAAAGCTCAAATCGTCCAAAGATGGCCTTCTAGTGTTTTAGGCGTAGTATTTCTTTAACTGATCCAGATTTATACGTTCTGTTAATTTTTCTCCATTTTCATCGAGGAGTCTTACGGCTTTTCCCGGCAGGACTTTATCGACAATATAAGGACCAGACCAATTTGGTCCAAACTTCCCTCTTGGATCAAATACCGGTGCCCTATAGGACTTCAAGACAAGATCTCCTGGTTTCAAATCTCGGACACAAACCTTCTTATTGAATGCCCTTTCAATCCGCCTTTGATACCCCTGAATATGATATAGAGCTCGCAGCCTCTTCTCATCTATCATCTGCAATTCCTGATGTCTGGCCTTCGCCCATTCAGATTCTAGCAAGGTCGCCTCCATCATCACTCTCAGGGATGGGATTCTGAGCTCAACAGGCAAAACTGCTTCCATTCCGTACACTAAAGAATACAGAGTGACACCTGGAAAGGATCTGATCGACGTCCTCTAAGCCCATAAAGCATAAGGAAGCTTGTTCGACCAATCTTTATAGGTTTCTGTCATCTTGCTGATGATTACCTTGATGTTCTTATTTGCTGCTTCAACGGCTCCATTCGCCTGTGGCCTATAAGGAGATGACTTGTGATGCTTTATTTTAAACTCTTCACACAAGTGTGCTACTTCCTTCTTGAAGTGGGAACCATTATCTAAGATTAACTCATGAGGTACTCCGTATCTGCAAATAATGTTTGTACAGATAAACTTTGCGACAGAGGTAGAAGTCAAAGAAGTATAGGAAGCAGCTTCAATCCACTTCGTAAAGTAGTCGATGGTAACCAAAATATACTCATGTCCGCTGGATGACTTCGGAAATACTTTCCCAATGATATCAATTCCCCATACTGAAAACGGCCACGGCGAAGTGAGAGAATGCAACTCTGAAGGAGGAACATGAATAAGATTCGCATAGACTTGACACTTATGGCATTTCTTTACAAAGGCGAAACAATCTGCCTCCATGGTTGGCCAATAGAACCCAAGTCTAAGGATTTTTCTAGATAACATCTTCCCGTTCATATGAGGTCCACAAACACCTTCGTGAGTTTGTTCAATAAGCTTAGCTGCTTTGTCTTCATCAACACACAAAAGTTGGATCCCATCAAAAGATCTGCGATATAACCGTCCACCACAAATAACAAAATTGGTAGCTAATCTCTGAAGGGTTCTGCGCTCTTTCCCAGAAGCCTCAGGTGGATGCCCTTCACCAGATATGAGATTCCTGATGTCTGTTTACCAGGGCTTTCCATCTGGACATCTGGGTGCTATTTCGATAACATTCACATGCGCTGGCTCCCATTGCAATCGCACTGTAAGCGGCTGGACCTCCATTGTTGCTGAAATGTCTAACATCGAAGCCAGTGTAGCCAAAGCATCAGCAAAATGATTCTTTGTTCTGTACAAGTGAGTAAATGTAATACTCCTGAACTTCTTAACCAAAGATTCCAGATACGTATTACAAGGGATCAATCTATCTTCTCGAGTCTTCCATTTCTCATTAATCTGGTAGATGATCAGGATGGAATCCCCAAACACATCGATGTCCCGAATCTGCAAAGCTAAGGTTGCCTCAAGTCCGGCAATACAAGCTTCATACTCCACCATGTTGTTGGTGCACTCAAACTGCAACTTGATAGATATAGGAATATACTCCTTCTGAGGGGATACGAGCACTGCTCCTACTCCCTGACCCTGGTTATTGACTACACCATCAAAATACATTGCCCATCTCGTATTTGGAGTATCTTCTTCAACATCCATAATCTCTTCATCAGGGAATTCAGCCTTCAGGAATGCATTCTCTTCCACAGGGGAATCAACTAACTGTTCTGCGATGACCCGCCCTTTAACAGACTTCTGAGTGACATAAGTAATGTCGAACTCAGATAACAATAACAACCACCTTGCGGTTCTTCTAGTAAGAGCAGGTTTCTCAAACAAGTACTTCAACAGATCCATCCGTGAAAGCAGAAATACCTCATTCGATAATAAATAATGTCTGAGCCTCTGAGTTGCCCAAACCAATGCTAGACATGTCTTCTCCAAGATTGTATATTTCACTTCATATTCTAGCATCTTTTTGCTGATGTAGTATATAGGCTTTTCTTTCTAGACATTGAATCTTGCTGAGCGAGCATACAACTCATCGTTGTATCCGTGATGGACAAATACAACAATAACGGCTGACCCAGGATGACAGGGGATAAAACAGGAGGTAAGGACAAACACTGCTTGATCTTTTCAAAAGCTACCTAGCATTCTTCAGTCCATTTCTTCGATGAATTCTTCTTCAGAAGCTTGAAAATAGGCTCGCATGTCATCGTCAGATGAGCTCAGATACTGAACTTTTTCGAGAAAACCTCGGATCTGTTTCTCGGTCTTCGGCGGTTCCATCTCTTGAATCGCTTTGATTTTCTGAGGATCTACTTCAATTCCCCTTTCGCTCACCATGAATCCAAGTAGCTTTCCTGAAGTAACCCCAAATACACACTTGCTAGGGTTCAAACGAAGCTGATACTTTCTGATTCTTTCAAAGAATTTTCTTAAAGCGACAGTGTGCTCCACTCGAGTCTTTCCCTTAACGATCATATCATCTACATAGACTTCGATTTCTTTGTGGATCATATCATGAAGAAGAGTAGTCGCAGCTCTCTGATAAGTAGCACCTGCATTCTTCAACCCAAAAGGCATTACTCTGTAACAGTAAGTTCCCCATTGAGTAGTAAACGCTGTCTTGATTATATATTTAGGCGTCATCTTAATCTGA
Source organism: Tasmannia lanceolata (assembly GCF_043159265.1). Lineage (NCBI taxonomy): Eukaryota > Viridiplantae > Streptophyta > Magnoliopsida > Canellales > Winteraceae > Tasmannia > Tasmannia lanceolata. The sequence continues at coordinate 4,931,264 of NW_027518721.1, forward strand.
TTGTATCCTGAAAACCCATCCATAAAAGATAACAGAGCATGACCAGCTGTATTGTCAACCAGAAGATCAATGTTCGGAAGCGGAAAGTCGTCCTTCGGACTTGCCTTGTTGAGGTCCCTGAAGTCCACACACATCCTGACCTTTCCGTACTTTTTGGGCACCGGCACTATATTCGCTAGCCATTCTGGATATTCCACAACTTGAATGAATTTACTTCCAATAGCTTTTTAACTTCATCATGAACTTTTAACTCTCATTCTGTTTTAAGTTTTCAGAGTTTTTGCTTCTTTGGTTTTGCGCCAGAGATTAGAGGTAATCGATGCTAGACAATGTCTTCGCTCAATCCCGGCATGTCATCATAAGACCAAGAAAAAACCTCTTTGAACTCCTTAAGTAAAGTGATTAATTCCTCACGCTCCTCGGGAGATAAAGTCTTGTCAATTCGTATTTCCCGAATTAAGGTTTCGTCACCTATATTTACGGTTTCAATTTCCTCTTCAAGCGGTCTTGCTCGGCGACTCTTCTCTTGTTGAATCATATGTTTGATTTCAAGGGGAGTTTCATCGGCATCCTCATCAGAGGGGGAATCTTGATTATCATTATTAATATTATCAGTTTTAAGAGCAGACTCAGTACTTGAAATGGAAACAGGAGAAACAGAAACAGGAATGAATATAAAAGAGTCTTTCATTTCATTCATAGAATTGGTTACATCAAGAATGGAATAGCCCACAGCAGGCATTGTTTTGGACTCTAACGATGTATTTAGAGACTCAACAGACAAATCAACAGTGAACTCAGCCAACTCTGGCATATGTGCAGTTGAAGAATTAAACTCATCATGTAAAGTACTCTCAGACTCGACTTTATTGGAAAGAGACTCGTCACCGACTCCGGAACGAGATATGACTTCTACGGTACCTGCATCAAAAGAATCGTTAGAATAAACAAACTTAATATCAGACTCGGAAGTAGATGTATACTAAGAGACCACTGACTTTTTTGAGGAAACATGACTATACTGAAAGACTACTTGAGGTAAAACCTGAGAGGTCCAGTTGGTTAGGGGCCCTGGGCAGGGGTGATTAAGTCTGCGGGATTCAGAATGAATGCATCCCTGCCAATCACTGCTACCACTGATGCTTCGGTCTCACTGCTAACCATTGCTGCCACTGGATATTCAATCTGAAACATGCCATTCAGACAGCCCGGCTCTAAAACATCGGCCCAATCAGTTTCCGATGCTACCTCAGTAATCCGCGCACTCATTGGCTCTTCTGATAACTCCAGGTCAAAGAAAATTTTGAAACCCGGAAACCTCTGCCCTGTCACATCATCGGTCCATGGTTCAGCAAACCCGCAAAATGAAAAATCTGCCCCTCTTTTCTGAAAACGCCGTTTCTGATCAGATTGATTGGTCCCATAGGCAATTCTAGTCCTCGGCGGCGGCACTCGGCCCATTTCAGCATGTATCTCTTCATTTCCCTGACCTCCTGCTCGGTCGGCTCATATCCTAGACCAAAGAGACCATTGAAAGTTCTAAACTCAGGCCACTCAGTAGGGCCTTGGTGATACCTGCCCACCCTGCTTCTGGAATGTAGCCTTGTTTACGGATCATACTGACTACATTCGAGTTGACACTAGTCAAGAAGAAAACTTCTTCGCCCATGGCCTCTTCCACGGATATGACCGACACCTCCAATGAAAAACCTGTCAAACTGACATCGGCTTCCTTCCCAGCTACAAGCTCTTGTGAAATCTGTCCAATCTCTAAGTTCGGGTCACCCTTTACAGTCACTACCTTGTTGTTATGAATAAACTTCAACTTCTGATGAAGGGTAGAGGGGATAACTCTGACCTTATGTAGCCAAGGTCGACCCAATAGCAACAAGAAAGAAGCTTTAATATCCAATACTTGGAATTCTATGTCAAAGTTTTCTCCCCTAATCTGGATTTCAGTGGTCAGGGTTCCGATGACATCTCGCCGGGTCCCATCATATGCCAATATACCCTGCTCTGAAGGAATAAAATCTCCGGGCCCAAAGCCCAAAGTCGCGGCAGTACTGAGCAGACAGATATTCAGAGCAGACCCATTGTCGACTAGTACTTCGGGTACCCTCTTCTTGTTACAGATTACAATGATTTTGAGTGAACGGGTGTGATCTCTTCCCTCAAGAGGTAAATCGTCATCTGTGAAAGATATTGCCTTGGAGGTCCTAGCCACAGCGACTAGGCTTTCCAACTCATCGGGCGTAATCTCAATTAGCACCTGAGCAGCATTCAACTCTCTGAGTACCACCTTCCTGTGCTTAGACGAAGACATAAGTAGACCCCAAATGGAAATGTTTTCTTAGGTCTTCTTCAGCTGCTTCAACAAATTATCTTCTTCCTCATCTGCACTTGGCCTATTCTGCCCCTGATTCTCGGCTGTTCTTACTGCTTCTGCAGGGTTTTCCGCTCTCAACTCCACGGGCTTGAATACACGGCCACCCCTGGTAACATGACGAAGCTCGTCACACTGATCTTCTAATAAAAGCAAATCATCTGCATCCATTCTCAGAACATACGAAGTTTCATTTATCTCTTCTTCATCGAAATCATCCATCCTTAGAATATAAGGAGCTTCTTTTTCTGCCTCAACATCTTCGCATCGAAGGACATATGGTTGAGAGGATGCCTCTGCCAGACCGGTACTACCCATCCAGAGGGCATAAGACCCTTCTCTTTCCATCTCTTCGATCTCCTCAGGGTTAAACCTTATGATATAAGGTTCATCAGGAGTGATTACACAAATGAGAGCGGATGGATCAAGAACTGGCTCCTCGACAAAAATGGCGTTCGTCGTAGGAGGAATAGCACGATGGTTAGGAAGGGGATTATGAGTTACATTGGGCCTCTCCACCTCAAGTTTTCCCTTCTCTAACATAGTCTGGAGCGCATGCTTTAAAGCCAAACATCTTTCAGTGAGGTGACCCGAATTTCTGTGGTACTCACAATACTGATCTAATCTCCAGTATGGGAACAGCTTAGCACATCCGAAAAAATTATCCTAAACCTTTTTACTAGCAATAAGGTCTAAGCCATAAAAGGTTTTTGCTAGCATGGTAGGGACAAGATTTCTCCCCTCATTAATTTGTTCTACTATCTTCAACAAGGTGAAAGGGGCAACACTAGAATCTCCACGAATGACATGGCACGCAAAGACAGCAAATGTTAAGGCATTACGTCGACATTACTGAAAACGGGAGTCCGCAGGATCGATGTTTTTGGAAAAGAGTTCAATAAGGGCTTGAAATTGCACATTCTTCTCTGTTAAGCATGGCAGAGTCTTTATAGTCTTATTTTCGAACAATTTGCGAAAAAGATCACAAGGGGAGTCTACGCTTGAAGGTCGGATCCAAAGTCCTTCAGGAGGGAGCTCTAACAGGGCACACCAATCTTCAAATATAGGACAAAGTTCAAAAGACCCAAATCGAAAGACATGAAAACAGGATCCTAGAGTCCAGCAGCTGCTTGAAGAAACTTTCAATTTATACCGCGACTATTCAGATGGGTAAATGAGCTGATGAAATGCTCAGCCTTACTCCTTTCTTCACACCTTAACGGAAAAGATTTAATAGTTTCAGCTATCCATTTCTCTAGCAAATTGGTCGCCATGATCAGACCTAACATTCAAATAAGACAAAGATCATGAGGGAATAGGGATAATTTGGTATAGGCAAATGACAAGGATAACTTGGCAATCAATTATATGAAAAGGATACAATTGATGACCTTGAATTTTTCATCAATGATCAAGGATGATCAGTAGATCAGAAAAGTAGACCATGGCCACAAAATGACAAAAGTAGGTCATAGACCGGATCTAAATCTAACGATAGATACCAACAACTGTATGATAAAGGGGATCGGTAATTATAGACCATGGCCATAAAGACAGCGGGTGATTAACATATTTATGTGTGAATGGTAGTGGTAGGATGCATGCATATTTTATGTTTTAAGCGGTGCTACTAAGGTATTTTTGTTGTTTTTGTTGTTTCAGGATTTTTATTGGAATTATGAAGGAAATTGAGCTTAACATATGAAAATAGTGAAGAAATGACCAATTGCCATGAGAATCCAAAGTTCCAAGATACCTTAGTTGGCCGAATTGGCATGATGCTTTAGTAGGATCAAATTGATAATGCCACACCCCCTTACTTTGCTTTGAAAGATGAAATTTCAATGATGGATGATGAAAAACAAGAGAAGAGAAAGAATCTTAATTCCAATGCCAATGGTTGAGATTGAAATGATCAAGAGAGGAGAAGGGAATTATTTGTTGTTTATGTGCATTACAAAGGAAGGGCAGATTTGCCATTTGCGAAAGTATATGGCATGGTTGCAATTCATTCGAAAGATAGGGACAATTTGGTCCTTTCATGCACGTATTCCTCAACTTAGAAATTTTTCATTATTTTTCTACCATTTAGAAAGTTGCTTGACAAAATAATTAGAAGGTTTTAGACAAACCTTTGGAAAGAAAAAAAGAAGGAAAGTAACCGATGTGTTTTTAGAAGAGATATAGAAAGCCCATTCAAGCCTTAAACTTGTCCTTTCATTTGTTTCCTAAGATTAGCTTTTTAATCTCCACCTTACATATTTTTCAGTCCCTTAATTTAGCAACCTTTCTCACCCAAAATCTATATATCAATCTCTCTTGAACTCTCTCCCATCTTCTTGAATATTTATTCTCGTCTCGTCTTCAGCAGTTTTTTTAATTTTTTCTAAAAGTTCAACGGACCATAACTTCTTCGTTTTAGCTCCGATTCGCGCGTGGTCGGATCCGTTGGACTCGTATCGACGAGAGGAATCCGATCAAGGCTTGAATGAGGACAATGATTCAACCATTGAAGGAGAAAAAAATAAGTTTTTCTTATTTTGCTCTTTATTTTAAATTACAGTTTGATGTATTTTTGCTTTCAATTTCAATTAAAGAAGAGTTCTTTTTGTTTTCTTTTTCATTCTCAAGTTCTTAATGGCAATTCTCTTCTTTCTACTTTTTATTTTTGTTTCTTTGACTTTCTTCATGAGTCACTAAATTCTATATACTTAGGGTTTAGATGAAACCATGGGGAAGGAGAAAGGTTTTTAATTAAATTTAATCGTATGGAATTAATGGTTTATAATTGTTGCATACTAATCATTCATGCCATTGGCTTTCTCCTTTCGTATGTGTGATTGCTATGAACATTATAAATATTTATATAGCCTTTAAAATTGGAGTGTGTCTTTGATAAATTACTCATGGGCAATGACATCCATTGATCTTATTTCCCATAGACTAATTATCAAATATACAATTCAATACACAAAAATTATTTTAATTAATCAATCTAATCCAAGCCCATGGTGGATTCTAACCCTAAGTAATCTTTTATATTGAATTAAGGATTTTACACTGTTCCAAATTACTTTGTAATTTTCCAATTTACTTAGGCCCTTAGAATTTTGGTTTTCTAATTAAATTAGATAAGTAGTTAAAAGAGATCATTAGAACTTTGGTATACTTTGCCTAAATTAGGATTTTAAATCAAAAAGATCTTAGTTGAATTTGATTCTTAGATTGAATAGAATATACGCTTATATATAGTGTTGGCTCCGAGGTCTAAGTCCACGGAAATCCTGAGTCCATTCCAGGCAACATTATATCATAGCTAGTATTCTAATCGGTAAAAGAATAGGATTGACAACTAGATTTTTCTTCCCTGAGTTCGACCCGTATTTACACGATCCGTGCACTTGCGGTTATTTAATTTCCTAATCAAGTTTTTGGCGCCGTTGCCGGGGAAGAGAGTTGCATTAGAATCTTAATTATTCGAAGTGTTAGATTAGTAGTTATTTTTAGTTTAGTTATAATTTTGGTTTCTTGCCTATCCATCACTCTTACATGGTTTTCTTGTGTTTATGAGCGTAGGTTGGGTGCGGAACTCGGCCAATCGATTAGAAAGAGCAAACCAGTTAGAGACTGCGGAAGACATCACACCAAATCCAAATCAAGTAGTCATGGCGAAAGAACAAGAGCCGCCCAAGAGTTTGCGCGATCGCTTCTATCCGGCCCGAACCGCGCAACCTTCTTGCATTAGATTGCCGATTGCACAGGGCAATAATTTTGAGCTAAAATCGCAATTTATTTCTTTGCTTCCTCGTTTTCATGGCCTCCCTTCGGAGGATGCTTATTTATTTTTGCGTGAGTTTGAAGATGTATGTGCTTTGATTAAGTTGCAACAACTTACCGATGATGCGGTAAAGTTGCGGTTTATTACGTTTTCACTCAAGGATGGAGCCAAGAAGTGGGTCTATGGCTTACCAACGAACTCCATCACCACTTGGGAGGAGTTCGCCGTCGCTTTCCTAAAAAAGTTTTTTCCATTACATAAAACTAATAAGCTTAGGAATGATATTTTACAATTCAAACAAAAGCCATTAGAGTCATTTTCTAAGTTTATGGAGAGGTTCAAAGACCTACTCCAAGAGTGTCCTCACCATGGAATTGATTTGTGGCACTTATGCCAAATTGTTTATGAGGGCATAGATTACCAAACAAAGCAACTTCTTGAATCCATGTGTCCTAACGGTTTTACATCTTTTACGGATGAGGCCGCAGCATAGAACTTCTTACTTGATTTGGCGGAAAGAACAAGAGAGTGGGAATCCACTCAAGATGGTGAGAGAGCCACTTCAAGTAAGGGATTTCTAATAGAGGGTGCCGTGGCAAAAGAGGCCCATCTTGATAGCCTTATCAAAAGATTAGAAGCAATAGTTGTCAAAGGACCTTCACAAGTCAATCAAATTGCACATAGTGTTCCTATGTGTAGTTGGTGTCAAGCCACGGACCATGTCATGGAAGAGTGCCCAACTCTTGCTAAATTTGGTAATTCTAATGAGAATGTAAGTACTTTGTATTCTAATAATCCTTATTCTAGCACTTATAATCCGGGATGGAGAAATCATCTCAACTTTTCATGGAGTCAAGATGGGCCATCCAATTTCCAAGGCCAAGGCCAATTCGGCCAACCTAGGCCCACCTTCTCTCCCACTTTTGTTCAACCATCGCCTTCCCCTCCTACTTTTCAAAACCCCATGATTAATAATATTTCAAATCAACCCCCTCCGGGTTTTCAAAAGCAAGGGGAGTCGGCACGAATTGCATCTTTAGAGAAGAACATGGAGCTTCTCATGAGTACCTTCATGACGGGCCAACACAACTTAGAAAAGCAAATTTCTCAACTTGCTACGGCCCTAAGTGAAAGGGAAGAAAAAAAGATGCCAATTCAACCCATTCCTAACCCAAGGAATATGGCCATGAATGGGAATCAACAACTACATGTGAGTCAGTTGAATGCCATGCAATCTAGTTTATCGCAGCAAGAGCCCTCCAACCAATGTAATGCCGTATATGCTTTAAGGAGTGCACGAGATTACCACAAGGAGGAGGTCAGATCCGAACCCTCTAAAGATCAACAAGAGATAGCCAAAGAGGTAAGTAAAGACTCCCCTCTCACAAGTTCAACTGTGGAACCCGAACAGGTAAGTGAAGAGCAGGCAGTTTCTCCACCTGAAAAGGAGTATGTGCCTAAAGCTCCTTTTCCAAGAAGACTTGCTAATAATAAGAAGGTGGATGCCATAGATAAAATTTTAAATGTGTTTAAACAAGTGCAAATTAACATTCCTTTATTAGATGCAATTTCTCAGGTTCCTACTTATGCCAAAGTGTTGAAAGATTTGTGCACACAAAAGCGCACAACTAATGTGCCCAAGAAGGCTTTCTTGGCCGCAAACATAAGTTCCATCTTGTCTAAACAAATGGTGGCTAAGTATAAGGACCCGGGATGTCCTACTATTTCTTGCACTATTGGTAACACAAAAATTGAACATGCTCTTTTGGATTTGGGTGCAAGTGTAAATCTTTTGACTTTTTCTGTATTTAAACAACTAGGACTAGGGGACCTCAAACCAACCACTGTCACTCTCCAATTGGCGGATAGATCAATTAAGACACCCAAAGGGATGGTTGATGATGTATTAGTTAAAGTAGGAGATTTTCTATTTCCCGTTGATTTTGTTGTTTAGATACGGAACCCGTTGCTAATATCAAGGATCAAATTTCTATCATCCTTGGTAGGCCTTTCCTTGCTACTAGCAACGCTTTAATTAATTGTAGAAATGGCCTAATGAAATTATCTTTTGGCAACACGTCTGTAGATTTTAATATATTTAGGCTAGGTAAGCAACCGAAATTACATGAAGAAATCAATATGTTGCATTTATTTCATGACAATATATAAACTAATTTTGAAATCGATTTTGATGCAGGTTTTCAAGAATGCTCGAAAGAATTGGGAGATGTAGGAGGGGAGACTTCTTTTCTGATGCTCTTAGCATCCATCAAATAGAGCCAAGAGGACCCATATTTACATCCCTTCCCAAGCCATTCATTGAAGAAGCCACACGGTTAGATTTGAAGCCTTTGCCTTCAAATCCAAAATATGGGGTTATAGGTGAAATTCAAACTTTTCCTGAATTAATTGCGGATCTAACCTCAAGTGAAGAGGAAGAATTATTTAACTTGTTAAAAGCTGATAGAGAAGCCATTGATTGGATAATGGCCGATATCAAAGGAATGAGTCCTTCTATTGAGCAACCCCACATAGAATTCATTGAGGGTTCCAAACCTTCAAGGGAACGCCAAAGAAAGGCTAATCCTGTGATGAAGGAAGCCATCCAAAAGTTGCCCTTCATAGATCAAAAGCCTACACTGAAATACAATATGAGAATTTGGAAGAGGTTATGGGTCTCCATGAGCCTCTTTATTTCATGTTTTCTTGATCATATCAGGTGCGCCTCTCTCTTCATTGTCCTTGTTTTTATTTCTCTTTTTGCATGCATTGAGGACACTGCAAGATTTAAGTATGGGGGGGGTAGCTTTTGGAAACTTTCTTTTCTAATCTTTTCTATAGTTAAAGTTAGAAATTTTCTTTTCCTTTTGTTTTTGGTATTTTTCTCAAATTTGAAAGAACTTGCTATTCTTAAAAGGAAAGTTGTTTTCCTATTTTAAGAAATAAAGTTAGTGGATATTTTAATTTTGGAATTTAAAAATTAGAAAGAATACTTTTCTTTCTTAGTTTTGTTTTCTTTTGGAATCTTTCTTTTAAAAGGATTTGAATAAGAAATAGAAATAGAAACTTGCTTTTTATATGGTATGGTTAAAAAGGAAAGAAAGGTTGAAACAAAAGAAAGAAAGAATTATTTTTAGAAAGTTTGCTTCTCGATTATAGTTTTGATTTGTAGCCTTTTTGACTTGAGCTATTAAGTCTGAAGGGTTTGTATGCCTAGTTCCTTAAAGCCAACTGGCTTGAGAGCAACTGACTGAAAACTCCATACATGGGTCAATTAGAAAGCTTAATAAATCAAAGCATTGCACGTAATCAAAGGTAAAACTTGAACTCATATGCATCAATGTCTATGATATATGCAAATCAAAGATTAGTCGGACACTGCTTAGTAGCCTAGGTGTCTGGTGCATGCCCTGCATGTCATTCACGCCAAAAGCAGTGGAGGATTACAAAAAGTGAGTTCTATTCTTAGAAACTATGAGAAAATTGGAAAGTATGGTGGATCATATAAATTTGTAAGTTTTCTACGAAGTTTCCGAATCAAATTCCTTTTATGGTACAATTACATTAGAGGCAATTTTAAGGGAGCAAAGTAGGACAAATTCAAAAGAGGATTCCTTGATTAAAATATCTTTTTAATTTTCCAACTTGGAATAGGATGCAAAGTTTAAGTATGGAGGTATTTCTGTTCTTCTATTTTGAGTAATTTATCAAAGAAAAAAGAATCAGAAATCTTTGGCTTTATTCTATATTTTGGATTTGTAAAAGAAAGTTTTATTTTTAGAAAGTTAAAATTTTAGAATTTTGTGTGTATATTCAATACAAACACTCACGAGACACAACTCGTCTACTAAGGTAACCTAGGGGTTTAAAGGCTTGTTGCACATGCTAAGTGCAATCGTGATTCCTACGAAAATGAGTTAGGATTTTATTTTTATTGTTTCGATTCTGTTATTTTTTCTTGTTTGCTTGAGGACAAACAAAGCTCAAGTATGGGGGAATTTGATTAACACATTTATGTGTGAATGGTAGTGGTAGGATGCATGCATATTTTATGTTTTAAGCGGTGCTACTAAGGTATTTTTGTTGTTTTTGTTGTTTCAGGATTTTTATTGGAATTATGAAGGAAATTGAGCTTAACATATGAAAATAGTGAAGAAATGACCAATTGCCATGAGAATCCAAAGTTTCAAGATGCCTTAGTTGGCCGAATTGGCATGATGCTTTAGTAGGATCAAATTGATAATGCCACACCCCCTTACTTTGCTTTGAAAGATGAAATTTCAAGGATGGATGATGAAAAACAAGAGAAGAGAAAGGATCTTAATTCCAATGGTTGAGATTGAAATGATCAAGAGAGGAGAAGGGAATTATTTGTTGTTTATGTGCATTACAAAGGAAGGGTAGATTTGCCATTTGCGAAAGTATATGGCATGGTTGCAATTCATTCGAAAGATAGGTACAATTTGGTCCTTTCATGCACGTATTCCTCAACTTGAAAACTTTCCATTATTTTTCTACCATTTAGAAAGTTGCTTGACAAAATAATTAGAAGGTTTTAGACAAACCTTTGGAAAGAAAAAAAAAAGGAAAGTAACCCATGTGTTTTTAGAAGAGATATAGAAAGCCCATTCAAGCCTTAATCTTGTCATTTCATTTGTTTCCTAAGATTAGCTTTTTAATCTCCACCTTACATCTTTTTCAATCTCTTAATTTAGCAACCTGTCTCACCCAAAATCTATATATCAATCTCTCTTGAACTCTCTCCCATCTTCTTGAATTTTTATTCTCGTCTCGTCTCGTCTCGTCTTCAACAGTTTTTTTATTTTTTTTCTAAAAGTTCAACGGACCATAACTTCTTCGTTTTAGCTCCGATTCGCGCGTGGTCGGATCCGTTGGACTCGTATCGACGAGAAGAATCCGATCAAGGCTTGAAGGAGGACAATGATTCAACCATTGAAGGAGAAAAAGAATAAGTTTTTCTTATTTTGCTCTTTATTTTAAATTACAATTTGATGTATTTTTGCTTTCAATTTCAATTAAAGAAGAGTTCTTTTTGTTTTCTTTTTCCTTCTCAAGTTCTTAATGGCAATTCTCTTCTTTCTACTTTTTATTTTTGTTTCTTTGACTTTCTTCATGAGTAATTAAATTCTATATACTTAGGGTTTAGATGAAACCATGGGGAAGGAGAAAGGTTTTTAATTAAATTTAATGGTATGGAATTAATGGTTTATAATTGTTGCATACCAATCATTCATGCCATTGGCTTTACCCTTTCGTATGTGTGATTGCTATGAACATTATAAATATTTATATAGCCTTTAAAATTGGAGTGTGTCTTTGATAAATTACTCATGGGCAATAACATCCATTGATCTTATTTCCCATAGACTAATTATCAAATGTACAATTCAATACACAAAAATTATTTTAATTAATCAATCTAATCCAAGCCCATGGTGGATTCTAACCCTAAGTAATCTTTTATATTGAATTAAGGATTTTACAGTGTTCCAAATTACTTTTGTAATTTTTCAATTTACTTAGGCCCTTAGAATTTTGGTTTTCTAATTAAATTAGATAAGTAGTTAAAAGAGATCATTAGAACCTTGGTACACTTTTCCTAAATTAGGATTTTAAATCAAAAAGATCTTAGTTGAATTTGATTCTTAGATTGAATAGAATATACGCTTATATATAGTGTTGGCTCCGAAGTCTAAGTCCACGGAAATCCTGAGTCCATTCCAGGCAACATTATATCATAGCTAGTATTCTAATCGGTAAAAGAATAGGATTGACAACTAGATTTCTCTTCCCTAAGTTCGACCCGTATTTACACGATCCGTGCACTTGCGGTTATTTAATTTCTTAATCAGCGGGCAAGCCATCGACCAATCTAAGACAAAGCAAACAGACAAGCCACGATCTAACCTAATGGGTAATATGCACGATACGGATATATGACACAATAATAGAATGGGGTACACAATCGGAGGGTAATATGTATCGTGGCCATGAGAATGACAGGTACAGGCCACCAATCAGGTAAACCTGAAAGAATGTAAATGCGATTGACTAAACCAAGGATATCCCACTAGAAATGGGTCCTAATCTAATCAACCGACTGAATCAGATATATACAAGGAATCTGTACAATCCGAGAATGAAAAGACAGGCTATGACCACAATAATGGCAAAAGAAATGCCACCAACCATATCGAAAGAATGTAAATATGATGAATTAGCCCAGGAATACCCACTTAGAATGGGTCCTAATCTAAACAGGTAACTCAACGAACCTAGTATGTAAAAGAAGATGGCAAAACTGTAAAGCGACTTAGCAAATAAGTCATGCATAAAGGAACGGCAAAATTATATACTCAAGAGACAAAGAGAGACCATGATTAGAATAACGACAAAGGAAAATTACTGACCAGGTTAGAGGACTAGAGGGTGAAAGAATATAGCTAATAATTAGACCCGAGAACTTTACTGATGGGCAAGTTCTGGTCTAATAGCTATCACAATGAGCGATTAGGTTCACAGATTTTAAATGAAGCGGATGACGAGGAATCAAGAAATGGACCATGGTCATAAAAGGTGGTGAACAAGAACCATCGGCCAGATCCAAGACTGAAGTAGTGAACAAACTCTAATCGGTGAAATAGACCAGAAAACCTCAGTAGAAACTAGGCCTCGATCTGACAGCCGACAAAACGGATATAAATCCGAGATACTGGAATAATCATATGATAAAGATGACAGGGTAAACCGTGATCTGAATGATGACCAAGCAAGAGCAATGGTCATCGACCAGGTCTGAAAGAACGGTATGACTGAAATAGATACAGAAACCTATTCGAAACAATAGGTCCTAATCTAAGAATAATACACTATACACACACATATATATACATATATATACACCCAAACCAGGGGCACCAACCTAATCTAATCTAGCGGAGTCAAGAAAGTCTTGACTCGAGACAGACTAGTGAGTGTATTAAGACCGCGATGTAGCTACATAAAGTGAGCTACCCTAGTCTATAAATGAGAAAATGTTGAGGAACAAGTCCCCAACAGTTTGACCCCGATCCGAAAGAGAGGTGGGGACAAGCCCCCAACGGCCTCTAGATCATCCATGTGTGAAGGAGAGCTCTACCGAGGAACTCTCGAAACGGATGCCATCCTCATAGCATAGCACGAGTGGCAATACAAAATGAATGAGATGCCTCTCGATTCGGGAACAAGCCCAGATTCGAGACGTACCTAAAATAACTCAGAGTCACCATCCATGGATAGGCCATGGAACCCCAAAAACAAATCCTCTGTGCAATGGATAACCAGAAATATATATGGGCTCGTGCCTGGTGACGAATGAGAAGGTCCGAAGAGCACCCCCAATTCGCCCAAGTGCGAACACTTGGTCTCTTATGCCAATTATTTATTAACTTTGAAGAGTTTTGGGCGAAAATTATGTGAAATGGAAACACGCATCTCCAAGAAAACGTCTATCTAATTATGCAGTCTCGGAGATGAAAATAAGCACACATAAAAGAACCGAAAGAAATGTCGCCTAAGAATAACTAGGTTATGAGTGACATGCCTAATAGGTGTCTAAGTTCTGGTGGACTAACACATGCATACTACAGCTAAAGATATAAGGTCTGCACAAGAGGAGAAATCTAAAACTAACAGTTAATCATGAAAAGAATTAAGATACAATAAACAAAATAAAGAATAAACAGAAATACAGGCAGATAAAAGAATAAGCATGTGAGTAAGTCAAGAAATGAACACACACTATCATGATCCTATGCAAAAATCATCATCGATATACAAACACAAGCTCTAAGTGCTAACAACAGACCCTAAGACTCTAATGCTTAAGCCCGAGCCTTTAGATGATTTGATGTTCATCCAAAGAAGCCTACGTATCCCCGCCTCCACGAGAATCAAGGCAACATAGTTCTTCGCACCTATTCTAAGCTGTGATGCCTAAGACATCTAGACCTTTATCCTAGACTCGACCTAAAAGACCTGACTAGTTATTAAAGCTTCTTATGTGATTATTTAAATTCATTGGATTGTAAATTTTAGGACACCCTATATGTCCTAACTAAATGCAGGTTAGCCCTAAGCTAATGCAGGTGGTTCCTTCAACTTATGTGTAACCAGGCTGTGTGTCCTAAGGAAAACAATGGGATCACTAACGCATCGTAGACCTAGTCATCAGTCGGCGACGTGAATCGCCAAATGACCGGACGGAGGCGTAACAAACTCCTAACTCCAATACAAACACAAACCAAACACACAACAATCAAACAACACATCAAGGACAAACTCCTAACTCTAAAACTCCCTATGTAGGACAAAATCCTAACTCTAAAGGAAGAGCTTTTTGGAAAAAAATTATAAAAAGATTTTTGTGCTTTTTAAAAATTCAAATGATTTATTTACGAAGTTTGGTTGGACTTGAGATAAGGATCCCAAGCTGCACTACGTACCTCGTGGAAGAGGATCAAGCCAACGTAGTTCGAAACAAACTCTCCTACTACGCTCCTAAAAATTTAACTTTTCAAATGATTTGAAGTTTTTTTTTTTAAGTTTTCAAATGTTTTTTGTATTTTAAAGATGTTCCAATTTTTTTTGAGTTTTTCAATTTCTGATGTTCTTGGTGTTTTGAAATTTTCAAGTGCTTTTACATTTTAGGCGTCTAAAGTGAGTTAACACCCTTTCAGATAAAGGGAAACCAATAGAAGAGCCTCTATACCCACCATATCGTTGTAGAATACTACAGAGGGAAACGGGATCCCTAAAGCCTAAGGAGAAAGAAATCGAAACGGGGGGAACTAAAATCCGAAGGAAAAGAACAATCTTGAAGAGACGAAAACAAAATTAACGAGCCCTAATCAATCTCCAAAGGAGACGATATCTAACCTGTGAGGAAAAATCATAAACAAACGAGAGATGAAAAGCTTCTAACCCTAAGGGCAAACTTCCAAACAAAAGGGACAGACAAAAACCCTATAAGAAGAACTATTGAACAATCAGTCACTAAGGAAGGGTCCTAACTAGTTAAACACTCTAAGAGGAGGGAATCCCTTAACTTGTGAAAACTCTAAGGCAGGAAGGGAAGAGATTGGCTCAAGAAACATTCTATCATACTCTAAACCCGACAAAGTGCTCTTATGATCGAGGGAAACCCGAAACTCAAAAGGGATCCCAAGGAAAGTAAGGAGAACAACTTTGAATGGAGAAGAAACCCAAGGAGATGTCGTTATAATCGAAAGAATCCCGAAGCCCGAGTAGGATCCCTAGGAACATGAGGAGAGTAAATCCGAAGAAAAAGAAACTCTGAACCCTGTCACAAATGATGATCACGAAGAAGAGGAAACCCCTAAGCCCCATAAGAAACGATGAGATAAGGAAAGAGACATGAAGGACAAAGGGGTGGCTCAAGAAACATTCTGTCATCGCCAAAACTTGACGAAATTCTTAACAATCAACGAATACACCCAAAAGCTAAATCGGTAGAAATCCCAAAACCGATAAGGAACCTCAACCAAAACCAGAATAGCTCTTAAAGGGAAATAAAAAGGGTGCCCAGGAAGGAAGCCACTTGCTTTGTACTGCTCGTGAAAAGAGTCTTCTAACCTAACAGCTTGCAGAGATAACCATTGAATTGGAACGAATCATCGCAAATAAGGCCATGTCATTGATCTTGACAGTAGCACAAGAATGAACTGTTAGAGATGCACATTTGATTTTGGCAGTTGCATTTTGAGCTAAAAATATGATCAATGATAATTATGATCCTCAAGAGGAAAAGCTCCCATAATCTTGTTCCATGGATGAAATGACTAACTTATTCTTGCAGTTATGAAGCATGATAGTGTTAACAATGGAGACCCACATTGATGCTCTTCTCTAATTCGGTGGGAGTTACTCAGGTAACACGTCATGCACTGATAACTACCATTAAATTGATTTCATAAGTTTCAGAGACAAAATAGTTTTGACACTAAAAGGGGCAAATATCAAGGCCTCATGATAATATCACCACAACCATACTCCTTCACATGCAATAACTCATCTTGATTTTCATCTATTAACACAGCCACAAGAGGTTATCTCTATATCTCTCCTGCTACTCAGCTTAGAACACAAAAAGAAAATCAAGGTAACATATAAGTATGGAATTGAACCCTATCTATGTCCTACTCTCTAGTCCCCGACATCAAAGCTAAAATCAACCAGAAATTGAATCAAAGAGCCGAATTAAACATGATCCGAGTTCAAAGATGAAAACCCCATTTCCCAATTTTTCATGAACAAGATCCATAGACATGCAGTATCTCAGTCCCAAAGAATCACATCATATTTGAATTAAATAAAAGCAAGGAGAATTACCTGAGTTTTCTCTTTCTTTTTTTATGAAATTGGATGAGTTTCAGATCTCGGATTTCTTTGATGGATCTCTCAAGTGAAGAAGACCCTGAATGAGATGAAATCCCCAACCTGCATCTTGCCTCTTAATTCCACCACTTGCACATCATCCTTAAATTCAACATTCTATATTGAGCGCCAACTTCCATTGCAAAAATTTTGAGGACTATGTCTAGTAGCAGAAATCACCACTGCCAGCTCAAAGCTAGCCCCTGGCCCTTCTGTATCTTTTCCATTGACCTAGTAAACCGAACATGTTCCTTTTGGATAAGTTTCACCAACATATTTGACAAGCTCAGCATCCAGTGCTCCTCGAGATTCTTCAATATAAGAGGATGGAAACTCTTCATCAGTAGCAGATCTCCCCTCTGTACAAACTTGTTTGACATGGTCGATAGTAGCAACTTGGCAAGTCCTGGGGTCAAGTTAATCAATCTCGTCAAGCTCCCCAAATGTTGTAATGAGCACATCTCCAGTTCTGTTAGGCATTTCGAGAGAAACCATGTGAGCTTTATTGTAAAGAGGAAATGCTTCAGAAAACGCCGTGTTGTATACATGCTCGTCCATCAAAACCGATCTAATGTCTTTGGCAATGTATTGAATTTCTCCAGCAGGGGAATTGGTGAGAAACCATTTGCCAATCTCTTTCTTTTGCTTTTCATCGAGCTCTGATTCTACAGATTCACCCACCATGGATGACTGTGAGAGAGATCTGGGAATTGGATCGGATTTAAGGTGGGGTCGGATTTAATGGAGGAGGGTTTGAAGGTGTAGATGGAGGTAGAAGAAGGGTGGCGATGGTGGCTGGGATGGGGTTTTGCTAGGGCTGTAATGAGGGTAATAGTGGAGGCAATGGTGGCAAGAGGAAAGAGATGGGCAGATTTTGATGGAGGCAATGGTGGAAGATGGGAATGAAAAAAAAAGAGATGGAGAAGAGGGTTTTGATGGTGGCTAAGAAGATAAATCAAATGGGTTTGGGGTAGAGGTAGTGGCTGAGGTAGTGGTGGGAAGTGGATGAAGGACCGGATCTAATGGAGATTGTGGTCGGATTCCGGCGAGAATCCGACCGGAGAAGAAGGGTTTGATGGTTTGGGTGAAATGGGCTTCGAGAAGAAAGGGAGAAGAAGAAGAAGAAGATGGAGAAGGTGGGTGGCGGACTCGTGGCGGGGATGGGTTTGGCTTGCCGGATTCCGGCCGGAGTGGGAGGCGAAGATGGCGGCTCCCCTTTTCTCTTCTCCCTCTGTCTCTCTCTCTCTCTCTCTCTCTCTCTCTCTCTACTGTATGAAAAAAATGAGAAAATCCTCCTCTCTCTCAGTTCGATGGGTTTTTTTTTATTAAGAGAAGTGATATATTCGTACCCCCCCTTCCTCCTTGGACAACCCCCTGATGCGTGATTTCCGAAAATTTCTAACCAACAGGGGGGTCCAAGTCGAAAACGGGGCAAGAAATTTCTTTCTCTCCACATGATTCTTAACCCCCTGATTTGATCCAAGGGCCACTAGGGATTGCTTGTGAAGGAAGCAACATAAAATTGCCAAGAATGCCCTCTTTTACATGGGAAATGACGTATTTCACCCCCATTTTCTGAACTTGCACCACAACACCGTCCTAACTCGTTCGCTAGACAGATGTGCTCAAACTATCGTCCTAACTCGTTTGCACCACAACACCGTCCTAACTCGTTTGCCAAGAGTGTTTGACTAAACTTCACAGGGACCTTGGTGGGACCCTAAGCTAGCCTAGGGTGTAATTTGGGGTCATAACACACTAATTTGAAAAAGTTATGCACAAAAACATGGAGGTACAGGGCACGGTCAAAATGGGGTGTCTACAGATGCCCCTCTTTGGCAGAGTGTGCTTGTCACACGAATGACAAAGCTGACAAGACAACACATTTTGGCCGACCCGATTGTCAAAACAAAACAAATTTTTGGGTTTTGATTCTAAAATGGTATTCACTAAGGTAAAACAACAAAGTAACACTACGAGACTCAAAGACTGAAAGCAAAGCGGAGATAACCTCTCACTGACTCTTAACTCGGTGCTTGTATCAAAGATTGAAGATTTTGATTGACAAATTAAATCAAGAATCACTCGACTAATTATCAGGTGCTAAAATGGGTAAAGAGTATTTGAGACGACTCAAAATCGGATTACGAAATTATCAAGATGGGTAAAGAATATTTGAGAAGACTCAAACTTTCAATACCAGAATACAAGACGAGTAGAGAATGTTTGAGAAGACTCAAACTATCAATACCGGAATAAAAGATGGGTAGAGAATGTTTGAGAAAACTCAAACTATCAATACCGGAATACAAGACGGGTAGAGAGTGTTTGAGAAGACTCAAATTATCAATACCGGAATACAAGACGGGTAGAGAATGTTTGAGAAGACTCAAACTATCAATACCAGAATACAAGACGGGTAGAGAATATTTGAGAAGACTCGAACTATCAATACCAGAATACAAGACGTGTAGAGAGTGTTTGAGAAGACTCAAACTATCAATACCGGAATACAAGACAGGTAGAGAGTGTTTGAGAAGACTCAAACTTTCGATACCGGATTACAAAACAGGTAGAGAATGTTCGAGAATACACAAATTTTCAATACCGGATTACGAAACGGGTAGAGAATGTTTGAGAAGACTCAAACTTTCAATACCGGATCACAAAATGGGTAGAGAATGTTTGAGAAGACTCAAACTATCAATACCGGATTAGAAAACGGGTAGAGAATATTTGAGAAGACTCAAATTTTCAATACCGGATTACAAAACGGGTGGATAATGTTTGAGATGACTCAAACTTTCCATACCGAATTTCAAAATGGGTAACGAATGTTTGAGAAGACTCAAACTTTCAATACCGGATTACAACACGGGTAGAGAATGTTTGAGAAGACTCAAACTTTTAATACCGGATTTCAAAACGGGTAAATAATGTTTGAGAAGGCTCAAACTTTAAATATCGGATTACAAAACGGGTACAGAATGTTTGGAAAGACTCAAACTTTCAATACCGGATTTCAAAACGGGTAAAGAATGTTTGAGAAGACTCAAACTTTCAATATCGGATTACAAAACGGGTAGAGAATGTTTGAGAAGACTCAAACTTTCAATATTGGATTTCAAAACGGGTAAAGAATGTTTGAGAAGACTCAAACTTTCGATACCGTATTACAAAACGGGTAAAGAATGTTTGAGAAGACTCAGACTTTCAATACCGGATATGATGATGATATATCGAGTTTTTTTTTTTTTTGGAATCGATAGCCAAATCATTCAAAACGGGTAAAGAATATTTGAGAAGACTCAAACTTTCGATACCGGATTACAAAACGGGTAAAGAATGTTTGAGAAAACTCAAACTTTCAATACTAGATTACAAAACGGGTAGAGAATATTTGAGAAGACTTAAACTTTCAATACCGGATTACAAAACGGGTAGAGAATGTTTGAGAAGACTCAAACTTTCAATACCGGATTACAAAACGGGTAAAGAATATTTGAGAAGACTCAAACTTTCAGTACCGGATTACAAAACCGGTAGATAATGTTTGAGAAGACTCAAACTTTCAATACCGGATCACAAAATGGGTAGAGAATGTTTGAGAAGACTCAAACTATCGATACCGGATTACAAAACGGGTAGAGAATATTTGAGAAGACTCAAATTTTCAATACCGGATTACAAAACGGGTAGATAATGCTTGAGATGACTCAAACTTTCAATACCGGATTTCAAAATGGGTAACGAATGTTTGAGAAGACTCAAACTTTCAATACCGGATTACAACACGGGTAGAGAATGTTTGAGAAGACTCAAACTTTCAATACCGGATTTCAAAACGGGTAAATAATGTTTGAGAAAACTCAAACTTTAAATATCGGATTACAAAACGGGTAAAGAATGTTTGGAAAGACTCAAAGTTTCAATAACGGATTTCAAAACGGGTAAAGAATGTTTGAGAAGACTCAAACTTTCAATATCGGATTACAAAATGGGTAGAGAATGTTTGAGAAGACTCAAACTTTCAATATCGAATTTCAAAACGGGTAAAGAATGTTTGAGAAGACTCAAACTTTCGATACTGTATTACAAAACGGGTAAAGAATGTTTGAGAAGACTCAGACTTTCAATACCGGATATGATGATGATATATCGAGTGTTTTTTTTTTGGAATCGACAGCCAGATCATTCAAAACGGGTAAAGAATATTTGAGAAGACTTAAACTTTCGATACCGGATTACAAAACTGGTAAAAAATGTTTGAGAAGACCCAAACTTTCAATACTAGATTACAAAACGGGTAGAGAATATTTGAGAAGACTCAAACTTTCAATACCGGATTACAAAACGGGTAGAGAATGTTTGAGAAGACTCAAACTTTCAATACCGGATTACAAAACGGGTAAAGAATATTTGAGAAGACTCAAACTTTCAGTACCGGATTACAAAATGGGTAAAGAATGTTTGAGAAGACTCAAACTTTCAGTACCGGATTACAAAATGGGTAAAGAATGTTTGAGAAGACTCAAACTTTCAATACCGGATGGGATGATGATATCTCGAGTTTTTATTCTGGAAGCGACAGTCAAATTGCTCCTAACATAACCTCCCAGAGGTCAGAGAGGAGGAAAAAGAGTTAAAACATAGCATAGCTAGAAGCGGTTATGAAAACATGACTTTTACCAAAGGTACAACTCAAAGAAATTTGATGAAATCTTGCGGGCGTCGGCCCCTTTAAAGAAGTAAACCAAAAACTCTGCTTGTATTTTGAAAATTGCAAAACTGAATTCCAAATTCCAATGAGGATTTGATTTTTTTTTCTTTTTTTTTTTGAAAAGAAACTGGAAATCGAGGGTCCATAGTAATAACCATGAAGAGCCACGCATGGAATCAAAGGTCCATGGCATTATGCCACGAAGAGCCAAGAAGAGGGTCCATGGTAATAAACCATGAAGAGCCTAGCAATAAATCTGAGGTCCATGGTAATTAGCCACGAAGAGCCCCGCTGGAAAGGAATCAAGGGTTCACGACAATAAACCGTGAAGAGCCAAGCATTAAATCCGGGGTCCGCAGCAATAAGCGATGAAGAGCCCAACAAGAACAAAGATAAGTAATGAAAATGAATGGAATGATCATGGATAGTGGGTCCATGATATACCTTAAAGGATATATCACAAAGAGCCACTCATAAAGAAAGGGTCCATGGTGTACCTGACTGGTAGACCATGAAGAGCCAAGAATGAACAAGGATAATGACAAGCAATGGAGATGAATAGAATATGGATAGTGGGTCCATGATACAACTTGAAAGGCCGATCACGAAGAGCCACTTGGGAAGCAAGAGTCCATGGTATACTTGAATGGTAGACCACGAAGAGCCAGGAATGTATAAGACTTACACAGAGGACTTACTGATTGGAGAATTAATTTTTCTAGGATTAAATGTCTCTTGCCGAGAAAATTGGGAGTACGAGTTCCTTGCTGAGGATCGGACTCAGGTAGCTTGATGGGGTTTTCCAGGTCTTGACCCTTCTTTAACATGTGAAAAACATTCTGCTGAGGTTTGAAGGTTGCGGGAGTAAATTCTAGACTCCGCTGGGGAAATTGATTTTCTTTGGAAATTGACTCTTTTAGAAAGAGGGCTCATTTGAAGAGTTCAGAGATTTGGCTCAAGACGTGCTCGCATCTCTCTTATCTCAACTTGTTGTAAACATTGGCACTGATTGCGTTTGTGTGCTTGATATCTTTTATGACGCAAGTCATAAAAGATGTGCGTCATAAAATATGACTCTAGTATATTATACTTCCATGACAAGAGTCTCAAGGAAAGTAGAACCAGGATAGATAAGGAGATTTTGGATTTGCATGGGTTCTTTGTTTTGGAATAAAGATGGGAAAATGGCTAAGCTCAAAGACTTCTCCTTTCATTGACCACTATTTGAGGTTCGTTCTTTCCACCACCCACTGCTTGAAACTTGACATATTCAACTTGTCCGTACAGGATACCTAAACCAGGATCTTTCATTTTGGAAGGTATGCACCCCTTCCTTTCAGTGCCTTACAATGTGGACCTTGAAAGAAAACACATACAAATGAGGAACAAACTTCCAAGGACTCTATCAAAGAAGATGTACATTATTCAAGGGACTCAACTCACTTTTGATTCACCTTTAGATAAAATGTGTTATTTTATATGGTAATGTTAGCCACCCTCCGAGTAATCTCAAAAGCCATGTCAAGACTCTCTAATTTCCTCCATCGGGATTTTCGTCATGGTTATTACCCCTTCGGATTGCTCAGTTTTAATGCCCCTATTTTAAAAGGTGTCAAAGTAAATCTCACTAATACTACTCGGATTCCGAGATCCTGCCCTGTTTGAGAATGCTTCTCCGTCTCCTTGATTTCTCTCTTCAAAAGAAGTCACAACTCAAACTTGGAAATTCTGCATAACTGAAGAACTCCTTATGTATCTCATCAATTCTCTCTTCATGGGAATTCTTTGCCTCTAACTAGATTGCCTCTTCAAATTTTCAATCCAGCAGACCGCTACCCTTACTTTGCATAAGCCAACCCTTTGGCTATTGACTTAGTAAGAAAATAACTTTCACCTTTCTTTAGGCCGCCCTTTCGGGTTTTCAACCTAGTAGGTCTTCAGACTCTCGTTCTTTTTTTCTTTTTTTGCTTTCATTTGCTTTGAACCTTTGCTTGTTTCACCAGATGGACTTTCTAGGTGGGCTTGGGTTCAAAAGGGTTGGATACCTAAGGTTCTAAAGATTTGGATCGAATCTGATCTTGCCAGACTTCCTACGTACCCTAAAAATGGAGGATCAGATCCGCGTAGTTCGTTTTGGGGTTTTCAAAGAATGGTTTAGCATTTAGCTTCAAAATTTTGAAAAGGAATAATTTGCTTTTATCCCAAAGGTTGACCGAATCTGAATTAATCAGACGCCCATGTACCCCTGAAGAGGTGGGGATCAGGTCATAACGTAGTTCAAATAAAAATAAAAATGCCCCTGGTTTATAATGTGGTTAGAAACAAATGGTTTGATTTAGCTTTTTAACCCAAAAGGTTCACAAAAGGATTTTAAAACGTTAGGATCTTGGCTATAAAGGCTCAAACGTCCAAGGATGGCCTCCTGGTGTTTTGACTTGCAAGCTCTTAAATGCTAAGGTTTAAAGACTTTTGAATATTTTTATCGAGGAGTCTGACAGTTTTTCAGGCAAGACTTCAACCATAATGATCATCTCTTCATCTCATAAATCTCGAATTCATGTTCAAGATTCTACAACTCTTATTTGTCTCCAAATGTTTGAAGACGATTCTCATGTTCAATCTACTCATTGACTCCATCATTCTGGGTCCTTGATATTTCTAAGGAGTTGTCTTAGGGTCACATTCCCTTCTCTTTTTGTTTTTCCTCATATTCTTCTTTTCTTTTTCTTTTTTTGCTTTCAGACATGTGGAATGTCCTTACTCTTGAAATGTTTCACCTCGGAATCATACAAAAAATATGCAGCCCGAGTTAAAAATAATAATTTTAAGGCTCAAATCCAGGACTTTTTTCTCGAAGTCTTCTCTCAACTCCTCATCAGCTCCACTGGATGTCTGATGTTCACTCTTTTGAATTTGTTTTTCAACTGGATGTCTAAAGCTGATGGAGTCTTGCTTAGTACAATGACAGAGCATTCACCTGGTTTTATCCTTATAGGATCAGCAAGACTACCCTGAACCCCTCTAAATAGGTTTATCAATTCTTCGCACTCCTCGGAAGATAAAGTTTTTCCAATCCATCTTTCTCGAGTTTCGGATTTCGATACCACTATCAATAGCTTGGATTTCTTCTTTGATTGGCTATGCTAGACGGCTCTTCCTCTCGTTTGACCTTTTCAGATTTCGAGGGGAATTTCGTCTGCAATCTCATCCAAGAGGGTGTCTTTAGTTATTTAAACATTAGATCTAAGAGTGAATAATAGAACATCAAAGATTCGAAACTAACAACTTTATTGAATTGAAGACTCTTAAGTAAATCAGTAACTCTTTTTTTTTAACGCACCTCAATGGACTCTACATTAAACTTGACAAAGGACGTAAACAACAGACTCTGAATGAACACGACTGACAAACATGACACACATCTTTTCTTTTTTTCACTTTTGACATTAACATAGTAAGACTTACCAACTCTGAGAGAAGAAAGTTGGTACAAACTCAATGAAAGATAAACCTACCAACACAGGACACTTTTTGGATAATGATGAACCGGCACTGAAAATATATGAGTAGTACTCCTTCCTCCATGATGTATGACTGGAAAGTTCAACCCTGGTATAAGTCCTGTTGACTTGATTGGGTGAAATGAAAGGAGACCGGTGCAACACATGTGTGAGGTCATTTAGGTCAGACTCCTGTCATGACAAACACTAGTTTTAGTACGAGGCAATCTCATGAAAATGTTATACACAAGTTGAAACAAGAGATAATACAAACACATCTCTCCCTTGGATAAAACCAACAACATAACAATTGTAAGAAAGGTCATGGTAAGGTATCAATAACCCTAAAGGATAGCAATCACACTAAAAATGTATTAGGTAAGATCCGGCAGCATGACAGCTATATAAGGAGATCCCCATAGCTCAACATAAGGGCAAATGAATAGAAAGTCGGTAATGTAGGACTCTCTGCAAGGATACTTGAACTCAAATAATGATGGCAAGATAAGCACACAATCGGTACGCAGAATATGGTCACCAAGGAGATCTAATCAAATGAATGACTGACCATGAATGATGACGCTTGGTCATGGGTCGGATTTGCGACCAAAAGACCAAAGGATATATCATGGCTATAGAAACAGTGGACAAGCCATCGACCAGATCTATGACAAAACAGGTAAACAAGCAAGAATCAAACCTAATGAGTAATATATACACAACATGAATCTATGACACAACAAAAGAACGGATATACAATCAAATGGTAGCAAATAGACTGTGGCCATGAGAGTGACAAGTACAGGCCACCCGTCAGGTGAATCTGAAAGAATGTAAATATAATTGATTAAACCAGGAATCCCCCAGTAGAAATGGGTCCTAATCTAATCAACCGACAGAATCATATACACACAAGATATGTGTACAATCCGAGGACGATAAGACAGATTATGGTTTCAACAATGGCAAGGGAAATGCCACCAACCAAATCAAGAGAATGTAGATAGGATGAATTAGTCCAGGAATACTCACTGAAAATGGGTCCTAATCTAGACAATCAACTCAACAAATGGTGTACGTACAAGAAGGTAACTACAAATCGACTCAGCAAATAAGTCATGTACAAAGGAACGACACAACTGTACACTCGAGAGACAAAAGGCAGACCATGGTCAGAATAATGATAGAGGAAAATTACTGACCAGGTCCGAAGGCTGGGGAATGAAACAATGTAGCTAATGGTTAGACCAGAAAGCTTCATTGATAGACAAGCCCTGGTCTAACAGCTAGCAAGGAATGATTAGGTTCACAAATTTTAAATGAAACGGATAACGAGGAATCGAGAAATAGATCATAGTTATAAAAGGTGGTGAACAAGAACCATCGGCCTGATCCAAGACTGAAATAGTGAACAAACTCTAATCGGCGATAATAGATCAGAAAATCTCTGTAGAAAGTAAGCCCGATCTGACAGCTGACGAAACAGATAGGCACTGGAATCATATGATAAAGATGATAAGGTAGACCGCGATCTAGATGATGACCAAGCAAGAGCAAGGGTCATTGACTAGGTCTGAAAGAATGGTATGACTGAAATAGATACAGAAACCTATTCGACAGAAACCTATTCGAGAATATAGGTCCTAATCAAAGAATAATACACTATACACACACGTATATATATACATATATATACACCCTAATCAGGTGCACCAGCCCTAATCTAATCTAGCGGAGTCACGAAAGTCTCAACTCGTGACAGACTCGTGAGTGTACTAGGAATGCATTGTATCCACATAGAGTGAACTACCCTAGTCTATAAATGGGACAAGGCTCCTAACTCCAGGCTTCACATGTGTAAGCAACACATGTTCGTTCCTATGAATGCAATATATACGTATATAAACACGGGTACTTCCTAGTTGGGTTTCACTAAGTCGATAAGTATATACATAATATATAAAACTGTAGACACCCCATTTTGACCGTGCCCTAATCCCTTCAGTTTGAGCAAAACCCCATCAAATCAATAACTAAATGGCATAAGAGACCAGGTGCTTGCACTTGGGCGGATGAGGTGCTCTTCAAACCTTCCGAATTCGTAACCAGGCACGAACCTTATTTTATATCTCTGGTTATCCGTTGCAACAGAGCATAGTATGGGATCCTTGGCCGACTTTCTTGGATGGCGACTCTTCTTTGTTTAAGGTACGCCTCGAATATGGGTTAGTCCCCGAATCGAGAGGTATCTCCCTTCGTATCGCCACTCATGCTGTGAGAGGCACATTTTCTTTCGAGAGTTCCTTGGTAGAGCTCTCCATTCACGTGGATGATCCTGAGACCTGTTAGCGTGTGAGGACCCGTCCCTCACCGCCCCTCTCTCCGGATCGGGATCCACAGGCTGGCGACTCTGCTGGGGAGTTCTTGGAACATTGCCTAACTCTGTTAAAATGCCATTTGTTACTAACTTTGAAGAATTTTGGGCTAAAATCATTATAAATGGGAATTTAATCGATTAGAATCCAGGGGCACCAAATATGTGTTTAAAACAAGGGATTCACACACTGCACAGCATACATCATTTTGTTCTTTATTTTCTTTTATTGATTTTATTATTATTGGCTCCACGGGATAGATACAATGGGTGCCACATGGGATGTCATTACCCTGTTGGTGCTGTTGTATCTATTTCCAAGCTATGCGCCAGTGCTGCAGTCGTAAACACTCGGTGTACTTGTGTTTACAACAGCCGGTGAGCAATGAAGCATACTGTATATAACACTTGGTGTACTTGTGTTATATACTTAAAGTATGGATCATATGCATAGTACCCGATATTGACTCCGGAGCTCTACTTTCATTTTTACATATATTATGTACATGGATATATTTGTTGATTTAGTAAAACCCAATTAGGATCTGCATGTGCTTATATATATATTGCATTCATATAAGGACGAACATGTGTTGCTTACACATGTTGGAGCCTAGATTTAAGAGCCAGGTCCTATCCATAGATTATTGTAGCTCACCTTATGTGGCTACAGATGCAGTCCTAGTACACTCACATGTCTGTTTTGAGTCAAGACTTCATTGACTCCTCTAGATTAGACTAGGGTTGGTGCCCCTGGTTAGGATATATATATGTATATATATATATATATCTATCTATTGATTATTATATTAGGGCCTTCTTATTCAGTGGATTTTCTTATCTAATTCGATCAATCCTATCAATCCATCTTCAAGATTTAGACCCGGCCTATGACCTACTTCTGTCATTTTGCGGCCGTGGTCTTCTTTCTGATCTACTGATCATCTTTGATCATGGATGAAAAATTCAGTGCTGCCTATTATATCCTTCTCCTATGATTGATTCTGATCTGATTATATTCCACTTGTTTGATTGCGAGTTTATCTTGCTGACATTCATTCAAGTGTGTGTTCTTGCTGAGAGCCTTACTTTATCTTAACCCATTTGGCATACCCTTTGTGATTATCAGCTTTAGACCCTCCCTATGTAGCTGTTATGCTGCCGAATTTTCTCCAAATACCTTGGGTTTGGTCGGTATCCTTTTAGACTTGTTGACAAACTCTATGTGCTGATCTTACCATATCTCTTTGCATAGATGTTATGCTGTCGGATTTTATCCTTGAGAGGATATATTCGTATCATCTTTTGTCTCAACTTGCATATGAGATTTTTCATTTGATTACCCTATATTGAACTCTAGTGTTTGTCAATTCCATGGCGGGAGTCTGATCTTGTTGACTTCACTCATTTGCAGTACCTATTTCTATTCAACCCTCACCTGTTCTACGCGGTTCTTACAAAATGGCTGAATCTGAGGGAACACATATGGAGATAATGGACATGATGAAGACTCTCGTCCTGCAGGTAGCAAATATGAAAGAAGAGTTGACCCGTTTGAAGGCTCAAGAAAAGGAGAAGGCACCCATGATTTCTGAGAATTTGCCTATTTTAAACTCTCATCTGATTACAAGCCTGGACCAGTCTGAGAAGTCATTAGTGCATAATGTTGATAATGGACCACATATCAAAGAGAAATTTTGTGAACATAAGACCAAGTTAGACAAAGGAAAATCATTACTAGAAGAGCTTGGGATATCGGATTGCGATGGTGAAAATAAGAGGGTTCAGAACAAAAAGAAGTTTGACCTTAATGACTATGTCCTTTTTCCAGATGTTATCCTCCCTCCTGAGTTTGAAGTTCCTAAGTTTGACATGTATGACGGGATGGGATGCCCGAGGAGTCATTTGAGGTCATATATTCCTGTATTAGAAATGAAGGGCCTATCTCTAGAGCAGATAGCCAAGTTGTTTTCACTCTCTTTAACTGGTGAAGCTAAGAAATGGTTCTTCACTTTAAACTTGAGGGATATCACAAGTTTGAAAGATTTAGTTAACAGGTTTCTTGATCGGTTCTCTTATGAAAATGTAAAGGCAGTCATCCATCATGAGCAAAGGTCATCCAAGTGGAAACCAGATGGAATGAAATCCTTTATTGCTGAAAAGGAAATGAATTATAGTGGAACCTCCCTTCAACCTTTAAAGAAACCTTCTGTTCAAAGAGAAAAACCAGCCAAGGAGTTGAAAAGAAAATTTTTCAGATTACATTGTACACAAGCAGCAGCTCTCAAAGAATTGGTCAGAATGAGAAAGTTAACTTTACCACCATGTTCAAATCTGTTGAAAAACTCAGAGAAGCAGAGTGATGGTAAATGCTATTGTTTGTACCACCAATGTCTTGGTCATAGTACCAATTATTGTGTCGCACTGAAGCACAAGATCCAAGACTTGATAGATGAGGACCCCCATATTCTACATGAGCTCAGTACTTATCAGAGACATCTGAGACGGGATGCGTATGTTTTGGAGTTGGATGAGGATGATGGATTCATTCGGACTCTCGCAAAACTAGTTATTTCTACCTCCCACTTTCCAGGGTCAAGTGAACCGAAGCATGTTCCATATATTCTGAGAATCGAAAATGATGATCTTGTTCAGCTGTCTGCAAAGCCAACTGTTATTGCTCATACCCCGATACCGAGAGGCAAACTAGCTGTGAAAGGAAAAGAGTTAATGTTTGAGATTCGGGAAAGTTCTGTCATGACTAAGGAGACTTCGGGGAGGTCAAAGAGTGGAGATCAATACAAGCCAGGTCATCCGGACTTTGTGGGGCTACCCTTTCCGAGATTCTTACTCCGAGATCGGACTCAGTAGTTGTCATTATCATGGAGGAAGGTGTGCTACTCATTAACATAAGTGCTAGTTCCTTGTCTCAGTTCAAGTGTCATGTTTCAAATGTCATGTGTCAAGTGTCATATTTCAAGATTTATTTTCCGTCAAATGTATACCAGCTCTCGTGTTGAGCGTTGGTGCGTCTTGTAGTGTCAATAAAAATGTGTCATGTTTGTCAGTCGTGTTCATTCATAGTCTGTTGTTTCCATCCTTTGTCAAATTCAATGTAGAGCCCATTGAGGCGCGTCGAAAAAAAAAAAAAAAAGAGTTACTGATGTACTTAAGAGTCATCAATGTACTTGAAATTTCTGTTGAAATAAAGATTTGATTCTAACATTATCAGTATTCTTGTGATTCACTCTTAGATTTAATGTTTAAATGATTAAACACACCCTTCTCGGATGAGAATGCAGACGAAATTCCCCTCGAGATCTGAAACATGATCAAACGAGAGGAAGAGCGTAGAGCATAGCCACTCAAAGAAGAAATCAAAGCTGTTGATAGTGGTATTGAAATCTGAAACTCGGGAAAGACGGATTGGCAAAACTTTATCTCCCGAGAAGCGCAAAGAATTGATAAACCTATTTAGAGGGGTTTGAGGTAGTTTTGCTTGATCCTATAAAGATAAACCAAGTAAACACCCTGTTGTTGTGAAAAGCAAGATTTCATCGGCTTAGATATCAATCGAAAAGCAAAAATTCAAGAGAGTGAGGCATCAGACATCCAGTCGAGCTGATGAGAAATTTAGCGAAGACTTTCAGAAAATGAAGTCATCAATTCAAGCCTGAAAAGAGCACTTGAGCTACATATTTTCAATGAGATTCCGAGATGGAATACTTCAAGAGTAAGGACATTCCTAATGTCTAAAAGCAAAGAAATACAAGAAGGAGAAGGGAATGTCTCCCTAAGACAACTCCTTAGAAAAATCAAAGACCCAAGTGATGGAGTCTATGAGATAGATTGAATATCAGAATTGTCTCCGACATTTGGAGATTATCGAGAGCGGTATAATCTTGAGCATAAATTCAAGATATTCGAGAAGCGCACAAGTTTAAGTGGAGCACCGTGGTTGAAGTCTTGCTTGCAAATACCGCCAGACTCTCGAAAAAAAAAATTTCAAAGTCTTGAACCTTAAACATTTCAAAAGCTTGTACATCAAAACATCAGGAGGCCATCCTTGGACGTTTGAGCCTTTATAGCCATAATCCCAATGTTTAAAACATCCTTTTGTGAGCCCTTTGAGCCAACATTTTAAAACCAAACAATTCTTTCAACTACATTATAAACCAGGGGCATTTTATGCACCTGAACTACGTCATGACCTAATCCCTAACTCTTCGGGGGTACGTAGGCAACCTGATCAACACAGGTTCGGTCAAATCCTTAGGGATAAATGCTAAATCATCCCCTTTTCAAAATTTTGAAGCTAAAAAGCTAAACCATTCTTTGTTAAACCCAAAGCGAACTACGCGGATCTGATCCTCCATTTTTGGGGTACGTAGGTAGTCTGGCTAGACCAGATTCGGTCCAAATCGTTTGAATCTTTGATATCTAACCCTTTTTGAACCCAAGCTTACCTGGAAAGTCCTTCTGGTGAAACGAGCAAAGGTTCAAGGCAATTGAAAACAAAAACAGAAAGAAATGAAAAGAACGAGAGTCTGAAGACCTGCTCGGTTGAAAACCTGAAAGGGCGTCCTAGAGAAAAGTGAGAATCATTTTTTTTGCTAAGTCAACAACCAAAGAGGTTGGCTTATGCAAAGTAAGGGTAGCGGTCTGCTAGATTGAAAGATTCAAGAAGGCAATCTAGTTAGCAGTAAAGACTTCCCACAGACAGAGAGTTGGTGAGATACAGAGGGAGCTCCTCAGTTATGGAGGATTTAAGAAATTGAGTTTAGAATGAGAACTCAAAGCAAGAATCAAGACAAGCGGTCTGCAAGACTGAAAACCTGGAAGACATCAGTTTGACTTCCTGGAAAGAAGGAGAATCAAAGAGATGGAGAAGTAGTCTTCAAACTGGGCAAGATCACGGAATCTGAGTAGTGTCGACAAGACTTACTTTGATACCCTTCTAAACTAGGGGCATTAAAACTGAGCAATCCAAAGGGGGTAATAACCATGACAAAAATCCTGATGGAGGAAATTAGTGCCTCTTGACATGGTTTTTGAAATTATTCTGAAAGCGGCTAGCCTTACCATTTAAAAATACACATCAGGTCTAAGGGTGGATCAAAAGTGAGTCAAGTCCCTTGAATAATGTACATCTTCTTTGATAGAGTCTTGGAAGTCTGTTCCTCATTCTTATCCATTTTCCTTTCAAGGTCCAAAGTTGTCTGGCACTGGGAGAATGGGTGTATACCTTCCAAAGTGAAAAAATAATACAAACTCTCAGAATAGACCCTGGTCTAGGTACCAGAGAAACGCGAGAAATATCATGTTCAGACGTAGCAAAGATGTCAAGTTTCAAGCAGTGAGTGGTGGAAAGAACCTCAAATAATAGTCAATGAAAAGAGAAATTTTCTGGCTCAGCCATTATCTCATCTTTATTCCAAAGAAAGAACCTATGCAAACCCAAATTTTCCTACATATCCTGGTTCTACTTTCCTTGGGACTCTTGTCATTGAAGTACAATACACTAGGGGCATCTTTTATGACTTGCGTCATAAAAGATATCAAGCAGAAAAGGCAATCAGTGCCGCTATTTTTAAGAAGTTGAGATAAGAGATATGCGAGCACATCTAAAGCCGAATCGCTAAACTCCTCAAATAAGCCCCCTTTCTAAAAGAGTTAACTTTCAAAGAATATTAATTTCCTCAACGGAGTCTAGAATTTGCTCCCACAACCTTCAAACATCAGCATAATGCTTTTCACTTGTCAAAGAATGGCTAATGTCCAAATCCCTGCAAGTTATATGAGTCCAATTCTCAGCAAGGAACTCACACTCCCATTTTCTCTCGGCAAGAGATGATCAATCAATCCCCCTTTTAAGTCAGTCAAAATCTTTTTCTGATTTTGAATCCAATTCGGTTTCTTTAATCATTCAACTTTTGCTTTCTACAGCATTTATTCTCACTTTGCCTTCCATGGTATTCAAGTCCATTTTCACATGGCATTCTAAGTCCGTTTTCACACGGCATTCAAGGTATTCAAGTCCGTTTTCACACGGCATTCAAAGTCATTTAAGTCCATTTTCACATGGCATTCTAAGTCCGTTTTCACACGGCATTCAAGGTATTCAAGTCCATTTTCACTCGGCATTCAAAGTCATCTAAGTCCATTTTCACATGGCATTCAAGTCCATTTTCACATGGCATTCTAAGTCCATTTTCACATGGCATTCTAAGTCCGTTTTCACACGGCATTCAAGGTATTCAAGTCCGTTTTCACACGGCATTTCAAGTCCATTTTCACATGGCATTCTAAGTCCGTTTTCACACGGCATTCAAGGTATTCAAGTCCGTTTTCACACGGCATTTCAAGTCCATTTTTACATGGCATTCAAAGTCCGTTTTCACACGGCATTCAAGTCATTCAAGTCCATTTTTACATGGCATTCAAAGTCCGTTTTCACACGGCATTCAAGGCATTCCAAGTCTATTTTCACATGGCATTCTAAGTCTGTTTTCACACGGCATTTCAAGTCCATTTTTACATGGCATTCAAAGTCCGTTTTCACACGGCATTCAAGTCATTCCAAGTCCATTTTTACATGGCATTCAAAGTCCGTTTTCATACGACATTCAAGTCATTCCATGTCCATTTTCACATGGCATTCAAGTCCATTTTCACATGGCATTCTAAGTCCGTTTTCACACGGCATTCATGGTATTCAAGTCCGTTTTCACACGGCATTCAAGTCATTCCATGTCCATTTTCACATGGCATTTAAGTCCATTTTCACATGGCATTCTAAGTCCGTTTTCACACGGCATTCAAGGTATTCAAGTTCTTTTTCGCACGACATTCAAAGTCATTTAAGTCCATTTTCACATGGCATTCCAAGTGCATTTTCACATGGCATTCTAAGTCCGTTTTCACATGGCATTCCTAGTCCATTTTCACACGGCATTCCAAGTCCATTTTCACATGACATTCCAAGTCCATTTTCACACGGCATTCAAATCATTCGAAGTCCGTTTCCATGCGGCATTCAAGTCCGTTTCTACACGGCATTCAAATCCATTTTCTCTCCAAATTTCAAGATCATTTACAATCAAATCTATCCTTTAATGTTTTGCAAGAGAGGCTATCTCGTCAATATGTACTGAGTTAAGAGTTGGAGAGAGGCTATCTCACCAGCGTTTGCAGAGTCAGAGTCTGGTGAAAGGCTATTTCACCATGTTATCTTGTGGATATCATTTTCAAAAATCAAAAAATCAAAAAATTTAAATTCTTTAATCTTGGGCCAGTCAAAATGTGCTGTCTGTTCAGCTTTGACATTCGCGTGACAAACACGCTCTGCCAAAGAGGGGCATCTGTAGACACCCCATTTTGATCGTGCCCTAATCCCTTCAGTTTGAGCAAAACCCCATCAAATCAATAACTAAATGGCATAAGAGACCAGGTGCTTGCACTTGGGCGGATGAGGTGCTCTTCAAACCTTCCGAATAACTAACCAGGCACGAACCTTATTTTATATCTCTGGTTATCCGTTGCAACAGAGCATAGTATGGGATCCTTGGCCGACTTCCTTGGATGGCGACTCTTCTTTGTTTAAGGTACGCCTCGAATATGGGTTAGTCCCCGAATCGAGAGGTATCTCCCTTCGTATCGCCACTCATGCTGTGAGAGGCACATTTTCTTTCGACAGTTCCTTGGTAGAGCTCTCCATTCACGTGGATGATCCTGAGACCTGTTAGCGTGTGAGGACCCGTCCCTCACCGCCCCTCTCTCCGGATCGGGGTCCACAAAAACAGATTAGGGCTCCGGACTCAATCTATCGGGTACTATGCGTATGAACCATACTTAATATGTATAACAAAAGTACACCCAATGTTATATATAGTATGCTTCATTGCTCATCGGCTGCTGTAGACAAAAGTACGCCCAATGTCTACGGCTGCAGCGCCGGCGCATAGCTTGAAAATAGATCCAGTAGTTCCATCAGGGTAATGACCACCCAGTCTGGCATGCACTGTATCTATTTTCGTGGAGCCAATAATGAAAAACAATGAAAGAAATAAGAAATATGATAATGCATACTGTGCAGTGTGTAAATCCCTTGTTTTATTTACGCACCTATCTGGTGCCCCTGGATTTCTAAGCGAAAAGGTTCCCATTTAACTTGATTTTGGCCCAAATTTCTCCAAAGTTAGTAAAAATGGCATTTTAACAGAATTAGGCAATGTTTCAAGAACTCCTCAGCAGAGTCGGCAGCCTGTGGACCCCGATATGAGAGGACGGGTGCTGAGGGAAGTGAGATCCCCCTGCAATCCTCTGAGATCTCCACAATGTGGAGAGCTATGCCAAGGAACTCTTGAAACGGTGCCACCCTCACAGCATAGCAAGAGTGGCGATACAAAATGAATGAGATACATCTCGATCCGGAGCCAAGGCTCGAAACCAAGACGCACCTGAAATAACTCAGAGTCGCCATCCATGGATACGCCATTGAACCAAAAACAAAAGCTCTGCTTGTAACGGATAACCAGAGATACAGAAGGTCCGCGCCTGGTGACGAATGGAGAAGGTCCGAAGAGCACCCCCAATTCGCCCGAGTGCGGACACTTGGTCTCTTATGCCATTTATTTATTAACTTCGAAGAATTTTGGGCGAAAATCATGTGAAATGGGAACACGCATCTCCGACAAAAATGTCTATCTAATCATGCATGTCTCGGGGATGGAATAATAAGCACACACAAAATAATGAAAAGAAATGTCACCTAAGAATAGCTGGGTTATGAGTGACATACCTAACATGTGTCTAAATTCTGGTGGACGAACACATGCATGCTACAGCTAAAGGTATAAGGTCTGCACGAGATGAGAAATCTAAAACTAGTAGTTAATCATGAAAGGAATCAAGATACAATAAACGAAATAAAGAGTAAACAGAAATACAGGCAGATAAAAGAATAAGTATGTGAGTAAGCCAAGAAATGAACACACACTATCATGATCCTATGCAAAAATCATCATCGAAATACAAACACAAGCCCTAAGTGCTAATAACAGACCCTAAGACCCTAATGCTTAAGCCCGAGTCTTTAGATGATCTGAGGTTCATCCAAAGAAGCCTACGTATCCCCGCCTCCACGAGAATCAAGACAATGTAGTTCTTCGCACATATTCTAAGCTATGATGCCTAAGACATCCAGACCTCTATCCTAGACCCGAACTAAAAGACTCTAGTTATTAAAGCTTCTTATGCGATTATTTAAATTCCAGTGGATTGTGGATTTTAGGACACCCTATATGGCCTAACTAAATGCAGGTTAGCCCTAAGCTAATGCAGGTGATTCCTACAACGTATGTACAACTAGGCTGTGTGTCCTAAGGAAAATAATGGGATCACTAATGTATCCAAGACCTAGTCATCAGTCGGCGATGTGAATCGCTAACTGACCGGACGGAGGCGCTCCTAGCTAGGACAAACTCCTAACTCTAACACAAACACTCAATAAGCACACAACAAATCAAGGACAAACACCTAACTCTAGAACAAACTCCTAACTCTAGAGGAAGAGCTTTTTGAAAATAAGATTTTAAAGTTGCTTATTCAAAAAAAA
Source organism: Tasmannia lanceolata (assembly GCF_043159265.1). Classification (NCBI taxonomy): domain Eukaryota; kingdom Viridiplantae; phylum Streptophyta; class Magnoliopsida; order Canellales; family Winteraceae; genus Tasmannia; species Tasmannia lanceolata. The sequence continues at coordinate 4,968,090 of NW_027518721.1, forward strand.
AGATTTAAAATGCTATTTACAAAAAGTTTGGCTGGACTTGGGATGAGGATCCCAAGCTGCACTACGTTCCTCGTGGAAGAAGATCAAGCCAACGTAGTTCAAAACAAGCTTCTCCTAACTATTCTCCTAATGACTCACATCTTTTCAGAAGCTTTGAAGCTTTCTGATGCTTTCGATGTTCTATTGCTGCTTTGAAGTGTTTTTTATATTTTTGGTGTTTTAAAAGTGTGTTAACACCCTTTCAGCTAAAGGGGATCCGATAGAAGAGCCTCCTTACCCAACATATTGCGGTAGAGTAATTCAGAGGGAAATGGGATCCCTAAAGCCTAAGGGGAAAGAAATCAAAATAAGGGGGGACTAAAATCTCAAAGAAAAGAACAATCTCGAAGAGACGAAAACAAAACTAACGAGCCCTAATCAATCTCTAAATGAGATGATATCTAATCTGCGAGGGAAAACCCTAAACAAACGAGAGATGAAAAGCTTCTAACCCTAAGGGTAAACTTCTAAACAAAAGGGACAGACCAAAACCCCATAAGAAAAACTACTAAACAATCAGTTACTAAGGAAGGGTCCTAACTAGTTAAACACTCTAAGAGGAGGAAATCCCTTAACCTGCGAAAACTCTAAGGCAGGAAAGGAAGAGATTGGCTCAAGAAACGTTCCATCGCCGCCTAACCCGACAAAGTGTTCTCAAGATTGATGGAACTCCGAAACTCGAAAAGAACCCCGAGGAACTAACAAAAAATAATCCCGAAAAGAAAGGAAAACCCTTCAAACCCTGCGAAGACCCTAAGATAGGAAAAATGACAGGAAGGCAAGGGGTTGGCTCAAGAAACATTCCGTCATCACCCCAACCCGACGAAACACACTCGAAAATCAATAGAATCCTTAAATCGATAGAAATTAGTGGAAGGCATGAGGAGTCATCCGGAAAAGCAAGATCATAAAGGGAAGAGACTCTGAACCCAATGAAGATCCTGGAAATAGGAGGAAACCATAGAAAATAGGAAATAGACCCTAAGCATCGACCTTGAACTCGAAGAGGTGCGAATGAGAAAATGGGCACTACTTATATTCTTTTAGCTAAAGATGACAAAGATGAGCAATCATAGGACGTTCAACTCTAGAACAAGGACATCCACCAGTTAACAAAGCAAGAAAGAACAGATCCCGAAAATAACAAGTGATCTTATGAGAATCTTCTATTTCAAGAGTCAACACAACTTTTATGATGGGTTTAAAGTGAGGGCAATGTAAATTTATGTATCTATTCAGAGGCTGAGAAACACGAAATGGATGTAAAATAAAAATTCAACAAAAAATGGGAGTATGCTAACAATACCACCCATGTTGTAAGATACACACTATTCCAACTTGTCTATGAAAAATCAAATGGCTGCCAAGGCATTATTTTAGTTCTCAAGACGTCTTGCAAGCTGGTTAGAAAGAAAAGACAAGCTGGGGCCACACAATTGCCCAAATATTGTTGGGCTGATATCGTTCTCAATTGAATTAATGAGCAAGGAAGCCCCCCTTGAAATCAAGGCCCCCTTGAAATCAGTCACGCCACATCTTGAGAGTTGCTGCGCTCCTCGGCCTCAATCGCTTTTTTAAAAAAATGAAATAATGACCAGGTGGTTTAAAATAATCCCAAAGACTCTTCACCAGTCTCCTCAACGACAATGGACCCATTTCGATATAAGCTAAAGAGAATGACCATTGGAGATTTTCATGAACCGACAAGGAAAATGCAAAATAATTTTGTAGACCAATCAAGATTAGACATCGTGGGCATCGAAACATGAGATAAACACTAATATGTACACCATAACAGACCTTGGAATTTTAATTGCTTGTCTGACCTTAGAGCATTAACTTGATTGAACTGCCCTTGTGCATTCCCGCCAATTCACGTATTCTTAAGCACAAACACTATGGGATCCATCTCTATGATCATGAATGGAATCAACAGGAAACACCTATTAGACTAGGCACTATTAATGAGACAAACCCCAATAATAACCTTGATCCAAAGCCTGTGACTTATGTGATTTATTAGTGCTACTTAGGAATTCCAGTAGACTTCAAACACTAGTGAAATGATGAAAAATGACATGAGTTCATCTCATTACTATGCATGACAATGGTGATATCATTGACTCATGGAACATGAAATGAATGATGTGTTGGGTGCTAATAAGGATCCACCAATTATGACAAATCAAAACAATGAGAGGGCAACCGGATTAATGGAATACAGAGCTACCATCGCCTAATTGGCAAACTCATTGAGAGAACCTGTCAAATTCATGAACTTGCCGAGACATGGGCAAACCCCAAGATTACATCACGGACATGAAGGAAAATAACAGGTATCATCCAAGGCAATTAGCTAATGGTTTCAATTTATATCAAAACTGGGTATTAAGGAAACTACAGATTTTATAACTGGATGAGCTTGCTTAGAGTAAGCTCTTTTAATACAATATTTAGGCAGATGCAGAATGACCATTGATTTCTAAATTAAATGTACTAAATAGCCAAGATAATTTTGTAAGTAAGCAACACCATCCAATTCCCCATAATTTTATGAGCTAAACAATTCCATCCTACCCCAAGACAAACAAGATCATGAAAATCACAAGGAGCATTTGGACATTTACTAGCTGAACCATACATGTAACAGCAATACTCAAATTTAAAATGAACAAGAAAACATCATAACCCTATCTAATGAAACAGCAAAACCATCGAATGAAACAGCAAAACCCCTGAAGTAGTCATGACATGTGAATCTTACTAAGGTAAAACAAACAAGCTCTTAAGTTATAGTAAGAATCAACTTACAGTGAAGTGATATTCTTATCCTTTTCTTGGATCTAAGCCGAGAGGGAGAGAGCCGCGGATTTGATGATGAGAGGCGAAGCCAACGAGTGACATTGAGGTGGCCATGGTGTGTGGTGATGATGATGGCAATGATCGCAGAAGGATATGGCTTTGCCGGAATTAATGGATGTGGTCGGACTTAGAGCTATAGGTTTTGGAGTTCCAAAATAAGGGAAGCGATGGCTCATGAAGGAGGAAATGATGGAAATAAAAGGGGTTTGGAAGCTTGTGGTGGCTGAAATTAATGAGGAAGGTGAAGAGGATGATGGTTAAGAAAGATGATTAGGAATAGATTTGTTGTGGTGGTGGAATTTTTCAGGGACAGACAAGATGATGATGACGATTTGGATGGAATGGGGTTGAAGTGGAAAGGTTAGTGGTAGTGATGGTGGCTATTATGGTGGTGGAGCTAACATGGGGATGAATATGGCAGCAATGGGGAGGATGGTATTGGTACAAATGGGGTTTAGAACAAAACAGGGGATAGGTCCTAGGGTTTGTGATGGTTTGATGAAGATTGAAATGGGTTTTAACAAGGGGTTTGAGGTGGGTATTGAAGATGGGATTGGGGTTCGAGATTTGATAGAATAGGAGATGGAGGTAGGATCGGTGATAGGTGGGGAAGATGGTGATAGAAAAGTGGAGATGGTGGCTTGGATGGGTAATCGGCCGGCGGCAATGGAAAGGGGTGGATGGGTTGGATTTTGCCGGATTTCGGCCGGAGGAGCTGGCGAAGATGGCGGCTACTCTTCTCCCTCTCTCTACTGTGCGAATGAGGTCCCCCAAAACCCCAACCGATCGGGTATTTAGAAGGGAAAATGGTAAATTTTTACCCCCCCCCCTTTTCTGCCATGGACAACCCCCATTAGCATATTATGACTACTCCTTTATACTACAAAGGGGTGGCTCAGGTAAAAAAATAGAAATGATATATTCAACCCCTTTTGCTCCATGGGCACCCCCTATCTATGCATTTTGGTGTTCTTCTATACATGGGAAGGTTGTCCAGGGCAAGAGCAAAGGAGAAAAAATTTACAACAAATATCTTCTTGAAAATTGATCTCAACCCTCCAAATCCCCTTTATGTTCAATGGTGAGGATTGAAGGCTTTTTAACTACCTAGGAAGGAAGCTTCCTAATATTCCCTCCTAACTATTCCTAGCCCTAAACCTCCCTTAAGCTAGATTAGGTTCTAATCATTACTTGAAAAGGAAGAAAGGAATCGTCCTTATTTACGAAACTGCCCTGCTCCTGGATAATGCACCCCCCGATTATGTTACACATTAAACCGCACACCCGCATATCCTCCCGGACAGCCCCCCGTGGTAAACTTGAACTGGCTTTCCAGGTTCAAGCGCACCCCCTTTTCTGGCTAAATCGTCACACTTCTGAACTTGCACCATGACCCTTTCCGGGGTTCGCTGCTTGGTAAATCAGCTCAGATTTCGACAAAATTTTGCAGGGACCTCAGTGGGACCCTAAGCTAACCTAGGGCACAATTTGGGACTTCAGAACACTAGTTTAGTGGGGTAATTATTTAAAACAAAACGTAAAAGGGTTCGATCAAAATGAGGTGTCTACATAACCCAAAAGAAAAGAAACCTAATCTTGCGGTTTTGGTTGGAAAGCAAATCACGTGTTGGCGAGAAAACATAATTTCCACCTAATACTTTTACAAACTCCACGTGGGTATATCTGCTTTCTAGTGAAAGCAACAAAACAGCGAGAAAACGTGATTTTCGGGAAAACATGCGCTATTTTCTGTTCTTTTCACGCCCCACGAAAGCAACTGAACACACCCTTAGGGACAACAAAGATTTTTACTTCTTTGAATTGTCATGCTTTCCATGGCAGCCATATGAATTAGAGTTATACTTGATAAGATTCAGCAATAGTGAATCTTTGTTATTCATGTCTAACACCTATCATTTCACATATTAAATGCCTCAAGACTGTGATGCAGCACCGTGAAGGGAAATAGAAGAAAGGGGAGAAGAAAGGGGAGAAGAAAAGAAGAAGAATATGGGAAGAAGAGAATAGAAGGAGAAGAATAGAAGAGAATAGGAGAACAAGGAGAAGAATAGAAGAGAATATGAGAAGAAGAAAAAGAAGAATAGAGGAGAAAGAGGAGAAGAAGACTTGGGGGAGAAGAAGAGAGGAAATTAGAGGGAGAATCTCAATTCATTCAACTAATCATCGAAGTTCCAAAATAAGCTGTAAAGAGGCCTATATATAGGCAAATAAACAACCTAAGAACTAGAATCCTACTAAAACATGAACTCTTAAAGAAGCCTACTAAAATAAGAACTCTAAATAACCAAATGACTAAAATACCCCTAATAAAATACTAATTGGCAAATATGCCACTTATTTAGGCCTAATATTTGCATCAGACTGTGAAGGTGATATTCACATGGCATGCAGCTTTGTGCTTGTGCATGCCAATTTCTCCATATGGAGACTATAGGGGTTGGTGAACCAACAGCTTCTTAAAATATGCTATCTTTCTTTGGTTTCTTTATTTATTTTATCTCTGGAGAGAAAAAAAGATTTTATTTTAAATTCTCCATGGCTATTAGAACTTAGAACTTTGTGAAGACCACATTTAGCTGGTTCTCATTGAGTCACAAAACTTGTTGAACCGTATTTTATGTTTATCACACTGAGGCTATGAAGTTTGGAACATAGTTATTGAAAGACTCAAACTATGCTTGTTATTCCAGCCTGAAATCTTGCATTTCCTAGTCTCACTGAACCCTAAATTGGTTTACCTAACCAGACTCATTGGAACATTTTTATCATGAACCACTTGCTGCTGTTGGTTTATTGGCGCAAGTGCAACCAACCTTGGTGAAATCTCAAAGCTCTGAAGTGCATTAAAAAAATGTTGAAACCCAATTCAGTAAATTTTTATATTTCATATGTAAGATATACATATGATGTGCTCCTCAATGTTTCAAGTCTTTTAGTTTTGCAATACCACAATTCGAAATCAAATTTTCTTGTGTTTGTTCTCCATATAGAAAGCTAAAGTTGTTGTGTTGGGATGCATTCATTCTACGTGTTATTGGATGCTGATAAAGTTGATGTGACGCCTCGATATGCTCAGCTCTAAGCAGGATCAAATGGCCGGCCAAAGGACAAATTATTGGGTGGGCAAATATTGAGGTTTGAAACTATGTTGAAAGAGTTCAAAGTTCAAACAATCAAAAGAAGAGTATCCAGATAGGATACTCATTGCTTCAATTATGTAAGAGTGTGATAAGGCTGCTTGGGAGAAACTTATTGAGCGAGTTGAAGAAACGGGAGTTGTAAGCTTCCACTGACCCCTTCCCTTATCATTATCTATTTCATATCAAAGCTAATGTCACCTACTACTTTCGACATCTTCATTGAGGATGCCCTTATTATAGAGGTTTGCCTCCTATTTCTGAGTCTCATCATGGCTTCCTTTAGTAGATAACACCTCTTCATTTCCTTTTAGGTAATAAAGAAGCATTTGCATCTTCCTTTGTTCAATCATAATTTTATGATTGCGTGAGTATCCGTACAGAATTTCATACTCATATCAGTAGACTTAGCAAACTTGTTTGTGATCACATTACTCCAGCTCGAAAGGTCCTCTCAGAATTGGAAATGGAATCACAAAAGTTTCTTTCATTTATTTTTTGAATTTTTGGTTACTCACTCAATAATTGAGATACTTCTGTGTTTTCATGGTCAAGAAATGTATTTGACATTCTTAAGTGAGGAAATGCACTTTATTCTGTGATATACGTGGAAAATGATCATTATTTCATCATTTCATTGGTCATGTTAAATGTTAAATGGATTTGTAAATTCACTATTGTGCCACTCCAATTCATGGTTACAAGGTTCAAGGAAGTAATCATTTCAAATTCTAGGTGAAATTCATGAAAATGAGAAAAAATAAAAATTAAGAAGTCCATAAATACACAAGGGGACTGATAAGCTTAGTAGATAATTGAATAGTTAACTACAAGGGGCCGTTTGGATACGCAGATTTTAGAATCCAGGTTTTTTGTTTGAAAACAGTGTAAAAGAGGGTCAATGATCAAGCAGCTGTATGCTGTCCTGATAGTGTTTCTTGGATTTTAAGTGAGAAATTGAGGTTTTAAAAATCTCTCCTGCATCTTGAGATTTCTAAAACCTGTAAGTATGGGAGGATCAGCTACCCTCTTGCTGTCAGAAAGAAGGGCGAGAAGTAAAAAACAACAGCTGGTCCGCTTCTTCTCTTGTCTCTTAGCTACAATTTTGGAGAAATCCCGGATTCTAAAATCTGCGTATCCAAACGGCCCCCAAATGAATTTGAAAATTCTCAGAAAAGTTCAAGAAAAAAATCAAGTGCTTTTCTATTTAAAACACATATTTAACATGTTTTGATGAAGTTATAAGAAATTAAGAACCATTGAGCTGTTATTGACTTGTTTTCTACAATGCTTGATTGAATCCAATGTTGTTTTAGGTACTTATAGCTTGCAACTTAAGTTTGTCAATTCAAGAGTCGATATATTTGTCTAATGTCAATTGGGTCACATAGTATTGTTCAATGTCATAAATGATCATTGGTTCCACTTCGAAATCCATGTATCATTTATGTTATAATGCATTACTTTGAAAAGAGGAAAGAAAGCCAATGAGAAAACAAATTATACATAATAAATAATAAAAACTAATAAAATATTGGTACTCTACCACAAATCAGCATAGTAGATGCATGAATCTAGTGTCAAATTCGCGCATATATGATGCTCTCACATGTCATAAAAATGAATAAAACACAAAATTAAAATAGTAACAAACTAAACTATTCTTAACCACCCATAATCTACATATGGTTACATCACTGTTCCATGGATTTGGATCTATGATAATATCATAAACCTTCAAAGTTGCTAAATAAATAGTCGAACATACTTCAAAAGAAACTAGCAAAATTGATGTGCTGTTGAAGAACGCGATTTCTTAATGCATGTCCCCCTCATCTTTGTATTGTTTAATCCAAAGAAAATGTGTTTCTTCCTTCCTTTTGGCTGCCAAAATGAGTAGACAAAAAGTAAGTATGCACAAAAATCCATACGATTGTTGCATGCACTTGTTTCAGCTTGGCCATGACTATTGCAGTGGGGTTTTTAATCCATGATGTGGGCTAACTGCCACAGTACCAGATTGTGACCAAGAGGGGATGGCGTTAGCAAGTCTCCATCCATCCACAACTTCCCTTCAAACTCATCTAGGAATGATTAAATGCCAGCGAGAAGAGCAATGTCCATTACATTCTCATCTCTGATGTTTTTAGAAACACCACCATCCTCGAATTTCCGAATGTTTTCCAATCCAAATGCATCTTGATGGCCAAGGGCCGACAGGAGTGTGGGAGAGAGGAGAAGAGAAGGAGAGGGGGGCTGGCTGGGTTTTTGTTTTCCTTTCATTATCTATGCAGGTATTGAGCTGATACACATATATAGGAACTTCAAAACATATTAATGTCATCATAAAGACTGTTATGACTTGGGGAAATCTGTTATTTATATCATTTACCCCATCTTATGATTGCACCCCTTGGGATAGTTGGGAGCTTGGCACCATTAGTGTTCAGCCTATGAAGGCTATGATCCCTAGAGCCAAAAATACAAGGGGAGAGATATAAAATTGAACACAGACTGTGCATCGAAAGGAAATCATGGTATATCTGGTGGTGGAGGTATTCTTAGAGACCACATGGGAAATCTTATCTTTGCCTTTTCTCATTATTATCATGTTGGCACTAACCTGCAAGCGGAAGTAAGAGGCATATTAGATGGCCTTAGATATTGGAAGGCCTTTGGCTTTGTGGAAGTGTGGCTTGAAGCAAGCACTAAAGTTTTGATGGAGATGATTGTGACCAAGAAAGATGCCCCTTGGGGGATTAGTTGCCGCTGGCAGGAGAGGAACTATTGGAGCTTGTTTTAGATACTAAGCCGATGCTTTCTCATCAATTTAGAGAAGCAAACAGGGCATCAAATTTTCTTTTAAATCTTGCTTGCGACAAAAGACACTGTGTTTTGGAAGTGGAAGGATCTCCCTAGAGTGGCTAGAGAAGTGGTGAGATGTGATGCTTTAGCCATTCCCTTCTTTTTCTTTTTTGAATGGTAGAAAAAATTTCATTGCAAAAGAAAGGGAGGACCAAGATGGTCAACCCCAAAAATGATACAAAGGCATCAGAAAGATAGTCAGAGAAAGAAAAAAAGGGCATCAAGAGAGAAATAGCAAATCAAGGAGGAAGAAAATCCAACAACTCCATCTCATCCTTGTCAATCCCCGCTCTAGCTAGACTATCAGGCGCACTGTTGGCTGATCTTCTAACATGATTGAAGATAATCAAAGATCCGACCACCCGATCTAGAATTTCATTGCAATACTGCGCAAATCTCCAGGGTGGGACACTAGAACCTCTAAGCCATCGGATGACATTGAGGGAGCCAACCTCCACCACCACACCCTATCCATTCAACTCAACTCAACTCAACTAAGCCTTTGTCCCAAACTAGTTGGGGTCGGCTAATGAATCCTTTAGAAAATTTTCATGAAGAAGGTGAAAGGATCTACTCGGCTCAAATTGACTAAGTCTAATCCATTTGGGTTCGTCTACATGGAACATTTTCTTCCATTCTATCCTTTCCAGTGTGATGTTCTCTGTTATGTTCCTAGCCCTCAAGTCTTTCCTCACTATTTGGACCCAAGTTGTTTTCGGTCTGCTCCTACCTCTTTTTACTCTATCAACTTGGCATGAGTCACTTCTTCTCACTGTAGCATCCAAAGGCCTACGTGGGATATGCCCAAACCATCTTAAGCAGTGCTCTCTCATCTTCTCCTCAATTGGTGCCACCTCCACCTTTTTATGGATGTCTTCATTTTTAATTCGATCTAACCTTGTGTTGCCGCACATCCATCTAAGCATTCACGTCTCTACTACACTCATCTTATGCACATGCTGCTTCTTGGTGGCCCAAAATTCTAAGCCGTACAGCATGGATGGCCTCACAACTGTCTTATAAAACTTTCCCTTCAACTTGGTAGGTATTTTACGATCGCACAGAACTCCTAAAGCATACTTCCACTTCAACCAACCTGCTCTTATTCTGTGATTAACATCCTCTTCAATCTCTCCTTCCTTATATAGGATTGAACCAAGATAGCGGAGATATCCCTCTTAGGTACCTCCTGTCCAGTCATATTTACTACATCATCACCATGCCTCCTTACATTACTAAAGTTGCACTCCATATACTCTGTGTCTAAAACCTTTGGATTTCAAAGTAGTTCTCCATAACTCTAACTTAACATTAACTCCTACTTTGGTTTCATCAATTAATACTATGTCATCTGCAAATAACATACACCACTGCACCTCGTCCTGGATATGCTCCGAAAGTTCTAGAGTAAAAAGGATAAGTGCTACGAGCTGATCCTTGGTGCAGTCCTATTGTAATTAGAAACTCGTTAGACGTGCCATCCGTAGTTCTTACACTAGTTACTACTCCTTCGTACATATCCTTAATCATATCAACATATTTAGTAGGCACTTTTTTCCTTTCAAGGACCCACTACATTACACTCCTGGGAACCCTACCTTACGCTTTCTCCAAAGCAATGAAACCATATGAAGGTCCTTTTTATTTTCTCTAAATCTCTTCATTAACCGCCTAATCAAGAAGATAGCCTCCATAGTCGATCATCCGGGTATAAAGCCAAGCTGATTCTCTGACACCTTAGTCTCTTTTCTTAGTCTATGCTCAATTACCCTCTCACAAAGATTCATGGTATGACTCATTAGCTTAATTCCTCGGTAATTGGTGCAACTCAACTCTGGATATACCCTTTGTAAGCCCAAGGGTTTATCCTCTTACCTTGTTTTGATGATTAACAAACCCAAATTGATTAGTTCTTTATGGACTAATCGTTTGCCTTGAGTGTTGTGCTTTAGACAGGTAATTCACAGGATAATTCATTATAGCACACACAGTTGGCCTATGCTTGAAGATCAACCAAACAATGGACAAATGTGCTGGACCATATTCGGACCAATCATGCCTTGGAAGTACAATCAAGGAGAAGCTCAAGCTCAACACTTGTCATCTCAAAGCATTGAACATACAAAGGAAGATCATAAAGGCCAAAGCTGGAGGATCAACAAGCAATCCAAAGGTCAAAGGAGCTTGAAGCATCACTTGAAGATATCAAGCATGGAGGCTCAACTTAGAAGAAAATCTTGAAGCTCGAGAAGTTCAAGAGAGTGGTAGAAAGGGTAGAATGTATCTCCTCTCTCACTTGCATTCTCTCTTTGTCAAGGCACACTTTAAAATCCCTTAAATAGTTTAAAAAATTATTTTCAAAGAGACTATAACACACCCTAATAGAACTTAACTGGACTCTGATTGACCCTAGTGGTGTCCATACTTTGTTGGACCCATAGGACAATCAATTCAAAGTATAGGACCCAAGACCATGGCCCAAGTCCCTGAATTTTTAATTGTTAAAATGAATTTTCAAACAGGGCCGGTCGACTGGGGTTCCCTAGGCGACTGCGGTAAGGTGGCTAGAAGTCCAGTGCCTACCGGAACATAGCGGGCCGATCGACCGGAACCTCCCGGGCGACCGCGGATGTGTTTCGAGAAATCCAGAAACAATCTAGCATGGTCGGGCCGGCCGACGGCGGATAGGAACCTGGACAAAAATAAAAATGTCCAAGTTCCTCTCAGCGGGCGACCGCGACACCCGGTCAACTGCGGAGCTTTTGAATTTCAAAATAAAAAAGGAGCGCCCGATGAAGGCGGGCGACCGCGACACCCCGGTCGACCGCGCCGGTCTGAAAAAATAGCCATTGAGGCTCAAACGGCTAGTTCTTTTTATCCTTTTTATTACCGTTTTACCCATAAACGGTCATATTGAGTTGAAGGGCTATTTATACCCATCATTTGGGTCTAAACAAAGATGATGAACACTTTCCAACTCTAAGAAATCCTATGAAATCATTTGCAATCTATTTTTGTGTAAATCTCTCACCAATCCCTTGTGCCTTGATTTTGGAAAAATCAATTGAGATTGAATTAGGCTAAAACTTGTATTATCTTTGGAGAGACAACAACAAGGAGCTTTCATTGTGGATCCAGCCTACATAGAGGCAAAAGCAATCTTCTTCTTCAGAATCAGTGGCAAGGGGCATCCGTACTTAATTCCCCTCGGTTGTAAAGGTGGTAAGGGCATCCTCATTTAATTCCCTTTGGTTGTAAGAGCCTTGGAGCCGGGCGTTGTGTGGACTTCAATAGTGGAAATCCTCAACTGCGACCTTGAGAAGAGTGGAGTAGGGCTTTCGTTCAAAGCCCGAACCACTTAAAAATCTCTGTGTCACTTGTGTGATTGGTACATATCTCTCACTCCCTCTCTCTCTCTCTCTCACTTATATGTTTGCTTGCATTTTCTTGTCTTTACTTAAGTGAGTGATTAGCATAGGCGTTTATCATACTTATCATTAATTTTGCTAATTAGGCCAAATTACATTGTTAATTAAGTTTGTGAATTAACTTGAATTTTGAGCTTACACTATTTGTAATATTCATTTAAGTTCAACTAACTAAACTTAATTAACTAAGGGATAAAACTAGGGTTATTTTGGGAAAAGTTTTTCAAAAGGTAAAAGTTTTCTAAACAACATATTCACCCCCCCTCCCCCTCTTGGTTGCCAAACCGGACTCATAATTGGATTTCACCCTTTATTCTTATAAATAGGTACTAATGTACTCTTCCTCCACTAATTAGGCATCTTCTTAGTCTTTAAAATATTGTTAAATAATCTAGTTAACCAAACCAAACCCACCTCACCCACGCATCTCTAAGTCTCAATAGGAAGACCATCAACCCCCATAGCCTTACCTAATTTCATCTTTCTCATAGCTACTCTTACCTCTGATGGTCGGATTCTACGGACAAACCTCCGGTTTGTATCATCAAAAGCTTTATCAAGTTCTCCCAAATTCGATACGGGTTCTCCATTAAACAACTTATCGAAGTAACTTCTCTACCTCTCTTTGACCTCGTTTTCTTTTACTAACAATCTTTGATTCTTATCTTTGATGCATTTTATATTATTCAAGTCCCTACTCTTCCTTTCTCTCATCTTAGCAAGCTTGTAGGCATCTTTTTCATCTTCTTTCGTCCCTAACCTATGGTACAAATCCTCATAGGCCTTGCCTCTAGCTTCCTGTATTGCCTTCTTAGCTTCTTTTTTAGCCAATTTATACGTCTCAATGTTCTCCTCATTTCTACACTTATGGAAACATTTATAACACTCCATTTTAGACCTAATCGTCTTTTGGACCTCCTCATTCCACCACCATATATCTTTAGACGGCGGCCCACTCCCTCTAGAATTTCCAAGTACCTCTCTAGCCACTTTCTTGATATAACTAGACATCTCATTCCACATAATATTAGGCCCTTCGTCATGACTACAAGATCCTTGTTTAAGCAGTCTATCCTTAAATATATTTAGGTTTTCCCCTTTGAGATTCCACCACGTAGTCCTCGGATGTCTAACATCTCTATCTTTTCTCTTCCAACATTTAATGCATATATCCAACACCTCCAGCCTATGTTGTGTGACTAAAGATTCCCCGGGTCATACGACTTTGTAATCTTTACACGCTTTGTCCTCTCTCTTAGTGAGGATAAATCCTAACTGGCTACAGTTGGTGCCACTACTAAAGGTTATCAAGTGAATTTGTTTTCTTAAAAAAAATATTTGTTAAGATCAAATCATCTGCCACTGCAAACTCCAAATAATATTTGTTAACACTCTATACATGCATTCTATGTCTAAATTTTTAATACCTTGATGAACAGCTTGGACTTCCGCTTTGCTAGCACCAGCTACACCTATAGGCCCTGCAAAAACCCATAGCACCTCACCCCTGTCATCTCTGAGAAGTCCCCCAATGCCTACAGGTCTAGGGTTTCCAAAGCTGGAACCATTAAAATTTAGCTTGGGAGGAGGTTCCCAATTTTAGGTGATCCTTTTTCATTTTTAGGGGGTTTTGAGGTTAGGCGGCACATCCTCCTCTTGCATGCTTTCTTCTTTTATCAATAAAATTTAGGTGCCGGCCTGGGCTCCTAGATAAAAAAAATGTTGGAATTGAGCTGATACTCCCCAAACATTTTGCTCTACTGTTTGTTTCTGTCCAGAGGACCCTCAGCTACCATGAATGGCATCATGGCCCACAGAACTTGACCTCTTTCCCAATTATGACAACTCCATTCTTCCAAGTGGTGAAAGAATGAGTCAATTTTGTGGGACAGTGCATAAGGTGACCTAAAATGAATCCACTAAATTCGGCACCACACATATGAGAGGATCATGCACTTAGAAACAAAAAGAGAGGTACTGAAGTAGCCAACAAGAAAAACCACATCTTTTGACTTTTCAAAAATCCACAAACTTTTACCAAAAAATTAGAATAAAAAAGAATGGACAGCACAGAGCTCTCTGATTATTACAGCCTATAATTCTCTGATTAAATGTATGGGAAGTGATATTTACGCCCCTTTTCATCACCAGGGACACCCAGCGTCAGTGTATCAATGGCAAAAAGGGGGCTCATGTACTTTATGTCAGAAAAATCCAGAGGCTTCGATTGCAAAGTACACTGGCAAATGGGTGTCCCTGGTGATAAAAGGGGCGTAAATATCATTTCCCTAAATGTATACATACGAGTATCCAAATTAACAACAATAATAAAACACTTTCTTTGCTGAAATCTCTACTATTGGAACAGAAACTTTCTATTCCATTGACTTGATTCACAAAAACATATTGAGTCTATCACAAAGGCATGATTGGCCTTTGATATGATAGAAGTTGCAGAAAAAATGAACATTGGAGTCCACAAATTCCGTAATCTATTGTTTCTCAAACATAGGATTTAAAAATTCCCTTTATGCTGAACTGACAAATAACACAATAGTGGACCAAAAAGGAAATCCAACCATTGGAACTAAAATAGTTACAGAATCAGCATTTGGAAAACAATTAGGACACTTTTATGTATACATAATGAAGGTAGATGGTATGATTACCCTTAATATTTGCATGACATCTAACAGCTGTTGCCCTAATTTTTTACTCTTTACACCCAAGAAAATAGTCATGGATATGTGTAGGATCAATCATGGTTTTGTGTCGACTCTTTGGTGAAGTGGTGAGAGAGATTCATTGTTGATTTGTTAGACCTAGAGCACGTTGACAGTTCTAGATAGCAGGTGCATACAACCATTTTATGGATGAAATATCGCTTTGGAAAATACCAAGGCCATTTTGCTTGTACGTAGTTTTTCTTTCATTTCTTACATCAAGCGCTTCCAATTGAAGTAAGTGCTTAAGCCCCTCTCTCGGTAGTTACTTCTTCCATTTAGCATGCAGTGACAACTCCATGCTCTGCCATGTCTGCCTGGTTTGCCCTTCATGATACTTTTTAACTTTGTGGTGTTGAGGAAGAGGCATCTACGATCTAATCCATTCTCTTTATTTCTTCACTCAAAGAATCCAGTTATTCTACAGTTTTTGGTCAATTAAGAACTTCCTACCATTCTATAGTTGTTGCATCATTGGCGTCATAGAAAAAGTGATGATTAATTTTTATGGAGATTGAACTTCTTCTCAGCCTTTTGGAGGGTGTAGAAGTAGTAATTAATC
The DNA here is from genome assembly GCF_043159265.1 of Tasmannia lanceolata. Lineage (NCBI taxonomy): Eukaryota > Viridiplantae > Streptophyta > Magnoliopsida > Canellales > Winteraceae > Tasmannia > Tasmannia lanceolata. The sequence goes on from NW_027518721.1 coordinate 4,983,727, forward strand.
AGCTCTTGTGTGGTTACGTTTTTTTATCCTCGGCCTCTCGAACAAAGCACCGGTGGGCCTCTTGCTCAGTGGACTTTAGATTCACTAAGTCTTTGGGTTTGCAAAATAGTGCAATGTAAAAAGAAGTGATTCGAATCTGATTGAAAGTAGAAAGCTGCAAGCAGCAAGTGAACTGACAAATGGGGTCCCTCTCACGTAAGGGGGCTAATGTAAGGCGAAACTAGAGTGAGCAGAAGAGGAGATTGCTAACTGGAAATTTTCAAGTTGATCGAACTCATGGAATCTCGTGCTATTATCCTTAAGCTTGACTATGACACATGCCTACAGAATGTAAGTCTAGTAGATCTAGTAGTGGACCACAACGATAGGGTCAACTGATCTTATCCTGTCACACACATCCTGACCTTTCCGTCCTTTTTGGGCACCAGCACTATATTCGCTAGCCATTCTGGATATTCGACAACTTGAATGAATTTTACTTCTAATAGCTTTTTAACTTCGTCATGAACTTTTAACTCCCATTCTGTTTTAAGTTTTCAGAGTTTTTGCTTCTTTGGCTTCGCGCCAGGGATTAGAGGCAATCGATGCTGGACAATGTCTTCGCTCAATCCCGGCATGTCATCATAAGACCAAGCAAAAACCTCCTTGAACTCCTTAAGTAAAGTGATTAATTCCTCACGCTCTTCGGGAAATAAAGTTTTGCCAATTCGTATTTCCCGAATTAAGGTTTCGTCACCAATATTTACAGTTTCAATTTCCTCTTCAAGCGGTCTTGCTCGGCGACTCTCCTCTTGTTGAATCATATGTTTGATTTCAAGGGGAGTTTCATCGGCATCCTCATCAGAGGGGGAATCTTGATTATCATTATTAATATTATCAGTTTTAAGAGCAGATTCAGTACTTGAAATGGAAACAGGAGAAACAGAAACAGAAACAGGAATGTATGTAAAAGAGTCTTTCATTTCATTCATAGAATTGGTTACATCAAGAATGGAATAGCCCACAGCAGGCATTGTATTGGACTCTAACGATGTATTCACAGACTCAACAGACAACTCAACATTGAACTCAACCAACTCTGGCATATGTGCAGTTGAAGAAATAAACTCATCATCTAAAGTACTCTTGGACTCGACCTTATTAGAAAGAGACTCGTCACCGACTCCGGAACCAGATCCAACTTCTACGGTACCTGCATCAAAAGAATCGTTAGAATAAACAAACTCAATATCAGACTGGGAAGTAGACGTATACTTAGAGACTACTGACTCTTTTGAGGAAACGGGACTATACTGAAAGACTATCACTACCACCTCTGATGCTTCGGTCTCACTGCCAACCACTGCTGCCACTGGATATTCAATCTGAAACATGCCATTCAGATAGCCTGGCTCAAAAACATCGGCCCAATCAGTTTCCGGTGCTACCTCAGTAATCCGCGCATTCATTGGCTCTTCTGATAACTCTAGGTCAAAGAAAATTTCGAAGCCTGGAAACCTCTGCCCTGTCACATCATCGGTCCACGGCTCAGCAAACCCGCAAAATGGAAAATCCGCCCCCTCTTTTCTGAAAATGCCGTTTCTGATCAGACTGATTGGCCCATAGGCAATTCTAATCCCCGGTGGCGGCACTCGGCCCATTTCAGCATGTATCTTTTCATTTCTTTGACCTCCTGCTCGGTCGGCTCATATCCTAGGCCAAAGAGACCATTGAAAGTTCTGAACACAGGCCACTCAGTAGGGCCTTGATGATATTTGCCCAGCCCTGCGCCTGGAATATAACCCTATTTACGGATCATCCTGACTACATTCGAGTTGGTGCTAGTCAAGAAGAAAACTTCTTCGCCCATGGCTTCTTTCATGGATATGACCGACACCTCCAGTGAAAAACCTGTCAAACTGACATCGGCTTCCCTCCCAACTACGAGCTCCTGCGAAATCTGCCCAATTTCTAAATCTGGGTCACCCTTTACAGTCACTACCCTGTTGTTATGAACAAACTTCAACTTTTGATGAAGGGTAGAAGGGATAACTCAGACCTTATGGAGCCAAGGTCGACCCAATAACAGCAAGAAAGAAGCTTTAATGTCCAATACTTGAAATTCGATGTCAAAGTCTTCTCCCTCAATTTGAATTTCAGTGGCCAGGGTTCCGATGACATCTCGTCGGGTGCCATCATACACTAATATCCCTGCTCTGAAGGAATGAAATCCCCGGGCCCAAAGCCCAAAGTTGCTGCAGTACTCAGAGGACAAATATTCAGAGCAGACCCATTGTCGACTAACACTTCGGGTACCCTCTTCTTGTTGCAGATTACAGTAATTTTGAGTGAACGGGCGTGATCTCTTCCTTCAGAAGGTAAATCATCATCTATGAAAGATATTACCTTGGAAGCCCTAGTTAAAGCGACTAGGCTTACTAACTCATCGGGAGTGATCTCAGTTGGCACCTGAGCAGCATTCAACTCCTTGAGTACAACCTTCCTGTGCTTAGACGAAGACATAAGTAGGCCCCAAATGGAAACGTTTGCTTGGGTCTTCTTCAGCTGCTTCAACAGATTATCTTCTTCCTCATCTGCACTCGGCCTATTCTGCCCTTGATTCTCAGCTACTCTCACTGCTTCTGCAGGGTTTTCTGCTCTCAATTCGGCGGGCTTAAACACTCGGCCACCCTGGGTAACATGACGAAGCTCGTCACACTGATCTTCCAATAGAAGTGAATCATCCGCATCCATTCTTAGAACATACGGAGTTTCATTCATCTCTTCTTCCTCGAACTCATCCATCCTTAGAACATAAGGAGTTTCCTTTTCTGTCTCAACATCCTCATATCGAAGGACATATGGAGAGGACGCCTCTGCCAAACTGGTGCTGCCCCTCCAGAGGGCATAAGACCTTGCTCTTTCCATCTCCTCGATCTCCTCAGGATCAAACCTTAGAATATAAGGTTCATCAGGAGTGATTGCACAAATGAGAATGGATGGATCAAGAACTGGCTCCTCGACAAAAATGGCGTTCGTCAAAGGAGGAGGAATTGCACGATGATTAGGAAGGGGATTCTGAGTTACATTGGGCCTTTCCACCTCAAGCTTTCCCTTCTCTAACATAGTCTGGAGCGCATGCTTTAAGGCCAAACATCTTTCAGTGAGATGACCCGAATTTCTGTGGTATTCACAATATTGGTCTAATCTCCAATATGGGGGCAACGGGTTAGGTACTGGCCTAATATCAGGTAGTCTGATTTTATTATCCCTTATCAACTTTTTTAGAATCATAGGTAAAGGGTATGGGAGTGGATCAAAGTGCCTCTGAGGTTTCTGCTCTACTGGAGCCGGCGCTGGTCTTGTCACCTCTGTTACAGTCTTAGCCGCTGGGCGAACATAGTTTACGTGGTCAACTTCTTTCTGGACGACCACGGGTCTCTTTCCTTCCCTGATGTCTGATGGAAGTCTGGCCCTCAGACCCTTAGCTATTGCATCCTCAGTCCTCATCCCGGTCTTAATCAGATGGTCAAAATCGGTGTAATGCTGAGGGGACATAAAATGGAAATATTGCGGCGACAAACCCTTGATCACCAGCTTGATCTGATCTTCTTCTGATAGCCTCTCGCTTAGCTGGGCAGACTTTCGACTCCAACGACGGATGAAAAAGGTAAAGGTCTCTAGAGGACCTTGCTTTAACTGTTTGAGGTCCCTCTTGGTAACCTCTATCCCTTCTTCCATAGAAAACTGCTCTACAAATTTGTTGGAGATGCTTTGCAAGGTCTTCACCTCTACGGGTTTCCGACGCAGAAACCACTTCTTTGCGACCCCAGTAAGAGACATTGGAAAGACCCTGGCCATTTGTTCAGGAGCTAACCCATACTGATGCGACAGCTCGATGAACCACCTCATATGATGCCGGGGACATCCAGTCCCATCATATTTGTCATAATTGGGGGTTTTGAATTTCGGGGGCAAGGTGACTCCAGGAGACATTATCAGCTCGGATATATCGAACTGCTTTGGGCCTTGATGCTTCAAGCTTTCCATTTCCTTTGTCATCTTCTCCAATTCATCAGCTACCTGCTTCTCTTTATTATATCGGGCCATATCTGGAATGCAATATTCTTCAGCGTACTGCTCTTCTTCCAGGTCGACATCAATGGTACCCGATCCCGCGAGAGGGGCGTGGGGCGCGAGCCGCCGCGCTCTCTCTCTTGGTCTCTCGTACCCATGCGATTGGCATGTGCATTTTAATATTGATTTGAATTCATCTTTCCTGTGAACTTGGGATCACTAAGGCAATCCGAATTCCACACGAAAGAGACTGACAGAGTCGCCACCTAGATGTGGGATCTAGGACCCGTAATTAACCAGAAATCTAGACTCGCTACCTGGTTACAAGAATGGAAGGTATGGGGAGTTATCCACCACATGCACCATTCCTGCCCGATAATCGGTCTTCGATTCCAAAAGCTAACTCTTTTAAATTTATTTTAAATGGCTCATTCAACTCTATGTTAATGTGCGAACTAAGTGACATGCATCCTATGATCTAATTTCATTGTGGATCCTAAATGTGTGTCTTGATTCCTTAATTTGTCTGGATTCAATCTAAGTGACAGTTCTCCTAGAATTCTAATTTCATGGAAAGTCCTAAGTGATTTGATTAAGCATTTACAAGAAAATTAATATACGAAACACCACAATTTGTTGTGGTGCCGACTCGTGATTGGTATGCCATCAGACATCCAAGCTGCCTACGTACCCAAGCCTCACTGGGATCAGAGTCGACGTAGTTCGGTGCACCTAAGCCAAGTTACTTATGCCTAACTCAACTAAGACACCGACCTAGACGGGATTGACTATTTCAACAGTTTTAAGAGAAGTTATTTAATTCAAGTTGAGGATTTTATTATCTTAGGATTTCATCTAAGATGCTATATGATTCTTATCTGAATGCAAGTTGTCCCTTAGACTAATGCAGGTTTGCCTACATCCTAGTTTACTAGGCTTGTCCTAGGGAAAGATCGGGTGACTAGTGTAACTAGACCTATGGCACGGTTGCTATACATAGCAAAGGTCCGTGATGAGGCTGGACTCATAACTCTAGGACTCCCTAAAACCTAAGACTCCCTAAAACTTAGGACACGACACGACACCAGTGTTCCTAAATTGGGCTCTAAGGGTTCTTACGACGGAAACCGTGATCCAACGGTTCCGAAAGACACAAGACAAATCGATTTAAATTCTCGAGGTTAGTGAAACAAGGGATGGAAGAGATGATGAAATTGTGTGAGAGAATGAGAAAGATAGAGAAAGGTGTGACTGAACTTAGGAGTGCCAAATTTCCTACGTACCCCGTGATGGGGATCAAGCCACACGTAGTTCCACTGGCGAGGTTGCTTGGATTATGGAAGACGGAATTGGAATTTGGATCAGGAATCGGGTTTGTATTCGAGCATTGGACTTGAGATTCAGAAACATTGATTTAGCAATGGGATTTTGAAATTGGGAATTTGCATCAAAGAATTGAGCACAAAGGAATCATCAAGGGTTTGAATTTTGGGAATTCAGAATGGGCGGGCTTATGGGATTTAGCCAAATGGATTCAGACATGGGGCTCAGATTGTGTTGGAGTATGACTTGGCTTAGACTGGATTGGAACGGGTTGAGCCGAGGCTGGACCGAGTTAGGTCCGAGTTGGACCAGATTGTGGTTTGGTTCCGGGTTGGACTTGGTTCGCTCCAAAGTTGGACATGGGGTAGTTTGGGCCGAACTGTGTTAATTTGGGCTGAGTTGATTTGAGTCCAGGCTGAGCTAGGTAAAGTTGGGCGAACCAGGTTGCAAGATTGAGTTCGGGCTGCATAAGGTCCAAATTGGACCAGGAGGAATTGGGTCGCGGATTGGGCTTGGGCTGGGGTTAAGGGTGCAGGTTGAGACACGGGTTTGGGTAAGAGCTGAGTTGGGGTTAGGATCAGGTTGAGATGACGAAGCAGGAGCCGGAGCTCGGATTTGATGGGGTTAATGGTTAGGGTCAAGTGAGTCGGGTATAAGTTAGGAGCAGGTCCGAGACTAGCCATGATCTAACCAGGGGGAAGCAGGGTACGAACCAGGGAACAACCAGGGTGCAACCAGCAGCGAACCTGGGTGTAACCAGGGTCTAACCAGAGGTACAAGTCGGTTTGGGTTTGATTAGGTTGGGTGGAGTCTGTAGAAGATGGTGGTGGGTTTTGAAATGGAGAAGAGAGGGTTTAATAAGAAAATGGGTCAAAGCAAGGTGGAAATGGTGGCAACAGAGGAGCTAGGTGGTGGAGATGGATTTGGTCTTGGATTTTAGAGGTCAAGATGACCGGAATAAGTGGTGGTTGATCGGATTTAGATGGGATCGGAGAAGAATGGGTTGAGGTCGGAAATTGCAGAGATGGTAAATGGGAAGAAGAAGGTGGTGGATGATGGAGGTAGAAGAAGAGGATTTCAGTGGGTTTCGGTGGAAGAAGCTTGGTGGAGGTACGGCCGATGGAGGTGGTGGCTGGTTTTTTGGTTTTTTTGAAATGGGTTTTGGGGCTTGGATGGTACGGTTGGCGGTGGCAATCGGTGAAGAAGGTGGTGGCTGTAATGGTGGGTGACCGGTGATGGCCGCCGGGGAAGACGAGCCCAACACCCTCTTTCCCTTCTCCCTCTCTCTCTGTTTTTCTCTGTTATTCTTCCCCTCTCTGTTTTACAGAGAAATGGGTTTTTGTGGTTGGGGATTGGTGGGTGTGGCCGGCCGAATGTGGGGTTGGCCGGTGGTAGAGATGGATTTTTGGTGGGGTTTCGTTGGTATAGGAGATGGGGGATCGTGGCCGATGGGGGTGGAGGAAGAAATGGGGGTGGTGGCCGACGGTGGTGGTGAGTTTGGTGGAGGTGGCGGCTGACGGTGGAGGTTGCAGAAAAAAGGAAAGATGGAGGGGGAGGTGGCAGTTGTGGGTTTTGGGTTTGGGGAGATGGTGGAGGTACGGTGGTGGCCGGAGATGGTGGTTGATTTGCTGGTTTTTATGGTGTGGTGGTGGTAGTGGTGGTGCCGGTGGAGAGAGATCTGGCGGCAGAGAGGGTGGCTGGTAGGGATGGTGGAGGTGCGGTGGTGGCCGGAGGAGGTGGAAATGGTTTGGATGGAAGCCGATGGTGGAGCTTGATGGTGGTGGGGATGTGATGGTGGCGGCTTGGCCGGAGCTTGGAGTGTGGTGGAGGGAGGTGGGAGTTGGCTGTGAAGTGGAGGTGGGTAGTGGGTTTGGTGGTGACGGCCGCTGGGGAGTCGCCTTGCCTGAGGTGGTGGCCGGAATCCGGTTGGGTGGCCGGCGGCCGATGGAGTTGGTGGCTCGGTGGAGTGGGTTGGAGGTAGAAGAAGGTGGGTTGCGGTGGAGGTTGGAGGAGATGGAGGAGATGGTGATTGTGATTTTCTTTTTCTTTTTTTCTTTTTTCTTTTCTCTCTGGTTCTCCTCCCCTCTCCCCTCCTTGCAAATGAATCGTCTCCTTAAGAGGTTGGGGATGGTGATGATGAAGAGGGGAGTCATGAGCTGATGTCCCCCCCTTGTCCCCCCAAAATTTATCATATCATCATTGCCATCAAAAAAAAAAAAAAAAGAATTAAGAATTCATTTCTCTTGCGAATGTGAGAAAGTGGGCCACCCCAAAATGCCACTTGCTTCTCATAATGATGGCACTCCTCACTCTCTTCAATAATCAACCAACCGTCATTATTACCTTTGACTATCATCATACACAGAGAATAGGAATTAGACCCCACCAAATTGAGTGCCATCCTAATGACCGAATGCATGGTGGGCCCAACCCAATTTAGAACAATTCTCAAATCCTCCTCGAAGGATGATCTTAACCGTACAAGTGACAACCCTTAATGTAAATATGCTGCAGCTCTAGAAATCAGCCCCTTAGGACAATCCAAACCGTTCGAATGATGGGCCACAATTAATGATCTTGACCGTTCAAATAGTGGGCTGCGATGTGATTAGTTGTACCCTTGAAATTATCTCCGTAGAAAGATCCACCTTGTCCAATTGATGGGCTACCACCTTAAGATTTTTATTTTTCATAATAATGGGCCCATCCCAGACGAAATACACTATGCCCTCCATGGATATTGGTTTCGTTTATGCCTTTCATCAAAACAAAATGCGGACCCCCCTGTTTGATCCAAATCTAAACAAATGCTCAAGGCGGGCCCACCAAACGGATCCAAATTCTCCCTTGCTCGGATTCTTGTGAATAACCCCTCTCAACCCTTAGCGGAAAAAAATGCGAACATGGCGGAAATGATTGAAAAGATCAAGAAAGCATGAGAGACGGACACGGGGATGGAAAACACTGAAAAAGACTGATAACAAGAACACTAACTTCTTTGTTGATTAAGGTGGAGCAAAATGGGGTGTCTACAACATCTACTGGTGAAATGAAAGGACGGTTCAAGTTTGCAGGGCTCAGATTTGCAGGTATAACGGGAGGGGGTTGAACCGCAGGTGCTCTAGAAGTAGAGACCTTTTCATTAGACTGGGCTTTCATTTGGGCCATCTCTTCTTTCATGAAGGCCATATCCCGGGTAAGATTCACCATCATCTCTTGAATTTTAGCTAACGCATCATTGGGTTCAGCCATTTGGACAGATTCTAGGGATTCGGATGATTCAGATAAAGAGGGTGCGGATTGCTCAAGTAAGGTTAGCGGTTCAAATTGACGAATGAGTCTAGACGTGGTTGACTGTCTAGACCACGCAGGTTGACTGACACTTGAGGGAGCGATGTTTGCTCAATTTTAGAATCATGTGCTGAAAATTAACATACTAGATTAAAACGGTAATAATTGAGATAAAGTATTCTGAACCAATAAAGATAAGAGAAAATCATGAATACTGTTCCATTGATCAATAGTCAAATTGTAGTTACAATCAAAACATTAATCTTTGCTAACAATTGGATGAAAGTAACTATTTATAATGAAATTTGAAGAAATTAAAATGATAACTTCGTGAAAAGGAATATTCAAAGCTCTCCAATTCGAGTTCTCCGGTTTGCAGGCTCCTCCAGTATTTCTCCCTTCCGAAGTTTAGACGCGAAAGTAGATCTCCTCTCCGTGATTTTGTGTCTCCAAGCAGCTACTATGGATGCAATGAGATCAGGAGTAAGGTTTTCACAGCTAGGTGGTGTGATAACCTTAGGAGTACAAGAGTTTGCAGTAATCTGACGAGGGAAACACAAAGGTGCATAGAAAGATGATTTTTCTAAACCCATAAGATAAACAAATGAGTATGGGTAGGTGCTGGTGATAATTTGTGGACAGGATTGACTCACCCAACGAAATTGGTCTTCCCTTACATTCTGCAGCCAATGGTGCCATTCATTAAGCTGAGGTTGCTTGACCTTTGTCTTCCAAGAATGAAAACTCTTAAGAGTGTACACAATGCTATTTTGTGGCTGAAGGATGGTGAGTTTCTCACATAGCCACACATATAACAGCTTAGCACATCCGAAAAAATTATCCTGCACCTCTTTACTAGCAATAAGGTCTAAGCCATAAAAGGTTTCGGCTAGCATTGTAGGGACAGGATTTCTCCCCTCATTTATCTGATCTACTATCGTCAACAAAGTAAAAGGAGCGGCACTAGAGTCTCTGCGAAGGACATGGCGTGCAAAGACAGCAAAGACTAAGGTATTACGTCGACATTCCTGAAAACGGGAGTCAGCAGGATCGACGTTTTTGGAAAACAACTCAATGAGGGTCTGGAATGGCACATTTTTCTCTGTTAAGCAATGCAGAGTTTTCACAATCTTATTTTCGAATAATCTGCAAAAAAGATCATGAGGGGAGTCTATGCTCGAAGGTCGGATCCAAAGTCCCACAGGAGGAAGCTCTAACAAGGCACATCAATCTTCAAATATAGGACAAAGTTCAAAAGACCCAAATCGAAAGACATGAAAAACAGGGTCCCAAAATCCAGCAGCTGCTTGAAGAAACTTCCAATCTATACCGCGACTATTCAGATGGGTAAATGAACCGATGAAATGCTCAGCCACACTCCTTTCTTCACATCTTAACGGAGAAGATTTAACAGTCTCCGCTATCCATTTATCTAACAAATTATTCGCCATGATCAGACCTATCATTCAAATAGGACAAAGATCAGGAAGGAATAGGAATAACTGTGCACAGACAAATGACAAGGCTAACTCGACAATCAATTTTATGAAAATGATACCGTCTGAGACAATGAATTTTTATTTTTATCAAAGATGAGGGGTAAACAATAGATCAGAAAAATAGACCACGGCCATAAGATGACAGAAGTAGGCCATAAACCGGATCTAAATCTGGTGTTGAATACAACCAACTCTAAGATCAAGAGGATCAGAATGGTAGACCATGGCCATAGGGACAGCGATAAGCTATCGGCTAGATCTCGAGGTGAAATAGGTATACAGACAAACATATATCCTAATGAATAATATATATACAAATTGAATCTATGACACAACAAAAGAATAGATATACGATCAGAGGGTAACGAATAAATTGTGACCACAAGAGCGACACGTTCATGCCACTAACCTAGTGAGACTAAAAGGATGTAAATACAACTAATCAAACCAGAAGTTCTCACCAAAAAAGGGTTCTAAGCTTAATCAAGGCTATACACGGGAATCGAGACAAGGAAAACTGACTCTAAAGAATAGCCGTCATGCTCAAAATGTGCTGCGAAAAATTCAACAGCATAACGGCTAAGCAAGAAAGTCAAGGTAAGGTAAACTCATGGTTTAACTAACTCTAAAGAATAGCGGTCATGCTTAACAAGTTCTGCAAAAAATTTGACAGCATAACGGCTAGGCAAGAAAGTCAAGGTAAGGTAAACTCATGGTTTAACTAACTCTAAAGAATAGCGGTCATGCTCGAAATATTCTGGGTAAAATCCGACAGCATAACGACGCTAGAAAGGATTCCCACAACTCAACCCAAGGTATATGAATAACGGTGGTAAAATCAACTCATGATCTGTAAACGAAATCTAGTCACCAAAGAAAGGTAAGCAAATGAAGAACTGACCATAGGTGAAAACATATGACAGCGGGTCAAATCCTATAACCAACAGATCGAAGGACAAATCATGGCCAAGGTAATGGCGATCAAAACCCACTGACTAGGTTTAGATCTGAATAACGAATGGATAGAACTGATTGAAAAGAATAAGGAACTCTAACTAAGAGGAGAACCCTAATATATATAATCAGTACATATACGTATACATATATATATATATATACATCCTAACCAGGGGCACCAGCCCTAATCTAATCTAACGGAGTCGAGAAAGTCTTGACTCAAAACAGACTGATGAGTGTGCTAGGACCGTGTTGTAACCATATAAAATGAACTACCCTAGTCTACAAAGGGGACAAGGCTCCTAACTCTAGGCTCCACATGTGTGGGCAACACATGTTCGACCCTATATGAATGCACTATACTTATATAAACACAGGTACTTCCTAGTTGGGTTTCACTAAGTCAGTAAGAATATACATAATATATAAAACAAAGTAGGGCTCCCGACTCAATCTATCGGGTACTATGTATATGAACCATACTTAATATGTATAACAAAAGTACGCCCAATGTTATACATAGTATGCTTCATTGCTCATCGGCTGCTGTAGACAAAAGTACGCCCAATGTCTACGGCTGCAGCACCGGCGCATAGTTTTGAAAATAGATTCAACAGTACCATCAAGGTGTAATGACATCTCAGTCGGGCACGCATTGAATCTATCCCGTGGAGCCAATAATGAAAAACAATGAAAGACAATGAAAAAAAAAATATGACAATGCATACTGTGCAGTGTGTGAATCCCTTGTTTTAATTACGCACCTATCTGGTGCCCCTGGATTCTAACGATAGAATTCCCATTTAAAACGATTTTAGCTCAAATTTCACCAAAGTTAATAAAAATGGCATTTTTATAGAGTTAGGCAATGTTTCAAGAATTCCCCAGCAGAGTCGCCAGCCTGTGGACCCCGATCCGAGGACGAGTGAGGGAACAGGCCCTAACACCCTCAGGATCATCCACAACGTGAAGGAGAGCTCTACCAAGGAACTCTCGAAACTGTTGTCACCCTCACAGCATAGCATGAGTGGCGATATAAAAAGAAAGAGATACATCCTGATCCAGAACCAGGGCTCAAAACCAAGATATATCTGAAAATAACTCAGAGTCGCCATCCATGGATGAGCCATGGAACCAAAACAAATGCTCTGTTTGCAATGGATAACCAGAGATACAAAAGGTCCGTGCCTGATGACGAATGGGGAAGGTCTGAAGAGCGCCCCCAATTCGCCCGAGTGCGAACACTTGGTCTCTTATGCCATTTATTATTAACCTCGAAGAGTTTTGGACAAAAATCATGTGAAATGAGAACAATCCTCAGAGTCGTCTACCTAAGCATGCATTTCCTGAGGATAAAGATAATAAGCACCCATAAAATAAAATGAAAGATGTGTTGCCTAAGCATAGCTAGGTTATGAGTGACATGCCTAAAGGATGTCTAAGTTCTGATGTGCAAACACATGCAAGCTATAGCTAAAGGTATAGGATCAGTACAAGAAAGTAAGAAAACACATCAAAAGAAATACAATAATTACACAACAAATCCTAAGACTCTAAATGATTAGCCCGAGTCCTCGGATGGTCTGGTATTCATCCAAAGAAGCCTACGTATCCCCGCTTCCATGAGAATCAAGGCAACGTAGTTCTTCGCACTTATTCTAAACTAGATTCCTAAGACACCTAGACCTCTATCTTAGACTTAATCTAAAAGACCGGACTAGTTCTTAAAGCTTATTGTACGATTATTTAAATTCCATTGAATTGTGAATTTTAGGACACCCTATATGCCTTAGCTAAATGCAGGTTAGTCCTAAGCTAATGCAGGTGGTTCCTACAACCTACGTGTAACTAGGCTGTATGCCCTAAGGAAAACAATAGGTTCGCCAACTGACCGAACGGAGGCGCTCCTAGCTAGGACAAACTCCTAACTCTAACACAAACACAAACAAGCACATAACAAATCAAAGACGAACTCCTAACTCTAAAACTCTCTATCTAGGACAAACTCCCAACTCTAGAGGAAGATCTTTTGAAAACAAGGTTTTAAAGGTTGCTTATTCAAAAAGATTTAAAATGCTATTTACAAAAAAAAGTTTGGCTGGACTTGGGATATGGATCCCAAGCTGCACTACGTACTTCATGGAAGAGGATCAAGCCAACGTAGTTCGAAAATCGAACTTTCCTAACTAAAACCTAACACTCCAAATGATTTAAGGGTTTTAATATTTTTCAAATGTTTTTGATATTTTTAAAGTTTTCAAATATTTTTGATATTTTTAAATTTCTAATGTTTTTGGATTTTAAAGCTTTTCCAATACTCTGAACATTTAAATGTTTTCAATCTTAAAGGGAACACGCAAGTAACACCACAAACTAGGGCAAAGCCCTAAATCCAAAGGGAAAACCCCGAACAAACAAATAGCGTCTCAAAGAGACAATCCACAACAAGAAAGTTAGCGTCCCAAGAAGAGAGAAAAACGATCCAAGATCCCAAGCAAGCCAAAGCTCTAATAAGACTGAGTTAGTCTCTAATCAAAGCGAAGTAATCAACAACTCTAAAGGAGAAACTCCTAACTAAAAACACTAAAGAGGGGTACAAATGAGTCAGTGACTCTCTAATAACGCTACCAAGAATGGGGGTAAAAATGAGTCAAAGACTCGCTCTAAAAGAGGAGACCACTCTAACATGAGGCTAGGTAAGCCTCCTAAAAGGGAAACTCTCTATATGAGACAAGTCTTGTCTCCGATACACAAATGACGTTAGCAAGGGTTCTGATGAGACTGAGTAAGTCTCCTATATACAAAAGAGGGGTACACTACTTGGACTGAGCAAGTCCCCTAAGGATGGGCTTGGGCTAGCGCCTTCATCGCCCTTACAATGGGGGAAAAAAACTAATGTCTAAAAATATCCAAAAGGCTGGGCTAGCCTACTGAAATAAAAGAGGGGAGTGCTACAAGGACTGAGCAGGTCCCCTAAGGATGGGCTTGGGCTAACGCCTTCATCGCCCCTGCGCGTACTTTATTATCAAAATCAATTCTTGGTTCTATTTCTTCCCCCTTCTCTTTTTTTTTTTTTTTATTCCCAAATTTCAATGTCTAAATAAAAGTAAGGACATTCTGCCAATAAAAATCCAATTTTCAATCAACTATCTTAGAAAAAAAATATATCATAAGCATTCCAACTCCTTTAACCTCTTGTTCACTTAAGACATCCATTGAAACCTAACAGAATACGAAAGGGAAAACACACAACTACCAATGTCACCTTATTATAGCCAAGCTGCATGCAGATATGCGATTTTATTAGCTATAGCCTTTAAACATTCTGGAATTCAAGATATGAATCTGCCCTTCAATGACTAACTACCTTAGCTACGGCAAATGACAAATGGATGCTCTTAATACACAATAATCATAGACCTAATAATTATAAACAGAACAAGAAATCAAAGTGTCAGCAATGCATTCATGATAGCTGCAACAATACAAAATATCCGAACTGAAATAAAACCAAACTGAACATATACACGATGATATGTACATAGCTAAAACCAAATTAAACATACTCATGGTAATAAAGGCACAACTGAACTAAAGTGATTTTGCTTACAAAACCTACATGGGATCATATTCAAAGGTGATAGCATCGATCAAAATAAACCATTAGAAATACAGAGATCACCGAAATCCCACATCAACCAGAGAAATTTTGGATAAATTCTCAGAAAGCGGTTAAACCTTATTAAGAATAAAAAGTAATAGGTAATAACCTTTGCAAGGATAAATAAAAATAAATAAATAAATAAATCTATAGCCACACCGAAAAGATCTAACAATAATTAGAAGCCCTGAAATAAATAAATAAATAAAAATGAAAATACCTGTAACTTAAGGTGATAGGAGACTTGATAGAGGATTGGAGAAGAAAGATTGTGACCGGAGCTAATGGATATCAAGTGGAAATTTCAGGGATGGCTGGAGGTTGTTGACTCGGTGGAGATGGATGGCCGGGGTGAAGGTGATTAAAAAGGTTTTAATGGGCAGGGGTTTTGAGGGAGGAGCTTATGAAGAGGGTTTGAAATAGTTCAGATCTATTTTAATGGGTATGAAAGAAAATGAGGCCGGAGAAGAAGATGATGGGGAAAATGGTGGGTGTGGGTTTGGGATGTGGGTTTTGAGAATAAGAGAAGAAGAAGAAGGAGAATGGGTTTGATGGTGGTGGATCAAGGGGATGGGGAAGATGATGATGGACGGCCAAGATGGGGAGGCCGGATCTCCGGCGAGACACCGGGGAAGATGGAGATGGGCAGAGCTTTCCACCTTCTTTCTGTTTTTCCAGAAAATGGGTTTTGGGTTTGATGGTGGTAGAGGTTGGAGATGGGTTTGGGAGTGTGGCTGAGAAGGATGCAGGTGGAGATGGGTTTGAGGGTGACAGACCGGATTTAATGGAGTTGGCCGGCGGAAATGGGTTGGCCGGAGCTAGTGGTGATGATGGACGGCGGCTGCAAATCCCCTTCTTCCACTCTCTCTTGCGGCTCTCTTTTCTTCCTCTGCAATTAGGGTCTGATGATGGAGCTTTAGGTCGATTCTAATGGTGGAGAGGTTAAGGAAGATGAGAGACAAATGAAATGGGTTTGGTGGTGGCTGTGATGAAGATGGAGATCGAAGTTGCGGCTGAGAAGGTGGAGAGATGGCTCGTTGGAGGAGATGATGGAGGAGGTGGGTGGTGGAAAAATGGAGGAGGGCTTGCCGGATTCCGGCCGAAAATGAGGCCGGAGAAGAAGATGGTGGGGGATAATGGTGGGTGCGGGTTTGGGATGTGGGTTTTGAGAATAAAAGAAGAAGAAGAAGGAGAATGGGTTTGATGGTGGTCGATCAAGGGGATGGGGAAGATGGGTTTGGATTTTTAGGGGTTTCTCCTCTCTTCTTTTTTTTTCTTTTTCAACGAAAATGAGGCCTCCCCTGCAAACCCTAGTTTGATGGGTTTTTATTAAAAAGAGATGATGAATTTGACCCCCCCCCCACTTCTCCCTTGGACAGCCCCCGTATGGTGAATTTATGACCATTTTTTATACTAGCAGGGGAGGCCACGGGCAATGGCGAAGGGGAAAAATTTATGGAAAATCTCTCCCTCCTATTGATCCTAGCCCTTCAAATCCGCTTTTGTTTAAGGGCTGGGATCAAAGGAAGCCTAATTACCTAGGATTCCCCTCTGGCTAATTCTAGTCCTAAAGCTCTCACTAACCTAGCTTAGGGCCTAATGGTGACTTGGAGGGGAAGAAAAGCATCTTCAGAAATTACGAAATTGCCCAGGTTCAGGATAATACACCCCCTAATTGTGTTGTACACTAATCTGTGTACCCACATATCCTCCTGGACAGCCCAAAATGGCAAATTTGAACTGGTTTTCTAAATTCCAACACAACCCCTTTTCTGACTAAATCACCACCCTTCTGAATTTGCCCCACGACACTGTCTTAGCTTGTTTACTAGGCAGACGCGCACGGATCTTGACGAAATTTTACAGGGACCCTGGTGGGACCCTAAGCTAGCCTAGGGCACAATTTGGGACCTTAGAACACTAGTTTATTAGGGCAATTATTTAAAATAAAACATTAAAGGGTTCGGTCAAAATGGGGTGTCTACACTTATACTTTGTAAAGTTTTCAAATTTCAAATTTGTTCTTATGTTGTGTAATATTTGTGTTATAAATACAACAAAGATCACACTCACGAAACACTGAGGTGACACCAATTATTCTATCCTGTTGCAAGTTTCTTTACACACGAAAACATATAACTTGAACCAAACCATTTCAATTGTTATTTAGGCTCCGTTCCTTTCAACGTAAAAATGGACGTAGAATTTGTTTTATACGTCGAACGGAACGGAGCCTTAGAGGGACATCCAATTACAATAATGTCCTACTTAATTAACTATAATCATATGATTCATATCATTTCCTTTTAAATTCTGGAAAGGCAGAAATTTTTTTCCATAGGAAATGTTTTTCCGGCAATCCAAACGGGACCAAAGTGAAAAGATGTGAACAATACAAGTAGAAATTATAAGAAGGATACAAGTAGAAAGGCTAATCATCTGAACCTTTATAGATAGAGTATATAGAAAGTGCTAGAAGTATTATGATATTAGTAATCTATGCGCTAGTGATATTCTGATGTAATTAAGTTCACACTAATCACATGTATTCTAGGCTTATATGCTCCACGAGGGATAACATTTTATATTATCTGGTTTTAAAGAAAAATAAGAGCAAGGCCCACATGGACGCTAAACAGTATACCCTTCTTATACACGCGGCCGCCACCAGAAAGTCACCCCATTTTTCTATGTTTCCCTTGAACTATTAGGAGTTTTTCTTGTTCCTAATCATCCATTCTATATTAGTCACTGATCAAATGGTACGGATTGTCAAACTAGTGTAATCTCCAATATCAAAGATATGAACGGACCAGATGATGGCCGAAATAATCCTAACCATGGTTATGGCCTTAGCAAGATCGACGACCGAGATCATATTTGTTGATTAGTTATGGTTATATGAAAAGACATAACCATTTAGAGAAGAGATGTGAATGTATTGAAAGGTTGGTGAGGGATGAGCCAGCGTGATGAGGAGTTGCGTCCCTTCCCTTGAACATCTATAAAACTCTTCATGGGTCCCTACTTGCACACATCGATTATCGCAGCCCATCCTTTGCAATCCACGACAAAAGGAAGAGGAAGCCAGTCCCCATCACCGTAGGTTGTGGAGCAAGGAGAAACTCAAAGAGGAATTCTTTCCGACATAATAAGAAAAAAACATGCATAGCTCCCGGTATGTTGCTTTTCTATTTCAATTCAATCCATATTGTTAATTGCATTTTTCTCAAAGTTGGACGGCCAAAGATCTGTTGCTTGTGTTCCTGTTGTATTGAACACTATCATGTGGTATCAGAGTCACGGTTCCGATGAGAAAATGGCGAGAAAATCGCATTAAAAGTGATTGAAATAGGATTTGTGAAAACTTGTATTTTGAGTGCCTCCATCAATTCTGGAGTCAGATCGATGATTAAATGGCATAGAAACATTGTTCGTATTCCCGAATCCAACGCAATAAACGGTTCGTCGATCCGATGTCTGGATTCCGTTTGGTGGCGATTTAAAGATCAAAAAATCACTTTTGGGGAAGTTTTGGACCTCGCCAAAAAACAGTGTGCCGCCGGCGACCGGATATTTTCCAGCATGGTTACAAAGTTCATCGAAAGACGAGTCCAACGGCGTATTGTGCGCCTCAATCAGATATCAAATGAACCCACAGTGATAAATTGAAATTTTGGTGTTTTTTTTTTTGGAATTTTCTGAATTTTTCTGAAATTTCTACTGTTTGGGAAAGACGATGGACAGTAACGGGCAGATGCGCGCGGGCCCGTTAAGGATCCATTAAGGATCCGCACACTGTTTGCCACCAGACTTGGCCCAAACCGGCCCATAACTGTTTTTGGCTCAGTTCGGCCCATTTTTGTGAGATTTTTGGCCGAGCTATAGTAGTTTTGGGGTTTTGCACCCTTCTGACCCCATTTTTGGGGTTGGTTTTGGCATTTGGGATCTGTATCATATAGGTACAGTGTAAATTTCAAAACTTTTGACTTTATAAGTTGATTTTAAGTCAAATATTTTGGAGATTTGGGCCGTTCTGGACCTATTTTTTAGGACATTTTTGGTATTTAAGCACTGTATTTATAGCTACAGTGTAAAATCAAGACTTTTGGTTTTGTAAGTTTGATTTAAGTCAAATATTTTGGGGTTTTAGACTTGGGTTAGACCATTCCTATGGTTTTAGACCATTCTGAACCCGTTTCCAAGGTTTGTTTTCTTGTTTGGAGTCTGGATTTTGAAATTCCAGTGTAATTTTATAACTTTTGGGTTTTTTAAAGTGGGCCTTGAGTTTGATTTTTATTTCGAACTCTTAAAGAATTAACTAAATGCCATGGAGACCCAATTATGTAAAGTTTTGATGTTGTTTAATGATTAAAACTCAGTCAATGAACACCTTTGGTTTCTAATTCTTAACTTAAGAACCCCTATATGTTGTTTATATGCTTTATGTTTTGCATATAACTTAAGGGTTAACATGATTAGTTGAAATTATATATGGGACTAAACTTTTAACTTGAATGCACATTAGTTCATGCCAGATATGCTTAAAACCTAAGCTTATGGTTATAATAAACTGATAGTGTGTATTTTCAAAACCTAAAATATTGAATTATGTTTGATCATGGAACTTGAAAGTTGGTTTTGTATACACAAGTTTATTACATTGATCATTATTTTTAGTTGAAATTGAACTATATCTTGTTATGATTGGTCACTAAATGAATGAACAAATAACTGCAATTCCGACTGGGAAACGAAATCGCTTAATGTTAAGTGGTTAATTTTGAGAACCGTGTCGCATACAATGACACATTTATGGACTATGAACCACTTTTAATTGCGACTATTTGTCCAAGAGCAGCACTTAGCCCAACGGATGACTGTTGTTTTGCACAAATAGGCGGTGTGAGAGGGCTAGGCCTGGGTAACCTGGTTTGGGGTTGTGCTTCTGCCCAACGGTGATGTGCGCCTCAAGTATAGGGTTATCTGGCCCTAGTTGGTCTCATATGAGAGCTAATTGTGTGCCGTGGCACGGCCCAACGGACGGCCCACGGTGACACGCCTGGTGTCTCGCCAGAATTACAATATTGTGATTTTCTGAATTGAAAATCGTTTGTGTGTTGTGGCACGGCCCAACGAACGACCCACAATGCCATGTTTGATGTTTCGTCGGAGTCACATTTTTGTGTTTTTTGTGATTCTCGCCAATCTAACTAATTTTCCCTTAAGATAGATTGACTGAGTATTGTATGTGAGAACCAATTGTGTGCCGTGGCACGGCCCAACGGACGACCTACGGTGATGGGGACCGGCTTCCTCTTCCTTTTGCCGTGGATTGCAAAGGATGGGCTGCGATAATCGATGTGTGCAAGTAGGGACCCATGGAGAGCTTTATAGATGTTCAAGGGAAGGGATGCAACTCCTCATCACGCTGGCTCATCCCTCAAACAACCTTTCAATACATTTACATCTCTTCTCTAAATGGTTATGTCTTTTCATATAACAATAACTAACCAACAAATATGATCTCGGCCATCGATCTTGCTAAGGCCACAACCATGGTTAGGATTATTTTGTAACATCATATCATTTCCTTCTAAATTCTGGAAAGAAAAAATTTTCTGGGAAAATTTTTTCCATAGGAAATGTTTTTTCCGGCAATCCAAACAGGGCCAAAGTGAAAAGATGTGAACAATACAAGTAGAAATTATAAGAAGGATATAAGTAAAAAGGCTAATCATCTGAACCTTTATAGATAGAGTATATAGATAGTGCTAGAAGTATTATGATATTAGTAATCTATTCGCTAGTGATATTATGATGTAATCAAGGTCACACTAATCACATGTATTGTAGGCTTATATGCTCCACGAGGGATAACATTTTATATTATTAGGTTTTAAAGAAAAATAAGAGCAAGGCCCACATGGACGCAAAACAGTATACCCTTCTTATACACATGGCCGCCACCAGAAAGTCACCCCATTTTTCTATGTTTCCCTTGAACTATTGGGAGTTTTTTTTTTTTTTCCTACTCATCCATGCTATATTAGTCACTGATCAAATGGTACGGATTGTCAAACTAGTGTAATCTCCAATATCAAAGAGATGAACGGACCAGACGATGGCCGAGATGAAGCTCCTAATGCTTTATAAATATTGGTAATTATTGATAAATCTGGACCTTTAAACCTTGGTTAAGCTTCTAATGATCATAAATATGAAGTTGAGTTAAGTCACCCTCTAGTGTATTTATGACTACCCTTTCACACTACAAGCTGTGGCCCAAGTAAGAAGAAGGGGCGAATATATCATTTCCCTTTTCAGACATTATGTTTTAGTTTAACCATATATACAAACTGAACATTAAAGCCTCCTTAGAAGGCATTAACAATATCATACGTGAAACTATATTAATTATTATCTAAAATTAACCCTATTCCACTTCAAAACCATTTGTATGAAAGATCATATGCAAAATTATTTTTAGAGGTAACCAAAGAGGCCAAAAATTTCTATGGTTCTCTACCTCGAATAAAATTAATTCTAATGTTTTGGTAAGTAATCATGGAGTTTTATCTAACTAAGACTGACCGGCCACTAACCTTTTCTATGTATGATTTTTATATTTACTTAGAAAAATGTTTTTTGCTGTAATAAAGTTCATCCTTCAGCCAATCAGACCCTAAATTAAGAGGGATTTGCTAAGCTGGCTTTTCGCAGCTGGTCTGTCACAATTCAGACCAGCCACCTCTGGTCAGCCACCTCGTGAATGGAGACAACACCCAAATTAAGAATATAAAGCTACCTTACGTACACGTCCTTCTCTGTGTGCCTGGTTGAGTAACTTACTACTTTACGCTTGTGACTTAATCAATGCTTCAATTGGTGACTTATTCAATGCTTCAATTGGAAAACTCAGCCTCAAAACGCCCTGTAATAAATAAAAAACTTCTCTAGAAGGATCAGAATCTGACTTGGATAGTAATCTCCTAACCAGGAGTTTGATTTTGTTATTTTTTATTTTCAGTCTTAATATTAATCACAATTGAATTGAAAACAAGGCAACCTAAAGGCCTTGTTCATTTTAGACTCGGACAACCAATTGTGAATCCAAAACCTATTATTGGACTCAAAATTACATTTAGGCCCTGTTCGTTTTAGATTATGACAGACAATTGTGAGTGCCAAACCGATTATTTGACTCAGGATGCCAAACTGATTATCGGTTGTCATAATCGTAAGCGAACAGGGGCTTAATTTTGGGAAATGTTATCAGCACTACTCTATTTTGTTGAGGGCACTCCTAACTTTATTAAAAGTACGGTATGTCCCACACCATAGGATGATCCGAACCGTCCATTAGATGGGCCACAGCCTAAATAGGTTGTGCCCCAAAATTTAATTCCATAGGTTGACCCTAATCCTACGATCTATCGAGGGTTAGATCAACCCTCTAACATTCATATCGAAGGGTTAGGATTAACCTACATAAATGATTTTTTGGGCACAACCTATTTAGGCTGTGGCCCATCTAATGGACGGTTTGGATCACCCTATGGTGCTCGCCATACCATAGTTTTAATAAAGTGAGGAGTGCCCTCATCAAAATACAGTAGTGCTGACAACATTTCCCTTAATTTTGAGTCTAATAATAGGTTTGGGACTCACGATCCGTTACCGTAATCTAAAATGAATAGGGCCAAGGCATGAAGGTGATATATAAAATTCAAGCGATTTCCAATTTCCAACATCTCTATTTTACTTCATGTTCGGGTAGGTCGTGTTGTTAAATCAAGGTGTGGGAATATCATTTCTATATAGGTACTAGCATTCCTGGCCATGCTATGCATGGATGTAAACTGTAAAATAATGGGGCCCATCCCATCAAAACATCAGGTGTAAAATTGTGGACCCCACACTATGCAAAATGTAAAGTATAGTTGTAGTGTCGTTATATTATATACCCAACAAAGTATAGGTGTAGTGTTGTTATTCAACTCTCTTGAGTTTCTATGGACAATACAATTCCAAAAGGAGACTGATATCCCCATTTTGCCATATTTAGAGAGTGGCACAGGCACTACGCACTTTATTATTACACTTTTATAATTGGACACTGATTGCATCTTGAGTATTATTATAATAGCCATGAAAAACTAATTAAAAAAGTGTAAAACAAAGAGGAATGCCATCATCCCCTTCGTAACAATGGGCTGACATTCTTATATTAATGCACCACTAGAGATCATAAGAGCACCTTCTTGTTAAATGAACTCTCCTTATCGTTGGTGGGTTTAGCTCATCTACCTAAACTCCACTGAGTACCCTATTACAAGAGAGAGAGAGAGAGAGAGAGAGAGAGAGAGAGAGAGAGAGAGAGAGAGAATGCACTCTAAGCCACCCCAATAATAAAATGCCAAACAAAAACTCCACTAACATAAACAATATAAACTAGACGGACAATTGCCAGCATCATCCTTCCACGAACTGTGCTTGAGAGATCGGATATGGCTCAAATACACTTACCCCAATCCAATAGTTTTCTTTAATCAAAGGTTGGATGTTAGCTTCAAAGATGGTAAAGGAATAGTAGAGCTACCACTGGCCTTCCAGGGCCGTAGTAGTCAATTAAAAATGTGTAAATCAAATAAAAGTGTATCAAGGGAGCACGAATATAGAATTTTTTAATTTAATCTCAAGGAAGGGGCTGATATCGGCACTGGCATGTTTTGATAAATGATAATGGTACTCTCACTTTGTTTTACTCTAATAGGTTTTCCAAAGCTGTCACAATACTCAGATGCTATCTGACATCCGAAGTGTTAAACAAAGTGAGTAACGCCCTTATTGAAATACTAGTATTCAGACCCATGCTATGCATATACGGTTGTAAAATGATGGGCCCCACGCCATCAAAACATGAGATGTAAAATGGTGGGCTCCAGTCAAATGCATAGATTTGGGTAGGGACGGTAGACCCCCACCTCATTAGTAACATTATGGGAAAATTGGTGGGTCCCACCTTCTAGATTGGTGTGGGTAGAGACAGTTGGCATCACCCGTCCTAGACATGGTCATTAAATATTGGGCCCCACCCCATCATAGCATGAGGTGTAAAATAGTTGGTCCCATGATATATGTATAGGTTTGGATAGAGCTGGTGGGCGCATCGGAACAAGTGTAAAATAGTGGACTCTACCCATGCTATTATTGGGTATAGAATATAGGCCCATCCCATCAAAAGTTTAAAACATGGTATAGGGGAAAATACTTTCCAGGAAAAACTTTTTCTAAAAAAGGCTAATGACATTTGAAATGTTACATGTTTCGTAGTATAGATAGATAGATGGTGGTGCGGATATCACTACCCAAAAAATATTACCACTCTGTATTTTCCAGCCCACTTGAATGTTGTGTGTACTAGTTGATAGAGGGACCATTGATCTGATGGGCATGAGAGGGCTAACCAATCGTTTCAGGTCCCATGTTGAACATAGCTCTAATTACGATTGAGGTATGTAAAAAATAAAAAACTTATTAAAATCTTGGTGCGTGCCGCTTTGTTAATTGGCGATCAAAGGTCTAGAATTAATCATCCAATATGAGAAGGTCCAGGACCGATGGGACTTGTGATGGCCGACAATATTCATAAACCCAAACGTGGCATTCCTTCATGCATGTGGTACGATAGATAATTTTTCATAACAAACAAGAACGATTTTTGTATGGGAAAATGTTATCAGCACTACCATATTTTGATGATGGCACTCCTCACTTTATTAAAAAGTACAGTATGGCCCACACCATAGGATGTGCCCCAAAAATCATTTCCATAGGTTGATCCTAACCCTCTAAGATTCAGTCCCTCTATAGTCGGAGGGTTAGAATCAACCTATGGAAATGATTTTTGGGGCACAACCTATTTAGGCTGTGACCCATCTAATGGACGGTTTGGATCATCCTATGGTGTGGACCATACCTTACTTTTTAATAAAGTGAGGAGTGCCATCATCAAAATATCGTAGTGCTGATAACATTCCCTTTTTTGTGTTTATTCCATGTTTTGGTAATGAGACCAACTCACCTTGTTTTACCCTATTTAAACAGCTGTCAAGTGTCAAATCTGAGGGAAATGATATATATTCGCTTTTCTTCCTCAGCCCACCTCCTGTAGCGTATTTACAACGCCTCTTTTTATCCGAGGAGGTGGTGGCCTACCATTTCCCAAATTCTAATAGCTTTTGACAGCGGTTTAAAAGGGAAAACAAGGTTAGATCGTCCTATTATCAAAACATGATCGTGTAGATATAAGCATCCATTTTAAGTTTCGACCCTCCCTTAAAATGCGCACTATGGAGTATTTTAGATTTCGAATCATGAATTCATGATAAGATAAACAGAAAACGTGAACGTATAAAACCAGGTTATAACTCTCTCTCTCTCAAAAGCTCCTTTATAATCACTCCACGTTAGAACTCCCGTGATTCTCGTCCATAAAAAAAGCAATTTCTCGGTAAGATCTCAAATTCTCACCATTCGATGATGATCACAGTCTTGATTTTTCTCCTTGGAAAAGAGATGATTTTTTTTTGTTCGAAGATCTAGGTTTTCAATGAAGATCTATGAATTTTATTTTCTGAAGGAGAGATGATTTTGGAATTAAAATTAGGGTTTTTGATGAAGGATGTTTGATTGCATGCATTTAGGAAAATTGATTTTATTTTGATTTTATAGATATAAATGTTTTGGATTTTGTTATAGATTGTTGGAATGGTGACACCTAGAGCTTCTAGGATTAAGGATAACGAAGAGGAGGAGGAATTTGAAGTGGAGGAGTTGAGAGATCGGATTAACTCATCACGTGCGAGTCGATTCGACTTGCTTTCAAAGGAACTCGGACTCGAATGGAATCGGAGACGACTCACTAGAGAAATCGTTATTAATGGACTCAGAGGTTGTTCTTCAGGATTCGTCTTTCCTCCTGATAACAGGTCTCTCTCTCTCTCTCTCTCTCTCTCTCTCTCTCTCTCTCTCTCTCTTATTCCGTTTTGAAACAGTAGAAAGAAAGCCATTGAAAAAAAACACAACCGTAGAAAGAAACTACTTCGTTCTTTTTGGGGGAGTTTTTAACTTTTTATATGATAAAAGGCCTTATAGTCTATTATTATTTTTCAAAAAGTACCGTACGGCCCACACTATAAGATGATCCAAACCGTCCATTAGATGGGCCACAAACTAAATAGGTTGGGCCCTAAAAATCATTTCCATAGGTTGATCCTAACCCTCCGATCTATAGAGGGACCGCATATTAGAGGGTTGATCCTAACCCTCTATAGATCGAATGGTTAGGATCAACCTATGAAAATAATTTTTGGGGAACAACCTATTTAGTTTTTGGCCTATCTAATGGATAGGTTTTAGGAGATATTTCATAGGAGATTTTATATGGTGGCCAACCTTTACACATGTACCGAGAGAGAAAACCCCTCACCCTTGATTTTTTATCCAAGCAAGCTTTTGTTGGATAAAAAATCAAGGGTGGGGAGTTTTCTCTCTCTCCGCCTTTGTTTCCACACGGTCGGCCACCATATAATTTCTCATTTCATAGTGTAAACCCGAGTAGTCCAGTATTTTTCGAAAATTGAGATTTATACGGTGTTAGCCCGTGTAGTTCGATATTTTTGAAAAGTACTGTAAGGCCCAAACAATAGGATGATGCAAACCGTCCATTTGATGGGCCACCACGTAGATAGGTTGTGTTTCCATAGGATGATTACGACCCTCTGATTTATAGAGATTTTCATATGATGATTTTAACCCTCCGTTCTATAGAGGTTTTCTTAATTAATGTGCAGTTCCTCTATATATCGGAGGGCTAGGATCATCCTATGGATATGATTTTTTGGACACAACATATTTACTATTTTTGAAAAGTGCCGTAACCGCACCATAGGATGATCCAAACCGCTCATTTGTTGGACCACCAGGTAGATAGGTTGTTCCCCAAAAATCATTTCAATATGATGATTTCAACCCTCCGATCTATAGAGATTTCCAAAATGTGTAGTTCCTCCATATATTGGAGGGCTATGATTATCCTACAGAAATGATTTTTCGGGCACAATTTATTTACATTGTGGCCCATCAAATGGACGGTTTGGATCATCATAGGTGTGGGCTGTAAGGTAAATTTTTAAATATACTGGGCCATTCCGGCTTACACTGGGCCCCATCTTTGAAATTTTGGCTCTCATTTTGATGGGGCCCACATCTGTTAAAGATCTAAGATGGGGCCCACATTTTAATCATTTTGTAATCATTGCGTGCGTGGCATGTGATGATGATTGGGTCCAGCAACAGTTTTGAGATTAGGGTGGAAATTTCATTTCTAAGTAGAGAAAGTTGAAAGAAAAATGACCATAAAACTCCTTGAAACTGAAACTGAAGACAAACAGAAGGGGGTGGAAATATCATTCTCGTTGGGAAACAAAACTGCCGTTTTAAAGGGTTGAAAATGCTATTAGACTAGGAAATTGATCTCTATAGAACTTAGTTTGGAGATTTTATTTTCCAATTGGAAGTGTTTTCCTTCTATATATGATAAACGGGCGTATAATTACTTGGAAAATACAGAGATAAAAAAAAAAGAACATTGGGGCCCACCTATTTGGATGATCCAAATCATTCATTTGTTGCTCCCCACAGCTGGCCATGCCGCAAAAAACTTCTCTATGAAGGATATTCCTGAGTCCTAATCCTTCATTTGTGGTAGTTTTTTGGATATATAGGTGGGCAATACTCAACTTTCTTTGCCGTGTATCTGATCAAATCTCGTATGATAGATACCCCTTTGGCTGTACTAATAATGTACACGGAAAAGGTAACAATGGTGGCGTCATGGTTTGTTTTTTTCTAGTCTGAGCCTAACACTTCATTAGCAATAAGGCATAAAAACACTACATGACATAATGCTGGCTCTCCAGCTTGGTCGGAAATGAGCTTTTCCTTTTAAAAAATGTTGAGCAGTCTTTAATCTCCAACCTTAAAAGGACTTGGATAGTTACATGTCTTTCGATAGGACACTCTCCACATGAACGGTTCTAATGATGCCACTCACAAATAATTTTTAAATACGGTGCTTTCATGGTGTCATTTAATCCAATTTTTTTAGATTCTAAGAATGTTATGAACCTAAGTGGGGGACCTGCCTAGGTTGGGGCTATGTGGGTCCCAGCCTGGTATGAGATAGGTTTAAAAAATGTTATGAATCTAATTTGCTCAATTAAACCAACTAAACCCTAAACCCGTGTCTTGATGGGACTAAGTTGATGAAAAACGATGAATGGCAAATCTTTTCAATGGACCATGAAAGGGACGCCCTTCCATGCTAATATGCCCGTTCTTTCGCTTGGGATTGCGAAATATTATTAGGGTGCGATGGTTAGCCACACTTGGACTCATTGTCTGGCAATTTATACAATTAGAGAAGGATTTTACATCTGATGGATGACAATATATTCTTCAAGGCACACAAGGGAAATTTGTCAAGTTGTAATGCAAGTTTCCTTCATTTCGAACATGAGGACGAGGTCATTCTTCAAGGGGTAGGGGATATTATATGCCTGCATGAACATGCAGAACTTGAATGGGAGATCATAGGATGATGTCATAAGGTTGTGGGTAACATGTTAGTTATGAGAATCATTAGTTTTTTTGGGTTCCAGGAACTGGAATAATTAGTAGGTATTTAAAAGAGTTTATAGTGGATTAGGATGTCATTTTAATGAGTGTGTTTCAAGTATGTTCACATTAAAATGTTGTTACGAGGGATGGGGAAGTTAATAAGTTGTTAGCTAGTTTGTAGGGAGGAACTAGTGTCTAAGGTAAAGAGTTGTAATGGAAAAGTCATGAAAAATACTAATGAGTTGAAGAAAACAAAGATCCGCACATGAGGTATTTTGTCTTACATTTTAGGGAAAATGACCAAATGAAAGGGCTTTCTACTGACTATGACATTTGAAGAGGGGAGACTTGGAAATAACCAATTTACAGTGATGGTGACTGGTTTGCATGGGTTTAGGACAAAAATACCCTCATTTTTAAAATACCGTCACCTCTCTCTCTCTCTCTCTCTCTCTCTCTCTCTCTCTCTCTCTCTCTCATGGGATGATCCCAACCATCAATTAGAGGGTCACAATTCCTCTTTCTTTCTCTCTCATGGGATGATCCCAACAGTTCATTAGAGGGCCACAATGCCCCCTCTCTCTCTCTCTCTCGTGGGATGATCCCAACCGTCCATTAGAGGGCCCCAATGCCCCCCTCTCTCTCTCATGGGATGATCCCAACCGTCCATTAATGGGCCACAATGCCCCCTCTCTCTCATGGGATGATCCCAACCATCAATTAGAGGGCCACAATTCCTCTCTTTTCTCTCTCATGGGATGATCCCAACAGTCCATTAGAGGGCCACAATGCCCCTCTCTCTCTCTCTCTCTCTCTCTCTCTCTCTCTCTCTCTCTCGTGGGATGATCCCAACCGTCCATTAAAGGGCCACAATGCCCCCTCTCTCTCATGGGATGATCCCAACCGTCTATTAGAGGGCCACAATGCCCCTCTCTCTCTCATGGGATGATCCCAACCGTCCATTAGAGGGCCACAATGCCCTCTTTCTCTCATGGGATGATCCCAACCGTCCATTAGAGGGCCACAATGCCCCGCAGGTTCGTGTACCTCTCTCCGTTATCCTCTAAACCACTGCTTACACTGTATAAACAACTTATAAACACTCTAAACAACTGTTTACCCTATATAAACCACTTGTAAATACTCTAAACCACTGCTTACCCCTATATAAACCAGTGCTTACACTATAAACAACTTATAAACACTCTAAACCACTGTTTACCCTATATGAACCACTTGTAAAAACTCTAAACCACTGCTTACCCCTATATAAACCACTTACAAACACTATAAACCATTGCTTACACTGTATAAACAACTTATAAACACTCTAAACCACTGTTAAGCCTATATAAATCACTTATAAACACTATAAACCACTGTTAGGCTTATATAAACAACTTATAAACACTCTAAACCGCTGCTAGGCTTACATGAACCACTTATAAACACTCTAACCCAGTGCTTACACTGTATAAACAACTTATAAACACTCTAAACAACTGTTTACCCTATATAAACCACTTGTAAATAATCTAAACTACTACTTACCCCTATATAAACCACTGCTTATACTGTATAAACAACTTATAAACACTCTAAACCACTGTTAAGCCTATATAAACCAGTTATAAACAATCTAAACCATTGTTAGGCTTATATAAACAACTTATAAACACTCTAAACCATTATTTACCAAAAATTATACACTTATAAATCCTCTAAACCACTGCTATGATTATATAAAATACTTATGAACGCTGTAAACCACTGTTTACCCTGTATAAACCATGTATAAACACTCTAAACCACTGATAAGCCTATATAAACCACTTATAAACACTCTAAACCACTGATAGGCTTAGATAAACCACTGTTTACCCTATATAAACGAGTTGTAAATACTCTAAACCACTGATAAGCCTATATAAACCGCTTATAAACACTAGAAACTACTTATTACCCTGTATAAACCATGTATAAACACTCTAAACCACTGATAAACCTATATAAACCACTTATAAACACTCTAAATCACTGATACGCTTATATAAACCACTGTTTACCCTATATAAACCAGTTGTAAACACTCTAAACCACTAATAAGCCTATATAAACCACTTATAAACACTATAAACTACTTCTTACCCTGTATAAACCATGTATAAACACTCTAAACCACTAATAAGCCAATATAAACCACTTATAAACACTCTAAACCACTGATAGTCTTAGATAAACCACTGTTTACCCTATATAAACGAGTTGTAAACACTCTAAACCACTGATAAGCCTATATAAACCACTTATAAACACTATAAACTACTTCTTACCCTGTATAAACCATGTATAAACACTCTAAACCACTGATAAGCCTATATAAATCACTTATAAACACTCTAAATCACTGATAGGCTTATGTAAACCACTGTTTACACTATATAAACCAGTTGTAAACACTCTAAACCACTGATAAGCCTGTATAAATCACTTATAAACACTATAAACTACTGCTCACCCTGTATAAATCACTTATAAACACTTTAAACCATTGTTAATCCTTATAAACCAATTATAAACACTCTAAACCACTGGTAAGCCTTAATAAATCACTACTTAGGATTATAAACCACTACTGAGGATTCTTAACCAAAGAAGCTATATAAACCACTTATAAACACCCACTTCAGTAGTGGTTTATCATAGTGAAATAGTAGTTTAACTTAAGAAATTAGTAGTTTACAGTAAAATAACAATGATTATAAAGTGGAAAACAGTAGTTTAACATGGAAAACTTTCATTCAAGTTTATAAACATGCCTTATAATTGAAAGAAAAAGGAGAGGGCTAGAAATACACACCTTTCCATTGAATGGAGGCTTTGTGTAATGGAATGGTGGTTTCTAGTGAAGATTTTTACGATTTCGGAATCTAATAATGTTTTTTTGCAATAGTTGTTGTAAATGGAGGCGATTTCCAATGCAATGAAGGGTTAGGGAGGCTTTGACATCTAAAAATTAGGTTTTCAGCAATAGAATGGAGCTTTTGGCATCTAACAATGGAGGTTTTTGGGTTTCAAAAATGGAGGTTTTTGGGTTTCAAAAATGGAGGTTTTTGGGTTTTTCATACGTACGTAGGTGGGAGGAAGAAGAAGAAGAGAGAAAAAGGTGGGTTTTGGGATTTGTATTCTAAATGTAATCATTTCAAAAAGGTGATTTGATAGGGGGAGAGAGAGAGAGAGAGAGAGAGAGAGAGAGAGAGAATCAAGGGCATTTTAGTCATATGCACTTTTGATTGGTGATTTACAAAACATCCCTCGTCAAATGTCATAGTCAGTAGAAACCCCTTCTATTTGGTCATTTTCCCTACATTTTATCTTCTTTCTCTAAGGATATATAATCTAGTATTAGAGCCACGTCTTGGCCCATCAAGATAGGTGAAATGGTTGACGAGACTATAGCAATCACCACGTTGCCTGTTCATCGAAGGGGTGACCTATGGAGAGGATTACTTGGAAAGAGGACAGAGTGAAAGCTGCTACACAGTGGGCTGTTGAAGGTGGCAGATGTAGAAGCATGGTCAAATGTTACGGTCTTAAGTGGGGGCTTGTCTAGGCATGGGACTAGGTGGGACCATAGTTAGCAAAACGTGATTCGGCAATAAAACGGAGCGGCAAAAATTCAAGTTTAATACGGTTTTGGTTCAAAAAACTATACTTTAAAAAAATGGAAATACAAAAAAATGCATTTAAAATTTAGTAATTTAAAAATATAGTAGCTGTAAAGTTTGAGAGTTGGCCAAAAAACGTGTTTCAACTCAACCAAGCCTTTGTCCCAAACTAGTTGGGGTCGGCTAATGAATCCTTTAGAAAATTTTCATGAAGAAAGTGAAAGAATCTACCCGGCTCAAATTGACTAAGTCTAATCCTGATTGGGTTCGTCTACATGGATCATTTTCTTCTATTCTCTCTTATCCAAGGTCATGTTCTTTGTTATGTTCCTAGCCATCAAGTCTTTCCTCACTGTTTCTACCCAAGTTGTTTTCGGTCTGCCCCTACCTCTTTTTACTCCATCAACTTGGCACGAGTCACTTCTTCTCACTAGAGCATCCAAAGGCTTACGCTGGATATGCCCAAGCCTTTTTAAGCAGTGCTCTCTCATCTTCTCCTCAATTGTTTCCACCCCCACCTTTTTACGGATGTCTTCATTTTTAATTCTATCTAACCTTGTGTGGCCGCACATCCATCTAAGCATTTGCATCTCTGCTACACTGATCTTATACACATGTTGCTTCCTACATGCTACACTCATCTCCAAAAAAACGTGTATATGGTAAGAATTTTAAACGGAGTTTTAAATGGCAAAGCATTAAAACGAGATTTAAACGGTGTAATTGAACCATGCATGTTAAAAGATATATCAAAAGCCATCATGTGGTAATCTACTAATCTTGATAGATTCTAGGGGCAGTCATAATGTATTAGACCCAAAGGTGGCTAAGCGAACTGGGGGTATGATGTACAAAGTACTAAACCCATGTCTATATATGTGGCTAATGCACCTAAGTCGACAAGTACTACTGCATGCTAAAACTTCCAATGGATCATGCAAGCGACATCCTTCTATCCAGACATGGGGTCTTCTTCCTCTTGGGGGTTGCAAATATTGGTGCTGCAGTGGTTTGCCATACTAGGCACATCATCTGGGACTTCATGAAATCAAAGATGAATTTTACATCTAATGGACGGCAATATATCCTTCAAGGCGCAAAAAGATGAATATTAAGGTTGTAATTGACGCTCCCTTCCTTCTGACATTGTGGTCAAAGTCGTTCTTCAAGTGGTAAGGGATGTTAAGTGACTTGAATGAACTTGCATGGGAGGGAAAAGATGATGTGTTAAAGGTTATGGGCAGGGGCGGAGGTGCGGAGCTACATGTATAGCATAAGGGGGGCACCTGCCCCTGTTGAGTTGGGCTAAACTCCTTAATAGGCCCAACTCAATTTGGGCCCAACCCCCTTTAAAATTTGAAGCCTGCAACCCCCCCCCCCCCACCCCCCCCCCCATGTATAAATCCTGGCTCCGCCACTGGTTATGGGGTAACATATTAGTTATGAGAATCATTAGTTGTTAATCATAAAAAGTATGTAGTGTATTGGGATGTCATTTAAATAGGTGTGTTTCAAATATTTTGGCACTAACATGTTTTTAGAAGGGATAAGGAAGTTAGCAAGTGGTTAGCTAAGGAAGTTAGCAAGTGGTTAGTAAAAAACAAAAATCGAGGTGACATCAGCTTTACCCTCGAAGTCTCCATGTAATTTTCTAGGGACTGGTGCTCTCTCTCTTCCTCTCTCTTCCCTCTCTCTCTCTACTCATAATGAAACCCTTGTCTAATAAATGCTAATAAATGCTTGTCCCCTCCCTTGTCTCTTCCCTTTTTCCACAAAAATCTAATGGATTTTTTTTTACTAACAACCAAACGAAGCTACTTTTGTAGGGAGGAACTAATAATTTAGAAGTCCTAATACCAAGGAGATGAAGAAAACTAAGTTTTCCCATTTCATCTTCTTATTCCTCATGAGGCGCTACCATGTCTTCCTTTCTTCTCGATTATTAATGATTTGCTAGCGACCCGACCCGCTAGCGACCCGACCCGATTTTAAGGTAAAAGCTCAACCCGAAATCCCAAAAATCGACCCGAGTTGGACCCCTATAAATTTAAAGGTCTATCATTGATTTTTCCTAACATACATTTCTTCCTATCATTGGTAGGAAGGTTTTCGCAGACATTGGAGTAATGTTATATTAAGCTAGATGGGGAAGATAAAAGAATATGGGTCTGGAACTCTCAGATGGGGAATTTTCAGTCAAATCTTTTTACCATAAGTTTCTACCTTGCCTCAATTCCTCTAAAGTAGCCAAATTATGGGCCATCAAAACACTGCCAAGGGTTTGCTTCTTTGGATGGGCTGCTTGTCTAGAGAGGATTCAAACTATTGATTTCCTCAGGAAAAGAAAATGCTAATCATCGACCATTGCGCATTATGTATGGAGGCGGGGGAGTCCGTCGACCATATCCTAGTCCATTGTAAGATGGCTAGAGAGGTACGGGGCAGACTTCTACACAGATTTGGGGTAGTTTGGGTATTCCCGGCAAGTTCCAAGAGTTGATGGAAAGTTGGGCAATGGTTCCATGGAAAAATAAAGGCAAGACATTATGGCATGTGTCTTTCATGGTGTGGAACCCGATCCGAGAGGGGCGGGGGGACGTGCCCCCACGCGAGTCTCGGGATCATCCACGTGAAGGAGAGCTCCGCCGAGGAACTCTCGAAAGAGTGCCCCTCACAGCATGAGCGGCGATGTGAAGTTAGATACCTCTCGATTCGGGGACCAGCCCGGATTCGAGACGCACCTTAAACAAAGAAAGAGTCGCCATCCAAGGAAGTAGGCCCTGGATCCCATGCTGTGCTCTGTCGCAACAGATAACCAGAGATATAAAAGGTCCGTGCCTGATGACGAATGGGGAAGGGATTAGGCGCCCCCGATTCGCCCAAGTGCGAGCACCTGGTCTCTTATGCCATTTATTATTAACTTTGAAGAGTTTTGGGTAAAAATCATGTGAAATGGGAACGAATATCCCCGAGATAACGTCTAGCTAATCATGCATGTCTCGGAGATGAATAAGAAGCACACACAAAAAGAAATGAAAGATATGACACCTAAGAATAGCTAGGTTATGAGTGCCATGCCTAATTGGTGTCTATGTTCTGATGGGCAAACGCATGCATGCTACAGCTAAAGGTATAGGATCTGTACAGGAAAGTAAGAAAACACAGCAAAAACATACAACATGACAAACCCTAGACTCTAATGCGATAATTGACTCGGACCAAGATTGCCATCCATCTTAGCTGCACTACGTATCCCGGCCTCGGGAAGAATCAGAGCCAACGTAGTTCGGCGACCTATGCTAAACTACAATGCCTAACCCTCTAGAACCGCTATCCTAGACTCGATTAACTAGACCCGACTAGTTTTTAAAGCTTCTTGCGA
Organism: Tasmannia lanceolata; assembly: GCF_043159265.1. NCBI lineage: Eukaryota > Viridiplantae > Streptophyta > Magnoliopsida > Canellales > Winteraceae > Tasmannia > Tasmannia lanceolata. The sequence continues at coordinate 5,019,250 of NW_027518721.1, forward strand.
CATTACTTAAGTTCAAGTGAGTGGTGATTTTTAGGACTCCCTGTATGCCCTAACTAATGCCAGTGAACCCTACACCCTAGGTGTGACTAGGCTGTGTGTCCTAAGGAAAACCGTGGGCTATCTAAGCGCGCTCTAGTCTAGCCATCGGCTCGACTAAGTGTCTAACCGACCACGACCTGAGGCCTCCTAACTCTAGGGACACTCACACGACCGGACATGACAAAGCAACACAATCAGGACAGACTCCCCACTCTACGACACCCCCAAACGCCTAGGACTGACTCCTAACTCTATGGGAGGATCTTTTGAAAATTGTTGGTAAAGTTATTTTGAAGAATTTTTGTAGTTTTGGAAGGTTTTGAAGTTGTGAAAGTTATGAAGTTGTGGGAAATATTTGCAAAATGGTGACTGAACTCAGGATGCCAGCAGCACGCCTGAGCTGCCTACGTACCCCTCAGCTAGGGATCAAGCCATCCGTAGTTCGGAATTGACTACTCCTAATGACTCGAGATTTTGAGGTTTTTGATTTTTAGATGTTTTTGAGTTTTTGAGTGTTTTTGAAATGCCTTTTTTTTTTTGGAATTTTTGACACGAGAAGACAGGACCCTATCATCATAAGGGTACGACAGACTCCCGATATCCCGCAAAGGTTGGACAGCATCCTATGCTTTGCGGGGGGGAATGAACAGAATTACAGCTCTGCAAGGGTTGGACAGCATCCTATACCTTGCAGGAGCGGATAAAATCACATGACTTGATGAGGGGTTCGGCAGAATCCTAACCCCTATGATGATAGGACAGACTCCTAAAAGACTGAAGGACTGAATCCTATGCTGAAGACTGACTCTGAAAGACGGAAGGACAGACTCCTAAACCCTCTAGGACTGACTCTAAAGAGGAAGAAATCCCTTAACCTGCGAAAACTCTAAGGCAGGAAGGGAAGGGGTTGGCTCAAGATACATTCCGTCATAGCCCAGACCCGACAGAAAAATTCTGAAGTCGATGGACAAAATGGGAACCCTGAGATCTAGGGAAAAATTCTAAAACTAAGAGAAGCCTCGAAAGGGAAGGAAAGCGAAAGATAATGGCGCTCAATAGCAGACGAATCCGGCATATGGGACAACTCTTGAAGTGGAAGGGGATGTCATTGACCTCATTTTTTGGTGAGAAAAAGGGGAGATAAAAGTACAAGCACAGGGCACTTTGACACAATATCCGCTTCGGACGACCTTGAGCAAGATAGGATTCAATACAGGTTCTACATTTCTGGGCCCGAGACTAATGAAAATGACCAACATATTCATATATATTTCTTAAAGAATATATACCATAAATCAATGCAACCGAACCCGCGCTCCCCAGAACTAAAATTATAAGATCAGCATAAACAGAAATGAACAGGGGCTGAGTCACAAACGGCACGGGCTGAGCCTGTGCTGAAACAGGGGGCAGCAACGGACTAGTATAGTGCTGAAACAGGGGCAGCAACGAGGCCGAATCTGTGCCGAAACATGGGGCTGAAATAACTAAATGAACTTACACCACCAGCCCTCTATACCTTTTCCACAACATCAGATGCCCCATTATTCGGAAATTAACATGCATGTACTTAGATCAGATACCGCTCAAACAATGACCAAAACAAAAATCCAAATGTAGGAGGATCGGTTATCGTTACCTAAAGCATGTGACATACTAAACAAATGTAAATATAAAATATATATGAAGGAAAACTGAGGCTGACTCTAGCAAAGTTTAAATTAGCAACTATCTCTTGAAGGCACTATTTTCTTTGAAATAGGATCTTAAAATAGAGAAAGGGATGTACCTGAAGATCGCTACAAACTCAGTTCTGATGGCGGGATGCCAGAATGGTATGATCGGTGGAAATGGGTGTGATTGGTGGATGGGCAGAGGCCGACTGGAGGAGACGGAGTTGAGGGTCGAGTTCCCTCTCTTTCTCTCTCTTCTCTCTCTCTCTCTCTCTCTCTCTGCTCGAACTTATTAAACGAAAATGGGTTTTTTTTTTTTTTTAAACAGATATGGGTTGGAGCAGAGATGGGGTGGGAGTGGAGAGGCTTGATGGGTTGTGGAGAGGCTTGCCGGATTCCGGCAAGCTCGCCGGAGATGGTCGGTGAAGTTGATGGGCGAACGGCAGATGTGGGTTTTCAAGATGGTTTTTTCTTTTTTTTTTGGGAAAAGGGGGGTAGAGGTGGTGGTGGTTTAATGGAGGTTGGGTGGAAGAGAGGGCAAGGTGGAGGTGGTGGAAGATGGGGGTTGCCGGAAAAGGGTGGATAGCCGGCGGCTGTGGGGGAGGTTAAAAAAATGATTTGGGTTTTTGAAATAGGTTCGGAAAAATGGCAGAGGGTGACCGGTGGTGGCGGTGGTCAATGGAGATGAGGGAGGAGAGGATGGCCGGTGGGTTGGATTCCGGCAAAGTCGCCGGAATCGATGGGGATGGGGTTTGGAGCTCAAAAAAGGTGGTTCGAGGGTGGTGGTGGTTGGAGGTGGAAGAAGGTGGATGGAGTGGAGAAAATGGGTTTGGGTCTTGGGGATTGAGGATGGCGGCTGGTGCGGTGGTTCGGTGGAGGTTGGTTTTAATGGTGGATGGGTTTCGGAATTTTTTTTTTTTTTTTGATGATGGTGGCTGCAATGGTGGAGGTCGCGGCCGATGGAGGTGGTGGCTCGGTGGAGTGGGTTGGAGGTGGAAGAAGGTGGGTTGGTGGAGGCAAAGGGGGAGGCTTGCCGGATTTGCAGAGGTAATGGTCCGGTGGTGGCTTTTTGGGTTTTTTTTTATTTGAAATGGGTTTCGTTTTTTTTGGGGTGTAGAGGAAGGGGATTTCGGTTTTAGGTTTGGAGGGAGGTGAGGATGGAGATGGAGGGGATTTTCGAAGGGTTGGGTGGTGGTGGCTGGAGGTGGACGATGGTGGAGGTGGGTGGAGGATGGGGAAGCTTGCTGGTGGTGGAGGTTGCAGAGAATGGAGAGGATGGAGGAGGAGGTGGCGGCTGTGGGTGGATGGTGGTGGTGGTTGGCAATGGAAGAAGGGAAGAAGAAGAAGGTGGGGGGTAGGCTTGCCGGATTCCGGCAAGCTCGCCGGAGAAGAAGGTGGCGGCTGTGGATTTTTATTTTTTCTCTGCCTCTTTCTCTCTGTGTTTTCTTCAACGAGAATGAGCTCTCCTCCCTCTGTTCTTGATTTTTTTCTTTGAAAGAAAATCCTGCCTCTCCTCTGTTGATTGATTTTTCTTTATTTTTATTTTTTTTTGAATTAAGCCCCTCCCTTCATGCAAGAACCCTCTTTGTTTTATACTTAGGGTTGAATCCCTAACTCTAATCCTAACCCTCTATGGGGCATCTTCCTCTCCTTGGGTGATCTCCACCCTTGATCTCCTCCATTGCCTTTACAAACCCTAGAAAATCTCTTCCTCACCTCATCCTACCCACACATTTTCCTTGTTGATCCTATGGCTTAGACTCATTGCTTCTCAAGCAAGCAATGAGAACATCCAAGAATACCCTTAAAGATGGGTTGATTTCCTCTTTGCCCAAACCCTTATTTTGAGGAATGATATGATTGACCCCCCCTTTTTGCTCTAGACAGCCCTATCCAGTGTATTTTAACTACTCTTATCCTTACAGGGGGGCTCGGGTAGAAAAGGGGGCGGAATAAAATAAAATTTTTTTGATTTGCCTATGGTAAGCTAGTATTGACACACCCATGCCCTGCTAATTCACCCTCCCTTTTATATTTCTTTAAGCTACGCCCGGCTCGAGCTCGAGACACGGGTTGGGATGCGACCTGGGTTGATTCATGAAATTCGGGTTGAGATTTTCAACTGCCAATCGGGTTAGGCTCAGATTAATTCCACTCATTGTCCGCCTGACCTCGGGATTTCATTCGAATATACGGGTTTAGGGCCCTGTCAAAATGGGGTGTCTACAGATGCCCCTCTTTGGCAGAGGGCGCTTGTCGCGCGAATGCCAAAGCCGAACAGACAACACATTTTGACTGGCCCAAGATTTCAAACGAAAGGGACGAGATGGATCGACGAGACAGATTCTCATTGAGAGGGAATGGTAAGATGAATTGACGAGACAGATTTTCGAAAAGAAAACTGAGATGGACTCTCAAGGGGGGAGTGAGACAGACTCTCACAAATTGCAGAATGGAATGATTAGACAGCATCTAATAAAGCCACTCAGGGATTTGGAGATTGTAAGGCGGAATGATTAGACAGCATCATGATCATATCGAAATTAGGATCTGAGAAGACGGCATTTTGACAGATGAAGAAAGCGGAATGATTGGACAGCATCATGATCAAACCTGAATTGGGATCTGAGAAGACAGCATCTTGACAGATGAACACAGCGGAATGATTAGACAGCATCATGATCAAACCTGAATTGGGATCTGAGAAGACAGCATCTTGACAGATGAACAAAGCGGAATGATTAGACAGCATCATGATCAAACCTGTATTAGGATCTGAGAAGACAGCATCTTGACAGATGAACAAAGCGGAATGATTAGACAGCATCATGATCAAACCTGTATTAGGATCTGAGAAGACAGCATTTTGACAGATGAACAAGGCGGAATGATTAGACAGCATCATGATCAAACCTGAATTGGGATCTGAGAAGACAGCATCTTAACAGATGAAGAAAGCGGAATGATTAGACAGCATCATGATCAAACCTGAATTGGGATCTGAGAAGACAGCATCTTGACAGATCAACACAGCGGAATGATTAGACAGCATCATGATCAAACCTGAATTGGGATCTGGGAAGACAGCATCATGATCAAACCTGAATTGGGATCTGAGAAGACAGCATCTTGACAGATCAACACAGTGGAATGATTAGACAGCATCATGATCAAACCTGAATTAGGATCTGAGAAGACAGCATCTTGACAGATGAACAAGGCGGAATGATTAGACAGCATCATGATCAAACCTGAATTTAGGATCTGAGAAGACAGCATCTTGACAGATGAACAAGGCGGAATGATTAGACAGCATCATGATCAAACATGAATTAAGATCTGAGAAGACAGCATCTTGACAGATCGACAAGGCGGAATGATTAGACAGCATCATGATCAAACCCATTTGAAACCATTTGAAAATTTGATTCGAAAGACGTGTTCAAGTTTCTCAAATCTTGATTCGTTAAAACTGATATCTCAAACATCAATGCATGCTAGTTATCTTTTATGGTCTGACTTTCGTCAGAACATAAAAGATGCCCCTAGTATAATTTCACTTCCAGTTCAGGAGTCTTAACAAAACTCAAACAGATTTAAGCTTTCTTTTATGAAACTTGGGTTACAAAGATTTTGAAGGTACAAGAGACTGACTCTTGCTGAAAGGTCTACCACACTTATGCCAATTGCAGGGGCTCCGGGCCTCAAAGGCTTTCAAAATGCACAAGAGACTGATTCAGCCTGAAACACTTTCAATTTTCTACCAGCTGTCAGAATTTCTGGTTGCACTGGTTTTCAACCTCCAAGCAGACTGATTCTGCTTGACATATCTTCAACCTCCTGCCTGCTGCAGAAATTTCAAATGGGCCTGAGGGCTTGCCGCGCTTCTAGACCATGTATATGTCATTTCGCCTTCTGGAGATGCGACCACCTGTTACCCCAGCGTTTGAAAGGATACTGGACCCAAACAGGTCAATTTGGGACACACCTGACCCGACTGAGTAGATGACTTTGACTTGACAAGAACGACCTTGACAACTGCTTGACGAAGGACTTTTGGTGAGTACACAACCGAGTTACAAGACTGACTTTCAGGAAAGACCGAATCTGCTTCTTAATTTGATAACTGTTTTAAGAGGGTACAGCTTACCACTCTCGGAACTCTTTGAATACCGCGTTTTAAGGTGATTTCGCCTCTTTCTGGTATTTAGTCATGGTTATTATACCCTTTGGGTTGCTCGGTTTTAACCCCTAGCTTAGAGGAATATCAAAGGAAGCCTTGCCGGCACTATTCAGACCTTGAAGTGATGCCGATACAGGTATGAAAGCCTTGCTAGCTCCTGAAATTTAGTCCTTTACGAGAAGTCACTGCCATGACCAGACTGGCTTTTGGGTTTTCAATCTGGCGGACCGCTTGCCTTAATTTTTGCCTGGACTGCCTGCCCTTGCAGGTTTTCCATCCAGCAGGCTCTGCACCCTGATTTTTGCCTAAGCCGCCCTTTCGGGTTTTCAACTTAGCGGGCGAATGACCCTAACTTTTGCCTAGACCGCCCTCTCGGGTTTTCAGTCTAGCGGGTCTAAGACTCCAATATTCTTTTCTTTTCTTTTTCTGTTTTGCCACAAACCTTTGCCTTATCACACCAGGAGGACTTCTAGGTGGGTTAGGGTTTGAAAGAATTGGATCGGGTTGTTTACATTGACTGGAGCGAAGCTAGACCCTTCCAGATAGCCTACGTACCTCCAAAGAATGAGGATCAGGTCCGCGTAGTTCGCCCTTTGGGGATTTTGGGTTGAGATTGTTTTGATTTGACTTTTTCTTTTTTCTTTCCTCCACAGATTTGAAGGATTTGTTTTCTTTTCTTTTTTTCTTTTTTATTTTCAACAGCTTTAAAAGATTTGACCGAACCCGAGTTTGTCAGGTTGCCTACGTACCCTGTGGAAAGGGATCAGGTCACGGCGTAGTTCAGGCTTTGCATCTTTTATGACGTAAGTCATAAAAGATGCCCCTGGTTTGAGGGTGACAAAGAAATTTTGGTTTCACTTATTGGCTCAAAGGGTTTGCAAACGGTATTTGACTTTTCCCTTCTTCTTCTTTTTTTGAATGGGATTTTTGGCTTTGAAGCTCAGATCGACCAAGGACGGCCTCCCGGTGTCTCAGGCATAATACTTTTTAAGTTGATCAAGGTTTGTGGGTTCTGTTAGTTTTTCACCATTTTGATTAAGGAGTCTGACGGCTTTTCCAGGCAGGACTTCATCGACAATGTAAGGACCTGACCAGTTTGGCCTGAACTTTCCTCGGGGATCATAGACCGGTGCCCTGTAGGATTTCAAAACGAGGTCACCCTTCTGGAGATCTCTAATCTTCACCTTCTTGTTAAAGGCTTTCTCGATTCGACGCTGATATCCCTGGACATGATACAGAGCTCTGAGCCTCTTCTCATCAATCATCTGTAACTCCTGATACCGGGCCCTTGCCCACTCTGATTCTGGCAAATCGGCTTCCATCATTACCCTTAACGAAGGAATCCTCAGCTCAACTGGTAGGACCGCTTCCATCCCGTACACTAATGAATATGGCGTAGCTCCCGTAGAGGCCCTGATCGACGTTCTGTAAGCCCACAAAGCATAGGGTAGCTTATTTGACCAGTCCTTATACGTCTCTGTCATCTTGCTGATGATGGCTTTGATGTTCTTGTTTGCGGCTTCGACGGCACCATTTGTCTGAGGCCTGTATGGTGAGGACTTGTGATGCTTGATCTTGAACTCCTCACAGAGGTGTACCACTTCTTTCTTGAAGTGCGATCCATTGTCTGAGATCAGCTCATGCGGCACCCCGTATCTGCAGATGATGTTCGTTCGAATGAATTTGGCGACTGAGGCTGAAGTCAGCGAAGCGAAGGATGCGGCTTCGATCCACTTAGTGAAGTAATCGATGGCTACCAGGATGTACTCATGCCCGCTTGAAGATTTCGGAAACACCTTTCCAATAATATCGATTCCCCAGACTGAAAACGGCCACGGCGAAGTCAGAGAATGTAATTCAGAAGGCGGCACGTGAATGAGGTTCGCATAAACCTGACATTTATGACACTTCTTCACGAAGGCAAAGCAGTCAGCTTCCATGGTTGGCCAGTAGTACCCAAGTCTCAGGATCTTTCTCGACAGCATCTTCCCGTTCATGTGAGGCCCACAGACTCCTTCATGCGTCTGCTCTATGAGATTAGCTGCTCGATCTTCATCTACACAAAGAAGCTGGATTCCATCAAACGACCTCCTGAAGAGCTCATTGCCACAGATAATGAAGTTAGCCGCCAACTTCTGGAGAGACCTCCGCTCTTTTCCTGACGCTTCAGGGGGGTGCCCTTGGCCTAAAATGAGATTCTTTATATCAATGTACCAGGGCTTTCCATCTGGACATCGGGCTGCTATCTCTATAGCGTTCACATGCGCTGGAGCCCATTGTAACCGCACTGCTAGGGGCTGAACTTCCATTGATGTAGAGATATCCAACATCGAGGCTAGCGTAGCCAAAGCGTCCGCGAAATGATTTCTTGTCCTCGACAGATGAGTGAATGTAACATTCTTGAATCTCTTGACCAGGGAATCCAGGTGCGTGTGATACGGGATCAATCTATCCTCCTTTGTTTTCCATTGACCATTGATCTGACAAATGATCAAGATTGAGTCCCCGAAAACATCTATCTCTTGAATATGCAGAGCCAAGGCTGCTTCGAGACCAGCAATGCAAGCCTCATACTCGGCCTCATTGTTGGTACACTTGAACTGCAATTTGATGGACACGGGGATGTACTCTTTCTTCGGAGATATCAACACTGCCCCAACTCCTTGGCCTCGGTTGTTCACAGCGCCATCAAAATACATCAACCATCTGGTGCTTTGGACCTCCTCTTCTACAGCCATGATCTCTTCATCAGGAAAATCTGCCGTCAGAACCGCATTCTCATCTACAGGCGCATCAGCCAGCTGCTCAGCTATCACACGCCCTTTAACTGGTTTCTGGGTCACATAGGCAATATCAAATTCAGACAATAGCAGCAACCATCTGGATGTTCTCCCGGTGAGGGCGGGCTTCTCGAACAAGTACTTCAACGGATCCATCCGTGAGAGTAAGAGAACCTTGTTCGATAACAGGTAATGCCTAAGCCTCTGAGTTGCCCAAACCAGTGCCAGACAAGTCTTTTCCAAGATAGAATATTTGATTTCGTACTCCAGCATCTTCTTGCTGATGTAGTAGATAGGCTTTTCTTTCTTCGACTCAGGGTCTTGCTAGGCTAACATGCAACCCATAGCTGTGTCAGTGACAGACAGGTACAGCAACAGTGGCTGGTCCGGAATAACTGGTGACAAGACAGGAGGCAAAGTTAGACACTGCTTGACTTTTTCAAATGCTTCCTGGCACTCATCATTCCACTTCTTCGGAGAATTTTTCTTCAGCAGCTTAAAGATGGGTTCACATGTCATTGTCAACTGATTTATGAACCTTCTTAGGTACTGAACCTTTCCCAGGAAACTACGGATCTGCCTCTCGGTCCTCGGCGGCTCCATCTCTTGGATTGCTTTGATCTTTTGAGGATCTACCTCGATCCCTCTCTCGCTAACCATGAACCCTAACAACTTCCCTGAAGTGACCCCAAATACACACTTGCTCGGGTTCAAGCGAAGCTTATACTTCCGGATCCTTTCGAAAAACTTCCTCAGGACTACGGCGTGCTCTGGTCGAGTCTTGGATTTAACGATCATGTCATCGACGTAAACCTCGACCTCTTTGTGAATCATGTCATGCAATAAGGTGGTAGCCGCCCTCTGATAGGTTGCTCCTGCATTCTTCAGCCCAAACGGCATCACTTTGTAGCAATATGTTCCCCATGGAGTGGTGAACGCAGTTTTTATCATGTCCTCAGGGGCCATCTTGATCTGATTATATCCGAAAAACCCATCCATAAAGGATAGCAAAGCATGACTAGCTGTATTATCCACCAGGAGATCGATGCTCGGCAAAGGAAAGTCATCCTTGGGACTCGCCTTGTTTAAATCTCTGAAATCCACGCACATTCTGACCTTTCCGTCCTTCTTGGGCACCGGTACTATGTTAGCCAGCCATTCCGGATACTCAACCACTTGAATGAAGCCCGCATCTAACAGCTTCTTGACTTCATCATGGACTTTCAATTCCCATTCTGGTTTTAATTTTCGAAGTTTTTGCTTTTTCGGCTTGGCACCTGGGATTAGGGGAAGACGATGCTGGACAATGTCTTCGCTTAATCCCGGCATGTCATCATAGGACCAAGCAAAAACTTCTTTGTATTCCTTAAGCAAAGTGATTAATTCTTCACGCTCCTCCGAGGATAACGTTTTGCCAATCCGTATTTCCCGGATTGAGGTTTCATCACCAATGTTGACGGTTTCAATTTCTTCTTCAAGTGGTTTAGCCCGACGCTGCTCCTCCTGAGTGATCATGTGTTTGATCTCAGGGGGAGTTTCGTCGGCGTCCTCATAAGAGGGGGAGTCTTGATCATTGTTATTAGTTTTATCAATTTGAGAAGCAGAAACAGAGACAGGAAGATACTGAAACGAGTCTTTCATTTCATTCATAGAATCCAAATTTACATCATTGATCAATTGGCCCACAGCAGGCTTTACAGTATGCTCAAAAGAAAAGTTTGTATCGTCAACTGAAATGTTGACACCTGACTCAACTGGACTATGTATGGACTTTGTGGTATATTCTATAACAAACTCATCTTCATAGACAGCATCTATACCGGAGGACTCGCCACCCACACCAGGAATGTCTAAGCTTCCTAAGGTACCTGCATCCAAAGAATTGTTAGAAATAACAGACTTTATATTTGACTCGGAAACAGACACATACTTAGAAACTTTAGACTCTTTTGGAGGAACGTGACTATGCTGAAGGACTAATTGAGGAATGACCTGAGAGGTCCAGTTATCAAGGGGTACCTCAGCTGGGGTAATTCGGCCCTTAGGGTTCAGGATGTGCGCATCTTCTCCGATCATGGCAATGACCGGTGCCTCAACCTCGAAAAGGGAGTCTAGAAGGCGCGGTTCTAAGTTCTCCGCCCAATCAAATTCCTGTTTTTCGACAGCTGTAATCTGCCCATGGAAGTACTCATCTGGCAATTCATCAGCGAAAAAGATCTCAAAACCTGGCAGCTCTTTCCCAGACTCATCCAACCACGGCTCGGGGAAACCACAGAACGGGCGATCAGCTCCTTCTTTCCTGTACCTACCATTCATCAACAGACTGAACGGTCCCATAGGCAGCTCTAGGCCCCGACGACGCAGCTCTGCCCATTTCAGCATGTACTGCTTTCTTTCCCTGATCTCTTTCTTGGTGGGTTCATACCCTAACCCAAAACAAATTGTTCGCGACCTTCAGCTCCGGCCACTCAGTTAAACCCTGCAGATTTCTCCCTAGACCAGTTCCAGGAATATACCCATATTTGCGCATTATTCGGGCTACCTGCGCATTTGCACTGGACATAAACAGAATTTCTTCGCTCATAGCTTCTTCCATAGTAATGGTCGAAACTTCGAGTGAAAACCCAGTCAGACTGACATCTATGGTGCTTGAACCAATCTGCTCTTCGGATATCTGTCCAACCTCTGGTTCTGGGTCCCCTCTAACTGTGATAATTCTGCTATTCTTGATGAACTTGAGCTTCTGATGGACAGTGGAAGGAACCACTCCGACTTTGTGAAGCCAAGGTCGGCCGAGAAGGAGAAAGAAGGAGGTCTTAATATCTAGAACTTGGAATTCTACGTCAAACATTTCACCTCCGATCTCAATTTCGGTGACCAAAGTTCCGATGACGTCTCTCCTGGTCCCATCATAAGCCAGTATCCCCTGCTCTGACGGAATATAATCATCGGGCCCAAACCCCAAGGCAGTAGCGGTGCTCAAAGGACATACATTCAGAGCTGACCCGTTGTCAACCAAAACCTCTGGTACCTTCTTCTTATTGCACACGACGGTGATTCTGAGGGATTTTGTATGATTCTTACCTTCCGGAGTCAGATCTTCATCCGAAAAGGACACGGTCATAGCTGATCTGGCCATAGATACGAGCCCAACCAGCTCATCAGGGGTTATATTCACAGACACTTGTGCTGTATTCAGTTCGCGAAGTATAACCTGACGATGCTTAGGTGATGACATCAATAGACCCCAGATAGAAACATTAGCTTGGGTCTTCCTAAGCTGCTTTAACAGGATATCTTCTTCTTCGCCCGGACTCGACCTCTGATTCTGATTCTCAACAGCTCTGGCAATCTCAGCGGGATTCTCTGCTCTCAACTCAGGTGGCTTAAACAAACGTCCACCACGGGTAACATGGCGAACCTCATCACAGGGATCGCTCAACAGCAGCAAGTCCTCATCCTCAAGCTTAAGGACATATGGGACTTCGCTTCTCTCTTCTTCCCCTTCGAATCTGAGGACATAAGGACATTCAGAGGATTCCCCAACTTCTTGTGCAGAGGACAAGACATAAGGCTTTTTGCATTCGACCTCCTCATCATCGGATTCCCATCTCAAAATATACGGCTCATCAGAAATAACGGCACATATACGAGAATGGTCCAGGACAACCTCTTCAGTAAGAATGGCATAGACATTCGGAGGAGGCATAGCATGCGTGGGCAATGGATTCCTGGTGACGTTAGGGAGAGCTTCCACCGCAATTTCTTTTGCCTCGATCTTATCCTGGATCCTATGCCTTAGTGCCATACATCTGTCAGTCAAATGCCCAACACTCTGGTGAAATTCACAGTACTGATCTCTTCTCCAATATTTCGGGAGAGGATTTGGGGCTTCCCGGGGTTCTAGTAGAGTGATCTTCTTGTCCCTCAACAGCTTTTTGAGAGCCACAGATAGAGAATAGGGTAAAGGGGTGAATTGTCTGGGCTCGGTTCTTTCCTGACGAACTCCTCCGGGACCTTCTCTCCTAACTGGACGAGCAGTATTCACATTGTTAACTTCCTTCGGAGGCGCCATAGGCCTTTTCCCCTCTCTGACATCTGCTGAGGAGGCCCTAGTTCTCAGGCCGCCCTTAGCCAATATGTCTTCGATTCTAGTCCCGGTCTTGATCAAGTGATCAAAGTCATTGAAGTACTGGATGGACATATGAGGAAAGTAAAAGGAGGAAAGATTCTTGACGGCAATCTTGATAAGATCGTCATCCGGTAACTTGTGGGTCATTTGGGCTGCCTTTCTCCTCCATCGCCGAATGAAGGAAGTAAAGGTCTCATTGGGTCCCTGCTTCAGCGATTTCAGGTCCCTTTTTGTCACGTCAATCCCCTCTTCCATGGAGAATTGCTGGACAAATTTGTTAGCCACACCTTCAAGGGTCCTGCTTTCTTCTGGTTTCAGATGCAAAAACCACTTCTTGGCTGTCCCAGTCAAAGTCCTAGGGAACACTAAAGCAATCTGCTCTGGGGATAAACTGTGCTGCTGCAACAGAGGAATGACTGACTTGAGATGGCTACGAGGGCACCCCATTCCGTCGTATTTGTCAAAGTCTGGCATTTTGAACTTGGGCGGAAGTACGACCCCTGGAGCTATCATGAATTCAGACATATCCAAATTTTTGGGACCTTGGCACTTCATGGTTTCCATATCCCGAGTCAGCTTCTCAATTTGGTCAGCCAGCTCCTGTGCTTTATCAGGATTTCCCAGGTTAGGAAGACAGTTCTCTGCTGCGTACTGGCCCTCATCAAAGTCTTTGATTTCAGGCAATACAGCTGGCCTGGGAGAAACAAGAGGAACAGAAGGTATAACTGAAGGCTGCTGATTGGCCTGATCTTTAGAGGTAGAAAGACGATCATTCTTCAGGAGGGCTATATCATCCTTCATGGCACTCAACTGAAGGAGAATAGCCTTCATCATTTCATTCGTATCAGGACTGTTGTTTCCGGTCCCTTCCATTGATTCAGATGCAAGTGGAGAGGATGAAAGAATTTCTGGACGACCAAGGAGAAGCGGCGCAGGAGAGGTGAAGGATTCTGGGGAAAAAGAAAGTCTATTCAGCCTGGAATCTGAAGACTGACGGGACCAGGCCGATTTTGAATTGACTTTCTTGGGAGCGATGATGTCCCGCTAAGACTCCTGAATGGAAGTTAATAAGTTAGATTGCACATTTGATAATCGAAATCAGGTAGCTTCCACAAATAGAGAGAAAAGAAAAGAAACACACTTTGCATTGATTATATCGAGACAGGTTACAATGACAACGATTGGCAACATAAAAATTGATGAAACTTTGAATCGCCAACTGCTTATAACATGTATCAAGTAAAACTCTTTTCTCTATATTTTCATCTATAATGAGACCGGGATTACAATCTTTGACTTTGATTATGTCCAAGTAAAACAGGTGAAGACAGTAAAGAAATGATAATCTCATGCCGAAAATACTCATGGTTCACCAATCCGAGCTTTTCGGCTTGCAGGCCCTCCAGACATTCCTTCCTTCCGAAGTTTAGACACGAAAGCAGATCTCCTCTCCATGATTTTGTCTCTCCAAGCAGCTACTATGGATGTAATGAGATCAGGAGTAAGGTCTTCACAGCGAGGTGGTGTGATAAGCTTAGGAGCACAAGAGCTCGCATTAATCTGGCAAGGGAAACACAAAGGTGCATAGAAAGATGATTTTTCTAAACCCATAAGATAGACAAATGAGTATGGGTAGGTGCTGGTGATAATTTTTGGGCAAGATTGACTCACCCAATGAAATTGGTCTACCCCTACATTCTGCAGCAATTGGTGCCACTCATTAAGTTGGGGGTGCTTAATCTTTGTCTTCCAAGAATGAAAACCCTTAAGAGTGTACTCAATGCTGTTTTGTGGCTGAAGGATAGTGAGTTTCTCACATAGCCACACATATAACAGCTTAGCACATCCGAAGAAATTATCCTGCACCTTTTTGCTAGCAATAAGGTCTAAGCCATAAAAGCTTTCGGCTAGCATTGTAGGGACAGGATTCCTCCCCTCATTTATCTGATCTACTATTGTCAACAAAGTGAAAGGGGCAGCACTAGAGTCTCTGCGAAGGACATGGCGTGCAAAGACAGCAAACACTAGAGCATTACGTCGACATTCCTGAAAACGGGAATCAGTTGGGTCGACGTTTTTGGAAAACAACTCAATGAGGGTCTGAAATTGCACATCTTTCTCTGCTAAACAATGCAGGGTTTTCACAATCTTATTTTCGAATAATCTGCAAAAAAGGTCATGAGGGGAGCTTATGCTTGAAGGTCGGATCCAAAGTCCCCCAGGAGGAAGCTCTAACAAGGCACACCAATCTTCGAATATAGGACAAAGTTCAAAAGACCCAAATCGAAAGACATGGAAGACAGGGTCCCAACATCCAGCAGCTGCTTGAAGAAACTTCCAATCTATACCGCGACTGTTCAGATGACTAAATGAACCGATGAAATGCTCAGCCGCACTCCTTTCTTCACATCTTAACGGAAAAGATTTAACAGTCTCCGCTATCCATTTATCTAACAAATTATTCGCCATGATCTGACCTATCATTCAAATAGGACAAAGATCAGGAAGGAATAGGAATAACTGTGCGCAGACAAATGACAGGGCTAACTCGGCAATCAGTTTTATGAAAAGGATACCGTCTGAGATAATGAATTTTTTCATCCAAGATGAGAGGTAAACAATAGATCAGAAAAATAGACCACGGCCATAAGATGACAGAAGTAGGTCATAAACCGGATCTAAGTCTGGCGTTGAATACCAATAACTTTACGATCAAGAGGATCAGAATGGTAGACCATGGCCATAGGGACAGCGATAAGCTATCGGCTAGATCTCGAGGTGAAACAAGTATACAGACGAACATATATCACCAAAAATGGGTTCTAAGCTAAATCAAGGCTATACCTGGGAATTAGGAGAAGGAAAACTGACTCTAAAGAATAGCCGTCATGCTCAAAATGTGCTGCGAAAAATTCAACAGCATAACGGCTAGACAAGAAAGATAAGGTGAACTCATGGTTTAACTAACTCTGAAGAGTAGCGGTCATGCTCGAAACATTCTGGGTAAAATCCGGCAGCATGACGACGCTAGAAAGGATTCCCACAACTCAACCCAAGGTATATGAATAGCGGTGGTAAAAACAACTCCTAATCGGAAAACGAAATAGGGCTGTCGCAGAAAGGTGAGCAAATGAAGGACTGACCATAGGTGAGAACTCATGACAACGAGTCAAATCCCCTAATCAACAGATCAAGGACAAAGCAGGGCCAAGGTAATGGCAAGCAAAAGGCCACTGATCAGATCCAGGTCTGAATAATGAATGGGTATAACTGATTGAAAAGAATGAGGGACTCTAACTAAGAGGAGAACCCTATATAATCAGTATACAAATACACACATACACATATCCTAACCAGGGGCACCAGCCCTAATCCTAATCTAGCGGAGTCAAGGAAGTCTCGACTCAAGACAGAGTGATGAGTGTACTAGGACCGTGCTGTAGCCATGTAAAATGAACTACCCTAGTCTACAAAGGGGACGGAGCTCCTAAACTCTAGGCTTGACATGTGTAAGCAACACATGTCCGACCCCTATATGAATGCAATATACTTATATAAACATAGGTACTTCCTAGTTGGGTTTCACTAAGTCAGTAAGTATATACATAATATATAAAACAAAGTAAGGCTCCGGACTCAATCTATCAGGTACTATGCGTATGAAACATACTTAATATGTATAACAAAAGTACGCCCAATGTTATACATAGTATGCTTCATTGCCCATCGGCTGCTGTAGACAAAAGTACGCCCAATGTCTACGGCTGCAGCACCGGCGCATAGCTTGGAAATATATTCAACAGTACCATCAGGGTGTAACAACATCCCAGTCGGGCACGCACTGAATCTATCCCGTGGAGCCAATAATGATGAAAAACAAAGAAGAAATAAACAATAAATGATATGATAATGCATGATGTGTAGTGTGTGAATCCCTCGTTTTAATTACGCACCTACTTGGTGCCCCTGGATTCTAACGATAAAGTTCCCATTTAGCTTGGTTTTGACCCAAATTTCCTCAAAATTAATTAAAATGGCATTTTTACAGAGTTAGGCAATGTTTCAAAAAATCCCCAGCAGAGTCGCCAATCTGTGGAACCCGATCCGAGAGGGGCGGGGGGACGTGCCCCCACGCGAGTCTCGGGATCATCCACGTGAAGGAGAGCTCCGCCGAGGAACTCTCGAAAGAGTGCCCCTCACAGCATGAGCGGCGATGTGAAGTTAGATACCTCTCGATTCGGGGACCAGCCCGGATTCGAGACGCACCTTAAACAAAGAAAGAGTCGCCATCCAAGGAAGTAGGCCCTGGATCCCATGCTGTGCTCTGTCGCAACAGATAACCAGAGATATAAAAGGTCCGTGCCTGATGACGAATGGGGAAGGGATTAGGCGCCCCCGATTCGCCCAAGTGCGAGCACCTGGTCTCTTATGCCATTTATTATTAACTTTGAAGAGTTTTGGGTAAAAATCATGTGAAATGGGAACGAATATCCCCGAGATAACGTCTAGCTAATCATGCATGTCTCGGAGATGAATAAGAAGCACACACAAAAAGAAATGAAAGATATGACACCTAAGAATAGCTAGGTTATGAGTGCCATGCCTAATTGGTGTCTATGTTCTGATGGGCAAACGCATGCATGCTACAGCTAAAGGTATAGGATCTGTACAGGAAAGTAAGAAACACAGCAAAAACATACAACATGACAAACCCTAGACTCTAATGCGATAATTGACTCGGACCAAGATTGCCATCCATCTTAGCTGCACTACGTATCCCGGCCTCGGGAAGAATCAGAGCCAACGTAGTTCGGCGACCTATGCTAAACTACAATGCCTAACCCTCTAGAACCGCTATCCTAGACTCGATTAACTAGACCCGACTAGTTTTTAAAGCTTCTTGCGACATTACTTAAGTTCAAGTGAGTGGTGATTTTTAGGACTCCCTGTATGCCCTAACTAATGCCAGTGAACCCTACACCCTAGGTGTGACTAGGCTGTGTGTCCTAAGGAAAACCGTGGGCTATCTAAGCGCGCTCTAGTCTAGCCATCGGCTCGACTAAGTGTCTAACCGACCACGACCTGAGGCCTCCTAACTCTAGGGACACTCACACGACCGGACATGACAAAGCAACACAATCAGGACAGACTCCCCACTCTACGACACCCCCAAACGCCTAGGACTGACTCCTAACTCTATGGGAGGATCTTTTGAAAATTGTTGGTAAAGTTATTTTGAAGAATTTTTGTAGTTTTGGAAGGTTTTGAAGTTGTGAAAGTTATGAAGTTGTGGGAAATATTTGCAAAATGGTGACTGAACTCAGGATGCCAGCAGCACGCCTGAGCTGCCTACGTACCCCTCAGCTAGGGATCAAGCCATCCGTAGTTCGGAATTGACTACTCCTAATGACTCGAGATTTTGAGGTTTTTGATTTTTAGATGTTTTTGAGTTTTTGAGTGTTTTTGAAATGCCTTTTTTTTTTTGGAATTTTTGACACGAGAAGACAGGACCCTATCATCATAAGGGTACGACAGACTCCCGATATCCCGCAAAGGTTGGACAGCATCCTATGCTTTGCGGGGGGGAATGAACAGAATTACAGCTCCGCAAGGGTTGGACAGCATCCTATACCTTGCAGGAGCGGATAAAATCACATGACTTGATGAGGGGTTCGGCAGAATCCTAACCCCTATGATGATAGGACAGACTCCTAAAAGACTGAAGGACTGAATCCTATGCTGAAGACTGACTCTGAAAGACGGAAGGACAGACTCCTAAACCCTCTAGGACTGACTCTAAAGAGGAAGAAATCCCTTAACCTGCGAAAACTCTAAGGCAGGAAGGGAAGGGGTTGGCTCAAGATACATTCCGTCATAGCCCAGACCCGACAGAAAAATTCTGAAGTCGATGGACAAAATGGGAACCCTGAGATCTAGGGAAAAATTCTAAAACTAAGAGAAGCCTCGAAAGGGAAGGAAAGCGAAAGATAATGGCGCTCAATAGCAGACGAATCCGGCATATGGGACAACTCTTGAAGTGGAAGGGGATGTCATTGACCTCATTTTTTGGTGAGAAAAAGGGGAGATAAAAGTACAAGCACAGGGCACTTTGACACAATATCCGCTTCGGACGACCTTGAGCAAGATAGGATTCAATACAGGTTCTACATTTCTGGGCCCGAGACTAATGAAAATGACCAACATATTCATATATATTTCTTAAAGAATATATACCATAAATCAATGCGACCGAACCCGCGCTCCCCAGAACTAAAATTATAAGATCAGCATAAACAGAAATGAACAGGGGCTGAGTCACAAACGGCACGGGCTGAGCCTGTGCTGAAACAGGGGGCAGCAACGGACTAGTATAGTGCTGAAACAGGGGCAGCAACGAGGCCGAATCTGTGCCGAAACATGGGGCTGAAATAACTAAATGAACTTACACCACCAGCCCTCTATACCTTTTCCACAACATCAGATGCCCCATTATTCGGAAATTAACATGCATGTACTTAGATCAGATACCGCTCAAACAATGACCAAAACAAAAATCCAAATGTAGGAGGATCGGTTATCGTTACCTAAAGCATGTGACATACTAAACAAATGTAAATATAAAATATATATGAAGGAAAACTGAGGCTGACTCTAGCAAAGTTTAAATTAGCAACTATCTCTTGAAGGCACTATTTTCTTTGAAATAGGATCTTAAAATAGAGAAAGGGATGTACCTGAAGATCGCTACAAACTCAGTTCTGATGGCGGGATGCCAGAATGGTATGATCGGTGGAAATGGGTGTGATTGGTGGATGGGCAGAGGCCGACTGGAGGAGACGGAGTTGAGGGTCGAGTTCCCTCTCTTTCTCTCTCTTCTCTCTCTCTCTCTCTCTCTCTCTGCTCGAACTTATTAAACGAAAATGGGTTTTTTTTTTTAAAAAAACAGAGATGGGTTGGAGCAGAGATGGGGTGGGAGTGGAGAGGCTTGATGGGTTGTGGAGAGGCTTGCCGGATTCCGGCAAGCTCGCCGGAGATGGTCGGTGAAGTTGATGGGCGAACGGCAGATGTGGGTTTTCAAGATGGTTTTTTCTTTTTTTTTTGGGAAAAGGGGGGTAGAGGTGGTGGTGGTTTAATGGAGGTTGGGTGGAAGAGAGGGCAAGGTGGAGGTGGTGGAAGATGGGGGTTGCCGGAAAAGGGTGGATAGCCGGCGGCTGTGGGGGAGGTTAAAAAAATGATTTGGGTTTTTGAAATAGGTTCGGAAAAATGGCAGAGGATGACCGGTGGTGGCGGTGGTCAATGGAGATGAGGGAGGAGAGGATGGCCGGTGGGTTGGATTCCGGCAAAGTCGCCGGAATCGATGGGGATGGGGTTTGGAGCTCAAAAAAGGTGGTTCGAGGGTGGTGGTGGTTGGAGGTGGAAGAAGGTGGATGGAGTGGAGAAAATGGGTTTGGGTCTTGGGGATTGAGGATGGCGGCTGGTGCGGTGGTTCGGTGGAGGTTGGTTTTAATGGTGGATGGGTTTCGGATTTTTTTTTTTTTTTTTGATGATGGTGGCTGCAATGGTGGAGGTCGCGGCCGATGGAGGTGGTGGCTCGGTGGAGTGGGTTGGAGGTGGAAGAAGGTGGGTTGGTGGAGGCAAAGGGGGAGGCTTGCCGGATTTGCAGAGGTAATGGTCCGGTGGTGGCTTTTTGGGTTTTTTTTTATTTGAAATGGGTTTCGTTTTTTTTGGGGTGTAGAGGAAGGGGATTTCGGTTTTAGGTTTGGAGGGAGGTGAGGATGGAGATGGAGGGGATTTTCGAAGGGTTGGGTGGTGGTGGCTGGAGGTGGACGATGGTGGAGGTGGGTGGAGGATGGGGAAGCTTGCTGGTGGTGGAGGTTGCAGAGAATGGAGAGGATGGAGGAGGAGGTGGCGGCTGTGGGTGGATGGTGGTGGTGGTTGGCAATGGAAGAAGGGAAGAAGAAGAAGGTGGGGGGTAGGCTTGCCGGATTCCGGCAAGCTCGCCGGAGAAGAAGGTGGCGGCTGTGGATTTTTATTTTTTCTCTGCCTCTTTCTCTCTGTGTTTTCTTCAACGAGAATGAGCTCTCCTCCCTCTGTTCTTGATTTTTTTCTTTGAAAGAAAATCCTGCCTCTCCTCTGTTGATTGATTTTTCTTTATTTTTATTTTTTTTTGAATTAAGCCCCTCCCTTCATGCAAGAACCCTCTTTGTTTTATACTTAGGGTTGAATCCCTAACTCTAATCCTAACCCTCTATGGGGCATCTTCCTCTCCTTGGGTGATCTCCACCCTTGATCTCCTCCATTGCCTTTACAAACCCTAGAAAATCTCTTCCTCACCTCATCCTACCCACACATTTTCCTTGTTGATCCTATGGCTTAGACTCATTGCTTCTCAAGCAAGCAATGAGAACATCCAAGAATACCCTTAAAGATGGGTTGATTTCCTCTTTGCCCAAACCCTTATTTTGAGGAATGATATGATTGACCCCCCCTTTTTGCTCTAGACAGCCCTATCCAGTGTATTTTAACTACTCTTATCCTTACAGGGGGGGCTCGGGTAGAAAAGGGGGCGGAATAAAATAAAAATTTTTTGATTTGCCTATGGTAAGCTAGTATTGACACACCCATGCCCTGCTAATTCACCCTCCCTTTTATATTTCTTTAAGCTACGCCCGGCTCGAGCTCGAGACACGGGTTGGGATGCGACCTGGGTTGATTCATGAAATTCGGGTTGAGATTTTCAACTGCCAATCGGGTTAGGCTCAGATTAATTCCACTCATTGTCCGCCTGACCTCGGGATTTCATTCGAATACACGGGTTTAGGGCCTTGTCAAAATGGGGTGTCTACACATGGCCACGATATGGGTTCTATGGAAAGAACGGAATGCAAGAGTGTTCAAGGGTGTAGCGAAAGGAGCCCAATACCTTTTCAATAAGGTCATTGCATTAACAATATCATGGGTAAAAACTTTAGAAACCTTCAGATTTGTATCGGCTTTTGACTGATGGCATGGTTGCGTGGTGATATGTGGCGCTACTAGTAATGAACCCAAAATTTCCCAAGCTTGGACTCCCCCGGCCCATGGGGTATTAAAACTAAATTTTGATGGTTCTAGTATTGGCAATTCAGGGTCTTCATGAATTGGTGGTTTGTTGAGGGATGAAGTAGGAGGAGTTTTATGGGCATTTAGTGGCCCAATTGGGGTAGCAGATGCTAATGAGGCGGAAGTCCGTGCCATTCATCAAGGAATTAAGTTGCTCCTGAATGTAAACTTGAATAAGGTTGTAATTGAAGGGTATTCTCTCAACGTTATCAGGTGGTTAAGAGGTTCTCGTGTGCCTCCCTGGAGATTTGCCGCCCTATTTGATGAGATTCTCAATAGATTGGGATCGGCCTCGGTCTCTTTCTATCATGTTAAACGGTCGGCCAATGGGGAAGCGGATAGATTGGCAAGACAAGGAGTTTCGAGGGAGTGTATAGAGTTTTTTTATTTTCTTCCCCACTAACTTTCGTCTTCTCTTGTTCTTTGTCTTTTCTTTTTCTTCTTGTCGTATATTTTGGGTCCTTCTCGGTCCTTTTTAGTTAATGAAATCTTTTCGCCATTAAAAAAAACATTTTCCTGAAAAACAAACTGAGTTTTATATGGTAAAAGAAGTTTTAAAGAGAAAACCATTAAAATGAGTTTGAAACGGCATTTTTTGAAAATAAGGAGATAAGAGCTGCTGTTCGAATGTTCGCACCATCCATTATCATACAAGTGATAGGGCTAAAAGAGGAAAGTATTGAGGTTGTGGCTAGGCAATCAAAGAGTTCTTTCAAAGCACCCACGCTAGTGAACTCTAGTATCACAACTCTTTCCCCATCGTCTCTACCTCCTATTTGTTGTCTAACACCAGCCAAGATGATTAAGACGAGGGAAAGCGGGTGTGTTATAATTGTGATGAATGATATACCATGGGCCATAGATGCAAGCAACAACACATGTTCTTATTAGAAAGTGATGAAGCAGATTAACCTTCTGGCATTCAGTAAGGAGAGAAAGGCCATGCAGATGAGGAATTTCAAACCTTGATACTTGTGCTGGATGGATCAACATTAAATCAAACCGTGCATGTTAAAAGAT
Organism: Tasmannia lanceolata; assembly: GCF_043159265.1. Taxonomy (NCBI): domain Eukaryota; kingdom Viridiplantae; phylum Streptophyta; class Magnoliopsida; order Canellales; family Winteraceae; genus Tasmannia; species Tasmannia lanceolata. The sequence continues at coordinate 5,042,179 of NW_027518721.1, forward strand.
ATATCAAAAGCCATCATGTGGTAATCTTGATAGATTCTAGGGGCAGTCATAATGTATTAGACTCAAAGGTGACTAAGCGAACTAGGTGCGATGTACAAAATACTAAACCCATGTCTATATATGTGGCTAATTGGCGTAGCCGGAAGCACGAAGAATGAATCAAGGTTGATTAATGTCAACACCGATCGGAATAAACCTTCGAATCCATGAAGGGCGCTCGTTGAACCCACGAAGAGCTATTCTTCGAATCCACGAAGAACAAGATTTCTTCTAAGAAGAAAGCCAAAATACTTTATTTCAGAAAAATAATTGTCAATTGTGCAAACAACCCTTGCACTTGAGTATTTATAAAAGCATTATTTCATACTCTAAATAAAACTCCTCTCTAAGCCCTTGATCTAATCTAATGGTTGTAATTAAAACCCTAAAATTATACTCTCTCAACCTTCCTTAATTCCTACATAATAAATAAGAAACATGTTGCAACTTTCCCAAACTCCTATATAGTAACTACACTAGGATTCTTATTAAAATAAGAAATATATGCTTGTAAAGAAATATGGCCTTTTAAAATAAGAAATGTGTTCTTTTAAAGAAATATGGCTGAATCAATGGACCTGGAAACTTTCCAAGTTGTGATGCCTTCCAGCCCACGCCATTCCCCTCCACTTGAAGAGAACTCGACCTCGAGTTCATTGGTGTTTTCATCATAGAATCTCCAACTTTAAAGACCTTACTAAATTGATGCTTGGCCCTTTCAGCATTGTACTCGTCGAGCTTTCTTTCTTCTTTTTGACACCTTTGTATATCTGCCTCTTCTTCTTCTCCTTCTTTGATTTGACAAGGGGTTCTTTTGGTGCCAAACATAATTGCGCCTCCACTTGAAAAGGTTTGGATTCCTCCTCTACTTTTAATGTGCACATAACTTGATGCATCGTCAAGGATTGCCCAGGAACACAAATGATAGGAATGAGATCTTTTTCCATATTTTGCTCCTCTTTATGATCCTCTATATCACACTGCTTCGGATCATCATCTTCAAGCTTGTCACCAACGGCTACATTCGTATTACGCCGACCACCTTGAGGACACTGATTGGATTTGTAACTCAATTGGTTGCACTTGTAGCACATGATCCGTTGCTCGAACTGTGATTCGTACGAATCATGCCGTTGGACTTTGGTCGTTGACAAAGTAGAAGGAACATCTTTGTGTCCTCTTCCTTGTGTTGGGAATGCCTGGGCCACCTTGCTTGTCCAAACAAGAAGATCAAAAGTCACCTTCTCTTTCGCTATCGGATTCATCGTCTGCGATGTCTCTACCACGGTTCGACTCATGTAAAAAGTCATCCGGTCATAATCAATGGGTAGAAACCTCTCACAAAGGACTTGACTCATCCGTGCCCATGTTTGGATTGGTCGCTTCCCCGTCCTTATACGTGAGAGTTGTAGTTGCTCCCACCAAATAAAGCACCTCCCTTAAGCTTGATGGCTACAAGTTTTCTCTTTTTCTCCTCGGGAGCTTCCATGTAGTCGAAAAATCTCTCGACCGCTGCAAGCCAATCAAGAAAATCTTCGATGTGGAGCTGGCCATTAAACTCGGGCCAATCCACCTTAATACGATAATCGCGATCACGAGCCGCAGATTGTGGAGCGCGATCACAAATAAACCTCGGACGGATGATGTGTTCGAATTCCTCCTCGCCAGAGTAATAATCGTTAGGAAACTATGTAACTCTAGGGTCGGGGCGTGGAACTTGACGTAGAGCTTGAGCGTGCCGTCGCCGATAACCATCGTCGATTTGGGGTTGCTTGCACTCAATAGGATTTAACCGTGCCAATTGCTTCGCTATTTGATTAACGGTAGCCTGTAGAGTGTTAAACATCTCCACCGTCACAGTTTCTTGATTTTTCTGTTCTCCGTGGGAAGCCATATATGGAATGTAGCAAGGCTCTGATACCACCTGGCATAGCCGGAAAGGCGAAGAACGAGTCGAGGATTGATCTCCGTCAACCACCGATCAAATAAACCTTCGAATCCACGAAGGGCGCTCGTCGAATCCACGAAGAGCTATTCTTCGAATCCACGAAGAATGAGATAAACAACTTTCTCTTACAAGAAAGAAGAAAATTTCTTTATTTCATAAAACAAACATGAACTGTGCAACAACTCTTGCCCAGAGGTTTTTATAAAACACTAACTTCTTCTCCAAGTAAAACTCTACTTTCTAAATCAACTATTACCACCTAAAGTCCTAAAAAGCAATAAATAACTAAGTTCCTTAATTTAACCAGACTCAAATAGAAATTGCTTTGAATTAAAAATATGCTGCTTCCTTTCTTTTCCCAATTTTAGAAAGAGAAGTTGGATACTTTTGGGAGATTTGGAAGTTTCCAAAACTCCTTGCCTTGCAGCCCACGTCATTCCCCCCACTTGAGGAGAACCCGACCTCGAGTTCATGTTCATTGGCAATGCCGTCGTAGCTTCTCCAACTTCAAAGACCTTACAAAATTGATGCTTGGCCCTTTCATCATTGCACTTAGATTTGTACTCATCGAGCTTCTTTTTCTTCTTTTTCTTCTTTTTGACACCTTTGTAGATTCGTTTCTTCTTCTTCTCCTTCTTTGATTTGACAAGAGATTCTTTTCTTGCCAAACATAATTGTCACTCCACTTGAAAGGGTTTGGGGTCCTCCTCTACTTTTGATGGACATAAAACTTGATGCATCACTAAGTATTGCTCGGAAGCACAAATGGTAGGAATGAGGTCTTCTTCCATATTTTGCTCCTCTTTCTGCTCCTTTATATTACACTGACTCAGATCGTCATCTTCAAGATCGCCACCAACGGCTAGATGTGTTGTACGCCGACCACCTTGGGGACACATATCAGATTTGTGACCCAATTGGTTGCAGTTGTAGCACATGACCTATTGCTCGAACTATAACTCACACGAATCATGACATGGGGCTTTGGTCGTTGCTGAAGTAGAAAGAACATCTCCGCGTCCTCTTCCATGTGTTGGAAATGCCTCGGCCTGCTTGCTTGTCCCAACAGGAAGATCTAAAGTCACATTAACTTTCTCCGTCTGCGGTGTCTCTACCACGGGTTGACTCAGGTAAAAAGTCATATAATCATAATCAATGGGTAGAAATCTCTCACGAAGGATTTGACGCATCCATGCCCATGTCCGAATTGGTCTCTTTCCCATCCTTGTACGAGAAAGTTGGAGTTGTTCCCACCATGCCGAAGCGCCTTCCTTGAGTTTGATGGCCACTAGTTTTGTCTTTTTCTCCTCGAGAACTTCCATGTAGTCAAAAAATCTCTCGACCGCCGTGAGCTAGTCGAAAAATCTCTCGACCACCGTGAGCCAGTCAAGAAAATCTTTGATGTGTAGCTGGCCATTAAATTCGGGCAAATCCACCTTAATACAATATTCGTGATCACGTGCCGCAGTTTGTGGAGCGCGATCACGAATAAATCTCGGATGGATGATGTGTTCGAATTCCTCCTCGCTAAAGTAATAATCATTAGGAAAATATCTAACTCTAGGGTCGGGGCGTGGAACTCGGCATAGAGCTTGAGCGTGCCGTCGCCGATCACCGTCGTTGATTTGGGGTTGCTCGCACTCAATCGGATTTAACCGTACCAATTGCTTCGCTATTTGATTAACGGTGGCCTGGAGAGTGTTAAGCATCTCCATCGTCACAGTTTCTTGATTTTCTCGTTCTCCGTGGGAAGCCATGGAAAGTAGCAAGGCTTTGATACCACCTGGCGTAGCCGGAAGCACGAAGAATGAGTCGAGGTTGATTAATGTCAACACCGATCGGAATAAACCTTCGAATCCACGAAGGGCGCTCGTTGAACCCACGAAGAGCTATTCTTCGAATCCACAAAGAACAAGATTTATTCTAAGAAGAAAGCCAAAATACTTTATTTCAGAAAAATAATTGTCAATTGTACAAACAACCCTTGCACTTGAGTATTTATAAAAGCATTATTTCATACTCTAAATAAAACTCCTCTCTAAGCCCTTGATCTAATCTAATGGTTGTAATTAAAACCCTAAAATTCTACTCTCTCAACCTTCCTTAATTCCTACATAATAAATAAGAAACATGTTGCAACTTTCCCAAACTCTTATATAGTAACTACACTAGGATTCCTATTAAAATAAGAAATATATGCTTGTAAAGAAATATGGCCTTTTCTACACTAGGATTCCTCTCTGTTTGGTTGCCAGTAAAATTTTTGTCCTAGGAAGTTTTAGTAAAATTTTGGTCCCATCCCATGTTTGGTTGCCTTTTATCACTAGAATTTTTTTAATCCCACTCTTGTAATGATTGCTTGTGTGGTGAATTTTTTTAATCCTACTCTTGCAATGATTGCCTTTTCATCCCATCCCAAAATAATCCCAGGAACCAAAAATAAGCTTGAGAAGAATTTTTTTCTTCCCAACAGTTCAAGCAACCAAACAAAGTTTTTTTTTTCCCCACCATAGTCCGGTCAACCAAACATGGGATTTTTATTTTACCGGGATACTTCTAGGACTTTTTTTCCCCACCAATCTCCTTGGATTTTTTTTTCTCCCACATAAATCCCAGGAACCAAAAAAAACCCGGCAACCAAACAGAGCTGAAATATGGCTGAATCAATGGACTTGGAAACTTTCCAAGTTGTGATGCCTTCCAGCCCACGCCACTAATGCATCTAAGTCGACGAGTACTACTGTATGCTGAAACTTCCAATGGATCATGCAAGGGACATCCTTCTACGCAGACATGCGTCTTCTTCCGCTTGGGCGTTGCAAATATTAGCGGCGAACCACGCTAGGCACATCGATATATTCTTCAAGGTGCAAAAAGGGGAATATTAAAGATGTAATTCACGCTCCCTTTCTTTCGACATTGTGGGTAAAGTCGTTCTTCAAGTGGTAAGGGATGTTAAGTGCTTGAATGAACTTGCATGGGAGGGAAAAGACAATGGGTTAAGGTTACGGGCAGGGGCGGAGCTACATGTAGCATAAGGGGGGCAGCTGCCCCTGTTGAGTTGGGCCAAACTCCTTAATAGGCCCAACCCAGTTGGGCCCAGCCTTGTGTATAACCTGCCCCCTTATGTATAAATCCTGACTCCGCCACGGGTTACAGGGTAACATATTAGTTGTGAGAATCATAGTTGGTAATCATAAAAAAGTATTTAGTGTATTGGGATGTCATTTAAATAGGTGTGTTTCAAATATTTTGGTACTAACATGTTTTTAGAAGGGATAAGGAAGTTAGCAAGTGTTTAGCTAAGGAACGAGTCATTAAAAGCTAGTTTGTATGGAGGAGTAATTTAGAAGTCCCAATACCAAGGAGATGAAGAAAACCACTTGATAAGGAAGTTAGCAAGTAGTTAGCTAAGGAACGAGTCATTAAAAGCTAGTTTGTATAGATGAACTAATAATTTAGAAGTCCTAATACCAAGGAGATGAAGAAAACTAGGTTTTCCCATTTTATCTACTTATTCCTCTTGTGGCCCTACCATGTTTTCCTTTCTCCTCGATTATTAGGGTGTGTTTGGCGGCACAAAAGCTTGGCGGTCGTCGGAATTTGGCTTGGGTTTGACATCTCATTCCGTGTTTGGTTACCAAAATAGCATTAGACTCTCTTGGATATCTCACATGTAATAATTACTTGTCTGGTTATGTGGATCCCTATATTGGTAATGACGCTCCCTACTTATTCTCCAACTCTCCAATATATACTGCGCAACCAAACACAACTCAACCAAACACTACTTACACAATTTTCCTAAGTAATGGCAAATCAAAATGCTTGTCTCCTCCCTTTGACTTCCTAGTCCAATACTCTCCTCAATGGCTGGGCTGTTGCATGTTAGCAAATCCCCGATTATTACAGGGAGCACAACCATATTTTGATATTTTCGCTCACCCATCTTGTCTTTAAGTATCTAAAGAGACATCAAAAGGTTAAGGTGAGGTTAAGGTGGGTGATACCTACAGCGGGTGGGAATTTATCATCGTCAAAGGTTATTACATTTCCCAAAAAGCTCTCCCGGGTTTGGGCAGATATCAAAACATGGTTGTAGCTTTTAAAGGTCTCTGATTGATTTTTGCTAACATACATTTCTTCCTCCCCACAGGTGGTATCAGATATGGACCAACATCATACTGATATTAGCAATTTACTCTTCTTTTTTCACCCCTCTGGAATTTGGCTTCTTCCGGGGCTTACCGGAAAGACTCTTTCTCTTAGACATTGCCGGTCAACTTGCCTTTCTCGTGGACATAGTCCTCCGCTTCTTCCTCGCCTACCGGGACTCCCAGACCTACAGAATGATTTACAAACGCAACCGTATAGCCCTCCGGTCAGTTTACTATCCCCTTAAATTCCTCCCCACACCCCCCCTTTTTCTTTTTTGGTTAGTTTCCTTTATTTTATGATCATTGTCTGAATTTCTTATCTTCTTTTTTCTCCTTTTCAACAGTTACCTGAAATCTGGTTTCGTGGTAGAGATTCTCAGTTGTCTGCCCTGGGATTACATCTACAAGGTACACTTATTCCTAAATCATGCATTCTTTTAAGTGGAAATTACAGCTACACCCTCAAAACTTTCTGACACATTCAACGATAACCCTATAGTTTCAAACTCATCAACTACACCCGCCTGACTTTTCAATGTGTATAAGGTAGAACCCGTCAGTTGAAATACTATTGTTAACTTACCAACTTCTCCAAAAGCTTAAGCTGTTGGAGAAAGCCGTTATTTATCTTTTATACTTTAAAACTCCGCCGCCCGTGTGGCCCACTTGGCAAACACGTGGCACATGTTGTCCCACTTTGGGCCGACCATCGCATGTGGATTTTTGCTATCCGGGAGGCATTATTTGTCTTTTATACTTTAACAACTATCAATGCTAATTAAGATCTCGGGTTTAACCCAGCTGCATATGAATTATTTCAGAATTGGATGGGGTCTACCTTATACTTTGAGTCATTCTGTCAAGTTAAAGTGACGGACCATCAAATGAGAGGTTGTACCTTATATACATTGAAAAGTCAGGGGGTGTAGTTGATGAGTTTCAAATTACTATAGGGTTATCGTTGAATGTGTCAGAAAGTTGACGGGTTTGTAATTGTAATTTTCCCTTCTTTAAATTTGTTTTTTTATTTGTGCAATGCCCTTGATTTTCTGTCATTGGACCTGTCAGTTTTCTATGTCTGTATTTCTATTCCCCTGTTAAGAAATTAATGTATTTCAATCCGGTGCATGTAATATTTTGGTGTTCACTAGTGGCTTCTTGCCTCGTATATAAGTTCACTATATATTTTGATCTTCTTGTTCGTCGTTTGTTATTTGAACACAAGTGTGTACTTTGTTGGGAAGATTTCATATGCTCTGTTACTAGGCATATTAAATCTTCAATCAATGGCATGTCATGTTGGATCAACACTCTGATCGTTGAAAAAAATGCAAAATCACACTCTTTCAATTTTTAGGAACTCACAATCCATGGAAATTATCGTGAACACACACACATACTCTTAAAACAGACACATGCATTGCTGAAACATGGTTAATCGCAAATATGATAGTGGCGATGCTACAACATGTTTTGGTTTAGCATCTATGACAGTGGTCTAAGACGGAAAATGCGAATTTCAACCATGTTGAGCATGGGTCAAAAACTTGGGGGGTTGAACTATTGTGATTTGGAAATAAGACAACATCGTAGACCTTGCACAGAACATAACTCAAACGGGTAGTGGTTGAATAGTCTCCATAATGCGCTTATGCTTGTTCTCAGCAATCATTCCTCTTTGTTCGAAAACTTCAATGCATGTCAACTTTAGAAAACAGAACATCTTGAAATGAGAAGTGTACTGTCCCCTTGAGTGATAAATTTAGTTTATCAGAAATTTGATTTTCAATGAAGCAGCAAAAAATTTTAAAAGTCAAAAGGCAATTCAAACATTTACAAGATTCACATACTCAAAATTTAAATTGTAAATTTGTACCACTAACTGGAAAGAGGCGTGGTATTTAATTTGCCAATGCAGCGTGAGAATCACAATAGTTAATTCTACAAACAGAAGTATCCAATACAAGTATCATTATCATGTCTTGTCAGTCATGATACTTTGGGTCTTTGTTGTAGGCATCTGAGTAGCATAACTTATGTGAACCACTGTTTCAAAATGCTATGCTTCAATCGTCGACACAAGTTTTTACCTTGGCCGAGTTCTTGTTCGAGTATGCGGCTTTCTCTATTAAGTCAATCAAAACTCTTTTGACTGTTCCGAGTTATGACTGTGTCAACCTGAGTAGCAAACCACATCAACTGAGTATTCGGCCGCGCCGTGCTGAGCAGACTAGGATTCACTTTGGTCACATTTTGAAACACTGATGTGACCAGAAAAAATTGTCGTTAAATGACAGCTTTCTTGGAACTAATTCACTGGGTGTTCATATATTTCATCTTTTGATCATAAATGAAACGCAACCCCAGCCACTTTTAGTGAAAGTGTTTAGTCTATTTGTCTCAAGAACACAAAACACTTTCCTATATGGATAAGCATGTCCACCCAGTAACATGTTTTTTTCCGACATAACCTATAAAAGATCGAATGGAAGCTTTCTTGGAACTCATTCACAGGGTGTTCATAGATTTCATCTTTTGATCATAAATAAAACGCAACCCCAGCCACTTTTAGTGAAAGTGTTTAGTCTATTTGTCTCAAGAACACAAAACACTTTCCTATATGGATAAGCATGTACACCCAGTAACATGTTTTTTTCCGACATAACCTATAAAAGATCGAATGGAAGCTTTCTTGGAACTAATTCACAGGGTGTTCATAGATTTCATCTTTTGATCATAAATAAAACGCAACCCCAGCCACTTTTAGTGAAAGTGTTTAGTCTATTTGTCTCAAGAACACAAAACACTTTCCTATATGGATAAGCATGTCCACCCAGTAATATGTTTTTTCCGACATTACCTATAAAAGATCGAATGGAATGATACATAGACTAGTAAATCCCTTTTGAGTTCCAAGGTATTCCTTTAAGGGGATTCATCATTCGAGGGGAAGTAGACTACTCAACAATTTCACATTTTATTTACGACTATCGAAAATTCGAAATGATTAGTTATATTGTCATATTAATATGGCCATTCTTCTAAAGGAGTTTCCACTAAACTATTGGTTTTGCTTCCTGGCTTCTTAAATACCCAAATTTAAATAAAGCATTGTCTCCCATACACTTGGGCATTTACTACCTTTTTTCCCAGATCATTGTGATGCATTCCTATACAATTCTTTAGAAAGGTTTTAAGGTGCAGGAGAAGTAGTTTCCTTTGATTTATGAATATAATTTGTTGTGTAACATCCAATCTTTGTAGTTCTGACAAGTCCTTGTACTGTTTCAAAACTTTTCCTATATGTTTTATCAACAAGCAACACTCTTCCTATATTCTTTCTAAGACAATGATCTCAAATCAGGCCTGTGGAAGAAAAGAAGAAGTGAGGTACCTTTTATGGATTCGTTTAACTCGGGCCATCAAAATTACGGAGTTTTTCCAAAAGCTAGAGAAGAACATCCGCATCAATTACTTATTTACAAGGATAGTGAAACTCATTGTTGTTGAGCTCTATTGCACACATACAGCTGCCTGCATTTTTTATTATCTGGCTACCACTCTGCCTGTTTCTCAAGAAGGGTATACATGGATAGGAAGTTTAAAGTTAGGTGATTATAGTTATGCGCACTTCAGAGATATTGATCTTTGGAAGCGGTACTTGACATCTCTATATTTTGCCATAGTCACCATGGCAACTGTCGGTAAGTTTCTCTTTTACCTGTTATTCTACAGTCATTTTCCCAAAAGCATTACATTTATATGTTGTTCATGTATATTTTTCCATTGGAGAAATACTAGTGGGAAAAGCAATGGTGTGGGCTGCCCGTTCGATGATCCAAACCCTTTATCTGCTGGGTCCCATTATATTGATGGACCATTCTGCTATGCACAAAATGGACAGTTAAGAAAACAAGGGAGTGATTCACATTCAGTGGAAAAATGTTCACAAATCAGAGGGCATGGGTCGACAGAGTTTTGGGAATGGCCCATCCATAGTGGGCCCAGAAGATGAATGGTTTGGGGCATCTAACAGGTGGACTCCACTTGGACTTTTGCTCACTAGTATTTTTCAAAAGAAACCTCATTTTTTGTGGTACTGAAACTGGAAATTCTTAAACATTTTCTTGTGATTACAGACATATTGCCTAAAGAGTAACCAAAGAAAACTTACTATGGACTCACACTTCAAAGATACATGAAACCTTTGAATTTGAAATTGATAGAAACTTGTTGTAGTAATAATGGAACTACTTGAACTACCCTTGAATATGAAGGTTCCTGAAAAAGGAAGCTCAGTATCTTACAGATGTTTGGGTAGCCAAGCTGGGCTTAGCTGGGGTTCCCACTAGATTCGTTAATATGTCAGCGGCGCTAAATCTTCCCCTAGATTTGAGATGTAGACATTCATTTTTAAATCACTGTCTACATAGATACATGTTTAGATTTAATTATGTTTGATCTTCCCGATAGTTTTAATTTGTTAGCTATGGGGAATAAGTGAGTTAATTGCAATTTAGAATATTTATTGGATTTGATAGTTGAACATGTTTGTATGGTTGTTGATTATTTCAGTAAGGGGAGAATGTTTAGAGTCAGATTGGGGATGAGATAACCATTCAAAAAAAAAAAAAAATCGGGGATCAGATAAATTTTTTTAATGATGCAGTTTTATTAATGAAAAGGATGAAACCCAATCTCCCAGGAGGTCAAGTACAGAGACTAAGCTGAGAAAAGGAAAATAAGAAAAAGAAAGATAAAGATAAAAGAGAGAGTCAAAACATGGTGGAATTCAGAGATAATCGTAGGAAAACGACGGCTGGAGAGGCCCTGACTCATATCGCCTGATCAAACAGCTTGATCGACTCCTTTCTCACCTCTGAGCGGGAAGAGCATCTGCCTCAGAATTGGCAGACCGCCAAACATGAGTGGCATTACATTATGATCCTCCAAAATGTCCATGATTTCCTTGATAGCATCCACAAATCTCCGCAGATGATTGATGTCCTCTCTCCACCACGCGGCCACGTTAACAAAATCTCCTTCAATGATCACCTGCTCCAACTGTGCTTGTTCTAGATGCTTAACTCCATAAAGGATCACCTGAAACTCAGACCCAGTTCCCAATAGAGTTTTGGATCCCTATTGGACCGAGAAAGCCCAAATTTTACCCCCATCTACCGTTCTCAGGAGACCATCAATGCCCCGACACTTCCCTATGGGGAAATTGAAGCTGAATTTTTGGGATGGGATGGAGTTTTGGGAGGATCTTTAGTGGGTGATAGACTTTTTGTCTAGTGCCTAAGGCTCCTACAAATTAGCGACGAGGGATGGGGTAGCCATAAGGCTACAATGCGTTATAGGCTTTTTTTTTGTGCATGTGAATGTGTGTGTTGGGTGGGGGTGGGTGGGTGGGGTTATACTACTATTTTTCTTTTTTTATTCTTCTTTTTTTTTCTATTATATTATTGTATAGGATGAGTCTCGTTAACATATATTGCTAATAGTAATGTATCCCTACTTCATTATTTTTTATTTTATTTTTACAGCACCCCTTCTCTTTTTCTGTACCGATCCTTCGCAAATTATCATTATTTATGTATCCCAATTCTTATGTCAACTGGGCCACAAGCCAAGCTTCTTTCCATCAATTTTCCATATTCACAAACATCTTTAGTTCCTCTAGCCTCGCTATCTCAAAGCAAAAAGGGGACAACCCCCTTCATCCTCGGATCCAGTAGAATAGGACAATGGTCTGAAATCGTCTTAGGAAGAGCAATCTGACATGCATTCAAGAGATGGTCCAACCATGCCTAGCATACAAGGAAGCAATCCAATCTTTACCTACTTTGATTTCTGGTCCAAGTATATCGTGCTCCAGACAAGGACAGGTCTATCAAAGCATTCTTGCCTTTAAAGTCAGAAAAAGCAAGCATACTAGGAGAGATCCTCACACATCTAGTGTGTTCATTAACAAATCTTGTGATGTTAAAATTACCTCCACAGACCAAGAGTGTGGCCATCTCTCTCTGATCGCATCTAACTCAACCCCAAAAAAGATTACGAGCCACCACCGAGTTTGGGTCATTGACCCCGAAGAATACCCAATAGGATCCATTTACCTTCTTCCTGAGTAACACTGTAACTCAATAAGAACCAATCACTTCTACCATCTCAAACTGAGATCTGTCCCAAGCCACCAAAATCCCGCCCGTTTCCCCAACGAAATCAAGTCTCGAAAAAGAAAAACTATACTTACACCCCAAATCCCTTAGAGAGGATACAGATAAGCCTGCAATCTTATTTTCTTGTAGGCTGAAAATTTGTGGATTAAGCTTGCAGACGTGGTCTGCAAACATGAAAGAACTGAGCAGGCTTTCTGAGGCCACCCTACGTTTACCGTGGGATGTGATTCTTGATAGTCCAATCTCCATTGATCGTCCTTCTTCTCGGTTGTCCTTTCCCACCCTTGGTATGCTTAAGTTCAACTTTGATGGTTCTAGCCTAGGGAACCTGGGTCTTGCCGGGATGGGTGGTGTCCTTAGAGATCATGGCATTATGATGGGATGGGCTTTGTTTGCACCCCCTCTTCTTGTGCTAAGAATGGGTATCCTGCACATTGATGATGCTAAGCTTGAATACTTGATCCTTGACGGTGAATAAGTTAGGTGTGGCTTTATGGCGACATTTGTTATGCGATGGACGATATTACTTTCCAGTTTTCAGCGTACATATTGGTCAGCCAATGGAGATGCTGATTCATTTGCTTGTAGTGGGGTTACCAGGGGGAGTATTTTTTTCCCATGATCATCTTCCTCTCGAGGAATGAGCTTTGCTGCAATCCTTTTCTCTTCTATTTCATCTTTGTATGCTGGGCCTTGACCATCTGGGTTGATTTTCTCTTCTCACTCTTTTCTTAACAAATCTTCATATTTACCATTAAAAAAAAACAGGTTTAAAGCAAGGATCAAGTATGCCTGAATGAAAAGTTCAAAGAAACATGCTGGTAATGTTGTCTCAGAGTTCATATTGTGTAATCCCATCCCTCACATTGTTGAGTCACTATATTTTTGAACTTCTGTTTGCATCATTTTAGATTTAGGCATGGATTGCAGTGCCTACTTATGACACAATGGGCAATGAAAAGGTTGAAGAAATTATAAAGTATGTAAAACACCAACGGAGGAGAGGTTAAAGAAGATGGACAGAAATGGACAATATTCATGATTGTCTGCATAATTTATGGGGATTGATATTGCTTTTGATGATGCTTTCTTTATGTTAAGCACGCCCATTAGCTGTTTGTTAATCCATGCGATTTTCTATTTCCTTTATGCATGAGCCCAGATATATAGTAGCATATTAAATTTTATTTCAGAACTAGAGTGCCATTTAAATTTTATTTTTTGGTATTGCTAACAATTAAGATGCCCATTACCACAATTTGGATTCTCAGTTATGACTTACAACCGTGTTTGTGCCCTCCATTTCATATGCCAGGTTATGGAGATATACATGCAATCAATGGGAGAGAAATGATATTCATCATGATTTATGTTTCTTTCGACATGATTCTGGGGGCTTATCTGATTGGAAACATGACAGCCCTAATTGTGAAAGGATCAAAGACAGAAAGGTTTAGGGACAAAATGACAGATCTTATCAAATACATGAACAGAAATAAACTTGGAAAGGATATACGTGACCAGATCAAAGGGCACCTTCGCTTACAGTACGAGAGCAGCTACACAGAGGCTGCTGTTCTTCAGGATATTCCAGTTTCTATTCGTGCTAAGGTGTGAGTTTGAGGCAATAGTTCATAACATATCATCTCTGTCCTTAGTGAACAAATGAACATTGCTTCTGTGTTGTGCGCTTGAAATTAGTTGACCGATTAATTGTACTCTTTCTGGTTCTTCTGTTACATCTCTTTCTTCCCCGTACGAGCTTATCTCATCCTTTGTCAATAAGTGTTTGGTTTGAAATTTGCATGGTTTTAACGATCTGATTTATTTACAGAAACATTGATGCTTCATATTTGGAATTCTCTGATGCAGCATTACTACAGTTGTAAGAAAGTATTGTTGTATCTTAACAGTTTCATGTGATTAAATTGGAATCTTTGTTACAAACCTTTTTTTTTTCAGAGTTGGCATTATTGTAGGGTGTTGAAAAAGACAACTCTGTGATGCCTAATACATTGTCATGTCTGCACAAGCATATTAAACTATTAGTATACTAGAAAATGTTCAGTATATTTAAAACTAAATTATTACACTAATTAAAATTAGGAAAATTTATCGTTAGATTGGTGGCTAAAATTTTTGGATGCCAGAGATGGCGGAAAAGAATTCAACTAGATGGTCAGAGGATTGACAGTGCCCCTATTGCCTCTACCACAATTTCAGATGGCGGAAAAGATGCAGAAGTTGCACGCAAGCTAAAGTGAAACGATCCCCTCACCTGCTACTCTATTTGGGGGGGAGGGGGTTCCAAAGGGGAAGGTAATAGATCTGGGGTCTGGTCTTGCTCTCCCTGTAAATACCTTAACTTTAGGTGGCAGGATAAATGCCGTTGGTGTCAACGGACCAAAAAGCCTTCAAAATGGGTAGCCCGTGCTAGCTCAATTCCTCGGTTAGAGGTTGATTGTGGTGTGGATGATCGATGGCCTGACTCTGGTAAAATTTTCCCACATAAGGGCTCAGGGAGCCCATCTTTATCTATCTTGCGTAGGGAAATGGGGGTACGAATGGATACCCTAAAAGCCTGTCTGATAAGGAAAAAGAAAGATCATAATGGGACCCTAGAGGATCTCTGGCTTTGGGCACAAAAGACTTGGAATATTCCATCTTTACAATGTCCTTGTATCTTGGTGGAGGACGAGATCCTTTTTATGTTTAAACAGAAATGCAGGCATCACAGATTCTCGCTAAGGGATCTGAGGCTCTTGGTAATCACTTGCTCTCTCTCTCTCTCACCGTGGAAAAGGGAGTTTCTTCGAGGTGAGGAAGCTCTTTGGGTTAATTTTTATGGTATCCCATTGCACGCTTGGACCGTATCAACGGTGGAGGCTATAGGGAGTCTCTTCGGTAAAGTTGTGGAAACCAAGATGGAAGGCAATCACCAGCATTGTATGAGTTTTGTCTCGGCCAAAATCTTAGCCCCCCTTTGGCATTTTCCCAGTTCCTGTGTTAGAATCAGGATTTTAGATCAGGTCTATACCATCAGGGTTGATCTTCGGGAAAATAAAAAATGTGACTGTTCATCCATTCTTGAGTCCTCTACCTCCTTGGGCCTTGCTGGCTTGGGAAACTACTCGCCAGCTGCAAGGTTCCCGAAGGTTTAGGGATGGCTTCCCGGTGAGCCTTCGGCTCCCTTGATGAATTCAAATTTCAAACCTAACCAATCAATTCTCTCTGTTGCGCCGCCCAAGGGTGGACCTAAGAAAGGACTCGAGAAAGGTGTGGTGAGACATGAAAATAGGAGCTTAGGTCAATCTTGTCTGTCCTAGGCGAGACCCGAACCAGTTAAGCCAATGGACCCTCCTGCCCTTAGGCGGAAAGTTGCCTGGCTGGATCTGTCCACCAAGAAAAAGCAAGATAGATAGCTTCCATTCAAAAGTAAGGAACACCTTCGATTACCGAGCCTCTGGCGGCTATCATCATGGTTTAAATCTCATGGCCAGGATGGCAAGATCAAAAGAAAATCTCCTTACAAACATTTTCGAGAATCTTTTGGAAGCAAATTTAGAGTCAAGGAAGAAAAACAGCAGGCTTTCAAATCTCCTAAAATTATACTCCCAATCGCCCAGGGTTGGTTCCGGTTATGGTTAAGCCATTAGTATTTTCCCCAGTCGGTTGTAGATTTTGGCTTTTTGGGTATGGGGGCCCCACCTTTCAGTACTCTCTTTAGACGTGAGGCCATAGTGACTAAAGCGTATTGCAGAAGTCTCCATTATCTTATTGTTTCTTGGTTGTTGGGGAGTAGGCTATAATCCCTATTTATTCAACACGTGTTTTGAGTAATTCTCTTTTTTAGCACTCGTTTCTAGGAGAGGAAGTTTTTAGGGTTTGAGACTGGTATTAAAGGGTATCTCTAGTTCAACATCTCGACGAGGCGCAAGAGTCACAAAGAAGACCTCATTGGATTTTCCTGGTATTATTTGTTCTCAAGCTCAACAAAGTAGGAATGGAAAACCACAGTAATACATGCGATTCTTCTTCTTGCTCTGGAGGACGAAGCAGACGGTTATTTATGGAAATCTTGGTATTAGAAAATATTCTTAAGAGGATGAGAACGATGATCTATGATGAAGAGAGGGCTTCCATCAACGACCCAACCCACACAAAAATGTCGGGAGATCTTCTTCGGAAGCAATGGAAACTACTCAAGTTAGAGTCTCAAGACAGGCCGTTCACATTATATAGCCTCTGTGGGTCTGCCACGGTCAAAGACACACATTCGGCGCTGTACAAACACTCTTTCTTCAAACTACTGTTGAATGAAGAAAGGGCTGCGAGGAGGCAAAATTGGGAAGCTAATAAGGCAGTGGGTATCCGGCTGGTGGAAGAAAGGATTGCTAGCAGAAAAAATCCTAGATTTTTGGATCGGGTTCCGGAGGACCTCCTCAATGATATGCTAAATTTCCAAATCCAGCATATTATGGAGGAGTTGGAAAAGTGTTCGGCATAGGTGAGTCGTCTAAAGGTACAAACTGAATGACTATCTAGATGGTGATGACAAGTCTCTTTTGATGAATGCCATGCTTTTCCACCCGAAATGCAAAGATGGGAACGGAATCTCAAGAAATAAAGATCTTGCAGAGGCTTCTAAAGGTTTCAGAAGGGGATTGTTGCTAGGAGAAGAGAATCTTTCAAAGGGTTTCGGAAGGGAATTGAGTTTTTGGTCTGAGTGTAGTGTAAGATCTGCCCATTGCTTGGTGTAGGAAGAAAGGGTCTAGATTTCTGTTGTTTTTGTTCGACTTTCTGGCTCAGGGTATGTCCTGGCCAGCTTTATCTGTTACTATGTAATGGCAGGAGGGACTCCTGGTCCCCGATGTAATTTTTAGAGTATTAATGAAATTTCGTCATCTTTCAAAAAAAAATTAGGAAAATTTAGAAATTAGTATTCTTTTTTCTTACAGAAGAGAAACATGGTTAGGTGATTTTTATTGGGAACTTAGCATCCATTAACATATGTATACTTATTCTAACCTTTTCTTTTATATTTTTTCTAGATTTATATCTTTATATTTTTTTCGTAGTTCTCTCTAATCTCTGATTTTTTTTTTTTTTGAAATAAACTAATTCCCTGCTCTTTAGTTAATTTCCTTGCTGTTTTGTCAACTTTGTGGATTGCCTTAACATGTTATATTAGTATCACTTTGTTTGCTTAACAAAGTGTAACTACATATATATATATATATATATATATATATATATATATATATATATAGAGAGAGAGAGAGAGAGAGAGAGAGAGAGAGGCACACTGTGGGCAGATGGTACCTGTACCCCCTTGTTTTGATATTGGAAACCCTCTCTTTATTTTCCACTTCTCTCAATGGTTATTATAAGTGTTAACTTACCCAACTTCTTAAGCTTTTGGTGAAGTTGGTAACTTAACATGGTATCAGAGCCAATGGTCTCGAGTTCAAACCTCCCGGATAGCAAAAATCCACATGTGGTGGTTGGCCCAAAGTGGGACCACGTGTGCTACGTGTTTGCCAAAGTGGGCCACATGTGCGGGGGAGTGTTAAAGTATAAAAGATAAATAACACCTTTCTCCAACAGCTTAAGCTTTTGGAGAAGTTGGTAAGTTAACAATAAGTTATAAGTCCCGTCAAGTTATCAACAGCCAATCCAAAAATGATAAAAATAAAGAGAGGGTTTCCAAAAACAAAATAAAGTGTGAATATCATCTATATATATACATATAGGAAATGATATCTATGATCTATCCTTCCATGTTTTGATAATGTCACTCAAGGGAGTGTGGATATCATTTTCCTAAATACAAAGCATAGTATAGATATACATATGTATGTTTGTGTGTGTAGCTTTCCTATTGTGCCTTTGCTAGCAATACACCTGACTCATCCTTGCTCATCTATGACCCACCAATGAGTAGAGCACCCCACAGATGCCAGTTCCAAGGTGTCAGGTTTCTGTTTTTTTTTTTTTGGTAGGTAATTTGGGGTTAGGCAGACCCCCACCAGAATATATTGAAAAAAGACCAATTACAAACGAAGATATTCCAAACCCGAAGCATCCTCCGAGGCAATTACAAGTAATTCCTGGGGGATGAGAGAATCAGGGATCGGGTTCCCTTTACAGATACATTTAACTTTAGAAAGAAAATCAGCTGCTCTGTTTCCTTCTCTCCAAATGTGGGAGATGCACCAAGAGTTGAATGACCTGAGCTTGGAAAGGAGGGCTTCCATTGCAGGTATTTTCCGCCGAGGGCAATGCCATTCTCTTTTGATTATCATCACAGCTTGGAGGGAGTCCGACTCAATCCAAAGATTGTCAATTGCAGCTTGCTTAGCCAAACGAACTCCAGAAATAATAGCTTCGAGTTCTATCTCCTGAATGGAATGAATGTCACAATCTGATGAGAAAAGAGTTAAGATTCGCCCAGAGGAGTCTCTGATGAGACCTCCAATAGCAGCTGAGTCGGAGTTCAACGAAGCATCAGTATTGAGTTTAGATTCAGAGCTCTGAGGGGGTGTCCATTTGCAAAATCTCAGTACAGGAGTGGGGTGGAATAGCGGGAGTTTCCATAACTTAGCTATTCTGATGCTATCTGCATTTGGATCGTCATCTAATTTGAGAAAGAGAGCACGATCTCTTGCAGTACGGATAATTTTATTGAGCAGATTTTTTTGTGGGTCTTGACATTGTCATGGAGCCTGCAGTTTCTTTCATACCAGATGAAGAATATAGATGCCGTGAAGAGAATCCTAGCAAGGCAGCCAGATTGACCTTTGGCTTTAAATTTTTCTCGAATCCACTCCTCCTTTGCACCAATGGATCTTTTCTGCTTCTTCCTGAATGAGATTTGCTTTAAGATGGATCTCCATATCCAAGCTGAGTAAGCACAAGAAAAGAAAAGGTGATCAACGGTTTCCACTCCTCTATTACAGAGAAGACAAGATCTATTTGTGATGGCCCCCAAGAAGGTGAGATTGTCCTTAGTAGGGAGGCGATTCTGAATTGCTAACCAGGTAGTGAAGCTCTGTTTTGGTATGTGACCAGTAAACCAAATCGATGAGACCCACTGGGGCGCTGGATTTTTTATACGAATTGCATTCCAAGCACTTTGGGAAGACAGCCTGTTACGAACCCGAATGGTTCGTAACGTGATTGATCTTCTTAGAGGGAAGATCAGCCTCTTGATCCACTTCGAGGGAAGGATCAATCCTCCTTTGTGCAAAACGACACAATTCTAAGATAATTTCTTCATTCATTTCCATTAAATGTAATATGTGCTTATATAAAGCACTTACAGATAAGCATAGAAAGATCTTGAAAGATCTTATGATAAAAGAGAAATAACTAAATAAAGATTATCTTAATCTAAATTAGCATCCTAATATATCCTAACTACTAAATATATAGCATCCTAAAATATCCTAACTACTAAATATATCAGATGTGGTAAGATCTAATTTTATTCTCTAAAATACCAAAGTAATTTATTCCACCCAAGTGGGACCCCATCTAGGCACGTAACATTCCACCTCCCTTGAAATCAACCTTGTCCTCAAGGTTGGAGATTAAGCACTGGCCAGTTGGTGAAAAATGAGATTTTGAGCATGACTTGCCAAAAATCTTGTCTCTTCTCTTCTTTTTTCTCGCTCTCTTTCTTCTTCTCTTCGTCTTGCAATTGGTCATCATTTCGCATGTCATCGCCAAGGGTCGTAGCAGTTCCATCTTCAAATGAATTTCGTCGTGTTGTTTATCAAAGCTCTTTTGCCATGTTTTCTTGAAATGTTAGTAATTTTGATGCATGGAAGATCGAGGATGAGGATCGTCTTGATGGTGTTGAACAGTTTGAGAGAAACGACGGATTTTTTGATGGGGAACTCGTCGAACTCAACAACATTGAAAATCAACGACGACTTTCTCTTGTAGCTTCGCCACTTTTTCTTTTATCTGCTTTCTTTCTCTTTTCTTCTTTTCTCCTCTTTTTCTGTTTCGCCTTTTCTTTTTCACTGTGCAAGCCTTCTCGACGGCGCTCTCGTTGAACTCTTCCATTAGCTTCTGTAGACATAGAGGTTCTTCTTTTTTCACGCCAAGTGATAATGCCATCTTGTTGAAATTGGCATTCATAAACGCAAGTTCCCTTTTGAACTCTCTTATATCCTCCTCCCATTGATCTATTATTTCTTCGATTTTCTTTTACATGAGGTCAGATCGAACTGCTCTGATACCAAATGTTACGAACCCGAATGGTTCGTAATGTGATTGATCTTCTTAGATGGAAGATCAGCCTCTTGATCCACTTCGAGGGAAGGATCAGTCCTCCTTTGTGCAAAAAGACACAATTCTAAGATAATTTCTTCATTCATTTCCATTAAATGTAATATGTGCTTATATAAAGCACTTACAGATAAGCACAGAAAGATCTTGAAAGATCTTATGATAATAAGAGAAATAACTAAATAAAGATTATCTTAATCTAAATCAGCATCCTAATATATCCTAACTACTAAATATATAGCATCCTAAAATATCCTAACTACTAAATATATCAGATGTGGTAAGATCTAATTTTATTCTCTAAAATACCAAAGTAATTTATTCCTCCCAAGTGGGACCCATCTAGGCAAGTAACACAGCCTACCATCTGCTTGCGGCATCCATATAGGAATCGATGAAGAAATAGAGTATAACCCAGCATTAATGATTTTTTTTAGATCTTGCAGATGAGGTTGTTCTTGGATAGTCTCCCACCACCATTCATTGATAACATCAGTAATTGTGGCTTTCTGAGGAATGAAGTTGGGGAGAGATCCCAAAGAAGTTTGAGACACAATGGGGCCATCAGGATGCCACGGATCTGTCCAAAACAACAGGAGGGATTGAGGTCCTCCTATATAACAAGTATTCTTCCTTGCCAATTCTCTAGCCTTGATGATGCTTCTGGCAGCCCACGAGGGGTTGGAGGGCATAGGAATACTCCATAAGCTCCTACCTCTGAGGTACTTCCTTTCGAAGCAGATGATCCAAGGGCTTTTGTTTCCGGAAATAATATTCCAAAGCTGCTTGATCTGTCCAGAGTTGTTGAGGTCTTGTAACTTTCGGATTCCCAGGCCCCCGTCTCTTTTTGGTCTACACATAACATCCCACGAAATTGGGTGGAATTTTTTCTCAAGATTGGGCCCAGCCCAGATGAAATCTCTAAACACTTGAGGACTAAAGAGGGAATATGAAATGCTGAAGACCAGTAAACCTGATAAGTGCAGAGAACAGATTTTACTAATTCCACCCTACCTGCTCTTGAAAGATGGAGATTAGTCCAATGGGAAATCTTTTTCCTGATTTTATCAATGATGGGTTGGCAATCTCCTGATTTGAGCCTGCTGGTGACAAGAAGAAGCCCTAAATATGTAATCGGCAGATTCCCTTCTTCAATGTGGAGAATGTTACAAATAGCCCGTTAGGTTTCTGTTTTGGTAGCATGGTTTTAAATTTCTGACCGAAACCGAAATTTGCCGAAATTCCGGATTTCGCGAAATACCAAATTTTGGCCGAAATTTCAGAATTTCAAGAATTTCGGCCTAAATTTCGAGAAAATGTATATTAAAAAAAACAAAAAAAAGATTACAAAATTTCAGCCGAAATTTCGGAATTTTGAAATTAATTAAATAATATTTTTTAATTATTACCGAATTTCGGCCCGAAATTTCGGATTTCGGTGGGGTCCGAAATGGGTACCGAAACCGAAATTTAAAACCTTGTTTGGTAGTAATGAAAATAAACATTTCGGTTTCGGATATAAATTTCGGTGGAAATCCTATAAAATCACAGAAACGTATGGAAACATATGCAAATGATGGATATTTAAGATGAAACATCAGGAAGTGCTAGAAGAAGCACAAATGCAAACTAAACGACCATCACATAAACAAAAAACCACCCATAATGGTTTAGCTACATCGAACACTTGTGCATATATGGTAATTCACTACATACCACATTTTATATGTAATTAATGTAAATATTGATGCATAATACATGCACCATATTTCATATGCAATTGATATAAATATAATTACATATCAATCACGGGTATAGTACACTAAATGACAAAGAAAGATATTATTTCTTTTTTTAAATAATTTTTAACATTTTATAAAAATTAAAACAAAGATAAAAAATAGTGAGAAAATACAAAATAAATTTTATGTATAGTAGGGCACGATTAAATTTGCTAATGCCTTGATATTATTAGTTTTTCTAATGGGGATTTGCTAGCGTCCATCGCAGAAGGCATTTCGCGGATGGTCTGTTGCATCTGACAGCAGCCACCTCGTGAATGAAGACAAAATCTGCTGAAAAGTGAGCCTCTGTGGCTGCTGTCAGATGCAACAGACCATCCGCGAAATTCCTTCTGCGATGGACGCTAGCAAATCCCAAGTTTAATACTTTTTTTTAAATTTTTCAATAAAAAGATTAGTTATACTACTATGAGATGTAGCAATTTTTTTGAATGGTTATAAAATGTAGCATATTACACTGTAATAATATGAATGTCTTGTTTACATAGTTCTTGTTCATTCTGATTTTTCATAATTTTTAATTATTTTGATTAATTGTTAATACATTTAATATAATAAATTAATTGTTCTCTATATTTTTGAATAAAATAAATAATTTTCTAGCATTTCCTTACCTTTTATCTTAAATTTCCATCATTTGCATATGTTTCCTTAGGGTCTGTTTGGATGCTCTGAGAAGAGTGGGAAAGGGAAAGGGTGACCTGGCCAACAGGGAAAGGGAATGAATGGGAATACTTAGAATCGGAAAATTTTCCGATTTCAGGGCCTGTTTGGCCCACAAGGAAAGGGAAGAAATGGTGGAGATTTTACGTGACGCGTAGGAATGACACAAGTCGGAAACTAGTGAATCACGACAATATTGAGGATGATGCCGGACGTTGGGGAATCGCCTCCGTCGTTGGTTTTCCCGTGTAAGTTGATCGCCAAATGGATTTGGGTTCTCGTAGCTGGTTTTCACCTATTTCCATTCTATTTATTTCTCATGCGTGAGCAGTTTATGAACTGGGATCCAATTTCTCTGTCAGAGGCAAACTGCCCTGTGGTTGCCATGCCCTTCCTATACATGGGCAGCTTGCAAGCTTCTTACCATGTGGTTGCCATGCCCTTCCCATACCTGGGAAGCTTGCAATCTTTTTGCCACCTTCGTTCATCAGCCCCATGTTCATCATTTGAAGCCTTCTTTTCTGGTTTGTTTCTCCACAGAACCTACAAGCAAGAAATCATAGTGCTGAAATTGACCCCTTTGTGTCGACGCAAGGATGTTGAAATCAGAAAATCGTAGCCACCCAATTCCGCCAGAAACCGCAGTCAGCCAACCCCTCCAGAACCGACAGCTTGAAGACGATCTCTCTCTCTCTCTCTCTCTCTCTCTCTCTGCATACCAAGAATTTTTTCCGACCGGAGTTCACCATCACAGCATTGAAATCATAAATCCAATTTTAAACGCCCTTCTTCGCTGTGCTCTACATGACAGGAGTTTAAAATAAAAAAAACCGGAGTATGCGACAAGGCATTTGCCACATGGGCTGACTGGTGTGTGACAAGAGATTTGCTTTTCTCGAAATAAAACTTCCCCGGTATACCAAGCACATTGGGAATGCTGTTGGAGGGAAAACTTCGACAGTTTATTTTTACTTTCTAGGATTTTTCCTGGTTTTTTCAGGCATCCAAACGGAGCCTTATGTTTTCGTGATTTTATAGGATTTTTAGAAGCTTATACTGAAATAATATATTATACACAGTTACAATTTTTGTTTCATTATGCGTTTCGGCAAGGATGGAAATAGAAATAGTGAAATTTAAAACCATGGTAAGTGCATGGTTCAAAAATCATATTAGTCAGACGACATTAGCCTTCCAATCAACGGCATTGGATGTTTAACCATTGGTCAAATAAGTTTCAACCATCCATTTGCAAGTCATTGATTAGAGGGCTAGTGTCGTCCAACTGACTGGATATTTAGACCACAAGCATTCCCTGGTGTGGTCCACCCATTCCTTTCCCAAACATGTGCTATGTGTATTCTAGCAAGCTCATAATAGGAAAGCTACCTTCTGGTTCAATATATGTGTACACACACACACACACACACACACACACACACACACAGAATGCAGCATGCCAAAAGAATATTACTAGGAAGGAAAAGAAAGGATTTGGCTCATGGTAAAGCATAGAAAATGAGATGTTATATAAGAATGAAGAACCTTACATTTATCTTATTAGTGTTGGTGGCTTTGGTATACTACGAACTTTACACGAATCTTAAATCATTTGTCTAATGAGTAGCCTCATGGATTGATGGGATGTCGTACTAAGCTTTCTTCACACGAATGTATCCTCTATGTTTGGCAAAATATTGAGACGGGCAACTTAGTGCCTCTTAGGCTGGACTTGCAAACAAACATGCACACTAATGCGCAAAGGTTTTTTTCTCAAGATGTCCAGTATAATATCTTCAATCTTTTATGACATCATTGTACCATAACCAAAGTTCATAGCATTTGATTGCCTATGCTTGTGAATTTCTGTAGAATTATCACGGGAAAAGGTTCAGGAAGGATCCATAATTTCTTTAGAATATTATGGGGAAGGGGTTCAGGAAGGATCCATAATTTCTTTAGAATATTACAAGAAAACTGTCTTGATTTGGTTCTTACCTCTGTGTTTATAGTGATGTTTGACTTTGGTTTCAAGATGATTTTCGTCATCCTCTTATGATCAAAATAAACTTGAGAAAATTTGTCAAAGGCATCTATCTGATGTTTTCCTTTTCTTTCAATTTCAATTTCGTCCTGTGGCTGCTTAAAGAATGCATTGTTTCAAGGTGCCCCTTTAGGCTGCATATGAAAGAGTTCTGATGATATTTGATGGAAAGAAATCTCTGCTTGTTTGAATTTATGCTTTGCTTTTTTATGTTGCAGAAACTTATATTTTGCTCTTGTTGTCACTTTTCCCATGTTACTAGTAGAATGACTTGTTTAGTTTCTTTTTCTACCGAATTTATCTTAATGAAAACCGTGCCCATTCAATTTATTATTTTCTGTTGGTTAATTGTACAGTAATGGAGTGATTTCCTTTTGCAGATTTCACAAAATTTGTATAAGCCATACATTGAGAATGTTCCTCTTTTTAAAGGATGCTCATTGGAATTCATTAATCAAATTGTGAGTATCCCTTTTGTTGTATTCTTACAATCGGTTTTCACTAGACAAGCTGAAGAGTGTTGCTTGCATTTCATTCCTTTGTTCATATCAATCCTTTATTTTTCACTAGGCAATCTCCTTTCAAAGATGCTAACTCTAGTACTTGATATGCTTTTGTGTCATCTAATGACAATCTATTTGAATGCTTCTTTGATCTTTCTCACCTTAACAAGTATTTTATAGGGCTTAGCATGATTGCATATCACAAATAAGTTAGACCTGAGAAAGTTTTCCTCACATGTTCTTACTACTCGAGCAGGTAATCAGACTACGTGAGGAATTTTTTCTCCCAGGGGAAGTAATCATGGAACAGGGCAATGCAGTAGATCAACTTTATTTTGTCTGCGATGGTGTACTGGTAACCATCAATATCTTATCACCTGCTATTTTTATCAATTTATATTTTGTGGACATCCGTATATAAAGTATGGTGCCTTCAAAATAAAGAGGAGGATCGTTGTGATATATTATAAACTGAATGGCTGAGATATCTCATTTGCTGGAAAGCCACTATATAGTGTTTCAGTAATGGATGGAGCGCATCATTTTCTCGAACTGTAACTTTACACTTAAAAGCTATCAATAAGCCTGGGGACACACATCTTTCCTTAAGTAGGTTCACTAAAATTACCAGTTTTAACTGGTCTATCTTATTGCTTTATTAAATATTGGCTGGAATTATACATATCTTCATTTCTAATGATTAGATGCATTGACTTAGAACTTTTATTTCTGGGTCTTGTGCCTGGAGGTGCTTTGCAAGTTTGATGCCAGCTTACCTATTAAAGGAAAAAAAAGGACCCAAACTTTTATGTATTGCATTTTCCATAGTGTTCCATTACTGTTGTGCAGTTCTACTATATTTTTGCTACCAAATGCAATAATGAGTTCCATTTGTAATAGCCACAGATTTTTGTAATACCTGCATTGTTAATGGCTCTTAACTCATCTATTTTGGAGGGTTACAGGAGGAGGTAGGCATAGCGGAAGATGGATCAGGAGAGACTGTTTTACTTCTAGAACCTAATAGTTCATTTGGAGAAATTGCCATTCTTTGCAACATTCCCCAGCCTTACACAGTTCGTGTTTGTGAACTATGTAGACTGTTGCGACTTGATAAACAATCTTTTTCAAATATCTTGGAAATATGCTTTTCTGATGGGAGAACTATCTTGAGCAACCTTCTAGAGGTACTCTACCCTTTGGAAAAATTTCACCATTTACACAATTCTATGGAATATTTATCCCAAGTGAAAAATTGCCTATGAAAATGATTATTTGTACATAAGATGTCTAACAGACATGCTCGTTGACAGGCCAAAGAATCCAATCAACGAATCAAGCAACTGGAATCTGACGTCACATTTCATATCGGGAAGCAAGAAGCCGAGCTTGCGTTAAGGGTAAACAGTGCCGTTTATCAAGGAGATCTATATCACCTGAAGGATTTTATTCGAGCTGGAGCAGATCCCAATAAAACAGATTATGATGGAAGGTCACCTTTGGTACGACACTCACTTATGAATATTCTGAATGTCTTGTTCAGGTAGCTAGTAAGCCATTTATGCATTCATGGAACTCCTGGAAATGTAATTGGGAACATTGTCTATCCACTTGAAGGATGGAAGTTTAGTAGAATTGGGTTGTTAAACTGCCATTGCTGAAGAGGTACTTTGACTTACAGTTATCTTTTTTCCCTTTTCTTTTGAACTAGCAAAACGAAACAAAATATATAAGCTGCAGCCCACCCAGGGAGAAAGAAAAACGAAGTAACTATACATCTGACATGTGATTCTAGGTCAATACCTGTCACAAATATCTCCGACATTTTCAAAATATTGTGATTTATCACGACATTTTTATAAAACGACAAAATGCCGAAAAAAAACCCGAGATTTTATAAAATATAGCCATATTTTCTGACATGTGATTCTAGGTCAATACCTGTCACTAATATCTCCGACATTTTCAAAATATTGTGATTTTATCACGACATTTTTATAAAACGACAAAATCCCGAAAAAACCCCGAGATATTATAAAATATAGCCATATTTTCTGACATGTGATTCTAGGTCAATACCTGTCACAAATATCTCCGACATTTTCAAAATATTGTGATATTATCACGACATTTTTATAAAACGACAAAATCCCGAAAAGACCCCGAGATTTTATAAAATATAGCCATATTTTCATTTTTATCAGCCATATTTTCTGATATGTGATTCTAGGTCAATACCTGTCACAAATATCTCTGATATTTTCAAAATATTGTGATTTTATCACGACATTTTTATAAAACGACAAAATTCAGAAAAAGCCCCGAGATTTTAAAAAATATAGCAATATTTTCATTTTTATCATTTAACGCATTAATATAGCGATATTTTTATTTTATATATTTTTAAATTATATATCTTTAAAATAATTTTATTTTTATTGTTTATTTCCCGATATAAACCCAAAAAAATAAATTATTTAATATATCCCTAGATTTTCCCTTGCCGAGGAGAACAATATTTGTGACTTAGGTCTATACCATTGCAAAACAATATTTGCTAATGACCAGCTATCGAGTTGCCCTCCCTTGCCGAAATATTCTCGAGAACAATATTTGTGACTTCAGTCAATACGACTGCAAAACAAAATTTGTTAATGATCAGCTCTCGAGTTGCCATCTACAATCATTGTGGATAATTCTTTCAACCTATGAATTAGAAGCGTAAGATCTTGAATGAAATCCTCCTTGGGAGCATTTCATTGGCAATCTAATGTTGTGCCACAATGCTAGAATGCTTTGAAGCATGAGTGAATCCTGTTGGATGGGACAAGCAAGGACCATATTCCTTTACTACTTGATATAACCACTCCAAAGCTCACCTAATGCTCCTCCCTTCCTTTTGGTCTGAGAAAGTTCAAGGAATAAATAGGTTTGCTTGCTTCTAAAGGTCTTCCTACAGGCACTAATCCAGTCTAATATTTTGACACAATGATATACCATAAAAGAAACCTGCCATTGAACCTTTCAAAGGCTTTAAGGATAATGACTTTGACATCAACCTTTGTATCAGTACAGGCATCCGTAAAGACTCTAACTTCCTCTCTTTCCAAAAACCTCATACTACCAAAGGAAACAGGATGCGCCACAAGCATTTCAACCTTTTCCACAAGACAGCCTCCACAGCTCCATTGATCAACGAATGAAGAGTAGTTTCATTGCAAGGATATTAAATACTCTAAAAATAAACTCCAATTTCATAGTACTAATATGTGCAGGTTACTTCTTCTAAATCACCGAAAAAATTGCAAGGGGTCACTAATGAATTTTATTCATCAACTAATTGATTTTCAATTAAAATCTCACCTTTTAGAGCAGGCACTCAAATTATAGGACTCTAGGAAAAGGTTCTACTCCCAGAGAATTGCCGCAAGGCTTATTGGAACCTCTCAAAAATGTCAAGCAAATGTCATTTACTGGCCAAAGGAATCTTCATTCCTTTCTTTAGGAGATTTTGAAATTAGATTGTACATTTTTATGGCAGTAGTGAAGGAATACTGATTTACTGATTTAATGTTGCTCTGTTTCAACAGCATCTTGCAGCATCAGGAGGGTTTGAAGACATTGCGTATTTCCTGATTCAACAAGGCGTGGACACTAATACTCTTGGTAACATCTTTAATTGTTGCATTCATGTATTCCTATGCTTGTGGCTTTTCAATATTCTTTGATTTGATATTATGATATATTGAAGTAAAAAGTCTAATATTATGCTAATAAATATTGTTGAACTAGATAAGTTTGGAAACACTCCCTTACTAGAAGCCCTCAAGAATGGACATGATCGAGTGGCTTCTTTACTTTTCAAAGAAGGAGCATTGCTCCATGTAGATGATGCTGGTAGTTGTCTTTGTATGGCTGTTGCGAGGGGGGATTCAGATTTCTTGAAAAAGCTTTTGTCCTACGGCCTTGATCCGAACTCCAAAGATTATGATCACCGGACCCCACTTCATATAACAGCTTCAGAGGGGTCATATTTGATGGCAAAAATGCTGGTGGAAGCTGGCGCAAGTGTTCTCTCCAAGGACAGGTAAACTTCAACTATAAAACTTTTTTTCATTTGTGAATGTATAACTGTGTGTGTGTGCATACATATACATGTGTGGATATACATACATATATAGTGAAATTATTTGGTGTTCACTTTTTCATGAGAGTAATGGGGGTACGACATAGGTACCACCCTTGATATTCTGAAAAAGTCAGCTGCCGTTGGATCAAATATCAAAGGCAGAACCCCCCATTATGTTCATGAACCCATGAACATCACATAAAAACTTCAGCAGATTCATTTAATTCATCTGAGGTGGCTGATCTCACATGCAACAGCCCATCCGCAAAATGCCTTCTACGATGGTTGCCAGCAAATCCCATATATGAATCTTGCACTTTATTTGAGCTCCGCGCATTTTCTGCTTTTAGTTGAAGTCATATGGGATATATGATGCTGTTTTTTATGTATAAATATTTATAACCTACCTTCAGTTCTGTTCAATCCTTACCTATCTAGTTTCATCTGAATATTAAGTGGTCCATGGCAATGGTGGTATAATATTTATAACGACTCGTTGCAATTTGTTCTATGGATTTTTTGACAATCAACTAAAAAGGACATTTTGGAACTGTCATTGTGTCAAAAAATTTCATATCGTGTGACTTGAAATGCAAATTTAGTTAATACTCAAGTAGGTATGAGTAGCCGAAATCTGCCAAATAAAAAGCTCCTATAAGGTAACAGATAGATACACGGAAATCATGAAAAAATAAAAATAAAAAGAATGTAGACAATTTATGGCAGTCAACAGTTGTTCAGGTATGAATCAAACAATCAAAACTCCATTAAATGTTTAGTAAATATATGAACTTCTTTGAAACAATAATCAAAATTTATTAAAAGATAGTGAAAACACCATTTCAAAAAGGGAAATGATAAATGCGCCCCTTTTCATTACTTGGGACCAAGGTTTTAAATTTCAGTTTCGGCTATAATTTCGGGATTCACGGAGACCGAAATTTTAGCCGAAATCCCGAAATTTCGGTCAAAATTGGGTAGACAAAATCGAATTGCGGATTTTTCTCCTGAAATTGCGGTAATTTCGGTTGAAATTCCGTAAAGGAATAAAATAATGATATATTATTGAAATTTCGACCAAATTTTCCAAAACTTTCGGCCGAAATTTGGTAAGTTTCTGAAATTTCAGTTTCGGGATGTTTCGGTTTTGGTGTTGACCGAAATCCAAAATTTCGGTCTGAAATTTCGGATCTCGGTCGAAATTTAAAACCTTGCTTGGGACACCCAGGTGTAGGGTGTAAATGGATATTCGAAAATTCGATTACCATCCGCATCCGAATCCATTTAAAGCGAATATTATCCGAATCCGTTTCAAGCGGATATTATCCGAATCCGTTTATGAGATATTCGGCTCTTAGCGGATGCGAATCTGATAAATGGGATATTCGATCCGTTTAACATCTGAATCCGAGAAGTAAATCCTTTTTATTTATTATTAATAACATCATTAATATTTATTTTTAGTAATGACACACTATCTTTTGTTTCTAAAAGAAAAGTGAATTTTCTTTTTAGAAAAAAAAAACAAAAACAAAAGGTGTTTTGGGTAGGAAATGAAGCAATCTCTCATTTTAAGGGCATTCTTGGAGTTTGACATGGCTTCTTTATGAAGCAGCAAATGTGGGTTGTAGGATGAAAGAGACAAATGGATGATGGTGATTGAAAGAAGATGGCATATCTTCTAGAGAATTCTAAAGCAAAAAGGCCATCTAGGTCATTGATGGTAAATGGACGGCTCAGATCAATTTTTCAACTTAGGGTTATATAAAAACCCAAAATGCAATTAAAAGAGGGGACTTCTAAGGTTTGCAAAGAGAAGCAAGAGAGAGAAGAAAGGAGGAGGCTGAGACAACATCTTCGGCATTACTTGGTGCCTCCAACCCCACCAAAATCCATCGCCGCCCCTCTCCACCATCTCATAGCCACCTCCATCACCGCCAGTCACCTCCATCACCGCCAGTCACCTCCATCTCTAATCCAATCCCCATCTCCATCCCCATTTCCCTTCATCTTCCACCATCAGCACTCCCACGTCCCCTATTCCAAATAGCCCATACCCATTCCATCATATACAAAAAAAAAAAAAAAAAAAACTCAAAGACAGTGCCAACACCATCATCTATCCCCACTGCCTCTCTCTCTCTCTCTCTGCCTTTGTTTAAAAGGAAGAAGAGGATCTCATATATTTTAGGGTTTGAGAGTTAATTTTGTGAAGAGAAGGTAGAGGTATGGTCTTAGGGTTTGGAAAATTCATTCGAGGAGTAAGAAGGAGAAGAAAGATAAAGTGCTGCAAGAAAATGTTCAAATTTACCGGATAAACGGATACGGATAATATCCGAATTCGAACAATATCCGACGGATACGAATTCGGTAATAGATATTAAATATCCGTCAAATTCAAATTTGAATCCGAATTCGGATAATGTATACTGTAATCGAATTCAGATATAGCCATATCCGCTTCGAATTCGATCCGTTTACACCCCTACCCAGGTGTACTTTATCTATGACTACAAAGAGGCAGTTGTACATCACATGGGAGGTTTGAAGGGACCTGATTGCCATCGTACACTGCACCTGGGTGTCCCAAGTGATGAAAAGGGGCGCATTTATCATTTCCCTTTCAAAAAAAAAAAAAAACATGTTAAGTAGAGGGAAATGTTATCAGCACTACTGTATTTTGATGAGGGCACTCCTCACTTTATTAAAAGTACTGTATGACCTACCCCATAAGATGATCCAAACCGTCCATTAGATAGGCCACAGCCTAAACAGGCTGTGCCCCAAAAATCATTTCCACAGGTTGTTCCTAACCCTCCGATCTACAGAGGGTTAGGATCAACCCTCTAAAATTCAGATCGGAGGGTTAGGATCAACCAATGGAAATGATTTTGAGGCACAACCTATTTAGGCTATGGCCCGTCTAATGGACGGTTTGGATCATCCTATAGTGCGGGTCATACCGTACTTTTAATAAAGTGAGGAGTGCCCTCATCAAAATACAGTAGTGCTGATAACATTTCCCTAAGTAAATATATGATACAAATTTATTTCTTTGAAACAAATTTATTAAAAGATAGTGAAAAAATTTTAGTTATGGAGAACTACTTTGGTCATGAAAATTTTCTACAGGATTCATTAGCCAACCCCAACTAGTTTGGGACAAAGGCTTAGTTGAGTTGAGTTGAGTTGAGATGGAGAACTACTTTGGAATCCAAAGGTTTTAGACTGAGTAAGACTAAGACATTGTATATGGAGTGCAACTTTAGTAATGTAAGGAGACGGGCGATGATGTAGTAAATATGACTGGACAGGAGGTACCTAAGAAGGATATGTTTTGCTATCTTGGTTCAAATTCCTACATAAGGAAGGAGAGATTGAAGAGGATGTTAACCACAGAATAAGAGCAGGTTGGTTGAAGTGGAAGCATGCTTCAGGAGTTCTGTGCGACCGTAAAATACCTACCAAGTTGAAGGGAAAGTTTTATATGACAGCTGTGAGGCCAACCATGATGTACGGCTCAGAATGTTGGGCCACCAAGAAGTAGCATGTGCATAAGATGAGTGTAGCGGAGATGTGAATGCTTAGATGGATGTGCGGCCACACAAGGTTAGATAGAATTAAAAATGAAGACATCCGTAAAACGGTGGGGGTAGCACCAATTGAGGAGAAGATGAGAGAGCACCGCTTAAGATGGTTTGGGCATATCCAACGTTGGCCTTTGGATGCTCTAGTGAGAAGAAGTGACTCGTGCCAAGTTGATGGAGTAAAAAGAGGTAGGGTCAGACCGAAAACATCTTGGGTAGAAATAGTGAGGAAAGACTTGATGGCTAGGAACATAACAGAGAACATGACCTTTGATAGGAGAGAATGGAAGAAAATAATCCATGAAGACAAAACCAACCATTGTCAGGATTAGACTTAAGTCAATTTGAGCCGGGTAGATTCTTTCACCTTCTTCATGAAAATTTTCTAAAGGATTCATTAGCCGACCCCAACTAGTTTGGGACAAAGGTTTAGTTGAGTGAGTTGAGTTTAGTGAAAACAAAATTTTAAAAAGGGGCAAAGACTGTCCCCACACATAAGTCAATCTATTTAAACCCTCTCTCATTATTCATTGGCATCTCTCAAGTCTCAACTGAAGAGAAGAAAAATATAAACCCTCTAACACTGTTTAAACCCTCTAACTATGTTTAAAAATTCTTCAAGTCAATCATCGACTTGCCCGAGTCACTCGGTTATTCCGTGGCTTTGTTGTCCAACCAACTCAATAAAAACCCATTTGACTCGCTTTATTCAATGAAAAACCCATTTGACTCGCTTGATTCAATGAACAATTGACCGTGTAAATCATTGACTCACCTGAGTCCATCCTTTTTACCTTGACGAGTTCTCGTTTGAGTCCGAACTTTTAAACTTGGCCTTATAGAGGTCCCAAATCTCACCCAGCATATGGGCTGATTGCTAAAGACCTGAGCTGCAAAAAGTTCCCAGGAAATCACATCGGTTGCATCTCCGTTGAACACAAGCAGTTTAAACCCTCTAACTATGTTTAAAAATTCGTCGAGTCAATCATCGACTTGCCCGAGTCACTCGGTTATTCCGTGGCTTTGTTGTCCAACCAACTCAATAAAAACCCATTTGACTCGCTTTATTCAATGAAAAACCCATTTGACTCGCTTGATTCAATGAACAATTGACCGTGTAAATCATTGACTCACCTGAGTCCATCCTTTTTACCTTGACGAGTTCTCGTTTGAGTCCGAACTTTTAAACTTGGCCTTATAGAGGTCCCAAATCTCACCCAGCATATGGGCTGATTGCTAAAGACCTGAGCTGCAAAAAGTTCCCAGGAAATCACATCGGTTGCATCTCCGTTGAACACAAGCAGTTTAAACCCTCTAACTATGTTTAAAAATTCGTCAAGTCAATCATCGACTTGCCCGAGTCACTCGGTTATTCCGTGGCTTTGTTGTCCATCCAACTCAATAAAAACCCATTTGACTCGCTTTATTCAATGAAAAACCCATTTGACTCGCTTGATTCAATGAACAATTGACCGTGTAAATCATTGACTCACCTGAGTCCATCCTTTTTACCTTGACGAGTTCTCGTTTGAGTCCGAACTTTTAAACTTGGCCTTATAGAGGTCCCAAATCTCACCCAGCATATGGGCTGATTGCTAAAGACCTGAGCTGCAAAAAGTTCCCAGGAAATCACATCGGTTGCATCTCCGTTGAACACAAGCAGTTTAAACCC
The DNA here is from genome assembly GCF_043159265.1 of Tasmannia lanceolata. NCBI lineage: Eukaryota > Viridiplantae > Streptophyta > Magnoliopsida > Canellales > Winteraceae > Tasmannia > Tasmannia lanceolata. The sequence continues at coordinate 5,077,206 of NW_027518721.1, forward strand.
TCTAACTATGTTTAAAAATTCGTCAAGTCAATCATCGACTTGCCCGAGTCACTCGGTTATTCCGTGGCTTTGTTGTCCAACCAACTCAATAAAAACCCATTTGACTCGCTTTATTCAATGAAAAACCCATTTGACTCGCTTGATTCAATGAACAATTGACCGTGTAAATCATTGACTCACCTGAGTCCATCCTTTTTACCTTGACGAGTTCTCGTTTGAGTCCGAACTTTTAAACTTGGCCTTATAGAGGTCCCAAATCTCACCCAGCATATGGGCTGATTGCTAAAGACCTGAGCTGCAAAAAGTTCCCAGGAAATCACATCGGTTGCATCTCCGTTGAACACAAGCAGTTTAAACCCTCTAACTATGTTTAAAAATTCGTCAAGTCAATCATCGACTTGCCCGAGTCACTCGGTTATTCCGTGGCTTTGTTGTCCAACCAACTCAATAAAAACCCATTTGACTCACTTTATTCAATGAAAAACCCATTTGACTCGCTTGATTCAATGAACAATTGACCGTGTAAATCATTGACTCACCTGAGTCCATCCTTTTTACCTTGACGAGTTCTCGTTTGAGTCCGAACTTTTAAACTTGGCCTTATAGAGGTCCCAAATCTCACCCAGCATATGGGCTGATTGCTAAAGACCTGAGCTGCAAAAAGTTCCCAGGAAATCACATTGGTTGCATCTCCGTTGAACACAAGAATAGGCACTCGACTCAATAGATAATAAGCAAAAGTAAGTTCTGCTTCATCTGAATCTTTTTTGCCAAAGTTATTGAAAAACATAAAAAAAATAAAATTTCTTGTTCCTAAATACACCACCTACCCCTGCCAAATCCGATTCACCTTAGAGCTGTCATCGAAGTTGAATTTGATAGAATTGGGAAATCTTGCTTTTGAAGAAGAACTAATTTTTCCTCTTGCAATGTGATCACTGATGAATCCCAATGTCTAAGAACCCCCAAACTCATTTCTATCTAGATCCCATCTCTTAAGAAGCCTGTTGATCTTCTTCATTGATTTGCTTTTGTCCTAAAAAGATATATTCCTTTTATTCAATCATTCTCAGAAATTTGTAGGAACAAATCTCCACATGATCTTACCTTTGTCTCTTAAATGATCGACTTTCCATTTATCCAATATAATATGCTATTCTACATATTTACTATAATGTATTCTTATCGAGGTGTCTTGCGTTTGTACAGGCAAGAGTTATCTGCGTGTGCAAATGTGTTGGATTTTGGGGTGCCAGATTCAACCCCATTACACAATGCCAAACTATTTGTATATACCCCTAGTGAGAATTTAAAAGTATAGCGTTATTTTCATTTTTATAAAATATTGCGTTTTTATTCCGGCATTTTGATAAAACGACCAAATCCCTAAATAATCCTTAGAATTTAAAAGTATAGCGTTATTTTCATTTTTATAATAAAATATCGCGATATTTTGACGATATTTTTATTATATTTATTATATTTTTTAAATCTTTTTATTTTTATCATTTTTTTTTTCCGTTATAAACCCGAAAAAAATGAAAAAAATTGATATATCCCGAGATTTTCCCTTGCCGAGAAATTCCCGAGAACGATATTTGTGACATAGTTTCCCATTACCTTCAACTTGTTATGGTTGTAGTACTTACAGTCTTTCACATCAGTAGATGCTTGTATCATTTTCCATGTTCGTTACATTTTATTGGTCCGCAATTCAAATTTTATCTATAATGAGAAGATAGGAAATGCAGACGAACTAACGACACAATGTCATGGAATCTTGGGCGCAGTAAGGAATCAGAATTAGCACAGGCTAGTTGTTAGTGATATTCCCTTGTCTTGTACTCTAATTATGGGGACTGCTCATTCCTGTAATGATGTTTTTAATTCAATAAAGCAACACTATTGTTCAAAAATATGGAAATGTGGATTGATGGACACTTGGACTACTTGTGTACAAAGTTTCTTAGCTTTGATTCAGATAAGAACTCGTTCGCGTAAAATTTTCCTTATGGCTCATTTGGCTGTGATAACTGGTTGGTCAGTATCTGCAATCAGCTTGACAAACGTTTGGTTGTATTTTGAGTTTTCAGATGGGGAAACACTCCTCTCGATGAAGGACATAGGGCCGGAAGCAAGCCCTTGATTAAACTACTGGAAGATGCCAAGTCTATACAGATGCCTGAGTTCTCCGATATCTCTCAAGAGATCAGAGGTATTATCTACTTTCCAGGTGCTTTCTGCAGTTGATGATGTTAGAACATAAGGTCTTGTTCTTTTAAAAAAATGTTGATCCCAACACTGAAAACGGCCGTCTGAGCGTACCTGCTCTCTGGTTGATACCATACATATATACCATCATAATAGAAGCTACTGATATTTGGAAAGACAAGATGAACTTATGTCATTATTAAACATGGTAGTGCAAATATCAGTAGCCTTTTAAAATTCTGAAATTATATGGTATTCTGGAAAAATAAGGCTGATAAAAGTCGAGGCTTGGGACCCCATTATCAATGATTGCAACCATTCATTTGTTAGCCCGTGCCCCAAAATTCTTTTCCGTTGGACGATCCTAATAATTATAATGATAGGGTGTGAAAGGAATGACTCAGAGAAAGTTTAAAAAAAACACTACAATTATAATGATAGGGTGTGAAAGGAATGACTCAGAGAAAGTTTTTAAAAAACACTACAGAAATATTGACAAATAAGAGGGTTAGGATTGTATGATGCAGGAGATTTTTGGTTGGCCTGTGACCTATTCGTTGTAAGGCAACAGATGAATGGTTTGAATCACCAGATTGCTGGATCCCACTTGTACTTTTATTATTGGCTCCATTTATTTCGACGTAAAGTGGGCGTAAAACAAATTTGACACCCAATTTTACACTTAACAATGGATGTAAATTTCGTTTTACGCCAATTTTACGTCGAAAGAAACAGAGCCAAGAATTACGCATGGGCTCCACATTACTCTATACATTGATCCAAAATACCACATTTTGTGTCTAAGTAAATAAAATCTATCAATGCTGCTTTCTATTTTTGAAACATTTTGTACCCTCTTGCTGATAATTCTCAATGCATTATTTCTCATCTGTTGAACAGATAAAACACACCCACCACGGAAATGTACAGTATTTCCTTTCCATCCATGGGATCCAAAGGAGAAGAGGAGAGAGGGAGTTGTGTTATGGATCCCACGCAGCTTAGAAGAGCTCATCGAATTGGCCCAAAAGCTGCTAAATTGTTCGTGTTCTAGCATATTAACAGAAGATGCAGGTAAAATTCTGGATATAGATATGATTTGTGATAGTCAAAAGTTGTATTTGGTTACAGATGGAAACTCCCAAGAGAAAGCTCATGGGCATGTATCATTAATATAGGGAAGCTGTGTATTATAATGTATTGTTATCGAGGTGTCTTGCGTTTGTACACGCAAGAGTTATCTGCATTTGCAAATGTGTTGGATATTGGGGTGCCAGATTCAAATTTAAAATGCTGTGTTTTATTTCAGCTCCAAACTAAGGTTTCTATAGAAATCAGCAAAGCTTCATCTTAGGAAACTGCTTAGCTGAGAATTCAGCAGCTAAAATCTCTAAACATCGAATAACTGTACAGATTTTGTGACAAGAATTTACAAAATCTTAGGAACTTCATCTTGCCAGTGATGATGGAAAAGGCTTTTAAGGGTCGAATTTTCATACAAATGCCACGGTCGAGTTAGAAAATAGCAATGGTGGTAACATCCAAATGATTCAAAGATTATTTAAAAAAATCCCCAATCTTTAATATCACATTTTAAACATTAAAAATTCCGAAAGTTAAAAAATTTCTCGCAATTTTCAAATTAAATGCAAAATTTCCTAATTAAACCTGCTTTTTTCTAGTTAAATGGAAATTTAATGAATAGTTCAACAATTTCTCACGTATTACCCGTAAGTTTTATGAAAATAAAAATCATGATTATTGAAAAATACCATGTAGTGAAAACTGAATTTAAGCTTCCTTCATGTTATTTAGAAAAATAAGTGTTCGTACTGTACTCGGACTAGCTAGGCAATTTTGCAAAAAGCCATTTTGCTGCTCACTTTTTCAAGTGAGAACAGCCACCTCGTAGCAGATTTTGTCTTTTTCAGTAGAAAACAGCCACCTAAGATGAATTTAATGAATAAGACAAAATCCGCTACATGGTGGCTGTTCTCTCCCAAAAAAAGGGAGCCGCGAAATGACTTTTTGCGAAATTGCCTAGCAAGTCCGTACTGTAGATGTTTCATAGAAAACTTGGCCAATGTGTTCTCAAAAGACCCCAATTTGCTCCAATCAAGTTAGTCGATTATGTAACTCATAAGTACTTAGCTAGGGGTGTAAACGAGCCGAGCCGAGCCGAGCTTGGCCAGGCTCGGCTCGGCTCGTTAAGCTCAAAAGCTCGGCTCGGGCTCGAATCAGGCTCGGCTCGGCTCGGCTCGGCCAGGCTCGCGAGCCTTACCGAGCTTTTTTTCACACCACTCATCTTTCCTGGACAGCCCTATATAGTGTAATTTCACTACTTTTTTTACACTATGGGGGTGGTCCAAGTAACAAATGGGGTTCCTAAAATGAAGTGACATATTTTGCCTCCCCCTTTTACTCCCTAGACAACCCTTTTAGTGTATATATTAATATATAATATATATATTTAAATATATTAAATTCTTAACGAGCCTTAATGAGCCGAGCCGAGCCTGGCCTAAATCGGGCTCGGCTCGTTAAGGATTCCAGCCGAGCTCGAGCGAGCTTCCGAGCCCGAGCCAAAATTGACCCCCTTATACTTAGCCGTTCGATTTCTTCAATTTAGAAGGATGAGAAGATGGTGACTTGTGACTTGAGACTTGAGAGAGATGAATGAAAAAATATTAAAATAAAAATCATTTGAAAAAAATGCATATGGCTTATTTTTACTAAAATACCGCAATATTTCTTAAAAGATATAAAAATTTAGGGAATTGCTAGCGTCCATCCCAAGAGGCTTTTCACGGCTGGTTTGTCGCACATCAGACCAGCCACCTCGTTAATGAAGACTGTTGTTGTCTTCATTAAATTAAGAGGGTATTTTCGTTAAATATTATAATACATATCGGATTTAGGAATGTCCTGCGGGTTTTTGTGGGTTGTCCGGATCCCATCGGTAATAATTTCGGGCGCTAAGATGGGTCCTGAAATCTGTCCATGGATCCTCGCAATGTGTCCATGTCCTGTCTGTTTAAATTTGGATTCGGATGGTCCATCGGACCCTCTAGATCGATTGACACCCCTATGACAGGAGTTAGGGAAAGTAAAGAGGAAAGAAGGTGAGAAAATGAGATGTTGTTTGAAATTTTGAGTAGGATTTATTATTGTTACAAAAATACCCCTTAGAAATCAATGTACCTCTATTCAGATCTACCCGATTCTCCCCTATGCTTGAGTGGGGTCACCATCCAAAAAAATTTCTGACCCTAGGATATTTATCCAACGGACAAGATTGGATCAGCTGTTGTGCGCGATTTTTGTTCAATCCTTTGGACACATGGGACTGTCTATTCGTGTGCAAGCTAACAATTGAGATCTGGTGGGACCCATCAAGAAGATTGGTCAGATCGGATGATCCTTTTTTTTCTTGATAGGTAATATGGGACCCCTCGATCGAATGATCTTGACCCTCAAACATTTGCACTTTACCATCCAATGGTGAAAATTCTCCATCTATTAGATTGTTAAGCAGATTTATTGATCTTGTGGGGTCCACTTCGGATATATTAAGATCCAAAATTCTCATCAGTTGTGTGGTCATAACCATGGTTTTAAACCGAAGTTTTGGATTTCGGTCACGACCGAAACCGAAACTGCCGAAATTTACCAGATTCGAAATTTCGGTGAAATTTTTTGATAAAATATTAACTTTTTTTATTTCTTTACAGTTTTCGGCCGAAATTACCGAAATTTTGAGCCCTTCTACAGAATTTCGGTCCCAAAATTTCTGTGAGGACCGCAGATAAGAATATTTGTCTATCTGTAATGGAAATCACATTAGTAGGAATATAAGCCGAAACGTTCCGAAATTTAAAACCTTGGTCATACAAAATGTGACAAACGCAACGCCTCATATTTAATGGGCAAAATCTTTGATCGGACGGTTAGGATTGCTTCACCACGTGACACTTTTAGGCCCCATGATGTGCTCTATCGACTAGTTTCCGCCATTACATTTGCCACGTGTAGTTTTGAGCTCAGTGTGTGTGCGCATGGAATCCTAATAACTTTCGCAGGTCCAATATATGTGCAGAGTAAGCGCCATTTGACACAGAGAAATATATTCAGCGAAGGTTACTAGTATTCCTAACTCTGACCACAGCCTATAAAAGGGCACTGAAAGAGCAGATCGTGTAGTTAGTTCTTCCTCTCTTCATTTTTCTTCCTCAAAATCTCAAACTCTTCTTCAAATTCCAAGAGAAAACAAAGAAACATTGTATTTTTCTCTGCACAATTTGATTCAGCCAAAATGCCTAAGAAAGTTGTTCCTATTCTTCAGCAGAGTAGCTCTAGAAAAAAACGAGCGTTCAAACCGGTATCTTACTCTAAGAAGCTCCGGTCAAAAATTCCTCGCCGGAAACGTATTCCGATCTTTCCGATCGTTGACGGATCTTCGAATGAACTAGTTGAAGACACAGTAACGGAGATTTCGTCCTTTGCAGCGGCTTCTTGTTCTTCTTCGTGTTTTCCGGGAGAAATTTCGAGTAATTCGAGCTTGATTCAAATCAGATCTGAGAATCTGGGGAAGAGACCGAGATCTACTCGTCAGAAGAAAGAAAAGAAGCAGATCGGAGTCTCCGGAACTTCATTTCAAACAGATGTGTCGGAAAAATCGCCTGGAAAAGATTTCCGGCCTATGACGCGAGCTTATTTCAGGCAGAAAAATTATATAAGAACGAAGGAAGATGAAGGAAATGCGGATGAGGAAAGCTTCAGCAGATCGGATTTGTTTTCTGAAGGAGACTCAAATCTAAATGAGAGATCTAGTAAAAGAGCTAAAACAGAGGCAAATCAAGCTTCGATTGTGGAGCTTTCGGAAATTTCTTGCATCGAGTCTTTTTTTGTTGAGAAAGAACGCAATCTCTGCAAAATCGGTGAGTTTACTGAAAAAAATTCAAATCCGAGTTCCAGATCAAGGAAAGTCGCCAAACAGGCACCGGATATTGAACAAAAAGTTACTTCTGGAATCGGATTTTCTGAAATTTCTTGCATCGACTCGCTTTCTGGAGCAAATGCTAGAAATCTCTGTCAATCTGAGGGAAATTTCTCTGTAAAGGGAACAAAAACAGAGTCGGATGTAGCAGAATCAACAGCAGAAAAAGAAACAAACGATCTCTATTCAGATCTCGCTTGCTCGGAGAAGATGACGGAAGAAGATTCAGATCACTCGACTTTCCCGGAAATGACACTTTCAGAGCTCGAGGCAGAGATTTCACATAAACATTCAGAGCAAGAGTTTTCAGACTACACTCCGTCGATTTTCAACGAATCATCCGATGATTTTTCTGAAAGATCTGCTGAAAATTCGAATCCGTCTACTTGTTTTTCTATGTTTCTTCAATACTCACAGCAGCTCTCCAGATTGAGCTCGCGTCTTAAAGCTTTTCCGCCTTCAGAAACTGAAGAAGAGTATTCAGACGATTTTACTGTAAGTTCTCATATCCGAAACTTAATTAAATCATTTTCTATACCTTTTTGATATCTTATTTAAGTTCTGAAATTTCTGTTTTAGCTTTTGAGTTTCGAAGACGAAGAGCATGAAGAATCCTATAAAAAATTTAGGAGCAGAGAGAGAAAACATTCATTTCTTGTCAATTACAACGAGGAATACAGCTCCACGTCAGAATTCGACGATCTAATCGTCCAGCAGAGGTTGCTGATGGTGAACTGGATAATCGAGGTGAGATTTTCTCGAATCACGTTTCCTAACTTGTTTCTCAATCGATAATGGCCGATTTTAGTGATCTTTCATGAATCGGTTACTTTGAGTTTAGCAAAGTACAATTACAAATAATCGGCGATCTTTCATGAGTTTGCTTGAGTTGGGCGAAGTACACAACTACAATCAGTTTTACTTGCTCTGTTCTGAAACGGATGCATGTGAGATCCTCCTTGGACAGCTGACAAAGGCAGTTCGTTTTGTTACTTGTAAAAAAAATTTCTTCCTGATTTGCTTAGTACCAAAATGCCCCTTTCAATGAGTCCCGTCTTTTTTATGTTTGTTGCTTGAGATTTGCAAGGCAATTTCGCAGAATCGGGTGACTTTTGCCTGAGAAGACAGCCACAGAGGCTCACTTTTAGCAGATTTTGTCTTATTCATTTTGTCCTGCAAAAGTCAGCGGCAAAATGCTTTTACGAAAATTTGCCTATTGAAAATGATTCCACTAAAAAGAAAAACCGGATTTTCCCAATCTGTTCTGTTACAAGAAAAACTAGCTACAAAGTACAAAGTTCAAAGTACAAACTAGTTAAATGGGAGGGACTTGTTTGTAATTTAAGCAGAGCTAGTGGTCAAACATTGGATTTGCATTTATCTGCGTAGGTTAGCAAAACTACCAACAGAACTACTCTGTTTAGTGAATTTATTTTGGCTATTGATATTGACATTGCCATGTTTTAATAATTGCACAAACTCAGCTTGTCTTTTCGTCTGTAATTGGCTTTTGAGAGCTCCTGTCCAGCTGAAATAAACCTTTGAAAGCTGTTTCAATAAAAAAACATTCTGAATTTAGTACAATTATCAAAACATGGTGGTGCCAACATGAGTAGCCTTTCTTTTTTTGTCTTAAATCGTTTCCCTTTGTTGAATGTCAATCTTTCTTTCTCTTATCAGCACTCGAATGCTCACATGCTGCATTGCAAGACTCTCTTCTTGGGCGTTAGCCTGCTCGACAGATTTCTAAGCAGAGGATTTTTCAAAAACCAGCGATACCTTCAAATACTTGGAATATCATGTTGCACGCTGGCTATAAGGATAGAGGAAAATCAGCCTCTTAACAGGTAATATTTACTTATTCACCACCACTTTACGAATGTTTACATTGAATTTCTGTAACCGTAGTTAAAAAAAATCAAATCCTCTCCTGTTTTGTATTGGTTTTTTAGAATTGATTATGAGTCCAAAACTTATTATTAGACAAAAAATTGATACAATTTTGAGCTCAATAACCAGTTTTGGATTCAAAATCAACTAGCAAAATCCAAAACGAACAGGTCCTTAATGTATCTGAATATCAAATGATGTAAGGTCTCTTTGGATACCTCTAAAATATTTGCTTGTGATAAGAAAATGGTTTTGAAGCTAAGTATGATGAATTGGAAAATAATGGTTAAAGTACTTTTAGAAATTATGTAATTAATGGCTTCTAAAGTGGCCTTAATGTCCCATTCTCAAATAAGGAACAATTTTGGTATCATCCATAGAGGGCCCTCAAAGATAGGATTACTTATTATCTACTTTCCCTCTTAGATCTTGATAAAAATAAATCTTTTTCGATAGTTAACTAAGTCCTTTAGGAATAGCTAGAATCAGTATTCTCTCCTCGCCAACTTCCCAAGGTTGGACAATGAGTGAAATGAATCATTTTTTCTAAGGCTACTTCGTTTCTTTCGAATTAAAAATTGACTTAAAATTTGTTTTATTTTCATTTTTTCAACATAAAAAGTACAATTAGAACTCATATTACTCGCTGCTAATGCTCTCTGGATTGTTTCAGTATCAGGGAAATGACGTTCAATGTCGGGAACGATATCTACTCTAGGCGTCAAGTTGTAGCTATGGAGTGGCTAGTGATGGAGGTTCTCAATTATCAATGTTCCATGCCCACCACCTACAACTTCTTATGGTACGATACTCCTCTCTTTATCTCTGAACTTCCATTGTGAGCAACTTAAATGTGGTTTAGGCCCTGTTCTTATAAGACTATGACAACTATTGTCAGTCCAATACCTATTAGTGGACTCAAAATTGGGCCTGTTCGTTTTAGATTATGAAAACCGATTGTTGAGTCAAGAACCAATTATTGGACTCAAAATGAAATGTAAATTTGAGTCCGATAATTGGTTTTGAACTCACAATCAATTGTCATAATCTTAAATGAACAGGGCCTTAGTAATCAGATTGTTGATCCATATGAGCTATCATTTGGTGATCAAAGGCCATGTCCGTTTAAGATTATGACAACAGATTGTGAGTGCCAAACTGATTATTGGACTCAAAATTATGTTTAAATTTGAGCGCAATAATCGGTTCGGCACACACAATCTGGTGTCATAAACTTAAACAAACAGGGTTTAAGTGTCCAAATAACCAATATATAGTTTGGAGTCGTCTTAGAAGAACATCCTTTATCATAATCTTAAACACACATCCTTTATGATACCCTTGATCAAGGGGCTAGGATCATACAAAATGTACACCATGTACATGTGGCAGTTGGCCAAGGAACATGGTACTCTCTAAAAAAAATCTTTTTGCTTTGGATAGTATTGTTTTGTTCTTTAGAAAAGCCAAAAAAGTATTGTATCACCCATATGAATGGATGATCTAAATCATTCAATTTTTGGTTCCTCTCATAGATAGGCCATGCTCCAAAAATGGCCTCATAGGATAATCCTAAGAGTTCAATGTAAGTTGATGTGATTCGTTGAAAATGACGAAGATGCCCTTATAGATAATCACAGGAGCTTACGAAAACTCGCGCTTATTGTTCATCTTTTCCCCTGTTCTTCTTGTAGGTTCTACCTCAAGGCTGCAAGGGCAGATGCGGAGGTGGAAAACCGTGCAAAATACCTGGCTGTGTTGTCTCTCCTCGACCATGAGAGACTCTGCTTCTGGCCCTCCTCAGTTGCAGCAGGCTTAGTCATCCTCGCATCTCTCGCATCCAATCGCGACGACTCCTGCCAATGGGTGATGGAGGTACTACTAACTCCACTTTAGACCTCTCTCTATTTTTTTTTTGAGTTTGTAATGGCACCCCTATATATAGAGAGCCCACTTAAAAGGGTCAAGTCGGACTCGCTCCAAGAATGAAATAGAACCAGTGATTTTGTATCACCAACTCAACAATAATGGCACCCCCACTTAATTTTATCTCTGTCACTCCTCTCTGTTTTGCAGACACACGTGAGAACCAGAAACGACGATCTATCAGAATGCATTGAGGTAGAGATTTCACTTTCTCTATCCTTTCTATATAGTCGGTAATTTGGTAATTACATTCGAGATTAGAGATATTTCATTTCGAATCATACTCTTCACCTTATTAGAAGTGGGGCGATGATATATTCGAACCCCCTGGAGGATAATTCACACCCATGTAAAGGTGGGTATGAGGGAGACTTGAACGGCAATTCACGGTAGAAGGGTGCGAATTATCCTACATGGGGTGCGAATTTAGCATTGCCCTTTATATGGTGTAAGCCCATATTGTCTAGCATTTTTCTAAAAGTACTGTACATGTTACATCATAGAATGATCCAAGCCGTCCATTTCATGGGCCACGATGTACATAGATTGTGCCCAAAGAATCATGCCCATAAGATGATCCTAGTTCCACTATACATCGGATGGCTAGGATCATCCTATAGACATGATTTTCTGGGAACGTCGGCTTGGATCATCATCCTATGGTGTAGTTCGTACAGTACTTTAAGAAAAAAAACTGGACTTTATACGAGCTTATACCATATAAAATCTCCCTTATTAGTTAGCCTGCTTGACATGATAAGGTCTCCAACGTGCAGAGTCTGGAGTGGTTGGTGAAGTATGTGTGTTAAGAAAAACCTTTTGGCATCATTCAGTAGCAAACAGAAAGCTATTTCATTTCAGCTCTGGTAATAAATAGAAGAGGTACGTAACTCACTCAATAAAGAAAGGATCATGTAATCCTTTCCTTCTTTCTCAAGGACTTCCGCAAATTGTAAGAGTTTAGGCCTATTCGTGTGTTGTAGATGTAGAAAATTTAATCCGTGCTCCTTAGCCCTTCAAATGTGAAAAGATACTGCTTGCAATATTCTTGTACATGTAGAAAAAGAGAAAGCACTTTAGTAGCGTCTTCAGGTCTCGCTATGTCATTATCTGCTAACATCAGATTCAAATGACTCTTTTGACCTAAGCCTTTTTTATTTTTTTATTTTTTTGACCTACCCTTTTAATGCCCCTCATATATATATATATATATATATATATATATATATATATATATATATATAGAGGAAAGTGAAGCTACACCGGCGGGTTAAAATACAATGGGCCCACATTGTTTTGGTGATCCAAAAATCACCAAACTTAGTGTTGGTGAGCTTAAGCTCACCAAACTTATGGTGAGCTTATAAGCACCCCAATCACATGGGTCCCACATTTTCTGTGGTGATCCAAACCATTCATTTGCAAGGCCCTATCATAGATAGGGTGTGTACCAAAAATCAGCTCCATAGGATCATCCTAACCCCTCCATTTGTGGAGGACAAAAATGGGCAGATTTGTGGACAAATAATGTCTGTCCATTTTGACCTCCACAAATGGATGGGTTAGGATGATCCTATGGAACTGATTTTTGGTATACACCCCATCTATGTAAGGGCCTTTCAAATGAATGCTTTGGATCATCCTAACAAAGTATGCCCCAATGTGATTGGGCGCTTAAGCTCACCAACACTTTCCTCTATATATATATATATATATATATATATATATATATATATATTATATATATATATATGAGAAAACTGTTAGTGAGCTGCGCTTAAGTTGTTATAACGCCTCCCATTGGTGCGCTTAAGCGGGATCCAACGGGACCCAAACATTTAGACAAATGGGAGGCATTATAACAACTTAAGCGCACCAACAGTTTTCTCTCTCTCTCTCTCTCTCTCTCTCTCTCTCTCTCTCTATATATATATATATATATATATATATATATATATATATATATATATATAATCATTAAACTTTTGTTACACGATTAATGGATCGTGGCATGAATCAGAATATCCAATTGATGCCGTCCGAATTTGCATTGATTAATTATCCTATAAATCACATCCTTTTGGATGGTCAATAACACTTAGGTCCTGTTTGGTTTCCTTCTACTAGAATTGATATAACACTCATTGTGTGACATATCGGTCGGTCGTCACAATCTGAAACAAACAAGGCAGCCTTAACTGGTTTCCTTCAACTTGCAGGAATTAATGATCCTGTGCAAAATAAGTGCTTTTATCATTAAATTTTTTATGAGGTAAAAAGACCCAATACTTAAAAGTGTAGGGTATTTAATAGCTATAACAAATTTTACATAAATAAGGTGTTAAGTAGCTAAAGAGAAATTTAGTTATAAGAAATCTAATTGTGAAAGGAAAATCTACATTTATACGGTTATAATAACCTCATGGCAAACAAAAGGAGGTGGAAATGCACTTGTTTTTAGAGGGGATTTGCTAGCGTCAATCTCAGAAGGCATTTTGCAGATGGCCTGTTGGATGTCTGAGCAGCCACATGGGCACACTTTGCAGCAGATTTTGTCTTCTTTCACGATGTGGCTGCTCTGACGTGCAACAGGCCATCTGCGAAATGCCTTCTGCAATGGACATTAGCAAATCCCTTTATGCAAGTATGTTTTAGAGGCATGTTTGAAATTTCGGTTTTAGCATATATTTCGGACCTAGTCGAAACCGAAATTTCAGTCGAAATTGGGTAAAGCCGTTCGAAATGTACGTTTTTTGGGCTGAAATTTTGTACGTTTCAGATTTCGGCCATTTCGGTGTCGGTGTTGACCGAAATCTAGAATTTCAGTCGAAATTTCAAGCCATGTGTAGAGGTAATCAAAGAGGCAATTGCCCTCCGAGACTAGAGATGTCACGGATCCACTTCGGGTCGGATCCACCTATGTCACAGTCACGATCCATTTAAATTCCTTATCGGTCGGGTCGGAATCGGATTGTTCTTCGGATCCTACTTTCCACGTCATGATAACGATCCATTTTAATTCGGACCTTCCATCGGAGTGTCCTATTATGTCCCACTAAGCTAAGTAAACAATTAATTTTTTTAAAAAGAGATAGAATGACAGTCCACTATTAGTGTGTCTCTATGTATTTTCTTCAACTAAATTAAAAACTTATCTATGTGTATATTAATGCTTGTAAACAATAAAACTAATCAAAATTGCATACACAAATATAATGTATAACTATTATCAAATAATATGATGCATAAAGAACAAAACCCCTATCTTTTCCTTTGTGAAAGTCTGAAATGAGTGAAATCGCATTCCCATCCAATTCATTAAGTAATAAGAGAGGTTTTGACCAAAATACCCTTCATAGAACGGTTAGCATTAACAAAATTTGGAGGGTATTTTTGTAAACTATTTCGGATCGTGACTATCCAATGGGCATCTGTGGCGTGCCCATACACAATCCAAAATTTTTCGGATCCCAGATTTGATGATCCGAATTATGCCCGTGGATCCTATTCATATGTTTAGATCCCGTTTATTAACGTTCGGATTCGGACGATCCATCGGACCGTCAGGATCCATTGACACCCCTATCCGAGACCGTGTTGTCAATCCATGGCGTAAGACAGCTATTACGATGATATTGACATTGACAGTCATGTATTAAGCCTAAACATCTCTCTAATCACTTATCCAAGCCATCTGAATGTGGACGGCAACCTGTCCATTTTGGAAACAATTAATCGCACACTTCGGGTTTCTCAACTAAATTGTACGTTGAATCCAAGTAGAGTCCCACCATGTGATTGCCAAATAAAGAGAAATGATAAATTCGACCCCTTTTCTTCCCCGGGGCACCCCTTTGTAGTGTAAAGTGAGTTGTCATAATTTCACTACAGGGGGTGGCCCGGGGAAGAAAATGGGGCGAACATCACTTACCCAAATAAATGGATATGATGATTCCTCTATAAACATGAGAATTGTAGCAAACTGAACCATAATTACATAATTTAGTGGTAATTAATGGTTAGAAACCCCTAGGCCCTGCTTGTTTTGAATTTTGAGAACCGATTGTGAGTCCAAAACTGATTATGGGATGCAAATTTACGTTTATGAAATGTTTGGCTGCCATGAAAATTTTTCCATGGAATTGTAGTTTTTCAAGTGTTGAGAGAGAGAGAGAGATAGGAAGTGTGGAAGATATTGGGTGTAAAATCTGACCTCCAATGGGATAAATACTAAAGAGAGCATTAGCTAGGATAGGTTGAGAAAAGTTCAGAAAATGAAGAGAGTAATCCAGTGGAGAAACTCACACATATCTAGAATATTTACGAAGTTGTTAACAACCTTCTCCTCCTCCTAGGCCTTCTCCACCTCTTTTGTCATCAAGAAGGCCTTGTGGTTGCTCATTATGGCCGAACATAATCGATTGAGTCCAATAATCAGTTTGGGAATCACTATCGATTCTGAAAATCCAAAACAGACATGGCCTGATGGGCTTACTTAATTTTGAGTCCAATAATCATTTTTGGATTCACAATCGGTTCTCAAAATTCAAAACAAATAGGGCTTTACTCTGAGTGTGAAATCCTTATTTACAAAAGGTCCAAATAAGAAAAAAGAAACCTCTTGTACTCTTTGCGTCAACTTTTTTTTTATGATGTAGCATGTCCCCACCCCCTTCGGGAGTAGGACTAGTCCCTACGGATACACACAACGACCCACTCACCACGTGTATCAGGTAAGTCGGGGGAGGGTTCGAACACTCGTCAACAGGGAGCATACCCGTGACTTTATGCCGAAGAGCCAACGGTGGGTTTCTTTGCGTCAACTTCTTCCTCAGTCGTGTGTTTGGATTTATAATAAAATCTCACCATGTAAAAATTAAAAAAAAAAAAAAAAAAAAGCAGAAATGTTAACAGAAAAAAAAAAAACACTGTATAATCCAGTGGAGAAACAACATATCTAAGAATATTCCACGTGGCAATGATACAAACAATCAATCCATCTCTACAAAAACACTTCCTATCTTAACCAACTAAACTGTCATCTCCCTCCCAACAAAATCACACATCAAAAATAAAATGAATTTTAAGAAAACTTCAAACCCCAACAATTAAATGATGCGAAGCTTACTATCATCAGAAGAATCAATAGCAACTATGGGAGGCTCCCCCTCATCAAGATGAATCTGCGCAAAGTTGTTAACAATCTCCTTCCTCTCCCTATAAATGATTTCCTTCTTCTCCTCCTCCGCCTTCTCCACCTTCTCCTTGGTCATCAAGCTCACATCCCCGGCCGCCTTAGCCACCATATTAAAGGCGCTTGAAACCCAAGAAGCCCCTGTTGAGACATAAGGGTTGCTCATTATGGCCGAACCCGCACTACTCGCCTTTTGCTCTACAATGGAAATGGCGGACCTTGTTTTTCCGGACACTTGGAAGAGCTCGTCCACCTCCCTTACCTTCTCATTGACCACGGATGTCCCTATGCTTAGCTTCTCACTTAGGCCAATCTTTCGGTCAAGGGAGACCACCGTGGCTGAAGCATTTGATGTCAAGTGGAGTCGCTCGTCAAAGTTCTTTGCCTTGTGTATTGCGTCTTTCCCCAGGACAAAGCCCTTTGCAAGCATGCTGCTCACCACATACTCAGCCTTTTTAACTGTAGATAACTTCCTCTCCTTCAAAGGGGTCGAAGATCAGAAAAGAAATGAAATATCAGCTTTGCCTTCATATTCACACACATAAATGTGCAAATATATACATAGATACAATGAGCTTTAAAACTGGGTAGTAGTCAGTGTAAAGCAACCAATTACTCCAAAAGCTTAAGATGTTAAACTTGGTGTTATTTAATCATTTATACTTCAACATTCATAAGCGTAAACTGACATTGGTCAGAAATTCTTTCGAGTATTTTGAGTAATGACATAGTACTGAGATTCTAAACAAAAATGAAAGGAATTATGGAATTTGACCAGTAATTATGTGTCTAGAGAACGGAATTATGGAAAAGATAAAAAACTCTGAATATGGGCCAAATAGCAGAAACCGGCATTAGGAACTGTATGAATCTGCAGATGGACATGTCAGATTACAGAGTTTATTGACAAAAGATAGAATGTTCCAAGATTGTTCTTTGAAGAATTTTGGTTATTTTCTGAAATGGAAGGGAACTGTTCATTTCATCAGATATGGGGCGTACTATCAGAAGTTAGCGAAAAGAATAAATCTAATGATGTTATGACTATATCATGGTTTAAACATTTGAACGGATAAAGTATCAGATTCGTTAGTAGAATTAAAAGAAACGGTAGTTTGTAGTCCATACTCCATAGTAATATCATTATATACACTACCCAATTTTTTTAATAAATTTGTCATTACTTATTTTTCTTTTGCAATCATAATTCCCACCACCTGACTTAACTGATTTGTGGTGGGAATGAGGAGCAGGAAACATAGACATGAAGAATGATGTTTGAAATCATTGAACACTTGTCCTTGGGTGCATGCAGCACTAAAAACAGCCGCCTAACAGGGTACAAAACAGGTAGCCTATGTTTTGGTGGCATGACCATTTCTATAGGGAAAAACTTTCGGGTTTATATACGTAAAAAACTGAAAAAAAAATAATTGAACATATTTTAAAAAAAAATCATAACATTATCACAATACCTTTCATTCTAAGTAATAAAAATGAAAATATCACGATATTTTTTAAAATCTCAGGATCATTTTGGGTTTTGTCATTTTATCAAAATGCAGTGATAAAATCGGAGTATTTTGTGACTATGATCACTGGATAGAATTGTAACTTTCGAACAAAGATAGGTTATTCATGTCATTTATCACCCATGATCTGCACCAGTGACATTCTCCAGGATATGACATAAGATTATAGGAAGGAAATAGTGAACAGTTGAAATTTTTTTTTTTTTTTGAATCGTGGTGAATTTAATTAAAAGAAACTGAGACCGAGAAGGTCCCTGAAATACAAGAAATAAAAGGGCCTATCAACCCAAAAAAATACAGCAGAAATACAGAAAAACAAAGTAGCTAAGGGGGAAGAAAGTCGAAGAGCTCCACTCTATCCCTCACAACTCCTTCTCTAGCAAGTAGCCAAGTGAACAGTTGAAAGTTAAAAGACAGACATGCCACTTTATTAATCTTAACTTATGACCATGCCCAGTTATTTCCCTCAGAATTCTTGAAAATCAGAAGACAATAGCAGCCTTCTTTTCATCCCTTCTTTTTCTTCATCAGCAACAAGAACTTTATTACGATAAAGAGAATGTACAAGAAGGTTTAGGAACAAGAAAATCTTAAAATTTACCGAAGGTGGTGGAAACACTGAAGGAGGCAGCTGATAATTTTCGACTGGAGTTACGGTGACAGAACGATCAACTATAGTAGCTCCCTGCAACAATATACATAAATGAGATGGACCACGAGTCGAATTCCAGGTTGGAAAACGGGTCTTGCACGCAAGAATCCTAAAAGACTACGCATAAGAAAATCCATTCCAAAGGTTTAGGCATAAAAAGTATAGATACGAATTATGGACCATTAACACACCGACAAAAGCATTGCTGTGTCTGCTCCTTGTGACTCCTTGAAGGTAACATATGCGACCTGAGACACTTCAGATTCACTGCAATAAGTGAAGGGCCGAATTATTCAGAATTAACTTTTATAAGAAAACATAAGAACAGAACAGATGAAATAACACTTACCTTAGCACTTCAATATATTGGATGTCACCAGAGAATGAAAAGAATTCTTTGATGTCACGATCAGATGCACCTAGAGAAATATTGCTTACTTTCACTGTTTTTATCTGTAGCATGAAACAATAGAGGGTGGATGAACACTGTACTTCTTACCAACAGATCGAAATAGAAAATGCCAATTCAACTCATCAAAAGTATATTAGGTACAAATGCCTTCTATAATTGAATCTAAGGCAGATTTCAGTCAAAAATTCAAAGAAATGACAGGTGAAAACTGCTTATAGCAACATCCAAATGCAAACTAATACTGCATGAGGGCCAATAAGGAGAAAGGGAAAAAAGTAATTTAAACCTTTGCAACTAGACAGGACAAATCGACAGATAGAATGAGATATTAGACATAAATTCCAGTAATTCAATCAGTGGTTTCATTTTCTACGCCCTCCCAATTGGTTTCATCACCAACACAGTCAGAATATAAACGCATCAGCATCATTCAAGGGAAACAAGAAATACAGCAGATGCACATTCTGTTGCCTCAGTTGGGAAACTCCAGCTAGACTAAAGTGACATTATAATTTTCACCAATTAATGGGGTTCCAAATAAGTTACTCTCACTTCTGAAACATTGATTGTCCAATTTGGTGTAACGGTCAACTGGGGATCAATTCCCATCCTCGGATCGCTGTGGTCCATTGGGACCTGCACATGACATGCTCAATTAGGTGCTTCTTATAGAGGACAAAACAAAAAATAATTAGCATAGACAGGAAACAAAGATAAATGAACTGGCTAAAGTTTTTCAAAATGGCATGATATGAAGCAAGTCTACTGTTGTACGTCCAACTAACTGTAAGTAAGTTCGAACAAAATACTGAACAAAGGTTAGTGAGAAGTAATAGAATCCAGACTCCAAAAACAATATTCGGGGGATAAAGGTTTGTCCACAAATGAGGAGACCGACAAATTTCTACCGTAAGGGAGCAAAAAATCCAATGGTGGAATACTATTCCTAACTACTGTCGTTCTGTTTCCAAGCATCTTCCGTCACTTTATTAACTCCATGAAGGCATGAACCAAAAAACATCAACTGTAACAACAACAACAACAACAACACAAATGCTAAATTTTCATCAAATTAGGAATACTAAAGAAAGAGATTCAAACCCTACATCAGACAAGAGCATACGGATATCAGAAGACAATCCAATAAGCCCTTCCAACTTTTTCCATCCCAGGCCTCTGATTTATGTAATGACTTTCAACCCATAGAGGCACACGTACCCCAATATCTTTTACTTCTCCATCCTCTTGACAGCCCAAGAGGGGCATCCAAATTTCCCATGCAAATGTTACAGCAAAAGAACAAAAGATGTGGACTGAATGCTACACATAGAAAAACGAAACATGGAAGTAGTAAATAACCAAAATCAAATGTTAGTAAATGAGTAACAACAACGACTTTATTGACACGGTTCCAAGGAATTCTATGGCACAGAGATCCCACTAATGGACGGGAAAATGGTTTGATGACTTATGGACATCTAAATTGGATACCGAAAGCTCTTTATGTTGAGGACCAAAAATGAATCTAGTCGATGTGGAACACTATGAACGAACAAACATACAGAAAAAAAGTAGTCATGCACACTCTAAATTCAGTTAACCTTAAACTACAAAGCTATTTATAAATGCATGCACTATGAGCAGCAAGACCACAATGCCGACAAAAACAATGCACGTAATGCCTGAATATGGTTGACTTACATATGAAACTTTTCAGTAAACCCTAAGAAGACTGTATGAAGATCTTAGTTCTGATTCAACCACTAAAAGACACAGAGTGAGAATCCTCCATTAAGAGTGCCAGTATTATACAAGGCAGTGCCCAGTGCTGACTCAAGCAAACCTCAGAGGATCTTAACTCCTAAAAGAATAAATAAAACAGGTGTGAAGCAATCTAACTTACAAGAAAGACCATGAATTGACACCAAAATACAAGAAAACACCTATGTAAATCTGAATTAGGCATTAGGAACTGAAAAAACCTTGGTTACCATGCATTTTTCACAATGTCCTGACTCCCCATAGGCTTCAGCAAGGAAGCACGGGTACTATCGGAGGCTCACACACCCGTATCGGGTGTGTATTGGATGCGGGCGTGCCCGGGTACTCCCTTGGTGCGTACCGGGTACGCACCCCAACAACAGACAATTCAAAACTAATTGAGGCTCACATTTGGGCTGAAAATTACATATCGGCCCTATTCATTTGAGAGAACCGATTGAGAGCCCAAAACTGATTATTGGAGTCAAAATTATGTTTAATTTTGAGTCCAATAATCTTTTTGGTCTTCTAATTCAAAAGACTTGGCGCATGTACCAGGCTAGAAGAGAATTTAAGAAGTACGCCAATTCTGCAATAAAGATTCAGAGTTGGTGGCGACAAACGATCCCCCGAGTTGATTACTTGTGCACAAAATACGCCGCCAACATTATTCAGAGAGCATGGAGAGCACGAATTATTCGTCGGAACGCCGTGATGAAATTCTTAGTTGCAAGGCACGAGTCAGAGATGACAGAAGGAGATTTACCCCTTCTCTATGACAACGTCGTTCATACCGAGCAAAGTGAAGGATACTTTCTACCTCAACAACCCAGGATCAAAGAGTTTATAGAGACCGTGATTTCTTGTCGAAACAAGTCCTCCACACATACCGAATTACCAGGCAGATGGAAGTACCTGATTCGATGGAAATGATTTTAATTCAAAGTCGAAGAGAGCAATTCATCAGCACAGATCTGTTCCACAACGGGGCAAAATTTTCATTTTTTCTCTCCATTTTTGTCTAAACTCGAGGACGAGTGTTCTTTAAGCGGAGGGGATATGATGTAGAACGGGTTCTAGCACATTCTAGACTATTCTTGATTCCTAGCATTTTCTATTTTGTTTGCCTTAGTTTCTAGCACATTCTAGAAAATTCTAGGATATTCTTCTATTTTAAGGATTCTAACTTGGGTAGGAAGCAATAGTGTAGTACCTATAAATGAATAAAATTATTCCCTGTGGATTCAAGGTTTCCTCTTGTGGATTCAAGAGTTTTTTTATCAAGAAGACGGTGTTCTTCTACCAGGTTGAAGACAGTGATCTTCGCCTAATTTTTTGTTACATCGCTTTGATACCACTTTGGCATAGCGCAGCGTGCGGAATAGGAGGTAAATACTGATTTATAAGAGATTTACGGCTGAGATACAATCGGCAATTATGTAGGTTTTGGATTAATGATTATAGATGGTTTTATGAGGTGTGTAACCTTGGGAAAGAGGTGTTATCATCTAAGAGGTAAGAGAAGGGGTGTTGACTGACATATGAGTAAGGACAAGTCTCTTGTTTACATAAGGAAATGGATTCTTTATGGAAAGGGACAAAATGCTAAGCTACGGATAAATAAAGCAATGACAGCTATTAAATAGGTATGGTAGCTGTTATTTATAACCCTTTTCCAAACAAACAAAAAAAAGGAAAGCTAGAGCTCAAAATTTCCATGAAATCTAAAGGGGATGTATTGCGGCTATTATTTGGGGAATTGATGGAGCAGAAAATTAGGGATCTGAAAGCTATATTTAGGCTACAAAAGAGGACATGGAGGATTTCGTTTGATTTTGGGAAAGTGGGTTGTGCAGTTGTGCTAATTAATAGGGATATCAGTTTAGCATGGATATTTTGTAGGGAGATGGAAAGGTGGCAAAGTGCAAAACAGTTTCGATGAATCGAATGGGCTGAAAATCATGAGGAGAAAGGGAGTATTCGAGTGTTTTTTCTCCTATGGTTAAGGGGCTGCTGTTAGGCGTTTAAATTCAAGGGGTTTTGAGGGAAAGATGTTGCTATTCTTTAGGGGATATTGGGCTTGGATTTAGGGTTGGGTTTCAAGGAAGCGTGAAGCACAATCTCCGGTAAAAGAAGCCACCTAATTGTATGGAAAGTGGAGTTCCGCAAAGGGGTGGCTTGCGATTTGGGTTTCGGGTAAATAGGAGGGTGGGGCTGTTTGAAGGTGTAATGGCTGCAAGAATAGGCTGCTGTTTTGACGGTTGCTAAAACAAGAGTGAAAAGGAGTGTCAAGAGAAGATTGGGTGTGAAATCTACGGGTGGGACTTGTAAGTTTTGGGGGCTGAAGTTAATGGGTTAGAAAATGATGGAAAGATGGATGAAAAGAGGATGGAGAATGATATTGAAGAACTGAACTTGGGTAAAGATTAGGAAAACTTGCTTGTGCGAGAAATCCGCATCATAAATCCGGACTTCTTGGTTGATAGTGTTTAATGGCGGACGCAAGCAGGTCCGATCCGAGGAGAGACCTCGCTCTGATACCACTTTGACGTAGGCGGAAGGGTGCCGGATAGGCGAAGATCACCGTCTTCAACCCGGTAGAAGAAGAACACCGTCTTCTTGATTTAAAAATTAAAAAAAAAAAAAAAAAAAAACTCTTGAATCCACAAGGGAAGAAGCAATAGAAATAATTTTATTCAATTGGGTCTAATACAGCTCTCTTGTCCTATATTTATAGGTACTACACCATTGCTTCCTACCCAAGTTAGAATCCTTAAAATAGAAGAATATCCTAGAATGTGCTAGAAACTAAGGCAAACAAAATAAAAATGCTAGAAATCAAGAATAGTCTAGAATATGCTGGGAACCATCCTACATCAGTTTTCTTTCTTCGTTAAAGAAAGTGGTTCGGGAGAGAAGGATGTCCATGGAATAGCAAAGAGGGTTACGGATTTATGTAATTGTGCTAATCCCGCTTTTGTAATCTTGTTATCTTTTCTCTAATAGTAGAAGAAGTGATCTCACATGGATGTAGGCTTGTGCCGGACCACGTAAATTCATATGTGTTCTCTTTGTGGGTTGTTCTCTTGTGATTATTGTGGTTGCTTTTAGTTTGCCTTTGTTGTGGTTTTGTTATTTGATCAGAGGATTATTTGTTGTCCGACCAGGTTTTTCCGCACATACTGGACTCCGGAATATCTGATCTAATCCAAGTGACTGCACTCTCCTCCAAAAAAAGAGACATTCAACAATCCAACCATTAGAAGGCTCACTAGGAATCTCTCAATTACCACCCCATTCCATTAAAATTACTGAACCCAATAACAAAGAAACAATAATGCAACCCAATTCAAACAGCAGACAAATAATTTTCCAAGGATTAAGAAAATCATTTTACAGACGCCATCAGTAAATTTGCCTACAAATCCAAAAGGAAAGCTAACTCCTAATGACTTTGTGGCATTATCTTACAATCGGTTCAGCAAAGCAAAGGCAACTAAACTCGCAGATCTCACACGAGATTCAGAATCCAGAAACAAGGTACTAGATTCATTGCAACCTAAATTCACATCATCAACAAAAACACAACCTTACAACAGCAAAAAATCCAATTAACAACATCAACAGATCTAAATAAGGCTCTGGTAAAAGAATTTTCTCAAAAATGAGAAGAAAATACAATGAAAAATTGTCCGAACGATCTGGAGCATTACAATGAAAATTTCGACAATACAACCAAAATTTACATCGTCAACAAAAAAACACAAATTTACACCAAACAAAATCCAATTAACAACATCAATGGATCTAAAAGACACTCTGGTAAACTCATTTTCTCTAGAATTAGAAGAAAATACAATGAAAAAAAAATGTCCAAAAAATCTCAGATCCGGAGCAATACAAACAATCAGATTAAAGGCGAAAATTTCGACTATACAACCTAAATTTACATCGTCAACAAAAAACACAAATTTACATCAAACAAAATCCAATTAACATCATCAATAGATCTAAAAAACGCTCTGGCAAACACATTTTCTCAAAAATTAGAAGAAAATACAATGAAAAAATGTCCAAAAAATCTCAGATCTGGAGCATTATAAACAATCAGATTAAAGGCGAAAATATTCAACCTAAATTTACATCGTCAACAAAAAACACAAATTTACAACAAACAAAATCCAATTAACAACATCAACAGATCTAAAAAAAGGCTCTGGTAAACGCATTTCCTCTAAAATTAGAAGAAAATACAATAAAAAAATGTAAGAAAAATCTCAGATCTGGAGCATTACAAAAAATCAGATTAAAGGCGAAAATTTCGACTATACAACCTAAATTTACATCGTCAACAAAAAAAATCAAATTAACAACATCAACAGATCTAAAAAAACACTCTATTAAACGCATTTTCTCTAAAATTAGAAGAAACTACCATCTCAGATCTCGAGCATTGTAGAAAAAATCAGATTAAAGGCGAGGATTTCAACTCACCGACATTTGAAGATTGTTATTGAACAAATCGAAATCAAGGGATTTGGAGCTAGGGCAATGGCTTAGAGAAAATTACACAGAAAGAGAAAGGGGGAGGAAAATCGAGAAAATGGGGGGAAAGAATATTTCCGAATTCGTAGGGTTTTACTTTAGTAACGACCGCCCCTTTAGCCAGTGAGAATTCGTATTTTTCAGGAGTGGTGTGTGTTCGTCGGCAAAGTCGCTGGCTCATTTCGGAAAGGGAGATGATAAGTCCGCACCCTCTCTAGGATAATTCGCACCCTTGGACTGTGAATTCGCGTCAAAAAGTTGGTAAAAAGGTAGGATGTGGCAGGCTTTCAGGCTTTTATTCACGTCAATTGAGGTTAAAGTGGTGCTAATTAGTAATTACCCTAAGTTGGTGAGGATTTATCATTGGGTGATGATATTTTCACCCCCTCCGCGGTACTTGCACACCCCCTGTTAACGTGATTTGACATAAAATTGCCCACTTTTCACTTCAAATCAAGTTATAAGAGGAGTGTGCACGTAATGCAGGGAGTGAAAATAGCATCTCTGTTATACCCCATAAATATGTCTCTACGTTAGTGCGCGTATATATGTCTCTACGTGCACGTATATATTTTTAAAAAGAAAGAATAACATATGCCAAAAAGTAAATAGGTTATACCCCATAAATCATCTACATTTGGAATATTGTGATCAAACCGTACATAAGAAGATGGAACGCAACTTAAATATGTTTGTTCCCCAAAAATCATTTCCATATGATGATCTTAGCCCTCCGATCTAGAGAGTAGTGGCACCTCTACAGATCTATGCGTTTCAAATAGAAAGTATGGAAACTTACCAAAAATCATTTCAACCAATTTTTCTACAAATTTGGCTCTGTTTGGTTGCCGGAATTTTGTTGGTTCTTAGGATTTTTGTGGAACAAAAAACTTCTTGGGAGATTGGAGGGGAAAAAAACTCCCTGGAAGTATCCTGCTAAAATAAAAATCCCATGTTTTGTTGACCGGACTATGGTGGGAAAAAAAATGCTTTGTTTGGTTGCTTGAACTGTTGAGAAGAAAAAAATTCTTCTGCAAGCTTATTTTTGGTTCTTGGGAGTATTTTTTTTCCTTCTTGGGATTTCGTGCGGGGTTATTTTGGTTCCTGGGATTATTTTGGGCCCACCAATCAAACGTGGGTTTCCTGCAGAAATTCCACAAAAGTCCCAAGAATCAAAAAAAATCCGGCAACAAGAAATTGTTCATCTTGTTTTACACTTCAATGAATAGACTACACAGAGGAAAAAATCTTTAGCAACACAATTAATTGGATTCATCTGAAATGAGACATTTTGTGGTGATCGGGTCCATTGATTTAGTGGGGCACCAATAGTCCAGGTCGTTGCATTTGATTCCATCATGCTTGAAGCAATGATCATAAGCCATTGATCAATTCCTTAATTGGATGGATCGCCCTATAAAGATTGGATCAAAGACGACGATCCATGTTATTCACACAGTCATATTTCAAAACTTGAAAATTCGACTAGGAAGTGGGAAAACTCGAATTATCGAGTTTTTGAACTATGGTTTGATGTTCTACTACAGCTTCATTATTTTTTCCCACTTCCTCTAGGTCCTTGAAGCGAAGTGATTAATTTGCTCTTGCAATTGGGTTGTCGCGATTATGGGTTATAAGTCTGATTGTCAAGGCAAACTTCTTCTAGGGCCCATTTGGATTGCAAGAAGTTTTTTGAAAAGTTTGGAAAAGCAATTTTTTTCAAAAAATTCATGAGTTTTCATTGTTTGATTATAGACGAAAAAAAGCAAGTTGAACCACCACAGTTCAAGTTTTATTACCGGGATCTTTAATTTATAATGATATCCCTAAAATTCATCAGTACCTCTAAATTGTGGAAATAAAAAATTTCCCCGGGAAAAGTTTCTCCTCAGGATCCATTTCTTCTAAAGTAAATTGGGCATATAAACAATTTTTACACTTAAAATGAGCATAAATTTTGGTTTATGTCCATTTTCACGTCGAAAGAAACGGAGCCTCGAGAAATATTTTTCTTGCAATGCAAACACAGTCCTCTCTCCATATTGTGCTCCATGCCTCTATGTATGAGTACATGAGGGCATAAAAAAAGGGATACTATGAACTTACTTAGAGTCTTGGACCTAGCTAGGATAATAAACTCGCGAGCTTAGTCTAACTTCACCATTAAGAAAATAGACCTGGGAACTTGGTCACATACATTACATACACTAAAAGTTGTAATATCAATTAAGATAGAACAATAAAAGGAAAAAAAAAAAAGCCCACTAAATCCCTTCAATTCAAATCATTCCTCTTCAAGGGCTTCTCCAACAAAGCCGAAATATACATTTCCTTCAACTCAGGTCCTCTATCCAGCTTTCTCCCCACTACCCACTTCACCTTTTCAAATCCAACACTCTCAATCAAAGGCACATAAACCTCCAATTGACCCTCCACACAAAAGAAACGATCAACCCAGAACAACCCACCAGGCCTCAACACCCTATACACATCAAACAATATAAATTGCAACATCGTGGAGGGAATCCAATTACTCAAAACATGCATAGAATGCACAATATCTAACGTGTTGTCAAAAAATGGTAGTCTCTGAGACACGCTCACGTACAAAGGAACCACCCCTCTTGAAGCAATAAAGCTGTTGAATGGCCCATTGAAGTTCATCGAAGTTGTTACTATGGTTATGTTACGTTCCTTCATTCGAACCGCAAACGTGCCCGACCCGCCACCAATGTCGAGCCCGATACGAATTGTGCCGGGCTTCTTGACTGCGAGAACCTGGTGTTGATAAAATTGGGAATAATTTAAATTTTATGAGGAGAAATGTTAAGGCCCTGTTCGTTAAAGATTATGACAACCAATTGTGAGTTCCAAACCAATTATTGGACTCAAGATTAGGTTTAAATTTGAGTCCAATAATCGGTTTAGCACTCACAATCTGTTGTTATAATGTTAAACGAATGGGGCCTAAACAATCTGTCATTAAAAAAATTTAAAAAAAAAGAACAAATGTTAAGGCCCTGTTCGTTTGGTATTATGACTACTACTTGCGAGCCACAAACCTATAATTGGGCTAAAAATTACATTTAATCAGTTGTCATAATCTGAAACGAACAGGGCCTTAAGATTATGGCAAGCGATTGTGAGTGCTAAAGCAAACCTAATTTTGAGTCCAATAATTGGTTTGGCACTCACAATCGGCTGTAATAATCTTAAACGAACACAGCCTAAACAATCTTCCAGGGGAATTGCTAGGCCATTTCGCGGAGATCATTTTCCTGCTCATTTTTGCACTCGGCACTTTTTAGCAAAGTTTGTCTTATTCATTTAATGCATCTGATGTGGCTGTTCCCTCCAACAAAGTGATCCCCAAAATGGCTTTCCACAAAATTGCTTGACAAATCCCATTTTTCAGAACCATAATATTCAATAAATTTCATAAAGGCTCCTGATATCTGCACAACCATGTTTTGATAATGAGACAATTCACTTTGTTTTATAATTTATACTTCTCTGATTGGCTGCTGAGAATTTTTGGGAATTGTAAGTTTGTAATAGCCTTTTACAGCTGGTCAAAGCATGTAAAATAAGGTGACTCGTCCCATTTTCAAACGTGGTAGTGCGGAAATCAGTCCCCGGTAAATGATATTCAAACTTTGGGAAACGATGATATTCAACACAGGAAGAATATGTAAGAGCAGTGTCACTATTGAAACAGGGGAGTGTGAATATCATTTCCCAATGTTAAACCCTCAAACTAATACAATATTAAGGGAAAGGCTACTGATACTGGCACTATGATGTTTTTATAGTTGCAGAAACTCACCTTTTCTTATTTAATTGCATTTTAAGAGCTTTTTAGGAATTGCAAAAACTTTCGACAGCTAGTTAAAAAATAAAAGACAAGGTAAGTTTGTGCAATTAGAAAAACATGCTAGTGCCAATATGAGTAGCATAAGGGAAATGAAAATTTAAAAACAAAAAACTTAGAAAAATTTTAAAAAATAAGACACCTGGTCAATGGAGAAGTCGAGCGAGCCACCAGGGCCGATCCATCGGGACTTCTCGCGGCCATGGAGATCAAAACAGTCCTTGCAATCATCAAAAGCCTTTTGGTGCTTACGGTTGATTAAGCAAGAGTAGTTTTTGCAGGAGTACGCGGTCCACACCACGGACGAGTCGGAGGGGGTGGACCAAAGGGCAGAGGGTAGAGGATACGGTTCAACATAGTTAGGGGGTACAGTGTTTTTGCAGCGGCGGCGAGGGAGGGGCTCACAACCCTTGAGAAGGAGCTTTTGGGTGAGGAGCTCGTCGTCGGGGCACGACCCACCTGAAAATAATTGACTTCAAATGTAAAGAGATGAATTTCAATGTCGATATCTCACATATTCTAACATGCCCCCTCAAACATATGTACGGGTGCAACTCGGGTCAATTTTAAGGCCTTAAAATTGGGTCGGTTCAGGTTGATTCCAATTCATATTTCAGCAAAAGCTCAACCCGATCCGACCCAAGTTGCACCCCTGAACGTTTGTGGATTGAAAAATCCACATTCGTTTGATTACAATAAAGTCCCCCAATATGAAAATAGAAATTTTGACCAGCATTCCCCATAAGAAAATAGAATCCCTACCGACAGCGTAGGACATGTAGCGGTGGAGATCGGAGGGGAAGAGGGTGCACGAGTGCCCTACGGGAGGGTGGATGGTGTCCGAATCGAAGTTCGAGCTGTAGCCGAAAGGGAGGGTTTCTGGGAAGGTGGAGGCTATAAATTCTGGTGGGAGATTGTTGTTGTTACTGTTTGTAATGGGAGTGGCAGTATCAATAGTGGGGGTGGTGAGTCTGAAGGAGCTGGGGTTTGAGGAGAAGAGAAAGAAGGTGAGGAGATTGGAAGAGAGGAGGAGGATGAGGAAGAAGAGTTTGTTGGAGATTGAGCGAGAGGGGTGAGGAGAGTCCATGTCTTTGTTTTGGGTTTGTGAGAAGGTGAGATGGTGTGTCTTTGTTTTTGAAGTTTGGTATGGTGTTGAGTCAACGAAGCTTACTGGCACTTGGGGTTTGTTTATTCAAACTGTGGTTGTTTCTTCATGGGAAAGTTTGGTAATTGGTCTTTTTAAATTTCATGGGATGTGAGCTTCTGGAGAGACCATATAGGCTTTTATTTTATTTTTTTCTGTTTTCAAGTTTCTTCAGTCAATTTATTTACCAGAGGGTAGATGGGTCCTGTTAAAGCCTGCAAAAATGGGGGAAAGATATCTCGTTCGACCCCAGTTTTCAACTCATAGGTAATATTATCTTGCACCATATATATGGTGTAAGCCCTTATAATCCCGTATTTTTCAAAAGATACTGTACGGACCACATCATAGGATGATCCAAACCGTCCATATGGAACACAAAGTAAATAGGTTGTGCCCCAAAAATCATATCCATAAAATGCAGCACCTCTATAGATTGGAGGGTTGTGATCATCCTATGGAAATGGATTTTTGGGCACTACCTGTTTACATTGTGTCCCATCACATGGACGGTTTGGATCGGGTCTGTACAATACTTTTTTTGAAAAATATGGGACTATAAGGGCTTGCACCATATAAAGTCTCATATTTCCATACCCTTGTTTCAATAATGGCACTTCACTCTTTACACTTTTCTAATGAGCGATGATATTTCCAACCCCCTGCAGTACGCATTTGCCCCCCTTTTAACGTGATTTGCCCAAAACCAATTTAAAAGTGTTTGTTGGAGAGAGAGAGAGAGACAGAGAGAGAGAGAGAGAGAGAGACCGGTTTAGCAGTATTGTAAAGGTTGTAGACTCCAAGAGAGACCGAGGGCGGGGGTTGGAATATCACTGCCCAATTTTAATTGTACAGAATGTGAATAGGAGCTACAAGGACACTCAGCCGACACCCCATCTTTGAGGGCAGCTCAAAGTAATAAAAGAAGGTAAGTTAGCTTATCAAAATATAGTCGTGCAAATATCAGTCACTTAACAAAATCTAAAAACGCTTTTCCTATAACTAATGAGAGGAAGTCTAAACCGAAGGGAGCCCTTGCAAAAAAGGGGTGAAACGGCTCTCCCATTGGCTGCACATCACCATCATGCGGCTGAAACGGGACTGAAATGTCAGTTGATTTGACCGTTTCTCCATTTTGAATTTATTGCTTTTAAGGGTCTCCATTTATCTTTTAGTGGACGTGGCTCACAGGTTAAATGCCCCTTTTTCCCCAAAACAGGATTCTGCACCATATTTTAATAGGGGCAATGATAAATTTGCACCCCCCGCAGGAAAATTCACCCGGCGATATTAAATTTGCAGCCCCTGCGGGTAGGGGTGTCAATTTTGGCTCTGGCTTGGAAGCTCGCTCGAGCTCGGCTCGAAAAAAGCTCGGCTCGAATCCTTAACGAGCCAAGCCGAGCCGACTCGTTAAGCTTAACGAGCCGAGCCCGAGTTAGGCCAGGCTCGGCTTGGCTCGGCTCGTTAAGGCTCGTGTGAACAAATAAATACTGAAATACGTAATGATGGTACGATGGTAAGTATGTAATGTCAACGAAAAAATGAACCGCCTGGAAAAATCGAAAACCGTAATTGTCATAACTTAAATTTTTTGGTAATTTTTTATTAATTGTCATAACTTAGTATATTTTATTCGTAATTTTCCATTTCAAACTTTATAAAACCAGCTGTTTACTTTTTCACTGTAATCATTACGTTTTTTTCTTTTATTTGGTTTTGCTAGTGAGAGGTGCGAAACTTTATAAAATCAGCTTACTTTACTTTTTATTTCTAATCATTACTTTTATTTTGAAATTTGCTTTTGCTAGTGACAGAGGCGAAACTTTATAACCGGCTCGTTAAAGCTCACGAGCGGCTCGCGAGACTAGCCGAGCCTGACCGAGCCGAGCCGAGCCCGAGCCAAGCTTTTGAACTTAACGAGCCGAGCCGAGCCTGGCCAAGCTCGGCTCGGCTCGGCTCGTTTACACCCCTAACTGCAGGATATATTCACACCTTTTTAAGGTAAATTGATGTTACCGTCCTTTACAGTGGTGCGAATTATCCCAAGGGGTGCAAATTTATCACCGCCCTTTAATAATTGCAGTGACTCATCTTATATTTACTCATAGGGAATGATATTTGGTAATTTTTTATTAATTGTCATAACTTAGTACATTTTATTCGTAATTTTCCATTTCAAACTTTATAAAAACAGCTGTTTACTTTTTCACTGTAATCATTACGTTTTTTTCTGCGAAACTTTATAAAATCAGCTTACTTTACTTTTTATTTCTAATCATTACTTTTTTTTGAAATTTGCTTTTGCTAGTGACAGAGGCGAAACTTTATAACCGGCTCGTTAAAGCTCACGAGCGGCTCGCGAGCCTAGCCGAGCCTGACCGAGCCGAGCCGAGCCCGAGCCAAGCTTTTGAACTTAACGAGCCGAGCCGAGCCTGGCCAAGCTCGGCTCGTTTACACCCCTAACTGCAGGATATATTCACACCTTTTTAAGGTAAATTGATGTTACCGTCCTTTACAGTGGTGCGAATTATCCCAAGGGGTGCAAATTTATCACCGCCCTTTAATAATTGCAGTGACTCATCTTATATTTACTCATAGGGAATGATATTTGGTAATTTTTTATTAATTGTCATAACTTAGTACATTTTATTCGTAATTTTCCATTTCAAACTTTATAAAAACAGCTGTTTACTTTTTCACTGTAATCATTACGTTTTTTTCTGCGAAACTTTATAAAATCAGCTTACTTTACTTTTTATTTCTAATCATTACTTTTTTTTGAAATTTGCTTTTGCTAGTGACAGAGGCGAAACTTTATAACCGGCTCGTTAAAGCTCACGAGCGGCTCGCGAGCCTAGCCGAGCCTGACCGAGCCGAGCCGAGCCCGAGCCAAGCTTTTGAACTTAACGAGCCGAGCCGAGCCTGGCCAAGCTCGGCTCGGCTCGGCTCGTTTACACCCCTAACTGCAGGATATATTCACACCTTTTTAAGGTAAATTGATGTTACCGTCCTTTACAGTGGTGCGAATTATCCCAAGGGGTGCAAATTTATCACCGCCCTTTAATAATTGCAGTGACTCATCTTATATTTACTCATAGGGAATGATATTTCCCCTCCCCCCCCCCCCCCCCCCCCCCCTTCCTCCTAACGTTAAGTTTTAAAGGCAAAGAAAAATAGTAAAGGGGTAGAATTTATCCTCAAGCATAAAACCATTTTCAAACCGTGGTGTGTGTGTGTGTGTGTGGGGGGGGGGGGGGGGGGGGGGGTGGGGTGGGCGATGGCGGGGAGATCATTTCCCTTGCTTATTTAAGCAGCTGTCGAAGGTTTCTGAATTTCATTTACAAGAATCAAAGAGTGCTTATATTAGCACTTACAGATAAACATAGAAGGAAGATCAAGATAGTTATAGAAAAAAAAAATCTTAATCAAATCTACTTTCCTAATCTCTTTTGATTGCCTCTTCTAATCCACTTGCCTAATTTATCCACATGCCTCATTTAGCTAACTTACCCAATCTACCTCCAAGATGATCCAACGGTGAGATCTTAACCCAATCTAATCGTTGGATCCCACATATTGTAACAAATTGTATAGGCAAAATTACCCAACCCTGAGGTAGGGGTGCAACTTGGGTCAGGTTCAACCTGAACCCGACGGGTTCAACCTGAACCTGACGGGCTCAACCCGAACCTGACGGGCTCAACCCGATTTTGGCTTTGGTTGGGTTGGCATTTTATCGGGTTGGGTTGCGTTAGGGTTGGGAAAAGCCAACCCAATTTTAAATCTGGTTGGGTTAGGGTTGAGGTCTTGGAAACCTGACCCAACCTGAACCCGGCCTCCTCTAATTTTATCATGATTTTCTCAGGATTATGTTTTTTATTTCTTGTATTTTTTTTGTTTGGCCCTAGATGAACTCAAACCCAACCTGACCCGATTTGGAGTCTGGTTGGGTTAGGGTTGACCATCCTCAACCTGAGGCTCGGGTTGGGTTGGGTTAGGGTTGAGGGATGCTATCTCAGGTTGGGTTAGGGTTAGCCTCAACCCGAGTTGCACCCCTACGGCCTGAGGTTCAAGGTTTCCAATCCCAGCTCACCTACCAAAGAATCTCAAAAGCCAATTAAACCAGAAAAGACAAGCTGATTCTGCGCAATTATTAAAAAAACGTAGTGCCAATATCAGCAACCTTTGCTGTATGTATTTTTGACGAGAAAAGTACGGGATGTGGGTAAAAGTGAGGAATTACGGATTTCGGGTACCTTTAAAAACTAGCATCATATGCTGGTGAAAATCAGGTGGGAAAAAGACCCTGATACCCTTCTAACATCAACAGAAATCGCCTTTTTTCATTACTGCCCATTAAATGGCGCACTTCACAAGGCTTCTTTTGGTTTGTCTGAATGTGTATTTGAATTGACAGAACCTTGGGTTCGTTTTTATCTTAGCCGTCGGAAATAACTAGAGACTGATGGATGCTTGACACGTGTTGAAAAACTTTTTGGAACGCTAGCGCCTCTATACACAGCCAGGGATCCACGACACGTGGACATCAATATGGAACAATGACGTCTTCTAATAATACCACCTCTTTGTTATGAGATTTTCCTCTTAATATAAATAATATGGCGTACCTGTTTACTGATTTCTGTGAAAAATAGAAAGAATAGATGATTAGTATAACCTTTTCGATGCGGCGAGTTGAGGCACGGACTAGGTCGCTCTCTTTAAGGTGATTTTGCGCCTCTGCGGAAAACCCTCCCGTGCAACAGATCCGAACGCAATCACCCCCAGGATACAACAGCCCGACGCACCGTCGCTATCTATCTGAAGTGCACAATCAGATAGATCCGAACCAAACAGCGAACACTCCGAATGCCCAACAAATAAAACAGAACAGAGAAAAGAAAACAAAAATAACAGAAAGGAAACTGTTCTGTTTTTGCAAACGACTCAATAGAGATGGAAAAACGAATCAGCAGAGATGAAAGGCTCGTCTATCTGTTTAAAGAGAGATTCTAAAACAGATGTAAGAACTGTATTTCAAGACGTTGGAAACAATCTCTTTTTATAGAGAAAACGTGTCTGTTGAAGACACCTCTTTAAAACAGAAGAGACACCTTTTTTAAAAACGGAAGAGACACCTTTTTTAAAAACGTCATTTAAAAAATTGCCGTTACTTAAGAGGGTTGTAACGGTTGGATTAAGTTAAAACTAAAGAGACATGACCGTTGGATTTATAAATAAAAAATCCGTTTAGAAAACCCAACCCAACCCAACACAGACACACACACACACCCGCACCCGCACCCGCGCCCCACCCCGCCCCGACCCGACCCGGCACGGCACGGCTCGGCTCGGCACGCGCGCGCGCGCACGTGTGTGTGTGTGTGTTTTTTATTTATTTGATCTTGTTCTTTGTAAAACACCAAAGGCAAACAAATTGAATGCCCTTGAAAGGCCCAAGCCTTTGCTCAACACTCCCTCTTATATGGATGGGAGAATTTTTCTCAACTTCCCATCTTGGACTAAACTTTTAAGAGGTAAGAGAGCTACCTTCAAAAGTTTAAATGATATTGGTGGGAAAGTACAAGAGAATAGAATCAATTTGAAAATTTCAAATTTTGGGTGGGAAATTCAAAAGCAAAAAAGAATCTTTTTCAAAAGCAAATGTTTCTTTCATTTTTAGTATTTAAAATACTAACAATCCCCCACTTATTTTAATAGAAAAAATATTAGTAAAACTTAATGCTGGGCAATCAGCAGAGTATCATGTATAATAAAGGTGACTATGTCTTGAACCTTTACTTAGTGTAAGTGCATTCTAACTGTAAGGAATTGATAGTGACTATGTCTTGAACTACAATCCTTGGGTACAGAGAGACGTGCACCACACACATGATACTAAAGTGTTCAATTGGTTCCAAAAAGCTCGCACATTACGGCCATGTGCTACATCCCAGTTTCCATGTAAGCATAAGAGAATAAGCTCTCGTCTCTTTTGGAAGCGGCCCACTTCCGCGCTAACATGTAGGTGAGTCTATCAAGGATGCTCCTGTAGCCTATACATCCCACTCATACGAGCTATAGATCTCATTAAGAGTAATAACTCAACCTTCCAAACGCTTCAGGATATCATGCTTGAGTTACACCATAGGGATGGACTTTGAGATAAACTTGAAAATAGCATGATCGTCCACAAGTTACACTACGACTCGTTTTTCCCATTGAAAACCTAGTTCTTGGGATCTCCAGTCCCTAGGTTGGGTGTCCATCATAGGTAACTATTTACAAATGGGCTTTAGTCCCATCCCCCTCGATGTATTGCAGATTTTCTCCCTTGACAAGGCCTTAGTTAAGGGATCTGCCAAATTATCACCAGATCTCACAAAGTCAATGGTGATTGATCCATTAGAAATCAATTCTCTCACAGTACTATGTTTCCGGCGTATCTGTCGCGACTTTCCATTATAGTACTTATTATGTACTCTTCCAATAGCAGCTGTGCTGTCACAGTGAATCAAAATAGCGGGAACAGGTCTTTCCCAAATAGGTATATCAGATAAAATATTTCTCAACCAACTAGCCTCTTCACATGCAGAGGTTAGTGCAATCAACTCAGATTCCATAGTGGACTGAGCAATAATAGTCTGTTTCTTGGATCTCCAAGAAACTGCACCACTACCAATAGTAAATACATACCCAGTGGTAGCCTTGGAATCTTCTGACAAAGTATTCCAATCGGCATCACTGAAACCCTCTAGAACAGCAGGAAACCTATGGTAGTGAATCCCATTATTAATGGTTCGTTTGAGGTATCTCATGACTCGTGATATAGCATTCCAATGTTCTATACTTGGATTACTAGTATATCTACATAATATGCCTACCGCATATGCTATATCAGGTCTGGTACAGTCTGTAGCATACCTTAAACTACCAATAATATTAGCATACTCTTTTTGATTAACACTATCACCTTCATTAGAATACAATCTAATACTAGGATCAAAAGGAGTACATACTGGATTACAATCAAAGTACTTATACTTTTTAAGTATCTTTTCTATATAATGGGACTGGTCTAAAGATATACCACTATCAGATCTTGTAATTTTAATCCCTAAAATTACATTTGCTTCTCCTAGATCTTTCATATCAAAGTTTTGTTTTAATAGATTTTTGGTTTGTTTAACTATTTCCAAGTTAGAACCAAAAATTAAAAGATCATCAACATACAAGCAAATAATAATACAATAAGTATTAATATACTTATAATATATACACTTATCACTTTCATTGATTTTAAAACCATTTGATATAATGATATTATCAAAATTTTCATGCCACTGTTTTGGTGCTTGTTTAAGTCCATACAGTGACTTCACCAACTTACATACTTTATTTTCTTGACCTGGAGATATGAAACCACTAGGTTGGTCCATATATATCTCCTCTTCTAGATTACCATTTAAGAAAGCAGTCTTTACATCCATTTGATGAATTACCAGATTATGGATTGCAGCCACTGCAATCAAAACTCTAATGGATGTAATCCTAGTAACCGGAGAGTATGTATCAAAGAAATCTATATTTTCTTTTTGCCTAAAGCCTTTAGTAACAAGCCTAGCTTTATATTTGTCTATGGTTCCATCTGGTTTCAATTTTCTTCTAAGAATCCATTTACATCCTATGGTCTTAAATCTTGGTGGTAAATCTACTAATTTCCAAGTCTGGTTTGACATCAGAGACTCCATCTCATCATTGACAGCTTCTCTCCAAAAGTCAGCATCTGACGAGGACAAAACTTCCTCTAAAGAAGAAGGATCTCCCTCCAAACTAAAGACATAGAAATCAGAGCCAAAATCCTTGGCTATTTTGGATCTTTTACTTCTCCTAGGTTCAATTTCTACTTCAGGGTTTACCTCAATCCTAGGCTCGGTGCCCCCACTATCTCCAATAGTCACGGTACCCCCACTATGTCTAGATTTAAAAGGAAATTTATCTTCAAAGAATTCAGCATCCACTGACTCTATTATTACACTGTTATTTAGGTCTAAAAACCTATATGTTTTGCTTGTAAGAGAGTAACCCATAAAGGCACACTCTATGGCTCTACTTCCTATTTTGGGTCTCTTAATATTAGAAAGTCTTACATAAGCTAAACATCCCCAAATTCTAAAGTAACTCACATTGGGTTTCCTATTTTTTCAAAATTCAAAAGGTGAGACTTTAGTTTTGTAATTAGGAATTCTATTAAGAACATAGCAGGAAGTTAGAATTGCTTCTCCCCATAAGTTAGAAGGGGCTCCTTAACTTAGGAGTAAAGCATTCGTAAGTTCCACTAGTGTTCTATTTTTCCTTTCTGCAACCCCATTTGAAGCGGGAGAGTAAGGAGCGATTGTTTCATGTATAATTCCTAATGACTTAACAAAGTCAGTGAATTCTAATGATTCATATTCACCTCCTCTATCACTTCTTAGTCTCTTAATCTTCCTATTGAATTGGTTCTCTACTTCTAATAGGTATTCCTTAAACATTTTTAAGGCTTCACTCTTATGTCTAATTAAATAAATGATTGTATACTTAGAAAAATCATCTATAAAGGTTATAAAGTATCTTTTACCACTACGGGTCAAGATACCGTCTAACTCACAAATGTCACTATGAATTAAGTCTAAAAGTTCTGAATTCCTTTCAACACTTTTGAAAGGCTTTCTAGAAATTTTAGCCTTACTACATATTTCACATTTGTTAAATTCTTCTAAGACTACTTTAGGAATCATACCTAATACACTCATGTTATGTACATATTTCCTATTTATATGACACAACCTAGCATGCCATGAATTAACAGAAGAAAGCATGTAAACAGAAGAATCACTTTCATTCATTATTTCAACATTCAGTTTGAACATTCCATCACATGCATATCCTTTACCAACAAAGGATCCAAACTTGGTTACAACATACTGGTCAGACTCTATGGTTTGTTTAAAACCAGCCTTGTTAAGAAGAAAACCAGAAACTAAGTTCTTCCTCATGTCTGGAGTATGAAGAACATCCTTCAGTATCACTTTCCGCCCTGAAGTGAAGCAAAGTTCAACGTCCCCAACACCGAGTACCTTTATTGTATGCGAGTCCCCTAGAAGCACCTTCTTCTCATTATCTGCATGAGCATACGTCTTGAACCACTTCCTGTCAAAACACACATGACGGGACGCACCAGTGTCGACCCACCACCCTTAAGATCCTCCAACGATATTCACTTCAGTGATCATAGCCACAAGTGGCTCTTCTATCACGTTGGCTTGAGGGATTGGTGCAGTCTTCTTACGTCGACACATCCGTGCAATATGACCCTTGAGCCCACAAATATAGCACACAATTTTGGAATAGTCATTCTTTCCAGAAGTTGTGTTTTGGTTCGGACGCTTGAAGGTACCTCGGTTTTGGTTCTGTTGCTTTTTCTTCAACTTCTTTTTGGGCTTCAGATTCACTTGCGGTTTCTGATTTTGGTTCTTAACTTCAGAAATGGCATTCACATTAGTTACAATTTCAGTATTCCCTTCTTTCTTATCTTGGTTACGGTTTTCTTCTTCGATCCGAAGACGAACAAGAAGACCTTCCATAGATAATTCCTTAGTTTTATGAAGAAGGGAATTTCTGAATTCTTTCCAAGAAGGAGGTAATTTGTCAATCACGGCTGCAACTTGAAATTGTTCACTAATAGTCATTCCTTCCGCAAGAATGTCGTGAACAAGTTTTTGCAACTCGTGGGTTTGAGAAATCACCGTCTTCTCATCCACCATGTAATATCTAAAATACTTGCTAACCGCATATTTTTTAGACCCAGCCTCTTCCGTATCATACTTCTTCTTCCATCTCTTAAAATTAGCACCACTAAATCGAAAAGGCTTATTCGGATTTGAGGAATCCGATATAATCTCGTCATGGGATGCCATATTTTAGAAAGAGGAAAACAGAAACGAAAATCACCTTAAAATTGTTATGAGATTTTCCTCTTAATATAAATAATATGGCGTACCTGTTTACTGATTTCTGTGAAAAACAGAAAGAATAGATGATTAGTATAACCTTTTCGATGCGGCGAGTTGAGGCACGGACTAGGTCGCTCTCTTTAAGGTGATTTTGCGCCTCTGCGGAAAACCCTCCTGTGCAACAGATCCGAACGCAATCACCCCCAGGATACAACAGCCCGACGCACCGTCGCTATCTATCTGAAGTGCACAATCAGATAGATCCGAACCAAACAGCGAACACTCCGAATGCCCAACAAATAAAACAGAACAGAGAAAAGAAAACAAAAATAACAGAAAGGAAACTGTTCTGTTTTTGCAAACGACTCAATAGAGATGGAAAA
Organism: Tasmannia lanceolata; assembly: GCF_043159265.1. Lineage (NCBI taxonomy): Eukaryota > Viridiplantae > Streptophyta > Magnoliopsida > Canellales > Winteraceae > Tasmannia > Tasmannia lanceolata. Next base: position 5,117,718 of record NW_027518721.1, read on the forward strand.
ACGAATCAGCAGAGATGAAAGGCTCGTCTATCTGTTTAAAGAGAGATTCTAAAACAGATGTAAGAACTGTATTTCAAGACGTTGGAAACAATCTCTTTTTATAGAGAAAACGTGTCTGTTGAAGACACCTCTTTAAAACAGAAGAGACACCTTTTTTAAAAACAGAAGAGACACCTTTTTTAAAAACGTCATTTAAAAAATTGCCGTTACTTAAGAGGGTTGTAACGGTTGGATTAAGTTAAAACTAAAGAGACATGACCGTTGGATTTATAAATAAAAAATCCGTTTAGAAAACCCAACACAGACACACACCCGCACCCGCACCCGCGCCCCGACCCGACCCGGCACGGCACGGCTCGGCTCGGCGCGCGTGTGTGTGTGTGTGTGTTTTATTTATTTGATCTTGTTCTTTGTAAAACACCAAAGGCAAACAAATTGAATGCCCTTGAAAGGCCCAAGCCTTTGCTCAACACTCCCTCTTATATGGATGGGATAATTTTTTTCAACTTCCCATGTTGGACCAAACTTTTAAGAGGTAAGAGAGCTACCTTCAAAAGTTTAAATGATATTGGTGGGAAAGTACAAGAGAATAGAATCAATTTGAAAATTTCAAATTTTGGGTGAGAAATTCAAAAGCAAAAAAGAATCTTTTTCAAAAGCAAATGTTTCTTTCATTTTTAGTATTTAAAATACTAACACTCTTTGTATGAGATTCCGCCGGCGTACTCATTATTTCCGCTTACACCCTATTTCCTTCGGCGTACACATTATTTCCTCTTACACACTATTTCCGCAAGCGTACCCATTATTTTCGCCGGCGTCGCCGAAATATCAAAATACGCCGCCGGATTCTAGAGTACGTTGCCGGAATATCAAGGGGTATGCCGTCGGAAATAGGGTGTAAGCGGAAATAATGGATACGCCGGTGAAAATAATGGGTACGCCGGTGGAAATAGTGTGTAAGCAGAAATAATGTGTACGCCGGCGGAAATAATGGGTATGCGGGCGGAAATAGGGTATAAGCCTAAATAATGGGTACGCTAACGCTGATACGTTTGGAACACATGTTTGAACCCAGAAAAATCTAGCGGCGTACTCTAGAATCTGCCGGCGCACCCATTATTTCCGCCGGCGTACCCAATATTTCCGCTTACACCTTATTTCCACCGGCGTTTTTTTTTATTAGGCTTAGGTCGATAGATTTATTTTGATTTTTTTTAGTAAAGTTGCCCCCCCCCCCTAATTTCGAGATTTTTTTATAAAAAAGGTATCTCTTTGATTTTTTTTCCATTAAATGCCCATTTATTTTCGGGATTTTTTTGCTTAAATCAGTCTCTAAACTCTCTCTCTGTTTAGTTTTATTTTTTCCGTAAAGTTGCCCCCTTTATTTTTGGATTTTTTTCTTCTTAAACTAGTTCCTAATCTCTCTCTTATTTTTTACGTAAAGTTGCCCCATCCCCTTAATTTCAAAAATTTTCTTAAATTAGTTTCTAAATTATCAGTTCTCTCTCTCCATTACTTAACAAATCTGGATAAGGGGCTAAGGGAATGTCACCCTAGCTACAAGATGTTATATGGTACCTAAGTAATTATGAGAATTTACATGTTGTGTGCACCTAAAATCTAAAGTACTCTATTATTTTTTTAAAAAGTATTTCGGGCCCACTTCATAGATGATCCAAATTGTTCATTCGTTGGGCCCCATCGGAAATAGACTACACATGGTAAATCATCTCCATTGGATGATCCTAATCGTCCTATCTACAATGGGATTGTTCGTTATAGAAACCTATATAGATCTGAGGGTTGGGATCATCCAATGGAGATGATTTATGGGGTGCATCTTATATATGTTGTGGCCCAACAATAATTCTCGTTTTTGGATGATATTTTCACTCCCCCACGTTCTCATCTATAATTCTTGTTTTTGGATGGAGATACTTTTGGATGATATTTTCAGTCCCCCACATTCTCATCCTTTAAGATAATGATTGGGCATTCTCAAATCTCATCCATCAGGAAGGGCAACTGATGAGGACTCTTATCATGTCAGACAAGGTTTAAAATTTCGGTTTCGGTAACCGTTTCGGACCCCACCAAAATTATGAAATTTCGGCCGAAATTTTGTAAAACTTTTTTTTTTTAATAAATAATGTCATTAAACCGAAATTTTGGACCGAAATCCGAAATTTGGTAAAGGGTGAAAAATGGAATTTCGGAAATTTTCGGTTTCGGTCCCCATCGGTGTCCGAAATTTCGGATTTCGGTCGAAATTTTAAACCATGATGTCAGAAGGGTACTGGGGTTTTTTCCGCACTCAATTTTGAAGAGACACCCGTGTTTCATCCTAGTTTTAAAAGGACCAGAAATCCATAATTCCTCAAGTGGAACTTGTACCCACATTCCGTACTTTCTCATTTTTGTCCCGTTGGTCATTATCACCTATGACGTTTGGTTACCCAGCTGTCGTCAACCGACGTGGCTCCGTCTCTGTAATCTGCATTGCCTTTTCATTGCCTTTCTCTCTACGTCTCTTATTTTTCTCCCCCCATTTTCTCAAAACTCCACCCCCCCTCTCTCAAACAGCCAAAAAAACCCTTATATCTAAAACCTAGGGTTTTTCATTCTCCCTCTCTGTACTAATTTCATCGATCCATGGCGTTTAAATCGCGTGAGAGAATGCTCTCGTTCGATCTCCTCGCAGCCTATGGCTCTGATGAAGACGAAACCCTCTCTCACCGATCAATCTCAGATTCGATTCACGAAAATAACACAGAAAAAACTAATCCGAATCGGCCATCTCGAAGAAAAAAGCGATCAAAGAGGAAGAAAAATATGATTTCAAATTCAAATAAAGAAGATCCAGTCATTTTACAGAGTGTTTGTTCGGAATTATACGATAAAGAATCGAAGATCTTTGAAAACGATTATTACGCGAACGCATTGAGTTCGGATCGATTCAATTACAGCATCCAAACTAGCAATTGCATAACAGTGATCGAACACATGGATTCGAATTTCGGTAATTCAATTCCGAGATCTATTTCTTTTGTTGAGTTAGGGCAGATGAATGTGAAGGATGAGAATGTGAAGGATGAGATTAGTGTGAATACGCAGAGTTTGATGGGGCAAGAGAAGGATGGACCTAGTGAGACCCTAACTAGGTTAGAAACTGCTAATTCATTGGATTGGAAGAGGCTAATGAAAGAAAATTTGAATTGTGAGTTTATCTTTACCAAGTACTTTATGTAATGTTATTAGATAGTATTATCTTTTTTAAAATTACCAATTTCAGCTACATTGGCCTGTAATTAGTTAAACCATGGTATGTGTTACTGGTACTTTGTTAAAATTTTATGCCCAACGACAAATGTATATGAATGTAGTTAGTAATCAAAATTTGAGTTGAAATTGCACACCGCCAGCATCGAGTGTTGAAAATTTAGCTCCATTGTTTTGAGTTGGGTCCTCAAGCTATTAAACGTTTTCTACATTTTTAATGTAAGAAATTTGGATAGATTGATGGGGCAACAGGGCATTGTATTCTTACTTTTACTCTTCTTGAATTTCCCATTGATATCAATTTCATACCCATAATGTGGTGTATTCTTAATTTTACTCGATGCTGGAACTTGTTAAAATTTTATGCCCAATGACAAATTTGTATGAAAGTAGTCAGTAATAAAAAATTCAGTTGATATTGCACACCGCCAGCATCGAATGTTGAAAATTTAGCTCCATTGTTTTGAGTTGCGTCTTCAAGCTATTAAACGTTTTCTAATTTTGTAATGTAAGAAATTCGGATAGATTGATGGGGGCACCTGGGAATTATATTCTTAATTTTACACTTCTTCAATTTCGTATAATAATAAAGCAATCAGTGTCAATAGCTCCATGCCTTTGTGTGTCAAACATTCTCTCTTAGGCTATGGTCCACTTTCGTTTTGTTTACTTGCTTAATAATTATGGTCCATCTCATTATCATGCATTGGCTTTGTGATTTGAATTTTTATTGGTCAAAGGCATCTTTGTTAGACTATGAGATTACAATCATTACATATTTACATTATCACCACATTTTGGTTAGACTATGTGGCAATCTCTAAAGCTTTAAAAATAAAATAAGACGAAGGGATGGGTTTTATGAATATCATTATTAGTGGTTAAAAGGATTGGACAATGCTTCCATTAAAAGAAGGGGATGGGAGAATGCTGCAAGTTGCAACATAACCCTAGTTGTGGATCTTACACAGGGCTAGTGGAAAGAATTCTTTAATTGAAGATGGAAAAGCGAAAATTTTTAGGTGATTGAAACTTGAACTAGCTAAAAGTAATATTATTGAGAGGATAGCTCACTTCTTTCTGAAAATGCTATCACTTTCTTAAGAGTCAAAAGAACTACATCAAGGGCAGGCTTTTTCCCATTTACTATTACATCTCTACCGACTCCATTCTTAGTGTGGGAATCAACAATATCATTCGCATCCCTCAATACGTGGAAAAAAGAGACATCTAACTCTATACAAATATAAAAATTTTGATTCCGGATATGAACAAATCTCTGCGGCCCTTCACTTCTCATTGCCTAGCAAATTGTGCTTAATGAGTCCCCTTCGAGAGCCGACCCCAACTAGTTTGAGACAAAGGCTTAGTTGAGTTGAGTCCCCTTCAAGGCTTTGACGCATAAATGACCACCAAGATTTAGTCTAAAGATACAGAGGACAGCCAAAGCACTACTATCAGCCTCAGACTAATCAACCACCCTTATTGGCCTGGAAAAAGCTAAAAAACAATCTACTATTTATCATTCCTAAAGACACACCAATCCTAGTCGGTCCTGAATTACTAATAGAGCAGCCAAATTATGGTAAATTATGGTAACATGTTTGCAAGTTCTTACTGTCTAGGTAGTAAATGTTATGTATTCATATACTTTGGAACGTATTGACCCCACTAAAAGCCTTGAACTAGCTATATATTGTGATGCGTTTCTCAATATAATTCTAGTATGTGTTTAGGAAACTTTTCAGTATTTTCCTGCACCTTTGGAAGTTTGTACATGTACTGCTTTCTATATTAGGCAGAGCTAAAAGTGAATGACTTTGATGCTCCCTCTTTTTCTTTTTGCTGACTATACTTGACTGCTGATTTACTTCCACATTCATTGGAATTCTCTGCAGCTTTCTTATCCATGGAGAAGTTACCTTTGAAATATTTTATGGAAGAGATTTCTGCTGGCAACTCTCTGCGCATCACTACTTCTGTTGGAAATGAGAAAAAACGACAAAGAGTCTACAATACTATGTTCCACGTGCCATGGAGATGTGAATTGGTACTATTTTTTTTTTATTTTCTTTTTTTTATCTCCTTTATCTGGTATTTAAATGAAGCAACTCATCTGCAGGATTTTATGTACCCAATATCTATTTCTTAGCATATAACTCATAAGTTGATTTATTTGTGTGTGATTTACATTCATTGTATAATTTGGAACTAGTTCATGATATTATGCATTAGTTTACAGAATCCAGGGTTGAATATCATGCCCCTATCAGTTAAAGAGTTAAAGTTGGCAACCATGCATTTCAATAAGCCCTTTTTGAGTCATTTATCTTGTACTCCTCGGACTTCATACTGTTAAGGGAGATTTTATATGGTGTGAGCCCTTATAGTCCCTTATTTTTCAAAAAGTACTGTGCGGACCACATCATAGGATGATCCAAACCGTCAATAAGATGGAACACAACGTAAATAGGTTGTTCCCCAAAAATCATTTCCATAGGATGACCCCAACCCACCGATCTATAGAGAACTGCATATTATGGAAGCCTCTATAGATCGGAGGGCTAGGATCATCCTATGGAAATGATTTTTGGGGAACAACCTATTTACGGCATGTTCCATCTTATGGACGGTTTGGATCATCCTATGATGTGGTCCGTACGGTACTTTTTGAAAAATAAGGGACTATAAGGGCTTACACCATATAAAAACTCCTGTTAAGGTATGCTTGGAACTGAGCACATACCTCTTCCTTCCTGAACTGGATGTGAATGAAAAAATGGAAAGATTGGCACTCTTGGAGGAACATGAGGAGATATTACGAAGGGAAGAGTTTCAATGGCATAAAAAATCGAGAGCACTGTGGCTTAAGGAAGACAATAATTCTAAATTCTTACATAGGATGGCAAGTGCGAGGCGGAGAGTCAATTCAATAAATTGTATCAAGGAGGGGGAAGCATTGGTGGAGGATAAGGAGCAGATCAAGAATCTTTTAATTGGATTCTTGTCAAAATTATGTAGTACCCGTGGAGGCCTAAATTGGAGGATCTTCAATTCCGATCATTGTCCCAAGTGCAAAGTGAGGTATTAGAAAGATTATTCATAGAGGAAGACGTGGAAGGAGCTATTTTTTCAATGAATAAAGACAAAGCGCCTGGACCTGACGGATTTTCTATGGGATTTTATCAAACTTATTGGGATATTATCAAGAAGGATGTTATCGCCTTTGTTCATGAATTCCTTGAGCGGGGAATTTTGAGTAAGGAGGCGAATACTACCTTCATTACATTAATACCGAAAAAGGATGGAGTTATTGGGATGAAAGATTTCAGACCAATAAGTCTGATTCATAGCATATCCAAAATTACCTCAAAGATTTTGGCTAGGAGATTGAAGTCTGTAATGGGGGATGTAATATATCAATTCCAGGGAGCGTTTGTAGACAAAAAACAGATTCTGGATGGGGTATTGATTGCGAACGAAATTCTCGTTTCCACTAAGAGGGGTGGTCACATGGGTTTGATTTTAAAGATTGATATTGAGAAAGCTTATGACCATGTGGATTGGAAGGTGTTGGAGTTTATTCAGGAAAAAATGGGTTTTGGAGCGAAGTGGAGACAGTGGATGAAGGCTTGCTACAGCTCTGCCTCTTTTTCTATTCTTATTAATGGGACAGCTGAAGGATACTTCAAGAGTGAAAGAGGGTTGAGATAAGGGGATCCCCTATTGCCGTACTTGTTTATTATGGTGGTGGAGGCTTTAAGTCTCTTAATAACTAAAGCCGAAGCAAAGGGATATATTAAATGCTTAACTCCAGGTCGATTCTCTCACTCCATTAGCCATCTTCAATTTGCGGTTGACACGCTGATATTCCTTGAAGAGCGGAAAGCTTACGTTGATAATATCAAAAGGATATTCAGGGGTCAATTTTTCAAAGAGCGTCTTGGCCGGCATAAATGTGGAACATAGCAAGATTAGAGATTATGCTGTTACCATTGGTTGTAATGAGAGAAAATTGCCAATGTCTTACCTTGGTCTCCCAACAGGTTTTGGAATGCCGTCTTAGTCACAGTGGGACCCGGTGATAGAAAGAATTGAAAGGAAGTTAGCAACATGGAAGAAAAATTATATATCCTTTGGTGGAAGGATTACACTAATCAAGCTGGCTCTCGCAAATATGCTGGTGTACTTCATGTCGTTGTATAAAGTACCGATTAAAATTGCACAAAGAACTGAGAAGCTGCAGAGGGACTTTCTTTGGGATGGGGATGGTAAAGGCTCAAAGTTGAAGCATCTACTCAATTGGAAAAAAAGGTAACTAAATTGAAGAAACATGGAGGCCTAGGAATTGGAAAAATTAGATTACGGAATAAGTCTTTGCTTGGGAAATGGCTGTGGAGATATGGAGCGGAAAAGAATTCTCTTTGGCATGAGGTTATTGGGAGCAAAGATGGCCGCGGATGGGGGCATTGGAATGCTAAACCACCTACCAGCGGAAATGGGTCGGGTTCGTGGAGATCGATTTGCTCAACTCGATCGGATTTTGATTCTCTTGTTCGATTCAAAGTTGGAAAGGGGAACGAAGTTCGCTTTTGGAAAGATTTGTGGGTTGGTGAGACACAATTGTGTTTCTCATTCCCGGATCTGTTCCGCATTGTTTCAAATGCCGGTGCAAAGGTTTCAAATTACTTGGTGAGAGGAAATGAGGGTGGGAATGGCTTTTCGGATATTCGAATACGGAGGAATCTGAAAGATGAAGAAGCGGACAACTTTGCGAACTCTTAAATGTGCTACAATCTTGCTGTTGTTTGCTATTTCAAGAGGATAAGAGAATTTGGACCTTTGAATATGAAGGAGACTTTTCAGTTAAATCTTTCTTTGCAGCTATGAACGAGGGGAATAGGAGTGCTTCACGTCGAGCTAAAATATGGATATCTATTGTACTGCCAAGGATAGTAGCATTTGCATGATTGGTGGTGCAAAAATGTATCAATACTCAAGACCGATTGAAGAGGAGGAAACTTCAAATGCCAAGCAGGTGCATTCTTTGTTTGAAGGAGGAGGAATCACTTGATAACTTTCTTCTACACTGCCCATTCTCTTATCAAGTATGGACCAATGCAATGAAATCTTTTGGTGTAGCTTGGGTTTGCCCTGAAAAGATAAATTGGCTATTATTAAATTGGCCTGGTGGCTTGTTGGGTGAAACTGGGCAAGCATTATGGAATGCGCTACCATATGTAATTGTGTGGAATATTTGGAAGTAAAGAAACAGTCGCATATTTGAAGAAAAAGTTCAGTCGGTGGAGAAGATCAATCTATTAATGAAAATTAAATTAATCTCATGGGTGAGACAAAAAAAAGGTCTGATCTATGGAATGGGTGAAATATTACGCAACTGGTGTGTTGTAATACGGGAAAGAAAAATAAAGCCTAAGATTACACCGATGTGGGAAGCACCGCCTGAAGGCTGGATGAAGCTGAATTTTGATGGAAGCTCTATAGGGAATCCCGGCAGAGCTGGTATTGGCGGTGTTGTTAGAAACTTAAGAGGTAAGGTTATGATGACTTTCTCGGGCCCAGCTGGCATCTGTGATTAGGGGTGTAAACGGATCGAATTCGGAGCGGATATGGCTATATCCGAATTCGAACAGTATACACTATCCGAATTCGGATTCGGATTCGACGGATATTTAATATCTATTACCGAATTCGTATCCGTCAGATATTGTTCGAATTCAATATTATCCGTATCCGTTTATCCGGTAAATTCGAACATTTTATTGCAGCACTTTATCTTTTTTCTCCTACTTACTCGAATGAATTTTCCAAACCCTAAAACTAACCTCTACATTCTCTTCAATAAATTAACTCTCAAACCCTAAAATATATGAGATCATCTTCTTCCTTTTAAAACAAAGGCAGAGAGAGAGAGGGAGGCGATGGGGATGGATGATAGTGTTGGTAGTGGTCTTTGGGTTTTTCCTTCTTTTTTTTGTATATGATGGAATGGATTTGGGTTATTTTGATGGAATGAGTTTGGGCTATTTTTGTTTTTATTTTTATTTTTCTAAAAAGAATATTCACTTTTCTTATAGAAACAAAAGATAGTGTGTCATTACTAAAAATAAATATTAATGATATTATTAATAATAAATAAAAAGATTTACTTCTCGAATTCGGATGTTAAACGGATCGGATATACCATTTACCAGATTCGCATCCGCTGAGAGCTGGATATCTCATAAACGGATTCGGATAATATCCGCTTGAAACGGATTCGGATAATATTCGCTTTAAATGGATTCGGATGCGGACGGTAATCGAATTTCTGAATATCTATTTACACCCCTATCTGTGATGCGAATGAAGCGGAAGCGAGTGCTCTTTGTTTTGGTCTTAGATGGTACTCTGGCAACAATCTGGGACCGTTAATTATAGAGGGAGACTCTACTAATGCGGTAGCATGGGCAAAGAATGAATCTCCCGGACCATAGAAACTTCACAAAACTATTGAGGAAACTCGGGATTTGGTTCGCATTATTGGTCCCCAAATTCAACATAGAAGGCGGTCGGCAAATAAACTTGCTGATCGATTGGCAAAAGAGGAGGTCCTTTTGGAGTCGATCGCCACAATCATACCCGATTCTCGTTCGGAGGGCGATAATTTGAAAGCGGAGGGTTGTTTTTGTTTGTTTTTCTACTTCTGATGTTATGTTTCTTTCAATGGTGGTGACATCTGGTCCCCTACTTGTAATAATCATCATTAGTAATATATTCATCTTTTAAAAAAAAGGTATGCTGGGAACTCTTTTACTATATAAATGAGGAACATGTTTCCTGATATAAGGAAATGCATTTCTTGAAATAGGAAGAATTTTCTTATTTTTGGAAACATTTTCTTTTTCAGTTTTCTGAAATATTTTTTTGTTTCTTTGATTTTTTGAAGAACTTTTTAAAGCCTAATAAATTTTACTTTCTATATTATCTATGAACTTCTTATTTATAAACCTTAAAATCAAACCTAGGCTTTGAAGTTTGAGAAGAGGAGCTAAGAAGTCAGGTATCTTTGGAGCATTGGCCTCCCCAAAGTTGAATTGCAAGAAGGTTTCATCCAACTGGCTACTAGGAACTTCTTCTGGCAGCCTCTCTCTGTCCTTTTTCGTATAAGCTGAGATGCAGGAAGAGATTTATGGCATCTTGTCGGGGTTCATCTTGGCAAGTGACAAGAAAGATGGCTATGGAAGAACGATGGATGGGATGCTGAGAATATTAATAAATATGACTCCACGATTGACGGGGGGATTTGATTGAGCGCTTAGCTCCTGTGGTAATTGGTATTGCACTAGTTCTTAGTTTGTTCCTTCTAGGTTATGATGAGCAGGGACTCTTCTGACCTGTGAGTTGCTGACACTAAAATTCCATTTTCAATTTCAATCTAATAACTATCGAAGTTCAATTTTTCTCTTTGCAATCAAAATTTTCTAACAGAAGAATTACTGAGCGGTATCCATTTCAAGTTACAAAGTGCGTAAAAAGAAAACTAGAAATACTACTTCATACAAACATTCTCCTTCTAACTAACAAAGACATGAGTGAAATCATTCAAAAAAAAAAAAGAAAAAAGGCCAAAGACAGGAGTGAATGATCTTTCTTCTACTCTCTTTGGGCTGCTCTGACGTTTATTGTGGCAACAATGACCAATTTTGCGGTCGTTGGATTCAGTCATTACATCTAACCTCTTCATTGAGCTTTTCAAAGGCAAGGTGCCTTTGCCTAGGCATGTGCTAACAGAGCAAGATAGTTTGACTCAGTTGACAAATTAGCGTATATGAGGTTACTTTAATCAAGCAAAACAATCCAAGTATTTTAAAGTAGTATTAAAGAATTATCTTCGCATTCCATAGTAATCAAGACCAGTAGTGCACTAGTTCTTAGTTTGTTCTTTCTAGGTTATGATGAGCTGGGACTCTTCTGACATGTGAGTTGCTGACACTAAAATTCCATTTTCAATTTCAATCTAATAAATATCCAAGTTCAATTTTTCTCTTTGCAATCAAAATTTTCTAACAGAAGAATTACTGAGCGCATAATATCCATTTCAAGTTACAAAGTGAGAAAAAAGAAAACTAGAAATACTACTTTATACAAACATTCTCCTTCTAACTAACAAAGACATGAGTGAAATCATTCAAAAAAAAAAAAAAAAAACAAAAAAAAAACAAAGGCACGAGTGAATGAACTCTCTGGAGGCTGCTCTGACATTTATTGTGACAACAATGACCAAATTTTGCTGTTGTTGGATTCAGTCATTACATCTAACCTCTTCATTGAGCTTTTCAAAGGCAAGGTGCCTAGGCAAAGGCATGTGATAACAGAGCAAGATAGTTTGACTCAGTTGACAAATTAGCATATATGAGGTTACTTTAATCAAGTAAAACAATCCAAGTATTTTAAAGTAGTATTTAAGAACTATCTTCACATTCCATAGTAATCAAGATTATGCATGTAGTTTATTTATTTTGTGTACGTAATTATGCTGTTATCGCTTAAAAAATAAAATGTGCACTTGTGCCTGTATTTTCTACCCGTTCATGGTTAATGTGGTCATAACCTCGAGGTCATGGTTTCCTTTCCAGCTTACCAACCAAAAAGTGGAGGAATGCCGTAGTAGGGGGGGCTACCTCATTAGATCTAGTGGCCCCAAAATCACACCAGTCAGACAATCCTAACATCTAATTAAATGCATTCTTGTTCTTGACTGTGGACAGTCAAAAACTAGCTGTAGGCAACGGTTATTCAACAACCAAGAATACATATAAACGGAAGTTTAGGAGTTTTATGGATGTTTGGATTTTCGATCGGTGTTATTTTTTGGGCCATTAGAAATCCTATATAGGGCCTATCATACGGGTGAACTAGATCAACCAAATGTGTTCCTTTCCTTTTATGTAATAGTGGGTATTATGCCTCATTGTATTACAATGAAATCATGGCTACCCAAGCATTCATCCCAAAAAGTGATTTAGGTAGGGACTTATATGTGATATGAAATTTCCAAATGATTGGAATGGCTATAAATGATGTCTACGGAAATATGGATCATAAAAATGTTCTCAATCTGTTGAATTTTACTTTTTATTTTTATGTATAGGCTTTAACCGTTGCATATTGTTCCTTCTCGACGACTTTTCTGACATTAATAATGTTGTTGCAGCTTATTGACGTTGGCTTCTTAGTCTGTTTGGATTCGTTTCTGTCATTACTAACTATCATGCCAGCTAGGATTGTGATGAAATTTTGGAGGTTTTTGAAAAACAAGTGAGACGCCAAACTTTTAATCATACTTGGTTTTTTGGAGCAAAGCATTTATTAATGAATTGGCGTGCTAAGATCTTGCTAATTGAATAATTTTCTGACTTATTACTTATTTTCTAAAATTTAATGGCATTCAATTGTATTATGCAACCAATTCATGCTCGTGTAAATTCCATTTAGTGTCTGTGTTAGTAATTTAGTGTCATCATGCATTGTAATCCAACCTCTCCTGGCAAAACAAAGATTGGAAAATCTCAAATTCAGTGTATTGTCTGTGTGTCTTTCCTGAGCCTCTTATGTTGTGTTGTGTGATTACACCCTCACAAGTCACAATAACTTAGGCATGAAATTTCTTTTGATTTATCATTAAAAAAGGAAATTTCTTTTGATTTGAAGGATTCCAGGGTGTAGATAGCTTTGTGCTCTGCCTTAAACGCCCATGGGCAGGAGGGACAGCTACATGCTGTCAGCCTGTGCACTGGAAAGAGGACTTGGACACCCTATGTGATCCTTTATTCACAAGGGTAGTGCTAGAAACCACCCTTGCAGCAATCAAGGCCCGTGTTCTGCACCTGGGTCTTCAGGATGAGCCTACGCTGAGAAACTCCATCTTTGCTGAGAGCATGCGGTGTCCCTTATTCACCCCAAACTCTTCTTCCAAAAGCTGCACTTGGGTACGACCGAAGCTAGGAACTGCAAAGTTGAACACTGGTGCATCTTTAACTGAAGACAATGCTTGAATTGGAGGTATCATTCGTACATCTGATAGTCATATTATTGGGATGTACTCCACCCAAACTCATCCAGCCCCTATATATCTTCTTGAGTTGAAGGCCATCCTCCAAGGGATAAAACTAGCAAAGTGCAAAAACATCACAAAGGTATGGGTTGAATCGGACTCCATGGTTGCAGTAGAAGTCCTCAGTGGTGAATATAAGTGTCCCTGGCGAGCGATTCTGCTCTGGAAAGAGATCCGAGATAGTCTTCTGAGTTTTGAAAATTGGAAAATATCTCATATATGTCGCGAAGCCAATGGAGCTGCTGATTTTTTATCCAAGCCGGATTGCCCCTGTAAAAGTACAGATATAGATCCTATGTCATCCCCATCCCCACTCTCCTTTTGGAGATTGTATCACAGGACTCTAATGGAGCCTGTTACTCTAGATTGTAACTCTCACTCTTCTTTTATTTAATTCTGGTAGGGGTCCGTGCCTAACCTCAGCTTTCCTATAAAAAAAATAGCAACTGTTTGCCTGCACTTTGGTTGTGATCATATTCTTTTATCTGAAACCACAAGTATAGCTTGTATACTTGTGTGGTTTAACCAAACCTCTTTGATAGGCTAGTACATGCTTGAGCTCCCCGGATCTGTGTTACTTCTCCGCAAGAGTGGAGCAATACTGAATCAAATCCTCTTTCTCCAAAGAGTCATGCCCAGCTTTAAAATTAACTTATTCCTTAATAAAGGGCTGAAATTCCCTAAGCTTGTTGATGGGATTGAACTATGTCTGGTTACTGAGTGATCAATTAGAAAATCCCTTGTATTTTAATAACTGCTGTGGAATGTCAGTTATGAGGAAGATTATAAAAGATTTTACAATGAGATGGCTGGTAACAAGGTGACTGGATGAGAAAGGATGGGACGTCGGTAGTTTTGGCTTCTTCCTTTGATAGATATGGAAAACCAATTCTTCTTCATTACTTTTCACTTGCGAATGACATACAATCTTTTCCTCTTTTCTTGATAGTGACAGTGATTAAGCTGAAGAGGTGGCTTTGATATGTTACTATATTCAAAATGCTTGTAAATGGGTTAATATAACTTAGTTTATTGGGTGGTAAGGACCTTTAAATAACCTTTTTCTCTTAACCTTCCAGAATTCAGCATAGTAAAAATTAAGAAGAAACAGAAGTTGATTAGAAGTTTCATAGATGGTTTTCAATTAAACAAGGTGAGCAGATCAACATGCCTAAAAAAAAGAATAGACGCAGGAGCAAGAGGAAGGGAAAACATACTGAAGAAAAATAAATTCTGAAATTAAAAAAAAAAACGCAGAGAAAGTGCATGTATTTGTGCACGCGATGCAGAGTATTTCAAAAGTACAACCACGATGAATTGGAATTAGGTCGTGCATAACAAATTACATAAGATGGTAAAGTATAAATAATATTGTTAATAGGAAGAGCATAAATAATATCCCATATGGATGGTGGATAAGGTAGCTTAGGCAATGGATATATAAAGTAACAGAGGAAAGATGTAAGGGGATGTTTGGTCCTTACTCCTTAGTAACCAGAGATTTCACACCTTAGGTGTAGCTCTTTCTATGAATCCTTTTTCTTCCACTCATTTTCTAGCTTTATACCGTACCTTCGTCCCCACCACCATCAGCTACTACCACCATCACTCTGTTATCTCTGCCTTCCCCTTTGAAAAGCTAAACTGTCTTGAGAGACAGATTCTCTGGGACTTTACGAAATGGAAGGGCCTTCTAGTTGTGAGAGCTTACAGAATGATCATATGATTCATATATTCATATTGATATGTCAGTCGCTGTGGTCTTATAATCTATGTTGTGTTCTATGTAGTTCTGGTTTTCTTTCGTTCTAAAGTAATTATTCAGGGAAATAGTTGCCCAAGGTGTAGATTGAGACAAAAGACTATTGCCAGGCTAATCTTCAAAATCGTAGTAGGGCTGCCTACCAATGTTTTTTGAGATGCATAATGTCTGACATATCATCAAGACAATCATAGGGAACATGTTACAGGAACAAAACATGGTGGTTGACATGGAATTATCCTATATTTGGACATAAGCATTTATATCCTTTTTAGTTATAGTATATTCAAGAAATACACAGAAATCTTACTTGGCCCACAATTATCTGTAGGTTATCTTGAAAAAGGAATGCAACATGTGCACCAAAAGAAGCAGTCTATTATAGGCTGTCGCTTTCCCACGAGTTTGTGGATGGGTGATATATCTTCAATCACAAAATAATGAATGTTTTTTATGAGATGAATGGCGGTTAATGACTGCTTCACCCCAAAAATGCTTTGGAACATAAGAACCGACTATTATTTTTCAAGAATGTGCCAGGTCTTCCTCACAACCACTCTATCCTATTGTAGAAGATGAGGATAACTGCAATAGGGAATGATTCCTTTGATGAAAAGAAATCTCTAAAACTGTCAGCATTTTTAAAATGGACGTGGAGCTGATTTTCAATCATTAGGCAAAACTTTTGAATTATACTCCGTTTTTTTTTGGCATCCAAACAGCAACACCATGCAGATCTTGAATATCAATAAAATAAAATGACCTTTAGAGTGGAAGAACACCTTCCCCTAGGCATCAATACGAACTAAGTAAAACTGACGTGAACTAGAATTGCTTCAAAAAAAAAGAAAAAGGATTCAGTGAAAACCTAGGTGAACTGCAATACTTTGATAAGAAAACTCCTTTAAAGAATAGGTTTTCAACCCGTTCATGAAAAATATTTAGGGAAAAACATTATGCCTGTTATTCAGTTATTAATAGAATATTAAATTACAAGAATGCTCTCAGCTGAGAAGATTGTGAGCTTAGCTTAAGTCAATCATAAGAAAATTAACACCCTGACATAAACATTCTTTCATGAGTACCTTATCTACCACCACTAACACCTGATGCAACAGGATGTGGTTAAATTGGCTCATACTGAATCCTGTACGACTTTCTGTATCATGTGGTTGATGTAAAAGAGCAACTAAAACTTAAATAAAACCCTACCCTATGGATAAGTGTCGACCACTAAGTGGACCACATTAAATCTCATGAAAATGCGAAAGAGATTTAAATTTCTAAATGGACCAGTTTGACCAAAGTCAACTATCCAAAATTATTAAAATTCTCCTATTGATGGTTTTGAATTGGGTTCAATTCTTGATGGACCCCACATCCATCTAAACTCTTTTGACGCTTCCATGGATGATTTCTTTGCTCGGACTTGGTCATAGATGGTCCTCATCAAATTGTGCATTGTTTACTGATGGGGTATGAAAAGCAACGACCAATTGGCTATCGACACGTGGCCCTTAAAGGGCCCACCACGAATTCGGCACCTGCCCAGGGGTAATCCGATAATTACCTGAGAGTAGGTAAACCTAAACCCACAAATGGGCCGACACCTGTCCTGGGGTAGGTAATCCAACCACCCCAGGCCTCCCTCTATAAAAGACCTCAAGGCTCAAAGCAGGGTAATAACTTCTAAGGGACCACTCTTAAAGCTTTTTGGCTCTGCACTCCTACTCATACTGACTTGAGTGTCGAAGGGCCCATCCGGAGCAACAACTCCGGGTTGGTCTTCTGACCTCGTACGCTCTTGTGCAGGACTCACTTCCTTCACCTCAGCTCCTTGGGTCCGCCAGCTCAGCTCACACGTCACTGCCGTATCTGTTACCGATTTTAGGCCTAACAGATTGGAGCCATCCGTGGGACCCTGAACTAAAAGCTGTTCAAATCCCCTATACAAAATGGCAGGGCGGAAGAGTGCTCGGGTACCAACTGCCCGTACTACCCGAGCTGTGGTACCTCGCGGGGTTCGAAGTGACCAAATCGCCTCGCAGGTGGTAGCTCCCTCTGCAACAGCAGAGCAGAGCCCGGCTCATTCGGAACACCTCAATCCCACTCCCACTCCGGATCAAGTTCAAGCTCTCTTTCAACAGATGACCGCTCTTGTTGGTCAATACCAACATTTGATCCAAGCGCCTCCCCAGCATCCCCCAGAGGCCCCACGACCCGTACAGGAAAGGTCGAGTGCGCACAGGGGAGAGCCAGCGCGCCCTAGTGGAAACCGGACCCACCACTCCACAAGGCGAGTCCATCATTCCAGAACCAGGCATGCCTACACAGAGCCTCGCCACCGCCAGAGGTCACGATCTCGCTCCGCCCAAAAGCACCAAGCCAAGGAAGACCGTGTGCCGCGGTCAAGGACAAAGAAGAGAAAAGAAGAGCTCAAAAGCAAGACTAGCCACATACGTGCCGAGGTCGCAGTACTAATGCCGAGCCCGACCAGGACCTCTTCCCTAGAAAAGTCCGCACAATGAATCAGGCCCTCCCGATGCAACTCCTCACAGACTAGAGCAAACGTTCTCATATCCTCGCCCTCCAAGAACGGATTGCGGCTCAGCGCAATTGTATCTGGGGTGTCCCACTTCAAAGGAACCGGCCAGGGCTCAGTGGGCTCGCCGTTCTCAACATAGAAGAACCTGTTCTTCCATAGATGTATGGAGGATGGAATGCCAGTAATCATTTTCACCCCAGGGCGTTGGCTGATGTAAATCCAGCCTTCGTCCTTATGCCACTTCAGACGCGCACACATCCGAAACAGCGGTACCGACAAGCTCCTTTGGAGCCAGCCCTGGATGAGGTATATGAACCCGATCAGCGTGCTCCATAAGTTCGGCCCGACCTGAGCCGGAGCCAGGCCGTAATATCAAAGCACTGCGACGAAGAACGGATGCAAGGGGAACCTGAGCCCGGCTCTTAACGACTCATCATATATACAGATGTCGGTACTGTCGTTGCAAGCCCTATCTCCCTCTATGGCAGCCCTCAGCCTGAACCTTTGGGGAATACAATACCTATCTCTAATGTCCCATAATTTGGACTCATCAAGGATATTCTCCTCGTAAAGAGCCTGAATATTATATTTGGGATCGGCGTCCATCCGAGCCCTAGCAGTGACCTCGACGGCCCGGCCCGGAAGGAATGTAGTGGACGCCTCGGCGGCGTCACTACCTGCACTCACCTCTGCCCGAAAGTAACTATCCGTTGGGGGCGGGGTGGTATTCAGATCCAAAATCACCTCGTCCCCACTATCTACGATCTCTACGCTAACATCAGGACTCGCCATATACAGGCCGGGAATCCTGGTCGGATTAGTATGGGTCCTCTCCGACGAACTAGACCCTGAGCTGGTAGAAGATGCGGACTCCCCCGAAGAGGACCTAGAACCGGACTCAGAACTTGAAGCACTACCGGACATAAAGAACCCTGAAAGAGAAATCAAATAGATACGTGCTAAAAGAAGATTACCGGCCTGAGGAGAAAGGCTCCTAAGCTTGCGGACGACCATTACCGGCCTCAGCTCACAAGTCACTGCCGTATCTGTTACCGATTTTAGGCCTAACCTTACCCCAATTGTTTTTCTGTTAAATTTTCACATTGCTTGTATTCATTTTGTTTGGTTATGTAGCATAGTTTAGGGTGTTGAATTGATTCTTAGATGCTCAACTGGATCCGCACATTTTATTCCTTTTTCCCTATTGTTCTATCCACACTCCTGTTATGGTGGCTTGCAATATTTACACGTTGAACAAACAATTTTTGTGGCAGGCAGTTCCAGAGGCCTTGTGCAGCAGAAATGTCTGATTTCGGCTGCTTTGTCGTATTGGCTTGTGGAATCATTATTTTGGAGGCAACAGGTGGGTTTTATGAAGCCCTAGCACCTTTACTCTGAATTAAATTTGTATAGTCCCTTCCATTTTCTGTTCAAATCTTCAACTCATTAGCCTTGCTACTTGGAAGAAGGCAAATGCAATTGTTTGTTTATGTTGACTGGGAAATTCTTCTCCATTTTCTTGCATCAGATATCAGCCTAATATACCACATTATTCGTGGACAAGGAACAATCAAACTCTATGTGGTGTACAATGTATTAGAGGTGAAAAAATGGATTGAATTTTTGAAATTAAATTTTAGAGTCGGTAATGGAACATTTATTTAAAATGATTCTCATTCCTGCATGCAGGTATTTGATAAACTTTGTCAATCTTTTGGGGGAGATGTTTTACAAGTTCTGTTCAATTCTGCAGAGGGAGTTTCCAGTTGTTCACCAGAAAACATGGCATTTGAGCTTATGAGATTCATTCTTGACCAAACAATTGCCGTGGTTGCATTTAATATCCTTTTCTGGAAAATAATATTTTTATCTATTTTGGAAGTTTACCTGACTTGAGATATTTCCTTAGCTTGTCATACCTGTGCATTCATTTGTCTTATTAGCTCAGGCAATTACTTTATCTACCTGCATTGTTGCACACAATAATGCTTTGCTGGCTCTGCTCGTGTCAAATAATTTTGCTGAGATCAAAAGCAATGTTTTTAAACGTCTTAGCAAGGAAAACCTTCACAATCTTGTGTACTTCGGTGAGTTACCATCTGTCCACAATTTCTCAATTTCCAGTATGTCAATATGATATTTTCCATGAAGCATTATTGCTGTTGAGTATTGTGTGTTTTTGAGTGCTTTACAAATTCCCAACTTATCTTTTCTTTCCCAAATCAATTGGTCTTAGGTTGTATGCTTGTACGCTATTCCCTTGGATGGTTCTCAAGATAGTTCTTTAAGCTTAACTTAAGCCAGGCTCTTATTCTTCTAATTCCTTCCAGAAATTTGTTTCTGCATCTGGTCTGTGACAGTCATCATTATATTCTTATATACATTTGTGACTGCTGACTTTCCAAATTTTAATTGAAAACTTCCTGATTTTGGAGAAATTAATTGCAACGGATCCCTTTTTTCTGTAATAATATGTTATTAGATTCAAATGTTTTGATACTCTGCACGTCCAGCTTTCTAGCATTTTGATTCTGTAGTTCTCTGTTTTTTTGTTTTTGTTTGACTTCTATTTGCTTTAGTTATGCTGTTTAGCTTGGTTTCACTTTTCCTTTTATGTTATTTGTAATGACCAGACACAATAGAGAGGTTCCACATTACAGCATTTATTTTATTCGTATTAGCTCAGAATATCTTGGAGGCAGAGGGACCCTGGTTTGGGAGTTTCCTTACTGTAAGTTTTTCCATACATTTCTGAGCACGGTTTTCTTTCTAAGAATAAATACAAATAAATCTATCACTTTTCATGCATGCCACTTATTTACTGCTTATGTTGTTTGTTTGGAGATCTCAGAATGCTCTCCTGGTTTTCTTATGTGAAGTGGTAATTGATTTAATCAAGCATTCATTCCTTGCGAAATTTAATGAAATAAAGCCTGTTGCCTATTCTGAGTTTCTGGAACACCTCTGCAAACAGGTACTCTACTTCTACCCCTTCCTAGTTTCATTTGCATTTCTGCATCTAGTTTACATGTCCATGTTGATGGCTTATAGGTTTTCTCGATATCATCCATGTTTCAAATAAATTCATGTTTCAAATAAATGAGTCTTGGGTTTGAGCCATGGAACTGGATCCTCTATTATGATCTATATGCACCCCAGTTTTTACGGTTACTTAGTTTCCTTTGTGATTGGTAGTATTAGTTTTTTTTTTCATATTTTTCTGCAACTAGATGGAATTCTCTATCAATTTTGAACGAGTGTTTGGTTGCTTTATTGTTGGTGTAAATGGAAAAAATGCAAGTTTGCTTGTTACTGAGAAGACTATTATGTCTGCCTGGTCAAGCCAGTTTCAAAGTCTTCTTGTGCTAACATTTCAGACTTCTTTTAGTATGTTCTTACCTGTATTTCTCTAGGATTTCAGTGTACATTTTCTGGGAAAATATTGGCATTTTCCTCCAGCAAATAATGTTCATATTTTTTCTTTGATATGTGAGGATGAAGTTTGAAACCTTTTAACACAGAAATTCAAGGCCACACACACAGTTCTGCATGGTTTACTGTCCTGTGTTTGTAAGTCTTCTGTTTTCGCCTTCGGTAAAACCCCATGATCACAAGGTTGTTCATGTTTCTACTTCAAAAATTTGTTACAAAGAGCCCTTCACAATTGCCTAAAATAAGCACATGTTGATCTAAGCGCGTGTTGATCTGGGAAAGTATTGTTCACCATACTGACAGTTTTTTTCTTGTTCAGACTCTTAACATTGAGCCAGAGGACGGCCGAAGAAACCTGACTTTTGTCCCTCTAGCACCAGCTTGTGTGGTAGGGATCAGTTTCCAATTTGAGTGCTTTAAATTCTTCAAACAAATGTTTGAGATTTCTTAGTTAATCATGTTAGTTTATGCTATCTGGGTACAGGTAATTCGAGTGCTTACTCCAGTGTACGCGGCTCATCTTCCTAATGGCCCACTTCCATGGAGGCTTTTCTGGATCTTTTTCTTGTCAGCCATGACCTACATCATGTTAGTCACACTCAAGATAATGGTGGGTATGGGCCTAAACCTTCATGCCACATGGTATGTCAATAGGTGTCTAAAGAGAAAACACCACCTTCATTTGGACTAGAGCATTAGATTTTTTCGTGGGTCTACATTTAGTAAACATGGGCTTGTTAGCACCTTCAACTCCGCCCATTTAGTAAACGTGAGTGGAACCTTCACTTGATCAGTGAAGCATTTTCTCACAGACTAGCTGCATGGGGTGCACTTGCATGAACGAACAGCTTGCACTGGAACTGGCTGGCCTTGAGGTTGAGTCTATACACATTCCAATTACAAGAAGATGTACTTTTGTTTCGCCGCATTTTCAGTATATAAGATGAGGCCATATATACAAACCTTAGAGTGTAGTCGTGAACAAGTAATTGTGCTCCATTTGTGTGAGGGGGCATGATTTCTGCTCTCTTACTGATAGCAAAGTTCTTTTTTCTTCATCTGTGGCTTTCCTCTCAATGAGAACCTCAATTGCAAACATATTCTCCTGATGCAATTGTGTTAGGTACCTTTTTTCGTTTTTTTTGAGAAGGTAACGAAAATTTTATTCAATATGGATAACAGGTACAGAGGACAAGTCGTCCCCGCAAATGGAATCTAGCAACGGTCAGCTACTAAAATACAATAATCAAACTGTTTTACATATTATCCCCCAAAATATCTTCGATATCACGATTGACGCCCTCCTTCGCCAACCCATCTGCCAAAACATTTGCAGATCTCCGTATGTGATTGATCTGAGGTCTAATGGATCGAACCAAATCATGAATTTTGTCGATTTTAGTTTCCAAACGCCACGGTCCCCCGCTTCGATTCACCGCCCATGCAAACCTTTCACAATCAAAGGCCCCAAGTTGTGAGATGCATGCCATCGTAAACCAATGAGTAATTCGCATCACAAATCCCTGCCGGACCAGAGTAAGACATCACAAATTTTCCATTGTGATTGCGAATTACGCCCCCGAATCCCGCTGGCTCAGGATTTCCAAAAGAGCTGCCATCGAAATTAAGCTTGAAAGTGCCATCCGGTGGTGGTTCCCATCGCGGTGAAATGCTCCGACGACTTTTTATTTTCATTCACCACAATATTCCAGTGCGTAATATCATCCCCAAAGAATACGACAACCCCCCCTTCGCCTGAGCCCATGAAGCTCTAGAACGAGAGTATATCAATATACAACCTTGGTGTTAGGTACCTAACCAATACACCAGAAGCTCTAGAGCTATTGGAACTCTTTGGGCTTGGCCTTTTAAACCTATCCCATACCAGGTTGGCCCCACCTAGTCCCATACGTAAGCAGGCCCCCACTCAAAAGGACCGTAACATTCCACCACGCTTTTGCATCCGTTGTTCTCAGTAGAAGATAGGCCCTTTAAACCTATCTCATACCAGCCTGGCCCACCTAGTCCCATACCTAAGCAAGTCCCCACTCTGGAGGACCGCAACATTCCACAACGCTTTTGCTTCCGCCGTTCTCAGCGGTCCACTCTGTGACGCCTTTCACTCTTGCCTCTTTTCCAGTAGCCATTTTCACAGATTGCCCCTTTCATGGGGGCCCACTCTGGGGCATCTTCACTCTAAGAGCTTTCACTTTGGCTTTTTACTAGGTAGCCCTTTTTCAGGTAGTCCTCTCTACATGTCGTTCCTATGACTCGAACACGGGACGTGGTTGCTGCTGCTCTGATACCAAATGATAGGGTACATGACCAATACACCAAAAGCTTTAGAGCTGTTGGACGCGTTAGCTTGGGCCCTTTAAACCTATTTCATACCAGGCAAGCTGAGTCCCACCTAGTCCCATAACCTAAGTAAGCCCCCACTAGCGACACTAACAAATTGAAAGGAGGGATCCTGTTCATAAACTATACACTGAAACTGGTGCACAACTATCTTTGCAAATACGAAGAATGCTTTGGTGGCGCCACCCGCCTTTGATTGATCCATGCCATTCATCTGATATCAGAGGACTTAATTTTCATCTCCAGTAGCCCAAAAATAAAGCCAATTGAACTTTTCTAACTTCCAATTAAACTTATTTTTGATTGTTAAATGTTGACTAAAAAAATTAGATCCAAAAGAACAGATTATCTCATTATTAGAATAGGCTTCAGCTTTGTCCAGATTGTGGGGTTTTTGGTCTAGTGGGGATCCAACATTGTTCCTATCAGATAGACGGTCCTGATAAATCATAACTGGGACCCACTTTAAAATAATAGTGAAGTTCCATCTTACTAGATGGGAAGAATGTTTTTTGATGGTGTAAGGTTTGTGTTCATTACATAGTAGGTCCTCCCTATGTCAATCCAACCCGTCCATTTGATGGCCTCTACATTAGATTTCCAATGGCCTAGAGATCACATCAATAGGACAATATTAAGATCTAATTAATAGTGGGTCGGCATGAATAGATTTGGGGCATGACCTATCTAAAGGACCAATAAATGAGTAGTTTTAGAACATCCAAATAGGTGAGCCTCATTGTCCTATATCTTTTTCTAATTTCTAGCATGAATCAGGCCCCACTTCCCAATCTGAGATAGGCAATGGGACCAATGATGCATCAGGGTCCCTAGCTCTAATCAATGTGGTTTCACTGCACAGCCCCACTGAGGTTGGGTGTGGGGCGAGTGGTGCTAACATTTTTCATCAGTTCCTAGTCACTCCTTTGTCTGCTTCCCATGGAACCCTTCTGCCAAAGTCAGAGATGTTGCCAGTAGAGTAATGAAGTTGGTCAACATTCAACAATAGCTTGCTCTGAATAGAGAAGATTGGAAAACAGTCAGTTCGATTTGTGATTATCATGGCTAATGTCACCATGTGCCTAACACTGTCGTTTCTTTTTGTTTGTTTTTGAGCTTTATTTTTAGCTAAGCCAGTGAGATTTGATTCCCATTTTAGTAATACATCATAAACAATATAAGGTTTCACTTTTTTAATTTAGAACTTTGTTCAAACCTCAACTCAAATATAGAAGCTTTGATTTCCAATAAAAAAAACTAAGCTTGGATTTAAGGAGGTTGGTCACATTTCATTTCTATATGAGTTGATAATGACACTCGTTCTTTTTAATTTTTTTTTGAACGGTAATGTCACCTACAGAAACTTGGACGAGCATGAAAAAATAAAGTTAAAAAGCAGTGTCATCAATACCAAATTCAAAGATATTTTCATCAATCACACTCTTTTACTGAGGCTCGGTTTGTTTCGTTTGACGTAAAATGTTTGTAAAACCATTAGCATAAAATTTATTTTATGCCCATTTTGTTGGGGTTCCACGCAAAAGCAAATCATCCTGACGGGGTGTAAAAACTCCAGCCTCTCACAGGCCACCACCTGTCCCGGAGTAGGTGAGCTCCAGCCTCTCACAGGCCGCCACTTGTCCAGGACACCTGTCCTGGACACCTCACCAGGTTTTCCTCTATAAATAAGAGTTCAAAGCTTAAACCAACGGGTAATACAAAAAACCCTCTCTCCACCCAAAACTCTTAAGACTAGCTCTGCACTCCTGCTCATACTGACTTGAGTGTCGAAGGGCCTGTCCGGAGTAAAACCCGGGTTGGTCTTCTGACCTCGCTTGCCTTGTGCAGGACCCAGCCCTCACAGCAGGACTCAGCCACTTCGCTCCCCTTCACTCCGGTCCCTCAGGACTCAGCTCCTCTGGTCATCCAGCTCAGCTCTTACGTCACTGTCGGACCTGTTACCGATTTTCGGTCTAACAGATTGGCGCCATCCGTGGGACAGCAGAACTAAAAGCCGTTCTCAAACATCTCACAAAAAATGGCAGGGCGCAAGAATGCGCGGGTACCAGCTGCACGGACTGATCAAGCCGTACTGCCTCGTAGGACCCGAAGTGAACGAATCGCCTCGCTGGTAGTGGCGGCCTCTGCTACAGCTGAGCAGAGCCCTGCTAGCTCAGAGCACCTGAATCCCTTACCCACTCCGGAACAAGTTCAAGCTCTATTTCAACAGATGACAGCTCTCGTTGGGCAGTACCAGCAACTGCTTCAGACGCCTTCACAACCTCCTCCAGAGGCTCCACGATCTGTCCAAGAAAGGCCAGACATCCATAGGGGAGAGTCATCGCGCCATGGTGATGATCGACTCACCACTCCACCAGACAAGTCCATCACCCCCCAGCGAGGCATGCTCAAGCAGAACCTCACCGCCGTCAAAGGTCACGGTCCCGCTCCGCACAAAGGCCCCGAGCTCATGAAGACCGTGCTCCACCAGTGAAGTCCCGGTCTCGTCGAAGGAGTCCGGAGAGCCAGTCCGGCTCCGCGGCGAGCTGATCTATGGGAAGAATCAGGTCCGCGGAACATAGAACGGATCCGCTCCTACAGAGAATGGAGGAAATGGATCACCGGATAGAGGAATTGGCGAAGGATCAGAGCCGGCCCGCCTCCAGGGCGTTCTCAAGCAGAACGCCGTTCACTGATGATGTTCTGGGTGCCCCAGCACCCAGGGGGTTTAAAATGCCCGCTGTCCCGCAGTACGACGGGACCACTGACCCCGTAGACCATTTGGAGACATTCAGAACAATGATACTCCTCCACGGTGCATCCGACGGCTTCATTTGCAGAGCGTTTCCAACGACGCTAACTGGCGCGGCGAGAGACTGGTACTCCAGGATCAAACCGAACTCCATCAGCAATTTCGATGATTTCAGAGAGGATCTGGTCCGCCACTTCATGAGTAGTCGCAGGCCGAGGAAAACGACAGCATCCCTGATGGCTTTGCGGCAGGACGACAATGAGCCTCTGAAAGTGTTCGTCCGCCGCTTCAACAGGGAGGCACTTCAGGTGCCCAATTTAGATCCCTCAGCAGCTATGAATGCGCTCCTCGCGGGTGCCAGGTCTAACGACTTCCGTCGGGCTGTAGCGCGACAAAATCCGCACTCACTGGCGGATCTCATGGCCGGGGCAGAGGAGTACATAACGGTGGAGGAAACACTGGCAGCCCTTAATTCAAATCGGAGGATAACCTCTGAAGAGAAAAATCCCCCCAAGCAGCGCAGGGAGGATAAACCTCCCAGAAGAGAGAAGTCTCCACCTCCGCAAAGAAGAGAAGGGAACTTCACACCTCTCAACACCTCCAGAAAACATATATTGGCTGTGATCAGCGAAGAAGAATTCGTAAAGTGGCCTGCTAGAATGATCTCCAAAGGAAACAGGAGAGATTCATCGAAATACTGTCGGTTCCATAAGGACCACGGTCACGACACGGATGAGTGTTGGCAGCTCAAAGAGGAAATTGAGCAGCTGATCGGCCGCGGTTATTTGAAAAAGTATATCCGAACTGACGGCCGCAAGCAAGAACGAAGAGAGAAGAGCCCCCGAGGCCGCAGTCCTCGAAAATCATAGCCGCCCCCTGCTCGCAACAAAACTCCTCAGCCGCCCAGTACGCAGCAGGAGGCACCTCGATCTCAGCCAAGGGGGGTCATTGGCACAATCATGGGTGGACCGGCCGCTGGGGGCACGTCCTCCGCTGCCCGCAAAGCGTATGCACGACGGATCAACGCCGTGCACACGACCAGTAAGAAGACAAGAACAGAGAATGAGATCTCCTTCTCAGATGCCGATTTGGACAACCTCATATTGCCCCATGATGACGCACTGGAGGTAACCGTGCTCGTCGCCAACTGGGAAGTAAAGAAAATCCTCGTGGACAATGGGAGTTCGGCGGATATCTTATACTATCACGCCTTTCAGAAGATGATGATAGGTGACGACCGCCTGAAGCCGGCAAGCTCAGACCTGTTTGGCTTCTCCGGAGAGGTTGTGAAGTAGAAGGGCAGATTGAGCTCCCAGTCCTTGTCGGAGAGCCACCTCGCCAAGCGTTCGCCATGGTCAACTTCCTGGTAGTAAGGGCCACTTCGGTCTATAATGCTATCTTGGGACGGCCTGGCCAGAACCTGATCCGTGCAGTGGCTTCGGCCTACCACCAAAAGATGAAGTTCATAACGCCTTATGGCGTGGGGGAAGTTCGAGGAGATCAACCTCAATCCAGGGAGTGCTACGCGATGGCACTGAAGGGCAAAAATGCAGTGGAATCACTACCAATCGAACTACTCGATGTAAGGGACGAGCTCAGGGGGACTCAACCCACTGAAGACCTCATCTCCATTCCGCTCTCCCCAGGAGATAAGGAAAAATTCGCCCTGATCGGTTCCTCTCTCAGCAGCAGCATTCAGCATCAGCTCACCGAGTTTCTCCAAGATAACGCAGATGTCTTTGCATGGGTCCCTGCTGATATGCCCAGTATTGACCCAGAGATCACCACGCACAGACTTGGTGTTGATTCAACCTGTAGACCGGTTAAGCAGAAGAAAAGGCATTTCGCTTTTGAAAGGCGACAGGCAATAAAAGAGGAAGTGGAGAGGCTTCTGAAAGCTGACTTCATTCGTGAGATTCGATACCCGGACTGGTTGGCAAACGTAGTCCTAGTCAAGAAGACCAACGGAAAATGGAGGACCTGCGTCGACTTCACCGATCTAAATAAAGCCTGCCCTAAGGATAGCGATCCACTCCCGAAGATCGATCAACTTATCGACGCCACCGCGGGTCACGAATTGTTGAGCTTCATGGATGCCTTCTCTGGGTACAACCAAATCAGGATGTACGAATCAGACATACCGAAGACCTCCTTCGTCACAGATCAAGGGACTTATTGCTACCGTGTTATGCTTTTGGCCTCAAAAACGCCGGAGCTACTTATCAAAGGCTAGTGAACCGACTCTTTCAACACCAGATCGGCCGCAATATGGAAGTTTATGTGGACGATATGCTGGTCAAGAGTCGCAGTGCGCAGGATCATGTATCTGATCTCAAAGAAACATTTCAGGTCCTGAAAAAGCACAGCATGAAGCTTAACCCCACCAAGTGCACTTTCAGAGTCAGCTCAGGAAAATTCTTAGGGTTCATGGTAAGCCAACGAGGGATAGAAGCAAATCCAGAGAAGATCAAAGCTGTGATGGAGCTCACTGCTCCAAAAACTATCAGAGAAGTCCAGCGGCTCACGGGAATGATAGCCGCACTGGGGCACTTTATCTCCAAGTCCGCGGAGAGGTGCCTGCCTTTCTTTAGTGCGGTCAAAGGACTCAAGACTGCGCCCTGGACGGAGGAATGCCAAACCGCATTTGAGGAGTTGAAGAAGTACCTGTCCTCTCCACCACTACTAACAAAGCCGGAGCCGGGCGAGGAGCTATTTCTGTATCTCTCCATTAGCTCCACGGCTCTGGCAGCTGTCCTCGTCCACGAAGAGCATCGACAGCAAAAGCCTATCTATTATCTTAGCAAGGTTCTTCACGACGCAGAAATAAGGTACCAGCGGGTCGAGAAACTGGCTTACGCACTGGTAATGGCGGCCAGGAAGCTAAGGCCTTACTTTCAAGCCCACACCATAAAAGTCTTGACTGATCAGCCACTCCGGCAAGTACTCCATCGACCAAATATCTCCGGGCGACTTGTGAAATGGGCCGTGGAGCTAAGCGAGTTTGATATTCAGTACGCGCCTAGGCCAGCCATCAAGGCTCAAGTACTCGCAGACTTCGTGGCTGAGTGCACCATCCCCCAGCAGTTCGTCAATTCTGAAGCTGTGCAGCTCCCAGTTGCGGAGGAAGCAGCCCCTGAAGAATGTATAGCAGAGGGAACTGAAACAGAAACCATCCATCCGCCAGCCGAGCAGGGCTCCGCGACCAGCGCACTAATTTGGGAAGTACATGTCGATGGGTCTTCAAACAAAAGTGGTTGTGGAGCTGGCCTCATCCTCACCGGACCTGATGACTTCACTGCGGATTATGCCTTAAGGTTTGGATTCCGCGCATCCAACAATGAGGCAGAATATGAAGCTCTCCTAGCAGGGATGAGCCTTGCAATCCAAACCGGCGCCCGGGACTTAAAAGCATACTGCGACTCTCAGCTGGTTGCAAACCAGATTCAGGGGGTCTACGAAGCTCGAGACGAGCGTATGATCAAGTACGTTGCCAAGGTCCGCCAACTCGTCAGCAAGTTCGAAAGTTTTGAGGTTATCAGGGTACCCAGAACAGAAAATGCCAAGGCAGATGTGTTGTCAAAATTGGCTGCCTCCGGATATACCACCCTTGGGAGCATACGCATGGAGTTCCTACCAAGATCCAGCATCGAAAGTAAAGCCGCGGAAACAATGCAGGTAGAGAATGAGCCGTGCTGGATGGACGAGATCATCAGTTATCTGCGCGACGGCAAACTCCCCGAGGATAAAAAGGAAGCCCGCAAGGTGACACAGAGAGCTGCCCGATTCTCCCTCAGCAGTGACATCTTGTATAAGAGATCCTATACTCTCCCATATCTGAAGTGCCTTAGGCCGGGCGATGCAGCATATACACTCTAGGAGACGCACGAAGGAATTTGCGGAGAACATCTGGGGGGCAAAGCCCTGGCGATAAAAGTGCTGCTCAGAGGACTGTATTGGCCTACCATAAGGCAGGATGCACTGAGTTTGGTTAAAAGGTGTGAGAGGTGTCAGAAATTCTCTCCCACCATCCACCAGCCCGCCGTAGCAATGGCTCCAATTATCAGTCCACTCCCCTTCGCAGTATGGGGGATGGACATCTTAGGCCCTTTCCCACCGGCCTCTGGAAAGCGCATGTTCGTGGTAGTGGCAATCGACTATTTCACTAAGTGGGTGGAGGCAGAACCTCTAGCCCAAATCACAGAGCAAAATGTGCAGAACTTCTTCTGGAAATCAGTAGTTTGCCGATTTGGGATTCCCCTTGCCTTAATAACGGACAACGGCAAACAGTTCGACTGCCGTAACTTCCGGAAGTTCTGCTCTGACCTAAAGATCGAACAGAGGTTCACTTCAGTAGCTCACCCCCAGACCAATGGGCAAACGGAAGTTACTAATAGAATCCTGCTTCAGGGGATAAAGAAAAGACTGGACGACAAAGCGGGCCGCTGGGCAGACGAGCTTTATCACGTTCTATGGGCATACCGCACTACTCCTCGCACGCCAACTGGTGAATCGCCATTCAACCTCTCCTTTGGAACAGAGGCTGTGATCTCGGTCGATATAGGCACTCCGTCTCCTAGAATCACCAGCTTCAACGAGCAGCTTAACAGTGACGGGCTCCGCGCCAATCTCGACCTATTAGAGGAGATCTGGGAAGAATCTCGAATCCGAGTCGCCGCCTACAAACAGAAAGTATCCAACTATCATGACTCCAAGATACGCCCCAGGGAATTTCGGACAGGAGATTTAGTCCTGAGGAGGGCAGCAGTATCTCAACCAACTAAAGTCGGGAAACTCTCCCCGACTTGGGAGGGGCCATATCGAGTAAAAGAAATCATCCGCCCCGGGAGCTACAAGCTAGAGACACTGGAGGAGCACTTGTTACTCCACGCATGGAACTCCAAAAACCTTAGAAGATATTATCAGTAGACACACCGCCCGGCTTGACAGGTGATTTTGTAAATTATATTTATAATAATATGAATAAATAATTCTTTTTGCAGATTCAAATTTTCCTCTTAGAACTGGAAACCCAGTTCATAAAACTTGGGTACTCACTGGAAACCCAGTTCACAAAACTTGGGTACTCTCTGGAAACCCAGTTTATAAAACTTGGATGCTATCAATCGTCTACAACCCCAGGTTATTAAAACTAGGGGGCAAGCCGGGCAAGTCATTCAATTAAAGCTTATCAGAGACAGGAGAAACAGATATGGACAAATATAATTTCATTCATCAAAATGTAGGGCCTCGAGGACCATTACAGGGTTGGCCTTGAAGGCCGTCAAAAAAAAAAAAAGAGGAAGAAGAAGAAAAACAACAAAACAAACAAGAGATCCTAGGGTCTCAAAGACCACTACAGAAAGAAGAAAGAAATACTAAGAGGCATCGGGGATGGTGGCGGTGTCAACGGCGGCATCAGCAGCAGTATCGGCGGGGGCCTCTGGCTCCTCGTCAACAATTGTCGGCCTGGAAGGTAGAGACAGATTGACCATCACTAAGTTCGGATTGCACGCCTGGAGTTCTTGGAGGCAGTCGTAATACCCAAGACTATAAGCCTCACTCGACAGGCTGAATAGTTCGGCCTCTTTCGCTTCGACGGCTCCCTTTACTGCCATTTCCTGCCTCTCTTTGGCTCTCCTTCTCTGGGCATCCATGGCTTCGGTAGCCTTATCCAGCTTCTGCTTTTCGGAGGCCAAATCCTCCGCCAGTAGCTTCTTCTCGGCCTCTACCCGTCCGATGCTCGTCTGAAGCTCCTTGACCTCAGTGGCCAGCTTTCCGTTCACCTCTTCAGATTTGGTGATGGCCTCGGAGAACTTCTTGCTCTTCTCCTTAAGATCGTTGTAGAACAAACCAATCTGCAGACAGAGACAAGCATCAGTATAGGAAGAAAGCAAAAGACGGACAGAGAGTAAACAAATTTATCACCTGATAGAGTGAAGAGAACACCGCCTCTTCGCCAGTAGCCGGCGGCTCGTGGATAACTTGTTGCTTATCCTTTACAAGAGACACTTGCTCACAATCTCAGCCGCGACTCGACTCTCGCCCAGTTCGGTGTCATCCTTTTGAATGGCCCAATTGGGCCGAAACATTGTCACTCGACCTCACAGGAGGACGGGCTCCAACCCCAGTTCCAGTGGATGTGCCACCAGATTTAGAAGAACCACCTCCCTGAGCGAAGGGGCCCACTAGCTTCACTGTGGTTTTTGCCTTCTGAGCCGGGCATGGCACAGTGTCTCGTGAGGGGGCCGGGCTCGCCAGCTCAGACGCCTTCCTCTTTTGGCGCTCTTGAAGTGCCTGTTGAGCCCCTTCCTGCACCCTGGGCTGGGCTCCTTGCCTTATCTTCTCGACCGTCGATTGTTTCTTCATTTCTGCAAGTAAGGAAGGAGTCAGAAGCACATAAACAAAAATCAGCAGATTTTGAGACAAGTCTAGCTACATACGTGCCGGAGTCGCGGTACTTATACCAAGTCCGACCAGAATATCTTCACTTGAAAAATCCGAACAGTGAATAAGGCCTGTTCGTTCAACCTCCTTCCGCATCAAGGCGAATGTTCTCGCATCTTCACCCTCAAGAAGCGGTTTGTGACTCAGTCCGGTGGTATCCGGAGTGTCCCACACTAAAGGGACCGGCCAGGCCTCAGTGGCTTCCTTATCCTCGACGTAGAAGAACCTATTCTTCCACGTATATATTGACGAGGGGATGCCAGTAATTATTTTCAAATCAGGGCGCTGGCTAATATAAATCCAACCCCCCTCCTTGTGTCTCTTCAGATGTGCACAAGCACGGAATAGCGGCAAGGTCACGCTCCTCTCTAGCCGGCCGTGGACAAGGTACAAAAACCCAGTCAGTAACCTCCATGAGTTCGGAGCAACCTGGGCTGGGGCCAGTCCGTAGTATCAGAGCACCGCTGTAAAGAATGGGTGCAAAGGAAATCGAAGTCTTGCTCTCAACGACTCATAGATACAGAGGTCCTGACTCTCATTACAGGCCCTATCTCCTTCTATAGCCGCGCTCAGCTCGAATCTTAGGGGCACACAATATTTATCTCTAATGTCCCCCAGCATGGACTCGGTGAGGTGATTTTCCTCGACTAGAGCCCTCATGTTGTACTTAGGGTTGGCCTCCATCCGTGCTCTAGCGATGACCTCTACAGCCCGGCCAGGGAGAAACGTTGTCGACGCTTCAGCAAAGTCACTACCCCCACTCCCCCCTACTCGGCGGAGACTATCAGTCGGAAGTGGGGTGGCGTTCAGGTCTAATATCACTTCGTCCCTGTCCCCGCCATCATCGCTGTCTATACTCTAGTGGCCGGACTAGCCATTACAGGCTTCTGAAGCAGTCTAAGTTCTGAGCTACTACTGGAACTGGAAGACTCAGAATCGGACTCGACACTCGAACTACTATCAGACATGTAGTAAAAAGAAAGGCTGAGAAAAATACCAGGGAGGGTAGAGAGCTCCTAAGGATCCACGCGCAAACTCCAAACACGAACTGCGAAGACCGAACTCGCAGAAAAGAAAAAGGAGAGAAGAGGGAGAGAAGATAAAAAGTGAAAAGTGAAGAATGAGAGGTAAAAAACCTCCTTTTATAACTTTTCAAAGGCGGTGGGGCATTAAATGCGATGCACGCATCTCGAGGGCACTCAAAGGACGCCACGTGTCCCTTATTTATGACGGACACCTTCTCCCAGACAAAAAACTGATTGAGCACGCGCGTACGAATACGCGTACCTCCACCACCAAAGCACTCCGGACTGAATCTCCACCCTCCAGACTGAATCTCCGCCCTCCGGACTGGATATAACGCGTTTCTACAAAACGACAAAAACCAGTCCGGCCCAAGCCGGACAGGATGCAAGACGACAAAAACCAGTCCGGCCCAAGCTGGACTGGATATAACGCGTTTCTACAAAACGACAAAAACCAGTCCGGCCCCAAGCCGGACTGGACGCAAGACGACAAAAACCAGTCCGGCCCAAGCCGGACTGGACGCAAAACGACAAAAACTAGTCCGGCCCAAGCCGGACTGGACGCAAGACGACAAAAAACAGTCCGGCCCAAGCCTTCCACCGGACTCCGGACTGACGAACTCCGGACTGGGCCTTCAGCCGGACTACGGACTGACGAACTCCGGACTGGGCCTTCCGCCGGACTCCGGACTGACGAACTCCGGACTGGGCCTTCAGCCGGACTACGGACTGACAAATTCCGGACTGGGCCTTCCGCCGGACTCCGGACTGACGAACTCCGGACTGTGCCTTCCGCCGAACTCCGGACTGACGAACTCCGGTCTGGGCCTTCCGCCGAACTCCGGACTGACGAACTCCGGACTGGATTTCCGATTCACTACTACACGGCGTCTGCCCGTCCAGAAAAGCGATCAACCACACTTTCCCAAGTCACTCAATGGCTTGGAAAACTGGGGGGCAACTGATGGGGTGTAAAAACTCTAGCCTCTCACAGGCCGCCACCTGTCCCTGAGTAGGTGAGCTCCAGCCTCTCACAGGCCGCCACCTGTCCCGGAGTAGGTGAGCTCCAGCCTCTCACAGGCCGCCACCTGTCCAGGACACCTGTCCTGGACACCTCACCAGGTTTTCCCCTATAAATAAGGGTTCAAAGCTTAAACCAACGGGTAATACAAAAAACCCTCTCTCCACCCAAAACTCTTAAGACTAGCTCTGCACTCCTGCTCATACTGACTTGAGTGTCGAAGGGCCTGTCCGGAGTAAAACCCGGGTTGGTCTTCTGACCTCGCTTGCCTTGTGCAGGACCCAGCCCTCACAGCAGGACTCAGCCACTTCGCTCCCCTTCACTCTGGTCCCTCAAGACTCAGCTCATCTGGTCATCCAGCTCAGCTCTTACGTCACTGTCGGACCTGTTACCGATTTTTGGTCTAACACATCCCACCTCAGGGAAAAACGGATGGATGTGGATGGGTTATTAGGGAATGGACACCCTCCCTCTAACGGGTAGCTTTTAGGGGTGAGTTCTACGCGGTTAAATTCCCGACACATTTTACGTGTAAACAATTAGAACCAAAATAGGCTTTGATGGGTTTACATCTCCTTCATGGTGCTTTACGCCCTCAGAAACTCTCCGTCTCTCTCTGGCATAGACTTGAATTAGGCTGGCCATGGAGATAGCTCCTTAGCCTCTCCACTATTAGAGTCAAAACAAAGAGTTGGGTTTTTTTTTTGTTGTTTTCCACATCACGTGTCCCTGGCATAGGCTTGAACTAGGCTGGCGATGGAGATGGCTCCTTAACCTCTTCCTTGATTTTCACTATTAGACTCAAAACAAAGATTTGGGTTGGGTTGGTAGAGGAAAGAGCAATACGTAAGGAGTTTTAGGTTTGGGTCTTTCTTCTTCTTCTTATTTTTTTTAACGAATGTCTTCTTTATTTTTTTGGGTCTTCTTGTTAGGAAAAAGTTACTATTGTGGAATTACAGACCCAAATAAAATTTTCAGGAAGCTGTGAAATTAAATAGGATAAAATGGAAGCGAAAAGTAAATTGACAAATGACACCAGAAATTTTTATGTGAAAAACCTTCCGAGGTGAAGGGAAAAATCACGAGACCGTAGTCCAAAACTTCCACTATAGTAAATAATGAGTTACAACATCACCTGCAGGGTGGGTCTCTTACAGAGTGCATATAAAGTTGGCCTTAAATTTATGGCCATGAGTAGCTAATACTCCCCTCATACACTGGCTGTCACTAGTTTCTCTCGGATTTTGCCGGGTTACACAGTTATTAGAGCATTCTCTCTCTCTCTCTCTCTCTCTCTCTCTCTCTCTCTCTCACTGCACCGCTCGTGTCAGTGCTTGCTGTGTGACTGCACTTGTGCTAGTGTATCTCACTTTGCTCTTGTTATGTTTTTCTTTGATCAAGAGACAACACCTATTTATAGGTGAGAGAAAGGCTTCTCATGCATGCAAACGACGAAATGTCAACGTCGAACTTTAAAGAGCATGCACCGTCCATCCCATATTTTCAACAAAATATTTAATGCTGCACACCAACTATGACCACGCACACATTCACACCCCCTTATTCACGCTATCCTATTTATTACACACACATTGCATACACACTCACACACATTCATTACCACAAGAGTGGTCGGCACCCCCAAATGGGAGGGATCCACTCCAACAAATCTCTCTCTCACGACCTATTTGGGGAGGCCGTCAAGCCCGCTTCTTTTCTACAAGCCTGTAGATTTTTCCTAGGTAGGGCCTTTGTCATCATGTCAGAGTCATTGTTATCGGTGTGTATTTTCTCAAGTTGATAGCTTCTGTTCCAACACATCTCGTATCAAGTGATACCTCACATCTATGTGTTTGGATCTGGAGTGGAATGTTGAAATTTTGCTGAGATGGAATGCACTCTGACTGTCACAGTATATGACATACTTCTCTTGCTTCTGGCCTAATTCTTATAAGAATTTCTTCATCCACAGGACCTCCTTACATGCTTCTGTTATAACATTCTATTTCGCTTCTGTGGTGGATAAGGCAAGACACTTTTGTAATCGGGACTACCACGATACAACTCCCCCTGCAAAGGTTAGTAGGTACCTTGATGTGGACTTTCTCGTATCCATATCACCAGCCATATATGCATCTGTAAAACTTTCTAATACAGGTTTACCATTTTTGAAACATAACTGAGTGCTGGATGTACCTCTATACCTGAGTATCCATTTGACTGCAGCCTAATGTTCCTTACCAGGATTTGAGAGAAACCTGCTAACATCCAACAGAGCAATATCAGGACTTGTGCATACCACGGCGTACTTTAAACTGCCGACTGCCGTTGCATAAGACACTTTATCCATTTCTGATTTTTCCGTCTCACTTGAAGGACATTGTGTTACACTGAGCTTAAAGTGGCTTGCAAGTGGAGAACAAACGGTTTAGCTTTGCTCATGTTAAACCTTTCGAGAACTTTTTCAACATACCATTCTTGAGGTAGCCAAATTTTGTGATTCTGTCTTCTCGAGATATCCTCATCCCAAGAATCTGCGTCACCGGTCCCAAGTCCTTCATGGCAAAGGACTTACTCAACTTCTTCTTCAGCTTGCTAATTTTGCTGGTATCACGGCCAACAATTAGCATGTCATCAACGTAAAGCAGAAGGATAATGAAATCTCCATCTGGAAATTTCTTAACAAACACACAGTGGTCTGCAGTGGTTTTGTTGTACTCATGCTTCTCCATGAAAGATTCAAACTTCTTGTACCACTGTCTCGGTGCCTGCTTGAGCCCGTAGAACTCTTCTTTAGTCTACAGACGAGATGCTCTTTTCCTTTGGTTTGAAACCTTTAGGATGCTCCATGTAAATCTCCTCATTGAGATCACCATGTAAAAAAGCTATCTTTACGTCAAGTTGTTCGACCTCCAAATTCAAGGTTGCAGCCAAGCCAAGAACAATTCGGATAGATGACATTTTTACCACGGGCGAGAATATCTCCTCAAAGTCAATGCCTTTCTTCTGCCCGAATCCCTTTACAACCACCCTTGCTTTGTATCGTGGTTGTGAGCCAGCTTCTTCAGTTTTTAGTCTGAACACCCATTTATTCTTGAGAGCTTTTCTACCTTGTGGTAGTTTGACTAGGTCATATGTGTCGTTCTCATATAAGGATTTCATCTCTTCTTGCATGGCTTTTATCTCATTCTTGTGCTCGTCGGACACTGCTTCAGGATAAATCTCCGGTTCTCCCCCATCGGTGAGCATCACAAACTCATTAGGAGAATATCTGCGACTGGGGTGTCGCACTCTGGTAGATCTCTTTAACTGAGGTTCTGGTGGGACCTGTTCTGCAACTGGTTTTGGATTGTCATCTGATGAAGTATTGTCACTATTAGCTTCTGGTATAACTCTCCCGTCATTCGAATCTGTGAGTAGGGAGACTGGTTCCAGATTAACTGGATGATCATCTGATGATTACGGCTCCTCGGGTTTCTTGAAATCCTCGATTGTCTGATCTTCAAGAAACACCATATCTCTGCTTCTGATGACCCTTTTGCTGACAGGATCCCAGAGTCTGTAGTCGAACTCTTCATTGGCATAACCCAAGAAGATACACTCCTTCAAATTTTCATCGAGCTTAGATCTTTCATCTCTCTGGATATGAACAAATGCTTTGCATCCAAACACCTTCAGATGGCCATAGGAAACATTCTTGCCTGTCTAGACAGCTTCTGGTATATTACCGTCAAGTAGAACTGAAGGAGAAAGGTTGATCAAGTCAATCAATGTCCTCATTGCCTCCCCCGGAGTTTGGCAGTTTTGCATTTGAGAGCATACATCTGATTTGCTCACAGATGAATCTGTTCATCCTCTCTGCGACACTGTTGTGCTGGGGCGTCTTTGGTACTTACTTTTCCAGTCTGATCCCGAAGTTTTTGCAATACTCCTCGAATGATCCTCGATAATCACCGCCATTGTCTGCACGTACAGACTTCAATCGTCTGCCAGTTTCTCTTTGAACTTACACGTGAAACTGGTTGAAAACTTATGCACTTGATCTTTAGATTTGAAGGCAAACATCCACAACTTCCTAGAGTGATCGTCAATAAAAGTTACAAAATAGAGAGCGCATCCGAGTGTTCTACTTTGCATAGTGTAAACATCAGTATGTCCAGATCTAGAAGATTAGCCTTTCTAGATGGTGGGGAACCGCGAAATGCAACTCTGTGTTGTTTTCCCATGATGCAGTCAACACAAGTATGCAAGGGTGTTCCTTTCATTCTCAACAATAGCTATTTTCTGGCAAGAATCTTGAGTCCTTTCTCACTCATGTGGCCAAGCCGCTCATACTATAGCTCGGTTGGCACTTCTTTCACCATTGCATTTACTTCACCTCCACATAGCTTTGCTTCTTTGATGTAGAGAGTGTTACTCTTTATCCCTTTGGCTACCACCAGATTACCTTTGGTGAGCTTCTATTTTCCTTCACCAAAGTAATTACTGTAGCCTTCGTCGTCTAGCTTTCCGGCAGAGATTAGATTGAGGCGGATGTCTGGAATATGCCTCACGTCCTTCAAAAGCAGCTTGCATCCAATTTTAGTTTCCAAACAGATATTGCCGGTGCCGACAATTTTGGATGCACCTTCATTTTCCATCTTTACAAGGCTGAAGTCGCCGCTTGTATAGGATGTGAGGAAATCCTTTCGTGCAATGACATGGAAGGATGCTCCTGTGTCAACTACCCAGGTGGAATTCTGGCATGTTAGATTGACACGATCATCATCTAGAACAATGATAATTTCATTCGCGACTATTGTGCTGTCATTTGTTCCGTTATCTTCTCCATTATTTTTGGATTACTCCGCCTTAAAATTTCTGCATTCTTTGATGAAGTGTCCCAGTTTGCCATAGTGGTGGCACTTTTTGTCTCCTCTGAAATTGGACTTTGATCGTCCTCTTTGCTGGTTTTGGCTGTAGGGATTTCAACTTTTGCTCCTTCTGCGCCGGTTTTGCTTTTCTTGTCTATCAGTGACAAGTGCCTCTGACTCAGGATTATATCCCTTGTCTTTTCGTCGGGATTCTTCATTTAGCGTTCTGTCTTTTACCATCTCCATGGTGAGCATTTCGTTAGGAGCTGAGTTGCTGACCGACACAACTAGTGTGTCCCAGCTTTTTGGCAAGGAGCTTAATAAGAGCAACGCCTGTAACTTGTCTTCTATTGTCATCTTCATAGAATTGAGTTGATCCACCATGCCTTGGAACTCGCTCATGTGTTTCGAGACGCTAGTCCCGTCCTTGTACTTCAAATTTACTAGTCTGCGCATCAGATTTGCTTTATTCTGAGCAATTGTTCTAGCATACATTTTCTCCAATTTTTACCAAAGAACGTAAGCATCGTGCTCGTTGGAAAAATTTTAAAAAATGCTTTTGTCGATCCACTATCTGATCTGAGCGGCACACTTCCGATTGAGCATTGTCAAATCTCCATCGGACATGGTCGTCGGTTTGCTGTCTGTCGGCGTTGTCGATTTGCCGTCGGTCGTGGTTGTCATTTTGTAGTCGGTCGAGGTTGCCGATTTTTCGATTGGCAATGTAATGGGCTTCCACAGATCGTTGATGTACAATAAATCTTCCAACTTTAGCCTCCAGATAGCATAATTAAATGCGGTTAATTTAATTAGAGCTGCAACTCGGGTTGGGTTTTGGAGAACCCAACCCTACCCGTGAAATATCTCGGGTCGGGTCGGGTCGGGTTTTTTTTCGGAAAACCCACGATTCCCAAACCCGGCCCTACCCTTGATAAATCTCGGGTCGGGTTTTTTCACGTTGACGCAATTTTTTAAGGAAAATTCTTGTTTGGCAAGGCAACTCAACTCATAAAAGCAGAAATTACACTCACATTACACTTGAATCAAACAATGATGTAATTACTTTGAATCAAACAATCCTGTAATCAAACAATGCTGAATCAAACACTTGAATCAACTCAACTCATAGAAGCAGAAATTACACTCACATACAATGGACACAATTTAGGGGGGGCCAACTAATTTACATTGTGACTTACTAATCGGACAGTTAAGATCATCTCATGGAGGTGATTCGCAGGACACCGCCAATTGGTATCGCGACCCGTTTATATTGTGGCACCCCAAATGGACAGTTCAGATCACCGATGCAAATTATTTAGGGGACGCAGCTAATTCGCCTTGCAGCCCACTATTAGAACGGTCGAGATCATCAAGTGACCCATCATTTGGACGGTGCGGATTAGCTCATAGAATTGATTAAGGGGGTGCAACTAATTCATGTATTGAGGCTCACAAGTTGAACGGTTCAGATCATCCTATA
The DNA here is from genome assembly GCF_043159265.1 of Tasmannia lanceolata. Classification (NCBI taxonomy): domain Eukaryota; kingdom Viridiplantae; phylum Streptophyta; class Magnoliopsida; order Canellales; family Winteraceae; genus Tasmannia; species Tasmannia lanceolata. Next base: position 5,158,792 of record NW_027518721.1, read on the forward strand.
GAAAAGATTTAGGGGAGCAATCAATTTACATTGTGGCCCTCTAAATGGACAGTTGGGATCATCTTATGGGTATTGTGCAAGGGGCACAACCAATATACAATGTGGCCTGGAAATTGGATGGTTTAGATCATCCTATGGAGTAGTCCCCATTCATTTTTTTGAAAACTATGATGCAAGATGGAAATTCGGTCAATTTGAGATGGGCCTACTAATGCTTCAGATCTCATGTGCTAATCCAAGAGGAACTTGGCCAATATTCAATTTGGTCGTACCATTTTTTTTTTGCCCATTAGTAGAAGCAAGGACTCCATAAAATATCAATGCTTAGTGTGCATGTTATGAGGTAAGCATCAGCTTTTGGAATTTTAAGGGAAAAACATATACGTGCATGGGAATAAGTGGGTTCCGCCAAAGCTACAAAATTTCTATTCGCTGGTTTAGATGAGTTGTTTGGAATAAAAATTTCTTACTTTTTAAGGGGGTGTTTTTTGTATGGTAATGATTCCAAGCCATGTGTAGTTCCTATAAAGATACAAATGGGGATGATGTTGTGATTTTCTATTGAATGACACATGGTGCATTATAATTAGATACTCCAATGGTGAGGGTTGTTGCCATTCTAAGCATGAAAATAAGGAAACAGGTTGGTGTGAATTTCGGCAATTGGTGACTACTTTGGTAGCAAAAGAGATGTTGTCTCGAGAATAATGTTCATTTAATTATAAAATAAGTGGAGGCTAAATTTTGGAGAGCAAAAATATATTGGTTTCCTTTTGGAGAGCTCTCGGATCCGGTAATGGGAGAATGTGAAGATCCTAATGTTTGTCTATTATGGAATATGCCATATGATGAAAAGAGAAAATGGTAGCCTTGGGAAATCATATTTTTTTAGCAAGCCTAATTTGGGAAAACATGAGACCGTTTTGGAAGTTTCTAAATAATTTTTTTATCTTTTTTGGGCAACAAAAGGAAGAAGAGCCAAGGCAAATGGGAGGGCACTATATATCGATACTGGATTGCTCTCTTGAGGGGTCGAATTTTTTGTTTCTTGAGGAGGCTCGAATTTTTTGTTTCTTGCAAGGATTTGAATTTTTTATTCATTGGAGGCTTCATTGTTTTCACTCTCTTCAAGATATGATGCTTTCACTCCCAATCTTGGTTCCCTCTTGGTAACACTCTCTAACACAAAGAAATTTCGTCCATCCCTTTTGGAGGAGTGGGCCATCTCTCTTAAAGGTTTTCGATTGAAGAACAATCGGAGTTCTTCATCTCTTCTTCGATATCTTTTTCAATAGACGTCGATATTGCGTAATCATCGGAAATTTTCTAGAGCGAATAAAAGGGTGCGACAAAGCGTATACCTTGGATTTACGTACCCTAGAGACAAGGAGCGCGATCAACGGTAGGTTCCTCCATTTTTTATAATATCAAAGGTAGAAAAGCATGCTTAGGGGCGTTTATTCTTTGTTTTCTTCATGATTTTCGTAAAATCTACCATGGATGATCTAATATGATTTTGGTGGGTCAGTTTATTTGATTATCGATTTTGGTAAAAAATGAACCATTATATGAGAAAATTGGGTGTTTAACTGATTTGGATGTCTAGTGGTTTTTTGAATCGTTTTTACAAAGTGAGTGTTTTAAAACCAAGGGTTTTTTCGTGAAGCTATGTTTTCTGAGATTTAATGTGGTTAAAATAGCACCAAAAATCTAAAAATTCCGATAGATTTCATTTGTCTTGTTGGCTTAAAAAATTCGTTCAAAAAATACCCGGAAATAGGATTTTCATGGTTCTAAAAATCGTTCGTATAACAAAACAATTCGAAACTGATTGAAATTTGGTCCTCAGTAGATTTTTAATGTTTAAATATCATACAAAAATTTTCAAAAGATTTGGAGTTGATTTATTATTTCTACTGGAATTGTTTTGATAAAATCATTGATTTTCATGTATATGAAGGATATATCATTAAACAAACTCCTTAAAAGTTGAAATTTAGTAGCCAGATGAACTGACCTGTCAGAATTATATTGTAAATTTCTTAGAAATTTTGGGCATATTTTAATATTTTATATTGATTTTTAATTGCTCTGACCAGAACATGAATATATCTGTTAAAAATAGATAATTATCGAAATAATGTCTGAATGTCTTCTCATAATTTTCTATCTGTCCGAGAATGGTCTAGCAAAAGTTTGGTTAGATTTGAATTAATTTGCTATATTTGTTAGCACCTTATTGCCTGGCATATTTCCGGATTTCTGTGGACAGTAACCTCGGAGCCAATAACATGCTATAGTTTAAATATTCAAATTATCAAAGATCAGTTGCAATTGGGATACGATTATGGATGCACTGGCCATTTTACCAGGAAAATCTAACGATCCTAAGATTTCTGTTTCAATGGATTAAAGAATTAATATGTAACAAAAATTTAAGATTCTTTAGAAATCTTGATAATGATTTTTAATTAATTTCAATTTTGAGTGGATTTTATCAATTTTAAACCGCATGAGTGATTTTACAAGTGAATTTATTGCAAAAGAATTCGAAATGGATTGAAATTTCTACAGAAGCAAGATGGGAATGTATGTAGCTTACTGAAAAACTTTTGCAGATTTTTACGTTAAGCTCCTATTTAATTTTGATTTAACAATAATATGACCAGATTGTTAAAATAACACAGAAACTACTAGAAATAGAAATCTAAATTCATTGAAATTTCTACAGAAATAAGATATGAGTAAAAATAGAATTCTGTGAGATTTGCATGAATTTTAAAAACTATTTACTACCAATTTCGGATTTTTCAATTTTAAGACCAGATTATGGATTTACACTACAACCCTTAGGAAAAAAATTCCAAATCACTTGAACATTTTACAGAAGTAAGAAATATGAAATATAAGAGTACTGTAAAAATTTTGAGAATTTTAATTCTGATCTGATGTCAGTAAAAATTCTCACAAAATCTGATAATTTTCAAAGAAAATATTAAATAATATATCAAAAAAAATCCAAAAATTCTCAAAACTTCATGGTAGAATGTATCGGTATCATATTATTTTTCCAAGAAATTTCTTTAATTTTGGAATCTGTTTAGTATATATTTTATTTTTCTTCGTCAAAAAGATGTTTTTGAAGAGTTTTCTATTTTTAAAACACGATTTTCGAGAAAATTACGACTCCGGAAAATGTCCTTTAACCTTGTTCTGATGTGATGAACACAAGAAAAATTTGAAATTCCACAAAACAAATCATCCTGAGATAGCTATTTTTTCAAGTTTTGTAATTTCTCAGCTATTATTTTAAATGAAATTCCACTCTTCACTCAACTTTTCAAAATATTTTGATTCAATGTTCGATCTGATCCGATGGTTATTTTAGTCTATTTAAATAGATCAGTGTATTAAATTTCGGGACGAATCGGAATTGAAACACTCATGTAGATCATGATTTTGAGCACACACATATAGTATCGAATTAAATTCAATTAAATGCTAAAAACCATGCAAAAATATATAAAGAATACCAAATAATCCTGGAAAAATCTGAGAATAGTGCACCTACCTGTGATGGAGACCCTCGCCGAATCCAAAAGCTGAAAATTCTGAAAAATCTCCCCGACGCTCGATCCTGCGTCCTTTCTTCCCTTTCTTTCTTTGTTTTTGTTTTTTATTTCCACCACGTTGATCGCGCTCCTTGTCTTTAGGATGCGTAGATTCGAGGTATACGCTTTGTCGCACCCTTTTTTATAATGAAGAAGACCCAAAGAACACTCCAATAATTCTTGATTGTATGATGCCTTGGAGAAGAAGAAGGAATTCAAGAATTCCTTTTTTGAAGAACACTTGAGAGAGAGATCACACTTCAAGGGAGAAAAGAAAAGAAAATTTCTTGGGAGGAGAGAGAAAATGGACGAATTTGGATTTTTCCCCTTTTCTGGATTGTTTGCTTTGATTTTTATATAAAAAAAAGTTAGGGTTAAGAGATAAATAGCAATTTCCAATGTGAGAGCTCCCTTTTTGGCTTGTTTCTAATTTTTCCCTCTTGCTTTCTTTCTTTCTTGTTTCCAAATTGGATTTGATTCCAATCTTAATTTCTTGTCAATCAAGACATGTTATTCTCATTCCACATTGCTTCTTTGGAAGAAAACCTTTTTAAGCAATCATTCATCTTTTCCTTCTTTCATTCTTTTCATTTTTTATTCTTTTTTATTTTTCTTTTAACAAATATGATGTCACCATTGTGACATCATCAAGGTGGGTGCTCAACTCATGTGGGTCAACCATGTGGACCGCCCACCATGGTGGTTGACCCATATGGGTGAACCCACATGAGCTCCATCTTTGCGGGCTTTAGCCCAATGGGCCATTTCACACGGGTTTCGGGTTTTTCCGTAAAAAATCAATAAAATCTTTCTAAATTCAACATTCTATATATGGACCCAACGCATTTGACATTTATGGTGCATCCCTCACACATGATCGGACCATCTTTTTTGGGAAATAACTTTTCAGACCAAAATGCCCCTACTTGACTGTTAGACATCCAAATGCGACCAAAATACCCTCAGATTGGTTCACCCCTAAAGGAAAAAATTAAAAATGGAAAGTCTTTGTGGTCAAACTTCAAAAATAGAAACTTTTAAAATTGGGTCCTTTTGGTGAGCAATATTAAACAGAATCATTTGGTATCCCCTGAAAATACCCAAAATGCCCTCAACACTTAAAATTTCCAAATTAAGCGAAATTCCTGAGAAATTCTAAATTTAGCAGGTTTTCCAAAATTCAGGAAATCATTCATAATCTCTCAGACATATTTCGGGGATCAACCCCAAGGTGCTAGAATTTTGGCGAGACTAGGGAAAACCCTGAGAAATTCTAAAAATAGCAGATTTTTGAAAATTTATGAACGGACTCAAGATTTCTTAGACACAACTTAGGGACCAAATATGATATGTTTGGAAATGTCTAAAATACCCCCGAAGTGCAAGACTAAGAGAAAATCTTGAGAGATCTAAATTTAGCAGGTTTCCCAAAGCTTACGAAATTACTCATAATCCATCAGCCGTACCCTCGAGATGGTTTTGGACATATGAGAAATGATTGAAATATCCATAAGATGATGAAAATATGGAAGTCCCATGAGTTTCTAAAAATAGCAGCTTTTTCAAAATTTGTAAAATCACTCAAGATTTCTCAAATATAACTCGGGGGTCAAACGAGACACATCGGGAATGACCAAAATACCCCTGCAGTGCAAAATAGGCAAAAATGAGAGAAACCCTGAAAATTCTAAAAATAGCAGGTTTTTTCATTTGCTTGGAAACTTGAACTTTCATCTTTCAGAGGCCAAAGGAACCCCCTAGAGACCTTCAGGATTGCGAATCAACTTCAAAACTCTCATAATGAAATGAAATCTACCCTAAAATGTATGGATGCCTAATCTAATGCTGAATACGGATATAAAAATTGATAATACTACCAAATCTTTTGCTTTTTAAAGCCTAGCAAAATGGGGGTGTCTACAGGTTGCGATTCGATGCCGAAACTTGCGAATCATAGAGCCTTTGGTATTCCTTAGATGGTTAGGAATCGAAAATCCTTGAAATAAAAAATCATCAACTTCAACAAATTGAACTACCTCACTCCATGTCTTTGGAACCGTTGGATTACGGCTTCCCATCGTAGGAACCATTAGAGCCCCATTTAGGAACACTTGTGTCATGTTGTATTATAGGTTTAGGGTGTCCTAGAGTTAGGGAGATAGCCTCATCACGACCGATTGCTATTATTAGCAATTGAGTCATAGATCTAGTTACAATAGTCACCCAATTTTTTCGTAGGACAAACCTAGTTACCTAGGATGTAGGTTAACCTGCATTAGTCTAAGGGACAACTTGCACTTAGATAGGATCATATAGCATCTTAGATGAGGTCCTAGGATAATAAAGTCTTTAACTTGAATTAAATAACTTCTCTTAAAACTGTTGAAACAATCAATCCAGTCTAGATCGGTGTCTTAGATGAGTTAGGCATAAGTAGCTTAGCTTAGGTGCACCGAACTACGTCGACTCTGATTCCAGTGAGGCTTGGGTACGTAGGCAGCTTGGATGTTTGATGGCATACCAATCACGAGTCGGCTCCACACATAAGTGGTGGGGTTTTCTACATTAATCCTTAAATTAAAAGTAATTAAATCACTTAGGACTTTCCATGAAATTAGAATTTTAGAAGAACTTTCACTTAGGTAGAATTCAATCAAATTAAGAAAATCAAGATACACATTTAGGAATTACACTGAAATTAGATCTTATGATGCATGTCACATAGTTCGCACATTAATATAGAGTTAAATGAGCCATTTAAAAGAAATTCAAAAGAGTTAACTTTTGGAATTGAAGACCGATTATCGGGCAGGAATGGTGCATGTGGTGGTAACTCCCCATACCTTCCATTCTCGTAACCAGGTAACGAGTCTAGATTTCTGGTCAATTATGGGTCCTAGATTCCTCATCTAGGTGGCGACTCTGTCACTCTCTTTTGTGTGGAATTCAGATTGCCTTAGTGTAGACACCCAATTTTGACCAAGCCCTAAAAACAAAAACAAAGAAAACAAAAAAGCGACTCTGTCACTTTCTTTTGTGTGGAAAATCCCTGAGCAGCTGGACCCGGATAAGTCATCGAGAAAAGAAAAGAAAAAATAAATAATAATAACCTATAAATTAGCAGCTTAAGGCTCGGGGGTTAAATCTTAGATAGTTCGAGACCGTAAGTGGGCCCCATGAAGTTTCGTCGAGATTCGACAGAATATACCTGGGTAATGGGGTTTATTTCGAAAAATAGTGCAGAAGAGGGTCGAATTAGTCAAGTCGGGGGGTGCCCTGGGCAGAGAAAAGCCAGTGAAAATAATCCAAGAGAGGGCTGTTCTGGGAAAGAAAGGGTTGTGAAAATTCGATTTCTTTTTTATCAAGAAAACCTCACCCCATCTATAAAATGCCATTTAATTAGGGTTTTGAGGGGAGCTCTCACATTCTCATTTTTGCTCGTTGCTACGAGAGAGCAGAGAAGAAAAAAAAGAAAAAAAAAGCTCCGGCCTCCTTCACCGGCGGTGCCTCCACCAGCTACCATCATCGGCACCACCACCATCTCTACCACCATCTTCTCTACCTCCACAACCTCCACTACATCCATACCTTCCCATCATCTCTACCTCTCAAACCCTTCAAATCCATTTTCGTCATCTTCTTTCACCAAATCCGGTGAGCCCACGGCCATGAAATCCGGCGAATCCGAGACCATCACCACCATTTTTGCCGACCCCATCAACCATCCGTCCACCCACCATTTTTTGTCTACTCGAAAAACCCATTTCCCTACCCAAATCTCCATTGATTCCGGCAAATCCGCCGGAGCTCCGACCCCCATCTCCGATTCTGCAAACCATCCAAACCCTCATCGGCCAGCCACCCCCATACATCTACCACCATCTTCTCCCTCATCCCCAAGAAAAGAAAAATAAAAAAAGAAGGAAAGGGTTTTCTCATTAGCAAGAGAAAATAGAGACAGAGAGAAAACAGAGAGAGGAGAGCTCGGCCCGACCTTGTCTTCTCCGGTGCCTCGCCGGAGCTCCGGCCTCCCAAGCTGCCGCCCATACCACCATCTCCGGCCTCCCAAGCTATCATCTCCACCATTTCTTCATTTCCACCATTGATTCCCATCATCTGCAATTTTGAAACCCCCATCCACACCCCTTCATCTTCTCCAAACCCATTCCATTTTCCCTCAAACCCATCTCAGCCATCATTTATCCCCCAAACCCATTTCATTTCCTCTAACCCTTTTTCACTCCCAATTACCATCCCCATTGCCCTAGATTTGAGGCTTTGGGTAAGAATAAGAAGAAGAAGAAGAAGAAGAAATTGACGAAAAGAAGGGAGAATTGGGGTCCGGTCATGCATCTCCACCACCGATTCTCATCTCTGCAGAACCCATTCTCTCCCTTACCCATTCATATAAAGACTCATCTCCATTAAAGCCCTAGCTACCTTCTTTCATCTTTGAAACCTTATTCTATTTGGAGAAACCCTATATCTAAATTCCATGGCTAGCTACCATAGCTGACCACCACCTCCTTCCATCAGCCCTTTTCCATCAAAGGGGTGTGTAGAGAAAGTTAGAAGAAAAGAAAAATTGGAAGAGGGTTTTAGTCTTTTCATTTCTAAGAGTTCCACCATCAACAGTTCATCCGCCACCATTGCTGCCCTTATCTCCGACACAAAATCCGGCAATCTCCGCGGAATCCGGCGATCGCTATCCCTTGATCTTTAATTGCTGGGTTCGTCTCATCTTGGCCTTCGGATATTGATTCAGGTAATTGCTATCCTTTGATCTTAATCCCTGTGTCTAATAATTTGATGGTTTCCCTCTCTTGCCAATGCTTGCTGCCATGTTGATTGTGTTTTATTGGATCACTAGCTGTCTGATTACATAATCGATAGGGTCAGATCTTACTCTTGATCTTTGCCCTTAATTTTTAGTGATGATCCCTGCTAGCAACCCTCATTTCTAATGTTTTCTTCAGGCCTACTATCGGTATGACCATGTTTTAATGAATGAATACACCTGTTGGTTGATCTTTTATTGTTCGAAGGATTGTGGTAATTTCTCTTTTCTGGTATATGTTTGACAAATGAACGAGGGGTTGGGGTTGCTATTAAAAACATGGTAATGTCAATATTAAGAGACTAAGGATGTGGACATGATAGCAGCACCACCGCTGTTTATTAATCACATGAGATCAATTTATCCCTTATTCTAACTGGATGAGGCTTTAATTGTAGGAGATAAGAGAAGTTGGATGATTGTCAAAATAGAGCAGCACTTATACCAGTGTTTTGGTGTTCCTGTCCATGCTACAAATATCACTATATTCTGTTGGTTGCACCAGTTTAGCTTGCCCATCCTGTTTCGATAATTCCTCCTTGCATTTATGTTTCCCTTGAACCATCAGTGAACATAAGTCCTTTGGGGTTGTCAATACCATTTGATCTTGCCATCGATTCCCAGAAACTGTCATCGGGGTTCGGGCTATGACGGAATGCTTCTTGAGCCAACCCCTTCCCTTCCTGCCTTAGAGTTTTCACAGGTTAAGGGATTTCTTCCTCTTTAGAGTCTGTCATAGAGAGTTTAGGAGTCTGTCCTACTACCCTAGAGTTTAGGAGTCTGTCCTACCCTTTTAAAGTTTAGGAGTCTGTCCTACCCTTTTAAAATTCATCAGTCTGTCCTACCTCTATAGAATATAGGATTCTGTCCAACCTTCATAGAGTTTAGGATTCCGTCCTTCCATCTTTGAGAGTCAATCTTTCAGGAGTCTGTCTTATCATCATAGGGGTTAGGATTCTGTCTATCTTTTCATCAAGTTATGTGATTTTTTATCCGCTCTTGCAAGGTATAGGATGCTGTCCAATCCTTGCAGAGTCGTGATTCTGTTCAATTCCCCCGCAAAGCATAGGATGCTGTCCAACCTTTGCGGGATATCAGGAGTCTATCCTACCCTTATGATGATAGGATTCTGTCCTCTTGTGTCAAAAATTCAAAAACACTTCAAAAACATCTAAAGAACCAAAAATCTCAAAAATCAAGAGTCATTAGGAGTAGTTAGGAAATTCTAGTCCAAACTACGGATGGCTTGATCCCTAGCTGAGGGGTACGTAGGCAACTCAGGCTTGCAGCTGGCATCCTGAGTTCAGTCATAACTCTCACAACTTTCACAACTTTCATAACTTCACAACTTTCACAACTTCAAAAACTTCTATAAGCTTCAAAACCTTCCAAAAACTACAAAAATTCTTCAAAATAACCTTACCAACAATTTTCAAAAGATCTTCCCATAGAGTTAGGAGTCTGTCCTAGGCGTTTGGGGTGTCTTAGAGTTAGGAGTCTGTCCTGTTTGTGTTGATATGCTGAGTCTTGTCGTGTGAGTGTCCTCAGAGTTAGGAGGCCTCGAGTCGTGGTCGGTTAGACACTTAGTCGAGCCGATGGCTAGACTAGAATGCGCTTAGATAGCCCATGGTTTTCCTTAGGAAGCTCAGCCTAGTCACACATAGGGTGTAGGGTCCACTTGCATTAGTTAGAGCATATAGGGAGTCCTAAAAATTACCATTCACTTGAACTTAAGTAATGACGCAAGAAGCTTTAAAAACTAGTCAGGTCTAGTTGATTGAGTCTAGGATAGCGGTCCTAGAGGGTTAGGCATTGTAGTTTAGCATAGGTCGCCGAACTACGTTGACTCTGATTCTTCCCGAGGCCGGGATACGTAGTGCAGCCAGGATGGATGGCCATCTTGGTCCGAGTCAAGTATCACCTTAGAGTTTAGGGTTTGTCGTGTCGAGTCATGGGTTGTGCTGCATGTTTTGCTGTGTTTTCTTACTTTCATGTACAGATCCTATACCTTTAGCTGTAGCATGCGTGTGTTTGTCCACCAGAACTTAGACACCAATCAGGTATGACACTCATAACCTAGCTATTCTTAGGTGGCATGTCTTTCATTTTCTTTTGTGTGTGCTTCTTATTCATCTCCGAGACATGCATGATTAGCTAGACGTTATCTCGGGGATATTCGTTCCCATTTCGCATGATTTTTGCCCAAAACTCTTCAAGGTTAATAATAAATGGCATAAGAGACCAGGTACTTGCACTTGGGCGAATTGAGGGCGCTTAACCCCTTCCCCATTCGTCATCAGGCATGGACCTTTTGTATCTTTGGTTATCTGTTGCGACAGAGCACAACATGGGATCCAGGGCCTACTTCCTTGGATGGCGACTCTTTCTTTGTTTAAGGTACGCCTCGAATCCGGGCTAGTCCCCGAATCGAGAGGTATCTCACTTTACATTGCCACTCATGTTGTGAGGGGCACTCTTTCGAGAGTTCCTTGGTGGAGCTCTCCTTCACGTGGATGATCTAGAGACTCTCTGGGGGGCCCGTCCCTCCTCCTCTCTCGGATCGGGGTCCACACTTAGTGATCCCAAGTTCACGGAAAAGATGAATTAGATCACACCTTGCTAGGCTCGACGGCTTACCCCTGCCCTTATGGGTATTGGGTTGCACGTTTGTTTGAACCCTATGGCTTGGTTGCTGTCTGCTTGGTTGGGTAATTAAAATAATTAATAAAAGGCACACGCCATTCGCGTGGGTACGAGAGACCAAGAGAGAGCGTCGCGGCTCGCGTCTCACCCCTCTCGCGGGATCGGGTCCCACACACACCAACTATGACCATGCACACATCCACATCACCATATTCATACTATCCAATTTATTATAAACACATTGCATACACACACATTCATTACCACAAGAGTGGTCGGCACTCCCAAATGGGAGGGACCCACTCCAAAACTTCTTTATACCAAAGAATAAAGTGCGTAGTAATAAAATGACAATATTTTCTTTTGTATTGATGGATAAGGGTCGTGGGTTTTCTCAGGTAACAGAGTTTTTCTACTCAGCAAGGAGAGGATGGAGGATATGGATGTGTGGTCTTCTCACAGGGTGTAGAGGACAATGAGCAACAAGATCTTGAGGCGGTGGAAGATTGTGGAAAGAAGGTGAAATAACCATCTTCAACTTGTTGAAGAAGAACACCATCTCCCATCGATGAAAACCCTTGAACTCACAAAGAAATAAGAGAAAGAAAACTGAAACTCTTTTATTCAATGAAATTAAAGATGTTTTCTACATACACAAATGTCTCACATTTATAGACTTTTAACTTACCTAACTTGACTAGAATTAGGACTCCTAACTTAGCAAGAATTCTAATTATAACTCCTAACATATTTAGTCCAGGGCTCTTAACTTACCTAACTAGGAAAACATATGTAATTGTCCTACATCAGTCCCCATCACTAGAATGAAACTCGAGCACGTCACTTGAATGAAACTCGTCCTCGTGTCTAGCTATGGTTACTTCCCCATGAATTAGGTTTATGTCATATACCAATAACAATGTACAACGTATGTCCAATATACATGTCAACGGCATCGCACAAGCCTTCATCTTGATAATACTTTTTTAAACGGTATATGATGTCATGATGAAGACTTTGATTCCTCTCGTTTTGACATGAATATGAAAACCCAGATAATCAAAACTGGATATCTCACAGAAGAACTAACTCGTGATCATCATATGTTACCTCTGATTTGTGCGCATCAATTACTAATTTCACCACAACATCGAGCTTCCACCGAAGTTCTTGCAACGATCGTTCCATTTTGAGGCATAATTCTCATTCAGCATATAAGTGGCGTGCCAATTCTCCTACGTGACTGTTGAGTTCATCCTTGGTGACCTGAAGATCTTCAGTGGATGGATCTGGATACCCACACGAACTTCGTCTAGTGATTCAGGCTCTCCAAGCGTGTTGGATTACATTTGTGCCATGATTGAGGCACAAGTAATCACCCCAAGCAATCTTTTGATAAAACGAACTCTAAATTATTATGGTGGAAGTGACATACCTATTGTATTTATTTCGGGCATGATACAAGCATCATGTCTTTTGGATGATATGACAGGCATCTTTCCTCTTGGCACGGTCCATGGCCTTTTGGACTTTTTCTTCATGTTCCAGTCTAGTCAGGAGCTTCAAGCTCTCTTGATAAGTTACGCATGCAAATTCTTTTACAAATGGATCACGTACTTTTTCCCAACTACTGGACAATGGTTGCCGCATTCTATATTGTTTATGTTCATTTTTCATCAACATAGATCTGGCATGAAATCCCATAGTCTCTCTGGCATATTTAAATGTTGTTCCTTCTGACAATCCTCAACGACATCTATCCATTCCGAGCATGTGGCCTTGTAATCATCATATACAAAGAAGGGCAGGATGAATGGTAGCTCTACGAGTGAAAATGGGATTTACGACTAAAACTAGGATGATTCAATTGGTTAATAGAGAGGGGGAAGTAGACTATGGCTGACAAAGGTGTAAAATGCCTAAAATAAGGAAGAAAAAGAGGTTTCGGGTGGGGGTGGTGTGGTTATTCTCAGGCTGAGTTCTTACCACAAACAAACCTATAATAGAGGTTTTTTTTTTTGGATGCGATGGATCGGTTTTTGTTGTTAAAGTATAAAAAGATTAAATAACACCTTTCTTCAATAGCTTAAGCTTTTGGAGTAACTGATCGTTTCACATGGTATCAGAGCAAATGCCTGGGTTCAAACCTCCTTGATAGAAAAATCCACATGCAATGGCCTAACCCAAAAAGTTAACCACATGTGCCACGTGTAGGCCAACCCTCAAAGAGGGGCCACACGTGAGGGGAAGTGTTAAAGTATAAAAGATAAATAACACCTTTCTCCAATAACTTAAGCTTTTGGAGTAACTGGTCATTTCTGTATGTAATGAGGTGAGAAAACTAACCTGAATTTTGGGTGTGGCAGATGAAATTTTGGGTTCGTTAGAACAGCATCGAACTGAAATAGAGGAAGCTTGACCGTTTGTGTGGCAAATCTGTACCAAAAAATTTGGGCCCCTTAGTTGACAGTGATTTGCAAGAGGATTTGATCTGAGAAGAAACCTCGCTCTGATACCACTTGACGCAGCGAAAGCATACAGAAAGAAGGTGAAGATCACCATCACTTGAAGAAAAACATTGTCTCCCTCTGATGGAAACCCTTGAATCCAAAAGGAAATAGGAGAAAAAACCGAAACTTAGTTTTTATTCAATGAAAGATGTTTTCTACATACACAAACGTCTCATATTTATAGATTTTTTAGTAGGATTAATCCCTTCGTAATCTTCATTTATTCTTTCTCACATAGTGGCATTGATTTGCCAAACTATTGTGTGCATCTTGTAGTAGGTTGGCAAGGAGGCCATGATCAAACTTGCCATCTCGTTGGCCATTGTTTATACCCTTGTGTAGAAAATCCCACATGCCCAATTTGATCTACACTCTACAAACACCAATTAAAGTGTTTCTAATAAGAGCTCTTTACTTGATTGGGATTTTTTTACTGTGGAGAGAATAACCATATCTCTTTATTTTAGGAAGTTGTTCCTTTAGTTTAGGATTAGGAGTCATCTGATTACTTTATTTTAGGAGAGTTGGAGACTATTATAAATAATACTTCTTTTGTAATTAGGAGGGAACGCATGTAATAATAATATCTTCTTGCATGTGTCACGGGGACACAGTCAGTATTAAAATCCAAACTCGCCTCATCTCATTACGTCTTGGAAAGTAGTCGCTAAGAGAACCATTGGTGGACATTCATGGCTAAACTGGTTGGTTGGCTTATCTCTTATAGGGGGGTTGGCCCCGTGACATGCTGACTCCTCCCTCAATAGGCCTAGCAGCTATGGGTCGAAACCTTGGTGGTTTGCTTATGGGTTGTTATAAGAGGACTTGCTTGTCCGTGCGAGGCACACAACAGGAAATCATACCGCAGTTCATGTGCGTACCCTAAGAAAGCTTTGGGTGCGGACTGAGAGTTATCCAAAGGGATGCTCCAGTTTCTTTGGTCGAGGACGGGGACCAAAGATAATGTATGTTGGGTTGGGTTCTCACATGTATTGTATTTACGGATCATTGCAGGAGGCTAGCTATACTATTTGCCTTATGTACCGCGGTTGGTCTTTTGGTGTCCCCCATTGGCGATTTTCCCATGTATAATAACAAAGTAAGAAAATATCGAAAGTCTAACCACTATTGACCATTAGATCAGATCAACCAATGGCCATGAGATGAGTAAAGTAGAAGACGTGTAAAGTAGGACTAAACTAGAAGACGTGTTGAATAGACGTCACAACTTAATTTGCCAGAAGACGTGTGGAATAGACGTCACAACATACTTTGCCAGAAGACGTGAGGAATAGACATCACGACATACTTTGCCAGAAGACGTGTGGAATAGATGCTAACCATTTCACTATATATATTTAAGAGAACTCTGTATGCTCTCTCACCAAAAGAAGACTGTATACACCCCATTTTGACCGAACCTTAAACTTTTGTTTTGAATAAAAACCCTAGTAAACTAGTGAATTAGGATCCCAAATTGTACCATAGAGTAGCTTAGGATCCCAAGTAGGTCCCTGTAAACCAACCAATTTTTACACTAGAGTAGAAAGGGGGGTGCGTTATCCCTGTAATGTCGCCCATGAAAAATTTTATATGAAATTACCCAATTTTTTAGTTAAAACATAACATATACATGAATAGGGGGTTTCTCCAAGGTAACTAAAGGGGCAAAATGTTTCTTTTAGTTAATTTTTTTTTAAATTGTTTTTCCAAATGGCCACCCTTTTGCAACCAAAACTAAAGTAAATTTTTTGAAAATGGGGCCGTCCTATAAACTAATGGGGGATAAAAATTAAGGAAAAACTCTATAAATAGAGCATTTGGGCTCTCATTGGCAAAAAAATTAGGGTTCTTCATCTCTTTTGGAGAGAGAAGATTCTAGAGAGAGAGAGCTTTCTAGAGAGAGAGAATTCTAGAGTGAGAAAGAGTTTTAGAGAGAGAAAGAAGAGGATCTAGAGAGAGAAAGAAGGAGGAGAATAAGCTTTCAAGGAGAGATCTAAGAGAAGAGCACAGTGTTAGCAGATTTTGAGTTTTCTTTGCAAATCTGACCTAAAATGAGAAATCTAAGTGGAATATGCTTAAAAATAGTTAGATCTAGCAACCTAAGGCTACAATTTACCAAAATATATTTAAAAACATGTCTCATATGAAGATCTAAAGTAATTCACCTCAGATTTTGTGTTCTAGTTGAATTTCGATGTGAAAATAGCAAAACTATGTACTCTTCAGGCTCTTTTTGCCATTTTTATCAATTTTTAGTTGGAATTTATAAGAGTTTCTCATATAAAGGTGTAGATATCATTGAGATCTTCGATTTGGCATATTATGACCCAAAATTGGCTAAGAAACGAAGAAGTTATGCCAATTTTAAGATTTCAGCTGAAAATTTGGGTTAAAATGGTGAATTCTTAGATATTTTTATGAAAACCTTTAGATCTGATGAGTTAGGCTTTGGAATTCAAAAATATATGTATTAATATGTGTGTGATGTGAATATCTAATGAAATCCATGATAGATCTAAGGTTTTGATGTGAAATGCTCTTGTAAGATGTTGAAAATGTTGAAATACATGCTGTCCAAATTTGTATTTGTGCTTTTTCGTTAAATTTCAGTTAGAATTTGTAAAAGTGATACACATTAAAGTTGTAGATTTTTTCAATCGATTTGATATATTTTAAGCTAAAATTGGGTTAGAAATGAAAATGTTATGACATTTTTAAGGTTTCAGCAAAAAACACCCAATTTTCAGCTTGCGGCTTGACCAGAGATGGCCATTTTCTGGACACTTTCGGCCAAATCCAGTAGGAGTTTTCAACTCGGAAAGTTTTCATCAATGAATTTTATTAAACTTTGGTGTTGAACACTTTTCCTAAAAATGTGTTTTGGGTTCTCTTTTCGGCTAAAAAAAATTAAAACTTTTCAAAACAAAACTGCATAAATGAAATATGAAATCAACAAAATAATGGCCGTGTTTCGGATACTTCCAGCTAGAACTGGCCGAAGTGCATAACTAATCAAATGTTCCCTGATGTGTGCCCTACAACTTTGATATATGTCACTTTTGCTAGTTTTGCCATTTGGATAGTGTGATTTTTAATACAAATTTTCAGCTTCCATGTAGAATGCAAATGCATGCTTTTGATACTTGATTCATGCTTAGCCTAGTTTGTGATGGATGAGATAAAATGCTTTGAATGTTTTGAGTTTGGTTTCTGATTTTATACATATTATAGGCTTTCACTCATGCATAAGTTAATTGTTTTGAGTCTTGCTATGTTTGGATGCCTTGAATTCCATGCTTTGTGATGCAAACATGTTAAATGCTTGCAAGTGGAAATCAAAACTGAAATAAAAGATGTGAATATGATTAACTAAAAGATCTTAGGAGGCAAGCTCACATACAATACAAAGTTACTAATAGGAGGCATACTTGGCCTCATTTATAGAACCCTCTCTAAGTTGTACCCCAACTTGTACCCCATACTAGTTGGAGACCAACTTGGTCTGTTAGTTGCATAATCCCTTATTTATTATTGCAAGGGCAATGATAGGGATACTTGGAGCCCACCTTTGTGTCTAGGAGACTTGGCTAGTCTCACTAGCACCCTTGTTTATTTCTTCTGTGTTTAGGAGACATGTCTTTGACTTATTTGCCCCCCTTTATAGAGTTGTGAGATACTCTCTGACTTATTTGCACCTCATTTATAAAGTTTTAGACATTCCATGTCTTATAAGCACCCCTGTTAGAATATATAGTTTAGGAGTTTGTCCTTTAGTGTTGTTGTCACTCCTCTTTGTTAGAGACTAGCTTAGTCTTATTAGACCTTTACCTGCTTAGGATCTTAGATCATTTTCATTTTTCTTTGGGACACTAGTTTACTCACTTGGGATATTTTCATTTTTTATCTTGGGACACTAGTTTACTTGTTTGAAATTATTTTCATTCTGACGTTACTTTACTTGTTTTAGGGTTTCCCTTCTAGCCCTAGGGTTTTGCCCTATGGTGTTGCTTTGTGTGTTCCCTTTGGCCTTTGACCAAAAGAGAGGAATTATTTGAAAAATTCAAAAATATTAAAAATTTAAAAATTTAAAAAACATTTGAAAACTTTAAAATCCAAAAATATTGAAACATTTTAAAATTCAAAAATATTTGAAAACATTCTGAAATGTCAAAGTTTTAGGAGCGTACTAGGAAAGTTTGTTTCCGAACTACGTTGGCTTGATCCCCTTCCACGAGGTACGTAGGCAGCTTGGGATCTTTATCCTAAGTCCAGCCAAACTTTGTAAATAGAACTTTATAAATCTTTCAAAAATCATTCAAACAACTTTAAAGCCTTGTTTTTTTTAAAAGATCTTCCTCTAGAGTTAGGAGTTTGTCCAAGATAGAGTGTTTTAGAGTTTAGGAGTTTGTCCTTGATGTGTTGTACGCTTTGTTTGTGTTTGTTTTGGGTGTTTTGTATTTGTGTTAAAGTTAGGAGTTTGTTTCGCCTATGTCCGGTCAGTAGGTGATACTCTTCACCGACTGATGATTAGAATAAGATGTGTTAGTGATCCCATTGTTTTTCGTAGGACACACAGCCTAGTTGCACATATGATATACGAACCACCTGCATTAGTTTGGGGCTTAAAACTTGCATTTAGTTAGGGCATATAGAGAGTCCTAAAAGTTACAATCCACTTGAACTTAAGTAATCGCACAAGAAGTTTTAACAACTAGTTGAGTCTAGTTGATCGAGTCTAGGATAGCGGGCTTAGATGTGTTAGGCATCGTAGTTTAGAATAGGCGCGCGAGAACTACATGGCCTTGATTCTTGTAGAGGCGATGATACGTAGGCGGCTTTTAATGAACATCAGACTATCTAAAGATTCGGGCTCAAAAAATAATTAGAGTCTTAGGGTTTATTATCTTAGAGTCATAGGGATTTGTAGTCTGGTACTCGTTTGTATGTTTGAGTGTTTTCTCTCTTTTGATATATCTCTTGTGTGATTTTGGCTATGTGGCTTGCTGCTTATGTCATGTATAGGTTCATACTAGTGTGTTCCCCTCTGACATGTTGAGTGATTACTTTCTTTAGGTGATTCACATGCTTAGCTGTAGCATTTGCATGCTTGTCTTATATAGCTTACTGCTTATTCCTATGTTTAGCTGTAGCTCTCACATGTTTAGCTGTAGTATTTACCAGCTTACTCATCTTAATCACATGTTTAGCTGTAACTCTCACATGTTTAGCTATAGCATTTACCTGTTTACTTATCTTGATCACATGTTTAGTTGTAGCTCCTTTACTGCTTTCCAGTTTATTATATCTCATCATATCTGCTCTTTTATCACCTGCTTAGTTGTAGGTGTGTATGCGTATGTTTACTGCTTTCCTAGATGTGATGAGTTAGGACTAGATGGGATGTATAGAGACCGGAAGTAGGGTTATCTGTTATCGGATTGACTTTATTTTTCTTCGCCTCTTTGAGAGACAGTGGATTCGAGTGATCATTCTAATAATAGATGATACTAGTTCTAGCTCTCTTTAGGCATGGATGTTAGATGTGATGTGTGGAGATAGATAGCAGGGTTATTTGGTATTGGATGAACTCTAATTTCCTTCGTCTCTTTGAGAGACGGTGGATTCTAGTGTTTATTCCAATGTTAGGTGATACTGATATCATTTCTCTTTAGGACTTGTTTGTTTTCTTTTGCCCATCCTCGGGTCATGCATATGTAGGTAGACGTTTTCTCGGAGATATTTGTTCCCATTTCAGATGATTTTTGTCCAAAACTCTTCAAAGTTAATTAAAAAATAGTATAAGAGAGCGAGTGCGCTCGGGCTAGTTGGATGCCTAACACCTTCCCAACTCGTAATCAGGCATTGATGCAAATTATATCTCTGGATTTATCCATTGCACAGAGCATTTGTTTTGGTTCCAGGGCCTATCCATGGATGGCGACTCTGAGGTATTTTAGGTACGTCTTGGTTTTGAGACTGTCGTCTCCGGATCAAGAGTTATCTCATATATATTACCACTCGTGCTGTGCTATGAGGGTGACACCTGTTTTGAGAGTTCCTTGGTAGAGCTCTTCTTCACATCTGGAGATCTTAGAGGTTGACGGGGACTCGTTCCTAGCCGCCTCCTCAGGATCGAGGTCCACAAAGACGTGTGGAATAGACGTCAGTGCCAGAAGCAATGTGGAAGAGACATCCCAACATTCTTTGGCAGAAGGTGTGTGGAATAGATGCTAACCATTTTCACTATATATATATATATATGTGATATCTATGTATGCTCTCTCTCTACTCCTCCCTTTTATCGAGGTCCACAAAGACGTGTGGAATAGACGTCAGTGCCAGAAGCAATGTGGAAGAGACATCCCAACATTCTTTGGCAGAAGGTGTGGAATAGATGCTAACCATTTTCAATATATATATATATATATATATATATATATATGTGATATCTATGTATGCTCTCTCTCTACTCCTCCCTTTTATCCTATTTATCATTCCCTCTCTCTGTCTCTCAAATTCCCACTTTTTTCTCAAAACAAAAAAATTGAAGAAATAGTGTTTAGTCAGTTTCTATTTCGATCCAAACCCATATGAGGAAAACAATCATTTAAAAATTATTCGGTAACCCCTCTTGCCGAAAATCCTGAAATGCAGATTCCCCATGATCAAGGACGGATCCGGGGGGTCGGGGGGCAATTGCCCCTCCTAAAATTTTGGCCCTAATTTTTTTAATCATAGAAAGTTTGGCTTTTGGAACGCAACGACCCTCTTAAATTTCAGCCACCCCCTAAACTTTCTCTTCCAAACGTTATCTGTTTACTCCCCTAAAATTTCTCCTTCTAATTTTTCTACAGGATATGTTTCCCTAAACTGCAGATATTCCCTTAAAATCTCTCTCTCTCTCTCACTCTCTCATTACACCGGTTAAACTTTGTACTTCTCTTCATCCCAAAATAAATCTACTGTTTTGTTAGAACTATTGAAATCCCTAATCACTTCATTTTGGGTTTTTTCCAGCTATTTGATCATCTGCTTGTCTTTGAATATGGAAATATGACTGTGCGGTATTACTTTTATTAAATGTAGGCACTACCATGGTTTAATATTTGCACAAAGCTGACTTCTCTTCATTTATTTAATCGGCTTTTCAAAGCTTTTTAGGAGTAGTAACTTGTAATGGCCTTTTATATTAGTCAATTATAGTGCCAACATCAATACCCTTTTCTTTTATTTTCTTTTTGCTATTTTTGGGCTATTTTATTCCTTATCAATACTCTAGGTCTAGGATTTGTTTTTGTTATATCAATACCTTGGGAAATTGCTTTTTGGAAAAAAAGGACTGAACAATCTTGATCTAAATATTTTGAAGGATGTTTCCTTAATTTTATCCATTCTCATTGATGGATGCCCCTCTAATCAAATAGAGGTGCATTTTATCCATGCTCGTGCAGATATCAGGCCCTAAACGAAAGATGATCTTTTCTTTCACCGGGTTATAACTTGTGCAAGAGACTGTGACACTTGAACATCAAAATATTGTTTTGCTACGAAGAGACTAAAACACTTCAACTACGAAGACTTGAATCGCTCACCTTCTATCCGAGGACGGTGACTCTTTTGTTGATGACGACCTGAGACGACGACCCTATCACTTTTTGCGGCTATAAATTGAGAACCTATGTATCGTCTCTCTTCACTCCTCCCCATTTCTCCCTCCCTGTCTTGGCCTCTCGAGTTCTGTCTTTTTTTGGAAGGTATTTTCTCTCCGTATTTTTCCATTTACAAACTGAGACTTCTGATCTCGTTTGTTTTCTTCCATTTTTTTGTTTTCTTTTATTACGTGCATCATAAATAAGTAATCATTATCTCTTTTAATTGTTTGTGATTTTCTATTTTGGGGGAGTTAACTGATTCCTTCAATTTAGGAGTTTAGGGGTGTAGTCCTTATCTCTTTTTATTTAACTGAGATTTTTTTTACTGTGGAGAGAATAATCATATCTTTTTATTTTAGGAAGTTGTTCCTTTAGGTTAGGATTAGGAGGTCACCCGATTGCTTTATTTTAGGAGAGTTAGAGACTAATATAAATAATACTTCTTCTGTAATTGGGAGGGAATGAATGGAATAATAATCTCTTCTTGCATGTGTCACGGGGATGCAGTCAGTATTAAAATTCAAACTTGCCTCGTCTTATTGCGTCTTGGAAAGTAGTCGCTAAAAGAACCTTTGATGGACCCTCCTGGCGAAACTGGTTGGTTGGCTAATCTCTTATAGGGGGAGTTTGCCCCGTGACATGTTGACTCCTACCCCAATAAGCCCAGCAGGTGTGGGTCGAAACCTTGGTGGTTTGCTTGTGGGTTGTAAGAGGACTTGCTTGTGCGTGCGAGGCACACAACAGGAAATCATACTGCAACTCATGTGCGCGCCCTAAGGGAGTTTTGGGTGCCGACCGAGATTTATCCGAAGCGATGCTCCAATTTCTTTTGTCGAGGATGGGGTTCAAATGATACTGTTTGTTAGGTTGGGTTCCCACATGCATTGCGCGTATGGATCGGTGCTGGAGGCTAACTATACTATTTGCCTTCTAGACTATGGTTGGTCTTTTGGTATCCTCCATTGGGAATTTTTGCCATGTATAATAACAAAGTAAGAAAAGATCCAAAGTCTAACCACTGTTGATCATTAGATCAGATCAACCAATGGCCATGAGATGAGTAAAGTAGAAGACGTGTAGGGTAGAACTAAACTAGAAGACGAGTGGAATAGACGTCAGAACTTACTTTGTTAGAAGACGTGTGGAGTAAACGTCACAACATACTTTGCCAGAAGAAGTGTTGAATAGACGTCACGACATAATTTGCCAGAAGACGTGTGGAATAGACGGCCCAACATTCTTTGGCAGAAGATGTGTGGACTAGATGCTAACCATTTCACTATATATACAAGGATGGATGCAGGGGGGTCAGGGGGGCAATTCCCCCCCCCCCCCCCTGAAAATTGTCAAAATTTTCAAGAAGGCTTTGGCTATGTTTTTTTTTGGGCAGTGATAAATCGACTCCCAAATATCTTAAATCGACTCCCTATGTGTCTTTCTCTCTCCTCTGGGTTAGAGAGAGAACGAGGAGAGAGATAGACACATGGGGAGTCGATTTAAGATATGTGGGAGTCGATTTATCACTCCCCCCCTTTTCTTACAGACATGGAATCAAAAGTCCTTTGGCTCTCTTGCTTTTACCAAATATGTAGTTATTCAAACATGTGATTTGGCCAGCCATACCTTTCCTGACAGAGCTGCCACCAAACTCACAAAAATGCCAATCAAGAGAGGCTTGGCCAGAGAAACCCTTCTCTTGTGCAAATAAATAAAAATACCCACAAAATAACAAAAATGCCCTTCATAAAAAGATACTCCAAAAATCACAAAAATGACCTTCTAGAGACGAGCAGGGAGGCAAAACTATTTGGTGGCATTCCCTACTTTTGATTTTAGCACTCTGCATTTTCTTAAAGAGGGCAATATAACCTCAAGGGTAAAACCGGATTTTGAGCTCTTTACAGGACATTTAGGTGAAATCAAGACTGTTAATCTTCTAGAACATAATGAGATGACACAAATGGTCTGGGTCCCATCCTGAACGGGCATCCCATGCATAAGATATATCACTAGAACTAAAAATCAATGGTTTAGTTGTTCTTGGCATAATCCTAAACAAGATTTAGTGGATCAAGGGCCTAGGATCATTTGATCAAGGTGTTCTTAATGGCATTTGGCCAGAGTTATGATTCTTATTGGGATATAATGTTCTAGTTTCAAGGGGCTGTATTATTGAGAAGTTAGCATTGCCTGATTGACATTTTTTTGAATTATATGTGATTCAAAACAAAACAATGGACGATTCAGAACATCCGAAGTGAGATGCAACCTCATTGTAATACAGCGAGGCATAGCACATGTGAACCCCACCTTTGGTTGATCTGAATCTACATAAGTTTGAACTTGTCTTAGATCACCAGTCACCTAAAATTGTTGACGTAAAAAATAAATATTAATGATGTTTTTTATAAATTTTGAAAGCAATTTGAAATGGAATTTGTCTGAACTTTGTTTTTTTTTCAATGGTCAAGGCTTTTTTTTCTTCAATCTAGAGATGGAAGTTCAATCCAAGCTTACCTACAATTCTTTTTTATTATTGTATAGCAACCATTCTTTGCCCCCCATGGAGCAAATTCCTGGCTCTGCCCCTGTATATATATATATATATATATATATATATATATATATATATATATATATATATATATATATATATATGAGTACTCTGTAGGCTCTCTTACCACCAAAAGACGTGTGAAATAGATGTCACAACATACTTTGCTAGAAGACATGTGGAGTAGACGTCCCAACATTCTTTGGTAGAAGATGTGTGGAATAGATGCTAACCATTTTCACTATATATATGAGAACTCTATATGTATATATATGAGAACTCTATATGCTGTCTCACAACTCCTCCCCTTTATCCTATTTATCATTCCCTCTATCTCTATCTCTCAAATTCCCAATTTTTTATCAAAACAAAAAAAATCGAAGAAATAGTGTTTGGTGAGTTTCTATTTTGATCCAAAACCATATGAAGAAAACAATCATTTAAAAAGTTATCTAGTAACCCCTCCTGCCGAAAATCCTGAAATGCAGATTCCCCATGATCAAGGGCGGATCCAGAGGGTCGGGGGGCAATCGCCCCCCCTAAAATTTTGGCGCTAGTTTTTTGTTTTAGAAAAGTTTGGCTTTGGAACGCAACGACCCTCTGAAATTTCAGCCACCCCCTAAAATTTCTCCTCCAAACTTTATCTCTTTACTCCCTTAAAATTTCTCCTTCTAATTTATCTAAGCAACCATTCTTTGCCCCCTGTGGAGCAAATTCCTGGCTCCGCCCCTGTACACACACACACACACACACACATATATACACACACACACACACACACACACACACACACACATATATATATATATATATATATATATATATATAAGAAAACGGTTCCTACACACATGTGTAGATAAGTTATCTACACACTAACTTAAAATACAGTGGGGGCCACATTATTTGGGTGATCCAAACCATTCATTTTTAAGGCCCTCACATAGATAGGGTGTCCACAAAAAATCAGATCCATAGGATCATCCTAACCATTCGAACTGTGGAGGCAAAAAAATGGACTAATTTGTGAAGGTTTAAAGACATCCATTTTACCTCCACAAATCGTAGGGTTGGGATGATCCTATGGATCTGATTTTTTGTAGACACCCTATCTATGTGAGGGCCTTTAAAATGGATGGATTGGATCACCCAAACAATGTGGGCCCCCACTGTATTTTAAGCTAGTGTGTAGAGAACTCTCTACACATATGTGTAGGAACCGTTTCCTCCATATATATATATATATATATATGAGTACTCTGTAGGCTGTCTCACCACCAAAAGACGTGTGAAATAGACGTCACAACATACTTTGCTAGAAGACATGTGGAATAGACGTCCCAACATTCTTTGGCAGAAGATGTGTGGAATAGATGTTAACCATTTTCACTATATGCTCTCTCACAACTTCTCCCCTTTATCCTATTTATCATTCCCTCTATCTCTGTCTCTCAAATTCCCAATTTTTTATCAAAATAAAAAAAATCGAAGAAATAGTGTTTGGTCAGTTTCTATTTCGATCCAAAACCATATGAAGAAAACAATCATTTAAAAAGTTATCCGGTAACCCCTCCTGCAGAAAATCCTGAAATGCAGATTCCCCATGATCAAGGGCGGATCCAGAGGGTCGGGGGGCAATCGCCCCCCCTAAAATTTTGGCGCTAGTTTTTTTATTTTAGAAAAGTTTGGCTTTGGAACGCAACGACCCTCTGAAATTTCAGTCACCCCCTAAAATTTCTCCTCCAAACTTTATCTGTTTACTCCCTTAAAATTTCTCCTTCTAATTTACCTATAGGATATGTTTCCCTAAACTGTAGATATTCCCCTAAAATCTCTCTCTCTCTCTCTCTCTCATAACACTGGTTAAACTTGGTACCTCTCTTCATCCCAAAATAAATCTACTATTTTGGTAGAACTATTAAATCCCTAATCACTTCATTTTGGGTTTTTTCCAGCCATTTGATCATCAGCCATTTGATCATCTGCTTGTCTTTGAATATGGAGATATAACTGTGCGGTATTACTTTTATTAAATGTAGGCACTACCATGGTTTAATATTTGCACAAAGCCGATTTCTCTTCAGTTACTTAATCAGCTTCTCAAAACATTTTAGGAGTTGTAACTTCTAATAGCCTTTTATGTTAGTGCAATTATCAATACATAGTAGTACCAACATTAGTACCCATTTTATATTTTATTATTATTTTTGGGCTATTTTATCCTTATTAATACACTGGGTCTGGAAATTTTTTTGTTGTTATACCAATACCTTTGGAATTTTTTTTTTGAAAAAAGACTGAACAAAGTTGATCAGGTTGCCTACGTACCCCCGAAGAGTTGGGGATCAGGTCATGACGTAGTTCAGGTGCATAATGCCCCTGGTTTATAATGTGGTTGAAAGAATTGTTTGGTTTTAAAATGTTGGCGCAAAGGGCTCACAAAAGGATATTTTTAAACGTTGGGATTTTGGCTATAAAGGCTCAAACGTCCAAGGATGGCCTCCTGGTGTTTTGATGTACAAGCCTTTGAATGTTTAAGGTTCAGGACTTTGATTTTTTTTTTTTTGAGAGTCTGGCGGTATTTGCAAGCAAAACTTTAACCACAGTGCTCTACTTAAACTTATGCGCTTATCGAATATCTTGAATTTATGCTCAAGGTTATACAGCTCTCGATAGTCTCCAAATGTTGAAGACAATTATGATATTCAATCTATCTCCTATACTCCATCACTTGGGTCTTTGATTTTCTAAGATGTTGTCTTAGGGACACGTTCCCTTTTCCTTCTTATCTTTTTCTCATGCCTTTCTTTCTTTTGAATATTCTCTTTCTTTTGGACATAAAAATTGTCCTTACTATCTGAATACAATGACTTGAAATCCCACCAAGATGTACAACCCAAATGTTCTTCTTGGGGATCATGTTCTATGAATACAACTTTGCATCTGAAAACCTTCTCTCAATGTTCTCATCAGCTTCATTTGATGTCTGATGTTCATATCTCTCTCGAATCTTACTTTTTGATTGATATCTAAAGCTGACGGAGTCTTGCTTTTCACAACAACAAGGCATTCACCCTGTTTATCCTTATAGGATCAAGCAAGACTACTTCGACCCCCTCTAAATAGGTTTATCAATTCTTTGCGCTCCTTGGGAGATAAAGTTTTGCCAATCCATCTTTCTCGAGTTTCAGATTTCAATACCATTATCAAAAGCTTTGATTTCTTCTTTGAGTGGCTATGCTCGACGCTCTTCCTCTCGTTTGATCATGTTTCAGATCTTGAGGGGAATTTCGTCTGCATTCTCATCCGAGAAGGGTGTGTTTAATCATTTAAACATTAGATTTAAGAGTGAATCACAAGATTACTGATAATGCTAGAATCAAATCTTTATTTCAACAGAAATTTTAAGTACATTGATGACTCTTTTTTTTACGCACTTCAATGGGTTCTACATTGGATTTGACAAAATACAACACATTGACTTTGAATGAACAAGACTGACAAACATGACATACTCTTTTTTTTATCGACACAGTGAGACTTACCAACTTTGAGAGAGAAAATTTGGTGTACACTCATTGAAAGACAAACCTAACAAAACATGACACTTCTTCGTCAGTAAGGCACTGGCACTGAAAGTTTATGGGTAGCACCCCTTCCTCTATGACGTATGACTGGGAAGTCCAATCCTGGTACAGGTTCTGTTGACCTGGCTGGGTGAAATGAAAGGAAACTGGTTCAACAAATGGGTGAAGTCAGTTAGGTCTAACTCCTGTCATGGAAATGACAAACACTAACTTTAGTATGAGGCAATCTCGTTGAATGTTATACACAAGTTGAAACAAGAGATAATACAAACACATCTCTCCCTTCGGTAAGAACCAATAGCATAACAATTGTAAGAAAAGTCATGGTAAGATAAACACATGACTCATCAACATCGCTAAAGGATAGCAATCACACTGAAAATGTGTTGGGTAAAATTCGGCAGCATGACGGTCACACAAAAGGACCCCACAAGTCATCATAAGGGTATATGGATAAACTCGGTAGTATAGGACTCCCAGCAAGGATACTTGCACTCAAATGATGGTGGCAAGATAGGCTCACGAGTGAAAAACAGAATATGGTCATCGGAGATATGTAATCAAATAAAGGACTGACCATAAATGATGACATTTAGAGATGGGTTGAATTTGCAACCAAAAGATCGAAGGATAGATCATGACAATAAGAATGGTGACGAAAAGCTATCGATCTGATCATATTCCAAAAAATGAATGGATAAGGATAATTGATTAGATTAGGAAGGAAAACCTAACTAAGAAGTAAACCCTAATCTAATAATGTAAATACACAATGAAAAAATGGATCAATTTTATGAACAATAGATCACGAGATAGATTATGGATAAAGAGCCAATAATCTAATGAGTATCCACAGAATGGATAAATAGAAAGAATTGATAGATTAGGAAGAAGAACCTAACTAAGAGGTAGGCCCTAATCTAAATATCAATGTATAGGATATAGATCAATGATACAAGATATGAATAAGATCTATGATCAACAGATCAGAAAAAAGACCATGGTCATAACGATGACAAGTAGAATCATCGACCAAATCTAAATCTCAAAGAATATGACTGATTGGATTAGATAGGAAACATTACAAAGGAGTAAGCCCTAATCTAAATAATCAATATATACATATATATACATATATATCCTAACCAGGGGCACCAGCCCTAAATATAATCCCACAGAGTTAAGACACTTGACTCAAGACAGACATGTGAGTGTACTAGGACTGCGTCTGTAGCCACATAAAGTGAGCTACCCTAGTCTAAAAATAGGATAAGGCCCCTAAATCTAGGCTCCAACATGTGTAAGCAACACATATGTTCGTCCATAAATGCAAACAAAAGGACCATGCAATATATAGAGAGAGTAATGTCACGAGGTCCACCTGGCCGGGTGCATAGTTACTTGTATGCTGTGACTATCGCCCAGCATACGAACTATGTCCATTTTACACACAAGGTGTCCAGGTGTTGAGATACTACTGGTGCGGTGGCACTAGAAGGCGGGTATAGCCCTCACGGCTCCTACTTATAGTATCTCTCCGAGAGTAACCTGATAGTATATCCACAGCAGAAAAGTAACCACAAAACAGATAATATATGCAAGGGATGAAAGTGAGTGTGTGAGCCCTTGTTTTATTTTGTATCTATTTGGTGCCCCTGGATTCTAAGCGATTAGATTCCCATTTAACATGATTTTAGCCCAAATTTCTTCAAAATTAATAAAAAATTGCATTTTAACAGAGTTAGGCAATGTTCGAAGAACTCCCCAGCAGAGTCACCAGCTTGTGGACCCCGATCCGAGAGAGGGGCGGGGACGAGGCCCACACGCTAAGTCTCTATGAATCATCCACGTGAATGGAGAGCTCTACCAAGGAACTCTCGAAAGAAGTGCCCCTCACAGCATGAGTGGCGATAAAAGGTGAGATACCCCTCGAATCTGGGCTAGTCCCCGAATCGAGAGGTATCTCACCTTTTATCGCCACTCATGCTGTGAGGGGCACTTCTTTCGAGAGTTCCTTGGTAGAGCTCTCCATTCACGTGGATGATTCATAGAGACTTAGCGTGTGGGCCTCGTCCCCACCCCTCTCTCGGATCGGGGTCCACACCTTAATTTTATCCATTCTCATTGATGGATGCTTCTCTAATCAAATAGAAGAGCATTTTATCCATGCTCGTTTGGATATCAGGCCCTAAACAAAAGAGGATCTTTTCTTTCACTGGGCTATAACTTGTGCAAGAGACTATAACACTTGAACATCAAAATATTCTTTTGCTATGAAGAGACTGTGACACATCAACTATGAAGACTTGAATCGTCCACCTTTGAAGACTCAGAATCATCTGAAGACGCTGATTCTTTTTTTGATGACGACCTCATCACTTTTGTTGTTATAAATTGAGAAACTGTGTATCATCTCTCTTCACTCCTCCCTATTTCTCCCTCCCTCTCTTGGTCTCTTGAATTTTGTCTTTTTTCAGAAGGTATTTTCTCCACATATTTTCAATTTACAAACCAAGACTTCTGATCTCGTTTGTTTTCTTCGATTTTTCTATTTTCTTTTATTACGTGCATCATTAATAAGCAATCGTTATCTCTTTTAATTGTTTGTGATTTTCTGTTCTAGAGGGTGTAATCTGATTCCTTCAATTTAGGAGTTTAGGGGTGCAGTCCTTATCTCTTTTTATTTGTTTGAGATTTTTTTATTGTGGAGAGAATAACCATATCTCTTTATTTTAGGAAGTTGTTCATTTTTTTTAGAATTAGGAGTCATCCGATTGCTTTTTTAGGAGAGTTGAAGAAAATAATACTTTTGTAATTGGGAGGGAACGAATAGAATAATAATTTGTTCTCTCATGTGTCACGGGGACCCAGTCAGTATTAAAAGCCAAACTCGCCTCGTCTCCTTGCGTGTTGGAAAGTAGTCGCCAAGAGAACCTTTGGTGGACACTCCTGGCTAAACTGGTTGGTTGGCTAATCTCTTATTGGGGGACTTGGCGCAATGACATGCTGACTCCTCCCCCAATAGGCCCAACAGGTGTGTGTCGAAATCTTGGTGGTTTGCTTGTGGGTTCTCAGAGGACTTGCTTGTGCGTGCGAGGCACACAACAAGAAATCATACTGCAACTCATGTGCGCGTCCTAAGAGAGCTTTTGTTGCAGACTGAGAGTTATCCAAAAGGACGCTCCAGTTTCTTTTGTTGAGGACGGGGGCCAAAGATAATGTATGTTTGGTTGGGTTCCCACTTGCATTGCGCTTACGGATCGATGCAGAAGGCTAACTATACTATTTGCCTTCTGTACTGCGGTTGGTCTTATGGTTGGTCCAACTGTACGGATCAGTCCATGGGGCATACTTGTTTCTTAGATGACCAAGCCTCTGTGTTTTGCAGATTGGGATGTAGTAGAATGCCTCATTCCTTAGTGGGCTTCAATTACCAGATTGTCCCTTGATGTGCTGGTGAGCGCCTACGTATTTGTGCTTGGTGGAGCAGAGAGGGGCTGGTCCTGTCCTCGCTCCAAGAAGGTTGGAGTTGCCTTGCGGAACTTCGGTCCTTGTTTATTGATTCATGGCATAGGTCTGTGTCTTGAATTGTTGGGTAGTTGGATTTGGCGGATTCGTGCATGGCATCATCCTGCCTCGTACTAGATGGACTTTGCATTGGGCTAGAAGGCCTAATGTTAGATGTGCTCGTGATGCAGGCTAATCACAAGAGTGGGTTCAAAGTTGGGCATAGCATGGCCAAGTTCAATAGCTTGATGAAGACTTGGTGGTTGTGAACAAAGCATCAAGAAGTGTGCGTCAAGATCTTAGCCTTGTATCCTGTTGAACAATTTAGAGATTGCTTACACATATGAAACATCAAGAGGTGCTGGGCGTGTAGGGCCTTCCGAGCCTTGCACGGGTAAAGGCTAACCTTAGCATATCCGTATGTTGAGGCGCCGCACGGGTTACTCCGCTGCTAAAACAAAATGCCCGTGAGAGTTAGTATTAGAGACGAAGTTCCTGTGTGCTTAGAAGAATGCTTTGATAGTTGGTATCAGTTGGATATCAAGTGGTAGATCAGAGCATGTTGTGAATGCAAGGGCTTGTCAAGGAGCTGTGGTACAGTTGGTGTCTGCGCTGGGAATAGTTGCAGCAAGTGGTTGTGTTTGTGGTTATGGTCAGTGCATCACACATGCAAGCGGCAGTGCACAAAAGACCAGGAAATGCTTTCAGTTGTGGCAGAGTTGGGCAGATCTTGAATGTTAGCCAAGTGGTGACAGCTTGGTGTGCGAAGTCGCGGATGTCTTTGAAACTAACACTTTGAAAAGTCCATTAGTAAGCCGAAGAAGATCAATAAATGTATCAGGATGTTTCTGTTGAGAAAATCCGCCGGGCAAATCAATCCGACAGTGCACAAATTAACAGAAAAATAAAAATAACAAACAAGCCACAAGATGAACACCAAGATTTTACGTGGTTCGGCCAAGCCTACTCCACGGGCGAGAAACACAATCTTCCACTATGAGAAAAAGAATATACAAGGATTACAATAAATTAAACCAAAACCCGCAACCCTTTCCTTGCTTCTCAAACCCAAGACCGTACACCGAGAGAAACCCCGAGAGAAACCCAAGAGAATAACCAAAGAAGAAAACCCAAAGAGGAAACCCTCTTTTTCTTCTTCTTCTCCCTCTCCCTCTCTCTCTCTCTCTCTCTCTCTCTCTCTCTCTCTCTCTCTCTCTCTCTCTTTTTGGTATTTAGGTCTTCCCCACAAACAAAAAAAGATAGCTTTCCTTTTTGCCTTGCCTTCCCACCCAAGTAACGGTGGTGGGAAATAAGGCAACTTTCCCAACAATCTCCACCTTGGCTTACTTTCTAGCCACCTGAAGATTTACCGTTGATGTCACCATCGGTTCGCTATCACTGCAAACTACCATTGGCCTTCTGAAGTACCAGCTACACACCCCTCGAATCATCTTAGTTCTGACTCCTCCCAATTCGATCAACACGGTCCATGCACATGTGTAGCTGCCAACCTGTTGACTCACCTAGTCAACCTTAGAGAGGGATCTTGATCCATCCTCCCCAACGCAGGTACTGTCACCTTCTCACAATAGTCTGCAACCTGAAAATCCGTCTCTGCACTAACTGCGAAAGAGCCCTTACGCGTGCACGTGCTTCCACTCCGTTTCTAACTACCCATCGAGATCTTAGGAACACTAGTCACCGTGTCCCCGACCAGATGATATAACTCGCCACACTTCTCTCCTTTCATCAGAACCATACAGCCGCGTGTGATTTTCATGGCTCCACCTGCAGCTGAAAACCTACAACCCCTGGAGTCCAACCGGCCAAGAGGCACTAGATTCCTTTGCATCTTTAGGACATACGCACACCACCCAAAGTACGAACCACTCCATCAAACAGTTTAATCTTCACCGTCCCAACTCCTGTGACTTCACACGTAGACCCGTCACCCAAGGAGACTACACCCACCCTTGTCTCCTGGAATGTATCAAAATATTCCCTCATGGAGCATACATGAACAGAGCACCCTGAATCTAAAATCCACTCATCATGAGGAGAAGTGTGATTACCTGTGGAGACTGTGAGAACGTCTCCAAACTCTTCACCCTGTTCATCCGTTACCGCCACTGCAGCATTCATAGCACCATTGTCCACCTGGTCAGCTCGCTTCGGACAATCCCACTTAATGTGGCCATATTCCTTGCAATGGTCGCATTGTACACCCTTTTCGCTGACCTTGGATCTTAACCTGCCTTTTTCTGATCCCCTGTCAGACGACCTTCCTCTTTGATTCCCACCATGAACAACCAACTCAGGTTTCTTCCGCATCTCCTTCGATAAGAGCGACGCCGTGACTTCCTCCAATTTTATTGTATCCTTACCATACAATAAAGTCATCACCATGTTGTCATACAAATCAGGAAGTGAAGTAAGAAGTAATAGGGCCTTATCTTCTTCCTTCAACTTTTCATTAACCTTGTGGAACTGATCCACAAGCTCGTTGAACACCGTGATGTGTTCCAGAAGATCTCTGCCTTCCTGCATCTTCAGCCCGTACAATTACCGCTTCAGATACAACCGGTTGGCCAAGCTTTTTGACATATAAAGCTTTTCCAACTTCTCCCATAATTTAGGCGCATATCTTCTTCCATAACGTTATCTGCTACGCATAGTCGAATCATGCTGACCGCCTTCGACTCAATGTCTTCCCACTCGGCACCCGTCATCTTCTCCGACTTCCCATCCGTTCCCTTAAACGCCTTAGCTAAGCCTTGTTGAACTAGGATGTCCTTCACCCTCATCTGCCATACGGTGAAACTGCCATTTCCATCAAATCTGTCGATGTTGAACTGAGTAGAACTTGATTTTACCGCCATCTCAGATTACTTTATACTTTTTGGTGTAGCGCTCTACCTTGAACAAGAATCTTTCTTGGACAATCTTTCTACTCCCAAAGATCGCTCTAATCGCGATCCAACCACAACACCCACGATCACTCCACCCGGCCTCGACAATCGCTCCACCTCGACGATCACTCCACCTGAGCTCTGATACCACTTGTTGAGAAAATCCACCGGGCAAATCAATCCGATCGTGCACAAATTAACTGAAAAATAAAAATAACAAACAAGCCACAAGATGAACACTAAGATTTTACGTGGTTCAGCCAAGCCTACTCCACGGGCGAGAAACACGATCTTTCACTATGAGAAAAACAATATACAAAGATTACAATGGCTTGTTTCTCAAACCCAAGACCGTACACTGATCTTTCACCGCAACCCTTTCCTTGCTTCTCAAACCCAAGACCGTACACTCAGAGAAACCCGAGAGAAAACCCCAAGAGAAACCCAAGAGAATAACCAAAGAAGAAAACCCAAAGAGAAAACCCTCTTTTTTTCTTCTACTTCTCCCTCTCTCTCTCTCTCTCTCTCTCTCTTGGTATTTAGGTTTTCCCCAGAAACCGAAAAAGATAGCTTTCCTTTTTGCCTTGCCTTCCCACCCAAGTAACGGTGGTGGGATCAAAGCTTTCTCAATGTTGTTTGTAAGACATTATTGAGCTTTGTTTGTGGCACATGCTACTTTGTGAGCTCGGCAAGCAGAGTGGCAAAGTATGAAAACTTGAAGGTTTGAAATCTCCCCTATCATATTAGAGTCGCGCTATAGAGGGGCGATGGCATGGAAAGATTGTATCGTCAATGTTGGCTTAAGCATTGTACAATGGATTTGCTCGAAGCTTGATAATGTGGAAGAGCAAAAACTGTTAGCGAATGGGTTGGCATGTTTCATCTACCCACCGATGTGTGAGATCAGAAGTGGCAGTTGGGAAGTTGTAAATGGTCCATTGTAGTGTTGGCTGAGCAGCGATAGGTTTGCATATGGCCTAAGGGCTCGCAATGACAAAGGGTTGGCATGCAGGTAAGAAGCCTTCCCTACACAGATGAGGTGTTGAATGCGTCGGAACCAAAGCGCTTATAGAGGTGGATTTGCTTACTGAAATCCCAATAGGCAACACAAGGGGTGAGGGTGAATTGGGTAATTAAAATTTTTACCCTAGTTAAGTGCAATGTTAAGATTAATTTAATTAACAATTATAAATCTATCCCTTGTTCAAATAGCAAAGATAATGAAAAGAGGATTTAGATTTTACCAATCACCATGGGAAGGAGAAGAAGAGGATAGGAGACAAAGCAATCATGTATAGTGGTTCGGTCCCAACTGGACCTACTCCACTACCCAAGTACTTGGTCTTTCCTTCAGATTTTCTTTCATTATTTGCGATTCCGCACGTCGAATCTCTGGGCTTTTACAATCTAACTCCTTCAAGGGACAAACCCCCTTTGTACAAACCACTTCCAAGGAACACCACCCCTTTGCAAACCACCTCCAAGGTGATTGCTCCTCTTTGCAAGTACGCCTCTAAGAAGATGAACCATTTTCGCAAGCCGCCTCAAAGGGAACCGCTTCTCTTTGCGAATACAATGAAGATAAAGAAAACTTTAAATGCTTACAAGCCTCTAGATAGGCAAATCATACAATCAATGCTCACAACAAACTCTCTCTCAAAGATAGAACAAGATAACCCTAATTCCAACACTTTTGATGTGATCAAAATCAAGGCACAAGTGTTTGGGAGAGGTTTGAAGAACCCAAAAAGATAAACCAATAGGATAGTGAGTGTTAGGCTATTTTAGAATGATTTCATCAAAATAAATAGAGCTTGGATTTCCTTTTTATAGCCTTTGAAAGATTATAGGCATTGGAGGGCAAAACGGTAAAAATTGGGTCATTTCTAAAACAGTACAGGAAGCCCAACAGCTAGTTTTCTAGAGAGGGGCAGTCGATCGGGGTGTCGCGGTCGCCCGCGCCTTATCGGGTGGTAAATATAAATTTCAAAATCTTTACCGCCGTGGTCGACCTGGCTTATCGCAGTCGTCCTCGGACCATGTTCTGATCAGGTGTTCAAAAAATAATTTTTAATCGTCGTGGTCGACCGGGCCTGTCGCGATCACCCCTGAATGGTTTCTGACTAGTTTATATTTCACTTCTTAAAAGGGTAAGAAGGGCCGGTCCATCGGGGTGTAGGGTCGGTCGATCGCCGATTGCAAAAACAATGTTTTTCATTTATTTTTCTACGTTTCATTTGCAATCCTTTTTGTTCTCTCTTGGACATTAAAGATACACTTTTGAGGGGTCCAAGAGAGTGTGCCTTGATAGAGAAAACAACAAGAGTGTAGAGATACAACCTATAATCGGATTTTCCAACTCTTGAGTCTTCTTTTGAACATGATCTTCAATATGCTCCGTTCGATGCTTGACTCGGTTGAGATCTTCAAAACTCCACTCCATCTTGTAGGATCTTCCATCTACTGTCCTTTTGATCTTGCTCCCATCAAGATTGAGTTGCTTCAAGTAGTTTCCACATGGATCTCCAAGTCATGCATTGTGTTGTGTGATGTAGTGTACTGTTCTTTTTCTGTTTCAACACAACACTCAAGGCGACTTATTAGTCCTATTAACCTAATCAATTTGTGTTTATTAATCATCAAAACATGGGTGAAAGTATGAGGAGCCCATGGGAGAACCCTTGGACTTACACTTACTCAGTGTGATGGAATAACCAGTTTGACAGACTAGTAGTATGTAGACCTGGCAAAAGGGTGGGTCGGGCCGGGTTTCACCCGACCCGTACGGGTCCGGGTTTCACCCGACCCGTACGGGTCCGGGTCATATGGGCTGGGTAAAAAATGACCTGGAATTTATGGGTCACTACTTGGTGGACCCAGACCCCACCTGCACGGGCCGGGTTGACCCGCAGGTCACCCGTGTCTTTTTTAAAGAATTTTGGTTGTTTTTTAAAACCTCTTTGGCACGTTTTGTAAAGAACAAGAAGAAGGCTAAAAACGTCTTTGGCATGTTCTGAAAACCAACATCTCACCTCCTTCTAACCCGTTTTCCTCCCTAAAAAGCTGGTTTGCAGTTTACAAGAGAAATCTCCAATATTGGAAAGAGAAAAGTAAAGGCGAATCCTTATTTTGGAAAGAGAAATCGCCAATATCTCTCTTTTACTGCAATAAATCATGGAATACTTGGAAATGGAAAAGTAAAGGCCCTGTGCGTTTTACACATGAAAATAATACCAAACGTTTAGTAAAAATGGGACAACTGTAGAATATCAAACGTTTAGAAATATTGGAGTGACAGCTGTTTGTCAACGAAAATAATTACTTTCTTGTGGGTTTTTATAGCTGTAGAAACGTATTCCATATAGAAGTTTGGAAAGTTGCTGTTCCGGTACGATGTTTCCTTCCACTTTAGGCCAAAACAATGTAAAAAAGCGACTAGTTTGCCAGGCTGGCCTCCTTGAGTAACCAATAGTAGACCGTGTATTCTCAAGCGATGCTAGTATCCCTCAAAAGTTAAACGTAAAAAAAATATTCCGCTTTTTAATGGACACCTGCGGGTCCACCTGGCCCAAACCAGTTTTGACGGGCTAGGTGGACCCACGGGTCAAATTGAAACGGATCACTACTTTGGGACCCGGAAATTACAGGTGGGCCGGAACGACCCGCGACCAGGTCCAGTAGTATGCTCTTATGGTTAAGAGGAAGCACCGACGAACCTGGGTCAAGGTGTTCGAACCCATGAGAAGGGAGGCGATACTAGGGGCTAGTAGGGTGAAGGTGCTCAGAGCCTCGAAGGATTGAAGACACATACTCAAGGTGAAGAGCTAATCATTGACTGAAGTACTTGGATTGCAATTCACAAGACAATTGGGCATGCGAGATGCCCTTCTTAGAAAGACCTTGGAACGGACACTAAGGCCGCTTAAATCGACAATGGGTTTGATGTGCTGGTATGGGATAGTGTAGTGAGCTCAGATGTCATGTGGGCAGACTGTGTTGGTATGGGACGACATGACATGTTTGTGTGCTTCTTGCTACTTTGGAGATTTAATACGGGAAAAGAGTGAAAGGGTAGTTCAATCCAGATGATGAAAGGATTAGGGTGATAAGCAGTGCGAGTACTAGCCACGGGTACTCAAGGAGACCATTGATGGCATAAGGGTTGCTTGTTCAAACAAGTAGGTTGGCGATGGGCTGAAATAAGCAAGACTAAGAGTTTCAGTTGGGTATGTAGTTGGTTCCCCGTGGCATCTTGCACCTGGCCAGAGTGGCAGGTGTGTTGCAGTGGGCGATCCCAGCAGAAGATGCTTGGCCTCGCGGTGAGGCGGGACCATTGAGGTGATTCCTTTGGTTGGGGGATGCAGGTTGTTCCCCTATGACACTTTGCACATGACCTTAGCGGCATGCGTTGCAGTAGCTGTTGATCCCAATAGGGGCTTCTTGGCCTCATGAGGAGGCGGGACCTATGGCGGTTCCTTCCACCCGACAATGTAGGTTACTTCTCGGAGATCGTTCGGACTTTGCGTGGTTGCAGCAGCAGTTGATCCCAGCAGGGGATTCTTGGCCTCAGAAGGAGGCGGGACCTATTGCAATTACTTTCACCCAGGAATGTATGTTGCTTCCTGGGGATCGTTCGCACTTTGCTTGTGGCAAGTGCAGCACTTGGCCAACGAGTGGCAAGTGTCGTGTCGGAAGTGGTGGCACTTTCTCAGCGTTTGTAGGTATCGACAAAAAACCATCATCTGCGTTTGTAGGCAGCAACACAAAACCTTCATCAATGTCTGTAGGCAGTGTCACAAAACATTCGTATAGTTTGGTGGAGTTTGAGAAAACCATCGATGTTAAAGATAACTCCAGGAGATTGATAAGGTAGTGGTTAGTAGAACTTAGGGCAGTGTGGTATGTAGAGGAGGTCAGGATGGATTAATTGTCAGAGTGTTAGTGGCAGCTGTTTTCAAGATTGTGAAGTCATTATAATTGTGGAACTGAGCTACGTAGAGTGCTCAGTTTCGACGAGGGCGTCAACGTTATCAGGTGGAGGAGTGTCATAGGGATGCAGTCGGTATTAAAATCCAAACTCGCCTCATCTCGTTGCGTCTTGGAAAGTAGTCTCTAAGAGAACCTTTGGTGGACATTCCTAGCTAAGCTGGTTAGTTGGCTAATCTCTTATAGGGGGAGCTGGCCCCGTGACATGCAGAGTCCTCCCCCGATAGGCCCAGCAGGTGTGGGTCAAAACCTTGGTGGTTTGCTTGTGGGTTGTAAGAGGACTTGCTTGGGTGTGAGAAGCACATGACAGGAAATCATACTGCAGCTCATGTGCGCGCCCTAAGGGAGCTTTAGGTGCGGACTGAAAGTTATCCAAAGGGATGCTCCAGTTTCTTTGGTCGAGGATGGGGGCTTGAAGGCCTGATATTCAATGTACTCGTGATGCAGGCTGATCACAAGAGTGGGTTCAAAGTTGGGCATAGCATGGCCATGTTTAGTAGCTTGATGAGGACTTGGTGGTTGTGTACAAAGCATCAAGAAGTGCGCATCAAGGTCTTAGCCTAGTAGCCTGTTGAACAACTTAGAGATTGTGTGCACATGTGAAGCATCAAGAGGTGTTGGGCGTGTAGGACCTTCATAGCCTTGCACGGGTAAAGGCTGGTCTTAGCATATGCGTATGCTGAGGCGCTGCACGGGTTATTCTGGTGCTAAAACAAAAGGCCCATGACATATGGCACTTGTGCAGAGGGTTTCTGGTGCGTTGCGACAAAGCAATTTACGCTTCGTTGTTTAAGCAGGAGAGCCCGATTTTTTCTGGGCGTGGAAACCCATTTAAAAAGTTATTCGGTAACCCCTCTTGCCTTTCCTCCTCTTTCATGGCCAAAAATCCCAAAATGCAGATTCCCCATGATACATATTTCCGTACCCTCCTCTCTCCTCACCTTCTAGTAATTTACACTGGATAACACAGGCGAGGAAAACCTTTCTGTTCTCGTTGAGCTCATCTTAGAACACCTGCGTTATCTTTTAACAGATGTGCCACCCCAGCCAAACTCCCCACCTGACAATATCTTCCACCCGAATTGACCCGCCGATGCAGGCCTTGGCACCAAAAGGTGGAGCGATGCCCCACTTCTGATTCACGGAATAAGTAAAATAGCGTTAAAAGTAGTGGTATTTCACTTGCACCACCAAGACGGCCCCCACTTATCCTACAGCTCTCAAGCCATTTCACAAAGTCGGACTAGAGTCAAGCTCAATAGGGTCTTCTTTCCCCACTGATTCTGCCAAGCCCGTTCCTTTGGCTGTGGTTTTGCTAGATAGTAGACATCGTTAATCTAGACCACATGGTTCCAATTCTCGTTTCATATTTGATGATAAAAAGAAATTGAAAAGGACAGGGAAAATGTCACCAAAATTCAGTGAAGGAGAAAATGATACTTCCAAAAGAGAAGGTGCAACCTGAAAATGGTAGAAGAAGAGCATTAAGTTTGGTTAATTCCAGTGTACCATAGTTACAGAGTTTGAATTCCGGAATAAATTGTCGAGGCAATTGTTCAAAATATTCTAAAAATGTTTGGGATTATGAATAATATATGAGAAATTGACGGTATTATTTGCAAAAATTGTATTGATTTCATAAAATTTGGATTTAATTCAGAAAATTCACATTTAATTAAAAATGCGAGCTTTTTGACTTATTAGAGAATTTTTGTTTGTGTTTAATATGGGGCATAAAAAATTTTGGGATTTTTTAAAAGAAATTTCCAATTATTTGAAGAATTTTTTAACTATCGTACCAACTCAGGAACTCCAAATCAAACGTTTGAAGTATATGACCAGTGATGATATGGTGTGACTCCCTCAATGTCATTACATGGGTAAGAAATAGCAACGTGTGGAGATTTACGGACACAATTGAGAAGATCCGCAATTTGATCAAGGGTCATGATGTTGAGATTATAAAGGCACGAGGATTTGCCAATTACGAATGTTGATCCGCTTGGTCATTCTGAGAGTGGCAGAGATATGATTTTGGTTTTTCAATTTCTTTCCAATTACAATTCTGAAAATAAAAATAAAAATAAAAATGGTTGTAATATTTTTGGAACCGGTATGGTTATTGGCTTCTAAAGGGCCTTAATGCCCCATTTGTAAATAAGACTTAAATTGAAATAATATTGTTTGTAGAGAAATTATATGGTGGCCGCCCTTTACATATAAAGGGCGGAGAGAGAAAATATCAACCTCCTTGATTTTTGATAAGGGGAAAGTATAAAAAGGGGGTTTGACCTGATCAAAAATCAAAGGGGAGAGTTTTTTCTCTCTCTGCTCTTGTTGTTTGACGGTCGGCCATCATATAAATTCTCTTGTTTGCAAATTAAGAGATTTTGCGCGCATCTAATGAGGCCCTTAGTTCGAGAAATTATATGGTGCCCCATCTGGCATCAACATTAGCGGGACCTCTGCCCTTGATATTTGATCCAACAGCAGCCTCTAAAAATGTTGAAATACTTAGGCTTCTGTTAGATCAAATATCAAAGGTGAATGCCCCGCTAATGTACGTGCCCGATCGGGCACCTTATAAAATCTCTATGTTATAATCCATGTGCTTTTTCAATGCACACTGCATGCTATAGATTCCAAACTTCAAAAAAGAAACCCAAATCGTCTACAACCAAGATCTTATACAAGATATTAAACCTAATTTTGATTGAACAGTTTCGCTCAAACAAGAAATAATGCAAATTTCACCCGCTTCTCTAAGACCTCTTTTTTTACCATTGAGCTAGAGGACTTCCATCCCAAAAAAGACAGGGTGCAATACGAGGACTTCTGAGGTAGTCATCCATCCTATTATTGCTGTCACCCATGCACATTGAACTTCTGATGAGATCCAGTGTATTTGTGCCAGTGTGATCACACCCTTGTCTAAGGCGTCCTCGTTTAACCTTATTTGGGGCTCTTTGAGACCACATTATAACCATAGGATGCTATAAATACATGTGATAGAATTCGAGACATAAAAAACTCATGCCTGAATGACTGGTACCTCTTTCCAATCAAGCTTAAAATATATGGGTTCACACCTTGAATTTGGAAAATAGTGGAGAACTTTGCTACCTTAGAATTTAAGGAACATTTTTGAACCATCACAATATGTTATAGTTTTTGGGGTTGTTGATCTGGCCAGCAAAGACATGTACAACCCAACTCCACCAAATCCCACAACAAACATATTGTCCTAATTCCTAACCCATTAATAAGAAAAGAGCTTTTCAAGGTTTTCCACATTGGATTGGATGCCACACACACTACGGCCAAAAATGCAAGATAATCCATTCAAATGTAAGACCTATCGGTAGGTCAATACAATCACACGTCACAATCACGGCAACTCAAAAGTAGAACTGCAGCAGTGGCCCTTAACAAAGCCCATTAAAATATGGGGAATGATATCAGTAAGGCTGCAACTCGCGTCGGGCGGGTCGGGTTTTGGAGAACCCAACCCTTCCTGAGAGATATCTCGGGTAGGGTTTTTTTTTTTTCCAGAAAACCCACGATTCCCAAACCCGGCCCTACCCATGATAAATCTCAGGTGGGGTCGGGTTGGGTCGGGTTTTTTCACTTTGACGCAAATTTTTAAGGAAAATTCTTGTTTGGTAAGGCAACTCAACTCATAGAAGTAGAAATTACACTCACATTAAACTTGAATCAAACAATGCTGTAATCAAACGATGTTGTAATTACAATCAAACAATGCTGAATCAAACACTTGAATCAACTCAACTCATAGAAGCAGAAATTACACTCACATACAATAACAGTGGGTGCGTGGGTTTTCACTTTTAACTTTTAACTAACAATAGAAAAAAATGTACATACTATAACTTATGTAACTCCGGTCGGGTCGGGTCGGGCCCCTTCAAATCCGGCTCGACCCGAGATTCATGCGGGCTTTTTAATGCTCAACCCGGCTCGACCCGAAACCCATGAAACC
This sequence comes from Tasmannia lanceolata, assembly GCF_043159265.1. Classification (NCBI taxonomy): domain Eukaryota; kingdom Viridiplantae; phylum Streptophyta; class Magnoliopsida; order Canellales; family Winteraceae; genus Tasmannia; species Tasmannia lanceolata. The sequence goes on from NW_027518721.1 coordinate 5,201,588, forward strand.
TGAACCCAACCCAGGCTATTTTCGGGTCGGGTCGATGCGGGTCGGGTAAAACCCAGCTAGAGTTGCAGCCCTAGATATCAGCACCACCGTGTTTTAATAATTGCACAAACTTAGCTATTTTAAGTGCACAAACTCAACCGTCAAAGGTTATTACAGTTCCCAAAACCCTTTGACAAGCCAATTAAAAAGGAAAAGTCAATCCGAGTTAGTGCCATTATTAAAACATGGTTTTGCTGATAACATTTCCCTAAAATATTTGCTTACATTTAAACATAGGGCTAGCCTGAGAAGTGGCTAAAAACCAGAAAAAAGTCTATCCTATTTTGAGTAGAGTTTTTAGTTTCCGGATTTTTAGCCACTTCTCATCACTTGGAGACTCTAGTTTCATGAGATTTAGCCACTTCACCTGCCCTATCCTTCTCTCACCACTTGGAGACACCAATTTATCATGAAAAAAAAGTACAAGGTAGTCAAATGTGCTCGTAGGTGCCCCATGTTTTACTTAAACTAATTAGTCTATTTGCATGGATTAAGACTGAAATCTCTCTCTAAAGTGGAGCCTAGTTGAAGCGGTCATTAAAATCATAGAATGGAAAAATTAGAACAACCATTAGTAGGGATATGGATGGAGTCTTGCTCACGAACTGCCAGCCATTACCATTATTTTTCTTAGTTGAAATTATCTTAGAAATGCTAAAAAAATGTCACTTTTATACTCCTTCCTAAAAGACACCTATTAAGCCCCTACATCCTTTTTGTGGTCCGATCCATTTTTTTATTGAATGACAACCAGAAGTTTGGCCAAATGCCATTGAGAACACCTTGATCAGATAATCCTAAGCCCATGATCTCTGTTCTGCTTAGGGTTCTGCAAAGGAACTGTGAACCTCCTTTGGTTAATTTTGAAGAAGAAATACTATTGGAATAACGAAGGGAGAGAGAATTAATAAAAAACGTTAAAGAAGCACACTGTTTCAAGAACGTGAAAGCAACACTCTACTATTATTCACGTTGAACGAGTACTTATATACATAAGAAGTTTGAATAAGAAAATGACTCCAACTAGATGCAACTAGCTATCAAGGATAAAAACAAAACTACTCTAATAGTTATCCAACTACAACCGACTCAATTGTGTAAACCAAAAAGAAACCTAAAAGGACTCTCATGAGTCGGTGGTGACTCACATGAGTCAGTGGTGACATGTTCTCAATTCTCCCCTTCAACACTGACTCACCAACCTACTCAAACCCGTTATGAATCAACCCCGTCGGCCCGACCCCTCCGACGCCGTGCATGAATGAGTGATGACTCTAGCACTCCCCTTCAGCGTTAACTCTCCACTAGAAACGCTAAGTTCCTTCCGAGCATTGAATAATGCTCATCAAACCGAGCTCTTCACGTAACTTTCTCAATTTGTCGATCGATAGCCCCTTCGTGAAAATATCCGCAACCTGCTCATTGGTTTCAATCGGTGTTAGTGAAATTTCGCCACACAAAACCTTTTCTCGAATGTAATGATGATGAACTTCGATGTGTTTGGTTCTTGCGTGGAATACCGGATTCTCCGCAAGTCGAATTGCACTTTCACTATCACAATACAATCCAATCGCATAATAAGTATCTTAACCAACATCTCGCAATAGCTGAAGTAACCACGTACATTCTTGAGCTGCCATCGTTGCTACTCGATATTCCGCTTCAGCAATCGTTGATTGGCGCTTGCTACACCAAGATACTGCTCCAGATCTGCCACTGAATATGTATCCAGTTGTTGATTTGCGTGTAGACATTGCATAACTAGCATCACAACTACCCTAAATCTCAAATGGAACCCCTTTTTCATAAAGGATACCATAATCAATCGTGCATGCAAGATATCGCAATATTCGACGAACTGCATCCAGATGTGGCTTTCTTGGTTTCTCCATGAATCGGCTTACAACGCTGACTACATGAGATATGTCAGGCCGTGTAAGTGATAAATATATAAGACTCTCAACTAGCCATCTATACATTGTAGTATCCTTCACAATCTCCCCATCTTTCCATAGCCGTTCATTCACCGCAATCGGAGTTGAGATCGACTTGCAGTTTGTCACACCAAACTTCTCTAAGATGTTAGATGTGTATTTCTTCTGACACAAAAATAGACCCTTAGATCTATAGATTACCTCCAAACCAAGGAAGTGGTTGAGCTCCCAAGCTCCTTCATCTCAAATCTTACGGTAAGATATTTACGGATGGCCTTTACTTCTTCTATGGCATCTCCTGTGATGACAAGATCATCAACATAAAAAAGAACAATAGCCACATGTCTTCCTATCTTCTTCACAAACAAGCCTAAATCCGCTAGTGCTACGGTATACCCATTGAATACCAAGAACTCTGCAATTTTCCCATACCAAGCACGTGGTGCTTGCTTTAAGCCATACAACGCCTTCTTTAGCTTACACACTAACTAGGATTTTTTCGACATTCAATTCCTTGTGGTTGGACCATGTAGATCTCCTTATCAAGTTCCCCATAGAGGAATGCATTTTTCACGTCCATCTGCCACAACTGCCATCCTTTACTTGCTGCCAATGCAATCAACACACAAATCGTTGTGATCTTCGCTATCAGACTAAATGTCTCATCAAAGTCAATCCCATATTGTTGGGAAAAACCTCGTGCCACTAACCTCGCCTTGTATCGATCAATCGAACCATCCACCTTTTGCTTCACCTTAAATACCCATCTACAAGAAATAGGCTTTATGTTCGGTGGAGGTGGGACAAGATCCCGCGTTTCATTCTTCGTCAAAGCAGTGATCTCCTCGCCCATAACGATTAGGCACTCCTTGATGTCTTTTGCCTCTTCAAAAGAAGTCGGCTCCTCCACCTTACAATTTTCTGAGACATTACAATCCACCGTAAGTGGCTCCTCCACGTCATGATCTTCTGAGACATTACACTCTTCCGTAAGTGTCTCTTGATCACCAACCAAATTTTTTCACAATCATGGCTATTCACAATAGGAGATTCCGCAACATTCAGTGCAAAACAAACCTCCCCCTTAAAGTCATATTCCGTAACAGTATTTTCCACTGCCACATCACATGCAAAAGAAGCTTGCATGTCCCATTCACCATCATCCTCCTCCTCCTTGTCTTTGGATTCGATGGCAATATTCCCATCATCGGTCTCAATCCTAGCCCGACAATTTCTTCTAATATGACCAGGCTTGCCACATTCGTAACAATAAAAATCACGTTTTCGTGTGATTTTTCATTGCTATTAGATTGATCACCTCTTCTATAGACATCCTTTGGCTTTTTATTTTTCTGCCACTTCCGCTTGCTATTCACCGCAAGCGCTTGCCCACTTTCTTTCACAGACAATCCGGCCATCTGTCTTGCCAAAATCTCTCGATTAATCAAGAGATTCTCCAACTCCAGAAGAGACGGTTGCGTTGGCCAACCACGAATAGCAGTGATAAAACCACTAAACTCAGGCCTCAAGCCGTGGGTAATTGAGATATCTCATTACACAAGTTTTTAGCTTTTATAAAATAATCAGAAACAGATAAATTACCTTGTGTTAATGAACTGATCTCGTTCTCCAAGAACTGCAACCATGCATCGTTCGCCCGTGAAAGAGAGACGAGAGTGCTTCCCACACTTCTTTCAGAGTTTTCGCATATCTAATATGCTCAATCAACTCCTTCTGTATGGACACCTTCAATATGTACAACGCTTTTCCGGCACGGATCTTCCACTTCCGTAGCGTATATGCTCCCTCTTCTGGTACTTCTGTGTCGTTGCCATTCACTATCTCCTATAGATCCTGGCCTTGAAGATACGACTCCAAGCACGACTTCCAATAGATATAATTGGTATTGTTGAGCTTTTCAATCCCCGCCAACATACCAACACTTTCTGCCATCTCTTCTTCCAACCTCGATATCACCTCGAAGCAACCAAAGAACAAACCGGTATTCCCACTTCGATATCCCCTCGAAGCAGCTCCAAGAACAAACCGGTATTCTGATCAAACACATGCTCTGATACCACTTGTGAACCTCCTTTGGTTAATTTTGAAGAAGAAATACTATTGGAATTACCAAGGGAGAGAGAAATAATAAAAAACGTTAAAGAAGCACATTGTTTCAAAAACGTGAAAGCAACACTCTACTACTATTAACGTTGAACGAGTACTTATATACATAAGAAGTTTGAATAATAAAAGGACTCCAACTAGATGCAACTACCTATCAAGAATAAAAACAAAACTACTCTAATAGTTATCCAACTACAACCAACTCAATTGTATAAACCAAAAAGAAACCTAAAAGGACTCTCATGAGTAGGTGGTGACTCACATGAGTCGGTGGTGACATGTTCACAGCAACACTATCCCCTAAACCCAAAATTGGTTTTACCAATGATAGTAAAAATGACTTTCTCTGTGGTCGTTTGGGATCGACGGTGACAATCAATTCTATGGTCCGACACAGGCGCATGTGTATGGAATCATGATCATTGATCCTGTAAAGCATCATGAGGTGACCCACGTGGTATTGATCTCATGCCGAATGGACTCGGTCGTCGTTCTAATGATCATAGACTTTTATAGTTACTTGTTAAAGGCTGTTGTCATTGCTAAAAAGCTATTAATATCCAATTTCAGTATATTAATAAAATTAGAAGTGTAAAGGGACTTTGGATATAATTTTCCAATACTTTTTAGAAGAGAAATAAATAGAACTTTACCAAAATGAAAGAGGAAGTTGCCCCTCTCAGCCCTTTCATGAGAAGGGTAATTTGGATCACAAAAAAAACGTGAAGACTAAGTAAAAGGCAAAAGCTTCCAACAACTATATCAAATTATTCTCTCATCATTGATACAACCTGTATATCAAATTATTATTCTCCAAATGGAAAAGGCTGATGTTGTAAGGAAATTGAAGAACAATACAAACCATAAAATTCCTAAAAACAAGCAAATTACAAAGCACCAAACCCCCCATCAAGAACCCCAACATAGACCTTTTTCTTTTGCTAAGATGTATGTATAGTTTCCAATTGCATAAGAATGTCATGCTTTGTAATTTGTACATTGAACTTACAATCAAAACCTTTATTTTTCCTCATTACCCTACTAATAAATATAGTTTGATTAACCACATCATTCATTAAAAAGGCCTTTTCAGCTGTTTGAAATCCATGGATTCAATACACTCTCCCCTCCCTCTGTAATTATTCAGCAATTTCAACAGATCAGTTGCCTTCTCCTTTGTTCTATCACCACAGCCCACTTGCAAAAGCAACAATACCTTCTGAAAAGCCCCAACTTGTAGAGCCTCCACCAAAATCCCCCCTTCCTCCCCTTTGTAATTCTTGCAAAGCTTCCAAAGAATGGATATGGCAAATTCCGTCGCCAATTCAGATACTCGGAAAATCTTCTTCACCAATACTGGCATAGTTAAAGCATTACTATAAGCCTTTTCTCTTCCTTCCTCACAGCTACAAATCCCATCCAAAACACCTAAAGCCTTCTCAGAGATGCTCTTTTCGGAATCGACGAGCATTTCCAATAACAAAGATACCAAACCCAACTCCACGAATCTCGTCCGCGTCTTCTGATTTGAAGTATAAGATGTTGAAGATGATCCGGGAGAAGAAACCATGTAGAAAATGGTCACCATAGATGCTTTTGTAGTTGTAGGACAAATGGGTTCTTTAATTATCTTCACCAAAGCTTCAATAAATCCATTGATCTCTACCAAAGTATCTACATGTCTTCGATCGGACGTGACGAGCTCTTTCAAAGCCAATACTGCGTTTCGCCTTCCAGTCAAATTCCCCGATGTTAGAATCCACAACATAAAACGTAAAGATGCATCCGATCCAAGGTATAATCGTGATTCCACATCAAGGGGGAGCATCCAAGTTAAAATTGACAAGATTTCCTCAAGCCCCACTGCATAATTCTCCGAAGAGACGGTGGCAAAGGCATCAAATGCAGCCGATAGGACACGGTTAGACCCATTTGCTATGAAACACCTCTTATTCCGCTCACTCTCCTTGCTTAAGTTATTGATCTTCTTGACCAATTCCCGGCACGTGGTGTAGTCCCTCCGCCGGGCTGCGGCCGAAATTCCTAAAAGAATTTCCGATACCTTGGCCGAGGTAACGGGAATTCGAGGGGTTGGGATCCGTTCAATACCATACGAACTATTCTCGACGCACCAATCTTGTATCATCCTTCGAATTGTATGATTTGGGATTTGTTCTAGGCTCTTCAAAGGCTGATTCGTCACAGGACATGTGTGGTTTCCAGCATCTAGCCATGTATCGATGCTTTGTCTATCGTATGTAATCCCCGTGCACAATGTAACTGGATCTTTCATTAGATCGAGTGATATTGGGCATCGGAAATGGGTCGGAATCATCCCTTCCTTGTTTGTATTTCCGGCGAGCTTTTTCCCGCCGATAAGGTCTCTCCGGCTAGCTTTTCGGATTCTGAATGAAATCATTTTAAAGAGAGGTGAAAAAATGAGAAGAGAGGGAGATAGAAACAATGATAAGAGATGTTTGTTTGTGTGTTTGAGGACTTGGTAAGGGGTATGGTCTATATATATATCATAAAGTTTGATGCGCGGATTAGAGTAATATGATGTATAGAAGGAGTCAAAGGGGAGGTTTTGGGTTTGAATAATTGACCGTTGAAATTTGAACGTGTAAAAGCTGAAGAGGATTTAAATAAGGGAGCCGGTGCATGGTCTGAATGTTTGACGGGTTGACCAAAGAATGAGCCAGTTTGGGTCAAGCAGTCAGTACAAAGAGGGACGTGTTTGAGCGGGTCGCTCACTCGGTCGTCTTAGACCGCCTCAGTCTTCTTTTTCACTTTCCATTTTTTTTTTCCTAATACATGGCCTGGTAAACCACACGCGCTTTTACCTGCAGCTCTTACACGGACATACACACGTAGAAATCATACGATGAGTGGGCGTACACGTAACGGTTGTAACGATGGATGTACCCCTCTTCATAAAGTTTTCTCTCTGGTTTTGGTACCCCTCTCTTCACAAATTCGCACCCCCTGTACGATAATTCACACCCTTTATAGGAGCGTGTAGGATAATTCGCCCCCCTTTATAGGAGGGTATGTGGCAGACTTTAACACTTTTTAACGTTAAAGGGGTGTGAATTATCCTACAGGGGCTGCTAATTTATCATTACCCATAATTTAACCATACATATAGGGGAGTGATAAATCGACCCCATATATCTTAAATCGACTCCCATGTGTCTTTCTCTCTCCTCTGAGTTAGAGAGAGAAAGAGGAGAGAGATATAAACATGGGGCCAATTTAAGATATTTGGGAGTCGTTTTATCACTTCCCTACATATATTATAATCTTGGAGAAATCATATATTATAATCTTGGAGAAATTATACGATGAGTGGGCGTACACACTCGTACTCATCATCCCAGCCTTGATATTTGAACCTACAGGGGTCACTTTTTGAGAATTTGCTGTTGGATCAAATATCAATTAAGCGTGGTACTTCGATCGTACCACCTTTAATACGACCCTTTCATCATATAATTTTGCATAATCTAGTATATACCATTCTTCTTTATCATCATGGAGGATCCTAGGGGTGTAATTTGGGCTGGGATAAACCCAAATCCGATGAGTTCAGCCCGATTTGGGCTCGGCTTGTGTTGGGTTAGGATGGGGAAAAGCCAACCTGATTTGATTTTGGGTTGGGTTACAATAATGCCAACCTTATTTGATTCCGAGTTGGGTTAGGGTTGAGATCTTGGGTAACCCATTCCAATCGACAAGAAAGAAACTCTCCCTTTGACACCAAGGGATAAGAGCATATTGCCGGCAATGACTTGGTGAAGGGAATCTATGAGAGAAGTTTGTCGAACCGAACCACTCATGTAATTTAATAGCAATTTTCAAAACCAGGGGTCATTTGGATACATGAATTTTATAACCCGGAATTGTGATAAAATCCTAGATTTTACACTCCGAGATCATAAAATCCAAGTTTTCGCTTATAAAGTCCAAGATTTAGTTAGGTTTCATAGCATACAGGGAACACAAGTTTGGATTGGAGAGGAGAGGTGGAAGAAAAGGTTAGGGCTGGATTTAGGGGTTTCTGCAAACTGTATGCGTGAGAGGCACACGTACGGTAACAAAGGGGTTGGCGTTGAGGTCCAGAGCTATTACTGCTATTCCTTCCTGCGGATGATTTATCCATGAGCTAGAGAGATGACAACTTCGATTCGCATGCAGCGTATAGAAATTAGGCACTGTCTTTCAATAGTTGCTTGTAACTCCGCGCCCTTAGTCCAGGGTTTGGAACATTATATGCCTAGAACAGGTGATGCGGATAATGCGGTGTTTGTAGAGTTTGGCTACGGTTAGCCTCAACCACGCCCAACCCAGCTCGAGTTGCCTCCTAGTGGATTTGACTATCACGGACGAATAGAACTTAGGAGATCATGATCTGGTGCATATCCTCCCAACCAAATAGAATGAACTGTACTTGTGTTCACCGGCTCCATCAATCGAATTATCATTATAAACATGTGTGCAAATATGTCATGATAGAATTTTTAAATTTCTGTCTGTTCACATGTGAGCCATATGCCCATTTCGTGGGCCATATATTTTCCGAAAAAAAAAACAGAGGGGTCGTTTAAAAACACGAAAGGCTGATTTCCGAGCGACTAGACGATCTCTTAATATATAAGTATGGACTACTTTCTACAATGATCCAAACTTTCACTGTTTGCATGAATGACTAAATTTATAAAAGGGAAATGTTATCAGCACTACTGTATTTTGATGAGGGCACACCTCACTTTATTAAAAGTACGGTATGGCCCACACCATAGGATGATCCGAACCGTCCATTAGATGGGCCACAGCCTAAATAGGTTATGCGTCAAAAACCAGTTTCATAGGTTGATCCTAATCCTCCGATCTGAATGTTAGAGTGTTGATCCTAACCCTCTTTAGATCTGAGGGTTAGGATCAACCTATTGAAATAATTGTTGGGGCACAACCTATTTAGGCTGTGGCCCATCTAATGGACGGTTTGGATCATCTTATGGTGCGGCCATACTGCACTTTTAATAAAGTGAGGAGTGCCCTCATCAAAATACAGTAGTGCTGATAACATTTCCTTTATAAAATTATATTAAAGAGTCTAAAAAGAATAAATAGTTATTATTGTTCATGCAATGCCATAAAATCTACTCAAAACAAAACAGAGATTAAAAAAAACTCTTAAGACAAACTTCTTAAATTAGATAAACTCATTTTCTTGCAACAAAGATGAGATCTGGATACTCAGGAACGAACTAGCAAATTTTTCTAGAAAAATTAATATTTGCCTCCCAAACCCAAACAAAGAGATCCAGTTAACAAAAACAATTAAATCATAGTTATCAACTAAAAGATATCTATGTAGACCAAACATCATCTCCTAACGCAGCAGATCAAATGAAGAACCGTAGCCCAAGCGTACGATCCAAAAAGTTGCCTTAGAATCCACTAGGGAAGAAGAAGAAAAGAACCCTAAAATCCACTAGGAGAGAGAGAGAGAGAGAGAGAGAGAGAGAGAGAGAGAGAGAGAGACGTTAATTGTTTTTTACAAAATTAATGATTTCCTTTCATGTTCACATATTAGATAACAAAAAAAAGCTTGAGATCCTAACACACTAAGAAAACAACTATAATTAGAAAAGTAATCCTACTAACTAAAAAACCCCTACCAAAAGAAAGAAACTGGTGGGAAAGATAGAAAGATACTAATCCTAGTTGTGAAACAACCAATTACTCCAAAACCTTTGGCTTTGATACCATGTGAAACGACGAGTTACTCCAGTGGTTTTAAATTTCGGTTTCGGTAAAATTTCAGTACTGGCCGAAACTGAAATTCTTGGCTGAAATTCGTTAGAAAGTCCCAAAATTTCAGTTTTTTGGGCCGAAAATACTGAAATTTAGGTTGAAATTACTGAATTTTTTGGGGGATTTCGGCTGAAATTCTGCAAAGAAATAAAAAGGGCATTTTTTCGAAATTTCAGCTGAAATTCCTGAAATTCCAGCCAAAATTTCCGAAATTTGGTAAATATCGGGACTTTCTATTTTGGTACATTTCGGTTTCGGACTTGACCGAAATCCGTAATTTCGGATTTCGGCCGTAATTTAAAACCATGTTACTCAAAAAGCTTAAGCTGGCCCCTATTTTGGGTTTGGCCATTGCATGTGGAGTTTTGCCAATGAATCAGCAAAGTTATAGGCAGCTGGCAGTGCCTGCTAGATTCCGCCACTAACACCAATGCGCCCGTCTTTGCTTCCCAACAAGGTTCGCCTCTGCAACGTCTGCAGAAACAACTGGAAATCTCTCTCTGTCTCTCTGTCTCTCACACAGTAATTAATACCAGCGCAATAAAAGGGAAACATAAACATGTGCTGCTGCTATTTGTACAACGGTGTCCAACGAGACCAAATACTATAGTGGTCACGTGATTAGTTAGGCCATGGGCCACAATGCACATATCCATTCTATCATTTCCTCCAATTTAACTTCCAATTCTATAACTAGAGAATGGATTCATCTCAATTGGGTCCAAAGTCCCTTAAATTTAGCTGGTGACTGACATTGATTCAAGCATAAACCCTAAAATAGATCAAGATTTTGACTTGCACCAAAAATATTTGGTAAGCTTAGCCACAGTGGTCGCTCTACTAAAGATCTCTACCTTGTAAATTGATTGTCATTAGAACATGTATTGGATAAAATTTGTATGATAGTTTTGTATACATGTTGAATTGTGTAGGCAGTTGTATGTGAACATTTGTTCTCTTTTTATCCCTTGCGTATGAAACCCTAACCTTGTCCCGCTCTACTGGCATGCATATAGAGGTTGTGATCCTATCAAAGCACACTGCTGATCATATTGAGTTATGGAGCTAGCAACCACAATGTGGCTCCTATGGAAGGAAAGAAATAATAGTGTTCAAAGGAACATCCAAAGGTGCACGAAGTTTATAGAAACAAATATTCTCAATAGTTTGTTCAGTGGGCTTCCCTATGTTCAATGGACTCTTGGAACGCGGTGTTTATTATGAAGTATATAGATTGTTTATCTAAGTTTTTTTTTTTTTTTTAAATTGACATTTATTATTCCAAAAAGTGCCAAATAAGGGACAAGTTGTCCCCTAAACAGATACAACAGGATCGCCCCTACATACAGTAGAAGTAGCTTACATATCCGTTATATGCTACCCATCCCCATTCCCTATTATATTATCCAGATTGTTTATCAAGTCATTCTCCCTTTAAGTTCACAAAGATATAACTGCTTACAATAACATTATTAGTGGATATATTGTATACTTCAACCCAAATGCTTATGCCCTAAACATGTGCTACCTTCGTCATTACATGATATGTAAGGGCAATCTAGGAAAAATTGAAGGGTCCTCTAATAGAGAAGAACTTGAAGCGCGGTCTCCAAATGATGTGGGTTGATGGTTTTAAAGAAATAAAAAGGGCAATCTAGAATGTAAAAGAAAATTATTTTGAGCCATTCTAAAAAAAAAGGAATCTGGATTGTCACCTGAATCATCTGCGCCGTCGGTTGGCACAAACACACCACACCTTAATGATATACACACTACTCTAGAAAGAAATGCAACCTACTCTGGAAGGAGACTTCCACAACTTTGTAACAAAAAATATACTACTCTTAATAAAAAATACACTTCTCACGAAGGAGACGCACACTTCCCTATTTGGAGAAACACTACTTTTTTTGAATGGGAAACACTACCTTCTCATCTAGAGTATTATAGTGTCGCTTGAATCGTCTGGTTGTCATTTGACACAAGCGCATACTACGTCTTAAACACACTACACTAAGAGATACACTACCCTAAAAAGCTAATTACAATCCTGATGCAAAACATAGATTACCTTCAAACGAGAACACAACCCTCGAAGGAGACGAACACTTCCTTCAAAAGAGACACACTATCTTGGATGGAGACACCCACTGTCCTAGTAGGAGACACACACTACCCTGCTAGGAGAAATACTACTTTGTCATCCAAATATTTTTTTATAGAATCTTAGATTGTTTTGTTTTTGTTTGTTGTAGAATGAACATACCGATTAAAGATACACACTAGCATGGAAGGAGATACACACTATCCTGGAAGTGCTGAGGTTGTTGTCTGATTGCTAAACACACATTCCCCTTAAAAAAGAAATACACTAACCTTGAAGGAGTAAAATATTATCCTAGGAGACATACAGTAGCATAGGACCTGAGGGAGACACATACTACCCTGGTAGGAGACACACGCTATCTTACTAGAAGAAACACTGCCTTGTCTTTCAAAATATTTTTGTATCGTCTGAAACGCCTGGCTATTTTCTGATACGTAACACACCCTACCTCTTAACGAGATACACACTACTCAAGAGACATATTCTATCTTTGGAAGGAGACTTAAATTACCCTGAAAGTGTTTGTATTGTCGTCCACCCGTTAGACACACATTACCCTTAAATGAGAAACATATTACCGTCGAAGGAGACATTCACAACACTGGAAGGAGACACACTATCCTGTTAGGATACACACACTACCCTGATAGGAGAAATACTTCCTTATCGTGAAGTGTTTTTGTATCATTCAGATTGTCCGATAGTCGTCTAGCGTAGAATGCAAACTATCCTATAATGATATCTGCACTACCAAGTCTACCATTGAAAGATACACATGCTACCTTGGAAGGAGACTTGCACTACCCTGGAAGGAGACATAAAGTACCTTAGAAGTGTTAAACTTGTCTTGAAGCTGCCAGACACACACTACCCTCAAACAAGGAACATACTACCTTTGAAGGAGACATGCACTATCCTAGAAGGAGACATACACTACCTAAGAATTTTTTAAGTTGTCTTGCGGCTGATAGACAAGCAGTACTCTTAAACAAGAAAGTTACTACCATTGAAGGCGACACACACTGCCCTAGAAGGAGAAACATACTACGTTAAAGACACTAAACTTTTAATAGAAATATTATTTTGACGTTCAGAGTTTTTTTCATATTTCCAGGATCATTTGGCTGGCATTCGGCACAAAATGCACATCACACATTAACAATATATACACTAGCATTCCATTTCAAAAAAATATATATACAGTAGCATTAACAATATATACACTACCCTAAAAGGAGATGCATAATTGCATACTAACTTAAACGGAGACTTATACTTCCCTGGAAGTGTTGAGGTTGTCTTCCGACCGGTAAACATACACTACCCTTAAACAAGAAACACTAACCTCGAAGGAGGCATACACTATCCTAGAAAACAAGAAACACTACCGTCGAAGGAGATGCACTATCCTATAAGTAGGCGCACACTATCCTATAAGTAGACATATTATCTGAGTAGAAGAAACACGCTATCCTGTTACGAGAAACAATATCTTGTCTTTTAGAGTGCTTTTCATGGCATGTCATTCGGATCGTTTGATTGTCATCAAGCACAGAACGCACAGTGTGCCGATACATACACTATCTCACAAGGAGACACATATTACCTTAGGAGGCCAATATTGCCTTCAGGATAGACACACTATCATACACTATCTCGAAAGGAGACACATACTACCTTAGGAGGCACTTACTGCCTTTGGAGGATAGACACACTATCCTCAAAGGAGAAACTCACGACCTTGAAAGAATGAGAAATTCACTACCTTAAAAAGAGGTAGTGCCCCTATAAAGAACATAGGGTGTCTATATCAAACTTCAGTCCTTAATACTGAATTTCACCCCAAACATTGTTTAACCCCAACATACTTTACACGATCCAACCACTTATTTTGCAAGTCCCCATCATCAATTGGCTATATAGCCCAAAGTATTTGAAGATTGCAAATAAAAAACCCAAGTAAGATTGACATTCAATGAGCAGAAGTCATCCATAAGATTTGACCCGTGCGAAGTTTGGACTACGATGCATTTAAAGTGGTGCCTATAAAATACACATGCCACATGAATGTATGTTTTAAATTACGCCAATCAAATCACAATTACTTGGGGCTTTTGAATTTATAATGCGTGATGGGACTGCATCCCTAATCGACCATGTCATTGAATTTTCAAGATTTATCTAAGTTTATACAGACATGGTGAAAATCAGATTCTAAGAAAACAGAGCAAGAACATAGTTTACCATTTCCAAAACCCCAAGAAACAAAATAAATAAATGAGTAAAAGTGACAAATAAAGAGTTTCCTAAAAAGATCAGCATCCATCATAAATTCACAGAAAAGTAGAAAAAAGAGCCTTCCAAGGAAATTAAACAAGCCAGAAAACAGAAGAGAAAGGATTAGAAATGAATCTTTCATGAACTTTCACTATTCTCACCGCCCATCAGTTGAGGTGAAGGTGTCAGCAAATCCATTCGGCCTGGTAGGTATGCTGGTTTGGGTGTTGTCCAAGCTGGCAAGGAAAGACGAAGTTGCACTGCCGTCCTCAAATGCCTGCCACTTCTTGAGGGCTTGCGGTAGGGTCATGTCAAGGTCGATCGCATACATGTCCTCTGAGTCAGGATCTGTGGGCTTCCACACGTCCACAAGCGATGAGAGGACATTGACGGCGTGGCCCATGTCAGGCCTCTGATAGGGCTCCCTTGCACAACAGTGCCCTGCAAGCTCAGCAACCTTGTTGATGCTGTTTAGAGTCTCTTCAGTGATGTCTATTGTTTGGTCAATTGCCTTCCGAAAGGTCTCCTTGTTAATCTGCATCCTTCGGAACCATGTCACTAAATGGACACTCTCCTCCGGTTGGCTCTCGTCAAGCGCCCTCCGACCCGTTATCAGCTCCATAAGAATCACACCAAAGCTGAACACATCGGCTTTTGTTGTCACACGTCCAGTTACTGTCCATTACCAAATTTAACAAACACCCCGGAGTCATGTCAGTGTCTTGATTAAATTCTTAGGGGCATTGATTGTATAAACAGAACCATATAATCAGAGATTCATGATGAACAAAAATATGGATACAGATCAAGATTTGGTCAAATTAATGGGCATCCAGTGATCATGAAAATCATGGGCAGATGTTATCCAGCTACTCTGATGTCCTGGTTCCACTGTGGTGGCGAATTACTTTTGAAAACTAATTCAACAAGTAAATTATTGTAATGTTTATGCCTTGGATTCTATCCCATTTATATTCATATGGCCTCCTACGATCACAATGGGGTCCCGAATTGTCCATGAACTATATCCATGGGGTGGTTTGCCCTTTTGTGTGTCTATGTGCGTGTTGGGGGGGCATTAGATAGGAGATTGTGCTCTTGAACACAAAATATGTGTATTTTTGCCATATGGAGATTGTACAACTGTGTTTGGGTAAAACTGTTGTATTAGGGTTGGGTTCCTATCAAAGGTCTTGGTGGTAGGATTTTTGGGTATTTTGTACTGATGAAGTCTTTGCCTGCAGTGAAAGCTCTTGGATCCCCTTCATAAGTGGATGAAGTCCTACAATGTAATAGACAGTGTGAATCTCGTGTTTTCTCGACTAAAACTGCATGTCTGAAGTGTTTTCATTGAACCATAGATGGACGGTTTTCACAACAATTACAAAACACATTTTACTTCTACATGGCATCCATGTCATTCACTGAGATGAAAATGATTAATCTGAAAACCAACTTTCCAGTTATTTTTTCCAACTAGCTTATTTTACAAAGGAAAAACCATGAAATAGAGGAAAAAAGAATTAAAGTCTTAAAAGTATTCATTGCTAATGTTCCCAAACAGACAACTCATTTCTTTTGTGATTGATTATCTCAGCCTACGATGTAGTCTTTTTAAGAAGTATCCAAAGTTGTTGAAATGCAGGCAAAATGACTAACGATATCAACCAAGGTAATACTAATTCAATGGGCAGGTTTGATGTATGATTATCGATTTTAGCATTTTGATCTACATAAGCCAAAGCCAAAGCCAATAGCACTGACGACGTCTCCGGCATAAATGCAAGGAGGATGCATAGCTGATATAGGATCTTGAGGAATGGAATTTGATTCTTCAAGCGGTTCAGTACAAACGAAGAAATTTCGAACAAAAGGATCGGAACTCGCTGATAGGAAAGAACAGAAAAGCAAAGCAATGCCAACAGCTTCAAGCAATCTTATTGCAAATAAGGGTAAATTTTGATGGTATCTAAAGAGGCCCTAAATGGATACCTCTAAAAATTTACAATCATTTATATGCAAAAGGTTTTGAAATTAAACATGATTAAAAGTGTTTACGAGCAAGGACTAGTTTTGGTGGCATCCAAAGAGGCTCTAAATCAACATATGTTTTCTATTATGGGCTTCGGTAGGGCATTATTGTATCCATTTGATCACCATTTCAAATTTGAAAAGCTTATGGGAGGGTTATGAATAAGAGTAACCACAAACAAACATTATAAAATTTCTACGAACTTTAAAGACATCGAACTAAGCAGAGATACTTACCCGCATACTCTGGTGCAAGATACCCAAAAGTTCCAGCTAATCTTGTTTCGATCGAACCTTTCCCATCAGGTGCAAGACGAACAAGGCCGAAATCCGCAACCTTAGCCTTCATATCATCTCCAAGGAGAATGTTAGTGGGCTTGAGATCACGGTGAATAAAGCTCTCACGAGCCAAGCTGTGTAGATATTCAACTCCCCTTGCGACATCCAAAGCAATACTCAATCTCTTCTTCCATTCTAATGGCTTCAGCCCTAGTTTCACCCAGTTGAAGAGATGGTCTCCAAGAGTCCCTTGAGGCATGTATTCATAAACAAGAAGCCTCTCATTCCCATCCAGACAATACCCAAGAAGCGCCACCAAATGCCTATGCCTGACCTTGGTCAAAACCGCAATCTCCGACTTGAATTCATTCAATCCCTTACCACTGATCACACCAGACTCCATTCTCTTCACTGCAACTTTTGTTCCATCCTGCAATTCCCCCTTGTAAACTGTCCCAAACCCTCCCCGTCCCAAGATATTCTCTTCACTAAAATTGTTAGTCATGGTCCTCAGTACTTGAATTGAGATCACCATATTTCCAGTATCAACTAACTGAACTTTGCTCGGTCCGCTACTTGTCCGGCTGTGGGTCTCACTTATAGTCCCATTCAAGCTTGAGTCTGCAACTGTGATTTTCACTGCCTCTGGGTCGGACCCAGAATGTCGGGGATGAACTGTTGTATATGGACTCTGTGTTTTACCAAATCGTCTTTGGTTTCTCTTGTATAACCAGTAAAACAACACTGCCACTAGTAGAACAAAACTTACACTACCAACTACATAGCCCACAATACCTCCCACTGAAGTAGAAGATTTTTTACTACTATTACTAGTGCTACCTGATGGATTACCTCCACCTGAATCAGTGCCACCCGGAGATGAAGTAGGGCCTCCATTATGATTCTCAAGGCCCAAATTCCCAGCAATCTCAACCTTAACATTTTGTTTAAAAACAGGGACTTTCCCAGAAAGTGAATTGTTCTGAACATCAAGCAGTGTAAGATCCGGTAGCTTCGTGAGCTCCGGTGGTATCGAACCATTAAGATTATTATAAGCAAGCATCAGTTTCTGCAATGATGTAAGTAAAGCAAAATCGGGCGAAATAGTACCAAGAAAACCCTTCTTTTCAAAATTAACTACAATAATATTCCCCCCATTACAGGTTATCCCCAACCAATTCGCACACGGATCATTACCACTCCAACTCTCTGCTAAAATCCCAGGATAATTGAACAATTTCGCAACTGAAAGCAATGTATTAACACGCGAATCACAATCACCAGGTTTCGATAAACAGAACCTATCACTAGTCTGAGACTGGTTTAAATCTGTTGTTACTGAATTCGAAAACTCGGGCATTGGTCCTTGAAGTAGATTGTTCTTCAATAATACACTCTTTAATGAAGGTAGTGAGATCAAAGAGGTAGGAACAATACCCGTAAATTGATTATCGCGAATCTGCAAATCTTGTAGAGATTTTAATCCAGAGAAATCAGGTAAAGACCCTGAGAACGCGTTCACATGTAACCAAATCTGAACTAAATTAGTCATTTTCTCTAGAACTTGTACACTCCCAGACAGCTTAATCCCTTCCTGATTATTCAACCATAGAGATTGAATAGATGACCCAGAAAATGTTAAGGGCAGCCCACCTTCTAAATTATTGTACGACAAAGATAACTGATTCAAACTCGCGAAAGTGTTGAAGAAATCAGGGATTTTACCACTTAGATTTACCATGTTGGCTGAGAAATTTACAAGGGTAGAAGCATCTTTTAGACTGTTTGGAATTTCCCAAGAGGAAAAAGGGTTCTTGTCTAAAGAAACAGATTGAAGGGAAGAAAGCCCAGAGAAGAAATCTGGAGGGATAAATGAAAAGCTATTGTTGTGGATGAGAAGGACTTGTAACTGAGTCAACCCAGTCAGGGTTGGAAGTGGACCACTGAGTTGGTTTGATTGGAGTTCTAACCGAGTTAGAGATGTTAGTTTTTGGATATCTGGTGGGAGATTACCTTTCAGTTGTTGGTTTCCGATTTGGATGGCTGTGACTCGGTTTGAAGAACAGGTAACTCGTGGCCATTTGCAAGGATCTGGGTCAGTCCATCCGAGTTGCTTATCTGCGTTCAAGCTTTTTGATAGAGAACCCATGGCTAAAACGTCTGAAGGATTTGTTTCACATTTTGCTGAGAGAAAATAAGAGAAAGAAATAGCAAAGAGAAGGGTTAAAACCCTAAATGAGAGGTGGGTTTTTTTCATTGAACTAAGAGAAGGAGAGAGTAATGAGATTAGGGTTTTTAGCATTGCAGAGAGAAAAGTGAGGAAAGTTTCGAGAGAAAGGGTTCAGAAGAAAAGAGAAAAGAAGAACAGAAGAGAGAGACACTCAAGAACAGCACATGCAGATGGGGCCCACAGTATACGAGGGAAGGTAGACAAGAGTTTGCTAGGCAATTTCGCGGATACGCATTTCATTCACCCCCTTCCGGGATGAATTCACCCCTAGTTTTCAAAATGGACCATACAAACCACAACATAGGATGACCCAAACAGGTCAATTGATGGGTCACGATGTAAATAGGTTGTGCCCCAAAAATCATTTCCATAGGATGATTCTAACCCTCCGATCTGAAGATGGACTTATATTAGGGAAACTTCTATAGATCGGACGGTTGAGATCATCCTATAGATCGATGGTTAGAATTATCCTAAAAGCTTTCCTAAAATCAGTTTCGTAAATAGGTTGTGCCATGAAAATCATTTTCATAGGATGATTCTAACCCTCCAATATGAAGATGGACTTACATTATGGAAGCTTCTATAGATCGGACGGTTGGGATCATCCTATGGTGTGGGTTGTATAGTCCATTTAAAAAAATATGAGGATCATCCTATGGTGTGGGCTGTACGGTAGATTTTGAAAATTAGGGGATGATTTCATCTTAGAAGGGGGTGAATTTATCACTGAGAACTGGATTTTGGCGAAATTGCGTAACAAATCTCGGGCAGATAAATATGGAACTGCGCGGCAAGAAATGGACAGTCGCCAGGTTGTTCGTTTCTCAGCGTATTTAGTAACTTTGTGGAAAAGCTTTAATTCTCACCCTTCTAGTTTCCTGTTATTTCAGTTCTGCCATTACGCTTTCTCTTGACCGCGTAAGCTTTGAGACTTCAAATCGGACGGTTGAGAAAATATTTGACTAGCCAACGGTTCACGTTGACTGAATTAAAGTACACATTATTGGATGTTAGAATTGAGTAATTGCTTTGATTTTTGGGCCATAGCTGATCCAAAGAAAGAACTATAAGATGAACGGTTCAGATCATCCGAATGTGGGACTCAAGATGTGGTAATAAGAACGAAATTAGGGTTTGGCAATACAGTTTCTACTTCACTAAACCATGACTTCTTTGTCAAGCCATCTTAACCGTCCATTTTGTAGATTAATGATCGGGTAACTTTGATTGCCGTGAATTTTGAAATATGACCCATCTGGTACTTGATGGATGACTCAATCACCATACACGTGTCTTGTGTTAGAAATTATTAGACGTAATTACATTAATCACGCGAATAGTTAAAATTGGTAATAACGTATACACGACAGGAGAGCAAATTGATATTGCCACCTATCAGTCTTGCTACAATGCTACTTTCCATTTATTGCTTCTATTTAGAATCTTTCGTTGGCTCTTACGAGTTACAACTCACGATGAGTTGTAATGGAATTCATTGAGATACATCCAAAATAAGGAGATAGGTGGAACAATAACAAAACGAAGGGGGGGTGGCAATTCAAGTTCTATAAGTCCAGCAAATGGTAGAAAGTACAGGTGGGTTCATTTTTTAGGATGATCCAAACCGTTCATTTGACGGGCCACAACTTAACTAGACCGTAAATCATCTTCATAAGATTATCCTAACCCTTCGATCTGTAGAGGTTTCTATAATGTGCAGTCGCTTTTCAGATTGGAGGGTTAGGATGAGATGATTTGCTGGCCGGGTACAGCCTATTTACATCGTGGCCCATCAAATGAAAGGTTGGGATCATCCTAATGAGTAGGTCACACTGTACTATCTGAATAATACTGGACTCACGCACACAGATCATAAAAAATGTCATTAGATTATATCTTATATGAAAACGAATTTTAGAGTTACCAAGGGTGGCGCTTATTTTATTGTCTGGGTGCCTCTCCTCCATGAACAGGTGCCCTAAAAAGTATTTCATCATTCATGACCATTCAATGCGGCCATTTTCATGAAATCCAACCAAATGTAGGTATATTTTGAAGTCCTCTTCATGTGCTTAAAGCTCAATTAGATCAATATTCAAGGTCCAAACTATTAAAAATCTAACCATAGATATCCTCATAATTATGTAGGTTGTAGGGTCTTGAATCATGACCTAATTGATCTTAGGATCGAGCTTTCTTGAAGAGGCATCAAAATTAAGTTTAAGCAGGTCCGTAAGGCGATTCCCATTTAACATGGATGGCCCAAAATCTTTCTACAAGTAGCCTGCTAATGATTACCACTCAAATGGGGAGAAGTTAGGTTAGCTTGGCCTGTCTACCACCCTTGGCCAGGGATGCAACTTGGGTCTGGCTCAACCCAAACCCAGCTGGTTCAACCTGAGTTTGGCTCGGGCTGGGTTGGCATTTCCTCAATTTGGTTGGGTTACGGTTGGGAAACACCAACCCCATTTAATTTCGGGTTGGGTTGGGATTGAGGCCTAGGACAACCTGACCTGACCTGAACCCAACCTCCATCCGCTAATTTTATCGTAATTTTCAAAAGGGAAATGAATCCAGCACTCCATTGTTTTGATAAGATGCTCAGAGCATCTTGTCGTTTAGTATTTAAGGGGCTCATAAGAGCTTTTTGCAAACTGTAAAATCTTTCGGACAGCCCTTTAAATGCTGGACGGTAAGATTCTTCACGCATCTTATCAAATATTGCAGTTTCGATATCATTTCCCTTTTCAAAATCTTAGGGTTATGTTTTTCTATTTTTTTCCTAGGCTAACCCGAACTCAACATGGGTTAGAGGTGAGAGAATAAGAGGTGGTTGGTTGGGTTAGGATTGACCATTCTCAGCTTGAGGCTTGGGTTGGGTCGGGGTTAGGGTTAAGGGAAAGCTATCTCGGGTTGGGTTAGGGTTAAGGGAATACAAGTAAATCTCCAAAAATCTCTAAAACTATCCAAGCGAAACTATAACTCCTAAACATGGTTTAAAATTTCGGTTTCGGAACCGGTTTGGGTCATTTAATTATCAGAAATTTCGACCCAAATTCCGAAATTTCGGTAACTTCGGTCGAAATTTCGTGATTGAAAAAGGCAATAATAATATTTTAAAGCTCAAAAATTTAGGTCGAAATTTCGGTTATTTTTCTGAAATTTCCAAAATTTCGGTTGATTTGTCCAAAATATATGAAATTTCGTCTCAATTTCCTGATTTTCATCCAAAATTTCCGGAATTTCACACCAATATTCGGATGAGATGGATTTCATTCAGTGTTTAGTTTATAAATGTTGCGGATTTCACACTAACCACATCTCGATTGGAAGAAAAACATTTCTCATGGATTTTTTTTGTAAAAAAAGGAAGTATTAGAAATATTTTCCTTTCTAAAATTTTCCAAAAAATCCTTTCTAAACTTTTCCAAGTAGGGCCTATATTCTTTCCAAGAACGTTTTTTATTGGAAGCCTTTTTTTTATACCTTAAGTTTTTTATGGTGGACTGTGACTGTGTGAGGGCCACCATTTTACACTCGGTCTGGGGAGCCCACTATTTTACACCTGCACTCAATCCACTCTCAGCTTCGACCGGTCCATAACCATGACTCTGCGAATTCCCACCTTCAACACTCAAATTCTCGAATGTGTCTGTCAACCTATCAACACCGTAACGAGAATGAGCATCTAAGGAATCAATTTCTTCATCGTTGGGTCGATTCCCATGTCGCCGTTGGGATGCATCTGATTGCCAGTGTTGGGGTCATGCACCATGATCCTGATCCTGATCCTGAGTAACGTTGTCAAACTCCCGCTCGCATGTGAATGGGCTAAGTCGCCTAGAAGGCTCATTTTCCATACTTCTTACACTACCACCTCTACCAGCAGAAGCTCCTACACTGCCCCCAACATCTGTATTGTCGTCCGATGGCGACCAACCATCATCAGAACCCACTATTGGAACTGTAACGGATTCAGGGAGGCCCTCTGTATCCGGCGACAATGTATCATCATCATCGACTCCCATATGTTCCGTGATTAAAGCATTTGGTCTACCTCTAGGTGCATCCATCACCAACTCTCCAATCTCCTTCACCCACTCATAGAGAGGGTCTTCCTCACCATCTGTGTAGAATACGTCAGTGAGATCAAGAGGATCAGTGTAGGCCTCCCGGCTGCTATCTATCTCTCTGTGCTTCAACCTCAATCGTGTGTTATAATGGACATACACAAGATTGTGCAAGTTTTCATGTCCAAGCCTGTTCCTCCGTTTCGAGTGGATGAGGTTGAAGGTGCTCCAAATTCTCTCGTAACCAGAAGAAGATGCTGTCTGGGATAAAAATTTTAGGGCTAGCGATCTCAGGTTTGGAGCATCCGTCCCGTATAACACCCATCACTCAGCTGCAAAATAAAATACAAGATTAATCAATTACTTGCTCAACCTATAATTATGCAATATATACACTTCTTCTAAGCCTTTACCTGGTGCTGTGTTAGCTCTTTGGCCACGGCAGATGCAATCCCAAAAGAGCCAATAGCATCCCGAAATGCCTTGATCTACGATGCAGTTAAATATTCCTCTCATTTATAGGGAAATAGTTCAATGTTCACCTGTGATAAAATTGTTGATTGTTCATTCACATCCAGTTCCAACTTCTGGATAACAGTCTGCGAGTTTTTAATAAGATCAGCCCGAGTTCCAAGATACTCGCTGTATTGGTACTTTGGATTGAGATAGTATGCTAATAAAAAAAAGAAATCTTTGTTATAGATTTCTATCATAAATCATGACATAAGAAGAGATAATAAGTCTAGGTTGGTGATCGTGTTCGTAACAGCTGAATGAAGTGGGTGAAGTAGCATGTTCTTCCATCTAGTGTCGATGATTTTATGGTAGCCTTGAAAGGATCGTGTAGCCATCGTTTGTACTGCACCCTTCATCAACTCGATTGCATGATACATAGAACCCATGGTAGGCTTTTTATCCCCATCTACCATCCTCAAAACTCTTACTATGGGCTCTAATATATCAACTATTGTCTTACAATTCTGCCAGAAGGTTGGACTACCGACGAGACCCTCAGCCTTCTGTCCAGCTGCACTCTTGCTCTCTCTGTAATCATTCCACTCTCTGTATGAAAATAATTGCTTTAATCCAACCTTCTTGTCCAGCATACTTTTAAGAGCCACGTAGTTAGTGGCAAACCTAGTAAGCCCAGGGCGTACTAAGTCTCCCCCAGAGTTCTCCCTCATGAGTGACAGTACATATCCATGGTTGTATATGAAGTTAGTCACTGATCTGGCCTCAGCGACTACGTTCTTCAACCTCTCTGTTTTCCCAATGTCCTTTAGCATTAGGTCGATGCAATGTGCCGCACACGGGGTCCAAAATATATGATACTTCTCCATAATTTTTTGCCCCGCCTTCTTGTAGTTGCTCCCATTGTCGATGACAATTTGAACAACATTTTTCTCCCCAACCTCCTTGATTACCTCTACTAATAGTTTGTAGATGTACCTGTAGTCTTTGATGACAGCGGAAGCCTCAATACTTTTTAGGAAGATGGTCTTGCCATCACAGTACACCATAAAGTTGATGATGGACTGTCTCGTGGGACCAGTCCAACCATCGGTCATGATTGTGACTCCGTACTCAGGCCATTGTTGCTTTAACCCATTTATATATTTCTTCAGGTCCTCAACCTCCAAGGGTAAGTACTTATTCATGATTTCGTATGAAGTGGGAGACTTCACTCCTCTTCCATATTCGCCAGCTACATCAACAAAATGCTGCAAGTATGGGCTGGTTGCGGCATTTGCCGGGATGGCATTGTAGAAGATAAATTTCGCATATGCTCTCCCAACAGCTTCCCTCGCACTTCCCCACATACTTTTTAAACTTCGCTGCTTTCTCTTTCTGCACAATGCGGGGTCCTTGCTTCCTACTTCCCTGACGTTTCCCCATTGTGTCAACCCCGGCTGAGTTGGCCTTTGTTCCCTTGTACTACCTCCGCCCACCTCATGCGTAGATAGGGCCCAATTCGGCCTGGTGGATGCAAATTCAGCCCTCTGCCTTCTGTCGTGCTCATCAGCTAGTGACTCTCTTACTGCCCGCCTATGTTGCGATCTGGTGTATCCTGTATCGATATCGGATGGGAATGTACTATCATCATCATCTTCGTCGCTGTCATCTACATCGTACCTTCCCGATACAGCATCGATGAACTCTTCTCTCATCTTTGCTTTATCCGCCTTACCTTTTCCCTTCTCCTCTAGGGAGTTTCTAATTTCATCCTGAACCTCCTTGGGGCAATTTCCGTACCCTCTTACATCTCCTCCTCTACCTATCAGGCGGTGTTTCAATCTTGTAATACCACTGCCGCCTATTTTCTTTCCACAATAGTTTCAAATAACCATCTGTGTGTTGTTGGCATCAGATCGGCAATGTTGCCAACCAATGTCTTCATCTGCATTCTCCTCTCGAGCACGATGCTGCCCACGTGCTATATTGATAGCTTGAAGGGGCTGTAAAAAGCAAAAAATAAGACAAAATGACAACACTATTCAGTATTTTGAAAAAAAGGATCAAGTCAAAATAACCTACTATTTAGTATTTGTAAATAGAGTAACATGGGAATGGAGAGTTCAAGTGCCACTGTAATGTTGTGATGTTTGAAAAATATTAGAGATTTTTGTTATGCTGTGATGTTTGGGACACATAAAACCTAAATGTATTGGTTTCTCTCATCACAAGGAGATTTGAGTGATTTGAAATATTCTAAGAAATCCCACTTCTCTTTGTGACTTATTGTGGGTTTTTCTTTTATGAAAAGCACTTTTTTGTGAGTATGAAAAGGGATGGAAGAGAAATATTAATAAGGATACAAAACCATGAGGAGCTCTACTAAAGGCAAGATAAGTTGGATTTTTTTTCTTTTAGTAGAACAGTAGATGAGATAATTTGTCAAGAAAGTTTGTTGATTTGAATATTTACAAGGGGTGGAGACATAGATTCTTCAAGGAGTGGTTTGAGCCAGGGCAGAGCTACACATATCATAAGGGGGGCAGCTGCCCCTCTTGAGTTGGTCGAAACCCCTTAATAGGCCTAACTCAATTGGGCCCGGTCCCCCTTTAAAATTTGAAGCCTGCCCCCCTTGCATATAACCTGCCCTCCCATGTATAAATCTCGGCTCCGCCACTGGTTTGAGCCATTTGCTTCTAATAGAAGAGGATGCTAGAAAGGAGCTTGTGGAATGTCATTTCATAATGAAATGAAATGAAAATAAAAGTTGATAAATTGATACGGGTTCATCTTAACATTTGGGTCTTTTATAGCCAATGTAACTATACAAACTGATAATTATACTGATTTATGAGGTTTTTAAAATGGGAATTGAAATACTCATCCCCTTTTTATACTTCAAACTTTCAAAGAGCCCCCTCTAATGTCTTTATCACTACTCCTTTATATTAGAGGGGGCTATCCTGAATAAAATAAGGGGCGCATATAACATTTCCCTTTTTAAAATATGGCCCATTTATGTGCTTATCTTGTACTAGGTAGACCCCAATATCCATCTCTCTCTCTCTCTCTCTCTATATATATATATATATATATTCTTTCTTATAAGTATTCAAAATTTTTTGGGGTATGCATCAACATTGCACACCGACACAACCATATATGATATATCTACTATATATTAACTTATTTTTGTAAGATATAATCAAAATCATGCATTTGCTAAATATGGCTCAGTTGGTTATTAAATATGGTGTAAGCCCTTATAGTCCCTTATTTTTTAAAAAGTACTACGGAGTACGGACCACATCATAGGATGATCCAAACCGTCCATCTGATGGAACACAACTTAAATAGGTTGTTCCCCAAAAATCATTTCCATAGGATCAACCCAACCCTCTGATCTATAGAGGTTTCCATAATATGCATTTACTTTATAGATCGGAGGGTTGTAATCATCCAATGGAAAACTATAGGGGATCAACCTATTTAACTTGTGTTG
Organism: Tasmannia lanceolata; assembly: GCF_043159265.1. NCBI lineage: Eukaryota > Viridiplantae > Streptophyta > Magnoliopsida > Canellales > Winteraceae > Tasmannia > Tasmannia lanceolata. Next base: position 5,228,460 of record NW_027518721.1, read on the forward strand.
CATAACTTGAATCACATGGACGGTTGGATCATCCTATAGTGTGGTCCGGACAGTAATTTTTGGAACATAAGGGAATATAAGGGCTTGCACCATATAAAATTACACTGTAATGAAAAAAGATTATAATAAACTAAAATAAACCACTTACCCCTCTAAAATATTTCTATGTGGAGCTTCGAAGAGATCCACGCTTGGCCAAAATGACGGTGGTTTGATGGTTTTCAACTCACAGTAGGTTGTAATTTTCAACTCGCAGTAGATTGTAACTTGTAATTTATCTATGGTTTGATGGTTTTCAACTCAAAATGGCGATGGTTTTCAACTCACAGATGGTTTTCAGATTCTGAACACTAAAACAATTCTATGTCAACAATATATAGAATGCCTTCCGCCCTTCCCACCCTATTTCATTTATACAAAGAGTAAAGACTACATATGGCTCCCTCATTTCAAAAAATTGATTCCCTCTGGCCTCTGCAAAAGTGATGGTACATTAGTGGCACAAGGTGACAAAAAACTTTCACATGGCAGTGAAATCATGACATTGATGCCCTGCCATGTGGCATGTGCCATCACATATTCACAATTTCACACGCCTTGCACACAACGGGACAAAAACCTTTCACAAGGAAGGCATCTTATGTCAAATCGTCACCCACAAGGTGAAAAACATAAATTATGCACTTGCACACTTGCACAAAAGTTGAAAAAAATAAATTTCGGAAATTTTGTAACCACGCCGGTCCACATGGGGAACTGAAATTTCAGTAAAATTCTGAAATTTTCGAAATTTCGGCGAAATTATAACCCGTTTTGGGTTTAAGTGATTTTGGTGTCGGTCACGAAATTTCGGTCGAAATTTAAAACCTTGCTCCTAAATATGGACGTCCAAAGTACTCCTACTTCAAATTCCTAAATACTTAAAAAGAAGGAAATAATTACCAAATCCTTAAAAGAAAGGAAAAATTAAAATGGAACCGATCTCCTCATTCCAACTCAATCTGAACATATATGGAACATTTTTGGACCGTTCATCTGGTAGGCGAGATGCACCTGAATCACTTTCCCTCCACACTACCACTTATATGGGTATAAAAGTTTCTTCTACTTTCCAATGTAAGACTAAACTTTTTTCATTGGATTTCAGCCACTCACAACACATAAACACACAAGGGGTATTGGGTTCACGTTTCGAAGCTATACTAAGACAAGAAGTTTAAAAACCAGAGGGAGATTCATATTTTGAATCTTCCCTCCAAATTTTGAGATAAAATTCCAACGCAAAAGGAGTCACAAATGCAGTCAGTTTTTGGAAAAGACAAATGAGAAGGGTAGATTTTCTTAAATAGGAGTGGTAGAATTGGCAATGATGGAAAAAGGAGGTGAAAACATAATTTTCCAGTCCAAAATCAAAGCTCTTGTGTAGGTAATTCTTCTATTAATTGATGATGATGCTAGTTGTTTCAAGCATAGCTGCTAGAGTGGGAAGCGAGTGCGAAAGCAATGCAAAAGATGAAGGCGAGAAACAAGCAAGCAATCTAGAAAGGGGAAATTGTTGGAAGGAAAAAAATATGAAGGAAACATTATTGGAAGTCAGCATGAAACATGTAATAAGCATTATTGGAAGTGAGCAAGAAACTTACAGAAAAATAGAGTAATAATAGGATATGGAGGAAGGATTAATATATGTTTGAGTTATGAGTAGTAAAGAAAACTTTAAAGCTAAAAAGAATTACAAATTTTAGGGATCAAAATTTTATATGTTATGGGAATTGTTAGCGTCCATCGCAAAAGGTATTTCGTGGCTGGTCTGTCACACATCAGACAAAAACTGTTGAAGGAAACATTACCGGAAGTCAGCATGACAAAATATGAAAGAAACATTATCGGAAGTCAACATGACAAAAGCTATTGTCTCCATTCACAAGGTGGCTAGTTTGATGTGTGACAGACCAGCCGCGGAAAGCCTTTTGCGATGGACCTTAGCAAATCCCTATTCACATAGATTTAATATTGAAAATGACCAACAATTTGGCCATTTTCATAGTGATTTTTGGCTTTGTGTGGATTAGTGCTCTCTCTCTCTCTCTCTTCTGTGCACGTGTCACGATAACAGGCCCGTATTTATTTGCAAAATTAATTTCCTTTTGGCCAGCTGTCTTCTTTTCAAAAAAGATCCAAATAATTTTTGTTTGGAACTTTAAGCTTTATATGATTTTTTTAAATACTCATTTAGCATTACTATAATTAAGGAGAAAATTCTTATTTAGAAAAATTACCTAAATTAGAAAGTAAGAAATGTACCCTTAATTGAGAGAAAATGCGTTGGAAGTGCACTTCTCCTAAAATTAGGAATCAAGAAGAATTTAGCTTCCAAAACAAGCATCCATGAAAGCAAGCTTATAACCCAACTAGGAAACTTTCGATAACTATACTTTTATGCATGAAGGGCATAAGAAGTTTCATGAGCCTAAGGCTCATCATATTACCTCATAGCACTTCATCGAGTGGACTCAGCCATGTAGATATTATAGGTGTTGAAGTATAATTGATTAAATAACACCAACTCTAATAGTTTAACCTTTTGGAGTAATTGGTTGTTTCACATGGTATTAGAGCTATTGCCTCACAACATGTCTTGAGCACGATCAACCCAAAAAAGAGGAGCCACATGTGAGGGGGAGCGTGAGTATGTGGACCCCGATCCCGAGGACGGTGAGCGAGGGATACAAAATCACCGTCAATCCTCTGAGATCTCTACAGTGTGAAGGAGAGCTCTATAAAGGAACTCTCAAAACAGGTGCCACTCTCACAACATGAATGACGATATGTGGGATACCTCTTGATCCGGAGACAGGAGCCTCGAAACCAAGACGAACCTAAAATAACTCAGAGTCGCCATCCAGGGGGGTCAGCCCTGGAACCCCATAAAATACTCTGTCGCTACGGATAACCAGAGATGCAAAGGTCCGTGCCTGGTGACGAATGAGGAAGATCCGAAGAGCACCCCCAATTCGCACAAGTGTAAGCACTTGGTCTCTTATGCCATTTTTAATTATCTTTGAAGAGTTTTGGACGAAAATCATGTGTAATGGGAAAGAGTGTAGACACCCCATTTTGATCGGACCATTTCCCCCTAAAATCGAATAAATTCTCGAAATCGAATAAAATCCCAATCCCGAAGTTGAGTCGAGGTCCCGAGCCGAATCCCGAAATTCCTGAGGAGGTGGGCCCTAAGTGTAGAGAAAACTCAAAATGGTACCCACCCACCGCAGTGCAAAATCCCTAAGAGGCTGCTAATATCCCTAGGAGTGCATTTATCAAAGCGTGCATGTGTTAAATCACTTTCCCATGTTAAGCAGGAGGGGAGTGAATTAGCCAGCTTGGGGTTGCTTGGAGAAGAGAGAGGGAATAATATACCATTCCCTTTAAGAGAAGAAATGCCAAATAGGGTATAGTGGCAAGAGGGTAAAATTGCCTTCTCCTTAGGGTATTTAGTAAAATGGACATTACTTTCTTTGCAAGCAATTGACATAGGCCATTGGATCAAAAGGGGTGAGATGTAGGGCTAGATTAGATTAGAACATTCCAGGCTTCTAGGGTTTCTAGGGTAGTATTAAAGCAAAGGAAAGAAATCTATGGCTGAAAAAAAGGAGTGGGATGGATGAAGGGACAAGATGATTGCAAAAGAAAAACCCTAAGTCTATAACTCTCCAAGAAGTTCGTGAAACAGAGGAGGCTGGATTTTTTAATTTGGGAAAGGGTGGAGCTCCATTTGCAAAAAAAAAAAAATAGCAAAGGAGTAAAGGAGAAAAAAGAGAGAGAGAGAGAGAGCTGGGCAGCCAAAACCCTCTTCCTTGCCTCGGACCACCACCATCTTCAACCTTCTCCACCTACTCCAACAGCCACTACCCTTCTCCGAACCAGCGTCATCCCCCACCACCTCCATCGAACACCACCACCGGCCATCTTCTCCGGCCTCACTCCAACCTCCTCCACCCATACCACGGCCACCGACTACCTCCACCATACCCATCTCCGGCACAAACCCATCTCCAATCATCTCTAGCCACCACCATCAGCCACCATACCCCCATTCACCATCATAATCGCCATCTTCTCTACCGCCACCTCCATTACCGAACCAACCTCCACCGAACCAACCACTACCACCACCACCCTTCTTCAACCTTCAACCACCAACCCATAGCCACCATCATCCTACCTCATCTTTACAAACCCATCTTCTCCGGCCGTCCTTGCCGGAATCCGGCTTCAAACCCTTTACAAACCCATCTCCGATCAACCCCTTCTTCTCCCCCACTCCATATCAGCCATAGAAATCCACCTCAAAACCCACTTCAAACTCACCTAGATCTAAACCCCAGTTCTGCCCAACCTAAAGCCCATCTATTTCATCAAAACCCATTTCAAGACACCATTAAATCCGGCCACTTGGTCTTCTCCGACCGTTCCCTCTGGAATCTGACCCCCCACCACCATCTTTAACCTTCGAACACTACCACCACCACCTCCTTTTGCAGCCTCCCCCACCAGCTCCTTTGATTTCAAACCCAAATATGTAGCAATAACCCTTCTCTACCTAACCAGAGATTACCCAAACCCACATCAGCCAGCCACCCCCACTTTTCAAACCATTTCCGTCCGATCGCCACCACTACCACCTCCACCACCGCTACCCCCATTTCCAAAAAAAAAGGGAAAACAGCGAGAGAGAGAGAGAGAGAGAGAGAGAGAGAGAGAGAGAGAGAGAGAGAGAAAGAGAAAGAGAGAGAGAGAGAGAGAGAGAAACAAAGAGAGAGAGAGAGACAGAGAGAGAGAGAGGTTTGGGGTCGTTTTCCCCAACCTCGTTCCTGCCAAACTTCCCAATTTCCAGCCACCACCTCTTCCACCGGCAGCCACCCCATTTCTCAGCCCTTCTCCCCAAGATCTCAAACCCACGTATCTTTTTTTACCCATTGGAACCAATCTGAACCATTTTAAACCCTCTTAAGCCCAATTCCAATTATCCGCAACCCAAGCCTTGGCGTGAGATATTACATCTTCGGCAAATCATTTCCGGCAACTCTGCGGAATCCGGCAATTTCCGACCAGCAGCGCCATTTTCTTCGGCTACAATTCATTGGCCGCGAGAATTCACCTCGAATAAAAAACTCCGTCAATATCTGTCAATAACCAAGGTGATTCCCTTCCTCCTGTTTTATTACTTGTGGATGCCATGCAGTTATATAGTTTATGTTAGCCTGAGATGTTAACCATGTTCTGTGAATTGCATTAACTCAGTTTACCTAATCCCCATTCCTCTTAGATGGTATTGGTTATCCACAACTGTTGTGATAAAGGACGGGTTGAGTTGGGGCAGTTTTTGGGAGAACTGTAGCATTAACATTTCTTGGATGAATCTAACCTGTGATATCGAACCAATTATATCTAGCTAATTGTAGCCCTACCTTGTCTTTTCCTTTCATGGGACTTGTTGATCTTGGAAATTGCAATAATCTTCGGAAGGAGTCCTATGAGCACTAAAAGCTAGGGTGGGTTAATGCAAGTATCTGAGCATCGCGGTGTTAATATCATTTCCCTCATAAATTCAACTATGTCTTGATGGTTGCGACCCCAACTTGTCTCTCTCTCTTTCTCAAGGAGGTTCGTTAGAGTCCACTGCGAAAGGCATTTTGCAATCGTGCTATTGTATGTGAGGACAACCATATAAGCTCACTTTCCATCAGATTTTGTCTTCATCTATGATAAGGCTACTCAGATCCCCTCCTTTTCTTTTCTCTTTCCTTCCATTTAGGGACCTTCTTCGTAATTTCCTTTTAAGGTCCAGGCGATGACGGAGTGTTTCTTGTGCCATCCCTTCGCCCTTCATGTCTCTTTGCTTATTTCCACATTTCTCATGGGCTTAGGGATTTTCCCTTTTTGGAGGCCATCCTTTCTTACAAGACTCAAGGGTGCATTCCTCTCCGAGATGATCATTTTCTACAGGGTTAGGGATTCATTTCTTTCCTTCTTCGGGTACATCTTTTCACACGTTCCTTGGGATACTCTTTGCATTTCGGGATCCCATCGATTTTGGGAACAATCGTCTGGTTTAGGCGATGGCGGACGGCAACCTCCTGAGCCAAAACCCCCTTTCAATCAAAAGGGATAAAAATACATAAAAATCAAATAACAAAAATCCAAAAAACACCAAAAAGAAACACTCGAAGCGTATTTCGAAAAGAATTCGAACTACGTTGGCTTGATCCCTTTTCACAGGGTACGTAGGCAGCTTGGGACCGTCATCCCAAGTTCAGTCAAACTTTTCAATAAAATCATTTAAACCCTTCAAAAAATCATTCAAACATCCAAAAAATCTTTCAAACCTTTCACACCGAAAATCAAATTGGGCAAGGATGAATGATTGCCAGGTCACTCGGAGCCTTCCTTTCATTTCATTTCCGATTTTGATCGTGGTTTTCCGGTTTTATCGGTTTTCCGACGTTTTATCGGGTTTTTGGACGGGCGACGACGTAGCGTGGCTCCTTCGCAGGGATTGTCCTCGCTGAGCCCAATGATAGGCCATGACGATCGTGAGACTTATCCGATCTTTAGCGGATCAGGATCGCTGAGCTTGATTCATTAGAATCGCTCCCTGAGCCTATCGTATGTTCCCTTTTCTTTTCCCTGGTATTCTTAGTCCTCATGTACCGTTGATTTTCTGATTCATTTCTTTCCCTGTATCTTTTAGCTCATTGTGTGTTTATCTTTGACTTCTTATGTGCTACTGTTAGCTTGCTTACTTTCCTAGCATGAGATTGATTATTATTTTCTTAGCATTATCTCTTACATAGGTTCGCATGCTAGTGTGTTTATTCTATTCCTTTGGTAGTTTACTACTGTGCTTATCTGTCCTCTCACCTGCTTAGTTGTAGCATTTATTCATCTTATCTTGATTATGTGCTTAGCTGTAGCTGTGCGTGCGGATGTTACTGCTTTCCTAGATGTGATGGGTTAGGATTAGATGCGGTGAGTTAGGATTTGGATGTTTATTTTCTTTTGCCCATCCCCGGGTCATGCATGCTTAGATAGACGTTTCTTCGGGGATACTCGTTCCTATTTCACATGATTTTAGCCCAAAACTCTTCAAAATTAATTAAAAATGGCATAAGAGACCAGGTGCTTGCACTTGGGCGAATTGGGGGCGCTTAACACCTTCCCCATTCGTCATCAGGCACGGACTTTTGTATCTCTGGTTATCCGTTGCAACAGAGTATTTCATGGGATCTAGGGCCTACTTCCCTAGATGGCGACTCTTCTTTGTTATAGGTACATCTTGGTTCCGGGCTAGCCCTTGAATCGAGAGGTATCTCATTTATATCGCCACCCATGCTGTGAGTGGCATCATTTCGAGAGTTCCTTGGTAGAGCTCTCCTTCACATTGTGGAGATCTTAGAGGATTGACGTGGGATCTCGTGTCCCTCGCTCACCGTCTTCGGGATCTGGGTCCACAGGCTGGCGACTCTGCTGGGGAATTCTTAGAACATTGCCTAACTCTGTAAAAATGCCATTTTTACTAATTTGAAGAAATTTGGACTAAAATCATTTTAAATGGGAACCTTTTCCGTTAGAATCCAGGGGCACCAAATAACTGCGTAAATAAAACAAGGGATTCACATACTGCACAACATGCATTATCATATTCTTTATTTCTTTCATTATATTTTATTTCTTTCGTTGTTTTTTATTGTTGGCTGCACGGGATAGATTTGGTGCGCATCGGACGGGATGTCATTACCCTATGGGCCGTTGAATCTATTTCCAAGCTATGCGCTAGTGCTGCAGCCGTAAACACTAGGCGTACTTGTGTTTACAGCAGCCGATGAGCAATGAAGCATACTATGTATAACATTGGGCGTACTTTTGTTATACATAGTGCCCGATAGATTGAGTCCGGAGCCCTACTTTGTTTTATATATTATGTATATACTTACTGACTTAGTGAAATCCAACTAGGAAGTGCCCGTGTTTATATATATATATATATATATATTGCATTCATACGGGGATGAACATGTGTTACTTACACATGTGGAGCTTAGAGTTAGGAGCCTTGACCCATTTATAGACTAGGGTAGTTCACCTCGTGTGGCTACAAATGCGGTCCGAGTACACTCACTTGTTTGTCATGAGTCGAGACTTCCTAGACTCCGCTAGATTAGACTAGGATTGGTGCCCCTGGTTAGGATGTATATATATGTATATATATTTATTTACTAGATTAGGGTCTGCTTAGTTAGATTTTCTTTCATAATCTAATCCATTCTCCCTATCCATCCGTTTTTTGGATCATGATCAGATCATTGGTTTCACATCATTATCTTTATAGCCATGATCTATCTTCCCTGAGCTTGATCCTTTGATCGATTTCGATCAGATCGCTCTGCATGCCAATTATGAGTCTACTTGGCCATTATCACTAATAGAGTGTGTTCTTGCTGAGAGCCATGTTTCATCTTGACCTTGTCGGCGTATTCTTTATGCTTGGTTGCCGAGACCCTCCTTGTACAGTCGTTATGCTGCCGGATTTTCTCCAAAAAACCTTAAGCGTAACCATTATCCTTTAGGGTTATTGATAAACCATGTGCTTACCGTACCATATCTCCTAGTACAGCTGTTATGCTGCCGGATTTTCTCTAAATGTCCTGAGTGTGGTCATCATCTTTTTAGGCTGGTAGCTAAACCATGTACTTACCTTACCACATCCCTTTGCACAGTCGTTATGCTGCCGGATTTTACCCAGAATATATTGAGCGTGACCGTTATCCTTTAGGGTTATTGATGAACCGTGAGCTTACCTTACCATGATCCTTCTATGGGCCGTCATGCTGCCGGATTTTATTTAAAACCTTCTGAGTATGGCTTTATGCTTTACTGTTAGTGATAAACCATGAGTTTACCATGCCATGATCCTTTTGTAAGGCCGTTATGCTGTCGGATTTTTATTTGAAACACCCTAAGTGTGATGGTTATCCGTTTAGGTTTGATGGGCCGTCATGACCCTTCTTGCAATTGTTGTACTGCTGGTTCTTACCCAGATGAGAGATGTGTTTGTATTATCTCTTGTTTCAATTTGTGCATAACATTCTTTCTGATTATCTTAATTTAAATTAGTGTTCTTACTTCCATTACAGGAGTCTGAGTTAAGCAATAGCCATTGCTTCGAAAAAAGTTACCATTTCACAGCCTACTTGGTCCCGGCAATCTTCTACGTCGAGGCTAAGTCGTAGATCTTCTTCACCTCTCCCACCAGCTTTATTTCCACTTGTCTCCCCTCGTCTTAACCAAATGGCCGAGTCAAATGAGATGTTAGCTGAAATGAGGGACATGATGAGGAACCTTACAAGAGAGGTATCTTCCCTAAAGGAAGAGGTTACTCAGCTGAAGAGTGAGAAAGCCGCTACCTCGAAAGCACCTGTCGTCCAAAATCCTACTAATGTGATTCCAGGCTTTAATCGGTCTGTCATCTCCCCTGAAGATGATTTCTATGACGAGCAATATGTAGAGGAGAATTGTCTTCCGCAATCAGCTAAGCCAGGCAAAGAGAAGGAATTGGTTGATAGAGTTGAAAAGTTGACCCAACAAGTTGAAAGCATGCAAGTTAAGGGCCCAAAGAAGGTCAATATGTCTGATTTTTCTCTTTTCCCTGGTGTCACCCTTCCTCCAAAATTCAGAATGCCAGACTTTGATAAATATGATGGGACGGGGTGCCCGTGGAGTCATCTGAGGTCGTTCATTTCAAATTTAGAAGGGTATGGGCTGTCTCCAGAGCAGATCGCCAAGGTGTTTCCGATGTCTCTGACAGGAGTAGCTAAGAAGTGGTTCCTTCATCTGAAACCCGAAGAACTCAGAACTTTAGTCGAAATTGTTAACAAGTTTGTTGAGCAATTTTCGATGGAAGAAGGAATTGAAGTTACGAAGAGGGATCTGAAAGCGATCAAGCAAGGACCTCAGGAAACGTTTACCTCTTTTGTAAGAAGATGGAGGAGAAAAGCGGCCCAGATGACTAACCGCCCTTCTGAAGAAGATCAGATCAAAATTGTGGTCAAGAATTTGTCTCCGCAGTACTACCACTTCATGGCGACGCAATATTATTTTGATTTCAATCACTTGATCAAAACAGGAACCATAACTGAAGATGCGTTGCTGAAGGGTTCTCTGGCGAAGTCATCTTTTGATCCGAGGAATGGAAAGAAGCCAATGGTAGTTTCAAAGCCTGAAGTTAACAATGTGGTTGCTGCGCGCCCTGTGAGAAGAGTTGTAGCAGAAACAGAGCAGCCAGCGAGGAAAGCGCCAAGGCATTTTGATCCACTACCTTACCCTTTATCTGTCGCTCTCAAGAAGTTATTAAGAGACAAAAAGATCACTCTCTTAGAACCGAGACTTCCACCACCTATTCTCCCCAGATATTGGCGTGAAGATCAGCATTGTGCATATCATCAAGGAACAGGGCACCTAACAGATAACTGTATGGCCTTGAGGCATAAAATTCAGGATATGATAGAAGCGAAAAAAGTTGTTGTATTTATGCCAAACACTACCCGGAATCCATTACCAGCTCATGCTGCGCGGCCTCCACCTACAGTTGGGGCGGTTTTTACTGAAGAGCCCATTCTTGACCCTACTTCCTTGATTTGTGCTATCGCTTCCGATTCACCGACTGTCTTGGCATTTGGCGAGGAAATTGAAGAAGTAGAGGAAGAGAAGCCTTATGTGCTTGGTGGAGATGAAGATGATTATGCTGAGTCTTCTACTGGTCCCTACATCCTTCAATGCGATGAAGAGGAAGTTCAAGATGTGGTTCCGTATGTTCTAAGCTTTGATGATGACGACTTTGATTTCTTGAACGATCAATGTGACGAAGTCCGCCATGTTACTCGAGGTGGGCGAATTTTCAAACCCGCCGAGTTAAGAGCTGAGAACCCAGCTGAAGTTGTAAGAGCCGCAGAAGCGCAGAAGCAGAGCAAGCTGAGTTGCGAAGAAGAGGATGAGAGTCTTTTACGCCAACTCAAAAAGACCCAGGCTAATATTTCAATTTGGGGTTTGCTTATGGCTTCCCCAAAGCACCGTCAAGTTGTTCTAAGAGAGTTGAATGCTGCACAGGTATCTGTGGATATTACATCTGATGAGCTGGTTGGTTTAGTAGCAATGGCTAGGGTGTCCAAGACTCTTTCTTTCACTGATGAAGATCTGACATCTGAGGGTCACAATCATACGCGTCCACTGAAGATCACTGTTGTCTGTAACGGGAAGAAGGTCCCAGATGTATTAGTAGACAACGGGTCCGCACTGAACGTATGTCCGTTAGCCACTGCTACTGTCTTGCGATTTGGGCCGAATGACTTCATTCCTTTTGAACAAGGAATTTTGGCGTATGACGGTACCAGACGCGATGTTATTGGAACGCTACCAACCAAAATTCTGATAGGAGGAGAAATCTTTGAAGTAGAGTTCCAAGTGCTCGATATCAAAGCGTCTTTCCTTCTCTTGCTTGGCCGACCTTGGCTCCATAAGGTTGGAGTTATCCCTTCTTCACTGCACCAGAAACTGAAGTTCATCAGAAACAACAGGGTGATAACAGTCAAGGGTGATCCTGATTTAGAGGTAGGCTAAATTTCGCAAGAGGGTACCTCAGAAAAGAAGGGTGATGTTAGTCTGACCGGGTTCTCTGTAGAAGTCACAACCATATCATTTGAGAAAGCAAAGAATGAAGAGATTTTGTTCCTCACCAGCACTAATCCCCGGGTTGTAAAGATGATGCGTAAACAAGGGTACCTTCCCGGTGCAGGTTTGGGTCGCAATCATCAGGGGATAGTCGAATGGCCTGTAATGAGAAAGAATGAAGGGTTGTTCGGACTCGGATATGAACCTTCTCGTGATGAGACTAGAGAAATGAGAAATTACATGCGGAAATGGTCCGAGCTCCGTCGCTAGGGTCTAGAGCTGCCGATGAAACCGTTTAGTCTGATCAGAAATGGTAAGTACCGCAGAGAGGGAGATGACTTTGCATTCTGTGGGTTCGCAGAGCCGTGGGTTGATGAGTTAACAGGTCAAGAGCTGCCGGGGTTTGAGATATTTTTCGATATGGAGCTGCCAGATGAGTACCCGAGTTTGCAGATTCATGAGATCGAACCAGAGGTTGATTGGGCTGATATTCTTGAGCCGTGTCTTCTAAATTCCCTGTTTCAGGTTGAGCTACCGATTGTAGCCATGATCGGAGGAGATGCGCTGATCCTTGATCCTGAAAGCCTTATCACCCCAGCCGAGGGACCCCTCACGAACTGGAGTTCCCAGGTCATACCCCAAGTCGTCATCCAGTACAGTCCTGTTTCTATCAAAGAGTCTGTTGTCTCTAGCTATATGTCCATTTCCGAGTCAAAAATAGAGTTTTCTATATCTGATGTTTCTTTTGATGCAGGTACAGTTCTGATCGAGCCCGTTGATGAGGAGTCTTCTGATGCCGTTGTTCAGTCCGATGCAGAGTCCGTTGCATCTTCCGTTGAGCCTACGGAATCTGTCGAGTCTGTTCATACGATAGTCCAGTCTGATGAGTCTGTAAAGATTTCTAAAGATTTCAATACTGAGCCCATTGAAGGTGCGTCAACAGATGTAACTTCGATTTCTTTGAATGAAATAAAAGACTCTTCTTTTTATTCGCCTGTCTCTACTTCAATTTCTGCTTCTTTATTTGATCAAATTGATAATAATAATAATCAAGACTCCCCCTCTAATGAGGATGCCGACGAAACTCCCCCTGAAATCAAACACATGATTAGGCAGGAGGAGCAGCGTCGAGCAAAACCATTCGAAGAGGAAATCGAGACCATCAATATTGGTGATGAAACCCTAATTCAGGAAATTCGAATTGGCAAAACATTAACTCCCGAAGAGCGTGCAGAATTAATTGCCCTATTAAAGGAATTCAAAGAAGTTTTCGCTTGGTCCTATGATGATATGCCGGGATTAAGTGAAGACATTGTTCAACATAGACTTCCCCTAATCCCGGGTGCCAGGCCGAAAAAGCAAAAACTTCAAAAAATGAAACCAGAATGGGACTTGTTAGTCAGAGATGAAGTGCAGAAACAATTGGATGTTGGCTTTATACAAGTTGTTGAATACCCTGAATGGCTAGCCAACATAGTACCGGTGCCCAAAAAGGACGAAAAAGTCAGAATGTGTGTGGATTTCAGAGATCTGAACAAAGCAAGTCCGAAAGATGATTTTCCTTTACCACACATTGACATCTTGGTGGACAACACAGCGGGCCATGCTGTCCTTTCATTTATGGATGGATTCTCAGGGTACAACCAGATCAAGATGGCTCCTGAAGACATGATCAAGACGGCCTTCATCACTCAATGGGGGACATATTGTTACAGAGTTATGCCATTTGGACTCAAAAATGCTGGAGCAACATATCAGAGAGCTGCTACCACTTTACTGCATGACATGATACACAAACAGGTCGAAGTATATGTTGATGACATGATTGTTAAAGTGAAGACCAGGGAAGAGCATGCAGGGGCGTTGAGAAAGTTCTTCCAGCGAATCCAAAAGTTCAAGCTCCGTCTCAACCCGAATAAGTGTGTATTTGGGGTTACGTCAGGAAAACTACTGGGATTCTTAGTCAGCCAGAGAGGGATTGAAGTAGATCCGCAGAAAATCAAAGCTATCCAAGAAATGGCGCCTCCAAAGACCGAGAAACAGATCCGTGGGTTCTTAGGCAAGGTCCAGTACTTGAGAAGGTTCATTGCACAGTTGACAACCACTTGTGAGCCGATTTTCAAGCTCTTAAAGAAGAATGCTTCAAAGAAATGGAACGAAGAGTGTCAAGAAGCTTTCGAGAAAATCAAGCAGTGTTTGGCTTTACCACCAGTTTTGTCACCAATCATACCAGGACAACCGATGTTGCTGTACTTGTCTGTTACTGACACAGCGATGGGGTGTATGTTAGCGCAGCAAGACCCGGAGTCAAAACGAGAAAGAGCCATTTACTACATCAGCAAGAAAATGTTGGAGTACGAGCAGAAATATACCATTCTTGAGAAGACTTGTCTAGCACTGGTTTGGGCTACTCAGAAGCTGAGGCATTATTTGTTATCGAATAAGGTTCTTCTACTCTCCCGGATGGACCCATTGAAATATTTGTTCGAGAAGCCAGCCCTCACCGGGAGAACTGCCAGGTGGTTGTTGTTATTGTCTGAGTTCGATATCACTTATGTCACACAGAAGTCAATTAAGGGGCACGTGATAGCTGAACAGTTAGCCGATTCACCAGCAGAAAATAATGAATTTTTGAAAGCAGAGTTTCCAGATGAGGAGATAATGACTGTGGAAGATGAAGTTCCAGACACAAAGTGGTTGATGTACTTTGATGGAGCAGTCAACAATCGAGGCCAAGGTGTAGGGGCGGTGTTGGTGTCACCAAGAAAAGAGTATATCCCTATATCCATCAAGCTTCAGTTTAAGTGCACAAACAATATGGCAGAATACGAGGCATGTATTGCAGGTTTGGAAGCAGCCATGGCCTTGCACATTCAGGACCTAGATGTATTCGGGGACTCAATTCTGATTATCTGTCAAACCAACGGAAACTGGAAAACAAGAGACGATAAGTTGATCCCGTATAATACGTACCTAGAGTCTCTGGTCAGAAGATTCAGAAATATCACATTCACTCATTTGTCCAGAACAAAGAATCATTTTGCTGATGCATTAGCTACTCTGGCTTCAATGCTTGAGATTTCTGCAACAATGGAGGTTCAACCATTAGAAGTAAGACTTCAATGGGCCCCGTCACATGTTAACGCCATTGAAATAGCAGCGAGGTGTTCAGATGGCAAGCCTTGGTACACAGATATCAAAAACCTCATCTTAGGCAAGGGTGTAACAACCCTAAAAAAAAAAAAAAAAACTCGGAATTCCGAGAATAATTCTCGGAACTCCGAGAACTACTGGAGAGATCTCGGAACTCCGAGAAAATAACCTCGGAATTCCGAGAAATCGGACAGTAGTTTTGGAATCCGGTTCTCGGAACTCCGAGAGCATTTCTCGGAACTCCGAGAAAATGCCTCGGAACTCCGAGAATGTCGCGGATTGAGAATCCGAGAGTTTCCAAACTCTCTATGAAGTGCCAATTTCCGTCCTTTTTGGGTGAGTTAACACCAAAACAAACCCTAAAAAGATTCATGACTATATATATACACTATCATAACCTAATGTTCTTCATAAATCAAAACCCTAAAACCTAAGGAGAGTAAGAAAAGGAGAATTCAAGGAAAGGGAGAAGAAGGAAGGGCTTTCAACTCCAAGATCCATCAAGCTTCATTCAATTCTCTCAATTCAAGTAATCAATCACATCAATCAAACCAATCCATTCAAAGGCAAAGGCAAGATTTCGGATTATGTTTTGTAATCTACACTATAACTAGAATTCTTGAAAGTTTAGATAAAACCTCTTATGATTTTGTTTCTTATTCCTGAATCCAAATCATGATTTTTCATTGAAAACCAAAACCCTATAATAGAGATGATTAAAGGCCATAATTTCATATACCCTTGATACCATCTCACTCGTACCCGAAAAGGGACGAGAAGGTCAAAGAACCACGTGAACTCCTCGTACAAAAACAGTGCGAAAGGTATCCTCGTACAAAAACAGTGCGAAGGTTATAATTCTACATGGGTATCATTGTGTATAGGAATTAATGGGGAAGGAAAGGGAAGAGCATAGACTCTAATGATTTCATAACAGTAGTTTCTAACGATTCTAGAGCAATAGTCTCTAATGAATTTCACATTGAACAAAGTGTTCTACCCTACCAATTGCATGAAAAACCCATATTCTGAAGATTTATTCAAATTACTTGAATTCCTTTATATTATTGATTCACATTAAAAGCCAAATATCATATTCTTGTTTCGTACTGCAAATTCTTTGATATCCTCTAACATGAGATGATTATATATTTAAATCTTTCAATTGTCTTAGTTAAGTTTTAATACACTGCATAACCGTTATTCTTGCATCCTGACTCTTAAGATTGTTCTACAGACTTTAACGGTGATAACCTGGAAAACCAGCAAATCGATCAAAACGAAGGAGCATTTGCTGATGAACAGACCTAGGCAAAAAGGGATGGGGAGAGATGTTAGAGTTTAGATTGTTATTTTCTTTTCTTTTAGTTTTCTTTTAAAAAGTCCTTTGGACTTAGAGATATTATTTGGTAAATTCGTGGATGTGATTATTAAAGGTTAATGGAATAAAATTTATCTTCCCTTATTTCTGTCTCTATTTCATTAAATAAATGATTTGTTTTTAACTAAGACTTCCGCTGTATGAAAGAATGAATGTGTTTTGTGCCTCTTTTATTTTTTTGAGAGGCGTAGCAATCCGGATTTTCGGGGCTCGTTTGCTCTGTTTTATAAAGAGCTAGGCTCAGAATTGCCTCAAAATTTAGCCTGAGAATCCGGGTCGTTACAAAGGGGCATCCACCGGAAGCTTCAGGAAAAGAGCGAAGGTCTCTTCAGAAATTGGCCTCTAACTTTGTCATCTGTGGTGAAGAGTTGTACAGAAGGTCGTTCGATGGAATCCAACTTTTGTGTATAGATGAGGATCAAGCCGCTAAGCTCGTAGAGCAGACGCACGAAGGAGTCTGTGGACCGCACATGAACGAAAAGATGCTGTCAAGGAAGATTCTCAGACTTGGATATTACTGGCGGACAATGGAAGCAGACTGCTACGCCTATGTGAAGAAATGTCACAAATGTCAGGTCTACGCCAATCTCATCCATGTGTCGCCTTCTCAGTTGCATTCTCTTACTTCACCGTGGCCATTCTCAGTATGGGGAATAGATATCATCGGGAAGATAAGTCCGAAGTCTTCTAGTGGGCATGAGTATATCTTGGTTGCCATTGATTACTTCACGAAGTGGATAGAAGCTGCTTCGTATGCGTCATTGACCTCGGCTTCTGTTGCAAGGTTCATCAAAGCGAATATTATTTGCAGATATGGAGTACCACATGAACTAATTTCAGACAATGGGTCCCATTTCAAGAAGGAGGTGGCGCGCCTGTGTGAGGAGTTTAAGATCAAGCATCATAAGTCTTCGCCATATAGACCCCAAACAAACGGAGCTGTTGAAGCTGCTAATAAAAACATCAAGGTGATCATCAGCAAGATGACCGAGACTTACAAAGATTGGTCGAACAAGCTCCCGTATGCTTTGTGGGCTTATAGGACGTCGATCAGGTCCTCTACAGGTGCAACTCCGTATTCTCTGGTGTACGGAATGGAAGCTGTCTTGCCTGTTGAACTGCGAATTCCCTCCTTAAGAGTGATGATGGAAGCTGGGTTGCCAGAATCTGTTTGGGCTCAAGCCAGATATCAGGAATTACAAATGATTGACGAAAAGAGGCTGAAAGCATTGTACCATGTTCAGGGGTATCAACGCCGTGTCGAGAGAGCCTTCAACAAGAAAGTTCGAGTTCGAGACCTCAAGAAAGGAGATCTTGTTCTGAAATCCTTCCGGGCACCGGTATATGATCCCAGGGGTAAATTCAAGCCAAAATGGTCAGGTCCATAGATTCTTGACGAAGTCCTGCCTGGAAAAGCCGTCAGACTCCTCGATGAAAATGGAGAAAAACTAACAGAGCCAACAAACCTTGACCAACTCAAGAAATACTATGCTTAAGGCACCAGAAGGCCTTCCTTGGCCGACCAGAGCTTCAAACTAAAAATCCTTAACATATCAAAAGAATCCTTTGCAAAACCCTTTTGAGCTTACACAAAATCAAAACCATTCTATTTTCATAACCCATAAACTAGGGGCATTTGTGCCTTGAACTACGCTCGACCTGATCCTCATCCTTTGGGGGTACGTAGGCAGTCTGGCTAGTCCGGATTCGGTCGAAACCTTGGAAAACTTATCAAAATTCCGTCCTTTCAAACCCTACCTACCTAAAAAGTCCTTTTGGTGCAATAGGCAAAGGTTTGTGACTAAAAAAAGAAAAAAAGAAAAAAATGGAGTCTGAAGACCTGTTAGATTGAAAACCCGCAAGGGCAATCTAAGCAAAAGTTAGGGTCATTCAGCTGCTAAGTTGAAAACCCGAAAGGACGGCTTAGGCAAAAATCAAGGTGTGAGCCTGCTGGATTGAAAACTCGCAAGAGCAATTCAGGCAAAAATTAAGGCAAGCGGTCCGCAAGATTGAAAACTTGGAAATGGCAATCTGGTCAGTGGCAGTGACTTCTAAAGAAGCTGAACAAGTGGAGGCAGACAAGACTTGTAACCCAATAATGGCATCATCAAAGGCTGAATAGTGCCAGCATGACTTACTTTGATATTCCTCTGAATTAGGGGCATTTAAGACTAAGCAATCAAAGGGGTTTAATGACCATGACGGTAATACCGAACAGGGAATGAATCACTTTTAAGCATGGTATTCGAGTCACTCTAAGAGTGGTTAACCTTCACCAATTTAAAATATTTGTCAGGTCAAGAAGCAAGTTGAGTCTTTCTTGAAATCCAAGTCCTGTGCTTGTCAATGTCTTTTACGTGTCACTTGTCGAAGTCTGTCGCGTGTCAAGTCAAAATCTCCAAGGTCTTGTATGGTCTGTACCTTTCCCAGAGCTGGGGGTGACAGGCGCCAAAGCAAGAAGTTGCTTCTTCGGAAGGCGGAATAAATCAGAACAAGGTTCAGAAGAGTGGCAAGCTATCAGGCCTATTGAAATTTTGTTAGCTGGTAGATTTGAAAGAGACCTTTCAGGCAGAATTGATCTTATGGTTCTCATGTTTCCTCTACACACAGAGCTTTGTAAATCCAATATTCATGAAATGAAATATTTGTTTCCCTGCATTTGTATTACTTTATTAAGACTCTAGTCATGGAAGTATGAAATAACTAGGGGCATCTTTTATGACTTGGCAAATCACGCCAAGTCATAAAAGCTGTCAAATCCACAAGGACAATCAGAATAAACCAATGTCTCCAACAAGTTGAGATGAGAGAAGCTCGAGCACATCTCGAGTCAAACCTCCACATTCCCCAGCTAAGCT
Organism: Tasmannia lanceolata; assembly: GCF_043159265.1. Lineage (NCBI taxonomy): Eukaryota > Viridiplantae > Streptophyta > Magnoliopsida > Canellales > Winteraceae > Tasmannia > Tasmannia lanceolata. The sequence goes on from NW_027518721.1 coordinate 5,247,579, forward strand.
TACTCTATAGTCAGCTCATCATCAGAGCTAGTCCCCAATGGAGTCTAGCATCTGCTTCCCAGAGAGTTCGCTGGCAGCTGCTCAAAGCATTCAATCCCCAGCAAAATCCAATTCTTTAAAAAAGGGTCAATATCCAAAATCCCAGCAAATCATGAGAGTCCGGTCCTCAGCAAGGAACTCGCACTCCCATTTTCTCGGCAAGAGACAAAGCAATTCTCAAAAGGATCAATCTGAATCAGGCATATCAAAAAAAAAAAAGTTCCCGCTTCTTTGGAGAGACAAAGTAATCTCCAAAGAAATCAATCCAAATCCATCAATCCAAATCAATCAATTCAAATCAATCAATCAATCAAAGGCAGGAGAGTATCAATCTTTTCATAAGAGTTTTACTCCTCGATCAAATTTCCATTGCTTGTTACTGCGTGAGGGTTCCGCATAACAAAGTTTTTCCCTTTGATTAGTGCGTGAGGGTTCCGCCTTATTAAAGTTCACCTTTTGTTACTGTGTGAGGGTCCACATAACAAATTTCCATCGCTTGTTACTGCGTGAGGGTTCCGCATGACAAAGCTTTCCCTTTTAATTAGTGCGTGAGGGTTCCGCCTAATTAAATTCCACCTTCTGTTACTGTGTGAGGGTTCCACATAAGAAATTTCCATTGCTTGTTACTGCGTGACGGTTCCGCATAACAAAGTTTTCCCTTTTGATTAGTGCGTGAGGGTTCCGCCTAATTAAATTCTCCTTTTTGTTACTGTGTGAGGGTTCTACATAACAAATTTTCATTGCTTGTTACTGCGTGAGGGTTCCGCATAACAAAGTTTTCCCTTTTGATTAGTGCGTGAGGGTTCCACCTAATTAAAATTCCCCCTTTTTTTGTTACTGTGTGAGGGTTCCACATAACAAATTTTTCTTGCTTGTTACTGCGTGAGGGTTCCGCATAATAAAGCTTCCCTGTGGTTAGCGTGTGAAGGTTCCACCTATCCAAATCTCCCGTTAGTGCGCGAAGGCCCCGCCTAACTAAAAAATTCTATTTTCAAGGCGTGAAGGTTCCGCCTGATTATCCCAGCTTCATTTTCAGTGCGTGTGGGTTCCGCCTGATTGTTCAAAGTCCAAATTGCCATTCAATAAAAAATCCAATCCCTTTTGTATCTTTTCATTTGAAATTTTGGGCCGATCAAAATGTGTTGTCTCTTCAGCTTTGGCATTCGTGCAACAAGCGCCCTCTGCCAAAGAGGGGCATCTGTAGACACCCCATTTTGACCGGACCGTTTTCCCCAAAATCGAATAAATCTCTGAAATCGAATAAATTCTCGAATGAAATTCCGAAGCCGAATCCCGGAATTCCTGAGGGAGGTGGGCCCTAAGTGCAGAGAAAACTCAAAATGGTACCCACCCACTGCAGTGCAAAATCCCTAAGAGGCTGCTAATATCCCTAGGAATGCATTTATCAAAGCGTGCAAGCGTGCGTGTGTTAAATCACTTTTTCATGTTAAGCAGGAGGGGAGTGAATTAGGTAGCTTGGGGTTGCTTGGAGAAGAGAGAGGGAATAATATACCATTCCCTTTAAGAGAAGAAAAGCCAAATAGGGTATAGTGGCAAGAGGGTAAAATTGCCTTTTCCTTGGGGTATTTAGTAAAATGGGCATTTCTTCCTTTGCAAGCAACAGGCATGGGCCATGGGATTAAGGAGATGAGGTGTAGGGCTTAGATCAACTAGACACTCTAGGTTTCTAGGGTTTCTAGGATAGAATTAGGGCAAGAGGGTTAAGGAATCAAAGGCCATAGGATCAAGAAAGGAAGAAAATGGATGGTTGAGATTAGAAGAGGGTTTTAACCCTAGCTATAAAAATAGAAAATCTCGTGGGTAACGAGGGGAGGAGGAGATTTTTTTTCTAAAAAAAAAAAAGGAAGAGAAAGGGGTAGCAGAGAACAGAGAGGGAGAAAAGCAGAGAGCTAGGCGGCCATCTTCTCCGGCCTCCTTCTCCACCCAAATTAGCACAACCACCACCAAACACTCTTCCATTCTCTTCCCCAAACCACCATCTTCACCCCATCCCACCTTCATTTCCACATCCGACCATTTTATTTTTATTTTTTCCCTTTGCCATTAATTCCGGCAACCTTGCCGGAATCCGGCGAGCTCAAGACCGTCGCCATCACCATCAAGAACCATCTCTGACTCATCTCATTAACCCCAACCCTAGATCTAAACTTCAATCCCCCATCTTCTCCGGCCACTACTCCTCCAGCCGACACCATCCCCCACCATTTACCCCATACCCACCACCATCTCCACCCCAAACCCGTCTTCACAAACCCATCTACCCCCTCTCTTCACCTCCACCTCCACCAACAGCAACAACCACCTCCATCTACCCCATCCAACCACCATCCTCAAACCCGAAACCCAAAACCCATCTCCATTTCCATCCTCTGCAACCCCCCTCTTCCACCCCCATCGTCTCTACCACCACCTCCACCTTCAGCTCTTTTTTCTTTTTTTCTTTTTTTTCTTTTTTTCTTACAACCCTAAACCCACTTCTCAAAAAACCCGAATCCATCAAAACAGCCACCACCACTCTGCACCTCCATTTCAGCCACTCACGCCCAACTCCCATCTCTTCTCCTCCATACAACCACCATCAAACCCACATCGATTTCACCCCATCTCCATTGATTCCGGCAAGCTTGCCGGAATCCGACCGAACCAACTCCTACCCTATTTCGCCCCAAACCATGCCACCATCATCCCTTTAAACCCATCATCTCCATCTTATTCCCATCAGCCACCATCGATCTCTACTCCCTCCGAACCCAACTCCTGTTCGTTTGTCTGCAAAAGAAGGAAAAAAAAAAGTAAAAAAAGAAAACCCTCTTCGTTTGCAACCCAAACCCACCTCATCCTCGCTTGAGAATCCAAACCGATCCCTCTTCTTTTCTCCCTCTCACCATATACTAACCCCAATTTGCAGACTCTAGCAGCAGCTACCTCCATCTATTTTGGTCTCATGCCCAAATTGGGTTTGTGAGGTGGGGTTTGAAGGGAGATTAAGGTAGGTTTTATATTTGAAGGCCTTGGTGGCTTGATCTCTAGGAAGAGAAGGAGATTTGCAGCAGCTTCATCGGCCACCATCTTTCGCCATTGTCGTCACTATCACCGTCTGACCGTCTTCTTGGCTCCATTGATACGGCAACCGTCATTGTTCATGCTCCATCCAGGTGATTTCCTATCTCTCAGTTATGGATATTAGTTCAACCATGCTTAATAACTGCACAAGCTCAATTAGGCTTATCTGTTCTCATTATTTTTTCTTGTAGTCTCTAGTTGGGAATTGTAATAGCGATAAAAGACAAAGTGAATCTGTGCAGTTATAGGAACAAGGTAGTGGTAATATCATTTTCCTGGGACAATTATAAGTGTTGATATTCACACTACCATATTTCGAAGGTGGCACTACTCTACTGTTTTGCTCTTCCATGATCAACCTTTAATGGCCATTTCACATGAGTAGTATTTCACTGAAATATTCAATCAGACATGTATGTAGCAGAGCATGTAATGCCATTGTTAGAGTGTTGTAGTGCGGACATCAGCCGCTATTTATTGATATTAACCTTACCAGATTTGAATAATTGCACAAAACCATCTTGTTTTCTCTATAGTGATTAGGTTATCAAATTTTTCCTTTGGAATTTTGATAATGATAGGATGCAATCTCAACAATGAGAGACAAGATGGGTTGTGGGGATTCCTCATTCTTTGAGGCCTTTGCTATTTTCTCCTTCTTCGGGTCTACTCTCTTCACGTTCCTGGGGATTCTCCTTGCATTTTGGGATCCCCATCGATTTTGGGAACAATCGTCGGGTTTAGGCGATGACGGGCGGCAACCTCTTGAGCCAAAACCCGATTTCGATCAAAAGGGATAAAAATACATAAAAATCAAATAACAAAAAATCCAAAAAACATCAAAAACAACAAAAGCGTATTTCGAAAAGCGTTCGAACTACGTTAGCTTGATCCCTTTCTACAGGGTACGTAGGCAGCTTGGGATCTTCATCCCAAGTTCAGTCAAACTTTTCAATAAAATCATTTAAACCCTTCAAAAAAATCATTTCAGTATCTACAAATATCTTTCAAGCTTTTCCCAAAAATACAAAAACCAAAATGGGCAAGGATGGTGATTGTCAGGTCACTCGGAGCCTTCTTTTCATTTCATTTCCGATTTTGATCGTGGTTTGCCAGTTTTATCGGTTTTTCGATGTTTTATCGGGTTTTGGGACGGGCGACGACGTAGCATGGCCCCTTCACAAGAATTGTCCTCGCTGAGCCCAACGATAGGCTATGACGATCGCGAGACTTGTCCGATCTTAAGCGGATCAGGATCACTGAGCTCGATTCCTTTAGAATCTCTCCCTGAGTCTATCGTATGTCCCATTTTCTTTTCCCTGGCATTTTGGGTTTGCACATACCGTCTATTTTCTGATTCCTTTCTTCCCTCGCATCCTTTAGTTTATTGTGTGTTCGTCTTTGGTTCCTTGTGTGTTTACTTTCAGCTTGCTTATTCCTTGTGCGTTTAGTTTCACATGCTTAGCTGTAGATATTTACTGCTTTTCTGCTTATCATATCTGCTATCACTTGCTTAGCTGTAGCTGTGCATGCGGATGTTATTGCTTTCCTAGATGTGATGGGTTAGGAGTAGATGCGGTGAGTTAGGATTTGGATGTTTATTTTCTTTTGCCCATCCCCGGGTCATGCATGCTTAGATAGACGTTTCTTCGGGGATACTCGTTCCCATTTCACTTGATTTTAGCCCAAAACTCTTCAAAATTAATTAAAAATGGCATAAGAGACCAGGTGCTTGCACTTGGGCGATTTGGGGGCGCTTAATACTTTCCCTATTCGTCATCAGGCACGGACTTTTGTATCTCTGGTTATCCGTTGCAACAGAGTATTTCATGGGATTCAGGGCCTACTTCCTTGGATGGCGACTCTTCTTTGTTATAAGTACATCTTGGTTCCGGGCTGGTCCTTGAATCGAGAGGTATCTCATTTATATCGCCACCCATGCTGCGAGTGGCATCATTTCGAGAGTTCCTTGGTAGAGCTCTCCTTCACATTGTGGAGATCTTAGAGGATCGGCGTGGGATCTCATGTCCCTCGCTCACCGTCCTCGGGATCGGGGTCCACAACGAGTATCCCCGAGAAAACGTCTATCTAAGCATGCATGACCCGGGGATGGGCAAAAGAGAATAAACATCCAAATTCTAACTCATTGCATCTAATCCTAACTCACCACATCTAGGAAAGCAGTGACATCTGCATGCACAGCTACAGCTAAGCAAGTAATATAGCAGATATGATAAGCAGGAAAGCAGTAAATAGCTACAGCGAAGTATATGATCATGGTAAGTAAGCAGAAAAACGCTACGGCTAAGCATGTAAATAAGCATATGAAACCATATGAAACTGTACAAGAGACGAGCAAAAAGATGCTAGGAAAGAAAGGAACCAGAAAATCGACGGCATGCGAGAAACCAAATGCCAGGGAAAAGAAAAGGGAACATATGATAGACTCAGGGAGCGATTCTAAAGGAATCAAGCTCGGCGATTCTGATTCACTAAAGATCGGATAAGTCTCGCGATCGTCATAGCCTATTGTTGGGCTTTAGCGAGGACAATCCCTGTGAAGAGGCCACACTACGTCATCGCCCGTCCCAAAACCCGATAAAACGTCCGAAAACCGATGAAAACCGGAAAACCATCATCAAAATCGAAAATGGAATGAAAAGGGGGGTCCGAGTGACCTGGCAATCACCATCCTTGCCCATTTTAGTTTTTGTTTAAAAAGGTTCGAAAATATTTATTGAAAATGTTTGACTGAACTTGGGTGGACTCAAGCTACCTACATACCCTGTGGAAAGGGATCAAGCCAACGTAGTTCGAACCAGCTTTTTCGAAAAATGTTTTTAGTGTTTTTGATGTTTTTTGTTGTTTTTGGATTTTTACTATTTGATTTTTATGTGTTTTTGTTTATGAAGGGCAAAGGGGTGGCTCAAGAAACATTCTGTCATCGCCATGACTCGAGAGAAAACTCTCGAAAATCAATGAAGAGATCAAACTCTAATGTTAATCCCAAATTCTAATGAAGGTTGCAAGACGAGGAGAAGGCTTAGAAATGGGAAATTGAACTTGAGCATAAGCCTAAAACCCGAAGAAGAGAGAAGGGGAAAAGAGAAAGGGGTGAGTGGCTAAGGACACAAACCCAAACCCAAACCCTCACGCTAAAAACCATGAAATCAGAGCTGACAACATGCTAAGGAACTAAGTCATAACTCCCTGCTACTGAAATACGTACATCAGAGAACGAAAACCATAGTAGGAATGAGTCTAAGAACACCAACCCCAATCGCTAGGCCTCACAGATATATACATTGGAAACCAAAAATAAAATGATCTCTTTTTCTCTATGCACATATTGAACGATAGGAGGAATTCAGATGAGTTCAGGGCAAGGACTTGGACTCTATTGTAAACGAACTCCTCAAACATAACTTCGACTTTACAGATCATATGAAAGAAATGAGATCCAAGGAGCAAAATTGTCTCTGCATATGGGATAGGCATGACATTATGTAACTATTAAACTTGGTGGTTCTAACATCAACAACTACAACTGATGGCTACACTACAACCCTTTAATAAGAGCATTACCCAATCAGTTTTGCTATCATTACACTGAATATTGACCGTAAAAATGAATAGTAGTACATGGAAATGGCCTTTGAGTGTGAGTTACAAAGAAAAGGATGAGGGTGATGCCATTATCAAAGCAAAGTAGTGTAGTTATCATAATGCAAGATGGGCTATAAATACGAGAAGTTGAAATCCAAAGACATGATCCAAATCCAAATCATAGTGTAAAAATGGGTCGCAGATATGATAAATTCAAATCAAAGGATTTGATTCAGATTCACATCTGTAAGCCCAATGGTTCCCACCTTGGCAATTCCCATCTTATTTTGATGATTCCAATACACAAGTGATTTATGATCACTAATGTGTTTGATTGTCTAAGTTGTAGATAATAATTGCTTAAAGACATCATTGCTTGGATTAGGGCCAAAGACGCTCGCATTGGACCGCTTATGAAGGCCAAAGACATCGGAGATCCAAGACAAATGAAGACTTGATGAATCGCATTGAAGATCGAAGTCAATTTAGATTGTATAAAATCCAATCTTAGTTTTAGATTTTAAGAGGCATAACTAAGGAAATAAACACACACCCAAAATTTATATGTGATTGTCTTTGTGGTGTTCCTACACCTTGGAACTCTCATAGCAATCCCAACTTGGTGTTAAGTTGGAAGCCCAAAAACATGAAGTGAAAATCTGCTCTTCATAGGCTTCTCGGAACTCCGAGAAATATTCTCGGAACTCCGAGAAATATTCTCGGAACTCCGAGAAATATTCTCGGAACTCCGAGAAATGGTCCAGTAGACTTTTTTTCATCTTCTGTTTGTATTCCCGGAACTCCGAGATTTTTTCTCGGAACTCCGAGAACACTGTAACGGTCATATTTTGAGCCGTTGGGAATTTTGCTGGAATTACCACAATGCCATTGAACGGTCATATTTTGGTTTTCCTATATATATGGGCATTCTAAACTTCAAGACTATCAATCCTAACACTCTAAAAACCTACTTGAACATCCTTAGAGTGAATCAAACTTGATTATGCCTCTCATCCTCTAAAGCTTAGGATTTGGATCATAGGCTATATTTGTACATCTTCTACAAAGTTGTAAACCCTTGTGAGGGATTTTTTGTTCTTTCTTTCTTATTCAAGAAATTATATTCGGGCGAGTGTTCGGAGAAGCGTAGCCCACTCTCCCTGGTGAAGATTGCCACCAAGGTTAAAGGTGATCGGAATTTGTAATCGGCATCGATCTTCGCCGAAGTTAAGAAGATCACATAGTGAAGCCATCAACGGGTCTTTGTTGGTGGAGTGGAGTAGGCCTCGCGTTTTGAGGACCGAACCACTTTAAATCTCGGGTGCAATCTCTCTTACTCTTGCTCTTTATTTTGCATTTGCATCTAAGATTTAACTTGTGTAATTAAATTTCATTTTGATCTATTAATTTCCAATTTAGGTTTGAGTTTTCAAAAGATTAAAACTTGTTAGAAACCTAATTAATTTTCCCTCCTCATAGTTGCCGTACTCGAGACCACCCTTGGATTTTCAACATCAAAGTGCAAAATGGGCTGCAAAAGAAATCAAGATCAAAGATCTGATCCGGATCCAAATCACAAAGCCAAATGGGCTGCAAATATGAGAAATCTAGATCAAGAGATCTGATATGGATCCAAATCACCATGCCAATGGGCTACGAATGTGAGAGGTCCAAATCAAGATCTTCTAGGCATCCAAACGGGCCCTAATGGTGAACACAATTCCTTTTCAAACAGGATCTGCAGAGAGGGTGATAAGATTACCTGTTGAAATGGTGACGATTAGAGACAAGGATCGGATCTATGCGACGATGACGCTCTTTCCTTCTTTATGACCTCCGATATGAAGTTGTCGGGATGGAATTGCCGTCGGAATGGATTGCTGGAAATTGGAGAGGATGGTCGAAAATAGTAGCAGAGAACGGATTTGCAGGGCCGAGGGTTTGCAATGGTCGAAATCAATGGAAATTGCATGGAATTAAAGAAGATGAGGTCTGTTGGTGATGGCGATGGAAGTTTGGGAAGACGAATTTGAAGAAAGAGATGGAATCAAGGGTAAAAGTGACAGGGTTTGGTGGTGGTGGTAATGGTATTGAGAAGATGAAAAATGGGTTCAAGAGTGAGGTCTGATTTGATGGAGCTTGCCGGATTCCGGTGAATGTCACCGGAAAAGATGAAGTGGGTTTGGATGATGGTGATAAATGGAAGAAAAGGGGCTGATGAAGTGACGAAAATAGAGATGGAGGTGGGAAAGGTGGTCGATGGGGGTGGAGATGGCTGACCGGACATGGGGACGGTGTTGGTGGTGGCGAATGGAGCTCTCTCTCTCTCTCTCTCTCTCTCTCTCTCTCTCTCTCTCTCTCTCTCTCTGTATGTGTGTGTGTGTGGGGGGGGGGGCTGCCAAATGAGAGACCTCCCCTTCTCTTGTTGCTGCTCTCTCTCCCCCTCCTTTCTCTGTGGCTGCAAAATGAGGCCCCCTATTGAGGAGAAGAAAAAAAAAGAACCCTTTTACAGATGCCCTAATCGATGCTACTTAAAGAAAAATGAGAAATTCAGATCCCCCATTCGTTCCCTTGACAACCCCCTTGTAGTGTATTTTTTATCATGGTTTATTATACAGGGGGCCTAGGTAAGAAGCAGGGAGTGAAGATGAGTGATATATTTGTCTCATTTACCTCTGATGGACACCCCTTTTAAAGTCTGATTCACCCCTATTTAACATAAAAAGGCAAATGATATCCGTACAACTATGTTTTGATAATTGTACTGACTCAACTCGTCTTTTCTTCGGTTCTATCTTGTAGGGGTATAAATTACCCAAAAGTAAAGACAGTGGGCGTACATAAGAAAACATAATGTGCGGGTAATCATTAAAACTTGGGAAATTCAAATAGAGTGCCAATACAAAAAATCAGGGGTATTCTTTTGTAATTTTTTTTTATTTTCTGTGAAAGTGAGGAACAAACTGGGGCCACTAAACAAGGGTCTCAATACGAGTTTAGAGATTATTTGAGCTTCAATGAGACTTTGAGAATGATCTAAAAATGAGTATTTTTTGGGTTTCTTTCACACTCGTGGCTCGATTTTTAAGGAATTTGAGACTTGATTCTGGGAGACCGTGAATTCGGTTTCAGGACTCGGATTTCGAGATTTATTCAATTTTTTTGGGAAAATTGGGCCAGGTCAAAATGGGGTGTCAACAGAGTAGCTTGGTGATGTAGACCCTGATCCCTTGAGGACAGGTGCGACGAGGGATGCGAGATCCCCCTGCAATCCTCAACGATCTCCACAATGTGAAGGATAGCTCTACCAAGGAACTCTCGAAATTGTTGCCACCCTCACAGCATAGCACGAGTGGCGATACAAAATGAAAGAGATACCTCTTGATCCAAGGATAAATCCCCAAACCAAGATGTACATAAAAATAATTCAGAGTCGCCATCCATGGATACACCATGGAACCAAAACCAATGCTCTGTTTGCAATGGATAACTAGAGATACAAAAGGTCCGTGCCTGGTGACAAATGGAGAAGGTCCGAAGAGCACCCTCAATTCGCCCGAGTGCGAACACTTGGTCTCTTATGCCATTTATTTATTAACTTTAAAGAGTTTTGAATGAAAATCATGTGAAATGAGAACGAATATCCCCGAGCAAAACGTCTACCTAAACATGCGTGACCCGGGGATAACAAGCACATACAAAATAAATAAAAGAAGTGTGTCACCTAACCATTGCTAGGTTATGAGTGTCATGCCTAAATAGGTGTCTAAATTCTGGTGGACGAACACATGCGTACTACAGCTAAAGGTATGAGTCTGTACAGGAAAGGAAATCTAAAATTAGCAGTTAATCATGAAATGAAGTAAGAAGTAGTAAATGAAATAAGGAATAAACAAAATGTTAGGCAAATAAAAGAATAATGAAATAAAAAACCTACGGCGAACACATAGCGCCTATCTACATTGGGGCGAATATATAGCGCCTAATATAAAAATCCTAATACATCCCATCTAGAAAGCAGTAAATGACAGATAGAAAAAAGCAGTAATGAAAACCTATGGCGAACACATAGCGCCTATCTATATTGGGGCGAATACATAGCGCATAATATAAAATCCTAACACATCCCATCTAGAAAGCAGTAAATGACAGATAGAAAATGCAGTAATGAAAACCTATGGCGAACACATAGCGCCTATCTACATTGAGGCGAATACATAGCGCCTAATATAAAATCCTAACACATCCCATCTAGAAAGCAGTAAATGACAGATAGAAAATGCAGTAATGAAAACCTATGGTGAACACATAACGCCTATCTACATTGGGGCGAATACATAGCGCCTAATATAAAATCCTAATACATCCCATCTAGAAAGCAGTAAATAACAGATAGAAAATGCAGTAAAGCAGTAAAGCGCTACAGCTAAGAAAGTAAACATGCACAATGAGCAAACGTCAGTAGATGATAGTAAAGGATAATAATCAGTAACCTAATAAAGATAGAGAATTACAGCTAAGCATGTGAGAACTACAGCTAAGCAGGTAAGAGCTACAACTAAGCAAGTAGGTAAAACACATAAGCAGGTAAATGTTATAGTTAAGCACGTAAGTAAGTAAGGAAATGAACACACGCTATCATGATCCTATGCGAAAATCATCATCAATATGCAAACACAAGCCCTAAAGAGCTACCAACAGACCCTAAGACTTTAATACTTAAGCCCGAGTCTTTAGATGATGATGTTCATCCAAAGAAGCCTACGTATCCCCGCCTCCACGAGAATCAAGGCAACGTAGTTCTTCGCGCTTATTCTAAGCTATGACGCCTAAGACATCTAAACCTCTATCCTAGACACGACCTAAAAGACCAGACTAGTTATTAAAGCTTTTTGTGCAATTATTTAAATTCCAGTGGATTGTGAATTATAGGACACCCTATATGCCCTAACTAAATGCAGGTTTGCCCTAAGCTAATGCAGGTGGTTCCTACAACCTATGTGTAACTAGGCTGTGTGTCCTAAGAAAACAATGGGATCACTAACGCATCCTAGACCTAGTCATCAGTCGGCGATGTGAATCACCAACTGACCGGACGGAGGCACTCCTAGCTAGGACAGGCTCCTAACTCTAAAACAAACACACAACAAGCATACAACAAATCAAAGACATACTCCTAACTCTAGAGGAAGAGCTTTTTGAAAACAAGATTTTAAAGTTATTTATTCAAAAAAAGATTTAAAATACTATTTACAAAAGTTTGGCTGGACTTGGGATAAAGATCACAAGCTGCACTACGTACCTCGTGAAAGAGGATCAAGCCAACGTAGTTCGAAAGAAAACTTCCTAACTACACTCCTAAAAACATTAACACTTTAGATGATTTTGAATTTTTCTGATTTTCAAATGTTTTTGAATTTTAAGATATTTCAATGTCTTTTATGTTTTTAAAGTTTCTAAATGCTTTTTGGATTTTAGAAATCTTCAATACTCTCACAATTGTAAATGATTTCAATGTTTATGGATTTAAAAAATTCAATCACTTTCACCCTTTTGGTCAAAGGTCAAAGGGAACACACAAAACAACACCCTAGGGTAAAACCCTTAGGGAAAAGGGGAAACCCCAAACCAACAAACTAGTATCCCAAAACAAGATATAACAATCCATAAACAAGTAAACAAGTATCGCAAGAACAGAGAAAACAATCCAAAACCCCAAGCGAGCAAAGCTCCAATAAGACTGTGCTAGTCTCTAATAAAGAAGAAACACTACGACTTTAAAAGAGAAAATCCTAGCTACCAAAACCAAAGAAGAGATGCAAATGAGTCAATGACTCTCTAATAACCCTACCAAAATTTTGAGGGAAATAAGCCAAGTCTCTCTCCAGAAGAAAGAGGGGTTCTAACATGAGGCTAGGTAAGCCTCCTAAAAAATGAACTCTCTAAATGAGACAAGGCTTGTCTCCAAACATGGACTCTAAAAATGAGGCAAGGCATGCCTCCAAGACACAAAGGTAGGCTCAAAGTATCTCTATCATCGCCCTTGCAATGATGGAAGGATTAGGCAACTAATAGACCTGAGTTGGTCCTTAACTAGTATGGGGACAAGTTGAGATACCACTTAGAAAAGGTTCTATATATGAGGCAGGGCAGGCCTCCTATGGGTAAACTCCCTACCAAACTTAGGTAATCTCCCTAAGGGATAGGCTCAGGAGGTTTCCGTCCGTCGTCGCCTAAACCCGACAAAGCTTAGGATCCCAAGCCAAAACCCAAATAGGAATATATAAAACCAAGCTTTGGGCGCCCTCGTCAGAATCCATGAATTGCTTTGGACACCAAAGACAATCTCAAAATCATATGCTTCCCTTGAAATGTCAAAGTCCCAAATGAAACGACCATAGAATACCCGCATAATAGAGCAACCTCAGTCTAATCTAAAGAATAATTGAGTTACTTAGAATCCTAAGAATCTAATCCAGGCTCTTACTCAAATTAAAATTTCCTAAAGGAATCAAATCCTAGTGAAATTGGAAAGGCCAGACTTAAGGCATACCACCTTTCAAGCAAAGGCTACAGGATAAAAAAAAATGAAAGATGCCGCTAAAACGTACACAAGCTTAATGAATTTCAGATGGACTTAAACTGATGGCTATTCTAATACAAATGGGTGGAAATGTTAATCAATATTATTAACTTGTCCGACCTTTATCATTCAAACATAAGTTGCCAAAATTGAAATATAATAAAGCCAACAAACATGTATTCAATACTCTAGTTTATGACTGCCTCAAACCCATCTCAATCTGTATCACTAGATGATCACATAGTTATGAATTGAGTACAAATGTACAGTTGCATCATTAAGATGACTATCCATAAGGAACAACTTCCTAAAAAAATCAATGGTTTTACATTAAAATTTGGCAAGCATAGAAACAAATCACTAAGGGAAAACAGGTAATCTGCATGACGATCAATAGAATTTGCTCCCTAACTTAACAAAAACATAAAACTTGGATACTGAATTAAGGTTATCAATTCCGAAGCATTTCAATCTCTACACATATTGGTAGCATACCCCTACACAGAGGAGAGAGCTATCAGAGTCTCAAAATAACCCCAGCAAATGTATCATAACCTCAAACATTATACGACAGTATGATATTAACATCACTTAATCCCAAGAATTTACCACTGTATGATAGAAATCAAAACTGACACCAGTTAAAAGTTGGATTCAAGAGCCAAACTCATTTTAATCTTTGGAATACAGGAATCAAGACCACGACTGAAGAAAACAATACAGAGATACAAAATCTTTTCTCAGTTCTTCTAAAACTTCAAACAACATCATTTAAACCTTCACACACCAAAGATCATAACAATTAAGAAAACAATCCCGCTCAAATATTATTCAATGACCAAGGAAAAATAGAGCTAATTCTCAGAAATGCAAAGAAAATACTCGAGTGGTAAAACCAAAGATATAAAGCAAGCATACTAGAATGGATCAAGCACACCGATGATGTCACAAGGAGACATAAAAATAAAAAATGAAGAAAAACCTTCCTGTGATGATTGTATGGCACTTCTAGCTGTTATTTCTCTTTCTAATTCATTTTTTTGAAATTACTAGATAGAATTAACATGTTATTTCAAAGTTGAAAGAAAAGTATCTTCGGAAAATACAGACAGAAAAATCTTGGTTGCAATATAAAGTAACTGAAACTTGGACTCTAACAAAAGTGATGAAGGTAGTAAATATTCTCAAAAAAAATCAAAGTGTGAGTGAAGAATCAAAACATGCTCATCCAGAATTTTCAGAAAATAATCAAAATGATACTAAAGAAAGGATCTCAATTAACTTCTATATTCTTTAGACATAGCAGAATCTCTTTATGCGCTTAAGCTGGAACCAAGTAAAAATCCTATAGGATGAGAGTCCAAAGATAAACTTAATTTGATTTTTCTTTTAAATTGAAAGGCTAATAACCGAGATCTATTTTTTTATAATCACTTAAAACCAACTAATGCTATCAATCATCATTTATTCCTTAAAATAGATCAAAGCAATCAGATCAACTCATTTATTTCGAAATATAAGAACCAACATCATTCATTATTAGGGGAATTAATAGATCATCTCGCAACCACAGTTCACTCACACCTTAATTTAAGCAATATTAAGAAGAGAAATTTACTATCCCAATGACTTCTCAAGATCAAAGCTCCTTTCAACCAGAATAATGCATTATGAGCCAGATTACACTATCGAGAATCAATTAATTCTAGGACCAATCAAAACAAGATCAACCACATTAGTTTCAATGAAGCAATGATACCAGAATGTGTTGATGACGAAAAACCGCCGAAGAGAAGTTGATGCAGATCGATGTTGATAAGATCGATGGCTGAGTGAACGATCGGACCTCTCACCCGAGCTTCCAAAATGTTCAGATCTAAAGCTTGAATAGGTGGTTCGGAGCTATGCTGGTCCAGATCTATGGTTTGGGAGATATATAAAGATGGAGGTGGCTCTTAAAATGGGTTTGGGGATAAAATGGAATGGGGTTTGGATCTGGTGATGAAGGTTTGGTGGAAAAAGGGTTTAGTGGAAGATGGAGTGGGGCAGAAGGTGGGGACCGGAGATAGGGACAGATTGCAGAAATGGGTGGAAATGGTCGGATTCCGACAAGATTGCCGGAATCAATGGAGGTGGTATGGCTGAGAAGGGGTTTGATGGGGAGATGTGGGTGTGGGGGAGAAGAAGAGGTGGAAGAAGGTGGTGGTTGAGATGATCCGCCGCAGAAATTGCCGAAGATGGCAACTCCTTCCCTTTCTCTGCAATTTTCTCCTGTAACTCTCTCTCTGCTAAATTTTCTGAACGAAAATGGAAGAGGGTTTGGGTGGGATGAAGGCAAGAGGGTGAAATTGCAGAGATGGTTGATGATGGAAGAAGGGTTTGGGGTGGAGAAATGGAAAAGGGGATAAAACAGGGGAGATTGGAAGTGGTGGTGGAAATGGTGATGGTGGCTGAATCGAAGGGGATGGCCGAAGGTAGAAGGAGGTAGAGATGGAAGGAGTGCCGGAGGAAATGGGTTGGCCAGAGTTGGAGCTCCAATAATGGCCGATTCCCTCTTTTTTTATGTTTTCTTTCTCTCTCTCTGTTAGGAACGAAAATGAGGCTCTCCTTCTCAAAAAACCCTAACCAATTGGGTTTTGGATTTAGGGTTGTAGGGATCAATGAAAAAGGGGGTTTGAGATGGAGTTCGTTGGAGTAATAGATGGGAACGGAGATGGTGGCCGATGGTGGTAAAGCGCCTGGAGAAGATGATAGAATTCCAGTGGATTTGATGGAGGAGGGTTCGGCCGGAGATGGTCGAAGTGGTCGGAGAATATGGAGTTGGGCCGAAGAGAATGTGTTTTGATATTTAGAAATAGAGGTAGGGATATGGTGGAGGTATAAGGGGAAGTGGCCGGATTTACGCTCGGAGAAGAGGGAGTTGGGCCGGAGAAGGTGGTCAGAGGTGATGGATGGTGGCTCTCCTTTTTCTTCTTCTCTTTCCTTTCTCTCACTCTTTGTTTTTTTTTTCACCAAAAAAATGGACGAGTCTAAAACCCTAATTCGAAGGCTTATGTAATGAGAGATGAAAAATTCGACCCCCAAAATCTCCCTTGGACAACCACCTCTAATGTAATGCAAATACCTTTTTAACACACAGGAGGGGGTCCCAGGTAAGAAATGGTCTAAAAAAAATGATATATTCTATCTCTTTCCTCTCCTTTGGACAGCCCCTATCTATGCATTTTGTACATTTTCTAACCTACATGGGGGGGCCAATTAGAAAACAGGGGAAAAAAAAACTTTGCAAAATATCTTCTTGAGGATTGATCTCAACCTTCCAAATCCCCTCTATGAATCAAGGGTGAGGATTTGGGGTTTTTTAACCACCTAGGAAGCTTCAAGGAAGGTTCCTAAGATTCTCTCCTAACTAATTCTAGTCCTAAGCCTCTCGCTAACCTAGCTTAGGGCCTAATGGTGACTTGGAGGGGAAGAAAAGCATCTTCACTAATTACAAAATTGCCCTAGCCTCGGATAATACACCCCTCAATTATTATACACATTAACCTGCATGCCTGCATATCCTCTTGGACAGCCCACCATAGTAAATTTGAACTGGTTTTCCAGGTTCCAGCGCACCCCATTTTCTGGCTAAATTGCCACCCTTATTCCTACACTACACTACAATCCTCGTCCGTTTACTAGGCAAATCGCGACGGATTCGGACGAAGATTTACGGGGGCCAAGGTGAGACCCTAACCTACTCTAGGAACAAATTGGGGACACTAAAACACTAATTTGATAGGGTTTCTAATCTAATGATGCTATTAGGGTTCGGTCAAAATGGGGTGTCTGCAGGTGATTATGAGAAGGGTTTAATGATGTACATAAGAAAAACAAGCTTTGTAGCCTATTGAACAGTTTAAAGATTACGAGCACAAGTACATCATAAAAAGGTGTTTGACGTTTAGGGCCTTAAGGGCCATGCACTAAAAGGTGTTGGACGTGTAGGGCCTTAGGGCTATGCACTGGAGGCTGGCCTTAACATTTGCGTTTGTTGGGACGGTGCACATATTTGTCTGCGCTAAACAAAAAGGGGCTGTGATCAAATAACACTAACTTTAACCATGATTTAAAATTTTGATTTCGGTACCGGTTTCGAACCTCCCAAAAATCGAAATTTGGACCGAAATTTCATAATAATTTAAAAAGAATATTTAATTGATTTCAAAATTTCGGCCAAAATTTTGTAACATATTTTAAAAAAAAGATTTCAATTTCTCGAAATTTCGAACCGAAATTCTCAAAATTCCGAAATTTCGGGCTGAAATTCCGAAATTTGGTAAAGGCTGAAATTCGGAATTTTGGGAAATATCGGTTTCGGTCTCCACCGAAATCCGAAATCTCGGTCCGAAATTTCAGATTTCGGTCGAAATTTAAAGCCATGACTTTAACAGCTCAAGCTGTTGTAGTAATTGGTAATAACATATATATTACTATTTATGTAAATCATTGTAATATTGCCCAAGTATAGGGGCATTTATGTACTTATTGTATTTTCTATATAAAGAACAATTGCACACGAACAGTTGTGTGGGCTGCAGATTATCTCAATCTTAAAATTCTTCATGGTATCAGAGCAAAATCGATCCTTCAAGGCCTATTTTTCCTCATGTTTCTAATTTCAAATCTGCAAATCTTTTCTCCCAATCTACAAAAATCTTCCAATGCCTATTTTCTCTCCTTTCTACGCCATTTTTTTCTCCAATTCTCCAAAAAATTTCCAACGCCTAGTTTTTCTCCTTCCAACGCCATTTTTTTCTCCGTATTTTTCTCACTCGGTTATTCGATTTTCCCAAATCTCTTTCCCTCCTATTCTCTCTCCAATTAACACCATTTTTTTCTCACCCTCTTAATTTTTTATTTTATACTTTAACGCCAATTTCTTCTCCACTCTAAATGTTTATTCTCTTCTCCTAATGGCTTCTTTGACTTCTACTTCAGATGTACTCCCTCACACTAATCCTACTTCAAATAATACTACAATTACTTTAGTGCCAAATTCGCATCCTGTCTTCGAGATTTCTAACATAAAATCCTTTGTAAACATTAATTTGGATCAAGAAAATTTTATCTTGTGGCAAACTATCTTTATCCCTATTCTTAACAGTCATAATTTTCTAGATCATGTAGATGGCTCTTCTTCTCCTCCTCCTATAACAATCCTCAACAATGATGGTTTGTCTATTAGTAATCCAGAATACCAAATTTGGAAGAGAATAGATGATAGGGTTACTAAACCATATCAGTCACTGACTGCACGTGAAACTTGGCTTGCTATTGAAAAACTCCTTCATGATCAAGCTAATGCACGATATTTGCAACTCAAAATTGACTTTCATGATCTTAAAAAGAAAAACAAAACAATGGATTTTTTTTCTTCAAGAAATTAAAAATATTTCTGACTCTCTCTATGCAATTGGACATCCTTTAGAAGATGAAGACTTGGTAATGCAAGTTTTAAAAGGTCTCACATCCGAATAAGACAGTTTTGTTTCTACTGTCACTGCCCACCCACCTCTTCCAACTTTTGATCAAATTCGGCCTACGCTACTAGCACAAGAACATCGTATGAATCAAATAATAATGCTTCTACCCCTGTCGACCAAGTTTTCTTTGTTACTCGTAGTCGTGGTTTTCGAGGCGGTCGCAGAGGACGCGGTGGTGGAGGACGATTCAATCAACAAACTTTTTTTGGTCGTGGTTGTGGAAATGGCCCTTTTATTTTCACAAATCGCACTTCTATTCCAAACCGCAATTTTCCTTCCCCACCACAATATCCAATTCAAAATTTTCCTTCTCCACTTGTATCAAATAATTCTGATGGTATTCTTGGTCGTCCTCCTGTCTTTCAAACAAAACTTGAATTTTGTCAAATATGTGGTAAGGCAAATCATATTGCCTTAGAATGCCGGAATCGCTTTAATCAAGCCTTTACTGCTGACCAACTACCACAATCTTTTGTGGCTATGAATCTTAACGAAAATCTTCAACAACCATGGTACTTCGCATATGACGCCATCAGAAGGTATCATCTCTCCCAAATTTCCTTACTTCGAAAATGACCAAATTTATTTTGGAAATGGAGACTTGTTACCCATTTCACATATTGGTCATTCCACTCTTAAAACTCCTAATCATCAATTCAAGTTGAAAGATGTTTTAGTAGTGCCCAAAATTAAAAAAAAATCTCCTCTCTGTTAAATTTTTTTCTAAGGATAATAATGTGTTTTTCGAATTTGACTCATCTGGTTTTTCTATCAAGGACATGAAGACGAAGGAGCTTCTTCTTCGTTGCTCTAACAAAGACTCCTTATATCCAATTTCTCTGACGTTTGCTACGGTTGAACCTGTTGAAGAAGAAGCATATTCCGCTGTTCGTGTTTCAGAATCGATTTGGCACAATCGACTTTGTCATCCCGGATTAACTTCTTTTAATCATCTAGTTAGTTCTACTTTAATGAATGAATGTAAAAAATTTACTTCTTATTTATGTTCAGCATGTGAACTTGGAAAGAGTACTCGTTTACCTTTCTCAACTTCTTTTAATAAATCTTCAATGCCTCTTGAAATTATTCACTCAGATGTTTGGATGTCCACTGTTACTTCTTTTTCAGGCTTCAAATATTATGTCCTCTTTCTAGATGATTATTCCTGCTTTTCTTAGATTTTTCCTTTACATAGGAAATCCGAAGTTCTTCAAAATTTTATAATTTTTAAATAAAAAATGGAAAATCTTTTAGAACACAAAATAAAGTTTCTGCAATGTGATGGCAGGGGTGAATATATCAACTCTAAATTTCATGATTTTTAAATATTAATGGAATCCATCTTCGTATTTCTTCTCCTTACACACCCCAACAGAATGGTGCATCTGAGCGTAAGCATCAAACATTATTAAATATGGTTCGATCTATGCTATTCCAAGCACACTTACCTCCTTTTTGGGTTGAAGCTATTCTCACTGCTGTCCATGTTTCAAATATGTTACCTTCTTCTACTTTAAATTTTAATATTCCCTATTCTATAATTTTCTAAAGTATTTGGATGTCTTTGTTTTCCAAATAAATCTTCTACAACTTCCCATAAATTGTCCCCACGTTCATCTCCCTGTGTTTTCATTGGATACGCTGAAAATTATCAAGCGTATAGATGCCTGGATTTACTCACAAATAAAGTTCATATTTCTCGGCATGTAAGATTCTATGAAAATCACTTTCCTTATTTCACTCCTTCTATTTCTAATTACCCGTACCCACTAATCCCTACTTTTTCTAATTTTTCAAATCCTGCTATTTCTTTTCCTAATTTTATTGCCCTTAATAGATTAAATAACGAATTCTCTCGAGATAATACTTTTGATTCGCCATCCAATACACCCATTTTGCAAAATCAAAATTATAATTCCTATATTTTCTCCCCCATAATTCCACACAACCGTCCCACTACCCACGAAGTCTCCCAACCGAATTCTTCACCTTCGTTGCCACCTCAACCCTCAACCTTATCTTCAAAAAGACCCACACATTTTTTCTCTCAAAATCGTTCCCCACTTTCTCCTACATGTTCCCATTTCAATTCAAACTCTACACCATTATCTCCAAATAACGACATTTTGAATCCCACTACACCTAACACACGTTCCTTTCAATTCCCTACTATCTCTAACTCACATCCATGATCTGCCAACTCACCCACTCCTTTATCCACTCGTCCACCACGATTTTCAAATTTGATTTCTTCGCCACCTAATACGCTAACCAATAATTCCACCTCCTCACCCTTATCTCCACGTTCTCCTTCTACACATCCTACTCGCGAACCGAATATTCCCATTTCAAATTCAATTTCGATAACTCCTATTGGCCAACAAGAATCTCTACCAAATATATCAACTGATTCCCCATCTATTCAATCTAACAAGCACTATATGACAACACGTTCAAAAGATGGCACCAGAAAACCTCAAATTCTTGACTCTTTAATTTCTATTCAGGAAAATTCAACTTTCTCGGAACCATGTTCTTTTACTATTGCAAATAAAAACCCAAAATGGAAACAAGCCATGTCAGAAGAATATAACGCCTTGATTGCAAATCAAACTTGGGAACTCGTACCTCTGCCAGGTCACAAAAACGCTATAGGGTCGAAGTGGGTCTACAAAATTAAACTTCACGCAGATGGTACTATACAGAGGTTACAATCAACAACCAGGAATTGACTATGACGAAACTTTCACTCCAGTTTTTAAACCAACAACGATTCGAATCGTTTTATCCTTTGTCCTCTCAAACAATTGGTCTCTACGTCAACTTGACGTCAAAAATGCTTTTTTATATGGCGAGTTACAAGAAGAAGTATACATGGTCCAACCACAAGGATTTGTCCATCCTGATTTTCCCTCACATGTCTGTAAACTTAAATGCGCTATATATGGATTAAAGCAAGCCCCGCACACTTGGTTTCAGCGCTTCACAAATTTTTTGAAAGAAAATGGTTTCAAGTGCAGCCAGTCAGACAATTCAATTTTTATTCTTCATAAACAAAACAGTATGGCTGTTCTTCTTCTATACATCGATGATATCATTTTGACTGGTTCAAATTATTCTTTCTTAAATTCTATAATCAATACTCTTCAGTGCAAATTTGCACTGTCAGATTTAAGAGATCTTCATTACTTTCTTGGTTTACAAGCGACAAAATTATCAGATTGTTTATTTTTTGGATCCAGAAAAATATGCTACTGCTCTTTTACAAAGAGCAAATATGGATAATTCCAAGTCAGTTACTATACCAGTTGTTCAAAATCATCAATTATATCATGATTCCAGTCCTTTGCTTCATGATCCTACTTCCTACAGGAGCATTGTTGGCGCCCTCCAATACATCACTTTTACAGGACCCAATATATCTTTTGCAGTCAATCTTGTTTGCCAATACATGCATGCACCTACAGAAAGTCATTTACAAGCTGTCAAAAATATTCTGCGATATGTTAAAGGAACAGTGAATTATGGATTACGGTTATTTTCCTCTCCACTTGGGATTCGATTCAGGCGTTCTCCGATGCAAACTATGCTGGTTGTATTTATACCCGAAGATCTACAACAGAATTTTGTATCTTTTTGGGTAAAAATTTGATTTCATGGTCTGCAAAGAAACAACCTACTGTTTCACGATCAAGCACAGAATCAGAATATAGAGCTCTTGCATATGCTGTGGCAGATACTTACTGGATAAAGTCTGTTCTTCGAGAACTTAACATTTTTATTCCCAAACCTATTACAGTCCATTGTGACAATATTGGTGCAACTTATTTGGTGGCGAATACGGTTATGCATTCACGTACCAAACATGTAGACATCGATTATCACTTTGTTCGTGAAAAAGTAGCCCGAGGCGAACTTGCAGTTTCCTACATTTCTACGGATAATCAACTAGCTGACATAGTCACAAAAGGATTTTCTTCATCACGTTTTAAGTTTCTTAGATCCAATTTGTTGGAAAATTAGATTATGGATCTAATCTATGGTTTATTCGAACCCAAAAAATCTGCAACTTGAAATGAAAAAGCTCTTTCTGTTTGGAAATCAGAAATAAAATAGAACTTATCTGTTTGGTTGAAAACCCTTTGGAAATCGGATTGAAAAGAATAAGGCTGAGTCGTGCCACTGGTCACTCTCCTTAAGAATCGTATCTGCCCCCTACCGGTGCAACCGGGATTTGCGAACCGATGTTCCAAGATAAAACAGCCGAAATTCGTCCCAGTCCACGTGCACTCGCTGACTGGTCCACCCAGAATCACCAACGGAACTGTGCTCAGAATGAACGGAACGAAGGAGGAAGAAGCACAGAACAGAAAGCCTTGAGTTATAAATTTCAGAATGTGCAAAAACGTCTGTGTAATTTCTGTTTTCAAAACAATCTGTCTCGTCCCCTTTTATAGACCCGAAAGTGTCTGTTGGGGAGAGCCACCATTAAAACACACCCTTAAAGGCCAGTAACGTTTTTTCTCCCAATAGTTATTTTTGTGACCGTTGAGATTTTAAACGGTTCTTTACAATTAAGGTGGTGTGTCCATATCAAAACCAAAGGGTAAAAATCAAAATGGTTTTTTGCAATAAAAGTAACCTTTTCATTTAAATCCAAACCCAAACCCAAACCCAAACCCGAACCTCGGACCTCGGACCTCGGACCACGGGCTACGGGCCACGAGCCACGGCCACTGCCCGACCCGGCGAGGCGCGCTCGCGTGTGTGTTTTTTACACATGGGCTTGTGCTCTTCTAAAAGCCCAAGACCCAACCAATTCTAAAGCCCCTTGAAGGCTCAAGCCTTTCTCCAACTCTCCATCTTATATGGATAAGAAAATTTCTCTCAAGCTCCTATGTGGACTATTTATTTTGCCTTGGTTTAGAGAGCACAACGTTCACACACACATCAAGGTCTTGGGTTCAAGTCCCCATTCATGCAATTGATTCTAGTTTTCAAAGAAAGAGGGGGAGAACTTTAATTTGAATCTTCCCTCCAAATTTTAAACACAAAGCAAAATCATCTTTGACTTTTCTATTTAAAATATTTGAAATTGTCCAACAATCCCCCACAAGATTCAAAATACACTTACAGTTTTGAAAACGGAAGTATTTGAGCACATTAGA
Source organism: Tasmannia lanceolata (assembly GCF_043159265.1). Taxonomy (NCBI): domain Eukaryota; kingdom Viridiplantae; phylum Streptophyta; class Magnoliopsida; order Canellales; family Winteraceae; genus Tasmannia; species Tasmannia lanceolata. The sequence continues at coordinate 5,271,587 of NW_027518721.1, forward strand.
ATAATAGAGCGGGTTCATACCGGTGTCTTTTGGACTTCAACCGATATTTAGGACAAACATATTACGTTATCGAGTACGGGTAGAGTTAGACTCCTTCAACCTTTCCTCGTAGGTGTAACCGATTAACCTGTCACCCACACCCTACCATCGATTCCTTGGTGATTCAATCACAGTTTTGGAACATTTTGGCCTTGTTCCCCTCTTGGTTCTCATGAATGTTCTAGAGAATTACTCGTTAAATTCTCATAGGAGGCGGCCTTACTTCCACATTCACTTAGGTCAGTCACCAAGTATGCACTGTAAGTAACATACCACCCAATATAGGTTATGAACTGATTAAGAGCCTATAACTCATCCTTTCGCATTTACAGTGAACACTATCTTCCAACGTTTTGCATCTAGGAGTAGGGGGTGATAGTGTTAACAAACCATCCGGTGACTTGTTAGTACCCATTGAACCAAATTCCAGGGATCTCCTTTCACATTGGTTGGGTGTCCATCACTAATGGTTCATGCCACGAGCTTTAACCCCATTCCTTGTGATGCCTCATAAACCACCTTGTTTATCTGTGGCTTTGTCAGAGGATCTGCTAGATTCCTCTCCGACTTTACAAAGTCGGGTGCTGTTGTTCCCTCACTCAAGTATTGCTTTACCAAATTATGCCTTAGGCGAATATGCCTTCTTTTGCCATTATAGGTCTTATTTTTTGCCTTGGCTAAAGCAGCTTGGCAGTCACAGTGTAGAAACACCGAGGGAACTGGCCTTGGCCATAAAGGCACATCTGCCATAAAATTCCTGAGCCATTCGGCTTCATCTCCTGCTAGGGCTAAGGCTATAAATTCCGCTTCCATAGTGGAACTTGTATTACATGTTTGTTTAAACGATTTTTAAAAAATCGCACCACCACTAAGGGTGAATACATATCCACTGGTAGACACTGAATCTCTTGAATCAGAGATCCAATTCGCATCACTATAGCCTTCTAAGATAGTAGGAAACCCCCTAAAATGCAGTCCAAAGTTCATTGTACCTTTTAAGTACCTCAACAACCTAGTCAAAGCCCGCCAGTGTTCATGTCCTGGTCTATGTGTGTGTTGACTGAGTTTTCCAACTGCTAGTGCAATGTCAGGTCTAGTACAGTTCATTAAATATGACACTGAACCTATAATACTTGAGTATTCCTTTTGGGATACCAGCTCACCTTTGTTTTTCTTTAGGTGAACCTGACAATCTAAAGGTGTCTTTGCAGGTGAACTATCATATTGTCCAAACTTCCTAAGAATGTTCTCTACATAGTGAGACTGAGACAATATTATTTTATTTTCTTTTCTAATGATTTTCATTCCTAGAATTAGATCAGCTTCAACCATATCTTTGGTTTCAAAGTTTGACATTAAAAATCTCTTAGTAGATTTAACTATGTCCAAACTAGTACCCATAATCAGTATATCATCTACATATACACACAAAATTACACTTTCATCGCCATTAAACTTACTATAAACACATTTATCAGATTCATTTATCTTATAGCCATTTGTAATTAAGACACTATCAAATTTGTCATTCCAATGTTTAGGTGCTTGTTTCAAGACATACAGTGACTTAATTAATTTACAAACTTTATTTTTATGTCCAGTTATAATGAATCCTTCAGGTTGTTTAATGTAGATTTCTTCATCTAAATCTTCATTTAAGAAAGCTGTTTTTACATCCATTTGATGTATTACCAATTTCTGAATATAAGCTATAGCTAATAATATCCTAATGGTGGACAACCTAGCAACAGGAGAATAAGTATCAAAGTAGTCTATCTCCTTCTTCTGTCTAAAGCCTTTAGCTACTAGCCTTGCTTTAAACTTATCAATTGTCCCATCAGGTCTTAGCTTCTTTTTAAATATCCACTTGCTATCTAGTGCTTTAGTTCCAGGAGGAAGGTCCACTAGTTCCCAAGTGTGATTTTCTATTATGGAGTCTAGTTCACTTTTTATAGCTTCTTTCCAGAATACAGCATCTGGAGAAGTTACAGCTTCAGTATAAGTTACAAAATCTTTATCTATTAGATAGGTGAACATCCTATCTCCTAGATTTGTTTCTTTCCTTTGTCTTTTAACTTTTCTGAGTTCTTGAAACTCAGGGTCCAATTCATTTTCAGTTTCAGTTTGATTTCTTGAAACATTACTAGGTTCTTTAGGAATTTCTTTCTTCATAGGGAAGTGATGTTCAAAGAACTCAACATCCCTAGATTCAATTATAGTGTTATATTCTAGGATATTTTCAACTGATTTCAAAACCAGAAATCTATAGGCAGTACTATTTTGAGCATATCCTATGAATACACAGTCACAAGTTTTAGGTCCTAGTTTTCTTTTCTTAGGTTCAGGTATTCCAACCTTAGCCAAGCAACCCCAAACTCTTAAGTGAGATAAACTAGGCATCTTGTTATGCCATAAATCATATGGTATTTGACCCTTATTCTTTGGAGGTATCCTGTTATATATATAACACGCCGACAGAAGTGCTTCCCCCCACAAGTTTAAGGGTAAACCAGAACTTATTAACATAGCATTGAACATATCCTTTAAGGTTCTGTTCATCCGTTCTGCTATACCATTTGATTCAGGTTGGTATGGGGCTGTGGTTTCATGGATAATACCATTATCATCACATAACTTAGTTATAGAGTATTCTGTTCCTCTATCTGTTCTAAGTCTTTTAATTCTTTTATCTAACTGATTTTCCACTTCATTTTTATATTTGATAAAGGCTTCTTCAGCCTTATCTTTAGAACTAAGAAGGTATACTTTAGTGTACCTAGAGTAGTCATCTATAAAGGTTACATAGTACCTTTTACCTCCTCTAGATTCAAGATTTGTAAAGTCAGCTAGATCACTATGAATTAGCTCTAATAATTCAGTTTTTCTTTCAACATTAAAGTGAGGTTTCTTAGTGAATTTTGCTTCAACACAAATTTCACATTTTTCTTTACTAGGTTCAATCTTTTCATTTATTAAACTTAAGTTGCAAAGTCTTTTAATATAAGGTGCACTTCTATGACCTAGTCTACCATGCCATATATCCAAAGATTCAACTATGTAAGCAGAAGAAGATGATTTTTCATTCATAATTTCAAGTACATTCAGTACAAACAAACCATTGGCATTATAGCCCTTTCCTACAAATACATTACTTTTTACTAAGGATCGCCTTGTCTGCTTCAAAAGTGAGCTTCAGTCCATTTTTGTTGAGGAGCGCGCCAGACACCAGGTTTCGCCGTATATCCGGCACATACAGCACTTCTTGCAATGCAAGTATCTTTCCTGAAGTTAACTTCAGAAGGACCTTGCCTTTGCCCATGACTTTCGAGGTCTGTGAGTTGCCCATATAGACCTGATCTCCTCCATCAACTGTAGTGAAGTTGTAGAAGGAACTTCTGTCTCCACATATGTGCTTGGTAGCACCTGTATCCAGCACCCACTCTTTTGGATTTTCCACCAAGTTCACCTCAGTCACAACTGCTGCAATCATATCTGCCTCGGTTAGATTAACCTTAGCACTAGATGAACCAGTCTTTCGGTGTCGACAATCCTTCTTGTAGTGTCTGGGTTTCCCACATTCAAAACAGACTCCTTTCTTCTTAGGTCCAGATTTCTTGAAGTTCTTATCCTTCTTCGGTTTCAGATTCTTAGATCCATCATTCCTGGTTTCAACAATGTTTGCCTTAGAGGTGTACTCTTTGGCCTTTAGTTGCTTATCCTTAAGTCTGTTTTTCTCTTCAATTTTAACCCGAACAACCACTTGGTCTAAGGTCCATTCCTTTGTCTTGTGTTTCATTCCGATTTTAAAATCTTTCCAAGACAAAGGCAATTTCTCAATGAGAGAACCAGCCACGAATGTATCAAGTAATTTCATACCTTCCTTAGCTAATTCACCAATAATAAACTGATACTCATCTATTTGGGCAGAAATAGGTTTCCCATCTTTTATAGTAAAGTCTAAAAAATTTCCTATCACATATTTTCTATTTCCAGCATCCTCTAATTCATATTTAGTTACTATGGCATTCCAAAGATCAGCAGCATGCTCATAGGAATAATAGATATTATAAAGTTCATTTGACAAACCATTTAACAAATGATTTTTGCAGATATAATCTGCATTATCCCAATCAGCAGTTTCTTCATTTGGTTTTGGTTAGGTAAGGACAAAAGCAACACCAATTTGTTGCAAAGCAAACAAGATCTGTTGTTTCCACCTTTTGTAATTCAAACCAGTTAGTAGTTCGATTTTGAAAAAATCAGGAACAGTATTGAGAATTCTGTTCCCAACAGGTGTTCGAACGACAGAATTTGGATTGGAATTCTCACCAGAGATGGGAAGAACAGAAATTGGGTTTGGATTATCAGAAGCCATAAGATCAGATTTGTTTTGTTATCAGAAAATTAAATAATGGATCTGATCTATGGTTTATTCGAACCCAAAAAATCTGCAACTTGAAATGAAAAAGCTCTTTCTGTTTGGAAATCAGAAATAAAATAGAACATATCTGTTTGGTTGAAAACCCTTTGGAAATCGGATTGAAAAAAATAAGGCTGAGTCGTGCCACTGGTCACACTCCTTAAGAATCGTATCCGCCCCCTACCGGTGCAACTGGGATTTGCGAACCGACGCTCCAAGATAAAACAACCGAAATTTGCCCCAGTCCACGTGCACTCGCTGACTGGTCCACCCAGAATCACCAACGGAACTGTGCTCAGAATGAACGGAACGAAGGAGGAAGAAGAACAGAACAAAAAGCCTTGAGTTACAAATTTCAGAATGTGCAAAAACGTCTGTGTAATTTTTGTTTTCAAAAGAATCTGTCTCGTCCCCTTTTATAGACCGGAAAGTGTCTGTTGGGGAGAGCCACCATTAAAACACACCCTTAAAGGCCAGTAACGTTTTTTCTCCCAACAGTCATTTTTGTGACCGTTGATATTTTAAACGGTTCTTTGCAATTAAGGTGGTGTGTCCTTATCAAAACCAAAGGGTAAAAATCAAAACGGTTTTTTGCAATAAAACACGGGCCACGGGCCGGGCCGGCCCGGCGAGGCGAGGCGCGCGCACGTGTGTTTTTTACACATGGACTTGTGCTCTTCTAAAAGCCCATGACCCAACAAATTCTAAAGTCCCTTAAAGGCTCAAGCCTTTCTCCAACTCTCCATCTTATATGGATAAGAAAATTTCTCTCAAGCTCCTATGTGGGACTATTTATTTTGCCTTGGTTTAGAGAGCACAACGTTCACACACACATCAAGGTCTTGGATTCAAGTCCCCATTCATGCAATTGATTCTAGTTTTCAAAGAAAGAGGGGGAGAACTTTAATTTGAATCTTCTCTCCAAATTTTAAACACAAAGCAAAAGCATCTTTGACTTTTCTAGTTAAAATATTTGAAATTGTCGAACACAATTTGAATGCTATTCCCAAAACAGTTCAAATTGCGGGAGGGTCATAACATATATATTACTGTTTATATAAATCATTGTAATATTGTCCAAGTATAAGGGCGTTTATGTACTTGTGTGGGTTGCAGATTATCTCGATCTTTCTTCAATTGGCTGTTTCACAATAGGCCGAATTGCTGAAACATATCTCAAAGGGAGAATCATATATTCTAGGGTTGCAAGTCGGGTCGGGCGGGTCGGGTTTTCTAAAGCCCTACCCTACCCGAGAAACTATCTCGGGTCGGGTCGGGTCGGGTTTTTTTTTGGAAAACCCAGGATTGTTAAACCCGGCCCTACCCGAGGTAGTTTCTCGGGCCGGGTCGGGTTTTTTCTTATCATCGCCTTTTGGAACATCGCCTTTTTTTTTTGAAACTATAACTTATTAGCCGCATGTTACAAATATAAATGACATACACAATATGAATTCTTACATGCTTTGCCATCCCAAAATCTGCCAGCGTAACACGGCCATTGAGGTCTACAAGGATATTTGCACCTTTGATGTCCCTGAAGAGGAAATATGGTTTAGCTACAAGTATGAAGAATGCCTAGACACGGGAAAATCATACAGGAACCATGCAAAAGAGGTTATTAATATTATTATTAAATGCTTGGAATTACTAAATCCCACCTATTAGTTTTAAATGAGTATAAGAGTTGGAAGTAGTACACCCACCTATGCACAGTATTCTTAGCATGCAAATATGCGAGGCCCGAAAGGATTTGCTGGGTGTAGCTCCGAATTGCCAGTTCCCCGAAGTGCCCATACTCTTGAAGAAGCTTATGGATTGAACCACCAGATACATATTCGAGGTAGATATACAATTTGTCATCAACCTGTTCAAGGGGTGGAGAATCACGGCACTGAAAGAGCATTAAACAAATCTGACATTTGAGCACAAACAACAGCTTGATATATTCTTAATTGAAAGAAACTCCACAGGTGCAATTTAAATACTATCATAAATTGATTATTCAGATCTTGGCATAAAAAAAAGAAGGCTCAAAAGTAAAATCCTTTAATTTGAGATCAAACTCGGGAGAATACCGGAGTTTGTCCACTCAACTGTTCCAAGACCTATAAATCATAGCAAACTTTGATATAAGAGTATATAACTTCTACATAAATGTTTAAAAATGTCCAGGACAGTAAAATGTTTCCACACATAAGATGTGACCAAAGATGCTCTTTTCTTAGATGTATTCGTTGTGGAACCTCCAGCAGTGCTAATAGTATTAGCGGCATTCTCGGAAGAATTCAATTCCTATATGATACAAAAGTAATTATTTGATAACAAACAAAAGGGTTAAACGATTAAGTGGACGCTTCATAATTGAGAATGAGATAGATGCATATCTATAATAAGCAAAAAAGTAAATCTTACATCAATATCCATGTCGATATCCTCCATTTCCATTTTAAATTGATGTAACCTCTGGATGCTCTACACAACGACAGTGAGATACAAAGTTATGGCCTGCATAAAAAGAAGCTCACAATTATTAGCCTTTTGTAGTTGCAATCAGTTGTGTTGGCTATGAAAAAATAATAAGGAAACAGAACAGGTATTAAAAAAATGAAGCAACTCCCTACCTAAAACCGCCATTAAACACACCCTCCTGCCCATTATATGTATTTGTTTGAATTTTTTTTATTAATTGTGGCATTGGGCACCTGAAAAGAATGAATGTGGATGCACACAACAGGGCTGATTTTATGATACATACAAGCAATACACGAGAAGTAGCGAAAATAAGCACCCACACTCAGTGATGTTGTAAATTATACAAATTCTATTGATATTAGTTACCTTGCTTCATCCCATTTTAACAATAGAGGACCATTTTTTCAAGACGTTGCAATTTCCATTTCTAGTAGAACAAAGCACAGGGAAAACACAACAGAGTCCCTTTTGTTTCCTGAATTTATAGAAACTATCAGACACCTTTACTTCCTCAGCCATGTTTTGATTGCATGCGTTCTTTCAGATTTTCAATTGTCGTGTAACAAGCAACAACATTGAGATTAAATTACAAGGCCAAAACCAGAAACGAGATTAAATTACAGGGCTAAAACCGGATACTTGGAGGATACCTTCACTAATTCACTTCCCCGTGGATTTTAGGTCTTTAACAAACAAAAGCAAAAAATACATTTTGGAGCTAAGGTTCTTGAACCTGATTAGTGATTAGGTTCAGGTTCTTGCAGAAACTTTGGCTGAAAAAAAGAAAGAAGAAAACCCCATTCTCTTAATCAGGTTCTTGCATAAACTTTGGCTGAAAAAAAAGAAAAAGAAAAAGAAAACCCCCATCTCGCTTCTGCTCCTAGAGAGAGAGAGAGAGAGAGAGAGAGAGAGAGAGAGAGAGAGAGAGAGAGAGAGAGTGACCTCGCTTCAGTTCCCGTCCAGAGAAAGGGGTGCTAGGGTTCCGCATTCCGAGAATCACTTGGGTGGAGGCGGAAGTCAGAGAGAAGGGGAGCTAGGGTTACACACTTACACGATCGATTTTCATTTCTGTTTTTAACTTTTTATTATAAGTTATAAGTTATAACTCATGTCTCATTTATACGTATAATTTTATAATAATAAAAAGGTAAAATGCGGGTTCTCGGGTCGGGCCGGGTTTTCCACCTTAAAAACCGGCCCGACCCGAGAATCACTCGGGCTTTGGAAAATCAAACCCGGTCCAACACTTTGCCCGGCCACTTTGAACCCGACCCATGCTTTTTTTGGGCCGGGTAAAACCCGACCCAAGTTGCAACCCTAATATATTCGATAAGCAGCCTCCAGAAGGACGTTAATTTAGAACAAACTGCGGGATGGCCCACATTCTAGTTCCCATGTCAAATGGTTTGCATTGCATGCTCTGACCGTTTTAAAGCTATAGCATCTCGATTGTTGACTCATCTGGGTGGGGCCTACCTGACAACTTTCTTAATAGGAGACTAAATTTTGCCAAAGTCATTTGTCAGAAATTAATTTCCGTCTTCTCAACAGCGTACTATCAGACCCCATGAATCTTTTTTGCCTGCCATTTCAGGTGAGGCTAAGTTGAAATATGACAGAGAGATTGAATTAAAAGCATTGCTACTTCAAACGTTTCATAATCTAGAAAAAAATATACGATGATAAGAGATGATGATGACTTATTAAAGGCGTTTGGACAGATTTCAACTCCGCCTGAAATTGAAATCCCGGAAAAATCTGAGTTGGTTAAAAAAGAATCCATCTAGATAAGAGGGATAGACAAGAACATGTGCAAGGGATAGATAGAGATATCTCCCCTAAAGGGCACCTGCTAAGCAATTTCACGCAAGAGATTGCTTACTTTTGCTAATCAAGTTATTTTGTGGCTCAGTTTTGCAGGATACAACAGCCACGCAGGCTCACTTTTTAGCAAATTTTGTCTTAATTGAATTGATTCATTTGAGGTGGCTGTTCTCTCCTGCAAAAGTGAGCCTCAAAATAGCTTTTTGCATAATTAGTGGGACCTAATTCTCTTAAATAAGGGACTCCTTGCAATACCCAGTTGGCCACTACACTCAATAGCTACAAACTTAATTGAAAACTCAATACAACCATGGCTAATTCTTAAGTTTAATGATAAAGAAATTAAAAGCATAATATACGCTATGAGCAATGATAGATACAAGGGAACCCTTGCATAAAGAGCCATGAAGGGCTCTTCGTTGGATCCACCTCAATTTCAATTACATTTTAAAATCGGTTGAAAAAGTAAAATCAGTTACATGGATCCAATCAAAGCCAATCATATTAATAAAATATCATGAATAAATTTAAGGAGGTTTTATACGATGTCCGCTCGTAGCCTCTTATAATCTAGATATCATTATTGATCTTTGATAGAAAAAGCCGTATTTATAAGAGACTACTCGCGTATGCTATATAGTTTAGCTTTATTTAAGTTCAACCATAAAAACTCACTCTCTCTCACTCCCATAGTTTAAAATATTGGCCTACTTACTATCCATTAATCAGTTAAATGAAACTACCTACTAAACTACTAAAACCTACTTTCTAAATCAACAATCTGATAAATAATTTAAAGCGACATGTCTAAATCGTACATTTGCTGGCCATTGATTGAAGGGTCAAGATTATCTGATCAAAACAAGTTCAGTTTCATTGGCCATCAGTGATGCGGCCTGATCAATGGACGGTGAAGATCAAGGTATTCGCTCTTTGAAAACTAATCTTATTAGTAACTTAGGTATGTACTAAACCAAACCTCAATAACTAGACCCTCTTTGGATGCCATGAAAATGAATTTCTATTAGAGAATAAAATTAATTAATTTAATCTTATTTGCAATTTAGACAGTGAGTAACAGTACCCAGGTCACATTGAAAGGAACTTTAAAATTTCCATCTTTAGAATATTTTTTCTCTTATTTTTTCATCCTTTATTAGAAAGGGCCCAATTGTATTAATTTTCTCTCGATGTATTTTCATGCCTTTATAAAAGGAAAGGTCAGGGCTAAGTCTCTTTCTCACTGAGGAGCGAAACCAGGGAAATGATTTCCACGGCGATCGTTACATTAATGTTTAGAGCTTTCCTTTCCTTCTTTTTTCTGCTATTCATAAGAGTGGCCTTTACTATCATCTCTCGTTACTGGCTAACTCCAAGACGCATAAGAAAAGTGATGGAAAAGCAAGGAATCCGTGGGCCAAAACCAAGGTTTCTAGTTGGAAATCTCATGGAAACGGCCTCTATCATTTCCAAGACCACCTCTTCTGACATGGACTCTATTCATCATGACATAGTTTCCCGTCTCTTACCACATTATATCCTTTGGTCAAAACAATATGGTAATATTTTTACCCAATTTTTTCACAGGAAATGTTATAAGCACTACTGTATTTTGATGATCAAACTTCTCACTTTATTAAAAGTACGATATGGCCCGCACCGACGCCTAAATAGGTTGTGTCCCAAACAAACATTTCCATAGGTTGATCCTAATCCTCCGGTTTGAATGTTAGAGGGTTAGAGCCCTAACCCTCTAACATTCAAACCGGAGGATTAGGATCAACCTATGGAAATGTTTTATGGGACACAACCTATTTAGGCTGTGACCCATCTAATGGACGGTTTGGATCAGTCCATGGTGCTGGCCATACTGTACTTTTAATAAAGCGAGGAATGCCATCATCAAAATACAATAGTGCTGGTAACATTTCCGTTTTTTTACCCTATTAATCATATTCTCTCATGGATCTTAAATCAGAGATATCTTTTTCTATTTTTTTTGGTAGGAAAACGATTTATCTATTGGTGTGGGAGCGAGCCGCGGATGTGCTTGACAGAGACAGAGATGATAAAAGAGCTTCTTTCATCGAAATACACACATCTTTGTGGCAAATCTCGGCTACAACAGCAGAATTCTAAGGATTTTGTAGGGAGAGGATTGTTAATGGCTAATGGAGAAGATTGGATCCATCAGCGCCATATCATTGCTCCAGCTTTTTTTGCAGATAAGCTCAAGGTAACACAGTTAAAACCTATGTAGACTACTAGTACAAATTGGGCCGGCTTTTGTGCCCTTGCCCTTGAGCTTCTCTGACCTTCGCATGACTTTAAGATGATCCCTGTGTTCTGGAATTCATGTTCTATGATGTGGGCTGCATCAAAACCCATCAAATTAAGTTTTTTTTGGAGCATAAACACGGGTTAGCCGGACCCCTATCGATTTATTTGATAAAGAAAAAGATGATACAATAATAAGCACAAAACTAACCCTAACTCGGAACATGCGAGAGAGGGAGAACCAAGGCTAAGCTCATATGAGCTACAAACACTAAATCTAAATGTTCAATACTTGTGAATTACATAATCGAATAATTTTGTACGAGTATGTTGGGCTCTTTGTGAGCGTCTTGACCAATTTTTCTTGTGAACTTTTTTATTCCTCAAGTTTTGGATTCTTTTCTTCACATTTAGCCTCATGCTTGACTGGGATCAGATGGACTTGAGTACATTCATCCGCCCAGGATAAAATTATGTTCCCAATAGATGCATTCGATGGTTGGTTTGGTTTTTATTAAAACCTGTTGTAGCCTGGCTACACGTGTGGGTGTTTTACCGTGGTTGAACAACATTTGTACCTACTAAGCACTAATTGGACCCACTTCTGCGCCCTTGGATCGGAGTGTCTCTGACCTTCGCACGACTTTGAGAAGGCCTTGCCTCTTCTCGAACTCGTGCTGCATGATCTAGGTTGCAAAAAAAACCCATCAAATTAAGTTCCCAATAGATGATTTTGAAGGTTGATTATGATTTAAAAATGGGTTTTTTTTTTTTTCTTTTGCTTGCATGCAGAGTCAAGTTGGTTTCATGGTTGAATGCACAAGAGAAATGATCCAATCTCTTCATAAAATGGTGGAATCGGGCCAAAAAGAGGTGGAGATTGGTGGGTATCTCACTAGACTGACCGGAGATATCATTTCCCGGACGGAATTCGACAGTAGCTACGAGAAGGGAAAGCAGATTTTCCATCTCCTCACCTCTCTCCAACACCTCTGCGCTAAATCGAACAGCTATTTCTGCTTTCCCGGAGCCTCGTGAGTTTCGTCCTTTTCTTAGACAAGACTGATATTGGCACTATAATTATTTGAAAATTGAACTAACTCATCTTGTCTTTTCTTTCTTATTTATCGTCTGATAGCTTTTTTGGATATTGTGAACCATTGATAGCTAGTGAAATGCTAATAGACAAATGACTGAATGAGTTAGTGCAGCTATCATAACCTGGTAGTGCGAATATCAGCAGCTATTTTTAATAGGGAAATGATAAATGCGCCCCTTTCATCACTTGGGACAACCAAGTAGAGTGTATCTATGACTGCAAAGGGGCTGATGTACTTCAAAACTTAAAACTTAACGAATAACATTAAAGGGGGGAATTGTATCCGTCAGGGGGGGAAATATCACTCCCCTTTTTTTATTCGCAACCCCCTCTTTTTCTTCCTTTACTTTTGTCCAGTTAGTTCTTTACCCCCGATACTCACATAAAATCAATTCGACTTTTTATTCTATAATCTGGGTTTTGTTTATATAATAATTATTATATTTATTAGGAGAAAAGCGTTCGTGCATTGCAGCGCAAGGGCTTAACTGCGCTTTAGTGGTTTATAAAGCCTCCCATTTGTTCGTATAGCGGGTCACCGTTTGACACGTATAGAGGGTCCAATGGGAGGCTTTATAAACCACTAAAGCGCAATTAAGCAGCGTAGGAATGCTTCTCTCATATATAGTTCCATTCTTTATTTTTCATAGATTAACTTTTATTCTTTTTTGTAGGTTATTCCCCTTCAAACACAATAGAGAGATAAAATCGTTAAAGATGGAAGTGGAGAGAATCCTAATGGAAATCATCCAGAGCAGAAAAGACTCTGCTGAAATCGGGAGAAGCTCTTCATATGGCTACGACCTACTTGGAATGCTCCTTGAAGAGACCCAGAAGAAAAGAGCTGGTTTTAGCCTCACCATGCAACTTCTCATGGACGAATGCAAAACCTTTTACTTCACTGGCCATGAAACATCGGCTATGCTTCTCTCTTGGACTGTAATGCTTCTCGCAACCAATCCCTCTTGGCAAGAAAAAGCCCGTGCCGAGGTGCTCCAGGTCTGCCAAGGAAATTCCCCCTCGGCCGATCATCTCCCCAAACTCACTCTGGTAACAAAAACTGATGTGATCCGGCCTTTGTCTACATGCCATCCTTATTGATTTTCCATTTGTTTTGCGAGATTTTATGTAGTATGATGTAATCCTTTTAGACCATTATTTTTCAAAAAGTACTGTACTACTTAGACCATCCAAACCAACCATTTGATGGGCCATGCTATGTTGTGCCCAAAAATAGTTTCCATAGGGTGATCCTAGCAGTCCTATAGAAGAATGGCATATTATAGAAACCTCATCGTATGGAAATGATCTCCGGGGCACAACCTATTTACGTTGTGGCCCATCAAATGGACGGTTTGGATCATCCTATGGTGGAAGCCAAGCCGTATAGTAGTTTTTGAGAAAACAATGGACTACACCGGCTAATATGATAAAAAAAACTTTGGGATTTGCTAGGGACCATTGCTGAAAGCATTTTGTGGACCGGCTGTTGCATGAGAGAGTAGCCACATAGGCTCACTTTTCAACAGATTTTGTCTTATTCATTTAATTCATCCTATGTGGCTGCTCTCTCATGCCACAGCCGGTCTGTGAAATGCCTTCTGCAATGGTTCCTAGCAAATCCCAAAAACTTTTGCTTAGTTTCTAGGGCCTTATATTTAACTTAGATTTTGGTTTGTACACATCAATGGAAATACAACATGCACTTCTCCCTTCTTTCATTTTTTTATCTTCATCTTATTCTCATTATTTCTTTGTTTTTTTCTTATCTTGTTCTCATTATTGGGCTTTTCGCTCAGCTCGAATTCACTGAAGTTCTTGTTAATTATGCTTTGCAGTTGAATATGATACTTAACGAATCACTTCGGCTCTATCCACCTGCAACTCTTATGCCTCGCATGGTGTTTGAAGATTTCAGATTAGGCGATCTCCACATCCCTAAGGGACTCTCGATTTGGATTCCAGTCATTGCGATTCACCACAGCGAGGAACTGTGGGGCGAAGATGTAAACGAATTCAACCCGGAGAGATTCGCCGGGAAGTCATTCCCCTCTGGACGGCATTTCATTCCCTTCTCGTCCGGCCCACGCAATTGCATAGGACAGGCCTTTGCGAACATGGAAGCTAAAATCATCTTGGCCATGTTCCTCTCTCGTTTCAGCTTCGCCATATCCGAAAATTATCGGCACGCCCCCATTAGCGTTATCACGCTCAAGCCGAAACATGGCGTGCAAATCAATTTGAAACCACTCAACCCATGATCCGAGTCAGGGTTGAGTTGTGTTTTCTTCTCTGTTTCTTTTTAAATTTGCAGTGCTGCAGACAGTGAGAGATTGAATAAAAATATAGTTGAGAAGATTAAACAGAAAGCAAACCTAAAATACAAACCGGGTCTAATACCAATAGATAAAAAAATCTTATTATTTAACTGCCTAATCTAACCTAACTAAATTTCATGTGGTTCCTTCTAGCTTATCAGTATTTATCTTGATTTCTTCATTGTGAATCCTGGTTTCAAATCACTGATATCTTATGTCGGTGCTTGGGCTAACTATTCAGCTATAGTCTTCCTTTGATTAACTTCTGAGTTACATTAAGTTATGTCGATTTCGGATAACAGCAGAAGCCATCTTCCTGTTCTACTTGCGAGGGCTAGTTTTTCAAACAAATACTTCAGAAATCCATTCTAGATAAAAGAAGAATTCGGTTCGACAACAAGTAATGCATGAGCTTTTGGGTTGCCCAGAATATTGCTAAACATATCTTCTTCTAATGAAGAATACTTTTGCTCGTATTCCAACATTTTCTTGCTCCGGTAATATATAGTTCTCTCCTTTTTTCTATCGGGATCCAGTTGAGCCAACATAAAACCCATGGCAGTGTCTATGATTGAGAGGTACAACAACAAAGGTTGACCTGTAATGGTCGGTGATAACACTGGAGGGGATGTTAAGCATTTCTTGATTTTCTTAAAGACTTCCTGACACTAATCATTACATTCCTTCGAAGCATTCTTTTAGAGCAACTTGAATATCAGGTCATAGGTAGTTGCCAATTGAGCTATAAATCTACTCAAGTACGACTTTACCCTAGAATGCTCTGATTTCTTTTTCATTTTTGGGCGATGACATAGCCTGAATTGCTTTAATTTTCTAGGGACACCAAGAAACCTAGTAACTTGCCTGATGTCACCTCAAACACATACTTGTTAGGATTTAGGGGAAGTTCATACTTTAGGATTCTGTCGAAGAACTTTCGGAAAGCCCCAATATGTTCAGCTCCTGCTGTGAGCAAAAAAATTCCCGTCGGACAAGAAATCCGATCCAAACAACACGATCAAAGGCTATGTAAAAGCAACCACAAAGAATACAAGAGAAACAATCCACAAAGAGAACACACGGATTTACGTGGTTCGGCACAATGGCCTACTCCACGGGTGAGATCACTTCTTCCACTATTAGAGAAAATATAATAAGATTACAAAAGGGATTGGCACAATCCCGTACAACGGCAACCTTTCTTTTGCTCTTCCATAGATACATTCTCTCAAACCCCTTTCTCAATACAAGAAATGAAACTCCTTTTTTTTTACTTCAAAAGGAAACTACAAGAGAGAAAAGCCACTCACCTTCTTGTCCTCCTGGTAAAAGAGAAAGTCAAACCGAATTTATGTTCTTATTCTTCGCACCCGAGAAAAACACTTGGAGATAAAATTATCACCCTTTATCTCTTATCTCCTCTTCTCTTTCCAAAAGAAAATCCAAATAGTACTCTTGTTCTTCTCTACCCTCTCTTTTCAAAGAGATAAGCCTTCTCTTCTTTTTCTCATTATTTAAGAAACCTATGTTGCAAATAGAATAACAGTACGCCTTTTAGAAATTTGAAACTCTAAGTCATGCATTGTAGCACATCTCCACTCAGCAGTTTTTAAAATTGTTTATAACTGCTTATGAAACAAGCCACGACACAAGAATCTCCACCTTGGCTTGTTTTACTATCACAACCACCTAGAGTTCAACTATACCGTGTACACTGAAGAACAAAACTCCGCACCTCCTGCACTGGAGGTTCCCACCTCACTACATAGGGGTACCTCGCCAATTATTAACACCTGGTGATATTGGCTAAGTCTAAGCAATGCTTGAACTTAGTCATGGAAATAACTTCCTTTACAGCTTCTATAGCTGCTTTGCATTCTGCGTTAGTAGCCAATAATGCAATCGATCACTAATTGTTGCGTTGACTTCCAACTGATAGCTACACCTGCAACTGTATGTCCCACTTGAACTGTATGTCCTACTAGTTTGTATAGGTTTCCAACCTTTTGACTTTTCATAATAACCATGGCCCCTTTCATAACCTTCAACACTCCATCTTCTGCAACATACTTGTAGCCAATCGAATCTAATACTCCCAATGATATCAGATTTTTCATTAGCTCTAGAACATGTCTTACTTCATTAGGAGTTCATACACTTCCATCAAACATTTTAATTTTTATGCTCCCAATCCCAATGGGGTTTATATGCCATATCATTACCCACCGTTGCATGTAGCATATGTGTCAAACTAGTTTCTATTAGAACGTACATATGCATGAACATCCTAAAGAAGATGCTTTTGTCTTCTTATCTTCATGATACTTTTTGCAATTTTTTTACATATGTCCCGCCTTATTGCAATAGTAGCATGCAAAGTTTTCTTTTCCCCTCAATTTAGATCAAGACCTATTTCCGTCTGATCTCTCTTCTTTTGATCTTTCCCAAGATCTCTGCGTCTTTCCTTGTACCATAAGACCTTCAGCTTGTGACTCCTCACTGTGTGGTTTCTTTCTCATATCATTTAAAAGAAGAGCCGCAATCACTTCTTCGGTTTCCAAAGTATCCATATAGCAATGTTGTAACTAGATGCTCATACGAAGGTGGAAGTGACACATGAATAAGTAGAGCCATATCCTCATCATCAATCTTAACATCAACACTCAATAATTGAGATATAATCCTGTTAAATGTACTGAGATGCTCCAAAAGATTCGAACCTTCCTTTATCCGAAGTGTATAAAGCTTTTGTTAAAAACAACTTGTTTGTGAGTGATTTCATCATGTACAAACTTTCCAACTTTTTCCAAAGTTTGGGTGCCGATTCTTCATCGATTATGGTTTACATAACCTCGTCCGTGAGATAGAGTCAAATAGTACTCACCGCTTTCAACTCCAATTCTTCTCAATCATCATCACTCATCAATTCCAGTTTCTTCGATTTTTCGTGCAACGCTTTATGTAATCCTTGTTGCACAACAAGATCTTTTCACTCTTCTTTGCTATGAACAGAAGTTTCCCTTGCCATCGAACTTCTCTATTTCGAACTTGGTTGTTGCCATTGATCCCATTGCCATCTACAAAACTGTAGGCTGTGATACCACTTTGTGCATGGAAAAATTGTCCTTGGTCAAGTCCGATCCAAATACCACAATCAAAGGCAATGTAAAAGCAACCACAAAGAACACGAGAGAAACAATCCACAAAGAGAATACACGAATTTACGTGGTTCGACACAATGGCCTACTCCACAGGTGAGATCATTTCTTCCACTATTAGAGAAAATATAACAAGATAAACAAAAGGAATTGACACAATCCTGTACAACCACAACCTTTCATTTTGCTATTCCATGGATATCCTCTCTCTCAAACCCCTTTCTCAATAACAGAAAGAAAACTCCCCTTTACTACTTCAAAAGGAAACTACAAGAGAGAAAAGCCACTCATCTTCTTGTCCTCTTGATACAAGAGAAAACCAATCCGAATTTGTGTTCTTCTTATTCATATCCGAGAAAAACACCAGGAGATGAAACTATCACCCTTTATCTCTTATCTCCTCTTCTCTTCCCTAGAGAAAATCTGAATAGTGCTTGTGTTCTTCTCCGCCCTCTCTTTTCAAAGAGATACACCTTCTCTTCTATTTCTCATTATTTAAGAAACCCATGTTGCAAAGAGAATAACCGTACACCTTTTTGAAATTTGAAACTCGAAGCCATGCATTGTAGCATGTCTCCACTCATAGTAGTTTTTAAAACTGTTTGTAACTTCTTATGAAACGAGCTACAACACAACACGGTCTTTGTGTTTACTATCATATCATCAACATACACCTCTACTTCCTTGTGGATCATGTTGTGTAGAAGAGTTAAAGATAAGGTGTGATGGGGTGTAAAAACTCCAGCCTCTCAGAGGCCGCCACCTGTCCTGGAGTAGGTGAACTCCAGCCTCTCACAGGCCGCCACCTGTCCTCGCACAGGTCATCTCACGTCACCACGTTTTCCCCTATAAATAGGGGTTCAAAGCTCAAACCAATGGATAATACGAAAAACCCTCTCTCCACCCAAAACTCTTAAGACTAGCTCTGCACTCCTGCTCATACTGACTTGAGTGTTGAAGGGCCTGTTCGGAGTAAAACCCGGGTTGGTCTTCTGACCTCACTTGCCTCTGTGCAGGACTCAGCCCTCATAGCAGGACTCTGCCACTTCGCTCTCCTTCACTCCGGTCCCTCAGGACTCAGCTCCTCTGGTCATCCAGCTCAGCTCTTACGTCACTGTCGTACCTGTTACCGATTTCCGGTCTAACAGATTGGCGCCATCCGTGGGACCACAGAACTAAAAGCCGTTCTCAAACATCTCACAAAAAATGGCAGGGCGCAAGAATGCGCGGGCACCAGCTGCACGGACTGATCCAGCCGTGCTGCCTAGCAGGACCCGAAGTGAACGAATCGCCTCGCTGGTAGTGGCGGCCTCTGCTACAGCTGAGCAGAGCCTTGCTAGCTCAGAGCACCTGATTCCCTTACCCACTCTGGAACAAGTTCAAGCTCTATTTCAACAGATGACAGCTCTCGTTGGGCAGTACCAGAAACTGCTTCAGACGCCTTCACAACCTCCTCCAGAGGCTCCACGATCTGTCCAAGAAAGGCCAGACATCCATAGGGGAGAGTCATCGCGTCATGGTGAGGATCGAACTCACCACTCCACCAGACAAGTCCATCACCCCCCAGCGAGGCATGCTCAAGCAGAACCTCACCGCCGTCAAAGGTCACGGTCCCGCTCCGCACAAAGGCCACGAGCTCATGAAGACCGTGCTCCACCAGTGAAGTCCCGGTCTCGTCGAAGGAGTCCGGAGAGCCAGTCCGGCTCCGCGGCGAGCCGATCTATGGGAAGAATCAGGTCTGCGGAACATAGAACGGATCCGCTCCTACAGAGAATGGAGGAAATGGATCACCGGATAGCAAATTGGCGAAGGATCAGAGCCGGCCCTCCTCCAGGGCGTTCTCAAGCAGAACGCCGTTCACTGATGATGTTCTGGGTGCCCCAGCACCCATGGGGTTTAAAATGCCCGCTGTCCCGCAGTACGACGGGACCACTGACCCCGTGGACCATTTGGAAACATTCAGAACAATGATGCTCCTCCACGGTGCCTCCGACGGCTTCATTTGCAGAGCGTTTCCAACGACGCTAACTGGTACGGCAAGAGACTGGTACACCAGAATGAAACCAAACTCTGTCAGTAACTTCGACGACTTCGGGGAGGATCTGGTCCGCCACTTCATGAGCAGCCGCAGGCCAAGGAAAACAACAGCATCCTTGATGGCCTTGCGGCAGGAGGATAATGAACCTCTGAAAGCCTTCGTCCGCCGCTTCAACAGGGAGGCACTTCAAGTGCCCAATCTAGATCCCTCAGCAGCTATGAATGCGCTCCTCGCGGGTGCCAGATCTAATGACTTCCGTCGGGCTGTAGCTCGACAAAACCCGCACACACTGGCAGACCTCATGGCCGGGGCAGAGGAGTATATAACGGTGGAAGAGACACTGGCAGCTCTTAATTCAAATCGGAGGATAACCTCTGAAGAGAAGAATCCCCCTAAGCAGCGCCGGGAGGATAAACCTCCCAGAAGAGAGAAGTCCCCACTTCCGCAAAGACGAGGAGAGAACTTCACACCCCTCAACACCTCCAGAAAACATATATTGGCTGCAATCAGCGAAGAGGAATTCGTGAAGTGGCCTGCTAGAATGATCTCCAAAGGAAATAGGAGAGATCCCTCAAAATACTATCGGTTCCATAAGGACCACGGTCATGACACAGATGAGTGTTGGCAGCTTAAAGAGGAAATTGAACAGCTGATCGGCCGGGGTTATTTGAAAAAGTATATCCGAACTGACGGCCGCAAGCAAGAGCGCAGGGAAAAGAGCCCCCGAGGCCGCAGCCCTCGAAGATCACAGCCGCCCCCTTCTCGGAACAAAACTCCTCAGCCGCCCAGTACGCAGCCAGAGGCGCCTCGATCTCAGCCAAGGGTGGTTATTGGTACAATCATGGGTGGACCTGCCGGTGGGGGCACGTCCTCCGCTGCCCGCAAAGCGTATGCACGGCGGATCAACGCCGTGCACACGACCAGCAAGAAGACGAGAACAGAGAATGAGATCTCCTTCTCAGATGCAAATTTGGACAACCTCATACTGCCTCACGACGATGCACTGGTTGTAACCATGCTCGTCGCCAACTGGGAAGTAAAGAAAATCCTCATTGACAACGGGAGTTCGGCGGATATCTTGTACTATCACGCCTTTCAGAAGATGATGATAGGAGACGACCGCCTGAAGCCAGCAAGCTCAGACCTGTTTGGCTTC
The DNA here is from genome assembly GCF_043159265.1 of Tasmannia lanceolata. NCBI lineage: Eukaryota > Viridiplantae > Streptophyta > Magnoliopsida > Canellales > Winteraceae > Tasmannia > Tasmannia lanceolata. Next base: position 5,292,388 of record NW_027518721.1, read on the forward strand.
TCCGGAGAGGTGGTGAAAGTAGAGGGGCAGATTGAGCTCCCAGTTCTTGTCGGAGAGCCACCTTGCCAAGCATTCGCCATGGTCAACTTCCTGGTAGTAAGGGCCACTTCTGTCTATAATGCTATCCTCGGACGGCCTGGCCAGAACCTGATCCGTGCAGTGGCTTCGGCCTACCACCAAAAGATGAAGTTCATAACGCCCAATGGTGTGGGGGAAGTTCGAGGAGATCAACCTCAATCCAGGGAGTGCTATGCGATGGCACTGAAGGGCAAAAATGCAGTGGAATCACTACCAATCGAACTATTCGATGTAAGGGACGAACTCAGCGGGACTCAACCCACTGAAGACCTCATCTCCATTCTGCTGTGCCCAAAAGACAAAGAGAAAGTTGCTCTGATCGGCTCCTCTCTCAGTAGCAGCATTCAGCACCAGCTCACTGAGTTTCTCCAAGACAATGCAGATGTCTTTGCATGGGTTCCCGCTGATATGCCCTGCATTGATCCAGAGATCAGTACGCACAGGCTTGATGTTGACTCAACTTGTAGACCGGTTAAGCAGAAGAAGAGGCATTTCGCTTTTAAAAGGCGACAGGCGATAAAAGAAGAAGTGGAGAGGCTTCTGAAGGCTGACTTCATTCGCGAGATTTGATATCCGGACTGGCTGGCAAATGTAGTCCTAGTCAAGAAGACAAACGGAAAATGGAGGACCTGCGTCGACTTCACCGATCTAAATAAGGCCTGTCCTAAGGACAGCTATCCGCTCCCAAAGATCGATCAACTTATCGACGCCACTGCGGGTCACGAATTGTTGAGCTTCATGGGCGCCTTCTCCGGATACAACCAGATCAGGATGTACGAATCAGATATACCAAAGACCTCATTCGTCACAGATCAAGGGACTTATTGCTACCGTGTTATGGCCTTCGGCCTCAAAAACGGCGGAGCTACCTACCAAAGGCTGGTGAACAGACTCTTTTAGCACCAGATCGGCCGTAACATGGAAGTCTATGTTGACGATATGCTGGTCAAGAGTCGCAGTGCGCAGGATCATGTATCTGATCTCAGAGAAACATTTCAGGTCCTGAAAAAGCACAGCATGAAGCTTAACCCTACCAAGTGCACTTTCGGGGTCAGCTCAGGAAAATTTTTGGGTTTCATGGTAAGCCAACGAGGGATAGAAGCAAATCCAGAGAAGATTAAAGCTGTGATGGAGCTCACCGCTCCAAAAACTATCAGAGAAGTCCAGCGACTCACTGGAATGATAGCCGCGCTGGGGCGCTTTATCTCCAAGTCCGCGGAAAGGTGCCTGCCTTTCTTCAGCGCGGTCAAAGGACTCAAGACTACGCCCTGGACGGAGGAGTGCCAGACCGCATTCGAGGAGTTGAAGAAATATCTATCCTCCCCACCACTATTAACAAAGCCGGAGCCGGGTGAGGAGCTATTCCTGTATCTCTCCGTTAGCTCCACGGCTCTGGCATCTGTCCTCGTCCGCGAAGAGCACCGACAGCAGAAACCTATCTATTATGTCAGTAAGGTTCTTCACGACGCAGAAACAAGGTACCAGCGGGTCGAGAAATTGGCTTACGCGCTGGTAATGGCAGCCAGAAAATTAAGGCCTTACTTCCAAGCCCACACCATAAAAGTCTTGACTGATCAGCCACTCCGGCAAGTACTCCATCGACCAGATATCTCCGGGCGGCTTGTGAAATGGGCCGTGGAGCTAAGCGAGTTCGATATTCAGTACGCGCGCCTAGGCCAGCCATCAAGGCTCAAGTACTCGCAGACTTCGTGGCTGAGTGCACCATCCCCCAGCAGTTCGTCGATTCTGAAGCTGTGCAGCTCCCAGTTGCGGAGGAAGCAGCCCCTGAAGAATGTATAGCAGAGGGAACTGAAACAGAAACCATCCATTCGCCAGCCGAGCAGGGCTCCGCGACCAGCGCACTAATTTGGGAAGTACATGTCGATGGGTCTTCAAACAAAAGTGGTTGTGGAGCTGGCCTCATCCTCACCGGACCTGATGACTTCACTGCGGATTATGCCTTAAGGTTTGGATTCTGCGCATCCAACAACGAGGCAGAATATGAAGCTCTCCTAGCAGGGATGAGCCTTGCAATCCAAACCGGCGCCCGGGACTTAAAAGCATACTGTGACTCTCAGCTGGTTGCAAACCAGATTCAGGGGGTCTACGAAGCTCGAGACGAGCGTATGATCAAGTACGTCGCCAAGGTCCGCCAACTCGCCAGCAAGTTCGAAAGTTTTGAGGTTATCAGGGTACCCAGAACAGAAAATGCCAAGGCAGATGTGCTGTCGAAACTGGCTGCCTCCGGATATACCACCCTTGGGAGCATACGCATGGAGTTCCTACCAAGATCCAGCATCGAAAGTAAAGCCGCGGAAACAATGCAGGTAGAGAATGAGCCGTGCTGGATGGATGAGATCATCAGTTATCTGCGCAACGGCAAACTCCCCGAGGATAAAAAGGAAGCCCGCAAGGTGAAACAGAGAGCTGCCCGATTCTCCCTCAGCAGTGACATCTTGTATAAAAGATCATATACTCTCCCATATCTGAAGTGCCTTAGGCCGGGCGATGCAGCATATACACTCCAGGAGACGCACGAAGGAATTTGCGGAGAACATCTAGGGGGCAAAGCCCTGGCGATAAAAGTACTGCTCAGAGGACTGTATTGGCCTACCATAAGGCAGGATGCACTGAGTTTGGTTAAAAGGTGTGAGAGGTGTCAGAAATTCTCTCCCACCATCCACCAGCCCACGGTAGCAATGGCTCCAATTATCAGTCCACTCCCCTTCGCAGTATGGGGGATGGACATCTTAGGCCCTTTCCCACCGGCCTCTGGAAAGCGCATGTTCGTGGTAATGGCGATCGACTATTTCACTAAGTGGGTGGAGGCGGAACCTCTAGCACAGATCACAGAGCAAAATGTGCAGAACTTCTTCTGAAAATCAATAGTTTGCAGATTTGGGATTCCTCGTGCCTTGATAACGGACAACGGCAAACAGTTCGATTGCCGAAACTTTCGTAAGTTCTGCTCCGATCTAAAGATTGAACAGAGGATCACTTCAGTAGCTCACCCACAGACCAACGGACAAACAGAAGTGGCTAATAGGATCCTGCTTCAAGGAATAAAGAAAAGGCTGGATGAAAAAGCTGGCCGCTGGGCAGACGAGCTTTATCACGTTCTATGGGCATACCGCACTACTCCTCGCACGCCAACTGGTGAATCGCCATTCAACCTCTCCTTTGGAACAGAGGCTGTGATCCCGGTCGATATAGGCACTCCGTCTCCTAGAATCACCAGCTTCAACGAGCAGCTTAACAGTGACGGGCTCCGCGCCAATCTCGACCTATTAGAGGAGATCCGGGAAGAATCTCGAATCCGAGTCGCCGCCTACAAACAGAAAGTATCCAACTATCATGACTCCAAGATACGCCCCAGGGAATTTCGGACAGGAGGAGGAGGGCAACAGTATCTCAACCAACTAAAGTCAGGAAACTCTCCCCGACTTGGGAGGGGCCATATCGAGTAAAAGAAATCATCCGCCCCGGGAGCTACAAGCTAGAGACACTGGAGGAGCACTTGTTACCCCACGCATGGAACTCCAAAAACCTTAGAAGATATTATCAGTAGACACACCGCCCGGCTTGACAGGTGATTTTGTAAATTATGCTTATAATAATATGAATAAATAATTCTTTTTGCATATTCAAATTTTCCTCTTAGAACTGGAAACCCAGTTCACAAAACTGGAAACCCAGTTCACAAAACTGGGTACTCTCTGGAAACCCAGTTCACAAAACTTGGGTACTCACTGGAAACCCAGTTCACAAAATTTGGGTACTCTCTGGAAACCCAGTTCACAAAACTTGGGTACTCACTGGAAACCCAGTTCATAAAACTTGGGTACTCACTGGAAACCCGGTTCACAAAACTTGGGTACTCACTGGAAACCCAGTTCATAAAACTTGGGTACTCACTGGAAACCCGGTTCACAAAACTTGGGTACTCACTGGAAACCCAGTTCATAAAACTTGGGTACTCTCTGGAAACCCAGTTCACAAAACTTGGGTACTCACTGGAAACCCAGTTCACAAAACTTGGGTACTCACTGGAAACCCAGTTCACAAAACTTGGGTATTCACTGGAAACCCAGTTCACAAAACTTGGGTACTCATTGGAAACCCATTTCATAAAACTTGGGTACTCACGGGAAACCCAGTTCACAAAACTTGGGTACTCTCTGGAAACCCAGTTTATAAAACTTGGATGCTATCAATCGTCTACAACCCCAGGTTATTAAAACTAGGGGACAAGCCGGCCAAGTCATTCAACTAAAGCTTATCAGAGACAGGAGAAACAGATACGGACAAGTATGATTTCAAAGCTTATCAGAGACAGGAGAAACAAATACGGACAAGTATGATTTCATTAATCAAAATGAGAGGCCTCGAGGGCCATTACAGAAATTAACCTCAAAAGGCTGTCAAAAAGTATAGGGTCTCAAGGACCATTACAAAAAGAAGCAGAAAGAAATACTAAGAGGCATCTGGGACGGTGGCAGTATCGGCAGGGGCCTCTGGCTCCTCGTCGACAATCGTCGGCCTGGAAGGAAGAGTCAGATTAGCCATCACCAAGTTCGGGTTGCACGCCTGGAGTTCCTGGAGGCAGTCGTAGTATCCAAGACTATAAGCCTCACTCGACAGGCTGAAGAGTTCGGCCTCTTTCGCCTCCGCGGCCGCCTTTACTGCCGCTTCCTGTCTCTCTTGGGCTCTCCTCCTTTGGGCGTCAATGGCCTCGGCAGCCTTGTTCAACTTCTGCCTCTCTAGGGCCAGATCATCCGTCATCAACTTCTTCTCAGCTTGCACCCGTCCGATGCTCGTTTGGAGCTCCTGGACCTCGCGGGCCAGTTTTCCGTTCACCTCTTCAGATTTGGTGATGGCCTCGGAGAACTTCTTAATCTTCTCCTTAAGATCGTTGTAGTACAAACCAATCTGCAGATAGAGACAAGCATCAGTATAGGGAGAAAGCAAAAGACGGACAGAGAGTAAACAAATTTATCACCTGATAGAGTGAAGAGAACACCGCCTCTTCGCTAGTAGCCGGCGGCTCGTGGATAACTTGTTGCTTATCCTTTACAAGGAGACACTTGCTTACAATCTCAGCCGCGACTCGACTCTCGCCCAGTCCGGTGTCATCCTTCTGAACGGCCCAATTGGGCCGAAAAACATTGTCACCCGTCCTCACGGGAGGGCGGGCCCCAGCTCCAGTTCCGGTGGATGTACCACCAGACTTAGAAGAACCACTTCCTTGAGCAAAGGGGCCCACTAGCCTCACCGTGGTCTTTGCCTTCTTTGCTAGGGGTGGCGCCGTGTCTCGTGAGGGGGCCGGACTCGCCAGCTCGGTCGCCTTTCTCTTTTGACGCTCTTGGAGAGCCTGTTGAGCCCCTTCCTGCGCCCTTGGCTGGGCTCCTTGCCTTATCTTCTCCACTGTTGATTGTTTCTTCATTTCTGCAAGTAAGGAAGCAATCAGAAGTAGATAAAAGAAAAAAAATAATAGCAGTTTTAAGAGTCTAGCTACATACGTGCCGGAGTCGCGGTACTTATACCAAGTCCAACCAGAATACCTTCTCCTAAAAATTCCGAACACTGAATGGGACCTGTTCGCTCCACTTCCTCCCGCATCAGGATTAATGTCCTTTTATCGTCGCCCTCAAGAAGCGGTTTGCGGCTCAGTCCGCTGGTATTCGGAGTATCCCACACCAGAGGAACCGGCCAGGCTTCCCTGGACTCCGAGTCCTTAATGTAGAAGAACCTATTCTTCCACGAGTGTATCGACGAAGGGATACCAGTGATGATTTTCATATCAGGGCGCTGGCTGATATAAATCCAGCCCCCTTCTTTGTGCCTCTTCAGATGAGCACAAGCACAGAATAGAGGCACGGACACGCCCCTCTCCAGCCGGCCATGAACAAGATACAAAAACCCAGTCAGTAACCTCCATGAGTTTGGAGCCACCTGGGCAAGAGCCAGTCCATAATATCAGAGCACCGCGACATAGAAGGGGTGCAGAGGAAAGCGAAACCTTGCTCTCAACGACTCTTCGTAAATGCAGAGATCAGAGCTTTCGTTGCACGCCCTATCTCCCTCTATTGCCGCTCTCAGCTCGAAGGATGGGGGCACACAGTATTTATCCCTAATGTTTCTCAGCATGGACTCGGTGAGGTGATTTTCCTCAACTAGAGCCCGCATGTTGTACTTAGGGTTGGCCTCCATCCGTGCTCTAGCAATGACCTCCACGGCCCGGCCAGGAAGGAACGTTGTGGACGCCTCAGCAACGTCGCTGCCCCCACTCCCCCCTACTCGGTGGAGACTATCAGTCGGAAGTGGGGTGGCGTTCAGATCTAATATCACTTCGCCCTTGTCCCCTCCGTCGTCACTGTCTATTATATCTATGCTAACGGCCGGACTAGCCATTACAGGCTCCTGCAGCGGCCTAAGCTCTGAGCTACTACTGGTGGAAGACTCAGAACCGGACTCGGAACTCGAACTACTATCAGACATGTAGAAAAAGGAGGGACTAAGAAGAATACCGGTGAGTGAGAGCTCGCGCGATACTCCAACCACGAACTCCAACCACGAACTGCGAAGCCGAACTCGCAAAGCAAGAGAAGAGAAGATAAAAGGTGAAAAGTGAAAAGTGAAAAATGGGAGGTAAAAACCTCCTTTTATAACTTTTCGAAGGCGGTAGGGGCATTAAATGCGAAGCACGCATCTCGAGGGCACTCAAAGGACGCCACGTGTCCCTTATTTATGACGGACACATTCTCCCAGACAAAAAACTGATTGAGCACGCGTGTACGAATACGCGTACCCCCACCACCAAAGCACTCCGGACTGAATCTCTCCACTCCGGACTGAATCTCCGCCCTCCGGACTGAATCTCCAAAGGGCAACCGGACCGGATTTCCGCACTCCGGACTGGATTTCCCCAAGCCGGACTGGACGCAAGACGACAAAAACCAGTCCGGCCCAAGCCGGACTGGATATAACGCGTTTCTACAAAACGACAAAAATCAGTCCGGCCCAAGCCAGACTGGACGCAAGACGACAAAAACCAGTCCGGCCCAAGCCGGACTGGATATAACGCATTTCTACAAAACGACAAAAATCAGTCCGGCCCAAGCCGAACTGGATATAACGCGTTCGCTAAACGACAAAAGCCAGTCCGGCCTAGACCGGACTGGCTCACTCCGGACTCATCTCCAGCCGGACTGGCTCAACTCCGGACTGGCTCAACTCCGGACTGGATGTCCGGACTCACTTCCAGCCGGACTTCCGACTGGATTTCCGGACTCACTTCCAGCCGGACTCCGGACTGGATTTCCGGACTCATTTCCAGCCGGACTCCGGACTGGATTTCCGGACTCATTTCCAGCCGGACTCCGGACTGGATTTCCGGACTCACTTCCAGCCGGACTCCGGACTGGATTTCCGAACTCATTTCCAGGCGGACTCCGGACTGGATTTCCGTACTCATTTCCAGCCGGACTCCGGACTGGATTTCCGGACTCACTTCCAGCCGGACTCCGGACTGGATTTCCGGACTCATTTCCAGCCGGACTCCGGACTGGGTTTCCGGACTCATTTCCAGCCGGACTCCGGACTGGATTTCCGGACTCATTTCCAGCCGGACTCCGGACTGGACCTCCCGACTAAACCCTTTGATTCACTTCCATACGGTGCCTGCCCGTCCAGATAATCCATCAACCACACTTTCCCAAGTCACTCAAGGACTTGGAAAACTGGGGGGCAACTGATGGGGTGTAAAAACTCCAGCCTCTCAGAGGCCGCCACCTGTCCTGGAGTAGGTGAACTCCAGCCTCTCAGAGGCCGCCACCTGTCATGGAGTAGGTGAACTCCAGCCTCTCACAGGCCGCCACCTGTCCTGGAGTAGGTGAACTCCAGCCTCTCACAGGCTGCCACCTGTCCTCGCACAGGTCATCTCACGTCACCAAGTTTTCCCCTATAAATAGGGGTTCAAAGCTCAAACCAATGGATAATATGAAAAACCCTCTCTCCACCCAAAACTCTTAAGACTAGCTATGCACTCCTGCTCATACTGACTTGAGTGTCGAAGGGCCTGTCCGGAGTAAAACCCGGGTTGGTCTTCTGACCTCGCTTGCCTCTGTGCAGGACTTAGCCCTCATAGCAGGACTCTGCCACTTCGCTCTCCTTCACTCCGGTCCCTCAGGACTCAGCTCCTCTGGTCATCCAGCTCAGCTCTTACGTCACTGTCGTACCTGTTACCGATTTCCGGTCTAACAAGGTGTCATGGAAAATTGATTTCAGACGGAACTTCTTTGATGGGGAAGTGAATAGTGTGGCATCCCTCATTCACTTATTTAAATCTCACTATATTGGGAAGAATGGAAAGGTGTTTGCAATCGAAGATGACCAAAAGGAATACTGATCATAGAAATATAAGAAAATAGAAAAGAAATTAAAAGCTAGAAAAAAAACTTGAAAAATAAAAGTTCGAAAATATTTGTCATGAAATGTCACCAAAATACCTTATCTAATAGAAGATGACCAAAATGTGCTTATCTCATAAAATGACCCAAATAGCAAGTGGGTCCCATGCACCTATATCCTTCCATAGGTATGCCCCTCAACATTTGTTTAATTATTTGCTCCCACGAGTACTAGGGGTCACAATGTTCTTGAATTAATGGTAAAAATTTGAAATGTAAGACATTTTAGGACTTTAAAGTCCACCATTTCTTTGTGACTACGACATGACTTCAAAGACTTGATTACTCTAAAGTCCCTATTGAAGATCCTAGTCATTCTCCAAAACTTCCCACAGCCCACTGAATTTTTCCCAAAGTGACTTATTGTCAGCAAAGTCCCCTCAATGGGGTTTCAAAATCGTGCATGAGCCCTCTTATCACTATAAATCCTCCGTACCAACTTGAATGAAAATTGTGGGTTAATGAGTCTTCTAGGCAATGATTTAGTAACATGCTGAACCGCATGGGCTCAAAATCTTATATATGCTCAATGCTGATCTCCCCAATGAGAGACTGACAGTGACAATAAAACTCCCTCAAGAGGAGAGTATTTCAGGCCCTATCATTTCTCTTCAATAAGAATAATTAGAATGATAATATAAATGTACACCATTGGACATAGAAAGGAGATGCAGTTGTGTTTTTCTGACTTGGTGAGGGTTTGACAAATATTCTTTTGGGTGGGGGAATTGGAATAAAGGGATGATTAGGGATGAGGAGGAATCCTAGGAAAAACTAAGTTTGAAGAGAAACTAAAAGAGTGTCACTCTCAATTCGCATCGCTATTGTCCGTTTATGGGAAGTTGGAATCATTTTTTTGCACCCATTGAATTGTTTGAATAGATGGGCCCCAAAAGTCATCTACTTTTTTCTTTTACTTTGTTATGGAGTGGGATTTCAATCATTTTAAAGTTAAGATAAGATATCCTCACTTCCATTGTTAACTGTGGCAATACAATGTTTGTTTTACACCTTTTTCAGTCAGTTGTTGAAGGCTGCTATATTACCTAGAAAACTATCGCCAGTGAAGCAAAAGATTATTTAAAAAAGTGAAGAATGCCATTACTATAAGAGAAAACGGTTCCTACACATGTGTAGAGAGTTCTCTACACACTAGCTTAAAATACAGTGGGGGCCCACATTGTTTGGGTGATCCAAGCCATCCGTTTTAAAGGCCCTCACATAGATAGGGTGTCTACAAAAAATCAGATCCATAGGATCATCCCAACCCTACGATTTGTGGAGGTAAAATGGATGTCTTTAAACCTTCACAAATTAATCCATTTTTTGCCTCCACAGTTCGAATGGTTAGGATGATCCTATGGATCTGATTTTTTGTGGACACCCTATCTATGAGAGGGCCTTAAAAATGAATGGTTTGGATCACATATAATATTTATAAATTGAAAGGGAAGATTTTTTTTTTTTTTCATTACAAAAACCATGGTTACGCCATTTCAGTGTAGGACTATTCCCTATAGATGCGCACAATCACCCATAAACCATGGTTAGATAATAGGGATAGCCATAAACATGGGCATCGGGTAAGCCCGGGGACTATTCCCTACAACTCCGTACGGATGTTTGTTTCTTTCTTATTAGAGGAATGACGTTGGGAAAGAGATTTCTTTTGTCTGTTTTTTGTTTTGCTTTGTTTTTTTTTTATTTTTTAAAGTAGATAAGGTAGGATTGAACGTACAATGATCAAGGTTGGTGTATAAAGCGACATCCAATTGAGCTACAGGCACAACCCCCATTGAGAGCCATTGGAAGGTAAAGACTGAGAAAAGGAGATTTGGGTGGAGGACTTTTTTAGGAGAATAATTATTTGTATGTGGGCTGCTAGTAAACAAAGAAGAGAGCTCACATCCTTAACCAATGTCAACAAAGTGTGAAAACAGCCAAATTGGTGGTCATTTTCACTTTCTTCTTTATTTAAAACATAGACTTCTGTTTTGGAACTGTTTCCTTATTCGGAGTATGTTTTTTTTTTTCTTTTTTTGAGATACATTAAATTGTATTTGCCAATAATATTTTTGGGCAGTGATAAATCGACCCCATATAGGGCAGTGCTTAGAGAAAGAGACAGAGAGAGGAGATAGAGATATGGGGACGTTTTAAGATATTAGGGTGTCGATTTATCACTGCCCATATTTTTTATGAAGATATATAAAGTTGTATTTGCATCAATACCACTGACAGTTAGTTTATTAATGAAATCAAAACCAACATAACATACTTTTTTTTCCCATTTGTCTCCACGTCTTCTTTTTGCAAGAGTGAAGACCTCTCTTTCAAGAGAGAAGAGCCACCCAACTGAATGTCTTATCTATTAAATTCATATAAGGTGGCACTTCTCTCGTGAAAAAGAGGGGGCACAAATTGCTTTTGTGATATTGCCTATAGATATGCATCGTTTTATAGAATTTTGAATGTGATGCTTTGTTTGGTAGAGCAATATAGCAATATCCTTTGGGGTAAAGAGAAGACGCATCCCATGTTTAGTATAAAAGAGGCCCCAATAGTCTGTACTGACGAAGGTAGTGAGGGTAAATACAAGAGGTAACCCATTTCGGTGTAAACCATTTTAGAGTAACCTACTTATCCTCTGTAGTAACAAGGAAATCAAAGACCGATGTCGTGGGTTATTGGACTCTTCCCCTAAACCAACTATGGATGATAGCTATGCTACACCCAAAGAAAAGGAATAGAGAGTGAGGAAGACACTTAATCAGGACTACTCCGACCCTAAAGAGGTTCCCTCCTCATTAGAGTCCTTCTCAGAAAAGGAAGACAATACATCAGATACAAAAGGCCCAAAGAATCTAAAAAAAGAAGAAGCAAGTATCATGTGTGGATTAATGCAATCAAGTCCACCTGATCCCATTTGAGAAAGAGGATAGCTATGAAGAAGAGAACCTAGAACTTGAGGAATCAAAGGAATTATGGCAGTAAGTTCACAAGAAAAATTGGCCAAGACGCTCACAAAGAGCCCAACATACCCCTACCAAATTAGCTGATTATGTAATTCACAAAGTGTTGATAGTATTTGCCGCTCATATATGTGTGAACTCCGATCTGAGGAGGCGGCGAGAAACGGGTCTCCGTCGGTTCTTTTGATCTTCACATGAAGGACAGCTCTGCCAAGGAACTCTCGAAATAAAGTGCTCTATGGCGATAAATGAGATGCCTCTTGATCTGGAGCCAAGGCTCGAAACCAAGATGTACCTAAAAATATTAAAAGAGTCGTCATCCATGGATAGGCCATGGAACCAAAATGCTGTGTTTTGCAACGGATAGCCAGAGAAGAAAGGGTCCGTCCCTGATTACTAGATGGGAATGTGTTAGGCATCCAACTCGCCCGAACGCACTCAGTCTCTTATGACATCTTTTATTAACTTTGAAGAATTTTGGGCAAAAATAATGTGAAGTGGGAACAAATATCCTCGAGAGAACGTCTACCTAAACATGCATGACCCAGAGATGGATAAAGAAAAATAAACATCCAAGTCCTAACTTAACACATCTAGAAAGCGGTAAACATACGCATGCATAGCTACACTTAAGCAAGTCATAGCAGATATGATGAACAATAAAGCAGTAAAGAGCTACAACTACGCATGTGAATAACAATAAAGAAAACAATAAAGGGCTATAACTAAACATGAGCATAAGCAATATGAAAAACAGTAAAGAACTATAAGAGCTACAACTAAACATGGTAAAGCTACCGCTAAACTGGTCAAATAATAACTAAAACTAAAACATGTGAATAGAAAATCACAAACAATCCAATCAAAGAAAGAAATCATACTAACGTGATTCTATGTAAGGAACAATGCCGAATAACAGCCTCACATCCCAAAATGCTAACAACAAATCCTAAAACTTTAAGTGTTTTCGCCCGACTCTTGGACGGCCTTACATCCATCCAAGCCACATACGTATCCCCGTCTCTACAGGAATCAAGGCCACGTAGTTCTTAAGCACCTATTCTAAACTATGATGCCTAACACATCTAGGACTGCTATTCTAGACTCGATCAACTAGACTTGACTAGTTGTTAAATTTTCTTGAGCGATTATTTAAGTTCAAGTGGATTGTAACTTTTAGGACTACCTATATGCCCTAACTAAATGCAAGTTTTTAATCATAAACTAATGCAGGTGGACACTACATCCTATGTGCACTAGGCTGTAACCCTAGGGAAGAGATGGGCTATCTAACGCATTCTACTCTAGTCATCAGTCGGCGATGTGGATCGTCAACTGACCGGACAGAGGCGAGAACAGACTCCTAGCTAGAACAGACTCCTAACTCTACACAATCACAAAACATATATAACACTCAACACATCTAGGACAAAATCCTAACTCTAGAGGAAGATCTTTTCGAAAATAGCTTTATTGAGAAGCTTTAAAAGCTTTTTGTGTTTCTAAAAGGTTTACATGGTTTATTTTTTAAGGTTTGACTCGACTTAGGATAAATATCTCAAACTGCCTACGTACCTCGTGAAAGAGGATCAAGCCAACATAGTTCGGAAACAAACTTCCTAACTACACTCCTAAAACTATGAAATTTTTTAGTTTTCCAATGTTTGTAAGTTTCAACTTTCTAATATTTTTGAGTTTTTAAGAGTTTCTGATGTTTTTGAGTTTTAAATTTCTAATATTTTTGGATTTTAAAAATATTTTTCAACCAAACAAAATAGCACACTAGGGCCAAACCCTAAGGCTAAAAGGGGAAACCCCTAAAAAATTAAACTCACTAAAAGTGAAATGATCCCAGAACAAATAAACTAGTGTCCCAACGTAAAATGAAAAAAGTAGGATCCCAAGCAGGTAAAGGTCTAATAAGACTAAGCTAGTCCATAACAAAGAGAAGTGGCAACAACACTAAAGGATAAACTCCTAACTGGCAACATTTAGGAGGTACTAATAAGACCAAACATGTCTAACAGCTCTATAAAAGGGAGTGTAAATAAGTCAAAGAATGACTAACAACTTTATGAGGGGGTGCAAATAAGTCAAAACACACCTCCTGAATGAAAACGAAATAAACAAGAGTACTAGTGAGACTAGGCAAGTCTTCTAGACACGGAGGTGGGCTCCAAGTATCCCTAGTATTGCCCTTGCAATGATAAATAGAGAATAAGACAACTAACAACTAAATTGGTCTTCAACTAGAGGGAGTGCAACTTATGAGACTTGAGCCAGTCTCTTATAGATAAACTCTCTAAATGAGACAAAGTTTGTCTCTTAAAAAGGGAGGCTCCGGCTAGCGTCGTCATAGCCCTATATCCATTTTGGTCTACTAAATTTTAACCAAGATCTTGAAGAAATAATTCACAAAATGGATCAACCCTATTATTTCATAAATTTTTTAATCCCAACTTTAATTCAAGCAAAGATAATCCAAGCAACAAAGGAATATAAATATCCTATGCTATAACTAAAACTTAACTCTGTTTTAGTTTTAAAATAAGTGATGACAATATATAAACCGACAAAATAATAGTGATTAATCTTATGAAGTAATTTAATTCCCATCACAGACAATCAATTAGTAATCAACAGGCCATAATTGTATTGTTTAATCTAAACCGTGTGCCTAGTGTAGATTTTTTATAAAATGAACAAAAGACAATTGTCAAGCAATGAAAAATTGATAACATCATGCATAATGCAATCCAATCTTAAAATAACCATCATTAAAACTATTGATAACTAATATTATGGTAAGGGATGATGTTTTTATTTTATTTTATTCCCGTTTGTAAGACTGTCAAAAGGCCTTAAACACTTCCTCAAGCTTCAGAAACCCCTTTTTTTTAGACAGCATAAGTAAAATAAAGTTTACTTGCAACTATTTACCTAACTTATCAAGAGTAAAATGGAGTTCATACAATCATTTAACAGATGATAAGAAAAACAAATTATCTTGAATATGATGACATGTGGTTTAGGTTCTATAATTTATTTCACCTCTCATGAATAAGACTTTCATCACACGATATAAGAAAAAGAATCACATTAAAATAAAACCTTCTCACTTGAATTCATACCAACACAGGAAACAAAAAGAAACCTCCAGATAAAGCAAATGAAGGCTCATGGCTTTTATTAACAAACTCTATGGCATCAACCCTTTACTCTAAGCAAACTCGTAAATTGAACTAAAATAGCCTAGACCCCGGGCAACATAACACAGACAGGGATTAATCATGAGACATGGAAACAAAATTTCTCATCAAAACCCAAGCATTATTGGCCAGCACAGAAACACCATACCCAGATTTTATATTAAGCCTGGCAACATAATGTACAAGTGACAAGAAACAAGTGTGCAATGTCTTATATGCAATGAGAATCAAATATATATTACCCTTATCAAATAAATCAAAGACACTTGACCTAAATAGAGGCAATGCCTTAACATTTGTAAAATCTTTAACAATGTGTGGTATACATCAAGTGAACACATCTACACATGTTTCTTATTACCCAAAACTGAATACAACTGAACCAAATTAAGACAGAGCATGGGGATTTATGAAATCCTCAATCCTGTGTTGTGCAGTTGTTCATGAAAACTTGTATATGAGTGTTTTTCCTTGTCCCAAACCAAATAAAGTTAAACCAAGTGCATGAAAGACAATGGCATTCAAGCAATTTTCAGGTGAAAAGTCTGACTAAACTTCATGCATGCTCATTCAAATGTGCAAACAAGCATCCGTATACTTTTAACTCACAAAATATCATAAAATAATTATGTAGTACCAAAAGACTCTCTCTTTTTAGACACATTTTGAATGACTTACATATACCAAAGTGAACCTGACCTTAAACCAATTGCCCAAAAATAAAAAAAATAAAAAATTTCGTTTAATACAAAATTCCAACTATTAGTGTTCAACTCTTAAAAAAATCAGCCACATCATGTCACTAAACTAAATGCTTTGACACAATTTCAAACAGATACATGTCTTATCAAATCGTATAGCCTTAATCAAAATCACAAATTCAATGACACTAATCTGATAACTAGGGGTGTAAATGGATATTCGGAAATTCGATTACCGTCCGCATCCGAATCCGTTTAAAGTGAATATTATCCAAATCCATTTCAAGCGGATATTATCCGAATCCGTTTATGAGATATCCGGCTCTTAGCGGATGCGAATATGGTAAATGGTATATCCGATCCGTTTAACATCCGAATCCGAGAAGTAAATCATTTTTATTTATTATTAATAATATCATTAATATTTATTTTTAGTAGTGACCCACTATCTTTTGTTTCTAAAAGAAAAGTGAATTTTCTTTTTAGAAAAAAAAAACAAAACAAAAAGTGTTTTGGGTAGGAAATGAAGTAATATCTCATTTTAAGGGAATTCTTGGAGTTTGACATGGCTTCTTTATGAAGCAACAAATGTGGGTTGTATGATGAAAGAGACAAATGGATGATGGTGATTGAAAGAAGATGGCATAGCTTTTAGAGAATTCTAAAGTAAAAAGCCCATCTAGGTCATTAATGGTAAATGGACGGCTCAGATCAATTTTCCAACTTAGGGTTATAAAAAAACCCAAAATGCAATTAAAATAGGGGACTTCTAAGGTTTGCAAAGAGAAGCAAGCAAGAGAGAGGAGAAAGGAGGAGGCTGAGACACCTCTTCGGCATTCCTTGGTGCCTCTAACCCCACCAAAATCCACCGCCGCCCCTCTCCACCTTTTCACAGCCACCTCCATCACCGCTAGTCACCTCCATCTCTAACGCAATCCCCATCTCCATCTCCATCCCCATTTCTCTTCATCTTCCACCATCAGCACTCCCACTTCTCTTGTTCAAAGTAGCCCAAACCCATTCCATTATATAAGGACACTCCAAAGATCAATGACTACTACCAACACCATCATCCATCCCCACCGCCTCTCTCTCTGACTTTGTTTTAAAAGGAAGAAGAGGATCTCATATATTTTAGGGTTTGAGAGTTAATTTTGTGAAGAGA
This sequence comes from Tasmannia lanceolata, assembly GCF_043159265.1. Classification (NCBI taxonomy): domain Eukaryota; kingdom Viridiplantae; phylum Streptophyta; class Magnoliopsida; order Canellales; family Winteraceae; genus Tasmannia; species Tasmannia lanceolata. Next base: position 5,308,981 of record NW_027518721.1, read on the forward strand.
ATGTAGAGGTCTAGTTTTAGGGTTTGGAAAATTCATTCGAGGAGTAAGAAGGAGAAAAAAGATAAAGTGCTGCAATAAAATGTTCGAATTTACCGGATAAACGGATACGGATAATATCCAAATTAGAACAATATCCGGCGGATACGAATTCGGTAACAGATATTAAATATCCGTCAAATCAGAATCCGAATCCGAATTCGGATAGTGTATACTGTAATCGAATTCGGATATAGCCATATCCGCTCTGAATTTGATCCGTTTACACCCCTACTGATAACAATGAATCAACATGCTTAATCTAAAAGTCATTTCTTGAGTTGATAATCATGAAATAGCAAGAAAGAATATAGTAGTCTTATAGATACATTGGAACTTGATAATCACGAACTGTTTAATTGTAAAAAATGATGAAAAATGGTCAAAGCCCAAAGAACCATGATTTTAATTAACGGTCTGATTCTCCATCTAACTCAATCGTTGAGAAGAAACGAAAATGTAACCATATTAAACCTCTGTGTATTTACTCATTTCTCCTCAAGTCACTTTGAATAAGTATGAAATATACACATATATTGCCATGTAAACATCATTAAATCCAAAGAACTAGAATGAACAACAAGAATGCTTGATATTTATTAAAATGACCTCATTAGCAACAACTGCCCAGCCCAAATATCAGGAAACTTTAATAAGAGAACAATTACTCTCATAAAAACAAACCAACCATCTTAATTCAGTTTTACACAGACAGATACAGCGCATTTCTTTACTCTATAAATCTTGAATAAAAAATTGATTCCAACTGAAGGTTAAAAGAACAAGACACAAATTCAACACAAACCCCCCATTTTACTGATGATCATCCATTTTATAATGAAATCTTATAATTAAATGATAACCCCTAATAAATTTAATATGCAGATGATGATCGACATTAGTGTCTCTTACACTTGTACAAGGATAATAATACCATAAATTTTTCTAGACAGCAGAACATGAATATAGAAATCATGTTTCTCTTGATTAGATTTCCCAATATAGCACTTAAGAAATCAAAGATTCAGAAATAAAATATGAAATGTCACCTTAGGAATAAATATCAAACATATGCCTTGTCTAAAAAAAAAATTTGAATATAAGCTTAACTAGCATTTACAGAGTAGGAGACAACCGTGCTTACTGGATGGTGAATTCGTCTAGGGCATAAAAAAAACAAAGTTTACATTTGACGACTTCAGAATGCATAGACTTATTATAAAAAAATGATCAAACAATTTTCAAGCCTATTACACTGAAACTTGCAAATTAGTCTAAAAAAAATTCTTTAAAAAAAAAAAAATGTAATTGAACAAACTCAATCAATTCATAACCACAAAGCATGAACAAAAAGCATATAACATCAATTTGTAAAAACATACCATCACCAAATTGATTTATCATCCAAATTACTTATCCAACCATCGTGCAATTGAAGATCATCCAGATTGAAATCAAAGTCTCATTTAGAAATTAGGTAAGGGTCAAATCATGAATAAAAAGCACGAATTTTATAATAGAATCATGTAAATCAAACATTATTCCATTGATTCAAATCTATAAATATTCAGAGCAAATTAAAACAAAAAAGAATAAAGTTTCTACTTCATCGTCAAATTAAGAGCACTGATCATATACTATCATATTCTAAAATTAGTTCAATTACTACAAGAAGGATAAAAAAATCAACTTACTCAATCGGCAGCACAAAATTAAAGAAAAATACCTCTTTATTGATAATTTCTCATATGTTCAGGCCTTGCTCCTTGCTTCTCCATTTCGATCAAAAGCTAAGACATGCTTTGAATCTCAATCCTGTGGGACCCGATCTGTGAGGGGGGCGTGACCCGCCTCTCTTGGTCTCTCATACTCATGCGAGTGGCGTGTGCTTTTCGATTATTGATATTAATCATCTTTTTCTTGAACTTGGGATCACTAAAGAAATCTGAATTTCACCCAAAAGAAAATGACCAGAGTCATAACTGACACTGCAATGATATGCGATCCCAGAAGTCTAGATCTGTTACCTGATTACTAGAATGGAAGGTGTTCGGCATCATTCTCACCTGGTAATCCGGTCTTCAATTTCACAGATTAACTCTCTTGAATTTCTTTTAAAAGGCTCATTTAAAATCCCTTGATGTGCAAACTACGGGACATACATCCTAGATGATCTAATCTCGATGTGGTTCCTAGGAGCATATTTTGATTCTCTTGATTTGTTTTGATTCAATCTATGTGAAAGTTCTCCTAAAATCTAATTTGGGAGAAATTCTAAGTGATTTAATCAATTTATGTTCAACTTTAGTGTGAATTAGTTAATTAATTTAGGGTTTGAAAAATGACCAAGAAATAAAATACAACCCTAAAACCCTACTGAAGTGTGTGTAGGGTCGACCGAAGCTTGGAGTGCCATCCAAGTTACCTACGTACCCAAGCCTCACTGGGATCAAGGTCGACGTCGTTCGGTGCACCTAAACTAAGCTACTTATGCACATGGTTTAAAATTTTGATTTCGGTAACTGTTTCAGACCCCACAGAAAATCAAAATTTCGGCAAAATCCGAAATTTTAATCCGAAATTTGGTATTAAGCGTCGAAATTTGGGTTTGAAAATTTGAAATTTCGGACTGAATTTAGGCCAAAATTTGGTAATTGGCGAAATTCAAAATTTCGGTGAATTTCGGTTTCTGTCCCCATCGAAATCCGAAATTTCAGTTTGAAATTTTGGATTTCGGTCGAAATTTAAAACCATACTTATGGCTAACTCATATAGGACACCGATATAAACTTGACTCATTGTTTCAACAGTTTTCGAGAGATAAATTAATTCAAGTTGATTAAGTTTTATTATCTTAGGACTCCATCTAAGATGCTATATGATCCTATCTAAATGCAAGACACTCCCTAGACTAATGCAGGTGGGCCCTACATCCTAGATTTACCTAGGCTTGTCCTATGGGAAAAATGGTTGACTAAGTGAAACCTAGTCGCTCAGTTACTAATTATAACAACCAGTTGTGATGAGGCTTACCATACTCCTAACTCTAGGACTTCTTAAGACCTAGGACTCAATCGTGACCTAAGTTTTCCTAAAGGGGCTCTTCAAGACTCCTACTAGGTGGGCTGTGACCAACAGTTCCAGAATTATTTTTCCACGTGGGTTTGACTAACCCAATTTATTAAGTTGGTAATTTTTATCTTTTAGGGGTCCGTATCATTTAAAAATCAGGGCATTCTAAAGCTCTAAGGGTAAATTCACCTATGCTAAGATCTTGACTAAAACAACAGGTTATGAATACTCTTAGTGATTTTTAGGGATCTTTACTTCAGTAACTTAAGGATTATGATGGTTCTGAAAAAATGTTAATGTTCTGAAATTTTTTAGGATTTTACGAAATATAGTTAATTTTTAATGATTTTTATCAATTTAGGCAATTTATCGGTGTTCCAAAGGACCCTATACTAAATATAGTCCAATTCGGTCCAAAATAGTATTGAAACATGCTCATAATAGTAGTAAACTTCAGTAGAAATTTTAAGCATTTATTATTTACTATTTTTTATAGATTTATCAAAATCAGGCTGATTTGAAAAGAAAATCATTAAAATTACCTAATAACATTCAAAAATCATAAAAAATTCATAGTATGTCACGAAAGGATCACTATGTTTTACTACCAAATTTCAGCCTCAGAAGATTTCGGTTTCATCAAAATCATAACCTTGAGTTGAAAATCAATTAATTTCTCCATCAACTTTCTCATATTAATAAATAATAGGTACTAAAACAACTCGGAAATCAACCAAAATTTTACTGGAATATTCCAGTAACATTGTTAACCCGTTCCAAGAGGAAAATCTTAAAAATTATTGGTTTTAATATCAAAATTCATCACCATGAGTAAATCAATGTTGTGACTATTAATCCATGAAAACAACTGATTTTTCTGAATTCCAAAACACAAATCTACTAAGATATATAATTAATTGATTTCTAAAAAGTTTCAAAAATTTTAAAGGTCTTTTGTTATTTTTAGTAATTAAAACAATTTCCAAGTAATTTATAAAAGTATTAAATTAATCCAAAAATTCTTAAAAAATTTTGTGTGGTCTTAAAACCTTAAAAAACTAGTGGAAACAAATGTTCATCAATTTTGGACTTCTTTTGACATACTTTTGGATTTAATCTTTCGAAAAATACCATTTTCTAGGCAATTTTTGAAGAAATAAAAAGCTAACCAAACATGTCAAATCTTGCTCGAAATTTTAATTTCCATTCCTTTTTTAATATAAATTTGATCAGGAATTGAAAGATTCTGAAAAACTTGGAGTTTTACAATACTTGCTTTGAAAAGTAGGTTTTAACCATCAATTTATTAAAATCGATTTTAATCAGCAAAAATAATTTTCTTTCAGCCAAAAAAGAGATAATATCATATATTAATTCTTTCCATAACATACTGAAATTTCAGAAGAAAATTCAATCATATGCTCGATGGTTACATGTAAAATCCTAAAATCCTACCCCTAAGCATGTTTCTAGTTCTTATTTTAAGAGAATTAGAGTACCAACCTTCAAACGCTATCGAAGGTCTCTAAGGCTTTTGATCCAAGATATTCACTTTGAAAAAGCCTTTTAATATGCAATAGAAAACCCGAATCGCTGGAAGAGATGGGTTTCCTTCATTAGAGTTCAAATAAATATGAACAAATCCTCCACAAAAGGAGTGGACGAATTTTTTTTGGGGACGAGATGGCTGAACTAAATTCCAAGAGAGGGCTTGAATGGTAGAAGATTAGGCCAACAGGGAAGGAAAGAGGATTGAGAAGGTCTGTTTCATCAAAGGATTCAAGAAGATTCGGTCTTCAATTGAGAGGAGAGACGGCTGCAAAACGTAAGATGTATTAAAGAGGAAGGAGAGGTCTCCAAATTCGTGTGATATGGGAGACCCAAAAAATTGGACATCCCCTCTTTTTCCTTTTTTTTTTTCAAAAAAACATCCCAGTTTTTATATATAATGGGGAAAGAGAGAGTTGCCAATTTTTTTAGAGTCCAAAATGGGAAAAACTCCCGAATTGCCTTCTTATTTCGTAAGAATTAGAGGAGTTACCATTCCTAGATCTTCTTTTTTTTAGCAACTACGGGTTACCGGAATAAAGGAAAGAATAGATATCAGTTATAGTATGAGAGCAAAACATTGGCATCTTCTTTTTTTGTTGAGAAAGGAAATCTTAATTTTTCCAAAGAGGGTTATGTCGATCTTACTAATTAAGCGAGAAAGGTTGCCACATATCCAAAGAAAGCAAGATCGACATTTTCTCCAAAACTTTACCCCCAAGAATCCTTTTTTGTTATTTGTGAATTTGAATCTAGGAGATATCTCAATACTCCAACGAGCCAATAAAAAAGATATGCCATATTTGTGCAATTATCAAGACATGGTTGTGCTGATAATATTTCCCTAAAATATCCTTCCCAAAACTTTTTTTTTTGGAAACTTATGACAATCTAAACAAGGCCTTTATTATTGAATACTAATAATATCTTGAGTATTATTCCAAATAGTGCTCTACTAGTGGAGCCCATATGGATGATCGGATTGTTAATAGGACCCACATGGGATTCACAAATACACTAACAAAGGATCATCCTACTGGCCCATGTGGACAATATTAATCGGGCCCACAAAGGGTTCATACGTACACTAAAGGAGGATCACTTAATAGGGCCATATCAAAATAACAGAACACACAAGGTGCTAAAAACATGCAAATGAATGATCAATCAGTGCCCCCCCCCCCCCCCCCCCCCATGTATGAAATGAGTGATCCACCGAGCAATGGTCATGTTGCCATAAGAATCAATGAGCAACTTGTTAGACCTAAAATCGGTAACAGGTACTGCAGTGACGTCAGAGCCGAGCTGGAGGACCCGAGGAGCCGAAGTGAACGAGATAAGGAGTTGAACTCTGCGCAAGGAGCAAACGAGGTCAGAAGACCAACCCGGGGTGTTACTCCGGACAGGCCCTTCGACACTCAAGTCAGTATATGCAAGAGTGCAGAGCCAATTTTAAGAGTGGGAGAGGATAGGTTATTACATTACCCATTGGTTTGAACATTGAATCCCCTTTTATAGGGGAAAATTGGTGACGTGGGATTACCCACCCCTGGACAGGTGGCGGTCTGCTATAGGTTTGAGTTCACCTAATCTGAGGTAATTACAATAATACCCCTGGACAGGTGTCGACCTGTTATAGGTTGCTGTTTTTATACCCTATCAGTTGCCCCCCAGATCTCCAAGTCATTGTAGTGATGCGCCATATCCTGTCCCGCTTGGGCTGGACTCATTTTTGTCGCATAGCGGACACGCCATATCCTGTCCGGCTTGGGCCGGACTCATTTTTGTCGCGTAGCGGACGCGCCATATCCTGTCCGGCTTGGGCCAGACTCATCTTTGTTGTGTACTCAATCGCTTTTGGGAGCTATCCTTCACGCGGGCATTCCATGGATGCCCTTAGTCGCTTGGGGATACGCGCGTATTTCTCACGCCCATGCCTCGAAGTTCGTGCCCGTCATTAATGAAAGACACGTGGCACCATGCAGGCGCCCTCAACGCGCGTGCCCTTCATTAAACGCAGACCCCCATCGCCAAGGCTTATAAAAGGAGGGTTTTCACCCTTCATTTTTTACTTTTCACTTCTCTCTTTTCTGCTTTTTTTGCTCTGCCAGTTCAGCTCGCCCAGTTCGGCTCCGCGTAGCTCGTGGTTGTGTTCGTCTGCGGATTTTGAGAGCTTTCAGTTCTGACCGGTAATCCTCTTGAGCGCGCCTTTTATTCGTTTCTTTCTGTGTTCATGTCCTGTAGTAGCTCTAGCTCTGAGTCCGGTTCAGGGGTCCGGTTCAGGGGAGTCTTCTAGTAGCTCAGGGTCTAGTTCGTCAAAGAGGACTCAAAATAATCTGTTCAGAACTCCGGAGCAAATAATGGCGAGTCCCAATGTTAGAGTAGAGATCGTAGATAGTGAGGAGGAGGAGGAGGTGATCTTGGACTTAAATGCCATTCCTCTCCCAACGGATAGCTATCACCGAACAGAGGCGAGTGTTGGTAGTGATGCCGCCAAGGCGTCCACAACATTCATCCCTGGCCGGGCCGTTGAGGTCGTAGCTAGGGCTCGGATGGACGCCAATCCACAATATAACATACGGGCTCTTTACGAGGAAAATATCCTTGATGAGTCCATGGTGAGGGACATTAGGGATAGGTACTATGTTCCCTCAAGGTTCGGGCTGAGGCCAGCGATAGAGGGAGATAGGGCTTGCAACAAAAGCTCTGATGTATGTATATACGACGAGTCGTTAAGAGCTGGACTCAGGTTCCCTCTGCACCCATTCTTCATCGCGGTCCTTCGCCATTATGGGCTGGCTCCGGCCCAAGTTGCGCCAAACTCATGGAGGGTGCTGACTGGGGTCATGTACCTCGTCCATGGCCGGCTCGAAAGATACGTGTCTGTGTCGTTATTCCGCGCTTGTGCACACTTGAAGAGGCATAAGGAAGGGGCTGGATTTACATTAGTCAGCGCCCTGAGGTGAAAATGATCACTGGCACTCCCTCTTCCATCCACTTATGGAAGAACAGATTCTTCTATGTTGAGGACAGGGAGTCCACCCAGCCTTGGTCGGTTCCTCTAAGATGGGACGTCCCGGACACAGTTGCGCTAAGCCGCAAGCCGGTCCTTGAGAGCGAGGATATAAGGACGTTCGTCCTAATCCGTGAGGAGGTGGAACGAGGGGGCCCTATTCATTGTGGAGAATTCTCGGGTGAAGCGGCTCTGGTCGGGCTGAGCCTTAGTACTGCGACCCCGGCACGTATGTAGCTAGTCTTACTCTAAACTCTTTTTCATCCTTTTTGCTGCTGACTGGTTTGTTCGTCTATGTTGACTTTCAGAGATGCAGGCACAGGCGAAGATTGATAGAGTGAGACAAGGGGCCTTCGGAAGGGCGCAGCAGGGAAAGGCCCAGCAGGGCCAACAGCAGGGCCAAAAAAGGAAAGCCGTAGAGATGGCGAGTCCGGCCCAAACTCAGGACACGCCGCCGCCTCCCAAAGCCAAGACTACAGTGAGGGTGGTGGGCGCCTATGGCCGGGGAGCGGGGTCCTCGAAGTCAGGGGGACATCTGCTGAAGCCCGTCCTCCCCTGGCGAGGACCGGAGACAATGTTTTTCGGCCCAACTGGGCCGTTCAGAAGAATGACACCGGCCTTGGTGAGAGCCGGGTGGCTAAGGAGCTCCTCACCAAAGTTCTTCTCAGCAACGACAAGCTCCAGGTTCTCAACGAACCTCCAGCGGCGGCTGACGAGGCCATATTCTCTTCACTTTACCAGGTGAGGCGGCCCGTGAGTTTTTGTTTGTCTTTTTCTTTTGAGTTTCTTTCTTGTCTTAACAACACTTGCTGGCCTGTAGATCTCATTGTACTATAACGACCTCCGAGCGAAGAGCAAGAAGTTCTCTGCGGCAATAACAAAGTCTGAGGAGGAGAGCGGGAAATTGATGAAGGAGGCTGAAGAGCTTCAAAGGTCCATTGGGCAGACTGAGGCGGAGAACAAGCGGCTCACAGAAGACTTGGCCGCTCAAAAGCAGAAAGCTGCTGAGGCTCTCAACGCACAGAGGGAGAGAGCCCGGGAGAGACAGATAGTCGCCGTTGCGGAGGCCGTCGCGGAGGCCATTCAGAAGAAGGAGGACGAACTTTTCAGCCTGTCCAGCGAGTCCTACAAGGTGGGATTCTTTGACTGTCTTGAGCAGGTTAAAGAATCCAACCCAGCCGTGACCCTGACGGGACTAGTCCTCCCTGATCCAGTGACGCTTGGTGACGATGAGCCAGGCACCACTGCTGCTCCAGTAGTTCCGAAGACGAACCCTTCACGGGGTGGTAGCCAGGGGGTGCCTTGAGCTCCTCTTCTTCTCTTTTTGATCTGATTTTTTTGTAATGGTCCTTGGGAGGCCCAACTTTTGTAACAGCCCTTCGAGGCCTTATTTTGTAATGGCCCTTAGAGGCCCAACCTTTTCATGAATAGAAATTACATTTTGTTGTCCATTCTCTACTTGTCTGTCCCCGGTTAATACCGTTTGATTCTAATATTGTGGGCCGGGAATACCACGGGCAGACGTTCGAGGCGAACTAATCAGTGAGGACCCAAATTTTAATAAACTGCGTTTCTAGGCAGCAAATACCCGAGTTTTAGTGAACTGGATTTCCGAGTAGCAAGTACCCAAGTTTTAGTGAACTAGGTTTCCAGAGTAGCAAGTACCCAAGTTTTAGTGAACTGGGTTTCCAGAGTACCCAAGTTTTTAGTGAACTGGGTTTCCAAATAACAAGTACCCGAGTTTTAGTGAACTGGGTTTCCAAGTGGCGTTGGTTTTTGCATCCGGGCTGGTTCCGGACCAGGAGTGCGCTCCCGATCTTTGCGGAGACGAGCCGTGGTGAACCAAGCAGCGAGTACCCAAATTTTAGCGAACTGGGTTTCCAGAGTACCCAAGTTTTTAGCGAACTGGGTTTCCAGAGTTCCCAAGTTTTTAATGAACTGGGTTTCCAAATAGCAAGTACCCGAGTTTTAGTGAACTGGGTTTCCAAGCGGCGTTGGTTTTTGCATCCGGGCTGGTTCTCGACCAGGAGTGCGCTCCCGATCTTTGCGGAGACGAGCCGTAGCGAACCAAGCAGCGAGTACCCAAGTTTTAGCGAACTGGGTTTCCAGAGTACCCAAGTTTTTAATGAACTGGGTTTCCAAATAGCAAGTACCCGAGTTTTAGTGAACTGGGTTTCCAAGCGGCGTTGGTTTTTGCATCCGGGCTGGTTCCGGACCAGGAGTGCGCTCCCGATCTTTGCGGAGACGAGCCGTGGCGAACTAAGCAGCGAGTACCCAAGTTTTAGCGAACTAGGTTTCCAGAGTAGTCTTGCGAGGAGATTTGCAAAAGAGTTTCTATCATTCACATTCGGTATATATTTACAAAGTCACTTTTACGCCGGGTGGTTTACAACTGATAGTACTTTCGGAGGTTCTTTGAGTTCCAGGCATGGGGTAACAGGTGTTTTTCCAATGTCTCCAGCTTATAACTTCCCGGGCGGATCACTTCTTTTACTCGATACGGGCCTTCCCAGGTCGGGGAGAGTTTTCCGACCTTCTTTGGTTGGGAGACAGCAGCTTTCCTTAGGACCAGATCTCCCGCTCTGAATTATCTGGGGCGTATCTTCAAATCATGATAGTTGGAAACTTTCTGCTTGTAGGCGGCGACCCTGATTCGAGATTCTTCTCGGGCTTCTTCCAGTAAGTCCAGATTTGCACGGAGCCCCTCTTCATTGAGTTTCTGATTGAAGTTGGTGACTCTTGGAGACGGGACGCCCGCATCGACGGGTATTACGGCCTCCGTCCCAAAGGACAAGTTGAGTGGCGACTCCCCCGTGGATGTGCGTGGGGTGGTACGATATGCCCATAGGACATGATAAAGTTCATCCGCCCATCGGCCAGCTTTCTCGTCCAGCCTCTTTTTAATTCCCTGCAGCAGGATCCTGTTCGTTACTTCTGTCTGCCCATTTGTCTGGGGGTGTGCCACCGAGGTAAATCTCTGTTCGATCTTCAAGTCAGAACAGAATTTTTGGAAGTTCTTGCAGTCGAATTGTCTGCCGTTGTCCGTTATCAAGACGCCGGGGATCCCGAATCTGCAAACTACTGATTTCTAGAAGAAGTTCTGCACATTTTGCTCTGTGATCTGGGCCAGAGGTTCAGCCTCCACCCACTTGGTGAAATAGTCAATTGCAACTACTACGAACGCGCGTCTTCCGGAGGCCGGTGGAAAGGGGCCCAAGATGTCCATCCCCCATACTGCAAAGGGGAGCGGGCTGATGATCGGGGCCATGGATACAGCAGGCTGGTGGATGGTGGGAGAGAATTTTTGGCATCTCTCGCACCTTCTAACCAGATTCAGTGCATCTTGTCTTAAGGTAGGCCAGTACAGGCCTCTCAGCAGCACTTTGATTGCCAGGGCCTTGCCCCCCAGATGTTCTCCACAAATCCCTTCGTGCGTCTCTTGTAGGGCGTATGCGGCGTTGCTTGGCCGGAGACACTTTAGGTACGGGAGGGTGTATGACCTTTTATACAGGTTCTCACCATCGAGGGAAAAACGACCTGCTCTCTTAGTCACTTTGCGGGCGTCCTTCTTCACCTCGGGGAGCTTCCCGCTACGTAGATACTCAATGATTTCATCCATCCAGCATGATTCGTGCTCTACCTGCATTATTTCAGCGGCCTTACCGTCGATACTGGACTTCTGTAGAAACTCCATGCATATACTCCCGAGAGTGGTGTACCCGGACGCGGCCAGCTTAGACAGCACATCTGCTTTTGTATTTTCTGTTATGGGGATTCTAATGACCTCAAAACTTTTGAACTTGCTGGCTAGCTGGCGGACCTGGGAGAGGTACTTGACCATACGCTCGTCGCGGGCCTCATAGACCCCTTGAATCTGGTTTGCAACCAGCTGGGAGTCACAATATGCTTTAAGCCTCTAGGCGCTGGCCCGGGCTGCAAGATTCATTCTGGCGAGGAGGGCTTCATACTCTGCCTCATTGTTTGACGCGCGGAATCCAAATCTTAGGGCGTAATCTGCAGTGAAGTTGTCAGGTTCGGTGAGAATCAAACCGGCTCCACAGCCACCCTTGTTCGAAGATCCGTCGACGTACACTTCCCAAATCGGTTCAGCGATTGATGGATCCTGCTTTGCTGGTGCGGGGGTGATTTTCGTTTCAATCCCATCTCCTGTTCGCTCCTCAGTCGTGGCTTCCATCTCCACAGCCGGGGGGGTTTGAACAATTTCAGGTTCAGTGCTCGGCAGGGGGATGGTGCATTCAGCCACAAAGTCCGCCAGGACTTGAGATTTTATCACAGGCCCAGGCACGTACTGGATGTCGAATTCGCTTAGCTCCACGGCCCATTTTACAAGATGCCCCGAGGTGTCTGGTCGGTGGAGAACTTGCCTGAGCGACTGATCGGTCAGGACTTTTATCGTGTGGGCTTGAAAATACGGCCTCAACTTCCGGGCTGTCATTACCAGCGCGTAAGCCAATTTCTCGACCCGCTGGTATCTGACTTCGGCTTCATGAAGAGCTTTGCTGACATAGTAGGCAGGCTTTTGCTGGTGGTGATCTTCACGAACTAGAACTGCTGCTAGAGCCGTGGGGCTCACGGACAGATACAGGAGTAGCTCCTCACCTGGTTCTGGCTTTGCCAACAGGGGTGGAGAGGACAGGTACTGCTTCAACTCCTTGAATGCAGTCTGGCACTCCTCTATCCAGGGCGCAGTCTTGAGTCCCTTAACGACGTTGAAGAAGGGCAGGCACCTCTCCGCGGATTTTGAAATGAAGCGCCCCAGAGCGGCCACCATTCCTGTGAGCCGTTGCACTTCTCTGATAGTTTTTGGTGGAGTGAGCTCCACCACGGCCTTGATCTTTTCTGAATTAGCCTCTATCCCTCTTCGGCTTACCATAAATCCCAAGAACTTTCCCGAGCTGACGCCGAAAGTGCACTTGGTGGGGTTGAGCTTCATGTTGTGTTTTCTTAGGACTTGGAATGTTTCTCCCAAGTCGGATACATGATCTTGTGAGCTCCGACTTTTGACTAGCATGTCGTCGACATAGACTTCCATGTTGCGACCGATCTGATTCCGGAAGAGCTTGTTCACGAGCCTCTGATACGTGGCCCCGGTATTTTTTAAACCGAAGGGCATGACACGGTAACAGTAGCTCCCTTGATCTGTCACAAAGGAAGTCTTTGGTATATCTGACTCATACATTCTGATCTGGTTGTACCCGGAGAAGGCGTCCATGAAGCTTAGTAATTCGTGACCCGCGGTGGCGTCAATGAGCTGATCAATTTTTGGGAGCGGATAGCTGTCCTTGGGACAGGCCTTGTTCAGATCAGTGAAATCAACGCAGGTTCTCCATTTTCCATTAGCCTTTTTTACCAGGACCACGTTTGCCAACCAGTCCGGGTATTGGATTTCTCTGATGAAGTCAGCCCTTAAGAGCCTCTCCACTTCTTCTTTTATCGCCTGCCGCCTTTCAAAGGTGAAATGCCTTCTCCGGGTAAAAAAGGCCTGCAGGTTGGGTCAACACCAAGTTTGTGCGTGCTGACCTCCGGGTCTATGCCGGGCATGTCAACGGGAGCCCATGCAAAGACGTCTGCATTGTCTTGAAGAAACCGGGTGAGGTGGTGTTGGATGCTGCTGCTTAGAGAGGAGCCGATCTGAACGACTTTCTCATTATCACCCTCGCACAGAGGGATGGAGTTGAGGTCTTCGGCGGGCTGAGTTCCCTGGGCTTCGTCCCTCGGGTTGAGTAGCTCAATCGGCAGCGACTCCACCGCATTCTTGCCTTTAAGTGCCATTGCATAGCACTCCCTGGACTGGGGCTGGTCTCCCCGGACTTCACCCACGCCGTTTGGCGTTATGAATTTCATCTTCTGGTGATACGCTGAAGCGACTGCGAGGATCAAGTTTTGGCCAGGCCGTCCCAAGATAGCGTTATAGACCGAAGTGGCCCTCACTGCCAGGAAGTTGACCATGGCGAAGACCTGGCAGGGTGGCTCTCCGACGAGGACTGGGAGTTCAATCTGTCCCTCCACTTTCACGACCTCCCCTGAGAAACCGAAGAAATCTGAGTTCGCCGGCCTTAAGCGGTCATCACCTATCATCATTCTTTCGAAAGCATGATAGTACAATATATCGGCCGGACTCCCATTGTCGACCAGGATTTTCTTCAACTCCCAGTTTGCGACGAGCATGGTTAAGACCAGGGCGTCGTCGTGAGGCAGTATCAGGTTGTCGAGATCCACATCTGAGAAGGAGATCTCGTTCTCTGTCTTCATCTTCTTGCTGCATGTGTGCACGGCGTTGACTCGTTGTGCATATGCTTTTCGAGCAACAGACGATGCGCCCCCAACGGCGGGTCCGCCCATAATTGTGCCGATGACTCCCCTTGGCTGGGATCGGTGTGCCTCTGGTTGCGGACTGGATGGAGGGGGAGATTGGTTCTTCATAGGGGGAGTCTGCGACCGTCGAGGGTTGTGGCCCTAAGGACTCTTCTCTCTGCGCTCTGCTCTGTGGCCGTCACTGCGGACATACTTTTTGAAGTAGCCCCGGCCAATCAGCAGCTCGATTTCTTCCTTGAGCTGCCAGCATTCGTCCGTATCGTGACCGTGGTCCCTGTGGAACCGACAGTACTTTGATTGGTCTCTCTTATTTCCCTTGGAGAGCATTCTGGTCGGCCACCTCACGAACTCCTTTCTACTGATAGCGGCCAGTATGTGTTTCCGGGAGGTGTTGAGAGGGGTGAAATTCTCTTCCCTCCTTTGCAGGGACTTCTCTTTCTTGGGGGCCCTGTCATCCCTACACTGCCTGGCAGGGTTTTTATCCTCAGAGGTTCTCCTCCGATTTGAGTCTAGAGCCGCCAGTGTCTCTTCAACTGCAATGTATTCCTCAGCCCCGGCCATCAGATCCGCCAGTGAGTGCGGATTTTGGCGAGCCACTGAGCGGCAAAAATGGTTAGACCTACCACCCGCGAGGAGCGCGTTCGTGGCGGCTGAGGGATCTAGATTTGGGACTTGGAGTGCCTCCCTGTTGAAGCGGCTCACGAATGCCTTCAGAGGTTCACTGTCCTCCTGCCGCAAGGCCATCAAGGATGCTGTTGTTTTCCTTGGCCTACGGCTGCTCATGAAGTGGCGGACCAGATCAGCCCCAAAGTCCTCAAAGTTGCTGATGGAGTTTGGTTTGATCCTTGAGTACCAGTCCCGTGCCGCACCAGTCAGTGTGGTCGAGAAGGCTCTACAGAGGAAGCCATCGGAAGCGCCGTGGAGGAGCATCATTGTCCTGAATGTCTCCAAATGGTCCACAGGGTCAGAGGTCCTGTCATATTGCGGGACGGTTGGCATTTTAAAGCCCCTAGGCGCTGGGGCGCTCATGACATCGCCGGTGAAAGCCGTCCTTCTCAAGAATGCTCGTG
The DNA here is from genome assembly GCF_043159265.1 of Tasmannia lanceolata. Classification (NCBI taxonomy): domain Eukaryota; kingdom Viridiplantae; phylum Streptophyta; class Magnoliopsida; order Canellales; family Winteraceae; genus Tasmannia; species Tasmannia lanceolata. The sequence goes on from NW_027518721.1 coordinate 5,324,056, forward strand.
GAGCTGGCCGGCTATGATCTTTTGCCAGCTCTTCTATGCGGTGGTCCATTTCTTCCATCCTCCGTAGCATCGGATCAGCTTTGCGGTCTGGTCGGTCCAGTGACCTGTTTCTCTCCACCGACTGGATCGCCGCGGAACCGGACTGGCTTTCCGGACTCCTGCGATGAGGCCGGAGTTTTTCCTGCGGCGCGCGGTCTTCCTGGGCTTGAAGCTTTCATGCAGAGTGGGACCGCGATCTCCGGCGGCGGTGAGGTTCTGTGTGAGCATGCCTAGCTCTGGAGTGTTGAACTTGTCTCGTGGAGTGGTGAGTCTGGTCTTCATCGTGGCGTGCTGACTCTCCCCTATAAGCGCGCGACCTTTCCTGTACAGGTCGTGGAGCTTCTGGAGGAGGTTGGGGAGGCGCCTGGATCAGCTGCTGGTACTGACCAACAAGAGCAGTCATCTGTTGAAAGAGAGCTTGCACTTGATCCGGAGTGGGTGTGGGATTGAGGTGGTCCGAACGAGCCGGGCTCTGTTCGGCTGTAGCAGAAGTGGCTACCACCTGCGAGGCGATTCGTTCACTTCGGGTCCTGCGAGGTAGCACGGCGCGAGTAGTCCGTGCAGTAGGTACCCGACATTCCTCCGTCCTGCCATTTTGTAAGGGGATCTGAACAGCTTTTAGTTCGTGGTCCCACGGATGGCGCCAATCTGTTAGACCTAAAATCGGTAACAGGTACTGCAGTGACGTCAGAGCCGAGCTGGAGGACCCGAGGAGCCGAAGTGAACGAGATAAGGAGCTGAGCGCTGCGCAAGGAGCATACGAGGTCAGAAGACTAACCCGCGGTGTTACTCCGGACATGCCCTTCGACACTCAAGTCAGTATATGCAAGAGTGTAGAGCCAATTTTAAGAGTGGGAGAGGATATGTTATTACATTACCCATTGGTTTGAACATTGAATCCCCTTTTATAGGGGAAAATTCGTGACGTGGGATTACCCACTCCTGGACAGGTGGCGGTCTGCTATAGGTTTGAGTTTACCAACTCTGAGGTAATTACAATAATTTCCCTGGACAGGTGTCGACCTGTTATAGGTTGCTGTTTTTATACCCCATCACAACTCATATAGCACAATCCAACCATGTCATTTTAAAATTAGCCAAAACTCTTTTCTTTGAATGGAATCCCAAATTTTTCGAAGAATATGATCTTTAGTTAATAGCAGCCCTCTCCATCATGGACGAATTTTGTTTGGAAATAAAATTCAAAACTTTCAATAATGGTGACCCCACTTGATGGCTGAATATTCACCGTTTTGGAATCTAAATATTCATGAAAATTTGGTGGGTCCACCCATTTTGACCAAAACCTTCTACATAAAAAAATTCAATTTTAGAATTTTGGCAGGCCCACTTCATAGGATGATCTAAACCGTCCATTTTATTGGGTCGCAGTGTAAACGGGTTATACCTCAAAATTGATTCAAACTAGAATGATCCGGACCATCAATTTGATGATCCACAGTGTAAGCAAGTGGTGACTAAAACTGTTTTCATAAAATTATCTAAATCATTGATTTTAGCAGCTCATCAGTGTACATAAGATACACTCAAAAATCACTTCTATAGCTAATCCAATCCATTCATTAGATCAGCCACAATGTAAGTAGGTTGTGCTCCATAAATCATGACCATATGATGATCCAAACCATCCAATCGGTGAGCCACATTGTAATTCTGTTGCACCCCTTGCATAATTACGATAAGATGATCCTAACTATCCATTTGGAGAGCCGCAATGTAAATTTGTCGTGCCCCCTAAATCATTCCTATAGGATGATCTAAATCGCCCAATTGATGGACACATCGAATTTTGTTGCTAATTGGCAGATGTAGGCCCGAGTGAATTAACATGTTGTGGCCCCTTTTCTTCCAGAAGTCAGCCCCCTCTAGGGTATTCATGCACTATAAGGAAGGTGGTCAAGGAAGAAAAAAAAGGGTGAACACATCATGGGCCAATGATATTTACAGTATGATGTTTTAATAATTGCACTAGCATAGCTTGTCTCTTCCTTTTAATTTACTTCTAAGAGCTTTTGGAGACTGAAGTAATAGCCTTTGAATAAAATAATAAACAAGGTGAGTTAGTGCAATTATCAATGAAATTGTAATGCCAATATTAGTTGAAATCCAAGTGTGACAACTTAAGAAGGGGGGTGTGAATTGGCTATTTAAAACTTCCTGGCTTAATTAGGTGGATTATTAAAGTTAATTTACTTATTAAGCACTGATTAGTCTAACCCTTGTTTCAAATAAGCAAGACAAATAATATAGGATTTAGCTTTTATGTGCTCTAACCCTTGTTCAATGAATAACAAACATAAATATAATTAAAGGGTAGAGTTTACCAATCACCACAAGTGCAATGGAAAGGAGAAGAAGCAATCACAAGGCACAAGATTTATAGTGGTTCAGTCTATCACAAGACCTACTCCACTCTTCCAAGTTTACCTCATTGGGGACTCCACTAAAAGATGAGATTCTTCAATGGCGAATCTTCAAGCCGTATACCACCTCCTCCAATCTCTAAAGGGAACAAACCCTTTCTGCACGAAGCATTGCGAGGGGACACTCCCTCTTACAATTGATTCTCCTTTCTTAACGGGCTGAATCGGAGACCCTCAAATAATGAAAAAATAAAATAGAACTCTCTCTCTCTTTACCTCTTGATAGGCGGATTACAAAAGTTTAAGCTCACAAACTCTCCAAGAAAGATGAAATGTAAAAGGCCTAATGGAGATCCTTTTGATAAATGTAGAATCACAAGTTCAAAGCATAGAAGAGGATACAACCTTGGATTTGAAAGTTTTAGGTCAAAAGGATAAGATTTGATCTTGCAAAAAGGTTATTTAGATAGGTTTTGATAGTGTATATATAGTGTATTTGAAAATATGACCGTTTGGGGGCAAAACAGTAAAAAATTATATTGAAAAAGTCAAGCCCCGCAAGCCCCAACGGCTAGTTTGCCAGATCGGCGCGGTCGACCGAGCTACGGTGGTCGCTCGCCCTTATCGGGCTCCTTTTTTATTTTCAAATTTCTTACCGTCGCGGTCGACCAGCCCATGGCGGTCGCCCGGCGAGGACTACCTGTTTGAATAAAAATTTGGCTCAAAAACCTATTCATGGTCGACCAGCCCATGACGGTCGTCCGCCCAAACCATGCTAGATTGTTTCTGTTGAAACATAAATATATCCGCGGTCGCTCGGATCACCCCGGTCGACCGGCCCGCTATTGGAAGCCAAGTGTTGGATTTTCAGCCTTGCTTCCGCGGTCGTCCGGTACACCCCGGTCGACCGGCCTTGTTTAAAATTCCTTTTAACTTTAAGAGATCAAGGGTCTTGGGCCATGGTCTTTGGGCTTTAGTCATAGGTTTTCAAAACACATTTTTGGGTGTGTGTATGGTTTCCAAAGATGTAAAAAGTTATTTATGAAAACCATTTGAAAACCTTTGAAAGTGCATTCTTCATAAAATCAAGAGGACTCTAAATAAATTCTAAAAATGATACCATTGAGTCTTCTTAGAATGTATCGCCTCCTTCGTACTTCCTTGGACTTCTTCAACTTGTGAGTGGACATCTTCAACTTGTCTTCACTCTTGTGACTCCCTCCAATCTTCAATGCATGTTGAAAGGTGCATGAGGTGTCACCATGTTGGTTCATCTCCAAGCTTCTACTTGACACTTGCTAGGGAACTTATGGGATCTTCGTCTCGAGCTTTTTGACTTAAACATCCTCCAAAGGTTGATGTCTTCACTATGAGTGCAAGCTCTTTGATCATGATGTGTGTGGATCCGCAAGCCATGTGTTGAGATGAGTTGTGTAATGGCGATATGACATATCAAATTCCTGTACAGAGCACAACATCTCAAAGCAACACATTAGTACATAAATGCTAATCAATTTGGGTTTGCTAGCATCAAAACAAGAAGGTAAGGTGAATGTTTGAACCCCTGGGAACCCTTTGGCTTACATTAGTAACGTTTGTGTGTGGGCCTACTCTAATTGTTCGAATCCTCCTTTGTATTTAAATTATCCATGTAAATAACACTAAAATGAGGAGGAACCTGGATGGAAATGGAAGGAAAAGTGATGGAGAATGTGGGGAGTAAAAAGGAACGAACTCTAAAATGAGGAGCATAAAACTGATCCAACATGATAAATATGAATTCCTTTGTTGGCAGGAGCGGAAAAAAATGGGGGTGTCTACAAATCCGAGTTAGGTGAGATGATCAAGAAATATGTAGAACTCTCAGCAAATTACAGATCTATAAGCTCGTTGAAGCAAGATAGGGTTTAAAGATCACAAGATCTGAATGAAGTAATTAAACCTAAGGTTTCAAAGTAAGAAAAATGGATCTAGGGTTTCATGATGTTAGGGATCGAAATAAAAGCAAAATAGGAAGAAAAACTATGAAAATCAAAAGCATCCAACCAGAGAAGAAGAATCAGACCGGTAAAATAGCTGGAATCTCGTCGGATTTCAACCGGAGAAGATGAAGTGACGAGAAAGGGTTAGGGTTTCGAAGGTTTTTGTCTCTTTTTTCTTCCAAACTTCTGCTAGGGTTTTCAAAAATAAAAAAAGTGAGAACTCCCCTAGCTTCTCTTGCAAGCCACCTCCTATTTATAGAAGTTTTTATAAATTTTTTGGGCCCCACTATGTTACAAGACAACCCCGCTATAATGTATTCCATACCTGCTTCGACTAATTAAGGTGGTCCACGAAAAAAATATTTAATGAAAATTAAGAAAATAGAATTCAAGCTCCTTTAGTTACTCATGGACCCCTCTGCTGTACATTAGACTAACCGGAATACCCTCAAACTAGATAAATCACTCCCCACTATGAACTACCCTCGCCTCTTGTCCGATTTTTCTAAAATTTTAAAGGGACCTACCTGGGATCCTAACCTACCCTATGACATAACTTGGGACACTAATTCTATTATTCACTAGGGTTTTTGGTCAAACAAAGGGTTTAGGATTCGGTCAAAATGGGGTGTCTACAATATGCTAAGCCTTGGTACTCCCTCTCTCACAAGTTCTGAGTTAGGGATAGTTTTGTGCCTATTATTGTATCATCTTTCTCTTTATCAAATAAACTGGTAGGGATCCCCGCCAAAACCCAGCTTACCCATAAAAACAATGAAATTACGATTAGGCATTTGGTCAAACAGGTCTTAGAAGTCTTCAAAGAGATGGAAAGTTATTATCATCTTGACAAAATTGTGGGGCAAATTGTGCTTTGCTTGAATTTGGGTTCAAAATTCTAGATTGTTCACCCTCTTTCTTCCACTATAAATAAAGTTGTGAATTTTCCTTCTATTTTCAAGCATCTGAAGAACGACATTAAGCAATTAAATCATTAGAATAATTTTTGCAAAAATCAAGGCTGCCCTTTATGTTAAAGAGCATAAAATTTTCAAACTTAGATTCAAAAATGGAAGTTCTTTAATTGTTAGTGATTACAAAACTAAACATCAAACAAAAGACAAACATTTAGGATTTGGGTTATCTATTTGATTTGTGTTATCTTCTTTGCTTATTTAGAGTCCTAGTGTGTTAAGGATCTGCTGAGTAGTTAAAGCTGTTGAGTCCTATTGGTTTAGGAGTTAAATGTGTTTATGAGTCTTTTGTATATCTTGAACGACGAGAATGAAAAGGCAAGCAGAATTTCATTATATTTTTGTGTTTTCATGCAGGAAGGACTGGCTCACCTTGACGAGCTATTTTTTAGAATATCTGAGATCTCACAATCAGATTATGTTGAATTCACACCGTTGGATCACCATGGTGATAGATTAGGCAAGTGGGTTGAATGGGGTAACCTGGCTAGATTAGGTAGCTAGCTTAAATTAGCAATTAGGCTAATCTTAGTAGGTAGGATTTCTAGAATTATCTCTTGCCTTGGTTATGTTTATTTCTTTCTATGTTTATCTTGTATGTGCTTGTGGACCCCGATCCGAGAGAGGCGGGGGGACGAGCCCCCACACGAGTCTCAGGATCATCCACGTGAATGGAGAGCTCTACCAAGGAACTCTCGAAAGAAGTGCCTCTCACAGCATGAGTGGCGATAAAAGCTGAGATACCTCTCGATTCGGGGACTAGCCCAGATTCGAGGCGTACCTTAAACAAAGAAGAGTCGCCATCCAAGGAAGTGGGCCCAGGATCCCATACTATGCTCTGTTGCAACGGATAACCAGAGATATAAAAGAAGGTTCGTGCCTGGTTACAAATTTGGAAGGTCTGAAGAGCACCTCATCCGCCCAAGTGTAAACACCTAGTCTCTTATGCCATTTACTTAATGATTTTGAAGAGTTTTGGACAAAAGTCATATGAAATGGGAACCAATATCTCCAAGAAGACGTCTATCTAATCATGCATGTCTCGGAGATGAATAATAACCACACATAAAAGAAATGAAATAAGTGTCACCTAGGAGTATCTAGATTCTGAGTGACAAGCCTAAAGAGCTAAGTTATGAGTGTCATACCTAATTGGTGTCTGAGTTCTGATGTGCAAACACATGCATGCTACTGCTAAAGGTATAGGATCTGTACATGAAAGTAAGAAAACACAGCAAAACACACAACACAAATCAATTCTAAACACGACTCGACAAGGTGAATCCTAAAACTCTAATGCAGGACTTGACTCGGACCAAGATGGCCGTCCATACCAGCTGCTCTACGTATCCCGGCCTCGGGAAGAATCGGAGTCAACGTAGTTCGATGACCTATTCAAAACTACGATGCCTAACCATCTAAAACCGCTATCCTAGACTCGATCCACTGGACTCGACTGATTTTTAAAGCTTTTTGCACGATTGCTTAATTTCAAGTGAATTATAATTTTTAGGACTCTCTATATGCCCTAACTAATGCAAGTTGGTTAGCCTTAAGCTAATGCAGTTGGGCCCTACATCCTATGTGTAACTAGGCTGTGCATCCTAAAGAAAACCACGGGCTGACTATATGCTTCCTAGTCTAGCCATCGGTTCGACTAAATGTCTAACCGACCAACTCGAGGCCTCCTAACTCTAGGGACACTCACGCGACAGGACACACCATATCAATACAAATCAGAACAGACTCCTTACTCTAAAACACTCCAAACAAATAGGACAGACTCCTAACTCTAGGGGAAGATCTTTTTGAAAAGGTTTGAAGATTTTTGTATTTTTGGAAGATTTGAAATGTTTATTTTTAAAGGTTTGGCTGGACTTGGGATGTGGATCCCAAGCTGCACTACATACCTTGTGGAAGAGGATCAAGCCAACGTAGTTCGGAAGAGAACTTCCTAGCTACTCCTAATGACTCAAGATTTTTGAGATTTTTTAGATTTTGAAATGTTTTTGGAATTATTGACACAAGAGGAAATAATCCTATCATCATAAGGGTAGGACAAACTCCTGAATATCCCGCAAAGGTTGGACAGCATCCTATGCTTTGCGGGGGAAAAGAATAGAATCACAGCTCTGCAAGGGTTGGACAGCATCCTATACCTTGCAAGGAACTGGATAAAATCACATGACTTGATGAAAGGTTAGACAGAATCCTAACCCCTATGATGATAGGACTGACTCTTGAAAGATAGACTCTCTAGCTAAGGACAGACATCCTATGCTAAAGGACTGACTCCTAGTGCACAACCCTAAGAGGGGAGTGCCAATGAGACTAGGCTAGTCTCCTAAAAAAAGAGGAGATACGAATGATGCTAGTGAGACAAGGCAAGTCTCCTAAACACAGAGATGGGCTCCATTGCCCTTGCAATGATAAGAAGGGTATGATTTTTAACAGACCAAGTCGGTCTTTAACCTAAAGGAGGTATTTTATTTGAGACTTGGATAGTCTCCTATGTATAACTCGCTAATGAGACAAAGCTTGTCTTCAAAAGGTATGATTTTCTCTGCACAAAAAATAGCCTATCTCCCTAAATAGGGGCTCTAGATATCTCTTTCATTGCCTTTGCAATGAATGGGGACCTAAGATTTAAGGAATGTACATCTAAAAGACTGGGCAAGTCTTTTAAATGAAAGAGGGGAGTGCTACTTGGACTGAGCAAGTCCCCTAAGGATAGGCTTGGGCTAGCGCCTTCATCGCCCTGCATAACGAACTAAGGATATTATGATTCCAACTGACATTTAATGAATTGAGTATTGATAATATTATTATCTCTAATTCCATACCCTAAAAATTAGCATCTCAACAAATCATTCGTGATTAATATCATCTTATCAAAACACAGTCATGTCAACAACCTTATAAAGAGCATAACTGATTTATTTTAACCATTGGATAAGAATATTGAATATACCATTATAACCTTACACGCCATTAAGCAAAGCTAAAAGTATTAAAAAATAAATTACACTATAGTATACAACTCAGAAATCTTTGTATGGGTATATATATATATATATATATATATATATATATATATATGTTATCCAAAATTCATGATCCTTGAATTATGTGTTGCGAAGAACATGGAAATTTGTACATATGCGTTACTTCATCATAATAACACCAAGAATAACTAAAGCTTATAGATATGACCCGAGGATATTTATAAAATTTAGTCAGACAAGAGAACAATAATGATATTTTTCATTTTACCACTGATTGTAATCAAATTTCTTTAGAATATTCCATCCAATTAAATATGCAATCATACAACACCTGATTTTCATGCAAGATATATTGGAAACTTTTCATAATAGAGAAACTATATGAATTCAATGAACATGATCATCTAAAAAATAAACCTTCTATAATTCCAAGATTATACTCTGAATGATCTTATCAACAGTAAATGGATTACCCGATTAAAATATTTTCACCAGAATTTTTGAACCTTATGTACAATAAAACTTACATCACAATTAATTTCTACACAATCAAAATGTCAAATGAATAACCTGTGACAACTTTCACCATCCAGTCGAATCTATTGAAAATATACTATTGAATTGAAGGAAATGAACCAAATTATGAGTAACAGCTGACTCAAAGAAACACACTCAAATGATACTACTGTTAATGCATAAATGTACAAATAAAGCGTTATTTGTTGCCATCTAATCCTGAAAATTTGAATAATATTTGAACTTACAGCACTATTTATACACCAAACATAAGCTTTTGTAAACCAAATATTTAAAAAGGAAAATAAACTAGACTAGAAAGTGTAATTGTCGAAACACAACAAGGTCAATGCTAACAATATAGAGAGCCTCTTAAAGCCATGAAATTGACCCAAACAAAACACACGGGCTGATTGAAAATTTTCTGAAAGCTTCAACACTACATATGATTTTTTTTATGTTATTAATTTTCATAAAATAAATTAAATAACAAATTTTGCCATAAGCTTATTAAGATACGACCAAATTAGTTATCCATCAACCAAATTGTAACCTTTCTTAAAAAATACTGTCCAGAAAAAAAACATCATAAACAGAGTATAAAGGAATAAAAACAAATCATTCATTTCCTTAGCAAAATTCTATGAAAACTAGTTGAACATAAAAAATAGAATGTGTAAACATAACTGGAACTCAGTTCATCCCTTTAAACTCACCTAATATTACCTTGGGATATCATTTTGGCAAGTAGCTTAAACAATCAATCATCTAAACATTTATACAAAAACATAATTCAAGTATCAGTGTAAAAAAAACTGATGGAGTGACTTATAAAGACATGACCACTGATCTTTTACACACATTTCATCATGTGGTTGTACGTATCTTCGTTTAAAACAGAGTTAAAATGTAAAATCATATTAATTTGCAAATGAAACTCATCCAAAATGAAATAACCTGTTCATATATACTTCTTCTCGAACTTGAAAATAATCAAATCTACATTTTATAATCAGAAAATTTATATTCCATATATATATATATATATATATATATATATATATATATATATATATATAAATACAACTTCTGCATTAGCATTAAAACTCAAATAGCAGATGCTAGAGATTTTGAAGAGAATCAAAGAGTATTTGCAGAGAAAATAATTTCAAATCATTCATCATTTTAAAGGAAACTGCTATGAACTCAAAAACATCATAAAAATTCAATTTTTAATCATCAAAAGACAGAAATATTTAAAAATGATTTAAATAAACTCATTACCTGATTAGAATTTCAGCCAAAACTGCTTAAGATACCTCTGATTTTGCTATTTTTCTTCGTTATCCCTTTTTCTTTCAAATCGCCTTGCCAAAACTTGCTTTAAACCTCAATCTGAGCTAGGTAAGAGATCAGAAAATATGTAGAAATTCGAATAAACTACAGATCCATGAGCTTCCTGAGATAATATACGGTTTAAAGATCACAAACTTCATACGAAATGAATAAACCTAATATTTCCAAAAAAGAAAATATAGATCCAAAGATTTTGAAGCTGAAATTGTGTAAATCTCAGGATAGAAGATTGAAGCTAGTATTCTCAAAAGAAAGGATAATGAATCTCGCTCTTAAAGGTTTGTATGAGCAGAAATAGATCAGATCTCATTTTTAGAAGGAGGTTAGGGTTTCTATTTACAAATCTAGGATTTGAACAAACGATGGAAAAAAAAAAGAAAATTGCAGCAACTAATAGTAATCGCGACTCTTAATAGATGATCAGTAGAGAGAGATTTAACTAGAATTCCGGCAATATTGCCCGAAAAAAATGATCGGAGAAGAAAGGGAAAACGGCTAAGGTTTCGGTTTCTTAAACTGAAATCGAGATATGATGTGAAGAAACGAAGAAAATGGAAGAAGATTTAGGAAGAACAATGGCCGGAGCTTGATCGGGGAAGATGAACGGCATATCTACTTTCTCTCACTGGTTTTCTCTCTCTCTGTGTGTCTCACTAAAAGGGGAAAAACGAGAAAAGAAATTTTTATTTTTTTTGATCTGTGTTTAAATCCGTATTTATAGATAAAGATAAAACTGATATTGGCACCCCAAGATTGATTGGCGCACGGAAATTGATAAACGTGCCCGCAATCCGTGTCTTTTTAGGCCCAGATTCATCAATTTCAGGATAAATTCGCCCCCCTCTCAGGATAAATTCAACCCCCTTTCTGATTTACACTATGATACCATCTCAGCTCGTTCGTGAGGCAAACACGCTCGGATTTTGATGAAATTTTGCAGGGACCTTGCTGGGACGCTAACCTACCTTGGGGTGAAATTTGGGACCCTAGTTGATTCATTTGATGGGATTTTGCACAAAATTGGAAGGTTTAGGGCACAGTCAAAATGGGGTGTCTACAGTGCTATATATAAGCACACCTTGAGATCCATTGTAATTCATTCAAGAATAATAGAAATTCTCTAAAATTCTTCATGGTATCAGAGTGGTCGATCCGAGCGACCTACTGATCACAACACCCGTGAGTGCGTCTTCCGGCGGACGGCCGATCTAGCCGTTCGCTGGGCATTGCACCCATCATCAACACTTCTACAAGATGCGCCAATCCTACCTCTTCTTCCTTGGTTTTCTTTCCCTACTCTTAGGTTGCAGTCTCTGCCCTAGTTTTTCGTTCCTTTTCTTTTCCTTGATCTGCCATTCTCCATCTCTATAATTGAACACCTTCTTTTAGTATTTCAAAATCTAGTCTTTTGATTCATGCACCCCTTGATTTCATTTTCTATATTTCCCCTAGTATTTTTAATGTACTCATTTTCTTTCAAGACCCCATATTTGATATGTGCACTGTTTTTCACGCATTGTCCCAATATTTGTCATCTGAGCTACTTGTTGTCGTTTTTTCCTTCTCCATCCCTTTTTCTCTGTCCTATTTCAGTTGAGGTACCTCTTCGGGGTGCGTGTCTGAAATTGATTACTCTACTCAATTGAGGGGCCTCCATTCTTTGAGGTTCGTGCCTAAGAGAGTCAAATTCCATGAGGATGGGTACTTATTGACCCACGATTTCTCGTCCATTCTTGCCCATCGTGGCTCATTCTTGCCCATTCGGACATTGGTCTATTTTGACTCATTTCTTGCCTATTCCGGCATTGGTCCATAGTGACCCATTTCTACTCGCCCATCTAGCTCCTTTGAGGCTATGATATATTGGCTTTTAAGCCCTCTTCGCGACACATGAACAAGCGGCGTCTTCTTCGGCATTCAATGTCGGTTATCATCGGCAACAACATCAGGGGATATTCATCATCAATCTTCAGCAGTGCTCTTCAAATCAAAAGATTCTATTTTCTTATGGGAGAAAATTTTATTTTCTTATTGGGGAATTTCATTGTAATCAAATGTATGTTGATTTTTCAATCCACATACATTTGAGGGGGCATGTTAGAATATGTGAGATCTCACAATCAGATTATGTTGAATTCACACTGTTGGATCACCATGGTGCTAGATTAGGCAAGTGGGTTGAATGGGGTAACCTGGTTAGATTAGGTAGCTAGCTTAAATTAGCAATTAGGCTAATCTTAGTAGGTAGGATTTCTAGAATTATCTCTTGCCTTGGTTATGTTTATTTCTTTCGATGTTTATCTTGTATGTGCTCTATATAAGCACACCTTGAGATCCATTGTAATTCATTCAAGAAAAATAGAAATTCTCTAAAATTCTTCACTATTAACAGTACTATATTTCTCTTTTTTCTCTTTTTTAGGTACCTAATATTTTGGTATCAGAGCTTGGTTCATATTGGCATGACAAAAAGGAGTAAACCCAAGAACAAATCAACCATTGAAGAGAAAATGGAGAAGTCAGAAGAGACTATTAACAATCTGGCCGTGATGTTTTCCAAGTTTATGGAAAGTCAAATCAAGAAATCCGTTGAGGATGAGACTTCCCGTGTAACACCCCAGGATAGCAGCCAGCCCAACTTTCTCCTATTCTTCCTGGTTAATTCCAAGCAATTTAGATTTTATGAAGTTGGATCTTTGGCCCGTCACCACCTCATAGCATCTGAAGATGGTTTTGAGATTTGGAATCTTATCCTCCTCTGCCTTAGTGAATATTAAAGTGTCGTTGGCAAATTGGAGATTTGAAACTTCCAATTCCTAGTTTACCCGAAAAAAACCCTTCATCAAAGACAGTTTATCTTGTAAAACATCATGATTTCGCCCATTTATCCCTTACGAACTGACAACCCATGCTCAAGATATATACAAGACTTTAAAAGTCGATAGTTTAGCTTTTCCTTATTGAAACCCTAACGGGCCGTTTGGATATACAGATTTTAGAATCCTGGTTTTTAGTTTGAAAACAATGTAAAAGATGGCTCATGATCAAGCTGCTGCATGCTGTTCTGGTAGGGTTTCTTGAATTTTAAGGGATAAATTCAGGTTTTAAAAATCCTAAGATTTCTAAAACCTGGAAATATGGGAGGATATGCTCTCTCTTGCTGACGGGAGAAGGGCGAGAAGTAAAAAATGACAGCTGGTCCGCTTCTTCTCTTGTTTCTTAGCTACAATTTTGAAGAAATCCCGGATTCTAAAATCCGCGTATCCAAACGGCCCCTAAATGAAACTTGATGGATCAAATGCCTAGGATCTTTCGATCAGGTGATTTCAAAAGAATTTAGTGGGACTTATGACTTGCCTTCAAATGACATATGTATCTCATCACATACAGAAGGCGTAACAACCTCTTTCGTTTTAGCATTTTCCAATCATCAATGTTTTGAATTTTTATAGTGATAAATTAACAATAAAATTAATAATACATTTTATAGAGTGTGTTATTAATGTCCATTACCACTTAAAAAAAAAGATCATTAAAAGAAGATAATGACTCGGCAGACATACGTTATGGAAAGGGAGAGGGTGACTACTCAGTATCCCTCAGGAATGAGTGCCTAACACCTGGGGTGTCAATGGATCCACCTCGGATTGGATCCACCTATGCTTTGGTCATGATTTGTTTGAATTAGTTATCGGTTGAGGTGTCCTAAATCCACCTTGGGTCATGATCAAACTATTGAAGTGGCCTAGGTCCTACTCATATTATACACATGGCTTAAAGTTAGTTAAGGGAAGAGAGAATAAACTCAAGAAAGAGAGGTGAATCCTCATCAAAACAAAAAGGCAGGAACTCAATGATGTTTGTGGTTTTGAGTAAGGTTTTTGAATGTTATGAAAACATTCCTCATAAATACACATAAATGAACAAAAATATATAGGATGTTTTCATACATTGGTGCCCTCCATTAGATCTAAGATGCTCCATCGGATTTTGTTGTTATGTCTGGGTCACAATCTAATATAATTTGGGACCTCAGGATTTAGATCCAATAGACACAATCTAATATAATTTGGGATCACCATTGAATTAAGCTACTATGCCTAATTCCTGTTCATTAACGTTTGAATCCTGGGATTTTGTGGCTATGTCTGGGTCACGATACAATATTATTTCTGACCCTCGGGATATAGATCCAATAGGCACTATCAAAGCTACCTACTTTGCCTAGATCTTATTCATTAACGCTCCGATCCTTTGGAACCATTGGACCCTCGTCTGGGCCCATTGCACCCCTCTTTTTAGCATCTTCTTTAGAAGAAATGTTTAGTGCTGCAAATTAATGTTTTGATTATGGTTATGATAAGATGCCTTTTCTCTCTCTCTAGCTCTCTCTCTCTCTCAATCCCACCACATTTTTCACGTTGGATAGGCTCTATGATTTACTAATACTCGAATTTTGAAAAGAAAAGGAGTTTAAGAGAGGTTTGTGCTTAGGTGGGATCAACAAATAAATTAAAACATGGATTAGTGGAAGAAAAAGGAATAGGCATATGGTGCAAAGGAGAGAAAGAAAGACAATTGAACATGGAAATAGAATCGTTGACTTGGTCAAAATACTCAAAGGTTGAATGGACGTGCATTACTTGAAGGAACCCTGTTCGGACAGCAAGAGAGGAACATATTCTCGTGCAGGCGTCCTTCAAATTAAATAGATTCATCTCTACCGTACATTGAATCTTGAGTTTGAGGTGTACGGTGGAGATTGGATAAAAGAGAAAACGACCAACACATGGTTGTTTCGCCACATCTATTTAGAACACTCCCAATTTGACTTTCTTTTTGGGAAATGTTATCGGCACTACTGTATTTTGATGAGGGCACTCCTCACTTTATTAGAAGTACGGTATGGCCCGCACCATAGGATGATCCAAACAGTCCATTAGATGGGCCACAGCCTAAATAGGTTGTGCCCCAAAAATTATTTCCATAGGTTGATCCTAACCCTCCGATCTGAATGTTAGAGGGTTGATCCTAACCCTCTAGAGATTGGGAAGATAGTGGCAAGGTGCTTTGGGCCTTTTGCGGTCCGATTGGAGAGTGTGATGCTACAGAAGTGGAAGTTAAAGCGGCTTTTCAAGGCCTAAAAAGGATTAGGAGGGATAGTTGAAGAACTTAATTGTTGAAGGGGATTCTCTAAATGTGATCCGATGGTTGAAGGGTGGCGTAGTTCCTCCTTGGAGATCCTTGGCTCTTTTTGATGAAATGGAGGAAATATTGTATTGAACCATGTTTGGAGGTCCGCAGATGAGAAGGCGGATTTGTTGGCTAGGAGAGGGGTGGAGAGCAATTTTTTGAGATGGTTTGATCATCTTCCTCCTTGAGGTGTCCTCTTTTTTCCGTTACTTTTTTCTTTTTTGTATTGTTGGGTTTTCCCTTCTTGCCCCCCCCCCCCGCCCCCCCCCCCCCTCCTTTTATTCATTATTATTCGCCATTTAAAAAAAAAAAAAAAAAAGTAGTGCCCTCATCAAAATACAGTAGTGCTGATAACATTTCACTTCTTTTTTATTCTTTTTTTCTCGTATCATATTCTTGCTAAGGTAGTATGATTTGTTTTTTACTTTCTTGTTTTGAGTTTTTTTATTTTATTTTTCTTCTACATGGGTTTCGTGGAGGGCCATATGATCCAATTAAAAGAAAACTCAAAACCTCCCAATATCCCCTGCTTGGCCATCAACAGAAATATGACGACCGACCATGTTGGCATCCATGGTTCAAGCCAACAGACTATGTTGGAAACCATGGTTCAGTTGAGGATTTTACTGTGGGCTGACCACAGAAAATTAATGCACTGGAAATCCTGTAAGGGAACTGATATTTGAAGCTTTGAACTCCATTTCTCGGCACTCTTGTCAACAAAAGAAAAAAAAAAAAAACACTAACAAAATGGTGGAGAAAATAGCGATGATGTAATATCTGGCTACTCCAATTTTAAAATTGATCTAAATTAGAATACTAATGAAAATAGGGAGACAAGCACTTAGTGTTTTGAGGCGATAACTCTTGTTTGAAAATCTTGCTTGCTGACTGTTGAAGAATATTTAGATGAAGAAACACGGAAGGGGAGTGATAAATCGACTCCCCATGTGTCTTTCTCTCTCCTCTGGGTTAGAGAGAGAAAGAGGAGAGAGATAGACACATGGGGAGTCGATTTATCATTTTGGGGGGTCGATTTATCACTGCCCAACACGGAAACGTGCCACTTGGTCACTTTCCTTAAGAATCGTATTCATTTCCTACACTGCAACTGGGATCTGCAGATCGAACTCCAAGATAAAATGGCCTGCAGGCTCTAGTAGATGTACACTCGCTTACTAGTCCTCTTCAAACCACTTTAGAATTGTGCCCAGTCACAAGTCACAGAAGCGACAGTGGAGAAAATGGTGACCGGATAACTTGAGGAGAATAAATCATCAACTGTACTCTAAGCGGTAGCAATCTTCCATCCTTATATTAAAAATATGCCCTTTAGAAGAGAGAAAACGTCTTTCATTGCAACTATCATTTCTCGTGTCTGTTCGGAGAAGACGAACACAAACGCCCAAAAAAATAATCGCTTTAAATGATTAAAAAAAACGTATGAAATAAATGGACACTAAAATTGCGTCCCTTCTGAAAACACAACCGTAAGACATTATGATTGAAACTTAACTGCAGATTGTGAATTGTAAAAAAGGTCATTTAGGACGGAAAATAAAAAATCCATTTAGGAGTGATGGGGTATGAAAAACAACAACTAATTACCTGTCGACACGTGGCCCCAAAAGAGCCCACCACAAATCCAGCATCGGCCCAGGGGCAATCCGGTAATTACCTAAGAGTAGGTAAACCTAAACCCACATAAGCGCCGACACCTGTCCTGGGGTAGGTAATCCAACTACCCCAGGTCTCCCTCTATAAAAGGTCTCTCAAGGCTCAAAGCAAGGAGTAATAACTTCTAAGCTACCACTCCTTAAAATTTGGCTCTGCACTCCTGCTCATACTGACTTGAGTGTCGAAGGGCCCGTCGGGAGCAACGACTCCGGGTTGGTCTTCTGACCTCGTGTGCTCTTGTGCAGGATTCAGTTCCTTCACTTCGGCTCCTCGGGTCCTCCAGCTCAGCTCTTACGTCACTGCCGTATCTGTTACCGATTTTAGGCCTAACAGATTGGCGACATCCGTGGGACCCTTAACTAAAAGCTGTTCGAATCCCCTATACAAAATGGCAGGGCGGAAGAGTGCTCGGGTACCAACTGCACGAACTACCCGAGCCGTAGTACCTCGCAGGACCCGGAGCGAGTGAATCGCCTCGCAGGTGGTGGCTCCCTCTGCTACAGCAGAGCAGAGCCCAGCTCATTCAGAACACCTCAATCCCACTCCCACTCCGGATCAAGTGCAAGCTCTCTTCCAACAGATGACTGCTCTTGTCGATCAATACCAACATCTGATCCAAGCGCCGCCCCAGCATCCCCCAGAGGCCCCACGACCTGTACAGGAAAGGTCGAGTGCCCATAGGGGAGAGCCAGCGCTCCCTAGTGGAAACCGGACCCACCACTCCACAAGGCGAGTCCATCATTCCAGAACCAGGCAGGCCCATACAGAGCCTTGCCACCGCCAGAGGTCACGATCTCGATCCGCGCAGAAGCACCAAGCCAAGGAAGACCGAGCGCCGCGGGAAAAATCTCGGCATCATCGAAGGAGTCCGGAAAGTCACTCCTGCTCCACCACGAGCCTCTCAGTAGAGAAAAATAAGTCGTTGGGCCGAACAGACCGGAGGGCAGACCCAATGTTACGGAGGATAGAAGAGATAGACCACCGTATAGAAGAGCTGGCAAAGGATCAAGGCCGGCCCGCTGTGAAGACGTACTCAAGTAAACCTCCGTTCACCGATAATGTTATGAACGCGCCAGCACCCAGAGGGTTCAAAATGCCGATGGTTCCGCAATATGACGGAACCACCGACCCTGTGGACCACCGGGAGACGTTCAGGACTATGATGCTCCTCCACGGCGCCTCTGACGGATTCCTCTGCAGAGCATTCCCGACCACACTGACGGGCGCGACCCGGGACTGGTACACAAGGATCAAGCCGAACTCCATCAGCAACTTTGAAGACTTTGGGGACGATCTGGTCCGCCATTTCATGAGCAACCGGAGGCCAAGGAAAACAACATCATCCCTGATGGCCATGCGGCAGAAGGATAACGAACCTCTGAAAACATTCGTCAGCCGCTTCAACAGAGAGGCTCTCCAAGTGCCGAATTTGGATCCATCAACAGCCATGAATGCGCTCTTCGCAGGCGCCAAATCCAACAATTTTCGCCGAACCGTTGCTCGCCAGAACCCGAACTCACTGGCGGATCTGATGGCAGGGGCCTATGAATATATATCCGTGGAGGAGACTCTAGCGGCCTTAGACTCAAACCGAAGGAAAACCTCCGAAGAAAAGAACCCTATCAAGCAGCGTAGGGATGATAAGGCCCCCAGAAGAGAGAGGTCCCCCCAGAGGAGGGAAGAAAACTTTACCCCTCTCAACACCTACCGGAGACACATACCGGCCGCAATCAGAGGAGAAGAATTCGTAAGATGGCCGACCAGAATGATCTCCAAGGGAAATAAGAGAGACCAGTCAAAGTATTGTCGGTTCCACAGGGACCACGGGCACGACACAGACGAGTGCTGGCAAGTCAAGGAAGAAATCGAGCTGTTGATTGGTCGGGGATACTTGAAAATGTATGTCAAAGATGACGGCCACAGAAGAGAGCGCAGGGAGAAAGTCTCCAAGGCCAGAGCCCTCGACGGTCACAGCCGCCCCCTGCGCGGGATCAATCTCCCCCGCCATCTAGTCCGCGACCAGAGGCGCGCCGATCCCAGCCAAAGGGGCATCAACACGATTATGGGCGGATCGGCCGCTGGGGTCACATCATCCGCCGCTCGAAAAGCCTACGCACGCCAAGTCAATGCCGTGCACACGTGCGGCAAAAAGATGAAGACGGAGAATGAAATCGCCTTTTCAGATGCAGATCTCGACAACTTGATACTACCTCACGACGACGCACTGGTCATAACCATGCTCGTCGCAGACTGGGAGATGAAGAAAATCCTTGTCGAAACCGGAAGTTCAGCCGATATCCTATACTATCATGCTTTTAAGCAAATGATGATAGGAGACGACCGGTTGAGGACAGCAAACTCTGACCTGTTCGATTTCTCGGGAGAGATCGTGAAAGTAGAAGGGCAGATTGAACTCCCAGTCCTCATCGGGGAGCCGCCCTGTCAATCCTTCGCGATGGTCAACTTCTTGGTAGTGAGGGCACCTCGGTCTACATCGCTATCTTAGGACGACCCGACCAGAACCTCATCTTCGCCGTAGCCTCAGCATATCACCAGAAGATGAATTTTATAGAACCAAACGGCGTGGGTGAGGTCAGAGGAGATCAACCACAGTCCAGGGAGTGCTATGCCATGGCACTGAAAGGCAAAAATGCATCGGAATCGTTGCCGATTGAGCTACTTGATCTGAGAGACGAAGCCGAGGTAACTGAACCCGCCGAAGACCTCAGAAAATACTATCAATAGCCTGCTACCCGACACAAAAGCGGATGCCATTGTAGTTACGCTTGTGTGGATAATGAAAAAAGGCTACTGCTTCTTTGCAAAGTTTCGAGTTCCTCAGATCATGCCGCTGCTTGGTTCGCCCCGGCTCGTCTCCACAAAGATCGGGAGCGCACTCCTGGACGGGAACGGGCCCGCGCAGAAAAACCAAACCATCTCAGAAACCCAGTTCACTAAAACTTGGGTACTCGCTGCTTGGTTCGCCCCGGTTCGTCTCCACAAAGACCAGGAGTGCACTCCTGGTCGGGAACGGGCCCGCGCAGAAAAACCAAACCATCTCAGAAACCCAGTTCACAAAAACTTGGGTACTAGCTGCTTGGTTCGCCCCGGCTCGTCTCCACAAACACCGGGAGCGCACTCCTGGTCGGGAACAGGCCCGCGCACAAAAACCAAACCATCTCATAAACCCAGTTCACTAAAACTTGGGTACTCGCTGCTTGGTTCGTCTCGGCTCGTCTCCACAAAGACCGGGAGCGCACTCCTGGTCGGGAACGGACCCGCGCAGAAAAACCAAACCATCTCAGAAACCCAGTTCACTAAAACTTGGGTACTCACTGCTTGGTTCGCCTCGGCTCGTCTCTACAAAGACCGGGAGCGCACTCCTGGTCGGGAACGGACCCGCGCAAAAAAACCAAACCATCTCAGAAACTCAGTTTACTAAAACTTGGGTACTCGCTGCTTGGTTCACCTCGGCTCGTCTCTACAAAGACCGGAAGCACACTCCTGGTCGGGAACGGACCCGCGTAGAAAAACCAAACCATCTCAGAAACCCAGTTCACTAAAACTAGGGTACTCGCTGCTTGGTTCGTCTCGGCTCGCCTCCACAAAGACCGGGAGCGCACTCCTGGTCAGGAACGGGCCTGGGTAGAAAAACCAAACCTGGTTAGAAACTCAGTTCACTAAAGCGTGGGTACTCACTGCTTGGTTCACCCTGGTTCGTCTCTAGAAAGATCGGGGTCAACAAAAACTTGGATGCCTGGTCAAAGTACCGTTCTGTTCGAAAATGAACTGTTTTACAAGTATTACTGGCCCACAGGGTGGAGTTAATCAATAATTAGCCAAAGGCAGACATGAGCGGAAACAGTGGACGGTGAAATGCAACTTCAACTTCTATTCATAAAAGAGTAGGGCCTCTGTGGGCCATTACAAAAGGTAGGGCCTCCAAGGGCCATTACAAAATGATTACAATGAACTGCCAAAAAGGAAAAATGAGCAGCTCAAGGCGCCCCATGGCCACCCTAATGCGAAGGACCCCCCGCCGCGGCATCTTGCCCGTCCTCGCCCTGACTCGCCGGCGGGTCAGGAAGGACAAGGCCTGTGAGAACGACATTCGGGTTAGATCCCTTCACCTGCTCGAGGCAATCCATGAACCCCAGCTTGTACGGGTCTGTGGACAAGCTAATTAGCTCATCCTCCTTTTTCCGCACGGCTTCTGCCACGGCCGCTATCTGCCTCTCCCGGGCTCTCCCTCTCTGCGATTCGAGGGCGTCGGTGGCCTTCTGCAAGTGGGCGGCATTCTCAGACTTGAGTCTTTTTATCTCGTCGTCCCTCTCGTTAATGGACCTATTGAGCTCGGTCGCCTCCTGGATCAACTTGCCATTCTCCTCCTCAGACCTGGTGATTGCGGAAGAGAACTTCCGACTCTTCTCGCCGAAGTCGTGATAGTACACACCGATTTGATAAAGGGGGAGAAAATAGCCTCGTCGGCCGCATCCGGAGGCTCGTTAAGAACCTGGAGCTGATCCTGGTTCAGTTGGCCTTTGGTGATTATCTCCCTGGCAACACGGATGTAACCCAAGCCGTTGTCGCTCTTCTGAACGGCCTAGTTGGGCCGAAAGACGTTGTCCCCAGACCTCGCAGGGGTGGGACGGACTCCGGTAGATTGGTCCCCTGGCATGGGTGTTCCCGCTCCCCGCCCGTATGAGCCGACGAGCCTCACTGTTGGCTTGCCCTTGGGTGGCGGTGCTTCCTTAGATGGTGCAGGACTTGAGATCTCGGGGGCTTTCCTTTTTTCGCACTGCTGGCCTTGGCCCCTGACAAAGGCCCCTTGCCTCACCTTCTCTAGCTGAGACTGCGACTGCATTTCTGAAATTCAAACAGCACAAACAAAAAACCGGTCAGGAAGAAAGAAGAGAAAAGAGGACTTAAAATCAAGACTCGTCACATACGTTCCGGGGTCGCTGTACTGATGCCGAGCGCGACCAAAACCTCCTCCTTACAGAAGTCCGAACAGTGAAGGTGGCCCTCCGGGCGTAACTCCTCACGGACTAGGGAGAACATTCTCACATCCTCGCCCTCCAAGAACGGCTTGCGGCTCAGCGCAAGTGTATCTGGGGTGTCCCACTTTAAAGGAACCGGCCAGGGCTCAGTGGGTTCGCCGTCCTCGACGTAGAAGAACCGGTTCTTCCATAGATGTATGGAGGAGGGAATGGCGGTAATCACTTTCACCTCAGGGCATTGGCTAATGTAAATCCAACCTCCGTCCTTATGTCTCTTCAGGTGCGCACACATCCGAAACAGCGGTACGGACAAGCTCCTTTGGAGCCGGCCCTGGACGAGGTATATGAAACCAATAAGCGTCCTCCATGAGTTCGGCACAACCTGGGCCGGGGCCAGACCGTAGTATCGAAGGACCGCGATGAAGAAAGGGTACAAAGGGAACCTGAGTCCGGCTCTTAGCGACTGGTCATATATACAGACGTCGGTGCTGTCGTTGCAAGCCCTATCTCCCTCCATCGCAGCCCTCAGCCTGAACGTTTGGGATACACAATATCTACCCTAATGTCCCTTAGTCTGGCCTCATCAAGGATACTCTCCTCGTAAAGAGCCTGGGTGTTATATTTGGGATCGGCATCCATCCGAGCCCTGGCAGTAACCTTGACGGCCCGGCCCGGTAGGAATGTGGTGGACGCCTCAGCGGCGTCGCTACCCGCACTCATTTCTACCCGGAAGTAACTATCCGTTGGGGGCGGGGTGTTATTCAGATCCAAAATTACCTCGTCCCCACTATCTACGACCTCTACACTAACATCAGGACTCGTCATATAGGGGCCGGGAGTCCTGGTCAGATTAACTTGGGTCCTCTCCGACGAACTAGACTCTGAACTACTAGAAGATGTTGACTCCCCTGAAGAGGACCTGGAATCGGACTCAGAACTCGAAGCACTACTGGACATCGATGACACTGAAAGAGAAATCAAATATGTATGATCTGAAAAGAAGATTACCGGCTTGAGGAGGATAGCTCTTAAATCCGCAGACGGCCATAACCACAAGCTACCCGAGCCGAGCAGGCAGAGCAAAAAGCAAGAGTAAAAAGTTAAAAGTGAAAAAATGAAAGGTGAAAACCCCTTCTTATAGCCTCCAAGCTTAAGGCGGTTCACATTCGTGAACCAAGTAACGCCGCGTGTCTTTCATTAATGACGGACACACACCTAGAGGCAAGGACGTGAATAAATATGCACGTTTAGGCAAGGGCGTGAGTAAACGCACGTGTGTCTCCAAGGGGCTAAGGGACGTCCAGAAAGTGCTCGTGTACGGGATAACTTTTAAAACGATTGTGCCCGTCTAGAATCAGTCCGGCCCAAGCTGGACAGAATATGACGCGTCCGCAAAATGACAAAAATCAGTCCGGCCCAAGCCGGACAGAATATGGCGCGTCCGCTAGACGACAAAAATCAGTCCGGCCCAAGCCGGACTGAATATGACGCATCCGCAACACGACAAGAATCTGTCCGGCCCAAGCCGGACAAGATATGACGCGCTCGCTAAACAACGAAAATCAGTCCGGCCCAAGCTGGACAGAATATGGCGTGTCAGCTAAACGACAAGAATCAGTCCGGCCCAAGCTGGACAGAATATGACGCGTCCGCAACACGACAAGAATCTGTCCGGTACAAGCCGGACAGAATATGGCGCGTCCGCTAAACTACAAGAATCTGTCCGGCCCAAGCCGGACAGGATATGACGCGCCCGCTAAACGACGAAAATCAGTCCGGCCCAAGGCGGACAGAATATGGCGCGTCCGCTAAACTACAAGAATCAGTCCGGCCCAAGCCGGACAGGATATGACGCGTCCGCTAAACGACAAAAATCAGTCCGTCTAAGGACGGACAGACTGCTTGGCCGGACAAATTTTACACCTCATTTCTGCCCGTCCCAGGCCGGACAGACGGCTTAGCCGGACAGATTCCCCAGGCCGGACAGACGGCTTAGCCGGACAGATTTTCCGGACAGATTCCCCAAGCCGGACAGAAGGCTTAGCCGGACAGATTTTCCTGACAGATTCCCCAGGCCGGACAGACGGCTTAGCCGGACAGATTCCCTAGGCCGGACAGACGGCTTAGCCGGA
Source organism: Tasmannia lanceolata (assembly GCF_043159265.1). Classification (NCBI taxonomy): domain Eukaryota; kingdom Viridiplantae; phylum Streptophyta; class Magnoliopsida; order Canellales; family Winteraceae; genus Tasmannia; species Tasmannia lanceolata. The sequence continues at coordinate 5,348,314 of NW_027518721.1, forward strand.
CAGACGGCTTAGCCGGACAGATTTCCCAGGCCGGACAGACGGCTTCGCAGGACAGATTACCCAGGCCGGACAGACGACTTAGCCGGACAAATTTTTCGGACAGATTTCCTAGGCCGGACAGACGGCTCAGCTGGACAGATTTCCCAGGCCGGACAGACGGCTTCGCAAGACAGATTCCCCAAGCCGGACAGATTTTTCGGACAGATTCCCTAGGTTGGACAGACGGCTCAGCCGGACAGATTTCCCAGGCCTGATAGACGGCTTAGCCGGACAGATTCCCCAGGCCGGACAGACGGCTTAGCCGGACAGATTTTCCGCTCCGCTTCTGGCCGTCCCAGGACGGGCAGACGGCTTGGCCGGACAAGTTTTCCATCGAGCCGTCCCGAAGATCGGCTCGTTCTACCGTTCAGGAATATAACTCTTCGCACTTCCCCAAATCACTACAATGACTTGGAGAACTGGGGGGCAACTGATGGGGTATGAAAAACAACAACTAATTACCTGTCGACACGTGGCCCCAGAAGGGCCCACCAGAAATCCAGCAACGGCCCAGGGACAATCTGGTAATTACCTAAGAGTAGGTAAACCTAAACCCACAAAAGGGCTGACACCTGTCTTGGGATAGGTAATCCAACCACCCCAGGTCTCCCTCTATAAAAGGCCTCTCAAGGCTCAAAGCAAGGGGTAATAACTTCTAAGCTACCACTCCTTAAAATTTGGCTCTGCACTCCTGCTCATACTGACTTGAGTGTCGAAGGGCCCGTCCGGAGCAACGACTCCGGGTTGGTCTTCTGACCTCGTGTGCTCTTGTGCAGGACTCAGCTCCTTCACTTAGGCTCCTCGGGTCCTCCAGCTCAGCTCTTACGTCACTGCCGTATCTGTTACCGATTTTAGGCCTAACAAGGAGTTCAATATGCGAGCCCAATTACTTGTGCGCATGCACAAGTGCCTATGACCCCAGCCTGGCGAGGCATGTGTTTATTTTATTTCATCTTAAATTGGCCCCCAAAACAAATCCAATGCCCATTTAAAGGGCCATGCCTTTCCATCCACACTGCATCTTATAAAGGTACAAAAGTTTTTGTTTCACATTCGAGTGTGGAACTACTTTCTTTGGATTTCGCACACTCACTTGGATGGAGCACAGAAACACACAAGGGGTCTTGGGTTCAAGTTTTGAAGCATGCATTACTAGAGACATGAAGTTTAAAACAAGAGGGAGATTCTTATTTTGAATCTATCCTCCAAATTTTGAGACAAAATTCCAACACAAAAGGAGTTACAAATGCAGACAGTTTTAGGAAAATACAAATAAGAAGAGTAGAATTGCTTAAATATATAAGAGGGTTAGAATTGGCAATTCTGGAAGAGAGAGTGAAAATATAACATTCTAGAATCAAGCCCTTGTGTACGAAATTCTTCTATTATATGAGATTGTTGCTAACTGTTTCATGCATAGTTGTCAAACTAGGAAGCGAGTGTGAGATCAAGCGATGCAGAAAGTGAAAGTGAGAAGCAAGCAATCTAGAAAAGGGAAAATACAGGATGGAAAAAATATGTTGGAAACATTATTGGAAGTTTACGTGACGCATGTAATAAGCATTATTGGAAGTGAGCAAGAAGCGTATAGTAAAAATAGAGTAATAATAGGATAGGGAGTGAAGAAATTAAGGATTTTCATTAAACTTGGATGAATTACAAAGAGTAAGTAGGTTAGTGCTTATATAGAGTACTTACATGTTAAACATATAATGAAATCTCAATAACTAAGGAAAGAGATGAGAATGGAACATTATAATCTTGACTAATTTCTAATTCAATCTAGCTGCTAAATATAGCTAGGTTACCGTCCTTAACCAACTTGCCAAATCTACTACCGAATCAAATCTATGATCAAATCTTCTATATTCTCTAACAGTGAGAAAGGATTAATATAGGTTTGGGTTAGGAGTAGTAAAGAAGACTTCAAAGTTGATGAGACTTGCAAGTTTTAGGGATCAAAATTTTGCATGTTATTTGTATAGCTTTAATGTTCAAAATGACCAACAATTTGGTCATTTTTACGGTGATTTTTGACTTTGTGGGGATTCATGCTCTCTTTTTTTATGCGCTTGCCACAATAATGGGCCTGTCTTTATTTGCAAAATGGATATCCAGTTTGCTAGCAGCTAAAAGGAGAAATTATGTATTTAGTAAAAATATAATTACCTAAATTAGAAACTAAGAATTGTACTATTAATCGAGAGAATATGTGTTGGAAGAGTTTGTTTCCAAAATTTGAGAACCGAGAAGAATTTAGCTTCAGAAACGAGCGTAATTGAAAGCGAGCGTAGAACCCAACAAAGAAACTTTCGGTAACTATGCTTTTATGCAAGGAATGCATGAGAAGTTTCACTTGAGCCAAAGGCTACCCATATTACTTCTTAGCACTTCATCGAGTGAACTCAGCCACATAGATGTAATTGGTGTTGAAGTATAAATGATTTAATAACACCAACTCTAACAGCTTAAGCTTTTGGAGTAATTGGTACAGTTGTTTCACATGGTATCATAGCGCTATTGCCTCATAAGAGGTCCTGGGTTTGACCAACCCAGAAAACTTAGAAAAGAGAGGCCACACGTGAGGGGGAGTGTGAGTGTTGAATTATAAATGAATCTATAGCATCTCTACTGCTGACCCTTTGATGACTCATCTGGTTGGGGCCTACATGACATGTTTCTCAATAGTACACTAAACTTTACCAAAGTCTTATATCAGAAATTTATTTTCGTGTTCTATAACAAAGTAATACATGTCCCGTTACAGTTGTAATTTGGAAGAAATATCAGACCACACGTCTCTTGTTTCCTGCCAATTTAGGAAAGGCTATGTTGAAATATGAGAGAGAGATTGAATAAAAATCGTTTCTACTAAGTCAAACGTTTCATAATCTAGACAAAGATACGATGATAAAGAGATAACGATGAATTAAAGGCGATTGGACAAATTTAAACCCCGTGTGAAAATGAAATCCCTGAAAAATCTGGGTTTGGGATAAAAGAATCCTTCTAGATATACTGGAGATCGAATACGGTAGAGAGTCAGAGACAGTGTACGTGTTGAAAAGTGTAGAGCACATGCAAGGTGGTCAATCATACAAGGGAGAGAGAGATAGTTATCTAGCTCCACCAAATTTATCGGCATCTGCTAAATTTGTCCTGAACCCTGCAAATTTTATAGGTGTACGTGGGCTATAATTGGATAAAATGGACGGTGTATTATCATCTATCTATGCATGCATGAGAGAGAAAGAGAGAGAGATTCCAGAATTCCCTATCAGGGACGAGGTACTCAGTCACCAAACTCATTTTTGTTTATCATGGCCCACTCATTATAAAACAAACTAAATATCTGTGGTAAATTATATTTTTATTGGTTAATTAATTAATATAATGAAAAGTGGGATTTGCCAAGCAATTTCGCTGAAAGCCATTTTGCAACTCACTTTTGAGGAGCTCGATTTTTAGCAAATTTTGTCTTATTCAATTCATTCATCTATGGTGGCTATTCTCCTCTCCTGCAAAAGTGAGCCTTGAAATTGTTTCGGCAAAATTGCCTAGCAAATCACATGAAAATATATCAAAGAAAACATAGTTTTGTTTGGAAATTAACTATTGCTGGTTAAGGAGGGACCTAATTGTTTTAAATAAGGGACCTCTTACAATACCCAGTAGGTCACTCCACTCTATAGTTACAAACTTCAACAAGAAAAAAACAAAGATCTAGGAATAATTAAGAAGTTAAATCAAGTAAAGCTTAGTAAATGCTAATCATATTAATAAAATGCTATGTCCTCGAGGGTGGCAACTATGTCGTGCCCCCATTAAGTGCAGCTACTCGCTTACACCATATAAATTCTCTTTATTTAACTTTTAACTTTAGCTAAATCAACTACATAACCTATGTCTCTCTGTCGCGCCTATCATTAATGAGAAATATCTTAATCGTAGATATTTTGGCAATTGATTGAAGAGTTAAGATTATCTGAGCAAAACAATTGTTTGGTTCCATTGGCAATCAGTGATGTGGCCTGATCAATCGACGGTCAAGATCAAGGTAATTAATCTCTCTTCGAAAACTAATCTAATTAGTAGCTTAAGTATGTACTAAACCAATCCTCAACAGCTAAAGCCTCTTTTTCAATCCCAATAGTCCGGTTAGTCACATTGGAAGGCACTATAAAATTTCCATCTTTAGAAAATTTTATCTCTTATTTTATTAGAAAGGACACATTTGTATTTCCCGAGAAATAATAACAATACAGAGAGTCCTTATTTTCCCTGACGTCATATGTCATGTTCTCTTTTGTCCTATCCTTTAATTAATCTTTCCACTTAAGAAAAATACCCATAAATTTCTCTCTCTATATTTTCATGCCTTTATAAAAGGAAAGTTCAAGGGTAACCAAAGAACCACCCATTAGTCTCTTTCTCTCTGAGAAGAAAAACCAGGAAAGTGATTTCCATGGCGATCGTTACATTACTGTTTAGAGCTTTCATTTTCTTCTTTTTTGTGTTATTTGTACGAGTAGCCTTTACTACCATCTCTTGTTACTGGTTAACTCCTAGACGCATAAGAAAAGTGATGGAAAAGCAAGGAATCCGTGGGCCAAAACCAAGTTTTCTAGTTGGAAATCTCAAGGAAATGGCCTCTATCATTTCCAAGACCACCTCTTCTGATATGGGTTCTATTAATCATGACATAGTTTCTCGTATCTTACCACATTATATCCTCTGGTCTAAACAATATGGTACATACTTTTAATTTTTCTTCATTTCGATCACCCAATTTTTTAATTACCCCATTGATTATATGATCTTAAATCAGAGATTTTTTTTTCTTGTTTTTGTTTGAAGGGAAACGATTTATCTACTGGAATGGAAGCGAGCCAAGGATGTGTTTAACAGAGACAGAGATGATTAAAGAGCTTCTTTCATCTAAATACACACATCTTTCTGGGAAATCTTGGCTTCAACAGCAGAATTCTAAGCACTTTATAGGGAGAGGATTGTTAATGGCTAATGGAGAAGATTGGGTCCACCAACGCCATATCGTAGCTCCAGCTTTCATGGCAGATAAGCTCAAGGTAAAATCAATGAATCAGATGTAGCTTGGCTACGCGTGTGCGGGCGTTTTACTAAGGCTCTGTTTGTTTGAGATTATCACAACCGATGGTGAGCACCGCCAAACCTGTTATTAGGCTAAAATTACATTAATTTTGAGTCTAATAATTGGTTCGAGGGCTCACAATCGGTTGTCACAATCTCAAACGAACAGGACCTAAGGTTGAGCGACAATCATACCTACTAGAGCAAATTGGGCCCGCATGTGTACCCTTGGCCTTGAGCCTCGCTGACTTTGAGATGGAACCATCTATTCTCGAATTCATGCTCTATGATCTGTGCTGCATCAAAACCTGTCAAATTAAGTTCCCAATAGATGCTTTTAAATTTTTTTTTTTTAAAGCTGATGTAGCCTTGCTACGCCTGTGGGTGTTTTACCTAAGGTTAAACGACAATCACACCTGCTAGAGCAAATTGACCCACTTCTACACCCTTAGTCTTGAGTGTCCTGACCCTTTACATGACTTTGAGATGGGCCCACGTCTTCTCGAATTCGTGCTCTATTATCAGGGCTGCATAAAAAATTCATCAAATTAAGTTCCCACTATATGATTTTGATGGTTGTTTCTGACCCATTTTTTCTTCTAATTTTCTGTCTGCAGAGTCAAGTTGGTTTCATGGTTGAATGCACAAGAGAAATGATCCAATCTCTTAATGATCATATGGTGGAATCAGGCCAAAACGAGGTGGAGATTGGTGAGTACCTCACTAGGCTCACCGGAGACATCATTTCCCGGACGGAATTTGACAGTAGCTATGAGAAGGGAAAACAAATTTTCCAACTACTCACCTCTCTTCAACACCTATGTGCAAAAGCAAGCAGCCAATTTTGCTTTCCCGGCAGCAGGTGAGTTCCTTACAAAACAAAACCCTTCCCTTCTTCACGTGCTTATCCTCCCTTTCTTTTTAAGGGATTTGCTAGGGACCATCGCAGAAGAAATTTCGCGCATGTGAGAGCAGCCACACAGGTTCAGATTTTGTCTTATTCATTTAATTCATATGAAGTGGATGCTCTCACATACAACAATTCAGGTGTGAAATGCCTTCTGCCATAGTCCCCTTGCAAATCCCTTCTTTTTAATATTGATTCTTTTTTTAATATTGCCTTTCTATTTCCAACCCCTTATTTTCCTTCTATGCTCTCTCACCCATCACTATCAATTAATTTTTTTTTAGACCTGATACTCATTTCAACTCAAAGTGATTGTGTGTTCTCTCATCTTGGTTTTGTTTATTTGAGTTTTTATATGGCGTAAGCCCGTATAGTCCAGTGTTTTCCAAAAAGTACTGTACGGCCCCACCATAGGATGATCTGAACCATCCATTTGATGTACCACAATGTAAATAGTTATTTTTTCTTCTTTTTCCAATGGCGACAGATTTCATTAAAAAGGACCAAGATAGCCAATTGCAAACAAAGAAAGGTGGCAAAACAACAATGAAAAACAAAAGACAAAATCAAGAAGGTAAATAATTAAAAAGCTCCAAATTTTCCTTAGCAACCCACCCTCTCCTCATAAGCCATCGACCTCCCCGATAGCAAAAACGGCGCAGATGCCTAAAGACAATAGATGAAGATCTCACCTAATCTTGACTCTTGTCGAAAAATCTAACAAATCTTCATAGATAAGGATGAAGGCCCTGAAGCTAACAAATCACATTTAATGAATCCCCTTAACCACCACCTTATATATCAAGGCTATTTTTATCTAGCAACATAAATAGGTCGTGCCCAACAAATCATTTGATGATTCCAACCCTCCAATCTATACAGGTTTCCGTAATATGCAGTTCCTCTATAGATTGGAAGGCTGGGTTCATCCTAATGAAATGATTAAGCGCAACATATTTACGTTGTCGCCCATCAAATCAATTGTTTTGCTCATCTTATGGTGTGGGTCGTACAATACTTTTGAAAAATACTGGATTATACGGGCTCACACCAGAAAAATTCTTTGTTTATATAATTATATATTTATTTATTACAGTCAATTATTATTTTTATTGGATTAATTTCTATTTTTTAACAGGTTGTTTCCCAGCAAATACAACAGAGATATAAAATCATTAAAGACGGAAGTGGAGAGATTGCTAATGGAAATCATCCAGAGCAGAGAAGATTGTGTTGAAATCGGGAGAGGCGCATCATATGGCAATGACCTACTTGGAATGCTACTTACAGAGTCCCAGAAGAAAAGAGCAGATTTTAGCCTAACCCTGCAACTAGTCATGGACGAATGCAAAACCTTTTTCTTTGCTGGCCATGAAACAACTGCTCTCCTTCTCACTTGGACTGTAATGCTTCTCGCATCCAATCCCTCTTGGCAAGAAAAAGCCCGCGCTGAGGTGCTCCAGGTCTTGGAAGGAAAATCCCCTTCAACCGATCATCTCCCCAAACTCACCCTGGTAAGGAGAGTGACCAAGTGGCACGTTTCTGTGCCATCCTAAGAGATTTTCTATTTATTCAGTTTCTAGAATGATAGATTAAGCCCCCCCCCTAGCAAAAACCTACAATGGTACCATTGCAAAAACCAACTACAAGGACACTCCTATTGGTCCTTCTCAACCCAATGCATATATGATTCCTTTAATTTTATATTTGTCAAAGCCCATTTCCATATATTTCTACTCAATCATAAATGCATTGTGTTGAAAAGGACCATATGGGGCGCCCTTTTAGCTGGTTTTAACCAGGGTGCCCTTCACTCTATAATTCCCTTTCCCTATGTTGATATTTTAGAGCTTAGATGTAAGGTTGTCCATATCATCTATGGCCCACTATAGAGCACACACTCGTTTTTTCCTCTGGTCTTCTTCTCATTAGTGGGTTTTTTTTTCTAAGCTCGAATTAAATGTTTTGCAGCTGAATATGATACTTAACGAATCACTTCGCCTCTACCCACCTGCAACTCTTCTCCCTCGCATGGTGTTTGAAGATATCAAATTAGGAGATCTCAACATCCCTAAGGGACTATCGATTTGGATTCCAGTCATTGCAATTCATCACAGCGAGGAATTATGGGGCAAAGATGTAAACGAATTCAATCCGGAGAGATTCGCTGGAAAGGCATTCTCCTCTGGACGGCATTTCATTCCCTTTGCGTCCGGCCCACGCAATTGCGTGGGACAGTCCTTTGCGACCATGGAAGCTAAAATCATTTTGGCCATGTTCCTCTCTCGTTTCAGCTTCACCATATCCGAAAACTACCGACACGCCCCTATTAACATTCTCACACTCAAGCCTAAACATGGCGTGCAAATCAATTTGAAACCACTCAACCCATGATCCAACTGGGTTGAGTGGTGTTTTCTTCTTTGTTTCTTTCTATAGTTGCTGTGCTGCAGGCAGCGAGAGTTGAATAAAAAACTATAGTTGAGAGGATTAAACAGAAAACAAATGGGAAATACAAAGTGGGCCTAATGATAAGGTGAACCAAGATTTTATATGATGAGTGGGCGTGTGCATACGCTTGCAGGGCATCCACTCTTGATATTTGATCCAACAGCAGCCCAGTTGTTTAACTTTTTAAGAGGCTTCTGTTGGATCAAATATCAAGGGTGGATGCCCCACAGGTGTACGTGCATGCCCACTCATCATATAAATTCTCAGGTGAGACAACCAATTTCTCCAAAAGCTTAAGCAGTTAGATTTGATGTTATTTAAACATTTATGCACTCTCGTCACGTGTGCTCTCCCCCCTCCCCCCCCTTTTTTTTCGTTTTGAGTTCACAATACACGTGAATTTTTAATATCAAAGAGTTGTCAGGATTTGAACTAAGGATCAACGGAGAGGCTGCACCATGTGACACAAACCAATTACTCCAAAATCTTAAGCTGTTAGAGTTGTGTTATTTATCCATTTATACTTCAACAGATGATAGATCAAAAAAGCTTATTATCAGTAACAGTATTGTTAAAGTAATTGAGAATCATAGAATTGCAATGCACTCCAACTTCTATCAAAGAAAGAGAAAAGGGGTTTGGCGGCAGAGGAACGGATAAGCCTATGATGCGCATGTGAAACATTAAAATAAACAAAAAGAAACGCAAAGGACGAAGATAAACTTCGTGTGGTTGAAGTGCCATATGCAATGATAACCAGACTCTCTCTCTCTCAATTGAATTATGCAAAGTGCTTCCTTTCATTTCAAAGGTTGGCAAGAAAAATTGGCTAATTTAATGAAAAGAAGTAGGCCCTTTGCCTCGTTTTTTTTTTTTCCAATGACAAAACCCCACCCCAATCATCTGCCCATCCCACCACAACCACCACAACTCTCTCTCTCTCTCAAAAGAGAGTTTTTACGGCAGAAGGTTCCAAAGAAAAATTGCTTAATAGGCTCCCAAAATTCTCAACATACTCCCGTTAAACTAGCCGATTATGCAACTCACGAGTATTGAGCAGTTCGATCACTTAGGATTATTGTCGTCTATCCCGAGTTTGAATCTACATCTCTCATGTGTCCCGAGTTAGGGATGGCGTATTGTGCTCATTAATGTAACATCCTTCTCTTATTTATCTAATAAACCGGTAGGAGTCCCCGCCAAACCCTATGTTACCGACCAAAAAAAGAGTTTTATTTTAAAAAATTATTGCACGGTCACACATAGGATGATCTAATCCGTCCATTTGATGGGCCACCACGCAAATAGATTGTTTCGAAAAAAGCATTTCCATATGATGATCCCAACCCTCCAATGTATAGTGGTTTCCAAAATATGTTATCCCATGATGATGATTGTGACCTTTAAAAGAAGTTATCCTATGATGATGATTAGGGGACATAGGACCCTCCTTTTCTCTTTTCATCTGCACGAGTGGCTTCGAGTGCTCCATATAAAAACAAATCACAATTCCATCGCATGTTGACCCACTTGGGATTGGCCTCTTCTTCTCTTATGTCCTTTCACACAAAGTCAAAACCATAGTTTGTGCTCAACCACAACTCACCACTATCTACACCTTCACATTTCTCTCCACTTGTGAATTAATTCTAAAAAAAAATCCTGATAATTCTTGTTCACATCTTTTCCTTTGCTACCAAACACCCCATGAAAGTTCATTGTTCACTAACTTAAATCAGCACATTTTGTTAAGATTGGACGGCCGGGATCGCTTGCCCAGTCCCATCTTCATCAAACAACTTCTGTTGTTTGTGCTTTACATGGGATGATATTAATCATTCCTCTATTTCTGAAAATAGAATGAGCCAAATAAAATACAGTAAAGTGGAGGCACAATAGCAATGCTTTTATCAATTGACTTTTTTCTTAAAGGTGTGGGGGAGAGGAATGTTAGATAAAGAGGCCAATCCCACGTGGGTCTAACTGTTTCACCATTGAATGGAGGTGACTTTGTACAATTCAAATATGGATTGATGGTTCCAGGAGATTTTTATATGGTGTGTGTCATGGCACAATCCATTTACGTTGTAGCCCAACAAATGAACAGGTTGTAGCTAGCCCAACAAATGACCTGTTTGGATCGTCCTATGAAGTGGGTGTACTTTACTTTTTGAAAAATACTGGACTTTACGGCCATACACCATATAATATCTCCCTTAAACAGATAGGAGCTTCATGGATTCTATCTCTTGAGATTCAGCATGTAAAATATTTGATTTTACAGATTTTTTGGATGATTACAATTAACCTTAACCCATGCTTACATAAAGGGCTTAAGAGATATGCACAGAGAGATAAAGATAAGCTTATGGAAAGATAATCCGAATCTAACTTTACTATCTAATCTAACACTTTGATGTAATAATATCTAATCTATTCAAACGTGCTTTCTCAAACTTATACATATGTTTATTTACAATAGAATTTCCCAATTAAGAAATGTAATTTGAACAGCTTATTTGCATGATGCACACTGGTCGAACATCGATGAGAAATGTAATTAGAATCCACCATTGATGATTGTAACTGGTGCTGTTTTTTTAATGCTTGATGATTATGATGACTGATGCTGATGGCCGAAGATGTTACTTACAAGATGAGCAGTGAAAAAAAAACTATCAAAAGCCAATGGGTTATATATAGACCATGTCTCGATGGGATGATGATGCTGATTGCTGTAGATTTTGCTTACAAGATGAGCAGTGAAAACAAACTATCAAAAGCTAATGGGTTATAATAGACAATGTCTCGATGGGATGACTCGAATATCAATGGGCGAGCCATCTTGGGACAGTTTTGGATACCAATACTCATGACAATAGGTTATTATTAACTAGTGCCTCAGTGGATAAATTAAAGTAGGCCTCGATGGACAAGTCATCATGAGTCGATTTTAGGTTCCGATCCTCGAGAAAGAGGGAATCAATCTCTCAGACAAGCATTCAAAAGAAATGAAGCACCTCAACTGAATAGAGCTACTATTTCAAGCACGTTCATCAACTGAGATATGTTGAATTTTAGGAACTAAAATATAAAACACGACTGAGATATGTTGAATTTAAGGAACTAAAATATAAAACACAAGAGGAGAATAGAAGTACTGTTATTGAAAGAGGAGAAAATCACATGGTTTTTTTTTTTTTGTTTTTCTCAGAGTACTTTTTCACAACTTTTATTCAACTCTAAAATATCTTCTAGATCCCTTTAAATAGACCATCCAGTACGTTTAATCACCACCTAGTAAACCATACATTTCCAACTTTTACAAGGTCTTCCAATATAACTTGACTCTATACTGATAAGAATAAAGAAACTAAAAGATAATACTACCGACTAAAAAAACTTTAAACAAAGAAACCCAACTCAACACAAATACTACTTCTTCATACGAATCCTAAATAACTAAATTTGGATAGGCTTGAGTGTGCCCACAAGATAGCACTGTTTGAATTACTTTTCCAACACACTTCCTTAATTCAAACTATGTGAATTGTTGTACTCCCATCATCTGACGAGATCTTTTGAATTTGTCATCCGGCAAAGCTTTGGTGAAAATATCCGCCACTTGATCTTCAGTGTTGCAATGCTTTAATTCCACTTCTTCTTTGGTTGTGACTTCTCTAATGAAATGATGACGAATCTCAATGTGCTTCGTCCTCCCTTGATGAACTGGATTATTTGTCAAGGCAATTGTGGATTTGTTGTCACAAAACATCCACGTAGGTCCACCTTGTTCTTCCTTCAAATCACGTAAAATCCTTCGTAGCCAAATTGCTTGACAAGCTGTAGTTGTAGCAGCAATATACTCAGCTTCCGTGCTTGAGAGCGCCGTAGTAAGTTGCTTCTTGGATGCCCATGCTATGACACCCGATCCAAGGCTAAAACAATAGCCCGTTGTGTTTTTCCGATCATCAATGAAACATGCCCAATCACTATCAGAAAAACAAATCAATTTAGAATTATTGGCTTTTGAGTACACAATACCAAAATTTATTGTGCCTTGGATGTATCTCATAATACTCTTTGCTACCCCAAGATGATGCTTGCTTGAATTATGCATAAACCTGGAAATAATGCTCACTCCAAACATAATATCCGGCCTTGTATGGGTTAGATAAATCAAACCACCAACAATGCTTCTAAAATTCTTCTCATCTGCCTTTTCACCTCCATAATGCAAAGTAAGTTTCTCATTAGTATTCATAGGTGTTTTTGCGGGTGCACAATTTTCCATTCCAAATTTTTTCAATAAATCCAAAGCATACTTTTTCATACTTATGAAAATCCCATTAGTTCCTTGAATAACTTCAATTCCAAGAAAAAAATGCAATAGACCCAAATCTGACATTTCAAAATTTTTTGACATGCTCTCCTTAAAGTTTTTAACCATATCAAGAGAATTCACAGTGTATATCATATCATTAACATATAAACAAACAACTAGGATATCATTCCCATGAATTTTAACATGAGTTGGTTCACTAGCACTCATGTTAAAATGAGCTTTCAAGAAAATACCTGTCAATTTTATTATACCATGCTCTAGGCGCTTGTTTAAGCCCATAAAGTGCCTACTTCGATTTATACACTTTATGCTCCATGCCTTTGATTTCAAAACCTTGAGGTTGTTCCACATACACTTCTTCCTCAAGTTCTCTATTTAAAAAGCTGATTTCACATCAAGCTGAAAAACTTGCCAATTCTTTTGAGCTGCTAAAGCCAAAACAATTGTAATAGTATCCATTCTAGCAACAGGTGCAAATATTTCAAAGTATTCAATACCTGGCTTTTAGACATAACCCTTTGCAACTAACCAAGCTTTGTGTCTTTGGAGAGAACCATCATCATTGAACTTAGACTTGTAGATCCACTTAAGTCCAATTGCTTCTTTGTTTGGTGGCAAATCCACCAATGTCCAAGTGTTGTTCTTAGAAACTGCATCAATCTCTTCCTTCATTGCATCACACCATTCTTTCTTTTTCACTGCATCAACAAAACTAGAAGGCTCAATTGCAAAACAGGCAAACTCACACGAATCATAAATGTCAGCAAGACTTCTCATTCTCACGGGAGAGGAATCATTAGATGAACTTGGTGGCTCATCAGAATTTGGTAAACAAATCTCAAGAGAAGGTGTCTCACATGATATGTTTTCATTTAAAACAAGGGGCTTCCACATCAGTTTTCCAATTCCAAACATCTTTTTCATTAAAAATAGCATCACGGCTTATGATCAATTTTTAAAAAATAGAATCATAAAGTTGGTACCCTTTTGTCTCCACACTATAGCCAATAAAAATACACTTTCTACTTTTATCATCTAACTTTTGTCTTTTTCCAGATGGAACAAAGGCATAGACTATAGAACCAAAAATTTTAAAATAACTCACCTTGGGTTTTCTTCCACTCCACGCTTCATATGGAGTTTTTTCTTGAACTGCTATTGTAGGAGCGCGATTGCATAGGTATATTGCTGTGGCTACTGCTTCAGCCCAATAATCATTAGGCAACACTTTTTCTTTTAGCATGCTCCTTGCCGCCTCAACAAAATGTTCTATTTTTTTGTTCTGCGACTCCATTCTGCTGCGGAGTATAGGCCGTTGTCAACTGTCATTTGATTCCACTTTCATGGCAGAAATCATGAAATTCTTTGAAAATAAATTCACCGCCACGGTCAGTACGAAGAGTAATAATATAATGACCACTTTGGTTTTCGACAAGTGTCTTGTACTGTTTGAAGATAGAGAAAGCCTCATCTTTTTGTTTCAGAAAATATACCCATATCATCCTTGAGTAATCATCAACAAATAGAATGAAATATTTATTCTCACTCAAAGATAAAGTTTGTATTGGGCCACAAATATCAGCATGTATAGGCATCAAAGGCTTATATGCTCTCCAAGACTTACCACTTATATGCTCTCCAAGACTTACCACTTGAAAATTGCTCACGGTGATGTTCTCCTAAAACGCAAGCCTCACACACTTTTTCACCATATTTCAAAGAAGGGAAACCAACTGTCATATTCAATTTTTACAGTAAAGACAATCCACCAAAATTCAAATGTCCATATCTCTTATGCCATAACATAGAGTCATCATCACATGCACTAAAAGCATTGAATACTAGTTTTGAAAACACTAGTGGAAACATCTTATTTTCTGTCATCTTAATAGATGAAACTAGTTTCATACTTTTCTTACCATAAAGTTTACATTCTCCTTCATCAAAGATAGCACGGTACCCCTTTTTTATCAATTGACCTAAACTTAGCAAGTTTTGAGCTAAGCCAGGAACATACATAACATCTTGGATTTGTTTCTTGCCAACTAATGTAGAAACCACGATGGGACCAATTCCATAGGCATTAACATGATTGTTATCACCCATCCTTACTCGTGGTTTGACAGTTTTATCTATTTTAAGAAAATAATCCTTATTCTCAGTCATGTGGTTACTACAACCACTATCTAAATACCATATTTCATCATTCAATTCAACATTGGCAATTAGACATGACAATTTTTCTTCGACATTGGCAATTCATGATAGTTTACTTGTTTCCTAGCCTTTTAATGACAAATTTTTTCAATATGACCATACGTTTTGCAATAAAATATTATGGTGAATTTCTATTATGATTTTCACTATCCTTATACCAACAATCCTTATTACTATGATTTGATCTTTTGCAAATAGAACAAAATAAAGAAGTAGATTCATCGTTACCTCCACTTTGATTTCTTTGATAACCACTTGATTGGCCTCTTCCTCTTCATCTGCTGCGGAATCCACCACGTCCACGGCCTCTTCCTCTTCGAAATCCTTTATTTGAATCATCAGATCTTTTCTTCGAATCCACTTTTGATTGAAACGCTTGTTCTAGTGGATTTTCTGTAGTCCTATTCAATCTCTGATCATGTGTGATGCAGCCCACACCCATGAGGTTGACAAGTTAGAAGCCCAGATGAACCATCCTAAGCAAGTGAGAAGGTCAGCCCGCATCCAAGCCCAACGCAAGGCCCATGTCCAACTTGAATCCATTAAGCATAAAGACCACCATGGACAAGCTGATCGAGCTGGAGTTCCGCATTAATGAGTCTGACCACTTTTTGGAGTCCGTTTTTGGACCTCTAGATGGACGAATCAGAGAAAATGCTTAACTAGGAAGTTGATTATTCATGGTCCTAATTTGTCTTAGTGGTTGAAGAGTTATGGCTATTTTGGTAGACTGTGTTTGCTAGCTTTGACTAGTTAATGTGTTTAGAGTTCCTAAACTATTAATGATGTATGTGAGTCCCTAAACTAGTTAGTGGACTAGTTTGAACGAATTTTCTCATGTATTTCTCTATTTAAAGAGTATCAAACATATGTAATGGAGTTAGTTGAATATTTGAATGAAAATTTGCTTAGTACATTTTCCCTTGAACCTTGACGAGTTCTTCCTTGAAACCTAGAAGAGTTTCACTCATTCCTTAAAGAGTAGGAGCTTTCCCCTATTGTTTGCATCCTTGAAGAGTTACAACTATCAATCTAGAAGAATTGATGTTACCTATCTTCCTTGGCAACCTAGAAGAGTAGCCATTGAAGTTATCTTTCTCTATTTTGCCCCGCACTATTTCCAGAAACCTGTCCATTCGCATTCATCCCCTTCCATCACCATTTCAAGCTCCTTTCGGTATTTTTCTGAGCAAACGTTTTTCAGAAAAGTTGTAGATCTTTGAGTCCTTAAAATTTTGGCTTTTGAATCAAGTCATTCCGACCTATATCGAGGGAGATATGCTCATTTTACCGAACTTGCGCAAATCTGTTTTTCTTGAATCCGAATTCTTGAGCATTTGAGTGTGTGTCTGTCACTCTCCTGATCCTTAGTCCAAGAAGCCTATGAGAGGCTTGCATCAATGTGCTTGCAAAGAACCCATTAATTCATTCATAGAATATGTAGATAAATCTTTACTCTTCTATGACAGCAACTGCATGATCAAATTTATTTGGAAGACTCCTTAACACTTTTTCAACAATTTTTTGATCATCTAATTTTCCCTATAAGTTCTTATTTGGTTTATAATAGAACTAAATCTACAGAAAAACACTTGAATTGATTCAGAATTTTTCATAATCAAATTCTCAAAATCACGACGAAGGGTTTGTAACTTAACAGAAATTACCTTCGAAGTACCTTGATATTCCTCTTGAAGCAAATCTCATGCTTCTTTTGATGTAGTTGCAGCCATGATCCTTGGAAATATTGGTTCATCCATGGCTTGTTGGATGAGGAAAAGAGCCCTTGCATCTTTCTTTTTACTCTCATTCAATTCGTTCTTTTGTGCCGTAGTCAATCTTTCCACTTCTGCAAAATTTTCATACCCATTCTCCACCAATTCCCATAATTCGTAAGACATAAATAACGTCTTCATTTTAATAGACCAAAATTGAAAATTTTCACATTTAAATAAAGGGATACTTTACTGAAAATTTGTAGAATTGGTGTTACCTGCCATGTTACGAACTTATTGAACCTTTGCCGGTGTTTTTTTGAATTCGCCCTGGCTTTTCTGCTCTCTACTCCATTGAGAAATCCCAAGACCTTCTGCTCTGATACCACTTTGTTGAATTTTAGGAACTTAAATATAAAACAAAAGAGGAGAATAGAAGTACTGTTATTGAAAGAGGAGAAAACCACAAGGTTTTTTGTTTTGTTTTTCTCACAGTACTTTTTCACAACTTTTATTCAACTCTAAAATATCTTCTACATGCCTTTAAATAGACCATCCAGTACGTTTAATCACCACCTAGTACACCATACGTTTCCAACTTTTACAAGGTCTTCCAATATAACTTGACTCTATACTAATAAGAATAAAGAAACTAAAAGATAATACTACCGACTAAAAAACTTTAAACAAAGAAACCCAACTCAACACAAATACTACTTCTTCATACGAATCCTAGATAACTAAATTTGGGTAGGCTTGAGTGGGCCCACAAGATAACACCGTTTGAATTACTTTTCCAATAGGAAACACTAATGCAGGAAATAGAAATTGAGATAAAGAAGACAAGTAAGTTTCAAAAAATTAAAAAGAAATGGTCAGGAGAAATGATGATTAGTAACTAAGAAGGGTGATGACAAATATTTGCATAATTGGAAAAGTCACAATGATGTTACAGATTTAGAAAGTGTGAGATATTTTTGAATGGGTGTGAATATATGTTAGGCCTAAAATCGATAACAGATATGGCAATGACGTAAGAGCTAGGCTGGAGGACCCGAGGAGCTGAAGTGAAGTAGCTGAGCCCTGCACAAGAGCAAACGATGTCAGAAGACCAACCCGGAGTCGTTGCTCCGGACGGGCCCTTCGACACTCAAGTCAGTACGAGCAGGAGTGCAGAGCCAAATTTTAAGAGTGGTAGCTTAGAAGTTATTACCCCTTGCTTTGAGCCTTGAGAGGCCTTTTATAGAGGGAGACCTGGGGTGGTTGGATTACCTACCCCAAGACAGGTGTCTGCTCTTTTGTGGGTTTGGGTTTACCTACTCTTAGGTAATTACCGGATTGCCCCTGGGCCAATGCTGGATTTGTGGTGGGCCCTTCTGGGGCCACGTGTCGACAGGTAATTAGTTGTTGTTTTTCATACCCCATCAGTTGCCCCCCAGTTCTCCATGTCATTGTAGTGATTTGGGGAAGTGCGATGAGTTATACTCCTGAACCGTAGAACGGGCCGATGTTCGGGACGGCTCGATGAAATGAAGTAAGAGATCCGGTTGGGACTGACCAGGAATTGAGGTGTAAAATCTGTCCGGTCAAGCTGTCTGTCCGGCCTGGGACGGGCAGAAATGAGGAGTGTAAAATCTGTTCGTCCAATCCGTCTGTTCGGCCTGAGATTGACAGAAATGAGGAGTGTAAAATCTATCCGGCCAAGCCGTCTGTCCGCCCTAGGACGGGCAGAATTGAGGAGTGTAAAATCTGTCCGGCCAAGCCGTCTGTCCGCCTGAGGCGGCCAGTAGTTGAAGTGTAAAATCTGTCCGGCCTGGGACGGCCAGAAGTTGAAGTGTAAAATCTGTCCGACCAAGCTGTCTGTCCGGCTTGGGACGGGCAAAAATGAGGAGTGTAAAATCTATTCGGCCAATCCGTCTGTCCGGCCTGAGATGGACAGAAATGAGGAGTGTAAAATCTGTCCGGCCAAGCCGTCTGTTCGGCCTGGGACAACCAGAAGTTGAAGTGTAAAATCTGTCCGGCCAAGCCGTCTATCCGCCCTGGGACGGGCAGAATTGAGGAGTGTAAAATCTGTCCGGCCTGAGATGGGCAGAAATTTGAAGTGAAATCTGTCCGGCTAAGCCTTCTGGGCGGCCTGGGACGGCCAGAAACTTGGAGTGAAATCTGTCCGGCTAAGATGTTTGTCCGGCTAAGCCTTCTGTCCGGCCTGGGGAATCTATCCGGAAAATCTGTCCGGCTAAACCGTCGTCCGGCCTGGGAAATCTGTTTGGCTAAGCAGTCTGTCCGGCCTGGGGAATCTGTCAGGCTAAGCCGTCTGTCCGGCCTGGGAAATCTGTTCGGCTAAGCCGTCTGTCCGAAAAAGCCGTCTGTCCGACCTGGGAAATCTGTCCGGAAAATCTGTCCTGCTAAGCCGTCTGTCCGGCTAAGCCTTCTGTCTGGCCTAGGGAATCTGTCTGAAAAATCTGTCCTGCTAAGCCATCTGTCTGGCCTGGGAAATCTGTTCGGCTAAGCCGTCTGTCCGGCCTGGGGGGAATCTGTCCGGAAAAGCCGTCTGTCCGGCCTGGGAAATCTGTCCGGCTAAGCCGTCTGTCCGGCTAAGCCTTCTGTCCAGCCTGGGGAATCTGTCCGGCTAAGCCTTCTGTCCGGCCTAGGGAATCTGTTCGGAAAATCTGTCCGGCTAAGCCATCTGTCCGGCCTGGGGAATCTGTCCAGCTAAGCCGTCTGTCCGGCTTGGGAAATCTGTTCGGCTAAGCTGTTTGTCCGGCCTAGGGAATCTGTCCGGAAAAGCCGTCTGTCCGGAAAATCTGTCCAGCCAAGTCCTGTCCGACTTGGGCCGGACTGATTTTTGTCGTCTAGCGGACGCGTCATATTCTGTTCTGCTTGGGCTGGACTGATTTTTGTCGTTTTGCAGACGCGTCATATTCTGTCCGGCTTGGGCCGGACTGATTTTTATCGTCTTGCGGACTCGTCATATCCTGCCCGGCTTGGGCCAGACTGATTTTTGTTCTAGTTCGTCGAAGAGGACCCAAGTTAATCTGACCAGGACTCCCGGTCCCTATATGGTGAGTCCTGATGTTAGTTTAGAGGTCGTAGATAGTGGGGACGAGGTAATTTTGGATCTGAATAACACCCCGCCCCCAACAGATAGTTACTTCCGGGCAGAAATGAGTGCGGGCCACATTCACTGTGCAGACTTCTCTGAGGAGGAGGTTTTGGTCGTGCTCGGCATCAGTACAGCGACCCCAGCACGTATGTGGCTAGTCTTGCTTTTGAGTCTTCTTTTTTCTTCCTTTTCCCTGACCGGCTTCTGTTCATGCTGTTTGAATTTCAGAAATGCAGTCGTAGTCTCAGCTGGAGAAGGTGAGGCAAGGGGCCTTCGTCAGGGGCCAAGGCCAGCAGGGCCAAAAAAGGAAAGCTCCCGAGATCTCCATTCCTGCACCATCTAAGGAAGCACTGCCACCCAAGGGCAAGCCAATAGTGAGGCTCGTCGGCTCATACGGGCGGGGAGCGGGAACACCTAAGCCAGGGGACGGATCTACCGGAGTCCGTCCCACCCCCGTGAGGTCCGGGGACAACATTTTCCGGCCAAACTGGGCCGTTCAGAAGAGCGACACCGGCCTGGGTGACAGCCGTGTTGCCAGGGAGATTATCACTAAAGGCCAACTGAACCAGAATCAGCTCCAGGTTCTTAATGCGCCCCCGGATGCGGCCGATGAGGCCATTTTCTCCTCGCTCTACCAAATCGGCGTGTATTATCATGACTTCCGCGAGAAGAGTCGGAAGTTCTCTTCCACAATCACCAGGTCTGAGGAGGAGAACGGCAAGTTGATCCAGAAGGCGGCGGAGCTCAATAGGTCCATTAACGAGAGAGACGACGAGATAAAAAGACTCAAGTCCGAGAATGCCGCCCAGTTGCAGAAGGCCACCGACGCCCTCGAATCGAAGAGAGGGAGAGCCCAGGAGAGGCATATAGCGGCCATGGCAGACGCCGTGCAAAAAAAGGAGGACGAGCTAATTAGCTTGTCCATAGATTCATACAAGCTGGGGTTCATGGATTGCCTCGAGTAGGTGAAGGGATCCAACCCGAATATCGTTCTCATAGGCCTTGTCCTTCCTGACCTGCCGGCAGGTCAGGGCAAGGACGGGCAGGATGCCGCGGCGGGGGGTCCTTCTCATTTGGGTGGCCATGGGGTGCCTTGAGCTGCTCATTTTTCCTTTTTGGCAGTTCACTGTATTCATTTTGTAATGGCCCACGGAGGCCCTACCTTTTGTAATGGCCCGCGGAGGCCCTACTCTTTTACGAATAGAAGTTGCATTTCGCCATCCACTATTTCCGCTCATGTCTTCCTTTGGCTGATTATTGATTAACTCAACCCTCTGGGCCAGTAATACTTGTAAAACAGTTCGTTTCCGAGCAGAACGGTACTTCGAGCAGGCATCGAAGTTTTTGTTGACCCCGGTCTTTGTAGAGACGAACCGGGGTGAACCAAGCAGTGAGTACCCACGTTCTGGTGAACTGGGTTTCCGAGTGGGTTTGGTTTTTCTGTCCGGGCCCTTTCCTGACCAGGAATGCGCTCATGGTCTTTGCGGAGACGGGCTGGGGCGAACCAAGGAGCGAGTACCCAAGTTTTACTGAACAGGGTTTCTAAGTAGGTTTGGTTTATCTACCCGGGCCCGTTCCTGACCAGGAGTGCGCTCCCGGTCTTTGTGGAGACGAGCCGAGGCGAACCAAGCAGCGAGTACCCAAGTTTTAGTGAACTGGGTTTGTGAGATGGTTTGGTTTTTGTGCACGGGCCCGTTCCCGACCAGGAGTGCGCTCCCGGTCTTTGTGAAGACGAGCCGGGGCGAACCAAGTAGCAAGTACCCAAGTTTTAGTGAACTGGGTTTCTGAGATGGTTTGCTTTTTCTGCGTGGGTCCGTTCCCGACCAGGAGTGCGCTCTCGGTCTTTGTGGCGACGAGCCGGGGCGAACCAAGCAGCGAGTACTCAAGTTTTAGTGAACTGGGTTTCTGAGCAGGTTTGGTTTTTCTACCCGGGCCCATTCCTGACCAGGAGTGCGTTCTCGGTCTTTGTGGAGACGAGCATAGGCGAACCAAGCAGCGAGTACCCAAGTTTTAGTGAACTGGGTTTCTGAGATGGTTTGGTTTTTGTGCGCGGGCCCGTTCCCGACCAGGAGTGCGCTCCCGGTCTTTGTGGAGACGAGCCGAGGCGAACCAAGCAGCGAGTACCCAAGTCTTAGTGAACTAGGTTTTTGAGATGGTTTGGTTTTTGTGCGCGGGCCCGTTCCCGACCAGGAGTGCGCTCCCGGTCTTTGTGGAGACGAGCCGGGGCGAACCAAGCAGTGAGTACCCAAGTTTTAGTGAACTGGGTTTCTGAGATGGTTTGGTTTTTCGGCGCAGGCCCGTTGCCGACCAGGAGTGCGCTCTCGATCTTTGTGGAGAGGAGCCGGGGCGAACCAAGCAGCGAGTACCCAAGTTTTACTGAACTGGGTTTCTAAGCAGGTTTGGTTTTTCTACCCAGGCCCGTTCCTGACCAGGAGTGCGCTCCCGGTCTTTGTGGAGACGAGCCGAGGCGAACCAAGCAGGGTGTACCCAAGTTTTAGTGAACTGGGTTTCTGAGATGGTTTGGTTTTTGTGCGCGGGCCTGTTCCCGACCAGGAGTGCGCTCCCGGTCTTTGTTGAGACGAGCCGGGGCGAACCAAGCAGCAAGTACCCAAGTTTTAGTGAACTGGGTTTCTGAGATGGTTTGGTTTTTCTGCGCGGGTCCGTTCCCGACCAGGAGTGCGCTCCCGGTCTTTGTGGAGACGAGCCGGGGCGAACCAAGCAGCGAGTACTCAAGTTTTAGTGAACTGGGTTTCCGAGCAGGTTTGGTTTTTCTACCCGGGCCCATTCCTGACCAGGAGTGCGTTCCTGGTCTTTGTGGAGACGAGCATAGGCGAACCAAGCAGCGAGTACCCAAGTTTTAGTGAACTGGGTTTCTGAGATGGTTTGGTTTTTGTGCGCGGGCCCGTTCCCGACCAGGAGTACGCTCCCGGTCTTTATGGAGACGAGCCGAGGCGAACCAAGCAGCGAGTACCCAAGTTTTAGTGAACTGGGTTTTTGAGATGGTTTAGTTTTTGTGCGCGGGCCCGTTCCCGACCAGGAGTGCGCTCCCGGTCTTTGTGGAGACGAGCCGGGGCGAACCAAGCAGCGAGTACCCAAGTTTTAGTGAACTGGGTTTCTGAGATGGTTTGGTTTTTCGGCGCAGGCCCGTTGCCGACCAGGAGTGCGCTCCCGGTCTTTGTGGAGAGGAGCCGGGGCGAACCAAGCAGCGAGTACCCAAGTTTTACTGAACTGGGTTTCTAAGCAGGTTTGGTTTTTCTACCCGGGCCCATTCCTGACCAGGAGTGTGCTCCCGGTCTTTGTGGAGACGAGCCGAGGCGAACCAAGCAGGGAGTACCCAAGTTTTAGTGAACTGGGTTTCTGAGATGGTTTGGTTTTTGTGCGCGGGCCTGTTCCCGACCAGGAGTGCGCTCCCGGTCTTTGTGGAGACGAGCCGGGGCGAACCAAGCAGCAAGTACCCAAGTTTTAGTGAACTGGGTTTCTGAGATGGTTTGGTTTTTCTGCGCGGGTCCGTTCCCGACCAGGAGTGCGCTCCCGGTCTTTGTGGAGACGAGCCGGGGCGAACCAAGCAGCGAGTACTCAAGTTTTAGTGAACTGGGTTTCCGAGCAGGTTTGGTTTTTCTACCCGGGCCCATTCCTGACCAGGAGTGCGTTCCAGATCTTTGTGGAGACGAGCATAGGCGAACCAAGCAGCGAGTACCCAAGTTTTAGTGAACTGGGTTTCTGAGATGGTTTGGTTTTTGTGCGCGGGCCCGTTCCCGACCAGGAGTACGCTCCCGGTCTTTGTGGAGACGAGCCGAGGCGAACCAAGCAGCGAGTACCCAAGTTTTAGTGAACTGGGTTTTTGAGATGGTTTAGTTTTTGTGCGCGGGCCCGTTCCCGACCAGGAGTGCGCTCCCGGTCTTTGTGGAGACGAGCCGGGGCGAACCAAGCAGCGAGTACCCAAGTTTTAGTGAACTGGGTTTCTGAGATGGTTTGGTTTTTCGGCGTAGGCCCGTTGCCGACCAGGAGTGCGCTCCCGGTCTTTGTAGAGACTAGCCGGGGCGAACCAAGCAGCGAGTACCCAAGTTTTAGTGAACTGGGTTTCTGAGATGGTTTGGTTTTTCTGCGCGGGCCCGTTCCCGACTAGGAGTGCGCTCCCGGTCTTTGGGGAGACGAGCCGGGGCGAACCAAGCAGCGGCATGATCTGAGGAACTCGGAACTTTGCAAAGAAGCAGAAGCCTTTTTTCATTATCCACACAAGCGTAACTACAATGGCATCCACTTTTGTGTCGGGCGGCAGGCTATTGATAGTATTTTCTGAGGTCTTCGGCGAGTTCAGTCACCTGGGCTTCGTGTCTCAAATCAAGTAGCTCAATCAGCAACAATTCCGATGCATTTTTGCCTTTGAGTGCCATGGAATAGCATTTCCTGACTGTGGTTGAGCTCCTCTGACCTCACCCACGCCGTTTGGTGTTATAAACTTCATCTTCTGGTGATATGCTGAGGCTACGGCGCGGATGAGGTTCTGGCCGGGTCGTCCCAAGATAGCGTTGTAGACCGAGGTGGCCCTCACTACCAAGAAGTTGACCATCGCGAAGGCTTGACAGGGCGGCTCCCCGACGAGGACTGGGAGTTCAATCTGCCCTTCTACTTTCACGAGATCTCCCGAGAAACTGAACAGGTCGGAGTTTGCTGGCCTCAACCGGTCGTCTCCTATCATCATTTGCTTAAAAGCATGATAGTATAGGATATCGGCTGAACTTCCATTGTCGACAAGGATTTTCTTTAGCTCCCAGTTTGCGACGAGCATGGTTATGACCAGTGCATCGTCGTGAGGTAGTATCAAGTTGTCGAGATCTGAATCTAAAAAGGCGATTTCGTTCTTCGTCTTCATCTTTTTGTCGTACGTCTGCACGACATTGAATCGGCGTGCGTAGGCTTTTCGAGCGGCGGATGATGTGCCCTCAGCGGCCGGTCCGCCCATAATCGTGTTGATGACCCCCTTTGGCTGGGATCGGCGTGCCTCTGGTTGTGGACTGCATGGCAGGGGAGATTGATCCCGCGCAGGGGGCGGCTGTGACCGTCGAGGGATCTAGCCCTGGAGACTCTTCTCCCTGCGCTCTCTTCTGTGGCTGTCATCTTTGACATACTTTTTCATGTATCGCTGACCAATCAGCAGCTTGATTTCTTCCTTGAGCTGCCAGCACTCGTCTGTGTCGTGCCCGTGGTCCCTGTGGAACCGACAATACGTCGACTTGTCTCTCTTATTTCCCTTGGAGATCATTCTCGTCGGCCACCTTACGAATTCTTCTCCTCTGATTGCGGCCAGTATGTGTCTCCGGGAGGTGTTGAGAGGGGTAAAGTTTTCTTCCCTCCTCTGGGGGGACCTCTCTCTTCTAGGGGCCTTATCATCCCTACGCTGCTTGGTAGGGTTCTTTTCTTCGGAGGTTCTCCTTCGGTTTGAGTCTAAGGCCGCTAGAGTCTCCTCCACGGATATATATTCCTCGGTCCCTGCCATCAGATCTGCCAGTGAGTGCGGGTTCTGGCGAGCAACTGATCGGCAGAAATCGTTGAATTTGGCGCCTGTGAGGAGCGCATTCATGGCTGCTGATGGATCCAAATTTGGCACTTGGAGAGCCTCTCTGTTGAAGCGGCTGTCGAATGTTTTCAGAGGTTCGTTATCCTCTTGCCGCAAGGCCATCAGGGATGCTGTTGTTTTCCTTGGCCTCCGGCTGCTCATGAAATGGCGGACCAGATCGTCCCCAAAGTCTTCAAAGTTGCTGATGGAGTTTGGCTTGATCCTTGTGTACCAGTCCCGGGCCGCACCGGTTAGTGTGGTCGGGAATGCTCTGCAGAGGAATCCGTCAGAGGCGCCGTGGAGGAGCATCATAGTCCTGAACGTCTCCAGGTGGTCCACAGGGTCGGTGGTTCCGTCATATTGCGGAACCGTCGGCATTTTGAACCCTCTGGGTGTTGGCGTGTTCATAACATTATCGGTGAACGGAGGTTTACTTGAGTACGTTTTCACAGCGGGCCGGCCTTGATCCTTTGCCAGCTCTTCTATACGGTGGTCTATCTCTTCTATCCTCCGTAACATTGGGTCAGCCCTCCGGTCTGCTCGGCCCAACGACTTATTTTTCTCTACTGAGGGGCTCACGGCGGAGCCGGAGTGACTTTCCGGACTCCTTCGATGATGCCAGGATTTTTCCCGCGGCGCTCGGTCTTCCTTGGCTTGGTGCTTCTGCGCGGAGCGAGATCGTGACCTCTGGCAGTGGCGAGGCTCTGTATGGGTCTGCTTGGTTCTGGAATGATGGACTCGCCTTGTGGAGTGGTGGGTCCGGTTTCCACTAGGGCGCGCTGGCTCTCCCCTGTGGGCACTCGACCTTTCCTGTACAGGTCGTGGGGCCTTTGGGGGATGCTGGGGAGGCTCTTGGATAAGATGTTGGTATTGATCGACAAGAACATTTATCTTTTGGAAGAGAGCTTGCACTTGATCCGGAGTGGGAGTGGAATTGAGGTGTTCTGAATGAGCCGAGCTCTGCTCTGCTGTTGCAGAGGGAGCTACTACCTGCGAGGCGATTCGGTCACTTTGAACCCCGCGATGTACTACAGCTCAGGGTAGTTCGTGCAGTTGGTACCCAAGCACTCTTCCGCCCTGCCATTTTGTTTAGAGGATTCGAACAACTTTTAGTTCAGAGTCCCACGGATGGCGCCAATCTGTTAGGCCTAAAATCGGTAACAGATACTGGAGTGACGTAAGAGCTGGGCTGGAGGACTCGAGGAGCTGAAGTGAAGGAGCGAGCCCTGCACAAGAGCAAACGAGGTCAGAATACCAACCCGGAGTCGTTGCTCCGGACAGGCCCTTCGACACTCAAGTAAGTACGAGCAGGAGTGCAGAGCCAAATTTTAAGAGTGGTAGCTTAGAAGTTATTACCCCTTGCTTTGAGCCTTGAGAGGCCTTTTATAGAGGGAGACCTGGGGTGGTTGGATTACCTACCCCAGGACAGGTGTCGGCCCTTTTGTGGGTTTAGGTTTACCTACTCTTAGGTAATTACCGGATTGCCCCTGGGCTGATGCTGGATTTGTGGTGGGCCCTTCTGGGGTCACGTGTCGACAGGTAATTAGTTGTTGTTTTTCATACCCATCAATATATATGAAATTTGGGGAGAGATTTTTGTCATAAGGTGAGAGGGTGCTTTAAGAAAAATAAAGGGCTATTAAGGAAAGAGAAAATCTAAAAAATTAGAATGAAAAGAGGGTGGTTGATGAGATGCAGTAGCGGAAACTAAATGGTAAGGTTAAGGGCAATGGGATTAGGTGAGGAAAATCGATATAAAATGGAGAAAAAAGTTTAAAAAGGGATGTGGAAATCAATGGGTTTGGCTAGAGCAGGCAATAGTTATGGCAACAAGAGGAAAGGTTACGACTATGACGATGTTGTTGCAGATTGTGGGCAGTGCCAATGTTGTTTGTTTGGACAGGGGCTTGAATCCATCTTCTCAACTTTTCCGTGAAGCACACCTTCCTCATTGCAACCTCCAATGTGGAGGAAGGAGTTTTTTAGGCTAAACCAAAGATTGGTAGCCATGGTCTTAGCCTTCTTGATCCCTGCCTTGAACATGTCAAGACCCGTCTCCATGATCAAGAAGGGAATATTGGTGCTCATATGCACTCCATCATCGGATTTCATCATAGCACGATCTAATTAAAAAATTTCACCCAATTGGGCACGCTTCTTGTTGGTTGTGGCGGTGCACCAAGAGCACAATAGGTGCCCATGACTTTGGTTCCTTAAATCTCAGCAAAAGAAGGAGATAAAAAAAAAAAAAAACATGAATGGTTACTAGAAAACAATGTTAGTTATGATTCTGGTGGATGAATAGATTGGTGTCTCTAGATGAGAAAGCGATGACGATAGTGGAACAATGGGGAAGATAAAGGGTTTTCTGGGACTCTTTAGCGAGGCTTGGGTGGGATTTGAGGCGTGAGAGAACAAGTAGAATGATGCTGTGAATACGACCGATGTGGCTGTCCACCAGAGAACAAAACGATATTTTCTTGTGATTAGTGCAAGGTTCGATCGATCTTACCAATATGCTAAAAGGCATAGGACTAATGGAACATAATAGGCTAATCCTTTGAAACATGTCCCATATAGGGTTGGGTCTCACCTAGTCCCATGCCTAGGCAGGCCCCACTTAGGATCATAACATTGCTCGTGCTTCTGCATGAGCCTCCTCTGCGTCCCACTGTGTGATGCCTTTCATCTGGCCTTTTTTAGGTAGCTTTTTCTACGGGTAGTCCCATGACAGCAGACTCTTTTGTAACTTCACTTTGATGGCTTTCCCTCATTCTTTTTCACTGCGTAGCCTTTTCTTAGTAGTCCTTTCCACAAGTTGCCCTGAAACACATGATGTGGTGGTGGCTCCAATACCCATAAATAATTAATTTTATTTATCTTTTGGATGATTACTCTTAATTAACCAATGCTTATATAGAGCACATAGAGGCAAAATATAAGCTTAAGGAAAGATAATCCTAATCTAACTTAACTATGGAATCTAACACATTGATGAAGTAACAGTTAGATATTGTGAGCTCTGATCAATTCTAACACAGCCGCCCGTTATGATCTATGAATATGGTTTCCCACTACTGAGGATTAAAATCTTAGATATAATTGGCCTTTCATTTTTGTTGAGTAGGTCTCCCATCATATTCAATCGTTTGTCTTGTGGGCCCTCGAGGAGTGGCTCAAGTCAAGGAGATTAGCTCTAACCTCTATTTTAATACATATCCTAGCATAGCTTAATATGCTTGCTTCTATGGTCTGCTTGTCCATGTAGATGTTTTCCAACTCCACTGGCAATTTTACTTAAAGCAGATGTTGTCCAATACTCCATTGGACCTGCATCTTCATAACATTAAAATCTGCATTCAATTATATTCACTACAAGAAAAAATGGTTTCACAGGTGGTCTTGACCGCCACTTAATGCAAGGATATCAGCCAGTATTACATACACCCTGGCAGATGTGCGGCGGTCTTAGAACCGCCGGTGACGCCACTGTCCCTAAAGGTTTTACCAGTGGTTTTTCGCAACCGCCAGTGTATATCTAAATTACCAGTGTTCAGGGACACTGCTAGGTGGTACTTGTAACTGTTAACTCCGAGGTAATCGCCGACGGTTTATGAGCGCCGGTGATTATTTAGCTTCATTACAGGCAGCCATGAGTACAGGTAAATGTCTTTTTTAAGAAATAAAAAATTGAAATTTGATAATCCCCAATATTGGGTACATGAACAACCTGATTTCCAGCATATATAGTAACATGTACAATCACATTCACTGGTAATAATTTTCTTTGATTATTTTCTAGAATCAATTATCATTAGTGTTATCTCGATTGCTTAGCCAATCTCGACATCAACACAACCCCCCACAGAGAAAATCCTCAATTCAATTTATACCAAAAGCTTCTAAAAAAAGAAAAAAGCTCAATACATTGGAAATATCAAATCATATAAGGAACTTGGAGTTCCACAAAATTGATTGGCACCACTTGAGATCTAAGGAACTCTTCTCCACCATTTGAGATACATCCTAAGATGTACATGCACATGAATTGAGCAGCAGATGACAAAAAATGTTGAATGATGCGAACAAAATCAAATGAGGGTCACAAATCAATAGGTTGGGATCATCAAACTGTAATTTCATTCCAACACTTCTACATGTATCCAACAAAGAATAAATCCATATAATAATATAGCTTATTATCGAGTTGTTAAAAAAGAATCCAAAAAAATAGAAAAAAGACAACAGTTATTAGACATTTACAGAGCTATTTTAAATTTAAACACAATAAGCAACTTTAATTTACACTTGGGAGAAGAAAAACAATAACCATCCATGGAAGCACTTGTGAATGTTTAATGTATACTCCCAAGCAATGACCTCCTCTTTTACATACGCTGATTAAAGCCCATGGAAGCACTTGTGAATGTTGAATGTGTACTCCCAAGCAATGACCTCCTGTGGACCCCGATCCGAGAGAGGCAGGGGATGAGCCCCACACGAACAGTCTCAGGATCATCCACGTGAATGGAGAGCTCTACCAAGGAAATCTCGAAAGAAGTGCCTCTCACAGCATGAGTGACGATAAAAGGTGAGATACCTCTCGATTCGGGGACTAGCCCAGATTCGAAGCGTACCTTAAACAAAGAAGAGTCGCCATCCAGGGAAGTAGGCCCTGGATCCCATACTATGCTCTATTGCAACGGATAACCAGAGATATAAAAGAAGGTTCGTGCCTGGTTACAAATTTGGAAGGTCCGAAGAGCACCTCATCCGCCCAAGTGCAAACACCTGGTCTCTTATGCCATTTACTTATTGATTTTGAAGAGTTTTGGGCGAAAGTCATATGAAATGGGAACAAATATCTCCGAGAAGGCGTCTATCTAATCATGCATGTCTCAGAGATGATTAATAAGCACACATAAAAGAAATGAAATAAGTGTCACCTAAGAATAGCTAGGTTATGAGTGTCATACCTAATTGGTGTCTAAATTCTGGTATGCAAACACATGCATGCTACAACTAAAGGTATAAGGATTTGTACATGAAAGTAAGAAAACATAGCAAAACACTCAACACAAATCAATTCTATACATTATTGGATAAGACAAATCCTAAAACTCTAATGCAATACTTGACTCGGACCAAGATGGTCGTCCATCCCAGCTGCTCTACGTATCCCGGCCTCGGGAAGAATCGGAGTCAACGTAGTTCGATGACCTATTCTAACTACAATGCCTAACCATCTAGAACCGCTATCCTAGACTCGATCCACTAGACTCGATTGATTCTTAAAGCTTTTTGTATGATTATTTAAGTTCAAGTAAATTGTAATTTTTAGGACTCTCTATATGCCCTAACTAATGCAAGTTGATTAGCCTTAAGCTAATGTAGGTGGGTCCTACATCTTATGTGTATCTAGGTTGTACATCCTAAAGAAAACCACAGGCTGACTATATGCTTCCTAATCTAGCCATCGGTTCGACTAAATGTCTAACCGATCAACTCGAGGCCTCCTAATTCTAGGGACATTCACACGACAGGACACACCATATCAATACAAATTAGGACAGCCTCCTAACTCTAAAACACCTCAAACAACTAGGACAGACTCCTAACTTTAGACGAAGATCTTTTTGAAAAGGTTTTGAAGAATTTTTGTATTTTTTGGAAAATTTGAAATGTTTATTTTTTAAAGGTTTGGCTGGACCTGGGATGTGGATTCCAAGTTGCACTACGTACCCAGTGGAAAGGGATCAAGCCAACGTAGTTCGGAAAAGATTCTCCTAACTACTCTGAATGACTCAAGATTTTTAAGATTTTTGGGTTT
The DNA here is from genome assembly GCF_043159265.1 of Tasmannia lanceolata. NCBI lineage: Eukaryota > Viridiplantae > Streptophyta > Magnoliopsida > Canellales > Winteraceae > Tasmannia > Tasmannia lanceolata. Next base: position 5,379,587 of record NW_027518721.1, read on the forward strand.
TCAGATGTTTTTGAATTTTCAAGTGTTTTTGAATTTTGTTGTTGTTTTGACACAAGAGGATAAAATCCTATCATCATAAGGGTAGGACAGACTCCTGATATCCCGCAAAGGTTGGACAGCATCCTATGCTTTGCAGGGGAAAAAGACAGAATCACGACTCTGCAAGGGTTGGACAGCATCCTATACCTTACAAGAGTGGATAAAAATCACATGACTTGACGAGAGGTTGGACAGAACCCTAACTCCTATGATGATAGGATAGACTCCTGAAAGATTGACTCTCTAACTAAAGATAGACTCTCTAGCTAAAGACTGACTCATATATGAAAGGATTAACTCCTAGTGCACAACCCTAAGAGGGGAGTGCTAATGAGACTAGGTTAGTCTCCTAAAAGAAATGGAGATAAAAGAAGGGTGCTAGTGAGACTGGAAAAGTTTCCTAGAAGAGAGAACAATATGACCAAAGAGACAAAGCCTGTCTCCAGAAGATTTGACCTCTCTGTCGAGACATAGCTTGTCTCCCTAAAGATGTGACTTTCTATGAGACAATGCATGTCTCTCTAAAGGGTGTGACATTTTTACCCTAGACATAGCTTGTCTCCTAAAAATGTTTGATTTTTCTGCTGAGACACAGCTTGTCTCCTAAAAGAGGGCTCTAGATGACTCTTTCATCGCTTGGGCTAACGGCTTCATCGCCCTTGCAATGATAAGGGCAAGGGTTTAAAAGATGTCTAAAAGCTAAGAAACTTCTATTTAAAGAAAGAGGGAATAAAAGGAAAGAGGGTACTACCACGACCAGATAAGTCCCTCCAATGATGGGCTTGGGCTATCGCCTTCATCGCTCTTGTAATGAAGGATTTCCGAAAACCCTTGACAAATTTAACAATTTTAACCATTAATGACTACTCTGAACTCTACTAAAGATCCCAACAACAAAAGGAAACCATAAGACCACGAAATAACCTTGAATATTGACACAGCTAATAGTAAAAGTAAAATCACTTGGACATCCAACTATTTGTCATTTACAACAGATTCCTAAAAGAAGAAAAAAAAATGAATGCAGCTTTATCAAATGAAAAACATTATACCCCACAGTTTAGATTGAATTTGCAAAAGTAATTAACATTCCCTTTAACATCCTCTTTCTCACAAGAATGAATAACGTTTGATGAAAGAATGATTATCCAAACAAAGCTATACACTGATGATCTAATTACCCTCCTGATGGTTTCAATTGGAAATAGTGAAATTCAATTATCTATATAATAGTCCTAATTTAATTTTCACTTTATCCCTACAAATAGAAGAAATTAACTTCTCAGCTGAACAAGGAATGCATTCAATACCATTTCACATCTGTTATCAAAACATCATATGTTTAACCTTCATGTTATTAATGAACTCTAAAAATAATAAAGGTGACTGGATTATCATGGCATTAACCATCTCAAAGATAAACCAAGGTAAAGCATCGCATAAATTAAAATTAAGAGTTATCTAGCTGCCCGGGTCTTCTTTTAAATACTAACAATGAAACTAAAGTACCCTGAAACAAAAAATTTACTTCGGGTTGAACAAGAGAAATCCTAAGATGAAACCGTGAAACCAAAAGGAAATAACAGGGCTCGTTCTACTAAAAACTTGGGTCACTTAATACTAAAATAAGTTCAAATGTAATATTTTTGAAATGGAGATTTCATCTTCTTCTGAAAATAACCATCCAAAACTGATTTGAATCAAGTTTTCATTATAAAATATGAATCCACCTAAAAACTAGTCATTCACAACAGTTATAATACCTATCCTCAACACCCATAAAATATGTTCTGCAAATTTCAGACAAAACATATTCTCTTATACACTAGTATATATACCTGTACCGCAATTGTACCCAAACAGGCGACACTTTATGATAGAAGAATGGATTCAAAATTGTAAGCCCAAGGGTCTACTCTCCTATCTTGTTTTGATGATTCTAAACATAATTGATTGTGTTATTGAATACTAATCAATTTGCCTTGAAGTGTTGTGTTTAAGATATGATTAAATATTGAAGAAACCAACACACTACATGGTCATGCTTGAAGACGTACCAACACAAAGTCAAAGGAGCTAAGTGGAGCTTACATCATCTTTCAAGCAAGCATACACAAGATGGAAGATCAATTGAAGACCAAGATTGAAGAGAAGTTGAAGGTTACATAGGTATCATTGTACATCCTTTCTCTTTAGATTTATTAGTTCAAGGCAAGGTTTTCAAAAGAGTTTTCAAAAACACTTAAGAACTAAAATGGTTTAGTGAATGGTTATGTGGTGGACCAACATGTTGGGACCCTCATAAACATTCCAAATTTATCATAAATATTGAGTTCCGAAAGCCCAAAATCAAACAAGCAATAAAAATAAAAAGTCTGCTGATTTTTAGGCCTCTCGGAACTCCGAGAAATGGTCCAGTAGTATTTTTCATACTCTGGTCATTTTCTCGGAACTCCGAGAAATCTTCTTGGAACTCCGAGAAATGGTCCAGTAGAATTTTTCTTCTTCTGGCCGTTCTCTCAGAACTCCGAGAATTTTTCTCGGAACTCTGAGAATGGTTCTCGGAACTCCGAGAACCTCGCAAGAGCTTAGAAAAGAGCCGTTGGGATTTGAATTAATTTGTGATTTTTGATATCAACACCCCCAAACGGTCATATTTTGAGAAGAAGCTATATATACATATACTAGAGGATCATTTCCTCTCTCCAAAAACATTTGAAAAACTTCCTTAAGCCTTCAAACACACTTGCAACCCATTTGTGCTTAAGAATTTGTTTTTCCCAAACTTGCCTTGCAACTTGCAAATCTTTTGAGTTTGGATTTAGGGCTTTCACTTGCAACCACTATTCAAGAACAATCAAGGGACTACAAAGTGCATCAAGCTTTCAAGAGAAGTCAAGCTATTCAACTTCTATTTCTTGTAAAGGTGGCTAGGGCATCCTACCTTAATACCCTAGGAAGCATCGCTTAGAACTCGGCGAAGAAGGAGAGTCGGTGTTAAGGTGTAAGGGCATCCTTATTTAATATCCCTTGGAAGTGTAATCGCCTCGGAGCCGGGCATCGTGGAGGTCTCACAATAGTGAAAAACCTTAAGGACGATCTTAAGAAGAGTGGAGTAGGGCTTTGCTCGAACCACTATATATCGGTGTGTTCTTTCTTGTTCTTGCACTTTCATTCTTGTTTTGGTTTGGCATTTCATTTTGTCTTTAATCTTATTTGCACTAACCAAAATTCTAATCAAGAGAAGAAAAATTAAATTAGGTTTAATACTTAAATTTTCAAAAGGCATAATTTAGTGTTAAAATCAATTCACCCCCTCTTGTTTATTTCAATTGGTATCAAAGCCTCGTCTCTAATTTTTTTTAAACCCTAACCGGTCTAGAGTAAAGATTCTAAAAATGGCAAACTACCATCAACACTATGAAGGTTACTCAAACACTAGGCCACCCTACTTTGGTGGAACGAATTATGGATTTTGAAAAACCAAAATGAAAATCTTTTTAACCCATGATTACCAAATGTGGAGAGCCATTAATAATGAATATATATTACCCACTAGAAATCTAAACGATTGGACCGAAGCCGAACAACAAGCCTCAAACTACAATGCCAAAGCCATGAATTCCCTAATTTGTGCTTTATCACCCGGAGAATTCAATAGAGTGTCAAATTTGAATTCGGCTAAGAAAATTTGGGACACCTTAGAAGTCACCCATGAGGGAACCAACCAAGTTAAAGAATCCAAAATGAATCATCTTTTAAGGCAATATGAACTCTTTCAAATGACACCCGATGAAACTATTGCCGACATGTACACTAGATTCACTAACCTTGTAAATGGACTAAGGGGACTTGGAAAGCAATTTTCAAATAGAGATTTAGTGACAAAAATCCTTAGATCCCCTACCTTTGTCATGGGAATACAAAACCTTCGCAATCACCAAAGTCAAGGACATGATTACATTAAACCTAGATGAACTGATAGGGTCCTTGATAACCCATGAGATGATTTTCAAAATAAAAGCACCCGAAATTGAAACTAAAATTGAAAAAGGAAAATGAGTTGCTTTTGCTTGTAATGTAGGTGATAATGAAGATGCAAATGAAGACATGGAAGAAGAAGTTGCCCTCCTAACAAGAAGGATCAAATTCTTGCAAAGGAACATGGGAGGCATGAAAAATAGAAGAACCAATCATCCATTCAAGAAGAAAGAAGAGCTCGGTGACGGATCTTCTCAACCCCGATGCTACGGTTGCAAGAAGCTTGGACACATTCGCCCGGATTGTCCACTCAACAATGAGCCTACCTCAAATAATCGCTTCAAGAGAAGAGAAGGCAAGAAAGGAATGACCACCACATGGGATGAGGAAATTGAAAGTGAAGGCGAACAAAATGATGGAGAAGATTGCTTGTTAGCAAAAAATGTTTGCTTCATGGCCTCAACAAACGACAATAAAGAGGTAAATACTTTAAATGATGTCATTGTATTAAAAGAAGTTCTAGATTCCTTGCAAAATGCACATGATGAACTTGAGATTAAATTTGATAAAAATGCATCACTTGAAAATTCTCTTGCTAACATGACAAAAGAATTTGGTTGGTTAAAGAAAGACCATGAATTTTTAGATGATGAAAATGAAAAATATAAAGTTGAAATTCATGATTTAAATGCTACCATCAAAATCTTAAATGAAAATCGACAAGAGCTATCTATTGAAAATAACAAGCTAAAGCATGAAAATAGTAAACTATCTTTTGAATTTGATGAACTAAAGAAACTCTTTGAAAAATTTGAACATAGTTCACTAAAATTGGATAGGCTTGTTAATATTCAATGATTGTCACATGATAAAAGTGGACTTGGACATAAATGGAATACTACAATATCCAACTATAAAAACAAACTTGTAAATGCTTCTTCTAGTAGTACCAAAACTTGTTTTTATTGTGGTTTAGAAGGTCATTATAAAGTTGCTTGCATGCATGCTAAACAAGATAAAATCAAATTGAACTCTAAAGTGAAAATAAATGAACATAGCAAGATTAGGAAGATTTGGGTACCTAAGGGATCTCACTTGCCTATTCATATGTAGGTATGCCTTAAAAGCCATAACAAGAAGAACACATGGTACCTTGATAGTGGATGCTCTAGACACATGACCGGAGACCTCACTCAATTCGCATCCCTATCACTCAAGGATGGTGGAGACGTTACCTTTAGAGATGATAAGAAAGGAAAGGTCAAAGGAGAAGGCACCATAGGTAACTCTACCTCTCCCATACATGATGTACTTTATGTTGATGGCTTGTCCCATAATCTTATTAGCATTAGTCAATTGTGTGACAATGGTTTTGAAGTAATCTTCAACCCTGACAAATGCATTGTTAAAAATAAGATAGATGGAAAAGTGAAATTCATAGGTTCTAGAGACAATAACATTTACACTATTGGACTAGATGATCTTAGACTCCAAAATGTAACTTGTCTTAATGCCATTAGTGAAGATTCTTGGTTGTGGCATAGGAGGTTGGGTCATGGCGGAATGGATCTCATTTCGACCCTCTCCTCAAAAGAAATTGTTAGAGGATTGCCTAAGTTCAAATACAACAAAGATCACATTTGTAGAACTTGTCAATTAGGAAAACAATTAAAAAGCTCATTTGCTCCTAAAAATATGATTTCAACCACCTACTCCTTGCAACTACTTCATATGGATCTTTTTGGACCAATGAAGACAAGTAGCTTAGGTGGAAAGAGGTACATGTTTGTCATCGTGGATTTACATGGGTCATATTTTTAGCACATAAAGATGAAACCTATGAAAATTTCCTTAAATTGTGTAATCAAGTCCAAAATGAAAAAGGTATTTCCATATCTTACATTAGGAGTGATCATGGAACGGAATTTGAAAATGTACAATTTGACACTTACTGTAATGAACATGGCATCAAACACAATTTTTCTGCACCTAGGACACCTCAACAAAATGGGGTTGTAGAAAGAAAGAACCGAACCCTCCAAGAAATGGCTAGAACTATGTTGCATGAAAATAATCTCTCTAGATATTTTTGGGCAGAGGCGGTTAGCACCGCTTGCTATATCATAAATAGGGTATATATGAGGCCAATTGCTAAGAAAACACCTTATGAGCTCTGAAAAAACTTGAAACCAAATATAAGCTATTTTAGAGTGTTTGGTTGTAAATGCTACATCTTGAACATTAAAGATAATTTACACAAATTTGATAAGAAGTCAGATGATGGCATATTCTTAGGGTATTCTTCACATAGCAAGGTATATAGAGTATTTAATAGAAGAACTCTAGTTGTAGAAGAATCCATGCATGTGACATTTGATGAGAGAGAGCCAACACCTCAAGAAATGCAACATGATGAGGATGAACATATTGAACATCTCTTACCTAAGACAAATATTCCCCCATGCATCTACAAGTAATACATTACCTAGTGAGGAAGTTGAGAATGTAGATGATGACTCATTTGCCTAGGGATAGGAGAACATTGGTAGATCATTCTGAATCCCAAATCTTAGGTGATGCCACATCGCCGGTAAGAACTAGGTCATACTATCGTAGTGTGAGCAATAACTTGGCGTTCCTATCCGAATTAGAGCCTAAGTCCATCAAGGAAGCCGAAAGGGATGAATATTGGTTGATGGCCATACAAGAAGAGTTAAGTCAATTCGAAAGGAACAAAGTGTGGAGGCTAGTGCCTAGACCTAGTGATCATCCAGTCATTGGCACGAGATGGGTGTATAGAAACAAATTGGATGAAAATGGAATTATCACTAAAAATAAAGCTAGGCTTGTAGCCCAAGGGTACAATCAGGAGGAGGGAATAGACTATGATGAGACATTTGCTCCTGTTGCCCGTATGGAAGCTATTAGGATACTCTTGGCATATGCATCTCATAAAGGATTTAAACTATATCAAATGGATGTCAAAAGTGCCTTCCTAAATGGCTATATCCAAGAGGAAGTGTATGTTGAGCAACCTCTAGGTTTTGAAGACTACAAACATCCAAATCATGTCTTCAGGCTTGATAAAGCTTTATATGGATTAAAGCAAGCTCCTAGAGCTTGGTATGAGAGGCTTTGCACTTTCCTAGTGGAAAAAGGATTTGAGATGAGAAAGGTGGATAAAATATTATTTATCAAAAGAGAAAATCAAGATATCCTCCTTGTCCAGATTTATGTGGATGACACCATCTGTGGCTCAACTAATCAAAAAATGTGTGATGAATTTGCAACTCTAATGAAAAATGAATTTGAAATGAGCATGATGGGTGAGTTAACCTACTTCTTAGGACTCCAAATTAAACAATACCAAAATGGGATATTTTTAAATCAAGAAAAATATACGAAGGAGTTATTAAAGAAGTATGGCATGGATAGCAGTAAGACATCAAGAATTCCCATGAGTACAACTGCTAAGCTAGAAAAGGATGAATTTGGCAAATCTATAGATCAAAAGATGTATAGGGGTATGATAGGTAGCTTACTCTATTTGACAGCCAGCAGACCAGAAATTATGTTTACTGTTTGTCTCTGTGCTCGATTTCAATCGGATCCAAAAGAGTCTCACCTATCGGCAGTCAAGAAGATCTTCAAGTACTTAAGAGGAACCCAAAGTCTGGGACTATGGTATGAAAGATCTACTGCCTTCACTCTCATTGGATATTCAGATGCAGACTTTGCTGGATGTAGAGTGGATAGGAAAAGCACTAGTGGGACTTGTCAATTCTTGGGAAAATCACTTGTTTCATGGTTTAGCAAGAAACAAAATTCAGTGGCTCTGTCCACAACAGAAGCAGAATATGTGGCAGCTGGAGCTTGCTATGCACAAGTCCTATGGATGAAAAGCACATTGATGGGCTATGGAATTAAAATGGAAAATATTCTCATCCAATGTGACAATACTAGTGCTATAACCTTGACAAAGAACCCCATACAACACTCTAAAACAAAACATATTGAGATTAGGCACCACTTCATTAGAGATCACTCACAAAAAGGGGATATTTGCTTAAAATATATCAACACTGAGGAACAATTAGCTGATATCTTTACAAAACCCCTTAGTGATGATAGAATATGTTATATCCGAAGTGCCTTAAACATTTGGAGAGCGGATCAAGTCAAAGAAATTGCCAAATAAATACTTTGTGCCTTTCACCAGCTTATCTATATAGTATTTATATATCATCCTTGTTTGGTAGTATCTGCATGAATGAGATGTCAAACATTAATCTTAAAAACCACTCAATTGGTACTCTTAGCCTTCTTAGTTATCTAAGATGGAGAGGTACCTTCAGTTTAATTAAAAATACTGAACAATTTGACACATGTCAACATCTCGATCATGAACAGGTATACGTGCATTACTTGGCTAAATATTTTTATATCATAAGCATTGATTTAGGGGGAGTACCTAACTCAATCTTCATTTACTCATAAATTGCTGTACATTTTAGTTCACCCTTTTCTGTCAATGACAAAAGGGGGAGAAGTTTGAAATTGATTATCTATTCAATTGACTATATGCACCATATGTTTTTGTTTGTTATCATTTATCTGTGTGCATATATTGAGGGGGAGTTCCAGCATTCACTTGCCTACTATGTCACTCCACACATACCCCATAATCAATTTTGTTTGTCATCATAAAAAAGGGGGAGATTGTAAGCCCAAGGGTCTACTCTCCTATCTTGTTTTGATGATTCTAAACATAATTGATTGTGTTATTGAATACTAATCAATTTGCCTTGAAGTGTTGTGTTTAAGATATGATTGATCATTGAAGAAACCAACACACTACATGGCCATGCTTGAAGACGTACCAACACAAGAGTCAAAGGAGCTAAGTGGAGCTCACATCATCTCTCAAGCAAGCATACACAAGATAGAAGATCAATTGAAGACCAAGACTGAAGAGAAGTTGAAGGTTACATAGGTATCATTGTACATCCTTTCTCTTTAGATTTATTAGTTCAAGGAAAGGTTTTCAAAAGAATTTTCAAAAACACTTAAGAACTAAAATGGTTTAGTGAATGGTTATGTGGTGGACCAACATGTTGGGACCCTCATAAACATTCCAAATTTATCATAAAAATTGAGTTCCAAAAGCCCAAAATCAAACAAGCAATAAAAATAAAAAGTCTGCTGATTTTTAGGCTTCTCGGAGCTCCGAGAGTTCCCTCGGAACTCTGAGAAATGGTCCAGTAGTATTTTTCATACTCTGGTCATTTTCTCGGAACTCCGAGAAATGGTCCAGTAGAATTTTTCTTCTTCTGGCCGTTCTCTCGGAACTCCGAGAATTTTTCTCGAAACTCCGAGAACCTCGCAAGAGCTTAGAAAAGAGCCGTTGGGATTTGAATTAATTTGTGATTTTTGATATCAACACCCTCAAACGGTCATATTTTGAGAAGAGGCTATATATACATATACTAAAGGATCATTTCCTCTCTCCAAAAACATTTGAAAACCTTCCTTAAGCCTTCAAACACACTTGCAACCCATTTGTGCTTAAGAATTTGTTTTTCCCAAACTTGCCTTGCAACTTGCAAATCTTTTGAGTTTGGATTTAGGGCTTTCACTTGCAACCACTATTCAAGAACAATCAAGGGACTACAAAGTGCATCAAGCTTTCAAGAGAAGCCAAGCTATTCAACTTCTATTTCTTGTAAAGGTGGCTAGCGCATCCTACCTTAATACCCTAGTGAGCATCACTGAGAACTCGGCGAAGAAGGAGAGTCGGTGTTAAGGTGTAAGGGCATCCTTATTTAATATCCCTTGGAAGTGTAATCGCCTCGGAGCCGGGCATCGTGGAGGTCTCACAATAGTGGAAAACCTTAAGGACGATCTTAAGAAGAGTGAAGTAGGGCTTTGCCCGAACCACTATATATCGGTGTGTTCTTTCTTGTTCTTGCACTTTCATTCTTGTTTTGGTTTGGCATTTCATTTTGTCTTTAATCTTATTTGCAGTAACCAAAATTCTAATCAAGAGAAGAAAAATTAAATTAGGTTTAATACTTAAATTTTCAAAAGGCATAATTTAGTGTTAAAATCAATTCACCCCCCCTCTTGTTTATTTCAAAAATATATAGCATTAGAGCACATTATAAATTTAGAGATGAAAGGCAAAATTACTTTGACTATTGTTCTAAAATCCTATTTGGATCCATACAAATAACAGACAAAAACAAATAAAGAAACCTTCCTTAGTTGTGCACATAAGTTTACATTTTAAACCAATATTAACCTTTAAATCAATTAAAATGATTCAATCCAATGTTTTGGGCACCTACAGGCACAGTCCACTAAAACTGCCATAACTTTCTAACCACTGCTCCAAATTTCGACCGTGCGTGCTTGTTAGAAAGATATCAAAAATACCTAAGATTTTGTAGTTTACCATTTTCCCTAATTCTGTCAGCTACTAGCCCAAAAACGAGGTTCAAAACAGGCCAGCAACACTACTGTCGGAATGCGCCTTAGAACTCCACCAAAATCACTTAAGCAGGATATGGCTGCCATGTTGGCATTGCATCACTGCCTTTGCTTTATCATTTAATCTATGCTATGTTGAAGCCAAAACGAAATGGACTAGAAGAACCGATTTGAGCAATCACTATGCTTACTAAATGCACAATCTCAACTTGACTAATGTCCCACTTATGAAGACATTTCCAGTCAAAGTCCAGATCCCAAATTGGTGAAAACACTACAGCGGAATAAACAGTATATGTAAACAGGAGCAGCTAGCAAAGTCATGGATAATAGGTAATCACATCTCACTGCAAGAATAGGAAAACTAGAGTCATGTGATGAGTGACACATGTCCAAGATTGTTATTTTATCCCCTTCTTGTTAGATGAAAAACAATTTACTTGGTGCAGTTAACAAAATGGCTTAGAACACTTTCACAACTAAACAATAAAGAAGTGAAACTATAAACATGAATACGTAAACACACAGTACTTTATTATCTCACAAAAATTATCTTATTATATTTGTTTTACCATTTAACTTTTCAGCCTAACTGATTTGTTAAAATGGGAATACCATTTCATTTCAGTATTTGTATTAAATCTATCCTACAACCTCTCTTCTATGCAGCCCTCTGAACTCACCTCAAAGCCTTAAGATTGATTTGCTAGCAAACAACTTATCAAGGTAATACAGTACATAGATTTCCCTTCATTTTTTAAAACTAAAATAAAATAAAGAGATATACAATTCTCATTCAGATCTATGACATACTATTACATGGTCTCATAATTTCTTCCAGTGTTAATTTAACTATGAGGAGAAAATGTCTAAACTGATAACATAATCTATGATAGATGAGGACACATAATAAAGAAAGAACACCTAAAACTAACATGTGATTCCTCATTGTCTAACATGATGGAGCAGACTCCAACCGGATATATCACAATGATTTTCAAAGATCTTATAAGCATACAACAACAACAACAAAATAAAATAATCATGTCAATTAATACAATCCTTTGGTCTGAATATGTTCAAAACAAAAATTTAGTATGAAATAACAGTCACTTAAGAAAATCATAAACCTGAATAATATCAACACTTTATGATTTTAAAGGAATCATAAAGCTCATAACATCTTTGATCCATAAAATAACCAGTGAATGACTTTAATTGAAGCATGATGACCTTAAAATGCAAACAATAAATAAATAAAAAAATCTCAAATAATCATTAAAATTAATTCACAAAATAAAATAAAATAAAAATACCTGTAATTCAAAATCTTTCTCTTGATTACCTTCTATCTTTTTGTGCTACCTTCTGATTCTCTTCCTTCAAATTCAAACTGATCTTCTTGAAGCTTTGCACCAATCCGATCTTCTTTTCTTTTTCAAACCTCTGTTAGTCCTTCAATTTTGTGATGGATTCATTTTCTTATAAGAAATTACAACAAAAATTCCAAATCTACCTTGACTTTAAGGTTTTTAAAGATGAAAAGAAACTGATCACTGAGTTTACTGAGTTAAAACCATGGATCTAAGATTAAGCAAATGAGATTTGTAGTTTATGGATCTAAGCTAGGGTTTTGAGATGAGCAATAGTATAAATCTGAGATTTGAAAAAGGTAGAGAAATGAGAAAAAGAATGTAAACACAGAGATCTTTACTTTGCTTGAGAATTTTCCAGAGAACATGAACTTGCCGGAGAAACGGCCGAAGAAGAAGAATAGTAAAGATCTTAGTTTTTTTTTTAAATGAAGGGAAATCTGAGAACAGAGAATAAGAAAATGAAGAAGAAACAAGGAAAAAGAAAAGTTAGCTGAGATTATCGCCTGAAAATGACTAAAATTCGGTGAATTTTGGCCGGAGAAGAAGGGAAAATAAGGCTAGAGAAGGCAGAGAAACGATCGGGGAAAAAAATCCAACCGGAGCTCTGGCGATTTTCCAGAGAAGACGATTGGAGAAGAAGATGGGAGAAAGATTAGGGTTTGAGAAGCAAGATCTAGTTTCTCTCTCCAGATTTCTCTCATTCTCTCACTCTAAAATATGGAAAATCTTGATTAAAAACGAAAAATGAAAGTTAAGCTTATATTTATAGGTGATTTGGGACATTGATAGCGGCACTCTAAGTTGATGAGCACGCGGTTGCGCAGTTTTTGATGAGGCGCGCTGCGAAATCGTGTCCCATTCGGATGAAAATCGCACCGTTCCAGGATAAATTCGCCCCCATCTCAGGATAAACTCACCCCCCTTTCTGAACTTGCACCACGACACTTCTTTGGTTCGTTCGCTAAGCAAACGCGCTCGGATTTCGATGAAATTTTGCGGGGAGCTAGATGGGACCTTAAGCTAGCCTAGGGTGAAGTTTGGGGTCCTACCTCACTGATTTGATGAGGTTTTGTACAAAATTGGAAGGTTTAGGGTACGGTCAAAATGGGGTGTCTACAGATGCCCCTCTTTGGCAGAGCGTGCTTGTCGCGCGAATGTCAAAGCTGAACAGACAATCCATTTTGGCCGGCCCGAAAAAGAAGCAAATCAAATTTTGATTTTTGGTTTTGAAAACAACAATCACCAAGAAAATTGGCGAAATAGCTTTTCACCAGACTCTGACTCTGTAAACATCAGTGAGATAGCCTCTCTTCGACTCGTAACTCAGCAATTGATACATGGACGAGATAGCTTCTCTTGCAAAACTTTTACAGGATAGATTTGATTGTGAATGATCTGCAATTTTGAAAAGAAAATGGATTTGGATGCCGTGTAGAAACGGACTTGAATGCCGTGTGAAAACGGACTTGAATGCCATGTGAAACTGGACTTGAAATGCCATGTGAAAATGGACTTGAATGCCGTGTAAAAACGGACTTGAATGCCGTGTGAAAACGGACTTGAATGCCATGTGAAAACGGACTTTGAATGCCGTGTAAAAACGGACTTGAATGCCGTGTGGAAACGGGCTTGAATGCCGTGTGAAAATGGACTTGAATGCCGTGTGAAAACGGACTTTGAATGCCGTGTGAAAACGGACTTGAATGCCATGTGAAAACGAACTTTGAATGCCGTGTAAAAACAGACTTGAATGCCGTGTGGAAACGGGCTTGAATGCCATGTGAAAATGGACTTGAATGCCGTGTGAAAACGGACTTAGAATGCCATGTGAAAATGGACTTGGATGACTTGAATGCCGTGTGAAAACGGACTTAGAATGGCATGTGAAAATGGACTTGGAATGCCGTGTGAAAACAGACTTGAATAATGTGTAAAAACGGACTTTGAATGCCGTGTGAAAACGGACTTGAATGCCATGTGAAAATGGACTTGGATGACTTGAATACCGTGTGAAAACGAACTTAGAATGCCATGTGAAAATGGACTTGGAATGCCGTGTGAAAACGGACTTTGAATGCCCTGTGAAAACGGACTTGAATGCCGTGTAAAAATGGACTTGAATGCCATGTGAAAATGGACTTGGATGACTTGAATGCCGTGTGAAAACGGACTTAGAATGCCATGTGAAATGGACTTGGAATGCCGTGTGAAAACGGACTTTGAATGACTTGAATGCTGTGTGAAAACGGACTTAGAAGGCCTTGAATGCCGTGTGAAAACGGACTTACTTTGAATGCCGTGTGAAAATGGACTTGAAGGCCGTGTGAAAATGGACTTAGAATGCCATGTGAAAATGGACATGGAATGACTTGAATGCCGTGTGAAAACTGACTTAGAATGTCATGTGAAAATGGACTTGGAATGCCGTGTGAAAACAGACTTGAATGACTTGAAAGGATTTTGGGTATTAGCCCTCCTCCATTTTTCAAAATATAACTGCATTTTACTGATATGAAGATTATTTTAAAAATAAGTTTGAAGAAAACTACTTTTCAAAAGCATTGACTTTGCTCAAAAGCATTGACTTTGCTGAAAAGAATTTGACTGAGAAGCCGAATTCAAAGAATGCTCAAGCTCCTCTTGCCTTTATTTGTTGAGAATAGCCATCTCAAATGCCATTGCTTGCTTGATATCTCTTATGACCTGAATGCTCGGGTCATAAAAAATGCCCCTAGTATGATTTTACTTCCATGACAGATTCATAAGAGAGCAAAACATAGGGAAATGGTCAAAAAATTTCATTTCATTGAATATTTGAGGTTACAAAGCTTTCAGGTTTACAACAGACTGTATCTGCCCGACAACCTCCTTTCATTTCCGATGATCTCTGCCATTTCATATGGGCTTGAAAGCCTGCCATATGGACTTGAGAATCTACCATCTTTTGAACTTCGCTCTGCTGTGTATTATCTTTGAGGAGACACAACCTTATCATTTTTTTCTCATCACCCCAGCCTGGGAGGGATACTAACCACACAGGACTTTGGAGTTTGACCTTGACTCGACATAGAAAAGACTTGGACAACCAGCAAACGAGGACTTCGACGGGCACAATGACTTAAATTCTAAGAGAAACTGAATCTGCTTCTTAGTCTGATAAGTGTTTTAAAATGGTACAGTTTACCACTCTTAGATTCTTTTGAAAACCGTATTTAAAGGTGTTTCATTCCTCTTTCCGGTGTTTCCATCATGGTTATTATCCCTTTGTATTACTTAGTCTTAACCCCCTTAGCCTTGAGAGTGTCAAAAGAATTTCTGCCGGCGCTTACTCAGACTTTGGAGTTGTGCCGCCGAAAAAATGAAAGTCTTGCTGGCTTACAGAGGTTTTGTCATTTATGAAGTCACTGCCATGACTAAATCGCCTTTTCAAGGTTTTGATTTGGCGGACCGCATGCCTTAATTTTTGCCTGGACTGTCTACCCTTGCAGATTTTCCATCCAGCAGGTTCAGCACCCTAATTTTTGCCTAAGCCGCCCTTTCGGGTTTTTAGCTTAGCTGGCGAATGACCCTAACTTTTGCCTAGACCGCCCTTGCGGGTTTTCAGTCTAGCGGGTTTAAGACTCCATCATTATTTTTTCTTTCTGTTTCTCTACAAACCTGGGCTTAAGTACACTAGAAGGACTTTAGGTAGGCTTGGGTTCAAACAGGTTTTGACTTTAGTAAGTTTTCATATATTTGTTGTATTTTGACCGAATCTGGCCCTCCAGACTGCCTACGTATCCCCAAAGAAATGGGAATCAGGTCTGCGAAGTTCGCCCATTTGGGTTTCAAGGATGATTTGTTTTGTTTCTTTCTTTTTTGAAGATTTGAAGGATTTGACAGAACCTGAATTGATCAGGCTAACTACGTACCCTGTAGAGAGGGATCAGGTCATGACGTAGTTCAGGTTCAATATCTTTTATGACACAAGTCATAAAAGATGCCCCTAGTTTGAGTTTATCAAAGAAAGAGTTTATATATTTATTTTTATTTTTTTAGGCCCAAAGGGTTTGCAAATGGTTTTTGACTTTGAGGTTGTTGGCTTTTTAGCTCTGATCGATCAAAGACAGCTTCCTGGTGTATAAGCATAGTACTTCTTTAGTTGGTCTAGGTTTGTAGGTTCTGTTAATTTTTCTCCGTTTTCATTGAAGAGTCTTATGGCTTTTCCAGGCAAGACTTCATCAACAATGTAAGGACCAGACCAATTTGGCCTGAACTTCCCTCTGGGATCAAACACCGGTGCCCGGTAAGACTTCAAGACAAGATATCCTGGCTTCAACTCTCGGACCTTGACTTTCTTGTTGAATGCCCTTTCGATTCTTCTCTGATACCCTTGGATGTGATACAAGGCTCTCAGCCTCTTTTCATCAATCATCTGTAATTCCTGATGTCTGACTCTTGCCCACTCAGACTCTGGCAGATTTGCTTCCATCATGACTCTTAAAGACGGAATTCTCAGCTCAACAGGGAGGACTGCTTCCATTCTATACACTAGAGAGTACGGAGTTAGACCTGTAGAGGATCTGATCGATGTCCTGTAAGCCCACAAAGCAAAAGAAAGTTTATTTGACCAGTCCTTATAAGTCTCTGTCATTTTGCTGATTATAACTTTGATATTCTTGTTCGCTGCCTCTACAACACCATTTGTCTGTGGTCTGTAAGGAGATGACTTATGATGCTTAATTTTGAACTCTTCGCATAAGTGCAGTACCTCTTTCTTGAAATGAGATCCATTGTCAGAAATCAGCTCATGAGTTACTCCATATCTGCAAATGATATTTGCATGGATGAACTTCGCAACTGTATTGGAAGTTATGGAAGCATATGAAGCAGCTTCTATCCATTTCGTGAAATAGTCAATGGCCACCAAGATGTACTCGTGTCCACTTGACGATTTAGGATAGACTTTGCCAATGATATCAATCCCCCATACTGAGAATGGCCATGGCGAGGTCATAGAGTGCAACTCTGACGGAGGCACATGAATGAGATTTCCATAGATTTGGCATTTATGACATTTCTTCACGAATACGAAGCAGTCTGCTTCCATTGTGGGCCAATAGAATCCAAGTCTTAGGATTTTCCTTGACAGTATTTTACCGTTCATGTGAGGACCACAAACACCTTCATGTGTTTGTTCTATAAGCTCTGCAGCCTGATCTTCATCAACACACAGAAGTTGTATTCCGTCAAACGACCTTCTGTACAACTCTTCACCACAGATAATGAAGTTAGCAGCAAACTTCTGAAGAGTTTTCCTCTCTTTGCTGGAAGCCTCAGGCGGATGCCCCTTGCCTGAAATGAAATTTCTAATGTCTGTATACCACGGCTTTCCGTCTGGACATCTAGCAGATATCTCTATGGCATTCACATTCGCGAGAGCCCATTGCAACCTCACAGCTAAAGGTTGAACCTCCATTGTCGCAGAAATGTCTAACATTGACGCTAGAGTGGCTAGAGCATCGGCAAAGTGATTCCTTGTTCTCGACAGATGAGCAAAGGTGACATTCTTGAACTTCTCGACTAGAGATGCAAGATAAGTGTGATATGAGATCAACCTTGCCTCTTTTGTTTTCCAATCCCCATTTATTTGACAAATGATCAGGATTGAATCTCCGAACACATTGATGTCTTGAATTCGCAAAGCCAAAGCTGCCTCAAGTCCTGCGATGCATGCTTCATATTCTGCCATATTGTTGGTGCATTCAAACTGTAACTTGATAGATATCGGAATGTACTCCTTCTTTGGAGATACCAAAACTGCCCCTATTCCTTGACCATGATTATTGACAGCTCCGTAAAAGTACATAAGCCACTTGGAACTCGGAGTCTCTTCTTCAATGTCCATGATCTCTTCATCAAGAAAATCAGCTTTCAGAAAAGCATTCTCTTCAACAGGAGCGTCAGCTAACTGCTCAGCAATTACCTGCCCCTTAATTGATTTTTGAGTGACATAAGTGATGTCAAACTCAGACAACAATAGCAACCATTTAGCTGTTCTTCCTGTAAGAGCGGGTTTCTCGAACAAATACTTCAACAGATCCATCCGCGAGAGCAGAAATATTTTATTCGACAACAGGTAATGTCTAAGTCTTTGCGTCGCCCAAACTAATGCTAGACACGTCTTTTCCAAAACAGTGTATTTGATTTCATACTCTAGCATTTTCTTGCTGATGTAGTAGATGGGCTTTTCTTTTTTAGATCCCGCATCCTGCTGAGCAAGCATACAACCCATTGCTGTATCCGTGATGGACAAATACATCAACAATGGTTGACCAGGAATGACTGGAGATAGGACAGGAGGCAAGGACAAGCACTGCTTAACTTTTTCAAATGCTTCCTGACATTCTTCATTCCATTTCTTGGAAGAATTCTTCTTTAATAACTTGAAGATGGGTTCACACGTCATAGTTAAATGAGATATGAATCTCCTCAAGTATTGCACTTTGCCAAGGAATCCATGAAACTGCTTTTCTGTCTTTGGTGGTTGCATTTCTTGGATAGCCTTGATCTTCTGAGGGTCTACTTCGATTCCTCTCTCGTTGACCATGAATCCAAGCAACTTCCCTGATGTGACCCAAAATACACATTTATTTGGGTTCAAGCGAAGTTGAAACTTCCTGATCCGCTCGAAGAACTTTCTCAAAGCGATTGTATGCTCTGATCAAGTCTTTCCTTTGACAATCATGTCATCTACATAGACCTCGACCTCCTTATGAATCATGTCATGAAGAAAAGTAGTCGCAGCCCTCTGATAGGTGGCACCAACATTTTTGAGTTCAAACGGCATAACTCTGTAGCAATATGTCCCCCACTGAGTAATAAATGCCGTCTTCATCATATCCTCGGGCGCCATTTTGATTTGGTTATACCCTGAGAATCCATCCATGAAAGATAAGAGTGCATGTCCAGCTGTATTGTCAACCAAGAGATCAATGTTCCGAAGCGGAAAATCATCTTTCGGACTTGCCTTGTTTAAATCTCGGAAATCGACACACATCCTGACTTTTCCGTCCTTCTTGGGCATCGGTACAATATTTGCAAGCCATTCGGGGTATTGAACTACTTCAATGAATTTCACTTCGAGTAGTTTTTTAACCTCATCATGAACTTTCAACCCCCATTCTGTTTTAAGTTTTCGGAGTTTTTGCTTCTTCGACTTGATGCCAGGGATTAGAGGTAATTTGTGTTGGACAATGTGCTCACTCAATCCTGGCATGTCGTCGTAAGACCAAGCAAAAACCTCCTTAAACGCTTTTAGCAAGATGATTAATTCTTCGCGCTCCTCAGGAGATAAAATTTTGCCAATCCGTATTTCCCGAATTAAGGATTCATCACCTATATTTACGGTTTCAATTTCCTCTTCGAGTGGTTTTGCTCGGCGACTCTCGTCTTGTTGAATCATATGTTTGATTTCAAGGAGAGTGTCGTCAGCTTCTTCATTAGAGGGGGAGTCTTGATTATTATTATTAGTTACTTGATCAGGTTTAGAAGCATAATCAACAGAAGAGACAAGTACAGGAATATACACAAAAGAGTCTTTTATTTCATTAGAATGAAGGATTACATCAGATGACTCGCCCACATCAGGCGTTAAGACTCTAAAACATGATGAAAAAATAAGTCGACATCAGTATCGACACAACCAGAAACATGTACAGACAAAGAATCAATGAAAATGTCCTCTAATTCGGACTCGACGCCACCAAGAATAGACTCATCACCCACTCCAGAAGTAGACTTGACCTCTACAGTACCTGCATCAAAAGAAAAGTTAGAAATGACAGACTCCGGGACGGACTCAGAAACTGACACAAATTTTGAAACGACTAACTCTTTTGAAGGGATTGGACTATACTGAAGGACTACTTGGGGTATAACTTGTGAGGTCGAGGTCCCTCGGCTGGGGTGATGCAATTCTTTGGGTTCACGAAAGGTGCGTCTCTTCCAATCATAGCAATGACTGGTGCCTCAACCTGAAACAGGGAGTCTAGGAACTCTGATTCAAGGTTCTTAACCCAGTCTGAGCCTGGTTCCTCTGCCACTGCTGTTACTGCAATCTGCTTATTGTAAAAGTCTGCTGGAAGCTCATCTGTGAAAAAGATCTCAAGACCCGGCAGCTTTGTCCCATTCTCATCATACCATGGCTCTGAGAAACCGTAATAAGGGAAATCAGCTCCCTCTTTTCGGAATCTGCCATTCATGACCTTGCTGAATGGTCCCATTGGAAACTCTAAGCCTCTGCGGCGACATTCGGCCCATTTGAACATGAAGGATTTCATTTCCTGCACCTCCTTGCGAGTCGGCTTATATCCCAACCCAAATAATCCGTTAGATGCTTTTAACTCGGGCCGCTCAGTCGGACCTTGCATATTCTTTCCCAGACCAGCTCCTGGGATATATCCAAATCGGCGCATCATCTTGACTACCCGAGTATTGGTGCTAGAGAGAAACATAATTTCTTCACTCATAGCTTCTTCCATGGTGATAGCCGAAACTTCCACTGAAAATCCTGTCAGACTAATATCTCTTGTGTTTTCAGTAACAAGTTCCTGAGATATTTGTCCGACTTCTGGTTCGGGATCTCCCCTGACTGTAATCACCCGGTTGTTTCGAATGAATTTCAGTTTTTGGTGAAGCGTAGAAGGGATAACTCCAACCTTGTGCAGCCAAGGTCGACCAAGCAAGAGACAAATGGAAGTCTTGATATCCAACACCTGAAATTCAATGTCAAAGGTTTCTCCTCCGATGACAATCTCAGTAGCCAATGTTCCAATTACATCCCTTCGGGTCCCATCATATGCCAATATGCCTTGCTCAAACGGTATGAAGTCTTCAGGCTCAAACCCCAGAGTAGTGGCAGTGCTCAAAGGACATACGTTCGGAGCTGACCCATTGTCTACCAGTACTTCGAAAACTTTCTTTCTGTTGCACAGTAGGGTAATCTTGAGAGGACGAGTATAGTCCTTTCCTTCTGACGGCAAATCCTCGTCTGAGAAAGATAAAGCTTTTGAAGCTTTGGTCATGGCCACCAGACCGACCAACTCGTCTGGAGTAATCTCAATTGATACTTGGGACGAGTTCAGCTCACGAAGCACAACTTGTCTGTGTTTCGGCGACGCCATCAGTAAACCCCAAATTGAAACATTAGCTTGGGTTTTCTTTAACGGATTCAACAGGTTATCTTCTTCTTCATCAAGTCTCTGCTTCTGCTTCTGATGGTCAACCCCTCTTGCAACTTCAGCGGGATTTTCAACTCTGAGCTCACCTGGTTTGAAGACTCGTCCACCACGTGTGACATGGCGGAGCTCATCGCATTGATCATTTAAGAGCAACAGATCTTCATCTTCTATCTTAAGGATGTATGGGGTTTTTTATCTCTTCTTCCTCATCATCACTCACCCTTAAGACATACCGAGATTCACTTTCTTTCTTTTCATCCTCACACTTGAGAATGTATGATTGGTTTGATGGCCCCGCCACATCAGGGTCATTCCAGGATAAGACATATGGCTCTTCCGATTCTGCCCACTGATCTTCTTCTTCAAATTTCCAAACATAATTTCCCTCAGATTGAATTGCGCATATGAAAGAAGCAGGATCAATAACAGACGCTTCAGTGTAAATGACATTGACTGAGGGTGGAGGTGGCATTGCATGTGTTGGAAGGGGGTTTCTGGTTACATTTGGTAACTCAATTGACAGCTCCTTCCTATCAATCATGTTTTGTATTTGGTGTTTCAAAGCTAAACACCTATCAGTAATATGACCTGTATTACGATGATAATCACAGAACTGATCCTCTCTCTAGGACCTTCGCAATGGATTGGGCAGAGGCTTAATGTCAAGTAGCTTGATCTTCCTGTCCTTCAACAGCTTCTTCAAAGCTACGGACAAAGAATATGGAAGGGGATCAAAATGACGAGGAGGCTTCTGCTCCATCGGCAGCCTTCTTACTTCAGTGATTGCCCTGGGTGGTGGTTTGACATAATTGACATTATGTACTTCTTTCGGTGTCATCACAGGTCGCTTCCCCTCTCTGACATCAGATAATATTCTAGATCTCAGGCCTTTAGCCAATGCATCTTCTATCTGGTCCCAGTTTTAATGAGATGGTTAAAATCAAGGAAATACCGGATGGCCATGTGATGATAGTATTGCGGCGACATATTTTTCACCACAATCTTGATTTGCTCCTCATCTGACAGACGATGAGTCATTTGCGCGGCTTTCCTTCTCCATCTGCGGATGAAGGAAGTAAAAGTTTCATTGTGACCCTGCTTCAAAGCCTTGAGATATCTCTTGGTCACGTCGATCCCCTCCTCCATGGAGAATTGTTCGACGAACCTATTTGCAATATTCTCTAGAGTTCTGATCTCCTCTGATTTCAAACTCAGGAACCACTTCTTAGCTGTTCCAACAAGGGATCTAGGGAACAGAAGAGCAACTTGCTCTGGAGATAAACCATGCTGCTGCAGAAGCGGAAGAACTGACATTAAATGGCTTCTAGGACACCCTGTCCCATTGTATTTATCCATGTACGGAACTTTGAATCTAGGAGGTAGTGTGACTCCTTGGTATATCATAAAATCTGCCATGTTCAACTTTTTCGGGCCTTGGAATTTTATGTTTTCCATCTCCGGGGCCAGCCTATCCATTCTGTCTATTATCGCTTTGCCCTCATTGGCTCTAGATGAGGGAGAAAATTATCTTCTGCATACTGCTCATCTTAGAAATCATCTTCGACATTCAAAATAGCAAGTCTGGCCATTGCAGAAGGTGGAGGAGGTAAAACTAAAGGGTGCTGGGGTGCATGCTCCTTAGAAGTAGAACTTTTATCATTTTTTAGACGGGCAATTTCTTCATTGATGGTGCCCAATTGCGCCAGGATAATCTTCATCATCTCATTAGTGTCAAGAGTATTACTTCCATTCTCCGCCATTGGTTCAGGTGTAAATTGGACGGACGAAGGGATTTCCTGGAGATTAGAGAAAGGTAATGCAGGGGAGGTAACAGAAATTGGTGAGGAAGAAAAACGACTCAGCCTGGAATCAGCGGACTGACGGGACCAGGTTGATTTTGAAACGAGGGTTTTCTTAGGAGCAATGGCTGCTCAATCAAGAATCTTGAAATGGAAGTATAATCACTAGATTAAAACATTGATAATCAAGATAATATATTCTGGTCAAATAAGAATACGATAAAGCAAGAACATATTTCATTGATGATGTCCGAACGAGTTACAAAGATAATAACAGGTAAAATAAAAGATAGGATGTCATAACAAATGAAACTCTGGATAAAAAGATGTTCATGATAAAAGATAGATGAAAATTCTCAATCATCTCTTTCCTCTAGTCTGGCCCTTTTAGGCAGACGATTTTCAATGTCCTCAATCAACCACTGATAATAACCCGGGGACACTCCAGCATGTACTCTTCCTCCAGGTGTTGTTGCTCCAATTGCCCCTCTAGGAGTCCTATCTCGTATACTATGCAAAAGATCTTCAGATTTACGCACCCAATCTTCACAAATGCTTTTGGCAAGATGACAATTAGACTTTTCAAAGGGATGAACTAGTGTCGGACGATAATACTCTGGTTGAAAACCCAAACAAGGACATTCAGTTTGGAGTCCTCCGTATTGACGGAAGAAACGGTATGGGAGATAGAAAGAAGTTTTCTCTAAACCAAGAAACTGAACACCCCTACTGGCTTTGGTCCTGATTATTCCCCAATGACCAAGGAAGAACCTCCAAGTAATTTGGTCGTCTTGACGGGAACTTAACCAATCAGTCCATTCCGATTTGGTAAATTTGAAGGCCTTATGTTCCCACGACCTATGCTTGGATAAAACGATTTCATGGTGTGTCGAAGGTATGAAGATTCAAAGTTTCAAGCAGAGCCAGACATATAAAAGAACTGGAGAACCCTTGAAAGAAGTAGAAACTTTATTGGCAATATCGTCCAATCCATTAAGGGTTTCGGCGAGAATAGTTGGCACTGTATCACTTCCGTGAGAGATTTGGTCAACAAAGTCTAGAAGCGCAGGGGAAGTGTTATCACCCTGGTGAAAAAGGAGCCACCTGGCATAAACACAAAGAACTAGAGCATGAATAGGACTGGTTTGATGCTCTTGAGTGCACTTCCCTAAATCAAAAAATACTTTGACTATTTGGGGAACTGACAAACCCTTATCATTTAAAAAGAAACTGACAGGGTTAGGCGATGTGGGAAACAATTTTTCGAAACTAGTATTGTACCCCAATTTATATTCAAGTTTGACTAGGGGACCTTTGCAACCATAGCCCAACAAATGACACCAGTCCTCAATGATTGGACACATTTCTTGCTTGCCAAAGCGAAATACGTGAAGATCGGGTTGCCAAAATTCAACGGCTGCATTGAGGAAATTCCAATCTATTTTAATGTAGGGTAAGCTTTGGAGTGCATCAAGGTTATGACCAGCAAGGTTTTCTACATGACAATATCCTCTTTCATCATTCATTCACTTCTTCAATTTATCATTAGACATGATGGTTCACCTGATAATCAAAGGAGATAAATAGGATAATGTGAATCCCGTCCCGAGGGGGGTGGTCCCACGAGTGTGTGTTTTACGATGATGATGATAGCGCCTTTGTCCATTGGATTTGAATAAGAATGCTTTTTCACAAATTTAGGATAAAGGTCCTAACTTCACAAAAGAAGCAACTGACCAGAGTCGCCACCTAGATTAGGGATCTAGGACCCATGATTAACTCTGTTAATTTGGTCTACGTTTTGAATTCTGGGTAAGTTACCTGATTACGAAGTCGGAAGGTGTACCGCACGAAGTGTACAGCACCGACCTTGCCTAACTTTTTAAAAGCTTTAATTATTCAGGTTTAACTAAGGGGGTGAATGTGAGTTTTATTTTAGAAATCTAAACATTACTAATGATTTGGCCGTTCACAGTTTAGACTCATGCGGGCCAGGAGTGCATCCTACATGCAACTACATGCCTACGTGCCTATGTGGTTATTTTTGAGTTTGATGAGATTTGGCTTAAGTTGAATTTGATTAATTGATTTGAGGTGAAGTGACTTACGCTACATGAACCTAGATCTAATGCAATGGGCCTAAGTTGCATCTTAGTATTTCTGTGAGAATTTGGACTCTAAGATTCTATTGGGGAACCTAAAGTGCAACCTCTAAGTTCAGAACCTAAAAGATTTTACGATTGATCTTGAATTGTGATTTTTCAATTGGGTGAAAGTTCTTAGGTTCTTTAAGGCTTTCAAATTCCAAAAAGTTCCAAATTCAAACAAAATAACTAAACATGCAATTTCTACCAAAGACAATTAACATGACATTTTAAATGATGAAACATGTAAAGAAACTAAACATGGAAAGCCAAGTAACTAATCATGCAAAATGACCAATGAACTAAACATGCAATCAATGATTTGAGAATGGGAGAAGGGATAGAAAGAAAGGTGGAAGAGATGGGGAAGGGTGTGAGAGAACAGGAAGGATGGAGAGGGGGGCGGCTGAACTTGATTTTGCCAAGTTGCCTACGTACCCCGTCGTGGGGATCAAGCCATACGTAGTTCCAACGAAGGGGGATTGAAAATTGGGATTGGGCTTGGGATTAGCTAGGGTTTGAGAATTAGAGACTTGGATGGGGAATTTTGAATTGGAAACTTAGGATTAGCTCCGAAGGATTGAATGACAAGGTCATCAAAAGAGATGGACTTATAGATTCGGGCATAGGAATGCAACTCGGTTGGGGTCTAGGGGTGCAACCCGGTTGGACAAGGGTAGGTGTGGCCGAATTAGGCACATGACTCGGGTGAGTCAAGGGGCGCAACTCGGGTTAGGATCGGGATAACTCGGGTTGACTTGGGTTAGCTTAGGTTGAGCCGGGTTGAGGTCCGGTTGGTTTAAGGTGGAAAGATTGGGTTTTGTGTAGCTTAGACTCGGTTGGGTGCGGCTCGGGTTAACACGGATTGACTCGGATTGGACTCGAGTTAGGACCGGACTCAGATTACGGTTCGGGTCCTAGTTGGACTCGGGTTAGGGGGCTGGTTTTCCTTGGGATTGAGATGGAGTTAGATGGTCGGATAAGCGATGAATTATAATTGGATTGTGATATGATGGACATGGGGATATGATGGGGATATGGCCCATGGGGTCAGGTGGGATGAATATACCATGGATACGATCGCGATGGAATGGTAGCGTATATGATCGAACTGGTAGCTCTGTGGGTGTAGAATTAATGAAGAGGGTGCATGTACTGTTGGGTTATGGGTGGGAGGCATGGGCTATGAGTAATTTGTTCAAGTGCTGTGGTGTCATGGGTAGGTGGAATGCGGCTTGGGCTGGGCTGCAGCTTGGGTGGAGTGAGGCTTTTGGTGTGGGGTGGACGGGTAAGATCGAATTGAACATGAGTTGGGCTGATGTTGAACCGGTTTGTCGGGTTAGGTTCGGGTGGAACTGGTTTAGCTTGGGCAGGTCCTGAAATTGCTTGGTAGGGGACATGAAATAGGCTATGCATGTGGGATAAGACGATGGCTAGCAAATAGGGTCTGTTAGGATGGCTATGGCGGTTTGGGTAGTGAGTTGTGGTAGTCGGATGAAGTAGATGAACATAGAATATGTCATGGGTATGTGGAGTAAAGGATGCATGGGATGGGTTCTATGAATATGGGACATGCTATGGGTATTTGAGACATAGGATGGTTGGGCAAGCATATGTGATGGGTTATGTCGGATTGAATGAATGAGGATATAGGGTGCTGGATATAAAGTAGTTGGGTTAGCATTTGGTTGGATGAGTCCAGTTGCGTGGTGCGGGTTCGAATGGGTCGGTTCGGGTTATAGGTTCGGGCTGACTCGGGTTGGGTGAAGTAGGGGTTCGGGTTGAATTGGAATGTGCGGGTTTTGGTCAGACCGGGCGGGTCCAATTGGGTCAAAGTCAAGGGGGCTGCGGGGTTCGGGTTAAGGGGTCCGGGTTGGAGGTCCGAGCTGATCCGGGGTTAACTCGGGTTTGGGGTGCGGCTAGGTGGGCCAGGCTCGGGCTGAATTGGAATGGATTGGTTATGGCTCGGTTTTGGTTAATTGGGCTGCTGGATGGGAAGACGGGCATGGCTTTCTTTGATTATGATGAAATTAAAGGAGGCAGGGGTAATGTACGGTCGGTTGAATATATGGGGATAGCGGTAGATGGGATATTAGATAGGAGGTGATGAGATGGCTATGAGAGACTAAGTTGATCATAGATGGGGTTATGGCTATAAGGAGGTTGGTTGAGCACGCTGTCGGAATATGGGGTATATTGTTTGGAAACAAGAGGGTGGTGATATGGTATTGGTATATGGTAATGGCTGTAGGGGTGAGGATGTGGATATGGTAATGGAGATGTAATCATGGGTATGGTAGAGCTTAGATGGGGAATTATGGCTTAGACAAAAGCTATGGAATGGGCTGCCGAGTGGGATCAACTTAGGGAAAGAGATGATGTAACCGAGTAGGCCCCATGGAGTGGGTTTGAATGACCGAATGGCCTTGAGCTCGGGTCTCAATTTCTTCTAGCCGTGTGGACTACAGGATTCGAACCTTGGTTTCTCATAGGCCATATGGGTCCCACGGTGGATGCATTTTCTTTACTTGATTCTCATCTTCTCCAAGCATAATTATTAATTTATTTTATTTAATCTATTGGATCTAATCAATGGAAGCAATATTGAAAACTACCAATTCTATTTGGGTCCACTCAAAGAGTGCAAGACCAAAAATCAAACCGATAATTTTATCCAGAGTAGAAAACCTCTAATTCTATTAGATCCAATGAACATAAAATGGTACTTTTATCGGAATCTTGAAGAAAAAAACAAAATACTACACACCTTTGATGGGATAGAACTTGAACTTGAGAGAAGCTTTACCAAATATCCACTCTAACTTTGACTTTGGGGAAGATGGAGTGTTGGACGGATCCCTTTGGAGAGGGGAAGTGGGAGAGAGAGAGCTGAGAATCTCTTGGACGAACTTGATGGGGGAGTGAGAGAAGGCTTAGAATTCTGTCCTTTAGGGGGAAGAATGAGGGGCTATTTATAGGTGAATGGGTGAGCAAGGTTGCTATATTTAGGCTCTAGAAAAAGCAATGGTTGAGATTAAAGATTAGAAATTGGAGGACAAAGATTACAATTTCTAGGATGTCCTTCTCTAAACATGGAAATCTCTTTTATGAATAAAAAGAAACATCCATGTAGGGGATGGGAAGAAAGAATTTAAACGGCTAGATTCGGTTATTACAAATTGAGAAACCCATTGGGAGCACGAGATGAGGCCACTTGTCTCACAAAATCTTACAACTTGGGAATAATTAGAGAGCAAAAGGAAACATCTAATTTCTTCTCTTTGCTGGATTTTTAGTAAGAGACCAACCCAATTGGATACGGACATTTGTCCGCTTGACTTGCTTGAGCTAGTGAGATTGTGCCACATGTCCCTTCAAAAGATTTTCACCAAATCAAAATCTCTACCCAATATCCCAAACAAATTGGGGAGGGGAAAGCAATGCACGTTTTTACCAAGCTTGGGGAAACAAAACGTGTGGTGAGAGGAGATAGAATGTGAGGAGAGAGAGAACATTTGCGGAAACAGAAAATTTTCATTTTCCGGAGATTTTGGTGTCCAATTTCGATAATTTTTTCGCCTTTGGAATCCTTGATTTTTCCTCTTTCATTTAAACCCAATATTTCCATAGAAATACTGATTTTGAAATTTTCGACCAATGAGAGCCATCGATCTCCATCGGTCAAATCGCTTTTCCAGAGATTGGGCAAATCAGTGATCCAAACGAACCAACCGACTCGATCAATCTTGGATCAATGATTAAAACCATTAAACCAAGATATCAAGGCCAATTAAGACATTAAAATGTTCTGTTATCGATGATTTAATGGGATAATTTCGACGGGTCTCATTCATCCTGCCTTGATCCGTGACTCTTTCACTAAGTTTTTGCTCAGTTAAGTAATCCAATGTTGAATCCGGATTCGAGATTAACCTTGATTGATATCATTTTGACTAAATGATCACAAATCCTTAGTAAAGAAAGACACCCATGTTGAAAATTAGCCCTCGATCTGACGATTTACGAAAATCGGGTCTCATAATGGAATCAGGGTCCGGGCTGTGAGGTGACCCTAGCTTATTTCGTCCCGATTGATGATCCGTAAAGTCAGATCGAGATATTAATGCCTTAAAACATATAAATCCATGATAGAGGGACTCTTGCATGGATTTAACACTCTAAGTCACCAATCAGGGCATTTTTCCAATTTTTCGGATCTAATCATCTTACCAGGTACATCTTATTATTTTGGTTTTCAGGGAATGTGAGGATGCATATTTTACCAGTGAAATTCAATGGATCAATATATTAGGTTATTGTCGGTTGAAGTGTAGCAAAATGAGGGTGTCTACAGATAAGAATAGGGTCAACCCTAAACATTGAGTTGTAAAAGGAAAGGTATTGACAATAAATCACATACTCAAAGGATACAGGTAGGATATAAACAGGATCAAACTTTTCCATCAATGATCTCGATATGATCCAAGGGTAAAAAGATAAATGATAAATACGGATCAAACAGATAGTCGAAAGATGATAGACCATGGCCATAATAATGACAAAGTAGGGTCAAGGACTAGATCTAAAATCTGCATGATGGATGGATACATATTTGATCAACTTAGACTAGAAGCTCCTAGTAAGAAGTAGGTCCTGGTCTAACAATCAAGGAATACAAGGACGGAATTTATCATCAATAAAACAAAATATAGACCATGGCCATAAGAGTGTCAACATAGAAGCCACTGACCAGGTCCAAATCTTGAGAAATGAATTGATATCAAAGGTAAACTTAGACGAAGAAACGTCACAAGATGAGTAGGTTCGAGTCTAAGGATCAAATTTTACCATCAATTGATCAAAAGATAAATCATAGCCATAAGAGTGACAAAGAAAGAGCCACAGACTAGGTCTAAATCTGAAAACTAGATTGATATAATTGATCTGAATTAGATAGGGAAACCTCATTAAATATGAAGGTCCTAAACTAATAATCCAAATAAATATGCATATATACATATATATACCCTAACCAGGGGCACCATCCCTCGTCTAATTTAGCAGAGTCAAAGTGGTCTTGACTCAGGACAGACTAGTGAGTGTACTAGGACGGCGTCTGTAGCCCCATAAAGTGAGCTACCCTAGTCTAAAAAAATAAGATAAGGCCCCTAACTCTAGGCTCCAAATGTGTAAGCAACACATATGTTCGTCCATAAATGCAAACAAAATGACCATGCAATATATAGAGAGAGTAATGTCGCGAGGTCCACCTGGCCGGTGCATAGTTACTTGTATGCTGTGACTATCGTCCAGCATACGAACTATGTCCGTTTTACACATAAGGTGTCCAGCTGTTGAGATACTACTGGTGCGGTGGCACTAGAAGGCGGGTATAGCCCTCACGGCTCCTACTTATAGTATCTCTCCAAGAGTAACCTGATAGTATATCCTCAGCAGAAAAGTAACCACAAAACAGATAATATATGCAAGGGATGAAAGTGAGTGTGTGAGCCCTTGTTTTATTTTGTATCTATTTTGTGCCCCTGGATTATAACGCAAAAAGTTCCCATTTGAAATTATTTTAGCCCAAATTTCTTCAAAATTAGTAAAAATGACATTTTTACAGAGTTAGGCAATGTTCCAAGAAATCCCCAGCAGAGTCGCCAGCCTGTGGACCCCGATCCGAGAGAGGCGAGGGACAAGCCCCACACGAACAGTCTCAGGATCATCCACGTGAATGGAGAGCTCTACCAAGGAACTCTCGAAAGAAGTGCCTCTCACAGCATGAGTGGCGATAAAAGGTGAGATACCTCTCGATTTGGGGACTAGCCCAGATTCGAAGCGTACCTTAAACAAAGAAGAGTCGTCATCCAGGGAAGTAGGCCCCGGATCCCATACTATGCTCTGTTGCAACAGATAACCAGAGATATAAAAGAAGGTTCGTGCCTGGTTACGAATTTGGAAGGTCCGAAGAGCACCTCATCCGCCCAAGTGCAAACACCTGGGCTCTTATGCCATTTACTTATTGATTTTGAAGAGTTTTGGGCGAAAATCATATGAAATGGGAACGAATATCTCCGAGAAGGCGTCTATCTAATCATGCATGTTTCGGAGAAGATTAATAAGCACACATAATAGAAATGAAATAAGTGTCACCTAAGAATAGCTAGGTTATGAGTGTCATACCTAATTAGTGTCTAAATTCTGGTGTGCAAACACATGCATGCTACAGCTAAAGGTATAAGGACCTGTACATGAAAGTAAGAAAACATAGCAAAACACACAACACAAATCAATTCTATACATGATTGGACAAGACAAATCCTAAAACTCTAATGCAATACTTGACTCGGACCAAGATGGCCGTCCATCCCAGCTGCTCTACGTATCCCGGCCTTGAAATCGGAGTCAACGTAGTTCGATGACCTATTCTAACTACGATGCTTAACCATCTAGAACCGCTATCCTAGACTCGATCCACTAGACTCGACTGATTCTTAAAGCTTTTTGTATGATTATTTAAGTTCAAGTAAATTGTAATTTTTAGGACTCTCTATATGCCCTAACTAATTCAAGTTGATTAGCCTTAAGCTGATGCAGGTGGGTCATACATCCTATGTGTATCTAGGTTGTCCATCCTAAACAAAACCACGGGCTGACTATATGCTTCCTAGTCTAGCCATCGGTTCGACTAAATGTCTAACCGATCAACTCGAGGCCTCCTAATTCTAGGGACACTCACACAATATGACACACCATATCAATACAAATCAGGACAGCCTCCTAACTCTAAAACACCTCAAACAACTAGGACAGACTCCTAACTTTAGACGAAGATCTTTTTGAAAAGGTTTTGAAGAATTTTTGTATTTTTTGGAAAATTTGAAATGTTTATTTTTTAAAGGTTTGGCTGGACCTGGGATGTGGATTCCAAGCTGCACTACGTACCCTGTGGAAAGGGATCAAGCCAACGTAGTTCGGAAAAGATTCTCCTAACTACTCTGAATGACTCAAGATTTTTAAGATTTTTGGGTTTTCAGATGTTTTTGAATTTTCAAGTGTTTTTGAATTTTGTTGTTGTTTTGACACAAGAGGATAAAATCCTATCATCATAAGGGTAGGACAGACTCCTGATATCCCGCAAAGGTTGGACAGCATCCTATGCTTTGTAGGGGAAAAAGACAGAATCACGACTCTGCAAGGGTTGGACAGCATCCTATACCTTACAAGAGTGGATAAAAATCACATGACTTGACGAGAGGTTGGACAGAACCCTAACTCCTATGATGATAGGATAGACTCCTGAAAGATCGACTCTCTAACTAAAGATAGACTCTCTAGCTAAAGACTGACTCATATATGAAAGGATTAACTCCTAGTGCACAACCCTAAGAGGGGAGTGCTAATGAGACTAGGTTAGTCTCCTAAAAGAAATGGAGATAAAAGAAGGGTGCTAGTGAGACTGGAAAAGTTTCCTAGAAGAGAGAACAATATGACCAAAGAGACAAAGCCTGTCTCCAGAAGATTTGACCTCTCTGTCGAGACATAGCTTGTCTCCCTAAAGATATGACTTTCTACGAGACAAAGCATGTCTCTCTAAAGGGTGTGACATTTTTACCCAAGACATAGCTTGTCTCCTAAAAAAGTTTGATTTTTCTGTTGAGACACAGCTTCCTAAAAGAGGGCTCTAGATGACACTTTCATCGCCCTTGCAATGAATAGGGGTACCTAAGGTCTTAAGGGATATACATCTAAAAGACTTGGGCAAGTCTTTTGAATAGAAGAGGGGAGTACTACTTGAACTGGGCAAGTCCCCTAAGGATGAGCTTGGGCTAACGCCTTCATCGCCCTTGCAATGATAAGGGCAAGGGTTTAAAGGATGTCTAAAAGCTAAGAAACTTCTATTTAAAGAAAGAGGGAATAAAAGGAAAGAGGGTACTACCACGACCGGATAAGTCCCTCCAATGATGGGCTTGGGCTATCGCCTTCATTGCTCTTGTAATGAAGGATTTCCGAAAACCCTTGACAAATTTAACAATTTTAACCATTAATGACTACTCTGAACTCTACTAAAGATCCTAACAACAAAAGAAAACCATAAGACCACGAAATAACCTTGAATATTGACACAGCTAATAGTAAAAGTAAAATCACATGGACATCCAACTATTTGTCATTTACAACAGATTCCTAAAAGAAGAAAAAAAAATGAATGCAGCTTTATCAAATGAGAAACATTATACCCCACAGTTTAGATTGAATTTGCAAAAGTAATTAACATTCCCTTTAACATCCTCTTTCTCACAAGAATGAATAACGTTTGATGAAAGAATGATTATCCAAACAAAGCTATACACTGATGATCTAATTACCCTCCTGATGGTTTCAATTGGAAATAGTGAAGAATGGAATGCGGTAGAGAAAAGGCATGCAAATTTAAATTACAAAGTTATAAACTCTTTGTTTTGCGCCTTATTTACGGAGGAGTTTAATAGAGTAGCTCTTTTTTATTCCGCCAAGGTTATTTGGGATACACTTGCTGTTACCCATGAGGGAACATCACAAGTCAAAGATTCTAAAATAAACTTGTTAAAGAGCAAATATGAAATGTTTAGAATGGGTCAAAACGAAAGTATTTCCGAAATGTATACCCATTTTTCTAAAATTTCAAATGAATTAGATAATCTTGGAAAATCTTATCCTACTAATGAGCTTGTGAGTAAGTTGCTTAGGTCACTTCCTCCTTATTGGGATCCAAAGGTCACCGCCATCCAAGAATCAAAAGATCTCAAGACACTAACTATGGAGGAGCTTGTAGGATCTCTTATCACTCATGAGATGCTCCTCCCTAGCCGTCAAGAAGAGAAGAAGCCGAAAGAGAAAGAAAAAGCAAGTCGATCTCTAGCTCTAAAGGCCTCCAAGACGGACTCATCATCCTCAAATGAAGCCGATAGTGATGAGGAAGAAGCGTTAAGAAAATTTAAAAGCTTATGGAGAAAGAAGCATAAAAAGGATAAAAAGAAGAAGAAAGAAGAAAATGAAGTAGAAGGAGGATTAAGGTGTTATAATTGCAAGAAGACGGGACACAAGAGACCGGAGTGTCCACTTCTCAAGTCATCTTCCTCAAAATACAAGGGAAAGAAGGATTGGAAGAAGCATAAGGGTCTCATCGCCACTTGGGATGCTTCAAGCACGTCGGGCAAAAGTTCAAGCGAAGGGGAAGATAAAAAAGATGATCTTTGCTTCATAGCATTCACCCATGAAGATGAGGTAAATTCTAACCCCTCTTGTAGTTCATCAAGTAGTGATAGTGAAAAAATATCTTATGATGAATTATGCATAACCTTGCATTCTCAAATTTTAAAAAATAAAGTTCAAAAGAAATCTATTTCAAAATTAGAAAATGAACGTAATATTTTGAGAAATGAATCTTCTTCCAAATCTCAAGCACAACTTGAAAATTTTAAAGTTGAGATTGAAACCCTTAAGGGTATTTTGGATGAGAAAACTTGCCAATTACCACAATTTCAAAATGTGGTAAGCTCTTTCAAATCTTATGAAGATGAATTTAATGATTCTTTAAATCAAATAACACATCTTCATAATGAAAATGAAAGGTTAAGATTATGTCTCCATGGATTCTTAAATGGTGACAAAATTATTTACATAATCTTGAAGAAGACTAGTCATAGACCTAATCATGTATTTTATGATAGGACTAGTCTATCTAACCCTCATGTTAGATGTCACTATTATGGAATCAATGGTCATTACTAATTCCAATGTGCATCTAAAATTAGGGATTGTGGTGGAATCAAGAAGGCTTGGGTTCCCAAAGCCCCCATATGATTCTATTCATATGTGCTTAGATTAGGGGCTAGCACTTAAAATTGAATATCTTTTTATGGTCATTTAAAATATCCCCTCTTGTGTTGAATAAAACTCTAAATAGGGGAAGTTTTATGTTTGTCTTTTTCCTTGAAAAACGGGGAGCTTAAAATTTGTAAATTTCATCCCCTTGATTTTCTTTTACCCCATCTTTTTGAAAGATGCCAAAGGGGGAGAGAAATCTAGTGTAAGGAAATATATGCATGCTATTATTGAAAAATCTCTTGTGCTTGTCATCATAAAAAAGGGGGAGATTGTAAGCCCAATGGTTCCCACCTTGGCATTCCCATCTTATTTTGATGATTCCAATACACAAGTGATTTAAGATCACTAATGAGTTTGAATGTCTAAGTTGTAGATCATAATGGTGTTAAGACAAGATTGCTTGGATTGAGGCCAAGAAGCTCTCATTGGACCGCTTATGAAGGCCAAAGACATCGGAGATCCAAGACGAATGAAGACTTGAAGAATCAATTGAAGATCGAAGTCTAATTAGAATGTCTTAGTTTTAGATTTTAAGAGGCATAAATTAAGTAAATAAACACACACCCTAAATGTTTAAGTGATTGTCCTTGTGGTGCTCCAACACTTTGGAACCCTCATAACAATCCCAACTTGGTGTAAAGTTGGAAGCCCAAAAACATGAATTGAAAATCTGTTTGACATAGGCTTCACGAAGCTCCGAGCTCGGAACTCCGAGAAATCCTCGGAGCTCCGAGATTTGGTCCAGTAGCTTTTTTCCAACTTCTGTTTGTATTCCGAGAACTCTGAGATAATTTCTCGGAACTCTGAGAAAATCTCTTGGAACTCCGAGAACATTATAACAGGAAGAATTTTATGACCGTTGGGAACTTTGCCAAAATTATGACTATGCCCCTCAAACGGTCATATTTGGTTTTTCTATATATATGGGTATTCCCACCTTCCCAATAATCAATCCTAACACTCTAAAACTCTATTTGAATATCCCAAGAGTGATTCAAGCTTATTTATGCCTCTCATCCTCTAAGATTAGGATTTTGATCATTAGGCTCAAATTTGTACATCTTCTACAAATCTTGTAAACCCTTGTGAGGAATTATTTTTGGTTCTTTCTTTCTTTATCAAGATTGTATTCAGGCGAGTGTTCGGAGAAGCGGAGCCCTCTCTCCGTGGTGAGGATTGCCACCAAGGTTAAAGGCATTCGGAATTGTAATCGGCACCGATCTTCGCCGAAGTTAAGAAGATCAAATAGTGAAGCCATCAACGGGTTTGGTTGGTGGAGTGGAGTAGGCCTCGCGTTGGAGGACCGAATCACTTTAAATCTCTGGTGCACTCTCTCTTATCTCATGCTCTTTATTTGCATTGCACTTTTGGATTTAACTTGTGTACTTGAATTTCATTTTTGATCTCTTAATCTTCAAAATTGGGTTAGAAGTTTTCAAAAGGTTAAAACTTGTTAGCAACCTAATTTTCACTCCTCATAAGTTGCCGTACTCGGGACCACCCTTGGAATTTCAAAATAAAAAGCTAAACATCTCTCAAAATTAACATGCAATTTTGTCCTCACTCATCTCTCAAAATAAAAATAAATAAAAGCTAAACAAAATAAACACCGAAGAAAATACACTTTAAAATATATTATTGAATAGACAAGATAGTTAAGTAGAAATGTACCTGCATGTTCTAGAGAAAATGAAGGTTGAGATTAAGCTTAATCCCAATTCTTCTAGATACTAAGGACTGTAAGACCCACCACATCCATTTCATGTCTTCTTGATAACATCTGTCTTATTAAATGCTAGCTTGGTGCGACATTGATGGTGAAGGAAAAGAAACTAAAAAGTAGAGGCTTACCGGGTTTTAGGGATTTCTTAGGGAGATTGGGAGATCCACTTCCTCAAAAAATCTTGTTTAATGACAATTGTGAGTATAAAGTCTAAACAAACTAAGACACCAAGTACAAAATCTTCTAACTACAAACTGGACATGCTTAAACATCTTCTGTTTTGATGGGTGAATCTGGTTCACAGCATTTGCTTCGGGACCGTTCATTTTTGGATTTTGAATCCAAATTTTGTTATTGGACTCAAAATTGGGCTTAATTTTGACGCCAATCATCAGTTTTTGGACTCAAAATTATTTCTCAAATCCAAAGCAAACAAGGCCTTAGAGATGAAACACATTGTATGATTTCAAATTCAAACCATTCTGCTCTTGCTTGGTCTCTGCTACCAAAAAAACAATTGTCAGAAAAACAAAGGTGACCAACCCAATCATCTGATAACCAAATTGTACATTCATGCATTTAAGATGCCAATGCTAGTTAGTATCTTTGCAGTTCTGATTAAGCACGTGAGTTGTATGTGAAGAAAATTTCATTGGGTATCAAAGACTACCTATACAAGCATAACCCAGACTAGAATTTTACAGCAATCCAGTTAAGAAAAATGGAATTTCCAGTGAGAACTCCGAAGTTAAACTATAGCATTAGTGGAACATCTATAGCATTCAAAAGGTTAAACTATACAGAACGTATCATACACAAGTCAGTTAATCAAGCCATGAACTCCAATCCAATATCCAAACTAAAAGGCGCATCAAAGCAAACTAAATATAGATAAATATAAAATGAACAAAAAAACCATAAAATAAAGAAAATAAAACACAGATAAATATAAAATGCATACCAAATATAGAGAGGAGAAGAATGCTCGGAAAGGGAACCAGACGGCTTACTCCTACAAATAAGTAAAAACCAGCATAAAAAGGAAAACAAATAAGTAAAAAATAGAATAAAAATACATAGCATTGAAAAGAAGATATAAGAAAATGCAAGTATGAGTGAATAAGATCAAGAATCTGCAGAGAGACGAGCTGAGTCTGTGAAATCCCTACAAATATAACAAAAAAAATTGATGAGAAACAAGATAACAGTGGGAAACGAAAAAGTCATAATTGTTGTAGTGTTGTTCCTGCCCTTGATTTGTGCAGTTCGTTTGACTGTGACTCTACTGCCATATCTGGAAGCTTGCTGCCATAAACCATATTTAGGGATTTATGTTGGTGCTATTTGAGTTCTTGTTCAAAAGAATCACAGTTGGAAGCTCATTTTATGAAACTTCATTCACATGCATGGAGCCAAGAGGCCTCTTGAGACCTTTATCTCTCTTTTAGTTTTGTCTACTATTAGGTTGAGCTGAAGGTCAAGATAAGCCATCTCCATCTCTTGGTAGCCAACTGGTTTGTTGGATTTAATACTAACACAGTTACATGTTGAAACTAATCCCCTATGGTGCTGCCTACCTGTACTTATACTGAAATTAAAAGATAAGCCAACGATCAATGGCTGCTATTGAAGATAGTTTAGGTTTACATTAGGTTGGTTTTTTGGGTGTAGCAAGAGCTCTCCTCTACCCACGGTTTACACGTAATTCTACTAAGGTGATTTGGATTTTATTTTTTGTTGTTTAAAGGACCCCAACACATTCAACTATTCGGTAGTCACTGAAATCCTATTTGCATAAGAGTCAAGTATGATTGAGATTTCCACTTTTATTATGCAAAGCGTGCAACAACCAATTACTCCAAAGCCTTAAGCTATTGGAGAAGGCGTTATTTAATCTTTTATACTTTAACACTCCCCCCCCCCCCCCCCCCCCCCCCAATGTGTGGCCCCTCTTTCTAGCTTTGGCCTTGATGTAGCAAATGTTAGAGATTTTCAAAAATGATATTGGAAATTAAAGGAATTTTCACAAGTTATTTTTAAAATAGAAAAACAATTTTCAAACAGGACCGGTCGACCGCGAGTTCTCGATCGACCGCGAATTGGTTACTGGAAACATAAACAATTTTCAGAAAGGTTTGGCAGGTCGACCGCGGTAGCCCCGGTTGACCACGGTTCTTTGGATCTAAAAATAAATAAAAGGTCCAGAAGTCTAGCCCCTGTCGACTGCAGATGTTGGAAAATCTATCAATTAGGCAAAAATTGACATGGCTTTTCACTTCCGTTTTCAAACTTCTTTCATGTATTTTACTTCCCAACAGTCATGGATGATTTTCAAATACAAGTGACACTTTATGGATGATCCAAACACTTAAATCGCAAAGAGTTGCGATCGAATGGTCATTATTCAAACCAATCCAAGGGATGTCTTGAAGGAATATTTCTCTCAATGAAAAGACATCAAGTACTCTATAAAAAGAGCATAAATCTGTCTTTTCAAAGTAAAGACAAATACAGAAACAACAGTTATTGCTATACTTTTCTATCTCTCTAGCAATCTTCTACTTTCTTGTTTTCTCAAGTTAAGTTTTCATAAAACAGTGCACTAAAGACTGTTTTCTGCAGAAACAGTTTTATAAGTGATTTCTTTTAAGGCTTGAAGTTCTTAAAAAGGCGTTTTAGGTTTGATTCCGCTTGTGCAAAGCGTCATCAAACATTTGTAGGATATTCCTACAAGGCTTCATTGTATCTTGGAGGCAATTCGCGGATCCTCTTTGCACACAACTGGTGGGGGCAAAATTTATCGTAAAGAAAGCGATTACGCGCCTTGAAGCAACTTTGCAGATTACTATCTTCTCAACATTCCCACCAACAACAAATGTGGCCCCTCTTTTTGGGACTGGCCATTGCATGTGGATTTTTATTATCGAGGAGGTTTGAACCCAGGCATTTGCTCTGATACCATGTGAAACAACCAGCTACTCCAAAAGCGTTGTTGAAGAATGTGTTATTTAATCTTTTATACTTTAACACAAAGCAGTCATTGGACGGTTACTCTCCTCACGACCCACAATACTTGTGCTTGAGAGGGAATAGCTTGTGACTTTGCTTCCATCCCGTTTCCATCTACATCATTGTTTTCTTCTTCCTCAGAAATTCCAAATCGCCCCATGCACGAGCACAGAGCTAGGTGCTGCTCACACCAGTGGAACAAAACATGGCTTAAGCACTAGCATGCCATGCTCCCGTCTTCCATTGTGATCGGCCTCCTTTTTGAGAGAAAACATCAACGTTATCAAACATTATAAAGCCCTAGATCTACAACTCTCTCTCCCTCTCTGTCCATCCTCCGCGTCCTCTCTACGATGCAGAAGCTGAAAACGCTTGCCTCACTCAAAAACTCACCTCATTTTTCGTTCATCTAGGCCAACATACTTATTTACTTTGGCATAGCTATATCAGTTAGATTTTATGCATCCATGATGTATTGAAAATTGGCAATGGCTCAACACTAGAGCTGATAGAACATTGTTCTATCAAAACAAAAAGTAGAGAAGAAGATGATAGAAAAAGTGTAAAACGTTGAACTAATTCTAGGAAACTCATGCCTCCAATGTGCTGAAGCATTTATGTGATTATTTCTTTGCTGAATAGCTATACAAAATAGGAAACATAAATCAGCAAAATAGGAAAGGAAATTAAGGAAACCTACTAGAATATGGAAATAAAATAAATGAGGAACAACAATCTAAACGAAGGAAAACTAGTTCTAGCAAGAGCCTCATGTTGCTTTCCACCGTCACTGATTCTTCCCCCATTCCAAATCTATTGGCTGCTCTCTCTAAATACAGGCAATAAAACCTTATCTTCAATAAACTTAATACTAATAAGGCCATAAAATTCTAACATTTGAGCAAGCAAGGGGATGAGTGCGTGGCAAATGATGTAACTGCCAAGAGAGAACAGCCAAAGGGATTTTGCATGTGTAATCTCACCGGAAGTTATTACTTTTAATAGACGGGCAAAGTAAGGGTTTCACGACTGTTTGAATGATCAAAGGAACTTGACATGAATATGCCTCTCCATCATAGTAAAAAAATCAAGTAAATGAAGTGGCTAGTGTTGTGACTAATAAAGGTGACCAACTGAGTGTGCTAGAAACAATACTGATTGTGAGCAACTATGGGAAGACAACCTTTTCTTTTCTCTATGTGAGTTCATTCAAGACTTAGTATTCGTGCTGTTCTAAACTGTTACGAACCCAAATAGATTCGCAATGTGATCGATCTTCTTAGAGGGAAGATTGGCCTCTTGATTCACTTCGAAGGAGGGGTCAGTCCTCTATGTGCTAAAACACAATTTTAGGATAGATTTCTTCATTGATTTGAAAAAAGGCCACTTACATGTTATTTATAACAAATAGAAAACCTACTTGGCAGCTAATTGATTACTTTCTTTGGAAACTCCGACCCAAGCCAACCTAGATACCGTAACACTTGTTTCTAAGACTCCTACCCATACTAACAAGAAATCAAAATCCAAAATCCGGTAAATGTATGCCTGCAAAACCTACTTTTTTGTAGTGGAGAGATCATCCATTGACTGTTAACGAGCAACAAGTGTGGCTAAGGATGAATGAATTATTTTCTAACATAATACCGAAGGCAAGTAAAATTGTAAACTATGTGACTATTATAATCAACCAGGAAAATTTAGTGGGCTTAATCTTTAGCCCTAATAGTAAGAAGCAGTGCAACCCTCATTGTAATTATTTTTTATTTAAATAGAAACTCTGCAACCCTATTGGTAAGTAGCACTCTACCAAGCAAGTTTCTTACAAATAAAAATGACAAGGATGATGGAGGTTAGGTGTGATTTGTATTTTGAAATAAATCTTTTTGTTTTGATTTGCCGGTCGGCCGCCCTTAATGTAGAATTCCTCTCCCCTTATTAATTTGGGTCACGTAATATGGTTGAAAATTTATGGTAGGCATTGAATGCTCGGATTTGGAGATTTGGGTAATCTAAACGAGTCTTTAACTTGGTGAGGTAATGATGGGTTTCTTTAAGAAAGTTTGTTCTCTTGTTCGATACCGTCAAATGGATCTGCTAAAGCATTCCCTCAATCATAGCCCAACCCAAGCAGTCCTTCAAGTCGAGGATAGTCAACCCTAACCCAACCTGCCTTTAAATCTCTCAACCCAAACCCAACTCGTCTAACCTGTTTTTTTACAAATCGGGTCAGGTTGGGTCCAGGTTAACATTTGGCAAAAACAAAATAAATATATAAAAATAATACATGACCTTAAGATTTTGAAAATCACAGTGAAATTAGAAAATGGAGGCTAGGTTCGGGTTTAGTCGGATTGCCCAAGGCCTCAACCCTGACCAAACCCGAAATCTAGTTGGCTTTTCCCAACCCAACCCAAACTGAAATCAGGTTAAACCGATTTGGTTCGGGTTGAGGCCCACCCAAGTCGCACCCTACGTTCAAGTAGTATGTATCTATTTACAATATTG
Organism: Tasmannia lanceolata; assembly: GCF_043159265.1. Classification (NCBI taxonomy): domain Eukaryota; kingdom Viridiplantae; phylum Streptophyta; class Magnoliopsida; order Canellales; family Winteraceae; genus Tasmannia; species Tasmannia lanceolata. The sequence continues at coordinate 5,421,749 of NW_027518721.1, forward strand.
GCATAACTTTTGTACCTTGTGTTGGGTGTCAAATCGGGATTAACCGTTGATGAACGACGCGTGGCACTTCCGAATAATTAGAAACTGACCTACGGGAAAGATAATAAAGTCTTATCCTCTCCTTATAAGTAGCAACGACCGTATTTGGGAAACCGCCCCTCAAAGAGGTAATACTCCCTAAGGCGGTGGCTTTCCAAGTAAAGGAGTCCCATTGTTAGTAACTTACTTGTACAAAAAAACTTATCTCCCGGGGAAGTTGACCAATTAGGAAAGACTTCTAAAACAGTAAGATTCTAATTATCACGGACTCTATTCTCTATAAAAGGAACCCTCACCTTCATAATGGAACTACGTCTGACTTGATCCTCAAAAAAGGGGTACGTAGGCAACCTGGGAAGACCAAGTTCAGTTGCATCTTCCACCACCCCATAAACGCTCTCTCTTTCTTCATGAGTTTGTCTTGCTTAGAGATTGTTGATCCCGATTTCTGACTTGAGCGTCCGAGGGTGAGCCCGGAATCCCCCTCCGGGAGTCCGGAATCCATCACCGGCATCAACTAGCGCTGGCGACTACGCTGAGAAAACGAGGTTCTATCGTTCTTTTTCTTTTCTTATTTTGCATCAATGGTATATATATCATATTTGTAATAAAATATTAACATGAAAAAATAACAAAGAACCGGGTTCAACGGCTCTCTTTTACAAAAAGAAAGAATGTGCACTCGCCGTAATCTGAGGTATCGACGGTTTCCACCCACCTGTGCCTTTTCGGGCGGAGGTCAGGACCTGACGGAGACCGGAGAATTTCTCTTCCCTCGGATGGGATGGCACATGAGCCGAGTCACTGTTTGTTCATAGTAGCACAGTATTGCGAGGAAGGAGGTACGAGTTGTTTTGTTTTTGAAAAAGCAGTATAGGAAAAAGAGATCCGGGGAGTAAAGTTTTCGTCTGCTTAGAAAACCACTATCTGTTTGATATTTCCACCCTCCCCTATCTTTCTATAACATATGCTAGCCATTCGTCTTTTTCCCGGAAAAGATTTTCCTTCAATCAAATCCTTTTTGACATGAACTAACTTCCTAAAACACCGAGAGACTCCTTGAAAATTGGCTTCGACAGCTAATAATCATATTTTTTCACAAATGACGAAATTTGAATACACCTTAGAAAATTGGCTTCGACAGCTAGTAATTAATACTTTTATTTTTATTTTTGGCATCTCCCTATGGTGGAGGGAAAATCAAACATAAACCCCCATTTCTTATTTGTTTTCCTGGCATGGGTCGGACCCACCATTTTACATACCATAGTTCTTATGGTTTGATGTTGTGGGCCCTCCATTTTACACCCATGCATAGCATGGAATGCTAGCATAAAAAGAAAACTCAAAGCCGTGTTACACACTTACACTTACACACCTACACACGGCGTGAGAAAGTTCCTGTTTTAATAAACAATAGCCCTCTGTATGGACGTGATGACACACATCTATCAGATGAGAAGGGATTAGTTTTCATGATTAAGGAGACTTCTACCCCCCTGTTTCCAGTTTTTTTAATAAAACGGATACTTATCTACGAGGGTAAATTAAATCTATGAGAAGTCTTATTGCTTTGGGATCACGTGGCCAAAAATGGTGAGCCCTACCCATTGAGGTGGTGATACAGATGGTGGGCACCGCACAACCCAATGTTTAAGATGGTGGCTGCCCCATTCCATCAAAATCCAGGGTGGCCTCAACTCTGATCCCCTGTTTTAATAAATACAACCCCTTCTTTTACTCTTTGTTCTATGATCGGTTACAGCCCATTAGCACAAATGTTGATGATCACAACTGCTGATTTCCTCATGCTCACTAGAGAATTCATCCGGTCGTGATTGACAAAAAAATTTCTTTATATAACTCAAAAAGAACTCCATTAATACGATAGAGTATAAATCAACGGGCCAAATCATTGGTCGTGTCTATGTTCCCCGCTGTGTAGAATGAAATTACATGTGAATACTTTGTTTTGATAAGAGCACTCCATATTCCATTTCAAAAAAAAGAGCACTCCGTACTATTTCTGATCAGTTGTTGAGACCATATTCAAAATGGTAGTAGCCTTTAAAAGCTGATTGAAGAGATGCAAAATAAAGCGTAGAGTGCCATTATTGAAACAAAGGGATCACAACTGTAATCTACCGCCATTGATTACACCGAAATTAAATAATCCAAGCTCTTGGATTAAAGACGTTTTGGCCAATTTCAAAATTTTGGAGTAATTTGCTTATGATTTGTGTGGCTCCCTTGAGGCATCTAGCACATTCAGGGCATGAGGAACGTTCTGTAAAAAGACCAATGTGTGCACCATAGGCGTGTAGATGGCCCTCCAAAAGCACCTCCAAACGTCGGAGATCCAAATGCTCAAGAAGAGCATCCCTATGAAGACACTTCGATGCATCCCTCCCTGTCCGAGGCACAATTCTCCGGATTCCACAAGGATCAATGCCCACTGACATGCTCGGCAAAAGACGATCTAAAAAGAATAACCTGGTGGGGCATATCAACAACTTCAACAGAGGCATCACCAATATCTCCACCGCTCCTTCCTTCAACGCCACTCTCTGGCCGAGCTTCAAAGCTCCACTAAGGACAAGTTGAAAAGCTCTAAACCGAGCTTCGCTGATATGATCCAGCCGAGCTAAAGGAAATGCCTTCCTATGATGAAGCTGCACACATCAAAAGCAGCAAAATTATTCAGGACCATGGTATCACTTTCCTCTTTCATTTCATTTAACTTTCCTTTTTGCAGGAAATTAATATTTGCATGGGCCCTCATTCTAATAGAAACACTCCTCTTTTATTTCTTTAAAAGCTTGGTAGTTAGTTTGAGTGTAAAAACTTATTCCACTTGAAGTGTGTTTTTGTGTGAAAGATTTTTCAGTTTACAGATTCATATTCTCCAAATTCGAGAAATGATATCTCTATCTGTTAGGGCGTGCTGGCTTTGCTGAGCCTAAATAAAGAAGCTCCCCCATCGAGCAAAAGAAAGCATTGGCTAACTATATCTGTACTTCGGACGATCCGTGTAAGGACGGATTGGCCATACACCCAAGGGACGCCTTGAGGTAGACGGTCACCGACCCTCACCATCGCTGACTATCTACGATAACTGAGTTATGGAAATGCCCATACACTGGCCGTTTAAGGTCAGAAGAGGCTACTCTCCTCTCATTAAGTCAAAATCGTCACTTAGGATGAGCTTAGGCCGAACCTTTTAAGGTCGAAGAGCCAGAACAAAAGTCATCCGAGGAATCCTTCAATCATGCATTGCACTAACCAATCGAGCAAGGAATGGGCTATATGAGGTCACAAAAGTTCTCTGACTAGGACCCTATCGACTTGAGACTCGATGGAACCTTAATTCCCAACAGATGGAGAATTTGAGAAAATTTAACCAAGTAAGAAGTTCATTTTAGTTCATTCTATTTTTGTCCTTGTTATTGTTCTGTTTGATGCAGGAATTCTCTTTAATGTTTCTCTGGGTATCCCCAAAGGCGGTTCGATCATACGCCCAAGAGGTAGAAGGTCACCGACCCTAGTTAACCTCTTAAGGTTAACGCCCATCGGACGAGCTCTTAAGCCGATCGAGTAGGGTGAGGCACTTGTCCGACCAATGAGACAGGAGGACTCGATGCCATTACATCAATTAACCTCATAAGGTTAATGCCTACCGACCGAGTATATAAACCGGCCGAGTAGGGTGAGGCACTCGTCCGACCCAAAGACAGGAGGACCCGATGCCTAGATCTTCGGATCAACCAGATGATATGAGAAGTGCGACAGAGGTCGATCATCCGGAATACCACTAAAAATATCACTGGATATTGAGATCCCTCCCCATAAGGAAGCGCGGGTCAGTCGACTTCAAATTGATCAATCGAAGAAAGACGACCGACGTGCAAAGCACAAAGGGAACACCCATTAGTTGTTGCCTCTACAAAGCAACAATAGACCATATCCCTAATTAATATGAGGAAAAAGGAAAAATGACCGAACGTCTGACCCATTTCTCATAAAAGGGAACATGACCGAATGTCCGGCCCATTTCTTAACAAATGGAACAGGACCGAGCGTCCGGCCATCTCCTTACCTAGATCCCCCTTCTTATTTTTAAATGAGAAAAAGAGAGGAAATAACCAGCGTAATATAAAAGAAAACCCCGCCCCTCATAGAGGAAAGGCAGGAGGTTCATAAAAATAAAAGCACGAGTTCCATTCCCCCCATAGAGGTGAGGAATAAAACTTGTGTATAACGTCAACATAACAAGAGGTACCCATAAGTACCAAGCCAACGGTGCCAACAAAGGCACGGTCCTACAAAGTATGCACCCCATCATGGAGGTAAATATTATAGACCAAAAAGTAAATAAGTATTTTGCACTTCAAGTGCATCCAAAGAAGAGCTTATAAAATTAACAGAAAAACTTTATTAAAAAAGTTTCTACCCAAAAGAGAAACCTAAGGATCTAGGTCGATAACCAACGGAGAGTCGGTAACGACTTCGTCGGCCTTGGGAGGACAAAGGGAACACCCAGAAATCCTAGCCTTTTTAAAGGTATGGTAGAGTGTGTTTCCTCTCCCTAAAGCCCCAAGTGAGGAAGCTTTATTCCGACCTTTTAAGGCCAGGAATCATAGAGCTTCACCTCATCTCCGGATTCTCCATAAAAACTCCACCCAGCTCAACTTATAAGTAAGCCGAGGAAGAGAGTTTAAAAACTGCCAAGGGACGAAGCATCACTTCATCCTCCTAAGATTGAAGCTCGAAAGCTCAAAATTGTCTCACCATTCAGAACACATCCGACCTTCTTACTCTTAAGTAAGTAGAGGAAGTAGTATATTCAAAAATTCACTAACTTAAGAAATTCGGACATGCTAAGGATAGACTCCACGCTTCTGAATTTCATGTCATCGAACTTCTGTAAGCTCGGTCAAGCATCTAAAAGCCACCTCATTAAAGGTTGGTACCAAAAGATCTTAAAAGATCTCCAAAGCCAAGAGCTACTTCCTTGACCCAAAGATGGGTCAAGGAAGTGGGGGGCAATATGTTGGGGGTAAAATCACGATTAACCGTTGATGAACGATGCGTGTCACTTCCGAGTAATTAGAAACCGACCTACGGGAAAGATAATAAAATCTTATCCTCTCCTTATAAGTAGCAATGACCGTATTTGGGAAACCGCCCCTCGAAGAGGTAATACTCCCTAAGGCGGTGGCTTTCCAAGTAAATGAGTCCCATTGTTAGTAACTTACTTGTACAGGGAAACAAGATATCTATTGAAAATAGATATAAACTTCTCTCCCTGGGAAGTCGACCAATCAGGAAAGACTCCTAAAACAGTAAGATTCTAATAATCATGGACTCTATTCTCTATAAAAGGAACCCTCACATTCATAATGGAACTACGTCTGACTTGATCCTCAAAAAAGGGGTACGTAGGCAACTTGGGAAGACCAAGTTCAGTTGCATCTTCCCCCACCCCATAAACACTCTCTCTTTCTTCATGAATTTGCCTTACTTAGATATTGTTGATCCCAATTTCTGACTTGAGCGTCGGAGGATGAGCCCGGAGTCCCCCTCCGGGAGCCCTTCTAACGTTGTTTTCTATGAGCGTAGGCAACCACAGATCGGAGCTCTATCAACCAAGCAGACGGATCCATCTACAATGCTCGCTCGATTCTCAGGTACGAATTTTGGCATCATCACCGTGGACCACACAAAATAAATTCAACTTAGTCTTTCCAAGACAACTAGCGTGTACCCTAAGAACGGGAAGCTCATTGTAACACAGGAGGCCCACTTTTACTCGCACACACACATATATCTACTACTACTACTACTATATTTATGTATATAGATAGATGGACGAAAGTGTTTCTAGTCGGTCGGCTAGAGAACCTTCTCTAGTCCGCCAACCAAAAACACAGTGGGCTCATGTTTTTTGGATGATCCAAAGCATTCAATTGATGGACTCTGGCATAGATATGGTGTGCCCAAAAAATCAGCTCCATAGGATCATCCTAGCTTTTCGATTTGTGGAGGTTAAAAATGGACAGTGTAGGTTAAAAACACAGTGAGCCCATGTTGTTTTGATGATCCAAAGCATTCATTTGATGGGCCCTGACATAGATAGGATGTGCCTAAAAAATCATCTCCATAGGATCATCCTAACCCTTTGATTTATGGAGGTTAAAATGGACGCGTATAAACTCCACAAATCTGTCCATTTTTAACCTCCATAAATCAAAGGGTTAGGATGATCCTATGCAGCTGATTTTTTGGGCACACCTATCTATGCCAGGGCCTATCAAATGAATGTTTTGGATCATCCAAATAATGTGGGCCCACTGTGTTTTTTTGTCGGCGGACTAGAGAAGGTTCTGTAGCTGACCGACTAGAAACACTTTATAGCTAGAGAAAAAAGGAATTTCTTTTCTTTTTATGTGAGATTTACACATCAGCATTACTCTTTTACCATTAACCCTTTTGCTGATATCTAACATCTATCTATATGAGAAATTATTTTAGGGTAAAATTGTAATCTACATACGAAAAGTGCCGACCCGAGTATCTGTCTATGACAATTACGAAAAAAAACTACCAAGAAGAGGTAAAGACATATGACAATGACGAAAGACTACTTTATATTACTCATGCAGGAGGACACTTGCAAAAGATTGACGGATTCGGGGCACTTGAAGAGGAACAACAATTATGGAAACCTCTATCGATTGGAGGGCTAGGATCAGCCTACATCGATTGGACGGCTGGGATCAACCTATGGAAATGATTTTATGGGCACAACCGATTGATGTTGGGTTCCATCACATGGACGGTTTGGATCAACCTATAACCCGCTATAGATCGGAGGGTTCGGATCAACCTATGAAAATTATTTTTGGGGTACAACCTATGTAGGCAGTGGCCCATCTAATGGACGGTTTGGATCATCCTATGGTACGGGCCATACCGTACATTTTAATAAAGTGAGGAGTGCGATCATCAAAATACGGTGAGTAGTGCAAATAAAAAATATGGTAGTGAGAACATTAGCACTATATATAGTTTGAAACCATCGTTGTTACTTAGATGTTCCCACGCGGGTTGGGTTCAACCCGAATTTGGGTTGGGTCGGGTTAAGCTGTTTCACAAATCGGGTTGGGTTGGGTTGGGAAAAATCAACCCGAATTGGAAATCAGGTTGGGTTGTCGGGCAACCCGACCCGACCAGAAACCCGAATTTGGATTCCATCTGAAGAAGTTCTGTGTATGTGTTTTTCTTTTTCAACATTGAAATAGTCTCCAAAGTCCACAATGGACGGTTTGGATAATCCTATGGTGCGGGCCATACCGTACTTTAATAAAGTCAGGAGTGCGATCATCAAAATATAGTAGTGCGGATAACATTTCCCTTTGTTAATTATTAGTTCCTGTTTGGTTTGGATTTTGAGAACCGATTATGAGTTAAAAACTGATTATTAGTGACTCACTATTGGTTCTTAAAATCCAAAACAACCCGGCTTGAGTTGAGGTGGTCAACAATTGGTACCATATCAAATCGGGTCAACCCGACCCGACCCAACCGGAATTGGAAATCAGGTTGGGTCGGGTTGAGGAAATTGCAAATCGGGTTGGGTCGGGTTGAACCCAGTTGGGTTGGAAATCGGGAACTACTTTTCCTTATTCACTATGTGCGGGTCAAATTACGAAAAGTTTGATATTATGAATGCAGGACACCTATAAAAATATTGACGAATTCTTGGCAACTTAAGAGGAACAACAAATATCGAAACCTCTATAGATTGGAAGGCTAGGATCAGCCTATGGAAATTATTTTACAGGCACAACCTATTTATGTTGTGTTCCATCACATGGATGGTTTAGATCAACCTATGATGTGGTCTGTACAATTCTTTGTCGGCCCGTGCATCGCACGGGGTTTTTTGCTAGTGTCTATATATATATATATATATATATATATATATATAGAGAGAGAGAGAGAGAGAACGGTTTCTACACACAAGTGTAGATAAGTTATTTACACACTAGCTTAAAATACAGTGGGCCCACATTGTTTGGGTGATCCGAAGCAGTCATTTGATGGGCCCTCACATAGATAGGGTGTGCCCAAAAAATTAGCTTCATAGGATCATCCTAACCCTTCGAACCGTAGAGGCAAAAAATGGACAGATTTGTGAAGGTTTATACACGTCCATTTTACCTCCACAAATCGTTGGGTTGGGATGATCCTATGAAGCTGATTTTTTGTGGACACCCTGTCTATGTGAGGGCCAATCAAATGAATGGTTTGGATAACCCAAACAATATGCCCTCAACTATATTTTAAGCTACTGTGTAGATAACTTATCTACACTTGTGTGTAGAGACCGTTTTCTCATATGTATATCTATCTATCTACTATAATAAGCCGGGACGAAATTCAGGCTTTTTTCAATTGTTTAATTTCCCACGTGGAATTTTGTGGGCGTTTTTGGTCACTGCTTTCCGTTCGAGCCGTCAAAACAAATTCTGATTTCCTTACTTACCCCTGCAAAAAAGGCAATTTCCTTTGCTACGCTCTTTTTCTTATCCCAATTTTCTGTGAGAGATATTTCTTCTTCCTCCAACAGAGATACGTCTCCTTTCTTCTCCAATAGAAATCCCATCTCAGATAATAAATATATCTGCAAATTTTAGGCCTTTTATTGCTTTTGGATTTTCGGTGATTTTTAGCTTGATTGAGGTACAGATTTTTGCAATCTTTAGAGCTGTTATTGTTTTAGGGTTTGCTTTATTTTTAGGGTTTACAATCTTGATTTAGGTCAAGTTTTTACAGATCTTGAAATATGGTTCGTAAAATAAAGAATTTATGGGCGTTTATTTCTTTAGGGTTTGTATTTGTAAAGCTGAATGTGGTAAGATGGGTGTCGCCACATGGCACCCCTACTGCATTCCGAAATTTAAAAACGTTTCATAATTTAACTTCGAGTTCCCACAACGCATGGAATTCCAAAAGCTATAAAGTAGATGTGGTAAACTGGGGTGTTGCCACGTGGTACCCCCACTGCATTCCAAAATTACAATGCGCTTCATAATTGAACTTCGAGTTCCCACAACGCATGGAATTCCAAACGCTATTTTGACGCTATTTAAAAGCTCAACTTGGAGTTACCAAAACGCTTAGAATTCCAAACGTTATTTTGATGCTATATTTTAGGATTTTCTTTCAATTAATTGCTATTTAATCTGTAAGCCTTGATTTTAGTTTTTTGTTTTGTTTTTTGTAATCCCATATATTAATCATTTGGTGAAACGAATATAATCAACCCTTGATTTTACGCCTTTTTTTTAAACCAATATAGGAATCGTCTGTAAGCCTTGATTTTAGGTTTTTTGGGAATCCCATATATTAAGCATTTAAGCGTATGGTGAAACGAATATGATAAACACCTGATTTTAGGCATTTTTTTACGTATGATATCAATTAATTCAGGCTATTTAATCTGTAAGACTTGATTTTAGGCTTTTTTTTGGAATCCCATATTTTAATCGTATGGTGAAACGAATATAATCAACCCTTTGATTTTAGGACTTTTTTTAAAACCAATATAGGAATAGTTTGTAAGACGTGTCACCCCGAAATTTAAAAATGCTTGCATTTCCGTATTTAAAAAACATCTTTTTTTAAGGATATTACTGCAAGGAATTCCAAAAGTTACTCTTTCCAAATTACATTTCACATTTCCAAATTACGCCCTATGCATCACACAGGACTGCAACTAGTATACTATATAGCAGAAGAGAACAGGAGAGATTTTTCTGAATTTCTACAAAAAACTGTGGATTTAGCACGTCGCAGGTTGGGAAAGTCAAATATTTTTTTCATCTTTTTTGAAAAATCTATTACAGTGACAAGTGGACTTTCGCCGCATTTCTCTCGAAATAAACCTCTCTAATTTCCGAATTTCCCTCTTAATCCCCTTTGCGTGTCTTACTTTGGGTCTTCAGAAATAAAATCCCATCCCGTGGGGCCGACTTCGTCATGATGACGTTTTGTTTGTTTTGAGTCTTCTGCCTGATTTTTTGACAGTATGCAGCTGCTATAATTTTGAAATTCCCATCTTATCCTTATATACGCCTCAATCTGTCGATATTCCACATTTCCACCCACCCACGTCTTCTCTCTGAAAAACAAAAATTGGTAAACAATGAAAGGGAAACCCATTTCGTCGTTGTCTTTTGCATGTGAAGACATGCAATCCACATCAGATGAATTAAAATGCATAAAACAAAAACTTTTATATGATGTAAACTCTAATGGTAATATTCTTTAACCTCAATTGTTGCCCATCAGATGGACGATTTTGATCATCCTATGATCAAAATATTTTCTGATGGCAAAATTTTCTTTGAAAATTATAATTGCTCTAAATTGCTAAAGCAAAAATGGTTCAAGGAAATTAGTTTTCCTTTGGATTGCAAGAAAAATGGTTCATGTGAGAACAGGCAAATTTGGTCATTTTTATTCAATCCATCTGAGGTGGCTGTTCTCACATGCAAAAGCCACCCACGAAATAGCTTTCCGAGAAATTGTTTAAGAACTTTTTTTCCTTTTTCAAACTTTTCTAGCCCTGTTTGGATTGCAAAAAAGCTATTTCTGATGGAAAAACTTTCATGCGAAAAACTTTTCTTTCCAAGATTTAGAGGGATATTTCCCATCCCACTTATTTTGTCTGTTTTGTATTATAATTTTAGAGGCTTTGTTAAGCTATAATCATGTGCCTTGCTTCCTTTTAACTTCTTTGAATCAAAACTAAGTTCTAATTGAAATAATTATAATCAATGTATTACTTTTTTTTTGTCAAATAACTACGAAGGCGTCCTTTTATAACCATTAAGATTTTTTTCTCGCCCGTGCATCACGCGGGGTGCTTTACTAGTTTATATATATATATATAGAGAGAGAGAGAGAGAGAGCGAGGGAGAGAGAGAGAGAGAGAGAGAGAGAGAGAGAGAGAGAGAGAATAGAGTTCCTGCGCAGCTGCTCAGATAGCTTATCTGAGCAGCTGCTTCAAAAACTCATGTGGCCCACATTTTTGGGATGATCCAAAGCATTCATTTGAAAGGCCCTTCCATGGATAGGGTGTGTACAAAAAATCAGCCCTATAGGATCATCCTAACCCAATCAAAAGTGGAGGGGGAAATGGACAGACACTGTTTCTGACCATGTTTTCCCTCCACAAATGGCAGGGTTAGGATGATCCTAAAGGGCTCATTTCTTGTACACACCCTATCCATGTTAGGGCCTTACAAATGAATGCTTTGGATCACCCAAAAAATGTGGGGCCACATGAGTTTTTGAAGCAGCTGCTCAGATAAGCTATCTGAGCAGCTGCACACGAACACTCATATATATATATATATATATATATATATATAGAAGAATAAGATTGTACGCTCGACCGTACCTAAAGTTAGGTACGGTAGAGTGCCAAATCACATGGGTCCCACATTTTTGGTGAGCATCTAAACCATTCATTTGCAAGGCCCCATCATAGATAGGGTGCATACCAAAAATCAGCTCCATAGGATCATCCTAACCCATCCATTTGTGGAGGCCAAAATGGACAGACAGTGTTTGTCCACAAATCTGCCCATTTTGGCCTCCAGTTTTGGAGGGGTTAGGATGATTCAATGGTGCTGATTTTTGGTATGCACCCTATCTATCATGGGACCTTGCAAATGAATGGTTTAGATGCCCACCAAAAATGGGGCACCCATGTGATTTGGCACTCTACCATACCTAACTTTAGGTACGGTCGAGCGTACAATCCTTTTCCTCATATATATATATATATATAATATATATATATGAGGAAAATGATTGTGAGCTTGAAGCTCATATAACTTATATGAGCTTGAGGGCCCAAACACATGTCGGCCCACATTGTTAGGATGATCCAAAGTATTCATTTGAAAGGCCCTTACATAGATAGGGTGTGTACAAAAAATCAGCTCCATAGGATCATCCTAACCCATCCAAAAGTGGAGGGCAAAATGGACAAACACCGTTTGCCACAAATCTGCCCATTTTTCCCCTCCGCTTTTGGAGGGGTTAGGATGATCCAATGGAGCTGAATTTTGGCACAGACCCTATCTATGATGGGGCCTTGCAAATGAATAGTTTGGATCACCACAAAAAATGTGGGACCCATGTGTTTGGGCCCTCAAGCTCATATAAGCTATATGAGCTTCAAGCTTACAATCATTTTCCTCGTATATATATATATATATATATATATATATATATATATATATTTATGAGGAAATGGTTTGTGAACAGAGCAGCTGCTCATATAAGCTTATTTGAGCAGAGCTCACAAACCAAGGGGGGCACAGTTTTGGGGGATCCAAAGCATTCATTTGGAAGGCCCTTCCATGGATAGGGTGTGTACCAAAATTCAGATCAATAGGATCATCCTAACCCAATCAAAGGTGGAGGGGAAAAGGGACAGACACTGTGTGTCCATGTTTCTGCACATTTTGTCCCTCCACAAATGGCAGGGTTAGGATGATCCTATAGGGCTGATTTTTGGTACACACCTTATCCATGGAGGGGTCTTCCAAATGAATGCTTTGGTCCCCCCCCCCCCCACCCCAAAAAAAAAAAATGTGGGGCCACATATGTTTGTGAGCTCCTGCTACCAATAATAATCATTAGGTATTAAAGTTTTGGAGGAAAATTATGACAAAGTGCTTGAAAGTCGCAAAATTACGGAAAAAAGTACCGAAACGGGTACCTATATATGACAATTACGGAAAAAACTACAAAGAAGAGGTATAGAAATATGACAATTACGAAAAAACTACTTTTCTTGAATAATTTTTTGAGGATATTACGAATTCGGAACTCCTTTAAAATTATTTACGAATTCCGAGCACCTTAAGAGGAACAACATATTATGGAAACCTCTAGATTGGAGGGCTAGGATCTATGGAAATGATTTTACGGGCATAACCTATTTACGGGTGTAACCTTTGTCGGCCCGTGCATCGCACGGGATATTTTACTAGTATATACTGTATAGCAGAAGATAAAAGGAGAGAATTATTTGAATTTCTCCCAAAATTCTAATAGAATTACACATCACATTTTTTGACTTTTTTTAACAAAGGCACCCATTCAACCCACATATTTTCAATCCTACCCCCTCCTTTATGCTTTTTAATAAAGGCACCCATTAAAGCCACATAATTTCAATCCTACCCCCCTCCTTATGCTTTTTTAATAAAAAAACAGTGGACAAAGTCAACATAGTGAATGTTTTTTCTTTGTTAAATTACGGATTGGGTACATATGTTACATAATACTACGGATTTTTGTGAATAGATTGTATAATACTACGGATTCAGGACGCCTTTCAAAATATTGACGAATTCCAAGCACCCAACAAAGAACTATACGGACCACATCATAGGTTGATCCAAACCGTCCATGTGATGGAACACAGCAGAAATAGGTTGTGCCTGTAAAATCATTTCCATAGGCTGATCCTAGCCCTCCAATCTATACAAGTTTCCATAATATGTTGTTCCTCTTAAGGTGCCTGGAATTCGTCAATATTTTTAAAGTTGTGCAGAATTCGTAATATCCTCAAAAAATTACTAAGGAAAGGTAGTTTTTCGTATTTGTCATATTTCGATACCTCTTCTTTGTAGTTTTTTTCGTAATTGTCATATACAGGTAGCCGTTGTCCTTAATTTCCCTCCAAAACTATACGTAATGATTATTATTGCTAGCTTCTTTCGGTACTTATTATTGCTAGCCATCTTTCAAGAAATAGTATTTATGTGCAGTTTTCACCACTCTAATAAGACAAATCTATGAACACATACATTTGCAAAGGATGGGCAAGACGTAGCCTTTGGAGAAAGTGGCTAGCAAATCATGATTTGCTTTTTCAAATAATTCAAAAAATGAGTAGGATTGAAATTATGTGGCTTTAATGGGTGCCTTTGTTAAAAAGCATAAAGAGAGGGTAGGATTGAAAATATGTGGGTTGAATGGGTGCCTTTGTTAAAAAAGTAAAAAAAAAGTGATGTGTAATTCTCATAGAATTTTGGGAGAAATTCAAATAATTTCTCCTTTTCTCCTCTGCTATATATATATATATATACTAGTAAAAAAACCCCATGCGATGCACGAGCCGACAAAGAACTGTACGGATCACATCATAGGTTGATCCAAACAGTCCATGTGATGGAACATAACATAAATAGGCTGTGCCCCAAAAATCATTTCCATAGGTTGATCCTAGCCCTCCAATCTATAGAGGTTTCCATAATATGTTGTTCCTCTTAAATCGGATGGTTAAGATCACCCTATAGATTTTTTATTAAAATAGCATAGGAGGGGGCTAAGATTGAAATTATGTGCTTTAATGGGTGCCTTTGTTAAAAAGTATAAAGGAGGGGGTAGGATTGAAAATATGTGGGTTGAATGGGTGCCTTTGTTAAAAAAAGTCAAAAAAGTGATGTGTAATTCTAATAGAATTTTCAAATAATTCAAAAAATCCTTTTGTAAGCCCAATGGTTCCCACCTTGGCATTCCCATTTTCTTTTGATGATTCCAATACACAAATGATTTTATATCACTAATGTGTTTGTATGTCTAAGTTGTAGATCATGATTGTATTAAGACAAGATTGCTTGGATTAAGGCCAAAAAGCTCTCATTGGCATTAGGAAGGCCAAAGACATCGGAGATCCAAGACGCATGAAGACTTGAAGCATCGCAATTGAAGATCGAAGTCGTTTTAGAATGTAAAGATCTAATCCTCGTTTAGATTTTAAGAGGCATAAATAAGTATCCACACACCCTAAATGCTTAAGTGGTTGTCCTTGTGGTGTTGCAACAATTTGGAACCCTCATAACAATCCCACTTGGTGAAGATTTGGAAGCCCAAAACAAATAAGAAACAAGAATTGAAAATCTGCTGGACATAGGCTTCTCTGATCTCCGAGAGAATTCTCGGAACTCCGAGAAATTCCTCGGAGCTCCAAGATTTGGTCCAGTAACATTTTCTTATCTTCTGTTTCATTTCCCGGAACTCCGAAAGAAATTCTCGGAACTCCGAGAAAATCTCTCGAAACTCCGAGACACTAGTTCGGGAACAAAATTATAGCCGTTGGGGTTTTTGCCAGAATTACCACTATGCCCCCAAACCGTCATATTTTGGGTTTTATATATATATGGGTATTCTAAACTTCCCAACTATCAATCCTAACACTCTAAAAACCTATTGGAATATCCTAAGAGTGTATTAAGCTTGTTTATGCCTCTCATCCTCTAGAATTAGGATTTGGATCATAGGCTCAAATTTGTACATCTTCTTCAAACTTTGTAAACCCTTGTGAGGGATTTTTTGTTTCTTTCTTTCTTTATCAAGACGATTGTATTTGGGCGAGTGTTCGGAGAAGCGGAGCCCACTCTCCGTGGTGAGGATTGCCACCAAGGTTAAAGGCAATTGGAATTGTAATCGGCACCGATCTTCGCCGAAGTTAAAAAGATCAAATAGTGAAGCCATGAACGGGTTTGGTTGGTGGAGTGGAGTAGGCCTCGCATTTTGAGGACCAAACCACTTTAAATCTCGGGTGCACTCTCTCTTAACTCTTGCTTCATATTTGCATTGCACTTAGGATTTAACTTATGTGCTTAATTGCCTCTTTGATCTCTTAAATCTTCAAAATTGGGTTAGACTTTTCAAAAGCTTAAAACTGTTTAGGAACCTAATTTTCCCTCCTCATAAGTTGCCAATAGAATAGTAGTCGGGCCTACCCTTGGAATTTCACCTTTCCTTTTCTCTTCTCCTATATAGATATTGTAGAGACCCCATTTTGACCTGACCCAATTTTCCGAGATCGAATAAAATCCTGAAGCCCGAATCCCAAGAAATTTAAGCCGAGTTGCCCCCCCAATTCTGATTTTTATCACAAAACCAAAGCAAAAGAGAGGTTAATTATCCAGCCAGGGTGTGCCATTATTAATACCGTATGCATTGAAGCAGGGCCCAAATGCTTACCCGTGTCCTTTCATAAGCCACTCCTTATAGTGGAAAAGTAGTTGCAAATATCCTATGTAGGGGGTTGTCCTTGGAATATGGGGGGGTTGAAGTACATAATTTCCCATGTAAAAAAAAGGGCATTCTTGAGAATTTAGGTGGCTTCCTTCACAAGCAATCTTTGGTGGCCATTGGATCAAATGAGTGGGCTAGGATCATGTATAGGAAAGAGAATCTTCACCCTGCTTTTCACTTGGACCACCTCATGTACCTCAAATGAATAGCCATAAATTCACTAAGACGGGTTGTCCAAGTAAATAAAGGGGGGCTGATTATGTCATTTCCCTTTATAAAACCCAAATCGAATTAGGGTTAAAGGGGATCCCGATTTCGTGCTAAGGAGAGAGAGGGAGAGAAATAACAGAGGAA
This sequence comes from Tasmannia lanceolata, assembly GCF_043159265.1. Taxonomy (NCBI): domain Eukaryota; kingdom Viridiplantae; phylum Streptophyta; class Magnoliopsida; order Canellales; family Winteraceae; genus Tasmannia; species Tasmannia lanceolata. The sequence continues at coordinate 5,438,279 of NW_027518721.1, forward strand.
AAAAATCTCCTCAACCCGAACCCTCTTCTCCACCATCTCCGGCCAACCCATTTCGGCTTCTCTGACCACCACCACTGTAGAATCCGATCGATTGCCATTGAATCCGGCCTCCCAAGCTTTTACCCGCGTCCATCTCCTCCATCAAAACCCCATTCTCACAACCTCATTTCCTTTCCCAAATACCATTAAAACCCACTTGAAATCCCCTATTTTCATAAGAAGTAGAGAGGAGGGATCAGATTTTTTTTCACCCAAAAATATCCTAGCAGAGAGAGAGAGACTTACAGAGAGAGAGAGAGCTGCCATCTTCATCTCTTCCGGCTAGAATCCAGCAAGTCCATCCCACTCCGGCCGGCCATTATACCACTCACCCCCACTCCTCTTCCCCTCCTACCACTAAAACCCAGCAACCAAACCCCTATCTCCACCATCTTCTTCTTCTTTTTCTTCTTCTCAACCTCCGATAACCTTCTCCGGTGGGTTTGCCAGAATCCCAACCGAGAACCTCCATTGCCGACCCCTTCAAACCCTCTCCACCATCCCAACCGAGAACCTCCATTGAAAGAGAGGAGTCGGAGTTATCCGGATAGCTAAACATATGGATTTTCAGCAATGGTCTGTATAGCTATCGCCTGATGAAAAGTAGTTTCACCGTGATTTCAGATTGGGTGAAAAGTAGTTTCCCCTTTAATTGGAAGATTGGGCAAAACGTAGTTTCTCCGTTGATTGAAAGATTGGGCAAAAAGTAGTTTCCCCTTTGATTGTAAGATTGAGCGAAAAATAGTTTCCCCGTTGATTGTAAGATTAGGAGAAAAGTAGTTTCCCCGTTGATTGAAAGATTGGGCGAAAAATAGTTTCCCCTTTGAATTGGAAGATTAGGTGAAAAGTAGTTTCCTCTTTGATTGGAAGATTGGGCGAAAAGTAGTTTCCCCGTGATTTGGAAGATTTTGGAAGAGAAAAGTAGTTTCTCATAGATAGAGTTTTTGGAGAAAAGTAGTTTCTCAATTATTGGAAGCTTTTGGAGAAAAGTAGTTTCTCATAAATAGAAATTTTTGGAGAAAAGTAGTTTCTCAGAGATAGAGAGGAGAGAAAAGTAGTTTCTCATGATGGGAAGAGAAGAGAGAAAAGTAGTTTCTCAAGAATGGAGTTTTTAGAGAGAAAAGTAGTTTATCAAAGATAGAGTTTTTGGAGAAAAGTAGTTTATCGGAGATAGAGATTTTGGGGAAAAGTAGATTCTCATTAATAGAGTTTTTTAGAGAAGAATAGTTTCTCATTGATGAAGAATGTGAGAAAAGTAGTTTCTCATGGCTAAGAGGGTTTTGGAGAAAAGTAGTTTCCCGTGATTATGAAGTTTGTTGGAAAAGTAGTTTCCTTTTCGTTTTGATTGTTTGTGTGAAAAGTAGTTTTCTTTTGATTTTGATGGTTTGTATAACAAAAATAAATAAAATTTCCTTTTGATTTAAAAGTTTTGAGAGAAAAGTAGTTTCTTTGGATTTAGAATTTTTGTTTAAAAGTAGTTTCCCCATTGTTTTGAATGCTTGAGGTGGAAAGTAGTTTCACCGATATGATATGTTTTGTCGAGTTAAGAGTTTCAAGAGAGGCCATCTCATTGAGATGTAATGATTGCCGAGTTAAGAGTCGGAGAGAGACTATCTCACCTATGCTTGCAGTCTTAGAGTCTTGTTGAAAAGCCATATTACTATTTTACCTTTGTGAATACCATTTCAGAATCAAAACCCAAAAATTTGTTTTTGTTTTTTTGGGTCGGCCAAAATGCGTTGTCTGTTCAGCTTTGGCATTCGCGTGGCAAGCACGCTCTGCCAAAGAGGGGCATTTGTAGACACCCCATTTTGACCTGACCCAATTTTTCGAGATCGAATAAAATCCCGAAGCCCGAATCCCAAGAAATTTAACCCGAGTTGCCCCCCCAATTCTGATTTTTATCACAAAACCAAAGCAAAAGAGAGGTGAATTATCCAACTAGGGTGTGCCATTATTAATACCGTATGCATTGAAGTAGGCCCCAAATGCTGACCCGTGTCTTTCCTAAGCCACTCCTTATAGTGGAAAAGTAGTTGCAAATATCCTATGTAGGGGGTTGTCCTTGGAATAGGGGGGTTGAAGTACATAATTTCCCATGTAAAAAAAAGGGCATTCTTGAGAATTTATGTTGCTTCCTTCACAAACAATCTTTGGTGGCCATTGGATGAAATGAGTAGGCTAGGATCATGTATAGGAAAGAGAATCTTCACCCTGCTTTTCACTTGGACCACCTCATGTACCTCAAATGAATACCCATAAATTCACTAAGAGAGGTTGTCCAAGTAAATAAAAGGGGGGCTGATTATGTCATTTCTCTTTATAAAACCCAAATCGAATTAGGGTTAAAGAGGATCCCAATTTCGTGTTAAGGAGAGAGAGGGAGAGAAATAACAGAGAAAAAAAAATCTCCTCAACCCGAACCCTCTTCTCCACCATCTCCGGCCAACCCATTTCGGCTTCTCTGACCACCACCACTGTAGAATCCGATCGATTGCCATTGAATCCGGCCTCCCAAGCTGCTACCCGCGTCCATCTTCTCCCTCAAAACCCCATTCTCACCACCTCATTTCCTTTCCCAAATACCATTAAAACCCACTTCAAATCCCCTATTTTCGTGAGAAGCAGAGAGGAGGGATCAGATTTTTTTTCACCCAAAAATATCCTAGCAGAGAGAGAGAGAGCTGCCATCTTCATCTCTTCCGGCCAGAATCCGTCAAGTCCATCCCACTCCGGCCGGCCATTATACCACTCACCCGCACTCCTCTTCTCCTCCTACCACTAAAACCCAGCAACCAAACCCCCATCTCCATCATCTTCTTCTTCTTTTTCTTCTTCTCAACCTCCGATCATCTTCTCTGGTGGGTTTGCCGGAATCCCAACCGAGAACCTCCATTGCTGACCTCTTCAAACCCTCTCCACCATCTTCTCCGATTCAACCCCATTTCCACCTCTATCTTACCCTATTTTCCTTCCATTACCACAACCCTTTTTTTTTAGATCTAATCCCCATTTTCACCTCCTTGAAATTTTCGAACACATGCCATTTCCCCATAAGCCTATTCTCAAAAACCCATTCCCAACAGCCCAAAATCCGAAACCCCATCATCCACCATCATCTCTTCCCTTGATTCCCATCACTCTTCGGTAGCGGCATCAACAAATTCCTTGATCATAGAGCTCTATTAAGGGAATCTGAAGAGAATCTGAAGATCATTCACTATTGAAATTCAGGTAGTGGTCTTCATATTGCTTTATTTTGTTCTCAATCTATGGTTCTTGTTAATTGATGTAGGGTAGAATTTGCAATTTCCATTTTCATAAGAATGCATGTTCTTTTTTAGAATGAATTTGGAGATGTTAATGAGTTGGGTTAAAATTTCTGAAGTTCATTTGTTTGGTTTCTAAGCAAAGTTTATAGAATCCCATATGTTGTTCTGAAGAATTTTAGAAATTCCATGTTCCATCCCTGCTGCCTGGTAGAGTAGATGTATTTAGTCTTGACTGGAATTTCCTTTTAGAGGAAAGACCCTACTGTGTTTTTGCCTTCCAAGCAATTTGGCCAAATTATAAACTTCAGATATTTGATTTTAACTCCATATTTAAGGTCAGCTCTATTGTTGAGTGTTGATGTCATTGATTCTTAAATTTAGGTTATGCGATTTGACCTTTAGCTTGGTCTGATGTGCAATGAAAAATTCAATTGCCTTCATAAAAATGGACTAATGAAATTCAGCATTGCCATGTTCTAAAGTTGCAGCTCACAAGCTTGAATTCATGAGTACATTACTCCATTTGTCTGGAAATTGATTTCATTTGAAATGAGAGGATGATTTTGGAATATCTATGTAACCACATTTTAATGATTCATGAGCTCCTCTTTCCCTTCCATCCTTTTGATTGACATGTGAGAATGATAGAGATGTTTGAGTTTCAACTAATGGAAGCCCTTGCACACCTTGATGTTGTTTCTCATCATTATGTTTTAAATACAATTTGATCAATGTTTTCCACTCAAATATATGATCACTATTTCATTTTTATGGAATCAGTAGCTCATGGAAGCCTTGGATGATAGGCTTTAAAAAAAAAAAAAGTTTCATGCATGCTGTCCTGTTTTGAATTTGCTCCTTTTCAACCTCAAATGCTGAAAACATCCAAAACAAACATCTCAATCTTGTAGATCTCGTCGAGCCGGTCAGTTCGACCTATGGTGGCCCAAATTTGGCCAAAAGACGAGAGTTGTGCCCGTTTAAAGTTTTCAGTGCATAATGTTGTTTTTGTTCAGTTTTTTAGAAATTATCGTGTCGAGTAACTTTTGGGCTACTTCTGGCGGGAATTACTCAAAACTGTCAACTTGAAAAGTGTTCGTTATAATATTTCCTAAAACTGTCTTATAGAGCAAAGTTTTCCATAAAGGCTTTTAAATATGTCAAAAACTAATTACAAGCTTCAGTTTTTCTGAAAAAATTGTCATTTCTGCAACAACAGCTTTTTGGGAATTTTTAGGCTATTTCAGGTCTGTTTCATCCGAATCCGTAGAAGGGAAAAAATGTTCTTCACAAGATTTTCTAATACTTTGTCCTTGAGCGAATGTTTCCAGAAGCGATGATTTGAGTGTCAAAACTGAGCCCGAACGTTCAGTTAAAACACTAATATGTCTTTTAATGGCGATGAATCGGAAGAGGCCATTTTCCGGCCACTTCTGGCCAGATCCAAATGAAGTGGTCAACTGAGCGAATGACTCTTATGCTGAGATCTACAATTTTGATTATTAGAGGTTTTTATGGTCTTGATGTTTGAGGGGTCCAAAAGTCAGTGCAAAGTTACATTTTTCACACTATATGTCATAATTGTGCCATTTCTTGAAAATAACGACAACTTGAGCTATATTCAATTTTAATGATTGTTTTGGATGTTTTGAGCTTGGTAGCAAGTTTTAAATCATATATTGAATCATTTTCATGAATTTTTTGACATTTTTTACCAGTTTTTGTGAAAATTACATGTTGGTTGGAAATTTCAACTTTTCTTTTCTTTTTAGATTATTTTGAGCCTATATTGATTCCAATGCTTGTATTGGGATATGATGAGAATGCTAGCAAGTCACAAATCATATATTGATCAATTTTCATAATTTAGTTTGTATTTTAGAGCCTTACTTGTGAAAATTGCATGTTGTGTAGAGTGCTTTCAATGATTTCTTTTTAATGCTAAATGAATGGAACCCGTGCTACATGTTAACATAGACATCTAAACTTCTAGGATCACTTCTAAATCATGTCTGGACCTTCCAAATACCATGAGTCTCATTTTAGGGGACACACTTTGTCTCATTAGGATGTTTTCCTATTTTTAGGAGATTTGCTCTGTCTCAATAGAAGAGTTTTCTTTTTAGGAGACCACCTTGGTCTCATCAGAGGGTTAACCCATAGGAGACATGTCCAGTCTCATTTACACCCCCTCATAGAGTGTTAGATGTGCTTTGGCTTACTTGCATCCTTTTTAGTATTGATTGTTCAGGAGTCTATTTCATAGACTGTTAGTTTGTCCTATAGCTTAGGAGTTAGTCCTTTAAAGTCTTTGTCTTCTTCTTTGTTATTAGAGCCTTGCTGGCTTGGGGTCTTAGATCGTTTTCTCTGTTCTTGGGGGCTTGTTCACTTGTTGTGGATCGTCTCTTTGAGACGCTAGTTGCTTATTGGGGATTTTCCTTTTAGATTTAGGGCTTTGCCCTAGTTTGTAGCGTTACTTGCGTGTTCCCTTTAAGAGCGAAAACATTTTAAAAATCCAATAAAAACATTGGAAAAGCTTTAAAATCCAAAAACATTAGAAATTTAAAACATCAAAAATATTTGAAAGCATCAAAAACCTTGAAAAATATAAAGTGCTGAGTTTTAGGAGCGTATTAGGAGAGTTCGTTTTGAACTACATTGGCTTGATCCTCTTCCACGAGGTACGTAATGCAGCTTGGGATCTTTATCCCAAGTCCAGCTAAACTTTGTAAATAAATCATTTGAAGTCTTTAAAAACCAAAAAAATCTTTTAAAACCTTATTTTTAACCAGATCTTTCTCTAGAGTTAGGAGTTTATCTTAGATAGAGAGTTTTAGAGTTAGGAGTTTGTCTTTGACGTGTTGTGTGTCTTGTTTGTATTTGTGTTAGAGTTAGGAGTCTGTTACGCCTCCGTCCGGTCAGTTGGTAATCCACATCGCCGACTGATGACTAGAATATGATGCGCTAGTTTGACCTTTGTTTTCCTTAGGAAACACAGCCTGGTTACACATATATTGTAGGAATCACCTGCATTAACTTAAGGCTAACCTGCATTTAGATAGGGCATATAAGGTGTCCTAAAATTCATAATTCACTGGAATTTAAATAATCGCTTAAGAAGCTTTAATAACTAGTCCGATCTTTTAGATCGAGTCTAGGATAGAGGTCTAGGTGTCTTAGGCATCATAGTTTAGAATAGGCGCGAAGAACTACGTTGCTCTGATTCTCGTGGAGGCGGAGATACGTAGGCTTCTTTGGATGAACATCAGACCATCCAAGGACTCGGGCTAAATCGTTTAGAGTCTTAGGATTTGTTGTTTGTTTTGTTGTGTTTTCTTACTTTCATGCGCAGACCTTATATCTTTAGCTGTAGTATGCATGTGTTTGTCCACCAGAACTTAGACACCCATTAGACATGTCACACATAACCTAGCGATGCTTAGGTGACACACTTCTTTCATTTATGTTGTGTATGCTTATTATTTCATCCCCGAGTCATGCATGATTAGTTAGACGTCTACTCGGGGATATTTGTTCCCATTTCACATGATTTTCATCCAAAATTCTTCGAAGTTAATAATAAATGGCATAAGAGACCAAGTGCTTGCACTCAGACGAATTGGGGGTGTTCTTCGGACCTTCCCTATTCGTAATCAAGCACGAGCCCATATATATATTTTTCTGATTATCCATTGCACAGAGGATTTATTTTGGGGTTCCATGGCCTATCCATGGATGGCGACTTTGAGTTATTTTAGGTGCGTCTTGGTTTCGAGCCTTGGCTCTGGATCAAGAGGTGTCTCTTTCTTTTTATATCGCCACTCGTGCTATGCTATGAGAGTGGCATCCGTTTCGAGAGTTCCTTGGTAGAGCTCTCTTTCATGTGGATGATCCTAGAGGATGTAGGGACTCATTTCCTCATCATCCTCGGATCGGAGTCCAAAGGCTGGCAATTCTGCTGGGGAGTTCTTGAAACATTGCCTAACTCTTTAAATAATTTTGAAGAAATTTGGGCCAAAATCAAGTTAAATGGGAACTATATCATTAGAATCCAGGGGCACCAGATAGGTGCGTAATTAAAACGAGGGATTCACACACTGCACAAGATGCATCATCATATTTTTTTATTTCTTTCATTATTTTACATTATTGGCTCCAAGAGATAGATACAATGCGTGCCCGACTGGGATGTCATTACCCTGATGGCGCTGTTGAATCTATTTTCAAGCTATGCGCCAGCGCTGCAGCCGTAAACACTCGGTGCACTTGTGTTTACAGCATCCGATGAGCAATGAAGCATACTATGTATAACATTGGGCGTACTTTTGTTATACATATTAAGTATGGTTCATATGCATAGTATCGGATAGATTGAGTCCGGAGCCCTACTTTATTTTATATATTATGTATATACTTACTGACTTAGTGAAACCCAACTAGGAAGTACCCGTGTTTATATATGTATATATTGCATTCATATAAGGACGAACATGTGTTGCTTACACATGTGAAGCCTAGAGGTAGGAACTTTGTTCCACTTGTAGACTAGGGTAGCTTATTTTATATGGCTACAACACGGTCCTAGTACACTCACAAGTCTGTCTTGAGTCAAGATCTCCTTGACTCCGCTAGACTATATTTATGGCTGTTGCCCCTGGTTAGGTTGTACATATATGTATATATGCCTTTTTATTGATTATTAGAATAGGGTTCTCCTCTTAGTTAGGGTTTCTTATCCAATTCAATCGGTTATATCCATTTTTTATTCAGATCCTGATCTGGTCTGTGGCTTTTACTTGCCGTTATCATGGCCTTGATCTATCATTCGATCTTTCAGTCATTGGAACTGATCTGTTGTTATATGTTCTCATCTATGGTTAGTCCTTCTTTTGATTACCTTTTTCCGGTAGTCATGATTCGTTTATTGGTCTTGAGCTTTTCCTGCCACTGTCATTTGAGTATTAGTACTCTTGCTGAGAGTCTTGTTCTATTGGTTTTTTTTATTCATATACCCTTTTGTTAAGCCGTGGGGATCCCTTTGTATAGCCGTCATACTGCCGGATTTTACCTAAAATATTTTAAGCATGACCGCTATTCTTTAGAGTCAGTTAAACCATGAGTTTACCTTACCTTGACCTTCTTGTCTAGCTGTTATGCTGCTGAATTTTTCACAGAACATGTTGAGCATGACCGCTATTCTTTGGAGTTAGTTAAACCATGAGTTTACCTTACTTTGACCTTCTTGTCTAGCTGTTGTGCTGCTGGGATTACCAGTTGATCCTAGAAGAATCTTACTCGCAACATGGCGAGCATGAAGGAAGAGATTATCCATTTGAAAGTTCAGAGTACTAACAAGGTCTCCAATTCTAGAGAGCCAATCCCCCGATCTCCTCGAGTTGCATCTCCAGATTCAAACAGACCAATTGTTTCACCATTTAAAATCAATTTAGAGGATGAACAATATGCTGAAGAATATTGTGTACCTATGGTCAATAAAGAGAAAGAGATGTATGATAGGTTGGAGAAGGAGATGTATGACAAGTTCAGAAAGTTGGCTTAAGATGTAGAGAATATGAAATTTCAGGGACCAAAGAAGTTCGATATTGTTGAGTTTATGATACCCCTTGAGGCTATTTTGCCACCCAAATTCAAAACCCCTGACTATGATAAATATGATGGGACTAGGTGTCCTCGGAGTCATATAGGATGGTTCATAAAGCTTTCCCAACAACATGGACTCAACCCCGAGCAAATGGCACAGTTATTCCCAGTGTCTCTTGTGGGAATCACAAAACAGTGGTTCTTGCGCCTGAAACCCGAAGAAGTCAGAACTATGGAGGCCATAGCAAACAAACTTGTCGAACAATTTTCAATGGAAGAGGGTATCGAAGTTACCAAGAGAGATCTGAAACAGTTCAAACAAGGTCCTCGAGAGACCTTCACCTCTTTTATTCGTAGATGGAAGAGGAAGTTGGCACAGTTAAGTCAAAGATTATCTGAGGAAGACCAGATTAAATTGGTGATCAAAAGTCTATCTTCACCGTATTTTTAATTTATGGCGCCTCAGCACTACCCAAGTTTTGACCATCTGATAAAAACAGAAACCCAGACTGAAGATGCTTTGGCAAAAGGCCTGAGGGCTAAGACTTTATCTGATATCAACGAAGGAAAAAGACCTATGGTTAAGCCAAAGGAGGTACATAATGTCAATTCTGTTAGGACTCCAGTCAAAACAGTATTGGAAGGGTAAGAATCAGCAGAAAAGAAAACAAGAAAATTTACTCCGCTTCCTTGCTCGTTATCCTACATTCTCAGGAGATTGATCAAGGACAACAAGATCGAATTGCCTGAACAAAGAGTCCTACCTAATCCTCTGCCTAAGAATTGGAGAAAGGATTTATTTTGTGCATATCATCGTGGTTCGGGTCATACGAGTGATAAATGTTATACTCTGAAGCATAAAGTGCAAGATATTATTGATGAAGACGAGCTCACTATTGAAGAGCCTGGTGTTCCTTAAAAGCCTTTCGATACTCATGATGTACTGCCACTAGCTTTGATAAATGTCATTTCTACTGAATGACCAATCTTGGATCCTGCATCTCTCATTCACCCTATTTCTGAGACCCCACTTATCCCATCAAACACCCGATCTGTAGAAGAATCTGTTGAGAGGACTACACTTGTCAGAATGAAAAACTGGATGGTCAAGTTCTTTGGTCAGATGGCTATGCTAACTGAGGAGGTAAGGGAGGTGACAATTCAGATGCAGCACTTGTCCACTAGATGTGACTCTGCTCCAAAACAGCTTGTTGATATGGGTACAATGACAGATGAGACATCAGTTCAAAGTTTGATCCTTGATAGATATGTTGACTTGCATAATGGGAAAAAGCCTTACATTGCTCCAAAGGAAGTTAAAAGTGTTAAACTCTCTCACCAACCTCTTAAGAAGCCTTTCATTGCTCTGAAAGAGGTTAAGAACATTGGACCTTCTCACCAACCTCTTAAGAAGCCTTTCATTACTCCGAAAGAGGTTAAGAACATTGGACCTTCTCACCAACCTCATAAGAAGCTAGTGGTAGAGGAAGAAAAGATGGGTCAGAAACGGGAAAGAGAATTCACCCAAATGCTATGTTCTCTTATAGTCATCATGAAGAAATGGGTCAGTGAAGGTTGTTTGAGACTTCCAGATATTAAACCTATACCTGAACCACTCCCTAACAATTGGAGAATGGATCAATACTGTGAGTATCATAGAGGCCCGGGTCATCTGACGAAGAATTGTTTAGCTTTAAAACATGCAATTCAGAACTGGATAAAGAAAGACTTTCCTGCTCTCGCTGAAATCTATGCTTTTGCGAACCAGACACTTGAAAGAACCATTCAACCTCCCAGAGATCCCGTCACTTATGTCACTCCAGATCCAGGGAATAAGTTGAAGGGAAAAGAAAAAATGTCAGAGTTTGAATATCTTGGGAATGTTGACGTAGAGAAGGTGCTGCCACCAGCAGGTTTTCAAAGACAATTTGGGCCAAGTCAACAGGACTTCAGAAGACCACCATTTCCAAGGTTTCTGAACCAAGGCCGAACTTCTTAGCCAGCATTACAATGGAGGAAGGCGTACTACTTGTGAACTTCAGTGCCAATTCCTTGCATCTGTTCAACTCAAGAGTCATATGTCAAGTATCTTGTTTCAAGATTTATTTTTTGTCAAGTTTATACCAACTCCTAGGTTGAAAGTTGGTGAGTCTTGTAGTGTCAATGTCAAAAAAAATAAAAAATTGTCATGTCTGTCAGTCTTTCTTATATAGAGTCAGTGTTTTGTTTTCTATCAGAACTGATGAAGAGCCCATAGAGGCGTGTCTGTGGGTCATCGATGTACTTCAAAGTTTCAATTCAATAAAGCATTTGGTTATGTATCTTCAATGTTTTATGATTCACTCTTAGATCTAATGTTTAAACAACTAAAGACCCCCTTTTCGGATGAGAATGCATACGAAATTCCCTTCGAGATCTGAAAGAAGGTCAAACAAGAGGAAGAACGTTTAGCATAGCCACTTGAAGAAGAAATCGAAGCTATTGATAGTGGTATCGAAATTCAAAACTCGAAAAATATGAAGTGGCAAAATTTTATCTCCCGAGGAGCGCAAAGAATTGATAAACCTGTTTAGAGGGGTTTGAGGAAGTCTTGCTTGATCCTATAAGGATAAACTAGGGGAATGCCCTATCATTGAGCAAAGCAAGACTTCATTGGCTTTATACATCCAGTTGAAGAGTAAAATTTTAAAGAGATGAGCATCAGACATCATACGGAGCTGATGAAATATTGAGAGAAGACTTTCAGGCAAGGAAGTTGTATCATAAATTTGAGCCCTAAAAAAAATTAAAAAATTGGGCTGTGTATTTTCATTATGATTTCGAGGTAGAATAATCCATGAATGAGGACATTCTCAATGTCCAAAAGAAAGAGAACATTTAAAATAAATGAAGGAAAAAAACAACAAGAGACAAGGAGTTGTGGAATCTTGAGCATAAATTCAAGATCTTCGAGATGGGAGTGGAGCGCGGTGGTTGAAGTTTTGCCTGACATGCTGTCAGACTCCTCGAAAAAAATTCAAAGTCTTTGAACCTTACGCAAAAGAGCTTGTACATCAAATACATCAGGAGGCCATCCTTGGACGTTTGAACTTTTATGGCAAAAATCCCAACGTTTAAAAATCCGTCTGTAAACCCTTTGGGCCAAAAGTAAAATTAAACCATTTCTTTTCAAACACATTATAAATCCGGGGCATTTATGCACCCAAACTACGTCGGACCTGATCCCCAACTCTTCAGGGGTACGTAGGCAACCTGATTAATTCAGGTTCGGTCAAACCTTGGGATAAAATTCCTTTTAAAAATTTAAAGCTAAATGGTAAACAATTCTTTGAAAAATCCAAAAGCGAACTACGCGGACCTGATCCTCCATTTTTGGGGTACATAGGAAGTCCGGCAGGACCAGATTCGGTCCAAATCGTTTGAACCATAACCCTTTTGAACCCAAGCCGTCCTAGAAAGCCCTTGTGGTGAAACAAGCAAAGGTTCAAGGTAAATAGAACGAAAACAGAAAGAAAAGAATGAGAGTCTGAAGACCCGCTAAGCTGAAAACCCAAAAGGGCAGCCTAGAGAAAGGTGAAAGTCGTTTTCTTGCTAAGTCAACAACCAAAGGGATTGGCTTATCAGAAAGTAAAGGTAGTGGTCTGCTGGGTTGAAAACTTGAAGAAGCAATTCAGTCAGGGGCAAAGACTTCCCATGAAGGGAAAGTTGGCGAGATACAGAAAAGTTCCTCAGTTACGAAGAATTTCAAAGTTTAAGTGCGAGTAGTGCAATCAAAAGCTCAAACAAGTGGTCTTTTAGACTGAAAATGAAATTCCAAGGGTAGGCCCGAGTATTTACTCTAACGGCAACTAATGAGGAGTGAAAAAATTAGTTTGCTAACACGTTTTAACCTTTTGAAAACTTCTAACCCAATTTTGAAGATTAAGAGAGTGCACCCGAGATTTAAAGAGGTTCGGTCCTCCAAACGCGAGGCCTACTCCACTCCACCAACCAAACCCGTTGATGGCTTCACTATTTGATCTTCCTAACTTCGGCGAAGATCGGTGCCGATTACAATTCCAATCGCCTTTAACCTTGGTGGAAATCCTCACTACGGAGAGTGGGCTCCACTTCTACGAACACTCGCCCGAATACAATGTTCTTGATAAAGAAAGAAAGAACAAAAAATCCCTCACAAGGGTTTATAAACTTTGTAAAAGATGTACAAATTTGAGCCTAATGATCCAAATCCTAAATCTAGAGGATGAGAGGCATAAACAAGCTTGATTCACTCATAAGATATTCCAATAGGATTTTAGAGTGTTAGGATTGATTATTGGGAGGTAGAGAATACCCATATATATAGAAAAACCAAATATGACCGTTTGAGGGGCATAGTGGTAAATCTGGCAAAGTTCCCAACGGCTCTTTTTTCTTCCCGAAGTAGTGGTCTCGGAGTTCCGTGAATTTCTCTCGGAGTTCCGGGAATACAAACAGAAGTTGGAAAAAAGCTACTGGACCAAATCTCGGAGCTCCGAGAAATTTCTCGGAGTTCCGAGCTCGGAGCTCCGAGAATTCTCTCGGAGTTCCGAGCTCGGAGCTCCGAGAATTCTCTCGGAGTTCCGAGCTCGGAGCTCCGAGAATTCTCTCGGAGTTCCGAGCTCGGAGCTCCGAGAATTCTCTCGGAGTTCCGAGAAGCCTATATGCAGCAGATTTTCAATTCTGTTCATTGGGCTTCCAACTGTACACCAAGTTGGGATTGTTATGAGGGTTCCAAAGTGTTGGAACACCATAAGGACAATCTCTTAAACATTTAGGGTGTGTGAGATTAACTTAATTTATGCCTCTTAAAATCTAAACTAAGATTGGATCTTATACATTCTAAAACGACTTCGATCTTCAATTGATGCTTCAAGTCTTCATGCGTCTTGGATCACCGATGCCTTTGGCCTTCCGAATGTGGTCCAATGAGAGCTTCTTGGCCTCAATCCAAGCAATCTTGTCATAGCACAATTATGATCTACAATTTAGACATACAAACACATTAGTGATCTAAATCACTTATGTATTGGAATCATCAAAAGAAGATGGGAATGCCAAGGTGGGAACCATTAGGCTTACAATCTCCCCCTTTTTTATGATGACAAGCACAAGAGATTTTCCAATAAAAGCATGCATATATTTCCTTACACTAGATTTCTCTCCCTCTTTGGCATCTATCAAAAAGATGGGGTAAAAGAAAATCAAGGAGATGAAATTTACAAATTTTAAGCTCCCCCTTTTTCAAGGAAAAAGACAAACATAGAACTCCCCCTATTTAGAGTTTTTATTCAACACAAGAGGGGATATTTAACAAACCATAAAAAGATATTCAATTTTAAGTGCAAGCCCATAATCAAGCACATATGAATAGAATCATATGGGGGCTTGGGAATCCAAGCTTTCTTGGTTCCACCACAATTCCTAATTTTAGATGCACATTGGAATTGGTAATGACCATTGATTCCACAATAATGGCATCTAACATGAGGGTTAGATAGACTAGTCCTATCATAAATTGCATGATTAGGTCTATGACTAGCCTTCTTCAAGATTATGTCAATAATTTTATCACCATTTAAGAATCCATGGAGACATAATCCTAACCTTTCATTTTCATTATGAAGATGGGTTATTTGATTTAGAAAATCATTAGTGTCATCTTCATAAGATTTGGAAGAGCTTGCCACATCTTGAAGTTTAACAATTTGGCAAGTTTTCTCATCCAAACTACCCTTAAGGGTTTCAATCTCAAGTTTAAAATTTTCAAGTTGTGCTTGAGATTTAGATATGCAAGAAGATGACTCTTTTTTCAAAATATCAAGTTCATTTTCTAATTTTGAAATAGATTTTTTAAGAACTTTATTTTTTAAAATTTGAGAATGCAAGGTAATGCATAATTCATCATAAGATATGTCTCCACTATCACTACTTGATGAATTACAAGATGGGTTAGAATTTACCTCATCTTCATGGGTGAGTGCCATGAAGCAAAGATCATTCTTATTAGCTTCCCCTTCACTTGAACTTTTGGCCGACGTGCTTGAAGCATCCCAAGCGGCGACGAGACCCTTGTTCTTCTTCCAATCCTTCTTCTTTCCTTTGTACTTTGAGGAAGAGGAGTTGAGAAGAGGGCACTCCGGTCTTTTGTGACCCGTCTTTTTACAGTTATAGCATCTTATAACTCCTTCTACTTCGTTTTCTTCTTTCATGTTCTTTTTATCCTTTTGTGCTTCTTTCTCCATAAGCTTTTGAATTTTCTCAAAGCTTCTTCTTCATCACTATCCGCCTCACTTGAGGATGATGAGTCCGCTTTCACCTTGAGTGCTAAGCATCTACTCTCTTTTTCTTTCTCTTTTGGCTTCTTCTCCTCTTGTCGGCTAGTGAGGAGCATCTCATGAGTGATATGAGATCCTACAAGCTCCTCCATGGTTAGCGCCTTAAGATCCTTTGATTCTTGTATTGCGGTGACCTTTGGATCCCAATGTGGAGGAAGTGACCTAAGCAACTTACTCACAAGCTCATCAGTAGGATAAGATTTGCCAAGATTAGCTAATTCATTAGAAATTTTAGAAAATCAGGTATACATTTCGAAAATACTTTCATTTTGACCTATTCTAAACATTTTATATTTGCTCTTTAACAAGTTTATTTTGAAATCCTCGACTTGTGATGTTCCCTCATGGGTAACGGCAAGAGTATCCCAAATAACCTTGGCGGAATAAAAAAGAGCTATTCTATTAAACTCCTCCATAGATACGGCGCAAAACAAAGAGTTTATAGCTTTGTAATTTAAATTTGCATGCCTTTTCTCTACAACATTCCATTCTTCAAATGGCTTGGAAGGCAAAATGTATCTATTTTCAACAATATGCCAAAGCTCCACATCTATCGAAAGAAGATAGATGCGCATCCTTGTCTTCCAATGTCCATAGTTGGACCCATTAAAGAAAGGAGGTCTAGTTGTGGGATGGCCTTCCGGAAGTCCGGTTCCATTTATGTTTGCCATTTCACAATTAGAGAGTTGTCAATGATCTTATGATCTTTCCCTTGTTAAAATTTTAAAAAATTTACCAAAGATTTCAAGAAAAGAAAATCTTTTAAGAGCCAAGGCTCTGATACCAAGTGAAATTCCAAGGGTAGGCCTGAGTACTTACTCTAATGGCAACTAATGAGGAGTGAAAAAATTAGGTTGCTAACACGTTTTAACATTTTGAAAACTTCTAACCCAATTTTGAAGATTAAGAGATCAAGAATGAAATTTAAGCACACAAGTTAAATCCTAAGTGCAATGCAAATGTAAATCAAGAGATAAGAGAGTGCACCCGAGATTTAAAGTGGTTCGGTCCTCCAAACGCGAGGCCTACTCCACTCCACCAACCAAACCCGTTGATGGCTTCACTATTTGATCTTCTTAACTTTGGCGAAGATCGGTGCCGATTACAATTCCAATCGCCTTTAACCTTAGTGGCAATCCTCACCACGGAGAGTGGGCTCCGCTTCTCCGAACACTCGCCCGAATACAATGTTCTTGATAAATAAATAAAGAACAAAAAATCCCTCACAAGGGTTTACAAACTTTGTAGAAGATGTACAAATTTGAGCCTAATGATCCAAATCCTAAATCTAGAGGATGAGAGGCATAAACAAGTTTGATTCACTCATAAGATATTCCAATAGGATTTTAGAGTGTTAGGATTGATTATTGGGAGGTAGAGAATACCCATATATATAGAAAAACCAAATATGACCGTTTGAGGGGTATAGTGGTAAATCTGGCAAAGTTCCCAACGACTCTTTTTTCTTCCCGAAATAGTGGTCTCGGAGTTCCGAGAGAATTCTCGGAGTTCCGAGAAATTCCTCAGAGTTCCGTGAATTTCTCTTGAAGTTCTGGGAATACAAACAGAAGTTGGAAAAAAGCTACTGGACCAAATCTCAGAGCTCCGAGATTTCTCTCGGAGTTCCGAGAAGCCTATATGCAGCAGATTTTCAATTCTGTTCATTGGGCTTCCAACTCTACACCAAGTTGGGATTGCTATGAGAGTTCCAAAGTGTTGGAACACCACAAGGACAATCTCTTAAACATTTAGGGTGTGTGAGATTAACTTAATTTATGCCTCTTAAAATCTAAACTAAGATTGGATCTTATACATTGTAAAACGACTTCGATCTTCAATTGATGCTTCAAGTCTTCATGCGTCTTGGATCTCCGATGTCTTTGGCCTTCCGAATGTGGTCCAATGAGAGCTTCTTAGCCTCAATCCAAGCAATCTTGTCTTAGCACAATTATGATCTACAACTTAGACATACAAACACATTAGTGATCTAAATCACTTGTGTATTAGAATCATCAAAAGAAGATGGGAATTGCAAGGTGGGAACCATTGGGCTTACAGAAAACTTGGAAGACATTAGTTTTGACTTCTTTTGAAAAGAGAAATCAATGAGACGAAGAAGCAACATCTACACAGGGTAGGATCCCGGAATCCGTGTAGTGTTGGCGAGACTTGCTTTGATATCTTTTTAAACTAGGGGCATCGAAACCGAGCAACCCAAAGGGGGTAATAACCATGACGAATGTCCCGATGGAGGAAGCTAAAGCCTCTTGACATGGTTTTCGAGAGTACTCTAAGAGTGGCTAGCCTTACCTAGGACTGTCAATTGGGATGGGTAAGCTCGAAGCCCGCCCGTTCGGCCCGCTAAAAGCCCGCCCATAATTAAAATGAGAACAAGCCAAACCAAGCTTGGTCAAAAGTTGAAGCCCGAACTCTAATTTGGGCTGAGCTTGATCAAGGGTCGTCCAGCCCGTTATAGGCCTGGGCCCGATAATATATTTACTATATAATTTTTTAATATTTTTATGCCCTTAAAAATCAGTAGATATTAATTAAATATGTTACTTAAACATTAATATCATATGAGCTATAGTTCGACATTAAATAGGTTTTCTTTCTTTCTTTATTTTGCCCCTCTTCAGCCCACTTAATATGATGATCCAAACCGTTGAAGTATACAAATTGGGCCCCTCTTCAGCCCACTCCATATGAATGGTTTGGATCATCATATCCTATAGGCTATAGTTCGACCTCAGATTTATTAAATGAATAAGACAAAATCTGGCAAAAAATCAATTGGTGTGGCTTTTCTCACATGCCAAAGCCAACAAGTTTAATGGCTTTCTATGAAATTGGCTTTTCTGTGCTTGCCTTAGTCTTTTCTCGTGCAGAAAATAAGAGGTGATGGGCAAGCCCGAACTCGGCCCGAAGCCCGTTGTGGAGTTTGGGCTGAGTTTGGGCAAGCAAATTTTCTAATTTAGTCAGGCCCGAAGCCCGTTGTATAGACATGAGCTGAGCTTGAGCACCTCAGGCCCGCCCAAGCTCTGCCCGATTGACAGTCCTAGCCTTACCATAACAAAATAACACATTTTATCTAAGGGTGAATCAAAAGTGAGTCAAGTCCCTTGAGTAATTTGAGTCTTCTTTGATCGAGTTCTTGAAATCCTTTTCCTTATTTTTTATCATTTTTTTCTCTCAATGTCCAAAGTGTTTGGTACTGGAAGAGCGAGAGTACACCTTTTGAAACGTAAAGAGAATTCAAAGTGGATCTTGGTCTGGAAATCAAGGAAATGGCAAGACACATTTGGTTCAAACTTGCCAGAGACATCAAGCCTCAAGTAGTGAGCAATGAAAGAAAAAATTATCAGACTCAGCCATTGTGGATATTCTTTTACCCATATACCAAAGAAAGAACCTATGCAAGCTTAAACTTTCTTATCAATTCTGGTTTTGCTCTCCTATGATTCCTGTCATGGAAGTAATCATACTAGGGGCTGCGTCATAAAAGATATCAAACAAACAAGATAATTGAGATAGATATTTTCAGCAAATAGAAGCAAGAGAAGCTTGAACACTCTCTTGAATCAAATTCATCAATTGAACTCATTCCTTGAAAGAGTCAATGTTTCAGAAAATCTAGTCCCCAACGGAGTCTAGAATTCACTTTTACAATCTTCAAACCCAGTGGAAAGTAGTTCCCTCGTTTAAAAGAGTCAAACCCTAAAATTCTTTCAAGTTACTTGAGTTGGTTTTCAGCAATGATCATGCACTCCCATTTATTCTCGGCAGGAGAAACCTATTCCATCAGTGAAATCGATAAAAGATTGGTAAACCCATCGATCATGTTTGCGAACCCTTTGGGTCTAAAAATCCTTTTCTTTGTTAAACCCAAACAATGGGCGTTTTTTTTAAGAAAAAAAATCTTTTGATTGCTAATCAGTGAGGTGCCAAGTAGTGGCTTGTTTAATTGTTGCTTGGTGAAAAGTAGTTTCGCCTTAGTATTGAGTTTTGGAGAGAGAAGTAATTTCCTCAAATATTTGAATACCCAGATGATTAGCAGTGAAATGTCAAGTACTGACTTGCTTAACCATCGCTTCGCAATGTACTGCTACCTAACGAGTTAGGAGTCAGGTATATCTGCGTGGATTTATATGTAAGTGTTGGCATGACCATATAAATCTTGGGTGATTCGCTACCTTGAAAGAGAGGAGTCGGAGTTATCCGGATAGCTAAACAGATGGATTTTCAGCAATGGTCTGTATAGCTATCACCTGGTGAAAAGTAGTTTCACCATGATTTCAGATTGGGCGAAAAGTAGTTTCCCCTTTAATTGGAAGATTGGACGAAAAGTAGTTTCCTCGTTGATTGAAAGATTGGGTGAAAAGTAGTTTCCCCATTGATTGAAAGATTGGGCGAAAAGTAGTTTCCCCTTTCATTGTAAGATTGGGCGAAAAGTAGTTTCTCCGTTGATTGTAAGATTAGGAGAAAAGTAGTTTCCCCGTTGATTGAAAGATTGGGTGAAAAGTAGTTTCCCCTTTGAATTGGAAGATTAGGCAAAAAGTAGTTTCCTCTTTGATTGGAAGATTGGGCGAAAAGTAGTTTCCCCGTGATTTGGAAGATTTTGGAAGAGAAAAGTAGTTTCTCATAGATAGAGTATTTGGAGAAAAGTAGTTTCTCAATGATTGGAAGCTTTTGGAGAAAAGTAGTTTCTCATGAATAGAAATTTTCGGAGAAAAGTAGTTTCTCAGGGATAGAGAGGAGAGAAAAGTAGTTTCTCATGGATAGAGTTCTTGGAGAAAAGTAGTTTCTCAGAAACAGAATTTTTGGAGAGAAAAGTAGTTTCTCATGATGGAAAGAGAAGAGAGAAAAGTAGTTTTTCAAAGATAGAGTTTTTGGAGAAAAGTAATTTCTCAGAGATAGAGATTTTGGAGAAAAGTAGTTTCTCCTGAATAGAGTTTTTTAGACAAGAATAGTTTCTCATTGATGAAGAATGTGAGAAAAGTAGTTTCTCATGGCTAAGAGGGTTTTGGAGAAAAGTAGTTTCTCGTGATTATAATGTTTGTCGGAAAGTAGTTTGCTTTTCGTTTTGATTGTTTGTGTGAAAAGTAGTTTCCTTTTGATTTTGATGGTTTGTATAACAAAAATAAATAAAATTTCCTTTTGATTTAAAAGGTTTTGAGAGAAAAGTAGTTTCTTTGGATTTAGAATTTTTGTTTAAAAGTAGTTTCCCCATTGTTTTGAATGCTTGAGGTGGAAAGTAGTTTCACCGATATGATATGTTTTGTCGAGTTAAGAGTTTCAAGAGAGGCCATCTCATTGAGATGTAATGATTGCCGAGTTAAGAGTCGGAGAGAGACTATCTCACCAATGCTTGCAGTCTTAGAGTCTTGTTGAAAAGCCATATTACTATTTTACCTTTGTGAATACCATTTCAGAATCAAAACCCAAAAATTTGTTTTTGTTTTTTTGGATCGACCAATGCGTTGTATGTTCAGCTTTGGCATTCGCGTGGCAAGCACGCTCTGCCAAAGAGGGGCATTTGTAGACACCTCATTTTGACCTGAGCCAATTTTTCGAGATCGAATAAAATCCAGAAGCCTGAATCCCAAGAAATTTAACCCGAGTTGCCCCCCCAATTCTGATTTTTATCACAAAACCAAAGCAAAAGAGAGGTGAATTATCCAGCCAGGGTGTGCCATTATTAATACCGTATGCATTGAAGCAGGGCCCAAATGCTGACCCGTGTCCTTTCCTAAGCCACTCCTTATAGTGGAAAAGTAGTTGCAAATATCCTATGTAGGGGGTTGTCCTTGGAATAGGGGAGGGTTGAAGTACATAATTTCCCATGTAAAAAAAAAGGGCATTCTTGAGAATTTATGTTGCTTCCTTCACAAGCAATCTTTGGTGGCCATTGGATCGATTTAGTGGGCTAGGATCATGTATAGGAAAGAGAATATTCACCCTGCTTTTCACTTGGACCACCTCATGTACCTCAAATGAATAGCCATAAATTCATTAAGAGGGGTTGTCCAAGTAAATAAAAGGGGGGCTGATTATGTCATTTCCCTTTATAAAACCAAAATCGAATTAGGGTTAAAGGGGATCCCAATTTCGTGCTAAGGAGAGAGAGGGAGAGAAATAACAGGGAGAAAAAAATCTCCTCAACCCGAACCGTCATCTCCAGCATCTCCGGCCAACCCATTTCGGCTTCTCCGACCACCACCACTATAGAATCCGATCGATTGCCATTGAATCCGTCCTCCCAAGCTGCTACCCGCGCCCATCTCCTCCCTCAAAACCCCATTCTCGCCACCTCATTTCGTTTCCCAAATACCATTAAAACCCACTTCAAATCCCCTATTTTCGTGAGAAGCAGAGAGGAGGAATCAGATTTTTTTTCACCCAAAAATATCCTAGCAGAGAGCGAGAGACTTACAGAGAGAGAGAGCTGCCATCTCCATCTCTTCCGGACAGAATCCGGCAAGTCCATCCCACTCCGGCCGGCCATTATACCACTCACCCGCACTCCTCTTCTCCTCCTACCACTAAAACCCAGCAACCAAACCCCCATCTCCATCATCTTCTTCTTCTTTTCTTCTTCTCAACCTCATATCATCTTCTCCGGTGGGTTTGCCGGAATCCCAACCGAGAACCTCCATTGCCGACCTCTTCAAACCCTCTCCACCATCTTCTCCGATTCAACCCCATTTCCACCTCTATCTTACCCTATTTTCCTTCCATTACCACAACCCTTTTTTTTTAGATCTTCCCTTTTTTCACCTCCTTCAAATTTTCGAACACATGCCATTTCCCCATAAGCCTATTCTCAAAAACCCATTCCAAACAGCCCAAAATCCGGAACCCCATCATCCACCATCATATCTTCCCTTGATTCCCATCACTCTTCGGTAGCGGCATCAACAAATTCCTTGGTCATAGAGCTCTAATAAGGGAATCTGAAGAGAATCTGAAGATCATTCACTATTGAAATTCAGGTAGTGGTCTTCATATTGCTTCATTTTGTTCTCAATCTATAGTTCTTGTTAATTGATGTAGGGTAGAATTTGCAATTTCCATTTTCATAAGAATGCATGTTCTTTTTTAGAATGAATTTGGAGATGTTAATGAGTTGGTTTAAAAAATTTTAAGTTCATTTGTTTGGTTTCTAAGCAAAGTTTATAGAATCCCATATGTTGTTCTGAAGAATTTTAGAAATTCCATGTTCCATCCCTGCTGCCTGGTAGAGTAGATGTATTTAGTCTTGACTGGAATTTCCTTTTAGAGGAAAGACCCTACTGTGTTCTTGCCTTCCAAGCAATTTGGTCAAATTATAAACTTCAGATATTTGATTTTAACTCCATATTTAAGGTCAGCTCTATTGTTGAGTGTTGATGTCATTGATTCTTAAATTTGGGTTATGCGATTTGACCTTTAGCTTGGTCTGATGTGTAATGAAAAATTCAATTGCCTTCATAAAAATGGACTAATGAAATTCAGCATTGCCATGTTCTAAAGTTGCAGCTCACAAGTTTGAATTCACGAGTACATTACTCCATTTGTCTGGAAATTGATTTCATTTAAAATGAGAGGATGATTTTGGAATATCTGTGTAACCACATTTTGATGATTCATGAGCTCTTCTTTCCCTTCCATCCTTTTGATTGACATGTGAGAATGATAGAGATGTTTGAGTTTCAACTAATGGAAGCCCCTGCACACCTTGATGTTGTTTCTCATCATTATGTTTTAAATACAATTTGATCAATGTTTTCCACTCAAATATATGTTCACTATTTCATTTTTATGGAATCAGTAGCTCATGGAAGCCTTGGATGATATGTTTTTTTTTAAAAAAAAAAAAAAAAAAACTATTGCATGCATGCTGTCCTGTTTTGAATTTGCTCCTTTTCGACCTCAAATACTGAAAACTTCCAAAAGAAAACATTTTAGTCTTGTAGATCTCGTTGAGCCGGTCAGTTCGACATATGGCGGCCTAAATTTGGCCAAAAGATGAGAGAGTTATGCTCGTTTAAAGTTTTCAATCCAGTTGTTTTTGTTCAGTTTTTTAGAAATTATCGTGTCGAGTAACTTTTGGGCTACTTCTGGCCGGAATTACTCAAAACTGTCAACTTGAAAAGTGTTCGTTATAATATTTCCTAAAACTGTCTTATTGAGCAAGGTTTTCCATAAAGGCTTTTTAATATGTCAAAAACTACTTACAAGCTTCAGTTTTTCTGAAAAAACTGTCATTTCTGCAACAACAGCTTTTTGGCAATTTTTAGGCTATTTCAGGTCTGTTTCATCCGAATCCGTAGAAGGGGAAAATGTTCTTCACAAGATTTTCTAATACTTTGTCCTTGTGCGAATGTTTCCAGAAGTGATGATTTGAGTGTCAAAACTGAACCTGAACTTTCAGTTAAAACACTAATATGTCTTTTAATGGCGATGGATCAGAAGAGGCCATTTTCCGGCCACTTCTGACCAGATCCAAATGAAGTGGTCAACTGAGCGAATGACTCTTATGCTGAGATCTACAATTTTGATTAGTAGAGGTTTTTATGGTCTTGATGTTTGAGAGGTCCAAAAGTCAGTGTAAAGTTACATTTTTTAAACTATATGTCATAATTGTGCCATTTCTTGAAAATAACGACAACTTGAGCTCTATTCAATTTTAATGATTGTTTTGGATGTTTTGAGCTTGGTAGCAAGTTTTAAATCATATATTGAATCATTTTCATGAATCGTTTGGCATTTTTGACCAGTTTTTGTGAAAATTACATGTTGGTTGGAAATTTCACATTTTCTTTTCTTTTTAGATTATTTTGAGCTTATATTGATTCTAATGCTTGTATTGGGATATGATGAGCATGCTAGCAAGTCACAAATCATATATTGATCAATTTTCATAATTTAGTTTGTATTTTAGAGCCTTACTTGTGAAAATTGCATGTTGTGAAGAGTGCTTTCAATGATTTTTTTATGCTAAATGAATGGAACCCGTGCTACATGTTAACATAGACATCTAAACTTCTAAGATCACTTCTAAATCATGTCTAGACCTTCCAAATTCCATGAGTCTCATTTTAGGGGACACACTTTGTCTCATTAGAATGTTTTCCTTTTTTTAGGAGATTTGCTCTGTATCAATAGAAGAGTTTTCTTTTTAGGAGACCACCTTGGTCTCATCAGAGGGTTAACCCATAAGAGACATGTCCAGTCTCATTTACACCCCCTCATAGTGTATTAGATGTGCTTTGGCTTACTTGCATCATTTTTAGTATTAATTGTTCAGGAGTCTATTTCATAGACTGTTAGTTTGTCCTATAGCTTCGGAGTTAGTCCTTTACAGTCGTTGTCTTCTTTTTTATTAGAACCTTGCTGGGTTGGGATCTTAGATCGTTTTCTCTGTTCTTGGGGGGGCTTGTTCACTTGTTGTGGATCGTCTCTTTGAGACGCTAGTTGGTTATTCGGGGTTTTCCTTTTAGATTTAGGGCTTTGCCCTAGTTTGTGGTGTTACTTGCGTGTTCCCTTTAAGAGCGAAAACATTTTAAAAATCCAAAAAAAACATTGGAAAAGCTTAAAAATCCAAAAACATTAGAAATTTAAAACATCAAAAACATTTGAAAGCATAAAAAATCTTGAAAAATCTAAAGTGCTGAGTTTTAGGAGCCTATTAGGAGAGTTCGTTTCGAACTACGTTGGCTTGATCCTCTTCCACGAGGTACGTAGTGCAGCTTGTGATCTTTATCCCAAGTCCAGCCAAACTTTGTAAATAAATCATTTGAATTCTTTAAAAAGATCTTCCTCTAGAGTTAGTAGTTTATCTTAGATAGAGAGTTTTAGAGTTAGGAGTTTGTCTTTGACGTACTGTGTGTCTTGTTTGTATTTGTGTTAGAGTTAGGAGTCTGTTACGCCTCCGTCCGGTCAGTTGGGGATCCACATCACCGACTGATGACTAGAATATGATGCGCTAGTCTGACCTTTGTTTTTCTTAGGAAACACAGTCTGGTTACACATAGGTTGTAGGAACCACCTGCATTTAGTTAAGGGCATATAGGGTGTCCTAAAATTCATAATTCACTGGAATTTAAATAATCGCTCAAGAAGCTTTAATAACTAGTCCGGTCTTTTAGATCGAGTCTAGGATAGAGGTCTAGGTGTCTTAGGCATCATAGTTTAGAATAGGCGCGAAGAACTACGTTGCTCTGATTCTCGTGGAGGCGGGGATACGTAGGCTTCTTTGGATGAACAACAGACCTTCCAAGGACTCGGGCTAAATCGTTTAGAGTCTTAGGATTTGTTGTGTTGTCATTGTTGTGTGTTTTGTTGTGTTTTCTTACTTTCATGCGCAAACCTTATACCTTTAGCTGTAGTATGCATGTGTTTGTCCACCAGAACTTAAATACCCATTAGACATGTCACACATAACCTAGCGATGCTTAGGTGACACACTTCTTTCATTTATGTTGTGTATGCTTATTATTTCATCCCCGAGTCATGCATGATTAGTTAGACGTCTACTCGATGATATTTGTTCTCATTTCACATGATTTTCATCCAAAACTCTTCGAAGTTAATAATAAATGGCATAAGAGACTAAGTGCTTGCACTCAGACGAATTGGGGGTGCTCTTCGGACCTTCCCCATTCGTAATTAGGCACGAGCTCATATATATATTTCTGATTATCCATTGCACAAAGGATTTGTTTTGGGGTTTCATGGCCTATCCATGGATGGCGACTTTGAGTTATTTTAGGTGCATCTTGGTTTCGAGCCTTGGCTCCGGATCAAGAGGTATCTCTTTCTTTTTATATCGCCACTCGTGCTATGCTATGAGAGTGGCATCCGTTTCGAGAGTTCCTTGGTAGAGCTCTCTTTCATGTGGATGATCCTAGATGATGTAGGGACTCATTTCCTCATCATCCTCAGATCGTGGTCCACAGATATACTAGCAAAAAACCTCGTGCGATGCACGGGCCGACAAAGAATTGTACAGACCACATCATAGGTTGATCTAAACCGTCCATGTGATGGAACATAATATAAATATTGTGCCGTTAAAATAATTTCCATAGGCTGATCCTAACCCTCCAATCTATAGAGGTTTCGATAATTGTTGTTACTCTTAAGGTGCCCAGAATTCGTCAATATTTTTACAGGTGTTCTGCAGTCGTAATATCAAACTTTCCATAATTTGACCCTCACATAGTGAATAAGGAAAAGTAGTTCCCGATTTCAAACCCGACTGGGTTCAACCCGACCAAACCCGATTTGCAATTTCCTCAACCCAACCCAACCTGATTTCCAATTCAGGTTGGGTTGGGTGGGGTTGACCCGATTTGATATGGTACCAATTGTTGACCACCTCAACTCAAGCCGGGTTGTTTTGGATTTTGAGAACCAATAGTGAGTCACCAATAATCAGTTTTTAACTCACAATCGGTTCTCAAAATCCAAACCAAATAGGGACTAACAATTAACAAAGGGAAATGTTATCCGCACTACTATATTTTGATGATCACACTCCTCACTTTATTAAAGTACGATACGGCCCGCACCATAGGATTATCCAAACCGTCCATTGTGAACTGTGGAGACTATTTCAGTGTTGAAAATGAAAAACACATATACAAAACTTCTTCAGATGGAACCCAAATTCGGGTTTCGGGTCGGGTCGGGTTGCCCGACAGCCCAACCTGACCCGACCCGATTTCCAATTCGGGTTGATTTTTCCCAACCCAACCCGATTTGCGAAAAAGCTTAACCCGACCCAACCCAAATTTGGGTTGAACCCGACCTGCGTGAGAACATCCAAGTAACAACGATAGTTTCAAATTATATATAGTGCTAAGGTCCTCACTTTATAATGGCACTACTCACCGTATTTTGATTATCGCAGTCCTCACTTTATAAAAATGTACGGTATGGCCCGTACCATAGGATGATCCAAACCGTCCATTAGATGTGCCACTGCCTACATAGGTTGTGCCCCAAAAATAATTTTCATAGGTTGATCCGAACCTTCTGATCTATAGCGGGTTATATGTTGATCCAAACCGTCCATGTGATGGAACACAACATCAATCGGTTGTGCCTGTAAATTCATTTCCATAGGTTGATCCTAGCCTTCCGATCGATAGAGGTTTTCATAATTGTTGTTCCTCTTTAGGTGCCCGGAATCTGTCAATATTTTGCAAGTGTCCTGCATGAGTAATATAAAGTAGTTCTTTCGTCATTGTCATATGTCTTTACCTCTTCTTGGTAGTTTTTTTTCGTAATTGTCATAGACAAGTATCCTGGGTCGGTACTTTTCGTATGTAGATTACGATTTTACCCTCAAATAATTTTTCATAAAGATAGATGTTAGGTATCAGCAAAGGGGCTAATGGTAAAAGAGTAATGCTAAGGTATAAATCTTAGAGAAAAAGAACAGAAATTCTTCTTTTCTGTAGCTATATAGTAGTAGATATATATATATATATATATATATATATATATATATATATATATATATATATGAGAAAAGTGTAGCTACACATACGTGTAGCTAACTTAGCTACACCGATGCCTTAAAATACAATGGGCCCCACATTGTTTCGGTGATCCAAACCATTCTTTTGATGGACCCTCACATAGATAGGGTGTGCCCAAAAAATCAGCTCCATAGGATCATCCCAACCCTACGATTTGTGGAGGCAAAAATGGATGTGTAAAAGCCTTCACAAATCTGTCCATTTTTTCCTCCACAGTTTGAAGGGTTGGGATCATCCGATGGAGCTGAGTTTTTAGGCACACCCTATCAATGTGAGGGCCTATCAAATGAATGGTTTGGATCACCTAAACAATGTGGGCCCACTGTATTTTAAGCCGTCGGTGTAGCTAAGTTAGCTACACGTATGTGTAGCTTCACTTAACTCTATATATATATATATATATGAGGAAAGTGTTTCTAGTCGGCCGACTAGAGAACCTTCTCTAGTCCGCCGACCAAAAACACAGTGGGCCCATGTTGTTTGGATGATCCAAAGCATTCATTTGATGGGCCCTGGCATAGATAGGGTGTGCCCAAAAAATCAGCTCCATAGGATCATCCTAGCCCTTCGATTTGTGGAGGTTAAAAATGGACAGTGGAGGTTAAAAACACAGTGAGCCCACATTGTTTTGATGATCCAAAGCATTCATTTGATGGACCTTGACATAGATAGGATGTGCCTAAAAAATTATCTCCATAGGATCATCATAACCCTTCGATTTATGGAGGTTTAAATGGATGCTTATAAACTCTACAAATCTGTCCATTTTTAACCTCCACAAATCAAAAGGTTAGGATGATCCTATGCAGCTGATTTTTTGGACACACTCTATCTATGCTAGGGCCCATCAAATGAATGTTTTGGATTATCCAAATAATGTAGGACCACTTGTGTTTTTTGGTCGGCAGACTAGAGAAGGTTCTCTAGTCGGCCAACTAGAAAAACTTTCCTCATATATATATATATATATATATATATATATATATATATATATATATATATGAGAAAACGGTTCCTACATATATGTGTAGATAAGTTATCTACACACTAGCTTAAAATACAGTGGGGGGCACATTATTTGGGTGATCCAAACCATTCATTTTTAAGGCCCTCACATAGATAGGATGTCCACAAAAAATCAGATCCATAGGATCATCCTAACCATTCGAACTTTGGAGGCAAAAAATTAACTAATTTGTGAAGGTTTAAAGACATCCATTTTACCTCCACAAATCGTAGGGTTGGGATAATCCTATGGATCTGATTTTTTGTATCCACCCTATCTATGTGAGGGCCTTTAAAATGGATGGCTTGGATCACCCAAGCAATGTGGGGCCCCACTCTATTTTAAGCTAGTGTGTAGAGAACTCTCTACACATATGTGTAGGAACCGTTTTCTCTCTCTCTCTCTCTCTCTCTCTCTCTCTATATATATATATATATATATATATATATATATATCGGAAATGAAGTATGTGCAGTTGCACGGATAAGCTATCTGTGCATGGCTGAACAAACCATAGTAGGGCCACAATTTTTGGGGGATCCAAAAATCAGCCCTATAGGATCATCCTAACCCTTGCATTTGTGGAAGGAAAAAATGGGCAGAAACAATGTCTATCCATTTTCCCCTCTAACTTTGATTTGGTTAGGATGATCCTGTAGGGTTGATTTTTGGTACACACCCTATCCATGGAAGGGCCTTCGAAATGAATGCTTTGGATCCCCCAAAAATGTGGCCCCTGTAGACACCCCATTTTGACCGTGCCCTAATCCCCCCATGTTTGAGCGAAACCCAACCAAATCAATCAATTAGGGTCCCAAACTTCACCCTAAGTTAGGTAAAGGTCCCATCTAGCTCCCCGCAAAATTTCGTCAAAATCCGAACGCGTTTGCCTAGCAAACGGGTCGAGCAAAGTCGTAGTACAAGTTCGCAGAAGGGGGGTGAATTATCCTGGAGCGGTACCAAGCAGCTTCTGAATAGGACACGATTCAATCGTGCGCCTATCATTTTCCGCGCAACCGCGAGCTCATCAAATCTGGGGGTGCCAATATCATCGCTTATTTTCTATTATAAATATCGGGTTTTATCTCATTTTGGACAAAAGAAAAAAAAGGAAAAAAGGATTTTCGCAGAGAGGGAACGAGAGATTTCTTTTTTCTTCTCATTTCCGATCATTTGCTCCGGCCAGATCTACCGTATCTCCGATAGAATCTGCAACCTTTGATCATATTCTCCATCTCTTCTCATTTCAGCCTCAAACAGATCTTGATTTCTATTTCTAAACTCGTTCGAAAATCTAGCTTATCTACATTTTTCGATCGGAAATTTCCTCTCTCCGGCATCTCCGGCCTCCAGCAGATTTTTTCCTTCCCCATCACCGGATCTTCGTCAAAGAGAGAGAAATCAAAAGAAGAGAGAGGAGAAATTCATTTTTTAGAGAGAGAGAGAGAGAAAATTAGTGAGAGAAAGTAGATCTCACCGTTGTTCTTCTCCGATTGATCTTCTCCGGCGAGATCCACCGGAGCTCTGGCAGATTTTACAACCTCTGATCATATTCTCCATCTTTTCTTATCTCAGCTTCAAGCAGATCTGGTTTTCAAACCCTAATAATTTCTTTGCATCTTCTCCAGTGAGATTCCGGTTGTGTTTCAACAAACTTTGATTGATTTTCTCCTCAAATGATATTTGCTGTTCCTCCATTAGCCTTTGTTGTCCCTGTTTTCTTCCTCTTGCATCTTTAAATTCTAGATTCTTCTTTTGAAACCCTAGCTTGCTTCTTTCTTCTTCAGTAATTACTCAGGCGAGCTTATCAAAGCTCCGATTGAGATTCTCCATTACCTAATTCAGTTCCTCCTCTGCTTTTTCTCAGTTTTGCTATGAAGATCTCTAGATCGTAGCTTTATTACAGCTCAAACTCTAGTCTCAGTTTTTAAAACCTTAGATCTCATTTTAGATCCTAAAATTCTTCATTAAAAAATCACTAATCTGAGAATCTTTCATCTTTGATCTGTGATCGAATCGCCTCTGGATTTAGTTGTCATTCTCAGATTTTCTATAAAACAGAGAATCCTTTGTATTCGTGCTTAACAACTAAATTTTCTCCGAGCCAAAGAAAGTAAAGGAAGAAGAAATTCGAAGAAAACTATAAGTTTTCGTGAGTTCAAGCAATCTTTAGATATTGAAGGAAGTATAACGTAGAAGGAGGTATTTTTCTTTATTTCTTATTAATTCTTGTTGTGAAGAAGTAGATTTTATTCTCTGATTAAATACTGTTTAATAGCTAATGATGATTAATGTTTTTGTTTATCTTCTCAGTTGAATTTTATTTGGAGTTTTAAAGGGGAGAAATCATGTTCTAAACCTAATTAACTTGATTAGTTGAACCTGTGGTAGGATTTATAAAAAAAAAAATTTAGTTTTTAATTCTGTTCATTTCTTTGAGTAATTAGAGGTATACCGAGCAAATATTTTGCAATTTATCTGGTTTTAAGTGTAGCCTAATTTTGTCCTTACTTTAAATCTGGTTAATTGTCATTTAGTATGGAAATGGAGGTTGGAGAAGTAAGATGCATTTAAGAGTTAAATGGTTAGAATCTGTGATTTCATAGATAAAAGCAAAAATTGATAATTCTGAATTTTACAAGATTCCAGGGTGTAAATATTTGGGATTTTAAGTCATAAGAATGATTTATAGAAAATTTGAATCTGTATGGAATCTAAATTCAGCTGTAGAAATGTAGAAAGTTATTTTTAGTCATTCAAAGAGTAGTTTATAAGTATCCTATTTATTTTGAACATTTTTTTGTAAGCATTAAAGCTATAATTACCATGTGATCTCAACGTCTTTTAACTTTTAGAAAGCTTTAAGTGTTGATTTAATACATCAAATATGAAAAATTTATTTGGAGGATATTCGGTTATAAAGTATTTATATTTTATTTAATGAACAGAGCAAAACATTTTTGTAACTAAAGTTTCATTAATTTCATTAAATAAGTAAAGTTAAGCTTTGGTTTTAAAAGGGGGATCATTCTCAGTAACTTGTTAATGTCAAAATATAAGGGGGGTTAGTGTAATTATTCGAGATATGGAGGTAAAAGGTATAAGTTCAGCTCATGTATTTTATGGATTGAGATCTTATTTATGTAAACAATTCAGGGTGTTGCATTTACCCGCCTAAGCTTATTATACTCATTCCTTTTTATTTAAATAAATTGTTTAATAGGAAGAAGGAGATCAGATGACTACTCTATTCGATATTATCGACATGAGTACTGTCTGATTTCAAGGCGGGATATAGAAATATTATCATGTGTATATGATATCAGATGATTACTTTAGCATCATCTGATTTCATCCCCATATTGGGGTGGTGTTTGTGGTTGGGCATAGAAGTGTTTGATATTGTTTTCTTTTACTTTATTAGGCTATCCAGCGGCTGGTCTGGACTAATTAATGTTATTTATCATTTTATGATTGCTATAGATTGTGTATTCTTTTTATTGAAAATTCTTCTTTGCTTAGCACTTGATTTATTTTTGTAAGAATAGAATGGAATTTGCGATTATCTGGTAGCCTTTTCTTCTCTCTTTGATAGACTAACACAGTCTTATAGATTTCTGTTAAATTTCTTTAGATACTAGAATCTCCTCTCATTGCAAGGGCTATGAAGGAGTCATCCCGAGCCCATTATTTTAGAGGACTTGCATAGTCCTAGTAATGTTTTCCCTTCTAATCTTTTCTTCATTTTATGAGACTGTTTAAGTCTTTCAGGTTTCTTTCCTTTGTCATTTCAAGCCCATCTTAAAGGGGAGAATTACTAAGTCTCAGTAATACCCTCTCCCTTCTCTTTCTTTCTATAGAGACTTCTTAGCCCTTTTCTTGTAGGGCGATGAAGGTGATAGCCCAAGCCCATCCTAGGAGACTTGCCCAGTCTTGCTAGTATTTTTCTCTATCTCATCTCTGTGCCTAGGAGACTTGCCTAGTCTCGTTAGCAATTTTCTCTATCCTACCTCTGTGTCTAAGAGACTTACCCAGTCTCATTCTCTTGCTAAACCTCCTCTTTGTGCGTCGTTTGGTTTTGGGAGAACACCTTACTCGGCTTGGCAACATACCCCTACCCTTATGGGTATTGGGTTGCACATTTGTTGTACCCTAGGGCTAGGTAGTTGTCCGGCCCGGCTGGGTGTTTTACCTTTACCAAATAAGCACAAGGTCTCTTTTTCCTTATTACTTGTGAGCTTTATCTTAGTTTGATAGTCCACTAGCATAGGAATCCGTCCTTAGTCTAGAGAGTCAGTCCTCTTGTTCAGGAATCAAATTCTATCATCATAGGGGTTAGGATTTTATCCAACCTTTCATCAGATCATGTTCTTCTATCCGCTCTTACAAGGTATAGGATGCTGTCCAACCCTTGCAGAGTCGTGTTTCTGTCTTTTTTCCCCGCAAAGCATAGGATGCTGTCCAACCTTTGCGGGATTTAAGGAGTCTGTCCTCCCCTTGTGATGATAGGATTCAGTCCTTTCGTGTCAAAAACATCAAAAACATCTGAAAAACCAAAAATCTCAAAAATCTTGAGTCATAAGAGAGTAGTTAGGAAATCTGTTCCGAACTACGTTGGCTTGATCCCTTTCAACAGGGTACGTAGTGCAGCTTGGGATTCATATCCCAAGTCCAGCCAAACCTTTAAAAATAAACATTTCAAACCCTCCAAAAAATGCAAAAACTCTTCAAAACCTTTTCAAAAAGATCTTCCTCTAGAGTTAGGAGTCTGTCCTAGATATTTAGGGTGTTTTAGAGTTAGGAGTCTGTCTTGATTTGTTGATATGGTGTGTCCTGTCGTGTGAGTGTCCCTAGAGTTAGGAGGCCTCAAGTTGATCGGTTAGACATTCAGTCGAACCGATGGCTAGACTAGAAAGCATATAGTCAGCCCATGATTTTCGTTAGGTTGCACAGCTTAGATACATATAGAATGTAGGGCCCACCTGCATTAGCTTAAGGCTAACCAACTTGCATTAGTTAGGGCATAAAGAGTACCAAAAATTACAATTCACATGAACTTAAGCAATTGTACAAAAAAGCTTTAAAAATCAGTTGAGTCTAGTGGATCGAGTCTAGGATAGCGGTTCTAGATGGTTAGGCATAGTAGTTTGGAATAGGGCATCGAACTACGTTGACTCCGATTCTTCCCGAGGCCGGGATACGTAGAGCAGCTGAGATGGACGGCCATCTTGGTCCGAGTCAGGTCGCATTAGAGTTATGACTCATTTTGTCCAGTCATGTATAGAATTGAATTGTGTTGTGTGTTTTGCTGTGTTTTCTTACTTTCATGTACAGATCCTATACCTTTAGCTGTAACATGCATGTATTTGCACACCAGAACTCAGACACCAATTAGGTATGACACTCATAACCTAGCTATTATTAGGCGACACTTCGTTCATTTCTTTTTATGTATGCTTATTATTCATCTCCAAGACATGCATGATCAGATAGACGTCTTCTCGGAGATATTCGTTCCCATTTCATATGGCTTTCGCTCAAAACTCTTCAAAATTATTAAGTAAATGGCATAAGAGACCAGGTGCTTGCACTTGGGCGGATGAGGTGCTCTTTAGACCTTCCGAATTCATAACCAGGCACGAACTCTCTTTTTATAATCTCTAGTTATCCGTTGCAACAGAGCATAGTATGGGATCCTTGGCCGACTTCCTTGGATGGTGACTCTTCTTTGTTTAAGGTACGCCTCAAATCTGGGCTAGTCCCCGAATCGAGAGGTATCTCACCTTTGTATCGCCACTCATGCTGGGAGGGGCACTTCTTTCGAAAGTTCCTTGGTAGAGCTCTCCATTCACGTGGATGATCCTGAGACTGACTCGCGTGGGGGCACGTCCCCCCCCGCTTCTCTCTCGGATCGGGGTCCACAGCCCCCACTATGGTTTGTGAGCTATGCACAAATAGCTTATCTGTGCAGCTACACATACTTCATTTCCTTATATATATATATATATATATATATATATATATATATATATATATATATATATATATATATATTTATATATATATATATATAGAGAGAGAGAGAGAAGTGTTTCTAAGCACGTGCTTAGATAAACTTATCTAAGCACGTGCTCAAAAACACATGTGGCCCATATTTTTTGGGGGATCCAAAGCATTCATTTGGAAGGCCCTTCCATGGATAGGGTGTGTACCAAAAATCAACTTTATAGGATCATCATAACCCAATCAAAGTTAGAGTGGAAAATGGACAGACACTGGGTGTCCATGTTTCTGCCCATTTTCCGCTCCACAAATGGCAGGGTTAGGATGATCCCATAGGGCTGATTTTTGGTACGCACCCTATCCTATCCATGGAAGGGTTTCCAAATGAATGCTTTGGATCTCCCAAAAAATGTGGGCCATGTGTTTTTGAGCATGTGCTTACATAAGCTTATCTAAGCACGTGTTTAAAACACTTTCCACATATATATATATATATATATATATATATATATATATATATATATATATGAGAAAACGGTTCCTACACATATGTGTAGATAAGTTATCTACACACTAGCTTAAAATACAGTGGGGGCCACATTATTTGGGTGATCCAAACCATTCATTTTTAAGGCCCTCACATAGATAGGGTGTCCATAAAAAATCAGATCCATAGGATCATCCTAACCATTCGAACTGTGGAGGCAAAAAATGGACTAATTTGTGAAGGTTTTAAGACATCCATTTTACCTCCACAAATCGTAGGGTTGGGATGATCCTATGGATCTGATTTTTTGTAGACACCCTATCTATGTGAGGGCCTTTAAAATGGATGGCTTGGATCACCCAAACAATGTGGGGCCTCATTGTATTTTAAGCTAGTGTGTAGAGAACTCTCTACACATATGTGTAGGAACCGTTTTATCTCTCTCTCTCTCTCTCTCTCTCTGTCTCTCTCTCTCTCTCTCTCTATATATATATATATAGGGAAATGTTATCAGCACTACTCTATTTTGATGCGGGCACTCCTCAATTTATTAAAAGTACGGTATGGCCCGCACTATAGGATGATCCAAACCATAGGATGGGCCACAGCCTCAATAGATTGTGTCCCAAAAATCATTTCCATAGGTTGATCCTAACCCTCCGATCTATAGAGGCTTAGGATCAACATTCTAACATTCAGATCGGAGGATTAGGATCAAACTATGGAAATGATTTTTGGGGCACAACCTATTTAGTCTGTGGCCCATCTAATGGATGGTTTGGATCATCCTATGGTGCGGGTGTGGGACCCGATCCCGCGAGAGGGGGTGGGACGCGAGCCGCCACGATCTCCCTCTTGGTCTCTCGTACCTACGCGAATGGCGTGTGCATTTTTAATATTGACTTTAATTCATCTTTTATGTGAACTTGGGATCACTAAGGCAATCCGAATTCCACACAAAAGAGACTGACAGAGTCGCCACCTAGATGTGAGATCTAAGACTCGTAATTAACCAGAAATCTAGACTCGCTACCTGGTTACAAGAATGGAAGGTATGGAGAGTTATCCACCACATGCACCATTCCTGCCTGATAATCGGTCTTCGATTCCAAAAGCTAATTCTTTTAAATTTATTTTAAATGGCTCATTCAACTCTCTGTTAATGTGCGAACTATGTGACATGCATCCTATGATCTAATTTCAATGTGAATCATAAATGTGTATCTTGATTTATTAATTTGTCTGGATTCAATCTAAGTGAAAGTTCTCCTAAAATTCTAATTTCATGGAAAATCCTAAGTGATTTAATTAAGCATTTACAAGAAAATTAATATACAGAACACCACAATTTGTTGTAGTGCCGACTCGCGGTTGGTATGTCATCAGACATCCAACCGCCTACGTACCCAAGCCTCACTGGGATCAGAGTCGACGTAGTTCGATGCACCTAAGCTAAGCTATTTATGCCTAACTCAACTAAGACACCGATCTAGACTGGAGTGACTGTTTCAACAGTTTTAAGAGAAGTTATTTAATTCAAGTTGAGGATTTTATTATCTTAAGATTTCATCTAAGATGCTATATGATTCTCATCTAAATGCAAGTTGTCCCTTAGACTAATGCAGGTTAACCTACATCCTAGGTAACTAAGCTTGTCCTAGGGAAAGATTGGGTGACTAGTGTGACTAGACCTATGGCACGGTTGCAATCCATAGCAAACGTCCGTGATGAGGCTGGACTCCTAACTCTAGGACTCCCTAAAACCTAGGACACGACATGACACAAATGTTCCTAAATTGGGCTCTGAGGGTTTTTATGATAGAAACCACAATCTAATGGTTCCGAGAGACACGAGATGAATCGATTTCAGTTCTTGAAGTTAATGAATTTCAGATTTCAAAGATTTTCGATTTCTGGACAATTAAGGAATACCAATGGTTCTAGGGTTCACCAATTTCGGCCTAGAATAGCATCCAAGGAAGGGAATCGTGCGCTCTTTCCTAGCGCAATTTAATACTTATGTTATAGCACCTTATTGCCTGGCATATCTCAGGATTTCCGTGGACAGTAACCTCGGAGCCAACAACGTGCTATAGCTTAAATATTCAAATTGTCAAAGATCGAGTGCAATAGGGATACGATTATTGATGCGCTGGCCATTTTTCCAGGAAAATCTAAAGATCCTAAGATTTCTGTTTCAATGGATTAAGGAGTTAATATGTGACAGAGATTTAAGTTTCTTTAGAGATTTTCAGATGATTTTCAATTAATTTCGGATTTTCAATGAATTTTATCAATTTTAAACATATGAGTGATTTTAGAAGTGAAACTGTTGCAAACGAATTCGAAATAAGTTGAAACTTCTACAGCAGCAAGATATGATGAGATGTAGCTTATTATAAGAGTTTTGCAGGTTTTAACATTAAGTTCATATTTAATTTTGATTTAACAATTAATTCACCAGATTGCAAAAAAAACACGAAAACTACTAGAAATAGATATCTAAATTCAATGAAATTTTCACAGTAGTAAGATATAACTAAAAATAGCATCCTGTGAGATTTTCATGAATTGTAGAAACTATTTAGTATCAATTCCGGATTTTTCAATTTTCAAACTAGATTATGAATTAACACTACACCCCATACGAAAAAAGATCTCAATCAGTTGAAACTTTTACAGCAGTAAGAACTATAAAATATAAGACTACTGTAAAAATGTTGAGAATTTTATCTGTGATCTGATGTTAGTAAAAATTCTCCCAAAATCTGATAATTTTCAAAGAAAACATAAACTAATATACCAAACAAATTTTAAAAATTCTCAAAAATTCATGGTAGAATATATGAATATCATATTATTTTCCCACAAAATTTCATTAATTTGGAAATTCGTTTAGTATATATTTTATGTTTCTTCGTCGAAAAGATATTTTTGAAGAGTTTTCTATTTTTAAAACACGATTTTCGAGAAAATTACGATTCCGGAAAATATCCTCCAACCTTGTTCTGATGTGATGAACACAAGAAAAATTTTAAATTCCAAAAAATAGATCATCCTGAGATGGCTATTTTTTCGAATTTCGTAATTATTCGGCCATTATTTTAAATAAAATTCCACTCTTAACTCAAATTCTAAAAAACCGTTGATCCAATGTCCGATCCGATCCGATAGTTATTTTACTCTATTTAGATAGATCATTGTATTAACTTTCGAGACGAAACGGATTTGAAACACTCATGCAGATCATGATTTTAAGCACATACATTTAATATTGAATTAAAATCATTTAAATGCTTAAAAATCATGCAAAAATCTAAAAAAATACCAAATAATTTCGGAAAATTTTGAGAACAGTGTACCTACCTATGGTGGAGATCCCCGCAGAATCCGAGAGCCAGAGAATCCGAAAAATCCTGCTGACGTGTGATTCGACCCGCTTTCTTCTTCCTTTTCCTCTTTTTCTTTGTTTTTTTATTTATTTTTTCACTGTGAGAATGCCGGATGGAGGGAGAGAGGGAGAGATGGGTTATGAGAGTAAGAGAGAATGGGAGTGAGAGAGAGTGTGAGAGAGATGGAGAAAGAGTAATAGAGATAGAGGGAGTGAGTTACAGATAGAGATAGAGATTTGGAAGGTGAATATTTAAAAAAAACAGAAAGAGAGAGAACGTGAGTAACAGAGAGGTGAGAGAGAGAGAGAGAAGGAGAGAGAGAGAGAAAGAGAGAGGGAAAAAACAGAGTATAGAATACTCTGTTTTTTCCCACGCTTTTAGAAACCGACGATCCTCTGTCTTTCTTCTCTCTTTTGGTTTGCAAGCTTTTTATCTTCTTCTCTTTTGATTGAATTTTATTCAACTTCTCCTCTTACGGCAACAGTACAACCTTCTGATATGTCATGGGCAAAGGTTGTGATGAAAATCCCCGCCATGATCAGCGAGCGGACGAGGGAAAAAGCTGAAGCGCCATTCCTTGATGATCCCCGTGTCAACTGGTACGCGGCAGATCATATAATATCTGTTGTGCAAGCTCAATCTGTTAAGCCAGAGGGCGTGAGGTTGATGGAGAGAAAACAGATTGAGGGAGATGGAAAACCACGGGGAGTAAAGAAAAAGAAAACGTGAGAGTGTAGTGGAGGAAAACGATCCTCCCTTTTGTCTTTTTTTTCTTTTTCTTTTTTGTTCTGCCCAGCCTCTCCTCCTCCAAAGAATCTGAGATCCCTCCCATTGTTTCGTTTTTTCCCTTCTTTTAAGTGAGGCAAGTCTCCTCTTTTTTCCAATTCCCAAGTAAGTAACCCTTGATAAAATGAGCAAGAAATCCTAAAGAAAATCAACTTTCTTCTTCGGCCAAGTATTGGGTGGGAGAAAGAAACATTGGATTAAGGAAAGAACGTGAGCTGCATGCTTTGAAAGAGGAAAAATACCGAATTTGGAAGGGTTGCCGAAATCAGCCACCAACTCAATGTGTTTGGTCTTTTATAAATTTCTTATTTTTAGTATCCTTTCTTAAACACATGTTGGCCGACTCCAATTGATCCAAACCATCCAATTATTAGGCCATAGTGTAATTTGATTGTGCTCCAAAATTAATTCTAATTAGGATAATCTCAACCATGAATTTGACGATCCACAGCTTAAAAATCATTTTCAAGAATGGTTCGGATCACTCTAATGTGATAGACATTAAATGTATAGTGGGCCCCACTACCTCGCCGATCAACTACTCCTTCAAAATTTCGATTTTCCAAACCTTTGTGACTGCAACAAATGAACCAATTTTATTCAAATTTATTATCTCTAATGTCCAACTCTTGATGTAGTTCTATATAATAAGATCAGTGAGTGGTCCTACTTGCTTGATCCTATTCCATCGACATGTTCAAGGCGGGC
Organism: Tasmannia lanceolata; assembly: GCF_043159265.1. Classification (NCBI taxonomy): domain Eukaryota; kingdom Viridiplantae; phylum Streptophyta; class Magnoliopsida; order Canellales; family Winteraceae; genus Tasmannia; species Tasmannia lanceolata. The sequence continues at coordinate 5,478,459 of NW_027518721.1, forward strand.
CCACCCAATGGGTCCAAATTCTATTTTGCTCATATGCCCGCGAACAACCCCTCTCAACAATTATCAGGACGGCGCAAAACATGACAGAAATAACCGAAAAGATCGAGAAAACAAGAGGAGCGGACACGGGAACGAAAAACACTGAAAAAGACTGATAACAAGAACACTAACTTCTTTGTTGATTAAAGCAGAGCAAAATGGGGTGTCTACAGATGCCCCTCTTTGGTAGAGATGACGTAGTCATCGAATACCAAAGCAAAAATGACAGAACCATTTTGCGTGGCTTTAATCGACAAAGGACTCTCTAGACACAATGCAACTTAATATAATGCAAGACCTTAGATGAAACCCTAGAACTTGAACATATATCAAAAATCTTTTATTCTAAACCACTGGAGGACTCGATTATCGGAGGATTAGAGGCTTAAGGACTTGAGAACTGGAGAACTGAATAATCGAACAATGGGTGGACCGGAGAATTGGAAGACTAGATGACTTGGAACTGGAGAATTGAAGATTGGATGAACTGAAAAATTGAAAAACTGGAGAAGTAGAAAATTTAGGGACTGGATATTTACAGAGCTAAAAATTTGGAGAACTGGATGATTAAGAGACTCAATAGTCAGATAACCGCAGAATCAAAGAACTGAGAAGTTAAGGAGCCAGTTCACTGGGAATTGTAGAACTTGATTACTGGAAAACTGGAGAGTCAAAACTTGATAATTGGTGAACTGGGGATTAGATTAGATTGACATTTTGATTGATTCAATTGGGATTGGAATTTGATCACTGGATGTTAGGACTGGAAATTGGAGACTGGAATCTTAATCTAAACATCGGGAACCGGAACTCTAGAACGAAGACATAGCGGATACTAGAATTAGAGTACTGAAACACTGGATTTTCGGACACTGGAACTGGATGTTGGAATTGGAGTGCCGAAATACTGGGAACGGGAATACAAGTACTGGAAAATGGAACACTGGAATATTGGTGATAGAGATACTGGACAGTAGAACTATGATACTGGAATATTGGATACTGGAACTGGAGACTAGAACTAGCATAATGACACACTGGAATACTAGAATTGAAACTGGATACAGGATGCTGGAACTGGAATACTGGAATTGAAACTGAATATTGGACGTTGGAACTGGAATACTGGAATTGAAACTGAATAATGGACATTGGAACTGGAATACTAGAATACTGGATACTGGAACTGGAATATTGGAATACTGGATATTGGAATACTGGAATAATGAAACTGGAACTGGAATACTGGATACTGGAACTGGAAAATCAGGAATTGGTAATTGATGAACTAGTAAACTGGTTTTTTACACAAGTTTATTCGCATTTTGATTTGTTTACTGGGGATGAACAAGAAAGTCTCACAGGGCTTGGAATTTCTTAGATTAAGATCTTCTTTACTGGGCATATAAACTGGGACCTCGGAATATTTGGACACTGGTACAGAGGATTCTTCTTTTGACAAGCATTCAAACTAATATTCAACTGACTGGAAGGAGATTTCGATTTTTAATGGTTCATCTTTATGAGAAACTGGCTCAACCACCATTGCATCTAAGGCTCTTCCAAGCTCAAGGTGCCTTCCTGGGGTATGATCTTCTTACGATAACCGGGCTTTCTGATGTTTATACTCCTGAATTCTCCTGAGCTGATCTTCTTTGAAATGAAGCTGTTTGACTAGATTCTCGAGCTTTTTCAGGTACGATCGAGGGAGCTGACGAGGCTGGGCCTCCTTCATCGAGACAGTTGCATCATTTGGACACAAGGACGACGATTGACTCTTTCTAAAGAGAAAACTTAGATAAAAGGCACTACTCAAAGGATTGAGGAGCTCTGAGGGAGTGAACATAGAATGACAAAGATTGACTAACTACACTGACAGACATAGTAATGCTTCTGACTTAGTCAACGCTTTATTTAGTAAGTCTATCCTTTCGAGGAATGTTTTTTTTTTTTTTCAATTGGTAAACACTGGACCATTTCCTTAAAACAGTAATGCCTCAAGGATTTAATTACGACCCCTAAGATTGCTTAGCTTCAATGCCCCCAGTTTTGAGGATGTCACTTGAATTTGTTTGAACTTCAGTTGATCTTCAGTCTTGATACCGGCTGTAGCCTTCTTATAATGATTCTCTTACCGTGACCAAGTCACCTGTTCGGGGTTTTTAACTTGGCGGACCGTGTTAGCCTTAACTTTTGCCTGAATCGTCTGTTCGGATTCTCAACTCAGCAGGCTATCCCCTTAGCTTTTGCCTAAGCCGCCCTTTAGGGTTTTCAACTTAGTAGGGGAATGATCTTAAATTTTGCCTAGACCACCCTTTCAGATTTTCAACCTAGCAGATCTTCAAACTCCGTTCTTTATTCGGCCAAAGGAGGCCTTCTGATGTTCAGATTGGGAATTGATATAGGTTACTAGAGTCCCTCTGGTACTGATTATTTTCTTTTTTTCTTTTTTCTTTTTTTTTTTCACGGAGTTTGACGGCATTTCCCGGTAAGAGATAATGATTCTTCTTCCTTCTGGATATTGATAAGTAATTTGATCTTGAGGGTGCATACCGGTTTTTGGACATCATTTCATCCTTGAATCGGTGGCCCTTGATATTTTGATGATCGCTCTGAGATGATTGCTCTTGCATTTTTCATATTGAATTTGATAGCTTTACATTGTCACTGGTGAAACCTGTGATCGGGGCCATTGACTGGAGATATGGAAGTTGTTTCGAATCCATGTCCCTTGTATAGCATGTGACATTTACTTCATTCTTTCTTGAACCTTCTATCTGGGTCTTTCTCCTGGCATTAATGAAAGCGCTTACTGGACCATCTCTTTATTCTCGAAATAGGTTTATCAATTCCTCACATTCTTCAGAGGGTAATGTATTTTCAATCGGCATTCACCAAAACAAAGTTTCAGTGTCAGTGCTTACCATTTCAATTTTCTCTTTGAGAGGCTGAGCTCGGCGCTCCTCCTCTTGTTTGAGCATATGCTGCAATTCAGGTGGAGTTTCGTCTGCATCTTCTTTCTCATTCGAGAAGGGAGTATTTTTCTCTTTGTTTATTAAAGTCAGAATCACACATTGGAATGTATAGAGAAAGCAAGTCTTATTGAATTGAAAATGACCACATCTAATAAGACTTATCCTGAACATACTCAGGATTTACATTATTGACTCAAAAATAAAAGTAAGAAAAGACTCAACTGGACTAGAAATTTATTCAAACTTTTTAGAAGACTGCATTTAATAACTGGACTTGACATCATGACTGGACTTAATTAAAATAACAAAAGGACTAAGACTGCTGCAACTGTCTGGCTTTAGAGGCTCGGCGAAAACTGAATCATCATCATAACAAGTGCCTTTTAACTTCTGGTTCTTCTCTATCACTGCAACTGAACCTGAGCTTCTCAAACCCCAAGTGCTTAAACATCATCCAGCGGCGGTACAACCTGGTTTTGTATAGGACTATCAGCAATATTTGGCGCTTGCTGAAATGGTAGCTTGCGCTCATCGATCAACTTCTGGATCACATGCCTCAGAGTTATGCACTGATCAGTACTATGCCCCGATCCTCGATGAAAATCGCAGTGCTCTTCCGCTCTACATGTCCTGGGGAGCGGATTAGGAGGTTCCTTAATGCGAGGCAAGTAGATATCGCCGGATTCCAATCCTTGCTGCAATATGACAGATGGTGGAAACAGGAGAGGGGTGAATTCCCTATTAGGCTTTTGCTGAGCTGCAATCCCTGATTGAGTATATTTGAATACCATAGAGTTCCGTGACGGGTTAGCCATTGATACATTATCAACCTAAGAGATCTTAGCTAGAGTCTGTGTCTTAACTTCTTTTGAATTGGGGTTTTCTCTATTGTAAACTCCTTGTGCCATTGCTTCCTCAATTTGCATACCAGCATTGATGAAGTGTTTAAAATCTGAATAATATTGAAGAGACATGTGATATTGGAGCTGAGAGGATATATTCTTCATAATCATCTGGACTTGCTCCTCTTCTGAGGGACGCTGCATCATTTGAGCCGCTAACCTTCTCCATCTCTTGACGAAAGTTAAGAATGACTCTTTTGAGTCCTGCTTGATTCTCTCAAGATCCTTCCTAGTGACTTCGGTCCCATCATTATATTTGAACTGCCTGATGAATTGCTCACCGATATCCTTCCATGTCCTGTAACGAGTCTTGTCCAAGACCATGAACCATCTCCTAGCAACCTTGGTTAGGGAAACCGGGAACAATTGAGCCATTTGCTCAGGAGATAAGCCTTGAGGCTGACACATGATGGTGAACATTTGCAAATGTGTGATTGGACAACCCACACCATCATATTTGTCGAAATCGGGCATTTGAAAATTGGCAGGAAGGCGGATTTCGAGAAATAGAGTAAGGTCACTTGGATTAAAACCACCCTGGTCTTGAAACTGGATGTCCTGAACTTTCCTGGTAAGACTTTCTAATTTCTCCATAACAGTCTTATCAACCATGGACTGAGAAGGCCTACTGCGATCCTCGCTATACTGCTCTTTTTCCAAATCTTCTTCGGCTTTATCAGGGATAGTGATGAACACTGGCTGGGCAGGTGCTGCTGAAGTAGCTGCTTGGTGCATAGGCCCTTTATCATTGGACAACGACGGTCCCAACTTTTCAGAAAGCTGAGCCTTGATAACTCGGTTCTCCTCTTTGAGTTCTTGAAGCTGTTGGAGAATCAAGGTAAGAGTATCGGTAATAGCAGCGGGTGGAAGGCCATCTTGGTTATCTGCCATTGGTGAGGATGAGAAAGAAGGAGATGCTGGGGTTCTCAGAGAGGGTGGTGGAGAGACAGAATTCCTCTCCAATCGTGAAGAGACCCGAACCCAAGGAGTAATGGGATTAGCTATGATGTTTACTTCCCTGAAATATTTGAAAGACACATTTTAAAATCACAGAAAGAAGTAAACAATGATGCATGCATGGACTAGGATAATGAGAGAGAAAGATGAACTTTATTGATAAATCATTAAAGCTTGAGTACAGGGTTCATTCTTTCAAAGATAAACGGATAAGATTAAACGTGGAACTAAGCATTCTTTTTAGACTTCTTCTTCGGACGACAATCTTGCTCAGCTGACTCTTTTAAATGTTTGATGATTCTGACATCCCAAGCAGATGAAACGGCTTTGACAATCTTGGGCTTGAGATCCTCAGGCGGATAAAAATGACGAAGGGGAGGCACAATAGATTGCTCACTTCCATACTGACGCTGAATCCTGGCAGGAACATAAAAGGAAGTCTTTTTGAGACCAAGAAGGCGAACGTAGTTAGCTTCTCCAGTGTTGAAGACGGCTTCTTGGATTCCAGGGATTTGCCAATAAATCTGATCTTCTTGGCGAGAATTTAACCATTCAACCCAATCGTTGTTGTGATCGAAAGAAACATCATGACGCCATTCGCTGAAGGTGTACAACGTATGACCAAAATGGACAGGAGCTGCAATTTTTAGCTTGTGGCACAACCACACCTGGAGTAATGCAGGACATCCCGAGAAAGAACTAACGAATGAGCGAACATAAGAGCCTGGACCTGAGCTGGCACGAAGACGAGCCATATCATCCAAACCATTGAAGGTTTCTGCAAGCATAGTGGGAATTGGATTGGCGCTACGATCCATTTGATCAACAAGGTCCAGAAGAACAGCTGACGCGAAGCGAGAAGGCTGGACAGTGAGGAACCTAGCAAAGGAGCAGAATCTCAAAGCGCGCCGTCGGGCTTTTAGAATTTCAACAGCACCAATGTGTCCAACAGGAGGGTAAATGCCAATCAGTTGCTGCATGGATACTTCTTGGCCTTTGATGAAAGAGTTCATGGATTCATCTGGATTATTCATCAAGCGAAGGAACAAAGGACGATAATCTGGAACACAGGATGGCTTCACTAGAGGGCCATCCACATGATATTCCAATAAGGCACACCATTCTTCAAAGGTGGGACACATTTCTTGGTTGCCAAAACGGAAGACATGATGATCAGGATCCCAACATTCTGATGCGGCATAAAGCAATCCCCAATCGAGCTTAATGGTTGCCACATAGCCGAAGAGATTTTTCTCTTGCTCACTTATGGCATAGATATGGGATTCTCTTAATGTACCACGGATCCAATCAAGAATTGTACGAGTAGACATGGTGCCTGTAAGCCAAGAGAAAGGATACAAGAATGATCAGGGTTATATGAACACGAGATTGGGATAAGTTCCTGCCAGTAAAAGAAAGTATGAATACATGATCGAATCACATGATGGAAGATTAAAAATTGTACAATCAAGAGATGGGATGAGATAGCATAGGATTGCTTTCAACAGATAGATCATGAATGACTAATCCTATGAGATCTTTGGAAATGAATGAGATTTATATCCTAACCCCAAAGGGAAAGTTTTTTAATCTTCGCACATTTTAACAGTGTTACCTGAAGGCATCAACCCTAATCCTAATCTATCGGAGTGGAGAGAGAATCTCGACTCATGTCTTTGTTCGTGTATCTAAGGACCGATCGTGACCATTGGAAGATGGACCACGGCCTAATCTAGACACAAATGGGTAAGATATCCTAAACTAGGCTCACACACGTGATGCACATGTGTTCGTATTCTACATGCATGTGTGGGTTAATCTAGGGGTAAGGCCAAGAGTTCCCTTAGCGCGAATCCATGTTCGATATACTGTACCAGTGTCCGGCGTATCAGTACGTGAACAAGAGATCCGTTTACGCACCATAAGGTGCTTGGCTAAGGGTGGAATGCTTCTCTAGCACAGAGGCACCAGGTGATGAAATCCCAGTCAACCATGCTAGATAACACTCCGGGTTCCTAAAATAGGACGTGTGTGCATGTGAGATGCAGGGTTTAGATGCAAGTGATGTAAGTGTGTGTAATAAGTTCACGCAATATATGGTGCCTTCAGGTTTTGTTAGATTAAGTTCAAGTAAAATGTGATGAAAAGATAAAACAAGACAAACTAATCTAACAAGTATAGAGTTTTTATGAGCCAGTTAAATTAAATTCAAATGAGTTATCCTTTGAAATTGTAATGAAGTTAGGTGGTCCCCAGCAGAGTCGCCAAACTGTGGGACCCGATCCCGCGAGAGGGGGTGGGGCGCGAGCCGCCACGATCTCCCTCTTGGTCTCTCGTACCCACGCGAATGGCGTGTGCATTTTTAATATTGACTTTAATTCATCTTTTATGTGAACTTGGGATCACTAAGGCAATCCGAATTCCACACAAAAGAGACTGACAGAGTCGCCACCTAGATGTGAGATCTAGGACTCGTAATTAACTAGAAATCTAGACTCGCTACCTGGTTACAAGAATGGAAGGTATGGGGAGTTATCCACCACATGCACCATTCCTGCCCGATAATCGGTCTTCGATTCCAAAAGCTAACTCTTTTAAATTTATTTTAAATGGCTCATTCAACTCTCTGTTAATGTGCGAACTATGTGACATGCATCTTATAATCTAATTTCAATGTGAATCCTAAATGTGTATCTTGATTTATTAATTTGTCTGGATTCAATCTAAGTGAAAGTTCTCCTAAAATTCTAATTTCATGGAAAATCCTAAGTGATTTAATTAAGCATTTACAAGAAAATTAATATACAGAACACCACAATTTGTTGTAGTGCCGACTCGCGGTGTATGTCATCAGACATCCAAGCTGCCTACGTACCCAAGCCTCACTGGGATCAGAGTCGACGTAGTTCGGTGCACCTAAGCTAAGCTATTTATGCCTAACTCAACTAAGACACCGATCTAGACTGGAGTGACTGTTTCAACAGTTTTAAGAGAAGTTATTTAATTCAAGTTGAGGATTTTATTATCTTAAGATTTCATCTAAGATGCTATATGATTCTCATCTAAATGCAAGTTGTCCCTTAGACTAATGCAGGTTAACCTACATCCTAGGTAACTAGGCTTGTCCTAGGGAAAGATTGGGTGACTAGTGTGACTAGACCTATGGCACGGTTGCTATCCATAGCAAACGTCCGTGATGAGGCTGGACTCCTAACTCTAGGACTCCCTAAAACCTAAGACACGACATGACACAAATGTTCCTAAATTGGGCTCTGAGGGTTCTTATGATAGAAACCATAATCCAATGGTTCCGAGAGACACGAGATGAATCGATTTCAGTTCTTGAAGTTAATGAATTTCAGATTTCAAAGATTTTCGATTTCTGGACAATTAAGGAATACCAATGGTTCTAGGGTTCACCAATTTCGGCCCAGAATAGCATCCAAGGAAGGGAATCGTGCGCTCTTTCCTTGCGCAATTTAATACTTAGGTTATAGCACCTTATTGCCTGGCATATCTCAAGATTTTCGTGGACAGTAACCTCGGAGCCAACAACGTGCTATAGCTTAAATATTCAAATTGTCAAAGATCGAGTGCAATAGGGATACGATTATTGATGCGCTGGCCATTTTTCCAGGAAAATCTAAAGATCCTAAGATTTCTGTTTCAATGGATTAAGGAGTTAATATGTGACACAGATTTAAGTTTCTTTAGAGATTTTCAGATGATTTTCAATTAATTTCGGATTTTCAATGAATTTTATCAATTTTAAACATATGAGTGATTTTACAAGTGAAACTGTTGCAAACGAATTCAAAATGAGTTGAAACTTCTACAGCAGCAAGATAAGATGAGATGTAGCTTATTAGAAGAGTTTTGCAGGTTTTAACATTAAGTTCATATTTAATTTTGATTTAACAATTAATTGACCAGATTGCAAAAAAAACACGGAAACTACTAGAAATAGATATCTAAATTCAATGAAATTTCCACAGTAGTAAGATATAACTAAAAATAGCATGTTGTGAGATTTTCATGAATTTTAGAAACTATTTATTATCAATTCCGAATTTTTCAATTTTCAAACTAGATTATGAATTAACACTACACCCCATACGAAAAAAGATCTCAATCACTTGAAACTTTTACAGAAGTAAGAACTATAAAATATAAGAGTACTGTAAAAATTTGAGAATTTTATCTGTGATCTGATGTCAGTAAAAATTCTCCCAAAATCTGATAATTTTCAAAGAAAACATAAACTAATATACCAAACAAATTTTAAAAATTCTCAAAAATTCATGGTAAAATTTATCAATATCATATTATTTTCCCACAAAATCTCATTAATTTTGGAATTCTTTTAGTATATATTTTATTTTTCTTCGTCGAAAAGATATTTTTGAAGAGTTTTCTATTTTTAAAACACAATTTTCGAGAAAATTACGATTCCGGAAAACGTCCTCCAACCTTGTTCTAATGTGATGAACACAAGAAAAATTTGAAATTCCAAAAAATAGATCATCCTGAGATGGCTATTTTTTCGAATTTCGTAATTACTCGGCCATTATTTTAAATAAAATTCCACTCTTCACTCAAATTCTAAAAAACGTTGATCCAATGTCCGATCCGATCTTATAGTTATTTTAATCTATTTAGATAGATCATTGTATTAAATTTCGAGACGAAACGGAATTGAAACACTCATGCAGATCATGATTTTAAGCACATACATTTAATATTGAATTAAAATCATTTAAATGCTTAAAAATTATGCAAAAATCTAAAAAAATACCAAATAATTTCGGAAAAATTCGAAAACAGTGTACCTACCTATGGTGGAGATCCCCGCAGAATCCGAGAGCCGGAGAATCCGAAAAATCCTGCTGACGTGTGATTCGACCCGCTTTCTTCTTCCTTTTTCTCTTTTTCTTTGTTTTTTTATTTATTTTTTGACTGTGAGAATGCCGGATGGAGGGAGAGAGGGAGAGATGGGTTATGAGAGTAAGAGAGAATGGGAGTGAGAGAGAGTGTGAGAGAGATGGAGAAAGAGTAATAGAGATAGAGGGAGTGAGTTACAGATAGAGATAGAGATTTGGAAGGTGAATATTTAAAAAAAACAGAAAGTGAGAGAACGTGGGTAACAGAGAGGTGAGAGAGAGAGAGAGGGAAAAAACAGAGTATAGAATACTCTGTTTTTTCCCACGCTTTTAGAAACCGACGATCCTCTGTCTTTCTTCTCTCTTTTGGTTTGCAAGCTTTTTATCTTCTTCTCTTTTGATTGAATTTTATTCAACTTCTCCTCTTACGGCAACAGTACAACCTTCTGATATGTCATGGGCAAAGGTTGTGATGAAAATCCCCGCCATGATCAGCGAGCGGACGAGGGAAAAAGCTGAAGCGCCATTCCTTGATGATCCCCGTGTCAACTGGTACGCGGCAGATCATATAATATCTGTTGTGCAAGCTCAATCTGTTAAGCCAGAGGGCGTGAGGTTGATGGAGAGAAAACAGATTGAGGGAGATGGAAAACCACGGGGAGTAAAGAAAAAGAAAACGTGAGAGTGTAGTGGAGGAAAACGATCCTCCCTTTTTGTCTTTTTTTTCTTTTTTTTTTTGTTCAGCCCAGCCTCTCCTCCTCCAAAGAATCTGAGATCCCTCCCATTGTTTCATTTTTTCCCTTCTTTTAAGTGAGCAAGTCTCCTCTTTTTTCCAATTCCCAAGTAGGTAACCCTTGATAAAATGAGCAAGAGATCCTAAAGAAAATCAACTTTCTTCTTCGGCCAAGTATTGGGTGGGAGAAAGAAACATTGGATTAAGGAAAGAACGTGAGCTGCATGCTTTGAAAAAGGAAAAATACCGAATTTGGAAGGGTTGCCGAAATCAGCCACCAACTCAATGTGTTTGGTCTTTTATAAATTTCTTATTTTTAGTATCCTTTCTTAAACACATGTTGGCCGACTCCAATTGATCCAAACCATCCAATTATTAGGCCATAGTGTAATTTGATTGTGCTCCAAAATTAATTCTAATTAGGTTAATCTCAACCATCAATTTGACGATCCACAGCTTAAAAATCATTTTCAAGAATGGTTCGGATCACTCTAATGTGATAGACATGAAATGTATAGTGGGCCCCACTACCTCGCCGATCAACTACTCCTTCAAATTTTCGATTTTCCAAACCTTTGTGACTGCAACAAATGAACCAATTTTATTCAAATTTATTATTTCTAATGTCCAACTCTTGATGTAGTTCTATATAATAAGATCAGTGAGTGGTCCTACTTGCTTGATCCTATTCCATCGACATGTTCAAGGCGGGCCCACCCAATGGGTCCAAATTCTCTTTTGCTCAGATGCCCGCGAACAACCCCTCTCAACAATTATCAGGACGACGCAAAACATGACAGAAATAACCGAAAAGATCGAGAAAACAAGAGGAGCGGACACGGGAACGGAAAACACTGAAAAAGACTGATAACAAGAACACTAACTTCTTTGTTGATTAAAGCAGAGCAAAATGGGGTGTCTACAACGGGCCATACCGTACTTTTAATAAAGTGAGGAGTGCCCTCATCAAAATACAGTAGTGCTGATAACATTTCCCATATATATATATAGGGATTTGCTAGCGTCCATCGCAAAAGGCATTTCACGAATGGTTTGTTGCATCTGACAGCAGCCACCTCGTGAATGAAGACAAAATTTGTCAGTTGCAGAGTCTGGGTGGCTCCTGTCAGATGCGACAGACCATCCGCTAAATGCCTTTTACGATGTACACTAGTAAATCCCATATATATATATATATATATATATATATATATATATATATATATAAAGAGAGAGAGAGAGAGTGAGAGAAGCACAACTACGCTGGAGCACAGGAAACTTAACTGCGCTTAAGTGGTTTATAAAGCTTCACATTGGTTCCTTTCTTGTGGGCCCGCTATACGTTTCAAAGGGGGACCCGCTCTACGAACAAATGGGAGGCTTTATAAACCACTAAAGCGCAGTTAAGCTCCCTGCGCTGCAGCGCAGGAACGCATTTCTCATATATATATATATATATATATATATATATATATATATATATATATATGTAGACACCCCATTTTGCTCCGCTTTAACAAGTGAAGAAGTCATTTGTCTCTTAGTGTTATTCTTTTCCGCCGCCAATTCTCCTAGTGTTTTTTTTTTATTATTGTTATTATTTTTCGAGTCCATTCTCCATTTTGCGGAGTCTCTTTTTGCACTATTGAGTATTTCCCGGGGATTCCATTAATTATTTTCTAGTCTTGTTAATTCCTTTGTATCCTTCTATATTCTGGAATTTTCCTCGTTCTAAGCACAATTTTCAAAGAGGAATTCATTTTTCATGAAAATCAAGGAATGTGCATTACGCTAGTTGGATATGTATAAAAAGCAAGCAGGTCACGTTGGAAAAGGATTCATTTTCCAAAAAAGGAATTTGCCCGCATTGAATTTCTCATTTGTTTGAAAGCAAAGCAAGGCACGTTGGAAACTTTCTCCTTTATTAAAAGCAAGGAGACCACATTGGATCTGGGATGATTTAAAAAGGCAAGCATGTCCATCTTGAGAAGGGAAACAAATTAGCAAGATTTTTTTCGAGGTATGGTGGACTCCATGGGAAGAGGGGGAAGTTTTCTCGTCGAGGGGTAAAAAAAAAAAAAAAAAAGAGAGGTTGGCTCTGTTTTGGGAGGAGCAGCAGTTTTAAAAAGAAAAAAAGGAAGAACCGCTCACTCCAGCTCTCTCCCTCTAATCTCTCTGTTATAAGGAGGACACCGAAAATACGGTGGCTCTGTTCTTTGGATCTCCACGAGAAAGCTTCTGCTTTGATCTCCCCCCTCATAGCCTCTGTCCCTTCCTCTCCCCTACCGATTGCCCTCTGTTCTTCCCATCTCCCCTCACATTTTCATCTCCCCGCTCCATACTCTGTTTTATCCATCCACATCTGTTTTCATCAAGAGGAAGGAACGAACAAAAAAGAGAAAAATCAAACTCTTCCTCTATTTTCTTCCTCTCCTCCATTCTACGCTCTGTGTTTCTCTCAACCCCATTAATCTCATCTCCCTTCTCCCTTGGTGTTTCGATTTTTATCTCTATCCCTCATCTTCCCCCAAGGCTCAACAGCCCATTAAAAAAACAAAACAAAACAGAGAGCCAGCCATCTCACGGCCTCTCTCCCCTCTGTTTTTTTTTTTTTTTCTCGTTCCCACTCTCGCTCTGTTACTCACCATCTCTCTCCCACTCCCCATTACTCTCAGCTTCTCACTCTCTTTTCACCACCCTACGTTTCCCCTCTTCCCCAATATCTCTCACCACAGCAGTCTTCTTCGGTTTTCTCACTCCTTCTTCACCACCTGTTTTTTTTTTCACACCACTCCCCCACACTCTTCATCGTACTGTCACTCTCCATCCCTCTCTTGGCCTCTCTCTGTCACTCTCCATCCCTCTCTTGGCCTCTCTCTCTCTCACTCTCTCTCTCGGCCTCTCTCTCATTCTCCATCAGTCTCTCTCTCGGCAGTAACAGAAACAAAGAAAAACAAAGAAAAAAGAAGAAGAAGAAAGCGGGTCGGATCTCAGCGTCGGCGGGATTTTTCGGGCTCTACGGCTTTTGGATTCGGCGAGGAACTCTATCACAGGTCGGTACCCTATTCTCGGATTTTTCCCGAATCATCTGGTATTTTTTACGTATTTTGCATGGTTTTTAACATTTAAATGATTTTAACTCAATATTAAATGTGTGTGTTTAAAATCATGATCTGCATGAGTGTTTCAATTCCGTTTCGTCCCAAAATTTAATACAATGATCTATCTAAATAGGGTAAAATAACTATCGGATCGGATCGGACAGTAGATCAAAGGTTTTTAAGAATTTGAGTGAAGAGTGGTATTTTATTTAAAATAATGGTTAAGTAATTACGAAATTCGAAAAAATAGCCATCTCAGGATGATCTATTTTTTGGAATTTTAAAATTTTCTTGTGTTCATCACATCAGAAAAAGGTTGGAGGACGTTTTCCCGAGTCGTAATTTTCTCGAAAATCGTGTTTTAAAAATAGAAAACTCTTTGAAAATATCTTTTCGACGAAGAAAAATAAAATATATATTAAACAAATTTCAAAATTAATGAGATTTCGTGGGAAAATAATATGAGACTGATACATTCTACCATGAATTGTTTAGAATTTTTAGAATTTGTTTGGTATATTATTTTATGCTTTCTTTGAAAATTATCAGATTTTGGGGGAATTTTTACTGACATCATACCACAGATAAAATTCTCAAAATTTTTACAGTAGTCTTAAATTCCATATTTATTGTTTCTGTAAAATTTTCAATTTGTTTGGATCTTGTTTCCTATGAGATGTAGTGTTAGTTCATAATCTAGGCTGAAAATTGAAAAATCCGAAATTGATCGTAAATAGTTTCTAAAATTCATGAAAATCTTACATCATGCTATATTTACTCATATCTTATTTCTGTAGAAATTTCATTGAATTTAAATTTCTATTTCTAGTGGTTTCAGTGTTATTTTGGCAATCTGATCAATTAATTGTTAAATCAAAATTAAATATGAACTTAATGTAAAAATCTGTAAAAATCTTTCAGTAAGCTACATTTCTTCATATCTTGCTTCTGTAGAAGTTTCAACTCATTTCGAATTCGTTTGCAACAGTTCCACTTGTAAAATCACTCTTATGGTATAAAGCTGATAAAATTCATTGAAAATTCGAAATTAATTAAAAATCTTCACAAAGCTCCTAAGGAACCTTAAATCTCTGTCACATATTAACTCCACAATCCATTGAAAGAGAAATCTTAGGATCTTTAGATTTCCCTGGAAAAATGGCCAGTGCATCCATAATCGTATCCCTATTGCACTCGATATTTGACAATTTGAATATTTAAGCTATAGCACGTTGTTGGCTTCGAGGTTACTGTCCACGGAAATTCTGAGATATGCCAGGCAATAAGGTGCTATAACCTAAGTATTAAATTGCACAAGGAAAGAGCGCACGATTCCCTTCCTTGGATGCTATTCTGGGCCGAAATTGGTGAACCCTAGAACCATTGGTAATCCTTGAATGTCCAGAAACCGAAAATCCTTGAAATCTGAAATTAATTAACTTCAAGAACTGAAATCGATTCATCTCGTGTCTGTCGGAACCATTGGATTACGGTTTCTGTCATAAGAACCCTTAGAGCCCAATTTAGGAATACTGGTGTCGTGTCTTGTCCTAAGTTTTAGGGAGTCTTAGGTTTTAGGGAGTCCTAGAGTTAGGAGTCCAGCCTCATCACGTACGCTTGCTATGGATAGCAACCGTGCCATAGGTCTAGTTACACTAGTCACCCAATCTTTCCCTAGGACAAGCCTAATAAACTAGGATGTAGGCTAACCTGCATTAGTCTAAGGAACAACTTGCATTTAGATAAGAATCATATAGAATCTTAGATGAAATCTTAGGATAATAAAATTCTCAACTTGAATTAAATAACTCCTCTTAAAACTGTTGAAACAGTCAAATCCGTCTAGGTCGGTGTCTTAGTTGAGTTAGGCATATGTAGCTTAGCTTAGGTGCACCGAACTACGTCGACTCTGATCCCAGTGAGGCTTGGGTACGTAGGCAGCTTGGATGTCTGATGGCATACCAACCGCGAGTCGGCACCACAACAAATTGTGGTGTTTTGTATATTAATTTTCTTGTAAATGCTTAATTAAATCACTTAGGATTTTCCATGAAATTAGAATTTTAGGAGAACTTTCACTTAGATTGAATTCAAACAAATTAGAAATCAAGATACACACTTAGGATTCACATTGAAATTAGATCATAGGATGCATGTCCCGTAGTTAGCACCTTAACAAAGAGTTGAATGAGCCATTTAAAATAAATTTAAAAGAGTTAGCTTTTGGAATCGAAGACCGATTATCGGGCAGGAATGGTGCATGTGGTGGATAAATCCCCATACCTTCCATTCTTGTAACCAGGTAGCGAGTCTAAATTTCTGGTTAATTATGGGTCCTGGATCCCACATCTAGGTGGCGACTCTGTCAGTCTCTTTTGTGTGAAATTCGGATTGCCTTAGTGATCCCAAGTTCATATAAAAGACGAATTAAAATCAATAATTAAAATGCACACGCCAATCGCGTGGGTACGAGAGACCAAGAGGGAGATCGTGGCGGCTCGCGCCCCACCCCCTCTCGCGGGATCGGGTCCCACAATATATATATATATATATATATATATATATATATATATATATATATATATATATATATATAGAGAGAGAGAGAGAGAGAGAGGAAAAGGATTGTACGCTCGAGTGCCCAATCACATGTGGGCCCACATTTTTAGGATGATCCAAAGCATTCATTTGAAAGGCCCTTATATAGATGGGGTGTGTACCAAAAATCAGCTCCATAGGATCATCCTAACCCATCCATTTGTGGAGGTCAAAATGGACACACTGTTTGTCCACAAATTTGCCCATTTTTGCCCTCCACTTTGGAGGGGTTAGGATGATTCAATGGAGCTGATTTTTGGTACACACCCTATCTATGACACGGCCTTGCAAATGAATGCTTTGGATCACCACAAAAAAATGTGGGACCCATGTGATTGGGCACTCGAACGTACCATAAGGTTGGTACGCTCGAGCTTACAATCCTTTTCCTCATATATATATATATATATATATATATATATATACTAGTAAAAAAGCCCGCACGGGCCGACAAAAAACTGTACAGACCACATCATAGGTTGATCTGAACCGTCTATGTGATGGAACACAACATAAATAGGTTGTGCCCCAAAAATCATTTCCATAGGCTGATCATAGCCCTCCAATCTATAGAGGTGTCCATAATTCCTCTTCAATCGGATGGTTAAGATCACCCTAAAGATTTTTTATTAAAAAAGCATGAAGGAGGGGGGTAAGATTGAAATTATGTGGCTTTAATGGGTGCCTTTGTTAAAAAGCATAAAGGAGGGGGTAGGATTGAAAATATGTGGGTTGAATGGGTGCATTTGTTAAAAAAAGTAAAAAAAAAAGTGATGTGTAATTCTCATAGAATTTTCAAAAAACTCTCTTTGTTTCTCTTCTAGTATAAGCTTATATGAGGTGACCGCTAAAAACATGGTGGGCCCACATTTTTTGGGTGATCCGAACCGGTCATTTGATAGGCTCTGACATAGATAGGGGGTGCCCAAAATATCTGCTCCATAGGACCATCCCAACACTTAGAACTATGGAGGTGAAAGCGGGGAAAATGGGCGGGTATAAATTTGCCCACTTACCCGTCCAATTTCCCCTCTTTCACCTCCACAGTACGAAGGGTTGGGATGATCCTATGAATATGATTTTTTGGGCACCCCCAATCTATGTCAGGGCCTATCAAATGACCGGTTCGAATCAGCCAAAAAATGTGAGCGGTCACCTCATATAAGTTTATATGAGGGGCCGCTCACAATCACTTTCCCCATATATATATATATATATATATATATATATATATATATATATATATATATATATATATATATGAGTTAGGATGATCATATGAACCTGATTTTTGGTACAGACCCTATCTATGGAAAGTCCTTCCAAATGAATGCCTTCGATCACCCAAAAAATTGTGGGCCCATGTGTTTGTGGTACCCTAGTTCATATAAGCTATATGAGCTCAAGCTCATGAACAGTTTTCCCATATATGTGTGTGTGTGTGAGAGAGAGAGAGAGAGATAGAGAGTAAAGTGTTTCTGAGCTTGAGCTCAGATGAGGTTATTTGAGCTCGAGCGTGAAAATTTCATTTGGGCCTACATTTTTGGGGTGATCCAAAGCATTCATTTGAAAGGCCTTTATATGGATACAGTGCCTACCAAAAATCATGTCCATATGGTCATCCTATCCTATCCAAAAGTTGAGGGAAAAATGGGCAGATACTGTTTCTCCACAGATATGCCCATTTTTTCCCTACACAAATGGAAGGGTTAGGATGATCCTATGGACTTGATTTTTTGTAGGCACCCTATCCATGTAAGGGCCTTTCAAATGAATGCTTTAGATAACCCGAAAAATGTGGGCCCACATGAGTTTTTGAGCTCGAGCTCATAAACACTTTCCTTTTCCTCTCTCTCTGTGTGTGTGTGTGTCTATATGTATATATATACACACACACACTTTGGATTGAAGACTATATAACTATATGGACTATAACACTTGCCCAATTAGTTAGGGCACAACTGTGATGATCAAAATGAAAAGGTGATCAATGGATGAACATCTGTTATTAGGACCATGGCATATCACCATCGTAATTAGGACGCAGACGTACGATGATCAAAATCCATTTATCATTTATCATGTGCTCAGGATAGTCCTTTTCGCCATAAACAAAGGATGGATGGCTACAAGAAATACACTCGTTAGCGACTGACAAAATTCATTGGTAAAAGATGAAAGTCGTTGCTGAATGCATTTACAAACAAAAAAAAAAATTTTGTCATACTATCTGGTACTAAAAGTTTTTTGCGACAGATTTGACGACAGTTATAAAACCATCCCCTTTTTTAAAGTAAAAAACATAAAATTATTTTCCATAACAGAAAATCAACTGTCTTAATAACTAAATGGCGGCCCAGTGCACAAGGCTCTCGCCATTGCGGGGTCTAGGGAGGGCTAGATGTACGCAGCCTTATCCCTGCTCTGTAGAGACACTGTTTCTGTGACTCGAACTCGTGAACACGAGGTCACAATGGAGCAACCTTACTGTCGCAATAACTAACCACTTAAAATTATATAGTGATGGATATTTTCATCGTGAATTTGTTATATGTGGTATGTTGCAACAGTAAAACCTGTCGTTAATTTTATATTTTTTAATATTGTTTGTGGCCATGGGTGTTTTCTTGTAGTGTAAGAAAGTTTCACAAAATGGGTAGTTAGGATCCAACTATAAAATCAGATATGAAAGTTTCACAGAATAGGTAGTTAGGATCCAACTATAAAATCAGATATGGTGGTAAGAAAGTTTCGCAAAATGGACAGTTAGAATGTAACTACAAAATCAGATAGTGGGGACATAGTTCAAAGGAATAGACTAACTGCTAAGTCCGCAACTTGGGTCGGGTTTTACCAGACCCATAGAAAATAACCCTGGGTTGGGTTCTGAAATCATGGGTCTTGTTGGGTTGGCTCAGTTTTAAGTTTGAAAAAACCAACACAATCTTTGGTTCGGTGACCCAAAATGAAAGATTCATGAAATTTCATAAGGGGATTGATAAATCGACCCCCATTTATCTTAAATCGGCCCCTTTTAACCTAAAACGTTAGGGCATGTGAGTTGTACACTTCTACGGTGTTTAACGGCAGATGGCAACTTTATTCAATGCCCTAACATTTTACATTAAAAAGAGGTCCATCTAAGATATATGGGGGTCGATTTATCACTAGCATTACAAATTATTTTCCATTGAGGTAATCAGATCTGCAATGTGAAAAAGTAGTTTCCTTCTTAAAAGAATGCACCTCTGACTTGGGGCCAGCCCCCTCTCATGTATTTATTATGATTTATGAATGCACCTAGGTCTGCAATGTCATAAATCACAGATATGCCCATTTTTTCCGGTCATGTGGGTTGGGTTTTCCAGAACCCTACCTACCCAAGAAATTATCTCGGGCCAGCCCCCTCTCATGTATTTATTATGATTTATGACTACCCTTTTACGCTACATGTGGGTGGCTTCAAGGTGGCAATTGGGCAGTGCCGGCCCGCGGCACGCCCGGCACGGCAAGAAGGAGTAGGTCGTGCCAGGCTAGGCTTGCCGGCCCGCCGGCAAGAACCGGCATGGCAAGGCACGACTTGTGGCACGGCCCGGCCCGTGGCACGGCACGGCCCACTAGCAATTTTGCCTTTGTTTTTTGTGTTTGTTTGAAATTTTTTGTGTTTTCTCAAAAATTCCCCATAAAGTTAGAAAAAATGGCTAGTGAGGGGGGTAATTTCGGAAATTACATTGTGTAATTTCGGAAATTACATTGTGTAATTTCTTGTGTTCCAAAAATACCCTTCCCAACAACTATATTTGGGGGGTACTTTAGGGATTACACATGTTTTTACTAAAATAACCCCCAACAACTATATTTGGGGGTACTTTAGGGATTACACATGTTTTTACCAATATAACCCCCCCTAATAACTATATTTGGGGGGTTCATTAGTGATTTTACTTGTTTTTACCCAAATAACCCGCTCCCCAACAACTATATTTGGAGATACTTTAGGGATTACACATGTTTTTACCAAAATAAACCCCCCAACATATATTTTGGTAACTCATTATATTACAAGTCTTATAAATATCCCTCCCCCTCCCTCCATTTCACACCCTCAATTACTCTCTTATTATTCTCACTCTTATTGCTCTCTCTTTCATATTACTCTCTCTAATCTTCTCTCTCATTATATTAAATTATCTTATTACAACAAATTCTCTAATCCTTCTCTCTTATTACTCTCTCTAATCCTTCTCTCTGTTACGCACTTCGATTAGCGATTAAGAAGAAGGGATTAAGGAGGTGCTTAACAACTTGCGGTCATTAGTATTCAAGAAGGCGCTTAACAACTCCGTGGGCGATTCAAGCATAGTTGAGGTATTTAGAATTTATTTTTTAAAATTTACTTCTAGCCCATCTTTGTAATTTTTTTAAAATGGCCGGTTCAAGTGACCACTAATGAAATCATGCGAAATGATGAATTACTGGAGCCTTGTGTAGAACCTTGGAATGATGATACATGTACTCCAGAATCCAAATATCTAATTGCTCCTGAACCTACCGAAGGACCTTGTAGTACTAGTGGGAGTCAAGCTCATAGTACTAAAACGTCTATAGGTAGGATTTCACAAGTATGGAAGTTCTTTACCATTGAAGAAAAGAAGGATTCTAAGGGAGTTTTAGAAGAAATGGCTATTTGTAAATTATGTAAAAAGGATTTTAGTTGTAAGAGTAAAGGTGGAACATGGCACTTGGCAAGGCATTCCACTGTTTGTAGTACAAAGCATGGGTCATTAGACCCTAAACAAATCCAATTAAGCCTCACTTCTAGTTCATTAGGAATTTTTCTTATTCTCAAGATAGGAATAGGAGAGAACTAGCGTCATACATCATACAAGATGAGCAACCATTTATTATGGCCGAAAGTAAAAGATTTGAAAAATATATTCAAAAAGCTCTAAATCCTGCTTTTAAAAAAGTGACTAGAAATACTATAAAATCAAATTCCTTTAAATTATTTATTGAAAGCAAAGAACAATTGATTTCAAGTTTTGAAAATTTTAATGGAAAAATTGCACTTACTTCTGATATTTGGACTAGAAAACAAAATGAAGTATATTTGTGTAACAGGACATTATATTAATTCGAACTGGATGTTAGAAAAAAGAATACTTAGTTTTACTCAATTAGAATTCCCGCATAATTGTCATTCTATATCAAAATCTATATTATCTAATGTTCACGATTTTAAAATTCAAAACAAATTTTTTTCTATTAGCTTCGATAATGCTAATAATAATACTGCATCAATAGGGTTATTAAAATCTCAATTGAAACCTATTTTAGATGGACAACTATTTCATATTAGATGTGCATGCCATATTTTAAATTTAACTGTACAAGATGGTTTATCGGAAATTGCACCACAGATAGAGATTATTAAGAATTGTCTTCAATTTATTCAGTCTTCAGGGCATAGAAGACAAGAATTTAAAGCTTTATGTAAAAAATTTGGAAAAAACTACAAAAAAATCCCCTTAGATATTAAAACTAGGTGAAATTCAACTTATAAATGTTAAAAACATCATTTGAGTTCAAAACTATAATTACAACATTTTACCAAGAACATATGCCTCCACCTTGCAATCATACTATTTCTCTAAAGTATTGGAACAATTGTAAAATTATTACAGATTTATTAGAAGTGTTTTTAAATGCAACTAATCTTCTTTCCAATGTTTACTATCCAACTTCACAATTAATTTTGGGTTAAATATATAAAATTACTATTTGTTTTAAAAATAATAGATCGAGATTGGGAAATGAAAGTCTACTTCATAGAATGGAGAATAAATTTAGAAAATATTTTCAAGAAATTCCTCCTTTATATGTTTTAAGTACAATAATAGACCCAATGATCAAGTTACAAGGTTTAGAGGTCATTTTAAATGCATGCAATGAAAACGCAGGTATTGGATCTGGGCATAGTATAGATGAGATTACAAATTTATTACATTCTATGTATGCATTGTTTGAGACAGAACATCGACATAGAAGACCGAGTTCTTCATAAAACTACCAACCTAGAAATAACCCACTTTGGTCACTAATAAATCAAAAAAAGACCTAGAAATAGTCCTAGTACATCTTCTGATTAGCTATCATTATATCTGGGAAATGATTATTCAAGCTACCTTAATCCTGATGAATAGGAGAGTTTTGATGTTTTGACATGGTGGAAAGAACATGAAAAAAATTATCCAGTACTATCCGCCATAACACGTGATCTACTAACCCCCCAGTGTCCACAGTAGCATCGGAGTCTGCTTTTAGTGCAGGTAACAGGGTCTTAGATGACACACGGAGCAGAATGTCACCAAAAATAGTAGAGGTATGCGTGTGCCTCAAAGACTACTTGGATGCAGATGATAGAGCACAAGACAGAAGAGAAGATGACTTAACCAACTCACCTGAAGAAATATGAAGATTTGAATTTTTAAGTCGTTAATTTCTACTTGTACTTCACAATGTATTTGTACTTCATTTTTTTCTTTTTTTCTTGTATGTTGGTGGTTTAGAGGCAAGGCTCTATGTCCTCCTCTAATAATTTCTATATTAACAAAATTTTAAGGTGCCGAACGGGTTCCTGGATAAATATTTTGGGCACAATCGATCTTTGTTTTTAAATTACTTGTGATTTGACTTGCAAATTTTTCCAATTTTTTTCAACAAGTGCATTCTCGGAATTCTGAGAATATGTTTTTTTCTATTGGAATTTTTCTTGGAACTCCGGAATTTTCTCTGAATTTCGAGAAAAATTCCGGTAGAAAAAAAACATATTCTCGGAATTCCGAGAATGCACTTGTTTGAAAAAAAATAACCGTTACGTGCCAAAACGTGCCGGCACGCCACGAGTGGGCCGGGCCGTGCCTAACCCCCACCCTTTGGCGTGCCGGCACGACACGGCCCGTGACCAAATCGTGTCGTGCCGGCAAGGCCCACAGGCCACGTTGGGCCGAGAACTTTCGTGTCGTGCCTGCACGGGACGACCCGTTTGCCATCTTGAGGGTGGCCCAAGGAAGAAAGCGCTGAATATATCACTACCCTTTAGTAAATGAGTTGAAAATATTAAAAATAGTGCGGAAATATCATGTCCCTGATAAGTTAAAGTGGTAGACTAGCAAGAATATCGAGTGGTGGTCATAGGGTGTCCCAGTTGGTGGAGATTAGGGTGTCAGCGGATCCACTTCTAATCGGATGCACCAATGTCTTGTTACAATTGGTTTGTATTCTTTTGGCCCTGTTTGTTTTGCCCTGTTTGTTTAAGATTATGACAACCGATTGTGAGGCCAAAACTAATTATTGGACTGTAGATCACATTTAATTTTCATTCCAATAATCTGTTTTGGACTCACAATTTGTTGCCATAATCTTAAACGAAGAGGGCCTTTGGATTTTGATACTTGATTGTGAGTCCAAAACCTACTATTGGACTCTCCTTCTTTTAGAGAAAGACTGGAGAAGTATCATTAAGAAGCATACTGGAAACATTCATATCTATTATTGGACTAAAAATTATGTTTACATTTCAGTCCAATAATCAGTTTTGGACTCATTGTGGGTTCTCAAAATCCAATTAAACAGGGCCATGGTGGTCTGACCCCTATTGTAGTGTTTTTGGGTCCTACATTTTGAGTTTGGGTAACAATTCGTTTCGAATTGAATGGCCCATTTGGAGTGTATTATGTCCTACTTAAGTTGTACACAATTATTTTATGGTGATGATTTACAGGATGAAGCCTATTTACATGGTTCCCCAAATGAACAGTTTGGACCATCCTATGAAGTGGACCACACAAGACATTTTGAAAAATACCAGACTTACACGTGCACTTGCATATACAATCTCGCGAAACAAAAGGCAAAAATGAAATATTGTTTGTTGTTATTGCGCATTGATGCATGCCATTCGATCCTAGGATACTCCATCTGATTTAGTCAACCTCTAGATCACAGCCCGATATAATTTCAGACAATAGGAAATGAACCCAGATGATGGTTCTTGTTAACACTTGTTTTTGGGCTCATTGGTCATGAGGGAGTGATGTTAGAAAGTTTCTACATTATTGAGTTTCTAAAACTTGTTGGAATTCATAATAGAACAAGGATTCTATGTTTAGACCTTCTATTTTGAGTGTGGCCTTGTATTCTTAGCAACCTTTTATATCTATGGGGTCATCCCTTAATTTTATGTTTAGACCTTCTATTTTTAGTGTGGCCTTGTATTCTTAGAAACCTTTTATATCTATAAGGTCATCCCCTAATTTTAGAAGTGTTTGGTGAAGGAAACTTACCCTTCTTTTTCTTTTTGAAATGGAGTGAAGGAAAGTTACCTCAAAATCACTTTCTATTTTGGGTGTAAGTAGGGGCGGAGGCACATATATCATGGGGGGAGCCATGGCCCCCCAATGATTTGAAAAATCCCATTAAAGGTGCATGTACATCCATGCATGCATAGGTAGTATAGTGGCTATAGCCCCCCCAATACCCAATGCAGGCAAGTGCAAATTAGCCTAGCCCCCCCAAGTGTAAATTCCGGGCTCCGTACGAATTGGGCAATAGAATAAAAACTCTATGGGAGCTTTAGCCTATAAAAGAGACCCTTGGTATACGCACCATTGATTTAAGAATTCATTGAGAGAGTGAGAGTTCACTTTGAGAGGTTTCCCATAGACCGTTTGGTGTGGAGGTAAGAGAAGAATCAAGGGGCGTTTCTGAGCCTCTTGCCGTGCTTGGATAGGCTACAAGGATCGTTGGAGTACACATGTTGAAGGACAAGCTATGGCACAAGGTACTACAAACCCATCTCATTGATTTATGAATTTTTCTTTGTTTTCAATGCCAAAGATCCAATGGGATCATTAAAGTGATGTTATGTAATAACAATTGAATCACCAGATGACTCATTTGGGCCGAGTCAAAGGAGTTACATGCTAGGTTGGCATTCGATGGAAGTAAGGGGAGCTTCTAAATAGTGGAACCTAAAAGACATGGACAATTATCAAGAGTTCCCTCCTATTTGTACCTTCTTTTAAGTTCATCAAACATGGATGAGTTACTAAATGATGACCCAGTTGGACTAGGTCAGAGAAGTGACACGCCATCTGTCACTTGAGGAAAGGTGGGGTGATAACCACCTTGAAGAAAGGAGGACATGCAAGCAATGAAGCCTTAGATAGGCAGTTACCAGAAGTTCCCCTGTTAAGAACATGGGGTAATGACGAGTGGTTATCCGAATAAAGCTATATAAGAGACGTCTGTCTCCAAGGAAGAGGTCCCTAAACCAAAATCAAATATGTTTTAGTATTTATCTTTGAGGAAAGTGTTCCGGCGCTACAGCGCAGGGAGCTCCCTGCGCTTTAGTGGCTTATAAAGCCTCCCATTCGTCACTTCTTGTGGACCCGCAAAGGCGGACCCGCTATACGAACCAATGGGAGGCTTTATACTAAGGCGCAGGAACACTTTTGTCTTTATCTTTTGTCATTTACTTTTCATGTACTATCTTTTACTTTTCATTGCTGTAGCTTATCGGATTAAGGAAGCAATGAATTCATCTTTCTAGGTGAGTCTTTCTCTTTAATTCACTAACTGGCATTTTGCTTTCGTTGTTCTGTTGGCTAGTTAGGTCGAACTGTCTGTTGACCCAGGAAGTCGTTTGCATTCTACGTGCATCGGTGGCGGTAGCGGCGGTGTTTGCGTTCTACTCGAATCGACATTTTTATCTACCCCGCGAGTCGTTCCCATTCTGCAGGTGACGATGTGTCATTCACATTCTACATGTATCGACACCCCACATTTGGTATCACGTTTGTAATGTAAAAAGTCCTTTCCATTTGTGTAAAGGTAGAGGAGCCCAAGGAAGAAGTGTTAGTTCCCCTCTTCTTCTCAAGTGCCTAAAATCCATTCTCAAGGTACGAAAACATTTTGATCGCCAACCCCTCGAATTTAGTTTCCGATCTTGCCTCCCAAGAGGTGGCACGCTCGTGCATCTCACTAACACGCTCACACACCACGGCAGACCACACAGGCTGGCCGACCTTGCCGGGGCATTTTAGACTAAACAGATCAAGTTGTGGGACCCAAATCCTCTTCAAGAACAATCAAATATTTGGATCCATGGACAATTCGGGTCCATTGACATCCCTATTGGAGATCCGAGACCAATAGAGAAGCCGTGGAATCAAGTGGAACATGCAAAATTTATGTGACGGTCAACAATATTTATGAGCCCATCACGGTACATGCACTTCGTCACATAGGGATCTGCAGGTTGTTTTCCTTGACAAAAACATTAAATAGTTCAAAAAGGACTTTCTATTTCGTTGTGGTTTCTACCTCTCACCCTGCAAGCCTTAGAAAAAGTACGTTTGGTAAAAGCAAGTGGCAATTAGTAAGTACAAAGGTTTTCAGGCTGTTGCTTAAAAACGTAAAAACAAGAATAGTACATAAGATAGAGTAGAGACATGCACGACCGATTGGTTTTATAACATTTTGACAACCTCAGGGATATGGACCGGATACCGGTCGATGCAATCGAACCAGACGTTGTCGGCGGTCGGACGAACTGTCCGGATGCATTTCCACACTGCACTGTTGCACTTGAACCCACTTCCTAGTGCAATTTGCCATACTCTATCCCCCTTCTTCATCCTCCCTTTGGCCTCTACATAGCTCATCTCGTACCAAAGCGAAGAGGACGATGTATTACCGAACCGGTGAAGGGTCATCTGGGATGGTTCGGTGTGTTTGGGCAAAAGATCCAGATTCTTTGCCAATTCTTCGATCACGGCTCGTCCTCCAGCGTGGATGCAAAAGTGCTCAAATGCTTGTTTGAAGTCGGGAATGTAAGGCTTCCATTTGGGGAAGAATTTTCGGCCGATGAAGTTTAGGAAGAAAAGGAGTTGCTCGGAAATTGGAAGAACGAGTGGTCCCAAAGTGGTTATGTTGGATCTGAGACCATCACCGGCGATAGACATGAGGTCTTTCGAGAGTGAGATTCCAACGTTTCGTTGCTCGTCTTCCTCTTCCCATACACTAGAATAAGCTTTATCATTTGCGGCTTTGTGGGTTCGAACTAAGTGGGTTAGTTGGTACTTGACTCGCCTTCTCTCCGACCGGCGGTTAGTTAGGATGACGGCGGCACCACCCATACGGAAGAGGCAGTTGGCAAGCAACATCGACCTTTGATTGCCTGTGTACCTGTTGAAGTATAAACACATGGTATTAGACCTATTGCCTCGCAGCGCGCAGGTTTGGGTTCAGAACCTAACAACTCATTGATATTAAAAACCCATGTGTGTGGCCAACCCAAAACAGAGGTGCCGCATTTGAAGGGTGGTGTTTAAGTTAGAGTATATGAGATTTCACTGTTGGATTGGGTTGAAATAAACCGTCGTATTATCTTAGTGGTAGATTAAGCAGGTTCTCTAGATAAGGAAATCTAGATAGATTAGGCAACGAGATTAGATTAGCAATCAGGTTAGAATTGGATACTCTATTCATATCTCTTTCCATAGTTTATCTTTTGTGACTATATTTATCCCTTCTGGTTATTCAATATACACACTCATTAGGGCTAATTGTAATTCAAGCAAGATTAGTGAAAATCCTCAATTTTATCAAGGCTCCATTTCTTTCTAGTAAAACTATAGCATATATAAAATTTGTTTTACGTCCATTTTACGTCGAAAGAAATGGAGCCCAAAGTATAAACAATACCAGTATTGGGTGATGATCTCCGTGCTTATGACTAAAGCATACGAATTGGGGTGAATTTGAAGGAGATCCCGGGCAAGATCAATCGAAATTGGCCCAGCACTGCACCCCATGCCGGAGAGATTGTAAGTTATTATGTTGCTACGCATCTTGTACTTGTTCACCACCATGGCCGACAAAGATGGGGTCGGCGAGAAGAGGCTGCAATTCACGACGAGTATTCCGATATCTCTGGGTTTAATCCCCGTCTTCTTTAATACATTATCGATGACTGTGAATATGACGAGTTCTGCCTCTTCCCTTGAGTCCTCCATAGTAGGGTGATGGGGAACGTGGTGGAGCGAAGGGGGAAGGGAAGTTTCGTCCCCAAGCCCTGATCGCTCGATAATCTTTACCTGAAAATCAACACTAATTGGGTCGAAATTGTTTATTTGTTTGGTTTGGCTGATGAATTTGGAGCTCGGGAATCGACATGTGATCGGGGGCTTGAAGCATGCGTGTTCGAGGAGGTAGACCGGCCGTGGCTTCGACATGAAATAGACCGTGGTGAAGAAGACAAGGAGGAACAAAGAGGAGAGGATGTGAATTAGGTTAAAATGGAGGGATTTATAAAGCGCGATAATCTCATTGGGGCCGAGCTGATGGATCTCTAAGAGGATTCCAACCATGAGTGGGATGAGGAGGAACGTGAGGAAGTAATCGACCAGGTAGCTGTAGCCAAGCTTAACGTACTTAAGCTTGACAGAGCCAGAGAAATCTGGCAAAGGCTTCGGCATGATTTGGAAGAGTTAGTGGATTTGGCTAGAGAAGGGTTACTAGATCTTGATCGAGAAAGTTGAAGGAGAGGGAGGAGGATTTAAAGGCTCTTGGGAGTGCAATAAAAAGGGTAGATGGCTATAAAGTGCCATCACCCAACTCCTCCTTATCTGGACTGATTTCTTCTCTAGTGTTAATGCCACCATATTTCAACAATTCAAGTAAGCAAGAACGTGGTTTTGCAAAATGGTAGGGTCTTAATAAAGATTTGGGTAGAAAATTCGGATTTCAAGCTGTAACATTATGAATATAATCTACCAAAAGTTAGGCACATAATTAAATTGTTCTCTTTTTAACTCCTTTTACAACCGCTTTTGTTGTTCTGATATTTAGAGATATTTAAAATCGACCCAGGTTATTTTAAGGGAGAGGATGTATTCGCACTCCCGTTGTGTTGAGATTGGGACTCCCCTCTTTATTTGGCACTTTTGTTTGGCTGTTGATAAGGTTGCAATGCGACCCAAAAATAACCTGGGTCGGTTTTAGAACTCAGGGATCTTACTTGGTTACCTAGTATAGCTGTTAGGATTACTTATTTTGGATGTTATTTGTTTTCCTTATTCTAGTATCAACTATTAGGCAAGTATATTTATAACCAATGCAGTCAAGTGTATATTAGTCTTGGCCCCCGCAAGTGTAAATTCCTGGCTCCGCCCCTGCTCGTGTCGATATGGATACATTGGAGTTTTATGTGTGAAGATGTTTTGCTCAATCTTCGAAATTAATCACTATCCGGGATTTGATAGCAATCATCGCAGAAGGTATTTAGCAGATGGTCTGTTGCATTTGAGAGTAGCCACAGAGGCACACTTTTCAGCAGATTTTGCCTTCATGCACGAGGCAGCTGCTCTCACACGCAACAGACCGTCCGCAACATGCCTTATGTGATGAACGCTAGAAAATCCCATATCCTAATCTAAACATTAATAACACGACCCCACCCTACCTGACCCGAGAAGACCTGAGATTATTTCTCGAGTAGGGTAGGGTTAACCCGACCCCACCCAACCTGACCTGAGAAGACCCGAGATTATTTCTCGGGTTGGGTAGGGTCATGGAAACACGACCCGCCGCGGGACCCGAATTACAGCCCAAGCTGTTGGTAGGTTGTTGAGAAGTTAGATCGATAATGAAAATGGTGTAAATCAAGGAGAGGAGTGACAATATCGACACATTTTTTTTTTGAAATAGACAATATCGACACATTGGATAATAAAAAATAATGAAAAAGTCTAAATGCTTACCCCATTATTCTGCGAGACAGTTGCTTGAATAATTCGGATGTGTTTGGGAAAAATAATGTGTTTTTCAATTTTCTTCATATGGCTAGTATATATTTGCAATCAGGAGCAGAGCCACATATAGTGTGGGGGTGGCCACGGCTCCGCTCAGGGGTGAATAACCCCCCCTGCGGCTAACCCGTCATCTCTTCTAATATGTAAAGAGATGTTAGCTGCCCGTCATCTCTTCAATATGTAAAGAGATGTCAAAAGGTTGTTACATTTCCCAATTAAAGAAGAAAAGACAGCTGGGTTTGTCTAACTATCAAAATATGGTTGTTTCCAATTACTTGTCTCTTTCTAGATAGCACTATGATTTCCTTATTTGGTATTGTTTTTTTGCATACACGACAAGGGGGTCAAGAGCATAGTCAGCAAAACTCCGTTTTAAACAGCGTTTTATTGGTGTGTTGTTTAATACTCCGTTCAAAACTTTTACAATGAAAAAAACTCTGTTTCTTTGAGGCAAGCGTTTTAAACATGTTTAAATCACGTTTTAGACATTTTGAACACATTTTTGGCCAACTTTCCAATTTTACCCCCACCATATTTGGTAAATGACAAAATTTTAAACTCATATTCTTGAATTTCCATTTTTTACTACGTTTTTTTTTAACCAATACCGTATTAAACTCGAAATTTTTGCCATGCCCCCTTTTTTCTTTTTTTTGCCGAATCATGTTTTGCTAACTATGGTCAAGAGAAGGAGGAGGAATTGGGATTTTTCATGGGGATGGTGAAAGGGGAAAAGCGCGCAAGAGAAAAAGGAAATTAGGGCAGAGCGGTTTTTCTTGGCGCATGAAAAGCCTGCCATCTAATATAATCAGCTTGTGAATTTTGATGACCAAGAAAATGATAAATTTTAGGGGCATCAGTATAAATTGAAGGTCCATGAAAATAAAAATTAAACTGGTTTGGTTGAAATTGTTTTTTCCGTGTGAAATCAAAGTATCAAACAATGTTAAACCATGAAATTTTGGAAAAAAATAAATTCCAAACTTTTCCAAAAAAACTGCTGCAATCAAATCAGGGCTGCAATCAAATCAGGGCCTAAAGGAATTGAGTGAGTTCCCAACTGTCTCCACCGTGACATAAAGGCTCAGCAGTTAATTTTTGCTACAATATCTTTCTATATAGTTTAAAATTCTCACAAGTAAAAGATCACATAATCTTAACTTAGGTAGCTTCACAACGATATAGAAAAACAAATTTTTTTATTCTGAATTGTTCGTTTTCAACTTCAAAAAAACTTGTGATAAAATAGATTAAAAGTCAGAAAAACAATCCACATAATTAATCTATAAATCAGATTTGGTGTCGGAGTGGCACCTAAAACCATGTATGGATACAAAACTAGTTGATTACGCAAAAACCATGATTTCTAACTAAGTATCTGATTCAAAAGAAAATAATAGTATCACTAAGTTTTTCATAACATAATTTTATCAAAATAATTATCTCATAATCATACAATACAGCCCTCGATGATAAAATTATTGCAAAAGTCATCATAAATGAGATAAAAAGATTGCAAAAATCATCTACTAAACTCTTCTTATAAAAGCCCCAAGAGACTGATCTAGATCAAGGGTTTTAGATCATCCAATCATGATGATCCAACTAGATTAATGGTGTTGAGAAAATCCGCCGGGCAATCCGATCCGATCGTGCACAAATTAAACGAAAAAGTAAAATAAACAAACAAGCCACAAGATGAACACCGATATTTTACGTGGTTCGGCCAAGCCTACGCCACAGGCAAGAAACACGATCTTCCACTATGAGAAAAATAATATACAAGGATTACAATGGATTAATCGCAAACCCACAAACCTGTAACCCTTTCCTTGCTTCTCAAACCCAAGACTGTACACAAGAGATAACACGAGAGATAAACCCGAAAAAAGAATCCAAGAGAAAATCCCGAGATGAAAAACCTCTTCTCCCTTTCTCTCTCCTTTGGCAGCTGACAAACCAAAGACATCTTGCTTCGCCGCAACCCAAGAAAACAACACTTCTCTTTTTATAGTTTAGTTTTCCCCAAAAGCTAAAACTAGAAATCCCCCATTTTACTTTTCTATTTTATCTAAATGCATACATGAAAATCCCTTTTACTATTCTTCCTAAAAGAAAGTTAAGGGGCATTTGGCCCTCTTCAAAATTCGGCGCGGGGGAGGGGGGCAGAGGGTAATTATCGTATTTTAAAGCCCTGTGGAAGATTTTCCTAGGTTTTTCCGGGAGAGACTTCTCTGACTTTAATCAAATACTTTTGAAACGACCCAAACCCAATATCCTTTTTTTTTTTTAATGATACCCAATATTTTCTTGGACTTTTCTTTTCTATTTTTGCCCCACACCCACTAAACCCAACCCGGCCCAATTTGAAATATTTGGTTAGATGGGCGGGGGGTGGGTGAGGGTGGGTTTGGGGTCAAAGGGTAATTATCATATTTTAAAACCCCGTGGAAGATTTTTTCGGGAGAGACTTATCTGACTTTAATCAAATACTTTTGAAACGACCCAAATCCAATATCCATTTTGTTTTTGAATGATACCATATATTTTCTTGGACTTTTCTTTTCTATTTTTGCCCCACGCCCACTAAACCCAACCCGGCCCAATTTGAAATATTGAGTTAGATAGGGTTTTTTTTTTTTTTTTTTTTTTTGGGGGAGATACTTCTCAGACTTTAATCAAATAGTTTTGAAACCCAAACCCAATATCCATTTTTTTTTTTAATGATACCCAATATCTTCTTGTACTTTTCTTTTCAATTTTTGCCCCACGCCAACTAAACCCAACCCGACCCAATTTGAAATATTGGGTTAGACAGATTAGGTTATGGTTGAGAAACTTAAAGGCAAGTTGGGTTGTGATTGAACCTCCTCAACCTAAAGTTCGGGTTGGGTTGGGTTAGGTTAGGGTTCAAGTAATGCTACTTCAAGCTGGGTTTGGGTTGGCCTCAACTCCACTCAACCTGGCCAGAGTTGTACCTTAACTAGTAGCTTTCTATATGGAAATAATGCCCACTATGCGCCCTTCTTTTTTGTTTTAAACTTTTCTATTCCCAGCTTGTAACTTTTTTTCATAGTAACGCAGTTTGTAGCTATACCAAACTGTTGCCACTTAAGAGGCTCTTGGATGACGAACGACGTTGAGACGACTCTCGTAATGAAGATCTACAACCTGGGAGCACAAAAGAACGTCAGGAAGCCATCAGAGTTTGGTCTCCGGGTAGGCTCTCTAATGCCTAAGTTAGAATGGGTGACATGTATGAATTGAGCTCTCTATGGGGTTAGTGAAAGAAAGATAGTAGAATGAAATCCGTACCTTTGAGCCTTGGCCCCCTTTATAAAGAGCAAGAGTCCCCAGCCAATTACGAAAGTTGCTCTTTAGGAATCTCTCCTGATTGGCTTACTTTCTTAGAATTTTGGTTTCCAAGATTAACTTTTTGGCTGCTGAGCTATAAAGTTGTAGCTTTAGGGTTTCCAGGGCTTCAGGATGAGGTATGAAGTTACCGTTTTACCCACTCAACCATTAGGCTTGTAAATGCCAAGTGTCGTCATATGGTTGGCTGCATCAGTTCGAACACAAAAAGGGATTATATTTGCGTCTTTGGGATTATGCAGATTTAGCCGACACTTTGAATTAATTGCTGACACGCATGTCTTGCCGTGTCCGACAAGACACGCGTATCCACTCGTGTCGACACTCCTTTGGGCACTTTTAAATGTATTGGTAGGAGTGTTAGAGCTAATGTGGGCGTGTGGATACATATTTGTGTAATAATCAATAATTTTTTTATGTATGTATGTGTCACCATTTCTAGATTTTCAGATGTTGCAATGTCATACAATTCAGATCGTCAAAAGTTTCGGATGACAAACATTCTTCGACACTTCAAAACTCAAGGATGGATCTTTTTAAACCAGGTGAGTATGATGCAGACGAAAGCTATCAAGAACGTGTGGTGTGAAACAAGTTTCATATTCTTAAACTTCTATTTTCATCATTTTATTTGTAGCATGAGTTTTAGGTATCAAATCTTATCAGTTTAGCTTGATTTTAGTCTTATTAGAAAGGTTTTCGACTACCTATCTAATGAGCCTGAGCCTAAGATCATGTGATTTAGATGTGATTTGTGGAAACTACGACTGATTTATCGGCGTAGTATGGGTCTATTACGGGATTTCTATTTTAGGGTTATTTCAGTCAAATTTTTAGATTTTATTTAAGTTATTTTAGATGGACATTTTATACTAGTTGCTTAGGTCTTAAGTTAGATTTTAGGGTTTCGTTTACTTATAAATAGACGTTATGAAAGCATTATAAGGGACTTATTGAATCCTTGAATGACAATTTGCCTTTAAGCTTTTGACTTCTTTGAGAACTTTTGAGAATTTTCCAATTTATCACTAAGGAAATGGACTTGGGGTCAAAGTAAATCTCATCCCCTTCGACTATGATCGAAGTATTTTATTCCCTAAGCCACCTTTTTTGGTATTTTATCTATTTTGCCTCCGTTGTTGCACAACAAAATGTAGTTCGAGGTTTTTGGACTACATGACTCTCCAACCATTAGGCTTGTAAATGCCAAGTGTCGTCATCTGGGTGGCTGCCAAATTCCTCGCCTAAAGCTCAACCAAAAATCTCAAGGTTATAAAGCTCAACCAAAAATCTCAAGAGAGTGACTCAAGTTGCACTTGTTATAGATCGTGGGCCTTTTGCGATGTTGACATACATAACAATTCGATTTAGGCTGGGCCACGCGTACCTGCATCCTTATAAATGTGACCTGATATTTGATACTAACTGCCGGTCGGGAACTATTAGGTACTATTTACGAAGAGATTAAGGTACAGCTACCTCATCCCGAAACTACGGTATTTTGGAAAAGCAAAAGGAGTGGGTTTTCCTTGGAAAAGCAAAAGTAATGCCAATCGAGTCATTGCACTCTGATAAATGAGACCTGTTAACAAGCTTTTCCTTGGAAAACTATTGGCCGCTAAAGCATAAGTGGAGCTCAGCTATATGGGAATCCAAACAATTCAGATCCTGTGCCTTACAATGACTCGATTGCTAGCCAAAAGTCTGCATAGGACAATCCGAACCGACCGATCTAACTAGAGGTTTCTAAAACCTGAAGTCCCTCTATAGATTGGAGGGTTAGGATACTAGAGGTACAGCCTATTTACGTTGTGAGCCAACAAATGAACGGTTTTGATCATCTTATGAAGTGGGTGGTCCCACTATACTTTTTGAAGAAAACTAGACTTGATGGGCACACATCATATAATTTCTCCGAGCACCGCTAGCAAAATGGGAATTCGTTTTGTTAAAAACAAATGGTGATTAATTATTGGTGCCACGTTCACAAAAAAGGCAATGAAGGGAGCTCAAATCCCCATGAAACACAATTAATACAGTGAAAATTACCAAATCCATGGTCATTTCAACTGTTGTATTTATTTTCTAGATTGGAATCCATTTTCAAAGTGTTTCTATGATCTCAATGGTTAGGAATGCCTAATCGAAAAGTTTCGAATGGGCTCGAAATACATTTCTAGGGTCTGTTTGGTTGCCACAGAAAATTGTAAAACCCTCCAAGGAAAGTTAAATGACGGCATTTCCTCTTTTCCTGAGTTGTTTGATTGGTAAGACGGTGATTTTCCTATCAACTCATTTTCCTCGTAGGATGAAGTGCGTTATCAGCCTTCCTAAAAAAAATTCTCCCATTTTCTTCCCAAATTGAGCAAAACATAGAATTCCGAATGGGATTCTACAAAGAGACCGACCATGACCAATTGGGTGGCACCATGATGTTCTACATGTACAGGGGTATGGATTGCATGCAAGTATCCTCCTGTAAAACTTAGAGACATTAAAAACAAGGGAAAAATACAATTAGACATCCTGTGGTTTTGACACATTCAACTTAACCTCTAATGTTTAAAAAGTTACAAGTAGACCTCCTGTGGTTTGGATTTGTGTAAGGTAGACCCTCTCAGTTGACGGTTCGTCCACATATTGAAGGGTTAGGATGATCTTATGGAGCTGATTTTTTGGGCACACCCTATCCATGTCAGGGCCCATCAAATGTACGCTTTGGATCATCCAAACAATGTGGGCCCACTGTGTTTCTCGTAGTCGGCCCAAACCCCATACTTGAATCCAACTACAAAAAACACAGTGGGCCCACATTATTTGGATGATCCAAAGCGTTCATTTGATGGGCCCTGACATAGATAGGGTGTGCCCAAAAGATCAGCTCCATAGGATCATCCCAACCCTTCAATCAGTGGACGAACTGTCAAGTGAGGGGGTCTACCTTACACAAATTGAAACCACAGAAGTCTACTTGTAACTTTTTAAACATTAAGGGTTAAGTTGAATGAAACCACAGGGGGTCTAAGTGTATTTTTTCCTTAAAAATAAATCAAGCTTAAAATGCTGTCACTAATAATGACACCCATTTGAAAGTTTCTTTTGATAACGGCATCGGTTTACTTTCTTTCTAACTATTAAGCGGCAGCCAAACATTTTTTTTCCCATACTTTACCAAACACATTTTTTGGGCTGTTAGATTATGAATAATGCATGCGCAAAAAGCAACAAAATTTTCCATCCCTTTCAAAAGGTAGCTATAGAAGTCAGCACAGGACAATCCTAACCGTCTGATCAAGAAGTTTCTATAATGTGTAGTCCATCCGTCTGATCTAGAGGTTTCTATAATGTGTAGTCCCTTTATAGATCGGAGGGTTAGGACCGTCTTATGAAAATGATCTACAGCCTATATACGTTATTGTGAGGGAACAAATGAACGGCTTGGATCATCTTATGAAGTGGGTCCCACTATACTTTTTGAAAAGCATTGGACTTGATGCACGCACAACATATAATTTCTCCTATAATATGAATTGTTAGGATCTTCTAATCGAAAAGTTTTGGAATGGTATGAAAATACATTCCGCTAAGATGGCCACAACGGAGATGAAGAGCCGTCTGCGTTCACAAACAAACAATCAGAAGACCACTCGGAGTTTGTTCTCCTGGAAAGACCTATGATGCTTAAGTCAAGGACAATTAACAGATAAGTAAGAGAGCAAGAGAATACTAGTTGCAGAACTCGTATCTTTGAGCCTTAGATTGGCTCATATAGATGGAGGGCCCTGGAAAGGAGATGAAAGTTGCCTCTACCAAACGCAATAGGAGGAAGACACAGAATACAAGGCTCCTCAAGGAGGAAGAAAATAAAAAATATCAAGCGACTCTCTAGCCACTCCTCGGGCAAGGCTGTTAGAGAATAAAATCAGATTAAGATCAAATCTCCTCAGATTTGATTTGATTGGGCTATATTGAGTAGTTGGGTTAGATTAGGCTAGTGAATTAGATTAGGTTTATCTCTTTCCCTTCTTATTATAATCTCTTTCTGTGTTTATCCCTATGGGTGTTTTATATAAACACACATTAGGGCTCTTTGTAAAGCATCTAAGAAATCCAAGTTTAGTGAAAATCTCCTAAATTTATCATGGTATCAAAGCTAACAGTGTAGACCTTGATCACACGTCTGGTGATTTCATTTTCGGGCGGATGGCCCTGGCCTTGCGCGTCATCCTTGCCGTCCGCCTGGCCCAAGTAAAGCTTATGTTCTCTTATTCATCTCTTCTTATTCATCATTTTATGTTTCACCGGTTTCTTAGGCCTTTTTCTGCCCTTCCTCTTCTACCACTACTTCGGCTACCTCATAACCATTCCTCTTCCACAAATGCCATTTTCCTTTGCACATGTGATATTGTTTTGGTATCCTTTCTCAAACATGGGTTTTGAATCAAAACTAGCAAAGAAAGAGAGGCTTTTTGGATGACGTGATGAGAAGATATCAAGGAGTAGTGATAAGATCTTAGTTTATTCTCCACTTACTTTTTTTTATTATTACTGTGTGAAGGTGTGATCCGTAGTTTCTAAAATCTGCAGTCTCATTGCTTAGTCCCTTCACAACAACCAAGGTCCATACTACCATTAATGAAATGTCTCACCCTTCCTTCTTTTGATATTTGCTCTTGGTTTCTTAAGCATAACCCTCCCAAAAAAAAAAAAAAAAAAAAAAATATATATATATATATATATATATATATATATATATATATATATATATATATATATTTGATAAAGGAAGTCCCTATATTTTCTACTGCCCATCTCATCTTATGCAATAAAAAAAAGGGTATATCCCCAATGTGATATTTGCACACCCCTCCCTCTTGTTCAAAGTGAAATCACCCCCAATATTTGATATCCGCACCATCATTTTCCTTCTATTGGAACAATATATTGTCAATGTCATTTTTTGTTCTACAATTGCAATTTGCTATCAAAAGCCGCTAGTTGTCGTTTCTCTTTATCTTCTCTTCATATCCATTCTCTTTATCTTTGAACTTCTATTTCAATCTTTGATTTTCCATTTCAGTCGAGGTGCCTTTCTTCAAGGTGCGTGCCTAAAATAAATCGCTCTACTCAGTTGAGGGGCCTCGATTCTTTGAGGTTCGTGTCTGATAGAGTCAACTTCCACGAGGATCGGTACTTGCCGACCCATGTGTCTGGCCCATTGAGGCCCATTCTTGGCCATCGAGGCATCCTTTTGCCCATCAAGGCTTTGGTCCATTGTGACCCATTTCCAGAAGGTTCGGTTTTCAAAACCGGCCTAAAGACTCGCTCATTCCGGCTTGAGTCCAATTCAGTTTTTTGAGACTCTGCGCGGTTCATCTTTCATGTGATACATTCTTCAACAACAGGCGACAATTCATCTTTAGCAATATCAACAACAAACGGATATCAATCGTAACAGTGTGCATAAAAAAAATTTACATTTTTTGGGGATATCTATTGTAATCAAACGTATATCGATTTCCAATCCATATACGTTTGAGGGAGCATGTTAGAGAATAAAATCAGACTAAGATTAAATCTCATGAGATTTGATTTGATTGGGCTATATTGAGTAGTTGGGTTAGATTAGGCTAGTGAATTAGATTAGGTTTATCTCTTTCCCTTCTTATCATGATCTCTTTCTATATTTATCCCTATGGGCGTTTTATATAAACACACATTAGGGCTTTTTGAAAAGCATCTAAGAAATCCAAGTTTAGTGAAAATCTCCTAAATTTATCAAAGGCTATCATTGGTTTCCAAGATTTTCTCTAACAGCTAGTCTGCTATCATTGAGATTGATGATGACGGATGACATTAGTGGTGTCTCTTAGGTTCTCTAGGGCTTCCACATATTAGACATGGAACTACACTTTTACCTTGGGCCCGCATGTGCTATGTGCTTGCCTTTTAATGTGTGTCAATTTTTACCCATCACCACATGAAAGGGAAATTTTATCAGCACTACTGTGTTTTGATGAGGGCACTCCTCATTTTATTAAAAGTCCGGTATGGACGGTACCATAGGATGATCTAACCGTCCATTAGATGGGCCACGGCCTAATTAGGTTGTGCCCCAAAAATCATTTCCATAGGTTGATCCTAACCCTCCGATCTAAATGTTAGAGGGTTGATCCTAACCCTCTATAGATCGGAGGGTTAGGATTAACCTATGGAAATGATTTTTGGGCCCATCTAATGCACGGTTTGGATCATCCTATGCTGCAGGCCATACCGTACTTTTAATAAAGTGAGGAGTGCCCTCATCAAAATACAGTAGTGCTTATAACATTTCAGGTAAAATCGTAAAACTTTTTTTTGAAGTCATATAAAATCACTTCATTTTCCTTTTTCCTGAATTGTTTGATCGGTAAGACGGTGATTTTCCCATCAACTCATTTTCCTCGTAGACTGAAGTGCATTCTCGGTCTTCCTACAAAATTTTCTCCCATTTTCTTCCCAAATCGTGCAAAAAATTGAATTCCATCTGAATGGAGTTCTATGACGAGAAAGACCATGACTACTTGGGTGTCACCATAATGTTCTACATGCTCGAGGGTTTGGATTACATGTAAATATCCTCATGAAAAACTTAGAGAGACTCAAAACACATAAAGCGTTAAATGCTTTCACTAATAATTATAATGAGACCCATTTGAAACAATATTTGGCTGTGCATCGTTGCGCTGGAACTTCCATCACAACTCCCTAAAGTAAAGAGGAAACAGGGGGTGTGGAAATATCAAACATGGGGTGTGAAAATATCAAACCATAGAATTGATATTGCTACAGTCACTGCTTTTAGTGTATTTTAATGGGTTGCGCAGGACCATTGCGTAGCCAAGTTTTTTTCGTTTGAAAGTTTATTTTGATAACCGGCACCCTCGATACCAGTTTACTTTCTGTCTGCTTACAAAACGGAAACCGAACACATTTTTCCTAGAGTTTACCAAACACATTTTTTGGGCAATTAGAAAATGAATAATGAGCGAAAAGCAACAAGATCTTCCATCCCTTTCAAAAGGTAGCTACATGATTAATGCGAAGTCTAACAAGATGCTCTTCTCATTATTAGGGAACGTGAAATTGGTGTCACTGCCGTTACTGGGACCCCTGCCATGAAAGGGCCTTAATTGAACCAATGTGGTGGGTGACCAGCAATTTCTTAGTAGATAATAATACAATAATTTAGGGAGAAATGATATTTCCACCCGATTTCCTGCATTTTCACCTTTCGTTTGTCTTTTTATTCATTTTCAAGAATAAGAGAAACAAATGGGTTTGAAATGCTAAGAAATTACACCTTGGCCGGGACATGCACTCCCTGTGTGCCACATCATGCATGCCACCACCCTTGCCAGTCTGCCAACAGAAATTCTCTGGCTGCAAACAACAATTCATGAATATAATTTGATCCACAAATACAATACATGAATATAATGATCAGGGGTGCAACTTGGGTTAGGTTCAAACCGATTTTGGTTTGAGTCGGGTTGGCATTTCCTCGGATTTTGTTGGGATAGGGTTGGAAAAAGCCAACCTGATTTAATTTTGGGTTGGTTAAGGTTGAGACCTTAGGCAACTCGTCTCGACCCGAACCCAAACCCTTCCCTTGAATTTTATCGTGATTTTTAAAATCTTTTTTTCTGGTATCCCAAACCCAACCCAGCCCGAAATGAAAATTTGGGTTAGGCAAGTTAGGTTAGGGTTGATCCTTGATTCAAGGTTTGAGTTGGTTTGGGTTAGTGTTGAGGTAATGCCACCTTGGGTTGGGCTAGGGTTGGCCACAGTCTGACCCAACCCAGCCCAAGTTGCACCCCTAATAATTATGCACTACAGTTGGGGCTCTTATATTTGATATTTCTGGTGGCAGCTTTTATATAAAATAATAGAGCATATTAAGTATTAGAAAATAAGTCTATCCCCCCATTTTTCGTGCAATCTAACCGCCCCTTATCACCATTCCATACATTTCATTTCCTTTTTAGCATGAGAGAGACAGGGAGAGGGTGGGAAGAGAGAGAGAGAGAGAGATAGAGAGAGATATGAGCAATCTTACACTTGTTTTTTAAGAGATGAGTTTCTTACATTGAATTTTGACACCCGCTTTCTTTTCTACTCTCCTATCTCGTATGTTATACCTACATACAGTACTACATCGAACAAATATTTTCTAAGAAGGGACTCTCTTATATCTTAAATCACTAGATTTTCAATTTTTCTCTTTATTAAGTATTAGAAACGAGAGATTATAAATTACCAACGTGGGACCAATGTCAGTTCCTGGTCTAGCAATAAGATATAAGAGATTATAAATTCATGGAGCATTAATTATGAGAGCCCCAACTTTTAAAATATGTGAGATCCAACCATTATGTATGGCTTTGCTTGATTACATGGAATTTCATTTGGATACATGGCATAAGTAGTCGACATTGATATTATATTCTTAACTCGAGAAAACCTTGAGATGACCAATATGGTCCTAGTTCAATGACAATGTACATATCCTACCTGCGTCATGCATGGCTGCAAAAGTCAGTGACTTGAACAACTCTTAGCAGAACCTGAAAGTCAATGCAGTGGGGCTTTTGAAAGGGATAGAATAGTTAAATATTATTAATTGTCAAGAGAGGTGTACTGCAAGATCACCTATCTCTTTTTTGAAAGGGATCTTGAGCACTTTTACAGTATTTTGAGAGAGATACTTGTGAAGATGATTTTCGTTTGAAAATTTAACCCTTTGATGAAGGTACTTTTGTCATTCCTATGTAGATCTGGCAAAATGACACCCGTACCCGCGGGTACACCCGGCCCGTAGTGAAATCCGTGGGTACGGGTACCGACACGTATACCTGTCAAAAATCGACCTGTACCCGGCCCGTACCAGTGATCAGCGGGCCGGGCCAGGCCCGGGTGCCCGCGGGTTTACCCGTAACTGTCAAAAAATACATATTAACATATAACAGATTTCTTTGTTTTTTAAAATACCTTTTATATGCCATCGAACTAGAGTTTTTAACATAAGCAGATTTCTTTGATTTTTTCATTTTCATTGCAAGGAAAAGATCAGAGAGAAGGGAGGGATTTGCAGCCACTTCTCCACCACGGCACCACCTTGAAGTCTTGAACTCACCATCACCGCAGAAACATGAGCGATTTTAGGGTTCCATTTTCCTCTAAAATCAGTTTTGCAAACCCCTCCTCGAAAAAAAATGGTGTAGAAATCAGGTTTATTACAAATCCATCAACATGTTACTTCAATTTCTTAAACTCGTCCCTTTCTTCAACCGTTGCTCGTTTGAATTTTTTTGTTGTGTGGGGAGTTAAGGGCATGCTAACTCTCTGTAGATTAGTGTGTGGGTAACTTGCTTGTGCTGTTGGAAAAAAAATATTTCACGGAACTCCGTGGGTATCCATGGAGTTCCGTGAAAGCTTATGTTGGAAAAATAAACTTTCACGGAACCCACGGAGTTCCATGAAAGCTTCTGTTGAAAAATAAAATAAATTCGGCGGGTTACCTGCGGGTTTACCCAACCCGCGTGGGTTGGGTATGGGTAAATAAAAAACCTACCAGTAGAATCACGGGTATTTCGTACCCGTACCTGCGGGATTTTGTACCCGCACGGGTTGTACCCGTACCCACGCGGGTAACCCGTTTGCCAGGTCTATTCCTATGATCGTATAATTGATGTTGATTTCCAAAAGAGAACAGTTTTTACTCCTATAATTTTGAGGCTTTGTATCTCAACCTAGAGGTCGCACGTTCAATATTAGTTTGCCTACCAAAAAAATATTTCATTTTCTTTCCTATCATATATATATATCTACAATCATGATTCAACAATTAGAGTTAACCCTCCGATCTATAGAAGTGCTGCACATTATGGAAGCCCTTACAGATCGGAGGGTTAGGATCATCCTTTGGAAATGTATTTTGGGGACTATATTTACTCTGTGACCCAACAAATTAATGAACGGTTTGAATAATCCCAGTGTTTCAAAATGTGGATGCGAGTCAAAGTGAGGCCGAAGAAACTCCTAGTCGACTCAGCACAACGAGGTCTAGTACTCGTTGACGCTGGTGAGTCCTCGGTTGATGTGGTCATAACTCATAAGAGTAAAATGAGTTTTTATTGACTTTGTAGGGCAGGATAAAAGGGAGCTACTAGGCGGAGTCCATGATGACGCGGGAGAGTTTCGAAACTATGGATAATCCTTTGGAGTGGGCCTTACAGTGCTTTTTGAAAAATACTGGAATATACGCCCACACACCATATAAAATCTCGTATTATACAGAAGCCATATAGATTAGATAACATAAATAACAACGCCCAAATGAAGAAAAAAAACAAACATTGAGGCAAAATCAACCCAGACATCAGAACAATTGATTAGACTTGACCAACATGATATATCACATCGGGCACCCCCTTTGTTTTGTTGTATGTCACAAGGATGGAATTTGACCAAAAGAAGTATATCACATGGGGTATCGGACTGTAGGGGACCTCTAATCTTTGGCTATTATTCCTTAGTTTATTGAAAGTTCAAAAGGGATGTATTGCAAGACACAAAAACATTGCTTTTTGTCATTCAATAATGTTTTGTTGGCAGGTCCATCTTCTCTT
Source organism: Tasmannia lanceolata (assembly GCF_043159265.1). Lineage (NCBI taxonomy): Eukaryota > Viridiplantae > Streptophyta > Magnoliopsida > Canellales > Winteraceae > Tasmannia > Tasmannia lanceolata. The sequence continues at coordinate 5,522,563 of NW_027518721.1, forward strand.
ATTTAGTCTGTCATCACATCTCATGCCTGTATTTGCTGTGAGACTTGGCTATATAAAGAAATTTCTGCAACGACTCCAACCACCTTAACCTTCATTTGTTAATGGTACCGTCGGTGGAAATATAAGACTTGTTTAAAGACAAACCGACTAAGCTAAGAAAGTGCTAATTCGACTTACCAATTTCGGCAATGTTTAGCAGTCATGAAAGTTTTTTTTATGGAATATTAGTTTGTCAAGTTGTGAAGTGGTGGGAGAGGGAGAGAATTGAGAGAGTATGAGAGGGTGAAAAGTGAATGAAAAACAGGGAAAAGAAAAACTCAAAATAGAGTTTTTGTTTTCCTTATTTTTTCGGCTACGTGGCTTGAGCCAATATTCCATGAAAACAAGTTTCACGGTTGCCAAACATGCCCTTCATTATAGCATCAAATCAATTCATGTGGCCCTTTTTTTTTTGTTTTTTTTTAAAATCGATTTTAAGTCTAAACCTGATTATTGGACTCAAAATTACATTTAATTTTGATCATATACTCACTTTTGGACTCAAAATCGATTCTCAAAATTCAAAACAAACCGGGCCTCAGATGTGGAATGGATGAATGATTGCATGTAAGGTAAACTTCAAACCATGGTTTTCAACTAGAGGAGACTCCCAATTTTTACCCTTTTTTTTTTTGGAGATTACAAGGATTCCTTGCCTTTGTATTCCCAAAAAGGGGGAAAAACAGTTACATATAAGAAACAACAGTATAAGAAGACATAGTTTTGAAACCCATTCAAGATCTGATATTTCTGCTGAAATTCGGTGTGTGTGTGTTTGTGTCTGTGTGAGAGAGAGAGAGAAGTGAAAATGGATAGGAAGAACCCAACTAGCTGTTGGAAAAATAATTCAAACGTCAAAATAGTGGGGCCCACCTAAAGCCAAAGTCAATCTTTATTTAGAGTATTCCAAAGTTTGAGTCGGTCATGAGTTTCCATTGTGAAGGAGTTATTTGTTTATTCTTATCTTAAATAGTCCAAGTGAAAGGTGGAGTTCTTATCTAGTCTCAGGAGTTTGAGTAGGAGTGTAAAAAGTAGAATCCGTGTGATTGTTGGAGTGGCTATTCAACGTATGAGCCACAGTTACATATGGGCTGTTTTTTGGTTACTTTTTTAAGGTACGAATGAAAAAAAAAAAAAGAAAAAGATACAGTAACGTCCATTCTCTTATGTGTGCTTATTTTTCAAAGAAAAGCTTCTCCAATTCTTCTTGTGTTCTATATTTTGTGTCATATATTCTGCAAAGTGGTATCAGAGCCGAAGGTCTTGGAATTTTCAAAGAGTAGAAAAGCTAGAGCGAATTCAAGAAAACACAGGCAAGGGTTCGGTAAGTTCGCAACATAGCAGGTAACCAAATTCTTCAAATTTTCAGCAAAGTGTTCCTTTATTTAAAGGTGAAAATTTTCAATTTTGATGTTTTAAGATGAAGATGTTATTTAAGTCTTATGAATTATGGGAATTGGTGGGGAATGGGTATGAAAATTTTGCAGAAGTAGAAAGATTGACAACGGCACAGAAGAACAAATTAAATGAGAGCAAAAAGAAAGACGCAAGGGCTCTTTTTCTCATCCAACAAGCCATGGATGAACCAATATTTCCAAGGATCATGGCTGCAACTATATCAAAAGAAGTATGTGATTTGCTTAAAGAAGAATACCAAGGTACTACAAAGGTAATCTCTGTTAAGTTACAAATCTTTCGTCGTGATTTTGAGAATTTAATTATGAAAAATTCTGAATCAATTCAAGTTTTTTTCTCTGGAGTAAGTTTTATTGTAAATCAAATTAGAACTTATGGTGAAAAATTAGGTGATAAAAAAATTGTTGAAAAAGTGTTAAGGAGTCTTCCAAATAAATTTGATCATGAAATTGCTGACATAGAAGAGTTTAAAGATTTAACTAAATATTCTATGAATGAATTAATGGGTTCTTTGCAAGCACATGAGCAGAGATTGAATATGACTACAGAAAATCCACTAGAAAAAGCGTTTCAATCAAAAGTGGATTCGAGGAAAAGATCTGATGATTCAAATAAAGGTTTCCGAGGAGGAAGAGGCCGTGTACGTGGTGGATTCCGCGGCAGAGGAAGAGGTAAAGGCCAATTCAGTGGTTATCAAAAAAATCAAAGTGGAGGTAACTATGAATCTACTTCATTACTTTGTTCTTTTTGCAAGAAATCAAACCATACTGATAAGGATTGTTGGTATAAGGACTGATAAGGATTGTTGGTATAAGGATAGTGAAAATCAATATAGAAATTTACCACAGTGTTTTTATTGCAAAAAGTATGATCATAGTGAAAAAATTGTCATTAAAAGGCTAGGGAACAAGTAAATTATCATGAAGAAAAAAGTGATGAAATAGTTGAAAACGAAGATAGCATATTTTTATCATGTCTAACTGCCAATGTTGAATTGAATAATGAAATATGGTATTTAGATAATGGTTGTACAAATCACATGACCGGGAATAAAGGTTATTTTCTAGAAATAGATGAAACTGTCAAACCACGAGTAAGGATGGGTGTTAACAATCATGTTAATGCCCATATTATTGGTCCTATCATGGTTCCTACAATGGTTGGCAAGAAATAAATTCAAGATGTTATGTATGTTGATGAACACATTTATGTGTGAATGGTAGTGGTAGGATGCATGCATATTTTATGTTTTAAGCGGTGCTACTAAGGTATTTTTGTTGTTTCAGGATTTTTATTGGAATTATGAAGGAAATTGAGCTTAACATATGAAAATAGTGAAGAACCAATTGCCATGAGAATCCAAAGTTCCAAGATGCCTTAGTTGGCCGAATTGGCATGTTGCTTTATTAGGATCAAATTGATAATGCCACACCCCCTTACTTTGGTTTGAAAGATGAAATTTCAAGGATGGATGATAAAAAACAAGAGAAGAGAAATGATCTTAATTCCAATGGTTGAGATTGAAATTATCAAGAGAGGAGAAGGGAATTATTAGTTGTTTATGTGCATTACAAAGGAAGGGTAGATTTGTCATTTGCGAAAGTATATGGCATGATTGCAATTCATTCGAAAGATAGGGACAATTTGGTCATTTCATGCACATATTCCTCAACTTGAAAACTTTCCATTATTTTTCTACCATTTAGAAAGTTGCTTGACAAAATAATTAGAAGGTTTTAGACAAACCTTTGGAAAGAAAAAAATAGGAAAGTAACCCATGTGTTTCTTAGAAGAGATATAGAAAGCCCATTCAAGCCTTAATCTTGTCCTTTCATTTATTTTCTAAGATTAGCTTTTTAATCTCCACCTTACATCTTTTTCAATCACTTAATTTAGCAACATTTCTCACCCAAAATCTATATATCAATCTCTCTTGAACTCTCTCTCATCTTCTTGAATTTTTAGTCTCGTCTTTTCTCGTCTCGTCTCGTCGCGTCTTCAGCAGTTTTTTTTATTTTTTTTAGACTTCAACGGACCATAACTTCTTCGTTTTAGCTCCGATTCGCACGTGGTCGGATCCGGTGGACTCGTATCGATGAGAGGAATCCGATCAAGGCTTGAAAGAGGACAATGATTCAACCATTGAAAGAGAAAAAGAATAAGTTTTTCTTATTTTGCTCTTTATTTTAAATTACAATTTGATGTATTTTTGCTTTCAATTTCAATTAAAGAAGAGTTCTTTTTGTTTTCTTTTTCCTTCTCAAGTTCTTAATGGCAATTCTCTTCTTTCTACTTTTTATTTTTGTTTCTTTGACTTTCTTCATGAGTAACTAAATCCTATATACTTAGGGTTTAGATGAAACCATGGGGAAGGAGAAAGGTTTTTAATTAAATTTAATGGTATGAAATTAATGGTTTATAATTGTTGCATACCAATCATTCATGCCATTGGCTTTCCCCTTTCGTATGAGTGATTGTTATGAACATTATAAATATTTATATAGCCTTTAAAATTGGAGTGTATCTTTGATAAATTACTCATGGGCAATGACATTCATTGATCTTATTTCCCATAGACTAATTATCAAATATACAATTCATTACACAAAAATTATTTTAATTAATTAATCTAATCCAAGCCCATGGTGGATTCTAACCCTAAATACTCTTTTATATTGAATTAAGGTTTTTACAATATTCTAAATTACTTTTGTAATTTTTCAATTTACTTAAGCCCTTAGAATTTTGGTTTTCTAATTAAATTAGATAAGTAGTTAAAAGAGATCATTAAAACCTTGGTACACTTTCCCTAAATTAGGATTTTAAATAAAAAAGATCTTAGTTAAATTTGATTCTTAGATTGATTAGAATATACGCTTATATATAGTGTTGACTCCGAGGTCAAGTCCACGGAAATCCTGAGTCCATTCTAGGCAACATTATATCATAGCTAGTATTCTAATCGGTACAAGAATAGGATTGACAACTAGATTTCTCTTCCCTGAGTTCGACCCATATTTACACGATCCGCGCACTTGCGGTTATTTAATTTCTCAATCAAGTTTTTGGCGCCGTTGCCGGGGAAGAGAGTTGCATTAGAATCTTAATTATTCGAAGTGTTAGATTAGTAGTTATTTTTAGTTTAGTTATTTGTTTGGTTTCTTGCCTATCTATCTCTCTTACTTGGTTTTCTTGTGTTTATGACCGTAGGTTGGGTGCGGAACTCGGCCAATCGACTAGAAAAAGCAAACCGGTTAGAGACGGCGGAAGACATCGAACCAAATCCAAATCAAGTAGTCATGGCGGAAGAACAAGAGTCACCCAGGAGTTTGCGCGATCGCTTCTATCCGGGCCGAACTGCGCAACCTTCTTGCATTAGATTGCCGATTACACAGGGCAATAATTTTGAGCTAAAATCGCAATTTATCTCTTTGCTTCCTCATTTTCATGGCCTTCCTTCGGAGGATGCTTATTTATTTTTGCGTGAGTTTGAAGATGTATGCGCTTTGATTAAGTTGCAACAACTTACCGATGATGTGGTAAAGTTACGGTTTATTACGTTTTCACTCAAGGATGGAGCCAAAAAGTGGCTCTATGGCTTACCAACGAACTCCATCACCACTTGGGAGGAGTTTGCCGTCGCTTTCCTAAAAAGGTTTTTTCCATTACATAAAACTAATAAGCTTATGAACGATATTTTACAATTCAAACAAAAGCCATTAGAGTCATTTTCTAAGTTTATGGAGAGGTTCAAAGACCTACTCCAAGAGTGTCCTCACCATGGAATTGATTTATGGCACTTATGCCAAATTGTTTATGAGGGCATAGATTACCAAACAAAGCAATTTCTTGAGTCCATGTGTCCTAATGGTTTTACATCTTTCACGGATGAGGCCGCAGCATGGAACTTCTTACTTGATTTGGCGGAATGAACAAGAGAGTGGGAATCCACTCAAGATGGTGAGAGAGCCACTTCAAGTAAGAGATTTCTAATAGAAGGTACCGTGGCAAAAGAGGCCCATCTTGATAGCTTAATCAAAAGGCTAGAAGCAATAGTTGTCAAAGGACCTTCACAAGTCAATCAAATTGCACATAGTGTTTCCATGTGTAATTGGTGTCAAGCCACGGACCATGTCATGGAAGAGTGTCCAACTCTTGCTAAATTTGGTAATTCTAATGAGAATCTGAGTGCTCTTTATGCTAATAATCCTTATTCTAGCACTTATAATCCGGGATGGAGAAATCATCCCAACTTTTCATGGAGTCAAAGTGGGCCATCTAATTTCCAAGGCCAAGGCCAATTCGGCCAACCTAGGCCCACATTCCCTCCCACTTTTGTTCGGCCATCCCCTTCCCCTCCTACTTTTCAAAACCCCATGATTAATAATGTTTCAAATCAGCAACCGCCGGGTTTTCAAAAACAAGGAGAGTCGGCACGCATAGCTTCCTTAGAAAAAGCATAGAACTTCTCACTAGCACTTTCATGACAAGCCAACACAACATGGAGAAGCAAATCTCCCAACTTGCCATGGCGTTGCATGAGAGGGAAAGGGGGAAGATGCCAAGTCAACCCGTTCCTAATCCAAGGAACGTGAATATGAATGTGAATCAACAGGTACCGCCAAATCAGTTGAATGCCATTCAACCAATTTTGCCGCCGCAAGAGCTCTCCAACGAATGTAATGCCGTATATGCTTTAAGGAGTGGTAGAGATTACCACAAGGAGGAGGTCAGATTTAAACCTTCTATAGATATACAAGATACATCCAAAGAGGTAAGAAAAGACTCCCATCCAACAGGCTCGATTGCGGAACCCAAACAGGTAAGTAAAGAGCAGGCTGTTTCTCCACCTGAAAATGAGTATGTGCCTAAAGCTCCTTTTCCAAGGAGACTTGCTAATAATAAGAAGGTGGATGCCATGGATAAAATTTTAAATGTGTTTAAACAAGTGCAAATTAACATTCCTTTATTATATGCGATTTCTCAGGTTCCTACTTATGCCAAAGTGTTGAAAGATTTGTGCACACAAAAGCGCACAACTAATGTGCCAAAGAAAGCTTTCTTGGCCGCAAATATAAGTTCCATCTTGTTTCAACAAATAGTGGCTAAGTATAAGGATCCAGGATGTCCTACTATTTCTTGCACTATTGGTAACACAAATATTGAACATGCTCTTTTGGATTTGGGTGCAACTGTAAATCTTTTGCCTTTTTCTGTATTTAAGCAACTAGGATTATGAGACCTCAAACCAACCACCATCACTCTTCAATTGGCGGATAGATCAATTAAAACACCCAAAGGGCAAAGGGATGGTTGAGGATGTGTTAGTTAAAGTAGGTGATTTTTTATTTCCCGTAGATTTTGTTGTGTTAGATATCGAGCCTGTGGCTAATATCAAGGATCAAATTCCTATCATCCTTGGTAGGCCGTTCCTTGCCACTAGCAACGCTCTAATTAATTGTAGAAATGGATTAATGAAATTATCTTTTGGAAACACATCGTTTGATTTTAATGTCTTTAGATTGGGTAAGCAACCAAATTTTCATGAAGAAATCAATATGTTGCATGCCTATCCTGACGATATTGTTTCTAATTTTGAAATTGATTTTGATGCAGGATTCCAAGAATGCTTGGACGAACTAGGAAATGATGGAGATGATTTCTTTTCCAAAGCTTTTGCCATCCAAAACGTGGAGCCTGTTGGACCACTCGCAACATCTCTTCCAAAGACATCAATCGAAGAAGCGCCACAGTTGGAGTTGAAGCCCTTGCCTTCTCATTTACGTTATGCATTTTTGGGTGATAATTGTACTTTGCCTGTAATAATTGCTGCGGACCTAACCTCCACTCAAGAGGAGGAACTCATTAAATTGCTGAAAGATAACAAGGAAGCCATAGGTTGGAGAATGGCCGACATCAAAGGAATTAGCCCTTCGATTGTGCAACATCACATCCATCTCGTTGAGGGTGCCAAACCTTCAAGGGAACATCAAAGAAGGGCTAATCCTGCGATGAAGGAAGCCATCCAAAAAGAGATTTTAAAATGGTTAGATAATGGGATCATTTATCCCATCTCGGATAGCCAATGGGTGAGTCCCGTCCAAGTAGTGCCTAAGAAGTCGGGAGTTACCGTTATACAATCCGCCACCAATGAACTTATTCCTACTCGTATTCAAACAGGGTGGCGGGTTTGTATTGACTACCGAAAGCTTAATGCCGCTACTTGGAAGGATCACTTTCCTTTGCCTTTTATTGATCAAATGTTAGAAAGGTTAGTGGGTCATGAGTATTATTGCTTTCTTGATGGATATTCCGGTTACAACCAAATTCCCATAGCTCTTGAAGATCAAGAGAAAACGACATTCACATGCCCCTTTGGAACGTTTACTTATAGACGCATGCCTTTTGGGTTATGCAATGCACCGGCAACTTTTCAAAGATGCATGATGAGTATCTTTTCTGACATGGTGGAGACCTTCTTAGAGGTTTTTATGGATGATTTTTCTATTCATGGCTCCACCTATGCCGAATGTTTACATCACTTAAAATTGGTCTTAGAAATGAGTAGAGAAAAGAACCTTGTCCTCAATTGGGAAAAGTGTCACTTTATGGTAAAAGAGGGCATCGTTCTAGGACATGTGATTTCTAAAGAGGGAATTAAGGTTGATAAAGCCAAGGTGGATCTCATTGTCCATCTTCCACCGCCCAAAAGTGTGAAGGATATTCGATCATTTTTGGGCCATGCGGGCTTTTACCGGCGTTTTATAAAAGATTTTTCTAAAAATGCTAGGCCTCTAACCAACTTGTTAGCCAAAGATCAAAAATTTGAGTTTTCCAAAGAATGCTTTGATTCTTTTGAGTGTTTAAAAAATGAGCTAACTACGGCTCCCATCATTCAAGCACCTAATTGGACCGAACCGTTTGAAATTATGTGTGATGCTTCCGACTTTGCAATAAGAGCCGTGTTGGGTCAAAGATTCAATAAATTACCGCGTGTAATCTATTATGCAAGTAGGACTCTCAATGACGCACAACTCAACTACACCACTACGGAAAAAGAATTCTTAGCGGTTGTGTTTCCATTAGAGAAGTTTCATTCCTACTTGATTGGATCGCATGTGATAATTTATACCGATCATTCGGCAATCAAGTATCTTGTTGGAAAGAAGGATGCTAAAGCTCGCCTCATTCGGTGGGTTTTACTTCTTCAAGAGTTTGATTTGGAGATTAGAGATAAAAATGGTACGGAAAACTTGGTTGCCGATCACTTGTCTAGGCTTCCTAATGCAAAGAATGACGAAGGTCCAATTAATGAAAACTTCCCTGATGAGCAATTGTTTGCTATTTCTAGTGAGCCATGGTATGCAGATATTGTGAATTACTTGGTTACAGGTGCTACACCGGATCATTGGTCCAACCAAGACAAATACCGGTTTCACTCACAGGTAAAGTATTTCTTTTGGGATGACCCCTATTTGTTCAAAACTTGTTCGGATCAGATTGCCCGACGATGTGTGCCCGATCATGAGTACCAATCGATTTTATCTTTTTGCCATGATCAAGCCTGTGGTGGCCACTTTAGTGCAAAGAAAACCGCGCACAAAGTTTTACAATGTGGTTTCTATTGGCCTAGTCTTTTTAGGGATGCTTTTGATTTTTGTAAGGCATGTAGATCTTGTCAGTCGTTAGGAAGAGTTACAAAGCGAAATATGATGCCCCTCAACTCGATCTTAGTGGTAGAAATCTTCGATGTGTGGGGTATTGATTTTATGGGACCATTTTCTAACTCTTTTGGAAACTTATATATTTTGTTAGGTGTAGATTACGTGTCAAAATGGATTGAAGCCATTGCTTGCAAATCCAATGACCACAAGGTGGTGGTCAAGTTTCTTAAAGAAAATATCTTTTCGCGCTTTGGTACACCTCATGCCATCATTAGTTATAGGGGTAAGCACTTTTGTAATAGGCCGTTTGAAGCTCTTATAAAGAAATATGGTATTACTCATAAGTTGGCCACCCCTTATCATCCTCAAACGAGTGGCCAAGTGGAGGTTTCAAATAGAGAAATTAAGCAAATTTTGGAGAAGACAGTGAATCCAAACCGCAAGGATTGGTCCATTAGATTAGTGGATGCCTTGTGGGCTCATAGGACGGAATTCAAGACTGATCTTGGTCAGTCTCCTTACCGCCTTGTGTATGGAAAAGCTTGTCACCCCCCGGTTGAATTGGAACATAAAGCTTTTTGGGCTATTAAGAAACTAAACTTTGATTTGTCTTCTGCAGGTGTTCAAAGGTGATTACAACTTTCTGAATTGGAGGAGTTGCGCAATGAAGCGTACGAGAATGCAAATATCTATAAAGAGAAGACAAAAGCTTTTCATGACAAACATATTTTGAGAAAATCGTTTCAAGAGGGCGAAAAAGTGCTTCTCTACAATTCAAGATTGCATATCTTTCCAGGTAAGTTAAGATCCCGTTGGGAAGGACCATATGTGGTTAATAAAGTTTTCTCCCATGGTGCAGTCGAGGTTTTAAATCCCAGCAATTGTGAGATTTTTAAAGTTAATGGTCAAAGATTAAAGCTGTTTATTGAGTTGTCAAAGCCGGATATGGAAGAGGTCATGGATCTCCATGAACCTTCCTATTCGAATCATGCCTAAACAAATACGGTACGTACCCTCCTTTCTATTTTTAGTCCTCATATTTTTCTTTCTATTTTTAATGCCTTGAGGACAATGCATAAATCAAGTATGGGGGGGTAGCTTTTGGAAACTTTATTTTCTAATCTTTTCTATAGTTAAAGTTAGAAATTTTATTTTTCTTTTGTTTTTGGTATTTTTCTCAATTAGAAAGAACTTGGTATTCTTAAAAGGAAAGTTGTTTTCCTATTTTAAGAAAGAAAATTAGTAAATATTTTAATTTTGGAATTTGAAAAATTAGAAAGAATACTTTACTTTCTTAGTTTTGTTTTCTTTTGGAATCTTTCTTTTAAAAGGATTTGAATAAGAAATAGAAATAGAAACTTGCTTTTTATATGGTATGGTGAAAAAGAAAAGAAAGGTTGAAAAAAAAATAAAAATAAATAAATATATATATATATATATATATATATATATATATATATATATTAGAAACTTTACCTTTTGATTATAGTTTTGATTTGTAGCCTTTTTGACTTGAGCTATTAAGTCTGAAGGATTTTTATGCCTAGTTCCTTAAAGCCAACTGGCTTGAAAGCAACTGACTGAAAACTCCATACATGGGTCAATTAGAAAGCTTAATAAATCAAAGCATTGCACATAATCAAAGGTAAAGTTTGAACTCATATGCATCAATGTCTATGACATATGCGAATTAAAGATTAGTCGGACGCTACTTAGTAGCCTGGGTGTCTGGTGCATGCCCTGCATGTCATTCACGCCAAAAGCAGTAGAGGATTACAAAAAATGAGTTCTATTCTTAAAAAGTAATGGAAAAGTGTAAAGGATGGTGGACCATATAAGATTGCAATTTTTCTATTAAGTTTCAAAATCAAATTTCTTTTATGGTACGATTACATTAGAGGCAAGTTTAAGGGAGCAAAGTAGGACAAATTCAAAAGAGGATTCCTTGACTAAAATATTTTTCTAATTTTTCCAACTTGGAATAGGATGCAAAGTTTAAGTATATGGGTACTCATATATCAATCTCTCTTGAACTCTCTCCCATCCTCTTGAATTTTTAGTCTCGTCTCGTCTCGTCGCGTCTTCAGCAGTTTTTTTTTTTTTTTTTTTAAAACTTCAACGGACCATAACTTCTTCGTTTTAGCTCTGATTCGCGCGTGGTCGGATCCGTTGGACTCGTATTGATGAGAGGAATCCGATCAAGACTTGAATGAGGACAATGATTCAACCATTGAAGGAGAAAAAGAATAAGTTTTTCTTATTTTGCTCTTTATTTTAAATTACAATTTGATGTATTTTTGCTTTCAATTTCAATTAAAGAATTCTTTTTGTTTTCTTTTTCCTTCTCAAGTTCTTAATGGCAATTCTCTTCTTTCTACTTTTTATTTTTGTTTCTTTGACTTTCTTCATGAGTAACTAAATCCTATATACTTAGGGTTTAGATGAAACCATGGGAAAGGAGAAAGGTTTTTAATTAAATTTAATGGTATGAAATTAATGGTTTATAATTGTTGCATACCAATCATTCATGCCATTGGCTTTCCCCTTTCGTATGAGTGATTGTTATGAGCATTATAAATATTTATATAGCCTTTAAAATTGGAGTGTGTCTTTGATAAATTACTCATGGGCAATGACATCCATTGATCTTATTTTCCATAGACTAATTATCAAATATACAATTCAATACACAAAAATTATTTTAATTAATTAATCTAATCCAAGCCCATGGTGGATTTTAACCCTAAGTACTCTTTTATATTGAATTAAGGTTTTTACAATATTCCAAATTACTTTTGCAATTTTTTAATTTACTTAAGCCCTTAGAATTTTGGTTTTCTAATTAAATTAGATAAGTAGTTAAAAGAGATCATTAGAACCTTGGTACACTTTGCCTAAATTAGGATTTTAAATAAAAAAGATCTTAGTTAAATTTGATTCTTAGATTGATTAGAATATACGCTTATATATAGTGTTGACTCCGAGGTCAAGTCCACGGAAATCCTGAGTCCATTCCACGCAACATTATATCATAGCTAGTATTCTAATCGGTACAAGAATAGGATTGACAACTAGATTTTTCTTCCCTGAGTTCGACCCGTATTTACACGATCCGTGCACTTGCGGTTATTTAATTTCTCAATCATATGTTCCTGGGTTGGGTCAAAATTTGCTAAGTTTGGATCAATTGATAAGAAAAGGGTGCGGTGCTATATTTGATGAAGGAGAATATAAACTTTATGATAAGAAAAGTATGAAACTAGTTTTGTCTATTAAGATGACAAAAAACAGGATGTTTTCACTAGTGTTTTCAAAACTAGTATTCAATGCTTTTAGTGCATGTAATGATGACTCTATGTTGTGGCAGAGAAGATATGGACATTTGAATTTTGGTGGATTGTCTTTATTGTAAAAATTGAATATGACTGTTGGTTTTTCTTCTTTGAAATATGGTGAAAAGTATGTGAAGCTTGTGTTTTTGGAAAACACCACCGTGAGCAATTTCTAAGTGGTAAGTCTTGGAGGGCATATAAGCCTTTGATGCTTATACATGCTGATATTTGTGGCCCTATGCAAACTTTATCCTTAAGTGAAAATAAACATTTCATTATATCTATTGATGATTACACAAGGATGACATGAGTCTATTTTCTGAAACAAAAAGATGGAGCTTTCTCTTTCTTCAAACAATTCAAGGCACTTGTTGTAAATCAAAGTGGTAATTCTATTATTACTCTTCGTACTGACCGTGGTGGTGAATTTATTTTCAAAGAATTTCAGAATTTCTGTAATGAAAGTGGAATCAAAAGACAGTTAACAGCTAGTTATACCCCACAATAGAATGGAGTCGCAGAGCGAAAAAATAGAACCTTTGTTGAGGCAGCAAGGAGTATGCTAAAAGACAAAGGGTTGCCTAATGATTATTGGGCTGAAGCAATAGCCACAACAGTATACTTATGTAATCGCGCTCTTACAAAAGCAGTTTGAGGAAAAACTCCATATGAAGCGTGAAGTGGAAGAAAACCCAATGTGAGTCATTTTAAAGTTTTTGGTTCTATAGCCTATGCTTTTGTTCCATCTGAGAAAAGACAAAAGTTAGATGATAAAAGTAGAAAGTGTATTTTTGTTGGCTATAGTGTGGAGATAAAAGAGTACCGACTTTATGATCCTATTTCGATCATAAGTCGTGATGTTATTTTTAATGAAAAAGAAGCTCGAAATTGGAAAAACGATGTGGAAGTCCCTTTATGTGTTCTAAATGAGAACACATCATGTGAGACACCTTCCCTTGAAATTTGTTTACCAAATCCAAGTGGGTCTCCAAGTTCATCTAGTGATTCCACTCCCATGAGAATGAGAAGTCTTGCTGATATTTATGATTCATGTGAGTTTGCCTGTTTTGCAATGGAGCCTTCTAGTTTTGTTGACGCATTGAAAAAGAAGGAATGATGTGAAGCAATGAAAGAAGAGATTGACGCAATTACTAAGAACAATACTTGGACATTGGTGGATTTGCCACTAAACAAAGAAGCAATTGGACTTAAGTGGATCTACAAGTCCAAGTTCAATGCCGATGGTTCTCTCCAAAGACACAAAACTCGGTTAGTTGTAAAAGGTTATGCCCAAAAGCCAGGTATTGATTCCTTTGAAACATTTGCACCTGTTGCTAGAATGGATACTATTAGAACTGTTTTGGCTTTAGCGGCTCAAAATAATTGATAAGTTTTTCTGCTTGATGTGAAATCAATGTTTCTAAATGGAGAACTTGAGGGAGGAAGAAGTGTATGTGGATCAACCTCAAGGCTTTGAGATCAAAGGAATGGAGCATAAAGTGTTCAAATTGAAGAAGGCACTCTATGGGCTGAAACAAGTGCTACGAGCATGGTATAGTAAAATTGACAGGTATTTTCTTGAAAGCTCATTTCAAAAGAGTACTAGTGAACCAACTCTTTATGCTAAAATTCAAGGTGATGATATCCTAGTTGTTTGTTTATACATGGATGATATGATATATACTGGGAGTTCTCTTAATATGGTTAAGGAATTTAAAAGTGCATGTTGAAAAATTTTGAAATGTCAGATTTGGGTCTATTGCACTATTTTCTTAGAATTGAAGTCATTCAATGATCAAAATGGGATTTTCATATGTCAGAAAAAATATGCTTTGGATTTATTGAAAAAATTTGGAATGGCAAATTGTGCACCTGCAAAAACACCTGTGAATACTTATAAGAAACTTACTTTACATGATAGGGTTGAAAAGGCAGATGAGAAGAATTTTAGAAGTATTGTTGGTGGTTTGATTTATCTTACTAATACAAGGCCAGATATTATGTTTGCAGTTAGATTATTTCCAAGTTTATGCACAGTCCAAGGAAGCATCATTTTGGGGCATCAAAGAGAATTATACGATACATCCAAGGCACAATCAATTTTGGTATTGTGTACTCAAAAGCCACTAACTACAAATTGATTTGTTTTTCTGATAGTGATTGGGCAGGTTTCACTGATGATCATAAAAGCACAACGGGCTATTGTTTTAGCCTTGGATCGGGTGTCATAGTTTGGGCATCTAAGAAGCAACTTATTACGACGCTCTCAAGCACGGAAGCCGAGAATATTGCTGCTACAACTACAGCTTGTCAAGCAATTTGGCTATGAAGAATTTTGTGTGATTTGAAGGAGGAACAAAGCGGGCCTACATGGATGTTTTGCGACAGCAAATCTACAATTGCCTTAACAAAGAATCCAGTTCATCAAGGGAGGACGAAGCACATTGAGATTCATCATCATTTTATTAGAGAAGTCACAGCCTGTAGACACCCCATTTTGCTTCGCTTTAATCAACAAAAAAAGTTAGTGTTCGCTGTCAGCTTTTCAGTGTTTTCCATTCCCATGTCCGCCTCATATATTTTTTCAAATCTTTCCAATCATTTCTGCCATGGTTCGTATTTTCCCGCTAAGTGTTGAGAAAGGTTATTCATAAGAATTAAAGCAAGAGAAGCCCGCATCGAATATTCTGGTTAGATTTGAATCGAGCAAGCCGTTCCATGTAAGAAACATTCGAGTCATGTTTAGGGTTCACTATGGATTTCAAAGATCAAATTTTAAGAAAAAATAAGTTCACCTAGCATGGAATGGGGCCCACATTAGGATGATCCAAGTCACTCACTTGATAGGTCATGAGTTGGATGGCTCGGATCAACCCACCATTTGGACTGTTTAAATCATCCTACAAAGGCTGCGAGGCGCGCCTAATTTACACCATAGCCCAATTTATATTGTGGCTAATCATTCGGGCGGTTTGGATCAGTCCATGCGATTGATATATGAGGGCGCAACCCAACTTGCCGTGGGGTATTAAAATAGATGGCTATGATCAGTTTCCAAGGATCGGATATAATCATATGGACATAAGGCAATTGCTAAGTCAGTGTACGTGAGAAAAAGAAGTTTTTTGCAAACAATTCTATTTTTAAATTGAGACAAATACATCACAATAAAAGAAAAAAAAAAAGAAACAAAGGATGAGGAGGAATCTGTTTTAAGGAAGAGGGGCATAATTCATGAAAAATTCGGCAACTTTCCCACAGCAGATTCTAAAAACAAAGAAAGAGGGAACGAAAAAAGGGAAGGAACTGAGGCTCTGTTTTGGTTTTTGGGGGAGGAAGAGTAGCTTCTTGGCCTCGGATGGTTCTCATCTCTACACTTTCTTGGCCTCTCATGGCTCTCACCTCTACATGCTCTTAAACTCTCTCCCTCTGGTCATCCATCTCCCATACATCCTCTCCCTCAACAGCAGAGAAGGAAGAAAAAAAGAAAAAAAAAGAAAAGGGGGGGCAGAGCTCTCTCTCGGCAACTCTCTGGTCGAAAAAAAAAGAAAAGAAAAAGAAAAAGGAGTTTGAAAACGCGGTGGCTCAGTTGTGGCTTGGCTCAACAGCAAGCATTGAAGAGAAGAAGAAAAAAGACCGAGCCGTCCCTCAATCCTTCAAGCATTAAACACCCATCCCTATTTCTTCTTTTCCATTTTTTTTTAAGAAAAAACAGATTACCTGTTTCCTCTCACTCTCTCTCTCTCTCTTTCTCTCTCTCTCTCTCTCTCTCTCTCTCTCTCTCTCTCTTTTTCCATCACCCCTATCTTGATCCTCTGGTGTTTTCCCTTTCCCCTCCTAGCCTCTGTTTTCTTCTCATCCTACATACCCAACCCTCAACACCCTACGTATAAAAAAAAAAAAAACACGAAAAACAGAGTAACGTATTTGTGTTGTTTAGTTACTCTCTGTTTTTTTTTTTTTTTTTGTTCTCAAAATCTCTAACTATATCTCTCCCGATCTCCATCTGTTCCTCATCTCCCTCAATCTCTCCCTCATTCTCTCCCTCTGTTTCTCACGATTCCACTCTCTACATTCTTTTTATATCTCTCTCTCTCTCAATCTCTCTTACCTTACTCTCTAACTCTCTATGTCTGTCTCTCCCTCAAGCTCTCCATCTATCTGTGTTTAACTCCCTCTCTATTTTTCTCTCTCAAACAGTCTCACACTCTATCTGCCTCCCTATCTCTCACACTCTATATATCCACAGAGAACAAAATAAAAGGAAAAAAACGAAGAAAGAAAGAAAGAAAGCGGGAGGTCGGACAGTGCGTCGGCGGGATTTTCAGACTCTGCGGCTCTTGGATTGGGCGGGGATCTCCACCATAGGTAGGTACACTGTTCTCGAATTTTTCTCGAATTATTTGGTATTTTTTTAGATTTTTGCATGATTTTTAAGCATTTAAATGAATTTAATTCAATATTAAATGTGTGTGCTCAAAATCATGATCTGTATGGGTGTTTCAATTCCGTTCTGTCCCGAAATTTAATACAATGGTCTACTTAAATAGACTAAAATAACTATAAGATCGGATCGGACATTGGATCAAAGGTTTTTTAGAATTTGAGTGGAGAGTGGAATTTTATTTAAAATAATGGCTGAGAAATTACGAAATTCGAAAAAACAGCCATCTCAGGATGATCTATTTTTTGGAATTTTAAAATTTTCTTGTGTTCATCATATCAGAACAAGATTAAAGGACATTTTCCGCAGTCGTAATTTCCTCGAAAATCGTATTTTAAAAATAGAAAACTCTTCAAAAATATCTTTTCGACGAAGAAAAATAAAATATATACTAAACAGATTCCACAAATAATGAAATTTTGTGAAACAATAATATGATGCTGATACATTCTAGCTTGAATTGTTGAGAATTTTTGGATTTTTTTTGGTATATTATTTTATGCTTTCTTTGAAAATTATCAGATTTTGTGAGACTTTTTACTGACATCAGATCGCCATTAAAATTCACAAATTTTTACAGTAGTATTATATTTTATATTTCTTGTTGCTGTAAAATTTTCAATTCATTTGGATCTTGTTTCCTATGGGATGTAGTGTTAATTCATAATCTGGTCTGAAAATTGAAAAATCTGTAATTGATAGTATATAATTTCTAAAATTCATGAAAATCTCACAGCATGCTATTTTTACTTATATCTTACTACTGTAGAAATTTCAATGAATTCCGATTTCTATTTCTAGTAGTTTCTGTGTTCTTTTTGCAATCTGCTCTTGTTATTGTTAAATCAAAATTAAATATGAACTTAATGTAAAAATCTGCAAAAATCTTCCAGTAAGCTACATCCCATCATGTCTTGCTGCTGTAGAAGTTTCAATTCATTTTGAATTCATTTGCAATAATTTCACTTGTAAAATCACTCATACTGTTTAAAATTGATAAAATCCCTTGAATAATTGAAATTAATTAAAAATCATCACAAAATTTCCAAAAGAACCTTAAATATCTGTCACATATTCACTCCTAAATCCATTGAAATAGAAATTTTAGGATCTTTAGATTTCCCTGGAAAAATGGCCAGTGCATCCATAATCGTATCCCTATTGCACTCGATCTTTGACAATTTGAACATTTAAGCTATAGCATGTTGTGGGCTCCGAGGTTACTGTCCATGGAAATCCTGAGATATGCCAGGCAATAAGATGCTATACTTAAGTATTAAATTGCACAAGGAAAGAGTGCACGATTCCCTCCTTGGATGTTATTCTAGGCCGAAATTGGTGAACCCTAGAGCCATTGGTAATCCTTAAATGTCCAGAAACTGAAAATCCATGAAATCTGAAATTCATTAACTTCAAGAACTTGAATCGATTTGTCTCGAGTCTTTCGGAACCATTGGATTATGGTTTCCGATATAAGAACCATTAGAGCCCAATTTAGGAACACTGGTGTCAGGTCGTGTCCTAGGTTTTAGGGAGTCTTAGGTTTTAGGGAGTCCTAGAGTTAGGAGTCCAGCCTCATCACGGACGCTTGCTATGGATAGCAACCGTGCCATAAGTCTAGTTACACTAGTCACCTCATCTTTCCCTAGGACAAGCCTAGTAAACTAGGGTGTAGGCTAACCTGCATTAGTCTAAGGAACAACTTGCATTTAGATAAGAATCATATAGCATCTTAGATGAAATCCTAGGATAATAAAATCCTCAACTTGAATTAAAATAACTTCTTTTAAAACTGTTGAAACAGTCAATCCCGTCTAGGTCGGTGTCTTAGTTGAGTTAGGCATAGGTAGCTTAGCTTAGGTGCACCAAACTACGTCGACTCTGATCCCAGTGAGGCTTGGGTACGTAGGCAGCTTGGATGTCTGATGACATACCAATCGCGAGTCGGCTCCACAACAAATGTGGGGTTTTGTATATTTATTTTATTATGAATTCTTAATTAAAATATGTAGGATTTCCTTGAAATTAGAATTTTAGGAGAACTTTCACTTAGATTGAATCCAGACAAATTAAGAAATCAAAATACACATTTAGGATTCACATTGAAATTAGATATTAGGATGCATGTCACCTAGTTCGCACATTAACAGAGAGTTGAATGAGCCATTTAAAATAAATTTAAAAGAGTTAACTTTTGAAATTGAAGACCGATTATCGGGCAGGAATGGTGCATGTGGTGGATAACTCCCCATACCTTCCATTCTTGTAACCAGGTAACGAGTCTTGATTTCTGGTTAATTATGGGTCATAGATCCCACATCTAGGTGACGACTCTGTCAATCTCTTTTGTGTGGAATTCAGATTACCTTAGTGATCCCAAGTTCACATAAAAGATGAATTAAAATTAATGATAAAAATGCACACGCCAATCGCGTGGGTACGAGAGACCAAGAGAGTGCGTGGCGGCTCGCGCCCCACCCCTCCCGAGGGATCGGGTCCCACACAGCCAAAGAAGAAGTGGAACTAAAGCATTGCAACACCGAAGATCAAGTGGTGGATGTTTTTACCAAAGCTTTACCAGAAGAATAGTTCAAAAAATTTCGTCATATGATGGGAGTACAAACACCCCACATAGTTTGAATTAAGGGGGCGTGTTGGAAAAATAATTCAAAAGTCAAAATAGTGGGGGCCCACCTAAAGCCGAAGTCTATCTTTATTTAGAGTATTCTAAAGTTTGAGTCGGTCATGAGTTTCCATTCTGAAGGAGTTGTTTGTTTATTCTTATCTTAAAGAGTCCAAGTGATAGGTGGAGTTCTTATCTAGTCTCAAAGTTTGAGTAGGAGTGTAAAAAGTAGAATCCGTGTGATTGTTGGAGTGGCTATTCAACGTATGAGCCACAATTATATATGGGCTATTTTTTGGTTAGTTTTTTAAGGTATGAATGAAAAAAAAAGATACAGCAACGTCCATTCTCTTGTGTGTGTTTATTTTTCAAAGAAAAGCTTCTCCAATTCTTCTTGTGCTCTATATTTTGTGTCATACATTCTACAAAGCAACAATGGGTGGAATGGAGATATATGAGGGTGGTAAGAGCTATCTCTTTTGAAAAAATAATTAACCTGATAAGCTTTTCTAGAAATTAATGATAAAAGCCCGGGCATAAATTGATGAGAGGTACTTCTTCCCATTATCATTGCTACTATTGCTGCATTCGTGCCATAAATAATAGTCGCTTTCGCTGTTCTCTAAGGGCCCGTTTGGATGCCGAGAAGATTTTGATTTAGATTTCTCACATTTGCAGCCGTTTTTGCATTCTAATTTGGATCGGATCAAATTCTTGGATTTCTAATTCAGCAGCAGACAATGAAAAAAATCAGATTTCTAAGTTTGCTGTGGAAATAAGAAATTGGAAATCCACATATCTAGGAGTTTCCTTCACCCTCTTTGCTCCTCAACCTCTCCCCTCCACTAGGAAGTACCCCCTTCCCTCTCTGTCTCAGCTGCAGGATCTATTCATTTTGTATTCAAAACTCAATTCCAAATCCAAATACAAAATGGGAGATATCCAAACGGGCCCTAACAGAATTTGCTCTGTTGGTATCGTAGGTCTAATGAGTATCTTGAGTTTGAAAATAATACGACAGTGATACATGTGCCTTTTGTTTTGAATACGGCTACTGTTATTTGTTTTTTAACGATGGTAAATTGAGGAATACTAGACTCACAGGAGCCCTTGCAATACACTCGCAAACATATAAAATCCTCTAGTATTCTTGAGATTTTCAAAGTTAAAAAAGCCTTTTTTTGTTTTTTTTTGGCGGGGGGGGGGGATTTACTAAAGTACTAACATTCTTCGGTCATGCTATGTGTGGGTGTAAAATAGTGGGCCTTACCCTCCAGAACATGAGGTGTAAATTGTGGACTCCACTTTATGTATAGGTTAGGGGGAGATGGTGGCCCCACCTATCAAATCATGGTGTAAAATGGTGGTCACCAACGTGCTATAACAACCATTGTTTGCCTGCCGCCCCCACCCCCCTGAGGGAGTTAAATTCCACTAAAAATTGTCCAATTATTCTCTCCGTACTCCCACACATACATCTGTCGGTCCATAGATGAGAAGGTCTTGGCCCAAGAAATCACTAGGGAGATCATCTTTGAAAACAAAATGAGAAGCCTTTTGACTGAGTTTTTAAAAGTGCAACCATTTCTTTCCATTCACAGACCCATAGAGTAACCAGCAACACCATGTTCCATAAAATTTTCCCCTCTTCTAGGCAACGACATGAAGAACCACTAGTTAAAAACAGTAGAAATGGAAAACCTAAGCTATCCCAAATTTCTATAGATACGATTTCCAAAAAGCTCTAGCCACCCTACAATGAGGGAATAAATGATTGACTGACTCCCCAGCTTCCACATAGAGAGCACAGTGAGAACGTTGTAGTTTCTCAGATTACGTTGTTAGCGTTTTTATTGGTGTGGCCCACATTAGGACCCACACAAAGGGAAAAACGTTTGGATTCTTCTAGAGGACTTATCCACTAGTGTTGTGTTTATGAAGGGAGTCTATAAATAAGTCCCAAGTGTTTTTAATTTGTAAAACACTAAAGTGTTTGTGTTGTGGTGGGATGCAAATACGTGCACTCACAATCTCTATAAATATGTGGGCGTTTGATGGGAATAAGCACATACGTATAGATAAAGTTCCATCTAAAGAGGGGTCCCTAATCTGAGAGGAAAGAGTCCTGCGATTCCATCGATCGAGCCTAAGGCCTTCTCAAGGTTAGAAGATCTCTCTTCTCTTGTTTGTGTGCGCAGCGGAAATCGTGTTCGGGGTATGTCGAAGGAGTCATGATCTTTGATTCTAATCGTCATGGTCGGAGGTAAGTTCTGCATTAATTTGGTTCAAGTCTAATAGATGGTATCAGAGCCGACCTTCGGCTTGTGTCGATTGATCTAGGAAAGATCAATTCTCCTGTGTGGTGAAATTCAAACTCATTTTATTCATCTCCTTTCTAAATTAAATCAGAATCGATTTTTTAACAGTTTAGAAATCAGATGTTATAAAATTAATTTGAATATTAAAGATTATTAACCTGGGAAATTTGAGGCTAAGTCGCCATTAAAATTGGCAGAAATATCAAGTTTTAGTTTTTTGCTATTTTTAAAGATGGCGATCCGGAAGTCGGATCCGTGAACGGTCAGTATGGCTGTGTAGAGGGCGATCCCACGGTTCCAATGCCACCAACTATGGGTTGATCCGACGGTTGGATCAAAATTTATAAAGGGCCAAAGTTTTCCAAAAAACATAATCTCAAAGTGGGTTTTCAAACAAGAAGAAGAAGCCTGCTGACGCACTTCGTGAGGCCGCAAACGTCTAGGTGCGTTACTAACGCATATTTAACAAATTAAATATATAAATATATTTATGAGAAAAAGGATTGTACGCTCGAGTGTACCAACCTTATGGTACGCTCGAGTGCCCAACCACATGTGGGCCCACTTTTTTAGGATGATCCAAAGCATTCATGTGAAAGGCCGTTATATAGATGGGGTGTGTACCAAAAATCAGCTCCATCGGATCATCCTAACCCATCCATTTGTGGAGGTCAAAATGGACAGACACTGTTTGTCCACAAATCTGCCCATTTTTGCCCTCCACTTTGAAGGGGTTAGGATGATTCAATGGAGCTGATTTTTAGTACACACCCTATCTATGATAGGGTCTTGCAAATGAATGCTTTGGATCACCACAAAAAAATGTGGGACCCATGTGATTGGGCACTCAAGCGTTGGTATGATTGGGCACTCGAGCGTACCAGCGTTGGTACGCTCGAGCTTACAATCCTTTTCCTCTATATTTATATATATTTTATATTAAATTTGGTTTGGGCATTAATTCCGGCCTTTAAATAGGAGATTCGGGAAAAGTGGTGAACTGTAACCTACATTTTTTCGGCGTTCCGGACGTAACGGTACTAGTTTTAGAACAATCCGAGACCTGTAGGTTGCTTTACTGTGAATCTTCACTTTTCTTGGGCACTAGAGATTCCAACTTTTCTTGGGTTTAAGATCATAATCAGAAAAAGTTCTGAACTATTCCCTAAAGTTTTCTAGCGTTTCAGATGTAATGGTATAGTTTTCAGAACAATTCAAGGTCAGCAAGTTGTTGTTCTCTCTATTCCTACTTTAAAAGGGCTTCGAGTTTTGTCCCTAGGGTTTGGGAAACACTCCCAAATTTTGATAAAATGTTATCAGCACCCTAAGGTACTATGTGTATCAGTTTCAGAATGATTGGATTAATGGATCTCAGTTTTGAAGAGGTTTAAGCTGTTTGTGGTCAATTTTGCCTACAGCCTAAAGGCTCTTGAAAATTGATTTGAATTTTCCATTTAAGTAATCTGATCAATCCAAAAATTCTACATTAAAGTTACTAATTACTTAAAATTATACAATCTGAATTTAAAGTGTCTTTGCTTAAGTTTTAATTTATAAGCATATTTCTTTAAATTCAGTCGTGGTTATTGTATGCAATTCCTTTAGTTGTATTGGATGTTTGCAATTTTGTTAATCATACCCCATAAAGTAAAATGTTTTAATATGACATGAAGACCAGTCATACTACCAAAGATACCATTATAAAGAGGTATTCGATTAGCCTGGGAGGGCCACAACATCCTATGACTATGAGGATACCAGTGACAATTGGTGCGTTTATAGTGCCCATTGATACATAAAGTGTAACTTTTTAGTTACTTGCTCTAATGGTATCTTAGATTGCAACAAATTTATAATGCATAGTCGCTTGGCCCCCGGGAAGGCAGTTGTGTGTTGTGAATCGATTGGAATCGTGAGATTAATTGAGTTAGATGGAGGCTCTTATCCTAGGCCCATAGGTATGGAGAAGAGACCAAATTCTAATTTGATTAATCAGTGCGATTGCTAAGGGTAAATCTAATGCGTGTTGTAACTCGGCCCACAGGAGGGTGTGGGACCCAATCCCGTGAGAGGGGTGGGGTGTGAGCCTCCACGCTCTCTCTTGGTCTCTCGTACCCACGCGAATGGCGTGTGCTTTTTATTATTGATTTTAATTACCCAACCAAGCAGGCAGTAACCAAGCCATAGGGTGCAAACAAACGTGCAACCCAGTACTCATAAGGGCAGGGGTAAGCCGCCGAGCCTAGCAAGGTGTGATTTAATTCATCTTTTCCGTGAACTTGGGATCACTAAGGCAATCTGAATTTCACGCAAAAGAGAGTGACAGAGTCGCTAAGACCCATAATTGATCAGAAATCTATACTCGTTACCTGGTGACGAGAATGGAAGGTATGGGGAGTTACCACCACATGCACCATTCCTGCCCGATAATCGGTCTTCTATTTCAAAAGTTAACTCTTTTGAATTTCTTTTAAATGGCTCATTTAACTCTATATTAATGTGCGAACTACGTGACATACATCCTAAGATCTAATTTCAATGTATTTCCTAATGTGTATCTTGGTTTTCTTAATTTGTTTGAATTCAATCTAAGTGAATATTCTCTTAAAATGCTAATTTGAGGAAAATTTTACATATTTTAATTAAGAATTTATAAAAAAACTAATATACAAAACCCCACCATTTGTGTGTGGGGCCGACTCGGGCTTAGTATGCCATCAAGCATCCAAGCTGCCTACGTACCCAAGCCTCACTGGGATTAGAGTCGACGTAGTTCGGTGCACCTAAACTAATCTACTTATGCCTAACTCATCTAGGACACCGATCTAAACTGGATTGATTGTTTCAACAGTTTTAAGAGAAATTATTTAGTTCAAGTTGAAGATTTTATTATCCTAGGACTTAATCTAAGATGCTACATGGTCCTAGCTAAGTGCAAGACGTCCCTTTGACTAATGCAGGTTAACCTATATCCTAGGTAACTAGGCCCGTCTTATGGAAAAATTGGGTTACTAGTGTAACTAGATCTATGACACGATTGCTATCCATAACAAGCGGCAGTGATGAGGCTGGACTCCTAACTCTAGGACTCCCTAAAACCTAGGATATGACGTGACGTAATTGTTCCAAAGGGGGCCCTAAAGGTTCCTACGATAGGAGACCGCAATCCAACGGTTCCAAAGACATGGATCGAGTTAACTCAATTTATTGGACTTAATGATTTTCGATTTTTCAAAGTAATTTTTCGATTCCTAACATCTAAGGAATACCAAAGGCTCTATGGTTGGCAAATTTCAGCCTTGAGTTGCATCCATTGAAGGGCATCGTGCTCTCAATCCTTGTATAATTTAACACATAAATTATAGTATATTTTGCCTGGCATGATTTTTAGGATTTCCGTGGACAGTGGACCTCGGAGCCAACAACATACTATAATTTACATGCTCAAATTATGCAGGAACGATCACAATTAGTATACGATTATGAATGCGATCTCGCCAGTTAAACCGTCACAGCATAGTCAATTTACAAAGGGAATCTATAACCTCTAGAGTTTCTGTTTCAAACAATTTTAAGGTTAAATATATGATGAAAAATTAGGATTTTCTGAAAGTTTTCACTGACTTTTGTGTTGATTTACTATTAATTTGTGATTTATTAACATTAAGACCAGATTGCTAGGATTACACAGTAACCCTAAGAAATCGAAATCCAAATTCATTGTAACTTTTTCAGTAACAAGATATGAATGAGTTTAGACTACGGGAAGAGTTTTATGAATTTGGAATAAGGTTTGCTGTCAATATCCGAATTTTCAAAATTTAGGTCAGATTGCAAATTAACAAATCAACTCATAGCATACGAATCTTAAATCAAGTAAAACTATTACAGTAAAGAGAGAATCATGGTATTAGACTATTTTAAAAATTTCAAAGGTGTTTATTAAGATTTGATGCGAATTAAAATTCACACACAATTTGGATAAAATCAATGAATCAATTAAAAAGCAGATTAAATGGTATCCTAAAATCATGTACAAATTCCAGTAGATATAAAATAAGTTATATGATTTACTGTCAAAATTTCAAGACCTGATAATTAATTCTCCTCCATAAAATTGATTTTTGGATAAAAAGGGGATTTTGTTTCATAGGAATTAAAACCCGTTTTTTTAAAAGAAAATTGTGAAATCATATTAAACCTTTGTAAATATCTTAAATTTTTTTCACTAACCTTCTAATGGCCTAAACTACTGGTTTGTAGGAAACAAATAAAAAAACCTTTTTTTTTGGAAAAATCAGTTTCTTGAGAAATTCATTTTATTATTGAACATTAATCCTGGAGAGTTTCATCAATTTTTAAAACCTTTTGATATTTATTAAAAATGACCGAAATTTAAAATAATTTAAAACCGGATTAAAAAACTTCAGAAAAATCTGAACATTTTTTGAGTGGTTTGGAAAGAAGATTTCACAAATTTTGGATATGGTTTGATATACTTTTGGCTTCATTCATCAAGAAATAACCCCTTTCAAGGTTATTTTTTGAAAAATAAAATGAAAATTAAAACGGCCAAACCGCGATTGGCAATTAAGTTTCCAGTAGTATTTTATTTTATAGAAATCCTAAAAAATATCAGTTTTTAAAGAAACCCACGTTTTCAAACACTTGCTTTGATAATCCGATTTAAATCCATATTGAATAAAAAATAAAAGAAAATTATTATTAAATGGAGGAAAATTAATTTTTTGGTGAAATTTTGGATTTTGAAAATTTATAATCTATATTATAATATACTGGAATTTCAAGAAAAAATTCATTGATTTGATCTATCAAAAGTAAAACCCTAGCATGCTTTTCTACTTTTGATATTAAAAAGATAAAGATCCTACCGTTGATCGCGCTCCTTGTCTCTAGGGTGCGTCGATCCGAGATATACGCTTTGTCGCACCCTTTTATATGATGAAGAAGACCCAAAGAACACCCCAAAAATCCTTGATGTGTGATTTGTTGAAGAAGAAAAGGGAATTCAAGAATCCCTTTTGTGAAGAACCCTTGAGAGAGATGAACACTCTTCAAGAGAGAAGAGGTTTCTTTATCTTCTTTTTTTTCTTGGGAGGAGAGAGAAAAATGACGAATTTGGATTTTTTTTAATCTTTTCTAGGATTGGTTGCTTTGATTTTTATACAAAAAAGCTAATGTTAAGAGAGAAATAGTAATTTCCAATGTGAGAGCTCCATTTTTGGCTTGTTTCCAATTTTTCCCTCTTGCTTTCTTTCTTTCTTGTTTCCAAATTGGATTTGATTCTAATCTTAATTTCTTGTCAATCAAGACATACTATTCTCATTCCACATTGCTTCTTTGGAAGAAAACCTTTTTAAGCAATCATTCATCTTTTCCTTCTTTCCTTCTTTTCTTTTTTTATTCTTTTTATTTTTCTTTTAACAAATATGATGTCACCATTGTGACATCATCAAGGTTGGGTGCTCAACTCACGTGGGTCATCCATGTGGGGTGCCCACGATGGTGGTCGACCCATATGGGTGAACCCATATGAGCTCCATCTTTGCGGGCTAAAGCCCAATGGGCCATTTCACACGGGTTTCGAGTTTTTCCGTAAAAATTCAATAAAATCTTTCTAAATTCAACATTCTATATATGGACCCAACCCATTTGACATTTATGGTGCATCCCTCACATATGATCTGACCATCTTTTTGGAAAATAACTTTTCAGACCAAAATGCCCCTATTCGACTGTTAGACATCCAAATGCGACCAAAATACCCTCAGATTGGGTCACCCCTAAAGGGAAAAATTAAAAATGGAAAGTCTTTGTAGTCAAACTTTAAAAATAGAAACTTTTAAAATTGGGTCCTTTCGGTGAGCAATATTAAACCGGATCATTTGGTATCCCCTGAAAGTACCCAAGATGCCCTCAACACTTAGAATTTCCAAATTAAGCGAAACCCCTGAGAAATTCTAAATTTAGGAGGTTTTCCATAATTCAGAAGATCATTCATAATCTCTCAGACATCTTTCGGGGATCAAAAGAATTACATAGGAAAATGCCAAATTACCCCGAGGTGCTAGAATTTGGCGAGACTAGGGAAAACCTTGAGAAATTCCAAAAATAGCAGATTTTTGAAAATTTATGAACAGACTCAAGATTTCTTAAACACAACTTAGGGACCAAATGTGATATGTTGAAAATGTCTAAAATACCCCCGAAGTGCAAAATCTTAAGAGATCTAAATTTAGTAGGTTTCCCAAATCTTACGAAATTACTCCTAATCCATCAGCCGTACCCTCGAGATGGTTTTGGATATATGAGAAATGATTGAAATATCCATAAGATGATGAAAATGTGGAAGCCCCATGAGTTTCTAAAAATAGCAGATTTTTCAAAATTTGTAAAATCATTCAAGATTTATCAAATATAACTCGGGGGTCAAACGAGACACATCGGAAATGACCAAAATACCCCTGCAGTGTAAAAATGGGCAAAAATGAGGGAAACCCCAAAAATTCTAAAAATAACAGGTTTTTTTTTTCAGTTGGTTGGAAACTTGAATTTTCATCTTCTAGATACCATTGAAACACCTTAGAAACCTTTAGGATCGCGAATCAACTTCAGAATTCCTTCAACGAGGCAAAATCTACCCTAAATTGCACAGATGCTTAATCCTAGGTGGAATACGGACTCGAAACTTGACAAACTACCAAATCTTTTGCTTTTTAAAGTATAGCAAAATGGGGGTGTCTACAGAGGGTTACGCATTTACAACCGAAAATGTCAATATGGGTTGGCCTTCTGGTATTATGGCTTAATTGGAATTTAGCACGTAGTAAGCATGGTTTTGTTTTATATTTTGCAGCAAATCAGTCAGCTTTTATGAATTCTGAATCTACTAGGATCCCTTTCCTTACTGGGGATAATTTTTCTGAGTGGAAAGATAGAGTTATGCTCACTCTAGGCTGGATGGATCTTGATGTTGCTTTCAGAGTGGATGAACCACCCACTCCTACAGATGAGAGTACACAAGATGAGATGGACCATTATAAAGAGTGGGAGAGATCAAACCGCTTGAGCTTACTTCTTATTCAAAGTCACATTGCTTAAAGCATCAAGACATCTCTCCCCAAGACCACCAATGCTAAGGAGTTTCTGGAAGCTGTTCAAGAACAGTTTGTCACTTCAGATAAGGCATTGGAAGCTACTCTTATGAGCAAACTTATATCTTTGAAGCACACTGCGGATAAAGGAGTAAGCGAACACATCATGGAAATGAGCAATGTTGATGCGCAATTGCAGGCCTTGAAAGTTTAAATCTCCGAGTCGTTATTGGTATTCTTTATCCTCAACTCCCTCTCTGTTGAATATAGTCAATTTAAGATTGGCTACAACATTCATAAGGGCAATTGGTCTCTCAACAAACTTCTGACCATGTGCATACAGGAGGAAGGGAGGCTAAGACAAGAGAAGTTGGAAACATCTAATCTTGTCATTCGAGGAAAGAATAAAGGAAAGAAAGACAGGAGTGTTCCTATGAAGAAGAAAGCAAATAACTCGTCGGTTAACCAAACTGGCGCTAAGGAAGTTACGCATGTGAAATGCTTCTTCTGCAGAAAGAAGGGACACGTATAGAAAGACTGCATCAAGTACAAGAAATGGCTCGAAAAGAGATGTAATCTGATTTCTTTTGTATGTTATGAATCAAATATGGTTAATGTTCAAAATGACACGTGGTGGATTGACTCTGGTTCTTCAATCCATGTTGCCAACACCTTACAGGGAATGATCAGCCCGCGGACCCCAACGGACAGTGAACGCTTTATCTTCTTAGGAAATAAGATACGCTCATGGGTGGAGGCTGTGGGGACCTACCAACTTAGACTACCTTCTGGATATGTTTTTCTTTTAGAAAAGACCTTCTATATTCCATCTTTCTCTAGGAACGTTATTTCAATTTCTAAGCTTTTGGCTTTGGATATGAACCTCAGTTTTAGTTCTTCTTTATTTAATATTGTTAAAGATTCAGTTATTATTGGCAATGGTAGCTTGATTGATGGTTTATATCGTTTGAATTTGGATCATTTTCCTTATAATACTCTAGTTGTTCAAAAATGTGTTGGCATTAAACGTGGTCATGAGAGCGTGGATTCCTCTACGTTATGGCACAGGAGATTAGGTCACATCTCCATAGAGCGTGTTAAAAGGTTAATAAAAGATGGGGTCCTAGAGACTCTTGATTTTGCTAATTTTGGGACTTGTGTGGACTGCATAAAGGGAAAGCAGACAAACAAGTCCAAGGAGTGTGCCAGGAGGAGTTCAGAAAAGTTAGAGATCATACATACTGATATTTGTGGGCTGTTTCCAACTCCTTGTGTGAATGGTCAAAAATATTTCATCTCTTTTATCGACGATCATACGAGATATATGTATCTCCATCTTCTCTTTGAAAAGAGTGAGGCACTAAGTGACTTCAAGATTTACAAAGCAGAAGTAGAGAGACAATCTGGAAAGAAAATAAAGATCGTTAGATCAGATAGAGGAGGCGAATATTATGGTAGGTACACTGAAATGGGACAAAGGCCAGGTCTATTTGCAGAATTCCTAAAGGAAGAGGGCATTGTTGCTCAATATTCCATGCCAGGAACACCATAACAAAATGGTGTGACTGAAAAGAGGAATCACACGCTAATGGTTAGAAGTATGATTAGTCACTCGACCCTCTCATTGAATTTGTGGAGCGAAGACTTAAAGACAGCCGTGTATGTTTTAAATAGGGTTCCAAGTAAAGCAGTTCCTAAAACTCCATTCGAGTTGTCGAAAGGTTGGAAACCCAGTTTAAAACACTTAAGGATATGGGGCTGTCTAGTAGAGGTTAAAGTGTTAAATCCATATGAGAGGAAATTGGACCTAAAGACTGTTAGTGGCTATTTTATTGGCTAAGCTAAAAGGTCTAAATGTTATAAGTTTTACTATCCTAATCATACAACTAAATTTGTTGAAGGGAGGAATGCTGTCTTTCTTGAGGACAGTGACAACAGTGGGAGTGAACCATCTCGAGACTTAGTTTTCGAGGAAGTGAGAATTCCAGTTTCTATTTTTGCACCGCAGGAACAATTGGTCGGAATTCATGACCCTCCACTGGATGTGGTTATAGAGGATGGACAAATAGATGGTTTGCCACCCCAAGAGGATGTTGTCATTGAAAATGCCAATCAGAATCCACAAGAAGTGGAGGATAGAGTGGCACCAAGAAGATCTTCAAGAATAAGGAGACAGGCTATCTCTTCAGATTATATTGTATATCTGCAAGAGGTTGACCAAGAATGTGCGAATGATGGAGACCCTTTGACGTTTTCACAAGCTATAAGTGGTGAGGATTCTAATTTATGGCATGAGGCTATGAAGGATGAATTAGAGTCTATGGCTAATAACCAAGTCTGGGATCTTGTCGAATTGCCTAAAGGGGCTAAAACCATTGACTGTAAGTGGGTCTATAAAACTAAAAGAGTCTCTGCTGGCAATATCAAAAGATTTAAAGCAAGACTTGTAGCTAAATGATTCACTCAAAAGGAGAGCATAGATTATCATGAGACCTTTTCGCCAGTTTCGAAAAAGGACTCATTAAGGATTATAATGGCCCTTGTAGCTCATTTTGATTCAGAGTTATATCAAATGGATGTGAAAACGGCTTTCCTCAATGTTAGTTTGGAGGAAGAGGTATACATGAATTAACCTGGAGGGTTTTCATCGGAAAATGATAGTCATAAAGTTTGCAAACTAAAGAGATCTATATATGAACTAAAGCAGGCCTCCTGTCAGTCGTACCTCAAGTTTCATGACGTGATATCCTCTTTTGGATTCATTGAAAACATTGGGGACCAATGCATATATCTTAAAGTCAGTGGGAGTAAATTTATCTTTTTAGTTGTATATGTAGATGATAATTTGTTGGCTACTAATAATTTGGGAATGCTAAATGAGGTGAAACAGTTCCTAACTCAAAACTTTGATATGAAGGATATGGGTGGAGCCTCATATGTCATTGGCATTGAGATTCACAAAAATAGATCTCAAGGTATCTTGGGACTATCTCAGAAGGCCTACATTAACAAAGTTTTGAAAAAGTTTAGGATGCAGAACTGTTCACCAAGTGTAGCACATATCCTTAAAAGTGATAAACTCAGTGAAGAACAATCCCCTAAAAATTATTTGGAAAGAGAAAAGATAAAGAATATTCCCTATGCTTCGGCGGTTGGCAGTTTGATGTATGCACAGTTCTGTACTAGACCAGACATCGCATATACTATTGGGATGTTAGGAAGATACCAAAGTAATGTAGGAATGGATCTTTGGATAGGTGCAAAGAAAGTTTTACGGTACCTTCAAGGTATGAAGGATTACATGCTTACATACAGACGATCGGATCGCTTGGAAGTGATCTGATATTCGGATTCAGATTTTGCCGGGTGCCTTGATACTAGGAAGTCGACATCGGGGTATGTCTTCCTACTTGCTGGAGGTGCCATTTCGTGGAAAAGCGTAAAGCAAAGGTTAACAGCTTCTTCCACTATGGAGGCAGAGTTCATTGCGTGCTATGAGGCGACAATGCAGGCATTATGGTTGCGGAATCTTATCACAGGGCTTAGGATAATGGATTCCATATCTAAGCCATTAGTTATTTACTGTGATAATTCTGCTGTTGTGTTTTTCTCTAACAACAACAAGAGTGGTAGTCGAAATAAGCACATCGACATAGAGTACCTTATGGTTAGAGAAAATTTTGTGAATCATCGAGTGGCTATTAAGCACATTTGTATCTTGTAAATGTTAGCAGATCCCATGACTAAGGGGCTTCCACCCAAGTTGTTTAAAAAACATGTGGAGTGTATGGGTCTTACTGTATTTGGTGCGTAGTTACGTTTGTTACAGACCTACCTCCGATTGAATGACCATAACTCACTCAATTCAATTCGGAATTCATTAAAATTTGTTCCATTTCGAAGGAGTCGAAGTGTAGTTTAAAATGGAAGAAACGGAGATGAAAAAAGCCAGATATTTTTAGAGTTACGTTGGAAATAGTTAGACTCGCACTTTGGTCTAGCAGATTACAGACCTACCTCCGATTGAATGACTAAAACTCACTCTATTCAACTCGGAATTCAATGAAATTCATGCCATTTTGAAGATGTCGAAGTGTAGTTTAAAACAAAAGAAACGGAGATGAAAAACTCCAAGTATTTTAAGAGTTATGATGAAAATAGTTATACTCGCGCTTTGGACTAGCAGTTTACAGACCTACCTCCAATTGAACGACCTAACTCACTCAATTCAACTCGTAATTCATTGAAATTTGTTCCACACCTTTTTTACGGATGTCTTCATTTTTAATTCTATTTAACCTTAGTTACGTCCCTCTTTCTGTTAAAACAATGTTTCACGTGGTAACAAGACGTTTTCTCGTCCAAAAAAAGTTATCATTCGAAATTAACATTGAGGAACAGAGAGAAAGCCAACTTCCCGCTTTTAAGTACAGTTGTTAAGTACTACTTTGCCGATAAAAAAATTGTTCACATCCAAATAACAACCTTTGATGTCCTAAATAATTTCCCTTTTAAAAAGATTTTTTGTTGTTCAAAGTATTAAATTATTCATAAGCAACGTACAACCGCAGGAAAGGTCTGCTTTTTCACTCTTAAACTTCTCCTTTATGTTCAAGAAAAGAATTGATAAGTACATTTGCTTTGAATTATTTTGGAACTGATATCTATACACACACGTACAAGACCATCTTCAATTCCTTTCATCAACTCTTCAATTTCATTTATTAATTCTTCATCTTATTTTTGAAGTCCAACAACAATTTGTTTCTGTCCTCCCCTGAAAAAACTGGTGAATATGAAAATTAGGATTTTTCTATTTTATTTTATATGGATTTGGAGGAAAAGAGATTCAATTTATGCAAGAAATATGCAATGGGAAAACGAGCTGTTCGATCAATGTTTCCAAAGGCATTTCAAGGACGAGCAAGTGCAACAACATCCAATAATATTTTAGTCCCAAGCTAGGCTGTCTGTTAGGAAGCATTTCCCTCGTCTTTTTGTTGTTTTTAGGGTACATCTGGATGCACCAAAATGTGAAGAAGTAAAAGTAAAACTATACTTATTCTATTTCCTAGCTTTATTTGATTGCCATTTACTATTCACCTGTCAGAAATGGTCTTATATAAATTTTCCAAGTTGAAGCAGTTTTGCACTCTTTAACTTTTCTCTCAAATCAGGAGGAAAGGGAAAATAAAGAAATGAGAATCTTTATTTTTTGGGAAATGATATCCCCCCCTCTAAACGAACAAAAATTGCCTCAGGGCGGGGTCTGAGGAACTTTCCTCAGACCCCCTATAATAGCAAAGAGTGTGGGGATGTTGAAATATCAATTACATGCTTACTTTTTCTTTTCAGAAGTAATTGATATTTCCACTCCCCTTGATATTAGACTATTAGCAAGGGGTCTGAGGAAAGTCCTCAGACCCCGACCTGAGCCAAGTTTCGTTCCCTCTAAATGGAAAAAATCCCCCTTTTTAACAGTTTCTATGAGAATGGTTCACTGTAACATTTTTCTTTGCAGTTAAAACTTAATGGAGAACGTTAAAGGGGGGATTTTTTTCCGTCAGAGGCCGGGGGGCTGGGAATATCATTTTCCCATTCCCCCCCCTACCATTTCTCAATTTAAGAGCATCCGTGTGAACCCACACTCAAGAAATGATAGTTCCACCGGGGGATCATATATGGGTGTACAAAAAACCGTCAGGGAATACATATACCAATAAATGCACATTTTCACGCTCTTTTGTTTGGCGCTTGACCACAACAAAAAATAAAATAGAGCACTAGTTAACAAAACCCTTTTGGAAAACACTTTGAAAAATGGGATTCCAAATTGCCATATGGGGACAAAAAATAGGTGAAATAGTGAAATGGGGACACCACTTTTAAAACTTGTGAAATGGACCCATTTCACTTTTCTTGACATTTCACTTTACCTAAATACCCCTCCATCCAAAAAATACACGTTAACCAAGAAAACCTTTCTCTTCCTTTTTCCACCCACCATGTTTACCTCCCCTCTCACTTCACCAATCCCCATTAACGCCTGAAACAAAATGAATGGAGAGAAAGGTTAGTTTTTTTGTCCTGTTAGGGTTTGTGCTTTTCATATTTGTTTCTGGTCATTAATGTATTTGATAACCCTTTCTTTATATGATGTATAAGGGTTATTAGTGTTTGATAGAGTTGCTACCATTGACTTGAACCCTTGCTAAGCACTTCATAACAAGCATGTAGATGAACAGTGGTTTATGACCGTGGCAATCCCTTATTTGTACGTGATAAGGGTTATGTAAGGGAAAATCCAAAAAAATAATCCCTTATTTGTTGGCCTTGATAATCCCTTAGAAAACCCCCATTTAGGTATTATTAGACTTGAGAACCCATTCTGTCCAATTGAAAACACCCTACATAAGCCCCATTTAGCCACAACTTTATAGCCCCTTTTAGAGACTCGAAGTTCATGTTAGAGAGAGTTTAGAAGTCCTGTGTAAAATTGTAGAAAAATGCTCGAATCAATGGTTTCTATTCTTTTACACAACGATGGGCATTTGAAGGATGAGGTTTCTTGGGAATATGTCGGGGGGAGGAAGACATTGTTATCGGTTAGTGTAGACACCCCATTTTGACCGACCCCCTTTCTTTTCCCATAGATGAATAAATTCCCGAAGTTGAAAAATGCCCATTTACAAGTTATTGCTAAAAGCCTTTCTGAAACGCGAGTGACCCCTGAGCTCGGCAAATTGGCCCAAGTCGTACCCCAACCCATGGTCTTGGGTTTAATCCGAGCTTAATATAAAGAAATGTAGAGTGGGGTGGATCAGATGCGTAGGAGTGCCTTGCAAGTGAATTAAAGAAGAGAAAGTGTACCCTGTTTTCTACTTGGCCCCCCTGCAGAGTTGAAAAGAGCATTCATTATACACTAGAAGGGGTTGTTAAGAGTAAGAGAGTAGGTATAAAATACACTAGAAAGGGAGTGCCCTTACCAGAATTTTTTCATGTATATTTAACTAAGAAAGAATGGAGTGTGAAATATCAAGGTAAGAATGTGCCCATACCAGTCCCCATTTGTGCACAAGAATAATAAAAAAAAAATGAGAGCATTTACCTCCCCATCATTCTTACCCAGACCACCTTCCCGTGTCTAAAAGAGTAGTCACAAATACACTAAAAGGGGAGTGTCCCTGGGAAGAAAGGGGTCAAATATATCATTTCTCATCTTTGTTTCTTCCTCCTTTCTTCACTCGAGCCACCCCCTTTTGCTGTGAAAAAAGTACTAAAAATACACTTAGATGAGGCTGCCCATGGGAGAAAAGGAGGCTAAATATACCATTTCCCCTTGCATAAAACCCACGAACTAGGGTTCCCAAAGGGAGGAAGAGGTTTCGGTTTTTCTTCTCCCAACAGGAGAGCCCCATTTGCGGCTCCCAGCAGGGAAGAGTAGGAAGAGAGGGAGTTGCAGGGGAGAGGGCGAATCGAGATAGAGAAGGAAGAGAGGAAAGCCCGGCCACCATCACCCCTACCACATCCACCATCCTCTCTATGACCGCCGACCATTGAACCCAAACCCACTTCACTTTACTCCCACTTAGAGCCCCGACCCAAAACCCATTCCATTCTCTCCGGCCACAACCCACCGGAATCCGGTAACCCCATTTGCCTCCACCTCCATCTTCCATTTCCCATCTCCATAGATTCCGGCAATTTCGCCGGAATCCGACCGAACCCCTCTTTGCAATTTGCAACCTCCTATACCACCATCTCCTTCTACCCACCATTGAAGCCACCATTTCTGCCCAAGCCATCCACCACCTCCTCAAACCTCATCTTATTAGAACCCAAAACCCCTTTGTTTTCCCCATTTTCTCCATTTTCAGAACTAGAAAATGAGCTTGGGTTCGCTCTCGATCTTTTAAACCTTAACCCCTTTGATCTATCTCTACAGTGCGTCTTTCCTCCTCCTCATCCTTCGCATTTCGAAGTATTAGAGAGCGCCATAGATCTGATCCAGATCAAGAAGATCTAGGATCGTACGGAAGCAGATTTTTACCTTCGAAATCTCTCGAGTTAGGGTTTGATCGGGTGTTGATCCCGAAAATCAACGGCCAAGATCGGAGGTATTCTTTGCAGGCCGAGGTTAAAGGAGCTGAGAAGGACGGGATTGATCGGAAGTACAAATGGACGGCTGAGATTAAAGGGAAAGGAAAGAACGCTCCGATCTCGCGCGCGTATATGTTGAAGGCGTCGTCGGCTCCGGCCGGCGGGAAGCCGGAAAAGGCGAAGGAGTCGAAGGGGAAGTGTTCTGATGCCACAACTTTGGTTGAGAAGGGTTCAGGGACTACACGTGTGGTGGAGATTGAAGATACGGATCCAGCAGGTCTTGCTGTAAAACAGGTGTTTGCCAGGAAGAGGGCTACGGCTGTTAGGACTATCAAGGGTAAGAGCAAGGAATTATCACCGCAAGATACAGCAATGATAATTCAGGTGAGCTTCAGAGCTCATCTGGTCCATCTATCTCAGACACTCCGGGGTCTACGAGATCTGGCCGTGGCCAAAGTCAAGTTGAAGGAGCTGAGGGCCCTGTTCACAAATTTCTCTTATCGGAGGCGCATTGCATGTGATGCCGAAGAATGCCAGAGATTCTCTGAGAAAATCATTGTTTTGCTTCTCACTGTAGATGCAATTGAGGACCTCACAATTCGATCCTCAACCTCCACAAAATTTCTGCCCTCCCCGCACGATTCAACAAAAAAAGAAAAAAAGAAAAAAAAAAGAAAAAAAAGAAGGAATTCAGCTGAGGATTTGATGACCATCAGCCACGTTGGATCAAGGAAGAGAGCGAGGAGAGTAAACTGACATAAGGTATCCATCTTATCTTTTCACTCATTCTTGATGTATTTACTCTTCGATTTGCCCCTAAATTTCATTTTGGTGAATGTTATGTGGGTTCTCAATGTGTTTTTGAATGAGTGTTAATGCCTTGATTTACTCACTATTTGATTATTCTCTTGGTATTCCAATCTGATGAATGACATAGATGAAGTCTTTGTTCCCCCCTATGGTTTGATCCTCCATTCCGTTGTAGTTTAGCAACATTCACTTGCTTTATAGACCCACCCATTGTCTCAGTAGATCCTTGATTTCACCCTCACATTTTACTCTGAAGCTTGGGATGTTTGTATGGTTTCTATGATTTTAGTCTTCGTGTGTGATTCCTATAGGACTTTTAGGATCTTCTCTGTCCCTCAAGATTCATTGTAGCCTTCGAGATTACCTCCAGAGTGTCTTCAAGATCTTCCTCTCGTGTTTGTGGTTTATCTCTTGTCTCCTTCGGCATATTAGGATTGTTTATAGGGTTAGGGATTCTTTCTTCTCTAGGATTATCACTTTCTACAGGGTTTGGGGTTTATTCCTCTCTTCTCTTTCAGAGTTATTCTTCGCGCGTTCCTCGGGATCCTTTTCGAGTTCTAGGATTCTATCGATTTAGTAGTTCTTTTTATAGGGTTTTGTCTGTTCCTTTTGTTTAGAAGTCGACCTTTAGGGTTAGAAGCTTTTCATCTCTCGTTTATTTAGTAGATATCGTCTCCTTTGGAGATTGATTTTGGCTCGTTAGTTTTGTTTTCGTCTCTTCGAGATTGTTCTTTTCTTTAGTATTTTAGTCGCCCCCTATTTTGATTTCTTTCCCCTTAGGCTTTAGGGATCCCGTTTCCCTCTAAATTACTCTACCGCGATATGGTGGGTAAGGAGGCTCTTTTATCGGACCCCCTTTAGCTGAAGGGTGTTAACACTTCTTTTAATCACCAAAAATTTTAAAACATCAAAAACATCTGAAAACATAAAAAACCTTTAAAAAAATCTAAAGTGTTGAGTTTATAGCATATTAGGAAAGTTCGTTTCGAACTACGTTGGCTTGATCCTCTTCCACGAGGTACGTAGTGCAGCTTGGGATTCTTATCCCAGGTCCAGCCAAACCTTTGTAAATAAATCTTTTAACCCTTTTAAAAAAAATATAAATCTTCCAAAATATTATTTTTCGAAAATATCTTCCTCTAGAGTTAGGACTTTGTCCTAGATAGAGAGTTTTAGAGTTAGGAGTTTGTCTTGTGTTGTGTGATTTGTTTGTGTTTGTGTTAGAGTTAGGGGTTTGTTACGCCTCCGTCCGGTCAGTTGGCGATTCACATTGCCGACTGATGACTAGGTCTAAGATGCGTTAGTGATCCCATTGTTTTCCTTAGGAAATACAGCCTAGTTACACATAGGTTGTAGGAACCACCTGCATTAGCTTAGGGCTAACCTGCATTTAGTTAGGGCATATAGGGTGTCCTAAAATCTACAATTCACTGGAATTTAAATAATCGTTCAAGAAGCTTTAATAATTAGTCCGGTCTTTTAGATCGAGTCTAAGATAGAGGTCTAGGTATCTTAGGCATCATAGTTTAGAATAGGTGCGAAGAACTACGTTGCCTTGATTCTCGTGGAGGCGGGGATACGTAGGCTTCTTTGGATGAACATCAGACCATCTGAGGACTCGGGCTAATCATTTAGAGTCTTAGGATTTGTTGTGTAATCATTGTATTTCTTTTGATGTGTTTTCTTACTTTCTTGTACTGATTCTTTACCTTTAGGTATAGCTTGCATGTGTTTGCACATCAGAACTTAGACACCCTTTAGGCAACACATAACCTAGCTATGCTTAGGCAACACATCTTTCATTTTATTTTATGGGTGCTTATTATCTTTATCCTTAGGAAATGCATCTTTAGGTAGACGACTTCCGAGGATTGTTCCCATTTCACATGATTTTTGCCCAAAACTCTTCGAGGTTAATAATAAATGGCATAAGAGACCAAGTGTTCGCACTCGGGCGAATTGGGGGCGCTCTTCGGACCTTCTCCATTCGTCATCAGGCACGGACCTTTTGTATCTTTGGTTATCCATTGCAAACACATCATTTGTTTTGGTTCCATGGCGCATCCATGGATGGCGACTCTGAGTTATTTCTAGATATATCTTGGTTTCGAGCCCTGGCTCCGGATCAGGATGTATCTCTTTCCTTTTATATCGCCACTCATGCTATGCTGTGAGGGTGGCATCCGTTTCGAGAGTTCCTTGGTAGAGCTCTCCTTCACGTTGTGGAGATCCAGAGGAGGGTGTTAGGGACCCGTTCCCTCACCGTCCTCGGATCGGGGTCCACAGGCTGGCGACTCTACTGGGGAGTTCTTGAAACATTGCCTAACTCTGTTAAAATGCCATTTTTTACTATCTTTGGAGGAATTTGGGTTAAAATCATTTTAAATGGGAATCTTTTCGCTTAGAATCCAGGGGCACCAGACAGGTGCGTAATTAAAACAAGGGATTCACACACTGCACATCATACATTGTCATATTCT
Source organism: Tasmannia lanceolata (assembly GCF_043159265.1). Lineage (NCBI taxonomy): Eukaryota > Viridiplantae > Streptophyta > Magnoliopsida > Canellales > Winteraceae > Tasmannia > Tasmannia lanceolata. The sequence continues at coordinate 5,562,904 of NW_027518721.1, forward strand.
TTATTTCTTTCATTATTTTCATTATTGGCCCCAGGGAATAGATATGACGCGTACCAGATGGGCAATTATGGCCTTGAGGGAACCGTTGTATCTATTTCCGAGCTATGCGCCGGAGCTGCAGCCGTAGACACTGGGTGTGCTGGTGTTCTACAGTAGCCGATGAGCGATGAACATACTCTGTATAATGCTGGGTGTGCTGGCGTTATACATCAAGGGTATGGTCATAAGCATAGTACCCTGCAGAAATGCCTGGGCCCTACTTTTATTTCATCATATCATGTATGTATATATATATTAGTTGCTCCCTTTAGAACCAAAATTAGGGAACCCTTGCTAGGACACTATATATATGTACTCATATAGGACGAACATGTGCGACCAGCATATGTGAGCCTAGGATAGAAGTCAGCCTACCCATGTAGTTTAGAAGGGTAAGTCACACCGTTATTACCCGTCGCGTTATCTAGTACACTCAGACACTTTCGAGTCGAGATTTTCTTGGCTCCGCTAGATCAGGTTAGGGCTGGTGCCCCTGGTTAGGGTGTATATATATATGTATATATATGTGTGTATAGTGTATTATTCTTAGATTAGGGCTTATCCTTTCGAATAAGGTTTCTCTATCTATTTCAGTCATACCATTCTTTCAGACCCGGTCGATGACTCTTGCTCTTGCTTGGTCATCATCCAGATCGCGGTCTACCCTGTCATCTTTATCATATGATTATTCCTATATCTCGGATTTATATCTGTTTTTGTCGGTTGAGATCGGGGCCTACTTTCTACTGAGATTTTCTGACCTATTATCATTGATTAGAGTTTGTTCACTATTTCAGTTTTGGATCAGGCCAATGATTCTTGTTCACCACCTTTTATAGCCTGGGTTCATTTCTTGATTCTTTGTTATCCGTTCTTCTTGCTAGCTGTTAGACCAGGGCCTGTCTATCAATGAAGTTTTCTGGTCTATCCATTAGCCACATTGTTTCATTCCCCAGCCTTCGGACCTGGTCAGTAATTTTCCTCTATCATTATTCTGACTATGGTCTGCCTTTTGTCTCTCGAGTGTATAGTTGTGTTGTTCATTTGTACATAACTTATTTGCTGAGTCGATTTCTAGTTACCTTCTTGTACCTACACCATTTGTTGAGTTGATTGTCTAGATTAGGACCCATTTTCGGTGGGTATTCCTGGTCTAATTCTTCCTATCTACATTCTCTTGATTTGGTTGGTGGCATTTCCCTTGCCATTGTTGAAACCATAATCTGTCATCTCGTCGTCATTCATGGCCAGTCCTTCATGTGATTACATCTCCGTGGTGACCATATTCTGCTTGCTGATCATGTGCTTATCTTGCCATCATTATTTGAGTGCAAGTATCCTTGCTGAGAGTCCTACATTACTAAGTTTCTATTCATTTACCCTTATGTGGAGTTGTGGGGATCACCTTATATAGCCGTCATGCTGCCGGATTTTATATAAACACCTTTTGTGTGATTGCTATCTTTTCAGAGTTATGGATAAGCGATGAGTTTACTCTACCACGATCCTTTTAGGGCCGTCATGCTGTCGGATTTTACTCAACTCATTTTCAGTGTGATCGCTATCCTTTTGGGTTATTGATAAGTCATGTGCTTACCCTACCATGATCCCTCTTACAATGGTTATGATGCTGGTTCCTACCCAATGCAGAGATGCGTTTGTATTATCTCTTGTTTCAACTTGTGTATATCATTTTCATGAGATTGCCTCATACTAAAATCAGTTTTTGTCAATTCCATGACAGGAGTCAAACCTAATTGACCTCACCCATTTGTTGAACCAGTGGCCTTTCATTTCACCTAATCAAGTCAACAGGACTTATATCAGGGTTGAACCCCAAGTCATTGACATCATGGAAGAAGGTGTACTACTCATATATTTTCAGTGCCAGTTCATCATTATCGAAAAAATGTCCTGTGTTGTTAAGGTTTGTCTTTCACTGAGTTTGTACCAACTTTCTTCTCTCAGAGTTGGTAAGTCTTACTATGTTAATGTCAAAAAAAAAGGGGATGTGTGTCATGTTTGTCAGTCGTGTTCATTCAGAGTCTATATTTTACGTCATTTGTCAAGTTCAATGTAGAGCCCAGGTGCGTCAAAAAAAGAAGAAGAGAGTTACTGATGTACTTAAGAGTCTTCGATTCAATAAAGTTATTGGTTTCGAATCTTTGATGTTTTATGATTCACTCTTTAGATCTAATGTTTAAATAACTAAAGACGCCCTCTTGGATGAGATTGCAAACGAAATTCCCCTCGAGATCTGAAAAGGTCAAACGAGAGGAAGAGCGTCTAGCATAGCCACTTGAAGAAGAAATCGAAGCTATCAATAGTGGTATCGAAATCTGAAACTTGGGAAAGATGGATTGGCAAAACTTTATCTCTCGAGGAGCGTGAAGAATTGATAAACCTATTTAGAGGGGTTCAAGGAAGTCTTGTTTGATCCTACAAGGATAAACCAGGTGAATGCTCTGGTATGATGCAAGACAGGGCTCCACCATCTTTAGACATCAAGCTAAAAGTGAAAATTTTAGAGAGTGAAGCATCAGACATCCAGTGGAGCTGATAAGAAGATATTGAGAGAAGACTTTCAGAAAATGGAGTCACAGATTTGAGCCCTAAAGAAAAGAAACACTTGGGCTACGTGTATTCAGTGAGATTATGAGTCGCAACATCTCAAGCGTATGGATATTTCTAATATAAAAAAAAAGGGTGTGAAAAAAAAAGAAAAAAGAAAAAAGAGAGAAGTGAATGAGTCTCTAAGACAACTCCTTAGAAATATCAAGGGCCTAGATGATGGAGTCAGTGAGATAAATTGAATATGATAATTGTCTTCAACATTTGGAGACTCATGAGGGTTGTGGAATCTTAGACATGGATTCGAGATTTTCAAGACAAGAGATGGGCACCGTGGTTGAAGTCTTGCCTGAAAAACCGCCAGACTCTTCGAAAAAATTTTCATAGTCTTTGAACCTTAGCATGTAAGAGCTTGCAAGTTAAAACACCAGGAGGCCATCCTTGGGCGTTTGAACCTTTATTAGCCAAAATCCTAAATCCATTTGTGAACCCTTTGGGCCAAAAGTCAAATCAAACCCTTTCTTTCTAGCCACAATATAAACCAGGGGCATTTTTTTTTAAGAAGTTTGAACTACGTTATGACCTGATCCCCACCTCTTCAGGGGTACATAGGCGTCTGATTAATTCAGATTCGGTCAACCTAGGGGATAAAAGCTAAATCATTCCCCTTTCAAAAGTTTGAAGCTTAAAGCTAAACCATCCTTTGTTAAACCCCAAATGAACTACGAGAATCTGATCCTCCATTTTTGGGGTACGTAGGAAGTCTGACAAGATCAGATTCGATCCAAATCGTTTGAACTTTTGATATATAACCTTTTTGAACCCGAGCCCACCTAGAAAGTCCTTCTGGTGAAACAAGCAAATGTTCAATGCAATTGAAAACAAAAATAGAAAGAAAAGAAAAGAACAAGAGTCTGAAGACCCACTAGGTTGAAAACCCGAAAGGGCGGCCTAGAGAAAGGTGAAAGTTGTTTTCTTGCTAAGTCAATAACCAAAGGGAATGGCTTATGCAAAGTAAGGGTAGCGGTCTGCTGGATTGAAAATTTGAAGAGGCAATCTAGTCAGAGACAAAGAATTCCCATGAAGAGAGAATTGATGAGATACCGAAGAAGTTCTTCAGTTATGCAGAATTTTCAAAGTTTGAATTGTGACTTCTTTTGAAGAGAGAAATCAAGGAAACGGAGAAGCATTCTCAAACAGGGGCAGGACCTCAGAATCCGAGTAGTGTCCGCAAGACTTGCTTTGATACTTTTCTAAACTAGGGGCATTAAGGCTGAACAATCCGAAGGGGGTAATAACCATGACAGAAATCCCGATGGAGGAAATTAGAGCCTCTTGACGTGGTTTTCGAGATTACTCTAAGAGTGGCTAACCTTACCATAAAAAAAAACACATTTGATCTAAGGGTGAATCAAAATGTAGTCGAGTCCCTTGAATAATCTATACCTTCTTTGATAGAGTCCTTGGGAGTCTATCCCTCATTTATATTTGTTTTTGCTTTCTTTCAAGGTCTAAATTGTAAGGCACTGAAAGGAAGGAGTGTACACCTTCCAAAATGAAAGATCCTGGTTTATGTATCCTGTTCAGACAGGTTGAATATGTCAAGTTTCAAACAGTGGGTGGCGGAAAGAATGAACCTCAAATAGTGGTCAATGAAAGGAGAAGTCTTTGAGCTTAGCCATTTTCCTATCTTTATTCCCAAGAAAGAACCTATGCAAATCCAAAAATTTCCTTATCTATCCTTCTACTTTTCTTGAGACTCTTGTCATGGAAATACAATACACTAGGGGCATCTTTTATGACTTGCATCATAAAAGATATCAAGCATACAAAGGCAATCAATGCTAATATTTACAAGTTGAAGTAAGAGAGATGCGAGCACGTCTTGAGCCAAATCTCTGAACTCTTCAAGTGAGCCCTCTTTCTTAAAAGAGTTAATTTCCAAAGAAAATCAATTTCTCCAGCGGAGTTTAGAATTTGCTCCCGCAACTTCAAACCTCAACAGAATATTTTTCATCTATTAAAGAAGGGTCAATATCCAAATCCCTGCAAGTTACTTGAGTCCGATCCTCAGCAAGGAACTCGTATTCCCATTTTTCTCGGCAAGAGACATTTAATCCCAGAAAAATCAATTCTCCAATCACTAAGTCCTCTGTGTAGGTCTTATGCATTCTTGGCTCTTCGTGGTCTACCATTCAAGTATACCATGGACCCTTGCTTCCCGCGTGGTTCTTCGAGATCTGCCTTTCAAGTTGTATCATGGACCCACTATCCATACTCATTCTATTCATCTCCAATGCTTGTCATTATCCTTGTTCATTCTTGGCTCTTCATGGTCTACCAGTCAGCTACACCATGGACCCTTGCTCTATGAGTGGTTCTTTGTGATATATCCTTCTGTATATCATGGACCCACCATCCATGATCATTCCATTCGTTTCCATTACTTATCTTTGTTCCTTTTGGGCTCTTCGTCACTTATTGCTGCAGACCCCGGATTTAATGCTTGGCTCTTCACGGTTTTTTGTCGTGAACCCTCGATTCCTTTTCAGCTGGGCTCTTCGTGGCTAATTGCCATGGACCTCGGATTTATTGCTATGCTCTTCATGCTCGATTTCTGTTTGCTTAACTCTTCGTGGTATAATGCCATAGACCTTGGATTTCCTGCGTGGCTCTTCATGGCTATTACGATGGACCCTCGATTTCCAGTTTCTTTTCAAAAATTAAAAAAAAAATAAAATCCAATCCTCATTGGAATTTGGAATTCAGTTTTGCAATTTTCAAAATATAGGCAGAGTTTTTGGTTTACTTGTTTAAAGAGGCCAATGCCCGCAAGATTTCATCAAATTTCTTCGAGTTGTACCTTTGGTAAAAGTCATGTTTTCCTAACCGTTTCCAGCTATGCTATGTTTTAACTCTTTTTCCTCCTCTCTGACCTCTAGGAGGTTATGTTAGGAGCGATCTGACCGTCATTTCCAGAATAAAAAACTCGAGATATCATCACCCCATCCGGTATTGAAAGTTTGAGTCTCCTCAAACATTCTTTACCTGTTTTGTAATCCGGTATAGAAAGTTTGAGTCTTCTCAAACATTCTTTACCCGTTTTGAAATCCGGTATTGAAAATTTGAGTCTTCTCAAATATTCTCTACCCGTCTTGTATTCCGGTATTGAAAGTTTGAGTCTTCTCAAACATTCTTTACCCGTTTTGAAATCCGGTATTGAAAATTTGAGACTTCTCAAATATTCTCTACCCGTCTTGTATTCCGGTATTGAAAGTTTGAGTCTTCTCAAATATTCTTTACCCGTTTTGAAATCCGGTATTGAAAATTTGAGACTTCTCAAATATTCTCTACCCGTCTTGTATTCCGGTATTGAAAGTTTGAGTCTTCTCAAACATTCTCTACCCGTTTTGAAATCCGGTATTGAAAATTTGAGACTTCTCAAATATTCTCTACTCGTCTTGTATTGCGGTATTGAAAGTTTGAGTCTTCTCAAACATTCTCTACCCGTTTTGAAATCCGGTATTGAAAATTTGAGTCTTCTCAAATATTCTCTACCCGTCTTGTATTCCGGTATTGAAAGTTTAAGTCTTCTCAAACATTCTTTACCCGTTTTGAAATCCGGTATTGAAAATTTGAGTCTTCTCAAATATTCTCTACCCGTCTTGTATTCCGGTATTGAAAGTTTGAGTCTTCTCAAACGTTCTCTACCCGTTTTGTATTCCGGTATTGAAAGTTTGGGTCTTCTCAAACATTCTCTACTTGTCGTGTAATCCGGTATTGAAAGTTTGAGTCTTCTCAAACATTCTTTACCCGTTTCGAATGATCTGGCTCTCGATTCCAGGATAAAAACTCGATGTATCCGGTATTGATAGTTTGAGTCTTCTTAAACATTCTCTACCCGCTTTGTAATCCGGTATCGAAAGTTTGAGTCTTCTCAAATATTCTTTACCCGTTTTGAATGATCTGGCTCTCGATTCTAGGATAAAAACTCGATGTATCCGGTATTGATAGTTTGAGTCTTCTCAAACATTCTCTACCCGCTTTGTAATCCGGTATCGAAAGTTTGAGTCTTCTCAAATATTCTTTACCCGTTTGAATGATCTGGCTCTCGATTCCAGGATAAAAACTCGATGTATCCGGTATTGATAGTTTGAGTCTCCTCAAATGTTCTCTACCCGTCTTGTATTCCGATATTGATAGTTTGAGTCTCCTCGAACATTCTCTATCCGTCTTGTATTCCAGTATTGATAGTTTGAGTCTTCTCAAACGCTCTCTACCCGTCTTGTATTCCGGTATTGATAGTTTGAGTCTTCTCAAATGTTCTCTACCCGTCTTGTATTCCGGTGTTGATAGTTTGAGTCTTCTCAAACACTCTTTACCCGTTTTGTATTCCGTATTGATAGTTTGAGTCTTCTCAAACATTCTCTACCCGTTTTGTAATCCGGTATCGAAAGTTTGAGTCTTCTCAAATATTCGTTACCCGTTTTGAATGATCTGGCTCTCGATTCCAGGATAAAAACTCGATATATCATCATCCTTCCGGTATTGAAAGTTTGAGTCTTCTCAAACGTTCTCTACCCGTCTTGTATTCCGGTATTGATAGTTTGAGTCTCCTCAAACGCTCTTTACCCGTCTTGTATTCCGGTATTGATAGTTTGAGTCTCCTTAAACGTTCTCTACCCGTCTTCTATTCCGGTATTGATAGTTTGAGTCTTCTCAAACGTTCTCTACCCGTCTTGTATTCCGGTATTGATAATTTGAGTCTTCTCAAATATTTTTTACCCGTTTTAGCACCCGATAATTAGCCAAGTGATTCTTGGTTTAAATTGTCAATCAAAATCTTCATTCTTCAATACAGGCACCGAGTTAAGAGTCGATGAGAGGTTATCTCCCTTTTGTTTTCAGTCTTTGAGTCTCGTAGTGTTATTCTGTTGTTTTACCCTTGTGAATATCATTTTAGAGTCAAAACCTAAAAACTTGTTTTATTTTGTTTTCGGGCCGGCCAAAATGTGTTGTCTGTTCAGCTTTGCCATTCGTGTGACAAGCACACTCTGCCAAAGAGGGGCATCTGTAGACACCCCATTTTGACCGACCCCCTTTCTTTTCCCATAGATGAATAAATTCCCGAAGTTGAAAAATGCCCATTTACAAGTTATTGCTAAAAGCCTTTCTGAAACGCGAGTGACCCCTGAGCTCGGCAAATTGGCCCAAGTCGTACCCCAACCCATGATCTTGGGTTTAATTCGAGCTTAATATAAAGAAATGCAGAGTGGGGTGGATCAGATGCGTAGGAGTGCCCTGCAAGTGAATTAAAGAAGAGAAAGTGTACCGTGTTTTCTACTTGCCCCCCCTGCAGAGTTGAAAAGAGCATTCATTATACACTAGAAGGGGTTGTTAAGAGTAAGAGAGTAGGTATAAAATACACTAGAAAGGGAGTGCCCTTACCGGAATTTTTTCATGTATATTTAACTAAGAAAGAATGGAGTGTGAAATATCAAGGTAAGAATGTGCCCATACCAGTCCCCATTTGTGCACAAGAATAATAATAAAAAAAAATTGAGAGCATTTACCTCCCCATCATTCTTACCCAGACCACCTTCCCGTGTCTAAAAGAGTAGTCACAAATACACTAAAAGGGGAGTGTCCCTGGGAAGAAAGGGGTCAAATATATAATTTCTCATCTTTGTTTCTTCCTCCTTTCTTCACTCGAGCCACCCCCTTTTGCTGTGAAAAAGTACTAAAAATACACTTAGATGAGGCTGCCCATGGGAGAAAAGGAGGCTAAATATACCATTTCCCCTTGCATAAAACCCACGAACTAGGGTTCCCAAAGGGAGGAAGAGGTTTCGGTTTTTCTTCTCCCAACAGGGGAGCCCCATTTGCGGCTCCCAACAGGGAAGAGTAGGAAGAGAGGGAGTTGCAGGGGAGAGGGCGATGAAGGAGAATCGAGATAGAGAAGGAAGAGAGGAAAGCCCGGCCACCATCACCCCTACCACATCCACCATCCTCTCTATGACCGCCGACCATTGAACCCAAACCCACTTCACTTTACTCCCACTTAGAGCCCCGAACCAAAACTCATTCCATTCTCTCCGGCCACAACCCACCGGAATCCGGTAACCCCATTTGCCTCCACCTCCATCTTCCATTTCCCATCTCCATAGATTCCGGCAATTTCGCCGGAATCCGACCGAACCCCTCTTTGCAATTCGCAACCTCCTATACCACCGTCTCCTTCTACCCACCATTGAAGCCACCATTTCTGCCCAAGCCATCCACCACCTCCTCAAACCCCATCTTATTAGAACCCAAAACCCCTTTGTTTTCCCCATTTTCTCCATTTTCAGAACTAGAAAATGAGCTTGGGTTCGCTCTCGATCTTTTAAACCTTAACCCCTTTGATCTATCTCTACAATGCTTCTTTCCTCCTCTTCATCCTTCGCATTTCGAAGTATTAGAGAGCGCCATAGATCTGATCCAGATCAAGAAGATCCAGGATCGTATGGAAGCAGATTTTTACCTTCGAAATCTCTCTGATAGGGTTTCAGCTCTCGAGTTAGGGTTTGATCGGGTGTTGATCCCGAAAATCAACGGCCAAGATCGGAGGTATTCTTTGCAGGCCGAGGTTAAAGGAGCTGAGAAGGACGGGATTGATCGGAAGTACAAATGGACGGTTGAGATTAAAGGGAAAGGAAAGAACGCTCCGATCTCGCGCGCGTATACGTTGAAGGCGTCGTCGGCTCCGGCCGGCGGCAAGCCGGAAAAGGCGAAGGAGTCGAAGGGGAAGTGTTCTGATGCCACAACTTTGGTTGAGAAGGGTTCAGGGACTACACGTGTGGTGGAGATTGAAGATACGGATCTAGCAGGTCTTGCTGTAAAACAGGTGTTTGCCAGGAAGAGGGATGCGGCCGTTAGGACTATCAAGGGTAAGAGCAAGGAATTATCACCGCAAGATGCAGCAATGATAATTCAGGTGAGCTTCAGAGCTCATCTGGTCCATCTATCTCAGACACTCCGGGGTCTACGAGATCTGGCCGTGGCCAAAGTCAAGTTGAAGGAGCTGAGGGCCCTGTTCACAAATTTCTCTTATCGGAGGCGCATTGCATGTGATGCCGAAGAATGCCAGAGATTCTCTGAGAAAATCATTGTTTTGCTTCTCACTGTAGATGCAATTGAGGACCTCACAATTCGATCCTCAACCTCCACAAAATTTCTGCCCTCCCCGCACGATTCAACCAAAAAAAAAAAGAAAAAAAAAAGAAGGAATTCAGCTGAGGATTTGATGACCATCAGCCATGTTGGATCAAGGAAGAGAGCGAGGAGAGTAAACTGACATAAGGTATCCATCTTATCTTTTCTCTCATTCTTGATGTATTTACTCTTCGATTTGCCCCTAAATATCATTTTGGTGAATGTTATGTGGGTTCTCAATGTGAATGAGTGTTAATGCCTTGATTTACTCACTATTTGATTATTCTCTTGGTATTCCAATCTGATGAATGACATAGATGAAGTCTTTGTTCCCCCCTATGGTTTGATCCTCCATTCCGTTGTAGTTTAGCAACATTCACTTGCTTTATAGACCCACCCATTGTCTCAGTAGATCCTTGATTTCACCCTCACATTTTACTCTGAAGCTTGGGATGTTTGTATGGTTTCTATGATTTTAGTCTTCGTGTGTGATTCCTATAGGACTTTTAGGATCTTCTATGTCCCTCAAGATTCATTGTAGCCTTCGAGATTACCTCCAGAGTGTCTTCAAGATCTTCCTCTCGTGTTTGTGGTTTATCTCTTGTCTCCTTCGGCATATTAGGATTGTTTATAGGGTTAGGGATTCTTTCTTCTCTATGATTATCACTTTCTACAGGGTTTGGGGTTTATTCCTCTCTTCTCTTTCAGATTTATTCTTCGCGCGTTCCTCGGGATCCTTTTCGAGTTCTAGGATTCTATCGATTTAGTAGTTCTTTTTACAGGGTTTTGTCTGTTCCTTTTGTTTAGAAGTTTACCCTTAGGGTTAGAAGCTTTTCATCTCTCGTTTATTTAGTAGATATCGTCTCCTTTGGAGATTGATTTTGGCTCGTTAGTTTTGTTTTCGTCTCTTCGAGATTGTTCTTTTCTTTAGTATTTTAGTCGCCCCCTATTTTGATTTCTTTCCCCTTAGGCTTTAGGGATCCCGTTTCCCTCTAAATTACTCTACCGCGATATGGTGGGTAAGGAGGCTCTTTTATCGGATCCCCTTTAGCTGAAGGGTGTTAACACTTCTTTTAATCACCAAAAATTTTAAAACATCAAAAACATCTGAAAACATCAAAAACCTTTAAAAAAATCTAAAGTGTTGAGTTTATAGCATATTAGGAAAGTTCGTTTCGAACTACGTTGGCTTGATCCTCTTCCACGAGGTACGTAGTGCAGCTTGGGATTCTTATCCCAGGTCCAGCCAAACCTTTGTAAATAAATCTTTTAACCTTTTAAAAAAAAATATAAATCTTCCAAAATATTAATTTTCGAAAATATCTTCCTCTAGAGTTAGGACTTTGTCCTAGATAGAGAGTTTTAGAGTTAGGAGTTTGTCTTGTGTTGTGTGGTTTGTTTGTGTTTGTGTTAGAGTTAGGGGTTTGTTACGCCTCCGTCTGGTCAGTTGGCGATTCACATTGCCGACTGATGACTAGGTCTAAGATGCGTTAGTGATCCCATTGTTTTCCTTAGGAAATACAGCCTAGTTACACATAGGTTGTAGGAACCACTTGCATTAGCTTAGGGCTAACCTGCATTTAGTTAGGGCATATAGGGTGTCCTAAAATCTACAATTCACTGGAATTTAAATAATCGTTCAAGAAGCTTTAATAATTAGTCCGGTCTTTTAGATCGAGTCTAAGATAGAGGTCTAGGTATCTTAGGCATCACAGTTTAGAATAGGTGCGAAGAACTACGTTGCCTTGATTCTCGTGGAGGCGGGGATACGTAGGCTTCTTTGGATGAACATCAGACCATCCGAGGACTCGGGCTAATCATTTAGAGTCTTAGGATTTGTTGTGTAATCATTGTATTTCTTTTGATGTGTTTTCTTACTTTCTTGTACTGATTCTATACCTTTAGCTATAGCTTGCATGTATTTGCACATCAGAACTTAGACACCCTTTAGGCAACACATAACCTAGCTATGCTTAGGCAACACATCTTTCATTTTATTTTATGGGTGCTTATTATCTTTATCCTTAGGAAATGCATGCTTAGGTAGACGACTTCTGAGGATTGTTCCCATTTCACAAGATTTTTGCCCAAAACTCTTCGAGGTTAATAATAAATGGCATAAGAGACCAAGTGTTCGCACTCGGGCGAATTGGGGGCGCTCTTCGGACCTTCTCCATTCGTCATCAGGCACGGACCTTTTGTATCTCTCGTTATCCATTGCAAACAGAGCATTTATTTTGGTTCCATGGCGCATCCATGGATGGCGACTCTGAGTTATTTCTAGATATATCTTAGTTTCGAGCCCTGGCTCCGGATCAGGATGTATCTCTTTCCTTTTATATCGCCACTCATGCTATGCTGTGAGGGTGGCATCCGTTTCGAGAGTTCCTTGGTAGAGCTCTCCTTCACGTTGTGGAGATCCAGAGGAGGGTGTTAGGACCCGTTCCCTCACCGTCCTCGGATCGGGGTCCACAGTTAGCTACCGAATCAATTTCGAAGAATTTGAAGCTGCAATCCAAAGAAGAGTTGGTATAATAGAAAGGCATGTTTTGTTATCGATAAAATGTCGATACGTTGTTGATCCATATATAATCACTTTAATCGACGTCGATGATGATGATGCCTCTAAACAATGTTGATGATGTTTGACAGAGACATGTTCAATTCTGTGATGATATACATAACGAAAACCATAAGTGACAACGGTATTAATTCATTGAATTTGTCAATGCTTCCCCCAAACAATGTTTGTATTAGTAGACCCTCTACCAATCCTGACATTCCATCTACTTTGATTCCGCTCTAAAAATGCCCACGCGAACGGAAAAAGGTCAAACTGCGCCCGCATTTTGAAGTGGACTTGCAAAAAGACTACGAAAATGAAGAGATCCTTGATACCATTATAGGAGGTGCTCCAGGAGAACTCAGCCCAAGGTATTTTAGTTATTTGTTAATATTTGAATACTTCCATATTTCAAATTATGAATTACTCATATGGATCGAGCCTGATTATATATATTCGAACTATGCAGGTCTCGATTTGACTTAAACGAAACATTGACAAGTGGTTTGCATGCCAACCTTGTTACCGGAGGTATATATGAGTTACAAAATGTTGGACAACTTGAACTGGACTTCAATAATATTTTCAAAGATGGATTCCGTGTAAGGGGTTTAGATTCTGAAGAAGAAAGAAATGATGATGATAATGATGATGATGATGATGATGATGATGATGCGGAGGAGGAGGACGAGGACGAGGATGAGGAGGATCATCATGGAAACATCGGTGTTAGTCCAACTGCTCAGCCTATCGAAGTAGGTTATCCTATCAGAGGGGGTACTCCTATCGGAGGTGGTACTCAATCGGTTTTGACTGACACTAGTCTAGTAATGGAAGTAGATGGCATGTTTGTTGAAACCCATGAGGTAGAAGCTGATAATTTACGATTTGACCAGTTAACTGTTGGGGCAATGTTTTTTAACATGAGATACTTCAAGAAGGTTGTTCGAGAATATGCTATTCGACAGAGATTCATTTTTGTGAAGTTAAAGGCAACACGCAAAAAGTATTCCATTCAATGCAAGGAAGCTGGTTGCAAATGGCGTATAACGGGTGTGAATCGTATGACCTTTGTGGTAGTGAAGTTGTTCATTGCATACCATACGTGTACAACTAAAATAAGGTGCAATGATCACCCTCTTGTTACAACAGCTTGGGTAGCTGAGACATGTTTACATTTATTCGCTTGCCCAGAAGACGTCCGTACAAGGATCATAAGAGAATATATTAAGATGCACTGGGGTATAACTATAAGCTATTGGAAAGTGTACAATGCGATGAACAACATACTTGAGATTAAATGTGGGAATGTTGAGGACTCTTGCCGCGTATTGCCTGCATTCGTAGTTGAGATCATGACCAGAAATCTTAGAAGCTACATGCGTGTTTTTCAACAAAGAGATTTACGTCCAAGGGGAGATGATAAATTTGCTTGCTTATTCTGGACGTTTGGTCCCTGCATACGTTCTTTTCGAACACTAAGACCTATAGTTTTGGTGGATGGGACACATCTGCGAGGAAAATATCTAGGAATCCTATTGATTGCAATCGGTATCGATGGTAACAATGGTTTATATCCATTAGCATTTGGGGTTGTCGAGACTGAGAATGAAGATAGTTGGCAGTGGTTTTTGATCTTGTTGAAAAGGTATGTATTGTCAGAGCAGATGAATGTATTCACTTTATGCTCCGATTGACAGAAGGGGTTGTTGCAGGCAGTACCTACAGTCTTTTCCAATTGTCATCATAGTTATCGCATGCGTCACCTCGCCGCCAACTTCCGTTCCAACTTCAAAGATCTTCTACTTGAGAGATTGTTCTGGAGAGCTGCATAGACATTAAGAGAGATTGTTTTCAAAAAAATAATGGAGAAGATTAAGGAAAAGAATGAATGTGCACACAAGTGGATAAGTAACATTTCGAAGGAAAACTGGGCTAGTTTTTATTTTAAGAGGGATAAGTATGATGTATTAACTACGAATAGATCTGAGTCTTTCAATGCTGTCTTGAAGGATGCCAGAAAATTGCCGATTGCCTCATTGGTAGAGTACACTAGACATCAAACTAGCCAATTCATTCAGCAACGTCAAAGATTGGGTCATAGTTAGCAAACAAAGTTGACTGATTTCGCAGAAGGACATATGAAGTTACCAATGGAAGAGAGCTGACAATATATATCATATCGAGTAGCAAATCATGAATTCGAAGTAAAGTCCCTTGAAACTACTGATTCTGTAGATTTGATAGCTTGAACGTGTAGTTGTCGTGCCTTCCAAACATATGGACTTCCGTGTGGACATGCAATGGCAGCCATTAACATCACATAATTTGATGTGTACGATTACTGCAATGAATATTTTCATGCAGAGAGGTATCAGGATACATATGCTGAGGTTGTGCACCCAACACTAGATCGGACCCAATGGCATGAAAGTCCCGAACTGTTGATGAAGATATTACCACCGCTTGCAAAGCAACCGCCTGGAAGGCCACGTACTAGAAGAACGGACCGTGAGTTTAAATGTGGATTACATTACAAGTGCACCCGATGCCGACAACTTATCGGTCATAATAGAAGAAGTTGCAAAGAACCTCCCTTCGTAAGACAAAACCTCGACGAAACCACTATTGGACCTTCTGCACCGATACTCACAAGGTCGGGCATACCTTGTCAAGCTCTATTCTTCACGTAAGGGTGTGGGCTTCTCTGCCGGAGAAGTTGTGTATGAATTTTGTTAGCCCAAGGGTTCAACGAGTACTCCCATTGACATGTTTTGATGATTAACAAACTCAATTTGATATAAAATGGTTTTATGTACTAATAATTTCCATTGGCTAAGTTATTGTGTTAATAGCTTTAGTACATTCAAGATTGCACAACGAATGGCAAATCATTCAAGCTCAAAGTGATATCAAAGGCATGAAGAAGGCATCACCATCACAAAGGCAATTCAAAGACAAGAAAAGACCAACACAACGACTAGTCAAAGGTATTCAAAGACAAGGTCGAATTCAAGCCCAACAAGAATAGAAATCAACTCAAAAGCTCAAGCTTGGCTCAAACATCAATGGAGTTGAGTGAAGACATGTCAAAGCCTCTACAAGGTGCCAACAAGATTGAAGACTAAGCAAAATTAGAACGTAAATAGTTTATCATGTATAGTCTAGGTCTAAGTCACAAAGAAGAGTTATAATCAACCTAAAATAAGATTTAATTGGTTAGTGAATGTTCATAGTGGTGTCCCAACATATTTGGACCCACATGACATTCCATTTATCATGATTAGATTGAGTTCCAAAAGCCCAAACAAAATCAGCAATGAAAACAGGAAAACCTGCTGGTTATAGGCTTCTTGGAACTCTGAGAATATTCTCGGAGCTCCGAGAATTGTTCCAGGTTTAAATTTTAAAGGGACTACGGTCTACTCGGAGCTCTGAGCCCGGACTCCGAGAAGACCGTTGGGGAGCTTAAAAAATCCATATATTTCTCCCCTCTATATATATGAACCTTGGGAGCTTTGGGAACTCATCAAATGAGTTAACCTAACATTCTAAGAGCATTCAAAAGCATTAATACTCATTTTCTTCAAGATTTTTACTCTCCTTCTCTCTCTAGTGCTTTGACCTTGGATTATTCTTGAGAGACCTTAGGCTTTTCATTTGTACATCTTTTTCTTGTGAGAGTGAGTGTGCTTTCTACTTGTATTAGCCTATCTAGAGGCAAGTGAGCAACATCCTTTTCTCTTCATTGTATTTGGCATCAAAGGGCACCGTAGAAGACCCTTGGAGCTTGGAGCTCGGATTGTACAAGGCGAAAGGAATGCCGTATTTAAATTCCTTGGAGAAGATAGTGGAAACCTCAAGGAGCCAAACTTGAGAAGAGTGGAGTAGGTCTTTGGTTAAGACCGAACCACTATAAAAATCCTTGTGTCAATCCTCTTTGTCTCTTCACTCCTTTTCTTGTGGTAAGCTCTTTACTTTTATCTTGAATCTTAATATTGATTTTCTAATCAATCTAAAACTAGTGCAAACAAAGTTTTTAAATTAGTAAGATTTTAAAAGAAACCCAATTCACCTCCCTCTTGGGTTGCTAAGTGGAATTTCAAATTTTTTGATGTACTCAGACACTCTGATGAATTTTTTTGTTATTTTGAAAATTGTGGTTGTACTCGGGACTGAAAGGGTACTCATATATGAATTTATAATTTTTTTGGAGGAGAAGTTACCCTATTGTTCCTGGTCTTTCCTATTTTTTTGTTATTAAAATCATAATGGGGTTATGAAGTCATATTTTTGTTCCAGTACTTCTCCGTTACTTCTGAAAAGGGTTATCAAGACCATCTAAATGGGTTTATGTAATATGAACATGGGGTTACCAAATATGGAAATGGGGTTGTCAAGTCATCATTTTGTTCCAGTTCAATGGAGAGGGTTATCAAGTCCATCCAAATAGGGTTACCGAATATTAAAATGGGGTTATAAAAATATGGAATGGGGTTACCATGTATGCACATTTCCAGTTCTTTACTGTTAAGTCTGGAGAGGATTACCAAGTCCATCCAAATCGGGTTACCGAATATTAAAATGGGGTTACCAAGGATATAAATAGGGTTACCACGTCTGCAAATTTTCAGTTCTTCTCTGTTAACTCTGGAAAGGGTTACCAGGTCTATGAAAATGGGGTTATTTATTTTGCAAATGGGGTCATAGAAATATGAAAATGGGGTTATCATGTCTGCACATTTCCAGTTCTTTACTGTTAAGTCTGGAGTGGGTTACCAAGTCCATCCATATCGGGTTATCGAATATTGAAATGGGATTACCAAGGATGCAAATGGGATTACCAAGTACAGTAAACTTCCAGTTCCTCTCTATTAAGTCTGGAAAGGGTTACCAGGTCTACGAAAATGGGGTTATCTATTTTGCAGATGGGGTTATAAAAATATGGAAATGGGACAATCATGTCTGTACATTTCTAGTACTCTACTGTTAAGTCTAGAGAGGCTTGTGCATGACAATCTCCTTTAGGTATGTGCGGATCAAGTCATTAAATGGAGTCTTCTTTAGATCATCGCAATGCCATTTCCGCAATACCAATCTACCCATTGCCTTGTTAAAGCAGAACGATGAACAACGTGCAAGGACGTATGGAGCCTGCAAAACAAATTACCTAATCAAACTATAAATGTAGAAAAAACCTTACTAATTTTGGAAAAGACATACACTTACATGTTGCTTCCTATTCGCTTTCATTTTCCCTTGCCCTTCTTTAAACCCACTGCTGGCTTTCGTAAAGACTTCCATGTCTTTTTTCCCTTGGCCTTCTTTGAAGACTTTGCTATTTTTCCAAGCCAACTTTATATGTTTTTGTGCGAAAACAAAATGGAGCATTATAAAGTGCAAAATAAGGTATAAATCAACAAGAATCTAAAAAAATAAGGTTTATCACATCCAAAAGCATGGGTTAATGCAATTGAGGCTCCTTATTTAATAAAAGGACGACAACTATTGGCCTAAGCCACAAATAATAAGGTCTGCTTTTCTCAAATAGAACAAATGGCTGAGATAGATTGCAAATCATAAGGAGGACCATGCAGCTCCTACACACCCCAATATCATCCTTTCAACCCCAAGAATTACAATGACATGTAGATGATGATGGTGGTGAATATTTATAATGTTATCAACTTCAAATATTTTGATTTCATAACATTAGTTATTATGGCTACAAATGGACCAGGTCTAAGCTATGTTGGGCCTGCTCAGGACCCGATGGATTAAAAAAACTAACGTAAAGCAGATCTGGGCCATTCCAAAGGAGGCTACTGGCCTCTTTGAATGCCACTAAAGTTGGTTCTCACTTGCAAATAACAAAAGGGATATTCCCACACCCATTGATATATTTGAATTACTCTGTTCTAATTTACTCTGATCATTTCTGAGGCTACTATTATTGTTATTTGCAAATAATCATATTAAATTTCAAAACCACTTTCATATAGGATTATATGCCAAAAAGGAGGTATTCAAAGAGGCTATATACTTGTAAGGTTCCAATCAGACCTTAAACCAAATGCCTAATCTAGGGAGAAAAACACTAAACAAACATGAAAAGGGAATCCTACAACTCACTGATATTGGGGTCATAACCATTGTAAAAGGTGCTTGTAAGAACTATAAAGGAGGTTACAAAACCTTGAAATGGGGTTATAATCGCTCTATGATGGAACAATTTTGCTAGTGCTCTCCACTCAAAGTTCTGTGCGAATCAATGGGAAAAGAAAACATTACTTGCTGTGACAAAGAAAAAATCATATATATAATTTTTTGTTTGGCTAAACATAAAATAAAGAAACATAGCCTTTACAGTAACAACATAGTAATACTAAGTAAGAAGGATTGAGTGGGATACCAGAGTGGGTTATAACCAGATTATGTATTCTAACCACATTCACTAGCTATAATGCAAGAAGACCTTATTAAAATATAGGAGTTAAATAGTAATAATTCTAATAAAGAGTTCAACTCCTCCATATTTAGCCTTTGCAATTTTCTTTTCCTTTTTCCCATTTTTGATTGGTCATAATATATTCCAACAGGAAACCAAACTACCCAGATTCTTAGCCTCATTCTATGAGGATTGAGTGCCAGAGCAAATTGGGCAAGACATTTGACAGTTTTCTACGTTAGATTTTTACTGAGCATCCTCAGCAATATATCTGATTGTCGTTCAACTTGTTCTATAACTGATACATGATTTTTAAATCAGTGGCATATCAATCTCTTTTCTAAATTATCAGTCATAAGCATTCAAAATTCATATGCAACAACAAAAATTGCAAACATAAAGAGATTTACAGGTTTACAGATGGGTTTTAACCCATTTAGATGGGTTTATAGATGGATTTACAG
The DNA here is from genome assembly GCF_043159265.1 of Tasmannia lanceolata. Lineage (NCBI taxonomy): Eukaryota > Viridiplantae > Streptophyta > Magnoliopsida > Canellales > Winteraceae > Tasmannia > Tasmannia lanceolata. The sequence goes on from NW_027518721.1 coordinate 5,582,183, forward strand.
GTTTTTAGATTCCAACTCAAAAGAACCCTTGAAAACTACTTGCAATCATTTTGGGTTAATTTTCTCTCACCAACCTCTTGTTCCTTGATTTGAGAAAATCATTTGAGATTGGTTTAGGCATTACTTGTAATTATCTTTGAGAGTCCATTGTGAACTCTACTTTGTATTAGCCTATCTAGAGGCAAGTGAGCAACATCTTCTTTTCTTCATTGTAAACTTGGCAACAAAGGGCGCCGTATTTAAGACCCTTGAAGCTTGGATGCTCGGATTGTACAAGGCGAAAGGAACGCCGTATTTAAGTTCCTTGGAAGATAGTGGATACCTCAAGGAGAGCAAACTTGAGAAGAGTGGAGTAGGTCTTGTATTTAAGACCGAACCACTATAAAAGCGCTTGTGTCAAAGCCTCTTGTCTCTCTACCTCATTCTCTTGATTGGTGATTGGTACACATCTCTCTTACTCTCTCTTATTGGTGCTTTAATATTCATATCCTTGCTTGAGTGAGTGATTAGCACTTAAGTTGAAATTGCATATTCATCTCTTTCTAATTAAGCCTCTCATCATTCTAGTCAAGTTATAAAATCAACTAGGGAGTAAAGTTTACATCATTACTATTAAGCTTAATTAATCAAACTAACTTGATTGAGAAAAGTTCAAACTAGGGTAATTTTGGTAAGGAGTTTTTAAAGAGAATAAGTTTTTTAAATAAACCCAATTCACCCCCCTCTTGGGTTGCCTAGTGGGATTTCAGATAGGAAGAAAAGGCAAGTAGTGCATAAGGGTAGGAGGGTGTAAAATCACCTTGTCCTAGGGGTATTTTAATAAAATGAGTGTTGCTTCCTTTGCAAGCAATAAACATGGGTTATAGGATCAAAAAAGTGAAGTGTAGGGCTTGGATTAGATTAGAGCCATCTAGATTTTTAGGGTTTCTAAAAGGGCACTAAGGCTAGTAGAAGAAAAGAGATGGCTGAGATGAGAAGGCAACAAATGGAGGGGAGGGATTAGATTAAGAAAAATCCTGAGTATAAAATACAAGAGAGCTCGTGAGAAAAGGGAGGGGGGTTCTTCATTTTTCAGGGAAAACTTGTAGAGAGAGAGAGAGAGAGAGAAGGTATCCATCTTCTCCGGTTGCTTAGGCGGAGCCCCGACGAATCCGATCCTCACGACCACCATCCTCCACCTTCACTTCCACCTACCATCCTCCACCTTCTCCTCCACCTTCTCAGCCACCTACCACCATCTTTTTCTTCATTTTCACCTCCAAAACCCATCTCCTCTGCAAACCCTATTATATTTCCTCTTCTCTGACCACACCTCGTCGGAATCCGACGAAGCTACCATCGATTACCACCACCATCCTCTTCTTCTATACACCACCACCCTCAGCCACCCAGATTCGACCACCCTCACTCCATCCCACCGGAGCTTGATTATTTTATTTTAGAAAGAGAGGAGGCAGAGAAGACAAAGCAAAGAGAGGGAGAAGAAAAAGGGAAAAAGGGGGCTGCCGTCTTCACCATCTCCGGCCCCCACTCTTGCCGGCCGTTTGCTCCAGCTGTGCCACCTCCACCCACCCACTGACCATCTTCTTCTTCCCTAACCTCTTACCATCATCCTCACCATCATCAACCACACCCATTACATTTTTTTTTTAAAACCTATCTTCTCCGGCCGAAATCCGGCAAACCCCACCGGAATCCAAACCCATCCTCAACAGATTTCAATAAACCCTCTTTGCCATTCCATCTCTACCACCAAAACTCACTTTTCTAATCCAAACCCCCCAAAATCCGACCCCAATCCGGAATCTGTGAAACCCACTTCACCTCTACACCATTCCCATCTCCGGTCACTTCTCCAAATCTCCACCATCAACCCCCATCTCTTCCTACTGTCTTCTGCCACCTTCACCTCTACACCACCAGCTTCGGCCACCGATCTAACCCATCCAAACCCACTTTCTTTTTCCCTCTCCACCACCACAGCAACCTCGCTCTAACTCCGGCCAACCACCGCTCGACCAAACCCACATCATCTCTTCCCAACAAAACCCATTTCCATCTAATACCATCATCATCAAACCCATCTCCATTTCAGCAGACATACCATTGAAACCCTCTTCATCACCATCGACCATTTCTGCAATTTCACCCGAATACATCTCAGCCACCACCATTAAATTCATCTCTCTAGCCCAAACCTTAGTTGTTCATCTTCTCGGGGAACCCTCATTGGAATTCGGCCAAGCCACCAACCTCCATCACCACCTCTACTTCCCATCAGCCACCTCCACCACCGTCAATCAAACACCCTTGCTACCAAACCCTCTCTAACATTGGAAACCTCTTTCTCTGATCACCCTTTTCGTGGTCCGACCATCCTTGCTGGAATTTGGTAACCCAATCTCAGATCCGGTCCGGTGGCTGCACATCCGTCAGTGACAAAGCTTCAGCAAGACTACAAAAGTCCTAATTCTAGACCCAATCCACCCTCCTCTGCAACCTCTGCAAATAGCCAGGTAATATCTCCGAACTCAATTTTCAATGCTATATTGCATATGCGATTGCTTAAAATTGATTTTTATTCTCTCCCAATTTGATTGCTCTGATGAATCGGTAGTTGGATTCCAATCATTCCATTTCCAATTTGCCAATTAAAATGATAGAATGCATGCTTGACGCTCTGTTATTTTGGGTTTTCCAACCGTTTGCTCCTTGGTCTAAATTCTAGAAAGCCTAATTCATCATTCCATAGTGCGAGCATTTCTTTTGTCATTTAGTTTGGTTTTACATGATTCCATCAGGACAGGGTACTAAAGGATGCAAATAGAAGTTCTACTATGTGTGTAATTGCATCAAACTATCTTTACAGGTGACTTGGTTATTATCAATCTAGTAGTCCCTATATTGCTAGCTTAAAAGAACCTTTCCTCTATCCTTAGTGGAAAATGTTAACTGCACAGTTGCATTTTAATGTATACTTTATATAGTTCTTGTTTCGCTTGCCTTCTCAACTATTTTGTGGGAAATGATATTAGGCTCTCATGTTTTGATAGATGTATTTACGCCATAAATCATGTATTTTATTTTGAACCATGTCACAGAGTTTATTTCTTAAATGAACTTTATGAAGCATGTTCCCTGTTCTGTTTCTTTTCGTGTTTTTGGAGTGTGTGCAATGGGACACTGTGGGGGTAGGCTAAGGTCCATCCCTTTAGTTTCATTTAGATATTGCGGTCTCTCAAGTTTTCAATGGTATGGTGCAGACATATGAGTCGGCTAATTATTTTCCTTAGGGATATTCTTCTTGCCGTAGTCTGTGAATTTAGTGCAAGTATTCGATAGCATTATGATTGGATGTTATCTATTGCATCAATTTTCTTAAGGTTTCATTCATTCTCGGAAGCTTCCCTTCCGCTCAGGTGTGGGACCCGATCCCGCGAGAGGGATGGGGCGCGAGCCGCCACGCTCTCTCTTGGTCTCTCGTACCCACGCGAATGGCGTGTGCTTTTTATTATTGATTTTAATTACCCAACCAAGCAGGCAGCAACCAAGCCATAGGGTGCAAACAAACGTGCAACCCAGTACCCATAAGGGCAGGAGTAAGCCGCCAAGCCTAGCGAGGTGTGATTTAATTCATCTTTTTCGTGAACTTGGGATCACTAAGGCAATCCGAATTCCACGCGAAAGAGAGTGACAGAGCCGCCACCTAGATGAGGGATCTAGGACCCATAATTGACCAGAAATCTAGACTCGTTACCTGGTTATGGGGAGTTACCACCACATGCACCATTCCTGCCCGATAATCGGTCTTCAATTCCAAAAGTTAACTCTTTTGAATTTCTTTTAAATGGCTCATTTAACTCTATATTAATGTGCGAACTATGTGACATGCATCCTAAGATCTAATTTCAATGTAATTCCTAAATGTGTATCTTAATTTTCTTAATTTGTTTGAATTCAATCTAAGTGAAAGTTCTCCTCAAATTCTAATTTCATGAAAAGTCCTAAGTGATTTAATTGCTTTTAATTTAAGGATTAATGTACAAAACCTCACTTATGTGTGGAGCCGACTCGTGATTGGTATGCCATCAAGCATCCAAGCTGCCTACGTACCCAAGCCTCACTGGGATCAGAGTCGACGTAGTTCGGTGCACCTAAGCTAAGCTACTTATGCCTAACTCAACTAAGACACCGATCTAGACTGGATTGACTGTTTCAACAGTTTTAAGAGAAGCTATTTAATTCAAGTTGAAGATTTTATTATCCTAGGACTTCATCTAAGATGCTATATGATCCTATCCAAGTGCAAATTGTCCCTTAGACTAATGCAGGTTAACCTACATCCTAGGTAACTAGGCTTATCCTAGGGAAAAATTTAGTGACTAGTGTAACTAGATCTATGGCACGGTTGCTATCCATAGCAAACGCCCGTGATGAGGCTGGACTCCTAACTCTAGGACTCCCTAAAACCTAGGACACGACATGACGTAAGTGTTCCTAAATGGGGCTCTAATGGTTCCTACGATGGGAAGCCGTAATCCAACGGTTCCAAAGACATGAGGTAAATTGATTCAATTTGTTGAAGTTAATGATTTCCGATTTCAAGAATTTTCGATTCCTAAACATTTAAGGAATACCAAAGGCTCTATGGTTCACAAATTTCGGCCTCGAATTGCATCCATGGAATGGAGTCGTGCGCTCTTCCCTTGCGCAATTTAATACTTAAGTTATAGCACCTTATTGCCTGGCATATTTCTTAGGATTTCCGTGGACAGTAGACCTCGGAGCCAATAACATGCTATAATTTAAATACTCAAATTGTCAATGATCAATTGCAATTGGGATACGATTATGGATGCATCCTTGGCAACTAAACTACCCTAGTAGGGCCATTTTATAAAGGAAATTTAAGACTCCTAAGATTTCTGTTTTAGCGGCTTAAGGAATGAATACGTGACAGAAATTTAAGGTTCCTTAGAAATTTTCATAATGATTTTGGTTAGTTTCAATTTTTAATAGATTTTATCAATTTCAAATTACATGAATGATTTTACAAATGAACTCATTGCAAAAAAATTCGAAATAAATTGAAATTTCTACAGTAAAAAGATATGAATGAATATAGCTTACTGGAAAACTTTCATAGATTTTTATATTAAGTTACTATTAATTTTCGATTTAATAACAATGAGACCAGATTGTTAAAATTACAAAGAAACCCTTAGAAATAGAAATCTAAATCAATTGAAATTTCTACCGTAATAAGGTATAAATGAATATAGTACATTGTGAAAATTTTATGAATTTTAGATACGATTTACTATCAATTTCAGATTTTTAAAGATTCAGACCAGATTATGAATTTACATAGCATCCCCTAGGAAACAAATTCCAAATCAATTGAAACTTTTACAGTAACATATTAATTGTAATATAAGACTACTGTAAAAGTTTGGAAAATTTTAATCATGATTTGATATTAATGAAAAACCTCACAAAATCTGGTTGTTTCAAAAGAAAATATCAAACGATATACCAAATAAAATCCTAAAATCATTAAAAATTCATGAAAGAATATATCAGCATCATATTATTTGACCACGAAATTTCATTAATTTTAGAACTTATTTGGTATATTTTCCATTTTTCTTCTTCAAAAAGATGTCTTTTAAGAGTTTTTTATTTTTTAAACATGATTTTTGAGAAAATTATGACTTTGAAAGATGTCCTTTAACATTTTTTTGATATGATGAACACAAAAAAATTATAACATTACAAGAAATAGATCATCCTAAGATAGCTGTTTTTCCAATTTCTTAATATCCCGGTCATTAATTCAAATTAAATTTCAATCTTTATTCAAATTCTGGAAATCCTTAGATCCAACGTCTGATCCAATCCGATAGTTTTTTTAGTCCCATTAAATAGATCATTGCATTAAATTTTGAGATGAATCGGACTTCGAAACACTCATGTAAACCCGATTTTGAGCCAACCCATATATTATTGAATTAAATGAGCGTAAATACTAAAACCATGCAAAAATATATAAAAAAATACGGAATAATTCTAGAAAAATCTAAGAAGAATGAACCTACCTTTGGTATCGATCCAAGCCTAATCCGAAAGCACGAGAGTCCGAGGATGATGACTTGATGCCGAAATTTCGAGATTGAATCCGAAAGCGTTCGCCGGTATAGAATCTGGCGTAGTCCAATAATTTTTTTTATTTTTTATTCACCACCGTGGATAGAGCCACAACTCAAATCTTTTAGAGGAAAACTTGGCCAGAAAGATCTCGCTCCAAAATGGTTTCGGCCACTAGATTTTTAGGCGCAGGAAGATTTGGAAGAAGAAGAGTATTCGGTCCCAAGAGCCTGGATCCAAGGAGACTCGACCACTATAGGAGGTTTGGACCTAAAAATTGATAAGGGATGATCAATCCATTGTTTTGGGTGAACAACAGGGTGTACGGCCACTTCGGAGAGAAAGACGATATGAAAAGTGAGAATGTAGTTGCCAAGAGTGAATGAGGGAAGTCTATTGAGAGATGGGAAGATAGATGACTGTTCAAAAAAGTGTGTGAGAGTTAAGATCTTGCTTTTTTATTCCATTAGATGTGTATGAGAGAAGAGAGATGGCTGCAATAGCAAAGAGAAAAGCAAATCTTTTTTTCTAAATAGATGAGAGAGGATGTGACAGTAGCAATGATGGATGAGATGAGGGATGGGAGGAGATATAATGGGAGATGATAGAGGGTTAACACAAAACAGGAGATGGGAGAGGTTCTACACCATTCCCTTATGAAAGGAAGAGAGAGAGAGAGAGAGAGTATGTAAGAGAGGGAGAAAAATTGAGAGAGGGCTGTCCAGACTCGAGAGATTTGAGAGACGACCTTTTTCTAGCGATGGAGAGAGAGCTACTTGCTTTAATTAAAATGAATAAAGAGAGAGAGACGTTCCACTCCTAAAAAGAAACTTTTTTTTTTTCGTGGCTTTCCAAATACCACATACTAAAAGACCTTCCCACAATAACGTGTTTCCAGAGCAAGAAAATTTTGGTTCCAAATAATAATGAGCTATTTATCTCATGAGATATTATAAAGGAATGTATTTTATATTCAATGTAGAAGCTTTCCCAAATTCGTTCCTTTCAATCAACCATCGTTTTGACTTTGAGGAGGGAGAATATGGTTGTCCCAAGTTATACTAGAATGGCAACACAATGAGGAGGGAGAATATGGTTGTTTTAAGAAATAGAATCTACCAATTTAAAACCTTTAAACCGATTTTACGATTAAGAGATCAGGAATCAATATTCAAGCATACAAGTTAAATCTAATGGTGCAATGCAAATAAAAGAGCAAAGAGATAGAAAGAGTGCACCCGAGATTTAAAGTGGTTCGGTCCTCAAATCCGAGGCCTACTCCACTCCACCAACCAAACCCGTTGATGGCTTCACTATTTGATCTTCTTAACCTTGGCGAAGATCGAATCCAATTACAATAGCTTTAACTTTGGTGGCTATCCTCACCCCAACAGCTTTAACCTTGGTGGCTATCCTCACCACGGAGAATGGGCTTCGCTTCTCCGAATACTCGCCCGAATACAACACTCGAAGGTTGAAAGAAAGAAATGAAAAATCCCTCACAAGGGTTACAAAATGGATGTACAAATTTGAGCCTATGATCCAAATCCTAAAGATGGTGATGAGAGGAACAATTGAAGTTTGATTCACTCTTGGATATTCAAATGAAGTTTTAGAGTGTTAGGATTGATAGTTTGTATGTTTAGAACACCCCTATTTATAGGAAAAACAAAATATGACCGTTCAGTGGCATTACGGTAATTTCTGAAAAATTCCCAACGGCTTAAAATCCGACCGTTGTAGTGTTCTCGGAGTTCCGAGAAAAATTCTCGGAGTTCCGGGAATTCTAACAGAAGATGAAAAAATGTTTACTGGACCATTTCTCGGAGTTCCGAGAAAAACTCTCGGAGTTCCGAGAAGCCTATGAAGAGCAGATTTTCAATTCTGTTTATGGGCTTCCAACTTAACACCAAGATGGGATTGCTATGAGGGTTCCAAGATGTTGGAACTCCACAAATACAATCACTTATATTTTTAGGGTGTGTGTTTATTTACTTAATTATGCCTCTAAAAACCTAATCTAGGTTTGGATTAATTACATTTTAAAAGACAAAAAATGGTCTTCAATATGAATTTCTTCATGTCTTCAAGTCTTCATGACTTCTTGCTTGATTTATTTTGGCCTTCCAATTAGTGGTCCAATGTGAGCTTCTTGGCCTTCAATCCAAGCATCCTTGATCTTACTTTATCATAATCTACAACTTAGACAATCAAACACATTAGTGATAAAAGATCACTTGTGTATTGGAATCATAAAAACAAGATGGGAATGCCAAGGTAAAAACCATTGGGCTTACAGATATTATAAAGGAATGTATTTTATATTCAATGTAGAAGCTTTTCCAAATTCGTTCCTTTCAATCAACCATCGTTTTGACTTTTCAAAACTCAACATAAAAATAAATTAGGAACAATCGATTTATTTCCAGAATAATATCTTGAAAAGAATTTCTTCTAAATGAAGATACTTCTCTTTCTTTTCTTCTTACAAGGTGATAAGATTATTTTTCCCAAAGTGGAACCTACCTTTAGCTTGACCGACCAAGATTTTAACTATAGTGGCCCACTCCAATGTTGCCCAAATACATGAGTCCCCCCACAATTATTTCAAAATACTAGTAGCCCTTTTCCTTAATTTGACCGAATATAAATGAAATAACACCTCTCATTTGTGGTAAATTCTTTTCATGTTTTAAATAATGGTGGGTCCAACTCAAATATGGCCGAATGCATAAAAAAATCTCGGAAATTGGTGGGACTCATTCCATAGAATGATCCAAGCCGTCCAATTGCCGAGCCACGATGTAAATGCGTCGTACCCCCTAAATTGCTTCGTAAGATGATCCAAACCATCCAATTTAATGGGCCAAAATGTATCTTGGTTGTGGCCCTCAGATTGGTTTCGAAGCATGATCTTAACTGTTCATTTGATGAGAGGCAATGCAATTTGGATGCACCCCCAAGTCATTTCTACAAGCAATGCGAACCATTCACTTGCAAGGCCACAACGGGATGTGCACAGAAATTAACTCCATATGATCCGAACCATAGATTCATTAGGATACATCAAAGAGAGTTCCCCCCTCACGAGCAACTTCAAGTATTGGATCCAAGTAAGCCAAAACTCATTTCTTCCCCAAAACACTGCGCGGGCCCACCCGATTGAATCTGCCCAAAGAAAATTATCCCAAAGCTCTCTGTTATTTAGATTCCCGTGAATAACCCTTCTCAACACCCGACGGAAAAATGCAAAACACAGCGGAAATGACTTAAAAGATTGTAAGAGATGGACACGAAAATAAAAACACTAAAAAACAGGTAGAAAGACACTAACCACTTCATTGATTAAAGCGGAGCAAAATGGGGGTGTCAACATCAGGCGATGATGGAATGATTCTTGAGCCAACCCTTTGCTCTTCACATCCTCTTTCCCTTCTTGGGATTCTTACAGGGTGTAGGGGTTTCCCTTCTTTCTGAGGTCATCATTTATTATGAGATTCAGGGGTTCCACCTTGTCTTCTTTTTGGGACTACTCTTTTCACGTTCCTTGGGATACTCTTTGCACTTCGGGATCCCATCGAATTTGGGAACACTTCGTCACTCCTCTCGGGTCAAGGCGACGACGGATGGAAACCTCTTGAGGCAAAACCCCTTTCAATCAAAGGGATAAACAAAAACACATAAAAATCAAATAGTAAAAATCCAAAAACAACAAAAATCGTCAAAAACATCAAAAACATTTTTTGAAAAAGCTGTTTCGAACTACGTTGGCTTGATCCCTTTTCACAGGGTACGTAGGTAGCTTGGGTCCACCCAAGTTCAATCAAACCTTTTTAATAAATATTTTTAAACATTTCAAAACAAAAACAAAAATTGGCAAGGATGGTGATTGCCAGGTCACTCGGAGTTCCCTTTTCATTCCATTTCCAATTTTGATCGTGGTTCTCCGGTTTTTATCGGTTTTTTGACGTTTTTATCGAGTTTTGGGATGGGCGATAGGTCATGACGATCGCGAGACTTGTCCAATCTTCAGCAGATTAGGATCGATGGGCTTGATTCCATTTGAATCACCCTCTGAGCCTATCGTGTGTTCCGTTTTCTTTCCCCTGGCATTTTTGGTCGTCGTATACCTTTGATTTCCTGATTCCTTTATTTTCTTACATCTTGTTAGCTCATTGTGGGTTTGTCTTTGGTTTATTACGAATTACTTTTTTTTGTTTGTTTACTGTTCTAGCATGTGATTGATTGCCATTTTCTCAGCCTTATCTCTTGCATAGGCTCGCATGCTAGTGTGTTTACTTTACTACTTTGGTTGCTTAGCTATATCGTTTATTCATCCGTCTTATCTTGATTATATGTCTAGCTATAGCTCTTTACTGCTTTCCTTATCTCATTATATCTATCATTGTCTGATTAGTTATAGCTCTGCATGCGGATGTTACTGCTTTCCTAGAATGTGATGAGTTAGGATTAGATGCGATAAGTTAGGATTTGGATGTTTATTTTCTTTTGCCCATCCCCGGGTCATGCATGCGTAGATAGACGTTTTCTCGGGGATGATTGTTCTCATTTCACATGATTTTCGCCCAAAACTCTTCAAAGATAATTAAAACTGGCATAAGAGACCATGTGCTTGCACTTGGACGAATTGGGGGTGCTCTTCAGATCTTCCTCATTCGTCACCAGGCACGGACCTTTTGTATCTCTGGTTATCCGTTGCAACAGAGTATTTCATGGGATCTAGGGCCCATTTCCTTGGATGGCGACTCTGAGTTGTTTTAGGTGCGTCATGGTTTCGAGGCTTTTGTCTCCGGATCAAGAGGTATCTCATACATATACATTTGCCACCCATGCTGTGAGTGGCATCATTTCGAGAGTTCCTTGGTAGAGCTCTCCTTCACATTGTGGAGGTCTCAGAGGATTGACGGGGGATCTCGTGTCCCTCGCTCACCGTCCTCTCGGGATCGGGGTCCACAGGCTGGCGACTCTGCTGGGGATTTCTTAAAATATTGCCTAACTCTGTAAATATGCCGTTTTTACTAATTTTAAAGAAATTTAGGCCAAAATCAAGTTAAATAAGAACCTTTTCGCTTAGAATCCAGGGGCACCAGACATGTGCGTAAATAAAACGAGGGAATCACACACTGCACAACATGTATTATCATATTCTTTATTCCTTTTATTGATTTTCATTATCATTGGTTCCATGGGATAGATACAATGCGTGCCCGACTAGGATGTCATTACCCTGATGGTGCTGTTGAATCTATTTCCAAGTTATGCGCTGGTGCTGCAGTCGTAGACATTAGGCGTACTTTTGTTATACATATTAAGTATGGTTCATATGCATAGTGCCCGATAGATTGAGTCTGAAGCCCTACTTTGTTTTATATATTATGTATATACTTACTGACTTAGTGAAACCCCACTAGGAAGTACCCGTGTTTATATATGTATATGTTGCATTCATATAAGGACGAACATGTGTTGCTTACACATGTGAAGCTTAGTGTTAGGAGCCTTGTGCCATTTGTAGACTAGGGTAGCTCACCGTGAGTGGCTACAACACGGTCCTAGTACACTCATCAGTCTGTCATCAGTCGAGACCTCCTTGACTTCGTTAGAGTAGACTAGACTGGTGCCCCTGGTTAGGATGTATATATATGTATATGTATGTATGTATTTATTTTTAGATTAGGGTATGTTTTTTGCGTTAAATTTTCCTTACTAACCTAATCTGCTATCTCTATCTATCCGTCTTTCGGATTATGATCAGATCATTGGTTTCACTTCATCATCTTCATAGCCCGATCTATCTTCTATGAGCCTGATCCTTTGTTCGATCCTCATCAAATCCCATATCACATGTCGATTGTGAGTCTATCTTGCCATTATTGCTACCAGAGTGTGTGTTCTTGTTGAGAGCCATGCTTTATATTAACCATGACGACGTACTCTTCATGTTTAGTTGCCGAGACCCTCCTAGTACAGTCGTTATGCTGCCGGATTTTCGTTAAAAACCTTGGAGTGATCATTATTCTTTTAGGTTTGTTGAAGAACCATGTGCTTACCGTACCACATCTCCTAGTATGGCCGTCATGCTGTCGAATTTTCTCTAAATACCTTGAGTGTGGTCATCATCGTTTTAGGCTTGTTAACAAATCATGTGCTTACGTTACCCTGCCTCCATGTACTGTCGTTATGCTGCCGGATTTTAGCTAAAAACTTTGAGGGTAATCACTATCCTTTGGGTTATTGATAAACCATGAGTTTACCATGCCATGGTCCTTTCGTAAGGCCGTCCTGCTGCTGAATTTTTTTTTTATCTGAAACACCTTGAGTGTGATGGCTATTCTTTTAGGTGTGATAGGTCGTCATGACCCTTCTCACGATTGCTATGCTGCTAGTTTTACCCAGGGAAGGGATGCATTTGTATCATCTTTTGTTTCAATTTGCATGTAATATTGTCATATGATTACCTCTTATTAAAACCTAGTGTTTGTGATGTCCATGACAGGAGTCTTGCCCGATCGTTTAAACATCGCTCCCTGAAAAGTTACCGCTTCTAAGCCTGTTTGGTCTCGTCAAATATCCAGACTAAGTCGTTATTCTACTTCACCAGAATCTTCTAATCCTGACCTAATGGCTGAGTCTACTGAGAGTAGTTTCATGACTGAAATGAGAGAAATGATGATGAACCTTACCAGACAGGTGTCAACCCTTACTGAAAAAGTGACAAGTTTGGAGGGTCAGGCAAATGAGAAGTCTTAAACCTCGAAGGACCCTGTAGTCCAGAATCCTTCAACTGGAGTCCATATCCCAGTCAGATCCATGCAAGTTCCTGCCTTTGATTACGATGATGAGCAGTACGCTGAGGAAAATCTTCTGCCATCTTCTGCTAGAGCCAGAAAAGAGAAGGAGTTATTCGAGAAAGTAGACCAGTTGGCCCTCGAGCTCCTGAATTTGAAAAATCATAATCCAAGGAAAATAGACATATCTGAATTCTCAATCTTCCTTGGCATTACTCTCCCTCCCAAGTTCAAAATTCCTGACTTTGCCAAGTATGACGGATCTGGGAGTCCTAGAAGTCATATGAAGATGTACATCAATGCGCTTGAGCAGTACGGTCTGAATTCTCAGCAGATGGCTAAATTGTTCCAAATGTCTCTATCAGGCGTGGCGTGTAAATGGTTTCTGACTTTGGATTCAGCTTATACCAAGACTTGGGAGGACATTGTTGAAAAGTTTATAGAACAATTCTCTTATGATGACGGAGTTAAGGTCACTCGCCGAGATCTGAAAATGCTCAAGCAGCAGCTCCATGAGCCGTTTAGTACTTTTGTTAAGAAGTGGAGGAGAAAGGCAGCTCAGATGACTAACCGCCCATCTGAAGAAGACCAGCTCAGCATTATTGTCAAAAATCTCTCCGGCCCATATGCCCAGTATATGGCTACTCAGTACTATCCGGATTTTAAGCATTTCATCCACACTGGGAACATGACAGAAGATTCTTTAGCACAAGGTGTAGTTCTGAAGCATTATGTGAATCCGAAGGAGGGTAAAAGACCTATCAATGCTCCCAAAGAAGTGAATCAATTGGGGAGTTCTCGCCCACCTCCAAGAAATATAGTAATGGGAGGAGAGAAACCCATACAAAAGCCAAAGAAAGAGTTCACTCCGCTGCCTTGCACCCCATCATCCATCATGAGAAATCTCGTCAGAGATGGCGTAATTGAACTTTTACCACCAAGACTTCCCCCAGACCCTCTTCCTAGAGGTTTCAGAGAAGTCCAGTTCTGTCAGTACCACTAAGGTCCTGGACACCATACTGATTGTTGTATAGCCCTGAGATACAGAATTGAAAAGCTGCTAGCTGTGGGTGATCTTGTTCTACCTGAACCTAACGTTACTCGAAATCCCTTACCTAGACATACCGCTCCCCCTCCACCTGAGATAGGAGCCAACTCTGATGACAAGCCCTTTGTTGATCCAACCTCTCCTATTTGTGCCATAACTCCTGCAACTCCCTATGTCTTAAATTTCGAAGAAGAGGAAGAAGAGTGTCTTACTGAGCCTGTCATCAATCGTACCGCCCGAATTCCTTATGTTTTCCAGCCTGCTGAGGAAGACTAGGTGATTTACCCATGTGTCTATCAATCTGATAAAAGAGGCAATGTTGAACGCACTGTCCATCAAGTAGCATGAACTCCATATGTTTTCCAGCCCGATGAGGAAGATCAGGAAGCCCAAATTCCCTATGTTTTTCAGCCTGATGAGGAAGATCATGAAGTTCGTCCGTATGTTTTTCAGCCTGATGAAGAGGATCTGGAGATTGTTTGTGATGAGGTCCGCCATGTTACTCGCGGTGGGCGTGTCTTTAAACCAGCCGAGTTAAGGGTTGAGAATCCTGCTGAGTTCGTAGGAGGATCTGATTTGTTTAAATCAAAGTCAGATGAAGAAGAAGATGAAAACCTCCTCCGGCAGTTAAAGAAAACTCAGGCAAATATTTCAATCTGGGGTTTGCTTATGAACTCTGCAAAGCACCGAGAGGTTATACTGAGAGAGCTGAATGCCGCTAAAGTGTCTGTTGATATCACTCCAGATCAGTTGGTCGGACTTGTAGCTATGGCCTGGGTTTCCAAAACCTTGTCTTTCACTGATGAACACTTGACTCTCGAAGGTCACAATCATAGCCGCCCGCTCTGAGTCACCATTTTCTGTAATGAGAAGAAAGTTCTTGAGGTTTTAGTTGACAATGGATTCGCTTTGAATGTTTGTCCTCTGAGTACCGCTACTGCCTTAGGATTTGAACCTGGTGATTTCATCCCTTCTGAACAAGGCATCTTAGCTTATGATGGTACGAGGCGTGATGTTGTTGGAACTTTGGCCACAGAAATCTAGATTGGAGGTGGAATGTTTGAAATTGAGTTTCAAGTGTTAGACATTAAACCATCATTCAATTTGCTCTTGGGCCGACCTTAGCTTCATAAATACGGAGTTGTACCTTCATCATTGCATCAAAAGCTGAAATTCATCAAGGGTAACAAAGTGATAACAGTTAGAGGAGACCCAGACCTAGAAGTTGGCCAAATTTCTCAGGAGCTCATCATCCCGGCTGCATTAGAAAAGAATGAAGATGTCAGTCTGACTGGTTTCTCACTGGAGGTCACAGCTATATCAGTGGAAGAAGCTATGAATGAACCTCTCACTTTCCTTACAAGCTCAAACCCTGCATTAGTCCGTATGATGCGCAAACAGGGCTATGTTCCAGGAGCCGGGTTAGGTCGCCACCATCAGGGTGTAGCTGAATGGCCGAATATGAGCAAAGCAATTGGATTGTTTGGGTTGGGCTATGAACCTACAAATGAAGAGATCAGCAAGATGAAGAAGTATATTTGTAGAAAGGTTGAAATTCGTCGTTTAGGGATAGATGAGCCGAGCAGGTTGTACAGTTTGTTGAGGAATGGACATTACAGGAAAGAAGGAGAGGATTTCGCCTTTTGTGGTTTCGCTGAGCCATGGGTTGATCCAATAACCAATGAAAAGCTGCCAGGGTTTGAGATCTTCTTCGGCATGGAATTACCAGATGACTTCCCCTCCTTGCAGATCAATGAAGAGGAATCTGAATCAGATTCGGTTGACCTTATGGAACCGTACCTTCTGGAATCCCTGTTTAAGATTGATTCACCGGTTGTAGCTATGATCGGACAAGATGCGCCGTTTCTGAACCCGCAGGCCATGATCACCTCAGCTGAAGGAGACCTCACAAACTGGAGTTCTTATGTCTTTCCTCAGGTTGTTATGGAGTATGATGATGTCCTAGTCAATAAGTCTTCCAATGACATGAAGTCTGATCATGAGTCAGAGTCTGTTGATGTGTCTGAAGTTGAGTTTGAGTTGTCTGATATCATGTCTGATGTAGCTACTGTTAGGCTCGAGTCCACTGATGGGACCGACGCTCAGTCTATTTCTTTCTTTGTTGAGTCCGATGTTGAGCCTGAGTCAGGCGCGTCCAATGATGTACTTGCAGTTTCCGATGAAATGAATATCTCTTCTCAGTATGTCTTTGTGTCTGCTTCTTTATCTGATGAATTCAATGATAATAATAATAATAATAAAGAGCCCTCCTCGTATGAGGATGCCGACAAAACTCCCCCCGAAATCAAGTATATGATTAAACAGGGGGGGAGCGTCGAGCAAAGCCACTCGAAGAAGAAATCGAGACCATAATATTGGCGATGAAACTGAAACTCGGGAAATACGAATTGGCAAAACATTATCCCCTGAGGAGCGGGAGGAATTAACTGACATACTTAGGGAATTCAAAGAAGTCTTTGCTTGGTCCTATAAAGACATGCCGGGATTAAGTGAAGACATTGTCCAACATCGGCTTCCCTTAATCCCGGGTGCCAAACTGAAAAAGCAAAAGCTTCGGAGAATGAAACCTGAGTGGGCTTTGAAAATTAAAGATGAAGTTACTAAGCAGCTAGAAGTGGGTTTTCTCGAGGTGGTGGAATACCCTGAATGGCTTGCGAACATAGTACCAGTGCCCAAAAAGGATGGAAAAGTTCGTATGTGTGTAGACTTCAGAGACCTGAATAGGGCAAGCCCGAAGGATGACTTCCCTCTGCCGCACATAGATATCCTGGTGGACAATACAGCTGGTCATGCATTGCTTTCGTTCATGGATGGGTTTTCGGGATACAATCAGATCAAGATGGCGCCCGAAGATATGATCAAAACAGCTTTCATAACCGAATGGGGAATATATTGTTACAAAGTGATGCCGTTCGGACTTAAGAAAGCAGGAGCGACCTGTCAGAGAGCTGCTACTACCTTGTTGCATGATATGATGTACAAAGAATTAGAGGTTTATGTGGATGACATGATAGTCAAGGCCAAGACCAGAGAAGAGCATGTTGTGTCATTGAGGAAGTTCTTTCAGCGTATCCAAAAGTATCAGCTTCGTCTTAACCCAAACAAGTGCGTGTTTGGTGTTACATTAGGGAAGTTATTGGGTTTCTTGGTGAGTCAGAGAGGAATCGAAGTTGATCCTCAGAAGATAAAAGCTATTCAAGAAATGACTCTACCAAAAACGGAGAAGCAAATCAGAGGATTTCTTGGCAAGGTGCAATACTTGAGACGATTCATAGCACAATTGACTACTATTTGTGAGCCGATCTTCAAGCTTTTGAAGAAAAATGCATCAAAGAAATGGGATGAAGAGTGTCAGCAAGCTTTTGAAAAGATCAAGTTGTGTCTAACCTCGCCTCCAGTGTTGTCACCAATTACGCCAGGCCAGCCATTGTTGTTGTACCTGTCTGTGATTGATACAGCGATGGGATGCATGTTGGCCCAACAAGATCCAGAGTCGAAGCGAGAAAAGGCTATATATTATCTCAGTAAGAAGATCCTTGAGTTTGAACAGAAGTACACCCTGCTTGAGAAAACTTGTCTGGCGCTGGTTTGGGCTACTCAAAGGCTGAGGCATTATCTGTTATCGAATAGGGTCTTGCTTCTTTCACGGATGGATCCCTTGAAGTATTTGTTTGAGAAACCAGCTCTCACTGGAAGAACTGCAAGGTAGTTGTTATTATTGTCTGAGTTTGACATCACTTACGTCACTCAGAAGTCAATCAAGGGGCGGGTAGTAGCTGAGCAGCTGGCTGAAGTACCCGTAGAAGAGGTTGAGTATTTGAAAACAGAGTTTCCGGATGAAGAGATAATGACCGTAGAAGACGAAGCCCCAGGGACGACCTGGTCTATGTACTTCGATGGAGCTGTGAACAAGCAAGGTCGTGGTATAGGGGCAGTACTGGTATCGCCGAGAAAGGAGTATACCCCTATATCAATCAAGCTACAATTTGACTGTACAAATAACATGGTGGAGTATGAGGCATGCATTGCTGGTCTCGAAGCAGCTCTGGTTTTAAACATCCAAGACATCGATGTATTCGGAGACTCGATCCTGATTATTTGTCAAACCAAAGGATGTTGGAGAACAAAAGAAGATAAACTGATCCCGTATCACGAGTACTTGGGGTCTCTGGTCAGCAAATTCCGAAACATCTCATTTACTCACCTGTCTCGAGTGAAGAATCATTTCGCTGACGCCCTTGCTACTTTAGCTTCGATGTTGGAACTATCTGCGACAATGGAGGTTCAGCCTTTGGGAGTACGATTGCAATGGGCCCCGGCACATGTTAATGTAATAGAAATAGCAGCAAGGTGTCCAGACGGCAAGACATGGTACACAGATATAAAAGATCTCATTTCGGGCAAGGGGCATCCAACCGAAGCCTCGGGAAAAGAGAGGAGAACACTTCAGAGGTTGGCCTCTAATTTTATCATATGTGGTGGAGAATTATACAGGAGATCGTACGACGGGATCTAGCTCTTGTGTATAGATGAAGATCGAGCCGCTGAAATCATAGAGCAAAGTCATGAAGGTGTCTGTGGACCGCACATGAATGGAAAAATGCTATCAAGAAAGATCACAAGACTTGGGTATTACTGGCCGACGATGGAAGCAGATTGTCATGCTTTTGTAAAGAAGTGTCACAAATGCCAAGTTTATGCTAATCTCATCCATGTGCCGCCATCTCAGTTGCATTCTCTTACATCGCCCTGGCCTTTCTCAGTATGGGGAATAGACATTATTGGGAAGATATTGCCGAAGTCCTCGAGCGGACATGAGTACATTCTGGTTGCCATTGACTACTTCACCAAGTGGGTAAAAGCAGCTTCCTATGCCTCATTATCCTCTGCTTCAGTTGCAAGGTTTATCAGATCAAACATCATTTGCAGATATGGAGTACCACATGAGTTGATTTCAGATAAAGGGTCTCACTTTAAGAAGGAGGTGGCGCACTTATGTGAAGAGTTCAAAATTAAACATCACAAGTCTTCGCCCTATAGAGTGATTTCTTTACAATCGTAATTGTAGCTTGATTATCACAGAACATACTTAAAGAATTAATCTTTTAACGGGTCAATGGAATGTCCAAGATCAGATCTGTTATCCCCTCTGCTTCATCTCCTGCAGAAGCTAGAGCACAAAGTTCTGATTGCATAGATGACAGAGGAATACAAGTCTGTCTCTTTGACTTTCATGCAATAGAGGCTCCACCCAGTGTAAATACATAACCATTGGTAGATTTACTATCTCCTAATTTTGAGCCCCACGATGCATCAGAATATCCTTCCAGGATAAGAGAATGGCCACTATAACATAGAGCACAATGTAGAGTACCCTTAAGGTATCTCATCAGCCTCATAAGAGCATTTAGTGCTCATGGCCAGGATTACTAGTGAAACAACTTAGCATGCCTACCGTAAAGGCTATGTCTGGTCTAGTGCAACTCATTGCATACATGAGACTACTAATCAGTTTAGAATAATCCAACTAACTCACGCTAGCTCCTTCATTAGGTCTCAGCTTTTTCGTATAATCAAACGGTGTCTCAATCAGTTTACACTCACTGTATCCCCATGTAGAAAGTAGTTTCTCAATGTAATGCGCTTGGCTAAGGATGATCCCTTGCATATCAAAACTTGCTTTCATACCAAGAATGGTGTCTACCACATTAAAATCTTTCATGTCAAATTCTTTAGCCAACATTGATTTCACATCACTTACTAGAGATCGGAACCAAGAATCAAACATGTCGTCTACATACAAGCAAATAATTGCAACCTTATTCGACACAGAACGAAAATAAAGGCATTTATCCAAGTAACTAGCCTGAAAACCAAAGCTCTTTACTGCCTTGTCAAATTTTTGATGCCACATTTTAGGTGCTTGTTTAAGACCATACAAAGATTTGTTTAATTTACAAACTTTGTTCTCTAAACCTTTCATGACAAACCCTTCAGGTTGGTTCATGTAGATTTTCTCTGTTAGGTCTCCATTAAGGAAAGCCGTCTTTACATCCATTTCATGCACAACATACTGTTCAATAGATACCAAAGCAAGAAGAATTCTTATCTTAAACAAATGACAGACCGGTGAGTAGACATCAAAGTAGTCTATCCCACTGACCTGAGTATAGCCCTTAGCTACTAAACGTGCTTTATACCGAGCTATGGATCTGTCGGGATTAAGTTTCTTCTTCAAAATCCATTTACAGCCCATAGTCTTAGCCCCTTTTGGCAAATCGACTAGCTGTCAGGTTTGATTTTGTAACAGAGAGCTCATTTCATCATCAATGGCTTCTGCCCATAACAAAGAGTCCGTAGATCTCATCACTTCCTTATAGGATGATGAATCATTCTCTAAATGGTAGGTCACAAAGTCCTCACCAAAGTTCTTGGGTACTCTATCTCTTATAGAAACTCGTAAAGCTTCTGATTCAGAAATCAGTGTAGGATGGGTGTAAAATATATTCTGTCTACGTGCGATTCTGTAACCATCTCAGTATCGTCAGGTATGGTCAAACCATGATCTCTGAGAAATTTATTCTCAAAGAATACTGTTTCTCTAGATTCTATAACCGTATTGGTAGATAGATCCAAAAATCGACTAGCAGCACTATCTTCTACACCACCTAGATAAACACAAGTGTTGGTTCTAGGTCCTACCTAAGGTCTCAAAGGGTCTTGTATCCTTACATAAGCAATACAGGCCCAACTCTTAAGAGTGTCATATCTACAAGAATATTTATGCCATAACTCATAAGGAGTCGAGGTCAATTTAGAGTGTGGCACTCTATTCAGGATTGGATTTGTAGCTAAAGTCGCTTCTCCTTAATAGCTAGTAGGCATGCCAGCTGTCAATACATAGAGTTTAACATTTCAGTTAACGTCATGTTCTTACGTTCAGCTATGCCATTGGATTGAGGCGAGTAAGGAGCAGTAGTTTCAAGTATTACGCCCTAAAAAACACAGAATTCCTTGAACTCTGTCAAAGTGTATTCTCCTCATCTATCAATCCTAATTCTCTTAATTTTAAAGTTCAATTGATTTTCACCACTTCACATCTGTCAAATCTAATCGATGTACCTAATGGTATATTATAAGTTTTAGCAAGTTGAACAATTTTCCTATAGTTCACATGTCCCAATCTTTTGTGTAACAACTTAGGATCAATAAGAGTTCAACTAACCTGACTAACAGTTTCATTTGCTAAACTCAATCTCTACATACCATCGATTAAGAAAGCACAACAAAAATAATAAGAGTTAACAGTTACAGTTACTCTACCACCCAAAAAAGATGAACACATGCCAGCATTGTCTAAAAGACAAATGGAAATTAAATTCTTTTGAATAGCAGGAACTACTTTAACATTTTTTAAAGTTAGTATTTTTCCTGAAAAAAGGACCAGGTTCATAGTTCCAGTGCGAGTCACCTTCGCCTCTGCTCCACTAGCAACTGTAACGGTCTCTTTCGTGGCAACAACATCAACTAAAAGTTTCTTGGAGTTGCAAACATGACACGTGGCTCATGTATCTAACTACCAATCTGAATAAGTACTGGCCTTACCGTTGCCCATCATAGCAACAAAACTCTTAGGCTCAGCCTTGCCCACTGTAGACACTCCAATTTTGCTCCGCTTTAATTAACAAAGAAGTTAGTGTTTCGCTATCCGTTCTTCAGTGTTTCCTATTTCTGTGTCCGCCTCTTATATCTTCTCAATCTTTTCAATCATTTATGCCGTGTTTCGCATTTTTTCGCTAAATGTTGAGAAAGGTTATTCGCGAGAATCCGAGCAAGGGAGAATTCGGACCCGTTTGGTGGGCCCGCATTGAGCATTTCTTTAGATTTGGATCAAGCAGGGGGGCCCGCGCATTGTTTTAATGAAAAATGAGTTTTGAGCCTACTTCGATCCAATGCATAAAGATGTCCATCAAGGGAGCGGTCAAGATCTCAGAGAGGTCATTTTTAACAACCAATTTACATGGTGACCCACTAATCGGATGGTTTGGATCATCTTATAGAGTGGTACGCAGGCATGTCCATCTATATTATAGTGGCCCACCAATCGGTTGGTTTAGATTACCTGATGAAGATAATTTAAAGAGCACAACCTATTTATAATGCAATCTAATCAATTGGATGGATTGGATCGTCACCAGGTGTTAATTTCTAGAGACACAATTTATTTATGCCATGGCCGATCCAATGGACAACTCGGATTATCCCGTGAAAAATGATTTGTGGATCCAACCCGTTCTCATTGCGGCCCATCCAATTAAGCGATTCAGGATTATCCAATGGGAGTGATTTAGGGGGCCCATATTATGAATAATCCAAGCCAATTAATTGATAGCTAGTTATTTGAACAGCTCGGATCGACCCGCCGAAATGATTTAGAGGGGCGCAACTAATTCATATATTGATGCATGTTTAATGGACAATTCAGATTATGCAACGAAAAGGATTCGCTGGGTGCAACTAATTTGCATTGCAGCCCACCAATTAGTTGGTTCGGATGGCTCCATGGGATGGGCCCCATCTTGAGATATACTTGGCAGTCAAACATTGTAAGAAGGAGGTTGATATTCACACCCATGCTTGCATGGTCGGCTAAAAGAAAAAAAAAGAAATAAATCATACATGCAGGATACTACCCCGTTCTCCCTTATTAGGATTCGATACTCAAGGTAAGAATGGGATTTGGGCCAAAAATATCTATCGAAATCTTATCAAAGAGAGGTAAATATAGTGCAATATTTTCTTGCTCACTTGGGGGAAGGGATTTTTTATGGTAATTTCCAAAAAAAGAAAAAAAAAGAAACAATCTCTATTTCTCCTCATCTTCTCGGTGGAAACGGGGGATCCTCTCCAACTCTTGCCTCCCTCTCTCCATCGCCTCTCCCTCTGTTTCCCATCTCCCGCACTCACCCTCTGTTTTTCGTATATCTCACTCTCATCTCTCTCACTCCAGAATCTCATAACAGAGGAGCCGCCGAACGTCTCTCTCCCACTCTCATCTCTCTCACTTGAGACATCCAACAGCAGCCGCTCAACAACTATCTCCATCTTCACTCTCTCATCTCAGATCCCTCTCTATATCCATCTCTGCAGATCTCCCTCTCGCTCCCGCGCTCAACAGCAGCTCTCTCTCTTTCTCTCTGCTTCCCCTCTCCCTCACTCTCCCATTCGGCCTCCCCTTCGCCCCTCTAACTCTTCTCCCTCACTCTCCTTCATCTACCCCCCCCCAAATAGCAGCCTCAAAAAAAATAAAGAAAAAAAAAACAATATATAAAAAAGAAGAAGAAAAAAACAGAGTATCCGATACTCTGTTTTTTTTTCTTTCTCTCTCTCTCTCTCTCTCTCTCTCTCTCTCTCTCTCTCTCTCTCTGTTTTTTAACCACACTCTTTTCACACGGTCTTTAAACTCTACTCCCTCTGTGTTTTTTTTTAACTGCACTCTTCTCTCACGGTTTTAAACTCTACTCTATTTTTTTTTTCTTCTATCACTCCCACCCTCATTTTATCTTTATCCATCTCTCTCAAACACTCTACCACTCTCACAACTCCCAATCACCCTCTCTCCCTACCTCTCTCTCCCCATTCACAGTGGGAAAAGCAAAGAAAAAAAAAACAAGGAAAAAGAAAAAGAAAAAGGAAAGAAAGCGGAGCGAATTGCACGTCGGTGAGATTTTTCAGATTTTTCGGCTCTCGGATTCGGCGGGGATCTCCACCATAGGTAGGTACACTGTTCTCGAATTTTTCCCGAATTATTTGGTATTTTTTTAGATTTTTGCATGATTTTTAAGCATTTAAATGAATTTAATTCAATATTAAATGTGTGTGCTTAAATTCATGATCTGCATGGGTGTTTCAATTCCATTTCATCCCAAAATTTAATACAATGATCTACTTAAATAGACTAAAATAACTAACGGATCGGATCGGACATTGGATCAAAGGTTTTCGAAAATTTGAGTGAAGAGTGGTATTTTATTTAAAATAATGGCTGAGTAATTACGAAATTCGAAAAAATAGCCATATCTGGATGATCTATTTTTTCGAATTTTAAATTTTTCTTGTGTTCATCACATCAGAACAAGATTAAAGGACGTTTTCCGAAGTCGTAATTTTCTCGAAAATCGTGTTTTAAAAATAGAAAACTCTTCAAAATATCTTTTTAACGAAGAAAAATAAATTATATATTAACCGGATTCTAAAATTAATGAAATTTCGTGGGAAAAATAATATGATACTGATACATTCTACCATGAGTTGTTTAGAATTTTTAGAATTTGTTTGGTATATTATTTTATGCTTTCTTTGAAAATTATCAGATTTTGGGGGAATTTTTACTGACCTCAGACCAGAGATAAAATTGTCAAAATTTTGACAGCAGTCTTAACTTTTATATTTCTTGTTGTTGTAAAATTTTCAATTGGTTTGGAGCTTGTTTCATGTGGGATGTAGTGTTAATTCATAATCTGGTCTGAAAATTGAAAAATCCGAAATTGATAATAAATAGTTTCTAAAATTCATGAACATCTCACACCATGCTATGTTTACTTATATCTTTCTACTGTAGAAATTTCAATGAATTTAGATTTCTATTTCTAGTAGTTTCTGTGTTATTTTTGCAATCTGGTCTTATTATTGTTAAATCAAAATTAAATATGAGCTTAATGTAAAAATATGCAAAACTCTTTTAATAAGCTACATCTCATCATATCTTGCTGCTGTAGAAGTTTCAACTCATTTTGAATTCGTTTACAATAATTTCACTTGTAAAATCACTCATATGGTTTAAAATTGATAAAATCCATTGAAATATTGAAATTAATTGAAATTCATCTGAAAATCTCTAAAGAACCTTAAATCTCTGTCACATATTAATTCCTTAATCCATTGAAACAGAAATCTTAGGATCTTTAGATTTTCCTGGAAAAATGGTCAGTGCATCCATAATCGTATCCCAATTGCAACCGATCTTTGACAATTTGAATATTTAAGCTATAGCATGTTGTTGGCTCCGAGGTTACTGTCCACGGAAATCCTGAGATATGCTAGTCAATAAGATGCTATAACCTAAGTATTAAATTGCGCAAGGAAAGAGCGCACGATTCCCTTCCTTGGATGCTATTCTAGGCCGAAATTGGTGAATCCTAGAACCATTGGTATTCCTTAAATGTCCAGAAACCAAAAATCCTTGAAATCTGAAATTAATTACCCTCAAGAACTTGAGTCGATGTGTCTCGTGTCTTTCGGAACCATTGGATTATGGTTTCCGTCGTAAGAACCATTAGAGCCCAATTTAGGAACACTGGTGTCAGGTCGTGTACTAGGTTTTAGGGAGTCTTAGGTTTTAGGGAGTCCTAGAGTTAGGAGTCCAGCCTCATCACGGACGCTTGCTACGGATAGCAACCGTACCCTAGGTCTAGTTACACTAGTCACCCAATCTTTCCCTAGGACAAGCCTAGTAAACTAGGATATAGGCTAACCTGCATTAGTCTAAGGGACAACTTGCATTTAGATAAGAATCATATAGCATCTTAGATGAAATCCTAGGATAATAAAATTCTCAACTTGAATTAAATAACTCCTCTTAAAACTGTTGAAACAGTCAAATCAGTCTAGATCGGTGTCTTAGTTGAGTTAGGCATAAGTAGCTTAGCTTAGGTGCACCGAACTACGTCGATTCTGATCCCAGTGAGGCTTGGGTACGTAGGCAGCTTGGAGTCTGATGGCATACCAACCGCGAGTCGGCTCCACAACAAATTGTGGGGTTTTGTATATTAATTTTCTTGTAAATTCTTAATTAAATCACTTAGGATTTTCCATGAAATTAGAATTTTAGGAGAACATTCACTTAGATTGAATTCAAACAAATTAAGAAGTCAAGATAAACATTTAGGATCTGCATTGAAATTAGATCATAGGATGCATGCCACATAGTTCGCACATTAACAAAGAGTTGAATGAGCCATTTAAAATAAATTTAAAAGAGTTAACTTTTGTAATTGAAGACCGATTATCGGGCAGGAATGGTGCATGTGGTGGATAACTCCCATACCTTCCATTCTTGTAACCAGGTAGCGAGTCTAGATTTCTGGTTAATTATGGGTCCTAGATCCCACATCTAGGTGGCGACTCTGTCACTCTCTTTTGTGTGGAATTCGGATTGCCTTAGTGATCCCAAGTTCACATAAAAGATGAATTAAAACCAATAATAAAATGCACACGCCAATCGCGTGGGTACGAGAGACCAAGAGAGAAGGCGTGGCGGCTCGCGCCCCACCCCTCTCGCGGGATCGGGTCCCACACCCACCATCATATGAGCTTCTTTCTGTGGTGTGCCAGATTTAGGCGTCTTAGGTAGCTGACAATCTGTTGCAAAGTGACCACATTTCCCACAGTTGTGGCAGTTGCCCTGAAAGATAGTCTTTTGGCCTCCAACTTGGGATTGTCACTTTTAGGTGACTTGAATTTCTTAGGAAATTGCTTGGGATTTGATACCGCGTTAGCAGCAGAGTGTTGCTGTCTAACCATCTCCAAGTTATTCCTGGCTCGATTCTCATTTTCGATTCGAATGAATCGTTTGATATCATCCAGTCCCACTTGCTCATTTTTCCTATTCATTTCAGTTTTAAAAGAATGACAATTGAGATTCATTAACTTCTTCATTCGTGTCAGCAAAGGTACACAAAATGGCGTAAAAACAATTCATATATTGTAGACCGAATTAAGTCTTTCGCTTCCATGAGTTAAACTTAGATCCTCCAAACGATTGAAGTTTGATCATCTCAAACAGAATAGTGTTCTTTTCCATTGTATAAAATAGATAATAGTAAAAAGTGGAAAGAGTGCACCTGATTGGGTATCGCGAGATTTCAAATCGCGTACCAAATCCAAGAAACGAATTCAAGAACCAAATCTCGAGAACAGAGGTGAGAGATCCAACCGGCGCCAAGAAATTCAACAGGCAACAAGAGGCCGATGTGTTGCAGATTTCTCGCCCTTCTCCTCTCTTTTTTTAATTACTAATCCCCTTCTCCAAGAGCTGGAACAGCACCCTCCAAGTATCCGACCAACAAGCTTTGGAAAAGTGGAGCCAAGAAGGATGCTCGGTTTTATTCAACCACTAGTAGCTTAAAATTGCCATCTGCCGAAGAACAGGGGAATCAGACCTTAAAAAAAAATTGATCAACCACTCAAACAAGATTACTAGTTATTTTTTTCGAAGGAGTGGCCGAAAATCCTTGAACGTGCCACTATGAAGCACACGAGAGAGAAAGAGAGAGAGAGAGTGCTAGACGTCCTCTCTTGTGATAGAGTTGATGAACGATTATGTTTTTTTTATTCAAATGGAACTGTGGCTGAAAGAATAAAAAATTCTGAATTCTTTCACACGAGAAAGCGAGAGCAAGGGGAAGAAGAAGTAATTGTCCCTTACTGGTTCTTAATCCCAACTACACCCAAACAAAATCTGTGGGAGAAGAAACCCACTTGCAAAAATGAATTTTTGAGGCCACGCCTAAACCGATTTTTGTGGAATTGAAGAGAAAGTAACACCCTCAAATAATATAGTCGGTTTCTCAAGTCGGTTGTTCAAGATGGTTTCAACAGATCAAAAATAGAGTGAAATTGTAACAAATCTCAATTTCAATCTCAATCGTCAGAATTGGTGAGAGACCTGATTCCACCAAAAAATCCTCTTTCTGCATCCCTATTGCAGAATCGCATAGAAGAAAAAAAAGAGAACGTTGATGAAGAAACCCACGTCAAAATCTTGGAGGGGGCAAACTTTAATTGGTTCCAAGAGGGTGGAGAGAACCCACACCCAAATCTTCTTGAACGTGACACGAGAGAGAAAGAGGCCGACCAACCAAAAATTAGGGTTCCTGTAAGCCCAAGGGTGCACATAGGTTCAATCATTCACCTTACCGTCTTGTTTTGATGCTAGCAAACACAAATTTATTAGCATTGACAGACTAATGTGTCGCTTTGAGATGTTGTGTTGTATAGAACTTTCATGTCATAATCGCCATTACACAACTCTTCACAACACATGACTTGTGGATCAAGGATCAAAGGAACCAAGAGCTTGGACCAACAGTGAAGACATCCTCATTTGAAGATGTTCAAGTAAAGAAGCTCATCATGAAGAAGATCCCACAAGTTCCCTAAGCAAGTGTCAAGAAGAAACTTGGTGTTTAACAAGTCATTGGTGACACCTCATGCATCTCACAATATGCAGTGAAGATTGGAGAATGTCACAAGAGCCAAGACAAAGTCAAGATGTTCACCCAAGCCGAAGAAGTCCAAGAAAGTGCAAAGGAGCCAAGACATTCTAAGAAAACTCAAGGTTCTTATTTTTAGAATGTATTTGGAGTCCTCTTGATTTTATATAAAATGCACTTTCAAAATGGTTTTCATACTTAACATTTTACATCTTTAAAAACCATCAACACACCCAAAAATGTGTTTGAAAACCTTGGACTAAAGCCCAAAGACCATAGCCCAAAAGCCTCTGGATTTTAAAGTTAAAATAAAATTTTACTCAGGGCCGGTCGACCGGGGCAAGCGGGACGACCGCTGATACGTTTCTGTTTCAAACAGAAACAATCCAGTATGGTGTGGGCGGTCGACCTCCATGGGTCTGGTCGACCGCGATAGTGTTTTGAGCGAAAATTTAATTCAAACAGTAAGCCCTCGCCAGGCAACTGCCATTGGGCCGGTCGACCGCGCCGGTATGAATTTTGAATTTCAAAAGAAGAGCCCGATAAGGACGGTCGACCGCCGTTCCTCGGTCGACCGCCGCGATTGAGAAATAGATCAGTTGGGCTTTTGCAGGTTCACTTTTTCAACCCTGTAAATTACAATTTTACCCCCAACGGTCATATTTTCTTGTGGGCTATATATACACTATCAAAAACCTTTCTACACAACCTTTTGCAAGATCAAATCCCATCTTCCTGGACCTAAACTTTTTTATGAAAGTTTAAACCTCTTTGAACTTGTAATTTTACATTCTATCAAGAGGATCTCCATAGGCTTTACATTTGTATATATTCCTTGGAGAGTTTGTGAGCTTTAAATGTTGTAATCAGCCTATCAAGAGGCATTGAGAGTTTCTTTCTTTTTATTTCTTCATTCTATGTTTGAGGGTCTTTGATTTGGCCTGGAAAAAAAGGTAAATCAATTGTACGAGGAAGGTGTCCTCGGAAAGGCTTCGTGCAGAAAAGGGTGTGATCCCTTTGAAGAAGGAGTTGGTGTAAGGCTTTGAGATTCGCCCTTTGAAGAATCTTATTGGTTAGTGAAGAATCCCAAGGAAGAAAACTTGGAAGAGTGGAGTAGGTCAAGTGGTAACCGAACCACTATAAATCTTGTGCCTTGTGGATGCTTTCTTTTTCTCCTTCTCATTTGCACATTGTGGTGATTGGTAATCTCTAACCCAACTTATGTCTATGTTTTAATTGAACAAGGGTTAGTGAATGCATATTTAAAGTAACATCCAAACCGTAGCTCTTAATATCCTTATTGATTGATCAAGGGTTAAACTTGTTAAGGCTTGAAATTCCAACAATAGGCCCAAATATTCTTAATGGCAACTTAGGAGGAGGGAGATTAGGTTAATTGTAAAAACAAATTTTTACCCTTTTGAAAACTTTTAACCCACTTAAAGATTAAGAGATCAAAAAACAATTTAAGCAACTAAGTTAAATCTAAAGTGCAAATTCAAATAAAAGAGCAAGAGTCAAGAAAGAATGCACCCGAGATTTAAAGTGGTTGTGTCCTCAAACACGAGGCCTACTCCACTCCACCAACCCAACACGTTGATAGCTTCACTATGTTGATCTTCTTAACCTTGGCGAAGACCGGTGCTAATTACAATCTCCAATAGCTTTAACCTTGGTGGCAATCCTCACCACGGAGAGAGGGCTTCGCTTCTCCGAACACTCGCCCAAATACACGGTTTATCAAGAAAGAAAGAACAAAGAAAAAGTCTCTTCCAAAGGGTTACAATCTTGAAGAAGATGTACAAATGAGAGCCTATGATCCAAATCCTAAATCTAGAGGATGAGAGGCATAAATGAGTTTGATTCACTCTTAGGATCTTCAATTAAGGTTTTAGAGTGTTAGGATTGATATTTGGGAAGTTTAGAATTCACATATATGTAGAAAACCCAAAATATGACCGTTTGGGGGCATAGTCGTAGTTCTGTCGAAAACCCCAACGGATATAATTTTTCACTCGACATAGTGTTCTCGAAGTCCCGAGAATTTCTCTCGGAGTTCCGGGAATACAAACAGAAGATGAAAAATAGTTACTGGACCATCTCTCGGAGTTCCGAGAATTCTCTCGGAGTTCCGAGAAGCCTATTTCTAGCAGGTTTTTCAATTCTGTTTATGGCTTCAAGGGTTTCCAATTCTATACTTAGATGAGATTGTTATGAGGGTTCCAAAATGTTGGAACACCACAAGGACAATCACTTAAACATGTTAATCCGTTTAGGGGTGTATGATTACTTTATTTATGCTTCTCGAAACCTAAACTAGGATTGGATCTTTACAATCTAAAAGACTTCAAGGAGAATGATCTTCACTTGCATTGCATCAAGTCTTCTTGCGCTTTGGATCGTTGATGACTTTGGCCTTCCAAATGTGGTCCAATTAGAGCTTCTTGGCCTCAATCCAAGCAACCTTGATATAGAACAATCATGATCTACAACTTAAGACAGTCAAACACATTAGTGATATAAAATCACTTGAGTTTGGAATCATCAAAAGAAGATGGGAATGCCAAGGTAGGAACCATTGGGTTTACAATCTCCCCCTTTTTATGATGACAAGCACAAGGATTTTCCAATAAAAGCAAACATATTTTTCTTACTCTAAATTTTTCTTACTCTAGATTGTTCTCCTCCTTTGTCGTCAACAAAAAGATGGAAAAAAAATCAAGTGATAAAAATTTTCAATTTTAAGCTCCCCCTTTTTCAAAGAAAAAATCAAACATTGAACTCCCCCTATTTGGGATACTAATTCAACACAAGAGGGGAGTTTTAAAAATCATAATTGAATGATATTCAAATTTAAGTGCAAGCCCCTAATCTAAAAACAAATTTGAATAGAATCATGTGGGGGCTTTGGGAACCCAAGCTTTCTTGGTCCCACCACAATCCCTAATCTTAGATGCACATTGGAATTGATAGCGACCATAAGTTCCAGAATAATGGCATCTAACATGAGGGTTAGATAGACTAGTCTTATCATAAAACATATCCTTAGGTCCATGACTAGCTTTCTTCAAGATTATGTTAATGATTTTATCACCATTTAAAAATCCATGAAGATGTAATCTTAATCTTTCATTTTCATTATGAAGATGGGTTATTTGATTCAATAAATCACTATTGTCATCTTCATAACATTTGGAAGAGCTTGCCACATTTTGGAATTTAACTAATTGGCAAGATTTCTCATCCAAACTACCCTTAAGGGTTTCAATCTCAAGTTTAAGATTTTCAATTTGTACTTGAGCTTGAGATTTGGAAGAAGATTATTCATTTTTCAAAATATCAAGTTCATTTTCTAATTTGGAAATAGATTTCTTAAGAACTTTATTTTTTGAAATTTGGGAATGCAAAGTATTACATAATTCATCATAAGATATGTTTCCACTATCACTACTAGATGAACTATGAGAAGGGTTTGAATTTACCTCATCTTCATGCGTGAGTGCCATTAAGCAAATCATCTTTATTTGCTTCCTTTTCACTTGAGCTCTTGCTTGAAGCGCTTTATGCATCCCAAGCGGCTACAAGACCTTTGTTCTTCTTCCAATCATTCATCTTTCCTTTGTACTTTGAGGATGATGACTTGAGAAGTGGACACTCCGGTCTTTTGTGTCCCGTCTTCTTACAATTGTAACATCTTATTCTACCCTCTAAGTCACTTTCTTTTTCTTCTTTCTTCTTCTTTTTATCTTTCTTGTGCTTCTTTTTCCATAAGCTTTTGAATTTGCTTAATGCTTCTTCTTCATCACTATCCGACTCGCTTGAGGAAGATGAGTCCGCCTTGGAGGCTTTGAGTGCTAGAGACCTACTCTCTTTTTCTTTTGGCTTCTTCTCCTCTTGTCGTCTAGTGAGGAGCATCTCATGAGTGATAAGAGATCCTAAAAGCTCCTCCATAGTGAGCTTAGAGAGATCCTTTGATTCTTGTACGGCGGTAACCTTTGGATCCCAATGTAGAGGAAGTGACCTAAGCAACTTACCCACAAGCTCATCATTCGGAAAAGATTTACCAAGATTAGCTAATTCATTTGTGATTTTAGAAAATCGGGTAAACATTTCAAAAATGCTTTCATTTAAATTCATTCTAAACATTTCATATTTGCTCTTTAACAAGTTTACTTTGGAATCCTTGACTTGAGATGTTCCCTCATTGGTAATGGCAAGGGTATCTCAAATAACCTTGGCGGAATAAAAAAGAGCTACCCTATTAAACTCCTCCGTACGTAAGGCACAAAATAAAGAATTAATAGCTTTGTAATTCAAGTTTGCTTGCCTTTTCTCAACAACATTCCATTCTTCAAATAGCTTGGAAGGCAAAGTGTATCCATTGTTAACAATATGCCAAAGCTCCACATCTATCGAAAGAAGATAGATGCGCATCCTTGTCTTCCAATGTCCATAGTTGGACCCATCAAAGAAGGGAGGTGTAGTTGTGGAATGCCTTCCGGAAGTCTGGTTCCAATGTTTGCCATTTCACAAATAGAGAAGTTGTCAACGATCTTTCCCTTGTTAGATTTAGAAAAATCTTACCAAAGTTCAAAAAATCCAAATTAAGTGCCAAGGCTTTGATACCAAGTGAAATTCCAACGATAGGCCCAAATATTCTTAATGGCAACTTAGGATGAGGGAGATTAGGTTATTGTAAAAACAAATTTTTATCATTTTGAAAACTTTTAACCCAATTAAAGATTAAGAGATCAAAAAAATATTTAAGCAACTAAGTTAAATCTAAAGTGCAAATTCAAATAAAAGAGCAAGAGTCAAGAAAGAATGCACCCGAGATTTAAAGTGGTTCGGTCCTCAAACACAAGGCCTACTCCACTCCACCAACCAAACACGTTGATGGCTTCACTATGTTGATCTTCTTAACCTTGGCGAAGACCGTTGCCAATTACAATCTCCAATAGCTTTAACCTTGGTGGCAATCCTCACCACGGAGAGAGGGCTTCGCTTCTCCGAACACTCGCCCAAATACACGGTTTATCAAGAAAGAAAGAACAAAGAAAAAGTCCCTTCCAAAGGGTTACAATCTTGAAGAAGATGTACAAATGAGAGCCTATGATCCAAATCCTAAATCTAGAGGATGAGAGGCATAAATGAGTTTGATTCACTCTTAGGATCATCCAATAAAGTTTTAGAGTGTTAGGATTAATATTTGGGAAGTTTAGAATTCACATATATATAGAAAACCCAAAATATGACCGTTTGGGGCATAGTCGTAATTCTGTCGAAAACCGCAACGGATATAATTTGTCACTCGATATAGTGTTCTCGGAGTTCCGAGAAATTTTCTCGGAGTTCCGAAAATACAAACAGAAGATGAAAAATAGTTACTGGACCATTTCTCGGAGCTCCGAGAACTTTCTCGAAGTTCCTAGCTCGGAGCTCCGAGAATTCTCTCGGAGTTCCAAGCAGCCTATTTCCAGCAGGTTTTTCAATTCTTATTTGGGCTTCAAGGGTTTCCAATTCTATACTTAGATGGGATTGTTATGAGGATTCAAAAATGTTGGAACACCACAAGGACAATTACTTAAACATGTTAGTCCGTTTAGGGGTGTGTGATTACTTCATTTATGCTTCTCAAAACCTAAACTAGGATTGGATCTTTACAATCTTAAAGACTTAAAGGAGAATGATCTTCACTTGCATTACTTCAAGTCTTCTTGCGCTTTGGATCGCCGATGACTTTGGCCTTCCGAATGTGGTCCAATTAGAGCTTCTTGGCCTCAATCCAAGCAACCTTGATATAGAACAATCATGATCTACAACTTAAGACAATCAAACACATTAGTGATATAAAATCACTTGAGTTTGGAATCATCAAAAGAAGATGGGAATGCCAAGGTAGGAACCATTGGGCTTACAAGGCTTAATGTGTAAATTGATTTTAGTAACTCAATTAATTAAGCCCCAAATTTCTAAGTAGCCAATTCACCCCCCCCCCCCCTTCTTGGGTTGTCACCTTGTATTTCAGTTTCAAAAGAAAAATGCTTCAAGATTGTTAGAGGTAATTAGGTCAAGCAAGAGGTTGCTTGAAGCATTACACCCAAGGTATCTAGTTTGGAATAACAAGTTTGTTGCCTCCAACCCCTATATATATATATATATATATATATATATATATATATATATATATATATATACACACACACACACACACACACACACACGCTAGGGTTAATAGACTTTAGCCCATGTAGGCCCACTACACCGGTCCATTATCTTATTGGGCTTATATTAGAGCATAATAGGGTTATATTATATACCCAACAAAATAATGATGGTTATCTGAATAAGCCTTGTTCCCTTATGAATTTATTATTTATTGGTTCCTGAAGAAGTCGCTTCACCAGAACCAGCCTAAGCCTATATGGACATCAGACCTTGTCCAACAACCAATTACAGTAAAAGCTTAAGCTGCTAGAGTTTGTGTTATTTAATCATTTATACTTCAACACTCCCCCTCACATTTGACCCCTCTTTTTCTTGGGTTGGTCGTACATGTGGATTTTTCAAGGAGTTGTTGGGTTTTTTAACCCAAGATCACCTGCCTTGAGGCAATAGCTCTGGTACCATTTCAAACAACCAATTACTCTAAAAGCTTAAGATGTTAGAGGTTGTGTTGTTTAATCATTTATGCCACAACAAGTCTTACTGGTTTTGTTTAGCGGCATTGTTTCTAGATGCAACTTGCGTTCTCTTTTGGTTCTATTCCAGGTAGCTGACACTACAGATGATGACTATGTTGTCCCCTCAATATTTTCTCAATGGAGTTATTCAAAAACATGCTTTCTAGTTGTAAACAAGTAGGTCTCTATTTTCCAAGGCTGGTGAAAGATGAATCCTCAACTTATTTTTGGCCTTCATGCATGTATTTGCAAGCAATTTAATGGCATGATACTTTCTTGTGAGATAGTTTCTTTACTAGAAACCTTTACAATTAGTTTTTAGAGAAGTGTATGTATTGTTAATTTACTCATTCAATGATAAAGAAGTTATTATCAATGCAAATTTATCTTGGATGGGTTTATTCCAATGTCATGCCTATCTTTGTAGATGTTGTTTCTTTTTTCGGGACTCTATTGATTCACATCATCACTGCACGCATGAGTGTGCACATACATTCATTTTCTTCTTTATTTTTCATTTTTACTTTTTTATTTTATTTTATAAAGGGACTGCAATTTGCGCATGCCTATATTATTGCAAACATAGCTTTTTAAACCATATGATTCACGATTTAAATCATATGATTAAAATTGAATCGAGGGTTGAATGATTCAAATTTGAAGGAAGAATCATTTTCTGTAAAAATTGCAAACTCTCTCTCTCTCTCTCTCTCTAAGTAAATTGAAAAAATAAAAAATAGAAGTGGTGAAAGTAGGACTTTAGTTCTAATCAAGCAAACTCTCTCTCTCTCTCTCTCTCTCTCTCTCTATATATATATATATATATATATATATATATATATATATATATATATATATATATATATATATATAAGGAAAATGATTGTGAGCTTGAAGCTCATATAACTTATATGAGCTTGAGGGCCCAAACACATGGGTCCCACATTTTTTGTGGTGATCCAAACCAGTCATTTGAAAGGCCCCATCATAGATAGGGTGTGTACCAAAAACCAGCTCCATTGGATCATCCTATCCCCTCCAAAAGCGGAGGGCAAAAATGGGCAGATTTGTGGCAAACGGTGTCTGTCCATTTTGCCCTCCACTTTTGGATGGGTTAGGATGATCCTATGGAGCCGATTTTTTGTACACACCCTATCTATGTAAGGGCCTTTCAAATGAATGCTTTGGATCATCCTAACAATGTGTGCCCACATGTGTTTGGGCCCTCAAGCTCATATAAGCTATATGAGCTTCAAGCTCACAATCATTTTCCTCTATATATATATATATATATATATATATATATATATAGAGAGAGAGAGAGAGAGAGAGAGAGAGAGAGGAAATTGTCTCTACTTGATCAAATAGATAACTTATCTACTCCATTGGCTAGAAACATAGGGGCCCCACATTGTTTGGATGATTCAAAGCATTCATTTGATAGGCCCTCACATAGATAGGGTGTGCCCAAAAAATTACCTCCATAGGATCATCCCAACCCTTCAATTTGTGGAGGTTTAAATGGATGGGTAAAAACCTCCACAAATTGAAGGGTTGGGATGATCCTATGGAGCTGATTTTTTGGGCACACCCTATCTATGTGAGGGCCCATCAAATGAACGGTTTTCATCACCCAAAAAATGTGGGCCCTCACTGTATTTTAAGCCGAAGGAGTAGATAAGTTATCTACTCGAAGGTTTTTACCCATCCAGTTTAACCTCCACAAATCGAAGGGTTGGGACGATCCTATGGAGCTGATTTTTGGGGCACACGCTATCTATGTGAGGGCCCATCAACTGAATGATTTGCATCACCCAAACAATGTGGGCCCTCACTGTATTTTAAGCCGACGGAGTAGATAAGTTATCTACTCGATCTAGTAGATACACTTTTCTCTCTTTCTCTCTCTCTCTCTCTCTCTCTCTCTCTCACACACACACACACACGCACATATATATATATATATATATATATATATATATATATATATATATATATATATATATATATATATATATATCCTTGATGGAAGAAGAAGATAATGCAGGCTAAAACTACCAAGAACGTGGGGCGTGGAACAAGTCCCTCTTTCTTCAACTTCTACTTTCATCATCTTATTTGTAGCCTATTTGTAAGACATCAAATCTTGCTTGATTGGCTTGATTTTGGTACCATTAGAAAGGTTTTTCGATTACCTATCTAAGTATTCTAAGATCACTCGATTTGGACTTGATTTGAGGAAGTTATTGATGATTTACGGACGTGGTACGTGACGTTTATGGGATTTATATTTTAGGGTTATTTAGTCAAGTTTTTAGCTTTTATTTGAGTTATTTTAGATAGATGAGTGAGATTAATTGCTTAGCTCTTAAGTTAGCTTTTTGGATTTCTTTTTCTTATAAATAGATATGTTATCAAAGCATTGAAAGGGACTTCTTTGAATGATTGAATGAAAGTTTCCCTTTAGTCTTTTGAGTTCTTTGAGAACTTTTAGGTTGCTAGGATTAGCCCCTGCCAGATTACTTTTTTCAGTTTCGCTCTGAGAAACTCAACTTCGTCAAGATCAAAGTAAATCTCATCCCCTTCGATGCTGATCGAAGTATTCCATTCCTTACATCAGTGTTCAAGGGATTCCTTTTCTTT
This sequence comes from Tasmannia lanceolata, assembly GCF_043159265.1. Taxonomy (NCBI): domain Eukaryota; kingdom Viridiplantae; phylum Streptophyta; class Magnoliopsida; order Canellales; family Winteraceae; genus Tasmannia; species Tasmannia lanceolata. The sequence continues at coordinate 5,619,807 of NW_027518721.1, forward strand.
ATTTTTTCTATTTGTCCTCTGCTTCTAGGAAAAGAGGAAAATCTGAATTTGACTTCATAGTCGGTATCAGAGCAGATTCTTTTCCTGGGTTGAAAATTTTTTGTAGCAAAAAACATGTGGATTTGCTATGGCTGCAAATTACCTTCAATCACTTCAAAGGAGACTTGTTGAATGTCAAGAATGGGAGGCTTGAGATCATTTTCTTGTTATTTATAGCAAGAAATTGGGAATCACGGCCAATGATGTATATTCAGATGATGGATATTTAATAGCCGCTAAAAGTTCAGATAATGAGTCATTGGCTTTTGATGGTGGCAAAGTGACCAATGAAATACTTAAAGCGATGATTGATGTTCCTTATGAAATCAGGAATGAAAAACCAAAAGAAATTGGATCTGGCCTCATATTAGGTGATTCAATGGAGATTGAAGGGATGGGTGATTGAAAAAATATTACATCGATTTTTGTCCATTTATATTGATCCATTTTTTTGAATGGTATTATATTGATCCATTTTTATTAGATCATACATTGAAGCCTACATTGAATATTTATAAATTCAAGCCGATTCAAGATATTATCTTTTTGTCCTTGGGATTAGGTAGCAGGTCTGATCATCATGACTTTCAGTTGTCAAATGTTCTTTGGTACTTCAAAACTCGAGGACGAGTTTTCTTGAACCAGGGGAGAATAATGCTGGCTAAAACTACCAAGAACGTGGGGCATGGAACAAGTCCCTCTTTCTTCAACTTCTATTTTTGTCATCTTATTTGTAGCCTATTTTTTATGCATCAAATCTTGTTCATTTGACTTGATTTTGATACCGTTAGAAAGGTTTTTTTTATTGCCTATCTAACAATCCTAAGATCACTTGATTTGAACGTGATTTCGGGAAGGTATGGATGATTTACGGCTGTGGTATGTGTCTATTATGCGATTTCTATTTTAGGGTTATTTTAGTTAAGTTTTTAGCTTTTATTTAAGTTATTTTAGATCGATGACTGAGAATAGTTGCTTAGGTCTTAAGTTAGCTTTTAGGGTTTCTTTTTCTTATAAATAAATTTGTTATCAAAGCATTGTAAGGGACTTCTTTGAATGATTGGATGAAAGTTGGCCTTTAGGCTTTTGAGTTATTTGTGAACTTTTGGGTTGCTAGGATTAGGCCACGCGTGGTTGGGCCTATAGCTCAACTGGTTGAGGCTTTGTATCTCAACCTTGAGGTCATAGGTTCAATCCCAGCTCACCTACCAAAAAAGGGATTAGCCCACGTTAGAGTATTTTCCAGTTCCGCTCTGAGAAACTCAATTTCGATGGGATCGGAGCAAATCTAATCTCCTTCGACGGTGATCGAAGTATTCTACTCCCTATGGCGGTGTTTGAAGGGGCCCTTTTCTTATTTATTTTATCTATTTTTTCTCCATTGCTAGGAAAAGATTTTGTCTCCGCTGCTAGGAAAAGAGGACCCTCTGGGTTTTCCGACTACATCAGAAGAGAGATAAACAAGAGCTGAATCCTTATCATGAAGGGGTCCTTGGTTTGAGAAGGAAAAGTTTTGGATCGCCATTGGAAAGAGTACCCTAGGTTCTAAGCGACATGACTGGAGAAAAGCTTCTGCATATTACTCTGTAATTAAGTTTAATTAACAGTGAGTATTTTGGAAGCTTCCATGGCAAAAGATGACCACCTGTACTATCTCTCCATTAATATGTACAATATATAGAACCGTGCATTAATTTGGAGAAGATCGAATTATCTATAGAAGAGGAAAAGAAGAGAAATGGCTATGTGATTGATCATTGATGTAGGTCAGATGTGTGGTTCAGCGGAAGCTTTACATTGAATTGAATTTCAGAAAATTACAGCAGCTACATGTGAATTCCATGGAGAATACTCATCGAAAGTAAATAGAAATATGAATTTTATAGAGAACAGATATGATATAAGATGAAATTTTTTCCATCAAAAGTAGAGTGGTAGTGGAAAGGACTTTTACTTGCCGAGAGGACTTCTAGCCAAATCCTAGAGGAATTCCAAATGAACGTCAACAAATTACAAAAGCAAGGGGCTTGACGCCCAATCATCCCTATAAGCTCTTCAATTCTTTAACATAAAAGCTACTCAAATGAGATGGCTAGACCTCTATTTATTGAGGGATGGAATGCATGAGAGATTGCCACTTGTCCATGGGCCCTAGTGGTCCCAAAATGTTAAATGCCATAGCCTCAACTATCTCATGTATGTGCCCCCACTAACTTGCCACCTCGTCAAGCCCCCACTTCTTCCGTATTATAATATTACCCCTCGCTACAGTAGCCTCTCAACAGACACTTATTATAACAATTTCCTCACTGCAAAGTAAGAAAACCACTAAATGACAGCTAGTACTCTATTTGTCAATCCTAGGGACTTTGATTGGAGACTCTTTACAGATCAACATCCCCCTTAGAAAAGAACTTTACCTCAAGCTCGGCTCCGCTGAAAAGGAGTGTAGACTCAAGTCAGGACATGTCTGGATGTCGTCCCTCGCTAACCGACGAAAGGCAATGTGATGTCAATACCGGGTCGAAGACCAAAGTGGCCAAAACAAGGCCTGTCACTCGGGACCCAACGGTCTCCATAGGTAGGTATCTCCATGCAATTATCCCCTACCAACCCAGACCGAATGGCATTGGTTCCGACCTTTCCCTGTCAATATATAAGAGGCTCATCCCTGTGTGTACAATCTCCATAAATCCAAAGGGCCTCTACTGTAATAATGTTAGCTTAATAACAGGTCCACCACTGGCACGGTGAACATCAAAAGATCCACTACCATATCAACAACATCTGTTGCAGTCTCTACCTAGTAACCTGATCATACGTCTGGCGATTACCAAAGACCAATTGATCCTTTGTATCATGCTCGACAACCACTGGCTCTGCACCTGAGGTCCTCAAGAGTAGGGGTACAACTTGGGTCGGGCTCAACCTGATTTTGGCTCGGATTGGATTAGCATTTCCTCATCTCGGGTTGGGTTAGGGTTGGGAAAAGCCAAAACCCGATTTAATTTCGGGTTGGATCAGGGTTGAGGCCTTGGCAACCTGGCCCGACCCAAACCCGACCTTCGTCCTCTAATTTTATCATGATTTCTTTTCGGTTATTTTTTTTCTTGTGTTTTTCTGTTTGGCCCTAGGTGAACCCGAACCCAAACTGTTTCAACCCGACCCGATTTCAGGTTAGATTAGTTGGGTTAGGGTTGAGCTATTTAGAGGAAGGTTGGGTTAGGGTTGACCATTCTCAACGTCAAGCCCGGGTTGGGTCGGGTTAGGGTTGAGGGAATGCTAGCTCGGGTTGGGCTAGGGTAGGCCTCAACCTGATCCAACCCGACCCGAGTTGCACCCCAACTCAAGAGAAAACTCTCTGGCTCACTAGCTATATCAACGCATCTATCTGCCCCAAGTAGTCCATCTCCATCTTCATTAACAAAAATGAAGACAAGAAAAAGGAAATGATGGACAGATCTAAGAATCCATAACAGAGCCAATGCTAAATATTTTAGGATCTGCAAGAAGTCAAAATTCTTGCAAAAACATAGCTCTGATACCAGATCTGATGTGCAGTCCAGCGGAAGCTTTATGTTGAATTGAATTTCAAAAAATTACAACAAATAAATGTGGATTCCATGGAGAACATTTAGGGAATACTAAGCAGAAATCTGAATTTTATAGAGAATAGATATGTTATAAGATGGAATTCACCTCTTTCCTACTTGGAAATCACAAGTAGAGTAGTAGTGAAAAGAAGGACTTGTACAAGCCGAGAGGACTTCTCGCCAAATCCAAGAGGAATTCCAAAGGAACGCAAACAAGTTATAAAAGCAAAGGGATGGACGTCCAATCCTCCCTCCAAGCTCTACAATTCTTCAACATCAGAAACTACTAAAATGAGAGGGCTAGACTTTTATTTACAAAGGGATGGAATGCATGAGAGCCTACCACCTATCCATGGTCGTTTTGGTCCTCAAATGCCGCATTTCAAAACCTCAACTACCTCATGTGGTCCCCTTCATGTGGCCTCAACTACCTTGCCACCTTATAAACCCCAACTTCCTCCATATTACAATACTACCCCTCACTATATTAGCCTCAACACACTTATTATAACAATACCCTTACTACAAAGTCACCATTCAAAGAAAAAAAAAAAACCCCTCACTACAAAGTAAGAAAACCACTAAATGGCTACTAGTACTCTACTTGTAAATCCCAAAGGCAATCCCAAAGGCTTTGACCTGGGACCCGATCCACATCAGTGACTTTATTAGACAAAGAAATCGAATGGTGAGGAAGAGAGGAGAGAGGAGAGTAAGACCATATCAGGCATGTTGCAGATAGAGAAGATGAAGAAAGAAGCAACAACCTAGAGCTTGATGACGTCTGGAATCTGGACCGGATATTTATGGATACAATCTGCCCATGGCCCATCAATGGGTGTTTTGATGGTCCGGTTGCACTTCCATAGAGCACTATTGCATTTGAAGCCACTCCCAAATGCTATTTGCCACACCCGATCACCCTTCCTCATATTTCCTTTGCTCTCGATGTAGTTGATTTCGTACCATAGCGAAGAAGACGATGTGTTTCCGAAACGGTGGAGCGTCATCCTCGACGCCTCCACTTGTTCGGCCGACAGTTGTAGGTTCTTCTCGAGTTCGTCGATCACTGCCCGCCCACCGGCGTGGATGCAGAAGTGTTCGACTGCCTGCTTGAAGTCGGGAATGTAAGGTTTCCACTTGGGGTTCAAGAATTTTCGTCCAATGAGCGTGAAGAAGAAGAGGAGCTGCTCCGACACCGGGAGAATCAATGGCCCGATCGTCGTGATGTTGGATTTCAGCGCCTCGCCGGCGATAGCCATGAGATCTTTCGACAGAGAGACGCCGCAGTGCCCCTGCGCATCTTCTTCCTGGTAGAGACAACGGTAGGCCTTTTCATCCGCTCCTTTGTGGGTTCGAACCACGTGGATAAGACGGTACTTGGCACGTCGGCTATCTTTCCAGCGGTTCGATAAGAGAATCGCAGCGCCCCCCATACGGAAGAGGCATTTGGGAACCAACATGGACCGTTGATTTCCAGGGTACCAGTTGTGCGTGATGATCTCCGTGCTGATGACCAAAGCGAACGAATCGGGGTGAACTTGGAGTTGATCGCGAGCCAAGTCGACCGATATCAGCCCGGCACTACAACCCATGCCGGAGAGATTGAAGCTCCTTATATTGCTCCTCATCTTGTATTTATTCACCACCATAGCGGATAACGACGGTGTCGGCGTGAACAAACTGCAATTCACGACGAGAATATCGATGTCTTTGGGTTTGATTCCCGTTCTCTCTAGAAGAGAATCGATGGCAGAGAAAATGATGAGCTGTGCTTCATCTCTGGAAGCTTCCATAGTGGGGTTGGGGGGTATGTAGTGATTTGTCGGAGGGACGCAGGTCTCTTCTCCGAGACCGGATCTTTCCAATATCCTAATCTGGAAATCAACACTCTTCTTGTCGTTGGGATTCATCAATCTCATGTGTTCCATGAAGGTAGAGGAGGGAACACGGCATGTGACCGGTGGCATGTGGAGAGCATAGTCGACCAGATAAACCGGGCGGGATTTTGACATGAAATAGACGGTGGCGATGAAGATGATGAGAAAAGCAGAACAGAGGATTTGGGTGAGGTCCAAGTGGAGGGATTTCCAGAGGCTGACCATTTCGTCGGGCTCAAGCCATATGACTTCCAACAGAATTCCAGCCATAATGGGAACAAGAAGAAAGATGAGGAAATTGTTGACGAGGTATTGGTAGACAAGCTTCACGTACTTGAGCTTGACGGAGTTGGAGAAATCCGGCAGCATCTTGTCAGACGAAAAGAAGAAGAAGAAGAATCTGTGTTTGTTTCTTTGTTCTCGTTGTTGGATTGACTTGGGGTTGAAGAGTGCTAGTTGGGATGGGATTTAAAGGCTTTGGAGTGGCAATGAATGAGGGCCGCTATGTTAGCTAAATGAAGCTCTCACTTCCATGGCTCCCTTTTCCTTTTTTGGGTTTTCTGCAAAAAGCAGTCTTCTGAAATGCTTTATTTGGAAAGATAGTCTTCTCGTGTGACAATTTTTACAAAGGAGTGGATTTCACCACCATCACCACTAAGTGCTGCATGGCCCCCAAATCTGCCCATTCACTGAGATTAGCATAACTGAAAAACAGGTTTTTTAAGTTGTCATCACATTACAGTGAATTTTGCAAATCAAGTCATGCCATTAATTTGTGAACAACATACCCACTATATTTTTTATACTCATAAAAGACCAAAATGTACTTACATGTGAAAGACCAAAATACTTCTGACTGCACTGTTTGCTGAATTGACGCCATCTGATCTGTTATTGCCCATTGAAATAAGAAAAAACTTGCTCGATCTCCAGGAGTTGTAACTTTGATACAAATTGATGTAGGGTAGCCAACAAGAAGGATGACTAAATTCACTAACTATAGAGGTGTATTGAAATTTAATAACCAAAGACTAAACCTATGAAGAAATGTTAAAATTACAAGTGAAAGCGTAAGAATAAAACCTAAATAACAAATCTAATAGTCCACCTTTGGTGCTCTAGGATTCTACCTATAGAAACAACATGCTAGATCATTGAAATCAACTTTTGAACCTTTTAACTTCCTAACCTAAGATCGTTCAATGAAAATTAAAAGAAACGATCCTGTTCTAAAAATTACTTCAATTGAAACAGGAAACCCAACTTAGCGATAAAATCAAGCGGTCACCACAGAGTGAGGGAACTTTCTTGGCTGTCCCTCTCCACATGAGAATGCTCTATAAAGTGATTATGTAAATAGGAAACTAATAAGTACATCAATCAATTCACATGCACATCTATATCATATATAGAATATAGATTTTGATGGTCACGAGGTTATTTAAAACCATATAAATGTAGTATTTCTTTTTACTATTAAATAGCTTATAAATTTTTATTTCTTTATATCTAACAAGGGACCCCATGTGGCTGCACTCTCATGCAACAGCCGTTCCGCAAAATGCCTTCTGCGATGGTCCCTAGCAAATCCCATCAAGTAAATATCTCTATACCTATTAAATACGTTATAGAACTAAATTTCTTAGTAAATATTAAATACCTTTACAGGAATGTTTGGCTAGATAGAAAGGGAATTGGACTACATATACAAGGAAGCAGCATAGGAGAGCTTCGCTCATGGGAATCTCAAGCTTTATAATATCTTATTAAGCGAGAATGAAGAATCATTAATCAGGGAATTTGGGTTTCCGAATTTTCTTGATTGGAAAAGAGCGTAACTCGTAAATGTTAGCTGAAAAGGCTGATGTATTGAGTTTTGGTATCTTTCTTCTTGAGTTACTAACAGGAAAAACAATAGAAAAAAGTGGCTTAGGCATTAATTATCAAATGGGTCAAGGCCATGGTAAGAGAGGAATGGACCGGTGAACTGTTTGGCAAAGAGATGAATAAAGCAGGGAAGCAGGGGCATGAATGCAGAGGATGACTACTCATTCTCATCTACCTCTTCTGTCGAATCTAACCAACAATATGGCTGTATAGTTCACATGTCATAGGAGGGCTGGGACACTCCTGGATGCAACCACAGAATCATATATCGCATAGTTTTGGGGCTTCGTCCGAGTTGTCTTGATGTCATGTTTTTCTGTTCAAAAGGAAAAACCCATGTGGTACATTTTAGGATCACTAATTATAATAGGGAAATGTTGTTAGTATTTTGCTGAGGGCACTCCCCACTTTATTAAAAGAATGGTATGGCCCGCACCATAGGATGATCCAAACCGTCCATTAGATGGGTCACAGCCTAAATAGGTTGTGTCCCAAAAATCATTTCCTTAGGTTGATCCTAACCCTCTGATCTATAGAGGGTTAGGATCAACCCTCTAACATTCAGATCGGAAGGTTAGGATCAACCTATGGAAATGATTTTACGGGCACAACCTATTTAGGTTGTGGCCCATCTAATGGACGGCTTGGATATAGTGCGGGCAATACAGTACTTTTAATAAAGTGAGGAGTGCCCTCATCAAAATACAGAAGCATCTGCTATCTGCAAAGACAAAAAAGTAAAAACGAGAGAAAACGAGAAAAAAATAATAATAGAGGAAGCATACATAACTCCAAAAAAATCACCACTCAACAACATCTACATTGTAAAAATCCAGCAATTTCCACTTTCCACTACTGCAATTATGAGTGTGCACCAAGGTTTCATAATACAGGTACTTGAAAACCAATTGGAACGTACAACATATATATATATATATATATATATATATATATATATATATATATATATATATATATATGAGAGAACATTTCCTACACACTTGTGTAGGTAAGTTACCTACACACTACCTTAAAATACAGTAGGGGCCCACATTGTTTGGGTGATGCAAACCATTCATTTGAATGATCCTCACATAGATAGGGTGTCCACAAAAAATCAGATCCATAGGATCATCCCAACCATTCAAACTATGGAGGCAAAAAATGGACTAATTTGTGAAGGTTTATACACGTCCATTTTACCTCCACAAATCGTAGGGTTGGGATGATCCTATGGATCTGATTTTTTGTGGACACCCTATCTATGTGAGGACCATTCAAATGAATTGTTTGGATCACCCAAACAATGTGGGCCCCCACTGTATTTTAAGGTAGTGTGTAGGTAACTTACCTACACAAGTGTGTAGGAAATGTTCTCTCTCTCTCTCTCTCTCTCTCTATATATATATATATATATATATATATATAGAGAGAGAGAGAGAGAACGGTTTCCACACACAAGTGTAGATAAGTTATCTACACACTAGCTTAAAATACAGTGGAGGCCCACATTGTTTGGATGATCCAAACCATTCATTTGATTGGCCCTCACATAGATATGGTGTTCACAAAAAATCAGCTCCATAGGATCATCCTAACCCTTCAAACCGTAGAGGCAAAAAATGGACAGATTTGTGAAGGTTTATACACGTCCATTTTACCACCACAAATTGTAGTTGGGATGATCCTATGGAGCTGATTTTTTATGGACACCCTATCCATGTGAGGGCCAATCAAATGAATGGTTTGGATCACCCAAACAATATGCCCTCCACTGTATTTTAAGCTAGTGTGTAGATAACTTATCTACACTTGTGTGTAGAAACTATTTCTGCGCTCAAGCGAAGGGAGGCTATCTGCGCTCGAGCTAAAACGATATTTCTCATTCGCTGTCTTTCAGTGGGTCCGTATATATGAGAAAAGTTCTAACAAAACCTACAAATGACAGTCGAGTCCTCAACTCCTTTTGAAACAAAAAAGAAAGGACAGTCGAGTCCCTGTTCCTCAAAACAACCGAGCAAATTTCTAGGATTTCTTTTTCCGCTCCTCATTTCTAGAGAGAGAGAGAGAGAGAGAGAGAGAGAGAGAGAGAGAGTGCCCTAACCTATGGTTTTACAAGCGAGAGAACACAAGTGAGTCTTCCTCCGTTTCCACTTTCGAATTTTTTGGTTAGGGTTTTGCAGTATATAGGATTTTAATGGTTTTCTTTCTTTTATCAGAAATTGAAATGGTTAGGTTCTTCAATTTTCGAACTATTTTTTGTTTCGAATAGGGCTCCTGTATTTATTGTTTTGAATAGGGTTTCTTTATTTTTTGTTTTCAATAGGGTTTCTGTAGTTTTGGTTTTGATTGTGTAAACCCTAGTCCAAAAGATAGCTCAGATTAACCAATATTTTTTTTTGTTTTTAATAGGGTTTCTGTAATTTTGGCTGAAATCTATGTAATTAGTTTAGAGGATACAACCCCAAAAGCCTAAAAGGGCTTCCGAAGTCAGAATATGGTGAGATTTATCAAAAGAAAGCTTTGGATCATCCAAACAATGTGGGCCCACATGATTTTTTGAGCTCTTGCTCAGATAACTTATCTGAGGTATCGTGCAGAAAACATTTCCCCCGTGCGATGCACAAGTCGACAAAGAACTGTACGGACCACATCACGGGTTGATCCAACCCGTCCATGTGATGGAACACAACATAAATAGGTTGTGCCCCAAAAATCATTTCCATAGGCTGATCCTAGCCCTCCAATCTATAGAGGTTTCCATAATATATTGTTCCTCTTAAATCGGATGGTTAAGATCACCCTATAGATTTTTTATTAAAAAAGCATAAAGGAAGGGGGTAGGATTGAAATTATTTGGCTTTAATGGGTGCCTTTGTTAAAAAGCATAAAGGAGGGGGTAGGATTGAAAATATGTGTGTTGAATGGGTGCCTTTGTTAAAAAAAAGTCAAAAAGAGTGATGTGTAATTCTACAAAAAAATTCTCTTATTTTCTCTTCTACTATATATATACTAGGGGATAACCCGTGCGATGCACGGGTCAAAAAATAAATAATTCACCAAAATGTTGCTAATATGCGTAGGATATTGAGAAATAGAAGCAATTTTACTAAAATTATGGGACATAGTAGAGATTTTTTCTCCAATACATAGAAATAATGGTATTTACTTTTCTAAATTTTTATATGAATTCTCCCAAAAGCCTATTGATACGACAGATTTGAGGAAAATAGAAAGACCAGCAAGACCAAAAATAAACAGGGCATAACTCAAGGGGCCAGTATCCATGATGCTGCTGCCATTCTCCATAAGTTTGCAACCCAAACTCTTGTTTGCCAAGAGGAATAGAAAAGTGAAATTGATTGAAAAAAAATGGATATACTGAGGATGGTGGTGTGCGGTACGCAATCGAACATGATGAAACATGATATTCTGAGGTCCGAGTTCAGATCCATGAAGACTCTGAAAATTTTGTGCATGCAATTTCATCCCCGTATAAAGTCATCCCATAAGGAGGTGGCACAAACAGCTTCCCATGTGTTTTGGATGCCTGTAGCAAGAAACTATGGAAAAGTGGTAGCAGACTTCCCTCATATGAGAGGGATCAAGAGTAATCTCCTCAGCCACAATATAGTACTATTGAAGGAATCTAATACATAAAGACCAATGCCCATATTACCAAATGATCATAGTGAAGAAAAATACTACCAAGAGGGTAGTTATTGTGACTGAAATTATATATCCTCGTCATATAAAATTGTAATAATCCTCCGTTGCGTCAATGGTCAGACCAATTTGTGATAGACCTAACATTGTCAATTTTGGAATTGATACGAAATGCCATCCCAACATTGGCAATCTTTGAGCATCTTGAAAGGTCCATCTCTTTCAAACCATTCATTCCTAAAACCAAGAAAATAGAACATCCAATCATAAGTAATCCCATATGGAATCACCAAATCAACCATAAATCATGAGCCAGATACAGTTAAAGCATTGCATCCAGTAACATTATAAGTGAGTAGTGGAGATAAACAATCTGATAACTTTTTTGATTTGCAACACAATTTAAGAGTTTAGAAACCATTGAAAAAAATGAAGAGCAGAATGATTGATATCCCCGCAACCTGCTATGTTTAACGTGCCAAGGTAGTGAAGTACATCTAAATGTTAGAAAAATTTGTACCAAATTTAAAGCAGCAGCAATAAAAAGAATGGAAATAAAAATTAAAAATATGTAAGGGAATAAGAACTCATGTATCTCTTCTATTCAGGAACCATGAATTTGGCTGTTTCAGGGACCCTGAAAATTCCTAAATGCCTTTAAGAAGCATGCATATAATAAAATATAAAACAGTGAAATCTGCACCAGATGAATTTAAAAATCACCTGAAATAAAGAGTTCGAACTCTAGAAAACCCTAGCCCTAATCTGACGAAAGAGAAGTCTGTTCGAAGGTGGGCATTAGGAGATATGAGTTTTATCTGTGGCATTGAGCCAAACATCTTGCGTGCAGACATCTCTCTAGGGCCGGCATCGATCCTCTTTTCACAGTTGATGGTGGGCTTCAGGAAAAGTGCGGCTCTGGTAGAGATTTAGAGAGGAGCTGGGCTGTCTGCAACTGACAGGAATTATTTTTTCTTATTGAGAGATGAAACGGTAGAGTAACATGAGGCGATAATGAACAAACAGGGCATCATCCTTAGGAAAACAAAGAATTTAGTATAACTGAAATCAGAAAAAATAACTTAAAAGGGCATTGAAGGAACACATACTGCGTACTGCCCATTTTTATAATGGAATTAAACAGGTTCTGACCCGGACAAAGAGAAACCTAAAAATCCATGAGAAAAATATTAAAAATCTTAATCTTAATAGCAATCTGAATATCCAAAAAGAAGAACGCAAATAAGGAAACCCAAAAAAATGGACTAATAGGGGGACAAAGACCCATCCATTTTCCTTCCATTTCTTTAGTTTACAACCATTATTGCAAGGTCTCAGTAAAAAAAGAAACGAAAAGAGACCAGAAAAAACCAACGTACAGACTACGGAGTCGAATCCATCCATGCTGTCGAGCAGGATATAAAATATCTCAAAAGAAAAAATCTCTCACGGAAGACACCTAATACAGAGAGAGTGATGTATACACAAAAGCTGCGTGTATACCATAAAGGAGGGGGGTAAGATTGAAATTATATGAGTTGAATGGGTGCATTTGTTCAAAAAAGTCAAAAAAATGTGACGTGTAAATCTCATGTAATTTTCAAAAAAATAGAAAAAACTCCTTTTCATCCTAGCTTATTGTAGTAGATACTAGTAAAAAACCCGTGCGATGCACGGGCCGACAAAGAACTGTACGGACCACATCATAGGTTGATCCAAACCGTCCATGTGATGGAACACAACATAAATAGGTTGTGCCCCAAAAATCATTTCCATAGGCTGATCCTAGCCCTCCAATCTATAGATGTTTCCATAATTCCTCTTAAATCGGATGGTTAAGATCACCCTATAGATTTTTTATTAAAAAACCATAAAGGAGGGGGGTAAGATTGAAATTATATGGCTTTAATGGGTGCCTTTGTTAAAAGCATAAGGGAGGGGTAGGATTGAAAATATGTGAGTTGAATGGGTGCATTTGTTAAAAAAAATCAAAAAAAGTGATGTGTAATTCTCATATAATTTTCAAAAAAATCAAAAAATTCTCTTCTTTTCCTCCCAGCTTATAGTATATATGAGGAAACTATTGGTGAGCTTAAGCGCACCAAACCTATGGTGCGCTTAAGCTCCCCAATCACATGGCTCCCCAATCACATGTGGTGATCCAAACCATTCATTTGCAAGGCCTTATGATAGATAGGGGGTGTACCAAAAATCAGCTCCATAGGATCATCCTAACCCCTCCATTTGTGGAGGACAAAAAATGGCCCTATCTATGTAAGGGATTTTAAAATGAATGCTTTGGATCATCCTAACAAAGTGGGCCCCCATGTGATTGGGCGCTTAAGCTCACCATAAGTTTGGTGAGCTTAAGCGCACCAACAGTTTCCTCTATATATACATATGAGAAAACGGTTCATACACATATGTGTAGAGAGTTCTCTACACACTCGCATAAAATACAGTGGAGCCCCACATTGTTTGGGTGATCTAAGCCATCCATTTTAAAGGCCCTCACATAGATAGGGTGTCTACAAAAAATCAGATCCATAGGATCATCCCAACCCTACGATTTCTGGAGGTAAAATGGATGTCTTTAAACCTTCACAAATTAGTCCATTTTTTGCCTCCACAGTTCGAATGGTTAGGATGATCCCATGGATCTGATTTTTTGTGGACACCCTATCTATGTGAGGGCCTTAAAAATGAATGGTTTGGATCAGCCAAATAATGTGGCCCCCACTGTTTTTTAAGCTAGTGTGTAGAGAACTTATCTACACATATGTGTAGGAACCGTTTTCTCTCTCTCTCTCTCTCTCTCTCTCCCTATATATATATATATATATATAGGGAGAGAGAGAGAGAGAGAGAGAGAGAGAGAGAGAGAGAGAGAGAGGAGACTGTTGGTGTGCTTAAGCTCACCAACCTTATGGTGCGCTTAAGCGCCCAATCACATGGGTCCCACATTTTCTGTGGTGATCCAAACCATTCATTTGCAAAGCCCTATCCTAGATAGGGGGTCTACCAAAAATCAGCTCCATAGGATCATCCTAACCCTCCATTTGTGGAGGACAAAAATGGGCAGATTTGTGGACAAACAAGGTCTGTCCATTTTGACCTCTACAAATGGATGGGTTAGGATGATTCTATGGAGCTGATTTTTGGTACACCCCCCATCTATGTAAGGGCCTTTCAAATGAATGCTTTGGATCATCCTAACAAAGTGGGCCCCATGTGATTAAGCGCCCAATCACATGGGTCCCACATTTTCTGTGGTGATCCAAACCATTCATTTGCAAGGTCCTTACATAGATGGGGGGTGTACCAAAAATCAGCTCCATAGAATCATCCTAACCCATCCATTTTTGGAGAATCATCCTAACCCATCCACAAATCTGCCAAGTTTTGTCCTCCACAAATGGAGGGGTTAGGATGATCCTATGGAGCTGATTTTTGGTACACCCCCTATCTACGATAGGACCTCGCAAATGAATGGTTTGGATCACCACAGAAAATGTGGGACCCATGTGATTGGGCGCTTAAGCGCACCATAAGGTTGGTGAGCTTAAGCGCACCAACAGTTTCCTCATATATATATATATATATATTCGTTTGGAGTTGGCTATATCAATGGATTTAGATATATGCCAAAGAAGAGAAGCACGTCGATTGGAAAGAGTTGAGATTGGCAAGGGCAAAGAGAAATACATCCCTAAACAACGGAGGATCGAGGGTGGAAGGAGGTGAAATGGAAAGCCCACAAGAAAAAATTCCAAAAAAGTGTAAAGCTCTGGCCGGAAAGTTTTCTACAATGCAGAAGCATAGACAAAGCTCTGGCCGGGGCTCTGAATTTCTCTGGGCAGCAGTGCGAAAGTGGTGGATTCGGGCAAGATAATAAGTTGTGGGGCATGGAAGGGTGATGTTTGATTGCCTTTCTTCACCTCCTCATATAAGAACAATGGAGATGTGAAGAGAGACTGAGGCATATGTTTACTTCTGCCCATCTAAGAAAGAGAGAGAGGGATGCGAGTAGGACTCCTCCACAAACTGATCTCGTGTTTCCGCTCTGTGGTAGAAACAACTTTTTTTGTTTCAATTTTAGTGTTTCTAGAACGCAAAAAAAAAAAACCAATAAGAATGGTTTTGTTGACATGCCAACCATGTTTTTTTTCTATTTTAATCAGAATAACAAAAACAAGAAAACTTTCTTATGGAACGTTGCCAAACACGCTATTAGCTAAAACACGACAGGATAGACACGATAGGAACTGAGGAAAGGGTAAGAAAAGCCTGAAAACAAGCGTAGGGAAAGTTGTGTTGTTTCCCATGGTTCAATGGGGAGCTAAATTAGAAACAAATGTGTTTAGGATTTTGGAAAACTATGTTTATATATATGAGATTAAACATGTCTCTTGGGTGTTGGAGTTTCCTGGTGTGGAGGCTATAGAGAGAGAGAGAGATTTCTATCAGATTTCTCTTTTCTATGGTCTATCCCTCCCTCGAGCTCTCTCAACATTGAGGCCATGTTTGGCAGCTATGAATTTTTTTTCCATAGATTATTCCTTTATCAAACTCCGCCTGTGTTTTTCACAGCGTGTCCCAACCCAGGATAAAGGAGGAGGGTTGGCGTCAGGTTGGCAGCCGGCCGTAAAATTTGCCACTCTTTTATGAAATGAATCCTATAGAAAATTTGTTGGGGCGTAACCCTCTTAGCGACGCACTGCATCAGCGCCCGGATGTGTTAAATGAGCGAGGATCTTTGCACCTTCATGGGTGGGTGCGAGGGGTGAGGAAGCTAGTCATGGGCCGTCACTCCGTTAGTGACGTGCCACATCGGTGCCCGGGTGTGGCGGAAACTGGGCAAGGGTCCTCGCATTCTACTGAACAGGTGCGGGGAGGGGGGCAAAACAATTAGTCCAATAGAGCAGGATTTGTTTAGCCAGTTGGAACATAGGTTCATTAACAGGTAAGCTAAGAGAATTAGTTGATACGCTGAGAAGGAGAGTTAGTATAGCTTGTCTTCAGAAGACTAAATGGGTAGGAGAGAAAACTAGGAAAATAAAAAATACGGGTTTCAAGTTATGGTATACAGGGAATGAAAGAAATAGAAATAGTGTAGGAATCATAATAGATAAGAGTCTAAGAGATGAGGTTGTAGATGTTAAAAGAAAATGTGATAGAATTATTCTAATTAAATTAGTATTAGGTGAAGATACAATTAACATTATTAGTGCGTTGCCCCTCAAATAGGATTAAATGATTCTGTCAAGAGGCAATTTTGGAAGATATGGATGAAGTAGTCCAAGGAATACCAAATGAAGAGAAGTTATTTATAGGAGGAGATTTAAATAGACATGTGGGAAGAACTAGTGGAGGTTTCGCGAGGGTTCATGGAGAATTGGGTTTTGGAAATAGGAATGAGGCAGAAGAAGATATTTTACGGTTTGCAGTGGCTTATTATTTGATGTTAACAAATACATTTTTTAAGAAAAGAGATTCACACTTGATAACCTTGAGCAGTGGCACCAACTATAGCCAGATAGATTTTATCCTCACTAGGAGAGAGGACAGAGCTGCGTGTAAAGATGGTAAAGTCATACCCGGGGAGTGTTTAGTCACACAACATAGGCTAGTGCTGTTAGATATATATATCAAACGTTGGAGGAGAAAAGATAGAGATGTCAGACATCCGAGGACTAGGTGGTGGGCTCTCAAAGGGGGAAAATTAAAGATGTTTCAGGATAGACTGCTTAAAGAAGGACCTTGGAGTCATGACGGGGGGACTAATATTATGCGGAATGGGTTATCTATTTATATCAGGAAAGTGGCTAGAGAGGTACTTGGAGAATCTACAGGAAGTGGGCCGTTGTCTAAAAACATGTGGTGGTGAAACGAGGAAGTCCAAAAGGCGATTAGGTCTAAAAGAGAGTGTTATAAATGTTTGCATAATTGTAGAAATGAGGAGAACATTGAGAAGTATAAATTGGCTAGAAAAGAAGCTAAGAAGGCAGTTAGGGAAGCTAGAGGCAAGCATATGAGGATTTGTATGGCAGGTTAGGGATGAAAGAGGGTGAAAAAGATGTCTACAAGCTTGCTAAGATGAAAGAAAGAGCAGGGACATGAATCATATAAAATGTATCAAAGACAAGAATCAAAGATTGTTAGTAAAAGAAAACGAGGTTAAAGAGAGGTGAAGAAGTTACTTTGATAAGTTGTTTAATGGAGAACCTATTGTGAACTTGGGAGATCTTGATAACGCTTTTAATGATACAAGCTGAAGGTTTGTTCATAGAATCCGAACATTAGATGTAAGCGTAGTTATGAAAAATATGAAATTAGGTGAGGCTAGGGGGCCTGACGATATTCCTATCGAGAATTGGAGATGTTTGGGTGATGTGGGTTTGGTTTGGTTAACTAGATTATTTAACAGTATTTTGAACACTAAGAACTTGCCTGATGAGTGGAGGAAGAAGACATTAATACCTATTTACAAGAATAAAGGGGATATTCAGAGTTGCACTAATTGTTGGGGAATTAAGCTAATGAGTCACACCATGAAGCTTTGGGAGAGGGTAATTGAGCATAGACTAAGAAAATAGACAAAGGTGCTAGAGAACCACTTTGGCTTCGTGCCCGGATGATCGACTATGTAAGCTATCTTCGTGATTAGGCGGTTAATGGAGAGATTTAGAGAAAATAAAAAGGACATTCATATGGTTTTCATTGATTTGGAGAAAGCGTATGATAAGGTTCCCAGGAGTGTTATGTGGTGGGTCCTTGAAACGAAAAAATGCGTGCTAAATATGTTGATGTGATTAAGGATATGTATGATGGAGAAGTAACTAGTGTCAGAACCACGGATGGCACGTCTAGTGAGTTTCCAATTACAATAAAACCGCACCAAGGATCAGCTCTAAGCCCTTATCTTTTTACGCTAGTTATGGATGTGCTCACTGTAGACATCCCCATTTTGCTCTGCTTTAATCAATAAAGAAGTTAGTGTTTTCTTATCGGTTTTTCAGTGTTTTCCATTTCTGTGTCCGTCTCTTATGTTTTCTCGATCTTTTCGGTCATTTCCGCCGTGTTTTGTATTTTTCCGCCGGGTGTTGAGAAGGGTTATTTACAGGAATCTAAATAAGAGAGAGCTTTGGGATAATTTGCTTCGGGCAGAGTCAATCGAATGGTCCCACGCAGTGTTTTGGAGAAGAAATGAATTTGGCTTACTTGGATCCAATACTTGAGGTTATTCGGGAAACTTTATTTGATGTATCATAATGAATCTATGGTTCGGATCATATGGGGTTAATTTCTATGCGCATCCCGTTGTGGGCTCGCAAACGAATGATTCGAATTGCTTGTAGAAATAACTTTGGGATGTGTAATCAATTTGTCTCTTGACGTGTCAGATGAAATTTAAGATCATTTTATTGAAAGTGGTTTTGAGGTATAACTCATTGATATTGCAGCCTAACAAGATCAATGGCTCGGATCTACCTTTGGCGGTGGGTTGTAAGGCGTAAATCAATTTACATCATGGATCTCCAATTAAGTGGTTCGGATTATCCAATGGAAACGGGTGTGGAATATAACCAACTTACATTGGGTTTCAACAAGCGGATAGTTCGGATTGCACTCTACATTTTGTTGGTGTGGGGTCTGCCATTTGAAACCCCATGATTTGAAGGTAGGCTGACCATTCGATGGAAAGGATTTTGGGCGCCATGTCATGTACAGTATGTCTATCCAATGAGTGGTTCAGTTCATCCCAGGGAATTATTTTGTAGTGTAACCTATTTACATTGCAACCTACTTACATTGAGTCTCATCAAATGAATGGTTCGGATCATCCATCAAATGGACGACTTGGATCAGCCAAAGGGAAATTGTTTTGGGGGCCACGTTAATTCATGTTGTTACTCACCAAATGAACGGTTTGGATCATCCCACGAATATGATTTATGGGATACGCCAATTTACATTGTGGTTTGTCAAATGGACTGAGGATTATCTCATTCGGTTCAAGTTTGAAGTGCACCAATTTACAGTGGGGTACTATCGAATGAGTGGTCAAGATTATCAAGTGAGAATAATTTCAACACAAGTCCAATTTACATTGTGACTTGCCAAATGGACGTTTTAGATCATCCAATGAGAGAGACTTAGGGGGCGTGTCTGATTTACAAATTGAGGCCCCCAAATTATATTGTCAACCATCAAATGAATGGCTCGGATCAGCCCACTAAAATGCACTGTTAGATCGTCCTATGGAAACCAATTTGGGGAACTTTAGATGAATGTGGCAGGGGGGCAGTTTTGTTATTTGAAGAAAAAAAAGTAATCCAAGTTGAGTCGGTTTGCTCGTTGGGAGAGAGAGAGAGAGAGAGAGAGCCCAACGAATTTCTATTCAAGGATAGGCCAAAAGGAGTGTTTTTTTTAACAATAGTGAGAGAGGACAGCTGTTGTAATGGGCATATCAAATGCTATTACAACAAGCAACTTACTAATTTACATTAAAGAGCTTTAGGAAATGTTAGAGATGAAAGAGAAGGTCATTGTTCGGATGCACCATAGTGGAAAGTTGGTTTTTTTTTTAGCCATAACTTTCTTAGAAAATAAGAGGCAGAGTTTTTAGCATCTTCTGTAGGCTAGGAAGAATAGAAGATTCTCATTATACCCTCTTCTGTTTCTTATGTAGTAGGAAACAAAATTAGGTGATTGGAAGGATATTATAGAAACTTTCATTCTTTGAAGAGCAAATAAAAAAGAGAACGACCAGATGGTTGGGCATCTTTTGGATCTCACAGAGCTCTTTCTCTCTCTCTTTTTCGAATCCTCCAACCCTCTCTCATGTCTCGGTTCTCTCACTCGAACCTTCTATCATATCTCATCACTCATCTCTCATCTCTATCTCTCACAAATCTCTCTCTCATATATCTCTCTGACTCCCTTAGCCATCTTTCTGCGGGTCTTCACACATAGCTTTGGTTCGCAACTTCATCAAAGGGGTTTTCTAGAGCGTATAAAAGGGTGTGACAAAGCGTATACCTTGGATTTACGCACCCTAGAGACAAGGAGCGCGATCAACGGTAGGTTCCTCCATTTTTTATAATATCAAAGGTAGAAAAGCATGCGTAGGGTTGTTTCTTCTTTGTTTTCTTCATGATTTTCGTAAATGCTACCATGCATGATTTTGGTGGGTCAGTTTATTTGATTATCAATTTTGGTAAAAAATGAATCGTTATATGAGAGAATTGGGTGTTTAACCGAATAGGATATCTAGTGGCTTTTGAATCGTTTTACAAAATGAGTATTTTAAAACCAAGGGTTTTTTGTGAAGCTATGTTTTCTGAGTCTTAATGAGGTTAAAAGAACACCAAAGATTTAAAAATTCTGGTAGATTTCATTTGTTTTGATGGCTCAAAAATTCGTTTAAAAAATACTTGGAAATAGGATTTTGATGGTTCTAAAAATTATTCATAAAACAAAACAATTTGAAACTCATTGAAATTTGGTCCTCATTATATTTTTGATTTTTAAGTATCATACAAAAAGTTTCAAAAGAGTTGGAGTTTATTTATTATTTTTACTAGAATTGTTTTGATAAAATCACTGATTTTCATGTATATGAAGGACATATCATTAAAAAAACTCCTTAAAAGCTGAAATATGGTAGCAAGTTGAACTGACCAGTCAGAATCATATCTTGAATTTCTCGAAAATTTTGGGCATATTTTAATATTTTTTATTGATTTTTAATTGCCCTGACCAGAACATGAATATATCTGTTAAAAATAGACAATTATCTAAATAATGTCTGAATGTTTTCTCATAATTTTTTATTTGTCCGAAAACGGTCAGTAAAAGTTTGGTTGGATTTGGAATTAATTTACTATATTTGTTAATGTAATGTCATCAATCTGACCCGTAAGTGGGAAATCAATTACAAATCGAATTTCAATCTTTAAAATCATGAAAAATTAAAGCAGAATATATTTTTCAAGAACACATCATATCCTAAAATTTCTGGAACAGATAACTTAATTAGCTATAGGCTTCTTTGTAAAATAATTAATCTGATCCAATTGTGGTAAATTCATCTAAAAATCCAAATTAATTCAAAGCACCTTGAAAATTTTCAGAGAACTCTAACTTTTCATCATGTATTCAATCACTAAGCCATCTGAAACAGAAATCTTAGGAGTAATAGATTTCCTTTGTAAAATAACATACTAGGATAATTTAACTGCCGAGATCGCAATCGTAATCGTATACTAATTGCGATTAATCCTGCATAATTGGAGTGCGTAAATTATAGTATGATATTGGCTCCGAGGTCCACTATCCACGAAAATCCTGAGAAATATGCCAGGCAATAAGATACTATAATTTACGTGCTAAATTATACTAGTGTAGAGAGCACGATTCCCTTCCACGGTTGCGATTCGAGGCCGAAACTTGCGAACCATAGAGCCTTTAGTATTCCTTAGATGTTTAGGAATCGAAAACCCTCAAAAATTGAAAATCATTAAGTTTAACAAATCGAATTAATTCGATCCGCGTTTTAGGAGCCGTTGGATTACGGTCTCCTATCGTAGGAACCTTTAGGGCCCCTTAGGAACACTTACGTCTCGTTGTGTCCTAGGTTTTAGGGAGTCCTAGAGTTAGGAGTCCATCCTCATCACGGTCGTTTCCTATGGATAGCAACCGTGCCAATAGATCTAGTTACACTAGTCACCCCTTTTTCCCATAGGACAAGCCTAGTCACCTAGGATGTAGGTTCACCTGCATTAGTCAAATGGATGTCTTGCACTTAGATATGACCATATAACATCTTAGATGGAGTCCTAGGATAATAAAATCTACTCAACTTGAAATAAATAATTTCTCTTAAACTGTAAAACAGTCAATCCAGTCTAGATCAGTGTCTTAGATGAGTTAGGCATAAGTAGCTTAGTTCAGGTGCACCGAACTACGATCGACTCTGATTCCAGTGAGGCTGGGATACGTAGGCAACTTGGATACTTGAGTGGCATATCAAGCCCGAGTCAGCTCCACACATAAGTGGTGGGGTTTTGTACATTAATCCTTAAATTAAAAGTAATTAAATCACTTAGGACTTTGCATGAAATTAGAATTTTAGGAGAACTTTCACTTAGATTGAATTCAAACAAATTAAGAAAATCAAGATACACATTTCGGAATTACATTGAAAATAGATCTTAGGATGCATGTCACGTAGTTCGCACATTAATATAGAGTTAAATGAGCCATTTAAAAGAAATTCAAAAGAGTTAACTTTTGAAATTGAAGACCGGTTATCGGACAGGAATGGTGCATGTGGTGGTAACTCCCCATACCTTCCATTCTCGTAACCAGGTAACGAGTCTAGATTTCTGGTCAATTATGGGTCCTAGATCCCTCATCTAGGTGGCGACTCTGTCACTCTCTTTTGCTTGGAATTCGGATTGCCTTAGTGATCCCAAGTTCACGAAAAAGATAAATTAAATCACACCTTGCTAGGCTCGGCGGCTTACCCCTGCCCTTATGGGTACTGGGTTGCACGTTTGTCTGCACCCTATGGTTTGGTTGCTGCCTGCTTGGTTGGGTAATTAAAATCAATAATAAAAAGTACACGCCAATCGCGTGGGTGCGAGAGACCAAGAGAGAGCGTGGCAGCTCGCGTCATTTACCTCTCTCGTGGGATCGGGTCCCACAGTTTGGCGACTCTGCTGGGGACCACCTAACTTCATTAAAATTCCAAAGGATAACTTATTTGAATTGATTTTAATTGGCTCATGAAAACTATATCTTATATGCTTGGTAGATTAGTTTGTTTACTTTCTCATCACATAATACTCAAACTTAATCTACCAAAACCTGAAGGCATCATAGATGGCGCAAACTTATTGCACACACTTACATCACTTGCATCTAAACCCCTGCATCTCACATGCACACCCATCATATTTTAGGAACCCGGAGTGTTATCTAGCATGGTTGATTGGGATTTCATCACCTAGTGCCTCTGTTCTAGAGAAGCATTCCACTCTTAGCCTAGTACCTTTATGGTGCGTAAACAGATTTCTTGTTCACGTACTAATACGCCGGACACTGGTACAGTATATTGAGCACGGATTCGCGCTAAGGGAACTCTTGGCCTAACCCCTAGATTAACCCACACATGCATATAGTATACGAACACACGTTCATCACGTGTGTGAGCCTAGTTTAGGATATCCTACCCATTTGTGTCTAGATTAGGCCGTAGTCCATCTTCCAATGGCTACGATCGGTCCTTAGGTACACAAACAAAGTCATGAGTCGAGATCATCTCTCCACTCCGTTAGATTAGGATTATGATTGATGCCTTCAGGTAACCCTTGTCAAAATGTAAAAAGATTAAAAAACTTTCACTTTGGGATTAGGATATAAATCCCATCTTTCCTAAGATTTCTTAGGATTAGCCATTCCTGATCTACCGGTTGAAAGCAATCCTATGTAATCTCATCTTTTGATCATGTGTCTATCATTCGCCTCTTGTGGGATTCGATTATGTCTTCATTCCCTTTCTCAATTGCCAGGAATTGTGTCTCAATCATTTGATTATGCAATCATGATGATCTGATCGTACTTGTACCCTTAGTCTCTTCTTATTCTAAGGGCAACCTTTTTCAAGAATATTTTGCTAAGTCCTTCAGAGTTCACTCTCATAATCCTTGAACTAGGGGCATTCCCCTATACAAATCTGTTATCATTGTCATGTCTTGGTCCTTTAGGATTCATTCTATTGTCCCAATTACTTGCTTAAATGTGTACTCTTTTTTTCAGTCATTGAGAATGAACACTCCTTGAATGTCAAGCTCATATACCGTTCTTATTGTTTCCATGTCAGGACTGTTCACAACTGAAAATCCAGGAAAGCTTCTTGGGTTTGAATCTATTCGCGGTCAGTGAGAAAGCTAATTCCCCATTTTCTTTGGAAGCGTCTCTAATCCTCTCATTCCATACTCATGGCAGACTCTATGAAAAATTCACAGTTCTCTTACATCATGGAAGCCTTGACCCAGCTCGTCCAACAGATGAAGGAATTGAAGGAAGAAAATCGATTCATCAAAGCTCAACTTACTCAGAAATTTGGTCCAACCACTGTTGTTTCTACGGGCAAAGATCCGAGCCTCTCCATGGTTATGGGTTCGGAAGAACTAATTGTGAATCTCTCTAGATAAATGGCTGCGCTAACAGAAGAAGTACATCAGATGAAGCAACAAATGCAAACCTAGTATTGTCAGTCTCAAAGTTCTAAACAATTCACTGACAAAAATACCAAAGTCCAGGATGTTGTTACCAGGAACTCTGTCTCTCAGCACCAGCAGGATTCTGTTGGGCCTTTAATTCTTAAATATGACCAAGAACCACCATCTGAGATTCCTAAAAAAGAATTCACCGACTTGCCGATCTCGCGACCTGATGCTTTGAAATGGTTGCTCAAGGAAAGAATGATAACACTATTGGGACCAGAGCCTGTTCCTAATGTTCTTCCCAGTCCCAGGACCTCCCAAATGAAAGAATTTTGTGATTACCATTTGCGTCCTGGTCATGCTACTAATAAATGCCTCAGTTTGAATATGATATTCAAAACCTTATAGACATGGAGCTCCTCGACCCTCAAAATCTTTTGTCAAGCGGCGAAACTCCATCCTTTCCTGATGACCGCAAACCGTGGTTTGAGCAAATGAAGAGAAAGTCTCACGATAATCACGACCAGCAATGTACAATGATGGGTCGAAATATATTGAGCCCGGTCTCCATAGGTCAGGAAATCAAAGTGGCCACAACACATGGGGCTTATAACAGAGGCAATTTTACTTCAAAAAAAATCAAGGAGCTACAAAATCCTATGGTATTCAAATACAATCAGTTAACGGCTACACCTAAGCAAGCGCTTAAGAAGGAATTTACCCCTCTCTCGTTTCCACCATCAGTCATTTGCAGCAAGGGTTAGCTTCAGGTCACATTACCCTACCCGCCATTAGGGCTCCTCCTAATCCTTTACCAGCAAATTGGAGAATGGACCAGTATTGTGAATACCATAGAGGCTCTGGCCACCTTACTGATAATTGCATTGCTTTAAAATTTAGGATCCAAAAGTTGATTGATGAAAGAAATTAGCCTACCAGAATCATGCAGTACTGCCGCCAGCCGATCGAAATGCTTAGATAACTGAGGGTTCAAAGAAGCACAGGTCCAGTTGCAATGAAAAGACAGAAGTTGAAAGTACCATTTATGAGCCAGCTTTCGCCGAGCCTCCAAAGCCGGACAGTTGCAGCAGTCTTAGTCCTTTTGTTATTTTAATTAAGTCCAGTCATGATGTCAAGTCCAGTGATCGAGTGCAGTCTTCTAAAAAGTTTGAATAAATTCTTAGTCCAGTTGAGTCTTTTCTTACTTTTATTTTTTGAGTCAAGAATGTGAATCCTGAGTCTATTCAGGATAAGTCTTATCAAATGTAGTCATTTTCAATTCAATGAAATTTGCTTTTTTCTATACATTCTAACGTGTGCTTCTGACTTTAATAAACAATGAGAATAATACTCCCTCCTCGAATGAGAAAGAAGATGCCGACGAAACTCCTCTTGAGTTGCAGCATATGCTCAAACAAGAGGAGGAGCACCTGTGGACCCCGATCCGAGATAGGCGGCGAGGGAACGGGTCCCCATCACCCTCTAGATCATCCACGTGTGAAGGAGAGCTCTACCAATGAACTCTCAAAACGGATGCCACCCTCATAGCATAGCATGAGTGGCGATATAAAAAGAAAGAGATATGTCTCGATCCGGAGCCAAGGCTCGAAACCAAGACATACCTGAAATAAACTCAGAGTCGCCATCCATGGATATGCCATGGAACCCTAAAATCAAATCCTCTGTGCAATGGATAACCAGAAATATACATGGGTTTGTGCCTGGTTACGAATGGGGAAGGTCTGAGAGCACCCCCAATTCGTCCGAGTGCAAGCACTTGGTCTCTTATGCCATTTATTATTAACTCCAAAGAAGTTTGGGTAAAAATCATGTGAAATGGGAACAATCCTCAGGAGTCGTCTACCTTAGCATGCATTTCCTGAGAATACAAATAATAAACACACATAAAATAAAATGAAAGAAGTGTCACCTAAGCATAGCTAGGTTATGAGTGACATGCCTAATGGGTGTCTAAATTCTGATATGCAAACACATGCAAGCTATAGCTAAAGGTATAAGATCAGTACGATAAAGTAAGAAAAAATATCAAAACATATAATAACAACACAACAAATCCTAAGACTCTAAATTATTAGCTCGAGTCCTCGAATAGTCTGGTATTCATCCAAAGAAGCCTACGTATCCCCGCCTCCACGAGAATCAAGGCAACGTAGTTCTTCGCACCTATTCTAAACTAGGATGCCTAAGACACCTAGACCTCTATCCTAGACTCGATCTAAAAGACCGGACCAATTATTAAAGTTTCTTGTACGATTATTTAAATTCCAGTGAATTGTGGATTTTAGGACACCCTATATGCCCTAACTAAATGCAGATTAGCCCTAAGCTAATGCAGGTGGTTCCTACAACCTATGTGTAACTAGGCTGTGTTTCCTAAGGAAAACAAATGCTGGACTAACGTATCCAAGACCTAGTCATCAGTCGGCGATGTGGATCGCCGACTGACCGGACGGAGGCGCTCCTATAACTCTAGGACAAACCCCTAACTCTAAAACAAGCACACAACAAAACAAACAAACAAACAACCTATTAAAAGAAACACCTAACTCTAAAACTCTCTATCTAGGAGAAACTCCTAACTCTAGAGGGAGATCTTTTGAAAAACAAGGTTTTAAAGGTTTTTGAAGAAAGTTTAAAATATTATTACAAAAAGTTTGGCTGGACTTGGGATGTAAATCCCAAGCTGCACTACGTACGTGAAAGGATCAAGCCAACGTAGTTCGAAACGAACTTCCTAACTACGCTCACGAAAACTTTAACTTCTCTAAATTATTTAAGGGTTTTAATATTTTTCAAATGTTTTTTATATTTTTTAAAGTTTTCAAATGTTTTTGAGTTTCAAATTTCTAATGTTTTTGGATTTTAAATCTTTTCCAATGCTCTGAATTTTTAAATGTTTTCAATCTTAAAGGGAACACGCAAGTAACACCACAAACTAGGGCAAAGCCCTAAAGCTAAAGGGGAAACCCCGAACAAGCAAGCAGCATCTCAAAGAGACGAACCACAACACGTAAAGAAGTGCCCCAAGAAAAGAGAAAACAATCTAAGATCCCAAGCAGGGAAGGCTCTATATGACTGAGTTAGTCTCTAATGGAAAAACTCCTAACTAATAACACTAGGGAGGGAGTACAAATGAGTCAGAGAGTCTCTAATAACACTACCAAGTCGAAGACTCGCTCTAAAAGAGGAGGCCACTCTAACATGAGGCTAGGTAAGCCTCCTAAAGGGAAAACTCTCTATATGAGACAAGGCTTGTCTCTGAGACACAAATGACGTAAACAAGGGTTCTGATAAGATTGGGCAAGTCTCCCATATACAAAGGAGGGCTCAAAGTATCCCTATCATCGCCCTTAAGTTCCATAGTAAGCCAATAATATAGTTCAAGTGTATAACCATCTTGGACAAACCAACATCAACATCTGTAGAGGTACCGAGTGATAAACAACACAGGTTCAAATACCTAAATCTAAGAATGTATACAAGGTTGAAATGAAATGTAAGGTTAAAACGCTCACGATGGAGTGTAGATGCTTCGTCCAGTTTTAAGGAGTAAAGTCACATAATTCTCCATGGAAGCGAGCAGCGACCTCCTATTTATTTCGATATAACCAGCAGTCCTTGCAAGTGCTTTTGCAAACAGATCCACTGCCGATAGATCAGAGGAACTCAGAAGTTCCTTTGCAACTGATCCGAAAATTGGAACCACACTATCAGAGACTTTGGATATTGTTTCGACTGTCTCTGAACCAGCTAACTTAGCAATATAGGAAGGCTGGGGAGCTAAGATGTGCTCAAATTTTACACTCGACTCTCTATCTATTTTAGAAACCGCAAACGATTTTTTTTTTTTCATAAAGTAGCACAGCAACTCCAATATTGCCAGCTCTCCCTGCGCGCCTTGACCGATGGATGTAGGCTTCCACATCTCGGGGCGGCTCACACTGAATAATTAATTGGACATGATTGATGTCCAACCCACTCGCTGCCACATTTGTGGCCACCAGAACCTGAAACTTGCCAGATCTGAATCCAGCAGGGGCAGATTCACGCTGAGACTGCTGTATGTCTCCAAGCAATGCTCGGGCTCCAGCGAACAAGCTCAAAGGCAGCATTCTTTGCCTCGACAAAAATAATGGCATGGCCTCCACTGCTATAACAACGATAATATCCGGGATAAGCTTGGTTCTCACTGAATGAAAGCAGGGAAGGGCAATATGTCTAACACTGGTACTAGCTTTCATTTTCTCATTACCAACAAGATCAATGGTTTTCTTCTGAGAATTAAGAAACTTATAAGCAATCTGCTTCACCCACGGAGGTAAGGTAGTACTAAAGAGAAGCGTCTGAACTTTGCTTATATTCTTAATCTTTTCAAGAATAAGCTCAACATCTTCAACAAAACCTATCCTCAGCATTTCATCAGCCTCATCAAGTACACGGAATATCAGAGCATATTCATTCTATACTTAATGACTAGCAGCTACATATCATTTAACCCCACCAAAATACAACTATAGAACATATAACCTGCGATGAGATAGTTTACCCAAGTTGCGATCATATCCACACTATTATAAATGATGTGAATATGCTTAAATCTCAAAGCAAATGAAACTTTTGGGTAAATGGCAGGTTCAGCCATGCAAATGGTAATACTAAATCAAAGCTTAAAGCTAGAGGAACTCCTCATTGAGGTCATCACAAACATGCACACTAACATCTGGAACATTTTAAGAGTATTCGATTAGAACTAAAAGTAGTTCTTGTCTAAAACAGGGGAGGTAAATCCCTCTTGTCAACAGTTATAATAAGCTAAAAATTCGAAATGATCAACTAAGTACAAAACCTCCCCCCAACTCAGCACCACTAGAAGTGGGCTCTCAAAAGGTTTCACATGCCAAAAGCGATTTTATCATGAGAAAAGATTAACAAACCGAGACATATATGATTAAAAGCTCACATGGTTAACTGTTCATATGAAGATCTAACCCATATAAACATTAATTCCCATGAGAAAAGATGAGAAAACAGTTTTATAGTATGAAACCCTCCACCTTGTGTTGTGCAATCAATAAGAAAACATGCATAGAAGCGCTTTTCATCTTTCCAAGATCAAATATAGCTGTAATAAGTGTGCAAGACAGTAGGATTCAAAACAGCGTACATGATAATCTGGACAACTTCTTATAATTCAACTTTCACAACAACCATAAGATAAAAATTATACCCCTGATAATTTACTCATGACTCAAAATCACTTTATTTTGGCTATAGCAACCTACACAATTCAAAATTAGTCTTTATTTATGAAGGAACATAAACACAGCTCAAAACTAAACCTTGTGCTCATTTAGTCTGTGTGAAAGTGAACATAGCTCAAAATCTAATCATATACACATGAGAATATGAAGAGATGGCATTAATGCACCTATCCTCTGGTAATTACACAAACTTACTATCTCGCCTTTCAATATTATCATAATCAGAGCATTTGGTTAGAACAAAAGCTGACTCAAACAGGAGCTGAGACAAAGATTGATTCAAACAGAAGCTGAAATAGGACTGATTTAAACAGGGGCTGAAATAAATAGGGATTAAAACATGGGTTAAATCTTGTATAAAACTGAGATCAAATCATGGACTTGTACTGTGCCAGCAAGAATTTGTAACCTAGGCTAAATTGTGCCAGAAATTAGGATGAAAACATGGAGGGTGTTATGATAACAGGGATCTAAAACATAAACTTTAAATGCACCCCTGTATATCTAGACACATTTATACAAGTAGAGACACACATGCAATGAACACAACTCTATACATATATACATACATGTACACATGCACAGCCACCTATTCACATATACTTATTCTCATAGACATTGATACATTCATAAACATGTACAGACACACACAGAAAATGGATACGCATACGCACACTTTTTAGACTTTGAAACACATACCTCTGCACATGCACACACCTTTATACACAGGTATATATTCTCATACACAGAGTAGATCAACAATTAAGAGTAATTGTTTAGGTAATATGGCAACAAAAGAAAGACATGCACCACTGATAACCTCACTGTCATGTAAATATTCTAGTTTAGACAGCAACACATTCAAAATTAAAGAGATCATGTACACAGTTGATCTTCATGTCATGACTTTGTGATCAAAATCATAATAAATAAAATCACAGATCCACCATTTCAATGAGCAAGTATACATTTAAAGAGTAAGATCAACATCCAGATATAGGGAGAATGATTATCAAAACTTGATTTAATAGCTTTTTATCAGTAAAAGTAGAATCAAGCTAGATCGACCACCAAACAACCATAAAAGAGATTTTTAAAGCAGGAGATCAACCGGATCTTAGCAATCCTACAAAATGATGATGAGAATCTTACCTGATTTGATATGAATTCTCCAAATTCAAGATAATCTCACCGAAGAAAAAGATAGCTAGCTTTCTCGCCCCTCCTCCGGTATTTATGCTCCAATTTACAGCGAGGTTTGCCGGAGAGGAAACTTTGAAACGGCACTTGGGGAAAGATGAGGTAGGATCCTAGCCGTGACAACGGAGGTAGCTAGATCCGAAGAAAGCAGAGGAATGGCCGGAACTAAATCGGATCTCAGGCGAGATCGATCGGAGGATAAGAAAAACTGAGATCTCTCAGATTTCTCTCTCACTCTTCTTCACAAATCTCAGAAATTCCTCTAATACCTTAGATCTAAGAGATTTTTTCAAAAATTTGTAATAGATCTAAGAAATAGAGATATTGATAGAGAAGGAATGAGTTAGGGTTAGAAATCACCAAGGTAATGACGGAGAAGAAGGTCTCGGTGATGAGATATGATCGGAGAAGCTTGAAAAGAAAAAAAAAGAAGTAATCAAGGCGAAAATTCCGGCTAGGACTTGGCCAAAATCCGGTGAGATTCCAATCGGAGAAGAGGAATCTGAGCTTGAGATTTGGGATTTCCCTTTTTCAGATCTCTCTCCCTCCCTCTCAAAATTTCGACGAAGATGAATAGTGCCTCCTTTTTCTTCATTAATTTTTCTTATATATGCAAACAATGGTTGGGATATTGGCACTCCTATAAACAATAAACGCACAGAATTTGATAGGCGCACAAATATTTGATGAGCGCGCGAAATCGGCTCTGATCCGGATGAGATTATGCACCCCCCGTACATATAAATGATATATATTTACCTCTTTTTTTCCCACGGACAACCCCCTTTTCAGATGAATCACCCTCCTTTTAGCTTACATGGCGCTCACTCTCTTGGCTCGTCTTATTTGACAAATTGGTTCGGAATTTGATGAGATTTGGCGGGGGTCTTGGTGAGACCCCAATCTATCTTATGATGTAATTCGGGATCCTAGCTTCGTGATTAAATGGGGTTCCGCCCAAGCACAGCGAACTTGGGTCCGGTCAAAATGGGGTGTCTACAGCGCCGAGCTCAGCCTCCCAAAGAGAAAATTGAAATGATAAAACATTGGCACTGAAACTTTGATTCAGTAAATACCTATTGAAAATACATTGCCCTCTGAAGAGTGTGAGGAATTGATAAACCCATTTCGAGAATAAAGAGATGGTCCAGTAAGCGCTACCATTAATGCCAGGAGAAAGACCCAGATAGAACGTTCAAGAAAAAATGAAGTGAATATCACATGCTATATAAGGGGCATGGATTCGAAATAACTTCCATATCTCTAGTCAATGGCCCCGGTCATAGGTTTCACTAGTGACAATGTAAATCCATCAAATTCAATATGAAAAGTGCAAGACCAATCATCTCAGAGCGATCATCAAAATATCAAGACCCACCGATTCAAGGATGAAATGAAGTCCAAAAACCAGTATGCACTCTCAAAGTCAAATTACTTATCAATATCCAGAATGAAGAAGAATCATTATCTCTTACCGGGAAATGCCGTCAAACTCCGTGAAAAAAATAAATAAATAAATAATCAGTACTAGAGGGACTCTAGTAACCTAGACCGATTCCCAATCTGAACATCGGAAAGCCTCATTTGGCCGAATAAATCCCAAAATCATAACCCAGTGTCAAAGAATACCGGTTTGCAAATCCTTTGAGCCTGAATGAAATTTCCTTGAAAACCCATCAAACTAGGGGCATCTACCCCGACCTACGCGAGACCTGATCCCTACACTGGGGTACATAGGCAGCTCGGTTAAACCGAGTTCGGTCGATTAAAAAAAAAAGAAATTCAATCATTCCAGAAAAAAGAGGGACAAGTTCCAAAAGAAGAAAAGTCAATCATTCCAGAAAGAAAGAAGAAAAGAAAAATCAATTAACCTTCAAACAATTTATCTTCAAACTAAGGGCATTCGCTCTGAACTACGCACGACCTGATTCCTACCCTAGGATACGTAGGCAACCTGTTCACAGGTTCGGTCGAAATCTTTGTTGAACCTTAAGCCATTCTTTGAAAAGCCCTATCCTACCTATAAAGTCCTTCCGGTGTTCAGAATTAATGATCTAGGTCCCGAAACACAAAAAGTGAAAAAGAAAAAAAAAGAACGGAGTTTGAAGATTTGCTAGACTAAAAACTTGAAAGGGTGGTCTAGGCAAAATTTAAGATCATTCCCCTGCTAAGTTGAAAACCCGAAAGGGCGGCTTAGGCAAAAGCTAAGGGAATAGCGTGCTGAGTTGAGAATCCGAAAGGACGATTCAGGCAAAAGTTAAGGCTAACACGGTCCACCAAGTTAAAAATTCTGAAAAGGTGACTTGGTCACAGTAAGAGAATCATTATAAGAATGCTACAGCCGGTATTAAGACTGAAGATCGAAAATAAGTTCAAGCGAGTTCAAGTGTCATCCTAGAAATTGGGGGCATTGAAACCAATCAATCGAATGAGTTGTAATCAACTCCTTGAGGCTTTGCCGTTTTAAAGAAGAAGTCCAGTGTTTATCGATTGAGAAACTACTCTTTGAAAGGCTAGACTTACCAAACAAAATGTTAATTAAGTCAGGAGCATCATTCTGTATCAGTCCAGTCAATCCATTCATGTTCATTTTAGCTCATTCTTTCAGAAACTTCCCGTTCCTCAAATAGTGTCTTTGCTATTTTTCCCTTTTGGGTAGAGTCGATCAATGTCCAGTTAGTCAAATATTGCGACTGCCTTGGTGAAAGAGGCCTGGTGTAGCTAGCTCCCTATAACTACGCCGGAGTCATGCTAATCCTGAGGGAGGACTTCAGGAATCAAGTG
This sequence comes from Tasmannia lanceolata, assembly GCF_043159265.1. NCBI lineage: Eukaryota > Viridiplantae > Streptophyta > Magnoliopsida > Canellales > Winteraceae > Tasmannia > Tasmannia lanceolata. Next base: position 5,653,373 of record NW_027518721.1, read on the forward strand.
AAAAGTTTCCAATTTAAGCAAAAATCAATTCAGAAAGAGTCCAGAAGCATAAACACCAGTAAGCCCAGTTCTTATAAGAAGATCGTACCCTAGAAAGGCACCATAAGCTTGGAAGAGCCTTGGATGTAATGATGGTTGAGCCAGTGAGACTTTCTCTGTACTTGTCAAAAGAAGAATCCAATATCCAGTATTCCAATATTCCAGTTCCAGTATCCAGTATTCTAGTATTCCAGTATTGCAGCATCCAGTATTCCAGTATTTCAGTTCCAGTTCCAGTATCCAGTATTCCAATATTCCAGTTCCAGTATCCAGTATTCTAGTATTCCAGTTCCAATATCCAGTATTCTAGTATTCCAGTTTCAACATCCAGTATTCAGTTTCCATTCCAGTATTCCAGTTCCAGCATCCAGTATTCAGTTTCAATTCCAGTATTCCAGTTCTAGCATCCAGTATCCAGTTTCAATTCCAGTATTCCAGTATTTCACTATGCCAGTTCAGTTCCAGTATCCAATATTCCAATATCACAATTCTAGTGTCCAGTATCCCTATCACCAGTGTTTCAGTGTTCCATTTTTCAGTACTCATATTCCTGTTCCCAGTATTTCGACACTCCAATTCCAACACACAATTCCAGTGTCCGAAAATCCAGTGTTTCAGTACTCTAATTCTAGTATCCGGTATGTCTTCGTTCTAGATTCCCGGTTCCCGATGTTTAGATCAAGATTCCAGTTTCCAGTCCTAACATCCAGTGATCAAATTCCAATCCCAATTGAATCAATCAAAATGTCAATCCAATCTAATCCCCAGTTCACCAATTATCAATTTTTGACTCTCCAGTTTTCCAGTAATCAAGTTCTACAATTCCCAGTGAACTAGCTCTTTAACTTCCCAGTTCTTTAATTCTCCAGTTATCCGACTATTGAGTCCCTTAATCATCCAGTTCTCCAATTTTTAGCTCTGCAAATATCCAGTCCCTAAATTTTCAACTTCTCCAGTTTTTCAATTCTTCAGTTCATCAAATCTTCAATTCTCCAGTTTCAAGTTATCCAGTCTTCCAATTCTCCAGTCCACCCATTGTTTGATTATTCGGTTTCTCAGTTCTCCGGTTCTCAAGTCCTTAAGCCTTTAATTCTCCGGTAATCGAGTCCTCTAGTTTTTAAATTATCATTTCCAGTCTCATTCTCAATTGTCAAATCCGATCTTAAATCCATTAGCCCCCGTCTCACTCGCGAGTAGGCTAATTCTCTGATTTCTCTAAGCCCGTTCAGGAAACGGTACCTCCTTCCGTCGTTGCCCGTTTGAAAACGGCGCCACGTCTAGGTTGCATGATTTTTACACCTAGATTGAATCCAGTTCTTTATTATTTTGAACTACCAAGTTACGATGTTTAGAGTAAATGATCTTGATTATGTTCTAGGACTTCATCTAGGGTCTTGCATTAGGTTAGGTTGCATTGTCTAGTGAATCCATTGTTGATTAACGCTGCGCAAAATGGTGTTGTCACTTTTGCTTTGGTATTCAATGACTACATCATCTCTACCAAAGAGGGGCATCTATAGACACCCCCATTTTGCTCTGCTTTAATCAATAAAGAAGTTAGTGTTTTCTTATCAGTTTTTCAGTGTTTTCCATTTCTGTGTCCGTCTCTTATGTTTTCTCGATCTTTTCGGTCATTTCCGCCGTGTTTTGTATTTTTTCACCGGATGTTGAGAAGGGTTATTCACAGGAATCTAAATAAGAGAGAGAGCTTTGGGATAATTTGCTTCGGGCAGAGTCAATCGAATGGTCCCACGTAGTGTTTTGGAGAAGAAATGAATTTGGCTTACTTGGATCCAATACTTGAAGTTATTCCGGAAACTTTATTTGATGTATCATAATGAATCTATGGTTCAGATCATATGGGGTTAATTTCTATGCGCATACCGTTGTGGCTTCGCAAATGAATGATTCGAATTGCTTGTAGAAATAACTTTGGGATGTGTAATCAATTTGTCTCATGACGTGTCAGATGAAATTTAAGATCATTTTATTGAAAGTGGTTTTGAGGTATAACTCTTTGATATTGCAGCCTAACAAGATCAAAGGCTCGGATCTACCTATGGCGGTGGGTTGTGAGGCGTAAATCAATTTACATCATGGATCTCCAATTAAGTGGTTCAGATTATCCAATGGAAACGGGTGTGGAATATAACCAACTTACATTGGGTTTCAACAAGCGAACAGTTCGGATTGCACTCTACATTTTGTTGGTGTGGGGTCTGCCATTTGAAACCTCATGATTTGTAGGTGGGCTGACCATTCGATGGAAAGGATTTTGGGCGCCATGTCATGTACAGTATGTCTATCCAATGAGTGGTTCAGTTCATCCCAGGGAATTATTTTGGAGTGTAACCTATTTACATTGCAACCTACTTACATTGAGTCTCATCAAATGAATGGTTCGGATCATCCATCAAATGGACGACTTGGATCAGCCAAAGGGAAATTGTTTTGGGGGCCACGTTAATTCATGTTGTTACTCACCAAATGAACGGTTTGGATCATCCCACGAATATGATTTATGAGATACACCAATTTACATTGTGGTTTGTCAAATGGACAGTGAGGATTATCTCATTCGGTTCAAGTTTGAAGTGCACCAATTTACAGTGGGCTACTATCAAATGAGTGGTCAAGATTATCAAGTGAGAATAATTTGAACACAAGTCCAATTTACATTGTGACTCGCCAAATGGACGGTTTAGATCATCTAATGAGAGAGACTTAGGGGGCGTGTCTGATTTACAAATTGAGGTCCCCAAATTATATTGTCAACCATCAAATGAATGGCTCGGATCAGCCCACTAAAATGCACGGTTAGATCGTCGTATGGAAACCAATTTGGGGAACTTTAGATGAATGTGGCAGGGGGCAGTTTCGTCATTTGAAGAAAAAAAAGTAATCCAAGTTGAGTCGGTTTGCTCGTTGGGAGAGAGAGAGAGAGAGAGAGAGAGAGAGAGAGAGAGAGAGAGAGAGAGAGCCCAACGAATTTCTATTCAAGGATAGGACAAAAGGAGTGTTATTTTTAACAATAGTGAGAGAGGACCGCTGCTGCAATGGGCATATCAAATGCTATTAAAACAAGCAACTTACTAATTTACATTAAAGAGCTTTAGGAAATGTTAGAGAAGAAAGAGAAGGTCATTGTTTGGATGCACCATAGTGGAAAGTTGGTTTTTTTTTTAGCCATAACTTTCTTAGGCAATAAGAGGCAGAGTTTTTAGCATCTTCTGTAGGCTAGGAAGAATAGAAGATTCTCATTATACCCTCTTCTGTTTCTTATGTAGTAGGAAACAAAATTAGGTAATTGGAAGGATATTAGAGAAACTTTCATTCTTTGAAGAGCAAATAAAAAAGAGAACGACCAGATGGTTGGGCATCTTTTGGATCTCACAAAGCTCTTTCTCTCTCTCTTTTTCGAATCCTCCAACCCTCTCTCATGATCACTCTCATCTCTCGGTTCTCTCACTCGAACCTTCTATCATATCTCATCACTCATCTCTCATCTCTATCTCTCAGAAATCTCTCTCTCATATATCTCTCCGACTCCCTTAGCCATCTTTCTGCGGGTCTTCACACATAGCTTTGGTTCGCAACTTCATCAAAGGGGTTTTCTAGAGCGTATAAAAGGGTGCGACAAAGCGTATACCTTGGATTTACACACCCTAGAGACAAGGAGCGCGATCAACGGTAGGTTCCTCCATTTTTTATAATATCAAAGGTAGAAAAGCATGCTTAGGGCCGTTTCTTCTTTATTTTCTTCATGATTTTCGTAAAAGCTACCATGCATGATTTTGGTGGGTCAGTTTATTTGATTATCAATTTTGGTAAAAAATGAATCGTTATATGAGAGAATTGGGTGTTTAACCGAATAGGATATCTAGTGGCTTTTGAATCGTTTTACAAAATGAGTATTTTAAAACCAAGGGTTTTTCGTGAAGCTATGTTTTCTGAGTCTTAATGAGGTTAAAAGAACACCAAAGATTTAAAAATTCCGATAGATTTTATTTGTTTTGATGGCTCAAAAATTCGTTCAAAAAATACCGGGAAATAGGATTTTGATGGTTCTAAAAATTATTCATATAACAAAACAATTTGAAACTGATTGAAATTTGGTCCTCAGTATATTTTTGATGTTTAAGTATCATAGAAAAATTTTCAAAAGATTTGGAGTTTATTTATTATTTTTACTAGAATTGTTTTGATAAAATCACTGATTTTCATGTATATGAAGGACATATTATTAAAAAAACTCCATAAAAGCTGAAATAAGGTAGCAATATGAACTGAGCAGTCAGAATCATATCTTGAATTTCTCGGAAATGTTGGGCATATTTTAATATATTTTATTGATTTTTAATTGCTCTGAATAGAACATTAATATATCTTTTAAAAATAGAAACTTATCTAAATAATGTCTGAATGTTTTCTCATAATTTTCTATTTGTCCGAGAATGGTCTAGTAAAAGTTTGGTTGGATTTGGAATTAATTTGCTATATTTGTTAGTGTAATGTTATCAATCTGACCCGAAAGTTGACAATCAATTAAAAATCAAATTTCAATCTTTAAAATCATGAAAAATTAAAGCAGAATATATTTTTCAAGAACACATCATATCCTAAAATTTCTGGAACAGATATCTTAATTAGCTATAGGCTTCTTTCTAAAATAATTAATCTGATCCAATTGTGATAAATTCATCTAAAAATCCAAATTAATTCAAAGCACCTTGAAAATTTTCAGAGAACTCTAACTTTTCATCATGTATTCAATCACTAAGCCATCTGAAGCAGAAATCTTAGGAGTAATAGATTTCCTTTGTAAAATAACATACTAGGATAATTTAACTGCCGAGATCGCAACCGTAATCGTATACTAATTGCGATTAATCCTGCATAATTGGAGTGCGTAAATTATAGTATAATATTGGCTCCGAGGTCCACTGTCCACGAAAATCCTGAGAAATATGCCAGGCAATAAAATACTATAATTTACGTGCTAAATTATACAAGTGTAGAGAGCACGATTCCCTTCCATGATTGCGATTCGAGGCCGAAACTTGCGAACCATAGAGCCTTTGGTATTCCTTAGATGTTTAGGAATCGAAAATCCTCAAAAATTGAAAATCATTAAGTTTAACAAATCGAATTAACTCGATCCGCGTCTTAGGAGCCGTTGGATTACGGTCTCCTATCGTAGGAACCTTTAGGGCCCCTTAGGAACACTTACGTCTCGTTGTGTCCTAGGTTTTAGGGAGTCCTAGAGTTAGGAGTCCAGCCTCATCACGGTTGTTTGCTATGGATAGCAACCGTGCCAATAGATCTAGTTACACTAGTTACCAGTCACCCCTTTTTCCCATAGGACAAGCCTAGTTACCTAGGATGTAGGTTCACCTGCATTAGTCAAATGGATGTCTTGCACTTAGATAGGACCATATAGCATCTTAGATGGAGTCCTAGGATAATAAAATCTACTCAACTTGAACTAAATAATTTCTCTTAAACTGTAAAATAGTCAATCCAGTCTAGATCGGTGTCTTAGATGAGTTAGGCATAAGTAGCTTAGTTCAGCTGCACCGAACTACGATCGACTCTGATTCCAGTGAGGCTCGGATACGTAGGCAACTTGGATACTTGAGTGGCATACCAAGCCCGAGTCGGCTCCACACATAAGTGGTGGGGTTTTGTACATTAATCCTTAAATTAAAAGTAATTAAATCACTTAGGACTTTACATGAAATTAGAATTTTAGGAGAACTTTCACTTAGATTGAATTCAAACAAATTAAGAAAATCAAGATACACATTTAGGAATTACATTGAAAATAGATCTTAGGATCCATGTCAAGTAATTCACACATTAATATAGAGTTAAATGAGCCATTTAAAAGAAATTCAAAAGAGTTAACTTTCGGAATTGAAGACCGATTATCGGGCAGGAATGGTGGATGTGGTGGTAACTCCCCATACCTTCCATTCTCGTAACCAGGTAATGAGTCTAGATTTCTGGTCAATTATGGGTCCTAGATCCCTCATCTAGGTGGCGACTCTGTCACTCTCTTTTGTGTGGAATTCGGATTGCCTTAGGGATCCCAAGTTCACGAAAAAGATGAATTAAATCACACCTTGCTAGGCTCGGCGGCTTACCCCTGCCCTTATGTGTACTGGGTTGCACGTTTGTCTGCACCCTATGGTTTGGTTGCTGCCTACTTGGTTGGATAATTAAAATCAATAATAAAAAGCACACGCCAATCGCGTGGGTACGAGAGACCAAGAGAGAGCGTGGCAGCTCACGTCATTCACCTCTCTCGCGGGATCGGGTCCCACACTTACGGAGGGTATCCAGGAAGAGGTGCCGTGGTGAATGTTATTTGCAGATGACTGAGTATTAATCGATGAAACCAAAGCAGGAGTAAATGCTAAGTTAGATTTATGGAAAACTACTTTGGAATCTAAAGGTTTTAGACTGAGTAGGACTAAGATAGAGTATATGGAATTCAATTTTAGGAATGTAAGGAGGAGGGATGAGGATGTAGTAAATATGACTGAACAGGAGGTACCTAAGAGGGATTTCTTTTGCTATCTCTATTCAATTCTACACAAGGAAGGAGAGATTGGAGATGGTGTTAACCATAGAATAAGAGCAGGTTGGTTGAAGTGGAAGCTTGCCTCAGGACTTCTGTGCGACTGTAAAAGCCCTACCAAGTTGAAGGGAAAGTTCTATAAGACAGCTGTGAGACTAGCCATGCTGTACGGCTCAGAATGTTGGGCCACCAAGAAGCAGCATGTTCATAAGATGAGTGTAGAGGAGATGCGAATGCTTAGATGGATGTGCGGCCACACTAGGTTAGATAGAATTAAAAATGAAGACATTCGTAAAAAGGAGGGGGTGGCACCAATTGAGGAGAAGATGAGAGAGCACCGCTTAAGATGGCTTTGACATATCCAACGTAGGCCTTTGGATGATCTGGTGAGAAGAGGCGACTAATGCCAAATTGATGGAATAAAAAAAGGTAGGGGCAGAACAAAAACAACTTGGGTAGAAACAGTGAGGAAAGACTCGATAGCTAGAAACATAACAGAGAACATGACCTTGGAAACGATAGAATGGAAGAAAATGATCCACGTAGAAGAACCCAACTAGAGCAGAGATTAGAGCCGGATAGATTCCTTTCACCCACTTCATGAAATTTTTCTAAAGGATTCATTTAGCAGACCCCAACTAGTTTGGGACTGTAAGAAAAATAAGCAATCACTTACCACCTTGTACACAAAGGGTTAGTGAGCCATACATTATTTGTGCAACCCAAAAGCGGAACTGAGGATCTTAGCTTTATGTTACGAGCCTGTTAATATCACAATAGATCCGATAACGATCTCGTTGTTTGTTGTAGCAGAGGCTACTAGAGTAGCACTTTCGTTCTTCATGATCACAAAACGGATGATGGCTCTAAAGAGAGTAGGGAGAGAATGAAACTTGGGAGAGAGAAGGAGGATGGATTAGAATCTCATGTTATGTATCTCTTTTCTAGAGATATCGACTACTTACGTATTAATAGTAGTCCAGGATTATAAGGCTCCTTCTCAAGATAGGAGCTAGTAATCTCATCCAAGTTCAACGCTAATTGCTTATCAAGATAAACCAAAACGAGAGTTCTAATATCTCATGATAACTAATTAGATTTATCCATTTAGATTTTTGGGGGGCCGACCACCTATGTTGGCGTTTCTTTGGGTTACAGGTAAACCAATCCTTATCCCAACATCTCCCACTCGCACACATAGGGCAAGCGATCTCTCTCATCAAAAATCTCATATACTCAACTCCTCATACCGTAAAATGGAACGTGTGACCTAACGAGAAGGGAAATACAACAATAGGAGTCCTGTGTTAAGTCATCATCTAACTAACACAGCCATCACTCAGAAATATCTCGTCTATGCCCCAGACGGTTTGATTACACCGGATTCAACACTCTTAATCCCTAAAAAATAAGCAGTGCTATACCCCAAGATATGTAATGTACTCATGACTCATAACGAAAATACAATTCCGACATAGTCGCCATGGCTATGAGTTACACAACATGGTGTAGTAACAAACGATCTTCCCTAAGCTCTCATGCCAGTTCAAATAGGCTCAAAAGCTTTCCTAGATATGCCCCGCGAGATCGTTTCAATCATGATCCTAAGGTACATGCTAAAGTAGCGTCATTGAGTTTCTTCTTCATGACATAGTCTCAGGTCAAATAAAGGGCACAAATAGGAACAAAGTATTAGTTATGATGCATGTGGCTCACACAGTGACGAAGCAGGGATTCATTCATCACTCCCACTATCGGTCGTCTCTAAGCATATACAGTATGATATGTATGTTATGATGTGATTCCCATGAAAATGGGTATGTCACTTTCAGCACAGTCACTCTCACAGCGCCTCCTTGAAATCTCACATCCGCTACATACAGGCTACATAGTCATAGAAATGCTCTATGATCAACCAATTGATGGTCTCATCTTAGCTCCAACTAAGGCGACATATAGCTGTGGATCCCGTCCGGAGGGTGACCCACGAGGGTGTGTTTTATGATAGCACCTTTGTTCATTGACTTTGAATATGATTGTTTTTCTCATAAAGTTGGGATGAAAATCCTAATTTACGAGAGATGCCATGACCAAAGTCGCCACCTAGATTAGGGACCTACGACTCAAAATTAACTCTGTATGTTTGGTCTACGATTCCGAGTTGGGTTAAGTTACCTGGTTACAAGAAGGGAAGGTGTTAGGCACCCTTATTGCCCGATGAAAGTCGGTCTTTACCTTTTAAAAGCTTTAATTATCTAAATTCTAACTAAATGGGGTGAATGTGAATGTTTATTTGAACTAACCTAAGGATTTCTAATTTGGCCGTTCACAGTTTATACTCATGCAGGCCAGGAGTGCATCCTACATGCAACTACATGCCTACGTTTTTTTACGTTTTATGAGATTGATGAGATTTGGTTTGAGTTTGATTAGATTGATGCAACTACGTTACATACTTCTAAGACTAAGTTGCATCTTCAGTATTTGTGTGACTCTAAGAGTTCTATTGAGGAGCTCGGAGTAGAATTTCTAAGTTTTAGAACCTAAAACTTTTACGTTTTTAGAATTTTAAAATTTCGAATTAGTGATTTTCCAATCAATTTAAGTTCTTAGGTTCTTTTAGATTTTTGAATTCTTTAAGAGTTCCAAAGTTGAACACAAATAGCTAAACATACAAACAATTATTCTAATAATGAAAGAAACTGAAACAAACAACCTAGTATGCGAATTCTAAGCATATCATGCAAGCAATATATTATTTCTAGCATGCAAAGAAAAGAAATTACACTAAACATGTGAAAAATGACTAAACATGCAATAGAAGAAAGGGTTTTGGGAAAGGGATTGGAATGGTGACGGGGAATGCGAAGTCTGAAGAAGGGTGTGGAAAAGGAAAGAGGTAGAAGAAAGGTGTGGGAAAGGAAAGAGGTAGATGAAAGGTGCGACCGAACTTGGTGGTGCCAAGTTGCCTACGTACCCCGTGGTGGGGATCAAGCCACATGTAGTCCGTGGAAGAGTTTGAATTTGGGTTAGGAATTGGAATTTTGGAATTGGGAATTAGCATTAAGGGACTGAACACAAAGGAATAATCAAGTTTGTTAATTTTGGGAATTCAGAAGAGATAGGGTTACGAGATTCGGCCAAATAGATTCTGACATGGAGCTTGGATTGTGTTGAGGTGTGACTTGGTTAGTGATATGCAACTCGGTTGGGGAAAAGGAGGGCAAGTCGGTTGAGGGTAAGGAGCACAACTTGGTTGGGGATAAGAGTGCATGACTCCGTTGGGTAAAAAAAAGGTTTGACTTGGTCGGGGCTAAAGGCATGACTCGGTGATATTAAAGGGGTATGACTTGGTTAGACAAAAGGGACGACTCAGTTCGGATAAAAGGGGGTCTGACTAAATTGGAGTCATAAGGGCGCAACTCAGGGTTAGGACTAGGATACGGCTCGATTGGAGTCATAAGGGTACAACTTGAGTTTGGGAATAAGGGTATGACTCAGTTGGAGTCATAAGGGCGCAACTCGGGTGACTCGGTTGGATGTTACATGGGTTGGGGGTGAACACAGTGCATGGTCTGTAGAATTTGGTGATTCTTTACACATGCACAGCATGTGTATTGTGGGAAGGGTCTTGAATTAATGATTAAAATCAAATGGGTTTGAATTGGCTTGGTTGAGTAGGTATATTATGGGTGGAGTCCGGTTGATGGGTTTAGGTTTCGAACGAGTGGGCTCGGATGATGCAGTCTAGTTGGTTAAGTTGAAGGGAGGGATGGTATGGATCCACACAGCACATACAAACCGTGCATAGCACATGGGCTTAATTATTCTTAGATGGGCATGGCACATGCGATGCACACAATGCATTGGATGCAATACATATGATTAATGGATTTGGGATTTTGTTCATGCATATGCATAGCAAATAAGGTATTTAAGATGCACACAGGGCATTGGGTGCACAGCACATAGTGCATAGGTTCGATTGGGTATGGGTTTGGTCATGGCTAAACCGGGTTGGAATGAGTTGGGTTGAATTGGGTCAGGTCAGGTTAACACGGGTTTTAGGTACGAGTTGCACCGATTCGAGTTGGCTTTGTGCTGAGTCGGGGCTGAACCGGGTTAGGTCCAGGTTGGACCGGATTGAGTCGGGTCAGATTAGGGTACGGCTTAAGCTAGGTCCTGGTGAGTTGGGGCTAAGAGTTGCGGGTTCGGGGAAGTGTCGTTTGCATGGGGTGCAACCTAAGTGTGGTCTGTTGGATTGGCCTCACTATAGTTTGTCAATGCAAATAGTGCATGAATATGCCCAACGTATGCCCACCTAAGTGGGGTCTGTTGGATCACGCCACGTGTCACCCTCGCACCAGAGGAATCTAATTATGGTTAAGAACGGTGTTAAGACACGGCAGGGCCATGTGATCTCGCCACGTGTCGCTTCCCCGCCACCAAAATCTTAAGCATAATCACCATCATTGCGATTATGGATAAGGTTGCACGACAAAGCCATGTGTGCCGCCGAGCCAGGGGGCAACCCAATCCAACAAAAGAAGGCTTTCTCTCTAAAATGATGAGAGAGGTCCACGTGGCATCCCATGAAGGAAATTTGCATGCAAGAAAGAAGGATAAATAGGCTAATAAACTCTTGAAAAAAGGGGGATCCAACCCAAGAGGGAAAAAGGAAAATTAAATTCCTAAACCAAGCGCCATTAAAGGGGAGCTTTAACCACCATTAAGACCATTCAAGTCCAAGCAAAGAGAGGGGAAAAAGGTGCCGGACGCCCGCTCTCTCCTTCCTACTCTCCACTTTCAACCCATCCGCCCAACTTATGGAGAAAAAGCCCGCGCATTAGTTCTGGTAAACTTGATCGTCCCCCTGTCATTTCTTGCTGTTCATCATACGGTTTGTCCAGAATCTGACTTGGGTGTCGAGGTGGTCATCCGCGACCCACCTTGGACCTCCCTGACCCTTTTGTTTGTGATTGCAGATATCAACGGAGGCACTCTACCTGCCATGTGATTGCAAGCCCGGATTTTGGCCCCATCATATTGGCGCCATCCGTGGGACTCGTTTGAGCCTGAATACTTCGTGACGATGAGAAACCACACCCAACAATAAGAAATAGGGCTAGTGACCAGAAGCCAGGCCCAACATGCACAAACTCATGTCTCTAACTCCCGGGACCAAAACTCGCATGCCTCGGGCCAGCACTTGCCTACCTCCAGCATACCGCAGATGGTTCCCACCATGGAAATGTTCAACGAACTTCGTCAGAAGGTCCTTCTACGGTTGCCTCCACAACCAAAGCCCCCCGTTCCCGAAGTTCCCCCAGCCCCACACGGGCAGACTGAAATCTACGAAGAAGACAGTGAGGAATCATACGAGGAATGTCATCATCGACGGAGGCGGGAACCAGTCTGAGTCGCCTCTCCTTCTATAAACAGCCCTTTACCTCCGCCAGAGGGAGCTCCCCTGACTAGGGGATATTGACCAGATGCTGAAAAACCAGCCACTTAGAGCCACACCAACCCCACCCGGACAACTCGATTCTAGGAGTTGTGCCTGGTACAAGCAGAAGAGGTGGCTACTTCCGCACAACTATTAGGTTTGGACCAACTAGCTAACTTGCAAAGGCAGATCCAGGAAGTCAAACGAGAAATGAAAAAACCATACGCCAACGACATCCAGAACGAATGGGAAAGAGAAATAATGTCCCCGTTCACATTGGAGATTATAAAAACCCCTGTAGAAACAGGGGTAGATTTTTCTCGATTCGGTAGAGTTCTAGCTAATATGTGACCCCTGACAATTCGATTCGGTATGAAAACCTCGGACAACTCGATTCGGTAGATTTTTTTAGCGGATCTGTCACCCCTGAAAAACCAGCCACCACAGATCCGCTAGAGTTCCTCCAGACTTTCAGGAGAGTAATGGCGCTTCGAGGCGCATCGGACGGATTCATGTGCAAAGCCTTCGCCTCCCTCCTAAGAAAAACCGTCAATGACTGGTATATGCACATGGAGCTGAACTCCATCAGATCCTTTCACAAATTCGGAAGAAAGTTCACGGCACGATTTGCTAACAACCGCCTCCGTCATGACCCGACAGACGCTTTCTTGGCCCTCCGACAGGGAAAAAATGAAAGCTTGAGAGACTTCATGCTGAAATTCAATGCCAAATTATCCCGGCTCACCAACATTGACGTCCAGATTGCGGTCGCCGCCCTAAAGTACACTACCATCGATCAAAACCTCAAGGTACACCTCACTCTCAAGCCACCGCGGAATCTACAAGAGCTTGAGTCCAAAACCAACAAGCTCATCCGAGCAGAAGAAGCATGCATACGGGAACAGGGCCAAGCAGGCCCCGTGGAAAAGAGAAAAGAAGACACGAAGGGAGCAGGGAAATTGCGGGCCGAGGAGAGGTCAGAAAACGAGAACCCTATCCCCATTTTTGAAAGGTTAGGAAATGCCCCAATAAGAGTCCCGCTTTCCCATGTCCTGTTCGCCATCAGAGATCAGGGCCTCCTAACTCCTCCTAAGAAAATGAGCACCGATCCAAAGAAGTGTCTCGCCGGAAAGTTTTACGATTTTCACATGGACCATGGCCATGAAACTGACCATTGTTACCATCTTAGACTCCAGGTGGAAAAGCTGGCCGAAGAAGGCCACTTGAATCAATATCTAAAGAGCCCCGTGCGGATCGAATGCCTTCACCAATAGACGCACGCACGTCGCTCTTCTCCCTCTGGCAGATCGAGAAGCCGACACCGGTCCCGCAGCAGGCACCGGTCTCGAAGCAGCATCGGTCCCGAGACCGTCACCGCCACTCCCAACACCATCGATCCCCTAAGAGAGAAAAACCCCCACGCCAAGCGGTTGCCCCCGATCAACCTCCCACCATCGCTGGAAAGATCAACATCATAACAGGAGGGGCCGCAGCAGGAGGACCTACAACGGCCGGCCGACGAGCATACGCAGAGCGAGTATTCTCCCTGGAGATGCCTTTAAAAAGGGCCCGGACAGACCCGCCTCAAGAAGACAAGGTCACATCTTTCTCCAGTGAAGACTACAAGGGACTGCAAGTCCCGCACGACGATGCGCAGGTTATCAGGCTGATCATCTCTAACTACGATGCAGAGAAGATCCTAGTGGACACAGGGAGCTCCGTCAATGTGTTGCACCTAGGGACCTTTGAAGAAATGAAGCTCGGTGAAGGAAGGCTAGGACCTGCGGAATACTCGATATATGGATTTTCGGGAGCTTCTGTGCAAGTCAATGGAAAAATCGACCTACCTGTCATCTTCTGTATGTACCCCCTCCAAAAGACCATTATGGCCACCTTCCTGGTCATAGATATACCCTTCACCTACAGCGCCATCATCGAGCGACCGGCGCTGAGAGATCTGGGGGCGATAGTATCTACCCCTCACCTTAAAATGCAGTTCCCGACTCTGGAGGGGATAGGAGAAGTGTGCGGGCAGCAAATGATAGTACACCGGTGCTACTACGCAAGCTTGAAGGGGAGCAACGCCCCAGCAGAAAATTTCACGATCGGGGGCGAGGACCCTTGAGAACGAGCCCGCACAGTTAGGGGTGAGCCAATCGAGGAGCTAGACTCTATTTTCGTATCCGAGGACCACCCCGAAAGGGAAGTCCGGATAGGCTCCCTACTAACTGGCACCCTGCGAGACCAAATGATTAACTTTCTCAAAGCCAACGATGATGTATTCGCGTGGTCTGCCTCCGACATGCCCAGCATACCCTCAGAGATCGCGGTTCACAAGCTAAACGTGAACCGGCCCTCAAGCTCGTCCGACAAAAGAAGAGGAACTTCGCGGCAGAGCGACAAACACATATCAAAGATGAAGTGGAAAAGTTACTACAAGACGGATTCGTCCGGGAAATCCGGTATCCCGAATGGCTGTCCAACGTAGTCATGGTTAAAAAAGCTAACAGTGGTTGGCGGGCCTGTATAGACTTTACTGATTTATACCGAGCCTGTCCAAAAGATCGCTACCCTTTGCCAAGCATAGATCAGCTAATCGATGCAACTTCCTGGCATGAGCTTCTCACCTTCCTAGACGCCTTTTCCCGCAATAACCAGATAAAGATGCACTAGCCAGATATCCCCAAGATAGCATTTATCACCGCCCAAGGCCTCTACTGTTACACAGTAATGCCTTTTGGGCTAAAAAACGCTAGAGCCACCTACCAAAGGCTCGTGAACAGATTTTTTCAAAAACAGATAGGCAGGAATGTAGAGGTCTATGTAGATGATATGCTAGTTAAGAGCCTCAAAGCCGGGGAATAGATCTCCGATCTCAGAGAGACCTTCGACGTTCTATGACGAGCCCGGATGAAACTTAACCCGACCAAATGCGCCTTCGGGGTGACATCCGGGAAATTTTTAGGCTTCATGGTCAGTCAGAGAGGCATTGAAGCCAACCCCGAGAAGATTCAAGCTATTCTGAACATGGAGCCCCGAGCAACCGCGGTAGAAGTGCAGTGGCTAACAAGGCGAGTTGCTGTCCTCAGTCGTTTCATGTCCAAGTCGGCGGAAAAGTGCCAGCCTTTCTTTAGGCTCTTGAAGAACATCCAGGAGTTTGAATGGACCCCCGTTTGTTAAGAAGCATTCGACGCTTTGAAGCAATACCTCCAAACACCCCCGGTGTTAATTAAGCCAGAGCTCAGAGAAGAGTTATTTTTGTAGCTAGCAGTCAGTCCTACAGCGGTGAGCGCCGTATTGGTCCAACGAAAAGACAAGGAAGAACGTCCGGGGTACTACGTGAGCAAGATCCTCCATGGCGCGGCGGTACGGTACCGGAACATAGAGAAGTTCGCCTTCGCTGTTGTTACTGCTGCCCGGAAGCTCCGCCCTTACTTCCAAGCCCATACCATAGTGCTTTAAACGGATCAGCCTCTGCAAAAAATTCTACAAAAGCCAGAAACCGCTGGGAGAATGGTGAGGTGGGCAGTGGAGCTGGAAGAATTTGACATACAGGTTCGACCAAGACCAGCTATCATGTCTCAAGTCCTCACAGATTTCATAGTGGAATTCACTGCCCCACCCCGGGGCCCACAATGGTGGAAGAAACCGAGACCCCCTCCGAGTCACCAACCTCTGGAAGCGGACATGCCGAGCCCGGACCACCTGCAGAAAGTAATGAGGCCCTCTGGTTTCTGCATGTGGATGGTTCGGCAAGCAAGGGAGGATGCGGAGCGGGAGTGGTCCTTACGGGGCCAGATGAGTTCTCAGCGGAGTATGCCCTACCATTAGATTTCAATGCCTCCAACAACGAGGCTGAGTATGAGGCGTTGCTAGCCGGATTAAGCCTAGCCACAGAACTAAGCGTAAGGAAGTTGAAGGTTTACAGTGATTCACAGCTAGTAGTTGAACAAGTAAATGGGACCTACGAAGCCAAATAACTCTGGATGAAACGATACCTCAAAAAGGTGAGAGGAAAGTTGGAAGGAATAAAGGAAGTGGAAATTCTTCAAGTGCCGTGGGGCATGAACGCCTGCACCGACGCCCTCTCCAAAATGGCCTCTGAAGAGACCTGTGATTTCGGCTCCATATGCACCGAAATATTGCTTCACCCTAGCATTGATGAAAAACAAGTAATGGAAATTCCGGCCAAACCGACCTGGATGGACCCCATAGTACAGTACCTGTGAGATGGGATACTGGCCGAGGACAAATTGGCGGCCCGGAGGCTAATCGCAAAGGTCGCCCACTATGTACTCCAGGAAGCCAAATTATACAAACGGTCATACACTTGGCCGTACCTTCGATGCCTAGTTCCCTTTGAATCAGAGTACGCGTTGCGGGAAGTGCACGAAGGGATCTGTGGAGATCATGGGGGCGGGAGAACACTGGCCCAAAAAATCATAAGGCACGGGTATTTTTGGCCGACGATCCTGAGAGATGCCCAAGAGTTCATCAAGAAATGTGGCCCATGCCAGAAATTTGCTACCACGCCTCGCCAGCGGCCACCCCGTACGCCCCCATGTCGATCCCTCTACCCTTCGCCATGTGGGGTATGGACCTGGTTAGCCCCTTTCCAAAAGCCCCGGGAGGACATACGATGCTATATATCGCCATTGATTAATTTACCAATTGGGTCGAAGTCAAAGCCGTGGCGAAACCAAACTCTAAGGCAACAGAGAAGTTCTTCTACCACGACGTAATCTGCCCACTTTGGCATCCCGAGAATACTCGTGACAGACATTGGGCCCCAGTTCGCGAGCACTGAGTTTTAAAGTTTTACGACAATCTGAGTATCGAACACAGGTTCGCGTCTGTGGCGCACCCTCAAGCCAACGGACAGGTAGAAGTGACTAATAGAATCCTACTTCAGAGTCTCGAGAAACGGTTGGAAGAAGCTGGGAAGTCCTGGGTGAAGGCACTCCTCAATGTCTTCTGGGCCTACAGAACGATGCCCCGGACTACGACTGGAGAATCTCCTTTGAGCCTAGCATTCGGGGTCGAGGCCGTCATTCCCGTGGAGATCGGAGTCCCGACTTTTTGCATGGAAAATTTCGATGAACACGAAAACTCTGAGCTCCTCTGGAACACCCTCGACCTGGTCCTGGAAAAAAGAGAGCGGGCTAGGCTCCGGATTGCCTCCTACCAACAAAAAGTCTCCCGATATTACAACTCCCGTGTGAAAACACGCTCGGTACGCCGGACCTAGTGTTGCGACGATCGGAGGTCTCAGACCCCCGACACTCTGGAAAACTCGCCCCCAAATGGGAAGGGCCCTACAAAGTCACCCGAGCACTCCAACCCGGAGCCTACCAATTGGAACACCTTGAAGGAACCCCAGTCCCACGAGGCTGGAACATGAAAAATCTGCGAAGGTTTTACCAATGAGAGGAAAGGGTAAGTGGTGTCTTTTCTTTTTTTGAAAAATTATTATGCTTGTATTTCTTTTGTCTTTCCTTTTTTAGAACGAAGCCAATGTAACCTCTGTTGCGATTAATGAAAGGATGTTTTCTCCATAATACGTCTATCTCCACCCTCCGGCCCATGCCTCGCGTTGGACCGAGAGGGCACAGGAAGTGAGGCAGAGGCAATATCTGGATTGATCCCCCAGAAAATGCCCTAAAACGCTTCCCATGAAATAAAAGAAGACCAGCCATTTCTAAAAGACAGGCGGGACATATCAACTCCGAGCTGATCACTCGCGAGGAAGATGGCCCTCCCACAAACAGGATACCCTAAAGCAACACCCCACGAGGGCGCACTAAAAGTAGTCAAGCCTGCCAATCCAAGGGTTAGTATTGTCATGACAAAAGAAAACGTACAGCGATCTCTCCAAAAAATGGGCCACAACCATCATGTACTACTGCAGCCTAGCCACACAAAAAAGGGGAGAAGAGCGAACAGGCATACCCTCTCTCCACCAAAAAAAAAAGGGGAAATGTTGCTTGGCGAATTACTACAGATCCAAAGTACCGGTCTCAAACAGGACCATGGAAAAGAGCTTGATAAAAGCCTCTAGAGGCGCAGGAGCCGTACTTACCACCCTACTGATTCCCTGTCGAAGGCGCAACCTCAGTAGGGGCAGTCGGAGCCGCCTCGCTTGCCGAATCCTTGGTCGACTCCACAACAATTACCCCCTCCTGAGGAGGATCCTCCGGAGCAATCTCCTCGGACTCATGCCTCAGCTTCTCCAAAGGGAAAGATGGGTCGACCTCCCGTCCACGCCGCCGACATTCAATGAAATCCTCTACCTCGATGTCAATGCTAAATTCGGTCGTGGCCATAAAAAACTCCTGGGAGCCCCGCCATTCCTCCCGTGCCCTAGCCAACTCCCCGACTTGCGTTTCCCGGGCAACCAGCAGATTATTCTCCGCCATGTCTCTCCTGTGTTCGGCCATTTGAAGTTGTCCCCTGAGGTCCTTAATGATGTCCTCAAGTGACGCCTTCTCGGCCTGGACCTTCCCAAGATCCTCCCCCAACTTGCGGATGCGCTTATCAAAAGAACCCATCTCAGATTCATCCTCCAACATGTACTCCAGCATCTTCCTAGCAAAACTTTGAGCCTGCAAGGATACATCCCGGGGAACTATCAGCATGATAATACACAAGATACGGAATGGAGACATTACACAATAAATCGAACAAAGGATACTTATGCAAGGCGCAGAGTGGAGATACCGGGCAGCCAATGTTCAGTGAGGGTATTTCTCCAGCTCGGCCTCGTCACCAGGAAGAGCCGTCATCAGGCCCAACTCCACCCCAGCCCGTGGGTTCGTAAGGACGCCGTCCCCATCGCCGATCCTCCAATCTGGCCTAAACACCTCGCCGTGCATCTTGAAATTCTGCTCAGGAATCTCCACGTCATCCAAAATCAACTTGGTCATACTAGACCCCTCCATCATTCTGGGAACATCAGTGAAAAATGCCGACGAACCCTTAGCCAACTGTCTGGTCTTCCTCTGAGGAGTACAGGGAAGAGTGACCTTCTTAGCAGGAGGCTCCAAATCCTTGACAGGAGGAAGTCTCTACACACCTTTCCCCCCTACCGAGCGGCCGGAAGAGCTTGAAGGCGTAGACCCCAGAGGCACGACCGTCGCCTTCCGTGCCGCCGCCATGAACTCCGAAGGGATCTTTGCTCGACCAGAGCAGCCCGTCGGCAATTCCACCATAGCCTCCTTCCCCTTGACAAGGTCCTCGGAGAAGACATATCTGTAACCCAAATTCAAGAAAAGTGATTCAGCAATACAAAAAACGAAACTCGGGAAAAACTTAGAGAAAGCCGCTAACGAGAAGGGGGGCTCACCACAGGGATTGGCAGAGCTCTCTCCCACATCCTCGACTGTCCTGTGGGTCGTCCTCGCCATAGTACAGATCATGCCATACTTCCTCAAACTCTCCTCTTCCTTGAACTCGGAAACATCAATGGGTTCCCCGGTGACAAGCTTCTCCAAGTCAAATTTACTATAATCTGACTCATCGGGAAAGGACTTCCTTCTCCACTTGTGGGAACGCCTCCAAGACATGGGGAAACCCCAATCCGCATCCGACGGAGGGGTAATAAACACAAACTCCTCCTTCCACGTCTTTATGGAGGAAGGCAGGTTTGTTGCAATCTTTACTTGGGGACGCTGGCTCAAGTACAACCAGCTATCCTCGCCCTATATTAGAGGGCCGAGGGCGACACAACTCCTAAGCAAACGGGGGGGTGGCCTGGGCCTTGTGCTGACCGGCCTTGGTTACAAAGGCTAAGAGGGTGTGCCAACTGTTAGGAACCAGTTGGGAAGGTGCCACCCGGTAAAACTCAAGAGCTTCGACGATGATACCCAAAAGCAGAAATCTAACCCCCACCCTAAAAGACTCCACATAAAAGGCTACCTCGCCCTCTGTAACCCCCTCACACACCCCGTCTTTAGAAGTTGGGATTCGAATCCCATACTCACCAGGCATCCGGTATTCTTTCCTAATCCTGCCCTCCTCCGACTTCTTCAAGGAACTCTTGATTGACATCACACGCCCAGGTCGAATAGTCTCACCGGCCATTATGTTCCTAATGACCGCCTCGCGAGTGGGGGGAACCTGAGTGGGGAGTCCAGATTGAGTGGCCTCCGAAGATGTTGAACCAGAGGCCCCAGTACTATCCTCCAGTTCTCTAGGCATATGGTCGCCTTGAGAATCACCCCCTTTGCACCTCACCACCGACTCACTAGTTGGATTATGAGAATCAGTCGTATCAGATATTGTCAAAAAAGAAAAAAAAATAGGGGGGGTACAGAACCAAAGATTGATTGAAATGAAAAGTATGAGACTCACCTGGAAGAAGGCAAGGACCGGAGATAAGCCAACTGTGAAAATACCCCTCAAAAGAAAGAGATCAACCGATGGATGAAAGGGCCTCGCAGAAAAACCTATTACACCCAGAGAAGATGAAGGAACAGAAGACAATGATCCCGAAAAAGCCTTTAAGTTAGGGTTTCCACACGTGTCAATCACCCTCTCGCCTCCCTTCAATCGGATAGGACATCCACACGTGGCGCTGTTTTGGGAATTTGAAAAAGCCGTCAAAATCAAAGCGCCATTTTGTCGGTGAAAAGACACTTCTACCCCCACTGCTAAACTTTGGAAACAAGCTACCTTCACCGTTTTCCCGCTGAAAGTGAGGAGAAGACCATTCGAAAGGGTGTGGCCACCCTACTGCCATTCCACTTAGATGGAAAGAGAGCCTGGTTGAGCAAAAAGGGCTCGGACGTCAGAGCAAGGGTCCATCCACCCCACTACCATTCCACTTAGATGGAAAAAGAGCCTAGTTGAGCAAAAAGGGTTCGGACCTCAGAGCAAGAGTCCGGCCACCCCCACTACCATTCCACTTAGATGGAAAGAGAGCCTGGTTGAGCAAAAAGGGTTTGGACCTCAGAGCAAGGGTACGGCCACCCCACTACCATTCCACTTAGATGGAAAGAGAGCCTGGTTGAGCAAAAAGGGTTCGGGCCTCAGAGCAAGGGTCCGACCACCCTACTACCATTCCACTTAGATGGAAGAATAGCTTAATTAAGTCAAGAAGGTTTGGAGCTCGGGACAAGGACTCGGCCACACCGGCGCTCAGCCTCCTCACACGCACAAGGAAAAACGGAAAGAATATATCTACATTACACGCAAGGCATACAGACAACGATAAAGATGCCACAAAGAGCACTCCATGGGAACAAAAGATAACTATCCATTAACTGCCTTTTTGGCCAGAAGGCCTACAAAAAAAAGAAGGAAAGAACAGGGGAACAAGAAGAGAAGAGGCCCATAACCAACAAGGCCCTCAAAACAACTTTTTCTTTCAAAAAAGAGGAGAAGGAAGGGAAGCCCGACCCCCGAGAGTCAATCTGAAAGACTGTTTGGGGAACTTTCCTCAGATGAGTCCTCCTCCTCCTCTCTCTCCTCCCCAGAGCTCTCCATAAAAGGGTCCACCTCATATTCGAGCAATTGTTCGTTAAGATCACGGACCTTCCTCTGCAACTCTCCGTTCCTCCGCTTCAAATCCTCAATTTTCTCACCCATCCTCAGGACGCAATCGCATAATTCCATCCCCTGCCGATAGACCCTGGAGAAAAAAGACTGCTTATTCGCAATGTGAGAGGAGAAAGGCTTGCCCTTAAGAGGCGGAGAGAAGGAAAGCCCAGAGGAGGGCTCGGGTCCCTCCTAGCCTTCTTTTGGTAAGTCATGAGATCCTCATCAGATTCAGAAGACAGGTCAGGATCGCTGGAACATTCGGAGGTAAGCGGGGCCTTACCCTTGTCCCGTGAGGAGAAGCCGTCTCTAGGTTTGGACATGTTCAGCAGATAGGGAAACAGTAAAATTAGAGAAAAGAAGGAAAAAGACATGTGGAGAAGAAGACCAAAAAAGCCTCTATTATAAGCGTCAAAGCGACCCTTAGATTACCAAACGAGGTAACCGACTCTACACGTGTCTTTTCCCAGTTGAGTAATCAACCGACGCGTCATAATTACCTGGCAACCCCTCGAGGATGAATCGCCAAATGAAGCAGCACGCTCCTCCGCAATTCGAGGCTCCCATCAATGCCCTCATCACAATATTATTTAACCAGATAAATGAACTTACTCCCTTGGTCCATTCAACGGACCAAAGGAATAGGGGGGTATTATGATAGGGAGTAAAAATGGTGATGCCGTTGGATCATGCCATGTGTCACCCTCGCACCAGAGGAATCTAATTATGGTTAAGAAAGGTGTTAAGACATGGCAGGGCCATGTGATCTCGCCACGTATCACTTCCCCGCCACCAAAATCTTAAGCATAATCACTATCATTGGGATTATGGATAAGGTTGCACGACAAAGCCATGCGCGCCTCCGAGCCAGGGGGCAACCCAATCCAACAAAAGAAGGCTTTCTCTCTAAATGATGAGAGAGGTCCACGTGGCATCCCATGAAGAAAATTTGCATCCAAGAAAGAAGGATAAATAGGCTACTTCTTGAAAAAAGGGGGGATCCAACCCAAGAGGGAAAAAGAAAAATTAAATTCCTAAACCAAGCGCCATTAAAGGGGAGCTTTAACCACCATTAAGACCATTCAAGTCCAAGCAAAGAGAGGGGGAAAAGGTGTTGGACGCCCGTTCCCTCCTTCCTACTCTCGACTTTCAACCCATCCGCCCAACTTATAGAGAAAAAGTTCACGCATTAGTTCTGGTAAACTTGATCATCCCCCTGTCATTTCTTGTTGTTCATCATACGGTTGGTCCAGAATCTGACTTGGGTGTTGAAGTGGTCGTCCGGGACCCACCTCGGACCTCCCTGACACCTTTGTTTGTGATTGTAGATACTAACGGAGGCACTCTACCCGCCGTGCGATCGCAAGCCCGGATTTTGGCCCCATCACATAATACATAGAAAATTGGATCGGATACAACACATGCACATAACATTTATAAAAGATTAATTGCACAGATGTACATGGTGCATGCATACAGTGCATAGATTTAGGAACAATAGGGTTGGGCCTTTGGGTGTATGTTCTGAGGGGTCACGAGTTTATGGGTGTCGGGTTCGGGATGCGGGTCCGGGCTCGGGCTGACTCGGGTTGAACCGGGTTGGCTCGAGTTCACACCCAGGTTACGGTTCAGGTCGCGGTTCATTTCAGCAGGTTGAGTATTTTAGGAAACAATTGGGCCGAGTGGCTCTTAGGGGTTGGAAGGGGGAGAGAGTTAGTTGGTCCGAGTGGGCACGATGGCTGGTTTAACTAGGTTGACCGGGTCTATTGTATGAGTGTATGAGGGTACTGTTGGGTGGGTAGTGTTTGAGCACGGATGGGAACAAACAAAGGGCATGTGGTGTATGGTGTGTGGCTATGGTCATGGGATTTAAGGCTTTTGGCTTTGGGATGGTGGGATAAGGGGCTGATGGCCATGGGTAATGGAATGTAATTATGATGTATATAGGTAATGGAGTATGAGGCTTATGGCTATTAGTTATTGATATGGTCTGATAGGGTGTGTGAAATATAGATGGGGATGGGGTGTGACGTCTGTTATGTTGGATTTAGCTAGATTAGGTTCAGGGTCTGTTGAGTTGGAGTTGAGTTGGGTTCGAGTTGGGCCGGGTCAAATTGTATACGGCTTGGATGGGATAGCCTCACACAGTGCACACATAGGATCAAATTCAGCCCCCGTACAAGAGGGTTTGAACATAGGGATTCAGCACGTGAATGTAGGGGAACAGCCTCACACAATGCATACAAAGGATTAGATCAGCTTGTGCATGTGCCCACATAGGATTGATTAATTAGGTTGCATGGGTTGTGCTCATATCATTATATATTTAATATACTGTTCCAACCATTCAAAAAGGGGGTTTGAATATCTTTTTCTAGGTACAGCTCATGAATGATTTTGGGTGATACACAAAGTGCATAGGCTCGGTGGTTGTAAATTTGGTTGGTTTTGGCTCGGATTGAGTCCGCGTAGTGTGAGTCCGGGTTGGATCCGGTTGGGATTAGGTTCGGGATGCGGTATTGAGTTCACTACGGTTTGAGGTATGGGGTCAGGGTCAGGGTTTGCTTGGGCTGGACCGGGATGAGTCCGGGTTAATTTGGATTAACTCGGGCAGACTCGGGTTGGGCTCAGGTTAGGGATGACGAGCGGCTTTGGGTTAAGGCCAAGTTGGCCATGGGTTTAGGTCGAGTAGGGTTGGATCAAGGCCGAGTTGGGGGTTCGGGTCAAGGCCAGAGGAGCCATCGGGTTTGGGTCAAAGCCGGACGGGCTGGGGTTTGGGTCAATGCCAAGTTGGCGATGGGTTTGGTATTCTAAACACTAAGAGTTTTCAAGGGATTTGGTTCTTTTATAATGGGCCATGGCAAAAATAAACATACAAAAGATAGAAAGAGGAAATAAATGCATAACTTAAGATATGAAAAACTTTGCCTACCTCGTCCAAAGCTTGATGATGATTCTCCCCTTTGAATAGTGGTCTCTTAAGATGATGATTCCTCGTTGAAATAAACCGCAATCAAAAGTAACCAACAGAAATTGAACTGGATTTGATAATGGATCACAGTGGGGATTTCTTAGGGAAGGAGGGAGCTGATTGATGGGACATAAAATACGGCGCGATCCTCTAATCTCACCACGTGTCGCCCATGCATCGATGGAATCTAATCATAATTAAGTAGGGCATTAATGACCGACAAGACCGCGTAATCCCGGCACGTGTTACCCTCCCGCTGCCCGAACCTCATCATCACGATTATGGGCAAGATTACACGGCAAGGCCACGCCCACCGTCATGCCAGAGGAAGGCAGTCCAATCCAACAAGTGTGGTCTCTGCCTGAAATGATGAAAGGGCCCCTTAAAAGGATTCCCAAGTGAGAATAAGAAGAGGCCGCAGGGGAGGAGAAAAGATCCAATCCCTCTCAAGGCCACCCAAGAGAAGGGGCAACTCCCCGAAGAGCGAGGCGACAACAAATGAAGTAGGGAGATTAATCTTGGGAAGGAAGGAAAAAGGTGCTAGACGCCCGAATTCCTTCCCTCCTCTTCTTCCACTTCCCACTCGTCGCCTCCGACCCGTCCACCCATGCACCGAAAGAAGAACCCGCATTTTGGTCTTGGTAAACTTGATTGCACCTCAGCCTTTTCTTGCTGTCCTTTATATTGTTGGTCTAGAATCTGACTTGGGTGTCGAAGTGGTGATCCGAGACCCACCCTGGACCCCCCTTGACCCCTCTGTTTGTGATTACAGACCCCCGCGGAGCCTCTCTACCCACCGCGCGATCGCAGACCCGGATTCCGAAGCCATCATATTGACGCCATCCGTGGGACCCGTTGAGATCGAACACCTCGAAACGATAAGAAACCACACCCAATAGCAGGAAACAGGGGTAGTGACCAGGAGCCAGCCCAGCATGCACGAACCCATACCTCCAACTCCTAGGGGCCGAACTCGCCGCTCTCGGGCCACCATCGGCCCGCCTCTAACACTCCACAAATGATCCCTACCATGGAAATGTTCAACCAACTCCGCCAGGAGCTACTCCAACGACTGCCGCCACCACCAGAGCCTCCAGCCCCGGGGATGCCCCCGGCTACGCATGATCGCACGGAAGCTTACGACGAAGGTGACGGGGAGTCGCCAGAGGAATGTCATCCTCGGCGAAGGAGAGCGCCAATTCGGCGAGCGCCCTCCCCTTCGACAAATAGCCCTTTACCTCCTCCAGTTGGGGGACACCAGCCAAATAACGGGAGACAAGCTACCTTGAGCTATGCCCCCCCTACCCGAACAGCTTGATTCCAAGAGTTACCCCCAACGCAGGTAGAAGAAGTAGCAACCTCAGCGCAGCCCCCGGGCTAGACTCATTGGCCGACCTGCAGAGACAAATCCGAGAAGTCAAACGGGAGATGAAGAAGCCTTATGCCCACGACATCCTTGACGAATGGGAAAGAGAGACGGCGTCTCCGTTCACCTCAGAGATCTTAAAAACCCTTGTGGAAGCGGGAATAGATCTCTCCCGATTCGGCTTTTACGATGGGAGCACAGACCCTCTTGAGTTCCTCCAAACTTTCAGGAGGGTAATGGCACTCCGAGGCGCGTCGGACGGATTTATGTGCAGAGCCTTTGCCTCCTTGCTAAGAAAGACCACCAACGACTGGTACATGCGCCTGGAGCCAGACTCCATCACATCTTTCCACGAATTCGGGAGAAAGTTCACCGCAAGGTTCGCCAACAACCGCCTCCGCCACGATCCAGCGGACGCCCTCTTAGCCCTCCGACAAAGAAGAACGAGGCCTTGAGAGACTTCATGTTGAAATTCACATCGACGTCCAAATAGCGGTCGCGGCACTAAAGCACGCTACCACCGACCCAAATCTTAAACTACATCTCACCCTCAAGCCGCCATGGGACCTGCAGGAACTTGAGTCCAAAGCTAACAAGTTCATACGGGCGGAGGAAGCATGCGTACGGGAGCGAAGCCGAGCCGGCCCCGAAGAAAGAAGGAAGGAAGATGGGAGAGGGTCCATGAGGCCACGGGCCGAAGCAAACCGGAACCCCGCCCCCGTCTTTGAAAGGCTACGAAGTGCCCCCCTGAAGGTCCCCCTCTCCCATGTCATGTTCGCCATCAGAGATCAAGGTCTTCTGACCCCTCCTAGGAAAATGAGCACGGACCCGAAGAAGCGGTACAATGGAAAGTTCTGTGATTTCCACGGGGACCACGGCCACGAAACGGACCACTGTTTCCACCTCAAACTCCAGTTAGAGAAACTGGCCAAGGAGGGACGTTTAAATCAGTACCTTAAGAACCCCGCGCCGATTGAACGCCCGCACGAAGCCCAAATCCCCGCCAACGTGCCAAGAAGCAGGCACCGGTCTCGAAGCAGGCATGGGTCCCGCAACAGGCACCGGTCACCTAGAAGGCACCGGTTCAGCAGTAAGCGCCGATCCCGCAACGGGCACGGCGCGCGCCATCACCAATTCCCCAACAGGGGAGAACCACCTCAGTAGAATCCGACCTCCGAACAGCCGCCCACCATCGTCGAAAAAATCAACATCATCGTCGGAGGACCTGCAGCCGGGGGACCGACGACAGTCGGCCGACCAGCATACTCGGAGCGGGTACTCTCCCTAGAAATACGCTCCAAAAGGCCCCGGATGGACCCCCCCCCCAAAAAAAAAGACCAGATCATCACTTTCTCCTCTGAAGACCTTAACGGGCTACAAGTTCCCCACAACGATGCGCTAGTAGTCAGGCTAATCATCGCCAACTTCGACATAGGAAAGATCTTAGTGGACTCGGGGAGCTCTGTCAGTGTGCTGCACCTCGAAACCTTTGAAGAAATGAAGCTGGGCGAGGGGAGACTGGGGCCCACAGAATACTCCATCTACGGTTTCTCCAGGGCACCAGTGCGGGTCAGTGGCAAAATCGACTTACCAGTATCCTTCGGAATATACCCCCTCCAAAAGACCATTACGACCACCTTTATGGTCATAGACATTCCTTTCACTTATAGCACCATCACAGGACGCCCTGCTCTGAGAGACTTGGGAGCAGTAGTTTCCACCCCCACCTCAAAATGAAGTTCCCTACTCAAACCGGGATAGGAGAAGTTCGGGGACAGCAGATGATAGCACGCCAATGCTACATAACAAGCTTGAGAGGAAGCAACGCCCCGGCCAAAAATTTCACAATTGGGAGCGAGGACCCCCGAGAGCGAGCCCGAGCGGTAAGAGAGGAACCCACCGAGGAGCTAGGCTCCATCCCTATATCCGAAGACCAGCCAGAGAAATAGGTCTGAATTGGTTCCTTGCTAAAAGGTGCCTTGCGAGACCAGATGATCAGTTTCCTCAGAGCCAACAAAGATGTGTTCGCATGGTCCGCCCTGGACATGCCGGTATACCTCCGGAAATGACCGTTCACAAGTTGAACGTAAATCCGACCCTCAAACCCGTCCGACAAAAGAAAAGAAACTTCGCGGCAGAACTATAAACTCACATCAAAGCGGAAGTGGAAAAGTTGCTGCAGACCGGGTTTGTCAGAGAAATCCGGTATCCGAGTGGCTATCCAACGTGGTCATGGTCAAAAAGGCCAGCGGGGGTTGGCGAGCCTGCATAGATTTCACAGATCTACACCGAGCCTGCTCGAAAGATCCCCACCCTCTCCCACGTATAGACCAGCTCATCGATGTCACATCCGGACACGAGCTCCTCACCTTCCTAGACGCCTTCTCCGGTTACAACCAGATAAAGATGCACGGGCCCGACGTCCCAAAAACTGCATTTATCACCGACCAAGGCGTCTACTGCAATACTGTCATGCCCTTTGGGTTGAAAAACGCGGGGGCTACGTACCAGCTGCTCGTAAACAAACTATTCCGGAAACAGATAGGCAGAAATATGGAAGTGTACGTGGATGACATGTTGGTAAAGAGCTTGGAAGCCCCCAAACACATCTCCGACCTTCAAGAAACCTTCGACACCCTGCGACGGGCCCAGATGAAACTCAATCCCGCAAAGTGCGCCTTTGGGGTAACATGTGGAAAGTTCTTAGGGTTCATGGTCAGCCAGAGAGACATCGAAGCCAACCCAGAAAAAATCCAGGCCATCCTAAATATGGAGACCCCAGCAACGGCAGTAGAGGTGCAGCGACTCACGGGACCGATCACCGCCCTCGGCCGCTTTATGCCCAAATCAGCCGAAAAGTGCCAGCCCTTCTTCAAGCAGCTAAAAAACATACGAGAGTTCGAATGGACCCCAGCCTGTCAAGAAGCTTTCAACGCCTTAAAGCAATACCTTCAAACACCCCCTGTGCTGGCCAAGCCCGAACCTGGGGAAGAATTGTTTTTGTATTTGGTCGTCAGCCCTACGGCGGTAAGTGCGGTACTGGTTAAGCAGAGCGACAAGCGGGAACATCCGGTGTACTACGTGAGCAAGACCCTCCATGGTGCAGAGATTTGGTACCTGGACATAGAGAAATTCGCCCTCGCAGTCGTCAGCGCCGCCCGGAAGCTCCGCCCCTACTTCCAGGCCCACCCCATAATACTCTTGACTGACCAACCCCTCAGAAAAATTCTGCAAAGACCGGAGACCTCGCGTAGAATGGTAAGCTGGGCCGTCGAGTTAGGGGAATTCGACATACAGGTCCGGCCAAGGCCGGCCATCAAATCCCAGATCCTCGCCTACTTCATAGTGGAACTCACCGCCCCAGCCGCAGAACCAATAGCAAGGGAGGAAACCAGGGCCCCCAGTGGGCAAATGACTCACGAAGGCAGGCGCAGCAGGCCCGAGTCGCCGAAAGAAGACAACGAGACCCACTGGACCTTGCACGTGGACGGCTCGGCAAGTAAAGTAGGATGCGGGGCAGGATTGGTCCTCCAGGGCCCGGATGCATTCATAGCAGAATACGCCCTCCGACTAGACTTCAAAGCCTCCAATAACGAGGCTAAATACGAGACCTTATTGGCAGGGCTGAGTCTGGCCGCGGAGCTAGGCACGAGGAAGTTAAGAATCTACAGCGATTCGCAACTGGTGGTCGAGCAAGTGAACGGAGCGTATGAGGCCAAGGAACTCAGGATGAAAAGGTACCTCCAGAAGGTAAGGGAAAGGCTAAAAGGGATGGGGGAAGTCAAGATTCTCCAAGTACCGGGATGCATGAACGATCGCGCAAATGCGCTGTCCAAAATGGCCTCCGAAAAAACCCATGACTTTGGTACCATGCTCACGAAAATACTGCTCTCACCCCAGCATCGACGAGGTACAAATCTTGGAAACTCCACCATGGCCCAACTGGATGGATCCCATAGTACGGTACCTGAAGGACGGAATACTGCCAGAGAACAAACTGGAGGCCCGACATTCAACCGCGAAGGCCGCCCACTACGTGCTCCACGGGCCCAAGCTGTACAAACGGTCGTACACATGGCCGTACCTCCGATGCCTGGTACCCTCGTAGTCGGACTACGCACTACGAGAGGTGCACGAGGGGATCTGCGGAGACCACGGAGGCGGGAGGACCGTAGCCCAGAAGATCGTAAGGCATGGCTATTTTTGGCCTACGATCCTCAGAGATGCCCAGGAATTCGTCAAAAAGTGCAATCCCTGTCAGAAATTTGCTACAACCCCCCTCCCCCATCGACCAGCCACCCCCTACACCTCGGTGGCGGGGCCGCTGCCTTTCGCCATGTAGGGCATGGACCTGCTTGGGCCATTCCCGAAGGTCCCCGGGGGGCATACGATGCTATACGTCGCCATCGATTATTTCACGAAGTGGGTCGAAGTTAAAGCCGTAGCGAGACCAAACTCTAAGGCAACAGAAAAAAAATTCTATCATGCGTGGTTTGCCGCTTCGGCATTCCCAGAATCCTCGTAATAGACAACGGACCCCAGTTCGCAACTGCTGAGTTCGGCAAGTTCTGCGACAATTTGAGCATCGAGCACTGATTCGCCTCGGTAGCACACCCTCAGGCCAACGGGCAGGTGGAAGTAACTAACAGGATCCTACTCCAGAGTCTTAAGAAGCAATTAGGAGAAGCCGAAAAGTGCTGGGTAGAAGCGCTCCCTAGCGTCCTTTGGGCGTACCGAACGACACCCCAGGCCGCAACAGGGGAGTCCTCTTTCTGTTTAACCTTCGGGGCCAAAGCGGTCATTCCAATAGAGATCGGCCTCTCCAACTTCCACACGAAAAACTACGACGAACATGAAAATTCCGAGCTCCTCCGGAACGCTCTCGACCTCGTACAAGAGAAAAGAGAGCGAGCCCTCCTCCGGACCGCCGCTTAGCAACAAAAGGTGGCACGATACTACAACTCCCGTGTAAAGAAGCGTTCAGTAAAACCCGAAGACCTAGTACTACAACGAGCGGAGGTATCCGACCCCCGAAACTCCGAAAAACTCGCACCTAAATGGGAAGGACCCTACAAGGTCGCTCAAGCGCTCCGTCCCGGAGCCTACCAGCTCGAGCACCTCGACGGGATCCCAGTCCCCCGAAGCTGGAACATGGACAACCTCTGAAAATTTTATCAGTGAAATGAAAGGGTAGGAAATGTGCTTTCTTTTAAGTTAATATGTATTCTTTGTTTGTTTTCTTTTTGTTATTTTCAGCACAAAGCCATATATCCCCCTTTGGAATCAATGAAGTAGCGTTCCCACCTAAGATATGAGCATGTCCATTTTCCGGCCCTCGACACATTTGGGACGAAAAGAAAACAAGGAGTAGGACAGAGGTAACATCTAGGCTGATCCTCCCGAAAGTACCCTAAGATGCTCCCCATGAAAAGAAAAAAGACATGTCCTTTCTAAAGGGCAGGCAGGGCCCATCAACTCCGAACTGATCACTCGAGAGGAAGATGACCCTTCCACAAACAAGATGCCCTAAGGTGACGCCCTGCGCACTAGAGGTATTCTTGCCGACGAAATTAGAGGCCAACAACAATCCATCAAGGAGAAATCTGCAAAAGGGCTCAACCACCCCACGTAGCATCACATAAAAATGCAGGAGGCAAACGAGCCTTCCTTTTCAGCCCCCCCCCCCCCCCCGCGGCAAAAAAAAAGGGGATAGAGTTCAAAGTGTTATTACAGACCAGACATCTTGGCCCCAAACAAAATAGAGTTAGAATGTTATTACAAAAAAAAAAAAAATAGAGTTCAAAGTTCAAAGAGCGTCCTCATTGGCCCCCTGCGGAGACCTCAGCGACCGCAGAGACATTCGGGACCGCCACCGGATCCTTGACCGGCCCCGTGGCATCTGCTGCCCCCTACACAAGATCCACCGGAACAGCATCCTCAGCATCATGCACCAACTTCTCCAAAGGAAAAGAGGGGTCGACATCACGAACGCGCCACCGACATTTGATGAAAGCCTCTATCTCGATGTCGACACTGAACGCGACCGCTGCCCTAAAAAACCCTCGAACCACGCCATTCATCTCGCGCTTTCACAAGCTCCTCGGCATGCGTCATTCGGGCCACCACCAAGTTGTTTTCCGCCCGGTTCCTTCCATCCTCAGACATCTTGAGTTGCCCCTGAAGGTCCTGGACGGTGTCGTCGAGCACCGCCTTTTTAGCTCGAACCCTCTCGAAGTCCTTACTCAGCTTGCGGACGCGCTCCTCGAAAGCGCCGATCTTGGACTCATCCTCGACTATGTACTGCAGCATCTTCCTGGCATAACTTTGGGCCTACAAAAGCCCCGCCACGAGCAAACCATTAGTGACCTCAAACGGAAAAGAAAAAAAAAACGAACGTAAAATCAAACGAACAATACTTACACAAGATATGGAATGAAGGTACCGGGCCCCCAGTGCCCTACGAGGAAAGTTCTCCAACTCAGCCTCGTCACCAGGAAGGGCGGTCATCAACCCCAGCTCCACCCCAACCCAGGGGTTTGAGAGGACACCATCCTCAACACCAATCTTCCAATCCAGCTTAAACAATTCCCCTTGCGCCTGGTAGCAACGCGGGGAGAACTCCATTTGCTCCAAAAGCAGCTTAGTCATGACCGACCCCTCCAACCGACTCGGTATGTCTTCTACAAAGGCAGATGGGAACGGACCGTTCGACCAGCTTTCCCCTGTTTGGTGCGAGGAGGAACAACTTTCTTGGCAGGAGGCTCCAGCTCCTTAGGAGGAGACCTCGCCGTATCTTTCAAACCGACTGATCGGCCGGAGGAACTAGATGGCATGGGCTCGGGAAGCCTAGCCACCGACCGGTCCTTCCTGGCCGCAGCCATAAAATCAGAAGGAATCTTCGGACGGCCGGTTGGGCCCTTCACTGCCCCCACGATAACCCCCTTTCCCTTAGTGCCGGGCCCCCAGTGCCCTGCGAGGAAAGTTCTCCAACTCAGCCTCGTCACCAGGAAGGGCGGTCATCAACCCCAGCTCCACCCCAACCCAGGGGTTTGAGAGGACACCATCCTCAACACCAATCTTCCAGTCCGGCTTAAACAGTTCCCCTTGCGCCTGGTAGCAACGCGGGGAGAACTCCATTTGCTCCAAAAGCAGCTTAGTCATGACCGACCCCTCCAACCGACTCGGTATGTCTTCTGCAAAGGCAGATGAGGAATGGACTGTTCGACCGGCTTTCTCCTCTTTTGCGCGAGGAGGAACAACTTTCTTGGCAGGAGGCTCCAGCTCCTTAGGAGGAGACCTCGCCGTATCTTTCAAACCGACCGATCGGCGGGAGGAACTAGATGGCATGGGCTCGGGAAGCCTAGCCGCCGACCGGTCCTTCCTGTCCGCAGCCATAAAATCGGAAGGAATCTTCGGACGGCCGGTTGGGCCCTTCACCGCCCCTACCATAACCCCGTTTCCCTTAGCAACATCATCAGAAGAAGACATACCTGTTGCAGCCAAAAAAAAAAGAGGAAAACAACAACTCAGAAAGAAGAAGGACGCCAAAGAAAGGAAAACCCAGGGGAAATCGCTAGCGAAGAAAGAGGCTCACCACGATAGCTGGAGGAACTCTCCCCCACTTCCTCACCCGTCCGGCGGGCCCTCCTCTCTGCAGCACCAAGCAGACCATACCTTCTCAAACCCCTCTCCCACCTGAACTCGGAGACGTCAATAGCCTCCTCGGAGGCAAGCTTCTCTAGGTCAAACTTGCTATAATCAAACTCATTGGGGAGGGATTTCCTTCGCCACTCGACAGAACGCCTCCAAGACCTAGGAAAGCCCCAACCCGCATCCGAGGAAGGAATAATAAACACATACTCCTCTTTCCACTTCTTAATGGAAGAAGGCAAGTTCGCCGTGATCTTCACCTGAGGACGCTGGGTCAGGTACAACCAGCTGTCCTCACCCTTCACCAATGGGCTAAGAGCAACGCAACTCCTAAGCAGAGGTAGGGTAGGCTGAATCTTGTGAAGGCCTGCTTTGGCCACGAAAGCCAAGAGAGTACGCCAAATGTTGGGCGCCAGTTGAGAGGGGGCCACCCGATAAAATTCGAAGGCCTCAACTATGGTGCCCAAAAGTGGGAACCTAATCCTCGCCCTAAAAGCCTCCACATAAAAAGCCACTTCTTCCTCCGTAACACCCTCACACACCCTGTCCCTAAAGGAAGGAACCCTAATCCCGTACTCGTCAGGAATGTGATATTCCTTTCTAATCCTATCCGTCGCCCCTTCCTCCAAAGAACTCTTGCAGGACGCCACCCGACCACTGCGGATGACAGCACCAGACAGAATATCCCTAACCTCCGCCACACGAGCAGAAGAGACTCGAGCGGGGGATCCAGAGGAAGCGGTCCCCGACGACGACTCAGAAACCCCGGAGCTATCCTCCAACTCCCTGGGCATCTGTTCATCTCGGGAATCGCCGCCCCTGCCTCTTACCAACCGCCTCCTTTTCTTGGCGGAGCCTTCTCCGCTACTTCTACTAACTTGATAGATGGACTCTGAGAACCGGTTGCGACAGACATCGTAAAATAATCAAATATCAGACAAAACAAAAAAAACACACGAAACTCACCGAGGTGAATAAGTGAAGGAGAGCAAAAACCAGAGAAGAGTCGATAAAAAACCAGCCACTGGACGAAATCGCTGCAGAGAACAAAAAGACGAAAGAATAGGGTAAAACAATCCCTGAAAAAGCCTCAAAGACTAGGGTTTGGACACGCGTCGATTAACCTCCCTCTCTTTCCAATCAGATGAGACATACACACGTGGCGCCGATTGAGGAACTCGAGGAAACCGCTAGAAATCGAAGCGCCATTCCCTACGACTAAAAAGACATTTCTACCCCTGCCACTAAAACTTCCCTAGCAAGCCATCCCCGAGACGTCACTTGTAGCGTCCTCACTTAATGAGGGAGGGGGCTCGAAGGCCAGAGCCCGAGACCTGGCAAGGGAAGCCGACCTCAAAGCACCGGATGAAAAGCATGCGGCACGACAGAAAAGACTCGGAACCACGGCACAAGGGCTCGGCGTACGACTCCACTAGATGGAAGAAACCCAGCACGCTGGATAAAGGCTCGGGGCCATACACAAGGTCCGGCCGAGCTACCTCAATCCCTCGGAATAAGGAAAACATATACCAAGCACATTGGAAAGGGCACGGGCCCAATGACGAAGCCAGGCCTTGCTACCTCCGCTCCGCTCAAATAAATGTAACTACCGCACAGATGAGAAAGGAAGCACAAGATTCAAAATAAAAACATAGGGCACGCAAGCCCAGTACTAAAAAAAAAAAAGAAGAAGCAAAGGAAACTTGGTCCCACAGAAACTAATCGCCCGAGCGGCTGGAAGAAGACTCCTCCTCCAGGGAATCCCCCTCCTCCTCCCAGGAGCTCTCCAGGAAAGGGTCCACCTCATATTCAAGCAGCTGCTCGTTAAGGGCATGGACCCTTCTTTGCATCTCCTCGTTTCTCCGCTTCAAGTCCTCAATCTCCTCGCCCATTCTCAAAATCCGGTCACACAGCTCCATCCCCTGCCGATAGACCTTGGAGAAAAAAGACCACTCCTTAGCGACATAGGAGCAGGACGACTTGTTCTTGCTAGGCAAGGAAGAAAGGCGAAGGGGGGGAAGCCTGGAGGAGGATCCGGATCCCTCCTGATCCTCTTCCGATGAGCTGTGAGATCTTCCTCCGAGTCAAAATCGCTTTCTTTCACGGTGCTGCATCAAGAATACAGATCAGGGTTGCTTGAGGATTCCTGGGAAAGAGGGGCTTTGCCCCTAGCTCGCGAAGAAAAGCCGGACATGTTGTCAGAAAAGGAAAAGATGCAGAGAGGCAATCAGCCTAAGAAAGAAAACAATAAAAAAAAAGTACCTGGGTAATCTTCCTTTATAAACTCAGACGAAAAACCCCTGGGTCACGAAATGATGCGACCCATCCTATACGTGTCTCCCTCCTGTTGGGCGACCGGCTAAAGCTACATAATGACATCACAATTCGCCAGGAGAAACCGCCGGACGAAATGACACATTACCTCGTACTCCGAAGCTCTCATAAATGCCCTCGCGATAACATTACTTGACCAGACATTACTCCCTTGGTCCATTCAATAGACCAAAGGAGTAAGGGGGTATTATGATGGGACATAAAATACGGCGCGATACTCGAATCTCGCCACGTGTCGCCCATGCATTGATGGAATCTAATCATAATTAAGTAGGGCATTAATGAGCGACAAGACCGCGTAATCCCGCCACGTGTTACCCTCTCGCTGCCCGAACCTCATCATCACGATTATGGGCGAGATTACACGGCAAGGCCACGCGTGCCGTCACACCGGAGGAAGGCAGCCCTATCCAACAAGTGTGGTCTCTGCCTAAAATGATGAAAGGGCCCTCATGGCGCCCCTTAAAAGGATTCCCAAGTGAGAATAAGAAGAGGCCGCAGGGGGGGAGAAAAGATCCAATCCCTCTCAAGGCCACCCAAGAGAAGGGGCAACTCCTGGAAGAGCGAGGCGACAACAAAGGAAGTAGGGAGATTAATCTTGGGAAGGAAGGAAAAAGGTGTTAGACACCCGAATTCCTTCCCTCCTCTTCTTCCACTTCCCACTCGTCGCCTCCGACCCTTCCACCCATGCACCGAAAGAAGAACCCGCATTTTGGTCTTGGTAAACCTGATTGCACCTCAGCCTTTTCTTGCTGTCCTTTATATTATTGGTCCAGAATCTGACTTGGGTGTCGAAGTGGTCGTCCGGGACCCACCCCGGACCCCCCTGACCCCTCTGTTTGTGATTGCAGACCCCCGCGGAGGCTCTCTACCCACCGCGCGATCGCAAACCCGGATTCCGACGCCATCACTGATATTTTCATTGGCTCTTGAGATGCTCTCGGTTGAATAGAGAAGAAGGATATTTATAGAGTTTAGGAGGGCAAAAGTTGTCATCTTGAGAAATCTTGATCGATTTTGATTTATGAATGAAATGGCAATCTAATAATTGACCAACCTATGAGAGAGGGACCTATGTCCTCTTTTTTAATTTAAGCAACAAAAGTGAGCAGCTTTGCGGGAAAGTTTCTTCTCTTAAATTTTGGAAACGAGTTAATGGCTTTCTTTTGTGTCCCCTTTTAATTTTAACCAACTTAAGTTTCCTTTTCTTTAAAGCTAATTGGGCTTTGATTGGTGAAAATGATACCCAGACTCCCCTCAGTATGGCCAACACGTTCTTCCAATTGGAAAAACGTGTGGTAAAATTAGAATAGGGATAAAAGAGGAAGAGTCTTCCAATTAAAGTAGGCCATGTTTCTTGTTTTCTTGGAATAGTAGTGACGAGTTGCCCAAAATCTATTTCAATGAGATACCAGTTTTCATAAAATATCGAGGAGAGAAAATCTCGATCCTCCCAAAACGTGTGGTCATGAGAGAGAGAGAGAGAGAGTTAGTTATTTAGTTAGGTCTAAAGAATGGGGATCCAAAAAATGCAGCCGAATGTTTCTTG
This sequence comes from Tasmannia lanceolata, assembly GCF_043159265.1. Lineage (NCBI taxonomy): Eukaryota > Viridiplantae > Streptophyta > Magnoliopsida > Canellales > Winteraceae > Tasmannia > Tasmannia lanceolata. Next base: position 5,690,845 of record NW_027518721.1, read on the forward strand.
CGATTGCTTTTACATGTTTGGACTTGACTCTTGAGAATCTCCTTACACACATACTCTTAATAGATAAAGTTAAGGTTAGAATGAAACTCTTCCATAGCCTTTTATTTCTTAATCTAACGGATAGAATTAACTCACCTAAAGTGGTCTGCATTTTATGGATGAATCTAATTGACATTCAATTTTAATTCCTTAAATTCTATTATAAAGTCCTTAAAAATGGAGGGCCCATTACATGGCCGGACAACTATTCCTTGAAGAATTTAATTTTTTAAACCTTGGTGAACCCCACCAATTTGGACAAATTCCTAACACTTTGTAATTGTATATTTTGAACATTTAGCGGGCCCCTCTTTCAAGCTTGGCTGAAACACCACATCGTATAGAATTCCACATTTTTCAAAAAATACAAACAGTGGGCCCAACTTGAATTTTCTGAATTCGAAACCCTTGGAAAATTACATTTCCACAAAAAAAACCTCTTGGATAATGATGAAAAATGGATGGAAAAGTTGGTAATGACATGAGAATGATGAGAAAAAAATAGGTAATTGACACAGAGTGAGAAAATATAGGAAACTAACTTAGAGGGTGGACACTAACCCTTACTATGGAAAATCTTTGTTGGATAAAGTGAAACAAAATGGGAGTGTCTACAATAGCATATAAGCTTTGTTAAATTATCTTAGCTCACCATTTAGGCGCCAACGATATTTATGTCTCATCTTACTCGCTATCTAAGCGCCAAGGTGAATCACCTGTGTGAGTGGGTCGATTCAAGCCTATGACATTATACTAAAGACATGTAGTCAAATACAAAGAAAACATTCCATAAAGAAAATGCAGATCTAAATAGAATGAATGATAATAATGTCAATCATAAAAAAAATGTCCATAAAATAATAAACACATCAAATCCTACTAAGTCCCATACTCCTCACATGAGAAAGGAACAAATCTCTGGCTATAGGCTTAATCAAGGGATCAGCAACCATACTACCAGTGGAGATGAGCTTTAGGACCACTTCTCCTTGTGCAACTTTATCTCGAATGAAGTGATAACGAACATCAATATGCTTGGTCTTCCCATGGTACTTGGGATCCTGAGCATAAGCTAGAGCAGTTGTGCTATCACAGTAAATCAGTATAGCCTCGTCAGTATATGCGGTAACATCCAGCCGTTGTAAGAACCTCCTCAACCAAACAGCTTCCTGAACCACTGCTAAACATGCTACGTACTCCGCCTCCATCGTGGACAGGGCAACGCAAGTCTGCTTCTTACTGCACCAAGAGACAACTCCTACTGCTAGTAGAAATGTGTAACTCGATGTGGATTTATGCCCACCTCTACCATTTGCCCAATCAGCATCGTTGTAACCTCTTAGTCTCAAGTTTCCACCATGATAACATAAGACGAGGTTAGCGGTCCCATGAAGGTATCGAAGGATCATTTTCATTGCCTTCTAATGAGCTAATCCTGGATTGCTTTGGTAACTACTAACCATGCCAACTGTGTAGCAAATGTCTGGACGTGTACACAATATAGCGTACATGAGACTCCCTACTGCAGCTCAGCTGCGTAAGGTACTTTAGACATTTGATTCTTTTCCTCATAAGTCTTTGGGCATTGGTCCAGGCTTAATATGCATTCCTTCTCCATTGGAGTGTCAATAGGTTGAGAGCTATGCATGCGGAAGCACTCAATGATCTTCCTAATGTAAGTCTCTTGAGACAAACTTAGAAGCTTCTTTGAGCGGTCTCTTTTGACCTTAACTCCAAGCACATAATCTGCTTGACCCATATCCTTCATCTCAAAAGTAGAGGATAGCCACTTCTTAGTGGCGACAATGGAATCCATATCATTCCCAGCTTGGAGAATGTCGTCAACATACAAAGATAGGATAAGAACACTCTTTTCGGATGGTTTTATGTACAAGCAATGGCCTTCTTCAACCATGTGGACCCCGATCCAGAGGAGACGCGGCGAGGGACGAGAAATACCACTGCAATCCTCAAAGATCTCCACATGTGAAAGAGAGCTCTACTAAGAAACTCTCGAAACAGGTGCCACCCTAATAGCATAGTACGAGTGGTGATATAAAATGAGATACCTCTTGATCCGGAATCACGGCTCGAAACCAATACGTACCTAAAACAACTCAAAGTCGCCATCCAGGAAAGTCAGCCCTGGAACCCATTAAAAATAAAATCCTCTGTGCAATGGATAACTAGAAATATGTATGGATCCATGCGTGATTACGAATGGGGAAGGTCTGAAGAGCGCCCACAATTCGCTCAAGTGCAAGCACTTGGTCTCTTATGCCATTTATTATTAACTTTGAAGAGTTTTTGGCGAAAATCAAGTGAAATGGGAACAAATATCCCCGAGTAAACGTCTACCTAAGCATGCATGATCCAAGAATGGGTAAAAGAAAAATAACATCCAAATCCTAAAGAGAGGTGATATCAGTATTACCCTACATTGGAATAAACATTAGAGTCCACTGTCTCTCAAAGAGACATAGAAAACTAGGGTGAATCTAATATCAGATAACCCTGCTATCTATCTCTGCACATCCATCTAACATCCATGTCTAAAAAGAAATAATACCAGTATCATCTGCCATTGGAATGATCATTAGAATTCACCGTCTCTCAAAGAGGCGGAGAAGACAAATGTCAACCCAATAACAGGTAACCCTGTTACCAATCTCTAAACATTCATCTAATCCTAACACAACACATCTAGGAAAAACAGTAAACAATCGCATGCATATCTATAACTAAATAGATAAACCTGCACAGTGAACAAACGTTAATAGATGATAGCAAGAGTAAAAAATCAGCAACAATAAAGGACTACAGCTAAGCATGTGAGTAAGCAAAGTAATAATAAAGAGCTATAACTAAGCATGTGAAAAGTAAGTAAGCATGTGAAGAAACAAGTAGTAAAGAGCTATAACTAAGCATGTGAATGTTACAGCTAAGCATAAAATCAGGAGATAACAACAAATTCAACAACTAAACATGTGACAGAGCAAAGCAATAAAAGAGACAGGCAAACTATTAATCATTGTAGACACACTTTAACCAACAATAACCTAATATATTGATCCATTGAATTTCACTGGTAAAATATGCATCCTCACATTCCCTGAAAACCAAAATGATAAAGAGATGTACCTGGTAAGACGATTAGATCCGAAAAATTGGAAAAATACCCTGATTGGTGACTTAGAGTGTTAAATCCATGTAAGAGTCCCTCTATCATGGATTTATATGTTTAAGGCATTAATCTCTCGATCTGACTTTACGGATCATCAATCGGGACAAAATAAGCTAGGGTCACTTCACAACTCGAACCCTGATTCCATTATGAGACCCGATTTCCGTAAATCGTTAGATCAAGGGCTGATTTTTTACCTGGGTATCTTTCTTTACTAAGAATTTGTGATCATTTATTCAAAATAATATCAATCAAGGTCGATCTCAAATTTGGATTAAACATTGGGCCACTTTAATTAAGCAAAAATCCAGTGAAAAGTTACGGATCAAGGCGGGATAAGCGAGATCCGTCAAAATCGTCCCATTAAATCACCGATATCAAAACTTTCTAATGACTCAACTATTGTCAATATCATGGTTTAATAGTTTTAACCGTTGGCCCAAAGTTGATCGAATCAGTTGGTTCGTTCGGACCACCGATTTGCTCGATCTTTGGAAAAACAATCTACCGACGGAGATCGGAGGCTCGAATTGGTCAAAAATTCTGAAAATAGTATTTCTACGGAAATATTGGGCTTAAATGAAAGAGAAAAAATCAACGATTCCAACGCCGAAAGAATTATCGAAATCGGACTAATAAATCTCCTGAAAACCGTATTTTTCGATTTTCACATTCAAAATATTTGAAAATTCTTTTACAAAGATTCTAAGAGATTTGGAGGCATCATCTTGTCCATTCTTTCAATCGAAATTGATCTCAACCACCCAATCTTATTCCATGTCTTTTACAAAGATTCCAGGAGATTTGAAGGCATCATCTAGTCCATTCTTTCGATGCTCTAAAGATTGCAATTGATCTCAACCACCCAATCTTATTCCATATCTTTGCAAAGATTTCAGGATATTTGGAGACCCCATCTCGCCCGTTCTTTCGATCACATGGAGATTGCAGTTAATCACGGCCATCCAAATCGTTGCCATTCTCTACAAAGGCAACCAAATTGGACATTTCCCTTGTCTTGAAATTTGCTTCCAAATCCACAAAGATTCCAAGGACAAGTGGCATCATCTTGGACCTTGAATTGTTCCTAAATCTTTAGTGCTTGATCCTGACCACATAAGTGCCTGTCATTTTGAACATGGTCATGGCTAAAATGGAAGATGCCAAAGAAGAGGGAGAATATTCTAGAAAAATCCGATCATGGCCATCCTTTTTCCTTCCTTTCTCCATCACTCAATCTCCACCCTACACCTTTAGGCTCCTAAGAAGGCAACCTAGCTCACCCATTCCCCTATTAAATACCCCTCCATTGCTCCATCCCAAAACAACCGAATACTCCAAAAGCCACAAACACGAAAAAAAATTTACTCTCTCTCTCTCTCACTTTACTCTCGAGCTCATACAACATTCATCTTCAATGAATCACTATTGGTTGGGAGTCATCTTCAAGGAATTTTTATCAACAAAGGAACATCATCAAAGTATTTGGAATTTAGAAGGAACATCATCGAGCTTCATAAGAGGTAGGCCGTCCATGGAATTCGATTTTATTTTTGAGAAAAGCATGTAAACCCCTTCAATTCTCTATGATTTTTGCATTTGTGAAGGTTCCTAATTTAAATCTCTAAGTTGGGAATGTTCACAAATTTGGAATCCATAGATTTAAAAGACATTTTGATCAAGCATGAAAGAGATGCTGAGAAACTGAAATTGTAAAACTTTGATGGGAAGGGTTTACATGTTCTTTGTCATGGTAATTATTGTACCCATCTTCTTTTCTAGCCCTCTCAACTCCTAACAAATAATCGGCCAGGTTTCCAAGGTCCCAAAATCTCCTTTGTTCAAATCCCATCGAGAACAACCAAAATCCTTGTTAATATCTGTTGTACATGTATAAGAATGACTCAAGACCCACTAGATCATACCCTAACAGCCATCGTTGGTGCCTTACTACCTACACCCCAACCCATGGTCTGCTTGGCCGCTCTCCCAAGTTCAACAGAACGTGCATAGTCATGTACGATCGAATATATATCTCCAATCCGCCTACCCTCGAACAAACCTGTATTCTCCACCCCTTTGCATCCAATTCCCATAAAGTTCTGAATCATGTAATCCTAGTACATGTGCTGTACACATGTGATCTTGAAAATCCAAGGGTGGTCCCTAGTACGGCAACTATGAGGAGTGAAAATTAATTAGGTTTCTAACAAGTTTTACTCTTTTGAAAACTCAAACCTAAATTGGAAATTAAGAGATCAAAATGAAATTCAAGCACACAAGTTAAATCAAGAGGTGCAATGCAAAATAGAGAGCTATAGTTCAAGAGAGAGTGCACCCGAGATTTAAAGTGGTCGGTCCTCAAAACGCGAGGCCTACTCCACTCCACCAACAAAGACCCGTTGATGGCTTCACTAAGTGATCTTCTTAACTTCGGCAAAGATCGGTGCCGATTACAAATTCCGATTACCTTTAACCTTGGTGGCAATCTTCACCACGGAGAGTGGGCTACGCTTCTCCGAACACTCACCCGAATACAATTTCTTGAATAAGAAAGAAAGAACAAAAATCCCTCACAAGGGTTTACAACTTTGCAGAAGATGTACAAATATGGCCTAAAGATCCAAATCCTAATCTTAGAGGATGAGAGGCATAATCAAGTTTGATTCACTCTTTGGATGTTCAAATGAAGTTTAAGAGTGTTAGGATCGATAGTCTTGAAGTTTAGAATGCCCATATATATAGAAAAACCAAAATATGATCGTTCAATGGCATTGTGGTAATTCCAGCAAAATTCCCAACGACTCAAAATATGACCGTTATAGTGTTCTCGGAGTTCCGAGAATATTTCTCGGAGTTCCGAGAATTCTCGGAGTTCCGAGAAAAAATCTCAGAGTTCCGGGAATACAAACAGAAGATGAAAAAAAGTCTACTGGACCATTTCTCGGAGTTCCGAGAATTTATCTCGGAGTTCCGAGAAGCCTATGAAGAGCAGATTTTCACTTCATGTTTTTGGGCTTCCAACTTAACACCAAGTTGGGATTGCTATGAGGGTTCCAAGGTGTTGGAACACCACAAAGACAATCACATATAAATTTAGGGTGTGTGTTTATTTCCTTAATTATGCCTCTTCAAATCTAAAACTAAGATTGGATTTTATACAATCTAAATTGACTTCGATCTTTAATGCGATTCTTCAAGTCTTCATTTGTCTTGGATCTCCGATGTCTTTGGCCTTCATAATCGGTCCAATGAGATCTTCTTGGCCTAAATCCAAGCAATGTTGTCTTAGCACCAATGTGATCTACAACTTAGACAATCAAACACATTAGTGATCATAAATCACTTGTGTATTGGAATAATCAAAATAAGATGGGAATGCCAAGGTGGAAACCATTGGGCTTACAATCTCCCCCTTTTTTATGATGACAAGCACAAGAGATTTTCCATTAAAAGCATTCATATTTCCTTACTAGAATTCTCTCCCCCTTTGGCATCAATCAAAAAGATTGGGGTAAAAGAGAAACAAAGGGATGAATTATTCAATTTAAAGCTCCCCATTTTTCATGGAAAAAGACAAACCTAGAACTCCCCCTATTTAGAATTTTTATTCAACATAAGAGGGGATATTTAATTAACTTTGAAAAGGATATTCAATTTTTTAGCATGCCTCTAATCTAAGCACATATGATGAAAATCATATGGGGGCTTTGGGAACCCAAGATTTCTTGGTTCCACCATAATCCCTAATCTTAGATGCACATTGGAATTGGTAATGACCATTTATTCCACAATAATGGCATCTAACATGAGGGTTAGATACGCTAGTCCTATCATATGCATGTTTAGGTCTTTGACTAGTCTTCTTTAAGATTATATCAATAATTTTGTCACCATTTAAGAATCCATGGAGACATAATCTTAACCTTTCATTTTCATTATGAAGATGGGTTATTTGATTTAGAAAATCATTAAATTCATCTTCATAAGATTTGGAAGAGCTTGCCACATCTTGGAGTTTTGCAATTTGGCAAGATTTCTCATCCAAACAACCCTTAAGGGTTTCAATCTCAAGTTTAAAATTTTCAAGTTGTATTTGAGATTTGGAAGAAAATTCATTTTTCAAAAAATTAAGTTCATTTTCTAATTTTGAAATGAATTTCTTTTGAACTTTATTTTTAGAAATTTGAGAGTGCAAGGTTGAGCACAATTCATCATATGATATTTTTTCACTATCACTACTAGATGAATAACATGAAGGGTTAGAGTTTACCTCGTCTTCATGGGTGAGTGCCATGAAGCAAAGATCGTCTTTCTTTTCTTCCCCTTCGCTTGAACTCTTTCCCGACGTGCTAGTAGCATCCCATCCGCCGGCAAGAGCTTTATGTTTCCTTCTACTTCACTTTCTTCTTTCTTCTTCGTTTTATCCCTTTTATGTTTCTTTCTCCATAAGCTTTTAAATTTCCTTAAAGCTTCTTCTTCATCTCTATCTGCCTCGCTAGAGGATGATGAGTTTGCTTTGAAGGCTTTTAGAGCTAGAGATCGACTCTCTTTCTCTTTTTCTTTCGGCTTCTTCTCCTCTTGTCGGCTAGTGAGGAGCATCTCATGGGTGATGAGAGATCCTACAAGCTCCTCCATGGTTAGCGTCTTGAGATTCTTTGATTCTTGTATGGCGGTTACCTTTGGATCCCAATATGGAGGAAAAGACCTAAGCAACTTACTCACAAGCTCATCAGTAGGATAAGATTTACCAAGATTAGCTAGTTCATTAGAAATTTTAGAAAAACGGGTATACATTTCGGAAATGCTTTCGTTTTGATCCATTCTAAACATTTCATATTTGCTCTTTAACAAGTTTATTTTGGAATCCTTAACTTGAGATGTTCCCTCATGGGTAACGGCAAGTGTATCCCAAATAACCTTGGCGGAATCAAAAAGAGCAACTCGATTAAACTCCTCCGTAGATAGGGCGCAAATTAAAGAATTTATGGCTTTGTAATTTAAATTTACATGCCTTTTTTCTACGACATTCCATTCTTCAAATGGTTTGGAAGGCAACATGTATCCATTTTCAACAATGTGCCAAAGTTCCACATCTATCGAAATAAGATAGATGCGCATCCTTGTCTTCCAATGTCCATAGTTGGACCCATTAAAGAAGGGAGATCTAGTTGTGGAATGGCCTTCCGGAAGTCCGGTTCCATTTCTATCCGCCATTTCACAATTAGAAAGTTGCCAAAGATCTTATGATCTTTCCCTTGTTGAAAATTTTTTAAAGAAAAATTTTCCAAAGATTTTTTGAAAAGAAAATCTTTTAAGAGCCTTTGCTCTGATACCAACTGAAAATCCAAGGGTGGTCCCTAGTACGGCAACTATGAGGAGTGAAAATTAATTAGGTTTCTAACAAGTTTTACTCTTTTGAAAACTCAAACCTAAATTGGAAATTAAGAGATCAAAATGAAATTCAAGCACACAAGTTAAATCTAGAGGTGCAATGCAAAATAAAGAGCTATAGTTCAAGAGAGAGTGCACCCGAGATTTAAAGTGGTTAGGTCCTCAAAACGCGAGGCCTACTCCACTCCACCAACAAAGACCCGTTGATGGCTTCACTAAGTGATCTTCTTAACTTCAGCGAAGATCGGTGCCGATTACAAATTCCGATTATCTTTAACCTTCGTGGCAATCTTCACCACGGAGAGTGGGCTACGCTTCTCCGAACACTCGCCCGAATACAATTTCTTGAATAAGAAAGAAAGAACAAAAATCCCTCACAAGGGTTTACAACTTTGCAGAAGATGTACAAATATGGCCTAAAGATCCAAATCCTAATCTTAGAGGATGAGAGGCATAATCAAGTTTGATTCACTCTTTGGATGTTCAAATGAAGTTTAAGAGTGTTAGGATCGATAGTCTTGAAGTTTAGAATGCCCATATATATAGAAAAACCAAAATATGATCGTTCAATGGCATTGTGGTAATTCCAGCAAAATTCCCAACGGCTCAAAATATGACCGTTATAGTGTTCTCAGAGTTCCGAGAAAAAATCTCAGAGTTCCGGGAATACAAACAGAAGATGAAAAAAAGTCTACTGGACCATTTCTCGGAGTTCCGAGAATTCTCGGAGTTCCGAGAAGCCTATGAAGAGCAGATTTTCACTTCATGTTTTTGGGCTTCCAACTTAACACCAAGTTGGGATTGCTATGAGGGTTCCAAGGTGTTGGAACATCCCAAAGACAATCACATATAAATTTAGGGTATGTGTTTATTTCCTTAATTATGCCTCTTAAAATCTAAAACTAAGATTGGATTTTATACAATCTAAATTGACTTCGATCTTCAATGCGATTCTTCAAGTCTTCATTTGTCTTGGATCTCCGATATCTTTGGCCTTCATAATCGGTCCAATGAGATCTTCTTGGCCTCAATCCAAGCAATATTGTCTTAGCACCAATGTGATCTACAACTTAGACAATCAAACACATTAGTGATCATAAATCACTTGTGTATTGGAATCATCAAAATAAGATGGGAATGCCAAGGTGGAAACCATTGGGCTTACAGATCTAAACCAAACCTACATGTCACTCGGCCACATACCCAATGTCTGAACCCATGAGCCTTTTGTCTTTGGCTATGCCCTACCCTGCCTAACCTACTTCTTACCCAACAATGTTATATAAAAAAAAAAAGTAAAAATCAAAAAATCAAAACCTAGTGATAGATTGTCCAAAACCCAAAAGGCTTTCAGGTACTGGCCTAAACTCTACTCTTGTGCCATTCGGCTGCGTGCACAAATTCTTGGATCCTAATGTCCAGTCCGTACAATTCCTCCCATCCTAATACCAATACCCGGACCCGACTCACATGGGTCCCACCCAAGTTCAACCCGAGTCGGCCCGGACCCAACCCGGTCCCACTTGGACCCAACCAGAGTTGAACCGAACCAAACCCGAGTCTGCCCAAACCAATCCGGTCCAAACAAAAATTGCCCCACCCTCGTCCAACCCGGACCCAACCCGAATCGCACTCAACCCAATCCAATTCAACTTGAGCCGCACCCAAACCCACATTCAACCCCAACTCAGGTCCAACCCAAATAAACCGAGTCAACTTAGTCTAACCCGATTCAGCCCCTCCCTAATATAATCAGCCACATTCCCATAGCCATTCATAGCAGACCATTCCCATAATATGGTCAATCACAGCCATCCTCATAGTTGCATCCCATCATCATCATCACTCACATCACGACCATCTGACCTCACCTTTCTTCCCCCATCATCCCATAACCAACAGAACCCTTCCATTTAATTCTACTATACTAACCCATGGCCTTCGACCACTACACCATATCACCATATGACATGCCCCATGCATCCCATCCTCATGTTCAACCGACCAAAGTAAGCCCCATCCAACTTACACCGTCAGACCCCACCCATTTGTCCAATAAACAACAGCTCCACTTTTCAATACCCCATAGCTATTAGACCCCACCATTTGCACCAACCGGTCACACCCATTTTTTGACCCAAATCTCAAACCCCGACCACCAATCCTGACCCTGACCCGACCTCAATCCCAACCACGAATTGTGAACCCAAATTCTGACCTTAAACTCGAACCCGAACCATAACCCGAGCCCAACTGCATTCAACTCAGACCCAAACCGTAACCCGCGTCCAACTTGGACTCAAGTCAAATCTGAACCCAAACTGATTTCACTCAATCGAACCCGATCCAAGAAGATCAGCCCAAGCCGACCCAAGTTGGGCTGAGTGAGCCCCGGTCCACCCCGAGTCAACCTGAGTGAGCCCATGTCCACCCCGAGTCAGCCCAGTTCCAACCCCAATCTAACTCGGTTTAGCCCTAATCCGATTCAGCCCCAACCGGACCCACCCGGTCCAATTCAACCTGAACCCCCACTTTACCCAACCTAAGTCAACCCGAACCCTAACCCGGACCTAACCCGAGTGAACCCGGTCTGACCCTGTTTAACCCACTCCGATCCCAACAGACCACCTCCTTCATGCACCTAAACACCCATTTCCTGGAGCCAAACAGAATCCAGAAACCCATTTCCTGCAACCAAACTGCACCCTAAAACCATTCCTGCAACCACATAGCACCCAAAAACCCATTTTCTGCAACCAAACAGCCCTCGAAACTCATTTTGTGCAACCAAATAGCGGCTATAACTCATATCATGCACCCATCATCTAACTGAATCCAACCAAGTTGCACCTCCTTTCTTTATCGAGTTGCACCCCATGCCTAATCAAGTGGACCCACCCCAGTCAAGTAGTATGTCCAAACTCGATTGGCCTAAATCCTTTGAACCCATTCCCAACCCAAAATTCCTCATCCAAGTTTCCAATTCTCAATCCTAGCTTCCAAAGCAAATCCAAATACCAATTCCATATTTCAATCCCAATCACCCCGATGGAACTACATGTGGCTTGATCCCCACCACGGGGTACGTAGGCAACTTGGCACTCCCAAGTTCAGTCGCACCTTTCTGTACCTTTCTCCATCCTCCACACCCGTCTTCATCTCTTCCATTCTGTTGTTCACCCTCTCATTGCCTTTTAACCTTTTTGCATGTTAGATGTTTCTTTTTGCTTCATTGCATGATTAATTGCATAATTGTTTTTATCGTATGCTTAGAAATCACATGCTAGGTGTTTTGCTTTGCTTTCTCTTGCTTTGCATGCTAGTTGCTTTCTTTGCATGATTAATGTTGTTTGTTAAATTTGGAATTCAAAAGAATTCAAAAATCTTAAAGAATCTAAGAACTCGTAATCACTTAAATTAGAACATTCCAATCTCCTAAATATAAAGTTCTAAGGTTCTAAACTTAGAAATCATACTCTAGGTTCCCCAAAATAGAATTCTTGGAATTCAAACTTCTCAAATATACTGAAAATGCAACTTAGGTCCATTGCATTAGATCTAAGTTCATATAGCATAGGTCATTTTAAGTCAAATCAATTAATCAAATTAAACCAAATCTCATCAAATCTCTCAAATCACTCATATAGGCATCTAAGCATTCTAGCTAGGCATTTAGGATCACAACTCCTGGCCCGCATGAGTTTAAACTGTGAACGGATAAACAATTAGAATGCACTTAGGCTAATAAAATTCACATTCCCCCCTTAGTTAAAATTAAATAATTAAAGCTTTTAAAAGTTATGCAAGGTCAGTGCTATACAGTTCGTGCGATACACCTTCCGACTTCGTAACCAGGTAACTTACCAAGAACTCAAAATGTAGACCAAATTAACAGAGTTAATCATGGGTCCTAGATCCCTAATCTAAGTGGCGACTCTGGTCAGTTGCTTCTTTCGTGAAGTTAGGATTTTTATCCTAAATTTATGGAAAAAGCAACTATATTCAAATCCAGTGGACAAAGGCGCTATCATCATCATCATAAAAACACACACCCTCATGGGACCACCCCCATCCGAGACGGGATCCACAATCATGTGAGTAAGAAATAATCTCACTACAAAAGTGAACACTAGAAATCATGATGACCACAAACACAAACCTTAAAATACTAATAACAAAACCCCAAGACTCTAATGTTGTCCTCGATTCTTTGGATGGTCTAGTATTCATCTAAAGCTGCCTACGTATCCTCGCCTCCACAAGAATCAGAGGGACGTACTTCTTTACGCCTATTCTAAACTACGATGCCTAAGACATCTAGAACCTCTATCCTAGACTTGACCTAAAAGACCAGCCTGATTTTTAATGCTTTTTGAACATTACTTAATTTCAAGTGAATTGTGGATTTTAAGACACCCTATATGCCCTAACTATATGTAATTTCTTTATCATGGATTAATGCAGATGATTCTTAAATCCTATGTGCACTAGGCCATGTGTTATAAGGAAAAAAATAGAATCACTAACGCATCCTAGACTTAATCATCAGTCGGCGAAGAGGATCGCCAACTGACCCGACGGAGGCGTTAAACTCCTAGCTAGGACACACTCCTAACTCTAAAACAAACACAACAAAACACACAACATATCAAAGAACATATCAAGGACAAACTCCTAACCCTAAAACTCTCTATGTAGGACAAACTCCTAACTCTAGAGGAAAATCTTTTTAAAAATAATATTTTGGAAGATTTTTATGTTTTTTTTTAAGAGTTTAAAAGATTTATTTACAAAATTTGGCTGGATTTGGGATAAAAATCCCAAGCTACCTACATACCTTGTGGAAGAGGATCAAGCCAACGTAGTTCGGAAATAAACTTTCCTAATACGCTCCTAAAAACCCAACACTTTAGATTATTTAAGATTTTTGATATTTTAAAATATTTTTGATGTTTTAAACTTCCAATGTTTTTGAATTTTTAAATATCCCAATATTTTTGTGATTTAAAATATTTCAATATTTTTGAGTTTTAAAAGGTTTTCCAATGTTTTTAGATGTTTTAAATTTCAAATGTTTTTAGATTTTAAAAATCTTCAATATTTTTGGACCTTTAAATGTTTTCACTCTTAAAAGGAACACGCAAGTACAACCACAAACTAGGGCAAAGCCCTAGATCTAAAGGGAAAATCCCGAACAAGCAACTAGTGTCTCAAAGAGACGATCCACAACAAGTAAACTAGTATCCCCAGAACAGTGAAAAATAATCTAAGATCCCAAGCAAGCAATGCTCTAATAAGACTACGCGAGTCTAAAAAAAAAAAAGAATGATAACAACTGTAAAGGACCAACTCCTAAGCCATAGGACCAACTAATAGTCTATGAGATAGACTCCTAAACAACACAATACTAAAGAAGAGGTACAAACAAGTCAACGACTCTCCCATAACACTACAAAAATGTGATGGTAAATAAGTCAAAGACCGCTAATAACGCTACCAAGAATGGGGTAAAAATGAGTCAAGGACTCGTTAGAAGAAGTGATTGCTCTAATATGAGGCTAGGTAAGCCTCCTAAAGGGAAAACTCTCTAAATGAGACAAGGCTTGTCTCTAAATAGGGGTTCTACAAATGAGGCAAGGCATGCCTCCTACTCTCTGTCAAATCAAGGTGACCTTTCTAAGGAATAGGCTCTAAACGACAAGGCTTATCTCCAAAGAAGAATCGCCTTAATGAGACAGAGTGTGTCTCCTAGTGAGGGCTCTAGATGACTCTTCATTGCCCTCGCAATGAATAGAGAACCAAAAGTTTCAAGGTATCTAAAAGTCTAAGACAATCTTCTAAATGAGGGAGAAATAATACTAGGACTTGGTAAGTCTCCTAAAATGATGGGCTTGGGCTAACGCCTTCATCACCCTTGCAATGAGAAGAGACTAATGAATATAAGGGTACCTAAAATGGTAAGAGGTATCTACCTAAACAAGAGGAAGAAAGAAGAAAGAGGGTATTACCATGTCCAGGTAAGTCCCTCAAAAGGATGGGCTTGGGCTAACGCCTTCATCACCCCTTCAATGAAGAATCTATGGTTTAAGGGTGTCTAAAGGAATGTCTAAAAGACTAGGCAAGTCTTTATAGAGAGAAGAAAAAAGAAGGGGGTACTACCGAGACTAAGTAAGTCCCCCTAAAATATAGGCTTGGGCTATCGCCTTCATCGCCCTCGATCCAGGAGGCATCTCTTCTAATAAAATTCTTAACTCCTCTTTTTTTTTAAAGAAATTTCAACGTATACTACATAAGGGATGAGCTTGAAGAAATGTGCTTTAAAAATTAGAAATGATTCTAAACACTTTTGGATTATGGGCATCACAAAGAATCTTCAAATATTTGAGGCAACAAGTTTGTCAAATTTTGACTTATCCAGTTAATAGAATGAAAAACAGAGCACTTGGACTACATTTTTTTTTAAAACCATAATAAGAAATGATAAGGGGTTTCAAAATATGACCAATCTTATACCACTATACACACAAAATAAATCAAGCAAACTATCCATCTCTAAAACAAAACTATGAATTGAGATAATTATAACTTTACAGTAACAAAGAACTTGAACTTGGAATTATACAACTTTATTTCCTAGATGGTTTCAATAAGAACCATAAAGTGAACAAGATGAAACAGATAATGTAATTAGTACACACTTTAAACAAAAGGAAATTTTGTCATCTTAAAGGTATCTCTAATAATTTCAACAAGATAGTTATAACACCAACAAGAATCATTCATATAATTCTGCACAGGCATTAAAGGCTGGCAATGCTACCCTTCACAAAAAAAACTGACGTTAATGCAAGATTTTGACAACCATAGCTAAGAGAAGATTCGCTAGGCAACATGTACCAAGAGACGATAAATTTTGTAATAAAATCATATCCTACTTCAATCGAATATAATCATGATAATCTAAGTTGAAAAGAGAGCCAAAATGCTAGTCAAACTCTTAGAAATAATGCACCAAGTCGTTAAACAACGATAAAATACAGACCAACTACAGAATAAGTAAAAATCATAACACAATTCAATAATAAAATCATCACCATAAAGATAATAATAACCTATGAAGAGTCAATTAAAAGTACTAAGCTGAATCATTACATTCCCCACGACTCACTTTTCTATAGGTAAATTTCTTCATACATGAAAATATAAATTTGTTCCTTTCCAAGTTTACTCAACATTTTTTTTATTTTAAGTAAACAAAATATAACACAGAACGTATTCGGTAACCTATAATATTACTATCAGCCTATGTAAATATAATGTTACCTCAGCCATATTCAAATCACAATGAAAATCTTTCTTGCTGAAATATTACAACCTTCACATCAACTAAGCTAGGGAAATGACCTTATATAGAAGATGAAACTTTCCTAAAAAAAATACTAAATCTCAGAGGTGAATGTAAACTACATAACCTTCTTATAACTCCATTTTCTAGTTCACTCCAACCACAGAAATTAAAGGATCATAACACGAAAATCTAGCCAATTGTTAAAATATCTAGGAGGTAGTTCTCTTTTGCAACACTATAAAAAATAGTTTAAACTATGTGACAACTAATGATTCAAGAGCAGATTTCCAATGAGATAATTTAAGATTCAATCCAATCCTCTTGTACATTCAAACCTTCTTTCAAAACAGAGATCATCTACTTGCTTCAAGATTAAAAGAATCCAAAACATTTCTCATAAATTTTAGCTCGTAAGAAAACTCTCATGAAACAAATCAAAACTGTCTTGTTAACTATCACAAGCTAAAGCAAACTTCGTAACTATTCTCACAAACATATTAGATAAAAAAAGAAAAACTCGAATATATAATTCCAGCCACAATTTTCCACTCGATTTTCTAACTGTCACAAAATAATTTTAACCTAGCTTGTACTTCAAAAATACGAAAATAAAGCTTTTGAAAGAAACAAGAATTCACACTCAGGAATCACATGACTGTGCATAAAATTAAAGAAATTTTTACCAAATTGGTGTTTCAAATGAGATTGATCATGGTGAGCAATTGATTCAGATATCAAAGGAAAAACGTAAAAAAAACATAGATTTACATGAATAGAGAACAATGTTACCTTGTTTCTTCACAAATTTGAAATTACTGTGCTTTCTAAAGGTCTGAATTTGTATCATACAAATCTGAGCTTGTGTTGCATTCATCTGAGCTGAGAGTATAAACTGATCTTCCAAATGCACAACTCAGATCTGAAATTTCTAGCTCAGAAAACAAAAGATCTGAAGCTAAAAATCCTTAAATCAAGGAATTCAATAGCAAATGTAAAGATCCTTGGGTTTCAGGTTTAAAAAAGAGACTGCAAATCAAAAATTTAAGTAGTGAAACAATAGGTCAAAGCCTTTTGATAGTAACATTTCATATTCTAATAAGGCAATGAAACAAATATTTGATGAAAATAGGCTTGCCAGAGCTCCGGCGAATCAATCAGAGGTGATGATCGGTGGAAGAAAAATGAGCAAAGTTAGGGTTTCTAAACTTACACTAGGGTTTAAGAACAAGGACAAAAGGTTTTAATGAAGAGTAAAGGCAGATATGAATTGATATAAAGCAAGAAAGTAAGAAAAACTAGACCGGAGCTCCAGCGTGCTCGCCGGAGAAGATGATCGGAAAAAGGAAAAGGAAAGAAAATTTAGGGTTTCATAAGCTCTCTCTCTCTCTGAAATTAAGAAAACCCCAGATTAAAAATGAGAGGGCTAATTTGGTATTTATAGGAATTTTTGGGCATTGATATTGGCACAAATTTTGATGAGGTGCGCGGTTTGCGCGGAAAAAATGATGGGCGCACGACCAAATCGTGTACCATTCGGATTTCGGATTTGCACTATACAGGATAATTCACCCCCCCCCCTCCTGCATTTGCACTACGGTTCTCATTCAGCTCGTTATCTAGGCAAACTTGCTCGGATTTTGACGAAATTTTGTGGAGACCTAAATGGGACCCTAACCTACTCTATGGACAAACTTGGGAAACTAGATCATTGATTTGAAAGGGCTTTTAGTTAAACCACCTAATTGGGGTTCAATCAAAATGGGGTTTCTACAAACCATTTCAAAACCAATAGAGGTAATAAAATTGTGAAACCTAAAATACCATTGCTTAGACGATTGCTTGAGACCATAAATGGATCGTTTGAGACGATATACTTTGCGCTCTTGTCCCTTGACTTCAAAACCCACTGGTTGAGCCATGTAAATCTCTTCTTCCAATTCTCCACTGAGAAATGCGGTTTTAACATCCATCTGAAAAAGGTCCAAATCTTGTTGCGCAACAATAGCTAGGATAAGGTGTAGAGAGGCAAACCACACCACTGGGGACCGTTACTCTAACCCGTGACCACCAAGTCACATTGGAGCAACCTTACCACTGCGCTAAGACAGTTTCATCACACCAGGATTTTGGAAATTTCAAGATGAAACTTTAGTTTAGGATTTTCAAGAAGGAACCCATATATTTAAAATCCTACTCTGAGGAGAAATAAAGTCCGTTGGACAAAATCCAGGGAATTCTTCTCCATCAAGATCCCTTGCAAATTCAGAAATGGAAAGGTATTGTATTGGACTCGAGGAAGAATAGTTCAAATCCAAATCCAAGATGCTAAGCTTACTGACGTGGCAAGAATCAGTTGTAACTAACCTTCTTAGGCAGTTGTGCAATGGTTAGGAGGTTTCCAAAACAGTTTAGACAGTTGTAATTTCAATTGTCTCTCCTTGTGCTCCTCACTTGCTTGCATCAACTCACTTACATCTCTTCCTTCACCTATATCACACACATGGCACTCACCCTCATGTTTAGTTATCTCAAACACTACATAACAGTCCCTACACAACCTAATGCTACACACAACAGTTCCTCTTATACGTTCACTCACTTTCCTCCCCTTTTACACTATACACAAACACTTTTGTCCCTAGGAACATCGCCTGGATTTTCAAGAAGGAACCCATATCTTTCAAATCCTACTCTAAGGAGAAATAAAGTCCAAACAAAATCCAGGGAATGCTTCTGCATCAGGATCCCTTGCAAATTCAGAAATGGAAAGGTAATGTATTGGACTGAAGGAAGAATAGTTCAAATCCAAATCCATGATGGTAAGCTTACTGATGTGGCAAGAATCAGTTGTAACTAACCTTCTTCGACAGCTGTGCAATGGTTAGGAGGTTTCCAAAACAGTTTGGACAGTTGCAAGTTCAATTGTCTCTCCTTGTGCTCCTCATTTGCTTGCATCAACTCACTTACATCTCTTCCTTCACCTATCTCAGACACATGACACTCACCCTCATGTTTAGTTATCTCAAATACTACATAACAGTCCCTTCACAACCTCATGCTACACACAACAATCCCTATTATACGTTCACTCACTTTCCTCCCCTTTTACACTACACACAAACACTTATGTTCCTTGGGCTGCACATGCTTACAACACTCAAATACCTCGATAAATCCTCTCGCATACGCACACATTTCCTCCACCCGTACATCCTCACACATACACTTCTAATATACAAGCTACACACCTTCTCCCAATATACATCCTCTCACATACACATACATATCTCATATGTAAAAAGAAAAAAAATATCCACCCGATCAATGCCCATAAACTTCCTTGGCTGAAATCCGATCTAGATCACTTTATCTCCGACAAAATCCCTTCCTAGAATAAGATAGAGCTAATCTCCTAAATGTTATAGAGCTAATATGATGTGGTTCTATACATGGTAGAACTGAGCTACGCTCTCATGGAAAACAGTGTTAGAATCTGGCACATTGAGGTGATTTTCTTCCAAAATCAAGAAGATGGGGTAGTCTTCTAAATTAGGCACTCGGAATTCTGAATTTTCTACTAACTGAAACTAGGCTCAGAGACTATTCACAGAAGGATACTTTCAGAACCCACTGATGCTCATGCAACAGACCTGAGAGTCACTTGGATATCACAGCGTCAAGTGTGGTTTCTATTCCAGGTGCTAATAATAAGACTGACTTTCGGGTATCGGTTTTACAAGGGGTGGGGCTCATGAATTAATTGATGACTGAGTCTCTTTATATCTCCACACTGAGCAAGTACAAATTATAGGCTCAATCAATTGCCAAAACAGTTAACTCTGATCCTTTAACTTCAGTATTATTCAACAAAACTATTGAGTTCTCCATTTTCAATTGAATTTTCTCAGAGAGAGTTAACAAAGGGTTTTCTTGGCCTACTTAGATTCTTTGTAATCATCAAGGGTTTTCTTCAACTTGTTCATTATTATAAAGAAAGAGCATCATAATCACCAGATCGAAAGTGTTGAATGTTGATGGTGATATTGACAGTAAATACCCCCTTATTAAAATCAAAAACATCTTTTGTTTAGAGATCATTGTTCAACCATGTATCGGTCCATAACTTTTCTGTTCAAGCAAATTACTCCAAAACAAAATCGCCCATTGTATAACCCCGTAAAAAACTGAAAGTAAATGTATGGGATTGGGAGCTCAAGAAGCAAACCATCATGATTTTAAAAAAAAAAAAATCCTTATCATCTATGACATATATGGAAAAGTGTTCCAATAGCTGAAATCCATATATTGTTGTTGAACGCTTGGTTCTCGCTCTGGCTATGCCAATGCACTCAAAACCATAGAGCGGAGCAGCATATTCAATAACCTCATATAATTGTATACTAATATGCTGACGTCATAATGAAATTGTCCTAAACAAATTATTACCCGCTCTGTGGTTTGGATAAGAAAGCCACACAAGAAAGCAACTACACAGCAATATCATAACTTATACCAAAGTCTCTCACATCTTCTTAAATTTGAAAGTGCTGCATTCACCGAGTCGGAAGGTCTCATCTGCCTTCCTTCCTTAACCACTTTTGACTCGGTAGCCGTTATATGCCTTAATGTATAACATGCACACAATAGCAGCAATAATAATAAAGGCCTAAAAATGGATGGGCCCAACTTCATTCAACCCCAAAGGGAGTGGGTCGTATGGTCTTGCAAATAGGGATTGTTATTAGTAAAGTATAATCCACAATGTATTGTACACTTTTCCCCAACTGTGGCGGTCCCGCTTGTCTTTTTTAAGGTATTTACAGTAAAACATGATTATTTCGGCTTGTCTTTCCTAACTGTTAGATCAACACGCAGATTCGACGACATGTTCACCTCTCGATCCTTGACTGGAAAAATAAGTTCTGATTTATAATGAGTTGTTCGGCTATTACCAACAACGATCACAGTTACTCTTGAAAAACACATCTTCAAGGGTCGGTCTTAAAAAAATTACCTTAGATGTATTTTAATTATCAAACATGTGATATCATGGTGAATCATCAAGTGTGACGATAGCTCTGATACCAATTGAAGAAAAATAAGCAATCAGTAACCACCTTGTACACTGAGGGTTAGCGAGTCATACCTTATTTGCGCAACCCAAACGCGGAAGTGACGATCTTGGCTTGATGTTACGAGCCCGTTGATATCACAATCGATCCAGTAATTATCTCGTTGTTTGTCGTAGGAGAGGCTACTAGAGTTGTTGCTCCGTTCTTCACGATCACAAATCTGAGAGCCTACGAATGATGGCTCTAGAGAGAGTAGGGAGAGAGAAGGAGGAGAGATTGGACGTCTCATGATATGTATCTCTTTTCTAGAGATATCGACTACTGATGTAATAATAGTAGTCCGGGATTATAAGGCTCCTTCTCAAGATAAGAGTCTAGTAATTTTATCCAAGTCCAACTCTAATTGCTTATCAAGATAAGTCAAAACGAGAGTTCTAATATCTCATGATAACTAGTCGGATTTATCCATTTAGCTTGTTGCGGGGCCCACCACCTATGTGGGCGCTTCTTTGGGTTACGGGTAAACCGATCCTTATCCCAACGGGAGCAAAGGCTTTGTTGAGTTGAGTTGAGTTGAGATTATTGGTTTATCAAGTGCTGGGACAGGGCCAAGGAGGGTGGGAGACGAAGAGAATTGGGAGAACATGAATAAAAAAAGATGAGCAAGGGCTGAAAAATAAGGAAAAAAAAACTCTATTTAAAATAGAGTTTTATTTTTTCTACCACTTTGCATCATCTCCTAATTCATATCCTCTCAATTCTCTCCCTCTTCCACTTTCCCTACCCAGCTACGCCTCTCAACATTTGGTAAGCTAATATTTTATGGGAAAATTTTTTTATAGCCGCCGTGAAAGTAATATTCTGTGGAAAAAAATTCGTGGTTGCCGAACAAGAACCAAATACTTCCTGATCTGTTTTGCTATATTGGTCAATGCTTTTAATCACTAAATCCTACTCATTTGATTTCCATCAGCTTAAATTTAGTCAAATCTAAATAGGGGTGAGCATTCGGTTTAAACCAAACCGAATTAACCGAATTGAGCAAACCGAAATTTTTCGGTTACTTAAATTTCTAAACCGAAACCGAACCGATTTGGTGATGAACCGAACCGATTTGGTGATTACGGTTGTTCGGTTTTTTCGGTTCAAACCGAATAGTGAGTTCTAACAGAGTCCAAACTTTTCAAAAAACTAAGGAAGAAGAAGAATAACCCATGAATTAGCGGATAAACTGTTCATGTTGAGTAGCTTCTTTGGTGAGATTGCTATGTACCGACCTCCTTTTTCCCGGCCGGTGCTTGAAAAAACGAAAAAACGACGAGTTTGAAACTGCGACGGCTATCACCATTTCTATGCCAGATTTCTTCAGAGCTCCGGCATTAGTAAGGACAACATTTTGTTTCCCAGTTTGATTTTACTCCAATGCTTGATAAAAATCAATAGGATAGAGCTTATATATGAGAAAAAATAATACCTTTCTTTGCTCTGTTTGTTGAAGTTTCAAATGAAAAGAAAAAAACCCTGCACTTCTAAGAAAAAACAGTTGGAAAATGGAGAAGAGAAGAAAGCTCTGGGCTTCTTCTTCTTCGTCGTCTTGGGTTAAGAAAACTAGGGTTATTATGATATATTCTCAATTCACTCATTTTACTCGGGACACCCCCTGACAGCCACCACTTTGAATATCATACTCACCCCCTGACAGCCACCACTTTTGAATCTTATATTCACCCCTGACAGCCACCATTACTAATGACTACTGTTTCATTATTTTTTATTCTAGTGGACCTAGTGGTGGCACTTTGAAAGTTTGAATATCATATTCATTATTCACCCCTGACAGCCACCACTTTGAATATCATATTCACGCCACCATTATTAACGCCTATTCTTTTAGCCTTTTTTATTCTAGTGGACAATCCTCCCCATTCGGTTTTTCGGCTCTAACCGAATTATTTTATAAAAAAACGACACCGAAACCGAAAACCGAGATTTAATAGAAATAGGAACCGAAACCGAACCGAAATATCATTTAACCGAGCAGAAATAACCGACTGAATTCGGTTCGGTCGGTTATTTCGGTTTTAACCGATTAATGCACACCCCTAAATCTAAATAATGAAAGAAAAAATCACTTTTTAAACCAGCTTGGGTGCA
Organism: Tasmannia lanceolata; assembly: GCF_043159265.1. NCBI lineage: Eukaryota > Viridiplantae > Streptophyta > Magnoliopsida > Canellales > Winteraceae > Tasmannia > Tasmannia lanceolata. The sequence goes on from NW_027518721.1 coordinate 5,714,036, forward strand.
TGCATACACAATCTTATCCATTTATCTGGCAGGAAACCACAACTCCAACCAAATGCTATTGGGAACATCTAGATCGGAAGATCCTAGGCCCTTGACCCATCAAGCCTAGCTTAGGTTTACGCCAAGAAAAGATAAACCATTGATTTTTTTTAGTCCTTTATCTTATGATTCCTGTAGTCATGGAACCAATACCAAGGGCTCAATGCATTTAAACACAAAAACCTAGTCATTTGATCTACAGCTTGAGTATGGATGCCATGTGGATGTGGTGGTATCCTATTATTTGATAGGCAACCACAAGTCCGACCAAATGCTATTGGGAACACCTTGATCAGAAGACCAGAGGCCATTGATCCACAAAAAGCCTCGGTTAGGGTTACGGCAATGGCACCTGTTGCGCATGAATATGTTACGAACACGAATTGCCTCGTAACTGAATTGATCTTCTTATGGGGAAGATCAGCCTTTTGACCCAGTTTGGGGGAAGGATCCGTCCTCCTTTGTGCTCAAAGGTGCAATTTCAGGAATAATTTCTTCATTAAATTTCCAAAAGATTGTTTGCATGTTATTTATAAATAAAAAACCCACTTACTACTTCCTCTAAAACTCCTACCAACCCAATCTAGATAACCCTTATCTCTAAGACTCCTATCCATACCAACAACTAGAAGGATAGTTTCATAAAATATAAAGAAATTTATTTTGCCCTAAAGGTTGGATCTAGCGCAGAACTTTCTCAAGGTTGGAGATTAAGCACTGTGAAACTGAAATCTAGTGCATGACTTTATAAAATCCTTTTCTCTACTCCTTTTCTTTTTCCTTCTCATTCCATTTTTTCATCTCTTCATCTTCTGATTAATCACCATTCCATACATCATCATCAAGGCTTGAGGCAGCTCCCTTTTCAAATCGATCTCATCTCACCATTCATCAAAGTTTCTTAAGATCTTCTTGATGGCGTTGACCAATTTGAGCCAAATGGTAGATTTCGACAATGACCTTGTTGGAATTTGTTGAAAATCTGTCTGGTAAAACAATTCGATCGTGCACAAATTTAATGGAAAAGTAAAAGTAACAAATCAAACCACAAGATGAACACCAAGATTTTATGTGGTTCGGTCAAGCCTACTCCACGGGCAAGAAAACGATCTTCCACTATAAGAAAAACAAAATTACAAGGATTACAATGGATTTAAACCAAAACCCACATACCCACTATCCTTTCCTTTCTTCTTAAACAAGATCGTACACAAGAGATAACCTGAGAAAAAACCCAAGAGAAGACTCCAAGAAGAAAACCCAAGAAGACCCACTTCTTCCTCCCCTCCCCTCCCCTCCACCCCACCCCCCAATCTTTGAGGTAGCCGACACACCTCACGAAGAGAAACTTGTGTTTGCCGCACCCAACAAAAAGACTCATGTTCCTTTTTATACATAGGTTTCCTAAAACCTAAAGGAAGACTATTTCCAAATTTTCCTCCACCGCACATTGTGGAAATAGGGAAACTTTACCAACAAAATTGACGACGCTGATGAACGCCTCTCTTTTGTGGCGTTTTCTTTTTTTCTTTTTTCTTCTGTACCACCACCATTACGATTTTAGTTGTTGGAGCTTTCCTCCTTTCCATACGTGTAGCCTTCATCTCGTCAAACTGAGCGTTTATAGCAGAAAACATCTCCTGCACCTCCTTGTTCATTCTCTGTTGTCACACAGTAAGAGAATGCACCTCAGCTTCCAACCATCTGATCATTGGATCATCCATGCGTGGCTTTGATACCAAATGTGACAAACCTGAATCTGTTCATAACAGAATTGATGTTCTTAGAGGGATGATCAGCCTCTTGACCCACTTAGGGGGAAAGGTCCGTCCTCTTTTGTGCTCAAAGGCACAGTTTCAAGGATAATTTCTTCATTAACTTCCAAAAGACTGTTTACACGTTATTTATATATAGAAAACCCACTTACTCGTCTCTGTAAAACTCCTACCAACCCAATCTAATTAACTATCTCTAAGAATCCTATGCATACCAACAACTAGAAAGATAGTTTCATAAAATATAAACTAATTTATTTTGCCCCAAGTGGGATCCATCCGGAACGTAACAAAATGCCTATCCATGTGAGACGTAAAAAAATAGTGACAAGGTATATTCACCCGTTGTCTTCCCTGGGTCATCTTCATGCAGTGTAAAAAGAGTAGTCATGAGGGAAGTGATATATTCACACCCTTGTTTTTACTCGAGACAGCCCGTGGGTAAAAAAAGTGGCAAATTGTCACTTCCCTAGTCATAACTCATAAATACAAGAGAAAATGACCAAAAAAAAGGCCTTTATTATGATAATGACGTGTCCAGAGGGGAGATTTGAAAATGACTAATATAGAGTGATAGTGACTTGTTTGGGTGTTTTAAGACCAAAGTACCCCTCAGTTGAATTTATTTTTTTACTTTGGGAATGAGTAAAAAGATATTTTCACAAAGATATTTTCACCTCTCTCTCTCTCTCTCTCTCTCTCTCTCTCTCTCTCTCTCTCTCTCTCTCTCTGTCGCAATCACCGGTCTCTCTCTCCGGCCTCTCTCTCCGCCCTTTCTCTCTCTTTACTCTCTCTCTCTCCGGCACTCTCCGTCGACGGCACGACACCCTCTCTCTCGACCTCTCGACGGCCCTCTCTCTCGACGGTACCCTCTCTCTCTCCGGCCCTCTTCGTCGACGGCACGGCACCCTCTCTCTCGACCTCTCGACGCCCCTCTCTCTCGACGGTACCCTCTCTCTCTCCGGCCCTCTTCGTCGACGGCACGGCACCCTCTCTCTCGACCTCTCGACGGCCCTCTCTCTCAACGGCACCCTGTCGCTCTCCCTCTCTCATAGGTTGGTACTCTCTCCCTCTCAATTGTTTTTTGGGATTTTAGGGTTTTGAAAAATTAGGGAAACCAAAAATTAGGATTTTAAGGAAACCAAATTTTTGGGAAACCAAATTTTTAGGATTTTAGGGAAACCAAAAATTAGGGGTTTTGAAAACAAAAATCAGTTTGAAAATCAGTTTTCTCAAAACCCCTAATTTTTAACCCCTAATTTTTTACTAAATCTATGGTTTAAAGCCCTAAAGGTTGGTTTAAACCCCTAATTTTGTACTAAATCTATGGTTTAAAGCCCTAAAGGTTGGTTTAAACCCCTAATGTGTTACTAAATCTATGGTTTAAAGCCCTAAAGGTTGGTTTAAACCCCTAATGTGTTACTAAATCTATGGTTTACAGTCCTAAAGGTTGGTTTAAACCCCTAAGTTTTTACTAAATGTATGGTTTAAAGCCCTAAAGGTTGGTTTAAACCCCTAATTATTTACTAAATCTTTCGTTTAAAGCCCTAAAGGTTGGTTTAAACCCCTAATGTTTTACTAAATCTATGGTTTAAAGCCCTAAAGGTTGGTTTAAACCCATAATGTTTTACTAAATCTATGGTTTAAAGCCCTAAAGGTTTGTTTAAACCCCTAATTTTGTACAAAATCTTTGGTTTAAACCCCTAAATGTTCGTTTAAACCCCTAATGTTTTACTAAATTTATGGTTTAAAGCCTTAAAGGTTGGTTTAAACCCCTAATTTTTTACTAAATCTATGGTTTAAAGCCCTAAAGGTTGGTTTAAACTCCTAATGTTTTACTAAATCTATGGTTTAAAGCCCTAAAGGTTGGTTTAAACACCTAATGTTCTACTAAATCTATGGTTTAAAGCCCTAAAGGTTGGTTTAAACCCATAATGTTTTACTAAATCTATGGTTTAAAGCCCTAAAGGTTGGTTTAAACCCCTAATTTTGTACTAAATCTTTGGTTTAAACCCCTAAATGTTCGTTTAAACCCCTAATATTTTACTAAATTTATGGTTTAAAGCCTTAAAGGTTGTTTTAAACCCCTAATTTTTTACTAAATCTATGGTTTAAAGCCCTAAAGGTTGGTTTAAACTCCTAATGTTTTACTAAATCTATGGTTTAAAGCCCTAAAGGTTGGTTTAAACTCCTAATGTTTTACTAAATCTATGGTTTAAAGCCCTAAAGGTTGGTTTAAACACCTAATGTTTTACTAAATCTATGGTTTAAAGCCCTAAAGGTTGGTTTAAACCCATAATGTTTTACTAAATCTATGGTTTAAAGCCCTAAAGGTTTGGTTTAAACCCATAATTTTGTACAAAATCTTTGGTTTAAAGCCGTAAAGGTTGGTTTAAACCCCTAATTGTTTACTAAATCTATGGTTTAAAGCCCTGAAGTTTGGTTTAAACCCATAATTTTTTTAAAATGTATGGTTTAATGACCTAACGTTTGGTTTAAGCCCTAATAATTTTTCAGAAATCTATGGTTTAAGCCCTGAGATACAATACAATCGAAAATATATGGTTTAAACCAATAATTTCTCACACCTTATTGGTTTAAACTCTAAATCTTGAATAATATATGGTTTAAATCAATAATTTATGACAAATCATTTGTTTAAACTCCTTTTTCGAAAATCAGCCCCTAAGTTTTGAAAAACAATGGTTTAAACCAATAATTTATGAGAAATCATTGGTTTAAACCCTTAATATTTGAGAAATCAGTTGGTTTAAAGCAGTTGTTAACTTTTTTTCACCACATTCTGTTTCAACAGGTCGAAATCTGATTTAGTGGATTTGATTCCATCTTTTCCCCCTAGTGATCATCTCATCAAACCATGGTAATGCCTCCGTTATTCTTTTAAGCCTTGTATTTTTAAAAATGTTGTATATATCTAATAATGGTTTGTTTTGCAGGCGTCTTATGCTACGTCGAGATGCTGCCCCTCTAAGTTTGACGAATTCTTCAGGTCCCTTGACTTGACGAAAGCACATACCGATATGCTAGAGCGCGGCCCATTTGGGGCCTTGCTTAATTTGGAAGGTCTGAAATTGCACAAGGCAATTTTGACCGTCCTCGTGCGATGTTGGATACCCAAGTCAAGGGCATTTCAAATAGGTGGCATATTACTCCCCTTTGAGGTAAGGGATTTAGCATTGGCATTGAGCCTAAGCTTGGTATGAAATAGAATACGATTAGACTGGGATTCGACAGAGGAGGTCGAAGGTTGGAGGTTTTCCGGTGCTTGGGCGAGATTTAGTGAGATTGCAGATGTTATAAGGGTGGAGTCGAGATCGGATGAGATTGCATCCGTCCACGCAACAGTGAGACATTTGTTGCTGCTTCTGTGCTGCTGTGTGCTTTTTGCCCGAGCTGACCCTGTGGATCACAGGACAAAATCCTGCCTCTTCCCTTACTTAGGAGCAGAGACCGTGGGAAGAATTGCTTGGGCATACCCTGTGTACGACTTCCTGGTAGACTCATTGGATTCATATTCGAAAAACGGGAAGACAGGATATATCACCGGATGCGCTATTGTGCTACAGGTGAAGAGTACATATATTATATACATGATTACTCTTTTGTAAGTTTGGTTTTTTCTTCTCTAAAGGCTGACTGTCTGTCTTCATTCCAGGTGTGGCTCTTTGAGCATACTACCTTGTGGGCACCTTCAGCACCAGATGCACATCCACGCCTATTAAAGTGGATCACAGGGATCGATACACGGCGGACTGACCATGCAGCCTTTATCAGACAGATCCGTGATGGGAGGCTAAAGAAGACCCAGGTAAGACCTAGAGCTTCTGTACTCCCCTAGTACTCACTTCTTGTAACCGAGATTAACTATTTGATTTCAGGTTGTGAGGTGCCTACTACCTCTTCCTCGAGAAGAGGGCCTGCTATCTTTCACGGCAGATGAGGCTGATACTGTGATGGGAGAGGTAACGAAAATGACTCTCTTTCTTGCATAGGGTCGTTATATTCAAGTTATCTAAATTTTCTGTATTGTTGATACATTTTCTCTATTGTTGATACATTTATAAGAAAGAAGCTTCTGCGACCGCCCCAACAGTTGAGGAATGCCTCCAAGACATTCGGATTTTAGAGAAAGAAACGATAGCGTCTCTGAGTGATATGTTACGTAAGGTACTGAATTTTAAGTCTATATTCAATTACTATATAGTACATTCTCTGAGTGATATGTTAATAATTTTTCATTTCCACTTTTCAGAGGAGCATACCTTTTAAGGGGAGGACAGGGAGAAAAAGAGATGTTGATAGGGAAGTAAAGGAAGATCATGTGTCTATAAGCAAGGCTGATTTTGATTTGTTAGTGGAGAGGGTTAGAGACCTTGAAAGGAGGTCAGTACGACATGAAAATGAAATAGCCGAGCTTAAGAGGATCATTGCCTCGAGTGGAATGGAGGCCGAATCACAGGATGAAGGAAAGGGGGAGATGATGGAAGGGGATGACGGAGGGGTGGCCGAATCGCAGGATGAAGGAAAGGGGGAGATGATGGGACGGGATGACGGAGGGGTGGTAGTCATCCCCAGCCACGATTCGTTGGAGGAGGAAATAAAACGGAATGTCATTTCCATCCCCGACAGTCCACTGAAACCTGTGGCAAAAGTGATTTGGAGTATTGAGAGAGGAGTGAGGCTGCGTTTGAGGAAAAGTAAACCCTCTAAACATACTACTTCGCCGTATACGACTTTCGGGACTAAGAAGGTCAATGATAAAGCATTGCTGGTGGCAGACCCGCAATGCCATCGGTTGCTCCCAAAGCTTCTTGCGCTTTCTCCAAGGTAAATTGGATTGAAGCCCTTTTCCAATATAGTTATCTAGCCTTTGTAAATCCTAAACTATCAGGTGTTTTGTAGCGAACAAGTTATACAGGTCAACGGCGACTTCCTGTGTGCCGAGGACTTGGTTATCCTTAACAACCCCATTGAGTGGTTAAGTTCTCCGGTAAATAATTTGGTTATTTATGCTAAAGCTGAATTCTTTCACCATCGATATTTGTCTCAAATCTCTATATGTTATTTTACGTAGATTATGAATGTATACGCCAAATATCTAAACGTTCGGGACGAAAATAAAAGAAAGCCTGGAGAAAGAGCCTGTGTGGCCATTACTACCTTCATCTATGTAAGAATAGATAGTTTTTCATTCCCAATCACAAGTTATTTTTTATAGGTGGTTGTTCACAAGGTTTGAATTTGTTTTCGTCACTCCATTAACTTCTCTTGTATTATGTTTTTAGGATTGTCTAACTAGCAAAGACTACACTGGTGGAGATAGTCTTATGAAGTATGTGAAACGATTAAACGACTACCCACCGGATACCCTAAAAAGAGTCTTATTCCCGCTGCATGTCCCTAACCATTGGATTCTCCTGGTCCTCGATATGGTGGATGAGAAGTTCTACATCTTCAACTCCTTGCGAGAGCAGATCTACTATGGAGATGTTGTACCATTGGTGAGTTCGGGTCCCACTTTCCTTGGTTATATTTCAATGTATATAAAATCCTTAGCTTGTATGGATTGTTTTATAGATACGATACCTTGAACGGCTATACATAAGTATGTGGGACTTCGATGTAAGCAAGTTTAGAGTGGTGGAAGTCGAGAAGAGGCCCTTACAACTCAACAGGTAATAATGTTCACTTAAAATCAGTTTGGAAGTTTAAATTTATTGTGAAAGAGCATGGTCGATGATGTGTTGTTGTTTTGCAGCAATGATTGCGGGCTGTTTGTGCTTAAGGAGATGGACTGCCTCGCACGTGACGTTCCGCCTGAGTTCAGTCAGGCAGATATAGCGCTGATGAGACGACAATTGTTTGAGGATTTCTTAGAAGGCCGGTGTGGCACGGTTCTGAACTTGTAGGAGTTCATGAACAGGCAGGCTTGGCGAGGTTGAATTCCATTTGAAATGTAGGCTTGTAAGAAAAAATATCCTTGTAATGTTTATATGTGGGTAAAGGCTCGGAAGAATTCCGAATCGTTTTTGATATCAACATTGTAATTGGTTTGTCTTTTTCTACCAACCAGCAGAAAATGCTGTTGTAAATAAGATAGGCTTTACACGGATATGTAAGTGGTACACATTCCAACACGAAAACATCTCATCTCTGTTGTTCTATATGTGGATCTTATCAAATACATGGATGATGGTTTTTACTCTATAAATTTGTTTTAGATTTTGAGATCCAATGTAAGCTGAAAGTTGATTACTTCAGTCGGTAATAAATTTGTGACCAATAATCAGTTTTGAACCCAGAATTCCGTGGCCAAAAATCAGATGACAATTTGTGGGCAATAATCAGTGAGAAATTTGTGGAAACATTAAGCAAGGAAAAAAAATTTCGTGGGAACCTTACTGCGGAATTCCGAAAAATTTTCAGAATTCCGCGATTTCTTTCGGAATTCTGCATTACCCATATCCCAAACGTCTACATTCGAATTTCGTACTGCGGAATTCCGCTATTTTTCTCGGAATTCCGCAGTAACCGAAATGACAAAAAAAATGTCTCGGAATTCCGAATGTCCTTTTCGGAATTCCGAGAGTCGGCCCAGGCGCGCATAAAGAGTGGACCGACTCGTTTTTCTCATTTTTTCTTTCTCCCTTTTTCTCCTCCATCTCAAAAACCTCCTTTGTTTTTTATTTTTTTCCCCTAAATCCACCATCCATACTCCCTCCATCCTCGATCCTCTTCTTCCTTACGAAACCCTACATTCCTCTCCTAAACCCTACCCACACCATTTTTCTTGAAACCCTTTCCTCTTTCTCTCATTTTTCCATCTTTTAGGTGTCCCTTCCTCTTCTTTTCCCCAATCTCTCCTCTCCATCCTACATGCAACCCGTTTTTCTTCCTTCTCCCCCCTTCTTTCGTCATATTCTTCCATTTAGGGCTTCAAATCCCTCTTTTTCTCTCTTTTCTTTCCTTCTCTTCAAACCCTAATTTTCCAACCATGCCTAGAACGAAAAATCCTAAGTTTGGCCGTTCCTCCGGCGGCCGAGACGATGAAGGACCATCAAGAAAGAGAGCCAAGGCTAAAGCTCCGCTTCGGGAAACTGAGTTTATTTCCGATTCATACTTCTCCTCCACCCAAGGCAAGAAGACATGGCCAAAACTGGCTAATCGGGGCATCATCACCGGCCGATTCATTGAGCCCGACGTTCTCCACCATTTCGACCTTCAAGCGCGATTTGATGCCGTTGGGTGGACCCAATTTCTTCATCTCAACGAGCTTGTCTACCCTCGGTTAGTTCGTCTTTTCTATACCAATCTCACTATCACTCCCTCTTACTTCTGAATTGAATCTCGTGTCAAGAACACCCCCATCAAACTCAATATTCATCAACTTGCTGAGATTCTCGCAATTAGTTCCGACGGCTTTGACCATTACTTTTGGCCAAGCAATGGAATCCATTCCCTCCGAGATCTTGATCACGACACTGTGTTTGGCCGAATTACGAAGCACTATCGGCCCAACATGCTTGTGCAAACTTCTCACCTCATACCCGTGGCCAAAATGCTTCATAACTTCATGTTCAACAACTTCACCCCACGCGGTGGCATGACCGATGCCATCCGACCCCTTGAGGCATACATCATATATTGCATCCTTGAGGGTCGCCGGCTTTGTCTACCATACATCATCTTTCGCTTCATGTTCCAGACTCTTTCTCGACACCGCGCCTCATTGCCGTATGGCATGCTCCTTACCTGTGTATTTCGCCACTTCGGTATCACTCTGGAGAGTGAGGCAACCGACACTCCCACCGCTCCTTTTGATGATCGGACCTTCCGGCGCATGGCACTTGCGAATCAAGAAGTTGCCGTTGACCCTGATGAAGAAGTTGCCGTAGACCCTGATGAAGAAGAAGACAAGGACGCTCCGGACACTGAGGCCCCTGCGGCGCCCTATGCCTCTTCGGATTTGTCTCAGGGTTTCGCAGCCATGCAGGAGGCCCTTGAGCGATCTATGACCACGCAGTTTGAGCGGCTCACTACCCATGTTGACACAGAGATGTCTACGCGTTTCCAATCGCTCTCGACTCACGTTGACGCCCAGTTCTCTACCCTTTATCAGTACCTCACCGGTGGTTCGTCGAGTAAGCACCCGGGCAGTTCCTCTTCTTATCCGCCACCACCTCCTCCAGAGCAGTAGATGGATGCAGTTATTTGCTGATGGCTCAATTTTTTTGGTCCGACTCCTTTGCTATATTCTGAGTCTCTTTCTGGATGTTTTGGGCTGTATTAGCTTTATATTTCTACAGCTGCTATATGATGGTTGGATATTTTTGGAGCTTTATATTTATATAGCTTTATACTTTTTGACAGTGAGTGTGCTTGATCAAGGATACCCATTTTAGGCAGAACAAAACTTGCCTTCATAATTGCCCCCATTTGCAAATGGCATGAAAGTAGCATCTAAAATGAAACCTGTGTTGCAAACTTCATTAATCAACCATTTTGTAGGTACAAATTGAAGGCTGTACATTATAGGGTATCAAACAGTAAAATTTCTCAAAAATAGACTACACATAATTCTAGGCCATTCCCATATAACTTCATAATCTTCAGATGAATCCAAACTTCTGAATTGCGCAGTGCTTCATTGGTCCTTAGACCAGAAGTTTTCGATAAAGCATTAGATGACGACCCTCGAAACAGTTTCTATCAACGAAATCCAAGTCCCTTCAATTCAAATGATCCGAAAAATAGAACAAAAGAATCCTACTTAAAAGAACGGAGGCGGGCGGGAAAGGACGGGTCTGCAATCAAATTTAGTAGAATAGTTTCAAGATGGGGCACGGATTGTATTGAGGATCATAATACAAGAGTAAACAGAAGTTCAAAAATTACATACCAGTTTTCCATTGCTGCGGAAGGCCCGATTGGGACCACGTTTGGCTGAGGAGTTACGATGGGCGGATTCTTACACGATCTCTTATTATGTCCAAGTTGACCGCAAGTACCGCACTTATGGTGCACTCCTCTTTGCATCCCTCTCTCCGTTCTCACTTTTTTCGGTCGGCCTGGCTGTCGTCTTGATTTTGGCGGCAATACCAACGGCAAAGGATGGGTACACTCCGGCCATTGCGATCGGTCTAACGTGGGATAAATTGCTCCATCGTAAGTCCTCCGATACGTATCGGCATGATACCATTCCCCGCAGTAACTGTATGGGTCTCGTTGGTCCAGTCCCATGGCTGCTATTGCATGGGAGCACGGCATTCCCATCGTTTGAAACAAACGACACGTACATGTTTTCTTTTCTAAGTCCACCTCATCAACGTGGTACTTGGACTTCACCTCATATACGGTCCAACCACACTGGTGCGCCATATAAGCACCTGCTAGAATACATTGTTCGGCCAACCAGTCTTCCGCGTTTGGGGTCAAACGAGTCGTCCAATTCGTACCTGCCTTCTGACGGTACTGAAAGAAGTCAGATAGTTTCCATCTTGTCTGTTCGACAAGTGCTGCAATAGGCAGCTCCCTTGCGCCCTTTAAAAGTGCATTGAAGCTCTCAGCCGCGTTAGTTGTCAGCACGTTATATCTACAACCTTCAAAATAAGAGCTGGCCCAATTTTGTTTAGGAATCTCCGATATCCATTTCTCTGCGCTTTTACTCATGGTTTTAATACTCTCCATCGCATCCTTAAAAGCACCCTCCCTTAGGGAATATGCAGCATTCATAAAAAGTTTCCGCAGATCTTCACTCTTAAATTTTCCATGGAAGTTGGCACTGAGGTGGTGGATGCAATAGAAATGGTACGACCCTGGGAGAGCTTCCGCTACGGCTCTAGGCAACCCCTTCATCCGGTCAGACCCAATCGTGATGACATCTCGTCCTGCCGAAATGAAATTCTGACGGAACAAATGCAAAAACCATACCCAGCTTTCATACGTCTCGGCCTCAACTACTGCAAGTGCCAGCGGGAATAACCCATTGTTGCCATCTATCGCAGTTGCGGCTAGTAGAGTCCCCCTGTACTTCCCCCGCAGATGGGTCCCATCAATTAGGGCGAGGGGCCTAACTGTTCGATTGAACGCACTAATGCTAGGGCCAAATGACCAAAAGAAACGCCCAAATGTATCATCCCCTCTTAGCCGCAGCTCTCGAGTTCGGCACAACTGCACTACTGTGCCAGGATTCCTTCTTACCAACTCATCAGAATATGCAGGCAGGATGCGATATGACGCTTCGGCATTCCCACACATAATTTCCTGTATGATCATCTTTGCCATGTGGGCTTTTCGATACGACATTGTTATACTCCAGTGGGCCTTGATGTACCGTCTTATCATAGGAACCCTAACATCTTCTGGGCTTTCGAATAAGGCTAGAGAGCACTCAGCAGCCTACTTTGCTGTGGCCATGGGATGATCGTTCCCTTTCATTGTGCTTGAGCATGTGTGCTGAGGGATAAATGTTTTTACCTTAACATAATATGTATAAGTGGTCCCTGTGATACGCCATGGGCATGTACGATCCTTGCATCTAACGCCGTACTTTGTGGGATTTGTCTCTTGTGGGACAAACACAAACCGATGCCGGATTGCGTACTCTATGACTTTCTTCTGAAAGACTTTAAGATTTGGGAAGATTGCCCCGACCGTGAAATCCTCAGGTCCCACGATCACATTTACTTCATCACCCCCTACAACCATTTCATCCGCTTCCATCGGCTGCCTTATATTGGTATTTCCCAAAACATCGCCTACATAATTACTAGGTTCATCCTCCTCCTCATGACCCAATTCATCATCGTCACCGAAGTCCTCTTCATCATAACAGAATTCCTCTTCATCATAACCGAAGTCGTCTTCATCATAACCGAAGTCCTCTTCATCGTCGTCATTACTGCCATCGTTCGGTCGAACCAAATCAATATCATGAATATCACCTCCAAAATCTCTACAGAAGTCCCAATCGTTTATGCCTGGTTGGCTTTTCTCAAAGTCGGTCTCAATCGCGTCGGTCTCATTCAAAGTGGGATCTTCAAAATCCTGATTCAAGTCCACTTCATACCTGCAGATCGGTAGCCAATTAAAGTTAAAGTAATTGATGATCCAATGAAAGGAATGAATATTAATCGCACCCAACGTTCAATACTATAATTTACCGATGTATGGTATGAATACCGCCAAGCGTTCTTTTCTCTTTTCGACCAACGGCCGTTACAATCGGTGATGCAGAAACCACGGGGACAGTACTAATATTCGGCCTCGAAGCCTCTGCAAATGAGGAAGGAATCGTAGGCTCCGGAGAATTGTTCCCTCCGAATCTGAACTCTTTAGTTACATATAGGCTCACAGTGTTAATGACCGTACTATCAAAGAGCATCATTACTAGATCAAGGTCGTTGTCATCTCGAATATCATATAAGATGATATGAGATGAGTCGAAAACATATCGACACTTTATAAATAGAGAAACGTCACTTCTATTGGTCCCAATTTTCCTATGAATTAGATTCTCAAAATCTCTATATTTTGCTCTCCGACCAACAATAAGAGGCAACATCTTGCCGCCCACGTATTCAAATGATAGCACATCCTTTAGAGTGCCGTCGATGTGTAAGACAAAAGAAGCCCTTCGTTCCTCTCTCCTGTAAAGACAAAATTAAACACTTATTAGAAGTTGTTTAATGCAATTTTAATGTGCTAAAAATGGAAAGAGATGAGAATGGAAAGGGGACTACATACCTTTCCATGGAAGGGAGGTTAGTATTGGTGCAATGCAATAGAATGATACTTTGGAGTGAACCAGTCGAATGGTGGTTTATGCCCCTACAAAGGAAGCAATGGAATGGGGTGTAAACAAATAATGTGTGAGGAATTATTGATTTAAACCATTCATATTTGAAAAATGAGGGGTTTTCTCAACTGAGTTCTAAATTATTAGGCATGTAAACCAATGATATCCCACACATTATTGGTTTAAACAATTGATTGTTCAAACTTTAGGGTTGTAAACCAATAATCTGTGAGAAATTATTGATTTAAACCATTGATATTTGAAAATTTAGAGGTTTTCTCAACTGAGTTATTAAATATTAATGGTTTAAACGAATGATATCTCACACATTATTGGTTTAAACAATTGATTGTTCAAACTTTAGGGTTGTAAACCAACAATCTGTGAGAAATTATTGATTTAAACCATTGATATTTGAAAATTTAGAGGTTTTCTCAACTGTGTTATAAAATATTAGTGGTTTAAACCAATGATATCTCACACATTATTGGTTTAAACAATTGATTGTTCAAACTTTAGGGTTGTAAACCATTGATATTTGAAAAATTAGAGGTTTTCTCAACTGTGTTATAAAATATTAGTGGTTTAAACCAATGATATCCCACACATTATTGGTTTAAACAATTGATTGTTCAAACTTTAGGGTTGTAAACCAATAATCTGTGAGAAATTATTGATTTAAACCATTGATATTTGAAAATTTAGAGGTTTTCTCAACTGAGTTATAAAATATTAATGGTTTAAACGAATGATATCTCACACATTATTGGTTTAAACAATTGATTGTTCAAACTTTAGGGTTGTAAACCAACAATCTGTGAGAAATTATTGATTTAAACCATTGATATTTGAAAATTTAGAGGTTTTCTCAACTGTGTTATAAAATATTAGTGGTTTAAACCAATGATATCTCACACATTATTGGTTTAAACAATTGATTGTTCAAACTTTAGGGTTGTAAACCATTGATATTTGAAAATTTAGAGGTTTTCTCAACTGTGTTATAAAATATTAGTGGTTTAAACCAATGATATCCCACACATTATTGGTTTAAACAATTGATTGTTCAAACTTTAGGGTTGTAAACCAATAATCTGTGAGAAATTATTGATTTAAACCATTGATATTTGAAAATTTAGAGATTTTCTCAATTGAGTTATAAAATATTAATGGTTTAAACGAATGATATCTCACACATTATTGGTTTAAACAATTGATTGTTCAAACTTTAGGGTTGTAAACCAACAATCTGTGAGAAATTATTGATTTAAACCATTGATATTTGAAAATTTAGAGGTTTTCTCAACTGTGTTATAAAATATTAGTGGTTTAAACCAATGATATCTCACACATTATTGGTTTAAACAATTGATTGTTCAAACTTTAGGGTTGTAAACCAATAATCTTTGAGAAATTATTGATTTAAACCATTGATATTTGAAAATTTAGAGGTTTTCTCAACTGTGTTATAAAATATTAGTGGTTTAAACCAATGATATCTCACACATTATTGGTTTAAACAATTGATTGTTCAAACTTTAGGGTTGTAAAGCAATAATCTCTGAGAAATTATTGATTTAAACCATTGATATTTGAAAATTTAGAGGTTTTCTCAACTGTGTTATAAAATATTAGTGGTTTAAACCAATGATATCTCACACATTATTGGTTTAAACAATTGATTGTTCAAATAATCTGTGACAAATTATTTGAAAAATTAGCTGCTTTCTCAACTGAGTTGTAAAATATTAGGTGTTTAAACCAATGATATCTCAACTTCTTACAAACTGTAGGTTTAAACCATTGATTTTGCAGAAATTACGAATTTTCCAATTGATTTTCTACAAAATTGTGGTTTAAACCATGCAGATTATGGGTTTCAAAATATACTTCTGATAAACTATTGCTTTAAACCATCTCTTAAACCATTGATCTTTGAAAAATGAGAAAATATATTAAGGGTTTTAAAAAATGATTTTTCACAAATATTGATTTAAACCATTTTTTCCAAAACTCTATTGGGTTTTAACTATTGATCTTTGACAAAAGTGAAGGAGAAAGTCACGGTGAGGCCATTTCCAAAAAAAAAAATCATCTCAAAAAAATAAACTCACAGTGAGAGGGGTACCAACCTCTTTTGTGCCGGTGGCGGGGAGAGAGAGGACTGGCGAGAGAGGTAGAGAAAACCGGCGAGAGAGGTAGAGAAGACCGCCGGAGAAGACCGCCGGAGAGGGAGAGAGAGGTGGGTGGGTAAAGTGCTTTGGTTTTCTGAAATTTATATTTCCAACAGCTGAAAGTAATCATCATAGTTCTCAGTTGATTTGATAGGGGAGAGAGAGGGAAAGAGAGAGAGGGAGAGGGAGAGAGAGGGAAAGAGAGAGAGGGTATTCTCGTCAAAGTCACTATATATTAGTCATTTTCAAATCTCCCCTCTGGACACGTCATTATCATAATAAAGGCCTTTTTTTTTTTTGTCATTTTCTCTAAATACAATGGAAGGTTCTCCGGTAAGAAAATGAGGTGAATATATCACATCCCAAAAATACTATAGTTAACATTCTCCCTCGTTTTTCTATATAAGAAACCCTGATTATTACGTCGTACAGGGTACAGCTACCAACATGCAATCAACTGACGATTGCTTCATAAATAAACATTACTAGCCTTCATCAAAAAAGGCTGTGCATACTAGCTAGCCTTTTTCACTTTAGACATTCAAAAAAGGGAGATATATTTGTCCCCATTTTTTTACTTGGGACAGCCCCCTCTGTTGTAAAAGAGTAGTCATCATTCATCAATACACTAGAGAGGGCTCTCCCAAGTAAAAAGACGAGCAAATATGTCACTTGCCTTGAAAAATTGCAGTGATCAGTAAGTAAGTTCACTCAATTACTGGGACATTGTGCCATGACCCATCCATAGTGGGACCCATTATTCAGATAGATGGTCCGGATCATACACAAGCCACGTACACACGCATGAAATATGAGCATCACTATCCTTGACTATAAAAAGCCCATCATATTGATCTTTGCTAAGCATTTTGGAAGCTACCATGCGGTAGAAGAAGACTACTTTGTGTTGTCTCTCCATTGATAAGTAAAATACAAGCATTAATTTTTAGAAGATCATATTACAGGTGGGTCTGTAATTTTATGAGAGAGATATCGATTGGTAAGGAAGAGAGAGGGAGAGGATCAAGTAGGACCGGACCCGGCCCGTTTCAGATAGACAAGAAGGAAGAAGAACAAAGAATCAACAATCTAGAGCTTGACCACGTCTGGAATATGGACAGGATACCTATGGATACAGTCAACCCACGGCCCATCAACTGGTGTTTCAATGGTCCGGTTGCACTTCCATATAGCGCTATTACACTTGAACCCGCTCCCGAACCCTATCTGCCACACTCGATCACCCTTCCTCATCCTTCCTTTGCTCTCAATATAGTTGATTTCGTACCATAACGAAGACGAAGAGGTGTTTCCGAAACGGTGGAGCGTCATCCTTGATGCCTCCACATGTTCCGCCGACAGTTGTAGGTTCTTTTCTAGTTCATCAATCACTGCTCTCCCACCAGCATGGATACAAAAGTGCTCAACCGCCTGCTTAAAGTCGGGAATGTAAGGTTTCCACTTAGGGTTGAAGATCTTGCGTCCGATGAGCGAGAGGAGGAAGAGGAATTGCTCTGACGCAGGGAGAATCAATGGTCCGATCGTCGTGATGTTAGATTTCAGTGCCTCGCCGGCAATAACCATGAGATCCTTTGACAGAGAAATGCCAGAGTTCCCTTTCGCGTCTTCTTCCTCATAGACGCAGCGGTAGGCCTTTTCATCAGCTCCTTTATGGGTTCGAATCACATGGATGAGACGGTACTTAGCTCGTCGGTTGTCTTTCCGACGGTTTGATAAGAGAATCGCAGCGGCCCCCATGCGGAAGAGACAGTTAGGAAGCAACATCGACCGTTGATTCCCAGCGTACCTGTTAAAGTATAAATGATTAAATAACACCAACTCTAAGAGCTTAAAATGTAAATAATCAATGAACACATTTAAATTCGATTTTGATAATTTTTTAGTGGGATATAATAGGATGATTTTATAAATTCAATCATGATTGATAGATTCTATATAAAAAAATTCAACTCAATCAAAGTTTATATGCTTGCCCTATTGCCTCACGACCGGTCCTGGTTTCACATGTGTGGGGGAGTGAGAAGTATAAAACTTTAAGAGCTTAAGCTTTTAGAGTAATTGGTTATTTTACTGTACCAATTGGGCGTGAGGATCTCAGTGCTGATCACCAAAGCGAATGAATTGGGGTGAACTTGGAGGATATCGCGAGCCAAGTCAACCGATATCAACCCAGCACTACAACCCATGCCGGAGAGATTGAAGCTTCTTATATTACTTCTCATCTTGTATTTATTCACCACCATAGCAGATAATGATGGGGTCGGCGAGAACAGACTGCAATTCACGATGAGAATATCGATATCTTTAGGTTTAATTCCCATTCTCTCGAGAAGAGAATCGACCGCGGAGAAGATGACTACCTGGGCTTCAGCTCTGGCACCTTCCATAGTGGGACTAGGGGGAATGTAGTGATTTGCGGGCGGGATACAAGTCTCTTCTCCTAGACCAGATCTTTCCAATATCCTCAACTGAAAATCCATACTCTTTTTGTCATTGGGATATATCAAATGTAAGTGTTCCATGAAAGTGGAGAAGGGGACGCGGCATGTGAATGGTGGCTTGTAAAGAGCATAGTCGACGAGATAAATCGGGCGGGGTTTCGACATGAAATAGACGGTGACGATGAAGATGATGAGAAAACAAGAGGAGATGATTTGGATGAGGTCTAAGTGGAGGGATTTCCAAAGGCCGACGACTTCGTCGGGACCGAGACTGATGATTTCTAATAGAATTCCGGCCATGATGGGAACAAGAAGAAAGGTTACGAAGTTATTGACTACGTATTGGTAGCCAAGCTTTACGTACTTGAGCTTGACGGAGTTGGAAAAATCCGGTAAAGGGGCGGTCGGCATCTTGTAGAATAAGAAGAATAAGAGAAGAACAAGAACAAGAGGGGGAGGAGTATGTGTTGTGTTTCTTAGTTTGGTGTTTGGTTTGATGTGTGGGGTTGAGAAGAGAGTGCAAGTGGTAGTGGGATTTAAAGGCTTTGTTTGGAATTGCAATGAATGAGAGCCGCTGGGATGGTTAAATAAGCTCTCACATCACCCAACGCCTGCAGATTTCTTATTTTTGGTACTATTTTTGGTACTTTTCCATCGTTTTCCATGCCCACTCTTTACTAACAACACTCTTATCACTAGTAATGATTTCTGCCTGCCACCCACCCCCGACTCCCAGAACACCCAAAAGTCCATAACATTTATTTCTGTAAGATTTCACTCATTGACGGAGCCATGGGATTACAAAATTGGGGGTTTTCCATAAGTAGTCTATAGTTTGACACAATTTTAGGGGTGCAACTTTGGTGGGGTTGGGTTGAGCTTTTGACAAAAAAATGAATAGGAATCGATTCCCGAACCCGACCCTATTTTAAATTAAAGCTCAACCCGAATTCCCAAAAATTGACCTGAGTTGCACGCTAGACAATTTACAAGTAGAAGTTTTATATGTTGTAAGGCCATGTAGTCCATTCATTTTCAAAAATTACCGTACGGCTTACACCATAGGATGATCCAAACCATAAATTTGATGGGCCACAGCGTTAATAGATCGATTGTGCTCAAAAAATCATTTACATAGGATGATCTTAGCCCTCCGATTGACAAATATTACTTTGTAAAAAAGCCAAAATACCCATGACACTCAATGGTTTGAATCAACGGTGTAGGAAAAACATTTTTATACATGCCCATGCATGGGTGTAAATAAATGGGCCCACACCCACCCTGTCAAACCACGAGGTATAAAGTGTTGGATCCCACCCACACATGGACTCGCGAGGAGGTCGGGAGACCTATCCCATTAAAAATTGAGGTAAAATGCTGGGCCGCACCGTACCCTATGCATGAGTTTGAGTTGAGTGGGTGAGACCCTATTAAAACAAGTCACCGAGCATCATGGGTATTTTGGTCATTTTATAAGTAAAAAACTCTACCATAGGCACTTTGGTCAAAAATTGAAGTCATGATTCATGACCCAATTTGAAAAATTCAGAAATGTGATGACTATTTGTAAATTGACAAACTTGAAGACTGTCTTGGCAAATATGGAAAAGAGAGGAAGTTTTTATTCTTTTAGCAAAAACCCCTATAAATTAAGTTGTTCAAGTTTTTAATGAGTTTTGCTAGGGACACTCTTTCCCCTTGGTGGATCGACCTTCTTGTTAGGGAGTTCATATATGGGAGATGAATGATTTGAAAACGAATTTCAAAATAATTGGTAAATTTGTTTTTTCATGGAATTTTTTTTCCAAAATTGAAATTTTTTCCTGTTTTCAAAGAAAATTCCAAACCTACTAAACCTAGGAATTTTATTTTCTATGGGATATTACTTTCCATGAATTTTTTATATAATTAATTCCCCACATACAACACCACCTTATGTATTCTTTGAAAATGTGGGCCAAAAGCAAAGACTGTCCAAATCATTTATTTATTATAATTAGGTTTTCTTATCATCCAACCATTTGAAGAGGACAGATCATAAGGTGTTTTTTGGTTTTTGTTTTCGTTTTTTTTGTTTTTTTCCGTAAGGTTACGATCATTAGATGGGGATGGATTTTTACATGACAGCAATCAGCAGCTGAATTCTTCTAATCATAGGACAAGTGGCCTCCACTTGTACTATTACTTCATAATGTATTTCTTATGAGCAAAGTCTGGTTATGTTGAGATTTTTCTTTCCTGAAAATTTTCATAGTTGAAAATCGAATTTTCAACATTATGCTATGTTCATAGGAGAAATTTTTCAAGAATCAACTTTCTGTAGTCATGGCCACAAATTAAAGGGTTAGAGTCATCCGAGGGGAGTGGTTTTTAATGGGTTACCCATCCATAGCATGGCCTAGCAGACAAATGGTTTGGATAAAGGAACAAATAAGGCCCACTTGTACTTTAACCGGCTTATATTTTTCCATGCATATATCATATAAAAATATTGATGCCACTCGGGTCGGGTTGGGTTGGATCGGGTTGGATGCCAACCTAAACCAACCCGAGGTAGATTATCACAACCCTAACTCAATCAGACCTAGGCCACATGGGTTGAGGAGGGTCAACTCCAACCCAACTCATCTCTAAATCTCTCAACCCTAACTCGACACATAGCGTTGGGTTCAGGGTCAAAAATAAAACAACATATATGCAAAAAAATAGATATTGGGTTCGGGTTATAATATAATCATGATAAAATTAGTATGGGATCGGATCTCAATTAAATCATGTTAACACTGGGAGGCCAGGGCCAGATTGCAATAAAATCAGTGAGATGGGTCCGGTTCAGGCCGGCCGGGTGGCCCAAGGCCTCACCACTATCTCAACCCCGATTTCTCATCACATTAGAAGGTCGGCGATGGAGATGCAGATGGCCTTGCTCGAGCATGTGTGTCTAAAGCGGACTTAGAGGTTTTTTATTCTCTTCCTCGAGGAGTCTAGCTCTTTTATTGTTCAGTAGCTCTTTATGCTTTGTAACATCCAGCCCCATGACTGCCCTGGTCATGGCTACTTCTTTTTAATAAAGTTTTTACCATTTCATCAACAAAACGAAAACAACCCAACCTAACAAAAACAACCCAACCTGAGGATTGGCCAATTTAGAGCCCGACCCATGGTGCACCCCTAATATAAAAACATGTAATGCTAGAGAGACAAGAGTACGATCGAGAAGGGGGCCGGACAAATGGGCTTTGGCCGCAACATCAAAGTGACTTAAGCCTGGCTCTTAGGAATAGAAAAATCTGAAAAAAAAAATTCTTTGTTGCACACATGGCAAATTCTCATTGTTGGGCTCTCGGTCCTCGGTCTCGATATCATTTTCCTTCCTTTAATTTTGCATCTTCTAGTGCCCTTATAAATGGGGTATCCAAGGGGTATGCCTCAAATTCCCATATCCATATATGGAAAGATAATTGCGATCTTATAAACATTCATGTTTTTTTTCCTTTTCCGGAGAAAAATATTACATCAATGGACACATAATTAATTGATGAAGCGAAATGATATGTCCCCCCATTTCTTTTCACCTCTGACAACCCCCTCTTGTGTATTTATGATTACTCTTTTACAGTAGATGGTGCTGTCCCAAGTACAAAAAAGGCCAATTACCACCAAACTCAGCAGCTCTTTTATTTATTTATTTATTTATTCAAATAAAGAACTTCGGTTATAAGAAAATTAATGATTTTCCTTGAAACTGCAAGGCTTTCTATTCTTTTTGAAACGGGTCTGCATTTGACAAATTTTCGTTGGCCGCCCTTCATATGTAAAGGGCGGAGGGAGAAAATATCAACCACCTTGAGCCCAAAGCATTGGAAAAGAGATTTTACACGTAATTTTATAAAGGGTTTTGTTGGCACTTGTTAAGGTGCATTGGGAAAGGAATTTTACACATGTTTTAATAAAAATGACTCAACACATTTGTAAAATTATCAGACGATGTGAAAAATGATTGGAAAATTCCTTTCCCAATGCACCTTAACGAGTTCTGCTTGTCCAAATCCAAAAACTCCTTAAAAACTTTCCAAGAAGGTGAGATTAGGGCTGTAACAGGGTCGGGTAGGGTCGGGTTTTTCAAAACCCTAGCCCAACCTTGGAACCCATTATCTCGGCTCTGACCCGCCCTGACCCTGAGTCAGGGCCGAAAAACCTCAAGCCATTGCCCGCCCTACAGGGCTCAGTGCTGGCCTTGGCCCACCCTGACTGGCCCTGATTGGGTAGGGCCGGGCTGGGCTGGCCCTAATTGACCCTAGTGCAAATACCTGTTAAGAGTACCAAAAATAAAGCAACCACTTATCATATAGAACAAAATATCAATAAACAGAGAAATGGAACAAAATGATCAATAAACAGAAAAATGGAACAAAATAAGACAATATGAATTCAACAACATGATGGGCAACAGAGACAATTAATAATAATAATCTAAGGAAACATCAATCCAAGATAATAGAAAACATTAGCAAAAGAAACATGCACATATAGTTCAATTCTATAATAGAAAACTTAGGGCGGGCCAGGTCAAGGTACCCAAGGCAGTAACCCAGAACCCGACCCTACCTGAGTCAGGATCTAAAAGAATGAACCCTGACCCGCCCTCAAGGTTGGAAAATCCAGCCTTGACGCTGTTCGGGCTCAGGGCAGGTCAGGGCTGACAGGGCCAAACTTGCACCCCTAGGTGAGATTATATGGTGTACACGTGTAACCAAAAGTAGTGTGTGTACGACAAAGGTGTCTCTTATAAAGTCGGTTGTTGATAGATGAAATATTAAGGGTGTCACAATGATTTCACACAGCTACACCTGGAAGCCATATAAAAGCTTCTAGAATAGTAACCACACCTATTGAGAGTGGAGACTAAAATATAGTTACCTTTTTCTATTTAGGCCCTGTTTAGATTGCAAGAAAGAGAGCGAGCCTTGGCGCAACAGTAAGGTTGCTACATTGTGACCTGGTGATCACGGGTTTGAGTCACGAAAACAGCCTCTCTGCAAGCAGGGATAGCGCTGGTGGGGGAGCCTTGTGCACTGGGTTGCTCTTTTTTTTAGATTGCAAGAAAAAACATTTCCGACGGAAAATTTTTCCTTTGCACAATTTAGATGGAAATGATATGATTTTGGATAATTTAGAAGGATATTATAGTAACTTGTGTTAAGATACCAAGTGTTAAAATAAAGCACTTACAGATAAACAGAAGATAAGATTAGGAAAACCTAAGCCAGACTACTTGCCTAATCTAATCTAGCTAGTAGCCTAATCTAACCAAACTACCTCTCATCTAATCCTAAATGATCCAACGGTTAGGTTTTTGCCGTATCTGATCTGACATTTATTAACAGCTTGAAGGTCCATCTAAGGTTTGGTTCAAGTTATATATTTTAGAGTAGACTTTTTGCACATTTTACCTTTCCAAACTTCTCCAAAAAAATCCTGCAATCCAAACAAGGCCTTTTGGATTTGCTATACAATTTCCCATAAAGCCATTTTGGGTGTGTTCTTTAACCATTCTATTGATTCTTGTTCAGGAAATGAAAATCAATTCTTATTCTTTAGAGTATTTTAAAAATCAGAACCATGTTCTTTAACTCACATTCAAGAATTATTTTTTATTCCTTTGGAATAAAATCATTTTCACTTGTCATCTTAAAAAATCAAAGTAAATTAGATGGGCACACCTATTTAGATGATCTAAACCGTTCATTTGTTAATCACTGGCATGGGCCAGGTGTAAAGAAATTATAGTGGCCAGAAGAGATAAAACATACTCCTATCACCAAAAATTCAAAGTAGCTTTCCATCTTTGGTTTTCACCAAATATATATATATATATATATATATATATATATATATATATATATGAAAGTATTGGAGCCATCTTTCTGCATTGAATCGATAAACCCATCATAGCAATCTGTGTGTTTAATTGTTAAATTTGGTTCCTGCTCAGAGCTGTAATTAGATTATCTTCACGTGAACCATTTATACAGTGAGGTGGGTTTTGGGGGGCTTAGGTTTATGAGGATGATGGAAATCGCGAACAAGACCTACTCTCACATCTTCAGATAGAAGAAAAGCCTTCCTGGTGCACAAGAACAAGGCCTACTCTCACATCTGAAAGCTCCATTACCAGATTGCATACGCCATTTACCTATCTGTAACTAGTCCAATAGAGAAAGATAGTTGAAGAGTCACGAGGAATTCAGACCAAAAGATTAATGCTCAATCTTTGGGATGGTTGTAATAAAAGTAGTTAAAGAACGTGATACTCTCTGCCTGTGGATCCTAAAAAAACGTTAAGGAACGCAGCCTTGTTGCTCACTTTTGCAGGTAGCCACCTAAGATGAATTAAATGGATAAGACAAAATCTGCGTGTGGACTGGCTGTTCTCTTCTACATAAGAAAGCTACGAAATGACTTTTTGCGAAATTGCCTGGTAAATCCCTTCTGTTTATGTAAGTTGCAACCCTAGCTATGCTAGAGAGGATGATCAACACCATTTTTTCCTACCAAATTGGTGTAATCTCCCAATTGCCCTAATATTTTTTATTAGGCACTTATGTCAGCATATTTTGGGTAGCAGCCACAATTAATGGATTGTCTTTGTCCATGTACCTTTCATTAGTTTTTCGACCTACTTCCTTATCCGCTGCAATCCAAGACCCTATGTCTTATCCTAAATTTTTTAAATGCAGAAGGTTTTGGTCAATGTGGTGGTTATGAACTTTTGTACTTCTAGGGCACATGACAAAATCAGCCAAAAAAATCTAAATAAGGTAATGTTTGGCAACCATGATTTTTTTCCTGTGATCAATTTAAGTTATGGGTAGGACAGTGGGAGGTGATATTTGAAAGGGCACAAATGACACGAGAGTGAGGAGTGGCAGTCAACAAAAAAAACTCTACCCAAAACGAGAATAAACTCTAAAGGCTTCTATGAATATTTACATACATCAAAATTGTTTCATATCCTTAAAGAGTCTTCCACACAACTGTAGAGTTATAAAATATCCTGTAATCTTCTAGACTAGCTAGGTTTGAGCCTTTTTAGGCCTATAGGTTGTTAGCGGTAATTAGGTCAAGCAAAGAGTGCTTGAAGCATTACACTAGGGGTGGCCAGAACCGAACCAGACCCGAAGAACCGAACCGGAACCGAACTGTTTAAAATACTTTGGGTCCGGTTCAGTTCCACTGATGAAGAACCGAACTTATTCGGTTCGGTTCCGGGTCTAAGGTTCTTGGTTCGGTTCTGGAACCGAAGAACCGAACTTTTGAATATATATATATATATATAATATTTTTTATATTTCTATTATACATATACTTATTAATATAAATTACTTATAATATTAGTATGTAATAGTTTATACTATTGTTATAATAAGAAAGTAACTTATATTATAACTTTAATTAAAAGTTTTTATAAATTATAATTAGTAATTAGTAATTAGCCATTAGAACCGGAGAACCGGACCGGACCGATTCGGTTCGGTCCTACTATGTACTACGGTTTGGTTAGGTTCTTACGGTTCATGGAACCGGGAACCGAGAACCGAAAAAAAAAGTAACCAAGGACCGAGAACCGAACCGGTTGGTCACCCCTACATTACACCCAAGGTATCTAGTTTGGAATACCAAGTTTGTTGCCTTCAGCCCCTATATATAGAGATACACTAGGGTTAATGACTGGTTAATGGACTCTAGCCCATGTAGGCGCACTACACCGGTCCATTAGCTTATTGGGCTTATGTTAGAACATACATGGGTTATATTATATACCCAACAATTTCCTCCTATATTCTACATATAGCACAATCAAATAGATAGATAATGTGATGTCCAAACAAAATATTGAATCATCAATATCACCATATCAAAAAAGATTTGTAATCCAACTGAAAACAAAAATACTTTTAAAAATAAATAAAGTTTTAGAAATAATATAAACTCAAACAAAAGCAGTTTCACATGTAAGTGAACTATTTTTTCAACTGAAAAGAAAATAATAGTCCCCACTGCTCTATAAGGATTCACTCATCAAGTAAGTCAGCATCATCAAAATCCAAATCGAGGCAATCTTCTCCATTTCGCCAATTCCTGTAAATTACCAAATGTGAATTTCATTAAAAATGAATCCAATCATCTGTGTAAATTACTAAAAGTATCTAGTTCTACCAGAATAACTTAGTACAATTTCATAATGGCTGAAAGTAAATATCAATAAGCATCAATGTCAAGTTTTATTCAAGAACAAGACCTTAATAGTTTCTTTTGCAAAGAACCGTTCCATGTTTCCATTTGAAATGTTACAGCCATCATATCCAAATTGACTTAAGTAGTATCATTAAGTTTCGAATGAAACAACCTTCCCAAGAAGGACATGTAATCAAATGTGGAATGACATAAAGAAAACTGTAAACATCATTGAAACATATCAAGTGCTTATCTTGGCCAAGAAAGAGAGATTCAAAAAATTCAAAATAACATGGATGTATGTTAAGACATGTCTACACAATCTTTAACCCATCTCCCCCACAATTTTGAATATTCGATCTTTGTTCAGTTCCTTCGTAAGAGCATCGGCTATATTATCCTTCGATCTCACATCAACCAAATTGATAATGCCTTGCTCTATAAGATAATTCAGCTTGGCATGTTACAGCCTGACAAGTCTCCTCTTACCATTAAAGAGTGAGTTTTTCACAATCGTAATTGTAGCTTGATTATCACAGAACAAACGTAAAGAGTTAATCTTTAAATGGGTCAATGGAATGTCCAGGATCAGATCTCTTATCCACTCTGCTTCATCTCCTGCAGAAACTAGAGCATAAAGTTCTGATTCCATAGATGACAGAGAAATACAAGTCTGTCTCTTTGACTTCCATGCAACAGCGGCTCCACCCAGTGTAAATACATAACCACTGGTAGATTTACTGTCTCCTGATTCTGAGTCCCAAAATACATCAGAATATCCTTCCAGGATAGGAGGATGGCCATTATAACATAAAGCATATCCTTGAGTACCCTTAAGGTATCTCATTAGCCTCATAAGGGCATCACATTGCTCATTGCCAGGATTACTAGTGAAACGACTCAGCATGCCAACTGTAAAGGCTATGTCTAGTCTAGTGCAACTCATCGCATACATGAGACTACCAATCAGTTTAGAATAATCCAACTGATTCACGCTGCTCCTTCATTAGGTCTCAGCTTTTGGGTATAATCAAATGGTGTCTCAACCGGTTTACACTCACTGTATCCCATGTAGAAAGTATTTTCTCAATATAATGAGCTTGGCTAAGAGTGATCCCTTGCCTTTCAAAACTTACTTTCATATCAAGAATGGTGTCTACCACACCAAGATCTTTCATGTCGAATTCTTTAGCCAAAGTTGATTTCACGTCACTCACTACAGAGAGATCGAAACCAAGAATCAACATATCGTCTATGATAGGACACAAATATGGCGTCATTCTCAGATATCGCCACGCGTCGCCCATGCACGAGGAGAACCTAGCCATCATGAAGAAAGACGTTGGAAAATGATAAAGACCATCCAAACATGACACGCGTCGCCGTCCAGGCCTCATCATCACAAACTATGGAAGGAGATGGCCGGCGAAGCCACGCGCGCCGGCAAGGCAGGGGACGGCCCAATCCTGCAAAGTAAGGCTTTCTCTCCATAATGATGAAAGGGGTCGCGCGCCTCCCTTTAAAAGGGAGGGAAAGGAAGAAGAGAAGGGATCCACATTTTTCTGAGAGGACTTCCCCCATTCTTAGCCACACAGAAAAACAACCGGAAAAAGAGGCGAGGCAACAACAGAGGAGACTAGGAACACAGTCCTACTCACCCTACTAGTCCCTTCGACCTACTCATTTACACACCCAGAAAGGAGCATGCGCGTTGGCCCTGGTAACCCTGATCAAAACCCCTTCCCCTTCTCGCTGTCCTTTATATTGATTGGTTGAAGGATCTGACTTGGGTGTCGAAGTGGTCGTCTTGTTTGTGATTGCAGACCCCGCGAAGGCCCTCTACCGACCGCGCGATCACCGACCCGGATTCAGATGCCATCATATTGGCACCATCCGTGGGACTCGTCGAGTACTGAACGCCTTATGGCGATGAGAAACCACACCCAACAGCAAGAAACAGGGGTAATAACTAGGAGTCAGGCTCAGCGTGCCCAAACCAACAGCTCAAGCTCCCGGGAGCCCAACTCACCACTCTCGGGCCGACACGAGCCCTCCTCTAGCACACCGCAAATGGTCCCCACCATGGAGATGTTCAACGAACTCCGCCAAGAACTACTCCAACGCTTGCCTCCTCCGGCCCCGGAGAGGCCCCTGACGACCCAGGACCAGACAGAAGCCTATGACGAAGGCAACGAGGAACAGCCAAGGGAGCGTCATCCCCGGCGAAAGCGAGCACCGACTCGCCAGACACCGTCCCCGTCAGCGAATAGCCCTTTGTCCCCCGCGGCTAGGGGACGCCAGCGAAACAGCGGGAAGCAGGCTATGTTAAGCCGCACTCCCCCTGTCCAAATTGCCCGCCTCCAGGAACCACCCCTGGCTCGGGCGGAAGAAGTAGCAACCTCAGCGCAACCGCCCAGCGTGGATCCCATAACCGACCTGCAGAGGCAGATTCGAGAGGTAAAACTAGAAATGAAGAAGCCCTACGCCCATGTCATCCTCGACGAATGGGAAAGAGAAACGGCATCCCCGTTCACCTCGGAAGTCTTAAAAACCCCTGCAGAAGCAGGCATAGACCTCTCCCGTTTTGGTCTGTACGACGGAAGCATTGACCCCCTCGAGTTCCTCCAAACCTTCAAAACGGTAATGACGCTCCGAGGCGCGTCGGACGGATTCATGTGTAGAGCCTTCGCCTCCCTGTTAAGAAATACCGCTAACGACTGGTACATGAGATTGGAGCCCGACTCCATCGCATCCTTCCACGAATTCGGGAGGAAGTTCAGCGCAAGATTCGCCAACAACCGCCTCCGCCATGATCCAGCGGACGCCCTCTTAGCCCTTCGGCAGGGAAGAAACGAGACCCTAAGAGACTTCATGTTAAAATTCAACGCCGAATTGGCCCAACTCTCTAACATGGACGTCCAAATAGCGGTCGCCACACTAAAGCATGTCACCACCGATCCGAATCTAAAGCTGCATCTCACCCTCAAGCCGCCACGGGACCTACAGGAACTTGAATCCAAGGCTGACAAGTTCGTACGGGCAGAAGAAGCCTGCGCCCGAGAGCGGAACCAGCCCGGCCCCGATGAAAGAAAAAACAACGACGGCCGAAGGATCCTGAGGCAGAGGGCCGAGGAGAAACAGGCGAGCCAGAACCCCATTCCCGTCTTCGAAAGACTGGGAAGCGCCTCGCTAAAGGTTCCCCTCTCCCATGTCCTACTAGCCATCAGAGATCAGGGTCTCCTGACCCCCCCCCAAACGAATGGCCACGGACCCAAAGAAGCGGTCCGCCAAAAAGTTCTGCGAATTCCACGAGGATCACTGCCACGAAACTAACCATTGCTTCCACCTCCGCCTCCAGCTGGAAAAGCTGGCCGAGGAGGGCCACCTGAACCAATATCTCAGGAGCCCTGGCGAAAGTTCGCGCGAGGTCCACCATCCACCCAACGAGCCCGGAAGCAGGCGTCGGTCACCCGATAGGCGCCGGTCCAGTGGCCGCCGCCGATCCATTTGCCGGCACCGATCCCCGAGCAGGCATCGTTCCAGAAGCAGACGTCGATCCCGCAGCAGGCACGGCGCACACCGCCATCAGCGCCCCCAGAAAGACGAGCCCCCCCAACAACCACGGGCCCGCGAACAGCCGCCTACCATCATAGGAAAAATCAATATCATCGCGGGAGGACCGGCAGCGGGAGGGCCGACAACAGCCGGTCGACGGGCCTATGCAGAGCGGGTGTTCTCCATGGATATGCCCTCCAAAAAGGCCCGAACGGATCCGCCCCGACAAGACCAGATCATTTATGCCCTCCAAAAAGGCCCGAACGGATCCACCCCGACAAGACCAGATCATTACTTTTTCCAACGAAGACCTCGACGGGCTACAGGTGCCGCACGACGACGCACTAGTCGTCTCCAACTTCGACATAGGAAAGATTCTGGTCGACACAGGAAGCTCCATCAACGTATTGCACCTCGGAACTTTTGAAGAGATGAAACTAGGCAAAGAAAGGCTGGGACCCGCAGAGTATTCCATCTACGGGTTCTCCGGTGCGTCCGTACGGGTCGACGGCAAGATCGACTTACCCGTGACCTTTGGGACGTACCCCCTCCATAAAACCATTCTGACCACCTTCATGGTCGTAGATATACCATTCACTTACAGCGTCATCATTGGGCGCCCCGCTCTAAGAGATTTGGGGGCAGTGGTCTCCACCCCCCACCTCAAGATGAAATTCCCCACTCCAACCGGAGTAGGGGAGGTCCGGGGACAGCAGATGATAGCACGCCAGTACTACGCAGCGAGCCTAAGAGGAACCAATGCTCCGGCGGAAAACTTCACAATCAGTAGTGAAGACCCCCGGTAGCGGGCCCACACAATCAGAGGAGAACCCGCCGATGAGCTAGACTCCATCCCAATAGCCGAAGATCAGCCGGAGAGACAAGTCCGGATAAGTTCCCTACTGAAAGGCCCCCTGCGAGACCAGATGATCGCCTTCCTCAGAACAAACAAATACGTGTCCGCATGGTCCACCAAGGACATGCCCGGAATCCCCAAGGAATTGGCCGTTCACAAGTTAAACGTGAACCCAGCCCTTAAACCCATCCGGCAAAAAAAGAGGAACTTCGCAGTAGAACGTCAAACTCATATAAAGGCTGAAGTAGAGAAGCTGCTACAAGCCGGGTTCATCAGAGAAATCCAGTACCCTGAGTGGCTGTCTAACGTCGTCATGGTCAAAAAAGCTAGTGGAGGCTGGAGGGCCTGTATAGACTTCACAGACCTAAACCGGGCCTGTCCAAAGGACCCCTACCCCCTCCCGGGCATAGACCAACTCATCGACGCCACATCCGGACACGAACTCCTCACCTTCTTGGATGCGTTCTCGGGCTACAATCAGGTGAAAATGCACGAGCCAGGCATCCCAAAACAACGTTCATTACCGATCAGGGGGTCTACTGTTACACCGTTATGCCATTCGGGCTCAAAAATGCGGGCGCCACCTACCAACGGCTCGTAAATAAGCTATTCCGGGCTCAAATCGGAAGGAACGTAGAAGTATATGTAGACGACATGCTGGTAAAAAGCCTGGAAGCCTCCAAGCACATCTCCGACCTTCAGGAAACTTTCGACACTCTGCGGCGAGCCCGGATGAAGCTGAACCCCATCAAATGCGCCTTCGGGGTAACTTCCGAAAAGTTCTTAGGGTTCATGGTTAGCTAGAGAGGGATTGAGGCCAACCCTGAGAAGATCCAGGCCATCCTAGACATGGAGCCCCCGAAAACAGCGGTAGAAGTACAAAGGCTCGCGGGTCGAATCACGGCCCTCGGCCGATTCATGCCAAAGTCAGCGGAGAAATGCCAACCCTTCTTCAAACAACTGAAAAATATACAAGAATTCGAATGGACCCCGGCCTGTCAAGAAGCATTCGATGCCCTGAAACAATACCTTCAGACACCACCCGTACTCGCCAAACCTGAGCCGGGGGAGGACCTATTTCTGTACCTGGCCATCAGCCCCACGGTGGTGAGTGCGGTATTGGCCAAGCAAAGCGACAAGATGGAACATCCGGTGTACTATGTGAGCAAGACTCTCCATGGTCCAGAGGTCCGGTACCTAAACATAGAGAAATTCGCCCTCGCAGTCGTCTGCGCAGCCCGGAAGCTCCACCCCTACTTCCAGGCCCACCCCATTGTGCTGCTAACCGACCAACCCCTGAGGAAAATTCTCCAAAAGCCAGAGACCTCGGGCATGATGGTAAGTTGGGCCGTCGAGTTGGGAGAGTTCGACATACAAGTCCGCCCGAGGCCAGCTATCAAATCCCAAGCCCTCGCTGACTTCATAGTGGAATTCACGGCCCCGGCCGCGGAACCGGCAACACTGAAGAATGGCGAGGGCTCCACCAAACAAACGGCTCGCGAAGACGTGGCGCCGAGCTCAGCAGGACAGAGCGACGAGACTCACTGGACCCTACATGTTGACGGCTCAGCAGGCAGAGCAGGGCACGGGACGGGAGTGGTCCTCCGCGGCCCAGAAGGATTCACACTGGAATATGCCCTCAGGCTAGATTTCAAAGCCTCCAACAACGAGGCTGAATACGAAGCCTTGCTGGCAGGACTAAGCCTAGCCGCAGAGCTTGGTGCGGAAAAGCTAAAAGTCCACAGCGACTCCCAGCTCGTCGTCAACCACGTGAACGGAACATATGAAGCCAAGGGCTTCAGAATGAAGAGATACCTCCAGAAGGTAAAAGAAAAACTGCAAGGAATGGGAGAGGTAGAAATCCTCCAGGTCCCGCGAGACATATCGAGCGGATGCATTGTCAAAAATGGCCGCCGAAGAGACCCATGACTTCGGCACCGTGCTCACAGAAATACTGCCCCACCCCAGCATCGACGAGGTGCAAGTTTTGGAAATTCCACCTGGACCAAACTGGATGGACCCCATCATGCGATACCTGAAAGACGGGATACTGCCGGCGGATAAGCTAAAAGCCCGGCGCTTAACCGCAAGAGCCACCCACTACGTGGTCCACGGGCCCAGGCTCTACAAACAGTCATACACATGGCCGTATCTCTGATGCCTGGTACCCTCCAAATCAGAGTACGCGCTACGAGAAGTACATGAAGGAATCTGCGGAGATCACGGAGGCGGCATGACTCTGGCTCAGAAAATCGTGAGGCACAGTTACTTCTGGCCTACGATCCTCAGGGACGCCAAGGAGTTCGTCAAAAAATGCAGCCCCTGCCAAAGGTACGCGACCACCCCCCGTCAACCGGCCACACCATACACCGCGATGGCAGGGCCTCTGCCTTTCGCCATGTGGGGCATGGATCTACTCGGGCCTTTCCCAAAAGCCTCCGGGGGGCGTACAATGCTGTACGCCGCCATCGACTACTTCACCAAATGGGTCGAGGTTAAAGCCGTAGCAAAGCCCAATTCAAAAGCGACGGAGAACTTCTTTTATCACGACGTAGTCTGCCGTTTCGGCATCCCAAAGACACTTGTAACAGACAACGGTCCCCAGTTCGCAAGTGCTGAATTCGGCAGATTCTGCGATAGCCTAAGCATCGAGCACCGTTTCCCCTCGCAGCACACCCGCAGGCCAACGGGCAGGTAGAGGTAACTAACAGAATCTTGCTTCAGAGCCTCAAGAAGCGATTGGGAGAAGCCGGGAAAAACTGGGTAGAGGCGCCCCTTAGCGTCCTCTGGGCCTATCGGACGACGCCGCGGACCGTGACTGGAGAATCCCCTTTTAGTTTGACCTTCGGAACCGAAGCGGTCATTCCGCTAGAAATCGGCCTCTCCAGCTTCCGCACGGAGAATTATGATGAAAAGGAAAACTCTGAACTCTTACGGAATACCCTCGACCTCGTACTCGAAAAAAGAGAGCAGGCCCTCCTCCGAACCGCCTCCTACCAGTAGAGGGTGGCACGGTACTACAACGCCCGAGTAAAAAAGCCCTCGGTAAAACCCGGAGACCTGGTACTTCGACGGGCGGAGGTATCCGACCCCCGCAATGCCGGGAAGCTCGCACCTAAATGGGAAGGACCATACAGGGTCGTTCGAGCACTCTGCCCCGTGGCCTACCAGCTAGAACGCCTCGACGGGACCCCAGTCCCTCGCAGTTGGAGCATGGACAACCTCCGAGAGTTTTACCAGTAAAAAGATAGGGTAAGTCCCATGTTTTCCTTTTAAAATATCACGAGTGTTTTGTTTGTCTCCTTTTGGTGTTTCTAGAAGCAAAGATGTATTTCCTTCCTTAACAAATCAATGGAATAGCGTTTCTACCTAAGCCATATGCATCTCCACTTTCCGGCTCATGATAAATAAGGGACTCGAAAGAAGACAGGGAGTGAGACAGAGGTATCACCGGGGCCGCCCCCCCCCCCCCCAAAGATACCCTAAAACGCTCCCCATGAAAAAAAAGACCCCCCCTTTAAGGGGAGGCGGGACCCATTAACCCCGAACTGATCACTCGAGGGGAAGATAGTCCTTCCATAAAAAAGACATCCTGCGGGGTGCACTAGGAGCACCCTCGCCAACAAAAATCACAACTCAAATAGCCCGAAGAGCAAAGAGCTCGCGGCACGCCATATATAAAGGAAAGAAAGATAGTTCAAATGTTATTACAGACCAAATACGTCAATAACGCCAAAAAAAAGAAAGAGCAAACTTCCTGAGGCATCCGAACATTACTGAGCCCCCTCAGAAGTCTCGGCAACTACAGGATCTGCCAAGGCAGCCACCTCCTCTTCAGCCGACCCCGGCACTTCCACCGGTACCTCCGAAAGACCCTCCGGAGCGCCTCCTTCAGCCTCATGCATCAGCTTGTCAAGGGGGAAGGAAGGATCGACCTCGCGGACACGCCGCCGGCATTCAGCAAACGCATCTATCTCAACGTCCACACTGAACATGGCCGCGGCCTTGAAAAACTCCTCAGAGTCGCGCCATTCCTCCCGCGCCTTCGCCAGCTCCCGGACATGCGTTCGTCGAGCCACCGCCAATTTGTCCGCCGCACGGCTCTTCCCTTCCATGGTTCTCCGGAGGTCTTCCCAAAGTTGAGCGACAGTGTCATCGAAGGTCGCCTTCTCTGCCTGGGCTTTGTCCAAGTCCTCGCTCAGCTGCCGGACTCGCTCCTCAAAAGCACCTATCTCAGCCTCATCCTCGAGCAGGCACTGCACCATCCTCCTGGCATAGCTTTGGGACTACAAAAGCAAGCCATCATAAAATTTTCAACGCACAGTCTTGTAGACACCCCATTTTGACCTGACCCAAAAATTCTCTAAAAAAATTGAATAAATCCCGAAATCTGAGTCTCGGAACCAACTTCGAAGTCCCTAAGAATCAAAGTCAGTCTCAAGTTCCCGAAGTGTCTGAAACCTTGCAAAATTATAATTAATTCGGGCAAAAATTTGAAGAAAGGACAAGCAGAGTTTGTGCCTTTGTCAAATATGGGTGTGTGGATATCAGCTTCCATTTTTTTCTTGCGTCATGGGAGAATGAGAAAAGAACAAAATGAGTGTGTCAATATCAACCCCTTGTTTATGAGTGTGCAATTACCAAGTGAGGGTGTGCCCATTAAATATAATTGTGTTTTCCTAATTAAGTAGATAGTGGGGTCTACTAATATGCAAGTGAAATGGCCCACCGAATTATTCTATGGTCAAAGAGGAAAACATCATCATTTTCTTTCGATTTAAAACTCCCAAGCAATGAGTATCTCTTGGTTTTATTTTGGTATCCGATGCCATTTGGAATGATGGTTTTTGATTTTTAACAAATATTAAGAGGCAATGGGGGGACAAGAGGGGGACAACAACTCATGATTTCCTCTCCTCATGATGAGTCTCCCCTGCTCAAGAGAAGGGTCTGATCTCTCTCGCCAGGAGGAAACAGCAGAAAAAAAGAAAGAGGGAAGGGAGGGAGTCGCTGGCCACCCAACCGGATTCCGGCCACCACCTCCGGCAAGACGACTCCCCGGCGACCATCTCCCCAAACCCAAACCCTCTGCAACTGCAAGCCTTAACCACCACCACCTCCGGCCGTGCCACCTCCGACCACCGTCCACAACCATCAACCTCCATCGAGCCAACCACCACCGGCCACCCTTCTTCCAACCCACATCCCACCGGAGCCGCCGATAGTTTTCCAGCAACCTCCACTGCCAGCCGCCACCTCCTCCTCCATCTTCCTTTTTCTCTGCAACCTCCACCACCAGCTGCCACCTCCACCAAACTCACCACCACCGTCGGCCACCACCCCCATTTCCTCCTCCACCCCCATCGGCCACGATCCCCATCTCCAACACCACCGAAACCCCACCAAAAACCCATCTCTGCAACCGGCCAACCCCACTTTTGGCCGGCCAACCCCCACCAATCCCCAACCACAAAACCCATTTTCTAAAAAACGGACAACCACCACCACCACACCACCAACAGCCACCAAAACCCTTCGAAAATCCTCCACCATCCTCCACCTTCACCTCCCCCAACCACCGAAGCCCAAACCCATTTTCCCCAACCCCAAAAACCGAAACCCATTTCGGTATTTCGAAAATCCGGCACCACCACCACCGTCCTCTACCTCCAGCTCCACCACCACCCAACCCTTCGAAAATCCCCCATCGCCCTCCACCTACACCTTCCTCAACCCCCAAAGGCGAAACCCATCTTCCCCACCTCCAAAAACCGAAACCCACTTCGAAAACCCATCTCTTCTCCTCCCTCCACCACCATTACCCCATTCAAAAGAAAAAGGGAAAAAACAGAGAGAGAGAGAGAGAGAGAGAGATAGAGGGAGGTTTGGGGTTGTTTTCCCCAACCTCGGTCCTGCCGACCATCTGCTCCGGCCACCTATCCACCACCATTCTCTCTTACCCATTAAACCCATTTGGGTTTTCTTCCATTTGCAACCCCTTCTCCCTTCATTTCAAGAAACCATCTCATCCATACCTCTATTTTAATCCAAAATCCGACCCTACTACCCACTTAGACACCCATTGCCACACTTCCCAATCTCCAGCCACCACTTCTTCCACCGGCAGCCACCCTTATCATATCCTCTTCTTTCTTTCTTTTTCCCCCAAAATCTAAACCCATTTTCACCATTGCTTCAACCACCGTCCTTTCTAGCCCCTAACCTGAAAGCCCCATTCACCTAATCCAAACCCATATCAGACCCACTTCAAAACCCACTTCTCCACCATTTATTTCTCCCGTCGGTACCACCAAAAGCCGGCTCTATTGCTTATTCACCTCCGTTCCCTTCATTTCCAGTGACTTGAATCTCATCTCCCCATCAGATCTAACTCTCTATTTCAACTGTACCATCGAAGCCGCCTCGCCATTTATACCAACAATCCTTGAAAATTCCGGCAATCGATTCATCAACCTTGCCATCGGATCAGAAACTTCGACAATTCCAGCTTAGATCCGGCACCGTCACGATCCGGGAGATGCTCGGCCACCATTTCCGGTGCCGACACTAAAGTTCCAAGGAATCCTCTGCATTGGCAATTTCCCTCCAAACAGGTAATACTCTTCCTTTGCCTCTCTTTCGACTTTCCTTGGAGTTTGGGATTTTCTTTCATTTTGGGGCTCTTTCCGTTCCGTTTTCTCCTACGAGTTCCTGCGTTTCGGGATTTCATTCGGTTTTCGAGATCTTCATCGATTTTCGGAGTTTCTATCGGGTTTAGGCTATGACGGACGGCAACCTCCTGAGCCAAAACCCCATTTTTTTAATCAAAAGGGATAAACAAAAACACAT
This sequence comes from Tasmannia lanceolata, assembly GCF_043159265.1. NCBI lineage: Eukaryota > Viridiplantae > Streptophyta > Magnoliopsida > Canellales > Winteraceae > Tasmannia > Tasmannia lanceolata. The sequence continues at coordinate 5,751,805 of NW_027518721.1, forward strand.
AAAAATCAAATAACCAAAAATCCAAAAACAATCAAAAATTCAAAAACAACAAAAGCGTTTTTCGAAAAGCTGTTTCGAACTACGTTGGCTTGATCCCTTTTCACAGGGTACGTAGGCAGCTTGGGATCGTCATCCCAAGTTCAGTCAAACCTTTTCAATAAAATCGTTCAAACTTTTCAATAAAATCCTTTAAACCCTTCAAAAAAAAATCATTTCAGCATCTGAAAATATCTTTCAAGCTTTTCTCAAAAATACAAAAAACCAAAATGGGCAAGGATGGTGATTGCCAGGTCACTCGGAGCCTTCTTTTCATTTCATTGCCGATTTTCATCGTGGTTTGCCGGTCTTATCGGTTTTCCGACGTTTTATCGGGTTTTGAGACGGGCGATGACGTAGCGTGGCCCCTTCACAGGGATTGTCCTCGCTGAGCCCAACGATAGGCTATGACGATCGTGAGACTTATCCGATCTTTAGCGGATCAGGATCACTGAGCTCGATTCCTTTAGAATCGCTCCCTGAGTCTATCGTATGTCCCATTTTCTTTTCCCTGGCATTTTGGGTTTGCGCATACCGTCGATTTATCGATTCATTTCTTTCCTCGCATCTTTTAGTTTATCGTGTGTTTGTCTTTGGTTCCTTGTGTGTTTACTTTCAGCTTGCTTATTCTTTGTGCGCTATTTACTGCTTTTCTGCTTACCATATCTGATATTGCTTGTTTAGCTGTAGCTGTGCATGCGGATGTTACTACTTTCCTAGATGTGATGGGTTAGGAGTAGATGCGGTGAGTTAGGATTTGGATGTCTATTTTCTTTTGCCCATCCCCGGGTCATGCATGCTTAGATAGACGTTTTCTCGGGGATGCTCGTTCCCATTTCATATGATTTTAGCCCAAAACTCTTCAAAATTAATTAAAAATGGCATAAGAGACCAGGTGCTTGCACTTGGGCGAATTGGGGGCGCTTAACACCTTCCCCATTCGTCATCAGGCACGGACTTTTGTATCTCTGGTTATCCGTTGCAACAGAGTATTTCATGGGATCCAGGGCCTACTTTCCTGGATGGCGACTCTTCTTTGTTATAGGTACATCTTGGTTCCGGGCCAGTCCTTGAATCGAGAGGTATCTCATTTGTATCGCCACCCATACTATGAGTGGCACCATTTCGAGAGTTCCTTGGTAGAGCTCTCCTTCACATTGTGGAGATCTTAGAGGACAGGCGATGGGACCTCGTGTCCCTCGTCGCCCAGCCGTCCTCGGGATCGGGGTCCACAAGTCTCAAAAACAACAAAGGGAGAAAAGTACAATCAGAAAACCGGCCACCCAGTACTTACGCAAGATGTTGATTCAAAATACTGAGCCCCCAGGGCCCTACGATCAAAGCCCTCCAGCTCAGCCTCGTCGCCAGGAAGAGCGGTCGTCACCCTAGCTCCACCCCAACACGGGGATTCGCGAGAACGCTATCCTCAACGCCAATCTTCCAGTCAGGTTTAAACAGCTCCCCTCGCACCTGGAAGCTCTGCGGCGGAAGCTCCACCCGCTCCAAAAGAAGCTTGGTCATAACCGCACCCTCCATCCGGCTTGGCGCGTCCTCCGAAAAGGCAGGAGGACGCGCCCCACAACCAGCTTCCCCCTGTCGAGCGCCACAAGGGACAGCCCTCTTAGTAGAAGGCTCTGACTCCGGAGGAGAAGACATGGCCGCCCCCTTCTCTCCGACCACACGACCAGAAGGGCTGGAAGGCACGTATGCTGGAAGCCTTGCTTGCGACCGACCCAGCCTGGCCGCGGCCATAAAATCAGAAGGGATCTTCTTGCGGCTCACCAGACCCTTCTTCGCCGCCGCAACCCCTTTCCCCTTACCAGCGTCACCAGAAGAAGACATACCTCCTGCCAAGAACAAGAGAACAACAACCGCTCAGAACAAAGGGGAACAGCAACAAAAAAAAGGGGGGGGGGGGAGGGGGCTCACCGCGATAGCTGGCGGAACTCTCCCCCGTTCCCTCGCCCATACAACGGGCCCTCCCCTCCGCAGCTCTCAGCAAACCAAGCCTCTTCAGGCCCCTCTCCCACCTAAACTCAGAAACATAAATAGCCTCCCCAGAAGCGAGCTTTCCCAAGTCAAATTTGCTGTAATCAGACTCGTCGGGGAGGGACTTCCTGCGCCACTCAACGGAGCGCCTCCAAGAGCGAGGAAAGTCCCAGCCAACGTCCGAAGGAGGAGTAATGAACACATACTCCTCCTTCCACTTTTTGATGGAAAAAGGCAAGTTTGCCGCAATCTTCACCTGAGGGCGCTGGGTCAGATATAACCAGCTGTCCTCCCCCTTCACCAACGGGCTAAGGGCAACGCAGGCCCGGAGCAGCGGGAGGGTAGGCTGAACCTTGTAAAGACCCGCCTTGGCCACAAAAGCCAAGAGAGTGCGCCAACTATTAGGCGCCAGTTGGGAAGGGGCCACCCGGTAAAACTCAAGGGCCTCTACTATAATGCCCAAGAGCGGGAACCTAACTCCCGCCCGAAAAGCCTCCACATAAAAAGCTACCTCCTCCTCCGTGGTACCCTCACACACCCCCTCCGCAAAAGATGGAACCCTAATCCTGTAACCATCGGGAATGTGAAACTCCCTCCTGACCTTCTCCGCCGCCCCTTCCCCCAAGGTGTTCTTGAAACACGTCACCCAACCGGGACGAATAATGGCACCAGACTGGATGTCCCTAATCTCCGCCTCATGAGCAGAAGAAACTCAAGCAGGAGACTCCAGAGGAGCGGCCTCCACCGATGACCCAGAAGCCCGGGAGCTATTGTCGTACCCGGATCCCGCGAGAAGGGGTGGGGCGCGAGCCGCCGCGCTCTCTTCTCTTGGTCTCTCGTATCCACGCGATTGGCGTGTGCATTTTATTATTGATTTGAATTCGTCTTTCATGTGAACTTGGGATCACTAAGGCAATCCGAACTCCACACAAAAGAGACTGACAGAGTCGCCACCTAGATGTGGGATCTAGGACCCGAAATTAACCAGAAATCTAGACTCGCTACCTGGTTACGAGAATGGAAGGTATGGGGAGTTATCCACCACATGCACCATTCCTGCCCGATAATCGGTCTTCGATTCCAAAAGCTAACTCTTTTAAATTTATTTTAAATGGCTCATTCAACTCTATGTTAAAGTGCGAACTAAGTGACATGCATCCTAACATCTAATTTCAATGTGAATCCTAAATGTGTATCTTAATTTATTAATTTGTCTGGATTCAATCTAAGTGAAAGTTCTCCTAAAATTCTAATTTCATGGAAAGTCCTAAGTGATTTGATTAAGCATTTACAAGAAAATTAATATACAAAACACCACAATTTGTTGTGGTGCCGACTCGCGGGTGGTATGCCGTCAGACATCCAAGCTGCCTACGTACCCAAGCCTCACTGGGATCAGAGTCGACGTAGTTCGGTGCACCTAAGCTAAGCTACTTATGCCTAACTCAACTAGGACACCGACCTAGACGGGATTGACTGTTTCAACAGTTTTAGGAGAAGTTATTTAATTCAAGTTGAGGATTTTATTATCTTAGGATTTCATCTAAGATGCTATATGATTCTCATCTAAATGCAAATGGTCCCTTAGACTAATGCAGGTTTGCCTACATCCTAGTTTACTAGGCTTGTCCTAGGGAAAGATTGGGTGACTAGTGTAACTAGACCTATGGCACGGTTGCTATACATAGCAAACGTCCGTGATGAGGCTGGACTCCTAACTCTAGGACTCCCTAAAACTTAGGACACGACACGACACCGGTGTTCCTAAATTGGGCTCTAAGGGTCCTTACGATGGAAACCGCGATCCAATGGTTCCGAAAGACACAAGACAAATCGATTTAAATTCTCGAGGTTAGTGAAAAAAGGGATGGAAGAGATGATGAAATAGTGTGAGGGAATGAGAAAGATAGATAAAGGTGCGACTGAACTTGGGAGTGCCAAATTGCCTACGTACCCCGCGATGGGGATCAAGCCACACGTAGTTCCGCTGGGGAGGTTACTTGGATTTTGGAAAACAGAATTGGTATTTGGATCAGGAATCGGGTTTGTATTTGAGCATTGGACTTGAGATTCAGAAACATTGATTTAGCAATGGGATTTTGGAATTGGGAATTTGCATCAAAGAATTGAGCATATAGGAATCATCAAGGGTTTGAATTTTGGGAATTCAAAATGGGCGGGCTTATGAGATTCGGCCAAATGGATTCAGACATGCGACTCAGATTGTGTTGGGATATGACTTGGTTAGGCAAAAGGGAGGAAGTTCTATTAGGTGTAAACGGGCACTAGTAGAATAGGGGAATGACTCGGTTGTGACATGGAAGGCCGCCACTTGGTCGAATGCGACTCGGTTGCATTGGGATGGGTTGATTAAGGAATTGGATTGAGTCAACTAAGGGGAGAGTCCAATCGGTTAAAGAGGTTGAGCATACTCGACTAGAGAGTTGGGTCAACTCGACTAGGGAGGTTGGCTAGAGTTGACTCAGTTGAGCTGGGTTGGGATCCCACTTGGTTGGATTGTATTGGGGCGATTTGACTTAAGCTGCAGGTGGCCTGGCTGGGTTAGATTTAATGTAACCAGATTTATGGATAAATGGTGTGCCTCAGTGAGTGGACAAAGGTATGGCTTGGGTTGATGTGTGGCTATGGTTATAGGGTTTAAGGCTTATGGGTATGGGGTTTAGTGAGTTGGGTCTAAGTTAGGAGCAAACCCGAGACTAGCCATGGTCTAACCAGGAGGAAGCAGGGTATAAACCAGGGTGCGGACCAGGGTGCACCAGGGTGCGAACCAGCAGGGAACCAGGGTGCGAACCAGCAAGGGAACCAGGGTGCAACCAGCATCGAACCTGGGTGCAACCAGCAGCGAACCTGGGTGCAACCAGGGTCTAACCAGAGGCTAACCAGGGGGAACCAGGGTGTGAACCAGGGTGCGAACCAGAGTACGACCAGGGGCTGGCCAGGGTGCGAACCAGGGTGCGAATTAGTAGGGAAGCAGAGTGCGAACCAGCAGGGAACCAGGGTGCGAACCAGCAGGGAACCAGGGTGCAACCAGCATCGAACCTGGGTGCAACCAGCAACGAACCTGGGTGCAACCAGGGTCTAACCAGAGGCTAACCAGGGGGAACCAGGGTGTGAACCATTAGGGAAAAATAAAAATGAAGATAAGATGGGTTAAGAGAAGAGGGAAACATGTATAACTTCAAAGTCTACCATCAAGAAGAATATGATTAAAGATTGATCCTAAATGCTTCCTAACATGGTTTTTCTTTTAAAGTAAAAGATATGCATGAAAACAGACCCTACATAGAATTGAAATAAATGCCTACCTGTTTGAAAATCCACTTTGTGTTTGATTTTTCTTTGATGTTAATTCCTTGAAGATGATTCCTTGCTTGATAATGACTGCTTTTGATATATATCACCCAACGTATAAAATCACCCGATCCGGCAAGGATGGCCGAACCCTTGAAGAGATGAGGGAGAGGGATGAATTTTCTAAGAGAGGGGTTCTTTTTCTTCTTTTTCTCTTTGGTGGGATGAGAGGGTATTTATAGGAGAATGGGATAGGAGGTTAGGTGAGGTTAGGTGGGGTTAGGTAAGGTTAGGTAAGGTTAGGTGAGGTTAGGTAAGGTTGGGTGAGGTTAGGTGGTTAGGTGAGGTTAGGTGAGGTTAGGTGAGGTTTGGATGGTTAGGATGAGAGGAGAGGTTAGGTGAGGTTTGGATGGTTAGGTGGTTTTGGATGGTTAGACCCAGGTAAAGATCTGCCATTGATCTAACGATTTACGGAAATCGGGTCTCGGAATGGAATCAGGGTCCGGGCTATGAAGTGACCCTAGCTTATTTTGTCCCGATTGATGATCCGTAAAGTCAGATCAAGATATTAATGACCTAAAACATATAAATCAATGATAGAGGGGGTTCTCACATGGATTTATCACACTAAATTCACCAATCAGGGTATTTTTTCAATTTTTCGGATCTAATCATCTCACCAGGTACATCTCTTTATCATTTTGTTTTTTTCAAAAAATTTGAGGATGCATACTTTACCAATGAAATTCTACGGATCAATATATTAGGTTATTGTTGGTTAAAGTAAAGCAAAATGTGGGTGTCTACAGATGCCCCTCTTTGGTAGAGACGACGTAGTCATCGAATACCAAAGTCAAAATGACAGAACCATTTTGCGTAGCTTTAATCGACAAAGGAACCCCCTAAACACAATGCAACCTAATATAATGCAAGACCTTAGATGAAATCCTAGAATTGGAATGCAATAAAATAAACCCGCTGCGGTGCCGCTGGCAACGAGAGAAATGGGATACCATTTTCAAATGGATTTTCGGAGGGAAAGGAATATCGCTTTTGAACAGCTTCAGAGGAAATGAGACGTCATTTTCAAATGGTCTCAGAGAGAATAATGGATGACTTTTGAAAGATTCTTAATGAAAACGCAGCATCATTTTTTTGAATGGGCTTGGGTAAGATGAAATACCGTATTTATACGGATTCCAAGGAAATGAGACATCATAGTTGTATGATGTTCAAAGGGTATAAGAGACCATAGTTGTATGGACTCGAAGAGAATGAAATACCATATTTGTACGGATTCCAAGGAAATGAGACATCATAGTTGTATGATGTTCAAAGGGGATAAGAGACCATAGTTGTATGGACTCGGAGAGAATGAAATACCGTATTTGTACGGATTCCAAGGAAATGAGACATCATAGTTGTATGATGTTCAAAGAGGATAAGAGACCATAGTTGTATGGACTCGAAGAGAATGAAATACCGTATTTGTACGGATTCCAAGGAAATGAGACATCATAGTTGTATGATGTTCAAAGGGGATAAGAGACCATAGTTGTATGAACTCGAAGAGAATGAAATACCGTATTTGTACGGATTCCAAGAAAATGAGACATCATAGATGTATGATGTTCAAAGAGGATGAGAGACCATAGTTGTATGGACTCGAAGAAAAGAGGCACCGTTCTCAAACGGGCTCGAAGAATTTAGAGATTTTTCGTAGGATTAGATTTATTATATATTTTTTTTTTTTAATCGGGGATTGGATTTGATGAATTTTTTTAATTTATTTTATTTTTGGGAAATGAAACATCATAGTTGTATGATGTTCAAAGGGGATAAGAGACCATAGTTGTATGGACTCGAAGAGAATGAAATACCATATTTGTACGGATTCCAAGGAAATGAGACATCATAGTTGTATGATGTTCAAAGGGGATAAGAGACCATAGTTGTATGGACTCGGAGAGAATGAAATACCGTATTTGTACGGATTCCAAGGGAATGGGACATCATAGTTGTATGATGTTCAAAGGGGATAAGAGACCATAGTTGTATGGACTCGAAGAGAATGAAATACCGTATTTGTACGGATTCCAAGGGAATGAGACATCATAGTTGTATGATATTCAGAGAGTATAAGAGACCATAGTTGTATGGACTCGAAGAGAATGAAATACCGTATTTGTACGAATTCCAAGGAAATGAGACATCATAGATGTATGATGTTCAAAGAGGATAAGAGACCATAGTTGTATGGACTCGAAGAAAAGAGGCACTGTTCACAAACGGGCTCAAGGAGAAGACAAGACCATTCACAAATGGACTCGAGAAATGAGGCACCGTTCACAAACGGGCTCAAGGAGGACGATACCATTCACAAATGGATTCGAGAAATGAGGCACCATTCACAAACGGGCTCAAGGATAAGACAAGACCATTCACAAATGGACTCGAGAAATGAGGCACCATTCACAAACGGGCTCAAGGAGAAGACGAGACCATTCACAAATGGACTCGAGAAATGAGGCACCGTTCACAAACGGGCTCAAGGAGAAGACGAGACCATTCACAAATGGATTCGAGAAATGAGGCACCGTTCACAAACGAGCTCAAGGAGAAGACAAGACCATTCACAAATGGACTCGAGAAATGAGGCACCGTTCACAAACGGGCTCAAAGAGGACACGAGACCATTCACAAATGGACTCAGAAAATGAGGCACCGTTCACAAACGGGCTCAAGGAGAAGATGAGACCATTCACAAATGGACTCAGAGAATGAGACACCGTTCACAAACGGGTTCAAGGAGAAGACGAGACCATTCACAAATGGACTCGAGAAATGAAGCCCTGTTCACAAACGGGCTCGAAGAATTTAGAGATTTTTTATGAACTTGAATTTGACATTGGATTGGATTTTTTATTTTTTTTAATTAAGGATTTGGATTTGATAAAAAAAAATTTACTTTTGGAAAATGAGGTACCGTCCGCAAACGGGCTCAAGGAGAAGATGAGACCAGTCACAAATGGCCTCGAGAACAGAGGCACCGTTCACAAACGGGCTCAAAGAGGACATGAGAGCATTCACAAATGGACTCAGAGAATGAGACACCGTTCACAAACGGGTTCAAGGAGAAGACGAGATCATTCACAAATGAACTCGAGAAATGAGGCCCCGTTCACAAACGGGCTCGAAGAATTTAGAGATTTTTTATGAACTTGAATTTGACGTAGGCTTGGATTTTTTTTTAATTAAGGATTTGGATTTGATAAATTTTTTTATTTTTGGAAAATGAGGTACCGTCCGCAAACGGGCTCAAGGAGAAGATGAGACCATTCACAAATGGCCTCAAGAAAAGAGGCACCGTTCACAAACGGGCTCAAAGAGGACATGAGACCATTCACAAATGGACTCAGAGAATGAGAAACCTGTTCACAAACGGGTTCAAGGAGAAGACGAGACCATTCACAAATGGACTCAAGAAATGAGGCACCTTTCACAAAAGGGCTCAAAGAGGACATGAGATTTTTCATGAACTTGAATTTGACGTAAGATTGGATTTGTTTGAATCGGGGATTGGATTTGATGAATTTTTTATTTTTGAGAAATGAGGTACCGTCCGTAAACGGGCTCAAGGAGAAGACGAGACCATTCACAAATGGCCTCGAGAAAAGAGGCACCGTTCACAAACGGGCTCGAAGAATTTAGAGGTTTTCATGAATTTGAATTTGACGTAGAATTGGATTTGATGAATTTTGGATTTTTTTTTTTTTTTTTTGAACTCAATGAAATCGGGGACATTATAGATCGTGCCCAGTAAAGATATTGGAAACCAAGACTTTGACGAATGATGAGACGACTAACCTTATGAACGAAGAACCATTAGTAACAAGGATGGATTAGGAACACTTTTATGAAACTTCAACAAGATTTTTCTCAATGAGACTGTTGGTCTTGTCTTCTGGGGATTTTGATAACTGAAACCTTGAACAAGACATTTGAGATTGGTAATTTAGAACAATGGCTCTCTCGGATATAATCATGGAAAAGTGGGATTTGCCTCTTGACAGGTGTTTAGATAAACATTTCTTGACCAGGATAGTATTTAACAAACTGGAAGGAGATTCCGAATTTTAATGGTTCATCTTTCTGAGAAATTGGCTCAACCACCATTGCATCTGGGGCTCTTCCAAGCTTAAGGTGCCTTCCTGGGGTATGATCTTTTTACGGAAGCTGGGCTTTCTGATGTTTCTACTTCTGAACTCTTCTGAGTTGATCTTCTTTGAAATGTAGCTGTTTGACTAGATTCTCGAACCCTTTCAGGTATAATTGCAGGGAGCTGCCTAGGCCGGGCCTCCTTCACCAAGACAGTTACATCATTTGGACATAGGAACGGCGATTGACTCTTTCTAAAGAGAAAACTTAGATGAAAGGCACTACTCAAAGGATTGAGCAGCCCTGAAGGAGTGAACTTAGAATAACAAAGATTGACTGACTATACTGACAAACACAGTGATGCTTCTGACTTAGTTAACGTTTTATTTGGTAAATCTATCATTTCAAGGATTTTTTTTTTTTTTTTTTTTTTGAAATCGTAAACACTGGACTTCTTCCTCGAAACAGTAATGCCTCAAGAATTTAATTACGACCCCTTAGATTGCTTAGCTTCAATGCCCCCAGTTTTGAGGATATCACTTGAATTTGCTTGAACTTCAGTTGATCTTCAGTCTTGATACCGGCTGTTGCCTTCTTATACTGATTCTCTTACCGTGACCAAGTCACCTCTTCAGGATTTTTAACTTGGCGGACCGCGCTAGCCTTAACTTTTGCCTGAACCACCTTTCTAGGTTTTCGATCCAGCAGGCTATCCCCTTAGCTTTTGCCTAAGCCGCCCTTTCGGGTTTTCAACTTAGCAGGGGAATGATCTTAAATTTTGCCTAGACCGCCCTTTCAGGTTTTCAGTCTAGCAGATCTTCAAACTCCGTTATTTTTCTTATTCATCATCATTTCATTTTTTTTTATTGTATCTCAGGACCTAGCTCATTAGTTCTGAACACCAGAAGGACTTTTATAGGTAGGATATGGCTTTTCAAAGAATGGCTTAAGGCTCAACTAAGATTTTGACCGAACCTGTGAACAGGTTGCCTACATATCCCAAGGTAGGAATCAGGTCGTGTGTAGTTCAGGGCGAATGCCCCTAGTTTGAAGATAAATTGTTTGAAGGTTAATTGATTTTTTCCTTTTTTTCTTTTCTTTCTGGAATAATTAACTTCTCTTCTTTTTGGAACTTATCAATCTTTCTTTTTTTTTGAAAGGATTGAATTTCTTTTCCTTCTTTTTGAATCGACCGAACTCGGTTTAACCGAGCTGCCTACGTACCCCAGTATAGGGATCAGGTCTAACGTAGTTCGGGGGCGAATGCCCCGAGTTTGATGGGTTTTCAAGAAAATTTTACTCAGGCTCGAAGGGTTTGCAATCGGTATTCTTTTGACGTTGGGTTCTGATTTTGGGATTTATTCGGCCAAAGGAGGCCTTCTGATGTTCAAATTGGGAATCGATCCAGGTTACTAGAGTCCCTCTGGTACTGATTATTTATTTATTATTATTTTTCTCTTTTGTTTTTTTTTTCGCGGAGTTTGACGGCATTTCCAGGTAAGAGATAATGGATCTTCTTCTTTCAAGATTCTAATACGTGCTTTTGACTTTCATAGAGCGAAACTTGTTCTTTGACATCCTCCATCTATGGATTCGTACTCTCGATATCTGATGATCACTTTTCATTGTTTGCTCTTGAACTTTTCATCTTGAATTTGTTGGCTTTATGTTATGAATTTGAGAACCCAGGTCATTGATTGGAAATATGAAAGTTGTTTCCACTCTATGCCCCTTGTATAGCATATATCTTCTCACTTTCTTCATTTTCTTTGAGCTTTCCATCTATGTCTTGCCCCTGGTATCGGTTGTAGCTTTTCTAGACAATCTTCTTATTCTTGAAATAATTTTATCAATTCTTCACACTCTTTAGAGGGTAATGTATTTTCAATCGGCATTCACTGAATCAAAGTTTCAGTGCCAGTGTTTATCATTTCAATTTCATCTTTGAAAGGTTGGGATTGGCGCTCCTCCTCTCGTTCAAGTAATTGTTGTGACTCAAGTGGAGTTTCGTCAATTTTGTCCTCATTTGAGGAGGGAGTCTTATTTTAAGATCAGAAGCACACTTAAGAACAGACACAAGTGAACTTTTTGGAACTGACTGAAATTTTATTTAAAGAAAAGCTATTACATCAGACGACCTATCCTGAACATGCTCAGGATTCACAACTCTAAATAAGAAAGGGAAACAGAAGATAACTTGCCTGGACTAGGCATTGACCTTTAACTGTAAGACCGGACTCAACAATTATACTGACCATGATGACTGACTCAACATAAAATAGTAAGTGACTAAAACTTTAACTGGTGCAACTGTTTGGTGTTGAAGGCTCAGCGAAGGCTGGTTCGTTCTGAACATCATCATGGCTGATACTTTCAATTTTGGACAATGATGACTGATTCGCATAGGGGAATGCCCCTAGCTCAAGGATTCTGAGAGTGAACTCTGAAGGACTTAGCAAAATAATCTTGAAAAAGGTAGCCCCTAGAGGAGGAAGAGACCAGGGGTACAAGCAAGATTGGATTCTCTGGACCAGGCATGATCAGATCATGAGAATGCATAATCGAAAGATTGTGAGATTCTGCATCTGCCAGTTAGGGGATGGCACGAAGATACGATCGAATCGTATGACAGAAGAACGAAAGACGCACGATCAAAAGATTAGATGAGATAGCATAAGATTGCTTTCAACGGATAGATCATGAATGACTAATCCTATGAGATCTTTGGAAATGATGGGATTTATATCCTAACCCAAAGGGAATTTTTTTTTTTTTTTTTCACATTTTATCAGTGTTACCTGAAGGCATCAACCCTAATCCTAATCTATCGGAGTGGAGAGAGAATCTCGACTCATGACTTTGTTCGTGTATATAAGGACCGATCGTGACCATTGGAAGATGGACCACGGCCTAATCTAGACACCAATGGGTAGGATATCCAAAACTAGGCTCACACACGTGATGCACATGTGTTCGTATACTACATGCATGTGTGGGTTAATCTAGGGGTAAGGCCAAGAGTTCCCTTAGCGCGAATCCCTGTTCGATATACTGTACCAGTGTCCGGCGTATCAGTACGTGAACAAGAGATCCGTTTACGTACCATAAAGGTACCAGGCTAAGGGTGGAATGCTTCTCTAGCACAGAGGCACCAGGTGATGAAATCCCAGTCAACCATGCTAGATAACACTCCGGGTTCCTAAAATAGGACGTGTGTGCACGTGAGATGCAAGGGTTTAGATGCAAGTGATGTAAGTGTGTGCAATAAGTTCGCGCGATCTATGATGCCTTCAGGTTTTGTTAGATTAAGTTTGAGTAAAATGTGATAAGAAAATAAAACAAGACAAACTAATCTGACAAGTATACAAGAGATAGAGTTCTTATGAGCCAGTTAAATTAAATTCAAATGAATTATCTTTTGGAATTTTAATGAAGTTAGGTGATCCCCAGCAGAGTCGCCAAACTGTGGTACCCGGATCCCGCGAGAGGGGGTGGGGCGCGAGCCGCCGCGCTCTCTTCTCTTGGTCTCTCGTATCCACGCGATTGGCGTGTGCATTTTATTATTGATTTGAATTCGTCTTTCATGTGAACTTGGGATCACTAAGGCAATCCGAACTCCACACAAAAGAGACTGACAGAGTCGCCACCTAGATGTGGGATCTAGGACCCGAAATTAACCAGAAATCTAGACTCGCTACCTGGTTACGAGAATGGAAGGTATGGGGAGTTATCCACCACATGCACCATTCCTGCCCGATAATCGGTCTTCGATTCCAAAAGCTAACTCTTTTAAATTTATTTTAAATGGCTCATTCAACTCTATGTTAAAGTGCGAACTAAGTGACATGCATCCTAACATCTAATTTCAATGTGAATCCTAAATGTGTCTCTTAATTTATTAATTTGTCTGGATTCAATCTAAGTGAAAGTTCTCCTAAAATTCTAATTTCATGGAAAGTCCTAAGTGATTTGATTAAGCATTTACAAGAAAATTAATATACAAAACACCACAATTTGTTGTGGTGCCGACTCGCGGGTGGTATGCCGTCAGACATCCAAGCTGCCTACGTACCCAAGCCTCACTGGGATCAGAGTCGACGTAGTTCGGTGCACCTAAGCTAAGCTACTTATGCCTAACTCAACTAGGACACCGACCTAGACGGGATTGACTGTTTCAACAGTTTTAGGAGAAGTTATTTAATTCAAGTTGAGGATTTTATTATCTTAGGATTTCATCTAAGATGCTATATGATTCTCATCTAAATGCAAATGGTCCCTTAGACTAATGCAGGTTTGCCTACATCCTAGTTTACTAGGCTTGTCCTAGGGAAAGATTGGGTGACTAGTGTAACTAGACCTATGGCACGGTTGCTATACATAGCAAACGTCCGTGATGAGGCTGGACTCCTAACTCTAGGACTCCCTAAAACTTAGGACACGACACGACACCGGTGTTCCTAAATTGGGCTCTAAGGGTCCTTACGATGGAAACCGCGATCCAATGGTTCCGAAAGACACAAGACAAATCGATTTAAATTCTCGAGGTTAGTGAAAAAAGGGATGGAAGAGATGATGAAATAGTGTGAGGGAATGAGAAAGATAGATAAAGGTGCGACTGAACTTGGGAGTGCCAAATTGCCTACGTACCCCGCGATGGGGATCAAGCCACACGTAGTTCCGCTGGGGAGGTTACTTGGATTTTGGAAAACAGAATTGGTATTTGGATCAGGAATCGGGTTTGTATTTGAGCATTGGACTTGAGATTCAGAAACATTGATTTAGCAATGGGATTTTGGAATTGGGAATTTGCATCAAAGAATTGAGCATATAGGAATCATCAAGGGTTTGAATTTTGGGAATTCAAAATGGGCGGGCTTATGAGATTCGGCCAAATGGATTCAGACATGCGACTCAGATTGTGTTGGGATATGACTTGGTTAGGCAAAAGGGAGGAAGTTCTATTAGGTGTAAACGGGCACTAGTAGAATAGGGGAATGACTCGGTTGTGACATGGAAGGCCGCCACTTGGTCGAATGCGACTCGGTTGCATTGGGATGGGTTGATTAAGGAATTGGATTGAGTCAACTAAGGGGAGAGTCCAATCGGTTAAAGAGGTTGAGCATACTCAACTAGAGAGTTGGGTCAACTCGACTAGGGAGGTTGGCTAGAGTTGACTCAGTTGAGCTGGGTTGGGATCCCACTTGGTTGGATTGTATTGGGGCGATTTGACTTAAGCTGCAGGTGGCCTGGCTGGGTTAGATTTAATGTAACCAGATTTATGGATAAATGGTGTGCCTCAGTGAGTGGACAAAGGTATGGCTTGGGTTGATGTGTGGCTATGGTTATAGGGTTTAAGGCTTATGGGTATGGGGTTTAGTGAGTTGGGTCTAAGTTAGGAGCAAACCCGAGACTAGCCATGGTCTAACCAGGAGGAAGCAGGGTATAAACCAGGGTGCGGACCAGGGTGCACCAGGGTGCGAACCAGCAGGGAACCAGGGTGCGAACCAGCAAGGGAACCAGGGTGCAACCAGCATCGAACCTGGGTGCAACCAGCAGCGAACCTGGGTGCAACCAGGGTCTAACCAGAGGCTAACCAGGGGGAACCAGGGTGTGAACCAGGGTGCGAACCAGAGTACGACCAGGGGCTGGCCAGGGTGCGAACCAGGGTGCGAATTAGTAGGGAAGCAGAGTGCGAACCAGCAGGGAACCAGGGTGCGAACCAGCAGGGAACCAGGGTGCAACCAGCATCGAACCTGGGTGCAACCAGCAACGAACCTGGGTGCAACCAGGGTCTAACCAGAGGCTAACCAGGGGGAACCAGGGTGTGAACCATTAGGGAAAAATAAAAATGAAGATAAGATGGGTTAAGAGAAGAGGGAAACATGTATAACTTCAAAGTCTACCATCAAGAAGAATATGATTAAAGATTGATCCTAAATGCTTCCTAACATGGTTTTTCTTTTAAAGTAAAAGATATGCATGAAAACAGACCCTACATAGAATTGAAATAAATGCCTACCTGTTTGAAAATCCACTTTGTGTTTGATTTTTCTTTGATGTTAATTCCTTGAAGATGATTCCTTGCTTGATAATGACTGCTTTTGATATATATCACCCAACGTATAAAATCACCCGATCCGGCAAGGATGGCCGAACCCTTGAAGAGATGAGGGAGATGGATGAATTTTCTAAGAGAGGGGTTCTTTTTCTTCTTTTTCTCTTTGGTGGGATGAGAGGGTATTTATAGGAGAATGGGATAGGAGGTTAGGTGAGGTTAGGTGGGGTTAGGTAAGGTTAGGTAAGGTTAGGTGAGGTTAGGTAAGGTTGGGTGAGGTTAGGTGGTTAGGTGAGGTTAGGTGAGGTTAGGTGAGGTTTGGATGGTTAGGATGAGAGGAGAGGTTAGGTGAGGTTTGGATGGTTAGGTGGTTTTGGATGGTTAGACCCAGGTAAAGATCTGCCATTGATCTAACGATTTACGGAAATCGGGTCTCGGAATGGAATCAGGGTCCGGGCTATGAAGTGACCCTAGCTTATTTTGTCCCGATTGATGATCCGTAAAGTCAGATCAAGATATTAATGACCTAAAACATATAAATCAATGATAGAGGGGGTTCTCACATGGATTTAACACACTAAATTCACCAATCAGGGTATTTTTTCAATTTTTCGGATCTAATCATCTCACCAAGTACATCTCTTTATCATTTTGTTTTTTTCAAAAAATTTGAGGATGCATACTTTACCAATGAAATTCTACGGATCAATATATTAGGTTATTGTTGGTTAAAGTAAAGCAAAATGTGGGTGTCTACAGCTATCTCTTAACTCTGTAGGCTGTTGTTCGTCTCGAGAGTCGCCGCCCCCTCCCTCCACAAACAACCGCCTCCTTTTTCTTGGCAGAACCCTCTCTACTACTTCTACCGACTCAGAAGAGGGACTCTGAGGAACAGTCGCGACAGACATCGTAAACTATCAAATGTCGGATGGAATAAAAGACACAGGACTCACCAGAAGAAGGTTGGTGAAGAGCAATACGTAGAAAAAAAACCGCCGCGGAAGAAAACCCGTTTCGCCCAAGGAAGACGAAGAAATAAGATAAATAATGAAATCCCCAAAAAGACTTTAAAAAGGGCTAGGGTTTTGACACGCGTCGATTGATCTCCCTCCCTTTCTAATCCGATGGGACGCGCACACGTGGTGCCGATTGGGAAACTCAAGGGAACCGCCAAAATTCGAAGCGTCATACTGAAAAGACATCGCTACCCCTACCGCTAAGTGACTTCCCCAGCAAGCCATCCCTAAATCCTCCTCACGTACGATGGCAGAAAGCTCGGAACCCCTCGACAAGGGCCCGGCATGCAAATCCACAAGATGGAAAGGGCCACGTACGATGGCAAAGGGCTCGAGACCCTCGACAAGGGCCCGGCATGCAAATCCACAAGATGGAAAGGGCCACGTACGATGGCAAAGGGCTCGGGACCCTCGACAAGGGCCCGGCATACGAATCCACAAGATGGAAAATACAGCATACGGCAATACCACCAAACAAAAATATATATATCAAGCACGGCGGAAAAGGCTCAGGTCGCGCGGAAAGACAAACATGCGAAAGGAAAGCAAACACAAGATACAAATTATAAAAACAAACAGAAAGGGCCCAAAAAAGAGCCATTCATAAACTACTTCCTTCTGGCCCACGGGCCTACAAAAGGGGGAAGTAAAAACAAAAAGGCACGCAGGCCTGGGCCCCCAAGGCCCCCAACAAAAAGAGGCCTCCTCCAAAATCCTGTTCATCCCGCCACCTCCAGCTCAGAGCGACTGGCCGCTAAAAGAGTTTTCCGCATCGGAAGGCTCCTTATCACTCTGCTCCTCCTCCGAAGAGCTCCCCCAACGCCGATTCTCAGTAAATCAGGTCTGGTCATTTAGCCAGCGCACCCGATTGCTCAACAAATCATTCTCCGCCCGCAAGGCCGCAATCTCCCAACCCATGTCAATCATCTGGTTGCAAACCGCCATTTCCCTACGATGGACATGGGAGAAGAACGACCGGTGGCGATGAACAAAAGCTTCATGGGACTCCCTCTCGTAAAGGGTAGGAAGGGGAGAGCGCGGGGAAAACCCTGGAGGCGGGTTCCGCACTCTCTGCCAGATCTGATGACCGGAACCAAGGAATATATAGCCGTGGAGGAGACTCTGGCGGCCTTAGACTCAAACCGGAGATGAACCTCTGAAGAAAAGAACCCTACCAAGCAGCGTAGGGGTGATAAGGCCCCCAGAGGAGAGAGGTCCCCCTAGAGGAGGGAGAAGAACTTTACCCCTCTCAACACCTCCCGGAGACACATAGTGGCTGCGATCAGAGGACAAGAATTCGTAAGATGGCCGACCAGGATGATCTCCAAAGGAAACAAGAGAGACAAGTCGAAGTACTTTCGGTTCCTCATGGACCACGGGCACGACACAGACGATTGCTGGCAGCTCAAGGAGGAAATCGAGCTGATGATCAGTTGGGGATACTTGAAAAAATATGTCAAAGATGATGGCGGCAGAAGTGAGCGCAGGGAGAAGAGCCTTCAGAACCAGAGCCCTCGGCGGTCACAGCCGCCTCCTGCGCGGAATCAATCTCCCACACCATTAAGTCTACAGCCAGAGATGCACCGATCCCAGCCTAAGGGGGTCATCAGCACAATTATGGGCGGACCGGCCGCTAGGGGCACATCATCTGCTGCTCGAAAAGCCTACGCACGCCGAGTCAATGCCGTGCACACATGCAGCAAAAAGATGAAAATGGAGAACGAAATCACCTTTTCATATGCGGATCTCGACAACTTGATACTACCTCACGACGACGCACTGGTCCTAACCATGCTCGTCGCAAACTAGGAGTTGAAGAAAATTCTTGTCGACAACGGGAGTTCGGCCGATATCCTGTACTATCATGCTTTTAAGCAAATGATGATAGCAGATGACCACTTGAGGCCAGCAAACTCTGACCTGTTCGGTTTCACGGGACAGATCGTGAAAGTAGAAGGACAGATTGAACTCCCAGTCCTCGTCGGGGAGTCCCCCTGTCAAGCCTTCGCGATGGTCAACTTCCTGATAGTGAGGGCCACCTCGGTCTATAACGCTATCTTGGGACGACCCGGCCAAAACCTCTTCCGCGCCGTTGCCTCAGCATATCACCAGAAAATGAAGTTTATAACACCAAACGGCGTGGGTGAAGTCAGAGGAGGTCAACCACAGTCCAAGGAGTGCTATGCCATGGCACTGAAAGGCAAAAACGCCTCAGAATCGCTGTCGATTGAGCTACTTGGTCTGAGAGATGAAGCCCAGGTGAATCAGCCCGCCGAAGACCTCATCTCCATCCCTCTGTGCGAAGGTGATAGTGAGAAAGTCGTCCAAATCGGCTCCTCTCTGGACAGTAGCACCCGACAGAACCTCACCCAGTTTCTTCAAGACAATGCATCTTTGCATGGGCTCCCGCAAACATGCCTAGCATAGATCCGGAGGTCAGCATGCACAGACTCGGTGTTGATGTCACTTGCAGACCGGTGAAACTAAAAAAGAGACATTTTGCCCTGGAAAGGCGGCAGGCGATCAAGGAAGAAGTGGAGAGGCTCCTGAGGGCTGACTTCATTCAAGAAATCTAGTATCCACACTGGCTGGCGAACGTGGTCCTAGTAAAGAAAGCCAATGGGAAGTGGAGGACCTGCGTTGATTTCACCGATCTGAACAAAGCTTGTCCCAAGGACAGCTACCCGCTTCCAAAAATTGACGAGCTCATTGATGCCACCGTAGGTCACAAACTGCTGAGCTTCATGGATGCCTTCTCTGGGTACAATCAAATCAGAATGTATGAATCAGATATACCAAAGACCTCCTTCATAACAGATCAGGGGACGTACTGTTACCGCGTCATGCCTTTCAGCCTAAAAAATGCCGGGCAGCTGTGCTAATCCGAGAAGAGCACAACCAGCAGAAACTGATCTACTATGTCAGCAAGGTCCTACACGACGCTGAGATCAGGTACCAGCGGGTTGAGAAATTGGCATACGCCCTGGTCATGGCGGCCAGAAAATTGAGGCCGTATTTTCAAGCCCACGCAATAAAGGTCCTGACCGATCAGCCACTCAGACAGGTTCTCCACAGACCAGACACCTCAGAGCGACTTGTGAAATGGGCCGTGGAGCTGAGCGAATTTGACATACATTACCTGCCCAGGCCGGCGATAAAAGCTCAAGTGCTAGCAGACTTCTTGGCCGAGTGCATCATTCACCAGTAAAGCATCAAATCTAAGGCTGCCAGGAACCCAGCTGTAGAGAAGGTAACTACAACTGGGGAACGAACAGAAGCAGAGACTGAACTAGTCAGAACAGAAACCATCCCCATACCGGCAGAACAGAATCCGTCGTCCAACCAACCGCTCTGGGAAGTGTATGTGGACGGATCTTCAAACAAGGCTGGTTGTGGAGCGGATTTGATTCTCATTGGGCCCGACAACTTTGTTCTGGATTACGCGCTAAGGTTCAGATTCCGCTCATCCAATAATGAGGCAGAATATGAGGCTCTCATCGCTGGAATGAACCTAGGAACCCAGACCAGCGCCCGAAGGCTGAAGGTGTATTGCGACTCCCAGCTGGTCGCAAACCAGATCCAAGGAATCTATGAGGCCCGCGATGAGCGCTTGATCAAGTATCTCTCTAAGGTCTGCCAGCTGTCCAGTAAGTTCAAAAGCTTCGACGTCATCAGAATCCCTAGAACTGAAAATACAAAAGCAGATGTGCTGTCTAAGCTGGCAGCATCCGGTTACACCACTCTTGGGAGTATATGAATGGAATTTCTGAAGAAATCCAGTATCGAAAGTGAGGTCGTGGAAGTGATGCAGGTCGAACACGAGCCGTGCTGGATGGATGAAATCATTGATTACCTGTGTAGCGGGAAGCTTCCCGAAGCAAAGAAGGAAGCCTGCAAAGTGATACAGAGAGCAGCCAGGTTTTTCCTAGATGGTGAGAGCCTGTACAAAAGGTCGTACACCCTTCCGTACCTCAAATGCCTCCGGCCAAGCAACGCCGCATACACCCTACAAGAGACGCACGAAGGGATTTGCGGAGAACACCTGGTGGCAAGGCCTTGGCTTTCAAAGTACTACTGAGAGGCCTGTACTGGCCAACCTTGAGGCAAGACGCTCTAGACCTGGTCAAAAGGTGCGAGAGATGCCAAAAGTTCTCTCCCACTATTCATTAATAGGCTGTATCCATGGCCCCGATCATCAGTCCAGTTCCTTTCGCAGTATGGGGGATGGACTTCTTGGGCTCTTTTCCCCCAGCCTCCAGAAGACGTGAGTTCGTCGTGGTGGCCATTGACTACCCCACGCTTGGAATTCAAAGAACCTCCGAAAATACTATCAATAACTGGCCACTTTGCGCGAAAGCCAATGCCGTTGTAAGTATGCTCGAATGTGAATGATAGAGAGGATACTCTTTCTTTGTAAATCTCCGAGTACTCCGTCTCAGAAACCTAGTTCACTAAAACTTGGATACTCGCTGCTTGGTTCGCCCCGGCTCGTCTCCACAAAGATCGGGAGCGCACTCCTGGTCAGGAATGGGCCCGGGCAGAAAAACAAAACCGTCTCAAAAACCCAGTTCACTAAAACTTGGGTACTCGCTGCATGGTTCTCCCGACTCGTCTCCACATAGACCGGGAGCGCACTCCTTGTCAAGAACGGGCCCGGGCAGAAAAACCAAACCGTCTCAGAAATCCAGTTCACTAAAACATGGGTACTCGCTGCTTGAATCGCCCCGGCTTGTCTCCACAAAGATCGGGAGCGCACTCCTGGTCAGGAACGGGCCCGGGCAAAAAAACCAAACCGTCTTAGAAACCCAGTTCACTAAAACTTGGGTACTCGCTGCTGGGTTCGCCCCGGCTTGTCTCCACAAAGACCGGGAGCGCACTCCTGGTCAGGAACGGGCCCCAGCAGTAAAACCAAAGCCTCTCAAAAACCCAGATCACTAAAACTTGGGTACTCGCTGCTTGGTTCGCCCTGGCTCGTCTCCACAAAGACCGGGAGCGCACTCCTGGTAAGGAACGGACCCGGGCAGAAAAACCAAACCGTCTTAGAAATCCAGTTCACTAAAACTTGGGTACTCGCTGCTTGGTTCACCCTGTCTCGTCTCCACAAAGACCGAGAGCGAACTCCTGCTCAAGAATGGGCCCAGGCAGAAAAACCAAACCGTCTCAGAAACCCAGTTCACTAAAACTTGGGTACTCGCTGCTTGGTTCGCCCCGGCTCATCTCCACAAAGACCGGGAGTGCAGTCCTGGTCAGGAACGGGCCTGGGCAGAAAAACCAAACCGTCTCAGAAACCTAGTTCACTAAAACTTGGGTACTCTCTGCTTGGTTCGCCCTGCCTCGTCTCCACAAAGACTGGGAGCGCACTCCTGTTCAGGAACGGGCCCGTCCAGAAAAACCAAACTGTCTCAGAAACCCAGTTCACTAAAACTTGGGTACTCGCTGTTTGGTTCGCCCCGACTCGTCTCCACAAAGACCGGGAGCGCAGTCCTGGTCAGGAACAGGCCCGGGCAAAGGCACACAGTGTTTGGTTAATCGATACTAGGCAAAGGCACACAGTGTTGAGTTAATCGATACTAGGCAAAGGCACATAAGTGGAAACAGTAGACAGCAAAATGTAACTTCTATTCATAAAATGTTGGGCCTCTAGGGCCATTACAAAAAGTGGGGCCTCCAAGGGCAATTACAAAGAATTTTGAAATGGTACCAAAAAGGAAAAGTGGTAAACTCAAGACACCCCGTGACCGCCATCCCTCGGGGCGTCAGCTGCTGCAGGGGCGTCCTACTCGTCATCATCCCTGGCCACCGGCGGATCAGGAAGGACGATGCCCGTCAGAATGACGTTCTAGTTGGATCCCTTGACCTGCTCAAGGCAATCCATGAATCCCAGTTTGTAAGATTCAGTGGAAAAACTAATGAGTTCGTCCTCCTTCATCTGTACAGCCTCTGCCACGGCCCCTATCTGCCTCTCCTGGGCTCTCTCCCTCTGTGCATTGAGAGCTTCGGTGGCCTTCTGTGTCTGGGCGGCCATCTCGACCTTGAGCCTACTTATCTCCTTGTCCCTCTTCGTAATGGACCTATGGAGCTCGGCAGCCTCCCGCATCAACTTGTCGTTCTCCTCCTCGGACTGAGTGATCGCGGCAGAGAACTTCCGACTCTTCTCGTGAAAGTCATGATAATACAATTCGATCTAATAAAGCGAGGAGAAAATTGCATCATCGACCATATCTGGAGGCTCGTTTAGAACCTGAAGCTAATCCTGGTTCAGTTGGCCTTTAGTGATGATCTCTCTAGCCACCCGGTTGTCACCCAAGCCGGTGTCGCTCTTCTGAACGTCCCAGTTAGGCAGGAAAACGTTGTCCCCGGACCTCGCGGAGGTGGGACGGGTTCCGGTAGCTGCGTCCCTTGGCTTAGAAGTACCCGCTCCCCGGCCGTAAGAGCCGACCAGCTTTACTGTGAGCTTGCCCTTGTAGGGCGGTGCGTCCTTAGTCGGTGCAGGACTTTAAACTTCGGGTTCTTTCCTTTTCTAGCCCTGCTGGCTCTGGCCCCTGCCAAAGGCCCCTTGCCTCACCTTCTTCAGCTGGGACTGCGTCCGTATTTCTGAAATTCCACAGGACAAAAAAAAAACTAGTCAGGGACAAAGAAGAGAAAAGAAGAGCTCAAAAGCAAGACTAGCCACATACGTGCTGGGGTCGTAGTACTAATGCCGAGCCTGACCAGGACCTCTTCCATAGAAAAGTCCGCACAATGAATCAGGCCCTCCCGATACAACTCCTCACAGACTAGAGCAAACGTTCTCATATCCTCACCCTCAAAGAGCGGCCTGCGGCTCAGCGCTAGTGTATCTGGGGTGTCCCACTTCAAAGGAACCGGTCAGGGCTCAGTGGGCTCGCCGTCCTTGACATAGAAGAACCTGTTCTTCCATAGATGTATGGAGGATGGAATGCCAGTAATCATTTTCACCTCAGGGCGTTGGCTGATGTAAATCCAGCCTCCGTCCTTATGCCTCTTCAGGTGCGCACACATCCGAAACAGCGGTACCGACAAGCTCCTTTGGACCCGGCCCTGGATGAGGTATACGAGCCCGGTCAGCGTCCTCCATGAGTTCGGCGCGACCTGAACCGGAGCCAGGCCGTAATATCGAAGGACTGCGACAAAGAACGGATGCAAGGGGAACCTGAGCCCGGCTCTTAACGACTCATCATATATACAGATGTCGGTACTGTCATTGCAAGCCCTATCTCCCTCTATCGCAGCCCTCACCCTGAACCTTTGGGGAATACAATACCTATCTCTAATGTCCCATAATCTTGACTCATCAAGGATATTCTCCTCGTAAAGAGCCTAAATATTATATTTGGGATCGGCGTAATCTGAGCCCTAGTAGTGACCTCGACGGCCCGGCCCGGAAGGAATGTGGTGGACGCCTCGGCGGCGTCACTACTTGCACTCACCTCTGCCCGGAAGTAACTATCCGTTGGGGGCGGGGTGGTATTCAGATCCAAAATCACCTCGTCCCCACTATCTACGACCTCTACTCTAACATCAGCACTCGCCATATACGGGCCGGGAATCCTGGTCGGATTAGTATGGGTCCTCTCCGACGAACTAGACCCTGAGCTACTAGAAGATGCGGACTCCCCTGAAGAGGACCTAGAACCGGACTCAGAACTTGAAGCACTACCGGACATAAAGAACGCTGAAAGAGAAATCAAATAGATACGCGCTAAAAAGAAGATTACCAGCCTGATGAGAAAGGCTCATAAGCTTGCGGACGACCACAACCACGGGCTAGCAGAGACGAACAGGTAGAGTGAAAAGTGAAAGTAAAAGTGAAAATATGAAAGGTGAAAACCTCATTTTATAGCCTTGAGACTGAAGGCGGTTCGCATTCGTGAACTAGATGATGCCACGTGTCCCTCATTAATGAAGGGCACACATTTCGAGGCAAGGGCATGAGTAAATGCACGCGTATAGACTACGCACGTACGATATGGATGCGGGAAAAATCTCCAAGGGGTTAAGGGTTGTCCAATGAAGTGCTTGAGTACGGGATACCTTCTAAGTGATTGTGTCCGTCTAGAAAAATGTGTCATTCCCAAGCCAGCCAGAATATGACGCATTCGCTAAAAGACAAAAAAGTGTCTATCCCAAGCCGGACAGAATATAACGCATTCCCTAGAAGACAAAAATGTGTCCGTCCCAAGCCGGCCAGAATATGACGCATTCGCTAGACGACAAAAATGTGTCTGTCCCAAGCCGGCTAGAATATGACGCATTCGCTAGAAGACAAAAATGTGTCCGTCCCAAGCCGGCCAGAATATGATGCATTCGCTAAAAGACAAAAATGTGTTCATCCCAAGCCGGACAGAATATGACGCATTCGCTAGACAACAAAAATGTGTTTGTCCCAAGCCGGCCAGAATATGACGTATTCGCTAGACGACAAAAATGTGTCATTCCCAAGCCGGCCAGAATATGACGCATTTGCTAAAAGACAAAAATGTGTCCACCCTATGACGCATTCGTTAAAAGACAAAAATGTGTCTGTCCCAAGCCGGACAGAATATGACGCATTCGCTAGATGACAAAAATGTATTCGTCACAGGCCGGACAGGCGGCTTGGCAGGACAGATTTTACAACCTCAGCTTCTGGCCGTCCCAGGCCGGACAGGCGGCTTGGCCGGACAGATTTTACAACCTCAGCTTCTCGTCGTCCCAAGCCTGACAGACGGCTTGGCCGGACAGATTTCACAATTTCAGCTTCTGGTCGTCCCAGGCTAGACATGCGGCTTGCCCGGACACATTTTACAACCTCAGCTTCTAGCTGTCCCAGGCCGGACAGACGGCTTGGCCGGACAGATTTCACAACTTCAGCTTCTCGCTGTCCCAGGCCGGACACGCGGCTTTGCCGGACAGATTTCACCCCGTTTATCCCGGTCAGCCCCAGCCGGACTTCTCCATTTTATCAAGCCATCCCGACCACTGACTGGCTCGCTCTACCGTTCAGGGGCATAACTCCTCGCACTTCCCCACATCACTACAATGACTTGGAGAACTGGGGGGCAACTGTGGGGTATGAAAAGCAACGACCAATTGGCTGTCGCCAAGTGGCCCTTAGAGGGCGTACCACGAATTCGGCACCTGCCCAGGGATAATCTGGTAATTACCTGAGAGTAGGTAAACCTAAACCCACAAATGGGCTGACACCTGTCCTAGGGTAGGTGATCCAACCACCCCAGGCCTCCCTCTATAAAAAACCTCTCAAGGCTCAAAGCGTCGGGTAATAACGTCTAAGGGACCACTCTTAAAGCTTTTTGGCTCTGCACTCCTGCGCATACTGACTTGAGTGTCGAAGGGCCCGTCCGGAGCAACGACTCCGGGTTGGTCTTCTGACCTCGTGCGCTCTTGTGCAGGACTCAATTCCTTCACCTCAGCTCCTCGGGTCCGCCAGCTCAGCTCACACGTCACTGCCGTATCTGTTACCGATTTTAGGCCTAACATTTCCCACGGCAACAACTTTGGAAGGCAACAAGGCAACACGTTTCAATTCATTCATAGATAATAAAAAGGTGAATAATTCTAAGGAGACCGAGAGTCCCACCGAGCAGGGGACCTAACAAATGGTTTATTGCCACAATCTCACAAATGACGTAATCCAACCCTTAAGTTTAGGAAAATAATCAAAAGTAAAATTTTGTTGGACACATGGCACATTTTCATTGTAGGTTTTCCTGGTCGGTGGTACTCTCGGTCTCCATATCATTTTCCTAAAAAGATTACAATAATGCCTATTTATAGGCTTGCCAAGATTAATCCTAAAGCAACTAAAACTACGAGAAAAAGTCTACTACTCTACTAAAACTCCTAAATATTCTCTAAATCAAATCCTAAACATATCTAACTCCTAAAAATACTCTAACTCAATCCACCTCAAAGTAAAACTCCTAAATACAATCTCATCTTGGACTTCCCAATTAAAGAAAATAGCTAAAAATAATTAAAACAAATCCAAACTATAATAAGACTCTATTGAAGAGTAGTAATCAACATGAATCGTTGATCTATATGCCGTCTTATATCTTTCGATCTGAGGGTCTTGAACGATCCGATTAAGGTTCTGACGATCTCAACCGTTGATCTTAGTGATCGTGTGAGATGCACATGCATCACCAATGCACCTTAACAAGTGCCCTTAGGGCACTCGTTAACAAAACCCAAGGAAAAAAGACCTAGATTGTGTAAAAATTCCGAAAGTTTTAGTGGATGGTGGCTAAATTTGGGCTCCCCAACTTATTGGGCAGTACAGTCCAAAAAACCTTTAGACCTTTTTACCCTTAAAAAATGCCATCTTCTTCTCTTTCTGACTTTTCATCTCCACCACCGCTGACGACAATCCTGCAACTCAAAAGAAGTTGGCTCAAGGTCACCTCAATCCGACTCGGGGTCACCTCAGTCTGACTCGGAGTCAACTCGGGATCATCCTGGTTTGACTCAGGGTCATATCGATCGACTCAAGGTCATCTCAGTTGAGTCATGTTCATCTCGGTCAACTCGAGATAACCTAGGTCTGACTCGGGGGGGTCATCCCGGTCTGACACAGAGGTCATCCCGGTCTGACACGGTTCATCGTTCATCTCAGGGGTCAACTCGGTCTAACTTGTAGTCATCCCGGTCAACTTGGAGTCATCTCAATCTGATTCGACCAAGATGAGCGACATAATCACCCACCTCAAAGGATCTTTCAAGATTGATGTTTATTTGCACAATGTTTGTGTTGTGATGCACGTAGGTTCTCCTTGAGCAATTGAAGAACTTTGTATTTATCTTTCAACTCTTCCTCTACAGCTTGGACTTTGGTTCATCCGGGGATGTATGATAATAGAGTAGGCGGCACAACCCCATACAGAGCTTTAGAAGGGGTTGTTTTAATGGATGAATGGTGTGTTGTATTATACAACCATTCAACTAGCGACAATCATCTCATCCAGGTCTTTAGCTGGAAACTTGCAAAATACCTCAAATTATTCTCTAGACAACACGATTCAACACCTCGGTTTGGTGGTCCGCTTGAGGATGATAAGTCGAGCTCATGTGTACATGGCTTTCCTCAATTTAAACCTCTCTGAAACGTGCTTGATGTTGGTATTTTAATACAAAAATAGCCCTTTGTGGATCCCTTCCCGGAGGGGGGTGGTCCCACGAGGGTGCGTGATTTTGTGACGATGATAGCGCCTTTGTCCATTGCATTTGAATATGATTGCTTTTTTCAGAAATTTAGGATAAAAATCCTAACTTCACGAAAGAAGCAACTGACCAGAGTCGCCACCTAGATTAGGGATCTAGGACTCATGATTAACTCTGTATATTTGGTCTACGATTTAAATTCTGGGTAAGTTACCTGATTACGAGATCGGAAGGTGTACCGCACGAAGTGTACAGCATCGATCTTGCCTGACGGAAGTCAGACTTTACCTTTTAAATGCTTTAGTTGTTTAAGTTTTAACTAAAGGGGGGAAATGTGAGTTTTATTTGAGAAACCTAAATATAACTAATGATTTGGCCGTTCACAGTTTAAACTCATGCGGGCCAGGAGTGCATCCTACATGCAACTACATGCCTATGTGCCTATGTGATTGTTTTGAGATTGATGAGATTTGATTTGAGTTGAATTTGATTAATTGATTTGAGGTGAAGTGACCTACGCTATATGAACCTAGATCTAATGCAGTGGACCTAAGTTGCATTTTTAGTATATTTGATTTGGATTCCAAGAATTCTATTTTTGGGGAACCTAGAGTATGATTTCTAAGTTTAGAACCTAAAACATTTTTAGAATTTATGATCTTGAATTGTGATTTTCCAACTATGTGAAAGTTCTTATGTTCTTTAAGGCTTTCAAATTCCAAAGAGTTCCAAATTCAACCAAAATAACTAAACATGCAATTTCTGCCAAAGACAAGTAACATGCCATTTTTAAGTGATAAAACATGCAAAGAAACTAAACATGGGAAGCAAAGTAACTAATCATGCAAAATGACTAAAGAACTAAACATGCAATCAATGATTTGAGAATGGGAGAAGGGATGGAAAGAGGGATGGAAGAGATGAAGAAGGGTGTGAGGGAACGGGAAGGATGGAGAAAGGTGCGACTGAACTTGGGAGTGCCAAGTTGCCTACGTACCCCGTGATGGGGATCAAGCCACACGTAGTTCCACGGGGTGGTTGAAATTAAGAATTGGAATTGGGATTTGGATTGGCTTTAGAAGCTGGAATTGGGAATTGAAGACTTGGATTGGAAGCATGGATTGAGTCACAAGGACATCATTTTGGGAATTTGAAAGAGGTGGACTTGCGAGATTCGGCCAAACGGATTTCTACATAGGGATGCAATTGGTTAGGGGTTTGGGCGAATGACTCCGGTTGGGTTTGATTGAGTGGGGGTAGGTTAGGTTCGGGTTAGGCTCGGGTTAAGGTGTGGGTCTGAGTTGCGGGCCTGGGTTGCGGATCAGGAAGCGAGTAGGGGTAGGGGTCGAATTGGGTTATAAGTTGGAGTTCATGTGAGCCTGTCGGATTGGGGGAAGGTGAAGACGGTATATCAATTCCACACAGTGCATGGGCTGAAATTGACTACATACACAATACATGTTCACAAAATTGGATCAAATAAAGTGTATACAGGAAGTGCATATCTCATTGTTTTGCATGCATGTGGACAGTATATACAGTGCATATTTGAATTACTTTGCATGTGTAGAAACACTACACTCAAATATAATACACACAGTGCATATTATTTTGCATGCATGTGTTTATCATGGAAAACACAGGCGTGACAACACGGATTGGATTAGTTATGAGATGGGGATGAGAGTTGAATTCGGTTATGGTTATGGGAAGGGCTAAATTGGTGGGCTGTTTTGAGATGAGATGCGTATTAGTGGGCTCTTAGGACTTCGGATAGGTTTGGGGGGTTCTATAGATGGGTTGGGTTTGAACCGGGTCGAGTCAAGACGTGTTGGGTTCGGGTTGGACTAGGGTCGGCTCAGGTTGGCTTGGATTGTACTCGGGTTGGCTCAGGTTAGCTTGGGTTGAACTCGGGTTGACGCCGGTTGGGCACGGGCTGACTCGGATTAGCTTGGGTTGGACTCGGGTTGAATCCGGTTCGATCCGGGTTGGCTTGTTTGGACGGGTTGAATATCTTAGGAACCAATAGGGCAAAGTGGCTCTTAGGGGGAATGAATTAATTGGGCCGAGTGGGCCCGATGGCCTGGTTAACTGGGTTGACCAGGTCTAGCGTATGGGTGTATGAGGGTACTGTTGGGTGGATGAATAAAGGGCATATGGTGTATGATGTGTGGCTATGGTCATGGGATTTAAGGCTTATGGCTATGGGATGGTGGGGTAGGGCGTGGCTTTAGAGTGAGGGTTGCGGTGCTGATACGGTGTCGGGTTGTGGGCGATTCGTGGGGCTGATTGCGGGTTGGAATAGATTGCACCGGGTTGGGACAGGTTGAACCAGGTTGGGTCAGGGCCGAACCAGGTTGGGACAGGTTGAACCGGGTTGAGATCGAGTTGCATATCCGAGTTGGACCGGGTTGACAGGGTATAGTTCAGGGTTGGACCGGGTTGGGTTAGGTTTGAATTGCGGTCCGAACTGGATTCGATTTAGGCTTTGGTTAGTAAGGGTGGGATTCTAAAGGTTCAGGGTTAGGTCAGATGGACGGTAGGGATTTTAGCTTGGGTAGATGAGCCATGGAACTTTGACCTTGAATGGAAGTATTGCCCCTGGCCATGGGGCCCTAATAGGATCTTCGGATTAGATTTGGATATTGTTAGAGTGGATGGGCATGGGAACTAATTCATGGGAATGACATATGGGGATGGAGGTATTGAATATGGGGGAGAGGCATAATTGGTCAAGGTGGATGGGGTACAGCAAGAGAGCATCTTGTTGGGCTTGGGTTAATGGGATGGTAGATCTGATGGTGGTTTATGTTAAACGAGTATGATAGTTTAAATTAATGGGATGATGGGTCTGATGGGGGTGGGTTATGAGGATGGATGCATGGGCCATGGGAATGGGACTATTGGATATGGAGAGAATGAGAATATAGGGTGTATGGTTTGGATGAGAGTTGATGATTGGGGAGGTGGGGTGATAGCTATGGACGATTGGGATTAATTTTGGTGATGTGGGTGTGATGGCATACCAAAATAGCTAAGGGAGGTAGGATATTGGGTTCGGCTAGGAGGGTCGCGTTGGGCGAGCCGAGTGGGGTTGGGGTGAAGTGCGGCTTAGGATGTGGGTTGGAGTCAAGGCCAAGTAGGCCACTGGTTTTGGGTTCGGGGTGCTGGTTTTGCTAATTGGGTTTGAAGATAAAATAAAAATAAAAAAAATAAAAGAGAAAAGAGAGATGAGAGACATGCATGCAAAATTAAATGAATTAGACATCAATATGAATTCTACTCATAGTATGCACTCTAATCTAACATGCAATTTAATCCTAACATATATTCTAATTCGAAAGTAATAAAAGGCCAACCTCTTTTCGATGCTTGCTGCCAAGTCCTTGCTTTTGACGAAATTCGCCGCGCCTTGATCCTTTGATGAAATTTGGCCAAAATTGGCGGTGGGAATGGAGTATTGGCCAAGGTGGAGAGAGAGAGAGAGAGAGAGAGAGGGAGAGAGAGAGAGAGCTGAGATTTTTTTTTATGTAGGCTCTCTTGGAGTATTCAGTTGTGTCTTGGGATGGAGCAATGGAGGGGTATTTATAGGGGAGGGATGAGCCAGGTTGCCATCTTTAGGGCCTAGAGGTGTAGGGTGGAGATTGAGTGATGGAAAAAGGAAGGAGAAAGAATGGCCAAGATTGAATTTTTCTAGAATATTCTCCCTCTTCTTTGGCATCTTCCATTTAAGCCATGGCTATGTTCAAAATGGCAAGTATTTATGTGGCCAGGATCAAGCACTAAAGATTTAGGAACAAATCAAGGTCCAGGATAATGCCACTTGTCCTTGGAATCTTTGTGGATTTGGAAGCAAATTTCAAGACAAGGGAAATGTCCAATTTGGTTGCCTTTGTTGAGAATGGCAACAGCTTGAGTGGCTTAGATTAACTGCAATCTCCATGTGATCGAAAGAACGGGCGAGATCGGGTCTCCAAATATCCTGAAATCTTTGCAAAGATATGGAATAAGATTGGGTGGTTGAGATCAATTGCAATCCTTAGGGGATCAAAAGAATGGATGGGATGATGCCACCAAATCTCCTAGAATCTTTGTCAAAGATTTTCCAAATATTTTGAATGTGAAAATCAAAAAATGCGGTTTTCAGGAGATTTTGAAGTCCGATTTCGATAATTCTTTCGCCGTTGGAATCGTTGATTTTTCCTCTTTCATTTGAGCCCAATATTGCCGTAGAAATACTATTTTCAGAATTTTCGACCAATGCGAGCCTCCGATCTCCGTCGGTAGATTGTTTTTCCAAAGATCGAGCAAATCGGTGGTCCGAAGAAACAACTGATCCGATCAACTTTGGGCCAACGGTTAAAACTATTAAACCATGATATTGACAATGATTGAGACATAAACAAGTTCTGCCATCAATGATTTAATGGGATGATTTCGACGGATCTCGCTTAACCCGCCTTGATCCGTGACTTTTCACTAGTTTTTTGCTTAGTTAAGTAACCCAATGTTTAATCCGGATTTGAGATTAGCCTTGATTGATATTATTTTGACTAAATGATCACAAATCCTTGGTAAAGAAATACACCCAGGTCAAGATCTGCCCTCGATATGAAGATTTACGGAAATCGGGTCTTGAAATGGAATCAGGGCCCGGGCTGTGAAGTGAC
This sequence comes from Tasmannia lanceolata, assembly GCF_043159265.1. Classification (NCBI taxonomy): domain Eukaryota; kingdom Viridiplantae; phylum Streptophyta; class Magnoliopsida; order Canellales; family Winteraceae; genus Tasmannia; species Tasmannia lanceolata. The sequence continues at coordinate 5,784,222 of NW_027518721.1, forward strand.
CCTAGCTTATTTTATCCCGATTGAAGATCCGTAAAGTCAGATCGAGACATTAATGACCTAAAACATATAAATCCATGATAGATGGACTCTTACATGGATTTAATACTCTATAGTCACTAATCAGGGCATTTTTTTCAATTTTTCGGATCTAATCATCTTACCAGGTACATCTCTTTATCATTTTGGTTTTCAGAAAATTTGAGGATGCATATTTTACCAATGAAATTCCACGGATCAATATATTAGGTTATTGTTGGTTAAAGTGTAGCAAAATGAGGGTGTCTACACCCTTGTTGGTATTTTACAAAGTTCTTTTATTTACAAAAAAGAAGCTACTTTGGTTTTGGAAAATGAGTTTGCTCACTTCCTTCACAAAAGCGAATAGTCCCGTATTGGAAAGTGAAGAAAAGCTTCATGGGTTTGTATAGCTTTTCACTTCTTTAGCTTTGTGAATGAGAAGATGAGAAAGTGGGCCTTTGTGCATGAGCCACCAAGTGGACCCGATGGGCTTTTGGCTATACCACACGCACGTCGCCCGGGTCGGCCGGCCGCGCATGTGAGTCAAGATTTTTCTATCCATCCCCTACATTTTAATTTTTGTTTCTGTCCATTTAACTTCCCTACCTTCGTCGTTATTGTTTAGGTAAGCCAGCTTACTAGAACGTCAATTAACTGGGTAAATAACGGCGCAGTTCTTTGGTAAGCCGGCGTACCTAATCGTTGTGACTGTTGAGGAAGTGTCTCTTCGCATCTGTAACGTTTTTCAACGGCTATTTTCTTAAAGGTCGTCTTCACTCCATTAAAGTGTGCATTGAACGGACATGTTTTGGTTTATAAAAGAGAAGGTGCTTTCTCTATTTTACTGTAAACGTATATTCTTTCTTCTTCTTTTATTTTACGTATTTTGTTAGGCAATTGGAGTGTTCGATGGTTCGAATCTCTGAGATCGTGCAATTCTTGGAGATCGACGGTGCGTCGGGCTGTTGTATCCTCGAGGTGATTGCGGCCAGTAATCTGCTGCATCGGAATTAGTTTCGGTAGAGGATCAAATTCACCTTAAAGAGAGAGAAAAAGTCCGTACCTCATCTCGCCGCATCGGAAAAGGTTTCACTAACATCGTTTGTTTGGTTGTTTCTGTTTCTCAACAGAAGTCTGGTAAGCCGTATTATTCTCTAAATCCACAACAATTTTAAGGTGAATTTTGTTATCTCTATTTAATATGGTATCACGCGATGAAGTTTTATCGGATTCCTCCAATCCGAATAAACCATTTTGTTTTAACGATGCAACCGAACCTAAGACATAGAGATCGGAACTTGAACCGACTAGTTCTGTCTTGAAAAAACAGTGGAAAGAATTTAATTTTCTGTGTCAAAATTTTATCTTGAATAGCCTTTTCGATGAATTGTATGATTTCTATAGTGACTCTCAAGACTCTAAGTCACTTTGGGAAGCATTACAGAAAAAATATGACACGGAAGAAGCGGGTTCAAAGAAGTATGCTGTTAGCAAATACTTTAGATTTTACATGGTGGATGAAAGGACTGTTATATCACAGACCCATAAGTTACAGAAACTGGTTTATGACATTCTTGCTGAAGGAATGGTCATTAGTGAACAATTTCAAGTGGCTGTTGTGATTGACAAGTTGCCACCTTCGTAGAAAGATTTTAGAAACTCTCTTTTACATAAATTTAAAGAGCTCTCTATGGAAAGTCTTCTTGTCCATTTGAGGATTAACGAAGAGAATCGTAACCAGGATAAGAAAGAAAAATGTTAGTAATGTAAATGTTATTTCTATTTTCCAAAGCCCAAACCAGAAACCGCAAGTGAATCTGAAGCCTAAGAAGAAGTCGATGAAGAGGAAACTAACCAAGACCGAGGTACCAATAAGAGTCAGAACCAGAATCCCAAAAAAATACTGATTATTCTAAGGTTGTGTTTTACAATTGTGGGTTGAAAAGGCATATTTCCCGGATGTGTCGGCAAAAGAAAGGTGCACAAGTCCCTCAGGCCAATGTGACTGAAGAACCACTTGTGGCTATGATCAGGTGAATGTCGTTGGCGGGCCTGATGGGTGGTGGGCTGACACAGGGGCTTCTCGTCATGTGTGTTATGATGGAAGTTGGTTCAAGACTTATGCACCTGTTCAAAGTGGTAAGAAGGTGTTATTGAGAGACTTTCACACCACTATGGTACTCGGAACTGGGGATGTTGAATTCCGATTCACTTCTGGGTGGAAAGTGATGCTGAAGGATGTTCTTCACATTCCTAAAATGAGGAAGAACTTAGTTTCTGGATTTTTATTAAATAAGGCTGGATTTAAACAAACCATTGAATCTTATCAGTACATTGTAACCAAGCATGGATCCTTTGTTGGGAAAGGATATGCTTGTGATAGAATGTTTAAATTGAATGTTGAAATGAATGAAATTTCTTCTTCTGCTTATATGCTTGATTGTGTGAATTCATGGCATGCTAGATTATGTCACATAAAAAAGAAGTATGTGCATGGTATGAGTTTACTTGGTTTAATCCCAAAAATGAAGTTTGAAAATTTTCAAAAGTGTGAAACTTGTAGTATGGCTAAAATAACTATAAAGCCTTTCAGTGTTGAAAGAAATTCAAAGTTATTAGAGTTAGTCCATACTGATATATTTGAGTTATATGGTATCTTAACCCGTAGTGGTAAAAGATATTTCATAACTTTCATAGATGATTTTTCTAAATATTCAATCATTTATTTGATAAAGCAAAATAGTGAAGCTTTGAAAATGTTTAAGGAATATTTGTCAGAAGTTGAGAATCAGTTTCACATGAAAATCAAGAGACTTAGAAGTGATAGAGGTGGTGAGTATGAATCACTAGAGTTTACTAATTTTGTGAAATCTCTAGAGATTGTACATGAAACCACTGCTCCTTACTCCCCTGCCTCAAATGGGGTTGCAGAAAGGAGGAATAAAGCATTAGTTGAACTTATAAATACTTTACTTCTAAGGTCAGGAGCTCCTTCTAACCTATGGGGTGAAGCAATTTTAACGTCAAACTATGTTCTTAATAGAATCCCAAACTATAAAATTAAAGTGTCACCACTTGAGTTATGGAAAAACAGGAAACCTAACGTAAGTTACTTTAGAGTACGGGGCTGTTTAGCCTATTGGAGACTCCCTGATGTTAAAAGACCCAAACTAGGAAGTAGAGCCATATAATGTGTTTTTATGGGCTATTCTTTTACATGTAAAACATATAGGTTCCTTGACCTCAAAAATAATGTAACTGTTGAATCAGTGTAGACACTCCATTTTGAGCGTGCCCTAAACCTTCCGTGTTTATGCAAAAACCTATCAAATCAGTGAGGTAGGACCCCAAATTGCATCCTAAGTTAGGTTAGGGTCTCACCAAGGTCCCTGCAAAATTTTGTCGAAATCCGAGCGTGTTTGCCTAGCGAACGAGCCGAAGTAAGGTCGTAGTGCAAATACCTAGAAGGGGGGTGGATTATCCTGGAAGGAACGAATATGGGGGCAGATAAGACACAAAATTTAGCCCGTTCATCAAAAATTTCGCGCGCTCATCAATCTTCCGCGCGCTTAATCAAATCGTTGTGCGAATATCAACTTCTAAATTTGCCTATAAATACCTATCAAAGCCCTCATTTGAAAAGGGAAGATCTGAGATTTTTCTTGTAATCTTTTAGAGAGAGAGAGAGAGCGAGGAAAAAGAAAACCTAATTTTCTAAATCCTAGTTTTTTTTTCCGATCAGATTCTCGCCAGATTCCGGCAGATGCAGGCCTATTTCTGGTAGCACCTCCACTACAATTACAATCGTTTTACTCGTGCTTCTACCTCTAATCTGTTTTGAAGCCAATCTAAAAACCTTAACTCCCAAAGCTTTCTTCTTCGATCCATTACAATTTCAAGCCAGTGATTTGATCTTTATAATCATCAGAAACCTCAAATATGGTGTTATTGTTCTCTGAAACCCTAGCTGGAATCCAAAGTTTCAGATTTATCATTTATCTCTTCTATAAGGCTTCGATTTTCTCAATTATCTAGAAGCTATTTCAATTTCTAATCGGCTGTCATCAGGCAATCGAAGAAAAAAAGAGAGAAAAGAGGATTGTGCTAACCTAATTAGCGAGAGAGAGAGTGTGAGAGAGAAAGATAGAGATTTTGTTTCTTTTTCTGATCTTCTTCTCTGATGAAACTCATCAGAACTCCGATCTAACCCTCTCCGGCAATTTTCTCCGGCAGATTCGAACGGAATCTGTCTACTTCAAATCGCTTGTATTGCTAGTGTATAATTTATGGATTCTGGAAGTTCTCCTACGAATAAAGTCTTTGTCAAAAGCTTGAATTTTCATTTTAGTCAGGTAAGTTTCTTTTTCTTTAATCTCTATTATCAAATGCTGGATGCATTGATGTAATTGCATGATTCTGCTCTGAATTTTTCATATTAAGTAGATTCATACATGTTTTACAAGTTTTGTAAGTGATGAGTTAACTTGAATTAGTTGTTTACTTATTTTTTGTTGTTTATATAAATCTAATGGAAGTTTAAATGATTCTATGAAGATTTCCTATGTAGAAGGTTAAAAATTTTGAAATCAAATGAGTTGTGCCTTACAAGTTATTCATATAAAAATGTGAAAAAGTATTTTTGTTTGCTAATTTCAGATTTTTTATATATATACAGGAATTTATAATGAGTTATTTAGTGGTTATCCTATATCATTTGGTGTAAAAATAATTATCATAGGTGTGAGAAAAATTACAGGTAAATGAGCTAATTATTTTGATGATTCAGAGTAATTCTATATATGACTTAGGATGAAGGTTATTTTTGATTTTTCAATGAATTTATCGAGAATTACTTGGGTTACTTGAGTTTTGTTAGAGTTTTGCCTTGAATAACTCAATATATTAGAACCTCTCACCAATGGTTTTGTTTGGACTTTTGACTTGGAAATTACTTAGTTATGATAATTGCAATAGATTAACCTATTTTCATTATCTGAGTTAGTCTTCCATGCTCTGTTTCTTCAAGGAGTTATAACCTTTTTGGTTCTCTGTATACTGAGCTAGGCAACCATCAAAGCAAGATAACAATGCTTTAGATCTTTAATGCTTAAAACTGGTAGTCTAGATTATTCTTCTTCTTTTCTTTCTTATACGTTAGAGCTTTAGATTTGAAGCCTTCATGATTGATCCCTGCCTATTTGGATTGTTAGGATAAGATAAATCAATTAAGGATTAAATTTCTCCTCATTTGAACCTATAATTATTGAATGTATGGTAGCAATATGAATATGTTCAAATCTGTTATTATGAATATGTTCAGACAATAGCAGAGACTTGGTTTCAAGTTTATATAGGATAATCAATCGTTTGGTGTTACAGGGGTTTTGTTGACCTTTGTCTCATTTCACATAACTAATTATAACTGAATGAATGTTATGACATCCACATGTATCTGATTCTCATTATACGCAAGACATGTAATGATCTATGCTTGTGCATTAATTTGATGGCGCTTCGTACTTTTAAATTCTTGAGTGTGAACCATGTTAGATATGCCATTGTTTTAGACTATCAAAAAAAAAATATTTACATGTCTATTTAACAGAAATTATTTAGTCAACCTTGCGTTCTTTGAGTTGATATTACAGAGGTCTTAATCATGGGAAATTTAAGTTCACTTACTGACATATGCTTGGGCTAAATTTTGTTGGCATTTATACAATTCAATGTTGATAGGGGTATTAGGATAATTGGCCTTATTCTGATAAAATTTGAAACTATTAATCACATTTTGTATAGTTAAGTAAAAAGCACTGATTGTATTGATTTTTATTTTAGAATAGGGTGTTTATGGATGCTCATGTAAAATTATCATTTGTTTGGGACTTTAGTGTATTGGTTGATTTCTTATATGAATGGCATAGTCTTATTCATAGTGAGTATAACATTATGTTTGTTCTAATATTTAGGATTGATCTCTATGGTATTTACACAGGTTTGCACTATTGACCTCTATGGTTAATCAAATAATTCATAGTTTTAGGTTACTTTATGATTTTACTTTAAGTGTTCAGGAAATTAAATGCCATTTGTTTATAAAGTTCAGAGATGTGATATGACTTTTCCAAACTGATAACCTTAAATATAAATCATAAGACTTGCATATTGTAGTTATCTGTCCATAATGTTCAAACTGCCAATATTTATATTGCATTTTAGTTCATCTGAAGAAATTTCATAATTTTGAAGTGATATTGATAACTGATATGATGGACATGATGTGGCTGTTGTTTACATGCTTGAGGTATTTTGTGTTTCACTTAAACTTGCCTAATATTTCAGTTTCTTGGTAAGTGGTATGAGTATTATAGCATGATCAGAAGAATTGGATACCTGCAGATATAAGTTGAAATTGCATTTGAATGTGTGGTCTAAGTTAACTTGAATTGTTAGCCTAAAAAGAAAAAAAATAGTGTGTCAGATTATGATTTAGATTGTGATTATATGATAGGAAGGCAATATCATGTTAAATAATAGAGAATTATAAATTAAAATTGTGAGACAAGCTGTGTCTCGGTAGAAAAGTCATACATCTTGAGAAGACTAACTCAGTCTCACAAGTTGCACCCCTACTAGTTGAAGACGAACTTGGTCTGATAGTTGCCCTAACCATATCTATCATTGCAAGGGCAATAATAAGGATACTTAGAGCCCTCATCGGTGTTTAGGAGACTTGCCCAGTCTCATTAGCACCCTTCTTTATCTCCTCTTTTCCTATGAGACATGCCATGTCTCATTAGCACCCCTCTTAGAGTCACTAGTCTGAGTCTTTTCCATTAGCGTAGGAGTCTGTCCTTAGCTAGAGAGTCAGTCCTTCTTTCAGGAGTCCGTCCTATCATCATAGGGGTTAGGATTATGTCCAACCTCTCATCAAGTTATGTGATGTTATCCAACTCCTGCAAGGTATAGGATGTTGTCCAACCCTTGCAGAGATGTAATTCCATCCAGCCCTCCCTGTAAAGTATAGGATTATGTCCAACCTTTGTGGAATATTAGAAGTCTGTCTTTCCCTTATGATGATAGGATTCTGTCCTCTTCAGTCAAAAACTCAAAAAACATCTGACAAACCAAAAACCTCAAAAATATTGAGTCATTAAGAGTGTAGTTAGGAGAGTCTGTTTCCGAACTACGTTGGCTTGATCCCTTTCCATAGGGTACGTAGTGCAGCTTGGGATCTATATCCCAAGTCCAGCCAAACCTTTAAAAATAAACATTTCAAATCTTCCAAAACTACAAAACTTCTTCAACCCCTTTTCAAAAAGATCTTCCCCTAGAGTTAGGAGTCTGTCCTAGATATTTGAGGTGTTTTAGAGTTAGGAGGCTGTCCTGTTTGTATTGATTTGGTATGTCTTGTCGTGTGAGTGTCCCTAGAGTTAGGAGGCCTCGAGTTGATTGGTTAGACATTTAGTCGAACTGATGGCTAGACTAAGAAGCATATAGTCAGCCTATGGTTTTCATTAGGACGCACAGCCTAGCTACACATAGGATGTAGGGCCCACCTGCATTAGCTTAAGGCTAATCAACTTGCATTAGTTAGGGCATATAGAGAGTCTTAAAAATTACAATTCACGTGAACTTAAGCAATTGTACAAAAAGCTTTAAAAATCAGTCGAGTCTAGGATAGAGGTTCTAGATGGTTAGGCATCGTAGTTTAGAATAGGTCATCGAACTAAGTTGATTCTTATTCTTCCCGAGGTCGGGATACGTAGAGCAGCCAGGGTGGATGGCCATTCTGGTCCGAGTCAAGTATTGCATTAGAGTTTTAGGATTCTTCTTGTCGAGTCGTGTATAGAATTGAATTGTGTTGTATGTTTTGCTGTGTTTTCTTACTTTCATGTACATACCCTATACCTTTAGGTGTAGTATGCCTGTGCTTGCACACCAGAACTTAGACACCAATTAGGTACGACACTCATAACCTAGTTATTCTTAGGTGACATTTCTTTCATTTCTTTTGCATGTGCTTATTATTCATCTCTGAGACATGCATGATTAGACAGACGTCTTCTCGGCCATTTCACATGACTTTCGCCCAAAACTCTTCAAAATCAATAAATAAATGGCATAAGAGACCAGGTGTTTGCACTTGAGCGGATGAGGTGCTCTTCGGACCTTCCAAATTCGTAACCAGGCACGAACTTTTTTTTATATCTCTGGTTATCCATTACAATAGAGCATAGTATGGGATCCAGGGCCCACTTCCTTGGATGGCGACTCTTCTTTGTTTAAGGTACATCTCGAATCTGGGCTAGTCCCCGAATCGAGAGGTATCTCACGTTACATCGCCACTCATGCTATGAGTGGCACATTCTTTCGAGAGTTCCTTGGTAGAGCTCTCCATTCACGTGGATGATCTATAGAGACTGTCATGGAGGCTCGTCCCCCGCCTCTCTCTGATAGGGGTCCACAGGCTGGCGACTCTGCTGGGGAATTCTTTTGAGATATTGCCTAACTCTGTTAAACTGCCATTTTTTACTAATTTTGAAGAAATTTGGGCCAAAATCATGTGAAATGAGAATTTAATCACTTAGAATCCAGGGGCACCAAATAGGTGTTTAAAACAAGGAATTCACACACTGCACAACATACATCATTATATTTTTATTTCCTTTTATTGATTTTATTATTATTGGCTTCTTGGGATAGATACAGTACATGCCAGATGTGATGTCATTATCCTGATGGGATTGTTCTATCTATTTCCAAGCTATGCGCCGGTGCTGCAGCCGTAAACACTAGACGTACTTGTGTTTACAGCAGCCGATGAGTAATGAAGCATACTATGTATAACACTAGGCGTACTTGTATTATACATCTAAAGTATGGATCATAAGCATAGTACCTGATATATTGAGTCTGGAGCCCTATTTTCATTTTACATATATTATGTATATGGATATATTTGCTGACTTAGTGAAACCCAATTAGGATCTGCATGTGCTTATATATATATATATATATATATATATATATATATATATTGCATTCATATAATGACGAACATGTGTTGCTTACACATCCTGGAGCCTAGATTTAGGAGCCATGTTCTATCTATAGATTATTGTAGCTCAACTTATGTGGCTACGACGCGGTCCTAATACACTCACATGTCTGTCTTGAGTCAAGTGTCTTCACTCTGCGGGATTATATTTAGGGCTGGTGCCCCTGGTTAGGATATATATGTATATATCTATATATGGATTATCAGATTGGGGCCTACTCTTTAGTGAGGTTTCCTTGTCTAATCTAATCAGTTATATCAGTTTGTTTTTCAGATCTAGACCCGACCAGTGGCTTTTACTTGCCCCTCTCATGGTCGTGGCCTATCTTTTGCTCTATTCTTTGAGATTTTTGTCCATATATCTCTTGATTATAAGATCAGGACCTACTTTCTAGTAGAGACTCCTGCCTTGAATCAATCAGTCATATCTATTCATCTCTCGGATCTAGACCTGGCTAATGGCTTATATTTGTCACATTCATAGCTACGGTTTATTCCTTGACCCAGTGATGATAAATTTTGCCTGTTTTTATCCTTCAGATTCAAACATCATTTATCCATTCTTTTGTTGTGTCATAAATTCATATTGCGTATGTATTATTCAGATTTTTGCTTATTTTGTCTTTAGATATGGTCGACAGTTTGTCTGCTGTCTCTATGGCCATAGCCTATCATTGTTGATATCCTTGATCATACAGTTTTGACAATCTTTCATATTTAGATCCGATCTATGATCTACTTTTGTCATTTTGTGACCGTGGTCTCGTTTCTGAGTTTCTGATCATCGTTGATCATCAATGGAACATTCGGTGTCGCCAATTGTATCATTCCTATGAGTGATTGCTAAATTTATCCTTATCCTTTGTTTATTCCAGGTTATCTTCATTCCCTAATTATCCCGTCTAATCTTTGTGTCAGGTCTGATTATGGCGAACATTCTGTTGGACTATTGGATAGCCGATACCATTAGAGTTCTTCCGTCTGAGCATTCAAAGAGAAATATGGCTGATCATTTCATCAATTCATTCACTCATCTGAATAATCGGGATATAAATTGGAAGTTCCTTCAAGCAGCTGCTGGACTTTGGGATCCTGTTCTTCATGTCTTCTGATTTGGCCCTTTTGAACTCTGTCCCATATTTGAGGACTAGTGTACCCTGCTAGAGCTCCCATCTGAGGGACTCTGGATCAAACCTTCCCCTTCGCTTGAGCTTTTGCCCGAGGTGCTCAAGGCATCCCAACCGGCGGCAAGAGCCTTGTGCTTCTTCCATTCCTTCTTTCCCTTGTATTTTGAGGAAGATGTCTTGAGAAGTGGACAATCCGGTCTTTTGTGTCCAATCTTCTTGCAATTGAAGCATCTTAAAGCTCCCTCAACATCACTTTCTTCTTTTTTCTTCTTTTTATCCTTTTTATGCTTCTTTCTCCATAAGCTTTTAAATTTCCTCAACGCTTCTTCTTCATCGCTATCCGCCTCGCTAGAGGATGATGAGTTCGCTTTGGAGGCTTTTAGAGCTAGAGATCGACTCTCTTTTTCTTTCTCTTTCGGCTTCTTCTCCTCTTGTCGGCTAGTGAGGAGCATCTCATGGGTGATGAGAGATCCTACGAGCTCCTCTATGGTTAGCGTCTTGAGATTCTTTGATTCTTGTATGGCGGTTACCTTTGGATCCCAATATGGAGGAAGAGACCTAAGCAACTTACTCACAAGCTCATCAGTAGGATAAGATTTACCAAGATTAGCTAGTTCATTTGAAACTTTAGAAAAACGGGTATACATTTCGGAAATGCTTTCGTTTTGATCCATTCTAAACATTTCATATTTGCTCTTTAACAAGTTTATTTTGGAATCCTTAACTTGAGATGTTCCCTCATGGGTAACGGCAAGTGTATCCCAAATAACCTTGGCGGAATCAAAAAGAGCAACTCGATTAAACTCCTCCGTAGATAGGGCGCAAAACAAAGAATTTATGGCTTTGTAATTTAAATTTGCATGCCTTTTTTCTACGACATTCCATTCTTCAAATGGTTTGGAAGGCAACATGTATCAATTTTCAACAATGTGCCAAAGTTCCACATCTATCGAAAGAAGATAGATGCGCATCCTTGTCTTCCAATGTCCATAGTTGGACCCATTAAAGAAGGGAGGTCTAGTTGTGGAATGGCCCTCCGGAAGTCCGGTTCCATTTCTATCCGCCATTTCACAATTAGAAAGTTGCCAAAGATCTTATGATCTTTCCCTTGTTTGAAATTTTTAAAGAAAAATTTACCAAAGATTTATAGAAAAGAAAATCTTTTAAGAGCCTTTGCTCTGATACCAAGTGAAATTCCAAGGGTGGTCCCGAGTACGGCAACTGATGAGGAGGGAAGAATTAGGTTTCTAACAAGTTTTAACTCTTTTGAAAAACTCAAACCCAATTTTGGAAATTAAGAGATCAAAAAGAAATTCAAGCACACAAGTTAAATCTAAAGTGGAAATGCAAAATAAAGAGCAAGAGTAAGAGAGATTGCACCCGAGATTTAAAGTGGTTCGGTCCTCCAAACGCGAGGCCTACTTCACTCCACCAACCAAACCTGTTGATGGCTTCACTATGTGATCTTCTTAACTTCGACGAAGATCGGTGCCGATTCCAAATTCCGATTACCTTTAACCTTGGTGGCAATCTTCACCACGGAGAGTGGGCTACGCTTCTCCGAACACTCGCCCGATACAAGTTCTTTGAGTAAGAAAGAAAGAATAAAAAAATCCCTCACAAGGGTTTACAAGAAGTAGAAGATGTACAAATTTAGCCTATGATCAAAATCCTAATCTTTAGAGGATGAGAGGTATAATGAAGTTTGATTCACTCTTTGGATGTTCAAATGAAGTTTTAGAGTGTTAGGATTGATTGTTTGAATGTTTGGAATGCCCATATATATAGGAAAAACCAAATATGACCGTTCAATGGCATTGTTGTAATTCCAGAAAAAATCGCAACGGCTAAAAAACCGACCGTTGTAGTGTTCTCGGAGTTCCGAGAAAAAATCTCGGAGTTCCGGGAATACAAACAGAAGTTGAAAAAAAGTCTACTGGACCGTTTCTCGGAGTTCCGAGAATTTCTCTCGGAGTTCCAAGAAGCCTATTTCATGCAGATTTTCATTTCTTATTTTTAGGCTTCCAACTTAACACCAAGTTGGGATTGCTATGAGGGTTCCAAGGTGTTGGAACTCCACAAAGACAATCACTTATATATTTAGGGTGTTTGTTTATTTACTTAATTATACCTCTAAAATCTAAAACTAAGATTGGATCTTTTACAATCTAAATATGACTTTGGTCTTCAATGGATTCTTCAAGTCTTCATTTGTCTTGGACTTCGATGTCTTTGGCCTTCATGATGTGGTCCAATGAGATCTTATTGGCCTCAATCCAAACAATGTTGTCTTAGCACCAATGTGATCTACAACTTAGACAATCAAACACATTAGTGGTCATAAATCACTTGTGTAATGGAATCATCAAAATAAGATGGGAATGCCAAGGTGGAAACCATTGGGCTTACAGAACTCTTTCAAATGACACCCGTTGAAACTATTGCCGACATGTACACTAGATTCACAAACCTTGTAAATGGATTAAGGGGACTTGGAAAGCAATTTTCAAATAGAGATTTAGTGACCAAAATCCTTAGATCCCTACCTTTATCATGGGAATCCAAAACCTCCGCAATCACCGAAGCCAAGGACATGAATACATTGAACTTAGATGAACTAATAGGGTCCTTGATAACCCATGAGATGATTTTCAAAACAAAAGCACCCGAAATTAAAACTAAAATCGAAAAAGAAAAAGGAGTTGCTTTTCTTGCAATGTAGGTGAGAATGAAGATGCAAAGGAAGACATCGAAGATGAAGTTGCCCTCCTAACAAGAAGGATCAAATTCTTGCAAAGAAACATGGGAGGCATGAAAAATAGAAGGACCAATCCTCCATTCAAGAAGAAAGAAGAGCTCGGTGATGGATCGTCTCAACCCCGATGCTATGGATGCAAGAAGCTTGGACACATTCGCCCGGATTGTCCACTCAACAATGAACCTTCTTCAAACAACTGTTTCAAGAGAAGAGAAGGCAAGAAAGGAATGACCGCCACATGGGATGAGGAAATTGAAAGTGAAGGCGAACAAAATGATGGAGAAGATTGCTTGATTGCAAGAAACGTTTGCTTCATGGCCTCAACAAACGACAACCAAGAGGTAAATACTTTAAATAATGTCATTGTTTTAAAAGAAGTTCTAGATTCCTTGCAAAATGCACATGATGAACTTGAGATTGAATTTGATAAAAATGCATCACTTGAAAATTCTCTCTCTAACATGACAAAAGAATTTGGTTAGTTAAAGAAAGACCATGAATTTTTAGAGGATGAAAATGAAAAATACAAAGTTGAAATTCATGATTTAAATGCTTCTATCAAAATCTTAAATGAAAATCGTCAAAAACTTTTTATTGAAAACAACAAGCTAAAGCATGAAAATAGTAAACTATCTTTTGAATATGATGAACTAAAGAAATTATTTGAAAATTTTGAACATAGTTCATTGAAATTGGATAGGCTTGTTAACATTCAAAGAATGCCACATGATAAAAGTGAACTTGGACATAAATGGAATACTACAATATCCAGCTATAAAAACAAACTTTTAAAGACTTCTTCTAGTAGTACCAAAACTTGCTTTTATTGTGGTTTAGAAGGTCATTATAAAATTGCTTGCATGCATGCTAAACAATATAAGATCAATTTGAACTCTAAAGTGAAAATAAATGAATATAGCAAGATTAGGAAGATTTGGGTACATAAGGGATCTCATTTCCCTATTCATATGTAGGTATGCCTTAAAAGCCATAACAAGAAGAACACATGGTACCTTGATAGTGGATGCTCTAGACACATGAACGGAGACCTCACTCAATTTGCATCCCTATCACTCAAGGATGGTGGAGACGTTACCTTTGGAGATGATAAGAAAGGAAAGGTCAAAGGAGAAGGCACCATAGGTAACTCTACCTCTCCCATACATGATGTACTTTATGTTGATGGCTTGTCCCATAATCTTATTAGCATTAGTCAATTATGTGATAATGGTTTTGAAGTAGTCTTCAACCCCGACAAATACATTGTTAAAAATAAGATAGATGGAGAAGTGAAATTCATAGGTTCTAGAGACAATAACATTTACACTATTGGACTAAATGATCTTAGACTCCAAAATGTGACTTGTCTTAATGCCATTAGTGAAGATTCTTGGTTGTGGCATAGGAGGTTGGGTCATGCCGGAATGGATCTCATTTCGACCCTCTCCTCAAAAGAAATTGTTAGAGGATTGCCTAAGTTTAAATACATAAAAGATCACATTTGTAGAACTTGTCAATTAGGAAAACAATTAAAAAGCTCATTTGCCCCTAAAAATATGATTTCAACCGCCTACCCCTTGCAACTACTTCATATGGACCTTTTTGGACCAATGAAGACAAGTAGCTTAGGTGGAAAGAGGTACGTGTTTGTCATCGTGGATGACTCTGCTCACGATTCACATGGGTCATATTTTTAGCACATAAGGATGAAACCTATGAAAATTTTCTTAAATTGTGCAATCAAATACAAAATGAAAAAGGTATTACCATATCTTACATTAGAAGTGATCATGGAACAGAATTTGAAAATGTACACTTTGACACTAACTGTAATGAACATGGCATTAAACACAATTTTTCGGCACCTAGGACACCTCAACAAAATGGGGTTGTAGAAAAAAAGAACCGAACCCTCCAAGAAATGGCTAGAACTATGTGTAGACACCCCATTTTGCTCCGCTTTAATCAACAACAAAGTTAGTGTTTTGCTATCGGTTTTCTACCGTTTTCTATTTCCGTGTCCGTTTCTCGCGTTTTCTCAATTTTTTTATCATTTCTGTCGCATTTCGCATTTTTCCGCTAAGGGTTGAGAATGGTTATTTACGAGAATCCGAGCAGGAGAGAATTTGTACCCGTTTGGTGGGCCCGCATTGAACATTTGTTTAAAATCGAATCAACCGGGGGCCCACATTGTGGGGCCCACATTGTGGGGCCCACGTTGTGGGGCCCGCGTTGTGGGGCCTCAGTGGGGCCTCTTGTGAGGCCTCTTATGAAGAGCAATGATGGTAGCTCTCCACTAAGACAACATGATGGGCCCTCCACTAAGAGCAATAATGATGGACTCTCCACTAAGAAACATGATGGGCCCTCCACTAAGAACAATAATGATGGATTCTCCACTAAGAAACATGATGGGCCCTCCACTAAGAGCAATAATGATGGATTCTCCACTAAGAAACATGATGGGCCCTCCACTAAGAGCAATAATGATGGGCTCTCCACTAAGAAACATGATGGGCCCTCCACTAAGAACAATAATGATGGATTCTCCACTAAGAGGGACAACATGATGAGCTTTCCACCAACATATCTCTCTCTCTCTCTCTTTCTCTCCCTATATATATCTCCCTTCCCATCCATATGAAAAGAGGAGAAAAAAAATAGATTCATCTTTCATTATCTCTTCCAATCACTCCCCCAATCCCTCTCTCTAAGATATTCTTCTTCCATTATCTCTTCAAAACACTCCCCAATCCCTCCCTCTAAGAGAAAGCGAAAGACGGCGGAGCGGATCGGCGGCGGCGATTTTTCTTGACTCTTGGATTGGGCGGAGATCTTCACCACAGGTAGGTACATTGTTTTTGAAATTTTTCCGAATTTTTCAGAATTTTTCCGCAAATCGTGTTTTAAAAATAGAAAACTCTTCAAAAAACATCTTTTGACAAAGAAAAATAAATTATATACTAAACAGACTCCAAAATTAATGAAATTTCGTGGAAAAATACTATGATACTGACACATTCTATCATGAATTTTTGAGAATTTTTGGATTTGGTTTGGTATATTATTTTATGTTTTCTTTGAAACTTATCAGATTTTGTGAGAATTTTTACTAACACCAGATCACCATTAAAACTCTTCAAATTTTTACAGTAGTCTTATATTCCATATTTCTTGTTACTGTAAAATTGTCAAGTGATTTGGATCTGGTTTCATATGGGATGTAGTGTTAATTCATAATCTGGTCTGCAAATTGTAAAATCCGAAATTGGTAGTAAATAGTCATTAAAATTTATGAAATTCTCCCAGCATGCTATGTTTATTCATATCTTATTTCTGTAGAAATTTCATGGAATTTAAATTTCTATTTCTTGTAGTTTCTGTGTTAATTTTGCAATCTGGTCATTTAATTGTTAAATCAAGATTAAATATGAATTGAACGTAAAAATCTGCAAAACTCATCCAGTAAGCTACATACATTCCCATCTTGCTTCTGTAGAAATTTAAACTCATTTCGAATTTGTTTGCAACAATTTCACTTGTAAAACCACTCATATGCTTAAAATTGATAAAATTCATTGAAAATTCGAAATTAATTGAAAATCATCCAAAAATCTCTAAAGGATCTTAAATTCTGTCACATCTTAACTCTTTAATCCATTGAAACAGAAATCTTAGGATCATTAGAATTCCTTGGAAAAATGGCTAGTGCATCCATAATCGTATACCAATTGCAACCGATCTTTGACAATTTGAATACTTAAGCTATAGCATGTTGTTGGCTCCGAGGTTACTGTCCACGGAAATCCTGAGATATGCCAGGCAATAAAATGTTATAACCTAAGTATTAAATTGCGCAAGGAAAGAGTGCACGATTCCCTTCCTTGGATGCTATTCTGGGCCGAAATTGGTAAACCCTAGAGCCATTGGTAATCCTCAAGTGTCCATAAATCGAAAATCCATGAAATCTGAAATTAATTAACTTCAAGAATTTGAATTGATTTGTCTCGAGTCTTCCGGAACCATTGGATTATGGTTTCCAATCTAAGAACCATTAGAGCCCAATTTAGGAACACTAGTGTCGTGCCGTGTCCTAGGTTTTAAGGAGTCCTAGAGTTAGGAGTCCAGCCTCATCACGGACGCTTGCTATGAATAGCAACCGTGCCATAGGTCTAGTTACACTAGTCACCCAATCTTTCCTTAGGACATGCCTAGTAAACTAGGATGTAGGCAAACCTGCATTAGTCTAAGGGACAACTTGCATTTAGATAAGAATCATATAGCATCTTAGATGAAATCCTAAGATAATAAAATCCTCAACTTGAATTAAATAATTTCTCCTAAAACTGTTGAAACAGTCAATCCAGTCTAGATCGGTGTCTTAGTTGAGATAAGCATATGTAGCTTAGCTTAGGTGCACCGAACTACGTCGACTCTGATCCCAGTGAGGCTTGGGTACGTAGGCAGCTTGGATGTCTGACGGCATACCACCCGCGAGTCGGCACCACAACAAATTGTGGTGTTTTGTATATTAATTTTCTTGTAAATACTTAATCAAATCAGTTAGGGTTTTCCATGAAATTAGAATTTTAGGAGAACTTTCACTTAGAATGAATCCAGACAAATTAATAAATCAAGATACACATCTAGGATTCACATTGAAATTAGATTCTAGGATGCATGTCACTTAGTTCGCACATTAACATAGAGTTGAATGAGCCATTTAAAATAAATTTAAAAGAGTTAACTTTTGGAATCGAAGACCGATTATCGGGCAGGAATGGTGCATGTGGCGGATAACTCCCCATACCTTCCATTCTCGTAACCAGGTAGCGAGTCTAGATTTCTGGTTAATTACGGGTCCTAGATCCCACATCTAGGTGGCGACTCTGTCAGTCTCTTTCGTGTGGAATTCGGATTGCCTTAGTGATCCCAAGTCCACAGGAAAGACGAATTCAAATCAATATTAAAATGCACACGCCAATCGCATGGGTACGAGAGACCAAGAGAGAGGCGCGGCGGCTCGCGCCCCACGCCCCTCTCACGGGATCATGTCCCACACTATGTTGCATGAAAATGATCTCCCTAGATACTTTTGGGCGGAAGCGGTTAGCACCGCTTACTATATCATCAATAGGGTATATATAAGGCCAATTTCTAAGAAAACACCTTATGAGCGTTGGAAAAACTTGAAACCAAATATAAGCTATTTTAGAGTGTTTGGATGTAAATGCTTCATCTTAAACATTAAAGATAATTTGCACAAATTTGATAAAAAGTCGGATGATGGCATATTCTTAGGGTATTCTTCACATAGCAAGGCATATAGAGTATTTAATAAAAGAACTCTAGTTGTAGAAGAATCCATGCATGTGACATTTGATGAGAGAGAGCCAACACCTCAAGAAATGCCACATGATGAGGATGAACCTATTGAACATCTATTACCTAAGACAAATGTTCCTTCCAATGCATCTACAAGTAATACATTGCCTAGTGAGGAAGTAGAAAATGTAGATGATGACTCATTGCCTAGGGATAGGAGAATATTGGTAGATCATCCTGAATCCCAAATCTTAGGTGATGCCACATCGTCGGTAAGAACTAGATCATACTATCGTAGTGTGAGCAATAACTTGGCGCTCCTATCCGAATTTGAGCCTAAGTCCATCAAGGAAGCCGAAAAGGATGAATATTGGTTGATGGCTATGCAAGAAGAGTTAAGTCAATTCGAAAGGAACAAGGTGTGGAGGCTAGTACCTAGACCTAGTGATCATCCAGTCATTGGCACGAGATAGGTGTATAGAAACAAATTGGATGAAAATGGAATAATCACTAGAAATAAAGCTAGGCTTGTAGCCCAAGGGTACAATCAGGAGGAGGGAATAGACAATGATGAGACATTTGCTCATGTTGCCCGTATGGAAGCTATTAAGATACTCTTGGCATATGCATCTCATAAAGGATTTAAACTATATCAAATGGATGTCAAAAGTGCCTTCCTAAATTGCTATATCCAAGAGGAAGTGTATGTTGAGCAACCTCCAGGTTTTGAAGACTTCAAACATCCAAATCATGTATTCAGGCTTGATAAAGCTTTATATGGATTAAAGCAAGCTCCTAGAGCTTGGTATGAGAGGTTGTGCACTTTCCTAGTTGAAAAGGGATTTGAGATGGGAAAGGTGGATAAAACACTATTTATCAAAAGAGAAAATCAAGATATCCTCCTTGTACAAATCTATGTAGATGACACCATCTGTGGCTCAACTAATCAAAAAATGTGTGACGAATTTGCAACTCTAATGAAAAATGAATTTGAAATGAGCATGATGGGTGAGTTAACCTACTTTTTAGGACTCCAAATTAAACAATACCAAAATGGGATATTTATAAATCAAGAAAAATATACAAAGGAGTTACTAAAGAAGTATGGCATGGATAGTAGTAAGACATCAAGAATTCCCATGAGTACAACTGCTAAGCTAGAAAAAGATGAATTTGGCAAATCTATAGATCAAAAGATGTATAGGGGTATGATAGGTAGCTTACTCTATTTGACAGCCAGCAGACCAGACATTATGTTTACTGTCTGTCTCTGTGCTCGTTTTCAATCGGATCCAAAAGAGTCTCACCTATCGGCAGTCAAGAAGATCTTCAAGTACTTAAGAGGAACCCAAAGTCTAGGACTGTAAATTTAAAAGATCATCTGCCTTCACTCTCATTGGATATTCAGATGCAGACTTTGCTGGATGTAGAGTGGATAGGAAAAGCACTAGTGGAACTTGTCAAGTCTTGGGAAAATCACTTGTTTCATGGTTTAGCAAGAAACAAAATTCAGTAGCTCTTTCCACAACAGAAGCTGAATATGTGGCAGCTGGAGCTTGCTGTGCACAAGTCCTATGGATGAAAAGCACATTGATGGACTATGCAATTAAAATGGAAAATATTCTCATCCAATGTGACAATACAAGTGCTATAAGTTTGACAAAAACCCTCATACAACACTCTAGAACAAAACATATTGAGATTATGCACCACTTCATTAGAGATCACTCACAAAAAGGGGATATTTGCTTAAAATATATCAACATTGAGGATCAATTGGCGGATATCTTTACAAAACCCCTTAGTGATGATAGAATATGTTATATCCGAAGTGCCTTAAACATTTGGAGTGCAGATCAAGTCAAAGAAATTGCCAAATAAATACTTTGTGCCTTTCACCAGCTTATCTATATAGTATTTATATATATCATCTTTGTTTGGTAGTATCTGCATGAATGAGATGTCAAATATTAATCTTAAAAATCACTCAATTGGTACTCTTAGCCTTCTTAGTTTTCTAAGTTGGAGAGGTACTTTCACTTTAATTAAAAATACCTAACAATTTGACATTTGTCAACATCTCAATCATGAACAGGTATATGTGCATTATTTGGTTAAATATATTTATACCATAAGCATTGATTTAGGGGGAGTACCTAACTCAATCTTCATTTACTCCTAAATTGATGTACATTTTAGTTCACCCTTTCTGTCGATGACAAAAGGGGGAGAAGTTTGAAATTGATTATCTATTCAATTGACTATACGCACCATATGCTTTTAATTGTTATAATTTATCTGTGTGCATATATTGAGGGGGAGTTCCAGCAATCACTTGCCTACTATGTCACTCCACACACACCTCATAATCAATTTTGTTTGTCATCATCAAAAAGGGGGAGATTGTAAGCCCAAGGGTCTACTCTCCTATCTTGTTTTCATGATTCTAAACATAATTGATTGTGTTACTGAATACTAATCAATTTGCCTTGAAGTGTTGTGTTTTAAGATAGGATTGATCAATTGAAGAAACCAACACACTACATGGTCATGCTTGAAGACGTACCAACACAAGAGTCAAAGGAGCTAAGTGGAGCTCATATCATCTCTCAAGCAAGCATACAAAAGATGGAAGATCAATTGAAGACCAAGACTAAAGAGAAGTTGAAGGTTACATAGGTATCATTGTACATCCTTTCTCTTTAGATTTTCAAGACAAGGCAAAGTGTTTTTTTAAAAGAGTTTTTCAAATACACTTAAGAACTTAAAATGGATTAGTGAATGGTTATATGGTGGACCAACATGTTGGGACCCTCATAAACATTCCAAAATTATCATAGGAGTTGAATTCTAAAAGCCAAAAATCAAACAAGCAATAAAAACACAAAATCTGCTGATTTTTAGGCTTCTCGAAACTCCGAGATTTTTCTTTTTAGGATTTCCTTTTTAGGAGGCTTATTCAGCCTTATGTTAGAGCAGCTCCTTTCTAGCGAGTCTTTGACTCATTTGTCATTCTTTCTTTTGATAGTGTTAGTGGAGAGTCTTTGACTCGTTTGTCCTCTTTTATGGTGTTATTAGAGAGTCTTTTACTCATTCCTCCTTTAAGTTGTAGTATTAGAGAGCCTTTGGCTCACTCGTCCTTTGGATGGTATTGTTAGAGAGTCTTTGATTCACTCGTCCTTTGATAGCGGTATTAGAGAGTCTTTGATTCATTTCCCCCTTTTCTATAGTTGTTTTTAGGAGCTTCTCCTTAGTGTTGTCGTTACTCTTGTTTGTTAGGGACTAGCACAGTCTCATTAGAGACTTACCTTTTGGGATTTTAGATCGTTGTCTTTATCCTTGATCATTAGTTTACCTTGTTTAGGGGTTTTCCCTATTTGCCATAGGGTTTTGCTTTGTATGTTCCCTCCGGTCTTTGACCAAAAGGGTGAAATCAGAATTTTAAAATCCAAAAATGTGTTAAAACATATAAAACTCAAAAACATTAGAAATTTAAAACATCAAAAACATTAAAAAAATATCAAAAGCCTTAAATCTTTTGAAGTGTTGAGTGTTTTAGAAGTAGTAATTAGGAGAGTTCATTTCGAACTACGTTGGCCTGATCCTCTTCCACGAGGTACGTAGTGCAGCTTGGGATACATATCCCAAGTCCAGCCAAACTTTGTAAATAAATGCTTTAACCCTTCTTCTTCAAAACTGTGTTTTCAAAAAAGATCTTCCTCTAGAGTTAGGAGTTTCTCCTAGATAGAAAGTTTTAGAGTTAGGAGTTTCTTTTGGTACGTTGTTTGATTGTTTGTTTGTTGTGTGCTTGTTTTAGAGTTAGGGGTCTGTCCTAGAGTTATAGGTGCGCCTCCGTCCGGTCAGTCGGTGATTCATATCGCCGAGTGATGACTAGAGTAGGATACGTTAGTTCACCCTTTGTTTTCCTTAGGAAATGCAGTCTAGTTACACATAGGTTGTAGGAACCACATGCATTAGCTTAGGGCTAATCTGCATTTAGTTAGGGCATATAGGGTGTCCTAAAATTCACAATTCACTGGAATTTAAATAATCGTACAAGAAACTTTAATAACTGGTCCGATCTTTTAGATCGAGTCTAGGATAGAGGGCTAGGTGTCTTAGGCATCATAGCTTAGAATAGGCGCGAAGAACTACGTTGCCTTGATTCTCGTGGAGGCGGAGATACGTAGGCTTCTTTGGATGAATATCAGACCATCCGAAGACCCGAGCTAATCGTTTAGAGTCTTAGGATTTGTTGTTTTGTTATTGTGTGTTTTGTTATGTTTTCTTACTTTCTTGTACTGATCCTATGCCTTTAGCTGTAGCATGCATGTGTTTGCACATCAGAACTTAGACACCAGTTAGACATGTCACTCACAACTTAGTTGTCATTAGGGGACACATCTTTTATCTTCCTTTATGTGTGCTTATTATTTCATCCTCGAGTCATGTATGATTAGGTAGACGTTCACTCAGGGATATTGGTTCCCATTTTACACGATTTTTACCCAAACTTCTTTGAAGTTATTGAAAATGGCATAAGAGACCAAGTGCTTGCACTCGGACGAATTGGAGGTGCTCTTTAGACCTTCTCCATTCGTAATCAGGCACAAACACATATATATTTCTGGTTATCCATTGCACAGATGATTTGATTTTAGGGTTCCATGGCATATCCATGGATGGCGACTGTGAGTTTATTTTAGGTATGTCTAGGTTTCGAGCCTTGGCTCCGGATCAAGACATATCTCTTTCTTTTTATATCGCCACTCGTGCTATGCTATGAGGGTGACAACCGTTTCGAGAGTTCCTTGGTAGAGCTCTCCTTCACACGTGGATGATCCTAAAGGGTGTTAGGGGCTCGTTCCCTCACCGCCATCGGATCGGGGTCCACAACAGTGTGAATAAAAAAGAGTATGCTAGTCTAATTGGTAGTTTAAGATATGCTACAGATTGCACTAGACCTGATATTGCATATGCTATTGGTTTGCTATATAGTATACTAGTTGTCCTAGTATAGAGCATTGGAATGCTATATTACATGTAATGAGATATCTTAAACGTACTATTACTAATGGGATTCAGTTTCAGAGATTTCCTGCTGTCTTGGAATGATTCAACGATGCGGATTGGAATACTTTGTCAGAAGATTCCAAAGCTACCACAGGTTACGTATTTACTATTGGTGGTGGTGTTGTCTCTTGGAGATCCAAGAAACAAACTATAATCGCTCAATCTACTATGGAATCAGAACTGATTGCTTTAACTTCTACTTGTGAAGAAGCTACTTGGTTAAAGAATTTTTTTATCTGACATATATGTGTGGTATAGACCTGTGTCTGCAGTTTTGATTTATTGTGACAGCATGACAGCCATTGGAAGAGTACAGAACAAGTACTATAATGAAAAGTCGCGACAGATCCGAAGAAAGCACAGTACTATGAGAGAGTTGATATCCAATGGCACAGTCACCGTTGATTTTGTAAGATCAGGTGACAACTTAGCAGATCCTTTAACTAAGGCCTTATCATGGGAGAAAAATCTGCTTTACATCGAGGGGGATGGAACTTAAGCCCATAAATGTGTAACTACCTATGATGTATACCCAATCTAGGGACTGGAGATCCCAAGAACTAGATTTTCAATGGGAAAAATGAGTCATAGAGTAATTGGTGAACGGAGCCACGATCATGCTAAATATGAGTTTATCTCGAAGTCCATCCCTATGGTGTAATCCAGCATGATACCCTGAAGCTTTTGTGAGGTTGGGTATTTTTACTCGTAATGAGATCTATAACTCATATGAGTGAGATGTCTAGGCTACAGGAACATCCTTGATAGACTCACAAAACATGTTTGCTAGGAAGTGGACCGCTTCCAAAGAGAATGTGGGCTTAAATCTCTTCTGCTTACATGGATACTGGGATGTGCACAGGGTCATAATGTGCCAGCTTGGAAGAACCAATAGAACACTTTAGCTTCATGTGTGTGGTGTATTTCTTTCTAGCCCCCAAGGATTGTAGTTCAAGACATAGTCACTTCAACTCCTGGCAGTTAGAAGACACTTACACTAAGTAAAGGTTCAAGACATAGTCACATTTATTATGCGTGTTGCTTCGCCGGTTGCCCAACACAAGTTATATTTTATTTTAAAATATTTTCTATTAAAATAAGTGGGGGATTGTTGGTATTTTAATACAAAAATAGCCCTTGTTGGTATTATACAAAGTTCTTTTGTTTACAAAAAGAAGCCACTTGGTTTTAGAAAATGGGTTTGCTCACTTCCTTCACAAAAGCGAATAGTCCCGTAATGGAAAGTGAAGAAAAGCTTCATGGGTTTATACAACTTTTCACTTCTTTAACTTTGTGGATGAGAAGAGAAGAAAGTGGGCCTTCGCACATGAGCCACCAAGTGAAGCCAATGGGCTTTTGGCTATACCACACGCGCGCCGCCCGGCCCGACTTGGCTCGGCCGGCCGCGCATGCAAGTCAAGGTTTTTCCATCCATCCCCTACATTTTAACTTTTGTTTTTGTCTGTTGAGCTTCCCTACCTTCGTCGTTATTGTTTAGGTAGGCCGGCTTACTGGAATGTCAATTAACTGGGTAAATAACGGCGCAGTTCTCTGCTAAGCCGGCGGACCGCCAACATACCTAATCGTTGTAACTATTGAGGAAGTGTCTCTTCGCATCTATAACATTTTTTAATGGCTCTTTTCTTAAATGTCGTCTTCACTCCATTAAATGGTGCATTAAATGGACATGTTTTGGTTTATAAAAGAGAAGGTTCTCTGTGTTTTTTATATACAACAAAACAACGAAAATTACTGTTTTCTTCTTGCTTTCTCTATTTTACTGTAAACAGAGATTTTTTCTTCTTATTTTATTTTACGTATTTTGTTGGGCAATTGGAGTGTTCGAGGATTCGAATCTCTCAGATCATGCAGTTCTTGGAAATCGACGGTGCGTCGGGCTGTTGTATCCTGCGGTGATTGCGGCCAGTAATCTACTGCATAGGAATTAGTTTCCGCATAAGCGCAAATTTACCTTAAAGAGAGCGACAAAGTTCATACCTCATCTCGCCAAATCGGAAAAGGTTTCACTAACATCGTTTGTTTAGTTGTTTCTGTCTCTCAACAGAAGTCTGGTAAGCCGTATTATTCTCTAAATCCACAACACTTGTAAAAGTTTGATGCCTATTAATGTGTTTGGTTACACAAAATCCAGGGAGGTTAGGGATTTTGTTTGGCATTTTGGTGTACAAAATTCCTCGTTTGGTTGCCAACATAGCATTGAACTCCGTTGAAACTCCTTGAGATGTCTCCTAAGGCCCTGTTTGGTTGCCAAAAACGTGGAAGACGGCTCGGCATTTCCCAGAATATGAAACGCTAGATGTTGTTTGGTTGCCAAATTTGAGTTCAAATTCCATTTGACTCAAAGACATGGAGAGGACATCATTATTAGCTTTTTTCCTAGGTGACGCCTACATGACGGACTTGTCCCCTCTACTACTCTTCCAATGGAAAAACTCTATTTTGGTGGATTTTAGATGGGAGAAGCGTAGAATATGTCTTATCTTGTATAATCATTGCAATTTTTTCGCTCTCTTTCTCTTCTCTTTCACTCTCTTCCACTCCCTTTTTTATAATGGCACCCCTACACTTTCCACGTGCCTTCTATGCGCAACCAAACGCTACTACCACCCTTCCCCTTTGACTACCGTTGTTCCCCTAGACAACTCTACACATCTTCCATGCTTGTCACCCATCCTTTTGACTACTTCTTCTGGTACTCTCCTTGGCAACCAAACAGAGCCTAAGTAATTATTACAAGTCTGTTGAGGTGGCATTCTTTTCTTTTCTTTTCTTTTCTTTTCTGTTTTTGAAAGATGACTTCTACTAAGACCAAAGAAGGTTACAATAATAAGGGGACAAGTGGTCCACATGATGGAAGGCGTAGGACCCTATCCACCCCGAAATTTTATTAAAATAAAAAAGGTTTGCTTGGCTGGCTCCTATCACGTTAAAGTCTTATATGTGGTGTCCACATAATGATCGAAAAGCTCCCGTCATGCTTAATAAGTAATGCGATCTGGCGACGCAATTAATGGCAACCATGAACTCTATAGTTTCGCATGAGGACATCAAGATCACCGATCTTGTATTTTGATGGGGGCACTCCTCACTTTATTAAAAGTACAGTATGGCCCCACCATAAGATGATCCAAACCGTCTATTAGATAGACCACATTCTAAATAGGTTGTTCCTCAAAACTTATTTCCATAGGTTGATCATAACCCTCCGATCAATAGAGGGTTAGGATCAACCCTCTAACATTCAGATCGGAGGGTTAGGATCAACCTATGTAAATGACTTTTGAGGCACAACCTATTTAGGCTGTCGCCCATCTAATGGACGGTTTGGATCATCCTATGGTGAGGGCCATACCGTACTTTTAATAAAGTGAGGAGTGCCCTCATCAAAATACAGTAGTTCTGATAACATTTGCCTATTTTATTGGTGGAATCCCAAAAACAGGGGTTATTGATCGAAGGCCCGGGATCATTTGATCTAATATTGAAAGAGAGCAGGTGACTCAACATGGACTCTCTTTCTCCATATCCCTATTACTGATCACATTCAAAAGAGATGAAATTATGGGTGGTTTTCATCAGCACCCACTTCAATAAAATTAGTATTCTCCTTCACATATGGGTGAACCGTGTGGCGTCATGTTAGACCGAAAATCGGTAACAGGTACAGCAGTGACGTAAGAGCTGAGCTGGATAACCAAAGGAGCTGAGTCTTGGGGGACCGGAGTGAACGAGTAGTGAAGTGGCTAGAAGCGAGTCCTGCTATGAGGGCTGAGTCCTGCACAAGGCAAGCGAGGTCAGAAGACCAACCCGGATTTTACTCCGAACAGGCCCTTCGACACTCAAGTCAGTATGAGCAGGAGTGAAGGGGAGAAGTCTAAGAGTTTGGGTGGAGAGGGTTTTTTTGCATTACCCATTGGTCTGAGCTTTGATCCCCTATTTATAGGGGAAAACCTGGTGAGGTGTCCAGGACAGGTGGCGGCCTGTGAGAGGCTGGAGTTCACCTACTCCAGGACAGGTGGCGGCCTGTGAGAGGCTGTAGCTCACCTACTCCAGGACAGGTGGTGGCCTGTGAGAGGCTGGAGTTCACCTGCTCCAGGACAGGTGGCGGCCTGTGAGAGGCTGGAGTTCACCTGCTCCAGGACAGGTGGCGGCCTGTGAGAGGCTGGAGTTCACCTGCTCCAGGACAGGTGGCGGCCTGTGAGAGGCTGGGATTTTTACACCCCATCAGTTGCCCCCCAGTTTTCCAAGTCATTGAGGGACTTGGGAAAGTGTGATCAATCGTTTCTCTGAATGGGTAGGCGTTGTCTGGGAGTGAATCGGGGAATTCAGTCTGGAGGTCCAGTCCGGAGTCCGGCTGGAATTGGTCTGGGAGTCCAGTCCAGAGTCCGGAGTTCGGAGTCCGGGGTACGGAGTTCGGAGTCCGGAGTACGGCTTCCACCGGACTGATTTTGACGTTTTGTAGGACGCGTCGTATTCAGTCCGGAGTTCGGAGTTCGGAGTTCGAAGTACAGCTTCCACCGGACTGATTTTGACGTTTTGTAGGGCGCGTCGTATTCAGTCCGGAGTTCGGAGTTCGGCTTCCACCGGACTGATTTTTGTCGTCTTGCGCCCAGTCCGATTCGGACCGGACTGCTTTTTGTCGTTTTGCTGAAACGCGTTACATCCAGTCCGGCTGGGGCCGGACAGATTTTTGTCGTCTTGCGCCCAGTCCGGTTCGGACCGGACTGTTTTTTGTCGTTTTGCTGAAACGCGTTATATCCAGTCCGGCTGGGGCCGGACTAATTTTAGTCGTCTTGCGCCCAGTCCGGTTTGGACCGGACTGCTTTTTTTCGTTTTGCTGAAACGCGTTATATCCAGTCCGGCTGGGGCCGGACTGATTTTTGTCGTCTTGCGCCCAGTCCGGTTCGGACCGGACTGTTTTTTGTCGTTTTGCTGAAACGCGTTATATCCAGTCCGGCTGGGGACGGACTGATTTTTGTCGTCTTGCACCCAGTCCGGTTCGGACCGGACTGCTTTTTGTCGTTTTTCTGAAACGCGTTATATCCAGTCCGGCTGGGGCCGAACTGATTTTTGTCGTCTTGCGCCCAGTCCGGTTCGGACCGGACTGCTTTTTGTCGTTTTGCTGAAACGCGTTATATTCAGTCCGGCTGGGGACGGACTGATTTTTGTCGTCTTACGCCGAGTCCAGTTCGGACCGGACTGTTTTTTGTCGTTTTGCTGAAATGCGTTATATCCAGTCCGGCTGGGGAAAATCCAGTACGGAGCACGGAGCACGGAGTACGGAGCACGGAGCACGGAGCACGAAAATTTCTTCTGGAGATGCGAGTTTTTACGCGCGCAGGGACACGCGCATGTTTGACCGTATTCTTGAGTGGGAGAATGTGTCTGTCATTAATAAGGGACACGTGGCGCTATTTGAGTGCTCTCGAGATGCGTGCATCGCATTTATTGCCCCACCGCCTCTGAAAAGTTATAAAAGGAGGTTTTCCCCTTTCATTTTTTACTTTTCACTTTTTATCTTCTTTTCTGTTCTCTCTCTGTGAGCTCGACTTCGCAGTTCGTAGTTGGAGTTGCGCACGGGTTCGACGAGCTCTACTCACCGGTATTCCTCTCAGCCCTTCTCTTTACTACATGTCTGATAGTAGTTCCCGTTCTGAGTCCGGTACGGAGTCCTCCACTAGTAGTAGTTCAGAATTTAGGCCGCCTCAGGAGCCTGTAATGGCTGAGTTATCCGCTAGGATAGACCTCGTAGATAGCGACGACGGAGGGGTCAGGGACGAAGTGATATTAGACTTGAACACCACCCCACTCCCGACTGGTAGTCTCCCCCGAGCAGAAGGAAGTGTTGAAAGCGACGTTGTTGAGGCGTCCACAACATTCCTTCCTGGCTGGGCGGTGGAGGTGATCGCTAGAGCGCGAATGGAGGCCAACTCAAAGTACAACCTGCGAGCTTTGGTCGAGGAAAATTACCTCACAAGGTCCATGTTGGGGGACATTAGAGACAAGTACTGCGTGCCCCCAAGATTTGAACTGAGGGCAGCTATAGAGGGAGACAGAGCCTGTAACGAGAGCCAGGATCTCTGTATCTACGAGGAGTCGCTGAGGGCGGGACTCCGATTTCCTTTGCACCCATTTTTCGCAGCGGTGCTTCGATACTACGGACTGGCCCCAGCCCAAGTAGCTCCGAACTCATGGAGATTACTGACTGGGTTCTTATATCTCGTCCACGGCCGGTTAGAGAGGAGCGTGACTTTGTCGCTATTCCGTGCTTGTGCACATCTGAAGAGGCATAAGGAAGGGGGCTGGATTTACATCATCCAGCGCCCTGAGCTAAAAATCATTACCGGCATCCCCTCGTCGATACATTCGTGGAAGAATAGGTTCTTCTACATCGAGGATAAGGAGGCCAGTGAGCCCTGGCCTGTCCCTCTAGTGTGGGACACTCCGGACACTTCCAAATTAAGTCGAAAGCCGCTCCTCGAGGGTGAGGATAGAGAGACTTTCGCCTTGATGCGGAAGGAGGTTGAGCAATCGGGCCTTATCCGCTGTGCAGAGTTTTCAGGAGAGGAGATTCTGGTTGGGCTGGGCGTGAGTGCCGCGACTCCAGAACGTATGTAGCTAGACCTGTTTTTAGAATTTGTTTACTTTTGTATACTTGCTTCTGACTGCTTACTTGCTTTGCAGAGATGAAGAAACAGTCAACAGTTGAGAAAATAAGACAAGGAGCCCAGCCGCAGGCACAGGATGGTGCTACGCAGGCACTACAGGAGCGCCAGAAGAGAAAGGCGGCTGAACTGGCAAGTCCGGCCCCATCACGAGGCACTCCTCCACCCCCAGCTCAGAGGGCCAAGACTACAGTGAAGCTAGTAGGCCCCTTTGCCCAGGGTGGTGGCTCTTCTAGGTCCGGTGGTGCCTCTACTGGAACCGGTTCTGGAGCCCGTCCTCCTATGGCGCTGAGTGAGAACGTTTTTCGGCCCAATTGGGCCGTTCTGAAGGACGATACTGCCCTAGGCAAGAGCCGAGTAGCAGGGGAGATCATGAGCAAGTGTCTGTTGCGGAAGGACAAGCAACTGGTCCTTCGTGAGCCGCCAGCTACAGGGGAGGAGGCGGTGTTGTCTTCGCTTTACCAGGTAAGGAAAAGATGTAGTTTGCTAGCTTTCTGTCCATTTTCCTTTTGTCTATACATCGCTGATGCTTGCTCCTTTCTGCAGATCTCACTATACTACAATGATCTCAAGGAGAAGAGTAAGAAGTTCTCCGAAGCCATCACCGCATCTGAAGAGGTGAACGGAAAGCTGGCCACTGAGGTCAAGGAGCTCCAGACGAGTATCGGGCGAGTGGAAGTTGAGAAGAAGCTGCTGGTGGATGATCTGGCCCTAGAGAGGCAGAAGCTGGATAAGGCTGCCGAGGCCATGAGCGCCCAGAGAGAAAGAGCCAAGGAGAGGCAGAATGTCGCAGTGAAGGCGGCTGTAGAAGAGAAAGAGGCCGAGCTCTTCAGCCTATCGAGTGAGGCTTATAGTCTTGGGTACTACGACTGCCTCCAGGAGCTCCAGGCGTGCAATCCAAACTTAGTGATGGAGAATATGACTCTTCCTGCCAGGCCGAAGATTACTGATGAGGAGCCAGATTCTGCTGCTAATGCTCCTGCGGACATTACCTCTCTTCCAGATGCTTAGTATTTTTCTGTTTCATTTTGTAATGGTCCTTGAGACCCTGGAATTTTTTACAGTCTTTTGAGGTTAATTTTGTAATGGCCCTCGAGGCCCTACACTTTGATTAATGAAATCGTACTTGTTCTATTCTGTTTTCTTTGTCTCTAATAAGCTTTAACTGAGTGACTTGCTCGACTTGCCCTTTAGTTTTGATAACCTGGGACCAAGACTGTTGATGGCCGAATTTCGACGAACCGGGTTTCCAGCGAGTACCCAAGTGTAAGAACTGGGTTTCTAGTGAGTACCCTAGTTTAAGAACTGGGTTTCTAGTGAGTACCCAAGTTTAAGAACTGGGTTTCCAGTGAGTACCCTAGTTTAAGAACTGGGTTTCTAGTGAGTACCCTAGTTTAAGAACTGGGTTTCCAGTGAGTACCCAAGTGTGGGTTTCCAGTGAGTACCCAAGTTTTGTGAACTGGGTTTCCAGTGAGTACCCAAGTTTAAGAACTGGGTTTCCAGTGAGTACCCAAGTTTTGTGAACTGGGTTTCCAGTGAGTACCCAAGTTTAAGAACTGGGTTTCCTGTGAGTACCCAAGTTTTGTGAACTGGGTTTCCAGTGAGTACCCAAGTTTTGTGAACTGGGTTTCCAGTGAGTACCCAAGTTTTGTGAACTGGGTTTCCAGTGAGTACCCAAGTTTAAGAACTGGGTTTCCAGTGAGTACCCAAGTTTTGTGAACTGGGTTTCCAGTGAGTAAGGGTAAAACTGAGTCTGCAAAAAAAATTATTTATTCATAATAACAAATTTACAAAGTCACCTTACGCCGGACAGTTTGACTATTGATAATATCTCTTGAGATTTTTGGAGTTCCATGCGTGGGGTAATAAGTACTCCTCCATTTTCCCTAGCTTGTAGCTTCCTGGGCGGATAACTTCTTTCACCCGATACGGCCCTTCCCAAGTCGGGGAGAGTTTTCCGACTTTCGTCGGTTGGGAGACGGCTGCCTTTCTCAGGACCAAATCCCCTGTCCTGAATTCTCTGGGACGAATCTTGGAGTTGTGATAATTAGATACCCTCTGCTTGTAAGCAGCGACTCGGATTCGAGATTCTTCCCGGATCTCTTCTAGCAAGTCGAGATTGGCGCGGAGCCCGTCGCTGTTAAGCTGCTCATTAAAGCTGGTGATTCTGGGAGATGGAGCGCCTATATCAACCGGTATCACAGCCTCAGTACCAAAGGAGAGGTTGAACGGTGATTCACCAGTTGTCGTACGAGGAGTAGTGCGATATGCCCATAGAACGTGATAGAGCTCATATGCCCATCGACCAGCTTTTTCATCCAGTCTCTTCTTTATCCCCTGAAGCAGGATTCTATTAGTCACTTCCGTTTGCCCATTGGTCTGGGGGTGAGCCACCGAAGTGAACCTCTGCTCAATCTTTAGATCGGAGCAGAACTTCTTAAAGTTCCGGCAGTCGAACTGTTTGCCGTTATCCGTTATCAAGGCACGGGAAATCCCAAATCGGCAAACTACTGATTTCCAGAAGAAGTTCTGCACATTTTGCTCTGTAATCTGTGCTAGAGGTTCTGCCTCCACCCACTTAGTGAAATAGTCGATCGCCACTACCACGAACATGCGCTTTCCAGAGGCCGGTGGGAAAGGGCCCAGGATGTCCATCCCCCATACTGCGAAGGGGAGTGGACTAATAATTGGAGCCATTGCTACAGCGGGCTGGTGGATGGTGGGAGAGAACTTCTGACACCTCTCACACCTTTTAACCAGACTCAGTGCATCCTGCCTTATGGTAGGCCAATACAGTCCTCTGAGCAGCACTTTTATCGCCAGGACTTTGCCCCCCAGATGTTCTCCGCAAATTCCTTCATGAGTCTCCTGCAGTGCATACGCGGCGTCGCTCGGTCTCAAACACTTCATATATGGGAGAGTATAGGATCTTTTATACAAGATGTCACTGCTGAGGGAGAATCGGGCAGCTCTCTGTATCACCTTGCGGGCTTCCTTCGTATCCTCCGGGAGTCTAGCGTCGCGCAGATAACCCATGATCTCATCCATCCAGCACGGCTCATCTTCCACCTGCATGACTTCCATGGCTTTACTTTCGATGCTAGACCTTTGTAGGAACTCCATGTGTATGCTTCCGAGAGTAGTATATCCAGAGGAAGCCAGTTTTGACAACACGTCGGCTTTGGCATTTTCTGTTCTTGGTACCCTGATGACTTCGAAACTTGCAAACCGGCTGGAAAGTTGGCGAACCTTGGCGAGGTACTTAATCATACGCTCGTCTCGAGCTTCGTAGACCCCTTGGATCTGGTTTGCTACCAGCTGCGAGTCACAGTATGCTTTTAATTTCTGGGCGCCGGTCTGAATTGCTAGGCTCATTCCGACAAGGAGGGCTTCATATTCTGCCTCATTGTTGGATGCACGGAATCCGAATCTCAGGGCGTAATCCGCAGTGAACTCATCAGGTCCAGTGAGGATGAGGCCGGCTCCACAGCCGTTTTTATTTGAAGATCCGTCGACATATACTTCCCAAGTCGGTGTGCTGGTTATGGAGTACTGCTCGGCTGACGGTGGCCTGATTTCCGTCTGAATTTCCTCTGCTATACGTTCTTCAGGAACTGCTCTTTCTGCAACTGGGAGCTGTACTGCTTCAGGATCGGCGACCTGCTGGGGGATGGTGCATTCAGCTACGAAGTCTGCCAATACTTGGGCCTTGATGGCTGGCCTAGGTGCGTACTGGATATCGAACTCGCTCAGCTCCACGGCCCACTTCACAAGTCGCCCGGAGATATCTGGTCGATGGAGTACTTGCCGGAGTGGCTGATCAGTCAAGACTTTTATGGTGTGGGCTTGAAAGTAAGGTCTTAACTTCCTGGCCGCCATTACTAGCGCGTAAGCCAATTTCTCGACCCGCTGGTACCTTATTTCTGCGTCGTGAAGAACCTTGCTAACATAGTAGATAGGATTTTGCTGTCGATGTTCTTCGCGGACGAGGACAGCTGCCAGAGCCGTGGAGCTAATGGAGAGATACAGAAATAGCTCCTCACCCGGCTCCGGCTTTGTTAGGAGTGGTGGGGAAGACAGGTACTTCTTCAATTCCTCGAATGCGGTTTGGCATTCCTCCGTCCAGGGCGCGGCCTTCAGTCCTTTGACCGCACTAAAGAAGGGCAGGCACCTTTCTGCTGATTTCGAGATAAAGCGTCCCAGTGCGGCTATCATTCCCGTGAGCCGCTGGACTTCTCTGATAGTTTTTGGAACAGTGAGCTCCATCACAGCTTTGATATTCTCCGGGTTTGCTTCTATCCCTCGCTGGCTTACCATGAATCCTAAGAACTTCCCTGAATTGACACCAAATGTGCACTTGGTGAGATTAAGTTTCATGTTGTGCTTTTTCAGGACCTGAAACGTTTCCCTGAGATCAGATACATGATCCTGCGCATTGCGACTCTTGACCAGCATATCGTCCACATAGACTTCCATGTTACGGCCGATCTGGTTCTGAAAAAGTCTGTTCACCAGCCTTTGGTAAGTAGCTCCGGCATTTTTGAGGCCAAAGGGCATAACTCGGTAGCAATAAGTCCCTTGATCTGTAACGAATGAGGTCTTTAGTATATCTGACTCGTACATCCTGATCTGGTTGTATCCGGAGAAGGCGTCCATGAAGCTCAACAATTCGTGACCCGCCGTGGCGTCAATGAGCTGGTCGATCTTCGGGAGTGGATAGCTGTCCTTAGGACAAGCCTTATTCAGGTCGGTGAAGTCGACGCAGGTCCTCCATTTTCCATTTGCCTTCTTGACTAGGACTACATTTGCCAACCAGTCCGGATACTGTATCTCGCGAATGAAGTCAGCTTTCAAAAGCCTCTCTACTTCTTCTTTTATTGCCTGTCGCCTTTCAAAAGTGAAATGTCTCATCTTCTGCTTGACCGGTCTACAGGTCGAATCGACGCCGAGTCGGTGGGTGCTGATCTCTGGGTCAATGCCTGGCATATCAGCAGGAACCCATGCAAAAACATCTGCATTCTCTTGGAGAAATTCAGTAAGCTGATGCTGAATACTACTGCTGAGAGAGGAACCGATTAGAGCCACCTTCTCACTATCTTCTGGGCATAGTGGGATGGAGATGAGATCTTCAGCGGGTTGGTTCCCCCTGAGTACGTCCCTTACATCAAGCAGTTCGATTGGCAGTGATTCCACTGCATTTTTACCTTTGAGTGTCATCGCGTAGCACTCCCTGGATTGAGGTTGATCTCCTCGAACTTCCCCCATGCCATTGGGGGTTATAAACTTCATTTTTTGGTGGTAGGCCGAGGCCACTGCACGGATCAGGTTCTGGCCAGGCCGTCCCAGGATAGCATTATAGACCGAAGTGGCTCTTACTACCAGGAAGTTGACCATGGCGAACACTTGGCAAGGTGGCTCTCCAACAAGGACTGGAAGCTCAATCTGTCCTTCTACTTTCACAACCTCTCCTGAGAAGCCAAACAGATCGGAGTTCGCCGGCTTCAAACGGTCGTCGCCTATCATCATCTTCTGGAAGGCGTGATAGTATAAA
This sequence comes from Tasmannia lanceolata, assembly GCF_043159265.1. Taxonomy (NCBI): domain Eukaryota; kingdom Viridiplantae; phylum Streptophyta; class Magnoliopsida; order Canellales; family Winteraceae; genus Tasmannia; species Tasmannia lanceolata. The sequence continues at coordinate 5,819,821 of NW_027518721.1, forward strand.
ATGTCCGCCGAACTCCCATTGTCCACGAGGATTTTCTTCACCTCCCAGTTGGCAACGAGCATGGTTAAAACCAGTGCATCGTCGTGGGGTGGGATAAGGTTGTCCAGATCTGCATCTGAGAAGGAGATCTCATTCTCCGTTCTCGTCTTTTTGCTGGCTGTGTGCACGGCGTTAACTCGTCGCGCAAATGCTTTGCGGGCAGCAGAGGATGTGCCCCCGGCGGCTGGTCCACCCATTATTGTACCGATGACCCCCCTTGGCTAAGATCGAGTTGCCTCCTGCTGCGTACTGGGCGGCTGTGATCTTCGAGGACTGCGGCCTCGGGGGCTCTTCTCTCTTCGTTCTTGCTTGCGGCCGTCAGTTCGAATATACTTTTTCAAATAACCGCGGCCGATCAGCTGCTCAATTTCCTCTTTGAGCTGCCAACACTCATCCGTGTCGTGGCCGTGGTCCTTGTGGAAGCGACAGTATTTTGAGGGATCTCTTATGTTCCCTTTGGAGATCATTCTCGCAGGCCACTTTACGAATTCCTCTTCGCTGATGACAGCCAATATATGTTTTCTGGAAGTGTTGAGGGGTGTGAAGTTCTCTCCTCTCCTTTGAGGAGGCGGAGACTTCTCTCTCCGGGGAGGTTTATCCTCCCTGCGTTGCTTAGGGAGATTCTTCTCTTCAGAGGTTATCCTCCGATTTGAATTAAGGGCTGCCAGTGTTTCCTCCACCGTTATGTACTCCTCTGCCCCGGCCATGAGATCCGCCAGTGAGTGCGGATTTTGTCGCGCTACAGCCCGACGGGAGTCGTTAGACCTGGCACCCGCAAGGAGCGCATTCATAGCTGTTGAGGGATCTAAATTGGGCACCTGAAGTGCCTCCCTGTTGAAGCGGCGGACGAACACTTTCAGAGGCTCATTGTCGTCCTGCCGCAGAGCCATCAGGGATGCTGTCGTTTTCTTCGGCCTGCGGCTGCTCATGAAGTGGCGTACCAGATCCTCTCCGAAATCATCGAAATTGCTGATGGAGTTCGGTTTGATCCTGGAGTACCAGTCTCTTGCCGCGCCAGTTAGCGTCGTTAGAAACGCTCTGCAAATGAAGCCGTCGGAGGCGCCGTGGAGGAGCATCATTGTTCTGAATGTCTCCAAATGGTCGACGGGGTCAGTGGTCCCGTCGTACTGCGGGACAGCGGGCATTTTAAACCCTCTGGGTGCTGGAGCACCCAGGACATCATCAGTGAACGGCGTTCTGCTTGGCCCTGGAGGCGGGCCGGCTCTGGTCCTTCGCCAGTTCCTCTATCCGGTGATCCATTTCCTCCATTCTCTGTAGGAGCGGATCCGTTCTATGTTCCGCGGACCCGATTCTTCCCATTGATCGGCTTACCGCGGAGCCGGACTGGCTCTCCGGACTCCTTCGACGAGACCGGGACTTCACTGGTGGAGCACGGTCTTCATGAGCTCGGGGCCTTGGTGCGGACCGGGACCGTGACCTCTGACGGCGGTAAGGTTCTGCTCGGGCATGCCTCGCTGTGAGGTGATGGACTTGTCTAGTGGAGTGGTGAGTTCGATCCTCACCATGGCGCGACGACTCTCCCCTGTGGATATCTGGCCTTCCTTGGACAGACCGCGGAGCCTCTGGGGGAGGTTGTGAAGGCGTCTGAAGCAGTTGCTGGTACTGCCCAACTAGAGCTGTCATCTGTTGAAATAGAGCTTGAACTTGCTCCGGAGTGGGCAGGGGATTCAGATGCTCTGAGCTAGCAGGGCTCTGCTCAGCTGTAGCAGAGGCCGCCACTACCAGCGAGGCGATTCGTTCATTTCGGGTCCTGCGAGGCAGCACGGCTTGATCAGTCCGTACAGCTGGTACACGCGCATTCTTGCGCCCTGCCATTTTTTGTGAGATGTTTGAGAACGGCTTTTAGTTATGCGGTCCCACGGATGGCGCCAATCTGTTTGACCGAAAATCGGTAACAGGTACAGCAGTGACGTAAGAGCTGAGCTGGATAACCAAAGGAGCTGAGTCCTGGGGGACCTGAGTGAACGAGTAGTGAAGTGGCTAGAAGCGAGTCCTGCTATGAGGGCTGAGTCCTGCACAAGGCAAGCGAGGTCAGAAGACCAGCCCGGGTTTTACTCTGGACAGGCCCTTCGACACTCAAGTCAGTATGAGCAGGAGTGAAGGGGAGAAGTCTAAGAGTTTGGGTGGAGAGGGATTTTTTGCATTACCCATTGGTCTGAGCTTTGATCCCCTATTTATAGGGGAAAACCTGGTGAGGTGTCCAGGACAGGTGGCGGCCTGTGAGAGGCTGGAGTTCACCTACTCCAGGACAGGTGGCGGCCTGTGAGAGGCTGTAGCTCACCTACTCCAGGACAGGTGGTGGCCTGTGAGAGGCTGGAGTTCACCTGCTCCAGGACAGGTGGCGGCCTGTGAGAGGCTGGAGTTCACCTGCTCCAGGACAAGTGGCGGCCTGTGAGAGGCTGGGATTTTTACACCCCATCACGTCATATGCGTAGACCATATCTCAACGTAAAGCACTATCTTAACTTGATTCATCTCGTTAAAAAGTGTGGGAGCAGTTTGTCTAAAATTAGAAGGATGAGTACATCTAGCCCTCCCCAGACCCCGAAATGGTGGCCTGGGGAGCCTCCTGTACTGGGCCGCCCTTTCTATATACAGATGCATCAAAAGGTTTTTTTCTTAAAAGACAATCAATACTACTGTTGTGCTGGCTAATGGGAGAAGAGGCTGAAACCACAAAAAGAAAACAAAGGGAGATGGAAGCACAAGTCTGCAAGTCGTGGGATCTTGGGCTGATAAAAAAGAGGCTGGAAAAGGAGATTCCAACAGAGGGATATGTAGGGGACTGCTCTCTACACAGAAGAAAAATGAGAGTATAATATGAAAGAGGAACCAGTTCCTGCATATAGCCTTTCAATAGGGAACCACATTTTTTACCCCGGAACCACTAGGGAACCACATTTTATACCCCAGAACCATTAGGGAACCACATCTTATACCCCGGAACCACTAGGGAACGTCATTTTCTACCCCAGAACCACTAGGGAACCACATTTTATACCCTGGACCACTAGGGAACCCTGCCTTACACTCCGAGTCGGAAGTCCGAACCAATGGTTGGACTCCGAATGGAAGCCAGTAGAAATGGCAAATCAATTGGTTTCCGTCAGAAATCCGAAGGTTGGTTCGGACTTCTGAGTCGGAAGTCCGAAACAAACGTCGGAAACCAGTAGAAACGGAGCTTTATCGCGTTGGCAATGGAGTTTTTTTTTTCCAAAACTACAATGGCAATGGAGCTTTATCACGTTGCAAATGGAGTTTTTTTTCAACACTACAATGGCAATGGAGCTTGGAAACGTAGGTAATGGAGTTTTTTTTTTTTGGAAACTACAATGGCAATGGAGCTTGGATAACTTGCCAATAAAGTTCTCACGTTGGAAAAGTTTAAGGCTCTGTTCACTTGTTTTCTAGCTGCAGGAAAAGAATCTGACGTGGAGAACTGGAAAAGAAAGGAAAAGAATCTGTGAGAAAATTCCTTTTGTGAGAAAATTTCGTTGTTCACTTGGCCGAGAAAGGAAAAGAAAGTATGCAGGCAAAGTGGTTTTCTCAGGAAAGTGATTTTCTCACCCTTTTGGTGAGAAAATTTAGAGGAAAAGTGCAAGAAAGTTGGTTTTCCATGTTATTATTTATATTTTCCACCTGTGTAATTATACTTTCCCGAGAAAACAAGTGAACAGCGGAAAATGTCAAATCATGTCCAATCACAATCACGGAAAAATTTGGCTTACTTTCTTCTCCTTTCCTTTCTCAAGAAGGCAAGTAAATAGAGTCTAAGGGAAGAAGAAAACAAAAAGGTGATGGGAAAAGCAGGGGGGTATATTTGTCTTCAAACCCAAAATTTCGTACCTGACAGCCCCTCTTTTATAAATTTAAAATCCCTACCCTTTGTTCCCGGTATAAGTAAAAGTTGAAATTTTTTTAATAATTTTCCCAAATAAAAAGGGTTTGCTAGGTTGGGTCCTATCACATTAAAGTCTGAGATGTGGTGTCCACATAATGGTCGAAAAGCTCCCGTATGCTTAATAAGTAATGCGATCTGGCGACGCAATTAATGGCAACCATCAACTCTATAGTTTCGCATGACGACATCAAGATCATCGATCTTGTATTTTGATGAGGCCACGCCTCACTTTATTAAAAGTACAGTATGGCCCCACCATAAGATGATCCAAACCGTCTATTAGATAGACCACATTCTAAATAGGTTGTTCCTCAAAACTTATTTCCATAGGTTGATCATAACCCTCCGATCAATAGAGGGTTAGGATCAACCCTCTAACATTCAGATCGGAGGGTTAGGATCAACCAATGTAAATGACTTTTGAGGCACAACCTATTTAGGCTGTCGCCCATCTAATGAACGGTTTGGATCATCCTATGGTGAGGGCCATACCGTACTTTTAATAAAGTGATGAGTGCCCTCATCAAAATACACTAGTTCTGATAACATTTTCCTATTTTATTGGTGGAATCCTAAAAACAAGGGTGATTGATCGAAGGCCCGGGATCTTTTGATCTAATATAGAAAGAGAGCAGGTGACTCAACAAGGACTCTCTTTCTCCATATCCCATTACTGATTACATTCAAAAGAGATGAAATTGTGGGTGGTTTTCATCACCACCCACTTCAATAAAATTAGTATTCTCCTTCACATATGGGTGAACCGTGTGGCGTCATATGCGTAGACCAAATCTCAACGTAAAGCACCATCTTAACTTGATTCATCTCGTTAAAAAGTGTGGGAGCTAAAATTAGAAGGATGAGTACATCTAGCCCTCCCCAGACCCCGAAATGGTGGCCTGGGGAGCCTCCTGTACTGGGCCGCCCTTTCTATATACAGATGCAGCAAAAGGGTTTTTTCTTAAAAGACAATCAATACTACTGCTGTGCTGGCTAATGGGAGAAGAGGCTGAAACCACAAAAAGAAAACAAAGGGAGATGGAAGCACAAGTCTGCAAGTCGTGGGATCTTGTGCTGATAAAAAAGAGGCTGGAAAAGGAGATTCCAACAGAGGGATATGTAGGGGACTGCTCTCTACACAGAAGAAAAATGAGAGTTTAATATGAAAGAGGAACCTGTTCCTCCACATCAAGAGGGGACCAAGAGAAGAAAAATCATTAATGGTTAGCAGCTGTTGCTTCCATGAGATGAAAACCGTAGATGGAGCCAGGAGGCAAAGACCATGGATGGGAAGGCTGCGGCTTCCATGTTGCCGAGACATTGCAGCCGCAGATGTTTCAAAAGAGGATGCTCACAGTCTGTCCATAGGGCTGTTTTGGCAAGGGCTTATGCCGCGCTCAAGAAAATACATGTTGGTTTGTCGTGGTTCTGCAACCCTTCGTTGGTTGAGGAAGAGAAAACAGATGCAATCTATGCTGTGACCAATTGTCAAGATATCCCTAACCAAGAGGCTGCCCTCTATCTCGATGATATTACCAAGATGCTGGTAGTTGCACGTGCACATCAGAGTCTCTGAAATCAGTAAGGCTGAACTCTGGAAATGAAAACTGATAATATCCATAGAGGGAAAAAAAGAAAGAAGAAAGAGTTCTGGAGGTGCTGCTTGCAAAGAAAGTTACTCTGCGGCAGAAGATGATTCCTATAGCCAAATATAGAAAAATTCATTTCATCTTCCAATTAACCCAAAAGTCAGATGTCGTCTTTAAAGACAATATAAGAAAAAACATCATTCCATTGTCCATCAAACCCCAACTTGTCCCTAAAACCATCTCGTTCCAATTTCCCTGATGAGAAAGAAAATCCTACTAAACCCAAAATATCCGATTGAGGAATTCACTTGGTAAACATCTCCGGAAGTCAAGTTGAATCCAAAATCGACGCTTTGATCGATCAAACCCTTCCGGGGTCAACCCAAACAAATAAATCATGACTCAAAGGCGTTTCTTTTCCGGGAGGATCCGATTACCCTCTTACAAAGCGTAGAAATAAAATTAATGGATTGATCAAGTTTGAGACAATGGCTTTGTTGAGTTGAGTTCAGTTGATCGAGTAAACCCTTCCAGGGATCGGACCTTTTGGAGAGAAAAGCTACGCGATAGGAGAAAAGAAAAAGAAGAGAGAAAGGTCAAAAAAGATTTCTGGCACTAACAGTTACTCTTTTTTTTCTCCCTCTTTTTTTGCGGTCTTCTTCCAAAAAGTTCCAAAATGGAGATAAGTAAGAAGACCTTTCTCCTTCGGGACAAATGAGAAAATCTCTTTAGAATCTTTTCCAGATACTCTCTAAAGGTCCCTTTAGGATCTCTTCCCAGAGACTCCATAAAGGGAGATGATAAAGATGACAATTCCCCAAAAGGAAAACGAAAGAAAATCATTTGAGAATATCTCCAAGAGCCTCGTTGTAGTGGTTGACCCAGAAGATCAATTTTTGGCTTTTTACTAGTCTAGGAGCATGCTCCTAGCTACCCTTAATTGATTCTATGTAATGCAAGTAGGGACCCCTGGTCCCCAATGTAATCTTCATAGTATCAATGAAATTGTCAATTTTTAAAAAAAAATCTTCAAGAGACTCTCTAAAGGTCCCTTTAGGATCTCTTCCCAGACTCCCTAAAGGGAGAAGACCTTTCTCCTTCAAGAGAAAGACGATAAAGATGATTTTTCTCTTATGCTCTGTTTGGTTGCTTGTAGATAGCTGGGAGAATAGGAGAAAAATAAGTCAAAGAGAATTAGACAAGAATGGAAGAGAATGGAAGATGGGGAGAATATTAGGAGGGAGATTTGCGAGTGGTGTTTGATTGCGCGAGGAAATTAGCGGAAGATGTAGGGTGTCATTATCAAAATATAGGTGGAAGAGAGAGAAAAGTAAGAGAGAGAAAGAGAGAAAAAGAATAAGACAAGAATTTCTCCTAATTCCCCCGACAAATTTTTCCATTTTGGTGAAAAAGGGGAGAAGATTATGGGGGGGAACATCTCCGCCACGTAGGCGCCACCTAGGATAAAAACCAATAATGATGTCTAGAAGTTGTCTAGTGGTCAAAGGTGTAAATGACAACCAAACATTCTTTGGGGAGATCTCTGGGAGATCTCATGCATTTGATACTCCTACAAACCCCCCAAAACAAGCAACCAAACAGAGCATTAAGGAGAGATGAAGAAAGTCCCATCCAGGACAAAAATTCCGTTCAAGAGGATTTGTTCAACAGAAATCAGATTTTTTAAAAAGTCCCTCTTTCGGGAGGACAATTAACCAAAAGTTGTATTTAAGATGGGGAACCTCTTGATGGTTAATCAGAGGTATTTTCTTTCTACAAGAAATGTAATTAATGACCAATTGAGCCGAAAGTGTACTATCCCTAACAAAATTAATAAAACCTCCTCTTGCAAGAGAAAAAATTTATCTCAGTGCATTCTATGTGTGATTTCCCTTTTCATGCATGTGAAATTTGTTGCGAACACACCCTTCATCGATAGATCTGCCATCTAGTTAGCAGATCTTCTCCGATGTTCAATCTTGGGTTTAATTGTGCGCACCAAGTGATGGACTTCAACAATGTAGTTCTGAAGTCTCCAAAGGCCTCTTGAGTTCTCCGTAGCCCATGCAATTGCGTTGGTCGAATCACCCTCAATGATGAGTGGTCCTCGGATATTACCTGAACACCATTTACGTCCGAAAAGTAGCGCCCGTATTTTAGCCTCATTTGCATCACAGATCCCTACCGGTCCATAAAAAGACATCACAATTGCATCATTTCTGTTACGGATTACCCCTCCTATATCGGCCCTGCCTAGATTGCCTATGGAACTCCCGTCAAAGTTTATTTTACCCATCCCATTGGCGGTGCCACCCACTTTGGACACTTCTTGATGGATATTTTCTTCTCCCAGATCACAGCCTTCCAGTTCCTCAAAACTTCGCCTGTGTTGAGGTGGCATTCTTGTCCCCTCCTTGCAACTTTCAAGTCAAATTCCACAAAAGATCACAGCCTTCCAGTTCCTCAAAACTTCGCCTGTGTTGAGGTGGCATTCTTGTCCCCTCCTTGCAACTTTCAAGTCAAATTCCACAAAAAAGCTGGAATTTCACTTGAAAGTTCTTGGGAACGGTGCTTTTCAGTCTTTCTTTGTCTTCCCTCTCTCCTCTTTCTCTATATTGGTAATGACACCCCCCCTACTTATTCCCCTACTCTACGAGTATATGCCGCGCAACCAAACACTAGTTACCACTATTCTCCGAGGTAATTCTAGGCAAATCCAATGCTTGTCTCCTCCCTCTTGACTACTTATTCCACTACTCTATAAGTCTATCCCGCACAACCAAATAGAGAGTATCTGAAACAATCGAATTTGGTATGCTGTGGAGCTTGAAAATACTTTCAAAAAATACTCTTGCTATCGACTAGTCCGTATATGTGTGAGAGGAAGAAAATGGTCATATTTAGAAAATCAATCAATCACCACCATGATTGCCAATTTTGTTGAAGAATTTGGCAATCCTTCAATAAAATCCAAAGATATATCATGTCATACCTTATCAGGGATAGGAACAAGTTGTAATAATCCCGGGGTTGGCACAGTCTCTCTCTTGAGTCATTGACACATGACAGACTCTTGGACCCATCTTCAAATTTCCTTCCTTATACCTGGCCAATAAAAATTCGATGTGAATGTTTGGCTGATATATGCAATGGGCCTTCCTTGCTGCATCAAAACGGCTCCAACACCAGTCCCACATGCATCACGCTCGATCACAAAGGGAAAAGTAAATTCTGGCAAGGCTAAAATCGGTGCCCTTGTCATGACATTCTTCAAGTTATGAAATGCCAAACTGCCCCCGAGTTCCAACCCTGCCCATTCTTCTTTAAAAGAGTAGATACAGGAGCATCAATTCTATAGAGGAGCATCAATTCTGCCATAACCTTCAATAAACTTCCTGTAGTAACCGGTCAGCACCAAAAATCCCCTAAGAACTTTGAGTGAATTTGGAGTAGGTCAATCCAACATACTTGAATCTTTTGGTGGTCCACTGCAACACCGTTCTTTGAGATTATGTGTCCAATATAATTAACCCCTTTGCTGCCGAAAGTACACTATGAAGCTTTTACATAGAGCTTATGGCTTCGTAGGACCTCCAACACTAACTTTAATTGTTGCAAGTGTTCACAAAACTTCTTACTATGCACTAGAATATCATCAAAGAATACTAGCAGAAATTTTTGTAGGAAGGCTTCAAATATGTCATTCATCAAGCTTTGACATGTTGATGGTGCATTAGTCAACCCGAAATGCATCACTAAAAATTCATCGTGACCTTCGTGGTATCTAAAAGCGGTCTTGGGTGTCTTTATCCTTAACCCTGATCTGATGGTACCTAAATCTCAAATCCAATTTAGAAAAGGATTCTGCCCCATGTAATTCGTCCAATAATTTGTCTATAACTGGAATAGGGAATTTGTCTTTAACAATTGCCTTATTTAGGGCCCTATAATCCATGCACATCCTCCAAGATTCGTCATGTTTACGGACTAAAATATCCGGGGATAACATTAGAAGATAAAAGTTCATTAACAATTTTCTAAATTTTTTATTTTTTACAATATGGCTACGTGTAAGACCGTACTTACTCTACCGTACTGACACTGGTAGCACCCCATATACCAGAGGGATTTGATGATCCTGAGGATCTCGCGAAGGAAGCCCCTTGGGATCAGCAGAAAAATCTTGAAATTTATCCAAGATTAGTTGCACCTTTGGATCGATCGGTGTTGATTTGGGCAGGCTAGATGGAATCTCTGTGCTAAATAGTTGAAACATGTATGCTTCCTTAAGTTGGTTGGTCATCTTCTCAGATCCCACAACCTCTAATGGTGAATATGGGATTCCTTTGAGAGTGTACTCATCTCTAAATTGCATGGATAAAGATGAGAAATCTCAAAGAACTGGCCCTAACGCATGTAACCAAGTTTCCCCAAGAACTGCATCACAGCACCCGAGACAAAGTAAAAATCAGCCTTGACAGGAAGTTTGGAACTCCTTGGGCCTAGATCTGAACTCCTCGGCCTTGATAGCGTGCAAAGAGATTTATGGCACCTCCACCTCTGCTTCCATAGCATTCTCGGCCTCTTCTTGCATTGTTGTGTCATCTTCTTCAAGTAACTCCTCCACCCAGAAAAGCTTTTTGAGTCTTACATTGATGACTGGGCATGAATCTCTCGTCACAGTGGTAGCACAAGCCATTTTCCCTCGTTCTCGGACTTCAGTAGGGATTAGCCTCTTAATTCTCGATGGTTGAACTCGGACAACAACCGGATGCATACAAGGCGGTACCTGATGGTACCTAAAATAACTCTCTTCCTTCATGATCCGTTTGGATGATCCCAACAAAGCGCAGGAAATCTAATCGCATCGACCTTGTTTGGATGTCTCCGTTAGTCTTGAAGGATTGACCATTGCCCCCGTCCGTGCCACTACCCAAAGGCACAATTGTTCTTGAGAGCTTCTAGTTGAGCATGGTCCCTAGGTGTTCAAGGCAACTTATTCAGTTTTCCCAAAATCTCATGTAACAGTGCATGGTGTCGCTCTGTCGTTTCCTTGAGCTCATTGTAAGAAGTTTGGAGTGTTCATACCCTCTCATCCATATGGAGACATTCTTGTTCCATCAGCCATCGGATAGTCCAGCTCCAATACCAAGTTGATATATTCCAAACTGAGGCTATGTCGAGCACGTCCTTAAGAACCACTCTTCTTGCTACCACGAGATATGGTGTCATTGACTCATTGCTGCTCAAGGAGAGTGTGACAAGAGGAAAGAAAACAGAAAAGGAGAAGAGAAGAACAAGAATAATGATATTTGTTCCTTTATCGATGAATGAAGTTTTTTATACACAGACTTCCAAGAGAAAATAGATAATGTTCCCCCACTTCTCAGCAACATAAGTACATAACGTATTCTCCTACAAATTATCCAACAGACTCCCTACAAAACTTCCTACAGCTATGAACCTTGTGAACTTATCCCATCCAAACATAAATTTTAACAACTTGGAATTCTCAGGATTTAGAGAAACAGAGAATAGATCGGGCTCGCCGAACATCATTCTTCATTTATTTCATTCTCTGCACAGAAAGAAGCACAAAAGCACTGCCCACAATGGGAATCAGTGTAAGAAAAAGAAAGGGCGTTCTACGAAGCCTCTGCTAAAACCTTCGCCCATTGCTAAGGGCAACTACAGTCCACAGGATCATAATTTGATTTTTCCTTCCAATGCATCCCACAAAAGTTTATTTTCATGCATATTCGCACATTGTTCACACATTAACGTAATCGAAACTATTAATTTGATAGACAGCACCATAAATTGGCCTTACAATATCTTTACATCTCACAAAGTTTATTTCGACTACCAACCTGAAATTAACGTAATCGAAACAGCTCATTTGATAGGTTCCACCTTTAATTGGCCATACAATATCCTCTTTCATTGCACACATTCTGTTACTACGTGTACATGTCTTTTGCCAGCAGTAATAAGAACATGACAATGAGTAGTTCAATAAGCTTTAAGCTTATATTAAGCTATAGAAAAACAAGCTATAAAACAATTTCATTTTACCATTCAAAAAAAAGCTATAAAATAATGATATAGGGTCAAGCCCCAAAACCTATCAGGGTTAGCAGGGGAATGGCATTTGCCATGGTCAGTAAGGGTACCCAACTTGCACATCAAAAAGAAGAGAAGAAAAATAAATAAAGAAATTAAGACTGGTGTTTCAAAAGATGGATGGGGGCCGAAATGTGGCTAAAGCAAATCCTAGTCGACTGGAGGCAGTGCGATCGAGTAATCAGCTGAAGCGTCCAGAGCACTCGGCTGGCGCAGTCATAACTTGGGAGGGACGAAAAGTTTTGATTGACTTTGTAGGGCAAAACAATCGCGAGGATAAGAACTCATAACTCGGGAAGGACGAAAAGTTTTGACCGACTTTGGGGGACAAAACACAGATCCGGACAAGAACGCGGCCAAAGTAAAAGGTAGTCAACTAGGGCAAGTTGATGATTAAGTGGGGGAGTTTTGAAACTATGAATATGACAAGTATCACAATAGGGTATTAAATCTAATAATCTGTGCATACCTCTCTTGTTCTTTCATCTTCATGCAATCCTCCCTTGGATGCAATTTGCCTACTCAGGAAGACCACTGATCCGGAACCGTGAGAAAGTATGTAGACATGGCTTTTCTAAATCTTTTCTTATACTGCTTGGGCGAAATAACTGTTGGAGATGCATTTTTTGGGCCCCCGAGGATACCCGATGCCTTCACCCATGTCTCCAGATGCTTGTCCCATGTATACTGCCTCAAGAAATCAATGATTCCCAGAACCAGTTCCTTCCGTTCCTCGTCCACCCCAACCAGCAATGAATAATCCATGACGGTGACAGACTGAAAAAAAAAAAAAAAAAAATGTATGAGAATCATAAACATGTAAGAACATAAAGAAAATAAGATGATACTCCCAATAATAATTGAGGTTATAATGTGGGACAGGGAGATTTACCGCCAGAAATGCGGTGTCATTCCACACCGCTCGTTCCAAGCTTCTCTTTGCCTTGCTACCCAGAAATATTGGGTCTGTACGTAGTCTTTCCAAAAGATTCAGATCTAACAGAACTGTGTCGCCCGTTGTATCTGGATTGTAACGGGAGCGTGCAGAGCCTTTAAGATCATAAACCCTTGAGATACTTCTATTAAAAAAAAGATTCTCCATCACCAATAAATCCATCTTCACTTCCTTGCCACCTTTCAAATACTTGACAGTGACCTGATGTTAATAAATCAATTAGGACTTTGAAAAAATGCGCTCTTTCATAACTCATGGAAGAAACAGAAGACGTGTCTCCTACAAGGATGGGGCAAGTAGGGATGTTTATGCCTATTGGAATATCTTATTTTTTTCTGAATGGCGCCCGATCGGAATATCTTTGTTTATATATTTTAATAAAGTTTCGATTCAGATGAAGAAAAAAAATAAGAAACAGAAAACAAGGCTGACCTGATAAATACCGAGGACTTTAGCAAGGCAAGTTGGGCTTCCTGAATTCAGAGAATCCATCAAATACTTGAAGTATTGAGGTGCAAATTTCTCGAAAGAATCCAGCTCAGTCTTTGGGACTTGCTTTATGATAAATCTATCGTCCAGTGTTTTTGCAAAATCCACATTGCTTTTTCCACCTTGTGCATTCCATCTCCTGCAACGGCTTAGAGAACGTATAAAATCCACTTCACTTGGGCAACATTTCCTCCTAAGAGCATCAAATTGCTTTGCAAAATAACAGGTCACAGAGAACTTCACTTTCCCTGTGGGAGATGAAAAATTGTCGGCGAAAGAAACTCTAACATGAGGAGATGAAAAATTGCCTTCATCTTCCTTCTTGTTGTAATTCTCATTCCAGCACTCATGCTCATCCACTTTATCAGCAATGCACTCCTCATATTCCTTGGAATTAAGGACATATGATATTATGCTGCTGGGTTCATTGTCGTAAATAGCAATAACTATATTATTCTGACTTGTTTGTGGCAGCAGCAACCGGATGCCTTCACTCACCATGCGAGAAGGTGATGAAATTAATAATGGTTTATAACCCCAAATGAAATTTAACTTATGGGCTGCCCTTAGCGAAGTCTCAGAGTAGGACTTTAGAATGTTTGGAATTGGATCCCGAACTAAGCTCCCAAAATCTTCGGAGTCATGGAAAGACTTGGCTGATGACAAATGGAAAGAGGCAGGAGACAACCCTCTGTGGGATTTTTCTTGGAATCTCAATGCGGAATCGAAGGAGTATACTCTCATTGGTGCTATAACTTTTCTATGGCGAACGATATCCATTAAATTTACAGGGACAATTGAACCAGCGTCCTTCTCATCTAACAGTGATTGACCTGAACCAGTCCATGCCAAATCTATTTTATCAGAAATTTCACAACTGCACCTTTCATCTAGCTCGTAATGACCAGTGGTCAGCTCACGGTATTCTGGACTCACATAGTCCTCGTAAGACTTGATTGACAAATCCTCTGGGTTAGGCTCCACATGTTGTGAATTAAGCTCTTTATGTTGCTTTGACAATAGTGAATCCCTACGATTTTCCAATAAGGCCAAAGATTTCTGATTATTTTCTACTGGTGTATAATCAACCATGTCATCTCTAACAAATGATGCATTTCTCGAATCTTTCAACTTGGAATAATTTGCATCCTCCTGCAGACATGAATCAACCTTGGACAAAGAACTCTTTGTTTTAAGAAAGGAGTCCAACAGAGACAGCCGGCGATCCCACATGTAAGAATCAATAAGAAGGCAATGTCTCAAGCGATTAAGTTCTAAAATGTCTAATGCCACCTGGCCTGAATGCCAATTCTTTGTGGTGGCTGGTTGTAAAAAGCCCTGTTTACATACAGACAAAAGAGATGAATTTATAGCATATCTACTTGGAAAGAAAGAAGAATAAAATGGGTTCAGAGTACGAGGATAGTCGCTGATGCTGTGATTCTTACATCATATTCATTTCTTTCATTTCTCAGCAAATCTTTCAGCTCTGCAATTTGATTATGGAGGTCACCTGTCTTTGATTTTTCATAGCCATAGGATGTTATTTTCTTTTCAAAGCTTTGAAGTACATCAAATACCTCAGCATACAAGATTTCAATTTTATTGGAAACCTGCAAAGAAGGAAAGCAGACGGTTATTGCCACAGGATATTCCACAGAATGTATCACTTAGTGAGATTTCATTTTTCATAGAGCTTCACTCCCGTGTATAATTTGATAAGCAATTTTAAGAGCATACCTCTGTGGTCTCTCTTCTGAACCACTCCTGTTGAATCTGGCCATTAAATTCCAGTGTAGAAGGTGGTAAATGAATAGAAAGAATATCAATTGGAGAATAACGAAAGAAGGCCACCATGCTCCCAAAGCTGTGTTAAAGGAAAAGAGTGAAAGATACCTTTTAAATGTAAGAAGAAATATTTTCATATAAAGGATTGCATCATGGAATTAATCGTCCCATCGTTTGACAGCATACCCATAGTAACGAAGGCAGTCCCTCTGCAGCGAATGACCACAACTTGCAATGCGATTAGCAGTTGCGTTATTTGAAAAGCTAAGCTCTAAGAACTTTCCAAAAGAAAGCCCCCAAGCAGCATCTGACATAACCACTCTTGGCATTGCAGGTGGAATTCCATCTTTATGGGTACATTTGAGGCATCGATGCCACATCCATATCTTTCCATCACGCTCACCAGGTAGCTTCAGAGAAGGAAGGCGTCGAACATTTATTGTAAGACTTCCCTGCTGGTGAGTATAGCATTGAACATGAGCTTCCGCCGGCTCATTACAAGAGCGGCAGCACGATCTCTGCCAAACTCAAGTGCAGTTCAAAATAAGTAACAAGAAAGAGTAGCAGAATTGAGTAATTCAAGGAACTAAAACCAGAACAATACCTGATCAAACAAGTCATCCCGAAGAAATCTCCCAAGTGGCTTATCGAAACTTCCATAGAACTTGATACGAAAGAGCTGACAGCGTTCGCATACTGTTCCTTTCAGTATGCAGCGACTTGACAAGGACACCAAGATGCTCTGATGGTTGTCAGCAGTTGAGAAGTATTCACTAGAGACCTCATTCCCATCGACTTTGTAAGCTTTTTCTCTTTCATGACCTGTCGTGGGCTGCCTAAGATTTTCAAATGCCATTTCATCTTGAACCAGGTTTTCCAGCACCGCAAGTTTCGCATGGGTTGTAACATTAGCCGGACGTACTGAAGGGTTCATCAAGTACTTGCATTTTAATCCAGAATGTGAGCTTGGAGCCCCATATGAGACTGAGACCGCATCTGAGATGGAAACAGAAGAACGAGCCCTTCCATTACTAGATTCCACGGAGTCAGGAGGTACAGCAAAAACAAGTCCAGGATCAAGATGTTCACTTGATTCCAATTCTTCAAGCTCTGAATCGCCCAGGATCCCCTCATTTTGAGTAGGAGGATCTGAGGTTGACAGAAGGCATGCCCTCCCTAACTCATTGAATGCATCAATTCTTTGAGGCTCATCTGCTATTTCTTGGTGTGGGGCAGATATAGCTGAAGTAGAAATATCCGAAATGGTGTTGTCACCATCCATCAACCGTTCTGATGAGGCAATTGGAAGTCTCGATGGTTCCTTAGGCAGAGTTGCACCTTCATCTGCAAGGAATGAGGTTTCAAGCGACAAATGATGTGCTGCAAAGACTGCATATTGAACAACATGTTTAACCTTCTTTAGTTCTTCACGGCATGTGCCCCTCAGAAGTACCTAAAAAGAGTACATCAGGTTGATCAGAGACAGAATCAATTTCTGGAATATCCTAAAGGGGCCTTCATGGGGACATCAACAATGAGCATGGATTTAAGGTTTACAAGCGCAGACATTGACAAGACTTATGGTGGAGACTTTAGCATTGGCCACAGACATGGGTGTCGTTTTTTTATTATTTATTTTCTATTTTTGTCATTTTATTTGTAACCTACTTTTTAGGCATCAAATCTCATCTGTCTTGCGTGTTTTTTGTATTATTAGAAAGGTTTTTCAATTACCTATCTAATGAGCTCAAGATCACATGATTTGATGTGATTTGAGAAAGTTACGAATATTTTTAGGAAGTGGTATAGGTCTATTACGGAATTACTATTTTAGGTAAGTTTTAACTTTATGTAGTTTACACTTTGGATTAGATGAATGGGTGAGATTAGTTGCTTAGGTTTTAAGTTATCTTCTAGGGTTTCTTTTCTTAATATTGAATAGAATTGACGTTTTACTTGAAGCTCCATCTGTTATCTTCTATTTCTTCAATCAAATCAACACAGACAAGGTTAGTAAATCAGATTTTCTATTTTCTTTGTTCCTGAACCCTAAAACTAAAAAAACTCAAAATCCATAGATCTCCCTTGTTCTTTAAGATCTTGTTGTGAGATTTTGAGGGATTGTTTTAGTGATTAAACCTCACCTAAAACTCACAAGAATCTCAACTTTCAAACATTTTTGAACCATATTGCAAGTTTTTACCCTTATCAAGCCTGGAAACCCTTTTTAAAGATCCATAGCCTAAACCTACCATCAAATCAGAACCTAAACCCTAAAATTACCTTTCTTTTACCTACCTAAACCCTTACCTAAGATCTAGACAGCAGTTTCCTTCATTTTCCAGATTTGCAAAAATTACTAAAATACCCCTACGGCCTAAATCAGAACTGTTTTGACCCAATTCTTGCTGCTGGACATTTTGTTTTGTTTTCTTCATTGATTATTATTAATTTCTCATGCTTTTGTTACATATCATTGATAGGTCTCACATTATCTTTTAGTCCTTTTAATTGGTTGTATGCGTAGGCCTAGTTTCGGACTAATCCTTCTATTATCAATTCATATTACGAATCTTTATCGCTTTGATTGATTTATATAAGGTTTAGTTCATGCTTAATTATGATCTTTACAATTATTTGTGCTATTTAGGTCTCATTATTGCTGCTATCCATAGGTTATTTAGCATTAATTCAGCCCTAGGTTAGTTGTTAAGTGTACTTTTAGTTTTCCGCCTAAGCCCTAAATTGTCCTAAGGTCTTAATCCCATTAGAAGTGTAGGATTTTCCCTAAATTAGGTATTGTCCTGCATCAAACCTAGTAAAAGATTGAAATCAAAGATATTACACAAAAAGATTACCATGCACCCAATGGAAAAAAGCACATGCTTATCCTATAGCTCCAGGCAAGAAAAATCATGAAGTACGTTGGCAGAACTGATTACCGTGCACCCAAGACGCCTTGGACAACCATCAAAAAACATCAAAGTTTTAGTGGATTTCTTGTTGGGTTGTTCAGGAAACCCACATTCCTCGGAAACTCTTTCTAGACGAAAGACTTCACATTGTCCCAATCTTGTTGAAGCAAGTTTATCAATCGATGGAACAATATGAGCACCGGTACACCTGGCTATGCGCTCCAATAATGGCCTTTTGACATTCAAGACTAAAGATATTTCCTTTGCCAGCAGATATTCTTGAGCATATGAAGATACACTTTTTTCTACCAGCAGAACATTTGGACGATGGGCCTCTATCTTTGCAACGACCATCTTGAGGTGATCAATTTCCTGTTTGGAAACAGCTTGAGACTTCACTCTGATTACATGTATATATATATAGCAGCCGTGACAAAAATGTAAACCACTCAGAAATTTACCTGTTGGAGTAACGCATCAATAGACGCCAGTTGATTTTGAACCCTCTGGTACTCTAGTGCTCCTCCCAAAAGAAGTAATCTAGGATTTTTGTATTGTGATGTCATCCGCTTGTGTTTTATATTTTTTGTACAAACTACTCCCTTAACAAGGGTGCTGTCAAGTACAATGATCTTCTGTTAGTTTACCGTTGCAACAGAAAGGGTATCAATGAAATATTGAATCATATAAGACATACCTCTCACATGGCCGTCCGGACACCATACACTTCACTTTTACATAATCACCAGGGTCCATGCTGCCTCCTCTGCTAGTATCTGGTTTCACAAAATTTGCCGCCTGCCATGCTAGTGAGGTAACTATCTCCAGCCAGCTTTCCCCACCATTCTCATTCCCAGCATGAATGTCCGCTCCCTTCAATAGCTGTGAAACAAGTGCTCTGAAATGCCCATGTACAACAGCTCTAAGAGATTCTTTTTGTCCATCATTGGGCTTTTCCTTGGTTGGGAAGGTTTCACTACTTAAGCTACTAGATGAAAATACCATGCCTGAGTCACCTACGTCATCATCCTCGTCATCATATTCAAAGAAATTGTTCTCCACATCATCCCCTTCGTCTTCAGGTGGTGGAGGAAACCAAATGAGACCATTGTTCTCAAAGTCTAATGGCTGATGTACCTCCTGGCATTGATTCTGAAATATAGACAAGTCATCACTGCTATAATCATTATTTTCTAAATCTTCGGCCTCTGTTTCGGGCCTTCTAAGAACACCCATGGATTCTTGTTCAAGAAGAACATCATTCCGAGACCTCCGACTATCCCTCCGCTCATGCTGTACAGGGTGATCAGCTCTATTAGGACTACTAGTCATTGTAGACGGGCTGTCCAAAGGACTTGAAGCCACTGACTTGAAACTGTAAAACTCATGTCCGGTATTACTAATACTCCCATCTACATCAGAAACGTCTTGTATATATTCACTTGGGCTAAAAAAATGCCTCCCAGAATCCTCAGCATCTTCTTCATCACTCCTACATTCATCAGAAAAATTACTCTTTGGGCATTCATCACACAAATGGAGATAGTACTAAATACAACTAGACAAGAAAATCCAAGAATATCAATTTCAGATCATGTGTATAAACTATTGCATATATCCCGAGGTGGAAATAAATATGTACCTGCAAACAGAGGGACGAAAAGAAACTGGAGAAAAAATAGAAGAAGAAGAGGTCGTGCTGCTACTCGCTGCTAGATGAGGGGAACCTTGCTGAACTTCCTCAAAACGGGCGAGCCTATCACACTGAAAAGGCTTAATACTTTTGAGCTTGTCATGATTGAAATCGAACAGCAGCGGCATGGGATTGTCACGGAACATTGAGAAATCTAACTTCTCATCAGACTCCCCCATAGCTTCCCGCCCAATCATCTGAAAGCAAATTTACAGAATTTGATCTTTTCCCTGTCCCCGTCAATGTTTTTCCCACCATCTGACACAGCACTCGTGGTTAGCATGCATCTCTCACTACAACACAAGTCGCACCCATAGCTCATCTCACAACCATCGTCTGGCATCGCAAACTCCCTGGAGATACTAGAAAGATCGCCTCTCCGACCAATCCAAGATCTAAACTTCCATTCTAGATTCAGATGCGAATTATTCGGTATCCCGTAGACAGAAACGCAGTCCCTTACTGATCCAACACTTCACAGTTTTTTCTTCAACTATCTGATGTGTTTAGCTTTTCATAAACAGGGATCCAAAAAAAGAAAGAAAACGATACAATATATTGAGAATTCTCTTTTCCCTCAGAAAAAAATACGAGGAGAAAAACTATCCAACCCACAGAAAAAATTGTTGAGGGTTGTGAGAAGTACAAAATCGAAAACCACAAATGGAAGGACAGCCCTATTGAACAAAAAATAAAATAAAAACGATTTGGTGTATAACAAAAGAAACAACCACTCAGAGTCAGAACCTGTATTGGATGTGTTTTTCTTACTTTTGTCTTTGAAAACAGAGAAAATAAACAAATCTGTGTTGTTTTTCTTTCTCGTGTCTTTGAAAACAAAGAAAAGAAACAAATTTCCTCCTCAGAAGCCAAAAAATTTCAAAGGAGGAAGTCAACAGAGATCAACGCACGCCACAGAAGGCTGTTTAAGCGTGCCAAGAAATCCAACCCTAGACTATTTACAGTTGCAGAATACAGACACAATCAAGACTATAAAATGAGAATCCCTAAAAATTTATCAAAAATCGTAGAGAAATCAGATACGGACACAAATTCCTCCTCTATTACTCCAAGAAATCAGATTTTCGTAGATAAACAACAGATCTGGATTTAATGAGAAGATAATGAAAAACACTAAAATCGGAAACAAGATTCGAGATATGACAAGTGTATCAAGCAAGAAAATAAACTTATCTCAGACTCCAAAAAAAAAACAGAGAGATTCGCATAAACAAACAACAGATCTGGATTTAAAGAGAAGATAATGAAAAACACTAAAATCTGAAACAAGATTCGAGATATGACAAGTGTATCAAGCAAGAAAATAAACTTATCTCAGACTCCAAAAAAAAAAAAAAAACAGAGAGATTCGCATAAACAAACAACAGATCTGGATTTAAAGAGAAGATAATGAAAAACACTAATATCGGAAACAAGATTCCAGTTATGTCAAGTATAACAAGCAAGAAAATCTATTACTCCAAAAAAACAGATTCAAATCGAGAAATAACAGATCTGGATTTAAAGAGAAGACAAAGAAAAAAACAGATTCTCATGTATCAGATCTGGATTTAAAGAGAAGATTAAGAAAAACACTAAAATCGGAAAAAAGATTCAACATATGGAAAGTGTAACGAGCAAGAAAATAAACTTATCTGAGATCTCATCTATTACTAAAAAAAAACAGATTCTTAAAAATCAGATCTAGATTTAAAGAGAAGATTAAGAAAAAGACTAAAATCAGAAAAAAAGATTCAAGGTATAGCAAGTGTAAAAAGCAAGAAAAGAAAGAACTTATCTGAGATTTCGTTGCTAAATTACAGGAAGAATGAGGAGTAAGATTTCTCTGTAAATTGGATTGAAACTCGAATGAGGCTTTGCGTTCCAAAATCACATTTTTACTGGCCTCAACAACATTTTGTATAAAAAAAAAAGGAAGAAAGACTAAGGAAAAGAAAGAGAAAAAGGGAGGGTTTTAGTCTGGTAGAAGAGAAGCGTAGCCATCGGTTTCGGGTAAAAAGGATGGGGGAATTTTAGACATACCGACAGTGCGAGGTGGGGTTGGGAACTTAACTTGTAAGATTTGGGGTCAATTAAGTCTGCCCAGAATTCCGGTACAGGGGGGTGTATAATCCTACAGCGGGGTGAAAAAATCATCCCTCCGCTATTCTTATTTTCTTTCTTTGGTTTTTTATCTTGTTTAATGGAGAGCGACAATGCAACGGTCGTCGTGTAATTAAAGATTTAATGAGTTTTTCATATGGCGTAAGCCCGTATAGTCCAGTATTTTTTTTCAAATTGTACTGTGCAGCACACACTATAAGATGATCCAAACCGTTCATTTGATGGGCCACAGTAAATAGGTTGTACCCCAAAAATCATTTCCATATGATGATCCTAGCCCTATGATGATTAATGAGGTATAGCCTAATAACGCTCTGACCCAACAAACGAACAGTTTGGATGATCCTTTGAAGTGGGCCACACTGTAATTCTGGTGTAATCAAGACCATTGATCTTGTAGAGCATCATGAGATCAATATGATCTTTCAGTCCCATATTGAACGGTCAACAATGCTTAAGATAAACAATTACAAAAATCAATGGTAGCTTTGTTGGGGAACCCTAAAAAGCTGCTTGATAGATTAAAAAAAAATGGAATTTGCTAAGGTCCATCGCAAAAGGTTTTTCGCAGCTGGTCTGTCGCACTTCAGACCAGCCACCTCGTGAATGGAGACAAAAGCTGTTGTCTTCGTTCACGAGGTGGCTGTCTAACTTGCGATAGACCAGCCGCAACCGCAAAAAGCCTTATGCGATGGACGCTAGCAATTCCCGAAAAAAATATAAGATCAACAGGTCAAAGTATTTTTCAGCAGAATTTGGTCGAACTTATGAATCAGATCACATAGACATGGCCCAAAGATTGTCGGATAGGAAAGAAAGCCTAAAACCACTGTCTTTTTAGCATTTTTTTTTCTTCTAGTAGTGGAGAACGACTAAGCAGAAAATGCCATCGTGATCCATGGTGAAAATCAATTATAGAGTTCCAGACGGAAACATGTATAAGCAGTCTGTTGGTTTTAACACATGATACCTTATACCATACCATATGGTTTAAGGTACATCTAGCCCTCCCAGACCCCACAATTGCAGGAGCCTCGTGCACTGGGCTGCCCTTAATGATACCTTATACCATACCATATAATTAAAGTTAAAAGAAAAGAATCAATTTGCTCTTAGGAATCATGAAAAGAGATAACTTGAAGCAGCCCTATTCAATTTTGATCTCGAGAGACCTTCAATTTATGATAATATCCCTCCAAATTAACCATAGTAAAATAATTTCCTTCTAAATCATAAAAGAAAAGTTTTGCTTGCAATCCAAATAAGGCCTAAAGAGAGGTTCAATGGATAAGGAGTAAGGATTATTGATCAAGATAATATCAGTGACGTTTAGTGACGTTTGGCTGGACTTGTAGTCACTGCTCGGATCAATGGATCACTCCGGGTGCAACTCAAGTCGGCTTGGGTCTGGTTGAGGCGAACCCTAACCCAACCCGATATAGCATTCCCTCACCCTAACCCAACACGACCCGAGCCTCGGGTTGAGGATGGTCAACCCTAACCCAACCCGCGTCTAAATCTCTCAATCCTAACTCAACCCATCTACCCCGAAATCGGGTTGGGTTGAATTGGGCTGGTTCGGGCTCACCTTGGGCCAAATAGAAAAATACAATAACCCAAAGAAAATCAAGATAAAATTAGAGGACGGAGGTCAGGTTCGGGTCGGGTTGCCAAGGCCTCAACTCTAACCCAACCCGAAATTAAATTGGGTTGACTTTTCCCAACCCACCTCAAGGAAATGCCAACCCAACCCAACCCGAGCCAAAATCAGATTGAACCCGTTGGGTTTGGTTTGAGCGAGACCCAAGTTGCACCCCTAAGGATCACATTGACGTGGCCACAAACTAATAAGGATTGAAATTTCCATTGACCTTAGAATTACAATCAACTTGATCCGTGCTTAATATAGAACACTTAAAAGAAAAAGATAACAAATAGATAGAGATTATCCTAACATAATTCACCTGCCTAATCTAACCCAATTAAATCAAATCTTAGAATATTTTATCTTATGCTGACATGGATCCGATTTTATTCTCTAATACAAACAAATCGTATAGTGTTTGTTAGGAGCTAGCCTATCAGCCACCCTCTTTATAACATTTTTCAAGAAAGTGGGCCGACAGGGTTTTGTTACTGGTGTGTTTATTATTCGGAAAAGTCCTCCAATGGGGATAAAAGGTGGGATTCCTGGTTTCCTTTGTACCTATTTTCAGTGTGAGGAGCGCCGCCCATACCCCATAATTCCTGAGTCATGAATGACCATGTGAAGTAAAAGGATAACGTATGTCCTTGTCTGCCTTTTGAAAAAAATGATCACCACTTTAGTCTTGTCTGGTTGCACAAAGAATGGGAGAATGTAGATTCCACCCCTCTTGTTAGTGGCTTACTCGCAAAATTTGAGAGAGAGTTTTATTTCTGAGATCCCTTGATTTTTGGGTGAGAAACTCACTTATCCTCGTACAAAACAGCCCATTACAACAAAAGTGGGTCCTAGCTATAATTAGACCTGGCAAACGCGACCCGTGCCCGCGGGTCGACCCAATCCACCCGCAAATTTGCTGGCACGGGTCGAGGTTTTAGCGAACCGCCAAAACCGATCCACGGGTGACCCAACCCGCAAAAACACGGGTCGGGTCAGGTCAACCCACGGGCATCCACAATTTTTTTAACATTTTTTTATTTTAAAATAGAAAATGAGATAAAGGGCTAAGAGCATCTCACCTTTTGAGCTGGAATAGTGCACTTGTGTTTGGAAATCAGCCCTTCTAACAGCATCTCACTTTTTGAGGACTCCCAACTTCCAGCATCTCATGAGCATTACTAATTTACTATGCACGAATACACTCCCTATTTTTCAAAATGGATGATTGGAAGGTACATCCCACACCATAGGATGATCCAAACCGTGCATTTGATGGGCGATAATGTAAATAGGTTGTGCCCAAAAAATCATTAGCATAGGATGCTTCTAACCCTCCGATCTAAAGAGGGACTAACAATATGGAAACTTCTATAGATCAAACGGTTGAGATAGTCCTATGGCAGTGATTTTTGGGGCACGATCTATTTACGTTGTTGCCCATCAGATGGACGGGTTGGATCATCCTATGGTGTAGGCTGTACCGTTCATTTTGAAAATTAGAGGGTGAATTCATACATAGAAGGGGGTGAATTTATCACCACCCAAAAAAAATTCTGTTTTGGAAAAATATGCGGGTAACCCGCGGGTCGACCCGACCCACCCGCACTGGGTACGGGTCACCTGGTTGCTGACCCATAGGAATTCGGGTCATTTTGACCCGCAACCCGCGTGACCCGCACCCGCGGGTCAACCCGACCCGACCCACCCGTTTGCCAGGTCTAGCTATAATACACCTAGACCGTTTCATTCGAGAGGCTCTTGCTTTGGATTTTCTATGGCCCAAAATTCGCATTAATCATCTAACTCTAACATAGAGTAATATGTATTTTTGTGGGATTTGCTGGGCAATTTCATGGAAAGGCATTTGTGGCTTTCTCATATTCAAACCCCCAATTTTAAAGGAAATTTTTCATTGAATAAGAAATTTTTTTCATTAAACTTTTGGAAATGATACAAGCACAACCATGTTTTAATAATTGCACAAACCCAGATTGACTTTTCTTTTTTAATTGGCTTGTGAGACGTTTTTGGGAACTGTGATAACCTTTGACAGTTCTTTGAGTACTAAAAGACAAGATGAGTTAGTGAAAATATCAAGACATGGTCGTGTTGATATCATCGTGCCATTTCTGCCCTGCTACGATGTACTATGGAGGGAGGTTTTTCCGTATAGACCTGGCAAACGGGTGGGTCTGGGTCATGCGGGTGCGGGTGTGGGTTGTGGGTTGCGGGTTGCGGGTCAAAATGACCCGCATTCCTACGGGTCAGCAACCAGGTGACCCGTACCCAGTGCGGGTGGGTCGGGTCGACCCGCGGGTTACCCACATGTTTTTCCAAAACAGAGTTTTTATTGCGTGGTGATAAATTCATCCCCTTCTATGTATGAATTCGCCCCCTAATTTTCAAAATGGATGATACAACCTGCGCCATATGATGATCCAAACCGTCCATTTGATGGGCCACAACGTAAATAGATCGTGCCCCAAAACTCATTGCCATAGGACGATCTCAACCGTTCGATCTATAGAAGTTTCCATATTGTCAGTCCCTCTTTAGATCGGAGGGTTAGAATCATCCTATGCTAATGATTTTTTGGGCACAACCTATTTACATTATGGCCCATCAAATGCATGGTTTGGATCATCCTATGGTGTGGGCTGTACCTTCCAATCGTCCATTTTGAAAAATAGGGAGTGTATTCATGCATAGTAAATAAGTAATGCCCATGAGCTGCTGGAAGTTGGGAGTCCTCAAAAAGTTAGATGCTGTTAGAAGGGCTGATTTCCATACACAAGTGCACTATTCCAACTCAAAAAGTGAGATGCTCTTAGCCCTTGATCTCATTTTCTATTTTAAAATAAAAAATATTAAAAAAAATCCAAAAAATCGCGGGAGCCCGCTGGTTGACCCGACCCGTGTTTTTGCGTGTTGGGTCACCCGCAGATTGGTTTTGGCAGGTCACTAAAACCCCAACCCGTACCCGCAAATTTGCGGGTGGGTTAGGTCGACCCGCGGGCACTGGTCGCATTTGCCAGGTCTAGTTCCATACTCTCTTGTCCTCACTTTATATTATATTTTCCCAATTAGTTGGTACAATTCCCAACAGGCTAAATTTTAAAACAATGAGAGGGTGAATGTATCAGAACAAGAGAGCCTAGATAACATCACCCTTCGGAAGTGATGGTTGGTGTCATCCATAAATTTAAACATTTCCACTTATGTTGAGTAATCCTATTTAATATCTGGTTGTCCCTGTCATTGTTTTGAGTAATCCTAGTTGGTGTCATTGTGCTTGTCTCAAAGAATAAGCCATGCATATTTAAGTATGAACTAATTTAGATTGTGAAATGCAAATGGCTCATTAAATCAGTTATAGTTTATTTGATTGTGTGTATTACTCGGATAACCGTAGTAATTCTAGAGCTAATACGTGCAACAAACCCCAACTTCTAGAAGGGATGCATTTCTTAGATAAAAGGTCAACACACAGGCTTTTGCCCTTTGCTCTGATGAATCATGTAACTCGATGGATCGCATAGTCCTCACTTGCAATATTTTAATATGACATACAGGGCATATATGGTTGCCTAACATGAATTCATTTTCATTTGAAT
Source organism: Tasmannia lanceolata (assembly GCF_043159265.1). Lineage (NCBI taxonomy): Eukaryota > Viridiplantae > Streptophyta > Magnoliopsida > Canellales > Winteraceae > Tasmannia > Tasmannia lanceolata. The sequence continues at coordinate 5,846,717 of NW_027518721.1, forward strand.
AATGAATATTAGCTTACCCAATGGTGAGCGAGGGTGGGAGAGGGACCGAGTGAGCAGAGAATAAGAAAAACCTGAGAAAAAAAGGAAACAAAAACTCCACTCAAAATATGATTTCCTTTTTCCTTATATTTAGACACTTCTTGCCCTCCACTCATCCATTGCCTCTCAAGTTTTTCCTTCTCCCGCCCTCCCTACCCCTCTCTCACCTAGTGGTGCAACTTGGATCGGGTTGGCGTTTTGCTAAAAGATGAATTGGAGTCAATCCGAACCTGGCCTGATTTTATGGTAAAAGATCAACCTGAATTCCCAACAAGAGACCCGAGTTGCACCACTACTTTCATCACTTGAGAAACTAATTTTTCATGAGGAAAAAAATCATGGTTGCCAAACATGCGATGGAGTACACACCTACCAAGCACAGAAATAAGAATTAAAATAACAAGAAAAATGATTTGATTTGTAGTTCTTAAACATGAAAGATCCCGGCTTACCTACCAAAAAATTATTTGTTGATAAACACCTAAATTTGTTTTCCTCTTTTGAAGATTCATGTGATTTGGTTTGTTGATAAACACCTAAATTTGTTTTCCTCTTTTGAAGATTCATGTGATTTGGTTTAAAAGGTGGCATGGCAGGTTGAGAGAGAGAGAGAGAGGTCTTGATCAAACATATATAGCATGTGTAACCCAAGGTTGATAATTAAGATCCTATCTTAACAAGAATTGTTTGGGTGGTGAATTCATAGATTTAAGCAGATTCTTATTGCCATCTATTTGCCTCATAAAAACTTAGTTATAAAAGCACATATTTTGTAAAGTAAGCCGAGTTTTCCTCAGATTCACATCAACATACAACACCCTAATGCTGCCTTTGGATTGCCCGAATCAGGCATTGGAATTGGCATCCTATTCCTATTCCGTAGAAATAACACCAGGGCGGGAATTAAAGGGGAAAATGCCATAATCTATTTTCCGTCCCAAGAGGTGGTATTCTAGTTCCGACCCGGAGGAATGAAATTTTTATTCAATTTGTTAATTAAAAATTTCATTTTTAACTTTTTAATCAACAGCCAATAAAAAAGAAGGTGAAACTGAAAGGTTGGTTCGGTAGCTGCTACCAGTTGATTCAATGGTTTTGAATCAATGGTTTTGAAATTTTGAGTAAACCATTGATTGAGCTTGACAAAAAGGACCGCACTCAAATCCATATAAAGAGAAGGAATCTCATCAATTTCACCGAGTCCACACAGTGGTTGTGACTTGTGACCAAGATCAAGATGTACAACAGGAAAAAAATGAATGCGTAATAACTTTCCTTTAGCCGAGGTCTTGTCTTGCTCCTGAACAGTTAGAATAGAAATGTTCACACAAGATCTGACCCGTTGGATGGTTCAGTTATTATTACATTAGGAAATTGTGCATATAGATTAGGTAACTAGATTAAATTAGGATTATCTCCTTCCTTTCTTATCCTAATCCCTTTCTATGTTTATGGAGCGTTCTCTATAAACACTCATTAGGGCTTAATTGAAAATTAGTGTAAGATCTTAGCAAAGCTCTTATTTTCACATGATCAAAAAAGAGGAGGGAGGGGTATATGGTGTTGGAGAAATATTTGATCAAAAATAAAGAGAAGTTTTCTGATATAATTATTTTCCTTAAATCTAATAATAATAATAATAAACCAAGATAGGAAAATAAATTAACCAGAAAGGTTAGAAATATAGCCTGTGAATAATGGATCGAGGCACGCCACAAAAGCACTCTCTTTAGAGTCAATACGCCTTGTCTGCACTAAGTTTACCGGCGTTTAGCTCCCAAGATTAAACATGAAGTAGAATATATTGGAGAAAACTATGGTAAAAAACGTATGTAGGGTTGAAGAGGAACAGAAAAGAGTCGTTGGGGGAGAGAGAGAGAGAGAGAGAGAAAGAGAGAGAGAGAGATGGAGATTTCAGTTTTTAGAAAATTAAAGAGATTTACGTTAAAGAAAATCTCCTCATATCCAAAACCGTTTCTCCTTTCCTATTAATTCTCACCACATCCCCAAATCGCCAAAAGTCTTGGTAACTTCCTATAAAATAAAAGCAATTGGATTTTAAAGAAAGTAACTACCAAATAATAGAAATTTTATTAATTTTAAATTAAGCACAACAATCCCCCACATAATTTAAAAAAAAAAAAAAAACACAGACATGCGACTTTACTGTGCAATGGGTGTAGGTGTCTTCCGGGGTTGAACCTACACTTAGTGTTGGAAAGTTCCTGTCTGAAGGAGTCATAGTGAACTAAGTCTTGAACTAGGTCCTTTAGTTCAGACGTCATCTTACCACACACACAGTACGGGCAATTATTGAGTTCTAGTCGGTTTTGCCCTTTACGATCATGAGCCCAAATCTTGTTTTCATGAGTGTCTTTAGGGAGTAGCTCAGCTTCCCACAGTAGCGACCTCACCACACTCGCATATGTGAATCCTCCAAGGGTGTGACCTACATCATGTAGAATCCTGCCTTGGACTAATTAAGAGTTAACACTCATCCTAAGACCGTCATAGTTATGACCACTATCACCATAGGAATGGAACTAGGGACTCCTCCCAATCACATACGACTTCATTTTTACCCATTGAACCTCCTCCATGGGATCTCCAATCACAGAGGTTGGGTGTCCACTGTAGTGACTAACTCTCACATCCCCAAATCACCAAAAGTTTTGGTAACTTCCTATAAAATAAAAGCAATTGGATTTTGAAGAAAGTAACTACCAAATAATAGCAATTTTATTAATTTTAAATTAAGCACAACATATGGTAGCCTCAAAAGCGTAGAATCTCGTTCAATCTGAACTGATACACCTACATCATATTTTGAATAGGAAAGCTATTGTTTACCCATCTTTCTTGTCTCACGGTGGGTCCCGCCCCCCCCCCCCCCCCCCCCCCCCCCCCCCCCCACGGGTGAGGATCTGACTAACCAAAAGGTGGCACATGTCAGCAGAGCTGTGTTAGCCAAATAGAAAGATGAAAAGAATATCAATCTCTTAGATGTTGATAAGAATATAAATAACTTTTCAATCTCTTGGATAGCACATGAAATGTTATAGGATCTTGAGAATTGTCATGGGGTCCACCTCTACATCCACGTTTGTTTGCAGTGATCTTAATCTGTTGCTTTAATATGGACCCCTCATATTGGGCTACAAGAAGGCCAAAAGCCCACTTTGCTACACACAATCATGAAATGAGCCGCGGATTTAACCAATATTTGAAAATGAGACGTCCATTTTTACGTTGAAAGAAACGGAGCCTTTAGGGCTATATGTTTTGGATTTTGAGAACCGATTGTGAGTCCAAACTTATTAACGGGTATTTTGATCTTTTTACAAGGTATTTTGGTCACAAACTTATGGAATGACCTGATTTGCAAAATTCTCTTAAATGTAATACTATTTGCAAATTGTCAAACTACAAAACTCTTTTTGCAGATAAAGCTAAGTGGAAGACTTCTTTTGCATATGAAGCTTCCTAGTAGCCTGATATATTCAATATTAAATGCGGTCAATTTCCATGTAGCGTGGTGCACATATATATAGAACTATTATTACTTAGTGAACATGTTAGACTGGCACCTCTCCTTGACTCAACACCATTGAATCTCAACCAATTCACTTCTTAGACTGGCACCTCTCCTTGACACAACACCATTGAATCTCTACCCACCATTGAAACTCTACCAATTCACTTCTACGACGGTCAAGATGGAAATTCGACCACCAATCATGGTTTAAAATTTCGATCGATATCCGAAATTTCGGACCGAAATTCGGATACCGGTGGGGACTGAAACCGAAAATTTTTGAAATTCAATTTTTCATCATTTACCAAATTTCGGTCAGAAATTTCGGTTTAAAGACATTATTTATTAAAAAAAAAAGTTGTTACAAAATTTTGGCAGAAATTTCAGAATTTCGGTCCGAAATTTCAAATTTTGGGTCCGGAATTTGGAACCAAAATACCAAATTTCGGATCGAAATTTCAGCTAAATCTGAAATTTCAGTTTTTGGTGGAGTCCGAAACGGTTACCGAAACCGAAATTTTAAACCATGCCACCAATACAATATAAAGGTTTGGTGCCTCGCAAGACTCCTAAATTTGAGATGTTCACTATGGGGATTAGGATAGCAAGCTAGGGTGGAGAGAGTTGCTACTCTTCCAATAACATAGTTTGAGGCATCTATCTGGATCTTAAGGGCACGTTTGGCTACCATAAATTTTTTTTATGTGATAAACTAGTGTCTCTAAGTTGTGAGAGAGCAGTATGGTGGGTGAAGTGGCTAAAAATCAGGAAACAAAAACTCTACTAAAAATATGATTGACTTTTTCCCTCACCCTCATCTCAACCGTGCCCTCTCAAATCTCTCTCCTTCTCCCGCCTGCCCTACCCCTCTCTCACCACTTGGAGACACTAATTTGTCAATGGAAAAAGGCTACCAGACATGGTCTAAAGAGAAAAAGTTAATCTGGAAAATGCAACATTGCCTCCTCTACCATGGTAGTCATCTATAATAGATATGTCAAGGTGCAGCTCGACTCTAATACTTTGATATAAAGTTATAAACCACCTGCAATAGTTGACAAGTGCAACAATCTATATAAGTTTACACACCTTGGTTGAGGTTTGCCACTTTTGTACAACACGGACTTTCTCACCATTATTGATTTCTTTCTCACTGGTCTCATGACCTAAGAACATTATGCACTGTTGATCAAAAGAGCACTTCTCCAACTTCACATAAAGCTTTTTTTTTTTTTTTTGAAATGGTGGAATTTTATTAGAAAAACAAGGCCTAGACCAAGATGGTCACGGGCATAACAATACAACAAAAGAGAATAGCACAACAACTATGATAACAAAGCTCAAGGAGGAAGGAAATCAAAATCCTCTAAAACTTCTCTAGACACTCCCGCTCGAGCTAGATGGTATGCCTCTCAATCCCTGACCTCCTTATATGCTGAAAACAAATTAAGTGACCCACCATATGGTCAAGAATCTCGTCTATGAGCTCTGAGAATCTCCAGGGGTGGGGAGATCTCATGTCCAACCATCTAATGGCATTGAGGGAGTCTCCCTCCACAATCAGATTATCCAAGTCTGTAGCTGCCATCAAACTAATATCCTGAAGAGCCGTTCTTACTTCCGCCTCATTGGAATCCTTAATGCGATAGGCCCAGAAAATACCCATTTAATAATACCGTTCTCATCTCTTAGGACTCCACGAATGCCTGTTTGGCCTGGATTACCGGGGCTAGAACCATCAAAATTTAACTTCAACCATCCAGGGTCAGGAGGTTTCCTTATGGGGTGACAATCTCCTCTCGATTCTTGATTAGGTCATAAAGCTAGTTTCTCATCGGCTATCATCAAGGTACACCATCACGAACTTTTCCAGAAACTCATGGAATAGTCTACTCATTTAAGATATAGAAGGTGTTGGCATTTTCTAGTGTGGCCCACATTGATGGGACCCACTTTAAGTTAAAAACGTTGGCTTTTCTATTCCACCTTGTATTCTAATCACAAAGGGAGTCTTAGGGATAAATCCCAAGTGTTTAAGAACTCTAAAAGCACGCTAGAGGTGTGGAATGACACAAATTCTTGTGATCTAAAATCTATAAATATGGGTTGTGTTTGATGGGAACAACACTCATAAGTTATAGCTAAAGTTCCATCTAAAGAGAAGATCCCTAATCTGAGAGGAAAACTTGTGCCTGTGATCCATCATCGAGCCTAGAGGTCTTCTCAAGATTAGAAGATCTCTCTTCTCTTGTTCATACGCAGCGAAAATCGTGTTCATGGCTGGTAGAGGTTCGAGGGAGTCATGATCTTCGATTCTAATCCTCATGGCCGGAGGTAAGTTCCGCATTATTTAGAATTAAATAAAGTCTAACAGAACGTAGCAGGAATATTAGTAAAGGCCAAAAGACATTACCAAAGAAACTCAAATGCAAAGTATCTTATTCCAAAAGTTACCTTGGTCTTCGTCTCCCTTGCCAATGCTCACTTCATAGTAGCCAGATCATAACTTGCTCCTCCCAATTGATCAAATGTCAATAATCAATGGGTTGGAGTATTGTCATCCTGTTCACTACTCGACAATCAATGCACAATCTATCATACTTCCTTTAAAATAGCATTGGGTACCATATGAGACTTTAGAAGACCTGCTGAATCTCGACTTCATTAACTTCTCAAGTTCTCCTAAGTTCGTCAAACTCAAGATAGGTCCTTCTATAAGTAACTCGAGCTCGGGGCAAACTTAGGCTCAAGTTCAATTTTCTATCTTAGGGATGATTGGAAAGGGGGGCATTTTTTTTAAGAAGGGGGTAAGTATAAAAAAATATTAAAAAATAAAGGTATATTTTTTTTTTCCAAAAAATTTAGGGGGGCAATTGTCCGCCCCTGCCCCCCCCCTCTCTCTCTCTCTCTCTCTTAAAACATGATCATGAAGATGATTGATGTGTTTTGTATCCAAAACTCAAATCCAAATCAAAATACAAATGCATGAGGTATCCAAACGGGCCCTAAGTGTATTAAATGCATCATCCCAATATTGGGAAAGAATATTTCAAGCCAGCAACAACTTATCCAAGGATTTCTATCCCCGTGGTGAAAAGCCCCTCGGCTACTCTTCGCCGCTTATCAAACGGCTAGGATCGTTCAATTGGTGCAATTTTGAACAGTACATCAACTGAAAATGGGCCCACCAAATAGACAGATTGGGAGACCTTGTAGGCCCTCAAGATGCACATTGGAGATAGAGATGAGCAAAGCCATCGTAGTCCTGTGGAGGAAGCATCCTTTTCGTCACATAAATAAGAGCTCAAGTCTGCCACGGTATTTTATTTGAAAAGGAACCTCGAATTCACGTTTTTTTATTGCACACCGTACTCATATTTTATTTGGTCTTTCTTCATACGAGCCATCACGTTTTCTTTATGCGCCACCCTGAATCACTAGCATAATAGGGACTTGGCAGGCAATTTCGGAGAAAGCCAAATTTGCGGCTCACTTTTTTGGCCCATTTTTTCAGATAAAAACAGTCACCTCAGGTGAACTAAATGAATAGGACAAAATCTGGTGCTGGGTGGCTGTACTTTGAAAAAGCAAGCCGAGAAATGGGATTTGATTGGGACTTTTGCAGAAAGACATTTCGTGGTTGGCTGTTGCATGAGATAGCAACCAGCTAGGGTGAATTAAATGAATAAGACAAAACCTGCTGAAAAGTGAGCATGTGTGGCTGCTCTCTCCCGGCCACGAATTGCCTTTCTGCAAAAGTCAGGGGCAGAGCCAGGCATTTACACTGGGGGTACTAATTTACACTTTGTAGGGGTGCAACTCGGGTTGGATTCAACACGGAAAGGTTGGGTCGGGTCGGGTTGAGTTCGGGTTGAGAGGCATGGTTGGCAACTTGACCCGACTGAAACCCGACATTTTTATTGTTTTTAATTTAAGTAAGCTTAAAAAGTCGGGTTGGACCTCAAGTGGGTTGGAACTCAAGTGGTGGTTGGGTTCAGGTTGGAAAAATGGGTTCCTCGGGTCGGGTCGGGTTGGACCCAACCAAACCAAGCTGCACCCTAACACTGACCCTGATGTCGGAGGTTCAATCCCAACTTACCTACCATAAAATGTTTAGCAACATAAAAAATTATTCCTTGAAATATTCGTTGGACCAATTGTTAAGGACGAGTGGAAAAGGAAAAGGGGAAGAGACTTGAGAGAGTGGGAGTTGAGAGAGCATGAGAAATCGCTTAAAAACAATGAAAATGCAACATTTTAAATTATTATTTTTTTCAATTTTTCATAGGTTTTTTAAGCGCCACCCTTCTAATTCACTCACTTGCTAGGTTATATGAATTACTTTGTAGAATTTTCGCAGAAAGCCATTTTGCTGCTCACTTTTTTAGGAAAGAACAGCCACGTCATAAATGAAGCGAATAAGACAAAATCTTTTACGAGGTGGATGTTCTCGCCTGGAAAAGTGAGTCACGGGTGGCTTTCTGCGAAATTGCCTAGCAAGTCCAATATTTATTTATAACCATATGATATTTCCACCCAATTTTCTAGCAATTTCATATGTTTTCGTTCTGGGTGGATATGCATCATTTTTAATGAAAAACAAAAAGAATAAAAATGTTGGAAAAGTGGGTGGAAATATCATTTCCCATATCCGCAACTGGGCCATAGAGGGTCCCAGGCAGCATTAGCCGTTCGTTTTTCTTTTAAAATTTTTGTTTCTTCGAGCCTACCTCTTGAGATATCTTGTTGAATGAGTCTCACAATTTCAAGTAAGCAAAAAGGGCAAATTCATGACCCAATTTTTCCCCACTTCCAAATTGGCTGCTCTTGCTTTGAAATACAACTACCAAAGGCATACCAGGAATTAAACGCCACTCTATTCTTTCAAAGCATGCCAAATAATCAAAGCCAAGAATTTTCAACATTCCACCTCTCTAACTTCCTAACTAAACAAATATAAAACCATCCCTATATAACCTCCCACCCTTTCTATCTGTTACACCACAGAAGAAAGTAAGAAATGGTAGCAGTGAAGAGAACTATGATGGTTTTGAGGGCTGTTCTTATTGTTTTCATTGTATTATCTATCATGGTTTCAAGCGGATCGTGTGGGCGGCCATTGGGCGATCGGATTTTCGTCGAGAACATGCTTCCGAGAGGACCTGTTGAGCCTTCGGGTCCTTCTCCTTGCCACAACATGCTTAATCTCAATGATCTGAATTCAGATTCCCAACCCAATGATGTTATAATTTGTGATGTTAATCCTTAGAGAAAATTAAGAATTTTCTCATAGGATTGTTTGATCACTTGTCATTTGTTTATTCATCTGGAGAAACTCCACTCTTTCGGCGGCCAATTTTGAGCTGTATGCCTTCTGATGTGACTGTTCTCTTTCACTGTTAATCTATTTTGTATAGGAAATCGAAGGATAAGACTATTCTGCTTATTTGTTTTTTTATTCTTAGAACTGGTGCAATGAGAACAAATTATCATTCTTTTTCACTGTTAATCTATTTTGTATATGAAATCAAAGGATAATGTTATTCTTCGTAATTGGTTTTCTTCTTAGAAATCTGGTCTAACGAGAGCAAATAATTTGCTCTATTAGGAAAAAAAAAATCGCAACTGTCTGACTTTTGGATTTTGCCCGTGAAATTGTGAAACAACCAATTGCTCCAAAAGCTTAGGCCACGTTCCTTTGAGATTATGACAACTGATTGTCAGCCCCAAACCTATTATTGGACTCAAATCTAAATGTAATTTTGAGCCCAATAGATTTGGGACTCACAATCGGTTGTCATAATCTCAAACGAACAGGGCCTTAAGCCGTTGGAGATGGGGTTACTAATGACCAATGCAGGCAAAGTGTAAACGAACAGGGCATTGGTCATTGGTTATTGGGGCCTGCTTATTAACTTTCTGTAATAATTTGTGCATATATCAATACTATAAAAGGGATTTTGCAAGTCATTAGGGGGCCGTGGCCACCCCCATGCTATATGTCCCTCTGGGCGTGTTTGTTGTTGAACATATGAATAATTGCATATACATAATTTTTTTATATGTCCATGTTAAGAGGCAATTTTTTCTTTGGATGATAAGATTATAGATGATTTATATGAATTTTGGGCAATAATAGATCCAAAGCAAGGCCCATCAATTAAATAGTTCAGATCAATAAAAAGTTGGACCTACTATGCTATCGTGGGTGTCCCATTTAAGTGTCCTACTGAAGCATTACTCACGTATTTAATTGCTACCAAGTTACTTTCATCTATTACATATTTAATAATTGGGGATTTGCTAGGAAATTTTGCAGAAAGCCATTTCACGGGTGGCTATTGCATGTGAGAACAACAACACTAGTTGTCTTATTCATTTAATTCATATGAGTTGGCTATTCTATCATTCAAAAGCCAGCTGAGAAATGACTTTCCACAAAATTGCCTAGCAAATCCCTAATAATTGTAGAGAAAATTGCATGTATAAGATATTTAATAACTGTAAAAAATTAATATGTATAAGGTAGTTAATATTTAAAAGAGAATTTACATTATAAGGTTTTAAATAACCTCCATGGCCACTCAAGTTATCCCGTTATGCATAGTATAGAAATGTAGATTTAATAGCATAGAGGAATTTTATTTACAAGCTATGTTAACTTACCAACTTCTCCAAAAGCTTAAGCTATTGGAGAAAGGCGTTATTTATCTTTTATACTTTAACACTCCCCCGCACGTGTGACCAACTTGGCAAACACGTGGCACATTTGGTCTCATTTTGGGCCGACCATCGCATGTTGATTTTTGCTATCTAGAAGGTTTGAACTTGAGACCTTTGGCTATGATACCATGTTGACTTACCAACTTCTCCAAAAGCTTAGGCTATTGGAGAAAGGCATTATTTATCTTTTATACTTATAACAAGCTATTTGACAGCTTAGGTAAAATTGACACTCCTGGGTTGGATATGCTCAAATTCTTCCATTATATATTATGTGGGATAAATGGACCTACAAAGTATTTAATAGCTATTAAGAAATTTACAGTTAGATAGATGGGGACAAAAATAGTAATTAATAATGTAGTCTAGGTATATAACTTTCATAATAGGGATTTGCTAGCTGTTGTCTCCATTCACGAGGTGGCCGGTCTGCAATGCGACAGACCGTCCGCGAAATGCCTTTTGCGATGGACGCTAGCAATTCCCTTCATAATATTTTGCAAAGATCAATTCCATCATTATATCATGGGTGAGAGTCCTCCCTCCTTTCAAATTCTATTCTAGTTTTAATCTCAGCAGGTGCTGGAAGGAGATATGCCAAGGATTAGAGAGAATGATGCCCATTTCTCTTAGATGTATTATGCCTAGATCATGGTTTCAAATTTTGGTTTCGGAATGAGTTTCGGTCCTCAACGAAACCGAAATTTTGGCCGAAATCCGACGAAAAAAAAACTAAGGAAAAATTACAAATGGGGGACACAAAAATGACATAATTGTCAACAGGACCCATGCTTTACTGAAATTATCAACAAGGGACAAAAGAGGTCTTGTCAGTAAAAGTTGGACAAAAATGCCATTTTCTTAAGCAACACGTTGTACTTTTCCACTTTTCCCTCTTCTCTCTTCTTTTCCTCTTTTTTTTTTTTTGACTTTTCCATTTAAACTTTGTTTTTTTACCCTACCAGTCATCTTCCTCATCATTCAGCCACCATTGTCGCTAGGAAGTCTAAAAAAATTGAAACGTGAGTTCATTCCCATCTATCTCTTCATAACAAGGTTTTGTTTTTCATTTGTTTTAGGGTTTTGCCTTTCTCCTTCTCCCTTTCAATGGCGGATGAGGAAGATGAATCGTAGGGTAGAAAGAAAAAAAAACGGTGAAAATGAACGAGTGAAAAAAATAGGAAGTAAAAACGTGTTCATAAGGGACTTTATAAGCCCATTTGGAAATTGTTAACCCCATTTTGATACTACATAACCCCAATCCTAGAGACTTGAAAATCCCCTTCCAAAACTCCAATACCCTCGGCCAATTTTCAGGGACTTGATAAGCCAATTCGAAAATTGGTAACCCCATTTTTAATACTAGATGACCCCAATCCTAGAGACTTGAAAACCCCCTTACAAAACTCCAGTACCCTCGGCCAATTTTCTTGGACTTGATAAGCCCGTTCGAAAATTGGTAACCCCATTTTTTATACTAGACAACCCCAATCCCAGAGACTTGAAAACCCCCTTCCAAAACTCCAATACCCTTGGCCAATTTTCAGGGACTTGATAAGCCCATTGGAAATTGGCAACCCCAATTTTATACTAGATAACCCTAATCTCATTTTTTATACTAGATAACCCCATTTCTAGAGGCTTGAAAACCCACTTCCAAAACTGCAGTACCCTCGGCCAATTTTCAGGGACTTGATACGCCCGTTCAGAAATTGGTAACCTTATTTTTGACACAAGATAACCCCAATCCCAGAGGCTTGAAAACCCCCTTCAAAAACTCCAATACCCTCTGCTAATTTTCAGGGACTTGACAAGCCCATTTGGAAATTGGTGACCCTACTTTTGAGAGTTGCTAACCCCCTTCCAGAGAGTTGATAAACCCCTTCTACTACAAAACCCCTTGCCTATAGTAGCTCTTCTAATGGCATTACAATTCTACTCATGATAGAAATAACAAAAGGAATGGATGTTGTATTCATTAAATGTGCTTCATGTATTACATCCCAATTCGTGTATTACAAAAAAAATTAAGTAGATCAAAAAATGTGTAGCCATCCATTCATGTATTGCATCAAAATTTTCTTATACAACTACTTGTCTTCCAAAAAGTGAGTGAAGCCATCCATTCATTATCTCCAGAACACACTCTAAAATACAAATTGCTTAGCCCTAAACAAAATAAATAAAAAACAGAGGAATGAAAAATAGTGCAGAACCCTAAAAAGAAAAGAAAAAGAAAACCTAGATACAAAGAGATAGATGGTAAGAACTCAACTTTTAAGTTTTTCAGCCAGCAACAATGGTGGCTGAACGAGGAGGAAGATGATTATTATGGTAAAAAATAAAAAAGGTGAAAATGGAAAAGTAAAAGAAGAGGGAAGAAGGAAAAAACAAGGTGAAAACGTGTAGTAAATGCCAAAGGGCATTTCCGTCCAGCTTTTACTGACAAGACCTCTTTTGTACCTCATTGATAATTTCAGAAAAGCATAGGTCTTGTTTGACAATTACATCATTTTTGTGTCCCCACTGGTAATTGTTCCAAAAACTAATATTTTATCTCGTACCAAATTTCGATAATTTCGGAATTTCGGCCGAAATTTCGATAATTTCAGCCAAAATTTCAGGAAAATATTAAATAATTAAAAACACATTTTACCGGCGGTCATGACCGCTGCTATATCCAAAAGAAAGACCACCGGTATATCAAACTATTTAAAAAATCGAAATGTTTTGGTTGAATATCCTAAAATTTTGTGCGAAATTTTGAAATTTTAGCCGAAAAAATTTACCATTTCGGGTATGTGTGATTTCAATTTCAATTTTGAACGAAATCCGAAATTTCGGTTGAAATTTAAACCCGGATCAAATTAAATTTTACGATTCAAGTTTTGGCAATCCTAGATGAGCAAGAGTGAGATTCCTTAAACACAATTAGATGGATAGACGGTAGCCAACCTCACCTGTGTACCTGTGTTTTCGGAGTTGATTAATGAGATTTGTGATCATGTGGAGAGGCATTCGATCCAGTTTTAACAGATTCGGCACTCGACTAGTATTGACCTAGACCGTCTAGTCAAAGATGGGTGAACCAAACATCTTTAGAGATTTTTTAAGTTTCTACCCTCCCGAGCTTTGTTTTGATTCCATTTTTTTAGTATTTTTCTTGGGAAGTGACATTTACGCCCCTTTTTATTACTATAACACCCGTTGTCAGTGTATCATATCAATGACTAAAGGGGGGCTAATGTAGTTTACATCAGAAGAATCCAGTGGGTTTATTGCCACGTACATTGGCACTGGGTGTCCCTGGTGATCAAAAGGGGCATAAATTTCACTTCCCTTTTTCTTTCTCCTTTATACTTTAACCTCCTCTTCCTTGGGGTTCCCCCTTTCTTTTAATATAGCTTGCACCATTTCCAAATAAATAAATAAATTACATAGTGTGGGGCATGTGCATTTTTCAATTGGTTCTTAAGAGACAATTGATTTCACTTGATCACTTTTCACAGACCTAAAGAGTCTTGAACTAACCCTAAAATAATAGAGTACATACATTCTATAGCTCTAGAATTTGATAGAACTCTTGAAGAGACTTGGAAGCAGGCAGATAATTTTAGAATTTTTAGAGTATTCATAGAGGCAAGTGTAGAGAACTCTAGTATGTCTTGTACTTTCTTGGATGGTCATAGTTCGTGGGATGATTTTCATTTGACATGATTAGGAGAAATCTAAGGTTGAACTCAAGAATTTACCTCTGAACTTATATATAAGCATTCAATGGTAATTAGCATTGTCCTAGTGTAGGAGAAATCCTATAGTATGGGGGTGAACTCCTCATTTACAAATCACCTATTAACTAGAAAGCATTTTACAAATCACCTCTAACTTTCATCTGGCATGATTAGGCCTTATTTGCTTTGGAGTTTGAGAATCAATTTCGAGTCCAAAACCGATTCTTCGAAAGTCCGAAATCGATTATGCATCCCAAAAATATAAAGTATTTTTGCTTGTACTACAATCAATTTGAATCAAAATTGATTCTACAATTGCGAAAATAACTACCAATTTTGCAAGTCCTGCATGTAAAACTAATGATGGAACTTTATAGAATTGCCAAGAAGCTACCAACAAGGCAACAATCAATTCAAAAAAGAATGTTTAATAAAAGTAGAGCGTGCCACTACCAAAACAAGCGAGTGTGGTTATCATTTTCCCCACCCTCAAAAATGGGGGAGAGAAAGAGCGAAGTGGTGCACATGACATTGCCGTAGATTCCGGCCGAATAAAGTAGGCAATGAATTAATGATAAATTTGAACCCCCTGAAGGATAATTCACACCACTTTAATGTGAACGGGCGTTAAAAAGCATTAAAGTCTGCCCCATATGGCCATATCCTCCTTTAAAGTGGTGCGAATTATCCTAAAATGGGTGCGAATTTACCATCACCCAAAAACATTTGTCCAATTCCGGGCAGAATTATTATTGGTTGCCAGATCACACTTCCTATATTTCTTCGCAAACAAACGAAGATCGTGCAACAAAATTGCAACAGAATACAAACAGGAGAAGTGATATATTCACCCCCTTTTGTTACCTGGGACAGCCCCGTCCAGTGCAAAATAGTAGTAATAAATATACACTAGAGGTGGCTCTCCCATAGAGAAAAAGGGGGCAAATATATCACTTCCCTACGAACAGTTAAAGCCATTTTTTCCACGTCAGTGTCACTCGTCTTTACAGCCTCGACTCTTTAGAACATGTCGCTGTCCTTTTTATATCATGTTTTTAGGATGCCAATATTCGCACTACCACCTTATGATAATTGCACGAACTCAAATTGTCTTTTCAGATTTAATTGGCTATTGAAAGCTTTTCCGACAATGTAATAAAGGTTTCAAATTTCAGTTTCGGAATGCATTCCGGACCAAAATTCCGGCCAAAACCAGACGAATTCAAATAAAATAATATATCTCATACAAAATTTTGGCCGCTATTACCGAAATTTCAGGAAGATATTAAAAAATGAACAAAATTGAGGTTTTTTTGGTGAAATTCCTTAAATTTGGGAAGAAAAATGAAATTTTGTAACGTTTCGGGTATACCCGATTTCGGTTTCGGTCGAAATTTAAAAGTATGAATGTAATAATCTTTTGACAACTGTTTAAACAGGAAATGACAAAATGAGTTAGTGCAATTATTAAAATATGGTAGTGCCAACATCAGTAGCCTTTTTTGTCGTTACTCTCTCTCTCTAGTGTATCGTATCCTTTTGTTTATTTATTTCTTCAGCCGAAATTCTCGGCTTCTTCTCCCCCTCTCTCTGTTATTTCTTATCATTTTCTATGGCCGTTGTTAAAACCAACGGAAAAAAAAGGAGGGAGAGATTTATGGCGGGAGAAATCGGACGGCTAGGACAGGAACTCTTTGATCTGCTCCGAGAAATCGGACGGGTCTCTGATTTCTCTGGCCCTTTCAAGAAAGATTGCACTGATCTCAGCCGTAGGATCTCTCTCCTCTCTCATTTGTTAGAAGAGATTAGGGATTTCAATGGATCTCTTCTATCCTCTTCCTCTTCCACGTCATCCTCTTCTTCTTCTTCTTCTTCTTCTTCTTCTTCCTTGGCCGATCTACAGATCGTCCTCAATGCCGCCACGTGTCTCCTCCAGATCGGACGGTCCGCATCTCGTTTCTCCTCTGTAACTCTCTCTCTCTCCCTCTCTCTCTGGAATTTTTTCATATATGTGGATGAGGATTTTAATTCGATGTGGAAATGTGTTATTTTGAGATCTATTCGAGTTGTGTTTTCATGAAAGTTTTCTTTCTCATTGAAATCTTTGTGACTTTTTTTTTTTGCAAAAAGTGATTATTTTCACTAAATTTTGATAATTACATTAAGCATAATCAGTGATTATGTAAAAGAACTTAAAAATAAGGATGAGCTTAAGAAGAGTTGATCCTAATCTAATAGCGTAGATCAAGTTGTGTTTTCATGGAAGCCTTTTTTCTCACTGAAATTTTTGTGATTTTGATTTTTGATTTTGATTTTTTTTTTTTGCAAAAAGTGATGATTTTCACTGAACTTTGATAATTACATTAAGCATAATCAATGCTTATGTATAGAACTTAAAAATAAGGATGATAATATAAGGATGGGCTTAAGAAGAGTTAATCCTAATCTAATAGCCAACGACCTAACCTATGATGCAAGTAATCCAACGGTCAGATCTTTCACAAGATCTGTGTGTTCTAACATTTTTTTTGTGCTCTGAGAAATAATTGAGAATCTTTGAATTTCTCTGTTGTTGCAAGTCTCTCTAGTTGTATTTTTCATGGCAGCCTCTTTTTTCATTGAAATATCTGTGATTTTTTTTTTTGTGCTGTGGGAAATAATTGAGAATCTTTGAATTTGTCTGGTTTTTGGTTGCTGTAAATCTTACATTTTTGTTGAAATGTTTATCTGATTTGCCTCAATTAAGGATCTGGAAAATCATATTTCCCTTTAGACATCATTCGGTGAAATACTTTGTTTATTTCATAGTACCTATCCAAAATGTCAAAACCATAGCTAATCACCTTGCAGTCATCCAATTCGCCAAATTAAGTTGCCATTCAAAAAAAGTAACTGGAGTGAGCTTCTTCCACGTATTAATGGACATGCAGATTCCAAATTCCCCATGGCCTTGTATAGATCTAGCAGGACAATCGCGTTAATACGCTCTTCAGAGTCAATGCCCAACATTCTATTCATACACTTATATAGAGGCCCTCTTTTACCTCATTCACATTGGAGAAGTTATCTTGTATCTAAGCTAGAGATTTAAGTAGTAGCCAGATGCATTTACTCAGTCTTCACAACGTTGATGCGTGCACTTTCAACTTAGTTTTCCCTCCTGAGCATCAAGTCAATGCAGTGGATAGAGCAGGGAGTCCAATACAGTTTCTTCCTCTTATCCATTAACTTCTTCCTTTTCCTAACATATCTAGAAT
Source organism: Tasmannia lanceolata (assembly GCF_043159265.1). Taxonomy (NCBI): domain Eukaryota; kingdom Viridiplantae; phylum Streptophyta; class Magnoliopsida; order Canellales; family Winteraceae; genus Tasmannia; species Tasmannia lanceolata. The sequence continues at coordinate 5,864,002 of NW_027518721.1, forward strand.
GGTTACCACTTATAACTCGCACTATCTTCTCCTCTCCAACTTTCTATATCACGTCATCAAGGACTCTAAACAGCATATCTTCATCCTTGATGGAACCTGAAGCATCAACGGATCTCAAAAACTACGTCCTTGGTAGACTCTACTAACAAGAAAATTAATCAAACATTTATTGTTCCCTCCTGTCCACCTGTCTAATGTGATGCTACACCCATATTTTGCCCATGTTTTCTTGTGGTCTACCATCATGACATTTATGTTCTTAACTTCCTCCTTGAGGGTCCATCTCCTCATATCATGCATGGAAGGAGAGTTCTGTAACCCTAACTTTCTTTCAAAGGTGGGAGCTAGATTCAACGATGCCAGGTCTTGACAGTGATGCCTAGGGCTTCAGGTCAACCCCAATTGCCCCAATCGCCTCAATTGTAGCCACAAAATATTGGCTATTCACAATATAAAAAGGAACGGAATTTGCATAGACAAATCACCTTATCTTTTTACAAACTTCATTTCTTTCATCCTTCTTCAACAAGGAGTTTAGGGTAGTTTGTCTAGCGTGGGCAGCTTAGTTGTCAATACCATTTCGTTCGCCGTTTTGTTTTGGTCGGTGGAATGGAACATTTTGGCGTTTTGTTTCAAAAAAGACGTGGTTGGGGAATTCTTTTTAATAGTTAAAATTTTTTAAAAATCCAGAAAATTAGAAATTGCTATATATTGGAACAAGGCCATCCCCTGCAACTCAATCCATCATGACATCAAGGTTGTAAAGATCCAACGTTTACTTAAAGGAAAATCACTGTTAGCTGAAATGCCTGTATTGACCAGTGCCTGACTAGATGAAAAAATTTTAGAGACTAAATTATGAGATTTTTTTACCGAACTTTTGAGATTTAATAATGTTTGGACATGATAGAATTTATGAACTTTTAAAATTAGATAAATACCCCATCATTTGGAATTGAAGATTTTGACGCCGGCCGAAATGACCGAAAAAGGTCGAATTTTGTTCTAGAATTGGAAAGTTGACTTTTTATCCTTTTAGAATTGGATCTTAAAACTATTTTTAATAAATCCAAATGGGGTGTATTCTCCTGTTTCTATATAAATCTTAAGTGAATGGACATTTACTTAAATGACTTTGCGTGCAAATACCCAATTCTAAGAAGAGGCAAGAAGAAGAGAATAGAAAAAATAATTGTTTTGCACTTTTGTGTATTGTAAATGTGAGAAGAAGTAGAGGAAGAGAAGAGAGAAGAGAGGGGAGAGAGGAGGAGAAGTTGGAGAGGAGCTTTGTAGAGTTTCAAAATTAATAAACCCAAGACCTGTCTCCTATTTTTCTTATATGCAAAAGCGGTGGGCCGCATCACATTGCACAATAACCATACATGATGGGCCCCATCTTATTACATGATTCTAACATTCCCCCTCTAGTTGGAGTATAGATATCACTACTGCCCTTCTTGGAACAAATATATACACCCTGATTTCTATTGATTTCGATTAATTGCTTTGGTGAATGTATCAGCTAGCTGATTCTATCTCATGTATGACGTTTATATTTTCCCATCCATAACTTTATCCATAACGAAATGGCAATCCATGTCAATATGCTTTGCTCTCTAATGGAACACTGGGTTGTTGGCAATATGTTAGGTAACTTGGTTATCATAAAATAATTTGACTGGATGATCAACAGTAAAACATAACTTCTGAAATAAAATCTTCAACCACTTCAACTCACAAGCCATGTGTCATAGCTCGCTGCTCTTGCCTCTGCAATAGATCTCACAACCACACTTAGCTTCTTCTCCACGTAACCAGGTTACCTTCCTCGAAGGTGCAATAGCCAGTAGTGGATCTCCTATTTGAAGGAGATTCAACTCAATCAACATCAGTGTACCCCGAATATGAGCATGCCCATTCGACTTGTACAATTCCCCTACTACAAGCACCCTTGAGGTATCTCAAAATACAGATCACAACTTCCGAATGTGGAACATGTAGATTCTGCATAAACTGGATTACCACACTGACTGCGAATGTGATATCTGATCTTGTAATGGTCAGCTAGATGAGTCTACCAACCAATCTCAAGTATGATGCAGATGGAAACTGCCACGAAGAAGAAGTTTCCTGTTCTTAACTTCCATTTTCGTCACTTTTTTGTTAGCCTATATTTTAGGCATCAAATCACATCAGTTTGTCATGATTATGGTATCTTTAGAAAGGTTTTTCAATTACCTATCTAATGATCCCAAGATCACACGATTTGAGCAAGTTATAGGCATTTTACGGATATGGTATATGCTTATTACGGGATTACTATTTTAGGTAAGTTTTAGTCAACGTTTTAGGTTCTATAGGAGATATCATACAAGCCAGACAAACACGAGCGGAGTCATATCGGTGATATGAACAGCATATAGGCCACACAACTTCACAAACGAGGCAAGCATCACTTACTATTCTCGTACAAGGAAGCACACAACCATCTAAGTCACTATTCCTCCTTCATTTGACTTTGAAAGAGGAGTTGCTTCAATAGTAAACACCCAGGCACAAAGACAAATAAATTATAGGTTTTCTGTGTACCACAAAGGGAAACCCTTGATCTTGTGGTCCGATCAGTACAATACAGATCTAGTGTTTCCCAATAGATGTATCTGGAAGATAAGGAAAGAAAGAATGGGGGTGGAAGAGAATGTGTGGATCAGATCACTGCTGTGAAACGATGTAAAAATGTGAGAAATAGATGAAGAGGAGAAAAGGAAGAGATGTTGGAGAGGAGGTTCGTAGGGTTTCAAAATTAAAAATCTCATGACCATTCTCCTCTTTTTTTATGTATCGCAAACCATAAGTGGTGACCCTCATCTTATTACACAATTCTGACACACACACACACACACACACACACACACACACACACACACACATATCAAACTTCTGTAAATTGACTTTGTATCCTTGGACCACTACAACCTGTACTTAATGGAAGCTTTTCAGAAGATTCAGAACTCTTGTTGCCATAAGATGCATGTCTTCTGAATCGTAACATTTCATCTTGAAAATTGGCCATTTCATAAACATAAGATAAACCGGTTCAGAACCTTCAACTTGTCTTCTCACATGGTAACTTTCTTTTTCTCGCTTCAACCAATCAAATGAATCCAAGTTTGCATAGGACTCGGCACATCTTCGAACTTTAGAGGCATGATTTGACACTTTTTAGATATGCAACTTATTTCTTACTAGTTCTCTACTATGGAAGAAGTGGTTTTACATTCGACAACAAACTATAGGACTTATAGATTGAAATTTCTTATTGAACTTTGCCATGGGCCTTTGTTGGTATGATTGTGTTTCGCCCTGTTTTGGATCTCATAGAGCATATACTGCATTTTGATTTACAAAAATTTATATTTGCAGTCCTATATTCCCAGTTGACAATAGAAAAAATATACTGGGATCCTGTCGTGAGTGTGAAGAGACTGTATTTGACTGTCATTAGAGTGTCTAACTTCTCAATATAATGGTTTTCATATAAACCTTTGTGTTACTTGATTAAGGTTGTAGCACGAAAGAGGATTGCATTCCAATTCCAATATGTGACATGGCATCTGGAGAAAGTTCTTGGACACTTGCCCTATGATCATTTTGATATATCAGATGAAGTTCGGGAACAGGTAGGAGCAAAAGATCATAGGCTATTATTTGCTAGTTTATGTTATAATTTGGGGTTGAAATGGTAGTTCAATGGGCTGTTGCTCAGGTAGCAATCTTGAGGTCGCAGATTTGATGCAAGCTTACCTACTAGCATGGTTTTAAATTTCGGCTGAAATACAGAAATTTCGAATTTCAGCCGGGTCTGTAACCAAAATTTATACCAAAATTTAAAAAAATTTCCGCCGAAATTTTAAGATTTACACTGAAATTACTGAATTTTTTGCCAAAATTTCTACCGAAACCGAAATTTCAAACCTTGCCTTCTAGTGTTTAGCTTCTCTGATTTGGGATGTTCATGGCTGACATGGTTTTTTACTAGGTGGACCTGGTACGTGCGCAGCTGAGAAGAGCAAAAGAACGAAATGGATCTCTCAATTCAGAAGTTTTAACAAGCATTTCCTATGTATTATCCCACATACTTGTTGATGAAGCTAATCCACAAGTATTGAGCAGGGTAATTGGAAATTTGAAGACCGAGAACATAGGCTGTGACAATCATGATTTTCAAGCAATGGTGGGCATGGTTGCAGAAGTCTATGGAAAGGCTTGGCATAATTTAGGGCAGGCAAAATACATATTGGGAAGACTCGAAAACTATGCCTCATCTGGTGCCAATAAACTAAACGAAGCTGATGCCAAGAGAGACAACTTAGCTAACAAAACATTGGAGGAAAACTCTTCCTTGTCCGGTGCTAATAAACTAAATGAAGCTGACACCAAGAGTGACAACTTAGCTAACAAAACATTGGAGGAAATTAAGAAACCCGATTCTCTAACTATTCCTGATGACTTCCGTTGTCCTATATCTCTTGAACTGATGAAGGATCCTGTTATTGTCGCCACGGGACAGGTAGGGACCACCAATTCATATGCCAATAACCATTGTGTCGGTATTGTGCTGAGAAAATGAAATTCAACCGGACTCTATGCTGTGTTCTGATTATCTTTTCTCTGCCTTGCAGACTTATGAGCGGTCTTTCATACAAAGATGGATAGATGGCGGCAGCAGAACATGTCCAAAAACTCAGCAGAAGCTTCAAAATCTAACCCTAACCCCAAATTACGTGCTGAGGAGTCTAATTAGACAATGGTGCGAAGAACACAAAGTCGAACAACCACAAGGATTGGCAAATAGAAAGAGCTATGGATCCTCTCTTGAAGTCAGTGGGGACAGAGCAACCATCAATGCTTTAGTCCGTCAGCTCTCCAGTCAGTCAGTTGATGAGCAGAGAACTGCTGTCTCTGAAATTCGGTTACTGGCAAAAAGGAGCACCAATAATAGAATACTGATAGTCGAGGCAGGAGCTATTCCAGTTCTAGTCAATCTACTATCGGCAGATGACTTGAGTATGCAAGAAAATGCAGTCACATCTATTCTTAACCTCTCTATATATGAGCATAACAAGGGTGTAATAATGCTTGCCGGGGCCGTTCCTCCAATTGTTGAAGTCCTCAAGAAGGGGACTATGGAAGCCAGAGAAAATGCAGCCGCCACCCTTTTTAGCTTATCGCTCATAGACGAGAACAAGATAACCATAGGTCCATCAGGGGCAATAAAGGGCCTGGTAGACTTGCTCCAAAGTGGGAGCACAAGGGGAAAGAAAGACGCGGCAACTGCCCTGTTCAACCTGTCTATTTACCATGGGAACAAGGCTCGTGCTGTTAGGGCAGGGATCATTGTGCCGCTGATGAACATGCTGAAAGATTCTACCAATTCCATGGTTGATGAAGCTTTGACAATCATGTCAGTTCTTGTGAGTAATCAAGAATGTAAGGTGGCTTTAGCAAAGGCTAATACCATCCCAATCTTGATAGACCTCATTCGGACAGGGTTACCTCGCAACAAGGAGAATGCAACAGGCATTTTACTTTCGCTGTGCAAGAAAGATAGGGAGAACCTTGCTTGTGTTGGAAGGTTGGGTGCTCTCATACCACTGACCGAGTTGGCTAAGAGCGGCACTGACAGAGCCAAGAGGAAGGCGGCGTCTCTATTGGAGCATCTGGGTAGGATGAAGCTGATGTAAGTGTAGAGAGTATGGGTGTTAGAGGGCTTTGATTTGTTCATTTGCATTCATTCCAAGTAAACCTGAAAACTGTATTATTTGTGCCTGGCAAAGCCATAGGTAGGAAAAAACAACTAGTGTGTCTATTCATTCAATTCTTTTATTAGCCTTATTTTGTTTTAATTGCAAAAGTGTGAACGTTTTTCTCAAGGATTTCACATGAGCCCTGGAGAAAATATCCAGTGCAATCTTCAACCTGATGGGGTTGGATTTTGGAGATACTAAGATGGGATGTATTGATGGTTTTTTTCTTTTGATAGGGGAAGTAACAGGAAATATTGCATAATGCATTGCTTTATTTTAGATGGTTGTTCTTCGAATATCTATTCTTTCATTTCTTTTTGAAGAAATATTGCATAATTCACTGCTTTATTCTTTTTTGAGATGCTTAGCTTGGATTTAACCAGCCTACCTGGCACCTGCAGTCCTTGGGACATGAACAAAAGAAAGAAAACTTTCGTTAATCATAAACAAACTTAACTAATCTCTGTAGACCTTGAACCCAAGAAATGACATTGGAAGATTTCCTTTCTATCTTCAACTTACCTTTCATTTGATCCCTAAATAAGCTCATTCCGAAGTGAAGATCACGAACCTTTGCATCGGTAGAGTCTGATTTTAGATGGTTATTTTGAGCGGTCAAAAGAATGGGATTCATCTGACAGTTAGGATGATCTAATTATGTTCTGATGGACTGGACAAGTCGGATGAGATGAACTTAGTGAATGCCCACTATCCATAAAAGGGATCCCACTATCCATAAAAATGAAAAATGTAAAGAATGACATTCCGCTAACTAGGACTGTTCCACTCCTTTCTCTAGAACTCCCTTGGAATGTTGTTCGTGGCACTATTTTTAGAAACAAAGCGGAGTCCCTCCATCTGAATCCCTTTCGCCCACTCTAGAGAAAGATTAATGAGAAGCATTGAAGAACACATCTAAGTCTCTATTTTGACATTAGAAAAAAGGAGAGAAATATCAAAAAATAAGCTAGAAACAATAGAAATCCCCAAAAAGCTGCATTAGAGCCTTGTTGGAATCCGTCACCTACTTTTTAAAGCCGAGAGAGAGAGAGAGAGTCCTACACTTCATAGGGCGAGTCTCAAAAATCTTCCTCATAAGGTGATCCTAACACTCCGATTTGTGGAGGTTTAAAATTGACGGCACAATATAAAAACATACACAGATCAGAGGGTTAGGATCATCTTATGAGGAAGATTTTCAGGGCACACCCTATTTACATAAGGGCCCATCCAATGAACGGTTTGGATCACCCAAACAATATGGGGCCCACTTTTTTTGGGCAGAGCCAAGAATTTACACTTAGGGTTGGAATTTCTGCACATATCAATACTAATAAAAGGGATTTTTCAAATCATTTGGGGGTCGTGTCCACACACACGGGGTTGCACGTGCATGCAGGGCCAACCACCATATAAGTTCTTAAACTATAGTCTCAGTAAGGCTGAACATAAACAAATTTTACGTCCATTTTTACGTCGAAAGAAATAGAGCCTAAAGAAAAAAAAAGGTCCCTGTAAAATTTTTCGATATTAGAGTGTTTGGTTTTTTGTTTGGAGAAGTTGTTAGTATTTTAATATTAAAAATGAAAAGGACATTTGCCTTTTAAAAATATTCTTTTGCTTTTGAAATTTCCACCCAAATTTTAAATTTTCAAAGATTCTCTTCTTTTGTATTTTCCCACCAAAACTTTTGAACTTTTGAAGGAGGATCTCTTACCTCTCAAAAGTTTAGTCCAAGATGGGAAAGTGAGAAAAATTCTCCCATCCATATAAGATGGAGTGTTTAGGCAAAGGCTTGGGCCTTTCAAGGGCATTCAATTTGTTTGCCTTGGGAATTTTAAAAAGAACAACAAGAACAAATAAAAACACACAAGCGTGCGTGTCGGGTCGGGGCGTGGGGCGTGGGTTTTCCCTAAACGGGATTATCTTTTTAACACCAAGAGTTGTGTCGCTTTGTTTTATCTTAAACAATGTATTTTTCTCTTTGATAAAACCCAAAAGCCATGTTTCTTCAAATGTTACCGTTAAAACCCTTCTTAAAACGTTTTAACAAACGGCTCTATTTTTTAAATAGTGTTTAAAGGGTTATGTCTTTACGCTTTAAAGGGTACGTTTACGGGACGTGTTTACTGTTTTTAAAAGGGTGTCTTTAACATACACGATTTGCTTATAAATTCGGATCTTTACCAACGTTTTTTGATAAACAATTCTCTCTGTCTTCTCTCTTTGTTCATAACAGAGCATTGCTTTCTTACTGTTCTTAATAGAACGTTCTTTTCCTTCTTTCTGTTGTTAACAGAACAGAATTTTCACTTTCTGTACTTCAAACTATCTTGCCTTCTTCTATCTTCTATCTTAGTTGGGCAATTAGAGTGTTCATCATGTGATTTAGATCTATCTGGTCGTGCAGTTCATATAGATATCGACGGTGCGTCGGGCTGTTGTATCTTGAGGGTGATTGCGTTTAGATCTGTTGAACTGGAGGTTTTTCCGCAGAGGCGAAAAATCACCTTAAAGAGAGCGACCTAGTTCGTGCCTCATCTCACCGCATCGAAAAGGTTCTAATCTTCAGTTTTCTTTTTTATTTTTGGCAGAAATACAGGTACGGTATATTTATATTTGAAGGAAAATTTTACAACAATTTTAAGATGATTTTCGTTTCTGTTTTTTCTCTTTCTAAAATATGGCATCCCCTGATGAGATTATGTCGTATTCTTCAAATCCGAACAAGCTTTTTCAATTCAATTGCGCTAATTTTAAGAGATGGAAGAAGAAAATATTTTTCTATTTATCCGCCAAGAAAGTAGCCCATGTTTTGGATGACCCAAGGCCTTGGAGGTTAGAACTTAAACCCGTTAGGTCTGTCATGAAAAAGAATTGGAAAGATTCTGATTTTCTTTGCCAAAATTTTATTTCAATTGCCTCTCCGACGAACTATATGATTTTTATAGTGACTGTAAGGATTCCATTACACTTTGGGAAGCTTTACAGAAAAAATATGATACAGAAGAGGCCGGGTCTAAAAAATATGTGGTTAGCAAGTATTTTAGATATCATATGGTGGATAAGAAGCCGGTGATTTCTCAAACTCATGAGTTGCAAAAACTTGTTCACGACATCCTTGCAGAAGGAATAACTATAAGTGAACAATTTCAAGTTGCAGCCGTGATTGACAACTACCCCCTTCTTAGAAAGAATTTAGAAATTCCATTCTTCATAAAACTAAAGAACTATCGATGGAGGGTCTTCTTGTTCGTCTTCGGGTTGAAGAAGAAAACCGTAACCAAGATAAGAAAGAGAGGAATATGGAAAGTGTAACTAATGTGAATGTTATTTCTGTTGTTAAGAATCAAAACCAAAAACCGCAAGTGAATCTGAAGCCCAGAAAAAAGTTGAAGAAAAAGCAATAGAACCAAAACCGAGGTACCTTTAAACGTCAGAACCAAAACAAAACTTCTAGAAAGAATGACTATTCCAAAGTTGTGTGTTATATTTGTGGTCTCAAATGTCATATTGCACGGATGTATCGACGTAAGAAGAATGTGCCAATCCCTCAAGCCAACGTGACGGAAGAGCCACTTGTGGCCATGATCACTGAAGTTAATGTCATTGGAGGGTCTGAAAGGTGGCGGGTTGACACTAGTACGTCCCTTCATGTGTGTTTTGACAGGAAGTGGTTCAAGACGTATACGCCTGCAAAAATTGAGAAGAAGGTGCTTCTAGGGGACTCACATACTACAAAGGTACTCGGTATTGGGGACGTTGAGCTTTGCTTCACTTCAAGGCGGAAAGTGATGCTGAAGGATGTTCTTCACACATCAGACATGAGGAAGAGCTTGTTTCTAGTTTTTTCCTTAATAAGGCTGGTTTTAAACAAACTATAGAGTTAGATCAGTATGTTGTAACAAAGTTTGGATCCTTTGTTGGAAAATGATATGCATGTGATGGAATGTTCAAGTTGAATGTTGAAATAATGAAGAAAGTACTTCTTCTGCTTATATGCTTTCTTCTTTCAATTCATGGCATGCTAGACTTTGTCATATAACTAGAAAGTATGTACAAAACATGAGTGTGTTAGGTATTATTCCTAATATAGCTTTAGAAGACTTTCAAAAATGTGAAACATGTAGTAAGGCTAAAATTTTTAGAAAAGCTTTTGAAAAGTGTTGAAAAAATTCAGAACTTTTAAACTTAGTTCATAGTGACATTTGTGAGTTATATGGTATCTTGACCCGTAGTGGTAAAATATACTTTATAAAATTTATAGATGATTTCTCTAAGTATACAATTATCTATTTAATTAGACATAAGAGTGAAGCCTTAAAAATATTTAAGAAATACCTATTAGAAGTAGAGAACGAATTCAATAGTAAGATTAAGAGAGAGGAGGTGAATATGAGTCATTATAATTCACTGAATTTGTTAAGTCATTAATAATTATACATGAAACAATCGCTCCTTGCTCCCCCACCTCAAATAGGGTTGCAGAAAGGAAAAATAGAACACTAGTGGAACTTACAAATGATTTACTCCTAAGCTCAGGAGCCCCCTCTAACTTATGGGGAGAAGCAATACTAACTTCCTATTATGTTCTTAATAGAATTCCTAATTATAAAACTAAAGTCTCACCTTTTGAATTATGGAAAAATAGGAAACCCAATATGAGTTATTTTAGAGTTTGGGGATGTTTAGCCTATGTAAGGCTTCCTAATATTAAGAAATCCAAACTATGAAGTAGAGCCATAGAGTGTGCTTTTATGAGGTACTCACTTACAAGTAAGACATATAGGTTTTTAGACCTTAATAACAATGTAATAGTAGAGTCGGTGGATACTAAACTCTTTGAAGATAAATTTCCTTTTAAGTCTAGACATAGTTGGGTACTATGTCTATTAGAGATAGTGAGATACCAAGCTGAGGTTAGAAGCAAACCCTGAAGTTGAGATTGAACCTAGGCGAAGTAAAAGAGCTAAAATAGCCAAAGATTTTGGCTCTGATTTCTATATCTTTAGTTTGGAGGGATATCCTTCTTCTTTAGAAGAAGCTTTATCCTCTTCCAATGACGAGATGGAGTCATTAATGTCAAACCAGACTTAGAAACTAGTAGATTTACCAGCAGGATTTAAGACTATAGGATAATGGATTCTTAAAAGAAAATTGAAACCAGATGGATCTATAGACAAATATAAAGCTAGGCTTGTTGCTGAAGGCTTTAGACAAAAAGAAAATATAGATTTCTTTGATACATACTCTCAAGTTACTAGGATTACATCCATTAGAGTTTTGATTGTAGTGGCTGCAATCCATAATCTCGTAATTCATCAAATAGATGTAAAGACTGCCTTTTTAAATGGTAGTCTAGAAGATGAGATTTATGTGGACCAGCCTAGTGGTTTCATAACTTCAGGTCAAGAGAATAAAGTATGTAAGTTAATGAAGTCACTGTATGAACTTAAACAAGCACCAAAATAGTGGCATGAGAAATTTGATGATGCAATCATATCAAATGGTTTTAAAATCAATGAAAGTGATAAGTGTATATATTATAAGTATATTAATACTTATTGTATTATCATTTGCTTGTATGTTAACGATCTTTTAATTTTTGGTTCTAACGTAGAAGTAGTTAAACAAACAAAAAATTTACTAATACAAAACTTTTATATGAAAGATCTAGGAGAATCAAATGTAATTTTAGGAATTAAAATTACAAGAGCAGAAAGTGGTATATCTTTAAACCAAACTCATTATATAGAAAATATACTTAAAAAGTCTAAGTACTTTGATTGTAATTCAGTATGTACTCCTTTTGATCCTAGTATTAGATTGTATTCTAATGAACGTGATAGCGTCAATAAAAAAGAGCATGCTAGTATTATTGGTAGTTTAAGGTATGCTACAGACTGTGCCAGACCTGATATAGCATATGCGGTAGGTATATTATGTAGATATACTAGTAATCCAAATATAGAACATTGGAATTCTATATCACGAGTCATGAGATTTCTTACACGAACCATTAATAATGGGATTCACTACCATAGGTTTCCTGCCGTTTTAGAGGGTTTCAGTGATGCCGATTGTAATACTTTGTCAGAAGATTCCAAGGCTGCCACTGGTTATGTTTTCACTATTGGTAGTGGTGGGTTTCTTGGAGATCCAAGAAACAGACTATTATTGCTCAGTCCGCTATTGAATCTGAGTTGATCACACTAACCTCTGCGTGTGAAGAGGCTAGTTAGTTGAGAAATTTTTTATCTGATATTGAAATTCGAGGATTGACTCGGTTTGGCAACCTAGAGGGGGGGTGAATAGGATGTTTATAAAACATTTGTCTTTTAAAAACCTTTCCTAAAATTTCAGCCAAGGCTTATCCCTTGTTTAATTAAGTTTGAAATAATTGAACTTAAAAATTATTACAAATTAATATAAGTTCAAAATCCTTGTTGATTAGCAAACTTAATTGGGTGATTTATAGCCTAGTTAGTATGGTACAATTATTCAATCAAAAATAAAATGCTAACTACTCACTCAATTCTAACTATGTAAAAATGCAAGCACAAATGATAAAGTGAGAGGATGAGAGAGAAAAGGAAAATACCAACACAAGTGACGTAAGAATTTATAGTGGTTCGGCAAATGGCCTACTCCACTCTTCTCAAGGTCGCACTTGAGGATTTTCACTATTGAACTCTCCACAACGCCCGGCTCCGAGGCTTTTACAATCCAAGGGAATTAAACGAGGATGCCCTTGCCAGCTTCACAATGTCTCTCCTACACGGTTGAGAACTAAGCCCTTCACCCAAGAAAATTAACACGGGATGCCCTTCCATCTTTCTTGTCTCTCCTACACCACCGAGATCTAAGCGCTTTCCAAAGAAGAAGATAGCTTTGCCTCTAAGTAGGCTACAATGCACAATGAAGCTCCCACAAGGTTCTCTAAAAAATTAAGTACAATTCAAAGCCTAAACCAATCTCAAATGATTTTCACAAATCAAGGCACAAAGAATTGGTGAGATAAATTAACCCAAAAATGGTTGCAAGTGAGTTTCTAGGGTTTGTTAAGGTTGGAACATGTTCATCAAGTATTTTAGACCCTTTGAATGGGTATATATGAAGTCACAACTCAATATGACCGTTTGGGGGGAAAAACAGTCAAAACTGGGTCAAATAGTCAACTAGCCGTTGGGCCACAATGGATATATATTTTTTGTCCCTGGTTGTTTTCTCAGAGCTCCGAGAAATGTCTCGGAGTTCTGAGAAAAATTCTAGGAGCTCCGAGACTGGATTTCCAGCAATCGGCTTCCTACTTGAAAAATTCATATTTCTTTCGTTTCTTGTCGGATTTCGATGTTTTTATACTCTAAGGATTTGAGAAAAATGAGAGATATCTGTTAAAAATATTTTCAAAAATATTTGAAAATATTTTAAACAAGTCTTGATAGGATTTAATTGTTGGTCCACGTTATTTCTTCAGAACTCTGTTTTGTTCAATGTTGTGTTGAATGCCATATGGGTCCCAACATGTTGGTACACCACCATGGCCATTCACTTATCCATTTAAGTCCTTAAAGGGTGTGCTAGTCTCTTTGGAAAATATATTTTTAAGATATTTTAAGACGTGCCTTGATAAAGAGAAAACACAAGAGAGATAGGTGATACAATCTACCCTTTTTACCGCTCTCTTGAATGAACTCTTGAGGTAGCCATTGCTTGATCTTCTCTTTGAGTGCATGGCTTACTTTGGGATCTTCAAGGTTGAGCTTCTTTGCTTGACACCTTCTAAGGATAATTCCATCATTTGGTTCAAGCTCCTTTGCAAGTTGTTGATCCACAAGCTTTGGCCTTCATTGATTTTCCTTTGTTTATTCAATGCTTTGAGATGATAAGTGTTGAGCCTCTCCTTGGTGGTACCTCCAATGCATGATTATGCTCTAACTCCTTTGTCCTTTGTTAGGTTCATCTTCAAGCATAGGACATCTGTGTGTGTTCTAGCATGGATTGACCTGTGAATTTTCTATCCATACCACAACACTCAAGGTAAACAATTAGTCCATAAAAGACTAATCAATTTGCGTTTGTTAATCATCAAAACAAGGTGATTGAGTGAACCCATGGGGAACCCTTGGGCTAACAATACCCAACTGGAAAAGACTTGTTCCCTCTGTTTTGATTTACTGTAACAGCACAACTGCTATTGGAAGAGTACATAATAAGTACTATAATGGAAAGTCGTGACAGATCCGCCGGAAGCACAGTACTGTGAGAGAGTTGATCTCTAATGGATCGGTCACCATTGACTTTGTGAGATCTGGTGATAATTTGGCAGGTCCCTTAACTAAGGCCTAGTCAAGGAAGAAAATCTGCAATACATCAAGGGGGATGAGACTAAAACCCTGAAATTCTAAGGGTGGTCCCTAGTACGGCAACTTTGAGGAGTGAAAACTAATTAGGTTTCTAACAAGTTTTAATCCTCTTGAAAACTCAAACCTAAATTGAAGATTAAGAGATCAAAAAGAAATTCAAGCACATAAGTTAAATCTTAAGTGCAAATGCAAATAAAGAGCAAGAGTAAGAGAGATTGCACCCGAAATTTAAAGTGGTTCGGTCCTCCAAACGCGAGGCCTACTCCACTCCACCAACCAAACCCGTTGATGGCTTCACTATGTGATCTTCTTAACTTCGGCGAAGATCGGTGCCGATTACAAATTCCGATTACCTTTAACCTTGGTGGCAATCTTCACCACGGAGAGTGGGCTACGCTTCTCCGAGCACTCGCCCGATACAAAGTTCTTGATAAGAAAGAAAGAACAAAAAATCCCTCACAAGGGTTTACAAGAATTGTAGAAGATGTACAAATTGAGCCTATGATCCAAACCTAATCTTTAGAGGATGAGAGGCATAATCAAGTTTGATTCACTCTTTGGATGTTCAAATGAAGTTTTAGAGTGTTAGGATTGATTGCTTGAATGTTTGGAATGCCCATATATATAGGAAAACCAAAATATGACCGTTCAATGGCATTGTTGTAATTCCAGGAAAAATCGCAACGGCTAAAAATCCGACCGTTGTAGTGTTCTCGGAGTTTCGGGAATACAAACAGAAGTTGGGAAAAAGTCTACTGGACCATTTCTCGGAGTTCCGAGAAGCCTATTTCATGCAGATTTTCATTTCTTGTTTTTAGGCTTCCAACTTAACACCAAGTTGGGATTGCTATGAGGGTTCCAAGGTGTTGGAACTCCACAAAGACAATCACTTATATATTTAGGGTGTTTGTTTATTTACTTAATTATGCCTCTAAAATCTAAAACTAAGATTGGATCTTTTACAATCTAAATATGACTTTGGTCTTCAATGGATTCTTCAAGTCTTCATTTGTCTTGGACTTCGATGTCTTTGGCCTTCATGATGTGGTCCAATGAGATCTTCTTGGCCTCAATCCAAGCAATGTTGTCTTAATACCAATGTGATCTACAACTTAGACAATCAAACACATTAGTGATCATAATCACCTGTGTATTGGAATCATCAAAATAAGATGGGAATGCCAAGGTGGAAACCATTGGGCTTACAAAACCTTTTGTAAATAGTTACATATGATGGATACCCAACCTAGGGACTGGAGATCCCAAGAACTTGGTTTTCAATGGGAAAAATGAGTCATAGTGTAATTAGTGGACGATCATGCTGATTTTGTGTTTATCTCAATGTCCATCCCTATGTTTTAATCCAAGCATGATATCCTGAAGCGTTTGTAAGGTTGAGTTATTACTCTTAATGAGATCTATAGCTGGTATGAGTGGGAAGTCTAGGCTACAGGAGCATCCTTGATAGACTCACCTACATGTTAGCATGGAAGTGGGCCGCTTCCAAGGAGAATGAGGGCTTGTTTTCTTATGCATACATGGATACTGCAATGTAGCACATGGCCGTAATGTGCGAGCTTTTTTGGAACCAATTGAACACTTTAGTATCATGTGTGTGGTGCACGTCTTTCTGTACCCAAGGATTGTAGTTCAAGACATAGTCACTATCAATTCCTTACAGTTAGAATCCACTTACACTAAATAAAGGTTTAAGACATAGTCACCTTTATTATACATGGTACTTTGCTGATTGCCCAGCATTAAGTTTTACTAGTATTTTTTCTATTAAAATAAGTGGGGGATTGTTAGTATTTTAATATTAAAAATGAAACGGACATTTGCCTTTTAAAAAGATTCTTTTGAATTTGAAATTTCCACCCAAATTTTAAATTCAAAGATTGTCTTCGTTTGTATTTTCCCACCAAAACTTTTGAACTTTTGAAGGAGGCTCTCTTACGCCTCAAAAGTTTAGTCCAAGATGGGAAAGTGAGAAAAATTCTCCCATCCATATAAGATGGAGTATTGAGACAAAGGCTTGGGCCTTTCAAGGGCCTTCAATTTGTTTGCCTTGGGAATTGTAAAAAGAACAACAAGAACAAATAAAAAAACACAAACACGCGGGCGCGCCGAGCTGAGCTGGGCCGGGCCGGGTCTGGACGTGGGTTTGGGTTTTCCCTAAACGGCATTATCTTTTTAACACCCAGAGTTGTAGCCCTTTGTTTTGTCTTAAACAACGTGTTTTTCTCTTTGATAAAACCCAAAAGCCATGTCTCTTCAAATGTGACTGTTAAAACCCTTTTTAAAACGTTTTAACAAATGGCTCTATTTTTTTAATAGCGTTTAAAGGGTTATGTCTTTACGCTTTAAGGGGTACGTTTACGGGGATGTGTTTACTATTTTTAAAAGGGTGTCTTTAAGAGACACGTTTTGCTTATAAATTCGGATCTTTACCAATGTTTTTTGATACACAATTCTCTTTGTCTTCTCTCTTTGTTCATAACAGAGCATTGCTTTCTTACTGTTCTTAGCAGAACGTTCTTTTCCTTCTTTCTATTGTTAACAGAATATAATCTTCACCTTCTGTACTTCAAACTATCTTGCCTTCTTCTATCTTCTATCTTAGTTGGGCAATCAGAGTGTTCACCGTGTGGTTTAGATCTATCTGATAGTGCAGTTCAGATAGATATCGACGGTGTGTCGGGTTGTTGTATCCTTGGGGTGATTGTGTTTTAGATCTGTTGCACCGGAGGTTCTTCCGCAGAGGCGCAAAATCACCTTAAAGAGAGCGACCTAGTCTGTGCCTCATCTCGCCTCATCGAAAAGGTTCTACTCATCAGTTTTCTTTTCTATTTTTGGCAGAAATACAGGTATGCAATTTTATATTTGGAGGAAAATCTTACAACAGAGGTTGGAACGGGAAAAAACAACGGACACAAGCTGTGTCAATTTCACATTAATTGCAATTGTTGGACGTCGGATTATCATGCAGCTCATATGCTAAATGTGTGGTGGAGACTTCCTGGTTGTTCTACTGGTTGAAAAAGCCTACGAGCTCTCACAGCTGTGAAGAAGGGTTTGGGTCTTTGTTAATAAAGAGGAGAAAGAGAGAGAAGAAATGGGCTTCACATCAAGAAGCAAACTTCACTTTCCCGTGAATGGTTGAAATTGAAAAAAATGGTTTTTCAATTAGACTAATCTCAACCAATAAGACTAGTCACATATTTAGCAAAATGTTGTTTTAAATAGTAGTTTTTTAAAGAAAAAAAAACATGTTTTTTGTGTTTAAATACCCATTTTAAAACTTTTACATTAAAAAAAATTCCAATTTTTTTAGGAAAACATTGTTTAAAATGTGTTTTAAACATTTAATTTAAGAGAAAAGAGTTCTTGCGTTGCAGCACAGGAGCTTAACTGCGCTTTAGTTGTTTATGAAGCCTCCCATTGGTTCCTTTCTTGTGGACCCGCTATATGTTTCAAAGGAGGACCCGCTATACGAACCAATGGGAGGCTTTATAAACAACTAAAGCGCAGTTAAGCTCCCTGCGCTGCAGCGCATGAACGCTTTTCTCACTACGTTTTACTATGTTTTTTTAACTGTTAAGATATATGCGATGATATGATAAGATCGGATCTTTGATCTTGGTGGTAGATTAGGCAACCTACGTAGTTTAGTAACTAATTAGATTAGGATAATTTCTCTCCATCTCCATCTTTATCTATTTCCTTATTTATTTGTAAGTGCTTATTTAAGCACATGTTATGATTAATGAAACGATCCAAAGATTAATGAAATTCCTTAAATTTAACATGGTATCAGAGCAGGTCGATCTGACCTAGCCTTGAGCACAAGACAAGAACTTCCATCTCCGGCGGGCGGCCGATCTAGCCGTCCGCCTGGCCTTTTTTTTTTCTTTTTGCTTATTGCTCTCTTAAACCCAAATTTCTTTGCAATCCCAACTTAGATCTTCTTCAACAGATCATATCCGATCACCGTTGTCCACTTCCAACATGATTCCCACTACAATTGATCCAACCAATTCAACCGAACAAAAAATGGCTGCTAGCAATGGAACAATGCCAACTTCTCGATTCAACGGACCAGGAACAAATCATTGATGTATTCCATGGACATGTTGTAAAAAAAGCCCCTTTTCAGAAAGTAATGCTTTCCATTGGAGTCCCATTGTTGGCCGAACATGGAGGTGCTGGTGGGGATAAATTTGAATTCGTGTGGTATCCTTCTCCACTTCCACAAATTTCCCCATATTGTTTCTAATTTTTGAGAAATCTGGCAAAATCTCCATTGTAATCCACTAGCCTTCCATTTTTGGTTACCTTATCATCTGCCATATGAAGGGAAAGATGGGACGGCAAAATAGATACCACATTTTTAATCCCCACACTTTCTCTTTTATGCAACAGTTGGTAATCACACCCTCTTTGTGTAGACACTGACCATTTCTTTTAAAAGGTTTCATATTTCCTTTGATGTTTGCCAATAGTTAGTGTCCCTAAGCCGCTTGTTGTCGCTTACCTACCTATTTTTCCTCAGTTTTCATTTCTCCAAACTATTTCAGTTGAGGTGCTTCAGTCCATTGAGGTATATGCCTCGGACCCTTGGGTGCGTGCCTGAAATAGTAGCTACACTATTCAGTTGAGGTGCTTCCGTCCATTGAGGTGTATGCCTCGAACCCTTGGAGTGCGTGCCTGAGAGAGTTGTCTTGCCCATCGGCTCATTTTCGCCAATTATGGCATTGGTCTATAGTGACCCATCTCATTTAGACTACCCATTAAGGCCTTAAGTCTCTCTTCGTTATTCATCTGGTAAGCGACAACAGGCATCTGAGGACCCTTGGCGAGAAGCAAGTGGACCTTCGTCATCAGCTTGGGTGTGCATCACTGCTAATTATTTGGGGACATTTTCTGTTCTTACCA
Source organism: Tasmannia lanceolata (assembly GCF_043159265.1). Classification (NCBI taxonomy): domain Eukaryota; kingdom Viridiplantae; phylum Streptophyta; class Magnoliopsida; order Canellales; family Winteraceae; genus Tasmannia; species Tasmannia lanceolata. The sequence continues at coordinate 5,883,110 of NW_027518721.1, forward strand.
TGAGGGAGGACATTTTATTGCAATTGTTAGGGGACGTCGGGACATTTGATTGTAATCAATCTGGGAATTTTCATTGTAAGCAAACTTATATATATTTTCAATCAATATACGTTTGAGGGGGCATGTTAAGATATATGAGATGATATGATATGATAAGATCGGATCTTTGATCTCGGTGGTAGATTAGGCAACCTACTTAGTTTAGGTAACTAATTAGATTAGGATAATTTCTCTCCATCTCCATTTTTATCTATTTACTTGTTTATCTGTAAGTGCTTATTTAAGCACCTGTTATGATTAATGAAATTGATCCAGAGATTACTGAAATTCCTTAAATTTAACATTATCTAATACCACATTTTAAACATGTTTTAAACCTTTTTTTACTAGTCTTTTTAACTATATAATACCGTATTAAACTCAACCTTTTCTTCTTCCATTTTTTTTTGCCTAATCACGTTTTGCTAACTATGCTTAGTCATAGGTGAAATCCACTCTTTTTAAATACCACTTTAAAGTAGTCTATGTAACCATCCCATTTACTTTCCCATGAATGGTTGAAATCAACCAATTATGATCACTTTACAATAATCTCCTTCAAAAAAAAAAAAAAAAACTCCTGATATTTTTTTTGCCAAAGTTAGCAATGTCATTTCCTTTTCCTTTCGTCTCCCTTTCCGACTAATGCATGATGCTATCAAAGGTAGCTATCGTGTCCTTTTCCTTTCTTACTAATGTCGCATGTCATTTCCTTTTCTTTTTCCCACTAATGCAAGACGCCCTGGACAATACTTTCTCGAGAAATAAGAGAAATTATATGACGAAGGGAAGTAATATAAACAAGTAAAGGTGGTACGAATAAGAGAAATTTTGAGGAGATGCTATTGGATCAAATATCAAGGGTGGTAGATTGCTATTGGATCAAATATCAAGGATGGGACGATGAGTTTTAGTTTATACAAAAAAGTTAGGGTGATGATATTTTCACCCCTGATAATGTGATTTGACATAAAGTTGCCCACTTTTCATGTCAAATCAGGTTATAAGGGGGGTGCGCACGTAATGCAGGGGTGAAATATCATCACCCAAAAGTTATTATAATGAATTACTTAAATGATAGGGTGATGATAAATTTGCACCCCTTTAAAGGAGAATATGTGGCAGACTTTAACAGTTGTTGACTTCTTGAGGTGCGAATTATCCTACAGGGGAGCGAATTTATCATCACCCATGACTTTAAGGATTGATTTTTTTTAATAAATGCCATATCTAGGTTCTTTGAATTTTAAAATTTGACCTTAATACACCGTTATTTTCGTCCTTTTGGATAAGCAAACATTTAACAAAAACATTGAACCTCTTGTCTTTCCTGCACGTGTCACCAAATAAAACTCTCTCCCCAAAATAAACAAACAGCAAAAGCTTCCCCCTTCACATATTTTCTGATATTAAAAATCTTTCACTCGTGTTCGTTGCTAACGTCATTTCCCATTTCCTTGTTCCCGTCATAACCGTAAACAACAAATCCTCCCTTTCTCCGTCTCCCCTTTCCCCTCTTTCTTAGCATAAGCAGAATAAGAAACTCAAGAACAAAACCCTAGAAAAAAGAGAAGAGTCATTTTTTAAAAGAATGGAGACTAACTCGAATGCAAATGGATCGAATGAAGAGCAGAACTCGTTCTCTCCGATTCATGGACCGATGAATCCAATGGTATCTCCGCTTCTTACGGATCTGTATCAGTTCACTATGGCCTATGCTTATTGGAAAGCTGGGAAACATCTCGATCGCGCCGTGTACGTATTCAATTTTTCTGAATTACAGATTATTTGTTTTCTTGATTTGTTCTGTTTTGTGTTCGTTTCGATTGGCTTTTGTCAGATTGAATGTTTTCTCTTTTGAAATTCGTCAAGTTTGCTATTAGAATTATGCAAATGATCTCTATTAATTTTGAGAAATCTGTTTTTCTAACATTATTTTTAAATCTTAACATTATTTTTAAATCTTGATGGAGCCAATGAACTAACTGATGAATTGTGAGGTTTAATGTGAAGATGTGCTGTTTGATGAAATTATGTTCATGTTTGGTTTAATTAAAGTACATGATGCTTGTTATGTATTTTTTTGTATAAAACATTAAAAATGGTAGGTTAAAAGGCCAGCTTCATGGTTGCTGTAAGCAATCATAGGAGGGAGGAGGAACACTGCCATTGAATATAGAAGGTATATACGCATACGTACATACTATGAAACTAGGATCCTTCAGAAAAGGTGTGTTTGGAAGGTTGCCCTGTTTCTCACGATTCGGTAGGAGGCAAAATTAGAAGTGTTTTTAAGGTTTTTTCTGGAACCTAAGATATAAATGTCTTTTGCATGACCAAGGTGAGTGATGGCTGCAAGAGAGGGTTTCTCTTGAGAGAGAGAGAGAGAGAGAGAGAGAGAGAGAGAGAGAGAGAGAGAGAGAGAGAGAGAGAGAGAGAGAGATGGATCTTCTTTAGGGTTTCTTCTTGGGTTTTCTCTTGGGATTCTTCTCTTGGACTCTCTTGTGTACAGTCTTGGTTGAGAGAACAAGGGAAAGGGTTGCAGGTTTGTGGGTTTTGGGTTAATCCATTGTAATCCTTGTAATTTTGTTTTTTCATAGTGGAAGATTGTGTCCTCGTCCTTGGATGTAGCCATCTAGGCCGAACCACGTAAAATCTTGGTGTTCATCTTGTGGTTTGCTTCTTGTTTTTACTTTTCAATTAATTTGTGCACAATTGGATCGGATTTGCTCAGCGAAATTTCGCAACAAGTGGTATCATAGCACATGTTGCAGCGATCGTCGTTGGGCCGGGTTGGCGCAATTGTGGGTGTCGTGGTTGGAGTTGGATCATGGATAGAGCGATCAGTGTTGGTAGAAAGATTTTCCGAAAGATTCTTGTTCGAGGTGGAACGCTACACCAAGAAGTGCAAAGTAATATGAGATGGCGGTAAAATCGAGTTCTACCCTGTTCAACATTGACAAGTTTGACAGAAAGGGCAGTTTCACCCTATGGCAAATGAGGGTGAAGGACATCATAGTTTAACAGGGCTTGACCAAAGCGTTGAAGGGAAAGGATGGGAAGCCAGAGAAGATGACGGATGCCGAGTGGGAAGACACCGAGTCAAAGGCGGTCAGAACGATTCGACTATGTTTGACAGATAATATTATGGAAGAAAAAGAAGCGCCTTAATTGTCGGAGAACTTGGAACATATAAAAAAGCTTGGCTTATCGATTGCATCTGAAGCGGCAATTGTACGAGCTGAAGATGCAGGAAGGCAGAAATCTTCTAGAACGCATTAATGTATTCAACAGGCTTGTTGATCAGCTCCACAAGGTTGGTGAAAAGTTGAAGGAAGAAGACAATGCCCTTTTTGCTTCTTACTTCGCTTCCCGATTCGTATGACAACTTGGTGACGACTTTATTGTATGGGAAGGATACAACAAAGCTAGAGGAAGTCATGACATCGTTTTTATTGAATGAGATGCAGGAGAAAAATGTTCTTGATGAGAGTCAAGAGCATGGGCTAGTTGTTCATTGTGGGAATCAAAGAAGAAGGTCATCTGACAGAGGATCAAGAAAAGGCAGGTCAAGATCTAGGGTCAATGGAAAGGGCGTACAATGTTACCGTTGAAAGGAATACGACCACATCAAGCCGGATTGTCCGAAGTGAGTTGACCAGTCGGACAATGGTGCTACGAAAACCAGTCGGACAATGGTGTTACGAAAACAGCAATGGCCGTAAGGGATGAGCAGACTGAAGAGGTTGGAGACATTCTCACAGTCTCCACAGGTAATCACACTCAATGTTACCTGGAACGCAGTTCGTTCCGGTACGAAGTTTGATGATAGCCTGGTACGCGGTACGGGAACGGGTACGAAGTTTGATGATAAGCCTGGTACGCGGTACAATAAGGGTATGCTATGTTGGTTCGCTATTCGGGGTCACGGGTTAGTTTGAAGCTCTAATTCAGACTCTCTCTCTCTCCACACACACACACACACACACACATATATATATATATACATATAATTTCATATATTTTTACAAGAATATCATTCCATAGTACACACTACACATTTAATACACAAAATATAAAAACCTCATGTATGTCATACATATTTTTTCAAAAAGAAAGTTCCTGTTGGAATATATGAATATCCTTCCATAGTCCATACTACATCCATTTAATAAACAAAATAAAAAAAACTCATGTATGCCCTACATATTTTTTTCAAAAAGAAAGCTCTAGTTCCAAATCCAACCCAAAATATATAAAATTTGTAGCTCTCTCTCCATCTCTCCCTTAGTCAACATGCATCTCTCTTTCTCTCCCATGGGTCGCCGCGGGTCGTCATGTTTGGCGATCCGGATTGCTAGCAAACCATGTTTGGGATCGTGGGTTGGAGGGCGGATGGCGAATCTGGTAACTATGATCACACTTCTCCTCATGATGAGTGGATTCTAGATTTAGATTGCTCTGTTCATGTATGCTCTAGGAGGGAATATGATGATACGTTACAAGAGATAAGAGCGGGTGTAGTGTCCTTAGGTGACGGGTCTACTTGTAACGTCACGGGAGTTGGGATGTTGACGATCAAGATGTTTGATCGAGTGGTTCATACTTTAGCTGGTGTGACATATTTCCCAAAGCTATGAAAGAATCTAGTATCACTTGGCTGATCAGGCGCCAGGGGTTGCAGGTGGAGCCATGAAAATCACAGGCGTGGCTGTATGGTTTTGATGAAAGGAGAGAAGTGTGGCTTATTATATCTCTAGTCGGAGACACAGTGAATATGGTGTTAAATTTTGCTTTCGGTATACGTTTCGGCCCGAAACCGATATTTCGGCCGAACTCAGGTACACAAAAAAGGAATATTTTAATATTTATGAAATTTTGGCCGAAATTTCATAATAATAATAATTTTTTTAAAAAATTTGAATTTCTCGAAACTTCGGCCGGAATTTGGGAAATCTGAAATTTCGGATTTCTTGAAATTTCGGTTTCGGACCCGACCGAAATCTGAAAATTTGAATTTGGGACGAAATTTAAAATTATGGCAGTGACTAGTGTTCGTAAGATCTTGATGGGTAGTTGGAAACATGGTAATGGCCTGCGTAGGGCTGCAGCCATGGTTTGAAATTTTGGTTTCGGTACCGCTTTCGGAACCCACTGAAATCGAAATTTCGACCGAAATTTCAAAATTTTGGCTGAAATCCGGCGAAACAAGGAAACTACGATTTTATTGGATATAAGATTTTGGTAATATCTGTAAAATATTAAATTAATTAAAAAAAAAAACAGATTTTTGGGTGAAATTTTGACTGAAATTCCGAAACTTCGGCCGAAATAAAATACCGTTTCGGATTTCATTGATTTCGGTGTCGGTCAACTTGGGTCGGGTAAAACCCGACCCGCATCGACCCGACCCGAAAATAACATGGGTCGAGTTTAGAAATCATGGGTCTTGGGTTGGGTTTTAAATTAGAAAACCCGACTCAATCTTGAGTAGGGGCCGGGTTTAAAGAAAAAAAACCCGAAACTCGACCCAACTCATATGGGTGCGCTGTGACTTTCTTAAATATCTCTTGAAAAACATAGAAAATTATTTTACAATATATTTGTTAACTTACCAACTTCTCCAAAAGCTTAAGCTGTTGGAGAGGGGCGTTATTTATCTTTTATACTTTAACACTCCCCCGCGCGTGTGGCCCACTTGGCAAACTCAGGTCGATTTTTCAGAATTCAAGTTGAGCTTTTACCTTAAAATCAGGTCGTGTTCGGGTTGATTCCAATTCATTGTTTTGCAAGCTCAACCCGACCCGACCCAAGTTGCACCCCTAACGTGGCACATGTGGTCCCACTTTGGGCCGACCATTAGGGCTGGCAATTTCACCCGAAAAAGCGGGGATCCGCCCCGCCCCGCCCCGTTTGGGGAGGGGATTCCCCGATTTGAAAGGGGAAGGGGAAGGGGAAGGGGATTATAAAAATTCCCCGGTGCGGGGAGGGGAAGGGGAAGGGGAAGGGGAAGGGGTTGTCCCCGCCCCGCTACGCCCCGCTAATCAATGCCATTTTTTTGTAAATTTTTAAGTGTTTTTTTTAAGGAAAACTACTAGAAACTCTGTGGATCGGCTACAAGATTCCCCCAAACATAAACTTAGCTTGTCTTTTCCTTTTAATTAGCTTCTGAGAGCATTTTGGGAACTATAATAACCTTTTCACAGATGTTGAAATAATAAAGACAAGCTGAGAGCCTGAGACGCTGAGTGTATGCAATTATCAAAAAATCGTAGTGCCGACAAAATTTTAGGGTTGGATTGCAGGTTTTAATTTTCAACAAGAAAAATTTAGCTACTAGAAATTTGTTTCATGTCAGCACTAGACTGAATTGCAGTTAAAGAAATAAGTCATTTGTTGATTTTGTTTTCTTCTCCATTCTCATTTCTCATGCTCATCTGGGGGTTAACATGCTATACAGAATGAACTAATGAACATTATTTTGCGTGTGTGAGCGCCCACTTATGGACTTTTAAAGTTCATTGTGACTACTGAAATAGTTACTTTTTGCACATTGGCTGCCTGTTAATGAAGGTAATCCTGGTGCTCATTTCCTATTTATCATTCCATAATTTATGCAGAAAATTGCTGAAAGATGAGGTCCTGTTGTTATTTATGTTTGTTGTCTCATCCATGCATTTCTGATTTTGTCCATCTGTTTGTTGATCACATGAATAGAATCATAGCATTCATCACAATATTGTCTGTAATGGACGTAGAAGAAAGAAGCTCTGTTTGCTGGTTTGATTGGGTTCCAAAGAGGGGGCGGGGCGGGGATTTTGTCCCCGAAGGATGCGGGGAGGGGAAGGGGAAGGGGAAGGGGAAGGGGATTAGATATTCCCCGCGGGGAGGGGAGGGGGATTCCCCACCATCCCCGCAGAGGGGAAGGGGAAGGGGAGGGGGAAAATTCCCCGCAGAGGGGAAGGGGAAGGGGACCCCAACATCCGGCCCCGACCCGCCCCGTTGCCACCCCTACCGACCATCGCATGTGGATTTTTGCTATCCGGGAGGTTTGAACTCGAGACCTTTGGCTCTGAAACCGTGTTAACTTACCAACTTCTCCAAACGCTTAAGCTGTTGGAGAAGGGCAGTATTTAATCGTTTATACTTAAACACTCCCCCTCACGTGTGGCCCACTTGGCAAACACGTGGCACATGTGGTCCCACCTTGGGCTGACCATCGCATGTGGATTTTTTTGACATCTGGGAGGTTTGAATCCGAGACCTTTGGCTCTAATACCATGTTAACTTACGAACTTCTCCAAAAGCTTAAGATGTTGGAGAAAGGCGTTGTTTATCTTTTATACTTTAGCAATATTGATACAATTGTTTTCATTGAGGTGATCAAGTTTGTTATGTGAAAATGCAGTGTCCTTCTTAAAGTACACTTGATGACATAAATTAGAAATTTTTGGTGTGAAGATTTCCCCCCCCTACAATCTTTAAAATTAGTCACTATCCGATGCTAAAAAATGAAAACCTGACCCGAGAAACTATCTCGTGTAGGGTCGGGTTTAGGAATCTTTGGTTTTCTTGTAAAAATTTAGACCCGACCCGAGATAATTCTCGGGTAGGGTAGGGTTTTGGAAAACCCGACCCTCCCGAGCCAAGTTGCACCCCTAGGCCTGCACATGCGTAGGGTCTCTTCAATAGTTGCTGTAGAGACAGATTTCCAGGTTGCAAACGATGGTGTTACCTACAATGGGGAGGATGGATTTAGATCCCTCTCCAAGGTTAACTCGATGAGTCAACAGGTTGGCAGCTACACATGTGCCAACATGTTGATCAAATTGGGAGGAGTCGGAACCAGGATGATTCGAGGGTCTGTAGTACTTACTTTGGAAGGCCAATGGTGGTTTGTAGCTACAGCAGACCGATGGTGACATCAACTGAAAATCTTCATGTTGCTGGGAAACACGCCAAGGGGAAGATTGTTGGGAAAGTTGCTTTGTTTCCCATGATTCGATGGGAGACAAAATTAGAAGTGTGTTTTTAGGTTTTTTTCTAAAACCTAAGATATAAAGCCTTTTTGCACAACCAAGGTGAGGGGCAGCTGCAAGAGAGGGTTTGTCTTGGGCATGAGAGAGAGAGAGAGAGAGAAGGATAAAGAGGAAGATGGATCTTCTTTAGGGTTTCTTCTTGGGTTTTCGTCTCAGGTTTTCTCTTGCGATTTTTCTTGGGGACTCTCTTGTGTACATTCTTGATTGAGACATACAAGGGAAAGGGAAAGGGTTTGTGGGTTTTGGTTTAATCCATTGTAATTGTTGTAACTTTGTTTTCTCATAGTGGAAGATTGTGTTCTCGCCTGTGGATGTAGGCATCTTGGCCAAACCACATACAATCTTGGTGTTCATCTTGTGGTTTGCTTCTTGTTTTTACTTTTCTGTTAATTTGTGCACGATCAGATCAGATTTTCCCTATGAATTTTCTCAATGAGCTGGAGTACCTGACTCAACACAATACAATAAGGATAAGGGTGTGGGATGCATGTCTTATGTGGCTGATCCGTATCCTCATTTTTGGATTTTAATGCTATTTTTTAGGTGCGTGGCCTTCCATGTATAAACAAAAGAAAGATGACCTTTTGAGCACAAGTCTTCTTTATTCTTTTTTATATTCCACATTATAAAAGAAATGATCCGAAGTTGTAAATACTTCTTTATTCTTTTTATATTTCTTGTCATAAAGGAAATGAGAATCCTAAGATACAGAGAGAGGTCCCTAAGAAATGATGGGTTGATTTGTTGTATGAGAGAGGCATGCATGCTTTCCAAAATTCAAACCACCGTAGGTTCGAATAATTATAATATATCCTTGAAGGATCCTTACCTTAGAAGCACGAAGCGGGTGCGGGGTCGAGGGCGGAGGTGGGAGCGGGGGCGAGGAAGCATGAGGGTCTAGAAGAGTCTAAGTTTGGGAGCGCCGTGGGAGCGTGTATGTAGTATTTTCTTTATATATCTTTCAAAATTCAAGTACATCAAAAAATAATAGTTTCTAACCATTTCCATATGTATCTTTCAAAATTTAAGTACATTTAAAAGCAGTAATTTCTAACCATCTTCATTTTCGTTCACTCGTTCCTCGTACCTTTTGAAGATCCACAAGCCTTTGTGCTTGCTCCAATAAAGTACTTTGAAGAGTTGAAGGAGTTTGATGCAAGAAAGTTGATGATGGTAGGACTTATGGAGTAATAGAGGCAGGCTGGGAGCGAGAGCAGGCTTGGAGCATCATGAGAGGTTCCCATCTCTTTGGGGTCACGCTCCCTGGAAGCTCCTTCCTAAGGAGCGCCGAATCGAGGTTCTGAGGTGGGAGCGGCACCCTGAGAGAAGATTCCTGCTTCTAAGATCCTTACACATCCCACACTCACATATCAGATCCTTTCCATATATATATCCTAAGATTTTGGAAATTAGAGAGTCCCCAAATCAAATCTTTGTAGTATATAATACCTGCACCACTATCCAAGTGTGTGTGTGCGTGCGCGCTCGCGTGTGTGTGAATTAACATCAGAATTTGGTAGTGTGTCAACGCTATGATTTGTGTCACGTGGATTTGAGATGTTAGAGGACTCTGATTGACTAATGCCAATAAGAGCACAAGGAGAAATCCCGAAATTTCTGCAAAGAAACAATATGGGGGCGAGGTAGTGTTTTTCTTAAACCATTTAATGAGGCTCAGAGGGCCTCCTTTGACCCAAACTATCATTTGTTAAAACCTAGATATGATTTGTCTCCAATTTGTAATGCGGGGACCTCTGCATTGGAAACATGATAATAGTTGGACCAACTAATAATGTAAGTGCAACTTATGTAGCTCAATTTGAGTTTATGTGGCCAATGACCTATTCTTACTTATTAGGGTGTCACTTATCTCAGAGGTGGGTTTGTAAGCTTTTAACTGCAATCAAAGATTAGGTTTGTACTTTTTTTAGGTGGAACAACCACTGTCAGTGGGCCAAATTTAAATTGCAGCTCTAACAAGGACATACTGGGTCTGCATGGAATTGAGATGAAGTTATGCCTCTAATGGGTGGATGAAATTAAACCAAGATTTTAAATTTCGGTTTACGTTGGAAACATAATTTTTTTTGTTTCGGTTGGAAATTCTGGTGGAAATCTTGTAAAGTCACAGAAATATATGTAAATGAAAAATTTTTAAGATGAAACTTCGGGAAATGCTAGAATTAGTACAAATACATACTTAGACACCATCATATAAGCAAGAAAGCCATCCATAATGGCTTAATCACATGGAACACCTAATGACATGTGTTGTCGCACACGCTTGGAATAGAAAAGTCAATAAAGAAGTACAATATAATGAAGTATAAGATGGTACAATGACCAGTCATCCCTCCAAGGACCTCAATTTTATATCAATACCACAGAGTTATGAGATGGTATTGGTCCATGTAGATTTGATAACCAATGCATAAGATTCAATTACTTTGTTGTGCAGTCCAATGGTGTTGCCTACTAAACATCATTCTTTGCATTAATGAAATGAAATAAAATGTAAAGTAAAAAAATGTAACGTAATATGGCTTACAGAAAACATTTTCCCTCTATGTGCTTAGTTAGAGACTCATCATTAGTATGATGCATAGGTTTTGAAATTCGAAATTCCCGTGACTTTTCACACTGAAAAAAAAGTGGGCCCACCTCCAATTCAACTAGGATGGACCCACAAAGCATACTGACAAAGATAAAAAAGTATTAATTTTTCTTACTTTTACAATTGGTATTGGAACCATTGTTTGCATCATTTACATTAAAATGAAAATTTATCTATAAATGCAACAAATCAATGACTGAAAAGCGGGGCCTTAGTAAAAACTAGAAAATTTCTAAATTGAAAAAAGGGTCTTGGTAAAAAAAAAAAAAAGAAAAAATCAAAGAAACACATCTTAAGGAAAAAATTCCTTAGAAAAGCAAGAAACAATGTATTTATCTGATTTGCATGGTTTCTTTTATCTGCGATAGATTAGGGTATGAGTTTTTTTTTTTTTTCTTCTTTTTTTGTTGTTGAGAAAAACAGCTTTATACACTATAAATCGGAACATCGTCCAATTTTTTTATCGTTCCAATCATTTTGGTTGGAATTTCGTTCGAAATAATGAAGTGGAACGAATCCATTGAGATTTTGTTTCGGTGGAAATTTAAAACCATGAATTAAACACATTCTAAAACCTCCAACATGATTCCTTTTTTTTTGTTTTTTGAATGGCTAAGATATCATTGGTGAAGAAAAAGAAGATAGAAGGTCGATCGAGATAGTCAGCAAAAAACAGAAAAAGAAAATAGGGAGAAGGAAAAGGAAAATAAAACGAAAGCCTCTCAGGGAGGAAGAAAATCAAAATAACCTAGATCTTGCCTCGCTACTCCATCCCTAGTGAGTTTGTTCGCTTCTACATTCGTGGACCTTCTAACATGGATAAAGGAAGCCTTTGATCTACCAATATGATCCCTAATTTCATCAATCCAACAGGCTAATCTCCAAGGGAACACCTTGCTATCCTTAGCCATCCGATAGCATTTGAAGAGTCACCCTCAATATTGACCTTAGATAAATCATGATACCATAGGAATCTAAGGCCCTGCAACACTGCTCTGATCTCTGCCTCATTAGAATCGGCACACCTTTAGCCATCCAACATGATTCCTTTTATCACTTATATGGTTTCATTACTGATTAGGATTGAGTTCAAAGGGTGATTTTGTTGGTGTTCCATATTGTTGAGAAGACACATTTTCCACTTATTTGTAATTGCTATTTTCGAGGTGATTATTTTTTATTAAAAATATACTTTTCCCAATTTTCAAAACCATAAATCCCTGGAAATGAAAATCTATGCTTCTATCAAAGGATTTTGTTTTGTGGGGTGGGAAACAAAAATGTTTTGATCGTTTTGTGTCGATTTCTACTGCCGACATTTAGAAACAAGCCATGCGAGTTGCCTCGTGATGCACCCCACCCAATGCTCCCTTGTACGATCCATTCTTCTACTTTAATTAAAACCTTATAAATGTAAATTTCTACATAGCTATCCAATGATTTATAACATGTAGTGAGACCAAGATAGTTGATCTTGTTGTAGAGCATCATTAGGCGACTCACATGGTTTTGATCCCATCCTTGATCTTGTTTTACCAATCTCTTCTCACCCTAAACCCTAAGTCCCTTAATCTTGCCAAATCCTTTGCTTGCACCTTTTCTGCATATGTTTACACCTTTCCAGCATAGGTATGCACCTTTTCCGACAGACATTTGCACCTTTTTTGGCATGCATCTGTAACACCCCCGCCCCCCCCAAAAAAAAAAAAACAAACCCAAAGAAAAAGAAAAAAAACTACCCTAAACCTAGTAGAAATATTTTTCTAACCTAACCACATATTTTAGAATCCAAAACTCTAATTTTACCCATCCTTTTCACCCCCATTCCCAAACCTATGCTCGCACAACCCTATATCACCAAAAATTTCCAATTTCTTTGCAACCCAAATGCCTTAAAGAACTTACCATAAACCCCTCCCCTCCATCTATGATTAAAATTCGCAAACATAAGTTACATTTCCTAGATCGTCCTACATCATCCGCCTTCTTGACCTCTTCCATGATTTTTGGGGCTTGGCCCGATACTAGCATCACCTCTTCCACGGCTTACTATGCTCCCCCTATCACTTGAAGAGACCTTAAAAGTTGTTTTGGATTGGTGTGCTTTCAACTTTGTTTTCAACAGCTACTAATTGATAAACAATCCAACATTGATGTAATTCCATGGCATTGCAAATGATAATTTGCAAATACATGATGTAGTGGTTCATGATGTGGTTTTTTTTGTCTCTAGAAGTTGCATATGAGACTTGAGATGATAGAAATCATTGGTGTATTATCTAACCACCTATTTTGTTGGTGACGTTGTTGATATTGTTGATAGAGAATATCTTCATGGTTGGTTTGAAAAAATGTGGAATTAATTGATTTCATTCTCATAAGCTGATTTTGACCCTATCTGATTGAACTTTGTTGCCACCACGTGGATGCATGGCCCTAGAGTTTGGTGGTCACATGCTTCATCTTTTTGTTGTAGGGCATCTCAAAATATTCAAAATCATTTCTATTTTGGCAAACCAATTGAGTACTAGCTTCGAGGGGTCCTCTACAAAAAAATCAGGTATGCCTACTTTAATCAATGCAAGAGTCTCAATCGCTTCCATCGTGCTCATGTTGCTGAAATTGTGCTCCTTCATTCACAAAACCCCAATAATTCCCATGGTCAAGCAGAAAATGCAATATACTGTCGATCTGGGGGTTCTAAGGTTTCCAGTGGCATCATTGGTTCGACTTATTCCTTCTTGCTCCAATCGTTGGTAAAGTTGCTAAATCAATTGTTGGAAAACTTAAAACTCCTCTCCGCACACAGTGTAACGACCCTATTTCCGTCACCGGGTCGCTACAGTTGTGGTATCGAGCCCAGGTCTACGTAAGACTTGGTGCTTGTGAGTTGAGTCGTTAATTATGATTAGATAACTAATAGGTGACATATGATGTGTCACACTTTTAGGGCCAACCAAAAATTTCGAACGAGATAAGAGAACTACCCTAAAAAGCTTTAGTAAGTGAATATATAAGTAGAGACTTGGAAATACTTTGAAATTTCAGTAAAGAAATAAAAAGACAAAATTTTAACCCACAGGTTTCTTCTCATTCCAATTTACTTGTATTTTATAGATGTATCAAAGAAGGGGGAGAACAAGCAGGGCTGGCAACACTAACCAAGCTCCTGCACCTAATAATAATAATCAGGGCCCAGCTCAGGCTTAAAATCAAGATGGTCTACTAGTGTTAGTTGAGATCCTCAGAACAAATCAGGAGGCTAATCAGGCTGCCCTTCAGGCCATTGCAGCCAGTCTTGGGACACATCATGAGCCGAGACCTCGTGACGATGCCTCACAGGTGCATCGTCAGTTCCAAGACTATCATACATCTGAGTTCACTGGATCAGGCTACCCCTTGGCTGCAGACCATTGGCTTACGGAAGTGTAGAGAATCTTTGCCGTGATGGAGTGCACCGACGTTCAGAGGATACATCTTGCTTCCTTTCTATTGAAGGGAGAGGCGGGTGTCTGGTGGCGGACTGTGGTCCGGAACTATCCTGCAGTCATGTCTGGGACTTGGGGACAATTCAAAGCCCGCTTCAATGAGCAGTTCTTTCCTGGGCGTATCAAAGATCAGTTGGCAGGACAGTTCACAGATCAAAAGCAGGTGGCATTGTCTGTGGCTCAGTATGGAGCCAAGTTCAAGGAGCTTTCACGTTTTGCACCTGGATATGCAGCTACTGAGGCAGATCAGGTTTGGAAATTCGTTAACGGTCTTCGCCCTTCCATTAGGTCGAGTATTGTTAACCTTGGTTCTTGGACCTTGGCAGAGGCATGTGAGAAGGCAGAAGTGGCGGAGGACTGCGAGAAATCAGTACAACAACTAAATCCCAGTCAATTGCTAGCAGGAATCAGGGACCTCCCCCCAAGAAGCCGAGAACAGATGGTGGTTCACAATCCAAGACCTTGTGCCCTCACTGTGGGAAGATTCACGCTGGACAGTGCTGGAGAACCATGGCGGTGTATTTCAACTGCGGAGACCCTAATCACAGGAGGAGGGATTGCCCTAAGTCGCAACCCTATGTTCAACGTCGTCTTCCTCCGCCGCCGCAGCAGCAAGTTCAATCAAATCAGCAAAACCAAGGGAAGGGAAATCAATACCGCCCTCTGGCCCAAGATAAGAATGTGCCGCAGGGAGCTGAGAGGCGTTTCTTTGCTCTAGTCAACGACAATACTGATGGGGCGGCAGAAGGTTAGGATTCAACTAATACCTTTCCTTAAAACTTTATCCTTGTTACAATCTAAAACTATGTATAGCATTGAAATTGCAGTGATTGGCCTTGATCTTGGAAAGGGAGATTAGTGCCATTAGATTTAATAAATAGTGAATATTTCGTTCCTAATATTCGAAGTTTCGTTCAGAAGAAAGTTAGACCGTATTTCCCTATTAGGATCGCCTCACTAATGAATTCCGCGCTTGGAGAAGGGGTGTGATAATAGGAAAAGGATGGATCCGTCTTGGGTATATTAAAGTGTCGAGTCGGAGATGTTTGGAGGAGTTGTCTTGATAAGATTTAAATTTTTTTCCCTCAACTGTGAATGTTAACAGAGATTAGTATCTTTAAGGGCTTTAGATAAATATTGAAGTTGAGAGATGATTTTAGCGGCGAGTAATGAAGGAAAAATCAACTAAATAGAAAAGGAATAATGTGGAAAATATTAGCAAACTGTTACTCTCGAAAGTTGAGAACTCGATTCAAGGATAAGTAAATAATTATGTGTGAGTATTTTCTTATGTGTAATGTTGTAGTTTCTTGATCTGAAGACAAATGCTGTCAATGATGAAAATACGTATTGATGTGATTACTGATTTGGGTGTACCTTAATGCTTTGGTGATGCATTATCATAAGAAAACAATTTTTGGATTTTTCATTACTAACCCTTATAACTGTTATTCATATTGTGAAATTTAGGATGGCATGTACAAAGTTGACCACGAGGAAATGCATGCTCAAACCAAGACTTTGGGATACACAAAGAGCAAGAACAAAGGGAGATCCCAAGGAGAGAGGTCATAGAAATTAGCGATTCGGAAACCATAGAAATTTCATCCAATTTCGAGGAGGAACCAGAAGAAGAATCAGAAGAGGAAGAACCGGAAGAGGATCCGAAAGATCCCAAGGAATCTGCACATCAAGAACAAGAAATCATCAATATATCCTCGGATTCGATCGGCGATCAAACGCCGCTATACTCGGAAGAGGAAGTTACAAGTATGCGTCAAAGGTTATCTGTGTTTGGTAACATACTGGATAAGTACGAGGAAGATGATTACGACAGCGGTATTAACTGAGAGGGAGGTATACATTATTATTTTAATTTCATTATGGATGTTAGATTATTGTGTTATCTAGGATATGGAAGAGAGAATTTCGGGGACGAAATTCATTTAAGGGGGGTAGAATGTAAAGACCGCCTTTAATTTTCGTTTATAAAACTTTAGATTTAGGCCATAGGATCATTAGATCATATTTTCGAGGGTGGAGATCATTGATCCATCGTTGATCAACCCTCGATCGTAAGAATTAGTCACTTTTTCCTTGATTGTATTATTTTATTATTATTTTCGTCATTTTAATTATAGCTAAACTTTGGTGCGTCAAAACTTATCCGTTCGATGTGGGTTATGCCCCATTAGATGGGATATTCGAATACCTATCCAACGGGCCCAAGATCACGCAATTTGGATGTGATTTGATGAAGTTATGACCAATTTACCATTAAGGTATGGGTCAAATACGGGATTTGTGATTTAAAACTCTTTTTTTTTACTTTCATTCAATTCCTTAAAATTTAAAAGTAATACATGTACCAAGAGATTTTCCATGAAACCCTCTTTCTATGAAAAATATTCATTTCCCCCATGGGAGGGACAAATTTTCCTCATGTGGAAAAATTTGCCAACTCACGACATTTGAATTAGATTTTGCAAATTTCTTAGGTTGGTTGACTTTTATTTAAGGAAAAATTAGCTTGCATATCTTTTAATTAGGCATGAGATTTGACTTACAAAATTTGAATTAGAGGAGGAAAAACCTCATGGAAAGTTTGGTTATAGCAAGTACATAAATCAAGTTTTAATTTAGGAAAGAATATTTATTTTTTAAACAACCAAATTCTTGGAGGGAAACCTAAAAGGCAACCCTCCATAAAGTGTTTATTCCTTAACCATAAAGATCCCTTAATTAAAGAAAGTCAAACATGAAAATCCTAAGAGAATTATATATGCTTGGCCTTTCCCTTTAGGAAATCATTCATACACACAAAAAAAAAGGGGGGAGAAAGAAAAAAGAAGTCTCCCTCTCCCTCATTGCAAAACGTGGGAGAGAGATATTAAGTGAGGGAAGAGAAAAGAAAGAGAGAGGGAAAGGAGTGGAAGGTTAAAGGGAGGCTTGAAATTCTCTGACTTTTGTCATCATCAAACAAGTAAGTACCCTTATTACCTTCCTTGTCTTATAGGTCCCAAAACAGACCAGATTTAACACTGCTTTTATGTGTTTTTCTTGGTCCCAAAACGGACCAGATTTAACGATGTAATGAGTTGTTTTCCTTGGTCCCAAATCAGACCAGATTTAACACTGCTTTTGTGTGTTCTTCTTGGTCCCAAAATGGACCAAATTAAGAGTTGTTTTGTGTGATGTTCTTGGTCCCAAAATGGACCAGGTTTAACACTGTTTTGGTTTGTTTTCCAGGTCCTGAAACGGACTAGATTTATGCATTGTTAATGTATGTTTTATAGGTCCAAAAACGGACCAGATTTACACCCTGATAATTTATATTTTATAGGTCCCAAAACGGACCAGAGTTATACCTGTTAATGTATGCTTTATAGGTCCCAAAACGGTCCAGATTTGTACCTTGTTGACATGTGTTTCCTTTGTCCCAAAACAAACCAGATTTGTGTACGGTTGATAGGTGTTTTTACGTATCAAAACTAGACAGATTTAAAGTCAGTTATATGCATTTTTATTATATATTAAAATTGGACAGATTTTAAGACCATTATATGTGTGTTTCCATGTATCAAAACTGGAAAGATTTAGAGTCAGATATATGCATGTTTTCGTGTGTTAAAACTGGACATGTTCTACGTCATTCATATGCGTATTTTATATTCTAAAAACGGGACAGCAGTGTTCTATGTTTGTGTGCAAGTTTTATGCCCTCAAAACAGGGCAGCAGTCGTGTGTTTTTGTGTGCGTGTTTAATGCCCTCAAACAGGGCAGCAATGATGTTTTTCTGTGTGTGAGTTTTATGCCCTCAAACAGGGCAGCTGTCATGTGTTTCTGTGTGTGAGTTCATGCCCTCAAACAGGGCAGCAGCAGGCTTTTCTGTGCATAAGTTTTACGCCCCAGAACAGGGCAGCAATAGTGTCCTTTATGTGCTTCTCTGGGTGTGTATCTTTCCTGTCCAAAGATAAGACAGCAATGGTACGTCTATGTGCATGGGTTTCACCTAAGATGGGGCCTCAACGTAGTACCTGTACGTATTTTTGAAAACTTAAACATAAGGAAAAAAATTGACACTGTTATGTTCTATCACTTGACTCCGGACTATCACACTCCACTACCTATTAGAAGCCGTCCATTCTTCCCCATTCGTAAGTTAAGGCAGGTGATAGCTAACTGCGCATGTATGGATTTTCAATTTTTGCAATGGAGATGGTGAAGTATTCTAAATTTAGTTTTCCTTTTTAAACTGCTCATGTTAAATGAATTATAGTTCCTATATCATATATTTGGAATGAAATTCAAATTTTGTTAACATATATTTTTGAAATTGTCTGTTTCTTTTATTACGTGGAAATAATTGAAAGGCTTTTATAGTAGTGTGGAAAAACTAATCAAAGAGGAATAAATAGGGAAGGGTGATGGGAAACCATTGAGTTATCCCCGGAATTAAGAATAAACAACTTGGGAGAACCGCGCAACCCCTCGTTGATGCCGGAATCCTATGGAGACCACGAGTTCCTAGGAGGTATAATCTACCGTAATAAGTCCACGCGGAATTGGCCGTGTCGGCAAGGGCAACAGGCTAGTTGGGAGCTGGAGTGCCCTGGGTTAAAAAGAAATTGTAATGATAAGAATGTAATGGATTTATACTCACTCTTATTGTAGTTGACTCTTCTCATTTCAGTTGTAAGTACATTTCGTTGTTTTAAAATGGATTCTCATTTCGTTATTTCCTGCTACATTCGCTCAATTTAGGGAATTTTCCCTATGTTAGTATTATGGAGTGCATTCGGATATTTTGAACTCTAGCCTGCAACGACCTCGGCTCTGACTAGGTGTTGAGTGGTAGGAGTACATAAGATATGAGACTGTAGTTCCAACTTATTAGAAAGCGTGTATTTTTCTTTTTACATCAGACTTCAAAATTTCTTCCATCCATGAGATCCTAGCATATCATTTTCCTTGCATTGGTTACTCAAGTAGCTACCACTAGCAACTACTGGGATTTACTACTACTTGGATTTACTTTTCTTAGTTGCGAACTGTTATATGAGCTGTTTCTGAATTATGAAGCAAATCTATGGAAGGTTCTTCGCATAGCTTTTGTCCAGTCTTTTAGTTCCTAAACTTAGTTATGTTTCAGGTTCGATTTATATTTCCGGAAGAACCCTTTTGGAGGTGAATACACTATCTTTGGTGGCCTAGAAGAATGTATTCGTTTTATTGCTAATTTCAAATTTAAGGAAGAGGAGATCTCTTTCCTGCGCTCTACCTTGCCATCTACGTGTGAGGTATATTAAAAGTAGTTATCATGTTGCAATTTATTACGAGTATATATTTTTATTTCAGTCATAGATTGAGGAGAAGAGAAAACAGAATGGAATAGATGCAGCCAAAAAGTCAGTCACTGACGAGAAAATTTTCAAATCTTTGGATTTTATGCATCTAGGGAAATTTCAAAAGCCAAGATTTTAACCTAAGTAATACATGGAAGTTTCTATTTTGGTTGGTGTAATCATAATATTGCATTAGTCTTTCATTTTAAACAGCTAGTCATTTTTATGTACTTGCCATTCAATTAGTCATTTTTATGTACTTTGCAGTTTTTAAAGGATATTTAGGTTCACTAGGTATGCCATTTCATCTATCTATGTATAAGTTGGTGGATATATAATCATCTAGCAGTGGTTTTACAACTATAGGCAGAACATTGTCCCTTTTGTGACTTTCTTATATTCTCTTTTTCTTCTTCTATAAAGTTTTTGTCATGAGGCTCTTTCACCTCCGTCGCAATAGAGAACATATAGGTCTAAAACAATGATACTTACTATTAAACTGATAACTAAGAACGCAGAGTGGGACTATATAATAAGTACACATAATAAAGTGGCCACCTTGTATTAACTACTAAATTGAACTGAGGAGCATGACCAACTGTCTTTGTTTCGTCATATGTGAGACAAACTTTGTGATTATTTGCCTCATATATTGGTAGGATCTGATTAGTTTCA
The DNA here is from genome assembly GCF_043159265.1 of Tasmannia lanceolata. Classification (NCBI taxonomy): domain Eukaryota; kingdom Viridiplantae; phylum Streptophyta; class Magnoliopsida; order Canellales; family Winteraceae; genus Tasmannia; species Tasmannia lanceolata. The sequence goes on from NW_027518721.1 coordinate 5,903,310, forward strand.
CTCAGATACCTAGTATCTCTGTTCCTTTTCATGCCCTATATAGTTACCACCAGCATAACATATTGTTGACTTTGACTATCTATATATGTGTTTCTGTAGGATGGATTTTTCGATTATCTAAGGGGAATCGACTGCTCCGATGTTGAAGTGTATGCTATTTGTGAGGGATCAGTTGTTTTTCCTAAGATACCCTTGTTGAGGGTTGAAGGACCTGTTGCTGTGAGTACCATCAAATAAAATTTCTTTGTTAAAGATAATTAACTTGTAGATTTTTATTGATAAATCTAGATTGTGTTTCAAATTTCAGTCCATATGAAATTTTACTTTTGTTTAATGCTTCTATAGAAAACTTGCAATCGCATTCTTGAATGTTATTTTGATATTTTCATCACCAAAACACAGGTTTTTGTGTATTGCATTTCAGGCAGTTCAACTACTGGAAACTCCATTTGTAAACCTTGTCAACTATGCTTCCTTAGTTGCTACGAATGCTGCAAGGCATAGATTTGTCGCAGGGAAGTCCAAACTTCTGCTTGAGTTTGGTCTTCGCCGGGCACAGGTTACAACTCTTTATTTTCTCTTGAAATGCTTATGGCTTATGAGTTTGATCAGAAATAGCTTATATTTATTTGATATGTAGGGCCCCGATGGTGGAATGAGTGCATCAAAATACTGCTATATGGGTGGATTCGATGCAACGAGGTTTTTTCTTATTTCTGTAACATTGAATGTTATTTTTGCAACTCGTGTTTGGGATTTTGATCGATAGGTTGACATTTCTTAATTCAACCTTTATAACACACTAATTTCTATAAGGCATACTTTAATAGGATAAAGCATTCACTTGTCACAAATTTTTACTATATTACCTTATGAATACTGAATACTTTGTTTCCAGTAAAGTGGGAACTGTTGTGTTAAATGCCTCTCACATTGAGGTGTACCTCTTCTCTCATAATGATTTTTAGTTTTTCATCTTGTGCATCTATTCTCTGAATCTCTCTCTCTCTCTCTCTCTATATATATATATATATATATATATATATATATATATGTGTGTGTGTGTGTGTGTGTGTGTGTGTGTGTGTGTGTGTGTCTGTGTGGTAATAATGTTATAATTTCAATAATCCTTTACAGGTTTTCGAAAATGGATCTTGCGTAATAAGGTTAACTGAAAAAGATGATTGAGCCTTAATGAAAATTGGCTAAAAGCACAATGTAGTGATCAAATTTAATAATTCTGAACAGAAACATGAAATAGCGAACAAGGGAGGTCACGTGTGGCATTGAATAATTGGTTTTTGTTTTTATTTTCCATATTCTTATCATGATCTAATATGAGATGTCCAAGCTGCCAACATTAATGTTAAAATGTGTTTGAAATTACCTATGGCTACAAAAGTTCTATGACCTGACATGGTCAAACAGTAAAACCCAAAACCCAAAAGGGAAAACTTGTAGTTCTAACTATTCATCAACCTCTTAAAAAATCCATCAGAACTTTATATAGAGGCCCAATATAATTCTAATCATTGGTACAAATCAATTTTATTGTTACAAGATCAATTATATATTAAAACCCTAATTTAATTCTAATCATTGGTACAAGATCAATTTCATCCCTTACATCAACCTAAATAATGCCTACTTTATATTTTAGAATAGCCCAAAATAAAAATAGAAAGCATCTTCTATGATGTCCTAACAACATTAGGGCCTGCCAAAACCTACTTAAAGTTTTCCTAAATTATAAATAAAATTTACTATAAGTCATCACAAGTTATCATAACTAAGTTTGCCAATTTTTGTTATGAACGGAGCTCTATAGGGGCTACTATTGACGTACATTATGTTTCGCTTGCCTTTCCACGTACTTTTGGATTTTAGTTGGACCCTCTTCTCTTGAATCGTCTTTGATAAGCTATGGATTTGTTCATAAACTTTGCTTGTATCAGTTTCCCTTAGATTGAAGAAAATCACCCCCAGGATTGCATCTTCAAGTGCCAAAAATGTGTAGTTGTCCAACTTTCGCAAGTTCACTTTTGAAAACCATAGATCTTTGATTGTAGGCTTGTTCTTCCATGTTTCACATCTCAATTCATGATAACCAACCATTTTTAGAGAAGTTAACCAATGATGTCGCAAATTTCTCAAAGTTGCATCAACCAAGAACAACTTAGGACATAATTGGCAAGATGAACTAAGAGAAGAAGAGGACAATTTTAAACTTCCACCGGCACATGTCGATTTTGGCTGATATGTGTCGACATCTATGAGGATTGAAGTCTGAAGTATGGATTAAAGTTCATAGTTTGATAATTTGGTTCCTTGCATGGACCCACATAAGAAAAAATCATTTATCCAGGAACTATTAATTTTGGGAGAAGTTACTTCGATAAGTTGTTTAATAGAGAACCCGTAGCGAATTTGGGAGAACTTGATAACACTTTTGATGATACAAACCGAAGGTTTGTTTGTAGAATCCGAACATAAGAGTTAAGAGTAGCTATGAAAAAGATGAAATTAGGTAAGGCTATGGGGCCTAACGGTATTCCTATTGAGACTTGGAGATGCTTGGGTGATGTGGAATTGGTTTGGTTAACTAGATTATTTAACAATATTTTGAAGACTAAGAAGATGAATGATGAGTGGAGGAAGAGTACATTAGTACCTATTTATAAGAATAAAGGGGATATTCGGTGTTGCACCAATTACCGGGGAATTAACCTAATGAGTCACATAATAAAGCTTTGGGAGAGGGTGATTGCGAATAGACTAAGAAAAGAGACTAAGGTGTCATAGAATCAGTTTTGCTTCATGCCCGAACGATCGACTATAGAAGTTATCTTCTTGATTAGGCGGCTAATGGAGAGATTTAGAGAAAATAAAAAGGACCTTCATATGGTTTTCATTGATTTGGAGAAAGCATAAGATAGGTTCCCGGGAGTGTTATGTGGTGGGTCTTTGAAAGAAAAAAAGTGCCTACTAAATATGTTGATATGATTAAGGATATGTACGATGGAGCAGTAACTAGTGTCAGAACTACGGATGGCCATCTAATGAGTTTCCGATTACAATAGGACTGCATTAAGGATCAACTCTAAGCTCTTATCTTTTTACTCTAGTTATGCATGAACTTACGAAGGGTATCCAAGACGAGGTGTCTTGGTGTATCTTATTTGCAGATGACATAGTATTAATTGACGAAACCAAAGCAGGAGTTAATGCTAAGTTAGAGTTATGGAGAGCTACTTTGGAATCCAAAGGTTTTAGACTGAGCAGGACTAAGACAGAGTATATGGAGTGCAACTTTAGTAATGTAAAGAGGCGGGGCGAGGATGTAGTAAATATGACTGGACAGGAGGTACCTAAGAGGGATATCTTTCGCTATCTTAGTTCAATCCTCCATAAGGAAGGAGAGATTGAAGAGGATGTTAACCATAAAAAAGGAGCAGGTTGGTTGAAGTGGAAGCATGCTTCAGGAGTTCTGTGCGACCGTAAAATACCTACCAAGTTGAAGGGAAAGTTTTATAAGACAATTGTGAGGCCAGCCATGCTGTACAGCTCAGAATGTTGCGCACCAAGAAGCAGCATGTGCATAAGATGAGTGTAGAGGAGAGACAAATGCTTAGCTGGATGTGCGGCCACACAAAGTTAGATCGAATTAAAAATGAAGACATTCGTAAAAAGGTGGGGGTGGCACCAATTGAGGAGAAGATGAGAGAGCACCGCCTAAGATGGTTTGGGCATATCCAACGTAGGCCTTTAGATTCTCCAGTGAAAAGAAGTGACTCGTGCCAAGTTGATGGAGTAAAAAGAGGTAGGGGCAGACGGAAAACAACTTCGGTAGAAACAGTGAGGAAAGACTTGAGGGCTAGGAACATAACAGAGAACGTAACGACCTGGATTTGGGGCAAATTTTTAGACATGATTTTTTTCCTTTTCTCTAAAATCCCAAAATCTAAATCGCTACCCTAAAAAGGGAAACAAACTGACACACATCTATATTAATTCCAAGAAACTAAAAATTCCATTACTACAATTCTTGAAAATAAAAGAATCACCTACTACTACGGGATATGACGACCTCGTCATTCCTAATACAAACTCAAACTCTACGAAGACCATAGTTGTAAATACCGTTTCGTTTCGTCCGGAATGGACGAAACGAACCGGTTTCGTTCAAATTCCGGAATGAAATTGACAAAATTTCGTTTCGGACGAAATTTCGTTCCATTTCGTCCATTCCGGACGAAATTTTCCGAAATCCGGAATTTCGTCCGGAATGGACGAAATTCTCCATTCCGGCCGAAATCGTCCATAACGGCTAGTTTGACTTGCAGAATTTACGACAATGCCCCTGCAACGGCTCTTTTTGGTTTTTGACCATTTTAACCTCAAAATGTGACCGTTTATAGCTGTTGGGAAGGGCATTTTAGTCATTTTTAAATGCACAATCAATAAAAAACTCTATAAATAGCATTTTCCCTACCTTCTTTTCCTCCACCTTCACATAAGTGATTCTCCTTCTCTTCTCTACTTTCACTTACACTATCTATTCTACTAAATTTCCTACAAGTCTACCCTCTTCTTCAACTCAATCCAAGTCTATTTTGGAGCAAAGGGAAGGCATACATTCAACTTACCACTACAAGAAGTCAAGAACTATTTCCAAAGGCTTATTTCAAGTGAGTGAAGGCTAATTTTTTCTTCTTCTCTTCAACTCAAGTTCAACCCCAAGGTTCTCTTTATTTCTTTCCATTTCCTTTCTTTTATTTCTTACTTCATTTGTCCCCTTCTACTTCATTTTTTTGTAATTTGTTTCAATTTTCTTTCTTCTAATTCATTTTTCCCCTTCTTCTACTTCATTTCAGAATGAGTGGGTCGGGTTCGGGACCTTCTGCAGGAGCATCCTCTATTGGTTCAGCACCCGCTAGATCGGATGACCCGGCATGGTCTTACGGTACATTGGTTCCGGGTCAAAGAAATAAAATAACTTGCATATTCTGTGGCAAAGTCATATCGGGTGGATGTATAACCCGCTTGAAAGAACATTTAGCGGCTGTTCCTGGTGAAGTAGCATCATGCAAAAAAGTGACTGAAGATGTAAAATATCGAATGAAGCACCTTTTAGATGCAAAGAGAAAAGAAAGGGCTAGGATGAGCATATCCAGAGCAGAGGTTGGAGGTTTTTATGGCACACCAGACGAAGAAGAAGAGCAGGATGAAGAAGACCTTGGCACACAATTGCCTCAAGTCCCTCAACGAAGAGGTAAGGAAGTTCTTGTAGAACCGAGATGTACAAAAAGGAAGAAGAAGGGAATCACAGTAGGGATCAGGAATTTCTTTGCAGCACGAACAACCCCTGGAGCCCAGCCAAGCATTAAAAGTGCTTTGGCTACTAAAGAAACAATGGATAGAGCAGACATGGCGGTTGGCATGCTTTGCTACGATGCCAATCTCCCTTTCAACGTTGCCAATTCACCTTTCTGGCAACCTATGTTTGATGCTGTGAATGCCGTGGGTTCGGGTTATAAGGCACCTACTTATCATGCTTTAAGGGGTCCCATTTTGAAGAATACAGTGGATGAGGTAAACAACTACTTGGAGGAAATTAAGATGTCGTGGAGATACACTGGTTGTAGCATTATGGCAGATGGATGGACAGACACCAAACAACGTTCCCTAATCAACTTTTTGGTGTACTGCCCTAAAGGAGTCATATTCCTCAAATCCGTTGATGCCTCTGGCATAGTGAAGAATGCCGATGAATTATACAATATCTTTGCAAAGATTGTCGGAGAGGTGAATCCGGAATATGTGGTGCAATTTGTAACTGACAGTGAGCCAAGTTACAAAGCTGCTGGGAAAAGACTAGAAGCCGCGTTTGGTACATTCTTCTGGACTCCGTGCGCAGCTCATTGCTTAGATCTCATCTTGGAGCATCTGTGCAAACCGACTGTATTTCCTCACATAGCAACCACAATTGAGAGGGCTCGAACGATTACAAAGTTCATCTACAACCATGGAAGCCTCTTGAATTTGATGAGGAAGAAGTTCATAGGAGGGAAGGAGTTGTGCCGCCCTGCTGCAACCAGATTTGCTACAAATTTCATTAGCATACAAAGTCTGGTGTTGAATCGGAAAGCACTTCAGCAGATGTTTGTGTCTGATGAGTATAGTACTAGTAGGTTTGTCCAACACCCACTGAGTGAAGGGGTAGTTAGTACTGTGTTGGATAAATCTTTTTGGGACCAATGCAAGTACATTCTAAACATCAGCGAGCCTTTAGTGAGAGTGCTGCGCTTGGTAGATCGACAGGACAAACCGGCGATGGGTTACCTATATGAGGCTATGGATAAGGCCAAAGAGAACATCAAGGAGAGGTTGAAGAGAAAATTAGATTACAATCCCATCTGGAGGATCATCGACCAAAGATGGGATAGGCAACTCCATAGTCCCCTCCATGCAGCAGGATATTTTCTTAACCCTGCTCTCTTTTTCACTCCTACCTTCTCTAGGCACAGTGAAGTCTCCAGAGGCTTGTTGGCATGCATCACTCGACTGGTACCTGATGAAGGTACACAAGACCTCATCACCAATCAGATTGAGGATTATCGAGAGGCTAAGGGTATGTTTGGAATGAAGCTTGCAATCCGCAACCGAACGAAGTTGGGACCAGGTATATTTGAGTTTTTTGTTTAATTAAGTATAATTCATTTTAACTTTCAGTTTCTCAACAAATAATGATTTACTATTTGTTACTTTACAGTTGCATGGTGGAATCAATTCGGAGGTGACGTGGAAGAATTACAGACATTTGCGATCAGAATTCTCAGTCAGACCTGCAGTGCGACTGGGTGTGAAAGGAATTGGAGCACCTTCGAACACATTCACTCTGCAAAGAGAAATAGGTTGGAGCACCAGAGATTAGATGACTTGGTGTTTGTCCATTACAATCTTAAGTTTCGAGAAAGGTATACAACGTAATATAATGTTTTCAACTCTCACCTCATCACTTTAAGCTTTTAAGTTTAACCTTTGACATTGATTAAACTTAATGTTTTCCTTTTCAGGGACTTGTTGAGGAAATCATCTACCACTAGTGACCCTTTGAGCATAGACCATCTAGATGTCATGATGGATTGGGTTGCAGAAGAAGAAGATGTCATATTCACGCCGGAAGACATTGGGTGGGAAAATCTTGAAGCACCTACTGTTGTGGTTGGGGCCGGGGACGACAACGACGACTTTCTCATGCCTCTTGAAGAAGATGTCCATACTGGTGGTCCAGGTGGTGATGACGGCGGCGGCGACGACGACGACGACGAAGAAGACATGGAGTATGATCATCCGGGTTATGATGACTGAGAGTTGTTGCTACTAGCTATTGTCTATGTTTCATTTTCATGTATCTTTTTTTTTTAATGTTTTTCTATGTATCAGACTATCAGTTGCACTTGTGCAAGACTTTATGTGTTTAAGTAATGAATATGCCTTTTGGGACACATATTTTGGACTATTTATTAGTTTTTCATCTTTTTCTATTGATTTTTTATTTTTTTGGATTTTTCTCATATTTTTTAATATATTTTTTGTGTGAACGAAAAGTTTCGACCGAAATGCACCGAAATGACCGAAATCCCACCGAAATTCCGTTTCGGTGGCCAAAACGAAATGGCGACCGAAACGGAATTTACAACTATGACGAAGACTCTTCCCCATCCTAAGGTGTGGTTCATATTTGTTCATTTGCAAAGGCTCCCTCCTCACCACCTTCAAACCCTGAGAGTAGTATACGGGTCAGTATGAACTGAGCAAAATCATATAGATGACTCTTATAATAAAAGTGCATTAATGAAATTACATTGTAAAGATGTTCCATAAATCAATATAAACAGTTAATCGAAACAGAATAGGTATATGAATGTCTCAACAAGAAGGTGTGAAAAGTAGCAAAAAGGCATAAGCATTGGCAATAAAGGACGTGGATAGCTCATGGTATAGGAATCTAATGGCTATAGTCAAACTACTTCCAAAATCACATTGTATCCAAAAGATACGGTTCAAATTCATGCATCCAATGTATATACTCGGGTCAAAGTGTTATCAGCACTACTGTATTTTGATGAGGGCACTCCTCACTTTATTAAAAGTACGGTATGGCCCGCACCATAGGATGATCCAAACCGTCCATTAGATGGGCCACACACTAAATAGGTTGTGCCCCTTAAATCATTTCCATAGGTTGATCCTAACTCTCTGATCCGAATGTTTGAGGTTTGATACCCTTTATAGATCAGAGAGTTAGGATCAACCTATGGAAATAATTTTTGGGGAACAACCTATTTAGGCTGTGGCCCATCTAATGGACGGTTTGGATCATCCTATGGTGCGGGCCATACCGTACTTTTAATAAAGTGAGGAGTGCCCTCATCAAAATACAGTAGTGCTGATAACATTTCCCTATATATATATATATATACTATGTATATGTATATATATAAATCAATAACATAAAAAGGTCATCAAGTATATACATATGGACCTAAAAATAAAAATCCTAACAATAGTCCTCATGGTTATTTTGCATGTCCAGGGCATAGGAATAATAGGTGTGAGTATGATATGATAGAGGAACAAGTCATAATATCAATAACATTAATATCATCGTTATTATAGAGTCAATCATCACTTGCCTTGAGTCTTTCGTGAGTGAAAAGAGATAAGATACCAAGCTCTAGGTGTCACTCGGAAGACAGCTTATAAACATAACTTGTCAAAGGTGTCAACCCAATTATCCTTGGTGTTTCAAATATTTCTTTATTTCTCTTTGTTCCTCTTAACCTACTTCTTTCCCCCTTGATGTAATTTCCCTAACTTACTCCAACATATTACCTAAGTCATTCTTTTCATTCTAAAAGTCCCCTGTTTAATCTTACATGATATTTATGATTTGAACTCATCAACCTAACCCTCTTTAAAATTCTATACACAGATTATTTTCCAAAAGATTCAAGTTTGGCAATAAAATTTTCACTTAAAAGATTGTTTTTACAAATAGTCAACCTAACCCATATATTCAAGTTTGAAAATTCCACATTATCTATATCCAAATCACTATTATTTCATACATGAGAGGGCTATTTTTTTCACATCAAATCAGAAAGGGATATGATTTTTTCACCTCCTGTAAGATTATGCGCCCCCTTTTAAAGTGATTTGATGGCAAAAAACGTTGAAGTCTGCCACAATTCATGTTAAGAGGGGGCACATAATCCTACAGGGGGGTGAAAAAATCATCACCCAATCAGAAAATAAAAACTGATTTGGTGTAGACTGTGTAGTTATCAAAATGTATTGAGTGCTGGAATTAGCACTTTGTCACATAAAATCAGAAAAGACAAACTGATTTGGTGTAGTTATCAAAATAGATTTTGTGCTGAAATTGCCAGTTTTTCACTTAAAATCAGAAAATACAAACTGATTTGGTGTAGTTATCAAAACGGATTTTGTGCTGAAATTAGCAGTTTTTCAAATAAAATCAGAAAAGACAAACTGATTTGGTGTAGTTATCTAAACGGATTTTGTACTGAAATTGGTAGTTTTTCAAATAAAATAAAAAAAGACAAACTGATTTGGCGTAGTTGTCAAAACGGATTATGTGCTGGAATTGGCAGTTTTTCACATAAAATCATAAAAGACAAACTAATTTGGTGTAGTTATCAAAACGGATTTTTTTGTGGGATTTGTGAATAGGGTTTGGGTTTTGGATCTTGTTAAGTCTCAAATTACAAAGAAAAATTCAAGTTTTAGGGACTTACTTGTAACGAAGATCGAATCGAAGAAAACCTAGCTCCCGCTTTCTCTTCTCTTCTTCTTCTTCTTCTTCTCTCCTCTCAGTTTTGCAGAGGGCTCGCGCACAAAGTAGGGAAAAACCCTTGACTTTGGGGTTTTTATAAAAGGGAAAAATACAAGTACACCCCCTCAACTTTCTGAAATTTTCAACGAAAACCCTGACTTTTCGAAGTCATCAACAACACCCCCTTAGTTTTCAATAATGCTTGTTACGTGACGGGGTGGACGAGAATGAAGAAATTGTCAGGGGGTGTCTTTGATGAATTTTGAACTAGCGTGAAAAGTCAGGGGCTACTTCATGGACGGTGAAAAGTCAGGGGGTGTCGTTGATGACTTTGAAAAGTCAGGGTTATCAGTGAAAATTTTGGAAAGTTGAGGGGGTGGATCTGTATTTTTCCTTTATAAAATCCTCCTTTGTGGTGTTTTAGGTTGTTCCTAATTAGGACTCTTAATTTTAGTCTATTTCCTATTCTAATCCGTCCACAAAAAGTAAGTCCATTTTAATTTAGGTCTCTTTAATTCTTATCTTTTATTTAAGTGAGAAAATAATGAAAATTAGATTTTGTGGCACATATGGCCCACTTACTACTTATAGTAAAAACGGATTTATTATTTATAGTAAAACAAAATTTACTATTTATTATAGTAAATTCGGACTTACTATTTATAGTAAGTGTAAATCCGATGGTCCAAAATGCTCCAATCGAAGATCTAAACCGTTGATCTTCAATCGGAGGATCTACGGCCAAGATTTACCTTAAAATCATTAATTTTCCCGATCCTTGGTGGGACTGTGTTATTAGAGAGAACATGACCTTGGATAGGAGAGAATGGAAGAAAATGATCCATGTAGACGAACCCAACTAGTGTCAGGATTAGAATTAGTTAATTTGAGCCGGGTAGATCCTTTCACCTTCTTCATGAAAATTTTCTAAAGGATTCAGTAGCCGACCCCAACTAGTTTAGGACAAAGGCTTAGTTGAGTTGAGTTGAGTTGTATCCAGGAACTATTAATTTTGATTCTATTAATATGATAGTTGAAAATGACAAGAAATGGCATGATCATTAGCTTGCAAAACATATTACATGTCTATATTTAGAATGAGTCTTACTGTTCCCGGCATGGGCAACAATGCATGTCACTAGATATTTGATCTTGTTAAACATTTTAGATGAATTTCTTGCTTATTTGATGGTTTCTAAATGTGCATTTTATTTGTTATCATTCTAGAATTTTCTGAAGTTTCATCTTAAAATTTTCATCGACCTCCATAAACTTTCATGTTTTTTACAAGATTTCCATGGACTTCTACAAGCTTCCGCTTCTATGGGGATTGGTGTTCATATCAAAACCGTTGTATGAATAGTTGGAACAGGGTCGATCATTATCCAAAAGTAGGCCCGAAAGCAACCGAAATACCATGTTAAGATCAATAGTGGACCTTATATAAGTAGGGTTTGGTGGGCCACTTCTAATGAAAATGTGAATAATGTTTTTAGGACAACAACATATAAGACACCTTTTTATTTTATTTTGGGCTACTCCAAAATGACAATGAGGATTTATTAATGTTGACATAAGGGCTAAAACTGATCCTATACCAATGGGTAGGATTAAAATAGGGTTTTAAGGTGTTTGAACTTATGCATATGAAGTTTTGATGTAATTTTTAATAGAGTAATGAATAGTTACGAGTTTTTTCCTTTGGGTTTTGGGTTTTATCCTTTTGATCATGTTTTGATCAAATCTATTGTCATTTTATCTCCTTTTGCATTACGTATGAAGATCCATCAGATATTTGTGTGATTGTTCAATTCTCTTGATTTTTTTTTACATTTTTTTGCTTAGTAAGTGGTTATTTTGTATTTTTTCTTGTTTCTTCAATTATGGTGCAAATGCATCAATTAATTGTTGATTTGATGCATTTGAACATGGAATAGGGCATGAATTTTTATTTTTCATAGATTTATGGTTTTGAAATTTTGAAAAAAAAGTTATGTTTTTGAATACGTTAGCTTCTAATTTTATTAGAAGTGAGTTCTTACTCAATCTACTGATAATGAATCATATTTTTTAGCTTTAAATTAAGGGAAAAATACATATAGACCCCCTCAACTATCTGACATTTTCACTTCTAACCCTATAGTTTCGAAGTCACCAACGACACCCCCTGAACTTTATGGCATATTTTAAGTAGACCCCCTCCATTGACGATCCGTCACTTTAACCTGACGGAATGACTTAAACTAACCCGGGTTAATATTTTGCGGACAGAAATACCCTCCTCACTGGTTTTAAGCCATTTGCCATGGGATTAGGGTTACGCCATTTCCTTCCAAGCTTGTTTCTTCCTATCCTCCTCAATGGCATCAAGTGGCTCTTCTTGAAGACTTTCCCCACCACAGACAACCAAAACCCACTCCATGGCTACATCAAACCCCACATTTCAAGAAAAAAACATTGATAAAGACGAAAAAGCCCTAAAATATTAGCGTTTATGTGCAAAGCATGATAATGATGTGAATGAAGACAAATAAAACCCCTACATCGAGAGTTTGTGCTGATAAATGAACGAGGGTTTGAATCAAACCCTAATTTTCAGTTTTCAAGTATAAAAACCCTAACTTTTAGTTGGGGAAGATGAGGGCATTATAGTCATTTTCTGCTCTCCGTCCATTCCGTCACGTTAAAAAAACCCAACGAAACTTGAGGGGGTGTCGTTGGTGACTTCGAAACTATAGGGTTAGAAGTGAAAATGTCAGATAGTTGAGGGGGTCTATCTGTATTTTTCCCTTAAATTAATTATTTTATTTTTTAGAAAATATTTTTAATGGCCTTTTTTTTAGAGGGCGAGCCTTGGCGCAACGGTAAGGTTGCTCCATTGTGACCTGGTGGTCACGAGTTTGAGTCACTGAAACAGCCTCTCTGCAAAGCAGGGGTAAGGCTGCGTACATCTAGCTGTCCCCAGACCCCGCAATGGCGGGAGCCTCGTGCACTGGGCCGCCTTTGTTTTTTTCCTTTTTAATGGTTTTTTTTAGAAAATACTTTAAAATTATGGAAAAACTATAATTAAAAAATATGGGAAAAAACTACATTTGCGAAGAAAAAAAAACTTAACACATATGCTTGAGTTATTATTTCCTGATCTACCGATTAACGGAGTCAGATTTTTTTATTTTAAAATTTGATTTTTTTATCTATTTAGAAAATCCTTTAAATTTCCATCATTATATTGTATGTCTTCATTATATTATACTTTCTTTGTGAAATTAATCAGTGCAATGTCTTTTTTCCTACATTTTGAATTTAATTGAAGCATAAGTATATGTGATTGCGTACATTTTCAGTTTAGTATGGGCCTTACTCTTCCAGACATGTACAACAATGCACTTCATTAGGCGCTTGATCTTATTAACCATTATGGATGATTGTTCTGCTTATATGATGGGTTCTAAGCGTGTATTTGTGCTTATTCTACCAATTTTTGAAGTTTTATCTTAAAATTTAATCATTTGCATGCATTTCATTTTACAATATTTTCACTGAAATCTATTACCGAAGCAATCAGGCCATGTTTTCATTTTTATGGTGACCGACATGCATACTGAAGCTGCCATTTAATACCTAGAGCAAATTTACTTGCATCAAATTGGTATCAGAGCAAGTTCAATGTGGATTATTGTTTGAGGATTACTATGATGACACCAACGAAGGCTATTGATCCACATGAAGGCTTGAATTGGAGAAAATTCTCCAAAAGGGGCCGTAGATGCTAAATCGACGTGGATTCACCGCGTGCAGGGAATCAAGAGAACAAAGTTGTTATTAATGGGGAGTTGAATGAAGGAGAGTAAACTAACAACAACCCTTTTTATCAACCTGGGGCTCTGACATGTGAAGTTTGAGGTCGAGAACATGATGGGGATGAAGGACAAAATTATGACAAGGATTGAACTGTTCGAATGCAATTACAGAATTGAGATTCAGGAATAATAGTGAGAATACCTGAATTTTGTAATAAATTGTGTAGAATTTCTCTTCATGAGGATCAAAGATAAAGTATTTGTTGATTCAAAATACACTCTTATCACCTTTAAATATCATCAATGAAGAAAACCGATGACGATCTAATAATTTCCAAAGAAGGTGTACTTTATGAGGAAACCTATGTAATCTTATTAGAGATAAAGCATCTAATGGAAATGTCATTTCAAGAGAAATGGTGGACCACAGACAACTAAAAGAAGAATACCCTCAACCCTACAAGATCAGATGATTCATAAAGACTGTTGATGTAATTATCACTGCTCTTTTCTTAGTTTAGTTTTCTATTGGACCCAAGTACAAATAGGAATTTTGGTGTGATATAGTCCTGATGGATGTGTGTCACAAATTCGCATCAGTGCATGAAACGGTTCAACAGCATTCAATGAATGGCATTACAGTCCATGTGCCAAGAGCAGTTCGCGATAGGGGTGCAACTTGGGTCGGGTTCAACCCGAAAAAAGGTCAGGTCAGGTCGGGTTGGGGTTGACTTTTCCCAACCCAGGTTGAGTTCGGGTTGAGGGTTTGTGCTATTCGACCCGGGTGAAACCTAACATTTTTTATGAATGTTTTTTTTGTAAGCTTAAAAACTCGGGTTGGGTCGGGTTAAGTCGGGTTGAACTTGGGTTGGGTCGGGTTGAACCTTGTCGGGTTAGGTCGGGTCGGGTCGGGTTGAACCTCGCCGGTTTGGAAATCGGGTCGGGTCGGGTTGGAAAAAAGGGTTCCTTGGGTCAAGTCGGGTTGGCCTCAACCAACCCAACCCGACCCTAGTTGCACCCCTAGTTCGCGAGCAAATAGCACAGCATCTCACAGGTACAATAGTCGGGCACAGTGGTCCACAAGAGAATGGAGCAATCCGTATGGAAAATGATCCAGAAATAAATCTGTTCTCTAGCAAATCAGCTTCATTATAGTGAAGAGAAATGGGCAGAAATTGGATTTTAGGGTGGAAATTAGAGTTTCAAATGGTGAAAAAGGTTGAAATTAGATTTGAGAAGGTGAATTTAGGGTTTCAAATTTTAGAAGGTATGGTTTGGGGGTTGGATCTGTAGCTCAATTGGCTAATCTCAATCTTGAGATCATAGGTTCAATCCCAGCTTACCTACCCAAAAAAGGTGGGATTTAGGGTTTTGAAAGAGAAATGGGGGATATAGGGTGTATGTTTCTTAGTTTTTTTTGTGGATGGGAACATAAATTAGGGTTTTTGAATGGTGTACAGAAGGAATTAGGGTTTTTGAATGGTGTACAGAAGGAATTAGGGGTTTTGAATGGTGTACACAAGAAATTAGGGTTCTTGTGCTTGAATGTTCGGATTACAGATTTAGGACAACAATTCGATTAGTGAGAAAGGTAATTATGTCAAGGCCTCGACGACTTCGATGGAGGCATGGTTTTAAATTTCTTTGAAATTTCCCTGAAACAACCGTAATATTTTCCATTTCCATCCCCACTGAAACGAAATCTACATGATTTCCTTTTATGTTATTATTTTCCTAAAATTTTGACCAAAATTCATGATATTTTTCCAAAATTCAACCAAAATTCTTGAAATTCGACCAAAATTCCCAATATTCAACCAAAATGGTCGGAGCGACAGAAAACATGGAAAGATGGTATTATTTGCATTTCATTTTATTCAATTTCATTGATGCAGAGAATGATATCTCGTAGGCAACATCATTGTACTTTGCTTTGCAAAGTTCAATGATGGCATTATTTGCATTTTAATGATGGCATTATTTGTATTTCATTTCATTAATATGGAGAATGATATTTGGTAGGCAACATCATTGAACTGCACAGCAAAGTAACTCTGTCTTATGCATGGGGTATCATATTGGCGTGGGACCAATAATACCTCGTAACTCTATGTGGTATTGACATAGAGTCGAGGTGATTAAGCCAATATGGATGTCTTTCTTGCTTATTTGATTAATTCTAAGTATGTATTTGTGCTTATTCTAGCATTTCCCAAAGTTTCACCTAAAATTTCATCATTTGCACATATTTTTTTGAAAGATTAAAAAATTTCATCATTTGCATATGTTTCCATACTTTTCCGTGATTTTACAAGATTCCCTCCGAAATTTCTACCGAAACCGAAATGCTTCCATTTCCGACCGAAACCAAAACTGAAATTTGAAACCTTGGATAGAGGAGAAGACAAGGTCCAAGGTGTGACGTCTTTGATAGTGAAGAAGGCAATTATGTCTAAGGTATCAGAGTTTATGGACAAGAAGACATATGAGAATTTTGTGGAGGTGCAACCTCCCGACTTGATGCTTTTATATATAGTGTGTTGTAAATATTTACAACTGATGCCATTAAGGCCATCCCAGATGTACGCTATCCTAATAACACGAAATAAGCCTACTTAAAGGAATTATGTCAAATTTAAATATTACTCAAATATAAACTATCTAACTCTTGACCATATTGTAAAGAAAAACTCAAAATATAAATATATGGGTTACTGAGCATATATACATATGCATAGAAAATAATGCAGATCTTGCAGGGTGGATGAATTGTAGGGTTACTGAGCTCTGATACCATGTTAAGTAACCAACTTCTTTAAAAGAAGCTTAAGCTGTTGGAGAAAGGCGTTATTTATCTTTTATACTTTAACACTCCCCCGAACGTGTGGCCCACTTGGCAAACACGTGGCACATGTGGTCCCACTTTAGGCCGACCATCGCATGTGGATTTTTACTATCTGGGAGGTTTGAACTCGAGACCTTTGGCTTTGATACCATGTTAACTTACCAACTTCTCTAGAAGCTTGAGCTTTTGGAGAAGTTGGTAAGTTAACATATGTCATTAGAAGCTTTCTTGGATGATTTTCACAAAACATTTCCACTGTTTGTAGTTTGTCATATCCTAGGTACTGGAAATTGACCTGGAATAATTTTATGATCATTCATTTAGTTAATTGTAAATTTTTGGCAGATTTCACCTTAATTTTAAGGAACAAACATATTTTCAGACTATTTATGCTTTATTCATTACTGCTCATTGATTCTAATTTATATGAGAAAAGTAAAGGAATTATAATTTTGAACTAGAACTTTCCTGATATATTTCTAGTTTGTTCCGAAACAAAGTTGGTCTTTTTCAAAATGTTTGAGGTTCTAATGCTGTACTTTCATAACTTCAGGTATTGTTAACTTCATGGTTCAGAATTCAATGCCTTTGTTTATCATAACTAATTTGGCATTTGTTATGTGACTCCTTGTTTTCGAGTATATTCATTTTAAGGATCAGATAATGTTTTATTGATCTTCTGATTAAACTTTGAGTGCTCTCATGTCTCTATCTGTGTCCTAATTTGACAGCAACGTTGCAGCTGGAAAGTTATTTGGCATACCACTTCGTGGAACACATTCTCATGCTTTCGTTACCTCATTCATGGTTGGTAATTTTTTTTTTTGAATGGCCATTCTTGGTTGGTAATTAGCACCTATATGAAAGCCTATCAAAGTTAAACCATATTTTCTAGGCAGATGTTTAGAGTGCTGACATAGTTAACATTTCTATCATCGACATGGTCAATGTCTTCTAACTTGCTTAGACTGTACCTTCTCTATAGTAATGCATTTGTGCTTGGCATGATGTTAAAGTGTTCACCTTCCGATGGTGGTTACTGTAGGTGGCACTTGAATAATGTGGGATCCAATGGCAGTTTCCAACAGAAATAGTTGGGTACAATTAGTCCTTTTTAGTCGTTCTCACTCGATCGTTTCTCAAGGTTAATGCCAGTCGTGTACGCTAGTTGTGGCAATGCTAGATGAAATACCAGTTGGAGGAACCAAAGCAAGTGAAATGATACATTAATGGTCCTTGGTCTGCAGAGGGAGATGTACCGTGGTTCATCAGCTAGGGGAGGAAGTAAAGCTCAGGTCATTCCTCTAGTATGAGCCATTTTTCTGAAAGAGATGGAACTTTTTTTCCTTACCTTGATGGGAAATATACTTGGTCTAATGTCTAAGACCCCTAATCCTTCATAGGTTAGATAGTTTCCTGATCCTTCTGTCCCCTGATGAGGAAGAAAAATCCCCAGAACTAGTTCAGCATATTCTCACTAGGGCAACCTCTGTAATCCACCCTCATGCTTAGTAGACATCCCATTTCAATGTATGGCCATTGAGCTCCGTTAGACCATAAGCAGGGCTGGACTCCAACAATCAGTTTTCTTCTCTACCCTAATTGCGTGGAGGTACCTTCATTCCTATTTCTATAAATATGCAAAGGATCAATAGCCAGCCTAATGCATATCTAAATGTGATCCCTTTTTTTAGTAAGGCTACTTGGCTCTGTTAGACCTAAAACAAGGTCCGCCCAACTAATCCAGGGTCTTTTCCATACTAATTGCGCTGGGTTGCTTTACCTCTCAGCTCTAAAAGGAATATATATGATCAACAACCAGCCTAATGTGCATCCAAAATTCAAAATAACCCCCAAATCCTAGATCCAAGAAATCTATCGTGATCAGATCAGACCCGTAGGGCCTTATATATGCCTTCTAACTCACCTGGTCCCACCTACACCAAATTCCTAGATTTTTACAAGACTGTCAGAATAGGCCAGTCATAGCAATAGCAATTCCATGATCCCATAGGATACTAAAATTTGACAAAAAAGAAAAAGAAAATACCCAAATGGCCTTGATGGAAATAGAAAATGCCAAGCTTTCATAATTATTTCAATTACTAAATTAGCTATTGGGTTAGCCCTATTTGAGCCTGGTATCCATTTTTGGAGAAAAACTACCTAGCTACCCATGAGAATCTTAATCACTAAGAAAATCACATAACATAAGTGTCCCACTTTTGTAGTGTGATTTTTTCCCATTCTGGTCGAGCCTAACATAAAAATAATTGTTTTGACCATTGATATAACGCTTGACAATATCCTATCAGTTACAAAAAATCTTGAGAATGGGATTGACTCTCTAGCTTAATGGTCAAGGCTTTGCTTTTTCGACCTAGAGGTCAGAGGTTCAATCCCAGCTTACCTACCAAAAAAAAAAACTCTTGAAAACCCTCTAAGAACTATCTTTGGCAAAATAATTGTTTTGACCATTGATATAACGCTTGGCAATGTCCTATTAGTTATACACAAAAATTTGTGAAAACCCTCGAAGAACCATCTTTGACCAAAATGCCCTGTAACTTTCCAAAGTGACCAAACTATTCTTCGACACTGGCTCGAACATCAAGCCACTTCTCTTAGTCCTACAGATCCCACCCTTTATGAGCTCAGGTAGCCATCTTTTCCAAGATAAAAATTTTAACTATTAAATATCAGCCCTAAACTCATATCATTTATTCTAATCCCAATAATTGAGATTGTTAAAATAAAATAAGAAGCAAAGGAAGTGAATTGAGGATAATAACAAATGGAGAAGAGAGAGGAGCAGTGTTTGAAGTCGTGTGCATTTCATTCTCACAACTTTTCTCCTCTTGTATTTGTTCACTTCTGATTATCACATGCAATAACAATGTCATCACATGCACTATCCACACAATGAGAATAAAAAATTTCTTTAAAATAACTACATAGTGATCCACATGACTCCTGCAAGACCCATATTGTGGTGTGAAACAACCAATTACTTCAAAAGCTTAAGCCATTGGAGATGGCATTATTTAATTTTTCATACTTTAACACTCCCCCTCACGTGTGGCCCCTCTTTTTAGGGTTGGCCTACACGTGGCACATGTGACCCCTCTTTTTTGGGTTGGCCATTACATATGGATTTTTAATATCAAGGAGTTTTGAACCCAGGGCCTTTGCTCTGATACCATGTGAAACAACCAATTGCTCCAAAAGCGTACTCCATTCGCTACGCTCATGGCAAACAGAGTCTCCCTAGCAGACAAGTACTCCATTCGCTACGCTCATGGCGGAATTGTCCTTTTGATTTCTTTTCATTTGTGGTTCCCTTCCGTTGAAACAAGTGTTAAGGGTACCAGAGAGAAAAATTGCCTTCTTGTCTCAAATTTTGTGCAGTAGTTAATTACCCTGTGCACCTTAGGCCATTCAACTGGAGAAGGCATATTTAGTTCCATTTGAGATAGCGTGTTGTGCATTAAAGTAGTTCCTAATTTGCTTCATGCTAGTCTTGAATTGAAGGAACCAACTTATGGATTGAGTAGCTAGATCTGTGTAATGTGTGGACTAGGGCTGCACATGGTTCGGTCCGGTTCGGTTTTGGGGGATTTCTTGAACCGAACCGATGCCATCGGTTTGGAAAATTTCCAAACCGTAACCGAACCGTTTGGGGGTCAAACCGAACCGAACCAAACCGATCTTGACCGGATCAGTTCGGTTCGGTTCACGGTTTATCCAATTTCCTTGAGTTGGATTGCTGCTACTTTTATGCCTTATTTGGATTACAAGAAAAAACATTTTTGACAAAATTTTACATCAGTTTACACGATTTAGGGGGTATGATATATTCAAGCATATCGAATGCAGAAAAAGGGATGGATATTCAAGCATACCTCAAAGAGTAGAGATTTGAGAGAAAAATCCGAATCAAATGCTAGGGTTTTGCCGTTTCGCAGATCGAATGTGCAGCTACCGAATCAAATGCACAAAATCCTTCTTTCGCGAATCAAAAGCACAAAATCCTTCTTAGGCTAGGGTTTTTCCGTTTTGGTCAAGAGAGAGTGGAGATAGAGTAGAGATTTGAGAGAAAAATCCGTCAGCTAGGGTTATGAGGTTATCCCTTTTTAGTTTTCAGCGTGTAATAAGTTATTCTTTTGGTCTTTGGTGTTATATTTCCGCCCATTTATTTACTTGGAACCACCCATTTTGGTCGGTCTCTTCTCTTTCCAGTTAAATACATTAGATTTGGGTGTGCCAAGTAAAGAAAATTGATATATATATATGATTTATAACAAACAATAAAAAAATGGCAAAAATACCATCAGTCCATCGGTTCTGTTCGGTTTTTCCGGTTGAAATTTTTCCTAGACCGTGACCGAACCGATCCAAACGGTTTATGGAAAACCGAAACCGTGACCGAACCAATGCCACTAAAAACCGAACCGAACCAAACCGAAAGGCCTGGTTCGGTTCGGTTTATCGGTTTAGGCGGTTAAATGTGCAGCCCTAGTGTGGACTAATTGCCAACACCTAACGTATGGCTTATCTGACTATCATTATGTGTTATCAGGGAACTTTATCTATCACTTTTAGTGGGAAACTATTCCGTGATTTCT
Source organism: Tasmannia lanceolata (assembly GCF_043159265.1). Classification (NCBI taxonomy): domain Eukaryota; kingdom Viridiplantae; phylum Streptophyta; class Magnoliopsida; order Canellales; family Winteraceae; genus Tasmannia; species Tasmannia lanceolata. The sequence continues at coordinate 5,924,442 of NW_027518721.1, forward strand.
CATATCAGATCTGCCCAATATGACACCAGTGTTTTAACAGATACTTGTTCATCAACATCCATATCTCATCTTTTGCTTGGTATCAATTTTTCTTAAGGTCATGTTCTGAGAGGATGTATCAATCATGGGACAGCGGGGGTTGATTTATGTTACAAGTTACACTATCTTGATGGTATTCTTGTTACCAGGGCCTTTGGTTCATTTGTCAAGGATTTTTCTTCCTTTCCTGTCTCTAAATGAAATTACATCACCTATTGGGACAATGTCAAACTGCAAGTATTTTTCTCTAAACTGCTCTTTTGGTTACACGTCATTTCCGAAAATTTAATGTTGTTTTTTTGCTAGTCGCATACGGTATTGGCTCTTCAATTGTCAGGGTACTGCGCAAATCTATTTTTAATTTCTTACCACGTGAAATCATGTCTATCTACTTGGCTAATTATCAAGTGGTTTGTAGGGCCCTGATGAGATCGTGGACAAAGCACTGCGTAGTTCCGATGGCTCAGTTACTTGTGAGGATTTTGTTAGTCTAGTGCAGACCTGGCTAAGTAAACTTCAGGTGATTGGCAGTCTCCGTTTGCTTCTCTTATCTTCTTTAGTTTTTTAACTGTATAGACTACTTATTGGATCTTCCATTCACTCTAACAACTTCCTCCTTACCCTGTCATGTACAAAATGTAAAATACGAGGGTCCTGGTAATTTATTACCCCCATAATAAGTTTCTCCAACCCCAAGAATACAACATATCGGAGGGTCTACTTTATGTGTCTGTGTTACTTTTGTACCTAGCATAAGTAATCTATAATTAAGGCATAAATCATGTAAACAATTTATTAGAATACGGAAAAATGTTCACACATGCATACACGTACTTAATTGCATATCCACTGTCAATTCTTTACTTAACATTACTTGTCCGTATGTAGCAGCTGTAATAGATGCATGTATTTTCTCCTTGAAACTAGTAACATGCAAAAATATAGGTACAGGCCACCTGTGTGGTGCTCCAAACCAGTCATTCAGGGCCTACTATAGATGTGCCATGCCGAAAACTTTCTTCATACATATGATTCTAAGCCTCTGGTTTTGGAGACTTTTCCCACTGAATGTGGGCCATGCCTTTTTTGTTCTTTTGCTGTTCATTTACACTGGTGACCATTCTTGACAGTGCCTCTCTTCATTGTTCTTGTAGTGAATTTGGAATCTTTTGTCTGTTTTAATTTGTTTTCACAACCCTTTTTAAACAAAATTTGTTGGTACCATCAAACTGAAAACTGGTCTCGTTTTTTTAATATGATTCCAACTTATATCTTTTCTGGATATGGCTGCCTCAGGCAAGTACTTTGCCACTTCACCTGGGAGTTAAGACCACATGATATTTTGTATTTGTGGACTCATTTATTTGTAGGAGCTGCTTGTGAGTTCTTTTAATAGAATCATATCTATGCAAGCTTTTCAGTGGTCAAATTCATTACGTGGCATTTTTGGTGAGACAAACCAAAGTGAGCTGGCAGCGTTTACCTCATATGCGTTGGCATTCCCAAACAACTTTCTAGCCCTTGTAGACACATATGATGTAAGTGAAATGTTATTTCATTCCACGTTTTCTAATATCTTCATTGCTAATGTGGACATATTTTGCATTATTCTTGATTATTCTTGTACTCTGTAGTGATCACTTGTTTTGTGTAGCTTCAAGCCTGAGGCCATTTGCCTCTTCGTTACTTGCCTCCAATTGTTTATGCCATTTTTTAGCTTATCATAAAGCATTGCAAAATCAAAAAGGCTCAATTTTTAAATCGTAGTCTTGTGCCGTACATCACATAATGGTATTATCATTTTTGCAATTTCCTTAACTTTATTTTCATTAATATACATTTATTTAACATTACCATGAATAGAGAAGTTACGATATTAGAAAAACCTTGCTACCAAACACTAAGATTGACTTCGATTTGAATGGTTTCAAGTCAAGCTGACCCACTTGAGTCATGAGTTGTCTCTGTAGGCAGTAGATGAAGTTATTGTCACTCTATGTTGCCTACAAATACGTAGAATAGTCATTTTATTCATTTATACTCACGTGTAATATGTTTCCACTAGAAAGAGTATTTATTTAACTTCACATACGATTGCTAAAGTGATATTAAGAGAGGAGACTATATGAAGACAACCCAACTCTCTCCCCCAATTCATGAATCCCATTTGCCTTCTCATCCATTTCTTACCCTTTTCATATATTCTCTGGGCGGACATGAGAAGATCCAAGACTCCTTGCAGACTTGTGAACAGAAAGAGAATGTTCAAGAAATCAGATCTAGGAGGAATGGGGATTAAATCAGCCTATTCAAGTGGACAGATACATGAGGAGAAACCCAACCATATTGTCAGATTTCATCCCCTTGGGCAAGAAAAGTTCAGCTCTATATGGATCTGGTTCCTATACCCTTTGTGAGTTTTGAGGGTTTCTCTAATACTCTTCATGAATGTTGGGAGTTTCCTTAATACCCTTCGTAGGGTTTAACTTTTGAGGGCCTTTCAAATGCTTTTTGTTGGTTTTTTATGTGGGGGTTTGAATCTGAACTTGATGGGTTTTCGAAGGATCGCTCGGAAGAATTATGACACCCTATCATTTCAAAAAATAAAGAATTATAATACCCTAGATCTATTTCAGATCAAGGGGGTGATCTGACTTCTTCCATCTTGGATCCTTTTATAGAAAATTGAGAATATCATTTGGAAATATCTTGTGACTGATATTGATTCCCTTTGTGGTGATTTGAGCTACTTAAGATAATCTTGAGTCATTCGCAAGGCTTTGTGTGGTGGATTACTCCTCTCTCTACTGCTGATTTGTGTTATTGTAATTTTATTTCAGTAATCACCATTTATTACTTGTCTATTTCTCTCTTTTCTTGATCTATCATGGGGGCCTCTAGTGATAGATTTGATTTCTTATCTGTTAAGATCAATGGAACCAATTATTTCCTTTGAGAATTTTATTTTCTCGTATTCGTTTAGAGAAAGAATGGTAGATGGATCTGATAAAAACAACCATCATCCAAAAATGAGTGTTTCGGTAGAAGATGAATAACGCAAGAGCTATTGTGTGGATTATGAATTCAGTAATGCCTTTAATGGCTTGAATCTCCCGCCATATCAGACATGCAAGAAGATCGTTGATTAGGGGATTACTTACTCACCTTGTTTCTTTGCATCGTCTTCAGTTGATGTTCAGTTAAACAATATTGCATGGTCTCCAGGGCATGGAGGTATTGCTTATCCACGATGTTTTAAATTTCGATTTTGGTTACCACATGATGCAAAAACACGTTTCCGTTTCAATTGAAAATTTCGGTGGAAATCATGTAAAATCACAGAAACATATGGAAACATATTCAAAGGATAGAATTTTAAGATGAAACTTCATGAATTGCTAGAATAAACCCGAATACATACTAAAACCATCACATAAGAAAGAAAGTCATTCATAATGGTTTAATTACTACAAACACCTAGGGACATGCGCAACAACACATGTCTAATAATTCAGTACATACCACATTTCACATGTAATTCAAATAAATATGTATGCATAGTGCATGTGGGCATTAAAAAATTAGTGTCCATATTAAATTACAAAATCGCCACAATTCTCTTAAGTGGGCCCTACATCCTAAAAAGAGGTTTAAATGTAGGTGGTCCCACTTGAGCCCAAATGGGAGGTCCACTAAGTGGCAAGCCCAAGGGCCACCATTTCAAGTACAACTCACCACCACTAAAACAAAAACAAAGAGGTAGTGGGACCCACAACCACTTACACCACTATGCAAGTGGTTGTGTGGGTAGTTATTGCATGTGGGAGTAGTATATAATGGGTCTTTCCTCTCTTTTTCAAGGGTAGCAAAAAAAAGGCAAGCAAGGAGAGAAAGCAACAGAAAGAAAAGCAAAGGAAGAAAAAGAAGAAGCCAAGAGGATCCCAGAGAAAACAAATCAAGAGAAGAAAAACTCTCCTCCCAACTAAGCAATAAAGTACTTGAGGAAATTCTCCGCGAAGATCAAGCCACCACAAAGGCCCTTCATTGGAGTAAATTCGCACGCCTTTAGAACCGATAAAACACGAAGCCCGGAGTGAAGCCTACACATCTTCAAATATTGAAGAACGAGAATTATGCTACGAAAGCCCTCGTCTTCACCAAATTCAACTTTGTATTCAACACTTTGATCGTTATCCAGAGATTGTAGAAAGTTGTACCATTTTTTTTATTAATTAGAATTTCTTTGTAATTTGTCCTCGAATTTTTGTGTTAGTGAATTCACGCGAAATTTGCTGTCGACAAATTTCTGGCACACCCGGTGGGACCTCTTTCTCCTCTCATCTTTCGATCAAACCAACTTTCAACTACTCTTAAAGACATTCAAATGGCCGGAAAGAACGGAGACTCTTCTACACCAGCTTCAACCGCCGGGGGCAGGAAGATTAACGCGCCCAGCCCGTCTTCGTCCACCAACACTCCCGTTGGCCCCACAACGCGTGCGAAGACGATGGCGGGACTCTCCCAACTCATGGAGCCTGTCGATTATGTCAAAGGACGACCAGTGGCGAGAGTTGTCTCTAGTCTGAGGACCGGATCCACATCTGCGTCCTCCCCATCTCGAGGAAGCTCTCCCATCTCCATCTAACACGCGATGATGGTTGACGCCACCACCCTCGAGGAGCAGGTCACCGCATGGCTGAACAACTTGAACGACTCAACAAGGCAGTAGAGGAAAAAGACCTTCAAATCGCCGGACTCATGAACAGGCTCGAGTCGACCCATCACCAAGAATCAAGCGTAGACCCATCCCACCTGCCGGGATTCACCCTGCAAGTGGAGGCCTCTAGCGCCAGACGACAACAACAACAGTAGGCAAGAGCACGCTACCCTACTATGAACACTCCTACACTAAATCTTCCCCAGGCCTCCGTGGCCTCGCTGTCGGTTCAACAACTTCAGAACGTGATAGCAGACACCATCCGTGCCCAGTATGGAGGGGCTCCTCAATCTTCACTAGTTTACACCAAGCCGTACACCCAACGCATCGAGGAGTTACGCATGCCCGTCGGATACCAACCTCCTAAGTTCCAACAGTTTGAAGGGAGGGGTAACCCGAAGCAACACGTTTCCCACTTCGTGGAGACGTGCACATGGTCAAACTGTTCGTCCGCTCCCTTCGTAGCAACGCGCTCGACTGGTACACACACCTTGAGCCTACTTCCATTGACAGTTGGGACCAACTCGAGCGCGAGTTCCTCAACCGCTTCTACAGCACCCGCAGGACCGTAAGCATGGTGGAGCTCGCTGCCACTCGACAGAGGAAGGACGAGCCCGTCATTGAGTACATCGAACGATGGAGGAACCTGGCCTTTAACAGTAAAGACCGTCTCGCCGAACAATCGGCGATTGACATATGCATACAAGTTATGCATTGGGGTCTTCTTTACATCCTCCAGGGGATCAAGCCCCAATCTTTTGAAGAGTTAGCCACCCGAGCTCACGACATGGAGCTCAGCATCACCACTCATGGAGATATTCGCCTGTGGATCTTCGTAAAGATAAAGAAAAGAAAGAAACAAAGAAAGAAGTAAAGACCTCAAAAACGAAGGAGGTTATGAGTACTACCACCAATCTGATCAAGATTGGCAAGAAGAAAGAGAAAGTTGAGTCTGCTTCAACTCAAGATAAAGGGAAGGCCAAGATGAGCCTTAAGAAGCTGGAACAAAAACAGTACCCTTTCCCAGATTCTGAAGTCTCGGGAATGCTCGATGAACTCCTCCAACACAAATTGTTAGAGCTACCGCCATCGAAGCGGCCCGAGGAAGCAGGACGGGTCAATGATCCGAAGTATTGTTGCTAGCATTGAGTAGTCAGCCACCCGATCGAGAAATGCTTCATATTAAAGGAAAGGATAATGGAGCTGACTCGCGATGGGAAAATCGACCTCGGCTTAGATGACGGCAGTCGTCTTTGGGCCCTTTGATCCGACCCATCTTTTGGCATCGCCTCCCAATCCAGCACCACCCCATCAAGGTATAGGGATGTCATCAACTTCGTTACAAAGACGGTGGCACACGAGGCAAGCTCGCCCCCACTCCTCAAGTGAACAACCTTCCCAAACTAGGGGCATCACTCCATTGCCACAACAACAGGTGCCCGTGGATGATGAAGGATGGACAGTCATTCCTCGTAGAAGATGTCTGCCTCCCCGACGACCTATCATGCCTCATCAACACCCAAGACGGACACGAAGGAGGACTCGGACCAACATGAGGCCGAGGAAGAGAAAGGCAACAAGGAAGAATGCGGTGCCTCGAATGCCACCTGCCGACCCACAAGAGATATTCCAACAACCTCCCCGTAGGCTAGTCACCCTATTGGAGTTCATGCCTAAAGAATTCCTTCCAGAAGAATGTGTAGCAGTTAACGTTGTTACTTGCTACGCTGTTTCCAACGAGAGCGTGAACCAAGACGCTTCTCTAAATGACGATCCTCAAAGTGACACTCCTCAGAGCGACACTACTCAAAGCCCCGAAAAAGAGGAGCCGCTTCTTGAAGCCAATGAGATGGCCAAACATCTTGACGAAGTTCCGTCTCACCTCAAGCTTTCCACTACCTTGCAACTGCCCAAGGAGGCTCACGTTGCTTTAACTAACCTGGAGCAGTACGTAGGAAGGGCACCCACAGACGAGGATTCTAAGGCACATACTTTTTTCTTCGCCACCATCACCTTCACTGACGAGGATCTCCAGTTAGGCTCACGTCCTCACAACAGGCCTTTCTATGTCACTGGATACGTGGGAGAGCATAGAGTCCTACGTATTCTTATTGACTGTGGCTCGGCTGTTAACATCATGCCTTTGGAGACATTAGAAGGAGTTGGTCTCTCTGTCAATGACCTGACTCGAAGCAAATTGGTGATTCAAGGCTTTAACAACGGATCACAACGAGCGCTTGGCATGATTCGCCTAAAATTCACAATTGGTGAGCTATTCTCAACGGCGTTGTTCCATGTGATCAAGGCCAAGACATCTTACCACCTCCTACTCGGTCGACCATGGTTGTACGAGGCCGGAGTAGTACCATCTTCATGGCACCAATGCTTCAAGTATAGCCAAGACCGGATTCTAAAAAGAGTTATTGCAGAGGAGCAACCATTCACCAAGGCAGAGGTCCACTATGCTGATGCCAAGTTCTACTTAGAGAATGAGACGGTCGTTGAAGCTTTACCAGCCTCTGTACCCAAGACCAACTAACCAAAGAATCAGCCAAAGGTGGAAGCAAAACGAGCAACACAGCCTCCTTCCTCTTCTTAGCCAACAAAGAAGGACCTTGAACCTCCATCAACTCTAAACTTCAATTGCGGCATCCGTAGCATCCCCTAGTCTTGTCTTCCATTACGTCCCACAATCCCAACGTAAGGAAGGGCAAGCTTGATTCATCTTGACTCCTAAAGTTGATCGGGTCCTCTCCAAAGTGGATGTCACAACAGTTCAGCAGGAATTTAACCTCCCGTCACCCAACTCACCGAGACGAAGGTTATCCAACATCCTCTTCTCAAACTTCCGGGCCTCCCCACAAGCGGTTGAGCCTTCTATGTCAAAGATGCCAATCAACAAGTCAACCGATAATCGGAAAGACAAGATGGCATGGATTGACCCCAAGGTAGAAAAGTTATTCCATGCAGCTGGATATGGGAAGGGATAGCCAAAACAACTTGGAGATCTCCCATCGGATCAAGAGCTTTACTGCCTTACCAAGACACAGCTAGATCTTGTGAGAGCTGGCGAAAGAATATCCCCCTCCAAGGCCGGTATCGGTAATCATATGTCAATTCCTATTCGAGCCTTGAAACGAGATAAGAAAGCAAATGTCCAACATATCACGGTCGAGGCTGTCGAAGACTCCCAGATGGATACCCCCACCCAAACTTGCACTTCTGTCTTCGATCGTATTGGAGAAAAACCACATCGTACTTCGGTGTTTGATCATATGGGTCAATAGAACATCACCATGGCGGCCCACCCTGCTTCGTCCTCTCGTACCCGTATATGCGATCGTCTATGCCTCCACAATGGCAAGGAAAGATCAGACTCACAGAAGACTAAGAGAAGGCGATGCCGACAAAGGACGAGATCCATCGCCCAAAAATCCAAGAATGATCCACAGAGCATCATCCCTTCAAGGATGAATCGCCAAGCTATCTTGGAGGTTTCCATGGATGGCGCTTTGATAGCAAGAAATCACACTGTCGTCCACACAAACCTACTTTTTAGCATTGTGGTCAAGGATGTTAAGGCATGTGAGGATAGAGACGTTGCTGAAGTCCATCATAACACAGTCAAGGAGGCCTCTGACAATGAAGACTGGGAAGGACTTCAAGATGCTTCGCCCACCTTTGAAGAAGGGGGGCAAGCCACCGTGGACGAGCTCAAACAAGTCAATCTCGGTACCGGAGAAGATCCAAGACCTATCTTCGTCAGTGCCTTACTAACATCAGAAGAAGAAGCCGAATACATGAAGCTTCTACTCAAGTTCATGGATGTTTTCGCTTGGAGTTACAAGGAGATGCCCGGACTCAACCCAAAGATCCAGTGCACCACTTGGCTGTCAAACATGACGTTCGCCCAATTAAGCAAGCTCAATGCTGATATCAGCCAGAGTTAGTACCACAAATCGAGGCTGAAGTCAATAAGCTTGAAGAAGCCGGCTTTATCCGAGAAGTGAAATATCCCACATGGATTGCAAATAGTCCCGGTCAAGAAGAAGAATGGACAAATCCGCATTTGCGTCGACTATCGTGACCTGAATCAGGCATGTCCCAAAGACGATTTTCCTCTGCCTATCATGGAGCTCATGGTGGATGCGACTACAGGGCATGAGGCTCTCTCCTTCATGGATGGCTTCTCTGGTTACAACCAAATCCGGATGGCACCTAAGGATGAGGAGCTCACCGCTTTTCGCACTCCAAAAGGAATCAACTATTACAAGGTCATGCCCTTTGGGTTCAAGAACGCGGGTGCCACATATCAGCGTGCCATGCAGAGGATCTTTGACGACATTCTCCAAAAACCCGTGAATGCTACGTTGATGACCTCGTGGTAAAACTAAAAAGAAAATGGACCACTTGAGGGACCTTCGTTTTGTCTTTGATAGACTAAGGAGATACCAGTTAAAGATGAACCCATTGAAGTGTGCATTCGGAGTTACCTCGGGAAAATTCCTTGGATTCGTAGTCCGTATTCAAGGTATCGAAATAGATCAAGCAAAGATTGTTGCCATCCAAAATATGCCAGAGCCTCGATCTATTCATGACTTAAAGAGCCTACAAGGTCGGCTTGCATACATCCGAAGGTTTATCTCCAACCTCGCAGGACGGTGTCACCCCTTTACCAGGTTGATGAAGAAAGGTGTGCCATTCAAGTGGGAAGAAGCTTGTGAGAACGCCTTCCGCAGCATCAAGGAATACCTCCTCAAGCCTCCAGCCATAGCCGCACCAATCCCAGGGAAGCCGTTGGTCCTCTATATTGCAGCACAAGACAGATCTCTGGGTGCCCTTCTTGCTCAAACCAATGATGAGGTGAAGGAGAACGCCCTCTACTACCTTAGTCGGACTATGGTGGGCGCCGAGTTGAACTACTCTCCGATTGAGAAGATGTGTCTTGCTCTCATCTTCACAACAAAGAACCTCTGACACTACATGTTGGCTCACACAGTCCACCTTATCTCTAGAGGTGATCCGTTGAAGTACATCATGTCAAGACCAGTACTATCATGGAGACTAGCTAAATGGGCATTACTTCTCTCAGAGTTCGATATCATTTACGTCCTACAAAAGGCCGTCAAAGGACAAGGACTGGCAGACTTCTTAGCTGATCACCCGATTCCAGCAGATTGGGAGTTACAAGAGGATCTCCCGGATGAAGAAGTCTTAGTTGTGGACCTTCTGCGATCATGGAAAGTCTTCTTTGACGGGGCTGCTCGAAGAGACGGTGCGGGTGCTGAGGTTGTCTTTGTCACCCCACAAAAGGATATTTTGCCTTTATCGTTCGTCCTCACCCATACATGCTCAAATAATGTTGCCGAATACCAAGCCCACATCATCGCCTTGGAGATGGGCCTAGAGATGAAGCTCCCTCAACTCAAAGTATATGTGGATTCCAAGCTTGTCATCAACCAACTCTTGACGAAGTATGATGTGCGCAAGGCACACCTCGTGCCTTACCATTGTCGTGCTACACAACTCATGAGACAGTTGATGACATCACGATTTGGCACATTCCAAGACATGAGAACAAACAAGCCGACGCTCTAGCTAGCGTGGCCGCCACGATGGCCTTACCTCCATATGAGACGAAGATGGTTCCCATATGTCAAAGATGGGCCGTGTCGACACCTCTTCCCCCCATCGAGGTTGAGGAACAAATAGAGAGTGTCTTTGTCTTCAACACTGAAATTGAAGATTGGAGACAACCCCTCATTGACTTCTTAGAGCATGGAAAGCTTCCAGAAGACCCCAAGCACAAGACAGAAATTCATCGCTGTGCTCCACGTTTCTTCTATCACAAGGACCAGCTATATCGACGCTCATTCAACGGAACTCTCTTGACATGTATTGGAGAAGGAGAAGTTGATGAAGTCTTGCAACAGGCTCACTCCGGTGTATGTGAGGCTCACCAGTCAGGACCAAAGTTTCATGAGAGGATCGGGTACTATTGGCCCAATATGGTGAAAGATGCAATGCAGTTCGCTAAGAGATGTAAGCCTTGTCAGTTTCATGGGGACTACATACGGTAACCACTTGAGCCGCTCCATCCTATAGTGGCATCGTGGCCATTCTACAACTGGGTCTTCGACGTGGTTGGTCCATTGCCTAAGTCTTCGAAGCAACATCTTTACATCTTGGCGGCTACTGACTACTTCTCCAAATGGGCCGAAGCCGTCCCTCTTAAGGAGGTAAAGAAGGAGACTGTTGTCCAGTTCATTAAGAATCACATCATCTTCCGATATGGCATCCCTCGCTTCATCACCACTGATAATGGGAAAGCTTTCAACAACAGCTTGATGAACCAACTCTGCCTTAAATTCGGGTTCAAGACAAGGTACTCCACCATGTACAATGCACCTGCCAACGGCTTGGTGGAGGCGTTCAATAAGACCCTCTGCAAGTTGCTCGAGAAGGTTATCTCTAAGTCAAAGAGGGACTGGCATGAGTGGATAGACGAAGCATTGTGGGCATATCGCACTTCATGTCGGAATGCCACGGGGTTCACGCCCTACTCTTTGGTGTATGGGGTTGAAGCAGTTCTTCCATTGGAACTCCAAATCCCATCTCTACGTATTGCCATCCAAGAGGGTCTCACTGAAGTTGACAACATTAAGTTGCGACTCGCTAAACTTGAGGCATTGGACGAGAAGAGGTTGCAAGCACAAGAAAGGATTGATTGCTACCAGAGAGTCCGACCAAGTGTTTCAAGAAGGCAAGTTGGTCCTCGCTGTAAGACGACCCATCATTCTTTCTCGACGCTCAGGCAAGAAGTTCGATCCAAAGTGGGATGGGCCACACGTAGTGAAGGAAGTCTACAGTAGTGGTGCCTACCTCCTCATCACTCCCTATGGGCTTCTCCTCGGACCCATCAACGGAAAGTACCTCAAAAGATACTATCCCTAGGAGCATGACACTCCATGTCGCACGGGCCTCAACTGCATGATACTCCTGGCCCGCACGAGTGTAAACTGTGAACGGCACACACGCACAAAAAAAATATAAATTGTACTACTCCTGGCCCGCATGAGTATAAACTGTGAACGGCTGAACGAAAAAAAAAAATTGTCTTACATTTGTTCATCAAAATTATGAAACAAAAAGAAAGGAAACTAATAATGTCATTAAATATATATATATATATATATATATATATATGTACAAGGCTGTCATGATGAATGAGGAAATAAGGAAGTAATGGGAATACAAACTAATATCCTATCTATGTCTAACATCTCCAATCACTGATCCTAAGCCACGTCCGTCTGTGATCAATTCTTCTCTCAGTCGATTACAAGACTCAATCTCCATCTGATCAGCCAATGGTTTAGATTCAATCTCAAGTTGTCGCTTTACAAGGGATAGCTTCCTCGTTGCTTCATTCATCCTCTCTTCGATCTCTAGAAGTCTCACAACAACCTCTGCCTTCTCTTGTTGGACCTACGCGATCTCAGCATTTAGACGTTCCTCCTCCTTGGACAAATTTACCGCTGTCTTCTTGTCATCATCCGCTCGCACGCTATGAGTAGTGATCGCACATTCACATGCTAAAATCTCTGTGGAAACAGATCCCAGTTGTCTCTGTTTCTCCTCTGGCAATAAAATCTGCATAATAGCCTCGCTTCTTTTGAGATAATCGTCTATGTGCCTCAAGTAGTTAACCATAGCATTGGTGAAATGGGTTGGGTCCACCTGAAATACTTGCTGGAAGCAGGAACATATGTCAGGAAGCTCCTTCTCATATTGCTCGCGCATCTTCGAAAGGCCAAGACCAAGCATTCGATTAATCACTTGTGAAGCGTACTACCCCGCAGCAACTCTCAATATGTCATCTGCAATTGAGCGAATAGAGGTGGGATGATATGATCCAGTTACTGTAGAGACATCTATACCACCCGGTACTCTGTCTTGCTGGTGGCGATAAATGTAGTGGAGCTGACGGCAACAATGGCTGTAAAGTCTCCATAGCTGTCTGATTGTTTGCACCATCTTTATCAACCTGATCCTGCTTGACGATGTCTTGAGGATGTCCACCTGTGGCCTCTACATGAGCCATTACATTTTCTATCCCAACCGGAAGAAGAGCTGAAGTTGAAATGTAATCTGAATCCAAGTCATCTGCTAGGTCGTCCAAGTCTATTGCATCACCAACTCGCCCGGCTACTAGAAACAGTTCCATGAGCTCAGCCTCTGGGATAGAAGGAAAATCTAAAAAGAGAAAGGAAAAAGAGAAAAGAAGGGACAAATAAAGATCATGGTGTACATCATTACAAGCTCAATGATAAAATAAAAAATGAAATGACAAAAAATATAAACTTACTTTTATTCCTGGTAGTGGGGGACATGTTAACGTCACCATGGTTGGCACCAGCTGCCGAGGATCCAGCTCCCTCTACAATCATTAGTTGTTGATTCTGTATGTGTACCGACATCTCTGGAGGATTTGCAATCTGAGCCTTTTTTTGTCCAAGCTCTATCCCTCGTTGACGGGACCTTTCCATTGCCGAAGTGATCTCCTGCTCTTTTAGTACCGGTGGCCTTCTAACTTGTTCAGCTGGGGCTTCACGAGACTCTACTCGGTTTGGGTGCTCAAAAACTCTGGTCGACTGAGTGCGTGAAAGCTTAAGCTTCAAAGGCCTCTGTTCTTCCCCCTCTCCTAAGGGTTTGGATGGCCTCTTTGTGTTCACACACTGTGGTACTTCAGTAGTTGAGATTCCCTTGCAATAATCAAGGCAGTCCTTTTGAGCTTTGGTGGGGTCAAAAAGATAACCTTCCCCTTCACTACTCTCAAGATCAGTGATGGAAATGAACGTTGAGCCAGGAAGGACATTCGTTCACCACCAGATGCTGTAAGATTCATCCTGCTCACCGCCAATGGCTTTGTTAAACTTGGGCAAGTGGAATGTTGCGCCAGTCTCTATCCTCGTAAGAAAGAGCCATAAGCTAAATAAGCGGACCGCATCAATTCTCCCAGTAAGTGCCAAGGGAGTCCCCGGTATCCTCTAACGAAACCCGTGATGACGAGCAAACCTATGAGGACTATACATCTCCGCAATGCAGATATTCCCATGACGGAACATCACTACCCCGGGTCGACAGCTGATCATGAATTCTCTTGAAGACAGATCTTGCTCTTTGTCATCAACTTGGAGTGAAGCTCTTGACCGGTAATGCTGGAACACCCTCGGCTGCCATGAAAACCGATCAGACCTCAGGTCGCGAAGGAAGCTCCGACGTAGCTTAGACTTGTCCTCAAACCACATGTAACTCGCTAAGGGTCCATGCGTGCCTTAGATCAAAGGAACAACTTCCTTGTCGACCTACGCAAACACCCCACCAGAAAAATGCATTGCCGCCCAAGTAAACAAATAATGGAGAGGACAGTAGACGGACGATGCTTCCAACTCTCCATTTGACTGAAGGCCATAATAGGTACTTCTCAAACCACGATAGAGGTCGCCATTATCGGTGGCATAAGGCTGTATGTAGCACCCCGTGCCATTCAAACGGCTGCCTTAAAAGTTCCAGGGCGAATGACGTCTCCACTCCCTACAGGAAGGATAAAGCGACATAAGAGAAGTACCAGGAATGCAGCAATCATTGCCTCTCCTTCCACTTCCTTATCTTCCTTAAAACCAAGTTGTGCGAAGGGATCGCCTTTGAAAGCGCGTGTTGTCGGCTTCTTGGGTGGATACTTTATTGGTCTGCATACTCATGTCTTCGCCGGTTTACCACCCACAAAATCACAACGCTTCGCATCCTTATATTCTTTGAAGCTCTGAGGATTTGGATATCGTAGTGTTTCCGTATACTAAAAATCGCACCATTGACCATGACTGACTCGATCGCTTTTGTTGTAATGAGCGATGGTGCAGTATGCTTTGAACAAGTACTGGCATGATAATGGAAGTCCCTCGGCCCCATCTATGCCCATTAGCTCACTAAATGACAGGACGACCTCCTCATAGTACTCCCCAAGGATGGATAGACCGGTGATTTCCTTCATCTCTCACAAGGATATTCCGACTTCACCTTGACTTGTGATGAAAGTGTTGGTTTCGGGACACCACACCTCGCAAAGGGCTCGATATACATGGTTCGGAAAGCAGTACTCATACATGGCAGCATTGATCACGTGTACTAACCCCTCGGTGTCTTTCCTGCTTGCGACAAGCTTCACATGTTCGTCTAAAGCCCAATCCCAAAATCCGCTCAAAAATTGAACTTGCCCACGAGTGTTAAGGCATGATCCCCACCTGGTCAACTTTTGTCTGAGCTTCTCGATGATCAACGGAGTAGGGCGATTTTGAGCCATCGAATGGTGAGGTGGGTGACATAGTGAAGGGAGGCGAGCATTTGTAGTTACATCTTCTGGTCGGATATCCTCAGGTCGTGGACAACCACTCACGACTGCTAAGTCAAGACTCGAGTCTCTCTCTATCTCGACATTCCATGCAGTAGGCTCGAACACATCAAATTTTAGCGGTCGTGCCTTGCCCTCATTATTATGTTTGACTCGAACCTCAGGAATGAGTAAGCCTTGAACGCCAGAGACCTCGTCGCGAAAGGGCTGGATCCATCCTTCATGACTCAAGACAGGGACAGCTTGGCTGCTCGAACTAGGATGGTTTTGAATGGCACAAATGGAAGCATCTTGAAGTCAAGGATGTCAACGCTCTTCTCTCCCCACGTCAGAATTTTCACGACAATAAAAGAAGTCAAAAGTGAAAGAAGAGGGAAGTTGTTTGTTCCTTAAATAGGGTTTATCTTCTCTAAACTCTTACTCCAACTCAAAGTCACTTAAACCTTGGTATTTTACTTTGAGTAGGACTCTTTCGAATTTCCATTTTTAAAATTAATTCAAAAAGAAAAAAGAAAAAAAAAGGAAACAAACATGGATGCGACAGCAACAATTCGCTACACACGCGGGCCACTATCGCATCCTTGGGGGCATTTGTGGGCATTAAAAAATTAGTGTCCATATTAAATTACAAAATCGCCCCAATTCTCTTAAGTGGGCCCTACACCCTAAAAAGAGGTTTAAATGTAGATGGTTCCACTTGAGCCCAAATGGGAGGTCCACTAAGTTGCAAGCCCAAGGGCCACCATTTCAAGTACAACTCACCACCACTAAAACAAAAACAAAGAGGTAGTGGGACCCACAACCACTTCCACCACTATACAAGTGGTTGTGTGGGTAGTTATTGCATGTGGGAGTAGTATATAATGGGTCTTTCCTCTCTTTTTCAAGGGTAGAAAAAAAAAGGCAAGCAAGGAGAGAAAGCAATAGAAAGAAAAGCAAAGGAAGAAAAAGAAGAAGCCAAGAGGATCCAAGAGAAAACAAATCAAGAGAAGAAAAACTCTCCTCCCAACTAAGCAATCAAGTACTTGAAGAAATTCTCCTCGAAGATCAAGCCACCACAAAGGCCCTTCATTGGAGTAAATTCGCACGCCTTCACAACCGATAAAGCGCGAAGCCCGGAGTGAAGCCTACATATCTGCAAATATCGAAGAACGAGAATTACGCTGCGAAAGCCCTCGTCTTCACCAAATTCAACTTTGTTTTCAACACTTTGATCGTTAATCAGAGGATTGTAGAAAGTTGTACCATTTTTTTTTATTAATTACAATTTCTTTGTAATTTGTCCTCGAATTTTCGTGTTAGTGAATTCACGCAAAATTTGCTGTCGACAGTGCATTCATAGCATATTCCCTGCAGTTCATATAAATATAATTATGTAGCACATACTAATATAATATACCATTAATGCACTTCCAATTTTTGTTTTGGTATGCATTCCGGTTTCAGTATCATTTCCGTGGGGATGGAAATGGAAACATTGCAGTAGTTTCATGTTAGTTTCCATGGAAGTTTAAAACCATGGTTATCCACATAAAAAACGATTGAGAACTATGTTGACTTATGTTTGCTTAAGGATAAAGTTGATATTTCTCAGCTATCATTATGTTTTAATTGTGTATCTTGTTCTTTTGGTAAAAGTACTCAAACTTCCTTTTCCTTTTAGTACTCATGTTTGTCATGCACCATTTGAGTTGGTTGAATGTTCTTCCACTATGTTTTAATTGAGTATCTTCTTCTTTTGGTAAAAGTACTCAAACTTCTTTTTCCTTTTAGCACTCTTGTTTCTCATGCACCATTTGAGTTGGCTGAATGCTCTCCCAAATTGAGCAGAAGAGTGAATCTACTTGAGTAATCATTGTGTTGTGAAACAATGCATCATATGCTTTTCCTTCGTAGAGTGAATGTGTGCCAACATCGCACAATCCAAGTAGGTGCTATTGGGTATAAACTTAGGCACTTTAATATGTTGAAACCAATACCACTTCGATATGTTATTGATCTACAAAATCAACAGAAAAATGCAAGTTTCCTATCAAGTTAGATCACAAATCCGAAACATCTGTTTACAAATTTTGAGCAATGCTTTGTTTGCACACACATCTTTCATGAAAAATATAATATACCAAAAGTGCTTGCTTCTCCTGCATTTTTTTATCTGGGGTGTGCGACCATACTTTTGGGTCATTTCTGGCCCAGATCTCCATGTTTACATCCCACTGGAAGGTGACCAGCACGCAGTTAACAGCTCAATCATAAACTCAACTTAAGCATGGCCCAAAGCCCCTCTTTTCCCTGAGAATCCCTCTCTTTGATTTATAAAATATAATGTATGCACCATTTATAATAGCAGTAATCATATATGTCGAAATAATAATAATAATAATAATAATAATAAGGGAAAATGATAAAAAAAAATGGGACTTTTAACTGAAATTATGAAAAAAGGGTTGAGTTGGCTAAATTCTAAGAAATGGGTGAAACGGATCCCAAGGCATGTTTTAAGACAAGAATGCCCTTTACTTGCTTTTCCCTCCACCAAGGTAAGAAACGGATCCCAAGGCATTTCATCAACCCTTTTCACCTTTTTTACCTTCTTCTTCCCCATGCCAAGTGCTGAAAGTCCATCGCCTTTTGTAAAACTCCATTAAAACTCCATTGAAGACTGGTGAAACTCCCCTTGAGAACATGTAGATTTTATTGGCTCTCTTTATTTTCTTTGGCTATGAAACATAAGGTTCTCTGGTAGGTCCATTGTCATACATTTGCTTAGGTTTAACATGTTCTTTACAATGCTATGGTGTATTGTCATCATCATCTTTATTTGTTAGGGATTTGTTATGGTTTTGTTAGGGATTTGTTATTGTTATCATCCTCTTTACAATGCTATGGTGTATTGTCATCATCTCTCTATCTCTATTTCTTTATCTCTCTCTCACCCTCTATGTTTCTGTTTAGAGTAAAACCCGGTTGAAACTCTTGTCTATATGCAATCAGAACCACTATTTAAATGTGTAGAACGAATATTTAGTTCTCGTAACCACTGTTGATATGTGGGGATCAGTATTTAGTCCTTGCAACCACTAAGTAGTGGTTCCAATGGTATGAATAGTGGTTCTGAATGTGGAAATACACTGACGACCCTATGTAGAAGATCAGAATCACTAAGTAGTGGTTCTCGTTCCTGCTACAGTACCCTATTTTCCCACTCCTCCTTGCCCTAATCTGATCCATCATAATCTCTTCTTCCTCTTTTGGGTCATAGCTATGCCCTAGATTTTCTTGTTCGGCTTGATCACTATCTCCATGGTGTTGTTCTGGATTTGTACTTACCTCATTGCGATGTTTGTGGCTCGGAGTTGTCTCAACTTTGTCTTTATGTCGTGAGGCTGTCTCATGCCTCCCTTATGCATATGTTTTCCTCACGAACCGCGGTCTATTAGCTTGCTTATAGTCTTCATCCTTGTCTCTACTTGCTCGTTGTTGGTCCTCTTCAGTCTTCTTCCCGGTCTCTTATGGAAGATACCCCTAGTATTGAGGACCCTACTATTCGTACTCCGGTTATGGCTACTAGTTCCCAGCCGCGTCAGGCTGCGTCGTCGTCTTTGTCTTCGGTGGATGCGTCATTCCCACCGATTACCACTTCTCGTCTTAATGGATCCAACTATTTGACTTGGAAGATTGTTGTGGAGACATATCTGAAGGCCCAACAAAAGATTTCT
This sequence comes from Tasmannia lanceolata, assembly GCF_043159265.1. Lineage (NCBI taxonomy): Eukaryota > Viridiplantae > Streptophyta > Magnoliopsida > Canellales > Winteraceae > Tasmannia > Tasmannia lanceolata. The sequence goes on from NW_027518721.1 coordinate 5,943,328, forward strand.
ATTATTCGTCGTGATCCCCCTCCTGAGACTGACCTTACATTTGATAATTGGGATGTAGATGATGCCCTTATTCGTACACTTCTATGGCAGAGTATGACCCCTGCCATTGCTAGCACCATGATGGATCTCCCTACTGCCAAAAAGGTATGGCAGCACACTGCGGCATTATATTCTGGTGAGGGGAATGTCGCCCGTCTCTGCGATACTTACTCGCGCTGGATGGGTCACAGGCGCAGTGATTCTACAGTCCATGATTACTACAGACAGTTTGTCTCCTATTGCCAGCAGCTGGATGCTCTTATGCCTCTCACCACTGATCTTACCACGGCAGCCAGGCAGCGGGATCAGCTCCGTGTTGTTCATTTCCTTGAGGGTCTTGGACCAGAGTTCACTCATCTTCGACAGCACATCCTTGGGTCTGGTACTCTACCCACTCTTCAGGAGGTATTTTTACGTGCTCAGCAGTGTGCACTTGTCATTACTGTTCCTACTCCTGTGGATGTCTAGACTACTGCTGCTTATTGAGCCGCTGACCGCCCTTCCTGAGGAGGAGGCACTTTTGGTCGCAGCCGTGGTCGCGATACTAGCCGAGGCGGACGTGGCGGCGGCCGAGAGGGTGGCCGTGGAGGTCGAGCTCGGCCCTATTGTACTCATTGTAGGCGTGAGGGTCACTATCACGAGACATGCTTTGATCTCCATCCTGAGCTGCGTCACACTCCAGATCCTCGTCAGGGCCGTACTGCACATCTTGCCCTTCCAGATTCGCCTGCTCCTACTGACAGCCCCTCATAGACACCACTGGCTACTCCGACCGATCAGATGGTCGTCTCTCATGCCGACTATGATGAGCTACAGTGTTTCAAATTTGCCAGCCGTCCTCCTACTGCTGGTCTTGTTCAGCCAGGTAGTTCTCCTGCTTCGTTCCTCTCTAGTTCTAGCTCCTGGATTATTGATTCGGGAGCATCTCATCACATGACAGGTACCCAGTCATCCTTACATGATTTTCATCATGTTGTTTCACGTTCTATTACTCTTGCTGATGGGAGTACCTCTCCTATCACTGGTGTTTGCAGCTGTTCCCCTTCACCAAGCATTACATTATCATCTGTGCTCTGTGTCCCCAAGTCACCTTTCAGTTTACTTTCTGTTAGTCAATTAACAAAGCATCTTCATTGTTCTATCTCATTTTTTCCTTCATATTGTTTTTTTTCAGGATCTCTCGACTGGGAGGACGATTGGCTCGAGCCGTGAGGTGGATGGCCTTTATCGTCTCGACTGCACTCCGTCCCATCCGATTCTACATGGCTCGGTCGATGCATATCAGTGGCACTGCGGTGTAGGTCACCCGTCTATGGAGCGTTTCCGTAGGATTCCCTTCGTTTCTTCTTCAACTGTTAGGTCTTTTCAGTGTGAGGCCTGTGAACTTGGGAAGCATCATCATGTGCCATTTCCCTCTAGGACTGTTAGTCGGGCTTCACACCCTTTTGCTCTTGTTCATTCTGATGTATGGGGTCCTGCGAGGACTACCTCTTTATTTGGGTTTCGCTATTTTGTGGTCTTTATTGATGACTATTCACGTATGACATGGACTTATTTAATAAAAGATCGTTCTGAAGTTTTTTCTGTGTTTCGTGGTTTCTATGCTGAAGTTAGTAATCAATTCTCATGTGTTTCGTGATTTCTATGCTGAAGTTAGTAATCAATTCTCATGTGTTATCCAATGTCTTCGCACTGACAATGCAAAGGAATATTTCTCTTACTCAAATGGTTTTCAGGAATTCCTCTCTTCGCGAGGCATTCTTCATCAATCCTCATGTGCTCATACCTCTCAGCAGAATGGAGTGGCTGAGAGGAAGCTTCGTTCCTTGTTAGATGGGTCCCAGACACTACTCTTTCAGATGTGGGTCCCTAAGACCTATTGGGCTGATGCTGTCCTCACAGCATGCTACGTGGCGAATAGGCTTCCCTCTTCGGTCCTTGGTGGCACCTCTCCGTTCTCGATTCTCCGTCCTACCTCTGACCCTTTCCCTCTTACACCTCGAGTTTTTGGCTGTCTCTGTTTTGTCCACGTTCTTGGGTCAGGATTAGATAAGTTGGATCCTCGGGCCGAACGGTGTATCTTTCTAGGTTACTCTCGGACCCAAAAGGGTTATCGTTGCTACAGCCCTCGCCTGCGACGATCCTTTGTCTTGGCGGATGTTACATTCTTTGAGACTCAGTCATTTTTTAGTCCGTCCATCTCGTTGGATCCCTCCCCCTCTACACTTCAGGAGGATTCCTCGCATACTCCTGTTCTTCCTCTTCCAGTTCTTCCTGATCCCATCCCTGTTTCTACACCTCCGGTGTCCAGTTCCTCCCCTACAGTTGATTCTACTGTTATGCCGACATCAGCGCCTTGTGCAGCCCCTCTACCTCCACCATTGAAGCAGTATCACCGTCGGGCCAAATCTGTTGCTCATTCAGCCCCGCCCGAGCCATCATCATCTCAGCCGGAGATCCTCACTTCTGAGGTACATTCTGACTCTCCCATTGCCTCTCGCACTCGGTCTCGCAGTACTGCTCATCCCATTTCCTCTTTTGTGTCTTATGACTTTCTCACCCTGTATTTCATAGTTTTGTTTCGTCTTTGTCCTCTATTTCTTTACCTAAGACTCTACAGGAGGCACTTGACCATCAAGACTGGCGGGCGACTATGGATCTGGAGATGCAAGCCTTTCAGGCCAATCAGACATGGGATTTGATCCCTCTACCATATGGTGCTCGCCCTGCTGGTTGCCGCTGGGTTTATGCAGTCATGTACCTTCCTGATGGCACAGTTGAGCGCCTTAAGGCTCGACTTGTTGCCAAAGGGTACACATAGACATATGGGATTGATTATGGCGAGACTTTCTCACCAGTTGCGAAAATTCCTTATGTCCGTGTCCTGCTATCCCTTGCTATGAATCATGGCTGGCATCTTCATTAGTTGGATGTAAAGAATGCCATTCTTCATGGTGATTTGGAGGAAGAGGTCTATATGGAGCAACCTCCTGGATATGTTGCTCACGGGGAGAGATCTTCTCTTGTTTACTGTTTGAGGAAATCCATTTATGGTCTCAAACAATCTCCGAGAGCCTGGTTTGGGAAGTTTAGTGCTACACTTATTCGCTTTGGCATGAAGCAGTGCGCAGTTGATCACTCCGTCTTCAGTTTTCAGTCTCAGGCTGGTTGTGTTCTATTGATAGTATATGTCGATGATATCATTATCACTGGTAGCGATACAGGTGACATTTAGAGGCTCAAATCCTTCCTTCAGACAGGGTTCTCTACTAAGGATTTGGGTCCTCTTCGATATTTCCTGGGCATTGAGGTTGCCTATTCGATAGGGGTATCTACCTCTCACAGAGGAAGTAGGTTCTGGATCTTCTTGATGAGACAGGTTGTTTGGGAGTCAAGCCTGCCTCAACTCCTATGGACCAGAATATGAAATTACTCCCTGAGGAGGGAGTCATGTTAGAAGATCCAGGGCGATACAGACGCTTAGTTGGTAAGCTCATTTATCTTACTGTTACACGTCCAGATATTACCTTTGCAGTTAGCGCTGTTAGCCAGCATATGAGCTGACCTCGCACTTCACACTGGGCTACTGTACTTCAGATATTGAGATATCTGAAGAGTTCTCCAGGTAAAGGGTTGTTATTTCAGAGGCATGGGCACTAGAGAATTGAAGGATACACTGATGCAGGCTGAGCAGGATCTCCGGCTGATAGGCGGTCTACTACAGGATATTGCACCTTTATTGGAGGTAATCTTGTTTCATGGAGAAGTAAGAAACAAGATGTCGTGTCTAAATCCAGTGCCGAGGCAGAATATAGAGCTATGTCTCATACGAGTGGCGAACTCATGTAGCTACGTTCCTTACTTTCAGAGATTGAATTTCCTCCTTCTTCTTCTTCTCCAGCTCAGTTATACTGTGACAACAAATCCGCCATTTACATTGCCACGAATCCAGTCTTCCATGAGAGGACCAAACATATTGAAGTGGATTGTCATTTCATTAGAGATTTGATTCAGCGAGGCTACATATCTCCTGTGTTTACCAGATCTACAGATCAATTAGCAGACATGTTCACGAAGCCTCTAAGTAGAGCTAAGTTAGTTGATAATTGTAACAAGCTAGGAATGTTAGATATCTACATTCCAGCTTGAGGGGCAGTGTTAACAGGTCTTTAGGTCTTTATTATAATGCCCAAGGGCATACTTGTCTTTGTACTTCACTCTTTATTATTTATATTACATGAGTGAGGGGGAGAACCCTAACTCAATCTTTTCTCTCACCCTTTACTTTCTCTCTTTTCTCTACCTCTCCCAACATAGGGGTTTAAACACTCAGAACCACTAATTATACCTAGGAACCACTATTTACCACTATGTAGTGGTTCGGAGGTATAAATAGTGGTTCATACATTCTAATAGTATTTTATTGGGTCAAAGTTGTCATGAATTTATAAACAATGGTTTAAACACTCATAACCACATTTAGATGAAAGGAACAACAATTAAATCCTTCCAAGCACTAATTGTGGTTTCAAGATTCCTGGGAACCACAATTACAGTCAAAACCACTATAAAAAGTGAGAATGATTGTATACATAGTGGTTTAAACACTCAGAACCACCAATCATACAGTGAAAACCACTATTTATACCTCAGAACTACTATTTACTACTAAGTAGTGGTTCCGAGGTATAAATAGTGGTTCATACATTCTAATAGTATTTCATTAGATCCATTATCCTTTTTGGAGTGCTTTTCGGATCTTAATTTCTGAGTCCAGGTGTCCGGGTCACAATCTATCTTGAGTCGAGTGGGACCATCCATCAAAGTGCCCTAAGTCCGACTTATATTGTATATAGTTAGCGCTTAGAGTTAGGGATCAAGAGAAAGTGGAAAGAAACTCGAGAGGATGGACAATTTTTATCCAAACAAAAATACAGAACATGAAATGTTGTTTGAAGTTTTGAGTATGTTTTCCATAGGCTGATCCTCGCCCTTCAATCTACAGAGGTTTCCATAATCTGAATTTCCTCTATGGATTGGAGGGCTAGGATCACCCTATGGAAATGATTTTTTGGGCACATCCTATTGGCATTGTGGCCCATCTAATGGACGGTCAGTCATTTTTGAAAAATGCTTGAGTATACGGGTTTACACCTTATAAAAACTCTTTCTCATGAAGAAACAATAGGTCTTCCCTGCCACCAAGTCAAAAGCCAAGCGTATTTATGTAATTTAACACAATTTCTAGAAGGGCAGTGACAAATTCACCCCGTATTTTTCAAAATGGAATGTATAGCCCACACCATAGGATGATCCAAACCGCCCAATTGATGGGCCACAACATAAATAGGTTGTGCCCCAAAAATTATTTCGATAGATGATCCCAACCGTCCAATCTATAGAAGTTTCCATAATCTAAGTCCCTCTTTAGATCGGATGGTTAGAATCATCCTATGGAAATGATTTTTGGGGCACAACCTATTTACGTTATGGCCCATCAATTGGGCGGTTTGGATCATCCTATGGTATGGGCTGTATAGTCCATTTTGAAAAATATGGGCTGAATTCATCCTAGAAGGGGGCTGTACAATGGAGTTTTACCAAAGGCAATGGACTTTCAACACTTGGCGTGGGGAAGAGGTAAAAACGGTGAATAGGGTTTTTGAAATGCATTGAGATCCGTTTCTCAAAAAGGTGGAGGGAAAAGCAAGTAAAGGGTATTCTTGTCTTAAAACATGCTTTGGGATGTGTTTCACCCCTTTCTAAGAATTTGGCCAACTCAACCCTTTTTTCATAATTTCAGTTAAAAGTCCCATTTTTTTCTATCATTTTCCCTAATAATAATAATAGCAGTAATCATAATTTCATATATAAGTTACAACATAAGCTTTTTCTTATTACTGTCTCATATATACTTGCATGTGCTGTTTACCATTCCGGAAAAAAAAAATACTCAGTATATGCTTAATCTACCTAAACTGTTTCACCCCGAGTGTACCTACCAGAGCCTAAACAAGCATATCGCCTATTAGAGGAATTAATACTACCGTATATCCACTTTGATAGTGTGTGCGACAGTAGTCCTCATTCTTCGTACATTACTTTGGATCATCTATGTTGTAAGTGGTCTCTCTTATTTTCAGTTTTATAATTGATGAATGAACATATTAATTAGTTTTCTTAATATAAATCAATGCACATCAACTGTAGCAATTATTCTTTTAGGATGAGATCAATCATGTTGTCTAACATCCAATAACTGATAAGTGATAATGTTGCAGTGGATATTGTCTAACACAGGAAAGGAAAAATATGATAATCCTATAGATTGGTGGTGGTGTTGGTGGTAGCAATTTTTGTAGCGATCCATACTCTACATATCTGTCAATATTGTAAAAACTGGTCATTTTTTGTTAAAAGAAATTTGTTTTACCACCAATTATTATATTGGTTTCATATATCTCTAGTGATGGATTATGTCCTTCGGTATGTTATATGAGTGATACTCCATCTTTCATGTGATTTATATGCTTTTTCTATGCAGATAATGGCTTGTTAGCAACTTGGCATTGACATTTTTTTTTAGAATTAGCAGGTTGTAAGAAGTGGACTTCCTAATTTCTGTGCAGTTGCATTAGCACTTAGCGATTTGGGGTATGTCAAGAAGGTTCTGACTTGTCTAGCAAACTTTTCTTGATAAATTCTTTTGTTGACATGCGAGAAAATGGCTTTCATCTTTCATATCTTTGTATTGTTCCTTGCTTTTATTGAACTTAATATTTTTCATGCCTGTAACCTTTTGTAAGAGCTTTCTCCAAATGCTTTTGTATACAACTCTAGGCTCTTTTTAGTGGATAGATGTGAAGATCCTGTCTCAAGTTCACATATTACGTTTTTATTAGATGCTTTTCAATTTTGAGCTAGGCATATTATTTGGTTTATACCAATGTTTCGCCCTCCTACCCTCCGACCCGCGTTCCGGGATCGTCGACCCCAAACGTGGTTCGTTTTCAACCCGGATCGCCAAAAAATGGCGACCCGGGCAACCCAAAGGGAGAGTTGCATAGAGAGAGAGGGGAGAAGGAGGAAAGAGAACAAAAAAAAAAAAGCAACCTTCCTTCCCAGTTTGAATTTAATCATACCTCATTGGAGACTGAAAAAAAAGAAACTAAGAAGAGGTAAAGAGACTAACTTGAAACAGTTGTTGTTCCGATAGAAACTTCCACTGAAGATCACCAATTATAATATAATCCATGTACAGTATTGTAAAACCTCCTTCCCTGCTTCCTTGCTTTTGCAGAGAGAGAGAGGGGTTGTAAATGGCATAAGAGAGGAGGGAAAATGGAAATCGTAGAAGGCATGCGGCCACTTAAAAACCCTAAACAAAAAGTTTGACCACAAGCTTACTGATATTGGCACTACAAGTTTTAACCTCTTTTTTAAACAGTTGTCAAATGTTATTGCCTTTTCCCAAAAACTGACATTGGCACTACAAGTTTTAATCTCTTTTTTTAATAGCTATCAAATGTGATTACCTTTCCCAAAAACTGTCGATAGCCACCAATTGATATGCTTGACAGTCATGTTTAAGATAAGGCCTAACAATGCTTTAGCATTTCTACCTTTCAAAAAAATGCTTTAGCATCTCATGGCATAACATTAAACTAGAGAGAGCACCAGAGCAACCCTAATTAGCGCTCCAAACTGACCCGCGACCCCATATAGCGAACCAACTTAGCCTTCCCTCATAGTATCTCGTACCGAGCTACCATCGTACCCCGTACCCATTCCCGTACTGCGTACCGGAACGAACCGCGTTCCAAGTAACCTTGGTTAATACATAGTTTTTTGTTATAATATTTCCAGAAATTCATCAATACTTTTAGTGGGTGGGTTTCAAAGTTGCTGATCTAGAAACGAAGAATTTGGTATTAAAATGACTTGGTTTTTGGATAAGTTGTTTCCCATATTTGAGTTGGATGGTGCTTCCTAAAGTGTACAGTTACATTTAATGATTCAAGATACTGGGCATCGACACTGTTTAGTGAATTTATTTTTGTATATTAATTTAATATAGCTATATTTTTAATTTTTTTATATTTATGTAAATATGTTTTAATATTGCTATACACCTATACAGCTATGCCAGCAGATTGGGTTTTCTAGGGTGTTGATGACTGACATTTCCTGTCAGTGTGAGCAGTGTCTTTGTCCGTTTTTTATATTTATGTAAATATATTTTAATATTGCTATACACCTATACAGCTATGCGAACAAATTGGGTTTTCTAGGGTGTTGATGACTCACATTTCCTGTCAGTGTGAGCAGTGTCTTTGTCCAACTTACATAGCTATTCTTATGTCAATACATAAGATTATTCTGATCGAGGTTCTTCAAACAAAGTTCATCAATCATATCTGCATATCTGGATATCCTTACTATATTCCTTGCAACTACATTTTGTCAAAAAAAAAAAAAATGTTACTGAATAGTTAATATATTTTTTCACTAAATGGCATTTTATTATTTATGTTTGATTTTCTCGCATAAATGAAATTGAACTTTTGTTTCAATCTATTTGATTAACATAAATTAATCATTTGTAGATTAATGTAAACCAGCCTTTTTTCTATACTCACCTAAATCTTGGAAATGTTTCAGCCATATTTTATGAGCCATGAGTTCTACAACCGGTATAAGAAATGTATAGCTCTTCTAATGGTATATATTAAATTTAATGATGAATACATATTCAAAGTTTAAAAGCACTATTAATGTTTGAGTTTGAATCTCAATGGATCTAAAATGCATCCGTGACTACCTTTGCCCACGTATGGTTGAAATCTATGTCACAAATGTCGTTCTCGGGAATTTCTCAGCAAGGGAAAATCTCGGGATATATTAATTTTTATTATTTTTTTGGGTTTATATCGGCAAATAAACGGTAAAATTAGAATTATTTAAAAATATTAAATTTAAGAAAAAATATAAAATAAATATATTGTAAAAATATCGGGATATTTTATGATAAAAACGAAAATATCACTATATTTTTTAAATCTCGGGATTAGTTCAGGATTTTGTGCTTTTATCAAAATCTCGCTATAAAACGCTATATTTTGAGAATATCGGAGATATTTGTGACATAGGTTGAAATATATAGAGTTCAGTTTTCCTTTTACCTTGGTCTTTATTTGAGTCTCTCTCTCTCTCTCTTATCCAGTATACAATAGGGGATAGTGTAATGATTTTATTATATATGCATTGAATGAAGGTGTTGAACAATGGCAAGCAAGGATGAATGAATGCAAAAAAAGGCAAGGCGGTGAAAGGATAATGGACATGCCATTCCTTTGCATGCCTGAGCAAAATCCTCATTTAGGATCTCAGTTGTCAACTCTGTTTTTTGTGAGGCCTTGGAGATGGATGATGAAACAGAGACTTGTGCTTGGTTCAATATGGCAAAGATAAAGGTATTAACATGGGAATGGTGGTTTTGTACTCCTATGTCAAATTAATAGTTGTTAGTCATTGGTTTTGATCTGACTAGAGGACAAAGGCGGTGATCAAAGACACTCTCCAGGAGTGACTAAATTAAGATCTATCACCTTGATTCACAAGATTCCATCAAGTGTGGCACTGAAAATAGTAGATTGATATTCTTGAATGGAGATCTAAGTATGGGTCAAACAACTTTCCTTGAAGAGGATGCAGGCAGAAGGGTAGGGATGATGATATGTCAGGGGGAATCATTTCTATCGGAAAGAGGAGAAGGTGGCAACAAACGATAGCTACTTGAGCAAAAAGTATGATCAAGTTGGTGTAAGGGAAAATTATAAGAAAAACCAAGGAGTCGAATTTCAATTGGTTCAGGGTACGATTGTCTTTCTCATTAAGTAGAAGTAAGAAATCCTCCAAAGGGGTATTTTTAAAAGAGTTTTGGTCTCAAGGCCACAAAGCGTATCCTCACAATCTGAGGAGGACAAGGGGAGGTTGGAGGATATAGGTGCCAATTCTTCATTCAAGAGGGGAATTGAGGGAACTAAGAGCCCTGATGCTAAGTTATCAAGATGAAAGAAGAGGTAATAACGAGATCTCATGTTGAAGGTAAGGTGAGATGGAAGCCCGTGCCTTCTCTTACTCAAAAGGGGATGTTTGAAGATGGGGAGGGATTGAGACCATGCATTGATGGTCGGTTATCCAAAGGAACAGAATCAATGTTTTCAAATGGAAGGTTATTTGAACATCATCGGAATTTAATCAAGATACTCAAAGGCCAACAAAAGGTGAGTCTTGGGTCTTATATCATTTGGAGGAAGAAGCTTTAAGGAAGTAAGCCACGTGTAACAGGCCTGCTAATCCTTAGCCTCACACACTCTTGTGGAACTCTGCAACACCCCGATGTTAGCCCGAGTCATCCGAAAGTGGCCTAGCCTTTCTCCAAGGCAATGACACTTTACTCACAATATGAATATATATATATATATATATATATATATATATATATATATATATATATATATATATATATGTTAACTTACCAACTTCTCTAAAAGCTTAAGCTGTTGGAGAAAGGCGTTATTTATCTTTTATACTTTAACACTCCCCCGCACGTGTGGCCCACTTGGCAAACACATGGCACATGTGATCCCACTTTGGGCCGACCATCGCATGTGGATTTTTGCTATCCGGGAGGTTTGAACTCGAGACCTTTGGTTCTGATACCATGTTAACTAACCACTTCTCTAAAAGCTTAAGCTGTTGGAGAAAGGCGTTATTTATCTTTTATACTTTAACCTGTCTATATGTATGTATGTGTGAGTGTGTACATATGTGTGTGTATGATGCAGTCTAAAGGCACAAAAAATAGTATAGCGTACCAAGATCTCAGATAAACTGTCACACTTGTGGAACCAAGTTAGGGGTGCAACTCAGGTCAGGTTCAACCCCGGAAAAAAGTCAGGTCGGGTTGGGTTTTCCGAACCCGGGTTGAGTTCGGGTCGGGTTTGGGCAATCCGACCTGAGTGAAACTTGACATTTTTTTTTTTTTATTTTATTTTTAGTTTTCAGTAAGCTTGAAAACTAGGGTTCGAGTTGGCCTCAACCCGACCCAAGTTGCACCTCTAAACCAAGTGAACAAGCCAATACTCAAGATTCAAGAGTCAAGACAGGTCTGCCAAAGAAATTGTAGTTGTAATTTTATAAGTAATCAATTACTTATGGTTATTTTTAGTAAGTTGAGATAGATTAATGGAGTTTCGATCCTATTGTGAGGTATTTTCATTTTATGAAATATTGGATATTGGGGCGGAGTTCTGAGAATATTCTTTATTATTATAAGTTTTCCTTTTAGTGAGATTTAGTAGAATGTCTTTTAATGGATCTAGGAGTATAATTCAAAGATAAGTTCAAGTCAAAATTTAGTGTTGTTAACATTCTTGAAATTTTAAAACTTCAACGTAGATTAGATTAAAGGAAATGGTGAATTGGGCAGAGTTTGCTTCATGCTAATTGCTACTGCCCAAAAATCTGAACTGCTAATTGCTACTTCATGAAATTATTACTATCGTCTCAGTATCATTTTATCTCATGTATCTGAACTGCTACCTGAAGGACTTTTTACTTTACTTTAACCTTGTAATTGTTCAAATGATTGCAATAAACTATTTTCAATGGTGAGTTAAATTTACATAATATGCAGGTATAAAGCAGTTGGCATTAGGTTGGACTCTGGTGACCTGGCATATTTATCTATTGAGGCTCGAAAGTTCTTTTGTGCAATTGAAAAGGAATTCAATGTGACAGGCTTTGGCAAAACGGCCATTACTGCTAGTAATGACCTCAATGAGGAAACTTTGGATGCTTTGAACAAACAGGTAGTCATTCAAAAAGCAAACATGTTGTGGAAGTTACTTCAAGTTTTGAACCTCTTTCAAAATTTAAATCATTCTTTGAGGCTACAAAATATCCTGAAACAACCTTTCATTATGCCTACTAAAAGTCCCAAGGTAGAAAATGAAAATGACCAGAAAGCCATTTTTATGTTTTTTCATTCCTGTCCATCTCAAAACCATTTTGTAGAAACATGCATGCCATTACTACTATAATATTTATCCACCCCCGTCCTCCCCTCTCTTTTCCATGCAGAAGACTATTTTCTACTAAATCTATTTTCACACTTCTGAGACTCAAATTCTAGAAGCTCATATTTCAGCTTTTTTTTACCCTCTTAATTATATTGGATTGTTGTATTCTCCATGCAGGGACATGAGGTAGATGCATTCGGAATTGGCACCTATCTTGTTACATGCTATTCCCAAGCAGCTCTCGGTTGTGTCTTCAAACTGGTTGTGATAAATAATCAGCCCCGCATCAAACTCTCTGAAGATGGTTCCAAGGTTATATCATGCTATCAAGCATTCTTATTAGCATTCTTTTATTTTTCTGCTTTTTCTAGAGGTTCATTGTTTTCTTGTTCTAGGTCTCGATACCATGTAAAAAACGATGTTACAGACTGTATGGGAGAGACGGTTACCCTTTGGTTGACATAATGACTGGAGAAAATGAACCACCTCCAAAGGTATTTCATCGAACTTGCATGTTTCCATCATGATATTCTTTAGTTTTTTTAACTTAAAATAAACTTTAATTACAAGATGAGCAATTGAATAATTTATGGAGCCTAGCACGCCAGATCATATCATTAAAAAAAGTATACTCAACTCAACTAAGCCTTTGTCCCAAACTAGTTGGGGTCGGCTAATGAATCCTTTAGAAGAATGTGAAAGGGTCTATCCGGCTCAAATTGAGTAAGTCTAATCATGACACTAGTTGGGTTCTTCTACATGGATCATTTTCTTCCATTTTGTCCTATCCAAGGTCATGTTCTTTGTTATGTTCCTAGCCCTCAAGTCTTTCCTCAGTGTTTCTTCCCAAATTGTTTTCGGTCTGCCCCTACTTCTTTTTACTCTATCAACTTGGCACTAGTCACTTCTTCTCACTGGAGCATCCAGAGCCCTACGTTGGATATGCCCAAACCATCTTAAGCGGTGCTCTCTCATCTTCTCCTCAATTGGTGCCACCCCTACCTTTTACTGATGTCTTCATTTTTAATTCGATCTAACCTTCTGTGGCCACACATCCATCTAAGCATTCTCATCTCAGCTACACTCATCTTATGCACATGCTACTTCTTGGTGGCCCAACATTCTGAGCCGTATAGCATGGCTGGCCCCACAGGTGTCTTATAAAATTTTCCCTTCAACTTGGTAGGTATTTTACGGTCGCACAGAACTCCTGAATCATTCTTCCACTTCAACCAACCTGCTCTTATTATGTGGTTAACATTCTCTTCAATCTCTCCTTCCTTATGTAGGATTGAGCCAAGATAGCGAAAGATCCCCTCTTAGGTACCTCCTGTCCGTACCTCCTGTCCAGTCATATTTACTACATCCTCGCCCTGCCTCCTTACATTACTAATTAAACAAAGTATAGAGATTAAAATAAAATAAATAGAGCCTTCATTTATCCTATCTCTGCTTCGACTTGTAGTATAAATGCTTTCTTGTTTCTTTATAACATTGTGGCTTTGGTTCTAGTCCATTCAAATATTTTTGTCGGATTGGTTATGGGATTCTACTAAAAAAGAAGGCATCATGCAATGTAAGCAGATATAGTACCTTCATTATTTTTTTCGTAGATTCTTTATTTCTTTTTTTTTTCAAATATGCAGGTAGCAGAGCGCATTCTATGTCGTCACCCTTTCAATGAATCCAAGAGAGCTTACGTGGTGCCACAGCATGTTGAGGAGCTTCTGAATTGCTATTGGCGTGGAAATTCAGGTTTAGACCTTTTTATAGAGTTACATTCATGACTAGGACATTCCTATTAGTGTTACTAATATGGAATATATTGCCTCTAGCTTCATGGGTAATAACTTTTGGATCCACTGCTCTTTTTTCACAACTGTATTGTTCTACTTAGCAATTTTCTGCAGAAAATGCAAAATTTGGAGTACACTGGGAAAAATGTGAACTTCACATAATAAAATGTTAAATTTGAAGTATTTCCATTTTTCCTTTTTTATCTCTTTTTCAATAAAGAAGAAAGGGCACTCTAATGCCTCTAAATGGGTGGTTTCAAGTCCAACCTATCAAGAATTATCCGCCTCCACCTGAAAATGAAAAGGTGAGCCTGTTAGAAATGCCTGTTTTGGTTAATTCTTTCAGAAGCTTTATTGGAAAACACATTTTAGGGAGTTATAACTATGATAACTGTTTTTTTCTTTTGCTACCTAAACTGAAAAGGGATGGGGAAAAACTTCACGAACAGAGAATATCAGTAGGGGAAAGGCTTGATCTTCTTGACTTCATTTTTGGAAGTTATATGTATCAGCAAACTGATAAACCCTGGATTAGCACATTCTTATTATTTTGTTGGTTCTTGATCTTAAATGAATGGCATTGCTTCTTGATGTTCCAAAGCCCTTTGTAGCCTTCTTAAATTTCAGAAGACATGATCAGTAGATTTCATTTGAGCGTGGGAGCTTTGTAATTTTAATTCTTTTAATTCGTGTAGTTTATTCAAAGATATTCTGAGCTTGGAGTTTGTAGAGTCAGGTCACATGCTCTGGGACAGGATAACTCTGTCTTTTAAGTTTTTCAAAATACCCAATGTTTAAGAGGCTTTGGCCATTGCCAATGCATGCTGTCGAGCTAAATAGTGTTCAGATATACCCGTCCATTTTAACCTCCACAAATCGAAGGGTTTGGGACGATCCTACGGAGCTGATTTTTTGGGCAGACCCTATCTATGTCAGGGCCTATCAAATGAATGCTTTGGATCATCCAAACAATGTGGGCCCCCTATGTTTTTTGAGGGATCCCTTAGTTACCTTATTAAAGGTATCCCCTAGAAACACTTTCCCATATATATATATAGAGGAATGGATACTAAGTTTTTTATTTTCTTTTTCTTCAAAATTCTATTCATACGGCAAGTGTACTTTCACATTCAAAGGGACCATTGCAGTCCCTTTAAAATTGAAAATACCCCTCTAATCCCGTGACTTTACCACCCGGCCACGTGTTTTTAGTTGTTTGTGTCTTCTCGCCACGCGTATCACTATTTTTGGGGGGTCTCCATCTTCTCTCTCTAGAATGGGATTTAGTAATCGTTAAATACACATCTAATCCCTCCCACTACATGCGTCAATATAGCAATTACACCCTATGCGGCTATGCAATCTCTCTCTAACACACGTAACCCCTCGAGAAAGCGCGCCCCTTGCTTTCTCTAACACGCGTAATCCCTCCTCCCTCTTTCTTTTGAAATTTCTTCTCTGCTCATCTCTCAAAATTTCTCTTCCCCTCTTCTCTTCTGTTCATTAGTAAGCCAGGCAACTGCTTCGTTTCCCTCTTGCCTTCAATCGACATGTGTTTAGGTCGGCGGCAATGGATCCCGCTAGAAATTTCACCCTCTTTCTATTCTTACATTTCAAAGCTCCAGCTAGAAATTTGGCCCTCTTTCTATTCTTACCTTTCAAAGCTAGAAATTTCCCCCTCTTTCATTTCTTAGCTTTCAAAGAAAGATTCATAAAAGGCTTTTCCCCTGTTTCAAATTTTCTTTGGGATTTAATCTTTATCTCTCTGTGTTCGAATTTTCTTTGGGCTTTTATCTTTATCTCTTTCTCCATGGTTAGGGTTTTGATTCTCTTTAGCGTTTATCTTCATTTTTACGGTTTTGATTCCCTTTACAGTTTTATGTACATGACTAAGGTTCTGCTGTGAAAGAAAAGGTGTTTTAATGGCTACGGTTTAGGGTGTTTTTTTTTAATCCAACTCTAAAGGAAAAAAAAACAATGAGTCACACTGTGCTTCTGATCTCCTTTCTTCCCCTTTCTCTTATTCAATTTTAGGATTTTCCGATCTTTTTTTCCTCCTCTTTCTTCAATTTTTGGGTTTTTTTTATCTGGGTATTTGTATTTTCTAAAGAATACATGGATACCTAAAGTGGCATTTTTATCTTCTCTGTGTCTAACTTGATTGAGAAATTAGACATGGTATTTTTCGTATCTTTGCCAATGAGAACACTCAAACCTCAACCCACACCAAAAATCAAACCGAGTTGCAACCCTACTTTCATACATATTGATCGTTGTTGTAGCTCTCTATCACATTCGGATTTTGGTTATTCCATACATGTCCGTGCAATGTGGAGCATTAGAAGAATCTGAATAGTTTGAAATTAAAATGCCAACTGGGTAATTTATATCAAGCTTATTTCGCCCATGACATTCAACTGCAATATCTGAGATATAGCTGCTCCGTTAAGAGGGATCTGTAACTTCTAGAAGGTAATTTTTGTACCGCAAGCCTCATTTAACTTCTAATTTTCTCAGTTATTTTCATTAGGGAAAAAAAATCCCAATGTCTCCTTTCTTGAAGGCATTCTTCTGCATATATTTTTAGCGTTACAGTGTTAATCTCGGGCCTCTGTTTTGTTTAATCAAAATTATGTTTCCTGTTTGGTTTTCTATGGTTTGCAGATCAGTAAAGGTTGAAAAATGGATTTAGATGAACTGTTATTTAGGGTATTAGAGTTTTATATCTCAAAGATAATCTTCTTCTGTTGGATCAATTTCACCCCATATCAGTAATCCACTTCTTTGCCTTTTCCTTAGATACTTAATGCTCAAGCGCATGCTTTTGTTGAATCATCTTATTCGGCAAGATCAATTCCAGTCCACATTAGTAGTAGTAACCTATTTCGTTGTTTTTCTATCAGATACTTAATGCTCAAGTAGCTGATTTTATTGAAGCATTTTTAGTGAAAAATTGTGTTTTCTGAAGTGTTAGATCATCTAATTCATTTGTCGGTCCCAAATCAACTGAAGACCATGGTCGCTATGTGATTGAAACACAATTTAGACAAGATACACAAAAAAAAAAAATTTGGCATGACAGTGCTGTGGGTGGGTAGTTTCTCGGAATGTGACACTGAGGTGAAAAAGAAAGCCTCCATTTACAGACAATTTATGAAATAGGAATGAAGATGGAGTTCACTTTTTTCTAGGTTTTAGGAGTAGATATTTCCACATGCAGCCACAGAGAGTTCTTTGAAGTTAATTTTGCATGAATCCATTTCACAGCCCCTCTTTTTCAAGAGAAGTGAGGCCTCATATACGGATTTGTTGATTGCTTTGAATTCAGCCTTTCAATTAATATAGTGTTTTGGCCAAGCCTAAAAGTCTAATGTTTGGTTTTTTAGCTGTCTGTACTAATCATTATTGGAAGTTTGGTTCGAGAGGACCTTTTCTATCGCATAACTTTGCAGTTTTGGCAAAGTGTTTTCCTTATTTGTATGGATTTCTTTGGTGGATAATTTTGGTACAATGACAAATTGATGAAGCTATTCTAGCATGTTTCTGTATCGTCAATGACCTTAATGTCTCTCTCATGTTTGAAAAGAAGACCATGCTTTGGATTGTAGGGATTTTTACCTTATTTTGCAACTTAATAACAAAGACCAGGGATCAATAAGTTGCTGTCACTACTCTTCAATTTCCTGAAATGCCCATGTTTTTACTTGCTCCATCTCTATTTCTCTCTCAGTTGTTGAACCATTTTAAAGGCACTTCACCCAAAACAATCTAACCACCTATGAATGTAACTTTTCTTCCCTTTTCTTTTATTTCAGCTAATTGGTGTTCTGTTTCTTTGCAATTTCATATGCATTGGGCTTTTCTCTCTACAATCCAACCACCACCTCTTCCTTTGCCTTTAAAAAGAAAGGAGAGGAGGTCAAAGATTTAACCCATGGAAATTATCGGTGCATATCATGGGCATTTTCTTTTTCTCTCAATCCATCAGCTTTCCCCTTTCATGATAGAATGGTAATTCTTTAATTTTTCTTTCAATACATAGCTTCTTCAGAATGTTTTCATTTACTTCAACATTTGTTGAAGAGATTTACTTTTCATTTCAATGTTTATATGATTGTTTCTCTAATGTCCTCTGATAGATTTAATGGGATTTTATATTTCTTCTTTTCAGGCATGTAGTTAATTTTTCTTCTCTTTTAGTTTCGAAAATGAAATGGTATTAAGCATGAGAATTGTATGAAATAAAACATGATTAGTAGATCTGCTTATCTATTGAATTCTTTCAGCGTCTACTTAGTGACAAAATGGTTTTAGCTAGGCGAATATCTATGGCTTCCTATTGGGTTTTACATTTGTTGTATCCGAATTCCTTTTATGGAATGCAAATCTGGTCGATGATACAAGGTTTTTATCCCCTCTTGACCTTTTTTGCTGTATGATTGAATGACTTCCATTCTCTGACCTTCTTTGCTTTATTGAATTATACACTAATTTGTACTTTTTTTATTCATTTTCCCAACAGACTTGATTTTATTTTTATTTTTATTTTAAAGCATAGGTTTTTCCTCGCCCCCGTGCATCGCACGGGGTGTCCCACTAGTGTGTGTGTGTGTGGTGTGGGGGGGCGATTTGGTAGGGACTATTGCATGTGAGAGCAGCCACACAGGCTTAGATTTTGTCTTATTCATTTAATTCACTTGAGGTGGCTGCTCTCACATGCAACAGCCCTGCCGCAAAATGCCTTCTGCGATGGTCCCTAGCAAATCCAATATATGTGTGTGTATGTGCGCGCGCGCACGTGTGCGTTTGTGTGTGAAATTTTTTGGGTTTATACAAATCTACAGTTTAGAATACAACATTTATCTATGAATTTCTTACCTTAGCTTCTCTTCTTGAAGATAAAGCAAGAGAAGCACTACCACCACTAAAGAAGATCAGAGATCGCTGCATTGAACAGATTGATCAAATGCGGCCTGATCACATGAGGAGGTTGAATCCAACACCTTACAAGGTGATGTAATCTTATATTCGTTGATCTTTTCCCTGCTCGGAAAATTCATCATTCATTTTTTGTTTTAAATATTAAAATTCTTAGTTGTCTTCCTAACTTGAAATTTATTTCATTTTGGAGCAGGTGAGTGTGAGCACAAAACTGTACGACTTGATTCACTTCTTATGGCTCAATGAGGCACCTGTTGGAGAATTGCAGTAGGAGTATACAGAGTAACGCGAACTGGGAGAGCGATGATCTCAGTGAAATGAGAGAGCACCTTAAAAAAGTTGCAACGGATTCAAATCTTTGCTTGGTTAAGAACTTGTTTTTTCATTCTAATTCACTCTTCTTATTGAAGTTGCATAGAATTTTGTGCTTCTTGTTTTTTTTTTTTTTTTTTTAAAAATGGTAATTTGGTGCTTATTTAGCTTCATCCGTTTCGAGTATTGCCCAGTTTCACCAAACTGGTCAGGTTCTCAGCTTGAGTTAGTGGATGTCACAGAAAAGCTTCTGTGCCACTTTATCAGCATCCCATCTTGTAAAGACAATAGAAACTTTGAAAGTGTCTGGATTAATTCTTGGACTCAGATTGGTGAACCAATAAATTTGACTCAGAACGACTTTGTAAACAGGGCAAGTTTGGTGAAATGGTTAATGAATTCTTTGAAAGATTAATAGAGGAAAAGGAGCTCAATTGTTTTAAACAAGAAAAAAGCATGTGTTAAGCGAACAGGATTCATGCAAGAAAATATTTTTTTTGACCGACTTTTATGAGAAAAAATTACAATGTAAAAACATTGGCCAAAAGTTTCTCTCCATTACTGTAAAACCAATTGGTGATGGGAAAGGCACAGCCATTATCTTTATTAAGTAGCACCAATACAGCGCTGGGGCATTGCTGGCGCAAGGCGTAGGACCATTCGGCCAACCTCAGATCTGGGTCCAGGACCCACCCAAGCCAACAGTTCCCTTAGAAATAAAGAGGCTCTTGTAGCCGAAATGATCTCTCTAGATGTGGAACCATGTTTTAATTCCTTTCCTTTCTCTGTAAAAGACTACCAACATGCTCCTTGGGGCAGACTTTGTGCAATGGAAGATTCTTACCTGCTTACCCAAAAGGTGGAGCCCCGAGTTTTAATCAGTACTATTGTTTCAATATCATTTTATATCATCAAGCCAAAATGAAACAGAACACCCAAAAGAGATACCACAACAAAAGTGATGAATGGCTGCTCTATTGACTTCAAAATATAGGCACTTTGTGGAAAGTGAAGGTAATAAGCAAATGGTATCTAGAAGGGATGGTGAAGCCTTTCAGCCCACCGTCAACACAGAGAGAATGCTTGCGTACAAGTTATGGATATTGAGAACAGTTGCCCCTCAAATAAAAAATTCAAAGTATTGCATTGGAGAACGTTGCAACTGGAGAGCCTGTAAGAAATTTTTTGTTATCTGCTTGCTAAATTGGTTATGAATGGTTGGTACCAAAAAAGAACAGTAAAGTTTTTCAAGATAGGAAAAATATAGGAAAAAAAGTTCGGTATTGATATGTGATAATATGTGCACATCATGTCTGTAGTTCTATTAACTAGCCAAGCCTCTTAAGAATTCTATTTATTTTTCCTTCTTTTCAGAGGTAAGGTGGGATTGTAGCCTCAAGATTGTAAAATCCGGAATCCTCCGGAGCTAAGGGCTCAACTCCATTGAAAAGTTCAGTTATCAATAGAATACATTGCTGTTTGCATATATGATATTTACAACTTAAATTGCCGAAAATTGCAAGTGAAGAACTTGAATCCTGAGATTTCTGCATCACTAGAGGGGAAATAATGTCTAACTCCATTTGTGGGATCAAACATTTACAGTAAGATCATTCAGTTGCACCCACCCATACGCAGAACGGTCCCGGATCTTCTGTATTGTCGAAGCCGCCAAATCAACAACTGGCATAATTCTTGTAAGCTGTTTCTCAAATAGCACTCTAGCACTGTACTCTAACTGCAACCATCAATAACTAGATGAGAAACTATTATCTTACCTTTCAAGCTGTATAAACTCTGAGCAAAATACAAACTACCCAATAACAGTAAAAATTAACCTTTTCGATGCACCGTACAGCATCCAACACGTGGCAGAAATACATAAGCTGCTTGTATAGATCCACCTCTGTATACTGCTTCATAGAAACAGTACACCCATTAACAAAAAAAAACAGTACACCCATGTTTTAGTTAACAGATAACTACATAGAAAGGTGAACAAGAAAATCACTAGTAGTTGTGATTAATTTTGTTTAGAATGCAATTGGCATGATCCTAACCTGCCGAACGATGTGGCCGTTACAGCGAGGGTAGTTGGGACAAATTGTTCCTCTTTCAGAATCCCCAACCACCCGCAGATTCAGACTACGAGTGGTATATTTGCACATTTCATCATCGCACTGGTAAGCAAAATTAACTTCCTTTAAACCACTAATAACTCAAAGTTAAAATTTCAAAGACCCACTAAGCTCAAAATGCTACTAGTATACCAACAGCCAATCCATAGATAAAAGTAGAAAGACTAGATACCATCATTACGCCAGTGTAGTACTTGGATATAAACTTCTCTGCTTGCCTTTTAACCTGCAAATCACGTAATGATGTCACTTAAAACTACTAATTGACAGATAAATTGTACTAAAATTTAAAGATATAATGCAACATTTCCATACCTGATTAGCTATCATGACTGGAGATACTTGAACTCTATCACCCTCGTCTGGACATCTAGGGCAATGCATTCTGCGCCAGAAACTACTGCTAGTTTCCTTACTTTCCTCGGTCAGGTTCTCATTGTTGGAAGTTAATAACAAGGTGGAGACTGAAGGGCATTCAAAGGTACTAGAGCAACTGGGACATGATAGCCACAAAGGCTCACAGCCACGGTATCTGCAATTTTGGTTCATGGAATGGGGTACCCTATTAATCCTTGAAACTCTCTTATGACAATCATGATAATTACAGCATTCAATATCAGAGAACTTATTACCTCTCATCATCATCAGCAACACCCAACAGTGTGCTAGAAGGATCTTTGCTGACAGCTTCAATTGTTTTATGTTGGAACTAAAAAAACATGCCATATCATCTCAATAATACATAACTAGTTCTTGATTCTTTCATTCTCCAAAAAATAAATAAAAAATCATCTCAATAATACAAATAGCAAAGTACAAACACTGAACATGTCTTGTTAGTTTTGGTGGAGGCTAACCTTAGATGAGTCAAGCCCTAGACAATCAGCCAAGCGGGCGGGGCTAGTACCCTGAATGGAAGCGCATAGACGTGATACTACAGGATGAATCTGCAAACAGGTTGAATCTTATACCAAGCCACATTGTAGGGTAATAAAGAAGAAATTACATCCATTAAAACAGGCGAAGAGCTATGTCACAAATATCGTTCTCGGGAATTTCTAGGCAAGGGAAAATCTCGGGATATATTAACCTTTTTTATTTTTTCAGGGCTTATATTGGGAAAAACAATAAATAAAATTATTTAAAATATAGAAAAATATATAAATAAAGAAAAAATAAAAATATCATGACATTGTCTCGATAAATGAAAATATAGCTAGATTTTTTAAATATTCGAGATTATTTCGGAATTTTGTCGTTTTATCAAAATGTCGCGATAAAATCGTATATTATGAAAATATCGGAGATATTTGTGAAATAGTCAAATAGGCGAAGAGTCAATGAAGTAGAGGCAAACCTGCTGCGACAAGTAATAATCAATATCGATCATCCAATTGTCATTATTGTCCTTTTTCAGCTCATCAGGATGCCTAGCCCTTTGAGCTATTCCAGTAGATGAAACAGAATCAATGCCCTGTCCAAAAGCAAATCCCATAAACAAAAAACAATGATTGTATTGTTAAGCCATACTTATCACTGCAAACACCAAGATATTATTACTACGAGGGATGAAAAAAGATCCGGAGCTTTGATTCAAAATTATATAGATTCATCCCCCCACGTTTCTTTAGCTGTCATTAACTCTTTATTTGATATGCATAAGAAGAAATTTTGACAATCCTTCCAATCATTTGCCTCCAAATTTGCTAGACTCCAAATTCTAAGGTATGACCATGGCTTGTTTCGCACCATCCAAAGAGGCAATACCAAATCTAATATTACAAGGTGTAACTTAGTAATTAAGGGAGAGTTCACATTACAGACGGTACCTGCTGGCAGCATATGACGTAAGGGATTGTATCACCGGGAGAGCACCCAGTGGAATAGCCACTTTGTTTCAATCTCAGTGCCACCTAAACAGGTCACCAAGTAAAATGTAGGCAGAATAATCAGAAACTAGACAAATGGTCGAGTGAGTAAAATACAACATCAGAGAACTCACACACACACACACACACACAACAACAACAACAACAACAACAAAAAACCACCTGCACATGAGGCTGGTTCTTGGCATCTGGATAGTCTTCTGGGGCTTTTGTCAAGGTCTTTGTGATAACAAATTTTTCAAGTGCTACTTCACCATTCCGCATCTCCTCCTGTACCTGTTTGACAAACAAATATATGACAATGCTACTCAAGAATAGCGATAATTAGAATCTATTGAACAGATTTGGATCATTTTCCTGTAATGTGCCTGGTGATACCTTCATAAGAGAACTATGTATTGACTCCACAACATCTTCACAAGACCTATCATCAAAAGAATTTTAAATGTAAGGAAATTCAATAAGGGCCATGATGCAATATGATGAATTGATTTACTGGACTACTGTTGTCACTTAACATGCTCAAAAGATCTAAATGCACACACCCTCCAGATAATATTTGACAGAGGCAGAAATCCCCCAATTCTTTAGATAGCAAACTCCAGTCACGTCGAACCATGTCAAGACCCTTCCGTTCAATTACCTAATTCAAGCATGAAAAAGCAACCGGTCAAACAACAAGACGCCATATATGAGTATGACCCAGTTGGAATTATGATTGAAAGAATTCATTACAACCTCATAAGGTATCCCATCCTTAAATTGCACTTTGACAGCTGCATATTTCTTTTTCTTGAGAAGTAGCATTCTCTTGTACAAGCCATCAAGATCAATCTCTAAACACCGATATTTCTTGTTGACCTAATTGGAAAATAATGGAAGTTTACTCGGCATTTGATAAGACCTCAAAAATTGTGAATGCAAATATAAATCTTGAAATTAGATATCTCAAAGCAAATATTTCACCATTGGCCTCTCACCTAGTAGTTGTCTAGATTTTGTGTGTAACTAAATAGTCTTGCATTATTCAAAAAAAGCCTCACCTCTTGGATGACCTTCCCTGCAATGGCTTTGGCTTTGGCAATATCATCTAATCCAGTATAAATCATAATTGAATCTGTATCTCCGTAGATCACCTGATGAGCCACATAAGAGTTTAGTGCAGTGACCATGTGTTGGGCTTGGTTTTCATGGATGAGCTTCAATCTAGCATTAAAACTTGAAGAATCCAAGTAATTTATTTAACTATTTATTTGAGCACATATGTCAACTAGTCCTTCAACATGAACATAAAAAAACTGCTTTCATGAATTATAAATCTCTAAGTGAAGAGAAGAGACCTCTAAGTTCAAGTTATTCTGAACAAGATCAACTGTGCTTTGTAGGATCTCTCTTCCCTGCAGGGAATAGATACTTTAGCTAATCATAACTATAATTCTAGCCGGTTAAGTCAATAAAGTGTGCTAAGATGTATAAGCACATCTTTGTGTAGTTCAAATTTTAATAATAATAATAATCTTACTTGGTGTGTTATGAGCTCTGCAAGTGGCTTTGCATAAAATCTTGAGTTTGAAAAGCCTAAGCATCCATATATACTGAATTGCAAGTCAAACAAGTGAAATTAGTGTCAAGAAGTGAATACAGCGTAAAATTTGAGGCAAAAGTAAAAAAATTCCAGCACAGAATAATAAGTGTGGACCTGTTTGCCGTAAGTTTCAATGCTTGTTGTTGAATATCAAACTGCTGAACCTTGAGACCAGAGGCGGTCTTGAGCCATTCCTTTACCTTTCTCCTCCTCTCAACTAATATTTTTAACAACTGAACAAAGGCGGAAATTTCAGTAAGGCACAAAAGGGGTGTGCAGGAAAATTACTATTAAAACTTCAATAGAATAACACAAATAGGCCAACAGAACTTTGCACCATGAATGCATGAAACCTCAGAACTAAACAATAAATGTAAAGGGTTCCGAAAAAAAAAACTCAGTGATTAAACTCTTGCTCGAGAATTGAGTTTTCCCCAACTTTGTCTTTTACTTGACCCAGTCAACAACTCCCGATACTTGGTCAAAGCTTGTGACATTAGCTAACAGCTAAAAACTCAAAAATTGTAGCAGGAGATTTGCGCAAATTTTCTTGCAACAACCAAGACTCGAAGACCTTGATCGAGCAAGAATGTTACCCAACCGAGTCTACTTCACTCGAGAACAGATTAAGTCCAAAGTGACTACCAAGTTTATAAACCTTAGTATAGAGGCATAGAGATAAATGCCACACCAGAACAGCACTTTAATTCCAAATATATCTTTATATCCACATAATTCTTAAATATATGGGTATTATTAGTTATAGTTTTCATGTTGGAAACTTGTGGAGCCTTAATTGAAACTTGCTGAAGAACTTAGGATAGATAGGGCTTACATACTCTTATGATTGGTTTAAGTCACTTTAAGTGGCTTACTCATGTAATTTGATAGGGCCCATCATACGATGGCCCTAATTGCATTTTTTTTTTTTTTTTGACAATAGACATTATAAATAGGGAAGTGATATATTCGCCCCCCTTTCTTCCCCTGGCCAACCACCCCCCCCCCCCCCGAAAAAAAAAAAAATGACTACTTTTTTGCACTAGAAAGGGGCTGGCCCAAGGAAGAAAAGGGGCAAATACATCATTTCCGGGCCTTGGATAGATACTTATCGATGATAATCAAGGAACAGAACAGTATTCCACTCCGAGCGCCATTCCTCGACACTCATATTGATGGAAGCCCCCTACATTTCATAACCGAAGCTTCTCAAGAATACAATTTCGACAACAATCACCAAATACATGGGCCTAGCAAATGTCTGAGTAGGTGACAGTATGATGAACATGTTTACAGTCTACTAAAAATCTTTTCTCAGGGCACGTAGTCAGAAAAACAGCATGCAGAGTAACTATACAATCCTACACTTTAGGTCTACTAGAAATACTTGGACAAGTGGATGGGAAAGTAGATAAAGTAAATCCACAGATTATCATAAAGCAACCACAAAATATTCACATTAAAAAAGTATTTAAGAGTTACAAACTCCTTTGCCATGTCAAAGTTGAGATCACAAATAAATGTATCATGACTTTGTAAACAAAGAGAGAATACTCATCTAACATTCATGAATAATAACAGCATTAAAGAAGTTTTAGATATTATAAATGTACAAAAGAAAGTAAGACAAATCAAAAAGATATACAAAAGAGAGAGAAATTAATGACATCTGCTTTTTTAAAATACTTGTAAAAGAAAACTTTAATAGAACAGAAAAACAAATTACAGAATACATCCTGAGCAAATATGATGATGGTAAGCAGAATGCATGAAGATAACTAAACAGCTATATGACTACATCATTATCAAAATATTCAACTAAGATTGTAATTTTCTGGAAAATACCTTAGGCAAAAGTCCAGTAGTATTACAAGATGGTAAACTAGGAATCAACCCTTCAGGGGATCTTTCAACTGTTGTGAAGCATATATTATATTCCTATAAAATGATAGATGCGTGTCAGAAGGAAAATTGGTAAATAATAGCTATATAAAAACCAACAGCGTAATCCCAAACTCTAACATCTCCCTAATATAAGAAGTAAAAGATTGGTTGTGAGAACTTAAAAAAAAAAGGTGAATAACCTGAATGATAGAAGGGTAGAGACTATTGAAGTCCAGAAGTAATATATATTTGTCGTATAAACCTTTTTTCGGTTCCAAAACCAAACCGCCAGAGTAGGCAGGACCTTTTTTGCCTTTGGCTTGATCAATGTGTTGGGCATCATTATCAAAAGGGATGCCATTATTCAAATCATCAACATCTCCACCCTCTACACTGTGGCTCACCCTCCGTTTTGTTAAATTTGATTCCTTCCCACGTGAGGGAAACTTATCTGGGACAATATACTTCTTTGCGTGAAATTCATGTAACAGAAGGTATTCCACTCTCTGTGCTCTGGCACCCTGAAGAATACAGGGATGGATGTGAAAATCTTTTCTAAGTTGAAACTTTATGTTGCTCAGAACTAAATAAATGAGGACTAACCTGGAGAGTTTTACCCCAAAGGTTACCACTAATATTAGTCAGCTGCCGGGTAAGGGGAAGAACACTCAAATGAAACATTAGTTCCAGAGAAAGCCAAGCATCAGTCTCCCCGTACTCAACCTAATTCCATTATAAGGATCATCATTCGGTAGGCAAAGAGATGTTTTCAAGTGATACGGATAATCTAGTAGCGCATATATTCTGACCCACTCACAAGAGCATTAGAAAACAAGTAAAAGAAGCTCAGCAAAAACTTACAAGTTGTAGAAGTGACCCTGATGATTGGAACATCGTGGGGATATCATGTGGAACAATCTCTATCCTGTCTTTATTCAACTGTGTCTTTGAGAGTTGTGTCAAAGAGTAACTTACCTATAAAAGGATCCACATTTTTTGTGTGGTTAAAAGTAACAAGCATATCACTTTATCCACAAGGAAAATTCAAGCATGGAGTAACAGCTAAATGGTAAGTCTAGGTATGGCTTACTTCCTTCAAGAGGTCCCGCGAACACAAAAAGGTATCGCATAAGAGTCGACCTGCAATACAAGACATGATTCCTGGACTTGCCCCAGACCCAAAAATGGAGCTTCCTTTTGTAAGTTTAGGCATCACTGAGCGCTTCAGACGACCAATTTTGGACCACATGCTGCTTGGCACCTTGCAAGCCTGCGTAATTCGGCAATCAAGAGCTGTACTACCCAAAAATTAAACCCATTTTTGATAAAGTAGTTTGCCAGATTTCAGACGAAACTTGGACAATGTAGTGAGGTAGGTAGTTCATTAGTGATGGTATCTAGCACGGTATCTAGTAGAGACCAGTAAGTGCTGGTAGTTTTCAAAAAATGACAGGTAATTGAAAGTATCTAGATAAATCAGGAGTTTTTATGTGATGCCCATACTTACTTTCATGTATTTGTTTTAAAAAAGTGCAGTGGGACCCACATCTTTGGACCATCCAAATCATTAATTTGTTGGGTCCTTTACTTAAACAGGTTGTGCTCCAGAAGTCATCTCAATAGGATTATCTGAACTCTCTGAAGTCTGAACTGAAGAGGTTTCTGTAATATGCCATCCCTCAGTTGATTGGAAGGTTAGGATCATTCCATGGGGATGATTTTTTGGGCGAATAATATCTAAGTTGGGGCATATCGTATATTATCTCATAAGTCAGATATGTGATGAACACAATTGAAACTTCAATAGTACCGGTAATTGGTAGGACATAGTAGCCTGGGAAGCTCGGTATCATTTATTGTCAATCACATTCTTAATGTTCTGTGAACAAGTTAATTTTGCTGGAGGTGGTGCAATTGAGTTTAGAGTGAGTAGGGCTACAACATATATTTTTGAGGTTAGAAAGAGGCACTGTTCAAAACTTCAAACAATGAATGCTAGCCTGTTGAGAAAACCAAACCTGAGCTCTGTGAAGGAGGACATCCAGGTCAAACCCAGAAATGTTGTGTCCAACAAGAAAATCGCAATCCAATTTGTGTAGTTCAATCATAAAACGATTTAACAAGGCTCTTTCACTGTGAGAAAAGATACAAAAAAAAAAGAATGAAAATGGGAAGAAACAGGACAGAGCAAAGCAGACACTTCATGAGAGAAAAAAATGGAACCAATAATTGGCGTGAAACACATATCAACAGAATCATGCCTGCTCTCAAGGCCCAGAATATTAGAGCCAGCCTTTGAATTCCTTTCATCCACCTCTTTGGTGAAACCCATTGGAAATATTCCTCCTTCAAGCTTGCGAATAACAGTAAAATGGCTAAGTACTCCAGGTCTCTTCCATTCCGATGCCATCATGGGACTATCAATCTGAAAATGAAAAACTCAGAGAAAAAGCTGACTATAATTAGTATGAAAGCATGAATCAAAACATGCTAAATGTTTGAACTAAAATTGTGATATGCAAAACAATAGCAACTGCTAAATAGTAACCTCTAACAACTCTGAAAGAAACAAGAGATTAACTGATCAATTCTTGATGATGGTAAAGATTACCATACAGCAAGAATTGTTGACTGACAAGTGCCACCCAGTTGAGGCAGAATATCCGGGTAAGCTATGTCACAAATATCGTTCTCGGGAATTTCTAGGCAAGGAAGAATCTCGAGATATATTTTTTTGGGTTTATTGGGAAAACACAATAAAAATAAAATTATTTAAAAATATAAATATATAAAATTTAAGAAAAATAGAAAATAAAAATATCGTGATATTATCGCGACATTTTATAATAAAAATGAAAATACCACTATAGTTTTAAAATCTCAGGATAATTTCGGGATGTCATCGTTTTATCAAAATGTCGCGATAAAAACGAGATATTTTGAAAATATCGGAGATATTTGTGACATAGCTGGTTAGGAAAATCATTTACTCTTAAAAAGTACTTCCAAAAGAAACAAATGCATACCTTAGCCCTGTGGCAGCAAATGACAGAGGCAGAAACTATTTCATTCGCATTGGTTTTTTCATTGATAATTGTTTTTAGATTTATTGCTGAAACAATTACTGGAGGAATCTCTAGTATGGTCTTTGAAGAAGTTAATATACGTATGTCCTTGGAAGAATCAACAGTGACTTCAAACTTGCACCAGCTTACCTGTTCCATAATTAACCAAGTCAGTTTCTTAAACCCAAAATATGCAAGAAAGTACTAGCAGAACTACTACATAGAGTTCAAACAGAAAAATCAACGATTAAGGGCTTCTCTGGATGCACGATAAAATATTACGTGATATTTTTCTCACATATGCTTATCTGCAAAGCAGGGGTAAGGCTGCGTACATCTAGCCCTCCCCAGACCCCGCAATGACGGCAGCCTCGTGCACTGGGCCGCCCTTTTTTTAATGCAAAATACAATATATTGTGTGAAAAAAATAACACATAAATGAATTTATTGTGTTTTTTTAATTGTGATTGTTTGTGACGAGAAAATATCCCACCTTAAAAATTGTTCTCTCTTGTACTTGTAATATAGTATCCTTGCTATTCAAAAAAAAATACAGTATATTTTTCGTGGTGCTGACTGGAAAATATCACATTAGAGGAATATATCGATCGTTTATAGTGTAACAGAAAGAGGAAAATAGTAATTTCTTGGGCATCACCAGTCAAACCAGTCAACCTCAGCCCTTGATTTGGAGGTTTACTAAAGATTTGGAAGACATGGGCTCCATCTGGGAGCTAGAAGACTAGTTAAAAGCTTTCAAGTCATGCTGTAAGTAAATAAGTTAGGCATTTTGAAAGGCACTGATGAAAGTGGGTAGTTTTCTAGGTTAATCGGTGAAGGTGGAAGTCGTCAGATCTTTTGGCCCCATTCAAAAAGAGGGATGTTGAGGTGTCAGCAAATCTGAAGCAGTGTTTGTTCATTCGGGCAACGACGGTAGGGGCTACAAATACATTTTGACAGGTGCTTTTTCGACATGTAGGGATAGTCACCTGATGATGGTGGGTCCGACCAGCCATTCTCTTCTTATGGTTTCCCAAGTAGTGAGACCATCCTCTTTGGACAGATGGATGGAATGAAAGTAGGCCTACTAACAGTGGTTTTGGGTCTTCAAATTCAAATTGGCTGATTGAGGGTGGGTCACTACTTCCAGGCTGTGACATTTGCTTTGTCGACGCTAGGGCTGTCTGAGTGCAAAGTTTGAATGGGGAAGGAGGTTTGGGTAGGTCTCTTGGGGAATACGCCATTTGTGATGAAAATCATGTTCAAGGTGGGGACTCAAGACAGACACCCGCGAAACCAAGACCAAGTGATATAGACAAAGGATCTGTTGGACCACCAATAGATGACCTTTTAAGGCCCAACCACATTACCGGCCTTGCACCGGGTCTAGTCCAAGACTCTTTGCTTGGGCCAAATTTTGGGGACCGACTCATTAGTCTCTCTCTTTAGAGCCCTACCTGGCTAGGCCTGCCATGTACTTCTGGTCCAAGCCCAAGTATAGACTACCACATTCATGAGGGCTCCTCAGATGGGCGTCTATTTGATGTTTGACAAATCGCACCTCCCCCCTATTGGGCTGGTTTTTCATCGATCGACTACAAATTTATGCACTTGGGATTGGTCACTTCATGGTGGAGTTGAGCCGGGGCTACTAAATGTTTGAGAAAAGGGGGAGTTTCCTGCATATCCAGGATTGGTTCGAGCCCTTCGGAGTTTATTGTGCTTTCGAACTTAGAGGGACAAGGATCTCAAAGTCAATCCCTTGAACTCTATTAGTTCACCAACTAGGGAGCATGTGACAAATGAGGTGCCAGGAGTTATCCTCCTTTGGTGAAACCATGACAGACAATGTGCCAACGGGGATTGCCTTTAGAGAAGAGATGCTCTTGATACTTCCTTGCTCCCTATCTTAGGTGTGCCCTTTTCAGATTCTTTTTCGTTTACTTTCCATTCCTTGGATGACCGCGGGTGCAGCAACAGGTTTGGGTTCAGAGTAGCAAGATTGATGTTGCAATTGTC
The DNA here is from genome assembly GCF_043159265.1 of Tasmannia lanceolata. Lineage (NCBI taxonomy): Eukaryota > Viridiplantae > Streptophyta > Magnoliopsida > Canellales > Winteraceae > Tasmannia > Tasmannia lanceolata. The sequence goes on from NW_027518721.1 coordinate 5,975,082, forward strand.
GAGCAAGCCATTCGCCTAACACTAGCCCCAAGACGTATAATGAAGATGTGATCAACTATCGAATTGTGTCTCTTAAGAATGATGGATACCAAAAGTGCCTTGTTCATTGGAAAGGAATATTGTTGTCAGAGTGCATGCTGATTACTGTTGCAGAATTCCAACAAATCAATCTCAATCTCTATGACCACTATAAGTTTAAGAATTCGACAGTCGAATTCTTTCAAGTCAGGGAGAAATGACAAGAATCAATTCAAGGATTATAGTTGCAAAAATAGAAAAAGGAAAAATGGTCATTTTCAGGTCAACCCTAAGCCTTCGTTTGGAGCTTCATTAAAGATTGGGAATACATGGGCCCCATCCTGGGCCTAGAAGAGTAGTTTTTCTTTTTTTTGAATGGTAGCAGATTTCATTAATAAGAAGGCGACTAAGAGGGGTCGCCCAAAAGATACAAAGAAACCCTATAGAAAGAAATACAAAAACAGCCCATATCACGGGGGAAGAAAGTCATACAACTCTAGACCAGTCTTCTCTAGCCAAGCGGTCTGCAACACTATTAGTCGACCTCCTAACATGCAGGAAAATAACCGATGCTCCTGCAACTTTATCAAAGATTTCATCAAATAAATGGGTGAAACGTCACGAAGGAACCGTAGAACCTCGAACCCAATGGATGGTATTAAGGGAGTCGCCCTCCACAATCACGCTATTCATCTCATCTCTTCCTAAACTCGTGAATCCTTAGTGTACAGCTCATACATCCACCTCACTAGCATCTGATATACCAATTGACCCTGAAAATGCCCACAAAACTTCACCCCTTGAATCCCTAATGACCTCATCTATACCTGCTGGACTAGGATTGCCCAGATTGGACCCATCAAAATTTAGTTTTAACAACCCGTTGGCAGGGAGTTCCCAAACCTGCAAAATGGGAACACGCCTCCCGATGCTGAAACAGACTTCCTTCCACCCTTCCCATAAGTCAAAGGAGGACACGAACCGGCAGGGAGGAAGGCATTCTTAAATAAATAAGAATTGAGGAGACTTGGCGACTCATTCAAATGATCTAGCATTCTTTTCTTTCCAAAGGACCCACAAAGTAGCGAGAAGACACATATTCCACAAAATCTGTCCTTTCTTCTTCCAAGGCACTAAGGACCATCCTTCTACTAGCTCGTGAAGTGTAGAAGGAAAAACCCAAGAGATTCCAAACCTCGAAAGAATGCCACTCCACACTTGCCTGGAAACTTTACAATGGATGAAAATATGATCCATTGTTCCCCTGCCGCTATGCACAGTACACAGTGATCAACTATCAGCATCTTGAGCTTCCTAAGAATGTTCAGTATTTGAATTCGGTATCGGATAGCCTTGAAGTCTAGTTAGAAGCATTTTGAAAGGATCACTTAAACTCACCTAAGTTACAAATAATGGACGGTCCACTCATTCTCATGTGTGTGTGTGTGTGTGTGGTTGGGTGGGGGGGTGCGGAGATGCTCGTTTCGTATAAAGCCGGGAATTTGGTATTTTTCCGTAGGGTTTAGAGAAGGTATCTTGGTCCAAAAGTGTTGTTCTTTTTTAGGATTTTAGAACTTTCTAGTTCTCTTTTCTTTTTCTTTTTTTGTATGTATGTACCCTCAAGGCACTCCTATGATGATATGATGTTATGAGTGATATGAAGCTTTTTGTAATGAAGATTTTCTCTTCTTTCGTTCTTGATGGGATATCTTAATCACCCATTGGTGAGAGGCCTATGGTTTTACCTTTCTATATTCCATATTCCAACTTCTCAAGATATTCTCTTCATCGTTATTTGTTCTTCACTTGATCAAAATTTTCAAGATTCCTTTCGTATGATTTCTTTCAACTTGGGTTGTTAGTTTGATTCAAGGCATTTTACTAAGAGCTTAAATTGGAGTAATCTGTTCGAATCCGATATTGTATACAATGGGAGAAACATTTGATCTCAATCATTGGATGGTATGAACCCTTCTAATTTTATTGATTTAGAAATTTAAAATTCCCTTGGAAGTTAGTATTATACTATTGTCATCGAAAGAATCAATCTGAATGAATCTGATCGCAAATCTAACGGCTGATCTGAGTTGGTATCAACCATTAGGCTTATAGATTGTGTTGATCTCAAGATCCAACGGTTTGGTAGGATTGATTTCAACTTTGTTTGACGAGATTAACCTTGTGTGTGAATTTTGAAGCATATTGAAGGTTAGATCTAAAGCTATTTTTAGAAAGTGTGTAAAACTCAGATTGTCAAACATAATATTGGGGATTTTGCATAGCTTAGAGATAAAATTAAACATCCTCTATTAATCCTACACCATATATTTTATAGTGCACCCAAACAGGCCTTTGTACAAGAACTAGCTAAATAACCTTTTATTTTGTGCCCACAATTTAAGCTAAACAATAAACAAGACCAAACTCGAAAATCTCACCCGCTGGGATGCAAAACAGCTGACAAAATTTGAAATTGATAACCAAGAAGGTCCCTTTATTTTCCTTTTGACCAAAAAAAGCTCCAACGCACTGCAAGCACAACCTCAGTCATCTTTTCTCAAAATACGCATGTGATGAATAGTAAGACGTACAAATGCACATGCATGTTTAGACATTAGAGATCAATATTGGGTGAGGGAGAAATGTGTTAGTGACCAAGCACAATTTCCTTGAAACATTCTATATACAAATCCTTCCAGAAGCAAAAATATTTAAGCGGTGAGCACCATGTAAAAAATTCTCGAAACGGAGACACAATCAGTAGAGTAATAATGCAGAATCATGAATAAAAAAGTCGAAATATGAGTTTGTGGTCACATTGAAGTTTTGAGTTTTTACTAATTTAGGGCAAATTAATTCAATTACAATTTCAGGGGCAGGATATGTAAAATTCTATTAACGGTGCCACTTGAGAGTGAAATCTGCATTGGATAATGGCAGAAATCCATACATATATCACAGCTAATTTGCAAACAGGATGCTAATATGCCATATTTTGACCTGTACTAGAAGCTTCTTCTCAAAATCTGACACTTGATAGCAGTTCCTTGTTAATTGTCACACATACATCAGAAAGTGGATCAATAGGCACCAGAGAAAGGGACTAATTTGTCACTAAACTGAAAATTCGTTGCAATTATTATCTTCCATTAAGTCTGAAACATAGTGTTTACTGCTGGTGACTAGTGCAACTGTTAAAGTAAAAAAGGAAAAGAGAGAAACCATGGAGGAGCACCAAAGTTGTGATAATGAATGAGAGAAGAGGAAAGAAGAAAGAAAGAGGAGAGAATGGAGTTCATGGGAGTTGAATTCCAGCCGCATGACCCACTATAGTTTACATACACACAATTAACATCGGTGCTATTAGGACCATGCGTGATGGGTCCCATCCTACTAATGTGAAAAATCATCAAAAAATCACACCAAAACAATACTACTTAACTACTCTTTTGCTCTTAACAGAAGAGAGAGAACGCGTGTATTTGATATTTCTCCCTATGCAGAAGAGAGAGAACGCGTGTATAAAAGAATGAAAAGAAACGTTCAGGAAGCTTCAGGAATAAGAACGTAAATCTGTTAACTTTTCTATGAGTGTGGCTGAAAGAAACATTAGTGGGCTTCTCTCTTAGCGTTCCCTCTTAGCTAATATGCATGCATCTGTTAACATTTCTACGCAAAAGGCTGACAGAAACTTGGAGGTCTTTATATTTATCATTAATTTCCTTGGTGGTGTCAAACAATCTTCGTGAAGATTTGGAATCCCCCTTCATACATCGAATAATGCTACCAGAATCAGCCAATGGGCACACAAGATGATCAACGAAAACCTTGATGCCTTGAAAGAGAGCAAGAGCTTCAGCCTCAAAAGAGTCTCTGACACCCTCCAGACCTGAAAAATCCAATCGAATACCCTTTCAATGACAAACTAATCCCACAACCCCAACTATCCCCTGCTTCGCCTCACTCCCCCAACAGTGACAAACCAATTTCTCCTAATCCTCCCTAGAAAACACACAGACTCCATTTTGGATAGCCAACCACCCAATAATCTTTGAACTGAAAATATCCCTCACTTTTACAAAGCTTTTTTTTTTTTTTTGAATAGTAGGCTCTTGCAAAGCTTTGAGATCACTCAAATAAAAAATACATAAACAAAAAATAAGGCTTCGAGATTTATTTACACCAATAGGTTTCTGGTTTATTTGCTTCAAAGATGACAAAACATTCTTTTATAATTTGTCATTTTGTTTTACCTATTTATCCTTGGTCGTGATGTTTTACCATAGTGTTTTTTTTTTTTCTGCTGGGAACTATTTTGTGTCTTACAAAGAAGCAATCGCAATATCAATTAAATTATGATACAATTCGCACATTCAATGATTTTGTGCAGATGTCTTGTATTATGGCTGTGATTGATGACTCTGGTGGACTAATGTCTGTGGCGACCACGCAGGCCGAGCTAAAGCTTATTTCGGTAATTTTTTTATGTAGTGGCATTAATATATATATATATATATATATATATATATATATATATATATATAAGCCACGTATTAGAGGAGTTTCTATATAGTGTAAGGCCTTACAACAATACGGTATTTGAACCAACAGCAGCTGTTGTTGGATCAAATATCAAGCGTGGTACCTCGACCGTCAATGACCTTATTGTTGTAAGGCCTTACACCATATAATTTCTCCGTATTAGGGTTACAAGTAGCAAGGGTTTTGTACATTCTCTTGGCCGAGAGGAAAGGAGAGTTTTGTAACCTTAAGCCAAAATAGTGAGACTCTTCTCCCATGGTAGTCACACTTCTGAACCACATAAATCTTGTGTTCTTTGTTTGGGTGATTGTGTTTCTTGCATCTATTCTTGTCGCTTGATGCACATTGTGCTTGATCCTATTTTGAGAGATTAAAGATCTCTCTGTTTTCTACAAATGAGATTAATCAAGTTTGAAAAAAAAAATTAAAAGAGGTCAACACAACACATCATCAAATGTAAAAAGAGAGACCAATCCATAAAGAAGACATGCAAAATTGATGATCCAATGTGCCGTATTATGACTGACTATACCTGCAATTTGTCCCAAGTAGAGAAGAAAAATGTTCTCCTTTCAGATCTGATGGAAGTGGTGGATCCTGCATTTGTGGAATTCAATAGAAACGACTTGAGAGCCATGCCAAGCAAAGTTTAGAAAAGATCTATAGTCCCAAATCAACGAATTCCATTTTCCTAGTGAGAAAAACAGACACCTAACACTAGCAATAAATTTTCATTCAAACTCCAGAATAATAGGAGTGCAGAATCATGTTGACTCCATAATAAAGCATGCAATAAAAAATTTACAAAACTAAAAATATCCACATAAAAGCAGATTAAATATTCAGACTGAATTACCTTAAAAGGGTAATTGACCTTAAGAACATAATGTTCCCCAATCGGTATGTCAGATCGCTCAAATGCATAGGCTCGCTGCAATGTGTTCAAAGATAATTTTATGAAAGTAAAACAAGAGTATAATAATGCATGATATATAAGGTATAGTGATTTACCCAGAGTTAACTACTTATTAAGTGATTGGATTTTCAAACCTTAACTGGCGCCATGCTAAAAGTTGACACATTCAGACGCAACAACCGATTTGCTACTTCATTCTTTAATCCCGATGCCATCTCCTAGAAAAAAAAAAAAAAACTCATCAGCTATGTATGTGTGTGCAGAAAAGAGAAATAGGGAATATGCCATGTGAACATAATAAATGCTTTTAATTTTACTTGAAGCTTTGTTCGTAAATCTGCGGGTAATATTCGGGAGTCACTGGCATTTCTTTCAAGCTCCATGATCACATTGTCTGGGAAAACGGAACCATTTGGGATCGCATATAAGCTTCTCTGCATGTTCTTTACAACTACACAGCAACTCAGATATGCATTTCCTGCTTTAACCTTACCACATATACAGATGTAATCCCGTCAGAAGGTTGCCTACCATCCAAATTTGCAAATAAAATACCTCAAGTAAAGGATAGACAAGTACAACATCTCCATGTACTCTTAGTTAACATTCAAATTAAAAAACCAAGATAACTTTAGGGAAGATATAAACTCTGCTAACAATTCAAAGGTCAAAGTGAGAAAAAGCAACAATTCAAGTAAAGGTCAAAGTGATTGGTCAAAAATAAATGTAGCATCTCTGGAACTATGGAACACTACCGACGCATTGATTTCAAAGAATATAATCTTATTCAAAATACGCTGTGATGGGCTGGAGTTGAACTTTCCCGTTTTAACATTATTTTAATCATAGGATAAGCTCTCTAGAGTTGTGCTGTCAATTTGTACAAAGTAAGTTGCATAAATAACTCATAATGAATGACAAGTTAGACCATTACAACTCAAATTTAGCTTTAGAATTACCTGGGACACAAAATCCTACCTAGGAGCTTAACTCTTTCCCTAGACCATATAAATGAAAGATAATCCCTCTTTAGTCATTCAATACACATCAGATATGTTCTACATGTACCACATTTCAGCTAGGCCTAATCATCTATTCCAATATTAATTGGGTTGGTTGCCAAATAATCAGCATACCAGTACTATTGCATTTCTCTTGGCTCCTCTAATATCTTGGAAGTATAAGAACAGGCACAATTACCAAATCTAGCATCGAGGCCAAACATCTGGCTCCAACACTTCTTTGGGACCTTGATATCTACCTTATATTACCAAGTACCACCACTACTTTATAGAGAGCAGAGGCAACCAGAGTTTTATCAACATTGCCCCCACTTAAATGTTTTGCAAGTAAACCAACCATAGAAATCAATCATCACTTTTTCTAACAGTTGCAAGATATCATTTGGGCTTCCTTACATCTCTTCCAGCATGCAACTTGTTGACCTATTCACTATGTCTACGAGTCAAGATTGACCCTTACGCTTAGTTGACAAACTATAGTAGTATGGTGTAAGTAGTCACATCTCCCTTTAGAGATTATTTTTGTCATTTCTTTGTCTTCTCTTATTTGATCTTATCAAATATAAGACCGTCTTTCTTCATCAAATAGTACATGAAAATGCAGCCCTCATGGTATTGGGTCCCACTCACTCATAAATTCATATAGCTGCAAACGCAATCAAGATCCTCAACAATACAACTGAGACCATCCCAGTGGGCATATGCCAATTTTCTTTGCCAACAAACACACGCACACACTTGTCATGACACCTCGTGTCCGTGTCGAAACTCTACACATGAATCCATGTCCACGGATCATGATTATATATACTTTCTGTTTTAATTGTGTCCCTCTTTCTAAATTTTAGGGGTTTGCCGTGTCCGTGTCCCCAAATCATAGGTGTATATATATAGTCAGAATCTAATAATAGAATGCAACATAAATTAAGCTGTGTTACGAGAAGTCGAGAACAAATACTGGAAATGAAATAGCATTCTCATCTGGGCACAAATCAGAAGGCAAAAGGCAACATCCTAGATCTAAAGTTTCACATGTGGCTACTCTAATCAATTCATAATTCTACAATCTGGATTTAATAGAGAGAGTCTTATTTTAAGAACACAAAGTAATCAAAATAAGTACCTTCCCAAAGAGATACAGATTGCCCAAATTAGCACCATGGAGCTCCTCATAAGCATCGATCATATAGAAAGGCAGTGACCCATCTGAATCCAACACAAACTCTGACTTCTCATCGCAATTGAGATTTGACACTACACCCCCTCCATTGCAAGCACCATTCCCATTTTCTCCTTTACAAACAGCCTTCCATCCTGCAGCAGCACTCAACGCAGGATCAACATTCATCTCAATCTTCGCATTGAGCGAAAAAACCTCCTCACTCTTCGCCTTCTCCACTTTCAATTCACCATTCTCTGATCCCTCCACAACTACACTCTTACTCTCCAATGAATTCAGCTGTAGCGGATTTGGATCAACAATTAGCTCAGAGTTTACAACATTCTCATCTTTCTTGCAGTCCAAATCACCATTTTCTTCAAAGCCTGAGCCCAAATCGCTGCGTAAAATTGTGTCGTTTTCAGGTCTAACTATAGGATTAAACAAAATGGGTTGCTTTTCATTCTTAACCTGAAAAACATTCCCCAAATTCTTCGCACGCCGCCTCTCTCTATCACCCTCATCAGGCGCAAACTCCGCTATAACATCATCAACTATACTATCTGCCAAAGACCCTTTACTCTTATCATCCCTACTCTTCCTAAAAACCGACGAAGTAAAAATCGAAGAAAGCTGCTGTTTCCCCATTAGGGCAGCGGCGGCCGAAAGCGAAGAGAGCTTTTTGGGTCGTGGGTCTTTTTTCGCGGGCTTTTTTTTCTTCAATTTTTTTATTTCTCCATCAGATTCATCAGATGAAGGGGGTAACCCTGTTTGGGTCCAATCCTCTTCTTCGCCTTCGTCACCGTATCCAAGTCCATTGTCATCAACTATGAAATCGCGGGCCGCTTCGCGGCGTTTGGCGACTAGGGCAGCGTAGTCTTCTTCTGCGACTGTGTCGTAAATTGGGTTTTCGAGTTTTACCTGGAAACTGCCTTCGGATCTCCGGCCGCCGTATTGTCGGAGGGATTTTAGGCGTTCTAGGGCTTCGGTACGAGCCGTGGCTTCAGCGCCTTTGGTTCTTCGCCGCGTTGAAGCAATGGGTTCGTCCATCTCTCTCTCTCTCTCTCTCTCTCTCTCTACAGGAGAGAACGTTCTGGTCTGCTTGTTTTGGGCTTTTGGCGGGAAAACCCTAGGATTGGCGCCAAATGAAAGTCTTTTTCTATTTTGTCGAAATATGAAATTACCGAAACATCCCTGTGTTGTTGATGAAATTACGGAAACGACGTTGGATCTTCTTAAATGGAGTTTCATTTCACAGTGCGTACGGTCCGGATCAATCCAAACGATAAATCTATTTGGGGTAGCGGTAAAACTTGGGTCGGGCTCTGCCCGGATCTAAGGGGTTCAACCCAATTTCGGATCAAGTTGGGTTGGGTTAGGGTTAGAAAAAGCCAATCCGATTTGATATTGGATTAGGTTATGGTCGACTCAAAAAGACCCAATTTAGAAAATATGGCTTAGACGAGTTGGCACGGGGTTGACCCTCCTCGACCTGGGTTGGATCGGATTAGGGTTGATGGAATGCTACCTTGAGTTGGGCTAGGGTTACCCTTATTCCTCTCTATGAGTATTTTCCAATGTCTACATATAGATGAATGTTTAGTAAGCAGAACCTCATTGTACCTTTGTGTTAGGTAAAACTCTAGATTTGATGGAACGCGTTAGGCAAGGCTCTTTAAACCCGTACCATACCAATCTAGGTCCCACCCAATCTTATACCTAGGCGCGCTACACTTTTGCATCCACAATCCTCAGCGGCCCACTCTGTGACAACTTTCACTTTGGCCATTTTTCTAGGTATCCCTTTCCACATGTCGCCCCTTCTGTGACTCGAACGCGGGACGTGGTTGAACACGGGAGGTGGTGGCTACTCTGATACCAAATGTTAGGTACCCTACCAATACGCCAGAAGCTCCAAAGTTGGTGGAACACGTTAGGCAAGGCCCTTTAAACCCATCCCATACTAGGCTAGGTCCCACCCAATCCCATACCTAGGCAGGCCTCTACTCGGGACTTTAACCACTGATTGATCTAAACAATCCATTTGATATGTCTTACATTCGATCCATATTTGCCATATTATAATAATCAATAGCATGCGCTTTTGGTCGTTAAGCATCCAGATTTAGAGTTTGTATATGGTGTCTGAGTGCAGGTGCATGTATTTTTTTTTATTCTAGAAAAATAGTGGGCCGTCTTGTTTGAAGATCCAAAGGCCCACTTAAATAGGTTGTGTCTCGAAAATCATTTCCTTATGAATAATCCTAAGTCCTGACCTTCTAATTTGTAGAGGATTTTTTTTATGGTGATGTCTCCTACAAATCGGAGGGTTATATCTCATGGGGATGATTTCAAAGGGTTAGGATCATTGCATGGGGATGATTCCCGAGGCAGAACATATTTACGCCGGAGCCCTGTTTGGATTGCAAGAAAAACATTTCTGATGGAAAAAAAAATTTTGGGAATTCTTTTTTGTTTCCATGGTTTATAGGGAAATGATATGATTACGGTTAATTTGGATTGATGTTATCATAAATGGTAAGTCTCTCTAAATAAAATTTGAATGGGGATGGTAAATTCTTGCCATCCAAACAAGTTAAGAAAATGACACAGAAATGGCAACCTCTCTCTTGAATAAAAAACAAGTGTCATTTTCATTAAGAAAAATCATTTTACCCATCACCACACGTGGTGATGGATCTTGTTGGCCGTCACATGGCTGGCCTATAGTCCCTGGTCCCACCCTCATTGAATGTTTTCAGGCCTTTGATCAAGGGCGATGAGAAAGATGATACCAGGTTTACTATGTAGGACCCATAAGATCAATGGTCCCAATCGAACAAGTGAACAAGTGTATGATGTGTCGTGAATCACGAATATGCTCGGGTTTGCTTTGGGGGTCGATCTATATTTCTACTACACATCATGTGATGTGTGTGAATCTTTTTGTTGTTAAACACTCACATCCAAGTCTTGCCATACGGGCCCTAAATGACACTTATTGGGCCCCACTTCGGCCTCATATATGTGATCAAGTCCGTTAATCCGAGCAACGACAGTTAGTCCAAACAATTCCCATCAAGGACACCTTGATCAAAATGATCCTAGGCCCTTGATTTGTAAAGCTTCATTTTAGGATTTTGTCAATAAAAGCTAAGGGTGTGTTCGGCAAGGCTTCTCATTCTTGCCCAAATTAATGGGTAGAAACGGATTGATGAGATTTGGAAAGCGGCTCCGAATCGCCCCACAGAATCCCATCTTTTTACGGATGTAAATCGTGTAAAAGTGAGAAATTTTTGAAACGGGCTTTAATGAACCGGATGAGCTGAACAAGATTTTAGGAATCCTCGTCTTTTTCCATTCTCCCTGCACCTAAAAAAGAGAGAAATGTGATTACCATAAGGCCACGTTTGGATGCCTCATGGATTTGGATTTGGATTTGAGTTTTGGATACAAAACACATCAATCATGCTCATGCTGTACGAGGGAGGGAGGGAGGGAGGGAGGGAGGGAGGGCTGGCTGCTGCAGCAGCAAGGTTGAAGAGCAACAAGGGTGAAGGTAATTGCCACAAACATTGATTTCCAAATAATGTCTTGCAGAACATATTTGAAAATCGGAATTTTTTTCACTGTTGTAGCCGATTTGGAAATCTAAGGATCTGATCCAGTACCAAATCTCAACTGCAAATATGAGAAATCCAAATCTAAATCTTGTGGGTATCCAAATGTGGCCTAATGGTTACCGAACACCCTAAATTTCCAATTTTTGAAGCTCATTATCTAACCAAGACTATGTGGGTCACCCGTGATGTTCATCAAGATCAATAGTCTCAATTTCACGTAATTGCAAACCCATAGATCCAAATATTGCCTTTTAACATTGAACGTGAAACTGACTTTTTTCATAGTGTCCTCATTAATAGGGGTGCAACTCAACCCGACCCAACCCGAGGAACCCATTTTTTCCAACCCAACCCGGCTGAGTTCAACCCGAGCCAACCCGATTTCCAATTTCCTCAACCCGACCCAACCCGATTTCAGAGGGGAGAAGAAACTCAAGTGGTTTTTGAAAATTACAAAAATACCGTCGCTTCTACCTCTATCAAGTGGTTTTTGAAAATTATAAAACGGGTGTCCCTAGGATATAAATGAGTAAATGTCTTCTAGAAAAGAGGTTATAAATATAAAAGTCATTAAAAAAAGTAAACTTTCTTACATCGTTCTACACGTGTAGCAAGAGAGGAAAACCTACTTTATTTTTTGGCATTGGGAGAACTGGAGAAGTTAAAAATGGGAAGAGAAGTAATGGCTATCTAGAAAAGTGCATAACAGTTCTCTACTTTTGCGGAAAAGAGATTACGCCATTATTTTCAATGCATATTCAAAATATTTTGGTATTCAACAAAGACAATTTGGGTTTCGGGTCGGGTCGGGTTGCCCGACACCTCAACCCGACCCAACCCGACCCAACCCGATTTCCAATTCGGGTTGGTTTTTCCCAACCCAACCCAAATTCGGGTTGAACCCGACCTGAGTTGCACCCCTAGTCCTCAAATTCAAATGCTCAGAAGATCCTAATTGTCTTTTAACCATCAAATAGTAATGATCGATGCATTTTCGGGGATAAGTTTTATCGGGGAGAGAGACTTAAGCCATGTCCAAAATTTTAACCATCAAATAGCTAAACTCAAACCCATGCATCATGTAGATCCCACGATCACCAACTTAAATAGGTTGTGCCCCAAAAATGATCTCCATAAGATAATCGTAACCTTCAGATTTTGTTTAAGTATAAAAGATTAAATAACACTATCTCCAACAGCTTCAGCTTTTGGAGTAATTGGTCGTTTCACATGGTATCAGAGTTCAAACCTCCTCGAGAGCAAAAATAACATGCAATGGTTGCCCATCTTATGGGCATGGTTTTCAGGGCACAACCTATTTAACATTGGAGCCCAGCAAATAAATGGCTTGGGTCTTAGAACAAGTTGGGCATTAATGTAATTTTAAGAAAACTTATGTAGACATATGTATGTGTGGAAGCCACATTTAATATTAGATGTTTGGCGCAGTGTTTAAAAACTCCTTGACTCGACAAGGAACTCGCCCGAGTCGACTCCTTTTTACCTCAGTCGCGTTTCGCGTTGCACCACATCCGCATTCCGCGTTTTGCCCTACAAAGTCAATAAACTCCTTTGACTCTCCCGAGTTATGACCGCGTCCACTATGTCAACCACGTTCTTGGCCGCGTCCGCGCTGAGTAGACAAGGATTTTTCTTGGCTGCGTCAAATCCGCATTTTTAAACACTGGTTGGTGTGAGAGGGGTAGGGTGAGTAGGAGAAGGAGAGATTCGAGATGACAGGAACGAGTTGCGGGTGGGAAGTGGCTAAAAAATCAGGAAAAAGTCGATCACAATTGAAGTGGAATTTTTTGTTTCTTGATTTTGTTTCAGGCTTTTTCTTGCCCTCTCCCCACTGAGTCCCTCTCGTATTATAGAAAACAAATCCCTCTCCTAGCCTCCCTCACCACTTGAAGAAGGTAATTTATCGTGAAAATAAATCCATGGTAGCCAAACGTGCCCTTGCGAGGTGTCTGGATCTAGGGAAATTTTATAAAAAAATTGATGAAAATAAAATTTCATAGAAAATATCCAGGAGTTAGCAGGTGTGCAACTTTCATTGAAAAAGAGAAAATTTTATTTTTGAAAAAAAAAATTATGAAAAATAAGTTTACCGAATGTTGGAAAATTCATTTTCATGTTCGAAAAAAAATCTTTGTAAAATTATAACTCACAAATATGTAGTGAAACTCATGATAAGAGAAGAGCAACTTATTATTCAGCGGAGAAAAGCGGTTATGAAAGAAAATCCCCTTAACAAGTGAGAGGGAAATTGTAACCTTTCTCGTGAATTAAGAACTAGTTTCATTTTCATAAATAATAATAATAATGATAATAAATTCATTAAACCCATCACACGTGGTAATGAGATGCGTGAATCTTGTTCGCCATCATGTGTGCTCAGCCTATAGTCCCTGGCCCACCCTCATCCAATGATTTCAGACCGTTGACTAAGTGTCATGAGAAAGACAATTCAGGTTCTTATTGTTGTCAAACACTCACGTCAAAGTCTTGCTATAAGGGCTCTAAATAAAACTTATTGGCCCCCATTTCTGCTTCATTTACGTGATCAGGTGATCAGGTCTATTGATCCGAAGCAATGATTTTGCAAATAAATAGTTAAAAAAGGGGCCAGACAGAAAGATAAACAAACCACCAATAAAAAAGGGCCAAAAAATCATTTCTATAGGATGATCCCAACCCTCCGATCTATAGAGGAACTGCATATTATGGAAACCTCTATCGATCAGAGGGCTAGGATCATCCAATGGAAATGATTTTTGGGGCACAACCTATTGACTTCTTGTTCAATAACATGGATGGTCTAGATCATCCTATGATGTGGTCCGTACAGTACTTTTTGAAAAATACGGGACTATAATGGCTTACACCATATAAAATCTCAAACAAACCATAACAACGTTTCTTTCCCCCCAAAAAGAGACCGAAAAGAAATAAGTACTAGTAGTAGTGATAATCCTCTATAGCCTACACATCCACGCTCACCATTTCTTTTAGTTTTCCACACATTATGTTACGGTCCTAAGTGGGGGCCCGCCTAGGTATGGGACTGGGTGGGACCCAGCCTGGTATGGGACAGGTTTAAAGGGCCTTGCCTAACGGGTTCCATCAGCTCTGGAGCTTTTGGCGTATCGGTAAGGTACCTAACATTTGGTATCAGAGCAGCCACCACGTCTCGTGTTCGAGTCACGGAAGGGGCGACCTGTGAAAAGGGCTACCTGGAAAAAAGGCCAGAGTGAAAGTCGTCACAGAGTGGGCCGCCGAGGATGGCGGAAGCGTGGTGGTATGTTATGGTCTTAAGTGGGGGCCCGCCTAGGTATGTGACTGGGTGGGACCCAGCCTGGTATGGGACAGGTTTAAAGGGGCTTGCCTAACGTGTTCCATCAGCTCTAGAGCTTTTGGCGTATCGGTAAGGTACCTAACATTAAAAACTTGTTACAGGCCTAATTGGCCGTAAAACAAATAAACATAAAGAAAATAGAAAAGAGAGGGGAGAGAGGTTGATTCGAGACAACCGGACCTCCTAACGGCTCAATTCGAGAGGAGCCATGACTCTCCTAAACAAAGTTTCCTTTGCTGCTGTAAAATTCTTCTCTTTCATTTTCATTAACATAAACCTCTTAAATACAAGAATGAAGGTAGTGCCACATAACTACGCCATTAACCCACTTACATAACACATAACAAGTAACCAACACCCACTAACAAGACACATCTTCAACAACTGACTCCCACTACCCTAAACCCATACACCATAGCTAACACCCATAACTCTAAAACACATCCCCACAACTAGACAATAATAAGATTATAACTACTCATATGCACCATAGTTATATGCAGATAACATTCCTTCCCCCTTAGAATCTACCTTGTCCTCAGGGTCGAATTACTATAGAAAAGATTGTATTCCGCCGGCGTCCCAAATCTTATTGGGCACACTTCGATTGAGAAACACAAGCAACTTTAGACCTCCGTATTCTTCAAAAGTGATGACCATGATCTTGCGAATCTCACTTTGGAAATCTGTTGTGATCAAAGTTGAGAAGAAATACGATTTTTCATGATCATCAATTGTCGCTTTTTTATCTGTCCGGACATCAAAATCTTCAATCTTTAGCCTTCCTTCGTCTTTGCGTATTTGCTCTACCGTTGTGCTGATTTTTTTTAAGCCTTCCATAAATTGACGATGTTCTTCCATCATCTTCAAAGCAAGTGCTTTAATCTTCTCCAAATCGTCACGTCAATATTCCCAAAATTCCGAAAACGCAGCCATGGCGCAGGATCTTCCACTCTGATACCAATTTGTTATGTGCCTAATTGGCTGTAACACAAATAAACATAAAGAAAATAGAAAAGAGCGGGGAAAGAGGTTTATTCGAGGCAACCGGACCTCCTAACGGCTCGATTTGAGAAGAGCCATGACTCTCCTAAACAAAGTTTCCTTTGCTATTGGAAAATTCTTTTCTCTTTCATTTTCATTAACATAAACTTCTTAAATACAAGAATGAAGGTAGTGCCATATAACTACCCCATTCACCCACTTACATAACACATAACAAGTAACCAACACCCACGAACGAGACACATCTTCAACAACTAACTCCCACTACCCTAAACCCATACACCATAGCTAACACCCATAACTCTAAAACACATCCCCACAACTAGACAATAATCAGATTATAACTACCCATATGCACCATAGTTATATGCACATAACACATTCCATAAATTTCATATTTTTCAACTTATTCCATATATTTCAGAAAGATCCTAGTCTACATTTCCTATTCCATATATTTCAGAAAGATCCTAGTCCTCATCCTCCAAAGCCCATGGTCATTGTGTTATGTGCCTAATTGGCCGTAACGGAAATAAACAAACGGAAAATAGAAAAAAGAGGGGGAGAGATTGATTCGAGGCAATTTGTTATAACTATAACAAATTGTTATAACAAATTGTCACTTATAGTAGTTACGCCCAATTTGTTATGTGCCTAATCGGCCGTAACACAAATAACAAAAACAAAATAGAAAAAGAGGGGCAGAGAGGTTGATTCGAGGCAACCGAACCTCCTAGTGGTTCAAATCGAGAGGAGCCATGACTCTCCTACAAAGAGTCTGATATGTGCATACAATTAGGGTCATTATGGGTAGTTATAATCTAGTTATTATATAATTGCGGGAGTATGTTTAAGAGTTATGGGTGTTAGTTGTGGTTTATGTGTTTAGGGTAGTGGGTAGTGGGTAGTGGATAGTGGATAGTGAGTGTTGGTTGTTGATGGAGTGTGTTGTAAGTGGGAAAATGGATGGGTTATCTGTAACTACTTTGTATTTGTATTTAAGTAATTGTATTATAATGAAAAAGAGAGAAATTTTACAGCACAAAGGAAACTTTTTAGGAGAGTCATGGTTTATCTCGATTTGAACCACTAGGAGGTCTGGTTGCCTCGAATCAACCTCTCTCCCCCTCTTTTTCTATTTGGTTATTTCCATTACGGCCAATTCGGCACGTACCAAGTGGTATCAGAGCCGTCGATCTAGTGCGATGGCTGCGTCTTCGGAGTTTTGGAAATTCATACGTGAAGATTTACAGGAGATTAAAGCACTGGCTTTGAAGATGATGGAAGAACACTGACGATTTGCGGAAAGCTTGAACAAAATCAGAATGGAGATTAAGGAAATGCGCAAAGAAGATAAACAGTTGAAACTTGAGGAAGCTATTGTTCGTGTAGAGAAAACTGTGAGAATTGATGCCGAAAAAGATGAAAAATCATATTTCTTTTCGAGTTTGATCACGACGGATTTTGAAAGTGGCTTTCCAAAGATTGCAACCATTATTTTTGAAGATGGACGCCCAATTTTAATTATGTTGCTCAACGAAATCATTTTCACCACGATTTGGGACCCCGATGGATTAAAGTGTTTTGTTCAATAATTCGACCTTGAGGGCAAGGTCATTTCTAAGGGGGAAGGAATGATATGTGCATATAATTAGGGTCACTATGGGCAGTTATAATCTAGTTATTATCTAGTTGTGGGAGTATGTTTTAGAGTTATGGGTGTTAGTTGTGGTTTATGTGCTTAGGGTTGTGGGTAGTGGAAAGTGAGTGTAGGTTGTTGATGGAGTGTGTTGTAAGTGGGAAAATGGATTGGTAATGTATAACTACTTTGTGTTTGTATTTAAGTAGTTGTATTATAATGAAAAAAGAGAGAAATTTTACAGCACAAAGGAAACTTTGTAGGGGAGTCATGGTTCCTCTC
Organism: Tasmannia lanceolata; assembly: GCF_043159265.1. Classification (NCBI taxonomy): domain Eukaryota; kingdom Viridiplantae; phylum Streptophyta; class Magnoliopsida; order Canellales; family Winteraceae; genus Tasmannia; species Tasmannia lanceolata. The sequence goes on from NW_027518721.1 coordinate 5,992,646, forward strand.
GATTTGAACCACTAGGAGGTTCGGTTACCTCGAATCAACCTCTCTCCCCCTCTTTTTCTATTTTCCTTTTGTTTATTTCCATTACGGCCAATTAGGCATGTTGTTGTCCTTCCATCATCTTCGAAACCAGTGCTTTAATCTCCTGCAGATCTTCACGTATGGATTTCAAAAGCTCCAAAGACGCGGCCATGATGTAGGATCGGCCGCTTTGATACTACTTGTTACGAACCCGAATTTGTTCGTAACGCGATTGATCTTCTTAGAGGGAAGATCAGCCTCTTGATCCACTTCAAGGGAAGGATCAATCATCCTTTGTGCAAAAAGACACAATTTCTAATAAGATTTCCTCATTGATGAAATAGAAGATTACAACTTATTTATAACCAATAGATCCTAATCAACTTTCCTACTTAATAAGAATCCTACCCAAATCTACTTCCTAATTAAATAATAGCTTTCTATTCTAAGAGTAGCCAATATGCTAAGAGTTATATCAAATCTCCATATCCTGCTAAATATAAATAAGTGCTAAAAATATTGCTAATTGGCCGTAACGGAAATAAACAAACGGAAAATAGAAAAAGAGGGGGAGAGAGGTTGATTCGAGGCAACCGGACCTCCTAGTGGTTCAAATCGAGAGGATCCTTTGTGCTGTTAAATTTCTCCTCTTTTTTCATTATAATACAACTACTTAAATACAAACACAAAGTAGTTACACATAACCCATCCATTTTCCCGCTTATAACACACTCCATCAACAACTGTTACATGCCTAATTGGCCGTAACGGAAATAAACAAACGGAAAATAGAAAAAGAGGGGGAGAGAGGTTGATTCGAGGCAACCGGACCTCCTAGTGGGTCAAATCGAGAGGAACCATGACTTTCCTACAAAGTTTCCTTTGTGCTGTAAAATTTCTCCTCGTTTTTCATTATATTAGAACTACTTAAATACAAAACACAAAGTAGTTACACATAACCCGTCCATTTTCCCACTTACAACACACTCCATCAACAACCAACACCCACTATAAACCACAACTAACATCGATAACTCTAAAACATACTCCCACAACTAGATAATAACTAGATTATAACTACCCATAATAACCCTAATTATATGCACATATCATTCCTTCCCCCTTAGAAACGACCTTGCCCTCAAGGTCGAATTATTGAACAAAACACTTTAATCCACCGGGGTCCCAAATCACGATGAAAATGATTTCGTTGAGTAACATAATTAAAATTGGGCTTCCATCTTCAAAAATAACGGTTGCAACGGTGGTAAAGATCCAACAAGTTGGTTATGTAGGGCGGAACAATTTTTCCAATTTCTTGAGACCCCATAGACAGAAAAAGTATCGTTAGCTTCCTTCCACCTTGTGGGTGATGCCCAACTATGGTACCAATTGCTGAAGCAAGAACTGAAGGTAGTTACTTGGGATGAGTTCAAGGATGGGCTCCATTCTCGATACGGTCCAAGCCAATTCTTAGATTTCTTTGGAGAACTCACCAAATTGGATCAAACTGAATCGGTGCGAGCTTACCAAATCCAGTTCGAGAAGTTACTTACGAAGGTCGGACATCTTCCCCAAGATCGTCAAGTCAGTTGTTTTGTTAGTGGGTTACGAGATTCTATTAGAATTGACGTTCAAGCCAATTGACCCACGACCTTATTTGGTGCTATCGGACTGACCCCGCCTGTATGAGGCCCGTGATTTATCACAACGCGCCATTCCAACGTCAGACACGGCGAACCCGATCACAACCAGCAGTGGTCCTACCCTTCCAATTCGACGGATGTCACCCACTGAGCTGCAAGAGAGATGGAATCAAGGACTATGCTATAACTGTAGTCGCTTTCAAAAGGCCAGCAAGACATGATGAATCGAATGGCAAAGATGTTCGAAAAATTGAACGCATGTGTGGATCAAATCTCTAATCAATCTGCCAGGGAGACGGGGAGACTTCTCACGCTCCTATTCGAATAAATGGAGATCCGGTTAATGGCAATGGTGGCTCTCATCATGCTGGTTCCACCAACTCATACACACCCAAATTTGTGAGGATGGACTTCCCGCGTTTCAACGGTGGTGAAGATCCAACGAGTTGGTTATGTAGGGCGGAACAATTTTTCCAATTTCATGAGACCCCAGAGACAGAACAAGTATCGTTGGCTTCCTTCCACCTTGAGGGTGACGCCCAACTATGGTACCAATTGCTGAAGCAAGAAGTGAAGGTAGTTACTTGGGATGAGTTCAAGGATGGGCTCCATTCTCGATACGGTCCAAGCCAATTCTTAGATTTCTTTGCAGAACTCACCAAATTGGAGCAAACTGAATCAGTACGAGCTTACCAAACCCAGTTCGAGAAGTTACTTACGAAGGACGGACATCTTCCCCAAGATCGTCAAGTCAGTTGTTTTGTTAGTGGGTTACAAGATTCTATTAGAATTGACGTTCAGGCCAATAGACCCACGACCTTATCTGGTGCTATCGGACTAGCCCGCCTGTATGAGGCCCGTGATTTATCACAACACGCCATTCCAACGTCAGACACGACAAACCGATCACAACCAACAGTGGTCCTACGCTTCCAATTCGACGGATGTCACCCAATGAGCTGCAAGAGAGACGGAATCAAGGACTATTGAAATGTAGGTGTGACAATCCAAGAGGGGGGGTGAATTGGTCAATTAAAAATTTTGGGCTTAATTAGTTGGATTATTAGAAATTAATTTGTTAATTAAGCACTAGTTAATCTAACCCTTGTTAAAATAATCAATATAGTGAAATCTAGGGTTTAGATGTTACTTTAAGCCTATATACTCTAATCCTTGTTTTAATAAAACATAAATACAAGAAAATCAATCACCACAATGTGCAAAGGAAAGGAGGAGAGAAAGCGTCCACAAGGCACAAGATTTATAGTGGTTCGGTCTATCACAAGACCTTCTCCACTCTTCCAAGTTTACCTCATTAGGCGCTCCACTAAAACAATGAGTTTCTTCAATAGGGAGAATCTCCAAGCCGTACACCCAATCTCCTCCAACTCTAAATGGAACAAACCCTTTCTGCATGAAGCCTTGGCGAGGGGTCACACCCTCTTACAATATCTTCACCTTTGTTAATGGGCCGAAGAGTAGACCCTCTCTATGTCTTCAACTTTCTTAACGGGCCGAAGAGAAGACCCTCGAGTACAATGAAGAAAATAAAAAATAAAAGAACTCTCTTGCCTCTTGATAGGCGGATTACAACTCTTTAGCTCACAATCATTCCAAGGAAGATAAAATGTAAAGCCTATGGAGTTCATCTTGATAGAATGTGCAAATGCAAGTTCAAAGAGGTTTAGCTTTTTATAAGAAGGTTTTGGCTCAAAGAAATGGGAACTGATCTTTCTCAAATGTTCAAAAGCTTGTTTAAATAGGTTCTAATGATGTATATATAGCTAATTTGAAAATATGACCATTTGAGGGTAAAACTGTAAAAAATAGGGTTGAAAAAGTCAACCTGCGCAAGCCCTAACAGCTAGTTTGCCCAACCGTCCCGGGCGACTGAGCCACTGCGGTCGGCCGCCCCTATCGGGCGCCCTTTTTAATTTTCAAATTTCTTACCGTCGCGGTCGACCGACCCTATGGCGATCGCCCGGCGAGGGCTACCTTTTCGCTCAAATATTTGGCTCAAAAACCTATCTGCGGTCAACCGAACCATGGCAGTCGCTCGCCCAAACTCATGACGGAATGGTTCTGATTTCACAGAACCATTTTTGCGGTCGACCAGTGATGAACACATTTATGTGTGAATTGTAGTGGTAGGAATCATGCATTTTTCATAATTAAAGCGGTGCTACTAAGATATTTTGTGTATCTTTGGTGTTTCAGGGTTATTCATGAATTCCACGTAGAATGGAGCTAAGATGACCAAAAAGTGAAGAACTTTCCATAATTTTTCAAGGAATGGAAATTTAGTTCCAAGAGATAGAATTCTAAGATGACGGTTCGATCAATTAACAGTTTGGCCCACCTAGTGGACACTTTGGATCACCCGATGGAGGAGTACAATTGATTTATATCACGGCATTCAAATGAGTGGTTAAGATCAGCCCTTGAGAACGATGTTTTTGAGGGCAACCCATTTATGTTGTGGCCATCACTTGGACGGTTTGGATCACTTCATAGAATTGATTGTTTCAGGTACAAATTGTTTAAAGTACATCCCACTTTTTGAAAGGTTTAGATCAGCGCATGAAAATGGTTTGGGCCACAACTAATTCCATCTAGGTTCACAATTTTGATGGTTTTGATAAAGTGGATTTTGGGTGCAAAATTCCTATAGATTTTTGGATGGGCTGTGGATATCAAAAGTGATGGGCTGATATTGAATTGAAATACTGGCCTGCTAAGGTGGTTCGGTTGTGTTGGGGAATTACATGTTTTGGCAATGGTGGGACCCACTATTTGTAAAAGTTCAAATCCCTTATTCAATTCAGAAACGTGCAAGAGTGGGCTGCTGTTATTGTATCTCAATTGGTGAGAGTAGGCTGTTAATAATTTAACCATAGAAGGGTAGTTTTGCCATTTAAGTGATACCATTAAAAGAAGAAATTGGGCAAGCTACTCTCTGTCCTTGAGATCGGTGATAATTTTTGGTACCTTGCTCCTCAATGGTGGGTCCCACTTAGAGTTTGTATTTACATTCCTTATAAAAGTTGACTATGGTTACACTTTTTATAAAAATAGCCCAACCGACCATAAGACCAGCCCATTAAAACAAATGGTTTGGATCATTTCAAGAATAAAAGAATGGGAGCTTGAATTTATCCAGGAAGTGTACAATTAGTGGAGATGGAGGTGGCTAATTAAAAATGTGGCCTAACAAATGGACAGGTTAGATTAACCACTGAAAAAAGGTTTGGCCACACCTGTGCAATCAATTGGAGAGCTCGGATCAGCCCACGAGAATTATTTAAGGGGATATGGCCCATCTATTTTGCAGCTTATAAAGTGGACGGCCCAGATCAGTTTATGGAATTGAGTTAGAGGGATAACCCATTTACAATATTGCCTAACAAGTGAACGGTTTTGATCAACCCAAAATAAGTGGGCCTGCTATTTTGTAATATGATTAAAGTGGGGATATTTATTGAATTTGGGAAATCAGTCCACGGGTGGAGTCTCCATATTAAGAAGGCACTCAAATAGTTTTAAGGTGTTTCTAAAATGGTTAGCATATAAGAATGCAAATTTAGAAAGAATCTAACAATGCTAATGGTCTTTTTGAATTCCTTAGAATAAATACGGATGGCTGCTGTTTTTAGAGTGAAATTTAGTTGGAATAGAAAGGAAATTTGCTTGGACCAAATCTTGTTGCCAATTTACAAAGGGCCCCACCAAGATTGTTTTTAAGAATACTATATTCGGTTAATTTGTGGGCAACAAAGAAAACGGGATTTTTCTTTGGACGTTGGACATGCAGTTGCTACATTTGCATGGGTGAGGAATAAAGAAGGATTTTTTATTATTATAAGGAAGTAGCCCACGTTTCCTTTTGAAAGAAATAGCAATTTCCTAATTGCTATACATGCATAAGTGGGACCCACTTACATCCTATACCGAGCAACTATGTTCACGTTAGAAAGCTACATATGGGAAAAAAAAGAAGAGATTTTTTTCACTCTATTTTTTTTTTCTCTTTTTCTCTCCACTACTCTCAAGCTCTCTCCCTTAGGTTTTCTTGTTCTTTCTTTTTCTTTTTCTTTTCAACTCTCAATCCAAGGCATCATCATCCACCATTCAAACTCAAGGTGACATTAAAGCTTGAAGGAGGAAGATGCAACCAAAGTTGGAGGAGAAAAAGACTAAGTTCTATTTAATTTTTGTTATTTATTTTAAGTTCAATTTGATGTAATTTTGTTTCAATTCAAGTTAGTGAAGAAGTAATTAGTTTTTGTTTAATTTTCTTTCAAGTTCTATATGGCAATTCTTCTCCTATCTATCTCGTTTATTTTTGTTTTTCTTCCCTTCTTCATGAGTAACTAAATCCTATTTACTTAGGGTTTAGTTGAAGCCATGGGGAAGGAGAAATATTTATAATTAAATCAATCTACTCAATTGAAAAATTGTATAGGATTTTGTGTTTGGAAAATCCCAATCATTCATGCCATTGGCTTTCCCCTTTCGTATGGATGATTGTTGATTAACAAAGATTAAATTCTATATAATTAATATAAATTAGAGGGTTAATTCGATTAAAATACTCATAAATAATGACATCTTTCAGATCTTATTATTTATTGACTGTTTAGTTGGATCTTCAACCTAATTCAAAGGATTGTTTTAATTAATCAATCTAATCCAAACCCATGGTGGATTCTAACCCTAAGTAATCTTTTATATTGAATTAAGGTTTTTACACTATTCCAAATTACTTTCGCAATTTTTCAATTAACTTAGGCCTTTAGAATTTTAGTTTTCTAATTAGATTAGATAAGTAGTTAATAAAGATCATTAGAATTTTGGTACACTTTGCCTAAATTAAGATTTCCAAATCAAAATCGTAGTTGAATTTGATTCTTAGATTGAATAGAATACACGCTTATATATAGTGTTGGCTCCGAGGTCTAAGTCCACGGAAATCCTGAGTCCATTCCAGGCAACATTATATCATAGCTAGTATTCTAATCGGTAAAAGAATAGGATTGACAACTAGATTTCTCTTCCTTGAGTTCGACCCGTATTTACACGATCCGTGCACTTGCGGTTATTTAATATTTCAAACAACCAGCTTACCCCGGTCGATCGGCCCGCTAAATTTCTGCAAGTGTTGGATTTCTAGCTACCTTGCCGCGGTCGCCCGAGATACCCCCGGTCGACTGGCCCTATGTAAAATTCCATTTTAACTTTAGAAATTCAGGGATTTTGGGCCATGGTTTTTGGGCTTTAGTCCTAGGTTTTCAAACACATTTTTGGGTTTGTTAAAGATTTCCAAAGATATAAAAAGTTAAGTATGAAAACCATTTGAAAACCTTTTGAAAGTGCATGCATAAATCAAGAGGACTCTAAATACATTCTAAAAATGATACCATTGAGTCTTCTTAGAATGTATCGGCTCCTTTGCACTTTCTTGGGCTTTTTTGGCTTGAGTAAACATCTTGAACTTGTCTTGGCTCTTGTGACTCCCTCCAATCTTTAAAGCATGTTTGGAGGTACATGAGGTGTCACCATGACATGTTCAACTCCAAACTCCTTCTTGACACTTGCTAGGAACTTGTGGGATCTTCATATTCGAGCTTCTTGACTTGAACATCTTTAAATAAGGATGTCTTCACTGTAGGTGCAGGCTCTTGGTTCATTTGCTTCTTGATCCACAAGTCATGTGTTGAAATGAGTTGTGTAATGACGATTATGACATGAAAATCCTATATATAACACAACACCTCAAAGCAACACATTAGTCTATAAATGCTAATCAATTTGAGTTTGCTAGCATCAAAACAAGAAGGTAAGGTGAATGATTAGACCCATGGGAACCCTTGGGCTTACAACTATGCTATAACTGTAACGAGAAGTTTGTCCCGGGACATCTGTGTAAGAAGTTGTTCCTCATGGAGGCATGCTACGAAGAAGAAGAAGGCCTTGAGGACAAGGACGATTTCTAAGGGGAGGAAATGTTACTTGTGCAATCAATAGGGATAAGTTGGTTTTGCTACTTTTTAGGAGAAACCAATGAAGATTGAATAAAGTTGTTAGTTGGATAAGTTGAGGTAGGATGTTGTGGTAGGATAGGTTGCTAAATGTGTTGGTAGTTCCCTATTTTATAGGATTTTCTTCCTATTTTGTTGCTTAGTAGGTGTGGACCCCAATCCTGAGGAGGCGGTGAGGAACGAGTCCCTGTCGGTCCTTTGGATCTCCACATGAAGGAGAGCTCTACCAAGGAACTCTCGAAACAAAACGTCATATGACGATAAATGAGATACCTCTTGATCAGGAGCTAATGCTCGAAAATCAATACGTACTTAAAAATGATAAGGAGTCCCCATCCATGGATAGGCCATGGAACCAATCGCAAATGCTCTGCTTGCAACGGATAACCAGAGAAGAGAGGGTCCGTGCCTGATTACGAGTTGAGAAGGTGTTAGGCATCCAACTCGCTCGAGCGCACTCGGTCTCTTATGCCATATTTTATTAACTTTGAAGAGTTTTGGGCGAAAATCATGTGAAATGGGAATAAGTATCCCTGAGTAAATGTCTACCTAAACATGCATGACCCGGGGATGGGCAGAAGAAAATAAAACATCCAAGTCCTACAAAGAATTGATATCAGTATCACCTGACATTGAAATAAACACTAGAAGCCATCGTCTCTAAAAGAGGCGAAGAAAATTAGAATTCATCAAATACCAAATACCCTGCTATCTATCTCCATACATCACATCTAACATCCATGCCTAAAGAGAGCTAGAACCAGTATCATCTATCATTAGAATGATCACTAGAATCCATCGTCTCTCAAAGAGGCGAAGAAAACTAGAGTCAATTCGATAACAGATAACCCTGCTTCTGGTCTCTATACATCCCATCTAGTCCTAATTCATCACATCTAGGGTATATGCATAGCTACAACTAAGCAGGTGATAAAAGAGCAGATATGATGAGATATAATAAGCTGGAAAGCAGTAAAAGACTACAACTAAGCATGTGATATAGCAATAAAAAAAAACAGTAAATATCTATAACTAAATATGTGGGATAGCAACATGAAAAGCAATAAAGAACTATAACTAAACATGTGAGATAGCAATAAGAAAATAGTAAAAAAAAAAGTGCACTACAGCTAGATGTGCGCAAATATGTGAAACTATGTAAGAAATAAAGATAATCATAAGAAAGGAGTAAACACACTAGCATGATCATATGCAAGAAACAATGCTGAATAATAAACTCAAATCCTAGAATGCTAACAACAAACCCTAAAACTCTAAGCACTTTTCAGGCCATAATCTTGGATGGTCTGATGTTCATTCACAGCCGCCTACGTATCCCCGCCTCTACAAGAATCAAGGCCACGTAGTTCTTGCACGCCTATTTTAAATTATGATGCCTGACACATCTAGACCACTAAACTAGACTCAACCTAAAATACTGGACTGATTTTTAAAGCTTCTTAAATGTTATTTAGGTTAAAGTGAATTGTAGATTTTAGGACTTCCTATATGCCCTAACTAAATGCAAGTTAGCCTTATGCTAATGCAGATGGGCCCTACATCCTATGTGTAACTAAGCTGTACGTCATGGAAAAAATAATGGGCTATCTAACGCACCATATTCTAGTCATCAGTCGGCGATGTGAATCGCCAACTGACTGGACAGAGGCGAAGACAAACTCTTATTTAGGACAAACTCCTAACTCTGACACAAACATAAAACATCCAAAACACTCAACACATCTAGGACAATTCCTAATTCTAGACGAAGATCTTTTCAAAAACAACGTTTTAAATGGTTTATATGATTTATTTTTAAAGGTTTACAAATTCCTATTTACAAAGTTTGGTTGGACTTGGGATAAAGGTCCCAAGCTACCAATGTACCTCGTGGGAGAGGATCAAGCCAACGTAGTTCGGAAACAAACTTCCTAACTACACTCCTAAAACTATGAAATTTTCTAGTTTTTCAATGTTTTTAAGTTTCAACTTTCTACTATTTTTTGAGTTTTTAAGAGTTTCTGATTTTTTTGAGTTTTAAAATGTTCAAGTGTTTTTAGATTTTTAAAATGTTCAAATATTTTTGGACTTTTAAATGTTTTCACCCTTAAAGGGAACATGCAAACACAACAACAAACTAATGTCCCAAGAACATGAAAATGATAAGATCCCAAGTAGCTCTAACACAACCGAGTGAGTCTCTAATCAAGGGGAGTGGCAACAACTCTAAAAGGCAAACTCCTAAGCTAAGGACAAACTAAAAATCTATAAAACGGACTCCTAGACAACCAACTCTAAGAGGGGAATAAGTCAAAGAGTGTCTCACACTCTAAAGTGGGTGCAAATGAGTCAAAGAATGTCTCACACTCTAAAGTGGGTGCAAATGAGTCAAAGAATGTCTCACACTCTAAAAGTGGGTGCAAATGTATCAAAGAATGTCTTACACTGTAAAAGTGGGTGCAAATGAATCAAAGAATGAATACTAACACAAAAGAGATAAATAAGGGTACTAGTGAGACTGGGCAAGTCTCTTTGACACAAAGGTGGGCTCCAAGTATCTTTATCATCGCCCTTGCAATGATAAATAAGGAATAAAGCAACTACTAGACCAAGTTGGTCTCCAACTAGTAGGGCGTACAAGTTTAGGTACAATATATGAGGCTAGACTCCCTAAGGGGAGGCTCTAGACAACGAGGCATGTCTTCAAGGGAGAATCTCCTTAATGAGACAGAGTATGTCTCCTAGTGAGGGCTCTAGATGACTCTTCCACTGCAAACGAGGCTAAGCTTGAATCAAGTATCAAAAGCATGCATTTGCATTCTACATGGAAGCTAAACATTTGTATTGAAAATCACACTATCCAAATGGCCAGTTCTTGCCGGAAGTGGCCGACAAATGGCCATTTTTGGGCTGATTTTAGATTTCATTTATGCAGTTTTGTTTTAAAAAGCTCCAATTTTGTTTTGTAAAACAGAGAAACCAAAACACCTTTTTAGGGAAAGTGTTCAACATCAAAATTTCAGAAAATTCATTGATGAAAACTTTTTGAGTTGACAACTTCGGCTCGGATCGCCACCAAAGGTAGGTTGTTTCTTCTCAGATTTTCCTAGAATTATTTCGTATTTTTTACGTATTTTTGCATGGTTTTAGTATTTACGCTTATTTAATTCAATATTATATGGGTTGGCTCAAAATCGTGTTTTACATGAGAGTTTCAAGTCCGATTCATCTCAAAATTTAATACAATGATCTATTTAATTGGACTAAAAGAACTATCGGATCGGATCGGATGTTAGACCTAAGGGTTTCTAGAATTTGAATGAAGTTTGAGATTTAATTTGAATTAATGGGCTAGATATTAGAAAATTGAGAAAAATAGCTATCTTAGGATGATGTGTTTCTCATAATATTATAATTTTCTTGTGTTCATCATATCAGAACAATGTTAGAGAACATCTTTCAAAGTCATAATTTTCTCAAAAATCATGTTTAAAAAAATAGAAAACTCATAAAAGACATCTTTTTCAAGAAGAAAAATGGAAAATATACCAAATAAGTTCTGAAATTAATGAAATTTTGTAGTAACATAATTTGATACTGATATAATCTGCCATGAATTTTTCATGATTTTAGGATTCTATTAGGTATGTTGTTTGATGTTTTCTTTTGAAACAGCTAAATTTTTGGAGGTTTGTTATTAATATCAAATCATAACTAAAATCCTTGAAAACTTTACAGTAGTCTTACATTAAGAATATCATGTTACTTTAAAAGTTTCAATTGATTTGAAATTTGTTTGCTAGGGTATGCTGTGTAAATCCATAATCTGACCTGAATATTTAAAAATCCGAAATTGATAGTAAATCGTATTAAAAATTCATGAAATTATCACAGTAGACTATATCCATTCATACCTTGTTATTTTAAAGATTTGAATTAATTTGAAATTCAATTGCTAAGAGTTTATTTATAATTCCAACAATCTGGTCTCAATATTATTAAATCAGAAATTGATATCAAATTATCATAAAAATTCATGAAATTTTCTCAATAAGCTATATCCATTCATATCTTATTACTGTAAATATTTCTGCTTGTTTGGATTTCGTTTGCAATGAGTTTCTTTGAAAAATCATCTATTTGATCTGAAATTGATAAAATCTATTAAAAATCGAAATTAACCAAAAACATTATAAAAAATTCCAGAGAACTATAATTTTCTATCATGTATTCATTCGTTAAGCCGTTGAAACAGAAATCTTAGGAGTCATAGATTTTCTTTGTAAAATGGTCATGCTAGGATAGTTTAGATGCCGAGACTGCATTCATAATTGTATCCCAATTGCAAGATCCTTGACAATTTGAGTATTTAAATTATAGTCTGTTGTTGGCTCCGAGGTCTACTGACCACGAAAATCCTGAGAAGCATGCCAGGAAATAACATACTATAACGTAAGTATTAAATTGCGCAAGGAGAGAACGCACGATTCCCTTCCATGAATGCAATCTAAGCATAAAATTTGTCACGCCTTAAAGCCTTTGATATTCCTTAGATTTTAGGAGTTGGAAACCTTTACAGAACTGAAAATCATTAATTTCAACAAACTGAATTAATTTACCCCATGTCTTTCGGAACCATTGGATTGCGGTCTCCATCGTATGAACCTTTAGAGTCCCCTTTAGGAACACTTATGTCATGTCGTGTTCTAGGTCTTAGGGTGTCCTAGAGTTAGGGAGTTCAGCCTCATCATGACCGATTGCTATTATTAGCAATTGAGTCATAGATCTAGTTACACTAGTTACCCCTTTTTCCCATAGGACAAGCCTAGGATGTAGGTTAACCTGCTTTAGTCAAAGGGACGTCTTACATTTAGCTAGGACCATATAACATCTTAGATGTAGTCCTAGGACAATAAAATCTTCAACTTGAACCAAATAATTTCTCTTAAAAGTGTTGAAACAGTCAATCCAGTCTAGATCGGTGTCCTAGATGAGTTAGGCATAAGTAGCTTAGTTTAGGTGCACAGAACTACGATCGACTCTGATTCCAATGAGGCTGGGATACGTAGGCAACTTGGATACTTGAGTGGCATACCAAGCCCGAGTCGGCTCCACACATAAGTGGTAGGGTTTTGTATATTAATCCTTAAATTAAAAGTAATTAAATCACTTAGAACTTTTTATGAAATTAGAATTTTAGGAGAACTTTCACTTTGATTGAATTCAAACAAATTACGAAAATCAAGATACACATTTAGAAATTAGATTTTAGGATGCATGTCACGTAGTTCGCACTTCAATAGAGTTAAATGAGCCATTTAAAAGAAATTCAAGAGAGTTAACTTTTGGAATCAAAGACCGGATTATCGTACGAGGATGGTGCATGTGGTGGTAACTCCCCATACCTTCCATTCTCGTAACCAGGTAACGAGTCTAGATTTATGGTTATTTATGGGTCCTAGATCCCTCATCTAGGTGGCGACTCTGTCATTCTCCTTTGTGTGAAATTCAGATTCTTTTAGTAATGCCAAGTTCACGGAAATGATGAATTAAATCACACATTGCTATGCTCGGTGGCTTACTCATGCCCTTGTGGGTACTGGGTTGCACGTTTGTTTGCACTCTATGGCTTGGTTGTTGCCGGCTTGGTTGAGTTATCAATAATAAAAAAAGGCACACGACCAAGAGAGTATGGCGCCTCGCGCGCTCGCGACCCTCTTGCAGGATCGGGTCCCACACTAAGCCCATCTATTATATCAGCAAGAAAATGCTAGAGTATGAAATCAAGTACACTATCTTGGAAAAGACTTGTCTAGCATTAGTTTGGGCGACTAAAAGGCTTAAATATTACCTGTTGTCGAATAAGATACTTTTGCTCTCACGGATGGATCTGTTAGAGTATTTGTTCAAAAAATTTGCTCTTACTGGAAGAATAGCTAGATGGTTGTTATTGTTGTCTGAGTTTGGCATCACTTATGTCACTCAGAAATCAATTAAGGGGCGGGCCATCGCTGAGTAGTTGGCTGATGCTCCTGTTGAGGAGAATGCTTTTTTTAAAAGCAGACTTTCCTGACAAAGAGATCATGGATGTCGAAGAAGAGATTCTGGGTACCAAGTGGTTAATGTACTTTGACGGAGCCGTCAATAACCATGGTTAAGGAATAGGGGCAGTTTTGGTATCTCCAAAGAAGGGGTATATCCCTATATCCATTAAGTTGCAGTTTGAATGCACCAATAATATGACAGAATATGAAGCATGCATCGCAGGACTTGAGGCAGGTTCGGCTTAGCGAATTCAAGACATAGATGTGTTCGGGGATTCAATCCTGATCACTTGTCAAATAAATGGGGATTGAAAAACAAAAGAGGCAAGGTTGATTTCATACAACACATATTTAGAATCTATGGTCAAGAAGTTAAGGAGTATCACCTTCACTCATCTGTCGAGGACAAGGAATCATTTTGCTAATGCACTAGCCACTCTAGCTTCAATGTTAGACCTTTCTGCGATAATGGAGGTTCAACCTTTAGCTGTGAGGTTACAATGGGCTCCAACACATGTGAATGACATAGAGATATCTGCTAGATGTCCGGACGGAAAGCCGTGGTACAGAGACATTAGAATTCTCATTTCAGGCAAGGGGCATCCGCCTGAGGCTTCCGGCAAAGAGATGAAAACTCTTCAGAGGTTAGCTGCCAACTTCATCATTTGTGATGAAGAGTTGTACAGAAGGTGATTTGATGGGATACAGCTTCTGTGTGTTGATGAAGATCAGGCTGCAGAGCTCATAGAGCAAACACATGAAGGTGTTTGTGGCCCTCACATGAATGGTAAGATGCTGTCAAGGAAAATCCTTAGACTTGGATTCTATTGGCCTACAATGGAAGCAGACTGCTTCGCATTTGTGAAGAAATATCATAAATGGCAAGTATATGCAAATATTATTCATGTGGCTCCGTCAGAGTTACACTCTTTGACCTCGCCATGGCCATTTTCAGTATGGGGGATTGATATTATTGGCAAAATTTATCCAAAGTCGTCAAGTGGACATGAGTACATTTTAGTAGCCATTGACTACTTCACGAAATGGATAGAAGCTGCTTCATATGCTTCCATAACTTCGAATACAGTTGCGAAGTTCATCCGTGCAAATATCATTTGCAGATATGGAGTACCTCTTGAACTGATTTCTGATAATGGATCTCACTTCAAGAAAGAGGTAGTACACCTATGTGAAGAGTTCAAAATCAAGCATCACAAGTCATCTCCTTACAGACCTCAGACAAACGGGGATGTAGAGGCAACAAATAAGAACGTCAAGGTCATAATCACTAAGATGACCGAGACTGATAAGGACTGGTCGAATAAACTTCTTTTTGCCTTATGGGCTTACAGGACATCGATCAGATCCTTTACAGGTGTAACTCCGTACTCTTTAGTGTATGGAATGGAAGCAGTCTTGCCTGTTGAGCTGAGAATCCCATCTTTAAGAGTTATGATGGAAGCGAATCAGCCAGAGTCTGAATGGGCAAGATCCAGACATCAGGAATTACAGATGATAGATGAAAAGAGGCTGAGAGCCTTATATCACATCCAAGGGTATCAGAGAAGAATCGAAAGGGCCTTCAACAAGAAAGTCTGAGTCAGAGATATAAAGCCAGGAGATCTTGTCTTGAAATCATACAGGGCATCGGTATTTGATCCCAGAGGGAGGTTCAGGCCAAATTGGTCTGGACCTTATATTGTTGATGAAGTCCTGCCTGGAAAAGCCGTAAGACTCCTCGATGAAAATGGAGAAAAATTAACATAACCTACAAACCTGGACCAACTAAAGAAGTACTATGCTTAGATACACCAGGAGGCCGTCCTTGGTCGATCAGAGCTTAAAATCCAACAACCTCAAAGTCAAAAACTGTTTGCAAACCCTTTTGGCCTAAAAAACAAACATCTTTCTTTGATAAACTTAAACCAGGGGCATCTTTTATGACTTGCGTCATAAAAGATATTGAACCCGAACTACTAGGGCTGCAACTCGGGTCGGGCGGGTCAGGTTTTGGAGAACCCAACCCTACCCGAGAAATATCTCAAGTCGAGTCGGGTCGGGTTTTTTTTCGGAAAACCCACGATTCCCAAACCCGGCCCTACCCGTGATAAATCGAGGGTCGGGTCAGGTTTTTTCACGTTGACGCAATTTTTTAAGGAAAATTCTTGTTTGGCAAGGCAACTCAACTCGTAGAAGCAGAAATTACACTCACATTACACTTGAATCAAACAATGATGTAATTACACTCACATTACACTTGAATCAAACAATCATGTAATCAAACAATGTTGTAATTACAATCATACAATGCTGAATCAAACACTTGAATCAACTCAACTCATAGAAGCAGAAATTACACTCACTTACAATAACAATGGGTGTGTGGGTTTTCACTTTTAACTTTTAACTAACAATAGAAAAAAGGGATAATTACATTTACACCCCCTCTAGTTTCTGACACATCCACTTCCACCCCTATAGTTTAAAACGTGACAAATACACCCCTGTAGTTTCAATTTGTTTAAGGTTTGCCCCCTCAGCTGAAGGTTCGTCCATAGATTGAAGGGTTAGGATGATCCGATGGAGCTGATTTTTTGGGCACACCCTATCTATGTCAGGACCCATCAAATGAACGCTATGGATCATCCAAATAATGTGGGCCCATACCCGAATCCAAACACTACCAAAAAATCATCCAAATAATGTGGGCCCACATTGTTTGGATGATCCAAAGCATTCATTTGATGGGCCCTGACATAGATAGGGTGTGCCCAAAAAATCAGCTCCATCGGATCATCCTAACCCTTCAATCTATGGACGAACCTTCAGCTGAGGGGGCCTACCTTAAACAAATTGAAACTACAGGGGTGTATTTGTCACATTTTAAACTATAGGGGTGGAAGTGGATGTATCAGAAACTAGAGGGGGTGTAAATGTAATTATCCCTAGAAAAAAATGTACATACTATAACTTATGTAACTCGGGTCGGGTCGGGTCGGGCCCCTTCAAACCCAGCTCGACCCGAGATTCATTCGGGCTTTTGAATGCTCAACCCGGCTCGACCCGAAACCCAATAAACCTGAACCCAACCCAGGCTATTTTCGGGTCGGGTCGATGCGGGTCGGGTAAAACCCGGCTCGAGTTGCAGCCCTATGAACTACGTTATGACCTGATCCCTTTCTACAGGGTACGTAGGCAGCCTGATCAATTCGGGTTCGGTCACATTCTTCGCAATCTTTCAAAAGAAGAGAAATAAACCAAACAGAACAAACAAATCTTGAAACCCAAATGGGCGAACTACGCGGACCTGATTCCCATTCTCTTTGGGGATACGTAGGCACTCTAGTGGGCCAGATTCGGTCAAAATACATAAACTTACCAAAGTTTAACCTGTTTGAACCCAAGCCTAACTAAAAATCTTTCTGGTGTATTTAGGCCCAGGTTTGTAGAGAAACAGAAAGAAAAGAAAAAATGATGGATTCTTAGACCTGCTAGACTGAAAACCCTTAAGGGCGGTCTAGGTAAAAGTTAGGGTCATTCACCCGCTAAGCTGAAAACCTGAGAGGGCGGCTTAGGCAAAAATCAGGGTGCTGAGCCTGCTGGATGGAAAACCTGTAAGGGCAGGCAGTCCAGGCAAAAATTAAGGCATGCAGTCCGACGAATCGAAAACCTGAAAAAGCGATTTGATCATGGCAGTGACTTCATAAAGGACAAAACCTCTAGAAGCCAACAAGACTTTCATTTTTTCTGCGACACTACTCCAAAATCTAAGTAAGCGTCAGCAAAGATTCTTCTCACACTCTCTAAGCTAGGGGTTAAGACTAAGCAATCGAAAGGGATAATAACCATGATGGAAATACGAGAAAGAGGAATGAAACACCTTTAAATACGGTTTTCAAAAAATTCTAAGAGTGGTAGACTGTACCATTTTAACACACTTATCAGACTAAGAAGCAAATTCAGTCTCTCTTCGAGTCTAAGTCACTGTGTCCGTCGAAGTCCTTTCTTTGTCAAGTTCAAGTTCAAGTTCTAGAGTCTTGTGTGGGGAAGCCTGTGTAGTCCAATATCCCTCCCAAAGCTGGGGTAACAAGAAGCAAGAAAGCCAAAGTGAAGAATAATGAAGTTGTGTCTTCTCAAAGGTGATATAAAGCAGAACAAAGTTCAAAAGGCAGCAGATTTTTAAGCCCATCTGGCGAGCTCTACTCATTTGAAATGGCAGTAACCACTTAGAAATGAAAATTTGCAACCAGATTCAGTCTGTTGTACATGAGAAAGCTTTGTAACCTTGGATATTCAAGAAATATAATTTTTTTTAATCATTTCCCTGTGTTTTGCTCTCTTATGAATTTGCCATGGAAGTAAAATCATTCTAGGGGCATCTTTTATGAGCTGAGCAATCAGGTCATAAAAGATATTAAGTGAGCAATGTTAATTGAGATGGCTATTCTCAACAAATGAAGATAAGAGGAGCTTGAACACAGTCTTTGAATTCAACTCCTCAGTTAAATTCCATTGAGAGTCTGTCTCAGCAATCCTTTGAGAGTCTTTCTCATCATTTCATTGAGAGTCTGACTCATAATCCCCAGCGGAGTTTCCCCTCACAAGCGAAGTTTGCAATCAAACCAAGCATTAAAAAAAAATACCATATTCTCCCTGAGAGCATTCGCCCCGAGCGTAGAACCCAATTTTTCTTGGAGAGCATTCAACCCGAGCGTAGAACTAAATTCTTCCTAAGAGCATTCACCCCGAGCGTAGAACCATATTCTCCCTGAGAGTATCCACCCCGAGCGAAATACCATATTCTCCCTGAAAGTATCCACCCCGAGCGAAATACCATATTCTCCTTGAACCCATTCGCCCCGAGCGTAAAACCAAATTCTTCTTGATAACATTTGCCCCAAGCTCAGAAAAAAAAATCAAATTCTCTCTAAGAGCATTCGCCCCGAGCGTAGAAAGAATCAAAGTCTCTCTGAGAGCATCTTTGCGAGCACCAAGCAAACAACCAAAACCCATTTCATTCCAAGCCCCTGAGGCAACCCTTTCATTTCCGAACATTTCTAGACCCCAAAGGCACTCATTACATTAAAAACCCCTGAGGCATCCTTTCCATTCAAGACCCCTGAGGCATCCCTTCCTTCCAACAATTCGATCTTTTCAAAATCATTTTCATCATTCCTTTCTTCAATTTTGGGCCAGTCAAAATGTGTTGTCTGTTCAGCTTTGACATTCTCGCGACAAGCACGCTCTGTCAAAGAGGGGCATCTGTAGATACCCCATTTTGACCGTGCCCTAAACCCTCCATGTTTGAGCAAAGCCTCTTCAAATCATTGAATTGGAACCCCAAATTCCATCATAGGCTAGCTTAGGGTCCCACCAAGGTCCCTGCAAAATTTCATCTTAATCCGAGCTAAATTGCTTAATAAGACGAGACGAGCTGGGCAAGAAGCACAGTGTAAGCAGAAAAGGGGGTGCATTTATCCTGGAGAGGGCCGTGCATGGCCAAATAAGACATGATTCGGGCGTGCGCCCATCAAATTTTTGCGCAAATCCGCGCGCCTTATCAACTAGTAGTGCCAATATCGTCATCCCTGGTTTCCTATAAATACAAATTAAAGCCTCATTTCTCATTAATTTTAATTTTGCTAAAAACCTTAACAGAAAGAGTTTTAGAAGAGAGGGAAAATTTACAAACCCTAACCTAGTCCATTCGCTCTCGTCGATCGATTCATCTTCTCCGGTTGAAATTCGGTGAGATTCCGGCCAGATTTAGGTCGTCTTTGTCGCTAGCAAGTTCTTCTCTACCTCATTTTCATTTTTTCTAAACTTGAACTCTGCATTTTCAACCTTAGATTTACATTTTATAACCGAAAACCCTAGCTTTTTCCCTTACTTTCATCTTTTCGGCAATTTCTTCTTCTCTGAGCAGATTTCGGTATGACACTGACAAAGATCCGGCCATTTTCCTCTTCGATATGCCATGTTTGTTTTCTATTTTCCATATTCGTACTTGAAAGTCAAGTAAGAAGCTCAAGGATCCTTGTTCGTGGCAAATAATTTCAAGCTACAATTGCGATTTATCTAGTTAAAATTTCATCAGTGATTCAGGTACTCAAGTACTTATCTCCATCTGGTAGTTTATTTGTTTAATCTTGATTGATAATTTGAAGGTGTTATTTCTATAGTCAAATTTCTTATTGTTTATTTTTATAACTCTGTGTTGCTCAGATATCAGGTCTTCTGTGTGGAATTGATTTTTTTTAAAGAGTATTGTAAGAATTATTGACCGGGGTCTATAAGTGCATCACTATTGTATTTGAAGTGTTGGTGTTTATCCAAGTGTATCATGATAATTGTGTAATCTGGTTAAATTTTTCTTGGTTAAGTTCAGTGTTTCACTGGAAAGATAGTTCCTTTTAATGTCCTTAACAGTTTTGAGGTATAACTCTAATTAGATTTTAGCTTGGAATTTATGTTGTTGATTGTTTAGTGGAATGCTTCAGCCTGGACTAGGTTCAGAAGTTAATTTTTAGGTTTGAATGGATAGCATGGTTGTGAGCCTCTTTATAATTTTGGAGTTCAGGAGAGCTCATTCATTTTAAGTATTTCCTTTTATTATGGTTTTCAATGAACAATACTCCTAATTTTTCTTTGCTCACAATTTTGGATGGCATTTTCTTCATGATCTATACGAATTGTTTTTTTTAATTTCTATTATCAAGTCAAATGTATATGGTTTTTTTTTAGTTAGGAAAAAGAAGAAAGAAAATATTTTAATAAGTGAGGTTAATTTCATCTCATTATTCAGTTCAGTTGCTGTGCATTTAGAGAATAGAGGTATGTGTATATGTATTATTCGATTGGCAGTCAGATATTTGATCTTCATGGCTATGTGTCTTCATTACTTATGCCATGTAGTTAAGCTTTGCTTCTTTAAGTTCAGTATTCTTGAGGTTGTAGAATTTGGCCAAATGTGATCCATTTCATAAGCTTTGAACTTATTCATTTTTTTTCACCTGCATTATGATCATCTTGAATAAAAGTGGTGGTATAGACTGGGTTTTCTTTGGTTAATAAGTGCCCTGGTTTCGGGAATTCTTATCTTCTCTAATTTACTTTGGATGAATGGATACAGAGTAGGAGATAAATGTTGTGAATTTTGTGGACCAGTTAATGTTTAGTTCTTTAGTTGAATTTTTCAAATTTTTACTATAATGCATATGGTCATTGTCATAGAGACTTTTGTGTCGAATAATTTTTTCTTTCTTTCAATTGATCTTTAATGTGCCTTGTAAAAAATTTGAGAATGGTAGATATAGTAGCTATCATGGCATATTTGAGTTAAAGAAATCAGTCCACATGAATTTGGGGTATCTTTAAATTTGCCAATGGTGATATGGGTTTGCAGCATAGTTAGAACAGAATCATGATGATATTTGTATCACCATTATTTGTTCATGATATTACGGTTATTTTCACTGTCAATATACAATAGCTTCCTATATGAAAAAGGTTCAAAATGAAGTTTGGATTTTTGCTTTGACCCTCCAAGTTGTTTGTCTGCTCATAATGAGGGTGTCTTTATCACAATTTTTCTTTCATTACTTATACTGCTATGAATTGTTCAGTGATATTATTGTTATCATATTTTTGTAAGTCTATGTTATTCTTATCATTTACATTGGTTTTTCTTCTTAAAGGTTATGTTTTTATACATGTTGTCTAAGTACGATTGATGTACAGTCCTTATCATTATGTTGGCAAATAGATTTACATTATCATGAAAAAATACATTTTTTATTTTATTTCTTGAACAGTAGTAGATTATTTTAGATAACCACTTGGGGTAGGTCTTTGGCATTTGGACACTACTTAACATATAAGTTTATAAAAACTGAGGATAGTATCTTATTTTACTCATGAAAGTGGGACTGAGTGTTTGACATTTGTCTCTTTAAACAGGTAGTGTAATAACAAAACCATATTTTCTGTCTTTGATGTGCTAACTCTGCAAGGAAGATTTTGACTTTTACTAATGCTATTACATTAGAAATCTCAAATACATCATTTGATATTTAGTTATTTGAAGATGATTAAACATTTGTTTCTTTTGAAGTCATTAAGATACATAAACATTGCTGATTTGGGATGTGATTTTTAAAGAAATGATTTTTAGTACGAATGGTAAAGTGTAGTAGAGTTAATGCCATTTTTCCAGTTTATCATGAACAGAGTTTAAGAGATATGACACTAAAAACTGTTGTGTATTGGGTATTTATTTGCTTCTTCCAGATGTCAATATTACGATGATGTAACAGTAGTTTCACTTTAAAAGTAATGTTGTCATTGTCATGTTCTGATAATCATATCCTCTAGTCAATGACGGTTTCAGTTTTGTGCAGAAATAAGTCCATCCTTAGGGGACTCGCCTGTTCTTGATAGCACTCCCTTCTTTCTTTTAGTAGACTTGTCTAGTCTTTAGAAACCCTTAGAAGTTGTCTTCTCATTACAAGGGCAATGAAAGAGTCATCTAAAGCCCCCTTTAAGAGACAAGTTATGTCTCATATAGAAAAGAGCTATACCCTTTTGGAGACAGGCTTTGTCTCATTAACAAGTCACACCCTTTAGAGAAAGGCTTTGTCTCATTAGTGAGTCACCCATAGGAGACTATTCAAGTCTCAAGTAGAACACTCCTCTCAAATAAAGACCGACTTGGTCTGTTAGTTGCCATGATCCTACTTATCATTGTAAGGGCAATGATAAGGATACTTGGAGCTCACCTCTGTGTCTCGGAGACTTGCCCAGTCTCATTAGCACCCTTCTTTATCTCATTTTCTTCTATAAGACATGCCTTGTCTCATTAGCACCCCTCTTAGAGTCATCAGTTTGAGAGTCAGTCCATTAGCATATGAGTCTGTCCTTAGTTAGAGAGTCAGTCTTTCAGGAGTCTGTCCTATCATCATAGGGGTTAGGATTCTGTCCAACCTCTGATCAAGTCATGTGATTTTATCCAACCCTTGCAAGGCATAGGATTCTGTCCAACCCTTGCAGAGTCGTGATTCTGTCTACCCCCTCGCAAAGTATAGGATTCTGTCCAACCTTTGAGAGATATCAGGAGTCTGTCCTACCCTTATGATGATAGGATTCTGTCCTCTTGAATCAAAACTCAAAAAATACTTGAATAACATCTGAAAAACCAAAAATCTCAAAAGTCTTGAGTCATTAGGAGTAGCTAGGAAGTTATGTTTCCGAACTACGTTGGCTTGATCCTCTTTCACAAGGTACGTAGGCAGCTTGGGATATTTATCCCAAGTTCAGTCAAACCTTTCAAAATAATCATTTTAAACCTTTTGAAAAATACAAAAATTCTTCAAAACCTTTTCAAGAAGATCTTCCCCTAAAGTTAGGAGTCTATCCTAGATGTTTAGTTTGTTTTAAAGTTGGGAGTCTGTCCTGGTTGTATTTGTTCTAGAGTTAGGAGTCTGTCCTAGCTAGGAGTAGGTTACGCCTCCGTCCGGTCAGTTGGCGATTCACATTACCGATTGATGACTAGGTCTGGGATGCGTTAGTGATCCCATTATTTTTCTTATGACACACAACCTAGTTACACATAGGTTGTAGGAACCACCTACATTAGCTTAGGGCTAACCTGCATTTAGTTAGGGCGTATAGGGTGTCCTAAAATCCACAATCCATTGGAATTTAAATAATCGCACAAGAAGCGTTAATAACTAGTCGGGTCTTTTAGGTCGAGTCTAGGATAGAGGTCTAAATGTCTTAGGCATCATAGCCTATAATATGTGCGAAGAACTACGTGACTCTGATTCTCGTGGAGGCGGGGATACATAGGCTTCTTTGGATGAACATCAGATCATTTAAAGACTCGGGTTTAAGCATTAGAGTCTTAGGGTTTGTTGTTAGTACTTCGGGGCTTGTATTTGTATATTGATTATGATTTATTGTATAGGATTATGATGGTGTGTGATCATTTATTTACTCACTCACATGCTTAGCTATAGCATTTACCTGCTTGCTTACTTTGATCATATGCTTAGCTGTAGCTCAATTATCTTTCTAGCTTATCATGTTGTTATATCTTGTACAGACCTTATACCTTTAGCTGTAGCATGCATGTGTTTGTCCACCAGAACTTAGACATCATTCAGGCATGACACTCATAACCTAGCTATTCTTAGGTGACACTTCTTTCCTTTATTTTGTGTGTGCTTATTATTCATCTCCGAGACATGCATGATTAGGTAGACGTCTTCTCGGAGATATATGTTCCCATTTCACATGATTTTCGCCTAAAACTCTTCAAAATCAATAAATAAATGGCATAAGAGACCAGGTGCTTGCACTTGGGCGGATGAGGTGCTCTTCGGACCTTCCAAATTCGTAACCAGGCACGAACCTTTTGTATCTCTGGTTATCCATTGCAACAGAGCATAGTATGGGAACCAGGGCCGACTTCCTTGGATGGCGACTCTTCTTTGTTTAAGGTACGTCTCGAATCCGGGTTAGTCCCCGAATCGAGAGGTATCTCACTTTACATCGCCACTCATGCTGTGAGAGGCATTTTTTTTAGAGTTCCTTGGTGGAGCTCTCCTTCACGTGGATGATCTAGAGACTTTCGGGGGCTCGTCCCCCTCCTCTCTCGGGATCGGGGTCCACACATACCATCAAATGATTAACAAAGAAAGCTCACTATAAATCATGGAAAAAATTATAACAAATCTCACATAAAATTATCATTCCATGTTGTCAAATGATGCTCAAAGCAAAATTATCACAATCCATAGAAATTTACCACTGATTCAAAGGAAAAATCACAATCATATATCAACAAATGGATATCATAAAAGAATTTTCGCAACCTTTGAATTATTAAAGAAAATCGTAACTATATCCTACTGAATGAACATCTCAAGGAAATTAACACCAGTTCTACTTAAACCCTCACCATACATCACCAAACGAAAACCACAGAGTGGGATTTTCACAACCCTTGATCAACCATCGCATTTCCCAACTAAATTCATAACCATGCTCTACCACATGAGAATCAAAGAAAGAAAATCGCAAGAAACCACAAGCAATAACAGCTGTTAAGTAGAATTTAAATGAAAGATCCATTACCTCCTGTTCTACTCTTCCTATTCAGCTGCTTGAAATTACTAAGAGAATGAAGGAGTTATCTCAATCTTGATTGTCAAATCAAGAGGTCTTAGCAACTAAAAACAGATCCAAGTGTCCAAGAGCTTGAGAATGAAATTGGGGTTGAGATTTTGGGGTGTGAGAGAGTAGATTTATGGTTTGGGAATATTAGAAACGGGTTTAGTCGTGGAATTAAGGGTAGAAGAAGATGATGGGATTATGGTGGGCGGTGGAAACGATGATGGTGGGAGAAGATGGAGATGATGGTGGTCTGCCTCTCTCAATTCTTCCTTCTACTCAAAGCTCTCTCTCTCTCTCTCTCTCTCTCTTTGCGTGTGTGTCCTCCTCTTCTCTCTGCCAGTTCTCCTAAAAAAAATGAAGAGCCTCCCTCTGCTGCTGATGTTGATTTCTCTACAACCTTCCTTTTTTCTTTTCTCTGGAAGTGAATGAGAATGGGTTTGAATGGAGGTTAATTGAGAGGGGTTTCAATGTGGGTTAAATGTTTGAGGGTAGGGGTAATGGTAGAAGAAGAAGGAGGATGATGGTGATAGGCTGAAGGAGGTGTAGAGGAGGGAAAAGGCTATGGTGGAGGGGGAGTAGTGATGGCTAGGCCTTGAAGGGTTGATGATGATGCCGGATTGTGACTGGAAATGGGGCTGGAGATGGCGACTCCCCTTTCCTCCTCTTTTCCAAACGAAATGGGATCTCTCCCCTGTTTCTAACGAAAATGGGTTTCAAGGGTTTGTTAGGTTGGGATAATGGGGAAGATGAAAGGGGCAATTGATGATGGAGGTATGATTTGTAGGGGGAAGATTAGAAGTGGGTTTTGGTGGCTGCAAATGGGGGAGAATCTAGGTGGGTTTGATGGTGGCTATCAAGAAAATGAAAGAAATGGCAGAGGAGATGAAGATGGTGGTGGTGGAGGTTGTAGGGGCGCTGGAGATGGGGTTGGGGAAGATGAAGAGGTGGCCGGTGGAGGTGAAGCGTCAAAGGAAGATGATAATGGTGGTTCGTTGGAGGAGGTGGGGATAGAGAGAATGGGTTTTGGGTAAAGGTTTGAAGTGGGTTTGGGTCGGATTTAATGGAGGAGGGTTTGGAGGTGTAGATGGAGAATGAAAAGGGGTGTAGGAGATGGAATAAGGGTAGAGGTGAAATGAGGTGGTGGCTGTGATGGATGTAGAAGAAGGAGATGGTGGTGATAGTGGCCTTGATGGAGGTTGAGGGTGGAGGAGGTAACGGTGGTGTCGGCCGAAGTTGGGTTGGACGGAGGTGTGACTGAGATGAAGGTGATGGTGGCAACGGTTGAATTGGCAAGGGTGTGGGTAGGGTTATGGTGGAAGTAGAAATTAGAAGAAGAAGAAAGTGAAGTTAGGTGAAAATGAAAAGGGGAAAATGGTGGTTGTGGTGGTGGAAAAGAAGGTTAAAGATGGTGATGGGAATAGAGCTCGAGCTCTCTCTCTCGATCCCTCTCTGCTCTGTAATTTTCTTCATTGGACAAATGAAGCAGCCCCCTCTAACCCTAATTCGTTGGGTTATAAAAGGGCAAATGATATATATTCGACCCCCCTTTCTTTTCAAGGACATACACCTCCAGTGTATTAAGACTACCATTTTGCATTGTAGATAATAGTAAAGGGGAAATTTTTATGAAAACTATCTCCTTAGCAATTCGATCTCAACCCTCCAAATCTTTTGTATATTCAATGGCTGGGATCAAAACCCAAAAAGCCTCTAAAAAGCTTCCAAGGAAGCTTTCTAAGATACCTTTTCCACTAATCCTTACCTTAAGTTCTCATTAACCTAAAACTGGGCCTAATTGTGACTTGAAAAGGAAGAAAATAATCTTCTCTATTTACAAAACTGCTCCCGGATAATGCACCCCCTAATTATGCTACACATTAATCTGCACACCCATATATCCTCTTGGACAGCCCACTGCAGTAAATTTGAACTAGCTTTCCAGGTTCCAGCACACCTCATTTTCTGACTAAATTGCCACCCTTATTCCTACACTACACTACAAACTTTATTCGTTTACTAGGCAAATCGCAACAGATTCGGATGAAATTATATGGGAACCTAGATGAGACCCTAACCTACTCTAGGAACAAATTGAGGACTCTAAAACACTAGTTTGATAGGGTTTCTATCCTAACAAGGCTTATTAGGGTTCGGTCAAAATGGGGTGTCTACACAAAGGCACTTCCCAAAGCACAATTTGAGTACCTGAGATACAGAATTGGAATCCGTCGATTCAAAGATCTTCCCGGATAAAGCATCTCAACTTAACATGAACTATTTTTCAGGGGGAGACTGTACTTGTTTTCCTTCGCTATAGTTTTTATCCCATTGGGTTTTTCATAGCAAGGTTTTAACGAGGCAGTCTTAAATGGTTCCATTTCTTTGTATGATCGTTATCCAAGGGGGAGTGTTGTAAATGATATAAATGGCCACCTAATTTTGGTGGCCATTAATGGCTAACCATCTCATCCCCTCCCTTATATAAAGGGGATGTGAGTTGAATGACAGGTAGAGAGAACGATAAAATCTCTCTCTCTCTCTCTCTCTCTCTCTCCCTTTCTCATTCTCTCGCTCTCTACTATCTACTTCTCTTACTTACTCTCTCCATCTTACTCTCTCCCTTGATTACTTTTAGTTATATTTATAACAAAATGAAAATTCTTGAAATTGATTATCCCATAGGAATCCTTACATAAGACGAGTTGATGATGAGTCCTCCAAGGAAAACTTCCTTTGTTGAGAGGCTCCTCATCTCCCATCTTAGCAGTTTCTCTAGAAAGAATGAAAGAGAGAAACTAGAGTTGGATTGATGATAATTATTTATAGGTGCGGGGAAAATCTCTATAATAAAAGTAGGGGGTATTATGGTCATTAAAATTTCTGAAGGTATATCTTATGTTGTTCCAGGCGAATATCATGCGTGCCCGAAATCAACCTCTCGAAGTCAATACTTTCTAAATGCTGAGATTTTATATGGGGAGATGATTTTTTCACCCCTGTAGGATTATGCGCCCTCCTTATGGTCCCACAGGGAATCATCTCCCTTTATATGGTGTAAGCCCTTATTTTTCAAAAAGTACTCGACGCTAAAAGAGGATCCAAACCGTCCACGTGATGGGCCATAACGTAAATAGGTTGTGCTCAAAATATCATTTCTATAAGATGACCCCAACACTCTGATCTATAGAGGAAATGCATATTATGTAAACCTCTATAGATCGGAGGGAGAGGATCATCCTATGAAAATGATTTCCGACGACCAAACTATTTACGTTGTGCTCCATCACATGGACGGTTTGGATCATCCTATAGTGTAGTCCGTACAATACTTTTTGAAAAATACGGGACTATAAGGGCTTACACCATATAAAATCTCACTTCTGCATAGTCATTCTCAAATTCTAATGTTCAGAAGATCCTACGCGTCAGATCAATGTAATTTGTACCCTAGAACTTCTTTTAATCATCAATTTGAATAGTACCGATTGATACATTTATTGGGATAAATATTTTCAGGTAGAGAGACTTAGGCCATGTCCAAAATTTTAAACCTAAACCCATCCTAAACATTAGGGCTGCAACTCAAGCCGGGTTTTACCCGACCCGCATCGACCCGACTCGAAAATAACCTGGGTTGGGTTCAGGTTTCATGGGTTTCGGGTCGAGCCGGGTTGAGCATTCAAAAGCCCGCATGAATCTTGGGTCGAGCCGGGTTTGAAGGGGCCCGACCCGACCCGACCCGAGTTACATAAGTTATAGTATGTACATTTTTTTCTATTGTTAGTTAAAAGTTAAAAGTGAAAACCCACGCACCCACTGTTATTGTATGTGAGTGTAATTTCTGCTTCTATGAGTTGAGTTGATTCAAGTGTTTGACTCAGCATTGTTTGATTGTAATTACAACATTGTTTGATTACATCATTGTTTGATTCAAGTGTAATGTGAGTGTAATTGCATCATTGTTTGATTCAAGTGTAATGTGAGTGTAATTTCTACTTCTATGAGTTGAGTTGCCTTGCCAAACAAGAATTTTCCTTAAAAAATTGTGTCAAAGTGAAAAAACCCGACCCGACCGAGATTTATCATGGATAGGGCCGGGTTTGGGAATCGTGGGTTTTCCGAAAAAAAACCCGACCCGACCCGACCCGAGATATTTCTCGGGTAGGGTTGGGTTCTCCAAAACCCGACCCGCCCGACCCGAGTTGCAGCCCTACTAAACATAGGATGCAATAATTTTATAATCAAGGATTCTAAAATCCTGAATTTTTACCTGCTAAAACCTGGATTTTATAAGCTAAAAACTGGATTGTACATCCTCATGATTGTAAAATCTACGTTTAAACTTATAAATTCCGAGTTTTAGCTCGTAAAATCTACGATTTTGCAATCCCTGAATTATAAAATTCATGTATCAAAGTGTGAAACAAAATGAGTAGTGACATTATCAAAATATGGTAGTGTGGTTATCAGTCTCTTAAATTTAACATACACAACCCTTTTATACAAGGTAGGCCAGATTTCTTAGTACCTAAATAAAACCAAATTATAACAGCCCAAGTCCAATCCGAGCAACTGTAAATGGATTTACTTATTTGGGCTTTTGGCTGGCCCAGCCCAACTTTCACCTATGGGCCTCATCCAAGATGGACCCATCAAATGAATAGGCCCCATCACTATTTGGGCCCACGAGAGAGGTGAGTTGAGTTCAGTACTCAGTGCCCACTTGTAGGAAAAAAAATGAAGTGAAGAAAAAACCAAGAGAGAAAAAGTAGACAAATGTCAAAGAACCAGGTGTCTTAACTCATGAGAAACTGAAACTCAATTTATCATTAGTACGAAACTAAATCAAATCCAACCTAAAACAAACCTGAAAATCCAAATTCTACCAATCACTTTAATAAATTAAAAAACCTATGAGTGGGGATCTTCCTATTGCAAAAGTCCCAATCATCACAGCTGCCACCTTTCATCCTCACTCTCTTCCCTTTCTCTCCTAGACCCCACTTCTCTCCAAAGTCATTGCCATCGCCACCCTCGTTAAATTCTTCTTTTCTCTTTTCTCTACATAACCCATTTCACCGAAAAATACCACCATCTTAATTTTCATTTCTATTTTGTTGTTTTCTATGTTTTCCTTGAACCTTTCTTCCCATTTGTTAACATTCAGCACCATCATCTCTCTCTCTCTCTTTCTCTCTCTCTCTATAAACCCATTTGTGAAATCTTTTTCACCACCATCATTAGGAACTAATTTCTTGGCTGCATCTTCTTTTCCAAATTTTTTTCTCTCTCAAAACTCACTGCCATCACCTTATATTCTTCATCAGCTCTCTTCCACTACAAACCCCATTACTTAGAAATTCACCACAATCTTTCTTCATTTTTTTGGTAGGTAAGTTAGGATTGAACCTCCAACCTCCAGGTAGAAGAACAAAAGCCCTGATCATTGAGCTAGAGGCTCAATCCCAAGAGGGTCAACATGAGGTCACCCATCGTTGTACTACTCTTGCCTAAGCATGCCTAACTTGGAAGTATTGATGGGATCCAGTGCAATTGTGCTAGTATGACCACACTCCCTCTCTATCTGCACACACTTTCTTAAAATCAACCACCATCAACACCCTTTGTAAACTAGAGGAAGAACTAAATGTCTGACTACAAATCTGCATTCCTTAATGATAAGCTCTCCAAGCCCACCTCCATCTTTGGCCTTCACCTTTGGGTAGTAGTAGGAATCTGCGTTGGTGCCGCCTTTGTCCTCCTCCTTTTCCTAATCTCCCTCTGGCTCACCTCCAAACACAGAACTTCCCACAAACCTACAATCCCAAATGTATCCAAAGAAATCCAAGTAGTCCAAATTGACCACCAAGACACAAAACCTTCCCCCCAAATTGACCACCAAGACACAAAACCTTCCCCCCAAATTGCCACCAACCCATTGCCTGATTCTGAATCCATCTCTACAATCGAACACCAAACGCTCCTTCCTCCCCCTGAAGAAGAGAGCCCAATTGGGCTTCATAGAATTCATATAGAGACTGGGAAAGACCATCGGATTTCGTATCCAGAACGTGCTGGATCTTCACATGGTAGCAGCGAGAACCGATCGGTTGAGCAGGTTCCAATTGTGGTTCCTGAGGTTTCACATTTGGGTTGGGGGCATTGGTACACTCTTAGAGATATTGAGGCCTCCACTAATGGGTTTGCTGATGAGAATGTGATCGGCGAAGGTGGGTATGGGATTGTCTACCATGGTATCTTGGAAGATAATACGCAGGTTGCTGTAAAGAACTTGCTCAATAACAGGTACACTATTCATAGATTCTTTGTTTTTGTTTCCTATGACAGAAACACTCATGTTATTTCCTTTGGAAATGTCAAATGAGATATGAATTGAGTTGTTGTTGATGGTCATTTTGAGATACAACTCAATTACAATGAAAACCCAGCCTAGAATTGTATTACTGTCATTATATTAGTCCCTGATGGATGACACCAAAAAAAAAAAAAGTCCCAGATGGCCATGGGTGTTAATTTGAGATAAAATTCAATTATAACGACAACCCAGTGTGGAATTGTAGTACTGTTGTTGTATTAGTCGCTCACTGGCTTTGAATGCAGTTTAAAAGTAAATATGAGAGTTTGTTGAACAGATTATTTGTATTGGATGTGCATGGGTATCAAAGTGGATATTTGACATTTAATTAAGTTGTTTCCTCAGAGGTCAAGCGGAGAAGGAGTTTAAGGTCGAAGTTGAAGCAATTGGGCGTGTTCGACATAAGAATTTAGTGAGATTGCTAGGTTACTGTGCTGAAGGAGCCTATAGGTACTTATTTCCACTGTTCCTTTTAGCCTTGTATAGTTTGTAGTGTTGCAAGATTAAAATGTTTTACATTGGTACCTACGAAAACAATTCATAATCATGACCTTCTCTACATTGGTTTTGGCATTGGAAGAGCGATGTATTGATCAACTTATTTGTCTATGCTAGGATGCTTGTTTACGAGTATGTAGACAATGGTAACTTAGAACAATGGCTACATGGGGATGTAGGGCCTTACAGCCCTCTTACGTGGGAGATCCGAATGAACATTATTCTTGGAACAGCGAAAGGGTACGTGTTCTTTCTTTTATTAGTCAGCATCAACCGATCTTTACACTTTTTTATTCAGATCGTTCTGTTGTTTGTTACATTAGAAACTTAATGACATGCAGTTTGACATACCTACACGAGGGACTTGAACCCAAGGTTGTTCACCGTGATGTTAAATCGAGCAACATATTGCTTGATAAGCAATGGAACCCAAAGGTCTCTGACTTTGGGCTTGCCAAGCTATTGGGCTCGGAGAGGAGCTATGTCACTACTCGTGTGATGGGAACATTTGGGTTAGTTGAGATCTCCTTTTTAAGCGCTAAACTGTATTTATTTTCCTGAGCAAATTAGGCTTCCATCTATGGCCAAGGACTGGGATGATAATTTCATGTTTCTGTTTTTGTAGCTATGTATCTCCCGAATATGCTAGCACAGGTATGTTGAATGAAAGGAGTGATGTATATAGTTTTGGGATTCTTGTTATGGAGATCATTTCAGGAAGAAACCCAGTTGATTACAGCAGACCTCCGGGCGAGGTTAGTATAATTATAAATAGTAAAGAAAAGAATACTTGTTGGTATTATCAGACTACTTCATATGCTTTTCAAGGTTGTGCATTTTTCTTTAATGTGTTTGTAGTGATTTTCAGGTCAATTTGGTTGAGTGGCTTAAAACTATGGTTGGGAACCAGAATTCAGAGGGAGTGTTGGATCCTAAGATGCCTGAGAAACCTTCTTCGAGAGCATTGAAGAGGGCACTTTTAGTAGCTCTCCGATGCGTAGACCCAGATGCGCAGAAGAGGCCGAAGATGGGGCATGTGATACACATGCTTGAAGTTGATGATTTTCCCTTCCGAGATGTACGTTATCAATTTCAGCGAACTAGTTAAAAACCTCTAGTTTAACTGCATCATGATTTTTTTTTCCAATTTCTTTGATATATTCCAGTTTGGGTTGTGCCATTTCCAGTCCATTCTGCCTTCTTTTTGTTTATCTCATGATTTTCTGATATTATATTATTTCCATTTTGTTGGGCATCTCCATTTTGATGTGTATCAGTAGTATACTAGTTTGATGCCTTCTGAACTTAAAACAGAATGACTACCACTGTTATTTCTCATATCTTTTTTATTTATACCTACAATGGGAGTTTAATGTTGACAAAATTTACAAAACTCATTGCAGCCTAGTCCATGGCACATTAATGCAGCAGTACATTCTCTATACCTTCAAATAATTTGGCAATCAATGTTCTATTTTTCTTCCTAGATCATGGACCCTTAGTTCCATCTTGGACTAACAAATGCTATTCTAGCAGGTCATTAATTTTTTTACTTTCGGGCTTCCATTTCTTTTTTATTCAAGGAATTAATTATATGTGCCTGTACTTTATCAGTTTTCCATTTCAAGTTGTATTGCCAGAATCCAAATTACTGATTCTTTTCCTCAAATCGAAGCAACACCTCTGTGGTAGATACATATAGCTACCATTTCATCAGTTCCTTTGTGGCATCTCCAACATAATTTTCTGTGGTAGATACATATATGGGTGTGTATGTATATATGCATCAAACACACATGAGTTTGTATCTGTGTTTTGGTGGGAATTCATGTTAGACATGAACTAATTGGTGTGCCCCTCTTGTGGGACCTACATGGCTTATTTCAGGAGCGTCGAGGAGGCCGAGAATCAGGATACACACATCGTGACGCTGTGCAAGAGAATGCAAAATCGACAGAGAAGCGAGTGACAGAGTCGGGTGATAGTAGCGGATATGAAAGCAACACTCATGGCCAGAGGGCAAGGTGGAAAAAGCAAGAAGGATAGCTGAATTATCAAGGTTCCAGTGTGAACAATTTGGAAGGTCTGATCTTCTTCCACTTATAAGATCAAGTAAATGGCAATTTGCCATCTTTCTTGTCTCCATCTATAGATGGCCTAAAGCGAATACCGAATACGATGTCTATATATGTTGTTGTTAGTTTATGCTATTTCTAAGCTTTATAGCACTTTTGAGCCTCTGCTCTATATACTGTCAATGATTTAATTTTCCTTATTGGAGTCCATTTCCTAAGAGAGTTTTTGTATCATGAGCTTTTTACTTCGTATCTTTGAGTTCATTATTGTTGTTTACCATTGGGAAGATTAAATTCTATCCTATGCTTTCATAATTCAGTTTCTTGTTTTTTTTCTTATCTTTTATCTGCTTTCTAGACTCTTCCATTTCCTTTTCTGCTTTCTACAGACTTTAGTTTCTTTTTCTGCTTTACAGACACACCTTGAATATGCTGCACTAAGGAAACGATATTCCATCATCATCAGTAGTACACAGGACCACCTATTATTTCAACTGGGATACTATAAGCCTTTCAGTCTACAATATAGCTACCTTCTTTTAGGTTAAAAAATAGATATTTCACTTGAATGAGAGGTATGAATGAATGCCTATAAACAACGGGCGCATTATCATTATCCTTCTTAAACTTATCTACAATCATTTTTCTTGTTGAGGGATAATGGAAATACTTGTCAAGTTGCCTACTCA
Source organism: Tasmannia lanceolata (assembly GCF_043159265.1). Taxonomy (NCBI): domain Eukaryota; kingdom Viridiplantae; phylum Streptophyta; class Magnoliopsida; order Canellales; family Winteraceae; genus Tasmannia; species Tasmannia lanceolata. The sequence continues at coordinate 6,027,205 of NW_027518721.1, forward strand.
CATTATCTAATGTCGCGGTATCTTTATTTGTATTAAAATTGGTGAGAAACAATAAAAAAAAAACTCATATTGAAGAAACTTGCTTTGTTTCATTGAAACTTGCTTTATTTCATTGAAAGATAGAAAATAAAAAAACCCGCATTGAAGAAGGGAATTAATCTCTTGTAGTTTACATGATCTTAACCTGAAACATCAATTAAAACAGATATTATAAAGTGAAGTTTAGGATGTCACCTACAAAACATTGACACGCAAAAGCTGAGAAACAATTCCAAGTTTCTCTAGTCAAATGAGAAAGGAGATTGAACCACAGTGCCATGACAGTCCATGGAAAGCAACAAGGGTGAGGATTAACTGTCGCAGTAAGTTTTTTTTCACTGATTAAAGATTTAGGCCCTCTTTTGGTTGCAGGTTTTTTTGGGAAAAGTTTGGAAAGGAAAAATATTTCTTAAATTTCCTACTTTTACACATGGAAAAACATTACATGACCCAACCCAATTCAAGAGGGTGTTAAAGTATAAAGGATTAAATAATGCCTTCTCCAACAGCTCTTTTGGAGTAACTGGCTGTTTAACATGGTATCAGAGCAAATGCCCGAGTTCAAACCTCCTTGATAGCAAAATTTACATGCAATGGCCAAACCCAAAAGAGGGGCCACATGTGCCACGTGCAGGCCAACCCTAAAAGAGAGGGACCACACGTGAGGAGGAGTGTTAAAGTATAAAGATTAAATAACGCCCTCGCTTAAGCTTTTGGAGTAACTAGTCGTTTACCTTCCATTTATGATGATATCCCTCTAAATTAATCATAGTCATATTATCTACCTCTAAATTGAGGAAAGAAAAAAATTTCCATGAGAAATGTTTTTCTTGCAATCCAAACAGGCCCTTAGGGAGAGTACTTTTCTACATGGTGTTGTTGGGTTCATGAGAACAGACAATGTTCACATGGGTGCTTTCTTACAGCAGAGGGCATTGTGTATGTGACTGTGGAGGAATGTCTGTGAGTGGGGAACCCATGCCAGTTGGAATTGTGTGTGGGTTGGGCAACTTTGGTCCCTCATCAATGAATTTGCAGCTGTGCTTTCATGGAAGAAAGTCATTAGAGAAACTTTTCATCATTTGGATTCTTCCCTTTGTTCTATGGCAGAATGGGTGGTGTTAGGCCCGAAATCGGTTAACAGATGTGACAGTGACGTAAGAGCCGAGCTGGAGGGCCCGAGGAGCTGAAGTGAAGGAAATAGAGTCCGGATGAACTGTGCTCTGCACAGAAGCAAACGAGGTCAGAATTACCGACCCGGAGTGTACTCCGAACAGGCCCTTCGACACTCAAGTCAGTATGAGCCGGAGTGAAGAGGGAGTTTTAAGAGTGGTGGGTGAGAATTCAATACCCTTATTTATGAGCTTTGGAAGCCCTTTTATAGAGAAAATTTGGGGTAGTTGGGGAGTTAATGCTCCAAGACAGGTGTCGACCAGCTATAGGTTCAGGCTCACCTACTCTGTGGTAATTACCAAACTACCCCTGCTGACGCGGGGTCTGCAGTGGGCCCCCCTAGAGACACGTGTCGGCAGCTAATAGGCTGGTCTGCGGTGGGCCCTCCTCTAGCCACATGTCGGCAGCTAGCAGGCTGCTGTATTTTTACACCCCATCAGGTGGTGATGAAAGAGGGCCACCCCAAACACCCTCTGTTGGCGGTTTGGATTTTTCTTTTACTTTTGCTTGAGAACTCTCAAAATGCATGATGTTGTGTGGATATATGATAAAGGGAAAAATGACTTCCCCTTTTGATTGTTTTCTAAAAAATGGCTGCATTTAGACCCTTCATTTTTTGAGGAAAGTACAAACAAAAGGGGTGGAAAGATCTCAATTGAATTGGTTGAGGCATTGTATCTCAACCTTGAGGTTGTAGGTTCAATCCCAGTTTACCTAGGCAAAAAGGGTGGAAATAACATTTTCCCTTTCATTAATGGTGACACGGATTCTCATGTTTCTTGATGAATCTATCTAATGTTTTTAGATGAGAGGGCGATATCTTTAAGTATATTCACTCTACGATATTACAACACTGACAGTGGGGTAGTTTAATATTAGATTTCAGCTCCTCATGAGTCATTGCAACCCCATCTTCATTCATTGCACATCACGGTACACATGACTGCCATCCGGATGATCCAGACCGTTCATCTGGTGGACCAGCCACCTGAGGCATGCGATGGGCCCAAGAACACTGTTTAATTTTTGGGTCCTATACGGCGACATGTATGTGTAATCGATACCGTTGATCTTCTAAATTATCATGTGTTGATCTATGTGATCATCGTCCCATGGTGAGTGGAATGATAAAGGCCTACGAAAAATCAAGGGCTTGGTGGAACCCTGAATGAGGACGCATGAAATCAAGGCCACAATTGATTTTATCTGCCCCCTGTGAGATTGGGTAATGGTGAATATATTTCTCCATGAATAGGAGTATGGAATTTCACCAAAAAAATTCTATGTTATACGAGATTTGCTAGGCAATTTGGCGGAAAGCCATTTTGAAACCCACTTTTGCAGGAGAGAACAGCCACCTCAGATGAATTAAATAAATAAGACAAAATCTGCTAAAAAGTGAGCCTGTGTGGCTGTGTGGCTGCTCTCTCCTGCAAAAGTGAGCCGTGAAATGGCTTCCCACAAAATTGCCTAGCAAATCCTATGTTTTTCATTACAGAATTAAACTCTTATGGGTAATCCTGACAATGGACAAACTTCTGCCACACCACTTTTTTTTCTGCCACAGCACCTATGTGAAGCTGTGAGAATAAAAAACTGGGTTCCTACTTAGCTTTTTCTCTAAGTATTTCCTTTGATCTTTAATTCTTGTGGTCCTATGCATGTGACCAGCTATCAGGAGAAGAATTACAATAGATAAAACTAAGAAATGCCACTTTGACCAATTCCAGGTTAAATATAGGATAGATTCCCTAGTAAAACTGGGAGAAAGTTGAGCCGCAATTCAAGAGAAATTCATGGTGGGCTCTCTTTATTAGGATTCAATCTAGTAGCAGAAATTAAAGCACAGAGTCTGTTTTCACCTTCATTCAAGTCCTTTGTTTTTCTAATCCTCAATTGAAGATTAAAGGCTTAGTTGGCAGTTTGTTTAGTCCCAATCTATCATAAAGCCCTGGCTTGTTTGTTGGCATTTGTATTCGTAGTACATAACCCAGCGCATTTGATTGAGTGGAGCAAATGCTGAGCAGATATATTTGAATCTACAGTACATATATATCCAGCTGTAACTCAATTAAATCAAAGGGGACAAGATGTCCCACCAATGCAAAACTATATGGAAAAAGCTCCAAAGCACCTCAAGCCCTCACCCATTATACATCAGGTGATATTATTGAACCAGACCCCAAATGCACCTAGCCACTAACAAACAGTAACAGGTCTAGATTCTGAACACTTGCTAGGTTCCTCATTGTTATCGAAAATGTGCTAGGAAATAAAAATGAAAATGATAACACTTGGTAGGGACGGAGCCGGCATGGTGGGGTGGGGTGCGGAGGGGAGGGGGGGAGGAGGCGGAAGAGGGGGTCTTATATAGTGAAAAAATTTCACTATATAAGACCCCCTTGAAAAATTTTCAGATTTTTGTAACCCCTGTATTATAGCATTTGTTTCGTAATCCCCTCTAAAAGCAACTGAAGTTAATGCTAAATTCTCGTAAATCCCTTTTTTATAGCATTTTTCTTTCTTAACTCTCTCTCTTGACCACTAAAGTTTCCTTTTCTACATCAACAGCGAGAAAAAAAATCTGAAATGGTTTGGGGGCCAAAAGTTAAATCAAAAGAAAAGATTTTATGTGGCTTGTGGCCGTATCTATTTTTCAAAAACGACTGAGATGGGATGATCCAAATAGTTCAAGGGGTGTTACTTGACGTCGCTTTCCTTAAGACAATATTTGCCCCCACCAGTTAAATATTTGATGTAGAAAGGGGATCTGCGAGCTCACTCCAAGATACATTGAAGCCTGGTAGAAATATTCTACTAATACTTGTTGATGCTAAGCAAAAGCGGAGGCCAAAATGAAATGCCTTTGGGACATAATAAGTCCTTGATAAACTAGTTACTGTTTTTTGCATAATAGATAGAAATTTGACAAAATAGGAGAACACAGGAACTTTGGCAGACTTTAGTAGAAAGCTTTGGAATAGGATACCACAATGGAATTCCATACGGTCGTGCAGATGGCAGGTTTTTGGGGTGACTTTTCTGTTTGAAAATCACTCATTTCTGGCATCTTATCAACATGGGCAGCATATCTGACCGTTAGATCGCCCCAGATCATGATCTACGGTTCAGATCAGCTCCGAAGTGACTGTTGGTTTAAATAAAGGGAGATGATATTTTCACCCCCTGCATTAAGCATGTGCTCCCCTTATAAGGTGATTTGACGCAAACAGTATGCAACTTTAACGCTTTTTTACTTCAAATCTCCTTATAAGGGGAGCGTATGTGAAATGCTGGGGGGGGGGGGGGGGGGGGCGGGGGTGAAAATATCTTCTCTCTAAATAAAACTATGTGCTCCACCGTAATAGTTAGATCATGACCAATAGCCATTCTATGGCTCTGATCGCACCCGATAGGCATTTGATCTCTGATACGCGATTGGTCGGATTCCAACGATCTAGATTGTACCCAATCGGACACCGACCGTTACCACACGATCTTACGCTCAAGATCACACCCGATCAAGCACATTGGAGCACATCCAAGCACAATCCTATGGTCCGAATCTCAGCTACTCAGAATCAATCACTATCTGATTGCACCGTTTGATCTAGATCAAGATCAGCATCTCATATCGAATCTGAAAAAATTAACCAAAGTGCGCCAAAATCCGCCTTCCAGCTCAAGCCGCGCGTACGCACCCTCCATTGGTCCCATCTTTTGCAAAATCCACATGTGCCACAGAAGCGAGAGAGAGAAGTGGAATGATGTTTGATAACCCCTCTCCACCTTTTTCATTTTACAACATGGACTAATCTTTAGGTTCCAGTCCCACAACACTTCTACTCCCTTTTCGACGAACCGACCGTAATTTCTGTTCCTGCAGTAACTATATTGGCTTGGCTAAATGATCCAGACCACCTTGCTACCACTTGCAGCAATACAATGGACAATCAGCTATGATTCACCATGTTTTTTTTTTTTTTTTTAAATTGAAAAATATATTCATATCAGCAAAAATTTCAATGGGACCGGTAGTCCCACTAGATTTACAGAGTATGAAGTGCCCATTAGTATTCTCCTTGACCCAGAAGAAAAACCCATTACCCTTTACATTACCCGATAGCCTCAATTGTATCGAATCCAAAAAAAAGTGCAATATTGTGAGGCCCACCAAGTCAAGATCGTGACCTGCCACATCACACAGACTTCTCCACCACATTACAAATTCGATTTTCAAAAATCCGGCTCGAAAGCCCAGAGCTATTGTGCGCCCCTAATCATGCACGATAGCCAACCATCCAACAACACCGTCGAATCTCCAGCGGCCCCTACACCTCGTACCACCACCAAACCCGGTGGGTCATCCTCCTCGTCGACAACCACCTCCTTCTCCACGCTCACCACCTCCCGTCCCTCCTACAACTCCTCCACAAAAATCATCTCCGTCGGAGAGTCGAGCCGCCACCACCGTCATCAAGAAACCAGCAACCTCCATTGCCACTGGCCATCATGCCTGTCCTCAAGCCACGACCTACAATCTTGATTCTGACAACCACAGCCTCCTACGGCCAAACCCAGCAACCATATTGCTAAATCCGACGATCCACAGCCTCCCAGATCCCCCACGGCCTCCACGGCCTTGCACCACCTATAGCCAGCCTTCCAAAGCATCAGGTCCAGCAACCCACGGCCTTTCATGGCCTCCGGCAACCTCCACGGATTTCCTCAACTCCAGATCCAGCTTCGCGACCTCCATGGCATTCAGCCTCCACGGTCCCAGATCTTGCCTCCACAGCCCTAGATCTAGCCACTACGGAAGAGCCATACTCCAGATCTGGCCTCCACGGTTCCAACTTCGGCCTCCATGGTTCATCTTTTGCCAGCAATGAGAAAGAGAGGGCGAGATTCAAAAGAGAGAGAGAGAGAGAGGATTGCCTCCCTCCCTAGGGCATCCGTCAACCTAGGGAGGGAGTGTTTCTAAATTGCCTTTTTTTTCGCCCAAAATCACCCGCTTCAACAAGAGAGGGAAAATTCAGTTCCCTTGTTTTGATATTTTAGCTATGATTCACCATGTTCTATGACTGAAGTCGAATCCACCCATCATTATGGTCCCAGCAAGTTCTGAAGCAAAACCAATGGGCTCCTATTTTTTTTCAATGATACCCGATCGGACGGATGGGACGGGTTCCTACGTAACCAGTCATCCATAATATAAAATAAATCATTTTCTTCTTTAGTAACTCTACTACCAAGGGCTATAGTCATAGTGATCCTCCAATCCAACTACGTTACAGAACGATGTGTTTCCATTGATACTCGAACCACACCCTCCTTAGCCAATCAATCGGCATCCTGATTTGCTGATCGGACGGATGGGACGGTTCTTACGTAACCAGTCATCCATAATATAAAATAAATCATTTTCTTCTTTAGTAACTCTACCAAGGGCTAGTCATAGTGATCCTCCTATCCAACTACGTTACAGAACGATGTGTTTCCATCGATACTCGAACCACACCCTCCTTAGCCAATCAATCGGCATCCTGATTTGCTGACCACCTCAAGTGCACAAAGTCCACGTGAAGAGGAAGGCACAGGTTGCATATTTCAGCAATCATGTTAGCCAACTCCCAAAGATCCTGTGCTTTGTTACTAGCACACTAAATGGCATTTGATGAGTCCCCTTCGATAATTAATGGGGGTAAGCCTTTGTTTTACAAACACTATTGCAAACCCCACAAAGAGCCCTCGCTTCCTCCTCATTTGATCCCCATACCCCGGCTAGGCTAAAGAAGGAAAATGGAGTGTGGTCATCACAGCTGCAAAACAAGTCCCCAATCTCGACTCAGCCCGGATTCCCTTTTGATAGTCCATCTAGGGGGGGGGGATGACATTTGGGAGCCACATTGGTTTTTGATTCTGTATACACCCATTTGTAGTGTTGCAATAAGTAACAAACCCATCTCAGATTCTTCACAGAAAAAGTTTAGATGGGATTATTAGCAACTTGAGCCTACTGTTTCTTCTTTTATTTTGCTGATATTATGACAAGTAACAGCTCGTAAGAAGCCGAATTCCAGACTCTTATTAGTCAATTTCCACAATCCCAGATACAACCATTATTTTTCTTTCCTTCTTATGTACAAATCCGAGTTGAAAAAAAAAAGAGGACCTTCTCATCTGCAGAGGAACACTTCAAAATCTGCACAAAATTGCCCAAGGGCCAAATACATTGAGAACAAAAAAATTTCAAGTGTTTGAGTTTATGCCCCAGGAAGATAATTCTGAGATCACAATCAAACCTCTCTCCTCTGTTGCCTAATGTGCTGGTACCTCCAGCTCCCCTGCCAAATTGGACCTTTTTTTGGGCTCCATTACGAATGGGGTCTCTCCATCTCTGTCATTGTAACCACTGTTACTACTCCCGCTACCCTCTCTAGCCGCCTTCTCCTTCACCTTGAAGTCATCCAAGCTACGGAATTCTTCCCTGAGCAGCCTATCCAATTCTGGATGCCTCTTCAGAGGTTTCTTTTGGTCACGTGCCCCACGGTAGTGGTGGAAAGCCCTGCCAAACCAGCAACAATAACAATAATACCATAAATATAGTGGCAGCAGCAAAAGAAGTGGTGGCAATTGTTAGCGGTACTAACAGTCCTAGTCGCAACGGCATAGATAAGAGTATAATACTAACCATTCAAAATAATAATAATAATAATAATAACAAATGGCAAGAGGAAAGCAGAGAGAAGGGACTGACATGAGATATACTCAAGTTGCTTGTTTTAAAGTTTGGAGAGACATTATCAACATAAGAGACATGTGAGTAGATAATAGTAGGTGGTTGGTTGGGAACGGTAATATACTTTTTGCGCGACAAATGGTATGACAGATGTCCAAGGAGATCACTATTAACTGGAATGATTCCATATCCGATCTATATATTAAGGATGTTCTAAATAATAATGGAGATTGGAATCTTGGAATTGTTGAAGGTTACCTTGATAGAAATAACATTGATTAATATCATCTATTAATATCTAGATTAACTCTAAAGACGACAAGTTCGTCCGATGCCCTTCCGATAATGGATCTTTCTCTATTTAGACGGCGCTGAGCTTGATTAGGGATGTTGTAGAGCCAAAGGATTGGGCTAAGGCTATATGGGACTTCATCCCTACCAAATAAGCACCTTTATGAGGAGGAGGATGCATAAAATTATTACAATAGATGCCAACATCCAAGATAAACTTATAGCCTTTGCCTCTAAGTGCAATTGTTGTGATGAAAGCAGCATTGAAGATATAAATCATCTCTTCATCGAAAAAACTATGGAGGTACTTTTCTAACGTCCATGACATTCCTTTTATTTATCTTCAATCTTTAGAAGGTAGGCTCTTACAATGGCTTAGAATTTCAAAGAACACTAATTCTTTTTTCAAGTTCATTATTAAAATTCTTCCTTCCATATTGCTATGGGAAATTTGGAAGAAGTTCGGTCGAAAGATGGAAAACAATTATTGTAATGGAACTCACATAAGGTGCAATGTGGTGCATTGGTTACACCTTTTAGTTAAAGAGTTCAAACCAATTAGAAGATGTAGCTTCATGGAAAACTTGGCTCTAACACAACTAGAATTAGAGGAAAGCCCTTAATTGATTCTATGTATTGCAAGTTGGGACCGCTGGTCCCCAATGTAATTTCCATAGTATCAATAAAATTGTCAATTTTCAAAAAAAAAAAAAAGAATTAGAGGAAAGCATCATCCCTAATAAAAATCATGACGGTGTTATGGTGCATGCCACCTGCTATCGGTATAAAATAAATATTAATGGGGCGTCTAAAGAGAACCCTGGTTTGGATAGGGGAGGAGGCATTGTTAGAGACTCGTTGTAAGGTTGCTTTTGCTCCTTGTTAGATATGACAAGTAGTGGTGTGTGTGTGGTTTTTTTTTTTGGGGGGGGGGGGTTGTATATGGGCTTTTGCGGGTCCATTAGGTGAGGTGGATGCAAAAGAAGCAGAAGTACGTGTTGTGTACCAAGGATGGGTGCAACTCGGGTCGGGTTGAGGCCAACCCGAAATAGCACCATGTCAACCCTAACCAAACCCGACCCGACCCCCAACCCAAGGATGGCCAACCCGAACCCGAAACCAAACCCCTAACCCGACCCTACCCGACCCGAATTCCAACCCGAGGAGAGAAGACGACAAAAAAAAATGAAAACAAAAAAACAAAAATGCTAAGACGAGAAAACTTACCTGCGACCGTGGCTTGTAGTCTTCTTTCCTCCTTATTCTGGTTTGGGTTTAGGATTAGAAAGCTTTGCATATGCCATTGTTGTACGTCGAAGGAGGAGATAACTTCTGTGGGATTTTGTTTTTCTCAAGGAGGAGATAACTCAGACTTTTTTACAGTTTATAAAAAGGAGAGAGAGTAGCCTTTTTTACAGCTCATCAAAAATAAACAGCTGGCAGGCTGCAGTTATGGGTTTTACTTTTCCGTAGTGGGAGACAACTGGCGTAATTAGGCAAGTAAACCAAAAGTCTCAAATCATTTATGACAGTTCTAACTATATACGAAAACAATAAAAAAAAGGACAGTCTCCCTCCAAGTCCCCACTGTAATTAGTAAAAATCGGTTAAAAAAGAGAAAATACCTCGGGTTAAGAGTCGGGTCGGGTTGCCAACGCCTCGACCCTAACCCAACCAGAATTAAACTCGGGTTGCCATTTTCCAACCCGAACCCTAACCCGACCAAGCATCAACCCAACCCGAGCAAAAAACCGGGTTCGGCTTGAGCCCGCCCAAGTTGCACCCCTAGGCTTAATAGACTTCAAAAGCCACCTTGGAGATTTGATAGGATCTTCGATGAGATTTTTTATTGGGTGGGAGACTCTGGTGTTTAGGCATGTAAGTTGGTCTGCTAATGAAGTGGCAGATAGCCTTGCTAGAGCAGGAGTTCCCAAGGAATCTTTGGCACTGTATGATTCTCTTCCTCCATAATTTGGCATTTCTGGTATATCAAGGGGGAAGAAGATGACTATAAGGGATGTTTTTAGAAGCCGCTGGAATATTCTTCCGGGAGCCCTTGAGCTTAAGCTATCGTCGGATTTCTTCTGTGTTTGTGGATTTAACCTTGAGAGCGGTTATTAGGGCCTTTTCTTTCATGTTTAGATAGCGGTTACTCTGTTTTGGAAGTCTTCGAATCTCTTGGGGTTTTTAATCCATGCTGCCGTAGATCCTTGTTTTCGCTCGGCCAAGAGGCCAGTCTGGTTAGGCCCCAATGGCCCCCTCCCCGATCGCACGCGGGCTCGCTAGGAAGTATTGAAGATTGGGATGCCAGAGGGAGGAGGTTGAACTTTGGGGCTAGGAAGGCCCCTGGTATTAGAGCGGTGGAGTACAATCGCAAGCCGTTTCCAATTGGTAATGACTGGATGTGCTTAAAATGTAATTACAAAAATTTTGGATCATGTATCATATGCAGAAAATGCTCGGAATCTAAAAACAGAGGGAACCCCAATTTAGTGTGGAGGCCCAGAAATATCCAAGTCGCCATCCATGATGATATACTGGCTTTGGACATCCCAACTTCTATGGTGGAGGAAAGAAAATGAGCCTTAAGAGCTGCCTCATTGGGAGTCTGAAATCTGGCTCCTGGCTCTTAGAAGATGTATGGGATTGGGCCAAAAAGTTCTGGGGTCTTCCGAAGTTGCAGAAGCCCTTCTCTATTAACCCAGTGGATATCCTATTTCGTTTTGAATCCGAGGTCCAGGCCACCTCTATCCTTCGGCGTGGAGCTGATGCTCTTGGGGGATATCTCTCTTCTCTTCAACCCTGGTTCCTGGCATATAATACGGGTGCTAGAACCATTCGGTTGAGATTCTATGATATCCACCTTCAAGCGTGGTCTTCAGCTATGGTGGAGATCCTTAGTCTTCATCTGGGTCAAGTCCTCGAGACTTAGCTTTTTGGCAATCATAATCATTGTATGGCCTTTCTTCGACCTTGGTCATTTCCCCCTTTTGAAAATCGATCCCTCCATCCATCAATTTAAGGGTAGATTCTACCATTTATTCGGTGGGAGTTAAGGTAGCATCCGAGGATAGTATTAATTCATTGGCTTTGTTGGTGGTGGAAGAATCTAGCAGTAAAGACAATTTGGCTGTTTTTTAGGGCTCCGGCCAGCTGTCCCTCGATAAAGGTCCACCGGCGGTGGTCCCTTCACAGGAAAAGGTGGCAGCGGACAATTCTGACCTCGGTAGGGAGCCGTTGGTGGACCCCGCTTTGAATTTTGAATTGCTCAACTACCTGTCTGTCCCCACTGACATCCCACTTGGTCTGTCAGAAAGTAGGGAGGCTATGGTGAGGGGATCTGAGTGTTAGCCTGATGGAAGGATCGCGCCAACGTCATTAATTTCCGCCCCACGTGGCATGAAAGGAAAGCAAGAAGGAAAGATATTATGGACTCCTTTTTGTTAAGGTCAGCTAAGGAGCTAAAGTCTTCAAAAATAAAAAATGGGTTTCTTAAGGAAAGCAAGAGTTACGTTGAAAAGCGTATTCGCACAGGTAAAGGTAAATCAAGTAGAAGACTTGGGCAGGATGCTTGCCTCTTAGCCACCCGAGGTGGCCTCTCTGTATTGAACAGTAAGTGTATGTACCGAAAAAATGAATTCAGGAAGAAAAAACTTAATCCCGAACCTCTGCAACTCCTACGAGCTTTTGATAATTCGCCTAGCCCAAGTATTGCCGGTAAGGAACGGCCTCAAGGCGTAACCAATGGCACCAATGGTGACTCTAGCTTGGAAGATGGGGACCTAGATCTTCTGAAAAAACTCAGGTATAACGAAAAATTGGCGAGAAAGGAATCGCCTACCCAAGGTATCACTAAGTCCTCTTAACAAACAATGGATAAAAGAAAGGGAAGAATCTAGTCGTAGCTCGGGTACGTCTCCTAACCCGTCCAAGATGAATAGTGAGGAAGAGCTTCATACGCCTCTCCTTAATCTTCCCATTTTTAGTAAGATATTAGAAAAGGAAAGGCACACCCGAAGGCGGTTGTGGGAAGAGGAGAAACAATCGGCAATTTTAAGTTCGGAAAATAGGCGCATCAGCGTGGTTGCTGATGCTGGTGTTTTTTTTTTTTTGAAAGATGACATATTTTTATTGATACTATAGTAATTACATTAGGGACCAGGAGTCCCGCCCGACATAAGATAGTATCAAATATAGCTAGCCAGGGCATACCCTGAACTAGAGAGCCTAAACCAAAAACTAGATTTTTCCTTTCTAAATCTTGTCATATGCAGATTATATACTTCCCCAATCACGCCAAACCAAATACCTTATAATATAGTCATTTTAGCCTTCATCCATCAGTTGTCTCCACCACCATACCCCCAAAGTCAATTAATAGGAACATTTCCCAAGTTCATCCAGAAAGCTTTGAAAGAGGGGAGACGGCAAACCCATGCGAATTGCATCCGGATTTCTTTCCAGGAAGCCAGGGGATGATCGAATGTCAATTTCTCCCTCTAGGTAAGAGATGGCCGCCTCTCTCGACGCCACCCATAGTCTACTCCGCCGTCTCCTATCCTCCAGCGAAGTTCCAGAGATAACATGAAACATGTTAGTGATTGCTAACTCTTCATCAAAAACCATTCTTCTTATCTTATGAAGTACTAAATTCAGCACCATGATTTCCATGAAAAGATTCCTCTTCCTCCCTCATGGACAAGAGGATGATTCCTAGGGCATAAACTCCTGGCACTCCATCTTTACTAACTTGTATACAGCCTTACGAAAGCTTTTCAGCTAGGGTTTTGTCAGGGGGGATCTAATCCTAAACCAAGTATCCCAAAGAAACTTTAACGGAGACTAGTAATAATTACATTTATTCGAGCCATCCCATCCAGGGAGACCTGCGCACCTTCCTAAGATGGGAGTTAAAGGCAGGAACATCAAAAGAAGTAACATTTCCTTGACCTTCCGCTTATGACCACGGAAGATTAATCGTGGGATGGGCCAATCCTTCCCGATTTAGCAAAAGATCTTAGGATCTTAAGCAACCTATTCGTCCTTGATCCAGAGATCGAAGCCAGTGCATTCGCCAAGTGATTCATCTTTTTATTGTGATGAGAGTGAGGCCACTTTGCCGCCGACTTTAAACCATTATAGACTCTAGCAGGCCTTTTTATACAAGGCAATTTAGATGTGAAATATGGTCAGCGAATTGGAAAGCCTAATGACTCTAGTGGAATCTCTAACGGAAAGGGTGTATTGATACTGCCTGACTCAAAGGATTCTGGACATCGTGAGCCGGAGGGCTTTAACGATTTCTTAGCAATAGGAGATGTATTTGGTATCTCATACCAAGAGGACCTAGAAAAGACTAAAGAAATGTTTCTAGACATGGAAGCCAGAGCTGCGAGGGAGAAAAAAGAAAGAGCCAAGGAGGTTGAAATGGAATCCGGAATATGACTTTGAGGGACCTTAGCTCAAGTGGTTAGTTATTTGAATCGCATTAGTGAGGCTTTGTTTACTAATTTCCTAAGTACCTGGGTAACCTGAGTTCATTAGTTATGGAGCATTGTAATTGTCTATTAGTTGAGTCTTCCTAGATATGGTTATGTTTGCTGTTTTAAATTATTAATATAGGCAGGAAGGAAAATGGGATGTTCAAAGGGGAAGTTGGGTATTTTGTTAGTTAGATTGTGGAACCCAGGAAGTTGGCCTCAGTTCTGTTGGTTGGTGTCAAGGTGATACTTTAGAATGGTGGATTGGAGAGACGGCAGGAGTAAGTAATTGTCCCACATAACATCAGATTCCAGGTGCGCCGAGGAAAGTATTAGATTCTCAATAGCTTGAGAGACCATGGTCTTTCGCTTGTCGAGGCAGTGTTGGCTGGATGCTCTTCTTCGCTGCTATTAGTTAAGGAATGTGGTGGATGTAGTTGGAGGAAGATGATGGGTGTAGGTTGAAATGATCGTAATGCAGGACAGTTGGCTCGGCACGGTCGGAGATAGCTTCTTTTTGAATTGATTGGTGTAAGACTTGCATACGACATGGTTCAGAAAGATAGGGCCCAGTTTTTGTTGTTTATACTTAGTCTTTCTGGCTTAGGGTATGCCCTGGCTAGTTTTACTTGATACTATGTAATGCCAGGTGGGACCCCTGGTCCCCAATGTAATTATTATAGTATCAATGAAAATATGTCAACTTCCAAAAAAAAAAAAATTTGGCATTTCTCTATGTAATTGTGTTTTTTCTATATCTCTGTACTTACCACCTCGGTCTTCTTGGTTTCATTTCAATAAAAGTTGGCTGCCTATTAAAAAAAAAAAGTTTTATTTTGCTCTTGCTCATTTCTATGGTATATCTTAGAATGTGGTTACTTTATGCCTCATCAATATTTGGATTGAATATGATAACCAGGTTCTAGATAATCCTGTCAAAGGCAACAATATGCATCCATGGACTATCTATTATTTCTCAAAGATAAATTGTCCCTCATTTTTAGTACGAATTGCTTCATATCTCACAAGTATAGAGAAGGGAACTTTGTTACGGATTCGTTGGCCAATCATGCTTGTTTTACCAGATTTAATTCAACTTTTTGGAACTGACTGGATCTCCCAAGAGACACGAGAGGGGCTTGTAAGATGTGATCAACTCGGTATTCCTAAAATTCAAGTTAGATAATTATTTTATATTGTGGTATAGTTCTGTTGTGGATTTTTTTACTAATTTGGATGGGTTCCAGAGGCAAGGTGGCATGCCCTACTCTTGTACTTCTTTTATTTATATCAATAAAAATTCAGGTGCCGCCCCAGGTTCCTAGAAAATTTTTGGGTTAAAAAAGGACTGGCACGAGAAATGAAAAAGGTTTCCACGGTCCAGACATGAGGATGTTACTTAATCAAATGTTTGATTGTTGAAGATCCCACTGACAACATTGGTTTTAAAGAATTACCCACTTGAAATTCTATTGAGCAATGGGGCTTTTGAGATCAAGTTCAATAATGAATCAGTTCATTTGATTTATGTAAGTCATACGATATTGTATACGATAACACCTGTCATTCTAGGTGTAACTAAGTTAACAAGCATTTCAAGTTATTCCAAATAACAATCTTTAGTACTAAAATTTGGTCTGAAATGGGATGACTATTTCAATATTTTTAGCACTAATTTAAAAGCTCGATTACTAAAAGTAATGATGGTGATAGCAGCGACCATTGAGACCTAAAGGTATAAATTTTGTTTTGTTTCGTCCTGAAAATCGGAACAGAAACAGGTTCTGTTTCATTTCAGGAAGAATTTCGTCTTGTTTCGGGCCATTTCGGCCGACAACACCTACAATGTTTTTAAAAATTTATAGTTTTACCACCAAACGTCTATTTTTTGTTCTTTACCATTTTGCCCTTATTTTTTAGTCCTTTCTGGCTGTTTTATAGCCGTTGGAAGGGTATTTTCCGTCTTTTTTCATCCACAAACAAAAAAACCTCTACATATAAGCCCTCTCTTTTTTCCTACTTCTATCACCCATCATTTATCTCTCATAAGCATACTAATCCCTACTCATCTCACTTCCTCTACTACTTTCTCTATGATTTGGCCGACACTTGAATTTATTGCCGACACCATGGTTTAAAATTTCGGTTTCGGTAACCGTTTCGGACCCCACCGAAAACCAAAATTTATGTCCGAAATTTGGTTCGAAATTCCGGACCGAAATTTTGTAACGCTTTTTTTTTTAATAAATAATGGCATTTAATCGAAATTTTGGACCGAAAGTTGGTAAACGGCGAAAAATGAAATTTCGGTTTCGGTCGAAATTTAAAACCATGTTCGACACGCGTGTCATGTCGTGTCCGACACGACACCCGTGTCCACACTCCTTTAGACACTTTTAAGTGTATTGCTAGAAGTGTCAGTGACTTTATATGTATGTATGAGTATGAGTGTGACACTATTTGTAGATATTTAGGGGTTGCCATGTTAGATACCTCATATCCGTGTTGAAACTAGGCACACGAACCCGTGTCCATAAATCATGATTATATGTACTTTCTATTTTAGGCGTGTCCCCATTTCTAAATTTTGGGAGTTCGCCGTGTCCGACATTCCGTGTACGTGTCGACTTGTATTTTCAACATCCAAAGGCTTGGAAGTGGAGGATCCAGTAATCATTTCTTCACAATTCACAATAGTATAACCAATCCTAGAACCTTGTGTTTGTGGTAAGGATCCATGAACCTTGTCTAAGGGGTCTCGTGTTCAATTCCCACAGGGTTTGGTACCAACCGCCCCCTTCTTCACAATTCACAATAGTATAAATACACATATACATATACATACATATTCAAAAGTGGTACCCCGTATACTTGTGTCTTGTATTCGTTTGGATTTCTTTTTTACTTTAAATTTAATAATCATAGTTTACGTTTAGATTTAAACTCATTTGAGTTGGTGAATTTCACTAGCGACCCAATTAGCCTAGATCACCTTGATGTATTGATGGATTGGATTGCAGATGATGACTCCGTTGTTTTCAAAACAGGCGATTTAGGTTGGAAAAATGTTGAAGATCCTACCGGTGTTGCTGCCGCAAACGACGAGGGTGAGGACATCGATCTTGATGATGTTCCTAGAGATGGTGGTAATGATGAGGGATACCACTTCAATGAGTATGATTATCCTGCTCTTGACAGCCCATAGAAGGATTCAGAAGATGACGTAAGTATGTTTGTCAGTTAATTGATGAGATGTAACTTGTAATTTTTTTATGTATTGCAATAAATTTAATGTTTTAAGTAATAAAATGTGTTTTTAAAAACTTGGTTTGTATAATTGTTTCTTATATTTTCTAGCAATTTTTTATTTTTTGGATTTTTTAAAAATTTGTAACTACTAAAACAATTTCTCTTGTCGTAGCATTTCTTCCGAAAAGAAACATTGAAATAGCCATGGTTTTAAATTTCGGTTTCAGTCCCTACCGAAACTGAATTTTTTTTCAAATTTCGGTCATTTCAGCCGAAATCCAAACATAAATCCAAAATTTCAGATTTCGGCCAAAATTTAAAACCATGGAAATGGCCGAAACACCGAAACATTCCTTTCCACTGACCAAAATGAAAACAACGAACGAAATGGAATTGACAACTTAGATGAAGACGGTAATCACTCTAGTTTGCAATATTCATAATGGCAGCACTGGCATGGTGATACTAGAGGCAGTTGGGGTGGTGGTGCTCTTAGAAGCAGGAATTTTCCCTCATGGATTTCGCTCCTACCCCGGAACCGCAATTCCGACCTTCTTAGCAAGGAGCTTCAGAGGAGCATGACGCCGTGACGCTCCCAACCTATTGGTGCCTCCATCTATGCTGGTATTTTCGAAATATGGTGCATCAAACTCCTCCAACTCTTCAAAGTACTTCGTTGGAGGCTTAGAGCAATCACAAAGGCGTCTTAAGAAGGCACGAGGACAGAGGACATGAAAATGAAGATGATTAGAAATTACTACATTTTGATGTGCTTAAAGTTTGAAAGATATATATGAAGATGATTAGAAATTATTATTTTTAATGTACTTGAATTTTGAAAGACATATAAAGAAAATATTGCATAAACACTCCTATGGCGCTCCCAACCTTACTCTTCTAGACCCCACGCTTCCCTGCCCACACCCCCGCACGCGCTTCTTGCTTCTAGGACTGGTGAGAGCCGTAACTATGGCAAAAATAACTGTTTTTTTACAGCCGTTACCGAACACGAGATAGAGAGGTCATGGGTTGTGGCAGCGATGATGGTGAAAAAGCAGCAACAGTGATGGCAATACTAGTTGTACAAGTATTAGTGCAAGTGGTTGTAGTTATGAGAAATCACAAAATAGAAAGACGAAGAGTTATTTTAATAAGAAGCATGCACAAAGTGGTAAAAAGAACCACTCACATCACAAAATAAATAACAGCAATGACAAGAATTACCAATATTTTTCAAGGCCATAAAGGTTGCCCTTCTTGTAGAATTCTAAAGCCAGCTGTTCAAAATCCTCGTACAAATCTTCTTTGAATTGCTTCTCCAACCCATAACTGAAAAAGGACCCCAAAGAAACCCACAAAGTGCAGTTTTAGATGAGTAAAAGTGGGCAGCGGAGAAAATACATGTAAGAATGAAAAATACACACTAATTAGTTAATTTTCAAACGTAGAATGTTTGAAAATGGAGCCGACCCCAACTAGTTTGGGACAATGGCTTGATTGAGTTGAGTTGAATTGAGTTGAGAATGTTTGAAAATGGAAAGATATGGGAGCTAAACCTGTAAAACCTGAAAAGGCATTCGATTCCATAATTATACTTAGCAGCTGCATCTTCCAGTGCTAGCTTCTGGAACTCATTATACATATTAAGGTAAAACATGTTTCTGAGAAAAAATGACCAAAAGCGATACAGCGTGTTCATTTCCTGCATATACAATAGCAAGCAGATATTTCACTTAAACATAGGCCAAGAAAAGTATACCTATAAAACAACATGATAATGTAGTGCAAACCAAAGGGTTCGTAGTTTAATTTGCGGGAACTTTGGAGCATAAATTAGGATTTCAATTCAACCTAGGCAGCAACTTATATTACAAAAACAGAGTAAACATCAAATAAAAAATAATAACAACTAGGGTTTTGAAGAAAATCATAACCATTGAATTCTTTAATCAAATAGAAACCAATTCAGGTCATGCAAGTTCCATATATCAAGCCCATAAAAACAGATAGCTAATGAATATAAATCAGATCTTAAATAATTTATCTCAAAAATCAGATAGAGGAAATAAACCTAACTATGGCTTAAAACAATACCTAAAGGAGAAGGGAAATGGTTGTACGCAACGGGATCATGGTATGATGTTATCACGGGCAAGGGTTGTAGGAAAGGGTTAACACAAAGCGTATGGGAAAATAAGTGGAATAGGTTAAGGAATGTGTGGGAAAGGAGGAATGATGAGACGGATAAAATGAGGAGAGAAATATAGGGGGATATAACAAGAGAAGGGGGAGGGGGAGAGCTAGAGAGGAGAGAGTATGGTAGTATATAAGAGTAGCATGTCGTTTAATTGAAGGTGAGAGCTAGAGAGGAGAAAGAAAGAGAATGATGGAGGGTGATGCTCCCTGTGAGTGAGTGAGAGAGAAGGGTTGCAACCTAGTAGCTGAGAGAAGAAGAGAGGAACTGAGGAAGAAGAGAAAGGAGAAGAGAAGAAGAGAGGAAGAAGAAAATGAGCATGGATCTACAGTAGTGGGTCATGGGTAATGGGTAACTATAATGGTCCATAGGGATTGATGGAGACATCCCTCACATCTAGGATCAATAAAAGGCAACTAAAATACTAAAATAAACCCTATATAAATAATAAACAAGATGTCCATCAAATAATCATAAATAAAAATAACACTAAGGATGCTACATCACATAAAATATAATTTCAATATTAGCAGTGAAATGAAAACAAAACCACCAAAGACAAACTTAAGTTGGTAAACTATAACAACATAGTGGCTAAGGCAAAAAAGGAGAAACCACGTGAGGCTTTTTTTTTTTTAATAGTTGCAAACTTGTAAGGCTGCAAACTTGTCTTTTTTTCCTAGCAACAAGAACAAAACAAGGCCAAGCTTCCATGTTGTGTGATATGTTGTGATGCGTAGATATGAGCTTACTTCCATAGATAGTTATGCTGGGTGATAAGTGGGCCATCAACAATCATGAAACCCGCGATGTTGAAATGAAAACTACAGAGAAGTGTCAACAGAAGTGGGTTCAAGAACTATGCTGAGAAATATTACCGACCTCACTGCAACCAATTCCCAATTTCTTCCTATCGTTTAGGCAACGCTTGTAGAACTTCAGGTACCTAGGACAAGGAGGAGTCATTTGAAAAGGCCTTTTATTACAATGTTATGAACCACAACATCCACTTACTTTTGCTGCTTGAAACCATTTTCTTCCAGAAGCTGGTGACTTGGATGTTGAAACGGTGGGAAAGGCTTTGGCATAGAACCCACTGGTGGACTGCTCCCAGAAAGGAACCCATGAGGAGAAGCACTCAACTTCGAAGACATAGGACTGGAAAATGACAATACAGTTATAGCTATTTGAGAGAGAGAGAGAGAGAGAGCCTTATATCATCATTTTCCGTGTCACAAATATCTCCACTATTTTCAAAATATTGTGTTTTTATTGTGACATTTTGATAAAAAGAAAAAATTCCGAAATAATCTAGAGATTTTTAAAATATAGCGCTATTTTCATTTTTATCATAAAATACCATGATAATATCACGATATTATCCCGATATTTTTATGATATTTTTATTTTATATTTTTTCTTAAAGTTTGTATATTTATATATTTTTTAAATAATTTTATTTTTATCATTTTTTCCCGATATAAACCCCAAAAATAAAAATAAAAATAATATATCCCGAGATTTTCCCTTGCCGAGAAATTCCCGAGAACGATATTTGTGACATAGATCATTTTCAACAATTCGACCGAATATAAGCTTAAGCAACAGTGAGAATTCACCCATGAGTTTCTGGTGGCGTTGACCCGAAGAAAAATCCAACCGAATTGCTCGGCGGGCTTTCTGATATGATGGCATGTCGATTATGACCATTGCCATGGTTCCTAAAATTGCTTGGAAATAAGCGTTGTTTATGGGATGGCTGTTGCTTGTTAACACCTTTATTTTGACGCCTCCGAGAGTTAGAAGGTTCTTCGGAGTTGTTTCCAGCAGAAGCCATATTGACCTTTGAATTTAGTAATCCATGTGCAATAGTCGCAGATCTATAATCTCCTTCTTTTGTTTCTAATCTGTACTGATTCCCCCTACTATTAGATCTCTTAGCTCTTAACTCCTGCAAGCCACAAAAACCCCTTCAAGGAGTGAACATCAGCAGACAACTTAATTTTTTATAGTAAAACACAAATATAAAACACACAAACTTTCACGGACACCGCAGTTTTCAATATAAAACACAAATATAAACCAAGGATCCATCAACCTGCTCATAGAAATAAAGTCCATCATTAATTGCACTAGCAAGGTCATTTGAAATGGGCCCAGATTCCCTTGCACCATCTCTATTATCTTCATCCATCCTGATATTCTGCAAGGCATTTTATACAAATGATAAAATATATGCCCTACACAGAAGCTGCAGTATCCAAAAGTGTAATGGTGAAATTATATATCATTCAAAAATGCTTCCTAAATTTGAAATGGAAGGCAATAACAAACCCGAACTTTATTAAATATCATTTGAGCATTTAATATAGTAGACAGAATAGGTATGGGAATCCGCAACCATTAAACATCATATAGAAAGATTGATGTAATAAGCAACTTCACAAGACTGATCTCCCTAACAACCAAAAGGAAGAAATTCAAGAGCACATGCACAAAAGGGTTAAAAAATGTTTAAATTTTAGTAGACTCAATTCCAACTCAACTCAACTAGGCCTTTCTCCCAAATTAGTGGAATCAATTCCACTTTTCTTAATTCATGATTCATGATTTTAGGCCCAAATTTAATTCTAAATATAGACTTATTTAACATTACGTGGATGGACAGAAATCACGAGTTAAGTGAAGAGGGTATTGAAAGTTTGAAACTAGCGTTCGCACCCAGATTCACAAGTGTAATATACTTCATATTTAAAAAACATCCTCTAAAATGCATGATAATGCCAAGACTCCTTATAATCCTTTGAAAGTAATTCCACTGGAACAGTAGAACAGATTCTATCCAAGTTACAAGGTATCACTTGACGTGCTAACTTGTAACAGATCTACAAATGGGTGAGTTCCATCCAGAGAAGCTTTACTATGTAGAGGAAGGGATATTTTCTTCTCACATGTTCCACGAAAGGCTAGTGATGCAGCTGCATTATTGACCAAGGAGGGTGTTTGTAGGAACATATTAGGGGCAATCTCCGCCGCTTTTGTTATCATGTATTTCATGTAATAAAGTTTTTTCTTAAAAAATGGTAGAAGATTTCATTGAAAACAAAGGAGATAAATATAAAAAGGAGAACACGAAGGTACCTCCCAAAACTAAAAAAGAAAGGCAAGAACATCAAAGGGAGAGAAAATCAAATAACTCTAAGACCTCCCTCGCTACACCATCCCTTAGCTAATCTATCGGCAAACACCATTTGCCGACTGCCTAACATGGGAGTAAGACAGTGAAGAATCCCCCACTATATCTAGAATTTCTACGAACAGTTGGCGAATTTCCACGAGTAAGAATCAGAACCCCTGAGCCATCTAATGACATTAAGCGAGGCCGCTTGAACTATGAGTTTCTCAAAAACTACAATGGAGATAAGCTTAATTCCTTGATGGGTGGCACTATGAGTCCCCTTTTCATGTAATAAAATTCTGTTATCTGGCAAAAAAAATGTCGGCTCTGTCTACACCATCAAAAAATTTAGGTTGTCTGAAACTTAGAATTTAACCTATGTGCTGATATTCCAAGCATATGCATGTCCGGATCAGTTGGAGGCACCATTAGTGATCCTGCATATACATGGATACATCGGCAAGCTGAAGGATGACTCTAATGGACCTTAACTCAGTGGAACTCTAAACATGGCTCCAACTGATGACGTTAAGCGAGTCCCCTTGAACTAAGAGTTTCTCAAAAACTACATTGGAGATAAGCTTAATTCCTTGATGGGCGGCACTATGAGTCCCCTTTTCATGTAATAAAATTCTGTTATCTGGCAAAAAAAAATGTCGGCTTTGTCTACACCATCAACAAATTCAGGTTGTCTGAAACTTATAATTTAACCTATGTGCTGATATTCCAAGCATATGCATGTCCGGATCAGTTGGAGGCACCATAAGTGATCCTGTAAATACATGGATACCTTAGCAAGCTGAAGGATGACTCTAATGGACCTTAACTCAGTGGAACTCTAAACATGGCTTTATGGTTGTTGAATTACAAGAAAAAAAAATGAATATTGATAGATAATTAGATAGTAAT
The DNA here is from genome assembly GCF_043159265.1 of Tasmannia lanceolata. NCBI lineage: Eukaryota > Viridiplantae > Streptophyta > Magnoliopsida > Canellales > Winteraceae > Tasmannia > Tasmannia lanceolata. The sequence goes on from NW_027518721.1 coordinate 6,050,460, forward strand.
TCTTGGATGGTAAACCAATGCACAAATAATTCTTGGATGGTAAACCAATGCACAAATAAGCGCACACATACGGCAATAGGCAATTCTGACTCCTAGTCCACATACATGCCTCCATACACAGCAATTACAAATTCATGCCACAGACAAAAAGTCCAAGTCTAGGTAATATCCAACTTGAGCCACTGAATTTTCAATGGATACAGAAGCACTCCGGAAAAAAATTTCAATAACAATACAAAAATGGAGAATAAAGATTTTTATCAATAAAAAGTAACGGAAATTTATTGTAAAGGCCACATTTGGACATATGAAACCCATCTTAGCTTGAAAACATTTCACAGTGGAACATGACAATACATGTTGCACATAAACAATCAGGAATCCACCAAAAGTAGAAAACTCAAGAGAATCGAATAATCATACAACTAATCCAATAAAGCTTCACTATCGATGCTAGAGAGAGAAAAATGACTGTCTCTGATCAAAATAAGACAAAATTAGAGTAAAACCCAAAACCTAAAAAAGGAAATTTTGTAACTATTCATTAACCTCTTGAAAAGTACATCCACAAATAAAAAATATAAATATATATAATCCCAAGATTCCTTAATTAGCCCTAGCTTAATCCTAAATCCTAATAATTGGTATAGGATCGATTTCAGACCTTAGATAAACAAAAATAGAGTCTAACTTCTATTATAGAGCAGCCCAAAATAAAAATTGAAAGTGCATCGTCTAAGAAATCTCAAAAAATAACTTTTATGGGACTTCTAAAAAATAGCATATTTACTCAATAAAACCAATTAAGTAACTATTTCCCTTATCACAAGCTACTTACCCCAACGCAACTGCACTTGAACTTTCCAAACTAGAAAGACTCCAAGTTCCAATTTAAGAACACTTTTCACATTTTCTTTTCAAACAACCCACCAAAACTTAATGAAACATTATATAAAAATTAAATAAAATTCACAAAATATCCATAAATCATAATGACAAAGCTTGTCAATTTTTATAACGAACAGAGATCAACAGGGCCCACTATTGATGTTAACATGATGTTTGATCACCTGTAGGCCTACTTTTGGATCTCAACCAACCATATTTTTCCTTTAAATCAACTTGGCTGAATTATGGGCTTGTTCGTGAACATTGCTTGCATATTTGCATCAGTTCCCCTATGTTGCAGACCTGCCCTCGTGTTCCCTTCTTCAAGTGCCAACATGATGTAGTCTAGGGAAGAGAAATAGAAGAAGAAGAAAGAAGAAGAAGAAGAAGAAGAGAAGTTGAAGAGAAATGGAAGTAGAAGAGAAGAATTTTAGGAGAGAAAGTGATGGGGCCATCAACGAAGGAGGAGGATTTAAAGTTTACAAGCGAAGAAAGAATCGTGGGAAGGAGAATGACTGATTTTTGCATGAGACGGACGTTCACAAATGCTACATGCGCCACATGCCACATGGCGTCCACTCTATTTTGACATTTTTTCTTTTAGTTGTTTTTTTATTATTTACTTTCTATTTTCGTCATTTTATTTGCAGTATTTTTTTAGGGCATCAAATCTTGTTCTTTTGGGCTGATTTTGGTATTTTAGAAAGGTTTTTCAATTACCTATCTAAAGAGCCAAAGATTACGCGATTTGGACTTGATTTGGCTAAGTTATAGGCAGTTTTAGAATATGGTAAGGGTCTATTACGGGATTTACTATTTTAGGTAAGTTTTAGTTAAGGTTTCATTTATTTTAGATGGACGGCTTAGTTGCTTGGGTATTAAGTTAGTTTTTAGGGTTTCTTTTCTTATAAATATATGTTATGTAAGCATTGTAAAAGACTTTTGACTATTGAATAAGGAATTAAAATTTTTGCAAAAGAAGCTAGTGAAGCTTGAAACTTCTTCTCTTCTCTCCTCTTGGTGGCTTGGAGCCAGTCTTCTCAATCCCCTCTCATCTTCTCACTTCTATTCTCCTCTCAAATCAGCCATAAACAAGTAAGTCAGTAGTTCTTCAATTTTTGTGTTCTTCAACCCTAAAATACAAAAACCCAAAATCCAAATATCTCCTACATCATTTAAGATCTCATCTTGAAACTTTGAAGGACTTATTTTGGGATTAAACCTTAGCCATAGCAATCAAAATCCATAGTTTTACAACCCCTTTCGAGGCCAATCAAATTTTCACACCTTTCAAGCCCCAAAACTTGCTTTTGGAGATTGAAAGCGTAATCGGCCACCGTAGCAGCCCCTTAAACCTGAAAATCTGATTTCTTCCATCATTTAAACCTATTATCTTTCAACCCACAGCAGTTTACCCAGAATTTCCAGATCAGTCCAAATTACCAAAATACCCTTTTGGCCTAAATTGGACCGATTTGACCCCGTTTTGTTGCTGCAGAAATTTATTACTGTTTTTTAATTGGATTATCGCTAATTTCTCATCAAAATAAGGTTTAATTCATTGGTTTTGGTACTGTTTTAATTATTCTACTTGGTCGCACATTTAAAACCCCGTTTCCGCCTAACTTTGCCCTTAACTAGTTACCCGAAGGACCCTTTAACTGTCGACTAATTTGTTTAAGGTTTATTTCATGCTAATTGTGTTCTTTCTCATTATTTAATGCAAATTTAAGCCTCAATATTGCTGCTGTCCGCCAATTAATTCTGCCTTAAATCAACCCTAGTTAACCAGTAGGTGTTAGCCTCTTAAGAGTTAGCCCTAAACTTTCCTAGAACCCATTATCCCAATAGGAGTGTAGGATTTTCCCTCATTTAGGTATTGTCCTGCATCAGAAAGAAGCATACTTGCTCTCCCATGTTTTGTGAATCGTGATAATCAACAATCTCCCTCTTAAGAGCATACTTGCTGCAAATCTCAACGTTGCATCAACAAAGCATAATAAGTTTTCAATATTTACCTTGCCAGTCAATCAAAATCAATTTGCATCCTTGCTTCTTTCAGCCTATAGGAAATATCCCCCCATCATTCTTGGATAAAGGATCCCAATGTTCAATTCGATTTACCAAAGAATATTTTCAGGATTAAATCAAACTCCACTTATCTTGAAGAACCAAAACTTGTGAAAAAATAGGAAATTTTCTTCTACAAATGCCTTTACTTCAAAAATCATACTCGATTCAAGAACAATTCCTATTTCAAGATATGTAGTTTAAAAAATAGCACTTAAAATCAAGTTTAGCTTCATTCGTTCATTCGCAAGCATTCCATCTTCTATATTTTCTTCTCATCAATATGATAGATATGACCACCTTTAATTTCACTGAGCTCATCTTTACGTTTTCCATTGTTTTCTACAGCCAAATCTTAGTATCTTTTGAGAAAGGACAATGTAGCGCTGAGAATCAATGTTGATACTTTTTTCTTTTGAAATATTGGAATATATTAAATAGTAAAAACCATGACCAAGACGATCAAGGGGAGAAACAGAACAGAAAACATGGAATACAAAAAATGAAAATAAAGAACAAATCAAGGGGGAAGATAATCGAAACACTCAACACCTCTCTTGCCACTCCTGCACAAGCGAGCCTATCCGCTTCTGCATTCGCTGACCTCCTAACGGAAACAATGTTGATACTTGATAGAATATGATCCTTTTTTTCTAAAAGATATCCTTTTCTAAAATGGTAGAAAGGTATCATCCTTACTATCAAATATATGCTCAATTCCCTGATTCTTTACTTTCCTCCATGCTCCTTTACCATATTAAGAAAATTGGAACCCTCCGTTTCACAAGATTTAGGTTTAAAATCTTCCTTCATTGGAAAACGTGTAATTTTTCACCATCCTTCACAAAAGAATGTGTTTTTTTCCCAAATAAGATGCATCCTAGTCATATTGCAATGGTTTTCTAAGCAATATATCAAATGCATCCATCGAGGCTATTAACATACCACAATTCCTCTTTTTATTTGGGTATAATAAAAAAGGAACTAAATCACAAACAAAGGGGTCAGGGAGGTCCGAGGTGGGTCCCGGACGACCACTTCGACACCCAAGTCAGATTCTAGACCAACGATATAATGAATAACAAGAGATGGCGGAGGTATAATCAAGTTTACCAGGACCAATGTACGGGTTCTTTCTCTGATACCTGGGTGGGTGAGTTGGGGGCAGAGGATAGAGGGAGGGATATGACGTCCAGCGCCTCTTCCCTTTCTTGATTAAAGTTGGAAAACCTTAGAGACGGTATGGAGCTTCCTCTAATGGCCACCTTTTTTAGGGTCGTTCCTTTGCTTAGGCTGGATCCGCCCCCACTTCTTAGGGACTTAATGGCATATTTATACTTTGATCTTGCATGCAAATCCTCTTCACGTGGACCTTTTCAACGTTTTAGAGAGAAAACATTCTTTTGTTGGATTGGGTTGCCCCCCTGGTTCGACAGCGCGCGTAGCTTTGTTGTGCAATCTTGCCCATAATCGGGATGATGAAGTTTTTTGGAGGCAGGGAGATGACACGTGGCAAGATCACGTGGTCTTAGTGTCTTACCGTGTATTAATGTCTTTCATAATCATGATTAGATTCCTTCTACAGCTGACACGTGGTGAGATCCAACGGCCCCACCGTATTTATGCCCTATCATAATACCCCCCTACTCCTTTGGAGTAAGTTCATTTACCCGGTCAAAGAATATCGTGACGAGGGCATTTATGGGAGCTTTGGAATGCGAGGGGACATGCTGTTTCGTTCGGCGGTTCCTTCCGAAGGAATCGTAGTGCAATTATGTGGTGCTGATCGGTCATCCAATAGGAAGGGGACACACATAGGGAGAGTTGCTTCGTTTTCTGACCCAAGGGTCTCTCTTTGGGTTTACAAAGGAAGGTATTTCAGGCCTTCTTCACAGATCGTTTTCCTCCCCTTTCTTTTTCTTTGTTTTCTTTCTGCCTTTCTTTGGGCTTGCCGGAGATGTCGTTGTCTCTCGAGGGTCTCTCTGTAAGAGATAAGGGGAAGGTTGATGTCGTCGAGGAGAGACCTCCCAGCAGGCCTGAACCAAACCCTGAATGGGTGGAGTCTCAACAACCAATGCCTGAGAGGAGCCCGCCTCTGGGGTTTCTCCCACGCCCTCATCCTCCTCCCCTTTTCGAGAGGGAGTCTCATGAAGCTTTCGTTCATCGCAATCGCTAGTTCTTTTCTTATGTTCATCGTAGGGAAATTGAGGTTTGCAGCCGGATGATCGACATAGGTCGAGAGATCACGGCCTTGCGTGCGGAGAACGACTTGTTGAGGAACCGGGTGACGTGGCTTAACGACCAGAGAGCAGCGGGCAGGGCAGATTCGGATTGGGAAAGCTCTTCGGAGGAGAAGCATAGCGATAAGGAGCTCTCCGATGCGGAAAACTCTTTCAGCGGCCAGTCGCTTTAGTCCGGAGGGAATGGGATGAGGGGAACTTGGAGGGGTTCTTTTCTTTCTTCTCTCTCTTTTTTTTTGTGTTGGGGGTCCTGGCGGCCCGGGCCTGCATGCCCTATCTTCCTGTTTCTTTCCCTCCTTTTTTTGTAGGCCTGCGGGTCAGAAGAAGATAATTAATAATCAGTTTCTTTTTGTACTTCTGACGTGTTTCTTATGCTTCCTTTCCCATCTGCGTGGTAGCTGAGTTTTCTTGAGCGGAGTGGTGGTAGTAAGGTTGGACCCCAGTGCTGGGTTCCGAGCCCCTTCTGCCGTACTTGGTTTTTTCCATCTAGTGGAATTGTAGTGATAACGCCGGACCCTTGTGCTAGGTTCCGAGCCTTTCCCCCCGTACTTGGTATTTTCCATCTCGTGGAATTGTAGTGGTAATGCCGGACCCTTGTGCTAGGTTCCGAGCCTTTTCCCACTGTACTTAGTATTTTCCATCTAGTGGAATTGTAGTGGTAATGGCGGACCCTTGTGCTAGGTTCCGAGCATTTCCCCCCTACTTGGTATTTTCCATCTGGTGGAATTGTAGTGGTAATGCCGGAGCCTTGTGCTAGGTTCCAAGCCTTTCCCCCCGTACTTGGTATTTTCCATCTGGTGGAATTGTAGTGGTAATGCCGAACCCTTGTGCTAAGTTCCGAGCCTTTTTCCACTGTACTCGATATTTTCCATCTGGTGGAATTGTAGTGGTAATGCCGGACACTTGTGCTAGGTTCCGAGCCTTTCCCCCCGTACTTGGTATTTTTCATCTGGTAGAATTGTAGTGGTAACGCCGGACCCTTGTGCTAGGTTCCGAGCCTTTCCCCTCGTACTTGGTATTTTCTATCTGGTGGAATTGTAGTGGTAATCCCGTATCCTTGTCCTAGGTTCCGAGCATTTTCCCACTGTACTTGGCATTTTCCATTTGAAGGAATTGTAGTGGTAATGCCAGACCCTTGTGCTAGGTTCCGCGCCTTTTCCCACCCAGGCCCAGGCCCCCCAACACAAGAAAAAGGGAGAGAAGAAAGAAAGAAAAGAACCCCTCCAAGTTCCCCTCATCCCATTCCCTCCGGCCTAAAGCGACTGGCCGCTGAAAGAGTTTTCCGCATCGGAGAGCTCCTTATCGCTATGCTCCTCCTCCGAAAAGCTCTCCCAATCCGAATCCGCCCTGTCCGTCGCTCTCTGGTCGTTAAGCCACCTCACCCTGTTCCTCAACAAGTCGTTTTCTGCACTCAAGGCCGCTATCTCTCGACCCATGTCGATCATCCGGCAGCAAACCTCCATTTCCCTACGATGAACATAAGAAAAGAACGAGCGATTGCGATGAACGAAAGCTTCATGAGACTCCCTCTCGAAAAGGGGAGGAGGATGAGGGCGTGGGGGAAACCCCAGAGGCGGGCTCCTCTCAAGCATTGGTTGTTGAGACTCCACCCAGTCAGGAATTGGTTCAGGACTGCTGGGAGGACTCTCGTCGACGGCAGCAGCCTTCCCCTTATCTCTTACGAAGAGACCCTCGAGAGACAACAACATCTCCGGCAAGCTCAAAGAAAGGCAGAAAGAAAACAATGAAAAAGAAAGGGGAGGAAAACGATCTGTGAAGAAGGCCGAAAATACCACCCTTTATAAACCCAAAGAGAGACCCTTGGGTCAGAAAATGAAGCAATTCTCTCTATGAGTGTCCCCTTCCTATTGGATGACCGACCAGCACCACATAATTGCACTACGATTCCTCGGAAGGAACCACCGAACGAAACAGCACGTCCCCTCGCATTCCAAAGCTCCCATAAATGCCCTCGTCACGATATTCTTTGACCAGGTAAATGAACTTACTCCCTTGGTCCATCACTAGGGGGTATTATGATAGAGCATAAATACGGCGGGGCCGTTGGAGGTCACCACGTGTCACCCATGCTGCAGAAGAAATCTAATCATGATTAGGAAAGACATTAATACACGGTAAGACCACGTGATCTTGTCACGTGTCACCTCCCCGCCTCCAAAAAACTTCAGCATCGCGATTATGGGCAAGATTACACAACAAAGCCACGCCGCCGTCAAACCAGGGGGGCAACCCAATCCAACAAAAGTATGTTTTCTTTCTGAAATGATGAAAAGGCCCACGTGGCGCTCCATGAAGAGGATTTGCATGCAAGATCAAAGTATAAATACGCCATTAAGTCCCTAAGAAGTGGGGGGGATCCAGCCTAAGAAAAGGAACGACTCTAAAAAAGGAGGCCATTAGAGGAAGCTCCATACCGTCAGTAAGGTTTTCCAACTTTAATCAAGAAAGGGAAGAGGCGCTGGACGCCCTATCCCTCCCTCTATCCTCTATCCCCCACTCACCCACCCAGATATCAGAGAAAGAACCCGTACATTGGTCCTAGTAAACCTGATTATACCTCCGCCATCTCTTGTTGTTCATTATATCGTTGGTCCAGAATCTGACTTGGGTGTCGAAGTGGTCGTCCGGGACACACCCCGGACCTCCCTGACCCCTTTGTTTGTGATCGCAGACCCCAACGGAGGCTCTTTACAGACCGCACGATCGCAAACCCGGATTCTGGCGCCATCATATTGTCTGCAGCAAGCATTCCGCTTATAGGAATACAAAACCTAATGACAAGTGTGTAACTGGTGAAAAGGTTGAAGTAGCTTTATGTTCCCATCTCCTAACTCCTAAGAAATAGGAAAAGCAAAAGAGAAAATACCTTTGGAACTTAATTCCTATATTCCTAAGAGATATGAGAAATCAGTTTTTGCAATGCAATAAATAAGAAGTTTGGAATGCGTAACAGAATAGGACATCTGGAATAATAGGAACCTTCATATTTGCTTCTAAAACCAAATCATACGAATAAGTGGTTTATACAGTACCAATTCGGGATTCAGTGGATTTTCACTTTTCCTTTTTTTTATCAAGACATTTTCAGGTTCTGTGCTAAACCTTATTTACATGTGGACCAACAGAAGAACCAGAAGCAAATATTGTAGTCTTAAAGGTGAAAGGAGGGGATACATAAGCTTCACATTCTTTTGATGAAATTTAGAAGCGGAAAGGAAAACACAAAAATGTATAATATAAAGGGAAAATAGAAGAAAAATAGAAAATCTATCATTCTTTTTATGAAAAATAGGAAATCTATCATAAAAGAGTAATTAATCTTCCAGAAAAAAAAAAAACATCAGCTTCAATTAATATTATAATATCAATAATTTTGCAACTCTTATAAATGGAAAGAAAATGTTCTGTAAATGATCAAACTACCACTTTTCATAAGTTGACATCATTTAGTCAGAAAAGTTCAATGATAAGTTGGCGCATCTACTCTAACAAGGAAATAAGTCTAACAACAGAAAAAAAATGCATGGAATTAGTAGCGAATCAAATGATATACAAAGAGAAATGGGGGCAAGCTCTAGAATTATATTAAAGAATTGCCGGTGACACAAACCAAAATAAATGCCAAGGTATGATAAAATCAATGCACAAATAATAGTAATGATAGTAACAATAAAAACAAGTAAAAGCAACTGCATCATTTGTGGAGCTTCCATTTTATTTTATTTTTCTTGGAAATGCATATATTTTGTTTAACCATTTCATATATGCTTATTGACTTTGAATTGAAGCGTATATAAAAAATCCTGAGTTTACAGTAGAATACAAAGCAGAAAAGATGTGACACTAAAAGAAAATTCAAATAAGAGCAGGATATAGAGACCACTTCAAAGCAATGAAATGGTATGAATCTTTACCAGCCAACGCATAAGGTGCTTGAGGATATTTATCTTTTCTATCCAATGAAAGAGGTGCGCAAAGGCCTTACCTGGGTAACGATTATAAGTTTTTGCACATCCTGGTCGTTCACATCCATTTCATCCTCTTCATCATCAATCCTATGGGAAATACTGCCAAATTGAAAGTAGCATGAGATTATTAAACCATGTCGAGCAAGAGAAGGAAATTATACAAATTAGTGCTCAATATAAATCACAGAAGATCAATCATGGCCATCTATTTATTGCAGATCGACATAGGGATAAAACAAATAAATGAATAATAATATAGTTCAAACAAAAATGTCTAACAACCATCTTCAGAAATGGAAAGCAGAAAAAGCCAATTACAAAAAATATCAGAAGGAAACAAGTATATTCTCACAGCCTCCAGTGAATTTTTCCATATCATCAGGAAAAAAAATTTACATTACGAGCCAGGACAAATATCAAAAGAGCAAAAGAGCAAAACCATGCTCATCATTATGTTGAGAATGTTGCAAGTCACACCGTTGTTGTTGGAGTTCCCATTGTTCCTTTCAGCTTATTACAACATAGAAATCAAATACCAACAAGGGACTTAAAAAAATCAATCAACATGGTCATTTTGTTACCTAACTTAGCTAATCGAATGGCCTTATCAATCGAAGGCATGCATCCCCTACAATGCTAAAAAGGAAAGGAGTAAAGCTTTCAATAGAATTTCTTCAACCACTCAACTCAACTAAGCCTTTGTCCCAAACTAGTTTGGGTAGGCTAATGAATCCTTTCGAAAATTTTCATGAAGGTGAAAGAATCTACCAGGCTCAAATTGACTAAGTCTAATCCTGACAGTACTTGGGTTTGTCTATATGGATCATTTTCTTCCATTCTCTCATATCCAAGGTCATGTTCTCTGTTATATTCCTAGCCAAGGTTCTGAAAATCGGAATCGAATCGTAAATTGTAACAGGGTTCGAATCGTATCGGATCGTAAATCGTAAGATATTTTCAGATTATATATATATATATATATATATATATATATATATATATATATATGAGAAAAAATGTTAAAAATATAAAAAGGTAAAAAATAAGAATAAAATGAGTAATTATCTATTTTCCATTTGAGACTATTAAATTACACATAAAATTCCATGATTAGTAATCCGAAGCACAAACCATATTCACCAACCACAATAAATTACTAAACAAAGCACAAACTAATACATCATATAATAAATCATTATATAATTTATCACAACAGTAATTTAGTAAACAAAGCACATACTCAAATCTATAATAATCATCATCCAAAGAAATGACAGCAATAAACAAAGCATTTTGAAATGATTTTCATTTTGAAATCACAATCAGTTCTCAAAATCCAAAGGACCAAAACAGACAGAATCGTAAAAAACATAAAAAGAACCGTAAAAATCGCACGATTCAAAGTTGAATGAATCGTACTTGAATCGTAAGATTTTTACGAAAAAAGATTCTTCGTCCGATTTGAATCGTTCAACCCACGAATCGATTTGAAACGTAAATCGTAAGATTTTAACAGCGGAGTTCCTAGCCATCAAGTCTTCAACCATTGCCAACCAAAAAAAACCAATAACCCTAATGTAGAAATCAGTCCATGCCCCTACACTAAATCAGGAAGGCTCCAAAATCCCTCCTAGAGACCTAAAATAGAAAAAAAATCAGATTTTAACAGCGGAGTTCCTAGCCATCAAGTCTTCAACCATTGCCAACCAAAAAAAACCGATAACCCTAATGTAGAAATCAGTCCATGCCCCTACACTAAATCAGGAAGGCTCCAAAATCCCTCCTAGAGACCTAAAATAGAAAAAAATCGCACGATTTAAAGTTGAATGAATTGTACTTGAATCGTAAGATTTTTACGAAAAAAGATTCTTCGTCCGATTTGAATCGCTCAACCCACGAATCGATTTGAAACGTAAATCGTAAGATTTTAACAGCGGAGTTCCTAGCCATCAAGTCTTCAACCATTGCCAACCAAAAAAAACCGATAACCCTAATGTGGAAATCAGTCCATGCCCCTACACTAAATCAGGAAGGCTCCAAAATCCCTCCTAGAGACCTAAAATAGAATTGACAAAGATCACACATGTAACAAAGTCCAAATTCCAGTCAAGTGCAATTTCATCACACGCTTCTAGACACAAACCAACAAAAATACCTTGGACAAAGGAATTCAATGAATACCCCTCCATTAGGCATGCCCTTGCACCTTGAACAATTCAACAAACATCAACACAACCCTCCACCAACTAAAAAATCTACTCGACAAACCGTAAATGTTTGGCTGCCATTCAGGGAAACGCCTCAGCTTGACCCAAGATCTAACAATAATTGTTAGCTCCAAACCCCATTCATTCTTAAGAGACATCCAACATCAACATTTTTTAAGTGATAACAAAAAAACTTTATCACGCTAACTTCAGATAGAAGTGCAAAGATTTTGGCTGAGGATGAGTTGTCCCTGGTCAAGAAAAACATCCCTACTTATTAACAAAATCAAATCACAAATGAATTGAATCACCCACGGTCAGCACATTACCGTCCACACCTTGCCTTGCCGACGCATCAGCCATCTCATTAGTTGATGGACAGATTGATCCTCCTACAAATTTCAATCATCTCCGTCATGATACCAGCTTGGTGATGATTTAAAGCCAGTGAAATTACATTCCTAGAGCCGTCTTCTGTCATTAGCTTGTCGAGAATCTTTTTTTAAATAAACTGCAGTCTGTTAATAGTGCTCTAGTTTTTTGCTTCATTTGAATCAGCCTCTCCAAATTGGGCCTGAGAATGCTTCTGAAGTGAATTCATAAACACTCCTACACTTGTCGATCCAGGATTTCCTCTTGAGCTTCCGCCAAAAGTTACTTTAATGTCTTCATTTGATGATGGTAAGTGCTATGGAGACATTCATTTACCAGTAAGGAGTCATTCTTGAAGCAAGTGCTATGGAGAATCAAAGTGGTGATTATCAGATGGTTTAGAACGAGGAAAGTGTTCAAGGGGTAATCATTTCAGGATTTCACAAGAAAGTGGATAGACATGTTTTTTTAATGGTGAATGGATAGACATGTTAAAAGGGTCATAAGTTGATGAGGAAGATTTTGGTAAGATGGAAACACCGCCAAGGATAATTTCATGAAGCTCAATTTTGATGGTTGCTCCTTAGGTAACCCGAGACCTGTTGGAGTTGGTGGTGTGTTCTGAGATGCAGGTGGAACATATTATAATCTTATTCCGGACATATTGCCAGACTGGATTCTAAAGAGGGGCAGATATAAGCAGTCCTTATGTTGAATGGCTAGAAGCACCGACGATTTAGCGAATAGCTCACTAAATCTGGTGTGAATAGGGAGCTCTTTTACGAAGGGAAACCTCTGCCCTTATTGTAATTTTCTTCAACATTAATATATGCTTCAAAGTAAAATAATAAAATGGGTGGTCTTAATGTGCATACTGTCAAAGCGAGCAGATATCATATCATACATAGTTGATTGAATGCAACATTAAAAGTTTACAATGGACAAATATCTACAATCAGATCAAATAATCATCCATGGGACACGAAATAACTACCCAATTCCCTACAAAATACTATTTAAGACTACACTAACAAACATTTGAATTTGAAGCAAGATTTATGAGTGCCGAGAAATAAAATAGAAATAAATAGAATACCGCTAAAAATAAAAAATAAAAACTAAAATAGCCAACAACAAATGTTGTCACACTTAGTAATTGTCCCGGAATTTCCAACTGCAGCCGTGATTTTACAAGATTTCCACCGAAATTTCCAACCAAAGCCGAAATGTTTCGATTTCCATGGCGACCGAAACCGAAACTGAAATTTTAAACCTTGCTTCAATCTCCATGCTTTGTAGGGAGTCATAAGTGAAGGATATTTTAATCCAAAATTTAGGTGGTTTTCATTAGGGTTTGGAACTTTCTAGTCTCTTTAGCTTTCTTATAAATATATAACTCCAGCCTCCAGGGCATTTGCATGCTATGCTAGGTTTACAAAAATATACATTTTGCTATGAAGCCTTGGATCAACTTCATCTATCTTCTCCATGGTAATATCAAAGCCTTCTTGTTATTCTGAATAGAGTTTATGATCATTCCATCAACTAACCATTCAAAAAAATCATTTCATCAACTATTTTCTTCTAGTTCATTATTTGATTTAAATAAAGGGTTTTTGTAAGAGCATTATTGTGATTAATCTAAGCGCACCAGAACTGTCATCTAACACTCACATCACAGTGATCTCAGTCATTGACTTTTCCGATAATACGAGAATTTGAGATCCAATAACTGGATTTGTTCGACCTGGTTTAGATTACGAAGATCCTTCCTAAGCAAGGTTTTAAATTTCGGTTTCGGTCATCAGCAAAACAGAAACATTTTGGTTTCAGTACGAAGTTTTGGCAGAAATTTTGTAAAATTACGGAAACATTTAGGTGCGAAATCATGGCCGAAATACAGGTAAGATTCTTGACCACTGGTTTTTCTTTTTATTTTTGTCGTTTTTTAGAAATATCTTAAAGGAACCTCATTATTTTCTTTTCTGCGGGTGGAGTTGTTTTTTGTTTAGGTTTCTGTCGTAATGCTGGCCTTTCAACAAAAACTTTGTTCTTTTATTTGAAAAGTGGTATGTTTCACATATTTCGACCAAACTCAACTCAATTCAACTAAGCCTTTTTCCCAAACTTGTTGGGGTTGGCTAATGAATCCTTTAGAAAATTTTCATGAAGAAGGTGAAATTCCGATCAAAACATTAACGAAATCCTGAAATTTCAGATAAAATCTAGTATTTTTCCAAATCCAATTGGATTTGTTTTCGGTAGCAGCCGAAATGAAATGTTTAGGACGAAATGGTTCCTAAGTAGAGATACTGAGACTTTTGATAATGGTAGATTGAGATCTACTTTTAGAAAGTGCACAAAGTCACAGATCTATTAATTTTGTTATCTATTTTGCTTGAAGAGTGTATTATAATTAAGTTTCCCTTATCATTCTACATCCTAAAGACAGGCTAGTCAATATAGGAATGAGTGCACAATTGACCAACTTTGGTTCCATAGGACTGGTTCTTATCCAAAATAAATGAAATATTACCATATCCCATCGCACAACAGTCAAAGTTAACCATTTCGGTTAACCAAAAGCTTGAAATGTGTCACTTGCCTAAAATGCCTACAGATCTAATGTCTGCATTTTCTATTTTCTTGTAATACATACCATGTGGTTTTCAATAATACAAAACAAGAAACAATACACGTTAATACAAAATAATTGTGATATCTGAAACTAATATCAAGAAGAGGTATAAATTTACCTTCTGGTGGATGATGAAAGATGGTCTTTTCTGACTGTTGTATGCTCCAATTCAAGCTCCTCGTCAAGCAAGAAGGTGCTTTGTTCTGCCGCAAATCCAGAAGACTCATTTGCAAAAGCTTTTGATAAGCCACCTAGACTTAGTCTTGGAACCCCCATGTTTTCAAACTCAGGATCAGCACTGCATGAAGGATTGGCAATTCCCTTTGAACATCCAGAGCTAATGAAGCCTCCTGTGCTAGTATTCTTGAAATCAGGGATGCCATGACCAGTATTCTTGTCTGATATAGTGTCATAACCACTGTCAGCCTCCGATAAATTGATCTCTGAACATAATCCAGAATCCAGTGTCCCGCTTAAATCCCCAGGCTCTCCGGGGGATGCTTGTGGTTTATGAGCAGCGAGCACTTTCTCGCTGTTACACTCTGAATTCCTGCTAGATGCTACTTTTGAGGTACCATTATGGCAAGGCAAGAGTTGATCCTGGCCTTCACTACTTGATGGATATTCTCCGTGTCCTTCATAGAACTCAAAATTCTTCACGTCTACAGAAGCTTTACCATCAACTTGGCTAACTGGAGTCGGAGTATGAACTCCAACAATTGGAAGCCACTTTGACCAGTCATCACGTTTTCTTATCTTGTCACCCTACCAAAATATCAAGTGGTCCAGATAAAGGAAAAGACAGGATAGCAAATAGAAAAAGCACACATCGTTTGAAATATAAGCTGCACTTGACAGCATTAATACCAACTGGTAAACATAGAATATCTCGGAAACACACAAACCACAGTGAAATCTAGAATGATAACTAACCTGCACCTCCACAGAGCTTGAACTCCGCATTGATTCCAGGATAAACGCTATATCTGTTGTCATTTTCTTAACCTGTAAGGTGTAACACAATAGATACCAAATGAGTTTTAGATGTTTACATTACTTCAAGCCACAATCAAAACAGGAAGAGCGTGGCATGCAAACTTAACCAGAACCTTAAATTGTATGACATTATAATCAAACTACTATACTTATGCATGCTAAAATATCCTAGAACCAAGCATTCTACATCACACGGAATATGATGCGACTCTCGGCAAAAAACATACCCTATTGAAGTCAGCAATTTTGGATATTGGAACCCATCCGTGTCCGTCCATTAAAGAAAGCAAGTAGTGGTCCTTCTGCAAATTTTGGTCACTGCAGGAAAAACAGAGTGGTTGGTACAGCATACATGTATGTAAGCTCAGTTGGAATTATCAAATAAATATGTAAAAGTATGCATGTCAACATAGCTATACAAAGATGGGGGAGAAAATGCTCCACTTTTTTACCAATGAACCATCACCTGAAATAATACTCAATCTGTTTTACTATGTCAGCCTTCAATGCTCGCATATCAGGCATTGGCATAGGATACCCAGGATGCGGAGGATGTAAAATATAATGAGGAGGACCCCTTATGGACTCTGGAGGTGCAGCTGGAACATAGTACATAGGAGGAGGGCCTGCATCACATACATAAAACAATAATAAGCACATAAAAATGGTTTTGAGAACAGATGTAATGTGTTGAAATAAAATGAAAAAAAAAAAACAAGAAAATTAGAACACCCCGTTTGAGATATTACCAGGAAAAGGTGGACCGTTTATGAACCCTGGAGCTGGAGCAAAAATTGGTGGAGGGGGCCTGACGAAAGCCCTTGGCCCAATATTATGGTGCATACCAATGCTGTCTCTGGGATTGAATGCTCGCTGGGGACGCCATGTATGATTGAAACGACCACCAGGTTCTTGTATGTAACGTCTATTAGCAAAATTGCTCCCATACGCATTGGGATCACCTCGTGGTGGATGCTGAAAGCCCCTATTGGCATCAATGCCACCAACCTGGGCAGGTGGAATAAAAGCTTGCACAGGGGTATCGCATTCAGAGTTTACCATATGAGGTTCTGCTTTTGGAAATGGTCCAGGACAAGGCGGATAAGCATACTCATGAACAGGAAGATGCGGTGCTTGTACAACAGTAGGAAAAAAAGGTGGCCTTGGTGGTTGGGAATAGGGTACGGGAATAGGAAAGCTAGGTACACCATTTGCAGGACCATTGCGCTTAGAACCTGATTTTTGATGATGTAATTGAGGATGTTTGTGTGAAGGATTACGGCTTCCAAACCCATCTGATTTCTGCGGCCCAGTTAACCCCTGGAAAAAGATATACAACCAGTGATATCAGCATAAACACTGGTAAGACGTGAACAAATGTAGGTTTCATGCAAATAACTCATGTGATTGTAATAGAACAGAAACAAGTTGCACACAGAGTAAGCCTAATCCTGTCTACCACTGATCACATAGGGACAACTGGACAATCAGAACAATCAACCCCGGAATTCCCTCTGAATTGTGCGTGTATAGAGAGAGGTGTATGTACTTTTCGTGGATATATATATATATATATATATATATATATATAGCAGAAGAGAAATTGGAGAATTATTGTCCATTTAACACGTCAGTGTGGATGATTTTTACCCTTTTTTGCCCTCCCCACATATCTGTACATACTATCTATGAGGGTAAAATAGACATTTTATTTCACCCGAAATATAGCACGTAAGCATTACTCTTTTACCATTAACCCCTTTGCTGATATCTAACATCTAACTCTATGAGAAATTATTTGAGGGTAAAATCGTAATCTACATACGAAAAGTACCGATACAGGGTAACTGTCTATGACAACTATGGGAAAAAACTACCAAGAAGAGGTAAAGACATATGACAATGACAGAAGAACTACTTTCTATTACTCATGCAGGACACTTGCAAAATATTGACGGATTCCGGGCACCTGAAGAGGAACAACAATTATGGAAACCTCTATTGATTGGAGGCTAGGATCAGCCTATATCAATTGGAGGACTACGATCAACCTATGGAAATGATTTTACAGGCACAACCGATTGATATTGTGTTCCATCACATGGACGGTTTGGATCAACCTATATTTTTTGACTTTTTTTAACAAAGGCACCCATTCAACCCACATATTTTCAATCCTACCCCCTCTTTTATGCTTTTTAACAAAGGCACCCATTAAAGCCACATAATTTCAATCCTACCCCCCTCCTTTATGCTTTTTTAATTATGGAAACCTCTATAGATTGAAGGGCTAGGATCAGCCTATGGAAATGATATTATTGGCACAACCTATTGATGTTGTGTTCCATCACATGGACGGTTTGGATCAACCAATGATGTGGTCCGTACAGTTCTTTGTCGGCCCGTGCATCGCACGGGGGTTTTTACTAGTATATATATATAGCAGAAGAGAAAAGGAGAGAATTATTTGAATTTCTCCCAAAATTCTAATAGAATTACACATCACTTTTTTGACTTTTTTTAACAAAGGCACCCATTCAACCCACATATTTTCAATCCTACCCCCTCCTTTATGCTTTTTAACAAAGGCACCCATTAAAGCCACATAATTTCAATCCTACATTCCTACCCCCCTCATTTATGCTTTCGTAATAAAAAAAAGTGGACAAAGTCAACATCGTCACGTTTTTTCTTCGCAAAATTACGGATTGAGTACATATGTTACATAATACTACGGATTTTTGTGAACATATTACATAATACTACGGATTCATGACGCCTTTCAAAATATTGACGAATTCCGGGCACCTTAAGAGGAACAACATATTATGGAAACCTCTATAGATTGGAGGGCTAGGATTAACCTATGGAAATGATTTTACGGGCACAACCTATTTCTGTTGTGTTCCATCACATTGACGGTTTGGATCAACCTATGATGTGGTCAGTACAGTTCTTTGTCGGCCCATGCATCACACGGGGTTTTTTACTAGTGTGTGTGTGTGAGAAAAGTGTTTGTGCGCTTAAGCGCACCATTTTTTTGGGGCGCTTAAGTGGTTATAACGCCTCCCATTGGTTCGCTTAAGTGGGACCCAAACATTTAAACGAATGGGAGGCGTTATAACCACTTAAGCGCACCAAAAAAAAATGGTGCACCAACATATTCCTCTCTCTCTCTCTCTCTCTCTCTCTCTCTCTCTCTCTCTCTCTCTCTCTCTCTCTATATATATATATATATATAGAGAGAGAGAGAGAGAGGAATAAGATTGTGCGGTCGAGGGCCCAAACACATGGGTCCCACATTTTTTGTGCTGATCAAAATCATTCATTTGCAAGGCCCCATCATAGATAGGGTGTGTACAAAAAATCAGGTCCATTGGATCATCCTAACCCCTCCAAAAGTGGAGGGCAAAAATGGGCATATTTGTGGCAAACGGTGTCTGTCCATTTTGCCCTCCACTTTTGGATGGGTTAGGATGATCCTATGGAGCTGATTTTTTGTACATACTCCATTTATGTAAGGGCCTTTCAAATGAATGCTTTGGATCATCCTAACAAAGTGGGCCCACATGAGTTTAGGGCCCTCGACCGCACTTAAGCTTGGTGCGGCCGACCGCACACTCCTTTTCCTCATATATATATATATATATATATATATATATATATATATATATATATATGAGAAAACTATTGGTGCGCTTAAGCTCACCATTTTTTTGGTGCGCTTAAGTTGTTATAACGCCTCCCATTCGTTTAAATGTTTGGGTCCCGCTGGGTCCCACTTAAGCGCACCAGTGGGAGGCGTTATAACAACTTAAGCGCACCAAAAAAATGGTGCGCTTAAGCTCACCAACAGTTCTCTCTCTCTCTCTCTCTCTCTCTCTCTCTCTCTCTCTCTATATATATATATATATATATATAAACGTTTTCTGAGCTCAAGCTCAGATAGCTTATATTTAAAAGGTTATATTTTAACAGGAGATAGGCAAACTTTGATGTTGATCGGTTAGCTTGGGGGGGCTGTTGGGAGGGATAGACTCACTATTTATTACTTCCTCCTTGAGAAAATTACTTTTCTTGATGTTTCTGTTATTTCCATCTTTGCTTTTGTATTCTTTCCTTATGCTTGTTCTGTATTGACCATCTCGGTCGTCATTTTCACCTTAATGAAATGATCTGCGATTCAAAATAAATTATCTCATGTTTCAGTTTAAAGATCTAAGGTTCACGTGCAATCCAAATCACTTCCCGGATCCAACTTTCATTGCTGAACGATGGCAGAAAGAATAATAACTCAAATTTTAATTTTTTTAAAAAAACACTTTCCTAGTTTGGGGATTTAAGATCCTATATCCTTGGTTCTTCTACTATACATTTCACCTTTAATGACACAGAAAACACAGAAATGGAAGTCATTCACAGGAAAAAAAAAGATACATAGAATATTTGCACTTTGAAAAGGCTTAAGTTCCTAAATTAGGGTTTACCTATCATCAGAAAAGGCTTAAGTTCCTAAATTAGGGTTTACCTGTCATGTTTGGTTCTTCTACTTTACATTGCACCTTTAAGACTTTAATCGCGAACAAAACACCGAAATGGACCACATGGAAGTCAATCAGAATAAAAAAAAAGATAGAATATTTGCATTTTGAAAATGCTTAAGTTCCTAAATTAGGGTTTACCTTTCATCACCATTCCATTTCCAAACATGTTTTAAAATCACAAAAAAAAAAAAAAAAAAGTACCAAAACATTAAGCAAAACTAACCTGCACAGGAGGAGGACAAGGCGGAGGAGGAGGAACTGTATCACTACTCGCCGCCACCACAGACTGAGACTTCACATCCGAAATCTTAGGCCGAGCTTCATCGAGCGCAGGCCAAGATTCCGCTCCCATTACCGGAGCCTCCACTCTCCGACCATCCAAAGGTTTTTTCCATGGCGATTTCAATCCAATCCCCTCTTTCTGCTCTTCACCACACATTCTCTCCTCATCCTTCACCGCATTCACCATTACTCTGATCTCTCTAATCTCCAAATCAAACTCTTTTTTGTTCCTTCAGAATAACACTAAACAGAATCCTCAGCTACTGACGTTCCACCATTACTCCGATCTCTCTCTTCAAACTCTTTTTTTTGTTCAAACTTCAAACTAAATAGAATCCTTGGTTACTAACTTTCCAAGAGTCGATGAGACATGACGCCATCGACGGCCGCCGGAATGGAGAGAGACTCCATCGCCGGAGCCGGAACTTAGCCGGAAAATGACCTAATCGAATGAATCCTTTGCATCTAGGGTTTAATTTTTAGGTTTTTCGACTGTCGAGGGTTTTCTTCATTGGAAAAGAGCGATTTTGTTTTTCTTTATGACTGGAATCATCTCCTAATTTTTCCGAGCAGTGTGGAGTTGAAGGAGAAGAGATCGAACGGAGAGGATTAGATCGAGAGATAGAGGATTTAGGGTTAGGGTTTGTACGTTTTGAGAAAAGGACGGGGGTTAGGGTTTTTTTCAGATAGAATGACAGTTGCAGGTGAAAAAAAACACACGAGATTGTTTGAACTCTAGTGAGAGAGTAAAGAAACGGAAATACACTGAATCGAGTCGCTCTTCTACTCAAGTTTCATTTAGTTCCGTCTTTTGGTGCACGCGCGAGAACATCCCAAACAATGTACCGCAATAGTCTCACCTCACACGTGTGCCGCACGGGATGACTATAACTACAATGCAAAAAACGTACTTGTTGGAAGATCTATTCACATGCCGTTTGGGTACTACAAAGATTTTATAATCTAGGAATTGTAAAACAGGGCGCTGATATCCCCCCCCCCCGAACGGATAAAATCCCCCCTTTGAGAGTGGTTCACCGCTTGAGGATAAATTCACCTCTATTAACGTTTTTCTTTGCCTTTAAAATCTAACTATTAACGTTAAAGGGGGGATTTTATCCATCGGGTGGGGGGGGGGAATATCATTTCCCTTGTAAAATTCTGGATTTCACTAGGTAAAACCTAGATTTATAAACTAAAACCTAGATTTCATATCATAAACTAAAACCTGGATTGTAGGGGGTGAGACTTGGGTCGGGCTCAACCCGAACCCGACGGGTTCATCCTGATTTTTGCTCGGGTTGGGTTGGGTTAGGGGTTGGGAAAAGCCAACCCGATTTAAATTCGGGTTGGGTTAGGGTTGAGGCCTTGGCAACCCGACCCAACCCGAACCCGACCTCCATCTTCTAATTTTATCATGATTTTCTCAGGATAATGCTTTTCTTTCTTGTATTTTTTTTGTTTGGCGGTAGATGAACCCGATCCCAACCCAACTCAACACAAATCCAATCCGACCCGGTTTGGAGGCGGGTTGGGTTAGGGTTGAGCATCCTCAACCCAAGGCTTGGGGGTGGGGTGGGTTGGGTTAGGGTTGAGGGAATGCTATCTCGGGTTGGGTTAGGGTTGGCCTCAACCCGACCCGAGTTGCACCATTACTAGATTGTACATTTTTAGGATTGTAAAATCAAGGTTTTAGCTTCTTATATGTAGGCAGATTTCAAGATTTTACAATCCTATATTATAAAATCCATGTATTTAAAACGCCCTTAGAGAAATTTTACGGTGACCGCTTAAAGAAAATAAGGGTCTACCTTTTTGGATGATCTCAACCATTTATATGTTAGTCTCTGCCATAGGTGCCCCAAAAATCTTCATAGGATGATCTTAACCCTTCAATTTGTGGAAGCCTCTATATTCACATTTTTTAAATTTTGCCATCCATTTTAGGCTCCCTAAAATCTAGCGAAAAGAAAATGAAAATAAGGATCGTTCACCTCGACCATTACTAAGGGGCCGTTTGGATACTCGGATTTTAGAATCCGGGATTTCTTCAAAATTGTAGCTAAGGGACAAGAGAAGAAATGGACCAACCGTCGTTTTTTACTTCTCGCCCTTCTTTCCGTCAACAAGAGAGTAGCAGATCCTCCCATATTTCCAAGTTTTAGAAATCTCATGATGCGGGAGAGATTTTAAAACCTGAATTTCTCACTCAAAATCCAAGAAACGTTGTCAGGACAGCATACAACAGTTTGATCATGAACCCTCTTTTACACTGTTTTCAAACTAAAAAACTGACATAGACTAGGATTAAAAACCCTATTTTTATGTGAGATTGGATTTTTGTTAGGTGTCGAGGTAAAACATGTTGTAGGGATTATTTGATGGCGACACTTGACATGTTAAATTTAACTAGTTGTGTTTTTTTGTGATACTCAAGACTTTGGAAGCCTTTAATCAAGGGAAATGTTATTTATTTCGATGAGGGCATTCCTCACTTTATTAAAAGTATGGTATGGCCTGCACCATAGGATGATCCAAACCGTCCATAAGATGGGCCATGGCCTAAATAGGCTATACCCCAAAAATCATTTCCATAGGTTGAACCTAACCCTCCGATCTGAATGTTAGAGGGTTGATCCTAACCCTCTATAGATTGGAGGGTTAGGATCAACCTATGGAAATAATTTTTGGGGCACAACCTATTTAGGCTGTGGTCCATCTAACGGTTTGGATCATCCTATGGTGCGTGCCATAACGTACTTTTAATAAAGTGAGGAGTGCCCTCATCAAAATACAGTAGTGCTAATAACATTTCCCTTAATCAAATAGGAGTAAATTTTGGTTCTTTAATTTTTTCCTTAAGTATAGGATTTTTCTATAAAAAAATTAGTGATGCTATGGTTGATTTTCCTATAAATTAGGATATATATGTGGGTTTAGGAAAAACGTTTGTATGAAAAAGGAGTGGAAGAGAGGCTGAAAAACTAATTTTTCTAGTAATATTTTTTCTCTGCATCTAAAACATTTGGAAACTCATTTAAAAAAGAGAGAAGAGTTCCCACTCCCTATAGTATACAACTTATCTAATCCCTATGCTTAAAATACAATAGTGCCACATTGTTTGGTTGTTGCAAACCATTCATTTGATAGGCCCTCACATAGATAAGGTGTGCCAAAAAAATCAGCTCAATAGGATCATCCCAACCATTCGATTTGTAGAGGTAAAAATGGGCAGGTATAATCCTTCACAGATATGTCCATTTTTAGCCTCCACAGTTCGAAGGGTTCGGATGATCCTATGGAGCTGATTTTTTGAGCACACCCTATCTATGCGAGGGCACATCAAATGAATGCTTTGGATCACCCAAACAATGTGGCCCCACTGTATTTTAAGCCTAGGGAGTAGATAAGTTATCTACTCTAGCGAGTAGGAACTCTTTTCTCTTTAAAAAATTAAAAATTCAAATTCAACCTTATTAGACTGCGACCTTATTAAAATTTAAGGAGTTTTCGGTCATTTGACTGTCTCATTTTTACTTGAGAAGTAGTTAATATGATTTAAAAATTTTGTCTAAGAAGATTTCAACTCAACCTTGTTAGACCATAATTTTTATTTTCATGAAAATTTCATTTTAATATTTTTCTCCCAATATATCTCTTAAACATGCCAATTACTCCAAATGCTTAAGCTTTTGGAGAAGGCCTTATTTAATCTTCTATACTTTAACACTCCCCTTCATGTGTGGCCCCTCTTTTCAAGGTTGGCCTACACGTGGCACTTGTAGCCCCTCTTTTGGGCTGGACATCAGTAGTGTTGAAACTCACGTCTTTTTTTAAGAAAATCAGGTTTAGCTTTTAGCGTAAAATATGGTCATTTTTTGGTAGGTATGACGAGATTGAACCTCTGACCTCAAGGTTAATGAACAAAGCATTAACCAGCCTAGGTATATGTGCAACCTCAGATCAGGTTTTTTTCACTTTTTTTAAGAAAAGCTCCACCTTATCTGTCCCAAGGTACACCCCCGTAGGCTGTAGAGGGAGATTGCGATCTCAACAACTTTGAGTTCATTATGAGAGAATTTGGTAAAAAGTAGAAGCACATTTTTTAAACCTTAAAATTAGGGAATGTTCGGCAACACTTCTCATTCTCGCCTAAAGAATCGAGCGGAAACGGAGTGATGAGAAACTTTAGGAACGGATATTTATTGCTTCAAGGAATCCTATTTTTTAGTCAAAAAAAGTAGCAGAAATTTTGGAAACGGACCTTAGCGGGTCACGCAGCTGAACAAGATTTTTGAGATTTTTTTGGCTTTCATCATTCTCGACCCCTAAAAAAGGGGAAAATCCCGTAAAAGAATAGTTGCCAAACACACCCTTAGTTACCATGTTTTCATCTACACCTCCCCTCCCCTCCCCCCCTCTCTCTCTATTAAAAGTGTTATTGAAGCGATTTGAAAAAAATCTCAAAATCAAACTATTGAAAGTGTTACCGTAGTGGTTGACAGGGAAATCACAGTGGTGAAGACTGTGACTCGAGGAGCATGGTTGACATGTGATATAAGCGTATCCTTGCAGATTCTTTAGGAATTGGTTATCCCAAATTGTAGTGCTATTAGCTTTTATTTGTTATTAGCAAGTCCTTAGATAAGAATAAACTAGAGTGATTTTAGGAGTTTATTTTGGCATATCACGTTGTTTATTTATGTTACTAATTTGGGGAGAAATAAGATATCTTTGAGTCTGCAAATTGTTCTCTTTTAGGGGGTTGACTTCCCTCGAAGAAGTCATGTTTTCTCAATAAACCAGTAAGCACGTATCATCTGGTATCAGAGCCAACTCCTTATGGCTGAGGGTACCCGCCTTACGCAGCTAGTGAAAGCCGTGAGCTTGTTAAAGGAGGATCAGATCAAGTCCCGTGAGAAAAATTGATCCACCAACTAGGTCTTGGGAGAGGTGCTCCAACAACTAACAACCATTCAAGCCAATGTAGATCAACTCAGCCAAGAAGTAAATAGGGTAAGGTCAGCCAACGTAGATCTGTGGACCCCGATCCGAGAGAGATGAGGAAACGAGTCCCTACATCCTCTATATCTCCACATGAAAGAGAGCTCTACCAAGAAACTCTCGAAACAGATGCCACCCTCATAACATAGCACGAGTGGCGATATAAATGAGATACCTCTCGATTCAGGAGTAAGTCAAGATTCGAGACGTATCTAAATAAACTCAGAGTCGCCATCCATAGATAGGCCATGGAACCCCAAAACAAATCCTCTATGCAATGGATAACCAGAAATATATATGGGCTCGTGCCTGATTACGAATGGGGAAGGTCCGAAGAGCACCCTCAATTCGTCCGAGTGCAAGCACTTGGTCTCTTATGCCATTTATTATTAAATCTGAAGAGTTTTGGGCAAAATCATGTCAAATAAGAACAAATATCCCTGAGTGGACGTCTACCTAATCATGCATTACTCGGGGATGAAATAATAAACACATACAAAATAAAATAAAAGTTGTGTCACCTAAGCACAACTAGGTTATGAGTAACAAGCCTAACTGGTGTCTAAGTTCTGGTGAACAAACACATGCATGCTATAACTAAAGGTATAAAGTCTAAACATGAAAGTAAGAAAACATAACAAAATACACAACAATGACAACACAACAAATCCTAGGACTCTAAACGATTTAACCCGAGTCCTTGGATTGTCTGATGTTCATCCAGAGAAGCCTACGTATCCCCGCCTCCACAAGAATCAGAGTCACGTAGTTCTTCGCCCCTATTCTAAGCTAGGATGCCTAAGATACCTAGACCTCTATCCTATACCCGACCTAAAAGACCGGACAAGTTCTTAAAGCCTCTTGAGCGATCATTTAGATTTCAGTGAATTGTAGATTTTATGACACCCTATATGCCCTAACTAAATGCAGTTAGCCTTAAGCTAATGCAGGTAATTCCTACAACCTATGTGTAACTAGGCTGTGTTTCCTAAGGAAAACAATGGGCGGACTAACGCATCCTATTCTAGTCATCAGTCGGCGATGTGGATCGCCAACTGACCGGACGGAGGCGTTTCTATAACTCTAGGACAAACCCTAACTCTAAAGCAAACATACAACAAATTAAGGACAAACTCCTAACTCTAAAACTCTCTATCTAGGACACTCCTAACTCTAGAGGAAGAGCTTTTTGAAAACATGTTGTATAAAAGATTTTTGTATTTTTAAAAGGTTTAAATGGTTCATTTTATAAAATTTGGCTGGACTCGGGATGTGGGTCCCAAGCTGCACTACGTACCTCGTTGAAGAGGATCAAACCAACGTAGTTCGAAAACAAACTCTCCTAATTATCACTGAAAATTTTAACACTTCAAAGTGTTTTTGAATTTTTAAGATTTTCGAATGCTTTAAGACCTTTAAACATTTCACTCTTAAAGGGAACACGCAAGCACAATCACAAACTGAGGCGAAGCCCTAAAGCTAAAAGGAAAACCCCGAACAAACAATTAACGTCTCCAAGAGACGATCCACAACAAATAAACTAGTGTCCCAAGAACAGTAAAAATGATCTAAGATTTCAATCCCAAGTAAGCAAATCTCTAATAAGACTATGATAGTCTATAATAAAGAAGAATGCCAATTTTAAAAGAGAAACTCCTAGCTAACAACATTAAAGAAATGACGCAAATGAGTCAATGACTCTAATAACGAAACCAATGAGGCAGGACATGCCGCCTAAAGACTCACTAGAAAAAAAAGGGGGGCTCTAATATGAGGCTAAGTAAGCTTCCTAAAGAGTAAACTCTCTAAATGAGACAAGGCTTGTCTCCAAATAGGGACTCTGTAAATGAGGCAAGGTATGCCTCCTACGAGAACACTCCCTACCAAACTAAGGTAACCTCCCTAAGGGATAGATTCTAAACAACAAGGCTTGTCTCTGGAAGAGAACTGCCTTTCGAGACGAAACATGTCTCTTAATGGAGGCTCTAGATGACTCTTTCATTGCCCGTCATTGAATAAAGGTCCATGTCTAAAGGTATCTAAAAGATTAGGCAAATCTATAACAGAGGGGAGTGCTACTCAGACTAAGCAAGTCCCCTAACGATGGGCTTAGGCTTAGCAAGAGACACTCATGAAACTAGGCCAGTTCCATAAAAGACGAGGGAAGGACAAATAAAGTGGTACAAGAGATCAAGCAAAAGGGGTCGGATTTGTATTTTGAAGTGTCATCAGGTTCCGGCAAGCAACTTGGATTACTAAAATTTGCTAAAATTAAAGATTCTTCAATGGCAAAATCAACGGTAAGGAAAAGGCCAACAAATTAGAATCAGAAAATAGCAGAAATGAAAGGGGTTTTGGAATTCCTAGTGGCTAAAATCAATGGGGAAGACAAAGGACTGAAGATGGTAAAGATAGGGTGCATGGACAGATGGACATTCTAAAGAGTCCATGGAATGTGAGTGGTCATTTCAATATTGGGATTATATCTTTCCTATAATCTGCTGGATATTTGGATACCTTGATTGATACAGTATGAACTCCAATAAGACTAGAACAAAGTATATCTGAACATACACATATTGGATAAAAAAAATGACCAAAATATTTATATACACCTTACAAGGGAATACACACCAACAATCAACCCCTGTTTTCAGCAAATACTAAATACTTCAGGGTGAGTAATCTTTAAATAATAAAGGGTTTCAACACTGTTTTGAACAATCTTGTTCATCTGAAATAAAAAATTTACCCGAAGCAATATAACTCCCCATCTAAAAAAAAAATTGAATTGTGCATGCCACATATCGATGGAACTGTCCATTTTTAGGAAACTAAAGATGAAAAAGAGTTTAATGACTCTATTTATAAGACAAAAACTCGATCAATAGTAGCTGTTCTATCATAAATATTGTTCATAATTGAGATTTTTTCTATACATATAAAACAAATTTTAGACCTCAAAACACTAATGCACTCAGCCTAAGACCGGATCACAAATAAATATAAGATGAAGTCTACATGCACAACCAAGTTATAATTTTCTAAAATTCCTAAGGTGTAAACATCTCCTTGAAATTCTCACACAGAATCAAACTAAAAACCATACTTGCTAAAGTTAAACCCCTCATTAGTATATAATAAGTCTAGACTATAATCCAAAAGTTTTAAATCACCCTCACTAATACACATAACAGAACAGACCCTTGGAATACTTCCATGTATTGTTCTTTATGATACAAACATTTAGCAGGTATACGCCAACAGGCTCTTAAACGACTTTCAATGGCATATACTATTTGACAAACCAATCCACTGATCAGCCAATAATCAAGCTCTATCGACCCTAAACATGATAAAATAATCAATGATTCATATAGATTTTCACAATGCTATGAATCCAAATTCTATAAAGATACACATGCTACACGAGACAAAAGATCACGAATGACAACTTAAACTCCACCAGCAATAGCTATTACTTTACTTCTTCTTTTTTTACCATAAGATTACAGATTTTTTTTCCATCAACAACAGCAATACATGAGGTAAAACTAAACTTAAAAGAAAATGTGATGAATAAAATTGAATATTAGAAAGTAGAGCGATACAAATACTTTAATCAACCATTTTTCAACATCTATCTAGATAAAACTCAGGCAACCAGAAAGAGTATCAAGTTATTTCTCCTTTTTTTTCCTTCTAAAAAAAACTAAAAGAAATTCCTTCTGACTGCTGAAATTAAACAAGTATATATATATATATATATATATATATATATATATATATATAAAATATGATCTGCAATTTAAGCAAAACACACAATTTGATTTTAGCTCAGTTGATTAAATGAACATGATCTATGAAAATCCAAATCAAACAGAGCGTTATCTACATTCATTTTTATAGTTCTCTACTAAGACAAATAATAAAGAAAATAATCTAAAAATTAGGGAAACTAGGAACGAACTACAAAACCTACACTTCAAGCTCTCATTATTCTTAAAAATAACAAGTAAAAAATTAGAGTCCTTCAAATAAATAAATAAATAATCAGAGATATGAATCAAATGTAAACAGCATCAGATTATGAGAAATTGAACGAAATACAAAACATCTTATTTCAGAAATGAAGATCCATACCTTATGCTGTATTTCCTTAATCTCCTGCCGAGTCCTTAATCTCAATTCGTTCTTTTTGTCTCCACAGATCAGGTTTATCTTTGAACAAACGACTTAAAACATTAGCTCTAAAGATTTTACTATAGATCTAAAGTCTGAGGATCTTGACAGCTTGAATCTAAGGTTCTAGTAAAGAAATTCATGAATCTAAGGGTTCAGACTTTGAATCTAAGATCAGATGATAAGATCTAGGGTTTCATGAAAGAAAGCTATGAAATCTAGGGTTTCTAGCAAAGAATTTGTACAAAAAAAAAAAAGTTCAGATGCAAGAAAATGTCGGTTTGGACATGGTCGGAGCTTGGCCGGAGAAGAAATACACAAAAATGTTAGGGTTTGGGAACGAGATCTACTTTCTCTATCCTGGAATTCTCTCTCATTCTCTCTCTAAAAATATCTCTAGAAAATCCTCCTCTCAAATGAGCACCCCAAACTTCTATTTACAGAAAGCTTCGCTAATTTTGATACCCATTATTTGTCTCAAACACCCCCTATTGCAATATTTTTTAACCTGTTTTGTATAGCCACAGACGGTCCACAAAAAATTGCTTTAGTAAAAAAAAAATAAAGAATAAATTCGAACTCTTTTGATTGCCCAGGGACACCCTCCTGCAACAAATTACCCCTGTTTTATTCCCAACAGGGCACCTCCTGGTCAGGATAATGCACACCCCTTCTGCGACACTAAATTCACACAACACTACCTACCTCTCTCGTTTGCTATGCAAACCGCGATGAATTTTTTTGAAATTTTAGAAGGACCTAAATGGGACCCTGGCCTATTTAAAGGATTTTTTGATAAAAGCAAGAGTTTAGGGTTCGGTCAAAATGAGGTGTCTACAAGATCCACTTACCCAGGAGACAAATCGGGTCAGAGGAGATTGTTCTTCTAAAAATTTTGGAAATCGTGAGACCCGCACTGTTGAGTCGTATGGGGCAATCCACACACGAATAACTCGATTGGAGTTTTCCCGTTTTGATGGTACTGATCCATTGGGATGGCTTTACCACAGAGAGCAATTTTTTACCTACAATCAGACGCCTCAAACACAACGTCTTCATATTGCCTCCTTTCACATGGAGGACAAGGCTCTTCAATGGTTTCGCTGGATGGAACAATCATCTGCCCTCACTAGTTGGGAGGTTTTTACTAAGGCGGTGCAAGCTCGGTTTGGACCAACTCAATATGACGACCCGGTGGCATTGCTAATCAAGCTCCTTTAGAAAACCACGGTAGAAGACTATCAGTCTCAGTTTGAGGAACTTGCGAATCATACTAAGGGATTGGACGAGTCATTCATGATCTCTTGTTTTGTGAGTGGCTTAAAGGATGACATATCTATAGATGTACAAGCCGCTAGACCGCTCACCATGGGGGCCGCCATTGGACTCGCAAGGATGTATGAACGTCGAGTGATGCTCCATCGACGACAAATGAGGCCCGAGGTGGCTCGAGCTCAAGTACCAGGCCAAGCAGCAACCTCAAGATTTTTCAACAATACTTCCGCCAACCGATCTTCTCACCTTCCAATCAAAAAGATTAACGGCAACAGAGATGAAGAAAAGAAGGGAGTGGGGTTATGTTATAATTGCAACAAGAAATACTCTCCTGGGCATCGTTGCAAGAATCAAAAGCTATATTTACTGGACGGTGGAGATTATGTCAAGCCAGAAGAACAACACGATGAAAGTGATGAACAGGTTGATGTTATAGAAGAAGATGACCAGAAGGTTGCTTATGAGACTCCCAAAATCTCCCTACTAGCCATTGGAGGATCCACTACCCCTCAGACCATGCGATTAGAAGGGAGGTTGGATCAACAACAACTAGTAATACTTGTGGATAGTGGCAGCACCCACAATTTTTTAGATCCACTAGCAGCTAAGAAAGAGAGGCTTTACATCTCACCAGGGAACAAGTTTGAGGTTACAGTAGCAAATGGGGATAAATTATACAGTTAGGGTCGCTGTGAAAGAGTTTCCATTATATACAGTCTCCCTATAATAGTCGACTTTTATCTTCTTCCTCTCTGTGAGTGTGATGTTGTTCTTGGTGCTCAATGGCTTCGCACCCTTGGCCCAATTACTTGGGATTTTTTCTAATCTAAGAATGCAGTTTTTTTCTACATGGGAAGCATCAAACTTTCCAAGGGGAAACAACTAAAGAACTAGTTGTTACTGATGAGGTGGGACTAAAAAAGGCTACTCTACGAGAAATACAAGGTGGAATCCTATTACAACTATACAACCTAGAAGCCAAACCAAGTCCCATGCCAAGGAATCCACGTCTTCTCCAATTGTTTCAAGAATTCAAGGATATTTTCAAATACCTCGCAGCCTACCGCCACCTCGGCAACATAATCATAAGATACCCCTCATCAAAGGGGCCCAGCCAGTCAGTGTTCGCCCTTATCGATATCCTCATTACCAAAACGGGGAAATTGAAAGATTGGTAAAAGGAATGTTGGATTCAGGCATTGTACTCCATAGCCAAAGTCCCTTTTCATCCCTAGTCTTATTAGTGAAGCAACATGATGGAAGTTGGCGCTTGTGAGTTGACTATCGACCTTTAAATGTCGTGACAGTTAAGGAAAAGTATCCTATACCCGGGGGATGTAAGTAAAATGGCCTTTAGGACTCATGATGGTCATTATGAATTTCTCGTAATGCCCTTCGGTCTCAGTAACTATAGACACCCCATTTTGACCGAACCCTAATAGCGTTGTTAGAATAGAAACCCTAGCAAATAAGTGTTTTAGAGTCCCAAATTCCACCCTAGGGTAGGTTAGGATCCCAGCTAGGTCCCTACAAAATTTCGTCAAAGTCGGATGAGATTTACCTAATAAGACGAGCCGAATTAGAATTGTAGTGCAAAAGGGGAGTGAAATATCCTGTAAGCCAGCCAGTTTTTACACTAGAGCAGGAAGGGGGGTGCATTATCCCTGTAATGTCGCCCATGAAGAGTTTTATTTGAAAATGCTGTAGACACTCTATTTTGACCGAACCCTAAAAATTCCAAAATCGAATAAATTCCTTGAAACGCGAGTCTCGAAATCAAATTCAAAGTCCCCGAGATCACATCTCAGGTTCCTGAACCAATTTTGAAACCGAGCTCCAAATGCAAAAGAACCTGAAAAATCCACATTTGTAAATGATTTTCAAAATCTTGGAACCCGAGTGGTCCCTAAATTCCCGTTAGGTCCTTTAGTTTAGTTACCCCAATTTTCTCCATTTTTTTGAAAAATTATAAAAATGCCTTCCGCCTTTAACATTTTCCGTTTCTCATTGATTTTTTTTTCTTTTTCTTTTTTCCTTTTGTTATTTTGATATTGGCATCTCGTTGGTGAGACCGCTAGATGTAAAAAGGTTGTTTTATGAAAAAAAAAATGAATAATTGAGTTGATGAAAATAACTTGAGCTCCTTTGTGTTTGGTAATAGCACTCCGTCCTTTAATTTTAACAAAGAGGGAAGTTTGGACAAAATAGGACAAATGCCCACATCTTGAATGAGACAAAGCAGTGGGGTGTGGCTTCGGAAATTAAGAGGTACCCACCTCATTCAAATGAGAAAAATGAAATCTGCAAAAGGTAGAGAGTGGGTTGAATATATCACTTCCCATTAGACCATTCTGATTGGTATAGGGCCACAATGTCCATGCAAGTAGATGTAGTCAATTCACATCATTGGATGATCAAAAACCATTCGTTTGTAGTTGGGCTCAATTCAAGTAGGCCATGATCCAAATTTATCTACGTATAATCTGTTGTTGGAGTTAGTCATTTTTTATGCCATCTTATCATTTGTCTTCATAAATCAAGGGCCAAGATTATTTTGGAGGTGGAAAATTTGAATTATCCAAGGAAAGGTTTGTCTTGGAGAATAAAATGGGAAAATGTATAATTAGTACCTAGGTGCAAAAGAGGGTTGTCCAAGTAATACATAGGGCTGTCCAGGGAGTGAAAAGGGGGGGAGCAAAAATACATTGTCATTTTCTTACTTGGACCACCCAATGGGCAACAAAAATTTGAAGCAAGATAATTGTCATGGGCTGTTCAAGGAGGAAAAGGGGAGGTGTAATTGCCAAAGTAGGGGCTGTTAAGGAAAGAGAAGGGGGTCGAATTTTGTGTTTTTCCTTGCTAACAAATCCTATTCAAGCCCCCCTTTATGAATAGAAAATTCATAATGAGCATGCTATAAGGGCTATCCATGGGAGGAATGTGGGGTATTTTCTCTATAGGTCAACCTTTTTTCCGAGCCTTTTTTCTAATAGATGAAAAAAAAAGAAAAGTCGAATGTCTTCAAAGGCTGTTCAAATCAGTAAGGGGTATATTTATATTATAGGGCAATGAATGAAGAGAAGAGGGGAGTGTGTTATCAAGTTGGGATTGTGCTCATATCAATAGCAACTTATAAAATTGTTAAAGAGAAAAGACAATTGAGGACTCTAAAGATCAAAGTCTGGGGTTGCTGATTTCAGCACACCCCATGTTTATTTAAGGTCGATTGGAGTCTCAGAAAAGAGATCTGATTTATTTATTTTCGTTGAAAAACAGAAATCAGAGAGAGAGAGAGAGAGAGAGAGAGAGAGAGAGAGAGAGAGAGAGAGATCCGGCCAGTCATCTTCTCCGGCAGATTTCTTGCCGGAATCCGATCGCGCATCTCTCATTACTAGTCACCTTCTTCATCTCTATTTACAACACAAGCATCTCCTACTTTCGATCCATAAACCCCATTTCTATCCACAAAACCCTAGATCTGAGATGTGAAACCTTAGATCCGGCCATCGTGATTCCAAATCCAACCTCAATTTTATGGATTCCGGCCATCTATAATCAGATCCGATGGTCTTATATTGATCCGGCGGATCTCCGGCAAATTTCTCCCTTCTTCGGTCACTATCATCGGATTCCGTAAATTTTCACTATCTCCGGCAATGATTCCATCTCTGGCAACTTCAGATCGGTGATCATGAGAATTACACAGTGAAGAGAGAAGTAAAAAAAAAGGTAAAAGGAGTTTGTATCTTCTAAATGGGGTTGGGTCAGGGAAGGAGCTCGGTTAGGGTTTGATCTTAACTAAAAGAAGAAGAAGCTGAAATTATGAGGACGTGTTGTCGGAATCGTGTTCGATTTCACGCCGGAAACTTGTGGTGCTCTGATCATTCGAATTGACTTCACCATTATCTCTGTTGCTGGTCTCGCTACAAATCTACCGCGTCACCATTATCTCTGCAAATTCCGGTTGCAGCCGCCATTACTCTGTGAGTTGTTTGAGCCCCTCCAGCAATTTAGGTAATTTTCTCCCTGTTTTCATTTTTAGGTATAAGTGAAGATGGTTGTGCATGCTTGTTAATTTCCTTGGTTAGATGTTTAATATTTTCTTTGTTTCACCTTGCCCCTTTTAAGGCATAGAACCTGGATAGTTATACCATGTTCATTTGAGATTGTGAGAATCGGTTGAGAGCCCTAAACTGATAACTGGACTCAGAATTGCATTCAATTTTGAGTCTAATAATCGGTATGGGGTTCACAATTGGATGTGATAGTCTCAAATCAAATCATATGTCCTATATTATTCTAGCCTAATATTAAAATTTTAGAAAAAGAAAGAAAGGAAGCAATTCTACATTCATAAGCTCTGTTTGGGGAGAAGACAACTGGCCATTGATATTGGTACCAAATAATTTAGTAATTGCAGAGTTGGTTTTTAGATTCATAGACCAATAAAGAATTGGAAGACACCTTTGATGGTTATATTAATGGGGATGTGAAGAAGTGATGATGTCTATAGTAGTATTGTAGTATACTTTTGAGCCTAAAATGGTTGGCATTGTTCATGTAATGACTATTCAAACCCAAGGTATATATCTCAACTGTTATCTTTCGTAACCTTATAGGGGTTGGAATGACTATAGACAGGTTGCTTTTGTATATTTGGATTACTAATGTTTAGCAATTATAAGGATCCCATTTGTTCTTTTCTTCGTGTTAACCTTTTCAGTTGAATTCTTATAGATTATAGTAGCCTTTGATGGCCATCTTGATTAGTGGTTCCCTCTTGAAATTTTTTTAGGAATTACAGTGATTCTTAATTCATCTCTGAGACATGCATGATTAGGTAGACGTCTTCTCGGAGATATATGTTCCCATTTCACATAACTTTTGCCCAAAACTTTTCAAAATCAATAATAAATGGCATAAGAGACCAGGTGCTTGCACTTGGGCGGACGAGGTGCTCTTCGGACCTTCCAAATTCGTAACCAGGCATGAACCTTCTTTTATATCTCTGGTTATCCATTGCAACAGAGCATAGTATGGGATCCATGGCCCAGTTCCTTGGATGGCGACTCTTATTTGTTTAAGGTACGTCTCGAATCCGGGCTAGTCCACATAATTGAGAGGTATCTTACTTTACATCGCCACTCATGCTGTGAGAGGCACATTCTTTCGAGAGTTCCTTGGTAGAGCTCTCCTTCA
The DNA here is from genome assembly GCF_043159265.1 of Tasmannia lanceolata. Classification (NCBI taxonomy): domain Eukaryota; kingdom Viridiplantae; phylum Streptophyta; class Magnoliopsida; order Canellales; family Winteraceae; genus Tasmannia; species Tasmannia lanceolata. The sequence continues at coordinate 6,086,346 of NW_027518721.1, forward strand.
CGTGGATGATCTAGAGACTTTCTCGGGGGATCGTCCCCCGCCTCTCTCGGATCGTGGTCCATAGGCTGGCGACTCTGCTGGGGAGTTCTTGGAACATTGCCCAACTCTGTTAAAATGCCATTTTTACTAATTTTGAGAAAATTTGGGCTAAAATCAAGTTAAATGGGAACTTTTTCGCTTAGAATCCAGGGGCACCAAATAGGTGTTTAAAATGAGGGATTCACACACACTGCACAGCATGGATTATCATATTCTTTATCTTTTTTTCATAGATTTTATTGGTTACACGGGATAGATACAGTGCGTGCCAAATGGGATGTCATTACCCTGATGGTGCTGTTGTATCTATTTTCAAGCTATGCGCCAGTGCTGCAGCCTTAAACACTCGGTGTACTTGTGTTTACAGCAGCCGATGAGCAATGAAGCATACTATGTATAACACTCGGTGTACTTGTGTTATACATATAAAGTATGTATCATATGCATAGTGCCTGATTGATTGAGTCCGGAGCTCTACTTTCATTTTACATATATTATGTACATGAATATATTTGCTGATTTAGTAAAACTCAATTAGGAGTCGCATGTGTTTATATATGTATTGCATTCATATAGGGACGAACATGTGTTGCTTACACATGTGGAGCCTAGATTTAGGAGCCATGTCCTGCCTATAGATTATTGTAGTTCACCTTATGTGGCTACAACACAGTCTTAGTACACTCACATGTCTGTCTTGAGTCAAGACTTCCTTGACTCTGCTAGATTAGACTAGGGATGGTGCCCCTGTTAGGGTGTATATATGTATATATACCTATTTATATTAATTATTAGATTAAGGTCTACTTATTCAGTGAGGTTTCCTTATCTAATTCGATCAATTTTATCAATCCATCTTCAAGATTTAGACCCGGTCTATGACCTACTTCTGTCATTTTGTGGCCGTGGTCTTCTTTCTGATCTACTGATCATCTTTGATCATGGATGAAAATTTTAGTATTGCCTATTTTATCCTTCTCCTATGATTGATTCTGATCTGATTATGTTCCACTTGTTTGATTGTGAGTTTATCTTGCTGAAATTCATTCAAGTGCGTGTTCTTGATGAGAGCCTTACTTTATCTTAACCCTGTTGACATACCCTTTGTGTTAGCTGCTTCAGACCCTCTATATATATATATATATATATATATATATATATATATATATATATATATATATATCTGTTATGCTCCAAATGCCTTGAGTTTGGTCACTATCCTTTAGACTCATTGATAAATTTTATGTGTGTATCTTACCCTTTCTCCCTGCATAGTCATTATGCTGCCGAATTTTCTCCAAATACCTTGGGTTTGGTCGTTATCCTTTAGACTTGTTGACAAACTCTATGTGCTTATCTTACCATATCTCTTTGCATAGATGTTGTGCTACCAGATTTTATCCATGGGAGGATATATTCATATCATCTTTTGTCTCAACTTACATATGGCATTTTCATTCGATTACCCTATACTGAACTATAGTGTTTGTCAATTCCATGGCAGGAGTCTAACCTTGTTGGCTTCACTCATTTGCAGTACCTATTTGTATTCAACCCACACCAGAACCTATGGCTGAATGCGGAAATACTCTGGCTGAAATGAATGAATTGATGAAGTCTATGCTCCAACAGATGAATAATATGAGTGAGGAGATAGTCTGTCTGAAAAGTGATGAAGGTGCTGCTTCTAAAGGACCTGCACCCCAGCAAACTTCGCTTATACCTCCTCCACCCCCGGTGGCAGCTAGGCCTGTTGTATTCCCAGTTGATGATGACTTTGATGAAGAGCAGTACGCAGAAGAGAATTGTCTCCCCCATTTGGATAGAACTGATAAAAGCAAAGGGATTGTAGACAGGTTGGATAAGCTAACCCAAGAAATGGAAAGCATGAAGTTCCAAGGACCTAAGAAGCTGAACATGGCCGATTTTATGATAGTCCCGGGAGTAGTTCTACTTCCGAAGTTCACAGTATCTGATCTTGATAAGTATGATGGGACGGGATGCCCCACAAGTCATCTGAAATCTGTCATTCCTCTTCTGCAGCAACATGGACTTTCTCCAGAGCAGATTGCTCTCGTATTCCCTAGGACACTGGTTGGAACTGCTAAAAAATGATTTTTGAGCTTAAAGTCTGAAGAGATTAGAAACCTGGAAGATATTGCCAACAAATTCGCGGAACAGTTTTCCATGGAGGAAGGGATAGATGTAACCAAAAGGGATCTGAAAATGTTGAAACAAGGGCATGATGAAACTTTCACTTCCTTCATCCGAAGATGGAGAAGGAAAGCAACTCAGATGACCCATAGATTGTCAGATGAGGATCAAATCAAGATTGTTGTAAAAAACTTATCTCCACAGTATTACCATCACATGGCCATTCAGTATTTCATTGACTTCAATCACCTTATCAAAACTGGAACCCAAGTGGAGGATGCACTGACCAAAGGCCTAAAGACAAGGACCTCAACTGATGTTAGAGACGGAAAGAGAACTATGGTAACAGCTAAAGAGGTCAGCAATGTGGAGACATCTCGTCAACCTTTCAAGAAGGTGGCTCAGAAAGGAAACAAACCTATTCAGAAATCAGATAAAGAGATTCCTCCATTGCCAAAGAATCTTGAAAAAGCTTTGAGAGAATTGGTCGAAGTGGGTAAACTTGAACTTCCTGAACCTTCCCCTCCTCCAAATCCTCTTCCTAGCAATTTTTATGAACAAGACTTCTGTTAATATCATCGAGTTCATGGACATTCAACCAACAGTTGCCTAGCCTTGAAACATAAGATCCTAAAACTTATCAAGGATGGTACGGTAGTTGTTGGAGGACCCAGTGCTACCAGAAAACCATTGCGAAGATCAGTTGGCCCTTTACCGATGGTAGAAGCTATCTCTATGGACGAACCATTATTGGATCCTGCATCCCTTATTCGTCCTATTTCAGATACGCCACCTGTTCCATCAAACTCTCGACCAATGGAGGAATCTTTTGAAAGGTCGGCTCCCATGAGAATGGAAAACTGGATGGTTAAACGTTTTGGTTAGATGACCATGCTAACTGAAGAAGTGAGGGAGATGAAAACTCAGATACGATATCTGTCCACCGGATGTGATTCAGCTCCTAAGGAGTTTGCCGATATGGGTACTATGACAGAAGAAACATCAGTTCAGAGTTTAATTCTTGACAGATATGTTGATTTGCATAGTGGGACAAAGCCTGTCATTGTTCCCAATGAAGTTAAGAATGTTGGACCCTATCGTCAACCCTTTAAGAAGCCAATAATAGAAGTGGAAGAAAGGATGGGTCAGAGACTGAGGAGGAAATTCACTTACCTCCCTTGTTCTCAGGAAGTTATCATGAAGAAATGGGTCAGTGAAGGTCGTTTGACACTTTCAGATCCGAAGCCTCTTCTTAACCCACTCCCCAAACCCTGGATAAGAGATCAGTATTGCGAGTACCACGAAGGTATTGGTCGTACAACAGAAAAGTGCCTAGCATTGAAACACAAAATTCAGGACAAGATAGACGGAGATTCTTCCCTTCATCCTGAACTCTATGCCTTAGTGAATCCTGCACCGGTTAGACCCATTCAACCTTTCAAATGTCTCACCACCTTTGCTTATGCCACCTCAGAGCAGGAAAAGGAAAGATGTCAGAATTTGAGCATCCGAAGAATGTCAGAGCAGAGAGCATGATGCCACCAACAGGTTTTCAAGGGCAGTTTGGGCCAGGTAGACAGAACTACATGGGACCGCCTCTTCCGAGATGCCTATACCAAGATCGAAACCACTAGCCGACAACATCATGGAGGAAGGCGTGCTACTTGTGAACTTCAGTGCCGAGTCCTTGTCCATGTCCAAGTGTCGTGTTTCAAGTGAGGTGTTCCAAATGTCATGTTTCAAGATTTGACTTCTATCAAGTGTATACCAACTATTGTGTTGAAACTTGGTGAGTCATAGTGTTAATGTAAAAAAAAAATGTGTGTCATGTCTGTCAGTCTTTCTCATTTAGAGTTAGTGTTTTATTTTCTGTCGAGTCTGATGTATAGCCCACTGAGGCGTGTTGAGAACTATTGATGTACTCGAAAGTTTTCAATTCAATAAAGCATTTGGTTTTGTATCTTCAATGTCTTATGATTCACTCTTAGATCTAATGTTTAAAATAACTAAAGACATCCTCCTCGGATGAGGATGCAGACGAAATTCCCCTCGAGATCTGAAAGATGATCAAGCGAGAGGAAGAGCGTCGAGCATAGCCACTCAAAGAGGAAATCGAAGCTGTTGAGAGTGGTATCGAAATCCGAAACTCAGGAAAGATGGATTGGCAAACTTTATCTCCCGAGGAGAGCGAAGAATTGATAAACCTGTTTAGAGGGGTTTGAGGTAGTCTTGCTTGATCCTATAAGGATAAATCGGGTGAATGCCCTGTTGTTGTGCAAAGCAAGACTCCATTGGCTTTAGATATCAGTCGAAAAGCAAAATTTAAGAGAGTGAAGCATCAAACATCCAGTCAAGCTGATGAGAAGTTTAGAGAAGACTTTCAGAAAATGAAGTCATCAATTTGAGCCCAAAAAAAGAGCACTTGGGCTACATGTTTTCAATGAGATTTTGAGGTGGAATACTTCACGAGTAAGGGCATTCCTAATGTCTAAAAGCAAAAGAGAATATAAAAGAAAGACAAGAAGGAGAAGGGAATGTGTCCCTAAGACAATATCTTAGAAAATCATAGACATGGAGTCTATTTGATAGATTGAATATCAGAATTGTCTCCAACATTTGGAGACTATCGAGAGCTTTATAACCATCAGCACAAATTCAAGATATTCGAGAAGCACATAAGCTTAAGTGGAGCACCGTGGTTGAAGTCTTGCTTGCAAATACCGCCAGACTACTCGATAAAAACATTTAAAGCTGTTGAACCTTATTCCTCATAAGAGTTTGCACGTCAAAACACCAGGAGGCCATCATTGGACGTTTGAGCCTTCAAATGCCAAAATCCCAACGTCTGAAAGTTCGTTTGCAAACCTTTGGGCCAAAAGCTAAAACCAAACAATTCTTTCAACCACATTATAAACCAGGGGCATTATGCACCCGAACTACGCGGACCTGATCCCCAGCTCTTCAAGGGTACGTAGGCAACCTGATCAATTCAGGTTCGGTCAACCTTTGGGATAAAAGCAAAATTACTTCCTTTTAATCTTTTTGAAGCTAAAAGCTAAACCATTCTTTGCTAAACCCCAAAAGGGCGAACTACGTGTACCTGATCCTCCATTTTTGGGGTACGTAGGTAGTCTGGCAAGACCAGATTCGGTCCAAATCGTTTGAACTTTTGATATCCAACCCTTTTGAACCCGAGCCCACCTAGAAAGTCCTTCTGGTGAAACAAGCAAAGGTTCAAGGCAAATTAGAATAAAAACAAAAAGAAAAGAAAAGAACGAGAGTCTGAAGACCCACCAGGTCGAAAACCAGAAAGGGCGGCCTAGAGAAAAAGAAGTCTTGCTAAGTCAATAACCAAAGGAGTTGGCTTATGCAAAAGCAAGGGTAGCGGTCTGCTGAATTGGAAACTTGAAGAGACAATCCAGTTAGGGACTGTAAGCCCAATGGTTTTTACCTTGGCATTCCCATCTTGTTTTGATGATTCCAATACACAAGTGATCATTTATCACTAATGTGTTTGTTTGTCTAAGTTGTAGATCTTGATAAAGTAAGATCAATGATGCTTGGATTGAAGGCCAAGAAGCCCACATTGGACCACTAATTGGAAGGCCAAAGTCATCAAGCAAGAAGTCATGAAGACTTGAAGACATGAAGTAATTAATATTGAAGACCATTTTTTAATGTAATTGATCCAAAACTAGATTAGGTTTTTAGAGGCATAATTAAAGTAATCTCACACACCCTAAATAAACAAGTGATTGTATTTATGGAGTTCCAACACCTTGGAACCCTCATAGCAATCCCATCTTGGTTGAGAACTGGAAGCCCAAAAACAGAATTGAAAATCTGCTCTGCATAGGCTTCTCGGAACTCCGAGAGTTTTTCTCGGAACTCCGAGAATTATTCTCGGAACTCCGAGAAATGGTCCAGTAGACTTTTTCCAACTTCTGTGAGGCTTCTCGGAACTCCGAGATTTTTTCTCGGAACTCCGAGATTTTTTCTCGGAACTCCGAGAATTATTCTCGGAACTCCGAGAACACTCCAACGGTCTGAAAAAGAGCCGTTTGGAATTTTGCTGGAATTACCGTAATGCCACTGAACGGTCATATTTTGTTTTTCCTATAAATATGGGTGTTCTAAACATACAAACCATCGATCCTAACACTCTTAAACTTCATTTGAATACCCAAGAGTAAATCAAGCTTCAATTGTGCCTCTCATCACCAACTCTAGGATTTGGATCATAGGCTCTCAATTGTACATCTTTTGTAACCCTTGTGAAGGGATTTTTTAGTTCTTTCTTTCATCTTTCAAGATTTGTATTCGGGCGAGTATTCGGAGAAGCGGAGCCCTTTTTCTCCGTGGTGAGGATTGCCACCAAGGTTAAAGCAATTGTAATTGGCACCGATCTTCGCCAAGGTTAAGAAGATCATATAGTGAAGCCATCAACGGGTTTGGTTGGTGGAGTGGAGTAGGCCTCGGGTTTGAGGAACGAACCACTTTAAATCTCGGGTGCACTCTTTCTATCTCTTTGCTCTTTCATTTGCATTGCACCATTAGATTTAACTTGTATGCTTAAAATATTGTTTTTGATCTCTTAATCGGTTTAAGTTTTTCAAATTGGTAAATTCTAGTTTTCTTAAACAACCGTATTCTCCCTCCTCATAGTTGCCATTTCTATTACAACTTGGGACCCCCTATATCGGATTTTCACTTGGTATCAGAGCCAGGTTCTTAAAAGATTTTAAAATTTTTTGTGAAAGTTATTTCAAAATCTAACTAGGGAAAGATTTTATTTGGCAACTTCTAATTGTGAAATGGCACACCAAATTGGAACCGGACTTACGGAAGGCCATTCCACAACTAGACCTCCTTTCTTCAATGTGTCAAACTATGGACATTGGAAAACAAGGATGCGCATCTATCTTCTTTCGATAGATGTGGAACTTTGGTACATTGTTGAAAATGGATACAATGTACCTTCCAATCCTTTTGAAGAATGGAATGTGGTAGAGAAAAGGCAAGCTAATTTGAACTACAAAGCAATAAATTCCTTGTTTTGTGCCTTAGCTACCGAGGAGTTTAATAGAGTTGCTCTTTTTGATTCCGCCAAGACTATTTGGGATACCCTTGAAACTACCCATGAGGGAACATCACAAGTCAAGGATTCCAAAATAAACTTGTTAAAGAGCAAGTATGAAATGTTTAGAATGAGTCCAAACGAGAGTATTTCGGAAATGTATACTCGTTTTTCTATTATTTCTAACGAACTAGCTAATCTTGGTAAATCTTATCCTAACGATGAGCTTGTGAGTAAGTTACTTAGGTCTCTTCCTCCACATTGGGATCCAAAGGTGACCGCGATTCAAGAGTCAAAAAATCTCAAGACGCTAACCATAGAGGAGCTTGTAGGATCTCTCATCACCCATGAGATGCTCCTTACTAGCCGACAAGAGGAAAAGAAGCCAAAGGAGAAGGAGAGGGAATTTAGATCCCTAGCACTCAAGGCTTCCAAGGAAGACTCATCAAGTGAAGCGGATAGTGACGAAAAAGAAGCTTTACGAAGATTCAAGAGCTTGTGGAGAAAGAAGCATAAGAAAGATAAGAAGAAGAAAGAAGAAAGTGATGTTGATGGAGCCTTAAGATGCTTCAATTGCAAGAAGATTGGACACAAAAGACCGGATTGTCCACTTCTAAAATCAACTTCCTCTAAGTACAAGGGTAAGAAGGATTGGAAGAAGCATAAGGCTCTTGCCGCCGGTTGGGATGCGTTAAGCACATCGGGCAAAAGCTCAAGTGAAGGGGAAGAAAATAAAAAAGATGATCTTTGCTTCATGACAATCACCCATGAAGTTGAGGTAAACTCTAACCCCTCATATTCTTCATCTAGTAGTAAAAGTGATAGCATACCTTATGATGAATTATGTGAAACCTTGCATACCCAAATTTCCAAAAACAAAGTTCTTAAAAAATCCATTTTAAAGTTAGAAAAAGAACTTGAATTTTTGAAAAGTGATTTATCTTCTTCCATATCTCAAGAACAAGTTACACTTGAAAATCATAAACTTGAGATTAATACCCTTAAGGGTAGCTTGGATGAGAAAACTTGCCAACTTTTAAAATTTCAAAATATGGCAAGCTCCTCCAATTCTTATGAAGATGAAAGAAATGAGCTTTTAGTTCAAACATCCCATCTTCATAATGAAAATGAAAGACTTAGATTATGTTTACATGGATTTCTAAATGGAAATAAAATTATTGACATAATCCTAAGTAAAACTAGTCTTAGACCTCAACATGCTTATCATGATAGGACTAGTGTATCTAACCCTCTTGTTAGATGCCATTTTTGTGGAATGAATGGTCATTACCAATTCCAATGTGCATCCAAGAGTAGGGCTAGATGTGGGACCAAGAAATCTTGGGTTCCCAAAACCCCCATATGATGATATTCATATTGTGTAGATTAGGGGTTTTTGAACTTAAAATTGAATATATTTCATTTGTATGTTTTGTTTGATAACCCCTCTTGTATTGTAAAATTATTTTAACTAGGGGAAGTTAAAATTGAATTTTTCTTTGAAAAAGGGGGAGCTTTAAAATTGTAAATTTTAAACCCTTGTTTTTTCTTACCCCTTCTTTTTGTTGATGACAAAGGGGGAGAAGAATCTAGAGTAAAGTCTCTAGTGTAAGAAAAATGTGAAAAGAGTATATGCTTTGATTTGTAAATCTCTTGTGCTTGTCATCATCAAAAAGGGGGAGATTGTAAGCCCAATGGTTTTTACCTTGGCATTCCCATCTTGTTTTGATGATTCCAATACACAAGTGATCATTTATCACTAATGTGTTTGTTTGTCTAAGTTGTAGATCTTGATAAAGTAAGATCAAGGATGCTTGGATTGAAGGCCAAGAAGCCCACATTGGACCACTAATTGGAAGGCCAAAGTCATCAAGCAAGAAGTCATGAAGACTTGAAGACATGAAGTAATTAATATTGAAGACCATTTTTTAATGTAATTGATCCAAAACTAGATTAGGTTTTTAGAGGCATAATTAAAGTAATCTCACACACCCTAAATAAACAAGTGATTGTATTTATGGAGTTCCAACACCTTGGAACCCTCATAGCAATCCCATCTTGGTTGAGAACTGGAAGCCCAAAAACAGAATTGAAAATCTGCTCTGCATAGGCTTCTCGGAACTCCGAGAGTTTTTCTCGGAACTCCGAGAATTATTCTCGGAACTCCGAGAAATGGTCCAGTAGACTTTTTCCAACTTCTGTGAGGCTTCTCGGAACTCCGAGATTTTTTCTCGGAACTCCGAGAATTCTCGGAACTCCGAGAATTATTCTCGGAACTCCGAGAATTATTCTCGGAACTCCGAGAACACTCCAACGGTCTGAAAAAGAGCCGTTTGGAATTTTGCTGGAATTACCGTAATGCCACTGAACGGTCATATTTTGTTTTTCCTATAAATATGGGTGTTCTAAACATACAAATCATCGATCCTAACACTCTTAAACTTCATTTGAATACCCAAGAGTAAATCAAGCTTCAATTGTGCCTCTCATCACCAACTCTAGGATTTGGATCATAGGCTCTCAATTGTACATCTTTTGTAACCCTTGTGAAGGGATTTTTTAGTTCTTTCTTTCATCTTTCAAGATTTGTATTCGGGCGAGTATTCGGAGAAGCGGAGCCCTTTTTCTCCGTGGTGAGGATTGCCACCAAGGTTAAAGCAATTGTAATTGGCACCGATCTTCGCCAAGGTTAAGAAGATCATATAGTGAAGCCATCAACGGGTTTGGTTGGTGGAGTGGAGTAGGCCTCGGGTTTGAGGACCGAACCACTTTAAATCTCGGGTGCACTCTTTCTATCTCTTTGCTCTTTCATTTGCATTGCACCATTAGATTTAACTTGTATGCTTAAAATATTGTTTTTGATCTCTTAATCGGTTTAAGTTTTTCAAATTGGTAAATTCTAGTTTTCTTAAACAACCGTATTCTCCCTCCTCATAGTTGCCATTTCTATTACAACTTGGGACCCCCTATATCGGATTTTCAGGGACAAAGACTTCCCATAGATAGAAAGTTGGTGAGATACAGAAAGAGCTCCTCAGTTATGGAGAATTTCAGAAATTGAGTTTAGAGTTAGAACTCAAAGCAAGAATCAAGACAAGCGGTCTGCAAGACTGAAAAGCTGGAAGACATCAGTTGTGACTTCCTGGAAAGAGGAGAAATCAATGAGATGGAGAAACAGTCTTCAAACTGGGCAGGATCCCGGAACCCGAATAGTATCGGTGATCCCTGACTTCGACTCATTCGCAGTCGAGTCAATTTTCCAATTCTTAGCTCATTTGCAGCTAAAATCAATTTCGGCCTTTTGGTTCATTCGCAACCAAGCCGAAATCTTAGTTCGCTGCCAAGTTTCTCGTCGATTTTTTGATTCATTCGCAATCAAGCTAATCTCTCCGACTCTGACTCACTCGCAGTCAAGTTAATCTTCCAATTCTTAGCTCATTCGCAGCTAAAATCAAATTCCTAATTTTTTGGTTCATTCGCAACCAAGTCATTACTATGGTCTTATAGTTCATTCGCAACAAGGCCAATATCCCTGACTCTGGCTCTTTCGCAGTCAAGTCACCCCATTGCTTTTCGGTTCGTTCGAAACCAAGCAAATTTCTGACCTTCCGACTCATTCGCAGTCAAGTCCATTATCCGATCTTCTGGTTCGTTCGCAACCAAGCTAACATCACTGATTCTTTGACTCCTTCACAGTCAAGTCAATTCCCCGGCTTCTGGTTCGGTCGCAACCAAGCCCGTGTCCTTCCCGGCTCTCTCGCGGCCGAATTAACCTTTCGACCTTAACTCGCTCGCAGTCAGCCCATTTTTCTTCAATTTCCAAGCTCGCTCGCAGCTAAAACATTGCTTTCAATATTTCCAGCAAATTCGCAACTAATCGATCCCGTCGATACCTTTCGCAAGGGATGCCAGAGCAATGTCCCTCTAAATCTTTTCAATCGGACGCTAGAGTAGCGCCATCCAGAATCCTTTTCTTTGAACCATTTTTCACCCGACATCTTGGGCCGGTCAAAATGTGTCATCTCTTCAGCTTTAGCATTCGTGCGACAAGCGCACTCCGCCAAAGAGGGGCATCTGTAGACACCCCATTTTGACCGAACCCTAAAAATCCCAAAATCGAATAAATTTCCTGAAACTCGAGTCTCGAAATCAAATTCAAAGTCCCCGAGATCACGTCTCAGGTTCCCGAACCAATTTTGAAACCGAGCTCCAAATGCAAAAGAACCAGAAAAATCCACATTTGTAAATGATTTTCAAAATCTTGGAACCCGAGTGGTCCCTAAATTCCCGTTAGGTCCTTTAGTTTAGTTACCCCAATTTTTCATTTCTCATTGATTCTTTTTCTTTTTCTTTTTTCCTTTTGTTATTTTGATATTGGCATCTCGTTGCTGAGACCGCTAGATGTAAAAAGGTTGTTTTATGAAAAAAAATGAATAATTGAGTTGATGAAAATAATTTGAGCTCCTTTGTGTTTGGTAATAGCACTCCGTCCTTTAATTTTAACTAAGAGGGAAGTTTGGACAAAATAGGACAAATGCCCACATCTTGAATGAGACAAAGCAGTGGGGTGTGGCTTCGGAAATTAAGAGGTACCCACCTCATTCAAATGAGAAAAATGAAATCTGCAAAAGGTAGAGAGGGGGTTTAATATATCACTTCCCATTAGACCATTCTGAGTTTGGTATAGGGTCACAATGTCCATGCAAGTAGATGTAGTCAATTCACATCATTGGATGATCAAAAACCATTCGTTTGTAGTGGGGCTCAATTCAAGTAGGCCATGATCCAACGTATAATCTGTTGTTGGAGTGTAGACACCCCATTTTGACCAGACCCTAAAAAAATAAAAAAATCGAAGTCCCGGGACCAAATTAAATCCCGAAACCCGAAGACCTTCCATTTACAGGTAGCTTTTGGATTCTTGTGAAGCCCAGATGATCCTTGAAAACCCAGTTTTACCCTCTTATGAAAGCCCTAAGCTTCCCTTGCATTTTGGAAATTTTGAAAAAAATAAAATAATTATGAAATACACTTGAGTTTTTGGTATTGACACTCTCCTACTTGCGTCCCCCAAGTTCCAATGATACTAAATCATATTTCGGCATTTATACCAACTCATCTTGTCTTTTAGTGCTTAAAAGATTATCCAAGGTTATTGCATTTCCCGAGAATAGAAAAGACAAGCCGAGTTAATACAAATATCAGAGCATGGTGGTGTTGATGTCATTTTCTTTGCTTAAACCAGCAAGGAGGGTGAAATACCCAACATAGTAGTGCCAATACCTATCTCTTGTGCTAAAGAGAAGTGATGTATTTTGCCCCTCTCCTTGCCTAGCCACCCCTATGAGGTAAAAAAAAGAAACGAAAAGTAGTAGTGATAAAATACACTAGCAGGGGGGTTGTTCAGGTAAGAAAAGGAGTCAAATATATCATTTCCCATGTAAGGAGAGGGTATTCTTGGCAATTCATGTTGTTTTCCCTGCAAGTAAAGAGCATGGACCATTAGATAAAACAAGGTGAGGTGTAGGGCTTAGATGAAAGAGAACATTCTAGATTTTTTGAGGTACTAGGGCTAAAAGAGGGAGATGGATGGTTGAGATGAGGGGAATAATAAAGGGAGGGCTGAGATTAGTAGAAAGGGGGGAAAAAGCCCTAAGAACCTAGCTAAAAAAGGGGTTTTCTCCTTCATTACAGGAGGAGAAAAAGCCGAGAGAGAGAGAGAGAGAGAGAGAGAGAGAGAGAGAGAGAGAGAGAGGGAGAGAGGGAGAGAGAAAGGGAATCCAAGCTCCACTCACTACCACCTCTCCCAACTCCGGCCGTGCCTCCGCCATTGCTGGCCACACCCATCTTCCACTGCCATCTCAGCCACCGTACCCCATTAAACCCTTTCTTCCACCTCATTTTCTCCATTTTTTTCTTCCACCTCCGGCCACTCCTCCAGCAAGCTCATCCCAATCCGGCCAACCTCCACCATAAACCCATTTCAAATTCCCCACCATAACCCCCTTCTTCCTCTGCTCAACCTCCACCTCTCCACCATCTGCTTTTGGCAAACCCCCACGAAACCCACATCTACCAAACCCATTTCGGCTTCTCCGGCCAACGCCCATACCACCATCTCCGGCCATTCCCCGATTTTATCAGCCGCCATACCCTTGTTTTGTTCAAAACCCATTCTCTTCATCTACCACCAAGCTATCATCTCCACCACCAAATCTCAGCCACATGATGAACACATTTATGTGTGAATTGTAGTGGTAGGAATCATGCATTTTTCATAATTAAAGCGGTGCTACTAAGGTATTTTGTGTGTCTTTGGTGTTTCAGGGTTATTCATGAATTCCATGTAGAGTGGAGCTAAGATGAACAAAAAGTGAAGAACTTTCCATAATTTTTCAAGGAATGGAAATTTAGTTCCAAGAGATGGAATTCTAAGATGGCGGTTCGATCAATTAACAGTGTGGCCCACCTAGTGGACATTTTGGATCACCCTATGGAGGAGTACAATTGATTTATATCATGGCATTCAAATGAGTGGTTAAGATCAGCCCATGAGAATGATGTTTTTGAGGGCAACCCATTTATGTTGTGGCCATCACTTGGACGGTTTAGATCATCATGTGGCATGACTAGTACAACACTCTCTGGAAATACGTAAAGGCTTATACCATATAAATTTGGACCAAGTTACATTGGGGCCCATCATGGGTCCGAGCCATTTTTTTTGCCAGGTTAACTCTCTCTCTCTCTCTCTCTCTCACTGTCTCTACCTATACTAGTAGCCCATTAAATTGAACGATTTGGATCAAATCATGATGTGGGCCATACGCAGAAAGAGGAAAGAAAAATAGCTGAATATATCATCTCTAGGTGAAAGTGGGACCCATCAAAAATCATTTGGGGAATATTTAAAAAAAAAATTTTAAAATGGGGGAGAGCAGGTAGTTGGAAGTGGTGTGGGCCCACTATTCTAGTGTGATCAAAAGGGTGCGTAACTATCACTCCAGTCCCTTTTTGCCATTGATACACTCACACTGGGTGTCTATAGTGATCAAAAGTGCAGCCCATATGATCTCAACCATTCATTTCTCACATCCAAAATCACAATCCCACCGACCTCTTGCCTATTCACTGATTTTTACATCTTGCCAAAATTGCCACTTTGGTTCTCACGTTTGTGGCCCAACAATAGCAGTTTCTAAATTCTAAAAGTGGGACCCACGTGTTATTGTGCATGTGAATGGTGGAAACTTTCCAAATATGTACAGCATGTTATTTTATTTTTTTTAGTAGCCACATTTTGGACGTTTTGGGATGAAGCAAGAAAATAGTATTTTCTATATGCATGCATGCATATGTGGGACCCACTTGGAATTTCATTCACATACTTGCTCATTACACAGCAACCCATGTTTTTGGTTGATAAGAAAATAGTATTTTCTATATACTTGCAACAAATGTGGGGCCCACTTTAGATAAGTATGGAAAAAAATTATTCGGTCACAAGGGGATATTGGAAATGTGCACGCGTGTGATAATCTATTTCCTATTTACTAGGGAATTCCCCTATTTCGTTGGCCTATTTTTGGACAAAGAAAATATCCGAAAACATTGATCATAAAGTGGATGGTTCGGATCAAGTTTATGAAAATATCCGAAAACTTGATGTATATAACGGTGGCTGATTTGAAGGTGTTAAGAAATATAGTGAGTTACCATTTTAGCTAATGCCCATTAGGGGCTATTACTAAATTTTAATCGTGGCACTTACTAAGGTTTGAACGACCAAGAGGGGTGGAAAAGAAACTTTCTTGAGGGGGTGACATCATCAGAATCTTATATAAGTTAATATTGGAAGTTGGTGCTATTTTTAGACACACTCAACAATTCAAAGAGGAAAAAGAATAACTACTTTCTAACATGTTCATTACTCTCTCTCTCTCTCTCTCTCTCTCTCTCTCTCTCTCTCTCCTACATATGCATTCGGATAGCAGATTTTGGAAGGGGAATTGTTCACGTATTTTTTTTCTCAATCTCCTCTCTTTGAATTTTCGACCAATAGTTTCTTCCCCATTCTATTGTGTTCATCATAGTGCTTGCTCTCTCACTCTCTCTGGGCGTGTGGCGTGTTCATTCATTCGATCCAACCGTCAAAAGTTCATCCAAGGCGACACCAAGGCTTGAAGGAAGGCGGTCAATGATTCAACTATTGCGAAGAGGAGAAAAAGACTAAGTGTTCTTTAATTTTTGTTATTTCTTTCAAACCTAGTTCAATGTATTTTTGTTTAATTTCAATTAAAAGAGAAAGTACTTTGTGTTTTATTTTACTTTTCAAGTTTTTAATGACAATTCTCTTCTCTATTCTCTTTATTTTCTATGTTTTTTTCCCCTTCTCCATGAGTAGCTAAACCCACTATACTTAGGGTTTAGATAAAGCCATGGGGAAGGAAAAAGAGAAGTCTTCACCAATCTGGTTAGAAATATCAATGGACTTTATTGAATGGTGGATAGGCTCTCCAAATATGGTCATTTTATCTGTTTAGCTCACCCGTACTCAGCTGTCTCTATTGCTCAATTATTTATGGATAATATTTTCAAATTGCATGGGATGATCACTTCAATTGTAAGTGATCGAGACCCCATCTTTTTGAGCAATTTCTGGACAGAACTTTTTAAGTTACAAGGGGTACAATTGAACCATAGTTCAACCTACCATCCACAATCCGACGGCCAGACACAAGTTGTTAACCGATGCCTTGAAAATTATCTTCGATGTTTTACAGGAGAAAGACCTCGTGACTGGGCAAAGTGGGTTCCTTTGGCCGAGTGGTGTTACAACACCAATTCACATTCTTCTACAGGCATGACCCCGTATGAAGCCGTTTATGGCTCCCCGCCACCACGGTTGCTTACTTATGTTAAAGGAACTACTAAGGTGCCAGTTGTGGAGGAAGTCTTGGGGTCAAGAGAACAAATTGCCAAGCTTTTATGAGAAAATTTGCAAGCTGCCCAAGACAGAATGAAGATGTTAGCAGATAGGCATCGAACCAAGAGAGAGAGAGAGTTTACTTCTGGAGATTGGGTTTACCTACGGCTTCAACCATATCGTCAACATTCAGCAACATTGCGAAAGGTTCTCAGACTTTCTCCCAGGTATTATGGGCCCTACAAGGTGCTACAGAAGATTGGAATATTGCTTATAAGTTAGAACTCTCGAAAGAGGCCAGCATACATCCTGTCTGCCATGTCTCTTACCTTAAGAAGAAGTTGGGCCAGCAGATTCTCCCTCAATCGCAACTTCCGCCAGTCACTCAAGAAGGATGGGTTCAGCCAGGACCTGCAGCAATCATAGACCGACGGGTTGTCAAAAGAGGTCATAGAGCAGTATCAGAAGTGTTAGTGCAATGGAAGGGAGTTGGTCGTGAAGACACAACTTGGGAAAGTTTTCACAAGCTTATGGAGAAGTTTCCAGATTGCAACCTTGAGGACAAGGTTGTTTGATGGAGAGACGAATGATACGGGCGTATCCTTCCAGATTCTTTAGGAATTGGTTATCCCAAATTGTAGTGTTGTTAGCTTTTATTTGTTATTGGCAAGTCTTTAGATAAGAATAAACTAGAGTGATTTTAGGAGTTTGTTTTGGCATTTCACGTTGTTTATATATGTTACTGATTTGGGGAGAAATAAAAGATATCTTTGAGTCTGCAAATTGTTCTCTTTTAGGAGGTTGACTTCCCTCGAAGAAGTCATGTTTTCTCAATAAACCAGCAGACACGTATCAACAGGGCTTGAGGAGCAAAGGCCATGGGATCACGATGACAAAAGGCAGGTGGCAAATCATGCAGCAACAGTGTTGAAACCCACGTTTTTTAGGAAATCGGGTTTAGCTTTTACCATAAAATATGGTCATTTTTTTAGTAGGTAAGCTGAGATTGAACCTCTAACCTCAAGGTTAATGAACAAAGCATTAACCAGCCTAGCTAGAGGTGCAACCTTAGATTGGGTTTGGGTTGATTCCGATTTTTTATTATAGAAAAGCTCAACCTTGTAGGCTGTAGAGGGAGAGTGTGATCACGATAACTTTGAGTTGGTTATGAGAGAATTTGGTGAAAACTACAAGCACATTTTTTCAACCTTAAAATTAGTTATCAAAATTTTATCAACAGAAATTAGTTTACACTCAAGATACCTTAAAATTAGATTACAATCAAGACAGATCAACAATCGCTAAAATTTCTCTTAGAACAAAAAGTAGGAACCCCGTCACAACAAAAAAGCCTTAATAAGCTGTTGGGTTATGATTTTCAAGTCGAGTACCGAGCTGGGAGGGAGAACCAAGCAACAGATGCTCTTTCTCCGCTAGAGGAAATTAATGCCATAATCGCCATTTCACATCCGGTCTCAACTTGGTTTTAACGATGTTAAAGACGAGTATGCAACTGACTGTGACCTCCAATCCAAGATGGAGCAATTTAAGTGTGGTCAACTCGATCAAACCAAGTATACTGATCATGATGGAGTTCTTTTCTACAAAGGGAGTCTTTGCATTGAACCTCACTCTCCCATTCGAAATAAGATTCTTAAACACTTGCATGAGAGCCCTACTGCTGGTCATGATTCTTAAACACTTGCATTAGAGCCCTACTGCTGGTCATGCTGGCTTCCACAAAACTCTTCATCGAGTTCAAAACGACTTCAAGTGGGATGGAATGAGAAGTTTTGTCGAAACTTTCATCCGGGAATGTGATGTTTGCCAAAGAAATAAAGCTGAAAATGTGGCTTATGCAGGACTTCTACAACCACTACCAATACCTTCACCAATCTGGTTAGAAATATCAATGGACTTTATTGAAAGGTTGCCAGCCTCTCAAGGTAAGAACATGCTCATGGTAGTGGTGGACAGGCTCTCCAAATATGGTCATTTTATCTGTTTAGCTCACTTGTACTCAGTTGTCTCTATTACTCAATTATTTATGCATAATATTTTCAAATTGCATGAGATGCCCACTTCAATTGTAAGTGATCGAGACCCCATTTTTTGAGCAACTTCTGGACAGAACTTTTTAAGTTACAAGGGGTACAATTGAACCATAGTTCAACCTACCATCCACAATCCGCTGGCCAGACAAAAGTTGTTAACCGATGCCTTGAAAATTACCTTCGATATTTTACAGGAGGCTGTAGGGGGAGATTGTGATCACGACAACTTTGAGTTGGTTCTGAGAGAATTTGGTGAAAACTAGAAGCACATTTTTTTCAACCTTAAAATTAGTTATCAAATTTTCATCAACCCCCACCCAACGCACCGCCCACAAAAAAAATCCCTCTCTTTATTGTAAGTTGAAAGTGTCACTGGAGCAAATTGAAAAAATCTCAAAATAAAAAACATCTATGAAATCATAGGGAAGTGTTAGAGCAAGAAGAAACATTAACCCATGAAAATAAGGGAAATGATAATCCCCCCTATGATGGATAAAATCCCCCCCTTTAACGTTATCCGCTAAGTTTTAAAGACAAAGAAAAATGTTACAGGGGTGAATTTATCCTCAAACTGTGAACCATTCTCACAGAAACCGTTAATGCTCTGTTTGGTTGCTTCTAGATAGGTGGGAGATCTAGAGAAGAAGAAGTCAAAGGGGGAATTAAAAGCAAATCAGCCAACGGGGAGATTGGAAGCAAATCTAACAGATTTTGTTTGGTTGCGTAGGGATATGTGAAGGAGATTGTTGGTAAAAGGCCAAATAGTGTTTGGTTGCAAGAAAAATAGCAGTACTTTTGCAAAAAGCAAATTTGGTTGTGGGAAGATTGTTGGGATTACTTCATAACTGGGAGATCTACCTGAAGGTAGAAACAACAAATCTAATAAAACCATCATCACATCACATGGAATAACAAATGTAATAAAATCCTCATGAAACCATATTCTCACAAAACCCATTTTAGAATTCCTAAAAAAATAAGAGATCTAAAAACCAACATCGTAAACCCATATCACACGATATTGTGGAAAAAACTAGGGCACAAGAAGGGGACAAAATGATAGATCTACCACATGCTGAAGGTAGGAACGAAATTACCTATTTTTGCAACCTTTTCTGACTGTTTTTTGGGTTTGGGGAAGGGACCGACGACGAAGAAGCAGATTCAACCCGTTGTTGAGGGCTTGTTGCCATATAAAAGAGAGAGAGCTGAAGACGAGAGAGAGAGAGAGAGAGAGAGAGAGAGAGAGAGAGAGAGCTTTCCCAAAAACAGATATGACGTCGCTTCGCCCAGATTTTTTGAAGATTTGCCAGCGATTTTCTCAGTAGAATTAAAAATCAAAAGATACGATTTGCCCGAGAATTTCTCCCCTTTTTTCTTCAATTTGGAGAAATTCATCGAGCAAATTTTCAGGGTTCCACGTCAGCTGACAAGGGCCCGACATCTCCGGTGGTCAAACTCCCCAATATCATTAAATTCCTGGAAACACCCCATTTTTACCGAACCCTAAATAGCTTGGTTTGAATAAATTCCTCTAAAATAAAAGAATTATGGCCCAAATTTCTCCCTACGGTAGGTTAGGGTCCCAGCTAGGTCCCTGCAAAATTTCATCAAAATTCGATAAAAATAGCCTAGTAAGACGAGTCAAGTTAGAGTAGGTGTGTAGACACCCCATTTTGATCGTGCCCTAAGTCTCCATGTTTGTGCACAACCCCACCAAATTATAGATTTATGGCCCCAAATTGCACCCTAAGCTAGGTTAGGGTCCCACCAAGGTCCCTGCGAAATTTTGTTGAAATCCGAGCGTGTTTGCCTAGCGAACAAGTCAAGCAATGTCGTAGTGCAAATACGCAGAAGAGGGGTGGATTATCCTGGAGGAGGCCGACCCAGAGCCGAATAGGACACGATTGGATGGTGCGCCTATCAATTTTTCCGTCAATAGCGCGCCCTATCAAGTGGTTGTGCCAATTTTAGCACCTTTTTTTTCACCCTATAAATACCAACATAAGCTTCATTTGTAAAAGGGGGGGAAAAGAGGATTTTCTAATCCTAATTAGAGAGAGAGAGAGAGAGAGAGAGAGAGAGAGGAGAAATCCCCCAAAACCGAAACTCTAGCTTGTGTTATTCATTTCCGATCATCTTCTCCGGCTAATTCTTGCCGGATTCCGGTCAATCACAGGCCGGATTTTCCTCCTCTATTTTACTGCCTGATTCCTCTTCCTTCTTTATTCTCAAATCATACTTTTCTTGATAAGAAGCTAGATTCAAGCTATGAAATCTTAAGATCTAGATTTAGCCTTAGAAATCTTTGATCTTGTTCTTCTTCTTATTTTTCTAATCAGTTTCCCTTGGATCTTATCTTTTACCCGCATTTATACTCATTTTTGTTCATCAAACCCTAGATCCTCACTCTAAAAAACTCTAGATCTACCTTTTCAAACCCTAATTCATCATCTTCTCTGGCAAACTTTGCCGGAATCCGGCAATCCTTCATGAAATCCGGCAAATTTCCATGAGATACGGTGAATTTTGTCGAAGTCCAGTCATTCTTCACAAGATCAGTTCTCTTATCTTCTCTAAAATTTAGCACCTTTGCTACCAATTTTGTCTCCAATACTTGAGCTGTTCTTGAGCAGATTTGTTTGCTAGAGTGGGTTATTGACAAGTAAAAGAAGAAGAAAAGTCAGGAGAGTTGAGATGAATAGGATAATGTAGAGTTGAGAGAGTGAGAGATACAAAAAAAGAAGAGAAATTACTGAAAGGAAGAGAGGGAGCTGCTGTCATTTTTCTTGATGCCCCCAGTAGAATTTTAGAAATTTTATATAGAGAGTGGAAGAGTCGAGAGATTAAGTGGGAAGAGAATAATCAGAACAGAAAAAGAGCTTAATTCTTATTTGGCCTGAAAATGTGAGAAAGAAGAGAAAAGAAGAAGGCGGCACATTGTTGGGAAGCAACACAGCCAAGTGTAGACACCCCATTTTGACAAAGCCCTAAAGTCCCCAAAATTGAATACCCAGTAAAATTCCCAAAATTTTGAGTCCCAAGATGTCCCGAAATTAATCTCCACGAATTCCTGGGGGACTGGGCTCAAAATGAGAAGAAGGTTTGAGCCTTGAAGCGCCTTATTTCGCATATTCCTGGGTACAAATTCCCCAGGAGGTTGTTAGTATTCTCAAGAATCCCCCTGCGAAATTTCAGGGCAATCGGGCGAAAAATGAAGAATAAGACAGGCGAAGTATGTGCGATAATCAAAGCATGGTTGTGTGGATATCCCCCCCTTTTTCCATAAAAGACAAGATATTTTGTTTGGCAAAATGGTGATTTTCCATCCTTTGAAGGGTATTTTTGGGAATTCTCATAATACTTAGGGGGTAAGCAATCCCTAGGGACCCTTGGATCAAATCTAAGGGTGAGGATCATTTGAGGAGAAGGGAATCTTTCACCCTATTTTCTACCTGAGGCCCCCCTGGTAGTATAAAAGGAATGGGCAAAATGCATTAGGAGGGGCTGTCCAGGTAAAGAAGAGGGGTACGAATTTATCACCCATTTCCTTTAAAAAACCCAAATCGATTAGGGTTTAAGGAGGTTTTTTTCATTTTTTTCTTGCAAGAGAGGGAGAAAGAAAAAGAGAGAGGGAGAGAAGAACCACCTCAGCCACCACCTAGCCTCTTCCCCAAAACCCATTTTGCCCAAACCCACCATCAGCCAGCAAAACCCCTTTTCAAAAAAAAAAGGAAGAAACAAAAAAAAAAAAACACCATCTTCTCCGGCAAGCCTATCAATCCCCCACCTTCTTCTTCTTCCCCTCTTCCATTGCCAGCCGCCACCTCAGCCACCACCTATCAAACCCATACCACCCAACCCCCCTCCTCCACCATCTTCACAAAGCTCATTTTTTTTCGTTTTTTTCTTCTCCACCATCGCAGCCACCACCGAACCCCACCCAAACCGCCACCTCTGCAACTCCACCACAACCCACCCAAACCCTCATACCTCTGCAACTCCTCCGCCCCTAAAACCCATTTCAAAACCAAACCCATTTCAAAAAAAAAAAACCAAAACTCATCCACCATCCTCCACCCACCTCCACCGTCCTCCACCTCCAGCTCCACCACCACCCAACCCTTCGAAAACCCTCCTCCATCTCCACCTTCACCTTCCTCCAAACCTAAAACCGAAACCCCTTTTTCTACACCTCAAAAAACCGAAACCCATCCACCATCCATCTCCACCTTCACCTTCCTCCAAACCCAAAACCCATTTGGATACCCATCCAGATTCGACCACCACCATTGCCAAGCTCAAAACCCCCATTCCCCCACATCTGTTTCACCCATTTTCACCTCCTCTGCAAGCAACCCCTTCTACCGCCGCCCAAACTCCACCATCTGAACCTCTCTCCACGGCCGCCACCTCCACTCCCACCCCATCTCCGATCCAACCCACCTCTGTTTGAAAACCCCATTTTCGTTTAATAAATACACACACACACACACACACACACACACAGAGAGAGAGAGAGAGAGAGAGAGAGAGAGAGAGAGAGAGAGAGAGAGAGAAGACCCTTCTTCTCCGGCAAGCTGTGCTGGAATCCGGCACCCATTTCGTCATTTTCGGACCCTAAACCTCTCAAACCCACTTCCTTTTCTCCACCTCCTCTAACCATACATCCCTTACCAAGCCCTAAGTCAAGAATATCTCTGCTCGGATTTATCCGTTACCAGCTCAGGTCCAAGCATTGGGAATGTCAATTCCGATCATCCCTTCCTCATTTCCATCTTCTCCGATTTGAAGAGTAGTGGAATTTCTAACGTTTGGGAAAAGGTCGGAGTAAGTAAGGGTCTCAGATCTGGACAATTCTCTTATTCAGGTAAAATGCTTTACTTTATTTTCAAGTTCTCACAGAAATAAGAGACCTGATGTTTAGTGCTGTGATTTTATCTCCCATGAAATTTGGTTTTCCACTTTTCTTGTTCTTACGAATTGTGCCATGATTACTCCATGTTAAGGTATGCAAATACAGATCACACATTAGGGTCATGTGTGCTAAAAAAGGATAGTGCTTGACTTAAAGTAACAGGTCATCGGGGTCAATCATACTCTATGGTCATTGGCATTTGTCTGTTTATATCAACTTCTTTGAATGAATGATGTTTTTTTGGTTACAACAGAGACTGGGACCAAATAGGATACTTGTTGTTTAACTTCTCGTCTATGCTGACATGCATGTGAGGCCTTCTGTGCGATTTGCTCTTGTTGGGATCATGGCATAAGTGTAGATAGGAGATTGAAATGAGTTAGGGAAATGGCCCTGTTTTGGCATCTGATGCTTATAGTATCACCTTCTTGCATAGACATGTTTTAATTGTTATGTGATCTTAGGACTGTCGTTAATGTTAAAGCTTGATCAGATTTAAAAGCCAAATTGGATTCTCTTTACAGTTGTTGCATGTTCTCCGCTTACTGCAATAAAATAATTTTTGTACCTGCTGCATGTCCCCTATGAATTTGCTGATTCAGAATCCGTAGCATATGGCTGAATGTGATAGTCATGAGCTCATTTCTTATTTTGCATTGTGTAGTAGGCAATAGCTATTTGTCTTCGTTTTTTTTATTCGAACCTCATTTCGAATGTCTCAGATATTCTCTTGGTTCGGACAGCGAAAGAGTCATCTTGAGCCCGTCCTTCTAGGAGACACGCTAAGTCTCATGTAGGAAAGGTCAAACCCTCCTGAGACAGGCCTTGGCTCATTAGTGACGAGTCAATCCATAGGAGACTACCTCAAGTCTCATAAGCCGCCCTCATTCTATCATTGCAAGGGCAATGATAAGGTTACTGGGAGCCCATCTCTGTGTTTAGGAGACTTGCTTAGTCTCGATGGCACCCTTATTTGTCCTCTCAGAGTTTATAAGACAGGCCATGTCTCATAATCATCAGCTGTCGGTTTTCTTTTAGGAGACTAACCTAGTCTCATTAGCACTCCCCTCTTAGGGATGTGCACTAGGAATCAGTCTTCCAAGAGTCTGTCTATCATCATAGGGGTTAGGATCTTGCCCATCCCCTCATCAAATCATGTGATTTTTGCCCGCTCCTGCAAGGTATAGGATGCTGTCCAACCCTTGCAGCGTTGTTTTTCTGTTCGTTCCCCCGCAAAGCATAGGATGTTGTCCAACCTTTGCGGGATATCAGGAGTCTGTCGTACCCTTACGATGATAGGGTTCTGTCCTCTTGTGTCAAAAATTCCAAAAAATATTTCAAAAACATTTGAAAAATCAAAAATCTCAAAAATCTCGAGTCATTAGAGTGTAGTTAGGAAAATCTGGTCCGAACTACGGATGGCTTGATCCCTAGCTGAGGGGTACGTAGGCAGCTCGGGCTTGCAGCTGGCATCCCGAGTTCAGCCACAACTTTCATAACTTCACAATTTCCAAAACTTCCATAAGCCTCAAAACCTTTCAAATCTTCCCAAACTACAAAATTCTTCAAAATAACCTCACCAGCAATTTTCAAAAAAGATCTTCCCATAGAGTTAGGAGTCTGTCCTAGGCGTTTGGGGTGTCTTAGAGTTAGGAGTCTGTCCTGTTCGTGTTGATATGCTGAGTCTTGTCGTGTGAGTGTCCTCAGAGTTAGGAGGCCTCGAGTCGTGGTCGGTTAGACACTTAGTCGAGCCGATGGTTAGACTAGAATGCGCTTAGATAGCCATGGTTTTCCTTAGGACGCACAGCCTAGTCACACATAGGGTGTAGGGTCCTTTAGCATTAGTTAGGGCATATAGGGAGTCCTAAAAATTACCATTCACTCGAACTTAAATAATGGCGCAAGAAGCTTTAAAAACTAGTCAGGTCTAGTTGATCGAGTCTAGGATAGCGGTCCTAGAAGGTTAGGCACTGTAGTTTAGCATAGGTCGCCGAACTACGTTGGCTCTGATTCTTCTCGAGGCCGGGATACGTAGTGCAGCTAAGATGGGTGGCCATCTTGGTCCGAGCCAATTATCGCATTAGAGTCTAGGGTTTGTCATATTGTATGTTTTGCTGTGTTTTCTTACTTTCCTGTACAGATCCTATACCTTCAGCTGTAGCATGCATGTGTTTGTCCACCAGAACATAGACACCAATTAGGCATGACACTCATAACCTAGCTATTCTTAGGTGTCATGTCTTTCATTTCCTTTTTGTGTGTGCTTCTTATTCATCTCCGAGACATGCATGATTAGCTAGACGTTATCTCGGGGATATTCGTTCCCATTTCGCATGATTTTCGCCCAAAACTCTTCAAAGTTAATAATAAATGGCATAAGAGACTAGGTGCTTGCACTTGGGCGAATTGGGGGCGCTTAACCCCTTCCCCATTCGTCATCAGGCACGGACCCTTTTTATCTCTGGTTATCTGTTGCGACAGAGCACAGCATGGGATCCAGGGCCCGCTTCCTTGGATGGCGACTCTTTCTTTGTTCAAGGTACGCCTCGAATCCGGGCTAGTCCCCGAATCGAGAGGTATCTCACTTTACATCACCGCTCATGCTGTGAGGGGCACTCTTTCGAGAGTTCCTTGGTGGAGCTCTCCTTCACATGGATGATCCCGAGACTCGCGTGGGGGCATGTCCCCCCGCCTCTCTTGGATCGGGTTCCACAGATTGGCGACTCTGCTGGGGAATTTTTGAAACATTGCCTAACTCTGTAAAAATGCCATTTTAATTAATTTTGAAGAAATTTGGGTCAAAACCAAGTTAAATGGGAACTTTATCGTTAGAAATCCAGGGGCACAGATAGGTGCGTAATTAAAACAAGGGATTCACACACTACACATCTTGCATTATCATATTTTTTATTCCTTTCATTGTTTTTTATTTGTTTTTCATTATTGGCTCCACGGGATAGATTCAATGCGTGCCCGACTGGGATGTCATTACACCCTGATGGTGCTGTTGAATCTATTTCCAAGCTATGCGCTAGCGCTGCAGCCGTAAACACTCCGTGCACTTGTGTTTACAGCAGCCGATGAGCAATGAAGCATACTATGTATAACACTCGGTGCACTTGAGTTATACATATTAAGTATGGTTCATAAGCATAGTACCCGATAGATTGAGTCCGGAGCCCTACTTTGTTTTATATATTATGTATATACTTATTGACTTAGTGAAATCCAATCAGGAAGTACATATGTTTATATAAGTATATTGCATTCATATAAGGGTCGAACATGTGTTGCTTACACATGTAAAGCTTAGAGTTAGGAGCTTTGTCCCATTTGCAGACTAGGGTAGCTCATTTTACATGGCTACAGCACGGTCCTAGTACACTCATCAGTCTGTCTTGAGTCGAGACTTCCTTGACTCCGCTAGATTAGGTTTAGGGCTGGTGCCCCTGGTTAGGATATATGTATATGTGTATATACCTATATATACTGATTATGTATATTAGGGTTTTCCTCTTAGTTAGAGTTCCTTATTTATTTCAATCGGTGATACCCATTCCTTACTTAGATCTAGATCTAGTCAGTAGCTCATGATCGCCATTACCTTGGCCATGATTTGTCCTTTGATCTGTTGATTATAGGAGTTGCTCCGTTTTCATACATTCCCATCTGCAGTCAGTCATTCATTAGATTATCTTTCTCTTGTGATCACGTTTCGTTTACCGATTGTGAGCTTATCTTATTACTGTCAGTTGAGTAGTAGCATTCTTACTGAGAGTCTTGTACTACTATTCTTCCCATTTACATACCCTTTAGTCGGGCTGTGGGAATCCTTTGTGAATCCTTTGTATAGCCGTTATGCTGTCGGATTTTATCCAGAACCTTTTGAGCATGACCGTTATTTCTTAGAGTTAGGAAAATCCTGAGTTCACCTTACTTTCTTGTCTAGCGCCGTTAGGCTGCCGAATTTTGTCCGGAACATTTTGAGCATGACCGCTATTTCTTAGAGCTAGGAAAATCATGAGTTTACCTTACCTTGACTTTCTTGTCTAGCGTCGTTATGCTGCAGGATTTTATTCAGGACATTTCGAGCATGACTGTCATTTCTTAGAGTTAGTTAAACCATGAGTTTACCTTATCTGGACTCTCTTGTCTAGCCGTTATGCTGTTGAATTTTTCGTAAAATATTTTTTTAAGCATGACTGCTATTCTTCAGAGTCAGTTTTCCTAGTCTCGATTCCCATGTATAGCCCCAATTTAGCTTAGAACCCATTTTTAGTGAGAACTTCTGGTTTGATCAGTTGTATTTGCATCCCCCTTGGGTTTCACTGGGTTAGTGGCCTGTACAGGTCGTTCTCGTGGTCACAAAATTTTTTTTTACTACCCTTTGGTTATGTATCCATTCTTTGGTTGTATCGTAAATTCAGCTTATGTATATATTACTCAGTAGGATTAGATCCATACTTGTCTACTCGTGGTGTCTTAGATCTGGTTGATGGCTTGTCTGCTGTCTTTATAACCATGGTCTATCATTTTTCATCATATTGATCGAATAGTTGTTGGTATCCATCATCAGATTTAGATCTAGTCTATGACCTACTTCTGTCATTCTGTGGCCATGGTCTACCTTTCTGATTTGCTGATCATCCTTGATCAGTGATGAAAAATCCTGTGTCATCAATTGTATCCTTCCCATGCGATGAATCTTTAAATTTATCCTTGTCATTTATTTATACCATGTTATATTCATTTTCTAATAATCTTATCCTATCTCTGTGTTAGGTTTAACCATGTCAAATAATGAATTGAAGGATTGGATTAGTGAGGCTACCAAATCTCTCCCGCATGAGTGTGAAAGGAGCATGGTTGATCGATTTATAAGCACATTCAATCATTTGAGCGTATCCGACGTGAATTGGAAATTTCTCCAAGCAGCTGCAAAATTCTGGGATCACACCCTTCATGTTTTTCGATTTGATCCTTTCGAATTTTGTCCAATCTTTGAAGATTGGTGCGCCCTGTTAGAAATCCCACCTGAAGGACTTTGGATTCGACCCTCAAGCATGGACTCCCATTCCCTCTTCTGTGGACTATTCAAAAATGATACTGTTGATGCTCTACCTTGTTTCAAGGGCACATACGTGGAAGTTTATGATCTCATTAAACTTTTTTCAAAGAGCATTGACCCTGCTAATTCTCATTTTCAGACTTGTCGGCGTAATGCCTTAATCTTTGGAGTCCTTGCGCGTCATGTCATTCGCGGAGACTCCCGTGCCGCCCCGTTAGCTCTGCTTGGTGTAGTAGACCAAATTAACAAAGGGAGGAATCCTGTTCCTATTATGCTGGCAGGAACCTTTTCTGGACTAGACCGGATTGACCATCAAAAGGTTCAGAATAGTTTCTATGGGTGTGCCAAATTGTTATACGTATGGCTTTGTGAAAAACTCACTATGCTCCAGCCAAAAAACCGCGATAAGTATACCTTGAAAAATTCCCCATCCTGGCAACCAATGGCCAACCAACCGCAATCCATTGATGAGTGGTGTAATTGGTTACAGCACGTGGAGAAGGATCAATTTCACTGGGTGAGTCATTCATGCTTACACGTTATCACTAGCACCTATCCGCATCCATTTGTGTATCTTATGGGTTTGGAAAAGTCAACCTTTTATGCTCCCACTCGTTTACTTTACCAGATCACGGGAAATCCATGTCCTCCCGGATTTGTAACCCCTCCTCCTTGCGAAAAGCGTACTCCCGATCTCATAAAGTCTATTGTAGCTGCTTGGGGAAACAAGGTGACATATAAGAGATTTGCTCTATCATCTAAAGTCCAACGGAAAGAGTTACCATAAGAGCCTGCGGGAAAGAGAGCTCGGCTCGCGGAGCATTGAGGACCTTTTTCATACAATTGTCATGCGATTGTCATTTTCATACAATTGTCATTTTAATTTCAAATTTCATTATACTCACTGGGTTTCATTTACTTGTAATTAAAAGTGACATGTTTTATCAATCGTAACCGCTGTTTGATTTGCGATCAATGAAAATGTGTTCTTTTCTATTTCTCTCGTCTCGAATTTGTGTGAAGTATTCCATCTCAATTATCAAATGTGCAATCTAACTTATTAACCTCCATTCAGGAGTCTTAACTGGACATCATCGCTCCCAAGAAAGTCAATTCCAAATCGGCCTGGTCCCGTCAGTCTTCATATTCCAGGCTAAGTAGATATTCTTCTTCCCCAGAATCCTTAACTTCTCCTGCGCCGCTTCTCCTTGGTCTTCCAGAAATTCTTTCGCCCATTCCACTTGCATCTGAATCAATGGAAGGGACCGGAAACAACAGTCCCGATACGAATGAAATGATGAAGGTTATCATTCTTCAGTTGAGTGCCATGAAGGATGATATAGCTCTCCTGAAAAATGATCGTCTTTCTACCTCTAAAGACCCGGCCCATCAGCAGCCTCCAGTTTTAGCTTCCGTCCCTCTTGTTTCTCCCAGGCCAGCTGTATTGCCTGAATTTGAAGACTTTGATGAGGGGCAATACGCAGAAGAGAACTGTCTTCCTAACCTGGGAAATCCTGATAAAGCGCAGGGATTGGCTGACCAAATTGAGAAGCTGACCCGGGATATGGAAACCATGAAGTGCCAAGGTCCCCAGAAGTTGGATATGTCTGAATTCATGATAGCTCCAGGGGTCGTGCTTCCGCCCAAGTTCAAAATGCCAGACTTTGACAAATACGACGGAATGGGGTGCCCTCGTAGCCATCTCAAGTCTGTCATTCCTCTGTTGCAGCAGCACGGTTTGTCCCCAGAGCAGATTGCTCTGGTGTTCCCTAGAACTTTAACCGGTACAGCCAAGAAGTGGTTTCTACATCTGAAGCCAGAAGAGGTCCGGACCCTTGAAGGTGTAGCTAACAAGTTTGTCCAGCAATTCTCCATGGAAGAGGGGATTGACGTGACAAAAAGGGACTTGAAATCGCTGAAGCAGGGACCCAATGAGACCTTTACTTCCTTCATTCGGCGATGGAGGAGAAAGGCAGCACAAATGACCCACAAGTTACCAGATGAAGATCTTATCAAGATTGCTGTCAAGAATCTTTCTCCTTTTTACTTTCCTCATATGTCAATCCAGTACTTCAATGACTTTGATAACTTGATCAAGACCGGGACGAGAATCGAAGATATATTGGCTAAAGGCGGCCTGAGAACTAGGACCTCCACTTCAGATATCAGAGAGGGAAAAAGGCCTATGGCGCCTCCGAAGGAAGTTAACAATGTGAATACTCCTCGGCCAGTTAGAAGAGAAGGTCCCGGAAGAGTTCGTTCCGGAGAGAAATGAGCCCAGACAATTCACTCCTTTACCCTATTCCCTATCTGTGGCTCTCAAAAAGCTGTTGAGGGACAAGAAGATCACTCTACTAGAACCCCGGGAAGCCCCAAATCCTCTCCCGAAATATTGGAGAAAAGATCAGTACTGTGAATATCACCAGAGTGTTGGGCATTTGACTGACAGATGTATGGCACTAAGGCATAAGATCCAGGATAAGATCGAGGCAAAAGAAATCGCGGTGGAAGCTCTTCCTAATGTCACCAGGAATCCATTGCCAATGCATGCTATGCCTCCTCCAAATGTTTATGCCATTCTTACTGAAGAAGTTGTTCTGGATCATTCCCGTATATGTGCCGTTATTTCTGATGAGCCGTATATCTTGAGATGGGAATCCGATGATGAAGAAGTACAATGCGAAGAGCCTTATGTCTTGTCCTCTGCGCAAGAAGTTGGGGAATCCTCTGGATGTCCGTATGTCCTCAGATTCGAAGGGGAGGAAGAGAAAAGCGAAGTCCCATATGTCCTTAAGCTTGAGGATGAAGACTTGCTACTGTTGAACGATCCCTGTGATGAAGTTCGCCATGTTACCCGTGGTGGACGTGTCTTTAAGCCTCCTGAGTTGAGAGCAGAGAATCCTGCTGAGATTGCCAGAGCAGTTGAAAACCAGAATCAGAGGTTGAGTCCTGGAGAAGATGAAGACATTCTGTTGAAGCAGCTTAGGAATACCCAAGCTAATGTTTCCATCTGGGGTCTGTTGATGTCATCTCCTAAGCACCGTCAGGTTATACTTCGTGAATTGAATACAGCGCAGGTGTCCGTTGATATAACCCCTGATGAACTGGTTGGACTCGTATCTATGTCCAGAGCAGCTATGACCGTGTCTTTTTCTGATGAAGATCTGACTCCAGAGGGTAAGAATCATATGAAATCTCTCAGAATTACCGTCGTGTGCAATAAGAAGAAAGTGCCGGAGGTTTTGGTTGACAACGGGTCAGCTTTGAATGTGTGTCCTTTGAGCACCGCTACTGCCTTGGGGTTTGGGCCAAATGACTATATTCCGTCAGAGCAGGGGATACTGGCTTACGATGGGACCAGAAGGGACGTCATTGGAACTTTGGTCACCGAAATCGAGATTGGAGGTGAAATGTTTGACATAGAATTCCAAGTTCTGGATATCAAGACCTCCTTCTTTCTTCTTCTCGGCCGACCTTGGCTTCACAAAGTCGGAGTGGTTCCTTCCACTGTCCATCAGAAGCTCAAGTTCATCAAGAATAACAGAATTATCATAGTTAGAGGGGACCCAGAACCAGAGGTTGGACAGATATCCGAAGAGCAGATTGGTTCAAGCACCATAGATGTCAGTCTGACTGGGTTTTCGCTTGAAGTTTCGACCATTACTATGGAAGAAGCTATGAGAGAAGAAATTCTGTTTATGTCCAGTGCAAATGCGCAGGTAGCACGGATAATGCGCAAATATGGGTATATTTCTGGAACTGGTCTAGGGAGAAATCTGCAGGGTTTGACTGAGTGGCCGGAGCTGAAGGTCGCGAACAATCTGTTTGGGTTAGGATAAGAACCCACTCGAAAGGAAATCAGGGAAAGGAAGCAGTACATGCTGAAGTGGGCAGAGCTGCGTCGTTGGGGCCTAGAGCTGCTTATGGGACCGTTCAGTCTGTTGATGAATGGTAGGTACAGGAAAGAAGGAGCTGATCGCCCATTCTGTGGTTTCCCCGAGCCGTGGTTGGATGAGTCTGGGAAAGAGCTGCCAGGTTTTGAAATCTTTTTCGCTGATGAATTGCCGGATGAGTACTTCCATGGGCAGATTACAGCTGTCGAAAAACAGGAATCTGATTGGGCGGGGAACTTAGAGCCGCGCCTTCTAGACTCCCTCTTCGAGGTTGAGGCACCGGTCATTGCCATGATCGGAGAAGATGTGCACATCCTGAACCCTAAGGGCCGAATTACCCCAGCTGAGGTACCCCTTGATAACTGGACCTCTCAGGTCATTCCTCATTTAGTTCTTCAGTATGGTCATAGTCCTCCAAAAGAGTCTAAAGTTTCTGAATATGTGTCTGTTTCCGAGTCGAATATAAAGTCTGTTATTTCTAACAATTCTTTGGATGCAGGTACCTTAGGAAGCTTAGACATTCCTGACGTAGATGGCGAGTCCTCCTGTATAGATGCTGTCTATAAAGATGAGTCCGTTATAGAATATACCACATATACCACAAAGTCTATACACAGTCCAGTTGAGTCAGGTGTCAACATTTCATTTGACGATACAAAATTTTCTTCTGAGCATACTGTAAAGCCTGCTGTGGGCCAATTGATCAATGATGTAAATTTTGATTCTATGAATGAAATGAAAGACTCGTTTCAGTATCTTCCTGTCTCTATTTCTGCTTCTCAAATTGATAAAACTAATAACAATGATCAAAACTCCCCCTCTTATGAGGATGCCGACGAAACTCTCCCTGAGATCAAACACATGATTACTCAGGAGGAGCAGCGTCGAGCTAAACCACTTGAAGAAGAAATTGAAACCGTCAACATTGGTGATGAAACCTTGATCCGGGAAATACGGATTGGCAAAACGTTATCCCCGGAGGAGCGTGAAGAATTAATCACTTTGCTTAAGGAATACAAAGAAGTTTTTGCTTGGTCCTATGATGACATGCCGGGGTTAAGCGAAGACATTGTCCAGCATCGTCTTCCCCTAATCCCAGGTGCCAAGCCCAAAAAGCAAAAACTTCGAAAATTAAAACCAGAATGGGAATTGAAAGTTCATGATGAGGTCAAAAAGCTATTAGATGTGGGCTTCATTCAAGTGGTTGAATATCCAGAATGGCTGGCTAACATAGTACCGGTGCCCAAGAAGGACGGAAAAGTCAGAATGTGCGTGGATTTCAGAGATTTGAACAAGGCGAGCCCCAAGGATGACTTTCCTTTGCCGAACATTGATCTCCTGGTGGATAATACAGCTGGCCATGCTTTGTTATCCTTTATGGATGGGTTTTCCGGATATAATCAGATCAAGATGGCCCCTGAGGACATGATAAAAACTGCGTTCACCACTCCATGGGGAACCTATTGCTACAGAGTGATGCCGTTTGGGCTGAAGAATGCTGCGGCAACCTATCAAAGGGCGGCTACCACCTTATTGCATGACATGATTCACAAAGAGGTCGAAGTTTACGTCGATGACATGATTGTTAAATCTAAGACTCGACCAGAGCATGCCGTAGTCCTGAGGAAGTTCTTCGAAAGGATCCGGAAGTATAAGCTTCGCTTGAACCCGAGCAAGTGTGTTTTTGGGGTTACTTCAGGGAAGTTGTTGGGGTTCATGGTTAGCGAAAGAGGGATCGAGGTAGATCCTCAAAAGATCAAAGCAATCCAAGAGATGGAGCCGCCGAGGACCGAAAAGCAGATCCGTGGTTTCCTGGGAAAGGTTCAGTACCTAAGAAGGTTCATAAATCAGTTAACAATGACATGTGAACCCATCTTCAAGCTGCTGAAGAAAAATTCTCCGAAGAAGTGGAATGATGAGTGTCAGGAAGCATTTGAGAAAGTCAAGCAGTGTCTAACTCTGCCTCCTGTCTTGTCACTAGTTATTCCGGACCAGCCACTGTTGCTGTACCTATCTGTCACTGACACAGCTATGGGTTGCATGTTAGCCCAGCAAGACCCTGAGTCGAAAAAAGAAAAGCCTATCTACTACATCAGCAAGAAGATGCTAGAATACGAAATGAAATATTCTATCTTGGAAAAGACTTGTCTGGCACTAGTTTGGGCAACTCAGAGGCTTAGGCATTACCTGTTATCGAACAAGGTTCTCTTACTCTCACGGATGGATCCGTTGAAATACTTGTTCGAGAAGCCCGCCCTCACTGGGAGAACATCCAGATGGTTGCTGCTATTGTCCGAATTCGATATTGCCTATGTGACCCAGAAATCAGTAAAAGGGCGTGTGATAGCTGAGCAGTTGGCTGAAGCGCCTGTAGATGAGAATGTAGTTCTGACGGCAGATTTTCCTGATGAAGAGATCATGGTTGTAGAAGATGAGGTCCAAAGCACCAGATGGTTGATGTATTTTGATGGTGCTGTGAACAACCGGGGTCAAGGGGTTGGGGCAGTGTTAATATCTCCGAAGAAAGAGTACATCCCCGTATCCATCAAATTGCAGTTCAAGTGTACCAACAATGAGGCCGAATATGAGGCATGCATTGCTGGTCTCGAAGCAGCTTTGGCTTTGCATATTCAAGAGATAGATGTTTTCGGGGACTCAATCTTGATCATTTGTCAGATCAATGGTCAATGGAAAACAAAGGAGGATAGATTGATCCTGTATCACACGCATCTGGATTCCCTGGTCAAGAGATTCAAGAATGTTACATTCACTCATCTGTCGAGGACAAGAAATCATTTCGCGGACGCTTTGGCTACATTAGCCTCAATGTTAGATATCTCTGCATCAATGGAAGTTCAGCCTCTAGCAGTGCGGTTACAATGGGCTCCAGCGCATGTGAGCGCTATAGAGATAGCAGCCTGATGTCCAGATGGGAAGCCCTGGTACACCGATATAAAGAATCTCATTTTAGGCCAAGGGCACCCCCCTGAAGCATCAGGAAAAGAGGGGAGGTCTCTCCAGAAGTTGGCGGCTAACTTCATTATCTGCGGCAATGAGCTCTTCAGGAGGTCATTTGATGGAATCCAGCTTCTTTGTGTAGATGAAGATCGAGCAGCTAATCTCATAGAGCAGACGCATGAAGGAGTCTGTGGGCCTCACATGAACGGGAAGATGCTGTCGAGAAAGATCCTGAGACTTGGGTACTACTGGCCAACCATGGAAGCTGATTGCTTCGCATTCGTGAAGAAGTGTCATAAATGTCAGGTTTATGCGAACCTCATTCATGTGCCGCCTTCTGAGTTACATTCTCTGACTTCGCCGTGGCCGTTTTCAGTCTGGGGAATCGATATTATTGGAAAGGTGTTTCCGAAATCTTCAAGTGGGCATGAGTACATCCTGGTAGCCATCGATTACTTCACCAAGTGGATCGAAGCCGCATCCTTCGCATCGCTGACTTCAGCCTCAGTTGCCAAATTCATTCGAGCAAACATCATCTGCAGATATGGGGTACCGCATGAGCTGATCTCAGACAATGGATCGCACTTCAAGAAAGAAGTGGTACGCCTATGTGAGGAGTTCAAGATTAAGCATCACAAGTCCTCACCATACAGGCCCCAGACAAATGGAGCCGTCGAAGCTGCAAACAAGAACATCAAAACCATCATCAGCAAGATGACAGAGACGTACAGGGACTGGTCAAATAAGCTACCATATGCTTTGTGGGCTTACAGAACGTCGATCAGGGCCTCTACGGGAGCTACGCCATATTCACTAGTGTATGGGATGGAAGCGGTCCTACCAGTTGAGCTGAGAATTCCTTCGTTAAGGGTAATGATGGAAGCTGGTTTGCCAGAATCAGAATGGGCAAGGGCCCGGTATCAGGAGTTGCAGATGATTGATGAGAAGAGGCTCAGAGCTCTGTATCATGTCCAGGGATATCAGCGTCGAATTGAGAAAGCCTTTAACAAGAAGGTGAAGATCAGAGATCTCCAGAAAGGTGACCTCGTTTTGAAATCCTACAGGGCACCGGTCCATGATCCCCGAGGGAAGTTCAGACCAAACTGGTCGGGTCCTTACATTGTCGATGAAGTCCTGCCTGGAAAAGCCGTCAGACTCCTTGATCAAAATGGTGAAAAACTAACAGAACCCACAAACCTTGATCAACTTAAAAAGTATTATGCCTAAGACACCAGAGGTCGTCCTTGGTCGATCTGAGCTTCAAATCCAAAAATCCAATTGAAAAAAAAGAAGAGAAAAGTCAAAGACCGTTTGCAAACCCTTTGAGCCAATAAGCAAAATCAAAATTTCTTTGTCACCCTCAAACCAGGGGCATCTTTTATGACTTACGCCATAAAAGATGCAAAGCCTGAACTACGCCATGACCTGATCCCTTTCCACAGGGTACGTAGGCAACCTAACAATGTCGGGTTCGGTCAAATCTTTCAAAGATGTTGAAAAGAAAAAAAAGAGAGAACTTTCGAAAAGAAAAAAAAGAAGTCAAATCAAAACAATCTCGACCCAAAGTCCCCAATGGGCGAACTACGCAGACCTGATCCTCACTCTTTGGAGGTACGTAGGCTATCTGCAAGGGTCCAGATTCGGTCCAGTCAATGCAAACACCCTAATCCAATTCTTTCAAACCCTAACCCACCTAGAAGTCCTCCTGGTGTGATAAGGCAAAGGTTGTGGAGAAACAGAAAAAGAAAAAATATAATAATGGAGTCTTAGGCCCGCTAGACTGAAAACCCGAAAGGGCGGTCTAGGCAAAAGTTAGGGTCATTCACCCGCTAAGCTGAAAATCCGAAAGGGCGGCTTAGGCAAAAATCAGGGTGCAGAGCCTGCTGGATGGAAAACCTGCAAGGGCAGGCAGTCCAGGCAAAAATTAAGGCAAGCGGTCCGCTAGATTGAAAACCCTAAAGGGCAATCTGGTCATGGCAGCGACTTCTCGTAAAGGACTAAATTTCAGAAGCTAGCAAGATCTTCATACCGGTATCGGCATCACTTCAAGGTCTGAATAGTGCCAGCAAGGCTTCCTTTGATATTCCTCTAAGCTAGGGGTTAAAACCGAACAATCCAAAGGGTATAATAACCATGACTAAATACCGGAAAGAGGCGAAATCACCTTAAAATGCGGTATTCAAAGAGTTCCAAGAGTGGTAAGCTGTACCATCTTAAAATAATTATCAAATTAAGAAGCAGATTCGGTCTTTCCTGAAAGTCAGTCTTGTAACTCGATCGGGTACTCACCAAAAGTCCTTCGTCAAGCAGTTGTCAAGGTCATTCTTTGTCAAGTCAAAGTCATGTACTCAGTCGAGTCAGGTGTGTCCCAAAGTGACCTATTTGGTCCAGTATCCTTTCAAATGCTGGGGTAGCAGGTACCAGAAAATGAGGTCGCATCTCCAGAAGGCGAAATGACCTATACATAGTCTAGAAGCGCGGCAAGCTCTCAAGCCCATTTGAAATTCCTGCAACAGGCAGAGGGTTGAAGATATGTCAAGCAGAATCAGTCTGCTTGGAAGTTGAAAACCATTGTAACCTGAAATTATGACAGCTGGTAGAAAATTGAAAGTGTTCCAGGCGGAATCAGTCTCTTGTGCATTTTGAAAGCCTTTGAGGCCCGAAGCCCTGCTATTGGCATAAAAGTGGTAGACCTTTCATCGAGAGTCAGTTTCTTGTACCTTCAAAATCTTTGTAACCCAAGTTTCATAAAAGAAAGCTTGAATCTGTTTGAGTTTTGTTAAGACTCCTGAACTGGAAGCGAAATTATACTAGGGGCATCTTTTATGTCCTGACGAAAGTCAGACCATAAAAGATACCTGGCTTGCATTGATGGTTGAAATAACAGTTTTAGCGAATCGGGATTTGAGAAAACTTGAACGCATTTTTCAAATCAAAATTTCAATTTGGGAATGATCATGATGATTGTCTGATCATTCCGCCTTGTCGATCTGTAAAGATGTTGTCTTCTCAGATCCTAATTCAGGTTTGATCATGATGCTGTCTAATCATTCCGCTTTGTCGATCTGTCGAGATGCTGTCTTCTCATATCCTAATTCGGGTTTGATCATGATGCTGTCTAATCATTCCGCCTTGTTCATCTGTTAAGATGCTGTCTTCTCAGATCATAATTCAGGTTTGATAATGATGCTGTCTAATCATTCTGCCTTGTTCATCTGTCAAGATGCTGTCTTCTCAGATCCTAATTCAGGTTTGATCATGATCCTGTCTAATCATTCCGCCCTGTCAATCTGTCAAGATGCTGTCTTCTCAGATCCTAATTCAGGTTTGATCATGATGCTGTCTAATCATGCCGCTTTGTCGATCTGTCAAGATGCTGTCTTCTCAGATCCTAATTCAGGTTTGATCATGATGCTGTCTAATCATCCCGCTTTGTCGATCTGTCGAGATGCTGTCTTCTCAGATCCTAATTCAGGTTTGATCATGATGCTGTCTAATCATCCCGCTTTGTCGATCTGTCGAGATGCTGTCTTCTCAGATCCTAATTCAGGTTTGATCATGATGCTGTCTAATCATTCCGCTTTGTTCATCTGTCAAGATGCTGTATTCTCAGATCTCAATTTAGGTTTGATCATGATGCTGTGTAATCATTCCGCTTTGTTCATCTGTCAAGATGCTGTCTTCTCAGATCCCAATTTAGGTTTGATCATGATGCTGTCTAATCATTCCGCTTTGTTCATCTGTCAAGATGCTGTCTTCTCAGATCCCAATTTTGGTTTGATCATGATGATGTCTAATCATTCCGCTTTGTTTATCTGTCAAGATGTTGTCTTCTCAGATCCCAATTTAGGTTTGATCATGATGCTGTCTAATCATTCCGCTTTGTTCATCTGTCAAGATGCTGTCTTCTCATATCATAGTTCTTGATCTGTCAAGATGCTGTCTTCTCAGATCTTAAATCAGGTTTGATCATGATGCTGTCTAATCATTCCGCTTTATAATCTCCAAATCCCTGAGTGGCTTAATTAGAGGCTGTCTAATTATTCCATTCTGCAATTTGTGAGAGTCTGTCTCACTATCCCTTGAGAGCCCATCTCAGTAGTCTTTTCGAGAATCTGTCTCGTCAATTCATCTTATCATTCCCTCTCGATGAGAATCTGTCTCGTCGATCCATCTCGTCACCCCCTTGCATCCCTTCCGTTTGAAATCTTGGGCCAGTCAAAATGTGTTGTCTGCTCGGCTTTGGCTTCCGTGCAACAAGCACACTCTGCCAAAGAGGGGCATCTCTAGACACCCCATTTTGACAAAGCCCTAAAGTCCCCAAAATTGAATACCCAGTAAAATTCCCAAAATTTTGAGTCCCAAGATGTCCCGAAATTAATCTCCACGAATTCCTGGGGGACTGGGCTCAAAATGAGAAGAAGGTTTGAGCCTTGAAGCGCCTTATTTCGCATATTCCTGGGTACAAATTCCCTAGGAGGTTGTTAGTATTCTCAAGAATCCCCCTGCGAAATTTCAGGGCAATCGGGCGAAAAATGAAGAATAAGACAGGCGAAGTATGTGCGATAATCAAAGCATGGTTGTGTGGATATCACCCCCCCTTTTTCCAAAAAAGACAAGATATTTTGTTTGGCAAAATGGTGATTTTCCATCCTTGGAAAGGTATTTTTGGGAATTCTCATAATACTTAGGGGGTAAGCAATCCCTAGGGACCCTTGGATCAAATCTAAGGGTGAGGATCATTTGAGGAGAAGGGAATCTTTCACCCTATTTTCTACCTGAGGCCCCCCTGGTAGTATAAAAGGAATGGGCAAAATGCATTAGGAGGGGCTGTCCAGGTAAAGAAGAGGGGTACGAATTTATCACCCATTTCCTTTAAAAAACCCAAATCGATTAGGGTTTAAGGAGGTTTTTTTCATTTTTTTCTTGCAAGAGAGGGAGGAAGAAAAAGAGAGAGGGAGAGAAGAACCACCTCAGCCACCACCTAGCCTCTTCCCCAAAACCCATTTTGCCCAAACCCATCATCAGCCAGCAAAACCCCTTTTCAAAAAAAAAAGGAAGAAAAAAAAAAAAACAGCACCATCTTCTCCGGCAAGCTTGCCGGAATCCGGCAAGCCTATCAATCCCCCACCTTCTTCTTCTTCCCCTCTTCCATTGCCAGCCGCCACCTCAGCCACCACCTATCAAACCCATACCACCCAACCCCCCTCCTCCACCATCTTCACAAAGCTCCTTTTTTTTCGTTTTTTTCTTCTCCACCATCGCAGCCACCACCGAACCCCACCCAAACCACCACCTCTGAAACTCCACCACAACCCACCCAAACCCTCATACCTCTGCAACTCCTCCGCCCCTAAAACCCATTTCGAAACCAAACCCATTTCAAAAAAAAAAAAACCAAAACCCATCCACCATCCTCCACCCACCTCCACCGTCCTCCACCTCTAGCTCCACCACCACCCAATCCTTCGAAAACCCTCCTCCATCTCCACCTTCACCTTCCTCCAAACCCAAAACCGAAACCCCTTTTTCTACACCTCAAAAAACCGAAACCCATCCACCATCCATCTCCACCTTCACCTTCCTCCAAACCCAAAACCCATTTGGATACCCATCCAGATTCGACCACCACCATTGCCAAGCTCAAAACCCCCATTCCTCCACATCTGTTTCACCCATTTTCACCTCCTCTGCAAGCAACCTCTTCTACCGCCGCCCAAACTCCACCATCTGAACCTCTCTCCACGGCCGCCACCTCCACTCCCACCCCATCTCCGATCAAACCCACCTCTGTTTGAAAACCCCATTTTCGTTTAATAAATACACATAGAGAGAGAGAGAGAAGAAGACCCTTCTTCTCCGGCAAGCTGTGCTGGAATCCGGCACCCATTTCGTCATTTTCGGACCCTAAACCTCTCAAACCCACTTCCTTTTCTCCA
Organism: Tasmannia lanceolata; assembly: GCF_043159265.1. Classification (NCBI taxonomy): domain Eukaryota; kingdom Viridiplantae; phylum Streptophyta; class Magnoliopsida; order Canellales; family Winteraceae; genus Tasmannia; species Tasmannia lanceolata. The sequence goes on from NW_027518721.1 coordinate 6,127,372, forward strand.
CCTCCTCTAACCATACATCCCATACCAAGCCCTAAGTCAAGAATATCTCTGCTCGGATTTATCCGTTACCAGCTCAGGTCCGAGCATTGGGAATGTCAATTCCGATCATCCCTTCCTCATTTCCATCTTCTCCGATTTGAAGAGTAGTGGAATTTCTAACGTTTGGGAAAAGGTCGGAGTAAGTAAGGGTCTCAGATCTGGACAATTCTCTTATTCAGGTAAAATGCTTTACTTTATTTTCAAGTTCTCACAGAAATAAGAGACCTGATGTTTAGTGCTGTGATTTTATCTCCCATGAAATTTGGTTTTCCACTTTTCTTGTTCTTACGAATTGTGCCATGATTACTCCATGTTAAGGTATGCAAATACAGATCACACATTAGGGTCATGTGTGCTAAAAAGGGATAGTGCTTGACTTAAAGTAACAGGTCATCGCGGTCAATCATATTCTATGGTCATTGGCATTTGTCTGTTTATATCAACTTCTTTGAATGAATGATGTTTTTTTGGTTACAACAGAGACTGGGACCAAATAGGATACTTGTTGTTTAACTTCTCGTCTATGCTGACATGCATGTGAGGCCTTCTGTGCGATTTGCTCTTGTTGGGATCATGGCATAAGTGTAGATAGGAGATTGAAATGAGTTAGGGAAATGGCCCTGTTTTGGCATCTGATGCTTATAGTATCACCTTCTTGCATAGACATGTTTTAATTGTTATGTGATCTTAGGACTGTCGTTAATGTCAAAGCTTGATCAGATTTAAAAGCCCAAATTGGATTCTCTTTACAGTTGTTGCATGTTCTCCGCTTACTGCAATAAAATAATTTTTGTACCTGCTGCATGTCCCCTATGAATTTGCTGATTCAGAATCCGTAGCATATGGCTGAATGTGATAGTCATGAGCTCATTTCTTATTTTGCATTGTGTAGTAGGCAATAGCTATTTGTCTTCGTTTTTTTTATTCGAACCTCATTTCGAATGTCTCAGATATTCTCTTGGTTCGGACAGCGAAAGAGTCATCTTGAGCCCGTCCTTCTAGGAGACAGGCTAAGTCTCATGTAGGAAAGGTCAAACCCTCCTGAGACAGGCCTTGGCTCATTAGTGACGAGTCAATCCATAGGAGACTACCTCAAGTCTCATAAGCCGCCCTCATTCTATCATTGCAAGGGCAATGATAAGGTTACTGGGAGCCCATCTATGTGTTTAGGAGACTTGCTTAGTCTCGATGGCACCCTTATTTGTCCTCTCAGAGTTTATAAGATAGGCCATGTCTCATAATCATCAGCTGTCGGTTTTCTTTGAGGAGACTAACCTAGTCTCATTAGCACTCCCCTCTTAGGGATGTGCACTAGGAATCAGTCTTCCAAGAGTCTGTCTATCATCATAGGGGTTAGGATCTTGCCCATCCCCTCATCAAATCATGTGATTTTTGCCCGCTCCTGCAAGGTATAGGATGCTGTCCAACCCTTGCAGCGTTGTTTTTCTGTTCGTTCCCCCGCAAAGCATAGGATGCTGTCCAACCTTTGCGGGATATCAGGAGTCTGTCGTACCCTTACGATGATAGGGTTCTGTCCTCTGGTGTCAAAAATTCCAAAAAATATTTCAAAAACACTTGAAAATTCAAAAACATCTGAAAAATCAAAATTCTCAAAAATCTCGAGTCATTAGAGTGTAGTTCGGAAAATCTGGTCCGAACTACGGATGGCTTGATCCTTAGCTGAGGGGTACGTAGGCAGCTCGGGCTTGCAGCTGGCATCCCGAGTTCAGCCACAACTTTCATAACTTCACAATTTCCAAAACTTCCATAAGCCTCAAAACCTTTCAAATCTTCCCAAACTACAAAATTCTTCTAAATAACCTCACCAGCAATTTTCAAAAAGATCTTCCCATAGAGTTAGGAGTCTGTCCTAGGCGTTTGGGGTGTCTTAGAGTTAGGAGTCTGTCCTGTTCGTGTTGATATGCTGAGTCTTGTCGTGTGAGTGTCCTCAGAGTTAGGAGGCCTCGAGTCGTGGTCGGTTAGACACTTAGACGAGCCGATGGCTAGACTAGAATGCGCTTAGATAGCCATGGTTTTCCTTAGGAAGCACAGCCTAGTCACACATAGAGTGTAGGGTCCTTTCGCATTAGTTAGGGCATATAGGGAGTCCTAAAAATTACCATTCACTCGAACTTAAATAATGGCGCAAGAAGCTTTAAAAACTATTCAGGTCTAGTTGATCGAGTCTAGGATAGCGGTCCTAGAAGGTTAGGCATTGTAGTTTAGCATAGGTCGCCGAACTACGTTGGCTCTGATTCTTCCCGAGGCCGGGATACGTAGTGCAGCTAAGATGGGTGGCCATCTTGGTCCGAGCCAATTATCGCATTAGAGTCTAGGGTTTGTCATATTGTATGTTTTGCTGTGTTTTCTTACTTTCCTGTACAGATCCTATACCTTTAGCTGTAGCATGCATGCGTTTGTCCACCAGAACATAGACATCAATTAGGCATGACACTCATAACCTAGCTATTCTTAGGTGTCATGTCTTTCATTTCCTTTTTGTGTGTGCTTCTTATTCATCTCCGAGACATGCATGATTAGCTAGACGTTATCTCGGGGATATTCGTTCCCATTTCGCATGATTTTTGCCCAAAACTCTTCAAAGTTAATAATAAATGGCATAAGAGACTAGGTGTTTGCACTTGGGCGAATTGGGGGCGCTTAACCCCTTCCCCATTCGTCATCAGGCACGGACCCTTTGTATCTCTGGTTATCTGTTGCGACAGAGCACAGCATGGGATCCAGGGCCCGCTTCCTTGGATGACGACTCTTTCTTTGTTCAAGGTACGCCTCGAATCCGGGCTAGTCCCCGAATCGAGAGGTATCTCACTTTACATCGCCGCTCATGCTGTGAGGGGCACTCTTAAAAGAGTTCCTTGGTGGAGCTCTCCTTCACGTGGATGATCCCGAGACTCGCGTGGGGGCATGTCCCCCCGCCTCTCTCGGATCGGGTTCCACACCAAGAAGTACATCAAAGTACTTAGGAATTGTCATCTTTATTACCGCACAAGTAATCTTTTCTTCAATCTTATCTAATTCGTGGTTTGAATGGGAGTTCTGTGTGTCTTGAATATAATGGGTCTGCAATTTATGCTTGCAATTTTAGCTTATTTGTGTCTAAATAGAATCAGTAAAAATTTTAAACAGTTTGAGGTTTGAACATTGTCTATGTTTTACCATATTTGTCTATTACTTTAGCTTTATTTCATTAATCCTAGACCCCATTACCCTTGTACCATCCTTTTCAGCCCATTGTCACTAAGTTTAACACCTTAAAATCCTTCCCAAAACAGGCCCTGTTTTGGCACAATTCAGCCCTTGTTTTAGCACAAAACAGCCCCTGTTTTGGCACAGTTTAATCCCTATTTTGGCACAATTTATCCTTTGTTTTAGCACAAAACAACCCCTGTTTTGGCACAGTTTAATCCCTGTTTTGGCATAGAACAACCCTTGTTTTGCACCGATTCAGTCCATGTTTTACATTAAGTCAGCCCACAGTTCAGTCCTTATCACTAGTTCAGCCCTCCCATTTGTTAGCATGTCGTTTCTTTTGAAGGAAACAGGGTATTATCTTCATATGTACCTGAAATGAATCTTATGATAGTTTACTATAATTGTGCTGAACATGAAACTATTGTAGTTCATTTTGTTGTGTCAGAGCATTGTAGTTCATGGTGCCCGAACTAAAAGTATACATAGCTTCTTCTTTTTTCATTGTGTAAAAATGAAAATCTTTGCAGTTCATTTTCATCATGTTCAAACTGTTATTGTAATATCCTTACATACCCATTTCAGGTCTTGTTCACACATATTTAATGACAGACATTATTGAAATGGAGATGAATTGTTTTGATATAAGAATTTAATGCTATATATATATATATATGTGGACCCCGATCCGAGAGAGGCGGCGGGGGACGTGCCCCCACACGTAAACAGTCTCAGGATCATCCACGTGAATGGAGAGCTCTACCAAGGAACTCTCGAAAGAAAATGCCTCTCACAGCATGAGTGGCGATACAAAGGTGAGATACCTCTCGAGGGGACTAGCCCAGATTCGAGGCGTACCTTAAACAAAGAAGAGTCGCCATCCAAGGAAGTGGGCCAAGGATCCCATACTATGCTCGGTTGCAACGGATAACCAGAGATATAAAAGAAGGTTCGTGCCTGGTTACGAATTCAGAAGGTCTAAAGAGCACCTCATCCGCCCAAGTGCAAACACCTGGTCTCTTATGCCATTTACTTAATAATTTTGAAGTGTTTTGGGCGAAAGTCATATGAAATGGGAACGAATATCTCCGAGAAGACGTCTATCTAATCATGCATGTCTCGGAGATGAATAATAAGCACACATAAGAGAAATGAAAGAAGTGTCGCCTAAGAATAACTAGGTTATGAGTGTCATACCTAATTGGTGTCTGAGTTCTGGTGTGCAAACACATGCATGTTACAGCTAAATGTATAGGATCTGTACATGAAAGTAAGAAAACACAGCAAAAACATACAACACAAATCAACTCTATACCTGACTGGATAAAATGAGTCCTAACTCTAATGCGACCTGACTCGAACCAAGATGGCCGTCCATCCCAGCTGCTCTACGTATCCCGGCCTCGGGAAGAATCGGAGTCAACGTAGTTCGATGACCTATTCTAAGACTACGATGCCTAACCATCTAGAACCGCTATCCTAGACTCGATTCCACTAGACTCGACTGATTTTTAAAGCTTTTTTGTACAATTACTTAAATTCATGTGAGTTGTAATTTTTAGGACTCTATATGCCCTAACTAATGCAAGTTGGTTAGCTTTAAACTAATGCAGGTGGGACCTACATCCTACGTGTATCTAGGCTGTGCAACCTAAGGAAAACCATGGGCTGACTATATGCTTCCTAGTCTAGCCATCGGTTGGACTAAGTGTCTAACCGATCAACTTGAGGCCTCCTAACTCTAGGGATACTCACACGACAGGACTCACCGTATCAACAAATCAGGACAGACTCCTAACTCTAAAACACCCTAAATAGCTAAGACAGACTCCTAACTCTAGGGGAAGATCTTTTTCAAAAAGGTTTTGAAGAATTTTTTGTATTTTTGGAAAGGTTTGAAATGTTTATTTTTTTTAAAGGTTTGGCTGGACCTGGGATGTGAATCCCAAGCTGCACTACATACCCTGTTGAAAGGGATCAAGCCAACGTAGTTCGGAAAAGAATTCCTAACTACTCTGAATGACTCAAGATTTTTAAGATTTTTGGTTTTTCAGATGTTTTTGATGTTTTTGACACAAGAGGACAAAATCCTATCATCATAAGGGGAGGACAGGCTCCCGATATCCCGCAAAGGTTGGACAGCATCCTATGCTTTGCGGGGGAAAAAGACAGAAACACGACTCTGCAAGGGTTGGACAGCATCCTATACCTTGCAAGAGCGGATAGAAGAACATGATCTGATGAAAGGTTGGATAAAATCCTAACCCCTATGATGATAGAATTTTATTCCTGAACAAGAGGACTGACTCTCTAGACTAAGGACGGATTCCTATGCTAGTGGACTATCAAACCAAAATAAAGCTCACAAGTAATAAGGAAAAAAAAGACCCTGTGCATATTTGGCAAAGGAAAAACACCCAGCCGGGCCGGACAGCTACCTAGCCCTAGGGTGCAACAAATGTGCAACCCAATACCAATAAGGGTAGGGGTATGTTGCCAAGCCGAGTAAGGTGTTCTCCCAAAACTAAACGATGCACAAAGAGGAGGTTTAGCAAGAGAATGAGACTGGGTAAGTCTCTTAGACACAGAGGTAGGATAGAGAAAATTGCTAACGAGACTAGGCAAGTCTCCTAGGCACAGAGATGAGATAGAGAAAAATGCTAGCAAGACTGGGCAAGTCTCCTAGGATGGGCTTGGGCTATCACCTTCATCGCCCTACAAGAAAAGGGCTAAGAAGTCTCTATAGAAAGAAAGAGAAGGGAGAGGGTATTATTGAGACTTAGTAATTCTCCCCCCTTTAAGATGGGCTTGGGCTATCGCCTTCATCGCCCTTGCAATGAGAGGGGATTCTAGTATCTAAAGAAATTTAACAGAAATCTATAAGACTGTGTTAGTCTATCAAAGAGAGAAGAAAAGGCTACCAGATAATCGCAAATTCCATTCTAAAAAATAAATCAAGTGCTAAGCAAAGAAGAATTTTCATTAAAAAAAAATCTATGGCAATCATAAAATGATAAACAACATTAATTAGTCCAGACCAGCCGCTGGATAGCCTAATAAAGTAAAAGAAAACAATATCAAACACTTCTATGCCCAACCACAAACACCACCCCAATATGGGGATGAAATCAGATGATGCTAAAGTAATCATCTGATATCATATACACATGATAATATTTCTACATCCCACCTTGAAATCAGACAGTACTCATGTCGATAATATCGAATAGAGTAGTCATCTGATCTCCTTCTTCCTATTAAACAATTTATTTAAATAAAAAGGAATGAATATAATAAGCTTTGAGATAATCTCACCTGAACAATCCATTTATTACCGTCTTCGAACCCTAACTCAAAGCTTAGTATGAAAGAGAAGTATTAAATTTATAAATACTGGACTATAGGCCTACCACCATATTACTCAAATGAACATAAACAAAATATATATCATAAAAATAACATGAAACATATTTCGTGAATTTTATCTGAAAAATAAATTCCAAGACATGATTCGAAACAAGGATCAAAGGCCCAAATAGTCTATTACACAGCTGATTAGATGATTTGATATGATATTATCATATGTTTACCAAAAAAGCTAAAAGCAAGTTGCTTATCAAAATCTAATGGAATTATATTAGCAAGAAGGAAAATTATTTTGATAGCACATTTAAAAACTTAGGAACAATGGTTACAGGCATATAAAGAAGGGGAATGGGCTCAAAAATTCAAGTCATGACAATGGAAGTTGAAAACTTATGTTCTCCAGTTTCCGACGCAACAACCAAAAATAAGAGAGTAGCAACAAACAAATTTGTGGACTATTAGATCAAGATAACAATCCATTGAGATCCAAATTAAAATATGAGGCAAGATCAAATTTCTTCCCTGCTTAACTATTTTTTAGGACAAAATTTCCTTTACTAATATAATAGTAAAACTGAAAGAAAAACAATATTGTACAATATTTGAATATTTATTTTATAAAAAAAACAATAAGTAACAGAACATATTCACAGCACAGAAAATAATCAAATGACCACAAAATTACTCATTTTGACATACTATACCATTAGTAGAATAAGATACAACTAATGACCTTCTTTGTCAAGATTCAGAGATTTATTCTGCGAGAGGGATATGGGATATCTAATGCTAACAAGAGTAAGAAGAGTAAGAAAACATGATAAATTCAAGTTTGAAATATACTCTGTATATAGACATACTTTTGGTTTTAACAAAAATTCATTGAATAATAAACTGATAAAAAAAAAATGTATCTGAGAATGACAAGCCTCAAACCTTCTCTTATTTGATCTTCTTTTCCTCTTGCTTTGAGATCTCGGAGTAGAAAATCTGATCTTCTCGCTCTTCTTTCATATTACAGTAACAATTTGATGGAGAAGATGAGCTCCGAAACTTTCTCTGCGATTCCTCTGGAATTCGGATCTCGTTTTATGTCCGAGAAGCTCTTCTCTATTTTCTTTTAAGCAACAAAGAAATTGCAGAGACAAATCAACATTTACTGAGACCAGATCTTGACCGAAGCTTGGAACTTGACTGTGGATTAGCCAGAGAACAGCCGGAATTCAACTGGAGATGATCGGAGAAGATGACACAGAGGGTTAGGGTTAGAGTTTGGGGAAAATTCCTCTTGCTCTCTCTGTTTTTGGTTTCTCCCAAACGAAAAATGATCTCCCTAGCATCTATGCCATGTTCTGCACAGATCATCTCCTGAAACTTGGCTCCGATCTGGTTCCCGCACTAGCCGCCCGGAGAAGATGAGCTCACCGGAGAAGAAAAGGTACAGTTAGGGTTTGAGGTGGAAAAATGGTGGAAAAAGATGATAGGGATGGATGTTTGGAAGAAGGGAATAAGAAAGAGCCGGCAACTAGCCGGAGCTATGCCGAAATCCGGCATATTCGATCGGAGAAGGAGAAGAAAAGAAAGGGGTTTCGCACAGATCTCGTTCTCTCTCGAAAATTATTTTTTTTAACAGAGAAAACGATATTTATAGGTATTTTTGAAAATTGATAACGGCACCCAGATTGATACGGCGCGCGAAAATTTGATATGGCGCGCCCGTATCTTTTGTCCTATTCGGCCCAGACTCGGCCCCATCCAGGATAATTCACCCCCCCCTTCAAAGCATGTACACTATAGCACCGCCTTAGCTCGTTCGCTAGGCAAAAGCGCTCGGATTTCGACGAAATTTTGCGGGGAGCTAAATGGGACCCTAACCTAGCTAAGGGTGAAGTTTGGAGTTTTAAAACATTGGTTTGGTTAGGTTTTGCTCAAACATGGGAGGTTTAGGGTACGGTCAAAATGGGGTGTCTACAATATATATGCATGCATTCATATTATACTTCACTCTACCAATTCTTGGGGATTCCTATCATCAAAATCCATTTAGTAAAACTTCAGTATCTCTCATAGATTGTTTAGCACACCAAAAAGCTTGTACATTATTCTACATTCCCAGTTCTTTGTAGTATATGGTTAATGTTTCTAACTTTATTCTGAGTCAAGAAAGTTAGTCAAATTCTATGTAAAGCTTGTGTTACTCTTTAGTTGACTTTTAATTTCTTGAGGCTAATTTTCTACTCAGTTTGAACTTATACTTCTTTACATATGTAAGTTGAATTGTAATGACTGATTTGTAAATATGGGTTGAGTTGTTATCTGGGTGATTATTAAAAGATAAGAAAGTGTCCATAATTGCTCTGATTAGAATTTTAGAATTGATATTGCTCATTATTAATGACTGTACAACTCCATGCTAAGTTTTTTTTTTAAACCTTTTAGCCCCTCCTTTGCCAAGACATGATAGTGTCTATAGCAACCCCTCTTTTCCCAAGACATGATAATACGCATAATAGTCCCTCATTTAGTTCTTGAGACATGAGAAGCTCATCTTTGGAGGGACTTACCCGATCGTGGTAGTATCCTCTTTCCTCTTATTCCCTCTTTCCTTAGATATAGATTTCTTAGACTTTTAGAGACCCCTAGATATTCATTAGTTTACTTCATTGCGAGGGCGATGAAGGCGTTAGCCCAAGCCCATCCTTAGGGGATTCACTTAATCCGAGTGGCACCCTCCTCTTTCATTTAGTAGACCTTCTTAGCCTTTTAGGTACCCCTGAACATCAGTAGCCTTATCATTGCAAGGGCGATGAAGGCGCTAGCCTAAGCCCATCTTCTAGGGGATTTGTCAAATCCTAGTAGCATTCCCCTCTTTAGTAGACTAGCCCAGTCTTTTAGACATGTACCTTGAAATCATTAATTCTCTCTTTTAGGAAGACAAGTTATGTCTCAATAGAACAGTCTTATCCTTTGAGAGACAAGCTTAGTCCCTTTAATGAGTTAACCCATAGGAGACTATCCAAGTCTCACAAGTTGCACCCCCACTAGTTAGTACCAGCTTAGTCTGGTAGTTGCCTTAACCGTATCTATCATTGTAGGGGCAATGATAAGGTTACTTGGAGCCCACCTCTGTGTCTAGTAGACTTGCATAGTCTCGTGGCATCCTTATTTGTCCTCTCTTCTATAGGAGATAGGCCATGTCTCATAAGCATCAGCTGTCATTTTTCTTTTAAGTGACTAGCCTAGTCTCACTAGCATCTTTCTCCCCTTTTATAGAGCTTCTGGTTTTGAGTCTGTCCTTAGCTAGAGTTAGCTAGATAGTCAGTTTTTAGCATAGGAGTCAGTCCTTCAGTTTCAGGAGTCTGTCCTATCATCATAGGGGTTAGGGTTCTATCCAACCTCTCGTCAAGTCATGTGATTTTATCCAACCCCTGTAAGGTATAGGATGTTGTCCAACCCTTTCAGAGTTGTGATTCTATTCCCCCGCAAAGCATAGGATGTTGTCCACCCTTTGCAGGATATCAGGCGTCTATCCTACCCTTATGATTATAGGATTCTGTCCTCTTGTGTCAAAAACAGCAAAAATACTTAAAAAATATCTGAAAAATAAAAAATCTCAGAAATCTTGAGTCAATAGGAGTAGTTAGGAAAGTCTGTTCCGAACAACGTTGGCTTGATCGCTTTCCATAGGGTACGCAGTGCAGCTTGGGATCCACATCCCAGGTCCAGCCAAACCTTTAAAAATAAATATTTCAAACCTTCCAAAAATACAAAACTTCTTTAAAACCTTTTCAAAAAGATCTTCCCCTAGAGTTAGGAGTCTGTCCTAGCTGTTTAGGATGTTTTAGAGTTATGAGTTTGTCTTGTTTGTGTTGATTTGGTATGTCCTGTCGTGTGAGTGTCCCTAGAGTTAGGAGGCATTGAGTTGATCGGTTAAACATTTAGTCGAACTGATGGCTAGACTAGGAAGCATATAGTCAGCCCATGGTATTCATTAGGTTGCATAGCCTAGATACACATAGGATGTAGGGCCCACCTGCATAGCTTAAGGCTAATCAACTTGCATTAGTTAAGGCATATAGAGAGTCCTAAAAATTACAATTCACTTGAATTCAAGCAATCGTATGAAAAGCTTTAAAAATCAGTCAAGTCTAGTGGATCGAGTCTAGGATAGCGGTTCTAGATGGTTAGGCATCATAGTTTAGAATAGGTCATCGAACTACGTTGATTCTGATTCTTTCCGAGGCCGGGATACGTAGAGCAGCCAAGGTGGATGGTCATTCTGGTCCGAGTCAAGTATTGCATTAGAGTTTTAGGATTCGTCTTGTCAAGTCGTGTATAGAGTTGATTTGTGTTATGTGTTTTGTTGTGTTTTCTTACTTTCATGTACAAATCCTATACTTTTAGCTGTAGCATGCATGTGTTTGCACACCAGAACTTAGACACCAATTAGGTATGACATTCATAACCTAATTATTCTTAGGTGACACTCATTTCATTTCTTGTATATGTGCTTATTAATCATCTCAGAGACATGCATGATTAGATAGACGTCTTCTCGGAGATATGTGTTCCCATTTCATATGACTTTCGCCCAAAACTCTTCAAAATCAATAAATAAATGACATAAGAGACCAGGTATTTGCACTTGGGTGGATGAGGTGCTCTTCGGACCTTCCAAATTCGTAACCAGGCACGAACCTTCTTTTATATCTCTAGTTATCCATTGCAATAGAGCATAGTATGGGATCCAGGGCCTACTTCCTTTGATGACGACTCTTCTTTGTTTAAGATACGTTTCGAATCTGGGCTAGTCCCCGAATCGAGAGGTATCTCACTTTTTATCTCCACTCATGCTGTGAGAGGTATCTTCTTTCGAGAGTTCCTTGGTAGAGCTCTTCATTCACGTGGATGATTCGAGAGAGAGACTGTTCGTGGGGGCTCGTCCCCTGCCTCTCTCGGATCGGGGTCCACAAGGTGGTGTAATAGGAGAGTGTATTAGCAAATTACTTAGTCAACTTTTACACTAGAAGAGAAAGGGGGGTAAGTTTATCTAAATTAGAGCAGCAACTTAGCTTAGATCTTAAGCTACCTCCATCAGGGGGTGAATTATCCTACCCTAATTTATTACCCAGTTTCCTTCCTAGACCACCCTATTTCAGCAAAACTAAGTGTAAATACATAGAAATGGGTTGTCCCGGGTAATTTAAGGGGTATGAATTTTTCTAATTTTTTTATTAAAGTTTTCTTCTACACCACCACTTTTCTACTCAAAGTCAAGCTAAAACATATATCATAAGAGGTGTCTTGAGGCAATTCATGGGGGCAAAAATTAGAGCAAATCCCTATAAATAGCAAGCTGAAGCCTCATTTTGAAGAGATCTAGGATTTTCTTCTATTCTTTTTAGAGAGAGACTTTCTAGAGAGAGAAAGTGAGAGAAAGAGAGAGAAAGAAGGAGAAAAGGTGCTAGCAAGGGAGGGAATCAAATGAGAAGCTCAAGGCTACTGGAATTCACATAAAAAACTTTAAAATCTACTCAATTTTCTGCTGGAGTTTTTGGTTTTTACATGAAAGGTTAGTAGATTTTGAGTGTTCTTTGAAAATCTAGCCTAAAATAAAAAATATAAGTGAAAAATACCTAAAAATGGTTAGATCTAACAACCTAGGGCAAAAATCTACCAAAATATGTTTTAAAACATGTCTCATATTAAGATCAGAAGCAATTCACCTAAGATTTTGAGTTCTAGTTGAATTTTGATGTGAAATAGCAAAACTAGGTGCTGTCCAGCCCGATTTTTACCATTTTTCATCAACGATTTGAATTAGTAAAATTATTTTACAAATAGGTGTAGAGCTCGTTGAGATCTTCGATTGACATTTTACGGCTAAAAATTGGCCAAGAAATAAAAAAGTTATACCTATTTTAAGATTTCAGCACAAAAATTGGTTCAAAATGGTGAATTGAGGCATATTTTGTATGAATTTCGTGTAGATTTTGAAATCTGAGTTTAACATTGACAGATCTATATTTAATTAATATGTTTCATCATAAATTTGAGTAGAATTCCCATAGATCGTGTGTTTTGATGTGAAAATGCTTTGAAAATTGTAAAATACATGTTGTCCAGATTTTTTTCTTTTTATTTTTTTCATCAATTTACGTTAGATCTTACAATATCTACTTATATATGGTTATAGAGAACCTTAATACGATCAGTTTGACATAAAATGGGCCTCGTACGGATTTAAAATGATATATTTTTGTCGCATTTTACGGCTCAAATGAGAGATCTCATGATTTTTTCTCATTTTTCACAACTTGATTTCAGATTATTAGATCTATGTTTATTTACATGCCTAATCATGAAATTAAGTCAAATCCACTATGAATTTGAGTTTTTTTTTAGTGAAAACACTTTGAAAAATCAAAGGCAATGCATGCTGTCTAGATTTGTTTTTTAAATTCTTTGTTGAAATTCGGTTGGAATTGAGTGTTGTGCTTTACATAAGAGTTGTAGAGCTTGTCGAGATCTTCGATTTGACATATTACGGGCCCTGAGATGATTTAAAACAAAGAAGTTATGCCAATTTTACGATTTCAACCCAAAATCATGTAAAGCTGAAATTTCTCTATAATTTCTGATATTTTTGGCTTCGTCTTTTGGAGATTTCTTTGCATAACATTGTTTTTTATGTGGTTTTGAACAACTTTTGTATTTACAATTTTCTTTGGTCTAATTTGTACAAAAAGTTGTGTTAAAAACAGAATTTCGGCATAAAAACACTAAAATCAGCACACTAGTTGATCGGAGATGGTCATATTCCGGCCACTTTCGCCCAAGTTTAATAGGAGTTCTGAGTTTTAAAATGTTCCCTTATCTGTTCTAAAGCTATGTCTTGAATTTTCTTCAATAATTTTGAAGTTTGATTAGTAAAAATGGTGTTACAAACTCAGTAGCGTTTTCAAAACTCAAATCTGGAAACAGCCCAAAGATAGCCCTTTTTGGACCACTTCCAGCTGGAATCGGCTGAGCTGGTACACTAATGAAATGTTTCTTAAGGTGTCCTCTACAACGTTGATGTGTATGACTTTTGCTAGATTTGCCGTCTTGATGAGACAATTTTTAAAATAAAGTCTAGTTTCCACGCATAGTGTACATGTATGCTTCCTTGTCTTGATTCATGCTTAGCTTAGACTCTTAATGGCTTTGTGAATTATTTGAAATGATATGAGTTTAGAATCTGATATGAATCATGTAGTGTGTGAATTGTATGTTTTGTGATGTAATGTTTAAAACTAACAATGCAAAATGTTGAAACTTATAAGAAGGAATTCAAAACTGAAATAGAAGATGTTGGAATGATAATTAAAAGATGCTAGGACCTTGTTAGAGACAAACGATGAACACACTTGTTTGAGCTTCGTTGATAACCTAGACATCTAAACTTATAGGATCACTTCCACCATATCAAAACTTTTTATATCTTGTGAGTCTCATTTTCAAAAGAAAAGCTTTATCTCATTCCTTCATTCTGATTCATTGATTACATCTCTTACCTCATTGGGATTAGGGCTATGATGGCGTTAGCTGGAGCCTCCCCTTTTAGGAGACAAGCTTTATCTCATTAGAAAAGTCGTACCTTTTGGAAACAAGCTATGTCTCTTTAGCAAAGAGTCACCCCTAGAAGTAGGGGTGTAAATGGATATTCAAAAATTCGATTACCGTCCGCATCCGAATCTGTTTAAAGCGAATATTATCCGGATCTGTTTCAAGCGGATATTATCTGAATCCGTTTATGAGATTTTCGGCTCTTAGCGGATGCGAATCTGGTAAATGGTATATCCGATCCGTTTAACATCCGAATCCGAGAAGTAAATCCTTTTTATTTATTAATAATAATATCATTAATATTTATTTTTAGTAATGACACACTGACACTATCTTTTGTTTCTAAAAGAAAAGTGAATTTTCTTTTTAGAAAAAAACAAAAACAAAAAGTGTTTTGGGTAGGAAATGAAGTTATCTCTCATTTTAAGGGCATTCTTGGAGTTTGACATGGCTTATTTATGAAGCAACAAATGTGGGTTGTAGGATGAAAGAGACAAATGGATGATAGTGATTGAAAGAAGATGTCATAGTTTCTAGAGAATTCTAGAGCAAAAGGCCATAGTCATTGATGGTAAGTGGACGGCTCCGATCAATTTTTCAACTTAGGGTTATATAAAAATCCAAAATGCAATTAAAAGAGGAGATTTCTAAGGTTTGTAAGGAGAAGCAAGAGAGAGGATTAAGGAGGAGGCTGAGACACCATCTTCGGCATTCCTTTGTGCCTCCAACCCCACCAAAATCCACCGCCGCCCCTCTCCACCTTCTCACAGCCACCTCCAACCCAATCCCCATCTCCATCCCCATTTCTCTTCATCTTCCACAATTAGCACTCACACTTCCCATGTTCAAAATAACCCAAACCCATTCCATCATATACATAAAAAAAGAAAGAAAAAACCCAAAGACCACTACCAACACCATCATCCATCCCCACCGCCTCTCTCTCTGCCTTTGTTTTAAAAGGAAGAAGAGAATCTCATATATTTTCGGGTTTGAAAGTTAATTTTGTGAAGAGAAGGTAGATGTCTGGTTTTAGGGTTTGGAAAATTTATTGGAGGAGTAAGAAGGAAAAGAAAGATAAAGTGCTGCAATAAAATGTTCGAATTTACCTGATAAACGGATACGGATAATATCCGAATTCGAACAATATCCGACGGATACGAATTCAGTAATAGATATTAAATATTTGTCAAATTCGAATCTGAATCCGAATTCGGATAGTGTGTACTGTAATCGAATTTGGATAAAGCCATATCCGATTCGAATTCGATCCGTTTACACCCCTACCTAGAAGGCTTGCTTAGCCTCATCTATAGAACATTTTCCCCCTTTTAAGTAAAAGACTAACTTAGTCTTTTAAACACCTTATACCCTATTTAGTTACTTGGAGCCCATCTCTGTGTCTAAGAGACTTGCCCAGTCTTACTAGCACCTCATTTGTCTCCTCTTCTTCTAGGAGACATACTTTGTCTCAGTAGCACTCTCCTTCACAGAATCATTAGTTTAGGAGTCTGTCCTCTAGATAGGAGTATGTCTTATAGTCTTAGGAGTCGGTCATTCAATTTAGGATTCCGTCCTACTGTCATAGAGTTTAGGAGTCCGTCGTACCCTTAACTTACGATCATAGCTTAGGAGTTAGTCCATAGTATATGAGTTTGTTCTTAGATAGGAGCTGTCCTTTAGTTTGGTTGTCATTCCCCCTCAAAGAGACTAGCTCAGTCATGTTAGATCATTTCATTTACCTTGGGGCACTAGTTCATTTGTTTAGGGATACCCTTAGGCTATAGGGATTCTGTCCTTTAGAGTTGACACTCCTCTAGGTTGTGGATCATGGGGTGTGGTCATATATGTTCCCTTTAGTTGAAAAGGTGAAATACGTGGAAATTCAAAATTATTGAGAAAACAGTAAAAAATCGGAAAACCAAAAAATTTCCAAAACACTTGAAAACACTAAAACCGTAGTAGGAAACACTTTTCCGAACTACGGAGGCTTGATCCCTTACCACAGGTTACGCAGGCAGCTCAGGCTTGTAGTTGGCATCCTGAGTCCAGTCTCAAATAATTTTAAAAAACCTTCCAGAGTTTCTTCAACTCTCACAATTTACAAAAAACATTTCAAATAAAACACTCTTTCGATGTTTTTAAAAAGCTCTTTCGCTAGATTAGGAGTCTAACTTAGATGTTTGGAAGTCTGTCCTGAGTGTATAGTTGGTTATCCTAGCTAGGAGTCTGTCATCGCCTCTGTCCGGTCAGTTGGCAGGTTGTGCACTTCGCCGATTGATGATTAGAATAGGCTGCGCTAGCTAACCCATCTCTTATCTGAGGTCACAGGCTAGTTGCACATAGGATGTAGGGCACACCTGCACTAGATTAGGACCAAACTTGCATTAGTTAGGGCATATAAGGAGTCATAAAACTCACAAACAACTGAAACATAACTAATCACATTCAATAAGCTATTAACAACTAGTCGAGTCTAATTGATTGAGTCTAATATAGCAGTCCTAGATGTGTTATGCATTGTAGTTTAGAATATGTTCGCAAGAACTACGTGGCCTTGATTCCTGTAGAAGAGGGGATACGTAGGCGGCTTGGATGGATATGTGAGGCCATTCAAGATTCAGGCGAAAAACTCTTAGAGTCTTAGGGTTTGTTGTTAGCATTTTAGGGTTTGTATTTGTGTTTATCACTGTATCTTACATAGGTGCATGATAGTGTGTTTTCTTCTTTATCTTGAGTGCTTATTCTCTTTGGATATATCTTTTGTGTGCTCTTACTCGTTTATTCATATGCTTAGCCGTAGCATTTTTAATTCTTTATTACATTACTTGTTCATTCACATGCTTAGCTGTAGCGCTTTACTGATTTCAGTTTATTATCTCCTGATTATATGCTTACTTGTAGCTCTTTACTACTTCTTAGTTTATTATCTTCTGATCATATGCTTAACTGTAGCTCTTTTACTGCTCTCCTGGTTATTCTTGCTTATTATATCCGCTATTACCTGCTTAGTTGTAGCTGTGCATGTGTTTGTTTACAGTTTTTTTTTAGCTTTGATGAGTTAGGATTAGATGGATGAATAGAGACTGGTAGCAGGGTTATCTGTTATAGGATTGACACTAGTCTTCTCCGCCTCGATAAGAGATGGTGGATTCTAGTGGTAATTCTAATGACATATGATATTGATTTCAACTCTCTTTAGGCATGGATGTTAGATGTGATGTGTGGAGATAAGTAGCAGGGTTATCTGGTATTGGATTGACTCTAGTCTTCTCGGCCTCTCTGAGAGACCGTGGATTCTAGTGTTCATTCCAATGTCAGTTGACACTGATACTAACCCTTCATAGGACTTGGATGTTTTTTTATTTTCTTTTGCCCATCCCCAGGACATGCATGCTTAGGTAGACGTTTTCTCGGGGATATCCGTTCTCATTGAACATGATTTTCACCCAAAATTCTTTGAAAATAATAAAAATGGCATAAGAGACCGAGTGCGCTCGGGCGAGTTGAATGCCTAATACCTTCCCAACTCGTAATCAGGCACGGACCCAAATTATCTATGGATTTATCCATTGCACAGAGTAGATTTTTGGTTCCATAGCCTTATTCCATGGATGACGACTCTTACATTTTTAGGTACGTCTGGGTTCTGGGCTCGTTCTCGAATCAATGGGTATCTCCTATATCGCCACTCATGCTGTGAGGGGCACCATTTCGAGAGAGCCTTGGCTGGAGCTCTTCATCGTGTGGAGATCTTAGAGGATGAGGAGGACCCGTCCCCCGTCGTCTTGGATCGGGGTTCACAGGCTGTCGACTCTTACATTTTTAGGTACGTCTTGGTTCCGGTCTAGTCCCCGAATCAAGAGGTATCTCTTATAACGCCACTCATGCTGTGAGGGGCACCATTTTGAGAGAGCCTTTGCTGGAGCTCTCCATCTTGTGGAGATCTTAGAGGATGAGGGGGACCCGTCCCCCGCCGTCCTCGCCTTCAGGAAATCAGTAGGATTACATTATGAGATTTTATATGGTGTAAGGCCTTACAACAATAAGGTAGGGGTACCGCCCTTGATATTTGATCCAACATCAGCTCACTTTATGAGCTTTTTGAGGAGCTACTGTTGGATCAAATGTCAAGGATGGTACTTCCACTGTACATATGGCTGCAAATGAGCCGAGCCGAGCCGAGCCGAGCTTTGGAGTGTTCGGGCTCGGCTCGTTTAGTTTTTGAAAAAGCGCGGCTCGGCTCGGCTCGTGAACTATTCGAGAAAGCTCAGCTCGAGCTCGGGCTCGGTTCGGCTCGTTAAGTGGAACGAACCGATCTTAAGCTCGGCTCGCGTCAAGAATGATAAAAACATACATATGTGGGATTTGAACCCAAGCCCTCTCTAAATCTAGTGACTTAATCACTCCGCCAAACCTTCATTTGTAATAAACAACCCACATTCTTTTATTTTATATATAAAAAACAAATATAATCCAAGCTTTAAAGCTCGGCTCTGCTCGGCTCGTTTATGAACCGAGCCTAAAAAGCTCACGAGCTTTTCCGAGCCGAACTATTCAAAGCTCAAGTTCGGCTCGTTTATTTTGGCGAGCCTAATTTTTGGGCTCGGGTTCGGCTCGTTTAGTAAATGAACGAGCCCAAGCCGAGCTTTTAACGAGCCGAACTCAAACATGTTCGCGAGCCAGCTAGGTTCATTTGCAGCCCTAACTTTACAAAGGCTTTACACCATATAATTTATTTTACATTCCCTGCTATTTTTCTTACAAAAAAGCAACCAAACATAGCATACAAGGAGGATTTTATTCGTCTAGCAGAGGAATATCATTTCCCGAAAATAATTGGAAAAAGAGAAAACGACAAAGCTATTGATATTCGCACTACCATGCTTTGATAACGAGGCGAACTCACCCACCTGTTGTTATTTCACCGAGATGCACTCACAGAACCAAAAAAGAAAGGACAATATGTGGTAGTGCGAATATAAGAACCCAATGAAAAATATCCTAGGGTTCCTCCATCTCACACGATAAAAAATAAAAAAGCTATATAAACACCTTTCCCTCAAACCCTAGTTTCCAAACCCTAACCTTCTCTCTCTTTTCCTCTTCTCTTCACCCATCAATCAAACCCTCAACCTTTCCCCCCTCTCTCTTCCCACCATGGCAAAGAAACGAAAGATCGAACCCAAAACCGAACCCAAAACCGAACCCGAATTCATAGAACCCAAAACCGAATCTGAATTCATCAACGAAGACCAAGAACAAGACGAAGAACAAAACCCACCTGAAGAAGAAGTAGAAGTAGAAGAAGACCAAGAAGACGAAGACGAAACCCTCGAAGATGTATCCGAACAGACCGAAATTACCACCACCACCACCGCCGCCACCGCCACCGCCACCGGCACAGCTCCGCCCACCACCACCGCTGACGGAGAAGAAGTGGAAGAATCCGACTCAGAATCCGACTCAGAATCCGTCCTAAAACTCCTCGAACCCTTTCCTAAAGAGCAACTCATCGATCTCCTCCGTTCTGCAGCAATCAAACACTCTGACATCTTAGAAAGCATCAACAAGATCGCTGACGTGGACCCCTCCCACCGCAAAATCTTCGTCCACGGTCTAGGCTGGGATACCAATGCCGAAACCCTAACCAATGTTTTTAAAAAGTATGGTGAGATTGAGGATGTTAACGCGGTTTGTGATAAGATCTCAGGGAAATCTAAGGGGTATGGATTTATACTGTTTAAGAATCGGAGTGGGGCCCGCAAGGCGTTGAAGCAGCCTCAGAAGAGGATTGGGAGTAGGATGACTGCGTGCCAGCTGGCGTCTTCCGGGCCGGTTCCGGCGGTTCCGGCGGCGGTGCCGGTTTCGGAGTATACGCAGAGGAAGATTTATGTTAGTAATGTTTCTGCGGATATTGATCCTCAGAGATTGTTACAGTTTTTTGCGAAATTTGGTGAGATTGAGGAAGGTCCTTTAGGGTTAGATAAACAGACTGGGAAACCTAAGGGTTTTGCGCTTTTTGTTTATAAGACTGCTGAGAGTGTGAGGAAGGCTTTGGAGGAACCACATAAGAACTATGAGGGGCATACTTTACATTGTCAGAAGGCTATTGATGGGCCTAAACCTAATAAGGGTCATTACCATCATCACCCACCTGGTGGGGGGCAATTTAAGAGGAATGAAAACCCTAATTTTATGGGGGGAATGGGGAATCATTCGGCTGCGGGGCCTGGGCATTTGATGGCACCATCACCTGGGATGAATTTTAACCAGGCGGTCCCACAGGCGGCCATAAACCCTGCTCTGGGTCAGGCGCTGACTGCTTTGCTTGCGACTCAGGGAGCGGGGTTGGGGTTGAATAACTTGTTGGGCTCGATGGGGTCTGGGGGAATGGCGGGTCAGGTCAATCAGAATGTTCCTCAACAGATGGTGAATAATGCGGGTCATGGAATGCAGGGTGGGTATGGGAATCAGGCGATGGGGGGAAATCTCGGCGCGAATGTGATGGGTGGGTATGGGAGTCAGCCGCAGATGCAAGGTGGGTACCCAAATCAACCTATGGGCCAGGCAAATGCTGGGAGGTCACAGCAAGGTGCTGGGCATATGGGTGGTGGTGCTCCATACATGGGCCATTAGGTAGGTGAAAGGTACATTGAGTATGCTATATCCTTTTATTTGATAGACTTACTCTCTCTTGAAACAATTTTGATATGATTGAGTGTTTGTGTTCTATGTTCCTTATATTGCCAAATATCAACTTCAATCTTTCTCTGGTAATTTGGATTTCTGCAATGCCTGTTTACAGTTTTTTTTGGTTTAATCATTATTGAAATATGCATCTTGTTCCCCATTTTAATAGGGAACTACAGTAACGCTGAAGAGTAAAAGGGCTCACAAGGCGTAATGTAGATTTTGGTCTTACAAAGGATAAATAAAATATATGAAATATTATCTGGTTAGAGGTTCTCAAACAAGCCTCTTTGTGGAAGTAGCTCAAATTTATCAAGGGAAATGCCACCCCCTCCCCCCTCTTCAAGTTATGTTAGCTTAGTAAATCTGCTGTGAATGATATGGGTCTTTGTAACTGTGGAAATACATTTCGATTTTAATCATTGATAAGCGTAGTCATTAGAAATATTAGTCCTAGAAACTAAAAAGAGGTATAGTCACAAGGATATGCTTTGTATTCATTATCATCAACCCTTTTCTTAGTTCTTTCATTTTTAAAATTTGAAATTTGAGTACAAAATTTGACATGTCACCTTGCTTGGACATACAAAAGGTGCATCATTATGATCACTGTCTGGATCGCAACGCCTCAACAGGGGGATGGGGGTGGATACCAACTAATGATGGCTATATTTTCTTCATTTGCATTTTATGATTTTGAGTTATTATGATCACATATATTAAAAAAACCATCAGAAGTTTGTGACCCCGTCTCGTTTTCGAAAAAAAAAGAAGGTTTGTGACCCAGTCGGTCGGTGACCTCATCCAAATTCAGATGTTCGATTTGTAGTGGGCGATCTATGCATGAGCGTGTTGTCGCTCATTACGGTTGATAAAAATGTAGGCCTCTTCTACTGATGAGAGAGAACCAGCTGCAAAATAAGCTATGTCAGATGTTCCTGGTTGTTGATAAAAGCTATAGTGATTAATCCATTAACTCTACAAGGTGTCACGGTTTAAATTACCACCCAACCGTATGCTAATATAGTTTCTCCTAGGTATTTTAAGTGCCTGCAAGAGCTTCCCCCCTTTATATGTTGAACATATAGCATGGGAAAGCCCATGTGACCAATGTATAAGTTGGTAACTGACTTGCCACTGAAATCGGCTTATGAATTAATGCGTGAGGGCATCTTTTCTTCTTTATTATGTAGAACCACTTTGTTAAACAAGGTTCTAGTGTCTGACACTTTTCATTTGTTATAGTTGGTTCCCATTCAACTCTCGTGTGTTGTGATAGTCAGCCAGCTTGCTGGCAACCATTTTGTATTGGCTTGAGCTGTTTAAATATCTAAGCCTTCTTGTGCTAGTAGTGATTTTTTTTTGAATCGTAGTAGTGATTATAGCTAGTAGTGATTATAGCTTAAAGATATGCATCACCTAGAATGAGTAGATCCATGATATGCAATTAGCGCTGTTACCCGTGAAATCATTGTGTTTGTGAATCATGACATGTCTTAATGATGCTCATGTTCAGATCCAGACTCAAGGGTCCCTCAACCCAGGTGTGCCTCATAATTCAAGTCATGTAGCAGAATGCACTTGTCTAAATCTGCGACACCTAACTACTGTATAGATCTGACACGCCTGTGCCTTATAACTTCTTTTTTGAATGGTTACTACAAATTCTTATTTTGTCATTACTTAAAGACACAGAACAAATGCAAATACTTCACCAATGTTGAAATATTTGAGCTTCATAACTGTAAACAGCCGGCAATAAATGTGACTGGTTATAAACTAAGTCCATGGCTCCATGCATCTATTGATATGCCATAAAATATTTATTAGCACCTTGATCCTCATTTGACTCAGAATTGCTATTTCTATGATTTTGATTTGTATTTTCTCATAAAATTGGAAGAGTTTTTTTTTTATATTAACGATACTTTATTTGTCTCTTGTGCATGTCTTTTTTCACATCAAGAATTGTTGAACATCTGTAAAATCCGTTCTTTGATTATTTTACTAACTGATACCTATTATTTCCAGTTTTGCAAGCTTTTACTTCTAGTTATTAAACCTTTCAACTTTGGGGTGGTCCCGATCGCAGTCTACTAAGCTTTGTTAGTGAAATTGTTCACTTCTAAAATTATATGCTTTGTACGTTATTACCACACCTTTTTTTATGCTTGCTTATTGCTATTTAATAAAATGTGGAATCTTGTACTTTCAAAGTTCTCAATTTAAACTACCCAAGTACTAAATCACATCTTTCTTTTGCTTGCATTTTTTTTTTCTACTATGCAAGGTTCCAGTTTTGGAAATATTTTGGTTTTGAAATTGGTTTTTATGTTTCTTATTCATTGTGCAGATCTTTCATAGGTACATCAAACATTTTAGTTCTGGGCAGATGATTCTTCTGAAGTTCCTTCTCCTGCGCTCATGCAAAAAGCCGTCTTTATATCTGTGTTGAAGTCTTAATGTTTGGTTGCCATAAAAACTTCATTTACTTTTGGACATGGTCAAACAGAAGTTTAAGATTTTCTTTTTATCCTTAAAAACTATGTTATATTTGAGCTATCGTACTTGGTTTTGTAAAAGCTCCAATGAATGGCTTTTAAGTCTAGAGCAAAAGCACTTTTTGTATTCTGGGTTAAAATGTGCTATGCACTTTGGATTGTCTCTTTACTTATTAGCTTGCTAATCTTTTGAATAATCCGAGGTTCACTATTAGATTATGGATCTTTCTGTTGCGAAATTTGTTTTTATATGTTTCTTATTTTTTCAATGTTCTCACATCCAGGTAGTTTGTTGTTGCTAAATAAACTAGCTTATTATTATTGTTGTTATTGATTATGTCCTGATAATTAGTGCTTGCCATTGAACCTTGATTCTGTTGGTTCATGTTTAACATCGTTGACTATATATTTAATTGGTAACTATGAATTTTGACATTTTTATTTGCTGTGCATTGTTGTAAAATTATTGTTAATCTCTCACATGCTGTGAGGCTGCTTCTCACATTTGTTATTGCAGGGAGATTTGAGAAGCAATACATTAGCCCCTCTTGCTACAATAATGGCATTTATGTCTTCTCCTTTAATTTGGTGCCATTAAGCTAAAAACTTGAAGAAAACTTTGTTCTCAAGCTCTTCCATATACTTTTTTTTGAATCGTGTCATGCATTAATGTTTGATTCTCTCTCTCTCTCTCTCTCTCTCTCTCTCTCTCTCTCTCTCTCAGTAATATGTCATTTACAAAACTCACAAACTTGGCCCCGAGATTCCATATTGGATTTCAATCATAAAATCGACTTTGAAGCAATGGTTTTTGTTGTATGATATGGGGTTCATAATAAGCAGGATTTTCTAGCGTTAAGCTTTTTTTTTTTTTAAAAGAACAAATATCTTCTAGTGTTAAGCTTGGTCGTTCAAGTTCCTAGAAAATGAATTGATGTTGTTTGTGAGGGAATGTGGATTTTCTGAAAGTGCTTTTCTAAATGCTATTGGCTTGAATTGGAGGAAAGTTCATGTTTTGAAGCCCAAAAAAGAGTTCTTTATCTTATTATTCCATGTTAGTCTTGTGGTTAAGTTGATAGATCGTGACTTGTTCATGGGGATTTTTGAGGTTACTTTTGCAATCTCAGATTTTGGTCCTCGATGCTCTTTAACTAGGATAGATATGTATTGCTGCAGTGTTGGCAAATTATTTTCACTATCACCCGATTTTTTTTGCTATCATCGGTCATAAATCATTATATTTTGAGAAAAATACGAGTGGATTTGGAGGAGTGATTGGTGAAGGTTTTCTTTGATATCTAAACTTAAACTGCTTGTCATCATAAAGCAAAGAAACCAGCAGCTTGGGTTCTACGTGATATGATGTGCTTTGGTTCCATGATCTACAGCCTATGATTAGGTAGCTAGCGTCTTCTGGTTGCTAAAGGTATGTAGCTGCCCTTGCCAGTTGGTTGATTTGGAAGTTCCTCTTTGTTACTTTTTCTTCAAATGACACTTCCACAGATTAGAAGTTTCTAAGTTATTTGTATTTGAAGTTTACTAAAAATCAGAGGTCTTTAGTGGTTCATATCATGCAGGGATATCAAATTTTCTTTGTGAAAAGTTTTATATGAATTGCCAAATTCTTTACTAGTCGGTGACAGTATTCCTGGGATTTTCAGCTGACTTCTTCAATCCTGTCACTTTGAAATAACCTTTGTTTGTTCTAAGTCGCTTCAAATAACTTCTTGAACTTATTAAAAATATGTCGGAGCAATATCCTTTTGGTTGATGGCTGGCTTTTGATTCGGTACTACAAAGCCTAGTAGAGGAATTATTCAGATTGAATTATGAACCAAAACATATTCGTCATTGGCGAGATCTGTTGACACTTGACATTGTTTATGGACCTTGTGATTGTCACAGGAATCAGATCTTCTAGTCAGTTGCGGCCAGTAACTTTGAGACCAAGATTTGTTTTACAGAATTTGTGTTCGATTTGCCTCTTGCTGACAGTTGCGAGTGTAATGAAGTTCCTGATCTCAACAACACCTTCAAAACACTTTCAAGATTTGTTACAAGCTTATGGAAGTGATAGTTTTCTACTTGAGGTTTGGATTTTGATCTGGATGCAAAACCCTATAGGTTGACGCCCCAGATTCCACCCCGAAAACCCACCCGTCTTTTGACTGTGCCTCAGCTAATATCAGTTGTACTTGAACTGTTAGATATACATAGTCTATGATAACATCACGGTTCCTACCATTCAAAAAAATAGAACATCACTGTTCCCATTGCTCTTCCAGAACTGTACATGAGACCTCAGCTTCATTCAGCTCATCGATGGCCACAAATCAATCTAAAGGACTGATTCAGTATTCCATCGGAGCTTTGTAGGGTGAATAGAGCATAGTAGCCGGACACTTCTTGTGTGGGTGGGAGACTCATTTCCCCTATTATGCGTTTTGGAAACGTTTCCAAAACATGATAGAAAAATTGCGGGAATTTTTCTGAAATGCATGAGAAACCCATGAGAAGCGTATGAGAAATTTATGTGAAACATGCGTGAGACCTTGAGAAATGCATTGAAAACTCGTAGGAAATGTATTTGAAATGTGTGGAAAATATGTGTGAAACTTACATAAATTGTTTTAGAAAAAAAACACCCAAAGATTTAAAAAATAATTGTGTAATAGATATTAAAAAGGAATACAATAGCATATATACTAATAAAAAATAAAAAAAGAAATATTCAAATAGCTATTCAAAGAAATAATAATAAAATATTCAAATAAAATTTGAAACCAACAAATTTTAAATTACAAAGCCATATATTTCGTGTTATCCTTGTGTTTCATGTGTTTTTATTTGCGTTTCTCTATCGTTCATGAAATGTTTCTAATGCGTTTCCTATGACGTTTCTCAATGCTTTTTTCATGCGATTTTCTGTTTTTTTCAGTTTCAAGATCTCCCCCCCCCCCTTCTTTTTCTTTTCAATGCGATTCTTGTTTCTGTTTCATGTTTCGCTTCTTGAATTCGTTTCCTACCCTGGTGACTATATGGAATAGAGTAAAGACGAATTCCGACAAAATCGAATTGTGGACGGTCATTTCACATATTGGTGACATCTGTTGGCAGTATCTGTGGACCTGTCTTTCTCACAGAAATCACATCTCTCATGAGGACAATATATATTTGAAGCTTTTTTTGAAATACTAGGATTTTGTGGGTTTTAGAGCGCTCTGCTTTAGGTTGATTCAGTCCATATAAGAAGCTTTTGTTGAAATACTGAGATTTTTTGGGTTTTAGAGCTCTTCTTTAGGTTGATTCAGTCCATATAATAAGAGAGTTTTGTGGTATGAGCAGATGTTGCTATTGGATATAGTGGGGATGGAAAATTGCATTATAATTTGAGAAGAGCTCTAATACTTTTGGAGAATGATTCAGAAAATTTTAGACTGCCATTTAGGACTTCAGTTTGAAGAAACGATACCTGGTAGGCACCGAATTAAATTCAAATTACAAATAGCTCTTTGAATCATGATTAATATTGATACTTCTTTTCTGTTGATTCATTTGGTTGGCTTGTTAGCATCAGTATGTTGGAAGCCGGATCTTTCATTTATGTCAGGAATAATTTGTCCAAGGAACTAATTAGAATGGGCCAGTAATGGGTACTCTAATTACTGACTAATCTTTCCTTGTTTCACTTGGTTCATAGCCTTTCCTCAGTCCAAATAATAAAATTGAGTTCACTTTTGCAACCTCTTTCATTGTTCTTTTTTGAACTATTTTGGTAACCCATCTTGTTTACTCTGTTCACACCATATTGTTCTTTTAAAATTATGAAAACTGAGTGAATATTTTTTTGAAACTTTTTTAATTTTTTTTCTTGTTCTTTAAAAATGGGTTAAAGAAAGGAAGGTCCTTTCTGGGATAACCAAATGGTAATTCAGTTTTCTTGTAGCAAATATTGATTTAAATGTTGAGCTGACTGTTTTATGTTGATAATTGTTGCTTTGTTTGCGATGCGTTGTATAAATCATTTTGAAAATGTTTAATTGAATAAGTGCATTTACTGGGGAAGTTTGAAATTATTACTCTTTGATATGTTTTCTGGTTATTATTCTTCTCTTTTCATTTGAATATTTGGAGTTGGGATAAAAGTCATTTTAAAATCCAGTTGATTTTGGCCATTTCTTGTCTTGAAACTAACTTTTGTTTAGTTAATTTAACTTTTCAGAAACTTGAGAATGTATAGCATGTATGTTCTCTTCATTAGAATTTCATTCATAGACTGCCAACTGCAATTTTTCTGGGCTTGCCCAGATACTTGGAATGGTTGTATTTCTTTTTATGTGGAATGCTAGATTGACAGGCGCCTTTGCAAAATAAGGGCCAAAGGGTGCCCCTATTGGTCAAAAACCATTAGAGACAGTTATTGATTGCAATTTTCTGGGTGATATTTAATGGTATTTGACCAATTTTGTAAGGGCGCCTGTGAATCTAGCATTCGGGACAGTTTTGAGATAGTTTGGCTGAGTTCAGCTGTTTGTTCTCAGAAAAATCTTGTTCAATGTTTGGATTTTTTTTGGGCAGTGATAAATCGACTCCCCAAATGGATAAATCGACTCCCCATGTGTCTATCTCTCCTCTTTCTCTTTCTAACCTAGAAGAGATAGAAAGACACATGGGAGTCGTTTTATCACTCCCCCTTCTTTTTTTTTTGTAATTTTTGGTTCTTTATTGGCCTGGTAAGATTATGCTGATTTTTTTCCCCTTTCTGATCCTTTTTGAATCTGATTTAAGAATGGTAGATTTTTTTTTCAATGATAATGTTACTTTTAATTATTTTTTTTTGGGAAATGTTATCAGCACTACTGTATTTTGATGAGGGCACTCCTCACTTTATTAAAAGTATGGTAAGTATGGTATGGCCTGCAGTATAAATAGGTTGTGCCCCAAAAATCATTTCCATAGGTTGATCCTTTTATGGTGCTATTTAGGCTGTGGCCCATCTAATGGACGGTTTGGATCATTTTATGGTGCGGGCCATACCATACTTTTAATAAAGTGAGGGGTGCCCTCATCAAAATACAGTAGTGCTGATATCATTTCCCTTTTTTTTTTAATGAAATGGAATGTTACTTTTAAATTTTATACCATTTTTTCTACACTACTGCCAAAAGTATTAATTTATGTTTTTGTAATAACTTCATTATGTTCTAGTTTAATGCTGCCATCACAAGGACCCTTACATCCAACTCTCTTGACCTCATGCCATGTGGACATGATCGGATCCGTTGATCCTACAATCAACCGTTAGTCTGGCCAAATGGCATCGAGAACACCTTAATAGCCTCTAATCCATCAAACCTCGTTTAGGGTTCGACTAAGAAGATTAAAGTCTCCTATTGTTCATGGGACCAGGATGATATGGGCCTGCTCATAATGTGGATAAGATCAACGGTCGTGATTTCACATAGGGCCATGTGTTTGAGGGATAGGGAGTGGGGGAGGGAGAAAATTGAGAGGAAATGAGTGGGAGAGATTTAAGTGGTTGAAAATAAGCATAGTATAAACTAAATTTATTCCATGGAAAAAACTTTCATGGTAAAACTTGATCATTCCTATTTGCCCAATTGCTCTCCCTAATGCATGGCCCAAGACGTGTGTTTGCTAGCCAGATCAACGGACTAGAGCCACTCCACATGGCTCACATTGAGACCTCAGATGATTATAGGATAAAACAAAAAAACTTAAAATAATAAAACATGTTCAACAGCCTATAATGGATCCAGCCGTAATAAATTTGCTATCTTCTTAGAGAAATTGTATGATAAAAGGCCATGTGAACACGTACGTACTCATCATCCCACCCTTGATATTTGATCCAACATTGGATCAAATATCAAGGGTGGTACCTTTATCATACTTCTTTTACGCTTTCATCATATAGTTTCTCATAGGAAGAGTGTATATGGTGTGTGGCAGTGTAGTCCAGTATTTCAAAAAATACTGTATGGCCCACTCCATAGGATGATCCGTACCGTCCATCTGTTGGGCCATAGGGTCTCAACCTAAATAGGTTGAGCCCTCAAAATCATTTCCGTCGGAGGGACTGCACAATTCCATTATGGAAACCTCTATAGACTAGAGGGTTATGATCTTCCTTGAAACTGATTTTTGGGTGCCTAACAAATGGACGGTTTGGATCATCCTATGGAGTGGGCCGTAAAGTACTTTATGAGAATAGTTTTTCATTTTCCCTGTTTTTTCAGCCATTTCTCACCTTCTTTTCACTCATGCTGGCGTGTCCTCTTATGTCTCTCCCTCTCCAAGCCTCTGCGGCCACTTGGTAAACTAATATTCCATGGAAAAAAATTTCCATGGCTACATGGCCTAAATGTGTCCGCATGGCATCTAAAAATTGATAATTACTATTTGCCCAATTGTTCTCCTTGGTGCATGGTCTAGCTAGCCAGCCAGATGGCATAGTGGGTCCCATTTTTGATTGATCACAACCGTCTGTTTGATAGGCCTAGCCATTGTTTTGGATCTCGTATGGCTAGAAATTATTTGGTGTTGGAAGTGGATAATTTGCATGATTTTTTGGTGACATAGATCTAAATCAAGGCCTTTCAAATTAACAGTTCAGATCAATGAAAAGTAGGACCCATTATGTAACTTTATGTATTGGCAATTTGCAATGAGATCGCATCCTACTAAAACATCCTCTTTATTTTTAGTACAAAGGCAAATCAATGTAAGGCCCATCACATGGACGGTGTGGATTGATGATCATCCCACACGTGTAGATGGGCCTCACTCGTACGTGCAACCCCTGCCTTATCGATATGAGCGGATAAATACTGTGTAAAGGCCTAAAGGGTATTAAAACCAGAAAGAGTGGGGATAGAGGGAGAAATGGCGATGTCTTTGGTAGCCCTCTCAAGCATGACCCCTTCAGCCTCTCTTACTCTTATTTCTAGCAGAAGGAACTCAGTGAGTCAGGCTAAGGCTCCAACTCGTTCTGGCCTCCTTCATTCCTCCTTTGTTTCCCCTCCAACCTCTCTCTCCTTCCCATCTTCTTTCTCAGGTCAGAATATCCATTTATTTTTTTCTCTTTTTTATGCATCATAAATGCTTGTATCACTTTCTTTCTAACATTTCTTGTTCCTTTTCCATGTTGGTAGAATACCCATTTATCTATTTCCTGTATTAATGGGGGTTGAAATTTGGATTTTTTTAGTGTTGCTGAAATTTTCACTATTAGTCAAATTTTGGGCAAAATGGAATTTGTTTTTTTTTTTTTTTCTAATTTTCTGAATTTGAAGGCTAGAACTTTTGATCTTTTTCACTTATTATGATGGGACTATTCACCAAGGGGATAGAAATCCTTGGATAAGCTGTTCTAAGAGATTGGCTACCCTTGCTCGTATAGCATACCCTACCAATTGGGGCTGTTCTTGATGTGAGTTGGAGGATAGCATGCCTATCGAAGGATAAAATAAACCCCTATAGAGGACAGCCCCAATAAGAAATAGGCGAACTTACAGTGGTTTTCAATATCCGGTACGTTATACATTTCTGGTTTTAGGTATGTAAGACCCCCAAGAAGCCAGCCATGCTGGACGGCTCAGAATGTTGGGCTACCAAGAAGCAGCATGTGCATAAGATGAGTGTAGGAGATATGCGAATGCATAGATGGATGTGTCCACACAAGGTTAGATAGAATTACAAATGAAGACATCCGTGAGAAGGTGGGGGTGGCACCAATTGAGGAGAAGATGTGAGAGCACTGCTTAAGATGGTTTGGGCATATCCAATGTAGGCCTTTGGATGCTCCAATGAGAAGAAGTGAGTCGTGCCAAGTTGATGGAGTAAAAAGAGGTAGGGGCAGACTGAAAACAACTTAGGTAGAAACAATGAGGAAAGACTTGATGGCTAGGAACTTAACAGAGAGCATGACCTTGGATAGGAGAGAATGGAAGAAAATGATCTATGTAGATGAACCCAACTAGTGTCAGGATTAGACTTAGTCAATTTGATCCGGGTAGATTCTTTCACCTTCTTCTTGAAAATTTTCTTAAGGAATCATTAGCTGACCCCAACTAGTTTGGGACAAAGGCTTAGTTGAGTTGAGTTGAGGTATGTAAGACCAAAACATTATTGTTTATTCATTGGTTATTTATCATGTTTCAGTTAACATCATATATTCTCGCACATTTAAGTTAACTCTGCATTTTCTGTCAGGCATTATCGTAGTCAGTTATAGAGTGCTGGTAAGCGTCATACCCTTTAGATTCAGATCATGATTGTATCTGGGTTCTGCATAGGAAGATGAAGCCAAAGAAATCTCCATGTAACATGGAAAATGTGGTGGGATTTGTTTGGAAAGATAAGAGTTGAAGGATGCAAATGGCATGCTTTTATTTTTTTGCTTACATAAAAAGTAATTTTATTCCTATGCACTGGAACAAAATGTTTATCATTGCATATCCTTAGAAATGCATCTTCTAAATCTTGCCAAATGACAGTTGTTCTTCACTATCACGTGGGGGACATTGAAGGAGAAAATGAAATTAACTTTTGAGGATGAATTTTCAACCATGTCAAAGCTAATTGAAGGGTTTAAGAGGTTAGGGATTCACTTGGCTCTGGAGGGGAAGAGTTTAGGGGCATCATGGCCCTATAATTGAACTGAAAATGGTTGGATGTGGCCAAAAAGGGCTTTGGGAGAAAATAGAAAGTGATTCCTTTTGAACCTTCCACTAGCTATTCTACTGAGTTCAACTGTGGTAGCTCATTGGACAATGTAGGGCCAACCAATATAGGCGTTGTGTTTCTAAAGTGTAGTGGAGAATCTAAACTAGCGTTGTTGGGTCAAGTGGGTTTAATGATTTAAATGAAGTTGAAAATTAAGATTTTTCTTATCATATCTTGAACTGTTGAACTATTTGCTCTTCATTTTGGAATGGATTCTTCATGCTTTTGGGTTCGTTCCCCATGCTATTTTGTTGATTTTCGTGTCTAGATTTCTTTTTTTCCCATCCTTCTCACATTTTTGCTGGATTTTCTTCTTCTTTGTTGCAAATTGACTACTTAAATGAGTATTCCAAGTGGTAAATGTTCATTACCTTTGGAGTGGTTAAGGTTCTTAACAAAATAAATCTTTACCCAAATAATATGTAAAGAAGATAAGAGAGGAAAATTTTCATAAGGTGAGAAGGCAGTGAACTCGGATTCCTTGATAATAAGATAAAAAGATTGTATTACCTTTAATTAAGGATTGCACTATATGTATGACTATTTCTAACACTTCCTCAAGCTGATGTGTTCCCAGCACCATAGTTAGCTTGCGAGTGAAATTATTATGATGATCTGTTGTAAGACATTTTGTAAATATACCAGCCACTTGATTGCTATTGGAAACAAAGAAAGGAAAATTTTCACTACTTTCCCTTTTCCATTACAAAACAACAGTCTATCATTTTTTGTTTCGTTCTGTCAATAATTTGAAAGCGTTATGGCACTTTGATTGTCAGAATAGGGAGTGCGACATTCTGATCCCATACAAGGAATCAACCTTCGGTTTCGGTCTGGACTTCGGTCCCCACATTGGCGAAAGTACTTCTTGGAAGCTTATGGAAGTCCATGAAAATCTTGTAAAAATTATTAAAATTTATGAAAATTCATGGAAGCGATGGAAACTTAATATAAAACTTCAAGAAATGTTAGAATAGGCACAAACACACTTAGAAACCATCAGATAAGCAAGCTAACCATCCACAATTGTTTAACAAGATCAAACACCCAGTGACATGCACCGAGAGCATATCACAGTTTATCTTCCAAGTCAAGATGTTGTTGGATGGAAGCAAACTAATAATAGGGACTCTTAATCTTGTTCAAGTATTGGCGTCCTTCTTGTAATTATGTAATTCTGCTCTCAAGTGCATAATGCGGGCTTCACATTCTTGACCATATGAATCACAAAGCTTCCTGAGTTAATACTTTGGCAATGCCCCTGAAATTCGGGTGTTGGAGGGAGTCTCCCTAAGTGTAATTATATCTTTAAGAAAAAATCTGGGTATGCGACAGTTGGCGAACATAATAGACGAACTATTGGAATTGCTAAAGTGGCATGCTTCTTTTTTGTCATATTGTACAAGAAGCTAACAAGGTCGCAAACTTTTTTGCTAAAGGGGGTTTCCTTATCTATATTCTGATTTTGGGAATTCTCTGCCCCTGATGCAACTGTTTTACCTTTTATTAAGTAAATTGTCACTTATAGAAACAAAAACAACAAATAAGGCTGTAATTTGGAGGCAAAAATGTGGATTTACCTCAAAAAATGGAGTTAGCTATGCATCCGTGTCGGATTTCGACATTTTTGTCTATTTCGGATTCCGATACTCGTACCCATACTGATGCAACATAGCACTAAAATTGTTTAGGTAGTGTATGACTAGTAACATAAGCAAATGTAGTAAAGTTAAATTAGATCTCTTCCCTCGTACACTAACATTATGTAGGTAGTTTATTAATAATAACGTCCGTCTGACCTTGCAATTGTGTCTTTCGTTAAAAATTTCGTGTTTCGTAGATGGGTAGTTTGTCACGCCCCCGAACCGAATTCCGGTCTAGGCACATAACAACGCCACATATTCATCAAACCACGAATATGTAAGGCATTCACACTGGAACCATGCAATAAATACGGCCACTAAAATAATAACCAATTTATTAATTAACTATAAGAGTAATCAATGTGGAAACTAAATATCTTTGTCCAACGGAGTATATCAATTAAACCAATTGAAATAACTAGATGTTCATTCCTACTAAACTGCTGTCTCAATTAAATTGAATAATTGAAAATAATAAACTCATAAACTGGCGCCCTTGCTCACACCCGAAGCCCGCGCAACAAGCATCTTACCGTTTTCCACCCGTAACATAGAATGCGTGGAATGAGCTAACGCCCACTGAAATAGATATGTCTACACTAATAACATGATATCAATCAATAGAAACAGCATGACTGACAATCTATGTAATAACTGTAACTGGCATAAACATGCATAACTATAACTGTAATTTTGACAGTAAATGTGCTTGACGCCTAGTGTAGTGAGACTAGTACTGCTAGACTACGTAGTCAACGGAACCTGCCTACTAACTCGTAGGAAGCCGAATCCCAATGATCTCCTACGGGATTACACCCCCGAAAATACTGCGTACGGTGAAGCTCTCGAAAATACTGTGTAGAGGCATAACTGCGGCTTGATCCGTGACATCTTTCGACCGCCTAGAAAAAGTCTCATACACTAGCAACCAAGCATAACACTTCGTCTCGAAGGACGTTAACTGTTGCATCTTCACTCGGACAACACCATTTCATGATGCAAAACTGTGACTATAAAGTCCAACTGGCACATATACGTGCATGTGGTAGATCCGAACTAAGAATCATACCATACTGTGAATATTGACCCTTATGTACACTAACACAGTCAATACCTATCAAGAACATGCATAACCTTGCATAATAAATCATATTCAATATGTAGAATGATTGTGGTAGAACAAGTCTACTCACCTGTGATACTGGTTTGATTTGTCTCCCATGAAGTAACTCCTTCGATTATTGTGTAGTATTACCTACAATCCATATTATCCCTTCATTAATGCTTTGGATTAATATCTAGGTCTTATGGGGCAAATCTGTGCCCTCAAAACTGGTTGGAAAACTTTCCAAAAATTCGGCCTTAATAGTGTGTTCGGGCGTCCGAACGGAGCGTTCGAGGACCTCTTCGAACGTCCAAGCCACTCCGTTGGGCGTCTCTGAGATTTTTCCCTCTCGGGAATTCTCAGGTTCTCACCTTCGGACGTCCGAACTGGACCCCTTCGGGCATCCGAGAATCGCGATGGGTTTTTCCCAACTCGCGGATTTTCACTGTTTTTCTTATTTTTTCCTCCCAAAATCCATTGTTTACTTCTTTTAAATTATATTAAACAATTTATTAGATTTTCCTTTCATTTCTTCACTTGATTAGGGCATCGATCACGAAAGGAACGCGAAGATTCTTCGGGAAATCAATTCCCAACCCTATGGTTCTTTACTTGCCGAATTCAAGATCTTTGCTTCGAAATCTTTGTTTGTTGTTTTTAATCCAACAAACCCTAGATTAAACTTTTAATCTTCTCCTCAAGAGATCTTGGATCTTGGTAGAGAATAGAATTAATTATAAAAATAGGTTCTGCATACCTTTACAAGATTATTTCCTCAAGCTTAATCACTCTTCTCCTTCTAAACTCCGAGAACTCTAACCTCTCTTCTCTCTCGAACGTTTCCTCTCTTTCTATGGTTAGATTTCTGAAATCTGTGGCTTAATTGTATATTTATAGACTCTTGTTAAGAGTCCTAATTTAGCAGTCTTTTAGAAACCCTAACTTGTTCCAACTAGGAAACTATTTTATCTCCCTTTTTACTTTATTTTATTAATTAAACGGAATTTAATTATCCTCGGGGCCAAAATACTTCCTTCAAAACGTTTTACGTTTTGGGGTATTTCATAGTTAATCTATGTATAATCTACTGTAAACTGCTTATTGATTTTGGCTCCTCATGGGGTAGATTGTTTGTGGTTTAGTTTAGATAATTGGGAGCCTTGCACGTGTTTAGATTTCGTCATTGCTTTTCAACTTAATCACACCACTTCTCCTTTAATCTAGATATCCGAAGTTCCATATATCTAAAGATAATTTTCTCAACCTTTGGGGCAGGTACTTCAATTTCTTTGTGAAACAAAAAATGAAAGGGACAAGTTTTCTTTATATAATTGTGCTAAAGAATTTTCTCAATCTTAAGGGAGATATTTAGTTTTCTTTGTGCACCAACAAACTGAATGTGGCAAGTTCTCCCTATAATATTGTCATAGAGATTTAACTAGTCAATGGGAAATGAACCAGTGGGGGTGAAGATTAATGCCCTCTTCTCTTTCTGATAGCATTTTATCGCAGATGTCGAAAATTTGAGGGCACATGGCATGATCAACTTTGCTATTATGTATTGAACACAGTTATGGCATTGATGGTCTACTTTCTTCTAGTGAAATTATAATTGTATATTCTCGATATATTGCATGCTTTACTTAGTTTTGGCAATGTTAAGGTTTACTTAAGTTTTGTGATTGTTGAAATACAGGTTTATCTCTGAGGGTTGATTTCAGTTACAGCAAAATGGTAAGAGAGAAGAGTCGTGTTCTCCAGGTAAGGGCTGGGAAGGCTGCTCTTTGTCTCACTAAAAGGAGCAGGTCTCGGAAATCGCTTGCTCGTACTCATGGCTTTCGTAGGCGAATGAGAACTACATCTGGAAGAGCGATATTGAAGCGTAGGCGTGCAAAAGGACGGAAAATTCTCTGCACAAAATCGAATCCAAGCAGTGGAGTGAGGGGCGGCTGATCCTATTTCCTTATGGACCTTTGCTTGGTTGAGTTAGTGGGTAACTGATAATTCCATGTCTATTGCTGTTGTTGATGTTTATTTGGTTGCATCATTTGTTTGTTGTCTATTAGAGGAAACCTTTGTTCAGCTAGGGCAACCTAATGTAATGGTCTCTCTCTCTCTCTCTCTCTCTCTCTCTCATCCCATCAAATGGATGGTTTGGATCATCCTATGGTGTGGGCCGCAACGTACTTTTTGGACTTTTTCTGCCACCTAACATGAGTAGAGTGTATAAGATAAAATCTGACAAAATCGGCTAAAAACTCCCCGGTGTCCTTTTTTATTTATTTATTAGTAAGCTGGGGTTAGGCAGGACCCCCACCAGATATCATTAAAATAAAAAAGAGAACAACATTTTAGGGTGGCCTCAAAGGCCAAACAGTATGGGAACAAGCTCCCACTTACACCACCAGCACCATCTGAAGAAAAAAACACAGACTGGACACAATACAGGAATACATATCATCGGAGTTAAACTGGGGCATATTTTACTTCATTACGGTCATCCTCAATGAGGTGAAGGAGCTGGGCCGTAGAGAGCACCACCGGTATGTCTAGCCCCGTGAAGGGGTAGCTTGATTTCGATAGCAGATCAGCGGGACTGTTTCCCTCCCGCCAAGAGTGAGTGATTCTCCAGGATACGAAGCCTTCCAGAGCAGTGAATGTGTCTGAAACTAGGTTCCAACAGATCCACGGAGTGCTTGCTTGCTTCAAGATAATATTCACCCCGAATTGGGAGTCTGATTCGATCCAAATCTTCAAGTAGCTTTTGGCCTTTGCCAATATGATCCCTTGTAAGATCGCTCTTAGCTCCAGGACATAGATATCTTCCATATCAGTATGAACATGGCAAGGCTCATTCCGAGGTCATCTCTAATAAGGCCCCCAATGCTGGCGCAATGGGACTCTAGCGAAGCATCCGAGTTGATTTTAACTTCGTCCTTTTGAGGCTTAGCCCAACTGCAGAATTGTACAGTTCGAACCATATCGGAAAACTTATACTCAAAGTGCTTTGCTGCCTCGATTGCTCTGGCATGAGGAGAGTCCCTGCACGTCGTGAGCTGATTAATCTTGAAGCAGATGTCTCCCAGAATCCTCTTCAAGATTTGAGTTTTGTGAGTAGATTTGTTTTCAAAGATTCGATGATTTCTCTCCTTCCAAATCTGATATATGGCTGCTTGGAAACCCTTTGTAATGACAGTAGATAATTGACCATTTCCCTTGAACTTATCTCGGATCCAACTGCCCTCCTCTGAGAGAGTTCTGAATGGTTTTCTACGCCAACCCGCTCTCCAAAGCAGAGACCTCCATATCCAAGCAGAGCACCCACAAGAGAAAAACAAGTGATTTAATGATTCCAAGGAAGCAGAGCACAACGGGCAGGTTTTGTCATTCACATGGAAGGGAAGCCTGTCTCTAGTTGGGAGCCTGTTTTGGAGAGATTTCCACACAACTATGGCTTCCTTCGGAGTGTTAACTCTGAACCATACCAGGGAATACCAAGGGGGTTTAGGATTTTTCACTCGAATAGAGTCCCAAGCACTTTCGAGAGTGAAGGAACCGTTAGCTTCAGGTTTCCAAATGGGGATGTTTTTATTAGAATTATTAAAAATACCTTTTGCCAGGAGATCCTTTGCCTTTTTCAATGAGGGAATGCTAAGGATCGGGTTCCACCGCTGGACGTGATGAATTTGAGCGAGCAATGATAACGAGGACAGCGATAGGTCAGTGCTATGTCTAGAGATTACAGATGATAACACTCCTGCAGGGTGCCACGGGAATTTCCACAGCTCAATCTTGCGCCCATCTCCAATCGAGTAGCAGATATGAGGAATTGCAGATTCTCTTGCTCTAAAGATGCCTCTGACACCCCAAGAAGGCTTTGATGGCATTGGCATGTTCCAAATATCTGTCTTTGACATATTTATCTCTGAACCAGGAGGTCCATAGCGACCCATTTGAGTTAACCACATTCCACAGGTTCTTCATTTGGAGGGCTTTGTTCACATCTCTAAGTCTTCTCAATCTGAGACCACCTTCAGCTTTAGGCTTACAAATGGATTCCCAAGCAATAGGATGCATCTTTTTCTTCAATTCAGTACCTCCCCACAGAAAATCTCTAAAATTTTTATCAATAGCCTCAATCACACCCGCAGGGAGGTCGAAGGCCGAGGACCAAAAAATTTGGGAGGACCGAAAAATTTGGAAGGAACTAAGCATCAATTTAATGAGCTCAATTCTACCTCCTTTAGATAAAGACTTTGAAGCCCAATTTTGGATTTTCATTTTGATTTTAGCAATGAGAGGCTGGCAGTCCCTAGAAGAGAGCCTCGGGGAGAACAAGGGAAGCCCCAGATAGCGAACTGGTAGGACACCTTCTTTGATACCTGTTGCTGTTAAGATAGTCTCGATATCCTGCCTAGATGTACCTGACAAGAATCCTTCACATTCGTCCATATTAGCATAAAGCCCTGTTGTGTCTCTGAATTTTTTAAGACAATCCATCAAGCCAATGGCAGTGTTCAGATTAGCATTAGCATATATCATGAATCCATCAAGCCAATGACAGTGTTCCAAGAAAACTGACAGAATTTCCATAATAATGCAAAAAAGAAGAGGAGATAAGGGGTCCCTTTGCCTAATTCCATTAGTGGAAATGAATCTGCCACAAGGCGATCCATTTATGATGATGGAGAACATGGGGTTTGTAATGCAAGCTTCTATCCAATTTATCCAGTTTGGGTAAATCCTTGCTTAGACATGAACCGAAGCAGTGAGGATCGATTTATATTATCAAAAGCTTTAGCCAAGTCAATTTTAAGGCACATGGAAGGGGGTTGATTTTTTGAGTGGAAATTGTGCAGGAGATCATGGGAGAGGAGGATATTTTCAGATTGGGCAGGGTGGATAAGCTTCCCAATAACAGATTTCAGCCTCAAAGCAATGATTTTTATAGTGGTTTTATAAATGAAATTGCAAAGTGAGATGGGGTGAAATTTAGAGGGAGAAGAGGCATCCGGCCCCTTTGGAACCAAAGTAATGAAAGTTGAGTTTCCTTAAGGAGCTTCCCGCTAATGAAAAAGTTTTTTTTGGCTTTTGTAAAATCAGAGCCAACAAGGTACCAAATTTTTTGAAAAAACAGAGCATTGAATCCATCATTACTGCATCTTTGATCCATCATCAGTGTCCTTTTCTTAATACACGTAGGTGTGCGTTTCCCAAGATTTTATATGGTGTAAGCCCTTATAGTCCCTTATTTTTCAAAAAGTACTGTACGGACCACACTATAGGATGATCCAAACCGTTCATCTCATAAATTCCTTTCCATAGGATGATCCCAGCCCTCCGATCTATAGAGGTTTCCATAATATACAGTTCCACTATAGATCGGAGGGTTGGGATCATCTTGGTATTAATGATTTTTTTGCGCACAACTTATTTACGCTGTGGCCCATCGCATGGACGGTTTGGATCATCCTATAGTGTGGTCCGTACAGTGCCTTTTGAAAAATACGGGACTATAAGGCTCTGTTCACTTGTCTTCCGGAGGCATGAAAGGAAAGGAAAGTTGCTATTTTTTTCCCGAGAAAGCAGAAATACCATTGTTCTCTTACATTCTCAGGAAAATATATATACTGACGTGGAAATATGAAAAAATTACGTGGAAAATCTGTTTTCTCGCCAAACCCTTCTAGTATTTTCCCTTCGAATCGATAGGAAAATAGTTTTCCCGAGGTCGCGAGAAAACACGGGATAGACTTTCACACATCCTCTATTCCTCTCTCGCCCCAGCGAGAAGAAAACCCTCGTCATCTCCGGCAACTTTCATCCCCTCCGGCAAACTCAACACTCCGGCGACGCTACAAAAGGTCAGATCTTGTCTCTGTCTCTCATTTTCTCTTCTTTTTTTTTTTCCAGAGAAATGACGAATCTAGGGTTCGGATTTGGTTTTTTTTTCGGTTTGGGGTTGGGTTTCTTCTCAACGAAATAAGGTTTGTTTCCTGTGTGTTCAGATCTACATGAATACTAATTTTCATGGAGTTTTTTCATTTAAAGGTGATGTGTGTTCAGATCTACATTTCAGGGGTTATGTTTTTACATTTTTTCAGCCATTGCTTGACTTTTTTCATATCTGATACTTGCTTCATGTGGGTTTTCCTTTGGATGCTGGTTTTTTTCATGTCTAACCACTCAGATCCATGGGAAAAACTTATGGGTTCAGCTATATGGGGTTTTTTTCAAGTGGCTGCATTCGGGTGGGTGTTTTTCCTTTTTTCCTTTTTATCCTATTTACAAGCTTCAGCTTGGATTTTTGTAGAATCGACTTGTATATTGGGTTTTCTTACTCTCTTTTTAGGTTTTTTTTTTCTTTTATATTTTTATTTGTTTTTTTTATTTCAGGGTTTTCATTGAAATATATGCATTTGCAAAACCTGCTTAGGTTTCATGTTTTCCTGTATTTTCTGCTTTTATGGGGTTTTTGAATCTTTTTTTTATCTTCCATTCAGCTTTATTCAGGTGGATGGGTTTTTTCATCCATGCTCGTTTTTTCATGTCTGATCACTTAGTAGCATTGGAAAAAATCAATGGGTTTAGCTATATTATGGGTTTTTTTAAGTGTTCGCAATCAGGTGGATGGGTTTTTCATCGATGCTCATTTTTTCACATATATTTGCTCACTCAGATCCATGTGAAAAAATTATGGGTTTAGCTATATGGATTTTGAAGTGTCTGCATTCAGGTGGATGGGTATTTATCGATCTTCACTCTTTTCCATTGCTTAAAAAAGTATATAACTCGTTTTTTCCATTTTTCTTTTCTTGCATTGGTGGTTGTGGGTTTTGGTTGTTGATGGTTGATGGTTGTTTGGAGATTGTGGGTGGTTGTTAGTGCTTTGGGGGTGATGGTAGTTTGGAGGTTGTAGGTGGTTGTTGGTGCATTGGTGGTTGATGGTTGTTTGGAGGTTGTGGGGGTCTGTGGGTGCTTTGGGGGTACATGGTTGTTTGGAGGTTGTTGATGGTTGTTGGTGCATTGGTGGTTGATGGTTGTTTGGAGGTTGTAAGGATTGCGGGGGTTTATGGTTGTTTGGAGGTTGTGGGGGTTTATGGTTGTTTGGAGGTTGTGGGTGGTTGTTGGTTTGGTGCTTTCTGATTGTGGTTGTTTTGTTTCAATTGTTGCGACTATAGTTATGGTGTTTTTGGTAGTTGGGTTCTTATCTTTAGTTATGTTTTTTTTAGTATTTGGTAGGCTACCATCATGCCTCGACAACCAGCAGATAGGCGCATGTTGATCCTTCGAGCTGCAACTATAGTAATCTCTGCGGCAGCTGCAGCTACGCTTAGGGTTCGACTATAAATAAAGAAGAATATTACAAGAGCACCTTACGAAAGCGGGTACCTAACCCGTAGGATCTTTGTTAGACATATCACGAACGCAGAGGACCATTGTATTGCTCTTCTTCGTATGGATGTTCGGTGCTTCGGCACCTTCGTGGCCCTTTTCAGAAACACTACCTTGCTGGAAGACACAATTCATTGCACTGTTGAGGAACAGGTTATGATTTTCTTAAGTGTGATTTCACACAACGAAAGGAATCGTACTATTAGGGCAACCACAAGAAGGTCTGGGGCAACTGTTTCAAAGTATTTTAATAAGGTTCTCGATGCCGTTTTCATTCTGCAATACATGTTCATAGTACGTCCATCAAGGGAGACACCACGTGCAATCCTTGATAATCCTAATTTCATGCCTTATTTTAAGGTACGTTTACGATAGTTACGTATTTCGACTGTAGTTTGTTAGTAAATGAGGCATGTTCACATTGATGGTTGACATCTGAATGTCCATATTATAGGATTGTATCGGTGCAATTGACGGGACGCACATTCCTGCAAAAGTATCTCAGGATATTCAGAAAAGATATATTTGTCGTAAGCACTTCCCATCCCAAAATGTGTTAACCTGTTGCGACTTTGACCTAAAGTTTACGTATGTCCTTTGTGGGTAGGAGGGGTCGGCATCGGACTCACGGGTGTTAGCATCTGCCATATCAAAGCAGAACGAGATTCCTATTTTGCCATGTAATAGTTACCTTATTATTATGTTTGTACCGATGCAGTTCTCGTAGTACATAGCTAATTTGAGTATAATCATTTTCTTTAATTGTAGGAAAGTTTTACCTTGGTGATGCCGGGTATCCGTGCCTGTCCCATTTTATAACTCCAATCTGAGGTATTGGTTACCATCTCAATCAGATTAGAGGGTGCAGACCAAGAAAACCTGAGGAGTTGTATAACCAAAGGCATTCTTCGGCAAGGAATGTAATTGAGCGAACTTTTGGTGTCCTGAAGAAGCGATTCGGCATATTAAATTCAGCACCCATGTACTCATATGACAAGCAGATCGACATAGTGTTGGCCTGTTGCTGCGTCCACAACCACATGAGGAGGGAGATGCCCGACGA
This sequence comes from Tasmannia lanceolata, assembly GCF_043159265.1. Classification (NCBI taxonomy): domain Eukaryota; kingdom Viridiplantae; phylum Streptophyta; class Magnoliopsida; order Canellales; family Winteraceae; genus Tasmannia; species Tasmannia lanceolata. Next base: position 6,170,743 of record NW_027518721.1, read on the forward strand.
TGCCTACATTCAGGATGTTGACGATGAGCTGGCATTGCTTCCACCTGAAGAGGAAGAGGAGGAAGGACCTGTTCCTCCTCCTCCTATGACCAGGGCCGAGGATTTAAGGGAAGATCGTAACATTCGAACCACAATCATGAATCAGATGTGGAATGATTTCCAAGCACGTCGTCGTCGTTAGGAAACAACATGGTCGCAACAGTTGCGCACCTGTGTTTACATTTTTGATGTGTACTTTACTGGAACTGTAGCTTATATTCCTTTCTTTGTGGTGTACTATTTTTATAGATATTCATTTAGTGTGCTGGGTTGAGATCTGTTTATGTAATTTCTATGTTTGCTACAGTATTGGTTAATGTAACTTCTAAGATTGCTTATGTCTATTGGTTATCTATAATTCAATGATTGAAGTTTTTTATATGAAGTGTTTCAAAAAGTTACAGGCGAGATGGCCGCAACTGCAGGTACATCTGATAAGAAGGTGAATGTCTCATGGAATGTGACTATGGATGAGGCTCTCTTGGCAGCCCTTAAGAATCAGATAGCCGAGGGGCAAAAACCTGGTGCTGAGTTCAAAGAGTGTGCTTATTTTGCTGTTGCGCAGGAACTAGTTACTGTCTTGAACATGACCCTAACGAAAGAGCATGTGAAAAATCGGTTGAAGACACTGAAGACAACTTATAGGACTCTGAACTCCATCATAAATCTCAGTGGCTTTGGCTGGGATGAAACCATATGCAAGTTATCGGTTGACGAAAAAGTGAAGAATGAAAACTTGAGGGTAATATTTATTTTTTGTATATCGCTTCCTCTATTTATAAGTTACATGTTTAAATAATATTCCGTTACAATTCCTTTCCTTTTTTACAGTTGCATCCAGAACACCAACGCTTCTTTAGCAAACGGTATCCCCTCTACGAAGATATGAAAGCTGTCTGCGATGATGATTTCGCACGTGGGGAGGATGTCAGGGATACAAGAAGGGATCCCACTCAGCCGACACAGGACTGTTAGCCCAAGGGTTCCCCATTGGTTTCATTCAATCACCTTATTTTGATGATTAACAAACGCAAATTGATTAGTCTTTTATGGACTAATTGTTTGCCTTGAGTGTTGTGCTATGGACAGGAAATTCACAGGTTAATCCATGCTAGCACACACCATTGATGGCCTATGCTTGAAGATGAACCAAACACATGTCAAAGGAGCTAGAGCATACAAATGATCAATCATACCTTGGAGGATCAACCAAGGAGAAGCTCAACATTAGTCATCTCAAAGCATTGAACAAACAAAGAAAGATCGATGAAAGCCAAAGCTTGGAGATCAACAACTTGTCAAGGAGCTTGAACCAACTTGAAGAAGTGATCAATGCAAGAGACCAAGACTTGAATATGAGCTTTAAAGTTGAAGATGTGAGTAATGAGTCTTGTGTTAGATTGTATAATTTAATCCCACTTAGGTATCCCTTGTTGAGGCATAATCAAGTCACTAATAAGGTCCCAAACAATATTAGAATATAAGGAAAAGACCCGTGGACCAAAGCCCTAATGCCATAAATAGCTTAGAATTGCAAAAGATTCAAATCGGCACACTTAGCACTTGAATTTTGAGATCAGGTCATAAATCCTATCATAACTGATCCTAAATATTTTTAAATATTTTTGAAAATATTTTTAACAGAAAGAGCTCATCATTTCCGTTCAAATCGAGTATAAGAACGTCGAAATCCGAAGAGAAACGAGTGAGATATGAATTTTACAAAACCGAGTTTGAAATTTGGAAAATGCAAAAAATGCCCCGAAATAGATCCGTTGGGAAGTTGCCCAGAATTACAGAAATGCCCCTGTAACAGCTAGCTTTGGGTTTTCTCTATATATATGGGTTCCCTAAGCATGTGAACTAATCTCTCTCATTCCTAAACTTGTAAACATATTAGAGAGTGGAAAACACCCTTGTGCCTCAACTAGGCTTATCTTTGTAATTATCTTTGAGAGACTCTTGTGAGCTTTACATTGTATCAAGCCTTCAAGAGGCTAAAGAGTGTGCTTCAATCTTCTTCTTCATTGTAAACTTGACAACAAAGGGCGCCGTATTTAAGACCCTTGGAGCTTGGACGCTCGGATTGTACCAGGCGAAAGGAACGCCGTATTTAAGTTCCTTGAAAGATAGTGGATTCCTCAAGGAGACAAAACTTGAGAAGAGTGGAGTAGGTCTTGGGGTTAAGACCGAACCACTATAAATCTCCGCATCTCTTGTGTGGTATTTATCTCTCTCACCCTTACTCTTATTTGTGCTTGCATTTATACACTTAGAATTGAGTTAGTAGTTAGCAATGGTAATTAACTTGCTTATCTAGTACCTTGCTAATTAGCCAATTTAATCTTGTTAATTAAGTTTCCATGAGCCTTCCACCAAGTGTTTGATAAAAGGCCTAAAAGAAACCATTCATCTAATTCATTTACCTTGTTGTGGGATTTACAATCTTTAATCAACCACCAAGTATTTTCATAGAAAGATTAAAAAGGGAATAATCAACTAGGATTTTCAAAGCCATCTAACAAGTGTTTGACAAAAGGTGTAAGAGAGGATATTCATTTAAGATTTTGAAACTAATCTTACAAAAGTTTTTAAAGAGGATAAATTTTTCTAAACACCCAATTCACCCCCTCTTGGGTTGCCTAGTGGGATTTCACTTGGTATCAGAGCTAAATGCACTTATATAGATTTTTGAACTTTCAAATTTCTTCAAGAGAAAAGATTTATATTGGTAACCTAATGGCTTCTAGACTTCCTTGTTTTGATGGAGCCAACTATGGATCTTATCTCAAGAGTCTAGATAGTGAATTATTGAAAGTGATTGAAAATGGTTTTATCTTAAACTCCAAATCTAAGAGAATTAGTGAACATGATAAACGATTATATTGCTTGAACTCAAAAGCTATGAATGCCATATGTTGTGCCTTATCTTCTCATATGTTTGAGAAAATAGCTAATTGTAAAAATGCCAAAGAAATATGGACCTCACTTGAAAATATTTTTAATGTTAAATGTTTTATGGCATTAGAAAACAACAATGAAGAAAGTAATGATTTTGATATGGATGAGCCTCTTACAATTGAAGAACTTCTTGATGGATGTGAGAAACTAAATAACGCCTTAAATATTGAAATCTCCAAGAATCAAAAACTTAAAAACTCTCTCAACTCAATTCTTAAGGAATTTGAAAACTTTGAAAATGACTATCAAAATTTGCTAAATGAAGAAAAGAAGTTGATTAAAGATAACAATATTCTTGAAAAGAGAAATTTTGAATTAATGGAGGAACTCAAAATCTTGATGGAAAAGAAGATGAAGTAAAAACATCCCCATCTCATGAAATAAATCACTTGAAAATAGAAATTGAAGAAATGGGATTGAAAAATAAAAATCTTGAGTTGGAAAACAAATTCCAACAAGAAATGAATGCTAAACATGTTTGTGTGCCTATGCATTCTTGTAATTGTTCATCTAGATCCTCATCTACCTATTCTTATGATTCATGTGATTATTGTGGTAGATTAGGTCATCACAAATCTATGTGTAGACTTAGGTTTGTGAAATCTTGCAAGTATGTGTGGATTAGAAAAGATGATCTATTTTATAGAACAAACTTGCATGGACCCAAGATGGTTTGGGTTCCAAAACTCCCTACTTGATCTATTTATGACTTAGTAGATGTAGGGATGTGCTTCAATGTTTATATCATATGAAAATGGTTGTTTGGATACAAAAATATCTATCTTGCATGAATGCCATGTATCCATATTTTGTGCTTAAATGTTTATCTTTTTGAAAATCCAAAGTCTATATGCTTTAAACTTGATTTGTATTAGACTTTGACACATTGCACTAAATTGTTATATCTATTGGAAAAGGTTCCCTAGATATCTCACTTGATGTCTAGTTTATGTTTGAGCTAAAATTGTCAAATCCCATGGAATGTATACTTCTAGATACAATATGCTTGATTCCCATGTATCTAGTTAATCTTGAGCTTAAATGCCATATCCCTTGAGTTTATTTGGGTACTAGATGTCACATTAATATTTTCTTGCATCTAGCCTCATATGTGTTTTAAAGATCACATTTTTTTAAAGAAACAACTTATAGATACATTAGACTTATATTGTTTGATTTTTGTGTATATATATATACTACTCTAAGTGCACTCACTAAGACTTAGATCATTTTTCACTTAGTAGTCATCCACATGTAAAACCACAACAGAGCAGTTAATGTGAAAACCATGATTGATCTTATATGAATATCAACCTCTTCATTGCCCATGAGTTAAAGTTAAACTCATAAGAGTAAATCTTTCATATTTGAACTATAATTTGGATAAAAATGGCATTTGCTAGATTAATATATACTGGAACTGATTTATTTATTTCTTCTAGCAAAATTATGTGCTTAAATGTTATGTCTAGGAAAATTATTTCAAATCCTTTCTTAGACAACTTTTTATGCCCTAGGTGAGAAAATGTATTTGAAAATCTCTGTGCCCCTAGTTATCCTTTACACTATCACTAGACTTTCCAATTATACCTAAATGGTTATCATTATAAGTAAAGTTTTTGATGAGTTGTAAGTATATGTATTTCCAAAGGTTTTTAATTGGATATTTTTTTATGACTAATGTGAATCTTGCTTTTTACAAGTAATATAAATTATTCATATAGTCTTGAAAATCATTTTTGGAATGCATATGTCCAAGGTATTAACTTGATATTTATCCTTAGAGTCCTTGGATCCATCCCTAAAATCTTATAGAATATATTTTGTAGGGAAAATTAAAAATGGTCTAGATTCAATGTATTTAAGTAAAATTGAAAACATCTTGTGAATCTAGTATCTTATTTTGGCATATTTCACCTTGGTGGTTGATACCCTATACCTTGTGATGGGAACATGTGTCTCCCACGCATTTTGGTTTTCCTATGGGCTTATGCACTTTGTGCCTAATGCCTTATCTTTATATTGGTGGTTTGTGGATGTAAATGCAAATATTTGGACCATGCACCTTATATGTCATGTTCTTTATGTCCAAACATGGTAGACTATCCATGGATGTTTTGATATAAATTATATCTTCCTCATGATTACCTATAGTGGTATACTCTCACTCATGAGCCATGGATGTCTCTCTTAGACATTGTACTTTATTGTCCATTCTTTTATGTCTAAATCCTATAGAATTGATCCAAATTGGTATATTTAAATAATCTATAGTTATCACCCCTGGTTGGTAGTATCTACATAATTGAGATGTCAAACCTTAACCTTAAAAGCTACTCAATTGGAGCCCATAGCCCACTTTGACCAAAGGGGGAGTCGGTACCTTCACAATAATTAAAATACTTAATCAATTGGCCTTGTGCCACCATCTCAATCATGAATAGGTATATGTATTTATGTGATCTCCCTAACTTGTTTGTATGCTATATACTTAGGGAATAAAATTTGAAATTGTAGAAAATAATATCACACTTAGGGGGAGCATGAGCCAAAATTGTAAATCTTTTGTGCTATGCTTGTTTATCATAATGAGCTAGACTATGGCTATTATTTTGATCATGATAAACCGACACTTAGAGAGTGAGTGTCATTGTAGCCCAAGGGTTGAGTCTAACTTGGTATCTTTTGAAAAATATATCGAAAAACCCTTGGTAATTATGTATTGGACAGCCCTTTGGATTCATACTTTGTATGACTCTCTAACAAAGGGGGTACTATATATGTAATATATGTCCTTCTCATCTTATCATATGTTGTTTAATATGTATACTTCATTACATATGATAAGTGCACTCATTTGGAGCATGGTTGCTCCATATGGGTTGTTTTGGCATTGTCTTGTGCTTGTATATGTATTTTGAGTTTAAGAAAAGTAAGCCCATTGCCTAGTGTAGACACCCCATTTTGCTCTACCTTAATCGATAAAGAAATTAGGGTTTGTTTTCCGTCGGTTTTCCAATGTCTTTCTTTCCCGCATCCGTTTGTTACATTTCTAAATATTTTTGGTCGTTTCCGTCGTGTTTCGTATTTTCCCGCTAAATGTTGAGAAGGATTATTCAGAAAAATCTAAACCAGAGAGAATTGGGACCCGTTTGGTGGGCCCGCATTGGGTGCTTCGATTAAATTTGGATCGAGAAAGTTGGACCCATTTGGTGGGGCCGCATGATGCATTTTGATTAAATTTGGACTCGCATTGAACATTTGTTTAAAATCGAATCAACCGAGGGCCCACATTGTGGGGCCCGCGTTGTGGGGCCTCAGTGGGGCCTCTTGTGAGGCCTCTTACGAAGAGCAATGATGGTAGCTCTCCACTAAGACAACATGATGGGCCCTCCACTAAGAGCAATAATGATGGACTCTCCACTAAGAAACATGATGGGCCCTCCACTAAGAGCAATAATGATGGACTCTCCACTAAGCAACATGATGGGCCCTCCACTAAGAGCAATAATGATGGACTCTCCACTAAGAAACATGATGGGCCCTCCACTAAGAACAATAATGATGGATTCTCCACTAAGAGGGACAACATGATGAGCTCTCCACCAACATATCTCTCTCTCTCTCTTTCTCTCCCTATATATATCTCCCTTCCCATCCATAAAGAAAGGAAAAAAAAAAAGAAATTTATCTTCCATTATCTCTTTCTCTTCCATTATCTCTTCTAATCACTCCCTCCAATCCCTTTCCTCAATATATTCTTCCATCCCTCTCCCTAATATTCTTCTTCCATTATCTCTTCACTCCCTCAATCACTCCCTCTAAACACTCCAGAGAAAGCGAAAGACGGCGGAGCGGATCGGCGGCGGCAGGATTTTTTATATTTTTTTGGATTGGGCGGAGATCTTCACCACAGGTAGGTGCATTGTTCTCAAAATATTTCTGTATTTTTCCGAATTTTTCTGATTTTTTCCGCAAATTGTGTTTTAAAAATGGAAAACTCTTCAAAAAACATCTTTTGACGAAGAAAAATTAAATTATATACCAAACAGATTCTAAAATTAATGAAATTTCGTGGGAAAATATTATGTTACTGATTCATTTTACCATGAATTTGTAAAGATTTTTGGAGTTTATTTGGTATATTATTTAATATTTTCTTTGAAACTTATCAGATTTTAGGAGAATTTTTACTAATATCAGATCATCATTAAAATTCATAAAATTTTTACAGTAGTCTTATCTTCCATATTACTTGTTACTGTAAAATTTTCGTGTGATTTGGATCTGTTTTAATATGGGATGTAGTGTTAATTTATAATCTGGTCTGGAAATCGTAAAATCCGAAATTGGTAGTAAATAATTTCTAAAATTCATGAAAATCTCACTGCATGCTATTTTGATTCATATAGTATTTATGTAGAAATTTCATAGAATTTAGAGTTATATTTCTACTAGTTTATGTGTTAATTGTGCAATCTGGACATTTAATGGTTTAATCAAGATTAAATGTGAATTTAATGTAAAAATATGCAAAACTCATCCTGTAAGCTACATACATTTTCATCTTGCTGCTGTAGAAATTTCAAATCATTTCGAATTTATTTGCAACAATTTCACTTGTAAAACCGCTCATATGCTTAAAATTGATAAAATCCATGGAAAATTCGAAATTAATTGAAAATCATATAAAAATTCCTAAAGAACTTTAAAATTCTGTCACATGTTCACTCCTTAATCCATTGAAACAGAAATTTTAGGATCTTTAGATTTTCCTGGAAAAATGGCCAGTGCATCCATAATCGTATCCCAATTGCAACTTGATCTTTGACAATTTGAATATTTAAGTTATAGCATGTTGTTGGCTCCGAGGTTAGTGTCCACGGAAATCCTGAGATTCTGCCAGGCAATAAGATGCTATAACCTAAGTATTAAATTGCACAAGGAAAGAGCGCACGATTCCCTCCTTTGGATGCCATTCAAGGCCGAAATTGGTGAACCCTAGAACCATTGGTAATCCTTAAATGTCTAGAAACTGAAAATCTTCGAAATCTGAAACTCATTAACCTCGAGAACTTAAATCGATTTATCTTGTGTCTTTCGGAACCATTGGATTATGGTTTCCAATCTAAGAACCATTAGAGCCCAATTTAGGAACACTGGTGTCGTGCCGTGTCCTAGGTTTTAGGGAGTCCTAGAGTTAGGAGTCCAGCCTCATCACGGACGCTTGCTATGAATAGCAACCGTACCATAGGTCTAGTTACACTAGTCACCCAATCTTTCCTTAAGACAAGCCTAGTAAACTAGGATGTAGGCAAACCTGCATTAGTCTAAGGAACAACTTGCATTTAGATAAGAATCATATAGCATCTTAGATGAAATCCTAAGATAATAAAATCCTCAACTTGAATTAAATAATTCCTCTTAAAACTGTTGAAACAGTCAAATCCGTCTAAGTCGGTGTCCTAGTTGAGTTAGGCATATGTAGCTTAGCTTAGGTGCACCGAACTACGTCGACTCTGATCCCAGTGAGGCTTGGGTACGTAGGCAGCTTGGATGTCTGATGGCATACCACCCGCGAGTCGGCACCACAACAAATTGTGGTGTTTTGTATATTAATTTTCTTGTAAATACTTAATCAAATCACTTAGGACTTTCCATGAAATTAGAATTCTAGGAGAACTTTCACTTAGAATGAATCCAGACAAATTAATAAATCAAGATACACATCTAGGATTCACATTGAAATTAGATTCTAGGATGCATGTCACTTAGTTCGCACATTAACATAGAGTTGAATGAGCCATTTAAAATAAATTTAAAAGAGTTAGCTTTTGGAATCGAAGACCGATTATCGGACAAGAATGGTGCATGTGGTGGATAACTCCCCATACCTTCCATTCTCGTAACCAGGTAGCGAGTCTAGATTTCTGGTTAATTATGGGTCCTAGATCCCACATCTAGGTGGCGACTCTGTCAGTCTCTTTCGTGTGGAATTCGGATTGCCTTAGTGATCCCAAGTCCACAGGAAAGACGAATTCAAATCAATATTAAAATGCACACGCCAATCGCGTGGGAACGAGAGACCAAAGGAGAGCGCGCGGCGGCTCGCGCCCCACGCCCCTCTCGCGGGATCATGTCCCACAGTCTGGCGACTCTGCTGGGGACCACCTAACTTCATTAAAATTTCAAAAGATAATTCATTTGAATTTAATTTAACTGGCTCATAAAAACTCTATACTTGTTAGATTAGTTTGTCTCGTTTTATTTTCTCATCACATTTTACTCAAACTTAATTTAACAAAACCTGAAGGCATCATAGATTGCGCGAACTTATTGCACACACTTACATCACTTGCATCTAAACCCTTGCATTTCACATGCACACACGTCCTATTTTAGGAACCCGGAGTGTTATCTAGCATGGTTGACTGGGATTTCATCACCTGGTGCCTCTGTGCTAGAGAAGCATTCCACCCTTAGCCTAGTACCTTTATGGTGCGTAAACGGATCTCTTGTTCACGTACTGATACGCCGGACACTGGTACAGTATATCGAACATGGATTCGCGCTAAGGGGACTCTTGGCCTTACCCCTAGATTAACCCACACATGCATGCAGTATACGAACACATGTGCACCACATGTGTGAGCCTAGTTTAGGATATCTTACCCATTTGTGTCTAGATTAGGCCGTAGTCCATCTTCCAATGGCTACGATCGGTCCTAGGTACACAAACAAAGTCATGAGTCGAGATCCTCTCTCCACTCCGCTAGATTAGGATTAGGGTTGATGCCTTCAGGTAACACTGTTAAAATGTGCGAAGACTAAAAACTTTTCCTTTGGGGTTAGGATATAAATCCCATCATTTCCAAAGATCTCATAGGATTAGTTATTCTTGATCTACCCGTTGAAAGTAATCCTATGCAATCTCACATTTTGATCATGTGTCTATCATTCGTCTCTTGTGGGATTCGATTGTGTCTTCATTGGCGGAAATTGTGTCTCAATCATTTGATCGTGCAATCTTGATGATCCAATCTTGCCTGTACCCTTGATCTCTTCCTCCTCTAGGGGCAACCTTTTTCAAGAATATTTTGCTAAGTCCTTCAGAGTTCACTATCATAATCCTTGAACTAGGGGCGTTCCCCTATGCGAATCAGTAATCATGGTCAGTACAATTGTTGAGTCCGGTCTTACATTTCAAGGTCAATGCCTAGTCTAGGCAAGATATCTTCTGCTTCTCTTTTTTATTTAGAGTTGTGAATCCTAAGAATGTTCAGGATAGGTCATCAGATGTAATAGCCATTTCTTTAAATAAAAATTTCAGTTCCAAAAGCTCATTGGTGTCTGTTTCTTAAGTGTGCTTCTGATCTTAAAATAAGACTCCCTCATCAAATGAGGACAAAATTGACGAAACTCCACTTGAGTCACAACGATTACTTGAACAAGAGGAGGAGCGCCAATCTCAGCCTTTCAAAGATGAAATTAAAGTGGTAAACACTAGCACTGAAACCTTGATCCAGTAAATGCCGATTGAAAATACATTACCCTCTGAAGAGTGTGAAGAATTGGTAAACCCATTTTGAGGATAAAAAGATGGTCCGGTAAGTGTTACCATTAATGCCAAGAGAAAGACCCAGATAGAAGGTTCAAGAAAGAATGAAGTGAATATCATATGCTATGCAAGGGGCATGGAGTGGAAACAACTTTCATATTACCAATCAATGACCTTGGTTCTCAAATTCATAACATGAAGCCATCAAATTCGAGATAAGAAGTTCAAGAGCAAGCATTGAAAAGTGATCATCAGATATCAAGAGTTACAAATCCATAGATGGAGGATGTCGAAGAACAAGTTTCGCTCTATGAAAGTCGAAGGCACGTATTAGAATCTTGAAAGAAGAAGATTTATTATCTCTTACCTGGAAATGCCGTCAAACTCCGTAAAAAAAAGAAAAAGAAAATAAAAAAATAAATAATCAGTACCAGAGGGACTCTAGTAAACTAGATCGACTCCCAATCTGAACATCGGAAGGCCTCCTTTGGCCGAATAAATCCCAAAATCAGAACCCAACGTCAAAAGAATACTGGTTTGCAAACCCTTCGAGCCTAAATGAAATTTTCTTGAAAACCCATCAAACTAGGGACATTCGCCCCGAACTACGCGAGACCTGATCCCTACACTGGGGTACGTAGGCAGCTCGGTTAAACTGAGTTCGGTCAATTCAAAAAAGAAAAGCAATTCAATCAATCCAAAAAAAAAAAAAAATTCAATCCTTTCAGAAAAAAAAGGGGACAAGTTCCTAAAGAAGAGAAGTCAATTATTCCAGAAAGAAGAAAAAAAAAGAAAAATCAATAAACTTTCGAACAATTTATCTTCAAACTAGGGGTATTCGCCCTGAACTATACACGACCTGATTCCTACCTTGGGATATGTAGGCAACCTATTCACAGGTTCGGTCGAAATCTTTGTTGAACCTTAAGCCATTCTTTGAAAAGCCCTATCCTACCTATAAAGTCCTTCCGGTGTTCAGAACTAATGATCTAGGTCCCGAAACAAAAAAAAAAATGATGATGAATAAAAAAAAATGGAGTTTGAAGATCTGCTAGACTGAAAACCTGAAAGGGCGGTTTAGGCAAAATTTAAGATCATTCCCCTGTTAAGTTGAAAACCCGAAAGGGCGGCTTAGGCAAAAGCTAAGGGGATAGCCTGCTGAATCGAAAACCTAGAAAGACGGTTCAGGCAAAAGTTAAGGCTACCACGGTCCGCCAAGTTAAAAACCCTGAAGAGGTGACTTGGTCACGGTAAGAGAATCATTATAAGAAGGCTACAGCCAGTATCAAGACTGAAGATCAACTGAAGTTCAAGCAAATTTATAAGAAGGTTACAGCCGGTATCAGGACTGAAGATCAATTGAAGTTCAAACAAATTCAAGTGACATCCTCAAAACTGGGGGCATTGGAGCTAAGCAATCCTAGGAGTTGTAATTAAATCATTGAGGCATTACTGTTTTAAGGAAAAAGTCCAGTGTTTACCAATTGAAAAAAATATTCCTTGAAAGGATAGACTTACCAAATAAAACGTTAACTAAGTCAGAAGCATTACTGTGTCTGTCAGTGTAGTTAATCAATCGTTGTTATTCTATGTTCACTCCTTTAGAGCTCCTCAATCCTTTGAGTAGTGCCTTTTATCTAAGTTTTCTATTTAAAAAGAGTCAATCGTCATCCATATGTCCAAATGATGCAACTGTCTCGGTGAAGGAGGCCCGGCCTCGTCAGCTCCCTGCGATTGTACCTGAAAAAGTTCGAGAATCTAGTCAAACAGCTATATTTCAAAGATGATCAACCCAGAAGAATTCAGAAGTAGAAACATCAGAAAGCCCAGCTTCCGTAAAAAGATCATACCCCAGGAAGGCATCTTAAGCTTGGAAGAGCCTCAGATGCAATGATGGTCGAGCCAATTTCTCAGAAAGATGAACCGTTAAAATTCAGAATTTCCTTCCAGTTAGTTAAATACTTTCCTGGTCAAGAAATGTTTATCTAAACACCTATCAAGAGGCAAGTCCCACTTTTCCATGATTATATCCAAGAGAGCCGTTATTCTAGATTACCAATTTCAAGTGTCTTGTTCAAGGTTTCAGTCATCCAAATCCCCAAAGACAAGACCAGCAGTCTCTTTGAGAAAAATCTTGTTGAAGTTTCATAAAAGTGTTTCTAATCCATTCTTGTTAGTAATGGTTCTTCGGTTTGCCGTTTCATCATTCGTCAAAGTCCTAGTTTCCGATATCTTTGTCAGGCACGATCTATAACATCCTCGATTTCATTAAGTTCAAAAAAATCAAAAATTCATCAAATCCAATCCTATGTCAAATTCAAGTTCATGAAAAATCTCTAAATTCTTCGTTATTGAATTCATCAATCAAAGCTATCTTGTTTCTTTGAGCCTGTTTGTGAACGGTGCCTCTTTTCTCGAGTCCATTTGTAAATGGTCTCGTCTTCTCCTTGAACCCGTTTGTGAACGGTGTCTCATTTTTCTGAGTCCATTTACGGTCTCATGTCCTCCTTGAGCCCGTTTGTGGACGGTGCCTTATTTCTGAAAAATCAAAAATTCATCAAATCCAATCCTATGTCAAATTCAAGTTCATGAAAAAACTCTAAATTCTTCGTTGTTGAGTTCATCAATCAAAGCTATCTTGTTTCTTTGAGCCCGTTTGTGAACGGTGCCTCATTTCTCGAGTCCATTTGTAAATGGTCCCGTCTTCTCCTTAAGCCCGTTTGTGAACGGTACTTCATTTTCTGAGTCTATTTGTGAATGGTCTCATGTCCTCCTTGAGCCCGTTTGTGGACGCTGCCTTATTTCTGAAAAATCAAAAATTCATCAAATCCAATCCTACGTCAAATTCAAGTTTATGAAAAATCTCTAAATTCTTCGTGGTTGAAGCTATCTTGTTTCTTTGAGCCCATTTGTGAACGGTGCCTCATTTCTCGAGTCCATTTATGAATGGTCTCATGTTCTCCTAGAGCCCGTTTGTGAACGGTGCCTCGTTTCTCGAGTCCATTTGTAAATGGTCTCGTCTTCTCCTTGAACCCGTTTGTGAACGGTGTCTCATTTTTCTGAGTCCATTTACGGTCTCATGTCCTCCTTGAGCCCGTTTGTGGACGGTGCCTTATTTCTGAAAAATCAAAAATTCATCAAATCCAATCCTATGTCAAATTCAAGTTCATGAAAAAACTCTAAATTCTTCGTTGTTGAGTTCATCAATCAAAGCTATCTTGTTTCTTTGAGCCCGTTTGTGAACGGTGCCTCATTTCTCGAGTCCATTTGTAAATGGTCCCGTCTTCTCCTTAAGCCCGTTTGTGAACGGTACTTCATTTTCTGAGTCTATTTGTGAATGGTCTCATGTCCTCCTTGAGCCCGTTTGTGGACGCTGCCTTATTTCTGAAAAATCAAAAATTCATCAAATCCAATCCTACGTCAAATTCAAGTTTATGAAAAATCTCTAAATTCTTCGTGGTTGAAGCTATCTTGTTTCTTTGAGCCCATTTGTGAACGGTGCCTCATTTCTCGAGTCCATTTATGAATGGTCTCATGTTCTCCTAGAGCCCGTTTGTGAACGGTGCCTCGTTTCTCGAGTCCATTTGTGAATGGTCTCGTCTTCTCCTTAAGCCCGTTTGTAAACGGTACCTCATTTTCGAGTCCATTTGTGAATGGTCTCGTCTTCTCCTTAAGCCCGTTTGTGAACGGTACCTCATTTTCTGAGTCTATTTGTGAATGGTCTCATGTTTTCCTTGAGCCCGTTTGTGAACGGTGCCTCGTTTCTCGAGTCCATTTGTGAATGGTCTCGTCTTCTCCTTAAGCCCGTTTGTGAACGGTACCTCATTTTCTGAGTCTATTTGTGAATGGTCTCATGTTTTCCTTGAGCCCGTTTGTGAACGGTGCCTCGTTTCTCGAATCCATTTGTGAATGGTCTCGTCTTCTCCTTGAGCCCGTTGGTGAACGGTACCTCATTTTCTGAGCCCATTTGTGAATGGTCTTTTTATTCTCCTTGAGCCCGTTTGTGAACGGTACCTCATTTTCTGAGTCTATTTGTGAATGGTCTCATGTTTTCCTTGAGCCCGTTTGTGAACGGTGCCTCGTTTCTCGAATCCATTTGTGAATGGTCTCGTCTTCTCCTTGAGCCCGTTGGTGAACGGTACCTCATTTTCTGAGCCCATTTGTGAATGGTCTTTTATTCTCCTTGAGCCCGTTTGTGAATGGTACCTCATTTTCTGAGTCCATTTGTGAATGGTCTCATGTTCTCCTTGAGCCCGTTTGTGAACGGTGCCTCGTTTCTCGAGTCCATTTGTGAATGGTCATGTGTTCTCTTTAAGCCCGTTTGTAAACGGTACCTCATTTTCGAGTCCATTTGTGAATGGTCTCGTCTTCTCCTTGAGCCCGTTTGTGAACGGTACCTCATTTTCTGAATCCATTTGTGAATGGTCTCTTATCCTCCTTGAGCTCGCTTGTGAAAGATGTCTCATTTTCTTTTTAAAAAAAAAAATAAATAAATAAAAAAAAAACCGCTTGAGAACGATCTTTGTTCTTTCTGTTCGGAATCCATTCGAAAGTGGTATCTCATTCTCTCGTTGCCCGTTTGTGAACGGCACCGCATCAGGATTTCTTATTATGTTCTAATTCTAGGATTTCATTTAGGGCCTTGCATTAGGTAGTAAATGTTTGCGTCTAAGTTCCGTTTGTGTAGAGTCTTTTGTCGATTAAAGCTACGCAAAATGGCTCTGTCATTTTGACTTTGGTATTCGATGACTACGTCATCTCTACCAAAGAGGGGCATCTGTAGACACCCCATTTTGCTCTACCTTAATCGATAAAGAAATTAGGGTTTGTTTTCCGTCGGTTTTCCAATGTCTTTCTTTCCCGCATCCGTTTGTTACATTTCTAAATATTTTTGGTCGTTTCCGTCGTGTTTCGTATTTTCCCGCTAAATGTTGAGAAGGATTATTCAGAAAAATCTAAACCAGAGAGAATTGGGACCCGTTTGGTGGGCCCGCATTGGGTGCTTCGATTAAATTTGGATCGAGAAAGTTGGACCCATTTGGTGGGGCCGCATGATGCATTTTGATTAAATTTGGACTCGCATTGAACATTTGTTTAAAATCGAATCAACCGAGGGCCCACATTGTGGGGCCCGCGTTGTGGGGCCTCAGTGGGGCCTCTTGTGAGGCCTCTTACGAAGAGCAATGATGGTAGCTCTCCACTAAGACAACATGATGGGCCCTCCACTAAGAGCAATAATGATGGACTCTCCACTAAGAAACATGATGGGCCCTCCACTAAGAGCAATAATGATGGACTCTCCACTAAGCAACATGATGGGCCCTCCACTAAGAGCAATAATGATGGACTCTCCACTAAGAAACATGATGGGCCCTCCACTAAGAACAATAATGATGGATTCTCCACTAAGAGGGACAACATGATGAGCTCTCCACCAACATATCTCTCTCTCTCTCTTTCTCTCCCTATATATATCTCCCTTCCCATCCATAAAGAAAGGAAAAAAAAAAAGAAATTTATCTTCCATTATCTCTTTCTCTTCCATTATCTCTTCTAATCACTCCCTCCAATCCCTTTCCTCAATATATTCTTCCATCCCTCTCCCTAATATTCTTCTTCCATTATCTCTTCACTCCCTCAATCACTCCCTCTAAACACTCCAGAGAAAGCGAAAGACGGCGGAGCGGATCGGCGGCGGCAGGATTTTTTATATTTTTTTGGATTGGGCGGAGATCTTCACCACAGGTAGGTGCATTGTTCTCAAAATATTTCTGTATTTTTCCGAATTTTTCTGATTTTTTCCGCAAATTGTGTTTTAAAAATGGAAAACTCTTCAAAAAACATCTTTTGACGAAGAAAAATTAAATTATATACCAAACAGATTCTAAAATTAATGAAATTTCGTGGGAAAATATTATGTTACTGATTCATTTTACCATGAATTTGTAAAGATTTTTGGAGTTTATTTGGTATATTATTTAATATTTTCTTTGAAACTTATCAGATTTTAGGAGAATTTTTACTAATATCAGATCATCATTAAAATTCATAAAATTTTTACAGTAGTCTTATCTTCCATATTACTTGTTACTGTAAAATTTTCGTGTGATTTGGATCTGTTTTAATATGGGATGTAGTGTTAATTTATAATCTGGTCTGGAAATCGTAAAATCCGAAATTGGTAGTAAATAATTTCTAAAATTCATGAAAATCTCACTGCATGCTATTTTGATTCATATAGTATTTCTGTAGAAATTTCATAGAATTTAGAGTTATATTTCTACTAGTTTATGTGTTAATTGTGCAATCTGGACATTTAATGGTTTAATCAAGATTAAATGTGAATTTAATGTAAAAATATGCAAAACTCATCCTGTAAGCTACATACATTTTCATCTTGCTGCTGTAGAAATTTCAAATCATTTCGAATTTATTTGCAACAATTTCACTTGTAAAACCGCTCATATGCTTAAAATTGATAAAATCCATGGAAAATTCGAAATTAATTGAAAATCATATAAAAATTCCTAAAGAACTTTAAAATTCTGTCACATGTTCACTCCTTAATCCATTGAAACAGAAATTTTAGGATCTTTAGATTTTCCTGGAAAAATGGCCAGTGCATCCATAATCGTATCCCAATTGCAACTTGATCTTTGACAATTTGAATATTTAAGTTATAGCATGTTGTTGGCTCCGAGGTTAGTGTCCACGGAAATCCTGAGATTCTGCCAGGCAATAAGATGCTATAACCTAAGTATTAAATTGCACAAGGAAAGAGCGCACGATTCCCTCCTTTGGATGCCATTCAAGGCCGAAATTGGTGAACCCTAGAACCATTGGTAATCCTTAAATGTCTAGAAACTGAAAATCTTCGAAATCTGAAACTCATTAACCTCGAGAACTTAAATCGATTTATCTTGTGTCTTTCGGAACCATTGGATTATGGTTTCCAATCTAAGAACCATTAGAGCCCAATTTAGGAACACTGGTGTCGTGCCGTGTCCTAGGTTTTAGGGAGTCCTAGAGTTAGGAGTCCAGCCTCATCACGGACGCTTGCTATGAATAGCAACCGTACCATAGGTCTAGTTACACTAGTCACCCAATCTTTCCTTAAGACAAGCCTAGTAAACTAGGATGTAGGCAAACCTGCATTAGTCTAAGGAACAACTTGCATTTAGATAAGAATCATATAGCATCTTAGATGAAATCCTAAGATAATAAAATCCTCAACTTGAATTAAATAATTCCTCTTAAAACTGTTGAAACAGTCAAATCCGTCTAAGTCGGTGTCCTAGTTGAGTTAGGCATATGTAGCTTAGCTTAGGTGCACCGAACTACGTCGACTCTGATCCCAGTGAGGCTTGGGTACGTAGGCAGCTTGGATGTCTGATGGCATACCACCCGCGAGTCGGCACCACAACAAATTGTGGTGTTTTGTATATTAATTTTCTTGTAAATACTTAATCAAATCACTTAGGACTTTCCATGAAATTAGAATTCTAGGAGAACTTTCACTTAGAATGAATCCAGACAAATTAATAAATCAAGATACACATCTAGGATTCACATTGAAATTAGATTCTAGGATGCATGTCACTTAGTTCGCACATTAACATAGAGTTGAATGAGCCATTTAAAATAAATTTAAAAGAGTTAGCTTTTGGAATCGAAGACCGATTATCGGACAAGAATGGTGCATGTGGTGGATAACTCCCCATACCTTCCATTCTCGTAACCAGGTAGCGAGTCTAGATTTCTGGTTAATTATGGGTCCTAGATCCCACATCTAGGTGGCGACTCTGTCAGTCTCTTTCGTGTGGAATTCGGATTGCCTTAGTGATCCCAAGTCCACAGGAAAGACGAATTCAAATCAATATTAAAATGCACACGCCAATCGCGTGGGAACGAGAGACCAAAGGAGAGCGCGCGGCGGCTCGCGCCCCACGCCCCTCTCGCGGGATCATGTCCCACACCTAGATTTTAAGGTCATATCCTATTAGGCTTCATACTTATTGTGGATAATCGAATGTGCTATCATCTATTCCAATGATAAGTTTTATTGGCCATGTACTCACTTTCATTTCTTTGGCCTATTGTGTCATATCATGCCTTGCCATATAGGTTTCACCTAAGGCCAATGACATAGACCTAGGGGGAGAGCTAATCTTTACTATCTTCATGGTTATATGGGTCATTGTGAGATGCTCACATTATCCATTCAAACATATCCCCTCTAACTGAGCTAAGAATTGCATATCATTTTAGATATTCATTCGTAGGAGTGAACTGAAGTTGCTAATCTTAGTTTCTATGGATTTGATTGCTTATCATGTGTCATTTCACTTCATGATAAGTTTGTCTGTCATGCTATATTAGGATCAAATTCTCATTTCTATGCATGTCAATTTCAGAGAAAGTTTTTAACTTGAAAATATCTATTCTTGCTTATCATTATGGGTTCAACATTATTTCATCCATCTCTTCATGATAAGATTCTAATAGGAATTCAAAATATTCAAGGGCTTATCATGCTAGATCTAAATCTTGCTATTTTTCTTTCATGATAAGTAAAATATAAGCCTTAACTTGCTAATCTAATATTGTATTATGGGCCATAGGGTAGATTTATATTGGATTTATATATATATATACCAAGATATATCCTAAAATTTGTGCTAAATTGGTATGTCTCTTTGTTTTTCCAACATAGGCTTGATTTGTATTAGTTTGTTCATCCATATGCATGTATGCTAAAACTTGTTAAATTTATCTTATGTATATGTTGAGGGGGAGTAGTCACACTCATCTCTCTTATCTAATCCTCATAAGAGGATCCTCCTACCTCTCTAATCAATTTGGTTTGTCATCATCAAAAGAGGGAGATTGTTAGCCCAAGGGTTCCTCATGGGTTCATTCAATCACCTTATTTTGATGATTAACAAACGCAAATTGATTAGTCTTTTATGGACTAATTGTTTGCCTTGAGAATTGTGCTATGGACAGAAAATTCCCAGGTTAATCCATGCTAGCACACACCATTGATGGCCTATGCTTGAAGATGAACCAAACACGTGTCAAAGGAGCTAGAGCATACAAAGGATCAATCATACATTGGAGGATCAACCAAGGAGAAGCTCAACATTAGTCATCTCAAAGCATTGAACAAATAAAGAAAGATCGATGAAGGCCAAAGCTTGGAGATTAACAACTTGTCAAGGAGCTTGAACCAACTTGAAGGAGTGATCCATGCAAAAGACCAAGACTTGAAGATGAGCTTTAAAGTTGAAGATGTGAGTAATGAGTCTTGTGTTAGATTGTATAATTTAATCCCACTTAGGTATCTCTTGTTGAGGCATAATCAAGTCACTGATAAGGTCCCAAACAATATTAGAATATAAGGAAAAGACCCGTGGACCAAAGCCCTAGTGCCGTAAATAGCTTGGAATTGCAAATGATTCAAATCGGCACACTTAGCACTTGAATTTTGAGATCAGGTCATAAATCCTATCATAACTGATCCTAAACATTTTTAAATATTTTTGAAAATATTTTTAACAGAAAGAGCTCATCATTTCCGTTCAAATTGAGTATAGGAACGTCGAAATCCGATGAGAAACGAGTGAGATATGAATTTTACAAAACCGAGTCTGAAATTTGGAAAATGCAAAAAATGCCCCGAAATAGATCCGTTGGGAAGTTGCCCAAAATTACAGAAATGCCCCTGTAACGGCTAGTTTTGGGTTTTCTCTCTATATATATGGGTTTCCTAAGCATGTGAACTAATCTCTCTCATTCCTAAACTTGTTGTAAACATATTAGAGAGTGGAAAACACCCTTATGCCTCAATTTGAGAATATCTAAAGGGATTATACCTAGGCTTATCTTTGTAATTATCTTTGAGAGACTCTTGTGAGCTTTACATTGTATCAAGCCTTCAAGAGGCTAAAGAGTGTGCTTCAATCTTCTTCTTCATTGTAAACTTGGCAACAAAGGGCGCCGTATTTAAGACCGTTGGAGCTTGGACGCTCGGATTGTACAAGGCGAAAGGAACGCCGTATTTAAATTCCTTGGAAGATAATGGATTCCTTAAGGAGACAAAACTTGAGAAGAGTGGAGTAGGTCTTGGGGTTAAGACTGAACAACTATAAATCTTCGAGTCTCTTGTACGGTATTTATCTCTCTCACCTTCACTCTTATTTGTGCTTGCATTTATACACTTAGAATTGAGTGAGTAGTTAGCAATGGTAATTAAATTGCTTATCTAGTACCTTGCTAATTAGCCCATTTAATCTTGTTAATTAAGTTTCCATGAGCATTCCACCAAGTGTTTGATAAAAGGCCTAAAAGAAACCATTCATCTAATTCATTTACCTTGTTGTGGGATTTACAATATTTAATCAACCACCAAGTATTTTCATAGAAAGATTAAAAATAGAATAATCAACTAGGGTTTTCAAAAGCCATCTAACAAGTGTTTGACAAAAGGTGTAAGAGAGGATATTCATTTAAGATTTTGAAACTAATCTTACAAAAGTTTTTAAAGAGGATAAATTTTTTTAAAGACACCCAATTCACCCCCCTCTTGGGTTGCCTAGTGGGATTTCAAGGACACACATGGTGCTTCTTCATCGACCCTTCCGGTTGGGCTAGATAATATGGACGACAGCTTCCTCCGTACTCGCCTCATGGTAGAGCGTCTTCATCTACACCTGCCTTAGATGCTAGCATGGGCTATAATGACTCTTCTCCTATCAGGGGCCCATCTGCTAGTGGTGGGAAGAAGTCAAAGAAGCGTCCTAATGCTGCACTTCTATCGGAGTTGCAGGTTGTGTCTTCCAGCATTAATAGGGTTGCTGATGCCATAATTACTACTGGTAAGGTGCACAGCCTCCCTGACCTGAAAGATGCTGTGCTTGAAATTGGGGGCTTCCCCAGAGGTGACCTCGTTAATGCTTATGTGTACTTGCACGAACATCACAAGGAAGCTGAGGCATTCCTTTCTCTGAAGAAGATGGACCGAGAGGAGATGGTGGGGCGCATTCTGCGCCGTTTGGCTGGGTCTATGTCTTGAACTGTTTCAGTTGGAGGTTTTTTTGGTTCTTGGATCTTTTTATGGATGGAACTATGTGTTACTTATGAACTTTTTACTTATGAACTATCTATTTGTTATGTTTAGATATATTTTGGGTGTATTTGTTTGATGGAACTATGCGTTGTTTATTTTATGGATGGAACTATGAGTGTAATAGTTTCTTGGAACTATTGGCTTTATGGATGGGTGTAATGTTTAGATATATTAGATTTATGTGAAGGTTGGGGTCTTTGGCTAAATTTTGTTTGATAATTTTGATGATTTGTGTGTGTGTGTGTGTGTGTGTGTGTGTGTGTGAAGGTTGTGGTCCTTGGCCCAAATCAAAAGTAAATGTTGTTTATCTATCATTTCTTGTTGCAGCTATGTATGTGTTGTTTATGTGGTACCAGATAATGGCGAAGGATAAGTTTTATGTGGTTTTCAAGGGACGACAGGTGGGCATATTCAAGAGTTGGGCAAACTGTCACCTTCAAGTGAACAGGTATAGTGGAGCATCTTATCGCTCCTATGCCACAAGGAAGGAGGCAGAAGCAGCCTTAAATGTATATATTGAGCGCCATGAGGATTTGAAAGACAAGCGTGAAAAGGACATCCACAGTGTTCCTTGGTTTTTGGGGTTAGCCATTGGTGTGGGGTTAGTACTTATGACAGTAGCATTTTAGACTTTTTTCCACTTGTTTATGAGGTATGTTGACTCACATTATGGTTTTATATGCAAACTGGGCATTAAAATGGTTGCTGATGCCAAAATTACTACTGGTGAGGTACACAGCCTCCCTGACCTCAAAGATGCCGTGCTGAACATTGATGGTTTGGCCAGAGGTGAGCTCATTGATGCTTGCGTGTACCTGCACGGGCATCACAAGAAAGCTGGGGCCTTCCTTTCTCTGGACGAGATGGACCGAGTGGAGATGTTGGGGCGCATTCTGCGCCGAATGCGCCGTTTGGCTATGTGATGTTTATCTATTTTTTATTGAACCGTTTATATATGAACTATGTGTGTATATCTATATTTTGTGTGTACCAAGACCTTGGTAGAAATGTTATAACTTATGTTTATTTTCTATTGGTAGATCATACTATGTACGTGTTGTTTATGTGGTAGCTTTTAATGCCCAAAAAAAATCTTGTGCAAAATATGTTTAATATGGGTTTCTGCATATTTCCCTTGCTTTCTGGACAAGTGAACAACGATAAAATAACTTTCCTGCATATTTTTCCTCGCTTTCTGGGCAAGTGAACAGCGAAAAAGCAAGGAAAAATCACAGTTTCTTTTCCTTTCCTTTCCATTTTGCCACGTCAGATTCCTTTCCTTTCTTTTCCTTTCCTTTCCCGGGAAAACAAGTGAATAGAGCCTAAGGGTTTACACCATATAAAAATCTAGCCCATCACATGGACGGTTTGGATCATCCTATAGTGTGGTACGTAACTTTTTGAACAATACGGGACTACAGGCTTACACCATATAAAATCTCGTTTTTCAGACTGCAGCCCACTTCTATAATAAGAGGTTTTCGTACATGTCTTTCTTCTACTTTTTCGACGGCCATGAAGACGAGTATTTTAAATACTGTGGGCCCACCTCATGTACATATTGATTTTAGCATCTTGTGAAGGGAAATGATAATATGATATCAGTACCATGGTTTTAAATTTCAGACCGAAATTTCGATTTCGGTGGAGACCAACACCGAAACCACACAAAACCGAAATGGTCATTTATTTCAGCCCAAATTTCGGAATTTCGGTCGAAATTTTGGTTTTTCTGAAATTTGACACAAAAAATCTGTTTTTTAAATATTAATTTAATATTTCATCGAAATTTCGACCGAAAGTTAATAATGAATAAAATATTGTCTTTTTGTTTTGTACCAGATTTCGACCGAAATTTTGAAAATTTCAAAATTTCAAGGTCCGAAACTGGTACCGAAACCGAAATTTTAAACCTTGATCAGTACTACGATGGGGCCCCCTGAATGATATATTTGCCCCCTCTTTTGATTGGGACTGCCCCCTCTAGCAACATGGATGATGACACAAACTCCGCTCGTCTTATATGTTTAAATAAGCTGTTAATAGATGGTTACAATTCTCCTGCCTAAAACGTAGGGCTGCAACTCGGGTCGGGCGGGTCGGGCGGGTCGGGTTTTGGAGAACCCAACCCTACCCGAGAAATATCTCGGGCCGGGTTTTCTTTCGGAAAACCCACGATTCCCAAACCCGGCCCTACCCATGATAAATCTTGGGTCGGGTCGGGTTTTTTCATGTTGATTCAATTTTTTAAGGAAAATTCTTGTTTGGCAAGGCAACTCAACTCATAGAAGCAAAAATTACACTCACATTACACTTGAATCAAACAATGATGTAATTACACTCACATTACACTTGAATCAAACAATGCTGTAATCAAATAATGTTGTAATTACAATCAAACAATGCTGAATCAAACACTTGAATCAACTCAACTCATAGAAGCAGAAATTACACTCACATACAATAACAGTGGGTGCGTGAGTTTTCACTTTTAACTTTTAACTAACAATAGAAAAAAATGTATACACTATAACTTATGTAACTCGGGTCGGGTCGGGTCGGGCCCCTTCAAACCCGGCTCGACCCGAAACCCATGAAACCTGAACCCAACCCAGGCTATTTTTGGGTCGGGTCGATGCGGGTACGGTAAAACCCGGCTCGAGTTGCAGCCCTACTAAAACGTAGGGTTGCAACTCAGGTCGGGCGGGTCGGGTTTTGGAGAACCCTACCCTACCTGAGAAATATCTCGGGACGGGCTGGGTTTTTTTTCGGAAAACCCACGATTCCAAAACCCGGCCCTACCCATGATAATTCTCGGGTTGGGTTGGGTCGGGTCGGGTTTTTTCACGTTGACGCATTGTTTTAACTTAATTTGAATGCCTTGGCATAATAAAATAAGAAAATGTGCTTATGATTGAACATATATTTCTGGCAAATATTTGTTGATGCACAAACAGACTTCATTGAGTTTGACTAGCTTAGTTTCTCAATGTTTAGATCAGTAGCATCCAAGATGACACTATCATCAGCATAACAACCACACGAGCAGGGAAGTGACCATAGTATTGCACAAATGAGGACAAATTCTCTCTACCATGTGTAGCCTCTTTTTTTTGAACTGAACTTTTCACAATTCAAATGGAAACTTCAGGGATTTTACCAAGGATCAAATAGAACTGAGCACTAGACAATTATATAAATACATTGGAAAAAAATTGCTATGTTATTTAAGAGATATTTAAAGTAACAGTACACCGATATATATGATTCGGGTCGGGTTTCGAGTTTTTCAATCTAGAACCCGACCCTACCCAAGACCCATGATTTCTAAACCCGACCCATGATATTTGCAGGTCGGGTCGATGCGAGCCAGGTAAAACCCGACCCAAGTTGCACCCCCACTAAAACGTATAAGACAAGGTGAGTTCTTCCTATTATCGAAATCAAGACCTCAAAATACTTACTTTAACCTTATGGTTGTAGGTTCAGAAGGGGAAATGATATACTCGCCCCATTTTTAACTTAGGACAGCTCTCTCTCTGTTTGTTTTCTTGGTAGATCCTCGAAATTGGGTTAGTTCAGGTTTAGGTTTAGGTTTATAAACCCCATTAACAAGAATCCTCTCTTAGAAGAAAATCTCATCAAACATGGCAACTTCCCTTGTAACAGTCCTTGTAAATAAGGACACTAAATATTAGAACAGCTCTCTCTAGTGTGAAGGAGTAATCATAAATACATTTGGGGGCTGTCCCAACTCCCAAGTAAAAAGATGAGGTGAATGTATCACTTCCCCTTTAAAAGTAGTGTGTTCGTAATTGTTTAAGAAAATTGTTAGGAAGCCATGAGGGCGTTACAATGGTACCATCTTTCTTTCCTTTTTTTATTTTATTTTTTTACAACATAGTCCGACACGGCTTACATGTGGCACTTGTGATGATCATTTGTGAAGTGATATATGCTCCCCCTTTCCTTCTCAGGCAACCTCATTCTAGCGTATTAATGACTATTCCTTTGACACTATGAGAGTGGAATGGGGAAGAATATATCATTTCCAGTTAATTTATGATCATTTGGTGAGTGCAAATGGTCTGGCCCACTATCTTTTGTCCCCCCTTATTTTGACGATTTGATCAAAGTGCCGATAAATGAGTTATAATCATCCTAATGTTGTGGAACCAAAGAGGTGGCCCACTAGATCAATGGACCTGATTGCGTCAAAGTGCCATTAGATTTGTAAGCCATTTTAGACAACCATAGGTATTTTGTTAATATTCCAAAATCTAAGTGATATTTTTGGTGGTAACTGAAGGGGTCCTTGATAATTTCCCTTTCTTTTCTTTAGTAAATAGCCGTAGTTCAATACTGAGGAATGCGTGTATTTTGAATTTTGATTGTATAATTTTCCTGGTGGACAATTAGGTAAGGGAAATGATATCAACGCAACTATATTTTGATATTTTCACAAATCATTTTCTCTTTTAGTATTTAAAGAGGTGTCAAAAAGGTTATTACATTTCCTAAAAAAATAAGAAGAAAAGACAGCTCGGTTTGTGCAATATCAAAATATGGTTGTGCTAGTAACATCTCTTAGGTGAAAATGATAAAAATAAACAATAATTATCTGGTAGGATTTGCCAAGCAGTTCCGCGGAAATCCATTTCGCGGCTGGATTTTGTATGTGAGAACAGCCACATTGTATGAATAAATCAATAAGACAAAATCTGTCAAAAAGTCTACTTGTGTGGCTGTCCTCACATGCAAAAGCCATCCACTAAATGTCTTTACGCGAAGTTGCCTAGCAAGTCCCGAGGTTGTTTCGTAAATTCGTCAAAAAAAGTTAGGGCCCGTTTGGATACCCCTTGGATTTGGATTAATTTGGAGGTGAATTTGGATTTCCAAAATCCATGGATTTGAAATCAAGAAATTTAAAATTCACAAATTTAAATAATACCGTTTGGATTATTAGGAAATTGCTAAATCAAGATCATATTCTTAGGATCTTGCCACTGAAATATTCTTAGGATCTTTGTATGTTTTTCATACAAAGAAATTAATTCTAGCTAATTAGGAAAGCATGTACGTGCAAAATTGTATCTTGCCTTCTTAAGATTAGGTTAGTTTAGGTTGATTGCTATAATTAGGATCTATTCTTAGGATGTATATGCTGTATATAAATGGTTTGTAAACACAAAGAAATATAGAAACTTGACCACCATCGTTTCTCAAATCTCTTCTATTATCTTCTTATTATGTATCAAAGCAAATGCTCCTTGGGCAAACTTTCAGACGCATTGCCGTCGTTTTTGGATGCACTTCCGTCACATTCTTCCATTAATCTCCCAAATTGCTTCAGCAGTTATTTTTTTCATTGTTAAAAAGGGATTTTACTAATCCACTATTTTTTTTTTGGCATCATTCCATGGCACATCATGCAGGTAGCATCCAGCCAACTACTTCATCTGTCACTTGGATAATAGACAGTGCTGCCACTGACCATTTGGTTAGTTCCGTGTCTCTTCTTTCTTCCATCAAATCCACTGGCATCACTTCCGTCTAACTTCCCGAAGGACGGAATGCCCCTGTCACACATATTGGAACCGTTGTGCTCACCCCCTCATTTATTCTTCAAGATGTTCTTTGTGTGCCATCTTTTCACTCTGTTTAAGGTTTGCCCCCTCAGCTGAAGGTTCGTCCATAGATTGAAGGGTTAGGATGATCCGATGGAGCTGATTTTTTGGGCACACCCTATCTATGTCAGGACCCATCAAATGAACGCTTTGGATCATCCAAACAATGTGGGCCCACATTATTTGGATGATTTTTTGGTAGTGTTTGGATTTGGGTATGGGCCCACATTATTTGGATGATCCAAAGCGTTCATTTGATGGGTCCTGACATAGATAGGGTGTGCCCAAAAATCAGCTCCATCGGATCATCCTAACCCTTTAATCTATGGACGAACCTTCAGCTGAGGGGGCAAACCTTAAACAAATTGAAACTACAGGGGTGTATTTGTCACGTTTTAAACTATATGGGTGGAAGTGGATGTGTCAGAAACTAGAGGGGGTGTAAATGTAATTATCCCTTAATCTTATTTCTGTTAGTAAACTCACTCTTACTTCAGACTATCTTCTCACCTTTTCTTCTCAATCGTGTCTCATAAAGGACCGTACCTCGAAAAAGGTGATTGGAGGGGGTAGAGCGCAGGATGGCCTATATCATTTTACAATCAGTTCTCCCTTGGCATGCACTTCTGCTAGTTCCGCTTCTGATGTTTGGTATAGACGTTTAGGACATTTATCTAACAAATGCTTGCATTCATTGTCTAAGTTTATCCCTGATATCTGTGTTTCATATATTCATCATTGCACTATTTGTCCACTTGCCGAACAACACCGTCTACCTTTTCCATTAAGTTCAATTTCCACAAATGCTCCTTTTGAATTAATTCATTGCGATATTTGGGGAGGTTATAATACCGCATCACTTTCTGGTGCCCGATATTTTTTAACTATTGTTGATGATTTTAGTCACGCCACTTGGGTTTATCTCATGGCCCATAAATCAGAAACTCAATTTTTTTTTTGCAATCTTTTATTAAACTCATTGAAAATCAATTTGATCGAAAGGTCAAACAAGTTTGTTCTGATAACGGGGAAGAATTCAATATGCGTACTTTCTTTCGTGAACATGGAATCATTCATCAAGTTAGTTGTGTAGCAACTCCCCAACAAAATGGAGTTGTAGAACGAAAGTATCGTCATCTCCTCAATGTGGCCCGTGCTCTTCGTTTCCAAGCACATCTTCCTATCCAATTTTGGGGTGATTGCATTCTCACTGCAGCTTATTTAATTAACAGCACCCCAACCTCTCTCCTTTCTGGAAAAAAACTCCATATGAAAAATTGTTCTCCAAGAAACCACCTGATTCTCACCTCAAAGTTTTTGGGTGTCTTTGTTACGCATCCACACATGCCTTGAAGTGAACAAATTTTGACCCGCGTGCTACTCGTTGTATTTTCATTAGGTATCCATATGGGCAAAAAAGCTACAAACTTTATGATCTTGAAACTAGAAAAGTGTTCACTTCTTGAGATGTAATTTTTCATGAAAATATATTCCCTTTCAGTCAAATGCCCCATGATTCCTCTTCTCCTGTCCTTCCCCTACCAGTACATGATTGTATCGATTTTTCTTCCCCTCGTACAAATACGGATGCTTACTCACCTGTGCCGACTTCCTCACCAACGCCTCCTCCTCTTCGTCGTTCCGAACGTACCAGTCAACGTCCTCATTATTTACAGGATTATCATTGTGATTTGGCCATGCAACCTCACCCTATTCAATCACCTTCCTCGGAGAATGGTCAGGTTGTAAGTACCCCTTACCCTTTATCCAATTATTTGTCTTATAATAATTTCTCTCCGTCTCATAGTACATTTTCTGTGGCTATCTCATCTATTTCCGAACCCAAATCCTTTAGGCAGGCTGTCAAAGATCCAAAATGGAATGATGCCATGGCTGCTGAAATTAGTGCTCTCGAAGCTAATGACACATGGACTCTCACTGATTTGCCTCCTGGAAAAATACCCATCGGTTGTAAATGGGTCTACAAAATCAAGTACAATAGCGATGGTTCCGTTGAACGCTATAAAGCACGTCTTGTAGCAAAAGGATATAATCAACGGGAGGGTTTGGACTTCCACGAGACTTTTGCACCCGTCGCTAAACTTGTTACTGCTCGAGTTCTTCTCACCGTTGCTGCTATTAAGAATTGCCACCTGATCAAATCGATGTCAATAATGTCTTTCTTCATAGTGACCTAGATGAAGATATTTACATGCAAATTCCACCTGGTTTTCATCGACAGGGGGAGATTAAGTTTTGCAAACTTATTAAATCATTATATTGTCTCAAACAAGCTTCTCGCCAGTGGTTTGCAAAATTATCTACTACCCTTCTGGATGCTGGATTCATTCAATCTAAAGTGGATTACTCTCTTTTTACACATTCTTCTTCGAATGCTTTTACTGTCGTACTAGTCTACGTTGATGACATCCTCGTAGCCGGGAATGATCTTCATTATATTACCTCCCTTAAGCAGTTTCTCTATGGACAATTTGCTCTGAAAGATCTTGGCCCTCTTAAGTATTTTTTGGGTTTGGAGGTAGCCCGTTCTAAGCGCGGAAATTTTCTCTCTCAAAGAAAATACGCTCTTGAACTTTTAGAAGATACTGGTTTTCTTGGTTGTCAGCCTGCGAAGATCCCCATGGAACAGAATCTCCAGCTCAATTCCACTAATGGTGATCCCTTGCCTGACCCATCCAATTATCGTCGTTTAATCTACCTTACTGTAACTCGACCTGACATTGTTTTCTCAGTTCAAGCTCTCAGTCAGTTCATGATCACACCAAGACGACCGCACTTAGATGCTGCTCACAGATTACTTCTCTACATCAAGCAATCTCCTGGCCAAGGAATTCTGCTTTCATCTTCCAGTAATGCCCAATCACGCGCATTTTGTGATTCTGATTGGGGACGTTGCACTGAAACGCGTCGATCTGTTACTGGTTACTGTATCCTCTTAGGCTCCTCTCCTATTTCATGGAAGTCTACAAAGGACAGTTTCGTAGTCTTCTGCTGAAGCTGAGTATTGTGCAATGGCTACCACTTGTTGCAAAGTAACATGGCTTCTTCAACTGCTTCACGACTTACAGCTTCAACATCCTCAACCGGCACTTATGTTTTGCGACAATAAAGCCGCACTACACATCGCATCAAATCCAGTTTTTCATGAGTGTACCAAGCACGTCGAAATTGACTGCCACATTATCCGTGAAAAGTTACTCGTCGGTCTCATTCGTACATCCTACATCAACACCAAAGATCAACCTGCTGATATTTTTACCAAGCCGCTCGGTGTTGCTTCTTTCAAAGATCTAACTCGCAAGTTGGGTGTTTGTGACCTTCATGCTCCAACTTGAGGGGGAGTATTAGGAAATTGCTAAATCAAGATCCTTTTCTTAGGATCTCGCCACTGAAATATTCTTAGGATCTTTGTATGTTTTTCATACAACGAAATTAATGCTAGCTAATTAGGAAAGCATGTACGTGCAAAATTGTATCTTGCCTTCTCAAGATTAGGTTAGTTTATGTTGATTGCTATAATTATGATCTATTCTTAGGATGTATATGCTGTATATAAATGGTTTGTAAACACATAATTACAGAAACTTGACCACCATCGTTTCTCAAATCTCTTCTATTATCTTCTTATTATGGATGACCACGTATAGATTTGGATTTCAAATCTAAATTTGTTTATGCTCTTTGGATTTGAATTTGAAATCTAACAAAAACAAAAACCCCTAAAATACTTGATATAGGGGCATTTCAGCCATTTTCCATGATCCAGGGGTATTCTAGTCATTTTACCCTATATGGGGGTATGTTGATCATTTTTTATCTCATAAGGGTGTTTTAGTCATTTTCCATGACTCAGGGTATTTGGTCATTTTCACCCGGTATAAGTGTATTCCAGTCATTTTGCATGACCTGGGGGTATTCTAGTCATTTTACCTAATATGGAGTATTTTTATCATTTTTATCTCATGATGGTATTTTTAGTCATTTTTCATGAGCCATAAGTCATTTTTACTTGATATAGGGGTATTTCGATAATTTTCCATGATCTTGGGGTATTTTAGTCATTACACCCTATATGAGGTTATTGATCATTTTATGTCATAAGGGTAATTTAGTCATTTTGCACGACTCAGGGGTATTTTGTCATTTTTACCTGGTATAGGGGTATTTCTAGTCATTTTAGTCATTTTTTATGAGCCATGGGTCATTTTTACTTGATCTAGGGGTATTTTAGTAATTTTCCATGATATTGGGGTATTATGTCATTTTACCCTCTATGAGATTTTGATCATTTTTATGTCATAAGGGTATTTTAGTCATTTTGCACGACTTGGGGGTATTTTGTCATTTTTACCTAGAATAGGGGTATTTCGATCATTTTGCCTGACTCTGGGTTTGCTAGTCATTTTACCTAATACGATGTATTTTGATCAATTTTTAATGTCATGTGGGTACTTAAGTCATTTGACACTTTTTTGGTATATTTTGGTCATTTTAACCCCTTACGGGTTAGATTTAGATTTATAAATAACCTTTCGCAGAAAGGATTTATAAATCTAAAAAATTATACTAACATGAGGAATTTGTAAATCTTGTGGATTTCACTCAAATCCAAATCCAGATGTCATAAAGGCTTGCCAAACGCCGAATTTGGATTTAAAAATCCAAATTCACCTCCAAATCCAAATCCAAGGGGTATCCAAACAGGCACTTACTTTATTTGCCTCGTGACGATCTGCACCATTGATCTAGTGGGTAACAACTGTATTATACAGAATTTATAGAGTTCAGTAAGTGGGCCCCACCGTTGCTTTCCTTATTGGTTACTTATTAAAGAAAAGAGAAACAATGGCAAGAAGAGCATTGAGAATGGATGCAGAGAGTTGAAGTGCTCGGATGGTGAAAATCAGATATGAAACTTCTTTCTTCGGTAAATATTTTTCTCCTTTTATTTTACATTTTACGATGTGGGTTATCTCACTCTATTACTTTTTAAGATGTGGGTTTGGATGTGGGAAAGAAGTAACAAGGTTTTATTAAATTTGTAAGGACTTTAGGTGGCTGGTTGATGTAGAAGACTTATTTGGTGTTTCCCCAAGTTTTTTCTTAGGATGACAACTAATACAAGGTTAGAGAATGGAAAACTGGAAGAGATTGAGAGTCCTATAAGGGTCCCTTATCGAAAAGGGGATTTTATTGTTTGAAGCAGACAAAGCATGCTATTTTTATTTATGTTGCAGATTTGTTTAACTATTGTGACCTGCCCTCTCAATCACGTATGATAACAATCAACATGATTATAGTCACATTCTATACCACCATCCTTCGATGATAGAGGGGTCCAGGCCATGATGTGGGGTGAGAGCCAAGTCCTGATCAGGGCCGAAGGTGAAGCCTTAATTGGATTCTGCGTCGCTGCCCCAAAAGCACCTTTCTATGACATGGATGCTGAGTTGCCTTGAATTTCTCCAAGGCAGTTGGTTGGCTTGACGGTGTAAAACTACCCATATCCTATTTGCAGAAGACTGTGGACCCCGATCCTGAGAGGACGAGTGCGGCGAGGGACGCGAGGTCCCCACAGCAATCCTCTAAGATCTCCACAATGTGAAGGAGAGCTCTGCCAAGGAACTCTCGAAACGGATGCCACCCTCACAGCATAGCACGAGTGGCGATACAAAACGAATGAGATACATCCTGATCAGGAGCCAGGGCTCGAAACCGAGATGTACCTAAAAAGAACTCAGAGTCGCCATCCATGGATAGGCCATGGAACCCTAAAATCAAATCCTCTGTGCAATGGATAACCAGAAATATATATGGGTTCGTGCCTGGTTACGAATGGGGAAGGTCTGAGAGCACCCCCAATTCGCCCGAGTGCAAGCACTTGGTCTCTTATGCCATTTTCATTAATTCCAAAGAAGTTTGAGTAAAAATCATGTGAAATGGGAACAATCCTCAGGAATCGTCTACCTAAGCATGCATTTCCTGAGAATGGAGAAATAAACACGTAAAATGAAATGAAAAATGTGTCACCTAAGCAAAGCTAGGTTATGAGTGACATGCCTAATGGGTGTCTAAGTTTCTGGTGGACACGCACATGCAAGCTACAACCAAAGGTATAGTATCAGTACAAGAAAGTAAGAAAACATATCAAAACATGAGACACAAATCTATGCTATGTATGACGGGACAAGACAAGTCCTAACTCTAATGCAGGACTGGACTCGGACCAGAATGGCCATCCATCCTAGCTGCGCTACGTATCCCGGCCTCGGGAAGAATCGGAGCCCACGTAGTTCGATGCCCTATTCTAAATTATGATGCCTAAGACATCTAGCCCTCTATCCTAGACTCGATCTAAAAGACCGAACCAGTTATTAAAGCTTCTTGTATGATTATTAAAATTCTAGTGAATTGTGGATTTTAGGACACCCTATATGCCCTAACTAATGCAAGTTGATTAGCCTTAGGCTAATGCAGGTGGTTCCTACAATCCTATGTGTAACTAGGCTGTGCAACCTAATGAAAACCACGGGCTGACTATATGCCTAGTCTAGCCATCGGTTCGACTAAATGTCTAACCGATCGACTCGAGGCCTCCTAACTCTAGGGACACTCACACGACAGGACATACCATATCAATACAAATCAAGACAAACTCCTAACTCTAGAACACAACCTAAACAGCTAGGACATACTCCTAACTCTAGAGGAAGATCTTTTTGAAAATGGTTTGAATATTTTTGTAACTTTGAAAAATTTAAAATTTTTATTTTTAAAGGTTTGGCTGGACTTGGGATGTGGATCCCAAGCTGCACTACGTACCTCGTGGAAGAGGATCAAGCCAACGTAGTTCGAAACGAACTCTCTACCTATCAAACACTTACGACAAATCAACTATGCTCTAATAATACTATTATAAGAGCAAATGAGTCAAAGACTCTCTAATGACAGTAACTGGAGAATAAATGAGTCAAAGACTCTCTAATAAAAGCGACTAAAGGATAAACGAGTCAAAGACTCTCTAATAAGAGCAACTGATAACACTGAAATGAGATAACGAAGTCAAAGACTCTCTAATAATACTGCAAATGAAACAGATGAGTCAAAGACTCTCTAAAAACGGAAACACGAGTCAAAGACTCCAATGACACCAACTAAAAGATAAATGAGTCAAAGACTCTCTAAAGGAAAAGAAACACGAGTCAAAGACTCCACTAACATTAACTAAAGGATTAATGAGTAAAGACTCTCTAAAAGAGATAAAAAACACGAGTCAAAGACTCCACTAACACCAACTAAAGGATATATGAGTCAAAGACTTTCTAAAGGAAAAGAAATACGAGTCAAAGACTCCACTAACACCAACTAAAGGATAAATGAGTCAAAGACTCTCTAAAAGAGATGAAAATACGAGTCAAAGACTCCACTAACACCAACTAAAGGATATATGAGTCAAAGACTCTCTAAAGGAAAAGAAATACGAGTCAAAGACTCCACTAATACCAACTAAAGGATAAATGAGTCAAAGACTCTCTAAAAGAGATGAAAATACGAGTCAAAGACTCCACTAACACTAACTAAAGGATATATGAGTCAAAGACTCTCTAAAGGAAAAGAAACACGAGTCAAAGACTCTACTAACACCAACTAAAGGCTAAATGAGTCAAAGACTCTCTAAAGGAAAAGAAACATGAGTCAAAGACTCTACTAACACCAACTAAAGGATAAATGAGTCAAAGACTCTCTAAAAGAGATGAAAACACGAGTCAAAGACTCTACTAACACCAACTAAAGGATATATGAGTCAAAGACTCTCTAAAGGAAAAGAAACACGAGTCAAAGACTCTACTAACACCAACTAAAGGATAAATGAGTCAAAGACTCTCTAAAAGAGATGAAAACACGAGTCAAATCAGATAATATAAGATTGAAAATCTGTGATCAAGATGAGATGAGATAGCATAAGATTGCTTTCAACGGATGGATCATGAATGACTAATCCTATGAGATCTTTGGAAATGAATGGGATTTACATCCTAACCCCAAAGGAAAAGTTTTTTAATCTTCGCACATTTTATCAGTGTTACCTGAAGGCATCAACCCTAACCATAATCTAGCGGAGTGGAGAGAGGATCTCGACTCATGACTTTGTTTGTGTACCTAGGACCGATCGTAGCCATTGGAAGATGGACTACGGCCTAATCTAGACACAAATGGGTAGGATATCCTAAACTAGGCTCACACACGTGATGCACATGTGTTCGTATACTACATGCATGTGTGGGTTAATCTAGGGGTAAGGCCAAGAGTTCCCTTAGCGCGAATCCATGTTCGATATACTGTACCAGTGTCCGGCGTATCAGTACGTGAACAAGAGATCCGTTTACGTACCATAAAGGTACTAGGCTAAGGGTGGAATGCTTCTCTAGCACAGAGGCACCAGGTGATGAAATCCCAGTCAACCATGCTAGATAACACTCCGGGTTCCTAAAATAGGATGTGTGTGCATGTGAGATGCAGGGGTTTAGATGAAAGTGATGTAAGTGTGTGCAATAAGTTCGCGCAATCTATGATGCCTTCAGGTTTTGTTAGATTAAGTTTGAGTAAATGTGATGAGAAAATAAAGCGTACAAACTAATCACAGCACCAGGATTTTACAAAGGAAATCAGTGATTCCTAAGGTTTCTATTTTGATAATTTAATGATTGAATATGTGATGGAATATTATGATCTGGAAATTTTTAAAACAATTTGATTTTAATTCAATTTACTCAAGGATTTTAAAAGGTTTCAATTCAGATTGTAGATTTACACATCAACATATAACAAATCTTTTCAGAACAAGATGAAATTTTTACAGTAACTTCTCCTTAATTATATAAGATTATAATAAAAATTTCATAGATTTTAAATATGGTTTGCTATTAGTTTTTCAATGTTGAAAGTTTCTGTCCAGATTGTGAATTAACACAGTAACGTATAGCAAATCAATTCAAAACAATATGAAATTTCTATAGTATGTTTACTACAATAAGAAAGGATTACTGTAAAAGTTTCATAAATTTTAAAAATGATTTACTATTAATTTACGATTTTACAAATATCCATCCAGATTATGAATTAACAAAGAAACACATAGTAAATCAAATCCAAATCAGTTTAAACTTTATGAAAACATGTAATTCCAGTAGTAATTATCAAAAAAATATTTTCAGAAGTTTTCATTGCAATTTACTATTTTTATCAGATTTAATACAGCATGCATGATTTTACGTAAAAAATCATAAACAAATATCCAACAGAAACCAAAAATCTTGAAAAATTCACGGGAGATTAGATTAGATTTAATTTGCATCTCATCCAAATTTCACTTTTGAAAACATTATAGAGTTTTTGAAAATTGGTTTTTCCAAAAATACCCCTAGAGTTAAATGAATTTTTAAACCCTTTAAATCAAATCAAGAATTCATAAAGAAATTCGTACTAATTCAAAATCTTACAATTATATTATGTTTAAATTTTCATTGATTTTGGATCTATGTTGACATCTTCTTAAATTCAATCTTTAGAATTTTACCCCTTTGAGGGTAAAGTTCAAAAGGTCAAATTACGGTCAAAACGAAGTCAAAATTCTTCGAAATTCCAGATTTCTACACTTCTTAATGTGCAAAACACTCAGAGATTGAAAAAAACATATTTTGAATAACAATAAGAAAAAATAAAAATAAATCACAAATTCTATCCTAGCATGCTTCTAGTTTAAGATATATGAAAGAGGGTTTTGGAATACCAACCTTGCTAGCTCTCCTTGTCTCTAGGGTAAGTAATCCTCGGATATACGCTTTGTCTTACCCTTTCAATTAGCAAAGAAAACCCCCAAAAAAAAATGTTGCCGCCGATCCGTTCCGCCGTCTTTCACTTTCTCTTAGAGGGAAGGATTGGGAGGTGATTGGGAGAGATAATGGAAGAAGAATATAGGGAAAGGGATTGGAGGGAGTGATTGGAAGAGATAATGGAAGAGAAAAAGATAATGGAAGATAAATCTCTCCTTTTTCTCCTCTCTTTTTATGGATGGGAAGGAAGATATATATAGGGAGAGAAAGAGAGAGAGAGAGATGTGTTGGTGGAGAGCTCATCATGTTGTCCCTCTTAGTGGAGAATCCATCATCATTCTTCTTAGTGGAGGGCCCATCATGTTTCTTAGTGGAGAATCCATCATCATTCTTCTTAGTGGAGGGCCCATCATGTTTCTTAGTGGAGAATCCATCATCATTCTTCTTAGTGGAGGGCCCATCATGTTTCTTAGTGGAGAATCCATCATCATTCTTCTTAGTGGAGGGCCCATCATGTTTCTTAGTGGAGAATCCATCATTATTGTTCTTAGTGGAGGGCCCATCATGTTTCTTTAGTGGAGAATCCATCATTATTGTTCTTCATAAGAGGCCTCACAAGAGGCCCTACTGAGGCCCCACAATGTGGGCCCCACAACGCGGGCCCCACAACGTGGGCCCCACAACGCGGGCCCCACAACGTGGGCCCCACAATGTGGGCCCTCGGTTGATTCGAATTTTAAACAAATGTTCAATGCGGGCCCACCAAACGGGTCCAAATCCTCCCTCGCTTGGATTCTTATGAATAATCTCTCTCAACCTCTCACGGAAAAATGCGAAACATGGCGGAAATGATCGGATGGGGTTTCTCCCAAGCATAGCGAACTTGGGTCCGGTCAAAATGGGGTGTCTACAGATGCCCCTCTTTGGCAGAGCGTGTGTAACACGCGAATGGCAAAGCTGAACAGACGACACATTTTGACTGACCCGAAACCAAAACAAAGCAAATTTTTGGGTTTTCAGTTTTAAAACGATATTCACAAAGATAAAACTCTACTAACAATAGGGAGATAGTCTTTCACCGACTCTTAACTCGGCAACTAAGACATCTCAAAGAGATAGTCTCTCCCTAATACTCATGACTCGACTAATTAATAAAAAACGAACGAACGATTACAAAAACACAAACATTTTTTCTTTTTCTTTTTTTTTTATATATCAGGCTAAGCCAAAGTACACATAACAATTGCTCAAAGAGCACAAACCAAACAAACAAACCAATCACTTCAATTACTCAAAGAGCTTTCATTTTTTTTTTCTTAGAAACCACGTTGCAATTTGTCTAAGACAAGCACAAACTCAAACACTTAAAGAGTTTTTCCTTTTTAGAAACCTGCAAAAATAGGCCAAAGACCAATGTATTGAAACTCGTCCAAAACAAGTTCAAAACCAAACACTCAAAGAGTTTTTCCTTTTTAGAAACCTGCAAAAATAGGCCAAAGACCAATGTATTGAAACTCGTCCAAAACAAGTTCAAAACCAAACACTCAAAGAGTTTTTCCTTTTTAGAAACCTGCAAAAATAGGCCAAAGACCAATGTATTGAAACTCGTCCAAAACAAGTTCAAAACCAAACACTCAAAGAGTTTTTTTTCTTTTTAGAAACCTGCAAAAATAGGCCAAAGACCAATGTATTGAAACTCGTCCAAAACAAGTTCAAAACCAAACACTCAAAGAGTTTTTTTTTTTTTTTTAAATCATGCCGATCAGTCAAAGACTCGACCAAGTATTAGGGTAATCGAATATTCAAGCTAAACTCAAACTTCTAATACCCGAGGCGAGACTAAGTCTCAAGCCCAGCGATAGTTATACAGATCATTGCTGAAAATAAATCTGTGTAACTATCCGAGTAACTCTGACTCCTCTCTTTCAAGGTAGCGAATCACTCCGGATCATGCGGTTCTGCTAAACAGTTCCACGTAAATCCAAATTCGTAGGTCCTGCTAAACAGTCCCCTACAAACCTCTTCGCAGATACACATGACTCCTAACACGTTAGGAAGCTGCACATTGCGGGACGATGATTAGGTAAGTCACCACTTGACATTACACTACTAATCATCTGGGTACTAAGTACCAGAGGCGAGACTAAGTCTCAAGCCTAGCGATAGTTATACAGATCATTACTGAAAATAAATCTGTTTAACTATCCGAGTAACTCTGACTCCTCTCTTTCAAGGTAGCGAATCACTCCGGATCACGCGGTTCTGCTAAACAGTTCCACATAAACCCAAATTCGTAGGTCCTGCTAAACAGTCCCCTACAAACCTCTTCGCAGATACACATGACTCCTAACTCGTTAAGAAGCTGCACATTGCGGAACGATGATTAGGTAAGTCACTACTTGACATTACACTACTAATCATCGGGGTACTAAATACCCGGGAGAAGGAAGAAAAGACCAATCCGTGTAACACAGGATCGGAAATATTTTCCTTATTAAAACATTTCAAAAAGACCAAACCGTGTAACACAGGTTCGATAATTTCCATCTCTATTAAAATCTTTCAAAAGGACCAAACCGTGTAACACAGGTTCGGTAATTTCTATCTCTGTTAAAAACTTTCAAAACGACCAAACTGTGTAACACAGGTTCGGTAATTTCAAACTCTGTTAAAATCTTTCAAAAAGACCAAACCGCGTAACGCAAGTTCGGTAATTTCAAACTCTGTTAAAATCTTTCAAAAGGAATGAAGAATTTACCATCTTTGATCGATTTCACTAATGGGCCAGTCATCTCTTACCAAGAATAACTAGGAGCGCATGATCTTTGCTGAAAGCAAAACTCAAATAGATTGATGAGATTTTCAGGTGCTGACTCTCTTTAACAGGTGAGAAGCATTTTGATGAGGTTTGAAGGATGCAGGAGTAGATTTTATACTCCGCTGGGAATTAAAGTTTCTGAAACTGACTCCAAAAGAAACAATTGGATCAAGGAATTCAACTCAAAGAGCATGTTCAAGCTTCTCTGCTTTCTATTTGCTAAGAATAGATATCCCAGTTATCATTGTGTAATATCTTTTATGACGTAAGTCATAAAAGATGCCCCTAGTATGATGTGCTTCCATGACAAAGTCTTAAGAAGGCAGAACCAAGGTAAGTAGAAAAAATTTGAGTTTGCATGGGTTCTTTCTTTGGTATAGTGGTAAAACCAACTCTACAAAGGCTGAACGTAAGAATTCTTCATTTTGCTCAGTGTTTGAGGCTTTGATGTTTCAGGCAGGTCAGAATAAAAAATCTCTTGCCCTTCTTTGATTCTTAAACCAGGATCTACTTTGAATTTTCTTTTCACTTTGGAAGGTATACACCCATTCTCTCCAGTGCCAAACACTTTTGATTCTAAAAGAAAACAATGATAAACAAGGAACAGACTCCTGAAGACTCTTTCAAAGAAGACTTACAATATTCAAATGATTTGACTAAATTTTGATTCACTCTTAAATCAAATGTATCATTTTTTAATGGTAAGGTCAGCCACTCTCAGAGTAGTCTAAAAAACTATGTCAAGATGGCCTAATTTCCTCCATCGGGATCTCCGTCATGGTTATTACCCCTTTCGGATTGCTCGGTCTTAATGCCCCTAGTTTAAAAAGGTGTCAAAATAAGTCTCGCTGACACTACTCGGATTCCAGGATTCTGCCCTGTGCAGAGGTGGCTTCTCCGTCTCCCTGATTTCTCTCTTCAAAAGAAGTCGTAACTTTTGCTTTCTAAGCTTTCAGTCTGAAAGACCACTTATCTCAACTTTTGCTTGTACTCAAACTTGGGAATTCTACGTAACTGAGGAACTCCTTCTGCTTCTATTCAACTCAACTGTTCATGGGAAGTCTTTGCCCTTGACTGGATTACC
Source organism: Tasmannia lanceolata (assembly GCF_043159265.1). Lineage (NCBI taxonomy): Eukaryota > Viridiplantae > Streptophyta > Magnoliopsida > Canellales > Winteraceae > Tasmannia > Tasmannia lanceolata. Next base: position 6,211,812 of record NW_027518721.1, read on the forward strand.
TCTTCAAGTTTTCAATCCAGCAGACCACTACCCTGACTTTTTGCATAAGCTAACTCTTTTGGCTGTTAACTTAGCAAATGTATATCTCTAGGCCGCCCTTTCGGGTTTTCAACCTAGTGGGTCTTCAGACTCTCATTCTTTTCTTTCTGTTTTTCTTTTCATTCGCCTCGAACCTTTGCTTGTTTCACCAGAAGGACTTTCTAGGTGGGCTTGGGTTCGAAAGGGTTGAATACCTAAGGTTCTAAAGATTTGAACCGAATCTGGTCTAGCCAGACTACCTACGTACCCCAAAGATGGAGGATCAGATCCGCGTAGTTCGCTTTGGGATTTTTCAAAGAATGGTTTAGCATTTAGCTTCAAAATTTTCAAAGGGGATTTTATCCCAATGTTTGACCGAACTTGAATTAATCAAGTTGCCTACGTACCCCTGAAGAGGTGGGGATCAGGTCCGACGTAGTTCGGGTGCATAAATGCCCCGGGTTTATAATGTGTTTGAAAAGAAGTTGTTTTAATTTTGCTTTTGGCCCAAAGGGTTTACAAATGGATTTTAAAATATTAGGATTTTGGCTATAAAAGCTCAAACGATCAAGGATGGCCTCCTGATGTATTTGATGTACAAGCCCTTTTGTTTAAGGTTCAAAGCCTTTGAATTTTTTTTTTTTTTTTGAGGAGTCTGGTGGTTTTCTGGCAAAACTTCAACCACTGTGCTCCACTCCCGTCTCAAAGATCTTGAATTTATGCTCAAGATTCCACAACTCTGTCTGAAAATCTTCTCTCAATATCTCATCAGCTCCACAGGATGCCTGACGCGTATCTCTTTAAAATTTTACTCTTCAACTGGATGTCTAAAGCAGATGAAGTCTTGCTTTGCTCAACGACAGGGCAGTCCCCTGGTTTATCCTTATAGGATCAAGCAAAACTACCTCAAATCCCTCTAAACAGGTTTATCAATTCTTTGCGCTCCTTAGGAGATAAAGTTTTTCCAATCCATCCATCCCGAGTTTCGGATTTCGATACCACTATCAATGGCTTTGATTTCTTCTTTAAGTGGCTATGCTCGACGCGCTTCCTCTCGTTCGACCATCTTTCAGATCTCGAGGTGAATTTCGTTTGCATTCTCATCTGAGAAGGGGGTCTTTAGTTGTTTAAACATTAGATCTAAGAGTGAATCATAGAGTATCAAAGATATGAAATCAACAATTTTATTGAATTGAAGACTGTAAGTACATTGATGATTTTTGACACACCTCATTGGGCTCTTCATCAGTTCTGATAGAAAACAGAATACTGACTCCATATAAGAAAGATTGACAGACATGACTTCTTTTTTTTTCTTTTAACATCCACATGACTGAACTTTTTCAACTTAGAGAGAAGAAAGTTGATGTACGCTCAAAGACAAATCTAAAGATACAGGACACTTCTTCAAAGGTAGTGAACTGACACTGAAAGCTTATAGGTGATACACCTTTCCTCATGATAATGATAACTATAAAGTTCAATCCCGGAGTAGAAATCCCAGAAAAAGCAACTCCACAAGGTCTTGGTTAAATGGGGCAACAAAAGGCTTATGTTGACAATGTGGGTAAAATAATAGACTGCCTAGATCAAGTATGATTGGAAATTGTCAGTCTTTAGAAAGAATGGCCTTTCGCTAAACACAGACTCTTGACTTGGAAGCACACACACTAGATCAATAGTCATGGGATAAAGATTCTGAACAAATAGAGAAAAGAGTAATCTTGAAATACACCAAAGGGTATTTTATTATGAAAATCAAAGAAATATTGTCTATGAAGGTCAAGGAAAAATAGACAGTGATAATATGACCTACATCAACAGGGTTTCAATGAATTCTCAATCCACACCTTGAAGTCTCATTTGAGTATAACTGCTCTTCTTTTTGGGAATGAAAGAGTCAGGAACGATAAACATCCCTAATCAAAATAAATTTCGATCTCAGCAATGATCATGCACTCAAAGAATACAGGTAAGATCAAACTTTCCCATTAATGCTTTCGATATGATCCAAGGGTAAAAGGATACATGATAGATGAACATGGATCAAATGGAAAATCAATGGTTCAGATAATAGACCATGGCCATAAGAATGACAAAAGTAGGGTCAAAGACCAGATCTAAAATCTGAATGATGGATATCAACAACTGTACGATCAATATGATCAGAAATGATAGACCATGGTCATAAGGACAGCAAAAGAGCCATCGGCCAGGTCTCAAGATAAAACAGGTAGACAAAGACAAGGATCTAATCCCACTGAGTGATGTATATATGAGAATCAAGATAAGGCAGACTGACTCCAAAGGATAGCAATCATGCTTAACATGCTTTTGGATAAAATCCAGCAGCATAACGGCTATACGAGGAGGTCAAGGTCCAGACTAAGTAAACTGACTCTAAAGAGTAGCCGTCATGCTCAAAATGTTCTGGATAAAATCCGGCAGCATAACGACTATACAAGGGATCACCCTAGCTCAATCGAAAGGTATGAATAACGGTTACTAGAGAAGGGTGATCAACAGATGGACTAACCAAAGGTGAGAATATACAACAATGGGTCAAACCCTATAATCAACAGATCAAGGGCTAAACCCGGCCAAGGTAATGACGGTCAAAATCCACTGACTAGATCTAGATCTAAATTCGGAATGGATATAACCGACTGAAAGGAATAAGGAATCTCTGACTAAGAGGAGAACCATAATATACATAATCAGTATATATAAGTAAATACACATACACACAAATCCTAACCAGGGGCACCAGCCCTAATTCTAATTTAGCGGAGTCGAGAAAATCTCGACTCAAGACAGACTAATGAGTGTACTAGGACCGTACTGTAGTCATGTAAAATGAACTACCCTAGTCTACAAATGGGGCAAAGCTCCTAACTCTAGGCTTCACATGTGTAAGCAACACATGTTCGACCCTATATGAATGCAATATACACACGGGTACTCCCTAGTTGGGCTTCACTAGGTCAGTAAGTATATATATATAAAACAAAGTAGGGCTCCGGACTCAATCTAATGGGTGCTATGCATATGAAACATACTTAATATGTAGCGCTGGCGCATAGCTTGGAAATAGATTCAACAGTACCATCAGGATGTAATAACATCCCAGTCAGGCACGCATTGAATCTATCCCATGGAGCCAATAATGAAAAACAATGAAAAACAATAAAAGAAATAAAAAAATATGACAATGCATGATGTGCAGTGTGTGAATCCTTTGTTTTAATTACGCACCTACCTGGTGCCCCTGGATTCTAACGATAGAGTTCCCATTTAAAATGATTTTAGCTCAAATTTCTCCAAAGTTAATAAAAATGGCATTTTTAAAGAGTTAGGCAATGTTTCAAGAACTCCCCAGCAGAGTCGCCAGCCTGTGGACCCCGATCCTGAGAGGACGAGTGCGGCGAGGGACGCGAGGTCCCCACAGCAATCCTCTAAGATCTCCACAATGTGAAGGAGAGCTCTGCCAAGGAACTCTCGAAACGGATGCCACCCTCACAGCATAGCACGAGTGGCGATACAAAACGAATGAGATACATCCTGATCAGGAGCCAGGGCTCGAAACCGAGATGTACCTAAAAAGAACTCAGAGTCGCCATCCATGGATAGGCCATGGAACCCTAAAATCAAATCCTCTGTGCAATGGATAACCAGAAATATATATGGGTTCGTGCCTGGTTACGAATGGGGAAGGTCTGAGAGCACCCCCAATTCGCCCGAGTGCAAGCACTTGGTCTCTTATGCCATTTTCATTAATTCCAAAGAAGTTTGAGTAAAAATCATGTGAAATGGGAACAATCCTCAGGAATCGTCTACCTAAGCATGCATTTCCTGAGAATGGAGAAATAAACACGTAAAATGAAATGAAAAATGTGTCACCTAAGCAAAGCTAGGTTATGAGTGACATGCCTAATGGGTGTCTAAGTTTCTGGTGGACACGCACATGCAAGCTACAACCAAAGGTATAGTATCAGTACAAGAAAGTAAGAAAACATATCAAAACATGAGACACAAATCTATGCTATGTATGACGGGACAAGACAAGTCCTAACTCTAATGCAGGACTGGACTCGGACCAGAATGGCCATCCATCCTAGCTGCGCTACGTATCCCGGCCTCGGGAAGAATCGGAGCCCACGTAGTTCGATGCCCTATTCTAAATTATGATGCCTAAGACATCTAGCCCTCTATCCTAGACTCGATCTAAAAGACCGAACCAGTTATTAAAGCTTCTTGTATGATTATTAAAATTCTAGTGAATTGTGGATTTTAGGACACCCTATATGCCCTAACTAATGCAAGTTGATTAGCCTTAGGCTAATGCAGGTGGTTCCTACAATCCTATGTGTAACTAGGCTGTGCAACCTAATGAAAACCACGGGCTGACTATATGCCTAGTCTAGCCATCGGTTCGACTAAATGTCTAACCGATCGACTCGAGGCCTCCTAACTCTAGGGACACTCACACGACAGGACATACCATATCAATACAAATCAAGACAAACTCCTAACTCTAGAACACAACCTAAACAGCTAGGACATACTCCTAACTCTAGAGGAAGATCTTTTTGAAAATGGTTTGAATATTTTTGTAACTTTGAAAAATTTAAAATTTTTATTTTTAAAGGTTTGGCTGGACTTGGGATGTGGATCCCAAGCTGCACTACGTACCTCGTGGAAGAGGATCAAGCCAACGTAGTTCGAAACGAACTCTCTACCTATCAAACACTTACGACAAATCAACTATGCTCTAATAATACTATTATAAGAGCAAATGAGTCAAAGACTCTCTAATGACAGTAACTGGAGAATAAATGAGTCAAAGACTCTCTAATAAAAGCGACTAAAGGATAAACGAGTCAAAGACTCTCTAATAAGAGCAACTGATAACACTGAAATGAGATAACGAAGTCAAAGACTCTCTAATAATACTGCAAATGAAACAGATGAGTCAAAGACTCTCTAAAAACGGAAACACGAGTCAAAGACTCCAATGACACCAACTAAAAGATAAATGAGTCAAAGACTCTCTAAAGGAAAAGAAACACGAGTCAAAGACTCCACTAACATTAACTAAAGGATTAATGAGTAAAGACTCTCTAAAAGAGATAAAAAACACGAGTCAAAGACTCCACTAACACCAACTAAAGGATATATGAGTCAAAGACTTTCTAAAGGAAAAGAAATACGAGTCAAAGACTCCACTAACACCAACTAAAGGATAAATGAGTCAAAGACTCTCTAAAAGAGATGAAAATACGAGTCAAAGACTCCACTAACACCAACTAAAGGATATATGAGTCAAAGACTCTCTAAAGGAAAAGAAATACGAGTCAAAGACTCCACTAATACCAACTAAAGGATAAATGAGTCAAAGACTCTCTAAAAGAGATGAAAATACGAGTCAAAGACTCCACTAACACTAACTAAAGGATATATGAGTCAAAGACTCTCTAAAGGAAAAGAAACACGAGTCAAAGACTCTACTAACACCAACTAAAGGCTAAATGAGTCAAAGACTCTCTAAAGGAAAAGAAACATGAGTCAAAGACTCTACTAACACCAACTAAAGGATAAATGAGTGTAGACACCCCATTTTGACCGGACCCAAGTTCGCTATGCTTGGACGTGTAGACACCCCATTTTGCTCTGCCTTAAGAAATTAGGGTTTTTCCATCGGTTTTCCAATGTCTTTCCTTTCCGCGTCCGTTTGTTACATTTCTAAATATTTTTGGTCGTTTCCGTCATGTTTCGTATTTTTCCGTTGAGTATTGAGAAGGGTTATTCATGAGAATCCGAGCAAAAGATAATGTAGGACCCGCTGGTGTGGGACCCGTTTGTGTGGGACCCGCTAGTGTGGGACCCGTTTGTGTGGGACCCGCTGATGTGGGACCCGCTGGTGTGGGACCCGTTTGTGTGGGACCCGCTGATGTGGGACCCGCTTGTGTGGGACCCGCTGATGTGGGACCCGCTTGTGCGGAACCCACAAAGTGGGACTCACCATTAGCATGACTTAACTTTCTCTACCATTTCCACTAACTTCATTTTTCCCTTTAAAATAACATCATTATCTCCATTACCATTATATATTCCATTATTCCCACCACCATTCCCACCATTACCATTATATATTCCATTATCCCCACCACCATTCCCACCATTACCATTATATATTCCATTATTCCCACCACCATTCCCACCATTACCATTATATATTCCATTATTCTCCACCACACCCACCATTCTCATTATTTATTTCCACCTCTCCACTAAGTTTTTCACTATATAAAGAGAGGTGATGAGAAGGAAAGGAGGAGGAGAAAAAAAAAAGGAGAGAAGGGGAGAAAGAAAATAAGGAGGAGAGAAGGAGAAAAAAAAAAAAGAGAAGGGGAGAAAGAAAATAAGAGAGGGAGTGAAAATAAGAGAGAGAGAGAGGAAAAAAGAAAAAAACAAGGAAGAAAGCGGAAGCGATCGCACATAGCGGGATTTTTGAGTCTTTTTTCGGCTTTTGGATTCGGCGAGGAACTCATCACAGGTAGGTACACTGTTTTCAGAATTTTTTAGAATTATTTGGTATATTTTCGGATTTTTGCATGATTTTTAACGAAGAAAACTAAAAGATATACTAAACAGATTCCAAAAATAATGAAATTTCGTGGGAAAATAATATAATAATGATACATTCTACCATGAATTTGTGAGAATTTTTGGATTTTGTTTGGTATATTATTTTATGCATTCTTTGAAAATTATCAGATTTTGGGAGAATTGTTACTGATGTCAAATCACAGATACAATTCTCCAAATTTTTACAGTAGTCTTAAATTCTATACTTCTTGCTTCTGTAAAATTTTCAAGTGATTTTGATCTTATTTCATATGAGCTGTGGTGTTAATTCATAATCTGGTTTGAAATTTGAAAAATCCAAAAATGATAGTAAATAGTTTTCTAAATTCATGGAAATCTCACAGAATGCTATTTTCACTTATATCTTACTACTGTAGAAATTTCATGGAATTTAGATTTCTATATCTAGTAGTTTCTGTGTTATTTTTGCAATCTGGTCAATTAATTTTTAAATCCAAATTAAATATGAGTTTAATGTAATAATCTGTAAAAATATTCCAGTAAGTTACATCTCATCATATCTTGTTTCTGGAGAAGTTTCAACTCATTTCGAGTTCGTTTGCAACAACTTCACTTGTAAAATCACTCATATGATTAAAATTGATAAAATTCATTGAAAATCCGAAATTAATTGAAAATCATCTTAAAATCTTTAAAGGACCTTAAATTCTGTCACATCTTAATTCCTTAAGAAGGTCTGCTTTGCCTCATTTGTAGAATCCTCTCTGAGGTTGCACCTCAATTTGTGCCTCTGTTAATTAGAGACCAATTTGGTCAATTAGTTGTCTTAGCCTTGCTTCCCCCTTGCAAGGGCAATGATAAGGTTACTTGGAGCCCATCTTTGTGTGTGTTTGGGAGACCCGCCAGGTCTCATTCTCTCGTTAGTCCTCTTTGTGCGCCGTTTGGTTTTGGGAGAACACCCTACTCGGCTTGGCTTCATACCCCTACCCTTATGGGTATTGGGTTGCACATTTGTTGCACCCTAGGGCTAGGTAGCTGTCCGGCCCGGCTTGGTGTTTTACCTCTGCCAAATGTGCAAATTCGTGTTTCCTTTTCTTTTAGAGAGTCTTTGACTCATCTATCCTTTAGTTGGTGTTATTGGAGTCTTTGACTCATGTTTCCATTTCTTTTAGAGAGTCTTTGACTCATTCGTTCTTTTGTTGTATTACTAGGAAGTCTTTGACTCATTGGTTCTTCTGTTGGCGTTATTTGGGAGTCTTTGACTCATTCCTCCTCTAAGTTGTAGTATTAGAGAGTCTCTGACTCATTTGTTCTCCTCTTTAGTGTTGTTAGTTCGGAGTTTCTCCTTTAGAGTTGTTGATTACTTCGCTTTTGATTAGAGGCTAACTCAGTCTTATTAGAGCTTTGCTTGCTTGGGATCTTGGATCGTTTTCTCTCTTCTTGGGACGCTATCTTTCTTGTTGTGGTTTGTCTCTTTGAGACGCTAATTGCTTATTCGGGGTTTCCCCTTTTGCTTTAGGGCTTTGCCCTAGTTTGTGGTATTACTTGCGTGTTCCCTTTAAGATTAAAAATATTTTAAGGTCCTGAGCATTGGAAAAGCTTTAAAATCCAAAAACATTAGAAATTTAAAACTCAAAAACATTTGAAAACTTTAAAAATATCAAAAACATTTGAAAATATAAAAAAACCTTAAAAAATCTGAAGTGTGAGTGTTTCTTTTAGAAGCGTAGTTTGAGAGTTCGTTTCGAACTACGTTGGCTTGATCCTCTTCCGAGGTACGTAGTGCAGCTTGGGATTTACATCCCAAGTCCAGCCAAACTTTTTTGTAAATAACTATTTTAAACCTTCTTAAAAAACCTTTAAAATCTTATTTTCAAAAGATCTTCTTCTAGAGTTAGGAGTTTCTCCTAGATAAAGAGTTTTAGAGTTAGGGTTTTTCTTTTGATAGGTTGTTTGATTGATTGTTTGCTGTGTGCTTGTTTTAGAGTTAGAGGTCTGTCCTAGAGTTATAGGAGCGCCTCCGTCCGGTCAGTCGGCGATCCATATCGCCGAGTGATGACTAGAGTAGGATACGCTAGTCCACCCTTGGTTTTCCGTAGGAAATACAGCCTAGTCACACATAGGTTGTAAGAACCACCTGCATTAGCTTAGGGCTAATCTGCATTTAGTTAGGGCATATAGGGTGTCATAAAATCCACAATTCACTGAAATTTAAATAATCGTACAAGAAACTTTAATAACCGGTTCGGTCTTTTAGATCGAGTCTAGGATAGAAGTCTAGGTGTCTTAGGCATCCTAGCTTAGAATAGGCGCGAAGAACTACGTTGCCTTGATTCTCGTGGAGGCGGGGATACGTAGGCTTCTTTGGATGAATACCAGATCATCTGAGGACTCGGGCTAATCACTTTTTAAAACTGTTGAAACAATCAAATCACTTAGGATTTTCCATGAAATTAGAATTTTAGGAGAACTTTCACTTAGATTGAATCCAAACCAATTAAGAAATCAAGATACACATTTAGGATTCACATTGAAATTAGATCATAGGATGCATGTCACATAGATAGCACATTAAAAGAGAGTTGAATGAGCCATTAAAAATGAATTTAAAAGAGTTAACTTTTGGAATTGAAGACCGATTATCGGGCAGGAATGGTGCATGTGGTGGATAAATCCCCATACCTTCCATTCTTGTAACCAGGTAGCGAGTCTAGATTTCTGGTTAATTATGAGTCCTAGATCCCACATCTAGGTGGCGACTCTGTCAGTCTCTTTTGTGTGGAATTCGGATTGCCTTAGTGATCCCAAGTTCACATAAAAGATGAATTAAAATTAATAATAAAAGGCACACGCCAATCGCGTGGGTACGAGAGAGCAAGAGATAGTGCGTGGCGGCATCTAGCCCTCTATCCTAGACTCGATCTAAAAGACCGAACCAGTTATTAAAGCTTCTTGTATGATTATTAAAATTCTAGTGAATTGTGGATTTTAGGACACCCTATATGCCCTAACTAATGCAAGTTGATTAGCCTTAGGCTAATGCAGGTGGTTCCTACAATCCTATGTGTAACTAGGCTGTGCAACCTAATGAAAACCACGGGCTGACTATATGCCTAGTCTAGCCATCGGTTCGACTAAATGTCTAACCGATCGACTCGAGGCCTCCTAACTCTAGGGACACTCACACGACAGGACATACCATATCAATACAAATCAAGACAAACTCCTAACTCTAGAACACAACCTAAACAGCTAGGACATACTCCTAACTCTAGAGGAAGATCTTTTTGAAAATGGTTTGAATATTTTTGTAACTTTGAAAAATTTAAAATTTTTATTTTTAAAGGTTTGGCTGGACTTGGGATGTGGATCCCAAGCTGCACTACGTACCTCGTGGAAGAGGATCAAGCCAACGTAGTTCGAAACGAACTCTCTACCTATCAAACACTTACGACAAATCAACTATGCTCTAATAATACTATTATAAGAGCAAATGAGTCAAAGACTCTCTAATGACAGTAACTGGAGAATAAATGAGTCAAAGACTCTCTAATAAAAGCGACTAAAGGATAAACGAGTCAAAGACTCTCTAATAAGAGCAACTGATAACACTGAAATGAGATAACGAAGTCAAAGACTCTCTAATAATACTGCAAATGAAACAGATGAGTCAAAGACTCTCTAAAAACGGAAACACGAGTCAAAGACTCCAATGACACCAACTAAAAGATAAATGAGTCAAAGACTCTCTAAAGGAAAAGAAACACGAGTCAAAGACTCCACTAACATTAACTAAAGGATTAATGAGTAAAGACTCTCTAAAAGAGATAAAAAACACGAGTCAAAGACTCCACTAACACCAACTAAAGGATATATGAGTCAAAGACTTTCTAAAGGAAAAGAAATACGAGTCAAAGACTCCACTAACACCAACTAAAGGATAAATGAGTCAAAGACTCTCTAAAAGAGATGAAAATACGAGTCAAAGACTCCACTAACACCAACTAAAGGATATATGAGTCAAAGACTCTCTAAAGGAAAAGAAATACGAGTCAAAGACTCCACTAATACCAACTAAAGGATAAATGAGTCAAAGACTCTCTAAAAGAGATGAAAATACGAGTCAAAGACTCCACTAACACTAACTAAAGGATATATGAGTCAAAGACTCTCTAAAGGAAAAGAAACACGAGTCAAAGACTCTACTAACACCAACTAAAGGCTAAATGAGTCAAAGACTCTCTAAAGGAAAAGAAACATGAGTCAAAGACTCTACTAACACCAACTAAAGGATAAATGAGTCAAAGACTCTCTAAAAGAGATGAAAACACGAGTCAAAGACTCTACTAACACCAACTAAAGGATATATGAGTCAAAGACTCTCTAAAGGAAAAGAAACACGAGTCAAAGACTCTACTAACACCAACTAAAGGATAAATGAGTCAAAGACTCTCTAAAAGAGATGAAAACACGAGTCAAATCAGATAATATAAGATTGAAAATCTGTGATCAAGATGAGATGAGATAGCATAAGATTGCTTTCAACGGATGGATCATGAATGACTAATCCTATGAGATCTTTGGAAATGAATGGGATTTACATCCTAACCCCAAAGGAAAAGTTTTTTAATCTTCGCACATTTTATCAGTGTTACCTGAAGGCATCAACCCTAACCATAATCTAGCGGAGTGGAGAGAGGATCTCGACTCATGACTTTGTTTGTGTACCTAGGACCGATCGTAGCCATTGGAAGATGGACTACGGCCTAATCTAGACACAAATGGGTAGGATATCCTAAACTAGGCTCACACACGTGATGCACATGTGTTCGTATACTACATGCATGTGTGGGTTAATCTAGGGGTAAGGCCAAGAGTTCCCTTAGCGCGAATCCATGTTCGATATACTGTACCAGTGTCCGGCGTATCAGTACGTGAACAAGAGATCCGTTTACGTACCATAAAGGTACTAGGCTAAGGGTGGAATGCTTCTCTAGCACAGAGGCACCAGGTGATGAAATCCCAGTCAACCATGCTAGATAACACTCCGGGTTCCTAAAATAGGATGTGTGTGCATGTGAGATGCAGGGGTTTAGATGAAAGTGATGTAAGTGTGTGCAATAAGTTCGCGCAATCTATGATGCCTTCAGGTTTTGTTAGATTAAGTTTGAGTAAATGTGATGAGAAAATAAAGCGTACAAACTAATCACAGCACCAGGATTTTACAAAGGAAATCAGTGATTCCTAAGGTTTCTATTTTGATAATTTAATGATTGAATATGTGATGGAATATTATGATCTGGAAATTTTTAAAACAATTTGATTTTAATTCAATTTACTCAAGGATTTTAAAAGGTTTCAATTCAGATTGTAGATTTACACATCAACATATAACAAATCTTTTCAGAACAAGATGAAATTTTTACAGTAACTTCTCCTTAATTATATAAGATTATAATAAAAATTTCATAGATTTTAAATATGGTTTGCTATTAGTTTTTCAATGTTGAAAGTTTCTGTCCAGATTGTGAATTAACACAGTAACGTATAGCAAATCAATTCAAAACAATATGAAATTTCTATAGTATGTTTACTACAATAAGAAAGGATTACTGTAAAAGTTTCATAAATTTTAAAAATGATTTACTATTAATTTACGATTTTACAAATATCCATCCAGATTATGAATTAACAAAGAAACACATAGTAAATCAAATCCAAATCAGTTTAAACTTTATGAAAACATGTAATTCCAGTAGTAATTATCAAAAAAATATTTTCAGAAGTTTTCATTGCAATTTACTATTTTTATCAGATTTAATACAGCATGCATGATTTTACGTAAAAAATCATAAACAAATATCCAACAGAAACCAAAAATCTTGAAAAATTCACGGGAGATTAGATTAGATTTAATTTGCATCTCATCCAAATTTCACTTTTGAAAACATTATAGAGTTTTTGAAAATTGGTTTTTCCAAAAATACCCCTAGAGTTAAATGAATTTTTAAACCCTTTAAATCAAATCAAGAATTCATAAAGAAATTCGTACTAATTCAAAATCTTACAATTATATTATGTTTAAATTTTCATTGATTTTGGATCTATGTTGACATCTTCTTAAATTCAATCTTTAGAATTTTACCCCTTTGAGGGTAAAGTTCAAAAGGTCAAATTACGGTCAAAACGAAGTCAAAATTCTTCGAAATTCCAGATTTCTACACTTCTTAATGTGCAAAACACTCAGAGATTGAAAAAAACATATTTTGAATAACAATAAGAAAAAATAAAAATAAATCACAAATTCTATCCTAGCATGCTTCTAGTTTAAGATATATGAAAGAGGGTTTTGGAATACCAACCTTGCTAGCTCTCCTTGTCTCTAGGGTAAGTAATCCTCGGATATACGCTTTGTCTTACCCTTTCAATTAGCAAAGAAAACCCCCAAAAAAAAATGTTGCCGCCGATCCGTTCCGCCGTCTTTCACTTTCTCTTAGAGGGAAGGATTGGGAGGTGATTGGGAGAGATAATGGAAGAAGAATATAGGGAAAGGGATTGGAGGGAGTGATTGGAAGAGATAATGGAAGAGAAAAAGATAATGGAAGATAAATCTCTCCTTTTTCTCCTCTCTTTTTATGGATGGGAAGGAAGATATATATAGGGAGAGAAAGAGAGAGAGAGAGATGTGTTGGTGGAGAGCTCATCATGTTGTCCCTCTTAGTGGAGAATCCATCATCATTCTTCTTAGTGGAGGGCCCATCATGTTTCTTAGTGGAGAATCCATCATCATTCTTCTTAGTGGAGGGCCCATCATGTTTCTTAGTGGAGAATCCATCATCATTCTTCTTAGTGGAGGGCCCATCATGTTTCTTAGTGGAGAATCCATCATCATTCTTCTTAGTGGAGGGCCCATCATGTTTCTTAGTGGAGAATCCATCATCATTCTTCTTAGTGGAGGGCCCATCATGTTTCTTAGTGGAGAATCCATCATTATTGTTCTTAGTGGAGGGCCCATCATGTTTCTTTAGTGGAGAATCCATCATTATTGTTCTTCATAAGAGGCCTCACAAGAGGCCCTACTGAGGCCCCACAATGTGGGCCCCACAACGCGGGCCCCACAACGTGGGCCCCACAACGCGGGCCCCACAACGTGGGCCCCACAATGTGGGCCCTCGGTTGATTCGAATTTTAAACAAATGTTCAATGCGGGCCCACCAAACGGGTCCAAATCCTCCCTCGCTTGGATTCTTATGAATAATCTCTCTCAACCTCTCACGGAAAAATGCGAAACATGGCGGAAATGATCGGATGGGGTTTCTCCCAAGCATAGCGAACTTGGGTCCGGTCAAAATGGGGTGTCTACAAAGACGCTTATCTGGAATCAAATAAGTGAAGTTTGGCTTTTGGTTGTTTCGAGAGACTAATCCAAAAACGGCAACAGTGAGAACGTCTCACGTATGACTTCAACAAAACAACTAAAAAACGTAAAAACGTGAGTTGAGTTGGGTTCTATGGCTTGGAGAAAATAAGGAATAAGAGAGGCTCGTGTACGACTTCAAGAAAAATGAGTGGATTCTTGGGCACTTTTCTTGTAAAGGGAAAAGTGAAGAAGAGATTTTTTGAGTTCAAGAAGAAGAAGCAAGGCTATTCTAGGGAGCATTGGTGCTTGGATCCTAGATGGCGTAGAGTTTGTTTCTCTTGTAATCCGGAGAAAGCTTTCGACTTTGTAATCTGCTAAGTGCTTCTTGTAACCTTTATTTTCACATAGTGAAATCTTTTGAATTCTTCTCCCGTGGACGTAACCATACACATCGTGTGGTGAACCACGTAAAATCTTGTGTGCTTTCTTGTGGTTTGTCTTGCACTTTATTTATTTGTTCTTGCAAATCTACTTCGGGAACGTTGCGTAGAATTATACATAATATCGGAAACACACTTTCGTGTTCGGATTGTTAACTTCTCACCGCGGAGGGCTATTTAGAGCTCCAATTCCGCAATAAGTGGTATTAGAGCTTTGGTTCTACAATGGCGGTTACTGTTTCTAGTGCAAAGTTTAAAGTAGAAAGGTTGGACGAGAAGAACAATTTTAATTTGTGGCAAGTCAATGTTCGTGATTTGTTGATTCAACAAAATTACATAAAGCACTGTTAGGGAAGGCGAAGAAGCCGGTATGTCAGATGATGATTGGGATGGCATGGATTTGAAGGCTATGAGCTCTATTCGCTTGTCTTTGGGAAAAGATGTTAAATACCATGTCATGTATGAGAAATCTACGGCTAATCTGTGGTGGAAACTTAAGAGTTTGTACATGACAAAGTCGCTTACAACAAGGTTGTATTTGAAACAACAATTATACACCTTGAAGATGAAGGAATGAACTGAAGTGATGAAACACTGGAATGCCTATAATAAGATAATTTGTCACTTATTGAACATTGATGTGAAAATTGATGATGATGTTAGCCCAAGGGTTCAACAAGTACTCCCATTGACATGTTTTGATGATTAACAAACTCAATTTGTTATAAAAAGGTTTTTATGTACTAATGATTTCCATTGGTTAAGTGACTATGTTCATAGCATTAGTACCTTCAAGATTGCACAACAAATGGCAAATCAAAGCAAGAGGAGACCAATACAAAGGCAAGACAAAGTCATTTAAGAACAAGGTTGAATTCAAGACCAACAAGGATGGAAATCAACTCAAATGCTCAAGCTAGGCTCAAGCATCAAAAGGGTTGATTGAAGACAAGTCAAAGCTTCTAAAAAGTGCCAACAAGATTGAAGATCAAGCTATTTTAGAATGCATATGGTCTATCATGTATAGTCTAGGTCAAAGGCACAAAATGGAGTTTAAACCAACCATAAATCAAACTTAAATGGTTAGTGAATGTTCATGGTGGTGTCCTCACATATTTGGACCCACATGACATTGCGTTTAACATGCTAAAATTAAGTTCTAAAAGCCCAAAGAAAATCAACAACTCAAACAGGAAAATCTGCTGAAAATAGGCTTCTCGGAGCTCCGAGAAAATTCTCAGGGTTAAATTTTTTAATACGCAACGGTCCACTCGAACTCCGAGCACGGACTCCGAGAAGACCGTTGGGGACTCAATAAAGGCATATTTGACTCTCCTCTATATATATGAACCTTGGGAGCTTTGTGAACCAACTTAATGAGTTAACCTAACATTCTAAGAGCATTCAAAGGCATTTATACTCATTTTTCTTAAGATTTTCACTCTCCTACTCTCTCTTGTGCTTTGACCTTAGATCATTCTTGAGAGACCTTAAGCTTTTCACTTGTTCATCTTTTTCTTGTGAGAGTGAGTGCTTCCTACTTGTAATCAGCCTACTAAGAGGCAAGTGAGCTAAACCCTTTTTTCTCTTCATTGTATTTGGCAATAAAGGGCGCCGTAGAAGATCCTTGGAGCTCGGATTGTACAAGGCGAAAGGAACACCGTATTTAAGTTCCTTGGAGAAGATAATGGAAACCTCAAGGAGCCAAACTTGGGAAGAGTGGAGTAGGTCTTGGATTAAGACCGAACCACTATAAAAATCCTTGTGTCAAGCCTCTTTGTCTCTTCACCCCTTCTCTTGTGGGAAGCTCTTTACTTTTGCCTTGAAACTTAATTTCTATTTTCTAAAACTAGTGAATACAAAGTTTTTAAATTCCTAATATTTGAAAAGAATCTCAATTCACCCCCTTCTTGGGTTGCTAAGTGGAATTTCACTGGGTATTAGAGCATAGGCTCTTATATAAGATTTCTCTTGAAAACCTACAATGGAAAGATCCAAATGTCAACCTATTCTCAAAGTAGTGAGGGGCAATCCACTACTAGACCTCCATTCTTCAATGGCTTAAATTATCTCTATTGGAAAGCTAGGATGAGAGTCTTTTTAAAATCCTTAGATTTTGAAGTATGGAGAAGCATTCAAAATGGATATAAGGAACCTAGCATTGACATGGAACTACGAGATGACATTGAAAAGAAAGAATCCACCATTAATGCTAAGGCTATGAATGCCTTGATTTGTGCCTTATCTCCCGAGGAGTTCAACTGAGTTTCGACTCTTGAATCCTCTAAGGAGATATGGGATATGCTTGAAGTAGCCCATGAAGGGACAAATCAAGTCAAGGAGTCCAAGATGAACCTTCTCTTGAGAGATTATGAACTCTTCATGATGAACCCAAATGAAACAATAGCCGAAATGCACACTAGGTTTACCAATATAACAAATGGCTTAAAATCTCTAGAAAAACAAATGTCAAACAAGGAATTAGTTACTAAAATTCTTAGGTCTTTACCTAAAGAATGGGACCCTAAAGTGACTGCCATTGAAGAAGCAAAAGATGTGTCTAAAATGGGATTAGAAGACTTGATAGGATCATTAATCACTTTTGAAATAGTTCAAAAAGGAAGAGACACATTAACTAAACATAAAAAAGACATTAAAAAGAAAGAGAAAGGAATAGCTTTCAAAGCAAGAATTGAAAGTGAAAAGGAAAGTGAAGAAGACTTACAAGATGATGATCTTGCACTCTTCACAAGGAGATTTAAGAAATCCCTCAAGTTCAAAAGAGGAGGAAGCACAAGCCAAGGTAGAAATCGGCCTACAACCAAAGAAGAGATGCGTTGCTACAATTGTAGGAAGATTGGGCATATTAGGCCAAATTGTCTACTCAACCAAAATGATGACAAGAACAAAAGGAAGAAAAGTGTTGGCAAGAAGGCTCTATGTGTGGCTTGGGACGAAGGGAGTGCTTCATCCTGGAATGAGTCAAATAGAAAAGATGAAGATGACCTTTGCTTCATGGGACTAGCCGAAGTGACACAAGACATCTCCATTTCTGAGGTAAATGAACTTGATGATATTGAGCATGAATTTTTAAATGATGAATTGTTTATTGCTTGTGAAAAACTTCATGAAAACTTGGATTTGCAACTTGCCAAAAATAAAATCATGAAAAAATCTTTGCAAGATATAACTAGAGATTTTGGTTTCTTGAAAAAGGAACTTGATTTGCAAACCAACACAAGTGAAAATTTGATTTTGGAAAACAAAGCCTTGAATGAAGAAATTGATACGCTAATTTTTGAAAACAAGAGTTTAAAAGAGGAAAATGAAAAACTTGATTCGAAATGCAAGGAACTAGATCTAACTTTTAGAAAATTCTCATGTAGAAAGAACAAGTTGGATGAGATTTTTGAAAACAAGCTTGTCTGTTTAGAAAAAGTTGGTCTTGGATACCAAACATTTTCCAAAGGAGAAGCCTCATTCAAGAATAAGTTTGTAAAGTATTCTTCTCATATGCATGCTAGCTCTAGCTCTAGTTCATTTGCTCCTACTTGTTACTATTGTGGTAGAGTACGGCACTTAAGATTTGCATGTAATGTTAAGAAATCTAAAACCTCTAACTTTGTTTGGATTAGAAAAGATGAGCTTTATGATATTGCTAACCTTGAAGGACCCAAGAAAAGGTGGGTACCTAAAGATTCAACTTGAGTTTCGATTTTTGTAGGTGTGCTTGAAAGGAAAGCCCTCAAAGGACAAATAGTTTTGGGATAGTGGTTGCTCAAGGCATATGACGGTAGATGTAACCAAGTTCGCCTTCGTCACCATGAGCCACCAAGGAAATGTCACCTTTGGGGATGTGTGGGACCCGATCCCGCGAGAGGGGCGTGGTGGCGCGAGAGCCGCCACGCACTATCTCTTGGTCTCTCGTACCCACGCGATTGGCGTGTGCCTTTTATTATTAATTTTAATTCATCTTTTATGTGAACTTGGGATCACTAAGGCAATCCGAATTCCACACAAAAGAGACTGACAGAGTCGCCACCTAGATGTGGGATCTAGGACCCATAATTAACCAGAAATCTAGACTCGCTACCTGGTTACAAGAATGGAAGGTATGGGGATTTATCCACCACATGCACCATTCCTGCCCGATAATCGGTCTTCAATTCCAAAAGTTAACTCTTTTAAATTCATTTTTAATGGCTCATTCAACTCTCTGTTAATGTGCTATCTATGTGACATGCATCCTATGATCTAATTTCAATGTGAATCCTAAATGTGTATCTTGATTTCTTAATTGGTTTGGATTCAATCTAAGTGAAAGTTCTCCTAAAATTCTAATTTCATGGAAAATCCTAAGTGATTTGATTGTTTCAACAGTTTTAAAAGTGATTAGCCCGAGTCCTCAGATGATCTGGTATTCATCCAAAGAAGCCTACGTATCCCCGCCTCCACGAGAATCAAGGCAACGTAGTTCTTCGTGCCTATTCTAAGTTATGATGCCTAAGACACCTAGCCCTCTATCCTAAACTCGATCTAAAAGACCGGACCAATTATTAAAGTTTATTGTACGATTATTTAAATTCCAGTGAATTGTGAATTTTAGGACACCCTATATGCCCTAACTAAATGCAGATTAGCCCTACGCTGATGCAGGTGGTTCTTACAACCTATGTGTGACTAGGCTGTATTTCCTAAGGAAAACCAAGGGTGGACTAGCGTATCCTACTCTAGTCATCACTCGGCGATGTGGATCGCCAACTGACCGGACGGAGGCGCTCCTATAACTCTAGGACAGACCTCTAACTCTAAAACAAGCACACAGCAAACAATCAATCAAACAACCTATCAAAAGAAAAACCCTAACTCTAAAATTCTCTATCGAGGAGAAACTCCTAACTCTAGAGGAAGGTCTTTTGAAAACAATATTTTAAAGGTTTTTGAAGAAGGTTTAAAACGTTTATTTACAAAAAAAGTTTGGCTGGACTTGGGATGTAAATCCCAAGCTGCACTACGTACCTCGGAAGAGGATCAAGCCAACGTAGTTCGAAACGAACTCTCAAACTACGCTTCTAAAAGAAACACTCAACACTTTAGATTTTTTTAAGGTTTTTGATGTTTTCAAATGTTTTTTTTGAGTTTTAAATTTCTAATGTTTTTGGATTTTAAAGCTTTTCCAATGCTCAGGACCTTAAAATATTTTTAATCTTAAAGGGAACACGCAAGTAATACCACAAACTAGGGCAAAGCCCTAAAGCAAAAGGGGAAACCCCGAATAAGCAATTAGCGTCTCAAAGAGACAAACCACAACAAGAAAGATAGCGTCCCAAGAAGAGAGAAAACGATCCAAGATCCCAAGCAAGCAAAGCTCTAATAAGACTGAGTTAGCCTCTAATCAAAAGCGAAGTAATCAACAACTCTAAAGGAGAAACTCCGAACTAACAACACTAAAGAGGGGAACAAATGAGTCAGAGACTCTCTAATACTACAACTTAGAGGAGGAATGAGTCAAAGACTCCCAAATAACGCCAACAGAAGAACCAATGAGTCAAAGACTTCCTAGTAATACAACAAAAGAACGAATGAGTCAAAGACTCTCTAAAAGAAATGGAAACATGAGTCAAAGACTCCAATAACACCAACTAAAGGATAGATGAGTCAAAGACTCTCTAAAAGAAAAGGAAACACGAATTTGCACATTTGGCAGAGGTAAAACACCAAGCCGGGCCGGACAGCTACCTAGCCCTAGGGTGCAACAAATGTGCAACCCAATACCCATAAGGGTAGGGGTATGAAGCCAAGCCGAGTAGGGTGTTCTCCCAAAACCAAACGGCGCAAAAAGAGGACTAACGAGAGAATGAGACCTGGCGGGTCTCCCAAACACACACAAAGATGGGCTCCAAGTAACCTTATCATTGCCCTTGCAAGGGGGAAGCAAGGCTAAGACAACTAATTGACCAAATTGGTCTCTAATTAACAGAGGCACAAATTGAGGTGCAACCTCAGAGAGGATTCTACAAATGAGGCAAAGCAGACCTTCTTAAGGAATTAAGATGTGACAGAATTTAAGGTCCTTTAGAGATTTTAAGATGATTTTCAATTAATTTCGGATTCTCAATGAATTTTATCAATTTTAATCATATGAGTGATTTTACAAGTGAAGTTGTTGCAAACGAACTCGAAATGAATCAAAATTTCTACAGCAGTAAGATGGGTATCCATGCAGCTTACGGGATGAATTTTGTGGATTTGTACATTAAGCTCATATTTAATTTTGATTTAACAACAATAAGACCAGATTGCAAAAATAACACAGAAACTACTAGAAATAGAAATCTAAATTCCATGAAATTTCTACATTAGTAAGATATAAGTGAAAATAGCATGCTGTAAGATTTCCATGAATTTAGAAAACTATTTACTATCAGTTTCGGATTTTTTAAATTTCAAACCAGATTATGAATTAACACTACAGCTCATATGAAACAAGATCAAAATCACTTGAAAATTTTACAGAAGCAAGAAGTATAGAATTTAAGACTACTGTAAAAATTTGGAGAATTGTATCTGTGATTTGACATCAGTAACAATTCTCCCAAGATCTGATAAATTTCAAAGAATGCATAAAATAATATACCAAACAAAATCCAAAAATTCTCACAAATTCATGGTAGAATGTATCATTATCATATTATTTTCCCACGAAATTTCATTATTTGTGGAATCTGTTTAGTATATCTTTTAGTTTTATTCGTTAAAAATCATGCAAAAATCCGAAAATATACCAAATAATTCTAAAAAATTCCGAAAATAGTGTACCTACCTGTGATGAGTTCCTCGCCGAATCCAAGAGCCGAAGAAATCCAAAAATCCGGCCGACGTGCAATCCGCTCCGCTTCCTTCTTTGTTTTTATATTTTCCTCTCTCTCTTTCTCTCTTATTTTCTCTCCCTCTCTTCTTCTTCTTTTTCCTTCTCCTCTTTTTTTTTCTCTTCTTTTTTTTTCTCCCCTCTTCCTTCTCTCCTTTTTTTTTTCTCTCCCCTCCTTTCCTTCTCATCACCTCTCTTTATATAGTGAAAAACTTAGTGGAGAGGTGGAAATAAATAATGAGAATGGTGGGTGTGGTGGAGAATAATGGAATATATAATGGTAATGGTGGGAATGGTGGTGGGAATAATGGAATATATAATGGTAATGGTGGGAATGGTGGTGGGGATAATGGAATATATAATGGTAATGGTGGGAATGGTGGTGGGGATAATGGAATATATAATGGTAATGGTGGGAATGGTGGTGGGAATAATGGAATATATAATGGTAATGGAGATAATGATGTTATTTTAAAGGGAAAAATGAAGTTAGTGGAAATGGTAGAGAAAGTTAAGTCATGCTAATGGTGAGTCCCACTTTGTGGGTTCCGCACAAGCGGGTCCCACATCAGCGGGTCCCACACAAGCAGGTCCCACATCAGCGGGTCCCACACAAACGGGTCCCACACCAGCGGGTCCCACATCAGCGGGTCCCACACAAACGGGTCCCACACTAGCGGGTCCCACACAAACGGGTCCCACACCAGCGGGTCCCACATTCTCTTTTGCTCGGATTCTCATGAATAACCCTTCTCAATACTCAACGGAACAATACGAAACATGACGGAAACGACCAAAAATATTTAGAAATGTAACAAACGGACGCGGGAAGGAAGGACATTGGAAAACCGATGGAAAAAAACCTAATTTCTTAAGGCAGAGCAAAATGGGGTGTCTACACGCCCAAGCATAGCGAACTTGGGTCCGGTCAAAATGGGGTGTCTACAGATGCCCCTCTTTGGCAAAGCCTGTGTAACACGCGAATGGCAAAGCTGAACAGACGACACATTTTGGCTGACCCGAAAGCAAAGCAATTTTTTGGGTTTTCGGGTTCTAAGGATGGTATTCACAAGGATAAAACTCTACCAACAATAGAGAGATAGCCTCTCACTAACTCTTAACTCGGCAACTAAGACATCTCAAAGAGATAGTCTCTCCCTAATACTCATGACTCAACTATCTAAAACAAATACGCAAGGGCTCTATTAAAGCAAACACAAACACACTCTTTTTAACAACAAAGCTTTAAGAAAACTAACACAATGAAATTATTTTTAGAGAATGTAGACCATTATCAATGCAAATATAAATCAATCACCCGAACAAATGTGAAACAATCACTCAAAGAGTCGGTAACACTCTGGGAGTTTCAAAACAATCACCCAAAGAGTCTGTAACACTCTGAGAGTCTCAAAACAATCACTCAAAGAGTCTGTAACACTCTGAGAGTTTCAAAACAATACAGAAATCTTTATACTCAAAGAGCCCTAACTACCCAAAGAGTCTCTAACACTCAAAGGGTCTCAACTACTCAAAGAGTCTCAAACGCACACGAAAAACCTTTATACTCGAAAGAGTCTCAACTACATAGAGAAACCTTTATACTCAAAGAGCCTCAACTACCCGAAGAGTCTGTAACACTCAAAGGGTCTCAACTACTCAAAGAGTCTCAAACACATCAAAGAAACTTTTATACTCAAAGAGCCTCAACTACCCGAAGAGTCTGTAACACTCAAAGGGTCTCAACTACTCAAAGAGTCTCAAATACATCAAAAACTATTTATACTCAAAGAGTCTCAACTACCCGAAGAGTCTGTAACACTCAAAGGGTCTCAACTACTCAAAGAGTCTCAAATACATCAAAAACTATTTATACTCAAAGAGTCTCAACTACCCGAAGAGTCTGTAACACTCAAAGGGTCCCAACTACTCAAAGAGTCTCAAACCAACACAAAACATTTATACTCAAGGAGTCTCAACTACCCGAAGAGTCTGTAACACTCAAAGGGTCTCAACTACTCAAAGAGTCTCAAATCAACACAAAAACATTTATACTCAAAGAGTCTCAACTACCCGAAGAGTCTGTAACACTCGAAGGGTCTCAACTACTCAAAGAGTCTCAAATCAACACAAAATATTTATACTCAAAGAGTCTCAACTACCCGAAGAGTCTGTAACACTCGAAGGGTCTCAACTACTCAAAGAGTCTCAAATCAACACAAAACATTTATACTCAAAGAGTCTCAACTACCCGAAGAGTCTGTAACACTCGAAGGGTCTCAACTACTCAAAGAGTCTCAAATCAACACAAAACATTTATACTCAAAGAGTCTCAACTACCCGAAGAGTCTGTAACACTCAAAGGGTCTCAACTACTCAAAGAGTCTCAAATCAACACAAAACATTTATACTCAAAGAGTCTCAACTACCCGAAGAGTCTGTAACACTCAAAGGGTCTCAACTACTCAACGAGTCTCAAATCAACACAAAACATTTATACTCAAAGAGTCTCAACTACCCGAAGAGTCTGTAACACTCAAAGGGTCTCAACTACTCAAAGAGTCTCAAATCAACACAAAACATTTATACTCAAAGAGTCTCAACTACCCGAAGAGTCTGTAACACTCAAAGGGTCTCAACTACTCAAAGAGTCTCAAAACAAATCAAAACATTTATACTCAGAGAGTCTCAACTACCCGAAGAGTCTGTAACACTCAAAGGGCCTTAACTACTCAAAGAGTCTCAAATCAACACAAAAATATTTATCGATCTTATATCGAGTTCATTGATAGCATAGCGATCTCCTGCCGAGAATAAATGGGAGTGCATGATCTTTGCTGAAAGCAAAACTCAAGTAGATTGATGAGATTTTTAGGTGCTGACTCTCTTTAACAGATGAAAAGCATTCTAATGAGGTTTGAAGGATGCAGGAGTAGATTATATACCCCGCTGGGAGTTGAAGTTTATGAAACTTTGACTCCAAAAGAAACAACTTGATCAAGGAATTCAACTCAAAGAGTATGTTCAAGCTTCTCTGGTTTCTATTTGCTAAGAATAGATATCCCAGTTATCATTGTGTAATATCTTTTATGACGCAAGTCATAAAAGATGCCCCTAGTATGATGTGCTTCCATGACAAGGTTTTAAGAAAGCAGAATTCTTTGGTATAATGGTAAGACCACCTTCACAAAGGCTGAACGTAAGAGTTCTTCATTTTGCTCAGTGCTTGAGGCTTTGATGTTTCAGGCAGGTCTGAATAACAAATCTCTTGCCCTTCTTTGATTCTTAAACCAGGATCTACTCTAGATTTTTCTTTACATTTCGGAAGGTGTACACCCATTCTCTCCAGTGCCAAACACTTTTGATTCTAAAAGAAAACAATGAGAAACAAGGAACAGACTCCTGAGGACTCTTTCAAAGAAGACTTACAATATTCATGGGACTTGACTAAATTTTGATTCACTCTTAAATCAAATGTGTTATTTTTAAATGGTAAGGTCAGCCACTCTTAGAGTAGTCTAAAAAACCATGCCAAAAGGCTCTAGTTTCCTCCATCAGGACATCCGTCATGGTTATACCCCTTCGGATTGCTCGGTTTTAATGCCCCTAGTTTAAAAAGGTGTCAAAGTAAGCCTTGCTGACACTATTCGGATTCCAGGATCCTGCCCTATAGAGGTTGCTTCTCGGTCTCCTTGATTTGTCTTTTCGGAAGAAGTCAAAATTAATGTCTTCCAAGTTTTCAGTCTAAAAGACCACTTATCTCAACTTTTGCTTTCCAAGCTTTCAGTCTAAAAGACTACTTATCTCAATTTTTGCTTGTACTCAAACTTGGGAATTCTACGTAACTGAGGACCTCCTTCTGCTTCTATTCAACTCAACTTTTCATGGGAAGTATTTGCCTCTGACTAGATTGTCTCTTCAAGTTTTCAATTCAGCATACCACTACCCTTACCTTCTGATAAGTCAATCATTTTGCTTGTTGACTTAGCAAGAAAAACGACTTTCACCTTTCTCTAGGCCGCCCTTTCGGGTTTTCAACCTAGCGGATCTTCAGACTCTCATTCTTTTCTTTCTGTTTTTCTTTTCATTCGCCTCGAACCTTTACTTGTTTCACCAGAAGGACTTTCTAGGTGGGCTCGGGTTCAAAAGGGTTGAATACCTAAGGTTCTAAGGATTTGGACCGAATCTGGTCTAGCCAGACTACCTACGTACCCCAAAAATGGAGGATCAGGTCCGCGTAGTTCGCTTAAGGATTTTTCAAAGAATGGTTTAGCATTTAGCTTCAAAATTTTGAAAAGGGATTTTATCCCAAGGTTTGACCGAACCTGAATTAATCAAGTTGCCTACGTACCCCTGAAGAAATGGGGATCAGGTCCGACGTAGTTCGGGTGCATAAATGCCCCGGGTTTATAATGTGTTTGAAAAGAAACATTGGCTTTAAATTGTTGGCCCAAAGGGTTCTCAAAAGGATTTTAAAACGTTACGATTTTGGCTATAAAAGTTCAAACGCCCAAGGATGGCCTCCTGATGTATTTGATGTATAAGCTCTTTTGCTTAAGGTTCAAAGGCTTAAAAAATTTTCTAGGAGTCTGACGGCATGTCAGGCAAAACTTCAACCACTGTGCTCCACTCTCATCTCAAAGATCTTGGATTTATGCTCAAGATTCCACCACTCCTTGTCCGAAAATCTTCTCTCAGTATTTCATCAGCTCCACAGGATGTCTGATGCTTATCTCTTTAAAATTTTACTCTTCAACTGGATGTCTAAAGCAGATGAAGTCTTGCTTTGCTCAACGACAGGGCATTCCCCTGGTTTATCCTTATAGGATCAAGCAAGACTACCTCAAACCCCTCTAAACAGGTTTATCAATTCTTTGCGTTCCTTAGGAGATAAAGTTTTTCCAATCCATTTCTCCCGAGTTTCGAATTTCGATACCACTATCAATGGCTTCGATTTCTTCTTCAAGTGGCTATGCTCGACGCTCTTCCTCTCGTTTGACCATCTTTCAAATCTCGAGGGGAATTTCGTCTGCATTCTCATCCGAGAAGGGGGTCTTGTAGTTGTTTTAAACATTTAATCCAAGAGTGAATCATAAAAAATTGAAGATACAGACTCAAATGCTTTATTGAATTGAAATACTTTGAAGTACATAGATGACTTTGAACGCGCCTCAGTAGGCTCTACATTGAATTTAATCAAAAAGCTAAACACCGACTCTGAACGAGAAAGACTGATTGACATGACACATTTTCTTTTCTTTTTTTAACATCAACATAACTAAACTTTTCCAACTTCGAGAGAAGAAAGTTGATGTACACTCAATGAAAGACAAATCTAAAGACACAGGACACTTCTTCAAAGGTAGTGAACCGGCACTGAAAGTTTATAGGTGATACACCTTTCTTCATGATAATGATAATTACAAAGTTCGATCCCGAAGTAGGAATCCCAGAAAAGGCAACTCCACAAGGTCTAGGTTAAATGGGGCAACAAAAGGCTTATGCTGACAATGTGGGTAAAGCAATAGACTGATGTATCGAATGAATTCAGAAATGGTCAGTCTTTTGGAAGAGGGGCTTTTTGTTGAACACAGACTTTTGACTTAGAAGCAATCACACTATCTCAATAGTCATGGGATAAAAATTCTAAACAAATAGAGAAAAGAGTAATCTTGAAATACATCAACGGGTATGTTAATTTGGAAAGAATCCTCAATCTATTCCTTAAGGTGTTCTTTGGATATAACCGTTCTTCTTTTGGGAATGAAAGAGTCAGGAACGATAAACATCCCTAATCAAAATAAGTTTCGATCTCAGCAACGATCATGCACTCAAAGAATACAGGTAAGATCAAACTTCTCCATCAATGATTTCGATATGATCCAAGGGTAAAAGATATATGATAGGTAAACATTGATCAATGAAAAATCAATGGCTCAGATAATAGACCATGGCCATAAGAATGACAAAAGTAGAGTCCAGGGCCAGATCTAAAATCTGAATGATGGATATCAACAACTGTAGATCAATATGATTAGATCAAGATGAGATGAGATAGCATAAGATTTCTTTCAACGGATGGATCATGAATGACTAATCCTATCAGATCTTTGGAAATGAATGGGATTTACATCCTAACCCCAAAGGAAAAGTTTTTTTAATCTTCGCACATTTTATCAGTGTTACCTGAAGGCATCAATCCTAACCCTAATCTAGCGGAGTGGAGAGAGGATCTCGACTCATGACTTTGTTTGTGTACCTAGGACCGATCGTAGCCATTGGAAGATGGACTACGGCTTAATCTAGACACAAATGGGTTGGATATCCTAAACTAGGCTCACACACGTGATGCACATGTGTTCGTATACTACATGCATGTGTGGGTTAATCTAGGGGTAAGGCCAAGAGTTCCCTTAGCGCGAATCCATGTTCGATATACTGTACCAGTGTCCGGTGTATCAGTACGTGAACAAGAGATCCGTTTACGTACCATAAAGGTACTAGGCTAAGGGTGGAATGCTTCTCTAGCACAGAGGCACCAGGTGATGAAATCCCAGTCAACCATGCTAGATAACACTCCGGGTTCCTAAAATAGGACGTGTGTGCATGTGAGATGCAGGGGTTTAGATGAAAGTGATGTAAGTGTGTGCAATAAGTTCGCGCAATCTATGATGCCTTCAGGTTTTGTTAGATTAAGTTTGAGTAAATGTGATGAGAAAATAAAGCATACAAAGTAATCTAACAAGCATAAAAGAGATAGAGTTTTCATGAGCCGGTTGAAATAGATTCAAATGAGTTATCCTTTGGAATTGTAATGAAGTTAGGTTGTCCCCAGCAGAGTCGCCAGTCTGTGGGACCCGATCCCGCGAGAGGGGCGTGGTGGCGCGAGAGCCGCCACGCACTATCTCTTGGTCTCTCGTACCCACGCGATTGGCGTGTGCCTTTTATTATTAATTTTAATTCATCTTTTATGTGAACTTGGGATCACTAAGGCAATCCGAATTCCACACAAAAGAGACTGACAGAGTCGCCACCTAGATGTGGGATCTAGGACCCATAATTAACCAGAAATCTAGACTCGCTACCTGGTTACAAGAATGGAAGGTATGGGGATTTATCCACCACATGCACCATTCCTGCCCGATAATCGGTCTTCAATTCCAAAAGTTAACTCTTTTAAATTCATTTTTAATGGCTCATTCAACTCTCTGTTAATGTGCTATCTATGTGACATGCATCCTATGATCTAATTTCAATGTGAATCCTAAATGTGTATCTTGATTTCTTAATTGGTTTGGATTCAATCTAAGTGAAAGTTCTCCTAAAATTCTAATTTCATGGAAAATCCTAAGTGATTTGATTGTTTCAACAGTTTTAAAAGTGATTAGCCCGAGTCCTCAGATGATCTGGTATTCATCCAAAGAAGCCTACGTATCCCCGCCTCCACGAGAATCAAGGCAACGTAGTTCTTCGTGCCTATTCTAAGTTATGATGCCTAAGACACCTAGCCCTCTATCCTAAACTCGATCTAAAAGACCAGACCAATTATTAAAGTTTATTGTACGATTATTTAAATTCCAGTGAATTGTGAATTTTAGGACACCCTATATGCCCTAACTAAATGCAGATTAGCCCTACGCTGATGCAGGTGGTTCTTACAACCTATGTGTGACTAGGCTGTATTTCCTAAGGAAAACCAAGGGTGGACTAGCGTATCCTACTCTAGTCATCACTCGGCGATGTGGATCGCCAACTGACCGGACGGAGGCGCTCCTATAACTCTAGGACAGACCTCTAACTCTAAAACAAGCACACAGCAAACAATCAATCAAACAACCTATCAAAAGAAAAACCCTAACTCTAAAATTCTCTATCGAGGAGAAACTCCTAACTCTAGAGGAAGGTCTTTTGAAAACAATATTTTAAAGGTTTTTGAAGAAGGTTTAAAACGTTTATTTACAAAAAAAGTTTGGCTGGACTTGGGATGTAAATCCCAAGCTGCACTACGTACCTCGGAAGAGGATCAAGCCAACGTAGTTCGAAACGAACTCTCAAACTACGCTTCTAAAAGAAACACTCAACACTTTAGATTTTTTTAAGGTTTTTGATGTTTTCAAATGTTTTTTTTGAGTTTTAAATTTCTAATGTTTTTGGATTTTAAAGCTTTTCCAATGCTCAGGACCTTAAAATATTTTTAATCTTAAAGGGAACACGCAAGTAATACCACAAACTAGGGCAAAGCCCTAAAGCAAAAGGGGAAACCCCGAATAAGCAATTAGCGTCTCAAAGAGACAAACCACAACAAGAAAGATAGCGTCCCAAGAAGAGAGAAAACGATCCAAGATCCCAAGCAAGCAAAGCTCTAATAAGACTGAGTTAGCCTCTAATCAAAAGCGAAGTAATCAACAACTCTAAAGGAGAAACTCCGAACTAACAACACTAAAGAGGGGAACAAATGAGTCAGAGACTCTCTAATACTACAACTTAGAGGAGGAATGAGTCAAAGACTCCCAAATAACGCCAACAGAAGAACCAATGAGTCAAAGACTTCCTAGTAATACAACAAAAGAACGAATGAGTCAAAGACTCTCTAAAAGAAATGGAAACATGAGTCAAAGACTCCAATAACACCAACTAAAGGATAGATGAGTCAAAGACTCTCTAAAAGAAAAGGAAACACGAATTTGCACATTTGGCAGAGGTAAAACACCAAGCCGGGCCGGACAGCTACCTAGCCCTAGGGTGCAACAAATGTGCAACCCAATACCCATAAGGGTAGGGGTATGAAGCCAAGCCGAGTAGGGTGTTCTCCCAAAACCAAACGGCGCAAAAAGAGGACTAACGAGAGAATGAGACCTGGCGGGTCTCCCAAACACACACAAAGATGGGCTCCAAGTAACCTTATCATTGCCCTTGCAAGGGGGAAGCAAGGCTAAGACAACTAATTGACCAAATTGGTCTCTAATTAACAGAGGCACAAATTGAGGTGCAACCTCAGAGAGGATTCTACAAATGAGGCAAAGCAGACCTTCTTAAGGAATTAAGATGTGACAGAATTTAAGGTCCTTTAGAGATTTTAAGATGATTTTCAATTAATTTCGGATTCTCAATGAATTTTATCAATTTTAATCATATGAGTGATTTTACAAGTGAAGTTGTTGCAAACGAACTCGAAATGAATCAAAATTTCTACAGCAGTAAGATGGGTATCCATGCAGCTTACGGGATGAATTTTGTGGATTTGTACATTAAGCTCATATTTAATTTTGATTTAACAACAATAAGACCAGATTGCAAAAATAACACAGAAACTACTAGAAATAGAAATCTAAATTCCATGAAATTTCTACATTAGTAAGATATAAGTGAAAATAGCATGCTGTAAGATTTCCATGAATTTAGAAAACTATTTACTATCAGTTTCGGATTTTTTAAATTTCAAACCAGATTATGAATTAACACTACAGCTCATATGAAACAAGATCAAAATCACTTGAAAATTTTACAGAAGCAAGAAGTATAGAATTTAAGACTACTGTAAAAATTTGGAGAATTGTATCTGTGATTTGACATCAGTAACAATTCTCCCAAGATCTGATAAATTTCAAAGAATGCATAAAATAATATACCAAACAAAATCCAAAAATTCTCACAAATTCATGGTAGAATGTATCATTATCATATTATTTTCCCACGAAATTTCATTATTTGTGGAATCTGTTTAGTATATCTTTTAGTTTTATTCGTTAAAAATCATGCAAAAATCCGAAAATATACCAAATAATTCTAAAAAATTCCGAAAATAGTGTACCTACCTGTGATGAGTTCCTCGCCGAATCCAAGAGCCGAAGAAATCCAAAAATCCGGCCGACGTGCAATCCGCTCCGCTTCCTTCTTTGTTTTTATATTTTCCTCTCTCTCTTTCTCTCTTATTTTCTCTCCCTCTCTTCTTCTTCTTTTTCCTTCTCCTCTTTTTTTTTCTCTTCTTTTTTTTTCTCCCCTCTTCCTTCTCTCCTTTTTTTTTTCTCTCCCCTCCTTTCCTTCTCATCACCTCTCTTTATATAGTGAAAAACTTAGTGGAGAGGTGGAAATAAATAATGAGAATGGTGGGTGTGGTGGAGAATAATGGAATATATAATGGTAATGGTGGGAATGGTGGTGGGAATAATGGAATATATAATGGTAATGGTGGGAATGGTGGTGGGGATAATGGAATATATAATGGTAATGGTGGGAATGGTGGTGGGGATAATGGAATATATAATGGTAATGGTGGGAATGGTGGTGGGAATAATGGAATATATAATGGTAATGGAGATAATGATGTTATTTTAAAGGGAAAAATGAAGTTAGTGGAAATGGTAGAGAAAGTTAAGTCATGCTAATGGTGAGTCCCACTTTGTGGGTTCCGCACAAGCGGGTCCCACATCAGCGGGTCCCACACAAGCAGGTCCCACATCAGCGGGTCCCACACAAACGGGTCCCACACCAGCGGGTCCCACATCAGCGGGTCCCACACAAACGGGTCCCACACTAGCGGGTCCCACACAAACGGGTCCCACACCAGCGGGTCCCACATTCTCTTTTGCTCGGATTCTCATGAATAACCCTTCTCAATACTCAACGGAACAATACGAAACATGACGGAAACGACCAAAAATATTTAGAAATGTAACAAACGGACGCGGGAAGGAAGGACATTGGAAAACCGATGGAAAAAAACCTAATTTCTTAAGGCAGAGCAAAATGGGGTGTCTACACGCCCAAGCATAGCGAACTTGGGTCCGGTCAAAATGGGGTGTCTACAGGATGAAACAAGAAGCAAAATCATCGGTGAAGGTACCATTAAATGAAGGATATTAAAGTTGAACATGTTTTGCTTGTTGATGGTCTTTCATTTAATTTGATTAGCATTAGTCAACTATGTGATCTTGGTCACAAAGTTCTTTTTGAAAAAGATAGATGTAAGATTTTGAATGCAAAAAGTAATGAAGTAGAATTTGTTGCATATAGAGATGATAACATATACTCATTGGCCTTAAAGGACCTTGAGAATCAAAACATCCAATGTCTCTCCGCCATGGAAAATAACCCTTTGTTATGGCATAGGAGACTTGGTAATGCTCATATGAATTTGATTTCAAGATTGTCTTCTAAGAATCTAGTGAGAGAGCTACCTAAGCTCAAGTATGTTAGAGACAAAGTTTGTAGTGCTTGCATTCATGGAAAACATGCTAAAGACTCTTTAAAACTCATAAGCGTGATATCTACATCTTGTCCACTATAACTTCTTCACATGCACATATTTGGGCCCATGAAGACTCGTAGTAGAGGAGGAAGTAGATATGTGTATATGATTGCTGATGACTACTCTAGGTTTACTTTGGGTGTTGTTTTTAACTAGTAAAGATGAAACCTTCAAGAAGTTTGTCAAATTGTGCAAAAGAATTCAAAATGAACAAAGGGTTTTCATAAATGAAATTAGAAGTGATCATGGAATCGAGTTTGAAAGCATTGAGTTGGATACCTTTTGTA
Source organism: Tasmannia lanceolata (assembly GCF_043159265.1). Taxonomy (NCBI): domain Eukaryota; kingdom Viridiplantae; phylum Streptophyta; class Magnoliopsida; order Canellales; family Winteraceae; genus Tasmannia; species Tasmannia lanceolata. The sequence goes on from NW_027518721.1 coordinate 6,244,642, forward strand.
ATGAAAACGGAATCAAACACAATTTCTTGGCTCAAGAACTCCCTAACAAAATGGGGTAGTTGAAAGAAAAAATAGATCACTCATTGAAATGGCTAGAACTATGTTAAATGAGCACAATGTTCTGTTCCAAGGAATTTTTGGGCCGACGCTGTTCACACGGCTTGTTATATTTTAAATAGAGTTCTCCTTAGACCTCACATTAACAAAACACCTTATGAACTATGGAGTGGAACACCCCATAAAGTTAGCTATTTCAAAGTTTTTGGTTGTAAATATTTTATTTTAAATATGAAAGATACTTTGCACAAGTTTGATTCAAAATTCGATGAAGATATCTTCTTAGGCTATCAACTCATAGCAAGGCTTATAGGGTTTATAATAAAAGAACTCAAATTGTTGAAGAGTCCGTGCATGTTAAGTTTGATGAGTCATTTGAACCTCCTAAAGTCATTGACGAAGTTGATGATGATGCTAATCTTCTAGAGTCTCCTAGTCAAGTAGATTCTCTTGTTCAACCCTTAGAAAATCTTGATTTAGAAGGTCAACCTATAGAGTAAGTTGAAGTAGAAGGTCTTCTTAAACATAGTAGAATCATTTCTAGTCACCCTTCTACACAAATCATATGTGAAACATCACAAGGAGTCAAGACAATATCTCACTATAGGAATGTGTGTGCCAACATAGCATTTATCTCCCAAATAGAACCCAAGTCCATAAAAGAAGCCGAAAATGATGAATTTTGGATGGTTGCTATGCAAGAGAAACTAAACCAATTTGAAAGAAACAAAGTGTGGAGATTAGTTCCTAGGCCTAGTGATCACCCGGTGATTGCAGCAAAATGGGTGTTTAGAAACAAACTCGATGAGCATGGAGATATCCAAAGAAACAAAGCTAGATTAGTAGTCCAAGGTTACAACCAAGAGGAAGGCATCGATTATGATGAGACCTTTGCTCCGGTTGCTAGATTAGAATCCATAAGAATGCTTCTTGCATTTGCATGCCATAAGAACTTCAGATTATATCAAATGGATTTGAAGAGCGCATTCCTTAATGGGTATATCATGGAGGAACTGTATGTTGAACAACCTCCTGGTTTTGAAATTTTCAAATACCCTAATCATGTATATAGGTTGGAATAAGCCTTGGTCTAAAGCAAGCTCCTAAAGCTTGATATGAGAGGCTTAGCTCATTCCTATTATAGAGTGGCTTTCAAATGGGCAAGGTTGACAAAACCTTATTTATTAAAAGAAAAGGAAAAAATATGCTTATTGTTCAAATTTATGTGAATGATACCATATTTGGAGCTACTAATGATAAGATGTGTGAAGAATTTACTTAATCCATGCAAAAAGAGTTTGAGATGAGTATGATGGGAGAGCTTACCTATTTCCTAAGACTTCAAATCAAAAAATGTAAGAATGGGATTTTCATCAACCATGGGAAGTACACTAGAGAACTCCTTAAGAAATTTGGAATGGATAGCTCTCAAATCAAGTAAACTCCCATGAGCATATCCACCAAATTAGAAAAGGACGAAGTTGGTAAACCGGTTGATGAGAAGAAGTTTAAAGGAATGATAGGTAGCCTATTATATTTGACCGCTAGTAGGCCGGATATAATGTTTAGTGTGTGCATTTGTGCTAGGTTTCAATCGGCTCCTAAAAAGTGCCATTTGAGTGCCATTAAGAGAAGATTCAAGTATCTCAAAGGAACTCCCTCTCTAGGTCTATGGTATGAAAGATCAAATGAATTCAACCTAGTAAGGTTCTCGGATGCCGACTTTGCCGGTTGCATAATAGATAGAAAAAGCACAAGTGGCACATGTCAATTCTTAGGTAGGTCTCTTGTGTCTTGGTTTAGTAAGAAACAAAACTTCGTAGCTTTGTCTACTACTGAAGCCGAATATATTGCGGCCGGAGCTTGTTGTGCACAAATCCTATGGATGAAGAACACTCTAATGGATTACAGTCTTGAGTTTAGTAATGTTCCAATTCATTGTGATAACACAAGTGCAATTAACTTGACAAAGAATTCAATTCAACATTCTAGAACCAAGCACATAGAGGGAAGGCATCATTTTCTAAGAGATCATTCTCAAAAAGGGGATATATCCATCAAGTATATCCATACCAATGAACAATTGGCAGATATCTTCACAAAACTCCTTAATGAGGATAGATTTCGTGACATTAAGAGTGGACTCAACATTTGGAGTTTGGATCAAGTCAAAGAGTTTGAAAAAGAAGCATGAATAGGTGATAATGTTCTCTTTGTATATGTATGCATAAATGTATCACCTTTGGTTTGGTAGTGACTACATGGTTTAAGATGATCAAACACTTAATTTAAAACTCACTCAATTGGTGTCCATAGCCTACTTTATTCAAAGGGGGAGTCGGTACCGTCACTCTAATTAAGACACTTAATCCCTTGGCCATGTGCCATCATCTAAAACCCTTGTTAAGTCATATATGGAATTCATGGTTTGTATAAGTGATAAACATATATTATCTTTCTTGGTAACATATATGATCATTGATGAATGCATCACATGCAGAGTATCATACATACATGTTTATATCCATGAATGAATGCTACAAATGTTCCATTTTATCAAAAATAGTTGAGCTTAGTGTCATACATATAACTATTAAGCATACAAAAAAAAATCTTGAAACTCCGAGAAGGGGAGAAGAATGCACCTGGACGCATTCTCGGAACTCCGAGAAAATGTCCACGTAAAAATTTCTCTGAACTTCGAGAAATATTCCACTAGAAAATAAAAAATGCGGGCTAGTGGTCTCGGAACTTCAAGAACTGTTCCAGGCACGAATAAAGGCCTGGGACGGTTCATTTTTCCCCATTTTTTTCTTTTCTTTCTTCCTTCTTTCTCTCCTCTATCACAAACCCTTACTCTCCACTACCCATTTTCTTCCTTTTTCCCTTCAAATCCACCCTTAATCTTCTTCTTCCATCTATATTTTTTCCTCTGAAATGTCTGTTTTTCTTTCGTTTCACACATCCATCTTAGTTTTCTCCCATTCTTAGTTAGAATTGTCCATTCTTCTCATTTCTCTTGTGTTTCTATTCCATCTAAGGCTGTTTTTCCCTAATGTCTCTTCCCTCTTTCATTATTTTTCAAACCCTAAAACCCTAGTTTTACCATCCATGGCTCCTAAAACCAAAAATCTAAACATTGAAGGCTCTTCCCAAGGTGGAGCACACGAGCAAGAACCCGAGGAAGAAGGACCTTCACGGAAGAGGGCAAAGGCCAAGGCTCCGGTTGTGGCAGCAGAGGTTGTGCCCAATTTCTACTTTACTGAGGATAAGGCCAAGAAACTATGGGCAGATGTCGGCACTAGAGGCATCCTCACCGGTGGGTACATCGATCCCCTTGTCGTTCAAAATTTTGATTTAAAAGCAAATCTGATGCCCTACATTGAACGCCTATCCTTCACATCAACGAACCCATTTACCCTAGATTGGTGTGTCTCTTCTACGCCAATCTCACCATTTCTCCTTCTTCAAAATCGAATCTAAGGTCAATAAAACTATCATCAAACTCAACTATAACACTTTTGCCGAGCTTCTTAGGATTAGCCATGAGGGCTTGTTACACTATTTTTGGCCTAAAGATGGGACCCATTCACTTAATGATCTTGATCATGACACCATCTATAGTAGGATTATCCGGCGCTATCGATCAAACATGCCTATGAAAAGTGCTTCAAACCTCATTCCGGTTGGGCGGATGCTTCATAATTTCATGTACCACAACTTCACCCCTTGTGTTGGGATGCGTGAAGCCCTGAGACCCTTAGACGCCTATCTTATCTACTGCATCCTAGAGGGTCACCAGATTTGTCTCCCCTATATCATATTTCGATACATGTTTCAGACACCTGGCCGCTACTGCTCTTCCTTACCATATGGCATGATTCTCACCCGTGTCTTCTGCCACTTTGGCATCACCTTGGATAGTGAGATGACCATGACTCCTACTGCCCTGTTTGATGACCAGACGTTTAAACGCGTGGCACTTGATCAGGCAGCGATTGAAATTGTCTCTGATGAAGTCGACTACGACGATGAAGAAGAAGACGAAGTGGAGGACCTGGCTGCACAGGCACCCCAGGCATCACATGATACTTCTCAGTTCTACACTCGACAGGATTTGCCCCACATGTAGGAAGCCATTGAGCGATCAATGGCCTCACAGTTTGAGAGGCTGTCTACTCATGTCGACTCTGAGATCTCTACTCGCTTCCAGACTCTTACTACACAAGTTGATGACCAGTGGACCGCCTATTACCACTATATCTCAAGTGGCCAGTGGGGTCAGCAGCCGGGCAGTTCATCTTATCAGCCACCACCTCCTCCAGAGCAGTAGATGGCTTGCGTTCTCTGCTGATGGTGGACATCTTTTTGCTTACACTCCTCTGATATATTAGGATTACCTTTCTGGATGTTTGTTTAGCTGTGTTTGTATTTCGTTGTTTCTATTTGGACTCATGATGATTTGGATCTTTAGGATCATTTTGGATGATTGTATGGCTCTCCTTGGATGTATTAGGCTTATATCTATGTAGATGTTGTTGGTATGTATTTGGATGTTGACTTGAGTGTTTTTTGGCTGGTACTTGATGCTAGTTCGATGTACTTTGGATGGTTGTATGCACCTCTATGTATGCCATTTCACATCATATATATATATATATATATATATATATATATATATATGATGTGATGCTAGTTATATGGTTTGTCTTGTGTTGTGTGCACCTCTATATATGAGTTCATTGCTTTCTTTTCTTACTTTCACTCATGATGTGTGATGTGCTCATCATTTCTACCTTATTTCTCCTGCGTTGCACTCTAATTGTCTTCTTGGTTCTCATATACCCTCTTTCCTTTTGTTCCACCTTTGTGGTGATGACAAAAGGGGGAGAATATTTGAGCTCCCAAGTCATAATATTATGCATATATTAAGGGGGAGCAAAGCTCCGTGTTCGTAATTTTGCTATCATTCTTCATTATTGAAATTAATGCCTTAAATGTTCAATTAAATCAATCTCTTAGGGGGAGCTTTAATTGTTCTATTCATCCCTTAAGGGGGAGCTCTTACCCTAAGGCAAATTGTGTTTGTCATCATCAAAAGGGGGAGATTGTTAGCCAAAGGGTTCAACAAGTACTCCCATTAACATGTTTTGATGATTAACAAACTCAATTTGTTATAAAAAGGTTTTTATGTACTAATGATGTCCATTCGCTAAGTGACTATGTTCATAGCATTAGTACCTTCAGATTGCACAACAAATGGCAAATCAAAGCAAGAGGAGACCAATACAAAGGCAAGATAAGGTCATTCAAGAACAAGGTTGAATTCAAGACCAACAAGGATGGAAATCAACTCAAAGGCTCAAGCTAGGCTCAAGCATCAAATGAGTTGATTGAAGACAAGTCAAAGCCTCTAAAAAGTGCCAACAAGATTGAAGACCAACCTATTTTAGAATGCATATGGTCTATCATGTATAGTCTAGGTCAAAGGCACAAAATGGAGTTTAAACCAACCATAAATCAAACTTAAATGGTTAGTGAATATTCATGGTGGTGTCCTCACATATTTGGACCCACATGACATTCCATTTAACATGCTAAAATTGAGTTTTAAAAGCCCAAAGAAAATCAGCAACTCAAACAAGAAAATCTGCTGAAAATAGGCTTCTCGGAGCTCCGAGAAAATTCTCCAGGTTAAATTTTTTAATACCCAACGGTCCACTTGAAGCTCAGAGCGCGGACTCCGAGAAGACCGTTGGGGAGTCAATAAAAGGCTTATTTGACTCTTCTCTATATATATGAACCTTGGGAACTTTGTGAACCAACTTAATGAGTTAACCTAGTATTCTAAGAGCATTCAAAGGCATTTATACTCATTTCCCTTAAGATTTTCACTCTCCTACTCTCTCTTGTGCTTTGACCTTAGATTATTCTTAAGAGACCTTAAGCTTTTCACTTGTTCATCTTTTTTCTTGTGAGAGTGAGTGCTTCCTACTTGTAATCAGCCTACTAAGAGGCAAGTGAGCTAAACCCTTTTTCTCTTCATTGTATTTGGCAACAAAGGGCGCCGTAGAAGATCCTTGGAACTTGGAGCTCGGATTGTATAAGGCAAAAGGAACACTGTATTTAAGTTCCTTGGAGAAGATAGTGGAAACCTCAATGAGCCAAACTTGAGAAGAGCGGAGTAGGTCTTGGGTTAAGACCGAACCACTATAAAAATCCTTGTGTCAAGCCTCTTTGTCTCTTCACCCCTTCTCTTTTGGGAAGCTCTTGAAACTTAATTTTGATTTTTTAATCAATCTAAAACTAGTCCATACAAAGTTTTTAAATTTCTAAAATTTGAAAAGAAACCCAATTCACCCTCCTCTTGGGTTGCTAAGTGGAATTTCAGATGAAGACAAGGTCTTGATTTTGTTGACTACTCTACCTCCATCTTATGAACATTTGATTACAACACTACTCTATGGTAAGGATATAATAGAGTTAGAGGAGGTCATTGTTGCTCTTCTTTCGAATGAGATGAGAAAGAGGCCTACGGGTGAGAAGCAATTAGAAGGTTTTGTTGTAGAGGTAGACCACATGAAAAATAGAAGGGGAATAATCGAGACAGGTGGAGGTCAAAATCCATAACAGGGAAAGTCAAGATAAAGTGTTTTCATTTGCCATAAAATTGAGCATGTAAAGAAAGATTGCCGAAAACACAAGGAAGATCTGGAAAAGAAGTGTGGATAGGCTTTTGAACAGGCAAGTGTGGCAGAGGAAAAATCAGATGAAGACTACGGCAAGGTGCTTACCGCATCATCTGGTATTGATCGTTATCATGACGCATGGATCCTTGATACCGCTCTTTATACATGTGCCTACATAGACATTGGTTCTCTACATATGAGAAATTGAATGGTGGCTTGGTTTTGATGAGGAATGACAATTCTTGCAAGACAATTGGGATAGGTACAATGAATATAAAAATGTATGATGGAACCATTAGAACCTTGACAGGAGTTAGACATGTTCCGGAGCTAAAGAAAAATTTGATTTCTTTGGGTGCTTCAGACACCAGTGAATGTCGGATTACTGGAGATAATGGAACTCTGAAGGTTGTAAAAGGTTATCTTGTGGTTATGAAGGCAAATATGGTTAAAAATTATATTTATGAGTTGATGGAAAATATAGTGGTAGGTGGAGCAGCCGTTTCTACAGAAGGAAATGATGTGAGTGATTTGACACAGCTATGGCATATGCGGTTGGGGCATATGAGTCAGCAAGGTTTGAGAGAGCCCAGTAACAGGAATCTACTCAAGGGTATTAAAAGTTGCAAGTTAGACTTCTGTGAGCATTGCGTATTTGGAAAGCAGTGTAGGGTGAGTTTTAAAACTTCAGTTTATTGAAGCAAGGACAAGGTAGACTATGTGCAGTCAAATGTGTGGGGACCAGCCCCAGTTGCTTTAAAGGACGGTGCTCTCTATTTTATTACGTTCATTGATGATTACTTTAAAAAAGTATGGGTTTACTTGCTACAGGTGTTTTCTACATTCAAACAATGAAAACCCATGATTGAGAAGCAAACTGGTAAGAAGGTGAAGTGTCTGAGGACAGACAATGGAGAATACAAGTCTTCTGAATTTATCTAGTTCTGCAGGGGCAAAGACATAGTTCACCACTTTACTACAACAGAAACCCCACAGTAAAATGGAGTTGCAGAACGACTTAATAGGACTCTTCTAGAAAGAGGTCGCAGTATGTTGATCAATGTTGGATTAGAGAAGAACTTCTGAGCAGAAGCAGTTAATACATCATGTTACTTGGTGTAGAAACCCCATTTTGACCGAGCCTTAATTGACACCGTTAAGCAAAAACCTTATCAAATCTTGGAATTAGGCCCCAAATTTCATCCTAAGCTAGGTTGGGATCCTACCGGGGTCCCTGCAAATTTTCATCGAAATCGGAGCTGATTTGCCCGGTGAACAGACCTAGGCAATGAGTGTAGTACACTTCCTGAAAATCCAAGGGTGGTCCCGAAATGGCAACTATGAGGAGTGAAAATTATTAGGTTGCTTACCCAGTTTTAACCTTTTGAAAACTCAAACCTAATTTAGAAATTAAGAGATCAACAATGAAATTCAAGCACACACACTAAATCTAAAGGTGCAATGCAAATAAAGAGCAAGAGTTCAAGAGAGAGTGCACCCGAGATTTAAAGTGGTTCGGTCCTCAAAACGCGAGGCCTACTCCACTCCACCAACAAAAACCCGTTGATGGCTTCACTATGTGATCTTCTTAGCTTAGACGAAGATCGGTGCCGATTACAAATTCCGATTACCTTTAACCTTGGTGGCAATCTTCACCACGAGAGTGGGCTACGCTTCTCCGAACACTCGCCCAATACACGCTTGATAAAGAAAGAAAGAACTAAAAACAATCCCTCACAAGTGTTTACAACTTTGTAGAAGATGTACAAATTTAAGCCTATGATCTAAATCCTAATCTTAGAGGATGAGAGGCATAATCAAGTTTGATTCACTCTTTGGATGTTCAAATGAAGTTTTAGAGTGTTAGGATTCATGTTAGGTATGTTAGGAATACCCATATATATAGGAAAAGCCAAATATGACCGTTCAAGGGCATTGTCGTAATTATTGCGAAAATTACCAACGGCCCTTTTTCTGACCGTTATAGTGTTCTCGGAGTTCCCAGAAAAATTCTCGGAGTTACGGGAATACAAACAGAAAATGGAAAAATGCTACTGGACCATTTCTCGGAGCTCCGAGGAATGTCTCGGAGTTCCGAGCTCGGAGCTCCGAGAAGCCTATGTCAAGCAGATTTTCATTTCTTGTTTCTTGGCTTCCAATATTTCACCAACTTGGGATTGTTATGAGGGTTCCAAAGTGTTGGAACACCACAAGGACAATCACTTATACATTTTAGGGGTGTGTGAGATTACTTAATTATGCCTCTAAAATCTAATTTAAGATTGTATCTTTTACAATCTAAAATGATTTCGATCTTCAATGCGATTCTTCAAGTCTTCATTCGTCTTAGACTCCGATGACTTTGGCCTTCATGATGTGGTCCAATAAGATCTTCTTGGCCTGAATCCAAGCAATGTTGTCTTAGCACCAATGTGATCTACAACTTAGACAATCAAACACATTAGTGATCATAAATAACTTATGTATTGGAATCATCAAAATAAGATGGGAATGCCAAGGTGGAAACCATTGGGCTTACAATCTCCCCCTTTTTTTATGATGACAAGCACAAGAGATTTTCCAATAAAAGCATACATATTTTCCTTATACTAGAATTCTCTCCCCCTTTGGCATCAATAAAAAAGATTGGGGTAATAGAGAAACAAAGAGATGAAATATACAATTTAAGCTCCCCCTTTTTCAAGGAAAAAGACAAACAAAGAACTCCCCCTATTTGGAAAACAAATTCAATACAAGAGGGTCTATTTAACCATAAGAAGATATTCAATATTAAGCATAAGCCCCTAATCTAAGCACATATGAAGAGGATCATATGGGGGCTTTGGGAACCCAAGATTTCTTGGTTCCACCACAAACCCTAATTTTAGATTCACATTGCGATTGGTAATGACCATTTATTTCACAATAATGGCATCTAACATGAGGGTTAGATAAGCTAGTCCTATCATAATATGCATGAGTCGGATTACGACTAGTTTTCTTTAAGATTATGTCAATTATTTTGTCACCATTTAGGAACCCATGGAGACACAATCTTAACCTTTCATTTTCATTATGAAGATGTGTTATTTGATTTAAAGAATCATTAAATTCATCTGCATAAGATTTGGAAGAGCTTGCCGCAATTTGAAATTGTGCTAATTGGCAAGTTTTCTCATCCAAACAACCCTTAAGGGTTTTAATCTCAAGTTTAAAATTTTCAATTTGTGTTTGAGATTTAGATATGGAAGAAGATGATTCATTTTTCAAAACATCAAGTTCATTTTCTAATTTAGAAATAGATTTTTTAAGAACTTTGTTTTTTGAAATTTGAGAATGCAAAGTAGAGCACAATTCATCATAAGATATTTTTTCACAATCACTACTTGATTAATCATAAGAGAGATTAGAATTTACCTCAACTTCATGGGAGAATTCCATGAGGCAAAGGTCATCTTTTTTATCTTCCCCTTCACTTGAGCTTTTGCCCGACGTGCTTAACGCATCCCAACCGGCGGCAAGAGCCTTATGCTTCTTCCAATCCTTCTTCTTTCCCTTGTACTTTGAGGAAGATGACTTGAGAAGTGGACACTCCGGTCTTTTATGTCCCGCCTTCTTGCAATTGTAACACCTTATAGCTTCCTCAACATCGCTTTCTTCTTTCTTCTTCTTTTTATCCTTTCTATGTTTCTTTCTCCATAAGCTTTTAAATTTTCTCAAAGCTTCTTCTTCATCACTATCCGCCTCACTTGAGGATGATGAGTCCGCTTTTACCTTGGAGACCTTTAGAGTTAGAGATCGGCTTTCTTTTTCCTTCTCTTTTGGCTTCTTCTCCTCTTGTCGACTAGTGAGGAGCATCTCATGGGTGATGAGAGATCCTACAAGCTCTTCCACGGTCAGCGCCTTGAGATCCTTTGATTCTTGTATCGCGGTGACCTTTGGATCCCAATGTGGAGGAAGTGACCTAAGCAACTTACTCACAAGCTCATCAGTAGGATAAGATTTACCAAGATTAGCTAGTTCATTAGAAATTTTAGAAAATCGGGTATACATTTCGAAAATGCTTTCATTTTGACCCATTCTAAACATTTCATATTTGCTCTTTAACAAGTTTATTTTGGAATCCTTGACTTGTGATGTTCCCTCGTGGGTAATGGCAAGTGTATCCCAAATAACCTTGGCGAAATCAAAAAGAGCTACTCGATTAAACTCCTCCGTAGATAGGGCGCAAAACAAAGAATTTATAGCTTTGTAATTTAAATTTGCATGCCTTTTCTCTACGACATTCCATTCTTCAAATGGTTTGGAAGGCAACATGTATCCATTTTCAACAATGTGCCAAAGCTCCACATCTATCGAAAGAAGATAGATGCGCATCCTTGTCTTCCAATGTCCATAGTTGGACCCATCAAAGAAGGGAGGTCTAGTTGTGGAATGGCCTTCCGGAAGTCCGGTTCCATTTGTATTTGCCATTTCACAATTAGAAAAGTTGCCAAAGATCTTATGATCTTTCCCTTGCTGAAATTTAAGAAAAAATTTACCAAAGATTTTTAAGATAAGAAAATCTTTTAAGAGCCAAGGCTCTGATACCATGTGAAAATCCAAGGGTGGTCCCGAAATGGCAACTATGAGGAGTGAAAATTATTAGGTTGCTTTGCAAGTTTTAACCTTTTGAAAACTCAAACCTAATTTAGAAATTAAGAGATCAACAATAAAATTCAAGCACAGAAGCTAAATCTAAAGGTGCAATGCAAATAAAGAGCAAGAGTTCAAGAGAGAGTGCACCCGAGATTTAAAGTGGTTCGGTCATAAAAAAGCGAGGCCTACTCCACTCCACCAACAAAAAACCGTTGTTGGCTTCACTATGTGATCTTCTTAACTTCGACGAAGATCGGTGCCGATTACAAATTCCGATTACCTTTAACCTTGGTGGCAATCTTCACCACGGAGAGTGGGCTACGCTTCTCCGAACACTCGCCCAATACACGCTTGATAAAGAAAGAAAGAACTAAAAACAATCCCTCACAAGGGTTTACAACTTTGTAGAAGATGTACAAATTTAAGCCTATGATCCAAATCCTAATCTTAGAGGATGAGAGGCATAATCAAGTTTGATTCACTCTTTGGACGTTCAAATGAAGTTTTAGAGTGTTGGGATTCATGTTAGGTATGTTAGGAATACCCATATATATAGGAAAAGCCAAATATGACCGTTCAAGGGCATTGTCGTAATTCTGGTAAAAATTACCAACGGCTCTTTTTCTGACAGTTATAGTGTTCTCGGAGTTCCGAGAAAAAATCTCGGAGTTCCGGGAATACAAACAGAAAATGGAAAAATGCTACTGGACCATTTCTCGGAGCTCCGAGAAGCCTATGTCAAGCAGATTTTCATTTCATTTCTTCCAATATTTAACCAACTTGGGATTGTTATGAGGGTTCCAAAGTGTTGGAACACCACAAGGACAATCACTTATACATTTTAGGGGTGTGTGAGATTACTTAATTATGCCTCTAAAATCTAATTTAAGATTGGATCTTTTACAATCTAAAATGACTTCGATCTTCAATGCGATTCTTCAAGTCTTCATTCGTCTTGGACTCCGATGACTTTGGCCTTCAGGATGTGGTCCAATAAGATCTTCTTGGCCTGAATCCAAGCAATGTTGTCTTAGCACCAATGTGATCTACAACTTAGACAAGCAAACACATTAGTGATCATAAATCACTTGTGTATTGGAATCATCAAAATAAGATGGGAATGCTAAGGTGGAAACCATTGGGCTTACAATCTCCCCCTTTTTTTATGATGACAAGCACAAGAGATTTTTCAATAAAAGCATACATATTTTTCTTATACTAGAATTCTCTCCCCCTTTGGCATCAATAAAAAAGATTGGGGTAATAGAGAAACCAAGGGATGAAATATACAATTTAAGCTCCCCCTTTTTCAAGGAAAAAGACAAACAAAGAACTCCCCCTATTTGGAAAACAAATTCAATACAAGAGGGTCTATTTAACCATAAGAAGATATTCAATATTAAGCATAAGCCCCTAATCTAAGCACATATGAAGAGGATCATATGGGGGCTTTGGGAACCCAAGATTTCTTGGTTCCACCACAAACCCTAATTTTAGATTCACATTGCGATTGGTAATGACCATTTATTCCACAATAATGGCATCTAACATGAGGGTTAGATAAGCTAGTCCTATCATAATATGCATGAGTCGGATTACGACTAGTTTTCTTTAAGATTATGTCAATTATTTTGTCACCATTTAGGAACCCATGGAGACACAATCTTAACCTTTCATTTTCATTATGAAGATGTGTTATTTGATTTAAAGAATCATTAAATTCATCTTCATAAGATTTGGAAGAGCTTGCCGCAATTTGAAATTGTGCTAACTGGCACGTTTTCTCATCCAAACAACCCTTAAGGGTTTTAATCTCAAGTTTAAAATTTTCAATTTGTGCTTGAGATTTAGATATGGAAGAAGATGATTCATTTTTCAAAACATCAAGTTCATTTTCTAATTTAGAAATAGATTTTTAAGAACTTTATTTTTTGAAATTTGAGAATGCAAAGTAGAGCACAATTCATCATAAGATATTTTTTCACAATCACTACTTGATGAATCATAAGAGAGATTAGAATTTACCTCAACTTCATGGGAGAATTCCATGAGGCAAAGGTCATCTTTTTTATCTTCCCCTTCACTTGAGCTTTTGCCCGACGTGCTTAACGCATCCCAACCGGCGGCAAGAGCCTTATGCTTCTTCCAATCCTTCTTCTTTCCCTCGTACTTTGAGGAAGATGACTTGAGAAGTGGACACTCCGGTCTTTTGTGTCCCGTCTTCTTGCAATTGTAACACCTTATAGCTTCCTCAACATCGCTTTCTTCTTTCTTCTTCTTTTTATCCTTTTTATGTTTCTTTCTCCATAAGCTTTTAAATTTTCTCAAAGCTTCTTCTTCATCACTATCCGCCTCACTTGAGGATGATGAGTCCGCTTTTACCTTGGAGACCTTTAGAGTTAGAGATCGGCTTTCTTTTTCCTTCTCTTTTGGCTTCTTCTCCTCTTGTCGGCTAGTGAGGAGCATCTCATGGGTGATGAGAGATCCTACAAGCTCTTCCACGGTCAGCGTCTTGAGATCCTTTGATTCTTGTATCGCGGTGAGCTTTGGATCCCAATGTGGAGGAAGTGACCTAAGCAACTTACTCACAAGCTCATCAGTAGGATAAGATTTACCAAGATTAGCTAGTTCATTAGAAATTTTAGAAAATTGGGTATACATTTCGAAAATGCTTTCATTTTGACCAATTCTAAACATTTCATATTTGCTCTTTAACAAGTTTATTTTGGAATCCTTGACTTGTGATGTTCCCTCGTGGGTAATGGCAAGTGTATCCCAAATAACCTTGGCGAAATCAAACAGAGCTACTCGATTAAACTCCTCCGTAGATAGGGCGCAAAACAAAGAATTTATAGCTTTGTAATTTAAATTTGCATGCATTTTCTCTACGACATTCCATTCTTCAAATGGTTTGGAAGGCAACATGTATCCATTTTCAACAATGTGCCAAAGCTCCACATTTATCGAAAGAAGATAGATGCGCATCCTTGTCTTCCAATGTCCATAGTTGGACCCATCAAAGAAGGGAGGTCTAGTTGTGGAATGGCCTTCCGGAAGTCCGGTTCCATTTGTATTTGCCATTTCACAATTAGAAAAGTTGCCAAAGATCTTATGATCTTTCCCTTGCTGAAATTTAAGAAAAAATTTACCAAAGATTTTTAAGATAAGAAAATCTTTTAAGAGCCAAGGCTCTGATATCAAGTGAAAATCCAAGGGTGGTCCCGAAATGGCAACTATGAGGAGTGAAAATTATTACGTTGCTTAGCAAGTTTTAACCTTTTGAAAACTCAAACCTAATTTAGAAATTAAGAGATCAACAATAAAATTCAAGCACAGAAGCTAAATCTAAAGGTGCAATACAAATAAAGAGCAAGAGTTCAAGAGAGAGTGCACACGAGATTTAAAGTGGTTCGGTCATCAAAATACGAGGCCTACTCCACTCCACCAACAAATACCCGTTGATGGCTTCACTATGTGATCTTCTTAACTTCGGCGAAGATCGGTGCCGATTACAAATTCCGATTACCTTTAACCTTGGTGGAAATCTTCACCACGGAGAGTGGGCTACGCTTCTCCGAACACTCGCCTAATACACGCTTGATAAAGAAAGAAAGAACTAAAAATAATCCCTCACAAGGGTTTACAACTTTGTAGAAGATGTACAAATTTAAGCTTATGATCCAAATCCTAATCTTAGAGGATGAGAGGCATAATCAAGTTTGATTCACTCTATGGATGTTCAAATGAAGTTTTAGAGTGTTAGGATTCATGTTAGGTATGTTAGGAATACCCATATATATAGGAAAAGCCAAATATGACCGTTCAAGGGCATTGTCGTAATTCTGGCAAAAATTACCAACGGCTCTTTTTCTGACAGTTATAGTGTTCTCGGAGTTCCGAGAAAAAATTTCGGAGTTCCGGGAATACAAACAAAAAATGGAAAAATGCTACTGGACCATTTCTCGGAGCTCCGAGAATTCTCTCGGAGTTCCGAGAAGCCTATGTCAAACAGATTTTCATTTCATTTCTTCCAATATTTCACCAACTTGGGATTGTTATGAGGGTTCCAAAGTGTTGGAACACCACAAGGACAATCACTTATACATTTTAGGGGTGTGTGAGATTACTTAATTATGCCTCTAAAATCTAATTCAAGATTGGATCTTTTACAATCTAAAATGACTTCGATCTTCAATGCGATTCTTCAAGTCTTCATTCGTCTTGGACTTCGATGACTTTGGCCTTCATGATGTGGTCCAATAAGACCTTCTTGGCCTGAATCCAAGCAATGTTGTCTTAGCACCAATGTGATCTACAACTTAGACAATCAAACACATTAGTGATCATAAATCACTTGTGTATTGGAATCATCAAAATAAGATGGCAATGCCAAGGTGGAAACCATTGGGCTTACAATCTCCCCCTTTTTTTATGATGACAAGCACAAGAGATTTTTCAATAAAAGCATACATATTTTCCTTATACTAGAATTCTTTCCCCCTTTGGCATCAATAAAAAAGATTGGGGTAATAGAGAAACAAAGGGATGAAATATACAATTTAAGCTCCCCCTTTTTCAAGGAAAAAGACAAACAAAGAACTCCCCCTATTTGGAAAACAAATTCAATACAAGAGGGTCTATTTAACCATAAGAAGATATTCAATATTAAGCATCAGCCCCTAATCTAAGCACACATGAAGAGGATCATATGGGGGCTTTGGGAACCCAAGATTTCTTGGTTCCACCACAAACCCTAATTTTAGATTCACATTGCGATTGGTAATGACCATTTATTCCACAATAATGGCATCTAACATGAGGGTTAGATAAGCTAGTCCTATCATAATATGCATGAGTCGGATTACGACTAGTTTTCTTTAAGATTATGTCAATTATTTTGTCACCATTTAGGAACCCATGGAGACACAATCTTAACCTTTCATTTTCATTATGAAGATGTGTTATTTGATTTAAAGAATTATTAAATTCATCTTCATAAGATTTGGAAGAGCTTGCCGCAATTTGAAATTGTGCTAATTGGCAAGTTTTCTCATCCAAACAACCCTTAAGGGTTTTAATCTCAAGTTTAAAATTTTCAATTTGTGCTTGAGATTTAGATATGGAAGAAGATGATTCATTTTTCAAAACATCAAGTTCATTTTCTAATTTAGAAATAGATTTTTAAGAACTTTATTTTTTGAAATTTGAGAATGCAAAGTAGAGCACAATTCATCATAAGATATTTTTTCACAATCACTACTTGATGAATCATAAGAGAGATTAGAATTTACCTCAACTTCATGGGAGAATGCCATGAGGCAAAGGTCATCTTTTTTATCTTCCCCTTCACTTGAGCTTTTGCCCGACGTGCTTAACGCATCCCAACCGGCGGCAAGAACCTTATGCTTCTTCCAATCCTTCTTCTTTCCCTTGTACTTTGAGGAAGATGACTTGAGAAGTGGACACTCCGGTCTTTTGTGTCACGTCTTCTTGCAATTGTAACACCTTATAGCTTCCTCAACATCGCTTTCTTCTTTCTTCTTCTTTTTATCCTTTTTATGTTTCTTTCTCCATAAGCTTTAAAAAAATTTCAAAGCTTCTTCTTCATCACTATCCGCCTCACTTGAGGATGATGAGTCCGCTTTTACCTTGGAGACCTTTAGAGTTAGAGATCGGCTTTCTTTTTCCTTCTCTTTTGGCTTCTTCTCCTCTTGTCGGCTAGTGAGGAGCATTTTATGGGTGATGAGAGATCCTACAAGCTCTTCCACGGTCAGCGCCTTGAGATCCTTTGATTCTTGTATCGCGGTGACCTTTGGATCCCAATGTGGAGGAATTGACCTAAGCAACTTACTCACAAGCTCATCAGTAGGATAAGATTTACCAAGATTAGCTAGTTCATTAGAAATTTTAGAAAATTGGGTATACATTTCAAAAATGCTTTCATTTTGACCCATTCTAAACATTTCATATTTGCTCTTTAACAATTTTATTTTGGAATCCTTGACTTGTGATGTTCCATCGTGGGTAATGGCAAGTGTATCCCAAATAACCTTGGCGGAATAAAAAAGAGCTACTCGATTAAACTCCTCCGTAGATAGGGCGCAAAACAAAGAATTTATAGCTTTGTAATTTAAATTTGCATGCCTTTTCTCTACGACATTCTATTCTTCAAATGGTTTGGAAGGCAACATGTATCCATTTTCAACAATGTGTCAAAGCTCCACATCTATCGAGAGAGAGAGAGAGAGAAATTTAGAGAGGGAAAGTAAATCTCGCCGATCTTCATCTTCTCCGGCGGATTTTCGGAGCTCCGACCACCAATTTCTGAGAGCTCATCCACCTGTGCTTCCTTCTTTTGTCACCGATCCCACCACCTCTTCTTCTACTCCAATCTCTAAACCCTAGCTCCATATCCTTGCCTTAAATCCTAGATCTGAAACTTTGTCTCTATTAAATCTTAGATCTATGTTGATTTCAATCCTATTCTCCATCTCCCTTAGTGCTAGATCTGCAATTTCCCCTAGATCCACACCATAGCTTCATTTTTATCATTTAAAATCCATAAATAGAAACCGTAACCCTTGGAATTCATCTTTTCTGGTGGGTTTCTACTGGAATCTGGCAGGAATCCGGCTAGGATCTCATTTTTGAATCAGTTGTGGTTAAGAAAGAGGATTTTTATTTGTTTACTCACATCAGCCGGGCTCGGTGGAGTTGTCGCAGATCCGGTGGAATTATTTCAGATCCGGCAGATTTCATCCGATCCGTGTCTATAAAATCTCAGTACCGAGGGAAAAGAGCATGGATCTAAGCATAATATAAAGAAAAAAAAGGGATCAGAGCAGATTCAAGGTATCTTGCTACTTTGATTTGAATTTTCATGTATGATTTTGTTTGTTACTTTGTGTTCATATTGCTGAGATTAGATGATGATAAATTTTTCATGTACTTGATCCTTTCAAATGATTCTTTTATCTAGTGATTTGCTTCCGGATGGTTTTTATCTTAAAATTTTAGTTTAATCTTAGATCAAGACTTTAAAACCTCAAATCCTTGAGCTATTTCTCACGAAATATGAGATCTGGTTATTTTCTTTCTGTGGCTACATAAACAAATCTCGATCTTGGTGGTTAAATTTTAGATCTATCTTTTGATCTCTGCAAATATTCTTGTATGTTTGATTGGTCCGTTAGATGGATTTTTATGGCCGATTTGCATTAGATTTATCGGACTATGAAGAGTTTTGACAAATTTCCGTGATTTCTATCAAATTCTTTTGGCCATTGCTAAGTTCAGAGAGAAAGAAAAGAGCTGAGAGAGTTGATAGAATTTGTGATCTAATAAAAGAGATCCTTGATTTTTCATATCCAAAATAGAAAAAAAAAATAATGAGTTTCAAGGGGATCTGATAATTAAGCAAGTAGCAGATGGTTTCTAATTAAAGAAAATCCGAAGAAAATTCAGAGATTCTTCATTACTGCTATTCAGGTAATATATCTTTGTTATTTAATATACTGATGTGAGATGAGACTTGTGATTTTAATTTACTTGTGGCTACATGTTCAATACAAATGTGAGATATTGCTGATACGACCATGAAGGTTATACGTGTTCTGGTGGATGCCTTGAAAATCAGAGTATTATGATGTATGTCTATGAGAATTTGTGTTGCTTAGAAGAGCAGATTGTGAACTTATTGTTGATATGTTTTCTGTGAGCTCATTTTTTTTTTCCTTTTGGTTTTCTAGTTGTCCATCTCAGATTCTTGACCTTTGGTATGCATATAAAATAGAGTCACTTTCCTTTAGATTTATATCTCAGTTATATCGTATGTTAGTAATCAACTTGTTAGAGTCAAAATGAGCCCAAGCTGAAAGTTGTGAGTTGTTGTCGAAATCTAGTACTTGTGATTATACTACTGTTAAAAACAAGGCTATCTTTGATTGATAATTTGAAGTAGGCCTACATGAAAAATATTTAATTTTTATGTCAAAAGGAGTGCTTGTATTTTTATTATTATTTTTTTAAATAGAGTAGTTGTTATGCTTAACCTGATGACTAGGTTTGAAGTGTGTAATATGTTTCATCATCACGTTGTTTGTGAAGTTCTGTTAGTAGAAATAAATAAAAAAGATGTTAGCCTGTTCGAAGGATCAAATGAAAATGAGCTGAATAGTGTCATTCAAAATTATATGGTAGATAATTAGAAGTGCGAGTGCAGCTGCCCTTTGAGTCGTAGTATTGATGTTGTAGCATGGGAATGTTTGCTATGGATCCTCGGTATTTGCATAAAATAGTTTCAAGCACTCGTAGTGTATTTGCATCGTTTACTGAATTATCCTAGTGATTATTTAATGCTAAGAAATATTTCATGAGATTGTGTACAAGTTGTAATATATGGTTCACACGCACAATACATGTTTCTCCTGGCATTGTCTCTGTAATGCTAATCTTCTACCTCATTGTTTGAATAAATACTTGCTTTTATATTCAACATAAATCAGGCCATTCTTGCTGAAATTTTAATTAATTCCAGTTTTAGTAAATCTATTTGGATTCAATTCAATTTCAAGATTCACTGATCCAGTCATGCCCAAATTTGGAAAATCTCTGCTGTTTTGAGATAAAAACTAAGATTGTTTCTATCAATTGCTGATGGTTTATCATTTTCATGAACAAGTATAGCAGGAATCTGTCCAATACATTGTTTCTGGCAATCTCATTAATTTCGAGCATTTTTTAAATTCAGATTTCACTCTTGATCATTCTCTATGACTATTAATTACCTTGTCTTGGTATGTGTTTTCTATCTAAATGCCCTAATCTTTTGATTTCCTTGTTTGATTGTTTTAGAGATGTCATCATTGCAAGTGTGGTGTGTTTTTGTCTTCTCTTATATGATCTTTGTTTTGTTGAATCTCACTCATGTCTAACATAGATCGTTTAATCTATAAGTTCTGCAATTTTACACAATTGATTCTCTTTGTTTGCTCTTTCTGGATTTTACGATTACACATGTATGAGGTGGTTGTATACGCACATCACTCATTTGGATCTGAAGCTATAGGTGTAGATTTTTTTTATTTTTTAAAAAAAAAAAAAAAAGTTAGCAAGCATCTGTTGACTCAATGAGTTTTGAAGTAGTAATCATACCCTCGCATAATAACTCTTGATTTAGTTACTGAATATCCTAGCTAACTTCAGATAATATAGATTCCTAGTGGTTTAGCTTTCATCATTTTGGAAAGGCAAAGCTTCTGTAGCTTTAAATTGTGCTAGGCATTTTGCTCCTATCATTAATGGGATGCTCATGCATCGGCCTTGAGCTGAAAAATGAAGTTGGTCAGGTGTGGAGGACATGCTTTATTATGAGGTTTCTAATGATGATATCTATATGAATCATTTCATAGATTCGCCTAGTCATGGAATTCCAGATTGTCCTGATAGAGACTGTGTTAGTCTAGGACATTTAGAGTTTGATTTGAATGGTAGTATGAGTTCTCGGTTGACCAACTTACTACAAGTGGAGAACCATAGTTTGAAAGTTGTCTCGAAGGTGAGTGTTAAGCATAAGGGCAATGATGGCGATAGTCGGAGCCTCCCCTTTAGAGAGACAATTTGTGTCTCTATAGAGCAAGCCCGGCCTCAGAGGACTTACTTAGTCCAAGTAGTGTCCCCCCTCTCTATTTAGTAGACTTATTTAGTCTTTTAGAAACCATTAGATGATAGTTTCTCTTCCTTATTTAGGAGACCATTGTGGTCTTATTAGCGAGTTCCACCATAGGAGACACGCTTTGTCTCGTTAGGCAGCTCTCCTCTGGGAGCAAGCCTCGTTGCTTAGAACCCGCCTTTTCCCATTGGAGGCATACAGAGCCTCATTTATAGAACCTCCCCGGTCTGTCTCTCTTTTGAGCTAAAAGACATGCTATGTCTTATTTGTCCCCCTTTATAGAGTGTTAGAGAGTCTTTGACTCATTTATCTTCTTTTTAGTGGTAGTATTAGAGAGTCTTTGACTCATTCCTCCTTTAAGTTGTAGTATTAGAGAGTCTTTGACTCACTCTTCCTTTGGATGGCATTGTCAGCGAGTCTTTGACTCACTCGTCCTTTGATAGCGGTATTAGAGAGTCTTTGACTCGTTTCCCCCTTTTCTATAGTTGTTTTTAGGAGCTTCTCCTTAGTGTTGTCGTCACTCTTATTTGTTAAGGGACTTGCCCAGTCTCGTTAGAGCCCTTATTAGTGAGTCTTTGACTTATTTGCTGCTCTCATTTTGGTAATAATTTTAGAGAGTCTCTGACTCATTTGTACTCCTTCCCTAGTGTTATTAGTTAGGAGTTTCTTTGATTAAAGACTAACTCAGTCTTATTAGAGCTTTGCTTGTTTGAGATATTAGATTCGTTTTCTCTGTTCTTGGGACGCCAGTTACTTGTTGTGGATCGTCTCTTTGAGGCGTCAGTTGCTTAGTCGGGGTTTTCCCTTTTGATTTAGGGCTTTGCCCTAGTTTGTGGTTGTTCTTGCGTGTTTCCTTTAAGATTGAAAGCATTTAAAGGTCCAGAGCATTGGAAAAGCTTTAAAATAAAAAAAATAGAAATTTGAAACTCAAAAAAACATTTGAAAACTTTAAAAAATATCAAAAACATTTGAAAAACATTAAAACCGTTAAATCATTTGAAGTGTTAGGTTTTAGTTAGGAGAGTTCGTTTCGAACTACGTTGGCTTGATCCTCCTCCACGGGGTACATAGTGCAGCTTGGGATCTTCATCCCAAGTCCAGTCAAACTTTGTGAATAAATGCTTTAACCATTTTTCTTCAAAACCTTGTTTTCAACCAGATCTTCCTCTAGAGTTAGGAGTTTTGTCCTAGATAGAGAGTTTTAGAGTTAGGAGTTTGTCTTTTGTTTGTTGTGTGCTTGTTTGTGATTGTTTTAGAGCTAGGGGTTTGTCCTAGAGTTATAGGAGCGCCTCCGTCCGGTCAGTCGGCGATCCACATCGCCGAGTGATGACTAGAGTAGGATACGCTAGTCCACCCTTTGTATTCCTTAGGAAACACAGCCTAGTTACACATAGGTTGTAGGAGCCACTTGCACTAGCTTAGGGATAATCTGCATTTAGTTAGGGCATATAGGTTGTCCTAAAATCTATAATTCACTGGAATTTAAATAATCGTACAAGAAACTTTAATAACTGGTCCGGTCTTTTAGATCGAGTCTAGGATATAGGTCTAGGTGTCTTAGGCATCATAGCTTAGAATAGGCGCGAAGAACTACGTGACTCTTTAATTTTTGTGGAGGCGGGGATACGTAGGCTTCTTTGGATGAACATCAGATCATCCGAAGACTCGGGTAAATCATTTAGAGTCTTAGGATTTGTTGTTTTGTTATTGTGTGTTTTGTTATGTTTTCTTACTTTCTTGTACTGATCCTAAGCCTTTAGCTGTAGCATGCATGTGTTTGCACATCAGAACTTAGACACTAGTTAGGCATGTCACTCACAACCTAGTTGTTATTAGGTGCACATCTTTTATCTTACATTATGTGTGCTTATTATTTCATCCCCGAGTCATGCATGATTAGGTAGACGTTCACTCGGGGATATTTGTTCCCATTTCACATGATTTTTACCCAAACTTCTTTGGAGTTAATGAAAATGGCATAAGAGACCAAGTGCTTGCACTCGGACGAATTGGGGGTGCTCTTCAGACCTTCTTCATTCGTAATCAGGTGAACCCATATATATTTCTAGTTATCCATTGCACAGAGGAATTGATTTTGGGGTTCCATGGCTTATCCATGGATGGCGACTCTGAGTTATTTTAGGTACATCTCGGTTTCGAGCCTTGGCTCCGGATCAGGATGTATCTCATTCGTTACATATCGCCACTCGTGCTATGCTATGAGGGTGGCATCCGTTTCAAGAGTTCCTTGGCAGAGCTCTCCTTCACACCTGGATGATCCAGAGGGTGTTAGGAACCTGTTCCCTCACCGTCCCAGGATCGGGGTCCACACTTAGTCAATAGGTCACCTTCGATAACAATTTCCTGCAAAACTCCAGAAGAGGTATGGTCTGGTAAACCTAGTGATTATTCCATGTTAAGAATATTTGGTTGCCCTGCTTGTATTCATGTTAAAAATGATCAATGCTCAAAACTTGACCCAAAATCCAAAAAGTGTATCTTTCTTGGATATGCAAGTGGGGTCAAGGGATTTAGAGTGTGGGATTCTTCTTCTAACAAGTTAACCATCAGTATAGATATTATTTTCGATGAATCTTCTATGTTAAAGTCATATAAGCAGATTGGTGAATAAAGAAAACATGACACAGGTGAGACCGCTGAGGTGGAGGTTGACACTCCAAGAGAAGTGCAGAAAGAAAATATTCAAATTGAATTTCCTGAAGCAAGACTACTTGAGCAGGATCAACAGATGCACCAGTTAGGATCACATGTTAGAAGATCTCAAAGAACTCATAAGCCACTTGTGCGATATGGCTATGGATATGTTGGCTTTTGCATTGGTAACTGAGAGTGGAGATCCAGGTACATTTCAAGAAGCAGTTTCTTGCAAAAGTTTCAAGCATTGGGATGGTGCAATGGGTGAAGAAATGGAATCTCTTCATAACAACTAAACTTGGGATTTGATTGAGTTACCAAAGGGCAAAAGGGCGATTGGGTGCAAGTGGCTCTACGAAAAGAATGAGAGAAGCTCACAAAATGGTGGAGAAAAATACAAAGCACGTTTGGTGGCAAAGGGATATGCTCAGAAGGAAGGAGTGGACTACAATGAGATATTTTCACCTGTAGTGAAGCATACTTCGATAAGAGTATTACTTTCCATGACAACGTTGTTTGAACTTGAGCTTGAGCAACTTGATGTGAAAACGATATTGTTGCACGAGAATCTAGAAGAGAAAATTTACATGCACCAACCGAAAGGTTTCAAGGTACAAGAAAAAGAAGGCCATGTTTGCAAGTTGAAGAAGCCATTGTATGGATTGAAGCAATCTCCTAGGCAGTGTTACAAGAGGTTTGATACTTTCATGATTGGATATGGTTTCTATAAAAGTGTGTACGACTCTTGTGTTTATTTCAAAAACCTTGGTAATGGCTCTATTATTATTTTGATTTTATATGATGATGACATGCTTATAGCTGCTAAAAGTAGGTTGGAAATTGTAGACACCTTCATTTTGCTCTGTTTCAAAGAAGTCACGATTCCGATGCTAAAACTTACTAGAGTAAAGATTACCCAAGCTATTCCAAGTCATGTTGGTCCATTTCCTAAATTTTAGGAGGAGCCCTAAATTGTAGGAGAGCTCTACATTCTAAGGTAGATCCAACATTTTAGGAAGAAGATCCGAACGTGGGGAACATATGCAGTATTCTGAGTCATTCTGGGCCATTTCCTAAATTTTAAGAAATGTCCTAAATTGTAGGAGAGCCCTACATTCTAGGGTAGTTCGTACATTTTAGGAAGAAAATCCGAACCGGGGGAACATATTCAGTATTCTGAGTCAATTTGGGCTATTTCCTAAATTTTATGAAATGACCTAAATTGTAGGAGAGTCCCACATTCTTTGGTAGTTCTTGTCTTCTAGGGGAAACCTCAAAACTAAGGAAGAATGTCTAGAACTTTAAGCCATTTCGGGCCATTTCATAAGTTTTAGGAAATGACCTAAATTGTAGGAGGGTCCTATGTTCTAGGGTAGTCCCTGTATTCTAGTTGAAAAGCTCCAAACCCGTGAAGAATATCCAGCAATTGGAGTCATTTCTTGTCGTTTCCTAAATTTAAGGAGAGTCCTTCATTTTAGGATTTAGGACACCCTTTCATGTCTCGAAGGAACGTCATATATCTTGAGTAATTGTTGAGTGAATTAGGAAAGCCCCTAAAATGCCGGAGTCCTTACATTTTAGGATATGCTCGGGATGAAGGATTCCTACCCTACATAAAGACACCTTGTTCTTAAGGCGGCCATAATGTTCTAGGACCCCCTGAGTCATCCCCATACCTTGTTCCTCCCGTTTCCTATTTTTCCTCTCCTATCGTGGCCCCTACCTCCTTATTTTTCTCCTGCCCGCACCCGTATTGGATAAGGGATTACCGATTATCAACAAGTTGAGATTACTTTGGACTGTAGTTCTATGAACTAACGGTCGAGATCGTCTTATCTCAACCCGATGATCAAGATGGGAGTGTTCGGATCGTTAATCACTTAAGAGTACAAAAGCTTAGATTACCTGCGAAATCGATGACTCTCATTAAAGATGGAGCATTTGTGATTAAGATGGTATTTTTCTTGGAATTCTTATTCTAGGAAAACATTTTCCTCCTCACTTTACTTTCCTTGGATTTGTTTCTCCGAGAAATCATTGTCCATGAAAAGTGATTTATTTCTTTTAACTAAGGGTTGGATCATCAAAGGGATGGTGGAGATCATCTTATTTTGGTCTGAGTATCGATTACATGGTGATGTGCATTTAATTTGTCAAATCAAGGGTGCGGATTATCCGATGAAAATGGGATATGGATTACAAATCGATTTATTTTATATGGTCCATTAAATCGACGGTTGGATCATTATTAGGGGTTGATTTGGAAGTAATATCTACATGCATTATGTAGCCCGTCATTTGAATGGTTGAGATCATTTCAAAAGATGGTTAGGGTAGTTACATTACAAAGGGTATACTTGGTATTATGAATTAATAACTAACTTCTCTTACCCCTGTAAATTTAGTAGGGAACGAATTTTTCACCCAAAACCCAAAAAGTGGTGCCAAATCCCTATATTTTCTCTCATGATGTATCTCCCAACTCTAATCGATTCACATGGTGTCCCTCATCCAATCAAACTCCATATTCCAAACGGTTTTCCCAAGGGCATCTTTATCATGTTCAAACTCCTTTTATTAACTCCTACATAAATTCAAAGAAGATTCAATCTTGTCCATTAGATTAAAAGGTGTTCTAGAAGTAATCAAGGAGAATTCAATCTAAAACTCTTCCTAGAGTTAAAATTTATCCACCTTCGTAATTATTTAATCTCAACCGTTAGATTGAAAGCAAGAAGAGTCCTAAGTGCTTGTTGGGCTTACCCTTTCCCCATCCTAACCCATTAAAAAGAAGAATTCGTCCAATTCTCTTCCTCTCTTTAAAAAAAAAAGAAAGTCCAGCCCTATCTCCCACAAAAAAAATAAAAAATTGTCCCTCTTGGTTGTGTGGTTTTGGTTGCTTCTCACAAGTGTTCTTCACCAAAGCACAATTGGAATTATTCATCTCTTCTTCAACATACGTCAAAGCGGATTATATTTGGCGATCTTTGGGTTTTCTTTTGCTGATATACAAGGTGTGACAAAACGTATATCTTGGATTTACACACCTTAGAGACAAGGAAACAATCAACGGTTAGTGCAGCATTCCATGTAATCTAGGAACTAGAAAGCATGCTTAGGTTAGACTTTGGGTTTTTCTTTGAAAACATAATGCATATGGATGTGTTTTTTCATGAAAATTTGATAAGATATGGTCAGAACCAAATTATTTTATAATCTCATTTTATGCTTGAAAAATTAGTTTTAATTAATTAAAAATCTATTTTCTTGAAATATGGGTTAAAATCAACTTTTCAAAGCAAGTGGTCTAAATCTTCGTGTTTTTTGTAATATCATTTTTTCTGAGTTTAATTTATATTGAAAAACAACTGGAAAACTAAATTTCTAGCCATATTTGGTTTATTTTGATGTTGCCTTTGTTCTTCGAAGATAGCCTAGAAAGGGCGTATTTTTCGCAGAATAAATTCGATCTATAGCAAAATAAGTCGAAAGTGGATGAATATTTCTCTCCAGTAGTTTTTCTAGGTTTTTAGAGCATACAAGAAATTTCATGATTTTTCTGATTTATTTAATGCTATTTTTAATTGCTTTAAAAAGTGATTTTATCATAATAAATATCAAACGAATTCGAAAAGCTGCGAAAATTTTCAAATGATTATCTTATGTATATTTAAGGGATTTTGTGATATAAAATTTGAAAGAAAAAAAATTTCTTCATCGGTTTATAGCCAAAACATCGTTTTGCGTGCGATAATGATTTTTCATGTTAAAACTAATATTTTTTAAACATTTTCTCTTTAAACCAGTTACATATGTTACTGGAATGATGTATAATTTTTTTTATTAATTTTCATTAAGTTTTAGTGTGTATTACAAATTTTCACGATGAATCGGCTTAAAATTTCAAGGAAATTGCTGATTTTTCAATGAAAATTGAGTTTTCGATCATCTACTGATTTTTAAGAGTTGAAATTTGGTGCTAAAATAATTTGGTTCATATCTGATCTACCATGAATGTTTAGTGATTTTAGGATAACAATAGATATTTGTTTATGATTTTTCTTCTTAATCATCCAGATTTTGTTAGGTCTATAATTGATAGTAAATTACAGTAAAAATTGTTGAAATTTTTACAGTAACTTACTACTGGTATTGATATGTTCTCATGAGCCAAATTGGATCATATTGGATACATGTTGCTTTGTAACACTATCAATTTGGCCTAATTTTGTTAAAATCATTAAAAATTCATTTTAATTCTAAAAATTGTGAAAAAATTCAGAATATCATAACTTTACAGAATGCATGTAATTATTAAGTCACTCGGACATAAACCTTAAAAATCATTAATTCCCTTCATAACTTGCTATTCTAGGTCATTTTGAATGTGAGGGTTGTATTCATAATCGTTTCTTCATTGCAATCGACCCTGGACTTTTTAGCATCTAAATTTAAATATGTTGTTGGCTCCGAGGTCTTTGTCCACAAAAATCCTGAGAAATGCCAGGCTATCGAAATTTATTTGTCGAATAGTGAAAGGGTAGAAAGCACGATTTCCTTTTATGAATTCAACCCAACTATGAAAATAACTAACTCTTATAGCCTTAGATTTTTCTCAAATTTTAGGTATTAGGAACCCTCAAAAGACTGAAAATCATTCACTTAATCATTTGGGTTGGGCAAACCCAAGTTCAAATCGATCTTGGAACCGTTGGATCACGGTCCCACCTCATAGGAATCTTTAGACCCGTTTTAGAAAAACTTACGTCACGTTGAGTTCTAGGACTTAGGGTGTCCTAGAGTTAGAAGTCCAGTTAGCCTCATCACGGCTGGTGGCTATTATTAATAACTGAGCCATATATTAGGTTTCACTAGTTAACCCCTCTTCCTTATAGGACATACCTAGTAAACCTAGGATGTAGGGCCCACCTGCATTAGTTTAGGAAAATCTTTGCATTTAGATAGGATTATATAGCATCTTAGATGGAGTCCTAAGATAATAAAACTTAATCCACTTGAATTAATTAATATCTCATAAACTGTTGAAACAGTCTGTCCAGTCTAGATCGGTGTCCTAGATGAGTTAGGCATAAGTAGCTTAGTTTAGGCGCACCGAACTACGTCGACCCTTATCCTACTGAGGCTTGAGTATGTAGGCAACTTGGATGCTTGGACGGCATACCAAGTACGAGTTGACCCTACACACATTCCAGTAGGGTTTTAGGGTTGTATTCTATTTCTTGATCATTATCCAACCCTAAATTAAATTGATTAAAACACTTAGGATTTCTCCCAAATTAGAATTTTAGGAGAACTCTCATATAGATTGAACCAAACTGAATCAAGTGAATCAAAGAGATGCATCTATGACCCACATTGAGATTAGATCATCTAGGATGCTTGTCCGATAGTTTGCATATCAAGAGAGTTTAAATGAGCCTTTAAAAGAAATTTAAATAAGTTAATCTTTGAAATTGAAGACCGGATCATCGGGCAAGAATGGTGCATATGGTGGTAATCCACCATACCTTCCATTCTCGTAATCAGGTAATGAATCTAGACTTCTGGGATCGCAAATCATTGCAGTGTTACTTATGGGTCCTAGGTCTTTTACCTATGTGGAGACTCTGATCATCCTCTTTTGCGTAAAGTTCGAATTTCTTTTGTGATCCCAAGTTGTCGTTCGTGTGGGTACTAGAGACCAAGAGAGGGAGGCGGGTCGCGCCCCTCTCACGGGATCGGGTCCCACAGAAATCAACAATTTAAAAGCCAGGTTGAGCAAGGAGTTTGAAATGAAGGACATAGGCACTGCAAGGAAGATTTTGGGTATGTGGATTCGCCGAGACAGGGAAAAGGAAAAGTTGTGGCTATCTCAAAAGAATTACATTGAGAAGATGCTCTTAAGGTACGAGATGGATAAAGCAAAGCAGGTAGCTACCCCACTTGGTGCTCATTTTAAACTTTCTTCCAAGTTATCTCCTAAGACAGTTGAAGAAAGGAGTTATATGTCTTGAGTTCCATATGCGAATGTTGTTGGTAGCATGATGTATGCTATGGTCTATACTTGACTAGATATTGCACATGCAACGGCTGTTGTTAGTAGGTACGTGGCAAACCCAGGAAAAGAACACTGGCGGGCAGTCAAATGGATACTTCGGTATTTGAAGGGTTTGTCATCCCTTGGGATTTTATTTGACAGGAGCAGTGTTGGAAAAGGAAATATTATGGGCTATGTGGATTCTGATTATGCTGGAGATTTGGACAAGAGAAGGTTCACTACAGGTTATGCTTTACGCTTGCTCGGGGACCTGTCAGTTGGAGGTCCACTTTACAATCAACTATAGCTGTGTCTACTACAGAGGCAGAGTATATGACATCAATGGAATCAATGAAAGAAGCCATATGGCTGAGAGGTCTCGTAAGTGAACTTGGGGTTGAGCAAGGAAACACTTATGTGTATTGCGACTGCCAGAGTGCATTGGACTTGGCACGGAATCAAGTTCTTCACACGAGGACAAAACACATAGACGTCAGGTACCATTTTATTCGAGAGTTCATTGACGGAGATGAAATTTCCTCGGAAAGCGTCGACACAAAGGACAATGCTGCGGATATGTTGACTAAGCCTGTGCCGACGGAGAAGTTCAAGCATTGCTTGGACTTAATCAATATTTGACAAGTTGAATCGAATTAGCACCCTTTGGGATGTGGTGGAGAATACTTTGTGATGAAAGATATTTACAGGTGGTGGATGAATCAAATTCAAGCCAAGGTGGAGAATGTTGAGTTGCTTCGAATTTCTCCAAGGCAGTTGCCTTGACCGTGTAAAACTACCCATATCTTATTTGCAAAGGACTTATCTAGAATCAAATAAGTGACGTTTAGCTTTTGGTTGTTTTAAGAGACTTATCCAAAAACGGCAACAGTGAGAACGTCTCACGTACGACTTCAACAAAACAACTAAAAAACGTAAAAACGTAAGTTGAGTTGGGTTCTACGGCTTAGAGAAAATAAGGAGCAGTAGAGGCTCGTGTATGGCTTCAAGAAAAACAAGTGGATTCTTGGGCACTTTTTTAGTAAAGGGAAAAGTGAAGAAGAGATTTCTTGAGTTCAAGAAGAAGAAGAGGCAACGCTACTATAGGGAGAGTTTGTGCTTGGATCATAGACGGTGTAGAGTTTGTTTCTCTTGTAATCCATAAAAAGCTTTGGGCTTCTTAATCCGGTGGGTGCTTCTTGTAACCTTTATTTTCACATAGTTAAATCTTTTAAAGTCTTCTCCTGTGGACGTAGCCACACACATCATGTGGTGAACCATGTAAAATCTTGTGTGCTTTCTTGTGGTTTGTCTTGCACTTTATTTATTTGTTCTTGCAAACCTACTTTGGGAACGTTGTGTAGAATTTATACATAATATCAGAAAAACACTTTCCTGTTCGGATTGTTAACTTGTCACCGCGGAGGGCTATTTGGAGCCCCAATTCCGCAACAATGGAGGACCCACGACCATAACCCCGCTAGTTATGGACATGACGTATGAGGAGGACTATTGCCACCACCCAAATTTGTTAGGATTTTTCAAAATCCATAAACCAATGTTTTTGAAAAGTTGCAATGTTTTTGAAAAGTTACAATGTTTCTGAATTTCTATACTTAAGCACTGCAATCTTTGGTGAACAATCATGATTTTATACCAACAATCACATTGTTTCAAAATGGTTTTTCATAAAGACATATCTAATCAAATTTATAAGATGGAATAGACACATCTGTTCTGAATTGATGCATTGATTCGAATGAAAAGGCAATAGACATGTCTATTCATTGATAATGTTTCAAAAAGACATGTCTGTAGAAAGTGACTATTGGTTGCTTATAAATAGGTGGGTTGTGATTCAATTCAAAGTACTTCAGATTCGTTCTCTCTTCTCTATTACTTCTGTAGTTTTGCTTCAATTACAAAATTGCAATTTGTAATTGAAACAGATTAATATCTAGGCCTAAATTATCTTGGGAGGCAGATTTGCTGATTACCTTTTGCAAATTTAAAGGGGCAAATTCTATCTTAAGGAGAGAACGGATTAGGTTCGATTTAAGCATTAATTTTATTCATTTTTCCAACAAAATCTGCCATCGATTATTATTATTATCATCACTAGTTATACCTATTTTTATGTGCATAAAATTCTGCCACGTACTATTTTGTCACTTGTGAGGATTTGAGTAATACCGTATACTTTTTTTCGATGGGTGTAATAGACCATTCTTTGAGGGGTGTAATAACGTATATATCTATTAGAGCTTTCATTGTAGAATGTGTTTTTCATCAATTTGGTATTAGAGCAGCCATTGTGGAATCTATTTTACATGAATTTGTTATCAAAGTTTCCATAGTAGATTTTGTCTGCATCGCTTCGGTCCTTCACAAGCTGTCTTTTTATTAAGCGCAAGGTCTTTTGTCACTTACTTGACACCTGACTTATACACAACTAACATGATAAGAGTATCCTCTTTTATGAGTTTCAACTTCTTGTTTGAACCTTCTAACCTCACCCAAGTATAGCCATACGATGTCTCCAACTTGGAGTTGAAGCTCAAAATGACGCTTGTTGTTAATCCCAATTGTCAATACCCGAAATTACCCCTCCCTTTGAAATTCGCCTCCTTTGTTTACCGAGGCTATTTTGGTCATCAAGAATTAGATTAGAATTAGGGCTTCTTTAGAAAAGTCTATAAATACATCTTTAAGAGAGATTAAGAAATCCTAAACTGTTTTTGCAGCGCTAAGAGAAGATCTACGTGGAGAAACAGAGGAAGAACGTGATTTGGAAAGAGTGAACGTGATTCGAGGTAAGACTTTTGATCTTTATTGGTTAAACGCATAAAAGAAACCCTAAACTAAAGATTTGATATGAAAAGAGATGTGATTAGAGCCTTGATTCCAATCTATAGCAAACTCCATGTTAGATCTTGGATTCCTTGGGATCCGTTTCATGTTGAATCCCCAGAGAACTCAAGATCAATTGATTTTTGTCCATAGAAACCCCGATATTGGAGGATTTGACTTAGAGTTAGATTTATTTTCTAATAATAACTCGTAGTGATTCGGATTGCGAAATCAGATCTATTGGATCCCTCTTCTGGCTATAAATTTGATGTATGTGAATTAAAACCATCTAAAGGAATTAAAACCATCTAAAGGAATAATTCATCGTACAAACAGATGAAAGCTGAGTCCTAACTTCTGGCTATAAATTTGTTCCAACATTTCTGCTGTATGGAGGTCTTTGCACGGGTTAAAAAGGTCAAGTATCTAAACTAATTTAAATGAAACAATCAAATATTAAGGCATAGAAAAAGAAGAGAAAGGGATAGAATATGAAATCGAAGGGGGCATTCATACCTTTTGATGAACAAAGAAAACATGCTTAGTAGTCATATAGCATGCCTGTAGAAAATAAATAGTCAAGCTGATCTTTTTCTATGAACATAACAGGATTTCTTATACATAACTTCAACCCATAAATAATTCCATCATAAAATTAATTAAAATGAAATTTAAACCAAACAAAACACGGAATGATAATTCTAATTTTTATCTAAAAAAAAAACCCAGAGAAAATGGAAAAAGCTCTTAAATCAAAGGCAAATCTTGACATGTTGATTTCCATGGATGAAATCCCTAACGACTATTTGCTTATCCAAGACAATGAACGCTTGATATTCACTACAAAGAACAAAAAATTACTTCTGGGGTGGTAAGTCCTAGAAAGATGCATCTCGTACTATTGATCTTGTGTTAGAGGCTTCCACAGTGGCTTGCAACAGGGAAGGATCTTGCTTTCTTGAAGCTTTCAATGGTGGGGAGAATATGGAATTCAATGGTGAGCAGCATCAAATACGTTGTAACTTCAACTAATGGGGTAGGGAGGAGATAGAGGCAGTTTAGGGAGAGACGGGAGAGATTCTAGGGAGAGAGTGATTTGTGGTAGAGATTGGAATAGAAGGAGAGATTTTAGGGAGAAAACTTAAGATTTAACATTATTTCATAAATCCAAGTTTTGTAAGAAAACTAATACGGTATATATAGTTATAATATTGGATTGTAATGCGAAATGAAGGTTTCCGTTTAAAAAGAGATTCGTAAATATCCATTAATTTCGTTAATATCCATTAATGGCAGAAAATTAATGGAATTGTTTAGAATTTCATTTAGATTTATTACTATCTACTAATATTCATTGTAGAGACAGGGGCGTTTGAAATACTGGCATTTTTGGCATTGCTATTTT
This sequence comes from Tasmannia lanceolata, assembly GCF_043159265.1. Classification (NCBI taxonomy): domain Eukaryota; kingdom Viridiplantae; phylum Streptophyta; class Magnoliopsida; order Canellales; family Winteraceae; genus Tasmannia; species Tasmannia lanceolata. The sequence continues at coordinate 6,278,640 of NW_027518721.1, forward strand.
GGTCACGTAAGATATGAGGAATGAAGGGAAACGTGGGTAATATCCATTAATTAATATCATGGCATTTTAACTAATGATAAAAAAAGAAAGGAATCCAAATCTTTTGCTGCTTTTAATTGTTGAATTTAAGGGATTAGAAACGTTTAGGAAAGATGGAGTGGTGGAGAAATTGTAAAGGCATTTTAGAGGTCTTTTACTGATTTTAGTTGCTAATTTTAAGGGGTTTTCCAATATTGTGGAGGGTAATTGAAGAGGCATTTAAGCGTTATAGAATTGCATTATTTGAATTGCATTATAGAGAATGGGGCGCCATGTGGCACACAATTCTCTTTTATTAAAATGGGATAGAGAATGAGGTGCCACGTGGCAGCACCACAGTTTGTACGATTTCACTTTACTTATATATATATATATATATATATATATATATATATATATATAGGATAACTTATAATTCTAATTGGTCGTTATGTCTTCTTTCCACTTGTAATCCTTACCTATAGTAAGCCTTCCTTCCTAACTTACTACAATCTAGCTCTTTCCATGACTTCTTCGCTTTCAATGAGGGTTACTACATGCTTCATGTTGACATTAAACGATGCTTCCAATGCATTTTCTCTTTATTTTCTTTAAACATTTTGCTTCCTGCCTTTTCTCTTTTCTAAACCCCTCGCTTCACCCGCTTTCGCATCTCACATTGCTTCTTGCACTTGCTTCCCACTCTAGCAACTATGGTATGGTAGGGAGATCCTATTACATGATATCATGAAAATTGTACACTACCAATTGGATCTATTTATTTGTGATCAAATTACATTTGATCGATACAACATTGTCAATATACATTGAATGTTGGTTGAGAAAACAAATTCAATCAAAAAAAATTAGTACTTGTGGATGGGGAATAAATAAATATATATCAGAAATGAAGTGTGAGTGGGGAATAAATAAATAAATAAATTATATATATATATATAGGAAAAGGATTGTACGCTCGAGCGTACCAAGCTTATGGTACGCTCGAGTGCCCAATCACATGGGTCCCACATTTTTTGTGGTGATCCAAAGCATTCATTTGCAAGGACATATCATAGATAGGGTGTGTACCAAAAATCAGCTCCATTGTATCATCCTAACCCCTCCAAAAGTGGAGGGCAAAAATGGGTAGATTTGTGGACAAACAGTGTCTGTCCATTTTGACCTCCACAAATGGATGGGTTAGGATGATCCTATGGAGCTGATTTTTGGTACACATCCCATCTATGTAAGTGCCTTTCAAATGAATGCTTTGGATCATCCTAGCAAAGTGGGCCCACATGTGATTGGGCACTCGAGAGTACAATCATTTTCCTCATATATATATATATATATATATATGAGAGAACATTTCCTACACACTTGTGTAGGTAAGTTACCTACAAACTACCTTAAAATACAGTGGGGGCCCACATTGTTTGGGTGATCCAAACCATTCATTTGAATGGTCCTCACATAGATAGGGTGTCCACAAAAAATCAGATCCATAGGATCATCCTAACCATTCAAACTATGGAGGCAAAAAATGGACTAATTTGTGAAGGTTTATACACGCCCATTTTACCTCCACAAATCGTAGGGTTAGGATGATCCTATGGATCTGATTTTTTGTGGACACCCTATCTATGTGAGGACCATTCAAATGAATGGTTTGGATCACCCAAACAATGTGGGCCCTCACTGTATTTTCAGGTAGTGTGTAGGTAACTTACCTGCACAAGTGTGTAGGAAATGTTCTCTCTCTCTCTCTCTCTCTCTATATATATATATATATATATATATATATATATATATATATATATATATATGAGAAAACGGAGTTCTCTACACACTAGCTTAAAATACAGTGGGGGCCCACATTGTTTGGGTGATCCAAGCCATCCATTTTAAAGGCCCTCACATAGATAGGGTGTCTACAAAAAATCAGATCCATAGGATCAGACGAACCCTACGATTTGTGGAGGTAAAATGGATGTCTTTAAACCTCCACAAATTAGTCCATTTTTCACCTCCACAGTTCGAATGGTTAGGATGGTCCTATGGATATAATTTTTTGTAGACACCCTATCTATGTGAGGGCCTTTAAAATGGATGGTTTGGATCACCTAAACAATGTGGGCCCCCACTGTATTTTAAGCTAGTGTGTAGAGAACTCTCTACAGATATGTGTAGGAACCGTTATATATATATATATATATATATATATATATATATATATATATATATATATATATATATATATATATGGACTTGCTAGGCAATTTCGCAGAAAGCCATTTTGCCACTCACTTATTAAGGAGAGAATTAACATTCACCGTAGATGAATTAAATGAATAAGACAATCTGCTACGAGGTGGCTGTTCTCTCTGGAAAAAGTGCACCGCGAAATGGCTTTCTGTGATATTCCCTAGCAAATCCATTAACAGAGATATGTATGTTTGTGTGAGGAAGAATAAAGAAAAAGAACCCCACATGGGAATCCCTCAACCCATGTGCACGCTTAATTGCACAGTTGAAAAGGGTCCTTTACGCTCTTAATTAGAATAATAGAGCTTACATGGACTACTACTTGGATATGATACGGAAACATCTCCATTGGTTGATAACTCATCTGACAGTCCTTCATTCCACACACGAACACAGTTCTGGTCGGTTTCAGTATGGGAAATGAATATAATTGTAATGGGATTTGCTAGGCAATTGCACATAAAGCCATTTCACAGCTGGCATTTGCATGTGAGAACGGCCACCTCATATGATTTAAATGAATAAGACAAATCTGCCAAAAAGTATACGTATGGCTTTTCTCACATGCAAAAGCCAGCCGCAAAATGGCTTTCTACAGAATTGCCTAGCAAGTCCCAAATTCAATTTGTGTTTTGTCAAGTGGGAATATTGTAATCCCATTTCCCATTGAATATAACAAGGATTTTAGACATTGAGGACAGTGAGTTGAGATAAGACATCATTGCATGCCTTGGGTTCTTGCTTCTATGATCCGCAAGGAAGACCACACCTAGGGGTGCAACTTGGTCGGGCTCAACCCGAACGTGACGGGTTGGGTTGGCATTTTCCCAGGTTGGGTTGGGAACAGCCAACCCGATTTAATTTTGAGTTGGGTTAGGGTTGAGGCCTTGGCAACCCGACCCGACCCGACCCGAACCCGACCTCAACCTCAATCCTCTAGTTTCTCATGTTCTTCTAGGATTATGCTTTTTTACTTGTATTTTTCTTTTTGGCCTGAGATGAACCCGACTCAACCCGAACCCAACCCGACCTGATTTGGAGGTGGGTTTTGTTAGGGTTGACATCCTCAACCCGAGGCTCGGATTCGGTTGGGTTAGGGTTGAGAGAATGCTACCTCGGGTTGGGTTAGGGTTGGCCTCAACCGGACCCGAGTTGCACCCCTAATGTCAAGGTGTGGACCACACCTTCACATTCTCCTCTGATGAGCTTTTGATATATATATATCCACGTGTCAGTACCCCATCAGCCTAAAAAATAACATCATTTGGTGATTGTAATTTTTTATAAGGTTTTTCAGTTCATAGATACATGTGATTTGATAGTTCCTATGGCTATGTTTCTTTCGATGTAAAATGGGAGTATAAAAGAATTTTACACCCAGTTTTCCACTTAAAAATGTGCATAAAATTTGTTTTACACCCATTTTACTCCAAAAGAAATATAGCCTATATGAAAATAAAGTGCCACATGGCACTCCCCCATAGTTGTCTATGATCCCAATGCTCTTGAGGTTTGCACATGAAGATAAGTGCTGTCTTGTTAATATGCAAGAAAGCAACAGCTAACTGCTGTCTTGTTAATAACTTAATATTATCAGTATAGAACATGTAGATTTCAAAGCTGAATAAGTTAATATTTTGCTGCTTCTTTATAAACATCCCTACGCCAGATGAGTTATTTGAGGGAATTGTGTTGGAAGTGCACTTGTTGGGAATATAAATATGTTCAAGGTATGATGGTCTTGCAGAGGTATGTCCTTTTTTTGTCTCTAGAATACTATAATACTCTTGTATTGCACATGGATAGCCAGTGCTAGAAATAGAAAGATCTTGTAACTAGAAAAATATTATACATTTGTTTGAAAAATGATATCTCTGCACTCTCTTGTTTTGATAGTGAGAATCATAAGACTTTAACAACTATTTACAGAATTGCAAGAAAATGAAGGGAAGAGTGACACTTTTAAGAATAGGGAAAACTGATCTAATTCCTTTTGTTTAGTGTGTTCCTGAACGATGTTAGGGCATACAAAGTACGTTTTATTTTTAACCCGGGATTTATGTAGGAAACTAAGGCGGAATCTGAAACTTTATTGATGAATAAAAGAAGTACAAGAGGGGGTACATACAACCTTATCTCAAACATAAAATAAAAGAACAGATACTTACCACACATTTTAGGATGACTAAAGAATAAAGAGTCACATCTTAGGATGCCCAATGAGTCACATCTTAAGGTGCCCCTAGCCCTTTTACTTAGTTATTGTGCATCTTGATAGAAATCACAATCTTTTCAATTGATAGAGTTCCACTGCTTTGTGGTGCATGTGTGGGACCGTTGGCCTTTTTCTGACATACTGTTGCGCCATGGGTGCTAGCCTCTATTGGTTATGGATTTTGAAAAATTATTCCATGAACTATTCATGGGGCTAATTGTGTGTGTGTGTGTGAGAGAGAGAGAGAGAGAGAGTCTATTGGTTATGGATTTTGAAAACTAATTATTAGACCCAGAATTGGGTTTAATTTTGAGTTCAATAATCAGTTTTGGACTAAAAATCAATTCTCAAAATCCAAAAGGAACACAGCATTAGTGTAGGAAGATTTGATTGTGCTATTTAAAAAAAAAAAGAAGGAAGATTTGATTGCATATAAAGATTGTAGAATGTTTAAACGGAGGACCATTACTCTCAATCTTACAAACGATGGCACATTGCATAACTAAGGAACACATTATCCATTTGAGCATTGGCCTAACCAATGCTGTCCAAGTGGAGGTCCACGCTTTTGAATTATTAATATCTTTCTGAACCAAATGGAAGGATTTTTAGAGATTGAATGTGACTCCTCTAACACTTTCTCATGGACAAAGGACAAAGGACAAAGGAGAGGTCAAGTGGAGACTAGGTCAATTCATAGACTAGATTAAAATGATGTGCAAATATGAGCCTCTCTTTTTCTGTCATTCCTAGATGTGCCAACAAATTAGCTGATCGTTTGGCCAAATAGGGAGCACTTAGAGATTCTTTGTATATGGGGCCTTCCTTACCCAAGTAATCTTACCCCATATTCGTTGAATATGGGGCCATCCTTATCCACTTGTAATCTTGCTTTTTATCTACGATTTAGTCGACACTTTGAATTTGTTGTTGACACGTGTTATGTCAGACACGACACGTTGTCTGCACTCCTTTCTACACTTTTAAATGTACTACTAGAAGCGCCGGAATTAATTTGTCCGTGTTTAGACATTTTTGTACCGTATTAAGTGTAACATTTTATTTTATTATTGAATGTTGAGGTTACCTTTTTTTATTATTATTATTACCCTTGAAAATGGGAGAGGTCTTGTATTACCTTATTCCGATCTGGGGGTCCCGACCTGAGGAACCATGTGCTCAACCCGAACTCGAACTCGAACTCGAACTTGAACCTGGCCCGACCTTTTTTTAGGATTGAACTTGAAAGGTTCGGGTTGAACCAGACCCGAGTTGCACCCCTATCCCATCCACATAGATACTCTTTTGTACCTCCACCACTCTCATTCTTTTAATCTATTTTTGTCCACCATAGTTTTAACCTTCGTAAACCGATTCTAACATTCCCTAAAAAGAATTGAGCAGTGGTCTTGTTCCTTATATTGTATCATCTTTCTTTATTTAATTTACTGGTAGGGGTCTACCTAACCCCAGCTTACCCATAAAAAAAGAGAACCCAATTAAGACAACATCCTCAATACTTCCTTAATCTATACCACACTAACCCTAACCCTATAACCACTTACATCTAAGATAATGCCATATATGTCAGTATTTTGGCAGAACCCATTATTGTCAAGGCCTCTTGCTTTTACCCAAATTAGGGTACTATTGTACTCAACTTAGGTTACAATCCTAACATGGGTACATCCTCTAATAATGAAAAGATTAAAAGATGGAGCTGTTAGGCTCCTTCCTATTTTAAGGCCCTAGCTATGGCATGTGGATGTGATGACAAGTTGATTCCACTCAGCCAAATGCCATCAGTGAACACATTGATTGGATGATCTGTCTTTATCCATCAAAGTCTCACTTAGGATCCATTTGGATGCACAAAAAGTGGGGAAATCGAAGTAAAAGGATATATTTTCCATTTCCTATCCGTTTTGGTTGTCGTGTACAATTCACGTGACAGGCTTTGCCAGCTATTGTAATGCAAGCCATTTCATTTGTACTGCTTGAGTTTCCTCTCAAATCAAGAGAGAGAAAAAAAGTAAGGAAACGGGAATCAATTTTCCTCTACTTCTACATCTATATTGCATGCATCCAAACAGACTCTCGGTTCTGCCAAGAAAAGCTAAACTATTTATTTTTGCAGCACTCCATTCCAAGGATGGAATGCACCTAAGGTATGTGACTGAGCCCATACGTGTTCTCTCAATATAGGGATGCAACTTGTGTCGTGTCGTGTTGAGCTTTTGCTAAAAAATGAATTGAAATCAACCCGAACCCAATCTGATTTTAAGGTAATAGCTCAACTGAAATTCCCAAAAATCGAGTTGTAGCCTATCTCACTATGTTCTACAATATCAATGTCCTCAGCTACACATACATGTCCTAATTGATCATTAGCATTAATCTTGAGGCGACCAAAAATTAATCATTAGCATTGATCTTGAAGCGACTATCTACCTAGTGATTCTATTTTATTTAATTTATATAGTACATTCCTAATATGGGACAAGCTTGAGAGATCCTGACAATTCATCTCATGGGTATCACTTTGGATGTGTCATAGCCAAAAATCATAGCAATTGAACAATCCTAAACATCTGGTCGGATAGTTGTCGTCATTTGTTTGGCCTATCTTTTGTACTATGCTGCATCCATAATGGGGCCCATTGAATGAACGGTCCAGATTTAAAAGCAGGTATCTAATTAGAGTCAGTAATACAAAGACTTAGTAAACTTTCCATTTGTGTTAAATTTTAGACAAAAGTATACAGGTTTGTGAAAGGAAGACAAAAGTATACTCATGGGGCCCATGTAAAAATGAATATGTCCATATAAATACCAGAAGGAAACTTAGGTCTCCTGAAAAATTCTTGGGTTCCAGATATTACAGATGAGAAAGGGGTGTTTTTAAGATTCGGATTGGATCCATAAACATGTAAGTACAATGGGTTGTTCTATTTGTAGTTAGAGGTCATTCTCTAACAGTTTGTGAGATTTTGTTTTATCACAAAAAAATCCATTGACTGAGAAAGTTATTTTCAGCTTTGGGTTATTTGGTTCTCTTTCTTTCTTTCTTTTCTTTTTGTGGGTTTTGTTTCTAAAGATATTTTTGGGGTTGAAAATGCCTGTTTTTGTTTGTTGTCAGATAATCTGGACCTATCATGGGATTTGAATTCTGTTGACTGGGCTGACATTTTTATGTATTTTTTTTTCTGTTCTGGGTTTGGTTTTGGTTAGAGTGAGAACTCTTTTCTTTCTTTCTTTGCTCTGTGTTAAAAAGTGATCTTTTGCCTATGGGACCTTTGTAGTTTTTTTTTCCTGGTTTGAGTTTTTAGTTTATGGTTGAGAGGTTTAATGGTAAAAATGGGTCTTTGTATATTAAAGATGAAATCTTTTAGCCCATTCTGAGTACTTTTGGCGTAGTTTAAGAGTTGGTGGTATTGTGAGACATGGGGTCTGTGTATAAAAGTTAAATCCTTTATCACATTTGAAGTGTTTTAAGGATTATTGGTTGTGGTATATTTTATAGGTTTCTTGGTTCCATTTTTCGTTTGAGCCTCTTGATTGGGATTGAATGCTTGGGGAGTTTTGGGGATGGACTCATCAGTAACAACTAAAAACCTTTAGTTCGTTCTAGAAGTTTTGGGGATTTTCATTTCTGGTTCTGGGTTTTATGTTTGAGTTGGGAAATTTTGGTGTTTGTTTATTTGGGTGAAAACTGTTGAATGGGAATCCAAACAATGGGGTCTCAAGGTGGTAGGCATCAGTCCCAGTTTCAGACTCTAACTCGGCAGAGCTCTTTGTATAGCCTTACACTTGATGAAGTACAAAACCAGTTGGGAGATTTAGGGAAACCCTTAAGTAGTATGAATCTCGATGAGCTTCTTAAGAATGTTTGGTCAGTAGAAGGAAACCCAGGTATGGGGATAGATATTGAAAGTGCTGCCCCAGCTGCCCAATTTGGTTCGACGTCTAGTTTGCAGCGTCAGGAGAGTGTCACCTTAAATCGGAGTTTGAGCAAAAAGACCGTCGATGAGGTGTGGAAAGATATTCAACAAGGGCAGAACAAAAATAATGAAAAGAGAAAAGCTCATGATAGGCAGCCAACTTTGGGAGAAATGACATTGGAAGATTTTTTGGTTAAGGCCGGTGTTGTTTCGGATGGTTCGGAGAAGAAAAAGAGGGGAGTGGGGGATTTAAATAGTCTAGATATTTCGCAAGGGATTGGCAATGTGGGTGGCAATCCAATGGTAGACTCACAATGGTTGGAGTATCAGCACCCTTCTTTGAATCACCAGCAACAGCAATCACAACACCAGCGACAAAATATGATGAATGCTTATATGTCTGGCCACGCAATGCCAGTGTCTTTGTCTGTTAGTGCAAGTCCTCTTTTGGATGGTGCATATTCTGAAAATCAAATGGCTATGTTGTCTCCATTGATGGGCAATTTGTCCGATACACAGACACCTGGGTGTAAACGGGTTGCCCCCGGAGTTGTGGTTGAGAAGACCGTTGAGAGGAGGCAGAAGCGAATGATCAAGAACAGGGAATCTGCTGCTCGCTCACGAGCGAGGAAACAGGTGGGTTGTCATCATTTTACTTCTTTGGAACTTGTTACTTTTATTTTTTATCCTCCATGACTTGAGAAATTATTCCTTGTTACAAACAGGCTTACACGAATGAGTTGGAGAACAAGGTTTCTCGCCTGGAAGAAGAGAATGAAAGGCTCAAGAAGCAGAAGGTAGGAATTTCATCTTTCCCTTAAAAGTTTTTATTTTGGTTGATGCCCATAAAGATACCTTCTTGTTAAGAAAACTTAATTGTTCTCGAACTTGCATGCCCTTAGATGATACAGATTTCTAACTTTTTCCCTTTGAATTTCATTTATGATTATGGGTGAGCTATTTGTTAAGGTAGGCCACTTATTTCTTTGACATAAAAAGGACGAGTAAAAGTTAAGGCGGGAAGCACCTATAAGTTGTTCGAGAAACTTTTTCTTAGAATTTTGAAGGCAGAGCTTTCTTCCGGTAATTCAGAATTCCTGGTTACTGAACACGTATGATTTTGTGAAGTTGATCAACTAGATGGTCACGTTGCAGCTTGGAATATGATTTTTTTTTCGGATTATTCATTTTGATAAACATCATATAGTTCTTGTGTTGAAATGGTTAACATGTAGCTTTATTGTTGGATTCGTTGTGCTAAAGCTAAAAACCTGAAGTACAAATTTATCCTCTTGATTCAGTAGATACCCCATCCTCAAATCTTTGACGGTATTTGATTAGTGTAAAATGTCAGGGTTATATTGTTAGTTTTTGTACCACTAGTTCTACACTATCGGCGTTTGAATTTTAGAGGTTCTCTAGTACGTTTGCTTTGATGAAATAGGCATTTTTTAGTATTTAAAATAAACATTAGAGGGCATGATTGATATGTCTAGTGTAGTGTATGCTAAAATAGCGAACTGCTAGAAGTATTGTAGAGTTCTCTTCTGTTAGAATATGTAGAATGCCTAAGGGCATAACTGTCTTTGCACTATCCTCTTGTTATTATAAATACATGTGTAAGGGGGAGACATCCCTAACTTATACAAACCCTTTCTCTCATTATTTCTCTCTAACATGGTATCAAAGGCCTAGGGTTACAATGCCCTAGGGACCATTGGAGAAGCTCTCCCCACTCCCACTTGTTCTCTCCCTTCACCCTGCGCACCACGCCCCCGCACTGTAGCCCTCTCGTCTCTCGTCTCTCTCTCTCTCTCTCTCTCTCTCTCGTCTCACCCTTAGCCACCATCTTCCTCCAAACAGTGTTGTGAACAGTGCCGTGAACAATGCCTCTCTCTTTCTCCATCTAACCCTCTCTCTTTCTCCCATCCACACCCGCAACCCTTACCCTTACCCTCATTCGAAGCCCTTCCATCCCTACTCTTCACACCATATAGTTTTTCCCCCTACACCTAGAACCCTTCCACCCTAACTTTTTTTTACTTCATAAATCTTCTGTCTCCCTTCTTCTAATGGTGTAAATCCTCTTCCTACACCTTTCTTTGTCTTGTCCGCCGCTTCGTCTCTCTTTTCTATGTTAATCTACATTTGTCTTCCTCTCTCACGGAGCCGCGCTATGTCCCTTGGACCCATCTAGTCTCTTCATTTATCTTCCTTTTCTCCTGCTGACTTTTGGGATAGTTATTTTTATTATCTCTTTGTCTTCATGGAGACTCTTGTCACTGAGGATCATTCTATCGGCACAAATCTTGCGGTTCATGCCACACCATCACCGTCGACTATTTCCTCTTTGAGCTATCTGTCTTCTGGGGAGGGCTCATACCCACAGATGACCACTCTCAAACTGGATGGTACCAATTACTTAACTTGGAAGGTCGCAGTTGAGACATATCTCCTTGCTCATGGCATCCTACATCAGTCCTCTTGTGCCTACACCTCTCAGCAGAATGGTGTCATTGAGAGGAAACTCCGATACTTGAGGTGGCTCACACCTTGCTCTTTCAAATGCGAGTACCAAATCTTTCTGGAGTGATGCTGCCCTTACTGCCTGCTTTTTTGCTAACCATCTTCCTTCAACGGTTCTTCACCGTGACTCACCCTACGGGGTTCTCCACTATCAGCTGGATCCTTTTCCTCTCACGCCTAGGGTGTTTGGGTGTGTTTGCTTCGTTCACCTTCTCGGCCCTAGTCGTGATAAGTTAGACCCTTGGTCGGAGCGATGTGTCTTTATGGGCTATTCTCATACCCAGAAAGGTTATCGTTGCTACAGTCATCGTCTCCACCGATGGTTTGTCTCTGCTGATGTGACCTTCTTTGAGTCCGAGCCCTTCTTTCCACAGGTTCTTACACCATAGAGTCTTGTTCCTGACTCACAGATTGCTCCTCCTATCCCGGTACTCCCGGACCCTGTTGTGCATTCATCACCATCTTCATCAGTGGATGTACCTGCATCGGCCTCTGCCCTTGTCTTAGTTTCTCCACCTCCGGGGCCTCCTGCTCCTATGAAGTGTTACCAGCGACATTGACGGGCAGATCATCCACAACCTCTCCCAGCCTCATCTTCTCAACCAGAGATCCAACGTTCTCCCTCCTAGGTATCATCTCTTCCTTCACTTCTGATTCCCCTATTGCTTCACGCACTCTCTCACTTTACTGCTCACCCAATTTCTAACTTTGTTTCATATGATAATCTCACCCCTGCTTGTCAAGGTTGTGTGTCTTCCTTGTCCTCTGTTTCTCTACCGCAGTCTGTGACCGAAGCTCTCTCTCATCCAGGCTGGCGTGCTGCCATGGATCTAGAGATGGGTGCGCTTTATACTAATCAGACTTGGGATTTAGTTCCTCTGCCTTCTGGTGCTCGCCCTGTTAGATGTCGATGTGTGTTCTCTGTTAAGTATCAGCTAGATGGGACTGTTGAGCGTTTGAAAGCACGCCTCGTCGCCAAAGGCTATACTCAAACCTTTGGCGTTGATTACACTAAGACATTCTCACCTGTTGCGAAGATTCCTTCTGTTCGAGTGCTGGCATTAAATCATGCTTGACCTCTTTATCAGCTCGATGTGAAGAATGCCTTTCTCCATGATGACTTCACTGAGGAGGTTTACATGGAGCAACCTCCTGGGTATGTTGCTCAGGGGGAGATATCCTCCTTTGTTTGTCGCCTGAGAAAGTCTCTTTATGGTTTAAAACAATCTCCAAGAGTGTGGTTTGGAAGATTCAGTGAAGCAGCCATGCGTTTTGAAATGAAACAATGTACTGTTGACCATTTAGTTTTCAGTCATCAATCTGCATATGGTTGTATATTTTTGGTAATGTATGCGGACGATATTATTATCACCGGCAATAATTCAGGGGGTATATAGAAATTTAAGGCATTCTTGCGGAAAGAATTCTCTACTAACGATCTGGGTTGCGTAAGGTGCTTTCTTGGGATAGAGGTGACACGTTCTTCTCGAGGCCTCTCTCTATCACAGAGGAAGTATAAAAAGGGTGGCCCAGTGCATGGCCTCTCTCTATCACATAGGAAGTGTGCTGGATTTATTAGAAGAGACAGGAAATCTTGGAGCGAAACTTGCATCTGCACCCATGTATCATGTTGTGAAGCTTATTCCTAAAGATGGGGACTTGTTGGATGACCCTGACAGATATAGGAGATTGGTTGGGAAGCTCATATACCTTACAATTACTCGTCCAGACATTTCGTATGCTATAGGGGTAGTTAGTTTATACATGAGCTCTCCACGTACCTCTCATTGGGCTGCAGTAATCCAGATTCTCAAGTACTTGAAGGGTGCTCCAGGAAGAGGCTTGTTGTTTAAGAGGCATGATCATATGAGAATTGAAGGTTTTTTTTATGCAGATTGCGCAGGATCTCCAGCAGATGGGAGGTTGACTACTGGATACTGTACCTTTGTAGGAGGGAACTTGGTGTCATGGCGAAGCAAGAAACAAGACGTCATAGCCAAGTCCAGTGCTGAAGCTAAATATAGGGTCATGGCACATACGAGTACAAAGCTTATCTGGCTGCGCTCACTATTGTCTGAGATTGGTATTTTTCCCTCCTCCCCTCCTAGGTTTTATTGTGATAACAAGGCTGCCATACATATTGCTATCAATCCGGTTTTCCATGAACGAATGAAGCACATTGAGGTGAACTGCCATTTTATTCGTTAGAGAATCTAGAGAGGAGAGATTTCCACAGTCTTCACTCGATTCGTATATCAGCTGGCAGATATGCTTACAAAGCCTTTAAGCAAAGCTAAGTTGAGTGATATTTGTAACAAGCTTGGAATGTATGATATATACTTTCCTTTACAATCTAGTTCTTTCGCTAAGACTGGATATTTATCTGGATCTTTCTACTTTACGATTTTTCACCGGAGGCTTTGTAGTAAGAGCAGGTGTGGAATACCTAGTGGTTGTGTCTTAGGTTGTAAAGGAAGAAGGGAGAAAAGTTACTGTATTTCGCTTTGTTTTTCTTGTCTTACTTTCCTGGTCAAGGGTATGCCCCACCAATTTGATATTTTGTAATACAGGGCGGGACTGCTGGTCCCCACTGTAATTCTAATATCAACGAAATATGTCATCTTTCAAAAAAAAAAAAAATTTCTAGCTTGAGAGGGAGTGTTAGAATATGTAGAATGCCTAAGGGCATAACTGTCTTTGTACTATCCTCTTGTTATTATAAATACATGTGTAAGGGGGAGACATCCCTAACTTACACAAACCCTTTCTCTCATTCTCTCTCTAACATCTTCTATGCATGATTTGGACTTTAGGCCTAGTTACGTCAAGACCTATTTGACTAAGACCTATTTGACTATTTCCCTTCTGGAATGTCTAAGTTTCTCGCTTCCAATTTCTTCTACCATTTCACACAAAGTTAACTACTTTAACACTTATCAAGTGTTGTAAATTAGACGTTTCCTCATCCATTTCCTACATTCATGTCTCAGTTTGGAGACTGATTTTCATTGGCAAATATTCACACGATTACATCTATTATATGAATGATCTAAAATGTGTCTGGACAACATTCCTACACATTTCATTGTTTGGTGTACTCTCTTATGACATAGAAACTAGGAAAGAGTGGTAGTGGAATGTAGGAACCATAGTTTTTTTAGCAGTTTAGGGTTGGGAGCTATGATACCCAAATATCGGTACATATATGGATGTTGAGACAAGAATGGAGATACAACTTGGCATTTTCCACATTTTAGGACACGGATACGAATATGGGTATCCCATACCATGATATAAGTGATCGAACATGTATATTTTTTTCCCCAACATGTAATATATTAATAAAACATAAAAGTTTGTAATCCATATAGAAATATTAGGCTATGATTTAGCCAGCACTTTGAATTTACTGCTGACGCTGACACACTTGTCAACACATGTCGACATTGACAAGCATATCGACACATATTGACAGTCCTTTCAACTCTTATAAATGTACTAGTAGAAGTGTCAAAAGAAATACAGTTTATTATTGAATATAGTTTATCCTTCCTCTTTTGTCCTTAACTCTTCTTTAACTAATATTTTTTGTTATCCTCCTCCCCTAAACCTAAAACACTAAACAAGCACTTCTTACGATATTATATTTATTGTGTCCTATTGGTCTTTCATTCTCGATGCATATTGGAGACTGAAGATAACTAGATTATATTGATTAATGCACTGTTATTTGATTATGTTATGTTTCTTTGAGAATTATAGATGTTTAATCATAAAATTTATTAGTTTGTTCAATGAATACCGTATTTCTCCTATTGAAAATTATATTTAGTAATCAGTAATTTTATATATATATGCACATGTATGAGCATGTCCTGTTTCTAGGTTTTTATAGGTTGTCGTGCCAGACACCTCATATCCGTGTCGATAGTCCGACAGGAACCTGTGTCCACAGATCTTAGATATTAACCAAAAACTCTAAATACTGGGAAACAAGTTGAGACAACAAAAGACCTCCATAAACAAGAGAACGAGGAGACCTCTCCCAAACCCGTATGAATAAAATCCCATAAAACTTTAGTGTATTTAACTTAGAAGATGGAACAAATAGCAATAGTATCCATGAAGTATCCGGTATGTGTATAAGCATTGTATCGTGCACTGTTTAAAAACTCCTCGCATCAGTCGCCAACTTGGGAGAGTCGACTTCCTGTTACCATGGCTTAGTTCATACGAGCCCGAATTTTTCCCTACCTAGTCAATTAAAACTCCTTTGATTCGCCCTGCTTAATGAAAATGTGAACGCGTCAATCATTGACTCGCCCAGTTGACTCCCTTTTACTGTGGCTGATCCCTTCTCTGAGTCCGAGTTTTAAACACTGGTATCGTGTGTCTGACACAATACATTGGATCTTGTTAAGTATCCGGGTATCATAGGTTGGAAGATTGTCCCACAAAGAGGGAATCCATATGGACACTACTTTTGACTTATGCATCACATATACAAGAAAAGTACACTATTCACTAACATTATTGATGTAAAATATGTGCTTCTATGACTAAATTTTAGATCTAGAACTCGGAAGCTAAGATCAGTTGGTGTTGCAGTATCTTGGTGGTCTTCGATACTGCATTCAAGATGTTCTTACTTTTCAGCTCTTATGGGCTGTTACAAAGTGCTTATCAAAGAGAAATATCAGTTGAAAAAATAACAACAAAGCAATCCATTTAGGGCTGGAACCAAAATATTTGAGCAGAGGGTGGACGTTTGTGACAAAATGCTGAAACTAGTCAAAGACACCAATCGTTGAAAAATCAAAATTCTGGTTTCAACTAGACAACTGGCTTTGGTAATGCAAGAACGACCAAGCATCATGACCCTTCTCGCCCCACTTTCAAATGCTCTAAGTGTGGTGAACCACGTCTTAAGTTTTCTGAAAATGGCTTATTTTATTCCTTGCTTAAAAATTTGGATGCATCCCAACTGTCCAACTTATCCTTTATAGAAGTGGTGAAATTACATGGCATTCCAAATATAATCACTTTGGATTGATACACGAAGTTCTTGAGCCATTTTTGGAGGACAATATGGAAATTGTTGGGCACTAATCTTCAATATAGTAGTGCTTACCATCGCCACACTGATATCCAAACGGAGGTTGTCAACCGAAGACTTGAGAATTTGTTGCGAAGTAAGGTGTGCGAAAGACCAAAAAATGGGATATAGCTCCATCAGAAGCGGAGTTTGCATACGATTCATACGCACATGAAGCTTTAGTTCCTCCAACTAGGATAGCTCGAATTGCAAGGGCGAAGGGCATCAAGAACCCACCTTAGGGTCGAAGAGAATAGGGCAGTGATCTGAAGTGGGCTTTTGTGTAAGCTCAATGGTTCCCACCTTGGCATTCCCATCTTCTTTTGATGATTCCAATACACAAGTGATTTTATATCACTAATGTGTTTGATTATCTAAGTTGTAGATCATGATTGTGTAAAGACAAGATTGCTTGGATTGAGGCCAAGAAGCTCTCATTGGACCACATTCGTAAGGCCAAGACAACGGAGATCCAAGACGCATGAAGACTTGAAGCATCGCAATTGAAGATCGAAGTCGTTTTAGAATGTAAAGATCCAATCCTAGTTTAGATGTTTTGAGGCATAAATAAAGTTAATCTCACACACCCTAAATGTTTAAAGAGATTGTCCTTGTGGTGTTCCAACACTTTGGAACCCTCATAACAATCCCAACTTGGTGTAGAGTTGGAAGCCCAAATGAATAAGAAACATGAATTGAAAATCTGCTGGAAAATAGGCTTCTCGAAACTCCGAGAGAATTCTCGGCGCTCCGAGCTCGGAACTCCGAGATTTGGTCCAGTAGCATTTTTCCAACTTCTGTTTGTATTCCCGGAACTCCGAGAGAAATTCTCGGAACTTCGAGAAAATCTTTCGGAACTCCGAGACCACTATTTCGGGAAGAAATTATCGCCGTTGGGGATTTTGCCAGATTTACCACTATGCCCCTCAAACGGTCATATTTTGGTTTTTCTATATATATTGGTATTCTAATCTTCCCAACAATGAATCCTAACACTCTAAAACTCTATTTGAACATCCTAAGAGTGAATCAAGCTTGTTTATGCCTCTCATTCTCTAGATTTAGGATTTTGATCATTAGGCTCAAATTTGTACATCTTCTACAAACCTTGTAGACCCTTGTGAGGGATTTTTTGTTTGTTTCTTTCTTTATCAAGACGATTGTATTCGGGCGAGTGTTCGGAGAAGCGGAGCCCACTCTCCGTGGTGAGGATTGCCACCAAGGTTAAAGGCAATTGGAATTGTAATCGGCACCGATCTTCGCCGAAGTTAAGAAGATCAAATAGTGAAGCCATCAACGGGTTTGGTTGGTGGAGTGGAGTAGGCCTCGCATTTTGAGAACCGAACCACTTTAAATCTCGGGTGTACTCTCTCTTATCTCTTGCTCTATATTTGCATTGCACTTAGGATTTAACTTGTGTGCTTAATTTTTATTCTTGATCTCTTAATCTTCAAAATTGGGTTAGAAGTTTTCAAAAGATTAAAACTTGTTAGGAACCTAATTTTTACCTCCTCATTAGTTGCCGTTAGAATAGTACTCGGGCCTACCCTTGGATTTTCACTTGGTATCAAAGCTTTGGCTCTTAAAAGATTTTCTTTTCTTAAAATCTTTGGTAAATTTTTTTTTTAATTTTAAACAAGGAAAAGATCATAAGATCTTTGGCAACTTTCTAATTGTGAAATGGCAAACATAAATGGAACCGGACTTCCGGAGGGCCATTCCACAACTAGACCTCCTTTCTTTGATGGGTCCAACTATGGACATTGGAAGACAAGGATGCACATCTATCTTCTTTCGATAGATGTAGAGCTTTGGCATATTGTTGAAAATGGATACACTTTGCCTTCCAAGCCATTTGAAGAATGGAATGTTGTAGAAAAAAGACATCTAAATTTAAATTACAAAGCTATAAACTCTTTGTTTTGCGCCTTATCTACGGAGGAGTTTAATAGAGTAGCTCTTTTTTATTCCGCCAAGGTTATTGGGGATACTCTTGCCGTTACCCATGAGGGAACATTACAAGTCAAGGATTCCAAAATAAACTTGTTAAAGAGCAAATATGAAATGTTTAGAATGGGTCAAAATGAAAGTATTTCCGAAATGTATACCCGATTTTCTAAAATATCTAATGAATTAGCTAATCTTGGTAAATCTTATCCTACTGATGAGCTTGTGAGTAAGTTGCTTAGGTCACTTCCTCCATATTGGGATCCAAAGGTCACCGCCATACAAGAATCAAAGGATCTTAAGACGCTAACTATGGAGGAGCTTGTAGGATCTCTTATCACTCATGAGATGCTCCTCACTAGCCGACAAGAGGAGAAGAAGCCAAAAGAGAAAGAAAAAGAGAGTAGATCCGTAGCACTCAAGGTGAAAGCGGACTCATCTTCCTCAAGTGAGACGGATAGTGATGAAGAAGAAGCTTTAAGAAAATTTAAAAGCTTATGGAGAAAGAAACATAAAAAGGATAAAAAGAAGAAGAGAGAAGAAAGTGAAGTAGAAGGAGGAATAAGGTGTTACAATTGCAAGAAGACGGGACACAAATGACCGGAGTGTCTACTTCTCAAGTCATCTTCCTCGAAGTACAAGGGAAAGAAGAAGGATTGGAAGAAGAACAAGGGTCTCGTTGCCGCGTGGGATGCGTCAAGCACGTCAGGCAAAAGCTCAAGTGAAGGGGAAACTAATAAGGATGATCTTTGCTTCATGGCACTCACCCATGAAAATGAGGTAAATTCTAACCCCTCTTGTAATTCATCAAGTAGTGATAGTGGAAACATATCTTATGATGAATTGTGCATTACCTTGCATTCTCAAATTTCAAAAAATAAAGTTCTTAAAAAATCTATTTCAAAATTAGAAAATGAACTTGATGTTTTGAAAAATGAATCTTCTTCTTCCAAATCTCAAGCTAAAGTAAAAATTGAAAATTTTAAACTTGAGATTGAAACCCTTAAGGATTGTTTGGATGAGAAATCTTGCCAAATTGCTAAACTCCAAAATGTGGCAAGCTCTTCCAAATCTTATAAAGATGATTCTAATGGTTTTTTAAATCAAATAACTCATCTTCATAATGAAAATGAAAGGTTAAGATTATGTCTCCATGGATTTCTAAATGGTGATAAAATTATTGACCTAATCTTGAAGAAGGCTAGTCATAGACGTAATCATGTATTTTATGATAGGACTAGTCTATCTAACCCTCATGTTAGATGCCATTATTATGGAATCAATGGTCACTACCAATTCCAATGTGCATCTAAGATTAGGGATTGTGGTGGAACCAAGAAATCTTGGGTTCCCAAAGCCCCCATATGATTCTCTTCATATGTGTTTTTAGATTAGGGGCTTGCAATTAATTATTTGTATATCTTTATCTTTGAATTTTAAAATCCCCTCTTGTATTGCATTTGTTTTCCCAGTAGGGGGAGTTCTATGCTTGTCTTTTTCCTTGAAAAAGGGGGAGCTTAAAATTGTAAATTTCATCCCTTTGATTTCCTTTTACCCCATCTTTTTGATTGATGCCAAAGGGGGAGAGAAATCTAGTGTAAGGAAATATATGTGTGCTTTTATTGGAAAATCTCTTGTGCTTGTCATCATAAAAAATGGGGAGATTGTAAGCCCAATGGTTCCCACCTTGGCATTCCCATCTTCTTTTGATGATTCCAATACACAAGTGATTTTATATCACTAATGTGTTTGACTTTGATTGTCTAAGTTGTAGATCATGATTGTGTAAAGACAAGATTGCTTGGATTGGGCCAAGAAGCTCTCATTGGACCACATTCGTAAGGCCAAGACAACGGAGATCCAAGACGCATGAAGACTTGAAGCATCGCAATTGAAGATCGAAGTCTTTTTAGAATGTAAAGATCCAATCCTAGTTTAGATGTTTTGAGGCATAAATAAAGTTAATCTCACACATCCTAAATGTTTAAAGAGATTGTCCTTGTGGTGTTCCAACACTTTGGAACCCTCATAACAATCCCAACTTGGTGTAGAGTTGGAAGCCCAAATGAATAAGAAACATGAATTGAAAATCTGCTGGAAAATAGGCTTGTTGGAACTCCGAGAGAATTCTCGGATCTCTGAGCTCGGAACTCCGAGAAATTCCTCGGAGCTCCGAGATTTGGTCCAGTAGCATTTTTCCAACTTCTGTTTGTATTTCCGGAACTCCGAGACCACTATTTCGGGAAGAACTTGTAGCCGTTGGGGATTTTGCCAGATTTACCACTATGCCCCTCAAACGGTCATATTTTGGTTTTTCTATATATATTGGTATTCTAATCTTCCCAACAATGAATCCTAACACTCTAAAACTCTATTTGAACATCCTAAGAGTGAATCAAGCTTATTTATGCCTTTCATTCTCTAGATTTAGGATTTGGATCATTAGGCTCAAATTTGTACATCTTCTACAAACCTTGTAGACCCTTGTGAGGGATTTTTTGTTTGTTTCTTTCTTTATCAAGACGATTGTATTCGGGAGAGTGTTCGGAGAAGCGGAGCCCACTCTCCGTGGTGAGGATTGCCATCAAGGTTAAAGGCAATTGGAATTGTAATCGGCACCGATCTTCGCCGAAGTTAAGAAGATCAAATAGTGAAGCCATCAACGGGTTTGGTTGGTGGAGTGGAGTAGGCTTCGCATTTTGAGGACCAAACCACTTTAAATCTCGGGTGCATTCACTCTTATCTCTTGCTCTATATTTGCATTGCACTTAGGCTTTAACTTGTGTGCTTAATTTTCATTCTTGATCTCTTAATCTTTAAAATTGGGTTAGAAGTTTTCAAAAGATTAAAACTTGTTAGGAACCTAATTTTTACCTCCTCATTAGTTGCCGTTAGAATAGTACTCGGGCCTACCCTTGGATTTTCATTTTGCAAAGCCAGCTGCATGGAGTCATGGCGTAATGAACTCTGCGTGAAACAAAGCAGAGAACGATCAAGTTTGCTCCTCTGTAATCCATGATTGCCAACCAACGTAAAAGGAGCCCCAACAAGTGGCAGATCGATCAGAGAATTTCTACCCACAAACTCAAAAGATGTTTCCATGCAATTGGAGATAAAGACATGGCATGTCCTTCTCCCATGAACCTAGTAACATTGAAGTCACCGTCAATGCAACAAGGATCCTGCCAATGACCATGAACAGAATCAAGTTGCGCCCAAATAATAGCCCGGCGAACAGGGATGTTAGGTCCATAAACCCCATAGAAAATCCAAATTGAATTATCAGACCAAAGCCGTAGACGAACCAAAATCGTAAAAACTCTCGAATAAGTTCTTCCTCCAAAGATGAACAAAACTTCGCCCACCATCACCACCACCGCAATACCCTCAGACTCACCCATTACAGCAAGACACGCAAAATGATACACAAAGATCCCATTTCCGTCTCTTGAATTGAGAAAATGTAAGTTTGTATATCACTAGCCGCCTTCTTCTTAGGGTTGCCCAAACCCCTAATATACTAGCAGAGAAACTTTAAACCTGTATTTTTCCCATGCCTTTTTGTGGTCTTCTATCATGTCATTTTTTGTTTTTAACTTCCTCCTTGGGGATCCATTTCCTAATCTCATGCATAGAAAGGGGACTTAAATCCAACCCCAAATGCCGCAATCGCCTCATATAGGCACAAGATATGAGCTATTCACAACATGAAAAGGAAGTGCATTTGTATAGACAGATATCCACATCTTTTTATAAACATTGCGTCTGGAGGTTTGTCAAGACAAATTCAATGGGACTCCTCAGCCTATGTGGTTGAGAAGCACCACCACCCATGAGACTTCCACTATCAATGCTTTCACTAGTACTATAACTAGTTGGGTCCCTTACCCTGTCCAATGTCCATTAGAAAAGTTCATTTTTTCTTTTTCTTTTTTCTGTTTCAAAATCCTTCAATGCATTTTTTACATGGTTATTGAACTTCAAGTGGGCACTTTTTGCACGATTTTATTCCGTGGTGCATCCCCGCCAAATGACGTTTGAGGCAGTTTATATCTCTCATGCTGTTGATCACAAAATACACAAAAATCTAATCCCGATGTTGCTCCCCACTTATTCTTTTGCATACCTCCACGCAAAATCCTTCTTCTCGGCCTTCCTACACTCGAAATAATGGAAACCACTCTGTAAACAACAAATTGGGGGGGGGGGGGGGGGGGGATCGTTTGAATGGATGTAGAAAAGGGAAACTCATGAAATTAGGGTTTTCTACTAACTCTTCGAAAGAGTGCTTAATCACAAAATTCTCCACCACCATAGATTTGTTTTGATGATAGAAATCCCCGGAAGTCATTCTGTTGAACGGTAAGAGAGATATCAAGAAAACAAGAAGTTCCAAACAAGAAGTCATGTGAGGTGTACGTCTCCAAACAAGAAGTTCCAAACAAGAAGTCATGTGAGGTTTACGTCTCCAAACAAGAAGTTACAAAGAAGAGTCGTGTGAGGTGTACGTCTCCGACTTGAAGCGCATGCTTCAGAGCAGCTCGCGTTGTGACACATATGCCTTTTTCGCCTTGAGGCATTTTGGGTTTGCTTTGTCTTGTGTCATATGCCTCAAATGCCTTTGAAAACACTGTGTGTACCCATTCTCATACCCCATACTAGTGAGACCCATGTTTGAGGTAACATTGATATAAAATATAAACAATAAACATTGAAGAAAATCCCTATCTAGGTTCAATCCATTCATTATCATTTCAATTCCTTTTATATGCTTGATTTGATTCTAGAATAGTAAATAATAGTCACACCACTCTTTCTTAAGGAAAAATCAGCTTGAAATAATTAACGTAGGAAAAAAAAATGAATGGAAACATGATCCAATAAAGGGCCGTGCCAATCTGTTGATACAATCGTATGGGTCTGATACGACCAATGTGGGCTAGTACACCTCTGACTTTTAGGGCACGTCTGGCTACCAGGAATTTGGTTTCATGACAAATTGAAAGTATCCAAGTGGAGATGAGCTAAAATTCTGGAAACAAAATCCAGAAGCCATCAGTTTCTGGATTTCGTTTCTAGATTTTTACCTCATCTCCACTTGGATACTTCCGATTTGTCACGAAACCAAATTCCTGGTAGCCAGACGTGCCCTTAATAAGGGCTCAATAGTACACTCGTCTCGTATTGGTTCCTCAGAATTTGGCAAGCCATACATGATGTACTTGTTATAAGATATTGGATGATAATTTAGTATTGATATCCATATTAAGATCATGTTGGATGGACCATGTTCTTGAGAGGGATGGGATTGTGTTTCCATGGGAGGGAGCAATGCACTCCTGCATGAATCAGTTCTGGGCCCATGAATTCGTGCTTTCGCAGCAGATCCTCCACCTTCAGTGTCAAATCCAGCTTCCATGCTCCAAATTTGCCACCTTGCATTTCCATTGGTTTGGCTTTAGTCTGCTCTTCACATTACCATATTGCATTACTGTGAGGCCTCTAGTACTTCATAACGCTAGTAGAATTTTCAGCATTAGATTGGTAGTCGGTTGGATGGCTCTATTCCTGCATTGTATATTGGAAGTTGTCATTTCAACCTCTCTCTCTCTCTCTCTCTCTCTTAAAGATCTTCGTAGATTTATAACTTTATATGCATTAGGGATACAAGTTTAGTACCCATATATAATGGGCTCTATTTGAGGCTAGTCATATAGTGGACTGCTCTATTTGAAGCTAGTCATACAGCGACACATGTGCTATATACTTGCCTATATATAATGGGCTCTATTTGAAGCTATTCATATAGTGGATGCATGTGCTGTATACTTGCAAACCTATGGCTTAAGTGAACACTGATGCACTACCTTATGCGGTCATAGATATCATGTTGCAGCAAAGGTTTTGGAATAGGAATAATAAGAGAAAATGTGGTTAAAAAATTGGAGGAACTTGGTTATGTGTCATGATATAGTTGGCATTTTGTAGCTGACATATGTTGATTCCCCTCCCACATGGGCATTCAAAATGATATTGATGGATGAAAATTCTTCAGCCTGGTTGGGAACCTTGTTGTTTGCTGTAAATGCTGTGTTAAAATGTGTGGCTTCGGACAAGCGTGTAGCAAACCAACCAAAATGGAACCATATGGGAGGGACCACACTGAGCGATAACACGGAGATATTTGGATATAAGTCAAATGACTTATTTGTTATTTCTACTTATAGTTGCCACTTCCATGCTCTGCTCTGCTTTGCTTTGCTTCCACTTGAAACTGCTTCGCGTGACTGAGGATTAAATTTGCCAATGATTGGGAGTATTGGGAACCTATAAATTTCACTTCCAACCATATTGGATACCGTAAGTTTTTTCCCCTTATTTTTAAGTTATAAAACTAAAATATGCCTAGGAAATAGAAATCTTAGATAAACTAATGCCCATGGACGTATTGAGGGACTAAACAGATGCCACCTATTACTGCCAACTTTAGCAGAGCATGGGTTTGCACTTTTTTCGTCATTAGATTTTCACTTACATGTAGATCCAAGATCCATTTCAGGAAGAATGTCAAAGGCACCTCGATGGCCCACTTAAGGGGCCAACACTTGCATCTTATTGGAGTCTTTAACGCCAATCGGGAAGTATGTCAAAGGATTCTTCCCAAAAGACAAGCTCTCAATATTTTTTTTTGAAAAGGTAACGATCTTATTAAAATAAAAGATAGATCAGGGGACAAGATGTCCCCCTACATGCTATTTCAAAAAAAAGAAAAAAAGAAAAAAAAGATGTCCCCCTACATGGATCCTTAAAAGATCCCCAGCATAAGAGTGGAATTCCATGGAAATTTCATTTTTGAGCTTTAAAAATAGCAGATCTGTGACAAATACTTCAACTGCTTATGTCTAGTATTCATTTACAGATTAAATTTGCAGGTGCACTACCTTGTTCATGCTGGATAGTCTTTCTCTCTTAAACTAATTATTATTCTACTGTGAAAAATTATGCCACATGTACCGAATTTGGTAATACTTTTGAATTAGATGTGCTACTTGTGAAATCTGCTTGTACTTTTCGTAGCTTTCCATGGGGTTGGTTTTAGCTTTACCGAGTTTAGCTAAGAGATTGTCAGTGAGGCAATGATGGTCGACTCCAATTAGTGATATTTTTACAGTTTCCTTATGTCTTAGATATAATGATATATGAATATTGGAGATGCCCTAATTTTAGCTGACTATTCTTTTTAAATTTGATTTATGAAGTCTCAATGAAAATGAATGTTTTTCATTGATAAAAGAAGGCATGCAACCGTAAAAGTTCTCACAAGATCAATGAATGTTCTAAGAAGGCCTTTGGCTTACCGAGTGATGTAGAACCGGGAAGGGAAATAGAAGAAAGAGGAGAAAGAAGAAGAAGAGAAGATTAGAAGTAGAAGAGAAGAATTTAGGGAGAAGTAGAAGAAGAATAGCAGAAGAAGAGAATGGAAGGAGAAGAATAGACGAAGAATAGGGGAAGAAGAGAAGAGGAATTAGGGGAGAAGAGAAGAGGGTAGAAGAGAACTAGAAAGGAGAATTAAGGAGAGAAATCTCAATCAATTCAATTAATCATCCAAACTTTTTTTTATTCCTAATACAATGAGGCCTATATATAGGCAATGGGATGGAAATAAAATTCCATGGAAAATAATTAACTTTCCTAATTCTAAATAACAAAGAAAATAAAATCCTAGAAACTAATAACATGGAAATAAAAATACTAGAAACTAAATAATACGGAAATAAATCATAATATCATCTGCATCACCGAGATAAAAAAAAGAAAAGAATAACCACTGAATAATGCACAAGCTATATTAGCCTTGAGAGGATTGAAGACTTGAAGTTACCGAAACTGCCTTTATATCAAGGAGGCAGGTCTTGCAAAGTAAACTGCATAGGCATATACTAGACTTGTGCTTGTGTTAATCAGTCATCAACTACTCATCTGACAATGTATCCGTGAATGGCCTTGGCCTCTTTAATAGCTATTATCTATCTAGCTACCCAAAACTGCACTCAATTTATGTTACTCGGTGGGAACTTAAGGAACCTCACTACGAAATTGAAATGTTCAGAAGGGGTGATATAATCATGTTCCCCACCTATTTGTTTAAAACCTTGAGAATTTGGCGCAGAGTATCACCATTACATGTTGAGTCTCTTCCTCAATGCATTTTAGAGAGCCGGCCACTGTGTGGCTCACTAATTTTGGTACTATTTCCCCCATCTCATTGCTTTGAAACCTTATTAGTTTTGAAGTAATCGCTTACAAAACCATGATATTAGGGGAATCTTCTCCTAAAGGATCTGTTCATAGTTTTAAGCTTCATTTCGATTTAAAAAAAAAAAAATTGACTAACCATGTTTCGTACAAGAATCTGATTCAGTTGATCCTTTTTGTTTCTTAAGTCTCCTTTTTTGTTGCATTTTTATTATGCAAACGCATTGTTAAGTGTTATAGTGGGGGCCTACCTAGGTACTGGACTAGGTGGGACCCAACCTAGTATGAGATAGGTTTAAAGGGCCTAGCCTAACACGTTCCATCAGCTCTGGAGCTTTGGTGTATTGGTTAGGTACCTAACATTTAGCATCAGAGCAGCCACCACATCACGTGTTCGAGTCACGGAAGGAGCTGCCTGCGGAGAGGACAAAGAGTGAAAGCCGCCAAAGAGTGGGCCGCCAAGGACGGAAGATACGGAAGCATGGTGGAATGCTAGGGTCTTAAGTGAGGGCCTGCCTAGGTATGAGACTATGTGGGACCCAGCCTGGTATGGAAGATGTTTAAAGAACCTAACCTAATGTGTTCCATAGCTTTTGGCGTATTGGTTAGGTACCTAACATTTGGTATCAAAGCAGCCACTAGATCACTTGTTCGAGTCATAGAAGGGGCAACCTGTGGAGACGACTATTGAGCAAGGGCTACCTGGTAAATAAGCTTGAGTGAAAGTTGTCATAGTGAAGTTACCATAGAGAGGGCCACGACGGATGCAGAAGCATGGTGGAATGTTACGGTTCTAAGTGGGGGCCTGCCTAGGTATGGGACTAAGTGGGACATAACCTGGTATGGGACAGGTTTAAAGGGTCCAACCTAATGTGTTCCATAGCTCTGGAGCTTTTGACATATTGGTTAGGTACTTAGGTACCCAACATTAAGCAGATAAGGACTTAGCAGGTTTTTGAAAATCTTCTTGTGATCAGAAATGATTTGCTTGATCCTTGTTTGATGTCATTTGAAGGCCTCCCTGGTGTACCCCATGTGAAATCGAGCGGCAAGGTGGATGCTGTTTTGGTCATCCAATTGGATAAGCTCATCTTATCTTTGTCATTGCTTGTTAACTGTGATTGCTGATCCATTGCTGCTTTTAATTTCTCTGATCTAGTTTCTGTTATTTCTTTAATCTCTTCAAAATTTAAGGCTTCATCACTGCTTTTGTCATGTTTGTCTACTTCTTTTGCATCGTTGGCTGTATTGCTCCTAATGGAGAAAACAGTAACTTTCAGGAGAGTATACCTTAATGAACAAAGGGTATTGTTGCTATTGTATGTCATTTTACGAGGGTTTTGTTGCTATTGTATGTCATTTTACATTCGGCATCCTCTCATTCCCTACAGTGACCTATTGTTTATTTGTTGTATGCTGAAAAGATTTGTTACTAATAAGTAGTTGCTATTGGAACTTTGCTGGTTAGTATTGTTTTTTTTTTTTGGGCTTCAGCTAAGAGATAAATAAGGACCTGTTCAAGCATGGATTGCATGTTTCTTTAATTTTGATTGGAAAAAAAGAAGAAAAAGAAACCCATTACCTTCTAAGTTGATTCAAATACAACTGCTCATTACTTTGGTTATTATAGTGAGTAGAAGACTTGCATTGTTGCAAAAGCCCCCCTCATAAGAAAAACATGATTTAATATATTCTCTCTTTTCTTCTTTTTTTTGAATGGCCTAGAAACCCTCCGATTCAATATATTCTTCTCTTTTGCAGGAGCTGGAGACGATGTTGCGTTCTGCACCACCGCCAGAGCCAAAGTATCAGCTACGAAGAACAAGTTCAGCCTGATTCTGACTATGTTAATATGAAGTTCTGTAGATATGCGTGGCGTATTTTCCATGATTTTCATATCAGAATTCTTGGGTAGTCGTTTAAATTTTGACTGTGTATAAGTTCTTCGTAAGCATTGGAACACTACCGAGAGCTTGTTGCTGTTGATGGTGGCTTCTACGAGAATTTGTTTGTGTGTACATTTATTAGTCAGTTATTTTCGAATTTTCAGAGCATCATAAACTTTCAAATTTATCATCTGGGAGGTCAGTAAACAGATTTTTTTTTCAGTTCCAAGAATATAATTTTTTTTGTAGTCTTCTTTTAAAAGTCTTTTGATTGTTGGGATCAAACGAGACCACAGTTTATGGATGAGAGACATGACTGAGATGAAAAAAGAGCGGATTCAGCAGGATTGGCAATGCCTTCTTTGTCGCCACCATAACTTTGGATGGAGGATTAGCTATAGAAGATGCCCGCAAGCTAGATTGAATCCTTCCCCCTCGCCCCGCACACTTTGGGGAGGGGAGGAGAGACCTTTAGGGAGGTCTCAGCCTGCTCGAGATAATAGATCTGGAGTATGGTTTTGCCCTCCCTGCGAATACCTTAACTTTAAATGGCGGGATGATTGTCAATGGTGTCATAGGATAAGAACTCTCTCCAAATGGGTTCCTTGCATCAACTCACCATCTAGGGCTGATCTTAAGGGTGGCGAAGATGACTTCTGGACTGATTTGGGTAAAGTTTTCTGCGACCAGAATTTAGAGGTGCCGCTTTTATCTATCTCGGGCAGGGAAGTGAATGTTCGAATGGGCTCCCTAAGAGCCTGCTTGATAGGGAAAAAGAAAAACCATAATGAGACCCTGCATGAGCTCTGGAAATGGGCATAAATTTCCTGGGAAATCCCATCTTTACCCTGTCCTTCTTTATTAGCGAAAAATGAAATTCTTTTTATGTTTGATTCGGAATCACAGGCAGTATAGACCTTTGCTAAGGGACCTGCGGTCTTGGATAACTATTTACTTTTCCTCTCACCATGGAAAAAGGAATTTATTCAAGGAGATGAAGCTCTT
The DNA here is from genome assembly GCF_043159265.1 of Tasmannia lanceolata. Taxonomy (NCBI): domain Eukaryota; kingdom Viridiplantae; phylum Streptophyta; class Magnoliopsida; order Canellales; family Winteraceae; genus Tasmannia; species Tasmannia lanceolata. The sequence goes on from NW_027518721.1 coordinate 6,307,794, forward strand.
TGGGTTCATTTTTGTGGTATCCCATTGCATGCTTAGGCTGTTTCAACGGTGGAAGAGCTAGGGGGTCTCTTTGGCAAGGTGGTAGAAACTAAGATGGAGGGCAGCCACCAGAATTGTATGAGTTACGTTTCGGCCAAAATTATAGCCCCCTGCTGGCTTTTCCCTAATTTATGTGTTATCAAAATTTTAGACGAGACCTATACCATTGGGGTTAATCTTTCGAAGGAAAATGTCAATTCCGTCAACCCTGGACCGGGTCCTCCTTCTCCGGCGATTCGGCCTCCGGCGTGTGTAAGGCCTTTGCTTGAGGAGCCGGTGGGCCCCGTAGGGATTTTAAAGCCAAATTCAAATCCTCATATTGGGATGCCTAATGTGTTGTTGGCTTGTCTCGAGAAAGGTGTGATGGGATATGAAGAGAAGCTTTCAGGCCACTTTGATATGTTGGTGAGTCCCGAGAAATCTAAGCCCAAATTCCTTGCCATTAGACGGAAATTTGCTTCGTTGGCTTCCCCTCACCAATTCCATCACGTTTTGTCCTCGCCCTAGAGCCAAGAAGAGCTTTGGTTATCGTGCCCCTAGTGGCTCTTACGATGGCTTGAATCCCTTTGCTAGGGAGTCAACCTCACAAGAAAGTTTTCTTTTGAATACTCTTTGGAATATTTTGGCTCCTTAACCTGGATAAAGGAAGACAATTAGCAGATTGTTGTAGCTCTTAAAACCTTATTCGAAGATTGGTAGGATAGGTCCCATCTATAGGTATAACCCTTTCCGTGGGTCCGTGGGTCCTGGTTTTTCTCCAGAGTGCCTGAATTGATTCCCATTAGGGATGAGAGATAAAATTGTAGCCTTTTCTATCTTTACCTTTCGTGTCCAGAGTAGATCCTGCCTCTGGTTTGATGGGTCCCAATCCCTTTGTGGGGGAGACGATGCTAAAACTTTGGTTTGGGTGGCCTAGTATTACTGTGAAGATTGCTAGTTGTTTATGGAGTTTGGGTGGCTTGGTATCTGTGACGATCGTATAGATGATAGATGCAAATGCGTGTAAGAAAGATCTAAAGGATGCAATCCACAGAATAGAGAATAAGAGTGTTTACAATCCATTGTAAATGTTTTTGTTTATTTCTGAATTGAATGCGGGAATGCCCGTCCCAATTCTCTTTAGTACTTTGTATTGCAGGTTGGGACTACTGGTCCCGATTGCTATCTCAGTATTAATGAAATATGTCACCTTTTAAAAAAAAAAAAAAAAACAAGAGCACAGTTTGAGAATTAGAACCATTTTAAGTTGAACCAACAGATTTTTAGCAGCAGACTCTCGCCTCATGACGCCAATTCATGTACGGGGGTTTTGCTTATAAAAAGGCAGAGATACATTTTGATCAGTTAATCTCATGGCTTATAACAATTCCTTCTGTAGCCTTTGATTTTGTGCTTTAAGGCATTTCCTGCTCAAATGGGCTTGTCGCAATCCGCATTCTGACAAAAAAGGAAGTGTTTCTACAGGGCTTCTCTCACTGGCTTGAAGATAGGCTCTTGCTTTTAGTAATTTGGGTCATCGTCATTATCTGGAAATACTAATCTCAAGTCTTCATTGTCTCTGTAAACTTGAACCAGGGCAGCAGCTTTGTATGCAAACAGTCCAAACATCGCTGGAACAATCTGTGAACATGAATAGAAAGTAAATCCGATCAGTGAACATACACAGACGAAATAAATGATGCCATTTGGGATTTGCCAAAGAAAACTGAAGAAAATCAAGTGGGTGTGATTGACTCCAAAGCTATTAATGATTGAATTGTATTGCTTTTAAAAGTAAAAAGAGAACACATGGTCTCTTTCTTATTACTGAGAATGTAACTTAAAAAGTTCCTAAAAAGGGTGCATAGAAGAAGAATATCTGGTATCCTGTTCTTTTCCAGGAAATGTGACAAAGCCAAATGAAAAACTAGTTAAGACAGATTTAATAGATTGCAAAGGAATTAGCAGTAATTTTTAAAATCGTTGAACTGCCTTATGCAATCCTTTGAAATTTCAGGAAATTTCTGCGAATATTCTGGACATTAAGTTGCCGTTCGGATACGCAGATTTTAGAATCTGGGATTTCTTCAAAATTGTAGATGAGAGAAAAGAAGAAGCAGACCAGCTGTCGTTTTCTGATTTGTTGCCCTTCTTTCCGTCAGCGTGAGAGCAGCAGATCATCCCATTTTTCCAGGTTTTAGAAATCGCAGGACACGGGAGAGATTTCTAAAACCTGGCTTTCTTACTTAAAATCCTAGAAATGCTGTCAGGACAGCACACAGCAGCTTGATCATGAACCCTCTTGTACACTTTTTTCAGGCTAAAACCTGTATTCTAAAATCCGCGTATCCAAACGGCTCCTAAGTAAACATTTCCTAGGTTCACTCAAACCGAAATTCCAGCAGAGAAAATAAAAGGAAAAGAGGAAATGAAACATGCAGTCAATTACCTGGAAATCGAAGATATTATTGAAGAAATGGTGTGAGAGTCCCCAAAATCCATATATCACAGCAGGAATTACGAGTCTTGGGGATGAAAGTGCAACAGTACTACCCTTAACTGTTCTTTCTAACAGATTCTCCAGGTCCTCACTTCTTATTCCAATTCTGCTTCGTAGATGCATGTTGTTATTGAAAAGTAAATTCAAATTAAAACTAAAAAAATCACAACAGATATTGGAAATGCTGAAAAAACAATTTGCGACTCACTTCTTTTTTGATTTCTTCTGCATGAAAATCTGTGGGACTGCTTCCTTGGACAGGTTGTCTGCGTAATGATACAGGAGCTGAAGATACAAACAACTGCACTAAAAGTAAACAACGCCGTTAAAAGAAACTATCAGTACAAGGTGTACATGAGAGGATATTTAGAATATTCAATTATTTTTAAAAAAAATAACAAATGTATTAATGGGTATAATCGGATTACATCAAAGGGGATGAGGCATCCCACCAATGCAATCACTTCTACAGCAAAACCCCAAAAACCTCTAATCAAAACCCTTTGATATGTCCCATCATAGCTAGCCAGAAACAGTTCAATTCTGATCAGATGCATATTTAGAACCAACCCAGGCACATATTTAGAATATTCAATTATTTATCATCAATTTTGTAAGAAAGGGCCACAGTTACAGTTACACTATCGATCATTTTGTGAGCTTGTGGGTTTGCTCTATCAAGTGAGCTGAGATTGAGGTATATACTTTCAGGGCAATGACCAAAAACTTGACTCGACTTGGAAATAGGTCTTTTAACTGGAACTTAAATCGGAAATATATATTTAGAATTCTGAGTTCCAATGGCCGAGCCAATGAAAAGATCGCTGTTTCCATTCAAAATCAACCATAACTATCATTTACATGGTCGGATTTTCGTAAAATAAGAATTAATGATTTGGTACTTGGAGCTTTTTCAAACCGAGTCACCTCTACCAAGTCCTCTGTACTCGACCAGGGGGACTTGATCATTGTTCGTGAACTGATAAAAACAGCAAAGAAATTTGTTTTATGCCCATTTTACATCAGAAAAAACAGAGCTTAAGAGTAATTATTGCAGGGAAATAGGGATGGAATTATTTTATAGGTTTTCCAAACCCACGCAGAGGACGCTATTTTGGCTTAAGAAACTTTTTAATTTTGTTGCTTTATGAAGAAAACTGAGGCTTTCTTAAAAATTGTTTAGCCTTGGGGTGAATTGAAAAGCCTACGGTAGTCCCTTGCGTTTCCAAACATTACCAAAAACTACTCAATCTAAAAACTGTACCCTGCTTTTCAAGTGAATACTGATCTAATTATTGAAGGGGAATTTGCAGTAGACTGATATAAGACATGATTAGCTGGATGCAAAAGATCTTCTTGTTTGGGGCGTGAAAAAAAAGAGCCTAAATGTAAAGTTCGATGTAGAAAAATGTGGATGCATAATAAAAGAAATGCTTCAACTAACCTCAAAAGAACACCTGCCGCATAACTGACAGCAGCCTGTTTAAGTCAAAATGGAAGTGGGTTAATTTACAGCATAATAGAATCATAAGAACTAATTTCTTTTTAGGTTGTTTAGACTGTTTTAAAATGGCTAATGGCCTTGATCTTAACAGCGGAAAAATATGATGCCTTTAAGACACTTGAACTTCTAAATTTATTTGGTGCCTAGCAGTGTAAGCTTATACAGTCATACCTGGACTGATAAGGTTACCCAACAATATGCAGTGCAAGCAGCTCCAATTCCAATGGTTAAAAGCAAAAACTCCCTCTTAAGCTGAAAAAGGGGAAAGAAAAAGGTCAGCATCCAGCTGGAAGTTCTTCAAAACTTCATTATTCTTAAGAAAATTAAATTTAAATTTGAATGAAATAACTTTTATTAGTCAATGGAACAAAATTTGAGCTCACTAACAAACAGAAGATAGGAGTGAACATATCCCTAAAGATGGATTTCTTATCATGATTCATGAAATGAACTAATGAAGTGTCTAATTCTTTTTCGTAATCGAAAGATTTGGGTCGAAATATCTACTGATATATCTCCCTATTCAAATGCCCATCCAAGATCATTTGGCTTCAGAACACTTTTTCTTTTTTTGGTTGCATAAATCTGCCTGTCAATTCATCCTGAAAGAATGATAGGCTTTATCAGATTCCAATTCAATACCAAACATTTTGTGGAAATTTGATAGAGCATCTGATTTATCATTTAAAATTTCTAGGAAGGTAGACATAACCCCAAAATCCAACAAACAGACAAAGTCACCAATCATCCACTGACATAACCACCCATAAGATTCTCATGAAGCCAGTATTTTTGCATTTTACAGCATAAGCTTAAATTGCTTAATAACCGCATATACTGTAAATGTATGAGATGCGAATCAGAAAAATATTATGCTGTTTCTGAATTATATTTTAAAACAACATGCACCGTCCACTTAAGCATATACAATATTGTTTTAAAATTCATGAAACCTTGCAGCAAACTTTGAAAGGGATGCAATTCAGAAAAATATAGGAATGTTTTAGCAATATCTTAAAATGAATGGGGCATTTTGATGCATCTTCTATTTCAGTGCTCACAACACTTATTTGCATCTAGTAATTAGTTATTAAATGTTTCAAACACAAAAAGACAGTTGGACGTAGGACACATAAGAAAAGCAAGAAAACCGGACTTCAAAAAAAAGAAAAAAAGAAAAAAAGAAGAAATATCATACAGCATCATAATTGAGAAGGCTTAGTCTCTTCCTTTTCTCACTGTCGTCTTCCCAATTCTGTCGGACAAGTAAAGAAGTTAGTCAGACAAGAAGTTCCGTTCCTCTTCCCAAAGCCTCGACTCAGTTTATGGAAAAAAGAGAAGCAGCCCCAACACATACTATACATAAAACTTGAAGGATAACCACCTAGAGGCAGACCTTTGCAACTGATCTCTTATTGATTGGGGCAATGTTTCCACCAGAAACCCACTCATGTGTTTTGGTCAGCTTCAAAAATCCACCAGCATTTTCATCCTCCACAACCTAAGAAGATCAGGTGTGAAAAGGGCATCAGAAGAATAGTAATCAGTTAAATTTTTAGGACACATTCCGACTCCATCTAAAAGGTTCTTATGAGTCTATACAGAGCTTATACCTAAAACTCTTGCCCATGAAAAATAACGATTCTGAGCTATTAGAATCATTGCAGGCCTTTAAATTGACAAAAAAATGATGAGATTACTTTATGCTCCAAAGAAACTGAGAGATCTTGATACGTTTATATTTTCTAGGACAGCCACATGCAAAGAAACACATATTTTATCACAAAACTTTAGAGTTTTGAAAATGGTAAGAGCTTATGGAGTTGTCATTTAGGATTGAAGTTGCTTTGGTCATAAAGTAGTGCTCTGATTTAGGATTAAAGTTGAAATGGTAAGAGGTTCAATCCTAGCTTACCTATAAAAAAAAAAGTTGCTTTGGTCATGTCGTGGGAAATCAAGGGATAGATACATTTAGAAGGTCATAAGGTGTGACAACAGAGTTATTACTGAGTTCTTCAAAATCCTTCCAACTCTCTAAACTAATCTAACTTCAACAATGCAATTCAGTTCCATAAAATAAGATAAGTGCATCGGTTTCTTGATGTAACTGTAAACCTGCAGAATTAATGCTCATGAAATCTCGTTACAAATTCATTAGTGGAATTTTTATCAGTTTTCAGAGAAGCAAATTGTAATTAGAATAGAAATATGATACTTAAGACAGTTAGAAATGAAGAACTTGTTAATCAGTTAATCACTTCCTGCAAGTATGGCTATCACTTTGGAATTCTTCCTAAAAATTCACAACAAAATAAGGTTAAAGAAACAAAGACACACGGGAGCAGTGACGATTGTAAAATAAGGCCCTGTTTGTTTTAGATTATGACAACCGATTGTGGAGTCCCTAACCAATTATTGGACCGTAAATTGCACTAAATTTGAGTCCAATAATCGGTTCGGGACTCCACAATCGGTTGTCATAATTTTAAACAAACAAGCCCTAGAGCAGTGAAGATTGTAAGACACACCATACCACAAATTTCTGAAGATTGAGATTCTCATCCTCAGTGCCAGTTTCTGAATCGACAAATTTTAAGTCATCCCTACGCCACAGTATATCAGAAGCTTTTGATATAAAATCCCCATTCAGTTGTCTCTCTTTCAAAAATATTTGCAGAATATCTTCTCCCGCAAGTTCACTTCCTGGAAAAAACAAGTAAATCAGGTAACACATTTGGTTATGTGGCCTGAAGCAGTTAACATGAGTTCAAGTACAGGGTCAATGTAACTAGGTTACAGAGATATATAAGATGCTCCGCCCATCAGTGTGAGCTTAAGTGCATCCAAGAAATGGATATGAAATGCTATTAGGCTTTGGACTCGTCCTTGCATTAGTGTGACCTGCATTACTCTCATGAGCATGCTCACAAGAGGCCATGACTGCGAGATGTTCACAAGAAGCACCTCTTGTTGCAGCTTCTACCAACCAATTACAAATTCAATGCATATTTTGTAAAAGAACTAATATCTAAGACTAAATTCTTCAAGGGAATAGTAGACTGCACAGAAAGAAAAATGCACTTGTCATGGCATCTTGCAAAGGCATTGGCTGAAATTCTCAATGATCCTAATTTGCTGGAGCAGAGAAGGAAGATGTGTTGATGGTTAACAGTATTGGTCTAGACGAAAGGAGGTTGGGCTCAGGATGGGAGTGTTTTCTGTTGTAAAGGGTGTTTGGGAAATCTAGTCCCATTTGAATTCACAATGTAGAAAACTTTGGTTTTATAATAAATTCAGTTACCTTTCAAAAAAAATTTAAAAAAAATCCTGAACTGCCTAAAAAACAGTAGGGCAAGCCAGGGAGACTCGCCAATCTTATGGATGAAATAAAAGATAATGTGTTTGTTTGGTATTTGCTCTTTTCACTAATTCCTAGAAGCACCAGTGATTTGGCTGATCGTCTAGCCAAATTAGGAGCTTCTAGCTGCTCATTTTATATGAGGCAATCAGTACCCCCTCAAGTACACTTGTAATCCCTTATTAATAAAATGTTATCTTTATAAATAAAAAAAATGCAAAGCAAAGGCTGAATTTTTCATCAGCAAAAACATAACAGAAAAAAAAAAATATTTTAAGACATAGTAGAATATCCATGCAACGACACTCCAATAGAATCTAAAGAAAATTTTAAAACAAGAAAGGAAAAAAAAAAAAAACTAGAGTTGGGTTTCAAGTCATATCCAACACAATATAAAGAAAAGTTAAGAGAAACTCCACATTCTTTATTTTGCATAGAAACACTGTCAAACAAAAGAGAGAGAAAACCCACAAGAGGAAAGTTGCTAATACCAGGAAGAGAGCTTCTGAAGACTTGAATTCTTTGGGTTTTTCTTGATAGGCGACGAAAATGGTGAAATGGAGAGATTATTGTGGGAAGAGGAGATGGGTTTGTTAGCTCAGTAGAGTTAATTGCAAACAACCCAACCCCAAAAAGGGTCTTCATTTTTCTTCACCTATCTCTGTCTGAAAATATCCTCAAATTTCCAAATATATACACGAAGGTGTTTGGAAACCTTTGAAGAGAGTATTGGAGGGGAAAAACATTATCCATCCAAACCATGAAAATATCTTTGGTCTGAATTTCAATGGTCTTAAATCTTCAATCCCTTTATTTTTGGTATTGTGAAGACAAGGGGTAGTTTGGGAATTGAATTTTTTTTTTTGACCGTTTTTTAAGGACAAATTGTATTTGGGGAGCTAGAGCAAAAGGTGGGCTGAAAGTTGAACGTCCTCGAGTTGGGTTGGGCTAGAGCATAAAGTTACCAAGGCTATGGCTTGTTTTGAATTTTAAGAACTGATTGTGAGTCCAAAACGGATTATTCGACCCAAAATTAGCACAAATTTTTGCTAATTTTAAGTCTAATAATTAGGTTCTGCTCGTTTCCGCCCTGTTCATTTTAGATTGTTGCAACCGATTGTGGGCCTCGATCCAATTATTGGACTCAAAATTAAAATGATTGGTTTTGGACGACAACCGGTTGTCGTAATCTTAAATAAGGGTGGCAATGGACCCAAACATTCCGACCATCCGAATCCAAACTTATACGGACAAGATCTAGACACATTACTAGGATCCATGGACATATTTCAAGACCGTACCATAAGATCTGAAATTATTACCGATCGGATCAAGAGCACTAACAAAAGCCCATAGAACGGTCCTAAGTCCGATTTTATTATATTATTTTATAAAATTACCCTCTAAGTTTTTATATCATTTTAAGTATTATTTCAGGGGTATTTTAGTAAAAATAAGTCGTGCATTTTTTTGAACGATTCCTATTTTTGTATGTTTTCATTCATCTCTCTCAATTCTCTAGCACACTCTTCTCTTCCTTCTCTAACAGTTGACCCTATGTTCCTAGTCCACTGCATCGCCGATGTTGCAGCTCACCATCATAGTTACGAATCACGCTCGTGATCTCCCTCTTCCTTGCCCTCTTTTGAGAATTTTTACTGTGTAAAATGTAATTAGGACTTACTAGGACACTGATAAACGGTCCGATTAGAAATGGATCGTGAACGAGACACAAGAAGTAAGATCTGAAGAACACTCTGAATCCGATCCGACCGACAAGAGATTTGAATGGATCGTGACTAAGACATAGGTCGGTCCAATCCGAGTTGACACCCCTAATCTTAAACGACCATGGCGTTAGCTTTATGGCCTTAGTTTTGAGCACAAAATCAATTTTCAAAATCCAAAACAAAGATTGAGTCCAAAACTGATAATTAGAGTCAAAATTATGTTTAAGCCATGTTTGACTACCATGAATTTTTATTTATTTTTCCATTATAAATCGGTGTCTCCAAGTGGAGATGAGGGTGAAGTGGCATAAAGTCAAGAAACAAAGAACTCTACTCAAAATTGGATAGAATTTTTCCGGATTGTTAGCCACTTCTAAGGCTCATCTCATTCGTGCCCCTCTCAAATCTCTCTCCTTCTCTCACTGCCCTACCCATTTCTCACCACTCTGAGGCATCAATTTATCAGGAATTTTGCCTTAGAGTGGTGAGAAATTGGTAGGGCAGTGAGAGAAGGAGAGAGATTTGAGAGGGGCACGAATGAGATGAGCCTTAGAAGTGGCTAACAATCCGGAAAATTCTATCCAATTTTGAGTATAGTTCTTTGTTTTTTGATTTTTTGCCACTTCACCCTCATCTCCACTTGGAGACACCGATTTATAATGAAAAATAAATAAAAATAAATTCATAGTAGCCAAACGTGCCCTTAGGCTCTGTTTGATTATGACAACCTATTGCGAGTCTTCGTGTTGGACTCATAATAGGTTGTCATAATCTTAAACGAAAGGGCCTTACTTTTGAGAGCAATAATCGGTTTTGGCCTCACAATTAGTTCTCAAAATCTAAAACAAGCGGGCCTTACTAGAACTAAAAGGGTCTACAAATTCTATTTATATTTCAAGATTACTTAAATTAGTTTATTAAGATATTACAAACGAGCCAATGTGGTCCTATTTCGACAATACAATACATGTAGGTAAATCACTTATGAATACTGTACATATGCCTGTATGGTTGAATGTACTTCGGTACAAAATCACAGCTATCAAAACGTTTGCTCAGTGGGTTTTGGCCTATTAAATTTGGACAAACTGAGCAACTTAATTCTAATCACGCATTTGAATGCAATGATCAGATGGTCAGGATAATCAATGGCATATCCATAGTAGGACCCACAGTGGTACGATCAAAATTGCCCAATCATTTGTAGGACCCAAAAATTGCAAAAAAAAAAATGAAGGATCTTGAAAATGGACAGAGAGCATAGATTTAGTTCACACTCAGTAGCCATGAATTCATTGATTAGAAAGTTATGATCATTTGATCAGAGCTACTTTTAGGCTATGTTTGGCCGCTATGGAAATTTTTTTAATCTGAGCACAAGGATAACAGAAAGACAATTAAAAACGAAAAGACAAGGTGAGTTTGTCTCATTATCAAAACGGCAGTGCAAATACCAGTAGCCAATAATAAAATTTAGAGAAAATGACCAAAAAAAAAGTCTTTGATATGACAATGACCTGTCAAGGGGGAGAGTTGTAAATGACTAATGTAGAGTTATTTTGACGAGAATACCCTTACCGTACGTTTTTCTCTCTCCCTCTCCCTCTCTCTCTCCCTCTATCAAATCAAATTACAGGCTATGATTACCTTTAGCTGTTCTATTTTGAAATTTGAGAACCACCCCAAACCACTTTACAGTATACACCCACCTCTCTCTCTCTCTCTCTCTCTCTCTCTCTCTCTCTCTCTCTCTCAGTCTTCTCCGGCACTCTCTCTACCTCTCTCGCCGGCCATTTCTCTCCCCATCACCGGCACAAAAGAGGTTGGTACCCCTCTCACTGTGACTTTCTCCTTCAGTTTTTTCAGTTATTGTTCCTATAAAGTCTAGAAAACCCCTAAAGTTTGAGAAATAAATGGTTTGAAGCAATAATATTTGAGAATTCATTGGGTTCAAAACGTAATATATAACAAATCAGTTAACAAAACTCCTAATCTTTTTAAAAATCAATGGTTTATACAAATAATTTCTCACACATTATTGGTTTAAACCCCTAAAGTTTAAAAAATTAATAGTTTAAACCAGTCATTTGTGAGATATCATTCGTTTAAACCTCTAATATTTTAAAAATCAGTTGAGAAAACACCTAATTTTTCAAAGATCAATGGTTTAAAGCAATAATGTCTGAAACATTAATGGTTTAAACCACTAAGTTTTGAAAAAAATGGTTTAAACCAATATTTGTGAGAAATCGTTTTTTAATACCCTTAATATATCGAAAATCAGTTGTAATTTTTCAAAGATCAATTGTTTAAACCAATAGTTTCTCAGAAATTATTTTTTAAGCCCATAATCTGCATGGTTTAAACCACAAATTTTTAGAAAATCAATTGGAAAATTCCTAATTTCTGCAAAATCAATGGTTTAAACCTATAGTTTGTGAGAAGTTATTGATTTAAACCACTAAGTTTTGAACTATTAATGGTTTAAACAAATACTTTGGGTGAAATATCTGCTTTTAAAACCTAAAATCTGTTAAGAAAACCCCTAATTGTTAAACAATTAATTGTTTAGACCAACAATTGATAACAAATTATTGGTTTAAACCCCAAGTATTTTGTAAATCTGTTGATAAAGACCTACATTTTCACAAATCAATGGTTTAAACTTATAAGTTCACAGACATTATTGGTTGAAACCCTTAAATTGGGAGAAATCATTGGTTTAAACCCCTAATATTTCTGAAACCACTTAAGAAAACCTCTGATTTTAAAAAAATCAATGGTATAAAACCTATAGTTTCTAACCCATTATTAGTTTAAACCCCTACAGTTTGAGAAATAAATGGTTTGAAGCAATAATTTGTTAAAGATCAATGGTTTATACAAATCATTTCTCATAGATTATTGATTTAAACTACTAAAGTTTGAAAAATCAATGGTTTAAACCAATAATATGTGAGATGTCATTGGTTTAAACCCCTAATATTTTAGAACTCAGTTGAGAAAACCCCTAATTTTTCAAATATCAATGGTTTAAATCAATAATTTCTCACAGATTATTGGTTTACACCCGTGTGAGATATCATTGGTTTAAACCCCTAATATGTTAGAACTCAGTTGAGAAAACCCCTAATTTTTTAAATATCAATGGTTTAAATCAATAATTTCTCAGAAATTATTTTTTAAATCCATAATCTACATGGTTTAAACCACAAATTTTTAGAAAATCAATTGGAAAATTCTTAATGTCTACAAAATCAATGGTTTAAACCTACAGTTTGTGAGAAGTTATTGATTTAAACCACTAAGTTTTGAATATTAATGGTTTAAACCAATACTTTGGGTGAAATATCTGCTTTAAAACCTAAAATTTGTTGAGAAAACCCCTAATTGTTAAACAATTAATGGTTTAGACCAACAATGGATAACAAATTATTAGTTTAAACCCCAAGTATTTTGTAAATCTGTTGATAAAGACCTACATTTTCACAAATCAATGGTTTAAACTTATAAGTTCACAGACAATATTGGTTGAAACCCCTAAATTGGGAGAAATAATTAGTTTAAACCCCTAATATTTCTGAAACCACTTAAGAAAACCTCTGATTTTTAAAAAATCAATGGTTTAAAACCTATAGTTTCTAATCCATTATTAGTTTAAACCCCTACAGTTTGAGAAATAAATAGTTTGAAGCAATAATTTGTTAAATTTTAATGGTTTATACAAATTATTTCTCACAGGTTATTGATTTAAACCACTAAAGTTTGAAAAATCAATGATTTAAACCAATAATGTGTGAGATGTCATTGGTTTAAACCCCTAATATTTTAGAAATCAGTTGAGAAAACCCCTAATTTTTCAAATATCAATGGTTTAAATCAATAATTTCTCACAGATTATTGGTTTACACCCCTAAAGTTTAAAAAATCAATTGTTTAAACCAATAATGTGTGAGATATCATTGGTTTAAACCCCTAATATTTTAGAACTCAGTTGAGAAAACTCCTAATTTTTCAAATATCAATGGTTTAAATCAATAATTTCTCACAGATAATTTGTTTAGACACATAAAGTTTGAAAAATCAATTGTTTAAACCAATAATGTGTGAGATATCATTGGTTTAAACCCCTAATATTTTAGAACTCAGTTGAGAAAACCCCCAATGTTTCAAATGTCAATGGTTTAAATCAATAATTGGTCACACATTAATGGTTTAAACCAATATTTGTGAGAAATCATTGTTTAAAACCCCTAATATATTTAAAATCAGTTGTAATGTTTCAAAGATCAGTGGTTTAAACCAATAGTTTCTCAGAAATTATTGGTTTAAACCCATAACTGTTGAAAATCAATGGTTTAAACCAATAATTGTTAAGAAATTATTCGTTCAAACCCTTAGCATTTGGGAAATCAATTGAGAGAACCCTTAAACTTTGAAAGGTCAATGGTTTAAACCAATAATTTGTCAGAAATTGTATGTTTAAAAACATAATATTTCTAACCTCTAATTTTCGAGAAATCAATGGTTTAAACCTATAATTTGTGACACATTATCGGTTTAAATCCCAAAAGTTTGGAAAAAATAAAAAAATAATGGTTTAAACCAATATTTTTTGAGAAATCAGTTGTTTTAAACACAGAACTTTGAGAAATTAGTTGAGAAAGCCCATAATTGTAAAAAAATCACTGGTTTAAACCACCATTCCATTGCTTCCTTTGTAGGGGCATAAACCACCATTCGATTAGTTCACTCCAAAGTACCATTCCATTGCATTGCACCAATACTAACCTCCCTTCCATGGAAAGGTATGTAGTTCCCTTTCCATTCTCCTCTCTTTCCATTTTTAGCACGTTTAAATTGCTTTAAACAACTTCTAATCAGTGTTTAATTTTATCTTTACAGGAGAGGAACGAAGGGCTTCTTTTGTCTTACACATCGACGGCATTCTAAAGGATGTGGTATCATTTGAATACGTCGGCGGGAAGATGTTGCCTCTTATTGTGGGTCGGAGAACAAAATATAGAGATTTTGACAATCTAATTCATAGCAAAATTGGGACCAATCGAAGTGAGGTTTCGCTATCTATAAAGTGTCGATATGTTTTCGACTCATCTCATATCATCTTATATGATATTCGAGATGACGACGACCTTGATCTAGTAATGATGCTCTTTGATAGTACGGTCATTAACACTTTGAGCCTATATGTAACTAAAGAGTTGAGATTCGGAGGAAATAATTCTCCGGAGCCTACGATTCCGTCCTCATTTGCAGAGGCTTCGAGGCCGAATATTAGTACTGTCCCCGTGGTTCCTGCATCACCAATTCTAACGGCCGTTGCTCGAAAAGAGAAAAGAACGCTTGGCGGTATTCATACCATACATCGGTAAATTATAGTATTGAACAATTGTTGGGTGCGATTAATATTCATTCGTTTCATTTGTAAATCAATTACTTTAACTTTAATTGGCTACCGATCTGCAGGTATGAAGTGAACTTGAATCAGGATTTTGAAGATCCCACTTTGAATGAGACCGATGCGACTGGGACCGAGTTTGAGAAAACCCAACCAGGCAGAAACGATTGGGACTTATGTAGGGATTTTGGAGGTGATATTCATGCTATTGATTTGGTTCGACCGAACGATGGCAGTAATAACGACGATGAAGAGGACTTCGGTTATGATGAAGAGGACTTCGGTGACGATGATGAGATGGGTGATGAGGAGGAGGATGAACCTACTAATTATCTAGGCGATGCTTTGGGAAATACCAATATAAGGCAGCCGATGAAAGCGAATGAAATGGTTGTAGGGGGAGATGAAGTAAATGTGATCGTGGGACCTAAGGATTTCACGGTTGGGGCAATGTTCCCAAATCTTAAAGTCTTTCAGAAGAAAGTCACAGAGTACGCAATCCAGCATCAATTTGTGTTTATCCCATAAGAGACAAATCCCACAAAGTACGGCGTTAGATGCAAGGATCATACATGCCCATGGCGTATCACAAGGACCACTTATACATATTATATTAAGGTAAAAATATTTATCCCTCAGCACACATGCTCAAGCACAATGAAAGGGAACGATCATCCCATGGCCACTGCAAAGTGGGCTGCTAAGTGCTCTCTAGCCTTATTCGAAAACCCAGAAGATGTTAGGGCTCCTATGTCATACAAGAAATTATGTGTGGGAATGCTGAGGCATCATATTGCATCCTGCCTGCATATGCTGATGAGTTGGTAAGAAGGAATCCTGGCACAGTAGTGCGGTTGTGCCGAACTCGAGAGATGCGGCCAAGAGGGGATGATACATTTGGGTGTTTCTTTTGGTCATTTGGCCCTAGCATTAGTGCGTTCAACCGAACAGTTAGGCCCCTCGCCCTAGTTGATGGGACCCATCTGCGGGGGAAGTCAGGGGGACTCTACTAGCCGCAACTGTGATAGATGGCAACAATGGGTTATTCCTGCTGGCACTTGCAGTAGTCGAGGCCGAGACGTATGATAGCTGGATATGGTTCCTGCATTTGTTCCGTTAGAATTTCATTTCGGCAGAACGAGATGTCATCACGATTGGGTCCGACCGGATGAAGGGGTTGCCTAGAGCCGTAGCGGAAGGTTTGCCAGGGTCGCACCATTTCTATTGCATCCACCACCTCAGTGCCAACTTCCATGAAAAATTTAAGAGTGAAGATCTGCGGAAACTTTTTATGAATGCTGCATATTCCCTAAGGGATGGTGCTTTTAAGGATGAGATGGAGAGTATTAAAAGCATGAGTAAAAGCGCAGAGAAATGGATATCGGAGATTCCTAAACGAAATTGGGCCAGCGCGTATTTTGAAGGTTCTAGATATAACGTGCTGACAACTAACGCAGCTGAGAGCTTCAATGCAATTTTAAAGGGCGCAAGGAGCTGCCTATTGCAGCACTTGTCGAACAGACAAGATGGAGACTATCTGACTTCTTTCAGTACCGTTAGAAGGCAGGTAGCAAGTGGACGACTCGTTTGACCCCAAACGCGGAAGACTGGTTGGCCGATGAACGTATTTTAGCAGGTGCTTATATGGTGCACCAGTGTGGTTGGACCGTATATGAGGTCAAGTCCAAGTACCACGTTGATGAGGTGGACTTAGAAAAGAAAACATGTACGTATCATTTGTTCCAAACGATGGGAATGCCGTGCTCCCATGCGATAGCAGCCATGGGACTGGACCAACGAGACCCATACAGTTATTGCGAGGAATGGTATCATGCCGATACGTATCAGAGGACTTACGATGGAGCAATTTATCCCACGTTAGACCGATCGCAATGGTCGGAGCCTACCCATCCTTTGCCGTCGGTATTGCCGCTAAAATCAAGACGACAGCCAGGCCGACCGAAAAAAGTGAGAACGAAGAGAGGGATGCAAAGAAGAGTGCACCATAAGTGCAGTACTTGCGGTCAACTTGGACATAATAAGAGATCGTGCAAGAATCTGCCCATCGTAATTCCTCAGCCAAACGCAGTCCCAATCGGGCCTTCCGCACCAATGGGAAACCGGTATGTAATTTTTTTATTTGTATTTTCTCTTATATTATGATCCTCGATACAATCCGTGCCCCAGCTTTAAACTATTCTTGTAAATTTTATTGCAGGCCCGTCCTATCCCGGCCGCCTCCGTTCTTCTAAGTACGATTCTTTTTTTGTATTTTTGAGATCATTTGAATTGAAGGGACTTGGATTTCGTTTGTAGAAACTCTTTCGAGGGTCGTCATCTAGACGCAGCTCCAAAACTTCTGGTCTAAGGACCAATGAACTACTGCGCAATTCAACCAGTGAGGATTCATCTGAAGATTATGAAGTTATATGGGAATGACCTAGCATTATGTGTAGATATGTTTTTTGAGAAATTTTACTGTTTTATATCCTATAATGTACA
Source organism: Tasmannia lanceolata (assembly GCF_043159265.1). NCBI lineage: Eukaryota > Viridiplantae > Streptophyta > Magnoliopsida > Canellales > Winteraceae > Tasmannia > Tasmannia lanceolata. Next base: position 6,324,825 of record NW_027518721.1, read on the forward strand.
ACCTTCAATTTGTACCTAGAAAATGGTTGATTATATAACAGTTCCGGCGTTGGATTTGCTCGTAAGAAAATTGTTTACTCTCTATATTTCTCTCCATGAATGAAGTTTGCAACACATGTTTCATTTTAGATGCTACTTTCATGCCATTTGCAAATGGGGTATCCTTGATCTTAATTGTACTGGGGGCAATTATGAAGCCAAGTTTTGTTCTGCCTAAAATGGGTATCCTTGATCAAGCACACTCACTGTCAAAAAGTATAAAGCTATAGAAATATAAAGCTCAAAAAGTATCCAACCATCATATAGCAGCTATAGAAATATAAAGCTAATACAGCCCAAAACATCCACAAAGAGACTCCGAATATAGCCCTTCAAGGTATCGTATCTATAAAACAATCCATACAAGCTAAGCATTTTATATACATTGAAATATAACCAACGAAAGTGGGACCCGAACTCACCAATGGTACAGCATCTCTATAGTAGACCTGCTCTCTCAAGGAGTTGAAGATGTAGAACTTCTCATCCACCATATCGAGGACCAGGAGAATCCAATACTGAGGGACATGCACCAGGAATAAGACTCTTTTTAGGGTATCCGGCGGGTACTCGTTTAAGCGTTTCACAAACTTCTTAACACTATCGGGGCCACTGTAGTCTTTGCTAGTTACACAATCCTACAAAAATAATACAAGAGAAGTTAATGGAGTGAGCAAAACAAATTCGAACCTTGTAAACAAACTATAAAGAAAATGATTGGAAATGAAAAACTATCTATTCTTACATAGAGGAAGGTAGTAATGGACACACAGGCTCTTTGTCCAGGCTTTCTGTTATTTTCATCCTGGACGTTTAGATATTCAGCGTATACATTCATAACCTACGTAAAATAACATATAGAGATTTGAGATAAATATCGATGGTGAAAGAATTCAGCTCTAGAATAAATAACCAAATTATTTACCGGAGAACTTACCACTCTATGGGGTTGTTAAGGATAAGCAAGTCCTCGGCACACAGGAACTCACCGTTGAGCTGTATAACTCGTTCACTGCAAAACACCTGATAGTTTAGGATTTACAAAGGCTAGATAACTATATTGCAAAAGGGCTTCAATCCGATTTACCTTGGGGGAAGCGCAAGAAGCTTTGGGAGCAACCGATGGACTAGTGTATTGAGAGGGTTTCCTTTTCCTCAAACGCAGCTTCACTCCTCTCTCAATACTCCAAATCACTTTTGCCACAGGTTTCAGTGGACTGTCGGGGATGGAAATCACATTCCGCTTTATTCCCTCCTCCAAGGAATCCTGACTGGGGATGACTACCACCCCTCGGTCATCCCCTCCCATTATCTCCCTCTCTCCTTCATCCTCCCATTCAGCCTCCATTCCACCCGAGGCAATGATCCTCTTAAGCTCAGCTATTTCATTTTCATGTCGTACTGACCTCCCTTCAAGTTCTCTAACCCTCTCCACTAACAAATCAAAATCAGCCTTGCTTATAGACACATGCTCTTCCTTCACTTCCCTATCAACATCTCTTTTTCTCCCTCTCCTCCCCTTAAAAGGTATGCTCCTCTGAAAAGTAGAAATGGAAAATTAGTAACATATCATTCAGAGAATGGACTTTATAGTAATTGAAAATAGACTTAAAATTCAGTACCTTTAGTAACATATCACTCAGAGACCCTATCATCTCTTCCTCTAAAATTCGAATGTCTTGGAGGCATTCCTCGTCTATTGGGGTGGTCGCAGAAGCTTCTTTGTTATAAAGCTATGAACAATAGAGAAAATTTAGATAACTTGAATATGATGAGCTTATGTAAGAAAGACGGGGGTTGTTCCTTACCACTATGATCGGAGTGGCAGCCTCTTTGTCCTCATCTGCTGCGGCGGATACGAGACCCTCTGAAATGGGAATGTCGTGGACGGCATTCCCATCTGTCTTACCAACCTACGAACAATTAATTAAATTTAGATAACCTGAATATAACGACCCTATGCAAGAAAGAGAGTGATGTTCGTTACCTCTCCCATCAGAGTATCAGCCTCATCGACCTCATCTGCCGTGACAGATACTTGGCCCTCTTCTCGAGGAGCGGCGACTGATAGGAGGCCCTCTTCTCGAGGAAGAGGTAGTAGGCACCTCACAACCTGAAATCGAATAATTAATCTCGGTTAGAAGAAGTGAGTACTAGGGGAGTACAGAAGCTCTAGGTCTAACCTGGGTCTTCTTTAGCCTCCCATCACGGATCTGTCTAATAAGGGCTGCATGGTCACTCCTCCGTGTATCGATCCTTGTGATCCACTTTAATAGGCGTGGATGTGCATCTAGAGCTGAAGGTGCCCACAAGGTAGTATGCTCAAAGAGTCACACCTGGAATGAAGACAGATAGTCAGCCTTTAGAGAACAAAAAATCAAACTTACAAAAGAGTAATCATGTATATAATATATGTACTCTTTACCTGTAGCACAATAGCGCATCCGATGATATATCCTGTCTTCCCGTTTTTGGAATATGAATCCAATGACTCTACCAGGAAGTCATAGACAGGGTATGCCCAAGCAATTCTTCCCACGATCTCTGCTCCTAAGTAGGGGAAGAGGCAGGATTTCGTCCTGTGATCCACAGGGTCAGCCCGGGCAAAAAGCACAGAGCAGCACAGAAGTAGCAACACATGTCTCACTGTTGCCTGGACCGATGCAATCTCATCCGATCTGGACTCTGCCCTTATAACATCTGCAATCTCACCAAATCTCGCCCAAGCACCGGAAAACCTCCAACCTTCGACCTCCTCTGTCGAATGCCAGTCTATTTGTATTCTATCTCCTATAAGGCTTAGGCTCAATGCCAATGCTAAATCCCTGACCTCAAAGGGGACTAATATGCCACCTATTTTAAATGCCCTAGACTTGGGTATCCAAGATCGCATGAGGACGGTCATTATTGCCTTGTGCAATTTCAGACCCTCCAGATTAAGCAAGGCCCCAAATGGGCCGCTCTCTAGCATATCAGTATGTGCTTTCCTCAACTCAAGGGACCTGAACAAGTCGTCGAACTTAGAGGGGCAGCATCTCGACGTAGCATAAGACGCCTCCAAAACAAACCATTTTTAGATATATACAACATTTTAAAAAATACAAGGCTTAAAAGAATAACGGAGGCTTTACCATGGTTTGATGAGATGATCACTAGGGGAAAAAGATGGAATCAAATCCACTAAATCAGATTTGGACCTGTTCAAACATAATGTGATGAAAAAAAGTTAAGAACTGATTTAAACCAACTAATTTCTCAAATATTTCAGGTTTAAACCAATGATATCTGATAAAGTTTTGGTTTAAACTATTGATTTTTCAAGATTTAGGAGTTTAAACAATTGATTTATATCAAATATTGGTTTAAACCATTGTTTTTCAAAACTAAGTGGCTGATTTCTGAAATAGAAAGGGTTTAAACAAATGATTTCTCATAAATTATTGATTTAAACAATTTATTATTCAAGATTTAGGGGTTTAAACCAATGATTTCTCATAAATTATTGGTTTAAACTATTGATTTTTCAAGATTTAGGGGTTTAAACCAATGCTTTATATCAAATATCGGTTTAAACCATTGTTTTTCAAAACTTAGGAGCTGATTTCCAAAATAGAAAGGGTTTAAACAAATGATTTGTCATAAATTATTGATTTAAGCCATTTATTATTCAAGATTTAGGGGTTTAAACCAATAATTTCTCATAAATTATTGGTTTAAACTATTGATTTTTCAAGATTTAGGGGTTTAAACCAATGCTTTATAATCAAATATTGGTTTAAACAATTATTTTTCAAAAACTTAGGGGCTGATTTCCGAAATAGAAGGGGTTTAAACGAATGATTTCTCATAAATTATTGATTTAAGCCATTTATTATTCAAGATTTAGGGGTTTAAACCAATGATTTCTCATAAATTATTGGTTTAAACTATTGATTTTTCTAGATTTAGGGGTTTAAACCAATGCTTTATATCAAATATTGGTTTAAACCATTATTTTTCAAAACTTAGGGGCTGATTTCCAAAATAGAAGGGGTTTAAACAAATGCTTTATCATAAATTATTGATTTAAACCATTTATTATTCAAGATTTAGGGGTTTAAACCAATAAGGTGGGAGAAATTATTTGTTTAAACCATATATTGTCAAAATATTAAGGGTTTTCTCAACTGATTTTTGAAAAAATAGAGGTTTTACCCAATGATTTACAATAAATATTGGTTTATCAATGCAAAAGCAATGAATGCCTTGATTTGTGCCTTATCTCTCGAGGAGTTCAATCGAGTTTCTACTCTTAAAACCGCTAATAAGATTTGGGATATGTTAGAGATAGCTCATGAAGGGACAAATCAAGTGAAAGAGTCCAAGATGAATCTTATCTTTAGAGAGTATGAACTATTCATGATGGACCCTAATGAAACCATTGCCGAAATGCATACTAGGTTCACAAACATAACAAATGGTTTGAGATCATTAGGTAAATAATTGTCCAGCAAGGACTTAGTTACCAAAATACTTAGGTCATTACCTAAAGATTGGGATCCCAAGGTCACCACCATTGAAGAAATAAAAGACGTATCAAAAATGGGCTTAGAAGAGTTAATAGGTTCCTTAATAACTTTTGAAATGGTCTTAAAAGGAAGAGAAACCTTAAACAAACAAAAGGAAGATACAAAAAGGAAAGGAATAGTTTTTAAAGCAAGAGTTGAGAGTGAAGAGGAAGAGAGTGACGAAGACACACAAGATGATTTTGCTCTCTTCACCAAGAGATTCAAGAAATTTCTCAAGTTCAAGAGAGGAGGCAACTCTAGCCAAGGAAGAAATAGGCCTTCAAGCAAAGAGGAGATGAGATGCTATAAGTGCAACAAGGTTGGTCATATAAGGCCAAATTGCCCACTCATCAACAACAATGACAAGGATAAGAAGAATAGAAGAAATGGCAAAAAGGCTTTGTGTGTGGCGGCTTGGGATGAAGGGAGTGCTTCATCCGGAAATGAATCCAACGGAAAGGATGAAGATGACCTTTGCTTCATGGGACTCGCCGATATGACACAAGATATCTCCGTATTAGAGGTAAATGATGTTGATGATTGTAGACACCCCATTTTGCTCTACCTTAATCGATAAAGAAATTAGGGTTTGTTTTCCGTCGGTTTTCCAATGTCTTTCCTTCCCGCATCCGTTTGTTACATTTCTAAATATTTTTGGTCGTTTCCGTCGTGTTTCGTATTTTCCCGCTAAATGTTGAGAAGGATTATTCAGAAAAATCCAAACCAGAGAGAATTGGGACCCGTTTGGTGGGCCCGCATTGGGTGCTTCGATTAAATTTGGATCGAGAAAGTTGGACCCATTTGGTGGGGCCGCATGATGCATTTTGATTAAATTTGGACTCGTTTGGTGGGCCCGCATTGAACATTTGTTTAAAATCGAATCAACCGAGGGCCCACATTGTGGGGCCCGCGTTGTGGGGCCTCTTGTGAGGCCTCTTATGAAGAGCAATGATGGTAGCTCTCCACTAAGACAACATGATGGGCCCTCCACTAAGAGCAATAATGATGGACTCTCCACTAAGAAACATGATGGGCCCTCCACTAAGAGCAATAATGATGGACTCTCCACTAAGACAACATGATGGGCCCTCCACTAAGAGCAATAATGATGGACTCTCCACTAAGAAACATGATGGGCCCTCCACTAAGAGCAATAATGATGGACTCTCCACTAAGAAACATGATGGGCCCTCCACTAAGAGCAATAATGATGGACTCTCCACTAAGAAACATGATGGGCCCTCCACTAAGAACAATAATGATGGATTCTCCACTAAGAGGGACAACATGATGAGCTCTCCACCAACATATCTCTCTCTCTCTCTTTCTCTCCCTATATATATCTCCCTTCCCATCCATAAGAGAGGAAAAAAAAAAAGAAATTTATCTTCCATTATCTCTTTCTCTTCCATTATCTCTTCTAATCACTCCCTCCAATCCCTTTCCTCAATATATTCTTCCATCCCTCTCCCTAATATTCTTCTTCCATTATCTCTTCACTCCCTCAATCACTCCCTCTAAACACTCCAGAGAAAGCGAAAGACGGCGGAGCGGATCGGCGGCGGCAGGATTTTTTATATTTTTTGGATTGGGCGGAGATCTTCACCACAGGTAGGTGCATTGTTCTCAAAATATTTCTGTATTTTTCCGAATTTTTCTGATTTTTTCCGCAAATTGTGTTTTAAAAATGGAAAACTCTTCAAAAAACATCTTTTGACGAAGAAAAATTAAATTATATACCAAACAGATTCTAAAATAAATGGAATTTCGTGGGAAAATAATATGTTACTGATTCATTTTACCATGAATTTGTAAAGATTTTTGGAGTTTATTTCGTATATTATTTAATATTTTCTTTGAAACTTATCAGATTTTAGGAGAATTTTTACTAACATCAGATCATCATTAAAATTCATAAAATTTTTACAGTAGTCTTATCTTCCATATTACTTGTTACTGTAAAGGTTTCGTGTGATTTGGATCTGTTTTAATATGGGATGTAGTGTTAATTTATAATCTGGTCTGGAAATTGTAAAATCCGAAATTGCTAGTAAATAATTTCTAAAATTCATGAAAATCTCACTGCATGCTATTTTGATTCATATAGTATTTCTGTAGAAATTTCATAGAATTTAGAGTTATATTTCTACTAGTTTATGTGTTAATTGTGCAATCTGGACATTTAATGGTTTAATCAAGATTAAATGTGAATTTAATGTAAAAATATGCAAAACTCATCCTGTAAGCTACATACATTTTCATCTTGCTGCTGTAGAAATTTCAAATCATTTCGAATTTATTTGCAACAATTTCACTTGTAAAACCGCTCATATGCTTAAAATTGATAAAATCCATGGAAAATTCGAAATTAATTGAAAATCATATAAAAATTCCTAAAGAACTTTAAAATTCTGTCACATGTTCACTCCTTAATCCATTGAAACAGAAATTTTAGGATCTTTAGATTTTCCTGGAAAAATGGCCCGTGCATCCATAATCGTATCCCAATTGCAACTTGATCTTTGACAATTTGAATATTTAAGTTATAGCATGTTGTTGGCTCCGAGGTTAGTGTCCACGGAAATCCTGAGATTCTGCCAGGCAATAAGATGCTATAACCTAAGTATTAAATTGCACAAGGAAAGAGCGCACGATTCCCTCCTTTGGATGCCATTCAAGGCCGAAATTGGTGAACCCTAGAACCATTGGTAATCCTTAAATGTCTAGAAACTGAAAATCTTCGAAATCTGAAACTCATTAACCTCGAGAACTTAAATCGATTTATCTTGTGTCTTTCGGAACCATTGGATTATGGTTTCCAATCTAAGAACCATTAGAGCCCAATTTAGGAACACTGGTGTCGTGCCGTGTCCTAGGTTTTAGGGAGTCCTAGAGTTAGGAGTCCAGCCTCATCACGGACGCTTGCTATGAATAGCAACCGTACCATAGGTCTAGTTACACTAGTCACCCGATCTTTCCCTAGGACAAGCCTAGTAAACTAGGATGTAGGCAAAACCTGCATTAGTCTAAGGGACAACTTGCATTCAGATAAGAATCATATAGCATCTTAGATGAAATCCTAAGATAATAAAATCCTCAACTTGAATTAAATAATTCCTCTTAAAACTGTTGAAACAGTCAAATCCGTCTAAGTCGGTGTCCTAGTTGAGTTAGGCATATGTAGCTTAGCTTAGGTGCACCGAACTACGTCGACTCTGATCCCAGTGAGGCTTGGGTACGTAGGCAGCTTGGATGTCTGACGGCATACCACCCGCGAGTCGGCACCACAACAAATTGTGGTGTTTTGTATATTAATTTTCTTGTAAATACTTAATCAAATCAGTTAGGGTTTTCCATGAAATTAGAATTCTAGGAGAACTTTCACTTAGAATGAATCCAGACAAATTAATAAATCAAGATACACATCTAGGATTCACATTGAAATTAGATTCTAGGATGCATGTCACTTAGTTCGCACATTAACATAGAGTTGAATGAGCCATTTAAAATAAATTTAAAAGAGTTAGCTTTTGGAATCGAAGACCGATTATCGGACAAGAATGGTGCATGTGGTGGATAACTCCCCATACCTTCCATTCTCGTAACCAGGTAGCGAGTCTAGATTTCTGGTTAATTATGGGTCCTAGATCCCACATCTAGGTGGCGACTCTGTCAGTCTCTTTCGTGTGGAATTCGGATTGCCTTAGTGATCCCAAGTCCACAGGAAAGACGAATTCAAATCAATATTAAAATGCACACGCCAATCGCGTGGGAACGAGAGACCAAAGGAGAGCGCGCGGCGGCTCGCGCCCCACGCCCCTCTCGCGGGATCATGTCCCACAGTCTGGCGACTCTGCTGGGGACCACCTAACTTCATTAAAATTCCAAAAGATAATTCATTTGAATTTAATTTAACTGGCTCATAAAAACTCTATATTTGTTAGATTAGTTTGTCTTGTTTTATTTTCTCATCACATTTTACTTAAACTCAATCTAACAAAACCTGAAGGCATCATAGATTGCGTAAACTTATTGCACACACTTATATCACTTGCATCTAAACCCTTGCATTTCACATGCACACACATCCTATTTTAGGAACCCGGAGTGTTATCTAGCATGGTTGACTGGGATTTCATCACCTGGTGCCTCTGTGCTAGAGAAGCATTCCACCCTTAGCCTAGTACCTTTATGGTACGTAAACGGATCTCTTGTTCACGTACTGATACGCCGGACACTGGTACAGTATATCGAACAGGGATTCGCGCTAAGGGAACTCTTGGCCTTACCCCTAGATTAACCCACACATGCATGTAGTATACGAACACATGTGCATCACGTGTGTGAGCCTAGTTTAGGATATCTTACCCATTTGTGTCTAGATTAGGCCGTAGTCCATTTTCCAATGGCTACGATCGGTCCTTAGATACACGAACAAAGTCATGAGTCGAGATCCTCTCTCCACTCCGCTAGATTAGGAGTAAGGTTGATGCCTTCAGGTAACACTGATAAAATGTGTGAAGATTAAAAATTTTTCCTTTGGGGTTAGGATATAAATCCCATCATTTTCAAAGATCTCATAGGATTAGTCATTCATGATCTATCTGTTGAAAGCAATCTTATACTATCTCATCTAATCTCTTGATCGTGCGTCTTTCATTCTCCTGTCATACGATTCGATCGTATCTTCATGCCATCCCCTAACTGGCAGGAGCAGAATCTCACAATCTTTCGATTATGCAATCTCATGATCTGATCATGCCTGGTCCAGATGATCCAATCTTGCTTGTACCTTTGGTCCTTTCTTACTCTAAGGGCAACCTTTTTCAAGAATATTTTGCTAAGTCCTTCAGAGTTCACTATCATAATCCTTGAACTAGGGGCATTCCCCTATGCGAATCAGTCATCATGGTCAGTACAATTGTTGAGTCCGGTCTTACATTTCAAGGTCAATGCCTAGTCCAGGCAACTCATCTCTCTTTTTTATTTAGAGTTGTGAATCCTGAGCATGTTCAGGATAGGTCGTGTCCAATAATTCACTTGTGTCTGTTTCTTAAGTTTGCTTCTGATCTTAAAGTAAGACTCCCTCCTCAAATGAGGACAAAATTGACGAAACTCCACTTGAGTCACAGCAATTACTTGAATAAGAGGAGGAGCGCCAATCTCAGCCTTTCAAAGATGAAATTAAAGTGGTAAACACTGGCACTGAAACCTTGATCCAGTAAATGCCGATTGAAAATACATTACCCTCTGAAAAGTGTGAAGAATTGGTAAACCCATTTTGAGGATAAAAAGATGGTCCGGTAAGTGTTACCATTAATGCCAAGAGAAAGACCCAGATAGAAGGTTCAAGAAAGAATGAAGTGAATATCATATGCTATGCAAGGGGCATGGAGTGGAAACAACTTTCATATTTCCAATCAATGACCTTGGTTCTCAAATTCATAACATGAAGCCATCAAATTCGAGATAAGAAGTTCAAGAGCAAGCATTGAAAAGTGATCATCAGATATCAAGAGTTACAAATCCATAGATGGAGGATGTCGAAGAACAAGTTTCGCTCTATGAAAGTCGAAGGCACGTATTAGAATCTTGAAAGAAGAAGATTTATTATCTCTTACCTGGAAATGCCGTCAAACTCCGTAAAAAAAAGAAAAAGAAAATAAAAAAATAAATAATCAGTACCAGAGGGACTCTAGTAAACTAGATCGACTCCCAATCTGAACATCGGAAGGCCTCCTTTGGCCGAATAAATCCCAAAATCAGAACCCAACGTCAAAAGAATACTGGTTTGCAAACCCTTCGAGCCTAAATGAAATTTTCTTGAAAACCCATCAAACTAGGGGCATTCGCCCCGAACTACGCGAGACCTGATCCCTACACTGGGGTACGTAGGCAGCTCGGTTAAACTGAGTTCGGTCAATTCAAAAAAGAAAAGCAATTCAATCAATCCAAAAAAAAAAAAAAAATTCAATCCTTTCAGAAAAAAAAAAGGGGACAAGTTCCTAAAGAAGAGAAGTCAATTATTCCAGAAAGAAGAAAAAAAAAAGAAAAATCAATAAACTTTCGAACAATTTATCTTCAAACTAGGGGCATTCGCCCTGAACTATACACGACCTGATTCCTACCTTGGGATATGTAGGCAACCTATTCACAGGTTCGGTCGAAATCTTTGTTGAACCTTAAGCCATTCTTTGAAAAGCCCTATCCTACCTATAAAGTCCTTCCGGTGTTCAGAACTAATGATCTAGGTCCCGAAACAAAAAAAAAAAAAATGATGATGAATAAAAAAAAATGGAGTTTGAAGATCTGCTAGACTGAAAACCTGAAAGGGCGGTTTAGGCAAAATTTAAGATCATTCCCCTGTTAAGTTGAAAACCCGAAAGGGCGGCTTAGGCAAAAGCTAAGGGGATAGCCTGCTGAATCGAAAACCTAGAAAGACGGTTCAGGCAAAAGTTAAGGCTACCACGGTCCGCCAAGTTAAAAACCCTGAAGAGGTGACTTGGTCATGGTAAGAGAATCATTGTAAGAAGGCTACAGCCGGTATTAGGACTGAAGATCAACTGAAGTTCAAGCAAATTCAAGTGACATCCTCAAAACTGGGGGCATTGGAGCTAAGCAATCCTAGGAGTTGTAATTAAATCATTGAGGCATTACTATTTTAAGGAAAAAGTCCAGTGTTTACCAATTGAAAAAAATATTTCTTGAAAGGATAGACTTACCAAATAAAACGTTAACTAAGTCAGAAGCATTACTGTGTCTGTCAGTGTAGTTAATCAATCGTTGTTATTCTATGTTCATTCCTTCAGAGCTCCTCAATCCTTTGAGTAGTGTCTTTTATCTAAGTTTTCTCTTTAAAAAGAGTCAATCGTCGTCCTTGTGTCCAAAATGATGCAACTGTCTCGGTGAAGGAGGCCCGGCTTCGTCAGCTCCCTGCGATTGTACCTGAAAGAGCTTGAGAATCCAGTCAAACAGCTTCATTTCAAAGATGATCAACTCAGAAGAGTTCAGAAGTAGAAACATCAGAAAGCCCAGCTTCCGTAAAAAGATCATACCCCAGGAAGGCATCTTAAGCTTGGAAGAGCCTCAGATGCAATGATGGTCGAGCCAATTTCTCAGAAAGATGAACCGTTAAAATTCAGAATTTCCTTCCAGTTAGTTAAATACTTTCCTGGTCAAGAAATGTTTATCTAAACACCTATCAAGAGGCAAGTCCCACTTTTCCATGATTATATCCAAGAGAGCCGTTGTTCTAGATTACCAATTTTAAGTGTCTTGTTCAAGGTTTCAGTCATCCAAATCCCCAAAGACAAGACCAGCAGTCTCTTTGAGAAAAATCTTGTTGAAGTTTCATAAAAGTGTTTCTAATCCATTCTTGTTAGTAATGGTTCTTCGGTTTGCCGTTTCATCATTCGTCAAAGTCCTAGTTTCCGATATCTTTGTCAGGCACGATTTATAACATCCTCGATTTCATTAAGTTCAAAAAAATCAAAAATTCATCAAATCCAATCCTATGTCAAATTCAAGTTCATGAAAAATCTCTAAATTCTTCGTTATTGAATTCATCAATCAAAGCTATCTTGTTTCTTTGAGCCTGTTTGTGAACGGTGCCTCTTTTCTCGAGTCCATTTGTAAATGGTCTCGTCTTCTCCTTGAACCCGTTTGTGAACGGTGTCTCATTTTTCTGAGTCCATTTACGGTCTCATGTCCTCCTTGAGCCCGTTTGTGGACGGTGCCTTATTTCTGAAAAATCAAAAATTCATCAAATCCAATCCTATGTCAAATTCAAGTTCATGAAAAAACTCTAAATTCTTCGTTGTTGAATTCATCAATCAAAGCTATCTTGTTTCTTTGAGCCTGTTTGTGAACGGTGCCTCTTTTCTCGAGTCCATTTGTAAATGGTCTCGTCTTCTCCTTGAACCCGTTTGTGAACGGTGTCTCATTTTTCTGAGTCCATTTACGGTCTCATGTCCTCCTTGAGCCCGTTTGTGGACGGTGCCTTATTTCTGAAAAATCAAAAATTCATCAAATCCAATCCTATGTCAAATTCAAGTTCATGAAAAAACTCTAAATTCTTCGTTGTTGAGTTCATCAATCAAAGCTATCTTGTTTCTTTGAGCCCGTTTGTGAACGGTGCCTCATTTCTCGAGTCCATTTGTAAATGGTCCCGTCTTCTCCTTAAGCCCGTTTGTGAACGGTACTTCATTTTCTGAGTCTATTTGTGAATGGTCTCATGTCCTCCTTGAGCCCGTTTGTGGACGCTGCCTTATTTCTGAAAAATCAAAAATTCATCAAATCCAATCCTACGTCAAATTCAAGTTTATGAAAAATCTCTAAATTCTTCGTGGTTGAAGCTATCTTGTTTCTTTGAGCCCATTTGTGAACGGTGCCTCATTTCTCGAGTCCATTTATGAATGGTCTCATGTTCTCCTAGAGCCCGTTTGTGAACGGTGCCTCGTTTCTCGAGTCCATTTGTGAATGGTCTCGTCTTCTCCTTAAGCCCGTTTGTGAACGGTACCTCATTTTCTGAGTCTATTTGTGAATGGTCTCATGTTTTCCTTGAGCCCGTTTGTGAACGGTGCCTCGTTTCTCGAATCCATTTGTGAATGGTCTCGTCTTCTCCTTGAGCCCGTTGGTGAACGGTACCTCATTTTCTGAGCCCATTTGTGAATGGTCTTTTTATTCTCCTTGAGCCCGTTTGTGAACGGTACCTCATTTTCTGAGTCTATTTGTGAATGGTCTCATGTTTTCCTTGAGCCCGTTTGTGAACGGTGCCTCGTTTCTCGAATCCATTTGTGAATGGTCTCGTCTTCTCCTTGAGCCCGTTGGTGAACGGTACCTCATTTTCTGAGCCCATTTGTGAATGGTCTTTTATTCTCCTTGAGCCCGTTTGTGAATGGTACCTCATTTTCTGAGTCCATTTGTGAATGGTCTCATGTTCTCCTTGAGCCCGTTTGTGAACGGTGCCTCGTTTCTCGAGTCCATTTGTGAATGGTCATGTGTTCTCTTTAAGCCCGTTTGTAAACGGTACCTCATTTTCGAGTCCATTTGTGAATGGTCTCGTCTTCTCCTTGAGCCCGTTTGTGAACGGTACCTCATTTTCTGAATCCATTTGTGAATGGTCTCTTATCCTCCTTGAGCCCGCTTGTGAAAGATGTCTCATTTTCTTTTTAAAAAAAAAAAAAAAAAAAAAAACCGCTTGAGAACGATCTTTGTTCTTTCTGTTCGGAATCCATTCGAAAGTGGTATCTCATTCTCTCGTTGCCCGTTTGTGAACGGCACCGCATCAGGATTTCTTATTATGTTCTAATTCTAGGATTTCATTTAGGGCCTTGCATTAGGTAGTAAATGTTTGCGTCTAAGTTCCGTTTGTGTAGAGTCTTTTGTCGATTAAAGCTACGCAAAATGGCTCTGTCATTTTGACTTTGGTATTCGATGACTACGTCATCTCTACCAAAGAGGGGCATCTGTAGACACCCCATTTTGCTCTACCTTAATCGATAAAGAAATTAGGGTTTGTTTTCCGTCGGTTTTCCAATGTCTTTCCTTCCCGCATCCGTTTGTTACATTTCTAAATATTTTTGGTCGTTTCCGTCGTGTTTCGTATTTTCCCGCTAAATGTTGAGAAGGATTATTCAGAAAAATCCAAACCAGAGAGAATTGGGACCCGTTTGGTGGGCCCGCATTGGGTGCTTCGATTAAATTTGGATCGAGAAAGTTGGACCCATTTGGTGGGGCCGCATGATGCATTTTGATTAAATTTGGACTCGTTTGGTGGGCCCGCATTGAACATTTGTTTAAAATCGAATCAACCGAGGGCCCACATTGTGGGGCCCGCGTTGTGGGGCCTCTTGTGAGGCCTCTTATGAAGAGCAATGATGGTAGCTCTCCACTAAGACAACATGATGGGCCCTCCACTAAGAGCAATAATGATGGACTCTCCACTAAGAAACATGATGGGCCCTCCACTAAGAGCAATAATGATGGACTCTCCACTAAGACAACATGATGGGCCCTCCACTAAGAGCAATAATGATGGACTCTCCACTAAGAAACATGATGGGCCCTCCACTAAGAGCAATAATGATGGACTCTCCACTAAGAAACATGATGGGCCCTCCACTAAGAGCAATAATGATGGACTCTCCACTAAGAAACATGATGGGCCCTCCACTAAGAACAATAATGATGGATTCTCCACTAAGAGGGACAACATGATGAGCTCTCCACCAACATATCTCTCTCTCTCTCTTTCTCTCCCTATATATATCTCCCTTCCCATCCATAAGAGAGGAAAAAAAAAAAGAAATTTATCTTCCATTATCTCTTTCTCTTCCATTATCTCTTCTAATCACTCCCTCCAATCCCTTTCCTCAATATATTCTTCCATCCCTCTCCCTAATATTCTTCTTCCATTATCTCTTCACTCCCTCAATCACTCCCTCTAAACACTCCAGAGAAAGCGAAAGACGGCGGAGCGGATCGGCGGCGGCAGGATTTTTTATATTTTTTGGATTGGGCGGAGATCTTCACCACAGGTAGGTGCATTGTTCTCAAAATATTTCTGTATTTTTCCGAATTTTTCTGATTTTTTCCGCAAATTGTGTTTTAAAAATGGAAAACTCTTCAAAAAACATCTTTTGACGAAGAAAAATTAAATTATATACCAAACAGATTCTAAAATAAATGGAATTTCGTGGGAAAATAATATGTTACTGATTCATTTTACCATGAATTTGTAAAGATTTTTGGAGTTTATTTCGTATATTATTTAATATTTTCTTTGAAACTTATCAGATTTTAGGAGAATTTTTACTAACATCAGATCATCATTAAAATTCATAAAATTTTTACAGTAGTCTTATCTTCCATATTACTTGTTACTGTAAAGGTTTCGTGTGATTTGGATCTGTTTTAATATGGGATGTAGTGTTAATTTATAATCTGGTCTGGAAATTGTAAAATCCGAAATTGCTAGTAAATAATTTCTAAAATTCATGAAAATCTCACTGCATGCTATTTTGATTCATATAGTATTTCTGTAGAAATTTCATAGAATTTAGAGTTATATTTCTACTAGTTTATGTGTTAATTGTGCAATCTGGACATTTAATGGTTTAATCAAGATTAAATGTGAATTTAATGTAAAAATATGCAAAACTCATCCTGTAAGCTACATACATTTTCATCTTGCTGCTGTAGAAATTTCAAATCATTTCGAATTTATTTGCAACAATTTCACTTGTAAAACCGCTCATATGCTTAAAATTGATAAAATCCATGGAAAATTCGAAATTAATTGAAAATCATATAAAAATTCCTAAAGAACTTTAAAATTCTGTCACATGTTCACTCCTTAATCCATTGAAACAGAAATTTTAGGATCTTTAGATTTTCCTGGAAAAATGGCCCGTGCATCCATAATCGTATCCCAATTGCAACTTGATCTTTGACAATTTGAATATTTAAGTTATAGCATGTTGTTGGCTCCGAGGTTAGTGTCCACGGAAATCCTGAGATTCTGCCAGGCAATAAGATGCTATAACCTAAGTATTAAATTGCACAAGGAAAGAGCGCACGATTCCCTCCTTTGGATGCCATTCAAGGCCGAAATTGGTGAACCCTAGAACCATTGGTAATCCTTAAATGTCTAGAAACTGAAAATCTTCGAAATCTGAAACTCATTAACCTCGAGAACTTAAATCGATTTATCTTGTGTCTTTCGGAACCATTGGATTATGGTTTCCAATCTAAGAACCATTAGAGCCCAATTTAGGAACACTGGTGTCGTGCCGTGTCCTAGGTTTTAGGGAGTCCTAGAGTTAGGAGTCCAGCCTCATCACGGACGCTTGCTATGAATAGCAACCGTACCATAGGTCTAGTTACACTAGTCACCCGATCTTTCCCTAGGACAAGCCTAGTAAACTAGGATGTAGGCAAAACCTGCATTAGTCTAAGGGACAACTTGCATTCAGATAAGAATCATATAGCATCTTAGATGAAATCCTAAGATAATAAAATCCTCAACTTGAATTAAATAATTCCTCTTAAAACTGTTGAAACAGTCAAATCCGTCTAAGTCGGTGTCCTAGTTGAGTTAGGCATATGTAGCTTAGCTTAGGTGCACCGAACTACGTCGACTCTGATCCCAGTGAGGCTTGGGTACGTAGGCAGCTTGGATGTCTGACGGCATACCACCCGCGAGTCGGCACCACAACAAATTGTGGTGTTTTGTATATTAATTTTCTTGTAAATACTTAATCAAATCAGTTAGGGTTTTCCATGAAATTAGAATTCTAGGAGAACTTTCACTTAGAATGAATCCAGACAAATTAATAAATCAAGATACACATCTAGGATTCACATTGAAATTAGATTCTAGGATGCATGTCACTTAGTTCGCACATTAACATAGAGTTGAATGAGCCATTTAAAATAAATTTAAAAGAGTTAGCTTTTGGAATCGAAGACCGATTATCGGACAAGAATGGTGCATGTGGTGGATAACTCCCCATACCTTCCATTCTCGTAACCAGGTAGCGAGTCTAGATTTCTGGTTAATTATGGGTCCTAGATCCCACATCTAGGTGGCGACTCTGTCAGTCTCTTTCGTGTGGAATTCGGATTGCCTTAGTGATCCCAAGTCCACAGGAAAGACGAATTCAAATCAATATTAAAATGCACACGCCAATCGCGTGGGAACGAGAGACCAAAGGAGAGCGCGCGGCGGCTCGCGCCCCACGCCCCTCTCGCGGGATCATGTCCCACAATGATATGTCTCATGAATTCTCTAATGATGAACTAATATTTGCTTGTGAAAAATTTCATGAAAATTTGGATTTAAAACTTGCCAAAAACAAAACAATGAAAAAGTCCTTACAAGATATAACTAGGGATTCTTGAAAAATGAATTCGATTTGCAAACCAATACAAGTGAAAAATTGATTTTGGAAAACAAAGCTTTGAATGAAGAAGTAGACAAATTAATCTTTGAAAACAAAAGCTTGAAAGAGGAAAAGGAGAAACTTGTTTTGAAATGTAAAGAACTTGATTTAACGTTTACAAAATTCTCATGTGGCAAAAACAAACTAGATGAAATTCTTGAAAATAAGCTTGTCTCTCTAGAAAAAAATGGTCTCGGTTACCAACCCCTTTCTAAAGGAGAAGCCTCATTCAAAAATAAGTTTATAATGAATTCCTCCCACATCCATGCTAACACTAGTGCTTTTATTCCTACTTGTCACTATTGTGGTAGAATAGGACACTTAAGGTTTGCATTCAATGTTAAGAAATCAAAAGCATCTAAATTTATGTGGGTTAAAAAAGATGAGCTTTATAATGTTGCTAACCCTGAAGGACCCAAGAAAAAGTGGGTACCTAAAACTTCAACATGAGCTTTGATTCTTGTAGGTGTGCTTGAAAGGAAAACCTTCAAAAGACAAGTGGTTCTTGGATAGCGGTTGCTCAAGGCACATGACGGGAGACGTAACCAAGTTCGCCTTTGTCACCATGAGTCATCAAGGAAATGTCACCTTTGGGGATGATACAAGAAGCAAAATCATCGGTGAAGGTACCATTAAAATTAAGGACATTAAAGTTGAACATGTTTTGCTCGTTGATGGTCTTTCATTTAATTTGATAAGCATTAGTCAACTATGTGATCTTGGTCACAAAGTTCTTTTTGAAAAAGATAGATGTAAGATTTTGAAGGATAAGAATAATGAAGTTGAATTTGTTGCATATAGAGATGGCAATATGTATTCATTAGCATTAGAAGACCTTGAAAATCAAAATATCCAATGTCTCTCCGCCATGGATGATAACCCTTGGTTATGGCATAGGAGACTTGGTCATGCTCATATGGATTTGATTTCAAGATTATCTTCTAAGAATCTTGTGAGAGAGTTACCTAAACTCAAATACATTAGAGATAAAGTTTGTAGTGCTTGCATTCATGGAAAACATGCTAAAGACTCTTTTAAACCCATAAGTGTATTATCTACCTCTTGTCCACTACAACTCCTTCACATGGACCTATTTAGTTCTATGAAGACTCGTAGTAGAGGAGGCAGTAGATATGTATATGTGATTGTTGATGACTACTCTAGGTTCACTTGGGTGTTGTTTTTAACTAGTAAAGATGAAACCTTCAAGAAATTTGTCAACTTGTGCAAGTGAATTCAAAATGAACGAGGGGTTTTCATAAATAAAATTAGAAGTGATCATGGAACCGAGTTTGAGAACATTGAGTTTGATACCTTTTGTAATGAAAATGGAATCAAGCACAATTTCTTGGCTCCAAGAACTCCCAAACAAAATGGGGTAGTTGAAAGGAAAAATAGATCACTTATTGAAATGGCTAGAACCATGTTAAATGAGCACAATGTTCCAAGAAACTTTTGGGCGGAAGCCGTTCACACGGCTTGCTATCTTTTAAATAGAGTGCTCATTAGACCTCACCTTAACAAAACACCTTATGAACTATGGAGTGGAACACCCCCCAAAGTTAGCTATTTTAAAGTTTTCGGTTGTAAATATTTTATATTAAACATGAAAGACACCTTGCACAAGTTTGATTCAAAATCCGATGAAGGTATCTTCTTAGGCTATTCAACCCATGTGGACCCCGATCCCGATGACGAATGGGCGAGGGACACGAGATCCCGCGCCGGTCCTCTAAGATCTCCACAATGTGAAGGAGAGCTCTACCAAGGAACTCTCGAAATGGTGCCACTCACAGCATGGGTGGCGATATCAATGAGATACCTCTCGATTCAAGGACCAGCCCGGAACCAAGATGTACCTATAACAAAGAAGAGTCGCCATCCAAGGAAGTAGGTCCTGGATCCCATGAAATACTCTGTTGCAATGGATAACCAAAGATACAAGAGTCCGTGCCTGATGACGAATGGGGAAGGTATTAAGCGCCCCCAATTCGCCCAAGTGCAAGCACCTGGTCTCTTATGCCATTTTTAATTAATTTTGAAGAGTTTTGGGCTAAAATCATGTGAAATGGGAACGAGTATCTCCGAAGAAACGTCTATCTAAGCATGCATGACCCGAGGATGGGCAAAAGAAAATAAACATTCAAATCCTAACTCACCGCATCTACTCCTAACCCATCACATCTAGAAAAGCAATAACGTCCGCATGCACAGCTACAGCTAAGCAAGTAATAGCAGATATGATAAGCAGAAAAGCAGTAAATAGCCACAGCTAAGCATGTGAAACTAAGCGCACAAAGAATAAGAAAGCTGAAAGTAAACACACAAGGAACCAAAGACAAACACACGATAAACTAAAAGATGCGAGGGAAGGAAGAAATCAGAAAATAGACGGTATGCGCAAACCCAAAATGCCAGGGAAAATAAAATGGGACATACGATAGACTCAGGGAGCGATTCTAAAGGAATCGAGCTCAGTGATCCTGATCCGCTAAAGATCGGACAAGTCTCGCGATCGTCATAGCCTATCGTTGGGCTCAGCGAGGACAATCCCTGTAAAGGGACCACGCTACGTCGTCGCCCGTCCCAAAACCTGATAAAACGTCGAAAAACGATAAAACCGGCAAACCACGATCAAAATCGGAAATGAAATGAAAGGAAGGCTCCGAGTGACCTGGCGATCACCATCCTTGCCCATTTTGGTTTTTTTGTATTTTTGAGAAAAGCTAGAAAGATATTTTCAGATGCTGAAATGATTTTTTGAAGGGTTTAAAGGGTTTTATTGAAAAGTTTGACTGAACTTGGGACGAAAATCCCAAGCTGCCTACGTACCTTGTAGAAAGGGATCAAGCCAACGTAGTTCGAATGCTTTTCGAAATACGCTTCGAGTGTTTTGAATATTTTTTGATGTTTTTTGGATTTTTGTTATTTGATTTTTATGTATTTTTATCCCTTTTGATCGAAAGGGGTTTTTGCTCAAGAGGTTGCCGTCCGTCATCGCCTAAACCCGACAAAGCGTTCCCAAAATCGAGGGGGATCCCGAAGCACAAAGAGTATCCCAAGGAAACAAAGAGGTTGCAGATTTGCAAGCCCAAGACATGCAACTAAATATTGAAGACCAGCTGAGATTATACACTAACCCAACATAGTTATACTGATAATATTCTCAAGAGAATGATGGAAAATAATAAAGGGTATCCCTAACCATGAAACCCCTTAACACATAGCAATTCTACATACCTGTGCTGGAGGAAATCGCAGTCACCAAAGGCCCATTGGAGTATCAGTGTCACCAAACGCTCATTGGAGTATCGGTGCCGGTACCGGAAATGCCGGAAGAGAAGCTGATGGTGAAGCTTGAATTAAAAGGCCGGAGATGAAAGCTGAAATAATAGGAATTGAAATGGGTTTTGATGGGGTATTTGACGTGTGTATTAACGAGGCCAAAATGGGACCAATTGGGATTAAGAAATTGGAATTGAAGAAGGGAATTAGTGGGATAGAGGTGATAGCCTGAAACGGTGGCGCAACACAGCCGGATTCCGGCAAGATTGCCGGAATCAGTAGTGTTATAAATGGGGATGGGTTTTGGGTTTTGGTAGATGAAGGGAGGAATGGCTACAAATAGAAGAAAACCCAAATGGGTTGGATGGGTAACAGAAAATGGTGGTAGGGGCGGTGGCCGGAGCAAATGGTCGGCAAGAACGAGGTCGGAGAAGACGACCCCAAACCTCCCTCTCCCTCTCTCTCTCTCTCTCTCTGTTTCTCTCTCTCTCTCTGTTTTCCCTTCTTTTTTTTTGAAAATGGGGATAGTGGTGGTGGAGGGAGGAGGAGAGATGGTGGCGGTAATGGAGGGGTCGGCTGGAGGACGAGTGGCCGGAGAAGAGGGGTGGGTCGGAGATGGTGGACGGAGGTGGAGGATCCAGATGGGTTTGGAAGAAGGGTTTGGGGTGGATTTGAACGGAGGTTGCAGAGGTGGGTTATGGGTTGCGGCTGTGAAGGAAGGGATGGAAATGGGTTTCGGTTTTTGGAGGTGCAGAAATGGGTTTGGGCTTCGGTGGTTGGGGAAGGTGAAGATGAGGAGGGTTTTGTGAAGAGTGGTGGTGGTGGTGGTGATGGGGTTTTGAGGGAGGCCGGTGGTGGTGGTGGCAAGATGGAGATGGGTTTTGGGTTTCGGGTTCGAGGCCGGATTCCGGCAAGCTTGCCAGAATCAATGGAGATGGCGGTCTCTCCCTTGGTGGCTGCTGTTGGTGGAGGTGGAGGTGGAGGTGAAGAGAGGGGGTAGATGGTGGTGGATGACGGTGGTGGTGCCTCGGCTCCCTCTCTCCTCTCCCTCTGGATTTTTTTTTGTTCTGTCTCTTATCCTTTCTTTTAAAAATGAATGAAGAAGAAGAAGTTGGAGGTGGGGTGGAGGAGATTGTGGTTGCTGTTGGTGTTGGTGGAGAAGGTTGAGGATCGTGGTGGTACCAGGCAAGGAAGAGGGTTTTGGCTGCCCAGCCTCCCTCTGTTTTTATTTATTTATTTATTTTATAGCCAGGGTTAAAACCCTCCTCCTAATCTCAGCCATCCATTCTCCTTTTGATCTTATGGCCTATGTCCATTGCTCGTCCAATTCTTCTAAAATTTGTAGGGACGCTCTCGGAGAGGTTAACCATCCTGGGAAAATTTGTATCAATTAGTGAACACTGTGGGTCAATAAAATTTTGGGGTTTCTTCGCATTCAGGGGTCGGTTCTTCAAAAATTTCTGGACTCAGCTTTCGGGAATTTATTCGATTTCGAAAATTGGGTCAGGTCAAAATGGGGTGTCCACAGATGCCCCTCTTTGGCAGAGGGTGCTCGTCGCACGAATGCCAAAGCCAAAAGGACGAAGCATTTTGACCTGGCCCGAAAACTTGGTTAAAGGAAAACGTAAAGAAAATGATTTTGTGAAGATTGAACTCTGGGAAGGATAAGATGCCTATGGGGTCTTACACAAATGGGATGCCTCGGGGGACTTTGGAAAGGATGGATGCCTCGGGGGTCTTTAGAAAGAAGGGATGCCTCGGGGGACTTTGGAAAGGATGGATGCCTCGGGGGTCTTTAGAAAGAAGGGATGCCTCGGGGGTCTTTAGAAAGGATTCCTTAGGGGTCTTAAACGGATGGGATGCCTCAGGGGTCTTACACAGAAGGGATGCCTCAAGGGTCTTACACAGAAGGAATGCCTCAGGGGTCTTACACGGATGGGATGCCTCAGGGGTCTTACACAGATGGGATGCCTCAGGGGTCTTACACAGAAGGGATGCCTCAGGGGTCTTACACAGATGGGATGCCTCAGGGGTCTTACACTGAAGGGATGCCTCAGGGGTCTTACACAGATGGGATGCCTCAGGGGTCTTACACGGATGGGATGCCCCAAGGGTCTTACACAGAAGGGATGCCTCAGGGGTCTTACACAGATGGGATGCCTCAGGGGTCTTACACGGATGGGATGCCTCAGGGGTCTTACACAGAAGGGATGCCTCAGGGGTCTTACACAGATGGGATGCCTCAGGGGTCTTACACAGAAGGGATGCCTTAGGGGTCTTACACAGATGTGATGCCTCAGGGGTCTTACACAGAAGGAATGCCTCAGGGGTCTTACACGGATGGGATGCTTCAAGGGTCTTACACGGATGGGATGCCTCAGGGGTCTTACACAGATGGGATGCCTCCGGGGTCTTACACGGATGGGATGCCTCAGGGGTCTTACACAGAAGGGATGCCTCAGGGGTCTTAAATAGATGGGATGCCTCTGGGGTCTCACTCGGATTGGATGCCTCAGGGGTCTCACTCGGATTGGATGCCTCAGCGGTCTTTAGAAAGAAGGGATACTGAGAATGGCAGAATGCCGCAGAAGGCGAGGTGCTGTGGAAGGCGGAAGCCGTGTAGAAACTGACGTGGATGCTGTGTAGAAACGGGCTTTGATGCCATGTAGGAACGGGCTTGGATTTTAATTAGGCAAAACCTTCACGCGCTAATTAAAGGGGAAAATTAGGTAGGTGGAACCTTCACACGCTAACTAACAGGAAACTTGATTGAGTGAATTTTTTTTGAAGAGATTGATAATCTTTTGATTTTGATTGATTGATTTATTGATTCAGATTGATTCCTTTGATTTTATAATATATATGTATCAAATGATGCAAACTACCTTGGACACATGTATTCCATTTATGAACTTTCATGACTACTTGAACAAAATACATATATCATATCTGTACATATTAAGGTTCATCTTAGTAATGAGATTATCCAATTAAAGCTCTTTGGAAATACACTAATTTTTAACCCATCTATGATTCTTATTAGATTTGATGAAAATCATTAAGCATGTAATAGAATGGATTTTGATAGGACAACTACGTGCATGTTCGTTCACCTAGGGCACAAAAAGTTGTCTAAGAAGGGATTTGAAGTGAATTCTTAGACATAGCATCTAATACCTTAGTTTTGCTAGAAATGATATATTAAAACAATTAAATACTCAATTGTCTAGCAAGTTCCATGTTTGTCCAAAATAAAGTTCAAAGAATAGTACTTTGGCATTTTCTCAATTTTTGCTCAAATACTATTTGATTGCCAAAAATAATTTCATTTAAGTTCAAGCCTTAAAACCTATGGGTTTCTTTTCTTTTGGTTTTTCTAGAATGATGTGATCAATTAGCCTAACTCATAGCAACTACCAAAACGGGTTCAAATTTTAAAGATGTACTTGAAGCTTTTAATTTGAACACATGGGCAAGAGATGTTGTTGTATATTCTATAAGGATCAATTTATGGTTCTCACATTGAATGCTCTATTTTGGTTGTCATGTGGATGAATGACATATTTTAAGTGCATGATGATTTTTAAGTATATGTGGGCACTTAAATTAGGAAACTCAAAATGATATTCAATTAAGCTCATCATATCAAAGTCTCAAATTAATTACATTTAATCATATAGAGTTTGAATTTTAAGGTGATATATATAGATATATGTTAAGCAAATATGAGCATATGATATCTATATACACATGTTTTTGAAATGAATTTCAATTTTAGGCACAACATGTATTGATACAAAAAAAAATTAAACAAGAACAAGCACATTGTATCAACAAATATATTTTCAAATGATATTCAATTAAAGCACATCCCCTAATTTAAAATAAACACAATATAGGTCATGTTAGGGGTTTTGGAACCCAAACCATCTTGGTTCCAAGCAAGTTTGTCCTAGGTGATAAGTCCTTTTTAACCCAAACAAACTTACTACTTTTTACAAGTTTAAAAGTACATTTAAACTTGTAATGTCCAAATCTACCACAATAGTCACAAGATGCATAAGAGTAGGTAGATGGACGGGATGAACATGATGAATTACAAGAGTGATCATGATGGTAATTGAATTTTACATTCTCTTGTAACTTATGATTTTCCAACCTTAATATTTCATTCTTGATGTTTAAGTCATTGATTTCCGTTTTAAAATTTATTAATTCAAGAGATGAAAGCATTTTGATTTTCTCTTCTTCTTCTTTAAGGAGTTGATTTTCCTCTCTTAGTGAAGCAATGGTATTACGTAGTTCAATAAAATCTTTTTTAAAAATTTCATTTTCTTCACTAAGATGTGCATGATCTATTTCTACTGACCTAAACTCCTTGTGAATACTAGCTAAATTATTTTTCAAGTTTGAATTCTTAGCTAGTTGATCCTCAAGTTTCTTATGTAATTCTTGGACATTTTCAACAAGTTCTTCAAGTGTGAATTCGGCATTATCCAAGGGGTCTTCATTAGATAATCCCATTAAGCACATGTTTTGATTTTGAAGATTTTCAATAGAGTCCAAAACATTTTTAGCATTTTTACAAGAGGATACTTTCTCATAAATGTGTGGTGGTAATGCACAACATGTTGCAATTAGGGCTTTTGTATATTGTGTAAAGATAATTTTTTATTATATTCATTTAATCCTTTAGATCTAGCATTTAACATAAATCCATTTTCAATTATCTTTATCATATCTTTATCTAGACCTTTTAAGTATGTCTTCATATGGATCAACCATGATCCATAATCCGAACCATCCAAAATAGGTAGTCTAGATCCCATCTTTTAAGTTGCCAAAAAGTTTGATCTTTTAACTCTTAACCGGTTAGGGTCTTAATCAAGAGCCCAAGCTCTGATACCAATTGAAATCCAAGTAGTGACTTGGTTTGGCAACCTAGAGGGGGGGGTGAATAGGATGTTTATAAAATCTTTACCTTTTAAAAACTTTTCCTAAGATTTCACCAAAGACTTATCCCTTGTTTAATTAAGTTTGAAATAGTTGAACTTAAACAATATTACAAATTAATATAAGTTCAAAACCTTTGTTGATTAGCAAACTTAATTAGGTAATTTTGATATAGCCTAGTTAGCAAGGTTAAGATATTTAGGTTGATTATCAATGCTAACTACTCACTCAATTCTAAGCACAAATAATCAAATAAGAGAGTGAGAGGGAGTGAGAGAAATACCAATCACACAAGTGACACAAAGATTTATAGTGGTTCGGCAAACGGCCTACTCCACTCTTCTCAAGGTCGCACTTGAGGATTTCCACTATTGAGACCTCCACGACGCCCGGCTCCGAGGCTTTTACACTCCAAGGGAATTAAATAAGGATGCCCTTCCACCTTTACAATGACTCTCCTTCTTCGCCGAGTTCTAAGCGGTTCACCCAAGGGAATTAAAAACAACGGATGCCCTTGCCACCGATCGAATAAAGAAGAAGATAAAAGCTTTGCCTCTATGTAGGCTACAATGCAAGTTGAAGCTCCAAGGATGCTCTCAAGAATAAACAAGTTTAAGCCTAAACCAATCTCAAAAGATTTTCTCAAATCAAGGCACAAAGAGTTTGGTTGGTGAGAGAATTTAACCCAAAATTAGTTCACAAATGATTTTCTATGGTTTCTTGAAGTTGGACAATGTTCCTCTAGTGTTTTGGACCCTTGAATGGGTATATATAAAGTCCCAACTCCATGTGACCGTTTGAGGGGTAAAACAGTCAAAAATGGGTCAAAAAAATCAACTAGCCGTTGCACCCCAACGGCTATATTTTTTTTGAAGAAAAACATTTCTCGGAGTTCCGAGAAAAATTCTCGGAGTTCCGAGCGAAATTCTCGGAGTTCCGAGCAAATTCTCGGAGTTCCGAGAATTCAAACAGAGCTTTTAATTTTGGAACTTGGTGCATTTCTCGGAGCTCCGAGAATTTTCTCGGAGTTTCGAGCTCGGAGCTCCGAGAATAATTCTCAGAGTTCCGAGACTGGTTTCCAGCAAACAGTGTCGAACTTGTAAAATTCATATCTCCCTCATTTCTCGTCGGATTTTGACGTTCCTATACTCTACGGATATGAGAAAAATGAGAGCTATCTGTTAAAAATATTTGAAAATGTTTTAAATAAGTTTTGATAGGATTTAGTTGCTGGTCCAGGTTGTTGCTTCGGAACTCTGTTTTGTTCATTCTTGTGTTGAATGCCATATGGGTCCCAACATGTTGGTACACCACCATGGCCATTCACTTATCCATTTAAGTCCTTAAAGGGTGTGTTAGTCTCTTTGAAAAACATATTTTTAGGGGTTTTAAGATGTGCCTTGATAAGAGAAAACACAAGAGAGATAGGTGATACAATCTACCCTTTTTACCATTCTCTTGAATGAACTCTTGAAGTAGCCATTGCTTGATCTTCTCTTTGAGTGCATGGCTTGCTTTGGGATCTTCAAGGTTGAGCTTCTTTGCTTGACACCTTCAAGTTGTGGTACAAGCTCCTTGGTCCTTTGCATTAGGTTCTTGATCCTCGACCTTTGGCCTTCATGAACTTTCTTTGTTTGTTCAATGCTTTGAGATGGTTGATGATGAGCTTCTCCTTGGTACTTCCAAGGTGTGATTGGTCCAAGTATGTTCCAAGCTCCTTTGCCATTGTGTTTGGTTCATCTTCAAGCATAGGCCAACAAGGTGCGTGCTAGTATGATTTGACTTGTGTAGGACCTGTCTAAAGCACAACACTCAAGGCAAATGATCAGTCCATAAACAACTAATCAATTTGCGTTTGTTAATCATCAAAACAAGTTGATTGAATGAGCCCATGGGGAACCCTTGGGCTTACACGAGGGAAGGAAGAAATCAGAAAATAGACGGTATGATCAAACCCAAAATGCCAGGGAAAATAAAATGGGACATACGATAGACTCAGGGAGCGATTCTAAAGGAATCGAGCTCAGTGATCCTGATCCGCTAAAGATCGGACAAGTCTCGCGATCGTCATAGCCTATCGTTGGGCTCAGCGCGGACAATCCCTGTAAAGGGACCACGCTACGTCGTCGCCCGTCCCAAAACCTGATAAAACGTCGGAAAACCGATAAAACCGGCAAACCACGATCAAAATCGGAAATGAAATGAAAGGAAGGCTCCGAGTGACCTGGCGATCACCATCCTTGCCCATTTTGGTTTTTTTTGTATTTTTGAGAAAAGCTAGAAAGATATTTTCAGATGCTGAAATGATTTTTTGAAGGGTTTAAAGGGTTTTATTGAAAAGTTTGACTGAACTTGGGACGAAAATCCCAAGCTGCCTACGTACCCTGTAGAAAGGGATCAAGCCAACGTAGTTCGAATGCTTTTCGAAATACGCTTCGAGTGTTTTGAATATTTTTTGATGTTTTTTGGATTTTTGTTATTTGATTTTTATGTATTTTTATCCCTTTTGATCGAAAGGGGTTTTTGCTCAAGAGGTTGCCGTCCGTCATCGCCTAAACCCGACAAAACGTTCCCAAAATCGAGGGGGATCCCGAAGCACAAAGAGTATCCCAAGGAAACAAAGAGGTTGCAGATTTGCAAGCCCAAGACATGCAACTAAATATTGAAGACCAGCTGAGATTATACACTAACCCAACATAGTTATACTGATAATATTCTCAAGAGAATGATGGAAAATAATAAAGGGTATCCCTAACCATGAAACCCCTTAACACATAGCAATTCTACATACCTGTGCTGGAGGAAATCGCAGTCACCAAAGGCCCATTGGAGTATGGGTGTCACCAAACGCTCATTGGAGTATCGGTGCCGGTACCGGAAATGCCGGAAGAGAAGCTGATGGTGAAGCTTGAATTAAAAGGCCGGAGATGAAAGCTGAAATAATAGGAATTGAAATGGGTTTTGATGGGGTATTTGACGTGTGTATTAACGAGGCCAAAATGGGACCAATTGGGATTAAGAAATTGGAATTGAAGAGGGGAATTAGTGGGATAGAGGTGATGGCCTGAAACGGTGGCGCAACACAGCCGGATTCCGGCAGGATTGCCGGAATCAGTAGTGTTATAAATGGGGATGGGTTTTGGGTTTTGGTAGATGAAGGGAGGAATGGCTACAAATAGAAGAAAACCCAAATGGGTTGGATGGGTAACAGAAAATGGTGGTAGGGGCGATGGCCGGAGCAAATGGTCGGCAAGAACGAGGTCGGAGAAGACGACCCCAAACCTCCCTCTCCCCCTCTCTCTCTCTCTCTCTCTCTCTGTTTCTCTCTCTCTCTCTGTTTTCCCTTCTTTTTTTTTGAAAATGGGGATAGTGGTGGTGGAGGGAGGAGGAGAGATGGTGGCGGTAATGGAGGGGTCGGCTGGAGGACGAGTGGCCGGAGAAGAGGGGTGGGTCGGAGATGGTGGACGGAGGTGGAGGATCCAGATGGGTTTGGAAGAAGGGTTTGGGGTGGATTTGAACGGAGGTTGCAGAGGTGGGTTATGGGTTGCGGCTGTGAAGGAAGGGATGGAAATGGGTTTCGGTTTTTGGAGGTGCAGAAATGGGTTTGGGCTTCGGTGGTTGGGGAAGGTGAAGATGAGGAGGGTTTTGTGAAGAGTGGTGGTGGTGGTGGTGATGGGGTTTTGAGGGAGGCCGGTGGTGGTGGTGGCAAGATGGAGATGGGTTTTGGGTTTCGGGTTCGAGGCCGGATTCCGGCAAGCTTGCCAGAATCAATGGAGATGGCGGTCTCTCCCTTGGTGGCTGCTGTTGGTGGAGGTGGAGGTGGAGGTGAAGAGAGGGGGTAGATGGTGGTGAAGGGTGGTGGTGGTGCCTCGGCTCCCTCTCTCCTCTCCCTCTGGATTTTTTTTTGTTCTGTCTCTTATCCTTTCTTTTAAAAATGAATGAAGAAGAATAAGTTGGAGGTGGGGTGGAGGAGATTGTGGTTGCTGTTGGTGTTGGTGGAGAAGGTTGAGGATCGTGGTGGTACCAGGCAAGGAAGAGGGTTTTGGCTGCCCAGCCTCCCTCTGTTTTTATTTATTTATTTATTTTATAGCCAGGGTTAAAACCCTCCTCCTAATCTCAGCCATCCATTCTCCTTTTGATCTTATGGCCTATGTCCATTGCTCGTCCAATTCTTCTAAAATTTGTAGGGACGCTCTCGGAGAGGTTAACCATCCTGGGAAAATTTGTATCAATTAGTGAACACTGTGGGTCAATAAAATTTTGGGGTTTCTTCGCATTCAGGGCTCGGTTCTTCAAAAATTTCTGGACTCAGCTTTCGGGAATTTATTCGATTTTGAAAATTGGGTCAGGTCAAAATGGGGTGTCCACAGATGCCCCTCTTTGGCAGAGGGTGCTCGTCGCACGAATGCCAAAGCCAAAAGGACGAAGCATTTTGACCTGGCCCGAAAACTTGGTTAAAGGAAAACGTAAAGAAAATGATTTTGTGAAGATTGAACTCTGGGAAGGATAAGATGCCTATGGGGTCTTACACAAATGGGATGCCTCGGGGGACTTTGGAAAGGATGGATGCCTCGGGGGTCTTTAGAAAGAAGGGATGCCTCGGGGGACTTTGGAAAGGATGGATGCCTCGGGGGTCTTTAGAAAGAAGGGATGCCTCGGGGGTCTTTAGAAAGGATTCCTCAGGGGTCTTACACGGATGGGATGCCTCAGGGGTCTTACACAGAAGGGATGCCTCAAGGGTCTTACACAGAAGGAATGCCTCAGGGGTCTTACACGGATGGGATGCCTCAGGGGTCTTACACAAATGGGATGCCTCAGGGGTCTTACACAGATGGGATGCCTCAGGGGTCTTACACAGTAGGGATGCCTCAGGGGTCTTACACAGATGGGGTGCCTCAGGGGTCTTACACAGAAGGGATGCCTCAGGGGTCTTACACAGATGGGATGCCTCAGGGGTCTTACACAGATGGGATGCCTCAGGGGTCTTACACGGATGGGATGCCTCAGGGGTCTTACACAGAAGGGATGCCTCAGGGGTCTTACACAGATGGGATGCCTCAGGGGTCTTACACAGAAGGGATGCCTCAGGGGTCTTACACAGATGGGATGCCTCAGGGGTCTTACACAGAAGGAATGCCTCAGGGGTCTTACACGGATGGGATGCCTCAGGGGTCTTACACGGATGGGATGCCTCAGGGGTCTTACACAGATGGGATGCCTCAGGGGTCTTACACGGATGAGATGCCTCAGGGGTCTTTCACAGAAGGGATGCCTCAGGGGTCTTACACAGATGGGATGCCTCAGGGGTCTCACTCGGATTGGATGCCTCAGGGGTCTCACTCGGATTGGATGCCTCAGCGGTCTTTAGAAAGAAGGGATACTGAGAATGGCAGAATGCCGCAGAAGGCGAGGTGCTGTGGAAGGCGGAAGCCGTGTAGAAACTGACGTGGATGCTGTGTAGAAACGGGCTTTTATGCCATGTAGGAACGGGCTTGGATTTTAATTAGGCGAAACCTTCACGCGCTAATTAAAGTGGAAAATTAGCTAGGTGGAACCTTCACACGCTAACTAACAGGAAACTTGATTGAGTGAATTTTTTTTGAAGAGATTGATAATCTTTTGATTTTGATTGATTGATTTATTGATTCAGATTGATTCCTTTGAAAATTGCTTTGTCTCTTGCCGAGAAAATGGGAGTGCGAGTTCTTTGCTGAGGACCAGACTCACATGATCTGCTGGGATTTTGGGTACTGACCCATGTTTGAATGAATTAGATTTTTGCTAGGAATTGAACGCTTTGAGCGATTGCCAGCGGAATCTCTGGGAAATAGATGTCAGACTCCATTGGGGATTAGCTTTGCTGATGAACTGACTATGGAGTAGGCTTAGCTGTGGAATTTGGAGGTTTGACTCGAGATTGCTCGAGCTTCTCTCATCTCAACTTGCTGGAGACATTGGTTTATTCTGATTGTTCTTGACATCTTTTATGACGCAAGTCATAAAAGATGCCCCTAGTGTATTGTACTTCCATGACAAGGGTCTTAAGGAGGCGGAACAATGATGGTCGAAGAAAAGATGCTTTGCTTCATGAAGGCTTGAGGTTGCATGGGTTTTCTTTTCTTCTTTTTTTCGGATGGAGAGAGCAGGACTATCACCATGATGGCTGAGTCTGAGGATCTCTTTCTTGCATTGCTCACTCTTGGAGGCTTAAGGTCTCTGGTAGGTTGGAATAGGATGACTCTTGCCCCTTCTGATGCCTAAACCAGGATTTATTCTGAATTTTTTTTTCATCATTTGGAGGGCGTGCTGCAGTTCTTTCAACGCCAGTGACCTTGACTTCAAAGGGAAGAGAAAATGAATGGAAAAGTAGGAATGGATTTGAATGGACTCATCCAAAGACGACTATAACTCCAAGGACTCAACTCACTGAGGGCTGACTTTTGGATCTAATGTGTTATTTATTAAGGGTATGGCCTAGCCACTCTTAGAGTATTTCGAATACCGTGTCAAGAGGCATTAATTTTCTCTTTCGGTATTTCCATCATGGTTAATATCTCCTTTCGGATTGCTCGCTTTCGATGCCCTAGTTTAGAGGAGCGTGAAAATAAGCTTGCTGGCACTCCTTAGACTGAGATTTTGCTCCGGTTGAAGGTTCTTTCTTCACCTCATTGATTCGCTTCTTGTGAGAAGTCACTGCCATTGACCAGATTGCCTTTCCAGGTTTTCAATCTGGCGGACCGCTCACCCTATCTTTTGCTTGGATCGCCCTTTCGGGTTTTCGGTCCAGCGGGCTTGAGTACCCTGACTTTTGCCTAAGCCGAGTTTTTAGTTGTCAACTTAGAGGGTGAATGACCCTAACTTTTGCCTAGGCCGCCCTCTCGGGTTTTCAGCCTAGCGGGTCTTCAGACTCCATCGTTTTTCTCTTTTCTTTCTGCTTTTGCCTCGAACCTTTCCTTGTTCACCAGAAGGACTTTCTAGGTGGGCGTGGGTTCAAAAGGGTTGGATATTTCTTTGGTTCAAATGATTTCGACCGAATTTGGTCTAACCAGATTCCTTACATACCCCCAAAAATGGAGGATCAGGTCCGCGTAGTTTGCTTGAGGGTTTGGAATGAATGATTTAGCTTTTAGCTCAAAGGTTGACCGAACCTGGAAGCCCAGGTTGCCTACGTACCCTAAAGAACTGGGGACCAGGTCGAGCGTAGTTCAAGAAAAAAAAATGCCCCTGGTTTGTCGGGCGGTTGAAAGAATATTTGATTTTGTTGGGGCTCAAAGGTGTTTGCAAAAGGATTTTCCGAACTTGGGATTTTTGATTTTGAAGGTTCAAATGGCCAAGGATGGCCTTCTGGTGTTCTGGCATGAAATTTTCTCAAATAATTGAGGTTCAACAACTTTTGAATTTTTCTTTCATTTTTTTTTCGAGGAGTCTGGCGGCATTTCCTGGCAAGACTTCATCTGCACTTCACAAGCTTGACTGGTTGAATTCTCACTTTGTCTTTGGGATCTTGAACTGGTACTCGAGATTCTGTGACTCTGGGTCCTCTCGGTATGCTGAAAACGATTTTGAAATCTCTTTTAATTTTATCAACTCCAATTTTTGGGATTCTGACAGTTGTAAGGATTTGACGTAGGGGCAGGTTCCCTTCATATATTTTTTTTATTCTAGATTCTCCTTCTTTTGGATGTTCTTTTTCTTCTGATTTTTTATCTTTTTTTTTTTGCTTGGATGCGGGGAATGCTCCTACACCTTGAATGCTTTAACTTGAAATTACATCGCAATGTATTGCCCAAGTGTTCTTTTGAGGCTCATGTTCTATGATTGTGACTTTGTTGTCCGAGAGTTTTCTCTCAATCTTTTCATTATCTTCACTTGATGTCTAATGCTCTTCCTTTGAAATTTTCGCTTCTCCGACCTGATGTCTAAAGTTGAGGGAGACTTACATTGAACAGCACTAGGGCATGCTCCCGGTTTATCCTCATATGGCCAAGCAGAACTACTTTGAACGCTCTTAGTAGGCTTATCGATTCTTCGCGCTCTTCGAGAGATAAAGTTTTGCCAATCCGTATTTCCCGAGTCTTGGATTTCAATATCACTATCCACAGTTTCGATTTCATCTTCAAGTGGCTTTGCTCGACGCTCTTCCTCTCGTTTGACCATCTTTCAGATCTCGAGGGAAATTTCGTCTGCATCCTCTTCCGAGAAGGGTGTCTTAGTTTGTTTAACATTAGATCCAAGATGAAACACAGAAGAAAATTGGACATTGAAAACATATGTTCATTTCATTGAGAAGTTTATGTACATGGATGATACTCGACCGCAACATTGGGCTTTACATCAGACATAACAATGGGTTGAATGCTAACTCACCATAGGAAAGGCGAGCAAACACAAAATACTTGGACTTGACACTAACGTGATTATTTGACCTACCAACTTGGACAAGAGAGTGATTACACACACGACAAGGACAAATTTCAAAGAAATGACACTTTTTGGAGGCAATGGACTAGCGCTGAAAGTTCATGGACATCATGCCTTCCTCCATGATGGTGATGACTATGGAGTTCGACCCTGGAATAGGAATCTCGGAAGGGGCGGCCTCTTTGGTTTCTGTAGACCTGGCTCAAACTGATTTTCAACACCTGATAATGGCAAGGCTTTCTCTGGCATGATGTTTTCAAGGAGCTCAAGCTCTAACATCTTTCCTTTTCCTTCCCATTCATTTTCCAGCCCAGAGGTGGTACAGGTAAAGGTGGTGAGATCTATGAAAGGTTGAAAGGGTAGAGTGGTTCCCATGGTGGGTGAAAGAGGTGCAACGTAGTTAGGTCCAGGGTTCTCGGAAGCATTTGAGTTCGAGAAGAGTGGGGGGATCCCCGTCTATCAGGTCCTGGATATCATCATCATTTCCCTCATTTCGGCCAGGACGAGACTCTCAGTAGACTCAACCATCTGGGCAAGGTGAGAGGAACTAGGTACAACAGACTGGCTAGACCAGGAAGTTTAGAGATGGAGAGGTTCTTTTGGGAGATATGATAGGCAACTGGGCAAGTCTCTTGTCATCGACAACACAAACATTAGGTTTAGTGAGAAGTAATCACATGGCAATGTAATGTGCAAATTAAAACAAAAGGTAACACAAGCACACCTTTCTCTTGGCTAAAATCCGGCAGCATAACATCAGTACATGGAGATGTGGTACGGTAAGCACATGGTTTATCAATGACCCTACAGGATAATGGTTACGCTTAAGGTTTTTGGAGAAAATCCAGCAGCATAACGACTGTACAAGGAGGGTCTCGGCAACCAAGCATAAAGAATACGCCGACAAGGTCAAGATGAAGCAGGTGTCTCAGCAAAAACACACACTCGGGTAATGATAATGGCAAGATAGACTCACAATCGACATGCGGAGCGATCTGATCAAGATCGATCAAAGGATCAAGCTCAGGGAAGATAGATCATGGCTATAAAGATAATGATGTGAAACCAATGATCTGATCATAATCCAAAAGATGGATGGATGGGAAAAAGGATTAGATTAGGAAAGAAAACCTAATTATGAAGCAGACCCTAATCTAGTAGTAAATATATATATATATATATATATATATATATACATATATATATATATATATATATACATCCTAACCAGGGGCACCAACCCTAGTCTAATCTAGAGGAGTCAAGGAAGTCTTGACTCAAGACAGACATGTGAGTGTACTAGGACTGCGTCTGTAGCCACATAAAGTGAGCTACCCTAGTCTAAAAAAATAGGATAAGGTCCCTAACTCTAGGCTCCACATGTGTAAGCAACACATATGTTCGTCCATAAATGCAAACAAAAGGACCATGCAATATATAGAGAGAGTAATGTCGCGAGGTCCACCTGGCTGGGTGCATAGTTACTTGTATGCTGTGACTATCGCCCAGCATACGAACTATGTCCGTTTTACACACAAGGTGTCCAAGTGTTGAGATACTAATGGTGCGGTGGCACTAGAAGGCGGGTATAGCCCTCACGGCTCCTACTTATAGTATATCTCCGAGAGTAACCTGATAGCACATCCACAGCAGAAAGGTAACCACAAAACAGATAATATATGCAATGGATGAAAGTAAGTGTGTGAGCCCTTGTTTTATTTTGTATCTATTTGGTGCCCCTGGCATTCTAACGGAAAATGATCCCATTTAAAATGATTTTAGTCCAAATTTCTTCCAAAATTAGTAAAAATGGCCTTTTTACAGAGTTAGGCAATGTTCCAAGAATTCCCCAGCAGAGTCGCCAGCCTGTGGACCCCGATCCCGAGGACGAATGGGCGAGGGACACGAGATCCCGCGCCGGTCCTCTAAGATCTCCATAATGTGAAGGAGAGCTCTACCAAGGAACTCTCGAAATGGTGCCACTCACAGCATGGGTGGCGATATGAATGAGATACCTCTCGATTCAAGGACCAACCCGGAACCAAGATGTACCTATAACAAAGAAGAATCGCCATCCAAGGAAGTAGGCCCTGGATCCCATGAAATACTCTGTTGCAATGGATAACCAAAGATACAAGAGTCCGTGCCTGATGACGAATGGGGAAGGTATTAAGCGCCCCCAATTCGCCCAAGTGCAAGCACCTGGTCTCTTATGCCATTTTTAATTAATTTTGAAGAGTTTTGGGCTAAAATCATGTGAAATGGGAACGAGTATCCCCGAAGAAACGTCTATATAAGCATGTATGACCCGAGGATGGGCAAAAGAAAATAAACATTCAAATCCTAACTCAACGCATCTACTCCTAACCCATCACATCTAGGAAAGCAATAACGTCCGCATGCACAGCTACAGCTAAGCAAGTAATAGCAGATATGATAAGCAGAAAAGCAGTAAATAGCCACAACTAAGCATGTGAAATTAAGCGCACAAAGAATAAGCAAGCTGAAAGTAAACACACAAGGAACCAAAGACAAACACACGATAAACTAAAAGATGCGAGGGAAGGAAGAAATCAGAAAATAGACGGTATGCGCAAACCCAAAATGCCAGGGAAAATAAAATGGGACATACGATAGACTCAGGGAGCGATTCTAAAGGAATCGAGCTCAGTGATCCTGATCCGCTAAAGATCAGACAAGTCTCGCGATCGTCATAGCCTATCGTTGGGCTCAGCGCGGACAATCCCTGTAAAGGGACCACGCTACGTCGTCGCCCGTCCCAAAACCCGATAAAACGTCGGAAAACTTATAAAACCGGCAAACCACGATCAAAATCGGAAATGAAATGAAAGGAAGGCTCCGAGTGACCTGGCGATCACCATCCTTGCCCATTTTGGTTTTTTTTGTATTTTTGAGAAAAGCTAGAAAGATATTTTCAGATGCTGAAATGATTTTTTGAAGGGTTTAAAGGGTTTTATTGAAAAGTTTGACTGAACTTGGGACGAAAATCCCAAGCTGCCTACGTACCCTGTAGAAAGGGATCAAGTCAACGTAGTTCGAATGCTTTTCGAAATACGCTTCGAGTGTTTTGAATATTTTTTGATGTTTTTTGGATTTTTGTTATTTGATTTTTATGTATTTTTATCCCTTTTGATCGAAAGGGGTTTTTGCTCAAGAGGTTGCCGTCCGTCATCGCCTAAACCCGACAAAACGTTCCCAAAATCGAGGGGGATCCCGAAGCACAAAGAGTATCCCAAGGAAACAAAGAGGTTGCAGATTTGCAAGCCCAAGACATGCAACTAAATATTGAAGACCAGCTGAGATTATACACTAACCCAACATAGTTATACTGATAATATTCTCAAGAGAATGATGGAAAATAATAAAGGGTATCCCTAACCATGAAACCCCTTAACACATAGCAATTCTACATACCTGTGCTGGAGGAAATCGCAGTCACCAAAGGCCCATTGGAGTATGGGTGTCACCAAACGCTCATTGGAGTATCGGTACCGGTACCGGAAATGCCGGAAGAGAAGCTGATGGTGAAGCTTGAATTAAAAGGCCGGAGATGAAAGCTGAAATAATAGGAATTGAAATGGGTTTTGATGGGGTATTTGACGTGTGTATTAACGAGGCCAAAATGGGACCAATTGGGATTAAGAAATTGGAATTGAAGAGGGGAATTAGTGGGATAGAGGTGATGGCCTGAAACGGTGGCGCAACACAGCCGGATTCCGGCAGGATTGCCGGAATCAGTAGTGTTATAAATGGGGATGGGTTTTGGGTTTTGGTAGATGAAGGGAGGAATGGCTACAAATAGAAGAAAACCCAAATGGGTTGGATGGGTAACAGAAAATGGTGGTAGGGGCGATGGCCGGAGCAAATGGTCGGCAAGAACGAGGTCGGAGAAGACGACCCCAAACCTCCCTCTCCCTCTCTCTCTCTCTCTCTCTCTCTCTCTCTGTTTCTCTCTCTGTTTTCCCTTCTTTTTTTTTGAAAATGGGGATAGTGGTGGTGGAGGGAGGAGGAGAGATGGTGGCGGTAATGGAGGGGTCGGCTGGAGGAGGAGTGGCCGGAGAAGAGGGGTGGGTCGGAGATGGTGGACGGAGGTGGAGGATCCAGATGGGTTTGGAAGAAGGGTTTGGGGTGGATTTGAACGGAGGTTGCAGAGGTGGGTTATGGGTTGCGGCTGTGAAGGAAGGGATGGAAATGGGTTTCGGTTTTTGGAGGTGCAGAAATGGGTTTGAGCTTCGGTGGTTGGGGAAGGTGAAGATGAGGAGGGTTTTGTGAAGGGTGGTGGTGGTGGTGGTGATGGGGTTTTGAGGGAGGCCGGTGGTGGTGGTGGCAAGATGGAGATGGGTTTTGGGTTTCGGGTTCGAGGCCGGATTCCGGCAAGCTTGCCGGAATCAATGGAGATGGCGGTCTCTCCCTTGGTGGCTGCTGTTGGTGGAGGTGGAGGTGGAGGTGAAGAGAGGGGGTAGATGGTGGTGAAGGGTGGTGGTGGATGACGGTGGTGGTGCCTCGGCTCCCTCTCTCCTCTCCCTCTGGATTTTTTTTTTGTTCTGTCTCTTTTCCTTTCTTTTAAAAATGAATGAAGAAGAAGAAGTTGGAGGTGGGGTGGAGGAGATTGTGGTTGCTGTTGGTGTTGGTGGAGAAGGTTGAGGATCGTGGTGGTACCAGGCAAGGAAGAGGGTTTTGGCCCCAGCCCCCCTCTGTTTTTATTTATTTATTTATTTTATAGCCAGGGTTAAAACCCTCCTCCTAATCTCAGCCATCCATTCTCCTTTTGATCTTATGGCCTATGTCCATTGCTCGTCCAATTCTTCTAAAATTTGTAGGGACGCTCTCGGAGAGGTTAACCATCCTGGGAAAATTTGTATCAATTAGTGAACACTGTGGGTCAATAAAATTTTGGGGTTTCTTCGCATTCAGGGCTCGGTTCTTCAAAAATTTCTGGACTCAGCTTTCGGGAATTTATTCGATTTTGAAAATTGGGTCAGGTCAAAATGGGGTGTCCACAACCCATAGTAAAGCTTATAGAATCTATAACAAAATAACTCAAATTGTGGAAGAATCCGTGTATGTCAAATTTGATGAGTCATTTGAACCTCCTAAAGTCATTAATGAAGATGATGACGGTGTCAATCTTCTAGAGCCTCATAGCCAAGTAGAGTCCATTGTTCAACCCTTAGAAAATCTTGATTTAGAAGGTCAACCTATAGAAGAAGTTGAAGTAGAAGGTCTTCCCAAACATAGTAGAATCATGTCTAGTCACCCTTCTACTCAAATCATAGGTGAAACCTTACAAGGAGTTAAGACAAGATCTCACTATAAGAATGTGTGTGCCAACATCGCCTTTATCTCCCAAATAGAACCCAAGTCCATAAAAGAAGCTGAAAAGGATGAATTTTGGATGATTGCTATGAATGAGGAACTAAACCAATTTGAGAGAAACCAAGTATGGAGGTTAGTTCCTAGGCCTAGTGATCACCCGGTTATTGGGACTAAATGGGTGTTTAGAAACAAACTCGATGAGCATGGAGATATTCAAAGGAATAAAGCTAGATTGGTAGCCC
The DNA here is from genome assembly GCF_043159265.1 of Tasmannia lanceolata. NCBI lineage: Eukaryota > Viridiplantae > Streptophyta > Magnoliopsida > Canellales > Winteraceae > Tasmannia > Tasmannia lanceolata. The sequence goes on from NW_027518721.1 coordinate 6,364,593, forward strand.
AAGGTTACAACAAAGAGGAATGTATCGATTATGATGACACCTTTGCTCCGGTTGCTAGATTGGAAGCCATAAGGATGCTACTTGCATTTGCATCCCATAAAAACTTTAAGTTGTATCAAATGGATGTGAATAGTGCATTCCTAAATGGGTATATTATGGAGGAAGTTTATATTGAACAACCTCCCGGTTTTGAGGATTTCAAATACCCTAATCACGTATATAGGTTGGACAAGGCCTTGTATGGTCTAAAGCAAGCTCCTAGAGCTTAGTTTGAGAGGCTTAGCTCCTTCCTATTAGAGAGTGGCTTTCAAATGGGCACGGTTGACAAAACCCTATTCATTAAAAAAAAAAGGAAAAGATATGCTTATTGTTCAAGTCTATGTAGATGATACAATATTTGGTGCTACCAATGATAAGATGTGTGAAGAATTCGCACAATCCATGCAAAAAGAGTTTGAGATGAGCATGATGGGAGAGCTTACCTATTTCCTAGGACTTCAAATCAAACAATGTAAAAATGGAATTTTCATCAACCAAGAGAAGTATACTAGGGAACTCCTTAAGAAATTTGGGATGGATAGCTCACAAATCAAGCCAACTCCTATGAGCACTTCCACCAAATTAGAAAATGATGAAATTGGCAAACCGGTTGATGAGAAGAAGTTTAAAGGAATGATAGGTAGTCTATTATATTTGACCGCTAGTCAGCCGGATATAATGTTTAGCGTGTGTATTTGTGCTAGGTTTCAATCGGGTCCTAAAGAGTCTCATTTGAGTGCCGTTAAAAGGATATTCAAATATCTCAAAGGAACTCCTTCTTTAGGGTTATGGTATAAACGATCGAATGAATTCAACCTAGTAGGATTTTCGGATGCCAACTTTACCGGTTGTAGAATTGATAGAAAAAGCACAAGTGGCACTTGTCAATTTCTAGGAAGGTCTCTAGTGTCTTGGTTTAGCAAAAAACAAAACTCAGTAGCCTTGTCTACTACTGAAGCAGAATACATTCCGGCCGGCGCTTGTTGTGCACAAATCCAATGGATGAAGAACACTCTCATGGACTACAATCTTACATTTAGTAATGTTCCAATCCATTGTGATAATACAAGTGCCATCAACTTGATAAAAAATCCAATTCAACATTCTAGAACTAAGCACATAGAGGTAAGGCATCATTTCTTAAGAGATCATTCTCAAAAAGAGGATATTGAAATTAAGTACATCCACACCAATGAACAATTGGTGGATATCTTCACAAAACCCCTTAATGAGGATCGATTTTGTGACCTTAGGAGTGGACTCAACATTTGAAATTTGGATCAAGTCAAAGAGTTTGCACATGAAGCATGAATAGAAGACACAATTCTCCTCGTATATATCTATATATATATCTCTTATTTTGATAGTGACTACATGGTTTTAGATGATCCAACCCTAACTCTAAAACTCACTCAATTGGTATCCATAGACCACTTCATTTCAAGGGGGAGTCGGTGACATCACCCTTAATTAAGATACCTAAAACTTTGGCCATGTGCCATCATCTAAACCTTCGGTAAGTCATATGTGTAATTCATGCATTGGATCATGGTTTATACTTGCAATATCACCTATATACATATTTATCTATGTGTATGTGTGTAACTATATCCTCCTTACATTTAAAAATAAAAAAATAAATTCTCGAAACTCCGAGAATATGGGCAGAGGGGACCTGGAAAGGTTCTCGAAACTTCAAGACAATATCTCGGAACTCCGGGATTTCGTCCAGGTGGTCCTCGGAGCTCTGAGAAAATTTCTCGGAACTCCGAGATTCGGGCCAGTAGAAAATTAAAAAAAATCGTGTGTTCTCGGAACTCCGAGATTTTTCTCAGAGCTCCGAGAATCGGGCCAGGAGCGTTATAACCCTGGACCCGGTTCGTTTTTCTTACTTTTCTTCTCTTCTTTCCCTCTTCCTTCCACTTCTCTTAAAACCCTAACTCCATTTTCCTTGTTTTTCTTCATTTTCTCCCTACATCTTCCTCCAAAACCCTCTTCTCGCTTCCAAATCCTTCTCTTCTTCCTAAAACCCTTTTTTTCCATTCAAACCCTAGGATTTCACCCCTTTTTTGTTTTTTCTTTCTTCCTTTCTCTATTTTTCCTGTTTTCCTCCATTTTAGGGCTATTTCTCTTTTTTTAACATATTATTTTTCTCTCCACCCACATTTTCTCTCACCATGCCTCCTAAAACCAAAAATCTCAACATTGGAGGCTCCTCCCAAGTTGCAGACCCCGAATACGTTCCTGAAGACATACCCGAGGAAGAAGGGCCTTCACGGAAGAAGGCAAAGGCCAAGGCTGTGGCGACCGAGGTTGTGTCCAACTCCTATTTCACTGAGGATAAGGCCAAGAAACTCTGGGCGACGTCGGCACTAGGGGCATCCTCACCGGTAGGTACATTGATCCCCCTGCCCTTCAAAATTTTGATTTAAAGGCCAAATTTGATGCCCTTCATTGGACACCCATCCTTCACCTCAACGAACCCATGTACCCTCGATTGGTACGTTCTTCTATGCCAATCTCACAATTTCCCCTTCTTCAAAATCGAATCTAAGATCAAGAAAACTGTCATCAAACTCAACTATCACACTTTTGCCACACTTCTTGGGATTAGCCATGAGGGCCTCTTACACTATTTTTGGCCGGAAGATGCGACACATTCACTTGATGATCTTGATCATGACACTGTCTATGGTCGGATAACACGGCGCTACCACCCTAATATGCCCGTACAATCTGCCGACCTCATTCCGGTTGCGCGCATGCTCCATAACTTCATGTACCACATCTTCATACCTCGTGCTGGGATGCGTGAAGCCCTAAGACCCTTAGAGGCATATATTATCTACAGCATCCTAGAGGGCCGCCAGCTTTGTCTGCCTTATATCATGTTTCGCTACATGTTTCTGACCCCTGGCCGATACCACTCTTCGTTGCCATATGGCATGATTCTCACCCGTGTCTTCCGCCACTTTGGTATCATCTTGGATGGAGAGATGACCATGACTCCGACTGCTCCGTTTGATGTTCAGACCTTTAACCGCATGGCTCTAAATCAAGCAGCGATTGACATTGATTTTAACGATAGAGGCGGCTACGAAGCCGAGGACCAGGCTGCACCGGCACCCTAGCCACCACAAGATACATCTCAGTTCTGCACTCGCCAGGATTTGGCTCACATGCAGGAGGCCATTGAGCGATCCATGGCCTCACAGTTTGCGCGGTTATCTACCCATGTCGACTCTGAGATTTCGACTCACTTCCAGACCATGACTACCCATGTTGATGACCAGTGGGCCGCCTATTATCGCTACCTCTCCGGTGACCAGTGGGGCCAGGCACCGGGCAGTTCTTCTCATCAGCCACCGCCTCCTCCGGAGCAGTAGATGGCTCTCGTTATCTGATGATGGATCCCGTTTTGCTCCGATTTCTCTTTATATTAGGCTTATCTATATGTTTCTATTTGCCTCGTCTTTGGATTATAAGTTAGTTGTATGGATCCTATTTAGCTAGATGCTTCTATAGTCAGTTGGATCTTTTTTGGATGTATTCGGTTTATCTAATTCTGTCGCTGTTATGATGTGTCGTGGATGCTATGTCCTGTGACTGGTTGTATGCACTTTTATGTATGCCATTTCACATCATATATATATATATATATATATATATCTTTGGTTTATTGTGTGGTGTGCTTCTCTGTTATATTTTTTTGCTTGCATACCTTGTCTTATAAGCTTTCTCTATTGCATTGCAATTCACTTGTCTCATTGGCTCTCACCTACACTCTTTCCTTTTGTTCCACCTTTTTGGTGATGACAAAAGGAGGAGAATATTTGAGCTCCCAAGTCATAATAATATGCATATATTAAGGGGGAGCAAAGCTCTATGCTTATAATTTTGCAATCAAATTTTCATCATTAAAAGTAATGCCTTAAATGTTAAATTAAATCAATCTCTTAGGGTGAGCACAAATTGTTTTATTCATCCCTAAAGAGGGAGCTCCTACCCTAAAACAAATTATGTTTGTCATCATCAAAAAGGGGGAGATTGTTAGCCCAAGGGTTCAACAAGTACTCCCATTGAAATGTTTTGATGATTAACAAACTCAATTTGTTATAAAATAAAGGTTTTATACACTAATAATTTCCATTGGCAAAGTTGTGATGTTCATAGCGTAGCATCCTCAAGAGTGCATGACAAATGGCAAATCATTCAAGCTCAAAGTGATATCAAAGGCATGAAGAAGGCATCACAATCTCAAAGGTATTCAAAGACAAGGTTGAACTCTAGCCTAACAAGAATGGCAATCAACTCAAAAGTTCAAGCTTGGCTCAGGCATCAATGGAGTTGAGTAAAGACATGTTAAAGCCTCTACAAGGTGCCAACAAGATTGAAGACCAAGTAGAATTAAGATGTAAATGGTCCTTCATGTATAATCTAGGTCTATGGCACAAAGGAGAGTTAAAATCAACCTTGATAGAATTTAATTGGTTAGTGAATGTTCATGGTGGAGTCCCAACATATTTGGACCCACATAACATTCCATTTATCTTGTTTAGATTGAGTTCCAAAAGCCCAAATAAAATCAGCAATAAAAACAGGGAATTCTGCTGATTATAGGCTTCTCGGAACTTCGAGATTATTCTCGGAGCTCCGAGCTCAGAACTCCGAGAAAAATCTCGGAGCTCCGAGAATTGTTCCAGGTTAAAAAAAAAAAAGGACTCGGAGCTCTGAGCCCGGAGTCCTAGAAGACCGTTGGGGAGCTTAAAAATTGTGTATATTTCTCCCCTCTATATATATGAACCTTGGGACTCTTGGAACATTATCTAAGGAGTTTACAAATATTTTAAGAGCACTAAAAGGCATTCATTCTCTTTCTCCTCAAGATTTTCACTCTCCATCTCTCTCTTGTGCTTTTACCTTAGATTATTCTTGAGAGACTTTTGGGTTTCCATTTGTTGATCCTTTTCTTATGAGAGTGAGTTAGCTTTACTTGTAATTAGCCTATCTAGAGGCAAGCAAGCTAAAACCTTTCATCTTCTTTGTATTTGGCACAAAGGGCGGCGTAGTAGACCCTTGGAGCTTGAAGCTCGATTTGTACAAGGCGGAAGGAACGCCGTATTTAAGTTCCTTGGAGAAGATAGTGGAATCCTCAAGGAGAGTAACTTGAGAAGAGTGGAGTAGGTCTTGAGCTAAGACCGAACCACTATAAAAATCCTTGTGTCAAAGCTTCATTGTCTCTTCACCTCTTCTCTTGTGGTAAGCTTTTTACTATTGCTTTAAATACTATTCTTGATTTCCTAGTCAATCTAAAACTAGTGCAATCTAAGTTTTCAAAATCTTTAAAATTTGAAAAGAAACCCAATTCACCCCCTCTTGGGTTGCTAAGTGGAATTTCAATAATTTTATCACTATTTAGGAATCCATGGAGACATAATCTTAACCTTTCATTTTCATTATGAAGATGTGTTATTTGATTTAAAAAATCATTAGAGTCATCTTCATAAGATTTGGAAGAGCTTGCCACATTTTGGAGTTTAGCAATTTGGCAAGATTTCTCATCCAAACAACCCTTAAGGGTTTCAATCTCAAGTTTGAAGTTTTCAATTTTTACTTTAGCTTGAGATTTGAAAGAAGAAGATTCATTTTTCAAAACATCAAGTTCATTTTCTAATTTTGAAATAGATTTTTTCAGAACTTTATTTTTTGAAATTTGAGAATGCAAGGTAATGCACAATTCATCATAAGATATGTTTCCACTATCACTACTTGATGAATTACAAGAGGGGTTAGAATTTACCTCATCTTCATGGGTGAGTGCCATGAAGCAAAGATCATCCTTATTAGCTTCCCCTTCACTTGAGGTTTTTCCCGAAGTGCTAGAAGCATCCCAAGCGACTACAAGACCCTTGTTCTTCTTCCGATCCTTCTTCTTTCCCTTGTACTTCGAGGAAGATGAGTTGAGAAGAGGGCACTTCGGTTTTTTGTGTCCCGTCTTCTTACAATTATAGCATCTTATTCCTCCTTCTACTTCACTTTCTTCTTTCTTCTTTTTTTTTGTCCTTTTTGTGCACTTTCTCCATAAGCTTTTAAATTTTTTTAAAGCTTCTTCTTCATCACTATCCGCCTCATTTGAGGAAGATGAGTCCGCTTTCACCTTGAGTGCTAAGGACCTAGTCTCTTTTTCTTTCTCTTTTGGCTTCTTCTTCTCTTGTCGGCTAGTGAGGAGCATCTCATGAGTGATAAGAGATCGTACAAGCTCCTCCATAGTTAGCGTCTTGAGATCCTTTGATTCTTGTATGGCGGTGACCTTTGGATCCCAATGTGGAGGAAGTGACCTAAGCAACTTACCCACAAGCTCATCAGTAGGATAAGATTTACTAAGATTAGCCAATTCATTTGATATTTTAGAAAATCGGGTATACATTTCGGAAATACTTTCATTTTGACCAATTCTAAACATTTCATATTTGCTCTTTAACAAGTTTATTTTGGAATCCTTGACTTGTGATGTTCCCTCATGGGTAATGGCAAGAGTATCTCAAATAACCTTGGCGGAATAAAAAAGAGCTACTCTATTAAACTCATCCGTAGATAAGGCGCAAAATAAAGAGTTTATAGATTTGTAATTTAAATTTGCATGCCTTTTCTCTACAACATTCCATTCTTCAAATGGTTTGGAAGGCAAAGTGTATCCATTTTCAACAATATGCCAAAGCTCCACATCTATAGAAAGAAGATAGATGCGCATCCTTGTCTTCCAATGTCCATAGCTTGACCCATCAAAGAAATGAGGTCGAGTTGTGGAATGGCCTTCCGGAAGTCCGGTTCCATTTATGTTTGCCATTTCACAATTAGAAAGTTGCCAATGATCTCATGATCTTTCCCTTGTTAAAATTTTAAAAAAAAATTACCAAAGATTTTAAGAAAAGAAAATCTTTTAAGACCTAAGGCTCTGATACCAAGTGAAATTCCAAGGGTAGGCCCGAGTACTATTCTAATGGCAACTTATGAGGAGGAAAAATTAGGTTACTAACAAGTTTTAAGCTTTTGAAAACTCTAACCCAATTTTGAAGATTTAAGAGATCAAAAAGGCAACTAAGCACATAAGTTAAATCCTAAGTGCAATGCAAATATAAAGCAAGAGATAAGAGAAAGTACACCCGAGATTTAAAGTGGTTCGGTCTTCAAAACACAAGGCCTACTCCACTCCACCAACCAAACCCGTTGATGGCTTCACTATTTGATCTTCTTAACTTCGGCGAAGATCGGTGCCGATTACAATTCCAATTGCCTTTAACCTTGGTGGCAATCCTCACCATGGAGAGTGGGCTCCGCTTCTCCGAACACTCGCCCAAATACAATCGTCTTGATAAAGAAAGAAAGAAACAAAAAATCCCTCACAATGGTTTACAAAGTTTGAAGAAGATGTACAAATTTGAGCCTATGATCCAAATCCTAATTCTAGAGGATGAGAGACAGAAACAAGCTTAATACACTCTTAAGATATTCCAATAGGTTTTTAGAGTGTTAGGATTGATAGTTGGAAAGTTTAGAATACCCATATATATAGAAAACCCAAATATGACCGTTTGGGGGCATAGTCGTAATTCTGACAAAGTTCCCCCAACGGATATATTTTTTCCTGTTACAGTGTTCTCGGAGTTCCGAGAGATTTTCTCGGAGTTGCGAGAAATTCTCGGAGTTCCGAGAATTTCTCTCGGACTTCCGGGAAATGAAACAAAAGATAAGAAAATGTTACTGGACCAAATCTCGGAGCTCCGAGGAATTTGTCGGAGTTCCGAGCTCGGAGCTCCGAGAATTCTATTTCCAGTAGATTTTCAATTCTTATTTCTTATTTGTTTTGGGCTTCCAAATCTTCACCAAGTGGGATTGTTATGAGGGTTCCAAATTGTTGGAACACCACAAGGACAACCACTTAAGCATTTAGGGTGTGTGGATACTTATTTATGCCTCTTAAAATCTAAACTATGATTGGATCTTTACATTCTAAAACGACTTTGATCTTCAATTGCGATGCTTCAAGTCTTCATGCGTCTTGGATCTCCGATGTCTTTGGCCTTCCTAATGTGATTCAATGAGAGCTTTTTGGCCTTAATTCAAGCAATCTTGTCTTAATACAATCATTATCTACAACTTAGACATACAATCACATTAGTGATATAAAATCACTTGTGTATTAGAATCATCAAAAGAAGATGGGAATGCCAAGGTGGGAACCATTGGACTTACAGTGCCTTTGGATCAAAATTCATCTTTCTTTTCTTTTTAGAGAAAAAGCGACAGTGCCTCTGGATCGAAATCTATCTTCCTTTTCTTTTCAGAGAAAAAGCGAAAGTCCTTCTGTATCGAAATTCAACCTCCTTTTCTTTTCAGAGAAAAAGCGAAAGTGCATCTGGATCGAATTTCTCTCTCCTTTCTTTTAGAGAAAAAGCGAAAGTGCCTCTAGATAGAAATTCATCCTCATTTTCCTTTCAGAGAAAAAGTGAAAGTGCCTCTAAATCGAAACTCATCTTCCTTTTCTTTTCAGAGAAAAAGCGAAAGTGCCTCTGGGTCAAAAATCTATCTTCCTTTTCTTTTTAGAGAAAAAGCGAAAGTGCCTCTGGATCGAAAATCTATCTTCCATTTTCTTTTCAGAGAAAAAGCGAAAGTGCCTCTAGATCGAAAATTCATTTTTCGTTCTTTTCAGAGAAAAAGCGAAGGTGCATCTGGATTGAAAATTCTCCCTCATTTCTTTCAAAAAAAAGGTGCCTCTCAATCGAAATATTCTTCTCCCTTTTTGTTTAGAAAAAAAGCGCAAGAACCTCTAAACCAAAAAGATTCTTTCTTGTGCCCTAGAGAAAAAGCTTAGTGCCTCTATGACAAAGAATTTCATCCGAATAATCCAATTTCTCAAAATTCTAGGACTTCATCTAGGGTCTTGCATTATGAAGCATTTACATTTAGGTTGCTTTGCGTGTAGTGAATATTTTTGTTGATTAAAGCTACGCAAAATGGTTTTGTCACTTTTGCTTTGGTATTCGATGACTACGTCGTCTCTACCAAAGAGGGGCATCTGTAGACACCCCATTTTGTTACACTTTAAAAAGTAAAAGATTCGGTAGTATCATCGAGTCCTGAGTCAGTCTTCTGCATTTTTGCATTTTTAAGTTAAGTTTCGTCTCATTATAAGAGTTTTGAAGTTGATTCGCGATCCTGAAAGTCTCTTGGGAATTCCATTAGTCTCCGGAAGATTAGAATTCAAGTTTCCAATCAAGTAAGAAAACTTGCTATTTTTTGAATTTCTCAGGGTTTTCCCTAATTTCATCAATTTTTGCACCACAGGGGTAATTTGGTTATTTCCAATATATTTCATTTGACTACTGCGTTGTGTCTGAAAAATCTTGAGTGATTCCATGAATTTTGAAAAACCTGCTAAATTTAGACCTCTCAGGGGTTTCGCTTGATTTGAAAATTTTGAGTGTTGATGGCGTTTTGGGCATTTTCGGGGAATGCCAAATGGTCCTGTTTGATCTCGTCCACCAAATAAAGTTATTTTCAAAACTTTCTATTTTTAAAAGTTTCCTTCAAGACTTTTTATTTTTTACTTTCCTTTTTCGAAGGCAATCCCGTTCGAGGGCATTTTGGTCACTTTTTGAGGTGTACTCATCAAATAGGGGCATTTCGGTCCGCAAATTTTTTTTAAAGGGGATGGTTTGACCATATGTCGAAGATGCACCATAAATGTCATATGGGTTAGGTTCATCAATAAAAAATTTGAATTTAAAGAATTTTATTGAATTTTTATTTAAAAAAAACCCAAAATACATGTCATAAGGCCCATTGGGCTAAAGCCCACAACGTGGGGGTCCATGTGGGTCGGCCGCATAAGCGGGTGCCCCACATGAGGAGGCCACATGCAAAAATGTCCAACATGGGATGAGGTGGTTGGTGACATCGTAACTGTTTTGAAAAAATAATAAAGAAATGAAGAGTTATAATTAAAAAAGGCTTGTAAGGTCAGGTTAGTAAAACGGCCATAACGTTTTACCTTCTCGTCCAAAAAAGTCATAATTATACTTGTTTCGAACGTTTTGAAAAGATCTACTACTTTCTTATTATGATTTTTCCTAAATTAGCCTCAAAATAGGTCAAAAACGAGGTCAAACGTCGGGCAGCCCTTTTTGAACGAAAATCATTCATAAAAGCTAGTTTCCTAGGTGAGAAGGCTTCTAAATTGATCATGAAGGATCTCCATTGTGTAATTTAGCATTGCTTGGCTTGCAAGAAATCAATATTATAAGTAAATCCAATTTAGAAGGTAAGGGAAAAGTAAGCCATAGGTGAGAATTGGAAACTAACTAAAGGTAGGAGTCCTCACATTGAAAACTTATAAATCCAATCTAACTCTAACTTTTTCTATAAAAACAAAGCAAGCACAACCTTTAGCTTTTCTCTAGAGAAACTTCATCTCTTTCTCTCTTCCTCCTTAGAATTCATTCATCTATTTTGTTGCTTTGGTGTTCATCGCTCTCTCAAGTGTTCTTCACAAAAGGGATTCTTAAATTCCTTCTTCTTTTCCAAGGCATCACCCAATCAAGGGTTATTGGAGTGTTCTATAGATCTTTTTTAGCGTATAAAAGGGTTGGACAAAGCATATATCCCAGATTACCAACCCTAGAGACACGGATCGCGATCAACGGTAAGAATTCCCTTCTTTGCGAATTCGAAAAACATGCTAGGGTTTTATTTTTTTGGAACAACAAATCTATAAATTTTCTTTTAAAATTCCAGTATGATATAACATAGAATATAAGTTTTTAAAATAAAAAATTACGCCCAAAAATTAGTTTTTCTCCATTCAAGGATCGATTTTTTTTTTCGGTATGGTTTTAAACGAGATTTACAAAGCAAGTTTTTGAAAATAGGATCCTTTTCAAAAACCAATATTTTTCTAGGGTTTTAAAAATTCCAAAACTACTGGAAATCGTGATCTTGGACCATGGTTTGACCGTCTCGGTTTCCGTTCGATTTTTCGAAAGGTAACTCAGCAAAGGGTTATTTTTTGAAGAATAAAATGAAAAATTGGTCAAATCAAGTCCAAAGTTGATGAAAGTTTGACCAAAAACCGATTTTTGAATTTCCAGTTCACCCAAAAAAGTTTCAAAAATTTTTGAATCTTTTTAATCGGATTTTCAATTATTTTAGATTTCGGCCACTTCTAATAAATATCAAAAGCTTTTAAAAATTGATGAAACTCTCCAGAATTAATGTTCATTAATAAATATAATTTCTCATGAAAAACATTTTCGAAAAAATATTTTTTATCCGTTTTCTAACCGCTTCTTCGTTTTACGTGTCGTAATTCTTTTTTATAATAAATTAATGAAATTTTGAATCTTTTTCCTACAAACCAGTAGTTTAGGCCATTAGAAAGTTAGTGAAAATTTTTCAAAAGATTTTACAAAGGTTTAATATGATTTTACAATTTTCTTTTAAAAAATGGGTTTTAATTCCTAGGAAACGAATTCTCCTTTTTATTCAAAAACGATTTTATGGAGGATAATTGATTTTTAAGTCTTGAAATTTTGATAGTAAATCATATGACCTATTTTATAACTACTGGAATGTTTATATGATTTTAGGGCACCATTTAATCTACTTTTTATTTGATTCATTGATTTTACCATAATTTTATGTGAATTTTAATTGGCATCAAATCTCGATAAAAACCTTTGCAATTTTTACAATAGCCTAATACCCTAATTCTATCTATACTGTAAAATTTTTATTTGATTTAAGATTTTTATGCTATGAGTTGATTTGTTAATTTGTAATCTGACCTAAATTTTGGAAATTCGGAAATTGATAGCAAACGTGTTCTAAATTCATGAAACTCTTCCAGTAGTCTATACTCATTCATATCCGGTTACTGAAAAAGTTGCAATGAATTTGGAATTTGATTGCTTAGGGTTAATGTGTAATCCTAGCAATCTGGTCTTAATGTCAATAAATCATAATTTAATGGCAAATCAATAAAAAAAGTCAGTAAAAATCTCCAAAAAAACTTAAATTTTCATCATGAATTCAATCCCTAACTTGTTTGAAACAGAAACCTTAAGGGTCAGAGATCTCCCATGTAAATTCGCTATATCGTGATAGTTTAACTGTCGAGATCGCAACCATAATCGTATACTAATTGCGATTAATCCTGCATAATTGGAGTGCGTAAATTATAGTATGATATTGGCTCCAAGGTCCACTGTCCACGAAAATCATGAGAAACATGTCAGGCCATAAGATACTATAACTTAAGTTCTAAATTATACAAGGGTTGTCGATTCCCATCCATGGTTGCGATTCGAGGCCGAAACCGACAAACCATAGAACCTTTGGTATCCCTTAGATATTTAGGAATTGAAAATCCTTTAAAATAAAATATCAGTCAATCTAAAATTCACCAATATCAACAAATTGAATTAACTTAATCAAATTCTTAGGAGTCGTTAGATTGCGTAGGAACCTTTTAGGGCCCCTTAGGAACACTTACGTCACGTTGTGTCCTAGGTTTTAGAGTCCTAGAGTTAGAAGTCCAGCCTCATCACGGCCGTTTGCTATGGATAGCAGCCGTGTCATACATTTAGTTGCACTAGTCACCCAATTTTTCTCTAGGACAAACCTAGTTACCGAGGATGTAGGTTAACCTGCATTAGTCTAAGGGACAACTTGCACTTAGCTAGGACCATATAACATCTTAGATGAAGTCCTAGGATAATAAAATCTCCAACTTGAACTAAATAATTTCTCTTAAAACTGTTGAAATAGTCAATCCAGTCTAGATCGGTGTCCTAGATGAGTTAGGCATAAGTAGCTTAGTTTAGGTGCACCGAACTACGATCGACTCTGATTGCAGTGAGGCTGGGATACGTAGGCAACTTGGATACTTGATTGGCATACCAAGCCCGAGTCGGCTCCACACATAAGCAGTGGGGTTTTGTATATTAATCCTTAAATTAAAAGTAATTAAATCACTTAGGAATTTTCATGAAATTAGAATTTTATTAAAACTTTCACTTAGATTGAATTTAAACAAATTAAGAAAATCAAGATACACATTTAGGAATTACATTAAAATTAGATTTTATGATGCATGTCACGTAGTTCACATATTAATATAGAGTTAAGTGAGTCATTTAAAAGAAATTCAAAAGAGTTAACTTTTGAAATTGAAGACCGATTATCGGGCAAGAATGGTGTATGTGGTGGTAACTCCCCATACCTTCCATTCTCGTAACCAGGTAACGATTCTAGATTTCTGGTCAATTATGGGTCCTAGATCCCTCATCTAGGTGGCGACTCTGTCACTCTCTTTTGAGTGGAATTCGGATTGCCTCAGTGATTACAAGTTCACGGAAATGATGAATTAAATTACACTTTGCTAGGCTCAGCGGCTTACCCCTGCCCTTATGGGTACTGGGTTGCCCGTTTGTTTGCACCCTATGGCCTGGTTGCTTCCTGCTTGGTTGGGTAATTAAAATCAATAATAACAAAAGACACACGCCAATCGCGTAGGTACGAAAGACCAGGAGAGAGGGAGGCATCACGCGCCGTGCCCCTCTCACGGGGATCGGGTCCCACACAATGGTGACATCGTATTTGTTAAAAGAAAGATAAAAAGAATAAAAAAAGAAAAGAAGGATAAGATGAATGATTACTTAAAAAAGTTTTCTTCCAAAGAAGCAATGTGGAATGAGAATATCATGTCTTGATTGACAAGAAATTAAGATTGGAATCAAATCCAATTTGGTAACAAGAAAGAAAGAAAGCAAGCAAGAGGGGAAAATTGGAAACAAGCCAAAAATGGGAGCTCTCACATTGAAAACTACTATTTCTTTCTTAACCCTAACTTTTTGTATAAAAATCAAAGCAAACAATCCTACGAAGGATCCAAAAAAAATCCAAATTCATCCTTTTTCTCTCTCCTCCCAAGAAAAAAAGAGAAAAAAACGTCTTCTCTCTTGAAGTGTGTTCATCACTCTCAAGGGTTCTTCACAAAAGAGATTCTTGAATTCCCATTTTTTCTTCAACAAATCGCACATCAAGGATCTTTGGGGTGTTTTTTGGGTCTTCTTCATCATACCAAATGGTTGGACAAAGCGAATATCTCGGATTACCAACCCAGGAGACACGGATCGCGATCGACGGTAAGAATTTCCATTCTTTGCGAATTAGAAAAGCATGCTAGGGTTTTATTTTTTGAAGCATCAAATCTATGAGTTTTATTTTAAAATTCCAGTATGTTTTAACATGTATTATAGGCTTTTAAAATCTAAAATTTTGCCCAAAACTTAATTTTCCTCCACATAAATCTTGAATTTCTTTCTTTTCTTTTCAATATGGATTTAAATGGAATTTTCAAAGCAAGTGTTTGAAAAAATGATCTTTTTCAAAAAATGAATTTTTTTAGGGTTCTAAAAATTCTAAAACTACTGGAAATCGTGATCTTTGACCATGGTTTGACTGCCTCGGTTCCGTTCTATTTTTCGAAAGTTAACCCAACAAAGGGTTATTTCTTGAAGAATAAAATGGAAAACGGGTCCAATCAAGTCCAAAATTCATGCAATTTTGTTTCCAAGCCAATTTTTGGATTTCCAGTTCACTATAAAATGTTTGGAATTTTTTGATTTTTTTAATCCGGTTTTAATTTATTCTAATTTTGGGTTATTTTTACAAATATCAAACGATTTTAAAACTTGATGAAACTTTTCAGAACTCATGTTTAATTATAAATTGAAGTTTTCATGGAATAAAATTTTGAAAAAAATATTTTCTTTACTGTTTTCTAATCGATTCTTCGGTTTACGTGCCATAATTCTTTTTCATATTAAATTAGTAAATTTTTGAAATTTTTCTTTACAAACTAGTAACTTAGGTTACAGAAAAAGTTTCAATTAGTTTTGCAATGTTTTAATATGGTTTTGTAATTTATGAAACAAATTCCCATTTTCTATTTAAAAATCGATTTTATGGAGGAGATTTAATTTTTAAGTTTTGAAATTTTGATAGAAAATTTATAATCTATTATATATCTACTGGAATTTTTTATTTGATTTTAGGATACCATTAGGTTTGCTTTTTAAGTAATTCTTTGGTTTCATCCAATTTTTGTGTGAATTTCAATTGGCATCAAATCGTAAAAAAAATCCATGAAAGTCATACAGTAGTCTAATTTCATGATTATCGTTATATCGTAAGAGTTTGAGTCGATTTAAAATTGATATGTTATAGGTTACTGTGTTAATTTATGAACTGATTTGAATTTTGAAAAATCAGAAATTGATTTCAAATCTTAATGACAATTCATGAAAATTTTCTTGTAAGATATAATCATCTATATCTCTATTCTGTAAAAGTTTGGATTAATTTAAAATTGATATGCTATAGGTTACTGTGTTAATCTATAATCTGATTTGAATTTTGAAAAATCAAAAATTGATATAAAATCTTAATGATAATTCATGAAATTTTTTCAATAAGCCACAATCATCCATATCTTGTTACTGGAAAATTTTCAACTGATTTGGAGTTCAATTGCTTAAGATTTCTGTGTAATCCTAATAATCTGGTCTTAATGTTAATAAATCATAATTTAATAGCAAATCAACACAAAAGTTAATAAAAACCTCCAACAAATCTTAACCTTACATTAATCACCAGCTTGTTTGAAACAGAAACCTTAGGGTTCATAGATCTCCAATGTAAATTTGCTATACCGCGATAGTCTAACTGCCGAGATCGCAACCACAATCGTATACTAATTGCGATTAATTTTGCATAATTGGAGTGCGTAAATTATAGTATGATATTGGCTCCGAGGTCCACTGTCCACGAAAATCCTGAGAAATATGCCAGGCAATAAGATACTATAACTTACGTGCTAAATTATACAAGGGTTGAGAGCACGATTCCCATCCATGGTTGCGATTCGAGGCCGAAATTGGCAAACCATAGAACCTTTGGTATCCCTTAGATATTTAGGAATCGAAAATCCTTGAAAATAAAAAATCAGTCAATCTAAAAATCATCAATATCAATAAATTGAATTAACTTAATCAAAGTCTTAGGAGCCGTTGGATTGCGGTCTCCTATCGTAAGAACCTTTTAGGGCCCCTTAGGAACACTTACGTCACGTTGTGTCCTAGGTTTTAGGGAGTCCTAAAGTTAGGAGTCCAGCCTCATCACGGCCGTTTGCTATGGATAGCAACCATGCCATAGATCTAGTTACACTAGTCACCCAATTTTCCCCTAGGACAAACCTAATTAATTACCTATGATATAGGTTAACTTGCATTAGTCTAAGGGACATCTTGCACTCAGCTAGGACCATATAGCATCTTGATGAAGTCCTAGGATAATAAAATCTTCAACTTGAATTAAATAATTTATCTTAAAACTGTTGAAACAGTCAATCAAGTCTAGATCGGTATCCTAGATGAGTTAGGCATAAGCAGCTTAGTTTAAGTGCACCAAACTACGATCGACTCTAATTCCAGTGAGGCTGGGATACGTAGGCAACTAGGATGCTTGAGTGGCATACCAAGCCCGAGTCGACCCCACACACAAATGGTGGGATTTTGCATATTAGTTTTTTCTAAATTCTTAATTAAATTAACTAAGTATATAGGATTTTCTCCAAATTAGAATTTTAGGAGAACATTCACTTAGATTGAATCCAAACAAATCAAGAAAATCAAGATACACATTAGGGAATACATTGAAATTAGATTCTAGGATGCATATCATATATTTTGCACATTAATAAAGAGTTAAATGAGCCATTTAAAAGAAATTCAAGAGAGTTAACTTTTGGAATTGAAGACCGGATTATCGGGCAAGAATGGTGCTTGTGGTGGTAACTCCACATACCTTCCATTCTCGTAATCAGGTAGCGAATCTAGATTTCTGGTCACTTATGGGTCCTAGATCTCTCATCTAGGTGGCGACTATGTCATCCTCTTTTGCGTGAAATTCGGATTGCTTTAGTGATCCCAAGTTCACGGAAAGGATAAATTAAATCAATAATAAAAAGCACATGCCAATCGCGTGGGTACGAGAGACCAAGAGAGAGGAAGGCGGCTCGCGGGATCGGGTCCCATAGTTTGGCGACTGCTATTCTCCTTTGTGTGAAATTCGGATTCTTTTAGTGATCCCAAGTTCACGAAAATGATGAATTAAATCACACCTTGCTAGGCTCGGCGGCTTACCCCTGCCCTTGTGGGTACTGGGTTGCACGTTTGTTTGCACCCTATGGCTTGGTTGTTGCCGGGGTACGAGAAACCAAGAAAGATGAAGGCGACTCACGGGCCATTCCCCTCTCGCGGGATCGGGTCCCACAGTTTGGCGACTCTGCTGTGAAGGGAATATAAAGGGGAAGAATACAAGAACCATTCCAAGATTTAATCTCAATCAAATCTCAGACAATCAGCCAATCATCCATAAATAGTAACAAGAGTGGAACGGTAACAAGGCAACGGTAATATTGCAGGAATGGCAAGAAGCTGAAAGTAGTAACCTGAATATCTTCAACACTCCCCCTCAAGTTGGTGCGAAGATGTCAATGGAGCCCAACTTGGAAAGAATCTGATGAAGTCTTGACTTTGAAACTGCTTTTGTGAATATGTCCACAAGCTGATCTTCACTTCGAGTATAAGGAGTACTAATAGTTCTATCTTGAACTTTCTCGCGTACAAAATGACAATCGACCTCTATATGCTTGGTTCATTCATGAAAAACTGGATTAGCAGCAATGTGAATGGCAGCATGATTATCACAAAATATTTTGATTGGTTCTTTAGTGTGAAAACCCATGTCTTGGAGGAGAAACTTTATCCAGACAATCTCACTCGTTCCAGCCGCCATAGCTCCATATTCAGCTTCAGCACTGGATCTGGCAACTACTGATTGCTTTTTATTTTTCCAAGTGATAAGGTTACCACCTACCATCATACAATAGCCGGTTGTAGATCTTCTATCTTGACTCCCTGCCCAATCTGCATCTGTATATCCCATAATATCTACGTGTGAATTATTTTTCTTCTAAATTCCTCTACTAGGAGAACCTTTTACATACCTTAGAATTCTTTCAACAGCTTCAAGATGATTCGTTTTAGGAGCATGTATATGTTGACTGACAATACCAACGGCATAACTTATATCAGGACGAGTAATAGAGAGATATATTAGTCTCCCTACCAATCTATGATATCTCCCAATATCTTCAAGCAATTTTCCATCAGAGGGATTCATCTTTTTGTTTGTTTCAAGTGGAGTCTCACATGGTTTTGCACCTAATTTTCCAGTTTCTTTTAATAAGTCCAAAGCATACTTTCGTTGAACAAAAAAATCCCTTTTTTCGAATATGCAACTTCAATCTCTAGGAAATATTTTAATTTTCCTAAATCCTTAATATCAAATCTTTTGTGAAAGTAGGCTTTTAAGTTTGAAATCTCATTTTCGTCATTTCCTATAATGACAATATCATCGACATAGATTAGTACAATAATTATTCCTTTCGAACTTCTTTTTGTAAACATAGAAGAATTGGCGGTGCCTCTTTTAAATCCTACCTTAAATAGGGCATCACTCAACTTAGCATACTAAGCCCTAGGTGATTGTTTTAACCCATATAATGCCTTTTTAATTTGCACACAATTCCAGGCGTTCCTTCCATGGGATGACCTAGAGGAAGATTCATATAGACACTTTCTTCTAGATCCCCATGTAGAAATGCATTCTTAACATCCATTTGATAAAGATTCCATCCATGATTAACCGCAATGGATATAAGGATTCTAACATTTTCCATTTTAGCAACTGGAGCAAAAGTCTCCTTATAATCAATCCCATAGGTTTGGGTGAACCCTTTTGCCACTAGCCTCGCTTTGTATCGCTCAATTGAGCCATCACTATTATACTCGATTTTATAAACCAACTTACACCCAACAGATTTTTTTCCAGCTGGCATTTGGACTATATCCCATGTATGATTTTTGTCCAATGCAAAAAGTTCTTCTTTCATGGCCTTCCTCCACACAGGTTGGGAATTAGCGTCATGAAAGGAGGTGGGTTCGACTTAATCAGCAATGTTTGAAAGAAAATAGATTGTGAAGCAGACACGTTACAATAAGACAAATGATTTTGGATGGAATACAAACTCGCATGATATGTAAAGAAGTCTTTCAAGTGATGGGAAGGATGAGAGGTACGTTTAGACTTGCGTACGAGCGGAGAATCAATGGGGTGAACATCTTCAGGAGATCGGGTCATAGGTACTTCTTCCTTTTGCTCATGGTCGTCTTGTCCTCCTTAATCTTCACTTTCTTCATCGTTATTTTTAGTTCTTTCTTGATCTTCGTGGATTTGAACAATAATTTTTCTATTTTCACCATTTGTTGTAGGAACCATTCCAGAATACTCCTGTGAGTCCTTTTTCCATGATTATTTAAATCGTATTCTTGGAAGAACTCATTTTCATTAAATTTTACGTCTCTAAAGATAAATCTTTTTTTATTTTTGGGATCATAGCACTTATATCCCTTTTTTTGTAGAAGAGTACCCCAAGAAGACGCATTTAATAGTGCGTAGATCTAATTTATCTCGCTTTTGGGAATTATTGTAAACAAAGGAAACATATCCAAAAACACGTGAGATAAATTAATTTTTCTACCTTTCAAAATTTCAAGAGGAGACTTATTTTCAAGAATCCTACTAGAGAGCCTATTAATCAAATAACAAGCAGTTAGGATAGCATCAGACCAAAAATATTTGGGAACATTCTTTTCAAACATAATAGATCGAGCAACTTCTAACAAATGTCTAATTTTTTCTTTCAGACACACCATTTTGTTGAGGTGTGTATATGCATGAGATCTGATGCAAAATGCCTTGATTTTTAAGATATGCTTGAAAAGTGTTATTTGTATAGTCAGTTCCATTATCCGAACGTAGAATTTTGAGCGTAGCATTATATTGAGTTTTAACTTGATTTAAAAATTATGTAAATTTTTCAAAAACCTCACTTTTAAATTTAAGTAGAAATATCCAGGTCATCCTAAAGAAATCATCAATGAAAATCACAAAGTATCGTAGTCCATTGTATGACTCAACAGGGGATGGTCCCCAAACATCAGAATGAATTAAGTCAAAAGGTTTTTCAGCTTTATTTTCAGAGGATTGAAAAGGAAGTCTTGGTTGTTTAGAAAAATGACATACATCGTAATCATAAAAGACCGAAGGTAATTCAGGTATCAAACACTGTAAGACCTTATTAGAATGATGACCAAGTCGAGAATGCCAAGTGTTACTTACGTCACCATTATCAGCAATCAAGGCTTTATTCTTCTGATCCAAATGGTAGAGTCCTCGAGACATTCTTCCTACACCAATCATCTTCCCCATGACCCGATCCTGAAAGAAGACAGTGGATGGAGAAAAAATTGCATTACAGTTCAGGGTGCGAGT
The DNA here is from genome assembly GCF_043159265.1 of Tasmannia lanceolata. Taxonomy (NCBI): domain Eukaryota; kingdom Viridiplantae; phylum Streptophyta; class Magnoliopsida; order Canellales; family Winteraceae; genus Tasmannia; species Tasmannia lanceolata. The sequence continues at coordinate 6,385,152 of NW_027518721.1, forward strand.
AAGTTTACTAACAGACAGAAGATTCGATGGAAATGAAGGCATAAAAAGGACATCCGAATTTGCATTTTCTGAAAAGAAATTAGTTCTTCCTATCCCTTTGACTAGAACAAGAGAACCATTTACAATGGAAACAAGGGTTTTATCAGACACAACTTGATAATAAGTTAAGGAATCTTTGTTACCAGTCATATGGTCTGTAGCCCCTGAATCTATAATCCAACTACCATTATCAGGATAGATAGTTGATTGGAGAGTATAAGGATTACCTGTTTCATGAAATGCAACCTGTGTGGAAGAAGAACCATTTTTTTCATATTGTTGAAGGAGTTGAGCCAATTGTCCAATAGTGATTTGAGTATCGGCAGTCTGAGCAAATGAAGATTCACCTATTTTATTTTGACTAGGTCTTAAATGAGGATACTTTGCCCAACATCTATTAACAGTGTGCTTAGTTTTTCCACAATGAGTGCAATGAAGAGGAGGTCTGTTGCCTTGACCTCTTCCATGGGTGCCAGTTCCATTATATTCTCCCTTTTCAGCTACATTATTTCTAGCCCTTTTGGTATGCTCGGAGTTTGCCTTAGCCGAAATAAAGGCAGATTTTTCACTTGTTTCAGATTCAGATTTTGTGCCAACACTTATAACTTTATTTTGAGTTTCTTCTATTATTAAGATGGCACACACATTTGACAAACTTGGCAATTCTGAAGAAAGAATAAGTTGACTCTGAACCTGCTCATATTCAGGTTTTAACGCACGCAAGAGTTGAAATTTTTTCTCTTGTTCAATCCTCCTTTTTAACTCAACAATATCAGTAGTAAGAGGACAATAAACAGCTAATTCATCCCACATGGGTTTCAATGTGGCAAGGAGTTCAGTTACATTCTTATTTTCCTGATTGACTTCAGAGATTTCTTTCTTTAGCTGAAATATTCTAGAAAAGTTATCTTTGTGCCCATAAATCTCTTTAATAGAGTCCCAAAGTTCTTTAGCATTCGTAACTTGCGTGAATATTTCAGCTATAGCTAGCTCCATCGAATTTAAAATTCAAGACATAACCAATTGATCATTAGTTTGCCATTCCTCGAAGCCCAGGTCAGTGATTTTAGGGATTTTCTTTTTCCCATTTATATAATCTGCCTTTGCTCTGCCTCCAAGGGCTAAAGATGCGGTTCTAGACTATGAGACATAATTTAGCCCATTGAGAGGAACAAAGATAAGTCTTATCCCAATATTATGTTCAGACTCATGAACAATTGTTTTACCCTTCGATTTGTCAATAGCATCCATGATTCATAAAATTGAAGGATTAAGGAGAGAAGGTACCAATATTGACGATCAACTTCCTCACTGGTAAGAGAGCCTTTGAGTGGAATGACAAGCTACGCCCTCGATCAATAAGAGAAGTCAGCAGCAACACAAACTCGACTAGTAACCGAGAGCCTTCCTTTTTACCGAATATTGAGGAATGTGGATATTTTGCTAAGGACACAAGAAAGGTGATTTGAGGTCAGATGGGTATTTTTATCATTTTATTCAATACAAGATTAAACTCCGATTGACTTGGGGCTCTTTCTTATATTTTGTACTAGAAGGATAAAGTAAGTAATAGTAAAAAGTGTAAGGAATAGAGTAAAAAGTGTAATGATGAAGGATGATAAAGCAAGTAATGTTGAAGGATGGGAAATAGAATATTTTGCAAAATAAAATAAAATAATGTGTGGTGCATAGAAGAGAAAGGCACAGTCCCCACGACACTTGTCTAGAGAAGTGAGACTTTATCTTCTTGAGGGGGTTTTCTCAAAGAAGAAAAGCAAGGTATATTTTCCAGAGAAGTGAGACTTTATCTTCTTGAGGGGGTTTTCTCAAAGAGGAAAAGCAAGGTATATTGAAGTGGGTTTTCACAGGTATAGAAGATCACAGAGAAGATAAGCAAGAGAAATGCCAAAGGCAAAATGGAAGGCGGGGTTAGATGACGGTCTCTTTTGTAACCAAGACACACTGTTGAAATTCTTTTGCAAGCAAGATTGGGCGATTTGGGGTGGAACACAAGCAGCAGGCACAAGATCTATGTGCTCTGATACCATGAAAATACATAGAAGATCAAAATGAGGCAAGAGTTTTACGTGGTTCGGCAATTGCCTACTCCATGGTAAGAGAGAGCGTTTATTCATAGAGATTACACATCTGCCAAGGGAATATAAAGGCGAATAATACAAGAACCATTCCAAGATTTAATCTCAATCAAATCTCAGAGAATTAGCCAATCATTCATAAATAGTAACAAGGGTGGAACGGTAACAAGTCAACGGTAATATTGCGGGAACGGCAAGAAAATGAAAGTGGTAATCCGAATATCTTCAACAGTCCGGGACTTCGTCCACGACGCGTTTGAATGCAAAAATTAGGATTTTATGTTTCTTGATATAAAATCACCTTTTGGAAACCCTAACATACATCTCTATTCAAATCTCACCTACTCTAATCTTGATATTCATTGTGAGATTTACTTTCATTAATTCCTCTCTAGTGTGCCATTACTTTAAATCCTCCAAGAGAGAATCCTTAGGGGTTTACATTTTGGGTGAAGCAAGAGTGATTATTGTGCTATTACATTTGTACTTGCCTATTGAAGAGGCTTGAGAGCATTTACTTTCTTTTTACCATTGTAAGAGAAGGGTCTAACCCCTTGTTGAGTTTAAAGACTCGGTGAGTTTAAAGACTCGGTACTTGTAAGGAGCCTCGAAGCTGGGCGTTGTGTGGTCTTCGGATAGTGGAAATTCTTGAGTACGACCTCAAGAAGAGTGTAGTAGGTCTTTTGAGTAGACCGAACCACTATAAATCTTGGTGTTCATTTGGTGTGCTTTCTACTCTCCCACATTTTATCTTGTTGTGACTTCATTGATAATATCTTAAACTCGATTTCTTATTAGCACTTGCTAGATAGCTTTAAAAGAAATGTTTTTAAAACAAGGGTTTCCAAATCAGCGACTAACAATGAAAAAAAGCATATTTCCAAATATGTTGTGGAAACAAGTAATTGGAAATCAACAGATCTAGCAGTTTCCTTCACCCTCTTTGCTCCTCAACCTCTCCCCTCCACTAGGAATTACCTCGTTCCCTCTCTTTCTCCCTCAACATGAGCTGGCGGATCTATTCATCTTGTATTCAAAACTCAATCCCAAATCCAAATACAAAATATGAGGTATTAGTGAATTTGAAACTTTCAGTAAAAGCAAACTCAGTGATCTTGGCAAGCTAGTTTCAATAGGATGATTAAGACCCATAGAGACAGAGTCACCTTCATTACACCATTACCAATTAGATTAAGTAGGAGATTGATTTGTTTTAATTGGATACCATTCAAAACATGTAAACGCTAAAAAAGGTATGATTAAAATGTTGAATATTTCTCATTTTTTTCGCCAAATTTATCAAACCATCATTAATACAACTGACAGAAAGAATGAAAGCCTCTTTGGAAACCCCCAAAATTGGTCTTTGTTCACAAATAAGGCGGCCCGGGGTGTAAGAAATTCCTTTTGTTCTCAAGTAAAAACCCATCAATGATTCTCCTTGCTATCTATAATAGGGGAAATAAGACAAAATTACTACTTTGAAAGCCATTACCTAGGAACTAAGATTAGATATAAAAACTTTTACATATAATTATATATGAAAATATGACTGCATATAATATTACATGGAAATTAATTTAAAGGGCATCCAGAGAGCCTCTAAGATTATGAGCTCGTCCTAACCATCGGATTCACCTTACCCAACATGTGCTATGAACACCAGTAATATGAAAAGAAGAAAATGGAAAATGCAATTGTTCTTCAAGTTCCTCCATTTCTCTAATCAAAGTGGGAATTATCTGCGGCACTAATGACCTCTCGCAACCGAAACATGTATGGTGTCCACTTCCTAGCCATCTTTCTAAATAAAGCACATGAAATATATGATTGCATCTCAACTTTGCAATCTCTTCTCCTACTTCAATCTTATAGAGACAAATAACACACTCTACGTGCCCCCAATATTGATAGCCACCATTTTCTCTTACAATTCCCGGTGCACCATGACCGTTAGATCCTGTTTTTTTTGGTAGGTAAGATGGGGTTAGGCAGGACCCCAACCAGATAGATATATTGAACCAAAAGAAAAGGATTACAATAGGGGGGCACAAGGGCAGCAAAGGCAAACAACCAAAATAAATAGAAGTGAGACTTGGGGAGACTCTTCCATTACAATAAGATTTGAACAAACTTTAGGAGTCATCTCTAAGATATTTGTACCCAGAAACATCCTTCAGGGTGATTTCAGAGAGCAAAGTGGGGAATTGTTCTATAGGGATGTCTTCTCCCTTGCAGCTACCATTCGATTTAGAGAGTAGATCAGCTGCAGAATTCGCTTCCCGCCAAATGTGGGAGACCTTCCAGGTATCAAGTTGGGAGAGGTAAACTTTAATCTGGGCCACAGTGTGAATAGCTCTCCAGGGGCATGGCCAAACATCATTAATGATATTCACAGCCATAAGAGGGTCGGATTCTACCTAGATCTTGCTAAAATTTCTTCCTTTTGCCAATTTGAGAGCATGATGAATCGCCTTGATTTCTAGAAGATGGATATCCTCAGTATCCATATTAACAGAGAACAGAGCTTTTATCTCCCCCCCCCCCCATTTATCTCTGAATAGCCCTCCAATCCCAGCTTTTTCCTTCAGTAGAGAAGCATCCGTGTTTGCTTTAATGTAATCCTCCTCTGGTGGCTTCCATTCACAGTATCTTGGTTGATTCTTATCGACAGAACATGGGATGTTTAGATTTTCTGCTAACTTCTAGCTTCTCTGATTGCATTTGTCATTCAGCTTGAGGTATTCTAGACGAGTCTTCATCACCCAGATTATACCTTGAAGTATACTGCTTGTGGGTCTCTACTTTTTCAAAGATTCTTCGGTTTCTTTCTTGCCAAACCATGTAAACTGTAGCACAAAATCCAATCTTGGATTTATAGAAAAGGATCCAAATACAAAGACAAAGGAAGAAGAAGGGAACGAGTAGAGAGATTGCAAGGATTGTTCCCATTTTGCTGAAGGTGAGGATCTAGAGCCTAACAGCCAAATATATATGATGCCTAATGTGAGTAGAAAAATGTTATTTGGATTGATATCTATTAGAGTGGGGCCCATTTTAGGGGGTGTGTGTCTGACTTTGCTATTATTATCAATTTTGACCATTCTACTGCTGGTCTCCCATAGGAAATGATATTTCCACGCTCTTTTTTCTTTTTGAAAATGACTTCATCTTGGGCACGACAAACAAAAGGGGTGAAAAATTGGGAAAGGGGTCAAATATTATTAATTATCAATTTTGGCCTGTGTTAATGGAAAATTAGAGGCCAAACAATGTACAACTTAGTACGACTAGGGACAACCCAATGCAAAATGGATCATGACCCAAGCTCAGGAATTAGGGTCTCAAAACCACTCCAAAAAGAATTTGACCGATCTCAAAGGATCGTAACCAACACATTGTTGGGTCCGATCCGAAGTGGATCCATTGACACCGTTAATATCAATCAATAAACTTTTGCATGATAAAACCTGGGGAGTGAATCGACCCCTTTTAAAGGAAAACGTTAGGGCGTGTGAGTTGTACACTTGTACGGTGTTTAATGGTAGATGAAAACTTTATTCACATGCCCTAACGTAAAACTTTAAAAGGGGTCGATTTAAGATATATGGGGGTCGATTTATCACTGCATGTCTTAAAACCTTATCATAAATTAGCCATGGGCCAATATAAAAAATAAACCGATTTATGAGCCGAGATTAGAAACATTTATTAGGATCAATGCAGCCAATCTTTCCCTTAGGTTTTGACCCATCAAAGGTTGGTCCACCACTTAAACTGTCCAAATTAAGCATCTAAATGAGTCTGTGAACAATATTTTTATTAAAGAAATGGTCCTCTTTGGTGGACGTGCATTTATAGCATTTGTCGATTTTGCTATAATTTTTTTATATTAGTAAGCATTGTTTTGGGAGCAAGAAAATCTTTAAGACCCCTCATAAACTAATTCTGGTTTTGGACTTTTGGTAGACAATTAGAATGCATGCATGTGCAAGATATAAATGAGTATGGCTCTCTTTTCCTTCTCAGTGTTAGATGCATCATGCTATGTTAATTAGTGGAATTTGGAACGATCCTAAGTGGGGCCTATCAAGTTATGGGACTTGGTGGGACCCAGCCTTGTATGGGATAAGCTTGAAGGACTTAGTCTAACGCATTCCACCAGCTCAGGGGCTCCACAAGCTCTAGGGCGGCTTTTGACATGCTGATTAGGTGCCTAACATTAATGTTAGGGTCCTAAGTGGGGCACCCTTGAAGCTGATTTTTGCAATGGCGCCCTTCATTTTATCATTCCTCAAAATACGGACGAGGATGAACAGCACGAAGGGAGGGATCCAATCCTAGCCTAGGTTATCATTGATATGGACGATCAATAAAGTTGGTATTGAACCATTATTAAAGATAATAATATTCAAAACAAAATCAAAGGGCACAACCAAACACAAATTGCCATGTTCAAAAAGTTTGGGTTGTCAATTTGATCACAAACTGAGTAACAAAATCATAATTAAGAGGAAGACTCTCTATTAACACTATCAAAAAAATGATGGGCAAATGAGTCAAAGACTCGCTAGAAGGAGCTACTCTAACATAAGGCTGGGTAAGCCTCCTAAAAGGGAAACCTTCTAAATGAGACAAGGCTTGTCTCCATATAGGGGCTCTATAAATGAGGCAAGGCATGCCTCCTATACACAAAGGTAGGCTCCAAGTAACCTTATCATTGCCCTTGCAATGAATAAAAAGGGGTACGGCATTTAACAGACCAAGTCAGTCTTTAACCTAAAAGGAGGTGTTCTACTTGAGACTTGGATAGTCTCCTAAAAAGCTGACTCATCAATGAGGCAAAGCATGTCTCCTAGTGTAACTCATTAATGAAACCACAATGGTCTCCTAAATGAAGGGCTCTTCTATTTAAAAGAGATCTAAAAGACTGTATTAGTCTACTAAATAAAGAGGTGAGTACTACTTGGACTAAGTAAGTCCCCTAAGAATTGGCTTGGGCTAGCGCCTTCATTGCCTTTGCAAATGACGAGACCACTAAATCAACTTTATAAAGAATGACATAATATTTCTAATATTCAACTAATGATTTTCTTCTGAAATTATGTTAATTACCGATCCAATATATAAGGTTATTGGTCGATTTTCTACTATGCAAATTCTATCATATGACTCCATTGCTTTGAATGAAATAAACCCTATACAATAAATGAGAGCAAATAAGACAAACATTTGGATGATTTCACAATACAAGTGGATAAAAGAAGCATTGTCTATAACATACTGCCTTAACATTACAAACCTAGCACCGCAAAGCATGTAAAAGAATAATCTTTTATGAATCAATTTACAAGGGGCACACAAACTTCTATGTACATCATGAATACATAATAAGGCATGAAAAATGATATCTCCACTATTACATTTTTAACACTAACTCTCTTATATTGCTATACTAATATGACGAACCTAGATGATACCATAACTAGATTCTCAACAAAATATTATCATCAGAGGTGTATCTTTCTTCTTGGCTCAAACTCATCCTAACAATTTAATGTAATGCAAATATATCAATGCTACCAGGATCACTTAGTATCATTCAGCACCCAGTATGAAAATAGCAAGCCTTACTTTCGCAAGCATAAACACAATAAGGGATTCTCTAACCTTTCAGCTCCTTATGTAATGATATCCCTACAATTCCCCTTCTCAATATCCATTTTATTCACCATCCATGGAGCTTCTTTCCAGGTCTATGGGATACAAATAGAAACATAAATCGTGATAAAACAACATTCTAACTTTTTACACCAACCAAAAGACACAAGTAGTATCGGCATTATAAAGGCACAAATTTGATATCCTAGACATAATGATGCTACTATCATTCTTATCTAGAAATTAATATACATCAAGGGATCATGAATAATAATACAGGGTATGTTTATCTAATTGTTCTTCATTCAAACCAAGGAAAAAAATGTTTCCACCAACAATTGATGTTCCCTTAACCCCTCATTTTAAATAATATGCCATAATCAATGCATGAGGGCTGCTAACATTATTTCTTAAAACATTTGTCAAAGAAAACCAAAGAATCCAGGAAATGACCTATTCCCATAAAGCTCTAAAAGAATTATATATAAATTTATTCATAAGCTACAATATGATTGTACTGTTATGACCATCTTAAAGAAAAACTTGAACCAAGATATGAAATGAATTTGATATGTTGCATATGCTTAACCATCAACTACTCACTCGGCCAATGAGAAATTTCTTATTCAAGCAGCTCTAATTTCATTAGAATAGATTAAATTTTGCATTGATAGTCTAGGTCAAGGATCAAAAAGAACATTACAAAATAAACTGACTGGCCAAACTAAAGAATTCGTCTGAAATGATATTTGTATTTGAAAACTACTAAACCATTAACATTTTCATTGTTCAGTATATCACAGATGATAGTGATTGCACTTGTTTAGCAAGGGTAGTATTCTTATGATGTGATATTAGTGATGTAATATTATTGTGCTTTGGTGATTCCTTAACAGTGTTCACATTATTATATTATGATATCTACATTCCTTGAGTAGAACCTTCTGGTTATGGTTGAAGGCTTTATTGAGTTTCCCATCTCATAGTTGAATTTTCTATATTTTTAGCTAGATAATTACTTACATTTATTTCAGAATTTTTGTCGTTTACTGAGTTGTAGTATACTACCATGGCTTTTTTTTCTCTCAAAAGAATGATATACCCAAGGTAGACAATATATGAGTTAAACAATTTTTTATGCATGTCAGGAATCATGTCATGATAAGTATACAATTTTGATTTGGGGCTTGTGTCATTTTATTGACAGAAGGTTAGTTTAGTTAGTTCTGCCTTACTTGAAATAGGACAGTCCTTTAAGTTTCAGATTGATGTTTAGGATTATATTTTAAATTTATAGGATTTGACCTTATCTTCAAGGCTTATATTAAGATTAAAGATTCTCATTAGTTTTGATTGATTTCCATGAGATTTTGATTTTCAAGGGCGATGAAGGAGTTATCCGAAGCCCATCCTTAGAGAGACTTAGACTTGTTTAGTCTCTGAAACATCCCTTGTGTCCTTTTTTCTTATGGGGAACTTGTTTAGTCCCATTCGTATGTTATACTTCACTTATCCCTTATAGATTACCCCTTTTTATTGGGGATTGGCCAAGTCCTTTAAGTTAGTGCCCTATCATTACTAGGGCAATGAAAGAGTCATCTAGAGCCCCCTTTAGGAGACAAACTTTGTCTCATTTAGAAAGTTACCCCTAGGAGACTATCCAAATTTCATTATAGTTGCACCCCCTATTAGAGAAAGACTAACCAAGTCTTTAAAACATCTATCTCTATTTATCATTGCTTGGGCAATAATAAGGTTACTTGGAACCCCCATATCAGATATACATTGTCTCATTAGTGGTAGTTGTTTTCCCTTTTAGAAAATATGCTTTGTCTCATTTGCTTTAGTTGTCTTCTTCATTGTAAAAAATATTCTTTGACTTATTTGTAACCCCTTTATAAAGTGTTAGACATCTTTTATCTTATTTGCCCCCTTTATAGAGAGTTAGACATGCTTTGTCTTATTTGCCCTCTTTATAGAGTTATGAGATATGCCATGTCTTATTTGTAACCCTATTAGGGGTCATTGTTTAGGAGTTTATTTTTTAGGTTAGGAGTTTCGTCCTTTAGATAGGAGTCTATCCTTTAGCCATTGCTTCCTCACCTTTCATAGAGACTAGCTTAGTCTTATTAGAGCTTTACCTACTTGGGATCTTACTATTTTTCATTTTTACCTTGGGACACTAGTTTACTTGTTTATAGATCATTTTATTTTGACACTAGTTTACTTGCCTAGGGGTTCCCCTTTAGTCCTAGGGATTTTTGCTCTAATGTGTTGCTTTGTATGTTCCCTTTGGCTAAAAGGGTGAATCATTTTAAAAATTCAAAAACATCAAAAATTTTATACTCAAAATCATTTGAAAAGTCTAAAAGTTTTTAGGGGCGTATTAGGAAAGTTTCTTTCCGAACTACATTGGCTTGATCCTCTCCAATGAGGTACGTAGGCAGCTTGAGATCTTTATCTCAAGTCTAGCCAAACTTTTTAAAAAATCAGTTCAACCAAAAATTCTTTTGAACAAATAATTTCAATAAACCATTTTAAAAAAGATATTCCTCTAGAGTTAGGAGTTTGTCCTAGATGTAAAGAGAATATAGAGTTAGAAGTTTGTCCTAGAGTTAGGAGCTTCTGTACGGTCAGTTTGACTATATAGTTTGGCGCATAGTCTCCTAATGGCTAGTATAGGATTCACTTAGTGAGCCTATCTGTTTTCTTAGGATACAGCCTAGTCGAACATAAGATGTAGGGCCTGCCTGCATTAGTTTATGGCTAACTTGCATTTAGTTATGTCATATAAGAAGTTCTAAAATGCACAATCCACTTCAACTTAACTAATAATTTTCAATAAGCTTTAAAAACAAGTCAAGTCTTTTAGGTCGAGTCTAGTTTAGTGGTCTAGGCACAAATAGGCATTGCAGTTTAGATTAGGCCACAGAACTACGTTGACCTTGATTCCAAAAGGAGGCTTGGATACGTAGGCAGCTTGGATGGCTGGTCATCCAGATCCATATCATATTGTTGCACATTGTTTATTTTAGAGTTTTTAGGAGTCTATGGTCTGTTGTTTGTCATTATTGATTGTATAGGTGCATGATAATGTGTTTACTTATTTCTGTTGAATGTTTATCGTTACCTCATGTATAGGGACGTGTTAGTATGTTTTTCTTCTCTTATTTCGAGTGGTTATCCTCTTTAGATATACCTCTCATATAGTTTTATTTGTTCATTTACATGTTCAGACATAACTTTTTATTGCTTGTTTACTTGTTGCTTTAGTTTATCATAATTCTTTATTGTTTATCTGCATGCTTAGCTGTAGCATTTTATCATTTGCTTGCTTATTATCTCGATTACCTCCTTAGTTATAGCTCTTTATTGTTTATTTGCTTATTTTATTTTGCTTACCTGTTTAGTTCTAGCTCTTTTACTGATTTCCTGCTTATTTTATCAACATATCTACTCTTTACATCTGTTATTACCTGCTTAGTTGTAGCTGTGTATGTGTATGTTTACCGCTTTCTTAGATGTGATGAGTTAGGATTAGATGGGATGTATGTAGATAGATAGTAGGGTTATTTGGTATTGGATAAACTATAGCCTTCCCCGCCTCTTTTAGAGACGGCGGATTCTAGTATTCATTCAAATATATGACACTGATATTAAATCTTATTAGGATTTGGATGTTTTATTTTTCTTTTACCCATCCCCGGGTCATGCATGTTTAGATAGACATTTTCTCTGGATTCTTGTTCCCATTTCACATGCTTTTCGCCCAAAATTATTCAAAGCTAATAAAAAATGGCATAAGAGACCGAGTGCGCTCGGGCAAGTGGGGTGCCTAACACCTTCCCTACTCGTAACCAGGCACAGACCCAATTATCTCTGGATTTATCCATTGCACAGAGCATATATTTTGGTTCCATGGCCTATCCATGGATGATGACTCTTTTCATATTTTAGGTACGTCTTGGTTCCAGGATTTATCTCCGAATCAAGAGGTATCTCATATATCGCCACTCATTCTGTGAGGGCACCATTTCGAGAGTTTCTTGGTAGAGCTCTCCTTCACATGTGGAGATCTAAAGGATGAGGGGGGATCCGTCCTCTCGCCGTCCTCGGGATCGCGGGTCCACACGACCGAATTTGCCTTTTCAACCATTTTAAAAGGTTACCGAAAATGACGTCGATCCAACCAGGGGCCCTTTCCAGGCTCTTTATGCAAGGGCTCCCTTGCATCTATCATTCTTCGTTTTAAGTAATGCCCTTTTTAAAAAAATGTTTTAATGACATTATATAAGTTGGGATTTGCTAGGGACCTTTGCAGAAAGGCAACTTGCAGATGTCTAATGCGAGTAGCCACGCAAGCTCACTTTTCAGCAGATTTTGTCTTCTTCATTTAATTCATTTGAGATGGCTGCTCTCACATACAACACCCAACCGTGAAATGCCCTTCTGCTATGGTCCCTCGCAAATGCCAGGTAAGTTATATGGCCTCTAATTTAGAGTTTTTATATGGTGCGTGTGTCTGAAGTCCAATATTTTTTGAAAGCTATAATGGGCCCACTTCATCAAAGAAAGACAGGTTTAACCGAGGCTGTTCAAACAGGCATAGGTCAACTAAATGGTATTCCCATAGCAGGGTTATGGATTTTCAGTTTATGGGGCGTAGTATGGGATCCGTAGTAGGCGAGAAAATCACCCGTTTGATCGAGTATGCTACTAATGGATCTGTACCTATTATTATGGTGTGTGCTTCTAGAGGAGCACGCATGCAAGAAGGAAGTTTGAAAAATTCAATGGCAAAAATATCTTCCGCTTCATATAATTATCAATCAAATAAAAAATGATTCTATGTACCAATCCTTACATCTCCTACAACCGGTGGAGTGACGACCAGTTTTGGTACCTACATTGCATTTGCTGGTAAAAGAGTAATTGAAAACGGATTCGGGTAACCATTGGTTCCAATGCACGAGATCTTGTACCACTTACCAATGAGGCCCTATCAATTAGTATTACACAGAAGAAATCAATTATAGACACTAATACAATTAGATTAGCTCTTCATAGACAAACTTGGGATTTGCGATCCGAGGTAAGATCGGTTCAGGATCATGGGATCCTTTTCTATCAGATAGGAAGGGCTGTTGAACAAAATGTACTTCTAAGTAATTGTCCCATATATCCTATATCTATCTTGCCTTGTATTTCATCTTTTAGACCCACCTTGATCCAACTAGATTTTAGTGAGCAGGTGGTGGTACTAACTCCCATGTTTCATTCTTATGGTTTGCTCTTCTTTCTTCACCCATTGCCTTTGTCCAATTTTCATTTTCTTGGTTCAAGACTCTTCTGCTTTTGAATCTCCGTTAAAAACTGCTTATGGTCGTTTTCATAAGAAAAACACTTTTCCACTGGATAGCGCAGCCTGGTAGATCTTCTAGGAGCAGGAGCACTAATCGACTGTAAAAGTAGAATCATCATGTCAATTGCTACACTCTACTGCAATCTATTGATCATCAGGAGGACCCAGAGAATCCTGAAGATGAACATGAGGACGATGCCTATCCTCAATCCAAGGTTGAAGAAGAAACCTTGAAATTAAAGATCGGCCATCAGAAACAAAGAAACCTTCAGATATCCAAAATTCACCCCAAAGGTTCAGAAGTCGAGGAAGAGCCAAAGAATCAGGAGTTGAGTGAAGAGATGATAGACCTCCTAAAACATTAGGGGCGTATGGCTCCTTTGGGATCGAAAGGCAGTCCGATGAACTTGAAATCTGTTTCTTCGCCTCCGATTTGCTCATAGGTTACTTGTACTTTTGGACAATTTGAGTCCTTTGTTTACCCTATCTAGTGTGTCTCAAGGATAGAGATGGTGGTTATCATTCTTAAATGTATCATCTTTCTTTTCATTTAATAAACCAGTGAGGGTCCCTGCCAAACCCCAGCTCACCTACCAAAAAAATGGGTAATTTGTGTTAAAAATGCTAAAAAGACTGCTTATAACTCTCCTAAAAGATGTTTACTAGGCCCCGCTTATGCCTCCCATAAGTGATCAGATCCGTGGATCCAAATGGCAAGCATAATATTTCAGGCAAATGACCTTGAGAACACCATGATCGAGATGACCTAGGCCCTTGAAATCTAAATAATTGATTTTGTAGTACCTTGTAACTCAGCATTTTAGAACACTGAACATTAGGCCTTAAAGCGAAGATATCCAAGACTCTAATTAGCCATTTGGATGCATGGATTTTATAAGTTAAAACCTGGATTATAGATTTTCAGGATTGTAAAATCCAGATTTTAGCTTGTAAAATCGAGGATTTTGTTATCTTGGATTATAAAATCCATGTATGCACATGGATTAACCTGTGCAACTCACCTTTTTTTTTTATAGGTAAGCTGGGGTTTGGCGGGGACCCCTATTCTTGTGATAGGGTTTGAGTTTGTATGCTGATTGTATCATCTTTATCATTCTAATAAACCGGTAGGGGTCCCCGCCAAACCGGTTTATTAGAATGATAAAGATGATACAATCAGCATACAAACTCAAACCGTATCACAAGAATAGGGATGCAAACTAAGAGAATAATGACAAGACCTATCCTTAGTGTTGGAAAGTTGCCTTATTTCCCACCCACCATAGGTATCTAATGAAAGATATCGAAAAACTCCTAGGAACCAAGGGCGTCTATCATCCTCTGACTCAACTTCCTAGCTCTCTGGCTCTTCCATAAATTCTGATGATTCTTTCTACCTGCCTCTCTTCATTTTTGTGGGTTTTGGAAGTAATATGATTTATGTGACTTGGGATTTCATCATACTCTGCGCTTTCATCTTCTTCCTCTGCTTCCCCTTCCTGTGCAACTCACCTTACTTACCCGACCATTGACTTGCACGAGAAATGCAACATTGTCTAATGGGCACATATTCATTTCTATATAGATGTTTGATCAAGTGGAAAAGCCACCATGTCTTTGGGAGATCAGTTGAGATAATCATGTAAGGAGAGATGCGGCGGATTGAAGCTTTGATACCAAAATAACGCAGGGGCGTTAGTGATTCAAGGGACAAAGAAATATGAGTGGCAGATGACTCAATTGAAGAGCAGCAGATGGCTCTTTTTGTTGGGGCAAAAGGAATAGCAGTTGGCTCGTTTGTGATTGGATTTCCGAAAGCAACTTTCCGAGGCAACAATAGCAACCAAATTCAATTCATTTAAGAGATAAAAGATAACGTTTTACGAAGACCCTATATATAGACTTTGCTTGGACATTCCTAATCCTATTCGAACTAAAATATCTCAACCTCTTTGGACGCCCATCTTAGAAAAGAAACTCCTAAAGTTTCTCTAAGTCAATCGTTTAAAATCCTAAACAAACTCAAACTCCTAAAAATACGACAGCTTAATCCACGTAAAAGTGGAACTCTAAGCTACATCCTTCTCTTGGGATGTAAAAGTGGAACTCTAAGCCTAATTAAAAACAAACTCAAATAGGACTCTTTGAAGAGTTGTAATCAACATGAGCCGTTGATCTAGATGCCATCCAAAATCTTCTAATCTTTATAGCTCCAACAATCTTGACCGTTGATCTCTTGATCGTGAGAGATGCACCTGCATCAGATAACCAGTCTAACAATAATCTTCTTGTTCTTGTTCTTCCTTCATGAGAGATCTTTTAAATTTATAATGGTTTTCTCATGGCCGAGCCGACCAAGTTGTGGGTCTGTCGGAATGTCCCATGTTTGACACAGACAACCAAAATCTAGTCAGTGGGACATGAACACAAGTTGTGGCTCCTTTGGAGTGTTCTATGCGGCAAAATATGAAAAGCTCCTTCATATTTTCATATGTACATGCTAAATATGAGGGGTACTTTCGATGCATTATATAATAACATAAAATAATAGAAAAATAACCTATAAATCTCTCATTATTTTCGATTTTTGTTTAAATGGAATTCTCTCAATCTCTCTAAATTGAAAGTGAAAAATGAAAATTTTAAAAACCTTAGGTCATAAGTGGCAACCATGAATTTTTTTTTTTTTTTCTATGGAATATTAGCTTGCCAAGTGTTGAGAGCGGGGTCGGGAGAGTGAAGAGGGAGACAATTGAGAGGGCCACTGAAGACATGATGCAAAGCAGTAGAAAAATAAGAAAACATAAAACTCTATTTTGAAAACCAATATTCCATGGAAGAAACTTTCAAGGCTGCCAAACATGGCCTTAGAATTTGGTTGGACACGAATTAGTAGTTTACTCACAAAATTAAACATGACCCAAACACCAAAAATAAGATTCAAGATTTAAGAATCCGTGATAAAAAGAAAAGAAAAGAGAAATGATATTATCACCACTACTGTATTTTGATGAACCCACTCCTCACTTTATTAAAAAGTACGGTATGGCCCACACATTGGATGATCCAAACCGTCCATTAGATGGGCCACAGCCTAAATAGTTTGTGACCGAAAAATCCTTTCCATAGGTTTATCCAAACCCTCCAATCTATAGATGGTTAGGATCAGCCCTCTAATATTCAGTAGTGGTGATATCAAAATACAGTAATCCTAATCATCTGCTCATCTGATCAGTTTTCTATTCCATTGAATCCAGACCGTTCGCCTGCAAATATTCTCATCCATTGGAGGCTCTTGATTGTGCAGTTAGATTAACCAAACAGACCATATGGTCGGCCATGGTCAATGCAGGTGGGTCCATAATGCCCTTGATTGTCAATTATTCCTTATCTTTTCTTGGCCAAAAATTACGTTCTATAGCCAAAATGACAGAACTCTTTTATGACATGTCTAGCCCTTGTTGGCCAAAAACAAGAGAGAAAAGCATCAGGGCATGAGTGAAGGTGAAGATAAAAGGCTTAGCAATAGAATTGGGGTTTTAAGCTCTCATTTATCTCCTCTTCCTTCCATGGCTTCTGAGAAAGAAGCTGCTCTTGCAGCCATTCCAACTGATCCTGATTCTCCTACCATGTAAGATTTTTTAACATCACTCCTTTTTTTTTGTATTCTTTTCCCCTTTTAAGTTTTTCAAATTCTTTCATTACCTTTCATTATATGTTCTATTAAATACCCAACTCCCTTGTTATGATAGAATCTTCTCTAAGAAACCCATTTGCTTTGTTTTGGGATAAGATTTGTAGAAAGAATTGGGCCAAAACCCAGTTCACCCAAAATAATAATAATAATAATAATTGTGTTGGGGATAGAATGGGTAGAACATGTAGTACACAACCTTTATTTTTTAGGTTATTTAGATTGAAAATAAATTTCTAGGGTTTCTTTTCTTTTTCTTGTTGGTTAAATGTTGATTTGTTGCTCGGACTGAGCTGATGTCTTCTGGGCTTGGAAAGAAAATAAAAAAAAATGGTGGGTGTGATTTTTCTGAGTTGTAAGAGTTATGATACTGTGAATGTATATGATATTGACTGTACTACAGGTTTGATGCGGGAGACAATAAGAGGGATTCTGCAGTATGGAATCTGGTTCGGGGAAACTTTCCGCAGGGTCAAGAAAAGGGTGAATGTGTGGAGTTTTATTCAGGAAATAGGATGGTTGATGATACCCAATTAACATAAATGTATCATAGTTTTGGGTCACTCACAATCTACAGATAAAAAATAGCTTACTTACGAAGGGAATGAGTGGAGTCTATGAATGTATTACAGAGGATTTCAAACGTTTGTGTGCAGAGTAGAATACCCTTTTTATGTGGGCTTCTTGGCTATCTTTTTGCAATCCATTAGTTATGGCTTGTTTGATCGCCGATAGTTTTGTTGGGCATCCTTCGCTTCATTTGGTTGAAAGCCAATGTATCATGGTATGATTTTTGCCTTGTATCTGGAGAGTGGAAACATAAACATGCCCTCTAGTTTCCGATATGAAAATTTTTCTGTGAGATCCCACATCAGAAAGGGAGGAAAAGTTTATGGGCTATATGTGGATTCTCCCTCTCCTTGTGTAGACGCATTTGCAGTATCTCCAAGAGGCGGGCCCTGCGGAGTGGGTCGGGCACGGTTAGTGCTGCTTGAAAACAAAATCGTGGAGGGCAGGAAAAACCCAGAATTGGACAATATTTACACTATGGGTTCGGGGCGTCACAGAATGGTATCAGAGTGGGATCCCCCTCTAGTGTGGTGTGCCAGCGAGGACGCGAGCCCCATGGGGGGGGGGGGGGGGGGGAGGGATTGTGAGATCCCACATCGGAAAGGGAGGAAAGGGAGGAAAAGTTTCTGGGCTATATATGTGGATTCTCTCTCTCCCTATGTAGACGCGTTTTCAGCATCTCCAAGGGGTGGGCCCTGCGGAGTGGGGCGGGCACAGTTAGTGCTGCTTGAAAACAAAACCGAGGAGGGCAGGAAAACCCAAAACCGGACAATATTTACATTGTGGGGTCGGGGCGTCACATTTTCTACTTCCTTATTCGACTACATTAGCCATATATGTCTCATGGACATTATAACATTAGTATATATTATGATATTGTTGTTGATGAAATATCATTTTTGTGTCGTTAACAACATACTATTTTTTAGAGAACCAAGATCAATAATATAATTCTTTTATTTTTATTTTGTTGTGTGAGATCTGTGTTAATTTGTGTGCTTTGTTAGTCTGTATGCTCTTTTAGCATATTGATTCAGTATTCAATCATTAAAATTTACTATATATATGCAGATTTGACAAAATTATAAAGAAGGAAATACCATCTACTGTGGTTTATGAGGATGACAAGGTATTGTTGTGCTTTTCTGTTCAGATACTTCCCTTGTTTGATATTGTTCCTCCATTGATCAAGAATTTCGATGTTTGAATAGTATCATGATCATCCAATTAAGAAGGGTTTCAATTTATTCAATTGAACAATTTGAACACCTATTGATTCTAACAATCGGTTGCAGAGTTGAACATTAGCCATGCTCTACATGGCTCTCTTTCCTTATTTCTTTAATGTGTGTGTTTCCTCATTTCTTTAATGTGTGGAGAGAGAGAGAGAGAGAGAGAGAGAGAGAGAGAGAGAGAGAGAGAGAGAGGGAGGGGGGGATGTGACAAGATAAGCAAGGGAATTCCCTTAAATGCTTTCGAGATTACATTTGATGGATGGATGTATATTATTAAATGTCTGCGTACATCTTCAGGCAACAATTGGCTTTTATTTCAGCTGACTAAGAAATGTTCTAGCTCACAACTTTAGCTTCTAAATATCTTTTTCTCTAAATATTTATCTTCTTTTTTTAATGGTGCTAAATATTTTATCATTCCTTCCCCTTTATGCCCCTTGCAGGATGGGAAATATAGTTTGAAGCTTAAGAATAAATGACTTAGCCAAACTTGATGATCCTATACTCCAACTCTTCTATGTAGGGTGTAGATCTTAGAAGCCAGGAGTATAGTGGAAGGGAAGAGTGGGAACAATCTGAGAGCACCCAACCAATATATATCTGTGTGCGTATGTGTTAAATAATGTAATTATATTTATGAAATGTGTAGATAATAGCATAGCAACAGGCTCATTCCATTCCATACATCACATTCCTGAAACAGCACTAGATAAAACATATAAAGATAGATAGTGTAACAATTTGCCTATCATATGGCTCATTCTGTTCCGTACATCACATTCCTTAAACAGCACTAGATAAAACATATAAAGATTGGTAGCGTAACAATTTACCTATCATACGAGTCATATGACTCATTTCATTCCATACATTGCATTCCATTCCATACATTGCATTCCTTGAACAGCTCTAGATAAAAGATATAAATGGAGAGCGCACATTCCCTTCAGGGGTGAGCTCACCTGTGTTCCTGATACGGAAGCCATTCTAATACATAAAAGTGCACCAAGAAAAATGTAAATATGGATGAGAATCTAATTATCTATCTTAATTTTATCTTATGGTTATATTTATATAGCATAAACATATTTTACATATATAATTGGTTCCAAATAATCTTATCCCCCTTCCCTCACTGAACATCAGCCTATGAGTATGCCCTGACTCCTGGCTATCATGTATATGCTAAGTATGCCCAACCCTTCAAACTGTGGAGGCAAAAATGGACAAATTTGTGAAGGTTTTTACACGTTCATTTTTGCCTCCACAAATCGTAGGGTTGGGATGATCCTATGGAGCTGATTTTTGGTGGACACCCTATCTATGTGAGGGCCAATCAAATGAATGGTTTGGATCACCAAAACAATGTGGGCCCATTGTATTTTAAGCCGGTGGTGTAGCTAAGTTAGCTACACCGGCGGTGTAGCTTCACTTTCCTCATATATATATATATATATGAGAAAAGGGTTTCTGCGCTCGAGCACAGAAACAGGGGGGTGGGGCCATTGGGGGGGTGATCCAAAGCATTCATTTAGAAGGCCCCATCATGGAAGGGGGGCCTACCAAAAATCAGTTCCATTGGATCACCAATGGGTGTCTATTTGTGGCGCCAAAAATGAACAGATATTGTTTGTCCACAAATCTGTCCATTTTTGGCCCCACAAATGGACACCCTAAGGTGATCCAATGGAGCTGATTTTTGGTGGACACCCTACCCATGAAAGGGTCCATCAAATGAATGCTTTGGATCCCACCCAAAATGTGGCCCCACCCTATTTCTGTGCTTGAGCGCAGATAAGCTTATCTGCACTCGAGCGCAGAAACCATTTCCCCTCTCTCTCTCTCTCTCTCTCTCTCTCTCTCTCTCTCTCTCTCTCTATATATATATATATATATATATATATATATATATATGAGAAAATGGTTTTTACACACAAGTGTAGATAAGTTATCTACACACTAGCTTAAAATACAGTGGGGCCCACATTGTTTGGGTGATCCAAAGCATTCATTTGATGGGCCCTCACATAGATAGGGTGTGCCCAAAAAATCAGCTTCATAGGATCATCCTAACCTTTCGAACCGTGGAGGCAAAAAATGGACAGATTTGTGAAGGTTTATACACGTCCATTTTACCTCCACAAATCGTAGGGTTGGGATGATCCTATGGAGCTGATTTTTTGCGGACACCCTATCTATGTGAGGGCCAATCAAATGAATGGTTTGGATCACCCAAATAATGTGGGCCCCCACTGTATTTTAAGCTAGTGTGTAGATAACTTATCTACACTTGTGTGTAAAAACCATTTTCTCATATATATATATATATAGAGAGAGAGAGAGAGAGAGGGGAAATGGTTTCTTCGCTCGAGTGCAGATAAGCTTATCTGTGCTCAAGCACAGAAATAGGGTGGGGCCACATTTTGGGTGGGATCCAAAGCATTCATTTGATGGACCCTTTCATGGGTAGGGTGTCCACCAAAAATCAGCTCCATTGGATCACCTTAGGGTGTCCATTTGTGGAGCCAAAAATGGACAGATTCGTGGACAAACAGTATCTGTCCATTTTTGGCGCCACAAATAGACACCCATTGGTGATCCAATGGAACTGATTTTTGGTAGGCCCCCCTTCCATGATGGGGCCCACATTGTTTGGGTGATTCAAGCCATTCATTTTAAAGGCCCTCACATAGATAGGGTGTCCACAAAAAATTAGATCCATATGATCATCCCAACCCTACGAGTTGTGGAGGTAAAATGGACGTCTTTAAACCTTCACAAATTAGTCCATTTTTTGCCTCCACAGTTTGAATGGTTAGGATGATCCTATGGATCTGATTTTTGTGGACACCCTATCTATGCGAAGGCCTTAAAAATGAATGGTTTGGATCACCAAAACAATGTGCCCAAAAAATCAGCTTCATAGGATCATCCTAACCTTTCGAACCGTGGAGGCAAAAAATGGACAGATTTGTGAAGGTTTATACACGTCCATTTTACCTCCACAAATCGTAGGGTTGGGATGATCCTATGGAGCTGATTTTTTGCGGACACCCTATCTATGTGAGGGCCAATCAAATGAATGGTTTGGATCACCCAAATAATGTGGGCCCCCACTGTATTTTAAGCTAGTGTGTAGATAGCTTATCTACACAAGTGTGTAGGAACCTTTTTCTCATATATATATATATATATATATATATATAAGGAAAGTGAAGCTACGATTTGTGGAGGCAAAAATGAACATGTAAAAACCTTCACAAATTTCTGTATTTTAAGCTAGTGTGTAGATAGCTTATCTACACAAGTGTGTAGGAACCTTTTTCTCATATATATATATATATATATATATATATAAGGAAAGTGAAGCTACGATTTGTGGAGGCAAAAATGAACATGTAAAAACCTTCACAAATTTGTCCATTTTTGCCTCCACAGTTTGAAGGGTTGGGATGATCCGATGGAGCTGATTTTTGGTGGACACCCTATCTATGTGAGGGCCAATCAAATGAATGGTTTGGATCACCAAAACAATGGGCCCACATTCACCGCCGGTGTAGCTAACTTAGCTACACCGCCGGCTTAAAATACAATGGGCCCACATTGTTTTGGTGATCCAAATCATTCATTTGATTGGCCCTCACATAGATAGGGTGTCCACCAAAAATCAGCTCCATAGGATCATCCCAACCCTACGATTTGTGGAGGCAAAAATGAACGTGTAAAAACCTTCACAAATTTGTCCATTTTTGCCTCCACAGTTTGAAGGGTTGGGATGGTCCTATGGAGCTGATTTTTGGTCGACACCCTATCTATGTGAGGGCCAATCAAATGAATGGTTTGGATCACCAAAACAATGTGGGCCCATTGTATTTTAAGCCGGCGGTGTAGCTAAGTTAGCTACACCGGCGGTGTAGCTTCACTTTCCTCTATATATATATATATATATATATATATATATATATATATATATATATATATGAGGAAAATGATTGTGAGCTTGAAGCTCATATAGCATATATGAGCTTGAGGGACCAAACACATGTGGGCCCACATTGTTAGGATGATCCGAAGCATTCATTTGAAAGGCCCTTACATAGATAGGGTGTGTACAAAAAATCAGCTCCATAGGATCATCCTAACCCATCCAAAAGTGGAGGGCAAAATAGACAGACACCGTTTGCCACAAATCTGCCCATTTTTGCCCTCTGCTTTTAGAGGGGTTAGGATGATCCAATGGAGCTGATTTTTGGTACACACCCTATCTATGATGGGGCCTTGCAAATGAATGGTTTGGATCACCACAAAAAATGTGGGACCCATGTGTTTGGGCCCTCAAGCTCATATAAGCTATATGAGCTTCAAGCTCACAATCATTTTCCTCTCTCTCTCTCTCTCTCTCTCTCTCTCTCTCTCTCTCTCTCTATATATATATATATATATATATATATATATATATATATATGAGAAAAGTGTTTCTAGTCCGGCCGACTAGAGATCATTCTCTAGTCCGCCACCCAAAAACACATGGGTCCCACATATTTGGGTGATGTAAAGCATTCATTTGATGGGCCCTGACATAGAGACGGTGTCCACAAGAAATTAGCTTCATAGGATCATCCCAACCCTATGATTTGTGGAGCTTAAAATGGACGGCTATAAACCGCCACAAATCTGTCCATTTTTTAACTCCACAAATCGAAGGGTTAAGAAGATCCTATGAAGCTGAATTTTTGTGAACATCCTATCTATGATGAGGCCTATCAAATGAATGCTTTAGATCACCCAAATCTTTCCTCATGTGTTTTTGGGTGGCGGACTAGAGAATGATCTCTAGTCATCCGGACTAGAAACACTTTCCTCTATATATATATATATATATATATATATATGAGGAAAGTGTCTCTAGTCTCTCCCCTAGATAAGCTTATCTTCTCCTCCCTTTAAAAACACACAGTGGGCCCATGCTGTTTGTAAGATCCAAAACATTCATTTGATAGGTCCTAACATAGATAGGGTGTGCCCAAAAATTCAGCACCAAAGGGTCATCCTAGAACTTCGTTTTGTGGGGCACACCGTGTCCAAAATGGACGCATATAAACGTGGATGTTTATATGTGTCCATTCTGGGTACCACAAGGCACCACAAAACGAAGTTCTAAGATGACCCTTTGGTGCTGATTTTTTGGGCACACCATATCTATGTTAGGACCTATCAAATGAATGCTTTGGATCATCCAAACAGCTTGTGCCCACTGTGCTTTTTTAAAGGGAGGAGTAGATTAGCTTATCTAGGGGAGAGACTAGAGACACTTTCCTCTATATATATATATATATATATATATATATATATATATATATTGGCGGATCGCAAAGTAGTCGTTTGTTAGGCAGGTGCAATGTATTTTTTGTTTGGCTGTGTACATGGATAAATGTGCATTTGTGTGTTATACAAGAGTAAAGAGCTAAGCCGGTTTTGGTCCTAACTGTTTTTGCATGTAAAGGAATTGAGAGTCAGTGGATCTTATGGGTTTAATATTTTTTAGCTTTTATTCAAGCAGATCCTCATTAATGATTTGTTACAGACTCTTATAGAACTCTGTCATGCTGGCATTGCTTTTATATTCTTTGGTTGCCATTGTTTCACAGGTTCTTGCATTCAGGGACATAGATCCGCAAGCTCCCACACACATTTTAATTATTCCCAAAGTCAGGGATGGACTGACCGGACTCTCTAAGGTATTCTCCATTGGCTTGTTGCATTGTATTTCCTTCCAAAGTCTCTTTTATTATTATTTTTATTGTTAAGAAAGGAGCATCTTTACTGATTAACAGAATAGGAAGAAAGGAAGACATATATAAAGAGAGACTGCAGTCCAAAAACAAACTAGTCACAGAACCATTTAACAGTACCCTGACTCATGCCTAACCTGAGGGGTGGCTGGTTACCCCAAATTGAACATTAGGGTGTCCCAAACTTCCTGCTAGCTAAAGAGTGAACTTCATTACCGTCCCTAACCTGAGGGTCGTTGATTAGCCCAAAGTTTAAATGTACCTGTTCCAAATTGCGCCAACTGCCTATTCGCTAAAGAATCTCCCACTTGTCACACTTTGTATGCATATTGAAAGTTGGCAAGTTAATTAGAGATGTTGGATATTTGATCCATAAAATTACTTCAGTGTTATAGTCCTTTATTCGCATCTCTTACCAAACCGAAGGTTCTTTGAGTGAAATTTTTATCCAAAAAATGCTGGCCAGCTGGAGAACTTTTGGCATTCTTTGCATTTGCTTATTTGCTTTTTTATTTGTATTTTCTGCAGGCAGAGGAGAGGCACTGTGAGATTCTTGGCCACCTTTTGTACACTGTCAAACTTGTTGCTAAACAGGAAGGACTTGAAGATGGCTACAGGGTCGTCATCAATGATGGACCAAATGGATGTTTGTATTATTCCCATTTTTACAATGTAAAGCTATTTTGGGTTTTCTTCTGTTTTCTTTGGGTGATCATTGATGATTTTTACAGGTCAATCTGTGTATCATCTTCACATTCACCTTATCGGGGGACGTCAAATGAACTGGCCCCCTGGCTAATCTGGGTTTTGCGAGAAGGATATTACGGATGGACTCGTCTGGCTCTGTGGAGCAAGATATCTTTGCATTTGTCCATCTACGCAGCTAAAAATAGTATGCTGTTACTAGTACTGCTTGGATTGTGTTTTCTTTAAACAGTTGTGTTGCATTCCGTATTTGACTTGCATAAAATAATTGATGAACCCATCTCAATGGTATTAGTGATAGACCTTGTTTTAAATTTTCATCACAGTAGAAAATGCAGATCAAATGAAACTGGATGGAATAAAGGCAGTGATGATGGTGTGAAGGACTATGATTTTGATTTTGGTAAGAATTGCTTGATGGGCTTAGTTTTAATTGGCTAAGTCCGACTGGACTGTAACATTCCACCATGCCCTATGATTCTGATTTTGGGAAGTACTGCATGGGCTTAGTTTTAATTGGCTAAGTTTAAATATGTAACATACTAAATTGGTTCCCACCTAGTCTCCTACCTAGGCAGGACCGTAACATCCACCATGCATCTGCCACCATCTGCGGCTCACTCTGCTGCAGCCTACTGTGCCTTTTTATATTTTTTTTCAAGTCACCCTTTACATGACTACTTGAACAAGTGATGTGCCTTTTTGTTTTTCGGGTCACCCTTCACATGACTTGAACAAGTGATGTGGTGACAGCTCGCATACCAAATGTTAGTTACCTAACCGATACGCTAGAAGCTCCAGGACTGATGGAACCCCTTAGGCTAAGCCCTTTTAACATGTCCCATACCAGGCTAGGTCCCACCTAGTCTCATACCTAGGCAGCCCCCACTTAGTGTTGGGACACCGATAGAGAGGGGCTGACATGTGGCACCACCACGGCTTAGAGGATTCCGCTTTATATATATATATATATATATATATATATATATATATATATATATATATATATATATATATATATATATATATGATACATGAAACATGAAACATGTATGTGATGATCCATTCATATGGTGGCTCATCATGGATGGACTATGCCGATGAACAGTGATTGCACAATACTGTTCATCTGATGGGGGGGATTTTTAGTCATTTAATGTGGATTGTTAATTTTTTTTTCTTTAAGGCCATGTCTGGCAACCATTAAATTTTTTTCATGATAAATTAGTTTCTCCAAGTGGTGAGAGAGGGGTAGTGCCGGTGGACTCATAGGGCACGAATAAAGGGTGAGAATTGGCTAAAAAATGAGGAAAAAGTCTATCCTCCATGTGTTTCTTACCCTCCCTTCTCTCTGTCTCCCTCCTATCAATCCTTCTCCCAGCCTCCTTCACCATTGGGCAAGCTAATATTCCAGGGAAAAAAATTATGGTAGCCGAACGTGCCCGAATTATCTGTTAGCAGCCTTCAAAAGTCCTCTAACTGGATGGTTAGAATGGTCTAATTGATAAGTTTTGAGGCTATGGCCTATTTACAGCGAGCATCAGGAAATTCTTGAATCCATTTTTCATGATTCCTTTATCAATCCTTAGATAATCCCCATAATTTGCTGGTTATAAACCTCCACAACAGATCATTTAATTTCACTGTGTTACATCTTGTTCCCATTTGATGAACGAAAATGAGTATGAATCAGTGCATGGTGGCATTTGTGCCATTGGGAGCGTTAATCCAGGTCCGATGCCTAACAGAGATCTCATTGGCAGGATTAGATCACATGTCCATGAATTTAAATTCCTTATTAATCCTGCCAAAGCAAATCAGACTCCCAAAAGACGAACGGACAAGATCAATCTGAAATCATATATAATTCCATCCATGGTTCAAAATTGCAGGCCCGACCTCAAACTCGACAAGCAATCTTGATTTCCATGTTTTGATAATGGGCAGAACTCACCTTGTCTCTTATTATTTAACCTCAAAAACTATTGCAATTCCCCTACAGCAGCCAATTTAAAAAGATACGAAAAGATCAGGCAGACCCATTATCAAAACTTTGTAGTGCTAATATAAGTAGGCATAGCTTCGTAGACTTGACAAGTCGCTTATAGAATGCCGACTACTTTGCTTGTTGATCCAATCGATTATGCAGTTGATTTAGCAGCATAACCATGACTAGCACCAGATCGGTATTGACGTGCATATAGGCCTGTTCGTGAAGCTGGTCGATGTGCTACTGATGGTCCAGCAACTGGATCTCGCTCTGGAAAAAGAGTAGACTCGATCAGTTCGGGGGCGCAAGGGGGGAGTTAAGAAAGAATGGTTACCCATCCGGCTCGAAAGAGAAAGACGATCGTCAGCCAGAACAGCTATAACAACAAGATCTTTCCTGTAGGTCATTCCTTCAAGTGTATTTAATGGACCTGGGATAGCGTCTCAAGCAGGGACACAACCCTTGGTTTCAGCCATGAAAAACCATCAAATCACTAAAAAATTTAATAAAACCAAAGATTATTTTGGTCAGACCAAGAGAAATCTACATAAAAAGATGACATTTTCTTAGTCCTCCTTTGAAAGATTAGGCCATTTAGCCCTCATGATTAGGATTAAGTCATTGAAAGGATTGGTTTGAAACTTAAGAGACATGGAAGAGTATTTGTCCATGCCTAGTAGAACTACCATGCTACTTATCTCTTATCTATGTATTATAAGATCGCTCACAGACAAAGAAAGAATCAATCAAAATTTCTTATGTAATGCTGATTCCACTCTTAGACAGGCTCATTTAACAAATTGAAGACAAAATTTCCAACCCAAGATGTATAGTGGTTTCAGCATAAAAAAAGATCAGAATACAAAATTTAGGCTCTGATTGTTACTTGGTAGTGAAACTGTTTAACAATGAAGGAAAAATTTATGATAGCATCCCTCTAAATTAAAAATAATCATATCATTTCCCTCTAAATTGTATAAAGAAAAAATTCCCAAGAAAATTATTTGTCAGAAATGTTTTTCTTGCAATCCAAACAGGGTCTAAGTCGCTTAAGTCTAGAAAAATCAATCTGATTATCTAGATAATTTCGGGCATAGGAAGGTAATCTCTCACATCACAACGGAAGGGGCCACCATAAGGGCGTCTATCTGAAAAACATCAAGACCTATATTTTTTTTTTTTTGCCCAATAATCATCATAAGGACAAGTTTATCTAGAAACCTAATCAAAGCAGGGTTTTTGCATCAAAAAACACAACCATCTTTGTTACGTGCCTAATTGGTCATAACGCAAACAAACAAAACGAAAGATAGAAAAGGGGAGAGAGGTTGATTTGAGGCAACCGGACCTCCTAATGGCTCAAATTGAGAGGAACCATGACTCTCCTACAAAGTTTCCTTTGTGTCATAAATTTCTTCTTTTCCCCATTTCATTAGATGATTAACTTTTAAATACATTTGGCACATGCATAATGCAACCACTACTAACAAAACCACCCTAACCAACTACCACTACTTAATATCCACACACCACTACCCACATTACATAGCACTACTTAGTAACTACACACAACTAACACCACTAACATGCACATAACATTCCTCCCCCCTTAGAAACAACCTTCTCCTCAAGGTTGATTTGTTGGAGAAAATACGTTATTTCACCAAGGTCCCAAATCCTATGTGACTCAATTTTGTTGAACATAATAATTGACATCAGACCTTCATGTTCTTCGTAAATAATGATCATGATCTTTTGAATCTCACTTTGGAAATCTGTTCTGAGCAAAGTTGAGAAGAAATACGATTTTTCATGACCATAAATTACTGCTTTTTTCTCTATCCGAACGTTAAAATCTTCAAGCTTCATCCTTCCTCCGTTTCTGCGTATTTCCTTGATCTCCATGCTGATTTTATTCAAGTCTTCCGCCAATCTTCAGTGTTCTTCCATCATTTTCAAAGCCAGTGCTTGAATCTCCTGCAGATCTTCACATATGGATTCCCAAAACTCTAAAGACGCAGCCATTGCGCAAGATTTACGGCTCTGATACCACTTGTTAAGTGCCTAATTGGCCGTAACGGAAATAAACAAAGAGAAAATAGAAAAGAGAAGGGAAGGGTGATGATTCAAGGCAACCAGACCTCCTAATGGCTCGATTCGAGAGGAGCCATGACTCTCCTACAAAGATTCCTTTGCTGTAAAATTATCTTCTCATTTCTTTTTCATTTAAATACAACAACTTAAATACAAGTACAAAGAGTGCCACATCATCAACCCATTTACCCACTAACACCATACATAATAAAAACTAACACCCACAACTCTAACCTAAATAACTATCTGATAACTACTTTGTAACTCCAAAATAAACACCATAATAGGTACATATCATTCCATCTTCCCTAGTTTTCTCACTTCCCAATAAATCAGAGTATCGCTCTCTTAACCAGAAATCATCAAATATCAGCAAGTTAGTAAAGAACAGCAAAAGAAAAAATGATGATGTTATGATAAAAAAACTGAGGATTCCTCCCATTTACAATCAAATGTTCAGAGAGCAACAAACTGCATAAGAACAGATTCCCAAAACTACAAATCTCCATGCCAAGGCCTATAAGAAATAGAGGAAGGCTTACCGCTCTTTGAGGTTAACAAGCATCTATCATACAAGAACTAGATTTGAAAAGATGGTGGTGGCAATATCTGACAATGCACACTCCTAAATTAGCACAGAAGAAGAAAAGAAATGAATAAACTAGAGAAAAGTTCAAACAGTTGAGACTCCAACAAATGGAAATTTTGAAACAGAAACAAAAAAAAAATGCCTGTCTGCTAACCATATCTCAAGGGTTGATAAGAAAATTCACGAGCATTTTGACTAACCAAAAGCCTTCTCCAGTAGACCTCTGTAGGGAATTTGTGATTTCATTAACAGTATTTTATTCTAGTTATCCATTCCCCCATTTTATCATTTCCTTCATCCATTCTCCCAACCTATGCACAACTAAGAAAATATCATTACAACACAATTCATATCATCCTGCCTACAATAATCCTTTTTTTTTATTTCTTTTCAAAAAAAATATCAAGGAATAGGTTTAAAGATCAAATAACAAGCACATGCTTATATGACAGATTACAAGGAAAAAAATTACAAGGGGATCTAGACTCCCAAGGAAGCCAAAGCATACATCAGAGTATTTGCTTCCCTAGAGGCATAAAATATCCAAATGTCTCAAATATTACAAACAAAACCTTCTGTCCCTTCCATAAAACCCACAATCTCACTAGAAAAAACAGATAATTTCTAACGAATAACAGCAGATAACATTACTCATTGCCCTCAAGAGAAGAAATAAGAACCAAAATTTCCATGAAAATCTTTCATCCATAATATATAATCATCACAATTCCAAACCAGATGATAAATTACACAAAATCTCACACCCATAACGACTTCATCAAAATCCATTCTTTCAACAAAACCCACACTCTACAGTGTCTCACTGCAAAGGAAACAGATAGCTAGAAGAAAAAAAAGGAAAGAATGTAATCACCGCACTAGACATAAGAAAAATGAAAATTTTCATGCACACCAGACTTCAGCAGATAAAATCCACTCCTTTAACAAAACCTACCATAAACTTTTTAAAAAAAAGACAGATTATAACAAAATAAATAAATACTTCAAATAAAACCAATTCAGCCACACACGACATAAAAGATTTCATGAATTCAGCAGATTAAATCCACATCTTTAACAAAACCTCCTATAAACTAAAAAAGACAAAGGCAATAACAAATAAATAAATACTTCCAATGAACATAATTCCTAATAATCGAGAAGAATAAAAAAAAATTGCACAAAAACCCTCGTTCAACATTTACAATTATAAACCAACTGATATATTACAAAAACAATTAGCAACATATTCCTTCAATAAGACGTCTACAGTTATAAACCAATTGATATATTAAAAAAAACTGAGAAACCCATCAAAACACATTCCTGCAATTAAACCTCTCCATTTGAGTGCTCCCTCACTAAAAAACATAGTTTCCAAACAAAAGAGAGAGAGAACATAACTCATCTAAACCAAATTAAGAAAGGAAAATCAAAGGTTTCAAGCTCATCAAAATGTAAAATTACCATTTCTTATATTCCTACTGATAAACCAGACAACCACTAAACCACCAAATACCATTTTGTCAATGAACCCCCATCTACGTGAGTGCTCTCTCATAAGAAAGAACAAATAAACCCATCTACGTGAGTGCTCTCTCATAAGAAAGAACAGATAAATTATGAAGAAGAACAGAAAACAGCATAATTCATCACACTACCGCCAAGAAGGATAAAAAAAATGAATAAAACTTAGCAAGAAAATGTGAAACAACCAATTACTCAAAAACTATACCATGTGAAACAACCACCTACCCTCAAAGCTTAAGCTGTTAGAGCTGGTGTAATTTAACCATTTATACTTCAATAGAAAACCCCTCTTCATAGAAAATCTCTGTTATTCATAAATCTACCAATAAGTTAGACAAAACCCAGACACCAATCAAAGCCAAATCCCTCCAATATACCCTCTTTCGATAAGTTCTCCCTCTCTTTCACTCACTATAAAAATAGGTCATTTTTTCCGCAAAAAATGAATGAAAAGAGCAAAGAACATGAACTAAATTCATTTACAATTAGACTCACTACTCTGCAAGTCCTCTCTTTCTATTAGCTTCTCCTTCTCTTCTTCTGCTATCACTACTGTTTTCCCCTCCACTTTCTGCGACCCCGTCAATCTCGCAAGCACAACAAACGAAACTCCCCCAAGTACATTATTCAAACACCTCAAAACAACAACAGACGTTTTAAAACCCAAAGGCGGAAGCCCTTTCGCCATCAAAAACTCAACCCCATTCAAAGTCTGGTACCTAAAATTACTACTCAAACCCATATGAATCGCCCAAGTCAGCGCATTCAAAATCGTAGGCGGGGCCTTATTCGGAGTCTCAAAATTAGGATCCATCTTCTTCCTCATCTTGATCAAACCATTCGAAATCGCCGTCCCCACCAATCCAGCCGCAAATCCAACTGCAGCAAAAACCATCCCTTTATACACAAAAGTCCCAAACCGATCGAAAAACCCATAAGCCCCTACTTCAAACATGTGACTTTTAGGGCAATTCGCGAAAAACGAAGGTAAAGTAGATGAAGATTGTAAAGCTGTAGGGGCTAGAAGATACATTAGTACGAAATTAAGGATCGATCCAACAATTAGGGTTGAGAAAACGAAATCAAGCTCGTTTAGGCCGAAATTAGGGCGAGATGCCATGTCTCCAAGCACGCAAGAGCTCACGCCTACTAATTCTTCCATTAAAACCTTAAATGGGAACTGTGGATCAGCTGAAACCCTAGATCTCCATCCATTGATGAAAAACCCTAGAATTCCAAAACCAGATGATTTATCGTTCGAATCTCCGCCGTTGATCGGATCTGAATCAGATCCGTCGTTGCCGTCGTTACCGCCGCCATGGCCGCGGTTGATTCCGTTGCCGGAATTGTTGCCGGCAGTGATATCTGGTTCGGGGGGAGGGGTTTTGATTGCGTTAGGGTTAGGGTTTGAAGAAGCTCTGGTTTGGAGGGAGAGGGAGAGGGAGAAGGTAGGAGAGGAGAGAGAGATTGACGGGAAATTATGGATTTGGCTGGGAAAATGACGGTTTCTGACGATAAAGTTAGGGTTTGATAGGAGAGAGTAACTGAGCTGAGCCATGATCGTTCGATTACTGACGAGATTGTGAATTTTTTTCTTTTCTGTTTAAATTTGGTTCTTCTCCAAGTTGCTTGGATTCTCTTGTATTTATAGGTTCTAGGGTTTGGGGATTTTCTTCTCAACCAAATCTCTCTCCCACACACACACACACGCTCACAGTCACAACTCTTTGGTGTGACCCACCAACTGAATGTTATAATAATCTTTGAAAAGGTAGGCCCCACTTCATTTTAAAAAGAGAAAAGTATGAAATTAGGGTGGGTGTTTAGAGGAATTACGGATTGCGGGTACCTTTTAAAACAAGAACAAAACGGGGGCTAATCTTCAAAATCGGGTGGTCAAAAGACCCTGATACCCTTCTAACATAGACAGAGTCATCCATTTTCATTACTGCCTATTAAATTGGCGCGCTTCACGAGGCTTGTTTTGGTTCGTTTGAATGCGTATTTCAACTGAAAGAACCTTGGGTTCGTTTCTATTTTGGCCGTCGGAAATAACTAGAGACGGATAGATGCTTGACACGTGTTGAAAAACTTTTTGGAACACTGAAACCCAAAGTCAATCATAATCTTTTCTAACTTCTCTTTTGGCTTAGAACGGTACCGTTATTGAATACGTTTCTTTTGGCTTTGGGTTCGTTTCTATCTTTTCACTTCTTTTTTGGTTCTCACTTCTCTTTTGACTTACAACGGTAACGTTATCAAATACGCCTCTTTTGGCTTAGAACGACGACTTTATTGAATATTTTATTATTTCTCACGTCTCTTTTGGCTGAAAACGCCGCCGGATTCAGGAGTACGCCACCGGAATATTAAGGGGTACGCCGACGGAAATAGGGTGTATGCCGGCGGAAATAATAGGTACGCCGGTGGAAATAAAGGGGTACGCCGGCGGAAAACATAAATAATGAGGTAAGCCGGCGTAAATAATGAGAACCAAAAGATAAGGGAAAAGATTCTAAGCCAAAAGAGAAAAATGGTGTACGCCGGCGAAAAACATAAATAATGGGGTAAGTCGGCGAAAATAATGAGGACTAAAAGAGAAGGGAAAAGATTCTAAGCCAAAAGAGAAATAGGGTGTACGCCGGCGGAAATAATGGGTACGCCGGCGGAAATAATGGGGTACGCCGGCGGAAAGCATAAATAATGGGGTAAGCCGACGTAAATAATGATGACCAAAAGAGAAGGGAAAAGATTCTAAGTCAAAAGAGAAATAAGGTGTACGTTGGCTGAAATAATAGGATACGCCGGCTGAAAGTGTAAATAATAGGGTAAGCCGGCATAAATAATAAGGACCAAAAAAGAAGGGAAAATATTCTAAGCCAAAAGAGAAATAATGGGTACGCCGGCGGAAATAGGTTATACGCCGGCGGAAATAATGGGTACGCTGGCATAATTAATGGGTAAGCCGACATTACATAATGGGGTAAGCCAGCGTAAATAATGAGGACTAAAAAAGAAGGGAAAAGATTCTAAGCTAAAAGAGAAATAGGGTGTACGCCGGCGGAAATAATGGGTACGCCGGCGGAAATAATGGGGTACGCAGGCGGAAAGCGTAAATAATGGGGCAAGCCGACGTAAATAATGATGACCAAAAGAGAAGGGAAAAGATTCTAAGTCAAAAGAGAAATAAGGTGTACGTTGGCTGAAATAATAGGATACGCCGGCTGAAAGCGTAAATAATAGGGTAAGCCGGCGTAAATAATAAGGACCAAAAAAGAAGGGAAAATATTCTAAGCCAAAAGAGAAATAATGGGTACGCCGGCGGAAATAATGGGTACGCCGGCGGAAATAATGGGGTACGCCGGCGGAAAGCGTAAATAATGGGGCAAGCCGACGTAAATAATGATGACCAAAAGAGAAGGGAAAAGATTCTAAGTCAAAAGAAAAATAAGGTGTACGTTGGCTGAAATAATAGGATACGCCGGCTGAAAGCGTAAATAATAGGGTAAGCCGGCGTAAATAATAAGGACCAAAAAAGAAGGGAAAATATTCTAAGCCAAAAGAGAAATAATGGGTACGCTGGCATAATTAATGGGTAAACCGACATTACATAATGGGGTAAGCCAGCGTAAATAATGAGGACTAAAAGAGAAGGGAAAAGATTCTAAGCAAAAAGAGATGTATTCAATAACGTTACCATTCTAAGCCAAAAGAGAAGTGAGAAAAGATGACGCTGCTCACTAAAGTATTCAATAACGTTAGCGTTCCAAAAAGTTTAAGTTTTCCAACACGTTTCAAGTATCCATCCATCTCTAGTTATTTCCGACGGCTAAGATGGAAACGAACCCAAGGTTCTTTCGGTTCAAATACCCATTTAAACGAACCAAAAAAATCCTCGTCAAGCGTGCCAATTTAATAGGCAGTAATGAAAATGGAGTACTCTATCGATGTCAGAAGGTTAGGGTCTTTTAACTACTCGATTTTAAAGATTAGCCCGTGTTTCGTCCTTGTTTTAAAAGGTGCTTGTAATCCGTAATTTTCCCACACTTTAGCTCACTTTCCGTACTTTTCTCGTTTAAAAAATACGTGCACCTGTACGTGGAGAAGACCATATAATACCTATTTAAATAAAAAAAACTTGGGCCCAACTTACTTGAACAGTTGAA
Source organism: Tasmannia lanceolata (assembly GCF_043159265.1). Classification (NCBI taxonomy): domain Eukaryota; kingdom Viridiplantae; phylum Streptophyta; class Magnoliopsida; order Canellales; family Winteraceae; genus Tasmannia; species Tasmannia lanceolata. The sequence continues at coordinate 6,420,675 of NW_027518721.1, forward strand.
CTCCAAGCCATTCATTTTTTTGGGTCATGTAAATATGCCTTGCTTATAAAATCATCTTCATAGGATGATCCAAACCCTCTAATTTATAGACAAAAGATACTATAAAACAGATCCAAGAGTTAGGATCATCCCATGGATACACTTTTATGGGAAAGGCTATTTGCACTAGGGCCCAACAAATGAACGGTTCGGATCTTCGAACTAGGTGGACCCCCAATGAATTTTCTAATAAATATGCATCATATAATGTTTGCATGTAGGTGCATGTATTTTTTTTTCAAAAAAGTAGAGCGGGGCCCACCTTGTTCAAAGATCTAAAGTTGTTGCCCAAAAATCATCTCCATTGAATAATCCTAACCTTCAGACTTATAGAGATTTCTAATGCTATCTTAACCCTTCGATCTTCGAACAAAGTGGGCTCAATTCAACCCAGCCAAAAGTGCCGTATTCTTTGCAGGGGTTCAGAATAGTGTGAGAAGAGCCATCTGCAACATTTTACATATTGAAGAAGGAACCCTCCCTATCAAATATTTGGGCCTCCCTTTGATTACATCAAGGCTAAATTCTCATGATTGTCAACCAATCATAGACAAAATAAAACAGAGGATTTCCAGCTGGACGAATCGACATCTATCCAGAGTGGGAAGAGTAGAACTAGTAAAGTCAGTTCTTTCATCTTTTCAGGTTTATTGGTCTACTGCTTTCCACCTGCCATCTGCTGTTCTCCTCTCCATTGAAAAAGTGTTTAGAGATTTCATCTGGTCGGGTCAGAACCTGGAAAGAAAGCATCATCCCATTTCCTGGGATACTATTTGTAAGCCTATATCTGAGGGGGGGCTTGGAATTCGAAGACTTAAAGACCTCAACATTGCAGCTCAAATCAATCAACTTTGGAAAATTGTGTCTGATCAGATAAGCCCTTGGGTCACCTGGTTCCACCGTAAGTATCTTCGGAACAGAAGTTTTTGGTTCTCTCCTATGCCTAGCAATCCTTCTTGGGCCGTTAGAAGCATTTTCAAGGCTAGAGAGGTTGCGAAGAAACACATATGCTACATCGTTGGCCCGGATTCTTCTCTTCTGTTTTGGAAGGACCCTTGGCATCCCAAGGGCCCTCTTGAATCCCAATCCTCCCTCGGATCCTTTTCCAACTTCATCCCCCCGCTTGCCTCTATTCGAGGCTCCATCCAAGCTGGAGGTTGGGATGAATTACTTGAGCTCCCTCTCTTCCAGGAGTTGAAACCAATATTAAATTCTGGGCTTTTTTCATCTTTTTCTCCTTCGTATCCCATCTGGAAACCTCAACTAGATGGTATTTGTTCGTTTAAAAGTGTTTGGAATTCTGTTAGAGCAAAAGATTCGCCCCCCTGTTGGGTTTCCTCCATTTGGTTCCCGGGCCATATCCCAAAATTCAGTTTCTCTGCTTGGTTGGCCATTCAAAACCATCTTTCCACCAAAGATAACCTCCATTTCCTTGGTCCCTCGGTTGATAAATCTTGTCTCCTTTGTAACTGCGCGACTGAGAGCGTTAACCATCTCTTCTTCTCCTGTTCCTTCTCGGCTTGGATATGGAGGACGATTCTCAAGAATATCTCAGATAGGAAAAAGCAGAAGAATTCAGTGGCGGAGGAGGAGCTATGGATTCGTCGAAATTTTAATCTCAAAGGTCAGTCGAGCATCCTCGTAAGACTCCTTTTCACTGCTTCTATCTTCTTTATCTGGTCCGAACGAAATAGCAGGCTTCACAACCAGGTAAAAACCCATAAAAGAATTATTCTTAACAGAATTATTTGTGCTGCACGGAACCGAGCTATATTCCTGAAGCTGGATGATGATCATAATGAAGATAATGCCCGGATAGCCCGGATATGGAACCTTTCCCTTTTTCGTTTTGCCCCAGAGCTTAAATATTGTGTTTGGACTCCCCCGCAGCCCAATGAAGTCAAGCTTAATACTGATGCCTCGTTGTCCAGTGATTCCGCCTCCATCGGAGGCATTCTCAGAGGCAGCTGCGGCGATGCCCGATTTATGTTTTCCATTGATGCCGATCGAGGAACCATTTCAGACCTTGAATTAGAAGCAATCATCCAAGGAGTTCATTTGCTTGACAAAGCCGCAAATCCAAATCTATGGATTGAATCTGATTCCCTCCTGGCAGTGAAGATAATTAGAAAAGAATGTCCTTGCCCTTGGAAGCTAATTCCCGCATTAGAGAACCTTCTCATCGTTCTCAATCGATTGGAATCTTGGAAAATTTCTCATATTTGGAGAGAGGGTAACAGAGCTGCTGATTACCTCTCAAAAAGCAACTGTTTATGTAAAGGGAACCCGATCCCTCTTAACCTCATGCCTTCTGATCTTTCTGTGATTCTCTCAGAGGATTTTTCTGGAAAATCCTACCTTCGGTTGTAATCTCCCCTTTCTCTTCGAATTCAATGTGTGCAAATCCCTGCGGCCTTCTCTCTTGCCCACTCATGGCAAGAAGCAACAGAGGTGCAGATTTCATATCAAATCATGACAGATCGATGTAAGGAGAAGACATTCACCTACACTGCTTGCCGCAAGATCTGGTCGCAATCACTTCCGACGACGACTCGGGTACAATTTCTTATTTTGTTATCTGGGTATTGTCCATTTTCTTTTGTCCCTTCCAGGCTGTGGATTGCCCCCTATTTTGTAGGCCCACTTTTTTCAACGCTGATGGGTGCTTAACTGTAATCCAAAGGGAGTTTGTTCCCTGTGGTGTGGCCTTCGAGCCCCCCTATCTTTGTACTCTTTTCCTTTTATGATATCTGGTTGGGGTCCTGCCTAACCCCATCTTACCAATCAAAAAAAAAAAAAAAAAAGTGGGCTCAATTTATTCCTTTTAAATAAGTGCACTTACCTATGTGCGCCCTATAATGCGTATTTATTAGAAAATTCATTGAGGCCACCTTGCTCAAAGATCCAAACCATTCATTTATTTATTGGCTTACCCCAAAAATCATCTCAATGGGATGATCCTAACTCTTCAATCTGTTGTATGCTACCTTGATACCTTCCTTCTATAAATAGGAGATCCCTCTTTTGTAAAGAGACTGAAACACCCTTGTTATTCTATGAAATATCTGTTAGGATACATGTGCCATGGGGAAGTGATCTTGTCCGTTGATCCGATCAACAAACACGAATCCAGCACATTGCTGTTGGCGACTAGGTCCACGTAGATCGATCGCCTCATGATGGTCCACCAAATCAATGGTCTCGATTGAACACATCTACTTCATGTGGGACCCAATGTTGATCATAATTGGACTTTTCTTAATAAAATGAGAAGGGATATGATAGGAAATAGCTGGTTTGACATGCGACAGACCTGCTGCGAAATGCCTTTTAAGATGGACCCTAGCAATTCCCAAATGAGAAAACTTGAAAATTTTCAAAATTGAATAGGAAATGAATGACAACAATCACCATACAGGGTCGTTCTTTGTTTTGAAAAGTAATGGTATTCCTGTAGTTATTCAGTAATGTAAGGGTATAGTCGCACATCCAGCCAACTAAACCGAGAGACAAGACACGCTCTCTCTTCTTGTGTTTTTCTTTTTGAATATCCTGAAAATTCGGTTATTTGTATTTTGAAATTGAGAAATTTCTAAAGGGTAACGGTAATTTTCTTCCTTGATCACTCAAGTGATAGTAATTTATTGCTGGAGTAATTCAAGATTTGGATGAATCTCTGAAGTTTTTTAAAAGTAACTTGTATTTTTCTTCTATAGATCTTGGGAAATGTTATCAGCACTGCTCTGTTTTGATGAGGGCACTCCTCACTTTATTAAAAGTACAGTATGGCCCGCACCATAAGATGATCCAAACCGTCCATTAGATGGGCCACAACCTAAATAGGTTGTGCTCCAAAAATTATTTTTATAGGTTGATCCTAACCCTCTGATCTATAGAGGGTTAGGATCAACCCTCTAACATTCAGATCGTAAGATTAGGATCAACTTATGGATATGATTTTTGAGGCACAACCTATTTAGGCTGTGGCCCATCTAATGGACGTTTTGGATCATCTGGTCGTGCGGGCCATACCGTACTTTTAATAAAGTGAGGAATGCCCTCATCAAAATACAGTAGTGCTGATAACATTTCGCTAGATCTTTTTTATATACTTGAAGAAATAGAGAAGATAAATGGAAAAAGCCACTAGGTATATATTTCATGTCCCTCTTTTCAAATTTTATTAGATACTTTTTTTTTTGTTTCCTTGGATTTTCGTTTCCAATTTATTTGTATTGATGGGTTTATTTCACGTTTTCGAATTGGGGTCAAATTATTGGCTTGTACTCAATTTATTACAATTCGCTTGTGTTCTTTCTTCTTGTTGTGAATTCTCTCTTTTGTTTATTTGCTTCATGAAATGACACGGGTTTTTCACTAGTGCTCCACAAAACTTTCATTTGAGTAGAGTTAATTTTTAGTGGAATCCCAATTTTTTTTAATTCTTGAGATATTTCCTTTGTATTTTTTGAGCTATTTTTCAAATTTTCTTCAAAATTTTTTGATATTTGTAACAATTAATTTCAACCTATTTGTTATATTTCTTAACTGGAGCAAAATGTTTTCTACGAAAATTAGGAAATATTAAAATCGATCATTAAAACAGTAACTAAAAAATAAATAGGGGAGAGTTTCACCTCCGGGCAAACTTGCCTTTTCCTTAGTAGCACTCTTATTGTGTTTGATTGTACAAAAGTCAAGATGGCCTCGGGCTTCAGCTTTAGGGGTGCAACTCGGGTTAGGTTGGGTCGGGTTTAGGCCAACCCTACCAGAGGAACCCTTTTTTCCAACCTGAACCCCACCTAACTCTTTTTTCCAACCCGACCCGACCCAAGGAACCCTTTTTCCAACTCGAACCTGACCCTACCCGAGTTCTACCAGAACTAACTTGAATTTTTAAGCTTGCAAAAAAAAATAAAAACATATAAAATTTCGGTTGAACTCAGGTCGGGTTGCCCAAACCGTCAACCTGAACCCGAACCTGACCTGCACTCAACCCAGCCATACCCGACTTTTTTTTTTCCCGGTTGAACCCGACCCGAGTTGTACCACTATTCTGCTTGGGTTTAGTTGTCATCCCAACAAAACACCTGGTCCCCTTCTCACTGTTATGAAATTCAAGCCAAATACTAGAAAAGGTGGATTTTGCTTGGATTTCTTGGGACTGATGCTTTTTCTCTTTCTTTCTCGCTTCCCTTTCTCTTTTTGCTCTACATATTTACCAATGACATCCCTACCACCTCTTTACGAGATTGACAACCAAACACTACTTACTATTATTCTACGAGGTAAGTTCTAGGAAAATTTTACCTTAACCTGTAAATCAAACACATTTAGGTCCGTTGGGAGGTCATAAATGTGTTTGATTTACTGGTTAAGTGGTTAGGTAAAATTTCAAATAATAATAGGAAGTCCTCTCTCTCCTCTCTGTCCTAGACTCCTAGTGAAAGAGAAAGCTCAACGTCGTAAGCCTAAAATCCATTTTCTTTCCTTTTTCGTCCCAACCCAGATTTGTTTGAAGATCAGGCCGTTAAAATCGAGATTTTCAAATTTGATTTCTGTATTGGACTAGTACTTTGTTCAAATTACGATATTACCCTTAATTTGAAAATCTTTTTACGCGGATTCTAAGGAGTCGGAATTACTAGGGTTTAGGGCTTAAGCAAGAATCAGACAAACGAAGAAGGCCAAGAGGCGCACAAACCAAAGAAGGTGATTTGATTTATTAACTTCTGAATTCTCTTATTCTTGATTTCATTTTTACTTGGTTTCAATAAAGATCCCAAGAATTGTTTTTCTACCATGTCAGAGACCATTTTTTTTGCTAATTTTCATTGTTTTATAACATTGTGTCAGAACCCAGATCCTCTTTTTGCCATGGGGAAGATATTTCATTGTTTTCTGAGAAGTGAAGTTTCTGATTATACTTTTTCTAATCTAGGGTTCTTACTTTTCTGGAAAATCTTTTCATGCAATTCTTTCCCCCCCCCTAGAAGTCAAAAGTGTGAAATCTTTCTTCTATTTTGGACTCTTTCTTGAGGTTTTGAAGATCTTTATGGAAAGATTCTTTTTGGGAATACCATTTGGAAAAAAAAAAAGAAGATTCTTTTTGGGAACTTTTATGCTTTTTTAGCCTTTAGTTTGGATTTCTCTTACTTCTACTAGTCCTATTTAAGCATCTATCATTGCTTCAGGCATAAAAAATACCTTTGTTCCTGATGGGGTTGGAAGCTTGAAGTGAGATGATTTATGTAAATTACAGTTTCCTTAGTGACATTGCTCTTTTCAACATGAGGGTTCTCTTATTCAAGCATTATGTTTATGTATCTCTTTTTTCTGGATTATAGGTCTACATGACTTTTGGGTTTTGTATTTAGGTCTGAAACTTTTCATGTGAAAAATTATTATATATAAGAACAGCAGGATCTATTCTCCTTTTTTTCTTTTATGATATAAGAATATTTGTATCAGATTAGTTATCATATAATGATTTTGAGGCAGAGATAAAAAAAAAATTCCCCATTTGTACGAAGTTATTCATGCGTATTTTCTTTCTATAGCAGAGGTTTAAAACCATGCATTTGTTCTTTTTATGTTCATATTCAGGTATCTGTTCTTTTCTGTAGTAAAGTTCTAGAATCCCAATCTGTTTGAAGTTATTCATTGAAATTTAGAGGATCCATGTATGGGTCGGGTCATTCTCTTTCTCCTATGGCCATCTCCTGTTATGGCAATCTTATATCTGTGTTAATGCCCTTTTCAGGATCAAGGGTCTAAATATACTCCGTGTTGGAGCTCGAATTTAAGCGAAGAGTTCAAGAGAAGATCTACCTGCATCTTGGCAATAAGTCCAAATTGAGAATTTATGTATGAGGAAGCTATTTTTCTTTAGATCTTCTGTATCTGGCAGTGGAAATACCAATTCAGTGCCTCCACCACCCAACAATGAGAAGGTTTATTGGGAGAACCCTTTGGAAAGTGGTGCGAAAAATCAAGGAAATGACAAGGTCCGGGTCCTCCAGGATATCTCTCAAATCCCCAAGGACTTGGTTTTTGGGCCAAGAAAGCAGTGCCCTGAAAGACATGAATTAGTTGGTCCAGGTCTGAGAAGAAGCCTTTCATTTTCATCTGCAACTATCTATAGTGACCCGGAAGAAAGGAATTTGAATGTTTCTAATGATCCAAGTGGATCTCCTTCTACCAATAGTAATGCTCCACATCAAGCAGCTGATTATCCAATTTGGTAATTGCTTTCAATCTACTACATTTTTACTTTCTACAAAGCTTAATTTGGTTTTTCAGCACTTTTGGATGGACCAATCTTTGCACTTCTGTTAAGTTCTAGAGAAATGTGTCATGCATCTATTAATTATTGTCTTTTTTCGTATCCTTTTTCTGTAGCCGTTGTTCTCTGACTCCAGATAGGCACCCCAGGCCTAAAAGAGGTGATCACGCCACAATTCAAAAGACATATGGACTAGAAAAGCTTGATTCTCCTACTTCATCGAGAGATGTTGATTCATCAGGGAACTCACCTTACAGTTCTCCAGTTCCATTAAAATGCAGAGCTGCTCGCTTAACACAGGTATCAAACAAAATACTAGACCTGTACATTGATGGGGAGCAACAAGAAAGGAACTTATGGCCCAAAAAAATTTCTCCAAGTACTGGAAGTGATGGCTGTTTTATGGAGAACAGAAAATTGCCATGTTCAAAGCGACCACCTCGAGTGCAGTCTACAGCACCTTCTTCGCCAACCTATAATAAAGAGTGTCTAAGATCCTCTTCATTTAGGGAAGTTGAAAATGCTCATCTTGCAAAGAACGTAATTGAGAGATTATCCCATTCCCACGTACTTCCTCAAAAGTCAAAAATGAAATCCCAAGACTTGGACTCTGAAACCACTACCACAGTTGAAGATTTCTTTGAGGATTACTCAGACCCACAACCCAGCTTGAGTTCAAATGGCACTACCCAGAAAGATATTTTATCTGAGCACATGTCTCTTTCTGATGCCCCTTATGAAATCACCAACGGATATTGCAGGAAGGAAATTTCAGGTGTCCGAAAGCACAGTTATTTCCATGGAGATGGCCTGGTGGGCACTAAACATGAAAGTTCTCTGTACTCATGGAAAAAAGAAGAGAATCTAGATGCGGACTTACGTAGAAAGGATAGGGAGGCTAAGGAGAGGGTCATGATGCTCTCAAAAGAGCTTGAAAAGGTGAAGCTTCAGAAGAGCAGTTTTAGCGTATCTGCCTTGGTTCAAACAATTAGAAATATTACCGATGATCGTAGAAATTTGGCTCTTGAAGTATCCTCTCAGATTCAAAGCCGAATTGCTGAGAGGGCTTCTGCTAGTAAAGCACTTAAACTAGCAGAAGTAGAATTGGACTCGAGGACAAGGAGGATGGAGAGGGAGAAGAAAGAACTGCAGACAAGTTTGGAGAAAGAGTTGGATAGACGGTCAAGCAATTGGTCACTAAAGCTCAAAAAATACCAATCAGAAGAGCAGAGGCTAAGAGAACGTGTAAGGGAACTAGCAGAACAAAACGTCTCGCTTCAAAGAGAGGTCTCTTCCTTTAAAAGCAGGGAAGTGGAGGCTAGAAATAGAATAATGCATTCAGAGGTACAATTGAATGATTTGACAGAAAGGATGGAAGAAGCGAAGGGAGATAATCAAAATCTTCAGCAAGCTCTATCAGAGCTGCAAGAGAGAACTAAAGTTTTTGAAGCAGACCGAGATTACATAAAAAGAAACTACAAAGAAAAGGAGAAGGAAAATAAGGAATTGCAGAAAGCTGTTATAAGACTACAAAGGATCTGTGACGAACAAGAGAAAACAATTAGTGGGCTGCAGCAAGGACTTAGTAATGAGATTGGCAAACAATCTTCGGAGAAAGGTGATCTTGTGGTTAAATTGCAAATGGAGCAAGTGAGGTTGACTGGTGTGGAGCACGTTCTGAGAAAGGAGATAGAAACTTACAGGCTGGAAGTAAACTCCCTTAGGCAAGAGAACATTAATCTCTTGAATCGCTTTCAAGGAACTGGAAATGGTGTGAGTTTCTCATCATTCCAACTTGATCAGGAGCTCTCTGCTCGAGTTGAATGCCTTCAAAATCAATGTTTTTCATTGCTCAATGAAAGCAGCCAGCTTTCTGGAAAGTTGCTGGATTTTTTAAAAATTACTGGTTCAGATCAAGGACAAGGAATTAGCAATGGGTTTGATGGGTTTTCGGTTGTTGAATATGATATGAAATTCCAGAGTTTTAAGAGGGGTTTTGAGAATCTTAAGAGAAGTTTACAGATGACGTCCGATATATTGCAAGAAAAGTTTGAACTTGATGTTTCAGAATCTCAGTCTGATTGTACAGAGGGTGGCATGTCAGGGCATCCAAAGGTTCAACCCTTAAAGGTCAATTTCTACTTTATTGTCTCATCAGAACACTCATCTGTTCTACAAATGAATCTGAACCATGGTCCTCAGTGCATATATACACAGCTATATTAACTGATTGTATCAATATACATTTTTGTTTCCCTTTTTCTTTTAGTGTGTTGGTAAACAATAACCATGTAGTGGGAGGTCATATTTAAAAACTAAATCGATCATTGCAAAACTTTAAAAGCCATGAGAATGATTTGGCATGTACAAGAATGCTGTTAGTTACTGAGATTAATTCAGCACTTAAATTAGCTATTTTTAAAAAAAAATTCAACAGGATTTATTGGAATTTTTTTAAAGTCTGACTCTTGAACTGAGAATGATTTGGCATGTACAAGAATGCTGTTAGTTACTGAGATTAATTCAGCACTTCAATTAGCTATTTTTAAAAAAAAAATTCAACAGGATTTATTGGAATTTTTTTTTAAGTCTGACTCTTGAACTGCATTCGAAATAATAATTTATCTCACAACAATAGTAATCGATAGTTTTTTAATTGTGATTTATTTTTTTGAATTAAATGCACAAATTAAATAACTTGGCATAGGTTGCAGTAAACATCATATTTCCAAGATTTTAAAACCCACTAACTGTAAGTATAAGCGATTCAGTACTTTTCACCGAAAACAATCTCCCCCATATTAGAACAGTAATTTATTGCCACAGTAACCCATTTTAAGTAATCCAAAACATTATTTTGCATCAAAACAACAATTTGACAATATAACAATTTTTTTGAAGCTGCAGTTATCATAGCCTTACCATTCCAAAAAAAAAAAAAACAGTTATCATAATGTCCGAACTTATTACCACATCAAAGCAATACTTCATCAAAAGGAAAAATTGGCACTGTGGGTATATTTAAGATCCGAATTATATGAAAATCACCAGATTTAAATCTTGAAATTGTGTAGTCACAAATGTCGTTCTCAAGAATTTCTAAGCAACGGTATTTCTTGGGAAGTTTAAAATGTTATAGTTTCTCTCCTTTTTTCTATTTTCCCCTGCCAGCAAAAATAACATATGTAGATAAAAACATAAGATATTAGAACAATATAAAGATAAAATATGATACATATATAAGAAAGGATAGCATAAAATATCTAGTTATTATTTTAATTTCTTTATAGAATTGTTATCTTTTATTTATTTCTTTTTAGATTTTTGTTTCCAAAATAATTTGTGAAAAAATTAAACAGAAAATCTAATGAGAGTTTTTGGCAATAGTTTTGTCAGTAAAAAAGTTAATCTCAAAATCTTTTCAAAATTGTACAAAATTATTAGTTCTTTTTATTATCCTAGAACTTTATGGTATTATTCTTGTTAACTTACCAACTTCTCCAAAAGCTTAAGCTGTTGGAGAAAGGCAGTATTTAATCTTTTATACTTTAACACTCCCCCTCACGTGTGGCCCCACTTTCTAGGGAGTATTTAATCTTTTATACTTTAACACTCCCCCTCACGTGTGGCCCCACTTTCTAGGGATGGCCTACACGTGGCACATGTGACCCCACTTTTGGGTTTAGCCATTGCATGTGGATTTTGCTATCAAGGAGATTTGAACCCAGGCATTTGCTCTGATACCATGTTAACTTACCAACTTCTCCAAAAGCTTAAGCTGTTGGAGAAAGGCAGTATTTAATCTTTTATACTTTAACAATTCTCTACTGTTTTTTCATCTGCACCACCACTCTGAAGTCATCCCAAATCTTTGTAGCTTTTACTAGATATTTACACTTTGGACTTGATGTTGTGGTTTTTCTTATCTAGGAGGGGAGTGATGTAGAAATTGACCTCAAGTCTGAAATTCTACTCACGAAAGTGTTACGAGAGAAGTTGTATTTTAAAGAGCTGGAACTTGAGCAACTACAAGCTGAGCTGGCAACATCAGTAAGGGGTCACGACATCCTCAGATGTGAAATGCAAAGGGCACGAGATGTAGTTTCCTGCCTGACGCATAAGATGAAGGATCTTGAACTTCAGGTGAGCATCTAATGGTCACATGAATTTTGCTTTTTTTTAATTATTGTTGATTTTTCTTTCAATTTGCATGAACTGAAATTGCTTCTACATGATAAATCTTAAAACTAAGATGCTTTTGCACTGCCTGATGCATTAGTTGTTTTCTCTTAATCAATGTTGCAGAAAACAAACAGAAAGAAACACAGTAATCTAGAATATAATATCGAAAAGAAATGAATGCAAATGCTTGTCGACTAAGAAGCACGGGTATGGGATGCGGGTACGACACGACACGGGTACGTGGGTACGTGATTTTCCAAAAAAACCGGGTGCGAGTACGTTGCGGGTACGCCGAATATAATATATTTTAATATTTTATTATATATTTATAAAAATTTTAAAAAACAATTGGAGAATAGGTTGGGGAGAGAGGTCGAGAGAGAGAGAGAGGAGGGAGATTTGGGAGGGAAAAAAAAGACCCAATGGTCTTTTTAGTTGTTTTTAAACCACCCCCCATATTTTAAAAACCCACCCCCCGTTTTTGGTTTTTTTTTTTTTTAAAACAAAATGGTTTAAAACGTGTTGGGTGCGCTCAGGTGCGCTCAGTGGGGGTGCACACCCGACACGCACCCGACCCACTTTTTTTTTCCTTTTTTGAAAAAATAAATGGGGTACACACCGAGTCCCACCTGCACCCGACACACACCTGACGTGGGTGCGTGGGGCTCGGGAGAGTACCCGTGCTTCCTAGATGCTTGATGACCCAGTTAGCCAATTATATTTTAAAGAATGCTAGGCTAAAGACAGTTGAAACATGTTTTTTTTTTTTTACATGATTGGTTGATTCTACTGAATCGCAATCATTTTCATGATTTGAAGTGATTAATTTAAATGAATTGATTCATATATTGGGAGACAGTTAAACAGAGGCTCGGCCTCATGGAAGGAGGGAAAGTGGGAGCTGTGTTTCTGAGGTCAAGCCTTTAGAGAGATTAAATGTAAGCTAAAGATGAAAGAGAGAGCAAACCCATGTTGTTTCATTAATTAGGACAAGAACAAACTAGACATTGGAAGGCTGACTGAAGGCTAAACTATTTTGTGGTGAGCAGCCCAATCATTTTGTCGCTTTAGGCGATGGTTTTTCTTTTCTGGTGATTTTTTATGCGACTGGATCCTATGTAGCTTAGACCTGAACATTCACGTCCGTGTTGCGACATGGACACAAGATGTTAGACGTGGTCAAGTGGGTACCCTGGAAAATTGACATGCTAAGACACCTGCGCTGTTAAATGTTATTATTGAAAATATATTGCTGGTAATATTAGCTTAGTATATAGAAAATGTATCTAGTTTCTAGACAAACAGGAATGCACTAAAACCGTATTAATGATGCTTGGATAATGTAAAAAAACTAGGAAAGAATGATAAAAGTATGTTTTTCCCCGAAACCATTTTTTGCAAATTGGAGTGTGCTTGTTACATAGACTAATGTGGCTTCATGGTTATTTAGATTATAGATATAGGTTCGTTTCTTTTACTTCTGTGTGTGTGCATGGATGTTGCTTTAGGTGTGAGCACATATTTCCCTGTGCCCTGCTGATTACCGTGCTTCTTCTCATCAAGCGAAGGGCTTTGATAATGAAATCTCCCTTTACTTATCTAGTGTATTCACCAATAGAGCACATGTGTATCAACACATTTGTTTTAATGTGGAGTGGGGAGGATCTAATCAAGCCTCTTCTCTCAAATTGGCTATGATTGCACCTATCCAACTATTGCATGTTCTTGCCTATGAAATATTTTATTTCTAATATGATCTAATTTGCAACATGGTTGGTCAGAGTTACATTATGTAATCTGCATAAATGCTTTTAGATACAAAATAGTATTTTTTAAGGTTAGGTATTTTGGTAAAGTGTTTGCATAAGTTTATTTTTTACTGAACAATAGCTTGAGATCAATTTTGAAAACTCCAAACTTGATCCGGATTCCGGACTAGAATTCATTTAAGTCAATTCCATGTCTTGAAAATGGATGGAGCTCTAAATCGGGTTTTTTCGTAGTTTCAAAAGCTTATGTTGTTGCCTGAGTTTTCCCTTTTTTTTTTTGGGTTACAAGACCGAATGTCTCAAGTCTTTTTAATACTTCGTCGAGTTATTTGGGTTAAAAGAAAAGAAAAATTACCACTTTAGCTCAACCCTGACTAGTTCAATTTAAGCTTTTCATCAATAAAAAAAGCTTTTATCTATTGCATACCATTTGTATATAAGTTTATATCAATGTTTATATTGTAATATTTGTATATGTTGGTAAAGTAATTTTGTGTATTTGTATGTGATTCCTGTGTTGCATATGTGAAGGTTTTTTTTTTTTTTTGGCTGCATACGTGAAGGTTGTACTGCCGTGTTTGCTTTTTTATTAATTTATACATTCTGCATGATTTAGAGAACTTCTTTTGACTCCTGAATCCCTATTAATAATTATTCATAATCATAAACATGCCTTCTATTGAAATATATATTATTTTTCTTTATGCACCACTTTTTTAATGATTGGATTACAAACAGATGATGAGTAAGGATGAGAACATAAATCAGCTCCAAAATGATTTGCAAGATTGCATGAAGGAGCTGACAATTACAAAAGGAATACTGACGAAAGTTTCATCAGAGAGAGATTTGATGTGGGAGGAAGTAAAGCAGTATAGTGAGAAGAACATGTTGCTGAACTATGAAGGGAATTCGTTAAGAAAAAAAATCGAAGCTCTTGAAGAAGACACACTTATCAAGGAGGGTCAAATCACAATTCTAAAAGACAGCTTCACCAAAATGCCCTTTGACATCCTCTACAGTCCACAGTCAATGAAGAATTCACTCCAAATTGAACTACAGAAAAGGTAGGAATGAGATATAATAGGAGCCATATCATAAGTAGTTATACAATCTACAATCGCGGATGAGGATCCGAAGGATTTTAGGCCGTATTTTTGTCAATGTGATTTATAGTTTGTTGGATCGGAATAAGGAGGTGAAAGAGCAATTTAAGTAGTTATACAATCTACAATCACGGATGACGATCTGAAGGATTTTAGGCTGTATTTTTGTCAAAGTGTGATTTATAGTTGGTTGGATTGGAATAAGGAGGCGAGAGAGCAGTTTTCAGAGTATCATGAGCGTTCGCCTAGGAAGTTCGAGGTTGAGGGATTTTTAACCAGGATGAAGTTATTTGGGCCAGAGAACTGAGTTGGGTCTATGTGGATGTGGCAGTCCGGCTTCATCGTGGGCCAATAATATCGAATCATTTTAGCTAACATCTTTCCATTCATGTGCGGGCCGCAGTCACCTTAGTGTGTTTCTTTAAAATCTCTTCTGCTTGATCTTCTGTTTCACATAAAAGTTGAATTCCATGATATATCCATCCATCACACCACACCACACCAAATAATACCTTTGTAGTCACATTTAAGGGCCATGTCGAATCATAAAATTGGCATGCATGTGGATTCAAACATGTTCCTTCAAAGAAACCATCTGTATGAGGAATTGATACGGTATTATTACATATTATTATTGACTAGTCTTTATTTATTTTTTAAATGGATTGGTCTTTATACTGACTAGTCTTTATATAACTTTTCTTCACAATTTCTAGTCATGTTATTAAGGGCAATTTCTTCACAATAACTTTACCATCTTAATTTAATAAACCCTCCACCCCATAAAGCAAAGATATGTTTATTAAGGGCAACCCCTGGGGGGGGGGGGGGAATCAGGTAAACACCTATTGGTCCTTCACAATAAAGTGCATATGCACTTTCTTTAGATGGACCAATGAGGAAGGCCTTCTAACTTGTTTTTACAAGGGCGCCAAATTGACATTAAAGGTTCGAATAAGCTCTAAGATATTGGAAAATGGGGTTTTTTAAGGGACCATCGCAGAATGCACTTCGCATGCTTTCTCATGCAACAGCCATTCCGAGAAATGCCTTCTGCAACGGTCCCTAGCAAAGCCCCGGGAAAACAATTTGAAAATGAGATTTAGTTTGGGAAATAAAAAGGACAAAGGTGAAAATGAGAATGGTGTTATTAAGGGCCTCTTTGCATGCCACTGATGTTGGACTTTATTTGCAAATAAGGTTATTTGAAACTCATCTTATTTACAAATATAACATTAAGGCCTTTTGGAAGCTATTAACTATATAATTTCTAAAACTATTATAATCATTATTTGCAAATAATTATATTTAGGGCAGTGATAAATCGACTCCCCATGTGTCTTTCTCTCTCCTCTGGGTTAGAGAGAGAAACAGGGGAGAGACAGACACATGGGGAGTCGATTTATCAGTCCCCAATATTTAACTTCAAAACCATTTGCAAATGAGATTATATGCAAATATTTTGAGGTATCCAAGGGAGCCCTTAGTCTATGATTATGCATCCTTTGCACTACAGCCTGATGGGATTTCAATGATGGTCACAATATGAGAATGAGAATGTTGCCTGATGGCCTCATCAAATGCCACCAAAATTGGACTTTATTTGCATATAAGATTATTTAAATTTAATATAATTTGCAAATGGAACATTAAGGCTCCTTTTCGAAGCCTCTAACTATATCATTTCTAAGACTATTATAAGTAGGGAAATGATTTCAACCCAAACATGTTTTGATACATGACGCTCAGGTTTCTTGTCTTTTATATTTAAAGAGGGGTAAAAGGGTTTTTACGGTCCCCAAAAAGAACTTACGTGACAATTATATGCTAAAAGACAAGATACATGAGCCCTTGTATCAAAACATAGTTGTACTGAAATCATTTCCCTATAAGTATTATCTGCAAATATCATATATAATTTCAAGAGATTTTATATGGTGTAAGGGCTTACAACAATACGGTAGGGGTACCGCCCTTGATATTTGATCCAATAGTAGCTCACTTTTTGAGCTTTTTGAGGAACTGCTGTTGGATCAAATGTCAAGGGTGGTACTTCCACCGTACAAAGGCCTTATTGTTGTAAGCCCTTACACCGCGTAATTTCTCTAATTTCAAAACCAATGCATATAAGATGTTGTATAAATAATTTTTAGAGCTATCCAAAGAGGTTGTAAAGATTTTTTCGTGTCATTATTTTATCAATTCCAGGAAAGAATACTTGATTGTAAAACCTTCCCTAATGTAGTCTTTAACAAACTAAAAAAAGCTTTATTCAATTTCTTTAACATTTTAATTGGAAAATTCTAATAAAAATTTTATTTCGACCGGAGGGGAATCATAATGCCACTTCTTGGAACGGAAACAGATTCTGGCATTTCCCCCATAGATTCAGGGTCATCCCTATTTCTTTTTATTCTGATCCGCAAACCAAACAGTCCCCAATACAGATATAAATGAGAACTGGTTTGGGGGCTTGAGGGACCTCCCGAAATTGTGGATTACTCCAACCCTCAAGATACACAAAGTATACTGTTTCGTACCCGGATCGGTTCGTAACGTGATTGATCTTCTTTGAAGGAAGATCGGCCTCTTGACCCACTTCGAGGGAAGGGTCGTCCTCTTTTGTGCGCAAGACACAACTGGAATAAATTTCTACATACCTTATTATCATGATAATGGCTACTCTTATAGAATGAGAGCCCAACAATTACAATGCATAAAAATAGGGAAATGGGTAACACTTCTAACTGATCTAGATACATAGAGCTATGAGACTAAGCCACATAAGCTACACACAGCTGGACTCTTAAACGTTACAAGAAACATATCTTGCACACGTCTTTATTGACAGAAAATAAAGGAGAGTGATATGGGAACTAACTCCCCATATCACGCACATAACATATACAATCAATGGAGTGGAATGTGTAGAGAGGTTGGGCCCATATGGATGGACCATGGGTGAAAAATACGTTGATTGTATGATCAAATTGGGGCTGTTCTCCAAGGGGATAGAAACCCTTGGATAAGCTGTTCTAGGAATTGGCTACCCTGTTTGAGTAATTTTATCCTGAATAAACCACTGGGATGTTCATGTTCTCCAATTTGATCACTGTTACTATTCATATTTCCAAAACATCAAGGAATATCATCTCAAATTTTGCTTTTCAATGCATTTCCTAAGTAGTAAATAAAAGTCAAGTGCCTAAGAAAGTAACAAATACAGACATGAACATGTGTAGGAATCTAACAAACCTTTTACGTACTATTCAGTATTCACGGATGCGGGGTGCCGTGGCGGCAACCGGTGATGGAGGAGGTGGGCTTTCCCTTAGTGAACGCCAAAATTGCGATGAATGGACTACTTCCTTCTGTGTTCCTACATATGCAGCAAATACAGATATAAACATTGCTAGAAATCTAATAATCCTCTTAGGCAGTGTCTGTTTTGGATTTTGAGATTTTATTTCTAGTACAAAACTGACTATTTGGATTCAGAATTGTGTTTAGTTTTGAGTCCAATAATCAGTTTTGAACTCAAAATCAATTATCAAAATCTAAAACCAACAGGACCTTAGGGTAAACATTGCAAAAGCTAGCTAATGAAAGTTGGATCTTGATTCAGTCAACTGGGTAAAGGGAATAATCTGTTTGTTAAGAAGTAGCATTTTCTTCAGTTCATTTGTTCTGTTAAGGAGAAGTTAAAGGAGTCTATATAAAACATTTGGTGTCTGGATTGCCTTCAACTGACAAAAAAAAAACATATAAGCAATGCTTGCCTTCAACTGACAGAAAAAATATAGTATTTGATGTCCGGATTGCTTGATTGACTTGAATTTTTTGCCAGAGATCAAAAGGGAGGATAACAAATGGACAAATCAGATGAATCAAATATAGGCCCACTGTGCCAAAGTGGGTGCCCCTAATTGTATAGCAATGAAATCATTTCCTACTGAAGCATTCATCTGTATTGCAAAAATATTATATTGTATCAAGCTCAGAGAGACATATATTAGATTTCTTACCCATGAAAGCTATGATTTCGGTTAGCAGCACGAGAACCACCAAGAGGAGGAGAAGAGAGAAGAGAGAGACAGAGTATTTCATCATGTAAGATCTTGCTTTTATCAATTCAGACTGGTAAAGAAGAGGCCTGACCTTACCCTAATTATAGGAGTTCCTCTTGCTTTCTTTGCATCAGTAGTTGTTGAAGAACGGCAGCTTTGGAAAAGTTCATGTAGGGGTTTCTTATCATCATGACAAAGACCAAGAAGTGATGAGAATGGGCCCCAACTTATCATATGTAACATGTGAGTGGGGCTGTGCACCATGAGGATAGCAAGCCGGGGTTTGTTTTATCCTTGGATATATAGACTTGCAATCTTCTCTCCACACCGACATTTGTACTAGAGTTTTAATAAGGAGAATAAGGGGTTTATTATGAGTTCCCAAAAAATTCGTTAGAATCCGATCCAACATGAATTCATAGTGAAGTAAAAAATGGAGGTTCTCGGGAGATATAGAAATATACAACACTTCGATTCGATTTATTTTATTCTATTATAGATTTTCATCACTTTAATTTTGATTAAAAGGGAAGAAACCATGTAGTTGAAATAATTCACTCAGAACACCTTTTAAAGGACAATAAACAAGATTGACCCCTTGTTTGTTGGTGGAGTCCCAACAAAACAATCCGATTGATGGTAATCCCATACCATAAATTTCTATATCCGATTATTTCTCTTATTCTGACATCTTTATCCTTGGCCATGAACCTCCTTTGGATTTTGAATTCCCCCCACTCTTCTATTTTTGATCTGAATCGAAGAATACGAAAAGAAGGAAAAATAGATAGAAGTTGATGAGTGATAACTCGAAATCCAATTATGAAAGATTTTGCTGGACTGAAAAAGTGCAACATGTCTAAGGTTAGCATGTGCATCCTATACAAGGCTGCAGAAGAATCCCTAGAGCAGAGTTTTTATATGATGAAAGGCCTTAAAGTCCATTATTTTTCAAAAAGTACCATACTAGCCGCACTATAGGATGATCCAAATCGTTCATTAGATGGGCCACAACCTAAATATGTTGTGTCCCAAAAATCATTTCCAATGGTTCTAGAGGGACAGTACATTAGAGGGTTGATCCTAACCCTCAGGATCAACCTATGGAAATGATATAAGGGGCACAACCTATTTAGGTTTTGTCCCATCTTATGGACGGTTTGGATCATTCTATGGTGTGGGCCATACCATACTTTTTGAAAATAATGGCCCATAAGGCCTTTCATTGTATAAAAACTCAAGCAGGACCATGTCCTCCATTTCCCGCTCTCATTGATAGTCTGGAAGGATGGGATAATCCCTTTGGAGACTGGCACCCTATGCTATTTTGCGGCACATCTGGCAAGAAAAAAACCAGAGAAATTTTTAAGATGAAGAAAAAAATATCGACAAGATACTATGGGAGATCAAGATTGATCTCATAGCTTGGGCAAAAATTGAAGATATCTTGGCAACATACTCAGCGGCAGACTTTTTTGAGGAGCTAGCAGGCAATAGTTTGAGAGAAAAAAAAACACCAAAAAAATGCCCTACTCCTTGAAAGACTCGCCCTAGTGATCGGTTCAAAATCAATTTCAACAACAGTGCCAAAGGTAAACCGGGCTAGGCAAGGATTGAAGAGCTTATTCGAGATGCTGAGGGCAACATCCTAATTTGACATTCCAGCCCGGCTAGGATATGTGAGTAATGAGGTGGAAGCGCGAGCTATGGTTTTAAATTTTGGATTTCGGTCGGGATCGAAATTTAAAAATTTCAGCCAAAATTATAAGATTTTCACCGAAATTTCCACCGAAATCTCATTTTCGATTGAAGCTGAAACCGAAATTTAAAACCATGGCAAGAGCCTTATGGTATGGACTTATGTGGTTCGTCACCCATCTATTTGACCCCTTGATCATGGAGGGAGACTCTTCAAACGTCATAGCTTGGGTGAGTGAATCAGCTTCAGGTCCTTGGAAACTCTCAAACATCATTGACAAATTCGAGATTGTTGTAATGGACAGGCCAATGAGTTCACGAAAGCTGGAGTGGAGAAACAACATGTGGAGGAGATTCAACCTACTTTTGCTCAGTCACGCTAGGCTGTAATTTAGGAAGGATTTTTGTACTCCTATGTGTTTGTCATCTAGTGATGGGGGACACCTTGTCCCCATCATCCAATTGTATGGATGTTGATAATCAACAAAGTTACCTCTGTTCAAAAAAAAGGAGGAAGAAAATCAAATAATTCTAGAATTGGCTTGTCCACCCCTACTACGAGCGGTTCAATCTGCTTCACTATTGGCTGAGCATCTAGCTCAATGGTCCAGGCTTTGTTGTTCAACATAGAGGTCGGAGGTTCGTTCCCAACTTACCTACCAAAAAATTTTCAAAAAGCTAAAGAATGATAAAAGTATGTTTCTCCCCGATAAACCCTTTTTTTTTTTTTTTTTTTGCAGATTGGAGTGTGTTTGTTACACAGTCATAGACTACTGTTGCTTCATGGTCATCTAGATTCTAGATATAGGTTCGTTTCTTTTACTTCTGTGTGTGTGTATGGATGTTGCTTGAGACATGAGCAAGGAAATATTTCCCTGCAACCTGCGGATCACCGTGCTTCTTCTCATCATTCAAAGGGCTCTAATAATGTGATAATGCAATCTCCCTTTACTTATTTAGTGTATTCACCAATAAAGTACCATGCATATCAACACATTTGTTTTGATGTGGAGTGGGGAGGATCTAATCAAGCCTTTTCGCTTAATTTGGCTATGATTAAACCTTCTAACTTGCGTGTTCCTGCTCGTGAAATATTTTATTTCTAATATGATCTTATTAATTTGCGTCATGGTCGGTCTAAGCGACATGATGTAAAGTGGTTGCTTGCTTTGCTTTACTTTTTACTGAACAATAGATTGAGATCAATTTTGAAAACTCCTAACTTGATCTGGACTAGATTTCATTTGAGTCAATTTCATGTTGACTTGAAACTGGATGGAGCTCTCAATCACGTTTTTTCTTAGTTTAAAACGCTTGTGCTTTTGCCTGAGTTTTCCATTTTTTTTATTACTTGGTCTAGTGCCTTACTCTTTTGAATACTTGGTCGAGTTATTTGGGTTAAAAGAAAAAAAATAAATAGAAGTTACCATTTTAGCTCAACATGGAAACAGCCTCTCTACGAAGCAGGGGTAAGGCTGCGTACATCTAGCCCTCCCCAGACCCCGCAAAGGCGGGAGCCTCGTTCACTGGGCCGCCGTTTTTTTTTCTATTGCGCACCATTTCTATCATGTTTATATCAATGTTTGTAATGTAATATTCGTATATGTTGGCAAAGCAATTCTCTGTATAGCTTCCTGTGTTACATATGTGAAGGTTGTACTGCGTTTTTGCTTTTTTATTAATTTTTGCATTACTTAGAGAACTTCTGTTGTGTCCTGAATCCCGATTAATAATTGTTCATAATCATTAACATGCTTTCTATTGAAATATATATTATTTGTCTCAATGAATCACATTGGATTACAAACATATGATGAGTAAGGATGAGAACATTAATCAACTCCAAAATTATTTACAAGAGTGCATGAAGGAGCTGACAATTACAAAAGGGATACTGATGAAAGTATCATCAGAGAGAGATTTGATGTGGAAAGAAGTAAAGTAGTTCAGCGAGAAGAACATGTTGCTGAACTGTGAAGTGAATTCGTTTAAGACGAGAATCGAAGCCCTTGACAAAGAGATACTTATCAGGGGGGTCAGATCACAATTCTAAAAGACAGGCTCAGTAAAAAGCCTTTTGACATCCTCTTCAACCCGCATTTAATGAAAGAATTTACTTTAGATTGAACAACAGAGAACCATTCAAATGACTACAGAGAACCATTCAAATGGCCCACACCATAGGATGATCCAAACCGTCCATAAGATGGGACAAAACCTAAATGGGTTGTGCCCCAAATATCATTTCCATAGGGTGTGCCCCTAACCATCCAATCTATAGAGGGTTAGGATCAACCCACTAATGTCTTGTCCCTCTATAGATCGGAGGGTTAGGATCAACCTATGGAAATGATTTTTGGGACACAACTAGGGGTGTAAACGGATCGAATTCGGAGCGGATATGGCTATATACGAATTCGATTACAGTATAATACACTATCCGAATTTGGATTCGGATTCGGATTCGACGGATATTTAATATCTATTACCGAATTCGTATCCGTCGGATATTGTTCGAATTCGGATATTATCCGTATCCGTTTATCCGGTAAATTCAAATATTTTATTGCAGCACTTTATCTCTTTTCTCCTACTTACTCGAATGAATTTTCCAAACCCTAAAACTAGACCTCTACATTCTCTTCACAAAATTAACTCTCAAACCCTAAAATATATGAGATCCTTTTCTTCCTTTTAAAACAAAGGTAGAGAGAGTGAGAGAGAGAGAGGCGATGGGGATGGATGATAGTGTTGATAGTAGTCTTTGGGTTTTTTTTTTTTTTTTTTGTATATGATGGAATGGGTTTGGGTTATTTTGATGGAATGGGTTTGGGCTATTTTTGTTTTTATTTTTATTTTTCTAAAAAGAATATTCACTTTTCTTATAGAAACAAAAGATAGTGTGTCATTACTAAAAATAAATATTAATGATATTATTAATAATAAATAAAAAGGATTTACTTCTCGGATTCGGATGTTAAACGGATCGGATATACCATTTACCAGATTTGCATCCGCTAAGAGCCGGATATCTCGATTCGGATAATATCCGCTTGAAACGGATTCGGATAATATTCGCTTTAAACGGATTCGGATGCGGACGGTAATTGAATTTCCGAATATCCATTTACACCTCTGGACACAACATATTTAGGTTCTAATGAACGTTTGGATCATCCTATAGTTCGGCCTGTATGGTACTTTTTGAAAAATAATGGACCTTTAGGCCTTTCATCATATAAAAACTCTGGTTTAGGGATTCTTCTGCATACAAGGATGCACACGCTAACAGTAGACATTCTGCACTTTTTCAGTCCGTCGTTTTTCTTACAACTTGAGGCCTTCTTTTTTGCTGGTTTTCAATTTGCTCTTAAGCAATATTTTTATCCCAGTACAAATGTCAGTGTGGACTTAATAAATACTATTTTGTATCTAAAAGCATTTATGCAGATTACATAATGTAACTCTGACTAACCATGTTGCAAATTAGATCATATATATTAGAAATAAAATATTTCATGGGCAAGAACATGCAACAGTTGGAAAGGTGTAATCATTGCCAATCTGCAACAAATTTTTTTGTTGTAAGGCAAATCCGCAATGGAAGGGCAGATATAACCCTCATTGTAGGTTAAATACCTATGGATGATTATTTAGTTACATCACGAATGGTCATAGGTGAAAAGCTATCATGGTAGCTGGTTAGCCTTCGATTGAAAATCCGCAACGAACTTCCGTTGCATGGCAAATCCGCAATGGAAGGGCATGTATAACCCTCATTGTAGATTAAATCCCTATGGAGGATCGTATTATGATCGGAAACCACAATGATTTGTGCGGTGAAATCATGATGTATGATCGATAGGAAAGTTAGCCTTTGATAGGTATGAAGCAACGAATGGGGAAATAACCTTCGTTAGGGATTCAAAGAGTAACAAATGGGCAGACAACCTTCGTTGGTGGATCCATAGGACAATGAATGGACAAACAACCTTCATTGGAAGAAAATTACCTGATATAAGATTAGGTTATCATCTGCTCTAAGTCAGATAGCTGTGACGAATGGGTAAATAACCTTCGTCGTAAGATAATTTCCCTACATCATCTGCATAAACATATTTCATGCATTGTTTTCTATCTATATATGTATTTATTTTTTAATAAAATAATTTTTCGCACTCTTTTCGTCGCATGCAAGAGCACGTGCATTAATGGGAAATGGTGTCGATGTTCTGTGATGTCAGTTTATGACTTGGCGTAGGGGGCATCGTTAGGTGGATCCTACCTAAGGATGAGAACAGGTGAGACAATGGCAAGGTGGGAGATGTAACTGAATGACCGGTATTGTGACCGTTTAGAATGGTAGGAGTGGGAAGGGACATCGTCAAGGGCTATGTTGAATGGTCATGATGGATGGTCACATGGAAGTTCTATAAGAATAACCCTTCTCTCCTCTCTGAGGCATTCAATCGAACATCTAGTTCCTGCCATTGTCACACAACACAACGATCTCTTATTGGAAGGTATCAACAGCACTCTCTCTCACCATTTCTTTAATTTTATTTGCATTTTTCATCCTCTGTAACCATCAGAAACAAGCATAGAAGAAAACAAAACCAACAACACAACAAACTACACCATACACGATTAATGATTAGGGGAAAGAAAATAAAAAATCTGTAACTATCCTTATCAACAACTCTAGATCTAACCATGGTTTTAAATTTCGGTTTCGGTCCCAATTTCGGCCTTGTCCGAAACTGAAATTTCGGCCGAAATCCGAACCGAACTGAAAAATTGAGGAAAAGACGCCGATTCTGTGTCATTATCAAATCTAAGGTGAGTTAATATCATTTGCAAAGAGAAGATGGGTGATTTAAACAAGAGAGGTGTGTCTCTGTTGATGATTAATTGATTACCTGAACGTAGTCTTACTAGTGGTAAGCATATATCGAGGCAATTTGGCTATAGACATGGATATGTTGTCCCCAACACAAATGAAATTATAGTGGATTTCTAGCTATCTAAGGCTTTTATTTTATTTTTTTCCTTCTCACATGTGTTGAGCTATTACTTGTAAGTTTTGTGTTGGAAACTTCATCTCTTTGTTGCACAATATAATTGGCCCGAGTGATTTCACCTCCCCTTGTAATTTGAACAAGCTAGGGTTAGTATGGTTTACAATATGGCTTTTTTTGGGTTAGGAACTTTCACGAGTCCCTCGCCTCCTTACCATCTAACATGAATGGCTTCAAAAGCGGAATTTACAGACTTATCCTTTTTGTTGAATGACATAAATACCCTTCTTTACAAAGTTATCTAATTTTCTAGAATTAAAATGCGTACTAATTTTACCAGTCCAGATAAAAGAAAATGAATTTTTTAACATTTGGCACTTTTTGATATGATTACGAGGGAATTAGAAATTAGTTTCATTTAAAAGAAAATGAACCCACTGATCTTGCAACTAAGATCTCCATTCGGTCCAGATCACTAAGCAGATCAACGGTCTAGATTGAGTCATGGTCATTTCTGTTCATCAAGATGAGATCATTTTGCTAGTAAATCTATAGTGGTAGGGCCTTGTTTATTTTATAGATAAACCTTTTTTTTGGGGATAGATAAACGTATTTAACTACTTCATTTGGATTTGTACTGGATAAACCGTTAACCGAACCCAAATCGAACCGGTCAAAATCGGTTCGGTTTGGTTCAGTTATACCCCCGATCGGTTTGGTTACGGTTTGGATTTTCTCCAAACCGATGTGATTGGTTCGGTTAAAAAAAACACCATAAACCAAACCAGACCGAACCATGTGCAGCCCCAGCATTAGCTCCGTTTGGTTGCCATAATCTTTTTGGTTCTTGGGACTTTTGTGGAATTTCCGCAGGAAACCCACGTTTGGTTGCTGGGCCCAAATAATCCCAGGAACCAAAATAACCCCACACGAAACCCTACCCTGGAAAAAAAATACTCCCAGGAACCAAAATGATCACATAAACCAAAAATAAGCTTTGGGAAGAATTTTTTTCTTCCCAACAGTTCAAGAGCACGTGCATTAATTGGAACTGGTGTCGATGTTCTGTGATGTCAGTTTATGACTTGGCGTAGGGGTAGGGGGCATCGTTAGGTGGATCCTACGTAAGGATGAGAACAGGTGAGACAATGGCAAGGTGGGAGATGTAACTGAATGACCGTTCAGAATGGTAGGAGTGGGAAGGGACATCATCAAGGGCTATGTTGAATGGTCATGATGGATGGTCACATGGAAGTTCTATAAGAATAACCCTTCCCTCCTCTCTGAGGCATTCAATCGAGCATCTAGTTCCTGCCATTATCACACAACACAACGATCTCTTATTGGAAGGTATCAACAGCACTCTCTCTCACCATTTCTTTAATTTTATTTGCATTTTTCATCCTCTGTAACCATCAGAAACAAGCATAGAAGACAACAAAACCAACAACACAACAAACTACACCATACACGAATGAATGAATAATGATTAGGGGAAAGAAAATAAAAAATCTGTAACTATCCTTATCAAGAACTCTAGATCTAAGTATCTAACCATCCGTATCTTTATCGACGATGTTGGCCGTTCTCCTGACGTACTGAAAACGAACTAGGAAACCCTCAACTCGATCATGGATCTCCTTGATCAAATTTGCAAACCGGGGGTTCTCCCAGGTCCCATCCATCCATCCACCTAGTAACATCTAAATTGACTCTTTTTCTTCTTCTTTTTTTCCCCAACCCCCACCTCTTAGTGGATGAACATATCCTTTTACCAATGAGCTAGAGGCTCAACCCCAGCATCTAAATGGGCTTTGTCTAGCATAATGTCAGTGGAATGATTTTTATGTGGATGGTCACCTCTAGAGCTACTCACCTACTCATGTATGTAGGTAGCTAAGCCAATTGCATCGAGCATAGTTTTAGGATATTTTATATTCGAGAGTAACTACTTTTTTATTTTCTTTTAATTATTTTCTAAACCAAAAGTAAGAGGGGGTCATAAGCTGAAGGTCACTCACGCAAAAAACCAGCCGCAGGGCATCTCAATGGATTCATTCAACCACTGAATTTGTAATTTCATTATTTTTTGGACTTTTCAGTTCTATTGTAAATGAAATTGGGTGACCTGGATCCAATGGGTTGCCCTTCACTTTAACATCCCTTCAAAAGTAATGAGTATATATTAGGACTGCACAAAAAACCGGCCAAACCGATAAACCGAACCGAACCGGGCCTTTTGGTTAGGTTTGGTTCGTTTTTTCTCGGTATTGGTTCGGTCACGGTTTAGAATTTTACCGAACCGAACCGGGCCTTTTGGTTAGGTTTGGTTCGTTTTTTCTCGGTATTGGTTCGGTCACGGTTTAGAATTTTACCGAACCGATCCCATTGGTTCGGTTCATGGTTTTAGAGTTTTAATCCGAAAATTAACCGAACCGAACTGAGAAATGGAGGAAAAGACGAACCGATATTGTGTCATTATCAAATCTAAGGTGAGTTAATATCATTTGCAAAGAGAAGATGGGTGATTTAAACAAGGGAGATGTGTCTATACCAATTTCATGTATTCAAAAGGCGAGTTAATATCTGTTGATGATTAATTGATTACCTGAACGTAGTCTACTAGTGGTAAGCATATATCGAGGCAATTTGGCTATAGACATGGATATGTTGTCCCCAACACAAATGAAATTATAATGGATTTCTAGCTATCTGAGGCTTTTATTTTATTTTTTTCCTTCTCACATGTGTTGAGCTATTACTTGTAAGTTTTGTGTTGGAAACTTCATCTCTTTGTTGCACAATATAATTGGCCGGAGTGATTTCATCTCCCCTTGTAATTTGAACAAGCTAGGGTTAGTATGGTTTACAATATGGCTTTTTGGGTTAGTAACTTTCACGAGTCCCTCGCCTCCTTACCATCTAACATGAATGCCCTCAAAAGCGGAATTTACAGACTTATCCTTTTTGTTGAATGACATAAATACCCTTCTTTACAAAGTTATCTAATTTTCTAGAATTAAAATGCGTACCAATTTTACCAGTCCAGATAAAAGAAAATGAATTTTTTAACATTTGGCACTTTTTGATATGATTACGAGGGAATTAGAAATTAGTTTCATTTAAAAGAAAATGAACCCACTGATGTTGCAACTAAGATCTCCATTCGGTCCAGATCACTAAGCAGATCAACAGTCTAGATTGAGTCATGGTCATTTCTGTTCATCAGGATGAGATCATTTTGCTAGTAAATCTATAGTGATAGGGCCTTGTTTATTTTATAGATAAACCTTTTTTTTTTTTTTGGATAGATAAACGTATTTAACTACTTCATTTGGATTTGTACTGGATAAACCGTTAATCGAACCCGAATCGAACCGGTCAAAATCGGTTCGGTTTGGTTCGGTTATACCCCCGATCGGTTTGGTTACGGTTTGGATTTTCTCCAACCTGATGTGATTGGTTCGGTTCAAAAAAACACCATAAACCGAACCGGACCGAACCATGTGCAGCCCTAGTATATATTATCAAAATAGGGCTGTAGTGCAGCTCCGTTTGGTTGCTGGAATTTTTTGGTTCTTCGGACTTTTGTGGAATTTCCGCAGGAAACCCACGTTTGGTTGCTGGGCCCAAAATAATCCCAGGAACCAAAATAACCCCACACGAAACCCTACCCTGAAAAAAAAAATACTCCCAGGAACCAAAATGATCACAGAAACCAAAAATAAGCTTTGGGAATAATTTTTTTCTTCCCAACAGTTCAAGCAACCAAACTAATGGGATTTTTATTTTACCGGGATTTTTATTTTACCAGGTACTTCCAGGGAGTTTTTTTTCCCACCAATCTCCCAGGAAGTTTTTTGTTCCACAAAAATCCCAAGAACCAAAAAAATTCTGGCAACCAAACGGCTGCTGTTCTAGGAATTGGCCCCCTTGTTTGAATAATTTTATTTTGAAAAAACCTGTGGGATGTTCTCCTTTTGGTCACTGCTACTATAAAATGCCTGGAGAATTCCAAAACATCAAGCAGTAATATCATCTCAATTTTTGTTTTTCATTTCATTTCCTTAAATTGTAGCAAATACAAATTGTTAGGTCTAAAATCGGTAACAGGTTATGGTAGGGCCGGAAGGGCTGATTTGACAAGCCACGGCTAGAGTGCTGGTGGAGTCCTACGCTGCACAAGGGCACAGACAAGAAGACAAAGGGTCAGAAAACCGACCCGGAGTGGTGCTCCGGACGGACGCTTCGACACTCAAGTCAGTATAAGCAGGAGTGCAGAGCAATGTCAGAGCAAAACACTAAGGGTCTTAGATTTTGTCAGAACCCTCACCACGTGTCAACAGCCGGTTGGTCGTATATTTTGGACCCCATCACAAATCAAGTGCCTAAGAAAGGGCTAGGCTCCCTCTCTATGTGAAGGCCAAATTTGCCATGAACAGAATACTTATTTCAGTGCTCCTTCGTAAGCAAGGAATGTAGACATGAACAGAATTAGGAAGCTAATAATCCTTTTTAGGTACCATTCAACCATGGCTGAAGTGTTTCGCAGGGACTGGTGATGGAGGAAATAGTCTGCTTTCCCTTACTGAACGCCAAATTCGCCATGAATGTAACTGTTGCTTTGGTGATCCTACATGTGCAGCAAATGCAGATATAAACATCTCTAGACATCTAATAATCCTCTTACGCCATGTATGTTTTGGATTTTGAAAGTTGATTTCGAGTCCAAAACCGACTATTTGGACTCAGATTTCAATTAGTTTTGAGTCCAATTATCATTTTTGAACTCAAAATCAATTATCAAAATTTAAAACGAACAGGGCCATAGGGTAAAGAATTGTAAAAGCTAATGAAAGTTGGATCTTGATTTATGAACTAGGAAAAGAGTAGTCTGTTTGCTTAGTAGTATCATTTTCTTCAGTTCATTTGTTCTGTTAAGGGGAAGTCAAAAGGACGTCGTTTGTATAAAACATTTGGGTTGCAGAGGAATGCTTCAATACGGGCATGTGTTGCTGCCAAAATCCACCGTCAATAATGCCCGGCAATCCACGACAGGTAAACACAAGGGAAAATTCAAGGTCTTGCACAAATAAGATGGAGAAAATATCCATACCAAACAACCGTGACCGCAATGGGAGCACAAGGAAATAAAAGCACAAAGCAACCACAAGACAAGAATATATAGAAAAGAATATACGTGATTCACTACAATGGGCTACATCCATAGACAAGGCAACCACAAGACGAGAACACTCTTTTCTTAGAAAGAACACTAACTTATACTTAGGATCAAGCGCACAACTAAAGATAAAGGCCCTCTTCAGTTGACTACACATTCCTTGAATGCCCCATCATAAAGAAGTTAATCCCAAACTTGGGAAATGTGGTGATTTCATATCACCAATCCAACAGCATGAACCCATCGTAATACAAGGAGGGTCCCACCTTTGATTGATCTGAACCATCCGCTTGATAGACCTTGCTTTGGATCTCCTGTGGCCCAAAATCAACTTTATTTTTGTCGTTGATTCAGATCAATCAGATACTGGCCCACCATGCCATAATGGGTGCCCTCATTGTATGGCAATGAATTCATGTCATTCATCTGTATTGCAAAAAATGTTAATTTGTAGCAAGCTCAGTGATTAATATATTAGATTTCTTACCCGTGAAAGCCATGGATTCTGTTAGCAGCAAAACAACCACCAGTAGGAGGAGAAGAGAAGAGAGAAAGACTGAGTATTTCATCACGTAAGATCTGGCTTTTATCGATTCAGATGGGTAAGGAGGAGGCCTGACCTTACCATATTTATAGGGGTGTTTTGCTTTCTTTGAATTAGTATTTGATCAACAAAGGCAGCTTCGGAAAAGTCCATGTATGAGTTTCTTATCACCGTTAAAACAAAGACCAAGCAAGTAATGACAATGGGCCCCAACTGACCAGACTTGCTTAGTTGCTTGACTATTTAATGTGGGGAAATAATATCACCACTACCGTATTTTGATGACCACACTCCTCACTTTATTAAAAAGTACGGTATGGCCCGCACCATAGGACGATTCAAACCGTCAATTAGATGGGCCACAGCCTAGATAGGTTGTGCCCCAAAAATCATTTCCATAGGTTGATCCCAACCCTCCGATGTATAGATGGTTAGGATCAACCCTCTAATATTCAGTCCCTCTATAGATCAGAGGGTTAGGATCAACCTATGGAAATGATTTTTGGGGCACAACCAATCTAGGCTGTGGCCCATCTAATGGACGGTTTGGATCATCCTATGGTGCGGGCCATACCGTACTTTTTAATAAAGTGAGGAGTTTGATCATCAAAATACGGTAGTGGTGATATCATTTCCCTTTAATATGTGATTGGGCTCTTCCCCATGGGAATAGTAAGTCCGCCTTCTTATCACCATCTAATCTTAACGAGTCCAAGACAATACAGTCATATAAAGACTTTAAGGTGTAGGATCTCGACATTGGAGTATAACATTCATATTTTAATGACATGAAATTCTAAGTTTCAATTGCTCTGTGCTTTTTCATACAATCCATTTTCAAGTTTTCAAATGACTCGATGGTCAATGCCGTAATCGGCAATTCTTGCATTTTTTTGGCAACATTTCTACACAGATTTTCTTTCTTATTATCTTTAGGATTTTAAGGCCCTGTCTGTTTTTCATTTTGATAACCGATTGTGAGTCCAGGACTGATCTTTGGACTCAAAATTACATCTAGGCCTTGTCTGTTTTGAATTTTGATAACAAGTCCAAACTGATTAGGGAAATGATATCCCCCTGACGATAAAATCTCTCCCTTTAACGTTATTCGTTAAGTTTTTGAAGGCAAATAAAAACATTGAAGGGGGTGAATTTATCCTCAAGCAGGATTATTGGACTCACAATCGGTTCTTAAAATCCAAAACAAACAGGGCCTAAGTGAAACTGTACTTTATTCTTTAGAAGCCCTGCAAACAATGACTTAGAAGTTCCAGCTGCTTACCCTTTGGACTCTCAATATTTTTCCATAAATTTGGGTGGCCAAAAGTGGAAGTTTCGATTGTCTAATTGAGTGTGATTTTTCTCTCTGAAATCTCCATGGACAAACAAACTAAATCCTGCCGAATTCATGCAGATGAGCCAATTGTAACGTCTCAAATTGATGAATCTCATTCATAATATCATTCCACAACATCAAAAGTAGTAAGAAGAATCCCACTATGATTTGTAGACACAGACACAAGTGTCGCATTTCGATACGGACACGGAGTGTCAGACACGGCAAACCCCCAAAATTTAGAAATAGAGACACGGCTAAATCATAAATAGGAGCACAGAAAGCCAATAGGATACAATAAATATAATATTGGAATAAGAGTTTGTTTAGGGTTTTGGGTTTAGGAGAGGGGATATAACATCAAATATATGTTAAAGAAGAGTTAAAAGAAGCGTTTATAATATAAGAGTTAATGATAAAAGAGGTAAACACAATATTCAATAATAAAACATAATGTCACACTTAACACGGTACAAAAAATGTGTTAACACACCTACATTAAGTCTTTGACACTTCCATTAGTACATTACAAGTGTCTAAAGGAGTGTCGAAACATGTGGACACAGGAGCCGTGTCTACAAAAAATATTGCTGACACCCGACACTTGTGCCAGCAATAACTTTAAAGTGTCGGCTAAATCATAGGAATCCCCGTAACTCGAGCTTCTAATTAAGCACAGATTTACAACTAACAATATAATAACCTGGCTTACCTTTGACAATTGAGAGATCGGGAACTAGCCTGAGGCTACGGAGCTAAAATACGACTCCTCTGGGGTTGAATATTTCAAGCTGTAATTTCTTTTGTTTGAATTTCTGGTTGGGTCTGCTTAACCCCAAATTACCGATAAAAAAAAAAAAAAAAAAAAAAGCACTCAATTTTGTGTTATTTTAACTGAAAATTTATTATGCGTGGCACAAACCACCCTTATTTCATTTTATTTTTTTTGTTAAAAGTATACTCAGCATTTTTATCATAATTGGGCCGGCTAACATACAAATAGTGTATCTGATCTCATCAAGATATTTTTAGAAAAATCTGCACAAGAATCAAGCAGGAAAACTCTTGCCTACTATGTGCATTATACTACGGCACAAAGTAAACACATTGTGGACACTCAAGCATACTCCTTGGTTATGATTCGGTTATTAAAGATTTTAACTCTTCCCTGAATGCAGGAACTTTGTCCTCTCTTACAATCATGGCTAGTCCAGTTAACCTGTAACTCCTTATCTCATGAGAGGCCGACTGTTGGGTGGGCAGGGGAAAAGTGAATGACCATGAACTGAGCTTATGAAAAATTTCATCTTCTAGCCTAATATATATAACTTCTCGAGGATCCGTTCCTTGGGTCATTTTTTCTCCCGTAAATTTTTGTGATGAGCAGATAAAACTTAAAGCGGAAGGATTCCCGAAGCTCCTGAGTTGGCTCATCTTCTTTTGCCCACAAGACTTCATCAAAGAGGGAATCATGTAGAGGAGGTAAAAGCTGAGGAGGAAAGTTCACCACACGTTGAGATACCAAGAGACCCACTTCTTGTGCTTGTTCTCCCAACAGTAACTTTAGGCCATCTGTGACATCTCTCTCCCTGCAAACTTGATTAAGAAACTCCTTAAGATCCCAAATGCATTGATGATCTTTGTATCGACCTAGGTTAAGGGCAGTCATGACAGAACATAGCCCATTATCTTCCTCGTCATCTATCTTAATAACTGTCCCGACTGTCGTCTGTCCCTAAATCAACAAAACCACTCAAATCCAAGTGCTTATCATCAAGATACGACTGAAGTGAAATCTTCACTCCGGGTGTGGGTTCAAAGAAAGCGAAATCCGCCTGGATGATACCTTCCTCCTCTTCCTCATCAGAAGACTTGAACCGTTTGGTCCTCTTCTTCAAAGTGTGGCCAACCAATATCTTGCCTTCGACAACTGCCATCTCGACGTCTTCCATGGTGATTAGATCCTTTTGCCCAGCTTCCTTTTGTTCCTGAAAAAAGCAAAAAATGCATAGGTTTTCATTGCTTAGTGGATATCGAGCATTGTCTACCCTCTTATTTGACTATGGATATGGATCTGGGGTAGTTCTAAGTAATCCTTCCTGTTCTAACTCTTCTCTTTCTCTCTGCTTTGACTATGGGGATACCATGCCCATTACGGGATACGATGTGTCAAAGAGCAGATGCTGTCCATCTTCGGAGGAAGGATTTACTGCTGAGACCTGATAAGCATGTTGAGGGTTGTTCGTGTGGACTGCCAAACTAGATAGTAGCATGATCGAAGCCCAGATTGAGTGATTGCTCGAACGGGGTACCGTGACGTGAATAGGTCCACCTCATTTCGTTTTCATTCTTGTAAAGTCGTTCTTCTTGTGAACATATTGCCTAAAACAATGATATGTAGGATGACAGGTGTCATGACAAGAGAAAAGGAAAACAATTTTAGAAGAACTCTGAGAATTCTCATATGGGTAAACGACCAACATAACACTATACGGGTATAAAATTTAAGGAAACTTTAAATATGTTAAGAATGATCGCCGACTCTTGCATAGACAAAGGGTTTGGACGCACACAGCTGGAAGAGTTGGGCTGGTGCATGTAGTGACGGACTCACGCGGGCCAGCAATACCTCATGTAAGAATGAGATGGAAACCTTGGGTTCACTGGTCACTTTCTGGGAATTTAGGAGCATAAAACGAGTTCGAATTTTATAAAATCAGTAGCATGCATTCCCAAATCAGTATAAACATAACATAATAATCAAAACTCAGCTAAGGTTTTCAAAGAAATTCTAATGTTTAGAGTTCATTCAACAAAAGAAATTAGTTCATCCCAAACACGTTCCAGACAGTAATCCCAAAAGATAACAGCTAATGAATAAAATCATATCTTAATTCAAATTTGTCATAGAAATCATATCTATAAAAAAAAATCATGGCCCAAAAAATATACTAACGGGATATGGGAGCAATGGTGGGTGGATGGATGGATCGGTGTAGGTAATTAAGTGACAAGGGTTATGGAATGATTAGGTAAGAGTTGTAAGAGTGGTGAGAAAGGTTTCGAGGGGAAGATGTGTCGGGAATATATGCCTTGATCGTCTGTTGCAAGATAACTCCGAGAGACAAACGAGAGAGTGCTAGAGGGAAAGAATGACCGATCTCAGCCAAGACAAGGAGAAATGAAGGAAAGAATAATCAAGATAAAAAAAAAAAAAAAAGATCACGATCAAAGAGATCAAAAATCAAGAAACGATCAAGATTACGAAGAGAAAAGAAGATCAAGATCTAGAAAATAACAAGATCCAACAAAGATCAAGATCAAGAAAAGAAAAGGGGATCAAGATCGAAGAAAGGTCAAGATCAAGAAAAGGGAAAAAGAAGATAAAGGAGGAGAAAGATAAGGGAAAATAGGGGGAATGGTTTATAAACCCAACCGGAAAGGGTGAAGTGAAAACTGAAAAGAGGAGAAAATGAATGTAGGGGTGTCAGAAAGGAGAGGAGGGGAGGTGAAAAGGAGGGAAGGGAAGGGGGAGAATACCTTGTGGCGAGGAGCTCCTTGAGCTTTCTTCAAAACATCCAAAAATTCTTCTAGGTCTTTTAAATAGGGGCCGAAGGGTTCTTTGCCAAGGTTCGCACTTACTAAAACCAAACTAAAAATAATAAGTCCGAACTTACTAAAAAATTGTATGTTGTACTTACTAAAAAATAATAAGTTCATATTTTGAATTACTGATATGTTTGGGCTTTTGTAATGGGCCATGAGTAATGGGTAATGGACCATAGGCTGATGTAGACATCCCTCACATCTAGGTTAAATAAATGTCACTAAATTTAAAGAAAATTCACCATAAAAGAATAAAATAATGCAAGTCCAATATAAAACAACTGAATCTACTGAGTAAGACTGTTGAATTACATTAGTGTGTATGCTTTCAAGAAGCATTCATATAGGAAACATCTTTTAGAGTTTGTATTTTAATAAGAAATTGTGTTTATTTTTGCTTTTACCCTTGAATTTTAATTAGCTTAAAAGCCGTCATTAAAGAGAGTTTTAATTGTGTTAAGAGAAGTGCTATACATTTATTAGAGCTACCCTTCGAAAGAAGTATATATATATATATATATATATATATATATATATATATATATATATATATATAGAGAGAGAGAGAGAGAGAGAGAGAGAGAGAGAGAGAGAGGTTGTAGGATTTAGGTTATGCAAAAGAGGAGAGTAAGTATTGAAGTCCCCGGAGAAAATGGTATAGGTGAAGAAGAGCTAAAGTTTTTGCTATTGTTTTTGGCCTTTGAGGGGTTCTTGTACAAGTGAAGAAGTATTCGAATGAACGTGAAGAAGCATTCGAATAAACGTGAAGAAGGATTTAAATAAAGATATTTTCTTCATTCTCTGCTCTTCGTTTTCTTCTACTAATTTTGGGTTGTTTGTTGTGAGTGCACTAAGAGTGGTCGTACTTGCACTTTTCATTAATGATTCAAGAACGAACAATATGGGTCTCCACACTTGTACGTTTCTTGAGAGAAAATATTGAGAGTCCGCACTCATATGTTCTCGCATGTACAAAACTTGTGAGTTTGATTGGTCTTCGTGATGTTGAACTTAACAAGTGTGGTATCAGAGCGAGAATGATTCTTTAGGAGAAGTAGTGCTCAAATCATGTACACCGATCCAATATTCTAGGAGTAGTCAATCATGAATGTACATTGTTAAAGAAGATTATTCTTAAAAAAGATTGTAGGCTACGAGAGTTTCTCGTTGTCAAGGAAACTAAACCACTCCAACTACGAGCTTTGGAGTCGAAGATGGAGTCATATCCTTAGAAGCACGAAGCGGGGGCGGAGGCGGGAGCGGGGGTGGGGAAGCGTGTGGCCTAGAAGAGTCTTAAGTTTGGGAGCGCCATGGAAGTGTATGTGTAATATTTTCTTTATATATCTTCCAAAATTCAAGTACATCAAAAAATAATAGTTTCTAACCATTTTCATATGTATCTTTCAAAATTTAAGTACATCAAAAAGTAATAACTTCTATCCATCTTCATTTACGTGCACTCGTTCCTCTTGCCTTCTGAAGATGCACAAACCTTTGTGCTTGCTCCAATGAAGTACTTTGAAGAGTTTGAGGAGTTTCATGCAAGGAGGTTGGTGATGGTGAGACTTATAGAGTAATAAAAGTAGGCTAGGAGCATCATGGAAGCAGTTCTCATCTCTTTGGGGTTGCGCTCCGTGAAAGCTCCTTCCTGGAGCACCGAATCGAGGTTCTAAGGTGGGAACGGGACCCCAAGGGAAGATTCCTGCTTCTAAGGTCATATCGACAAGGACAACAATTGAGGGAAGCACTGTGTAGATAAATTAGAAAGTCTACTCATTAGCCACAAGATGATGTTGAGGACAAGGAGGAGGCCTTGTTCTCAAAGGACTCCTTAAGGGAAATCAATTCCATCGTTGATTGAACTGCATGAAGGGTTCAAAAAATAGGGTAGATTCAAGAAATTGCAAGAAGGGCGTATTATTGGAAACTACATGTTTGGAAATTACACGTTTGGCATATGCCAGTAATAGAAGCACCAATATTGGGAAGCCTTCTATTGAACCGTGTGATATTGGCAGCAACATTGTGGAAAGTTCAACCACATTGGAAACAATCACAACTGAAGCCTTTGGTATAAGAAAGCTGTCTTGTCTTGTACAAAAAAGATATCTTGTGTGCCACATATATTTAGAAGTTGATATGTTTTCATTTATTTGTTTCTTTATTAATCCCATAATTTAGGGATTTGATTTACTCTTGTAATATGTATATATACACACCTTATGTGAATGGAAAAGATATATACAATTCATATTTCTTCCCTTCCTTAGAGTAGTTTTACATTCTTGTTTTCTTCATGGTAACAGAGCTATAGGAAGATCAATTATCCTTTTCTCGTAACCCTATGTTCTTCAAGTCTTCTTTTCTTCCCTCTTTTCTTCGTAGCATTTATCATGGCAGAAAACAACACCATTTTTTCTGCCACCACCAAAGAATCTCATGGTGGGAACTCTGCTTCCGTCGTTGATTCCGCTCCTGCCATTAACTTCAATGATCCCTTCTATCTCCACCCCTCTGATAATCCTAGAAATGTTCTTGTTTCGAACCTTCTCAATGGTCGTGTGCCATGTCTATTGCACTTACGGTGAAGAGCAAGATTGGTTTTGTCGATGGCACCTACACAAAACCAACATCTTCGGATCCCTCTTTCACATCCTGGACTCGATGCAACGCCATGGTTCTCTCTTCACTTATCAATGCCATTACTCGTGATCTAGCTGATACCATTATCTACTCCGACGTTGCTTCCGACGTTTGGCAAGAACTCCATGACCGGTTTTCTCAAGGAAATGTTGCGAAAATCTTCCAGCTGTGACGCACTCTCATTACCCTGCAGCACGACTAGCAATCCATTCTCTCATATTTTAACCGGCTGAAAGCTTTATGGGACGAGCTCTCCTCCTACACCACCCTTCCCACTTGTTCGTGTGGTGCAATGAAAGTTGTCGCTGATCTATATCTACAAGAACGCCTTAGACAATTTTTGACGGGATTAAATGATTCCTTTGCTACCATAAGAAGTCAAATTCTCATGATGGATCCTTTCCCTACAGTTGCAAAGGCCTATTCTCTACTCCTTCAAGAAGAGCACCAACGTGCTCTACAAATTCCTCCCCATCCTCACACTATTGCTCCCTCGTCCCCACACCCTACACCACCATCTAGTTCCCCACCATCACCACGCCAACTAAGTTCACCTCCTCCTATTGTTGATTCCCATGTTCATGATGTTCCTCCTACCTTATATCGTTCCCAACGTACTCACATCCAACCTAGGTATCTGGCAGATTATGAATGTTCCACTGCAATCACTGACCACTCTACCTCATCTTGTTCAGGTACGGCATTTCCTCTTTCTAACTTCTTACGTTATGAAAAAATTTCACCCTCTCACTTTGGAGAGAGATGCCATGGCCGCTGAAATTAAGGCATTGGAGGATAACCATACGTGGACCTTAGATACCCTTCCCCTAACAAACAAGCCATAGGCTGCAAGTGGGTATATAAGATCAAGTATTGGGCAGATGGAAGCATTGAACGCTACAAAGCACACTTAGTAGCTAAAGGATACACACAACAGGAAGGCTTAGATTATCATGAAACATTCGTCCCAGTGGCCAAACTAGTCACTGTCCGTTCTCTTTTAGCCGTTGCCGCCAATAAAGGATGGCCTCTGCATCAAGTTGATGTCAATAATGCCTTTCTTCATAGCGATCTCCATGAGGAAGTGTATATGAAGCTTCCGCCGGTTTTTTCTCGTAAGGGGGAGTATCGTGTTTGCAAACTCAATAAATCCTTATACGGCTCAAACAGGCCTCGAGAAATTGGTTTGCTAAATTATCCAATGCCTTGCACGAAGCGAGATATTGCCAATCCAAAGCTGATTATTCTTTGTTCTCCAAAGTCAAAGGTTCAAGTCACACATTCGTTTTGGTGTATGTTGACGACATTGTTCTCATAGGAAACAATATTGCTGCCACTGCTGACCTCAAATCATTCCTTCACACCAAATTTAATTTAAAGGATCTTGGTGCGTTAAAATATTTTTTAGGCATTGAGGTTGCTACGAAGGGTATTTCTCTCAATCAACGAAAGTACACATTAGAAATTTTAGCTGATGCTGGTTATCTTGGGGCACGTACATGTGACTTTTCGATGGAGCAAAACTTGACTTTGAATGCGACTAATGGAGAACTTCTTTCTGATCCCTCTTCTTATAGACGGTTAGTTGGCAGGCTTATTTACCTAACCTTATTGAGCCAATACATTCACATGCCCTGCCAACCTCATCTTGATGCTGCTGCACGTGTTTTGCGCTACTTGAAGAACTCTCCCGGAAAAGGTATTTTCTTCCTTTCTAATGGCACTCTCCAACTCACAGCCTACTGTGATGCTGATTGGGGGAGATGTCCAGACACCCGTCGTTCTACTACTGGGTTCTGTATTTTCCTTGGTGACAGCCCAATCTCTTGGAAGACAAAAAAACAACATGTAGTTTCACGTTCCTCAGCTGAAGCATAGTATCGATCAATGGCCTCTACTACCTGCGAATTATCTTGGGTTCGTTATTTGTTGCATGACTTAGGGGTACCTCATCCGCAGCAATCGATTCTTCATTGTGACAACCAAGTTGCTTTACATATCGCTGCCAACCCTGTGTTTCATGAACGAACCAAACATATTGAAATTGATTATCATCTCGTCCGTGAAAAAATTCAGTCTCGACAGCTCCAAACCGAATTCACTCCTTCTAATCTATAACGGGCCGATGTTTTTACTAAGCCACTTGGAAAGGACCATCTTCATCGCCTGATTCAAAAGCTGGGCATGATTGACATCCATGCACCACCTTGAGGGGGAGTATTATATTGGAAACTTTAGGTTTGGAAATTACATGTTTGGCATATGCCAATAATAGAAGCGCCAATATTGGGAAGCCTTCTATTGAACCGTGTGATATTGGCAGCAACATTGTGGAAAGGTCAACCACATTGGAAACAATCACAATGGAAGGCTTTGGTATAAGAAAGATGTCTTGTCTTGTACAGAAAGATATCTTGTGCGCCATATCTATTTAGAAGTTGATATGTTTTCATTTATTTGTTTCTTTATTAATCCCATAATTTAGGGATTTGATTTACTCTTGTAATTTGTATATATATACACACCTTATGTGAATGGAAAAGATATATATGATTCATATTTCTTCCCTTCCTTACGGTAGTTTTACATTCTTGTTTTATTCACAATGTGGAGGCTTCCCAATATTGACACTTCTATTATTGGCTTATGCTAAACGTGTAATTTCCAAACCTATAGTTTCCAATAATAGGGCGACAAGGAGGCACAACAAAATGACACTTATAAATGTAGTTTTTGTTGCGGAAAGAAGGGTCACTTGGCACGTTACTGTAGAGTGAAGCTTGTCCCCACAAAGGAAAACTCGGCCACAAAGAGTTCACAACGAGGGGAAGAAAGTGATAAAGAGTGGGAGGGTCAAACATTATTTGCAGTTGTTGATGACGATGCGGAGACTCTTGTTAAGACTATTAAACTACTAAATTCGTGGGTTTGCCC
Organism: Tasmannia lanceolata; assembly: GCF_043159265.1. Taxonomy (NCBI): domain Eukaryota; kingdom Viridiplantae; phylum Streptophyta; class Magnoliopsida; order Canellales; family Winteraceae; genus Tasmannia; species Tasmannia lanceolata. The sequence goes on from NW_027518721.1 coordinate 6,462,084, forward strand.
ACAAGTGCTATCATGGAGGACACTAAAGAGCAAGGCGCAATAGCCGTGGTGGCTGAGGTGCCACTAAAGATAAAGATCGAGGACAAGCAGGGGCCTTGTTCTCAAAGGATTCTAAGTGACATCGATTCAATCCTAGATTGAACCGCATGAAGGGTTCAAAAAAACCGAATAGATTCTAGCAATTGCAAGAAGGGTGACAAGAAGACAACAAAATGACACTTCTAAGTGTTGTTTTTGTTGTGGAAAGAAGGGTTGGTTTGCAAGTGAATGTAGAGTAAAGATTGTCCCCACAGAGGGAAACACAGCCACAGAGAGTTCGCGACAAAGGGGAGAAAGTGACAGAGAGTGGGAGAATTGAACATTATTTGCAATTGTTAACGAAGATGACAAGACTCTTTTTTAAGACTGTTGAACTACTGAAGTCTTGGGTTTGTCCGCGAGTGCTATGACGGAGGACACTTAAAAGAGCAAGGCTGAATAGCTGTGGTGTCCAAGGTGACACTAAAGGTTGAGGATGAAAGGGGCCTTGTTCTTAAAGGACTCTAAGGGACATCAATTCAATCATAGATTGAACCGAATGAAGATTTCACAAAACAGGGTAGATTCAAGCAATCACAAGAAGAGCGACAACAATACATAAAAGAATGAAACTTCTAAATGTTTGTTTTTGTTGTGGAAAGAAGGGTCACTTCGCATCTACTGTAGAGTGAAGCTTGCACCCACATAGGGATACTCGGCCACGGACTGTTCACGACAAAGGGGAGCAAGTGATAAAGAGTGGGAGGCTCAAACACCATTTGCAGTTGTTGATGAGGGTGGAAATAGCAAGGAAATTGAATGAATAGGCATCAAGAGTTAGCATATGAATAAATGTATAATCTAGGGAGGAGGATGGTAATCCCCGGGACTAACCAATCAGCTAGTCCTCTGGGACTCCCATTTGTTGAAACAACGGATCAACCCCTATATTGAGCCAGTATCCAACTGAACACAGGTAGGCTCCATTCTTCCCACCAGGGAAAACCTGCTTATTATCTTATCAGATGTTCTTCAACTAATATAATTCATCCAAATGACTACCAATCAGTGTTATTAAAAAAAATTAGAACAAACGAGTTTGATGGTATAGCTCCTCACCATTGATTAAAATAGCATCCAGGTAGCCCCCCTCTATCTCCTGCAATGTTCAAAAATCTCTTCACCCAACTCAGAATGCAGCCAAGTCTACTTGGTTGGACTTGTTTCATATAATCAGCAAGCTTCTGATGAGACCAACAGAGTCAATTCAGAGTTGAGACATCCAAAAACTGATATATTTCAACAGTGTTCTCTCAATTCACCATATTATTGTGTAAATGTTGCTTACTATGTGACTCAGACATGAATTTCCACAACTACAAGAAAATATTTCTCAGAAAAAAAAAACCAACAATACTAAAAACATAAGAGAGCCCATACTGCACTCCCTTGTTTTGATACTTGCAACCATGGGAATTGTTAACCATAGTAGCCGGAAACTTTTTGACTGGGTGGGAAACTCGTTTCTCCTAAAACGCATTTCGGAAATGTTTCCAAAACAAATTTGGGGAACTATTTTCGAAACGCATGGAAAACACATGGGAAACAAATGTGCAACATGTGTGAAACCTTGAGATACATATGGAAAACTCGTAGAAAACGTATGTGAAATGTGTGTGATGCAGGAGTATAAAGTCACATGCAGCCACATTTATTATTTTGGCCTTTGTCTTTAATACTAGTCTTTGGTCTTGGTCTTTAATACTAGTCTTTGGTCTTTAATATTTAGTTTTTCGGAAAGTTGTAGTTTTCTAGTAAGTTGTGGTTTGTTTTAATTGCCTTGAAAGAGTGCTTTCACTAGCTAATAACTTGTGTGTGTCTAGGAAATGTGCCTATGCATTTATGGAGTCTTGGACTACAAGTCTTTTGCTGTAATCTCTATAAGCATGAATGAGGATGGAGGGAAAGGGACTTTTGATTGCTGTAAAAATATTCTATGCAACTTTCCTTGCTTTGGAGTAGAGTGATTCCTCCTACGAATCAAGCTTGTGGCTTGGTCGCGTCGAGTGACTTCCGCGATTAGCAACGTTGAGTGACATCTGTTGCCTCCGGTTGAGGATTCCCGAAACTATCCTTTCCTCTTGGTTGAGATCATTTTGATCTTAGCCATCCCATGTGGGCTCCGGCCTGCATCAAAGTGGTATCAAAGCTACAAGAACATGCGGCGCACTTTGTTCACAATCCAGAATTTTGCAGTCCAGAAAGTTGGGGTCTGTATCGTGCTGTTTTTGAAGGGGTTATCGATGACCGATCTAAGCAAGCCATATACCAACGGAAAGTTCGTCGAGTCTACTTTCCAACGCAACAAACGTATCGTAAATCGGAGTTTTCTACAAGGAGATATTAGCGTTTTACTGAAGGCCGACGGAGGGGACTGCAAATCCGAATTTCCTTCATTTTTCAAGCTTATAAAATGCGGCATGGACGACGAGCCCGTGGACGACCTATTACTGAAATTTATGATGATGATGTGCGAGCTGAACTTGCCGAACTCTGTCAATCTAATCAAGAGCTTCGACAAATGGTGAATGAATTTTTAGAAAGAGCGTCGGCACCCTCTTCTCCCCGAAGTAGGAGGAGTGCATCATTTGGTCGTGAAAGGATGAATATGAATGAAGACAGTGACTCATCTAGTTCCGTTGAAACTTCAGCAGCCCCACAAAATGATCGATGGAATATGGAACGTCTGGCTAGAGCTCTTGAAGGATCGGATAGAAGCATTCAAGTTAATGTTTCTGATTTTGAAGGAAAACTGAATCCGGATGAGTATTGTGATTGGATTGCCTCTTTAGAAACATTCTTTGAGTAGAAGGATCTATCAGACGAGAGGAAGGTGCAATTCGTGGCTACAAAATTAAAGGGACATGCTCTTGTTTGGTGGCAAACACTTTACAGTAAGTTTCATCAATTGCATCAGCTTAATGATCAATCGGTAGCCGATTATACAGAGCAGTTCTACAAGTTAATGTAGAACTTGTTGCTCGATATAGAAGTGGTTTGAAATTTAGTTTTCGTGGTGAACTAATGTTGCACTCTATTCAATCTCTTGAAGAGGCATATCAAATGGTACTCAAAGCAGAAGATAAGTGTAAATGGAGCTCCTTTAGAAGAGGTGAAAATTCTAAAGTTTTAAAAGAAAAGACGGTTGCGCAAGGAAAGAGGAATTTTGCACCTACTTTTGAACGTCCAAACCCACGTGATGGGGGAGGAAACAAGGATCGTGGTAAGGGTGTCTCTTCCTCAAACAAATGTTTTAGATGTGGAGAACCGGGCCATCGATCTTATGAATGTCCAACGAAGAGGGCTGAAGTGAACCTTGCCGAAGAGGGATTTCTGGAAGAGGAGAAAGAACCAATTTATGATGAGGAACCCGATGGAGAAGTAGAAGAGGAGTATTGTGAACCAGATTGTGATACTAAAAGTCTTGTAATTCGTCGGGTGATGACGGTTCAAGAAGATGACCAGTGGCTAAGGCATAATATTTTCCGAACTTTTTGGTTGTCTTATGGGAAGAAATGTATTTTGATGATTGATTCCGGAAGTTATGAAAACATGGCGTCAAAGACTATGATTGATAGGTTGAAGCTCAAATGTGAACGTCACCCCAAGCCCTACAAAGTGTCATGGTTCAAGAAGGGAGGTGAAATTATGATATCACAAAGGTGCCGAATCAAGTTTTCAATCTGAAAGTATGAAGATGAGATCTACTTTGATGTTCTTCCTATGGATGCTTGTCATCTACTTCTTGGGAGGCCGTGGCAATTTGATCGGAATGCTCAACATGATGGAAGGAAGAACACCTACTCTCTTGTTAAGCATGGGGTAAAGTATATGTTGAATCCGTTGAAAGATATTCCTACCACTGTGCAATATGAAAATAAAGTAAGCTTGTTGTCTTATAAAGCTTTTGAGCATGCTTTTATGAAAGAAGATGTTGCTTATGCTTTGGTGGCTGTGGGAGAGAGCCAAGACGATGTTAAAGTGATTCCGGAAGAAGTTTCAAGTTGATGGACAGGTTTAAAGGCTTGGCTCCTGAAGAACTACTGGCTAGTTTGCCTCCACTCCATGATATTCAACACCACATTGACCTCATTCCAGTTGCTACACTTCCTAACCTGCCTCATTATAGAATGTCTCCTAAAGAACATGCTGAATTACAAAGACAAGTTGAGGAATTGGTTAACAAGGGACTTATTAGAGAGTCACTTAGTCCTTGTGCAGTTCCGGCTCTCTTAACTCCTAAGAAAGATGGAACTTGGAGGATGTGCATTGATAGTAGGGCAGTGAATAAAATAACTGTGAAGTATAGGTTTTCAATCCCTCGCCTTGATGATATGTTTGATATGCTTGCCGGTGCAAAAGATTTTTCTAAAATTGACCTACGTAGTGGCTACCATCCAATTCGGGTCTGAATGGGTGATGAGTGGAAAACAGCCTTTAAAACAAAAGAAGGCCTCTATGAATGGCTTGTTATGCCATTTGGGTTGTCCAATGCCCCAAGTACTTTCATGAGGCTTATGACACAAGTCTTGAAGAAGTTTATGGACAAATTTGTTGTGGTCTATTTTGACGACATCTTGATTTACAACGAGGACAAAATTCAACACTTAGAGCATTTGGCTAATGTGTTTCAAGTCCTTCATGAGAACCAGCTGTATATCAACCTTAAAAAGTGTTGTTTTATGGTTGACAAAATTGTGTTTTTAGACTATGTTGTGACTGCAGGAGGAATTCAAATGGATGAAGAGAAAGTTCAACCAATTCTTGATTGGCCTACACCTAAAAGTCTTACTAATGTGCGAAGCTTTCATGGTCTAGCTTCATTTTATCGTTGGTTCATCAAAAGTTTCAGCACTATTATCTCTCCCATGATGGATGTTTTGAAAAGAAAGGAGTTCCATTGGACTGATGAAGCGGGAAAGAGTTTCCAACTTCTCAAATCAAAGCTTGTTAAAGCTCCAGTGTTAGCCTTGTCAGATTTCACAAAAACATTTCAAGTGGAATGTGATGCTTCTAATGTGGGCATAGTTGCCGTCCTAATGCAAGATGGAAGGCCGATTGCTTATTTTAGTGAGAAGCTAAGTGATGCCAAGCTGAAATATTCAACTTATGACAAGGAGTTGTATGCGGTGGTGCAAGCTTTGAAGCATTGGGAACATTACCTCATTGGAGTGGAGTTTGTTCTTTATTCTGACCATGAAGCATTGCGGTTTCTTAATGCACAAAAGAAGCTGAATTCTCATCACGCGGGCTGGGTATCCTACTTTCAAAGGTTTAGTTTTGTTTTAAATCATAAAGCTGGTTCTTCTAACAAGGTTGCTGATGCACTAAGCCAAAAGCACAGTTTATTGGTCACTTTATCTTATGAGATTGTTGGGTTTGATCTCTTACCAAAACATTATGCTGCAGATCCATTCTTTGTAAAGTTTTGCAGGGGTTGAATGAAGGGAACAAAAATGATTTCATGATCATTAATGGCTATCTTTTTAAAGGGAACCAGTTGTGCCTACCAGAAGGTTCACTAAGGTTGTTTGTCATTAATGAATTGCATGGTAGTGGACTCGGTAGACATTTTGGGAGGGATAAGACAGAAGCACTTGTAAAGGAGCGTTACTTTTGGCCTACCTTGAAGCGTGATGTTGCTCGGTTTGTGGAAAGGTGTTTTGTTTGTCAAAAGGCCAAGGGATGCTCTCAAAAAACAGGTTTATATCAGCCCCTTCCTACTCCAGAAGCCCCTTGGGAAGATATATCTATGGATTTTGTCCTTGGTTTACCGAAGACACAGCACGGGAATGATTGCATTTTTGTTGTTGTTGATCGATTCTCAAAGATGGCACACTTTATACCATGCAAGAACTCCATGGATGCCTCTCATACAACTACTTTATTCTTTCGTGAAGTGGTTCGTTTACATGGAGTTCCAAGGTCCATTACTTCTGATCGTGATGTGCAGTTTATGAGTCATTTTTGGAGAACACTTTGGAAGCTTTTGGGAACTCGATTGCAATTTTCTAGTGCCTACCATCCACAAACTGATGGCCTAACAGAAGTTGTGAATAGATCACTTGGGAATTTGTTGCGAAGTTTGGTTGGTGAGAATCCAAAGAGATGGGAATTTGTCATCCCTCAAGCTGAATTTGCCTATAACAGTTCTCTTCACTGATCTACTAAGAAGTCTCCATTTGAAGTTACTTATGGTAGAAATCCTCATCAAGTATTGGACTTATTGCCATTGCCAAATCAGTCCCGAGTGAGCATGGATGCTGAAGAATTTGCTGCCCACATTAAAGCTATTCACAACTAGGTTCGTGAGCACTTAAAACATTCTTCTCAACTCTATAAATCAAGTGCTGATGTTCATAGGAGAAATAAGGAGTTTCAAGAAGGTGATCTTGTCATGGTTTATCTTCAGAAAGAAAGATTTCCTGCTGGAACTTATAACAAGCTTAAGCAAAGGAAGTTTGGGCCGTGTCGAATACTCAAGAAATTGTGACCAAATGCTTATCGTATAGAGCTGCCAGATGGGTTATCAATCAGTCATGTTTTTAATGTGAGTGATTTATATCAATATCATGGTGATTTGGACAGAAGTTCACTGGCAGTTGATGATTTTTCTGCTACACCTGTGAATCCTTCACGTGAAACAATTGATGTTTTGGATACACGTTCCATAACTACTCGACGTGGGACTTATACTCAATATTTAGTTCATTGGAAGGGAAAACTAAGCACGGAGGACGCATGGGTCTCAGTTGAAGAATTAAAGAAGATGGATGAGCAACTTTGGCAGGACTTGACTTCAAACTCGATGTCGAGTTTTTCTCAAGCAAAGGAGAATGATGCATGAGCATAAAGTCACATGCAGCCACATTTATTATTTTAGCATTTGTCTTTAATACTAGTCTTTGGTCTTGGTCTTTAATACTAGTCTTTGGTCTTTAATATTTAGTATTTGGAAAGTTGTATTTTTCTTAGTAAGTTGTGGTTTGTTTTAATTGCCTTGAAAGAGTGCTTTCACTAGCTAGTAACTTGTGTGTGTCTAGGAAATGTGTCTATGCATTTATGAAGTCTTGGACTACAAGTCTTTTGCTGTAATCTCTATAAGCATGAATGAGGATGGAGGGAAAGGGACTTTTGATTGCTGTAAAAATAATCTATGCAACTTTCCTTGCTTTGGAGTAGAGTGATTCCTCCTACGAATCAAGCTTGTGGCTTGGTCGCGTCTAGTGACTTCCGCGATTAGCAACGTTGAGTGACGTCTGTTGCCTCCGGTTGAGGATTCCCGAAACTATCCTTTCCTCTTGGTTGAGATCATTTTGATCTTAGCCATCTCACGTGGGCTCCGGCCTGCGTCAGTGTGGGAAGCATGTGTGAAACTTACAAAAATCATTATGGAAAAAACAACACCAAAAAATTATGGAATAGATATTAAAAAGGAAAACAATAGCATATGTTGTAATAAGAAAATAAAAATAAAAATATTCAAATAGAAATTTGAATTTAACAAATTTGAAATTTACAAAACTATATATTCAATGTTTTCCTTGTACTTCATGTGTTTTTTCATTTGAGTTTCTCTATAGTTTCTGAAAGGTTTCTAATACTTTTCCTAAGACGTTTCTCAATGTGTTTCTCATGCGATTTTCTATCACTTTTCATTTTTCATTTCCCCTCTATCTTTTTTTTCTCTGTGTTTCTCGTTTCCTTTCACGTTTCTGTTACAGTACTGAGTGGGGCCCGCCTAAGTAAGGGACTGGGTGGGACCCAGTCTGGTGTGGGACATGGCCTTGCCTAACGCATTTCATCAGCTCTAGAGCTTTTGACGTATTGGTAAGGTACGTAACATTTGGTATCAAAGCAGCCACTACGTTCGGTGTTCGAGTCACGGAAGGGTGACCTGTGGAAAGGACTGGAAAGAAGGCCAGAGTGAAAGCAGGTCACAGAGTGGGCTGCAGAGGACGGTGGATTCGGAAGTGTGGTGGTATGTTACGGTCTTGAGTGGGGGGGCACCTAGGTATGGGACTGGTTTAAATGGCCTTGCCTAGTGCGTTCCATCATCTCTAGAGCTTTTGGTGTTATCGATAAGGTACTTAACATTTGGAGTAAAGAAAATTATTCCAGAGAACTGTGTCTAGCGCACAAAGGAGGACATACCCTTCCCTCGAAGCAGGTCAAGAGGTTGATCTTCCCTCTAAGAAGATCAAATCCGTTGTGAACCGGATCAGGTCCGTAACAGTTTCGCTTCCCGAATTCATTTCCCACGCTAGTAACTACGTTGTTAACAACCATTTAACTAATTAAATCAAGGGAATGTGAGTACATACAAGTGTCAGAAAACATAAATCAGAGATTCAAATCGAACTTGAAGAGAAATCAAAGCAGAAAATCTGACTTCTTAAAAAAAAGGAGTCTTAATTGTGTGTGTTGGATTTTTTTTTATTTTTTTTATTTTTGGCTTCATGTTGTTCATATGTATGATCAACAATGTTTTGCACATGCTTTTTTATAATCAGATTTTTTGCTCTTCATTCTGATGGTCTTAGGAAAACAACACAATTAGCCTTCAGCTATTATTTATTTGGTGGTGTCTTATGTAGAATCAAAATCCTTTTAAATGTTAGCTTAAATGCAACTATGTGAGTCGCAGCTGCAATAGATGACTACAGTTAAATTAAGATTTGATGTTTCTTGGTCAGCCTAAGCATATCTTCATTTTGACATAAATACTCCTGATGAGCTCTAGTAGGGGAGTTGAGCCTCTAGCTCAATTAATTAAGGATTTGTTCTGCAACCTAGAGGTTAGAGGTTCAATCACAGCTTACCTACCCAAAAACAAATCTCTAGTAGGATGCACCCTTTGTTGTCTCCAAACTGATAGAAATCCTTACACTCAATGTCAAGCAATCCACATCCTCTTAACTCGTTTATCTAGCATGCAATAGACTCAACATTGCTCCAATGTATGTGTACATTGTATGTAGCCAGTTTATAGCCTCCACAGCCACAACCCCTCAAAATTCATTGTAGTCTATTGCATATATAAAGCCAAAATCGCCAAAATTCTAGTCCAAGATACAAATATTACACCATATTCTTCTATTCGCAGATGTGTGTGTGTGTGTGTGTGTGTGTGTTCATGGAAACGTACCAAGCACGTACCGGAAGCATATTAGGTTCAGATCAGTTCAGGCCACAGACCCAATTTGCTCCCCCTACTATCGACATACAGCATCAAGTTCCTTCTAAGTAAGCACCTGGATTGCGTCATTAAAGTCATGATGGAAGAACCCTTTGAGGTTTGGAAATGAGTGGTATATGTGTTAATATGCAAGCCATCATTGTAATTCCTTCCACTTTGGTTTTATTTTTTATTCAAAACATCACAGTTTTGTTCTTCATGGTAATTATTCTTGATCTGTGTCATTAGGATTTAGCCAATGCAATACTCTTTTTAGTATCGTTTTCTTCAAGCTCCCTTATAATAAATGGGGTTCAGATTTTAGCTTTAAGAAGAATGAGTTCAGTTTGGGTATAAGTATCCCATGACCGACCTTCCATAAACTCATCTTGTCATGGCTCATGTGATGCTACCACCTAATCTGGTGGGTACAAGTAAGCACATAGGCCAGTCATGAGGAACATGAAAGACCCACCTTCGTGACTAGACCCTGTGGAGCCCAGGTCTTTTAGGGCAGAGATGACCCATCAATTCTCTTCCTACTCTATTCCAAGATTATGATATAGAAGACGAAGAGTTGGCAGAAGCATACTTGAAACCATTTTTTATGCCATATTGTGGCCATTTCTATAGTGAAGCATGCTTATTGAAGAAAAGTTGTTTCCATTAAAAGATTAAAATGGTGAAAATGATTTTCTGAAGGAAAGTGACCCGACTACGGTTACATATTGTGAAGTTTTGGAACTACTTCTAATGATTTAGCTCATTTCTGATATAAAGTTGGATAAATTTGTCTTCTATTATCAGGGCATTAATGAGGTTATTGCTATGACAGGTTTGTTCTTTTCCATAGTTGACTAATGTTCAGGTTTTCGAGTTGATAATAGAAGTCTAAACAAAAGCAACAATGTAGAATGATGCAGATCATTTGATGTAGCTAGTGACTTGGCTATGGGTGATATTGTGAAGAGTTGTCTCTTCTATTATCGAGGGGAATGGTTAGAGTTATTAATTACGATAGGATTATTTAGCATTTTGATTAATAATTTTCAGGTTTTTATAGAGAAATAGAGCACTAAACAAAGTACCAACTAAAGGTATGGCCAGTTACGTTCAAAGGTACTACAATTCGCTGTTAAAGATTATATCTTATGATTGAATTCTTTGGCGATGTTCAGGTTTTTATGGAGATAATAGAGGCCTAACAAAGGCACTAGGTAGAGGCTTGGGTTTCTGAGCTACTACTATTCTTTATTCAGGATTAAAAAGGTTTGTGAGTCCACCAGCATCTTCCTCGCTGGTCCTCCTTAATGTGCGAATCGTATGAACTTTCGCTCTTTTGAGCTTCCCATGTATCAGTTTTTGTAATGTGGGGACGTCTTGTCCCTCTGTTGTAAAAAAACTCGGTTTCGTGGAATGGAAATGATAATTTTCAAAAAAAAAAAAAGGTTTATGAGTCCAAGACTTGGATAATGTCAATGATGATATAACCTTGGAATGAATTACTCGTGCTTTTTTTGGCTTGTGATGTAGTTTTACAAGTGGATAGATCTTTGAAATTCTAGGGAAGCTCTGTCTCTTTTGCCTTTCACCTTTATAATAGAGTCCTTAGGAAGATAGTTGAACTGAAGATAATATGATTGGAAAAATCAGCAATGAGAACTAAAGAAAGTTACTCGGTGTGCACCTTAAATATGGATTATAGGAAATCAATTCAAATAGGGGAAAAATCATCAACCTTTAGTAGAGTTATTATACTTTGTAGTATGCTTTGTGATTTTAGGAGGAACATGAATGAGAATGACACTCTTCCCTGCGCCTAGACTTTTTTTGGATAACAAAACCTCCCAATAATGACTTTCTAGCACAATAATTTCAGTAAATGGAAAATATTTTTGCCTCCTGTCTGACCTATTTTAGGCATATTGTCACCTTTGGAATTGCTGATAAAGGAGTGAGATCTTTGAGAAGAGAGACTAGGTGTTTCCCGAGATCTTTTGGTTTCAGGCTTTCAGCACACTTTGGTGGAAAGAAAATGTTCCAATTTTGTTTGAAAATGTGAGATTTGAGTGAGATTTTATCATCATTGTGTGGCACTGTGATCCACTTGTGTATGGGTTGGGTGGCTACTTGTACATGTAATTTAGTTTCTTCCTTTTTTCAATGTTTCTTCCTTTGTCAAAACTAAGCAAACTTTGTGAAATACATGTGTAACAATCCAAGGGGGGGTGAATTGGTCAATTAGAAATTTTAGGCTTAATTAAGGGAGATTAAAAATTAATCCATTTAATTAAGCACTAACTGGTCTAACCCTTGTTCAAATATGTATATCAATGAAAGCTAGGATTTAAACTTTCTAATCATGCACATTTAGCTAGCCCTTGTTCAAATGGATATTATAATGCTTAAGGTTTAAACAATTTAATCAAGTGCATTTACTAACCCTTGTTCAATAAAAAGCATAAAAACAAGTTAGGTTAGAGATTACCAATTACCACACGTGCAAGAGAGAAGGAAAAGAGACATCCACAAGAAACACAAGATTTATAGTGGTTCGGTCACAACTTGACATACTCCACTCCTCCAAGTTTACCTCCTTGGGATCTCCACTAAAATGATGAAGCCGTACACCCAACTCTTTCATCTCCGAAGGGAACAAACCCTTGCTTTTTCATTCTTAAGGGCCAAAGCGAAGCCCCTCGTACGAAGCCTTGACAAGGGAATCACACCCTTGCACATGATTCACCTTTCTTCACGGGCCGAATCGGAGACCCTCTTCTTCACAATTCTTTCCGGCCCGAAGAGAAGACCCTCTCATGAAGAACAAATAGAAATGAAAACTCTCAATGCCTCTTAATAGGCGGATTACAACTTTAATAGCTCACAATCTGTGGAACCAGATCCGGGACGGGCGTGAGGGGACGGGCCCCCGCGCGAGTCTCTAGATCATCCACGTGAAGGAGAGCCCCACCAAGGAACCCTCGAAAGAGTGCCCCTCACAGCATGAGCGGCGATGTAAAGTGAGATACCTCTCGATTCGGGGACTAGCCCGGATTCGAGACGCACCTCGAACAAAGAAAGAGTCGCCATCCAAGGAAGTGGGCCCTGGATCCCATGCTGTGCTCTGTTGCAACGGATAACCAGAGATATAAAATAGGGTTCGTGCCTGATGACGAATGGGGAAGGGATTAGGCGCCCCCAATTCGCCCAAGTGCTAGCACCTGGTCTCTCATGCCATTTATTATTAATTTTGAAGAGTTTTGGGAGAAAATCATGCGAAATGGGAACGGATATCCCCGAGATAACGTCTAGCTAATCATGCATGTCTCAGAGATGAATAAGAAGCACACACAAAAGAAATGAAAGATATGTCGCCTAAGAATAGCTAGGTTATGAGTGCCATGCCTAATTGGTGTCTAAGTTCTGGTGGACAAGCACATGCATGCTACAGCTAAAGGTATAGGATCTGTACATGAAAATAAGAAAACACAGCAAAATACGCAACACACGACTCAACAAGACAAATCCTAAAATTCTAATGCAGGACTTGACTCGGACCAGGATGGCCATCCATCCTAGCTGCACTACGTATCCCGGCCTCGGGAAGAATCAGAGCCAACGTAGTTCGGTGTCCTATGCTAAACTACAATGCCTAAACCTCTAGGACCGCTATCCTAGACCCGATCAACTAGACTCGACTAGTTTTTAAAGCTTTTTGTGCGATTGCTTAAATTCAAGTGGATTGTGATTTTTACGACTCTCTATATGTCCTAACTAATGCAGGTTGTTTAGCCTTAAGCTAATGCAGGTGGGCCCTACATCCTATGTGTATCTAGGCTGTGCAACATAAAGAAAACCATGGGCTGACTATATGCTTCCTAGTCTAGCCATCGGTTCGACTAAGTGTCTGACCGATCGACTCGAGGCCTCCTAACTCTAGGGACACTCACACGACAGGACACACCACATCAATACAAATCAAGACCGACTCCTAACTCTAAAACACCCTAAATATCTAGGACAGACTCCTAACTCTAGGGGAAGATCTTTTTGAAAAGGTTTTGAAGTTTTTTGTATTTTTGGGAGGTTTTGAAGTTATGAAAAATGGTGAAAGTTGTGAGAAATATTTACAAAAATGGTGACTGAAAATGGTGAAAGGGTGTAAAAATGGTGTCTAAAAATGGTGAAAGGGTGTAAAAATGGTGTCTAAAAATGGTGACTGAACTCAGGGTGCCAGCAGCACGCCTGAGCTGCCTACGTACCCCTCAGCTAGGGATCAAGGCATCCGTAGTTCGGACTGAATTCCTAACTACTCTGCACATGACTCAAGATTTTTTGAGATTTTTGATTTTGATTATGTTTTTGGATTTTGAATTGTTTTTGAGATGTTTTTGAATTTTCAAGTGTTTTTTGGAATGTTTTTGTTGTTTTCAAGTATTTTTGAAATGTTTTTATTGTTTTTTGACACCAGAGAATAAAATCCTATCATCATACGGGTAGGGAGACTTCTGGAATCCCGCAAAGGTTGGATAGCATCCTATGCTTTGCGGGGGAACGAACAGGAAAATAACTCGGCAAGGGTTGGACAGCATCCTATACCTTGCAGGAGCGGGTAAAGATCACGACTTGATGAGAGGATGGACAGAATCCTAACCCCTATGATGATAGGAAAAACTCCTGGACTGACTGAAGGACTGACTCCTGTGCTGAAGACTGTTATAATTACTATTTATAATTACTATTCACAACTACTATTCAAAGCTACTATTCAAAGCTACTATTCAAAGCTACTATTCAAAGCTACTATTCAAAGCTACTATTCAAAACTACTATTCAAAACTACTATTCAAAACTACTATTCAAAACTACTATTCAAAATTACTATTCAAAATTACTATTCACAGTTACTATTCACAGTTACTATTCACAGTTACTATTCACAGTTACTATTCACAGTTACTATTCACAGTTACTATTCACAGTTACTATTCACAGTTACTATTCACAGTTACTATTCAAAACTACTATTCAAAAGTACTATTCAAAAGTACTATTCAAAAGTACTATTCACAGTAGGACCTACCAAGTACTATTCATACATCAGCGGGCCCCACACAAACGGGTCCCACATCGGCAATTGGAAACGAAATAACAATTAAATATTCCACCGAAAGAAAAATAATAATACTTAATTAATAGTAATCATCGCGGTCAAAAAAATTAATAATTTAATAATATTAATAACCGACAAAAATAATAATTTAAATAAAATAATCATTACGGTCAAAAAACAATAATTAATCACCGACAAAATTAATAATTTAATAATATTAATCGACGAAAATAATGATTTAATAATATTAATCGACCTGGTACTGTTCACGCAACCTTTACTATTCACGAAAATAAAAATTTAATCCTATTACTATTCAAACAGCTGTTACTATTCTCGATAATTTAATATTAATAATCAACGAACAGTCAAACATGCAATGATGAAACGACAAAAAAAATTAAAAATAAATAAATAAATAAACATAAAAAATGAAAATACCTGAGCGTAAGGGTGGCCGGAGTTGGGGCCGGATTCCGGCACAGCCGGTCGGAGGTGGTGATGATCGGACTCCGACGAAATTTCTGTCGGAGAAGAAGATCCTTCTCTCTCTCTCTCTTTTCTCTCTGCAGATCTCTCCTTCTTTCTTTTTTTTTCTTTTTTTAAAAATAAAATAAAAAATAAAATAAAATAAAATGAAGAAGAAGAAGTTGGAAGTGGGGTGGAGGAGATGGTGGTAGGGCTGGAAATGGCCGAATAGTGGTGGTTTGGGTTTTGCAGAGGAGAAAAGGGGAAAATGAAGGAGAAGGTGGAGATGGTTCGACGGTGGTGATCGGATTCCGGCAAGCTTGCCGGAATCAATGGAGGTGGTGGCTGTTGGTGGTTGTGATTGGGTGAAAGCTCGATCGGAGGTGGTGATGAGGGAAAATATGGGCGGCTCCGGTGGGATGTGGTCGGAGGAGTTGGGTTGCAGAAATAGGATGGAGGCAAAGATGAGGTGGTGGCCGATCCGATCGGAGCTCCGGCACCGTTGCCGGAGGAGAAGCTCTCTCTCTCTCTATCTTTTTTGTCTTTTACCAATGAGCTCTCCCCCTTTCGTTTTTGATTTTTTTTTATATAGGTTAAAATAACCTGTTGATATCCGCACCCCCATTTGATGGGCGCACAAAAATGATAAGGCGCTCCCGTAACCTTTGTCCCATTCGGTCCAGGTTCGGCCCCACCCAGGATAAATCACCCCCCTTCTGCGCATTTACACTACAGCACCGTCTTAGCTCGTTTGCTAGGCAAACGCGATCGGATTTCGACGAAATTTTGCGGGGACCTAGCTGGGACCCAAAGCTAGCCTAGGGTTAAGTTTGGGACCCTAACTCATTGATTTGATGGGGATTTTTGCAAAACTGGAAGGGTTTAGGGCACGGTCAAAATGGGGTGTCTACAGATGCCCCTCTTTGGCAGAGCGCGCTTGTCGCGCGAATGTCAAAGCTGAACAGACAACACATTTTGACTGGCCCAAGATTTCGAACAGAAGGGATGCAAAAGGGTGGCGAGATGGATCGACGAGACACATTCTCATCGAGAAGGAATGATAAGATGAATTGACGAGACAGAATCTCGAAAAGAAAACTGAGATGGACTCTCAAGTGGTAATGAGACAGACTCTCACACAATGCAGAATGGAATGATTAGACAGCATCTATTTAAGCCATTCAGGGATTTGGAGATTGTAAAGCGGAATGATTAGACAATATCATGATCAAACCTAAATTTGGATCTGGGACAAGCGAAATGATTAGACAGCATCTTGATCATTCCTGAATTGGGATCTGAGAAGACAGCATCTTAACAGATGAACACAGCGGAATGATTAGACAGCATCATGATCAAACCTGGATTGAGATTTTGAGAAGACAGCATCTTGACAGACGAACGTTGCGGAATGATTAGACAGTTATCATGATCAAACCTGGGATCTGAGAAGACAGCATCTCGACAGATGAACGAAGCGGAATGATTAGACAGTTATCATGATCAAACCTGGATTGAGATCTGAGAAGACAGCATCTTGACAGACGAACGTTGCGGAATGATTAGACAGTTATCATGATCAAACCTGAATTGGGATCTGAGAAGACAGCATCTTGACAGATGAACGAAGCGGAATGATTAGACAGTTATCATGATCAAACCTGGGATCTGAGAAGACAGCATCTTGACAGATGAACGAAGCGGAATGATTAGACAGTTATCATGATCAAACCGGGATTGAGATCTGAGAAGACAGCATCTTGACAGACGAACGTTGCGGAATGATTAGACAGTTATCATGATCAAACCTGAATTGGGATCTGAGAAGACAGCATCTTGACAGATGAACGAAGCGGAATGATTAGACAGTTATCATGATCAAACCTGGGATCTGAGAAGACAGCATCTTGACAGATGAACGAAGCGGAATGATTAGACAGTTATCATGATCAAACCGGGATTGAGATCTGAGAAGACAGCATCTTGACAGACGAACGTTGCGGAATGATTAGACAGTTATCATGATCAAACCTGAGATCTGAGAAGACAGCATCTTGACAGATGAACGAAGCGGAATGATTAGACAGTTATCATGATCAAACCGGGATTGAGATCTGAGAAGACAGCATCTTGACAGATGAACATAGCGGAATGATTAGACAGTATCATGATCAAACCTGAATCGGGATCTGAGAAGACAGCATCTTGACAGATGAATATAGCGGAATGATTAGACAGCATCATGATCAAACCTAAATTGGGATCTGAGAAGACAGGATCTTGACAGATGAACATAGCGGAATGATTAGACAGCATCATGATCAAACCTGAATCGGGATCTGAGAAGACAGCATCTTGACAGATGAACACAGCGGAATGATTAGACAGCATCATGATCAAACCTGAATCGGGATCTGAGAAGACAGCATCTTGACAGATGAATATAGCGGAATGATTAGACAGCATCATGATCAAACCTGAATCGGGATCTGAAAAGACAGCATCTTGACAGATGAACACAGCGGAATGATTAGACAGCATCATGATCAAACCTGAATCGGGATCTGAAAAGACAGCATCCTGACAGATTGACAACAGCGGAATGGGTGCTCTAAGGGAGACTTTAGTGAGGTGCTCTCAGGGAGACTTTGGTTGGGTGCTCTCAGGGAGACTTTGGTGAGGTGCTCTCAGGGAGACTTTAGTGAGGTGCTCTCAGGGAGACTTTGGGTGGGTGCTCTCAGGGAGACTTTAGTGAGGTGCTCTCAGGGAGACTTTGGTGAGGTGCTCTCAGGGAGACTTTAGTGCGGGTGCTCTCAGGGAGACTTTGGTTGGGTGCTCTCAGGGAGACTTTGGTGAGGTGCTCTCAGGGAGACTTTAGTGAGGTGCTCTCAGGGAGACTTTGGTTGGGTGCTCTCAGGGAGACTTTAGTGAGGTGCTCTCAGGGAGACTTTGGTGAGGTGCTCTCAGGGAGACTTTAGTGAGGTGCTCTCAGGGAGACTTTGGTTGGGTGCTCTCAGGGAGACTTTAGTGAGGTGCTCTCAGGGAGACTTTGGTTGGATGCTCTCAGGGAGACTTTAGTGCGGTGCTCTCAGGGAGACTTTAGTTGGGTGCTCTCAGGGAGACTTTGGTTGGGTGCTCTCAGGGAGACTTTAGTTGGGTGCTCTCAGGGAGACTTTGGTTGGGTGCTCTCAGGGAGACTTTAGTTGGGTGCTCTCAGGGAGACTTTAGTGAGGTGCTCTCAGGGAGACTTTGGTTGGGTGCTCTCAGGGAGACTTTAGTGAGGTGCTCTCAGGGAGACTTTGGTTGGATGCTCTCAGGGAGACTTTAGTGCGGTGCTCTCAGGGAGACTTTAGTTGGGTGCTCTCAGGGAGACTTTGGTTGGGTGCTCTCAGGGAGACTTTAGTTGGGTGCTCTCAGGGAGACTTTGGTTGGATGCTCTCAGGGAGACTTTAGTGCGGTGCTCTCAGGGAGACTTTGGTTGGGTGCTCTCAGGGAGACTTTAGTTGGGTGCTCTCAGGGAGACTTTAGTGAGGTGCTCTCAGGGAGACTTTGGTTGGATGCTCTCAGGGAGACTTTAGTGCGGTGCTCTCAGGGAGACTTTAGTTGGGTGCTCTCAGGGAGACTTTGGTTGGGTGCTCTCAGGGAGACTTTAGTTGGGTGCTCTCAGGGAGACTTTGGTTGGGTGCTCTCAGGGAGACTTTAGTTGGGTGCTCTCAGGGAGACTTTAGTGAGGTGCTCTCAGGGAGACTTTGGTTGGGTGCTCTCAGGGAGACTTTAGTGAGGTGCTCTCAGGGAGACTTTGGTTGGGTGCTCTCAGGGAGACTTTAGTGAGGTGCTCTCAGGGAGACTTTGGTTGGATGCTCTCAGGGAGACTTTAGTGCGGTGCTCTCAGGGAGACTTTAGTTGGGTGCTCTCAGGGAGACTTTGGTTGGGTGCTCTCAGGGAGACTTTAGTGAGGTGCTCTCAGGGAGACTTTGGTTGGATGCTCTCAGGGAGACTTTAGTTGGGTGCTCTCAGGGAGACTTTAGTGAGGTGCTCTCAGGGAGACTTTGGTTGGGTGCTCTCAGGGAGACTTTAGTGAGGTGCTCTCAGGGAGACTTTGGTTGGATGCTCTCAGGGAGACTTTAGTGCGGTGCTCTCAGGGAGACTTTAGTTGGGTGCTCTCAGGGAGACTTTGGTTGGGTGCTCTCAGGGAGACTTTAGTGAGGTGCTCTCAGGGAGACTTTGGTTGGATGCTCTCAGGGAGACTTACACGGATGATGCCTCAGGGGTCTTACACAGATGGGATGCCTCAGGTGTCTTACACGGATAGGATGCCTCAGGGGTCTTACACAGATGATGCCTCAGGGGTCTTACACGGATGATGCCTCAGGGGTCTTACACAGATGGGATGCCTCAGGGGTCTTACACGGATGGGATGCCTCAGGGGTCTTATACGGATGGAATGCCTCAGGGGTCTTACACGTATGGGATGCCTCAGGGGACTTTGGAAGGGATGGATATTTCTTTTGATTTTGATTGATTGATTTATTGATTCAGATTGATTCCTTTGAAATTTATTTTGTCTCTTGCCGAGAAAATGGGAGTGCGAGTTCTTTACTGAGGACCAGGCTCACATGATCTGCTGAGGTTCTGAGTATTGACCACTTCTTCTGAGAGAACTGAATTCTGCTGGAGATTGAAGGCTGCGTGAGCACATTCTAGACTTCGCTAGGGAAACTGATTTTCTTGGAGAATTGACTCTTCTGAAGAGTGGAATCAACTGAGGAGTTTAGAGGTTTGGCTTGAGATGTGCTCGTACCCCTCTTATCTTAACTTGCTGGAGGCCTTACTACTGATTGCCTTTGTGTGCTTGACATCTTTTATGACGCGAGTCATAAAAGATGCCCCTAGTATATTGTGTTTCCATGACAGGAGTTTTAAGGAGGCAGGACAATGATGGTTGAAGAAAAGATGTTTCATTTCATGAAGGCTTGAGGTTGCACAGTTTTTTTTTTTTTTTGTATGGAGAGAGTAGGACAATCACCATGATGGCCGAGTCTGAGAATCCCTTCTTTCGTATTGCTAACTTTTGGAGGCTTAAGGTCTCTGGTAGGTTTGAATAAGATGTCTCTCGCCCCTTCTGATACCTAAACCAGGATTTACTCTGAATTTTCTTTGCATTTTGGAAGACACGCTCCCATTCTTCCAGCACCCGACAGTTTGGACTTTGCAAGGAAAGGGAACACAAATATGAAGGAAGAACAGATTTCCAAGGACTCAATCAAAGAAGACTCTTTTTGCTTTAAGGACTTGACTCGCTTTCGACTCACTCTTGGATCTGATGTGTTATTTTTCAAGGGTATGGCTTAGCCACTCTTAGAGTATTTCGAAGACCATGTTAAGAGGCACTACTCTCCTCTTTCGGTGTTTCCGTCATGGTTATTATCCCTTTCGGATTGCTCGGTTTCAATGCCCCTAGTTTAGAGGAATGTTAAAGTAATCTTGCTGGCACTACTTGGACTCCGAGATTTTGCCCTGGTTGAAGACTGTTTCTCCATCTTGATGATTCGCTTTTTCGTTGGAAGTCATTGCCATTGACCAGATTGCCTTTTCAGGTTTTCAATCCAGCGGGCTTGATACCCTAATTTTTGCCTAAGCCGACTTTTCAGTTGTCAACTTAGCGGGTGAATGACCCTAAATTTTGCCTAGACCGCCCTCTCGGGTTTTCAGCCTAGCGGGTCTTCAGACTCCATCGTTTTTTTTTTCTTGACTTTGAACCTCTGCTTGTTCACCAGAAGGACTTTTCAGGAGGGCTTGGGTTCAAAAGGGTTGGATATTTCCTTTGGATTTCAAAGTTTCAACCGAACCTGGATTGGTCAGGTCGCCTACGTACTCCAAAAATGGAGGATCAGGTCCGCGTAGTTCGCTGGGGTTTGGAACCGAAAGATTTGGCTTTAAGCTCAAAGGTTGAAAGGGAATAATTTGACTTTTATTCCAAGGTTGAAAGGGAATAATTTGACTTTTATTCCAAAGGTTGAAAGGGAATAATTTGACTTTTATTCCCAAGGTTGACCGAACCTGAATTAATCAGGTTGCCTACGTACCCTGTAGAGAGGGATCAGGTCAGACGTAGTTCGGAACGAACTACCCCTGGTTTGTGGGTGTTTGAAAAGAATGTTTGATTTTGTTGAGGCTCAAAGGTGTTTGCAAAAGGATTTTTTTTTTTAAAAAAAAAAAAAACTTGGGATTTTGGCATTTAAGGCTCAGGCGTCCAAGGATGGCCTTCTGGTGTTTTGGCATACAAGCTTCTTGAATGGCTAAGGTTCAATGGTTTTGAACTTTTTTCTCTTTCCTCTTTTTTTTTTGAGGAGTCTGGCGGCATTTCCTGGCAAGACTTCATCTGCACTGTGCGAGCTAGACTGATTGAATTCCCACTTTGTCTTTGAGATCTCGCACTGATATTCGGGATTCTACGACTCTGGGTCTTCTCTAAATGCTGAAGATGATTTTGAAAATTTCAATCTATTTATCAGCTTTGCTTTTTGAGATTCTGACGTTCTTGAGGAGTTGACGTGGGGCATGCTCCCCTCTCATTTCTTCTCTGGATTCTATCTTTTTTTTATTGGATGTCGGGGAGGCCCCTACTCCTTGAATGTTCTAACTTGAAATTCCATCGGAATGTATAGCCCAAGTATTCTTTTTGGGGTTCATGTTCTATGCTCATGACTTTGTTGTCCGAAAGTCTTCTCTCAATTTTTCATTAACTTCACTTGATGTCTGGTATTCTTCGTTTGAAATTTTCACTTTTTCGACCCGATGTCTGAAGCTGAGGGTGACTTACGTTGAACAGTGCCAAGGCATGCTTCTGGTTTATCCTCATAGGACTAAGCAACACTTATTTGAACCCTCTAAATAGGTTTATCGATTCTTTGCGCTCTTCGGGAGATTTTGCCAATCCTTATTTCCCGAGTTTCGGTTGGATACCACTATCCACGGTATCGATTTCATCTTCGAGTGGCTTTGCTCGACGCTCTTCCCCTCGTTTGATCAGCTTTCAAATCTCGAGGAGAATTTCATCGGCATCCTCGTCTGAGGAGGGTGTCTTAATTTGTTTATTAACATTAGATCCAAGAGTGAACATATACAAGAATAATGACGACACTGGAATCAAATGTTCGTTGCATTGAATGTTTGAAGTACATACATTGATTTTTGACGCGCCACGATAGGCTCTCCATCAAATTCAACAAAAGATTGGACATTGGTTCACAATGAGAGAGACCAATAAACACGACGTACGTAGAATTGATATTGACATGGTTAGGCTTACCAACTTTGACAGGAGGGTTGGTATACACTCTTCCAAACAAATTTCAAAGATGAGACACTTCATCGAAGGCAACGGATTGGCGCTGAAAGTTCAAGGACAACGTGCCTTCATTGATAATGATTGGAGAGAGCAATCCTGGAGTTAGAATCTCAGAAGAGAGGGCCTCTTTGGTTTCTGTTGATCCAGCTCAAATTGTCCTTGAGCACCTGACAATGGCAAGGCTTTCTCTGGTATAATGTTTTCAAGGAGTTCAAGCTCTGACATTTTTCTTTTCCCTTCCTAATCATTTTCCAGCCCAGAAGTGGTACAGGTAAAGGTGGTGAGATCTATGAAGGGTTGAAAGGGTAGAGTGGTTCCCATGGTAGGTGTAGGAGGTGCAACACGGTTATGTGCAGGGTTCTCAGAAGCATTTGAGTTCAAGAAGAATGAGGGAATCCCTGTCTACCAGGTAGCGGGCTAGACCAAGCGAGTTTAGAGATGAAAGCTTTTTTGGGGTTGATGGTAGACGAGTGACTAAGACTCCTGTCATGGACATCATAAACACTAGGCTCAATGAGAATTAATCGCATGACAATGTAATGTGCAAGTTGAAGCAAAAGGTAGCACAAACACATCCTCCCCTTGGATAAAAATCCGACAGCATAACAACTGTACATGAAGATGTGGTACGGCAAGTACATGGTTCGTCAACAAGCCTAAAAGGATGATGACCACACTCAAGGTATTTGGAGAAAATTTGGCAGCATAACGGCTATACCAGGAGATGTGGTAAGGTAAGCACATGGTTTGTCAATGAACCCAAAAGGATAATGATTACGCTCAAGGGTTCTAAAAAAAAATTGACAGCATGACGGCTATACTAGGAGGGTCTCAGCAACTAAACATGAAGAGTATGCCGTCATGGTCAAGATAAAGCAGGGTTCTCAGCAAGAACACACACTCCGATAATGATAATGGCAAGATAGACTCGCAATCGACATGTGGAACACGGTCTGATCAGGATCAATCAAAGGATCAGACTCATGGGAGATAGATCATGGCTAAGAGAGCCAAGCATCTGATGATAATCCACAGAATGGATAGAGAAGAATAATTGATTAGATTATGAAGGAAAACTTAACTAGGAAGTAAACCCTAATCTAATAACAAACATGTACATATATATACATATATATATATATATACATCCTAACCAGGGGCACCAACCCTAGTCTAATCTAGCGGAGCCAAGGAGGTCTCGACTCGTGACAGACTGATGAGTGTACTAGGACCGCGCTGTAGCCACGCAAGGTGAGCTACCCTAGTCTACAAATTGGACAAGGCTCCTAACTCTAGGCTTCACATGTGTAAGCAACATATGTTCGTCCTATATGAGTACATATATATAGTGTCCTAGCAAGGGTTCCCTAATTTTGGTTCTAAAGGGAGCAACTAATATATATACATAATATAATGAAATGAAAGTAGGGCCCAGGCATTTTTGCAGGGTACTATGCTTATGACCATACCCTTGATGTATAACGCCAGCACACCCAGCATTATACAGAGTATGTTCATTGCTCATCGGCTGCTGTAGAACACCAGCACACCCAGTGTCTACGGCTGCAGCTCTGGCGCATAGCTCGGAAATAGATACAACGGCTCCCATCTGGTGCGCGTCATATCTATTCCCTGAGGCCAATAATGAAAATAATGAAAGAAATAAAGAATATGACAATGCATGATGTGCAGTGTGTGAATCCCTTGTTTTATTTACGCACCTAATTGGTGCCCCTGGATTTCTAACGATAAAGTTCCCATTTAACTTGGTTTTGACCCAAATTTCTTCAAAATTAATAAAAATGGCATTTTTACAGAGTTAGGCAATGTTCCAAGTTTTCCCCAGCAGAGTCGCCAATCTGTGGAACCAGATCCGGGACGGGCGTGAGGGGACGGGCCCCCGCGCGAGTCTCTAGATCATCCACGTGAAGGAGAGCCCCACCAAGGAACCCTCGAAAGAGTGCCCCTCACAGCATGAGCGGCGATGTAAAGTGAGATACCTCTCGATTCGGGGACTAGCCCGGATTCGAGACGCACCTCGAACAAAGAAAGAGTCGCCATCCAAGGAAGTGGGCCCTGGATCCCATGCTGTGCTCTGTTGCAACGGATAACCAGAGATATAAAATAGGGTTCGTGCCTGATGACGAATGGGGAAGGGATTAGGCGCCCCCAATTCGCCCAAGTGCTAGCACCTGGTCTCTCATGCCATTTATTATTAATTTTGAAGAGTTTTGGGAGAAAATCATGCGAAATGGGAACGGATATCCCCGAGATAACGTCTAGCTAATCATGCATGTCTCAGAGATGAATAAGAAGCACACACAAAAGAAATGAAAGATATGTCGCCTAAGAATAGCTAGGTTATGAGTGCCATGCCTAATTGGTGTCTAAGTTCTGGTGGACAAGCACATGCATGCTACAGCTAAAGGTATAGGATCTGTACATGAAAATAAGAAAACACAGCAAAATACGCAACACACGACTCAACAAGACAAATCCTAAAATTCTAATGCAGGACTTGACTCGGACCAGGATGGCCATCCATCCTAGCTGCACTACGTATCCCGGCCTCGGGAAGAATCAGAGCCAACGTAGTTCGGTGTCCTATGCTAAACTACAATGCCTAAACCTCTAGGACCGCTATCCTAGACCCGATCAACTAGACTCGACTAGTTTTTAAAGCTTTTTGTGCGATTGCTTAAATTCAAGTGGATTGTGATTTTTACGACTCTCTATATGTCCTAACTAATGCAGGTTGTTTAGCCTTAAGCTAATGCAGGTGGGCCCTACATCCTATGTGTATCTAGGCTGTGCAACATAAAGAAAACCATGGGCTGACTATATGCTTCCTAGTCTAGCCATCGGTTCGACTAAGTGTCTGACCGATCGACTCGAGGCCTCCTAACTCTAGGGACACTCACACGACAGGACACACCACATCAATACAAATCAAGACCGACTCCTAACTCTAAAACACCCTAAATATCTAGGACAGACTCCTAACTCTAGGGGAAGATCTTTTTGAAAAGGTTTTGAAGTTTTTTGTATTTTTGGGAGGTTTTGAAGTTATGAAAAATGGTGAAAGTTGTGAGAAATATTTACAAAAATGGTGACTGAAAATGGTGAAAGGGTGTAAAAATGGTGTCTAAAAATGGTGAAAGGGTGTAAAAATGGTGTCTAAAAATGGTGACTGAACTCAGGGTGCCAGCAGCACGCCTGAGCTGCCTACGTACCCCTCAGCTAGGGATCAAGGCATCCGTAGTTCGGACTGAATTCCTAACTACTCTGCACATGACTCAAGATTTTTTGAGATTTTTGATTTTGATTATGTTTTTGGATTTTGAATTGTTTTTGAGATGTTTTTGAATTTTCAAGTGTTTTTTGGAATGTTTTTGTTGTTTTCAAGTATTTTTGAAATGTTTTTATTGTTTTTTGACACCAGAGAATAAAATCCTATCATCATACGGGTAGGGAGACTTCTGGAATCCCGCAAAGGTTGGATAGCATCCTATGCTTTGCGGGGGAACGAACAGGAAAATAACTCGGCAAGGGTTGGACAGCATCATATACCTTGCAGGAGCGGGTAAAGATCACGACTTGATGAGAGGATGGACAGAATCCTAACCCCTATGATGATAGGAAAAACTCCTGGACTGACTGAAGGACTGACTCCTGTGCTGAAGACTGTTATAATTACTATTTATAATTACTATTCACAACTACTATTCAAAGCTACTATTCAAAGCTACTATTCAAAGCTACTATTCAAAGCTACTATTCAAAGCTACTATTCAAAGCTACTATTCAAAGCTACTATTCAAAACTACTATTCAAAATTACTATTCAAAATTACTATTCACAGTTACTATTCACAGTTACTATTCACAGTTACTATTCACAGTTACTATTCACAGTTACTATTCACAGTTACTATTCACAGTTACTATTCACAGTTACTATTCAAAAGTACTATTCAAAAGTACTATTCAAAAGTACTATTCATAGTAGGACCTACCAAGTACTATTCATACATCGGCGGGCCCCACACAAACGGGTCCCACATCGGCGGGCCCCACATCGGCGGGCCCCACATCAGCGGGCCCCACATCGGCGGGCTCCACACAGCGGGTCCCACATCAGCGGGCCCCACACAAACGGGTCCCACATCGGTAATTGGAAACGAAATAACAATTAAATATTCCACCGAAAGAAAAATAATAATACTTAATTAATAGTAATCATCGCGGTCAAAAAAATTAATAATTTAATAATATTAATAACCGACAAAAATAATAATTTAAATAAAATAATCATTACGGTCAAAAAACAATAATTAATCACCGACAAAATTAATAATTTAATAATATTAATCGACGAAAATAATGATTTAATAATATTAATCGACCTGGTACTGTTCACGCAACCTTTACTATTCACGAAAATAAAAATTTAATCCTATTACTATTCAAACAGCTGTTACTATTCTCGATAATTTAATATTAATAATCAACGAACAGTCAAACATGCAATGATGAAACGACAAAAAAAATTAAAAATAAATAAATAAATAAACATAAAAAATGAAAATACCTGAGCGTAAGGGTGGCCGGAGTTGGGGCCGGATTCCGGCACAGCCGGTCGGAGGTGGTGATGATCGGACTCCGACGAAATTTCTGTCGGAGAAGAAGATCCTTCTCTCTCTCTCTCTTTTCTCTCTGCAGATCTCTCCTTCTTTCTTTTTTTTTCTTTTTTTAAAAATAAAATAAAAAATAAAATAAAATAAAATGAAGAAGAAGAAGTTGGAAGTGGGGTGGAGGAGATGGTGGTAGGGCTGGAAATGGCCGAATAGTGGTGGTTTGGGTTTTGCAGAGGAGAAAAGGGGAAAATGAAGGAGAAGGTGGAGATGGTTCGACGGTGGTGATCGGATTCCGGCAAGCTTGCCGGAATCAATGGAGGTGGTGGCTGTTGGTGGTTGTGATTGGGTGAAAGCTCGATCGGAGGTGGTGATGAGGGAAAATATGGGCGGCTCCGGTGGGATGTGGTCGGAGGAGTTGGGTTGCAGAAATAGGATGGAGGCAAAGATGAGGTGGTGGCCGATCCGATCGGAGCTCCGGCACCGTTGCCGGAGGAGAAGCTCTCTCTCTCTCTATCTTTTTTTGTCTTTTACCAATGAGCTCTCCCCCTTTCGTTTTTGATTTTTTTTTATATAGGTTAAAATAACCTGTTGATATCCGCACCCCCATTTGATGGGCGCACAAAAATGATAAGGCGCGCCCGTAACCTTTGTCCCATTCGGTCCAGGTTCGGCCCCACCCAGGATAAATCACCCCCCTTCTGCGCATTTACACTACAGCACCGTCTTAGCTCGTTTGCTAGGCAAACGCGATCGGATTTCGACGAAATTTTGCGGGGACCTAGCTGGGACCCAAAGCTAGCCTAGGGTTAAGTTTGGGACCCTAACTCATTGATTTGATGGGGATTTTTGCAAAACTGGAAGGGTTTAGGGCACGGTCAAAATGGGGTGTCTACACAATCACTCCAAGAAAATACAAATGTAAAGCCCTATGGAGTGCCTCTTGATAAGATGTAGAAATGGAAGATCAAAGAGGTTTTTAACTTTTGAAATAAAATGTTTAAGCTCAAAGAGAAATGGGATTTAATCTTTCTCATATGTTCAAAAGCATGTAGAGATAGGTTTTAATCATGTATATATAGTGTATTTGAAAATATGACCGTTTGGAGTAAAACTGTAAATTATTGGCTTGAAAAAGTCAAGCAGAAAATGCCCCAACGGCTAGTTTGCTAGACCGCGGCGGTCGACCGGGCTACGGCCGTCGCCCGCCCCTATCGGGCGCCCTATTCTATTTTCAAATTTCTTACCGTCGCGGTCGACCGGCCCCATGGCGGTCGCCCGGCGAGGGCTAACTGTTTGCTCAAAAAATTTGGCTAAAAAAACATATCCCAGTCGACCGACCCACCGCGGTCGCCCACCCAAACCCATGAAGGATTGTACTGTTTGAAACAGATACATATCCGCGGTCGCCCGGCTTGACCCGTTCGACCAGCCAGATAAAATTCGAGATGGCCTGGATTTTCAGGTTCCATCCCGCGGTCGCCCGACCTAGCCCGGTCGACCGGCCCTGAGTGAAATTCCATTTTAACTTTAAAATCCAGGAGGTTTTAGGCTATGGTCTTTGGGCTTAAGTCCTAGGTTTTCAAACACATTTTTGGCTGTGTTGATGGTTTTCAAATATGTAAAATATTACGTATAAAAACCATTTGAAAATCTTTTGAAAGTGCATTTAAACATAAAATCAAGAGGACTCAAATTACATTCTAAGAAAAAGAACCTTGAGTCTTCTTGGAATGTCTTGGCTTCTTTGCACTTTCTTGGACTTCTTTGGCTTGAGTGAACATCTTAACCTTGTCTTGGCTCTTGTGACTTGTCCTCCAATTTTTAATGCATGTTGAGGTCCTTGAGGTGTCACTATGGTATGTTCAACTCTAAGCTCTTTCTTGACACTTGCTTAGGGAACTTATGGAATCTTCATTATAAGCTTCTTGATTCGAACATCTTCAAATGAGGATGTCTTCAATGTAGGTGAAAGCTCTTGGTTCCTTTGCTCCTTGATCCACAGGCCATGTGTTGTGAAGAGTTGTGTAATGGCGATTTTGACATGAAAATCATGTATATAACACAACACCTCAAAGCAACACATCAGTTCATAAATGCTAATCAATTTAGTTTGCTAGCATCAAAACAAGAAGGTAATATGAATGATTAACCCATGGGAACTCTTGGGCTTACATTCTCCCCATTTTTTAATGATGGCAAACAAATTGATTAGAGAGGCAGGAGATATTAAACAAATAGATGAATAAGCATTAAACATTATAAACAATGAAGCAATGCTCTCCTCACTATATGCACAAGTATAATAAATGAATATAAAGCATGTGGTGCATATAAGATATGGACTACCTAATTTATTCCCAAAATTCTCCCCCTTTTGGCAACAGCAAAAAGGTAGGGATATACAAGTGAAAGTACAAGTGGGGTTTCAAGATGAAGAACAACTCATAAGAGTTATTCAAAGTGTATATGATATGACAATAAAGCTCATAGAATGCTTATCAAAATATAAAACAAAGTAAAATGCATGATAAGCAGTTTTTTTTTTTAAAGATATGTAAGTTAAGCACAATTATGGGGGCAATAGACTGTGTGAGCATATCACAATGGTCTATATAAACATGAAAAAGTAACAATTTGGCTCTTCCCCTATTTATTTGTCATTGGCCCTAGGTGAAACCTATGTGAAAGGGCATGACAATACAAAATGGTTGAAAAGGTGATTGATTTGAACTCTTAGGCTACATTCTTATAAGGGTTTTCTTGACGATATGCAGACAAGTCGCTTCATGAGCATGGATATGCTCAGAACTATATAAACTAACTTTTGAGATTGCAAGTCGCTTACCCTTGGAATGCAAGAGCTCTCCCTGACTATGTGCAAAAAAATACTAAATGTAGAGTGTAGGGCACATAGGACAATTGATTTGGGCAAACACCTTTAACCATTTAGATTGCTCCATTCATAAACCAATCACACTTTGAATATGAATAGATGATTATTAGACAGAGGATATGAGTTTAAGACAGATGGTCTAATAAACACATGGATAAGATAGTGAAATCAATAAGGTACATATTCATGGCAACCAAAGATCATGTATATATAGATAAAACTATAATGCTCCATATACATTATCAAAATGGAAGATTAATACCACATTTCTTTATCACTTCAAGAAATGATAAAAGTGGTATTTGAAAATTTCTCGAAAGAAGTAAAACTAAACTTCTTTTCTTCTATCCGGGACTATTCTACTGATGAATGTTTAGAAGAACTTAGATCAATGCTTGACCCTTTCTTCCATGTAAGGGAGCATCATTTGACAAATTTTTCCGGATTAAGAGATTGGATACTTGTTTTAAATCTTCTCCTTCAACAAAGGGTCATCCTTGAAATGATGATCATGAAGTACACATGTCAGCCTTTAGACAGAGTCTTCAATTTCCTTAGTCTCTATTCATCCTTCACAGTGGAAGAATGTAGATATGGACAGAGAAAAATTGAGTAAATCTATCATCTTATTACATCTGGTACGATGGAAGGAGACAAGTATCATAAATAAGCTACAAAGGACATGGTCTGAGTGGGGTCCTCAGAAGCTAAAATCTTGGAAGAGATGATGGGACATGACAAACTCAAAAATATTTAAATCATCCCTCTTACAAGAAATTATCATTGGCCTTTGATAATTCTTATAATGCAAGGCCTGACAATACACATTGGCTATAGATAAGAATGTAAAAGCACAGCCGTTGGAACTTATCATGAAAAAAGATGTTCTTAAGATTAAGAGCACATGATAAGAGATTACTTCATAAACAATGAGATGATCATCTCAGGTATTGTCCAATGAAGAAGGGTTCTAGAGATGTTTCAAACTCTTGAACAAGATACTTATCATTAGCAGAGATAGAAATATATAAGTCTATCCAAGATAAGTATAAGGCCAAAAAGGATATGGTACTAAGGCTTTAGGCCGAGGGAACTTGTCAGAAAATGAGAGATGATCTCAAATTTAAAGAATAGGACAAGACCCAACTACAACACATATGGAGCAATGTGGCTCCACATGAGTGTACTTATCATATGTGATTCACATCACACATCATATGATAAGGTGGATGGACAGACATTGAGCATATATAGCTCTTCCTTTGTAAGAAACTCATACAATGTATGAATCCAAAGGGCTGTCCAATCACATAGACACCACTCCCCCTAAATATGTGCATATAATATATTTATATGAATAACACACAAGGCACATACGGCTTATCATGGTTAAGATGTTGGCTAGAAGCCAAAGTAATTAGATGTTTTAATTAAAGATGAGTGTACACTCTCCATCTTATAAGGTAAGAGGACTAAGAGTACTAATTAAGTGATTTTTAAATTTAAGTTTACCATCTTTACCATATACCCAGTAGCATACAAGGAAAAAACTATAGAATATATATATAATATCAATGAAGCACAATTCTATAGAACTTAGACATTATAAGAGGGATCAATAGAATCCCATGTCTAAGAGAGACATTCATGGCTCATCCAATGAGAGCATTCATGGATAATCTACCATGTTTGGACACAAGAATCATGGTCCAAACATCTATGCCTACATCCACAAACCACCATATATAGGTAGGGCATTTAAGCACAAAGTGCAAAAGGCCCATGGAAAACCAAGATGCGTGGGAAATAAGTGTTCACATCACAATGTGTTACATGATAACCACAACAATGAGAAACTGCCCAACAATGGTACTAGATTCCTATGATATTTTCAATTTTACTCAATTGAGTTTCATACATTGAATTTAGACTCATTTTTAATTCTCTTACAAGAAAAATATTCATGAATGACTGTAGAAAATAATCCAAGGACTTCTAAAGAATATCAAGTGATGAATACCTTGGACACATGCATTCCAAAATAAACTACTATGACTAGATAATTTTATCTTAGTCATGAGAGGATATTCATTTTAAGCTTTTTGGAATACATCAATTTAACCCATCAAGATTTTTTATGCATTTAATGATTATCATTAAGCACATAAGAATGGGTTATAGAAGGACAACTAGGTGCATAGTAATAAACATACTTACTCACCTAGGGTAAATGAGATGTCTAAGAAAGGATTTGAGTGGATTTCTTAAGACATGACTTTTAACACTCAATTTTGCTAGAAATGATATTCTACCTAAGTTGAATATACTGAGATCTAGCAAATGCCAAGATTGTCCTAAAAAGAGTTCAAGAATGAAATGAATGAACTTGAAAGATCAATTTGAACTCAAGGGCAAAAATTATGGTTAATTTTCATGGAAGCACACATATGGTTCTCACATTTGAATTTTCTATTGTGAATTTTCTTGTGGATGCTAAGTGCACAAGTGATGTGATTTGCACTTAGATAGGCTTAATCAAGAAAGATATTCAGTAAAGCACAAAAAAAGAAAAATGTGATCATTTAAGCTCAAAATTAAAAAGATATATCATTAAGCTCAAGAAAACTAGATACAAAATATATTCAATGAATTTAAAGTATCTAGATGAATGTGAATGATACAACAGTTTAACATAGCCCTTAAACTAACTCATTCACTAATTAGTTTAGAGAAAATCTTTTGGAACCCAAATCCCTTTGGTTCCATCCAAGTTTGTTTGTATGAGTGTACATTTTCTTATCCAAACAAACTTGTTAGATTTCACAATTCCAAGCTTATACTCAGAATTGTGATGCCCAACTCTACCACAATAATTATGATTGGTAGAGGATGAGCAATTAGAATCATAAGACTTTGAAGGTTGTTTATCTTTTTCTTCATAAAGTCTTTGATTCTTAATATAGAGTTCTTCATTCATTTGTTCTTCATTTTCACAAACATGTTTATATTTTTCAACAAGTTCAATGTTTGTGATTTCAAGGCTTTTAATTCTTTTCTTAAAGGCATTGCATTTTGAAATAAGTCAACATTTTTATTTATCAGAAATATGCTCAATTGACTTAATTTTTCATTTCTTTTCAAACTTTCATTTATTTCCAATTTTAAGTTTTCAATTTGAATTTCCAAATCAGAAATAGAATGTTTGAAAGAATTTTCATATGCAAAAGATTTTTGTAAAGTCTCATTTTTACCAAAAATTTTCTCATTTGAAAAGAAACAAATATTTTTCTCGAAAATATTTTCTAATGAGGTCCAAATATCTTTTGCATTGATGCAATTTGAAATATTGATAAAAATATTTGGAGTTAAATCATAACACAATAAAATAATAGCCTTTGAGTTCAAGGAAAATAATTTCATATCACCTTCAGTGCATTTCCTTGAAAAAGAAATTTTCTCTTTAATGACATCTAAAATGTCATTATCTATGGATTTGAGAGAGGCTTGCATTTGTACTTTTCAAGCTCCATAATTCGTTCCATCAAAGAATGGAGGAATTAGGGTGGATCCGCCTTTCTCAAAATCCATATGGATTGTCACAGATCTTTTCTTTTGTAGATTTTTAAGATTTAAAAATCTCTTTAAGAGCCTAATGCTCTGATACCAAATGAAATACAGCTGTGACAATTCAAGAGGGGGGTGAATTGGTCAATTAGAAATTTTAGGCTTAATTAAGGGAGATTAAAAATTAATCCATTTAATTAAGCACTAATTAGTCCAACCCTTGTTCAAATCACATTTAGCTAACCCTTGTTCAAATGGATATTATAATGCTTAGGGTTTAAACAAGTTAATCAAGTGCATTTACTAACCCTTGTTCAATAAAAAGCACAAAAACAAGTTAGGTTAGAGATTACCAATTACCACACGTGCAAGAGAGAAGGAAAAGAGACATCCACAAGGAACACAAGATTTATAGTGGTTCGGTCACAACTTGACCTACTCCATTCTTCCAAGTTTACCTCCTTGGGATCTCCACTAAAATGATGAAGCCGTACACCCGACTCTTTCATCTCCGAAGGGAACAAACCCTTGCTTTTCCATTCTTAAGGGCCAAAGCGAAGCCCCTCGCACGAAGCCTTGACAAGGGAATCACACCCTTGCGCATGATTCACCTTTCTTCACGGGCCGAATCGGAGACTCTCTTCTTCACAATTCTTTCTGGGCTGAAGAGAAGACCCTCTCATGAAGAACAAATAGAAATGAAAACTCTCAATGCCTCTTAATAGGCGGATTACAACTTTAATAGCTCACAATCACTCCAAGAAAATACAAATGTAAAGCCCTATGAAGTACCTCTTGATAAGATGTAGAAATGGAAGATCAAAGAGGTTTTTAGCTTTTGAAATAAAATGTTTAAGCTCAAAGATAATGGGATTTAATCTTTCTCCAATGTTCAAAAGCATGTAGAGATAGTTTTTAATCATGTATATATAGTGTATTTGAAAATATGACCGTTTGGGATAAAATTATAAATTATTGACTTAAAAGTGTCAAGCAGAAAATGCCCCAACAGCTAGTTTGCTCGACCGCAGCGGTCGACCGCCCCTATCAGGCTCCCTCTTCTATTTTCAAATTTCTTACCATCGCAGTCGACCGGCCCCATGGCTGTCGTCTGGGGAGGGCTAAGTGTTTGCTCAAAAAATTTGGCTCAAAAAACCTATCCCGGTCGACCGACCCACGGCAGTCGCCCACCCAAACCCATGAAGGATTGTTCTGTTTGAAACAGATACATATCCTCGGTCGCCCGGCTTGACCCAGTCGACCGGTCCAATAAAATTCGAGATGGCCTGGATTTCCAGGTTCCATCCCGCTGTCGCCCAACCTAGCCCGGTCGACCGGCCCTGAGTGAAATTCCATTTTAACTTTGAAATCCAGGGGCTTTTGGGCTATGGTCTTTGGGCTTAAGTCCTAGGTTTTCAAACACATTTTTGGGTGTGTTGATGGTTTTCAAAGATGTAAAATGTTAAGTATAAAAACCATATGAAAACCTTTTGAAATTACATTTAAACATAAAATCAAGAGGACTCCAATTACATTCTAAAAATAAGAACCTTGTTTCTTCTTGGAATGTCTTGGCTCCTTTGCACTTTCTTGAACTTCTTTGACTTGAGTGAACATCTTGACCTTTTCTTGGCTCCTGTGACTTGTCCTCCAATCTTCAATGCATGTTGAGGTCCTTGAGGTGTCACTATGATATGTTCAACTCCAAGCTCTTTCTTGACACTTGCTTAGGGAACTTATGGAATCTTCGTGATGGGCTTCTTGATTCGAACATCTTCAAATGAGGATGTCTTCAATGTAAGTGCAAGCTCTTAGTTCCTTTGCTCCTTGATCCACAAGCCATGTGTTGTGAAGAGTTGTGTAATGGCGATTATGACATGAAAATCCTATATATAACATAACACCTCAAAGCAACGCATCAGTCCATAAATGCTAATCAATTTGGTTTGCTAGCATCAAAACAAGAAGGTAAGATGAATGATTAACCCATGGGAACCCTTGGGCTTACACTTTGCAATATGCTATGATTAAACAATTAGACAAAATATTATAGAGGCAGTGCTGCTCAAATATATGAATATCATATACTATAACATGTTAATGAGAATACATGGAAATACAGGGATATGCAAGGTCGAAATTTAGGTCGAGTTTTACCAGTCCCGCATTGACCCAACCTGAAAACTAACCTCAGTCAGGTTTAGACATCATGGGTCTTGGGTTGGGTCGGGTTTCAGGTTGAAAAAACCGACCCAACTCTTATAGGTTTACTATGAATTTCTAAAATATCTCTTGAATAACATGACAAATTATTTCCAATATACTAATATAATTGTTTTCATTATGGTGATAGGTTTGTGATGTGAAAAAAGTAATTTCCTTCTTAAATTTATGCACTTATTGGCTTAAATTTAGAGATGTTGGGTGTAAAGACGTTGTTTTCTAGAAGCTTTGAAATTAGTCACTATCCTAAGCTAAACTATCAAAACCCGAGCGTAGGCTTATGGAAAACCCCGCCTGTATTAAGTACATGAGTACAACTGAGGTTACTGCTCAAATATTTATTTAGGCAAATTAAGTGATACAGGCACAACCATGTTTTGATAATTGGCACTAACCCAACTTGTCCTATATGTTTTAACCAGCTGTCAAAGGCTGCTGACAGCTTTTTGAGAAATGTAACAGCTACTCAAGCATATAAGACAAGGCGAGTTCACACCCAAGATCAAAACATGATTGTGCCTATATCGTTTACCTTTATTTATTGTGGTATTTTTCAAGATTGGTAAATCTGCAAGTTTTATTAATCAGTACAATGCAATACTGATTAATAAATAAGAAAATCAAACCGGAATCAAAGTGTATAGACCGTTGCAGATCTTCCATCTAGCAAAACGACACTCCAAAATCTTCAGTCAAAAACAACTTTCCAGAAGATAAATGCAATGATCGATGTTGTAAATTTTTATTCATTGGGATTAATCCCTTTACGTCACAGAAAAGTAATGGGTTCTTAATGTAAACAAATAGCAAACAATCTACAAAAAAACAAATAGAGATGAAGTCATTAGTCACACAAAGTAACAGACCAAACAAAGGAAAACCCACAATTTTAGGAAAGTTTCCTTTCAATATTCCTTTCTAGAGATGGCTGATGGATTTAGGCAGATGTGTTTCTTGTAAAAAACCTTCCAAATTGCTGAATTCCATGTTCTATATTCAAACCAATCTTTGAATATTGGAAAAACAAGAGAACTCCATTGGAGAATTCACACTTAAGTCAGTTAAAATGGAATCCAATGTATGTTATTTAGACGTATCCTACTAAAATTAGATGGATAAAAAGGTGATAGATGTATAGTAGCATGCTACAATAAGGCACATGCCATGCTGAAATTTTTTATTTATTTTCTTGGAATTAGGAGATGGATTTTTTTAAGGTTATTCTGATATTTTGCTGATAGCAAAGCATTTACCTTGAAGATGATTTGTTAAAGATGACTAACCCAGCTAAATTTAGAGGTACTAGAGATTAAAAAAAAAACAGGAGGAGAACAAATGACTCAGCTTTCAAATTTGATATCACGTGCCTGGTCACATGAGTCTATAATTTAATAGCCATAGGATTGCAGGGAGGTTAGAAATATAGATTAGTCAAATGAACATCACATGATCAACTGCTTCCAAGTTCCAACCTATTAGAAAAAGGGGAAATTAAGAAACCATTATCTTCCACTTTTTCTTCTGTGATGATAAAAAAAATGTAAATGTGACTGAAAATAATCAAGGCTATCTTTTAATACATTATTTTGTTAAGAACTATAATATAGCCATCGTACCAGCATGCCTATCATGGTGAAATGAATTCTTCGACTGGGCGTAAATTTTCCTAAATTTTCACTTAAAATGGGCATACAATTTGTTTTACGCCCATTTTATAGTCCTCGCAAATGTTGGGTATCCAGGTTCATTGCCTTGACCATGCCATTAAACCTAGCTCAGGCCGCATACGTACTATGGTGCACTCATTAAAATATGGTAATTGGTATTGGAAATTAATGTCAAATTACTTTGCCCTACAACTAGATTTGTTAAATTGTTTTTAATTTCTATAAATCAATCTAAATAGAGCGACAATCAAATCTCTAAGCTTTTTTGAACAAAACCTCAATTTGAGTTTGAATTCCGGTTAGAGTTTTGATTCAATTGAGGAATGCAAATTGAATTGAAATAAAATGGATGTAATAACAATAAAAGAAGACAATACAGGGCCTAATTTATTTTTATTTTATTTTGGATTTCTAATTCTAAGTATTTATTAGTGAGGAGCCCCAGCAATTGCACCTATCAAGGCAACTGTTCTTTCTTTTCTTCCATCTTTTTTCTGTTGCTTTTTACAAGCTTTAAGTTGAGTAGTGGCATGATTGTGATATTCCTGCAGAACAATGTCCTAAAGACAGCCTAGCCTATGTGTTAGGAATAAGACATCATACATCACATAGTCAAAAAACAGTAAACCGGGTATAACCATGAATATATTATTCATCTAAATAAAAAAGAACTCTCAATGATCTCATATAAATGAACACCTCTACCATTTAACCATCTCCATCCTTATCTTTTCACCCAAGCACCATGAAAACCAGTTCCAGAGCTTTGGTTACTCTCTCTGCATTGATCCTCATTCACTTTCTGATATGTTGTCTATCTTCTCTTCCCCATGAAAAAAAGTGCCTGACAGAAATAAGCCACCCAAGGAGATTACTACTGTCTATGGCTTCAATTTCTGAAAGCCTTAAGAACTACCATGCAAATATGAAAGAACCCAAAACCGCGGTAGAAGTGAGCTTGCGGAACGTGCCGCCAAGTGTACCAAATCCAACACAGAACAAGTAATTTTGCCAAGTGTTCTTCTTCCCATTTTAGAGTTTCTTTCTTCTTGCTTCAAATTGGAAGGAATGAGCTGATGAGAGGAGGGATGTTAACAAGAAAAAAGTATGATCATAGATAGTCTTTTTCTTCAATTCGTAGTGATAATAATAGTTTTTAATCTTAGACTGAGTAGGAGAGGATTGGGTTAATGGTTAGTTTTTTCTTTTTTGTAATTTGTAGTTTTAGTTTTTGTAATTGATGGTAAGAAATGGAAGAGACATGTATTCATAGCACTTGTGCAAAAGAGTGATATTGATGATTGTTATATAACATGATCTGAAGCATTTCCAATCAATGAAGGTGGCTATACAATTTGAACCCTTCAATGTAAGCATTTCATTGGCAAGCCTATTTATAACTTAGGATTCGCTAGGGACCATTGCAGAAGGCATTTCGCGGGCCCGTTGTTGCATGAGAGAGTAGCCACATAGACTCACTTTTCAATAGATTTTGTATTATTCATTTAACTCATCTGAGGTGGCTGCTCTCTCCAGCACAGCCCGCCGGCGAAATGCCTTCTGTGATGGTCCCTAGCAAATCCCTTATAACTTTGTAGCAGTCATATTTTCACATGAAGATGATATCGGCACCTCCTTATTTTGATATTGGCACTCCTCTTCTCTCGTACTTTTGTCTACAAGGAAAGGCCACTCTCTGTCTATAAGAAAAGCCACTATATATTTTCTTGGCTTATACACATTCCAAGTTGCCATCAGTAGACAAAGATAAATATTCGAATAAAAAAAACAGTAGGCTAAGATTTGTTCAGGCCATGTTTGGTAGCCATGAAAGTGTTTTCCAGAGAATATTGGCTTATTGCTTATCAAGTAGTGGTGAAGGTGAGAAGTGGCTGAAAAATAAGGAAAAGTAAAACTCT
Source organism: Tasmannia lanceolata (assembly GCF_043159265.1). Lineage (NCBI taxonomy): Eukaryota > Viridiplantae > Streptophyta > Magnoliopsida > Canellales > Winteraceae > Tasmannia > Tasmannia lanceolata. Next base: position 6,501,174 of record NW_027518721.1, read on the forward strand.
ATTTTGTCCGCCCCTTCCTCATCTTCTCACTCATGAGTCATGCCCTCTCAATGCTCTCCCATTCTCCCTACCCCTCTCTCAACACTTGGTAAGCGAATATTCCAACTCAACTAAGCCTTTGTCCCAAACTAGTTGGGGTTGGCTAATGAATCCTTTAGAAAATTTTCATGAAGAAAGTGAAAAGATCTACTTGGCTCAAATTGGTTAAGTCTAATCCTGACACTAGTTGGGTCTATCTACATGGGTCATATTCTTCCATTCTATCATATCCAATGTCATGTTCTCTGTTATGTTCCTACCCCTCAAAGTCTTTCCTCACTGTTTCTACCCAAGGGGGAAAAAAATCATGGCCGCCAAACATGGCCTTAGTAAGGGAAAGGAATACTATTGGAAACACTTTGTTTCAGGGACTCTGATCTGGCAAACGTGTCCATGTGTGTGAGATCTGAATATGAAATGACAAACATAAGCACTGTCTTGATATCGTTTTCCTATTTTTTAATCCTCTACATGCAGTGGAAGCCTTCTGCATATGACCGTGAGTCCATGACATGATGCCTTGCTGTTCTTTCACTTTTCCAAGTGTCTATATCAATACAAAAGTAATAGCTGGTCTTGGGTTTTAAAAGTTGAGGAACAAGGAGTTCCCGTACAGAATAGAATCAACTATAAGGATTCATCCAGGCCCACATAACTCAACGTCATCTGAACCCTTCATCTGATTGGATTTATTATCCAAGCCCCTTGATCGGTTAGATATAATTTTGGGACCACAGAGAGAATCTGCAGCAGTAATTTTTTCGGCCTTTAGTCGTATGGATAGGATGTCTTTTCGGCCATCTGGGTCATCTCTTGAAGATACACCAGATCAAAGGTCTGGATTACAGACATGTCCCAGCTGGGGCCCCCAATGTTGGCCATTAGAATTGATCCTAATTGTGGTCGTCCCCCAGAGTCGGGACTCTACTGCCAGTTGAGGTAAAAATCCAGTCTAAAATAGCAAGAAAGTGTCATCTTTGAATTTTAATGATGCAGAAGGGCAATTTTGGAGGGAAGAATGATATGAAAATCATGTGGTAATATTGTAAGGAGAGAAATCATGTGGCAATTTTGAAAGGAGAGAATAAACAAAGGTGGTAATGAGCAAAACCAGGTTATTGCATGGCTCTTTTTATCAGCAGCTACATATAAACATTATCAATTACCCCAAAAATTGGTAAACAAGGTTATAGTCAAGGTTTAAAATTTCGGTTTCGGTACCAGTTTCAGACCGTGAAATTTCAAAATTTCGGTCGAAATCTGGTACTTGACCCGAAACTAATATTTTATTCAATATTAAATCTCGGCCGAAATTACCGAAATTTCGGTGAAATATTAAATTAATATTAAAAAAACATTTTTTTGGGTCAAATTTCGGAAAAACCGAAATTTCGACCGAAATAAATGACCGTTTCGGTTTTGATGCATTTCGGTGACGGTCTCCACCGAATTCCGAAATTTCGGATTTCGGTCGAAATTTAAAACCATGGTTATAGTGTGGCTCTTTATACTATAGGATTTGCTAGCGTCCATCGTAAAAGGCATTTCGCGGACGGCCCGTTGCATGCTAGCAAATCCCTTGTACTTTTGTTGCATATTAGAACCAAATAGGCTCAACTCAAAATTTAATAATTTTGCAATTTACATTTAAGTGAATGCTTCCAAACAGCTCAGTAACAAAATTACATAAAATCACAAATTTTATGGATACAGCAGATGGATTTTTGAAATCTTTAATAGTTGCAAATTTATATAATTTTACATTCAAAGGAAGTCTAAATGACTACAAAAAACAATGGTATAGCTTTTCTGTTGTGATGGGAGGAAAGTGAGCTATTTGAAATAGATTAGATTTTCCGAACAAAATTATAAATGCCAGGTCCGAACCAAGGTTTAAAATTTCGGTTTCGGACCTTGAAATTTCAAATTTTCGGTCGAAATCTAGTACAAAACCAGAAACTATTATTTTATTCAATATTAAATTTCAGCCGAAATTTCAGTGAAATATTAAATTAATATTAAAAAAAAAAGATTTTCGAAATTCCAAAATTTCGGTTCAAATAAATGACCGTTTCAGTTTTCACACCGAAATTTCGGATTTCGGTCGAAATTTAAAACCATGCTCCGAACAGCTTCAAATCAAGATTCTGAACAATGGTTTAGATGAGTTATTGATGCATCCCAGCTCCTAACTCATTCCGTAATTTGCAAGGAGACATGGCTAAAAAGTATGCTAGCCAACTAATAACCATTAAATCAATAAAAGATGATACGAAGAAAGGATATGAAGAAACAACCAAGTCATTAGTGGCTAACATAAACCAAAAAGTCTGGGAGATAGGCTTGCAATGTGACATTCATGATCATGATGTGATAATTGGCTGATCCAACATATACCATAATTTACTTGTAAAACAAATATTTTGGTCCTCGTGTACTTAGAAACGAGCCACAATGCACTCGCCACAAGTCCACAACAATCCTCCAGAGTGAAATTCATCATTTTCCCCTGAAAAGGAAAAATAGTTCTAAGCTTAGAGAGAGAGAGAGAGAGAGAGGAAAAACATGTAGTTGACTCACGTGCTCATCATCAATGTGATGTTGTCTCCTTTCAATAGAATCCTCCCTGAACAAATCATAGAATGAATTTAATAACAAATTCAAAACAAGAGAAGCAAGATACTAAACAATGGGGTAAAGTATGTTGAGACTTGAGACCTACCCAATGGCTTTCTAGTTTTTTTCTTGATGTTGACCTCCTCCGCATCCTCTAGTACCAAATTCATGTATTCATCAAACCCCTGCCAAATCCACAATAAGCAATATCAACATCCAGTGTGTCACAAATGAAGAAAGCTATAAAAGAACTAGAGGAATGCTAGACTGAAGGGTGCGTCCTTGCAAAAATCTGGTGAAAGGGTGCCACGATTGGTTGAACATCACCAATGTGCATTTATTAAACGTAAAAGTCAGAGAGCGTTAAATGCACTTTGGTGAAGTTCAACCAATGACGGGGCCCTTTCACCAGATTTTTGCAATGGCGCCACCCAGTCTAGCATTCCTCAAAGAACTATGTATACTATGATACATGGCAGATATCTTCAAAACTATGCATTTAAATAAGGGATTTGCTAGGGTCCATTGCAAAAGGCATTCCGCGGAACATCTGTTGCATGAGAGAGCAGCCACCTAATGAATAATGACAAAATTTGTTGAAAAGTGACCTAACCTCATGAATAATGACAAAATTTGTTGAAAAGTGAGCCTATGTGGCTGCTCTCTCATGCAACAGATGTTCCACGAAATGCCTTTTGCGATGGACCCTAGCAAATTCCATTAAATAAACATATATTTCACAGGAATGTAAATGAATATCTAATGTAAACGAGATCTTCTAATTCTTACCAGTTCTTAGAAAACCCATTTCATTGTGGAGAATATGAAGCGGAAGTTTGACGAGATAAGCCATTTTGTTTACGAGAAAAAAAAAAGAATTCCTTTGACAGGTAAGTCTGCTGGGTTTGTTAAGTTCTTAACTTTCCTCTCAAGCTGATTTTCTAGTTCCACTTTTATGAATTTGGACAAGGCTTCAAATTGAATTCACACACATAGAAAGGTGTATTTTGCTTTCACACACAGAAGAAGATGCACCTTCATCAATGATGTTGACCTAACAAAGATTTACAACCCTAAATACATTTCCAAACATCCCTCAAGATCAAAACTTTTCATAGCCCAAATATTGTCAGATCAAAAATTTTCAAGAACTGCTATAGACGACATAGATGTACAAAATCAGACACACACACAACACTTCTGTAGTTGATCGACGTTGTTCCATTTATTTCTCTTTGAAATCCCAAGATCAATTTTGTATTAGAGCAAGTTAAGATTTCTTAAGAACTTGAATGATCAATTATGGCGATGCATGGTGATTCGTAGTCATAACAAAGGAATGACGCAAACATAGAGAGATGAGCCCGTCTAGATGTAGTGGCACAAATGGGTTGGCTGACATAGATTATTGATGGTTCATGCCACAAAATAAGCAGCTGATCGTTGTAAGGATGCCTAAACCAAAGGGAACAAATTAAATCTAGTCAAAAGATGGAGGATATGAGAAAGCTCTAGAAGGATAAAAAGACCCTTAACAAATCACACATTAAAAGATGAAATGAATGTCAGAAGGTAAAGGAAGGGTGCTACCATAAGCCAAAGTGTAGAGATCAAAAGCTTCGGTGATTCAAATTAATATAAATGTTTAGAAGACGTGAACTCAAAAGATCTAAAGTATAGCTATTTTATCAACAAGCATATTTTCTAGAGATATAGTCCTTGATGAATACAATACAGAGGCAAGCTCCAAAAACTTACGACAAATCTTAAGACTTGCAAAGGAAGAAGCTTATTATGATGGCCCAAAAGATGGGGATGAAGAATAATCAAATGATGGGAATGCTCTGTTTTTTTATGTTGCATCTTGCAAATTAGCATCGCCTTTTGTAACATTACTAACGATATAACATTGTAGGAATCAAGCTTTGGAATGAGGATATTATGAAACAAAACGCTACGCTAATGCAGAAAGGTATGCGTTGAGATTTCAAAAGTTGATGGGTGAAAAGCCAAGAAATGCAGCTTCACTCGCTAGCAGGGATTGACTAACATTGAATATAGCTGAGTGCTAGTAGGAAAGACCTTTAGGATGGGTGAGAGCAACTGGGTTAATAATGCAAAGCAGTGTCAGAACAAAAGGAAAAAAAGCAGCAAAGCATAGAATCCAAGAAGTAGGAGATGAAAATTGGAGTCTCTACCATCTTCTTATCTCAGTCTCCCCCTCGGAGTTGGGAGACCTAATAAAGCTTCGTGGGATCTGATAGTGGAAAGAATCGAGAGGAGATTAGAAACTTGGAAAAGAAATTTAGTGTCTAAAGGGGGCCGATTAACACTGGTTAAAGCGGTGTTAGGAAATATTCCTATTTATTTCCTGTCTTTATTAAAATGTCCGGTGAGTGTGGTGTTGAGGACTGAGCAAATACAGCGGAGGTTTCTTTGGTGGGGATCTAAGGATAGGAAAGGAATTTCGTTAGTGAGATGGGATAATGTATGCCTCCCTTTCAATAATGGAGGTTTGGGTATAAGAAGAATAAGAGAGTTCAATCATGCCCTTTTGGGTAAAATGGTTATGGAGGTTTGGGATGGAAGAATCTGCATTGTGGGTTAAAGTAATAGGGAGCAAATATGGTTTTTCGGCTGGCAGATGGGGATCTGAGGATACTTACAGTAAGAAAATTTTGATGGTGTGGAGAGATATCTATCGGCTGAGTCACCTCTTTGTTGGAGTTATCATGTATAGAGTATATCTTGGTGATTGAATCAGATTCTGGGTTGATGCGTGGTGTTCGAGTGAACCTCTTATGGACCGGTTCCCTGAGCTGTATGCAATGGCTTCTCAAAAAGAGGTATTAGTCTGTGAATGTTTCGAAAGGGTGGGCCTCAATGTCATCTAGGTTCCGAAGTTTCAAAGGAATTTCTTTGATAGGGAGTTGGATTTAGTTTCACAGCTATTGACTTTGATTGGGGGATGTTACATTAAAAGATCCGGGTACGATAAAAGAGTACGGACTCGGGATTCTTCAGGTTTCTTCTCTGTTAAATCCTTCTATCATCATCTGGTGACCATTGTCCTCCTAGGGTTAGCTTCTTTGGTTAGGCGATATCCTTAGGTCGGATCCAAATGATTAACTTCCTATGGAAACGGGGCATGTCGCTTGTTGACCATTGTCCCTTATGCTTGCTCGATGGAGAATCTATTAACCACCTATTTATCCATTGCAAGGTTGCTAGAGAGGTGTGGAGTTTCATTCTTGCCTGATTTGGGATTTGTTGGGTTTTTCCTTGGTCAATTACTGACGTAATCTCTTGCTGGGAGGTAGTGCCTTGGAAAAAGAAAGGGAAGTTGTTATGGAGGATTTACCTACTAGCTACTTGGTGGGTTATTTGGAATGAAAGGAATTCTAGAATCTTTGATGGAGTGGCAAAGTCTCCATATTGGCTATGTGTAAAAATAATTGCCCTTTTTATTGCTTGGGCAAAGAGTCTTCCATTGTTTAAATTTGTCTCGACCTTTGATTTATGGGAGGGGTGGCAAATAGTGTGAAATGTAGGCGAATATAGACCTTTAACAATTCAACAGTGGGAGCCTCCTCCTGAAGATCTATTTAAGGTCAATTTTGATGGGTCTAGTTTGGGTAATCCGGGACCGGCTGGAATTGGAGGGCTTTGTAGGGATTCTTCTGGGTCGGTTTTGAGGTCATTTTCGGGCCCTATTGGGGTATGTGATTCTACTGAGGCTGAGGTTAGGGCAGCATATCAAGGGATTAAAAGAATTGATAAGGATCTTTATAGTAAGACAATAGTGGAGGGAGATTCTAAGAATGTTGTTAGATGGTTATCGGGTTTAGCGACTCCCCCATGGAGATTTTTATCTCTTTTGGAAGAGATTGTTGATTTAATTCATGGTTCTTCTATTGTATTTTATCATGTAAGGAGATCTGCTAATTCTGAAGCAGACTCCCTAGCTAGGCCTGGTGTCTCTAGCGTAGGGTTGGAAGAGTTTGATTTCCTTCCACCCTGAAGCTTTGTTCTTTTGTGTTTTATTTACTCCTTGTATGTTCCTTTGGGGAGATTCTCAGTTCTCTTTATTAATTCATTATTTTACCAATTCAAAAAAAAAAGTAGGGGATGAAGGGAAATATGCTAAACAATTGGAATCGGCTTCTTATTCCGATACCTATTCTTATTCCCCTATAAAGGAAATGGGAAAAATATAATAAAAATTTTAATTGAAAAATCCAATGTAATTTTCATTCCGAGGGTGGAATTAGAATACCACCTCATGGGATGGGAAACAAATTCCAACATTTTCCCTCTTATTCGAGAAAGTTTTGAATTCTTGTTTCCAAGATTTTTACAGAGGATCCACCCTATCCATCTCTCCAAATCCGATGCAGATTCCCTCGAATAGATATTTGGAAAAAATAACCTTAGACCACATATTATCCCCATTACTGAACAATCTCGTCAACTTGGCTAGGAGGGTTGCATTTTGGAGACTGACTTCTTGATACCAAAACTACCAACCAATTAAGGCATACAAACTTTTTGTCAGTTTATCAGATGTACCTTCTCGAAAGTGGGATCCTCATTCTAAAGAGAGTTTCGTTGGTTCTTCTGAATTCTTTCTGCCACAGAGGCCGACATCCTAAGCATTTTTTTTGTTGTTGAGAAATTGCAAACATTATATTAAAGAGAAACAAGAGAGGGGAGGACCCCAATGACTGGGATGGTTGAATTACATCCCAAGCTGAGAGAGAGAGAGAGAGAAGAAAAAAAGAGTGCAAGACAGCCACAAGGAGGAGGTAGCACAGCAATTGTAAACTAAACCTCTCCACCCCTGAACAGGATAAACCCCTCTCCACCCTGGCATCATACACATCGGTAAGAAATACGTTAGAATATTCGATGGGGAAGTTTTGAGTGCAAAACAGCTTCAAGGGGGAGGGAACGCAAGAATTCCAAACCAAACCTCTCCACCCTTGAACGTGCTAAACCTCTCTCAACCCTGGCATCCTAAACATATGTTAGAATATTCGATAGAAAAGTTTTGAGTAGGGTTATCCAATCTGATAGGGATAGGTATTTTCATTTCCAACACTCAAGTTTAGATTCTATTCTACCCAGAAAATGATGTTATGTTGGAAAGCTTGGATATGAAATGGAGTTGAGGTCATTTTGTAATGCAATGTCATTTAAAAATACAAAAAATGGCTATGTTTTGCTAACCATGGTTAGGAAAAGGTTTTAGGATTTTGTGGGCCCTACAAAATGAAACCTGAATAGGTTTGTCTTGGGGCAAAAATTGAAAACTTTTAAATTCAAGAAGCTTTAATATCTAAAATTAAGTGTCTTTTGTTTATCTAGGGCAACTTACAATAAGTAAAGTTCAAACTTCAAAAAGCCAGTTTAGCTATGATTTGGCCGACACTTTAAATTTATTTCCGAAACACTTGACGTGTCATGTCCGACACGACACCCGTGTCCACACGTGTCGACACTCCTTTAGACACCTTTAAATGTATTGCTAAAGTGTCAGTGACTTTATATGTATGCATGTGTATGAGTGTGGCACTATTTCTAGATTTTTAGCGGTTCCATTTCAGATACCTTGTATCCGTGTCGAAACTCGGCAAACAAATATGTGTCCACAGATCATGATTACATGTGCTTTCTATTTTAGCCGTGTCCCCGTTTCTAACTTTTTGGAATTTGCCGCGTCCGTGTCCGTGTCCACAAATCACAGCAGTTAAGAGAGGCAGTTTTCAAAACTTTTCAATTACATAAAAAGTACCGGTTCATGTTTCCTTGTCGTCACATTATTTTTATTTTACTCTGAGCAATTTTAAAATAGAAATTAAGGCTTTTAAGTTGATCAAGGAACTGAAATTGTTCCAAAACCGATGGTTAAGATTAAATTAGAATTTAAGGTAGTATGAAAATGTTTCATATCCCAAAAATAAAGTGCAGATGAAAATAGTAGGGATCGTTATCTAAAAACAAACAACAGTAACAAAAAGAAAGGGAAGGTCAGGAATGAATGCAAACAGTAACAGTGAAGTATGTACAAAAACTAATAACTTGTAATTGCATGCTTAATAGCTTGTAATTGCATAAATTAATACTCCAGTTCTCTGCCCTTGATGAAATTTTCATTTCTGCTTCTTAATTAAAAAAATCTGTTACTCTTTCAAACCCTGCACCAATAAACATTTCTCTGTTGAATGTTTGATTATTTGGTTTTATTTTCTCTCTTTTGTCTTTTTTCCCCCTTTACTCTTCATTTCATTCGGCGTAAAATGGACGTAAAACAAATTTTATGCTCATTGGTCGATCTGAAAGAGTAACCCTAAAAGGCTAAAACCCTATCTGAGCAATTCACTATACAATATGTCAATCCTAAAACCCTAAATCCTTGAAATATTCCAAACATAAGTAGAAATCCAAACCAAAACGTAATCCCGTAAATAGGCAAAAATGACATAGATTCCAACAAAGAGAAGAGAATTCATGAAAATAAAAATAAGAATAAGAATCCAACTTACAATTATACGTCCTTCAATCCTCAAATCCTTCTGCTCGAAAAGCCAAATCTGAATGCGCGCTTTCTGATAGCAATTCAAAGAATAGATTAAAAAAATAGCATAAATACATGAGATAAATCGAGAGAAAGTGAAGGTGAAAAATCAATCTGACTTACGCTCTGAAGAAACCTGAAAATGAGATTCTAAAGCCCCAAGATTCCCAACCAAACAATACATGAAAAAAGAGAGAGAAAAAACAAAGAGAGAATAGAGAAAGAAGATTAGAGAAAGCAAAGATAAAAAGAAAGAGAAATGCAAATGAAATTTACAAAGAGAGGAGAGAGAGAGAGAGAGAGAGAGAGAGAGAGAGAGGTTACAATGGGTTGGGTCATAATCCTTTGAACTCTAGTGGTCGCCATGACTGCAACTAAATTTACTTTCTCAGTTTCAGGTTTGTTGAAAGGAAAGCAAAAACCCTAGAAAAAACTCAGGAAGATACTCGAGAAATAGGGAAATTTATATGGGTTTTTATAGGCTAGTGTTTATTGGCACTACCATGTTTTAATAATTGCACAAAATCATCTTGTCTTTTCTATTCCATTAACTTCTTGGGAACTATAATAAACTTTAACAGCTGTTCAAAACAGAAAAGACAAGAATGAGGAGTGCAATATTAAAACTTGGTAGTGCCAATATCACTAGGATTATAAGAAAAACAATGGGGCCCACGATACTAGGTGATATACCACCACTGATCGGAGGGTTAGGATATATGGAAATGATTTTCGGGGAACGGATTATCTGTGGGGCCCAAAAATTGAATTGTTTAGATCACCCAATATTATGGGCCACAATTTTCTCTTTTTGAGACTCAATACTAGGTCATATGCCATAATTGCTTTGTTAAAACCTCTACAATTATCCAATCATGGTGTGACCAACTGTAGCCATATTGATGAATCCGATATAGGGCTGGCAATTTCACCCGGGAAAGCAGGGATCCGCCCCGCCCCGCTTGGGGAGGGGATTCCCCGATTTGAGTAGGGAAGGGGAAGGGAAAGGGGATTTAAAAAATTCCCTGATGTGGGGAAGGGGAGGAGAAGGGGATGGAGTTGGTCCCGCCCCGCCACGCATTAATGCCATTTTTTTCTTGTATTTTTTAAGTGTTTTTTTTTTTTGGGAAAACTACTAGAAACCCCTTTGAATCAAAACATATCTACAAGATTCCCCAAGAATTTTCATAATTTCCATTACTACAGCTTTGTCCCTGAAATAGCTTTTTATGTTTTCTTTTACCCATAATCCATTGGGTATTGTCCCTCATTATATTAGTATATTATCCTTAGAAATCCCTAAAATCTCTCCATCGAACCATCATTGTAAGGCAACATTAAATTCTTTGAAAATCTCCCTCCCCCAAATAAAGGCAGCATCTCTCTGATGAGTGATGAGATTTTATATGGTGTGTGTAGACACCCCATTTTGACCGAACCTGAGTTCGAGTTGTTTGTGCGAAGCTTCGTCAAATCAGTGAGCTGGGGTCCCAAATTGAACCCTAAGCTAGGTTAGGGTCCCCTATAGGTCCCCGTAAAATTTCGTTGGAATCCGAGCTCGTTTGATCAGCGAACGAGATGAATCAGTGTCGTAGTGTAAACTTGTAAGGGGGGTGGATTAGCCGAAGAGGGGGTGCATCTTTGAAATGCGAAATTCCGATTTTGTCTTTCGCTAATAGGACAAAGCGGCGGAAGTGCGCTTATAAATTCGCACACTTTATCCATTTGGAGTGCCAATATCAACATGATTTTTTTTTATAAATATGAAAAATCGAGATCACTGTTCATTCGAAAAAAAATCCCGAGAGAGAGAGAGAGAGAGAGGGATCGGCATCATTTTCTCACCTTCTCCGGCTACCTCCGGCTAGCTCCGGTCATCTTCCCCGCTCCTCCATTTCCCCACCATCACTCCATCATCCTCCTCTTCTTCCATCTTCATCAACACCTTTTCTGCAAGCCCTCTTCTTCTCCTTCTCCGATCGGATCCACCGGCAACCTCCTTCTCCGATCCAAGCTCCGACCGCACCGCCATTTCTCCCACCTCCAAGCTCCGACCGCACCGCCATCTCTCCCACCTCCAAGCTCCGGCCGTATCTTTGCTGGATTCCAGATCTGAGATCTGAAATCCTAGATCTGAGATCTCAGATCTGAGAAAAGGGGGAGAGGAGGCAATTTCTAGAAAGAGCAGAGGGAGAGAAGAAGGAGAAAATCCTTCCCGCCGGCCAATACCCCACCTCCTTCGGCCAACATTCTTCCACCGCCACCATTTCTGCAACCCAACTCCTCCGAACACCACCATCACCACCTCCATTTCTCACAAACCCTTATCCACCAAGCTCCGATCGGCCACCTCCACTTCTTCTTCTTCTTCTATTTTCTCCACCACGATAAACCCACCAACCAACACCACCACCCATCTCTGCAATCCGATCAACCCCTCTCCCCAAAAGAATTCGAAACCCTCTTCTTAACCCCCAATTTCACTATCATCAGACCCCACTCTCGACAAAACCCATCTCAAACCCACATCAACCCCCCATCACTGCAATTGAAAACCCCACCAAGTTCCCTCAACCCATTTTATAACTCCAGCCAAATCCTTCCTCCGGTGATTTTCGCTATCCCCGGTAATCATTACCTCCGTCACGTCCTACTATTGCTGCCGTCCGATCAAAAAAAAAAATCTCTCGGAGCTGATCTCGTGAGGAAGGATTCGATCTTAGAAATTTGAGTGAGAGATAAAGCTGAACAAGAGGAGAAGGAGAAAGAATCCGAGGGCGCTGAAAGTCGGCAACCATTCGGTGATTGCCATTGACCACTTTCTACACAGGTCTGTGATCAATCTCTCTTTACTCATAGCTAGATTTTCTTGGTTTTTTTTTCTAAAAATGTGCTGTGGGTTATGTCCCCTTTGTTATAAACATTATTGGTCTGATACCTTTGAAGGTCTAAGAGCATAAGCCATGCCGGTCCCCTTTATGTTTAAATGTTAGTACCATGAATATTTGATGATAGTATCAAGTTGTCTCATATCCCCTGTTCCGATTGATAAATATTTCCATCATGAAAGAGGAAATGAATTTGAGACAGTAGTAAGGCCGAGCATCTTCTATGAGGTAAAAAGGCCATCAATCATCGACTACATTAAGTGTAGTTCAGAGCCGGCTCATAATGTGGGACTTCGTTTTGAAGGGTCATATTTTGAAAAGGAGTTCCACCTATTGAATAGATACTTCTCGAGTTGCCCATTGGTTGCTTATACATGTTTCTTATATATAAGTGAACCTGCGCATATATCTGTTCGTTCATGTATTTGGACTTGATGTGAAGTACTCTTGTTCTGCTCCACTTTATGTTCACCGCCTATATGTATAAGGAACTCACCAGATTCCATGAAGGTTACTGAGTTGCCTTTTCTTCCGGTTGGCTATGGTTTTGGAACCTCGTTTGTTGTACTTTTCTCTCAGTCATGTGGTGAAATATACACAAAAAAGCTGATGTTGGGGCTGATTTTACTAGAAAAATAGAGCAGGGAGTCCCTGAAGATGATCCTTGAAATCCTGCTGTTATTGCAGATTTGGTTGGAGACATTATGGTGTCCGTAGCAGCCCAACCTCAGGGGACTTGCTTAGTCCAAGTAGGTTTCCCCTCTTAGTTTAGCAGACTTACTTAGTCTTTTAGACACCATTATATGGTAGTTCATCTCTTCCTCATTGCAAGGGCAATGATAAGGTTATTTGGAGCCTGTCTTTGTGTTTTGTGGCTCACCGTTTTTTTTGCACTTGAATCTGCACAAGTTGATGCCCCCTGTTATGCACCAAAATTTATAAAAATCAGAAATATCATTGCATGCATTTGTATAATTTGTTGAAAATTTAAGATTCTTCTTTTATGTTAAGTTTTGAGTTAGGTTCTGAAGATGAATGGACTGTTCAGGTAAGACTATCTTGAAAGCTTATCATACTTTCTTTTATTTCATTAGGCTACCCAGCGGCTGGTCTGGGCTAATTAATTTTATAAATTGTTTAATTGAAGAAGGAAATCAGATGATTTGCACTATTCGATGTCCTTGACACGAATATCGTCTGATTTCAAGGCGGTTTGTAGAAATATTATACGTGTAGGAAATCAGATGATTACTTTGGCATCATCTGATTTCATTGGAGTCCCCGTATTGGGGTTTGTGGTTGGCTTTGAAGTGTTTGATATTGTTTTACTTCGTTAGGCTACCCAACGGCTGGTCTGGGCTAATTAATGTTGTTTATCATGCTATGATTGCTATTATTATTGTTTATCATTTTCAGCTTAACCTCAGAGAGATTGCTTTGATTTTGATAAATGGTATACCCATAGGAGGCATGCCTTGCCTCATTTAGAGAGCCTTTGAATCATTCGTTTGTGTGGTGATGTTATCGGGGGAGTCTTTGACTCATTTGATCTTCATTGTTGTTATTAGGGAGTCATCTGTCTTGGCTTTGTAAGTATTTAGCCTTTAGAAGGCCTGCTTGGCCCCATTTGTAGAATCCTCTCTGAGGTTGCACCTCAATTTGTACCTCTGTTAATTAGAGACCAATTTGGTCAATTAGTTGTCTTAGCCTTGCTTACCCCCTTGCAAGGGCAATGATAGGGTTACTTGGAGCCCATCTTTGTGTGTGTTTGGGAGACCCGCCCGGTCTCATTCTCTCGCTAATCCTCCTCTTTGTGCGCCGTTTGGTTTTGAGAGAACACCCTACTCGGCTTGGCTTCATACCCCTACCCTTATGGGTATTGGGTTGCACATTTGTTGCACCCTAGGGCTAGGTAGCTGTCCGGCCCGGCTGGGTGTTTTACCTCTGCCAAATGTTCAAATTCGTGTTTCCTTTTCTTTTAGAGAGTCTTTGACTCATTTATCTTTAGTTGGTGTTAGTGGAGTCTTTGACTCATGTTTCCATTTCTTTTAGAGAGTCTTTGACTCATCTATCCTTTAGTTGGTGTTATTGGAGTCTTTGACTCGTGTTTCCATTTCTTTAAGAGAGTCTTTGACTCATTTGTTTGTGTGATGTTGTTATCAGTGGAGTCTATCCTTGTGTTGTTGTCAGTGGAGTCTTTGACCCGTGTATCCATCTCTTTTGAAGAGTCTTTGACTCTTGTATCTCTCAGTTGCTCTCTTTTGAAGAGTCTTTGACTCTTGTATCTCTCAGTTGCTCCTTTTAAAGAGTCTTTGACTCTTGTATCTCTCAGTTGCTCCTTTTGAAGAGTCTTTGACTCTTATATCTCTCAGTTGCTCCTTTTGAAGAGTCTTTGACTCTCGTATCCCTCAGTTGCTCTCTTTGAAGAGTCTTTGACTCTTGTATCCCTCATTTGCTCTCTTTTGAAGAGTCTTTTACTCTTGTATCCCTCAGTTGCTCTTTTTGGAGAGTCTTTAACTCTTTTATCCTTCGGTTGCTTTTATTAGAGAGTCTTTGACTCATTTATTCGTCAGTTACTGCTATTAGAGAGTCTTGGACTCATTTGCTCTTATAATGGTATTATTAGAGCCTAGTTTCTCCTTTTAACTCTAGGGTTCGTCCCTAGGTTGTTGTTTTGTATTTTCCCTCCGGTCTTTGACCAAAAGGGTGAAAACATCAAAAACCTTTAAAAAATCTAAAGTGTTGAGTTTATAGCGTAGTTTGAGAGTTCGTTTCGAACTACGTTGGCTTGATCCTCTTTCACGAGGTACGTAGTGCAGCTTGGGATACATATCCCAAGCCCAGCCAAACTTTGTAAATAAATGCTTTAACCTTTTTTCTTCAAAACCTTGTTTTCAACAAGATCTTCCTCTAGAGTTAGGAGTTTGTCCTAGATAGAGAGTTTTAGAGTTAGGAGTTTGTCTTGGATTTTGTTGTGTGCTTGTTTGTGTTAGTTTTAGAGTTAGGGGTTTGACCTACCTCCGATTGATTGACCATAACTCACTCAATTTTACTCGTAATTCATTGAAATTAGTTTAATTTCGAAGGAATCGAAGTGTAGTTTAAAACGAAAGAAACGGAGTTGATAAACTCCAAGTATTTTGGGAGTTATGATGGAAATAATTAGACTCGCGCTTTGGTTTTGCAATTTACTGACCTACCTCCGATTGATTGACCATAACTCACTCAATTTAACTCGTAATTGTTTGAAATTAGTTTCATTTCGAAGGAATCGAAGCGTAGTTTAAAACGAAAGAAACGGAGATGAAAAACTCCAAGTATTTTGAGAGTTATGATGGAAATAGTTAGACTCGCGCTTTGGTTTAGCAATTTACTGACCTACCTCCGATTGATTGACCATAACTCTCTCAATTTAACTCTTAATTCATTGAAATTAGTTTCATTTCGAAGGAATCGAAGTGTAGTTTAAAACGAAAGAAACGGAGATGAAAAACTCCAAGTATTTTGAGAGTTATGATGGAAATAGTTAGACTCGCGCTTTGGTTTAGCAATTTACTGACCTACCTCCGATTGATTGACCATAACTCTCTCAATTTAACTCTTAATTCATTGAAATTAGTTTCATTTCGAAAGAATCGAAGTGTAGTTTAGAACGAAAGAAACGGAGATGATAAACTCCAAGTATTTTGAGAGTTATGATGGAAATAGTTAGACTCGCCCTTTGGTTTAGCAATTTGCTGAGCTACCTCCGATTGATTGACCATAACTCACTCAATTTAACTCGTAATTGTTTGAAATTAGTTTCATTTCGAAGGGAACGAAGTGTAGTTTAAAACGAAAGAAACGGAGATGAAAAACTCCAAGTATTTTGAGAGTTATGATGGAAATAGTTAGACTCGCATTTTGGTTTAGCAATTCACTGACCTACCTCCGATTGATTGACCATAACTCTCTCAATTTAACTCTTAATTCATTGAAATTAGTTTCATTTCAAAGCAATCGAAGTGTAGTTTAAAACGAAAGAAACGGAGATGAAAAACTCCAAGTATTTTGAGAGTTATGATGGAAATAGTTAGACTCGCGCTGTGGTTTAGCAATTTACTGACCTACCTCCGATTGATTGACCATAACTCTCTCAATTTAACTCGTAATTTATTTAAATTAGTTTCATTTCGAAGGAATCGAAGTGTAGTTTAAAACGAAAGAAACGGAGATGAAAAACTCCAAGTATTTTGAGAGTTATGATTGAAATAGTTAGACTCGCGCTTTGGTTTAGCAATTTACTGACCTCCCTCGGATTGATTGACCATAACTCACTCAATTTAACTCGTAATTCATTGA
The DNA here is from genome assembly GCF_043159265.1 of Tasmannia lanceolata. Classification (NCBI taxonomy): domain Eukaryota; kingdom Viridiplantae; phylum Streptophyta; class Magnoliopsida; order Canellales; family Winteraceae; genus Tasmannia; species Tasmannia lanceolata. Next base: position 6,517,635 of record NW_027518721.1, read on the forward strand.
AATTAGTTTCATTTCGAATGAATCAAAGTGTAGTTTAAAACGAAAGAAACGGAGATGAAAAACTCCAAGTATTTTGAGAGTTATGATTGAAATAGTTAAACTCGCGCTTTGGTTTAGCAATTTACTGACCTACCTCCGATTGATTGACAATAACTCTCTCAATTTAACTCTTAATTCATTGAAATTGGTTTCATTTCGAAGGAATCGAAGTGTAGTTTAAAACGAAAGAAACGGAGATGAAAAACTCCAAGTATTTTGAGAGTTATGATGGAAATAGTTAGACTCAGGCTTTGGTTTAGCAATTTACTGACCTACCTCCGATTGATTTACCATAACTCACTCAATTTAACTCGTAATTCATTGAATTTAGTTTCATTTCGAAGGAATCGAAGTGTAGTTTAAAACGAAATAAACGGAGATGAAAAACTCCAAGTATTTTGAGAGTTATGATGGAAATAGTTAGACTCGCGCTTTGGTTTAGCAATTTACTGACCTACCTCCGATTGATTGACCATAACTCTCTCAATTTAACTCTTAACTCATTGAAATTAGTTTCATTTCGAAGGAATCGAAGTGTAGTTTAAAACGAAAGAAACGGAGATGAAAAACTCCAAGTATTTTGAGAGTTATGATGGAAAAAGTTAGACTCGCGCTTTGGTTTAGCAATTTACTGACCTACCTCCGATTGATTGACCATAACTCTCTCAATTTAACTCGTAATTCATTTAAATTAGTTTCATTTCGAAGGAATCGAAGTGTAGTTTAAAACGAAAGAAACGGAGATGAAAAACTCCAAGTATTTTGAGAGTTATGATTGAAATAGTTAGACTCGCGCTTTGGTTTAGCAATTTACAGACCTCCCTCCGATTGATTGACCATAACTCACTCAATTTAACTCGTAATTCATTAAAATTAGTTTAATTTCGAAGGAATCGAAGTGTAGTTTAAAACGAAAGAAACGGAGATGAAAAACTCCAAGTATTTTGAGAGTGATGATGGAAAAGTTAGACTCGCGCTTTGGTTTAGCAATTTACTGACCTACCTCCGATTGATTGACCATAACTCTCTCAATTTAACTCTTAATTCATTGAAATTAGTTTCATTTCGAAGGAATCGAAGTGTAGTTTAAAACGAAAGAAACGGAGATGAAAAATTCCAAGTATTTCGAGAGTTATGATGGAAATAGTTAGACTCGCGCTTTGGTTTAGCAATTTACTGACCTACCTCCGATTGATTGACCATAACTCTCTCAATTTAACTCTTAATTCATTGAAATTAGTTTCATTTCGAAGGAATCGAAGTGTAGTTTAAAACAAAAGAAACGGAGATGAAAAATTCCAAGTATTTTGAGAGTTATGATGGAAATAGTTAGACTCGCGCTTTGGTGTAGCAATTTACTGACCTACCTCCGATTGATTGACCATAACTCTCTCAATTTAACTCTTAATTCATTGAAATTAGTTTCATTTCGAAGGAATCGAAGTGTAGTTTAACACGAAAGAAACGGAGATGATAAACTCCAAGTATTTTGAGAGTTATGATGGAAATAGTTAGACTCGCCCTTTGGTTTAGCAATTTACTGACCTACCTCCGATTGATTGACCATAACTCACTCAATTTAACTCGTAATTGTTTGAAATTAGTTTCATTTCGAAGGAATCGAAGTGTAGTTTAAAACGAAAGAAACGGAGATGAAAAACTCCAAGTATTTTGAGAGTTATGATGGAAATAGTTAGACTCGCGCTTTGGTTTAGCAATTCACTGACCTACCTCCGATTGATTGACCATAACTATCTCAATTTAACTCTTAATTCATTGAAATTAGTTTTACTTCAAAGCAATCGAAGTATAGTTTAAAACGAAAGAAACGGAGATGAAAAACTCCAAGTATTTTGAGAGTTATGATGGAAATAGTTAGACTCGCGCTGTGGTTTAGCAATTTACTGACCTACCTCCGATTGATTGACCATAACTCTCTCAATTTAACTCGTAATTCATTTAAATTAGTTTCATTTCGAAGGAATCGAAGTATAGTTTAAAACGAAAGAAACGGAGATGAAAAACTCCAAGTATTTTGAGAGTTATGATGGAAATAGTTAGACTCGCGCTTTGGTTTAGCAATTTACTGACCTCCCTCCGATTGATTGACCATAACTCACTCAATTTAACTCGTAATTCATTGAAATTAGTTTCATTTCGAAGGAATCCAAGTGTAGTTTAAAACGAAAGAAACGGAGATGAAAAACTCCAAGTATTTTGAGAGTTATGATGGAAATAGTTAAACTCGCGCTTTGGTTTAGCAATTTACTGACCTACCTCCGATTGATTGACAATAACTCTCTCAATTTAACTCTTAATTCATTGAAATTGGTTTCATTTCGAAGGAATCGAAGTGTAGTTTAAAACGAAAGAAACGGAGATGAAAAACTCCAAGTATTTTGAGAGTTATGATGGAAATAGTTAGACTCGCCCTTTGGTTTAGCAATTTACTGACCTACCTCCGATTGATTGACCATAACTCACTCAATTTAACTTGTAATTGTTTGAAATTAGTTTCATTTCGAAGGAATCGAAGTGTAGTTTAAAACGAAAGAAACGGAGATGAAAAATTCCAAGTATTTTGAGAGTTATGAAGGAAATATTTAGACTCGCGCTTTGGTTTAGCAATTTACTGACCTACCTCCGATTGATTGACCATAACTCTCTAAATTTAACTCTTAATTCATTGAAATTAGTTTCATTTCGAAGGAATCGAAGTGTAGTTTAAAACAAAATAAACGGAGATGAAAAACTCCAAGTATTTTGAGAGTTATGATGGAAATAGTTAGACTCGCGCTTTGGTTTAGCAATTTACTGACCTACCTCCGATTGATTGACCATAACTCTCTCAATTTAACTCTTAATTCATTGAAATTAGTTTCATTTCGAAGGAATCGAAGTGTAGTTTAACACGAAAGAAACAGAGATGATAAACTCCAAGTATTTTGAGAGTTATGATGGAAATAGTTAGACTCGCGCTTTGGTTTAGCAATTTACTGACCTACCTCCGATTGATTGACCATAACTCTCTCAATTTAACTCTTAATTCATTGAAATTAATTTCATTTCGAAGGAATCGAAGTGTAGTTTAAAACGAAAGAAACGGAGATGAAAAATTCCAAGTATTTTGAGAGTTATGAAGGAAATAGTTAGACTCGCGCTTTGGTTTAGCAATTTACTAACCTACCTCCGATTGATTGACCATAACTCTTTCAATTTAACTCTTAATTCATTGAAATTAGTTTCATTTCGAAGGAATCGAAGTGTAGTTTAGAACGAAAGAAACGGAGATGATAAACTCCAAGTATTTTGAGAGTTATGATGGAAATAGTTAGACTCGCCCTTTGGTTTAGCAATTTGCTGACCTACCTCCGATTGATTGACCATAACTCACTCAATTTAACTCGTAATTGTTTGAAATTAGTTTCATTTCGAAGGGAACGAAGTGTAGTTTAAAACGAAAGAAACGGAGATGAAAAACTCCAAGTATTTTGAGAGTTATGATGGAAATAGTTAGACTCGCATTTTGGTTTAGCAATTCACTGACCTACCTCCGATTGATTGACCATAACTCTCTCAATTTAACTCTTAATTCATTGAAATTAGTTTCATTTCAAAGCAATCGAAGTGTAGTTTAAAACGAAAGAAACGGAGATGAAAAACTCCAAGTATTTTGAGAGTTATGATGGAAATAGTTAGACTCGCGCTGTGGTTTAGCAATTTACTGACCTACCTCCGATTGATTGACCATAACTCTCTCAATTTAACTCGTAATTTATTTAAATTAGTTTCATTTCGAAGGAATCGAAGTGTAGTTTAAAACGAAAGAAACGGAGATGAAAAACTCCAAGTATTTTGAGAGTTATGATTGAAATAGTTAGACTCGCGCTTTGGTTTAGCAATTTACTGACCTCCCTCGGATTGATTGACCATAACTCACTCAATTTAACTTGTAATTCATTGAAATTAGTTTCATTTCGAAGGAATCAAAGTGTAGTTTAAAACGAAAGAAACGGAGATGAAAAACTCCAAGTATTTTGAGAGTTATGATTGAAATAGTTAAACTCGCGCTTTGGTTTAGCAATTTACTGACCTACCTCCGATTGATTGACAATAACTCTCTCAATTTAACTCTTAATTCATTGAAATTGGTTTCATTTCGAAGGAATCGAAGTGTAGTTTAAAACGAAAGAAACGGAGATGAAAAACTCCAAGTATTTTGAGAGTTATGATGGAAATAGTTAGACTCAGGCTTTGGTTTAGCAATTTACTGACCTACCTCCGATTGATTTACCATAACTCACTCAATTTAACTCGTAATTCATTGAATTTCGTTTCATTTCGAAGGAATCGAAGTGTAGTTTAAAACGAAATAAACGGAGATGAAAAACTCCAAGTATTTTGAGAGTTATGATGGAAATAGTTAGACTCGCGCTTTGGTTTAGCAATTTACTGACCTACCTCCGATTGATTGACCATAACTCTCTCAATTTAACTCTTAACTCATTGAAATTAGTTTCATTTCGAAGGAATCGAAGTGTAGTTTAAAACGAAAGAAACGGAGATGAAAAACTCCAAGTATTTTGAGAGTTATGATGGAAAAAGTTAGACTCGCGCTTTGGTTTAGCAATTTACTGACCTACCTCCGATTGATTGACCATAACTCTCTCAATTTAACTCGTAATTCATTTAAATTAGTTTCATTTCGAAGGAATCGAAGTGTAGTTTAAAACGAAAGAAACGGAGATGAAAAACTCCAAGTATTTTGAGAGTTATGATTGAAATAGTTAGACTCGCGCTTTGGTTTAGCAATTTACAGACCTCCCTCCGATTGATTGACCATAACTCACTCAATTTAACTCGTAATTCATTAAAATTAGTTTAATTTCGAAGGAATCGAAGTGTAGTTTAAAACGAAAGAAACGGAGATGAAAAACTCCAAGTATTTTGAGAGTGATGATGGAAAAGTTAGACTCGCGCTTTGGTTTAGCAATTTACTGACCTACCTCCGATTGATTGACCATAACTCTCTCAATTTAACTCTTAATTCATTGAAATTAGTTTCATTTCGAAGGAATCGAAGTGTAGTTTAAAACGAAAGAAACGGAGATGAAAAATTCCAAGTATTTCGAGAGTTATGATGGAAATAGTTAGACTCGCGCTTTGGTTTAGCAATTTACTGACCTACCTCCGATTGATTGACCATAACTCTCTCAATTTAACTCTTAATTCATTGAAATTAGTTTCATTTCGAAGGAATCGAAGTGTAGTTTAAAACAAAAGAAACGGAGATGAAAAATTCCAAGTATTTTGAGAGTTATGATGGAAATAGTTAGACTCGCGCTTTGGTTTAGCAATTTACTGACCTACCTCCGATTGATTGACCATAACTCTCTCAATTTAACTCTTAATTCATTGAAATTAGTTTCATTTCGAAGGAATCGAAGTGTAGTTTAACACGAAAGAAACGGAGATGATAAACTCCAAGTATTTTGAGAGTTATGATGGAAATAGTTAGACTCGCCCTTTGGTTTAGCAATTTACTGACCTACCTCCGATTGATTGACCATAACTCACTCAATTTAACTCGTAATTGTTTGAAATTAGTTTCATTTCGAAGGAATCGAAGTGTAGTTTAAAACGAAAGAAACGGAGATGAAAAACTCCAAGTATTTTGAGAGTTATGATGGAAATAGTTAGACTCGCGCTGTGGTTTAGCAATTTACTGACCTACCTCCGATTGATTGACCATAACTCTCTCAATTTAACTCGTAATTTATTTAAATTAGTTTCATTTCGAAGGAATCGAAGTGTAGTTTAAAACGAAAGAAACGGAGATGAAAAACTCCAAGTATTTTGAGAGTTATGATTGAAATAGTTAGACTCGCGCTTTGGTTTAGCAATTTACTGACCTCCCTCGGATTGATTGACCATAACTCACTCAATTTAACTCGTAATTCATTGAAATTAGTTTCATTTCGAATGAATCAAAGTGTAGTTTAAAACGAAAGAAACGGAGATGAAAAACTCCAAGTATTTTGAGAGTTATGATTGAAATAGTTAAACTCGCGCTTTGGTTTAGCAATTTACTGACCTACCTCCGATTGATTGACAATAACTCTCTCAATTTAACTCTTAATTCATTGAAATTGGTTTCATTTCGAAGGAATCGAAGTGTAGTTTAAAACGAAAGAAACGGAGATGAAAAACTCCAAGTATTTTGAGAGTTATGATGGAAATAGTTAGACTCAGGCTTTGGTTTAGCAATTTACTGACCTACCTCCGATTGATTGACAATAACTCTCTCAATTTAACTCTTAATTCATTGAAATTGGTTTCATTTCGAAGGAATCGAAGTGTAGTTTAAAACGAAAGAAACGGAGATGAAAAACTCCAAGTATTTTGAGAGTTATGATGGAAATAGTTAGACTCGCCCTTTGGTTTAGCAATTTACTGACCTACCTCCGATTGATTGACCATAACTCACTCAATTTAACTCGTAATTGTTTGAAATTAGTTTCATTTCGAAGGAATCGAAGTGTAGTTTAAAACGAAAGAAACGGAGATGAAAAATTCCAAGTATTTTGAGAGTTATGAAGGAAATATTTAGACTCGCGCTTTGGTTTAGCAATTTACTGACCTACCTCCGATTGATTGACCATAACTCTCTAAATTTAACTCTTAATTCATTGAAATTAGTTTCATTTCGAAGGAATCGAAGTGTAGTTTAAAACAAAATAAACGGAGATGAAAAACTCCAAGTATTTTGAGAGTTATGATGGAAATAGTTAGACTCGCGCTTTGGTTTAGCAATTTACTGACCTACCTCCGATTGATTGACCATAACTCTCTCAATTTAACTCTTAATTCATTGAAATTAGTTTCATTTCGAAGGAATCGAAGTGTAGTTTAACACGAAAGAAACAGAGATGATAAACTCCAAGTATTTTGAGAGTTATGATGGAAATAGTTAGACTCGCGCTTTGGTTTAGCAATTTACTGACCTACCTCCGATTGATTGACCATAACTCTCTCAATTTAACTCTTAATTCATTGAAATTAATTTCATTTCGAAGGAATCGAAGTGTAGTTTAAAACGAAAGAAACGGAGATGAAAAATTCCAAGTATTTTGAGAGTTATGAAGGAAATAGTTAGACTCGCGCTTTGGTTTAGCAATTTACTAACCTACCTCCGATTGATTGACCATAACTCTCTCAATTTAACTCTTAATTCATTGAAATTAGTTTCATTTCGAAGGAATCGAAGTGTAGTTTAAAACGAAAGAAACGGAGATGAAAAACTCCAAGTATTTTGAGAGTTATGATGGAAATAGTTAGACTCGCACTTTGGTTTAGCAATTTACTGACCTACCTCCGATTGATTGACCATAACTCTCTCAATTTAACTCTTAATTCATTGAAATTAATTTATTTCGAAGGAATCGAAGTGTAGTTTAAAACGAAAGAAACGGAGATGAAAAATTCCAAGTATTTTGAGAGTTATGAAGGAAATAGTTAGACTCGCGCTTTGGTTTAGCAATTTACTGACCTACCTCCGATTGATTGACCATAACTCTCTCAATTTAACTCTTAATTCATTGAAATTAGTTTCATTTAGAAGGAATCGAAGTGTAGTTTAAAACGAAAGAAACGGAGATGAAAAATTCCAAGTATTTTGAGAGTTATGATGGAAATAGTTAGACTCGCGCTTTGGTTTAGCAATTTACTGACCTACCTCCGATTGATTGACCATAACTCTCTCAATTTAACTCTTAATTCATTGAAATTAGTTTAATTTCGAAGGAATCGAAGTGTAGTTTAACACGAAAGAAACAGAGATGATAAACTCCAAGTATTTTGAGAGTTATGATGGAAATAGTTAGACTCGCCCTTTGGTTTAGCAATTTACTGACCTACCTCCGATTGATTGACCATAACTCTCTCAATTTAACTCTTAATTCATTGAAATTAGTTTCATTTCGAAGGAATCGAAATGTAGTTTAAAACGAAAGAAACGGAGATGAAAAACTCCAAGTATTTTGAGAGTTATGATGGAAATAGTTAGACTCGCGCTTTGGTTTAGCAATTTACTGACCTACCTCCGATTGATTGACCATAACTCTCTCAATTTAACTCTTAATTCATTGAAATTAGTTTAATTTCGAAGGAATCGAAGTGTAGTTTAACACGAAAGAAACAGAGATGATAAACTCCAAGTATTTTGAGAGTTATGATGGAAATAGTTAGACTCGCCCTTTGGTTTAGCAATTTACTGACCTACCTCCGATTGATTGACCATAACTCACTCAATTTAACTCGTAATTGTTTGAAATTAATTTCATTTCGAAGGAATCGAAGTGTAGTTTAAAACGAAAGAAACGGAGATGAAAAACTCCAAGTATTTTGAAAGTTATGATGGAAATAGTTAGACTCGCGCTTTGGTTTAGCAATTCACTGACCTACCTCCGATTGATTGACCATAACTCTCTCAATTTAACTCTTAATTCATTGAAATTAGTTTCATTTCAAAGCAATCGAAGTGTAGTTTAAAATGAAAGAAACGGAGATGAAAAATTCCAAGTATTTTGAGAGTTATGATGGAAATAGTTAAACTCGCGCTTTGGTTTAGCAATTTACTGACCTACCTCCGATTGATTGACAATAACTCTCTCAATTTAACTCTTAATTCATTGAAATTAGTTTCATTTCAAAGCAATCGAAGTGTAGTTTAAAACGAAAGAAACGGAGATGAAAAACTCCAAGTATTTTGAAAGTTATGATGGAAATAGTTAGACTCGCGCTGTGGTTTAGCAATTTACTGACCTACCTCCGATTGATTGACCATAACTCTCTCAATTTAACTCGTAATTCATTTAAATTAGTTTCATTTCGAAGGAATCGAAGTGTAGTTTAAAACAAAATAAACGGAGATGAAAAACTCCAAGTATTTTGAGAGTTATGATGGAAATAGTTAGACTCGCGCTTTGGTTTAGCAATTTACTGACCTACCTCCGATTGATTGACCATAACTCACTTAATTTAACTCGTAATTCATTAAAAATAGTTTAATTTTGAAGGAATCGAAGTGTAGTTTAAAACGAAAGAAACGGAGATGAAAAACTCCAAGTATTTTGAGAGTTATGATGGAAATAGTTAAACTCGCGCTTTGGTTTAGCAATTTACTGACCTACCTCCGATTGATTGACAATAACTCTCTCAATTTAACTCTTAATTCATTGAAATTGGTTTCATTTCGAAGGAATCGAAGTGTAGTTTAAAACGAAAGAAACGGAGATGAAAAACTCCAAGTATTTTGAGAGTTATGATGGAAATAGTTAGACTCGGGCTTTGGTTTAGCAATTTACTAACCTACATCCGATTGATTGACAATAACTCTCTCAATTTAACTCTTAATTCATTGAAATTGGTTTCATTTCGAAGGAATCAAAGTGTAGTTTAAAACGAAAGAAACGGAGATGAAAAACTCCAAGTATTTTGAGAGATATGATGGAAATAGTTAGACTCGCGCTGTGGTTTAGCAATTTACTGACCTACCTCCGATTGATTGACTATAACTCTCTCAATTTAACTCGTAATTCATTTAAATTAGTTTCATTTCGAAGGAATCGAAGTATAGTTTAAAACGAAAGAAACGGAGATGAAAAACTCCAAGTATTTTGAGAGTTATGATGGAAATAGTTAGACTCGCGCTTTGGTTTAGCAATTTACTGACCTCCCTCCGATTGATTGACCATAACTCACTCAATTTAACTCGTAATTCATTGAAATTAGTTTCATTTTGAAGGAATCAAAGTGTAGTTTAAAACGAAAGAAACGGAGATGAAAAACTCCAAGTATTTTGAGAGTTATGATGGAAATAGTTAAACTCGCGCTTTGGTTTAGCAATTTACTGACCTACCTCCGATTGATTGACAATAACTCTCTCAATTTAACTCTTAATTCATTGAAATTGGTTTCATTTCGAAGGAATCGAACTGTAGTTTAAAACGAAAGAAACGGAGATGAAAAACTCTAAGTATTTTGAGAGTTATGATGGAAATAGTTAGACTCGCGCTTTGGTTTAGCAATTTACTGACCTACCTCCGATTGATTGACCATAACTCTCTCAATTTAACTCTTAATTCATTGAAATTAATTTCATTTCGAAGGAATCGAAGTGTAGTTTAAAACGAAAGAAACGGAGATGAAAAATTCCAAGTATTTTGAGAGTTATGAAGGAAATAGTTAGACTCGCGCTTTGGTTTAGCAATTTACTGACCTACCTCCGATTGATTGACCATAACTCTCTCAATTTAACTCTTAATTCATTGAAATTAGTTTCATTTCGAAGGAATCGAAGTGTAGTTTAAAACGAAAGAAACGGAGATGAAAAACTCCAAGTATTTTGAGAGTTATGATGGAAATAGTTAGACTCGCGCTTTGGTGTAGCAATTTACTGACCTACCTCCGATTGATTGACCATAACTCTCTCAATTTAACTCTTAATTCATTGAAATTAGTTTCATTTCGAAGGAATCGAAGTGTAGTTTAACACGAAAGAAACGGAGATGATAAACTCCAAGTATTTTGAGAGTTATGATGGAAATAGTTAGACTCGCCCTTTGGTTTAGCAATTTACTGACCTACCTCCGATTGATTGACCATAACTCACTCAATTTAACTCGTAATTGTTTGAAATTAGTTTCATTTCGAAGGAATCGAAGTGTAGTTTAAAACGAAAGAAACGGAGATGAAAAACTCGAAGTATTTTGAGAGTTATGATGGAAATAGTTAGACTCGCGCTTTGGTTTAGCAATTCACTGACCTACCTCCGATTGATTGACCATAACTATCTCAATTTAACTCTTAATTCATTGAAATTAGTTTCACTTCAAAGCAATCGAAGTATAGTTTAAAACGAAAGAAACGGAGATGAAAAACTCCAAGTATTTTGAGAGTTATGATGGAAATAGTTAGACTCGCGCTGTGGTTTAGCAATTTACTGACCTACCTCCGATTGATTGACCATAACTCTCTCAATTTAACTCGTAATTCATTTAAATTAGTTTCATTTCGAAGGAATCGAAGTATAGTTTAAAACGAAAGAAACGGAGATGAAAAACTCCAAGTATTTTGAGAGTTATGATGGAAATAGTTAGACTCGCGCTTTGGTTTAGCAATTTACTGACCTCCCTCCGATTGATTGACCATAACTCACTCAATTTAACTCGTAATTCATTGAAATTAGTTTCATTTCGAAGGAATCAAAGTGTAGTTTAAAACGAAAGAAACGGAGATGAAAAACTCCAAGTATTTTGAGAGTTATGATGGAAATAGTTAAACTCGCGCTTTGGTTTAGCAATTTACTGACCTACCTCCGATTGATTGACAATAACTCTCTCAATTTAACTCTTAATTCATTGAAATTGGTTTCATTTCGAAGGAATCGAAGTGTAGTTTAAAACGAAAGAAACGGAGATGAAAAACTCCAAGTATTTTGAGAGTTATGATGGAAATAGTTAGACTCGCCCTTTGGTTTAGCAATTTACTGACCTACCTCCGATTGATTGACCATAACTCACTCAATTTAACTCGTAATTGTTTGAAATTAGTTTCATTTCGAAGGAATCGAAGTGTAGTTTAAAACGAAAGAAACGGAGATGAAAAATTCCAAGTATTTTGAGAGTTATGAAGGAAATATTTAGACTCGCGCTTTGGTTTAGCAATTTACTGACCTACCTCCGATTGATTGACCATAACTCTCTAAATTTAACTCTTAATTCATTGAAATTAGTTTCATTTCGAAGGAATCGAAGTGTAGTTTAAAACAAAATAAACGGAGATGAAAAACTCCAAGTATTTTGAGAGTTATGATGGAAATAGTTAGACTCGCGCTTTGGTTTAGCAATTTACTGACCTACCTCCGATTGATTGACCATAACTCTCTCAATTTAACTCTTAATTCATTGAAATTAGTTTCATTTCGAAGGAATCGAAGTGTAGTTTAACACGAAAGAAACAGAGATGATAAACTCCAAGTATTTTGAGAGTTATGATGGAAATAGTTAGACTCGCGCTTTGGTTTAGCAATTTACTGACCTACCTCCGATTGATTGACCATAACTCTCTCAATTTAACTCTTAATTCATTGAAATTAATTTCATTTCGAAGGAATCGAAGTGTAGTTTAAAACGAAAGAAACGGAGATGAAAAATTCCAAGTATTTTGAGAGTTATGAAGGAAATAGTTAGACTCGCGCTTTGGTTTAGCAATTTACTAACCTACCTCCGATTGATTGACCATAACTCTCTCAATTTAACTCTTAATTCATTGAAATTAGTTTCATTTCGAAGGAATCGAAGTGTAGTTTAAAACGAAAGAAACGGAGATGAAAAACTCCAAGTATTTTGAGAGTTATGATGGAAATAGTTAGACTCGCACTTTGGTTTAGCAATTTACTGACCTACCTCCGATTGATTGACCATAACTCTCTAAATTTAACTCTTAATTCATTGAAATTAATTTATTTCGAAGGAATAGAAGTGTAGTTTAAAACGAAAGAAACGGAGATGAAAAATTCCAAGTATTTTGAGAGTTATGAAGGAAATAGTTAGACTCGCGCTTTGGTTTAGCAATTTACTGACCTACCTCCGATTGATTGACCATAACTCTCTAAATTTAACTCTTAATTCATTGAAATTAGTTTCATTTAGAAGGAATCGAAGTGTAGTTTAAAACGAAAGAAACGGAGATGAAAAACTCCAAGTATTTTGAGAGTTATGATTGAAATAGTTAAACTCGCGCTTTGGTTTAGCAATTTACTGACCTACCTCCGATTGATTGACAATAACTCTCTCAATTTAACTCTTAATTCATTGAAATTGGTTTCATTTCGAAGGAATCGAAGTGTAGTTTAAAACGAAAGAAACGGAGATGAAAAACTCCAAGTATTTTGAGAGTTATGATGGAAATAGTTAGACTCAGGCTTTGGTTTAGCAATTTACTGACCTACCTCCGATTGATTTACCATAACTCACTCAATTTAACTCGTAATTCATTGAATTTAGTTTCATTTCGAAGGAATCGAAGTGTAGTTTAAAACGAAATAAACGGAGATGAAAAACTCCAAGTATTTTGAGAGTTATGATGGAAATAGTTAGACTCGCGCTTTGGTTTAGCAATTTACTGACCTACCTCCGATTGATTGACCATAACTCTCTCAATTTAACTCTTAACTCATTGAAATTAGTTTCATTTCGAAGGAATCGAAGTGTAGTTTAAAACGAAAGAAACGGAGATGAAAAACTCCAAGTATTTTGAGAGTTATGATGGAAAAAGTTAGACTCGCGCTTTGGTTTAGCAATTTACTGACCTACCTCCGATTGATTGACCATAACTCTCTCAATTTAACTCGTAATTCATTTAAATTAGTTTCATTTCGAAGGAATCGAAGTGTAGTTTAAAACGAAAGAAACGGAGATGAAAAACTCCAAGTATTTTGAGAGTTATGATTGAAATAGTTAGACTCGCGCTTTGGTTTAGCAATTTACAGACCTCCCTCCGATTGATTGACCATAACTCACTCAATTTAACTCGTAATTCATTAAAATTAGTTTAATTTCGAAGGAATCGAAGTGTAGTTTAAAACGAAAGAAACGGAGATGAAAAACTCCAAGTATTTTGAGAGTGATGATGGAAAAGTTAGACTCGCGCTTTGGTTTAGCAATTTACTGACCTACCTCCGATTGATTGACCATAACTCTCTCAATTTAACTCTTAATTCATTGAAATTAGTTTCATTTCGAAGGAATCGAAGTGTAGTTTAAAACGAAAGAAACGGAGATGAAAAATTCCAAGTATTTCGAGAGTTATGATGGAAATAGTTAGACTCGCGCTTTGGTTTAGCAATTTACTGACCTACCTCCGATTGATTGACCATAACTCTCTCAATTTAACTCTTAATTCATTGAAATTAGTTTCATTTCGAAGGAATCGAAGTGTAGTTTAAAACAAACGAAACGGAGATGAAAAATTCCAAGTATTTTGAGAGTTATGATGGAAATAGTTAGACTCGCGCTTTGGTGTAGCAATTTACTGACCTACCTCCGATTGATTGACCATAACTCTCTCAATTTAACTCTTAATTCATTGAAATTAGTTTCATTTCGAAGGAATCGAAGTGTAGTTTAACACGAAAGAAACGGAGATGATAAACTCCAAGTATTTTGAGAGTTATGATGGAAATAGTTAGACTCGCCCTTTGGTTTAGCAATTTACTGACCTACCTCCGATTGATTGACCATAACTCACTCAATTTAACTCGTAATTGTTTGAAATTAGTTTCATTTCGAAGGAATCGAAGTGTAGTTTAAAACGAAAGAAACGGAGATGAAAAACTCCAAGTATTTTGAGAGTTATGATGGAAATAGTTAGACTCGCGCTTTGGTTTAGCAATTCACTGACCTACCTCCGATTGATTGACCATAACTATCTCAATTTAACTCTTAATTCATTGAAATTAGTTTCACTTCAAAGCAATCGAAGTATAGTTTAAAACGAAAGAAACGGAGATGAAAAACTCCAAGTATTTTGAGAGTTATGATGGAAATAGTTAGACTCGCGCTGTGGTTTAGCAATTTACTGACCTACCTCCGATTGATTGACCATAACTCTCTCAATTTAACTCGTAATTCATTTAAATTAGTTTCATTTCGAAGGAATCGAAGTATAGTTTAAAACGAAAGAAACGGAGATGAAAAACTCCAAGTATTTTGAGAGTTATGATGGAAATAGTTAGACTCGCGCTTTGGTTTAGCAATTTACTGACCTCCCTCCGATTGATTGACCATAACTCACTCAATTTAACTCGTAATTCATTGAAATTAGTTTCATTTCGAAGGAATCCAAGTGTAGTTTAAAACGAAAGAAACGGAGATGAAAAACTCCAAGTATTTTGAGAGTTATGATGGAAATAGTTAAACTCGCGCTTTGGTTTAGCAATTTACTGACCTACCTCCAATTGATTGACAATAACTCTCTCAATTTAACTCTTAATTCATTGAAATTGGTTTCATTTCGAAGGAATCGAAGTGTAGTTTAAAACGAAAGAAACGGAGATGAAAAACTCCAAGTATTTTGAGAGTTATGATGGAAATAGTTAGACTCGCCCTTTGGTTTAGCAATTTACTGACCTACCTCCGATTGATTGACCATAACTCACTCAATTTAACTTGTAATTGTTTGAAATTAGTTTCATTTCGAAGGAATCGAAGTGTAGTTTAAAACGAAAGAAACGGAGATGAAAAATTCCAAGTATTTTGAGAGTTATGAAGGAAATATTTAGACTCGCGCTTTGGTTTAGCAATTTACTGACCTACCTCCGATTGATTGACCATAACTCTCTAAATTTAACTCTTAATTCATTGAAATTAGTTTCATTTCGAAGGAATCGAAGTGTAGTTTAAAACAAAATAAACGGAGATGAAAAACTCCAAGTATTTTGAGAGTTATGATGGAAATAGTTAGACTCGCGCTTTGGTTTAGCAATTTACTGACCTACCTCCGATTGATTGACCATAACTCTCTCAATTTAACTCTTAATTCATTGAAATTGGTTTCATTTCGAAGGAATCGAAGTGTAGTTTAACACGAAAGAAACAGAGATGATAAACTCCAAGTATTTTGAGAGTTATGATGGAAATAGTTAGACTCGCGCTTTGGTTTAGCAATTTACTGACCTACCTCCGATTGATTGACCATAACTCTCTCAATTTAACTCTTAATTCATTGAAATTAATTTCATTTCGAAGGAATCGAAGTGTAGTTTAAAACGAAAGAAACGGAGATGAAAAATTCCAAGTATTTTGAGAGTTATGAAGGAAATAGTTAGACTCGCGCTTTGGTTTAGCAATTTACTAACCTACCTCCGATTGATTGACCATAACTCTCTCAATTTAACTCTTAATTCATTGAAATTAGTTTCATTTCGAAGGAATCGAAGTGTAGTTTAGAACGAAAGAAACGGAGATGATAAACTCCAAGTATTTTGAGAGTTATGATGGAAATAGTTAGACTCGCCCTTTGGTTTAGCAATTTGCTGACCTACCTCCGATTGATTGACCATAACTCACTCAATTTAACTCGTAATTGTTTGAAATTAGTTTCATTTCGAAGGGAACGAAGTGTAGTTTAAAACGAAAGAAACGGAGATGAAAAACTCCAAGTATTTTGAGAGTTATGATGGAAATAGTTAGACTCGCATTTTGGTTTAGCAATTCACTGACCTACCTCCGATTGATTGACCATAACTCTCTCAATTTAACTCTTAATTCATTGAAATTAGTTTCATTTCAAAGCAATCGAAGTGTAGTTTAAAACGAAAGAAACGGAGATGAAAAACTCCAAGTATTTTGAGAGTTATGATGGAAATAGTTAGACTCGCGCTGTGGTTTAGCAATTTACTGACCTACCTCCGATTGATTGACCATAACTCTCTCAATTTAACTCGTAATTTATTTAAATTAGTTTCATTTCGAAGGAATCGAAGTGTAGTTTAAAACGAAAGAAACGGAGATGAAAAACTCCAAGTATTTTGAGAGTTATGATTGAAATAGTTAGAGTCGCGCTTTGGTTTAGCAATTTACTGACCTCCCTCGGATTGATTGACCATAACTCACTCAATTTAACTCGTAATTCATTGAAATTAGTTTCATTTCGAAGGAATCAAAGTGTAGTTTAAAACGAAAGAAACGGAGATGAAAAACTCCAAGTATTTTGAGAGTTATGATTGAAATAGTTAAACTCGCGCTTTGGTTTAGCAATTTACTGACCTACCTCCGATTGATTGACAATAACTCTCTCAATTTAACTCTTAATTCATTGAAATTGGTTTCATTTCGAAGGAATCGAAGTGTAGTTTAAAACGAAAGAAACGGAGATGAAAAACTCCAAGTATTTTGAGAGTTATGATGGAAATAGTTAGACTCAGGCTTTGGTTTAGCAATTTACTGACCTACCTCCGATTGATTTACCATAACTCACTCAATTTAACTCGTAATTCATTGAATTTCGTTTCATTTCGAAGGAATCGAAGTGTAGTTTAAAACGAAATAAACGGAGATGAAAAACTCCAAGTATTTTGAGAGTTATGATGGAAATAGTTAGACTCGCGCTTTGGTTTAGCAATTTACTGACCTACCTCCGATTGATTGACCATAACTCTCTCAATTTAACTCTTAACTCATTGAAATTAGTTTCATTTCGAAGGAATCGAAGTGTAGTTTAAAACGAAAGAAACGGAGATGAAAAACTCCAAGTATTTTGAGAGTTATGATGGAAAAAGTTAGACTCGCGCTTTGGTTTAGCAATTTACTGACCTACCTCCGATTGATTGACCATAACTCTCTCAATTTAACTCGTAATTCATTTAAATTAGTTTCATTTCGAAGGAATCGAAGTGTAGTTTAAAACGAAAGAAACGGAGATGAAAAACTCCAAGTATTTTGAGAGTTATGATTGAAATAGCTAGACTCGCGCTTTGGTTTAGCAATTTACAGACCTCCCTCCGATTGATTGACCATAACTCACTCAATTTAACTCGTAATTCATTAAAATTAGTTTAATTTCGAAGGAATCGAAGTGTAGTTTAAAACGAAAGAAACGGAGATGAAAAACTCCAAGTATTTTGAGAGTGATGATGGAAAAGTTAGACTCGCGCTTTGGTTTAGCAATTTACTGACCTACCTCCGATTGATTGACCATAACTCTCTCAATTTAACTCTTAATTCATTGAAATTAGTTTCATTTCGAAGGAATCGAAGTGTAGTTTAAAACGAAAGAAACGGAGATGAAAAATTCCAAGTATTTCGAGAGTTATGATGGAAATAGTTAGACTCGCGCTTTGGTTTAGCAATTTACTGACCTACCTCCGATTGATTGACCATAACTCTCTCAATTTAACTCTTAATTCATTGAAATTAGTTTCATTTCGAAGGAATCGAAGTGTAGTTTAAAACAAAAGAAACGGAGATGAAAAATTCCAAGTATTTTGAGAGTTATGATGGAAATAGTTAGACTCGCGCTTTGGTTTAGCAATTTACTGACCTACCTCCGATTGATTGACCATAACTCTCTCAATTTAACTCTTAATTCATTGAAATTAGTTTCATTTCGAAGGAATCGAAGTGTAGTTTAACACGAAAGAAACGGAGATGATAAACTCCAAGTATTTTGAGAGTTATGATGGAAATAGTTAGACTCGCCCTTTGGTTTAGCAATTTACTGACCTACCTCCGATTGATTGACCATAACTCACTCAATTTAACTCGTAATTGTTTGAAATTAGTTTCATTTCGAAGGAATCGAAGTGTAGTTTAAAACGAAAGAAACGGAGATGAAAAACTCCAAGTATTTTGAGAGTTATGATGGAAATAGTTAGACTCGCGCTGTGGTTTAGCAATTTACTGACCTACCTCCGATTGATTGACCATAACTCTCTCAATTTAACTCGTAATTTATTTAAATTAGTTTCATTTCGAAGGAATCGAAGTGTAGTTTAAAACGAAAGAAACGGAGATGAAAAACTCCAAGTATTTTGAGAGTTATGATTGAAATAGTTAGACTCGCGCTTTGGTTTAGCAATTTACTGACCTCCCTCGGATTGATTGACCATAACTCACTCAATTTAACTCGTAATTCATTGAAATTAGTTTCATTTCGAATGAATCAAAGTGTAGTTTAAAACGAAAGAAACGGAGATGAAAAACTCCAAGTATTTTGAGAGTTATGATTGAAATAGTTAAACTCGCGCTTTGGTTTAGCAATTTACTGACCTACCTCCGATTGATTGACAATAACTCTCTCAATTTAACTCTTAATTCATTGAAATTGGTTTCATTTCGAAGGAATCGAAGTGTAGTTTAAAACGAAAGAAACGGAGATGAAAAACTCCAAGTATTTTGAGAGTTATGATGGAAATAGTTAGACTCAGGCTTTGGTTTAGCAATTTACTGACCTACCTCCGATTGATTGACAATAACTCTCTCAATTTAACTCTTAATTCATTGAAATTGGTTTCATTTCGAAGGAATCGAAGTGTAGTTTAAAACGAAAGAAACGGAGATGAAAAACTCCAAGTATTTTGAGAGTTATGATGGAAATAGTTAGACTCGCCCTTTGGTTTAGCAATTTACTGACCTACCTCCGATTGATTGACCATAACTCACTCAATTTAACTCGTAATTGTTTGAAATTAGTTTCATTTCGAAGGAATCGAAGTGTAGTTTAAAACGAAAGAAACGGAGATGAAAAATTCCAAGTATTTTGAGAGTTATGAAGGAAATATTTAGACTCGCGCTTTGGTTTAGCAATTTACTGACCTACCTCCGATTGATTGACCATAACTCTCTAAATTTAACTCTTAATTCATTGAAATTAGTTTCATTTCGAAGGAATCGAAGTGTAGTTTAAAACAAAATAAACGGAGATGAAAAACTCCAAGTATTTTGAGAGTTATGATGGAAATAGTTAGACTCGCGCTTTGGTTTAGCAATTTACTGACCTACCTCCGATTGATTGACCATAACTCTCTCAATTTAACTCTTAATTCATTGAAATTAGTTTCATTTCGAAGGAATCGAAGTGTAGTTTAACACGAAAGAAACAGAGATGATAAACTCCAAGTATTTTGAGAGTTATGATGGAAATAGTTAGACTCGCGCTTTGGTTTAGCAATTTACTGACCTACCTCCGATTGATTGACCATAACTCTCTCAATTTAACTCTTAATTCATTGAAATTAATTTCATTTCGAAGGAATCGAAGTGTAGTTTAAAACGAAAGAAACGGAGATGAAAAATTCCAAGTATTTTGAGAGTTATGAAGGAAATAGTTAGACTCGCGCTTTGGTTTAGCAATTTACTAACCTACCTCCGATTGATTGACCATAACTCTCTCAATTTAACTCTTAATTCATTGAAATTAGTTTCATTTCGAAGGAATCGAAGTGTAGTTTAAAACGAAAGAAACGGAGATGAAAAACTCCAAGTATTTTGAGAGTTATGATGGAAATAGTTAGACTCGCACTTTGGTTTAGCAATTTACTGACCTACCTCCGATTGATTGACCATAACTCTCTCAATTTAACTCTTAATTCATTGAAATTAATTTATTTCGAAGGAATCGAAGTGTAGTTTAAAACGAAAGAAACGGAGATGAAAAATTCCAAGTATTTTGAGAGTTATGAAGGAAATAGTTAGACTCGCGCTTTGGTTTAGCAATTTACTGACCTACCTCCGATTGATTGACCATAACTCTCTCAATTTAACTCTTAATTCATTGAAATTAGTTTCATTTAGAAGGAATCGAAGTGTAGTTTAAAACGAAAGAAACGGAGATGAAAAATTCCAAGTATTTTGAGAGTTATGAAGGAAATAGTTAGACTCGCGCTTTGGTTTAGCAATTTACTGACCTACCTCCGATTGATTGACCATAACTCTCTCAATTTAACTCTTAATTCATTGAAATTAGTTTCATTTCGAAGGAATCGAAATGTAGTTTAAAACGAAAGAAACGGAGATGAAAAACTCCAAGTATTTTGAGAGTTATGATGGAAATAGTTAGACTCGCGCTTTGGTTTAGCAATTTACTGACCTACCTCCGATTGATTGACCATAACTCTCTCAATTTAACTCTTAATTCATTGAAATTAGTTTAATTTCGAAGGAATCGAAGTGTAGTTTAACACGAAAGAAACAGAGATGATAAACTCCAAGTATTTTGAGAGTTATGATGGAAATAGTTAGACTCGCCCTTTGGTTTAGCAATTTACTGACCTACCTCCGATTGATTGACCATAACTCACTCAATTTAACTCGTAATTGTTTGAAATTAATTTCATTTCGAAGGAATCGAAGTGTAGTTTAAAACGAAAGAAACGGAGATGAAAAACTCCAAGTATTTTGAAAGTTATGATGGAAATAGTTAGACTCGCGCTTTGGTTTAGCAATTCACTGACCTACCTCCGATTGATTGACCATAACTCTCTCAATTTAACTCTTAATTCATTGAAATTAGTTTCATTTCAAAGCAATCGAAGTGTAGTTTAAAATGAAAGAAACGGAGATGAAAAATTCCAAGTATTTTGAGAGTTATGATGGAAATAGTTAAACTCGCGCTTTGGTTTAGCAATTTACTGACCTACCTCCGATTGATTGACAATAACTCTCTCAATTTAACTCTTAATTCATTGAAATTAGTTTCATTTCAAAGCAATCGAAGTGTAGTTTAAAACGAAAGAAACGGAGATGAAAAACTCCAAGTATTTTGAAAGTTATGATGGAAATAGTTAGACTCGCGCTGTGGTTTAGCAATTTACTGACCTACCTCCGATTGATTGACCATAACTCTCTCAATTTAACTCGTAATTCATTTAAATTAGTTTCATTTCGAAGGAATCGAAGTGTAGTTTAAAACAAAATAAACGGAGATGAAAAACTCCAAGTATTTTGAGAGTTATGATGGAAATAGTTAGACTCGCGCTTTGGTTTAGCAATTTACTGACCTACCTCCGATTGATTGACCATAACTCACTTAATTTAACTCGTAATTCATTAAAAATAGTTTAATTTTGAAGGAATCGAAGTGTAGTTTAAAACGAAAGAAACGGAGATGAAAAACTCCAAGTATTTTGAGAGTTATGATGGAAATAGTTAAACTCGCGCTTTGGTTTAGCAATTTACTGACCTACCTCCGATTGATTGACAATAACTCTCTCAATTTAACTCTTAATTCATTGAAATTGGTTTCATTTCGAAGGAATCGAAGTGTAGTTTAAAACGAAAGAAACGGAGATGAAAAACTCCAAGTATTTTGAGAGTTATGATGGAAATAGTTAGACTCGGGCTTTGGTTTAGCAATTTACTAACCTACATCCGATTGATTGACAATAACTCTCTCAATTTAACTCTTAATTCATTGAAATTGGTTTCATTTCGAAGGAATCAAAGTGTAGTTTAAAACGAAAGAAACGGAGATGAAAAACTCCAAGTATTTTGAGAGATATGATGGAAATAGTTAGACTCGCGCTGTGGTTTAGCAATTTACTGACCTACCTCCGATTGATTGACTATAACTCTCTCAATTTAACTCGTAATTCATTTAAATTAGTTTCATTTCGAAGGAATCGAAGTATAGTTTAAAACGAAAGAAACGGAGATGAAAAACTCCAAGTATTTTGAGAGTTATGATGGAAATAGTTAGACTCGCGCTTTGGTTTAGCAATTTACTGACCTCCCTCCGATTGATTGACCATAACTCACTCAATTTAACTCGTAATTCATTGAAATTAGTTTCATTTTGAAGGAATCAAAGTGTAGTTTAAAACGAAAGAAACGGAGATGAAAAACTCCAAGTATTTTGAGAGTTATGATGGAAATAGTTAAACTCGCGCTTTGGTTTAGCAATTTACTGACCTACCTCCGATTGATTGACAATAACTCTCTCAATTTAACTCTTAATTCATTGAAATTGGTTTCATTTCGAAGGAATCGAACTGTAGTTTAAAACGAAAGAAACGGAGATGAAAAACTCTAAGTATTTTGAGAGTTATGATGGAAATAGTTAGACTCGCGCTTTGGTTTAGCAATTTACTGACCTACCTCCGATTGATTGACCATAACTCTCTCAATTTAACTCTTAATTCATTGAAATTAATTTCATTTCGAAGGAATCGAAGTGTAGTTTAAAACGAAAGAAACGGAGATGAAAAATTCCAAGTATTTTGAGAGTTATGAAGGAAATAGTTAGACTCGCGCTTTGGTTTAGCAATTTACTGACCTACCTCCGATTGATTGACCATAACTCTCTCAATTTAACTCTTAATTCATTGAAATTAGTTTCATTTCGAAGGAATCGAAGTGTAGTTTAAAACGAAAGAAACGGAGATGAAAAACTCCAAGTATTTTGAGAGTTATGATGGAAATAGTTAGACTCGCGCTTTGGTGTAGCAATTTACTGACCTACCTCCGATTGATTGACCATAACTCTCTCAATTTAACTCTTAATTCATTGAAATTAGTTTCATTTCGAAGGAATCGAAGTGTAGTTTAACACGAAAGAAACGGAGATGATAAACTCCAAGTATTTTGAGAGTTATGATGGAAATAGTTAGACTCGCCCTTTGGTTTAGCAATTTACTGACCTACCTCCGATTGATTGACCATAACTCACTCAATTTAACTCGTAATTGTTTGAAATTAGTTTCATTTCGAAGGAATCGAAGTGTAGTTTAAAACGAAAGAAACGGAGATGAAAAACTCGAAGTATTTTGAGAGTTATGATGGAAATAGTTAGACTCGCGCTTTGGTTTAGCAATTCACTGACCTACCTCCGATTGATTGACCATAACTATCTCAATTTAACTCTTAATTCATTGAAATTAGTTTCACTTCAAAGCAATCGAAGTATAGTTTAAAACGAAAGAAACGGAGATGAAAAACTCCAAGTATTTTGAGAGTTATGATGGAAATAGTTCGACTCGCGCTGTGGTTTAGCAATTTACTGACCTACCTCCGATTGATTGACCATAACTCTCTCAATTTAACTCGTAATTCATTTAAATTAGTTTCATTTCGAAGGAATCGAAGTATAGTTTAAAACGAAAGAAACGGAGATGAAAAACTCCAAGTATTTTGAGAGTTAGGATGGAAATAGTTAGACTCGCGCTTTGGTTTAGCAATTTACTGACCTCCCTCCGATTGATTGACCATAACTCACTCAATTTAACTCGTAATTCATTGAAATTAGTTTCATTTCGAAGGAATCAAAGTGTAGTTTAAAACGAAAGAAACGGAGATGAAAAACTCCAAGTATTTTGAGAGTTATGATGGAAATAGTTAAACTCGCGCTTTGGTTTAGCAATTTACTGACCTACCTCCGATTGATTGACAATAACTCTCTCAATTTAACTCTTAATTCATTGAAATTGGTTTCATTTCGAAGGAATCGAAGTGTAGTTTAAAACGAAAGAAACGGAGATGAAAAACTCCAAGTATTTTGAGAGTTATGATGGAAATAGTTAGACTCGCCCTTTGGTTTAGCAATTTACTGACCTACCTCCGATTGATTGACCATAACTCACTCAATTTAACTCGTAATTGTTTGAAATTAGTTTCATTTCGAAGGAATCGAAGTGTAGTTTAAAACGAAAGAAACGGAGATGAAAAATTCCAAGTATTTTGAGAGTTATGAAGGAAATATTTAGACTCGCGCTTTGGTTTAGCAATTTACTGACCTACCTCCGATTGATTGACCATAACTCTCTAAATTTAACTCTTAATTCATTGAAATTAGTTTCATTTCGAAGGAATCGAAGTGTAGTTTAAAACAAAATAAACGGAGATGAAAAACTCCAAGTATTTTGAGAGTTATGATGGAAATAGTTAGACTCGCGCTTTGGTTTAGCAATTTACTGACCTACCTCCGATTGATTGACCATAACTCTCTCAATTTAACTCTTAATTCATTGAAATTAGTTTCATTTCGAAGGAATCGAAGTGTAGTTTAACACGAAAGAAACAGAGATGATAAACTCCAAGTATTTTGAGAGTTATGATGGAAATAGTTAGACTCGCGCTTTGGTTTAGCAATTTACTGACCTACCTCCGATTGATTGACCATAACTCTCTCAATTTAACTCTTAATTCATTGAAATTAATTTCATTTCGAAGGAATCGAAGTGTAGTTTAAAACGAAAGAAACGGAGATGAAAAATTCCAAGTATTTTGAGAGTTATGAAGGAAATAGTTAGACTCGCGCTTTGGTTTAGCAATTTACTAACCTACCTCCGATTGATTGACCATAACTCTCTCAATTTAACTCTTAATTCATTGAAATTAGTTTCATTTCGAAGGAATCGAAGTGTAGTTTAAAACGAAAGAAACGGAGATGAAAAACTCCAAGTATTTTGAGAGTTATGATGGAAATAGTTAGACTCGCACTTTGGTTTAGCAATTTACTGACCTACCTCCGATTGATTGACCATAACTCTCTAAATTTAACTCTTAATTCATTGAAATTAATTTATTTCGAAGGAATCGAAGTGTAGTTTAAAACGAAAGAAACGGAGATGAAAAATTCCAAGTATTTTGAGAGTTATGAAGGAAATAGTTAGACTCGCGCTTTGGTTTAGCAATTTACTGACCTACCTCCGATTGATTGACCATAACTCTCTAAATTTAACTCTTAATTCATTGAAATTAGTTTCATTTAGAAGGAATCGAAGTGTAGTTTAAAACGAAAGAAACGGAGATGAAAAATTCCAAGTATTTTGAGAGTTATGAAGGAAATAGTTAGACTCGCGCTTTGGTTTAGCAATTTACTGACCTACCTCCGATTGATTGACCATAACTCTCTCAATTTAACTCTTAATTCATTGAAATTAGTTTAATTTCGAAGGAATCGAAGTGTAGTTTAACACGAAAGAAACAGAGATGATAAACTCCAAGTATTTTGAGAGTTATGATGGAAATAGTTAGACTCGCGCTTTGGTTTAGCAATTTACTGACCTACCTCCGATTGATTGACCATAACTCTCTCAATTTAACTCTTAATTCATTGAAATTAATTTCATTTCGAAGGAATCGAAGTGTAGTTTAAAACGAAAGAAACGGAGATGAAAAATTCCAAGTATTTTGAGAGTTATGAAGGAAATAGTTAGACTCGCGCTTTGGTTTAGCAATTTACTGACCTACCTCCGATTGATTGACCATAACTCTCTCAATTTAACTCTTAATTCATTGAAATTAGTTTCATTTCGAAGGAATCGAAGTGTAGTTTAAAACGAAAGAAACGGAGATGAAAAACTCCAAGTATTTTGAGAGTTATGATGGAAATAGTTAGACTCGCGCTTTGGTTTAGCAATTTACTGACCTACCTCCGATTGATTGACCATAACTCTCTCAATTTAACTCTTAATTCATTGAAATTAGTTTCATTTCGAAGGAATCGAAGTGTAGTTTAACACGAAAGAAACAGAGATGATAAACTCCAAGTATTTTGAGAGTTATGATGGAAATAGTTAGACTCGCGCTTTGGTTTAGCAATTTACTGACCTACCTCCGATTGATTGACCATAACTCTCTCAATTTAACTCTTAATTCATTGAAATTAATTTCATTTCGAAGGAATCGAAGTGTAGTTTAAAACGAAAGAAACGGAGATGAAAAATTCCAAGTATTTTGAGAGTTATGAAGGAAATAGTTAGACTCGCGCTTTGGTTTAGCAATTTACTGACCTACCTCCGATTGATTGACCATAACTCTCTCAATTTAACTCTTAATTCATTGAAATTAGTTTCATTTCGAAGGAATCGAAGTGTAGTTTAAAACGAAAGAAACGGAGATGAAAAACTCCAAGTATTTTGAGAGTTATGATGGAAATAGTTAGACTCGCGCTTTGGTTTAGCAATTTACTGACTTACCTCCGATTGATTGACCATAACTCTCTCAATTTAACTCTTAATTCATTGAAATTAATTTCATTTCGAAGGAATCGAAGTGTAGTTTAAAACGAAAGAAACGGAGATGAAAAATTCCAAGTATTTTGAGAGTTATGAAGGAAATAGTTAGACTCGCGCTTTGGTTTAGCAATTTACTGACCTACCTCCGATTGATTGACCATAACTCTCTCAATTTAACTCTTAATTCATTGAAATTAGTTTCATTTCGAAGGAATCGAAGTGTTGTTTAAAACGAAAGAAACGGAGATGAAAAACTCCAAGTATTTTGAGAGTTATGATGGAAATAGTTAGACTCGCGCTTTGGTTTAGCAATTTACTGACCTACCTCCGATTGATTGACCATAACTCTCTAAATTTAACTCTTAATTCATTGAAATTAGTTTAATTTCGAAGGAATCGAAGTGTAGTTTAACACGAAAGAAACAGAGATGATAAACTCCAAGTATTTTGAGAGTTATGATGGAAATAGTTAGACTCGGGCTTTGGTTTAGCAATTTACTGACCTCCCTCCGATTGATTGACCATAACTAACTCAATTTAACTCGTAATTCATTGAAATTAGTTTCATTTCGAAGGAATCAAAGTGTAGTTTAAAATGAAAGAAACGGAGATGAAAAATTCCAAGTATTTTGAGAGTTATGATGGAAATAGTTAAAGTCGCGCTTTGGTTTAGCAATTTACTGACCTACCTCCGATTGATTGACAATAACTCTCTCAATTTAACTCTTAATTTATTGAAATTAGTTTCATTTCAAAGCAATCGAAGTGTAGTTTAAAACGAAAGAAACGGAGATGAAAAACTCCAAGTATTTTGAGAGTTATAATGGAAATAGTTAGACTCGCGCTGTGGTTTAGCAATTTACTGACCTACCTCCGATTGATTGACCATAACTCTCTCAATTTAACTCATAATTCATTTAAATTAGTTTCATTTCGAAGGAATCGAAGTGTAGTTTAAAACGAAAGAAACGGAGATGAAAAACTCCAAGTATTTTGAGAGTTATGATTGAAATAATTAGACTCGCGCTTTGGTTTAGCAATTTACTGACCTCCCTCGGATTGATTGACCATAACTCACTCAATTTAACTCATAATTCATTAAAATTAGTTTAATTTCGAAGGAATCGAAGTGTAGTTTAAAACGAAAGAAACGGAGATGAAAAACTCCAATTATTTTGAGAGTTATGATGGAAATAGTTATACTCGCGCTTTGGTTTAGCAATTTACTGACCTACCTCCGATTGATTGACCATAACTCACTTAATTTAACTCGTAATTCATTAAAATTAGTTTAATTTCGAAGGAATCGAAGTGTAGTTTAAAACGAAATAAACGGAGATGAAAAACTCCAAGTATTTTGAGAGTTATGATGGAAATAGTTAGACTCGCGCTTTGGTTTAGCAATTTACTGACCTACCTCCGATTGATTGACCATAACTCACTTAATTTAACTCGTAATTCATTAAAATTAGTTTAATTTCGAAGGAATTGAAGTGTAGTTTCAAACGAAAGAAACGGAGATGAAAAACTCCAAGTATTTTGAGAGTTATGATAAAAAAGTTAGACTCGCGCTTTGGTTTAGCAATTTACTGACCTACCTCCGATTGATTGACCATAAATCTCTCAATTTAACTCTTAATTCATTGAAATTAGTTTCATTTCAAAGCAATCGAAGTGTAGTTTAAAACGAAAGAAACGGAGATGAAAAACTCCAAGTATTTTGAGAGTTATGATGGAAATAGTTAAACTCGCGCTTTGGTTTAGCAATTTACTGACCTACCTCCGATTGATTGACAATAACTCTCTCAATTTAACTCTTAATTCATTGAAATTGGTTTCATTTCGAAGGAATCGAAGTGTAGTTTAAAACGAAAGAAACGGAGATGAAAAACTCCAAGTATTTTGAGAGTTATGATGGAAATAGTTAGACTCGCGCTTTGGTTTAGCAATTTACTGACCTACCTCCGATTGATTAACCATAACTCTCTCAATTTAACTCTTAATTCATTGAAATTAATTTCATTTCGAAGGAATCGAAGTGTAGTTTAAAACAAAAGAAACGGAGATGAAAAATTCCAAGTATTTTGAGAGTTATGAAGGAAATAATTAGACTCGCGCTTTGGTTTAGCAATTTACTGACCTACCTCCGATTGATTGACCATAACTCTCTCAATTTAACTCATAATTCATTTAAATTAGTTTCATTTCGAAGGAATCGAAGTGTAGTTTAAAACGAAAGAAACGGAGATGAAAAACTCCAAGTATTTTGAGAGTTATGATTGAAATAATTAGACTCGCGCTTTGGTTTAGCAATTTACTGACCTCCCTCGGATTGATTGACCATAACTCACTCAATTTAACTCATAATTCATTAAAATTAGTTTAATTTCGAAGGAATCGAAGTGTAGTTTAAAACGAAAGAAACGGAGATGAAAAACTCCAAGTATTTTGAGAGTTATGATGGAAATAGTTAGACTCGCGCTTTGGTTTAGCAATTTACTGAGCTCCCTCCGATTGATTGACCATAACTCACTCAATTTAACTCGTAATTCATTGAAATTAGTTTCATTTTGAAGGAATCAAAGTGTAGTTTAAAACAAAAGAAACGGAGATGAAAAACTCCAAGTATTTTGAGAGTTATGATGGAAATAGTTAAACTCGCGCTTTGGTTTAGCAATTTACTGACCTACCTCCGATTGATTGACAATAACTCTCTCAATTTAACTCTTAATTCGTTGAAATTGGTTTCATTTCGAAGGAATCGAAGTGTAGTTTAAAACGAAAGAAACGGAGATGAAAAACTCCAAGTATTTTGAGAGTTATGATGGAAATAGTTAGACTCGCGCTTTGGTTTAGCAATTTACTGACCTACCTCCGATTGATTGACCATAACTCTCTCAATTTAACTCTTAATTCATTAAAATTAATTTCATTTCGAAGGAATCGAAGTGTAGTTTAAAACAAAAGAAACGGAGATGAAAAATTCCAAGTATTTTGAGAGTTATGAAGGAAATAGTTAGACTCGCGCTTTGGTTTAGCAATTTACTGACCTACCTCCGATTGATTGACCATAACTCTCTCAATTTAACTCTTAATTCATTGAAATTAGTTTCATTTCGAAGGAATCGAAGTGTAGTTTAAAACGAAAGAAACGGAGATGAAAAACTCCAAGTATTTTGAGAGTTATGATGGAAATAGTTAGACTCGCGCTTTGGTTTAGCAATTTACTGACCTACCTCCGATTGATTGACCATAACTCTCTCAATTTAACTCTTAATTCATTGAAATTAGTTTCATTTCGAAGGAATCGAAGTGTAGTTTAACACGAAAGAAACAGAGATGATAAACTCCAAGTATTTTGAGAGTTATGATGGAAATAGTTAGACTCGCGCTTTGGTTTAGCAATTTACTGACCTACCTCCGATTGATTGACCATAACTCTCTCAATTTAACTCTTAATTCATTGAAATTAATTTCATTTCGAAGGAATCGAAGTGTAGTTTAAAACGAAAGAAACGGAGATGAAAAATTCCAAGTATTTTGAGAGTTATGAAGGAAATAGTTAGACTCGCGCTTTGGTTTAGCAATTTACTGACCTACCTCCGATTGATTGACCATAACTCTCTCAATTTAACTCTTAATTCATTGAAATTAGTTTCATTTCGAAGGAATCGAAGTGTAGTTTAAAACGAAAGAAACGGAGATGAAAAACTCCAAGTATTTTGAGAGTTATGATGGAAATAGTTAGACTCGCGCTTTGGTTTAGCAATTTACTGACTTACCTCCGATTGATTGACCATAACTCTCTCAATTTAACTCTTAATTCATTGAAATTAATTTCATTTCGAAGGAATCGAAGTGTAGTTTAAAACGAAAGAAACGGAGATGAAAAATTCCAAGTATTTTGAGAGTTATGAAGGAAATAGTTAGACTCGCGCTTTGGTTTAGCAATTTACTGACCTACCTCCGATTGATTGACCATAACTCTCTCAATTTAACTCTTAATTCATTGAAATTAGTTTCATTTCGAAGGAATCGAAGTGTTGTTTAAAACGAAAGAAACGGAGATGAAAAACTCCAAGTATTTTGAGAGTTATGATGGAAATAGTTAGACTCGCGCTTTGGTTTAGCAATTTACTGACCTACCTCCGATTGATTGACCATAACTCTCTCAATTTAACTCTTAATTCATTGAAATTAGTTTAATTTCGAAGGAATCGAAGTGTAGTTTAACACGAAAGAAACAGAGATGATAAACTCCAAGTATTTTGAGAGTTATGATGGAAATAGTTAGACTCGGGCTTTGGTTTAGCAATTTACTGACCTCCCTCCGATTGATTGACAATAACTAACTCAATTTAACTCGTAATTCATTGAAATTAGTTTCATTTCGAAGGAATCAAAGTGTAGTTTAAAATGAAAGAAACGGAGATGAAAAATTCCAAGTATTTTGAGAGTTATGATGGAAATAGTTAAACTCGCGCTTTGGTTTAGCAATTTACTGACCTACCTCCGATTGATTGACAATAACTCTCTCAATTTAACTCTTAATTTATTGAAATTAGTTTCATTTCAAAGCAATCGAAGTGTAGTTTAAAACGAAAGAAACGGAGATGAAAAACTCCAAGTATTTTGAGAGTTATGATGGAAATAGTTAGACTCGCGCTGTGGTTTAGCAATTTACTGACCTACCTCCGATTGATTGACCATAACTCTCTCAATTTAACTCATAATTCATTTAAATTAGTTTCCTTTCGAAGGAATCGAAGTGTAGTTTAAAACGAAAGAAACGGAGATGAAAAACTCCAAGTATTTTGAGAGTTATGATTGAAATAATTAGACTCGCGCTTTGGTTTAGCAATTTACTGACCTCCCTCGGATTGATTGACCATAACTCACTCAATTTAACTCATAATTCATTAAAATTAGTTTAATTTCGAAGGAATCGAAGTGTAGTTTAAAACTAAAGAAACGGAGATGAAAAACTACAAGTATTTTGAGAGTTATGATGGAAATAGTTAGACTCGCGCTGTGGTTTAGCAATTTAATGACCTACCTCCGATTGATTGACCATAACTCTCTCAATTTAACCCGTAATTCATTTAAATTAGTTTCATTTCGAAGAAATCGAAGTATAGTTTAAAACGAAAGAAACGGAGATGAAAAACTCCAAGTGTTTTGAGAGTTATGATGGAAATAGTTAGACTCGCGCTTTGGTTTAGTAATTTACTGACCTCCCTCCGATTGATTGACCATAACTCACTCAATTTAACTCGTAATTCATTGAAATTAGTTTCATTTTGAAGGAATCAAAGTGTAGTTTAAAACGAAAGAAACGGAGATGAAAAACTCCAAGCATTTTGAGAGTTATGATGGAAATAGTTAAACTCGCGCTTTGGTTTAGCAATTTACTGACCTACCTCCGATTGATTGACAATAACTCTCTCAATTTAACTCTTAATTCATTGAAATTGGTTTCATTTCGAAGGAATCAAAGTGTAGTTTAAAACGAAAGAAACGGAGATGAAAAACTCCAAGTATTTTGAGAGATATGATGGAAATAGTTAGACTCGCGCTGTGGTTTAGCAATTTACTGACCTACCTCCGATTGATTGACTATAACTCTCTCAATTTAACTCGTAATTCATTTAAATTAGTTTCATTTCGAAGGAATCGAAGTATAGTTTAAAACGAAAGAAACAGAGATGAAAAACTCCAAGTATTTTGAGAGTTATGATGGAAATAGTTAGACTCGCGCTTTGGTTTAGCAATTTACTGACCTCCCTCCGATTGATTGACCATAACTCACTCAATTTAACTCGTAATTCATTGAAATTAGTTTCATTTTGAAGGAATCAAAGTGTAGTTTAAAACGAAAGAAACGGAGATGAAAAACTCCAAGTATTTTGAGAGTTATGATGGAAATAGTTAAACTCGCGCTTTGGTTTAGCAATTTACTGACCTACCTCCGATTGATTGACAATAACTCTCTCAATTTAACTCTTAATTCATTGAAATTGGTTTCATTTCGAAGGAATCGAACTGTAGTTTAAAACGAAAGAAACGGAGATGAAAAACTCTAAGTATTTTGAGAGTTATGATGGAAATAGTTAGACTCGCGCTTTGGTTTAGCAATTTACTGACCTACCTCCGATTGATTGACCATAACTCTCTCAATTTAACTCTTAATTCATTGAAATTAATTTCATTTCGAAGGAATCGAAGTGTAGTTTAAAACGAAAGAAACGGAGATGAAAAATTCCAAGTATTTTGAGAGTTATGAAGGAAATAGTTAGACTCGCGCTTTGGTTTAGCAATTTACTGACCTACCTCCGATTGATTGACCATAACTCTCTCAATTTAACTCTTAATTCATTGAAATTAGTTTCATTTCGAAGGAATCGAAGTGTAGTTTAAAACGAAAGAAACGGAGATGAAAAACTCCAAGTATTTTGAGAGTTATGATGGAAATAGTTAGACTCGCGCTTTGGTGT
The DNA here is from genome assembly GCF_043159265.1 of Tasmannia lanceolata. NCBI lineage: Eukaryota > Viridiplantae > Streptophyta > Magnoliopsida > Canellales > Winteraceae > Tasmannia > Tasmannia lanceolata. Next base: position 6,550,683 of record NW_027518721.1, read on the forward strand.
AGCAATTTACTGACCTACCTCCGATTGATTGACCATAACTCTCTCAATTTAACTCTTAATTCATTGAAATTAGTTTCATTTCGAAGGAATCGAAGTGTAGTTTAACACGAAAGAAACGGAGATGATAAACTCCAAGTATTTTGAGAGTTATGATGGAAATAGTTAGACTCGCCCTTTGGTTTAGCAATTTACTGACCTACCTCCGATTGATTGACCATAACTCACTCAATTTAACTCGTAATTGTTTGAAATTAGTTTCATTTCGAAGGAATCGAAGTGTAGTTTAAAACGAAAGAAACGGAGATGAAAAACTCGAAGTATTTTGAGAGTTATGATGGAAATAGTTAGACTCGCGCTTTGGTTTAGCAATTCACTGACCTACCTCCGATTGATTGACCATAACTATCTCAATTTAACTCTTAATTCATTGAAATTAGTTTCACTTCAAAGCAATCGAAGTATAGTTTAAAACGAAAGAAACGGAGATGAAAAACTCCAAGTATTTTGAGAGTTATGATGGAAATAGTTAGACTCGCGCTGTGGTTTAGCAATTTACTGACCTACCTCCGATTGATTGACCATAACTCTCTCAATTTAACTCGTAATTCATTTAAATTAGTTTCATTTCGAAGGAATCGAAGTATAGTTTAAAACGAAAGAAACGGAGATGAAAAACTCCAAGTATTTTGAGAGTTATGATGGAAATAGTTAGACTCGCGCTTTGGTTTAGCAATTTACTGACCTCCCTCCGATTGATTGACCATAACTCACTCAATTTAACTCGTAATTCATTGAAATTAGTTTCATTTCGAAGGAATCAAAGTGTAGTTTAAAACGAAAGAAACGGAGATGAAAAACTCCAAGTATTTTGAGAGTTATGATGGAAATAGTTAAACTCGCGCTTTGGTTTAGCAATTTACTGACCTACCTCCGATTGATTGACAATAACTCTCTCAATTTAACTCTTAATTCATTGAAATTGGTTTCATTTCGAAGGAATCGAAGTGTAGTTTAAAACGAAATAAACGGAGATGAAAAACTCCAAGTATTTTGAGAGTTATGATGGAAATAGTTAGACTCGCCCTTTGGTTTAGCAATTTACTGACCTACCTCCGATTGATTGACCATAACTCACTCAATTTAACTCGTAATTGTTTGAAATTAGTTTCATTTCGAAGGAATCGAAGTGTAGTTTAAAACGAAAGAAACGGAGATGAAAAATTCCAAGTATTTTGAGAGTTATGAAGGAAATATTTAGACTCGCGCTTTGGTTTAGCAATTTACTGACCTACCTCCGATTGATTGACCATAACTCTCTAAATTTAACTCTTAATTCATTGAAATTAGTTTCATTTCGAAGGAATCGAAGTGTAGTTTAAAACAAAATAAACGGAGATGAAAAACTCCAAGTATTTTGAGAGTTATGATGGAAATAGTTAGACTCGCGCTTTGGTTTAGCAATTTACTGACCTACCTCCGATTGATTGACCATAACTCTCTCAATTTAACTCTTAATTCATTGAAATTAGTTTCATTTCGAAGGAATCGAAGTGTAGTTTAACACGAAAGAAACAGAGATGATAAACTCCAAGTATTTTGAGAGTTATGATGGAAATAGTTAGACTCGCGCTTTGGTTTAGCAATTTACTGACCTACCTCCGATTGATTGACCATAACTCTCTCAATTTAACTCTTAATTCATTGAAATTAATTTCATTTCGAAGGAATCGAAGTGTAGTTTAAAACGAAAGAAACGGAGATGAAAAATTCCAAGTATTTTGAGAGTTATGAAGGAAATAGTTAGACTCGCGCTTTGGTTTAGCAATTTACTAACCTACCTCCGATTGATTGACCATAACTCTCTCAATTTAACTCTTAATTCATTGAAATTAGTTTCATTTCGAAGGAATCGAAGTGTAGTTTAAAACGAAAGAAACGGAGATGAAAAACTCCAAGTATTTTGAGAGTTATGATGGAAATAGTTAGACTCGCACTTTGGTTTAGCAATTTACTGACCTACCTCCGATTGATTGACCATAACTCTCTAAATTTAACTCTTAATTCATTGAAATTAATTTATTTCGAAGGAATCGAAGTGTAGTTTAAAACGAAAGAAACGGAGATGAAAAATTCCAAGTATTTTGAGAGTTATGAAGGAAATAGTTAGACTCGCGCTTTGGTTTAGCAATTTACTGACCTACCTCCGATTGATTGACCATAACTCTCTAAATTTAACTCTTAATTCATTGAAATTAGTTTCATTTAGAAGGAATCGAAGTGTAGTTTAAAACGAAAGAAACGGAGATGAAAAATTCCAAGTATTTTGAGAGTTATGAAGGAAATAGTTAGACTCGCGCTTTGGTTTAGCAATTTACTGACCTACCTCCGATTGATTGACCATAACTCTCTCAATTTAACTCTTAATTCATTGAAATTAGTTTCATTTCGAAGGAATCGAAATGTAGTTTAAAACGAAAGAAACGGAGATGAAAAACTCCAAGTATTTTGAGAGTTATGATGGAAATAGTTAGACTCGCGCTTTGGTTTAGCAATTTACTGACCTACCTCCGATTGATTGACCATAACTCTCTCAATTTAACTCTTAATTCATTGAAATTAGTTTAATTTCGAAGGAATCGAAGTATAGTTTAACACGAAAGAAACAGAGATGATAAACTCCAAGTATTTTGAGAGTTATGATGGAAATAGTTAGACTCGCGCTTTGGTTTAGCAATTTACTGACCTACCTCCGATTGATTGACCATAACTCTCTCAATTTAACTCTTAATTCATTGAAATTAATTTCATTTCGAAGGAATCGAAGTGTAGTTTAAAACGAAAGAAACGGAGATGAAAAATTCCAAGTATTTTGAGAGTTATGAAGGAAATAGTTAGACTCGCGCTTTGGTTTAGCAATTTACTGACCTACCTCCGATTGATTGACCATAACTCTCTCAATTTAACTCTTAATTCATTGAAATTAGTTTCATTTCGAAGGAATCGAAGTGTAGTTTAAAACGAAAGAAACGGAGATGAAAAACTCCAAGTATTTTGAGAGTTATGATGGAAATAGTTAGACTCGCGCTTTGGTTTAGCAATTTACTGACCTACCTCCGATTGATTGACCATAACTCTCTCAATTTAACTCTTAATTCATTGAAATTAGTTTCATTTCGAAGGAATCGAAGTGTAGTTTAACACGAAAGAAACAGAGATGATAAACTCCAAGTATTTTGAGAGTTATGATGGAAATAGTTAGACTCGCGCTTTGGTTTAGCAATTTACTGACCTACCTCCGATTGATTGACCATAACTCTCTCAATTTAACTCTTAATTCATTGAAATTAATTTCATTTCGAAGGAATCGAAGTGTAGTTTAAAACGAAAGAAACGGAGATGAAAAATTCCAAGTATTTTGAGAGTTATGAAGGAAATAGTTAGACTCGCGCTTTGGTTTAGCAATTTACTGACCTACCTCCGATTGATTGACCATAACTCTCTCAATTTAACTCTTAATTCATTGAAATTAGTTTCATTTCGAAGGAATCGAAGTGTAGTTTAAAACGAAAGAAACGAAGATGAAAAACTCCAAGTATTTTGAGAGTTATGATGGAAATAGTTAGACTCGCGCTTTGGTTTAGCAATTTACTGACTTACCTCCGATTGATTGACCATAACTCTCTCAATTTAACTCTTAATTCATTGAAATTAATTTCATTTCGAAGGAATCGAAGTGTAGTTTAAAACGAAAGAAACGGAGATGAAAAATTCCAAGTATTTTGAGAGTTATGAAGGAAATAGTTAGACTCGCGCTTTGGTTTAGCAATTTACTGACTTACCTCCGATTGATTGACCATAACTCTCTCAATTTAACTCTTAATTCATTGAAATTAGTTTCATTTCGAAGGAATCGAAGTGTTGTTTAAAACGAAAGAAACGGAGATGAAAAACTCCAAGTATTTTGAGAGTTATGATGGAAATAGTTAGACTCGCGCTTTGGTTTAGCAATTTACTGACCTACCTCCGATTGATTGACCATAACTCTCTAAATTTAACTCTTAATTCATTGAAATTAGTTTAATTTCGAAGGAATCGAAGTGTAGTTTAACACGAAAGAAACAGAGATGATAAACTCCAAGTATTTTGAGAGTTATGATGGAAATAGTTAGACTCGGGCTTTGGTTTAGCAATTTACTGACCTCCCTCCGATTGATTGACCATAACTAACTCAATTTAACTCGTAATTCATTGAAATTAGTTTCATTTCGAAGGAATCAAAGTGTAGTTTAAAATGAAAGAAACGGAGATGAAAAATTCCAAGTATTTTGAGAGTTATGATGGAAATAGTTAAAGTCGCGCTTTGGTTTAGCAATTTACTGACCTACCTCCGATTGATTGACAATAACTCTCTCAATTTAACTCTTAATTTATTGAAATTAGTTTCATTTCAAAGCAATCGAAGTGTAGTTTAAAACGAAAGAAACGGAGATGAAAAACTCCAAGTATTTTGAGAGTTATAATGGAAATAGTTAGACTCGCGCTGTGGTTTAGCAATTTACTGACCTACCTCCGATTGATTGACCATAACTCTCTCAATTTAACTCATAATTCATTTAAATTAGTTTCATTTCGAAGGAATCGAAGTGTAGTTTAAAACGAAAGAAACGGAGATGAAAAACTCCAAGTATTTTGAGAGTTATGATTGAAATAATTAGACTCGCGCTTTGGTTTAGCAATTTACTGACCTCCCTCGGATTGATTGACCATAACTCACTCAATTTAACTCATAATTCATTAAAATTAGTTTAATTTCGAAGGAATCGAAGTGTAGTTTAAAACGAAAGAAACGGAGATGAAAAACTCCAATTATTTTGAGAGTTATGATGGAAATAGTTATACTCGCGCTTTGGTTTAGCAATTTACTGACCTACCTCCGATTGATTGACCATAACTCACTTAATTTAACTCGTAATTCATTAAAATTAGTTTAATTTCGAAGGAATCGAAGTGTAGTTTAAAACGAAATAAACGGAGATGAAAAACTCCAAGTATTTTGAGAGTTATGATGGAAATAGTTAGACTCGCGCTTTGGTTTAGCAATTTACTGACCTACCTCCGATTGATTGACCATAACTCACTTAATTTAACTCGTAATTCATTAAAATTAGTTTAATTTCGAAGGAATTGAAGTGTAGTTTCAAACGAAAGAAACGGAGATGAAAAACTCCAAGTATTTTGAGAGTTATGATAAAAAAGTTAGACTCGCGCTTTGGTTTAGCAATTTACTGACCTACCTCCGATTGATTGACCATAAATCTCTCAATTTAACTCTTAATTCATTGAAATTAGTTTCATTTCAAAGCAATCGAAGTGTAGTTTAAAACGAAAGAAACGGAGATGAAAAACTCCAAGTATTTTGAGAGTTATGATGGAAATAGTTAAACTCGCGCTTTGGTTTAGCAATTTACTGACCTACCTCCGATTGATTGACAATAACTCTCTCAATTTAACTCTTAATTCATTGAAATTGGTTTCATTTCGAAGGAATCGAAGTGTAGTTTAAAACGAAAGAAACGGAGATGAAAAACTCCAAGTATTTTGAGAGTTATGATGGAAATAGTTAGACTCGCGCTTTGGTTTAGCAATTTACTGACCTACCTCCGATTGATTAACCATAACTCTCTCAATTTAACTCTTAATTCATTGAAATTAATTTCATTTCGAAGGAATCGAAGTGTAGTTTAAAACAAAAGAAACGGAGATGAAAAATTCCAAGTATTTTGAGAGTTATGAAGGAAATAATTAGACTCGCGCTTTGGTTTAGCAATTTACTGACCTACCTCCGATTGATTGACCATAACTCTCTCAATTTAACTCATAATTCATTTAAATTAGTTTCATTTCGAAGGAATCGAAGTGTAGTTTAAAACGAAAGAAACGGAGATGAAAAACTCCAAGTATTTTGAGAGTTATGATTGAAATAATTAGACTCGCGCTTTGGTTTAGCAATTTACTGACCTCCCTCGGATTGATTGACCATAACTCACTCAATTTAACTCATAATTCATTAAAATTAGTTTAATTTCGAAGGAATCGAAGTGTAGTTTAAAACGAAAGAAACGGAGATGAAAAACTCCAAGTATTTTGAGAGTTATGATGGAAATAGTTAGACTCGCGCTTTGGTTTAGCAATTTACTGAGCTCCCTCCGATTGATTGACCATAACTCACTCAATTTAACTCGTAATTCATTGAAATTAGTTTCATTTTGAAGGAATCAAAGTGTAGTTTAAAACAAAAGAAACGGAGATGAAAAACTCCAAGTATTTTGAGAGTTATGATGGAAATAGTTAAACTCGCGCTTTGGTTTAGCAATTTACTGACCTACCTCCGATTGATTGACAATAACTCTCTCAATTTAACTCTTAATTCGTTGAAATTGGTTTCATTTCGAAGGAATCGAAGTGTAGTTTAAAACGAAAGAAACGGAGATGAAAAACTCCAAGTATTTTGAGAGTTATGATGGAAATAGTTAGACTCGCGCTTTGGTTTAGCAATTTACTGACCTACCTCCGATTGATTGACCATAACTCTCTCAATTTAACTCTTAATTCATTGAAATTAATTTCATTTCGAAGGAATCGAAGTGTAGTTTAAAACAAAAGAAACGGAGATGAAAAATTCCAAGTATTTTGAGAGTTATGAAGGAAATAGTTAGACTCGCGCTTTGGTTTAGCAATTTACTGACCTACCTCCGATTGATTGACCATAACTCTCTCAATTTAACTCTTAATTCATTGAAATTAGTTTCATTTCGAAGGAATCGAAGTGTAGTTTAAAACGAAAGAAACGGAGATGAAAAACTCCAAGTATTTTGAGAGTTATGATGGAAATAGTTAGACTCGCGCTTTGGTTTAGCAATTTACTGACCTACCTCCGATTGATTGACCATAACTCTCTCAATTTAACTCTTAATTCATTGAAATTAGTTTCATTTCGAAGGAATCGAAGTGTAGTTTAACACGAAAGAAACAGAGATGATAAACTCCAAGTATTTTGAGAGTTATGATGGAAATAGTTAGACTCGCGCTTTGGTTTAGCAATTTACTGACCTCCCTCGGATTGATTGACCATAACTCACTCAATTTAACTCATAATTCATTAAAATTAGTTTAATTTCGAAGGAATCGAAGTGTAGTTTAAAACGAAAGAAACGGAGATGAAAAACTCCAATTATTTTGAGAGTTATGATGGAAATAGTTAGACTCGCGCTTTGGTTTAGCAATTTACTGACCTACCTCCGATTGATTGACCATAACTCACTTAATTTAACTCGTAATTCATTAAAATTAGTTTAATTTCGAAGGAATTGAAGTGTAGTTTCAAACGAAAGAAACGGAGATGAAAAACTCCAAGTATTTTGAGAGTTATGATAAAAAAGTTAGACTCGCGCTTTGGTTTAGCAATTTACTGACCTACCTCCGATTGATTGACCATAAATCTCTCAATTTAACTCTTAATTCATTGAAATTAGTTTCATTTCAAAGCAATCGAAGTGTAGTTTAAAACGAAAGAAACGGAGATGAAAAACTCCAAGTATTTTGAGAGTTATGATGGAAATAGTTAAACTCGCGCTTTGGTTTAGCAATTTACTGACCTACCTCCGATTGATTGACAATAACTCTCTCAATTTAACTCTTAATTCATTGAAATTGGTTTCATTTCGAAGGAATCGAAGTGTAGTTTAAAACGAAAGAAACGGAGATGAAAAACTCCAAGTATTTTGAGAGTTATGATGGAAATAGTTAGACTCGCGCTTTGGTTTAGCAATTTACTGACCTACCTCCGATTGATTAACCATAACTCTCTCAATTTAACTCTTAATTCATTGAAATTAATTTCATTTCGAAGGAATCGAAGTGTAGTTTAAAACAAAAGAAACGGAGATGAAAAATTCCAAGTATTTTGAGAGTTATGAAGGAAATAATTAGACTCGCGCTTTGGTTTAGCAATTTACTGACCTACCTCCGATTGATTGACCATAACTCTCTCAATTTAACTCATAATTCATTTAAATTAGTTTCATTTCGAAGGAATCGAAGTGTAGTTTAAAACGAAAGAAACGGAGATGAAAAACTCCAAGTATTTTGAGAGTTATGATTGAAATAATTAGACTCGCGCTTTGGTTTAGCAATTTACTGACCTCCCTCGGATTGATTGACCATAACTCACTCAATTTAACTCATAATTCATTAAAATTAGTTTAATTTCGAAGGAATCGAAGTGTAGTTTAAAACGAAAGAAACGGAGATGAAAAACTCCAAGTATTTTGAGAGTTATGATGGAAATAGTTAGACTCGCGCTTTGGTTTAGCAATTTACTGAGCTCCCTCCGATTGATTGACCATAACTCACTCAATTTAACTCGTAATTCATTGAAATTAGTTTCATTTTGAAGGAATCAAAGTGTAGTTTAAAACAAAAGAAACGGAGATGAAAAACTCCAAGTATTTTGAGAGTTATGATGGAAATAGTTAAACTCGCGCTTTGGTTTAGCAATTTACTGACCTACCTCCGATTGATTGACAATAACTCTCTCAATTTAACTCTTAATTCGTTGAAATTGGTTTCATTTCGAAGGAATCGAAGTGTAGTTTAAAACGAAAGAAACGGAGATGAAAAACTCCAAGTATTTTGAGAGTTATGATGGAAATAGTTAGACTCGCGCTTTGGTTTAGCAATTTACTGACCTACCTCCGATTGATTGACCATAACTCTCTCAATTTAACTCTTAATTCATTGAAATTAATTTCATTTCGAAGGAATCGAAGTGTAGTTTAAAACAAAAGAAACGGAGATGAAAAATTCCAAGTATTTTGAGAGTTATGAAGGAAATAGTTAGACTCGCGCTTTGGTTTAGCAATTTACTGACCTACCTCCGATTGATTGACCATAACTCTCTCAATTTAACTCTTAATTCATTGAAATTAGTTTCATTTCGAAGGAATCGAAGTGTAGTTTAAAACGAAAGAAACGGAGATGAAAAACTCCAAGTATTTTGAGAGTTATGATGGAAATAGTTAGACTCGCGCTTTGGTTTAGCAATTTACTGACCTACCTCCGATTGATTGACCATAACTCTCTCAATTTAACTCTTAATTCATTGAAATTAGTTTCATTTCGAAGGAATCGAAGTGTAGTTTAACACGAAAGAAACAGAGATGATAAACTCCAAGTATTTTGAGAGTTATGATGGAAATAGTTAGACTCGCGCTTTGGTTTAGCAATTTACTGACCTACCTCCGATTGATTGACCATAACTCTCTCAATTTAACTCTTAATTCATTGAAATTAATTTCATTTCGAAGGAATCGAAGTGTAGTTTAAAACGAAAGAAACGGAGATGAAAAATTCCAAGTATTTTGAGAGTTATGAAGGAAATAGTTAGACTCGCGCTTTGGTTTAGCAATTTACTGACCTACCTCCGATTGATTGACCATAACTCTCTCAATTTAACTCTTAATTCATTGAAATTAGTTTCATTTCGAAGGAATCGAAGTGTAGTTTAAAACGAAAGAAACGGAGATGAAAAACTCCAAGTATTTTGAGAGTTATGATGGAAATAGTTAGACTCGCGCTTTGGTTTAGCAATTTACTGACTTACCTCCGATTGATTGACCATAACTCTCTCAATTTAACTCTTAATTCATTGAAATTAATTTCATTTCGAAGGAATCGAAGTGTAGTTTAAAACGAAAGAAACGGAGATGAAAAATTCCAAGTATTTTGAGAGTTATGAAGGAAATAGTTAGACTCGCGCTTTGGTTTAGCAATTTACTGACCTACCTCCGATTGATTGACCATAACTCTCTCAATTTAACTCTTAATTCATTGAAATTAGTTTCATTTCGAAGGAATCGAAGTGTTGTTTAAAACGAAAGAAACGGAGATGAAAAACTCCAAGTATTTTGAGAGTTATGATGGAAATAGTTAGACTCGCGCTTTGGTTTAGCAATTTACTGACCTACCTCCGATTGATTGACCATAACTCACTTAATTTAACTCGTAATTCATTAAAATTAGTTTAATTTCGAAGGAATTGAAGTGTAGTTTCAAACGAAAGAAACGGAGATGAAAAACTCCAAGTATTTTGAGAGTTATGATAAAAAAGTTAGACTCGCGCTTTGGTTTAGCAATTTACTGACCTACCTCCGATTGATTGACCATAAATCTCTCAATTTAACTCTTAATTCATTGAAATTAGTTTCATTTCAAAGCAATCGAAGTGTAGTTTAAAACGAAAGAAACGGAGATGAAAAACTCCAAGTATTTTGAGAGTTATGATGGAAATAGTTAAACTCGCGCTTTGGTTTAGCAATTTACTGACCTACCTCCGATTGATTGACAATAACTCTCTCAATTTAACTCTTAATTCATTGAAATTGGTTTCATTTCGAAGGAATCGAAGTGTAGTTTAAAACGAAAGAAACGGAGATGAAAAACTCCAAGTATTTTGAGAGTTATGATGGAAATAGTTAGACTCGCGCTTTGGTTTAGCAATTTACTGACCTACCTCCGATTGATTAACCATAACTCTCTCAATTTAACTCTTAATTCATTGAAATTAATTTCATTTCGAAGGAATCGAAGTGTAGTTTAAAACAAAAGAAACGGAGATGAAAAATTCCAAGTATTTTGAGAGTTATGAAGGAAATAATTAGACTCGCGCTTTGGTTTAGCAATTTACTGACCTACCTCCGATTGATTGACCATAACTCTCTCAATTTAACTCATAATTCATTTAAATTAGTTTCATTTCGAAGGAATCGAAGTGTAGTTTAAAACGAAAGAAACGGAGATGAAAAACTCCAAGTATTTTGAGAGTTATGATTGAAATAATTAGACTCGCGCTTTGGTTTAGCAATTTACTGACCTCCCTCGGATTGATTGACCATAACTCACTCAATTTAACTCATAATTCATTAAAATTAGTTTAATTTCGAAGGAATCGAAGTGTAGTTTAAAACGAAAGAAACGGAGATGAAAAACTCCAAGTATTTTGAGAGTTATGATGGAAATAGTTAGACTCGCGCTTTGGTTTAGCAATTTACTGAGCTCCCTCCGATTGATTGACCATAACTCACTCAATTTAACTCGTAATTCATTGAAATTAGTTTAATTTTGAAGGAATCAAAGTGTAGTTTAAAACAAAAGAAACGGAGATGAAAAACTCCAAGTATTTTGAGAGTTATGATGGAAATAGTTAAACTCGCGCTTTGGTTTAGCAATTTACTGACCTACCTCCGATTGATTGACAATAACTCTCTCAATTTAACTCTTAATTCGTTGAAATTGGTTTCATTTCGAAGGAATCGAAGTGTAGTTTAAAACGAAAGAAACGGAGATGAAAAACTCCAAGTATTTTGAGAGTTATGATGGAAATAGTTAGACTCGCGCTTTGGTTTAGCAATTTACTGACCTACCTCCGATTGATTGACCATAACTCTCTCAATTTAACTCTTAATTCATTGAAATTAATTTCATTTCGAAGGAATCGAAGTGTAGTTTAAAACAAAAGAAACGGAGATGAAAAATTCCAAGTATTTTGAGAGTTATGAAGGAAATAGTTAGACTCGCGCTTTGGTTTAGCAATTTACTGACCTACCTCCGATTGATTGACCATAACTCTCTCAATTTAACTCTTAATTCATTGAAATTAGTTTCATTTCGAAGGAATCGAAGTGTAGTTTAAAACGAAAGAAACGGAGATGAAAAACTCCAAGTATTTTGAGAGTTATGATGGAAATAGTTAGACTCGCGCTTTGGTTTAGCAATTTACTGACCTACCTCCGATTGATTGACCATAACTCTCTCAATTTAACTCTTAATTCATTGAAATTAGTTTCATTTCGAAGGAATCGAAGTGTAGTTTAACACGAAAGAAACAGAGATGATAAACTCCAAGTATTTTGAGAGTTATGATGGAAATAGTTAGACTCGCGCTTTGGTTTAGCAATTTACTGACCTCCCTCGGATTGATTGACCATAACTCACTCAATTTAACTCATAATTCATTAAAATTAGTTTAATTTCGAAGGAATCGAAGTGTAGTTTAAAACGAAAGAAACGGAGATGAAAAACTCCAATTATTTTGAGAGTTATGATGGAAATAGTTAGACTCGCGCTTTGGTTTAGCAATTTACTGACCTACCTCCGATTGATTGACCATAACTCACTTAATTTAACTCGTAATTCATTAAAATTAGTTTAATTTCGAAGGAATTGAAGTGTAGTTTCAAACGAAAGAAACGGAGATGAAAAACTCCAAGTATTTTGAGAGTTATGATAAAAAAGTTAGACTCGCGCTTTGGTTTAGCAATTTACTGACCTACCTCCGATTGATTGACCATAAATCTCTCAATTTAACTCTTAATTCATTGAAATTAGTTTCATTTCAAAGCAATCGAAGTGTAGTTTAAAACGAAAGAAACGGAGATGAAAAACTCCAAGTATTTTGAGAGTTATGATGGAAATAGTTAAACTCGCGCTTTGGTTTAGCAATTTACTGACCTACCTCCGATTGATTGACAATAACTCTCTCAATTTAACTCTTAATTCATTGAAATTGGTTTCATTTCGAAGGAATCGAAGTGTAGTTTAAAACGAAAGAAACGGAGATGAAAAACTCCAAGTATTTTGAGAGTTATGATGGAAATAGTTAGACTCGCGCTTTGGTTTAGCAATTTACTGACCTACCTCCGATTGATTAACCATAACTCTCTCAATTTAACTCTTAATTCATTGAAATTAATTTCATTTCGAAGGAATCGAAGTGTAGTTTAAAACAAAAGAAACGGAGATGAAAAATTCCAAGTATTTTGAGAGTTATGAAGGAAATAATTAGACTCGCGCTTTGGTTTAGCAATTTACTGACCTACCTCCGATTGATTGACCATAACTCTCTCAATTTAACTCATAATTCATTTAAATTAGTTTCATTTCGAAGGAATCGAAGTGTAGTTTAAAACGAAAGAAACGGAGATGAAAAACTCCAAGTATTTTGAGAGTTATGATTGAAATAATTAGACTCGCGCTTTGGTTTAGCAATTTACTGACCTCCCTCGGATTGATTGACCATAACTCACTCAATTTAACTCATAATTCATTAAAATTAGTTTAATTTCGAAGGAATCGAAGTGTAGTTTAAAACGAAAGAAACGGAGATGAAAAACTCCAAGTATTTTGAGAGTTATGATGGAAATAGTTAGACTCGCGCTTTGGTTTAGCAATTTACTGAGCTCCCTCCGATTGATTGACCATAACTCACTCAATTTAACTCGTAATTCATTGAAATTAGTTTCATTTTGAAGGAATCAAAGTGTAGTTTAAAACAAAAGAAACGGAGATGAAAAACTCCAAGTATTTTGAGAGTTATGATGGAAATAGTTAAACTCGCGCTTTGGTTTAGCAATTTACTGACCTACCTCCGATTGATTGACAATAACTCTCTCAATTTAACTCTTAATTCGTTGAAATTGGTTTCATTTCGAAGGAATCGAAGTGTAGTTTAAAACGAAAGAAACGGAGATGAAAAACTCCAAGTATTTTGAGAGTTATGATGGAAATAGTTAGACTCGCGCTTTGGTTTAGCAATTTACTGACCTACCTCCGATTGATTGACCATAACTCTCTCAATTTAACTCTTAATTCATTGAAATTAATTTCATTTCGAAGGAATCGAAGTGTAGTTTAAAACAAAAGAAACGGAGATGAAAAATTCCAAGTATTTTGAGAGTTATGAAGGAAATAGTTAGACTCGCGCTTTGGTTTAGCAATTTACTGACCTACCTCCGATTGATTGACCATAACTCTCTCAATTTAACTCTTAATTCATTGAAATTAGTTTCATTTCGAAGGAATCGAAGTGTAGTTTAAAACGAAAGAAACGGAGATGAAAAACTCCAAGTATTTTGAGAGTTATGATGGAAATAGTTAGACTCGCGCTTTGGTTTAGCAATTTACTGACCTACCTCCGATTGATTGACCATAACTCTCTCAATTTAACTCTTAATTCATTGAAATTAGTTTCATTTCGAAGGAATCGAAGTGTAGTTTAACACGAAAGAAACAGAGATGATAAACTCCAAGTATTTTGAGAGTTATGATGGAAATAGTTAGACTCGCGCTTTGGTTTAGCAATTTACTGACCTACCTCCGATTGATTGACCATAACTCTCTCAATTTAACTCTTAATTCATTGAAATTAATTTCATTTCGAAGGAATCGAAGTGTAGTTTAAAACGAAAGAAACGGAGATGAAAAATTCCAAGTATTTTGAGAGTTATGAAGGAAATAGTTAGACTCGCGCTTTGGTTTAGCAATTTACTGACCTACCTCCGATTGATTGACCATAACTCTCTCAATTTAACTCTTAATTCATTGAAATTAGTTTCATTTCGAAGGAATCGAAGTGTAGTTTAAAACGAAAGAAACGGAGATGAAAAACTCCAAGTATTTTGAGAGTTATGATGGAAATAGTTAGACTCGCGCTTTGGTTTAGCAATTTACTGACTTACCTCCGATTGATTGACCATAACTCTCTCAATTTAACTCTTAATTCATTGAAATTAATTTCATTTCGAAGGAATCGAAGTGTAGTTTAAAACGAAAGAAACGGAGATGAAAAATTCCAAGTATTTTGAGAGTTATGAAGGAAATAGTTAGACTCGCGCTTTGGTTTAGCAATTTACTGACCTACCTCCGATTGATTGACCATAACTCTCTCAATTTAACTCTTAATTCATTGAAATTAGTTTCATTTCGAAGGAATCGAAGTGTTGTTTAAAACGAAAGAAACGGAGATGAAAAACTCCAAGTATTTTGAGAGTTATGATGGAAATAGTTAGACTCGCGCTTTGGTTTAGCAATTTACTGACCTACCTCCGATTGATTGACCATAACTCTCTCAATTTAACTCTTAATTCATTGAAATTAGTTTAATTTCGAAGGAATCGAAGTGTAGTTTAACACGAAAGAAACAGAGATGATAAACTCCAAGTATTTTGAGAGTTATGATGGAAATAGTTAGACTCGGGCTTTGGTTTAGCAATTTACTGACCTCCCTCCAATTGATTGACAATAACTAACTCAATTTAACTCGTAATTCATTGAAATTAGTTTCATTTCGAAGGAATCAAAGTGTAGTTTAAAATGAAAGAAACGGAGATGAAAAATTCCAAGTATTTTGAGAGTTATGATGGAAATAGTTAAACTCGCGCTTTGGTTTAGCAATTTACTGACCTACCTCCGATTGATTGACAATAACTCTCTCAATTTAACTCTTAATTTATTGAAATTAGTTTCATTTCAAAGCAATCGAAGTGTAGTTTAAAACGAAAGAAACGGAGATGAAAAACTCCAAGTATTTTGAGAGTTATGATGGAAATAGTTAGACTCGCGCTGTGGTTTAGCAATTTACTGACCTACCTCCGATTGATTGACCATAACTCTCTCAATTTAACTCATAATTCATTTAAATTAGTTTCCTTTCGAAGGAATCGAAGTGTAGTTTAAAACGAAAGAAACGGAGATGAAAAACTCCAAGTATTTTGAGAGTTATGATTGAAATAATTAGACTCGCGCTTTGGTTTAGCAATTTACTGACCTCCCTCGGATTGATTGACCATAACTCACTCAATTTAACTCATAATTCATTAAAATTAGTTTAATTTCGAAGGAATCGAAGTGTAGTTTAAAACGAAAGAAACGGAGATGAAAAACTACAAGTATTTTGAGAGTTATGATGGAAATAGTTAGACTCGCGCTGTGGTTTAGCAATTTAATGACCTACCTCCGATTGATTGACCATAACTCTCTCAATTTAACTCGTAATTCATTTAAATTAGTTTCATTTCGAAGGAATCGAAGTATAGTTTAAAACGAAAGAAACGGAGATGAAAAACTCCAAGTGTTTTGAGAGTTATGATGGAAATAGTTAGACTCGCGCTTTGGTTTAGTAATTTACTGACCTCCCTCCGATTGATTGACCATAACTCACTCAATTTAACTCGTAATTCATTGAAATTAGTTTCATTTTGAAGGAATCAAAGTGTAGTTTAAAACGAAAGAAACGGAGATGAAAAACTCCAAGCATTTTGAGAGTTATGATGGAAATAGTTAAACTCGCGCTTTGGTTTAGCAATTTACTGACCTACCTCCGATTGATTGACAATAACTCTCTCAATTTAACTCTTAATTCATTGAAATTGGTTTCATTTCGAAGGAATCGAAGTGTAGTTTAAAACGAAAGAAACGGAGATGAAAAACTCCAAGTATTTTGAGAGTTATGATGGAAATAGTTAGACTCGCGCTTTGGTTTAGCAATTTACTGACCTACCTCCGATTGATTGACCATAACTCTCTCAATTTAACTCTTAATTCATTGAAATTAATTTCATTTCGAAGGAATCGAAGTGTAGTTTAAAACGAAAGAAACGGAGATGAAAAATTCCAAGTATTTTGAGAGTTATGAAGGAAATAGTTAGACTCGCGCTTTGGTTTAGCAATTTACTGACCTACCTCCGATTGATTGACCATAACTCTCTCAATTTAACTCTTAATTCATTGAAATTAGTTTCATTTCGAAGGAATCGAAGTGTAGTTTAAAACGAAAGAAACGGAGATGAAAAACTCCAAGTATTTTGAGAGTTATGATGGAAATAGTTAGACTCGCGCTTTGGTTTAGCAATTTACTGACCTACCTCCGATTGATTGACCATAACTCTCTCAATTTAACTCTTAATTCATTGAAATTAGTTTCATTTCGAAGGAATCGAAGTGTAGTTTAACACGAAAGAAACAGAGATGATAAACTCCAAGTATTTTGAGAGTTATGATGGAAATAGTTAGACTCGCGCTGTGGTTTAGCAATTTACTGACCTACCTCCGATTGATTGACCATAACTCTCTCAATTTAACTCATAATTCATTTAAATTAGTTTCATTTCGAAGGAATCGAAGTGTAATTTAAAACGAAAGAAACGGAGATGAAAAACTCCAAGTATTTTGAGAGTTATGATTGAAATAGTTAGACTCGCGCTTTGGTTTAGCAATTTACAGACCTCCCTCCGATTGATTGACAATAACTCTCTCAATTTAACTCTTAATTCATTGAAATTGGTTTCATTTCGAAGGAATCGAAGTGTAGTTTAAAACGAAAGAAACGGAGATGAAAAACTCCAAGTATTTTGAGAGTTATGATGGAAATAGTTAGACTCGCGCTTTGGTTTAGCAATTTACTGACCTACCTCCGATTGATTGACCATAACTCTCTCAATTTAACTCTTAATTCATTGAAATTAATTTCATTTCGAAGGAATCGAAGTGTAGTTTAAAACGAAAGAAACGGAGATGAAAAATTCCAAGTATTTTGAGAGTTATGAAGGAAATAGTTAGACTCGCGCTTTGGTTTAGCAATTTACTGACCTACCTCCGATTGATTGACCATAACTCTCTCAATTTAACTCTTAATTCATTGAAATTAGTTTCATTTCGAAGGAATCGAAGTGTAGTTTAAAACGAAAGAAACGGAGATGAAAAACTCCAAGTATTTTGAGAGTTATGATGGAAATAGTTAGACTCGCGCTTTGGTTTAGCAATTTACTGACCTACCTCCGATTGATTGACCATAACTCTCTCAATTTAACTCTTAATTCATTGAAATTAGTTTCATTTCGAAGGAATCGAAGTGTAGTTTAAAACGAAAGAAACGGAGATGAAAAACTCCAAGTATTTTGAGAGTTATGATGGAAATAGTTAGACTCGCGCTTTGGTTTAGCAATTTACTGACCTACCTCCGATTGATTGACCATAACTCTCTCAATTTAACTCTTAATTCATTGAAATTAGTTTCATTTCGAAGGAATCGAAGTGTAGTTTAAAACAAAAGAAACGGAGATGAAAAACTCCAATTATTTTGAGAGTTATGATGGAAATAGTTAGACTCGCGCTTTGGTTTAGCAATTTACTGACCTACCTCCGATTGATTTACCATAACTCACTCAATTTAACTCGAAATTCATTGAAATTAGTTTCATTTCGAAGGAATCGAAGTGTAGTTTAACACGAAAGAAACGGAGATGATAATCTCCAAGTATTTTGAGAGTTATGATGGAAATAGTTAGACTCGCCCTTTGGTTTAGCAATTTACTGACATACCTCCGATTGATTGACCATAACTCTCTAAATTTAACTCTTAATTCATTGAAATTAGTTTCATTTCGAAGGAATCGAAGTGTAGTTTAACACGAAAGAAACGGATATGATAAACTCCAAGTATTTTGAGAGTTATGATGGAAATAGTTAGACTCGCGCTTTGGTTTAGCAATTTACTGACTTACCTCCGATTGATTGACCATAACTCTCTCAATTTAACTCTTAATTCATTGAAATTAATTTCATTTCGAAGGAATCGAAGTGTAGTTTAAAACGAAAGAAACGGAGATGAAAAATTCCAAGTACTTTGAGAGTTATGAAGGAAATAGTTAGACTCGCGCTTTGGTTTAGCAATTTACTGACCTACCTCCGATTGATTGACCATAACTCTCTCAATTTAACTCTTAATTAATTGAAATTAGTTTCATTTCGAAGGAATCGAAGTGTTGTTTAAAACGAAAGAAACGGAGATGAAAAACTCCAAGTATTTTGAGAGTTATGATGGAAATAGTTAGACTCGCGCTTTGGTTTAGCAATTTACTGACCTACCTCCGATTGATTGACCATAACTCTCTCAATTTAACTCTTAATTCATTGAAATTAGTTTCATTTCGAAAGAATCGAAGTGTAGTTTAAAACGAAAGAAACGGAGATGAAAAACTCCAAGTATTTTGAGAGTTATGATGGAAATAGTTAAACTCGCGCTTTGGTTTAGCAATTTACTGACCTACCTCCGATTGATTGACCATAACTCTCTCAATTTAACTCTTAATTCATTGAAATTAGTTTTATTTCGAAGGAATCGAAGTGTAGTTTAACACGAAAGAAACAGAGATGATAAACTCCAAGTATTTTGAGAGTTATGATGGAAATAGTTAGACTCGCGCTTTGGTTTAGCAATTTACTGACCTACCTCCGATTGATTGACCATAACTCTCTCAATTTAACTCTTAATTCATTGAAATTAATTTCATTTCGAAGGAATCGAAGTGTAGTTTAAAACGAAAGAAACGGAGATGAAAAATTCCAAGTATTTTGAGAGTTATGAAGGAAATAGTTAGACTCGCGCTTTGGTTTAGCAATTTACTGACCTACCTCCGATTGATTGACCATAACTCTCTCAATTTAACTCTTAATTCATTGAAATTAGTTTCATTTCGAAGGAATCAAAGTGTAGTTTAAAACGAAAGAAACGGAGATGAAAAACTCCAAGTATTTTGAGAGTTATGATGGAAATAGTTAGACTCGCGCTTTGGTTTAGCAATTTACTGACTTACCTCCGATTGATTGACCATAACTCTCTCAATTTAACTCTTAATTCATTGAAATTAATTTCATTTCGAAGGAATCGAAGTGTAGTTTAAAACGAAAGAAACGGAGATGAAAAATTCCAAGTATTTTGAGAGTTATGAAGGAAATAGTTAGACTCGCGCTTTGGTTTAGCAATTTACTGACCTACCTCCGATTGATTGACCATAACTCTCTCAATTTAACTCTTAATTCATTGAAATTAGTTTCATTTCGAAGGAATCGAAGTGTTGTTTAAAACGAAAGAAACGGAGATGAAAAACTCCAAGTATTTTGAGAGTTATGATGGAAATAGTTAGACTCGCGCTTTGGTTTAGCAATTTACTGACCTACCTCCGATTGATTGACCATAACTCTCTCAATTTAACTCTTAATTCATTGAAATTAGTTTAATTTCGAAGGAATCGAAGTGTAGTTTAACACGAAAGAAACAGAGATGATAAACTCCAAGTATTTTGAGAGTTATGATGGAAATAGTTAGACTCGGGCTTTGGTTTAGCAATTTACTGACCTCCCTCCGATTGATTGACCATAAGTAACTCAATTTAACTCGTAATTCATTGAAATTAGTTTCATTTCGAAGGAATCAAAGTGTAGTTTAAAATGAAAGAAACGGAGATGAAAAATTCCAAGTATTTTGAGAGTTATTATGGAAATAGTTAAACTCGCGCTTTGGTTTAGCAATTTACTGACCTACCTCCGATTGATTGACAATAACTCTCTCAATTTAACTCTTAATTTATTGAAATTAGTTTCATTTCAAAGCAATCGAAGTGTAGTTTAAAACGAAAGAAACGGAGATGAAAAACTCCAAGTATTTTGAGAGTTATGATGGAAATAGTTAGACTCGCGCTGTGGTTTAGCAATTTACTGACCTACCTCCGATTGATTGACCATAACTCTCTCAATTTAACTCATAATTCATTTAAATTAGTTTCATTTCGAAGGAATCGAAGTGTAGTTTAAAACGAAAGAAACGGAGATGAAAAACTCCAAGTATTTTGAGAGTTATGATTGAAATAATTAGACTCGCGCTTTGGTTTAGCAATTTACTGACCTCCCTCGGATTGATTGACCATAACTCACTCAATTTAACTCATAATTCATTAAAATTAGTTTAATTTCGAAGGAATCGAAGTGTAGTTTAAAACGAAAGAAACGGAGATGAAAAACTACAAGTATTTTGAGAGTTATGATGGAAATAGTTAGACTCGCGCTGTGGTTTAGCAATTTAATGACCTACCTCCGATTGATTGACCATAACTCTCTCAATTTAACTCGTAATTCATTTAAATTAGTTTCATTTCGAAGGAATCGAAGTATAGTTTAAAACGAAAGAAACGGAGATGAAAAACTCCAAGTGTTTTGAGAGTTATGATGGAAATAGTTAGACTCGCGCTTTGGTTTAGTAATTTACTGACCTCCCTCCGATTGATTGACCATAACTCACTCAATTTAACTCGTAATTCATTGAAATTAGTTTCATTTTGAAGGAATCAAAGTGTAGTTTAAAACGAAAGAAACGGAGATGAAAAACTCCAAGCATTTTGAGAGTTATGATGGAAATAGTTAAACTCGCGCTTTGGTTTAGCAATTTACTGACCTACCTCCGATTGATTGACAATAACTCTCTCAATTTAACTCTTAATTCATTGAAATTGGTTTCATTTCGAAGGAATCGAAGTGTAGTTTAAAACGAAAGAAACGGAGATGAAAAACTCCAAGTATTTTGAGAGTTATGATGGAAATAGTTAGACTCGCGCTTTGGTTTAGCAATTTACTGACCTACCTCCGATTGATTGACCATAACTCTCTCAATTTAACTCTTAATTCATTGAAATTAATTTCATTTCGAAGGAATCGAAGTGTAGTTTAAAACGAAAGAAACGGAGATGAAAAATTCCAAGTATTTTGAGAGTTATGAAGGAAATAGTTAGACTCGCGCTTTGGTTTAGCAATTTACTGACCTACCTCCGATTGATTGACCATAACTCTCTCAATTTAACTCTTAATTCATTGAAATTAGTTTCATTTCGAAGGAATCGAAGTGTAGTTTAAAACGAAAGAAACGGAGATGAAAAACTCCAAGTATTTTGAGAGTTATGATGGAAATAGTTAGACTCGCGCTTTGGTTTAGCAATTTACTGACCTACCTCCGATTGATTGACCATAACTCTCTCAATTTAACTCTTAATTCATTGAAATTAGTTTCATTTCGAAGGAATCGAAGTGTAGTTTAACACGAAAGAAACAGAGATGATAAACTCCAAGTATTTTGAGAGTTATGATGGAAATAGTTAGACTCGCGCTGTGGTTTAGCAATTTACTGACCTACCTCCGATTGATTGACCATAACTCTCTCAATTTAACTCATAATTCATTTAAATTAGTTTCATTTCGAAGGAATCGAAGTATAGTTTAAAACGAAAGAAACGGAGATGAAAAACTCCAAGTGTTTTGAGAGTTATGATGGAAATAGTTAGACTCGCGCTTTGGTTTAGTAATTTACTGACCTCCCTCCGATTGATTGACCATAACTCACTCAATTTAACTCGTAATTCATTGAAATTAGTTTCATTTTGAAGGAATCAAAGTGTAGTTTAAAACGAAAGAAACGGAGATGAAAAACTCCAAGCATTTTGAGAGTTATGATGGAAATAGTTAAACTCGCGCTTTGGTTTAGCAATTTACTGACCTACCTCCGATTGATTGACAATAACTCTCTCAATTTAACTCTTAATTCATTGAAATTGGTTTCATTTCGAAGGAATCGAAGTGTAGTTTAAAACGAAAGAAACGGAGATGAAAAACTCCAAGTATTTTGAGAGTTATGATGGAAATAGTTAGACTCGCGCTTTGGTTTAGCAATTTACTGACCTACCTCCGATTGATTGACCATAACTCTCTCAATTTAACTCTTAATTCATTGAAATTAATTTCATTTCGAAGGAATCGAAGTGTAGTTTAAAACGAAAGAAACGGAGATGAAAAATTCCAAGTATTTTGAGAGTTATGAAGGAAATAGTTAGACTCGCGCTTTGGTTTAGCAATTTACTGACCTACCTCCGATTGATTGACCATAACTCTCTCAATTTAACTCTTAATTCATTGAAATTAGTTTCATTTCGAAGGAATCGAAGTGTAGTTTAAAACGAAAGAAACGGAGATGAAAAACTCCAAGTATTTTGAGAGTTATGATGGAAATAGTTAGACTCGCGCTTTGGTTTAGCAATTTACTGACCTACCTCCGATTGATTGACCATAACTCTCTCAATTTAACTCTTAATTCATTGAAATTAGTTTCATTTCGAAGGAATCGAAGTGTAGTTTAACACGAAAGAAACAGAGATGATAAACTCCAAGTATTTTGAGAGTTATGATGGAAATAGTTAGACTCGCGCTGTGGTTTAGCAATTTACTGACCTACCTCCGATTGATTGACCATAACTCTCTCAATTTAACTCATAATTCATTTAAATTAGTTTCATTTCGAAGGAATCGAAGTGTAGTTTAAAACGAAAGAAACGGAGATGAAAAACTCCAAGTATTTTGAGAGTTATGATTGAAATAGTTAGACTCGCGCTTTGGTTTAGCAATTTACTGACCTCCCTCGGATTGATTGACCATAACTCACTCAATTTAACTCGTAATTCATTAAAATTAGTTTAATTTCGAAGGAATCAAAGTGTAGTTTAAAACGAAAGAAACGGAGATGAAAAACTCCAAGTATTTTGAGAGTTATGATGGAAATAGTTAGACTCGCGCTTTGGTTTAGCAATTTACTGACCTACCTCCGATTGATTGAACATAACTCTCTCAATTTAACTCTTAATTCATTGAAATTAATTTCATTTCGAAGGAATCGAAGTGTAGTTTAAAACGAAAGAAACGGAGATGAAAAATTCCAAGTATTTTGAGAGTTATGAAGGAAATAGTTAGACTCGCGCTTTGGTTTAGCAATTTACTGACCTACCTCCGATTGATTGACCATAACTCTCTCAATTTAACTCTTAATTCATTGCAATTAGTTTCATTTCGAAGGAATCGAAGTGTAGTTTAAAACGAAAGAAACGGAGATGAAAAACTCCAAGTATTTTGAGAGTTATGATGGAAATAGTTAGACTCGCGCTGTGGTTTAGCAATTTACTGACCTACCTCCGATTGATTAACCATAACTCTCTCAATTTAACTCATAATTCATTGAAATTAGTTTCATTTCGAAGGAATCGAAGTGTAGTTTAAAACGAAAGAAACGGAGATGAAAAACTCCAAGTCTTTTGAGAGTTATGATTGAAATAGTTAGACTCGCGCTTTGGTTTAGCAATTTACTGACCTCCCTCGGATTGATTGACCATAACTCACTCAATTTAACTCGTAATTCATTAAAATTAGTTTAATTTCGAAGGAATCGAAGTGTAGTTTAAAACGAAAGAAACGAAGATGAAAAACTCCAAGTATTTTGAGAGTTATGATTGAAATAGTTAGACTCGCGCTTTGGTTTA
Source organism: Tasmannia lanceolata (assembly GCF_043159265.1). Lineage (NCBI taxonomy): Eukaryota > Viridiplantae > Streptophyta > Magnoliopsida > Canellales > Winteraceae > Tasmannia > Tasmannia lanceolata. Next base: position 6,574,703 of record NW_027518721.1, read on the forward strand.
GCAATTTACAGACCTCCCTCCGATTGATTGACAATAACTCTCTCAATTTAACTCTTAATTCATTGAAATTGGTTTCATTTCGAAGGAATCGAAGTGTAGTTTAAAACGAAAGAAACGGAGATGAAAAACTCCAAGTATTTTGAGAGTTATGATGGAAATAGTTAGACTCGCGCTTTGGTTTAGCAATTTACTGACCTACCTCCGATTGATTGACCATAACTCTCTCAATTTAACTCTTAATTCATTGAAATTAATTTCATTTCGAAGGAATCGAAGTGTAGTTTAAAACGAAAGAAACGGAGATGAAAAATTCCAAGTATTTTGAGAGTTATGAAGGAAATAGTTAGACTCGCGCTTTGGTTTAGCAATTTACTGACCTACCTCCGATTGATTGACCATAACTCTCTCAATTTAACTCTTAATTCATTGAAATTAGTTTCATTTCGAAGGAATCGAAGTGTAGTTTAAAACGAAAGAAACGGAGATGAAAAACTCCAAGTATTTTGAGAGTTATGATGGAAATAGTTAGACTCGCGCTTTGGTTTAGCAATTTACTGACCTACCTCCGATTGATTGACCATAACTCTCTCAATTTAACTCTTAATTCATTGAAATTAGTTTCATTTCGAAGGAATCGAAGTGTAGTTTAAAACGAAAGAAACGGAGATGAAAAACTCCAAGTATTTTGAGAGTTATGATGGAAATAGTTAGACTCGCGCTTTGGTTTAGCAATTTACTGACCTACCTCCGATTGATTGACCATAACTCTCTCAATTTAACTCTTAATTCATTGAAATTAGTTTCATTTCGAAGGAATCGAAGTGTAGTTTAAAACAAAAGAAACGGAGATGAAAAACTCCAATTATTTTGAGAGTTATGATGGAAATAGTTAGACTCGCGCTTTGGTTTAGCAATTTACTGACCTACCTCCGATTGATTTACCATAACTCACTCAATTTAACTCGAAATTCATTGAAATTAGTTTCATTTCGAAGGAATCGAAGTGTAGTTTAACACGAAAGAAACGGAGATGATAATCTCCAAGTATTTTGAGAGTTATGATGGAAATAGTTAGACTCGCCCTTTAGTTTAGCAATTTACTGACATACCTCCGATTGATTGACCATAACTCTCTAAATTTAACTCTTAATTCATTGAAATTAGTTTCATTTCGAAGGAATCGAAGTGTAGTTTAACACGAAAGAAACGGATATGATAAACTCCAAGTATTTTGAGAGTTATGATGGAAATAGTTAGACTCGCGCTTTGGTTTAGCAATTTACTGACTTACCTCCGATTGATTGACCATAACTCTCTCAATTTAACTCTTAATTCATTGAAATTAATTTCATTTCGAAGGAATCGAAGTGTAGTTTAAAACGAAAGAAACGGAGATGAAAAATTCCAAGTACTTTGAGAGTTATGAAGGAAATAGTTAGACTCGCGCTTTGGTTTAGCAATTTACTGACCTACCTCCGATTGATTGACCATAACTCTCTCAATTTAACTCTTAATTCATTGAAATTAGTTTCATTTCGAAGGAATCGAAGTGTTGTTTAAAACGAAAGAAACGGAGATGAAAAACTCCAAGTATTTTGAGAGTTATGATGGAAATAGTTAGACTCGCGCTTTGGTTTAGCAATTTACTGACCTACCTCCGATTGATTGACCATAACTCTCTCAATTTAACTATTAATTCATTGAAATTGATTTCATTTCGAAAGAATCGAAGTGTAGTTTAAAACGAAAGAAACGGAGATGAAAAACTCCAAGTATTTTGAGAGTTATGATGGAAATAGTTAAACTCGCGCTTTGGTTTAGCAATTTACTGACCTACCTCCGATTGATTGACCATAACTCTCTCAATTTAACTCTTAATTCATTGAAATTAGTTTTATTTCGAAGGAATCGAAGTGTAGTTTAACACGAAAGAAACAGAGATGATAAACTCCAAGTATTTTGAGAGTTATGATGGAAATAGTTAGACTCGCGCTTTGGTTTAGCAATTTACTGACCTACCTCCGATTGATTGACCATAACTCTCTCAATTTAACTCTTAATTCATTGAAATTAATTTCATTTCGAAGGAATCGAAGTGTAGTTTAAAACGAAAGAAACGGAGATGAAAAATTCCAAGTATTTTGAGAGTTATGAAGGAAATAGTTAGACTCGCGCTTTGGTTTAGCAATTTACTGACCTACCTCCGATTGATTGACCATAACTCTCTCAATTTAACTCTTAATTCATTGAAATTAGTTTCATTTCGAAGGAATCAAAGTGTAGTTTAAAACGAAAGAAACGGAGATGAAAAACTCCAAGTATTTTGAGAGTTATGATGGAAATAGTTAGACTCGCGCTTTGGTTTAGCAATTTACTGACTTACCTCCGATTGATTGACCATAACTCTCTCAATTTAACTCTTAATTCATTGAAATTAATTTCATTTCGAAGGAATCGAAGTGTAGTTTAAAACGAAAGAAACGGAGATGAAAAATTCCAAGTATTTTGAGAGTTATGAAGGAAATAGTTAGACTCGCGCTTTGGTTTAGCAATTTACTGACCTACCTCCGATTGATTGACCATAACTCTCTCAATTTAACTCTTAATTCATTGAAATTAGTTTCATTTCGAAGGAATCGAAGTGTTGTTTAAAACGAAAGAAACGGAGATGAAAAACTCCAAGTATTTTGAGAGTTATGATGGAAATAGTTAGACTCGCGCTTTGGTTTAGCAATTTACTGACCTACCTCCGATTGATTGACCATAACTCTCTCAATTTAACTCTTAATTCATTGAAATTAGTTTAATTTCGAAGGAATCGAAGTGTAGTTTAACACGAAAGAAACAGAGATGATAAACTCCAAGTATTTTGAGAGTTATGATGGAAATAGTTAGACTCGGGCTTTGGTTTAGCAATTTACTGACCTCCCTCCGATTGATTGACCATAAGTAACTCAATTTAACTCGTAATTCATTGAAATTAGTTTCATTTCGAAGGAATCAAAGTGTAGTTTAAAATGAAAGAAACGGAGATGAAAAATTCCAAGTATTTTGAGAGTTATTATGGAAATAGTTAAACTCGCGCTTTGGTTTAGCAATTTACTGACCTACCTCCGATTGATTGACAATAACTCTCTCAATTTAACTCTTAATTTATTGAAATTAGTTTCATTTCAAAGCAATCGAAGTGTAGTTTAAAACGAAAGAAACGGAGATGAAAAACTCCAAGTATTTTGAGAGTTATGATGGAAATAGTTAGACTCGCGCTGTGGTTTAGCAATTTACTGACCTACCTCCGATTGATTGACCATAACTCTCTCAATTTAACTCATAATTCATTTAAATTAGTTTCATTTCGAAGGAATCGAAGTGTAGTTTAAAACGAAAGAAACGGAGATGAAAAACTCCAAGTATTTTGAGAGTTATGATTGAAATAATTAGACTCGCGCTTTGGTTTAGCAATTTACTGACCTCCCTCGGATTGATTGACCATAACTCACTCAATTTAACTCATAATTCATTAAAATTAGTTTAATTTCGAAGGAATCGAAGTGTAGTTTAAAACGAAAGAAACGGAGATGAAAAACTCCAAGTATTTTGAGAGTTATGATGGAAATAGTTAGACTCGCGCTTTGGTTTAGCAATTTACTGACCTACCTCCGATTGATTGACCATAACTCACTTAATTTAACTCGTAATTCATTAAAATTAGTTTAATTTCGAAGGAATCGAAGTGTAGTTTAAAACGAAATAAACGGAGATGAAAAACTCCAAGTATTTTGAGAGTTATGATGGAAATAGTTAGACTCGCGCTTTGGTTTAGCAATTTACTGACCTACCTCCGATTGATTGACCATAACTCACTTAATTTAACTCGTAATTCATTAAAATTAGTTTAATTTCGAAGGAATCGAAGTGTAGTTTAAAACGAAAGAAACGGAGATGAAAAACTCCAAGTATTTTGAGAGTTATGATAAAAAAGTTAGACTCGCGCTTTGGTTTAGCAATTTACTGACCTACCTCCGATTGATTGACCATAAATCTCTCAATTTAACTCTTAATTCATTGAAATTAGTTTCATTTCAAAGCAATCGAAGTGTAGTTTAAAACGAAAGAAACGGAGATTAAAACCTCCAAGTATTTTGAGAGTTATGATGGAAGTAGTTAGACTCGCGCTGTGGTTTAGCAATTTACTGACCTACCTCCGATTGATTGACCATAACTCTCTCAATTTAACTCATAATTCATTTAAATTAGTTTCATTTCGAAGGAATCGAAGTTTAGTTTAAAACGAAAGAAACGGAGATGAAAAACTCCAAGTATTTTGAGAGTTATGATTGAAATAATTAGACTCGTGCTTTGGTTTAGCAATTTACTGACCTCCCTCGGATTGATTGACCATAACTCACTCAATTTAACTCATAATTCATTAAAATTAGTTTAATTTCGAAGGAATCGAAGTGTAGTTTAAAACGAAAGAAACGGAGATGAAAAACTCCAAGTATTTTGAGAGTTATGATGGAAATAGTTAGACTCGCGCTTTGGTTTAGCAATTTACCGACCTCCCTCGGATTGATTGACCATAACTCACTCAATTTAACTCGTAATTCATTGAAATTAGTTTCATTTCGAAGGAATCAAAGTGTAGTTTAAAACGAAAGAAACGGATATGAAAAACTCCAAGTATTTTGAGAGATATGGTGGAAATAGTTAAACTCGCGCTTTGGTTTAGCAATTTACTGACCTACCTCCAATTGATTGACAATAACTCTCTCAATTTAACTCTTAATTCATTGAAATTGGTTTCATTTCGAAGGAATCGAAGTGTAGTTTAAAACGAAAGAAACGGAGATGAAAAACTCCAAGTATTTTGAGAGTTATGATGGAAATAGTTAGACTCGGGCTTTGGTTTAGCAATTTACTAACCTACATCCGATTGATTGACAATAACTCTCTCAATTTAACTCTTAATTCATTGAAATTGGTTTCATTTCGAAGGAATCAAAGTGTAGTTTAAAACGAAAGAAACGGAGATGAAAAACTCCAAGTATTTTGAGAGTTATGATGGAAATAGTTAGACTCGCGCTGTGGTTTAGCAATTTACTGACCTACCTCCGATTGATTGACCATAACTCTCTCAATTTAACTCGTAATTCATTTAAATTAGTTTCATTTCGAAGGAATCGAAGTATAGTTTAAAACGAAAGAAACGGAGATGAAAAACTCCAAGTATTTTGAGAGTTATGATGGAAATAGTTAGACTCGCGCTTTGGTTTAGCAATTTACTGACCTCCCTCCGATTGATTGACCATAACTCACTCAATTTAACTCGTAATTCATTGAAATTAGTTTCATTTTGAAGGAATCAAAGTGTAGTTTAAAACGAAAGAAACGGAGATGAAAAACTCCAAGTATTTTGAGAGTTATGATGGAAATAGTTAAACTCGCGCTTTGGTTTAGCAATTTACTGACCTACCTCCGATTGATTGACAATAACTCTCTCAATTTAACTCTTAATTCATTGAAATTGGTTTCATTTCGAAGGAATCGAAGTGTAGTTTAAAACGAAAGAAACGGAGATGAAAAACTCCAAGTATTTTGAGAGTTATGATGGAAATAGTTAGACTCGCGCTTTGGTTTAGCAATTTACTGACCTACCTCCGATTGATTGACCATAACTCTCTCAATTTAACTCTTAATTCATTGAAATTAATTTCATTTCGAAGGAATCGAAGTGTAGTTTAAAACGAAAGAAACGGAGATGAAAAATTCCAAGTATTTTGAGAGTTATGAAGGAAATAGTTAGACTCGCGCTTTGGTTTAGCAATTTACTAACCTACCTCCGATTGATTGACCATAACTCTCTCAATTTAACTCTTAATTCATTGAAATTAGTTTCATTTCGAAGGAATCGAAGTGTAGTTTAAAACGAAAGAAACGGAGATGAAAAACTCCAAGTATTTTGAGAGTTATGATGGAAATAGTTAGACTCGCGCTTTGGTTTAGCAATTTACTGACTTACCTCCGATTGATTGACCATAACTCTCTCAATTTAACTCTTAATTCATTGAAATTAATTTCATTTCGAAGGAATCGAAGTGTAGTTTAAAACGAAAGAAACGGAGATGAAAAATTCCAAGTATTTTGAGAGTTATGAAGGAAATAGTTAGACTCGCGCTTTGGTTTAGCAATTTACTGACCTACCTCCGATTGATTGACCATAACTCTCTCAATTTAACTCTTAATTCATTGAAATTAGTTTCATTTCGAAGGAATCGAAGTGTTGTTTAAAACGAAAGAAACGGAGATGAAAAACTCCAAGTATTTTGAGAGTTATGATGGAAATAGTTAGACTCGCGCTTTGGTTTAGCAATTTACTGACCTACCTCCGATTGATTGACCATAACTCTCTCAATTTAACTCTTAATTCATTGAAATTAGTTTAATTTCGAAGGAATCGAAGTGTAGTTTAACACGAAAGAAACAGAGATGATAAACTCCAAGTATTTTGAGAGTTATGATGGAAATAGTTAGACTCGGGCTTTGGTTTAGCAATTTACTGACCTCCCTCCGATTGATTGACCATAACTAACTCAATTTAACTCGTAATTCATTGAAATTAGTTTCATTTCGAAGGAATCAAAGTGTAGTTTAAAATGAAAGAAACGGAGATGAAAAATTTCAAGTATTTTGAGAGTTATGAAGGAAATAGTTAGACTCGCGCTTTGGTTTAGCAATTTACTGACCTACCTCCGATTGATTGACCATAACTCTCTCAATTTAACTCTTAATTCATTGAAATTAGTTTCATTTCGAAGGAATCGAAGTGTTGTTTAAAACGAAAGAAACGGAGATGAAAAACTCCAAGTATTTTGAGAGTTATGATGGAAATAGTTAGACTCGCGCTTTGGTTTAGCAATTTACTGACCTACCTCCGATTGATTGACCATAACTCTCTCAATTTAACTCTTAATTCATTGAAATTAGTTTAATTTCGAAGGAATCGAAGTGTAGTTTAACACGAAAGAAACAGAGATGATAAACTCCAAGTATTTTGAGAGTTATGATGGAAATAGTTAGACTCGGGCTTTGGTTTAGCAATTTACTGACCTCCCTCCGATTGATTGACCATAACTAACTCAATTTAACTCGTAATTCATTGAAATTAGTTTCATTTCGAAGGAATCAAAGTGTAGTTTAAAATGAAAGAAACGGAGATGAAAAATTCCAAGTATTTTGAGAGTTATGATGGAAATAGTTAAACTCGCGCTTTGGTTTAGCAATTTACTGACCTACCTCCGATTGATTGACCATAACTCTCTCAATTTAACTCTTAATTCATTGAAATTAGTTTCATTTCGAAGGAATCGAAGTGTTGTTTAAAACGAAAGAAACGGAGATGAAAAACTCCAAGTATTTTGAGAGTTATGATGGAAATAGTTAGACTCGCGCTTTGGTTTAGCAATTTACTGACCTACCTCCGATTGATTGACCATAACTCTCTCAATTTAACTCTTAATTCATTGAAATTAGTTTCATTTCGAAGGAATCGAAGTGTAGTTTAAAACGAAAGAAACGGAGATGAAAAACTCCAAGTATTTTGAGAGTTATGATGGAAATAGTTAGACTCGCGCTTTGGTTTAGCAATTTACTGACTTACCTCCGATTGATTGACCATAACTCTCTCAATTTAACTCTTAATTCATTGAAATTAATTTCATTTCGAAGGAATCGAAGTGTAGTTTAAAACGAAAGAAACGGAGATGAAAAATTCCAAGTATTTTGAGAGTTATGAAGGAAATAGTTAGACTCGCGCTTTGGTTTAGCAATTTACTGACCTACCTCCGATTGATTGACCATAACTCTCTCAATTTAACTCTTAATTCATTGAAATTAGTTTCATTTCGAAGGAATCGAAGTGTTGTTTAAAACGAAAGAAACGGAGATGAAAAACTCCAAGTATTTTGAGAGTTATGATGGAAATAGTTAGACTCGCGCTTTGGTTTAGCAATTTACTGACATACCTCCGATTGATTGACCATAACTCTCTCAATTTAACTCTTAATTCATTGAAATTAGTTTAATTTCGAAGGAATCGAAGTGTAGTTTAACACGAAAGAAACAGAGATGATAAACTCCAAGTATTTTGAGAGTTATGATGGAAATAGTTAGACTCGGGCTTTGGTTTAGCAATTTACTGACCTCCCTCCGATTGATTGACCATAACTAACTCAATTTAACTCGTAATTCATTGAAATTAGTTTCATTTCGAAGGAATCAAAGTGTAGTTTAAAATGAAAGAAACGGAGATGAATAATTCCAAGTATTTTGAGAGTTATGATGGAAATAGTTAAACTCGCGCTTTGGTTTAGCAATTTACTGACCTACCTCCGATTGATTGACAATAACTCTCTCAATTTAACTCTTAATTTATTTAAATTAGTTTCATTTCAAAGCAATCGAAGTGTAGTTTAAAACGAAAGAAACGGAGATGAAAAACTCCAAGTATTTTGAGAGTTATGATGGAAATAGTTAGACTCGCGCTGTGGTTTAGCAATTTACTGACCTACCTCCGATTGATTGACCATAACTCTCTCAATTTAACTCATAATTCATTTAAATTAGTTTCATTTCGAAGGAATCGAAGTGTAGTTTAAAACGAAAGAAACGGAGATGAAAAACTCCAAGTATTTTGAGAGTTATGATTGAAATAATTAGACTCGCGCTTTGGTTTAGCAATTTACTGACCTCCCTCGGATTGATTGACCATAACTCACTCAATTTAACTCATAATTCATTAAAATTAGTTTAATTTCGAAGGAATCGAAGTGTAGTTTAAAACGAAAGAAACGGAGATGAAAAACTCCAAGTATTTTGAGAGTTATGATGGAAATAGTTAGACTCGCGCTTTGGTTTAGCAATTTACTGACCTACCTCCGATTGATTGACCATAACTCACTTAATTTAACTCGTAATTCATTAAAATTAGTTTAATTTCGAAGGAATCGAAGTGTAGTTTAAAACGAAATAAACGGAGATGAAAAACTCCAAGTATTTTGAGAGTTATGATGGAAATAGTTAGACTCGCGCTTTGGTTTAGCAATTTACTGACCTACCTCCGATTGATTGACCATAACTCACTTAATTTAACTCGTAATTCATTAAAATTAGTTTAATTTCGAAGGAATCGAAGTGTAGTTTAAAACGAAAGAAACGGAGATGAAAAACTCCAAGTATTTTGAGAGTTATGATAAAAAAGTTAGACTCGCGCTTTGGTTTAGCAATTTACTGACCTACCTCCGATTGATTGACCATAAATCTCTCAATTTAACTCTTAATTCATTGAAATTAGTTTCATTTCAAAGCAATCGAAGTGTAGTTTAAAACGAAAGAAACGGAGATTAAAAACTCCAAGTATTTTGAGAGTTATGATGGAAGTAGTTAGACTCGCGCTGTGGTTTAGCAATTTACTGACCTACCTCCGATTGATTGACCATAACTCTCTCAATTTAACTCATAATTCATTTAAATTAGTTTCATTTCGAAGGAATCGAAGTGTAGTTTAAAACGAAAGAAACGGAGATGAAAAACTCCAAGTATTTTGAGAGTTATGATTGAAATAATTAGACTCGCGCTTTGGTTTAGCAATTTACTGACCTCCCTCGGATTGATTGACCATAACTCACTCAATTTAACTCATAATTCATTAAAATTAGTTTAATTTCGAAGGAATCGAAGTGTAGTTTAAAACGAAAGAAATGGAGATGAAAAACTCCAAGTATTTTGAGAGTTAAGATGGAAATAGTTAGACTCGCGCTTTGGTTTAGCAATTTACCGACCTCCCTCGGATTGATTGACCATAACTCACTCAATTTAACTCGTAATTCATTGAAATTAGTTTCATTTCGAAGGAATCAAAGTGTAGTTTAAAACGAAAGAAACGGATATGAAAAACTCCAAGTATTTTGAGAGTTATGATGGAAATAGTTAAACTCGCGCTTTGGTTTAGCAATTTACTGACCTACCTCCGATTGATTGACAATAACTCTCTCAATTTAACTCTTAATTCATTGAAATTGGTTTCATTTCGAAGGAATCGAAGTGTAGTTTAAAACGAAAGAAACGGAGATGAAAAACTCCAAGTATTTTGAGAGTTATGATGGAAATAGTTAGACTCGGGCTTTGGTTTAGCAATTTACTAACCTACATCCGATTGATTGACAATAACTCTCTCAATTTAACTCTTAATTCATTGAAATTGGTTTCATTTCGAAGGAATCGAAGTGTAGTTTAAAACGAAAGAAACGGAGATGAAAAACTCCAAGTATTTTGAGAGTTATGATGGAAATAGTTAGACTCGCGCTGTGGTTTAGCAATTTACTGACCTACCTCCGATTGATTGACCATAACTCTCTCAATTTAACTCGTAATTCATTTAAATTAGTTTCATTTCGAAGGAATCGAAGTATAGTTTAAAACGAAAGAAACGGAGATGAAAAACTCCAAGTATTTTGAGAGTTATGATGGAAATAGTTAGACTCGCGCTTTGGTTTAGCAATTTACTGACCTCCCTCCGATTGATTGACCATAACTCACTCAATTTAACTCGTAATTCATTGAAATTAGTTTCATTTTGAAGGAATCAAAGTGTAGTTTAAAACGAAAGAAACGGAGATGAAAAACTCCAAGTATTTTGAGAGTTATGATGGAAATAGTTAAACTCGCGCTTTGGTTTAGCAATTTACTGACCTACCTCCGATTGATTGACAATAACTCTCTCAATTTAACTCTTAATTCATTGAAATTGGTTTCATTTCGAAGGAATCGAAGTGTAGTTTAAAACGAAAGAAACGGAGATGAAAAACTCCAAGTATTTTGAGAGTTATGATGGAAATAGTTAGACTCGCGCTTTGGTTTAGCAATTTACTGACCTACCTCCGATTGATTGACCATAACTCTCTCAATTTAACTCTTAATTCATTGAAATTAATTTCATTTCGAAGGAATCGAAGTGTAGTTTAAAACAAAAGAAACGGAGATGAAAAATTCCAAGTATTTTGAGAGTTATGAAGGAAATAGTTAGACTCGCGCTTTGGTTTAGCAATTTACTGACCTACCTCCGATTGATTGACCATAACTCTCTCAATTTAACTCTTAATTCATTGAAATTAGTTTCATTTCGAAGGAATCGAAGTGTAGTTTAAAACGAAAGAAACGGAGATGAAAAACTCCAAGTATTTTGAGAGTTAGGATGGAAATAGTTAGACTCGCGCTTTGGTTTAGCAATTTACTGACCTACCTCCGATTGATTGACCATAACTCTCTCAATTTAACTCTTAATTCGTTGAAATTAGTTTCATTTCGAAGGAATCGAAGTGTAGTTTAACACGAAAGAAACAGAGATGATAAACTCCAAGTATTTTGAGAGTTATGATGGAAATAGTTAGACTCGCGCTTTGGTTTAGCAATTTACTGACCTACCTCCGATTGATTGACCATAACTCTCTCAATTTAACTCTTAATTCATTGAAATTAATTTCATTTCGAAGGAATCGAAGTGTAGTTTAAAACGAAAGAAACGGAGATGAAAAATTCCAAGTATTTTGAGAGTTATGAAGGAAATAGTTAGACTCGCGCTTTGGTTTAGCAATTTACTGACCTACCTCCGATTGATTGACCATAACTCTCTCAATTTAACTCTTAATTCATTGAAATTAGTTTCATTTCGAAGGAATCGAAGTGTAGTTTAAAACGAAAGAAACGGAGATGAAAAACTCCAAGTATTTTGAGAGTTATGATGGAAATAGTTAGACTCGCGCTTTGGTTTAGCAATTTACCGACTTACCTCCGATTGATTGACCATAACTCTCTCAATTTAACTCTTAATTCATTGAAATTAATTTCATTTCGAAGGAATCGAAGTGTAGTTTAAAACGAAAGAAACGGAGATGAAAAATTCCAAGTATTTTGAGAGTTATGAAGGAAATAGTTAGACTCGCGCTTTGGTTTAGCAATTTACTGACCTACCTCCGATTGATTGACCCTAACTCTCTCAATTTAACTCTTAATTCATTGAAATTAGTTTCATTTCGAAGGAATCGAAGTGTTGTTTAAAACGAAAGAAACGGAGATAAAAAACGCCAAGTATTTTGAGAGTTATGATGGAAATAGTTAGACTCGCGCTTTGGTTTAGCAATTTACTGACCTACCTCCGATTGATTGACCATAACTCTCTCAATTTAACTCTTAATTCATTGAAATTAGTTTAATTTCGAAGGAATCGAAGTGTAGTTTAACACGAAAGAAACAGAGATGATAAACTCCAAGTATTTTGAGAGTTATGATGGAAATAGTTAGACTCGGGCTTTGGTTTAGCAATTTACTGACCTCCCTCCGATTGATTGACCATAACTAACTCAATTTAACTCGTAATTCATTGAAATTAGTTTCATTTCGAAGGAATCAAAGTGTAGTTTATAATGAAAGAAACGGAGATGAAAAATTCCAAGTATTTTGAGAGTTATGATGGAAATTGTTAAACTCGCGCTTTGGTTTAGGAATTTACTGACCTACCTCCGATTGATTGACAATAACTCTCTCAATTTAACTCTTAATTTATTGAAATTAGTTTCATTTCAAAGCAATCGAAGTGTAGTTTAAAACGAAAGAAACGGAGATGAAAAACTCCAAGTATTTTGAGTGTTATGATGGAAATAGTTAGACTCGCGCTGTGGTTTAGCAATTTACTGACCTACCTCCGATTGATTGACCATAACTCTCTCAATTTAACTCATAATTCATTTAAATTAGTTTCATTTCGAAGGAATCGAAGTGTAGTTTAAAACGAAAGAAACGGAGATGAAAAACTCCAAGTATTTTGAGAGTTATGATTGAAATAATTAGACTCGCGCTTTGGTTTAGCAATTTACTGACCTCCCTCGGATTGATTGACCATAACTCACTCAATTTAACTCATAATTCATTAAAATTAGTTTAATTTCGAAGGAATCGAAGTGTAGTTTAAAACGAAAGAAACGGAGATGAAAAACTCCAAGTATTTTGAGAGTTATGATGGAAATAGTTAGACTCGCGCTGTGGTTTAGCAATTTACTGACCTACCTCCGATTGATTGACCATAACTCTCTAAATTTAACTCGTAATTCATTTAAATTAGTTTCATTTCGAAGGAATCGAAGTATAGTTTAAAACGAAAGAAACGGAGATGAAAAACTCCAAGTATTTTGAGAGTTATGATGGAAATAGTTAGACTCGCGCTTTGGTTTAGCAATTTACTGACCTCCCTCCGATTGATTGACCATAACTCACTCAATTTAACTCGTAATTCATTGAAATTAGTTTCATTTTGAAGGAATCAAAGTGTAGTTTAAAACGAAAGAAACGGAGATGAAAAACTCCAAGTATTTTGAGAGTTATGATGGAAATAGTTAAACTCGCGCTTTGGTTTAGCAATTTACTGACCTACCTCCGATTGATTGACAATAACTCTCTCAATTTAACTCTTAATTCATTGAAATTGGTTTCATTTCGAAGGAATCGAAGTGTAGTTTAAAACGAAAGAAACAGAGATGAAAAACTCCAAGTATTTTGAGAGTTATGATGGAAATAGTTAGACTCGCGCTTTGGTTTAGCAATTTACTGACCTACCTCCGATTGATTGACCATAACTCTCTCAATTTAACTCTTAATTCATTGAAATTAATTTCATTTCGAAGGAATCGAATTGTAGTTTAAAACGAAAGAAACGGAGATGAAAAATTCCAAGTATTTTGAGAGTTATGAAGGAAATAGTTAGACTCGCGCTTTGGTTTAGCAATTTACTGACCTACCTCCGATTGATTGACCATAACTCTCTCAATTTAACTCTGAATTCATTGAAATTAGTTTCATTTCGAAGGAATCGAAGTGTAGTTTAAAACGAAAGAAACGGAGATGAAAAACTCCAAGTATTTTGAGAGTTATGATGGAAATAGTTAGACTCGCGCCGTGGTTTAGCAATTTACTGACCTACCTCCGATTGATTGACCAAAACTCTCTCAATTTAACTCATAATTCATTTAAATAAGTTTCATTTCGAAGGAATCGAAGTGTAGTTTAAAACGAAAGAAACGGAGATGAAAAACTCCAAGTATTTTGAGAGTTATGATTGAAATAATTAGACTCGCGCTTTGGTTTAGCAATTTACTGACCTCCCTCGGATTGATTGACCATAACTCACTCAATTTAACTCATAATTCATTAAAATTAGTTTAATTTCGAAGGAATCGAAGTGTAGTTTAAAACGAAAGAAACGGAGATGAAAAACTCCAAGTATTTTGAGAGTTATGATGGAAATAGTTAGACTCGCGCTGTGGTTTAGCAATTTACTGACCTACCTCCGATTGATTGACCATAACTCTCTCAATTTAACTCGTAATTCATTTAAATTAGTTTCATTTCGAAGGAATCGAAGTATAGTTTAAAACGAAAGAAACGGAGATGAAAAACTCCAAGTATTTTGAGAGTTATGATGGAAATAGTTAGACTCGCGCTTTGGTTTAGCAATTTACTGACCTCCCTCCGATTGATTGACCATAACTCACTCAATTTAACTCGTAATTCATTGAAATTAGTTTCATTTTGAAGGAATCAAAGTGTAGTTTAAAACGAAAGAAACGGAGATGAAAAACTCCAAGTATTTTGAGAGTTATGATGGAAATGGTTAGACTCGCGCTTTGGTTTAGCAATTTACTGACCTCCCTCGGATTGATTGACCATAACTCACTCAATTTAACTCGTAATTCATTGAAATTAGTTTCATTTCGAAGGAATCAAAGTGTAGTTTAAAACGAAAGAAACGGATATGAAAAACTCTAAGTATTTTGAGAGTTATGATGGAAATAGTTAAACTCGCGCTTTGGTTTAGCAATTTACTGACCTACCTCCGATTGATTGACAATAACTCTCTCAATTTAACTCTTAATTCATTGAAATTGGTTTCATTTCGAAGGAATCGAAGTGTAGTTTAAAACAAAAGAAACGGAGATGAAAAATTCCAAGTATTTTGAGAGTTATGAAGGAAATAGTTAGACTCGCGCTTTGGTTTAGCAATTTACTGACCTACCTCCGATTGATTGACCATAACTCTCTCAATTTAACTCTTAATTCATTGAAATTAATTTCATTTCGAAGGAATCGAAGTGTAGTTTAAAACAAAAGAAACGGAGATGAAAAATTCCAAGTATTTTGAGAGTTATGAAGGAAATAGTTAGACTCGCGCTTTGGTTTAGCAATTTACTGACCTACCTCCGATTGATTGACCATAACTCTCTCAATTTAACTCTTAATTAATTGAAATTAGTTTCATTTCGAAGGAATCGAAGTGTAGTTTAAAACGAAAGAAACGGAGATGAAAAACTCCAAGTATTTTGAGAGTTATGATGGAAATAGTTAAACTCGCGCTTTGGTTTAGCAATTTACTGACCTACCTCGGATTGATTGACCATAACTCTCTCAATTTAACTCTTAATTCATTGAAATTAGTTTCATTTCGAAGGAATCGAAGTGTAGTTTAACACGAAAGAAACAGAGATGATAAACTCCAAGTATTTTGAGAGTTATGATGGAAATAGTTAGACTCGCGCTTTGGTTTAGCAATTTACTGACCTACCTCCGATTGATTGACCATAACTCTCTCAATTTAACTCTTAATTCATTGAAATTAATTTCATTTCGAAGGAATCGAAGTGTAGTTTAAAACGAAAGAAACGGAGATGAAAAATTCCAAGTATTTTGAGAGTTATGAAGGAAATAGTTAGACTCGCGCTTTGGTTTAGCAATTTACTGACCTACCTCCGATTGATTGACCATAACTCTCTCAATTTAACTCTTAATTTATTGAAATTAGTTTCATTTCAAAGCAATCGAAGTGTAGTTTAAAACGAAAGAAACGGAGATGAAAAACTCCAAGTATTTTGAGAGTTATGATGGAAATAGTTAGACTCGCGCTGTGGTTTAGCAATTTACTGACCTACCTCCGATTGATTGACCATAACTCTCTCAATTTAACTCATAATTCATTTAAATTAGTTTCATTTCGAAGGAATCGAAGTGTAGTTTAAAACGAAAGAAACGGAGATGAAAAACTCCAAGTATTTTGAGAGTTATGATTGAAATAATTAGACTCGCGCTTTGGTTTAGCAATTTACTGACCTCCCTCGGATTGATTGACCATAACTCACTCAATTTAACTCATAATTCATTAAAATTAGTTTAATTTCGAAGGAATCGAAGTGTAGTTTAAAACGAAAGAAACGGAGATGAAAAACTCCAAGTATTTTGAGAGTTATGATGGAAATAGTTAGACTCGCGCTGTGGTTTAGCAATTTACTGACCTACCTCCGATTGATTGACCATAACTCTCTCAATTTAACTCGTAATTCATTTAAATTAGTTTCATTTCGAAGGAATCGAAGTATAGTTTAAAACGAAAGAAACGGAGATGAAAAACTCCAAGTATTTTGAGAGTTATGATGGAAATAGTTAGACTCGCGCTTTGGTTTAGCAATTTACTGACCTCCCTCCGATTGATTGACCATAACTCACTCAATTTAACTCGTAATTCATTGAAATTAGTTTCATTTTGAAGGAATCAAAGTGTAGTTTAAAACGAAAGAAACGGAGATGAAAAACTCCAAGTATTTTGAGAGTTATGATGGAAATAGTTAAACTCGCGCTTTGGTTTAGCAATTTACTGACCTACCTCCGATTGATTGACAATAACTCTCTCAATTTAACTCTTAATTCATTGAAATTGGTTTCATTTCGAAGGAATCGAAGTGTAGTTTAAAACGAAAGAAACGGAGATGAAAAACTCCAAGTATTTTGAGAGTTATGATGGAAATAGTTAGACTCACGCTTTGGTTTAGCAATTTACTGACCTACCTCCGATTGATTGACCATAACTCTCTCAATTTAACTCTTAATTCATTGAAATTAATTTCATTTCGAAGGAATCGAATTGTAGTTTAAAACGAAAGAAACGGAGATGAAAAATTCCAAGTATTTTGAGAGTTATGAAGGAAATAGTTAGACTCGCGCTTTGGTTTAGCAATTTACTGACCTACCTCCGATTGATTGACCATAACTCTCTCAATTTAACTCTTAATTCATTGAAATTAGTTTCATTTCGAAGGAATCGAAGTGTAGTTTAAAACGAAAGAAACGGAGATGAAAAACTCCAAGTATTTTGAGAGTTATGATGGAAATAGTTAGACTCGCGCTGTGGTTTAGCAATTTACTGACCTACCTCCGATTGATTGACCATAACTCTCTCAATTTAACTCATAATTCATTTAAATTAGTTTAATTTCGAAGGAATCGAAGTGTAGTTTAAAACGAAAGAAACGGAGATGAAAAACTCGAAGTATTTTGAGAGTTATGATTGAAATAATTAGACTCGCGCTTTGGTTTAGCAATTTACTGACCTCCCTCGGATTGATTGACCATAACTCACTCAATTTAACTCATAATTCATTAAAATTAGTTTAATTTCGAAGGAATCGAAGTGTAGTTTAAAACGAAAGAAACGGAGATGAAAAACTCCAAGTATTTTGAGAGTTATGAAGGAAATAGTTAGACTCGCGCTTTGGTTTAGCAATTTACTGACCTACCTCCGATTGATTGACCATAACTCTCTCAATTTAACTCTTAATTCATTGAAATTAATTTCATTTCGAAGGAATCGAATTGTAGTTTAAAACGAAAGAAACGGAGATGAAAAATTCCAAGTATTTTGAGAGTTATGAAGGAAATAGTTAGACTCGCGCTTTGGTTTAGCAATTTACTGACCTACCTCCGATTGATTGACCATAACTCTCTCAATTTAACTCTTAATTCATTGAAATTAGTTTCATTTCGAAGGAATCGAAGTGTAGTTTAAAACGAAAGAAACGGAGATGAAAAACTCCAAGTATTTTGAGAGTTATGATGGAAATAGTTAGACTCGCGCTGTGGTTTAGCAATTTACTGACCTACCTCCGATTGATTGACCATAACTCTCTCAATTTAACTCATAATTCATTTAAATTAGTTTAATTTCGAAGGAATCGAAGTGTAGTTTAAAACGAAAGAAACGGAGATGAAAAACTCGAAGTATTTTGAGAGTTATGATTGAAATAATTAGACTCGCGCTTTGGTTTAGCAATTTACTGACCTCCCTCGGATTGATTGACCATAACTCACTCAATTTAACTCATAATTCATTAAAATTAGTTTAATTTCGAAGGAATCGAAGTGTAGTTTAAAACGAAAGAAACGGAGATGAAAAACTCCAAGTATTTTGAGAGTTATGATGGAAATAGTTAGACTCGCGCTGTGGTTTAGCAATTTACTGACCTACCTCCGATTGATTGACCATAACTCACTCAATTTAACTCATAATTCATTAAAATTAGTTTAATTTCGAAGGAATCGAAGTGTAGTTTAAAACGAAAGAAACGGAGATGAAAAACTCCAAGTATTTTGAGAGTTATGATGGAAATAGTTAGACTCGCGCTGTGGTTTAGCAATTTACTGACCTACCTCCGATTGATTGACCATAACTCTCTCAATTTAACTCTTAATTCATTGAAATTAATTTCATTTCGAAAGAATCGAAGTGTAGTTTAAAACAAAAGAAACGGAGATGAAAAATTCCAAGTATTTTGAGAGTTATGAAGGAAATAGTTAGACTCGCGCTTTGGTTTAGCAATTTACTGACCTACCTCCGATTGATTGACCATAACTCTCTCAATTTAACTCTTAATTCATTGAAATTAGTTTCATTTCGAAGGAATCGAAGTGTAGTTTAAAACGAAAGAAACGGAGATGAAAAACTCCAAGTATTTTGAGAGTTAGGATGGAAATAGTTAGACTCGCGCTTTGGTTTAGCAATTTACTGACCTACCTCCGATTGATTGACCATAACTCTCTCAATTTAACTCTTAATTCATTGAAATTAGTTTCATTTCGAAGGAATCGAAGTGTAGTTTAACACGAAAGAAACAGAGATGATAAACTCCAAGTATTTTGAGAGTTATGATGGAAATAGTTAGACTCGCGCTTTGGTTTAGCAATTTACTGACCTACCTCCGATTGATTGACTATAACTCTCTCAATTTAACTCTTAATTCATTGAAATTAATTTCATTTCGAAGGAATCGAAGTGTAGTTTAAAACGAAAGAAACGGAGATGAAAAATTCCAAGTATTTTGAGAGTTATGAAGGAAATAGTTAGACTCGCGCTTTGGTTTAGCAATTTACTGACCTACCTCCGATTGATTGACCATAACTCTCTCAATTTAACTCGTAATTCATTGAAATTAGTTTCATTTTGAAGGAATCAAAGTGTAGTTTAAAACGAAAGAAACGGAGATGAAAAACTCCAAGTATTTTGAGAGTTATGATGGAAATAGTTAAACTCGCGCTTTGGTTTAGCAATTTACTGACCTACCTCCGATTGATTGACAATAACTCTCTCAATTTAACTCTTAATTCATTGAAATTGGTTTCATTTCGAAGGAATCGAAGTGTAGTTTAAAACGAAAGAAACGGAGATGAAAAACTCCAAGTATTTTGAGAGTTATGATGGAAATAGTTAGACTCGCGCTTTGGTTTAGCAATTTACTGACCTACCTTCGATTGATTGACCATAACTCTCTCAATTTAACTCTTAATTCATTGAAATTAATTTCATTTCGAAGGAATCGAATTGTAGTTTAAAACGAAAGAAACAGAGATGAAAAATTCCAAGTATTTTGAGAGTTATGAAGGAAATAGTTAGACTCGCGCTTTGGTTTAGCAATTTACTGACCTACCTCCGATTGATTGACCATAACTCTCTCAATTTAACTCTTAATTCATTGAAATTAGTTTCATTTCGAAGGAATCGAAGTGTAGTTTAAAACGAAAGAAACGGAGATGAAAAACTCCAAGTATTTTGAGAGTTATGATGGAAATAGTTAGACTCGCGCTGTGGTTTAGCAATTTACTGACCTACCTCCGATTGATTGACCATAACTCTCTCAATTTAACTCATAATTCATTTAAATTAGTTTAATTTCGAAGGAATCGAAGTGTAGTTTAAAACGAAAGAAACGGAGATGAAAAACTCGAAGTATTTTGAGAGTTATGATTGAAATAATTAGACTCGCGCTTTGGTTTAGCAATTTACTGACCTCCCTCGGATTGATTGACCATAACTCACTCAATTTAACTCATAATTCATTAAAATTAGTTTAATTTCGAAGGAATCGAAGTGTAGTTTAAAACGAAAGAAACGGAGATGAAAAACTCCAAGTATTTTGAGAGTTATGATGGAAATAGTTAGACTCGCGCTGTGGTTTAGCAATTTACTGACCTACCTCCGATTGATTGACCATAACTCTCTCAATTTAACTCGTAATTCATTTAAATTAGTTTCATTTCGAAGGAATCGAAGTATAGTTTAAAACGAAAGAAACGGAGATGAAAAACTCCAAGTATTTTGAGAGTTATGATGGAAATAGTTAGACTCGCGCTTTGGTTTAGCAATTTACTGACCTCCCTCCGATTGATTGACCATAACTCACTCAATTTAACTCGTAATTCATTGAAATTAGTTTCATTTTGAAGGAATCAAAGTGTAGTTTAAAACGAAAGAAACGGAGATGAAAAACTCCAAGTATTTTGAGAGTTATGATGGAAATAGTTAGACTCGCGCTTTGGTTTAGCAATTTACTGACCTACCTCCGATTGATTGACCATAACTCTCTCAATTTAACTCTTAATTCATTGAAATTAGTTTAATTTCGAAGGAATCGAAGTGTAGTTTAACACGAAAGAAACAGAGATGATAAACTCCAAGTATTTTGAGAGTTATGATGGAAATAGTTAGACTCGGGCTTTGGTTTAGCAATTTACTGACCTCCCTCCGATTGATTAACCATAACTAACTCAATTTAACTCGTAATTCATTGAAATTAGTTTCATTTCGAAGGAATCAAAGTGTAGTTTAAAATGAAAGAAACGGAGATGAAAAATTCCAAGTATTTTGAGAGTTATGATGGAAATAGTTAAACTCGCGCTTTGGTTTAGCAATTTACTGACCTACCTCCGATTGATTGACAATAACTCTCTCAATTTAACTCGTAATTCATTTAAATTAGTTTCATTTCGAAGGAATCGAAGTATAGTTTAAAACGAAAGAAACGGAGATGAAAAATTCCAAGTATTTTGAGAGTTATGAAGGAAATAGTTAGACTCGCGCTTTGGTTTAGCAATTTACTGACCTACCTCCGATTGATTGACCCTAACTCTCTCAATTTAACTCTTAATTCATTGAAATTAGTTTCATTTCGAAGGAATCGAAGTGTTGTTTAAAACGAAAGAAACGGAGATGAAAAACTCCAAGTATTTTGAGAGTTATGATGGAAATAGTTAGACTCGCGCTTTGGTTTAGCAATTTACTGACCTACCTCCGATTGATTGACCATAACTCTCTAAATTTAACTCTTAATTCATTGAAATTAGTTTAATTTCGAAGGAATCGAAGTATAGTTTAACACGAAAGAAACAGAGATGATAAACTCCAAGTATTTTGAGAGTTATGATGGAAATAGTTAGACTCGGGCTTTGGTTTAGCAATTTACTAACCTACATCCGATTGATTGACAATAACTCTCTCAATTTAACTCTTAATTCATTGAAATTGGTTTCATTTCGAAGGAATCGAAGTATAGTTTAAAACGAAAGAAACGGAGATGAAAAACTCCAAGTATTTTGAGAGTTATGATGGAAATAGTTAGACTCGCGCTGTGGTTTAGCAATTTACTGACCTACCTCCGATTGATTGACCATAACTCTCTAAATTTAACTCGTAATTCATTTAAATTAGTTTCATTTCGAAGGAATCGAAGTGTAGTTTAAAACGAAAGAAACGGAGATGAAAAACTCCAAGTATTTTGAGAGTTATGATGGAAATAGTTAGACTCGCGCTTTGGTTTAGCAATTTACTGACCTCCCTCCGATTGATTGACCATAACTCACTCAATTTAACTCGTAATTCATTGAAATTAGTTTCATTTTGAAGGAATCAAAGTGTAGTTTAAAACGAAAGAAACGGAGATGAAAAACTCCAAGTATTTTGAGAGTTATGATGGAAATAGTTAAACTCGCGCTTTGGTTTAGCAATTTACTGACCTACCTCCGATTGATTGACAATAACTCTCTCAATTTAACTCTTAATTCATTGAAATTGGTTTCATTTCGAAGGAATCGAAGTGTAGTTTAAAACGAAAGAAACGGAGATGAAAAACTCCAAGTATTTTGAGAGTTATGATGGAAATAGTTAGACTCGCGCTTTGGTTTAGCAATTTACTGACCTACCTCCGATTGATTGACAATAACTCTCTCAATTTAACTCTTAATTCATTGAAATTAATTTCATTTCGAAAGAATCGAATTGTAGTTTAAAACGAAAGAAACGGAGATGAAAAATTCCAAGTATTTTGAGAGTTATGAAGGAAATAGTTAGACTCGCGCTTTGGTTTAGCAATTTACTGACCTACCTCCGATTGATTGACCATAACTCTCTCAATTTAACTCTTAATTCATTGAAATTAGTTTCATTTCGAAGGAATCGAAGTGTAGTTTAAAACGAAAGAAACGGAGATGAAAAACTCCAAGTATTTTGAGAGTTATGATGGAAATAGTTAGACTCGCGCTGTGGTTTAGCAATTTACTGACCTACCTCCGATTGATTGACCATAACTCTCTCAATTTAACTCATAATTCATTTAAATTAGTTTCATTTCGAAGGAATCGAAGTGTAGTTTAAAACGAAAGAAACGGAGATGAAAAACTCCAAGTATTTTGAGAGTTATGATTGAAATAATTAGACTCGCGCTTTGGTTTAGCAATTTACTGACCTCCCTCGGATTGATTGACCATAACTCACTCAATTTAACTCATAATTCATTAAAATAAGTTTAATTTCGAAGGAATCGAAGTGTAGTTTAAAACGAAAGAAACGGAGATGAAAAACTCCAAGTATTTTGAGAGTTATGATGGAAATAGTTAGACTCGCGCTGTGGTTTAGCAATTTACTGACCTACCTCCGATTGATTGACCATAACTCTCTCAATTTAACTCGTAATTCATTTAAATTAGTTTCATTTCGAAGGAATCGAAGTATAGTTTAAAACGAAAGAAACGGAGATGAAAAACTCCAAGTATTTTGAGAGTTATGATGGAAATAGTTAGACTCGCGCTTTGGTTTAGCAATTTACTGACCTCCCTCCGATTGATTGACCATAACTCACTCAATTTAACTCGTAATTCATTGAAATTAGTTTCATTTTGAAGGAATCAAAGTGTAGTTTAAAACGAAAGAAACGGAGATGAAAAACTCCAAGTATTTTGAGAGTTATGATGGAAATGGTTAGACTCGCGCTTTGGTTTAGCAATTTACTGACCTCCCTCGGATTGATTGACCATAACTCACTCAATTTAACTCGTAATTCATTGAAATTAGTTTCATTTCGAAGGAATCAAAGTGTAGTTTAAAACGAAAGAAACGGATATGAAAAACTCTAAGTATTTTGAGAGTTATGATGGAAATAGTTAAACTCGCACTTTGGTTTAGCAATTTACTGACCTACCTCCGATTGATTGACAATAACTCTCTCAATTTAACTCTTAATTCATTGAAATTGTTTCATTTCGAAGGAATCGAAGTGTAGTTTAAAACGAAAGAAACGGAGATGAAAAACTCCAAGTATTTTGAGAGTTATGATGGAAATAGTTAGACTCGGGCTTTGGTTTAGCAATTTACTAACCTACATCCGATTGATTGACAATAACTCTCTCAATTTAACTCTTAATTCATTGAAATTGGTTTCATTTCGAAGGAATCGAAGTGTAGTTTAAAACGAAAGAAACGGAGATGAAAAACTCAAAGTATTTTGAGAGTTATGATGGAAATAGTTAGACTCGCGCTGTGGTTTAGCAATTTACTGACCTACCTCCGATTGATTGACCATAACTCTCTCAATTTAACTCGTAATTCATTTAAATTAGTTTCATTTCGAAGGAATCGAAGTATAGTTTAAAACGAAAGAAACGGAGATGAAAAACTCCAAGTATTTTGAGAGTTATGATGGAAATAGTTAGACTTGCGCTTTGGTTTAGCAATTTACTGACCTCCCTCCGATTGATTGACCATAACTCACTCAATTTAACTCGTAATTCATTGAAATTAGTTTCATTTTGAAGGAATCAAAGTGTAGTTTAAAACGAAAGAAACGGAGATGAAAAACTCCAAGTATTTTGAGAGTTATGATGGAAATAGTTAAACTCGCGCTTTGGTTTAGCAATTTACTGACCTACCTCCGATTGATTGACAATAACTCTCTCAATTTAACTCTTAATTCATTGAAATTGGTTTCATTTCGAAGGAATCGAAGTGTAGTTTAAAACGAAAGAAACGGAGATGAAAAACTCCAAGTATTTTGAGAGTTATGATGGAAATAGTTAGACTCGCGCTTTGGTTTAGCAATTTACTGACCTACCTCCGATTGATTGACCATAACTCTCTCAATTTAACTCTTAATTCATTGAAATTAATTTCATTTCGAAGGAATCGAAGTGTAGTTTAAAACAAAAGAAACGGAGATGAAAAATTCCAAGTATTTTGAGAGTTATGAAGGAAATAGTTAGACTCGCGCTTTGGTTTAGCAATTTACTGAACTACCTCCGATTGATTGACCATAACTCTCTCAATTTAACTCTTAATTCATTGAAATTAGTTTCATTTCGAAGGAATCGAAGTGTAGTTTAAAACGAAAGAAACGGAGATGAAAAACTCCAAGTATTTTGAGAGTTATGATGGAAATAGTTACACTCGCGCTTTGGTTTAGCAATTTACTGACCTACCTCCGATTGATTGACAATAACTCTCTCAATTTAACTCTTAATTCATTGAAATTGGTTTCATTTCGAAGGAATCGAAGTGTAGTTTAAAACGAAAGAAACGAAGATGAAAAACTCCAAGTATTTTGAGAGTTATGATGGAAATAGTTAGACTCGCGCTTTGGTTTAGCAATTTACTGACCTACCTCCGATTGATTGACCATAACTCTCTCAATTTAACTCTTAATTCATTGAAATTAATTTCATTTCGAAGGAATCGAAGTGTAGTTTAAAACAAAAGAAACGGAGATGAAAAATTCCAAGTATTTTGAGAGTTATGAAGGAAATAGTTAGACTCGCGCTTTGGTTTAGCAATTTACTGACCTACCTCCGATTGATTGACCATAACTCTCTCAATTTAACTCTTAATTCATTGAAATTAGTTTCATTTCGAAGGAATCGAAGTGTAGTTTAAAACGAAAGAAACGGAGATGAAAAACTCCAAGTATTTTGAGAGTTATGATGGAAATAGTTACACTCGCGCTTTGGTTTAGCAATTTACTGACCTACCTCTGATTGATTGACCATAACTCTCTCAATTTAACTCTTAATTCATTGAAATTAGTTTCATTTCGAAGGAATCGAAGTGTAGTTTAACACGAAAGAAACAGAGATGATAAACTCCAAGTATTTTGAGAGTTATGATGGAAATAGTTAGACTCGCGCTTTGGTTTAGCAATTTACTGACCTACCTCCGATTGATTGACCATAACTCTCTCAATTTAACTCTTAATTCATTGAAATTAATTTCATTTCGAAGGAATCGAATTGTAGTTTAAAACGAAAGAAACGGAGATGAAAAATTCCAAGTATTTTGAGAGTTATGAAGGAAATAGTTAGACTCGCGCTTTGGTTTAGCAATTTACTGACCTACCTCCGATTGATTGACCATAACTCTCTCAATTTAACTCTTAATTCATTGAAATTAGTTTCATTTCGAAGGAATCGAAGTGTAGTTTAAAACGAAAGAAACGGAGATGAAAAACTCCAAGTATTTTGAGAGTTATGATGGAAATAGTTAGACTCGCGCTGTGGTTTAGCGATTTACTGACCTACCTCCGATTGATTGACCATAACTCTCTCAATTTAACTCATAATTCATTTAAATTAGTTTAATTTCGAAGGAATCGAAGTGTAGTTTAAAACGAAAGAAACGGAGATGAAAAACTCCAAGTATTTTGAGAGTTATGATTGAAATAATTAGACTCGCGCTTTGGTTTAGCAATTTACTGACCTCCCTCGGATTGATTGACCATAACTCACTCAATTTAACTCATAATTCATTAAAATTAGTTTAATTTCGAAGGAATCGAAGTGTAGTTTAAAACGAAAGAAACGGAGATGAAAAACTCCAAGTATTTTGAGAGTTATGATGGAAATAGTTAGACTCGCGCTGTGGTTTAGCAATTTACTGACCTACCTCCGATTGATTGACCATAACTCTCTCAATTTAACTCGTAATTCATTTAAATTAGTTTCATTTCGAAGGAATCGAAGTATAGTTTAAAACGAAAGAAACGGAGATGAAAAACTCCAAGTATTTTGAGAGTTATGATGGAAATAGTTAGACTCGCGCTTTGGTTTAGCAATTTACTGACCTCCCTCCGATTGATTGACCATAACTCACTCAATTTAACTCGTAATTCATTGAAATTAGTTTCATTTTGAAGGAATCAAAGTGTAGTTTAAAACGAAAGAAACGGAGATGAAAAACTCCAAGTATTTTGAGAGTTATGATGGAAATAGTTAGACTCGCGCTTTGGTTTAGCAATTTACTGACCTCCCTCGGATTGATTGACCATAACTCACTCAATTTAACTCGTAATTCATTGAAATTAGTTTCATTTCGAAGGAATCAAAGTGTAGTTTAAAACGAAAGAAACGGATATGAAAAACTCCAAGTATTTTGAGAGTTATGATGGAAATAGTTAAACTCGCGCTTTGGTTTAGCAATTTACTGACCTACCTCCGATTGATTGACAATAACTCTCTCAATTTAACTCTTAATTCATTGAAATTGGTTTCATTTCGAAGGAATCGAAGTGTAGTTTAAAACGAAAGAAACGGAGATGAAAAACTCCAAGTATTTTGAGAGTTATGATGGAAATAGTTAGACTCGGGCTTTGGTTTAGCAATTTACTAACCTACATCCGATTGATTGACAATAACTCTCTCAATTTAACTCTTAATTCATTGAAATTGGTTTCATTTCGAAGGAATCGAAGTGTAGTTTAAAACGAAAGAAACGGAGATGAAAAACTCCAAGTATTTTGAGAGTTATGATGGAAATAGTTAGACTCGCGCTGTGGTTTAGCAATTTACTGACCTACCTCCGATTGATTGACCATAACTCTCTCAATTTAACTCGTAATTCATTTAAATTAGTTTCATTTCGAAGGAATCGAAGTATAGTTTAAAACGAAAGAAACGGAGATGAAAAACTCCAAGTATTTTGAGAGTTATGATGGAAATAGTTAGACTCGCGCTTTGGTTTAGCAATTTACTGACCTCCCTCCGATTGATTGACCATAACTCACTCAATTTAACTCGTAATTCATTGAAATTAGTTTCATTTTGAAGGAATCAAAGTGTAGTTTAAAACGAAAGAAACGGAGATGAAAAACTCCAAGTATTTTGAGAGTTATGATGGAAATAGTTAAACTCGCGCTTTGGTTTAGCAATTTACTGACCTACCTCCGATTGATTGACAATAACTCTCTCAATTTAACTCTTAATTCATCGAAATTGGTTTCATTTCGAAGGAATCGAAGTGTAGTTTAAAACGAAAGAAACGGAGATGAAAAACTCCAAGTATTTTGAGAGTTATGATGGAAATAGTTAGACTCGCGCTTTGGTTTAGCAATTTACTGACCTACCTCCGATTGATTGACCATAACTCTCTCAATTTAACTCTTAATTCATTGACATTAATTTCATTTCGAAGGAATCGAAGTGTAGTTTAAAACAAAAGAAACGGAGATGAAAAATTCCATGTATTTTGAGAGTTATGAAGGAAATAGTTAGACTCGCGCTTTGGTTTAGCAATTTACTGACCTACCTCCGATTGATTGACCATAACTCTCTCAATTTAACTCTTAATTCATTGAAATTAGTTTCATTTCGAAGGAATCGAAGTGTAGTTTAAAACGAAAGAAACGGAGATGAAAAACTCCAAGTATTTTGAGAGTTATGATGGAAATAGTTAAACTCGCGCTTTGGTTTAGCAATTTACTGACCTACCTCTGATTGATTGACCATAACTCTCTCAATTTAACTCTTAATTCATTGAAATTAGTTTCATTTCGAAGGAATCGAAGTGTAGTTTAACACGAAAGAAACAGAGATGATAAACTCCAAGTATTTTGAGAGTTATGATGGAAATAGTTAGACTCGCGCTTTGGTTTAGCAATTTACTGACCTACCTCCGATTGATTGACCATAACTCTCTCAATTTAACTCTTAATTCATTGAAATTAATTTCATTTCGAAGGAATCGAAGTGTAGTTTAAAACGAAAGAAACGGAGATGAAAAATTCCAAGTATTTTGAGAGTTATGAAGGAAATAGTTAGACTCGCGCTTTGGTTTAGCAATTTACTGACCTACCTCCGATTGATTGACCATAACTCTCTCAATTTAACTCTTAACTCATTGAAATTAGTTTCATTTCGAAGGAATCGAAGTGTAGTTTAAAACGTAAGAAACGGAGATGAAAAACTCCAAGTATTTTGAGAGTTATGATGGAAAAAGTTAGACTCGCGCTGTGGTTTAGCAATTTACTGACCTACCTCCGATTGATTGACCATAACTCTCTCAATTTAACTCGTAATTCATTTAAATTAGTTTCATTTCGAAGGAATCGAAGTGTAGTTTAAAACGAAAGAAACGGAGATGAAAAACTCCAAGTATTTTAAGAGTTACGATTGAAATAGTTAGACTCGCGCTTTGGTTTAGCAATTTACAGACCTCCCTCCGATTGATTGACCATAACTCACTCAATTTAACTCGTAATTCATTAAAATTAGTTTAATTTCGAAGGAATCGAAGTGTAGTTTAAAACGAAAGAAACGGATATGAAAAACTCCAAGTATTTTGAGAGTTATGATGGAAATAGTTAAACTCGCGCTTTGGTTTAGCAATTTACTGACCTACCTCCGATTGATTGACAATAACTCTCTCAATTTAACTCTTAATTCATTGAAATTGGTTTCATTTCGAAGGAATCGAAGTGTAGTTTAAAACAAAAGAAACGGAGATGAAAAACTCCAAGTATTTTGAGAGTTATGATGGAAATAGTTAGACTCGGGCTTTGGTTTAGCAATTTACTAACCTACCTCCGATTGATTGACCATAACTCACTAAATTTAACTCGTAATTCATTGAAATTAGTTTTATTTCGAAGGAATCGAAGTGTAATTTAAAACGAAAGAAACGGAGATGAAAAACTCCAAGTATTTTGAGAGTTATGATGGAAAAGTTAGACTCGCGCTTTGGTTTAGCAATTTACTGACCTACCTCCGATTGATTGACCATAACTCTCTCAATTTAACTCTTAATTAATTGAAATTAGTTTCATTTCGAAGGAATCGAAGTGTAGTTTAAAACGAAAGAAACGGAGATGAAAAACTCCAAGTATTTTGAGAGTTATGATGGAAATAGTTAGACTCGCGCTTTGGTTTAGCAATTTACTGACCTACCTCCGATTGATTGACCATAACACTCTCAATTTAACTCTTAATTCATTGAAATTAGTTTAATTTCAAAGGAATCGAAGTGTAGTTTAAAACGAAAGAAACGGAGATGAAAAACTCCAAGTATTTTGAGAGTTATGATTGAAATAGTTAGACTCGCGCTTTGGTTTAGCAATTTACAGACCTCCCTCCGATTGATTGACCATAACTCACTCAATTTAACTCGTAATTCATTAAAATTAGTTTAATTTCGAAGGAATCGAAGTGTAGTTTAAAACGAAAGAAACGGAGATGAAAAACTCCAAGTATTTTGAGAGTTATGATTGAAATAGTTAGACTCGCGCTTTGGTTTAGCAATTTACTGACCTCCCTCGGATTGATTGACCATAACTCACTCAATTTAACTCGTAATTCATTAAAATTAGTTTAATTTCGAAGGAATCGAAGTGTAGTTTAAAACGAAAGAAACGGAGATGAAAAACTCCAAGTATTTTGAGAGTTATGATTGAAATAGTTAGACTCGCGCTTTGGTTTAGCAATTTACAGACCTCCCTCCGATTGATTGACCATAACTCTCTCAATTTAACTCGTAATTCATTAAAATTAGTTTAATTTCGAAGGAATCGAAGTGTAGTTTAAAACGAAAGAAACGGAGATGAAAAACTCCAAGTATTTTGAGAGTTATGATGGAAAAGTTAGACTCGCGCTTTGGTTTAGCAATTTACTGACCTACCTCCGATTGATTGACCATAACTCTCTCAATTTAACTCTTAATTAATTGAAATTAGTTTCATTTCGAAGGAATCGAAGTGTAGTTTAAAACGAAAGAAACGGAGATGAAAAACTCCAAGTATTTTGAGAGTTATGATGGAAATAGTTAGACTCGCGCTTTGGTTTAGCAATTTACTGACCTCCCTCGGATTGATTGACCATAACTCACTCAATTTAACTCATAATTCATTAAAATTAGTTTAATTTCGAAGGAATCGAAGTGTAGTTTAAAACGAAAGAAACGGAGATGAAAAACTCCAAGTATTTTGAGAGTTATGATGGAAATAGTTAGACTCGCGCTGTGGTTTAGCAATTTACTGACCTACCTCCGATTGATTGACCATAACTCTCTAAATTTAACTCGTAATTCATTTAAATTAGTTTCATTTCGAAGGAATCGAAGTATAGTTTAAAACGAAAGAAACGGAGATGAAAAACTACAAGTATTTTGAGAGTTATGATGGAAATAGTTAGACTCGCGCTTTGGTTTAGCAATTTACTGACCTCCCTCCGATTGATTGACCATAACTCACTCAATTTAACTCGTAATTCATTAAAATTAGTTTAATTTCGAAGGAATCGAAGTGTTGTTTAAAACGAAAGAAACGGAGATGAAAAACTCCAAGTATTTTGAGAGTTATGATTGAAATAGTTAGACTCGCGCTTTGGTTTAGCAATTTACAGACCTCCCTCCGATTGATTGACCATAACTCACTCAATTTAACTCGTAATTCATTGAAATTAGTTTCATTTTGAAGGAATCAAAGTGTAGTTTAAAACGAAAGAAACGGAGATGAAAAACTCCAAGTATTTTGAGAGTTATGATGGAAATAGTTAAACTCGCGCTTTGGTTTAGCAATTTACTGACCTACCTCCGATTGATTGACAATAACTCTCTCAATTTAACTCTTAATTCATCGAAATTGGTTTCATTTCGAAGGAATCGAAGTGTAGTTTAAAACGAAAGAAACGGAGATGAAAAACTCCAAGTATTTTGAGAGTTATGATGGAAATAGTTAGACTCGCGCTTTGGTTTAGCAATTTACTGACCTACCTCCGATTGATTGACCATAACTCTCTCAATTTAACTCTTAATTCATTGAAATTAATTTCATTTCGAAGGAATCGAAGTGTAGTTTAAAACAAAAGAAACGGAGATGAAAAATTCCATGTATTTTGAGAGTTATGAAGGAAATAGTTAGACTCGCGCTTTGGTTTAGCAATTTACTGACCTACCTCCGATTGATTGACCATAACTCTCTCAATTTAACTCTTAATTCATTGAAATTAGTTTCATTTCGAAGGAATCGAAGTGTAGTTTAAAACGAAAGAAACGGAGATGAAAAACTCCAAGTATTTTGAGAGTTATGATGGAAATAGTTAAACTCGCGCTTTGCTTTAGCAATTTACTGACCTACCTCTGATTGATTGACCATAACTCTCTCAATTTAACTCTTAATTCATTGAAATTAGTTTCATTTCGAAGGAATCGAAGTGTAGTTTAACACGAAAGAAACAGAGATGATAAACTCCAAGTATTTTGAGAGTTATGATGGAAATAGTTAGACTCGCGCTTTGGTTTAGCAATTTACTGACCTACCTCCGATTGATTGACCATAACTCTCTCAATTTAACTCTTAATTCATTGAAATTAATTTCATTTCGAAGGAATCGAAGTGTAGTTTAAAACGAAAGAAACGGAGATGAAAAATTCCAAGTATTTTGAGAGTTATGAAGGAAATAATTAGACTCGCGCTTTGGTTTAGCAATTTACTGACCTACCTCCGATTGATTGACCATAACTCTCTCAATTTAACTCTTAACTCATTGAAATTAGTTTCATTTCGAAGGAATCGAAGTGTAGTTTAAAACGTAAGAAACGGAGATGAAAAACTCCAAGTATTTTGAGAGTTATGATGGAAAAAGTTAGACTCGCGCTGTGGTTTAGCAATTTACTGACTTACCTCCGATTGATTGACCATAACTCTCTCAATTTAACTCGTAATTCATTTAAATTAGTTTCATTTCGAAGGAATCGAAGTGTAGTTTAAAACGAAAGAAACGGAGATGAAAAACTCCAAGTATTTTAAGAGTTACGATTGAAATAGTTAGACTCGCGCTTTGGTTTAGCAATTTACAGACCTCCCTCCGATTGATTGACCATAACTCACTCAATTTAACTCGTAATTCATTAAAATTAGTTTAATTTCGAAGGAATCGAAGTGTAGTTTAAAACGAAAGAAACGGATATGAAAAACTCCAAGTATTTTGAGAGTTATGATGGAAATAGTTAAACTCGCGCTTTGGTTTAGCAATTTACTGACCTACCTCCGATTGATTGACAATAACTCTCTCAATTTAACTCTTAATTCATTGAAATTGGTTTCATTTCGAAGGAATCGAAGTGTAGTTTAAAACAAAAGAAACGGAGATGAAAAACTCCAAGTATTTTGAGAGTTATGATGGAAATAGTTAGACTCGGGCTTTGGTTTAGCAATTTACTAACCTACCTCCGATTGATTGACCATAACTCACTAAATTTAACTCGTAATTCATTGAAATTAGTTTTATTTCGAAGGAATCGAAGTGTAATTTAAAACGAAAGAAACGGAGATGAAAAACTCCAAGTATTTTGAGAGTTATGATGGAAAAGTTAGACTCGCGCTTTGGTTTAGCAATTTACTGACCTACCTCCGATTGATTGACCATAACTCTCTCAATTTAACTCTTAATTAATTGAAATTAGTTTCATTTCGAAGGAATCGAAGTGTAGTTTAAAACGAAAGAAACGGAGATGAAAAACTCCAAGTATTTTGAGAGTTATGATGGAAATAGTTAGACTCGCGCTTTGGTTTAGCAATTTACTGACCTACCTCCGATTGATTGACCATAACACTCTCAATTTAACTCTTAATTCATTGAAATTAGTTTAATTTCAAAGGAATCGAAGTGTAGTTTAAAACGAAAGAAACGGAGATGAAAAACTCCAAGTATTTTGAGAGTTATGATTGAAATAGTTAGACTCGCGCTTTGGTTTAGCAATTTACAGACCTCCCTCCGATTGATTGACCATAACTCACTCAATTTAACTCGTAATTCATTAAAATTAGTTTAATTTCGAAGGAATCGAAGTGTAGTTTAAAACGAAAGAAACGGAGATGAAAAACTCCAAGTATTTTGAGAGTTATGATTGAAATAGTTAGACTCGCGCTTTGGTTTAGCAATTTACTGACCTCCCTCGGATTGATTGACCATAACTCACTCAATTTAACTCGTAATTCATTAAAATTAGTTTAATTTCGAAGGAATCGAAGTGTAGTTTAAAACGAAAGAAACGGAGATGAAAAACTCCAAGTATTTTGAGAGTTATGATTGAAATAGTTAGACTCGCGCTTTGGTTTAGCAATTTACAGACCTCCCTCCGATTGATTGACCATAACTCTCTCAATTTAACTCGTAATTCATTAAAATTAGTTTAATTTCGAAGGAATCGAAGTGTAGTTTAAAACGAAAGAAACGGAGATGAAAAACTCCAAGTATTTTGAGAGTTATGATGGAAAAGTTAGACTCGCGCTTTGGTTTAGCAATTTACTGACCTACCTCCGATTGATTGACCATAACTCTCTCAATTTAACTCTTAATTAATTGAAATTAGTTTCATTTCGAAGGAATCGAAGTGTAGTTTAAAACGAAAGAAACGGAGATGAAAAACTCCAAGTATTTTGAGAGTTATGATGGAAATAGTTAGACTCGCGCTTTGGTTTAGCAATTTACTGACCTCCCTCGGATTGATTGACCATAACTCACTCAATTTAACTCATAATTCATTAAAATTAGTTTAATTTCGAAGGAATCGAAGTGTAGTTTAAAACGAAAGAAACGGAGATGAAAAACTCCAAGTATTTTGAGAGTTATGATGGAAATAGTTAGACTCGCGCTGTGGTTTAGCAATTTACTGACCTACCTCCGATTGATTGACCATAACTCTCTAAATTTAACTCGTAATTCATTTAAATTAGTTTCATTTCGAAGGAATCGAAGTATAGTTTAAAACGAAAGAAACGGAGATGAAAAACTACAAGTATTTTGAGAGTTATGATGGAAATAGTTAGACTCGCGCTTTGGTTTAGCAATTTACTGACCTCCCTCCGATTGATTGACCATAACTCACTCAATTTAACTCGTAATTCATTGAAATTAGTTTCATTTTGAAGGAATCAAAGTGTAGTTTAAAACGAAAGAAACGGAGATGAAAAACTCCAAGTATTTTGAGAGTTATGATGGAAATAGTTAAACTCGCGCTTTGGTTTAGCAATTTACTGACCTACCTCCGATTGATTGACAATAACTCTCTCAATTTAACTCTTAATTCATTGAAATTGGTTTCATTTCGAAGGAATCGAAGTGTAGTTTAAAACGAAAGAAACGGAGATGAAAAACTCCAAGTATTTTGAGAGTTATGATGGAAATAGTTAGACTCGCGCTTTGGTTTAGCAATTTACTGACCTACCTCCGATTGATTGACAATAACTCTCTCAATTTAACTCTTAATTCATTGAAATTAATTTCATTTCGAAAGAATCGAATTGTAGTTTAAAACGAAAGAAACGGAGATGAAAAATTCCAAGTATTTTGAGAGTTATGAAGGAAATAGTTAGACTCGCGCTTTGGTTTAGCAATTTACTGACCTACCTCCGATTGATTGACCATAACTCTCTCAATTTAACTCTTAATTCATTGAAATTAGTTTCATTTCGAAGGAATCGAAGTGTAGTTTAAAACGAAAGAAACGGAGATGAAAAACTCCAAGTATTTTGAGAGTTATGATGGAAATAGTTAGACTCGCGCTGTGGTTTAGCAATTTACTGACCTACCTCCGATTGATTGACCATAACTCTCTCAATTTAACTCATAATTCATTTAAATTAGTTTCATTTCGAAGGAATCGAAGTGTAGTTTAAAACGAAAGAAACGGAGATGAAAAACTCCAAGTATTTTGAGAGTTATGATTGAAATAATTAGACTCGCGCTTTGGTTTAGCAATTTACTGACCTCCCTCGGATTGATTGACCATAACTCACTCAATTTAACTCATAATTCATTAAAATTAGTTTAATTTCGAAGGAATCGAAGTGTAGTTTAAAACGAAAGAAACGGAGATGAAAAACTCCAAGTATTTTGAGAGTTATGATGGAAATAGTTAGACTCGCGCTGTGGTTTAGCAATTTACTGACCTACCTCCGATTGATTGACCATAACTCTCTCAATTTAACTCGTAATTCATTTAAATTAGTTTCATTTCGAAGGAATCGAAGTATAGTTTAAAACGAAAGAAACGGAGATGAAAAACTCCAAGTATTTTGAGAGTTATGATGGAAATAGTTAGACTCGCGCTTTGGTTTAGCAATTTACTGACCTCCCTCCGATTGATTGACCATAACTCACTCAATTTAACTCGTAATTCATTGAAATTAGTTTCATTTTGAAGGAATCAAAGTGTAGTTTAAAACGAAAGAAACGGAGATGAAAAACTCCAAGTATTTTGAGAGTTATGATGGAAATGGTTAGACTCGCGCTTTGGTTTAGCAATTTACTGACCTCCCTCGGATTGATTGACCATAACTCACTCAATTTAACTCGTAATTCATTGAAATTAGTTTCATTTCGAAGGAATCAAAGTGTAGTTTAAAACGAAAGAAACGGATATGAAAAACTCTAAGTATTTTGAGAGTTATGATGGAAATAGTTAAACTCGCGCTTTGGTTTAGCAATTTACTGACCTACCTCCGATTTATTGACAATAACTCTCTCAATTTAACTCTTAATTCATTGAAATTGGTTTCATTTCGAAGGAATCGAAGTGTAGTTTAAAACGAAAGAAACGGAGATGAAAAACTCCAAGTATTTTGAGAGTTATGATGGAAATAGTTAGACTCGGGCTTTGGTTTAGCAATTTACTAACCTACATCCGATTGATTGACAATAACTCTCTCAATTTAACTCTTAATTCATTGAAATTGGTTTCATTTCGAAGGAATCGAAGTGTAGTTTAAAACGAAAGAAACGGAGATGAAAAACTCAAAGTATTTTGAGAGTTATGATGGAAATAGTTAGACTCGCGCTGTGGTTTAGCAATTTACTGAATTACCTCCGATTGATTGACCATAACTCTCTCAATTTAACTCGTAATTCATTTAAATTAGTTTCATTTCGAAGGAATCGAAGTATAGTTTAAAACGAAAGAAACGGAGATGAAAAACTCCAAGTATTTTGAGAGTTATGATGGAAATAGTTAGACTTGCGCTTTGGTTTAGCAATTTACTGACCTCCCTCCGATTGATTGACCATAACTCACTCAATTTAACTCGTAATTCATTGAAATTAGTTTCATTTTGAAGGAATCAAAGTGTAGTTTAAAACGAAAGAAACGGAGATGAAAAACTCCAAGTATTTTGAGAGTTATGATGAAAATAGTTAAACTCGCGCTTTGGTTTAGCAATTTACTGACCTACCTCCGATTGATTGACAATAACTCTCTCAATTTAACTCTTAATTCATTGAAATTGGTTTCATTTCGAAGGAATCGAAGTGTAGTTTAAAACGAAAGAAACGGAGATGAAAAACTCCAAGTATTTTGAGAGTTATGATGGAAATAGTTAGACTCGCGCTTTGGTTTAGCAATTTACTGACCTACCTCCGATTGATTGACCATAACTCTCTCAATTTAACTCTTAATTCATTGAAATTAATTTCATTTCGAAGGAATCGAAGTGTAGTTTAAAACAAAAGAAACGGAGATGAAAAATTCCAAGTATTTTGAGAGTTATGAAGGAAATAGTTAGACTCGCGCTTTGGTTTAGCAATTTACTGACCTACCTCCGATTGATTGACCATAACTCTCTCAATTTAACTCTTAATTCATTGAAATTAGTTTCATTTCGAAGGAATCGAAGTGTAGTTTAAAACGAAAGAAACGGAGATGAAAAACTCTAAGTATTTTGAGAGTTATGATGGAAATAGTTAGACTCGCGCTTTGGTTTAGCAATTTACTGACCTACCTCCGATTGATTGACCATAACTCTCTCAATTTAACTCTTAATTCATTGAAATTAGTTTAATTTCGAAGGAATCGAAGTGTAGTTTAACACGAAAGAAACAGAGATGATAAACTCCAAGTATTTTGAGAGTTATGATGGAAATAGTTAGACTCGCGCTTTGGTTTAGCAATTTACTGACCTACCTACGATTGATTGACCATAACTCACTCAATTTAACTCGTAATTGTTTGAAATTAGTTTCATTTCGAAGGAATCGAAGTGTAGTTTAAAACGAAAGAAACGGAGATGAAAAACTCCAAGTATTTTGAGAGTTATGATGGAAATAGTTAGACTCGCGCTTTGGTTTAGCAATTCACTGACCTACCTCCGATTGATTGACCATAACTCTCTCAATTTAACTCTTAATTCATTGAAATTAGTTTTATTTCAAAGCAATCGAAGTGTAGTTTAAAACGAAAGAAACGGAGATGAAAAACTCCAAGTATTTTGAGAGTTATGATGGAAATAGTTAGACTCGCGCTGTGGTTTAGCAATTTACTGACCTACCTCCGATTGATTGACCATAACTCTCTCAATTTAACTCGTAATTCATTTAAATTAGTTTCATTTCGAAGGAATCGAAGTGTAGTTTAAAACGAAAGAAACGGAGATGAAAAACTCCAAGTATTTTGAGAGTTATGATGGAAATAGTTAGACTCGGGCTTTGGTTTAGCAATTTACTGACCTCCCTCCGATTGATTGACCATAACTAACTCAATTTAACTCGTAATTCATTGAAATTAGTTTCATTTCGAAGGAATCAAAGTGTAGTTTAAAACAAAAGAAACGGAGATGAAAAACTCCAAGTATTTTGAGAGTTATGATGGAAATAGTTAAACTCGCGCTTTGGTTTAGCAATTTACTGACCTACCTCCGATTGATTGACAATAACTCTCTAAATTTAACTCTTAATTCATTGAAATTAGTTTCATTTCAAAGCAATCGAAGTGTAGTTTAAAACGAAAGAAACGGAGATGAAAAACTCCAAGTATTTTGAGAGTTATGATGGAAATAGTTAGACTCGCGCTGTGGTTTAGCAATTTACTGACCTACCTCCGATTGATTGACCATAACTCTCTCAATTTAACTCATAATTCATTTAAATTAGTTTCATTTCGAAGGAATCGAAGTGTAGTTTAAAACGAAAGAAACGGAGATGAAAAACTCTAACTATTTTGAGAGTTATGATTGAAATAGTTAGACTCGCGCTTTGGTTTAGCAATTTACTGACCTCCCTCGGATTGATTGACCATAACTCACTCAATTTAACTCGTAATTCATTAAAATTAGTTTAATTTCGAAGGAATCGAAGTGTTGTTTAAAACGAAAGAAACGGAGATGAAAAACTCCAAGTATTTTGAGAGTTATGATTGAAATAGTTAGACTCGCGCTTTGGTTTAGCAATTTACAGACCTCCCTCCGATTGATTGACCATAACTCACTCAATTTAACTCGTAATTCATTAAAATTAGTTTAATTTCGAAGGAATCGAAGTGTAGTTTAAAACGAAAGAAACAGAGATGAAAAACTCCAAGTATTTTGAGAGTTATGATGGAAAAGTTAGACTCGCGCTTTGGTTTAGCAATTTACTGACCTACCTCCGATTGATTGACCATAACTCACTCAATTTAACTCGTAATTCATTGAAATTAGTTTCATTTCGAAGGAATCGAAGTGTAGTTTAACACGAAAGAAACGGAGATGATAATCTCCAAGTATTTTGAGAGTTATGATGGAAATAGTTAGACTCGCCCTTTGGTTTAGCAATTTACTGACCTACCTGCGATTGATTGACCATAACTCTCTAAATTTAACTCTTAATTCATTGAAATTAGTTTCATTTCGAAGGAATCGAAGTGTAGTTTAACACGAAAGAAACGGATATGATAAACTCCAAGTATTTTGAGAGTTATGATGGAAATAGTTAGACTCGCGCTGTGGTTTAGCAATTTACTGACCTACCTCCGATTGATTGACCATAACTCTCTCAATTTAACTCGTAATTCATTTAAATTAGTTTCATTTCGAAGGAATCGAAGTATAGTTTAAAACGAAAGAAACGGAGATGAAAAACTACAAGTATTTTGAGAGTTATGATGGAAATAGTTAGACTCGCGCTTTGGTTTAGCAATTTACTGACCTCCCTCCGATTGATTGACCATAACTCACTCAATTTAACTCGTAATTCATTGAAATTAGTTTCATTTTGAAGGAATCAAAGTGTAGTTTAAAACGAAAGAAACGGAGATGAAAAACTCCAAGTATTTTGAGAGTTATGATGGAAATAGTTAAACTCGCGCTTTGGTTTAGCAATTTACTGACCTACCTCCGATTGATTGACAATAACTCTCTCAATTTAACTCTTAATTCATTGAAATTGGTTTCATTTCGAAGGAATCGAAGTGTAGTTTAAAACGAAAGAAACGGAGATGAAAAACTCCAAGTATTTTGAGAGTTATGATGGAAATAGTTAGACTCGCGCTTTGGTTTAGCAATTTACTGACCTACCTCCGATTGATTGACAATAACTCTCTCAATTTAACTCTTAATTCATTGAAATTAATTTCATTTCGAAAGAATCGAATTGTAGTTTAAAACGAAAGAAACGGAGATGAAAAATTCCAAGTATTTTGAGAGTTATGAAGGAAATAGTTAGACTCGCGCTTTGGTTTAGCAATTTACTGACCTACCTCCGATTGATTGACCATAACTCTCTCAATTTAACTCTTAATTCATTGAAATTAGTTTCATTTCGAAGGAATCGAAGTGTAGTTTAAAACGAAAGAAACGGAGATGAAAAACTCCAAGTATTTTGAGAGTTATGATGGAAATAGTTAGACTCGCGCTGTGGTTTAGCAATTTACTGACCTACCTCCGATTGATTGACCATAACTCTCTCAATTTAACTCATAATTCATTTAAATTAGTTTCATTTCGAAGGAATCGAAGTGTAGTTTAAAACGAAAGAAACGGAGATGAAAAACTCCAAGTATTTTGAGAGTTATGATTGAAATAATTAGACTCGCGCTTTGGTTTAGCAATTTACTGACCTCCCTCGGATTGATTGACCATAACTCACTCAATTTAACTCATAATTCATTAAAATTAGTTTAATTTCGAAGGAATCGAAGTGTAGTTTAAAACGAAAGAAACGGAGATGAAAAACTCCAAGTATTTTGAGAGTTATGATGGAAATAGTTAGACTCGCGCTGTGGTTTAGCAATTTACTGACCTACCTCCGATTGATTGACCATAACTCTCTCAATTTAACTCGTAATTCATTTAAATTAGTTTCATTTCGAAGGAATCGAAGTATAGTTTAAAACGAAAGAAACGGAGATGAAAAACTCCAAGTATTTTGAGAGTTATGATGGAAATAGTTAGACTCGCGCTTTGGTTTAGCAATTTACTGACCTCCCTCCGATTGATTGACCATAACTCACTCAATTTAACTCGTAATTCATTGAAATTAGTTTCATTTTGAAGGAA
Source organism: Tasmannia lanceolata (assembly GCF_043159265.1). NCBI lineage: Eukaryota > Viridiplantae > Streptophyta > Magnoliopsida > Canellales > Winteraceae > Tasmannia > Tasmannia lanceolata. The sequence goes on from NW_027518721.1 coordinate 6,615,733, forward strand.
TCAAAGTGTAGTTTAAAACGAAAGAAACGGAGATGAAAAACTCCAAGTATTTTGAGAGTTATGATGGAAATGGTTAGACTCGCGCTTTGGTTTAGCAATTTACTGACCTCCCTCGGATTGATTGACCATAACTCACTCAATTTAACTCGTAATTCATTGAAATTAGTTTCATTTCGAAGGAATCAAAGTGTAGTTTAAAACGAAAGAAACGGATATGAAAAACTCTAAGTATTTTGAGAGTTATGATGGAAATAGTTAAACTCGCGCTTTGGTTTAGCAATTTACTGACCTACCTCCGATTTATTGACAATAACTCTCTCAATTTAACTCTTAATTCATTGAAATTGGTTTCATTTCGAAGGAATCGAAGTGTAGTTTAAAACGAAAGAAACGGAGATGAAAAACTCCAAGTATTTTGAGAGTTATGATGGAAATAGTTAGACTCGGGCTTTGGTTTAGCAATTTACTAACCTACATCCGATTGATTGACAATAACTCTCTCAATTTAACTCTTAATTCATTGAAATTGGTTTCATTTCGAAGGAATCGAAGTGTAGTTTAAAACGAAAGAAACGGAGATGAAAAACTCAAAGTATTTTGAGAGTTATGATGGAAATAGTTAGACTCGCGCTGTGGTTTAGCAATTTACTGAATTACCTCCGATTGATTGACCATAACTCTCTCAATTTAACTCGTAATTCATTTAAATTAGTTTCATTTCGAAGGAATCGAAGTATAGTTTAAAACGAAAGAAACGGAGATGAAAAACTCCAAGTATTTTGAGAGTTATGATGGAAATAGTTAGACTTGCGCTTTGGTTTAGCAATTTACTGACCTCCCTCCGATTGATTGACCATAACTCACTCAATTTAACTCGTAATTCATTGAAATTAGTTTCATTTTGAAGGAATCAAAGTGTAGTTTAAAACGAAAGAAACGGAGATGAAAAACTCCAAGTATTTTGAGAGTTATGATGAAAATAGTTAAACTCGCGCTTTGGTTTAGCAATTTACTGACCTACCTCCGATTGATTGACAATAACTCTCTCAATTTAACTCTTAATTCATTGAAATTGGTTTCATTTCGAAGGAATCGAAGTGTAGTTTAAAACGAAAGAAACGGAGATGAAAAACTCCAAGTATTTTGAGAGTTATGATGGAAATAGTTAGACTCGCGCTTTGGTTTAGCAATTTACTGACCTACCTCCGATTGATTGACCATAACTCTCTCAATTTAACTCTTAATTCATTGAAATTAATTTCATTTCGAAGGAATCGAAGTGTAGTTTAAAACAAAAGAAACGGAGATGAAAAATTCCAAGTATTTTGAGAGTTATGAAGGAAATAGTTAGACTCGCGCTTTGGTTTAGCAATTTACTGACTTACCTCCGATTGATTGACCATAACTCTCTCAATTTAACTCTTAATTCATTGAAATTAGTTTCATTTCGAAGGAATCGAAGTGTAGTTTAAAACGAAAGAAACGGAGATGAAAAACTCTAAGTATTTTGAGAGTTATGATGGAAATAGTTAGACTCGCGCTTTGGTTTAGCAATTTACTGACCTACCTCCGATTGATTGACCATAACTCTCTCAATTTAACTCTTAATTCATTGAAATTAGTTTAATTTCGAAGGAATCGAAGTGTAGTTTAACACGAAAGAAACAGAGATGATAAACTCCAAGTATTTTGAGAGTTATGATGGAAATAGTTAGACTCGCGCTTTGGTTTAGCAATTTACTGACCTACCTACGATTGATTGACCATAACTCACTCAATTTAACTCGTAATTGTTTGAAATTAGTTTCATTTCGAAGGAATCGAAGTGTAGTTTAAAACGAAAGAAACGGAGATGAAAAACTCCAAGTATTTTGAGAGTTATGATGGAAATAGTTAGACTCGCGCTTTGGTTTAGCAATTCACTGACCTACCTCCGATTGATTGACCATAACTCTCTCAATTTAACTCTTAATTCATTGAAATTAGTTTTATTTCAAAGCAATCGAAGTGTAGTTTAAAACGAAAGAAACGGAGATGAAAAACTCCAAGTATTTTGAGAGTTATGATGGAAATAGTTAGACTCGCGCTGTGGTTTAGCAATTTACTGACCTACCTCCGATTGATTGACCATAACTCTCTCAATTTAACTCGTAATTCATTTAAATTAGTTTCATTTCGAAGGAATCGAAGTGTAGTTTAAAACGAAAGAAACGGAGATGAAAAACTCCAAGTATTTTGAGAGTTATGATGGAAATAGTTAGACTCGGGCTTTGGTTTAGCAATTTACTGACCTCCCTCCGATTGATTGACCATAACTAACTCAATTTAACTCGTAATTCATTGAAATTAGTTTCATTTCGAAGGAATCAAAGTGTAGTTTAAAACAAAAGAAACGGAGATGAAAAACTCCAAGTATTTTGAGAGTTATGATGGAAATAGTTAAACTCGCGCTTTGGTTTAGCAATTTACTGACCTACCTCCGATTGATTGACAATAACTCTCTAAATTTAACTCTTAATTCATTGAAATTAGTTTCATTTCAAAGCAATCGAAGTGTAGTTTAAAACGAAAGAAATGGAGATGAAAAACTCCAAGTATTTTGAGAGTTATGATGGAAATAGTTAGACTCGCGCTGTGGTTTAGCAATTTACTGACCTACCTCCGATTGATTGACCATAACTCTCTCAATTTAACTCATAATTCATTTAAATTAGTTTCATTTCGAAGGAATCGAAGTGTAGTTTAAAACGAAAGAAACGGAGATGAAAAACTCTAACTATTTTGAGAGTTATGATTGAAATAGTTAGACTCGCGCTTTGGTTTAGCAATTTACTGACCTCCCTCGGATTGATTGACCATAACTCACTCAATTTAACTCGTAATTCATTAAAATTAGTTTAATTTCGAAGGAATCGAAGTGTTGTTTAAAACGAAAGAAACGGAGATGAAAAACTCCAAGTATTTTGAGAGTTATGATTGAAATAGTTAGACTCGCGCTTTGGTTTAGCAATTTACAGACCTCCCTCCGATTGATTGACCATAACTCACTCAATTTAACTCGTAATTCATTAAAATTAGTTTAATTTCGAAGGAATCGAAGTGTAGTTTAAAACGAAAGAAACAGAGATGAAAAACTCCAAGTATTTTGAGAGTTATGATGGAAAAGTTAGACTCGCGCTTTGGTTTAGCAATTTACTGACCTACCTCCGATTGATTGACCATAACTCACTCAATTTAACTCGTAATTCATTGAAATTAGTTTCATTTCGAAGGAATCGAAGTGTAGTTTAACACGAAAGAAACGGAGATGATAATCTCCAAGTATTTTGAGAGTTATGATGGAAATAGTTAGACTCGCCCTTTGGTTTAGCAATTTACTGACCTACCTGCGATTGATTGACCATAACTCTCTAAATTTAACTCTTAATTCATTGAAATTAGTTTCATTTCGAAGGAATCGAAGTGTAGTTTAACACGAAAGAAACGGATATGATAAACTCCAAGTATTTTGAGAGTTATGATGGAAATAGTTAGACTCGCGCTTTGGTTTAGCAATTTACTGACCTACCTCCGATTGATTGACCATAACTCTCTCAATTTAACTCATAATTCATTGAAATTAGTTTCATTTCGAAGGAATCGAAGTGTAGTTTAAAACGAAAGAAACGGAGATGAAAAACTCCAAGTATTTTGAGAGTTATGATTGAAATAGTTAGACTCGCGCTTTGGTTTAGCAATTTACTAACCTTCCTCGGATTGATTGACCATAACTCACTCAATTTAACTCGTAATTCATTAAAATTAGTTTAATTTCGAAGGAATCGAAGTGTAGTTTAAAACGAAAGAAACGGAGATGAAAAACTCCAAGTATTTTGAGAGTTATGATTGAAATAGTTAGACTCGCGCTTTGGTTTAGCAATTTACAGACCTCCCTCCGATTGATTGACCATAACTCACTCAATTTAACTCGTAATTCATTAAAATTAGTTTAATTTCGAAGGAATCGAAGTGTAGTTTAAAACGAAAGAAACGGAGATGAAAAACTCCAAGTATTTTGAGAGTTATGATGGAAATAGTTAAACTCGCGCTTTGGTTTAGCAATTTACTGACCTACCTCCGATTGATTGACAATAACTCTCTCAATTTAACTCTTAATTTATTGAAATTAGTTTAATTTCGAAGGAATCGAAGTGTAGTTTAAAACGAAAGAAACGGAGATGAAAAACTCCAAGTATTTTGAGAGTTATGATGGAAATAGTTAGACTCGCGCTTTGGTTTAGCAATTTACTGACCTACCTCCGATTGATTGACCATAACTCTCTCAATTTAACTCTTAACTCATTGAAATTAGTTTCATTTCGAAGGAATCGAAGTGTAGTTTAAAACGAAAGAAACGGAGATGAAAAACTCCAAGTATTTTGAGAGTTATGATGGAAAAAGTTAGACTCGCGCTGTGGTTTAGCAATTTACTGACCTACCTCCGATTGATTGACCATAACTCTCTCAATTTAACTCGTAATTCATTTAAATTAGTTTCATTTCGAAGGAATCGAAGTGTAGTTTAAAACGAAAGAAACGGAGATGAAAAACTCCAAGTATTTTAAGAGTTACGATTGAAATAGTTAGACTCGCGCTTTGGTTTAGCAATTTACAGACCTCCCTCCGATTGATTGACCATAACTCACTCAATTTAACTCGTAATTCATTAAAATTAGTTTAATTTCGAAGGAATCGAAGTGTAGTTTAAAACGAAAGAAACGGATATGAAAAACTCCAAGTATTTTGAGAGTTATGATGGAAATAGTTAAACTCGCGCTTTGGTTTAGCAATTTACTGACCTACCTCCGATTGATTGACAATAACTCTCTCAATTTAACTCTTAATTCATTGAAATTGGTTTCATTTCGAAGGAATCGAAGTGTAGTTTAAAACGAAAGAAACGGAGATGAAAAACTCCAAGTATTTTGAGAGTTATGATGGAAATAGTTAGACTCGGGCTTTGGTTTAGCAATTTACTAACCTACCTCCGATTGATTGACCATAACTCACTAAATTTAACTCGTAATTCATTGAAATTAGTTTTATTTCGAAGGAATCGAAGTGTAGTTTAAAACGAAATAAACGGAGATGAAAATCTCCAAGTATTTTGAGAGTTATGATGGAAATAGTTAGACTCGCGCTTTGGTTTAGCAATTTACTTACTTACCTCCGATTGATTGACCATAACTCTCTCAATTTAACTCTTAACTCATTGAAATTAGTTTAATTTCGAAGGAATCGAAGTGTAGTTTAAAACGAAAGAAACGGAGATGAAAAACTCCAAGTATTTTGAGAGTTATGATGGAAATAGTTAGACTCGCGCTTTGGTTTAGCAATTTACTGACCTACCTCCGATTGATTGACCATAACTCTCTCAATTTAACTCTTAACTCATTGAAATTAGTTTCATTTCGAAGGAATCGAAGTGTAGTTTAAAACGAAAGAAACGGAGATGAAAAACTCCAAGTATTTTGAGAGTTATGATGGAAAAAGTTAGACTCGCGCTGTGGTTTAGCAATTTACTGACCTACCTCCGATTGATTGACCATAACTCTCTCAATTTAACTCGTAATTCATTTAAATTAGTTTCATTTCGAAGGAATCGAAGTGTAGTTTAAAACGAAAGAAACGGAGATGAAAAACTCCAAGTATTTTAAGAGTTACGATTGAAATAGTTAGACTCGCGCTTTGGTTTAGCAATTTATAGACCTCCCTCCGATTGATTGACCATAACTCACTCAATTTAACTCGTAATTCATTAAAATTAGTTTAATTTCGAAGGAATCGAAGTGTAGTTTAAAACGAAAGAAACGGATATGAAAAACTCCAAGTATTTTGAGAGTTATGATGGAAATAGTTAAACTCGCGCTTTGGTTTAGCAATTTACTGACCTACCTCCGATTGATTGACAATAACTCTCTCAATTTAACTCTTAATTCATTGAAATTGGTTTCATTTCGAAGGAATAGAAGTGTAGTTTAAAACGAAAGAAACGGAGATGAAAAACTCCAAGTATTTTGAGAGTTATGATGGAAATAGTTAGACTCGGGCTTTGGTTTAGCAATTTACTAACCTACCTCCGATTGATTGACCATAACTCACTAAATTTAACTCGTAATTCATTGAAATTAGTTTTATTTCGAAGGAATCGAAGTGTAGTTTAAAACGAAATAAACGGAGATGAAAAACTCCAAGTATTTTGAGAGTTATGATGGAAATAGTTAGACTCGCGCTTTGGTTTAGCAATTTACTGACCTACCTCCGATTGATTGACCATAACTCTCTCAATTTAACTCGTAATTCATTAAAATTAGTTTAATTTCGAAGGAATCGAAGTGTAGTTTAAAACGAAAGAAACGGAGATGAAAAACTCCAAGTATTTTGAGAGTTATGATAAAAAAGTTAGACTCGCGCTTTGGTTTAGCAATTTACTGACCTACCTCCGATTGATTGACCATAACTCTCTCAATTTAACTCTTAATTCATTGAAATTAGTTTCATTTCAAAGCAATCGAAGTGTAGTTTAAAACGAAAGAAACGGAGATGAAAAACTCCAAGTATTTTGAGAGTTATGATGGAAATAGTTAGACTCGCGCTGTGGTTTAGCAATTTACTGACCTACCTCCGATTGATTGACCATAACTCTCTCAATTTAACTCTTAATTCATTGAAATTAGTTTCATTTCGAAGGAATCGAAGTGTAGTTTAACACGAAAGAAACATAGATGATAAACTCCAAGTATTTTGAGAGTTATGATGGAAATAGTTAGACTCGCGCTTTGGTTTAGCAATTTACTGACCTACCTCCGATTGATTGACCATAACTCTCTCAATTTAACTCTTAATTCATTGAAATTAGTTTCATTTCGAAGGAATCGTAGTGTAGTTTAAAACGAAAGAAACGGAGATGAAAAACTCCAAGTATTTTGAGAGTTATGATGGAAATAGTTAGACTCGCGCTTTGGTTTAGCAATTTACTGACCTACCTCCAATTGATTGACCATAACTCTCTCAATTTAACTCTTAATTCATTGAAATTAATTTCATTTCGAAGGAATCGAAGTGTAGTTTAAAACGAAAGAAACGGAGATGAAAAATTCCAAGTATTTTGAGAGTTATGAAGGAAATAGTTAGACTCGCGCTTTGGTTTAGCAATTTACTGACCTACCTCCGATTGATTGACCATAACTCTCTCAATTTAACTCTTAATTCATTGAAATTAGTTTCATTTCGAAGGAATCGAAGTGTAGTTTAAAACGAAAGAAACGGAGATGAAAAACTCTAAGTATTTTGAGAGTTATGATGGAAATAGTTAGACTCGCGCTTTGGTTTAGCAATTTACTGACCTACCTCCGATTGATTGACCATAACTCTCTCAATTTAACTCTTAATTCATTGAAATTAGTTTAATTTCGAAGGAATCGAAGTGTAGTTTAACACGAAAGAAACAGAGATGATAAACTCCAAGTATTTTGAGAGTTATGATGGAAATAGTTAGACTCGCGCTTTGGTTTAGCAATTTACTGACCTACCTACGATTGATTGACCATAACTCACTCAATTTAACTCGTAATTGTTTGAAATTAGTTTCATTTCGAAGGAATCGAAGTGTAGTTTAAAACGAAAGAAACGGAGATGAAAAACTCCAAGTATTTTGAGAGTTATGATGGAAATAGTTAGACTCGCGCTTTGGTTTAGCAATTCACTGACCTACCTCCGATTGATTGACCATAACTCTCTCAATTTAACTCTTAATTCATTGAAATTAGTTTTATTTCAAAGCAATCGAAGTGTAGTTTAAAACGAAAGAAACGGAGATGAAAAACTCCAAGTATTTTGAGAGTTATGATGGAAATAGTTAGACTCGCGCTGTGGTTTAGCAATTTACTGACCTACCTCCGATTGATTGACCATAACTCTCTCAATTTAACTCGTAATTCATTTAAATTAGTTTCATTTCGAAGGAATCGAAGTGTAGTTTAAAACGAAAGAAACGGAGATGAAAAACTCCAAGTATTTTGAGAGTTATGATGGAAATAGTTAGACTCGGGCTTTGGTTTAGCAATTTACTGACCTCCCTCCGATTGATTGACCATAACTAACTCAATTTAACTCGTAATTCATTGAAATTAGTTTCATTTCGAAGGAATCAAAGTGTAGTTTAAAACAAAAGAAACGGAGATGAAAAACTCCAAGTATTTTGAGAGTTATGATGGAAATAGTTAAACTCGCGCTTTGGTTTAGCAATTTACTGACCTACCTCCGATTGATTGACAATAACTCTCTCAATTTAACTCTTAATTCATTGAAATTAGTTTCATTTCAAAGCAATCGAAGTGTAGTTTAAAACGAAAGAAACGGAGATGAAAAACTCCAAGTATTTTGAGAGTTATGATGGAAATAGTTAGACTCGCGCTGTGGTTTAGCAATTTACTGACCTACCTCCGATTGATTGACCATAACTCTCTCAATTTAACTCATAATTCATTTAAATTAGTTTCATTTCGAAGGAATCGAAGTGTAGTTTAAAACGAAAGAAACGGAGATGAAAAACTCTAACTATTTTGAGAGTTATGATTGAAATAGTTAGACTCGCGCTTTGGTTTAGCAATTTACTGACCTCCCTCGGATTGATTGACCATAACTCACTCAATTTAACTCGTAATTCATTAAAATTAGTTTAATTTCGAAGGAATCGAAGTGTTGTTTAAAACGAAAGAAACGGAGATGAAAAACTCCAAGTATTTTGAGAGTTATGATTGAAATAGTTAGACTCGCGCTTTGGTTTAGCAATTTACAGACCTCCCTCCGATTGATTGACCATAACTCACTCAATTTAACTCGTAATTCATTAAAATTAGTTTAATTTCGAAGGAGTCGAAGTGTAGTTTAAAACGAAAGAAACAGAGATGAAAAACTCCAAGTATTTTGAGAGTTATGATGGAAAAGTTAGACTCGCGCTTTGGTTTAGCAATTTACTGACCTACCTCCAATTGATTGACCATAACTCTCTCAATTTAACTCTTAATTAATTGAAATTAGTTTCATTTCGAAGGAATCGAAGTGTAGTTTAAAACGAAAGAAACGGAGATGAAAAATTCCAAGTATTTTGAGAGTTATGATGGAAATAGTTAGACTCGCGCTTTGGTTTAGCAATTTACTGACTTACCTCCGATTGATTGACCATAACTCTCTCAATTTAACTCGTAATTCATTTAAATTAGTTTCATTTCAAAGCAATCGAAGTGTAGTTTAAAACGAAAGAAACGGAGATGAAAAACTCCAAGTATTTTGAGAGTTATGATGGAAATAGTTAGACTCGCGCTGTGGTTTAGCAATTTACTGACCTACCTCCGATTGATTGACCATAACTCTCTCAATTTAACTCATAATTCATTTAAATTAGTTTCATTTCGAAGGAATCGAAGTGTAGTTTAAAACGAAAGAAACGGAGATGAAAAACTCTAACTATTTTGAGAGTTATGATTGAAATAGTTAGACTCGCGCTTTGGTTTAGCAATTTACTGACCTCCCTCGGATTGATTGACCATAACTCACTCAATTTAACTCGTAATTCATTAAAATTAGTTTAATTTCGAAGGAATCGAAGTGTTGTTTAAAACGAAAGAAACGGAGATGAAAAACTCCAAGTATTTTGAGAGTTATGATTGAAATAGTTAGACTCGCGCTTTGGTTTAGCAATTTACAGACCTCCCTCCGATTGATTGACCATAACTCACTCAATTTAACTCGTAATTCATTAAAATTAGTTTAATTTCGAAGGAATCGAAGTGTAGTTTAAAACGAAAGAAACAGAGATGAAAAACTCCAAGTATTTTGAGAGTTATGATGGAAAAGTTAGACTCGCGCTTTGGTTTAGCAATTTACTGACCTACCTCCGATTGATTGACCATAACTCTCTCAATTTAACTCTTAATTAATTGAAATTAGTTTCATTTCGAAGGAATCGAAGTGTAGTTTAAAACGAAAGAAACGGAGATGAAAAATTCCAAGTATTTTGAGAGTTATGATGGAAATAGTTAGACTCGCGCTTTGGTTTAGCAATTTACTGACCTACCTCCGATTGATTGACCATAACTCTCTCAATTTAACTCTTAATTCATTGAAATTAGTTTCATTTCGAAGGAATCGAAGTGTAGTTTAAAACAAAAGAAACGGAGATGAAAAACTCCAAGTATTTTGAGAGTTATGATGGAAATAGTTAGACTCGCGCTTTGGTTTAGCAATTTACTGACCTACCTCCGATTGATTGACCATAACTCTCTCAATTTAACTCTTAACTCATTGAAATTAGTTTCATTTCGAAGGAATCGAAGTGTAGTTTAAAACGAAAGAAACGGAGATGAAAAACTCCAAGTATTTTGAGAGTTATGATGGAAATAGTTAAACTCGCGCTTTGGTTTAGCAATTTACTGACCTACCTCCGATTGATTGACAATAACTCTCTCAATTTAACTCTTAATTCATTGAAATTGGTTTCATTTCGAAGGAATCGAAGTGTAGTTTAAAACGAAAGAAACGGAGATGAAAAACTCCAAGTATTTTGAGAGTTATGATGGAAATAGTTAGACTCGGGCTTTGGTTTAGCAATTTACTAACCTACCTCCGATTGATTGACCATAACTCACTAAATTTAACTCGTAATTCATTGAAATTAGTTTTATTTCGAAGGAATCGAAGTGTAATTTAAAACGAAATAAACGGAGATGAAAAACTCCAAGTATTTTGAGAGTTATGATGGAAATAGTTAGACTCGCGCTTTGGTTTAGCAATTTACTGACCTACCTCCGATTGATTGACCATAACTCTCTCAATTTAACTCGTAATTCATTAAAATTAGTTTAATTTCGAAGGAATCGAAGTGTAGTTTAAAACGAAAGAAACGGAGATGAAAAACTCCAAGTATTTTGAGAGTTATGATGGAAAAGTTAGACTCGCGCTTTGGTTTAGCAATTTACTGACCTACCTCCGATTGATTGACCATAACTCTCTCAATTTAACTCTTAATTAATTGAAATTAGTTTCATTTCGAAGGAATCGAAGTGTAGTTTAAAACGAAAGAAACGGAGATGAAAAACTCCAAGTATTTTGAGAGTTATGATGGAAATAGTTAGACTCGCGCTTTGGTTTAGCAATTTACTGACCTACCTCCGATTGATTGACCATAACACTCTCAATTTAACTCTTAATTCATTGAAATTAGTTTCATTTCGAAGGAATCGAAGTGTAGTTTAAAACGAAAGAAACGGAGATGAAAAACTCCAAGTATTTTGAGAGTTATGATTGAAATAGTTAGACTCGCGCTTTGGTTTAGCAATTTACAGACCTCCCTCCGATTGATTGACCATAACTCACTCAATTTAACTCGTAATTCATTAAAATTAGTTTAATTTCGAAGGAATCGAAGTGTAGTTTAAAACGAAAGAAACGGAGATGAAAAACTCCAAGTATTTTGAGAGTTATGATTGAAATAGTTAGACTCGCGCTTTGGTTTAGCAATTTACTGACCTCCCTCGGATTGATTGACCATAACTCACTCAATTTAACTCGTAATTCATTAAAATTAGTTTAATTTCGAAGGAATCGAAGTGTAGTTTAAAACGAAAGAAACGGAGATGAAAAACTCCAAGTATTTTGAGAGTTATGATTGAAATAATTAGACTCGCGCTTTGGTTTAGCAATTTACAGACCTCCCTCCGATTGATTGACCATAACTCACTCAATTTAACTCGTAATTCATTAAAATTAGTTTAATTTCGAAGGAATCGAAGTGTAGTTTAAAACGAAAGAAACGGAGATGAAAAACTCCAAGTATTTTGAGAGTTATGATGGAAAAGTTAGACTCGCGCTTTGGTTTAGCAATTTACTGACCTACCTCCGATTGATTGACCATAACTCTCTCAATTTAACTCTTAATTAATTGAAATTAGTTTCATTTCGAAGGAATCGAAGTGTAGTTTAAAACGAAAGAAACGGAGATGAAAAACTCCAAGTATTTTGAGAGTTATGATGGAAATAGTTAGACTCGCGCTTTGGTTTAGCAATTTACTGACCTACCTCCGATTGATTGACCATAACTCTCTCAATTTAACTCTTAATTCATTGAAATTAATTTCATTTCGAAGGAATCGAAGTGTATTTTAAAACAAAAGAAACGGAGATGAAAAACTCCAAGTATTTTGAGAGTTATGATGGAAATAGTTAGACTCGCGCTTTGGTTTAGCAATTTACTGACATACCTCCGATTGATTTACCATAACTCACTCAATTTAACTCGTAATTCATTGAAATTAGTTTCATTTCGAAGGAATCGAAGTGTAGTTTAACACGAAAGAAACGGAGATGATAATCTCCAAGTATTTTGAGAGTTATGATGGAAATAGTTAGACTCGCCCTTTGGTTTAGCAATTTACTGACCTACCTCCGATTGATTGACCATAACTCTCTAAATTTAACTCTTAATTCATTGAAATTAGTTTCATTTCGAAGGAATCGAAGTGTAGTTTAACACGAAAGAAACGGATATGATAAACTCCAAGTATTTTGAGAGTTATGATGGAAATAGTTAGACTCGCGCTTTGGTTTAGCAATTTACTGACTTACCTCCGATTGATTGACCATAACTCTCTCAATTTAACTCATAATTCATTGAAATTAGTTTCATTTCGAAGGAATCGAAGTGTAGTTTAAAACGAAAGAAACGGAGATGAAAAACTCCAAGTATTTTGAGAGTTATGATTGAAATAGTTAGACTCGCGCTTTGGTTTAGCAATTTACTGACCTTCCTCGGATTGATTGACCATAACTCACTCAATTTAACTCGTAATTCATTAAAATTAGTTTAATTTCGAAGGAATCGAAGTGTAGTTTAAAACGAAAGAAACGGAGATGAAAAACTCCAAGTATTTTGAGAGTTATGATTGAAATAGTTAGACTCGCGCTTTGGTTTAGCAATTTACAGACCTCCCTCCGATTGATTGACCATAACTCACTCAATTTAACTCGTAATTCATTAAAATTAGTTTAATTTCGAAGGAATCGAAGTGTAGTTTAAAACGAAAGAAACGGAGATGAAAAACTCCAAGTATTTTGAGAGTTATGATGGAAATAGTTAAACTCGCGCTTTGGTTTAGCAATTTACTGACCTACCTCCGATTGATTGACAATAACTCTCTCAATTTAACTCTTAATTTATTGAAATTAGTTTAATTTCGAAGGAATCGAAGTGTAGTTTAAAACGAAAGAAACGGAGATGAAAAACTCCAAGTATTTTGAGAGTTATGATGGAAATAGTTAAACTCGCGCTTTGGTTTAGCAATTTACTGACCTACCTCCGATTGATTGACAATAACTCTCTCAATTTAACTCTTAACTCATTGAAATTAGTTTCATTTCGAAGGAATCGAAGTGTAGTTTAAAACGAAAGAAACGGAGATAAAAAACTCCAAGTATTTTGAGAGTTATGATGGAAAAAGTTAGACTCGCGCTGTGGTTTAGCAATTTACTGACCTACCTCCGATTGATTGACCATAACTCTCTCAATTTAACTCGTAATTCATTTAAATTAGTTTCATTTCGAAGGAATCGAAGTGTAGTTTAAAACGAAAGAAACGGAGATGAAAAACTCCAAGTATTTTAAGAGTTACGATTGAAATAGTTAGACTCGCGCTTTGGTTTAGCAATTTACAGACCTCCCTCCGATTGATTGACCATAACTCACTCAATTTAACTCGTAATTCATTAAAATTAGTTTAATTTCGAAGGAATCGAAGTGTAGTTTAAAACGAAAGAAACGGATATGAAAAACTCCAAGTATTTTGAGAGTTATGATGGAAATAGTTAAACTCGCGCTTTGGTTTAGCAATTTACTGACCTACCTCCGATTGATTGACAATAACTCTCTCAATTTAACTCTTAATTCATTGAAATTGGTTTCATTTCGAAGGAATCGAAGTGTAGTTTAAAACGAAAGAAACGGAGATGAAAAACTCCAAGTATTTTGAGAGTTATGATGGAAATAGTTAGACTCGGGCTTTGGTTTAGCAATTTACTAACCTACCTCCGATTGATTGACCATAACTCACTAAATTTAACTCGTAATTCATTGAAATTAGTTTTATTTCGAAGGAATCGAAGTGTAGTTTAAAACGAAATAAACGGAGATGAAAATCTCCAAGTATTTTGAGAGTTATGATGGAAATAGTTAGACTCGCGCTTTGGTTTAGCAATTTACTTACCTACCTCCGATTGATTGACCATAACTCTCTCAATTTAACTCTTAACTAATTGAAATTAGTTTAATTTCGAAGGAATCGAAGTGTAGTTTAAAACGAAAGAAACGGAGATGAAAAACTCCAAGTATTTTGAGAGTTATGATGGAAATAGTTAGACTCGCGCTTTGGTGTAGCAATTTACTGACCTACCTTCGATTGATTGACCATAACTCTCTCAATTTAACTCTTAATTCATTGAAATTAATTTCATTTCGAAGGAATCGAAGTGTAGTTTAAAACGAAAGAAACGGAGATGAAAAATTCCAAGTATTTTGAGAGTTATGAAGGAAATAGTTAGACTCGCGCTTTGGTTTAGCAATTTACTGATCTACCTCCGATTGATTGACCATAACTCTCTCAATTTAACTCTTAATTCATTGAAATTAGTTTCATTTCGAAGGAATCGAAGTGTAGTTTAAAACGAAAGAAACGGAGATGAAAAACTCCAAGTATTTTAAGAGTTACGATTGAAATAGTTAGACTCGCGCTTTGGTTTAGCAATTTACAGACCTCCCTCCGATTGATTGACCATAACTCACTCAATTTAACTCGTAATTCATTAAAATTAGTTTAATTTCGAAGGAATCGAAGTGTAGTTTAAAACGAAAGAAACGGATATGAAAAACTCCAAGTATTTTGAGAGTTATGATGGAAATAGTTAAACTCGCGCTTTGGTTTAGCAATTTACTGACCTACCTCCGATTGATTGACAATAACTCTCTCAATTTAACTCTTAATTCATTGAAATTGGTTTCATTTCGAAGGAATAGAAGTGTAGTTTAAAACGAAAGAAACGGAGATGAAAAACTCCAAGTATTTTGAGAGTTATGATGGAAATAGTTAGACTCGGGCTTTGGTTTAGCAATTTACTAACCTACCTCCGATTGATTGACCATAACTCACTAAATTTAACTCGTAATTCATTGAAATTAGTTTTATTTCGAAGGAATCGAAGTGTAGTTTAAAACGAAATAAACGGAGATGAAAAACTCCAAGTATTTTGAGAGTTATGATGGAAATAGTTAGACTCGCGCTTTGGTTTAGCAATTTACTGACCTACCTCCGATTGATTGACCATAACACTCTCAATTTAACTCTTAATTCATTGAAATTAGTTTAATTTCAAAGGAATCGAAGTGTAGTTTAAAACGAAAGAAACGGAGATGAAAAACTCCAAGTATTTTGAGAGTTATGATTGAAATAGTTAGACTCGCGCTTTGGTTTAGCAATTTACAGACCTCCCTCCGATTGATTGACCATAACTCACTCAATTTAACTCGTAATTCATTAAAATTAGTTTAATTTCGAAGGAATCGAAGTGTAGTTTAAAACGAAAGAAACGGAGATGAAAAACTCCAAGTATTTTGAGAGTTATGATTGAAATAGTTAGACTCGCGCTTTGGTTTAGCAATTTACTGACCTCCCTCGGATTGATTGACCATAACTCACTCAATTTAACTCGTAATTCATTAAAATTAGTTTAATTTCGAAGGAATCGAAGTGTAGTTTAAAACGAAAGAAACGGAGATGAAAAACTCCAAGTATTTTGAGAGTTATGATTGAAATAATTAGACTCGCGCTTTGGTTTAGCAATTTACAGACCTCCCTCCGATTGATTGACCATAACTCACTCAATTTAACTCGTAATTCATTAAAATTAGTTTAATTTCGAAGGAATCGAAGTGTAGTTTAAAACGAAAGAAACGGAGATGAAAAACTCCAAGTATTTTGAGAGTTATGATGGAAAAGTTAGACTCGCGCTTTGGTTTAGCAATTTACTGACCTACCTCCGATTGATTGACCATAACTCTCTCAATTTAACTCTTAATTCATTGAAATTAATTTCATTTCGAAGGAATCGAAGTGTATTTTAAAACAAAAGAAACGGAGATGAAAAACTCCAAGTATTTTGAGAGTTATGATGGAAATAGTTAGACTCGCGCTTTGGTTTAGCAATTTACTGACATACCTCCGATTGATTTACCATAACTCACTCAATTTAACTCGTAATTCATTGAAATTAGTTTCATTTCGAAGGAATCGAAGTGTAGTTTAACACGAAAGAAACGGAGATGATAATCTCCAAGTATTTTGAGAGTTATGATGGAAATAGTTAGACTCGCCCTTTGGTTTAGCAATTTACTGACCTACCTCCGATTGATTGACCATAACTCTCTAAATTTAACTCTTAATTCATTGAAATTAGTTTCATTTCGAAGGAATCGAAGTGTAGTTTAACACGAAAGAAACGGATATGATAAACTCCAAGTATTTTGAGAGTTATGATGGAAATAGTTAGACTCGCGCTTTGGTTTAGCAATTTACTGACTTACCTCCGATTGATTGACCATAACTCTCTCAATTTAACTCATAATTCATTGAAATTAGTTTCATTTCGAAGGAATCGAAGTGTAGTTTAAAACGAAAGAAACGGAGATGAAAAACTCCAAGTATTTTGAGAGTTATGATTGAAATAGTTAGACTCGCGCTTTGGTTTAGCAATTTACTGACCTTCCTCGGATTGATTGACCATAACTCACTCAATTTAACTCGTAATTCATTAAAATTAGTTTAATTTCGAAGGAATCGAAGTGTAGTTTAAAACGAAAGAAACGGAGATGAAAAACTCCAAGTATTTTGAGAGTTATGATTGAAATAGTTAGACTCGCGCTTTGGTTTAGCAATTTACAGACCTCCCTCCGATTGATTGACCATAACTCACTCAATTTAACTCGTAATTCATTAAAATTAGTTTAATTTCGAAGGAATCGAAGTGTAGTTTAAAACGAAAGAAACGGAGATGAAAAACTCCAAGTATTTTGAGAGTTATGATGGAAATAGTTAAACTCGCGCTTTGGTTTAGCAATTTACTGACCTACCTCCGATTGATTGACAATAACTCTCTCAATTTAACTCTTAATTTATTGAAATTAGTTTAATTTCGAAGGAATCGAAGTGTAGTTTAAAACGAAAGAAACGGAGATGAAAAACTCCAAGTATTTTGAGAGTTATGATGGAAATAGTTAAACTCGCGCTTTGGTTTAGCAATTTACTGACCTACCTCCGATTGATTGACAATAACTCTCTCAATTTAACTCTTAACTCATTGAAATTAGTTTCATTTCGAAGGAATCGAAGTGTAGTTTAAAACGAAAGAAACGTAGATAAAAAAACTCTAAGTATTTTGAGAGTTATGATGGAAAAAGTTAGACTCGCGCTGTGGTTTAGCAATTTACTGACCTACCTCCGATTGATTGACCATAACTCTCTCAATTTAACTCGTAATTCATTTAAATTAGTTTCATTTCGAAGGAATCGAAGTGTAGTTTAAAACGAAAGAAACGGAGATGAAAAACTCCAAGTATTTTAAGAGTTACGATTGAAATAGTTAGACTCGCGCTTTGGTTTAGCAATTTACAGACCTCCCTCCGATTGATTGACCATAACTCACTCAATTTAACTCGTAATTCATTAAAATTAGTTTAATTTCGAAGGAATCGAAGTGTAGTTTAAAACGAAAGAAACGGATATGAAAAACTCCAAGTATTTTGAGAGTTATGATGGAAATAGTTAAACTCGCGCTTTGGTTTAGCAATTTACTGACCTACCTCCGATTGATTGACAATAACTCTCTCAATTTAACTCTTAATTCATTGAAATTGGTTTCATTTCGAAGGAATCGAAGTGTAGTTTAAAACGAAAGAAACGGAGATGAAAAACTCCAAGTATTTTGAGAGTTATGATGGAAATAGTTAGACTCGGGCTTTGGTTTAGCAATTTACTAACCTACCTCCGATTGATTGACCATAACTCACTAAATTTAACTCGTAATTCATTGAAATTAGTTTTATTTCGAAGGAATCGAAGTGTAGTTTAAAACGAAATAAACGGAGATGAAAATCTCCAAGTATTTTGAGAGTTATGATGGAAATAGTTAGACTCGCGCTTTGGTTTAGCAATTTACTTACCTACCTCCGATTGATTGACCATAACTCTCTCAATTTAACTCTTAACTCATTGAAATTAGTTTAATTTCGAAGGAATCGAAGTGTAGTTTAAAACGAAAGAAACGGAGATGAAAAACTCCAAGTATTTTGAGAGTTATGATGGAAATAGTTAGACTCGCGCTTTGGTTTAGCAATTTACTGACCTACCTCCGATTGATTGACCATAACTCTCTCAATTTAACTCTTAACTCATTGAAATTAGTTTCATTTCGAAGGAATCGAAGTGTAGTTTAAAACGAAAGAAACGGAGATGAAAAACTCCAAGTATTTTGAGAGTTATGATGGAAAAAGTTAGACTCGCGCTGTGGTTTAGCAATTTACTGACCTACCTCCGATTGATTGACCATAACTCTCTCAATTTAACTCGTAATTCATTTAAATTAGTTTCATTTCGAAGGAATCGAAGTGTAGTTTAAAACGAAAGAAACGGAGATGAAAAACTCCAAGTATTTTAAGAGTTACGATTGAAATAGTTAGACTCGCGCTTTGGTTTAGCAATTTACAGACCTCCCTCCGATTGATTGACCATAACTCACTCAATTTAACTCGTAATTCATTAAAATTAGTTTAATTTCGAAGGAATCGAAGTGTAGTTTAAAACGAAAGAAACGGATATGAAAAACTCCAAGTATTTTGAGAGTTATGATGGAAATAGTTAAACTCGCGCTTTGGTTTAGCAATTTACTGACCTACCTCCGATTGATTGACAATAACTCTCTCAATTTAACTCTTAATTCATTGAAATTGGTTTCATTTCGAAGGAATAGAAGTGTAGTTTAAAACGAAAGAAACGGAGATGAAAAACTCCAAGTATTTTGAGAGTTATGATGGAAATAGTTAGACTCGGGCTTTGGTTTAGCAATTTACTAACCTACCTCCGATTGATTGACCATAACTCACTAAATTTAACTCGTAATTCATTGAAATTAGTTTTATTTCGAAGGAATCGAAGTGTAGTTTAAAACGAAATAAACGGAGATGAAAAACTCCAAGTATTTTGAGAGTTATGATGGAAATAGTTAGACTCGCGCTTTGGTTTAGCAATTTACTGACCTACCTCCGATTGATTGACCATAACTCTCTCAATTTAACTCGTAATTCATTAAAATTAGTTTAATTTCGAAGGAATCGAAGTGTAGTTTAAAACGAAAGAAACGGAGATGAAAAACTCCAAGTATTTTGAGAGTTATGATAAAAAAGTTAGACTCGCGCTTTGGTTTATCAATTTACTGACCTACCTCCGATTGATTGACCATAACTCTCTCAATTTAACTCTTAATTCATTGAAATTAGTTTCATTTCAAAGCAATCGAAGTGTAGTTTAAAACGAAAGAAACGGAGATGAAAAACTCCAAGTATTTTGAGAGTTATGATGGAAATAGTTAGACTCGCGCTGTGGTTTAGCAATTTACTGATCTACCTCCGATTGATTGACCATAACTCTCTCAATTTAACTCTTAATTCATTGAAATTAGTTTCATTTCGAAAGAATCGAAGTGTAGTTTAACACGAAAGAAACATAGATGATAAACTCCAAGTATTTTGAGAGTTATGATGGAAATAGTTAGACTCGCGCTTTGGTTTAGCAATTTACTGACCTACCTCCGATTGATTGACCATAACTCTCTCAATTTAACTCTTAATTCATTGAAATTAATTTCATTTCGAAGGAATCGAAGTGTAGTTTAAAACGAAAGAAACGGAGATGAAAAATTCCAAGTATTTTGAGAGTTATGAAGGAAATAGTTAGACTCGCGCTTTGGTTTAGCAATTTACTGATCTACCTCCGATTGATTGACCATAACTCTCTCAATTTAACTCTTAATTCATTGAAATTAGTTTCATTTCGAAGGAATCGTAGTGTAGTTTAAAACGAAAGAAACGGAGATGAAAAACTCCAAGTATTTTGAGAGTTATGATGGAAATAGTTAGACTCGCGCTTTGGTTTAGCAATTTACTGACCTACCTCCGATTGATTGACCATAACTCTCTCAATTTAACTCTTAATTCATTGAAATTAATTTCATTTCGAAGGAATCGAAGTGTAGTTTAAAACGAAAGAAACGGAGATGAAAAATTCCAAGTATTTTGAGAGTTATGAAGGAAATAGTTAGACTCGCGCTTTGGTTTAGCAATTTACTGACCTACCTCCGATTGATTGACCATAACTCTCTCAATTTAACTCTTAATTCATTGAAATTAGTTTCATTTCGAAGGAATCGAAGTGTAGTTTAAAACGAAAGAAACGGAGATGAAAAACTCCAAGTATTTTGAGAGTTATGATGGAAATAGTTAGACTCGCGCTTTGGTTTAGCAATTTACTGACCTACCTCCGATTGATTGACCATAACTCTCTCAATTTAACTCTTAATTCATTGAAATTAGTTTAATTTCGAAGGAATCGAAGTGTAGTTTAACACGAAAGAAACAGAGATGATAAACTCCAAGTATTTTGAGAGTTATGATGGAAATAGTTAGACTCGCACTTTGGTTTAGCAATTTACTGACCTACCTACGATTGATTGACCATAACTCACTCAATTTAACTCGTAATTGTTTGAAATTAGTTTCATTTCGAAGGAATCGAAGTGTAGTTTAAAACGAAAGAAACGGAGATGAAAAACTCCAAGTATTTTGAGAGTTATGATGGAAATAGTTAGACTCGCGCTTTGGTTTAGCAATTCACTGACCTACCTCCGATTGATTGACCATAACTCTCTCAATTTAACTCTTAATTCATTGAAATTAGTTTTATTTCAAAGCAATCGAAGTGTAGTTTAAAACGAAAGAAACGGAGATGAAAAACTCCAAGTATTTTGAGAGTTATGATGGAAATAGTTAGACTCGCGCTGTGGTTTAGCAATTTACTGACCTACCTCCGATTGATTGACCATAACTCTCTCAATTTAACTCGTAATTCATTTAAATTAGTTTCATTTCGAAGGAATCGAAGTGTAGTTTAAAACGAAAGAAACGGAGATGAAAAACTCCAAGTATTTTGAGAGTTATGATGGAAATAGTTAGACTCGGGCTTTGGTTTAGCAATTTACTGACCTCCCTCCGATTGATTGACCATAACTAACTCAATTTAACTCGTAATTCATTGAAATTAGTTTCATTTCGAAGGAATCAAAGTGTAGTTTAAAACGAAAGAAACGGAGATGAAAAACTCCAAGTATTTTGAGAGTTATGATGGAAATAGTTAAACTCGCGCTTTGGTTTAGCAATTTACTAACCTACCTCCGATTGATTGACAATAACTCTCTCAATTTAACTCTTAATTCATTGAAATTAGTTTCATTTCAAAGCAATCGAATTGTAGTTTAAAACGAAAGAAACGGAGATGAAAAACTCCAAGTATTTTGAGAGTTATGATGGAAATAGTTAGACTCGCGCTGTGGTTTAGCAATTTACTGACCTACCTCCGATTGATTGACCATAACTCTCTCAATTTAACTCATAATTCATTTAAATTAGTTTCATTTCGAAGGAATCGAAGTGTAGTTTAAAACGAAAGAAACGGAGATGAAAAACTCCAAGTATTTTGAGAGTTATGATGGAAATAGTTAAACTCGCGCTTTGGTTTAGCAATTTACTGACCTACCTCCGATTGATTGACAATAACTCTCTCAATTTAACTCTTAATTCATTGAAATTGGTTTCATTTCGAAGGAATCAAAGTGTAGTTTAAAACGAAAGAAACGGAGCTGAAAAACTCCAAGTATTTTGAGAGTTATGATGGAAATAGTTAGACTCGCCCTTTGGTTTAGCAATTTACTGACCTACCTCCGATTGATTGACCATAACTCACTCAATTTAACTCGTAATTGTTTGAAATTAGTTTCATTTCGAAAGAATCGAAGTGTAGTTTAAAACGAAAGAAACGGAGATGAAAAACTCCAAGTATTTTGAGAGTTATGATGGAAATAGTTAGACTCGCACTTTGGTTTAGCAATTTACTGACCTACCTCCGATTGATTGACCATAACTCTCTCAATTTAACTCTTAATTCATTGAAATTAATTTCATTTCGAAGGAATCGAAGTGTAGTTTAAAACGAAAGAAACGGAGATGAAAAATTCCAAGTATTTTGAGAGTTATGAAGGAAATAGTTAGACTCGCGCTTTGGTTTAGCAATTTACTGACCTACCTCCGATTGATTGACCATAACTCTCTCAATTTAACTCTTAATTCATTGAAATTAGTTTCATTTCGAAGGAATCGAAGTGTAGTTTAAAACGAAAGAAACGGAGATGAAAAACTCCAAGTATTTTGAGAGTTATGATGGAAATAGTTAGACTCGCGCTTTGGTTTAGCAATTTACTGACCTACCTCCGATTGATTGACCATAACTCTCTCAATTTAACTCTTAATTCATTGAAATTAGTTTCATTTCGAAGGAATCGAAGTGTAGTTTAACACGAAAGAAACAGAGATGATAAACTCCAAGTATTTTGAGAGTTATGATGGAAATAGTTAGACTCGCGCTTTGGTTTAGCAATTTACTGACCTACCTCCGATTGATTCACCATAACTCTCTCAATTTAACTCTTAATTCATTGAAATTGGTTTCATTTCGAAGGAATCAAAGTGTAGTTTAAAACGAAAGAAACGGAGCTGAAAAACTCCAAGTATTTTGAGAGTTATGATGGAAATAGTTAGACTCATCTTTGGTTTAGCAATTTACTGACCTACCTCCGATTGATTAACCATAACTCACTCAATTTAACTCGTAATTGTTTGAAATTAGTTTCATTTCGAAAGAATCGAAGTGTAGTTTAAAACGAAAGAAACGGAGATGAAAAACTCCAAGTATTTTGAGAGTTATGATGGAAATAGTTAGACTCGCGCTTTGGTTTAGCAATTTACTGACCTACCTCCGATTGATTGACCATAACTCTCTCAATTTAACTCTTAATTCATTGAAATTAATTTCATTTCGAAGGAATCGAAGTGTAGTTTAAAACGAAAGAAACGGAGATGAAAAATTCCAAGTATTTTGAGAGTTATGAAGGAAATAGTTAGACTCGCGCTTTGGTTTAGCAATTTACTGACCTACCTCCGATTGATTGACCATAACTCTCTCAATTTAACTCTTAATTCATTGAAATTAGTTTCATTTCGAAGGAATCGAAGTGTAGTTTAACACGAAAGAAACAGAGATGATAAACTCCAAGTATTTTGAGAGTTATGATGGAAATAGTTAGACTCGCGCTTTGGTTTAGCAATTTACTGACCTACCTCCGATTGATTCACCATAACTCTCTCAATTTAACTCTTAATTCATTAAAATTAATTTCATTTCGAAGGAATCGAAGTGTAGTTTAAAACGAAAGAAACGGAGATGAAAAATTCCAAGTATTTTGAGAGTTATGAAGGAAATAGTTAGACTCGCGCTTTGGTTTAGCAATTTACTGACCTACCTCCGATTGATTGACCATAACTCTCTCAATTTAACTCTTAATTCATTGAAATTAGTTTCATTTCGAAGGAATCGAAGTGTAGTTTAAAACGAAAGAAACGGAGATGAAAAACTCCAAGTATTTTGAGAGTTATGATGGAAATAGTTAGACTCGCGCTTTGGTTTAGCAATTTACTGACCTACCTCCGATTGATTGACCATAACTCTCTCAATTTAACTCTTAATTCATTGAAATTAATTTCATTTCGAAGGAATCGAAGTGTAGTTTAAAACGAAAGAAACGGAGATGAAAAATTCCAAGTATTTTGAGAGTTATGAAGGAAATAGTTAGACTCGCGCTTTGGTTTAGCAATTTACTGACCTACCTCCGATTGATTGACCATAACTCTCTCAATTTAACTCTTAATTCATTGAAATTAGTTTCATTTCGAAGGAATCGAAGTGTAGTTTAAAACGAAAGAAACGAAGATGAAAAACTCCAAGTATTTTGATAGTTATGATGGAAATAGTTAGACTCGCGCTTTGGTTTAGCAATTTACTGACCTACCTCCGATTGATTGACCATAACTCTCCCAATTTAACTCTTAATTCATTGAAATTAGTTTCAATTCGAAGGAATCGAAGTGTAGTTTAACACGAAAGAAACAGAGATGATAAACTCCAAGTATTTTGAGAGTTATGATGGAAATAGTTAGACTCGCCCTTTGGTTTAGCAATTTACTGACCTACCTACGATTGATTGACCATAACTCACTCAATTTAACTCGTAATTGTTTGAAATTAGTTTCATTTCAAAGGAATCGAAGTGTAGTTTAAAACGAAAGAAACGGAGATGAAAAACTCCAAGTATTTTGAGAGTTATGATGGAAATAGTTAGACTCGCGCTTTGGTTTAGCAATTCACTGACCTACCTCCGATTGATTGACCATAACTCTCCAAATTTAACTCTTAATTCATTGAAATTAGTTTCATTTCGAAGGAATTGAAGTGTAGTTTAACACGAAAGAAACAGAGATGATAAACTCCAAGTATTTTGAGAGTTATGATGGAAATAGTTAGACTCGCCCTTTGGTTTAGCAATTTACTGACCTACCTACGATTGATTGACCATAACTCACTCAATTTAACTCGTAATTGTTTGAAATTAGTTTCATTTCGAAGGAATCGAAGTGTAGTTTAAAACGAAAGAAACGGAGATGAAAAACTCCAAGTATTTTGAGAGTTATGATGGAAATAGTTAGACTCGCGCTTTGGTTTAGCAATTCACTGACCTACCTCCGATTGATTGACCATAACTCTCTAAATTTAACTCTTAATTCATTGAAATTAGTTTTATTTCAAAGCAATCGAAGTGTAGTTTAAAACGAAAGAAACGGAGATGAAAAACTCCAAGTATTTTGAGAGTTATGATGGAAATAGTTAGACTCGCGCTGTGGTTTAGCAATTTACTGACCTACCTCCGATTGATTGACCATAACTCTCTCAATTTAACTCGTAATTCATTTAAATTAGTTTCATTTCGAAGGAATCGAAGTGTAGTTTAAAACGAAAGAAACGGAGATGAAAAACTCCAAGTATTTTGAGAGTTATGATGGAAATAGTTAGACTCGGGCTTTGGTTTAGCAATTTACTGACCTCCCTCCGATTGATTGACCATAACTAACTCAATTTAACTCGTAATTCATTGAAATTAGTTTCATTTCGAAGGAATCGAAGTGTAGTTTAAAATGAAAGAAACGGAGATGAAAAATTCCAAGTATTTTGAGAGTTATGATGGAAAAGTTAGACTCGCGCTTTGGTTTAGCAATTTACTGACCTACCTCCGATTGATTGACAATAACTCTCTAAATTTAACTCTTAATTCATTGAAATTAGTTTCATTTCGAAGCAATCGAAGTGTAGTTTAAAACGAAAGAAACGGAGATGAAAAACTCCAAGTATTTTGAGAGTTATGATGGAAATAGTTAGACTCGCGCTGTGGTTTAGCAATTTACTGACCTACCTCCGATTGATTCACCATAACTCTCTCAATTTAACTCATAATTCATTTAAATTAGTTTCATTTCGAAGGAATCGAAGTGTAGTTTAAAACGAAAGAAACGGAGATGAAAAACTCTAACTATTTTGAGAGTTATGATTGAAATAGTTAGACTCGCGCTTTGGTTTAGCAATTTACTGACCTCCCTCGGATTGATTGACCATAACTCACTCAATTTAACTCGTAATTCATTAAAATTAGTTTAATTTCGAAGGAATCGAAGTGTAGTTTAAAACGAAAGAAACGGAGATGAAAAACTCCAAGTATTTTGAGAGTTATGATGGAAATAGTTAGACTCGCGCTTTGGTTTAGCAATTTACTGACCTACCTCCGATTGATTGACCATAACTCTCTCAATTTAACTCTTAACTCATTGAAATTAGTTTCATTTCGAAGGAATCGAAGTGTAGTTTAAAACGAAAGAAACGGAGATGAAAAACTCCAAGTATTTTGAGAGTTATGATGGAAAAAGTTAGACTCGCGCTGTGGTTTAGCAATTTACTGACCTACCTCCGATTGATTGACCATAACTCTCTCAATTTAACTCGTA
Source organism: Tasmannia lanceolata (assembly GCF_043159265.1). Taxonomy (NCBI): domain Eukaryota; kingdom Viridiplantae; phylum Streptophyta; class Magnoliopsida; order Canellales; family Winteraceae; genus Tasmannia; species Tasmannia lanceolata. The sequence goes on from NW_027518721.1 coordinate 6,642,083, forward strand.
ATTCATTTAAATTAGTTTCATTTCGAAGGAATCGAAGTGTAGTTTAAAACGAAAGAAACGGAGATGAAAAACTCCAAGTATTTTAAGAGTTACGATTGAAATAGTTAGACTCGCGCTTTGGTTTAGCAATTTACAGACCTCCCTCCGATTGATTGACCATAACTCACTCAATTTAACTCGTAATTCATTAAAATTAGTTTAATTTCGAAGGAATCGAAGTGTAGTTTAAAACGAAAGAAACGGATATGAAAAACTCCAAGTATTTTGAGAGTTATGATGGAAATAGTTAAACTCGCGCTTTGGTTTAGCAATTTACTGACCTACCTCCGATTGATTGACAATAACTCTCTCAATTTAACTCTTAATTCATTGAAATTGGTTTCATTTCGAAGGAATAGAAGTGTAGTTTAAAACGAAAGAAACGGAGATGAAAAACTCCAAGTATTTTGAGAGTTATGATGGAAATAGTTAGACTCGGGCTTTGGTTTAGCAATTTACTAACCTACCTCCGATTGATTGACCATAACTCACTAAATTTAACTCGTAATTCATTGAAATTAGTTTTATTTCGAAGGAATCGAAGTGTAGTTTAAAACGAAATAAACGGAGATGAAAAACTCCAAGTATTTTGAGAGTTATGATGGAAATAGTTAGACTCGCGCTTTGGTTTAGCAATTTACTGACCTACCTCCGATTGATTGACCATAACTCTCTCAATTTAACTCGTAATTCATTAAAATTAGTTTAATTTCGAAGGAATCGAAGTGTAGTTTAAAACGAAAGAAACGGAGATGAAAAACTCCAAGTATTTTGAGAGTTATGATAAAAAAGTTAGACTCGCGCTTTGGTTTAGCAATTTACTGACCTACCTCCGATTGATTGACCATAACTCTCTCAATTTAACTCTTAATTCATTGAAATTAGTTTCATTTCAAAGCAATCGAAGTGTAGTTTAAAACGAAAGAAACGGAGATGAAAAACTCCAAGTATTTTGAGAGTTATGATGGAAATAGTTAGACTCGCGCTGTGGTTTAGCAATTTACTGATCTACCTCCGATTGATTGACCATAACTCTCTCAATTTAACTCTTAATTCATTGAAATTAGTTTCATTTCAAAGGAATCGAAGTGTAGTTTAACACGAAAGAAACATAGATGATAAACTCCAAGTATTTTGAGAGTTATGATGGAAATAGTTAGACTCGCGCTTTGGTTTAGCAATTTACTGACCTACCTTCGATTGATTGACCATAACTCTCTCAATTTAACTCTTAATTCATTGAAATTAATTTCATTTCGAAGGAATCGAAGTGTAGTTTAAAACGAAAGAAACGGAGATGAAAAATTCCAAGTATTTTGAGAGTTATGAAGGAAATAGTTAGACTCGCGCTTTGGTTTAGCAATTTACTGATCTACCTCCGATTGATTGACCATAACTCTCTCAATTTAACTCTTAATTCATTGAAATTAGTTTCATTTCGAAGGAATCGTAGTGTAGTTTAAAACGAAAGAAACGGAGATGAAAAACTCCAAGTATTTTGAGAGTTATGATGGAAATAGTTAGACTCGCGCTTTGGTTTAGCAATTTACTGACCTACCTCCGATTGATTGACCATAACTCTCTCAATTTAACTCTTAATTCATTGAAATTAATTTCATTTCGAAGGAATCGAAGTGTAGTTTAAAACGAAAGAAACGGAGATGAAAAATTCCAAGTATTTTGAGAGTTATGAAGGAAATAGTTAGACTCGCGCTTTGGTTTAGCAATTTACTGACCTACCTCCGATTGATTGACCATAACTCTCTCAATTTAACTCTTAATTCATTGAAATTAGTTTCATTTCGAAGGAATCGAAGTGTAGTTTAAAACGAAAGAAACGGAGATGAAAAACTCCAAGTATTTTGAGAGTTATGATGGAAATAGTTAGACTCGCGCTTTGGTTTAGCAATTTACTGACCTACCTCCGATTGATTGACCATAACTCTCTCAATTTAACTCTTAATTCATTGAAATTAGTTTAATTTCGAAGGAATCGAAGTGTAGTTTAACACGAAAGAAACAGAGATGATAAACTCCAAGTATTTTGAGAGTTATGATGGAAATAGTTAGACTCGCGCTTTGGTTTAGCAATTTACTGACCTACCTACGATTGATTGACCATAACTCACTCAATTTAACTCGTAATTGTTTGAAATTAGTTTCATTTCGAAGGAATCGAAGTGTAGTTTAAAACGAAAGAAACGGAGATGAAAAACTCCAAGTATTTTGAGAGTTATGATGGAAATAGTTAGACTCGCGCTTTGGTTTAGCAATTCACTGACCTACCTCCGATTGATTGACCATAACTCTCTCAATTTAACTCTTAATTCATTGAAATTAGTTTTATTTCAAAGCAATCGAAGTGTAGTTTAAAACGAAAGAAACGGAGATGAAAAACTCCAAGTATTTTGAGAGTTATGATGGAAATAGTTAGACTCGCGCTGTGGTTTAGCAATTTACTGACCTACCTCCGATTGATTGACCATAACTCTCTCAATTTAACTCGTAATTCATTTAAATTAGTTTCATTTCGAAGGAATCGAAGTGTAGTTTAAAACGAAAGAAACGGAGATGAAAAACTCCAAGTATTTTGAGAGTTATGATGGAAATAGTTAGACTCGGGCTTTGGTTTAGCAATTTACTGACCTCCCTCCGATTGATTGACCATAACTAACTCAATTTAACTCGTAATTCATTGAAATTAGTTTCATTTCGAAGGAATCAAAGTGTAGTTTAAAACGAAAGAAACGGAGATGAAAAACTCCAAGTATTTTGAGAGTTATGATGGAAATAGTTAAACTCGCGCTTTGGTTTAGCAATTTACTAACCTACCTCCGATTGATTGACCATAACTCTCTCAATTTAACTCGTAATTCATTAAAATTAGTTTAATTTCGAAGGAATCGAAGTGTAGTTTAAAACGAAAGAAACGGAGATGAAAAACTCCAATTAGTAAATTGATTGACCATAACTCCGATTGTTTGAAATTAGTTTCACTTCGCTTTGGTTTAGCAATTTACTGACCTACCTCCGATTGTTTGAAATTAGTTTCATTTCGAAGGAATCGAAGTGTAGTTTAAAACGAAAGAAACGGAGATGAAAAACTCCAAGTATTTTGAGAGTTATGATGGAAATAGTTAGACTCGCGCTTTGGTTTAGCAATTCACTGACCTACCTCCGATTGATTGACCATAACTCTCTCAATTTAACTCGTAATTCATTAAAATTAGTTTAATTTCGAAGGAATCGAAGTGTAGTTTAAAACGAAAGAAACGGAGATGAAAAACTCCAAGTATTTTGAGAGTTATGATGGAAATAGTTAGACTCGGGCTTTGGTTTAGCAATTTACTGACCTCCCTCCGATTGATTGACCATAACTAACTCAATTTAACTCGTAATTCATTGAAATTAGTTTCATTTCGAAGGAATCAAAGTGTAGTTTAAAACAAAAGAAACGGAGATGAAAAACTCCAAGTATTTTGAGAGTTATGATGGAAATAGTTAAACTCGCGCTTTGGTTTAGCAATTTACTGACCTACCTCCGATTGATTGACAATAACTCTCTCAATTTAACTCTTAATTCATTGAAATTAGTTTCATTTCAAAGCAATCGAAGTGTAGTTTAAAACGAAAGAAACGGAGATGAAAAACTCCAAGTATTTTGAGAGTTATGATGGAAATAGTTAGACTCGCGCTGTGGTTTAGCAATTTACTGACCTACCTCCGATTGATTGACCATAACTCTCTCAATTTAACTCATAATTCATTTAAATTAGTTTCATTTCGAAGGAATCGAAGTGTAGTTTAAAACGAAAGAAACGGAGATGAAAAACTCTAACTATTTTGAGAGTTATGATTGAAATAGTTAGACTCGCGCTTTGGTTTAGCAATTTACTGACCTCCCTCGGATTGATTGACCATAACTCTCTCAATTTAACTCTTAATTCATTGAAATTAGTTTAATTTCGAAGGAATCGAAGTGTAGTTTAAAACGAAAGAAACGGAGATGAAAAACTCCAAGTATTTTGAGAGTTATGATTGAAATAGTTAGACTCGCGCTTTGGTTTAGCAATTTACAGACCTCCCTCCGATTGATTGACCATAACTCACTCAATTTAACTCGTAATTCATTAAAATTAGTTTAATTTCGAAGGAATCGAAGTGTAGTTTAAAACGAAAGAAACGGAGATGAAAAACTCTAACTATTTTGAGAGTTATGATTGAAATAGTTAGACTCGCGCTTTGGTTTAGCAATTTACTGACCTCCCTCGGATTGATTGACCATAACTCTCTCAATTTAACTCTTAATTCATTGAAATTAGTTTAATTTCGAAGGAATCGAAGTGTAGTTTAAAACGAAAGAAACGGAGATGAAAAATTCCAAGTATTTTGAGAGTTATGATTGAAATAGTTAGACTCGCGCTTTGGTTTAGCAATTTACTGACCTACCTCCGATTGATTGACCATAACTCTCTCAATTTAACTCTTAATTCATTGAAATTAGTTTCATTTCGAAGGAATCGAAGTGTAGTTTAAAACAAAAGAAACGGAGATGAAAAACTCCAAGTATTTTGAGAGTTATGATGGAAATAGTTAGACTCGCGCTTTGGTTTAGCAATTTACTGACCTACCTCCGATTGATTGACCATAACTCTCTCAATTTAACTCTTAATTCATTGAAATTAGTTTCATTTCGAAGGAATCGAAGTGTAGTTTAAAACGAAAGAAACGGAGATGAAAAACTCTAAGTATTTTGAGAGTTATGATGGAAATAGTTAGACTCGCGCTTTGGTTTAGCAATTTACAGACCTCCCTCCGATTGATTGACCATAACTCACTCAATTTAACTCGTAATTCATTAAAATTAGTTTAATTTCGAAGGAATCGAAGTGTAGTTTAAAACGAAAGAAACGGAGATGAAAAACTCTAACTATTTTGAGAGTTATGATTGAAATAGTTAGACTCGCGCTTTGGTTTAGCAATTTACTGACCTCCCTCGGATTGATTGACCATAACTCTCTCAATTTAACTCGTAATTCATTTAAATTAGTTTCATTTCGAAGGAATCGAAGTGTAGTTTAAAACGAAAGAAACGGAGATGAAAAACTCTAAGTATTTTGAGAGTTATGATGGAAATAGTTAGACTCGGGCTTTGGTTTAGCAATTTACTGACCTCCCTCCGATTGATTGACCATAACTAACTCAATTTAACTCGTAATTCATTGAAATTAGTTTCATTTCGAAGGAATCAAAGTGTAGTTTAAAACAAAAGAAACGGAGATGAAAAACTCCAAGTATTTTGAGAGTTATGATGGAAATAGTTAAACTCGCGCTTTGGTTTAGCAATTTACTGACCTACCTCCGATTGATTGACAATAACTCTCTCAATTTAACTCTTAATTCATTGAAATTAGTTTCATTTCAAAGCAATCGAAGTGTAGTTTAAAACGAAAGAAACGGAGATGAAAAACTCCAAGTATTTTGAGAGTTATGATGGAAATAGTTAGACTCGCGCTGTGGTTTAGCAATTTACTGACCTACCTCCGATTGATTGACCATAACTCTCTCAATTTAACTCATAATTCATTTAAATTAGTTTCATTTCGAAGGAATCGAAGTGTAGTTTAAAACGAAAGAAACGGAGATGAAAAACTCTAACTATTTTGAGAGTTATGATTGAAATAGTTAGACTCGCGCTTTGGTTTAGCAATTTACTGACCTCCCTCGGATTGATTGACCATAACTCTCTCAATTTAACTCTTAATTCATTGAAATTAGTTTCATTTCGAAGGAATCGAAGTGTAGTTTAAAACGAAAGAAACGGAGATGAAAAACTCTAAGTATTTTGAGAGTTATGATGGAAATAGTTAGACTCGCGCTTTGGTTTAGCAATTTACAGACCTCCCTCCGATTGATTGACCATAACTCACTCAATTTAACTCGTAATTCATTAAAATTAGTTTAATTTCGAAGGAATCGAAGTGTAGTTTAAAACGAAAGAAACAGAGATGAAAAACTCCAAGTATTTTGAGAGTTATGATGGAAAAGTTAGACTCGCGCTTTGGTTTAGCAATTTACTGACCTACCTCCGATTGATTGACCATAACTCTCTCAATTTAACTCTTAATTAATTGAAATTAGTTTCATTTCGAAGGAATCGAAGTGTAGTTTAAAACGAAAGAAACGGAGATGAAAAATTCCAAGTATTTTGAGAGTTATGATTGAAATAGTTAGACTCGCGCTTTGGTTTAGCAATTTACTGACCTACCTCCGATTGATTGACCATAACTCTCTCAATTTAACTCTTAATTCATTGAAATTAGTTTCATTTCGAAGGAATCGAAGTGTAGTTTAAAACAAAAGAAACGGAGATGAAAAACTCCAAGTATTTTGAGAGTTATGATGGAAATAGTTAGACTCGCGCTTTGGTTTAGCAATTTACTGACCTACCTCCGATTGATTGACCATAACTCTCTCAATTTAACTCGTAATTGTTTGAAATTATTTTCATTTCGAAGGAATCGAAGTGTAGTTTAAAACGAAAGAAACGGAGATGAAAAACTCCAAGTATTTTGAGAGTTATGATGGAAATAGTTAGACTCGGGCTTTGGTTTAGCAATTTACTGACCTACCTCCGATTGATTGACCATAACTCTCTCAATTTAACTCGTAATTCATTTAAATTAGTTTCATTTCGAAGGAATCGAAGTGTAGTTTAAAACGAAAGAAACGGAGATGAAAAACTCCAAGTATTTTGAGAGTTATGATGGAAATAGTTAGACTCGGGCTTTGGTTTAGCAATTTACTGACCTCCCTCCGATTGATTGACCATAACTAACTCAATTTAACTCGTAATTCATTGAAATTAGTTTCATTTCGAAGGAATCAAAGTGTAGTTTAAAACAAAAGAAACGGAGATGAAAAACTCCAAGTATTTTGAGAGTTATGATGGAAATAGTTAAACTCGCGCTGTGGTTTAGCAATTTACTGACCTACCTCCGATTGATTGACCATAACTCTCTCAATTTAACTCGTAATTCATTTAAATTAGTTTCATTTCGAAGGAATCGAAGTGTAGTTTAAAACGAAAGAAACGGAGATGAAAAACTCCAAGTATTTTGAGAGTTATGATGGAAATAGTTAGACTCGGGCTTTGGTTTAGCAATTTACTGACCTCCCTCCGATTGATTGACCATAACTAACTCAATTTAACTCGTAATTCATTGAAATTAGTTTCATTTCGAAGGAATCAAAGTGTAGTTTAAAACAAAAGAAACGGAGATGAAAAACTCCAAGTATTTTGAGAGTTATGATGGAAATAGTTAAACTCGCGCTTTGGTTTAGCAATTTACTGACCTACCTCCGATTGATTGACAATAACTCTCTCAATTTAACTCTTAATTCATTGAAATTAGTTTCATTTCAAAGCAATCGAAGTGTAGTTTAAAACGAAAGAAACGGAGATGAAAAACTCCAAGTATTTTGAGAGTTATGATGGAAATAGTTAGACTCGCGCTGTGGTTTAGCAATTTACTGACCTACCTCCGATTGATTGACCATAACTCTCTCAATTTAACTCATAATTCATTTAAATTAGTTTCATTTCGAAGGAATCGAAGTGTAGTTTAAAACGAAAGAAACGGAGATGAAAAACTCTAACTATTTTGAGAGTTATGATTGAAATAGTTAGACTCGCGCTTTGGTTTAGCAATTTACTGACCTCCCTCGGATTGATTGACCATAACTCTCTCAATTTAACTCTTAATTCATTGAAATTAGTTTAATTTCGAAGGAATCGAAGTGTAGTTTAAAACGAAAGAAACGGAGATGAAAAACTCCAAGTATTTTGAGAGTTATGATTGAAATAGTTAGACTCGCGCTTTGGTTTAGCAATTTACAGACCTCCCTCCGATTGATTGACCATAACTCACTCAATTTAACTCGTAATTCATTAAAATTAGTTTAATTTCGAAGGAATCGAAGTGTAGTTTAAAACGAAAGAAACAGAGATGAAAAACTCCAAGTATTTTGAGAGTTATGATGGAAAAGTTAGACTCGCGCTTTGGTTTAGCAATTTACTGACCTACCTCCGATTGATTGACCATAACTCTCTCAATTTAACTCTTAATTAATTGAAATTAGTTTCATTTCGAAGGAATCGAAGTGTAGTTTAAAACGAAAGAAACGGAGATGAAAAATTCCAAGTATTTTGAGAGTTATGATTGAAATAGTTAGACTCGCGCTTTGGTTTAGCAATTTACTGACCTACCTCCGATTGATTGACCATAACTCTCTCAATTTAACTCTTAATTCATTGAAATTAGTTTCATTTCGAAGGAATCGAAGTGTAGTTTAAAACAAAAGAAACGGAGATGAAAAACTCCAAGTATTTTGAGAGTTATGATGGAAATAGTTAGACTCGCGCTTTGGTTTAGCAATTTACTGACCTACCTCCGATTGATTGACCATAACTCTCTCAATTTAACTCGTAATTCATTGAAATTAGTTTCATTTCGAAGGAATCGAAGTGTAGTTTAAAACGAAAGAAACGGAGATGAAAAACTCTAAGTATTTTGAGAGTTATGATGGAAATAGTTAGACTCGGGCTTTGGTTTAGCAATTTACTGACCTCCCTCCGATTGATTGACCATAACTAACTCAATTTAACTCGTAATTCATTGAAATTAGTTTCATTTCGAAGGAATCAAAGTGTAGTTTAAAACAAAAGAAACGGAGATGAAAAACTCCAAGTATTTTGAGAGTTATGATGGAAATAGTTAAACTCGCGCTTTGGTTTAGCAATTTACTGACCTACCTCCGATTGATTGACAATAACTCTCTCAATTTAACTCTTAATTCATTGAAATTAGTTTCATTTCAAAGCAATCGAAGTGTAGTTTAAAACGAAAGAAACGGAGATGAAAAACTCCAAGTATTTTGAGAGTTATGATGGAAATAGTTAGACTCGCGCTGTGGTTTAGCAATTTACTGACCTACCTCCGATTGATTGACCATAACTCTCTCAATTTAACTCATAATTCATTTAAATTAGTTTCATTTCGAAGGAATCGAAGTGTAGTTTAAAACGAAAGAAACGGAGATGAAAAACTCTAACTATTTTGAGAGTTATGATTGAAATAGTTAGACTCGCGCTTTGGTTTAGCAATTTACTGACCTCCCTCGGATTGATTGACCATAACTCTCTCAATTTAACTCTTAATTCATTGAAATTAGTTTAATTTCGAAGGAATCGAAGTGTAGTTTAAAACGAAAGAAACGGAGATGAAAAACTCCAAGTATTTTGAGAGTTATGATTGAAATAGTTAGACTCGCGCTTTGGTTTAGCAATTTACAGACCTCCCTCCGATTGATTGACCATAACTCACTCAATTTAACTCGTAATTCATTAAAATTAGTTTAATTTCGAAGGAATCGAAGTGTAGTTTAAAACGAAAGAAACAGAGATGAAAAACTCCAAGTATTTTGAGAGTTATGATGGAAAAGTTAGACTCGCGCTTTGGTTTAGCAATTTACTGACCTACCTCCGATTGATTGACCATAACTCTCTCAATTTAACTCTTAATTAATTGAAATTAGTTTCATTTCGAAGGAATCGAAGTGTAGTTTAAAACGAAAGAAACGGAGATGAAAAATTCCAAGTATTTTGAGAGTTATGATTGAAATAGTTAGACTCGCGCTTTGGTTTAGCAATTTACTGACCTACCTCCGATTGATTGACCATAACTCTCTCAATTTAACTCTTAATTCATTGAAATTAGTTTCATTTCGAAGGAATCGAAGTGTAGTTTAAAACAAAAGAAACGGAGATGAAAAACTCCAAGTATTTTGAGAGTTATGATGGAAATAGTTAGACTCGCGCTTTGGTTTAGCAATTTACTGACCTACCTCCGATTGATTGACCATAACTCTCTCAATTTAACTCGTAATTGTTTGAAATTAGTTTCATTTCGAAGGAATCGAAGTGTAGTTTAAAACGAAAGAAACGGAGATGAAAAACTCCAAGTATTTTGAGAGTTATGAAGGAAATAGTTAGACTCGCGCTTTGGTTTAGCAATTTACTGACCTACCTCCGATTGATTGACCATAACTCTCTCAATTTAACTCTTAATTCATTGAAATTAGTTTCATTTCGAAGGAATCGAAGTGTAGTTTAAAACGAAAGAAACGGAGATGAAAAACTCTAAGTATTTTGAGAGTTATGATGGAAATAGTTAGACTCGCGCTTTGGTTTAGCAATTTACTGACCTACCTCCGATTGATTGACCATAACTCTCTCAATTTAACTCTTAATTCATTGAAATTAGTTTAATTTCGAAGGAATCGAAGTGTAGTTTAACACGAAAGAAACAGAGATGATAAACTCCAAGTATTTTGAGAGTTATGATGGAAATAGTTAGACTCGCGCTTTGGTTTAGCAATTTACTGACCTACCTACGATTGATTGACCATAACTCACTCAATTTAACTCGTAATTGTTTGAAATTAGTTTCATTTCGAAGGAATCGAAGTGTAGTTTAAAACGAAAGAAACGGAGATGAAAAACTCCAAGTATTTTGAGAGTTATGATGGAAATAGTTAGACTCGCGCTTTGGTTTAGCAATTCACTGACCTACCTCCGATTGATTGACCATAACTCTCTCAATTTAACTCTTAATTCATTGAAATTAGTTTTATTTCAAAGCAATCGAAGTGTAGTTTAAAACGAAAGAAACGGAGATGAAAAACTCCAAGTATTTTGAGAGTTATGATGGAAATAGTTAGACTCGCGCTGTGGTTTAGCAATTTACTGACCTACCTCCGATTGATTGACCATAACTCTCTCAATTTAACTCGTAATTCATTTAAATTAGTTTCATTTCGAAGGAATCGAAGTGTAGTTTAAAACGAAAGAAACGGAGATGAAAAACTCCAAGTATTTTGAGAGTTATGATGGAAATAGTTAGACTCGGGCTTTGGTTTAGCAATTTACTGACCTCCCTCCGATTGATTGACCATAACTAACTCAATTTAACTCGTAATTCATTGAAATTAGTTTCATTTCGAAGGAATCAAAGTGTAGTTTAAAACAAAAGAAACGGAGATGAAAAACTCCAAGTATTTTGAGAGTTATGATGGAAATAGTTAAACTCGCGCTTTGGTTTAGCAATTTACTGACCTACCTCCGATTGATTGACAATAACTCTCTCAATTTAACTCTTAATTCATTGAAATTAGTTTCATTTCAAAGCAATCGAAGTGTAGTTTAAAACGAAAGAAACGGAGATGAAAAACTCCAAGTATTTTGAGAGTTATGATGGAAATAGTTAGACTCGCGCTGTGGTTTAGCAATTTACTGACCTACCTCCGATTGATTGACCATAACTCTCTCAATTTAACTCATAATTCATTTAAATTAGTTTCATTTCGAAGGAATCGAAGTGTAGTTTAAAACGAAAGAAACGGAGATGAAAAACTCTAACTATTTTGAGAGTTATGATTGAAATAGTTAGACTCGCGCTTTGGTTTAGCAATTTACTGACCTCCCTCGGATTGATTGACCATAACTCACTCAATTTAACTCGTAATTCAATAAAATTAGTTTAATTTCGAAGGAATCGAAGTGTTGTTTAAAACGAAAGAAACGGAGATGAAAAACTCCAAGTATTTTGAGAGTTATGATTGAAATAGTTAGACTCGCGCTTTGGTTTAGCAATTTACAGACCTCCCTCCGATTGATTGACCATAACTCACTCAATTTAACTCGTAATTCATTAAAATTAGTTTAATTTCGAAGGAATCGAAGTGTAGTTTAAAACGAAAGAAACAGAGATGAAAAACTCCAAGTATTTTGAGAGTTATGATGGAAAAGTTAGACTCGCGCTTTGGTTTAGCAATTTACTGACCTACCTCCGATTGATTGACCATAACTCTCTCAATTTAACTCTTAATTAATTGAAATTAGTTTCATTTCGAAGGAATCGAAGTGTAGTTTAAAACGAAAGAAACGGAGATGAAAAATTCCAAGTATTTTGAGAGTTATGATTGAAATAGTTAGACTCGCGCTTTGGTTTAGCAATTTACTGACCTACCTCCGATTGATTGACCATAACTCTCTCAATTTAACTCTTAATTCATTGAAATTAGTTTCATTTCGAAGGAATCGAAGTGTAGTTTAAAACAAAAGAAACGGAGATGAAAAACTCCAAGTATTTTGAGAGTTATGATGGAAATAGTTAGACTCGCGCTTTGGTTTAGCAATTTACTGACCTACCTCCGATTGATTGACCATAACTCTCTCAATTTAACTCTTAACTCATTGAAATTAGTTTCATTTCGAAGGAATCGAAGTGTAGTTTAAAACGAAAGAAACGGAGATGAAAAACTCCAAGTATTTTGAGAGTTATGATGGAAATAGTTAAACTCGCGCTTTGGTTTAGCAATTTACTGACCTACCTCCGATTGATTGACAATAACTCTCTCAATTTAACTCTTAATTCATTGAAATTGGTTTCATTTCGAAGGAATCGAAGTGTAGTTTAAAACGAAAGAAACGGAGATGAAAAACTCCAAGTATTTTGAGAGTTATGATGGAAATAGTTAGACTCGGGCTTTGGTTTAGCAATTTACTAACCTACCTCCGATTGATTGACCATAACTCACTAAATTTAACTCGTAATTCATTGAAATTAGTTTTATTTCGAAGGAATCGAAGTGTAATTTAAAACGAAATAAACGGAGATGAAAAACTCCAAGTATTTTGAGAGTTATGATGGAAATAGTTAGACTCGCGCTTTAGTTTAGCAATTTACTGACCTACCTCCGATTGATTGACCATAACTCTCTCAATTTAACTCTTAATTCATTGAAATTAGTTTCATTTCGAAGGAATCGAAGTGTAGTTTAAAACGAAAGAAACGGAGATGAAAAACTCTAAGTATTTTGAGAGTTATGATGGAAATAGTTAGACTCGCGCTTTGGTTTAGCAATTTACTGACCTACCTCCGATTGATTGACCATAACTCTCTCAATTTAACTCTTAATTCATTGAAATTAGTTTAATTTCGAAGGAATCGAAGTGTAGTTTAACACGAAAGAAACAGAGATGATAAACTCCAAGTATTTTGAGAGTTATGATGGAAATAGTTAGACTCGCGCTTTGGTTTAGCAATTTACTGACCTACCTACGATTGATTGACCATAACTCACTCAATTTAACTCGTAATTGTTTGAAATTAGTTTCATTTCGAAGGAATCGAAGTGTAGTTTAAAACGAAAGAAACGGAGATGAAAAACTCCAAGTATTTTGAGAGTTATGAAGGAAATAGTTAGACTCGCGCTTTGGTTTAGCAATTTACTGACCTACCTCCGATTGATTGACCATAACTCTCTCAATTTAACTCTTAATTCATTGAAATTAGTTTCATTTCGAAGGAATCGAAGTGTAGTTTAAAACGAAAGAAACGGAGATGAAAAACTCTAAGTATTTTGAGAGTTATGATGGAAATAGTTAGACTCGCGCTTTGGTTTAGCAATTTACTGACCTACCTCCGATTGATTGACCATAACTCTCTCAATTTAACTCTTAATTCATTGAAATTAGTTTAATTTCGAAGGAATCGAAGTGTAGTTTAACACGAAAGAAACAGAGATGATAAACTCCAAGTATTTTGAGAGTTATGATGGAAATAGTTAGACTCGCGCTTTGGTTTAGCAATTTACTGACCTACCTACGATTGATTGACCATAACTCACTCAATTTAACTCGTAATTGTTTGAAATTAGTTTCATTTCGAAGGAATCGAAGTGTAGTTTAAAACGAAAGAAACGGAGATGAAAAACTCCAAGTATTTTGAGAGTTATGATGGAAATAGTTAGACTCGCGCTTTGGTTTAGCAATTCACTGACCTACCTCCGATTGATTGACCATAACTCTCTCAATTTAACTCTTAATTCATTGAAATTAGTTTTATTTCAAAGCAATCGAAGTGTAGTTTAAAACGAAAGAAACGGAGATGAAAAACTCCAAGTATTTTGAGAGTTATGATGGAAATAGTTAGACTCGCGCTGTGGTTTAGCAATTTACTGACCTACCTCCGATTGATTGACCATAACTCTCTCAATTTAACTCGTAATTCATTTAAATTAGTTTCATTTCGAAGGAATCGAAGTGTAGTTTAAAACGAAAGAAACGGAGATGAAAAACTCCAAGTATTTTGAGAGTTATGATGGAAATAGTTAGACTCGGGCTTTGGTTTAGCAATTTACTGACCTCCCTCCGATTGATTGACCATAACTAACTCAATTTAACTCGTAATTCATTGAAATTAGTTTCATTTCGAAGGAATCAAAGTGTAGTTTAAAACAAAAGAAACGGAGATGAAAAACTCCAAGTATTTTGAGAGTTATGATGGAAATAGTTAAACTCGCGCTTTGGTTTAGCAATTTACTGACCTACCTCCGATTGATTGACAATAACTCTCTCAATTTAACTCTTAATTCATTGAAATTAGTTTCATTTCAAAGCAATCGAAGTGTAGTTTAAAACGAAAGAAACGGAGATGAAAAACTCCAAGTATTTTGAGAGTTATGATGGAAATAGTTAGACTCGCGCTGTGGTTTAGCAATTTACTGACCTACCTCCGATTGATTGACCATAACTCTCTCAATTTAACTCATAATTCATTTAAATTAGTTTCATTTCGAAGGAATCGAAGTGTAGTTTAAAACGAAAGAAACGGAGATGAAAAACTCTAACTATTTTGAGAGTTATGATTGAAATAGTTAGACTCGCGCTTTGGTTTAGCAATTTACTGACCTCCCTCGGATTGATTGACCATAACTCACTCAATTTAACTCGTAATTCAATAAAATTAGTTTTATTTCAAAGCAATCGAAGTGTAGTTTAAAACGAAAGAAACGGAGATGAAAAACTCCAAGTATTTTGAGAGTTATGATGGAAATAGTTAGACTCGCGCTGTGGTTTAGCAATTTACTGACCTACCTCCGATTGATTGACCATAACTCTCTCAATTTAACTCTTAATTCATTGAAATTAGTTTCATTTCGAAGGAATCGAAGTGTAGTTTAAAACGAAAGAAACGGAGATGAAAAACTCTAAGTATTTTGAGAGTTATGATGGAAATAGTTAGACTCGCGCTTTGGTTTAGCAATTTACAGACCTCCCTCCGATTGATTGACCATAACTCACTCAATTTAACTCGTAATTCATTAAAATTAGTTTAATTTCGAAGGAATCGAAGTGTAGTTTAAAACGAAAGAAACGGAGATGAAAAACTCCAAGTATTTTGAGAGTTATGATGGAAAAGTTAGACTCGCGCTTTGGTTTAGCAATTTACTGACCTACCTCCGATTGATTGACAATAACTCTCTCAATTTAACTCTTAATTAATTGAAATTAGTTTCATTTCGAAGGAATCGAAGTGTAGTTTAAAACGAAAGAAACGGAGATGAAAAACTCCAAGTATTTTGAGAGTTATGATGGAAATAGTTAGACTCGCGCTTTGGTTTAGCAATTTACTGACCTACCTCCGATTGATTGACCATAACACTCTCAATTTAACTCTTAATTCATTGAAATTAGTTTAATTTCAAAGGAATCGAAGTGTAGTTTAAAACGAAAGAAACGGAGATGAAAAACTCCAAGTATTTTGAGAGTTATGATTGAAATAGTTAGACTCGCGCTTTGGTTTAGCAATTTACAGACCTCCCTCCGATTGATTGACCATAACTCACTCAATTTAACTCGTAATTCATTAAAATTAGTTTAATTTCGAAGGAATCGAAGTGTAGTTTAAAACGAAAGAAACGGAGATGAAAAACTCCAAGTATTTTGAGAGTTATGATTGAAATAGTTAGACTCGCGCTTTGGTTTAGCAATTTACTGACCTCCCTCGGATTGATTGACCATAACTCACTCAATTTAACTCGTAATTCATTAAAATTAGTTTAATTTCGAAGGAATCGAAGTGTAGTTTAAAACGAAAGAAACGGAGATGAAAAACTCCAAGTATTTTGAGAGTTATGATGGAAATAGTTAAACTCGCGCTTTGGTTTAGCAATTTACTGACCTACCTCCGATTGATTGACCATAACTCTCTCAATTTAACTCTTAATTCATTGAAATTAGTTTCATTTCGAAGGAATCGAAGTGTAGTTTAAAACGAAAGAAACGGAGATGAAAAACTCCAAGTATTTTGAGAGTTATGATGGAAATAGTTAGACTCGCGCTTTGGTTTAGCAATTTACTGACCTACCTCCGATTGATTGACCATAACTCTCTCAATTTAACTCTTAATTCATTGAAATTAGTTTCATTTCGAAGGAATCGAAGTGTATTTTAAAACAAAAGAAACGGAGATGAAAAACTCCAAGTATTTTGAGAGTTATGATGGAAATAGTTAGACTCGCGCTTTGGTTTAGCAATTTACTGACCTACCTCCGATTGATTTACCATAACTCACTCAATTTAACTCGTAATTCATTGAAATTAGTTTCATTTCGAAGGAATCGAAGTGTAGTTTAACACGAAAGAAACGGAGATGATAATCTCCAAGTATTTTGAGAGTTATGATGGAAATAGTTAGACTCGCCCTTTGGTTTAGCAATTTACTGACCTACCTCCGATTGATTGACCATAACTCTCTAAATTTAACTCTTAATTCATTGAAATTAGTTTCATTTCGAAGGAATCGAAGTGTAGTTTAACACGAAAGAAACGGATATGATAAACTCCAAGTATTTTGAGAGTTATGATGGAAATAGTTAGACTCGCGCTTTGGTTTAGCAATTTACTGACCTACCTCCGATTGATTGACCATAACTCTCTCAATTTAACTCATAATTCATTGAAATTAGTTTCATTTCGAAGGAATCGAAGTGTAGTTTAAAACGAAAGAAACGGAGATGAAAAACTCCAAGTATTTTGAGAGTTATGATTGAAATAGTTAGACTCGCGCTTTGGTTTAGCAATTTACTGACCTTCCTCGGATTGATTGACCATAACTCACTCAATTTAACTCGTAATTCATTAAAATTAGTTTAATTTCGAAGGAATCGAAGTGTAGTTTAAAACGAAAGAAACAGAGATGAAAAACTCCAAGTATTTTGAGAGTTATGATTGAAATAGTTAGACTCGCGCTTTGGTTTAGCAATTTACAGACCTCCCTCCGATTGATTGACCATAACTCACTCAATTTAACTCGTAATTCATTAAAATTAGTTTAATTTCGAAGGAATCGAAGTGTAGTTTAAAACGAAAGAAACGGAGATGAAAAACTCCAAGTATTTTGAGAGTTATGATGGAAATAGTTAAACTCGCGCTTTGGTTTAGCAATTTACTGACCTACCTCCGATTGATTGACAATAACTCTCTCAATTTAACTCTTAATTTATTGAAATTAGTTTAATTTCGAAGGAATCGAAGTGTAGTTTAAAACGAAAGAAACGGAGATGAAAAACTCCAAGTATTTTGAGAGTTATGATGGAAATAGTTAAACTCGCGCTTTGGTTTAGCAATTTACTGACCTACCTCCGATTGATTGACAATAACTCTCTCAATTTAACTCTTAACTCATTGAAATTAGTTTCATTTCGAAGGAATCGAAGTGTAGTTTAAAACGAAAGAAACGGAGATGAAAAACTCCAAGTATTTTGAGAGTTATGATGGAAAAAGTTAGACTCGCGCTGTGGTTTAGCAATTTACTGACCTACCTCCGATTGATTGACCATAACTCTCTCAATTTAACTCGTAATTCATTTAAATTAGTTTCATTTCGAAGGAATCGAAGTGTAGTTTAAAACGAAAGAAACGGAGATGAAAAACTCCAACTATTTTAAGAGTTACGATTGAAATAGTTAGACTCGCGCTTTGGTTTAGCAATTTACAGACCTCCCTCCGATTGATTGACCATAACTCACTCAATTTAACTCGTAATTCATTAAAATTAGTTTAATTTCGAAGGAATCGAAGTGTAGTTTAAAACGAAAGAAACGGATATGAAAAACTCCAAGTATTTTGAGAGTTATGATGGAAATAGTTAAACTCGCGCTTTGGTTTAGCAATTTACTGACCTACCTCCGATTGATTGACAATAACTCTCTCAATTTAACTCTTAATTCATTGAAATTGGTTTCATTTCGAAGGAATCGAAGTGTAGTTTAAAACGAAAGAAACGGAGATGAAAAACTCCAAGTATTTTGAAAGTTATGATGGAAATAGTTAGACTCGGGCTTTGGTTTAGCAATTTACTAACCTACCTCCGATTGATTGACCATAACTCACTAAATTTAACTCGTAATTCATTGAAATTAGTTTTATTTCGAAGGAATCGAAGTGTAGTTTAAAACGAAATAAACGGAGATGAAAATCTCCAAGTATTTTGAGAGTTATGATGGAAATAGTTAGACTCGCGCTTTGGTTTAGCAATTTACTTACCTACCTCCGATTGAATGACCATAACTCTCTCAATTTAACTCTTAACTCATTGAAATTAGTTTAATTTCGAAGGAATCGAAGTGTAGTTTAAAACGAAAGAAACGGAGATGAAAAACTCCAAGTATTTTGAGAGTTATGATGGAAATAGTTAGACTCGCGCTTTGGTTTAGCAATTTACTGACCTACCTCCGATTGATTGACCATAACTCTCTCAATTTAACTCTTAACTCATTGAAATTAGTTTCATTTCGAAGGAATCGAAGTGTAGTTTAAAATGAAAGAAACGGAGATGAAAAACTCCAAGTATTTTGAGAGTTATGATGGAAAAAGTTAGACTCGCGCTGTTGTTTTAGAAATTTACTGACCTACCTCCGATTGATTGACCATAACTCTCTCAATTTAACTCGTAATTCATTTAAATTAGTTTCATTTCGAAGGAATCGAAGTGTAGTTTAAAACGAAAGAAACGGAGATGAAAAACTCCAAGTATTTTAAGAGTTACGATTGAAATAGTTAGACTCGCGCTTTGGTTTAGCAATTTACAGACCTCCCTCCGATTGATTGACCATAACTCACTCAATTTAACTCGTAATTCATTAAAATTAGTTTAATTTCGAAGGAATCGAAGTGTAGTTTAAAACGAAAGAAACGGATATGAAAAACTCCAAGTATTTTGAGAGTTATGATGGAAATAGTTAAACTCGCGCTTTGGTTTAGCAATTTACTGACCTACCTCCGATTGATTGACAATAACTCTCTCAATTTAACTCTTAATTCATTGAAATTGGTTTCATTTCGAAGGAATAGAAGTGTAGTTTAAAACGAAAGAAACGGAGATGAAAAACTCCAAGTATTTTGAGAGTTATGATGGAAATAGTTAGACTCGGGCTTTGGTTTAGCAATTTACTAACCTACCTCCGATTGATTGTCCATAACTCACTAAATTTAACTCGTAATTCATTGAAATTAGTTTTATTTTGAAGGAATCGAAGTGTAGTTTAAAACGAAATAAACGGAGATGAAAAACTCCAAGTATTTTGAGAGTTATGATGGAAATAGTTAGACTCGCGCTTTGGTTTAGCAATTTACTGACCTACCTCCGATTGATTGACCATAACTCTCTCAATTTAACTCGTAATTCATTAAAATTAGTTTAATTTCGAAGGAACCGAAGTGTAGTTTAAAACGAAAGAAACGGAGATGAAAAACTCTAAGTATTTTGAGAGTTATGATAAAAAAGTTAGACTCGCGCTTTGGTTTAGCAATTTACTGACCTACCTCCGATTGATTGACCATAACTCTCTCAATTTAACTCTTAATTCATTGAAATTAGTTTCATTTCAAAGCAATCGAAGTGTAGTTTAAAACGAAAGAAACGGAGATGAAAAACTCCAAGTATTTTGAGAGTTATGATGGAAATAGTTAGACTCGCGCTGTGGTTTAGCAATTTACTGACCTACCTCCGATTGATTGACCATAACTCTCTCAATTTAACTCTTAATTCATTGAAATTAGTTTCATTTCGAAGGAATCGAAGTGTAGTTTAACACGAAAGAAACATAGATGATAAACTCCAAGTATTTTGAGAGTTATGATGGAAATAGTTAGACTCGCGCTTTGGTTTAGCAATTTACTGACCTACCTCCGATTGATTGACCATAACTCTCTCAATTTAACTCTTAATTCATTGAAATTAATTTCATTTCGAAGGAATCGAAGTGTAGTTTAAAACGAAAGAAACGGAGATGAAAAATTCCAAGTATTTTGAGAGTTATGAAGGAAATAGTTAGACTCGCGCTTTGGTTTAGCAATTTACTGATCTACCTCCGATTGATTGACCATAACTCTCTCAATTTAACTCTTAATTCATTGAAATTAGTTTCATTTCGAAGGAATCGTAGTGTAGTTTAAAACGAAAGAAACGGAGATGAAAAACTCCAAGTATTTTGAGAGTTATGATGGAAATAGTTAGACTCGCGCTTTGGTTTAGCAATTTACTGACCTACCTCCGATTGATTGACCATAACTCTCTCAATTTAACTCTTAATTCATTGAAATTAATTTCATTTCGAAGGAATCGAAGTGTAGTTTAAAACGAAAGAAACGGAGATGAAAAATTCCAAGTATTTTGAGAGTTATGAAGGAAATAGTTAGACTCGCGCTTTGGTTTAGCAATTTACTGACCTACCTCCGATTGATTGACCATAACTCTCTCAATTTAACTCTTAATTCATTGAAATTAGTTTCATTTCGAAGGAATCGAAGTGTAGTTTAAAACGAAAGAAACGGAGATGAAAAACTCCAAGTATTTTGAGAGTTATGATGGAAATAGTTAGACTCGCGCTTTGGTTTAGCAATTTACTGACCTACCTCCGATTGATTGACCATAACTCTCTCAATTTAACTCTTAATTTATTGAAATTAGTTTAATTTCGAAGGAATCGAAGTGTAGTTTAACACGAAAGAAACAGAGATGATAAACTCCAAGTATTTTGAGAGTTATGATGGAAATAGTTAGACTCGCGCTTTGGTTTAGCAATTTACTGACCTACCTACGATTGATTGACCATAACTCACTCAATTTAACTCGTAATTGTTTGAAATTAGTTTCATTTCGAAGGAATCGAAGTGTAGTTTAAAACGAAAGAAACGGAGATGAAAAACTCCAAGTATTTTGAGAGTTATGATGGAAATAGTTAGACTCGCGCTTTGGTTTAGCAATTCACTGACCTACCTCCGATTGATTGACCATAACTCTCTCAATTTAACTCTTAATTCATTGAAATTAGTTTTATTTCAAAGCAATCGAAGTGTAGTTTAAAACGAAAGAAACGGAGATGAAAAACTCCAAGTATTTTGAGAGTTATGATGGAAATAGTTAGACTCGCGCTGTGGTTTAGCAATTTACTGACCTACCTCCGATTGATTGACCATAACTCTCTCAATTTAACTCGTAATTCATTTAAATTAGTTTCATTTCGAAGGAATCGAAGTGTAGTTTAAAACGAAAGAAACGGAGATGAAAAACTCCAAGTATTTTGAGAGTTATGATGGAAATAGTTAGACTCGGGCTTTGGTTTAGCAATTTACTGACCTCCCTCCGATTGATTGACCATAACTAACTCAATTTAACTCGTAATTCATTGAAATTAGTTTCATTTCGAAGGAATCAAAGTGTAGTTTAAAACGAAAGAAACGGAGATGAAAAACTCCAAGTATTTTGAGAGTTATGAAGGAAATAGTTAAACTCGCGCTTTGGTTTAGCAATTTACTAACCTACCTCCGATTGATTGACAATAACTCTCTCAATTTAACTCTTAATTCATTGAAATTAGTTTCATTTCAAAGCAATCGAAGTGTAGTTTAAAACGAAAGAAACGGAGATGAAAAACTCCAAGTATTTTGAGAGTTATGATGGAAATAGTTAGACTCGCGCTGTGGTTTAGCAATTTACTGACCTACCTCCGATTGATTGACCATAACTCTCTCAATTTAACTCATAATTCATTTAAATTAGTTTCATTTCGAAGGAATCGAAGTGTAGTTTAAAACGAAAGAAACGGAGATGAAAAACTCCAAGTATTTTGAGAGTTATGATGGAAATAGTTAAACTCGCGCTTTGGTTTAGCAATTTACTGACCTACCTCCGATTGATTGACAATAACTCTCTCAATTTAACTCTTAATTCATTGAAATTGGTTTCATTTCGAAGGAATCAAAGTGTAGTTTAAAACGAAAGAAACGGAGCTGAAAAACTCCAAGTATTTTGAGAGTTATGATGGAAATAGTTAGACTCGCCCTTTGGTTTAGCAATTTACTGACCTACCTCCGATTGATTGACCATAACACTCTCAATTTAACTCATAATTCATTTAAATTAGTTTCATTTCGAAGGAATCAAAGTGTAGTTTAAAACGAAAGAAACGGAGATGAAAAATTGCAAGTATTTTGAGAGTTATGAAGGAAATAGTTAGACTCGCGCTTTGGTTTAGCAATTTACTGACCTACCTCCGATTGATTGACCATAACTCTCTCAATTTAACTCTTAATTCATTGAAATTAGTTTCATTTCGAAGGAATCGAAGTGTAGTTTAACACGAAAGAAACAGAGATGATAAACTCCAAGTATTTTGAGAGTTATGATGGAAATAGTTAGACTCGCGCTTTGGTTTAGCAATTTACTGACCTACCTCCGATTGATTCACCATAACTCTCTCAATTTAACTCTTAATTCATTAAAATTAATTTCATTTCGAAGGAATCGAAGTGTAGTTTAAAACGAAAGAAACGGAGATGAAAAATTCCAAGTATTTTGAGAGTTATGAAGGAAATAGTTAGACTCGCGCTTTGGTTTAGCAATTTACTGACCTACCTCCGATTGATTGACCATAACTCTCTCAATTTAACTCTTAATTCATTGAAATTAGTTTCATTTCGAAGGAATCGAAGTGTAGTTTAAAACGAAAGAAACGGAGATGAAAAACTCCAAGTATTTTGAGAGTTATGATGGAAATAGTTAGACTCGCGCTTTGGTTTAGCAATTTACTGACCTACCTCCGATTGATTGACCATAACTCTCTCAATTTAACTCTTAATTCATTGAAATTAATTTCATTTCGAAGGAATCGAAGTGTAGTTTAAAACGAAAGAAACGGAGATGAAAAATTCCAAGTATTTTGAGAGTTATGATGGAAATAGTTAGACTCGCGCTTTGGTTTAGCAATTTACTGACCTACCTCCGATTGATTGACCATAACTCTCTCAATTTAACTCTTAATTCATTGAAATTAGTTTCATTTCGAAGGAATCGAAGTGTAGTTTAAAACGAAAGAAACGGAGATGAAAAACTCCAAGTATTTTGATAGTTATGATGGAAATAGTTAGACTCGCGCTTTGGTTTAGCAATTTACTGACCTACCTCCGATTGATTGACCATAACTCTCCCAATTTAACTCTTAATTCATTGAAATTAGTTTCATTTCGAAGGAATCGAAGTGTAGTTTAACACGAAAGAAACAGAGATGATAAACTCCAAGTATTTTGAGAGTTATGATGGAAATAGTTAGACTCGCCCTTTGGTTTAGCAATTTACTGACTTACCTACGATTGATTGACCATAACTCACTCAATTTAACTCGTAATTGTTTGAAATTAGTTTCATTTCGAAGGAATCGAAGTGTAGTTTAAAACGAAAGAAACGGAGATGAAAAACTCCAAGTATTTTGAGAGTTATGATGGAAATAGTTAGACTCGCGCTTTGGTTTAGCAATTCACTGACCTACCTCCGATTGATTGACCATAACTCTCCCAATTTAACTCTTAATTCATTGAAATTAGTTTCATTTCGAAGGAATCGAAGTGTAGTTTAACACGAAAGAAACAGAGATGATAAACTCCAAGTATTTTGAGAGTTATGATGGAAATAGTTAGACTCGCCCTTTGGTTTAGCAATTTACTGACCTACCTACGATTGATTGACCATAACTCACTCAATTTAACTCGTAATTGTTTGAAATTAGTTTCATTTCGAAGGAATCGAAGTGTAGTTTAAAACGAAAGAAACGGAGATGAAAAACTCCAAGTATTTTGAGAGTTATGATGGAAATAGTTAGACTCGCGCTTTGGTTTAGCAATTCACTGACCTACCTCCGATTGATTGACCATAACTCTCTAAATTTAACTCTTAATTCATTGAAATTAGTTTTATTTCAAAGCAATCGAAGTGTAGTTTAAAACGAAAGAAACGGAGATGAAAAACTCCAAGTATTTTGAGAGTTATGATGGAAATAGTTAGACTCGCGCTGTGGTTTAGCAATTTACTGACCTACCTCCGATTGATTGACCATAACTCTCTCAATTTAACTCGTAATTCATTTAAATTAGTTTCATTTCGAAGGAATCGAAGTGTAGTTTAAAACGAAAGAAACGGAGATGAAAAACTCCAAGTATTTTGAGAGTTATGATGGAAATAGTTAGACTCGCGCTGTGGTTTAGCAATTTACTGACCTACCTCCGATTGATTGACCATAACTCTCTCAATTTAACTCGTAATTCATTTAAATTAGTTTCATTTCGAAGGAATCGAAGTCTAGTTTAAAACGAAAGAAACGGAGATGAAAAACTCCAAGTATTTTGAGAGTTATGATGGAAATAGTTAGACTCGCGCTTTGGTTTAGCAATTTACTGACCTCCCTCCGATTGATTGACCATAACTCACTCAATTTAACTCGTAATTCATTGAAATTAGTTTCATTTCGAAGGAATCAAAGTATAGTTTAAAACGAAAGAAACGGAGATGAAAAACTCCAAGTATTTTGAGAGTTATGATGGAAATAGTTAAACTCGCGCTTTGGTTTAGCAATTTACTGACCTACCTTCGATTGATTGACAATAACTCTCTCAATTTAACTCTTAATTCATTGAAATTAGTTTAATTTCGAAGGAATCGAAGTGTAGTTTAAAACGAAAGAAACGGAGATGAAAAACTCCAAGTATTTTGAGAGTTATGATAAAAAAGTTAGACTCGCGCTTTGGTTTAGCAATTTACTGACCTACCTCCGATTGATTGACCATAACTATCTCAATTCAACTCTTAATTCATTGAAATTAGTTTCATTTGGAAGGAATCGAAGTGTAGTTTAAAACGAAAGAAACGGAGATGAAAAATTCCAAGTATTTTGAGAGTTATGAAGGAAATAGTTAGACTCGCGCTTTGGTTTAGCAATTTACTGACCTACCTCCGATTGATTGACCATAACTCTCTCAATTTAACTCATAATTCATTGAAATTAGTTTCATTTCGAAGGAATCGAAGTGTAGTTTAAAACGAAAGAAACGGAGATGAAAAACTCCAAGTATTTTGAGAGTTATGATGGAAATAGTTAGACTCGCGCTTTGGTTTAGCAATTTACTGACCTACCTCCGATTGATTGACCATAACTCACTTAATTTAACTCGTAATTCATTAAAATTAGTTTAATTTCGAAGGAATCGAAGTGTAGTTTAAAACGAAAGAAACGGAGATGAAAAATTCCAAGTATTTTGAGAGTTATGAAGGAAATAGTTAGACTCGCGCTTTGGTTTAGCAATTTACTGACCTACCTTCGATTGATTGACCATAACTCTCTCAATTTAACTCTTAATTCATTGAAATTAGTTTCATTTCGAAGGAATCGAAGTGTAGTTTAAAACGAAAGAAACGGAGATGAAAAACTCCAAGTATTTTGAGAGTTATGATGGAAATAGTTAGACTCGCGCTTTGGTTTAGCAATTTACTGACCTACCTCCGATTGATTGACCATAACTCTCTCAATTTAACTCTTAATTCATTGAAATTAGTTTAATTTCGAAGGAATCGAAGTGTAGTTTAAAACGAAAGAAACGGAGATGAAAAACTCCAAGTATTTTGAGAGTTATGATGGAAATAGTTAAACTCGCGCTTTGGTTTAGCAATTTACTGACCTACCTCCGATTGATTGACAATAACTCTCTCAATTTAACTCTTAATTCATTGAAATTGGTTTCATTTCGAAGGAATCAAAGTGTAGTTTAAAACGAAAGAAACGGAGCTGAAAAACTCCAAGTATTTTGAGAGTTATGATGGAAATAGTTAGACTCGCCCTTTGGTTTAGCAATTTACTGACCTACCTCCGATTGATTGACCATAACTCACTCAATTTAACTCGTAATTGTTTGAAATTAGTTTCATTTCGAAAGAATCGAAGTGTAGTTTAAAACGAAAGAAACGGAGATGAAAAACTCCAAGTATTTTGAGAGTTATGATGGAAATAGTTAGACTCGCGCTTTGGTTTAGCAATTTACTGACCTACCTCCGATTGATTGACCATAACTCTCTCAATTTAACTCTTAATTCATTGAAATTAATTTCATTTCGAAGGAATCGAAGTGGAGTTTAAAACGAAAGAAACGGAGATGAAAAATTCCAAGTATTTTGAGAGTTATGAAGGAAATAGTTAGACTCGCGCTTTGGTTTAGCAATTTACTGACCTACCTCCGATTGATTGACCATAACTCTCTCAATTTAACTCTTAATTCATTGAAATTAGTTTCATTTCGAAGGAATCGAAGTGTAGTTTAAAACGAAAGAAACGGAGATGAAAAACTCCAAGTATTTTGAGAGTTATGATGGAAATAGTTAGACTCGCGCTTTGGTTTAGCAATTTACTGACCTACCTCCGATTGATTGACCATAACTCTCTCAATTTAACTCTTAATTCATTGAAATTAGTTTCATTTCGAAGGAATCGAAGTGTAGTTTAACACGAAAGAAACAGAGATGATAAACTCCAAGTATTTTGAGAGTTATGATGGAAATAGTTAGACTCGCGCTTTGGTTTAGCAATTTACTGACCTACCTCCGATTGATTCACCATAACTCTCTCAATTTAACTCTTAATTCATTGAAATTGGTTTCATTTCGAAGGAATCAAAGTGTAGTTTAAAACGAAAGAAACGGAGCTGAAAAACTCCAAGTATTTTGAGAGTTATGATGGAAATAGTTAGACTCGCCCTTTGGTTTAGCAATTTACTGACCTACCTCCGATTGATTAACCATAACTCACTCAATTTAACTCGTAATTGTTTGAAATTAGTTTCATTTCGAAAGAATCGAAGTGTAGTTTAAAACGAAAGAAACGGAGATGAAAAACTCCAAGTATTTTGAGAGTTATGATGGAAATAGTTAGACTCGCGCTTTGGTTTAGCAATTTACTGACCTACCTCCGATTGATTGACCATAACTCTCTCAATTTAACTCTTAATTCATTGAAATTAATTTCATTTCGAAGGAATCGAAGTGTAGTTTAAAACGAAAGAAACGGAGATGAAAAATTCCAAGTATTTTGAGAGTTATGAAGGAAATAGTTAGACTCGCGCTTTGGTTTAGCAATTTACTGACCTACCTCGGATTGATTGACCATAACTCTCTCAATTTAACTCTTAATTCATTGAAATTAGTTTCATTTCGAAGGAATCGAAGTGTAGTTTAACACGAAAGAAACAGAGATGATAAACTCCAAGTATTTTGAGAGTTATGATGGAAATAGTTAGACTCGCGCTTTGGTTTAGCAATTTACTGACCTACCTCCGATTGATTCACCATAACTCTCTCAATTTAACTCTTAATTCATTAAAATTAATTTCATTTCGAAGGAATCGAAGTGTAGTTTAAAACGAAAGAAACGGAGATGAAAAATTCCAAGTATTTTGAGAGTTATGAAGGAAATAGTTAGACTCGCGCTTTGGTTTAGCAATTTACTGACCTACCTCCGATTGATTGACCATAACTCTCTCAATTTAACTCTTAATTCATTGAAATTAGTTTCATTTCGAAGGAATCGAAGTGTAGTTTAAAACGAAAGAAACGGAGATGAAAAACTCCAAGTATTTTGAGAGTTATGATGGAAATAGTTAGACTCGCGCTTTGGTTTAGCAATTTACTGACCTACCTCCGATTGATTGACCATAACTCTCTCAATTTAACTCTTAATTCATTGAAATTAATTTCATTTCGAAGGAATCGAAGTGTAGTTTAAAACGAAAGAAACGGAGATGAAAAATTCCAAGTATTTTGAGAGTTATGAAGGAAATAGTTAGACTCGCGCTTTGGTTTAGCAATTTACTGACCTACCTCCGATTGATTGACCATAACTCTCTCAATTTAACTCTTAATTCATTGAAATTAGTTTCATTTCGAAGGAATCGAAGTGTAGTTTAAAACGAAAGAAACGGAGATGAAAAACTCCAAGTATTTTGATAGTTATGATGGAAATAGTTAGACTCGCGCTTTGGTTTAGCAATTTACTGACCTACCTCCGATTGATTGACCATAACTCTCCCAATTTAACTCTTAATTCATTGAAATTAGTTTCATTTCGAAGGAATCGAAGTGTAGTTTAACACGAAAGAAACAGAGATGATAAACTCCAAGTATTTTGAGAGTTATGATGGAAATAGTTAGACTCGCCCTTTGGTTTAGCAATTTACTGACTTACCTACGATTGATTGACCATAACTCACTCAATTTAACTCGTAATTGTTTGAAATTAGTTTCATTTCGAAGGAATCGAAGTGTAGTTTAAAACGAAAGAAACGGAGATGAAAAACTCCAAGTATTTTGAGAGTTATGATGGAAATAGTTAGACTCGCGCTTTGGTTTAGCAATTCACTGACCTACCTCCGATTGATTGACCATAACTCTCCCAATTTAACTCTTAATTCATTGAAATTAGTTTCATTTCGAAGGAATCGAAGTGTAGTTTAACACGAAAGAAACAGAGATGATAAACTCCAAGTATTTTGAGAGTTATGATGGAAATAGTTAGACTCGCCCTTTGGTTTAGCAATTTACTGACCTACCTACGATTGATTGACCATAACTCACTCAATTTAACTCGTAATTGTTTGAAATTAGTTTCATTTCGAAGGAATCGAAGTGTAGTTTAAAACGAAAGAAACGGAGATGAAAAACTCCAAGTATTTTGAGAGTTATGATGGAAATAGTTAGACTCGCGCTTTGGTTTAGCAATTCACTGACCTACCTCCGATTGATTGACCATAACTCTCTAAATTTAACTCTTAATTCATTGAAATTAGTTTTATTTCAAAGCAATCGAAGTGTAGTTTAAAACGAAAGAAACGGAGATGAAAAACTCCAAGTATTTTGAGAGTTATGATGGAAATAGTTAGACTCGCGCTGTGGTTTAGCAATTTACTGACCTACCTCCGATTGATTGACCATAACTCTCTCAATTTAACTCGTAATTCATTTAAATTAGTTTCATTTCGAAGGAATCGAAGTGTAGTTTAAAACGAAAGAAACGGAGATGAAAAACTCCAAGTATTTTGAGAGTTATGATGGAAATAGTTAGACTCGCGCTGTGGTTTAGCAATTTACTGACCTACCTCCGATTGATTGACCATAACTCTCTCAATTTAACTCGTAATTCATTTAAATTAGTTTCATTTCGAAGGAATCGAAGTCTAGTTTAAAACGAAAGAAACGGAGATGAAAAACTCCAAGTATTTTGAGAGTTATGATGGAAATAGTTAGACTCGCGCTTTGGTTTAGCAATTTACTGACCTCCCTCCGATTGATTGACCATAACTCACTCAATTTAACTCGTAATTCATTGAAATTAGTTTCATTTCGAAGGAATCAAAGTATAGTTTAAAACGAAAGAAACGGAGATGAAAAACTCCAAGTATTTTGAGAGTTATGATGGAAATAGTTAAACTCGCGCTTTGGTTTAGCAATTTACTGACCTACCTTCGATTGATTGACAATAACTCTCTCAATTTAACTCTTAATTCATTGAAATTAGTTTAATTTCGAAGGAATCGAAGTGTAGTTTAAAACGAAAGAAACGGAGATGAAAAACTCCAAGTATTTTGAGAGTTATGATAAAAAAGTTAGACTCGCGCTTTGGTTTAGCAATTTACTGACCTACCTCCGATTGATTGACCATAACTCTCTCAATTCAACTCTTAATTCATTGAAATTAGTTTCATTTGGAAGGAATCGAAGTGTAGTTTAAAACGAAAGAAACGGAGATGAAAAATTCCAAGTATTTTGAGAGTTATGAAGGAAATAGTTAGACTCGCGCTTTGGTTTAGCAATTTACTGACCTACCTCCGATTGATTGACCATAACTCTCTCAATTTAACTCATAATTCATTGAAATTAGTTTCATTTCGAAGGAATCGAAGTGTAGTTTAAAACGAAAGAAACGGAGATGAAAAACTCCAAGTATTTTGAGAGTTATGATGGAAATAGTTAGACTCGCGCTTTGGTTTAGCAATTTACTGACCTACCTCCGATTGATTGACCATAACTCACTTAATTTAACTCGTAATTCATTAAAATTAGTTTAATTTCGAAGGAATCGAAGTGTAGTTTAAAACGAAAGAAACGGAGATGAAAAATTCCAAGTATTTTGAGAGTTATGAAGGAAATAGTTAGACTCGCGCTTTGGTTTAGCAATTTACTGACCTACCTTCGATTGATTGACCATAACTCTCTCAATTTAACTCTTAATTCATTGAAATTAGTTTCATTTCGAAGGAATCGAAGTGTAGTTTAAAACGAAAGAAACGGAGATGAAAAACTCCAAGTATTTTGAGAGTTATGATGGAAATAGTTAGACTCGCGCTTTGGTTTAGCAATTTACTGACCTACCTCCGATTGATTGACCATAACTCTCTCAATTTAACTCTTAATTCATTGAAATTAGTTTAATTTCGAAGGAATCGAAGTGTAGTTTAAAACGAAAGAAACGGAGATGAAAAACTCCAAGTATTTTGAGAGTTATGATGGAAATAGTTAAACTCGCGCTTTGGTTTAGCAATTTACTGACCTACCTCCGATTGATTGACAATAACTCTCTCAATTTAACTCTTAATTCATTGAAATTGGTTTCATTTCGAAGGAATCAAAGTGTAGTTTAAAACGAAAGAAACGGAGCTGAAAAACTCCAAGTATTTTGAGAGTTATGATGGAAATAGTTAGACTCGCCCTTTGGTTTAGCAATTTACTGACCTACCTCCGATTGATTGACCATAACTCACTCAATTTAACTCGTAATTGTTTGAAATTAGTTTCATTTCGAAAGAATCGAAGTGTAGTTTAAAACGAAAGAAACGGAGATGAAAAACTCCAAGTATTTTGAGAGTTATGATGGAAATAGTTAGACTCGCGCTTTGGTTTAGCAATTTACTGACCTACCTCCGATTGATTGACCATAACTCTCTCAATTTAACTCTTAATTCATTGAAATTAATTTCATTTCGAAGGAATCGAAGTGGAGTTTAAAACGAAAGAAACGGAGATGAAAAATTCCAAGTATTTTGAGAGTTATGAAGGAAATAGTTAGACTCGCGCTTTGGTTTAGCAATTTACTGACCTACCTCCGATTGATTGACCATAACTCTCTCAATTTAACTCTTAATTCATTGAAATTAGTTTCATTTCGAAGGAATCGAAGTGTAGTTTAAAACGAAAGAAACGGAGATGAAAAACTCCAAGTATTTTGAGAGTTATGATGGAAATAGTTAGACTCGCGCTTTGGTTTAGCAATTTACTGACCTACCTCCGATTGATTGACCATAACTCTCTCAATTTAACTCTTAATTCATTGAAATTAGTTTCATTTCGAAGGAATCGAAGTGTAGTTTAACACGAAAGAAACAGAGATGATAAACTCCAAGTATTTTGAGAGTTATGATGGAAATAGTTAGACTCGCGCTTTGGTTTAGCAATTTACTGACCTACCTCCGATTGATTCACCATAACTCTCTCAATTTAACTCTTAATTCATTGAAATTGGTTTCATTTCGAAGGAATCAAAGTGTAGTTTAAAACGAAAGAAACGGAGCTGAAAAACTCCAAGTATTTTGAGAGTTATGATGGAAATAGTTAGACTCGCCCTTTGGTTTAGCAATTTACTGACCTACCTCCGATTGATTAACCATAACTCACTCAATTTAACTCGTAATTGTTTGAAATTAGTTTCATTTCGAAAGAATCGAAGTGTAGTTTAAAACGAAAGAAACGGAGATGAAAAACTCCAAGTATTTTGAGAGTTATGATGGAAATAGTTAGACTCGCGCTTTGGTTTAGCAATTTACTGACCTACCTCCGATTGATTGACCATAACTCTCTCAATTTAACTCTTAATTCATTGAAATTAATTTCATTTCGAAGGAATCGAAGTGTAGTTTAAAACGAAAGAAACGGAGATGAAAAATTCCAAGTATTTTGAGAGTTATGAAGGAAATAGTTAGACTCGCGCTTTGGTTTAGCAATTTACTGACCTACCTCGGATTGATTGACCATAACTCTCTCAATTTAACTCTTAATTCATTGAAATTAGTTTCATTTCGAAGGAATCGAAGTGTAGTTTAACACGAAAGAAACAGAGATGATAAACTCCAAGTATTTTGAGAGTTATGATGGAAATAGTTAGACTCGCGCTTTGGTTTAGCAATTTACTGACCTACCTCCGATTGATTCACCATAACTCTCTCAATTTAACTCTTAATTCATTAAAATTAATTTCATTTCGAAGGAATCGAAGTGTAGTTTAAAACGAAAGAAACGGAGATGAAAAATTCCAAGTATTTTGAGAGTTATGAAGGAAATAGTTAGACTCGCGCTTTGGTTTAGCAATTTACTGACCTACCTCCGATTGATTGACCATAACTCTCTCAATTTAACTCTTAATTCATTGAAATTAGTTTCATTTCGAAGGAATCGAAGTGTAGTTTAAAACGAAAGAAACGGAGATGAAAAACTCCAAGTATTTTGAGAGTTATGATGGAAATAGTTAGACTCGCGCTTTGGTTTAGCAATTTACTGACCTACCTCCGATTGATTGACCATAACTCTCTCAATTTAACTCTTAATTCATTGAAATTAATTTCATTTCGAAGGAATCGAAGTGTAGTTTAAAACGAAAGAAACGGAGATGAAAAATTCCAAGTATTTTGAGAGTTATGAAGGAAATAGTTAGACTCGCGCTTTGGTTTAGCAATTTACTGACCTACCTCCGATTGATTGACCATAACTCTCTCAATTTAACTCTTAATTCATTGAAATTAGTTTCATTTCGAAGGAATCGAAGTGTAGTTTAAAACGAAAGAAACGGAGATGAAAAACTCCAAGTATTTTGATAGTTATGATGGAAATAGTTAGACTCGCGCTTTGGTTTAGCAATTTACTGACCTACCTCCGATTGATTGACCATAACTCTCCCAATTTAACTCTTAATTCATTGAAATTAGTTTCATTTCGAAGGAATCGAAGTGTAGTTTAACACGAAAGAAACAGAGATGATAAACTCCAAGTATTTTGAGAGTTATGATGGAAATAGTTAGACTCGCCCTTTGGTTTAGCAATTTACTGACTTACCTACGATTGATTGACCATAACTCACTCAATTTAACTCGTAATTGTTTGAAATTAGTTTCATTTCGAAGGAATCGAAGTGTAGTTTAAAACGAAAGAAACGGAGATGAAAAACTCCAAGTATTTTGAGAGTTATGATGGAAATAGTTAGACTCGCGCTTTGGTTTAGCAATTTACTGACCTACCTCCGATTGATTGACCATAACTCTCTCAATTTAACTCTTAATTCATTGAAATTAATTTCATTTCGAAGGAATCGAAGTGTAGTTTAAAACGAAAGAAACGGAGATGAAAAATTCCAAGTATTTTGAGAGTTATGAAGGAAATAGTTAGACTCGCGCTTTGGTTTAGCAATTTACTGACCTACCTCCGATTGATTGACCATAACTCTCTCAATTTAACTCTTAATTCATTGAAATTAGTTTCATTTCGAAGGAATCGAAGTGTAGTTTAAAACGAAAGAAACGGAGATGAAAAACTCCAAGTATTTTGATAGTTATGATGGAAATAGTTAGACTCGCGCTTTGGTTTAGCAATTTACTGACCTACCTCCGATTGATTGACCATAACTCTCCCAATTTAACTCTTAATTCATTGAAATTAGTTTCATTTCGAAGGAATCGAAGTGTAGTTTAACACGAAAGAAACAGAGATGATAAACTCCAAGTATTTTGAGAGTTATGATGGAAATAGTTAGACTCGCCCTTTGGTTTAGCAATTTACTGACTTACCTACGATTGATTGACCATAACTCACTCAATTTAACTCGTAATTGTTTGAAATTAGTTTCATTTCGAAGGAATCGAAGTGTAGTTTAAAACGAAAGAAACGGAGATGAAAAACTCCAAGTATTTTGAGAGTTATGATGGAAATAGTTAGACTCGCGCTTTGGTTTAGCAATTCACTGACCTACCTCCGATTGATTGACCATAACTCTCCCAATTTAACTCTTAATTCATTGAAATTAGTTTCATTTCGAAGGAATCGAAGTGTAGTTTAACACGAAAGAAACAGAGATGATAAACTCCAAGTATTTTGAGAGTTATGATGGAAATAGTTAGACTCGCCCTTTGGTTTAGCAATTTACTGACCTACCTACGATTGATTGACCATAACTCACTCAATTTAACTCGTAATTGTTTGAAATTAGTTTCATTTCGAAGGAATCGAAGTGTAGTTTAAAACGAAAGAAACGGAGATGAAAAACTCCAAGTATTTTGAGAGTTATGATGGAAATAGTTAGACTCGCGCTTTGGTTTAGCAATTCACTGACCTACCTCCGATTGATTGACCATAACTCTCTAAATTTAACTCTTAATTCATTGAAATTAGTTTTATTTCAAAGCAATCGAAGTGTAGTTTAAAACGAAAGAAACGGAGATGAAAAACTCCAAGTATTTTGAGAGTTATGATGGAAATAGTTAGACTCGCGCTGTGGTTTAGCAATTTACTGACCTACCTCCGATTGATTGACCATAACTCTCTCAATTTAACTCGTAATTCATTTAAATTAGTTTCATTTCGAAGGAATCGAAGTGTAGTTTAAAACGAAAGAAACGGAGATGAAAAACTCCAAGTATTTTGAGAGTTATGATGGAAATAGTTAGACTCGGGCTTTGGTTTAGCAATTTACTGACCTCCCTCCGATTGATTGACCATAACTAACTCAATTTAACTCGTAATTCATTGAAATTTGTTTCATTTCGAAGGAATCGAAGTGTAGTTTAAAATGAAAGAAACGGAGATGAAAAATTCCAAGTATTTTGAGAGTTATGATGGAAAAGTTAGACTCGCGCTTTGGTTTAGCAATTTACTGACCTACCTCCGATTGATTGACAATAACTCTCTAAATTTAACTCTTAATTCATTGAAATTAGTTTCATTTCGAAGCAATCGAAGTGTAGTTTAAAACGAAAGAAACGGAGATGAAAAACTCCAAGTATTTTGAGAGTTATGATGGAAATAGTTAGACTCGCGCTGTGGTTTAGCAATTTACTGACCTACCTCCGATTGATTCACCATAACTCTCTCAATTTAACTCATAATTCATTTAAATTAGTTTCATTTCGAAGGAATCGAAGTGTAGTTTAAAACGAAAGAAACGGAGATGAAAAACTCTAACTATTTTGAGAGTTATGATTGAAATAGTTAGACTCGCGCTTTGGTTTAGCAATTTACTGACCTCCCTCGGATTGATTGACCATAACTCACTCAATTTAACTCGTAATTCATTAAAATTAGTTTAATTTCGAAGGAATCGAAGTGTAGTTTAAAACGAAAGAAACGGAGATGAAAAACTCCAAGTATTTTGAGAGTTATGATGGAAATAGTTAGACTCGCGCTTTGGTTTAGCAATTTACTGACCTACCTCCGATTGATTGACCATAACTCTCTCAATTTAACTCTTAATTCATTGAAATTAATTTCATTTCGAAGGAATCGAAGTGTAGTTTAAAACGAAAGAAACGGAGATGAAAAATTCCAAGTATTTTGAGAGTTATGAAGGAAATAGTTAGACTCGCGCTTTGGTTTAGCAATTTACTGACCTACCTCCGATTGATTGACCATAACTCTCTCAATTTAACTCTTAATTCATTGAAATTAGTTTCATTTCGAAGGAATCGAAGTGTAGTTTAAAACGAAAGAAACGGAGATGAAAAACTCCAAGTATTTTGATAGTTATGATGGAAATAGTTAGACTCGCGCTTTGGTTTAGCAATTTACTGACCTACCTCCGATTGATTGACCATAACTCTCCCAATTTAACTCTTAATTCATTGAAATTAGTTTCATTTCGAAGGAATCGAAGTGTAGTTTAACACGAAAGAAACAGAGATGATAAACTCCAAGTATTTTGAGAGTTATGATGGAAATAGTTAGACTCGCCCTTTGGTTTAGCAATTTACTGACCTACCTACGATTGATTGACCATAACTCACTCAATTTAACTCGTAATTGTTTGAAATTAGTTTCATTTCGAAGGAATCGAAGTGTAGTTTAAAACGAAAGAAACGGAGATGAAAAACTCCAAGTATTTTGAGAGTTATGATGGAAATAGTTAGACTCGCGCTTTGGTTTAGCAATTCACTGACCTACCTCCGATTGATTGACCATAACTCTCTAAATTTAACTCTTAATTCATTGAAATTAGTTTTATTTCAAAGCAATCGAAGTGTAGTTTAAAACGAAAGAAACGGAGATGAAAAACTCCAAGTATTTTGAGAGTTATGATGGAAATAGTTAGACTCGCGCTGTGGTTTAGCAATTTACTGACCTACCTCCGATTGATTGACCATAACTCTCTCAATTTAACTCGTAATTCATTTAAATTAGTTTCATTTCGAAGGAATCGAAGTGTAGTTTAAAACGAAAGAAACGGAGATGAAAAACTCCAAGTATTTTGAGAGTTATGATGGAAATAGTTAGACTCGGGCTTTGGTTTAGCAATTTACTGACCTCCCTCCGATTGATTGACCATAACTAACTCAATTTAACTCGTAATTCATTGAAATTAGTTTCATTTCGAAGGAATCAAAGTGTAGTTTAAAATGAAAGAAACGGAGATGAAAAATTCCAAGTATTTTGAGAGTTATGATGGAAATTGTTAAACTCGCGCTTTGGTTTAGCAATTTACTGACCTACCTCCGATTGATTGACAATAACTCTCTAAATTTAACTCTTAATTCATTGAAATTAGTTTCATTTCAAAGCAATCGAAGTGTAGTTTAAAACGAAAGAAACGGAGATGAAAAACTCCAAGTATTTTGAGAGTTATGATGGAAATAGTTAGACTCGCGCTGTGGTTTAGCAATTTACTGACCTACCTCCGATTGATTCACCATAACTCTCTCAATTTAACTCATAATTCATTTAAATTAGTTTCATTTCGAAGGAATCGAAGTGTAGTTTAAAACGAAAGAAACGGAGATGAAAAACTCTAACTATTTTGAGAGTTATGATTGAAATAGTTAGACTCGCGCTTTGGTTTAGCAATTTACTGACCTCCCTCGGATTGATTGACCATAACTCACTCAATTTAACTCGTAATTCATTAAAATTAGTTTAATTTCGAAGGAATCGAAGTGTAGTTTAAAACGAAAGAAACGGAGATGAAAAACTCCAAGTATTTTGAGAGTTATGATTGAAATAGTTAGACTCGCGCTTTGGTTTAGCAATTTACAGACCTCCCTCCGATTGATTGACCATAACTCACTCAATTTAACTCGTAATTCATTAAAATTAGTTTAATTTCGAAGGAATCGAAGTGTAGTTTAAAACGAAAGAAACGGAGATGAAAAACTCCAAGTATTTTGAGAGTTATGATGGAAAAGTTAGACTCGCGCTTTGGTTTAGCAATTTACTGACCTACCTCCGATTGATTGACCATAACTCTCTCAATTTAACTCTTAATTAATTGAAATTAGTTTCATTTCGAAGGAATCGAAGTGTAGTTTAAAACGAAAGAAACGGAGATGAAAAATTCCAAGTATTTTGAGAGTTATGATGGAAATAGTTAGACTCGCGCTTTGGTTTAGCAATTTACTGACCTACCTCCGATTGATTGACCATAACTCTCTCAATTTAACTCTTAATTCATTGAAATTAGTTTCATTTCGAAGGAATCGAAGTGTAGTTTAAACCAAAAGAAACGGAGATGAAAAACTCCAAGTATTTTGAGAGTTATGATGGAAATAGTTAGACTCGCGCTTTGGTTTAGCAATTTACTGACCTACCTCCGATTGATTGACCATAACTCTCTCAATTTAACTCTTAATTCATTGAAATTAGTTTCATTTCGAAGGAATCGAAGTGTAGTTTAACACGAAAGAAACGGAGATGATAAACTCCAAGTATTTTGAGAGTTATGATGGAAATAGTTAGACTCGCCCTTTGGTTTAGCAATTTACTGACCTACCTCCGATTGATTGACCATAACTCACTCAATTTAACTCGTAATTGTTTGAAATTAGTTTCATTTCGAAGGAATCGAAGTGTAGTTTAAAACGAAAGAAACGGAGATGAAAAACTCCAAGTATTTTGAGAGTTATGATGGAAATAGTTAGACTCGCGCTTTGGTTTAGCAATTCACTGACCTACCTCCGATTGATTGACCATAACTCTCTCAATTTAACTCTTAATTCATTGAAATTAGTTTCATTTCAAAGCAATCGAAGTATAGTTTAAAACGAAAGAAACGGAGATGAAAAACTCCAAGTATTTTGAGAGTTATGATGGAAATAGTTAGACTCGCGCTGTGGTTTAGCAATTTACTGACCTACCTCCGATTGATTGACCATAACTCTCTCAATTTAAATCGTAATTCATTTAAATTAGTTTCATTTCGAAGGAATCGAAGTCTAGTTTAAAACGAAAGAAACGGAGATGAAAAACTCCAAGTATTTTGAGAGTTATGATGGAAATAGTTAGACTCGCGCTTTGGTTTAGCAATTTACTGACCTCCCTCCGATTGATTGACCATAACTCACTCAATTTAACTCGTAATTCATTGAAATTAGTTTCATTTCGAAGGAATCAAAGTGTAGTTTAAAACGAAAGAAACGGAGATGAAAAACTCCAAGTATTTTGAGAGTTATGATGGAAATAGTTAAACTCGCGCTTTGGTTTAGCAATTTACTGACCTACCTTCGATTGATTGACAATAACTCTCTCAATTTAACTCTTAATTCATTGAAATTAGTTTAATTTCGAAGGAATCGAAGTGTAGTTTAAAACGAAAGAAACGGAGATGAAAAACTCCAAGTATTTTGAGAGTTATGATAAAAAAGTTAGACTCGCGCTTTGGTTTAGCAATTTACTGACCTACCTCCGATTGATTGACCATAACTCTCTCAATTCAACTCTTAATTCATTGAAATTAGTTTCATTTGGAAGGAATCGAAGTGTAGTTTAAAACGAAAGAAACGGAGATGAAAAATTCCAAGTATTTTGAGAGTTATGAAGGAAATAGTTAGACTCGCGCTTTGGTTTAGCAATTTACTGACCTACCTCCGATTGATTGACCATAACTCTCTCAATTTAACTAATAATTCATTGAAATTAGTTTCATTTCGAAGGAATCGAAGTGTAGTTTAAAACGAAAGAAACGGAGATGAAAAACTCCAAGTATTTTGAGAGTTATGATGGAAATAGTTAGACTCGCGCTTTGGTTTAGCAATTTACTGACCTACCTCCGATTGATTGACCATAACTCACTTAATTTAACTCGTAATTCATTAAAATTAGTTTAATTTCGAAGGAATCGAAGTGTAGTTTAAAACGAAAGAAACGGAGATGAAAAATTCCAAGTATTTTGAGAGTTATGAAGGAAATAGTTAGACTCGCGCTTTGGTTTAGCAATTTACTGACCTACCTTCGATTGATTGACCATAACTCTCTCAATTTAACTCTTAATTCATTGAAATTAGTTTCATTTCGAAGGAATCGAAGTGTAGTTTAAAACGAAAGAAACGGAGATGAAAAACTCCAAGTATTTTGAGAGTTATGATGGAAATAGTTAGACTCGCGCTTTGGTTTAGCAATTTACTGACCTACCTCCGATTGATTGACCATAACTCTCTCAATTTAACTCTTAATTCATTGAAATTAGTTTAATTTCGAAGGAATCGAAGTGTAGTTTAACACGAAAGAAACAGAGATGATAAACTCCAAGTATTTTGAGAGTTATGATGGAAATAGTTAGACTCGCGCTTTGGTTTAGCAATTTACTGACCTACCTCCGATTGATTGACCATAACTCTCTCAATTTAACTCTTAATTCATTGAAATTAATTTCTTTTCGAAGGAATCGAAGTGTAGTTTAAAACGAAAGAAACGGAGATGAAAAATTCCAAGTATTTTGAGAGTTATGAAGGAAATATTTAGACTCGCGCTTTGGTTTAGCAATTTACTGACCTACCTCCGATTGATTGACCATAACTCTCTCAATTTAACTCTTAATTCATTGAAATTAGTTTCATTTCGAAGGAATCGAAGTGTAGTTTAAAACGAAAGAAACGGAGATGAAAAACTCCAAGTATTTTGAGAGTTATGATGGAAATAGTTAGACTCGCGCTTTGGTTTAGCAATTTACTGACCTACCTCCGATTGATTGACCATAACTCTCTCAATTTAACTCTTAATTCATTGAAATTAATTTCATTTCGAAGGAATCGAAGTGTAGTTTAAAACGAAAGAAACGGAGATGAAAAATTCCACATATTTTGAGAGTTATGAAGGAAATAGTTAGACTCGCGCTTTGGTTTAGCAATTTACTGACCTTCCTCCGATTGATTGACCATAACTCTCTCAATTTAACTCTTAATTCATTGAAATTAGTTTCATTTCGAAGGAATCGAAATGTAGTTTAAAACGAAAGAAACGAAGATGAAAAACTCCAAGTATTTTGAGAGTTATGATGGAAATAGTTAGACTCGCGCTTTGGTTTAGCAATTTACTGACCTACCTCCGATTGATTGACCATAACTCTCTCAATTTAACTCTTAATTCATTGAAATTAGTTTAATTTCGAAGGAATCGAAGTGTAGTTTAACACGAAAGAAACAGAGATGATAAACCCCAAGTATTTTGAGAGTTATGATGGAAATAGTTAGACTCGCCCTTTGGTTTAGCAATTTACTGACCTACCTCCGATTGATTGACCATAACTCACTCAATTTAACTCGTAATTGTTTGAAATTACTTTCATTTAAAAGGAATCGAAGTGTAGTTTAAAACGAAAGAAACGGAGATGAAAAACTCCAAGTATTTTGAGAGTTATGATGGAAATAGTTAGACTCGCGCTTTGGTTTAGCAATTCACTGACCTACCTCCGATTGATTGACCATAACTCTCTCAATTTAACTCTTAATTCATTGAAATTAGTTTCATTTCAAAGCAATCGAAGTGTAGTTTAAAACGAAAGAAACGGAGATGAAAAACTCCAAGTATTTTGAGAGTTATGATGGAAATAGTTAGACTCGCGCTGTGGTTTAGCAATTTACTGACCTACCTCCGATTGATTGACCATAACTCTCTCAATTTAACTCGTAATTCATTTAAATTAGTTTCATTTCGAAGGAATCGAAGTGTAGTTTAAAACGAAAGAAACGGAGATGAAAAACTACAAGTATTTTGAGAGTTATGATGGAAATAGTTAGACTCGGGCTTTGGTTTAGCAATTTACTGACCTCCCTCCGATTGATTGACCATAACTAACTCAATTTAACTCGTAATTCATTGAAATTAGTTTCATTTCGAAGGAATCAAAGTGTAGTTTAAAATGAAAGAAACGGAGATGAAAAATTCCAAGTATTTTGAGAGTTATGATGGAAATAGTTACACTCGCGCTTTGGTTTAGCAATTTACTGACCTACCTCCGATTGATTGACAATAACTCTCTCAATTTAACTCTTAATTCATTGAAATTAGTTTCATTTCAAAGCAATCGAAGTGTAGTTTAAAATGAAAGAAACGGAGATGAAAAACTCCAAGTATTTTGAGAGTTATGATGGAAATAGTTAGACTCGCGCTTTGGTTTAGCAATTTACTGACCTACCTCCGATTGATTGACCATAACTCACTTAATTTAACTCGTAATTCATTAAAATTAGTTTAATTTCGAAGGAATCGAAGTGTAGTTTAAAACGAAAGAAACGGAGATGAAAAACTCCAAGTATTTTGAGAGTTATGATGGAAATAGTTAGACTCGCGCTTTGGTTTAGCAATTCACTGACCTACCTCCGATTGATTGACCATAACTCTCTCAATTTAACTCTTAATTCATTGAAATTAGTTTTATTTCAAAGGAATCGAAGTATAGTTTAACACGAAAGAAACGGAGATGATAAACTCCAAGTATTTTGAGAGTTATGATGGAAATAGTTAGACTCGCCCTTTGGTTTAGCAATTTACTGACCTACCACCGATTGATTGACCATAACTCACTCAATTTAACTCGTAATTGTTTGAAATTAGTTTCATTTCGAAGGAATCGAAGTGTAGTTTAAAACGAAAGAAACGGAGATGAAAAACTCCAAGTATTTTGAGAGTTATGATGGAAATAGTTAGACTCGCGCTTTGGTTTAGCAATTCACTGACCTACCTCCGATTGA
The DNA here is from genome assembly GCF_043159265.1 of Tasmannia lanceolata. Taxonomy (NCBI): domain Eukaryota; kingdom Viridiplantae; phylum Streptophyta; class Magnoliopsida; order Canellales; family Winteraceae; genus Tasmannia; species Tasmannia lanceolata. The sequence goes on from NW_027518721.1 coordinate 6,684,609, forward strand.
TTGACCATAACTCTCTCAATTTAACTCTTAATTCATTGAAATTAGTTTCATTTCAAAGCAATCGAAGTATAGTTTAAAACGAAAGAAACGGAGATGAAAAACTCCAAGTATTTTGAGAGTTATGATGGAAATAGTTAGACTCGCGCTGTGGTTTAGCAATTTACTGACCTACCTCCGATTGATTGACCATAACTCTCTCAATTTAACTCGTAATTCATTTAAATTAGTTTCATTTCGAAGGAATCGAAGTCTAGTTTAAAACGAAAGAAACGGAGATGAAAAACTCCAAGTATTTTGAGAGTTATGATGGAAATAGTTAGACTCGCGCTGTGGTTTAGCAATTTACTGACCTACCTCCGATTGATTGACCATAACTCTCTCAATTTAACTCGTAATTCATTTAAATTAGTTTCATTTCGAAGGAATCGAAGTCTAGTTTAAAACGAAAGAAACGGAGATGAAAAACTCCAAGTATTTTGAGAGTTATGATGGAAATAGTTAGACTCGCGCTTTGGTTTAGCAATTTACTGACCTCCCTCCGATTGATTGACCATAACTCACTCAATTTAACTCGTAATTCATTGAAATTAGTTTCATTTCGAAGGAATCAAAGTGTAGTTTAAAACGAAAGAAACGGAGATGAAAAACTCCAAGTATTTTGAGAGTTATGATGGAAATAGTTAAACTCGCGCTTTGGTTTAGCAATTTACTGACCTACCTCCGATTGATTGACAATAACTCTCTCAATTTAACTCTTAATTCATTGAAATTGGTTTCATTTCGAAGGAATCAAAGTGTAGTTTAAAACGAAAGAAACGGAGCTGAAAAACTCCAAGTATTTTGAGAGTTATGATGGAAATAGTTAGACTCGCCCTTTGGTTTAGCAATTTACTGACCTACCTCCGATTGATTGACCATAACTCACTCAATTTAACTCGTAATTGTTTGAAATTAGTTTCATTTCGAAAGAATCGAAGTGTAGTTTAAAACGAAAGAAACGGAGATGAAAAACTCCAAGTATTTTGAGAGTTATGATGGAAATAGTTAGACTCGCGCTTTGGTTTAGCAATTTACTGACCTACCTCCGATTGAATGACCATAACTCTCTCAATTTAACTCTTAATTCATTGAAATTAATTTCATTTCGAAGGAATCGAAGTGTAGTTTAAAACGAAAGAAACGGAGATGAAAAATTGCAAGTATTTTGAGAGTTATGAAGGAAATAGTTAGACTCGCGCTTTGGTTTAGCAATTTACTGACCTACCTCCGATTGATTGACCATAACTCTCTCAATTTAACTCTTAATTCATTGAATTTAGTTTCATTTCGAAGGAATCGAAGTGTAGTTTAAAACGAAAGAAACGGAGATGAAAAACTCCAAGTATTTTGAGAGTTATGATGGAAATAGTTAGACTCGCGCTTTGGTTTAGCAATTTACTGACCTACCTCCGATTGATTAACCATAACTCTCTCAATTTAACTCTAAATTCATTGAAATTAGTTTCATTTCGAAGGAATCGAAGTGTAGTTTAACACGAAAGAAACAGAGATGATAAACTCCAAGTATTTTGAGAGTTATGATGGAAATAGTTAGACTCGCGCTTTGGTTTAGCAATTTACTGACCTACCTCCGATTGATTCACCATAACTCTCTCAATTTAACTCTTAATTCATTAAAATTAATTTCATTTCGAAGGAATCGAAGTGTAGTTTAAAACGAAAGAAACGGAGATGAAAAATTCCAAGTATTTTGAGAGTTATGAAGGAAATAGTTAGACTCGCGCTTTGGTTTAGCAATTTACTGACCTACCTCCGATTGATTGACCATAACTCTCTCAATTTAACTCTTAATTCATTGAAATTAGTTTCATTTCGAAGGAATCGAAGTGTAGTTTAAAACGAAAGAAACGGAGATGAAAAACTCCAAGTATTTTGAGAGTTATGATGGAAATAGTTAGACTCGCGCTTTGGTTTAGCAATTTACTGACCTACCTCCGATTGATTGACCATAACTCTCTCAATTTAACTCTTAATTCATTGAAATTAATTTCATTTCGAAGGAATCGAAGTGTAGTTTAAAACGAAAGAAACGGAGATGAAAAATTCCAAGTATTTTGAGAGTTATGAAGGAAATAGTTAGACTCGCGCTTTGGTTTAGCAATTTACTGACCTACCTCCGATTGATTGACCATAACTCTCTCAATTTAACTCTTAATTCATTGAAATTAGTTTCATTTCGAAGGAATCGAAGTGTAGTTTAACACGAAAGAAACAGAGATGATAAACTCCAAGTATTTTGAGAGTTATGATGGAAATAGTTAGACTCGCCCTTTGGTTTAGCAATTTACTGACCTACCTACGATTGATTGACCATAACTCACTCAATTTAACTCGTAATTGTTTGAAATTAGTTTCATTTCGAAGGAATCGAAGTGTAGTTTAAAACGAAAGAAACGGAGATGAAAAACTCCAAGTATTTTGAGAGTTATGATGGAAATAGTTAGACTCGCGCTTTGGTTTAGCAATTCACTGACCTACCTCCGATTGATTGACCATAACTCTCTAAATTTAACTCTTAATTCATTGAAATTAGTTTTATTTCAAAGGAATCGAAGTGTAGTTTAACACGAAAGAAACGGAGATGATAAACTCCAAGTATTTTGAGAGTTATGATGGAAATAGTTAGACTCGGGCTTTGGTTTAGCAATTTACAGATCTACCTCCGATTAATTGACCATAACTCACTCAATTTAACTCGTAATTCATTGAAATTAGTTTCATTTCGAAGGAATCGAAGTGTAGTTTAAAACGAAAAAAACGGAGATGAAAGACTCCAAGTATTTTGAGAGTTATGATGGAAATAGTTAGACTCGCGCTTTGGTTTAGCAATTTACTGACCTACCTCCGATTGATTAACCATAACTCACTCAATTTAACTCGTAATTCATTAAAATTAGTTTAATTTCGAAGGAATCGAAGTGTAGTTTAAAACGAAAGAAACGGAGATGAAAAACTCCAAGTATTTTGAAAGTTATGATGGAAAAGTTAGACTCGCGCTTTGGTTTAGCAATTTACTGACCTACCTCCGATTGATTGACCATAACTCTCTCAATTTAACTCTTAATTCATTGAAATTAGTTTCATTTCGAAGGAATCGAAGTGTAGTTTAAAACGAAAGAAACGGAGATGAAAAATTCCAAGTATTTTGAGAGTTATGAAGGAAATAGTTAGACTCGCGCTTTGGTTTAGCAATTTACTGACCTACCTCCGATTGATTGACCATAACTCTCTCAATTTAACTCTTAATTCTTTGAAATTAGTTTCATTTCGAAGGAATCGAAGTGTAGTTTAAAACGAAAGAAACGGAGATGAAAAACTCCAAGTATTTTGAGAGTTATGATGGAAATAGTTATACTCGCGCTTTGGTTTAGCAATTTACAGACCTACCTCCGATTGATTGACCATAACTCTCTCAATTTAACTCTTAATTCATTGAAATTAGTTTCATTTCGAAGGAATCGAAGTGTAGTTTGACACGAAAGAAACGGAGATGATAAACTCCAAGTATTTTGAGAGTTATGATGGAAATAGTTAGACTCGCCCTTTGGTTTAGCAATTTACTGACCTACCTCCGATTGATTGACCATAAGTCTCTCAATTTAACTCTTAATTCATTGAAATTAGTTTCATTTCGAAGGAATCGAAGTGTAGTTTAAAACGAAAGAAACGGAGATGAAAAATTCCAAGTATTTTGAGAGTTATGATGGAAATAGTTAGACTCGCGCTTTGGTTTAGCAATTTACTGACCTACCTACGATTGATTGACCATAACTCTCTCAATTTAACTCTTAATTCATTGAAATTAGTTTAATTTCGAAGGAATCGAAGTGTAGTTTAAAACGAAAGAAACGGAGATGAAAAACTCCAAGTATTTTGAGAGTTATGATAAAAAAGTTAGACTCGCGCTTTGGTTTAGCAATTTACTGACCTACCTCCGATTGATTGACCATAACTCTCTCAATTCAACTCTTAATTCATTGAAATTAGTTTCATTTGGAAGGAATCGAAGTGTAGTTTAAAACGAAAGAAACGGAGATGAAAAATTCCAAGTATTTTGAGAGTTATGAAGGAAATAGTTAGACTCGCGCTTTGGTTTAGCAATTTACTGACCTACCTCCGATTGATTGACCATAACTCTCTCAATTTAACTCATAATTCATTGAAATTAGTTTCATTTCGAAGGAATCGAAGTGTAGTTTAAAACGAAAGAAACGGAGATGAAAAACTCCAAGTATTTTGAGAGTTATGATGGAAATAGTTAGACTCGCGCTTTGGTTTAGCAATTTACTGACCTACCTCCGATTGATTAACCATAACTATCTCAATTTAACTCTGAACTCATTGAAATTAGTTTCATTTCGAAGGAATCGAAGTGTAGTTTAAAACGAAAGAAACGGAGATGATAAACTCGAAGTATTTTGCGAGTTATGATGGAAATAGTTAGACTCGCCCTTTGGTTTAGCAATTTACTGACCTACCTCCGATTGATTGACCATAACTCTCTTAATTTAACTCTTAATTCATTGAAATTAGTTTCATTTCGAAGGAATCGAAGTGTAGTTTAAAACGAAAGAAACGGAGATGAAAAATTCCAAGTATTTTGAGAATTATGATGGAAATAGTTAGACTCGCGCTTTGGTTTAGCAATTTACTGACTTACCTCCGATTGATTGACCATAACTCTCTCAATTTAACTCTTAATTCATTGAAATTAGTTTAATTTCGAAGGAATCGAAGTGTAGTTTAAAACGAAAGAAACGGAGATGAAAAACTTCAAGTATTTTGAGAGTTATGATGGAAATTGTTAAACTCGCGCTTTGGTTTAGCAATTTACTGACCTACCTCCGATTGATTGACAATAACTCTCTAAATTTAACTCTTAATTCATTGAAATTAGTTTCATTTCAAAGCAATCGAAGTGTAGTTTAAAACGAAAGAAACGGAGATGAAAAACTCCAAGTATTTTGAGAGTTATGATGGAAATAGTAAGACTCGCGCTGTGGTTTAGCAATTTACTGACCTACCTCCGATTGATTCACCATAACTCTCTCAATTTAACTCATAATTCATTTAAATTAGTTTCATTTCGAAGGAAACGAAGTGTAGTTTAAAACGAAAGAAACGGAGATGAAAAACTCTAACTATTTTGAGAGTTATGATTGAAATAGTTAGACTCGCGCTTTGGTTTAGCAATTTACTGACCTCCCTCGGATTGATTGACCATAACTCACTCAATTTAACTCGTAATTCATTAAAATTAGTTTAACTTCGAAGGAATCGAAGTGTAGTTTAAAACGAAAGAAACGGAGATGAAAAACTCCAAGTATTTTGAGAGTTATGATTGAAATAGTTAGACTCGCGCTTTGGTTTAGCAATTTACAGACCTCCCTCCGATTGATTGACCATAACTCACTCAATTTAACTCGTAATTCATTAAAATTAGTTTAATTTCGAAGGAATCGAAGTGTAGTTTAAAACGAAAGAAACGGAGATGAAAAACTCCAAGTATTTTGAGAGTTATGATGGAAAAGTTAGACTCGCGCTTTGGTTTAGCAATTTACTGACCTACCTCCGATTGATTGACCATAACTCTCTCAATTTAACTCTTAATTAATTGAAATTAGTTTCATTTCGAAGGAATCGAAGTGTAGTTTAAAACGAAAGAAACGGAGATGAAAAATTCCAAGTATTTTGAGAGTTATGATGGAAATAGTTAGACTCGCGCTTTGGTTTAGCAATTTACTGACCTACCTCCGATTGATTGACCATAACTCTCTCAATTTAACTCTTAATTCATTGAAATTAGTTTCATTTCGAAGGAATCGAAGTGTAGTTTAAACCAAAAGAAACGGAGATGAAAAACTCCAAGTATTTTGAGAGTTATGATGGAAATAGTTAGACTCGCGCTTTGGTTTAGCAATTTACTGACCTACCTCCGATTGATTGACCATAACTCTCTCAATTTAACTCTTAATTCATTGAAATTAGTTTCATTTCGAAGGAATCGAAGTGTAGTTTAACACGAAAGAAACGGAGATGATAAACTCCAAGTATTTTGAGAGTTATGATGGAAATAGTTAGACTCGCCCTTTGGTTTAGCAATTTACTGACCTACCTCCGATTGATTGACCATAACTCACTCAATTTAACTCGTAATTGTTTGAAATTAGTTTCATTTCGAAGGAATCGAAGTGTAGTTTAAAACGAAAGAAACGGAGATGAAAAACTCCAAGTATTTTGAGAGTTATGATGGAAATAGTTAGACTCGCGCTTTGGTTTAGCAATTCACTGACCTACCTCCGATTGATTGACCATAACTCTCTCAATTTAACTCTTAATTCATTGAAATTAGTTTCATTTCGAAGGAATCGAAGTGTAGTTTAAAACGAAAGAAACGGAGATGAAAAACTCCAAGTATTTTGAGAGTTATGATGGAAATAGTTAGACTCGCGCTTTAGTTTAGCAATTTACTCACCTACCTCCGATTGATTGAACATAACTCTCTAAATTTAACTCGTAATTCATTTAAATTAGTTTCATTTCGAAGGAATCGAAGTGTAGTTTAAAACGAAAGAAACGGAGATGAAAAACTCCAAGTATTTTGAGAGTTATGATGGAAATAGTTAGACTCGCGCTTTGGTTTAGCAATTTACTAACCTCCCTCCGATTAATTGACCATAAATCACTAAATTTAACTCGTAATTCATTGAAATTAGTTTAATTTCGAAGGAATCGAAGTGTAGTTTAAAACGAAAGAAACGGAGATGAAAAATTCCAAGTATTTTGAGAGTTATGAAGGAAATAGTTAAACTCGCGCTTTGGTTTAGCAATTTACTGACCTACCTTCGATTGATTGACCATAACTCTCTCAATTTAACTCTTAATTCATTGAAATTAGTTTCATTTCGAAGGAATCGAAGTGTAGTTTAAAACGAAAGAAACGGAGATGAAAAACTCCAAGTATTTTGAGAGTTATGATGGAAATAGTTAGACTCGCGCTTTGGTTTAGCAATTTACTGACCTACCTCCGATTGATTGACCATAACTCTCTCAATTTAACTCTTAATTCATTGAAATTAGTTTAATTTCGAAGGAATCGAAGTGTAGTTTAACACGAAAGAAACAGAGATGATAAACTCCAAGTATTTTGAGAGTTATGATGGAAATAGTTAGACTCGCGCTTTGGTTTAGCAATTTACTGACCTACCTCCGATTGATTGACCATAACTCTCTCAATTTAACTCTTAATTCATTGAAATTAATTTCTTTTCGAAGGAATCGAAGTGTAGTTTAAAACGAAAGAAACGGAGATGAAAAATTCCAAGTATTTTGAGAGTTATGAAGGAAATATTTAGACTCGCGCTTTGGTTTAGCAATTTACTGACCTACCTCCGATTGATTGACCATAACTCTCTCAATTTAACTCTTAATTCATTGAAATTAGTTTCATTTCGAAGGAATCGAAGTGTAGTTTAAAACGAAAGAAACGGAGATGAAAAACTCCAAGTATTTTGAGAGTTATGATGGAAATAGTTAGACTCGCGCTTTGGTTTAGCAATTTACTGACCTACCTCCGATTGATTGACCATAACTCTCTCAATTTAACTCTTAATTCATTGAAATTAATTTCATTTCGAAGGAATCGAAGTGTAGTTTAAAACGAAAGAAACGGAGATGAAAAATTCCACATATTTTGAGAGTTATGAAGGAAATAGTTAGACTCGCGCTTTGGTTTAGCAATTTACTGACCTTCCTCCGATTGATTGACCATAACTCTCTCAATTTAACTCTTAATTCATTGAAATTAGTTTCATTTCGAAGGAATCGAAGTGTAGTTTAAAACGAAAGAAACGAAGATGAAAAACTCCAAGTATTTTGAGAGTTATGATGGAAATAGTTAGACTCGCGCTTTGGTTTAGCAATTTACTGACCTACCTCCGATTGATTGACCATAACTCTCTCAATTTAACTCTTAATTCATTGAAATTAGTTTAATTTCGAAGGAATCGAAGTGTAGTTTAACACGAAAGAAACAGAGATGATAAACCCCAAGTATTTTGAGAGTTATGATGGAAATAGTTAGACTCGCCCTTTGGTTTAGCAATTTACTGACCTACCTCCGATTGATTGACCATAACTCACTCAATTTAACTCGTAATTGTTTGAAATTACTTTCATTTAAAAGGAATCGAAGTGTAGTTTAAAACGAAAGAAACGGAGATGAAAAACTCCAAGTATTTTGAGAGTTATGATGGAAATAGTTAGACTCGCGCTTTGGTTTAGCAATTCACTGACCTACCTCCGATTGATTGACCATAACTCTCTCAATTTAACTCTTAATTCATTGAAATTAGTTTCATTTCAAAGCAATCGAAGTGTAGTTTAAAACGAAAGAAACGGAGATGAAAAACTCCAAGTATTTTGAGAGTTATGATGGAAATAGTTAGACTCGCGCTGTGGTTTAGCAATGTACTGACCTACCTCCGATTGATTGACCATAACTCTCTCAATTTAACTCGTAATTCATTTAAATTAGTTTCATTTCGAAGGAATCGAAGTGTAGTTTAAAACGAAAGAAACGGAGATGAAAAACTACAAGTATTTTGAGAGTTATGATGGAAATAGTTAGACTCGGGCTTTGGTTTAGCAATTTACTGACCTCCCTCCGATTGATTGACCATAACTAACTCAATTTAACTCGTAATTCATTGAAATTAGTTTCATTTCGAAGGAATCAAAGTGTAGTTTAAAATGAAAGAAACGGAGATGAAAAATTCCAAGTATTTTGAGAGTTATGATGGAAATAGTTACACTCGCGCTTTGGTTTAGCAATTTACTGACCTACCTCCGATTGATTGACAATAACTCTCTCAATTTAACTCTTAATTCATTGAAATTAGTTTCATTTCAAAGCAATCGAAGTGTAGTTTAAAATGAAAGAAACGGAGATGAAAAACTCCAAGTATTTTGAGAGTTATGATGGAAATAGTTAGACTCGCGCTTTGGTTTAGCAATTTACTGACCTACCTCCGATTGATTGACCATAACTCACTTAATTTAACTCGTAATTCATTAAAATTAGTTTAATTTCGAAGGAATCGAAGTGTAGTTTAAAACGAAAGAAACGGAGATGAAAAACTCCAAGTATTTTGAGAGTTATGATGGAAATAGTTAGACTCGCGCTTTGGTTTAGCAATTCACTGACCTACCTCCGATTGATTGACCATAACTCTCTCAATTTAACTCTTAATTCATTGAAATTAGTTTTATTTCAAAGGAATCGAAGTATAGTTTAACACGAAAGAAACGGAGATGATAAACTCCAAGTATTTTGAGAGTTATGATGGAAATAGTTAGACTCGCCCTTTGGTTTAGCAATTTACTGACCTACCACCGATTGATTGACCATAACTCACTCAATTTAACTCGTAATTGTTTGAAATTAGTTTCATTTCGAAGGAATCGAAGTGTAGTTTAAAACGAAAGAAACGGAGATGAAAAACTCCAAGTATTTTGAGAGTTATGATGGAAATAGTTAGACTCGCGCTTTGGTTTAGCAATTCACTGACCTACCTCCGATTGATTGACCATAACTCTCTCAATTTAACTCTTAATTCATTGAAATTAGTTTCATTTCAAAGCAATCGAAGTATAGTTTAAAACGAAAGAAACGGAGATGAAAAACTCCAAGTATTTTGAGAGTTATGATGGAAATAGTTAGACTCGCGCTGTGGTTTAGCAATTTACTGACCTACCTCCGATTGATTGACCATAACTCTCTCAATTTAACTCGTAATTCATTTAAATTAGTTTCATTTCGAAGGAATCGAAGTCTAGTTTAAAACGAAAGAAACGGAGATGAAAAACTCCAAGTATTTTGAGAGTTATGATGGAAATAGTTAGACTCGCGCTGTGGTTTAGCAATTTACTGACCTACCTCCGATTGATTGACCATAACTCTCTCAATTTAACTCGTAATTCATTTAAATTAGTTTCATTTCGAAGGAATCGAAGTCTAGTTTAAAACGAAAGAAACGGAGATGAAAAACTCCAAGTATTTTGAGAGTTATGATGGAAATAGTTAGACTCGCGCTTTGGTTTAGCAATTTACTGACCTCCCTCCGATTGATTGACCATAACTCACTCAATTTAACTCGTAATTCATTGAAATTAGTTTCATTTCGAAGGAATCAAAGTGTAGTTTAAAACGAAAGAAACGGAGATGAAAAACTCCAAGTATTTTGAGAGTTATGATGGAAATAGTTAAACTCGCGCTTTGGTTTAGCAATTTACTGACCTACCTCCGATTGATTGACAATAACTCTCTCAATTTAACTCTTAATTCATTGAAATTGGTTTCATTTCGAAGGAATCAAAGTGTAGTTTAAAACGAAAGAAACGGAGCTGAAAAACTCCAAGTATTTTGAGAGTTATGATGGAAATAGTTAGACTCGCCCTTTGGTTTAGCAATTTACTGACCTACCTCCGATTGATTGACCATAACTCACTCAATTTAACTCGTAATTGTTTGAAATTAGTTTCATTTCGAAAGAATCGAAGTGTAGTTTAAAACGAAAGAAACGGAGATGAAAAACTCCAAGTATTTTGAGAGTTATGATGGAAATAGTTAGACTCGCGCTTTGGTTTAGCAATTTACTGACCTACCTCCGATTGAATGACCATAACTCTCTCAATTTAACTCTTAATTCATTGAAATTAATTTCATTTCGAAGGAATCGAAGTGTAGTTTAAAACGAAAGAAACGGAGATGAAAAATTGCAAGTATTTTGAGAGTTATGAAGGAAATAGTTAGACTCGCGCTTTGGTTTAGCAATTTACTGACCTACCTCCGATTGATTGACCATAACTCTCTCAATTTAACTCTTAATTCATTGAATTTAGTTTCATTTCGAAGGAATCGAAGTGTAGTTTAAAACGAAAGAAACGGAGATGAAAAACTCCAAGTATTTTGAGAGTTATGATGGAAATAGTTAGACTCGCGCTTTGGTTTAGCAATTTACTGACCTACCTCCGATTGATTAACCATAACTCTCTCAATTTAACTCTAAATTCATTGAAATTAGTTTCATTTCGAAGGAATCGAAGTGTAGTTTAACACGAAAGAAACAGAGATGATAAACTCCAAGTATTTTGAGAGTTATGATGGAAATAGTTAGACTCGCGCTTTGGTTTAGCAATTTACTGACCTACCTCCGATTGATTCACCATAACTCTCTCAATTTAACTCTTAATTCATTAAAATTAATTTCATTTCGAAGGAATCGAAGTGTAGTTTAAAACGAAAGAAACGGAGATGAAAAATTCCAAGTATTTTGAGAGTTATGAAGGAAATAGTTAGACTCGCGCTTTGGTTTAGCAATTTACTGACCTACCTCCGATTGATTGACCATAACTCTCTCAATTTAACTCTTAATTCATTGAAATTAGTTTCATTTCGAAGGAATCGAAGTGTAGTTTAAAACGAAAGAAACGGAGATGAAAAACTCCAAGTATTTTGAGAGTTATGATGGAAATAGTTAGACTCGCGCTTTGGTTTAGCAATTTACTGACCTACCTCCGATTGATTGACCATAACTCTCTCAATTTAACTCTTAATTCATTGAAATTAATTTCATTTCGAAGGAATCGAAGTGTAGTTTAAAACGAAAGAAACGGAGATGAAAAATTCCAAGTATTTTGAGAGTTATGAAGGAAATAGTTAGACTCGCGCTTTGGTTTAGCAATTTACTGACCTACCTCCGATTGATTGACCATAACTCTCTCAATTTAACTCTTAATTCATTGAAATTAGTTTCATTTCGAAGGAATCGAAGTGTAGTTTAACACGAAAGAAACAGAGATGATAAACTCCAAGTATTTTGAGAGTTATGATGGAAATAGTTAGACTCGCCCTTTGGTTTAGCAATTTACTGACCTACCTACGATTGATTGACCATAACTCACTCAATTTAACTCGTAATTGTTTGAAATTAGTTTCATTTCGAAGGAATCGAAGTGTAGTTTAAAACGAAAGAAACGGAGATGAAAAACTCCAAGTATTTTGAGAGTTATGATGGAAATAGTTAGACTCGCGCTTTGGTTTAGCAATTCACTGACCTACCTCCGATTGATTGACCATAACTCTCTAAATTTAACTCTTAATTCATTGAAATTAGTTTTATTTCAAAGGAATCGAAGTGTAGTTTAACACGAAAGAAACGGAGATGATAAACTCCAAGTATTTTGAGAGTTATGATGGAAATAGTTAGACTCGGGCTTTGGTTTAGCAATTTACAGATCTACCTCCGATTAATTGACCATAACTCACTCAATTTAACTCGTAATTCATTAAAATTAGTTTCATTTCGAAGGAATCGAAGTGTAGTTTAAAACGAAAAAAACGGAGATGAAAAACTCCAAGTATTTTGAGAGTTATGATGGAAATAGTTAGACTCGCGCTTTGGTTTAGCAATTTACTGACCTACCTCCGATTGATTGACCATAACTCACTCAATTTAACTCGTAATTCATTAAAATTAGTTTAATTTCGAAGGAATCGAAGTGTAGTTTAAAACGAAAGAAACGGAGATGAAAAACTCCAAGTATTTTGAAAGTTATGATGGAAAAGTTAGACTCGCGCTTTGGTTTAGCAATTTACTGACCTACCTCCGATTGATTGACCATAACTCTCTCAATTTAACTCTTAATTCATTGAAATTAGTTTCATTTCGAAGGAATCGAAGTGTAGTTTAAAACGAAAGAAACGGAGATGAAAAATTCCAAGTATTTTGAGAGTTATGAAGGAAATAGTTAGACTCGCGCTTTGGTTTAGCAATTTACTGACCTACCTCCGATTGATTGACCATAACTCTCTCAATTTAACTCTTAATTCTTTGAAATTAGTTTCATTTCGAAGGAATCGAAGTGTAGTTTAAAACGAAAGAAACGGAGATGAAAAACTCCAAGTATTTTGAGAGTTATGATGGAAATAGTTATACTCGCGCTTTGGTTTAGCAATTTACAGACCTACCTCCGATTGATTGACCATAACTCTCTCAATTTAACTCTTAATTCATTGAAATTAGTTTCATTTCGAAGGAATCGAAGTGTAGTTTGACACGAAAGAAACGGAGATGATAAACTCCAAGTATTTTGAGAGTTATGATGGAAATAGTTAGACTCGCCCTTTGGTTTAGCAATTTACTGACCTACCTCCGATTGATTGACCATAAGTCTCTCAATTTAACTCTTAATTCATTGAAATTAGTTTCATTTCGAAGGAATCGAAGTGTAGTTTAAAACGAAAGAAACGGAGATGAAAAATTCCAAGTATTTTGAGAGTTATGATGGAAATAGTTAGACTCGCGCTTTGGTTTAGCAATTTACTGACCTACCTACGATTGATTGACCATAACTCTCTCAATTTAACTCTTAATTCATTGAAATTAGTTTAATTTCGAAGGAATCGAAGTGTAGTTTAAAACGAAAGAAACGGAGATGAAAAACTCCAAGTATTTTGAGAGTTATGATAAAAAAGTTAGACTCGCGCTTTGGTTTAGCAATTTACTGACCTACCTCCGATTGATTGACCATAACTCTCTCAATTCAACTCTTAATTCATTGAAATTAGTTTCATTTGGAAGGAATCGAAGTGTAGTTTAAAACGAAAGAAACGGAGATGAAAAATTCCAAGTATTTTGAGAGTTATGAAGGAAATAGTTAGACTCGCGCTTTGGTTTAGCAATTTACTGACCTACCTCCGATTGATTGACCATAACTCTCTCAATTTAACTCATAATTCATTGAAATTAGTTTCATTTCGAAGGAATCGAAGTGTAGTTTAAAACGAAAGAAACGGAGATGAAAAACTCCAAGTATTTTGAGAGTTATGATGGAAATAGTTAGACTCGCGCTTTGGTTTAGCAATTTACTGACCTACCTCCGATTGATTAACCATAACTATCTCAATTTAACTCTGAACTCATTGAAATTAGTTTCATTTCGAAGGAATCGAAGTGTAGTTTAAAACGAAAGAAACGGAGATGATAAACTCGAAGTATTTTGCGAGTTATGATGGAAATAGTTAGACTCGCCCTTTGGTTTAGCAATTTACTGACCTACCTCCGATTGATTGACCATAACTCTCTTAATTTAACTCTTAATTCATTGAAATTAGTTTCATTTCGAAGGAATCGAAGTGTAGTTTAAAACGAAAGAAACGGAGATGAAAAATTCCAAGTATTTTGAGAATTATGATGGAAATAGTTAGACTCGCGCTTTGGTTTAGCAATTTACTGACTTACCTCCGATTGATTGACCATAACTCTCTCAATTTAACTCTTAATTCATTGAAATTAGTTTAATTTCGAAGGAATCGAAGTGTAGTTTAAAACGAAAGAAACGGAGATGAAAAACTTCAAGTATTTTGAGAGTTATGATAAAAAAGTTAGACTCGCGCTTTGGTTTAGCAATTTACTAACCTACCTCCGATTGATTGACCATAACTCTCTCAATTCAACTCTTAATTCATTGAAATTAGTTTCATTTCGAAGGAATCGAAGTGTAGTTTAAAACGAAAGAAACGGAGATGAAAAATTCTAAGTATTTTGAGAGTTATGAAGGAAATAGTTAGACTCGCGCTTTGGTTTAGCAATTTACTGACATACCTCCGATTGATTGACCATAACTCTCTCAATTTAACTCTTAATTCATTGAAATTAGTTTTATTTCGAAGGAATCAAAGTGTAGTTTAAAACGAAAGAAACGGATATGAAAAACTCTAAGTATTTTGAGAGTTATTATGGAAATAGTTAGACTCGCGCTTTGGTTTAGCAATTTACTAACCTACCTCCGATTGATTGACCATAACTCACTCAATTTTACTTGTAATTGATTGAAATTAGTTTCATTTCGAAGGAATCGAAGTGTAGTTTAAAACGAAAGAAATGGAGATGATAAATTCCAAGTATTTTGAGAGTTATGATGGAAATAGTTAGACTCGCGCTTTGGTTTAGCAATTTACTGACCTACCTCCGATTGATTGACCATAACTCACTCAATTTAACTCGTAATTCATTAAAATTAGTTTAATTTCGAAGGAATCGAAGTGTAGTTTAAAACGAAAGAAACGGAGATGAAAAACTCCAAGTATTTTGAAAGTTATGATGGAAAAGTTAGACTCGCGCTTTGGTTTAGCAATTTACTGACCTACCTCCGATTGATTGACCATAACTCTCTCAATTTAACTCTTAATTCATTGAAATTAGTTTCATTTCGAAGGAATCGAAGTGTAGTTTAAAACGAAAGAAACGGAGATGAAAAATTCCAAGTATTTTGAGAGTTATGAAGGAAATAGTTAGACTCGCGCTTTGGTTTAGCAATTTACTGACCTACCTCCGATTGATTGACCATAACTCTCTCAATTTAACTCTTAATTCTTTGAAATTAGTTTCATTTCGAAGGAATCGAAGTGTAGTTTAAAACGAAAGAAACGGAGATGAAAAACTCCAAGTATTTTGAGAGTTATGATGGAAATAGTTATACTCGCGCTTTGGTTTAGCAATTTACTGACCTACCTCCGATTGATTGACCATAACTCTCTCAATTTAACTCTTAATTCATTGAAATTAGTTTCATTTCGAAGGAATCGAAGTGTAGTTTGACACGAAAGAAACGGAGATGATAAACTCCAAGTATTTTGAGAGTTATGATGGAAATAGTTAGACTCGCCCTTTGGTTTAGCAATTTACTGACCTACCTCCGATTGATTGACCATAACTCTCTCAATTTAACTCTTAATTCATTGAAATTAGTTTCATTTCGAAGGAATCGAAGTGTAGTTTAAAACGAAAGAAACGGAGATGAAAAATTCCAAGTATTTTGAGAGTTATGATGGAAATAGTTAGACTCGCGCTTTGGTTTAGCAATTTACTGACCTACCTCCAATTGATTGACCATAACTCTCTCAATTTAACTCTTAATTCATTGAAATTAGTTTAATTTCGAAGGAATCGAAGTGTAGTTTAAAACGAAAGAAACGGAGATGAAAAACTCCAAGTATTTTGAGAGTTATGATAAAAAAGTTAGACTCGCGCTTTGGTTTAGCAATTTTCTGACCTACCTCCGATTGATTGACCATAACTCTCTCAATTCAACTCTTAATTCATTGAAATTAGTTTCATTTGGAAGGAATCGAAGTGTAGTTTAAAACGAAAGAAACGGAGATGAAAAATTCCAAGTATTTTGAGAGTTATGAAGGAAATAGTTAGACTTGCGCTTTGGTTTAGCAATTTACTGACCTACCTCCGATTGATTGACCATAACTCTCTCAATTTAACTCTTAATTCATTGAAATTAGTTTCATTTCGAAGGAATCGAAGTGTAGTTTAAAACGAAAGAAACGGAGATGAAAAACTCCAAGTATTTTGAGAGTTATGATGGAAATAGTTAGAGTCGCGCTTTGGTTTAGCAATTTACTGACCTACCTCCGATTGATTAACCATAACTCTCTCAATTTAACTCTTAACTCATTGAAATTAGTTTCATTTCGAAGGAATCGAAATGTAGTTTAAAACGAAAGAAACGGAGATGATAAACTCGAAGTATTTTGCGAGTTATGATGGAAATAGTTAGACTCGCCCTTTGGTTTAGCAATTTACTGACCTACCTCCGATTGATTGACCATAATTCCCTCAATTTAACTCGTAATTCATTAAAATTAGTTTCATTTCGAAGGGATCGAAGTGTAGTTTAAAACGAAAGAAACGGAGATGAAAAACTCCAAGTATTTTGAGAGTTATGATGGAAATAGTTAGACTCGCGTTTTGGTTTAGCAATTCACTGACCTACCTCCGATTGATTGACCATAACTCTCTCAATTTAACTAGTAATTCATTTAAATTAGTTTCATTTCGAAGGAATCGAAGTGTAGTTTAAAACGAAAGAAACGGAGATGAAAAACTCCAAGTATTTTGAGAGTTATGATGGAAATAGTTAGACTCGCGCTTTGGTTTAGCAATTTACTGACCTACCTCCGATTGATTAACCATAACTCTCTCAATTTAACTCATAACTCATTGAAATTAGTTTCATTTCGAAGGAATCGAAGTGTAGTTTAAAACGAAAGAAACGGAGATGATAAACTCGAAGTATTTTGCGAGTTATGATGGAAATAGTTAGACTCGCCCTTTGGTTTAGCAATTTACTGACCTACCTCCGATTGATTGACCATAACTCACTCAATTTAACTCGTAATTGTTTGAAATTAGTTTCATTTCGAAGGGAACGAAGTGTAGTTTAAAACGAAAGAAACGGAGATGAAAAACTCCAAGTATTTTGAGAGTTATGATGGAAATAGTTAGACTCGCGTTTTGGTTTAGCAATTCACTGACCTACCTCCGATTGATTGACCATAACTCTCTCAATTTAACTCGTAATTCATTTAAATTAGTTTCATTTCGAAGGAATCGAAGTGTAGTTTAAAACGAAAGAAACGGAGATGAAAAACTCCAAGTATTTTGAGAGTTATGATTGAAATAGTTAGACTCGCGCTTTGGTTTAGCAATTTACTGACCTCCCTCGGATTGATTGACTATAACTCACTCAATTTAACTCGTAATTCATTGAAATTAGTTTCATTTCGAAGGAATCAAAGTGTAGTTTAAAACGAAAGAAACGGAGATGAAAAACTCCAAGTATTTTGAGAGTTATGATGGAAATAGTTAAACTCGCGCTTTGGTTTAGCAATTTACTGACCTACCTCCGCTTGATTGACAATAACTCTCTCAATTTAACTCTTAATTCATTGAAATTGGTTTCATTTCGAAGGAATCGAAGTGTAGTTTAAAACGAAAGAAACGGAGATGAAAAACTCCAAGTATTTTGAGAGTTATGATGGAAATAGTTAGACTCGGGCTTTGGTTTAGCAATTTACTGACCATCTCCGATTGATTGACCATAACTCACTCAATTTAACTCGTAATTCATTGAAATTAGTTTCATTTCGAAGGAATCGAAGTGTAGTTTAAAACGAAATAAACGGAGATGAAAAACTCCAAGTATTTTGAGAGTTATGATAGAAATAGTTAGACTCGCGCTTTGGTTTAGCAATTTACTGACCTACCTCCGATTGATTGACCATAACTCTCTCAATTTAACTTGTAATTGTTTGAAATTAGTTTCATTTCGAAGGGAACGAAGTGTAGTTTAAAACGAAAGAAACGGAGATGAAAAACTCCAAGTATTTTGAGAGTTATGATGGAAATAGTTAGACTCGCGTTTTGGTTTAGCAATTCACTGACCTACCTCCGATTGATTGACCATAACTCTCTCAATTTAACTCTTAAGTCATTGAAATTAGTTTCATTTCAAAGCAATCGAAGTGTAGTTTAAAACGAAAGAAACGGAGATGAAAAACTCCAAGTATTTTGAGAGTTATGATGGAAATAGTTAGACTCGCGCTTTGGTTTAGCAATTTACTGACCTACCTCCGATTGATTGACCATAACTCTCTCAATTTAACTCTTAACTCATTGAAATTAGTTTCATTTCGAAGGAATCGAAGTGTAGTTTAAAACGAAAGAAACGGAGATGATAAACTCCAAGTATTTTGCGAGTTATGATGGAAATAGTTAGACTCGCCCTTTGGTTTAGCAATTTACTGACCTACCTCCGATTGATTGACCATAACTCACTCAATTTAACTCGTAATTGTTTGAAATTAGTTTCATTTCGAAGGGAACGAAGTGTAGTTTAAAACGAAAGAAACGGAGATGAAAAACTCCAAGTATTTTGCGAGTTATGATGGAAATAGTTAGACTCGCCCTTTGGTTTAGCAATTTACTGACCTACCTCCGATTGATTGACCATAACTCTCTTAATTTAACTCTTAATTCATTGAAATTAGTTTCATTTCGAAGGAATCGAAGTGTAGTTTAAAACGAAAGAAACGGAGATGAAAAATTCCAAGTATTTTGAGAATTATGATGGAAATAGTTAGACTCGCGCTTTGGTTTAGCAATTTACTGACCTACCTCCGATTGATTGACCATAACTCTCTCAATTTAACTCTTAATTCATTGAAATTAGTTTAATTTCGAAGGAATCGAAGTGTAGTTTAAAACGAAAGAAACGGAGATGAAAAACTTCAAGTATTTTGAGAGTTATGATAAAAAAGTTAGACTCGCGCTTTGGTTTAGCAATTTACTGACCTACCTCCGATTGATTGACCATAACTCTCTCAATTCAACTCTTAATTCATTGAAATTAGTTTCATTTCGAAGGAATCGAAGTGTAGTTTAAAACGAAAGAAACGGAGATGAAAAATTCTAAGTATTTTGAGAGTTATGAAGGAAATAGTTAGACTCGCGCTTTGGTTTAGCAATTTACTGACATACCTCCGATTGATTGACCATAACTCTCTCAATTTAACTCTTAATTCATTGAAATTAGTTTCATTTCGAAGGAATCGAAGTGTAGTTTAAAACGAAAGAAACGGAGATGAAAAACTCCAAGTATTTTGAGAGTTATGATGGAAATAGTTAGACTCGCGCTTTGGTTTAGCAATTTACTGACCTACCTCCGATTGATTGACCATAACTCTCTCAATTTAACTCTTAACTCATTGAAATTAGTTTCATTTCGAAGGAATCGAAGTGTAGTTTAAAACGAAAGAAACGGAGATGATAAACTCCAAGTATTTTGCGAGTTATGATGGAAATAGTTAGACTCGCCCTTTGGTTTAGCAATTTACTGACCTACCTCCGATTGATTGACCATAACTCACTCAATTTAACTCGTAATTGTTTGAAATTAGTTTCATTTCGAAGGGAACGAAGTGTAGTTTAAAACGAAAGAAACGGAGATGAAAAACTCCAAGTATTTTGAGAGTTATGATGGAAATAGTTAGACTCGCGCTGTGGTTTATCAATTTACTGACCTACCTCCGATTGATTGACCATAACTCTCTCAATTTAACTCTTAATTAATTGAAATTAGTTTCATTTCGAAGGAATCGAAGTGTAGTTTAAAACGTAAGAAACGGAGATGAAAAATTCCAAGTATTTTGATAGTTATGATGGAAAAGTTAGACTCGCGCTTTGGTTTAGCAATTTACTGACCTACCTCCGATTGATTGACCATAACTCTCTCAATTTAACTCTTAATTCATTGAAATTAGTTTCATTTCGAAGGAATCGAAGTGTAGTTTAAAACGAAAGAAACGGAGATGAAAAATTCCAAGTATTTTGAGAGTTATGAAGGAAATAGTTAGACTCGCGCTTTGGTTTAGCAATTTACTGACCTACCTCCGATTGATTGACCATAACTCTCTCAATTTAACTCTTAATTCTTTGAAATTAGTTTCATTTCGAAGGAATTGAAGTGTAGTTTAAAACGAAAGAAACGGAGATGAAAAATTCCAAGTATTTTGAGAGTTATGATGGAAATAGTTAGACTCGCGCTTTGGTTTAGCAATTTACTGACCTACCTCCGATTGATTGATCATAACTCTCTCAATTTAACTCTTAATTCATTGAAATTAGTTTTATTTCGAAGGAATCAAAGTGTAGTTTAAAACGAAAGAAACGGATATGAAAAACTCTAAGTATTTTGAGAGTTATTATGGAAATAGTTAGACTCGCGCTTTGGTTTAGCAATTTACTAACCTACCTCCGATTGATTGACCATAACTCACTCAATTTTACTTGTAATTGATTGAAATTAGTTTCATTTCGAAGGAATCGAAGTGTAGTTTAAAACGAAAGAAATGGAGATGATAAACTCCAAGTATTTTGAGAGTTATGATGGAAATAGTTAGACTCGCCCTTTGGTTTAGCAATTTACTGACCTACCTCCGATTGATTGACCATAACTCACTCAATTTAACTCGTAATTCATTAAAATTAGTTTAATTTCGAGGGAATCGAAGTGTAGTTTAAAACGAAAGAAACGGAGATGAAAAACTCCAAGTATTTTAAAAGTTATGATGGAAATAGTTAGACTCGGGCTATGGTTTAGCAATTTACAGATCTACCTCCGATTAATTGACCATAACTCACTCAATTTAACTCGTAATTCATTGAAATTAGTTTCATTTCGAAGGAATCGAAGTGTAGTTTAAAACGAAAAAAACGGAGATGAAAAACTCCAAGTATTTTGAGAGTTATGATGGAAATAGTTAGACTCGCGCTTTGGTTTAGCAATTTACTGACCTACCTCCGATTGATTGACCATAACTCACTCAATTGAACTCGTAATTCATTAAAATTAGTTTAATTTCGAAGGAATCGAAGTGTAGTTTAAAACGAAAGAAACGGAGATGAAAAACTCCAAGTATTTTGAAAGTTATGATGGAAAAGTTAGACTCGCGCTTTGGTTTAGCAATTTACTGACCTACCTCCGATTGATTGACCATAACTCTCTCAATTTAACTCTTAATTCATTGAAATTAGTTTCATTTCGAAGGAATCGAAGTGTAGTTTAAAACGAAAGAAACGGAGATGAAAAATTCCAAGTATTTTGAGAGTTATGAAGGAAATAGTTAGACTCGCGCTTTGGTTTAGCAATTTACTGACCTACCTCCGATTGATTGACCATAACTCTCTCAATTTAACTCTTAATTCTTTGAAATTAGTTTCATTTCGAAGGAATCGAAGTGTAGTTTAAAACGAAAGAAACGGAGATGAAAAACTCCAAGTATTTTGAGAGTTATGATGGAAATAGTTATACTCGCGCTTTGGTTTAGCAATTTACTGACCTACCTCCGATTGATTGACCATAACTCTCTCAATTTAACTCTTAATTCATTGAAATTAGTTTCATTTCGAAGGAATCGAAGTGTAGTTTGACACGAAAGAAACGGAGATGATAAACTCCAAGTATTTTGAGAGTTATGATGGAAATAGTTAGACTCGCCCTTTGGTTTAGCAATTTACTGACCTACCTCCGATTGATTGACCATAACTCTCTCAATTTAACTCTTAATTCATTGAAATTAGTTTCATTTCGAAGGAATTGAAGTGTAGTTTAAAACGAAAGAAACGGAGATGAAAAATTCCAAGTATTTTGAGAGTTATGATGGAAATAGTTAGACTCGCGCTTTGGTTTAGCAATTTACTGACCTACCTCCAATTGATTGACCATAACTCTCTCAATTTAACTCTTAATTCATTGAAATTAGTTTAATTTCGAAGGAATCGAAGTGTAGTTTAAAACGAAAGAAACGGAGATGAAAAACTCCAAGTATTTTGAGAGTTATGATAAAAAAGTTAGACTCGCGCTTTGGTTTAGCAATTTTCTGACCTACCTCCGATTGATTGACCATAACTCTCTCAATTCAACTCTTAATTCATTGAAATTAGTTTCATTTGGAAGGAATCGAAGTGTAGTTTAAAACGAAAGAAACGGAGATGAAAAATTCCAAGTATTTTGAGAGTTATGAAGGAAATAGTTAGACTCGCGCTTTGGTTTAGCAATTTACTGACCTACCTCCGATTGATTGACCATAACTCTCTCAATTTAACTCATAATTCATTGAAATTAGTTTCATTTCGAAGGAATCGAAGTGTAGTTTAAAACGAAAGAAACGGAGATGAAAAACTCCAAGTATTTTGAGAGTTATGATGGAAATAGTTAGAGTCGCGCTTTGGTTTAGCAATTTACTGACCTACCTCCGATTGATTAACCATAACTCTCTCAATTTAACTCTTAACTCATTGAAATTAGTTTCATTTCGAAGGAATCGAAATGTAGTTTAAAACGAAAGAAACGGAGATGATAAACTCGAAGTATTTTGCGAGTTATGATGGAAATAGTTAGACTCGCCCTTTGGTTTAGCAATTTACTGACCTACCTCCGATTGATTGACCATAATTCCCTCAATTTAACTCGTAATTCATTAAAATTAGTTTAATTTCGAAGGGAACGAAGTGTAGTTTAAAACGAAAGAAACGGAGATGAAAAACTCCAAGTATTTTGAGAGTTATGATGGAAATAGTTAGACTCGCGTTTTGGTTTAGCAATTCACTGACCTACCTCCGATTGATTGACCATAACTCTCTCAATTTAACTCGTAATTCATTTAAATTAGTTTCATTTCGAAGGAATCGAAGTGTAGTTTAAAACGAAAGAAACGGAGATGAAAAACTCCAAGTATTTTGAGAGTTATGATTGAAATAGTTAGACTCGCGCTTTGGTTTAGCAATTTACTGACCTCCCTCGGATTGATTGACTATAACTCACTCAATTTAACTCGTAATTCATTGAAATTAGTTTAATTTCGAAGGAATCGAAGTGTAGTTTAAAACGAAAGAAACGGAGATGAAAAACTCCAAGTATTTTGACAGTTATGATGGAAAAGTTAGACTCGCGCTTTGGTTTAGCAATTTACTGACCTACCTCCGATTGATTGACCATAACTCTCTCAATTTAACTCTTAATTCATTGAAATTAGTTTCATTTCGAAGGAATCGAAGTGTAGTTTAAAACGAAAGAAACGGAGATGAAAAATTCCAAGTATTTTGAGAGTTATGAAGGAAATAGTTAGACTCGCGCTTTGGTTTAGCAATTTACTGACCTACCTCCGATTGATTGACCATAACTCTCTCAATTTAACTCTTAATTCTTTGAAATTAGTTTCATTTCGAAGGAATCGAAGTGTAGTTTAAAACGAAAGAAACGGAGATGAAAAACTCCAAGTATTTTGAGAGTTATGATGGAAATAGTTATACTCGCGCTTTGGTTTAGCAATTTACTGACCTACCTCCGATTGATTGACCATAACTCTCTCAATTTAACTCTTAATTCATTGAAATTAGTTTCATTTCGAAGGAATCGAAGTGTAGTTTGACACGAAAGAAACGGAGATGATAAACTCCAAGTATTTTGAGAGTTATGATGGAAATAGTTAGACTCACGTTTTGGTTTAGCAATTCACTGACCTACCTCCGATTGATTGACCATAACTCTCTAAATTTAACTTTTAATTCATTGAAATTAGTTTCATTTCGAAGGAATCGAAGTGTAGTTTAAAACGAAAGAAACGGAGATGAAAAATTCCATGTATTTTGAGAGTTATGATGGAAATAGTTAGACTCGCGCTTTGGTTTAGCAATTTACTGACCTACCTCCGATTGATTGACCATAACTCTCTCAATTTAACTCTTAATTCATTGAAATTAGTTTAATTTCGAAGGAATCGAAGTGTAGTTTAAAACGAAAGAAACGGAGATGAAAAACTCCAAGTATTTTGAGAGTTATGATAAAAAAGTTAGACTCGCGCTTTGGTTTAGCAATTTACTGACCTACCTCCGATTGATTGACCATAACTCTCTCAATTCAACTTTTAATTCATTGAAATTAGTTTCATTTCGAAGGAATCGAAGTGTAGTTTAAAACGAAAGAAACGGAGATGAAAAATTCCAAGTATTTTGAGAGTTATGAAGGAAATAGTTAGACTCGCGCTTTGGTTTAGCAATTTACTGACCTACCTCCGATTGATTGACCATAACTCTCTCAATTTAACTCATAATTCATTGAAATTAGTTTCATTTCGAAGGAATCGAAGTGTAGTTTAAAACGAAAGAAACGGAGATGAAAAACTCCAAGTATTTTGAGAGTTATGATGGAAATAGTTAGACTCGCGCTTTGGTTTAGCAATTTACTGACCTACCTCCGATTGATTAACCATAACTCTCTCAATTTAACTCATAACTCATTGAAATTAGTTTCATTTCGAAGGAATCGAAGTGTAGTTTAAAACGAAAGAAACGGAGATGATAAACTCGAAGTATTTTGCGAGTTATGATGGAAATAGTTAGACTCGCCCTTTGGTTTAGCAATTTACTGACCTACCTCCGATTGATTGACCATAACTCACTCAATTTAACTCGTAATTGTTTGAAATTAGTTTCATTTCGAAGGGAACGAAGTGTAGTTTAAAACGAAAGAAACGGAGATGAAAAACTCCAAGTATTTTGAGAGTTATGATGGAAATAGTTAGACTCGCGTTTTGGTTTAGCAATTCACTGACCTACCTCCGATTGATTGACCATAACTCTCTCAATTTAACTCGTAATTCATTTAAATTAGTTTAATTTCGAAGGAATCGAAGTGTAGTTTAAAACGAAAGAAACGGAGATGAAAAACTCCAAGTATTTTGAGAGTTATGATTGAAATAGTTAGACTCGCGCTTTGGTTTAGCAATTTACTGACCTCCCTCGGATTGATTGACTATAACTCACTCAATTTAACTCGTAATTCATTGAAATTAGTTTCATTTCGAAGGAATCAAAGTGTAGTTTAAAACGAAAGAAACGGAGATGAAAAACTCCAAGTATTTTGAGAGTTATGATGGAAATAGTTAAACTCGCGCTTTGGTTTAGCAATTTACTGACCTACCTCCGCTTGATTGACAATAACTCTCTCAATTTAACTCTTAATTCATTGAAATTGGTTTCATTTCGAAGGAATCGAAGTGTAGTTTAAAACGAAAGAAACGGAGATGAAAAACTCCAAGTATTTTGAGAGTTATGATGGAAATAGTTAGACTCGGGCTTTGGTTTAGCAATTTACTGACCTACCTCCGATTGATTGACCATAACTCACTCAATTTAACTCGTAATTCATTGAAATTAGTTTCATTTCGAAGGAATCGAAGTGTAGTTTAAAACGAAATAAACGGAGATGAAAAACTCCAAGTATTTTGAGAGTTATGATAGAAATAGTTAGACTCGCGCTTTGGTTTAGCAATTTACTGACCTACCTCCGATTGATTGACCATAACTCTCTCAATTTAACTTGTAATTGTTTGAAATTAGTTTCATTTCGAAGGGAACGAAGTGTAGTTTAAAACGAAAGAAACGGAGATGAAAAACTCCAATTATTTTGAGAGTTATGATGGAAATAGTTAGACTCGCGTTTTGGTTTAGCAATTCACTGACCTACCTCCGATTGATTGACCATAACTCTCTCAATTTAACTCTTAAGTCATTGAAATTAGTTTCATTTCAAAGCAATCGAAGTGTAGTTTAAAACGAAAGAAACGGAGATGAAAAACTCCAAGTATTTTGAGAGTTATGATGGAAATAGTTAGACTCGCGCTTTGGTTTAGCAATTTACTGACCTACCTCCGATTGATTGACCATAACTCTCTCAATTTAACTCTTAACTCATTGAAATTAGTTTCATTTCGAAGGAATCGAAGTGTAGTTTAAAACGAAAGAAACGGAGATGATAAACTCCAAGTATTTTGCGAGTTATGATGGAAATAGTTAGACTCGCCCTTTGGTTTAGCAATTTACTGACATACCTCCGATTGATTGACCATAACTCACTCAATTTAACTCGTAATTGTTTGAAATTAGTTTCATTTCGAAGGGAACGAAGTGTAGTTTAAAACGAAAGAAACGGAGATGAAAAACTCCAAGTATTTTGAGAGTTATGATGGAAATAGTTAGACTCGCGTTTTGGTTTAGCAATTCACTGACCTACCTCCGATTGATTGACCATAACTCTCTCAATTTAACTCGTAATTCATTTAAATTAGTTTCATTTCGAAGGAATCGAAGTGTAGTTTAAAACGAAAGAAACGGAGATGAAAAACTCCAAGTATTTTGAGAGTTATGATTGAAATAGTTAGACTCGCGCTTTGGTTTAGCAATTTACTGACCTCCCTCGGATTGATTGACTATAACTCACTCAATTTAACTCGTAATTCATTGAAATTAGTTTCATTTCGAAGGAATCAAAGTGTAGTTTAAAACGAAAGAAACGGAGATGAAAAACTCCAAGTATTTTGAGAGTTATGATGGAAAAGTTAGACTCGCGCTTTGGTTTAGCAATTTACTGACCTACCTCCGATTGGTTGACCATAACTCTCTCAATTTAACTCTTAATTCATTGAAATTAGTTTCATTTCGAAGGAATCGAAGTGTAGTTTAAAACGAAAGAAAGGAGATGAAAAATTCCAAGTATTTTGAGAGTTATGATGGAAATAGTTAGACTCGCGCTTTGGTTTAGCAATTTACTGACCTACCTCCGATTGATTGACCATAACTCTCTCAATTTAACTCTTAACTCATTGAAATTAGTTTCATTTCGAAGGAATCGAAGTGTAGTTTAAAACGAAAGAAACGGAGATGATAAACTCCAAGTATTTTGCGAGTTATGATAAAAATAGTTAGACTCGCCCTTTGGTTTAGCAATTTACTGACCTACCTCCGATTGATTGACCATAACTCTCTCAATTTAACTCTTAATTCATTGAAATTAGTTTCATTTCGAAGGAATCGAAGTGTAGTTTAAAACGAAAGAAACGGAGATGAAAAACTCCAAGTATTTTGAGAGTTATGATGGAAATAGTTAGACTCGCGCTTTGGTTTAGCAATTTACTGACCTACCTCCGATTGATTGACCATAACTCTCTCAATTTAACTCTTAACTCATTGAAATTAGTTTCATTTCGAAGGAATCGAAGTGTAGTTTAAAACGAAAGAAACGGAGATGATAAACTCCAAGTATTTTGCGAGTTATGATAAAAATAGTTAGACTCGCCCTTTGGTTTAGCAATTTACTGACCTACCTCCGATTGATTGACCATAACTCACTCAATTTAACTCTTAATTCATTGAAATTAGTTTCATTTCGAAGGAATCGAAGTGTAGTTTAAAACGAAAGAAAGGAGATGAAAAATTCCAAGTATTTTGAGAGTTATGAAGGAAATAGTTAGACTCGCGCTTTGGTTTAGCAATTTACTGACCTACCTCCGATTGATTGACCATAACTCTCTCAATTTAACTCTTAATTCATTGAAATTAGTTTCATTTCGAAGGAATCGAAGTGTAGTTTAAAACGAAAGAAACGGAGATGAAAAACTCCAAGTATTTTGAGAGTTATGATGGAAATAGTTAGACTCGCGCTTTGGTTTAGCAATTTACTGACCTACCTCCGATTGATTGACCATAACTCTCTCAATTTAACTCTTAACTCATTGAAATTAGTTTCATTTCGAAGGAATCGAAGTGTAGTTTAAAACGAAAGAAACGGAGATGATAAACTCCAAGTATTTTGCGAGTTATGATAAAAATAGTTAGACTCGCCCTTTGGTTTAGCAATTTACTGACCTACCTCCGATTGATTGACCATAACTCACTCAATTTAACTCGTAATTGTTTGAAATTAGTTTCATTTCGAAGGGAACGAAGTGTAGTTTAAAACGAAAGAAACGGAGATGAAAAACTCCAAGTATTTTGAGAGTTATGATGGAAATAGTTAGACTCGCGTTTTGGTTTAGCAATTCACTGACCTACCTCCGATTGATTGACCATAACTCTCTCAATTTAACTCTTAAGTCATTGAAATTAGTTTCATTTCAAAGCAATCGAAGTGTAGTTTAAAACGAAAGAAACGGAGATGAAAAACTCCAAGTATTTTGAGAGTTATGATGGAAATAGTTAGACTCGCGCTGTGGTTTAGCAATTTACTGACCTACCTCCGATTGATTGACCATAACTCTCTCAATTTAACTCTTAATTAATTGAAATTAGTTTCATTTCGAAGGAATCGAATGTAGTTTAAAACGTAAGAAACGGAGATGAAAAATTCCAAGTATTTTGATAGTTATGATGGAAAAGTTAGACTCGCGCTTTGGTTTAGCAATTTACTGACCTACCTCCGATTGATTGACCATAACTCTCTCAATTTAACTCTTAATTCATTGAAATTAGTTTCATTTCGAAGGAATCGAAGTGTAGTTTAAAACGAAAGAAACGGAGATGAAAAATTCCAAGTATTTTGAGAGTTATGAAGGAAATAGTTAGACTCGCGCTTTGGTTTAGCAATTTACTGACCTACCTCCGATTGATTGACCATAACTCTCTCAATTTAACTCTTAATTCTTTGAAATTAGTTTCATTTCGAAGGAATTGAAGTGTAGTTTAAAACGAAAGAAACGGAGATGAAAAATTCCAAGTATTTTGAGAGTTATGATGGAAATAGTTAGACTCGCGCTTTGGTTTAGCAATTTACTGACCTACCTCCGATTGATTGATCATAACTCTCTCAATTTAACTCTTAATTCATTGAAATTAGTTTTATTTCGAAGGAATCGAAGTGTAGTTTAAAACGAAAGAAACGGATATGAAAAACTCTAAGTATTTTGAGAGTTATTATGGAAATAGTTAGACTCGCGCTTTGGTTTAGCAATTTACTAACCTACCTCCGATTGATTGACCATAACTCACTCAATTTTACTTGTAATTGATTGAAATTAGTTTCATTTCGAAGGAATCGAAGTGTAGTTTAAAACGAAAGAAATTGAGATGATAAACTCCAAGTATTTTGAGAGTTATGATGGAAATAGTTAGACTCGCCCTTTGGTTTAGCAATTTACTGACCTACCTCCGATTGATTGACCATAACTCACTCAATTTAACTCGTAATTCATTGAAATTAGTTTCATTTCGAAGGAATCGAAGTGTAGTTTAAAACGAAATAAACGGAGATGAAAAACTCCAAGTATTTTGAGAGTTATGATAGAAATAGTTAGACTCGCGCTTTGGTTTAGCAATTTACTGACCTACCTCCGATTGATTGACCATAACTCTCTCAATTTAACTCGTAATTGTTTGAAATTAGTTTCATTTCGAAGGGAACGAAGTGTAGTTTAAAACGAAAGAAACGGAGATGAAAAACTCCAAGTATTTTGAGAGTTATGATGGAAATAGTTAGACTCGCGTTTTGGTTTAGCAATTCACTGACCTACCTCCGATTGATTGACCATAACTCTCTCAATTTAACTCTTAAGTCATTGAAATTAGTTTCATTTCAAAGCAATCGAAGTGTAGTTTAAAACGAAAGAAACGGAGATGAAAAACTCCAAGTATTTTGAGAGTTATGATGGAAATAGTTAGACTCGCGCTTTGGTTTAGCAATTTACTGACCTACCTCCGATTGATTGACCATAACTCTCTCAATTTAACGCTTAATTCATTGAAATTAGTTTCATTTCGAAGGAATCGAAGTGTAGTTTAAAACGAAAGAAACGGAGATGAAAAATTCCAAGTATTTTGAGAGTTATGATGGAAATAGTTAGACTCGCGCTTTGGTTTAGCAATTTACTGACCTACCTCCGATTGATTGACCATAACTCACTCAATTTAACTCGTAATTGTTTGAAATTAGTTTCATTTCGAAGGGAACGAAGTGTAGTTTAAAACGAAAGAAACGGAGATGAAAAACTCCAAGTATTTTGAGAGTTATGATGGAAATAGTTAGACTCGCGTTTTGGTTTAGCAATTCACTGACCTACCTCCGATTGATTGACCATAACTCTCTCAATTTAACTCGTAATTCATTTAAATTAGTTTAATTTCGAAGGAATCGAAGTGTAGTTTAAAACGAAAGAAACGGAGATGAAAAACTCCAAGTATTTTGAGAGTTATGATTGAAATAGTTAGACTCGCGCTTTGGTTTAGCAATTTACTGACCTCCCTCGGATTGATTGACTATAACTCACTCAATTTAACTCGTAATTCATTGAAATTAGTTTCATTTCGAAGGAATCAAAGTGTAGTTTAAAACGAAAGAAACGGAGATGAAAAACTCCAAGTATTTTGAGAGTTATGATGGAAATAGTTAAACTCGCGCTTTGGTTTAGCAATTTACTGACCTACCTCCGCTTGATTGACAATAACTCTCTCAATTTAACTCTTAATTCATTGAAATTGGTTTCATTTCGAAGGAATCGAAGTGTAGTTTAAAACGAAAGAAACGGAGATGAAAAACTCCAAGTATTTTGAGAGTTATGATGGAAATAGTTAGACTCGGGCTTTGGTTTAGCAATTTACTGACCTACCTCCGATTGATTGACCATAACTCACTCAATTTAACTCGTAATTCATTGAAATTAGTTTCATTTCGAAGGAATCGAAGTGTAGTTTAAAACGAAATAAACGGAGATGAAAAACTCCAAGTATTTTGAGAGTTATGATAGAAATAGTTAGACTCGCGCTTTGGTTTAGCAATTTACTGACCTACCTCCGATTGATTGACCATAACTCTCTCAATTTAACTTGTAATTGTTTGAAATTAGTTTCATTTCGAAGGGAACGAAGTGTAGTTTAAAACGAAAGAAACGGAGATGAAAAACTCCAATTATTTTGAGAATTATGATGGAAATAGTTAGACTCGCGTTTTGGTTTAGCAATTCACTGACCTACCTCCGATTGATTGACCATAACTCTCTCAATTTAACTCTTAAGTCATTGAAATTAGTTTCATTTCAAAGCAATCGAAGTGTAGTTTAAAACGAAAGAAACGGAGATGAAAAACTCCAAGTATTTTGAGAGTTATGATGGAAATAGTTAGACTCGCGCTTTGGTTTAGCAATTTACTGACCTACCTCCGATTGATTGACCATAACTCTCTCAATTTAACTCTTAACTCATTGAAATTAGTTTCATTTCGAAGGAATCGAAGTGTAGTTTAAAACGAAAGAAACGGAGATGATAAACTCCAAGTATTTTGCGAGTTATGATGGAAATAGTTAGACTCGCCCTTTGGTTTAGCAATTTACTGACATACCTCCGATTGATTGACCATAACTCACTCAATTTAACTCGTAATTGTTTGAAATTAGTTTCATTTCGAAGGGAACGAAGTGTAGTTTAAAACGAAAGAAACGGAGATGAAAAACTCCAAGTATTTTGAGAGTTATGATGGAAATAGTTAGACTCGCGTTTTGGTTTAGCAATTCACTGACCTACCTCCGATTGATTGACCATAACTCTCTCAATTTAACTCGTAATTCATTTAAATTAGTTTCATTTCGAAGGAATCGAAGTGTAGTTTAAAACGAAAGAAACGGAGATGAAAAACTCCAAGTATTTTGAGAGTTATGATTGAAATAGTTAGACTCGCGCTTTGGTTTAGCAATTTACTGACCTCCCTCGGATTGATTGACTATAACTCACTCAATTTAACTCGTAATTCATTGAAATTAGTTTCATTTCGAAGGAATCAAAGTGTAGTTTAAAACGAAAGAAACGGAGATGAAAAACTCCAAGTATTTTGAGAGTTATGATGGAAAAGTTAGACTCGCGCTTTGGTTTAGCAATTTACTGACCTACCTCCGATTGGTTGACCATAACTCTCTCAATTTAACTCTTAATTCATTGAAATTAGTTTCATTTCGAAGGAATCGAAGTGTAGTTTAAAACGAAAGAAAGGAGATGAAAAATTCCAAGTATTTTGAGAGTTATGATGGAAATAGTTAGACTCGCGCTTTGGTTTAGCAATTTACTGACCTACCTCCGATTGATTGACCATAACTCTCTCAATTTAACTCTTAACTCATTGAAATTAGTTTCATTTCGAAGGAATCGAAGTGTAGTTTAAAACGAAAGAAACGGAGATGATAAACTCCAAGTATTTTGCGAGTTATGATAAAAATAGTTAGACTCGCCCTTTGGTTTAGCAATTTACTGACCTACCTCCGATTGATTGACCATAACTCTCTCAATTTAACTCTTAATTCATTGAAATTAGTTTCATTTCGAAGGAATCGAAGTGTAGTTTAAAACGAAAGAAACGGAGATGAAAAACTCCAAGTATTTTGAGAGTTATGATGGAAATAGTTAGACTCGCGCTTTGGTTTAGCAATTTACTGACCTACCTCCGATTGATTGACCATAACTCTCTCAATTTAACTCTTAACTCATTGAAATTAGTTTCATTTCGAAGGAATCGAAGTGTAGTTTAAAACGAAAGAAACGGAGATGATAAACTCCAAGTATTTTGCGAGTTATGATAAAAATAGTTAGACTCGCCCTTTGGTTTAGCAATTTACTGACCTACCTCCGATTGATTGACCATAACTCACTCAATTTAACTCTTAATTCATTGAAATTAGTTTCATTTCGAAGGAATCGAAGTTTAGTTTAAAACGAAAGAAAGGAGATGAAAAATTCCAAGTATTTTGAGAGTTATGAAGGAAATAGTTAGACTCGCGCTTTGGTTTAGCAATTTACTGACCTACCTCCGATTGATTGACCATAACTCTCTCAATTTAACTCTTAATTCATTGAAATTAGTTTCATTTCGAAGGAATCGAAGTGTAGTTTAAAACGAAAGAAACGGAGATGAAAAACTCCAAGTATTTTGAGAGTTATGATGGAAATAGTTAGACTCGCGCTTTGGTTTAGCAATTTACTGACCTACCTCCGATTGATTGACCATAACTCTCTCAATTTAACTCTTAACTCATTGAAATTAGTTTCATTTCGAAGGAATCGAAGTGTAGTTTAAAACGAAAGAAACGGAGATGATAAACTCCAAGTATTTTGCGAGTTATGATAAAAATAGTTAGACTCGCCCTTTGGTTTAGCAATTTACTGACCTACCTCCGATTGATTGACCATAACTCACTCAATTTAACTCGTAATTGTTTGAAATTAGTTTCATTTCGAAGGGAACGAAGTGTAGTTTAAAACGAAAGAAACGGAGATGAAAAACTCCAAGTATTTTGAGAGTTATGATGGAAATAGTTAGACTCGCGTTTTGGTTTAGCAATTCACTGACCTACCTCCGATTGATTGACCATAACTCTCTCAATTTAACTCTTAAGTCATTGAAATTAGTTTCATTTCAAAGCAATCGAAGTATAGTTTAAAACGAAAGAAACGGAGATGAAAAACTCCAAGTATTTTGAGAGTTATGATGGAAATAGTTAGACTCGCGCTGTGGTTTAGCAATTTACTGACCTACCTCCGATTGATTGACCATAACTCTCTCAATTTAACTCTTAATTAATTGAAATTAGTTTCATTTCGAAGGAATCGAAGTGTAGTTTAAAACGTAAGAAACGGAGATGAAAAATTCCAAGTATTTTGATAGTTATGATGGAAAAGTTAGACTCGCGCTTTGGTTTAGCAATTTACTGACCTACCTCCGATTGATTGACCATAACTCTCTCAATTTAACTCTTAATTCATTGAAATTAGTTTCATTTCGAAGGAATCGAAGTGTAGTTTAAAACGAAAGAAACGGAGATGAAAAATTCCAAGTATTTTGAGAGTTATGAAGGAAATAGTTAGACTCGCGCTTTGGTTTAGCAATTTACTGACCTACCTCCGATTGATTGACCATAACTCTCTCAATTTAACTCTTAATTCTTTGAAATTAGTTTCATTTCGAAGGAATTGAAGTGTAGTTTAAAACGAAAGAAACGGAGATGAAAAATTCCAAGTATTTTGAGAGTTATGATGGAAATAGTTAGACTCGCGCTTTGGTTTAGCAATTTACTGACCTACCTCCGATTGATTGATCATAACTCTCTCAATTTAACTCTTAATTCATTGAAATTAGTTTTATTTCGAAGGAATCGAAGTGTAGTTTAAAACGAAAGAAACGGATATGAAAAACTCTAAGTATTTTGAGAGTTATTATGGAAATAGTTAGACTCGCGCTTTGGTTTAGCAATTTACTAACCTACCTCCGATTGATTGACCATAACTCACTCAATTTTACTTGTAATTGATTGAAATTAGTTTCATTTCGAAGGAATCGAAGTGTAGTTTAAAACGAAAGAAATTGAGATGATAAACTCCAAGTATTTTGAGAGTTATGATGGAAATAGTTAGACTCGCCCTTTGGTTTAGCAATTTACTGACCTACCTCCGATTGATTGACCATAACTCACTCAATTTAACTCGTAATTCATTGAAATTAGTTTCATTTCGAAGGAATCGAAGTGTAGTTTAAAACGAAATAAACGGAGATGAAAAACTCCAAGTATTTTGAGAGTTATGAAAGAAATAGTTAGACTCGCGCTTTGGTTTAGCAATTTACTGACCTACCTCCGATTGATTGACCATAACTCTCTCAATTTAACTCGTAATTGTTTGAAATTAGTTTCATTTCGAAGGGAACGAAGTGTAGTTTAAAACGAAAGAAACGGAGATGAAAAACTCCAAGTATTTTGAGAGTTATGATGGAAATAGTTAGACTCGCATTTTGGTTTAGCAATTCACTGACCTACCTCCGATTGATTGACCATAACTCTCTCAATTTAACTCTTAAGTCATTGAAATTAGTTTCATTTCAAAGCAATCGAAGTGTAGTTTAAAACGAAAGAAACGGAGATGAAAAACTCCAAGTATTTTGAGAGTTATGATGGAAATAGTTAGACTCGCGCTTTGGTTTAGCAATTTACTGACCTACCTCCGATTGATTGACCATAACTCTCTCAATTTAACTCTTAATTCATTGAAATTAGTTTAATTTCGAAGGAATCGAAGTGTAGTTTAAAACGAAAGAAACGGAGATGAAAAACTCCAAGTATTTTGAGAGTTATGATAAAAAAGTTAGACTCGCGCTTTGGTTTAGCAATTTACTGACCTACCTCCGATTGATTGACCATAACTCTCTCAATTCAACTCTTAATTCATTGAAATTAGTTTCATTTGGAAGGAATCGAAGTGTAGTTTAAAACGAAAGAAACGGAGATGAAAAATTCCAAGTATTTTGAGAGTTATGAAGGAAATAGTTAGACTCGCGCTTTGGTTTAGCAATTTACTGACCTACCTCCGATTGATTGACCATAACTCTCTCAATTTAACTCATAATTCATTGAAATTAGTTTCATTTCGAAGGAATCGAAGTGTAGTTTAAAACGAAAGAAACGGAGATGAAAAACTCCAAGTATTTTGAGAGTTATGATGGAAATAGTTAGAGTCGCGCTTTGGTTTAGCAATTTACTGACCTACCTCCGATTGATTAACCATAACTCTCTCAATTTAACTCTTAACTCATTGAAATTAGTTTCATTTCGAAGGAATCGAAATGTAGTTTAAAACGAAAGAAACGGAGATGATAAACTCGAAGTATTTTGCGAGTTATGATGGAAATAGTTAGACTCGCCCTTTGGTTTAGCAATTTACTGACCTACCTCCGATTGATTGACCATAATTCCCTCAATTTAACTCGTAATTCATTAAAATTAGTTTAATTTCGAAGGGAACGAAGTGTAGTTTAAAACGAAAGAAACGGAGATGAAAAACTCCAAGTATTTTGAGAGTTATGATGGAAATAGTTAGACTCGCGTTTTGGTTTAGCAATTCACTGACCTACCTCCGATTGATTGACCATAACTCTCTCAATTTAACTCGTAATTCATTTAAATTAGTTTCATTTCGAAGGAATCGAAGTGTAGTTTAAAACGAAAGAAACGGAGATGAAAAACTCCAAGTATTTTGAGAGTTATGATTGAAATAGTTAGACTCGCGCTTTGGTTTAGCAATTTACTGACCTCCCTCGGATTGATTGACTATAACTCACTCAATTTAACTCGTAATTCATTGAAATTAGTTTAATTTCGAAGGAATCGAAGTGTAGTTTAAAACGAAAGAAACGGAGATGAAAAACTCCAAGTATTTTGACAGTTATGATGGAAAAGTTAGACTCGCGCTTTGGTTTAGCAATTTACTGACCTACCTCCGATTGATTGACCATAACTCTCTCAATTTAACTCTTAATTCATTGAAATTAGTTTCATTTCGAAGGAATCGAAGTGTAGTTTAAAACGAAAGAAACGGAGATGAAAAATTCCAAGTATTTTGAGAGTTATGAAGGAAATAGTTAGACTCGCGCTTTGGTTTAGCAATTTACTGACCTACCTCCGATTGATTGACCATAACTCTCTCAATTTAACTCTTAATTCTTTGAAATTAGTTTCATTTCGAAGGAATCGAAGTGTAGTTTAAAACGAAAGAAACGGAGATGAAAAATCCAAGTATTTTGAGAGTTATGATGGAAATAGTTATACTCGCGCTTTGGTTTAGCAATTTACTGACCTACCTCCGATTGATTGACCATAACTCTCTCAATTTAACTCTTAATTCATTGAAATTAGTTTCATTTCGAAGGAATCGAAGTGTAGTTTGACACGAAAGAAACGGAGATGATAAACTCCAAGTATTTTGAGAGTTATGATGGAAATAGTTAGACTCACGTTTTGGTTTAGCAATTCACTGACCTACCTCCGATTGATTGACCATAACTCTCTAAATTTAACTCTTAATTCATTGAAATTAGTTTCATTTCGAAGGAATCGAAGTGTAGTTTAAAACGAAAGAAACGGAGATGAAAAATTCCATGTATTTTGAGAGTTATGATGGAAATAGTTAGACTCGCGCTTTGGTTTAGCAATTTACTGACCTACCTCCGATTGATTGACCATAACTCTCTCAATTTAACTCTTAATTCATTGAAATTAGTTTAATTTCGAAGGAATCGAAGTGTAGTTTAAAACGAAAGAAACGGAGATGAAAAACTCCAAGTATTTTGAGAGTTATGATAAAAAAGTTAGACTCGCGCTTTGGTTTAGCAATTTACTGACCTACCTCCGATTGATTGACCATAACTCTCTCAATTCAACTTTTAATTCATTGAAATTAGTTTCATTTCGAAGGAATCGAAGTGTAGTTTAAAACGAAAGAAACGGAGATGAAAAATTCCAAGTATTTTGAGAGTTATGAAGGAAATAGTTAGACTCGCGCTTTGGTTTAGCAATTTACTGACCTCCCTCGGATTGATTGACTATAACTCACTCAATTTAACTCGTAATTCATTGAAATTAGTTTCATTTCGAAGGAATCAAAGTGTAGTTTAAAACGAAAGAAACGGAGATGAAAAACTCCAAGTATTTTGAGAGTTATGATGGAAATAGTTAAACTCGCGCTTTGGTTTAGCAATTTACTGACCTACCTCCGCTTGATTGACAATAACTCTCTCAATTTAACTCTTAATTCATTGAAATTGGTTTCATTTCGAAGGAATCGAAGTGTAGTTTAAAACGAAAGAAACGGAGATGAAAAACTCCAAGTATTTTGAGAGTTATGATGGAAATAGTTAGACTCGGGCTTTGGTTTAGCAATTTACTGACCTACCTCCGATTGATTGACCATAACTCACTCAATTTAACTCGTAATTCATTGAAATTAGTTTCATTTCGAAGGAATCGAAGTGTAGTTTAAAACGAAATAAACGGAGATGAAAAACTCCAAGTATTTTGAGAGTTATGATAGAAATAGTTAGACTCGCGCTTTGGTTTAGCAATTTACTGACCTACCTCCGATTGATTGACCATAACTCTCTCAATTTAACTTGTAATTGTTTGAAATTAGTTTCATTTCGAAGGGAACGAAGTGTAGTTTAAAACGAAAGAAACGGAGATGAAAAACTCCAATTATTTTGAGAATTATGATGGAAATAGTTAGACTCGCGTTTTGGTTTAGCAATTCACTGACCTACCTCCGATTGATTGACCATAACTCTCTCAATTTAACTCTTAAGTCATTGAAATTAGTTTCATTTCAAAGCAATCGAAGTGTAGTTTAAAACGAAAGAAACGGAGATGAAAAACTCCAAGTATTTTGAGAGTTATGATGGAAATAGTTAGACTCGCGCTTTGGTTTAGCAATTTACTGACCTACCTCCGATTGATTGACCATAACTCTCTCAATTTAACTCTTAACTCATTGAAATTAGTTTCATTTCGAAGGAATCGAAGTGTAGTTTAAAACGAAAGAAACGGAGATGATAAACTCCAAGTATTTTGCGAGTTATGATGGAAATAGTTAGACTCGCCCTTTGGTTTAGCAATTTACTGACATACCTCCGATTGATTGACCATAACTCACTCAATTTAACTCGTAATTGTTTGAAATTAGTTTCATTTCGAAGGGAACGAAGTGTAGTTTAAAACGAAAGAAACGGAGATGAAAAACTCCAAGTATTTTGAGAGTTATGATGGAAATAGTTAGACTCGCGTTTTGGTTTAGCAATTCACTGACCTACCTCCGATTGATTGACCATAACTCTCTCAATTTAACTCGTAATTCATTTAAATTAGTTTCATTTCGAAGGAATCGAAGTGTAGTTTAAAACGAAAGAAACGGAGATGAAAAACTCCAAGTATTTTGAGAGTTATGATTGAAATAGTTAGACTCGCGCTTTGGTTTAGCAATTTACTGACCTCCCTCGGATTGATTGACTATAACTCACTCAATTTAACTCGTAATTCATTGAAATTAGTTTCATTTCGAAGGAATCAAAGTGTAGTTTAAAACGAAAGAAACGGAGATGAAAAACTCCAAGTATTTTGAGAGTTATGATGGAAAAGTTAGACTCGCGCTTTGGTTTAGCAATTTACTGACCTACCTCCGATTGGTTGACCATAACTCTCTCAATTTAACTCTTAATTCATTGAAATTAGTTTCATTTCGAAGGAATCGAAGTGTAGTTTAAAACGAAAGAAAGGAGATGAAAAATTCCAAGTATTTTGAGAGTTATGATGGAAATAGTTAGACTCGCGCTTTGGTTTAGCAATTTACTGACCTACCTCCGATTGATTGACCATAACTCTCTCAATTTAACTCTTAACTCATTGAAATTAGTTTCATTTCGAAGGAATCGAAGTGTAGTTTAAAACGAAAGAAACGGAGATGATAAACTCCAAGTATTTTGCGAGTTATGATAAAAATAGTTAGACTCGCCCTTTGGTTTAGCAATTTACTGACCTACCTCCGATTGATTGACCATAACTCTCTCAATTTAACTCTTAATTCATTGAAATTAGTTTCATTTCGAAGGAATCGAAGTGTAGTTTAAAACGAAAGAAACGGAGATGAAAAACTCCAAGTATTTTGAGAGTTATGATGGAAATAGTTAGACTCGCGCTTTGGTTTAGCAATTTACTGACCTACCTCCGATTGATTGACCATAACTCTCTCAATTTAACTCTTAACTCATTGAAATTAGTTTCATTTCGAAGGAATCGAAGTGTAGTTTAAAACGAAAGAAACGGAGATGATAAACTCCAAGTATTTTGCGAGTTATGATAAAAATAGTTAGACTCGCCCTTTGGTTTAGCAATTTACTGACCTACCTCCGATTGATTGACCATAACTCACTCAATTTAACTCTTAATTCATTGAAATTAGTTTCATTTCGAAGGAATCGAAGTTTAGTTTAAAACGAAAGAAAGGAGATGAAAAATTCCAAGTATTTTGAGAGTTATGAAGGAAATAGTTAGACTCGCGCTTTGGTTTAGCAATTTACTGACCTACCTCCGATTGATTGACCATAACTCTCTCAATTTAACTCTTAATTCATTGAAATTAGTTTCATTTCGAAGGAATCGAAGTGTAGTTTAAAACGAAAGAAACGGAGATGAAAAACTCCAAGTATTTTGAGAGTTATGATGGAAATAGTTAGACTCGCGCTTTGGTTTAGCAATTTACTGACCTACCTCCGATTGATTGACCATAACTCTCTCAATTTAACTCTTAACTCATTGAAATTAGTTTCATTTCGAAGGAATCGAAGTGTAGTTTAAAACGAAAGAAACGGAGATGATAAACTCCAAGTATTTTGCGAGTTATGATAAAAATAGTTAGACTCGCCCTTTGGTTTAGCAATTTACTGACCTACCTCCGATTGATTGACCATAACTCACTCAATTTAACTCGTAATTGTTTGAAATTAGTTTCATTTCGAAGGGAACGAAGTGTAGTTTAAAACGAAAGAAACGGAGATGAAAAACTCCAAGTATTTTGAGAGTTATGATGGAAATAGTTAGACTCGCGTTTTGGTTTAGCAATTCACTGACCTACCTCCGATTGATTGACCATAACTCTCTCAATTTAACTCTTAAGTCATTGAAAGTAGTTTCATTTCAAAGCAATCGAAGTATAGTTTAAAACGAAAGAAACGGAGATGAAAAACTCCAAGTATTTTGAGAGTTATGATGGAAATAGTTAGACTCGCGCTGTGGTTTAGCAATTTACTGACCTACCTCCGATTGATTGACCATAACTCTCTCAATTTAACTCTTAATTAATTGAAATTAGTTTCATTTCGAAGGAATCGAAGTGTAGTTTAAAACGTAAGAAACGGAGATGAAAAATTCCAAGTATTTTGATAGTTATGATGGAAAAGTTAGACTCGCGCTTTGGTTTAGCAATTTACTGACCTACCTCCGATTGATTGACCATAACTCTCTCAATTTAACTCTTAATTCATTGAAATTAGTTTCATTTCGAAGGAATCGAAGTGTAGTTTAAAACGAAAGAAACGGAGATGAAAAATTCCAAGTATTTTGAGAGTTATGAAGGAAATAGTTAGACTCGCGCTTTGGTTTAGCAATTTACTGACCTACCTCCGATTGATTGACCATAACTCTCTCAATTTAACTCTTAATTCTTTGAAATTAGTTTCATTTCGAAGGAATTGAAGTGTAGTTTAAAACGAAAGAAACGGAGATGAAAAATTCCAAGTATTTTGAGAGTTATGATGGAAATAGTTAGACTCGCGCTTTGGTTTAGCAATTTACTGACCTACCTCCGATTGATTGATCATAACTCTCTCAATTTAACTCTTAATTCATTGAAATTAGTTTTATTTCGAAGGAATCGAAGTGTAGTTTAAAACGAAAGAAACGGATATGAAAAACTCTAAGTATTTTGAGAGTTATTATGGAAATAGTTAGACTCGCGCTTTGGTTTAGCAATTTACTAACCTACCTCCGATTGATTGACCATAACTCACTCAATTTTACTTGTAATTGATTGAAATTAGTTTCATTTCGAAGGAATCGAAGTGTAGTTTAAAACGAAAGAAATTGAGATGATAAACTCCAAGTATTTTGAGAGTTATGATGGAAATAGTTAGACTCGCCCTTTGGTTTAGCAATTTACTGACCTACCTCCGATTGATTGACCATAACTCACTCAATTTAACTCGTAATTCATTGAAATTAGTTTCATTTCGAAGGAATCGAAGTGTAGTTTAAAACGAAATAAACGGAGATGAAAAACTCCAAGTATTTTGAGAGTTATGAAAGAAATAGTTAGACTCGCGCTTTGGTTTAGCAATTTACTGACCTACCTCCGATTGATTGACCATAACTCTCTCAATTTAACTCGTAATTGTTTGAAATTAGTTTCATTTCGAAGGGAACGAAGTGTAGTTTAAAACGAAAGAAACGGAGATGAAAAACTCCAAGTATTTTGAGAG
Organism: Tasmannia lanceolata; assembly: GCF_043159265.1. Classification (NCBI taxonomy): domain Eukaryota; kingdom Viridiplantae; phylum Streptophyta; class Magnoliopsida; order Canellales; family Winteraceae; genus Tasmannia; species Tasmannia lanceolata. Next base: position 6,726,738 of record NW_027518721.1, read on the forward strand.
TTATGATGGAAATAGTTAGACTCGCATTTTGGTTTAGCAATTCACTGACCTACCTCCGATTGATTGACCATAACTCTCTCAATTTAACTCTTAAGTCATTGAAATTAGTTTCATTTCAAAGCAATCGAAGTGTAGTTTAAAACGAAAGAAACGGAGATGAAAAACTCCAAGTATTTTGAGAGTTATGATGGAAATAGTTAGACTCGCGCTTTGGTTTAGCAATTTACTGACCTACCTCCGATTGATTGACCATAACTCTCTCAATTTAACTCTTAATTCATTGAAATTAGTTTCATTTCGAAGGAATCGAAGTGTAGTTTAAAACGAAAGAAACGGAGATGAAAAATTCCAAGTATTTTGAGAGTTATGATGGAAATAGTTAGACTCGCGCTTTGGTTTAGCAATTTACTGACCTACCTCCGATTGATTGACCATAACTCTCTCAATTTAACTCTTAATTCATTGAAATTAGTTTAATTTCGAAGGAATCGAAGTGTAGTTTAAAACGAAAGAAACGGAGATGAAAAACTCCAAGTATTTTGAGAGTTATGATAAAAAAGTTAGACTCGCGCTTTGGTTTAGCAATTTACTGACCTACCTCCGATTGATTGACCATAACTCTCTCAATTCAACTCTTAATTCATTGAAATTAGTTTCATTTGGAAGGAATCGAAGTGTAGTTTAAAACGAAAGAAACGGAGATGAAAAATTCCAAGTATTTTGAGAGTTATGAAGGAAATAGTTAGACTCGCGCTTTGGTTTAGCAATTTACTGACCTACCTCCGATTGATTGACCATAACTCTCTCAATTTAACTCATAATTCATTGAAATTAGTTTCATTTCGAAGGAATCGAAGTGTAGTTTAAAACGAAAGAAACGGAGATGAAAAACTCCAAGTATTTTGAGAGTTATGATGGAAATAGTTAGAGTCGCGCTTTGGTTTAGCAATTTACTGACCTACCTCCGATTGATTAACCATAACTCTCTCAATTTAACTCTTAACTCATTGAAATTAGTTTCATTTCGAAGGAATCGAAATGTAGTTTAAAACGAAAGAAACGGAGATGATAAACTCGAAGTATTTTGCGAGTTATGATGGAAATAGTTAGACTCGCCCTTTGGTTTAGCAATTTACTGACCTACCTCCGATTGATTGACCATAATTCCCTCAATTTAACTCGTAATTCATTAAAATTAGTTTAATTTCGAAGGGAACGAAGTGTAGTTTAAAACGAAAGAAACGGAGATGAAAAACTCCAAGTATTTTGAGAGTTATGATGGAAATAGTTAGACTCGCGTTTTGGTTTAGCAATTCACTGACCTACCTCCGATTGATTGACCATAACTCTCTCAATTTAACTCGTAATTCATTTAAATTAGTTTCATTTCGAAGGAATCGAAGTGTAGTTTAAAACGAAAGAAACGGAGATGAAAAACTCCAAGTATTTTGAGAGTTATGATTGAAATAGTTAGACTCGCGCTTTGGTTTAGCAATTTACTGACCTCCCTCGGATTGATTGACTATAACTCACTCAATTTAACTCGTAATTCATTGAAATTAGTTTAATTTCGAAGGAATCGAAGTGTAGTTTAAAACGAAAGAAACGGAGATGAAAAACTCCAAGTATTTTGACAGTTATGATGGAAAAGTTAGACTCGCGCTTTGGTTTAGCAATTTACTGACCTACCTCCGATTGATTGACCATAACTCTCTCAATTTAACTCTTAATTCATTGAAATTAGTTTCATTTCGAAGGAATCGAAGTGTAGTTTAAAACGAAAGAAACGGAGATGAAAAATTCCAAGTATTTTGAGAGTTATGAAGGAAATAGTTAGACTCGCGCTTTGGTTTAGCAATTTACTGACCTACCTCCGATTGATTGACCATAACTCTCTCAATTTAACTCTTAATTCTTTGAAATTAGTTTCATTTCGAAGGAATCGAAGTGTAGTTTAAAACGAAAGAAACGGAGATGAAAAATCCAAGTATTTTGAGAGTTATGATGGAAATAGTTATACTCGCGCTTTGGTTTAGCAATTTACTGACCTACCTCCGATTGATTGACCATAACTCTCTCAATTTAACTCTTAATTCATTGAAATTAGTTTCATTTCGAAGGAATCGAAGTGTAGTTTGACACGAAAGAAACGGAGATGATAAACTCCAAGTATTTTGAGAGTTATGATGGAAATAGTTAGACTCACGTTTTGGTTTAGCAATTCACTGACCTACCTCCGATTGATTGACCATAACTCTCTAAATTTAACTCTTAATTCATTGAAATTAGTTTCATTTCGAAGGAATCGAAGTGTAGTTTAAAACGAAAGAAACGGAGATGAAAAATTCCATGTATTTTGAGAGTTATGATGGAAATAGTTAGACTCGCGCTTTGGTTTAGCAATTTACTGACCTACCTCCGATTGATTGACCATAACTCTCTCAATTTAACTCTTAATTCATTGAAATTAGTTTAATTTCGAAGGAATCGAAGTGTAGTTTAAAACGAAAGAAACGGAGATGAAAAACTCCAAGTATTTTGAGAGTTATGATAAAAAAGTTAGACTCGCGCTTTGGTTTAGCAATTTACTGACCTACCTCCGATTGATTGACCATAACTCTCTCAATTCAACTTTTAATTCATTGAAATTAGTTTCATTTCGAAGGAATCGAAGTGTAGTTTAAAACGAAAGAAACGGAGATGAAAAATTCCAAGTATTTTGAGAGTTATGAAGGAAATAGTTAGACTCGCGCTTTGGTTTAGCAATTTACTGACCTACCTCCGATTGATTGACCATAACTCTCTCAATTTAACTCATAATTCATTGAAATTAGTTTCATTTCGAAGGAATCGAAGTGTAGTTTAAAACGAAAGAAACGGAGATGAAAAACTCCAAGTATTTTGAGAGTTATGATGGAAATAGTTAGACTCGCGCTTTGGTTTAGCAATTTACTGACCTACCTCCGATTGATTAACCATAACTCTCTCAATTTAACTCTTAACTCATTGAAATTAGTTTCATTTCGAAGGAATCGAAGTGTAGTTTAAAACGAAAGAAACGGAGATGATAAACTCGAAGTATTTTGCGAGTTATGATGGAAATAGTTAGACTCGCCCTTTGGTTTAGCAATTTACTGACCTACCTCCGATTGATTGACCATAACTCACTCAATTTAACTCGTAATTGTTTGAAATTAGTTTCATTTCGAAGGGAACGAAGTGTAGTTTAAAACGAAAGAAACGGAGATGAAAAACTCCAAGTATTTTGAGAGTTATGATGGAAATAGTTAGACTCGCGTTTTGGTTTAGCAATTCACTGACCTACCTCCGATTGATTGACCATAACTCTCTCAATTTAACTCGTAATTCATTTAAATTAGTTTCATTTCGAAGGAATCGAAGTGTAGTTTAAAACGAAAGAAACGGAGATGAAAAACTCCAAGTATTTTGAGAGTTATGATTGAAATAGTTAGACTCGCGCTTTGGTTTAGCAATTTACTGACCTCCCTCGGATTGATTGACTATAACTCACTCAATTTAACTCGTAATTCATTGAAATTAGTTTCATTTCGAAGGAATCAAAGTGTAGTTTAAAACGAAAGAAACGGAGATGAAAAACTCCAAGTATTTTGAGAGTTATGATGGAAATAGTTAAACTCGCGCTTTGGTTTAGCAATTTACTGACCTACCTCCGCTTGATTGACAATAACTCTCTCAATTTAACTCTTAATTCATTGAAATTGGTTTCATTTCGAAGGAATCGAAGTGTAGTTTAAAACGAAAGAAACGGAGATGAAAAACTCCAAGTATTTTGAGAGTTATGATGGAAATAGTTAGACTCGCGCTTTGGTTTAGCAATTTACTGACCTACCTCCGATTGATTGACCATAACTCTCTCAATTTAACTCGTAATTGTTTGAAATTAGTTTCATTTCGAAGGGAACGAAGTGTAGTTTAAAACGAAAGAAACGGAGATGAAAAACTCCAAGTATTTTGAGAGTTATGATGGAAATAGTTAGACTCGCGTTTTGGTTTAGCAATTCACTGACCTACCTCCGATTGATTGACCATAACTCTCTCAATTTAACTCTTAAGTCATTGAAATTAGTTTCATTTCAAAGCAATCGAAGTGTAGTTTAAAACGAAAGAAACGGAGATGAAAAACTCCAAGTATTTTGAGAGTTATGATGGAAATAGTTAGACTCGCGCTTTGGTTTAGCAATTTACTGACCTACCTCCGATTGATTGACCATAACTCTCTCAATTTAACTCTTAACTCATTGAAATTAGTTTCATTTCGAAGGAATCGAAGTGTAGTTTAAAACGAAAGAAACGGAGATGATAAACTCCAAGTATTTTGCGAGTTATGATGGAAATAGTTAGACTCGCCCTTTGGTTTAGCAATTTACTGACCTATCTCCGATTGATTGACCATAACTCACTCAATTTAACCCGTAATTGTTTGAAATTAGTTTCATTTCGAAGGGAACGAAGTGTAGTTTAAAACGAAAGAAACGGAGATGAAAAACTCCAAGTATTTTGAGAGTTATGATAGAAATAGTTAGACTCGCGTTTTGGTTTAGCAATTCACTGACCTACCTCCGATTGATTGACCATAACTCTCTCAATTTAACTCTTAAGTCATTGAAATTAGTTTCATTTCAAAGCAATCGAAGTGTAGTTTAAAACGAAAGAAACGGAGATGAAAAACTCCAAGTATTTTGAGAGTTATGATGGAAATAGTTAGACTCGCGCTTTGGTTTAGCAATTTACTGACCTACCTCCGATTGATTGACCATAACTCTCTCAATTTAACTCTTAACTCATTGAAATTAGTTTCATTTCGAAGGAATCGAAGTGTAGTTTAAAACGAAAGAAACGGAGATGATAAACTCCAAGTATTTTGCGAGTTATGATGGAAATAGTTAGACTCGCCCTTTGGTTTAGCAATTTACTGACCTACCTCCGATTGATTGACCATAACTCACTCAATTTAACCCGTAATTGTTTGAAATTAGTTTCATTTCGAAGGGAACGAAGTGTAGTTTAAAACGAAAGAAACGGAGATGAAAAACTCCAAGTATTTTGAGAGTTATGATGGAAATAGTTAGACTCGCGTTTTGGTTTAGCAATTCACTGACCTACCTCCGATTGATTGACCATAACTCTCTCAATTTAACTCTTAAGTCATTGAAATTAAATTCATTTCAAAGCAATCGAAGTGTAGTTTAAAACGAAAGAAACGGAGATGAAAAACTCCAAGTATTTTGAGAGTTATGATGGAAATAGTTAGACTCGCGCTGTGGTTTAGCAATTTACTGACCTACCTCCGATTGATTGACCATAACTCTCTCAATTTAACTCTTAATTAATTGAAATTAGTTTCATTTCGAAGGAATCGAAGTGTAGTTTAAAACGTAAGAAACGGAGATGAAAAATTCCAAGTATTTTGAGAGTTATGATGGAAATAGTTAGACTCGCGTTTTGGTTTAGCAATTCACTGACCTACCTCCGATTGATTGACCATAACTCTCTCAATTTAACTCTTAAGTCATTGAAATTAGTTTCATTTCAAAGCAATCGAAGTGTAGTTTAAAACGAAAGAAACGGAGATGAAAAACTCCAAGTATTTTGAGAGTTATGATGGAAATAGTTAGACTCGCGCTTTGGTTTAGCAATTTACTGACCTACCTCCGATTGATTGACCTTAACTCTCTCAATTTAACTCTTAACTCATTGAAATTAGTTTCATTTCGAAGGAATCGAAGTGTAGTTTAAAACGAAAGAAACGGAGATGATAAACTCCAAGTATTTTGCGAGTTATGATGGAAATAGTTAGACTCGCCCTTTGGTTTAGCAATTTACTGACCTACCTCCGATTGATTGACCATAACTCACTCAATTTAACCCGTAATTGTTTGAAATTAGTTTCATTTCGAAGGGAACGAAGTGTAGTTTAAAACGAAAGAAACGGAGATGAAAAACTCCAAGTATTTTGAGAGTTATGATGGAAATAGTTAGACTCGCGTTTTGGTTTAGCAATTCACTGACCTACCTCCGATTGATTGACCATAACTCTCTCAATTTAACTCTTAAGTCATTGAAATTAGTTTCATTTCAAAGCAATCGAAGTGTAGTTTAAAACGAAAGAAACGGAGATGAAAAACTCCAAGTATTTTGAGAGTTATGATGGAAATAGTTAGACTCGCGCTTTGGTTTAGCAATTTACTGACCTACCTCCGATTGATTGACCATAACTCTCTCAATTTAACTCCTAACTCATTGAAATTAGTTTCATTTCGAAGGAATCGAAGTGTAGTTTAAAACGAAAGAAACGGAGATGATAAACTCCAAGTATTTTGCGAGTTATGATGGAAATAGTTAGACTCGCCCTTTGGTTTAGCAATTTACTGACCTACCTCCGATTGATTGACCATAACTCACTCAATTTAACCCGTAATTGTTTGAAATTAGTTTCATTTCGAAGGGAACGAAGTGTAGTTTAAAACGAAAGAAACGGAGATGAAAAACTCCAAGTATTTTGAGAGTTATGATGGAAATAGTTAGACTCGCGTTTTGGTTTAGCAATTCACTGACCTACCTCCGATTGATTGACCATAACTCTCTCAATTTAACTCTTAAGTCATTGAAATTAGTTTCATTTCAAAGCAATCGAAGTGTAGTTTAAAACGAAAGAAACGGAGATGAAAAACTCCAAGTATTTTGAGAGTTATGATGGAAATAGTTAGACTCGCGCTGTGGTTTAGCAATTTACTGACCTACCTCCGATTGATTGACCATAACTCTCTCAATTTAACTCTTAATTAATTGAAATTAGTTTCATTTCAAAGGAATCGAAGTGTAGTTTAAAACGTAAGAAACGGAGATGAAAAATTCCAAGTATTTTGAGAGTTATGATGGAAATAGTTAGACTCGCGCTTTGGTTTAGCAATTTACTGACCTACCTCCGATTGATTGACCATAACTCTCTCAATTTAACTCTTAACTCATTGAAATTAGTTTCATTTCGAAGGAATCGAAGTGTAGTTTAAAACGAAAGAAACGGAGATGAAAAACTCCAAGTATTTTGAGAGTTATGATGGAAATAGTTAGACTCGCGCTTTAGTTTAGCAATTTACTGACCTACCTCCGATTGATTGACCATAACTCTCTCAATTTAACTCGTAATTCATTTAAATTAGTTTTTTTATTTCGAAGGAATCGAAGTGTAGTTTAAAACGAAAGAAACGGAGATGAAAAACTCCAAGTATTTTAAGAGTTATGATGGAAATAGTTAGACTCGCGCTTTGGTTTAGCAATTTACTGACCTCCCTCCGATTGATTGACCATAAATCACTCAATTTAACTCGTAATTCATTGAAATTAGTTTCATTTTGAAAGAATCGAAGTGTAGTTTAAAACAAAAGAAACGGATGAAAAACTCCAAGTATTTTGAGAGTTATGATGGAAATAGTTAGACTCGTGCTTTGGTTTAGCAATTTACTGACCTACCTCCGATTGATTTATCATAACTCTCTCAATTTAACTCTTAATTCATTGAAATTAGTTTTATTTCGAAGGAATCGAAGTGTAGTTTAAAACGAAAGAAACGGATATGAAAAACTCTAAGTATTTTGAGAGTTATTATGGAAATAGTTAGACTCGCGCTTTGGTTTAGCAATTTACTGACCTACCTCCGATTGATTGACCATAACTCACTCAATTTTACTCGTAATTGATTGAAATTAGTTTCATTTCGAAGGAATCGAAGTGTAGTTTAAAACGAAAGAAACGGAGATGAAAAACTCCAAGTATTTTGAGAGTTATGATGGAAATAGTTAGACTCGCGCTTTGGTTTAGCAATTTACTGACCTCCCTCCGATTGATTGACCATAACTCTCTCAATTTTACTCGTAATTGATTGAAATTAGTTTCATTTCGAAGGAATCGAAGTGTAGTTTAAAACGAAAGAAACGGAGATGAAAAACTCCAAGTATTTTGAGAGTTATGATGGAAATAGTTAGACTCGCGCTTTGGTTTAGCAATTTACTGACCTCCCTCCGATTGATTGACCATAACTCACTCAATTTAACTCGTAATTCATTGAAATTAGTTTCATTTCGAAGGAATCGAAGTGTAGTTTAAAACGAAAGAAACGGAGATGAAAAACTCCAAGTATTTTGAGAGTTATGATGGAAATAGTTAGACTCGCGCTTTGGTTTAGCAATTTACTGACTTACCTCCGATTGATTGACCATAACTCTCTAAATTTAACTCTTAATTCATTGAAATTAGTTTCATTTCGAAGGAATCGAAGTGTAGTTTAAAACGAAAGAAACGGAGATGAAAAACTACAAGTATTTTGAGAGTTATGATGGAAATAGTTAGACTCGCGCTTTGGTTTAGCAATTTATTGACCTACCTCCGATTGATTGACCATAACTATCTCAATTTAACTCTTAACTCATTGAAATTAGTTTCATTTCGAAGGAATCGAAGTGTAGTTTAAAACGAAAGAAACGGAGATGAAAAACTCCAAGTATTTTGAGAGTTATGATGGAAATAGTTAGACTCGCGCTTTGGTTTAACAATTTACTGACCTCCCTCCGATTGATTGACCATAAATCACTCAATTTAACTCGTAATTCATTGAAATTAGTTTAATTTCGAAGGAATCGAAGTGTAGTTTAAAACGAAAGAAACGGAGATGAAAAACTCCAAGTATTTTGAGAGTTATGATGGAAATAGTTAGACTCGCGCTTTAGTTTAGCAATTTACTGACCTACCTCCGATTGATTGACCATAACTCTCTCAATTTAACTCGTAATTCATTTAAATTAGTTTTTTTATTTCGAAGGAATCGAAGTGTAGTTTAAAACGAAAGAAACGGAGATGAAAAACTCCAAGTATTTTAAGAGTTATGATGGAAATAGTTAGACTCGCGCTTTGGTTTAGCAATTTACTGACCTCCCTCCGATTGATTGACCATAAATCACTCAATTTAACTCGTAATTCATTGAAATTAGTTTCATTTTGAAAGAATCGAAGTGTAGTTTAAAACAAAAGAAACGGATGAAAAACTCCAAGTATTTTGAGAGTTATGATGGAAATAGTTAGACTCGCGCTTTGGTTTAGCAATTTACTGACCTACCTCCGATTGATTGATCATAACTCTCTCAATTTAACTCTTAATTCATTGAAATTAGTTTTATTTCGAAGGAATCGAAGTGTAGTTTAAAACGAAAGAAACGGATATGAAAAACTCTAAGTATTTTGAGAGTTATTATGGAAATAGTTAGACTCGCGCTTTGGTTTAGCAATTTACTGACCTACCTCCGATTGATTGACCATAACTCACTCAATTTTACTCGTAATTGATTGAAATTAGTTTCATTTCGAAGGAATCGAAGTGTAGTTTAAAACGAAAGAAACGGAGATGAAAAACTCCAAGTATTTTGAGAGTTATGATGGAAATAGTTAGACTCGCGCTTTGGTTTAGCAATTTACTGACCTCCCTCCGATTGATTGACCATAACTCACTCAATTTAACTCGTAATTCATTGAAATTAGTTTCATTTCGAAGGAATCGAAGTGTAGTTTAAAACGAAAGAAACGGAGATGAAAAACTCCAAGTATTTTGAGAGTTATGATGGAAATAGTTAGACTCGCGCTTTGGTTTAGCAATTTACTGACTTACCTCCGATTGATTGACCATAACTCTCTAAATTTAACTCTTAATTCATTGAAATTAGTTTCATTTCGAAGGAATCGAAGTGTAGTTTAAAACGAAAGAAACGGAGATGAAAAACTACAAGTATTTTGAGAGTTATGATGGAAATAGTTAGACTCGCGCTTTGGTTTAGCAATTTATTGACCTACCTCCGATTGATTGACCATAACTATCTCAATTTAACTCTTAACTCATTGAAATTAGTTTCATTTCGAAGGAATCGAAGTGTAGTTTAAAACGAAAGAAACGGAGATGAAAAACTCCAAGTATTTTGAGAGTTATGATGGAAATAGTTAGACTCGCGCTTTGGTTTAACAATTTACTGACCTCCCTCCGATTGATTGACCATAAATCACTCAATTTAACTCGTAATTCATTGAAATTAGTTTAATTTCGAAGGAATCGAAGTGTAGTTTAAAACGAAAGAAACGGAGATGAAAAACTCCAAGTATTTTGAGAGTTATGATGGAAATAGTTAGACTCGCGCTTTGGTTTAGCAATTTACTGACCTCCCTCCGATTGATTGACCATAACTCACTCAATTTAACTCGTAATTCATTGAAATTAGTTTCATTTCGAAGGAATCGAAGTGTAGTTTAAAACGAAAGAAACGGAGATGAAAAACTCCAAGTATTTTGAGAGTTATGATGGAAATAGTTAGACTCGCGCTTTGGTTTAGCAATTTACTGACTTACCTCCGATTGATTGACCATAACTCTCTCAATTTAACTCTTAATTCATTGAAATTAGTTTCATTTCGAAGGAATCGAAGTGTAGTTTAAAACGAAAGAAACGGAGATGAAAAACTCCAAGTATTTTGAGAGTTATGATGGAAATAGTTAGACTCGCGCTTTGGTTTAACAATTTACTGACCTCCCTCCGATTGATTGACCATAAATCACTCAATTTAACTCGTAATTCATTGAAATTAGTTTAATTTCGAAGGAATCGAAGTGTAGTTTAAAACGAAAGAAACGGAGATGAAAAACTCCAAGTATTTTGAGAGTTATGATGGAAATAGTTAGACTCGCGCTTTGGTTTAGCAATTTACTGACCTACCTCCGATTGATTGACCATAACTCTCTCAATTTAACTCTTAATTCATTGAAATTAGTTTCATTTCGAAGGAATCGAAGTGTAGTTTAAAACGAAAGAAACGGATATGAAAAACTACAAGTATTTTGAGAGTTATGATCGAAATAGTTAGACTCGCGCTTTGGTTTAGCAATTTATTGACCTACCTCCGATTGATTGACCATAACTCTCTCAATTTAACTCTTAATTCATTGAAATTAGTTTCATTTCGAAGGAATCGAAGAGTAGTTTAAAACGAATGAAACGGAGATGAAAAATTCCAAGTATTTTGAGAGTTATTATGGAAATAGTTAGACTCGCGCTTTGGTTTAGCAATTTACTGACCTACCTCCGATTGATTGACCATAAATCACTCAATTTAACTCGTAATTAATTGAAATTAGTTTCATTTCGAAGGAATCGAAGTTTAGTTTAAAACGAAAGAAACGGAGATGAAAAACTCCAAGTATTTTGAGAGTTATGATGGAAATAGTTAGACTCGCGCTTTGGTTTAGCAATTTAATGTCTTACATCCGATTAATTGACCATAACTCTCTCAATTTAACTCTTAAGTCATTAAAATTAGTTTCATTTCGAAGGAATCGAAGTGTAGTTTAAAACGAAAGAAACGGAGATGAAAAACTCCAAGTATTTTGAGAGTTATGATGGAAATAGTTAGACTCGCGCTTTGGTTTAGCAATTTACTGACCTACCTCCGATTGATTGACCATAACTCTCTCAATTTAAGTTGTAATTCATTTAAATTAGTTTCATTTCGAAGGAATCGAAGTGTAGTTTAAAACGAAAGAAACGGAGATGAAAAACTCCAAGTATTTTGAGAGTTATGATGGAAATAGTTAGACTCGCGCTTTGGTTTAGCAATTTACTGACCTCCCTCCGATTGATTGACCATAACTCACTAAATTTAACTCGTAATTCATTGTAATTAGTTTCATTTCTAATGAATCGAAGTGTATCTTAAAACGAAAGAAACGGAGATGAAAAACTACAAGTATTTTGAGAGTTATGATGGAAATAGTTAGACTCGCGCTTTAGTTTAGCAATTTACTGATCTACCTCCGATTGATTGACCATAACTCTCTCAATTTAACTCTTAACTCATTGAAATTAGTTTCATTTCGAAGGAATCGAAGTGTAGTTTAAAACGAAAGAAACGGAGATGAAAAACTCCAAGTATTTTGAGAGTTATGATGGAAATAGTTAGACTCGGGCTTTGGTTTAGCAATTTACTGACCTACCTCCGATTGATTGACCATAACTCACTCAATTTAACTCTTAATTCATTGAAATTAGTTTCATTTCGAAGGAATCGAAGTGTAGTTTAAAACGAAAGAAACGGAGATGAAAAACTCCAAGTATTTTGAGAGTTATGATGGAAATAGTTAGACTCGCGCTTTAGTTTAGCAATTTACTGACCTACCTCCGATTGATTGACCATAACTCTCTCAATTTAACTCGTAATTCATTTAAATTAGTTTTTTTATTTCGAAGGAATCGAAGTGTAGTTTAAAACGAAAGAAACGGAGATGAAAAACTCCAAGTATTTTAAGAGTTATGATGGAAATAGTTAGACTCGCGCTTTGGTTTAGCAATTTACTGACCTCCCTCCGATTGATTGACCATAAATCACTCAATTTAACTCGTAATTCATTGAAATTAGTTTCATTTTGAAAGAATCGAAGTGTAGTTTAAAACAAAAGAAACGGATGAAAAACTCCAAGTATTTTGAGAGTTATGATGGAAATAGTTAGACTCGCGCTTTGGTTTAGCAATTTACTGACCTACCTCCGATTGATTGATCATAACTCTCTCAATTTAACTCTTAATTCATTGAAATTAGTTTTATTTCGAAGGAATCGAAGTGTAGTTTAAAACGAAAGAAACGGATATGAAAAACTCTAAGTATTTTGAGAGTTATTATGGAAATAGTTAGACTCGCGCTTTGGTTTAGCAATTTACTGACCTACCTCCGATTGATTGACCATAACTCACTCAATTTTACTCGTAATTGATTGAAATTAGTTTCATTTCGAAGGAATCGAAGTGTAGTTTAAAACGAAAGAAACGGAGATGAAAAACTCCAAGTATTTTGAGAGTTATGATGGAAATAGTTAGACTCGCGCTTTGGTTTAGCAATTTACTGACCTCCCTCCGATTGATTGACCATAACTCACTCAATTTAACTCGTAATTCATTGAAATTAGTTTCATTTCGAAGGAATCGAAGTGTAGTTTAAAACGAAAGAAACGGAGATGAAAAACTCCAAGTATTTTGAGAGTTATGATGGAAATAGTTAGACTCGCGCTTTGGTTTAGCAATTTACTGACTTACCTCCGATTGATTGACCATAACTCTCTAAATTTAACTCTTAATTCATTGAAATTAGTTTCATTTCGAAGGAATCGAAGTGTAGTTTAAAACGAAAGAAACGGAGATGAAAAACTACAAGTATTTTGAGAGTTATGATGGAAATAGTTAGACTCGCGCTTTGGTTTAGCAATTTATTGACCTACCTCCGATTGATTGACCATAACTATCTCAATTTAACTCTTAACTCATTGAAATTAGTTTCATTTCGAAGGAATCGAAGTGTAGTTTAAAACGAAAGAAACGGAGATGAAAAACTCCAAGTATTTTGAGAGTTATGATGGAAATAGTTAGACTCGCGCTTTGGTTTAACAATTTACTGACCTCCCTCCGATTGATTGACCATAAATCACTCAATTTAACTCGTAATTCATTGAAATTAGTTTAATTTCGAAGGAATCGAAGTGTAGTTTAAAACGAAAGAAACGGAGATGAAAAACTCCAAGTATTTTGAGAGTTATGATGGAAATAGTTAGACTCGCGCTTTGGTTTAGCAATTTACTGACCTCCCTCCGATTGATTGACCATAACTCACTCAATTTAACTCGTAATTCATTGAAATTAGTTTCATTTCGAAGGAATCGAAGTGTAGTTTAAAACGAAAGAAACGGAGATGAAAAACTCCAAGTATTTTGAGAGTTATGATGGAAATAGTTAGACTCGCGCTTTGGTTTAGCAATTTACTGACTTACCTCCGATTGATTGACCATAACTCTCTCAATTTAACTCTTAATTCATTGAAATTAGTTTCATTTCGAAGGAATCGAAGTGTAGTTTAAAACGAAAGAAACGGAGATGAAAAACTCCAAGTATTTTGAGAGTTATGATGGAAATAGTTAGACTCGCGCTTTGGTTTAACAATTTACTGACCTCCCTCCGATTGATTGACCATAAATCACTCAATTTAACTCGTAATTCATTGAAATTAGTTTAATTTCGAAGGAATCGAAGTGTAGTTTAAAACGAAAGAAACGGAGATGAAAAACTCCAAGTATTTTGAGAGTTATGATGGAAATAGTTAGACTCGCGCTTTGGTTTAGCAATTTACTGACCTACCTCCGATTGATTGACCATAACTCTCTCAATTTAACTCTTAATTCATTGAAATTAGTTTCATTTCGAAGGAATCGAAGTGTAGTTTAAAACGAAAGAAACGGATATGAAAAACTACAAGTATTTTGAGAGTTATGATCGAAATAGTTAGACTCGCGCTTTGGTTTAGCAATTTATTGACCTACCTCCGATTGATTGACCATAACTCTCTCAATTTAACTCTTAATTCATTGAAATTAGTTTCATTTCGAAGGAATCGAAGAGTAGTTTAAAACGAAAGAAACGGAGATGAAAAATTCCAAGTATTTTGAGAGTTATTATGGAAATAGTTAGACTCGCGCTTTGGTTTAGCAATTTACTGACCTACCTCCGATTGATTGACCATAAATCACTCAATTTAACTCGTAATTAATTGAAATTAGTTTCATTTCGAAGGAATCGAAGTTTAGTTTAAAACGAAAGAAACGGAGATGAAAAACTCCAAGTATTTTGAGAGTTATGATGGAAATAGTTAGACTCGCGCTTTGGTTTAGCAATTTAATGTCTTACATCCGATTAATTGACCATAACTCTCTCAATTTAACTCTTAAGTCATTAAAATTAGTTTCATTTCGAAGGAATCGAAGTGTAGTTTAAAACGAAAGAAACGGAGATGAAAAACTCCAAGTATTTTGAGAGTTATGATGGAAATAGTTAGACTCGCGCTTTGGTTTAGCAATTTACTGACCTACCTCCGATTGATTGACCATAACTCTCTCAATTTAAGTCGTAATTCATTTAAATTAGTTTCATTTCGAAGGAATCGAAGTGTAGTTTAAAACGAAAGAAACGGAGATGAAAAACTCCAAGTATTTTGAGAGTTATGATGGAAATAGTTAGACTCGCGCTTTGGTTTAGCAATTTACTGACCTCCCTCCGATTGATTGACCATAACTCACTAAATTTAACTCGTAATTCATTGTAATTAGTTTCATTTCTAATGAATCGAAGTGTATCTTAAAACGAAAGAAACGGAGATGAAAAACTACAAGTATTTTGAGAGTTATGATGGAAATAGTTAGACTCGCGCTTTAGTTTAGCAATTTACTGATCTACCTCCGATTGATTGACCATAACTCTCTCAATTTAACTCTTAACTCATTGAAATTAGTTTCATTTCGAAGGAATCGAAGTGTAGTTTAAAACGAAAAAAACGGAGATGAAAAACTCCAAGTATTTTGAGAGTTATGATGGAAATAGTTAGACTCGCGCTTTGGTTTAGCAATTTACTGACCTCCCTCCGATTGATTGACCATAAATCACTCAATTTAACTCGTAATTCTTTGAAATTAGTTTCATTTCGAAGGAATCGAAGTGTAGTTTAAAACGTAAGAAACGGAGATGAAAAATTCCAAGTATTTTGAGAGTTATGATGGAAATAGTTAGACTCGCGCTTTGGTTTAGCAATTTACTGACCTACCTCCGATTGATTGACCATAACTCTCTCAATTTAACTCTTAACTCATTGAAATTAGTTTCATTTCGAAGGAATCGAAGTGTAGTTTAAAACGAAAGAAACGGAGATGAAAAACTCCAAGTATTTTGAGAGTTATGATGGAAATAGTTAGACTCGCGCTTTAGTTTAGCAATTTACTGACCTACCTCCGATTGATTGACCATAACTCTCTCAATTTAACTCGTAATTCATTTAAATTAGTTTCATTTCGAAGGAATCGAAGTGTAGTTTAAAACGAAAGAAACGGAGATGAAAAACTCCAAGTATTTTGAGAGTTATGATGGAAATAGTTAGACTCGCACTTTGGTTTAGCAATTTACTGACCTCCCTCCGATTGATTGACCATAAATCACTCAATTTAACTCGTAATTCTTTGAAATTAGTTTCATTTCGAAGGAATCGAAGTGTAGTTTAAAACGTAAGAAACGGAGATGAAAAATTCCAAGTATGTTGAGAGTTATGATGGAAATAGTTAGACTCGCGCTTTGGTTTAGCAATTTACTGACCTACCTCCGATTGATTGACCATAACTCTCTCAATTTAACTCTTAACTCATTGAAATTAGTTTCATTTCGAAGGAATCGAAGTGTAGTTTAAAACGAAAGAAACGGAGATGAAAAACTCCAAGTATTTTGAGAGTTATGATGGAAATAGTTAGACTCGCGCTTTAGTTTAGCAATTTACTGACCTACCTCCGATTGATTGACCATAACTCTCTCAATTTAACTCGTAATTCATTTAAATTAGTTTCATTTCGAAGGAATCGAAGTGTAGTTTAAAACGAAAGAAACGGAGATGAAAAACTCCAAGTATTTTGAGAGTTATGATGGAAATAGTTAGACTCGCGCTTTAGTTTAGCAATTTACTGACCTACCTCCGATTGATTGACCATAACTCTCTCAATTTAACTCGTAATTCATTTAAATTAGTTTCATTTCGAAGGAATCGAAGTGTAGTTTAAAACGAAAGAAACGGAGATGAAAAACTCAAAGTATTTTGAGAGTTATGATGGAAATAGTTAGACTCGCGCTTTGGTTTAGCAATTTACTGACTTACCTCCGATTGATTGACCATAACTCTCTCAATTTAACTCTTAATTCATTGAAATTAGTTTCATTTCGAAGGAATCAAAGTGTAGTTTAAAAGGAAAGAAACGGAGATGAAAAACTCCAAGTATTTTGAGAGTTATGATGGAAATAGTTAGACTCGCGCTTTGGTTTAGCAATTTATTGACCTACCTCCGATTGATTGACAATAACTTTCTCAATTTAACTCTTAACTCATTGAAATTAGTTTCATTTCGAAGGAATCGAAGTGTAGTTTAAAACGAAAGAAACGGAGATGAAAAACTCCAAGTATTTTGAGAGTTATGATGGAAATAGTTAGACTCGCGCTTTGGTTTAACAATTTACTGACCTCCCTCCGATTGATTGACCATAAATCACTCAATTTAACTCGTAATTCATTGAAATTAGTTTAATTTCAAAGGAATCGAAGTGTAGTTTAAAACGAAAGAAACGGAGATGAAAAACTCCAAGTATTTTGAGAGTTATGATGGAAATAGTTAGACTCGCGCTTTGGTTTAGCAATTTACTGACCTACCTCCGATTGATTGACCATAACTCTCTCAATTTAACTCTTAATTCATTGAAATTAGTTTCATTTCGAAGGAATCGAAGTGTAGTTTAAAACGAAAGAAACGGAGATGAAAAACTACAAGTATTTTGAGAGTTATGATCGAAATAGTTAGACTCGCGCTTTGGTTTAGCAATTTATTGACCTACCTCCGATTGATTGACCATAACTCTCTCAATTTAACTCTTAATTCATTGAAATTAGTTACATTTCGAAGGAATCGAAGTGTAGTTTAAAACGAAAGAAACGGAGATGAAAAACTCCAAGTATTTTGAGAGTTATGATGGAAATAGTTAGACTCGCGCTTTGGTTTAGCAATTTACTGACCTACCTCCGATTGATTGACCATAACTCTCTCAATTTAACTCTTAATTCATTGAAATTAGTTTCATTTCGAAGGAATCAAAGTGTAGTTTGAAACGAAACAAACGGAGATGAAAAACTCCAAGTATTTTGACAGTTATGATGGAAATAGTTAGACTCGCGCTTTGGTTTAGCAATTTATTGACCTACCTCCGATTGATTAACTATAATTTTCTCAATTTAACTCTTAACTCATTGAAATTAGTTTCATTTCGAAGGAATCGAAGTGTAGTTTAAAACGAAAGAAACGGAGATGAAAAACTCCAAGTATTTTGACAGTTATGATGGAAATAGTTAGACTCGCGCTTTGGTTTAACAATTTACTTACCTCCCTCCGATTGATTGACCATAAATCACTCAATTTAACTCGTAATTCATTGAAATTAGTTTCATTTCGAAGGAATCGAAGTGTAGTTTAAAACGAAAGAAACGGAGATGAAAAACTCCAAGTATTTTGAGAGTTATGATGGAAATAGTTAGACTCGCGCTTTGGTTTAGCAATTTACTGACCTACCTCCGATTGATTGATCATAACTCTCCCAATTTAACTCTTAATTCATTGAAATTAGTTTCATTTCGAAGGAATCGAAGTGTAGTTTAAAACGAAAGAAACGGAGATGAAAAACTCCAAGTATTTTGAGAGTTATTATGGAAATAGTTAGACTCGCGCTTTGGTTTAGAAATTTACTGACCTACCTCCGATTGATTGACCATAAATCACTCAATTTAACTCGTAATTAATTGAAATTAGTTTCATTTCGAAGGAATCGAAGTTTAGTTTAAAACGAAAGAAACGGAGATGAAAAACTCCAAGTATTTTGAGAGTTATGATGGAAATAGTTAGACTCGCGCTTTGGTTTAGCAATTTAATGTCGTACATCCGATTAATTGACCATAACTCTCTCAATTTAACTCTTAAGTCATTAAAATTAGTTTCATTTCGAAGGAATCGAAGTGTAGTTTAAAACGAAAGAAACGGAGATGAAAAACTCCAAGTATTTTGAGAGTTATGATGGAAATAGTTAGACTCGCGTTTTGGTTTAGCAATTCACTGACCTACCTCCGATTGATTGACCATAACTCTCTCAATTTAACTCTTAAGTCATTGAAATTAGTTTCATTTCAAAGCAATCGAAGTGTAGTTTAAAACGAAAGAAACGGAGATGAAAAACTCCAAGTATTTTGAGAGTTATGATGGAAATAGTTAGACTCGCGCTTTGGTTTAGCAATTTACTGACCTACCTCCGATTGATTGACCATAACTCTCTCAATTTAACTCCTAACTCATTGAAATTAGTTTCATTTCGAAGGAATCGAAGTGTAGTTTAAAACGAAAGAAACGGAGATGATAAACTCCAAGTATTTTGCGAGTTATGATGGAAATAGTTAGACTCGCCCTTTGGTTTAGCAATTTACTGACCTACCTCCGATTGATTGACCATAACTCACTCAATTTAACCCGTAATTGTTTGAAATTAGTTTCATTTCGAAGGGAACGAAGTGTAGTTTAAAACGAAAGAAACGGAGATGAAAAACTCCAAGTATTTTGAGAGTTATGATGGAAATAGTTAGACTCGCGTTTTGGTTTAGCAATTCACTGACCTACCTCCGATTGATTGACCATAACTCTCTCAATTTAACTCTTAAGTCATTGAAATTAGTTTCATTTCAAAGCAATCGAAGTGTAGTTTAAAACGAAAGAAACGGAGATGAAAAACTCCAAGTATTTTGAGAGTTATGATGGAAATAGTTAGACTCGCGCTGTGGTTTAGCAATTTACTGACCTACCTCCGATTGATTGACCATAACTCTCTCAATTTAACTCTTAATTAATTGAAATTAGTTTCATTTCGAAGGAATCGAAGTGTAGTTTAAAACGTAAGAAACGGAGATGAAAAATTCCAAGTATTTTGAGAGTTATGATGGAAATAGTTAGACTCGCGCTTTGGTTTAGCAATTTACTGACCTACCTCCGATTGATTGACCATAACTCTCTCAATTTAACTCTTAACTCATTGAAATTAGTTTCATTTCGAAGGAATCGAAGTGTAGTTTAAAACGAAAGAAACGGAGATGAAAAACTCCAAGTATTTTGAGAGTTATGATGGAAATAGTTAGACTCGCGCTTTAGTTTAGCAATTTACTGACCTACCTCCGATTGATTGACCATAACTCTCTCAATTTAACTCGTAATTCATTTAAATTAGTTTTTTTATTTCGAAGGAATCGAAGTGTAGTTTAAAACGAAAGAAACGGAGATGAAAAACTCCAAGTATTTTAAGAGTTATGATGGAAATAGTTAGACTCGCGCTTTGGTTTAGCAATTTACTGACCTCCCTCCGATTGATTGACCATAAATCACTCAATTTAACTCGTAATTCATTGAAATTAGTTTCATTTTGAAAGAATCGAAGTGTAGTTTAAAACGAAAGAAACGGATGAAAAACTCCAAGTATTTTGAGAGTTATGATGGAAATAGTTAGACTCGCGCTTTGGTTTAGCAATTTACTGACCTACCTCCGATTGATTGATCATAACTCTCTCAATTTAACTCTTAATTCATTGAAATTAGTTTTATTTCGAAGGAATCGAAGTGTAGTTTAAAACGAAAGAAACGGATATGAAAAACTCTAAGTATTTTGAGAGTTATTATGGAAATAGTTAGACTCGCGCTTTGGTTTAGCAATTTACTGACCTACCTCCGATTGATTGACCATAACTCACTCAATTTTACTCGTAATTGATTGAAATTAGTTTCATTTCGAAGGAATCGAAGTGTAGTTTAAAACGAAAGAAACGGAGATGAAAAACTCCAAGTATTTTGAGAGTTATGATGGAAATAGTTAGACTCGCGCTTTGGTTTAGCAATTTACTGACCTCCCTCCGATTGATTGACCATAACTCACTCAATTTAACTCGTAATTCATTGAAATTAGTTTCATTTCGAAGGAATCGAAGTGTAGTTTAAAACGAAAGAAACGGAGATGAAAAACTCCAAGTATTTTGAGAGTTATGATGGAAATAGTTAGACTCGCGCTTTGGTTTAGCAATTTACTGACTTACCTCCGATTGATTGACCATAACTCTCTAAATTTAACTCTTAATTCATTGAAATTAGTTTCATTTCGAAGGAATCGAAGTGTAGTTTAAAACGAAAGAAACGGAGATGAAAAACTACAAGTATTTTGAGAGTTATGATGGAAATAGTTAGACTCGCGCTTTGGTTTAGCAATTTATTGACCTACCTCCGATTGATTGACCATAACTATCTCAATTTAACTCTTAACTCATTGAAATTAGTTTCATTTCGAAGGAATCGAAGTGTAGTTTAAAACGAAAGAAACGGAGATGAAAAACTCCAAGTATTTTGAGAGTTATGATGGAAATAGTTAGACTCGCGCTTTAGTTTAGCAATTTACTGACCTACCTCCGATTGATTGACCATAACTCTCTCAATTTAACTCGTAATTCATTTAAATTAGTTTTTTTATTTCGAAGGAATCGAAGTGTAGTTTAAAACGAAAGAAACGGAGATGAAAAACTCCAAGTATTTTAAGAGTTATGATGGAAATAGTTAGACTCGCGCTTTGGTTTAGCAATTTACTGACCTCCCTCCGATTGATTGACCATAAATCACTCAATTTAACTCGTAATTCATTGAAATTAGTTTCATTTTGAAAGAATCGAAGTGTAGTTTAAAACGAAAGAAACGGATGAAAAACTCCAAGTATTTTGAGAGTTATGATGGAAATAGTTAGACTCGCGCTTTGGTTTAGCAATTTACTGACCTACCTCCGATTGATTGATCATAACTCTCTCAATTTAACTCTTAATTCATTGAAATTAGTTTTATTTCGAAGGAATCGAAGTGTAGTTTAAAACGAAAGAAACGGATATGAAAAACTCTAAGTATTTTGAGAGTTATTATGGAAATAGTTAGACTCGCGCTTTGGTTTAGCAATTTACTGACCTACCTCCGATTGATTGACCATAACTCACTCAATTTTACTCGTAATTGATTGAAATTAGTTTCATTTCGAAGGAATCGAAGTGTAGTTTAAAACGAAAGAAACGGAGATGAAAAACTCCAAGTATTTTGAGAGTTATGATGGAAATAGTTAGACTCGCGCTTTGGTTTAGCAATTTACTGACCTCCCTCCGATTGATTGACCATAACTCACTCAATTTAACTCGTAATTCATTGAAATTAGTTTCATTTCGAAGGAATCGAAGTGTAGTTTAAAACGAAAGAAACGGAGATGAAAAACTCCAAGTATTTTGAGAGTTATGATGGAAATAGTTAGACTCGCGCTTTGGTTTAGCAATTTACTGACTTACCTCCGATTGATTGACCATAACTCTCTAAATTTAACTCTTAATTCATTGAAATTAGTTTCATTTCGAAGGAATCGAAGTGTAGTTTAAAACGAAAGAAACGGAGATGAAAAACTACAAGTATTTTGAGAGTTATGATGGAAATAGTTAGACTCGCGCTTTGGTTTAGCAATTTATTGACCTACCTCCGATTGATTGACCATAACTATCTCAATTTAACTCTTAACTCATTGAAATTAGTTTCATTTCGAAGGAATCGAAGTGTAGTTTAAAACGAAAGAAACGGAGATGAAAAACTCCAAGTATTTTGAGAGTTATGATGGAAATAGTTAGACTCGCGCTTTGGTTTAACAATTTACTGACCTCCCTCCGATTGATTGACCATAAATCACTCAATTTAACTCGTAATTCATTGAAATTAGTTTAATTTCGAAGGAATCGAAGTGTAGTTTAAAACGAAAGAAACGGAGATGAAAAACTCCAAGTATTTTGAGAGTTATGATGGAAATAGTTAGACTCGCGCTTTGGTTTAGCAATTTACTGACCTCCCTCCGATTGATT
Source organism: Tasmannia lanceolata (assembly GCF_043159265.1). Lineage (NCBI taxonomy): Eukaryota > Viridiplantae > Streptophyta > Magnoliopsida > Canellales > Winteraceae > Tasmannia > Tasmannia lanceolata. The sequence goes on from NW_027518721.1 coordinate 6,749,372, forward strand.
GACCATAACTCACTCAATTTAACTCGTAATTCATTGAAATTAGTTTCATTTCGAAGGAATCGAAGTGTAGTTTAAAACGAAAGAAACGGAGATGAAAAACTCCAAGTATTTTGAGAGTTATGATGGAAATAGTTAGACTCGCGCTTTGGTTTAGCAATTTACTGACTTACCTCCGATTGATTGACCATAACTCTCTCAATTTAACTCTTAATTCATTGAAATTAGTTTCATTTCGAAGGAATCGAAGTGTAGTTTAAAACGAAAGAAACGGAGATGAAAAACTCCAAGTATTTTGAGAGTTATGATGGAAATAGTTAGACTTGCGCTGTGGTTTAGCAATTTACTGACCTCCCTCCGATTGATTGACCATAAATCACTCAATTTAACTCGTAATTCATTGAAATTAGTTTAATTTCGAAGGAATCGAAGTGTAGTTTAAAACGAAAGAAACGGAGATGAAAAACTCCAAGTATTTTGAGAGTTATGATGGAAATAGTTAGACTCGCGCTTTGGTTTAGCAATTTACTGACCTACCTCCGATTGATTGACCATAACTCTCTCAATTTAACTCTTAATTCATTGAAATTAGTTTCATTTCGAAGGAATCGAAGTGTAGTTTAAAACGAAAGAAACGGATATGAAAAACTACAAGTATTTTGAGAGTTATGATCGAAATAGTTAGACTCGCGCTTTGGTTTAGCAATTTATTGACCTACCTCCGATTGATTGACCATAACTCTCTCAATTTAACTCTTAATTCATTGAAATTAGTTTCATTTCGAAGGAATCGAAGAGTAGTTTAAAACGAAAGAAACGGAGATGAAAAATTCCAAGTATTTTGAGAGTTATTATGGAAATAGTTAGACTCGCGCTTTGGTTTAGCAATTTACTGACCTACCTCCGATTGATTGACCATAAATCACTCAATTTAACTCGTAATTAATTGAAATTAGTTTCATTTCGAAGGAATCGAAGTTTAGTTTAAAACGAAAGAAACGGAGATGAAAAACTCCAAGTATTTTGAGAGTTATGATGGAAATAGTTAGACTCGCGCTTTGGTTTAGCAATTTAATGTCGTACATCCGATTAATTGACCATAACTCTCTCAATTTAACTCTTAAGTCATTAAAATTAGTTTCATTTCGAAGGAATCGAAGTGTAGTTTAAAACGAAAGAAACGGAGATGAAAAACTCCAAGTATTTTGAGAGTTATGATGGAAATAGTTAGACTCGCATTTTGGTTTAGCAATTCACTGACCTACCTCCGATTGATTGACCATAACTCTCTCAATTTAACTCTTAAGTCATTGAAATTAGTTTCATTTCAAAGCAATCGAAGTGTAGTTTAAAACGAAAGAAACGGAGATGAAAAACTCCAAGTATTTTGAGAGTTATGATGGAAATAGTTAGACTCGCGCTTTGGTTTAGCAATTTACTGACCTACCTCCGATTGATTGACCATAACTCTCTCAATTTAACTCCTAACTCATTGAAATTAGTTTCATTTCGAAGGAATCGAAGTGTAGTTTAAAACGAAAGAAACGGAGATGATAAACTCCAAGTATTTTGCGAGTTATGATGGAAATAGTTAGACTCGCCCTTTGGTTTAGCAATTTACTGACCTACCTCCGATTGATTGACCATAACTCACTCAATTTAACCCGTAATTGTTTGAAATTAGTTTCATTTCGAAGGGAACGAAGTGTAGTTTAAAACGAAAGAAACGGAGATGAAAAACTCCAAGTATTTTGAGAGTTATGATGGAAATAGTTAGACTCGCGTTTTGGTTTAGCAATTCACTGACCTACCTCCGATTGATTGACCATAACTCTCTCAATTTAACTCTTAAGTCATTGAAATTAGTTTCATTTCAAAGCAATCGAAGTGTAGTTTAAAACGAAAGAAACGGAGATGAAAAACTCCAAGTATTTTGAGAGTTATGATGGAAATAGTTAGACTCGCGCTGTGGTTTAGCAATTTACTGACCTACCTCCGATTGATTGACCATAACTCTCTCAATTTAACTCTTAATTAATTGAAATTAGTTTCATTTCGAAGGAATCGAAGTGTAGTTTAAAACGTAAGAAACGGAGATGAAAAATTCCAAGTATTTTGAGAGTTATGATGGAAATAGTTAGACTCGCGCTTTGGTTTAGCAATTTACTGACCTACCTCCGATTGATTGACCATAACTCTCTCAATTTAACTCTTAACTCATTGAAATTAGTTTCATTTCGAAGGAATCGAAGTGTAGTTTAAAACGAAAGAAACGGAGATGAAAAACTCCAAGTATTTTGAGAGTTATGATGGAAATAGTTAGACTCGCGCTTTAGTTTAGCAATTTACTGACCTACCTCCGATTGATTGACCATAACTCTCTCAATTTAACTCGTAATTCATTTAAATTAGTTTTTTTATTTCGAAGGAATCGAAGTGTAGTTTAAAACGAAAGAAACGGAGATGAAAAACTCCAAGTATTTTAAGAGTTATGATGGAAATAGTTAGACTCGCGCTTTGGTTTAGCAATTTACTGACCTCCCTCCGATTGATTGACCATAAATCACTCAATTTAACTCGTAATTCATTGAAATTAGTTTCATTTTGAAAGAATCGAAGTGTAGTTTAAAACGAAAGAAACGGATGAAAAACTCCAAGTATTTTGAGAGTTATGATGGAAATAGTTAGACTCGCGCTTTGGTTTAGCAATTTACTGACCTACCTCCGATTGATTGATCATAACTCTCTCAATTTAACTCTTAATTCATTGAAATTAGTTTTATTTCGAAGGAATCGAAGTGTAGTTTAAAACGAAAGAAACGGATATGAAAAACTCTAAGTATTTTGAGAGTTATTATGGAAATAGTTAGACTCGCGCTTTGGTTTAGCAATTTACTGACCTACCTCCGATTGATTGACCATAACTCACTCAATTTTACTCGTAATTGATTGAAATTAGTTTCATTTCGAAGGAATCGAAGTGTAGTTTAAAACGAAAGAAACGGAGATGAAAAACTCCAAGTATTTTGAGAGTTATGATGGAAATAGTTAGACTCGCGCTTTGGTTTAGCAATTTACTGACCTCCCTCCGATTGATTGACCATAACTCACTCAATTTAACTCGTAATTCATTGAAATTAGTTTCATTTCGAAGGAATCGAAGTGTAGTTTAAAACGAAAGAAACGGAGATGAAAAACTCCAAGTATTTTGAGAGTTATGATGGAAATAGTTAGACTCGCGCTTTGGTTTAGCAATTTACTGACTTACCTCCGATTGATTGACCATAACTCTCTAAATTTAACTCTTAATTCATTGAAATTAGTTTCATTTCGAAGGAATCGAAGTGTAGTTTAAAACGAAAGAAACGGAGATGAAAAACTACAAGTATTTTGAGAGTTATGATGGAAATAGTTAGACTCGCGCTTTGGTTTAGCAATTTATTGACCTACCTCCGATTGATTGACCATAACTATCTCAATTTAACTCTTAACTCATTGAAATTAGTTTCATTTCGAAGGAATCGAAGTGTAGTTTAAAACGAAAGAAACGGAGATGAAAAACTCCAAGTATTTTGAGAGTTATGATGGAAATAGTTAGACTCGCGCTTTGGTTTAACAATTTACTGACCTCCCTCCGATTGATTGACCATAAATCACTCAATTTAACTCGTAATTCATTGAAATTAGTTTAATTTCGAAGGAATCGAAGTGTAGTTTAAAACGAAAGAAACGGAGATGAAAAACTCCAAGTATTTTGAGAGTTATGATGGAAATAGTTAGACTCGCGCTTTGGTTTAGCAATTTACTGACCTCCCTCCGATTGATTGACCATAACTCACTCAATTTAACTCGTAATTCATTGAAATTAGTTTCATTTCGAAGGAATCGAAGTGTAGTTTAAAACGAAAGAAACGGAGATGAAAAACTCCAAGTATTTTGAGAGTTATGATGGAAATAGTTAGACTCGCGCTTTGGTTTAGCAATTTACTGACTTACCTCCGATTGATTGACCATAACTCTCTCAATTTAACTCTTAATTCATTGAAATTAGTTTCATTTCGAAGGAATCGAAGTGTAGTTTAAAACGAAAGAAACGGAGATGAAAAACTCCAAGTATTTTGAGAGTTATGATGGAAATAGTTAGACTCGCGCTTTGGTTTAACAATTTACTGACCTCCCTCCGATTGATTGACCATAAATCACTCAATTTAACTCGTAATTCATTGAAATTAGTTTAATTTCGAAGGAATCGAAGTGTAGTTTAAAACGAAAGAAACGGAGATGAAAAACTCCAAGTATTTTGAGAGTTATGATGGAAATAGTTAGACTCGCGCTTTGGTTTAGCAATTTACTGACCTACCTCCGATTGATTGACCATAACTCTCTCAATTTAACTCTTAATTCATTGAAATTAGTTTCATTTCGAAGGAATCGAAGTGTAGTTTAAAACGAAAGAAACGGATATGAAAAACTACAAGTATTTTGAGAGTTATGATCGAAATAGTTAGACTCGCGCTTTGGTTTAGCAATTTATTGACCTACCTCCGATTGATTGACCATAACTCTCTCAATTTAACTCTTAATTCATTGAAATTAGTTTCATTTCGAAGGAATCGAAGAGTAGTTTAAAACGAAAGAAACGGAGATGAAAAATTCCAAGTATTTTGAGAGTTATTATGGAAATAGTTAGACTCGCGCTTTGGTTTAGCAATTTACTGACCTACCTCCGATTGATTGACCATAAATCACTCAATTTAACTCGTAATTAATTGAAATTAGTTTCATTTCGAAGGAATCGAAGTTTAGTTTAAAACGAAAGAAACGGAGATGAAAAACTCCAAGTATTTTGAGAGTTATGATGGAAATAGTTAGACTCGCGCTTTGGTTTAGCAATTTAATGTCTTACATCCGATTAATTGACCATAACTCTCTCAATTTAACTCTTAAGTCATTAAAATTAGTTTCATTTCGAAGGAATCGAAGTGTAGTTTAAAACGAAAGAAACGGAGATGAAAAACTCCAAGTATTTTGAGAGTTATGATGGAAATAGTTAGACTCGCGCTTTGGTTTAGCAATTTACTGACCTACCTCCGATTGATTGACCATAACTCTCTCAATTTAAGTCGTAATTCATTTAAATTAGTTTCATTTCGAAGGAATCGAAGTGTAGTTTAAAACGAAAGAAACGGAGATGAAAAACTCCAAGTATTTTGAGAGTTATGATGGAAATAGTTAGACTCGCGCTTTGGTTTAGCAATTTACTGACCTCCCTCCGATTGATTGACCATAACTCACTAAATTTAACTCGTAATTCATTGTAATTAGTTTCATTTCTAATGAATCGAAGTGTATCTTAAAACGAAAGAAACGGAGATGAAAAACTACAAGTATTTTGAGAGTTATGATGGAAATAGTTAGACTCGCGCTTTAGTTTAGCAATTTACTGATCTACCTCCGATTGATTGACCATAACTCTCTCAATTTAACTCTTAACTCATTGAAATTAGTTTCATTTCGAAGGAATCGAAGTGTAGTTTAAAACGAAAAAAACGGAGATGAAAAACTCCAAGTATTTTGAGAGTTATGATGGAAATAGTTAGACTCGCGCTTTGGTTTAGCAATTTACTGACCTCCCTCCGATTGATTGACCATAAATCACTCAATTTAACTCGTAATTCTTTGAAATTAGTTTCATTTCGAAGGAATCAAAGTGTAGTTTAAAACGTAAGAAACGGAGATGAAAAATTCCAAGTATTTTGAGAGTTATGATGGAAATAGTTAGACTCGCGCTTTGGTTTAGCAATTTACTGACCTACCTCCGATTGATTGACCATAACTCTCTCAATTTAACTCTTAACTCATTGAAATTAGTTTCATTTCGAAGGAATCGAAGTGTAGTTTAAAACGAAAGAAACGGAGATGAAAAACTCCAAGTATTTTGAGAGTTATGATGGAAATAGTTAGACTCGCGCTTTAGTTTAGCAATTTACTGACCTACCTCCGATTGATTGACCATAACTCTCTCAATTTAACTCGTAATTCATTTAAATTAGTTTCATTTCGAAGGAATCGAAGTGTAGTTTAAAACGAAAGAAACGGAGATGAAAAACTCCAAGTATTTTGAGAGTTATGATGGAAATAGTTAGACTCGCACTTTGGTTTAGCAATTTACTGACCTCCCTCCGATTGATTGACCATAAATCACTCAATTTAACTCGTAATTCTTTGAAATTAGTTTCATTTCGAAGGAATCGAAGTGTAGTTTAAAACGTAAGAAACGGAGATGAAAAATTCCAAGTATTTTGAGAGTTATGATGGAAATAGTTAGACTCGCGCTTTGGTTTAGCAATTTACTGACCTACCTCCGATTGATTGACCATAACTCTCTCAATTTAACTCTTAACTCATTGAAATTAGTTTCATTTCGAAGGAATCGAAGTGTAGTTTAAAACGAAAGAAACGGAGATGAAAAACTCCAAGTATTTTGAGAGTTATGATGGAAATAGTTAGACTCGCGCTTTAGTTTAGCAATTTACTGACCTACCTCCGATTGATTGACCATAACTCTCTCAATTTAACTCGTAATTCATTTAAATTAGTTTCATTTCGAAGGAATCGAAGTGTAGTTTAAAACGAAAGAAACGGAGATGAAAAACTCCAAGTATTTTGAGAGTTATGATGGAAATAGTTAGACTCGCGCTTTAGTTTAGCAATTTACTGACCTACCTCCGATTGATTGACCATAACTCTCTCAATTTAACTCGTAATTCATTTAAATTAGTTTCATTTCGAAGGAATCGAAGTGTAGTTTAAAACGAAAGAAACGGAGATGAAAAACTCAAAGTATTTTGAGAGTTATGATGGAAATAGTTAGACTCGCGCTTTGGTTTAGCAATTTACTGACTTACCTCCGATTGATTGACCATAACTCTCTCAATTTAACTCTTAATTCGTTGAAATTAGTTTCATTTCGAAGGAATCGAAGTGTAGTTTAAAATGAAAGAAACGGAGATGAAAAACTACAAGTATTTTGAGAGTTATGATGGAAATAGTTAGACTCGCGCTTTGGTTTAGCAATTTATTGACCTACCTCCGATTGATTGACAATAACTTTCTCAATTTAACTCTTAACTCATTGAAATTAGTTTCATTTCGAAGGAATCGAAGTGTAGTTTAAAACGAAAGAAACGGAGATGAAAAACTCCAAGTATTTTGAGAGTTATGATGGAAATAGTTAGACTCGCGCTTTGGTTTAACAATTTACTGACCTCCCTCCGATTGATTGACCATAAATCACTCAATTTAACTCGTAATTCATTGAAATTAGTTTAATTTCAAAGGAATCGAAGTGTAGTTTAAAACGAAAGAAACGGAGATGAAAAACTCCAAGTATTTTGAGAGTTATGATGGAAATAGTTAGACTCGCGCTTTGGTTTAGCAATTTACCGACCTACCTCCGATTGATTGACCATAACTCTCTCAATTTAACTCTTAATTCATTGAAATTAGTTTCATTTCGAAGGAATCGAAGTGTAGTTTAAAACGAAAGAAACGGAGATGAAAAACTACGAGTATTTTGAGAGTTATGATCGAAATAGTTAGACTCGCGCTTTGGTTTAGCAATTTATTGACCTACCTCCGATTGATTGACCATAACTCTCTCAATTTAACTCTTAATTCATTGAAATTAGTTACATTTCGAAGGAATCGAAGTGTAGTTTAAAACGAAAGAAACGGAGATGAAAAACTCCAAGTATTTTGAGAGTTATGATGGAAATAGTTAGACTCGCGCTTTGGTTTAGCAATTTACTGACCTACCTCCGATTGATTGACCATAACTCTCTCAATTTAACTCTTAATTCATTGAAATTAGTTTCATTTCGAAGGAATCAAAGTGTAGTTTGAAACGAAACAAACGGAGATGAAAAACTCCAAGTATTTTGACAGTTATGATGGAAATAGTTAGACTCGCGCTTTGGTTTAGCAATTTATTGACCTACCTCCGATTGATTGATCATAACTCTCCCAATTTAACTCTTAATTCATTGAAATTAGTTTCATTTCGAAGGAATCGAAGTGTAGTTTAAAACGAAAGAAACGGAGATGAAAAACTCCAAGTATTTTGAGAGTTATTATGGAAATAGTTAGACTCGCGCTTTGGTTTAGAAATTTACTGACCTACCTCCGATTGATTGACCATAAATCACTCAATTTAACTCGTAATTAATTGAAATTAGTTTCATTTCGAAGGAATCGAAGTTTAGTTTAAAACGAAAGAAACGGAGATGAAAAACTCCAAGTATTTTGAGAGTTATGATGGAAATAGTTAGACTCGCGCTTTGGTTTAGCAATTTAATGTCGTACATCCGATTAATTGACCATAACTCTCTCAATTTAACTCTTAAGTCATTAAAATTAGTTTCATTTCGAAGGAATCGAAGTGTAGTTTAAAACGAAAGAAACGGAGATGAAAAACTCCAAGTATTTTGAGAGTTATGATGGAAATAGTTAGACTCGCGTTTTGGTTTAGCAATTCACTGACCTACCTCCGATTGATTGACCATAACTCTCTCAATTTAACTCTTAAGTCATTGAAATTAGTTTCATTTCAAAGCAATCGAAGTGTAGTTTAAAACGAAAGAAACGGAGATGAAAAACTCCAAGTATTTTGAGAGTTATGATGGAAATAGTTAGACTCGCGCTTTGGTTTAGCAATTTACTGACCTACCTCCGATTGATTGACCATAACTCTCTCAATTTAACTCCTAACTCATTGAAATTAGTTTCATTTCGAAGGAATCGAAGTGTAGTTTAAAACGAAAGAAACGGAGATGATAAACTCCAAGTATTTTGCGAGTTATGATGGAAATAGTTAGACTCGCCCTTTGGTTTAGCAATTTACTGACCTACCTCCGATTGATTGACCATAACTCACTCAATTTAACCCGTAATTGTTTGAAATTAGTTTCATTTCGAAGGTAACGAAGTGTAGTTTAAAACGAAAGAAACGGAGATGAAAAACTCCAAGTATTTTGAGAGTTATGATGGAAATAGTTAGACTCGCGTTTTGGTTTAGCAATTCACTGACCTACCTCCGATTGATTGACCATAACTCTCTCAATTTAACTCTTAAGTCATTGAAATTAGTTTCATTTCAAAGCAATCGAAGTGTAGTTTAAAACGAAAGAAACGGAGATGAAAAACTCCAAGTATTTTGAGAGTTATGATGGAAATAGTTAGACTCGCGCTGTGGTTTAGCAATTTACTGACCTACCTCCGATTGATTGACCATAACTCTCTCAATTTAACTCTTAATTAATTGAAATTAGTTTCATTTCGAAGGAATCGAAGTGTAGTTTAAAACGTAAGAAACGGAGATGAAAAATTCCAAGTATTTTGAGAGTTATGATGGAAATAGTTAGACTCGCGCTTTGGTTTAGCAATTTACTGACCTACCTCCGATTGATTGACCATAACTCTCTCAATTTAACTCTTAACTCATTGAAATTAGTTTCATTTCGAAGGAATCGAAGTGTAGTTTAAAACGAAAGAAACGGAGATGAAAAACTACAAGTATTTTGAGAGTTATGATGGAAATAGTTAGACTCGCGCTTTGGTTTAGCAATTTATTGACCTACCTCCGATTGATTGACCATAACTCTCCCAATTTAACTCTTAATTCATTGAAATTAGTTTCATTTCGAAGGAATCGAAGTGTAGTTTAAAACGAAAGAAACGGAGATGAAAAACTCCAAGTATTTTGAGAGTTATTATGGAAATAGTTAGACTCGCGCTTTGGTTTAGAAATTTACTGACCTACCTCCGATTGATTGACCATAAATCACTCAATTTAACTCGTAATTAATTGAAATTAGTTTCATTTCGAAGGAATCGAAGTTTAGTTTAAAACGAAAGAAACGGAGATGAAAAACTCCAAGTATTTTGAGAGTTATGATGGAAATAGTTAGACTCGCGCTTTGGTTTAGCAATTTAATGTCGTACATCCGATTAATTGACCATAACTCTCTCAATTTAACTCTTAAGTCATTAAAATTAGTTTCATTTCGAAGGAATCGAAGTGTAGTTTAAAACGAAAGAAACGGAGATGAAAAACTCCAAGTATTTTGAGAGTTATGATGGAAATAGTTAGACTCGCGTTTTGGTTTAGCAATTCACTGACCTACCTCCGATTGATTGACCATAACTCTCTCAATTTAACTCTTAAGTCATTGAAATTAGTTTCATTTCAAAGCAATCGAAGTGTAGTTTAAAACGAAAGAAACGGAGATGAAAAACTCCAAGTATTTTGAGAGTTATGATGGAAATAGTTAGACTCGCGCTTTGGTTTAGCAATTTACTGACCTACCTCCGATTGATTGACCATAACTCTCTCAATTTAACTCCTAACTCTTTGAAATTAGTTTCATTTCGAAGGAATCGAAGTGTAGTTTAAAACGAAAGAAACGGAGATGATAAACTCCAAGTATTTTGCGAGTTATGATGGAAATAGTTAGACTCGCCCTTTGGTTTAGCAATTTACTGACCTACCTCCGATTGATTGACCATAACTCACTCAATTTAACCCGTAATTGTTTGAAATTAGTTTCATTTCGAAGGGAACGAAGTGTAGTTTAAAACGAAAGAAACGGAGATGAAAAACTCCAAGTATTTTGAGAGTTATGATGGAAATAGTTAGACTCGCGTTTTGGTTTAGCAATTCACTGACCTACCTCCGATTGATTGACCATAACTCTCTCAATTTAACTCTTAAGTCATTGAAATTAGTTTCATTTCAAAGCAATCGAAGTGTAGTTTAAAACGAAAGAAACGGAGATGAAAAACTCCAAGTATTTTGAGAGTTATGATGGAAATAGTTAGACTCGCGCTGTGGTTTAGCAATTTACTGACCTACCTCCGATTGATTGACCATAACTCTCTCAATTTAACTCTTAATTAATTGAAATTAGTTTCATTTCGAAGGAATCGAAGTGTAGTTTAAAACGTAAGAAACGGAGATGAAAAATTCCAAGTATTTTGAGAGTTATGATGGAAATAGTTAGACTCGCGCTTTGGTTTAGCAATTTACTGACCTACCTCCGATTGATTGACCATAACTCTCTCAATTTAACTCTTAACTCATTGAAATTAGTTTCATTTCGAAGGAATCGAAGTGTAGTTTAAAACGAAAGAAACGGAGATGAAAAACTCCAAGTATTTTGAGAGTTATGATGGAAATAGTTAGACTCGCGCTTTAGTTTAGCAATTTACTGACCTACCTCCGATTGATTGACCATAACTCTCTCAATTTAACTCGTAATTCATTTAAATTAGTTTTTTTATTTCGAAGGAATCGAAGTGTAGTTTAAAACGAAAGAAACGGAGATGAAAAACTCCAAGTATTTTAAGAGTTATGATGGAAATAGTTAGACTCGCGCTTTGGTTTAGCAATTTACTGACCTCCCTCCGATTGATTGACCATAAATCACTCAATTTAACTCGTAATTCATTGAAATTAGTTTCATTTTGAAAGAATCGAAGTGTAGTTTAAAACGAAAGAAACGGATGAAAAACTCCAAGTATTTTGAGAGTTATGATGGAAATAGTTAGACTCGCGCTTTGGTTTAGCAATTTACTGACCTACCTCCGATTGATTGATCATAACTCTCTCAATTTAACTCTTAATTCATTGAAATTAGTTTTATTTCGAAGGAATCGAAGTGTAGTTTAAAACGAAAGAAACGGATATGAAAAACTCTAAGTATTTTGAGAGTTATTATGGAAATAGTTAGACTCGCGCTTTGGTTTAGCAATTTACTGACCTACCTCCGATTGATTGACCATAACTCACTCAATTTTACTCGTAATTGATTGAAATTAGTTTCATTTCGAAGGAATCGAAGTGTAGTTTAAAACGAAAGAAACGGAGATGAAAAACTCCAAGTATTTTGAGAGTTATGATGGAAATAGTTAGACTCGCGCTTTGGTTTAGCAATTTACTGACCTCCCTCTGATTGATTGACCATAACTCACTCAATTTAACTCGTAATTCATTGAAATTAGTTTCATTTCGAAGGAATCGAAGTGTAGTTTAAAACGAAAGAAACGGAGATGAAAAACTCCAAGTATTTTGAGAGTTATGATGGAAATAGTTAGACTCGCGCTTTGGTTTAGCAATTTACTGACTTACCTCCGATTGATTGACCATAACTCTCTAAATTTAACTCTTAATTCATTGAAATTAGTTTCATTTCGAAGGAATCGAAGTGTAGTTTAAAACGAAAGAAACGGAGATGAAAAACTACAAGTATTTTGAGAGTTATGATGGAAATAGTTAGACTCGCGCTTTGGTTTAGCAATTTATTGACCTACCTCCGATTGATTGACCATAACTATCTCAATTTAACTCTTAACTCATTGAAATTAGTTTCATTTCGAAGGAATCGAAGTGTAGTTTAAAACGAAAGAAACGGAGATGAAAAACTCCAAGTATTTTGAGAGTTATGATGGAAATAGTTAGACTCGCGCTTTGGTTTAACAATTTACTGACCTCCCTCCGATTGATTGACCATAAATCACTCAATTTAACTCGTAATTCATTGAAATTAGTTTAATTTCGAAGGAATCGAAGTGTAGTTTAAAACGAAAGAAACGGAGATGAAAAACTCCAAGTATTTTGAGAGTTATGATGGAAATAGTTAGACTCGCGCTTTGGTTTAGCAATTTACTGACCTCCCTCCGATTGATTGACCATAACTCACTCAATTTAACTCGTAATTCATTGAAATTAGTTTCATTTCGAAGGAATCGAAGTGTAGTTTAAAACGAAAGAAACGGAGATGAAAAACTCCAAGTATTTTGAGAGTTATGATGGAAATAGTTAGACTCGCGCTTTGGTTTAGCAATTTACTGACTTACCTCCGATTGATTGACCATAACTCTCTCAATTTAACTCTTAATTCATTGAAATTAGTTTCATTTCGAAGGAATCGAAGTGTAGTTTAAAACGAAAGAAACGGAGATGAAAAACTCCAAGTATTTTGAGAGTTATGATGGAAATAGTTAGACTCGCGCTTTGGTTTAACAATTTACTGACCTCCCTCCGATTGATTGACCATAAATCACTCAATTTAACTCGTAATTCATTGAAATTAGTTTAATTTCGAAGGAATCGAAGTGTAGTTTAAAACGAAAGAAACGGAGATGAAAAACTCCAAGTATTTTGAGAGTTATGATGGAAATAGTTAGACTCGCGCTTTGGTTTAGCAATTTACTGACCTACCTCCGATTGATTGACCATAACTCTCTCAATTTAACTCTTAATTCATTGAAATTAGTTTCATTTCGAAGGAATCCAAGTGTAGTTTAAAACGAAAGAAACGGAGATGAAAAACTACAAGTATTTTGAGAGTTATGATCGAAATAGTTAGACTCGCGCTTTGGTTTAGCAATTTATTGACCTACCTCCGATTGATTGACCATAACTCTCTCAATTTAACTCTTAATTCATTGAAATTAGTTTCATTTCGAAGGAATCGAAGAGTAGTTTAAAACGAAAGAAACGGAGATGAAAAATTCCAAGTATTTTGAGAGTTATTATGGAAATAGTTAGACTGGCGCTTTGGTTTAGCAATTTACTGACCTACCTCCGATTGATTGACCATAAATCACTCAATTTAACTCGTAATTAATTGAAATTAGTTTCATTTCGAAGGAATCGAAGTTTAGTTTAAAACGAAAGAAACGGAGATGAAAAACTCCAAGTATTTTGAGAGTTATGATGGAAATAGTTAGACTCGCGCTTTGGTTTAGCAATTTAATGTCTTACATCCGATTAATTGACCATAACTCTCTCAATTTAACTCTTAAGTCATTAAAATTAGTTTCATTTCGAAGGAATCGAAGTGTAGTTTAAAACGAAAGAAACGGAGATGAAAAACTCCAAGTATTTTAAGAGTTATGATGGAAATAGTTAGACTCGCGCTTTGGTTTAGCAATTTACTGACCTACCTCCGATTGATTGACCATAACTCTCTCAATTTAAGTCGTAATTCATTTAAATTAGTTTCATTTCGAAGGAATCGAAGTGTAGTTTAAAACGAAAGAAACGGAGATGAAAAACTCCAAGTATTTTAAGAGTTATGATGGAAATAGTTAGACTCGCGCTTTGGTTTAGCAATTTACTGACCTCCCTCCGATTGATTGACCATAACTCACTAAATTTAACTCGTAATTCATTGTAATTAGTTTCATTTCTAATGAATCGAAGTGTATCTTAAAACGAAAGAAACGGAGATGAAAAACTACAAGTATTTTGAGAGTTATGATGGAAATAGTTAGACTCGCGCTTTAGTTTAGCAATTTACTGATCTACCTCCGATTGATTGACCATAACTCTCTCAATTTAACTCTTAACTCATTGAAATTAGTTTCATTTCGAAGGAATCGAAGTGTAGTTTAAAACGAAAAAAACGGAGATGAAAAACTCCAAGTATTTTGAGAGTTATGATGGAAATAGTTAGACTCGCGCTTTGGTTTAGCAATTTACTGACCTCCCTCCGATTGATTGACCATAAATCACTCAATTTAACTCGTAATTCTTTGAAATTAGTTTCATTTCGAAGGAATCGAAGTGTAGTTTAAAACGTAAGAAACGGAGATGAAAAATTCCAAGTATTTTGAGAGTTATGATGGAAATAGTTAGACTCGCGCTTTGGTTTAGCAATTTACTGACCTACCTCCGATTGATTGACCATAACTCTCTCAATTTAACTCTTAACTCATTGAAATTAGTTTCATTTCGAAGGAATCGAAGTGTAGTTTAAAACGAAAGAAACGGAGATGAAAAACTCCAAGTATTTTGAGAGTTATGATGGAAATAGTTAGACTCGCGCTTTGGTTTAGCAATTTACTGACCTACCTCCGATTGATTGACCATAACTCTCTCAATTTAACTCTTAACTCATTGAAATTAGTTTCATTTCGAAGGAATCGAAGTGTAGTTTAAAACGAAAGAAACGGAGATGAAAAACTCCAAGTATTTTGAGAGTTATGATGGAAATAGTTAGACTCGCGCTTTAGTTTAGCAATTTACTGACCTACCTCCGATTGATTGACCATAACTCTCTCAATTTAACTCGTAATTCATTTAAATTAGTTTCATTTCGAAGGAATCGAAGTGTAGTTTAAAACGAAAGAAACGGAGATGAAAAACTCCAAGTATTTTGAGAGTTATGATGGAAATAGTTAGACTCGCACTTTGGTTTAGCAATTTACTGACCTCCCTCCGATTGATTGACCATAACTCTCTCAATTTAACTCTTAACTCATTGAAATTAGTTTCATTTCGAAGGAATCGAAGTGTAGTTTAAAACGAAAGAAACGGAGATGAAAAACTCCAAGTATTTTGAGAGTTATGATGGAAATAGTTAGACTCGCGCTTTAGTTTAGCAATTTACTGACCCACCTCCGATTGATTGACCATAACTCTCTCAATTTAACTCGTAGTTCATTTAAATTAGTTTCATTTCGAAGGAATCGAAGTGTAGTTTAAAACGAAAGAAACGGAGATGAAAAACTCCAAGTATTTTGAGAGTTATGATGGAAATAGTTAGACTCGCACTTTGGTTTAGCAATTTACTGACCTCCCTCCGATTGATTGACCATAAATCACTCAATTTAACTCGTAATTCTTTGAAATTAGTTTCATTTCGAAGGAATCGAAGTGTAGTTTAAAACGTAAGAAACGGAGATGAAAAATTCCAAGTATTTTGAGAGTTATGATGGAAATAGTTAGACTCGCGCTTTGGTTTAGCAATTTACTGACCTACCTCCGATTGATTGACCATAACTCTCTCAATTTAACTCTTAACTCATTGAAATTAGTTTCATTTCGAAGGAATCGAAGTGTAGTTTAAAACGAAAGAAACGGAGATGAAAAACTCCAAGTATTTTGAGAGTTATGATGGAAATAGTTAGACTCGCGCTTTAGTTTAGCAATTTACTGACCCACCTCCGATTGATTGACCATAACTCTCTCAATTTAACTCGTAATTCATTGAAATTAGTTTCATTTCGAAGGAATCGAAGTGTAGTTTAAAACGAAAGAAACGGAGATGAAAAACTCCAAGTATTTTGAGAGTTATGATGGAAATAGTTAGACTCGCGCTTTGGTTTAGCAATTTACTGACCTACCTCCGATTGATTGACCATAACTCTCTCAATTTAACTCTTAATTCATTTAAATTAGTTTCATTTCGAAGGAATCGAAGTGTAGTTTAAAACGAAAGAAACGGAGATGAAAAACTCAAAGTATTTTGAGAGTTATGATGGAAATAGTTAGACTCGCGCTTTGGTTTAGCAATTTACTGACTTACCTCCGATTGATTGACCATAACTCTCTCAATTTAACTCTTAATTCATTGAAATTAGTTTCATTTCGAAGGAATCGAAGTGTAGTTTAAAATGAAAGAAACGGAGATGAAAAACTACAAGTATTTTGAGAGTTATGATGGAAATAGTTAGACTCGCGCTTTGGTTTAGCAATTTATTGACCTACCTCCGATTGATTGACAATAACTTTCTCAATTTAACTCTTAACTCATTGAAATTAGTTTAATTTCGAAGGAATCGAAGTGTAGTTTAAAACGAAACAAACGGAGATGAAAAACTCCAAGTATTTTGAGAGTTATGATGGAAATAGTTAGACTCGCGCTTTGGTTTAACAATTTACTGACCTCCCTCCGATTGATTGACCATAAATCACTCAATTTAACTCGTAATTCATTGAAATTAGTTTAATTTCAAAGGAATCGAAGTGTAGTTTAAAACGAAAGAAACGGAGATGAAAAACTCCAAGTATTTTGACAGTTATGATGGAAATAGTTAGACTCGCGCTTTGGTTTAGCAATTTACTGACCTACCTCCGATTGATTGACCATAACTCTCTCAATTTAACTCTTAATTCATTGAAATTAGTTTCATTTCGAAGGAATCGAAGTGTAGTTTAAAACGAAAGAAACGGAGATGAAAAACTACAAGTATTTTGAGAGTTATGATCGAAATAGTTAGACTCGCGCTTTGGTTTAGCAATTTATTGACCTACCTCCGATTGATTGACCATAACTCTCTCAATTTAACTCTTAATTCATTGAAATTAGTTACATTTCGAAGGAATCGAAGTGTAGTTTAAAACGAAAGAAACGGAGATGAAAAACTCCAAGTATTTTGAGAGTTATGATGGAAATAGTTAGACTCGCGCTTTGGTTTAGCAATTTACTGACCTACCTCCGATTGATTGACCATAACTCTCTCAATTTAACTCGTAATTCATTGAAATTAGTTTCATTTCGAAGGAATCAAAGTGTAGTTTGAAACGAAACAAACGGAGATGAAAAACTCCAAGTATTTTGACAGTTATGATGGAAATAGTTAGACTCGCGCTTTGGTTTAGCAATTTATTGACCTACCTCCGATTGATTAACTATAATTTTCTCAATTTAACTCTTAACTCATTGAAATTAGTTTCATTTCGAAGGAATCGAAGTGTAGTTTAAAACGAAAGAAACGGAGATGAAAAACTCCAAGTATTTTGACAGTTATGATGGAAATAGTTAGACTCGCGCTTTGGTTTAACAATTTACTGACCTCCCTCCGATTGATTGACCATAAATCACTCAATTTAACTCGTAATTCATTGAAATTAGTTTCATTTCGAAGGAATCGAAGTGTAGTTTAAAACGAAAGAAACGGAGATGAAAAACTCCAAGTATTTTGAGAGTTATGATGGAAATAGTTAGACTCGCGCTTTGGTTTAGCAATTTACTGACCTACCTCCGATTGATTGATCATAACTCTCCCAATTTAACTCTTAATTCATTGAAATTAGTTTCATTTCGAAGGAATCGAAGTGTAGTTTAAAACGAAAGAAACGGAGATGAAAAACTCCAAGTATTTTGAGAGTTATTATGGAAATAGTTAGACTCGCGCTTTGGTTTAGAAATTTACTGACCTACCTCCGATTGATTGACCATAAATCACTCAATTTAACTCGTAATTAATTGAAATTAGTTTCATTTCGAAGGAATCGAAGTTTAGTTTAAAACGAAAGAAACGGAGATGAAAAACTCCAAGTATTTTGAGAGTTATGATGGAAATAGTTAGACTCGCGCTTTGGTTTACAAATTTAATGTCTTACATCCGATTAATTGACCATAACTCTCTCAATTTAACTCTTAAGTCATTAAAATTAGTTTCATTTCGAAGGAATCGAAGTGTAGTTTAAAACGAAAGAAACGGAGATGAAAAACTCCAAGTATTTTGAGAGTTATGATGGAAATAGTTAGACTCGCGCTTTGGTTTAGCAATTTACTGACCTACCTCCGATTGATTGACCATAACTCTCTCAATTTAAGTCGTAATTCATTTAAATTTGTTTCATTTCGAAGGAATCGAAGTGTAGTTTAAAACGAAAGAAACGGAGATGAAAAACTCCAAGTATTTTGAGAGTTATGATGGAAATAGTTAGACTCGCGCTTTGGTTTAGCAATTTACTGACCTCCCTCCGATTGATTGACCATAACTCACTCAATTTAACTCGTAATTCATTGTAATTAGTTTCATTTCTAAGGAATCGAAGTGTATCTTAAAACGAAAGAAATGGAGATGAAAAACTACAAGTATTTTGAGAGTTATGATGGAAATAGTTAGACTCGCGCTTTGGTTTAGCAATTTACTGATCTACCTCCGATTGATTGACCATAACTCTCTCAATTTAACTCTTAACTCATTGAAATTAGTTTCATTTCGAAGGAATCGAAGTGTAGTTTAAAACGAAATAAACGGAGATGAAAAACTCCAAGTATTTTGAGAGTTATGATGGAAATAGTTAGACTCGCGCTTTGGTTTAGCAATTTACTGACCTACCTCCGATTGATTGAACATAACTCTCTCAATTTAACTCGTAATTCATTTAAATTAGTTTCATTTCGAAGGAATCGAAGTGTAGTTTAAAACGAAAGAAACGGAGATGAAAAACTCCAAGTATTTTGAGAGTTATGATGGAAATAGTTAGACTCGCGCTTTGGTTTAGCAATTTACTAACCTCCCTCCGATTAATTGACCATAAATCACTAAATTTAACTCGTAATTCATTGAAATTAATTTCATTTCGAAGGAATCGAAGTGTAGTTTAAAACGAAAGAAACGGAGATGAAAAACTCCAAGTATTTTGAGAGTTATGATGGAAATAGTTAGACTCGCGCTTTGGTTTAGCAATTTACTGACTTACCTCCGATTGATTGACCATAACTCTCTCAATTTAACTCTTAATTCATTGAAATTAGTTTCATTTCGAAGGAATCGAAGTGTAGTTTAAAACGAAAGAAACGGAGATGAAAAACTCCAAGTATTTTGACAGTTATGATGGAAATAGTTAGACTCGCGCTTTGGTTTAACAATTTACTGACCTCCCTCCGATTGATTGACCATAAATCACTCAATTTAACTCGTAATTCATTGAAATTAGTTTCATTTCGAAGGAATCGAAGTGTAGTTTAAAACGAAAGAAACGGAGATGAAAAACTCCAAGTATTTTGAGAGTTATGATGGAAATAGTTAGACTCGCGCTTTGGTTTAGCAATTTACTGACCTACCTCCGATTGATTGATCATAACTCTCCCAATTTAACTCTTAATTCATTGAAATTAGTTTCATTTCGAAGGAATCGAAGTGTAGTTTAAAACGAAAGAAACGGAGATGAAAAACTCCAAGTATTTTGAGAGTTATTATGGAAATAGTTAGACTCGCGCTTTGGTTTAGCAATTTACTGACCTACCTCCGATTGATTGACCATAAATCACTCAATTTAACTCGTAATTAATTGAAATTAGTTTCATTTCGAAGGAATCGAAGTTTAGTTTAAAACGAAAGAAACGGAGATGAAAAACTCCAAGTATTTTGACAGTTATGATGGAAATAGTTAGACTCGCGCTTTGGTTTAACAATTTACTGACCTCCCTCCGATTGATTGACCATAAATCACTCAATTTAACTCGTAATTCATTGAAATTAGTTTCAT
This sequence comes from Tasmannia lanceolata, assembly GCF_043159265.1. NCBI lineage: Eukaryota > Viridiplantae > Streptophyta > Magnoliopsida > Canellales > Winteraceae > Tasmannia > Tasmannia lanceolata. The sequence continues at coordinate 6,769,443 of NW_027518721.1, forward strand.
TTCGAAGGAATCGAAGTGTAGTTTAAAACGAAAGAAACGGAGATGAAAAACTCCAAGTATTTTGAGAGTTATGATGGAAATAGTTAGACTCGCGCTTTGGTTTAGCAATTTACTGACCTACCTCCGATTGATTGATCATAACTCTCCCAATTTTACTCTTAATTCATTGAAATTAGTTTCATTTCGAAGGAATCGAAGTGTAGTTTAAAACGAAAGAAACGGAGATAAAAAACTCCAAGTATTTTGAGAGTTATTATGGAAATAGTTAGACTCGCGCTTTGGTTTAGAAATTTACTGACCTACCTCCGATTGATTGACCATAAATCACTCAATTTAACTCGTAATTAATTGAAATTAGTTTCATTTCGAAGGAATCGAAGTTTAGTTTAAAACGAAAGAAACGGAGATGAAAAACTCCAAGTATTTTGAGAGTTATGATGGAAATAGTTAGACTCGCGCTTTGGTTTAGCAATTTAATGTCTTACATCCGATTAATTGACCATAACTCTCTCAATTTAACTCTTAAGTCATTAAAATTAGTTTCATTTCGAAGGAATCGAAGTGTAGTTTAAAACGAAAGAAACGGAGATGAAAAACTCCAAGTATTTTGAGAGTTATGATGGAAATAGTTAGACTCGCGCTTTGGTTTAGCAATTTACTGACCTACCTCCGATTGATTGACCATAACTCTCTCAATTTAAATCGTAATTCATTTAAATTAGTTTCATTTCGAAGGAATCGAAGTGTAGTTTAAAACGAAAGAAACGGAGATGAAAAACTCCAAGTATTTTGAGAGTTATGATGGAAATAGTTAGACTCGCGCTTTGGTTTAGCAATTTACTGACCTCCCTCCGATTGATTGACCATAACTCACTCAATTTAACTCGTAATTCATTGTAATTAGTTTCATTTCTAAGGAATCGAAGTGTATCTTAAAACGAAAGAAACGGAGATGAAAAACTACAAGTATTTTGAGAGTTATGATGGAAATAGTTAGACTCGCGCTTTGGTTTAGCAATTTACTGATCTACCTCCGATTGATTGACCATAACTCTCTCAATTTAACTCGTAATTCATTGAAATTAGTTTCATTTCGAAGGAATCGAAGTGTAGTTTAAAACGAAAGAAACGGAGATGAAAAACTCCAAGTATTTTGAGAGTTATGATGGAAATAGTTAGACTCGCGCTTTGGTTTAACAATTTACTGACCTCCCTCCGATTGATTGACCATAAATCACTCAATTTAACTCGTAATTCATTGAAATTAGTTTCATTTCGAAGGAATCGAAGTGTAGTTTAAAACGAAAGAAACGGAGATGAAAAACTCCAAGTATTTTGAGAGTTATTATGGAAATAGTTAGACTCGCGCTTTGGTTTAGAAATTTACTGACCTACCTCCGATTGATTGACCATAAATCACTCAATTTAACTCGTAATTAATTGAAATTAGTTTCATTTCAAAGGAATCGAAGTTTAGTTTAAAACGAAAGAAACGGAGATGAAAAACTCCAAGTATTTTGAGAGTTATGATGGAAATAGTTAGACTCGCGCTTTGGTTTAGCAATTTAATGTCTTACATCCGATTAATTGACCATAACTCTCTCAATTTAACTCTTAAGTCATTAAAATTAGTTTCATTTCGAAGGAATCGAAGTGTAGTTTAAAACGAAAGAAACGGAGATGAAAAACTCCAAGTATTTTGAGAGTTATGATGGAAATAGTTAGACTCGCGCTTTGGTTTAGCAATTTACTGACCTACCTCCGATTGATTGACCATAACTCTCTCAATTTAAGTCGTAATTCATTTAAATTAGTTTCATTTCGAAGGAATCGAAGTGTAGTTTAAAACGAAAGAAACGGAGATGAAAAACTCCAAGTATTTTGAGAGTTATGATGGAAATAGTTAGACTCGCGCTTTGGTTTAGCAATTTACTGACCTCCCTCCGATTGATTGACCATAACTCACTCAATTTAACTCGTAATTCATTGTAATTAGTTTCATTTCTAAGGAATCGAAGTGTATCTTAAAACGAAAGAAACGGAGATGAAAAACTACAAGTATTTTGAGAGTTATGATGGAAATAGTTAGACTCGCGCTTTGGTTTAGCAATTTACTGATCTACCTCCGATTGATTGACCATAACTCTCTCAATTTAACTCTTAACTCATTGAAATTAGTTTAATTTCGAAGGAATCGAAGTGTAGTTTAAAACGAAAGAAACGGAGATGAAAAACTCCAAGTATTTTGAGAGTTATGATGGAAATAGTTAGACTCGCGCTTTAGTTTAGCAATTTACTCACCTACCTCCGATTGATTGAACATAACTCTCTCAATTTAACTCGTAATTCATTTAAATTAGTTTCATTTCGAAGGAATCGAAGTGTAGTTTAAAACGAAAGAAACGGAGATGAAAAACTCCAAGTATTTTGAGAGTTATGATGGAAATAGTTAGACTCGCGCTTTGGTTTAGCAATTTACTAACCTCCCTCCGATTAATTGACCATAAATCACTAAATTTAACTCGTAATTCATTGAAATTAATTTCATTTCGAAGGAATCGAAGTGTAGTTTAAAACGAAAGAAACGGAGATGAAAAACTCCAAGTATTTTGAGAGTTATGATGGAAATAGTTAGACTCGCGCTTTGGTTTAGCAATTTACTGACTTACCTCCGATTGATTGACCATAACTCTCTCAATTTAACTCTTAATTCATTGAAATTAGTTTCATTTCGAAGGAATCGAAGTGTAGTTTAAAACGAAAGAAACGGAGATGAAAAACTCCAAGTATTTTGACAGTTATGATGGAAATAGTTAGACTCGCGCTTTGGTTTAACAATTTACTGACCTCCCTCCGATTGATTGACCATAAATCACTCAATTTATCTCGTAATTCATTGAAATTAGTTTCATTTCGAAGGAATCGAAGTGTAGTTTAAAACGAAAGAAACGGAGATGAAAAACTCCAAGTATTTTGAGAGTTATGATGGAAATAGTTAGACTCGCGCTTTGGTTTAGCAATTTACTGACCTACCTCCGATTGATTGATCATAACTCTCCCAATTTAACTCTTAATTCATTTAAATTAGTTTCATTTCGAAGGAATCGAAGTGTAGTTTAAAACGAAAGAAACGGAGATGAAAAACTCCAAGTATTTTGAGAGTTATTATGGAAATAGTTAGACTCGCGCTTTGGTTTAGCAATTTACTGACCTACCTCCGATTGATTGACCATAAATCACTAAATTTAACTCGTAATTAATTGAAATTAGTTTCATTTCGAAGGAATCGAAGTTTAGTTTAAAACGAAAGAAACGGAGATGAAAAACTCCAAGTATTTTGAGAGTTATGATGGAAATAGTTAGACTCGCGCTTTGGTTTAGCAATTTATTGTCTTACATCCGATTAATTGACCATAACTCTCTCAATTTAACTCTTAAGTCATTAAAATTAGTTTCATTTCGAAGGAATCGAAGTGTAGTTTAAAACGAAAGAAACGGAGATGAAAAACTCCAAGTATTTTGAGAGTTATGATGGAAATAGTTAGACTCGCGCTTTGGTTTAGCAATTTACTGACCTACCTCCGATTGATTGACCATAACTCTCTCAATTTAAGTCGTAATTCATTTAAATTTGTTTCATTTCGAAGGAATCGAAGTGTAGTTTAAAACGAAAGAAACGGAGATGAAAAACTCCAAGTATTTTGAGAGTTATGATGGAAATAGTTAGACTCGCACTTTGGTTTAGCAATTTACTGACCTCCCTCCGATTGATTGACCATAACTCACTCAATTTAACTCGTAATTCATTGTAATTAGTTTCATTTCTAAGGAATCGAAGTGTATCTTAAAACGAAAGAAACGGAGATGAAAAACTACAAGTATTTTGAGAGTTATGATGGAAATAGTTAGACTCGCGCTTTGGTTTAGCAATTTACTGATCTACCTCCGATTGATTGACCATAACTCTCTCAATTTAACTCTTAACTCATTGAAATTAGTTTCATTTCGAAGGAATCGAAGTGTAGTTTAAAACGAAAGAAACGGAGATGAAAAACTCCAAGTATTTTGAGAGTTATGATGGAAATAGTTAGACTCGCGCTTTAGTTTAGCAATTTACTCACCTACCTCCGATTGATTGAACATAACTCTCTCAATTTAACTCGTAATTCATTTAAATTAGTTTCATTTCGAAGGAATCGAAGTGTAGTTTAAAACGAAAGAAACGGAGATGAAAAACTCCAAGTATTTTGAGAGTTATGATGGAAATAGTTAGACTCGCGCTTTGGTTTAGCAATTTACTAACCTCCCTCCGATTAATTGACCATAAATCACTAAATTTAACTCGTAATTCATTGAAATTAATTTCATTTCGAAGGAATCGAAGTGTAGTTTAAAACGAAAGAAACGGAGATGAAAAACTCCAAGTATTTTGAGAGTTATGATGGAAATAGTTAGACTCGCGCTTTGGTTTAGCAATTTAATGACTTACCTCCGATTGATTGACCATAACTCTCTCAATTTAACTCTTAATTCATTGAAATTAGTTTCATTTCGAAGGAATCGAAGTGTAGTTTAAAACGAAAGAAACGGAGATGAAAAACTACAAGTATTTTGAGAGTTATGATAGAAATAGATAGACTCGCGCTTTGGTTTAGCAATTTATTGACCTACCTCCGATTGATTGACCATAACTTTCTCAATTTACCTCTTAACTCATTGAAATTAGTTTCATTTCGAAGGAATCGAAGTGTAGTTTAAAACGAAAGAAACGGAGATGAAAAACTCCAAGTATTTTGAGAGTTATGATGGAAATAGTTAGACTCGCGCTTTGGTTTAACAATTTACTGACCTCCCTCCGATTGATTGACCATAAATCACTCAATTTAACTCGTAATTCATTGAAATTAGTTTCATTTCGAAGGAATCGAAGTGTAGTTTAAAACGAAAGAAACGGAGATGAAAAACTCCAAGTATTTTGAGAGTTATGATGGAAATAGTTAGACTCGCGCTTTGGTTTAGCAATTTACTGACCTACCTCCGATTGATTGATCATAACTCTCTCAATTTAACTCTTAATTCATTGAAATTAGTTTCATTTCGAAGGAATCGAAGTGTAGTTTAAAACGAAAGAAACGGAGATGAAAAACTCCAAGTATTTTGAGAGTTATTATGGAAATAGTTAGACTCGCGCTTTGGTTTAGCAATTTACTGACCTACCTCCGATTAATTGACCATAAATCATTCAATTTAACTCGTAATTAATTGAAATTAGTTTCATTTCGAAGGAATCGAAGTTTAGTTTAAAACGAAAGAAACGGAGATGAAAAACTCCAAGTATTTTGAGAGTTATGATGGAAATAGTTAGACTCGCGCTTTGGTTTAGCAATTTACTGACCTACCTCCGATTAATTGACCATAAATCACTCAATTTAACTCGTAATTAATTGAAATTAGTTTCATTTCGAAGGAATCGAAGTGTAGTTTAAAACGTAAGAAACGGAGATGAAAAATTCCAAGTATTTTGAGAGTTATGATGGAAATAGTTAGACTCGCGCTTTGGTTTAGCAATTTACTGACCTACCTTCGATTGATTGACCATAACTCTCTCAATTTAACTCTTAATTCATTGAAATTAGTTTCATTTCGAAGGAATCGAAGTGTAGTTTAAAACGAAAGAAACGGAGATGAAAAACTACAAGTATTTTGAGAGTTATGATAGAAATAGATAGACTCGCGCTTTGGTTTAACAATTTACTGACCTACCTCCGATTGATTGACCATAACTTTCTCAATTTAACTCTTAACTCATTGAAATTAGTTTCATTTCGAAGGAATCGAAGTGTAGTTTAAAACGAAAGAAACGGAGATGAAAAACTCCAAGTATTTTGAGAGTTATGATGGAAATAGTTAGACTCGCGCTTTGGTTTAGCAATTTACTGACCTCCCTCCGATTGATTGACCATAAATCACTCAATTTAACTCGTAATTCATTGAAATTAGTTTCATTTCGAAGGAATCGAAGTATAGTTTAAAACGTAAAAAACGGAGATGAAAAATTCCAAGTATTTTGAGAGTTATGATGGAAATAGTTAGACTCGCGCTTTGGTTTAGCAATTTACTGACCTCCCTCCGATTGATTGACCATAACTCACTCAATTTAACTCTTAACTCATTGAAATTAGTTTCATTTCGAAGGAATCGAAGTGTAGTTTAAAACGAAAGAAACGGAGATGAAAAACTCCAAGTATTTTGACAGTTATGATGGAAATAGTTAGACTCGCGCTTTGGTTTAACAATTTACTGACCTCCCTCCGATTGATTGACCATAAATCACTCAATTTAACTCGTAATTCATTGAAATTAGTTTCATTTCGAAGGAATCGAAGTGTAGTTTAAAACGAAAGAAACGGAGATGAAAAACTCCAAGTATTTTGAGAGTTATGATGGAAATAGTTAGACTCACGCTTTGGTTTAGCAATTTACTGACCTACCTCCGATTGATTGATCATAACTCTCCCAATTTAACTCTTAATTCATTGAAATTAGTTTCATTTCGAAGGAATCGAAGTGTAGTTTAAAACGAAAGAAACGGAGATGAAAAACTCCAAGTATTTTGAGAGTTATTATAGAAATAGTTAGACTCGCGCTTTGGTTTAGCAATTTACTGACCTACCTCCGATTGATTGACCATAAATCACTCAATTTAACTCGTAATTAATTGAAATTAGTTTCATTTCGAAGGAATCGAAGTTTAGTTTAAAACGAAAGAAACGGAGATGAAAAACTCCAAGTATTTTGAGAGTTATGATGGAAATAGTTAGACTCGCGCTTTGGTTTAGCAATTTAATGTCTTACATCCGATTAATTGACCATAACTCTCTCAATTTAACTCTTAAGTCATTAAAATTAGTTTCATTTCGAAGGAATCGAAGTGTAGTTTAAAACGAAAGAAACGGAGATGAAAAACTCCAAGTATTTTGAGAGTTATGATGGAAATAGTTAGACTCGCGCTTTGGTTTAGCAATTTACTGACCTACCTCCGATTGATTGATCATAACTCTCTCAATTTAAGTCGTAATTCATTTAAATTAGTTTCATTTCGAAGGAATCGAAGTGTAGTTTAAAACGAAAGAAACGGAGATGAAAAACTCCAAGTATTTTGAGAGTTATGATGGAAATAGTTAGACTCGCGCTTTGGTTTAGCAATTTACTGACCTCCCTCCGATTGATTGACCATAACTCACTCAATTTAACTCGTAATTCATTGTAATTAGTTTCATTTCTAAGGAATCGAAGTGTATCTTAAAACGAAAGAAACGGAAATGAAAAACTACAAGTATTTTGAGAGTTATGATGGAAATAGTTAGACTCGCGCTTTGGTTTAGCAATTTACTGATCTACCTCCGATTGATTGACCATAACTCTCTCAATTTAACTCTTAACTCATTGAAATTAGTTTCATTTCGAAGGAATCGAAGTGTAGTTTAAAACGAAAGAAACGGAGATGAAAAACTCCAAGTATTTTGAGAGTTATTATGGAAATAGTTAGACTCGCGCTTTGGTTTAGCAATTTACTGACCTACCTCCGATTAATTGACCATAAATCATTCAATTTAACTCGTAATTAATTGAAATTAGTTTCATTTCGAAGGAATCGAAGTTTAGTTTAAAACGAAAGAAACGGAGATGAAAAACTCCAAGTATTTCGAGAGTTATGATGGAAATAGTTAGACTCGCGCTTTGGTTTAGCAATTTACTGACCTACCTCCGATTGATTGACCATAACTCTCTCAATTTAAGTCGTAATTCATTTAAATTAGTTTCATTTCGAAGGAATCGAAGTGTAGTTTAAAACGAAAGAAACGGAGATGAAAAACTCCAAGTATTTTGAGAGTTATGATGGAAATAGTTAGACTCGCGCTTTGGTTTAGCAATTTACTGACCTCCCTCCGATTGATTGACCATAACTCACTCAATTTAACTCGTAATTCATTGTAATTAGTTTCATTTCTAAGGAATCGAAGTGTATCTTAAAACGAAAGAAACGGAGATGAAAAACTACAAGTATTTTGAGAGTTATGATGGAAATAGTTAGACTCGCGCTTTGGTTTAGCAATTTACTGATCTACCTCCGATTGATTGACCATAACTCTCTCAATTTAACTCTTAACTCATTGAAATTAGTTTCATTTCGAAGGAATCGAAGTGTAGTTTAAAACGAAAGAAACGGAGATGAAAAACTCCAAGTATTTTGAGAGTTATGATGGAAATAGTTAGACTCGCGCTTTAGTTTAGCAATTTACTCACCTACCTCCGATTGATTGAACATAACTCTCTCAATTTAACTCGTAATTCATTTAAATTAGTTTCATTTCGAAGGAATCGAAGTGTAGTTTAAAACGAAAGAAACGGAGATGAAAAACTCCAAGTATTTTGAGAGTTATGATGGAAATAGTTAGACTCGCGCTTTGGTTTAACAATTTACTGACCTCCCTCCGACTGATTGACCATAAATCACTCAATTTAACTCGTAATTCATTGAAATTAGTTTCATTTCGAAGGAATCGAAGTGTAGTTTAAAACGAAAGAAACGGAGATGAAAAACTCCAAGTATTTTGAGAGTTATGATGGAAATAGTTAGACTCGCGCTTTGGTTTAGCAATTTACTGACCTACCTCCGATTGATTGATCATAACTCTCTCAATTTAACTCTTAATTCATTGAAATTAGTTTCATTTCGAAGGAATCGAAGTGTAGTTTAAAACGAAAGAAACGGAGATGAAAAACTCCAAGTATTTTGAGAGTTATTATGGAAATAGTTAGACTCGCGCTTTGGTTTAGCAATTTACTGACCTACCTCCGATTAATTGACCATAAATCATTCAATTTAACTCGTAATTAATTGAAATTAGTTTCATTTCGAAGGAATCGAAGTTTAGTTTAAAACGAAAGAAACGGAGATGAAAAACTCCAAGTATTTTGAGAGTTATGATGGAAATAGTTAGACTCGCGCTTTGGTTTAGCAATTTACTGACCTACCTCCGATTGATTGATCATAACTCTCTCAATTTAACTCTTAATTCATTGAAATTAGTTTCATTTCGAAGGAATCGAAGTGTAGTTTAAAACGAAAGAAACGGAGATGAAAAACTCCAAGTATTTTGAGAGTTATGATGGAAATAGTTAGACTCGCGCTTTGGTTTAACAATTTACTGACCTCCCTCCGATTGATTGACCATAAATCACTCAATTTAACTCGTAATTCATTGAAATTAGTTTCATTTCGAAGGAATCGAAGTGTAGTTTAAAACGAAAGAAACGGAGATGAAAAACTCCAAGTATTTTGAGAGTTATGATGGAAATAGTTAGACTCGCGCTTTGGTTTAGCAATTTACTGACCTACCTCCGATTGATTGATCATAACTCTCTCAATTTAACTCTTAATTCATTGAAATTAGTTTCATTTCGAAGGAATCGAAGTGTAGTTTAAAACGAAAGAAACGGAGATGAAAAACTCCAAGTATTTTGAGAGTTATTATGGAAATAGTTAGACTCGCGCTTTGGTTTAGCAATTTACTGACCTACCTCCGATTAATTGACCATAAATCATTCAATTTAACTCGTAATTAATTGAAATTAGTTTCATTTCGAAGGAATCGAAGTTTAGTTTAAAACGAAAGAAACGGAGATGAAAAACTCCAAGTATTTTGAGAGTTATGATGGAAATAGTTAGACTCGCGCTTTGGTTTAGCAATTTACTGACCTACCTCCGATTAATTGACCATAAATCACTCAATTTAACTCGTAATTAATTGAAATTAGTTTCATTTCGAAGGAATCGAAGTGTAGTTTAAAACGTAAGAAACGGAGATGAAAAATTCCAAGTATTTTGAGAGTTAGGATGGAAATAGTTAGACTCGCGCTTTGGTTTAGCAATTTACTGACCTACCTCCGATTGATTGACCATAACTCTCTCAATTTAACTCGTTATTCATTTAAATTAGTTTCATTTCGAAGGAATCGAAGTGTAGTTTAAAACGAAAGAAACGGAGATGAAAAACTCCAAGTATTTTGAGAGTTATGATGGAAATAGTTAGACTCGCGCTTTGGTTTAGCAATTTACTGACCTCCCTCCGATTGATTGACCATAAATCACTCAATTTAACTCGTAATTCATTGAAATTAGTTTCATTTCGAAGGAATCGAAGTATAGTTTAAAACGTAAAAAACGGAGATGAAAAATTCCAAGTATTTTGAGAGTTATGATGGAAATAGTTAGACTCGCGCTTTGGTTTAGCAATTTACTGACCTCCCTCCGATTGATTGACCATAACTCACTCAATTTAACTCTTAACTCATTGAAATTAGTTTCATTTCGAAGGAATCGAAGTGTAGTTTAAAACGAAAGAAACGGAGATGAAAAACTCCAAGTATTTTGACAGTTATGATGGAAATAGTTAGACTCGCGCTTTGGTTTAACAATTTACTGACCTCCCTCCGATTGATTGACCATAAATCACTCAATTTAACTCGTAATTCATTGAAATTAGTTTCATTTCGAAGGAATCGAAGTGTAGTTTAAAACGAAAGAAACGGAGATGAAAAACTCCAAGTATTTTGAGAGTTATGATGGAAATAGTTAGACTCGCGCTTTGGTTTAGCAATTTACTGACCTACCTCCGATTGATTGATCATAACTCTCCCAATTTAACTCTTAATTCATTTAAATTAGTTTCATTTCGAAGGAATCGAAGTGTAGTTTAAAACGAAAGAAACGGAGATGAAAAACTCCAAGTATTTTGAGAGTTATTATGGAAATAGTTAGACTCGCGCTTTGGTTTAGCAATTTACTGACCTACCTCCGATTGATTGACCATAAATCACTCAATTTAACTCGTAATTAATTGAAATTAGTTTCATTTCGAAGGAATCGAAGTTTAGTTTAAAACGAAAGAAACGGAGATGAAAAACTCCAAGTATTTTGAGAGTTATGATGGAAATAGTTAGACTCGCGCTTTGGTTTAGCAATTTAATGTCTTACATCCGATTAATTGACCATAACTCTCTCAATTTAACTCTTAAGTCATTAAAATTAGTTTCATTTCGAAGGAATCGAAGTGTAGTTTAAAACGAAAGAAACGGAGATGAAAAACTCCAAGTATTTTGAGAGTTATGATGGAAATAGTTAGACTCGCGCTTTGGTTTAGCAATTTACTGACCTACCTCCGATTGATTGACCATAACTCTCTCAATTTAAGTCGTAATTCATTTAAATTAGTTTCATTTCGAAGGAATCGAAGTGTAGTTTAAAACGAAAGAAACGGAGATGAAAAACTCCAAGTATTTTGAGAGTTATGATGGAAATAGTTAGACTCGCGCTTTGGTTTAGCAATTTACTGACCTCCCTCCGATTGATTGACCATAACTCTCTCAATTTAAGTCGTAATTCATTTAAATTAGTTTCATTTCGAAGGAATCGAAGTGTAGTTTAAAACGAAAGAAACGGAGATGAAAAACTCCAAGTATTTTGAGAGTTATGATGGAAATAGTTAGACTCGCGCTTTGGTTTAGCAATTTACTGATCTACCTCCGATTGATTGACCATAACTCTCTCAATTTAACTCTTAACTCATTGAAATTAGTTTCATTTCGAAGGAATCGAAGTGTAGTTTAAAACGAAAGAAACGGAGATGAAAAACTCCAAGTATTTTGAGAGTTATGATGGAAATAGTTAGACTCGCGCTTTAGTTTAGCAATTTACTCACCTACCTCCGATTGATTGAACATAACTCTCTCAATTTAACTCGTAATTCATTTAAATTAGTTTCATTTCGAAGGAATCGAAGTGTAGTTTAAAACGAAAGAAACGGAGATGAAAAACTCCAAGTATTTTGAGAGTTATGATGGAAATAGTTAGACTCGCGCTTTGGTTTAGCAATTTACTGATCTACCTCCGATTGATTGACCATAACTCTCTCAATTTAACTCTTAACTCATTGAAATTAGTTTCATTTCGAAGGAATCGAAGTGTAGTTTAAAACGAAAGAAACGGAGATGAAAAACTCCAAGTATTTTGAGAGTTATGATGGAAATAGTTAGACTCGCGCTTTAGTTTAGCAATTTACTCACCTACCTCCGATTGATTGAACATAACTCTCTCAATTTAACTCGTAATTCATTTAAATTAGTTTCATTTCGAAGGAATCGAAGTGTAGTTTAAAACGAAAGAAACGGAGATGAAAAACTCCAAGTATTTTGAGAGTTATGATGGAAATAGTTAGACTCGCGCTTTGGTTTAACAATTTACTGACCTCCCTCCGATTGATTGACCATAAATCACTCAATTTAACTCGTAATTCATTGAAATTAGTTTCATTTCGAAGGAATCGAAGTGTAGTTTAAAACGAAAGAAACGGAGATGAAAAACTCCAAGTATTTTGAGAGTTATGATGGAAATAGTTAGACTCGCGCTTTGGTTTAGCAATTTACTGACCTACCTCCGATTGATTGATCATAACTCTCTCAATTTAACTCTTAATTCATTGAAATTAGTTTCATTTCGAAGGAATCGAAGTGTAGTTTAAAACGAAAGAAACGGAGATGAAAAACTCCAAGTATTTTGAGAGTTATTATGGAAATAGTTAGACTCGCGCTTTGGTTTAGCAATTTACTGACCTACCTCCGATTAATTGACCATAAATCACTCAATTTAACTCGTAATTAATTGTAATTAGTTTCATTTCTAAGGAATCGAAGTGTATCTTAAAACGAAAGAAACGGAGATGAAAAACTACAAGTATTTTGAGAGTTATGATGGAAATAGTTAGACTCGCGCTTTGGTTTAGCAATTTACTGATCTACCTCCGATTGATTGACCATAACTCTCTCAATTTAACTCTTAACTCATTGAAATTAGTTTCATTTCGAAGGAATCGAAGTGTAGTTTAAAACGAAAGAAACGGAGATGAAAAACTCCAAGTATTTTGAGAGTTATGATGGAAATAGTTAGACTCGCGCTTTAGTTTAGCAATTTACTCACCTACCTCCGATTGATTGAACATAACTCTCTCAATTTAACTCGTAATTCATTTAAATTAGTTTCATTTCGAAGGAATCGAAGTGTAGTTTAAAACGAAAGAAACGGAGATGAAAAACTCCAAGTATTTTGAGAGTTATGATGGAAATAGTTAGACTCGCGCTTTGGTTTAACAATTTACTGACCTCCCTCCGACTGATTGACCATAAATCACTCAATTTAACTCGTAATTCATTGAAATTAGTTTCATTTCGAAGGAATCGAAGTGTAGTTTAAAACGAAAGAAACGGAGATGAAAAACTCCAAGTATTTTGAGAGTTATGATGGAAATAGTTAGACTCGCGCTTTGGTTTAGCAATTTACTGACCTACCTCCGATTGATTGATCATAACTCTCTCAATTTAACTCTTAATTCATTGAAATTAGTTTCATTTCGAAGGAATCGAAGTGTAGTTTAAAACGAAAGAAACGGAGATGAAAAACTCCAAGTATTTTGAGAGTTATTATGGAAATAGTTAGACTCGCGCTTTGGTTTAGCAATTTACTGACCTACCTCCGATTAATTGACCATAAATCATTCAATTTAACTCGTAATTAATTGAAATTAGTTTCATTTCGAAGGAATCGAAGTTTAGTTTAAAACGAAAGAAACGGAGATGAAAAACTCCAAGTATTTTGAGAGTTATGATGGAAATAGTTAGACTCGCGCTTTGGTTTAGCAATTTACTGACCTACCTCCGATTGATTGATCATAACTCTCTCAATTTAACTCTTAATTCATTGAAATTAGTTTCATTTCGAAGGAATCGAAGTGTAGTTTAAAACGAAAGAAACGGAGATGAAAAACTCCAAGTATTTTGAGAGTTATGATGGAAATAGTTAGACTCGCGCTTTGGTTTAACAATTTACTGACCTCCCTCCGATTGATTGACCATAAATCACTCAATTTAACTCGTAATTCATTGAAATTAGTTTCATTTCGAAGGAATCGAAGTGTAGTTTAAAACGAAAGAAACGGAGATGAAAAACTCCAAGTATTTTGAGAGTTATGATGGAAATAGTTAGACTCGCGCTTTGGTTTAGCAATTTACTGACCTACCTCCGATTGATTGATCATAACTCTCTCAATTTAACTCTTAATTCATTGAAATTAGTTTCATTTCGAAGGAATCGAAGTGTAGTTTAAAACGAAAGAAACGGAGATGAAAAACTCCAAGTATTTTGAGAGTTATTATGGAAATAGTTAGACTCGCGCTTTGGTTTAGCAATTTACTGACCTACCTCCGATTAATTGACCATAAATCATTCAATTTAACTCGTAATTAATTGAAATTAGTTTCATTTCGAAGGAATCGAAGTTTAGTTTAAAACGAAAGAAACGGAGATGAAAAACTCCAAGTATTTTGAGAGTTATGATGGAAATAGTTAGACTCGCGCTTTGGTTTAGCAATTTACTGACCTACCTCCGATTAATTGACCATAAATCACTCAATTTAACTCGTAATTAATTGAAATTAGTTTCATTTCGAAGGAATCGAAGTGTAGTTTAAAACGTAAGAAACGGAGATGAAAAATTCCAAGTATTTTGAGAGTTAGGATGGAAATAGTTAGACTCGCGCTTTGGTTTAGCAATTTACTGACCTACCTCCGATTGATTGACCATAACTCTCTCAATTTAACTCGTTATTCATTTAAATTAGTTTCATTTCGAAGGAATCGAAGTGTAGTTTAAAACGAAAGAAACGGAGATGAAAAACTCCAAGTATTTTGAGAGTTATGATGGAAATAGTTAGACTCGCGCTTTGGTTTAGCAATTTACTGACCTCCCTCCGATTGATTGACCATAAATCACTCAATTTAACTCGTAATTCATTGAAATTAGTTTCATTTCGAAGGAATCGAAGTATAGTTTAAAACGTAAAAAACGGAGATGAAAAATTCCAAGTATTTTGAGAGTTATGATGGAAATAGTTAGACTCGCGCTTTGGTTTAGCAATTTACTGACCTCCCTCCGATTGATTGACCATAACTCACTCAATTTAACTCTTAACTCATTGAAATTAGTTTCATTTCGAAGGAATCGAAGTGTAGTTTAAAACGAAAGAAACGGAGATGAAAAACTCCAAGTATTTTGACAGTTATGATGGAAATAGTTAGACTCGCGCTTTGGTTTAACAATTTACTGACCTCCCTCCGATTGATTGACCATAAATCACTCAATTTAACTCGTAATTCATTGAAATTAGTTTCATTTCGAAGGAATCGAAGTGTAGTTTAAAACGAAAGAAACGGAGATGAAAAACTCCAAGTATTTTGAGAGTTATGATGGAAATAGTTAGACTCGCGCTTTGGTTTAGCAATTTACTGACCTACCTCCGATTGATTGATCATAACTCTCCCAATTTAACTCTTAATTCATTTAAATTAGTTTCATTTCGAAGGAATCGAAGTGTAGTTTAAAACGAAAGAAACGGAGATGAAAAACTCCAAGTATTTTGAGAGTTATTATGGAAATAGTTAGACTCGCGCTTTGGTTTAGCAATTTACTGACCTACCTCCGATTGATTGACCATAAATCACTCAATTTAACTCGTAATTAATTGAAATTAGTTTCATTTCGAAGGAATCGAAGTTTAGTTTAAAACGAAAGAAACGGAGATGAAAAACTCCAAGTATTTTGAGAGTTATGATGGAAATAGTTAGACTCGCGCTTTGGTTTAGCAATTTAATGTCTTACATCCGATTAATTGACCATAACTCTCTCAATTTAACTCTTAAGTCATTAAAATTAGTTTCATTTCGAAGGAATCGAAGTGTAGTTTAAAACGAAAGAAACGGAGATGAAAAACTCCAAGTATTTTGAGAGTTATGATGGAAATAGTTAGACTCGCGCTTTGGTTTAGCAATTTACTGACCTACCTCCGATTGATTGACCATAACTCTCTCAATTTAAGTCGTAATTCATTTAAATTAGTTTCATTTCGAAGGAATCGAAGTGTAGTTTAAAACGAAAGAAACGGAGATGAAAAACTCCAAGTATTTTGAGAGTTATGATGGAAATAGTTAGACTCGCGCTTTGGTTTAGCAATTTACTGACCTCCCTCCGATTGATTGACCATAACTCTCTCAATTTAAGTCGTAATTCATTTAAATTAGTTTCATTTCGAAGGAATCGAAGTGTAGTTTAAAACGAAAGAAACGGAGATGAAAAACTCCAAGTATTTTGAGAGTTATGATGGAAATAGTTAGACTCGCGCTTTGGTTTAGCAATTTACTGATCTACCTCCGATTGATTGACCATAACTCTCTCAATTTAACTCTTAACTCATTGAAATTAGTTTCATTTCGAAGGAATCGAAGTGTAGTTTAAAACGAAAGAAACGGAGATGAAAAACTCCAAGTATTTTGAGAGTTATGATGGAAATAGTTAGACTCGCGCTTTAGTTTAGCAATTTACTCACCTACCTCCGATTGATTGAACATAACTCTCTCAATTTAACTCGTAATTCATTTAAATTAGTTTCATTTCGAAGGAATCGAAGTGTAGTTTAAAACGAAAGAAACGGAGATGAAAAACTCCAAGTATTTTGAGAGTTATGATGGAAATAGTTAGACTCGCGCTTTGGTTTAGCAATTTACTGATCTACCTCCGATTGATTGACCATAACTCTCTCAATTTAACTCTTAACTCATTGAAATTAGTTTCATTTCGAAGGAATCGAAGTGTAGTTTAAAACGAAAGAAACGGAGATGAAAAACTCCAAGTATTTTGAGAGTTATGATGGAAATAGTTAGACTCGCGCTTTAGTTTAGCAATTTACTCACCTACCTCCGATTGATTGAACATAACTCTCTCAATTTAACTCGTAATTCATTTAAATTAGTTTCATTTCGAAGGAATCGAAGTGTAGTTTAAAACGAAAGAAACGGAGATGAAAAACTCCAAGTATTTTGAGAGTTATGATGGAAATAGTTAGACTCGCGCTTTGGTTTAACAATTTACTGACCTCCCTCCGATTGATTGACCATAAATCACTCAATTTAACTCGTAATTCATTGAAATTAGTTTCATTTCGAAGGAATCGAAGTGTAGTTTAAAACGAAAGAAACGGAGATGAAAAACTCCAAGTATTTTGAGAGTTATGATGGAAATAGTTAGACTCGCGCTTTGGTTTAGCAATTTACTGACCTACCTCCGATTGATTGATCATAACTCTCTCAATTTAACTCTTAATTCATTGAAATTAGTTTCATTTCGAAGGAATCGAAGTGTAGTTTAAAACGAAAGAAACGGAGATGAAAAACTCCAAGTATTTTGAGAGTTATTATGGAAATAGTTAGACTCGCGCTTTGGTTTAGCAATTTACTGACCTACCTCCGATTAATTGACCATAAATCACTCAATTTAACTCGTAATTAATTGTAATTAGTTTCATTTCTAAGGAATCGAAGTGTATCTTAAAACGAAAGAAACGGAGATGAAAAACTACAAGTATTTTGAGAGTTATGATGGAAATAGTTAGACTCGCGCTTTGGTTTAGCAATTTACTGATCTACCTCCGATTGATTGACCATAACTCTCTCAATTTAACTCTTAACTCATTGAAATTAGTTTCATTTCGAAGGAATCGAAGTGTAGTTTAAAACGAAAGAAACGGAGATGAAAAACTCCAAGTATTTTGAGAGTTATGATGGAAATAGTTAGACTCGCGCTTTAGTTTAGCAATTTACTCACCTACCTCCGATTGATTGAACATAACTCTCTCAATTTAACTCGTAATTCATTTAAATTAGTTTCATTTCGAAGGAATCGAAGTGTAGTTTAAAACGAAAGAAACGGAGATGAAAAACTCCAAGTATTTTGAGAGTTATGATGGAAATAGTTAGACTCGCGCTTTGGTTTAACAATTTACTGACCTCCCTCCGACTGATTGACCATAAATCACTCAATTTAACTCGTAATTCATTGAAATTAGTTTCATTTCGAAGGAATCGAAGTGTAGTTTAAAACGAAAGAAACGGAGATGAAAAACTCCAAGTATTTTGAGAGTTATGATGGAAATAGTTAGACTCGCGCTTTGGTTTAGCAATTTACTGACCTACCTACGATTGATTGATCATAACTCTCTCAATTTAACTCTTAATTCATTGAAATTAGTTTCATTTCGAAGGAATCGAAGTGTAGTTTAAAACGAAAGAAACGGAGATGAAAAACTCCAAGTATTTTGAGAGTTATTATGGAAATAGTTAGACTCGCGCTTTGGTTTAGCAATTTACTGACCTACCTCCGATTAATTGACCATAAATCATTCAATTTAACTCGTAATTAATTGAAATTAGTTTCATTTCGAAGGAATCGAAGTTTAGTTTAAAACGAAAGAAACGGAGATGAAAAACTCCAAGTATTTTGAGAGTTATGATGGAAATAGTTAGACTCGCGCTTTGGTTTAGCAATTTACTGACCTACCTCCGATTGATTGATCATAACTCTCTCAATTTAACTCTTAATTCATTGAAATTAGTTTCATTTCGAAGGAATCGAAGTGTAGTTTAAAACGAAAGAAACGGAGATGAAAAACTCCAAGTATTTTGAGAGTTATGATGGAAATAGTTAGACTCGCGCTTTGGTTTAACAATTTACTGACCTCCCTCCGATTGATTGACCATAAATCACTCAATTTAACTCGTAATTCATTTAAATTAGTTTCATTTCGAAGGAATCGAAGTGTAGTTTAAAACGAAAGAAACGGAGATGAAAAACTCCAAGTATTTTGAGAGTTATGATGGAAATAGTTAGACTCGCGCTTTGGTTTAACAATTTACTGACCTCCCTCCGACTGATTGACCATAAATCACTCAATTTAACTCGTAATTCATTGAAATTAGTTTCATTTCGAAGGAATCGAAGTGTAGTTTAAAACGAAAGAAACGGAGATGAAAAACTCCAAGTATTTTGAGAGTTATGATGGAAATAGTTAGACTCGCGCTTTGGTTTAGCAATTTACTGACCTACCTCCGATTGATTGATCATAACTCTCCCAATTTAACTCTTAATTCATTTAAATTAGTTTCATTTCGAAGGAATCGAAGTGTAGTTTAAAACGAAAGAAACGGAGATGAAAAACTCCAAGTATTTTGAGAGTTATTATGGAAATAGTTAGACTCGCGCTTTGGTTTAGCAATTTACTGACCTACCTCCGATTGATTGACCATAAATCACTCAATTTAACTCGTAATTAATTGAAATTAGTTTCATTTCGAAGGAATCGAAGTTTAGTTTAAAACGAAAGAAACGGAGATGAAAAACTCCAAGTATTTTGAGAGTTATGATGGAAATAGTTAGACTCGCGCTTTGGTTTAGCAATTTAATGTCTTACATCCGATTAATTGACCATAACTCTCTCAATTTAACTCTTAAGTCATTAAAATTAGTTTCATTTCGAAGGAATCGAAGTGTAGTTTAAAACGAAAGAAACGGAGATGAAAAACTCCAAGTATTTTGAGAGTTATGATGGCAATAGTTAGACTCGCGCTTTGGTTTAGCAATTTACTGACCTACCTCCGATTGATTGACCATAACTCTCTCAATTTAAGTCGTAATTCATTTAAATTAGTTTCATTTCGAAGGAATCGAAGTGTAGTTTAAAACGAAAGAAACGGAGATGAAAAACTCCAAGTATTTTGAGAGTTATGATGGAAATAGTTAGACTCGCGCTTTGGTTTAGCAATTTACTGACCTCCCTCCGATTGATTGACCATAACTCACTCAATTTAACTCGTAATTCATTGTAATTAGTTTCATTTCTAAGGAATCGAAGTGTATCTTAAAACGAAAGAAACGGAGATGAAAAACTACAAGTATTTTGAGAGTTATGATGGAAATAGTTAGACTCGCGCTTTGGTTTAGCAATTTACTGATCTACCTCCGATTGATTGACCATAACTCTCTCAATTTAACTCTTAACTCATTGAAATTAGTTTCATTTCGAAGGAATCGAAGTGTAGTTTAAAACGAAAGAAACGGAGATGAAAAACTCCAAGTATTTTGAGAGTTATGATGGAAATAGTTAGACTCGCGCTTTGGTTTAGCAATTTACTAACCTCCCTCCGATTAATTGACCATAAATCACTAAATTTAACTCGTAATTCATTGAAATTAGTTTCATTTCGAAGGAATCGAAGTGTAGTTTAAAACGAAAGAAACGGAGATGAAAAACTCCAAGTATTTTGAGAGTTATGATGGAAATAGTTAGACTCGCGCTTTGGTTTAGCAATTTACTGACCTACCTCCGATTGATTGATCATAACTCTCCCAATTTAACTCTTAATTCATTGAAATTAGTTTCATTTCGAAGGAATCGAAGTGTAGTTTAAAACGAAAGAAACGGAGATGAAAAACTCCAAGTATTTTGAGAGTTATTATGGAAATAGTTAGACTCGCGCTTTGGTTTAGCAATTTACTGACCTACCTCCGATTGATTGACCATAAATCACTCAATTTAACTCGTAATTAATTGAAATTAGTTTCATTTCGAAGGAATCGAAGTTTAGTTTAAAACGAAAGAAACGGAGATGAAAAACTCCAAGTATTTTGAGAGTTATGATGGAAATAGTTGGACTCGCGCTTTGGTTTAGCAATTTAATGTCTTACATCCGATTAATTGACCATAACTCTCTCAATTTAACTCTTAAGTCATTAAAATTAGTTTCATTTCGAAGGAATCGAAGTGTAGTTTAAAACGAAAGAAACGGAGATGAAAAACTCCAAGTATTTTGAGAGTTATGATGGAAATAGTTAGACTCGCGCTTTGGTTTAGCAATTTACTGACCTACCTCCGATTGATTGACCATAACTCACTCAATTTAACTCGTAATTCATTGTAATTAGTTTCATTTCTAAGGAATCGAAGTGTATCTTAAAACGAAAGAAACGGAGATGAAAAACTACAAGTATTTTGAGAGTTATGATGGAAATAGTTAGACTCGCGCTTTGGTTTAGCAATTTACTGATCTACCTCCGATTGATTGACCATAACTCTCTCAATTTAACTCTTAACTCATTGAAATTAGTTTCATTTCGAAGGAATCGAAGTGTAGTTTAAAACGAAAGAAACGGAGATGAAAAACTCCAAGTATTTTGAGAGTTATGATGGAAATAGTTAGACTCGCGCTTTAGTTTAGCAATTTACTCACCTACCTCCGATTGATTGAACATAACTCTCTCAATTTAACTCGTAATTCATTTAAATTAGTTTCATTTCGAAGGAATCGAAGTGTAGTTTAAAACGAAAGAAACGGAGATGAAAAACTCCAAGTATTTTGAGAGTTATGATGGAAATAGTTAGACTCGCGCTTTGGTTTAGCAATTTACTAACCTCCCTCCGATTAATTGACCATAAATCACTAAATTTAACTCGTAATTCATTGAAATTAGTTTCATTTCGAAGGAATCGAAGTGTAGTTTAAAACGAAAGAAACGGAGATGAAAAACTCCAAGTATTTTGAGAGTTATGATGGAAATAGTTAGACTCGCGCTTTGGTTTAGCAATTTATTGACCTACCTCCGATTGATTGATCATAACTCTCCCAATTTAACTCTTAATTCATTGAAATTAGTTTTATTTCGAAGGAATCGAAGTGTAGTTTAAAACGAAAGAAACGGAGATGAAAAACTCCAAGTATTTTGAGAGTTATTATGGAAATAGTTAGACTCGCGCTTTGGTTTAGCAATTTACTGACCTACCTCCGATTGATTGACCATAAATCACTCAATTTAACTCGTAATTAATTGAAATTAGTTTCATTTCGAAGGAATCGAAGTTTAGTTTAAAACGAAAGAAACGGAGATGAAAAACTCCAAGTATTTTGAGAGTTATGATGGAAATAGTTGGACTCGC
Organism: Tasmannia lanceolata; assembly: GCF_043159265.1. Taxonomy (NCBI): domain Eukaryota; kingdom Viridiplantae; phylum Streptophyta; class Magnoliopsida; order Canellales; family Winteraceae; genus Tasmannia; species Tasmannia lanceolata. Next base: position 6,791,376 of record NW_027518721.1, read on the forward strand.
GCTTTGGTTTAGCAATTTAATGTCTTACATCCGATTAATTGACCATAACTCTCTCAATTTAACTCTTAAGTCATTAAAATTAGTTTCATTTCGAAGGAATCGAAGTGTAGTTTAAAACGAAAGAAACGGAGATGAAAAACTCCAAGTATTTTGAGAGTTATGATGGAAATAGTTAGACTCGCGCTTTGGTTTAGCAATTTACTGACCTACCTCCGATTGATTGACCATAACTCACTCTATTTAACTCGTAATTCATTGTAATTAGTTTCATTTCTAAGGAATCGAAGTGTATCTTAAAACGAAAGAAACGGAGATGAAAAACTACAAGTATTTTGAGAGTTATGATGGAAATAGTTAGACTCGCGCTTTGGTTTAGCAATTTACTGATCTACCTCCGATTGATTGACCATAACTCTCTCAATTTAACTCTTAACTCATTGAAATTAGTTTCATTTCGAAGGAATCGAAGTGTAGTTTAAAACGAAAGAAACGGAGATGAAAAACTCCAAGTATTTTGAGAGTTATGATGGAAATAGTTAGACTCGCGCTTTAGTTTAGCAATTTACTCACCTACCTCCGAGTGATTGAACATAACTCTCTCAATTTAACTCGTAATTCATTTAAATTAGTTTCATTTCGAAGGAATCGAAGTGTAGTTTAAAACGAAAGAAACGGAGATGAAAAACTCCAAGTATTTTGAGAGTTATGATGGAAATAGTTTGACTCGCGCTTTGGTTTAGCAATTTACTAACCTCCCTCCGATTAATTGACCATAAATCACTAAATTTAACTCGTAATTCATTGAAATTAGTTTCATTTCGAAGGAATCGAAGTGTAGTTTAAAACGAAAGAAACGGAGATGAAAAACTCCAAGTATTTTGAGAGTTATGATGGAAATAGTTAGACTCGCGCTTTGGTTTAGCAATTTACTGACCTACCTCCGATTGATTGATCATAACTCTCCCAATTTAACTCTTAATTCATTGAAATTAGTTTCATTTCGAAGGAATCGAAGTGTAGTTTAAAACGAAAGAAACGGAGATGAAAAACTCCAAGTATTTTGAGAGTTATTATGGAAATAGTTAGACTCGCGCTTTGGTTTAGCAATTTACTGACCTACCTCCGATTGATTGACCATAAATCACTCAATTTAACTCGTAATTAATTGAAATTAGTTTCATTTCGAAGGAATCGAAGTTTAGTTTAAAACGAAAGAAACGGAGATGAAAAACTCCAAGTATTTTGAGAGTTATGATGGAAATAGTTAGACTCGCGCTTTGGTTTAGCAATTTAATGTCTTACATCCGATTAATTGACCATAACTCTCTCAATTTAACTCTTAAGTCATTAAAATTAGTTTCATTTCGAAGGAATCGAAGTGTAGTTTAAAACGAAAGAAACGGAGATGAAAAACTCCAAGTATTTTGAGAGTTATGATGGAAATAGTTAGACTCGCGCTTTGGTTTAGCAATTTACTGACCTACCTCCGATTGATTGACCATAACTCTCTCAATTTAAGTCGTAATTCATTTAAATTAGTTTCATTTCGAAGGAATCGAAGTGTAGTTTAAAACGAAAGAAACGGAGATGAAAAACTCCAAGTATTTTGAGAGTTATGATGGAAATAGTTAGACTCGCGCTTTGGTTTAGCAATTTACTGACCTCCCTCCGATTGATTGACCATAACTCACTCAATTTAACTCGTAATTCATTGTAATTAGTTTCATTTCTAAGGAATCGAAGTGTATCTTAAAACGAAAGAAACGGAGATGAAAAACTACAAGTATTTTGAGAGTTATGATGGAAATAGTTAGACTCGCGCTTTGGTTTATCAATTTACTGATCTACCTCCGATTGATTGACCATAACTCTCTCAATTTAACTCTTAACTCATTGAAATTAGTTTCATTTCGAAGGAATCGAAGTGTAGTTTAAAACGAAAGAAACGGAGATGAAAAACTCCAAGTATTTTGAGAGTTATGATGGAAATAGTTAGACTCGCGCTTTAGTTTAGCAATTTACTCACCTACCTCCGATTGATTGAACATAACTCTCTCAATTTAACTCGTAATTCATTTAAATTAGTTTCATTTCGAAGGAATCGAAGTGTAGTTTAAAACGAAAGAAACGGAGATGAAAAACTCCAAGTATTTTGAGAGTTATGATGGAAATAGTTAGACTCGCGCTTTGGTTTAGCAATTTACTAACCTCCCTCCGATTAATTGACCATAAATCACTAAATTTAACTCGTAATTCATTGAAATTAATTTCTTTTCGAAGGAATCGAAGTGTAGTTTAAAACGAAAGAAACGGAGATGAAAAACTCCAAGTATTTTGAGAGTTATGATGGAAATAGTTAGACTCGCGCTTTGGTTTAGCAATTTACTGACTTACCTCCGATTGATTGACCATAACTCTCTCAATTTAACTCTTAATTCATTGAAATTAGTTTCATTTCGAAGGAATCGAAGTGTAGTTTAAAACGAAAGAAACGGAGATGAAAAACTACAAGTATTTTGAGAGTTATGATAGAAATAGATAGACTCGCGCTTTGGTTTAGCAATTTATTGACCTACCTCCGATTGATTGACCATAACTTTCTCAATTTAACTCTTAACTCATTGAAATTAGTTTCATTTCGAAGGAATCGAAGTGTAGTTTAAAACGAAAGAAACGGAGATGAAAAACTCCAAGTATTTTGAGAGTTATGATGGAAATAGTTAGACTCGCGCTTTGGTTTAGCAATTTACTGACCTACCTCCGATTGATTGACCATAACTCTCTCAATTTAAGTCGTAATTCATTTAAATTAGTTTCATTTCGAAGGAATCGAAGTGTAGTTTAAAACGAAAGAAACGGAGATGAAAAACTCCAAGTATTTTGAGAGTTATGATGGAAATAGTTAGACTCGCGCTTTGGTTTAGCAATTTACTGACCTCCCTCCGATTGATTGACCATAACTCACTAAATTTAACTCGTAATTCATTGTAATTAGTTTCATTTCTAATGAATCGAAGTGTATCTTAAAACGAAAGAAACGGAGATGAAAAACTACAAGTATTTTGAGAGTTATGATGGAAATAGTTAGACTCGCGCTTTAGTTTAGCAATTTACTGATCTACCTCCGATTGATTGACCATAACTCTCTCAATTTAACTCTTAACTCATTGAAATTAGTTTCATTTCGAAGGAATCGAAGTGTAGTTTAAAACGAAAAAAACGGAGATGAAAAACTCCAAGTATTTTGAGAGTTATGATGGAAATAGTTAGACTCGCGCTTTGGTTTAGCAATTTACTGACCTCCCTCCGATTGATTGACCATAAATCACTCAATTTAACTCGTAATTCTTTGAAATTAGTTTCATTTCGAAGGAATCGAAGTGTAGTTTAAAACGTAAGAAACGGAGATGAAAAATTCCAAGTATTTTGAGAGTTATGATGGAAATAGTTAGACTCGCGCTTTGGTTTAGCAATTTACTGACCTACCTCCGATTGATTGACCATAACTCTCTCAATTTAACTCTTAACTCATTGAAATTAGTTTCATTTCGAAGGAATCGAAGAGTAGTTTAAAACGAAAGAAACGGAGATGAAAAACTCCAAGTATTTTGAGAGTTATGATGGAAATAGTTAGACTCGCGCTTTAGTTTAGCAATTTACTGACCTACCTCCGATTGATTGACCATAACTCTCTCAATTTAACTCGTAATTTATTTAAATTAGTTTCATTTCGAAGGAATCGAAGTGTAGTTTAAAACGAAAGAAACGGAGATGAAAAACTCCAAGTATTTTGAGAGTTATGATGGAAATAGTTAGACTCGCACTTTGGTTTAGCAATTTACTGACCTCCCTCCGATTGATTGACCATAACTCACTCAATTTAACTCGTAATTCATTGAAATTAGTTTCATTTCGAAGGAATCGAAGTGTAGTCTAAAACGAAAGAAACGGAGATGAAAAACTCCAAGTATTTTGAGAGTTATGATGGAAATAGTTAGACTCGCGCTTTGGTTTAGCAATTTACTGACTTACCTCCGATTGATTGACCATAACTCTCTCAATTTAACTCTTAATTCATTGAAATTAGTTTCATTTCGAAGGAATCGAAGTGTAGTTTAAAATCAAAGAAACGGAGATGAAAAACTACAAGTATTTTGAGAGTTATGATGGAAATAGTTAGACTCGCGCTTTGGTTTAGCAATTTATTGACCTACCTCCGATTGATTGACAATAACTTTCTCAATTTAACTCTTAACTCATTGAAATTAGTTTCATTTCGAAGGAATCGAAGTGTAGTTTAAAACGAAAGAAACGGAGATGAAAAACTCTAAGTATTTTGAGAGTTATGATGGAAATAGTTAGACTCGCGCTTTGGTTTAACAATTTACTGACCTCCCTCCGATTGATTGACCATAAATCACTCAATTTAACTCGTAATTCATTGAAATTAGTTTAATTTCAAAGGAATCGAAGTGTAGTTTAAAACGAAAGAAACGGAGATGAAAAACTCCAAGTATTTTGAGAGTTATGATGGAAATAGTTAGACTCGCGCTTTGGTTTAGCAATTTACTGACCTACCTCCGATTGATTGACCATAACTCTCTCAATTTAACTCTTAATTCATTGAAATTAGTTTCATTTCGAAGGAATCGAAGTGTGGTTTAAAACGAAAGAAACGGAGATGAAAAACTACAAGTATTTTGAGAGTTATGATCGAAATAGTTAGACTCGCGCTTTGGTTTAGCAATTTATTGACTTACCTCCGATTGATTGACCATAACTCTCTCAATTTAACTCTTAATTCATTGAAATTAGTTACATTTCGAAGGAATCGAAGTGTAGTTTAAAACGAAAGAAACGGAGATGAAAAACTCCAAGTATTTTGAGGGTTATGATGGAAATAGTTAGACTCGCGCTTTGGTTTAGCAATTTACTGACCTACCTCCGATTGATTGACCATAACTCTCTCAATTTAACTCTTAATTCATTGAAATTAGTTTCATTTCGAAGGAATCAAAGTGTAGTTTGAAACGAAACAAACGGAGATGAAAAACTCCAAGTATTTTGACAGTTATGATGGAAATAGTTAGACTCGCGCTTTGGTTTAGCAATTTATTGACCTACCTCCGATTGATTAACTATAATTTTCTCAATTTAACTCTTAACTCATTGAAATTAGTTTCATTTCGAAGGAATCGAAGTGTAGTTTAAAACGAAAGAAACGGAGATGAAAAACTCCAAGTATTTTGACAGTTATGATGGAAATAGTTAGACTCGCGCTTTGGTTTAACAATTTACTGACCTCCCTCCGATTGATTGACCATAAATCACTCAATTTAACTCGTAATTCATTGAAATTAGTTTCATTTCGAAGGAATCGAAGTGTAGTTTAAAACGAAAGAAACGGAGATGAAAAACTCCAAGTATTTTGAGAGTTATGATGGAAATAGTTAGACTCGCGCTTTGGTTTAGCAATTTACTGACCTACCTCCGATTGATTGATCATAACTCTCCCAATTTAACTCTTAATTCATTGAAATTAGTTTCATTTCGAAGGAATCGAAGTGTAGTTTAAAACGAAAGAAACGGAGATGAAAAACTCCAAGTATTTTGAGAGTTATTATGGAAATAGTTAGACTCGCGCTTTGGTTTAGCAATTTACTGACCTACCTCCGATTGATTGACCATAAATCACTCAATTTAACTCGTAATTAATTGAAATTAGTTTCATTTCGAAGGAATCGAAGTTTAGTTTAAAACGAAAGAAACGGAGATGAAAAACTCCAAGTATTTTGAGAGTTATGATGGAAATAGTTAGACTCGCGCTTTGGTTTAGCAATTTAATGTCTTACATCCGATTAATTGACCATAACTCTCTCAATTTAACTCTTAAGTCATTAAAATTAGTTTCATTTCGAAGGAATCGAAGTGTAGTTTAAAACGAAAGAAACGGAGATGAAAAACTCCAAGTATTTTGAGAGTTATGATGGAAATAGTTAGACTCGCGCTTTGGTTTAGCAATTTAATGTCTTACATCCGATTAATTGACCATAACTCTCTCAATTTAACTCTTAAGTCATTAAAATTAGTTTCATTTCGAAGGAATCGAAGTGTAGTTTAAAACGAAAGAAACGGAGATGAAAAACTCCAAGTATTTTGAGAGTTATGATGGAAATAGTTAGACTCGCGCTTTGGTTTATCAATTTACTGACCGACCTCCGATTGATTGACCATAACTCTCTCAATTTAACTCTTAACTCATTGAAATTAGTTTCATTTCGAAGGAATCGAACTTTAGTTTAAAACGAAAGAAACGAAGATGAAAAACTCCAAGTATTTTGAGAGTTATGATGGAAATAGTTAGACTCGCGCTTTAGTTTAGCAATTTACTGACCTACCTCCGATTGATTGAACATAACTCTCTCAATTTAACTCGTAATTCATTTAAATTAGTTTCATTTCGAAGGAATCGAAGTGTAGTTTAAAACGAAAGAAACGGAGATGAAAAACTCCAAGTATTTTGAGAGTTATGATGGAAATAGTTAGACTCGCGCTTTGGTTTAGCAATTTACTAACCTCCCTCCGATTAATTGACCATAAATCACTAAATTTAACTCGTAATTCATTGAAATTAATTTCATTTCGAAGGAATCGAAGTGTAGTTTAAAACGAAAGAAACGGAGATGAAAAACTCCAAGTATTTTGAGAGTTATGATGGAAATAGTTAGACTCGCGCTTTAGTTTAGCAATTTACTCACCTACCTCCGATTGATTGAACATAACTCTCTCAATTTAACTCGTAATTCATTTAAATTAGTTTCATTTCGAAGGAATCGAAGTGTAGTTTAAAACGAAAGAAACGGAGATGAAAAACTCCAAGTATTTTGAGAGTTATGATGGAAATAGTTAGACTCGCGCTTTGGTTTAGCAATTTACTAACCTCCCTCCGATTAATTGACCATAAATCACTAAATTTAACTCGTAATTCATTGAAATTAATTTCATTTCGAAGGAATCGAAGTGTAGTTTAAAACGAAAGAAACGGAGATGAAAAACTCCAAGTATTTTGAGAGTTATGATGGAAATAGTTAGACTCGCGCTTTGGTTTAGCAATTTACTGACTTACCTCCGATTGATTGACCATAACTCTCTCAATTTAACTCTTAATTCATTGAAATTAGTTTCATTTCGAAGGAATCGAAGTGTAGTTTAAAACGAAAGAAACGGAGATGAAAAACTCCAAGTATTTTGACAGTTATGATGGAAATAGTTAGACTCGCGCTTTGGTTTAACAATTTACTGACCTCCCTCCGATTGATTGACCATAAATCACTCAATTTATCTCGTAATTCATTGAAATTAGTTTCATTTCGAAGGAATCGAAGTGTAGTTTAAAACGAAAGAAACGGAGATGAAAAACTCCAAGTATTTTGAGAGTTATGATGGAAATAGTTAGACTCGCGCTTTGGTTTAGCAATTTACTGACCTACCTCCGATTGATTGATCATAACTCTCCCAATTTAACTCTTAATTCATTTAAATTAGTTTCATTTCGAAGGAATCGAAGTGTAGTTTAAAACGAAAGAAACGGAGATGAAAAACTCCAAGTATTTTGAGAGTTATTATGGAAATAGTTAGACTCGCGCTTTGGTTTAGCAATTTACTGACCTACCTCCGATTGATTGACCATAAATCACTAAATTTAACTCGTAATTAATTGAAATTAGTTTCATTTCGAAGGAATCGAAGTTTAGTTTAAAACGAAAGAAACGGAGATGAAAAACTCCAAGTATTTTGAGAGTTATGATGGAAATAGTTAGACTCGCGCTTTGGTTTAGCAATTTATTGTCTTACATCCGATTAATTGACCATAACTCTCTCAATTTAACTCTTAAGTCATTAAAATTAGTTTCATTTCGAAGGAATCGAAGTGTAGTTTAAAACGAAAGAAACGGAGATGAAAAACTCCAAGTATTTTGAGAGTTATGATGGAAATAGTTAGACTCGCGCTTTGGTTTAGCAATTTACTGACCTACCTCCGATTGATTGACCATAACTCTCTCAATTTAAGTCGTAATTCATTTAAATTTGTTTCATTTCGAAGGAATCGAAGTGTAGTTTAAAACGAAAGAAACGGAGATGAAAAACTCCAAGTATTTTGAGAGTTATGATGGAAATAGTTAGACTCGCACTTTGGTTTAGCAATTTACTGACCTCCCTCCGATTGATTGACCATAACTCACTCAATTTAACTCGTAATTCATTGTAATTAGTTTCATTTCTAAGGAATCGAAGTGTATCTTAAAACGAAAGAAACGGAGATGAAAAACTACAAGTATTTTGAGAGTTATGATGGAAATAGTTAGACTCGCGCTTTGGTTTAGCAATTTACTGATCTACCTCCGATTGATTGACCATAACTCTCTCAATTTAACTCTTAACTCATTGAAATTAGTTTCATTTCGAAGGAATCGAAGTGTAGTTTAAAACGAAAGAAACGGAGATGAAAAACTCCAAGTATTTTGAGAGTTATGATGGAAATAGTTAGACTCGCGCTTTAGTTTAGCAATTTACTCACCTACCTCCGATTGATTGAACATAACTCTCTCAATTTAACTCGTAATTCATTTAAATTAGTTTCATTTCGAAGGAATCGAAGTGTAGTTTAAAACGAAAGAAACGGAGATGAAAAACTCCAAGTATTTTGAGAGTTATGATGGAAATAGTTAGACTCGCGCTTTGGTTTAGCAATTTACTAACCTCCCTCCGATTAATTGACCATAAATCACTAAATTTAACTCGTAATTCATTGAAATTAATTTCATTTCGAAGGAATCGAAGTGTAGTTTAAAACGAAAGAAACGGAGATGAAAAACTCCAAGTATTTTGAGAGTTATGATGGAAATAGTTAGACTCGCGCTTTGGTTTAGCAATTTAATGACTTACCTCCGATTGATTGACCATAACTCTCTCAATTTAACTCTTAATTCATTGAAATTAGTTTCATTTCGAAGGAATCGAAGTGTAGTTTAAAACGAAAGAAACGGAGATGAAAAACTACAAGTATTTTGAGAGTTATGATAGAAATAGATAGACTCGCGCTTTGGTTTAGCAATTTATTGACCTACCTCCGATTGATTGACCATAACTTTCTCAATTTACCTCTTAACTCATTGAAATTAGTTTCATTTCGAAGGAATCGAAGTGTAGTTTAAAACGAAAGAAACGGAGATGAAAAACTCCAAGTATTTTGAGAGTTATGATGGAAATAGTTAGACTCGCGCTTTGGTTTAACAATTTACTGACCTCCCTCCGATTGATTGACCATAAATCACTCAATTTAACTCGTAATTCATTGAAATTAGTTTCATTTCGAAGGAATCGAAGTGTAGTTTAAAACGAAAGAAACGGAGATGAAAAACTCCAAGTATTTTGAGAGTTATGATGGAAATAGTTAGACTCGCGCTTTGGTTTAGCAATTTACTGACCTACCTCCGATTGATTGATCATAACTCTCTCAATTTAACTCTTAATTCATTGAAATTAGTTTCATTTCGAAGGAATCGAAGTGTAGTTTAAAACGAAAGAAACGGAGATGAAAAACTCCAAGTATTTTGAGAGTTATTATGGAAATAGTTAGACTCGCGCTTTGGTTTAGCAATTTACTGACCTACCTCCGATTAATTGACCATAAATCATTCAATTTAACTCGTAATTAATTGAAATTAGTTTCATTTCGAAGGAATCGAAGTTTAGTTTAAAACGAAAGAAACGGAGATGAAAAACTCCAAGTATTTTGAGAGTTATGATGGAAATAGTTAGACTCGCGCTTTGGTTTAGCAATTTACTGACCTACCTCCGATTAATTGACCATAAATCACTCAATTTAACTCGTAATTAATTGAAATTAGTTTCATTTCGAAGGAATCGAAGTGTAGTTTAAAACGTAAGAAACGGAGATGAAAAATTCCAAGTATTTTGAGAGTTATGATGGAAATAGTTAGACTCGCGCTTTGGTTTAGCAATTTACTGACCTACCTTCGATTGATTGACCATAACTCTCTCAATTTAACTCTTAATTCATTGAAATTAGTTTCATTTCGAAGGAATCGAAGTGTAGTTTAAAACGAAAGAAACGGAGATGAAAAACTACAAGTATTTTGAGAGTTATGATAGAAATAGATAGACTCGCGCTTTGGTTTAACAATTTACTGACCTACCTCCGATTGATTGACCATAACTTTCTCAATTTAACTCTTAACTCATTGAAATTAGTTTCATTTCGAAGGAATCGAAGTGTAGTTTAAAACGAAAGAAACGGAGATGAAAAACTCCAAGTATTTTGAGAGTTATGATGGAAATAGTTAGACTCGCGCTTTGGTTTAGCAATTTACTGACCTCCCTCCGATTGATTGACCATAAATCACTCAATTTAACTCGTAATTCATTGAAATTAGTTTCATTTCGAAGGAATCGAAGTATAGTTTAAAACGTAAAAAACGGAGATGAAAAATTCCAAGTATTTTGAGAGTTATGATGGAAATAGTTAGACTCGCGCTTTGGTTTAGCAATTTACTGACCTCCCTCCGATTGATTGACCATAACTCACTCAATTTAACTCTTAACTCATTGAAATTAGTTTCATTTCGAAGGAATCGAAGTGTAGTTTAAAACGAAAGAAACGGAGATGAAAAACTCCAAGTATTTTGACAGTTATGATGGAAATAGTTAGACTCGCGCTTTGGTTTAACAATTTACTGACCTCCCTCCGATTGATTGACCATAAATCACTCAATTTAACTCGTAATTCATTGAAATTAGTTTCATTTCGAAGGAATCGAAGTGTAGTTTAAAACGAAAGAAACGGAGATGAAAAACTCCAAGTATTTTGAGAGTTATGATGGAAATAGTTAGACTCACGCTTTGGTTTAGCAATTTACTGACCTACCTCCGATTGATTGATCATAACTCTCCCAATTTAACTCTTAATTCATTGAAATTAGTTTCATTTCGAAGGAATCGAAGTGTAGTTTAAAACGAAAGAAACGGAGATGAAAAACTCCAAGTATTTTGAGAGTTATTATAGAAATAGTTAGACTCGCGCTTTGGTTTAGCAATTTACTGACCTACCTCCGATTGATTGACCATAAATCACTCAATTTAACTCGTAATTAATTGAAATTAGTTTCATTTCGAAGGAATCGAAGTTTAGTTTAAAACGAAAGAAACGGAGATGAAAAACTCCAAGTATTTTGAGAGTTATGATGGAAATAGTTAGACTCGCGCTTTGGTTTAGCAATTTAATGTCTTACATCCGATTAATTGACCATAACTCTCTCAATTTAACTCTTAAGTCATTAAAATTAGTTTCATTTCGAAGGAATCGAAGTGTAGTTTAAAACGAAAGAAACGGAGATGAAAAACTCCAAGTATTTTGAGAGTTATGATGGAAATAGTTAGACTCGCGCTTTGGTTTAGCAATTTACTGACCTACCTCCGATTGATTGATCATAACTCTCTCAATTTAAGTCGTAATTCATTTAAATTAGTTTCATTTCGAAGGAATCGAAGTGTAGTTTAAAACGAAAGAAACGGAGATGAAAAACTCCAAGTATTTTGAGAGTTATGATGGAAATAGTTAGACTCGCGCTTTGGTTTAGCAATTTACTGACCTCCCTCCGATTGATTGACCATAACTCACTCAATTTAACTCGTAATTCATTGTAATTAGTTTCATTTCTAAGGAATCGAAGTGTATCTTAAAACGAAAGAAACGGAAATGAAAAACTACAAGTATTTTGAGAGTTATGATGGAAATAGTTAGACTCGCGCTTTGGTTTAGCAATTTACTGATCTACCTCCGATTGATTGACCATAACTCTCTCAATTTAACTCTTAACTCATTGAAATTAGTTTCATTTCGAAGGAATCGAAGTGTAGTTTAAAACGAAAGAAACGGAGATGAAAAACTCCAAGTATTTTGAGAGTTATTATGGAAATAGTTAGACTCGCGCTTTGGTTTAGCAATTTACTGACCTACCTCCGATTAATTGACCATAAATCATTCAATTTAACTCGTAATTAATTGAAATTAGTTTCATTTCGAAGGAATCGAAGTTTAGTTTAAAACGAAAGAAACGGAGATGAAAAACTCCAAGTATTTCGAGAGTTATGATGGAAATAGTTAGACTCGCGCTTTGGTTTAGCAATTTACTGACCTACCTCCGATTGATTGACCATAACTCTCTCAATTTAAGTCGTAATTCATTTAAATTAGTTTCATTTCGAAGGAATCGAAGTGTAGTTTAAAACGAAAGAAACGGAGATGAAAAACTCCAAGTATTTTGAGAGTTATGATGGAAATAGTTAGACTCGCGCTTTGGTTTAGCAATTTACTGACCTCCCTCCGATTGATTGACCATAACTCACTCAATTTAACTCGTAATTCATTGTAATTAGTTTCATTTCTAAGGAATCGAAGTGTATCTTAAAACGAAAGAAACGGAGATGAAAAACTACAAGTATTTTGAGAGTTATGATGGAAATAGTTAGACTCGCGCTTTGGTTTAGCAATTTACTGATCTACCTCCGATTGATTGACCATAACTCTCTCAATTTAACTCTTAACTCATTGAAATTAGTTTCATTTCGAAGGAATCGAAGTGTAGTTTAAAACGAAAGAAACGGAGATGAAAAACTCCAAGTATTTTGAGAGTTATGATGGAAATAGTTAGACTCGCGCTTTAGTTTAGCAATTTACTCACCTACCTCCGATTGATTGAACATAACTCTCTCAATTTAACTCGTAATTCATTTAAATTAGTTTCATTTCGAAGGAATCGAAGTGTAGTTTAAAACGAAAGAAACGGAGATGAAAAACTCCAAGTATTTTGAGAGTTATGATGGAAATAGTTAGACTCGCGCTTTGGTTTAACAATTTACTGACCTCCCTCCGACTGATTGACCATAAATCACTCAATTTAACTCGTAATTCATTGAAATTAGTTTCATTTCGAAGGAATCGAAGTGTAGTTTAAAACGAAAGAAACGGAGATGAAAAACTCCAAGTATTTTGAGAGTTATGATGGAAATAGTTAGACTCGCGCTTTGGTTTAGCAATTTACTGACCTACCTCCGATTGATTGATCATAACTCTCTCAATTTAACTCTTAATTCATTGAAATTAGTTTCATTTCGAAGGAATCGAAGTGTAGTTTAAAACGAAAGAAACGGAGATGAAAAACTCCAAGTATTTTGAGAGTTATTATGGAAATAGTTAGACTCGCGCTTTGGTTTAGCAATTTACTGACCTACCTCCGATTAATTGACCATAAATCATTCAATTTAACTCGTAATTAATTGAAATTAGTTTCATTTCGAAGGAATCGAAGTTTAGTTTAAAACGAAAGAAACGGAGATGAAAAACTCCAAGTATTTTGAGAGTTATGATGGAAATAGTTAGACTCGCGCTTTGGTTTAGCAATTTACTGACCTACCTCCGATTGATTGATCATAACTCTCTCAATTTAACTCTTAATTCATTGAAATTAGTTTCATTTCGAAGGAATCGAAGTGTAGTTTAAAACGAAAGAAACGGAGATGAAAAACTCCAAGTATTTTGAGAGTTATGATGGAAATAGTTAGACTCGCGCTTTGGTTTAACAATTTACTGACCTCCCTCCGATTGATTGACCATAAATCACTCAATTTAACTCGTAATTCATTGAAATTAGTTTCATTTCGAAGGAATCGAAGTGTAGTTTAAAACGAAAGAAACGGAGATGAAAAACTCCAAGTATTTTGAGAGTTATGATGGAAATAGTTAGACTCGCGCTTTGGTTTAGCAATTTACTGACCTACCTCCGATTGATTGATCATAACTCTCTCAATTTAACTCTTAATTCATTGAAATTAGTTTCATTTCGAAGGAATCGAAGTGTAGTTTAAAACGAAAGAAACGGAGATGAAAAACTCCAAGTATTTTGAGAGTTATTATGGAAATAGTTAGACTCGCGCTTTGGTTTAGCAATTTACTGACCTACCTCCGATTAATTGACCATAAATCATTCAATTTAACTCGTAATTAATTGAAATTAGTTTCATTTCGAAGGAATCGAAGTTTAGTTTAAAACGAAAGAAACGGAGATGAAAAACTCCAAGTATTTTGAGAGTTATGATGGAAATAGTTAGACTCGCGCTTTGGTTTAGCAATTTACTGACCTACCTCCGATTAATTGACCATAAATCACTCAATTTAACTCGTAATTAATTGAAATTAGTTTCATTTCGAAGGAATCGAAGTGTAGTTTAAAACGTAAGAAACGGAGATGAAAAATTCCAAGTATTTTGAGAGTTAGGATGGAAATAGTTAGACTCGCGCTTTGGTTTAGCAATTTACTGACCTACCTCCGATTGATTGACCATAACTCTCTCAATTTAACTCGTTATTCATTTAAATTAGTTTCATTTCGAAGGAATCGAAGTGTAGTTTAAAACGAAAGAAACGGAGATGAAAAACTCCAAGTATTTTGAGAGTTATGATGGAAATAGTTAGACTCGCGCTTTGGTTTAGCAATTTACTGACCTCCCTCCGATTGATTGACCATAAATCACTCAATTTAACTCGTAATTCATTGAAATTAGTTTCATTTCGAAGGAATCGAAGTATAGTTTAAAACGTAAAAAACGGAGATGAAAAATTCCAAGTATTTTGAGAGTTATGATGGAAATAGTTAGACTCGCGCTTTGGTTTAGCAATTTACTGACCTCCCTCCGATTGATTGACCATAACTCACTCAATTTAACTCTTAACTCATTGAAATTAGTTTCATTTCGAAGGAATCGAAGTGTAGTTTAAAACGAAAGAAACGGAGATGAAAAACTCCAAGTATTTTGACAGTTATGATGGAAATAGTTAGACTCGCGCTTTGGTTTAACAATTTACTGACCTCCCTCCGATTGATTGACCATAAATCACTCAATTTAACTCGTAATTCATTGAAATTAGTTTCATTTCGAAGGAATCGAAGTGTAGTTTAAAACGAAAGAAACGGAGATGAAAAACTCCAAGTATTTTGAGAGTTATGATGGAAATAGTTAGACTCGCGCTTTGGTTTAGCAATTTACTGACCTACCTCCGATTGATTGATCATAACTCTCCCAATTTAACTCTTAATTCATTTAAATTAGTTTCATTTCGAAGGAATCGAAGTGTAGTTTAAAACGAAAGAAACGGAGATGAAAAACTCCAAGTATTTTGAGAGTTATTATGGAAATAGTTAGACTCGCGCTTTGGTTTAGCAATTTACTGACCTACCTCCGATTGATTGACCATAAATCACTCAATTTAACTCGTAATTAATTGAAATTAGTTTCATTTCGAAGGAATCGAAGTTTAGTTTAAAACGAAAGAAACGGAGATGAAAAACTCCAAGTATTTTGAGAGTTATGATGGAAATAGTTAGACTCGCGCTTTGGTTTAGCAATTTAATGTCTTACATCCGATTAATTGACCATAACTCTCTCAATTTAACTCTTAAGTCATTAAAATTAGTTTCATTTCGAAGGAATCGAAGTGTAGTTTAAAACGAAAGAAACGGAGATGAAAAACTCCAAGTATTTTGAGAGTTATGATGGAAATAGTTAGACTCGCGCTTTGGTTTAGCAATTTACTGACCTACCTCCGATTGATTGACCATAACTCTCTCAATTTAAGTCGTAATTCATTTAAATTAGTTTCATTTCGAAGGAATCGAAGTGTAGTTTAAAACGAAAGAAACGGAGATGAAAAACTCCAAGTATTTTGAGAGTTATGATGGAAATAGTTAGACTCGCGCTTTGGTTTAGCAATTTACTGACCTCCCTCCGATTGATTGACCATAACTCTCTCAATTTAAGTCGTAATTCATTTAAATTAGTTTCATTTCGAAGGAATCGAAGTGTAGTTTAAAACGAAAGAAACGGAGATGAAAAACTCCAAGTATTTTGAGAGTTATGATGGAAATAGTTAGACTCGCGCTTTGGTTTAGCAATTTACTGATCTACCTCCGATTGATTGACCATAACTCTCTCAATTTAACTCTTAACTCATTGAAATTAGTTTCATTTCGAAGGAATCGAAGTGTAGTTTAAAACGAAAGAAACGGAGATGAAAAACTCCAAGTATTTTGAGAGTTATGATGGAAATAGTTAGACTCGCGCTTTAGTTTAGCAATTTACTCACCTACCTCCGATTGATTGAACATAACTCTCTCAATTTAACTCGTAATTCATTTAAATTAGTTTCATTTCGAAGGAATCGAAGTGTAGTTTAAAACGAAAGAAACGGAGATGAAAAACTCCAAGTATTTTGAGAGTTATGATGGAAATAGTTAGACTCGCGCTTTGGTTTAGCAATTTACTGATCTACCTCCGATTGATTGACCATAACTCTCTCAATTTAACTCTTAACTCATTGAAATTAGTTTCATTTCGAAGGAATCGAAGTGTAGTTTAAAACGAAAGAAACGGAGATGAAAAACTCCAAGTATTTTGAGAGTTATGATGGAAATAGTTAGACTCGCGCTTTAGTTTAGCAATTTACTCACCTACCTCCGATTGATTGAACATAACTCTCTCAATTTAACTCGTAATTCATTTAAATTAGTTTCATTTCGAAGGAATCGAAGTGTAGTTTAAAACGAAAGAAACGGAGATGAAAAACTCCAAGTATTTTGAGAGTTATGATGGAAATAGTTAGACTCGCGCTTTGGTTTAACAATTTACTGACCTCCCTCCGATTGATTGACCATAAATCACTCAATTTAACTCGTAATTCATTGAAATTAGTTTCATTTCGAAGGAATCGAAGTGTAGTTTAAAACGAAAGAAACGGAGATGAAAAACTCCAAGTATTTTGAGAGTTATGATGGAAATAGTTAGACTCGCGCTTTGGTTTAGCAATTTACTGACCTACCTCCGATTGATTGATCATAACTCTCTCAATTTAACTCTTAATTCATTGAAATTAGTTTCATTTCGAAGGAATCGAAGTGTAGTTTAAAACGAAAGAAACGGAGATGAAAAACTCCAAGTATTTTGAGAGTTATTATGGAAATAGTTAGACTCGCGCTTTGGTTTAGCAATTTACTGACCTACCTCCGATTAATTGACCATAAATCACTCAATTTAACTCGTAATTAATTGTAATTAGTTTCATTTCTAAGGAATCGAAGTGTATCTTAAAACGAAAGAAACGGAGATGAAAAACTACAAGTATTTTGAGAGTTATGATGGAAATAGTTAGACTCGCGCTTTGGTTTAGCAATTTACTGATCTACCTCCGATTGATTGACCATAACTCTCTCAATTTAACTCTTAACTCATTGAAATTAGTTTCATTTCGAAGGAATCGAAGTGTAGTTTAAAACGAAAGAAACGGAGATGAAAAACTCCAAGTATTTTGAGAGTTATGATGGAAATAGTTAGACTCGCGCTTTAGTTTAGCAATTTACTCACCTACCTCCGATTGATTGAACATAACTCTCTCAATTTAACTCGTAATTCATTTAAATTAGTTTCATTTCGAAGGAATCGAAGTGTAGTTTAAAACGAAAGAAACGGAGATGAAAAACTCCAAGTATTTTGAGAGTTATGATGGAAATAGTTAGACTCGCGCTTTGGTTTAACAATTTACTGACCTCCCTCCGACTGATTGACCATAAATCACTCAATTTAACTCGTAATTCATTGAAATTAGTTTCATTTCGAAGGAATCGAAGTGTAGTTTAAAACGAAAGAAACGGAGATGAAAAACTCCAAGTATTTTGAGAGTTATGATGGAAATAGTTAGACTCGCGCTTTGGTTTAGCAATTTACTGACCTACCTCCGATTGATTGATCATAACTCTCTCAATTTAACTCTTAATTCATTGAAATTAGTTTCATTTCGAAGGAATCGAAGTGTAGTTTAAAACGAAAGAAACGGAGATGAAAAACTCCAAGTATTTTGAGAGTTATTATGGAAATAGTTAGACTCGCGCTTTGGTTTAGCAATTTACTGACCTACCTCCGATTAATTGACCATAAATCATTCAATTTAACTCGTAATTAATTGAAATTAGTTTCATTTCGAAGGAATCGAAGTTTAGTTTAAAACGAAAGAAACGGAGATGAAAAACTCCAAGTATTTTGAGAGTTATGATGGAAATAGTTAGACTCGCGCTTTGGTTTAGCAATTTACTGACCTACCTCCGATTGATTGATCATAACTCTCTCAATTTAACTCTTAATTCATTGAAATTAGTTTCATTTCGAAGGAATCGAAGTGTAGTTTAAAACGAAAGAAACGGAGATGAAAAACTCCAAGTATTTTGAGAGTTATGATGGAAATAGTTAGACTCGCGCTTTGGTTTAACAATTTACTGACCTCCCTCCGATTGATTGACCATAAATCACTCAATTTAACTCGTAATTCATTGAAATTAGTTTCATTTCGAAGGAATCGAAGTGTAGTTTAAAACGAAAGAAACGGAGATGAAAAACTCCAAGTATTTTGAGAGTTATGATGGAAATAGTTAGACTCGCGCTTTGGTTTAGCAATTTACTGACCTACCTCCGATTGATTGATCATAACTCTCTCAATTTAACTCTTAATTCATTGAAATTAGTTTCATTTCGAAGGAATCGAAGTGTAGTTTAAAACGAAAGAAACGGAGATGAAAAACTCCAAGTATTTTGAGAGTTATTATGGAAATAGTTAGACTCGCGCTTTGGTTTAGCAATTTACTGACCTACCTCCGATTAATTGACCATAAATCATTCAATTTAACTCGTAATTAATTGAAATTAGTTTCATTTCGAAGGAATCGAAGTTTAGTTTAAAACGAAAGAAACGGAGATGAAAAACTCCAAGTATTTTGAGAGTTATGATGGAAATAGTTAGACTCGCGCTTTGGTTTAGCAATTTACTGACCTACCTCCGATTAATTGACCATAAATCACTCAATTTAACTCGTAATTAATTGAAATTAGTTTCATTTCGAAGGAATCGAAGTGTAGTTTAAAACGTAAGAAACGGAGATGAAAAATTCCAAGTATTTTGAGAGTTAGGATGGAAATAGTTAGACTCGCGCTTTGGTTTAGCAATTTACTGACCTACCTCCGATTGATTGACCATAACTCTCTCAATTTAACTCGTTATTCATTTAAATTAGTTTCATTTCGAAGGAATCGAAGTGTAGTTTAAAACGAAAGAAACGGAGATGAAAAACTCCAAGTATTTTGAGAGTTATGATGGAAATAGTTAGACTCGCGCTTTGGTTTAGCAATTTACTGACCTCCCTCCGATTGATTGACCATAAATCACTCAATTTAACTCGTAATTCATTGAAATTAGTTTCATTTCGAAGGAATCGAAGTATAGTTTAAAACGTAAAAAACGGAGATGAAAAATTCCAAGTATTTTGAGAGTTATGATGGAAATAGTTAGACTCGCGCTTTGGTTTAGCAATTTACTGACCTCCCTCCGATTGATTGACCATAACTCACTCAATTTAACTCTTAACTCATTGAAATTAGTTTCATTTCGAAGGAATCGAAGTGTAGTTTAAAACGAAAGAAACGGAGATGAAAAACTCCAAGTATTTTGACAGTTATGATGGAAATAGTTAGACTCGCGCTTTGGTTTAACAATTTACTGACCTCCCTCCGATTGATTGACCATAAATCACTCAATTTAACTCGTAATTCATTGAAATTAGTTTCATTTCGAAGGAATCGAAGTGTAGTTTAAAACGAAAGAAACGGAGATGAAAAACTCCAAGTATTTTGAGAGTTATGATGGAAATAGTTAGACTCGCGCTTTGGTTTAGCAATTTACTGACCTACCTCCGATTGATTGATCATAACTCTCCCAATTTAACTCTTAATTCATTTAAATTAGTTTCATTTCGAAGGAATCGAAGTGTAGTTTAAAACGAAAGAAACGGAGATGAAAAACTCCAAGTATTTTGAGAGTTATTATGGAAATAGTTAGACTCGCGCTTTGGTTTAGCAATTTACTGACCTACCTCCGATTGATTGACCATAAATCACTCAATTTAACTCGTAATTAATTGAAATTAGTTTCATTTCGAAGGAATCGAAGTTTAGTTTAAAACGAAAGAAACGGAGATGAAAAACTCCAAGTATTTTGAGAGTTATGATGGAAATAGTTAGACTCGCGCTTTGGTTTAGCAATTTAATGTCTTACATCCGATTAATTGACCATAACTCTCTCAATTTAACTCTTAAGTCATTAAAATTAGTTTCATTTCGAAGGAATCGAAGTGTAGTTTAAAACGAAAGAAACGGAGATGAAAAACTCCAAGTATTTTGAGAGTTATGATGGAAATAGTTAGACTCGCGCTTTGGTTTAGCAATTTACTGACCTACCTCCGATTGATTGACCATAACTCTCTCAATTTAAGTCGTAATTCATTTAAATTAGTTTCATTTCGAAGGAATCGAAGTGTAGTTTAAAACGAAAGAAACGGAGATGAAAAACTCCAAGTATTTTGAGAGTTATGATGGAAATAGTTAGACTCGCGCTTTGGTTTAGCAATTTACTGACCTCCCTCCGATTGATTGACCATAACTCTCTCAATTTAAGTCGTAATTCATTTAAATTAGTTTCATTTCGAAGGAATCGAAGTGTAGTTTAAAACGAAAGAAACGGAGATGAAAAACTCCAAGTATTTTGAGAGTTATGATGGAAATAGTTAGACTCGCGCTTTGGTTTAGCAATTTACTGATCTACCTCCGATTGATTGACCATAACTCTCTCAATTTAACTCTTAACTCATTGAAATTAGTTTCATTTCGAAGGAATCGAAGTGTAGTTTAAAACGAAAGAAACGGAGATGAAAAACTCCAAGTATTTTGAGAGTTATGATGGAAATAGTTAGACTCGCGCTTTAGTTTAGCAATTTACTCACCTACCTCCGATTGATTGAACATAACTCTCTCAATTTAACTCGTAATTCATTTAAATTAGTTTCATTTCGAAGGAATCGAAGTGTAGTTTAAAACGAAAGAAACGGAGATGAAAAACTCCAAGTATTTTGAGAGTTATGATGGAAATAGTTAGACTCGCGCTTTGGTTTAGCAATTTACTGATCTACCTCCGATTGATTGACCATAACTCTCTCAATTTAACTCTTAACTCATTGAAATTAGTTTCATTTCGAAGGAATCGAAGTGTAGTTTAAAACGAAAGAAACGGAGATGAAAAACTCCAAGTATTTTGAGAGTTATGATGGAAATAGTTAGACTCGCGCTTTAGTTTAGCAATTTACTCACCTACCTCCGATTGATTGAACATAACTCTCTCAATTTAACTCGTAATTCATTTAAATTAGTTTCATTTCGAAGGAATCGAAGTGTAGTTTAAAACGAAAGAAACGGAGATGAAAAACTCCAAGTATTTTGAGAGTTATGATGGAAATAGTTAGACTCGCGCTTTGGTTTAACAATTTACTGACCTCCCTCCGATTGATTGACCATAAATCACTCAATTTAACTCGTAATTCATTGAAATTAGTTTCATTTCGAAGGAATCGAAGTGTAGTTTAAAACGAAAGAAACGGAGATGAAAAACTCCAAGTATTTTGAGAGTTATGATGGAAATAGTTAGACTCGCGCTTTGGTTTAGCAATTTACTGACCTACCTCCGATTGATTGATCATAACTCTCTCAATTTAACTCTTAATTCATTGAAATTAGTTTCATTTCGAAGGAATCGAAGTGTAGTTTAAAACGAAAGAAACGGAGATGAAAAACTCCAAGTATTTTGAGAGTTATTATGGAAATAGTTAGACTCGCGCTTTGGTTTAGCAATTTACTGACCTACCTCCGATTAATTGACCATAAATCACTCAATTTAACTCGTAATTAATTGTAATTAGTTTCATTTCTAAGGAATCGAAGTGTATCTTAAAACGAAAGAAACGGAGATGAAAAACTACAAGTATTTTGAGAGTTATGATGGAAATAGTTAGACTCGCGCTTTGGTTTAGCAATTTACTGATCTACCTCCGATTGATTGACCATAACTCTCTCAATTTAACTCTTAACTCATTGAAATTAGTTTCATTTCGAAGGAATCGAAGTGTAGTTTAAAACGAAAGAAACGGAGATGAAAAACTCCAAGTATTTTGAGAGTTATGATGGAAATAGTTAGACTCGCGCTTTAGTTTAGCAATTTACTCACCTACCTCCGATTGATTGAACATAACTCTCTCAATTTAACTCGTAATTCATTTAAATTAGTTTCATTTCGAAGGAATCGAAGTGTAGTTTAAAACGAAAGAAACGGAGATGAAAAACTCCAAGTATTTTGAGAGTTATGATGGAAATAGTTAGACTCGCGCTTTGGTTTAACAATTTACTGACCTCCCTCCGACTGATTGACCATAAATCACTCAATTTAACTCGTAATTCATTGAAATTAGTTTCATTTCGAAGGAATCGAAGTGTAGTTTAAAACGAAAGAAACGGAGATGAAAAACTCCAAGTATTTTGAGAGTTATGATGGAAATAGTTAGACTCGCGCTTTGGTTTAGCAATTTACTGACCTACCTACGATTGATTGATCATAACTCTCTCAATTTAACTCTTAATTCATTGAAATTAGTTTCATTTCGAAGGAATCGAAGTGTAGTTTAAAACGAAAGAAACGGAGATGAAAAACTCCAAGTATTTTGAGAGTTATTATGGAAATAGTTAGACTCGCGCTTTGGTTTAGCAATTTACTGACCTACCTCCGATTAATTGACCATAAATCATTCAATTTAACTCGTAATTAATTGAAATTAGTTTCATTTCGAAGGAATCGAAGTTTAGTTTAAAACGAAAGAAACGGAGATGAAAAACTCCAAGTATTTTGAGAGTTATGATGGAAATAGTTAGACTCGCGCTTTGGTTTAGCAATTTACTGACCTACCTCCGATTGATTGATCATAACTCTCTCAATTTAACTCTTAATTCATTGAAATTAGTTTCATTTCGAAGGAATCGAAGTGTAGTTTAAAACGAAAGAAACGGAGATGAAAAACTCCAAGTATTTTGAGAGTTATGATGGAAATAGTTAGACTCGCGCTTTGGTTTAACAATTTACTGACCTCCCTCCGATTGATTGACCATAAATCACTCAATTTAACTCGTAATTCATTTAAATTAGTTTCATTTCGAAGGAATCGAAGTGTAGTTTAAAACGAAAGAAACGGAGATGAAAAACTCCAAGTATTTTGAGAGTTATGATGGAAATAGTTAGACTCGCGCTTTGGTTTAACAATTTACTGACCTCCCTCCGACTGATTGACCATAAATCACTCAATTTAACTCGTAATTCATTGAAATTAGTTTCATTTCGAAGGAATCGAAGTGTAGTTTAAAACGAAAGAAACGGAGATGAAAAACTCCAAGTATTTTGAGAGTTATGATGGAAATAGTTAGACTCGCGCTTTGGTTTAGCAATTTACTGACCTACCTCCGATTGATTGATCATAACTCTCCCAATTTAACTCTTAATTCATTTAAATTAGTTTCATTTCGAAGGAATCGAAGTGTAGTTTAAAACGAAAGAAACGGAGATGAAAAACTCCAAGTATTTTGAGAGTTATTATGGAAATAGTTAGACTCGCGCTTTGGTTTAGCAATTTACTGACCTACCTCCGATTGATTGACCATAAATCACTCAATTTAACTCGTAATTAATTGAAATTAGTTTCATTTCGAAGGAATCGAAGTTTAGTTTAAAACGAAAGAAACGGAGATGAAAAACTCCAAGTATTTTGAGAGTTATGATGGAAATAGTTAGACTCGCGCTTTGGTTTAGCAATTTAATGTCTTACATCCGATTAATTGACCATAACTCTCTCAATTTAACTCTTAAGTCATTAAAATTAGTTTCATTTCGAAGGAATCGAAGTGTAGTTTAAAACGAAAGAAACGGAGATGAAAAACTCCAAGTATTTTGAGAGTTATGATGGCAATAGTTAGACTCGCGCTTTGGTTTAGCAATTTACTGACCTACCTCCGATTGATTGACCATAACTCTCTCAATTTAAGTCGTAATTCATTTAAATTAGTTTCATTTCGAAGGAATCGAAGTGTAGTTTAAAACGAAAGAAACGGAGATGAAAAACTCCAAGTATTTTGAGAGTTATGATGGAAATAGTTAGACTCGCGCTTTGGTTTAGCAATTTACTGACCTCCCTCCGATTGATTGACCATAACTCACTCAATTTAACTCGTAATTCATTGTAATTAGTTTCATTTCTAAGGAATCGAAGTGTATCTTAAAACGAAAGAAACGGAGATGAAAAACTACAAGTATTTTGAGAGTTATGATGGAAATAGTTAGACTCGCGCTTTGGTTTAGCAATTTACTGATCTACCTCCGATTGATTGACCATAACTCTCTCAATTTAACTCTTAACTCATTGAAATTAGTTTCATTTCGAAGGAATCGAAGTGTAGTTTAAAACGAAAGAAACGGAGATGAAAAACTCCAAGTATTTTGAGAGTTATGATGGAAATAGTTAGACTCGCGCTTTGGTTTAGCAATTTACTAACCTCCCTCCGATTAATTGACCATAAATCACTAAATTTAACTCGTAATTCATTGAAATTAGTTTCATTTCGAAGGAATCGAAGTGTAGTTTAAAACGAAAGAAACGGAGATGAAAAACTCCAAGTATTTTGAGAGTTATGATGGAAATAGTTAGACTCGCGCTTTGGTTTAGCAATTTACTGACCTACCTCCGATTGATTGATCATAACTCTCCCAATTTAACTCTTAATTCATTGAAATTAGTTTCATTTCGAAGGAATCGAAGTGTAGTTTAAAACGAAAGAAACGGAGATGAAAAACTCCAAGTATTTTGAGAGTTATTATGGAAATAGTTAGACTCGCGCTTTGGTTTAGCAATTTACTGACCTACCTCCGATTGATTGACCATAAATCACTCAATTTAACTCGTAATTAATTGAAATTAGTTTCATTTCGAAGGAATCGAAGTTTAGTTTAAAACGAAAGAAACGGAGATGAAAAACTCCAAGTATTTTGAGAGTTATGATGGAAATAGTTGGACTCGCGCTTTGGTTTAGCAATTTAATGTCTTACATCCGATTAATTGACCATAACTCTCTCAATTTAACTCTTAAGTCATTAAAATTAGTTTCATTTCGAAGGAATCGAAGTGTAGTTTAAAACGAAAGAAACGGAGATGAAAAACTCCAAGTATTTTGAGAGTTATGATGGAAATAGTTAGACTCGCGCTTTGGTTTAGCAATTTACTGACCTACCTCCGATTGATTGACCATAACTCACTCAATTTAACTCGTAATTCATTGTAATTAGTTTCATTTCTAAGGAATCGAAGTGTATCTTAAAACGAAAGAAACGGAGATGAAAAACTACAAGTATTTTGAGAGTTATGATGGAAATAGTTAGACTCGCGCTTTGGTTTAGCAATTTACTGATCTACCTCCGATTGATTGACCATAACTCTCTCAATTTAACTCTTAACTCATTGAAATTAGTTTCATTTCGAAGGAATCGAAGTGTAGTTTAAAACGAAAGAAACGGAGATGAAAAACTCCAAGTATTTTGAGAGTTATGATGGAAATAGTTAGACTCGCGCTTTAGTTTAGCAATTTACTCACCTACCTCCGATTGATTGAACATAACTCTCTCAATTTAACTCGTAATTCATTTAAATTAGTTTCATTTCGAAGGAATCGAAGTGTAGTTTAAAACGAAAGAAACGGAGATGAAAAACTCCAAGTATTTTGAGAGTTATGATGGAAATAGTTAGACTCGCGCTTTGGTTTAGCAATTTACTAACCTCCCTCCGATTAATTGACCATAAATCACTAAATTTAACTCGTAATTCATTGAAATTAGTTTCATTTCGAAGGAATCGAAGTGTAGTTTAAAACGAAAGAAACGGAGATGAAAAACTCCAAGTATTTTGAGAGTTATGATGGAAATAGTTAGACTCGCGCTTTGGTTTAGCAATTTATTGACCTACCTCCGATTGATTGATCATAACTCTCCCAATTTAACTCTTAATTCATTGAAATTAGTTTTATTTCGAAGGAATCGAAGTGTAGTTTAAAACGAAAGAAACGGAGATGAAAAACTCCAAGTATTTTGAGAGTTATTATGGAAATAGTTAGACTCGCGCTTTGGTTTAGCAATTTACTGACCTACCTCCGATTGATTGACCATAAATCACTCAATTTAACTCGTAATTAATTGAAATTAGTTTCATTTCGAAGGAATCGAAGTTTAGTTTAAAACGAAAGAAACGGAGATGAAAAACTCCAAGTATTTTGAGAGTTATGATGGAAATAGTTGGACTCGCGCTTTGGTTTAGCAATTTAATGTCTTACATCCGATTAATTGACCATAACTCTCTCAATTTAACTCTTAAGTCATTAAAATTAGTTTCATTTCGAAGGAATCGAAGTGTAGTTTAAAACGAAAGAAACGGAGATGAAAAACTCCAAGTATTTTGAGAGTTATGATGGAAATAGTTAGACTCGCGCTTTGGTTTAGCAATTTACTGACCTACCTCCGATTGATTGACCATAACTCACTCTATTTAACTCGTAATTCATTGTAATTAGTTTCATTTCTAAGGAATCGAAGTGTATCTTAAAACGAAAGAAACGGAGATGAAAAACTACAAGTATTTTGAGAGTTATGATGGAAATAGTTAGACTCGCGCTTTGGTTTAGCAATTTACTGATCTACCTCCGATTGATTGACCATAACTCTCTCAATTTAACTCTTAACTCATTGAAATTAGTTTCATTTCGAAGGAATCGAAGTGTAGTTTAAAACGAAAGAAACGGAGATGAAAAACTCCAAGTATTTTGAGAGTTATGATGGAAATAGTTAGACTCGCGCTTTAGTTTAGCAATTTACTCACCTACCTCCGAGTGATTGAACATAACTCTCTCAATTTAACTCGTAATTCATTTAAATTAGTTTCATTTCGAAGGAATCGAAGTGTAGTTTAAAACGAAAGAAACGGAGATGAAAAACTCCAAGTATTTTGAGAGTTATGATGGAAATAGTTTGACTCGCGCTTTGGTTTAGCAATTTACTAACCTCCCTCCGATTAATTGACCATAAATCACTAAATTTAACTCGTAATTCATTGAAATTAGTTTCATTTCGAAGGAATCGAAGTGTAGTTTAAAACGAAAGAAACGGAGATGAAAAACTCCAAGTATTTTGAGAGTTATGATGGAAATAGTTAGACTCGCGCTTTGGTTTAGCAATTTACTGACCTACCTCCGATTGATTGATCATAACTCTCCCAATTTAACTCTTAATTCATTGAAATTAGTTTCATTTCGAAGGAATCGAAGTGTAGTTTAAAACGAAAGAAACGGAGATGAAAAACTCCAAGTATTTTGAGAGTTATTATGGAAATAGTTAGACTCGCGCTTTGGTTTAGCAATTTACTGACCTACCTCCGATTGATTGACCATAAATCACTCAATTTAACTCGTAATTAATTGAAATTAGTTTCATTTCGAAGGAATCGAAGTTTAGTTTAAAACGAAAGAAACGGAGATGAAAAACTCCAAGTATTTTGAGAGTTATGATGGAAATAGTTAGACTCGCGCTTTGGTTTAGCAATTTAATGTCTTACATCCGATTAATTGACCATAACTCTCTCAATTTAACTCTTAAGTCATTAAAATTAGTTTCATTTCGAAGGAATCGAAGTGTAGTTTAAAACGAAAGAAACGGAGATGAAAAACTCCAAGTATTTTGAGAGTTATGATGGAAATAGTTAGACTCGCGCTTTGGTTTAGCAATTTACTGACCTACCTCCGATTGATTGACCATAACTCTCTCAATTTAAGTCGTAATTCATTTAAATTAGTTTCATTTCGAAGGAATCGAAGTGTAGTTTAAAACGAAAGAAACGGAGATGAAAAACTCCAAGTATTTTGAGAGTTATGATGGAAATAGTTAGACTCGCGCTTTGGTTTAGCAATTTACTGACCTCCCTCCGATTGATTGACCATAACTCACTCAATTTAACTCGTAATTCATTGTAATTAGTTTCATTTCTAAGGAATCGAAGTGTATCTTAAAACGAAAGAAACGGAGATGAAAAACTACAAGTATTTTGAGAGTTATGATGGAAATAGTTAGACTCGCGCTTTGGTTTATCAATTTACTGATCTACCTCCGATTGATTGACCATAACTCTCTCAATTTAACTCTTAACTCATTGAAATTAGTTTCATTTCGAAGGAATCGAAGTGTAGTTTAAAACGAAAGAAACGGAGATGAAAAACTCCAAGTATTTTGAGAGTTATGATGGAAATAGTTAGACTCGCGCTTTAGTTTAGCAATTTACTCACCTACCTCCGATTGATTGAACATAACTCTCTCAATTTAACTCGTAATTCATTTAAATTAGTTTCATTTCGAAGGAATCGAAGTGTAGTTTAAAACGAAAGAAACGGAGATGAAAAACTCCAAGTATTTTGAGAGTTATGATGGAAATAGTTAGACTCGCGCTTTGGTTTAGCAATTTACTAACCTCCCTCCGATTAATTGACCATAAATCACTAAATTTAACTCGTAATTCATTGAAATTAATTTCTTTTCGAAGGAATCGAAGTGTAGTTTAAAACGAAAGAAACGGAGATGAAAAACTCCAAGTATTTTGAGAGTTATGATGGAAATAGTTAGACTCGCGCTTTGGTTTAGCAATTTACTGACTTACCTCCGATTGATTGACCATAACTCTCTCAATTTAACTCTTAATTCATTGAAATTAGTTTCATTTCGAAGGAATCGAAGTGTAGTTTAAAACGAAAGAAACGGAGATGAAAAACTACAAGTATTTTGAGAGTTATGATAGAAATAGATAGACTCGCGCTTTGGTTTAGCAATTTATTGACCTACCTCCGATTGATTGACCATAACTTTCTCAATTTAACTCTTAACTCATTGAAATTAGTTTCATTTCGAAGGAATCGAAGTGTAGTTTAAAACGAAAGAAACGGAGATGAAAAACTCCAAGTATTTTGAGAGTTATGATGGAAATAGTTAGACTCGCGCTTTGGTTTAGCAATTTACT
The DNA here is from genome assembly GCF_043159265.1 of Tasmannia lanceolata. Taxonomy (NCBI): domain Eukaryota; kingdom Viridiplantae; phylum Streptophyta; class Magnoliopsida; order Canellales; family Winteraceae; genus Tasmannia; species Tasmannia lanceolata. The sequence goes on from NW_027518721.1 coordinate 6,820,517, forward strand.
GACCTACCTCCGATTGATTGACCATAACTCTCTCAATTTAAGTCGTAATTCATTTAAATTAGTTTCATTTCGAAGGAATCGAAGTGTAGTTTAAAACGAAAGAAACGGAGATGAAAAACTCCAAGTATTTTGAGAGTTATGATGGAAATAGTTAGACTCGCGCTTTGGTTTAGCAATTTACTGACCTCCCTCCGATTGATTGACCATAACTCACTAAATTTAACTCGTAATTCATTGTAATTAGTTTCATTTCTAATGAATCGAAGTGTATCTTAAAACGAAAGAAACGGAGATGAAAAACTACAAGTATTTTGAGAGTTATGATGGAAATAGTTAGACTCGCGCTTTAGTTTAGCAATTTACTGATCTACCTCCGATTGATTGACCATAACTCTCTCAATTTAACTCTTAACTCATTGAAATTAGTTTCATTTCGAAGGAATCGAAGTGTAGTTTAAAACGAAAAAAACGGAGATGAAAAACTCCAAGTATTTTGAGAGTTATGATGGAAATAGTTAGACTCGCGCTTTGGTTTAGCAATTTACTGACCTCCCTCCGATTGATTGACCATAAATCACTCAATTTAACTCGTAATTCTTTGAAATTAGTTTCATTTCGAAGGAATCGAAGTGTAGTTTAAAACGTAAGAAACGGAGATGAAAAATTCCAAGTATTTTGAGAGTTATGATGGAAATAGTTAGACTCGCGCTTTGGTTTAGCAATTTACTGACCTACCTCCGATTGATTGACCATAACTCTCTCAATTTAACTCTTAACTCATTGAAATTAGTTTCATTTCGAAGGAATCGAAGAGTAGTTTAAAACGAAAGAAACGGAGATGAAAAACTCCAAGTATTTTGAGAGTTATGATGGAAATAGTTAGACTCGCGCTTTAGTTTAGCAATTTACTGACCTACCTCCGATTGATTGACCATAACTCTCTCAATTTAACTCGTAATTTATTTAAATTAGTTTCATTTCGAAGGAATCGAAGTGTAGTTTAAAACGAAAGAAACGGAGATGAAAAACTCCAAGTATTTTGAGAGTTATGATGGAAATAGTTAGACTCGCACTTTGGTTTAGCAATTTACTGACCTCCCTCCGATTGATTGACCATAACTCACTCAATTTAACTCGTAATTCATTGAAATTAGTTTCATTTCGAAGGAATCGAAGTGTAGTCTAAAACGAAAGAAACGGAGATGAAAAACTCCAAGTATTTTGAGAGTTATGATGGAAATAGTTAGACTCGCGCTTTGGTTTAGCAATTTACTGACTTACCTCCGATTGATTGACCATAACTCTCTCAATTTAACTCTTAATTCATTGAAATTAGTTTCATTTCGAAGGAATCGAAGTGTAGTTTAAAATCAAAGAAACGGAGATGAAAAACTACAAGTATTTTGAGAGTTATGATGGAAATAGTTAGACTCGCGCTTTGGTTTAGCAATTTATTGACCTACCTCCGATTGATTGACAATAACTTTCTCAATTTAACTCTTAACTCATTGAAATTAGTTTCATTTCGAAGGAATCGAAGTGTAGTTTAAAACGAAAGAAACGGAGATGAAAAACTCTAAGTATTTTGAGAGTTATGATGGAAATAGTTAGACTCGCGCTTTGGTTTAACAATTTACTGACCTCCCTCCGATTGATTGACCATAAATCACTCAATTTAACTCGTAATTCATTGAAATTAGTTTAATTTCAAAGGAATCGAAGTGTAGTTTAAAACGAAAGAAACGGAGATGAAAAACTCCAAGTATTTTGAGAGTTATGATGGAAATAGTTAGACTCGCGCTTTGGTTTAGCAATTTACTGACCTACCTCCGATTGATTGACCATAACTCTCTCAATTTAACTCTTAATTCATTGAAATTAGTTTCATTTCGAAGGAATCGAAGTGTGGTTTAAAACGAAAGAAACGGAGATGAAAAACTACAAGTATTTTGAGAGTTATGATCGAAATAGTTAGACTCGCGCTTTGGTTTAGCAATTTATTGACTTACCTCCGATTGATTGACCATAACTCTCTCAATTTAACTCTTAATTCATTGAAATTAGTTACATTTCGAAGGAATCGAAGTGTAGTTTAAAACGAAAGAAACGGAGATGAAAAACTCCAAGTATTTTGAGGGTTATGATGGAAATAGTTAGACTCGCGCTTTGGTTTAGCAATTTACTGACCTACCTCCGATTGATTGACCATAACTCTCTCAATTTAACTCTTAATTCATTGAAATTAGTTTCATTTCGAAGGAATCAAAGTGTAGTTTGAAACGAAACAAACGGAGATGAAAAACTCCAAGTATTTTGACAGTTATGATGGAAATAGTTAGACTCGCGCTTTGGTTTAGCAATTTATTGACCTACCTCCGATTGATTAACTATAATTTTCTCAATTTAACTCTTAACTCATTGAAATTAGTTTCATTTCGAAGGAATCGAAGTGTAGTTTAAAACGAAAGAAACGGAGATGAAAAACTCCAAGTATTTTGACAGTTATGATGGAAATAGTTAGACTCGCGCTTTGGTTTAACAATTTACTGACCTCCCTCCGATTGATTGACCATAAATCACTCAATTTAACTCGTAATTCATTGAAATTAGTTTCATTTCGAAGGAATCGAAGTGTAGTTTAAAACGAAAGAAACGGAGATGAAAAACTCCAAGTATTTTGAGAGTTATGATGGAAATAGTTAGACTCGCGCTTTGGTTTAGCAATTTACTGACCTACCTCCGATTGATTGATCATAACTCTCCCAATTTAACTCTTAATTCATTGAAATTAGTTTCATTTCGAAGGAATCGAAGTGTAGTTTAAAACGAAAGAAACGGAGATGAAAAACTCCAAGTATTTTGAGAGTTATTATGGAAATAGTTAGACTCGCGCTTTGGTTTAGCAATTTACTGACCTACCTCCGATTGATTGACCATAAATCACTCAATTTAACTCGTAATTAATTGAAATTAGTTTCATTTCGAAGGAATCGAAGTTTAGTTTAAAACGAAAGAAACGGAGATGAAAAACTCCAAGTATTTTGAGAGTTATGATGGAAATAGTTAGACTCGCGCTTTGGTTTAGCAATTTAATGTCTTACATCCGATTAATTGACCATAACTCTCTCAATTTAACTCTTAAGTCATTAAAATTAGTTTCATTTCGAAGGAATCGAAGTGTAGTTTAAAACGAAAGAAACGGAGATGAAAAACTCCAAGTATTTTGAGAGTTATGATGGAAATAGTTAGACTCGCGCTTTGGTTTAGCAATTTAATGTCTTACATCCGATTAATTGACCATAACTCTCTCAATTTAACTCTTAAGTCATTAAAATTAGTTTCATTTCGAAGGAATCGAAGTGTAGTTTAAAACGAAAGAAACGGAGATGAAAAACTCCAAGTATTTTGAGAGTTATGATGGAAATAGTTAGACTCGCGCTTTGGTTTATCAATTTACTGACCGACCTCCGATTGATTGACCATAACTCTCTCAATTTAACTCTTAACTCATTGAAATTAGTTTCATTTCGAAGGAATCGAACTTTAGTTTAAAACGAAAGAAACGAAGATGAAAAACTCCAAGTATTTTGAGAGTTATGATGGAAATAGTTAGACTCGCGCTTTAGTTTAGCAATTTACTGACCTACCTCCGATTGATTGAACATAACTCTCTCAATTTAACTCGTAATTCATTTAAATTAGTTTCATTTCGAAGGAATCGAAGTGTAGTTTAAAACGAAAGAAACGGAGATGAAAAACTCCAAGTATTTTGAGAGTTATGATGGAAATAGTTAGACTCGCGCTTTGGTTTAGCAATTTACTAACCTCCCTCCGATTAATTGACCATAAATCACTAAATTTAACTCGTAATTCATTGAAATTAATTTCATTTCGAAGGAATCGAAGTGTAGTTTAAAACGAAAGAAACGGAGATGAAAAACTCCAAGTATTTTGAGAGTTATTATGGAAATAGTTAGACTCGCGCTTTGGTTTAGCAATTTACTGACTTACCTCCGATTGATTGACCATAACTCTCTCAATTTAACTCTTAATTCATTGAAATTAGTTTCATTTCGAAGGAATCGAAGTGTAGTTTAAAACGAAAGAAACGGAGATGAAAAACTCCAAGTATTTTGACAGTTATGATGGAAATAGTTAGACTCGCGCTTTGGTTTAACAATTTACTGACCTCCCTCCGATTGATTGACCATAAATCACTCAATTTAACTCGTAATTCATTGAAATTAGTTTCATTTCGAAGGAATCGAAGTGTAGTTTAAAACGAAAGAAACGGAGATGAAAAACTCCAAGTATTTTGAGAGTTATGATGGAAATAGTTAGACTCGCGCTTTGGTTTAGCAATTTACTGACCTACCTCCGATTGATTGATCATAACTCTCCCAATTTAACTCTTAATTCATTGAAATTAGTTTCATTTCGAAGGAATCGAAGTGTAGTTTAAAACGAAAGAAACGGAGATGAAAAACTCCAAGTATTTTGAGAGTTATTATGGAAATAGTTAGACTCGCGCTTTGGTTTAGCAATTTACTGACCTACCTCCGATTGATTGACCATAAATCACTCAATTTAACTCGTAATTAATTGAAATTAGTTTCATTTCGAAGGAATCGAAGTTTAGTTTAAAACGAAAGAAACGGAGATGAAAAACTCCAAGTATTTTGAGAGTTATGATGGAAATAGTTAGACTCGCGCTTTGGTTTAGCAAGTTAATGTCTTACATCCGATTAATTGACCATAACTCTCTCAATTTAACTCTTAAGTCATTAAAATTAGTTTCATTTCGAAGGAATCGAAGTGTAGTTTAAAACGAAAGAAACGGAGATGAAAAACTACAAGTATTTTGAGAGTTATGATGGAAATAGTTAGACTCGCGCTTTGGTTTAGCAATTTACTGACCTACCTCCGATTGATTGACCATAACTCTCTCAATTTAAGTCGTAATTCATTTAAATTAGTTTCATTTCGAAGGAATCGAAGTGTAGTTTAAAACGAAAGAAACGGAGATGAAAAACTCCAAGTATTTTGAGAGTTATGATGGAAATAGTTAGACTCGCGCTTTGGTTTAGCAATTTACTGACCTCCCTCCGATTGATTGACCATAACTCACTCAATTTAACTCGTAATTCATTGTAATTAGTTTCATTTCTAAGGAATCGAAGTGTATCTTAAAACGAAAGAAACGGAGATGAAAAACTACAAGTATTTTGAGAGTTATGATGGAAATAGTTAGACTCGCGCTTTGGTTTAGCAATTTACTGATCTACCTCCGATTGATTGACCATAACTCTCTCAATTTAACTCTTAACTCATTGAAATTAGTTTCATTTCGAAGGAATCGAAGTGTAGTTTAAAACGAAAGAAACGGAGATGAAAAACTCCAAGTATTTTGAGAGTTATGATGGAAATAGTTAGACTCGCGCTTTAGTTTAGCAATTTACTCACCTACCTCCGATTGATTGAACATAACTCTCTCAATTTAACTCGTAATTCATTTAAATTAGTTTCATTTCGAAGGAATCGAAGTGTAGTTTAAAACGAAAGAAACGGAGATGAAAAACTCCAAGTATTTTGAGAGTTATGATGGAAATAGTTAGACTCGCGCTTTGGTTTAGCAATTTACTAACCTCCCTCCGATTAATTGACCATAAATCACTAAATTTAACTCGTAATTCATTGAAATTACTTTCATTTCGAAGGAATCGAAGTGTAGTTTAAAACGAAAGAAACGGAGATGAAAAACTCCAAGTATTTTGAGAGTTATGATGGAAATAGTTAGACTCGCGCTTTGGTTTAGCAATTTACTGACTTACCTCCGATTGATTGACCATAACTCTCTCAATTTAACTCTTAATTCATTGAAATTAGTTTCATTTCGAAGGAATCGAAGTGTAGTTTAAAACGAAAGAAACGGAGATGAAAAACTACAAGTATTTTGAGAGTTATGATAGAAATAGATAGACTCGCGCTTTGGTTTAGCAATTTATTGACCTACCTCCGATTGATTGACCATAACTTTCTCAATTTAACTCTTAACTCATTGAAATTAGTTTCATTTCGAAGGAATCGAAGTGTAGTTTAAAACGAAAGAAACGGAGATGAAAAACTCCAAGTATTTTGAGAGTTATGATGGAAATAGTTAGACTCGCGCTTTGGTTTAACAATTTACTGACCTCCCTCCGATTGATTAAAAATAAATCACTCAATTTAACTCGTAATTCATTGAAATTAGTTTCATTTCGAAGGAATCGAAGTGTAGTTTAAAACGAAAGAAACGGAGATGAAAAACTCCAAGTATTTTGAGAGTTATGATGGAAATAGTTAGACTCGCGCTTTGGTTTAGCAATTTACTGACCTACCTCCGATTGATTGATCATAACTCTCTCAATTTAACTCTTAATTCATTGAAATTAGTTTCATTTCGAAGGAATCGAAGTGTAGTTTAAAACGAAAGAAACGGAGATGAAAAACTCCAAGTATTTTGAGAGTTATTATGGAAATAGTTAGACTCGCGCTTTGGTTTAGCAATTTACTGACCTACCTCCAATTAATTGACCATAAATCATTCAATTTAACTCGTAATTAATTGAAATTAGTTTCATTTCGAAGGAATCGAAGTTTAGTTTAAAACGAAAGAAACGGAGATGAAAAACTCCAAGTATTTTGAGAGTTATGATGGAAATAGTTAGACTCGCGCTTTGGTTTAGCAATTTACTGACCTACCTCCGATTAATTGACCATAAATCACTCAATTTAACTCGTAATTAATTGAAATTAGTTTCATTTCGAAGGAATCGAAGTGTAGTTTAAAACGTAAGAAACGGAGATGAAAAATTCCAAGTATTTTGAGAGTTATGATGGAAATAGTTAGACTCGCGCTTTGGTTTAGCAATTTACTGACCTACCTCCGATTGATTGACCATAACTCTCTCAATTTAACTCGTAATTCATTTAAATTAGTTTCATTTCGAAGCAATCGAAGTGTAGTTTAAAACGAAAGAAACGGAGATGAAAAACTCCAAGTATTTTGAGAGTTATGATGGAAATAGTTAGACTCGCGCTTTGGTTTAGCAATTTACTGACCTCCCTCCGATTGATTGACCATAAATCACTCAATTTAACTCGTAATTAATTGAAATTAGTTTCATTTCGAAGGAATCGAAGTATAGTTTAAAACGTAAAAAACGGAGATGAAAAATTCCAAGTATTTTGAGAGTTATGATGGAAATAGTTAGACTCGCGCTTTGGTTTAGCAATTTACTGACCTCCCTCCGATTGATTGACCATAACTCACTCAATTTAACTCTTAACTCATTGAAATTAGTTTCATTTCGAAGGAATCGAAGTGTAGTTTAAAACGAAAGAAACGGAGATGAAAAACTCCAAGTATTTTGACAGTTATGATGGAAATAGTTAGACTCGCGCTTTGGTTTAACAATTTACTGACCTCCCTCCGATTGATTGACCATAAATCACTCAATTTAACTCGTAATTCATTGAAATTAGTTTCATTTCGAAGGAATCGAAGTGTAGTTTAAAACGAAAGAAACGGAGATGAAAAACTCCAAGTATTTTGAGAGTTATGATGGAAATAGTTAGACTCGCGCTTTGGTTTAGCAATTTACTGACCTACCTCCGATTGATTGATCATAACTCTCCCAATTTAACTCTTAATTCATTGAAATTAGTTTCATTTCGAAGGAATCGAAGTGTAGTTTAAAACGAAAGAAACGGAGATGAAAAACTCCAAGTATTTTGAGAGTTATTATGGAAATAGTTAGACTCGCGCTTTGGTTTAGCAATTTACTGACCTACCTCCGATTGATTGACCATAAATCACTCAATTTAACTCGTAATTAATTGAAATTAGTTTCATTTCGAAGGAATCGAAGTTTAGTTTAAAACGAAAGAAACGGAGATGAAAAACTCCAAGTATTTTGAGAGTTATGATGGAAATAGTTAGACTCGCGCTTTGGTTTAGCAATTTAATGTCTTACATCCGATTAATTGACCATAACTCTCTCAATTTAACTCTTAAGTCATTAAAATTAGTTTCATTTCGAAGGAATCGAAGTGTAGTTTAAAACGAAAGAAACGGAGATGAAAAACTCCAAGTATTTTGAGAGTTATGATGGAAATAGTTAGACTCGCGCTTTGGTTTAGCAATTTACTGACCTACCTCCGATTGATTGACCATAACTCTCTCAATTTAAGTCGTAATTCATTTAAATTAGTTTCATTTCGAAGGAATCGAAGTGTAGTTTAAAACGAAAGAAACGGAGATGAAAAACTCCAAGTATTTTGAGAGTTATGATGGAAATAGTTAGACTCGCGCTTTGGTTTAGCAATTTACTGACCTCCCTCCGATTGATTGACCATAACTCACTCAATTTAACTCGTAATTCATTGTAATTAGTTTCATTTCTAAGGAATCGAAGTGTATCTTAAAACGAAAGAAACGGAGATGAAAAACTACAAGTATTTTGAGAGTTATGATGGAAATAGTTAGACTCGCGCTTTGGTTTAGCAATTTACTGATCTACCTCCGATTGATTGACCATAACTCTCTCAATTTAACTCTTAACTCATTGAAATTAGTTTCATTTCGAAGGAATCGAAGTGTAGTTTAAAACGAAAGAAACGGAGATGAAAAACTCCAAGTATTTTGAGAGTTATGTTGGAAATAGTTAGACTCGCGCTTTAGTTTAGCAATTTACTCACCTACCTCCGATTGATTGAACATAACTCTCTCAATTTAACTCGTAATTCATTTAAATTAGTTTCATTTCGAAGGAATCGAAGTGTAGTTTAAAACGAAAGAAACGGAGATGAAAAACTCCAAGTATTTTGAGAGTTATGATGGAAATAGTTAGACTCGCGCTTTGGTTTAACAATTTACTGACCTCCCTCCGATTGATTGACCATAAATCACTCAATTTAACTCGTAATTCATTGAAATTAGTTTCATTTCGAAGGAATCGAAGTGTAGTTTAAAACGAAAGAAACAGAGATGAAAAACTCCAAGTATTTTGAGAGTTATGATGGAAATAGTTAGACTCGCGCTTTGGTTTAGCAATTTACTGACCTACCTCCGATTGATTGATCATAACTCTCTCAATTTAACTCTTAATTCATTGAAATTAGTTTCATTTCGAAGGAATCGAAGTGTAGTTTAAAACGAAAGAAACGGAGATGAAAAACTCCAAGTATTTTGAGAGTTATTATGGAAATAGTTAGACTCGCGCTTTGGTTTAGCAATTTACTGACCTACCTCCGATTAATTGACCATAAATCATTCAATTTAACTCGTAAGTAATTGAAATTAGTTTCATTTCGAAGGAATCGAAGTTTAGTTTAAAACGAAAGAAACGGAGATGAAAAACTCCAAGTATTTTGAGAGTTATGATGGAAATAGTTAGACTCGCGCTTTGGTTTAGCAATTTACTGACCTACCTCCGATTAATTGACCATAAATCACTCAATTTAACTCGTAATTAATTGAAATTAGTTTCATTTCGAAGGAATCGAAGTTTAGTTTAAAACGTAAGAAACGGAGATGAAAAATTCCAAGTATTTTGAGAGTTATGATGGAAATAGTTAGACTCGCGCTTTGGTTTAGCAATTTACTGACCTACCTCCGATTGATTGACCATAACTCTCTCAATTTAACTCGTAATTCATTTAAATTAGTTTCATTTCGAAGGAATCGAAGTGTAGTTTAAAACGAAAGAAACGGAGATGAAAAACTCCAAGTATTTTGAGAGTTATGATGGAAATAGTTAGACTCGCGCTTTGGTTTAGCAATTTACTGACCTCCCTCCGATTGATTGACCATAAATCACTCAATTTAACTCGTAATTCATTGAAATTAGTTTCATTTCGAAGGAATCGAAGTATAGTTTAAAACGTAAAAAACGGAGATGAAAAATTCCAAGTATTTTGAGAGTTATGATGGAAATAGTTAGACTCGCGCTTTGGTTTAGCAATTTACTGACCTCCCTCCGATTGATTGACCATAACTCACTCAATTTAACTCGTAATTCATTGAAATTAGTTTCATTTCGAAGGAATCGAAGTGTAGTTTAAAACGAAAGAAACGGAGATGAAAAACTCCAAGTATTTTGAGAGTTATGATAGAAATAGTTAGAATCGCGCTTTGTTTAGCAATTTACTGAACTACCTCCGATTAATTGACCATAACTCTCTCAATTTAACTCTTAACTCATTGAAATTAGTTTCATTTCGAAGTAATCGAAGTGTAGTTTAAAACGAAAGAAACGGAGATGAAAAACTCCAAGTATTTTGAGAGTTATGATGGAAATAGTTAGACTCGCGCTTTAGTTTAGCAATTTACTGACCTACCTCCGATTGATTGACCATAACTCTCTAAATTTAACTCGTAATTCATTTAAATTAGTTTCATTTCGAAGGAATCGAAGTGTAGTTTAAAACGAAAGAAACGGAGATGAAAAACTCCAAGTATTTTGAGAGTTATGATGGAAATAGTTAGACTCGCGCTTTGGTTTAGCAATTTACTGACCTCCCTCCGATTCATTGACCATAACTCACTCAATTTAACTCGTAATTCATTGTAATTAGTTTCATTTCTAAGGAATCGAAGTGTATCATAAAACGAAAGAAACGGAGATGAAAAACTCCAAGTATTTTGAGAGTTATGATGGAAATAGTTAGACTCGCGCTTTGGTTTAGCAATTTACTGATCTACCTACGATTGATTGACCATAACTCTCTCAATTTAACTCTTAACTCATTTAAATTAGTTTCATTTCGAATGAATCGAAGTGTAGTTTAAAACGAAAGAAACGGAGATGAAAAACTCCAAGTATTTTGAGAGTTATGATGGAAATAGTTAGACTCGCGCTTTGGTTTAGCAATTTACTGACTTACCTCCGATTGATTGACCATAACTCTCTCAATTTAACTCTTAACTCATTGAAATTAGTTTCATTTCGAAGGAATCGAAGTGTAGTTTAAAACGAAAGAAACGGAGATGAAAAACTCCAAGTATTTTGAGAGTTATGATGGAAATAGTTAGACTCGCGCTTTGGTTTAGCAATTTACTGACCTCCCTCCGATTGATTGACCATAACTCTCTCAATTTAACTCTTAATTCATTGAAATTAGTTTCATTTCGAAGGAATCGAAGTGTAGTTTAAAACGAAAGAAACGGAGATGAAAAAGTCCAAGTATTTTGAGAGTTATGATAGAAATAGTTAGAATCGCGCTTTGTTTAGCAATTTACTGAACTACCTCCGATTAATTGACCATAACTCTCTCAATTTAACTCTTAACTCATTGAAATTAGTTTCATTTCGAAGTAATCGAAGTGTAGTTTAAAACAAAAGAAACGGAGATGAAAAACTCCAAGTATTTTGAGAGTTATGATGGAAATAGTTAGACTCGCGCTTTAGTTTAGCAATTTACTGACCTACCTCCGATTGATTGAACATAACTCTCTAAATTTAACTCGTAGTTCATTTAAATTAGTTTCATTTCGAAGGAATCGAAGTGTAGTTTAAAAAGAAAGAAACGGAGATGAAAAACTCCAAGTATTTTGAGAGTTATGATGGAAATAGTTAAACTCGCGCTTTGGTTTAGCAATTTACTGACCTCCCTCCGATTGATATACCATAAATCACTAAATTTAACTCGTAATTCATTTAAATTAGTTTCATTTCGAAAGAATCGAAGTGTAGTTTAAAACGAAAGAAACGGAGATGAAAAACTCCAAGTATTTTGAGAGTTATGATAGAAATAGTTAGACTCGCGCTTTGGTTTATCAATTTACTGACTTACCTCCGATTGATTGACCATAACTCTCTCAATTTAACTCTTAACTCATTGAAATTAGTTTCATTTCGAAGGAATCGAACTTTAGTTTAAAACGAAAGAAACGAAGATGAAAAACTCCAAGTATTTTGAGAGTTATGATGGAAATAGTTAGACTCGCGCTTTAGTTTAGCAATTTACTGACCTACCTCCGATTGATTGAACATAACTCTCTCAATTTAACTCGTAATTCATTTAAATTAGTTTCATTTCGAAGGAATCGAAGTGTAGTTTAAAACGAAAGAAACGGAGATGAAAAACTCCAAGTATTTTGAGAGTTATGATAGAAATAGTTAGACTCGCGCTTTGGTTTATCAGTTTACTGACCTACCTCCGATTGATTGATCATAACTCACTCAATTTAACTCGTAATTCATTGAAATTAGTTTCATTTCGAAGGAATCAAAGTGTAGTTTAAAACGAAAGAAACGGAGATGAAAAACTCCAAGTATTTTGAGAGTTATGATGGAAATAGTTAGACTCGCGCTTTGGTTTAGCAATTTACTGACCTCCCTCCGATTGATTGACCATAACTCACTCAATTTAACTCGTAATTCATTGTAATTAGTTTCATTTCTAAGGAATCGAAGTGTATCTTAAAACGAAAGAAACGGAGATGAAAAACTACAAGTATTTTGAGAGTTATGATGGAAATAGTTAGACTCGCGCTTTGGTTTAGCAATTTACTGATATACCTCCGATTGATTGACCATAACTCTCTCAATTTAACTCTTAACTCATTGAAATTAGTTTCATTTCGAAGGAATCGAAGTGTAGTTTAAAACGAAAGAAACGGAGATGAAAAACTCCAAGTATTTTGAGAGTTATGATGGAAATAGTTAGACTCGCGCTTTAGTTTAGCAATTTACTCACCTACCTCCGATTGATTGAACATAACTCTCTCAATTTAACTCGTAATTCATTTAAATTAGTTTCATTTCGAAGGAATCGAAGTGTAGTTTAAAACGAAAGAAACGGAGATGAAAAACTCCAAGTATTTTGAGAGTTATGATGGAAATAGTTAGACTCGCGCTTTGGTTTAGCAATTTACTGACCTCCCTCCGATTGATTGACCATAACTCACTCAATTTAACTCGTAATTCATTGTAATTAGTTTCATTTCTAAGGAATCGAAGTGTATCTTAAAACGAAAGAAACGGAGATGAAAAACTACAAGTATTTTGAGAGTTATGATGGAAATAGTTAGACTCGCGCTTTGGTTTATCAATTTACTGACCTACCTCCGATTGATTGATCATAACTCACTCAATTTAACTCGTAATTCATTGAAATTAGTTTCATTTCGAAGGAATCAAAGTGTAGTTTAAAACGAAAGAAACGGAGATGAAAAACTCCAAGTATTTTGAGAGTTATGATGGAAATAGTTAGACTCGCGCTTTGGTTTAGCAATTTACTGACCTCCCTCCGATTGATTGACCATAACTCACTCAATTTAACTCGTAATTCATTGTAATTAGTTTCATTTCTAAGGAATCGAAGTGTATCTTAAAACGAAAGAAACGGAGATGAAAAACTACAAGTATTTTGAGAGTTATGATGGAAATAGTTAGACTCGCGCTTTGGTTTATCAATTTACTGATCTACCTCCGATTGATTGACCATAACTCTCTCAATTTAACTCTTAACTCATTGAAATTAGTTTCATTTCGAAGGAATCGAAGTGTAGTTTAAAACGAAAGAAACGGAGATGAAAAACTCCAAGTATTTTGAGAGTTATGATGGAAATAGTTAGACTCGCGCTTTAGTTTAGCAATTTACTCACCTACCTCCGATTGATTGAACATAACTCTCTCAATTTAACTCGTAATTCATTTAAATTAGTTTCATTTCGAAGGAATCGAAGTGTAGTTTAAAACGAAAGAAACGGAGATGAAAAACTCCAAGTATTTTGAGAGTTATGATGGAAATAGTTAGACTCGCGCTTTGGTTTAGCAATTTACTAACCTCCCTCCGATTAATTGACCATAAATCACTAAATTTAACTCGTAATTCATTGAAATTAATTTCTTTTCGAAGGAATCGAAGTGTAGTTTAAAACGAAAGAAACGGAGATGAAAAACTCCAAGTATTTTGAGAGTTATGATGGAAATAGTTAGACTCGCGCTTTGGTTTAGCAATTTACTGACTTACCTCCGATTGATTGACCATAACTCTCTCAATTTAACTCTTAATTCATTGAAATTAGTTTCATTTCGAAGGAATCGAAATGTAGTTTAAAACGAAAGAAACGGAGATGAAAAACTACAAGTATTTTGAGAGTTATGATAGAAATAGATAGACTCGCGCTTTGGTTTAGCAATTTATTGACCTACCTCCGATTGATTGACCATAACTTTCTCAATTTAACTCTTAACTCATTGAAATTAGTTTCATTTCGAAGGAATCGAAGTGTAGTTTAAAACGAAAGAAACGGAGATGAAAAACTCCAAGTATTTTGAGAGTTATGATGGAAATAGTTAGACTCGCGCTTTGGTTTAGCAATTTACTGACCTACCTCCGATTGATTGACCATAACTCTCTCAATTTAAGTCGTAATTCATTTAAATTAGTTTCATTTCGAAGGAATCGAAGTGTAGTTTAAAACGAAAGAAACGGAGATGAAAAACTCCAAGTATTTTGAGAGTTATGATGGAAATAGTTAGACTCGCGCTTTGGTTTAGCAATTTACTGACCTCCCTCCGATTGATTGACCATAACTCACTAAATTTAACTCGTAATTCATTGTAATTAGTTTCATTTCTAATGAATCGAAGTGTATCTTAAAACGAAAGAAACGGAGATGAAAAACTACAAGTATTTTGAGAGTTATGATGGAAATAGTTAGACTCGCGCTTTAGTTTAGCAATTTACTGATCTACCTCCGATTGATTGACCATAACTCTCTCAATTTAACTCTTAACTCATTGAAATTAGTTTCATTTCGAAGGAATCGAAGTGTAGTTTAAAACGAAAAAAACGGAGATGAAAAACTCCAAGTATTTTGAGAGTTATGATGGAAATAGTTAGACTCGCGCTTTGGTTTAGCAATTTACTGACCTCCCTCCGATTGATTGACCATAAATCACTCAATTTAACTCGTAATTCTTTGAAATTAGTTTCATTTCGAAGGAATCGAAGTGTAGTTTAAAACGTAAGAAACGGAGATGAAAAATTCCAAGTATTTTGAGAGTTATGATGGAAATAGTTAGACTCGCGCTTTGGTTTAGCAATTTACTGACCTACCTCCGATTGATTGACCATAACTCTCTCAATTTAACTCTTAACTCATTGAAATTAGTTTCATTTCGAAGGAATCGAAGTGTAGTTTAAAACGAAAGAAACGGAGATGAAAAACTCCAAGTATTTTGAGAGTTATGATGGAAATAGTTAGACTCGCGCTTTAGTTTAGCAATTTACTGACCTACCTCCGATTGATTGACCATAACTCTCTCAATTTAACTCGTAATTTATTTAAATTAGTTTCATTTCGAAGGAATCGAAGTGTAGTTTAAAACGAAAGAAACGGAGATGAAAAACTCCAAGTATTTTGAGAGTTATGATGGAAATAGTTAGACTCGCACTTTGGTTTAGCAATTTACTGACCTCCCTCCGATTGATTGACCATAACTCACTCAATTTAACTCGTAATTCATTGAAATTAGTTTCATTTCGAAGGAATCGAAGTGTAGTTTAAAACGAAAGAAACGGAGATGAAAAACTCCAAGTATTTTGAGAGTTATGATGGAAATAGTTAGACTCGCGCTTTGGTTTAGCAATTTACTGACTTACCTCCGATTGATTGACCATAACTCTCTCAATTTAACTCTTAATTCATTGAAATTAGTTTCATTTCGAAGGAATCGAAGTGTAGTTTAAAATGAAAGAAACGGAGATGAAAAACTACAAGTATTTTGAGAGTTATGATGGAAATAGTTAGACTCGCGCTTTGGTTTAGCAATTTATTGACCTACCTCCGATTGATTGACAATAACTTTCTCAATTTAACTCTTAACTCATTGAAATTAGTTTCATTTCGAAGGAATCGAAGTGTAGTTTAAAACGAAAGAAACGGAGATGAAAAACTCTAAGTATTTTGAGAGTTATGATGGAAATAGTTAGACTCGCGCTTTGGTTTAACAATTTACTGACCTCCCTCCGATTGATTGACCATAAATCACTCAATTTAACTCGTAATTCATTGAAATTAGTTTAATTTCAAAGGAATCGAAGTGTAGTTTAAAACGAAAGAAACGGAGATGAAAAACTCCAAGTATTTTGAGAGTTATGATGGAAATAGTTAGACTCGCGCTTTGGTTTAGCAATTTACTGACCTACCTCCGATTGATTGACCATAACTCTCTCAATTTAACTCTTAATTCATTGAAATTAGTTTCATTTCGAAGGAATCGAAGTGTGGTTTAAAACGAAAGAAACGGAGATGAAAAACTACAAGTATTTTGAGAGTTATGATCGAAATAGTTAGACTCGCGCTTTGGTTTAGCAATTTATTGACTTACCTCCGATTGATTGACCATAACTCTCTCAATTTAACTCTTAATTCATTGAAATTAGTTACATTTCGAAGGAATCGAAGTGTAGTTTAAAACGAAAGAAACGGAGATGAAAAACTCCAAGTATTTTGAGGGTTATGATGGAAATAGTTAGACTCGCGCTTTGGTTTAGCAATTTACTGACCTACCTCCGATTGATTGACCATAACTCTCTCAATTTAACTCTTAATTCATTGAAATTAGTTTCATTTCGAAGGAATCAAAGTGTAGTTTGAAACGAAACAAACGGAGATGAAAAACTCCAAGTATTTTGACAGTTATGATGGAAATAGTTAGACTCGCGCTTTGGTTTAGCAATTTATTGACCTACCTCCGATTGATTAACTATAATTTTCTCAATTTAACTCTTAACTCATTGAAATTAGTTTCATTTCGAAGGAATCGAAGTGTAGTTTAAAACGAAAGAAACGGAGATGAAAAACTCCAAGTATTTTGACAGTTATGATGGAAATAGTTAGACTCGCGCTTTGGTTTAACAATTTACTGACCTCCCTCCGATTGATTGACCATAAATCACTCAATTTAACTCGTAATTCATTGAAATTAGTTTCATTTCGAAGGAATCGAAGTGTAGTTTAAAACGAAAGAAACGGAGATGAAAAACTCCAAGTATTTTGAGAGTTATGATGGAAATAGTTAGACTCGCGCTTTGGTTTAGCAATTTACTGACCTACCTCCGATTGATTGATCATAACTCTCCCAATTTAACTCTTAATTCATTGAAATTAGTTTCATTTCGAAGGAATCGAAGTGTAGTTTAAAACGAAAGAAACGGAGATGAAAAACTCCAAGTATTTTGAGAGTTATTATGGAAATAGTTAGACTCGCGCTTTGGTTTAGCAATTTACTGACCTACCTCCGATTGATTGACCATAAATCACTCAATTTAACTCGTAATTAATTGAAATTAGTTTCATTTCGAAGGAATCGAAGTTTAGTTTAAAACGAAAGAAACGGAGATGAAAAACTCCAAGTATTTTGAGAGTTATGATGGAAATAGTTAGACTCGCGCTTTGGTTTAGCAATTTAATGTCTTACATCCGATTAATTGACCATAACTCTCTCAATTTAACTCTTAAGTCATTAAAATTAGTTTCATTTCGAAGGAATCGAAGTGTAGTTTAAAACGAAAGAAACGGAGATGAAAAACTCCAAGTATTTTGAGAGTTATGATGGAAATAGTTAGACTCGCGCTTTGGTTTAGCAATTTAATGTCTTACATCCGATTAATTGACCATAACTCTCTCAATTTAACTCTTAAGTCATTAAAATTAGTTTCATTTCGAAGGAATCGAAGTGTAGTTTAAAACGAAAGAAACGGAGATGAAAAACTCCAAGTATTTTGAGAGTTATGATGGAAATAGTTAGACTCGCGCTTTGGTTTATCAATTTACTGACCGACCTCCGATTGATTGACCATAACTCTCTCAATTTAACTCTTAACTCATTGAAATTAGTTTCATTTCGAAGGAATCGAACTTTAGTTTAAAACGAAAGAAACGAAGATGAAAAACTCCAAGTATTTTGAGAGTTATGATGGAAATAGTTAGACTCGCGCTTTAGTTTAGCAATTTACTGACCTACCTCCGATTGATTGAACATAACTCTCTCAATTTAACTCGTAATTCATTTAAATTAGTTTCATTTCGAAGGAATCGAAGTGTAGTTTAAAACGAAAGAAACGGAGATGAAAAACTCCAAGTATTTTGAGAGTTATGATGGAAATAGTTAGACTCGCGCTTTGGTTTAGCAATTTACTAACCTCCCTCCGATTAATTGACCATAAATCACTAAATTTAACTCGTAATTCATTGAAATTAATTTCATTTCGAAGGAATCGAAGTGTAGTTTAAAACGAAAGAAACGGAGATGAAAAACTCCAAGTATTTTGAGAGTTATTATGGAAATAGTTAGACTCGCGCTTTGGTTTAGCAATTTACTGACTTACCTCCGATTGATTGACCATAACTCTCTCAATTTAACTCTTAATTCATTGAAATTAGTTTCATTTCGAAGGAATCGAAGTGTAGTTTAAAACGAAAGAAACGGAGATGAAAAACTCCAAGTATTTTGACAGTTATGATGGAAATAGTTAGACTCGCGCTTTGGTTTAACAATTTACTGACCTCCCTCCGATTGATTGACCATAAATCACTCAATTTAACTCGTAATTCATTGAAATTAGTTTCATTTCGAAGGAATCGAAGTGTAGTTTAAAACGAAAGAAACGGAGATGAAAAACTCCAAGTATTTTGAGAGTTATGATGGAAATAGTTAGACTCGCGCTTTGGTTTAGCAATTTACTGACCTACCTCCGATTGATTGATCATAACTCTCCCAATTTAACTCTTAATTCATTGAAATTAGTTTCATTTCGAAGGAATCGAAGTGTAGTTTAAAACGAAAGAAACGGAGATGAAAAACTCCAAGTATTTTGAGAGTTATTATGGAAATAGTTAGACTCGCGCTTTGGTTTAGCAATTTACTGACCTACCTCCGATTGATTGACCATAAATCACTCAATTTAACTCGTAATTAATTGAAATTAGTTTCATTTCGAAGGAATCGAAGTTTAGTTTAAAACGAAAGAAACGGAGATGAAAAACTCCAAGTATTTTGAGAGTTATGATGGAAATAGTTAGACTCGCGCTTTGGTTTAGCAAGTTAATGTCTTACATCCGATTAATTGACCATAACTCTCTCAATTTAACTCTTAAGTCATTAAAATTAGTTTCATTTCGAAGGAATCGAAGTGTAGTTTAAAACGAAAGAAACGGAGATGAAAAACTACAAGTATTTTGAGAGTTATGATGGAAATAGTTAGACTCGCGCTTTGGTTTAGCAATTTACTGACCTACCTCCGATTGATTGACCATAACTCTCTCAATTTAAGTCGTAATTCATTTAAATTAGTTTCATTTCGAAGGAATCGAAGTGTAGTTTAAAACGAAAGAAACGGAGATGAAAAACTCCAAGTATTTTGAGAGTTATGATGGAAATAGTTAGACTCGCGCTTTGGTTTAGCAATTTACTGACCTCCCTCCGATTGATTGACCATAACTCACTCAATTTAACTCGTAATTCATTGTAATTAGTTTCATTTCTAAGGAATCGAAGTGTATCTTAAAACGAAAGAAACGGAGATGAAAAACTACAAGTATTTTGAGAGTTATGATGGAAATAGTTAGACTCGCGCTTTGGTTAGCAATTTACTGATCTACCTCCGATTGATTGACCATAACTCTCTCAATTTAACTCTTAACTCATTGAAATTAGTTTCATTTCGAAGGAATCGAAGTGTAGTTTAAAACGAAAGAAACGGAGATGAAAAACTCCAAGTATTTTGAGAGTTATGATGGAAATAGTTAGACTCGCGCTTTAGTTTAGCAATTTACTCACCTACCTCCGATTGATTGAACATAACTCTCTCAATTTAACTCGTAATTCATTTAAATTAGTTTCATTTCGAAGGAATCGAAGTGTAGTTTAAAACGAAAGAAACGGAGATGAAAAACTCCAAGTATTTTGAGAGTTATGATGGAAATAGTTAGACTCGCGCTTTGGTTTAGCAATTTACTAACCTCCCTCCGATTAATTGACCATAAATCACTAAATTTAACTCGTAATTCATTGAAATTACTTTCATTTCGAAGGAATCGAAGTGTAGTTTAAAACGAAAGAAACGGAGATGAAAAACTCCAAGTATTTTGAGAGTTATGATGGAAATAGTTAGACTCGCGCTTTGGTTTAGCAATTTACTGACTTACCTCCGATTGATTGACCATAACTCTCTCAATTTAACTCTTAATTCATTGAAATTAGTTTCATTTCGAAGGAATCGAAGTGTAGTTTAAAACGAAAGAAACGGAGATGAAAAACTACAAGTATTTTGAGAGTTATGATAGAAATAGATAGACTCGCGCTTTGGTTTAGCAATTTATTGACCTACCTCCGATTGATTGACCATAACTTTCTCAATTTAACTCTTAACTCATTGAAATTAGTTTCATTTCGAAGGAATCGAAGTGTAGTTTAAAACGAAAGAAACGGAGATGAAAAACTCCAAGTATTTTGAGAGTTATGATGGAAATAGTTAGACTCGCGCTTTGGTTTAACAATTTACTGACCTCCCTCCGATTGATTGACCATAAATCACTCAATTTAACTCGTAATTCATTGAAATTAGTTTCATTTCGAAGGAATCGAAGTGTAGTTTAAAACGAAAGAAACGGAGATGAAAAACTCCAAGTATTTTGAGAGTTATGATGGAAATAGTTAGACTCGCGCTTTGGTTTAGCAATTTACTGTCCTACCTCCGATTGATTGATCATAACTCTCTCAATTTAACTCTTAATTCATTGAAATTAGTTTCATTTCGAAGGAATCGAAGTGTAGTTTAAAACGAAAGAAACGGAGATGAAAAACTCCAAGTATTTTGAGAGTTATTATGGAAATAGTTAGACTCGCGCTTTGGTTTAGCAATTTACTGACCTACCTCCGATTAATTGACCATAAATCATTCAATTTAACTCGTAATTAATTGAAATTAGTTTCATTTCGAAGGAATCGAAGTTTAGTTTAAAACGAAAGAAACGGAGATGAAAAACTCCAAGTATTTTGAGAGTTATGATGGAAATAGTTAGACTCGCGCTTTGGTTTAGCAATTTACTGACCTACCTCCGATTAATTGACCATAAATCATTCAATTTAACTCGTAATTAATTGAAATTAGTTTCATTTCGAAGGAATCGAAGTTTAGTTTAAAACGAAAGAAACGGAGATGAAAAACTCCAAGTATTTTGAGAGTTATGATGGAAATAGTTAGACTCGCGCTTTGGTTTAGCAATTTACTGACCTACCTCCGATTAATTGACCATAAATCACTCAATTTAACTCGTAATTAATTGAAATTAGTTTCATTTCGAAGGAATCGAAGTGTAGTTTAAAACGTAAGAAACGGAGATGAAAAATTCCAAGTATTTTGAGAGTTATGATGGAAATAGTTAGACTCGCGCTTTGGTTTAGCAATTTACTGACCTACCTCCGATTGATTGACCATAACTCTCTCAATTTAACTCGTAATTCATTTAAATTAGTTTCATTTCGAAGCAATCGAAGTGTAGTTTAAAACGAAAGAAACGGAGATGAAAAACTCCAAGTATTTTGAGAGTTATGATGGAAATAATTAGACTCGCGCTTTGGTTTAGCAATTTACTGACCTCCCTCCGATTGATTGACCATAAATCACTCAATTTAACTCGTAATTAATTGAAATTAGTTTCATTTCGAAGGAATCGAAGTATAGTTTAAAACGTAAAAAACGGAGATGAAAAATTCCAAGTATTTTGAGAGTTATGATGGAAATAGTTAGACTCGCGCTTTGGTTTAGCAATTTACTGACCTCCCTCCGATTGATTGACCATAACTCACTCAATTTAACTCTTAACTCATTGAAATTAGTTTCATTTCGAAGGAATCGAAGTGTAGTTTAAAACGAAAGAAACGGAGATGAAAAACTCCAAGTATTTTGACAGTTATGATGGAAATAGTTAGACTCGCGCTTTGGTTTAACAATTTACTGACCTCCCTCCGATTGATTGACCATAAATCACTCAATTTAACTCGTAATTCATTGAAATTAGTTTCATTTCGAAGGAATCGAAGTGTAGTTTAAAACGAAAGAAACGGAGATGAAAAACTCCAAGTATTTTGAGAGTTATGATGGAAATAGTTAGACTCGCGCTTTGGTTTAGCAATTTACTGACCTACCTCCGATTGATTGATCATAACTCTCCCAATTTAACTCTTAATTCATTGAAATTAGTTTCATTTCGAAGGAATCGAAGTGTAGTTTAAAACGAAAGAAACGGAGATGAAAAACTCCAAGTATTTTGAGAGTTATTATGGAAATAGTTAGACTCGCGCTTTGGTTTAGCAATTTACTGACCTACCTCCGATTGATTGACCATAAATCACTCAATTTAACTCGTAATTAATTGAAATTAGTTTCATTTCGAAGGAATCGAAGTTTAGTTTAAAACGAAAGAAACGGAGATGAAAAACTCCAAGTATTTTGAGAGTTATGATGGAAATAGTTAGACTCGCGCTTTGGTTTAGCAATTTAATGTCTTACATCCGATTAATTGACCATAACTCTCTCAATTTAACTCTTAAGTCATTAAAATTAGTTTCATTTCGAAGGAATCGAAGTGTAGTTTAAAACGAAAGAAACGGAGATGAAAAACTCCAAGTATTTTGAGAGTTATGATGGAAATAGTTAGACTCGCGCTTTGGTTTAGCAATTTACTGACCTACCTCCGATTGATTGACCATAACTCTCTCAATTTAAGTCGTAATTCATTTAAATTAGTTTCATTTCGAAGGAATCGAAGTGTAGTTTAAAACGAAAGAAACGGAGATGAAAAACTCCAAGTATTTTGAGAGTTATGATGGAAATAGTTAGACTCGCGCTTTGGTTTAGCAATTTACTGACCTCCCTCCGATTGATTGACCATAACTCACTCAATTTAACTCGTAATTCATTGTAATTAGTTTCATTTCTAAGGAATCGAAGTGTATCTTAAAACGAAAGAAACGGAGATGAAAAACTACAAGTATTTTGAGAGTTATGATGGAAATAGTTAGACTCGCGCTTTGGTTTAGCAATTTACTGATCTACCTCCGATTGATTGACCATAACTCTCTCAATTTAACTCTTAACTCATTGAAATTAGTTTCATTTCGAAGGAATCGAAGTGTAGTTTAAAACGAAAGAAACGGAGATGAAAAACTCCAAGTATTTTGAGAGTTATGATGGAAATAGTTAGACTCGCGCTTTAGTTTAGCAATTTACTCACCTACCTCCGATTGATTGAACATAACTCTCTCAATTTAACTCGTAATTCATTTAAATTAGTTTCATTTCGAAGGAATCGAAGTGTAGTTTAAAACGAAAGAAACGGAGATGAAAAACTCCAAGTATTTTGAGAGTTATGATGGAAATAGTTAGACTCGCGCTTTGGTTTAACAATTTACTGACCTCCCTCCGATTGATTGACCATAAATCACTCAATTTAACTCGTAATTCATTGAAATTAGTTTCATTTCGAAGGAATCGAAGTGTAGTTTAAAACGAAAGAAACGGAGATGAAAAACTCCAAGTATTTTGAGAGTTATGATGGAAATAGTTAGACTCGCGCTTTGGTTTAGCAATTTACTGACCTACCTCCGATTGATTGATCATAACTCTCTCAATTTAACTCTTAATTCATTGAAATTAGTTTCTTTTCGAAGGAATCGAAGTGTAGTTTAAAACGAAAGAAACGGAGATGAAAAACTCCAAGTATTTTGAGAGTTATTATGGAAATAGTTAGACTCGCGCTTTGGTTTAGCAATTTACTGACCTACCTCCGATTAATTGACCATAAATCATTCAATTTAACTCGTAAGTAATTGAAATTAGTTTCATTTCGAAGGAATCGAAGTTTAGTTTAAAACGAAAGAAACGGAGATGAAAAACTCCAAGTATTTTGAGAGTTATGATGGAAATAGTTAGACTCGCGCTTTGGTTTAGCAATTTACTGACCTACCTCCGATTAATTGACCATAAATCACTCAATTTAACTCGTAATTAATTGAAATTAGTTTCATTTCGAAGGAATCGAAGTTTAGTTTAAAACGTAAGAAACGGAGATGAAAAATTCCAAGTATTTTGAGAGTTATGATGGAAATAGTTAGACTCGCGCTTTGGTTTAGCAATTTACTGACGTACCTCCGATTGATTGACCATAACTCTCTCAATTTAACTCGTAATTCATTTAAATTAGTTTCATTTCGAAGGAATCGAAGTGTAGTTTAAAACGAAAGAAACGGAGATGAAAAACTCCAAGTATTTTGAGAGTTATGATGGAAATAGTTAGACTCGCGCTTTGGTTTAGCAATTTACTGACCTCCCTCCGATTGATTGACCATAAATCACTCAATTTAACTCGTAATTCATTGAAATTAGTTTCATTTCGAAGGAATCGAAGTATAGTTTAAAACGTAAAAAACGGAGATGAAAAATTCCAAGTATTTTGAGAGTTATGATGGAAATAGTTAGACTCGCGCTTTGGTTTAGCAATTTACTGACCTCCCTCCGATTGATTGACCATAACTCACTCAATTTAATTCGTAATTCATTGAAATTAGTTTCATTTCGAAGGAATCGAAGTGTAGTTTAAAACGAAAGAAACGGAGATGAAAAACTCCAAGTATTTTGAGAGTTATGATAGAAATAGTTAGAATCGCGCTTTGTTTAGCAATTTACTGAACTACCTCCGATTAATTGACCATAACTCTCTCAATTTAACTCTTAACTCATTGAAATTAGTTTCATTTCGAAGTAATCGAAGTGTAGTTTAAAACGAAAGAAACGGAGATGAAAAACTCCAAGTATTTTGAGAGTTATGATGGAAATAGTTAGACTCGCGCTTTAGTTTAGCAATTTACTGACCTACCTCCGATTGATTGACCATAACTCTCTAAATTTAACTCGTAATTCATTTAAATTAGTTTCATTTCGAAGGAATCGAAGTGTAGTTTAAAACGAAAGAAACGGAGATGAAAAACTCCAAGTATTTTGAGAGTTATGATGGAAATAGTTAGACTCGCGCTTTGGTTTAGCAATTTACTGACCTCCCTCCGATTCATTGACCATAACTCACTCAATTTAACTCGTAATTCATTGTAATTAGTTTCATTTCTAAGGAATCGAAGTGTATCATAAAACGAAAGAAACGGAGATGAAAAACTCCAAGTATTTTGAGAGTTATGATGGAAATAGTTAGACTCGCGCTTTGGTTTAGCAATTTACTGATCTACCTACGATTGATTGACCATAACTCTCTCAATTTAACTCTTAACTCATTTAAATTAGTTTCATTTCGAATGAATCGAAGTGTAGTTTAAAACGAAAGAAACGGAGATGAAAAAATCCAAGTATTTTGAGAGTTATGATGGAAATAGTTAGACTCGCGCTTTGGTTTAGCAATTTACTGACTTACCTCCGATTGATTGACCATAACTCTCTCAATTTAACTCTTAACTCATTGAAATTAGTTTCATTTCGAAGGAATCGAAGTGTAGTTTAAAACGAAAGAAACGGAGATGAAAAACTCCAAGTATTTTGAGAGTTATGATGGAAATAGTTAGACTCGCGCTTTGGTTTAGCAATTTACTGACCTCCCTCCGATTGATTGACCATAACTCTCTCAATTTAACTCTTAATTCATTGAAATTAGTTTCATTTCGAAGGAATCGAAGTGTAGTTTAAAACGAAAGAAACGGAGATGAAAAAGTCCAAGTATTTTGAGAGTTATGATAGAAATAGTTAGAATCGCGCTTTGTTTAGCAATTTACTGAACTACCTCCGATTAATTGACCATAACTCTCTCAATTTAACTCTTAACTCATTGAAATTAGTTTCATTTCGAAGTAATCGAAGTGTAGTTTAAAACAAAAGAAACGGAGATGAAAAACTCCAAGTATTTTGAGAGTTATGATGGAAATAGTTAGACTCGCGCTTTAGTTTAGCAATTTACTGACCTACCTCCGATTGATTGAACATAACTCTCTAAATTTAACTCGTAGTTCATTTAAATTAGTTTCATTTCGAAGGAATCGAAGTGTAGTTTAAAAAGAAAGAAACGGAGATGAAAAACTCCAAGTATTTTGAGAGTTATGATGGAAATAGTTAAACTCGCGCTTTGGTTTAGCAATTTACTGACCTCCCTCCGATTGATATACCATAAATCACTAAATTTAACTCGTAATTCATTTAAATTAGTTTCATTTCGAAAGAATCGAAGTGTAGTTTAAAACGAAAGAAACGGAGATGAAAAACTCCAAGTATTTTGAGAGTTATGATAGAAATAGTTAGACTCGCGCTTTGGTTTATCAATTTACTGACTTACCTCCGATTGATTGACCATAACTCTCTCAATTTAACTCTTAACTCATTGAAATTAGTTTCATTTCGAAGGAATCGAACTTTAGTTTAAAACGAAAGAAACGAAGATGAAAAACTCCAAGTATTTTGAGAGTTATGATGGAAATAGTTAGACTCGCGCTTTAGTTTAGCAATTTACTGACCTACCTCCGATTGATTGAACATAACTCTCTCAATTTAACTCGTAATTCATTTAAATTAGTTTCATTTCGAAGGAATCGAAGTGTAGTTTAAAACGAAAGAAACGGAGATGAAAAACTCCAAGTATTTTGAGAGTTATGATAGAAATAGTTAGACTCGCGCTTTGGTTTATCAATTTACTGACCTACCTCCGATTGATTGACCATAACTCTCTCAATTTAACTCTTAACTCATTGAAATTAGTTTCATTTCGAAGGAATCGAACTTTAGTTTAAAACGAAAGAAACGAAGATGAAAAACTCCAAGTATTTTGAGAGTTATGATGGAAATAGTTAGACTCGCGCTTAAGTTTAGCAATTTACTGACCTACCTCCGATTGATTGAACATAACTCTCTCAATTTAACTCGTAATTCATTTAAATTAGTTTCATTTCGAAGGAATCGAAGTGTAGTTTAAAACGAAAGAAACGGAGATGAAAAATTCCAAGTATTTTGATAGTTATGATAGAAATAGTTAGAATCGCGCTTTGTTTAGCAATTTACTGACTTACCTCCGATTAATTGACCATAACTCTCTCAATTTAACTCTTAACTTATTTAAATTAGTTTCATTTCGAAGTAATCGAAGTATAGTTTAAAACGAAAGAAACGGAGATGAAAAACTCCAAGTATTTTGAGAGTTATGATGGAAATAGTTAGACTCGCGCTTTAGTTTAGCAATTTACTGACCTACCTCCGATTGATTGACCATAACTCTCTAAATTTAACTCGTAATTCATTTAAATTAGTTTCATTTCGAAGGAATCGAAGTGTAGTTTAAAACGAAAGAAACGGAGATGAAAAACTCCAAGTATTTTGAGAGTTATGATGGAAATAGTTAGACTCGCGCTTTGGTTTAGCAATTTACTGACCTCCCTCCGATTGATATACCATAAATCACTCAATTTAACTCGTAATTCATTGAAATTAGTTTCATTTCGAAAGAATCGAAGTGTAGTTTAAAACGAAAGAAACGGAGATGAAAAACTCCAAGTATTTTGAGAGTTATGATAGAAATAGTTAGACTCGCGCTTTGGTTTATCAATTTACTGACCTACCTCCGATTGATTGACCATAACTCTCTCAATTTAACTCTTAACTCATTGAAATTAGTTTCATTTCGAAGGAATCGAACTTTAGTTTAAAACGAAAGAAACGAAGATGAAAAACTCCAAGTATTTTGAGAGTTATGATGGAAATAGTTAGACTCGCGCTTAAGTTTAGCAATTTACTGACCTACCTCCGATTGATTGAACATAACTCTCTCAATTTAACTCGTAATTCATTTAAATTAGTTTCATTTCGAAGGAATCGAAGTGTAGTTTAAAACGAAAGAAACGGAGATGAAAAACTCCAAGTATTTTGAGAGTTATGATAGAAATAGTTAGACTCGCGCTTTGGTTTAGCAATTTACTGACCTCCCTCCGATTGATTGACCATAAATCACTCAATTTAACTCGTAATTCATTTAAATTAGTTTCATTTCGAAGGAACCGACGTGTAGTTTAAAACGAAAGAAACGGAGATGAAAAACTCCAAGTATTTTGAGAGTTATGATGG
Organism: Tasmannia lanceolata; assembly: GCF_043159265.1. Taxonomy (NCBI): domain Eukaryota; kingdom Viridiplantae; phylum Streptophyta; class Magnoliopsida; order Canellales; family Winteraceae; genus Tasmannia; species Tasmannia lanceolata. Next base: position 6,848,684 of record NW_027518721.1, read on the forward strand.
AAATAGTTAGACTCGCGCTTTGGTTTAGCAATTTACTGACGTACCTACGATTGATTGACTATAACTCTCTCAATTTAACTCTTAATTCATTGAAATTAGTTTCATTTCGAAGGAATCGAATTGTAGTTTAAAACGAAAGAAACGGAGATGAAAAACTCCAAGTATTTTGAGAGTTATGATGGAAATAGTTAGACTCGTGCTTTGGTTTAGCAATTTACTGACCTACCTCCGATTGATTGACCATAACTCACTCAATTTTACTTGTAATTGATTGAAATTAGTTTCATTTCGAAGGACTCGAAGTGTAGTTTAAAACGAAAGAAACGGAGATGAAAAACTCCAAGTATTTTGAGAGTTATGATGGAAATAGTTAGACTCGGGCTTTGGTTTAGCAATTTACTGACTTACCTCCGATTGATTGACCATAACTCACTCAATTTAACTCGTAATTCATTGAAATTAGTTTCATTTCGAAGGAATCGAAGTGTAGTTTAAAACGAAAGAAACGGAGATGAAATACTCCAAGTATTTTGAGAGTTATGATGGAAATAGTTAGACTTGCGCTTTGTTTTAGCAATTTACTGACCTACCTCCGATTGATTGACCATAACTCTCTCAATTTAAGTCGTAATTCATTTAAATTAGTTTCATTTCGAAGGAATCGAAGTGTAGTTTAAAATGAAAGAAACGGAGATGAAAAACTCCAAGTATTTTGAGAGTTATGATGGAAATAGTTAGACTCGCGCTTTGGTTTAGCAATTTACTGACCTCCCTCCGATTCATTGACCATAACTCACTCAATTTAACTCGTAATTCATTGTAATTAGTTTCATTTCTAAGGAATCGAAGTGTATCATAAAACGAAAGAAACGGAGATGAAAAACTCCAAGTATTTTGAGAGTTATGATGGAAATAGTTAGACTCGCGCTTTGGTTTAGCAATTTACTGATCTACCTACGATTGATTGACCATAACTCTCTCAATTTAACTCTTAACTCATTTAAATTAGTTTCATTTCGAATGAATCGAAGTGTAGTTTAAAACGAAAGAAACGGAGATGAAAAACTCCAAGTATTTTGAGAGTTATGATGGAAATAGTTAGACTCGCGCTTTGGTTTAGCAATTTACTGACTTACCTCCGATTGATTGACCATAACTCTCTCAATTTAACTCTTAACTCATTGAAATTAGTTTCATTTCGAAGGAATCGAAGTGTAGTTTAAAACGAAAGAAACGGAGATGAAAAACTCCAAGTATTTTGAGAGTTATGATGGAAATAGTTAGACTCGCGCTTTGGTTTAGCAATTTACTGACCTACCTCCGATTGATTGACCATAACTCTCTCAATTTAACTCTTAATTCATTGAAATTAGTTTCATTTCGAAGGAATCGAAGTGTAGTTTAAAACGAAAGAAACGGAGATGAAAAAGTCCAAGTATTTTGAGAGTTATGATAGAAATAGTTAGAATCGCGCTTTGTTTAGCAATTTACTGAACTACCTCCGATTAATTGACCATAACTCTCTCAATTTAACTCTTAATTCATTTAAATTAGTTTCATTTCGAAGGAACCGACGTGTAGTTTAAAACGAAAGAAACGGAGATGAAAAACTCCAAGTATTTTGAGAGTTATGATGGAAATAGTTAGACTCGCGCTTTGGTTTAGCAATTTACTGACGTACCTACGATTGATTGACTATAACTCTCTCAATTTAACTCTTAATTCATTGAAATTAGTTTCATTTCGAAGGAATCGAATTGTAGTTTAAAACGAAAGAAACGGAGATGAAAAACTCCAAGTATTTTGAGAGTTATGATTGAAATAGTTAGACTCGTGCTTTGGTTTAGCAATTTACTGACCTACCTCCGATTGATTGACCATAACTCACTCAATTTTACTTGTAATTGATTGAAATTAGTTTCATTTCGAAGGACTCGAAGTGTAGTTTAAAACGAAAGAAACGGAGATGAAAAACTCCAAGTATTTTGAGAGTTATGATGGAAATAGTTAGACTCGGGCTTTGGTTTAGCAATTTACTGACCTACCTCCGATTGATTGACCATAACTCACTCAATTTAACTCGTAATTCATTGAAATTAGTTTCATTTCGAAGGAATCGAAGTGTAGTTTAAAACGAAAGAAACGGAGATGAAAAACTCCAACTATTTTGAGAGTTATGATGGAAATAGTTAGACTCGCGCTTTGGTTTAGCAATTTACTGACCTACATCCGATTGATTGACCATAACTCTCTCACTTTAACTCTTAAGTCATTGAAATTAGTTTCATTTCGAAGGAATCGAAGTGTAGTTTAAAACGAAAGAAACGGAGATGAAAAACTCCAAGTATTTTTAGAGTTATGATGGAAATAGTTAGACTCGCGCTTTGGTTTAGCAATTTACTGACCTACCTCCGATTGATTGACTATAACTCTCTCAATTTAACTCGTAATTCATTTAAATTAGTTTCATTTCGAAGGAATCGAAGTGTAGTTTAAAACGAAAGAAACGGAGATGAAATACTCCAAGTATTTTGAGAGTTATGATGGAAATAGTTAGACTCGCGCTTTGTTTTAGCAATTTACTGACCTACCTCCGATTGATTGACCATAACTCTCTCAATTTAAGTCGTAATTCATTTAAATTAGTTTCATTTCGAAGGAATCGAAGTGTAGTTTAAAACGAAAGAAACGGAGATGAAAAACTCCAAGTATTTTGAGAGTTATGATGAAAATAGTTAGACTCGCGCTTTGGTTTAGCAATTTACTGACCTCCCTCCGATTCATTGACCATAACTCACTCAATTTAACTCGTAATTCATTGTAATTAGTTTCATTTCTAAGGAATCGAAGTGTATCATAAAACGAAAGAAACGGAGATGAAAAACTCCAAGTATTTTGAGAGTTATGATGGAAATAGTTAGACTCGCGCTTTGATTTAGCAATTTACTGATCTACCTACGATTGATTGACCATAACTCTCTCAATTTAACTCTTAACTCATTGAAATTAGTTTCATTTCGAATGAATCGAAGTGTAGTTTAAAACGAAAGAAACGGAGATGAAAAACTCCAAGTATTTTGAGAGTTATGAGGGAAATAGTTAGACTCGCGCTATGGTTTAGCAATTTACTGACTTACCTCCGATTGATTGACCATAACTCTCTCAATTTAACTCTTAACTCATTGAAATTAGTTTCATTTCGAAGGAATCGAAGTGTAGTTTAAAACGAAAGAAACGGAGATGAAAAACTCCAAGTATTTTGAGAGTTATGATGGAAATAGTTAGACTCGCGCTTTGGTTTAGCAATTTACTGACCTACCTCCGATTGATTGACCATAACTCTCTCAATTTAACTCTTAATTCATTGAAATTAGTTTCATTTCGAAGGAATCGAAGTGTAGTTTAAAACGAAAGAAACGGAGATGAAAAAGTCCAAGTATTTTGAGAGTTATGATAGAAATAGTTAGAATCGCGCTTTGTTTAGCAATTTACTGAACTACCTCCGATTAATTGACCATAACTCTCTCAATTTAACTCTTAACTCATTAAAATTAGTTTCATTTCGAAGTAATCGAAGTGTAGTTTAAAACGAAAGAAACGGAGATGAAAAACTCCAAGTATTTTGAGAGTTATGATGGAAATAGTTAGACTCGCGCTTTAGTTTAGCAATTTACTGACCTACCTCCGATTGATTTACCATAACTCTCTAAATTTAACTCGTAGTTCATTTAAATTAGTTTCATTTCGAAGGAATCGAAGTGTAGTTTAAAAAGAAAGAAACGGAGATGAAAAACTCCAAGTATTTTGAGAGTTATGATGGAAATAGTTAAACTCGCGCTTTGGTTTAGCAATTTACTGACCTCCCTCCGATTGATATACCATAAATCAGTAAATTTAACTCGTAATTCATTGAAATTAGTTTCATTTCGAAAGAATCGAAGTGTAGTTTAAAACGAAAGAAACGGAGATGAAAAACTCCAAGTATTTTGAGAGTTATGATAGAAATAGTTAGACTCGCGCTTTGGTTTATCAATTTACTGACTTACCTCCGATTGATTGACCATAACTCTCTCAATTTAACTCTTAACTCATTGAAATTAGTTTCATTTCGAAGGAATCGAACTTTAGTTTAAAACGAAAGAAACGAAGATGAAAAACTCCAAGTATTTTGAGAGTTATGATGGAAATAGTTAGACTCGCGCTTTCGTTTAGCAATTTACTGACCTACCTCCGATTGATTGAACATAACTCTCTCAATTTAACTCGTAATTCATTTAAATTAGTTTCATTTCGAAGGAATCGAAGTGTAGTTTAAAACGAAAGAAACGGAGATGAAAAACTCCAAGTATTTTGAGAGTTATGATAGAAATAGTTAGACTCGCGCTTTGGTTTATCAATTTACTGACCTACCTCCGATTGATTGACCATAACTCTCTCAATTTAACTCTTAACTCATTGAAATTAGTTTCATTTCGAAGGAATCGAACTTTAGTTTAAAACGAAAGAAACGAAGATGAAAAACTCCAAGTATTTTGAGAGTTATGATGGAAATAGTTAGACTCGCGCTTAAGTTTAGCAATTTACTGACCTACCTCCGATTGATTGAACATAACTCTCTCAATTTAACTCGTAATTCATTTAAATTAGTTTCATTTTGAAGGAATCGAAGTGTAGTTTAAAACGAAAGAAACGGAGATGAAAAACTCCAAGTATTTTGAGAGTTATGATAGAAATAGTTAGACTCGCGCTTTGGTTTATCAATTTACTGACCTACCTCCGATTGATTGACCATAACTCTCTCAATTTAACTCTTAACTCATTGAAATTAGTTTCATTTCGAAGGAATCGAACTTTAGTTTAAAACGAAAGAAACGAAGATGAAAAACTCCAAGTATTTTGAGAGTTATGATGGAAATAGTTAGACTCGCGCTTTAGTTTAGCAATTTACTGACCTACCTCCGATTGATTGACCATAACTCTCTCAATTTAACTCTTAACTCATTGAAATTAGTTTCATTTCGAAGGAATCGAAGTGTAGTTTAAAGCGAAAGAAACGGAGATGAAAAACTCCAAGTATTTTGAGAGTTATGATGGAAATAGTTAGACTCGCGCTTTGGTTTAGCAATTTACTGACCTACCTCCGATTGATTGACCATAACTCTCTCAATTTAACTCTTAATTCATTGAAATTAGTTTCATTTCGAAGGAATCGAAGTGTAGTTTAAAACGAAAGAAACGGAGATGAAAAAGTCCAAGTATTTTGAGAGTTATGATAGAAATAGTTAGAATCGCGCTTTGTTTAGCAATTTACTGAACTACCTCCGATTAATTGACCATAACTCTCTCAATTTAACTCTTAACTCATTGAAATTAGTTTCATTTCGAAGTAATCGAAGTGTAGTTTAAAACGAAAGAAACGGAGATGAAAAACTCCAAGTATTTTGAGAGTTATGATGGAAATAGTTAGACTCGCGCTTTAGTTTAGCAATTTACTGACCTACCTCCGATTGATTGACCATAACTCTCTAAATTTAACTCGTAGTTCATTTAAATTAGTTTCATTTCGAAGGAATTGAAGTGTAGTTTAAAAAGAAAGAAACGGAGATGAAAAACTCCAAGTATTTTGAGAGTTATGATGGAAATAGTTAAACTCGCGCTTTGGTTTAGCAATTTACTGACCTCCATCCGATTGATATACCATAAATCACTAAATTTAACTCGTAATTCATTGAAATTAGTTTCATTTCGAAAGAATCGAAGTGTAGTTTAAAACGAAAGAAACGGAGATGAAAAACTCCAAGTATTTTGAGAGTTATGATAGAAATAGTTAGACTCGCGCTTTGGTTTATCAATTTACTGACCTACCTCCGATTGATTGACCATAACTCTCTCAATTTAACTCTTAACTCATTGAAATTAGTTTCATTTCGAAGGAATCGAACTTTAGTTTAAAACGAAAGAAACGAAGATGAAAAACTCCAAGTATTTTGAGAGTTATGATGGAAATAGTTAGACTCGCGCTTTAGTTTAGCAATTTACTGACCTACCTCCGATTGATTGAACATAACTCTCTCAATTTAACTCGTAATTCATTTAAATTAGTTTCATTTCGAAGGAATCGAAGTGTAGTTTAAAACGAAAGAAACGGAGATGAAAAACTCCAAGTATTTTGAGAGTTATGATAGAAATAGTTAGACTCGCGCTTTGGTTTATCAATTTACTGACCTACCTCCGATTGATTGACCATAACTCTCTCAATTTAACTCTTAACTCATTGAAATTAGTTTCATTTCGAAGGAATCGAACTTTAGTTTAAAACGAAAGAAACGAAGATGAAAAACTCCAAGTATTTTGAGAGTTATGATGGAAATAGTTAGACTCGCGCTTAAGTTTAGCAATTTACTGACCTACCTCCGATTGATTGAACATAACTCTCTCAATTTAACTCGTAATTCATTTAAATTAGTTTCATTTCGAAGGAATCGAAGTGTAGTTTAAAACGAAAGAAACGGAGATGAAAAACTCCAAGTATTTTGAGAGTTATGATAGAAATAGTTAGACTCGCGCTTTGGTTTAGCAATTTACTGACCTCCCTCCGATTGATTGACCATAAATCACTCAATTTAACTCGTAATTCATTGAAATTAGTTTCATTTCGAAGGAACCGACGTGTAGTTTAAAACGAAAGAAACGGAGATGAAAAACTCCAAGTATTTTGAGAGTTATGATGGAAATAGTTAGACTCGCGCTTTGGTTTAGCAATTTACTGACGTACCTACGATTGATTGACCATAACTCTCTCAATTTAACTCTTAATTCATTGAAATTAGTTTCATTTCGAAGGAATCGAATTGTAGTTTAAAACGAAAGAAACGGAGATGAAAAACTCCAAGTATTTTGAGAGTTATGATGGAAATAGTTAGACTCGCGCTTTGGTTTAGCAATTTATTGACCTACCTCCGATTGATTGACCATAACTTTCTCAATTTAACTCTTAACTCATTGAAATTAGTTTCATTTCGAAGGAATCGAAGTGTAGTTTAAAACGAAAGAAACGGAGATGAAAAACTCCAAGTATTTTGAGAGTTATGATGAAAATAGTTAGACTCGCGCTTTGGTTTAACAATTTACTGTCCTCCCTCCGATTGATTGACCATAAATCACTAAATTTAACTCGTAATTCATTGAAATTAGTTTCATTTCGAAAGAATCGAAGTGTAGTTTAAAACGAAAGAAACGGAGATGAAAAACTCCAAGTATTTTGAGAGTTATGATGGAAATAGTTAGACTCGCGCTTTGGTTTAGCAATTTACTGACCTACCTCCGATTGATTGACCATAACTCTCTCAATTTAACTCTTAATTCATTGAAATTAGTTTCATTTCGAAGGAATCGAAGTGTAGTTTAAAACGAAAGAAACGGAGATGAAAAAGTCCAAGTATTTTGAGAGTTATGATAGAAATAGTTAGAATCGCGCTTTGTTTAGCAATTTACTGAACTACCTCCGATTAATTGACCATAACTCTCTCAATTTAACTCTTAACTCATTGAAATTAGTTTCATTTCGAAGTAATCGAAGTGTAGTTTGAAACGAAAGAAACGGAGATGAAAAACTCCAAGTATTTTGAGAGTTATGATGGAAATAGTTAGACTCGCGCTTTAGTTTAGCAATTTACTGACCTACCTCCGATTGATTGACCATAACTCTCTAAATTTAACTCGTAGTTCATTTAAATTAGTTTCATTTCGAAGGAATCGAAGTGTAGTTTAAAAAGAAAGAAACGGAGATGAAAAACTCCAAGTATTTTGAGAGTTATGATGGAAATAGTTAGACTCGCGCTTTGGTATAGCAATTTACTGACGTACCTACGATTGATTGACCATAACTCTCTCAATTTAACTCTTAATTCATTGAAATTAGTTTCATTTCGAAGGAATCGAATTGTAGTTTAAAACGAAAGAAACGGAGATGAAAAACTCCAAGTATTTTGAGAGTTATGATGGAAATAGTTAGACTCGTGCTTTGGTTTAGCAATTTACTGACCTACCTCCGATTGATTGACCATAACTCACTCAATTTTACTTGTAATTGATTGAAATTAGTTTCATTTCGAAGGACTCGAAGTGTAGTTTAAAACGAAAGAAACGGAGATGAAAAACTCCAAGTATTTTGAGAGTTATGATGGAAATAGTTAGACTCGGGCTTTGGTTTAGCAATTTACTGACCTACCTCCGATTGATTGACCATAACTCACTCAATTTAACTCGTAATTCATTGAAATTAGTTTCATTTCGAAGGAATCGAAGTGTAGTTTAAAACGAAAGAAACGGAGATGAAAAACTCCAACTATTTTGAGAGTTATGATGGAAATAGTTAGACTCGCGCTTTGGTTTAGCAATTTACTGACCTACATCCGATTGATTGATCATAACTCTCTCACTTTAAGTCGTAATTCATTTAAATTAGTTTCATTTCGAAGGAATCGAAGTGTAGTTTAAAACGAAAGAAACGGAGATGAAAAACTCCAAGTATTTTGAGAGTTATGATGGAAATAGTTAGACTCGCGCTTTGGTTTAGCAATTTACTGACCTCCCTCCGATTCATTGACCATAACTCACTCAATTTAACTCGTAATTCATTGTAATTAGTTTCATTTCTAAGGAATCGAAGTGTATCATAAAACGAAAGAAACGGAGATGAAAAACTCCAAGTATTTTGAGAGTTATGATGGAAATAGTTAGACTCGCGCTTTGGTTTAGCAATTTACTGACCTACCTCCGATTGATTGACCATAACTCTCTCAATTTAACTCGTAATTCATTTAAATTAGTTTGATTTCGAAGGAATCGAAGTGTAGTTTAAAACGAAAGAAACGGAGATGAAAAACTCCAAGTATTTTGAGAGTTATGATGGAAATAGTTAGACTCACGCTTTGGTTTAGCAATTTACTGACCTCCCTCCGATTGATTGACCATAACTCACTCAATTTAACTCGTAATTCATTGAAATTAGTTTCATTTCGAAGGAATCGAAGTGTAGTTTAAAACGAAAGAAACGGAGATGAAAAACTCCAAGTATTTTGAGAGTTATGATGGAAATAGTTAGACTCGCGCTTTGGTTTAGCAATTTACAGACCTACCTCCGCTTGATTGACCATAACTCTCTCAATTTAACTCTTAACTCTTTGAAATTAGTTTCATTTCGAAGGAATCGAAGTGTAGTTTAAAACGAAAGAAACGGAGATGAAAAACTCCAAGTATTTTGAGAGTTATGATGGAAATAGTTAGACTCGCGCTTTGGTTTAGCAATTTACTGACCTACCTCCGATTGATTGATCATAACTCTCTCACTTTAACTCTTAATTCATTGAAATTAGTTTCATTTCGAAGGAATCGAAGTGTAGTTTAAAACGAAATAAACGGAGATGAAAAACTCCAAGTATTTTGAGAGCTATGATGGAAATAGTTAGACTCGCGCTTTGGTTTAGCAATTTACTGACCTACCTCCGATTGATTGACCATAACTCTCTCAATTTAAGTCGTAATTCATTTAAATTAGTTTCATTTCGAAGGAATCGAAGTGTAGTTTAAAACGAAAGAAACGGAGATGAAAAACTCCAAGTATTTTGAGAGTTATGATGGAAATAGTTAGACTCGCGCTTTGGTTTAGCAATTTACTGACCTCCCTCCGATTGATTGACCATAACTCACTCAATTTAACTCGTAATTCATTGTAATTAGTTTCATTTCTAAGGAATCGAAGTGTATCTTAAAACGAAAGAAACGGAGATTAAAAACTACAAGTATTTTGAGAGTTATGATGGAAATAGTTAGACTCGCGCTTTGGTTTAGCAATTTACTGATCTACCTCCGATTGATTGACCATAACTCTCTCAATTTAACTCTTAACTCATTGAAATTAGTTTCATTTCGAAGGAATCGAAGTGTAGTTTAAAACGAAAGAAACGGAGATGAAAAACTCCAAGTATTTTCAGAGTTATGATGGAAATAGTTAGACTCGCGCTTTAGTTTAGCAATTTACTGACCTACCTCCGATTGATTGAACATAACTCTCTCAATTTAACTCGTAATTCATTTAAATTAGTTTCATTTCGAAGGAATCGAAGTGTAGTTTAAAACGAAAGAAACGGAGATGAAAAACTCCAAGTATTTTGAGAGTTATGATGGAAATAGTTAGACTCGCGCTTTGGTTTAGCAATTTACTGACCTCCCTCCGATTAATTGACCATAAATCACTAAATTTAACTCGTAATTCATTGAAATTAGTTTCATTTCGAAGGAATCGAAGTGTAGTTTAAAACGAAAGAAACGGAGATGAAAAACTCCAAGTATTTTGAGAGTTATGATGGAAATAGTTAGACTCGCGCTTTAGTTTAGCAATTTACTGACCTACCTCCGATTGATTGAACAGAACTCTCTCAATTTAACTCGTAATTCATTTAAATTAGTTTCATTTCGAAGGAATCGAAGTGTAGTTTAAAACGAAAGAAACGGAGATGAAAAACTCCAAGTATTTTGAGAGTTATGATGGAAATAGTTAGACTCGCGCTTTGGTTTAGCAATTTACTGACGTACCTACGATTGATTGACCATAACTCTCTCAATTTAACTCTTAATTTATTGAAATTAGTTTCATTTCGAAGGAATCGAAGTGTAGTTTAATATGAAAGAAACGGAGATGAAAAACTCCAAGTATTTTGAGAGTTATGATGGAAATAGTTAGACTCGCGCTTTGGTTTAGCAATTTACTGACATACGTCCGATTTATTGACCATAACTCACTCAATTTTACTTGTAATTGATTGAAATTAGTTTCATTTCGAAGGAATCGAAGTGTAGTTTAAAACGAAAGAAACGGAGATGAAAAACTCCAAGTATTTTGAGAGTTATGATGGAAATAGTTAGACTCGGGCTTTGGTTTAGCAATTTACTGACCTACCTCCGATTGATTGAACATAACTCACTCAATTTAACTCGTAATTCATTGAAATTAGTTTCATTTCGAAGGAATCGAAGTGTAGTTTAAAACGAAAGAAATGGAGATGAAAAACTCTAAGTATTTTGAGAGTTATGATGGAAATAGTTAGACTCGCGCTTTGGTTTAGCAATTTACTGACCTACCTCCGATTGATTAACCATAACTCTCTCAATTTAACTCTTAAGTCATTGAAATTAGTTTCATTTCGAAGGAATCAAAGTGTAGTTTAAAACGAAAGAAACGGAGATGAAAAACTCCAAGTATTTTGAGAGTTATGATGGAAATAGTTAGACTCGCGCTTTGGTTTAGCAATTTACTGACCTACCTCCGATTGATTGACCATAACTCTCTCAATTTAACTCGTAATTCATTTAAATTAGTTTGATTTCGAAGGAATCGAAGTGTAGTTTAAAACGAAAGAAACGGAGATGAAAAACTCCAAGTATTTTGAGAGTTATGATGGAAATAGTTAGACTCACGCTTTGGTTTAGCAATTTACTGACCTCCCTCCGATTGATTGACCATAACTCACTCAATTTAACTCGTAATTCATTGAAATTAGTTTCATTTCGAAGGAATCGAAGTGTAGTTTAAAACGAAAGAAACGGAGATGAAAAACTCCAAGTATTTTGAGAGTTATGATGGAAATAGTTAGACTCGCGCTTTGGTTTAGCAATTTACTGACCTACCTCCGCTTGATTGACCATAACTCTCTCAATTTAACTCTTAACTCTTTGAAATTAGTTTCATTTCGAAGGAATCGAAGTGTAGTTTAAAACGAAAGAAACGGAGATGAAAAACTACAAGTATTTTGAGAGTTATGATGGAAATAGTTAGACTCGCGCTTTGGTTTAGCAATTTATTGACCTACCTCCGATTGATTGACCATAACTTTCTCAATTTAACTCTTAACTCATTGAAATTAGTTTCATTTCGAAGGAATCGAAGTGTAGTTTAAAACGAAAGAAACGGAGATGAAAAACTCCAAGTATTTTGAGAGTTATGATGGAAATAGTTAGACTCGCGCTTTGGTTTAACAATTTACTGTCCTCCCTCCGATTGATTGACCATAAATCACTCAATTTAACTCGTAATTCATTGAAATTAGTTTCATTTCGAAGGAATCGAAGTGTAGTTTAAAACGAAAGAAACAGAGATGAAAAACTCCAAGTATTTTGAGAGTTATGATGGAAATAGTTAGACTCGCGCTTTGGTTTAGCAATTTACTGACCTACCTCCGATTTATTGATCATAACTCTCTCAATTTAACTCTTAATTCATTGAAATTAGTTTCATTTCGAAGGAATCGAAGTGTAGTTTAAAACGAAAGAAACGGAGATGAAAAACTCCAAGTATTTTGAGAGTTATTATGGAAATAGTTAGACTCGCGCTATGGTTTAGCAATTTACTGACCTACCTCCGATTAATTGACCATAAATCACTCAATTTAACTCGTAATTAATTGAAATTAGTTTCATTTCGAAGGAATCGAAGTTTAGTTTAAAACGAAAGAAACGGAAATGAAAAACTCCAAGTATTTTGAGAGTTATGATGGAAATAGTTAGACTCGCGCTTTGGTTTAGCAATTTACTGTCCTACATCCGATTGATTGATCATAACTCTCTCAATTTAACTCTTAATTCATTAAAATTAGTTTCATTTCGAAGGAATCGAAGTGTAGTTTAAAACGAAAGAAACGGAGATGAAAAACTCCAAGTATTTTGAGAGTTATTATGGAAATAGTTAGACTCGCGCTTTGGTTTAGCAATTTACTGACCTACCTCCGATTAATTGACCATAAATCACTCAAATTAACTCGTAATTAATTGAAATTAGTTTCATTTCGAAGGAATCGAAGTTTAGTTTAAAACGAAAGAAACGGAAATGAAAAACTCCAAGTATTTTGAGAGTTATGATGGAAATAGTTAGACTCGCGCTTTGGTTCAGCAATTTACTGACCTACCTCCGATTGATTGACCATAACTCTCTCAATTTATCTCGTAATTCATTTAAATTAGTTTCATTTCGAAGGAATCGAAGTTTAGTTTAAAACGAAAGAAACGGAGATGAAAAACTCCAAGTATTTTGAGAGTTATGATGGAAATAGTTAGACTCGCGCTTTGGTTTAGCAATTTACTGACGTACCTACGATTGATTGACCATAACTCACTCAATTTAACTCGTAATTCATTGAAATTAGTTTCATTTCGAAGGAATCGAAGTGTAGTTTAAAACGAAAGAAACGGAGATGAAAAACTCCAAGTATTTTGAGAGTTATGATGGAAATAGTTAGACTCGTGCTTTGGTTTAGCAATTTACTGACCTACCTCCGATGGATTGACCATAACTCACTCAATTTTACTTGTAATTGATTGAAATTAGTTTCATTTCGAAGGACTCGAAGTGTAGTTTAAAACGAAAGAAACGGAGATGAAAAACTCCAAGTATTTTGAGAGTTATGATGGAAATAGTTAGACTCGGGCTTTGGTTTAGCAATTTACTGACCTACCTCCGATTGATTGACCATAACTCACTCAATTTAACTCGTAATTCATTGAAATTAGTTTCATTTCGAAGGAATCGAAGTGTAGTTTAAAACGAAAGAAACGGAGATGAAAAACTCCAACTATTTTGAGAGTTATGATGGAAATAGTTAGACTCGCGCTTTGGTTTAGCAATTTACTGACCTACATCCGATTGATTGATCATAACTCTCTCACTTTAAGTCGTAATTCATTTAAATTAGTTTCATTTCGAAGGAATCGAAGTGTAGTTTAAAACGAAAGAAACGGAGATGAAAAACTCCAAGTATTTTGAGAGTTATGATGGAAATAGTTAGACTCGCGCTTTGGTTTAGCAATTTACTGACCTCCCTCCGATTCATTGACCATAACTCACTCAATTTAACTCGTAATTCATTGTAATTAGTTTCATTTCTAAGGAATCGAAGTGTATCATAAAACGAAAGAAACGGAGATGAAAAACTCCAAGTATTTTGAGAGTTATGATGGAAATAGTTAGACTCGCGCTTTGGTTTAGCAATTTACTGACCTACCTCCGATTGATTGACCATAACTCTCTCAATTTAACTCGTAATTCATTTAAATTAGTTTGATTTCGAAGGAATCGAAGTGTAGTTTAAAACGAAAGAAACGGAGATGAAAAACTCCAAGTATTTTGAGAGTTATGATGGAAATAGTTAGACTCACGCTTTGGTTTAGCAATTTACTGACCTCCCTCCGATTGATTGACCATAACTCACTCAATTTAACTCGTAATTCATTGAAATTAGTTTCATTTCGAAGGAATCGAAGTGTAGTTTAAAACGAAAGAAACGGAGATGAAAAACTCCAAGTATTTTGAGAGTTATGATGGAAATAGTTAGACTCGCGCTTTGGTTTAGCAATTTACAGACCTACCTCCGCTTGATTGACCATAACTCTCTCAATTTAACTCTTAACTCTTTGAAATTAGTTTCATTTCGAAGGAATCGAAGTGTAGTTTAAAACGAAAGAAACGGAGATGAAAAACTCCAAGTATTTTGAGAGTTATGATGGAAATAGTTAGACTCGCGCTTTGGTTTAGCAATTTACTGACCTACCTCCGATTGATTGATCATAACTCTCTCACTTTAACTCTTAATTCATTGAAATTAGTTTCATTTCGAAGGAATCGAAGTGTAGTTTAAAACGAAAGAAACGGAGATGAAAAACTCCAAGTATTTTGAGAGCTATGATGGAAATAGTTAGACTCGCGCTTTGGTTTAGCAATTTACTGACCTACCTCCGATTGATTGACCATAACTCTCTCAATTTAAGTCGTAATTCATTTAAATTAGTTTCATTTCGAAGGAATCGAAGTGTAGTTTAAAACGAAAGAAACGGAGATGAAAAACTCCAAGTATTTTGAGAGTTATGATGGAAATAGTTAGACTCGCGCTTTGGTTTAGCAATTTACTGACCTCCCTCCGATTGATTGACCATAACTCACTCAATTTAACTCGTAATTCATTGTAATTAGTTTCATTTCTAAGGAATCGAAGTGTATCTTAAAACGAAAGAAACGGAGATTAAAAACTACAAGTATTTTGAGAGTTATGATGGAAATAGTTAGACTCGCGCTTTGGTTTAGCAATTTACTGATCTACCTCCGATTGATTGACCATAACTCTCTCAATTTAACTCTTAACTCATTGAAATTAGTTTCATTTCGAAGGAATCGAAGTGTAGTTTAAAACGAAAGAAACGGAGATGAAAAACTCCAAGTATTTTGAGAGTTATGATGGAAATAGTTAGACTCGCGCTTTAGTTTAGCAATTTACTGACCTACCTCCGATTGATTGAACATAACTCTCTCAATTTAACTCGTAATTCATTTAAATTAGTTTCATTTCGAAGGAATCGAAGTGTAGTTTAAAACGAAAGAAACGGAGATGAAAAACTCCAAGTATTTTGAGAGTTATGATGGAAATAGTTAGACTCGCGCTTTGGTTTAGCAATTTACTGACCTCCCTCCGATTAATTGACCATAAATCACTAAATTTAACTCGTAATTCATTGAAATTAGTTTCATTTCGAAGGAATCGAAGTGTAGTTTAAAACGAAAGAAACGGAGATGAAAAACTCCAAGTATTTTGAGAGTTATGATGGAAATAGTTAGACTCGCGCTTTAGTTTAGCAATTTACTGACCTACCTCCGATTGATTGAACAGAACTCTCTCAATTTAACTCGTAATTCATTTAAATTAGTTTCATTTCGAAGGAATCGAAGTGTAGTTTAAAACGAAAGAAACGGAGATGAAAAACTCCAAGTATTTTGAGAGTTATGATGGAAATAGTTAGACTCGCGCTTTGGTTTAGCAATTTACTGACGTACCTACGATTGATTGACCATAACTCTCTCAATTTAACTCTTAATTTATTGAAATTAGTTTCATTTCGAAGGAATCGAAGTGTAGTTTAATATGAAAGAAACGGAGATGAAAAACTCCAAGTATTTTGAGAGTTATGATGGAAATAGTTAGACTCGCGCTTTGGTTTAGCAATTTACTGACATACGTCCGATTTATTGACCATAACTCACTCAATTTTACTTGTAATTGATTGAAATTAGTTTCATTTCGAAGGAATCGAAGTGTAGTTTAAAACGAAAGAAACGGAGATGAAAAACTCCAAGTATTTTGAGAGTTATGATGGAAATAGTTAGACTCGGGCTTTGGTTTAGCAATTTACTGACCTACCTCCGATTGATTGAACATAACTCACTCAATTTAACTCGTAATTCATTGAAATTAGTTTCATTTCGAAGGAATCGAAGTGTAGTTTAAAACGAAAGAAATGGAGATGAAAAACTCTAAGTATTTTGAGCGTTATGATGGAAATAGTTAGACTCGCGCTTTGGTTTAGCAATTTACTGACCTACCTCCGATTGATTAACCATAACTCTCTCAATTTAACTCTTAAGTCATTGAAATTAGTTTCATTTCGAAGGAATCAAAGTGTAGTTTAAAACGAAAGAAACGGAGATGAAAAACTCCAAGTATTTTGAGAGTTATGATGGAAATAGTTACACTCGCGCTTTGGTTTAGCAATTTACTGACCTACCTCCGATTGATTGACCATAACTCTCTCAATTTAACTCGTAATTCATTTAAATTAGTTTGATTTCGAAGGAATCGAAGTGTAGTTTAAAACGAAAGAAACGGAGATGAAAAACTCCAAGTATTTTGAGAGTTATGATGGAAATAGTTAGACTCACGCTTTGGTTTAGCAATTTACTGACCTCCCTCCGATTGATTGACCATAACTCACTCAATTTAACTCGTAATTCATTGAAATTAGTTTCATTTCGAAGGAATCGAAGTGTAGTTTAAAACGAAAGAAACGGAGATGAAAAACTCCAAGTATTTTGAGAGTTATGATGGAAATAGTTAGACTCGCGCTTTGGTTTAGCAATTTACTGACCTACCTCCGCTTGATTGACCATAACTCTCTCAATTTAACTCTTAACTCTTTGAAATTAGTTTCATTTCGAAGGAATCGAAGTGTAGTTTAAAACGAAAGAAACGGAGATGAAAAACTACAAGTATTTTGAGAGTTATGATGGAAATAGTTAGACTCGCGCTTTGGTTTAGCAATTTATTGACCTACCTCCGATTGATTGACCATAACTTTCTCAATTTAACTCTTAACTCATTTAAATTAGTTTCATTTCGAAGGAATCGAAGTGTAGTTTAAAACGAAAGAAACGGAGATGAAAAACTCCAAGTATTTTGAGAGCTATGATGGAAATAGTTAGACTCGCGCTTTGGTTTAACAATTTACTGTCCTCCCTCCGATTGATTGACCATAAATCACTCAATTTAACTCGTAATTCATTTAAATTAGTTTCATTTCGAAGGAATCGAAGTGTAGTTTAAAACGAAAGAAACGGAGATGAAAAACTCCAAGTATTTTGAGAGTTATGATGGAAATAGTTAGACTCGCGCTTTGGTTTAGCAATTTACTGACCTCCCTCCGATTGATTGACCATAACTCACTCAATTTAACTCTTAATTCATTGTAATTAGTTTCATTTCTAAGGAATCGAAGTGTAGTTTAAAACGAAAGAAACGGAGATGAAAAACTCCAAGTATTTTGAGAGTTATGATGGAAATAGTTAGACTCGCGCTTTGGTTTAGCAATTTACTGATCTACCTCCGATTGATTGACCATAAATCACTCAATTTAACTCGTAATTAATTGAAATTAGTTTCATTTCGAAGGAATCGAAGTTTAGTTTAAAACGAAAGAAACGGAAATGAAAAACTCCAAGTATTTTGAGAGTTATGATGGAAATAGTTAGACTCGCGCTTTAGTTTAGCAATTTACTGACCTACCTCCGATTGATTGAACATAACTCTCTCAATTTAACTCGTAATTCATTTAAATTAGTTTCATTTCGAAGGAATCGAAGTGTAGTTTAAAACGAAAGAAACGGAGATGAAAAACTCCAAGTATTTTGAGAGTTATGATGGAAATAGTTAGACTCGCGCTTTGGTTTAGCAATTTACTGACCTCCCTCCGATTAATTGACCATAAATCACTAAATTTAACTCGTAATTCATTGAAATTAGTTTCATTTCGAAGGAATCGAAGTGTAGTTTAAAACGAAAGAAACGGAGATGAAAAACTCCAAGTATTTTGAGAGTTATGATGGAAATAGTTAGACTCGCGCTTTAGTTTAGCAATTTACTGACCTACCTCCGATTGATTGAACAGAACTCTCTCAATTTAACTCGTAATTCATTTAAATTAGTTTCATTTCGAAGGAATCGAAGTGTAGTTTAAAACGAAAGAAACGGAGATGAAAAACTCCAAGTATTTTGAGAGTTATGATGGAAATAGTTAGACTCGCGCTTTGGTTTAGCAATTTACTGACGTACCTACGATTGATTGACCATAACTCTCTCAATTTAACTCTTAATTTATTGAAATTAGTTTCATTTCGAAGGAATCGAAGTGTAGTTTAATATGAAAGAAACGGAGATGAAAAACTCCAAGTATTTTGAGAGTTATGATGGAAATAGTTAGACTCGCGCTTTGGTTTAGCAATTTACTGACATACGTCCGATTTATTGACCATAACTCACTCAATTTTACTTGTAATTGATTGAAATTAGTTTCATTTCGAAGGAATCGAAGTGTAGTTTAAAACGAAAGAAACGGAGATGAAAAACTCCAAGTATTTTGAGAGTTATGATGGAAATAGTTAGACTCGGGCTTTGGTTTAGCAATTTACTGACCTACCTCCGATTGATTGAACATAACTCACTCAATTTAACTCGTAATTCATTGAAATTAGTTTCATTTCGAAGGAATCGAAGTGTAGTTTAAAACGAAAGAAATGGAGATGAAAAACTCTAAGTATTTTGAGAGTTATGATGGAAATAGTTAGACTCGCGCTTTGGTTTAGCAATTTACTGACCTACCTCCGATTGATTAACCATAACTCTCTCAATTTAACTCTTAAGTCATTGAAATTAGTTTCATTTCGAAGGAATCAAAGTGTAGTTTAAAACGAAAGAAACGGAGATGAAAAACTCCAAGTATTTTGAGAGTTATGATGGAAATAGTTAGACTCGCGCTTTGGTTTAGCAATTTACTGACCTACCTCCGATTGATTGACCATAACTCTCTCAATTTAACTCGTAATTCATTTAAATTAGTTTGATTTCGAAGGAATCGAAGTGTAGTTTAAAACGAAAGAAACGGAGATGAAAAACTCCAAGTATTTTGAGAGTTATGATGGAAATAGTTAGACTCACGCTTTGGTTTAGCAATTTACTGACCTCCCTCCGATTGATTGACCATAACTCACTCAATTTAACTCGTAATTCATTGAAATTAGTTTCATTTCGAAGGAATCGAAGTGTAGTTTAAAACGAAAGAAACGGAGATGAAAAACTCCAAGTATTTTGAGAGTTATGATGGAAATAGTTAGACTCGCGCTTTGGTTTAGCAATTTACTGACCTACCTCCGCTTGATTGACCATAACTCTCTCAATTTAACTCTTAACTCTTTGAAATTAGTTTCATTTCGAAGGAATCGAAGTGTAGTTTAAAACGAAAGAAACGGAGATGAAAAACTACAAGTATTTTGAGAGTTATGATGGAAATAGTTAGACTCGCGCTTTGGTTTAGCAATTTATTGACCTACCTCCGATTGATTGACCATAACTTTCTCAATTTAACTCTTAACTCATTGAAATTAGTTTCATTTCGAAGGAATCGAAGTGTAGTTTAAAACGAAAGAAACGGAGATGAAAAACTCCAAGTATTTTGAGAGTTATGATGGAAATAGTTAGACTCGCGCTTTGGTTTAACAATTTACTGTCCTCCCTCCGATTGATTGACCATAAATCACTCAATTTAACTCGTAATTCATTGAAATTAGTTTCATTTCGAAGGAATCGAAGTGTAGTTTAAAACGAAAGAAACAGAGATGAAAAACTCCAAGTATTTTGAGAGTTATGATGGAAATAGTTAGACTCGCGCTTTGGTTTAGCAATTTACTGACCTACCTCCGATTTATTGATCATAACTCTCTCAATTTAACTCTTAATTCATTGAAATTAGTTTCATTTCGAAGGAATCGAAGTGTAGTTTAAAACGAAAGAAACGGAGATGAAAAACTCCAAGTATTTTGAGAGTTATTATGGAAATAGTTAGACTCGCGCTATGGTTTAGCAATTTACTGACCTACCTCCGATTAATTGACCATAAATCACTCAATTTAACTCGTAATTAATTGAAATTAGTTTCATTTCGAAGGAATCGAAGTTTAGTTTAAAACGAAAGAAACGGAAATGAAAAACTCCAAGTATTTTGAGAGTTATGATGGAAATAGTTAGACTCGCGCTTTGGTTTAGCAATTTACTGTCCTACATCCGATTGATTGATCATAACTCTCTCAATTTAACTCTTAATTCATTAAAATTAGTTTCATTTCGAAGGAATCGAAGTGTAGTTTAAAACGAAAGAAACGGAGATGAAAAACTCCAAGTATTTTGAGAGTTATTATGGAAATAGTTAGACTCGCGCTTTGGTTTAGCAATTTACTGACCTACCTCCGATTAATTGACCATAAATCACTCAAATTAACTCGTAATTAATTGAAATTAGTTTCATTTCGAAGGAATCGAAGTTTAGTTTAAAACGAAAGAAACGGAAATGAAAAACTCCAAGTATTTTGAGAGTTATGATGGAAATAGTTAGACTCGCGCTTTGGTTTAGCAATTTACTGACCTACCTCCGATTGATTGACCATAACTCTCTCAATTTATCTCGTAATTCATTTAAATTAGTTTCATTTCGAAGGAATCGAAGTTTAGTTTAAAACGAAAGAAACGGAGATGAAAAACTCCAAGTATTTTGAGAGTTATGATGGAAATAGTTAGACTCGCGCTTTGGTTTAGCAATTTACTGACGTACCTACGATTGATTGACCATAACTCACTCAATTTAACTCGTAATTCATTGAAATTAGTTTCATTTCGAAGGAATCGAAGTGTAGTTTAAAACGAAAGAAACGGAGATGAAAAACTCCAAGTATTTTGAGAGTTATGATGGAAATAGTTAGACTCGTGCTTTGGTTTAGCAATTTACTGACCTACCTCCGATGGATTGACCATAACTCACTCAATTTTACTTGTAATTGATTGAAATTAGTTTCATTTCGAAGGACTCGAAGTGTAGTTTAAAACGAAAGAAACGGAGATGAAAAACTCCAAGTATTTTGAGAGTTATGATGGAAATAGTTAGACTCGGGCTTTGGTTTAGCAATTTACTGACCTACCTCCGATTGATTGACCATAACTCACTCAATTTAACTCGTAATTCATTGAAATTAGTTTCATTTCGAAGGAATCGAAGTGTAGTTTAAAACGAAAGAAACGGAGATGAAAAACTCCAACTATTTTGAGAGTTATGATGGAAATAGTTAGACTCGCGCTTTGGTTTAGCAATTTACTGACCTACATCCGATTGATTGATCATAACTCTCTCACTTTAAGTCGTAATTCATTTAAATTAGTTTCATTTCGAAGGAATCGAAGTGTAGTTTAAAACGAAAGAAACGGAGATGAAAAACTCCAAGTATTTTGAGAGTTATGATGGAAATAGTTAGACTCGCGCTTTGGTTTAGCAATTTACTGACCTCCCTCCGATTCATTGACCATAACTCACTCAATTTAACTCGTAATTCATTGTAATTAGTTTCATTTCTAAGGAATCGAAGTGTATCATAAAACGAAAGAAACGGAGATGAAAAACTCCAAGTATTTTGAGAGTTATGATGGAAATAGTTAGACTCGCGCTTTGGTTTAGCAATTTACTGACCTACCTCCGATTGATTGACCATAACTCTCTCAATTTAACTCGTAATTCATTTAAATTAGTTTGATTTCGAAGGAATCGAAGTGTAGTTTAAAACGAAAGAAACGGAGATGAAAAACTCCAAGTATTTTGAGAGTTATGATGGAAATAGTTAGACTCACGCTTTGGTTTAGCAATTTACTGACCTCCCTCCGATTGATTGACCATAACTCACTCAATTTAACTCGTAATTCATTGAAATTAGTTTCATTTCGAAGGAATCGAAGTGTAGTTTAAAACGAAAGAAACGGAGATGAAAAACTCCAAGTATTTTGAGAGTTATGATGGAAATAGTTAGACTCGCGCTTTGGTTTAGCAATTTACAGACCTACCTCCGCTTGATTGACCATAACTCTCTCAATTTAACTCTTAACTCTTTGAAATTAGTTTCATTTCGAAGGAATCGAAGTGTAGTTTAAAACGAAAGAAACGGAGATGAAAAACTCCAAGTATTTTGAGAGTTATGATGGAAATAGTTAGACTCGCGCTTTGGTTTAGCAATTTACTGACCTACCTCCGATTGATTGATCATAACTCTCTCACTTTAACTCTTAATTCATTGAAATTAGTTTCATTTCGAAGG
This sequence comes from Tasmannia lanceolata, assembly GCF_043159265.1. Classification (NCBI taxonomy): domain Eukaryota; kingdom Viridiplantae; phylum Streptophyta; class Magnoliopsida; order Canellales; family Winteraceae; genus Tasmannia; species Tasmannia lanceolata. The sequence goes on from NW_027518721.1 coordinate 6,871,179, forward strand.
AATCGAAGTGTAGTTTAAAACGAAAGAAACGGAGATGAAAAACTCCAAGTATTTTGAGAGCTATGATGGAAATAGTTAGACTCGCGCTTTGGTTTAGCAATTTACTGACCTACCTCCGATTGATTGACCATAACTCTCTCAATTTAAGTCGTAATTCATTTAAATTAGTTTCATTTCGAAGGAATCGAAGTGTAGTTTAAAACGAAAGAAACGGAGATGAAAAACTCCAAGTATTTTGAGAGTTATGATGGAAATAGTTAGACTCGCGCTTTGGTTTAGCAATTTACTGACCTCCCTCCGATTGATTGACCATAACTCACTCAATTTAACTCGTAATTCATTGTAATTAGTTTCATTTCTAAGGAATCGAAGTGTATCTTAAAACGAAAGAAACGGAGATTAAAAACTACAAGTATTTTGAGAGTTATGATGGAAATAGTTAGACTCGCGCTTTGGTTTAGCAATTTACTGATCTACCTCCGATTGATTGACCATAACTCTCTCAATTTAACTCTTAACTCATTGAAATTAGTTTCATTTCGAAGGAATCGAAGTGTAGTTTAAAACGAAAGAAACGGAGATGAAAAACTCCAAGTATTTTGAGAGTTATGATGGAAATAGTTAGACTCGCGCTTTAGTTTAGCAATTTACTGACCTACCTCCGATTGATTGAACATAACTCTCTCAATTTAACTCGTAATTCATTTAAATTAGTTTCATTTCGAAGGAATCGAAGTGTAGTTTAAAACGAAAGAAACGGAGATGAAAAACTCCAAGTATTTTGAGAGTTATGATGGAAATAGTTAGACTCGCGCTTTGGTTTAGCAATTTACTGACCTCCCTCCGATTAATTGACCATAAATCACTAAATTTAACTCGTAATTCATTGAAATTAGTTTCATTTCGAAGGAATCGAAGTGTAGTTTAAAACGAAAGAAACGGAGATGAAAAACTCCAAGTATTTTGAGAGTTATGATGGAAATAGTTAGACTCGCGCTTTAGTTTAGCAATTTACTGACCTACCTCCGATTGATTGAACAGAACTCTCTCAATTTAACTCGTAATTCATTTAAATTAGTTTCATTTCGAAGGAATCGAAGTGTAGTTTAAAACGAAAGAAACGGAGATGAAAAACTCCAAGTATTTTGAGAGTTATGATGGAAATAGTTAGACTCGCGCTTTGGTTTAGCAATTTACTGACGTACCTACGATTGATTGACCATAACTCTCTCAATTTAACTCTTAATTTATTGAAATTAGTTTCATTTCGAAGGAATCGAAGTGTAGTTTAATATGAAAGAAACGGAGATGAAAAACTCCAAGTATTTTGAGAGTTATGATGGAAATAGTTAGACTCGCGCTTTGGTTTAGCAATTTACTGACATACGTCCGATTTATTGACCATAACTCACTCAATTTTACTTGTAATTGATTGAAATTAGTTTCATTTCGAAGGAATCGAAGTGTAGTTTAAAACGAAAGAAACGGAGATGAAAAACTCCAAGTATTTTGAGAGTTATGATGGAAATAGTTAGACTCGGGCTTTGGTTTAGCAATTTACTGACCTACCTCCGATTGATTGAACATAACTCACTCAATTTAACTCGTAATTCATTGAAATTAGTTTCATTTCGAAGGAATCGAAGTGTAGTTTAAAACGAAAGAAATGGAGATGAAAAACTCTAAGTATTTTGAGAGTTATGATGGAAATAGTTAGACTCGCGCTTTGGTTTAGCAATTTACTGACCTACCTCCGATTGATTAACCATAACTCTCTCAATTTAACTCTTAAGTCATTGAAATTAGTTTCATTTCGAAGGAATCAAAGTGTAGTTTAAAACGAAAGAAACGGAGATGAAAAACTCCAAGTATTTTGAGAGTTATGATGGAAATAGTTACACTCGCGCTTTGGTTTAGCAATTTACTGACCTACCTCCGATTGATTGACCATAACTCTCTCAATTTAACTCGTAATTCATTTAAATTAGTTTGATTTCGAAGGAATCGAAGTGTAGTTTAAAACGAAAGAAACGGAGATGAAAAACTCCAAGTATTTTGAGAGTTATGATGGAAATAGTTAGACTCACGCTTTGGTTTAGCAATTTACTGACCTCCCTCCGATTGATTGACCATAACTCACTCAATTTAACTCGTAATTCATTGAAATTAGTTTCATTTCGAAGGAATCGAAGTGTAGTTTAAAACGAAAGAAACGGAGATGAAAAACTCCAAGTATTTTGAGAGTTATGATGGAAATAGTTAGACTCGCGCTTTGGTTTAGCAATTTACTGACCTACCTCCGCTTGATTGACCATAACTCTCTCAATTTAACTCTTAACTCTTTGAAATTAGTTTCATTTCGAAGGAATCGAAGTGTAGTTTAAAACGAAAGAAACGGAGATGAAAAACTACAAGTATTTTGAGAGTTATGATGGAAATAGTTAGACTCGCGCTTTGGTTTAGCAATTTATTGACCTACCTCCGATTGATTGACCATAACTTTCTCAATTTAACTCTTAACTCATTTAAATTAGTTTCATTTCGAAGGAATCGAAGTGTAGTTTAAAACGAAAGAAACGGAGATGAAAAACTCCAAGTATTTTGAGAGTTATGATGGAAATAGTTAGACTCGCGCTTTGGTTTAACAATTTACTGTCCTCCCTCCGATTGATTGACCATAAATCACTCAATTTAACTCGTAATTCATTGAAATTAGTTTCATTTCGAAGGAATCGAAGTGTAGTTTAAAACGAAAGAAACAGAGATGAAAAACTCCAAGTATTTTGAGAGTTATGATGGAAATAGTTAGACTCGCGCTTTGGTTTAGCAATTTACTGACCTACCTCCGATTGATTGATCATAACTCTCTCAATTTAACTCTTAATTCATTGAAATTAGTTTCATTTCGAAGGAATCGAAGTGTAGTTTAAAACGAAAGAAACGGAGATGAAAAACTCCAAGTATTTTGAGAGTTATTATGGAAATAGTTAGACTCGCGCTATGGTTTAGCAATTTACTGACCTACCTCCGATTAATTGACCATAAATCACTCAATTTAACTCGTAATTAATTGAAATTAGTTTCATTTCGAAGGAATCGAAGTTTAGTTTAAAACGAAAGAAACGGAAATGAAAAACTCCAAGTATTTTGAGAGTTATGATGGAAATAGTTAGACTCGCGCTTTGGTTTAGCAATTTACTGTCCTACATCCGATTGATTGATCATAACTCTCTCAATTTAACTCTTAATTCATTAAAATTAGTTTCATTTCGAAGGAATCGAAGTGTAGTTTAAAACGAAAGAAACGGAGATGAAAAACTCCAAGTATTTTGAGAGTTATTATGGAAATAGTTAGACTCGCGCTTTGGTTTAGCAATTTACTGACCTACCTCCGATTAATTGACCATAAATCACTCAAATTAACTCGTAATTAATTGAAATTAGTTTCATTTCGAAGGAATCGAAGTTTAGTTTAAAACGAAAGAAACGGAAATGAAAAACTCCAAGTATTTTGAGAGTTATGATGGAAATAGTTAGACTCGCGCTTTGGTTTAGCAATTTACTGACCTACCTCCGATTGATTGACCATAACTCTCTCAATTTAACTCGTAATTCATTTAAATTAGTTTCATTTCGAAGGAATCGAAGTTTAGTTTAAAACGAAAGAAACGGAGATGAAAAACTCCAAGTATTTTGAGAGTTATGATGGAAATAGTTAGACTCGCGCTTTAGTTTAGCAATTTACTGATCTCCCTCCGATTGATTGACCATAACTCACTCAATTTAACTCGTAATTCATTGAAATTAGTTTCATTTCGAAGGAATCGAAGTGTAGTTTAAAACGAAAGAAACGGAGGTGAAAAACTCAAAGTATTTTGAGAGTTATGACGGAAATAGTTAGACTCGCGCTTTGGTTCAGCAATTTACTGACTTACCTCCGATTGATTGACCATAACTCTCTCAATTTAACTCTTAATTCATTGAAATTAGTTTCATTTCGAAGGAATCGAAGTGTAGTTTAAAACGAAAGAAACGGAGATGAAAAACTACAAGTATTTTGAGAGTTATGATGGAAATAGTTAGACTCGCGCTTTGGTTTAGCAATTTATTGACCTACCTCCGATTGATTGACCATAACTTTCTCAATTTAACTCTTAACTCATTGAAATTAGTTTCATTTCGAAGGAATCGAAGTGTAGTTTAAAACGAAAGAAACGGAGATGAAAAACTCCAAGTATTTTGAGAGTTATGATGGAAATAGTTAGACTCGCGCTTTGGTTTAACAATTTACTGACCTCCCTCCGATTGATTGACCATAAATCACTCAATTTAACTCGTAATTTATTGAAATTAGTTTCATTTCGAAGGAATCGAAGTGTAGTTTAAAACGAAAGAAACGGAGATGAAAAACTCCAAGTATTTTGAGAGTTATGATGGAAATAGTTAGACTCGCGCTTTGGTTTAGCAATTTACTGACCTACCTCCGATTGATTGATCATAACTCTCTCAATTTAACTCTTAATTCATTGAAATTAGTTTCATTTCGAAGGAATCGAAGTGTAGTTTAAAACGAAAGAAACGAAGATGAAAAACTCCAAGTATTTTGAGAGTTATTATGGAAATAGTTAGACTCGCGCTTTGGTTTAGCAATTTACTGACCTACCTCCGATTAATTGACCATAAATCACTCAATTTAACTCGTAATTAATTGAAATTAGTTTCATTTCGAAGGAATCGAAGTTTAGTTTAAAACGAAAGAAACGGAAATGAAAAACTCCAAGTATTTTGAGAGTTATGATGGAAATAGTTAGACTCGCGCTTTGGTTTAGCAATTTACTGTCCTACATCCGATTGATTGATCATAACTCTCTCAATTTAACTCTTAATTCATTGAAATTAGTTTCATTTCGAAGGAATCGAAGTGTAGTTTAAAACGAAAGAAACGGAGATGAAAAACTCCAAGTATTTTGAGAGTTATTATGGAAATAGTTAGACTCGCGCTTTGGTTTAGCAATTTACTGACCTACCTCCGATTAATTGACCATAAATCACTCAATTTAACTCGTAATTAATTGAAATTAGTTTCATTTCGAAGGAATCGAAGTTTAGTTTAAAACGAAAGAAACGGAGATGAAAAACTCCAAGTATTTTGAGAGTTATGATGGAAATAGTTAGACTCGCGCTTTGGTTTAGCAATTTACTGTCCTACATCCGATTAATTGACCATAACTCTCTCAATTTAACTCTTAAGTCATTAAAATTAGTTTTATTTCGAAGGAATCGAAGTGTAGTTTAAAACGAAAGAAACGGAGATGAAAAACTCCAAGTATTTTGAGAGTTATGATGGAAATAGTTAGACTCGCGCTTTGGTTTAGCAATTTACTGACCTACCTCCGATTGATTGACCATAACTCTCTCAATTTAAGTCGTAATTCATTTAAATTAGTTTCATTTCGAAGGAATCGAAGTGTAGTTTAAAACGAAAGAAACGGAGATGAAAAACTCCAAGTATTTTGAGAGTTATGATGGAAATAGTTAGACTCGCGCTTTGGTTTAGCAATTTACTGACCTCCCTCCGATTCATTGACCATAACTCACTCAATTTAACTCGTAATTCATTGTAATTAGTTTCATTTCTAAGGAATCGAAGTGTATCTTAAAACGAAAGAAACGGAGATGAAAAACTCCAAGTATTTTGAGAGTTATGATAAAAATAGTTAGACTCGCGCTTTAGTTTAGCAATTTACTGACCTCCCTCCGATTGATATACCATAAATCACTCAATTTAAGTCGTAATTCATTGAAATTAGTTTCATTTCGAAGGAATCGAAGTGTAGTTTAAAACGAAAGAAACGGAGATGAAAAACTCCAAGTATTTTGAGAGTTATGATGGAAATAGTTAGACTCGCGCTTTGGTTTAGCAATTTACTGACCTACCTCCGATTGATTGATCATAACTCTCTCAATTTAACTCTTAATTCATTGAAATTAGTTTCATTTCGAAGGAATCGAAGTGTAGTTTAAAACGAAAGAAACGGAGATGAAAAACTCCAAGTATTTTGAGAGTTATTATGGAAATAGTTAGACTCGCGCTTTGGTTTAGCAATTTACTGACCTACCTCCGATTAATTGACCATAAATCACTCAATTTAACTCGTAATTAATTGAAATTAGTTTCATTTCGAAGGAATCGAAGTTTAGTTTAAAACGAAAGAAACGGAAATGAAAAACTCCAAGTATTTTGAGAGTTATGATGGAAATAGTTAGACTCGCGCTTTGGTTTAGCAATTTACTGACCTCCCTCCGATTCATTGACCATAACTCACTCAATTTAACTCGTAATTCATTGTAATTAGTTTCATTTCTAAGGAATCGAAGTGTATCTTAAAACGAAAGAAACGGAGATGAAAAACTCCAAGTATTTTGAGAGTTATGATAAAAATAGTTAGACTCGCGCTTTGGTTTAGCAATTTACTGACCTCCCTCCGATTGATATACCATAAATCACTCAATTTAAGTCGTAATTCATTGAAATTAGTTTCATTTCGAAGGAATCAAAGTTTAGTTTAAAACGAAAGAAACGGAAATGAAAAACTCCAAGTATTTTGAGAGTTATGATGGAAATAGTTAGACTCGCGCTTTGGTTTAGCAATTTACTGTCCTACATCCGATTGATTGATCATAACTCTCTCAATTTAACTCTTAATTCATTGAAATTAGTTTCATTTCGAAGGAATCGAAGTGTAGTTTAAAACGAAAGAAACGGAGATGAAAAACTCCAAGTATTTTGAGAGTTATTATGGAAATATTTAGACTCGCGCTTTGGTTTAGCAATTTACTGACCTACCTCCGATTAATTGACCATAAATCACTCAATTTAACTCGTAATTAATTGAAATTAGTTTCATTTCGAAGGAATCGAAGTTTAGTTTAAAACGAAAGAAACGGAGATGAAAAACTCCAAGTATTTTGAGAGTTATGATGGAAATAGTTAGACTCGCGCTTTGGTTTAGCAATTTACTGTCCTACATCCGATTAATTGACCATAACTCTCTCAATTTAACTCTTAAGTCATTAAAATTAGTTTTATTTCGAAGGAATCGAAGTGTAGTTTAAAACGAAAGAAACGGAGATGAAAAACTCCAAGTATTTTGAGAGTTATGATGGAAATAGTTAGACTCGCGCTTTGGTTTAGCAATTTACTGACCTACCTCCGATTGATTGACCATAACTCTCTCAATTTAAGTCGTAATTCATTTAAATTAGTTTCATTTCGAAGGAATCGAAGTGTAGTTTAAAACGAAAGAAACGGAGATGAAAAACTCCAAGTATTTTGAGAGTTATGATGGAAATAGTTAGACTCGCGCTTTGGTTTAGCAATTTACTGACCTCCCTCCGATTCATTGACCATAACTCACTCAATTTAACTCGTAATTCATTGTAATTAGTTTCATTTCTAAGGAATCGAAGTGTATCTTAAAACGAAAGCAACGGAGATGAAAAACTCCAAGTATTTTGAGAGTTATGATGAAAATAGTTAGACTCGCGCTTTGGTTTAGCAATTTACTGACCTCCCTCCGATTGATATACCATAAATCACTCAATTTAACTCGTAATTCATTGAAATTAGTTTCATTTCGAAGGAATCGAAGTGTAGTTTAAAACGAAAGAAACGGAGATGAAAAACTCCAAGTATTTTGAGAGTTATGATGGAAATAGTTAGACTCGCGCTTTGGTTTAGCAATTTACTGACCTCCCTCCGATTCATTGACCATAACTCACTCAATTTAACTCGTAATTCATTGTAATTAGTTTCATTTCTAAGGAATCGAAGTGTATCTTAAAACGAAAGAAACGGAGATGAAAAACTCCAAGTATTTTGAGAGTTATGATGAAAATAGTTAGACTCGCGCTTTGGTTTAGCAATTTACTGACCTCCCTCCGATTGATATACCATAAATCACTCAATTTAACTCGTAATTCATTGAAATTAGTTTCATTTCGAAGGAATCGAAGTGTAGTTTAAAACGAAAGAAACGGAGATGAAAAACTCCAAGTATTTTGAGAGTTATTATGGAAATAGTTAGACTCGCGCTTTGGTTTAGCAATTTACTGACCTACCTCCGATTAATTGACCATAAATCACTCAATTTAACTCGTAATTAATTGAAATTAGTTTCATTTCGAAGGAATTGAAGTTTAGTTTAAAACGAAAGAAACGGAAATGAAAAACTCCAAGTATTTTGAGAGTTATGATGAAAATAGTTAGACTCGCGCTTTGGTTTAGCAATTTACTGACCTACCTCCGATTGATTGACCATAACTCTCTCAATTTAACTCGTAATTCATTTAAATTAGTTTCATTTTGAAGGAATCGAAGTTTAGTTTAAAACGAAAGAAACGGAGATGAAAAACTCCAAGTATTTTGAGAGTTATGATGGAAATAGTTAGACTCGCGCTTTAGTTTAGCAATTTACTGATCTCCCTCCGATTGATTGACCATAACTCACTCAATTTAACTCGTAATTCATTGAAATTAGTTTCATTTCGAAGGAATCGAAGTGTAGTTTAAAACGAAAGAAACGGAGATGAAAAACTCCAAGTATTTTGAGAGTTATGATGGAAATAGTTAGACTCGCGCTTTGGTTTAGCAATTTACTGACTTACCTCCGATTGATTGACCATAACTCTCTCAATTTAACTCTTAATTCATTGAAATTAGTTTCATTTCGAAGGAATCGAAGTGTAGTTTAAAACGAAAGAAACGGAGATGAAAAACTACAAGTATTTTGAGAGTTATGATGGAAATAGTTAGACTCGCGCTTTGGTTTAGCAATTTATTGACCTACCTCCGATTGATTGACCATAACTTTCTCAATTTAACTCTTAACTCATTGAAATTAGTTTCATTTCGAAGGAATCGAAGTGTAGTTTAAAACGAAAGAAACGGAGATGAAAAACTCCAAGTATTTTGAGAGTTATGATGGAAATAGTTAGACTCGCGCTTTGGTTTAACAATTTACTGACCTCCCTCCGATTGATTGACCATAAATCACTCAATTTAACTCGTAATTCATTGAAATTAGTTTCATTTCGAAGGAATCAAAGTGTAGTTTAAAACGAAAGAAACGGAGATGAAAAACTCCAAGTATTTTGAGAGTTATGATGGAAATAGTTAGACTCGCGCTTTGGTTTAGCAATTTACTGACCTACCTCCGATTGATTGATCATAACTCTCTCAATTTAACTCTTAATTCATTGAAATTAGTTTCATTTCGAAGGAATCGAAGTGTAGTTTAAAACGAAAGAAACGGAGATGAAAAACTCCAAGTATTTTGAGAGTTATTATGGAAATAGTTAGACTCGCGCTTTGGTTTAGCAATTTACTGACCTACCTCCGATTAATTGACCATAAATCACTCAATTTAACTCGTAATTAATTGAAATTAGTTTCATTTCGAAGGAATCGAAGTTTAGTTTAAAACGAAAGAAACGGAAATGAAAAACTCCAAGTATTTTGAGAGTTATGATGGAAATAGTTAGACTCGCGCTTTGGTTTAGCAATTTACTGTCCTACATCCGATTGATTGATCATAACTCTCTAAATTTAACTCTTAATTCATTGAAATTAGTTTCATTTCGAAGGAATCGAAGTGTAGTTTAAAACGAAAGAAACGGAGATGAAAAACTCCAAGTATTTTGAGAGTTATTATGGAAATAGTTAGACTCGCGCTTTGGTTTAGCAATTTACTGACCTACCTCCGATTAATTGACCATAAATCACTCAATTTAACTCGTAATTAATTGAAATTAGTTTCATTTCGAAGGAATCGAAGTTTAGTTTAAAACGAAAGAAACGGAGATGAAAAACTCCAAGTATTTTGAGAGTTATGATGGAAATAGTTAGACTCGCGCTTTGGTTTAGCAATTTACTGTCCTACATCCGATTAATTGACCATAACTCTCTCAATTTAACTCTTAAGTCATTAAAATTAGTTTCATTTCGAAGGAATCGAAGTGTAGTTTAAAACGAAAGAAACGGAGATGAAAAACTCCAAGTATTTTGAGAGTTATGATGGAAATAGTTAGACTCGCGCTTTGGTTTAGCAATTTACTGACCTACCTCCGATTGATTGACCATAACTCTCTCAATTTTAGTCGTAATTCATTTAAATTAGTTTCATTTCGAAGGAATCGAAGTGTAGTTTAAAACGAAAGAAACGGAGATGAAAAACTCCAAGTATTTTGAGAGTTATGATGGAAATAGTTAGACTCGCGCTTTGGTTTAGCAATTTACTGACCTCCCTCCGATTCATTGACCATAACTCACTCAATTTAACTCGTAATTCATTGTAATTAGTTTCATTTCTAAGGAATCGAAGTGTATCTTAAAACGAAAGAAACGGAGATGAAAAACTCCAAGTATTTTGAGAGTTATGATGAAAATAGTTAGACTCGCGCTTTGGTTTAGCAATTTACTGACCTCCCTCCGATTGATATACCATAAATCACTCAATTTAACTCGTAATTCATTGAAATTAGTTTCATTTCGAAGGAATCGAAGTGTAGTTTAAAACGAAAGAAACGGAGATGAAAAACTCCAAGTATTTTGAGAGTTATTATGGAAATAGTTAGACTCGCGCTTTGGTTTAGCAATTTACTGACCTACCTCCGATTAATTGACCATAAATCACTCAATTTAACTCGTAATTAATTGAAATTAGTTTCATTTCGAAGGAATCGAAGTTTAGTTTAAAACGAAAGAAACGGAAATGAAAAACTCCAAGTATTTTGAGAGTTATGATGGAAATAGTTAGACTCGCGCTTTGGTTTAGCAATTTACTGACCTACCTCCGATTGATTGACCATAACTCTCTCAATTTAACTCGTAATTCATTTAAATTAGTTTCATTTCGAAGGAATCGAAGTTTAGTTTAAAACGAAAGAAACGGAGATGAAAAACTCCAAGTATTTTGAGAGTTATGATGGAAATAGTTAGACTCGCGCTTTGGTTTAGCAATTTACTGACTTACCTCCGATTGATTGACCATAACTCTCTCAATTTAACTCTTAATTCATTGAAATTAGTTTCATTTCGAAGGAATCGAAGTGTAGTTTAAAACGAAAGAAACGGAGATGAAAAACTACAAGTATTTTGAGAGTTATGATGGAAATAGTTAGACTCGCGCTTTGGTTTAGCAATTTATTGACCTACCTCCGATTGATTGACCATAACTTTCTCAATTTAACTCTTAACTCATTGAAATTAGTTTCATTTCGAAGGAATCGAAGTGTAGTTTAAAACGAAAGAAACGGAGATGAAAAACTCCAAGTATTTTGAGAGTTATGATGGAAATAGTTAGACTCGCGCTTTGGTTTAACAATTTACTGACCTCCCTCCGATTGATTGACCATAAATCACTCAATTTAACTCGTAATTCATTGAAATTAGTTTCATTTCGAAGGAATCGAAGTGTAGTTTAAAACGAAAGAAACGGAGATGAAAAACTCCAAGTATTTTGAGAGTTATGATGGAAATAGTTAGACTCGCGCTTTGGTTTAGCAATTTACTGACCTACCTCCGATTGATTGATCATAACTCACTCAATTTAACTCGTATTTCATTGAAATTAGTTTCATTTCGAAGGAATCGAAGTGTAGTTTAAAACGAAAGAAACGGAGATGAAAAACTCCAAGTATTTTGAGAGTTATTATGGAAATAGTTAGACTCGCGCTTTGGTTTAGCAATTTACTGACCTACCTCCGATTAATTGACCATAAATCACTCAATTTAACTCGTAATTAATTGAAATTAGTTTCATTTCGAAGGAATCGAAGTTTAGTTTAAAACGAAAGAAACGGAAACGAAAAACTCCAAGTATTTTGAGAGTTATGATGGAAATAGTTAGACTCGCGCTTTGGTTTAGCAATTTACTGACCTACCTCCGATTGATTGACCATAACTCTCTCAATTTAACTCGTAATTCATTTAAATTAGTTTCATTTTGAAGGAATCGAAGTTTAGTTTAAAACGAAAGAAACGGAGATGAAAAACTCCAAGTATTTTGAGAGTTATGATGGAAATAGTTAGACTCGCGCTTTAGTTTAGCAATTTAATGATCTCCCTCCGATTGATTGACCATAACTCACTCAATTTAACTCGTAATTCATTGAAATTAGTTTCATTTCGAAGGAATCGAAGTGTAGTTTAAAACGAAAGAAACGGAGATGAAAAACTCCAAGTATTTTGAGAGTTATGATGGAAATAGTTAGACTCGCGCTTTGGTTTAGCAATTTACTGACTTACCTCCGATTGATTGACCATAACTCTCTCAATTTAACTCTTAATTCATTGAAATTAGTTTCATTTCGAAGGAATCGAAGTGTAGTTTAAAACGAAAGAAACGGAGATGAAAAACTACAAGTATTTTGAGAGTTATGATGGAAATAGTTAGACTCGCGCTTTGGTTTAGCAATTTATTGACCTACCTCCGATTGATTGACCATAACTTTCTCAATTTAACTCTTAACTCATTGAAATTAGTTTCATTTCGAAGGAATCGAAGTGTAGTTTAAAACGAAAGAAACGGAGATGAAAAACTCTAAGTATTTTGAGAGTTATGATGGAAATAGTTAGACTCGCGCTTTGGTTTAACAATTTACTGACCTCCCTCCGATTGATTGACCATAAATCACTCAATTTAACTCGTAATTCATTGAAATTAGTTTCATTTCGAAGGAATCGAAGTGTAGTTTAAAACGAAAGAAACGGAGATGAAAAACTCCAAGTATTTTGAGAGTTATGATGGAAATAGTTAGACTCGCGCTTTGGTTTAGCAATTTACTGACCTACCTCCGATTGATTGATCATAACTCTCTCAATTTAACTCTTAATTCATTGAAATTAGTTTCATTTCGAAGGAATCGAAGTGTAGTTTAAAACGAAAGAAACGGAGATGAAAAACTCCAAGTATTTTGAGAGTTATTATGGAAATAGTTAGACTCGCGCTTTGGTTTAGCAATTTACTGACCTACCTCCGATTAATTGACCATAAATCACTCAATTTAACTCGTAATTAATTGAAATTAGTTTCATTTCGAAGGAATCGAAGTTTAGTTTAAAACGAAAGAAACGGAAATGAAAAACTCCAAGTATTTTGAGAGTTATGATGGAAATAGTTAGACTCACGCTTTGGTTTAGCAATTTACTGTCCTACATCCGATTGATTGATCATAACTCTCTCAATTTAACTCTTAATTCATTGAAATTAGTTTCATTTCGAAGGAATCGAAGTGTAGTTTAAAACGAAAGAAACGGAGATGAAAAACTCCAAGTATTTTGAGAGTTATTATGGAAATAGTTAGACTCGCGCTTTGGTTTAGCAATTTACTGACCTACCTCCGATTAATTGACCATAAATCACTCAATTTAACTCGTAATTAATTGAAATTAGTTTCATTTCGAAGGAATCGAAGTTTAGTTTAAAACGAAAGAAACGGAGATGAAAAACTCCAAGTATTTTGAGAGTTATGATGGAAATAGTTAGACTCGCGCTTTGGTTTAGCAATTTACTGTAGTACATCCGATTAATTGACCATAACTCTCTCAATTTAACTCTTAAGTCATTAAAATTAGTTTCATTTCGAAGGAATCGAAGTGTAGTTTAAAACGAAAGAAACGGAGATGAAAAACTCCAAGTATTTTGAGAGTTATGATGGAAATAGTTAGACTCGCGCTTTGGTTTAGCAATTTACTGACCTACCTCCGATTGATTGACCATAACTCTCTCAATTTAAGTCATAATTCATTTAAATTAGTTTCATTTCGAAGGAATCGAAGTGTAGTTTAAAACGAAAGAAACGGAGATGAAAAACTCCAAGTATTTTGAGAGTTATGATGGAAATAGTTAGACTCGCGCTTTGGTTTAGCAATTTACTGACCTCCCTCCGATTCATTGACCATAACTCACTCAATTTAACTCGTAATTCATTGTAATTAGTTTCATTTCGAAGGAATCGAAGTTTAGTTTAAAACGAAAGAAACGGAAATGAAAAACTCCAAGTATTTTGAGAGTTATGATGGAAATAGTTAGACTCGCGCTTTGGTTTAGCAATTTACTGTCCTACATCCGATTGATTGATCATAACTCTCTCAATTTAACTCTTAATTTATTAAAATTAGTTTCATTTCGAAGGAATCGAAGTGTAGTTTAAAACGAAAGAAACGGAGATGAAAAACTCCAAGTATTTTGAGAGTTATTATGGAAATAGTTAGACTCGCGCTTTGGTTTAGCAATTTACTGACCTACCTCCGATTCATTGACCATAACTCTCTCAATTTAACTCTTAACTCATTGAAATTAGTTTCATTTCGAAGGAATCGAAGTGTAGTTTAAAACGAAAGAAACGGAGATGAAAAACTCCAAGTATTTTGAGAGTTATGATGGAAATAGTTAGACTCGCGCTTTGGTTTAGCAATTTACTGACTTACCTCCGATTGATTGACCATAACTCTCTCAATTTAACTCTTAATTCATTGAAATTAGTTTCATTTCGAAGGAATCGAAGTGTAGTTTAAAACGAAAGAAACGGAGATGAAAAACTCCAAGTATTTTGAGAGTTATGATGGAAATAGTTAGACTCGCGCTTTGGTTTAGCAATTTACTGACCTACCTCCGATTGATTGATCATAACTCACTCAATTTAACTCGTAATTCATTGAAATTAGTTTCATTTCGAAGGAATCGAAGTGTAGTTTAAAACGAAAGAAACGGAGATGAAAAACTCCAAGTATTTTGAGAGTTATTATGGAAATAGTTAGACTCGCGCTTTGGTTTAGCAATTTACTGACCTACCTCCGATTAATTGACCATAAATCACTCAATTTAACTCGTAATTAATTGAAATTAGTTTCATTTCGAAGGAATCGAAGTTTAGTTTAAAACGAAAGAAACGGAAATGAAAAACTCCAAGTATTTTGAGAGTTATGATGGAAATAGTTAGACTCGCGCTTTGGTTTAGCAATTTACTGACCTACCTCCGATTGATTGACCATAACTCTCTCAATTTAACTCGTAATTCATTTAAATTAGTTTCATTTTGGAGGAATCGAAGTTTAGTTTAAAACGAAAGAAACGGAGATGAAAAACTCCAAGTATTTTGAGAGTTATGATGGAAATAGTTAGACTCGCGCTTTAGTTTAGCAATTTACTGATCTCCCTCCGATTGATTGACCATAACTCACTCAATTTAACTCGTAATTCATTGAAATTAGTTTCATTTCGAAGGAATCGAAGTGTAGTTTAAAACGAAAGAAACGGAGATGAAAAACTCCAAGTATTTTGAGAGATAGGATGGAAATAGTTAGACTCGCGCTTTGGTTTAGCAATTTACTGACTTACCTCCGATTGATTGACCATAACTCTCTCAATTTAACTCTTAATTCATTGAAATTAGTTTCATTTCGAAGGAATCGAAGTGTAGTTTAAAACGAAAGAAACGGAGATGAAAAACTACAAGTATTTTGAGAGTTATGATGGAAATAGTTAGACTCGCGCTTTGGTTTAGCAATTTATTGACCTACCTCCGATTGATTGACCATAACTTTCTCAATTTAACTCTTAACTCATTGAAATTAGTTTCATTTCGAAGGAATCGAAGTGTAGTTTAAAACGAAAGAAACGGAGATGAAAAACTCCAAGTATTTTGAGAGTTATGATGGAAATAGTTAGACTCGCGCTTTGGTTTAACAATTTACTGACCTCCCTCCGATTGATTGACCATAAATCACTCAATTTAACTCGTAATTCATTGAAATTAGTTTCATTTCGAAGGAATCGAAGTGTAGTTTAAAACAAAAGAAACGGAGATGAAAAACTCCAAGTATTTTGAGAGTTATGATGGAAATAGTTAGACTCGCGCTTTGGTTTAGCAATTTACTGACCTACCTCCGATTGATTGATCATAACTCTCTCAATTTAACTCTTAATTCATTGAAATTAGTTTCATTTCGAAGGAATCGAAGTGTAGTTTAAAACGAAAGAAACGGAGATGAAAAACTCCAAGTATTTTGAGAGTTATTATGGAAATAGTTAGACTCGCGCTTTGGTTTAGCAATTTACTGACCTACCTCCGATTAATTGACCATAAATCACTCAATTTAACTCGTAATTAATTGAAATTAGTTTCATTTCGAAGGAATCGAAGTTTAGTTTAAAACGAAAGAAACGGAAATGAAAAACTCCAAGTATTTTGAGAGTTATGATGGAAATAGTTAGACTCGCGCTTTGGTTTAGCAATTTACTGTCCTACATCCGATTGATTGATCATAACTCTCTCAATTTAACTCTTAATTCATTGAAATTAGTTTCATTTCGAAGGAATCGAAGTGTAGTTTAAAACGAAAGAAACGGAGATGAAAAACTCCAAGTATTTTGAGAGTTATTATGGAAATAGTTAGACTCGCGCTTTGGTTTAGCAATTTACTGACCTACCTCCGATTAATTGACCATAAATCACTCAATTTAACTCGTAATTAATTGAAATTAGTTTCATTTCGAAGGAATCGAAGTTTAGTTTAAAACGAAAGAAACGGAGATGAAAAACTCCAAGTATTTTGAGAGTTATGATGGAAATAGTTAGACTCGCGCTTTGGTTTAGCAATTTACTGTCCTACATCCGATTAATTGACCATAACTCTCTCAATTTAACTCTTAAGTCATTAAAATTAGTTTCATTTCGAAGGAATCGAAGTGTAGTTTAAAACGAAAGAAACGGAGATGAAAAACTCCAAGTATTTTGAGAGTTATGATGGAAATAGTTAGACTCGCGCTTTGGTTTAGCAATTTACTGACCTACCTCCGATTGATTGACCATAACTCTCTCAATTTAAGTCATAATTCATTTAAATTAGTTTCATTTCGAAGGAATCGAAGTGTAGTTTAAAACGAAAGAAACGGAGATGAAAAACTCCAAGTATTTTGAGAGTTATGATGGAAATAGTTAGACTCGCGCTTTGGTTTAGCAATTTACTGACCTCCCTCCGATTCATTGACCACAACTCACTCAATTTAACTCGTAATTCATTGTAATTAGTTTCATTTCGAAGGAATCGAAGTTTAGTTTAAAACGAAAGAAACGGAAATGAAAAAATCCAAGTATTTTGAGAGTTATGATGGAAATAGTTAGACTCGCGCTTTGGTTTAGCAATTTACTGTCCTACATCCGATTGATTGATCATAACTCTCTCAATTTAACTCTTAATTCATTGAAATTAGTTTCATTTCGAAGGAATCGAAGTGTAGTTTAAAACGAAAGAAACGGAGATGAAAAACTCCAAGTATTTTGAGAGTTATTATGGAAATAGTTAGACTCGCGCTTTGGTTTAGCAATTTACTGACCTACCTCCGATTCATTGACCATAACTCTCTCAATTTAACTCTTAACTCATTGAAATTAGTTTCATTTCGAAGGAATCGAAGTGTAGTTTAAAACGAAAGAAACGGAGATGAAAAACTCCAAGTATTTTGAGAGTTATGATGGAAATAGTTAGACTCGCGCTTTAGTTTAGCAATTTACTGACATACCTCCGATTGATTGACCATAACTCTCTCAATTTAACTCTTAACTCATTGAAATTAGTTTCATTTCGAAGGAATCGAAGTGTAGTTTAAAACGAAAGAAACGGAGATGAAAAACTCCAAGTATTTTGAGAGTTATGATGGAAATAGTTAGACTCGCGCTTTGGTTTAGCAATTTACTGACCTACCTCCGATTGATTGACCATAACTCTCTCAATTTAACTCTTAATTCATTGAAATTAGTTTCATTTCGAAGGAATCGAAGTGTAGTTTAAAACGAAAGAAACGGAGATGAAAAATTCCAAGTATTTTGAGAGTTATGATAGAAATAGTTAGAATCGCGCTTTGTTTAGCAATTTACTGACCTACCTCCGATTAATTGACCATAACTCTCTCAATTTAACTCTTAACTCATTGAAATTAGTTTCATTTCGAAGTAATCGAAGTGTAGTTTAAAACGAAAGAAACGGAGATGAAAAACTCCAAGTATTTTGAGAGTTATGATGGAAATAGTTAGACTCGCGCTTTAGTTTAGCAATTTACTGACCTACCTCCGATTGATTGACCATAACTCTCTAAATTTACCTCGTAATTCATTTAAATTAGTTTCATTTCGAAGGAATCGAAGTGTAGTTTAAAACGAAAGAAACGGAGATGAAAAACTCCAAGTATTTTGAGAGTTATGATGAAAATAGTTAGACTCGCGCTTTGGTTTAGCAATTTACTGACCTCCCTCCGATTGATATACCATAAATCACTAAATTTAACTCGTAATTCATTGAAATTAGTTTCATTTCGAAAGAATCGAAGTGTAGTTTAAAACGAAAGAAACGGAGATGAAAAACTCCAAGTATTTTGAGAGTTATGATAGAAATAGTTAGACTCGCGCTTTGGTTTATCAATTTACTGACCTACCTCCGATTGATTGACTATAACTCTCTCAATTTAACTCTTAACTCATTGAAATTAGTTTCATTTCGAAGGAATCAAACTTTAGTTTAAAACGAAAGAAACGAAGATGAAAAACTCCAAGTATTTTGAGAGTTATGATGGAAATAGTTAGACTCGCGCTTAAGTTTAGCAATTTACTAACCTACCTCCGATTGATTGAACATAACTCTCTCAATTTAACTCGTAATTCATTTAAATTAGTTTCATTTCGAAGGAATCGAAGTGTAGTTTAAAACGAAAGAAACGGAGATGAAAAACTCCAAGTATTTTGAGAGTTATGATAGAAATAGTTAGACTCGCGCTTTGGTTTAGCAATTTACTGACCTCCCTCCGATTGATTGACCATAAATCACTCAATTTAACTCGTAATTCATTGAAATTAGTTTCATTTCGAAGGAACCGACGTGTAGTTTAAAACGAAGGAAACGGAGATGAAATACTCCAAGTATTTTGAGAGTTATGATGGAAATAGTTAGACTCGCGCTTTGGTTTAGCAATTTACTGACGTACCTACGATTGATTGACCATAACTCTCTCAATTTAACTCTTAATTCATTGAAATTAGTTTCATTTCGAAGGAATCGAATTGTAGTTTAAAACGAAAGAAACGGAGATGAAAAACTCCAAGTATTTTGAGAGTTATGATGGAAATAGTTAGACTCGTGCTTTGGTGTAGCAATTTACTGACTTACCTCCGATTGATTGACCATAACTCACTCAATTTTACTTGTAATTGATTGAAATTAGTTTCATTTCGAAGGACTCGAAGTATAGTTTAAAACGAAAGAAACGGAGATGAAAAACTCCAAGTACTTTGAGAGTTATGATGGAAATAGTTAGACTCGGGCTTTGGTTTAGCAATTTACTGACCTACCTCCGATTGATTGACCATAACTCACTCAATTTAACTCGTAATTCATTGAAATTAGTTTCATTTCGAAGGAATCGAAGTGTAGTTTAAAACGAAAGAAACGGAGATGAAAAACTCCAACTATTTTGAGAGTTATGATGGAAATAGTTAGACTCGCGCTTTGATTTAGCAATTTACTGACCTACATCCGATTGATTGACCATAACTCTCTCAATTTAACTCTTAAGTCATTGAAATTAGTTTCATTTCGAAGGAATCGAAGTGTAGTTTAAAACGAAAGAAACGGAGATGAAAAACTCCAAGTATTTTGAGAGTTATGATGGAAATAGTTAGACTCGCGCTTTGGTTTAGCAATTTACTGACTTACCTCCGATTGATTGACCATAACTCTCTATATTTAACTCGTAATTCATTTAAATTAGTTTAATTTCGAAGGAATCGAAGTGTAGTTTAAAACGAAAGAAACGGAGATGAAATACTCCAAGTATTTTGAGAGTTATGATGGAAATAGTTAGACTCGCGCTTTGTTTTAGCAATTTACTGACCTACCTCCGATTGATTGACCATAACTCTCTCAATTTAAGTCGTAATTCATTTAAATTAGTTTCATTTCGAAGGAATCGAAGTGTAGTTTAAAACGAAAGAAACGGAGATGAAAAACTCCAAGTATTTTGAGAGTTATGATGGAAATAGTTAGACTCGCGCTTTGGTTTAGCAATTTACTGACCTCCCTCCGATTCATTGACCATAACTCACTCAATTTAACTCGTAATTCATTGTAATTAGTTTCATTTCTAAGGAATCGAAGTGTATCTTAAAACGAAAGAAACGGAGATGAAAAACTCCAAGTATTTTGAGAGTTATGATGGAAATAGTTAGACTCGCGCTTTGGTTTAGCAATTTACTGATCTACGTACGATTGATTGACCATAACTCTTTCAATTTAACTCTTAACTCATTGAAATTAGTTTCATTTCGAAGGAATCGAAGTGTAGTTTAAAACGAAAGAAACGGAGATGAAAAACTCCAAGTATTTTGAGAGTTATGATGGAAATAGTTAGACTCGCGCTTTGGTTTAGCAATTTACTGACCTACCTCCGATTGATTGACCATAACTCTCTCAATTTAACTCTTAACTCATTGAAATTAGTTTCATTTCGAAGGAATCGAAGTGTAGTTTAAAACGAAAGAAACGGAGATGAAAAACTCTAAGTATTTTGAGAGTTATGATGGAAATAGTTAGACTCGCACTTTGGTTTAGCAATTTACTGACCTACCTCCGATTGATTGACCATAACTCTCTCAATTTAACTCTTAATTCATTGAAATTAGTTTCATTTCGAAGGAATCGAAGTGTAGTTTAAAACGAAAGAAACGGAGATGAAAAATTCCAAGTATTTTGAGAGTTATGATAGAAATAGTTAGAATCGCGCTTTGTTTAGCAATTTACTGACCTACCTTCGATTAATTGACCATAACTCTCTCAATTTAACTCTTAACTCATTGAAATTAGTTTCATTTCGAAGTAATCGAAGTGTAGTTTAAAACGAAAGAAACGGAGATGAAAAACTCCAAGTATTTTGAGAGTTATGATGGAAATAGTTAGACTCGCGCTTTAGTTTAGCAATTTACTGACCTACCTCCGATTGATTGACCATAACTCTCTAAATTTAACTCGTAATTCATTTAAATTAGTTTCATTTCGAAGGAATCGAAGTGTAGTTTAAAACGAAAGAAACGGAGATGAAAAACTCCAAGTATTTTGAGAGTTATGATGGAAATAGTTAGACTCGCGCTTTGGTTTAGCAATTTACTGACCTCCCTCCGATTGATATATCATAAATCACTCAATTTAACTCGTAATTCATTGAAATTAGTTTCATTTCGAAAGAATCGAAGTGTAGTTTAAAACGAAAGAAACGGAGATGAAAAACTCCAAGTATTTTGAAAGTTATGATAGAAATAGTTAGACTCGCGCTTTGGTTTATCAATTTACTGACCTACCTCCGATTGATTGACCATAACTCTCTCAATTTAACTCTTAACTCATTGAAATTAGTTTCATTTCGAAGGAATCGAACTTTAGTTTAAAACGAAAGAAACGAAGATGAAAAACTCCATGTATTTTGAGAGTTATGATGGAAATAGTTAGACTCGCGCTTTAGTTTAGCAATTTACTGACCTACCTCCGATTGATTGAACATAACTCTCTCAATTTAACTCGTAATTCATTTAAATTAGTTTCATTTCGAATGAATCGAAGTGTAGTTTAAAACGAAAGAAACGGAGATGAAAACTTCCAAGTATTTTGAGAGTTATGATAGAAATAGTTAGACTCGCGCTTTGGTTTAGCAATTTACTGACCTCCCTCCGATTGATTGACCATAAATCACTCAATTTAACTTGTAATTCATTGAAATTAGTTTTATTTCGAAGGAATCGACGTGTAGTTTAAAACGAAAGAAACGGAGATGAAAAACTCCAAGTATTTTGAGAGTTATGATGGAAATAGTTAGACTCGCGCTTTGGTTTAGCAATTTACTGACGTACCTACGATTGATTGACCATAACTCTCTCAATTTAACTCTTAATTCATTGAAATTAGTTTCATTTCGAAGGAATCGAAGTGTAGTTTAAAACGAAAGAAACGGAGATGAAAAACTCCAAGTATTTTGAGAGTTATGATGGAAATAGTTAGACTCGTGCTTTGGTTTAGCAATTTACTGACATACCTCCGATTGATTGACCATAACTCACTCAATTTTACTTGTAATTGATTGAAATTAGTTTGATTTCGAAGGACTCGAAGTGTAGTTTATAACGAAAGAAACGGAGATGAAAAACTCCAAGTATTTTCAGAGTTATGATGGAAATAGTTAGACTCGGGCTTTGGTTTAGCAATTTACTGACCTACCTCCGATTGATTGACCATAACTCACTCAATTTAACTCGTAATTCATTGAAATTAGTTTCATTTCGAAGGAATCGAAGTGTAGTTTAAAACGAAAGAAACGGAGATGAAAAACTCCAACTATTTTGAGAGTTATGATGGAAATAGTTAGACTCGCGCTTTGGTTTAGCAATTTACTGACCTACATCCGATTGATTGACCATAACTCTCTCAATTTAACTCTTAAGTCATTGAAATTAGTTTCATTTCGAAGGAATCGAAGTGTAGTTTAAAACGAAAGAAAGGGAGATGAAAAACTGCAAGTATTTTGAGAGTTATGATGGAAATAGTTAGACTCGCGCTTTGGTTTAGCAATTTACTGACCTACCTCCGATTGATTGACCATAACTCTCTCAATTTAACTCTTAACTCATTGAAATTAGTTTCATTTCGAAGGAATCGAAGTGTAGTTTAAAACGAAAGAAACGGAGATGAAAAACTCCAAGTATTTTGAGAGTTATGATGGAAATAGTTAGACTCGCACTTTGGTTTAGCAATTTACTGACCTACCTCCGATTGATTGACCATAACTCTCTCAATTTAACTCTTAATTCATTGAAATTAGTTTCATTTCGAAGGAATCGAAGTGTAGTTTAAAACGAAAGAAACGGAGATGAAAAATTCCAAGTATTTTGAGAGTTATGATAGAAATATTTAGAATCGCGCTTTGTTTAGCAATTTACTGACCTACCTTCGATTAATTGACCATAACTCTCTCAATTACTCTTAACTCATTGAAATTAGTTTCATTTCGAAGTAATCGAAGTGTAGTTTAAAACGAAAGAAACGGAGATGAAAAACTCCAAGTATTTTGAGAGTTATGATGGAAATAGTTAGACTCGCGCTTTAGTTTAGCAATTTACTGACCTACCTCCGATTGATTGACCATAACTCTCTAAATTTAAGTCGTAATTCATTTAAATTAGTTTCATTTCGAAGGAATCGAAGTGTAGTTTAAAACGAAAGAAACGGAGATGAAAAACTCCAAGTATTTTGAGAGTTATGATGGAAATAGTTAGACTCGCGCTTTGGTTTAGCAATTTACTGACCTCCCTCCGATTGATATATCATAAATCACTCAATTTAACTCGTAATTCATTGAAATTAGTTTCATTTCGAAAGAATCGAAGTGTAGTTTAAAACGAAAGAAACGGAGATGAAAAACTCCAAGTATTTTGAGAGTTATGATAGAAATAGTTAGACTCGCGCTTTGGTTTATCAATTTACTGACATACCTCCGATTGATTGACCATAACTCTCTCAATTTAACTCTTAACTCATTGAAATTAGTTTCATTTCGAAGGAATCGAACTTTAGTTTAAAACGAAAGAAACGAAGATGAAAAACTCCAAGTATTTTGAGAGTTATGATGGAAATAGTTAGACTCGCGCTTTAGTTTAGCAATTTACTGACCTACCTCCGATTGATTGAACATAACTCTCTCAATTTAACTCGTAATTCATTTAAATTAGTTTCATTTCGAAGGAATCGAAGTGTAGTTTAAAACGAAAGAAACGGAGATGAAAAACTCCAAGTATTTTGAGAGTTATGATAGAAATAGTTAGACTCGCGCTTTGGTTTAGCAATTTACTGACCTCCCTCCGATTGATTGACCATAAATCACTCAATTTAACTCGTAATTCATTGAAATTAGTTTTATTTCGAAGGAATCGACGTGTAGTTTAAAACGAAAGAAACGGAGATGAAAAACTCCAAGTATTTTGAGAGTTATGATGGAAATAGTTAGACTCGTGCTTTGGTTTAGCAATTTACTGACCTACCTCCGATTGATTGACCATAACTCACTCAATTTTACTTGTAATTGATTGAAATTAGTTTCATTTCGAAGGACTCGAAGTGTAGTTTAAAATGAAAGAAACGGAGATGAAAAACTCCAAGTATTTTGAGAGTTATGATGGAAATAGTTAGACTCGGGCTTTGGTTTAGCAATTTACTGACCTACCTCCGATTGATTGACCATAACTCACTCAATTTAACTCGTAATTCATTGAAATTAGTTTCATTTCGAAGGAATCGAAGTGTAGTTTAAAACGAAAGAAACGGAGATGAAAAACTCCAACTATTTTGAGAGTTATGATGGAAATAGTTAGACTCGCGCTTTTGTTTAGCAATTTACTGACCTACATCCGATTGATTGACCATAACTCTCTCAATTTAACTCTTAAGTCATTGAAATTAGTTTCATTTCGAAGGAATCGAAGTGTAGTTTAAAACGAAAGAAACGGAGATGAAAAACTCCAAGTATTTTGAGAGTTATGATGGAAATAGTTAGACTCGCGCTTTGGTTTAGCAATTTACTGACCTACCTCCGATTGATTGACCATAACTCTCTCAATTTAACTCGTAATTCATTTAAATTAGTTTCATTTCGAAGGAATCGAAGTGTAGTTTAAAACGAAAGAAACGGAGATGAAATACTCCAAGTATTTTGAGAGTTATGATGGAAATAGTTAGACTCGCGCTTTGTTTTAGCAATTTACTGACCTACCTCCGATTGATTGACCATAACTCTCTCAATTTAACTCTTAATTCATTGAAATTTGTTTCATTTCGAAGGAATCGAAGTGTAGTTTAAAACGAAAGAAACGGAGATGAAATACTCCAAGTATTTTGAGAGTTATGATGGAAATAGTTAGACTCGCGCTTGGGTTTAGCAATTTACTGATCTACCTCCGATTGATTGACCATAACTCTCTCAATTTAACTCTTAACTCATTGAAATTAGTTTCATTTCGAAGGAATCGAAGTGTAGTTTAAAACGAAAGAAACGGAGATGAAAAACTCCAAGTATTTTGAGAGTTATGATGGAAATAGTTAGACTCGCGCTTTGGTTTAGCAATTTACTGACCTACCTCCGATTGATTGACCATAACTCACTCAATTTTACTTGTAATTGATTGAAATTAGTTTCATTTCGAAGGACTCGAAGTGTAGTTTAAAACGAAAGAAACGGAGATGAAAAACTCCAAGTATTTTGAGAGTTATGATAGAAATAGTTAGACTCGCGCTTTGGTTTAGCAATTTACTGACCTACCTCCGATTGATTGACCATAACTCTCTCAATTTAACTCTTAATTCATTGAAATTAGTTTCATTTCGAAGGAATCGAAGTGTAGTTTAAAACGAAAGAAACGGAGATGAAAAACTCCAAGTATTTTGAGAGTTATGATGGAAATAGTTAGACTCGCGCTTTAGTTTAGCAATTTACTGACCTACCTCCGATTGATTGACCATAACTCTCTAAATTTAACTCGTAATTCATTTAAATTAGTTTCATTTCGAAGGAATCGAAGTGTAGTTTAAAACGAAAGAAACGGAGATGAAAAACTCCAAGTATTTTGAGAGTTATGATGGAAATAGTTAGACTCGCGCTTTGGTTTAGCAATTTACTGACCTCCCTCCGATTGATATATCATAAATCACTCAATTTAACTCGTAATTCATTGAAATTAGTTTCATTTCGAAAGAATCGAAGTGTAGTTTAAAACGAAAGAAACGGAGATGAAAAACTCCAAGTATTTTGAGAGTTATGATAGAAATAGTTAGACTCGCGCTTTGGTTTATCAATTTACTGACCTACCTCCGATTGATTGACCATAACTCTCTCAATTTAACTCTTAACTCATTGAAATTAGTTTCATTTCGAAGGAATCGAACTTTAGTTTAAAACGAAAGAAACGAAGATGAAAAACTCCAAGTATTTTGAGAGTTATGATGGAAATAGTTAGACTCGCGCTTTAGTTTAGCAATTTACTGACCTACCTCCGATTGATTGAACATAACTCTCTCAATTTAACTCGTAATTCATTTAAATTAGTTTCATTTCGAAGGAATCGAAGTGTAGTTTAAAACGAAAGAAACGGAGATGAAAAACTCCAAGTATTTTGAGAGTTATGATAGAAATAGTTAGACTCGCGCTTTGGTTTAGCAATTTACTAGCCTCCCTCCGATTGATTGACCATAAATCACTCAATTTAACTCGTAATTAATTGAAATTAGTTTTATTTCGAAGGAATCGACGTGTAGTTTAAAACGAAAGAAACGGAGATGAAAAACTCCAAGTATTTTGAGAGTTATGATGGAAATAGTTAGACTCGTGCTTTGGTTTAGCAATTTACTGACTTACCTTCGATTGATTGACCATAACTCACTCAATTTTACTTGTAATTGATTGAAATTAGTTTCATTTCGAAGGACTCGAAGTGTAGTTTAAAATGAAAGAAACGGAGATGAAAAACTCCAAGTATTTTGAGAGTTATGATGGAAATAGTTAGACTCGGGCTTTGGTATAGCAATTTACTGACCTACCTCCGATTGATTGACCATAACTCACTCAATTTAACTCGTAATTCATTGAAATTACTTTCATTTCGAAGGAATCGAAGTGTAGTTTAAAATGAAAGAAACGGAGATGAAAAACTCCAACTATTTTGAGAGTTATGATGGAAATAGTTAGACTCGCGCTTTGGTTTAGCAATTTACTGACCTACATCCGATTGATTGACCATAACTCTCTCAATTTAACTCTTAAGTCATTGAAATTAGTTTCATTTCGAAGGAATCGAAGTGTAGTTTAAAACGAAAGAAACGGAGATGAAAAACTCCAAGTATTTTGAGAGTTATGATGGAAATAGTTAGACTCGCGCTTTGGTTTAGCAATTTACTGACCTACCTCCGATTGATTGACAATAACTCTCTCAATTTAACTCGTAATTCATTTAAATTAGTTTCATTTCGAAGGAATCGAAGTGTAGTTTAAAACGAAAGAAACGGAGATGAAATACTCCAAGTATTTTGAGAGTTATGATGGAAATAGTTAGACTCGCGCTTTGTTTTAGCAATTTACTGACCTACCTCCGATTGATTGACCATAACTCTCTCAATTTAACTCTTAATTCATTGAAATTAGTTTCATTTCGAAGGAATCGAAGTGTAGTTTAAAACGAAAGAAACGGAGATGAAAAACTCCAAGTATTTTGAGAGTTATGATGGAAATAGTTAGACTCGGGCTTTGGTTTAGCAATTTACTGACCTACCTCCGATTGATTGAACATAACTCACTCAATTTAACTCGTAATTCATTGAAATTAGTTTCATTTCGAAGGAATCGAAGTGTAGTTTAAAACGAAAGAAATGGAGATGAAAAACTCCAAGTATTTTGAGAGTTATGATGGAAATAGTTAGACTCGCGCTTTGGTTTAGCAATTTACTGACCTACCTCCGATTGATTGACCATAACTCTCTCAATTTAACTCTTAAGTCATTGAAATTAGTTTCATTTCGAAGGAATCGAAGTGTAGTTTAAAACGAAAGAAACGGAGATGAAAAACTCCAAGTATTTTGAGAGTTATGATGGAAATAGTTAGACTCGCGCTTTGGTTTAGCAATTTACTGACCTACCTCCGATTGATTGACCATAACTCTCTCAATTTTACTCGTAATTCATTTAAATTAGTTTGATTTCGAAGGAATCGAAGTGTAGTTTAAAACGAAAGAAACGGAGATGAAAAACTCCAAGTATTTTGAGAGTTATGATGGAAATAGTTAGACTCACGCTTTGGTTTAGCAATTTACTGACCTCCCTCCGATTGATTGACCATAACTCACTCAATTTAACTCGTAATTCATTGAAATTAGTTTCATTTCGAAGGAATCGAAGTGTAGTTTAAAACGAAAGAAACGGAGATGAAAAACTCCAAGTATTTTGAGAGTTATGATGGAAATAGTTAGACTCGCGCTTTGGTTTAGCAATTTACAGACCTACCTCCGCTTGATTGACCATAACTCTCTCAATTTAACTCTTAACTCTTTGAAATTAGTTTCATTTCGAAGGAATCGAAGTGTAGTTTAAAACGAAAGAAACGGAGATGAAAAACTCCAAGTATTTTGAGAGTTATGATGGAAATAGTTAGACTCGCGCTTTGGTTTAGCAATTTACTGACCTACCTCCGATTAATTGACCATAACTCTCTCAATTTAAGTCGTAATTCATTTAAATTAGTTTCATTTCGAAGGAATCGAAGTATAGTTTAAAACGAAAGAAACGGAGATGAAAAACACCAAGTATTTTGAGAGTTATGATGGAAATAGTTAGACTCGCGCTTTGGTTTAGCAGTTTACAGACCTACCTCCGCTTGATTGACCATAACTCTCTTAATTTAACTCTTAACTCTTTGAAATTAGTTTCATTTCGAAGGAATCGAAGTGTAGTTTAAAACGAAAGAAACGGAGATGAAAAACTCCAAGTATTTTGAGAGTTATGATGGAAATAGTTAGACTCGGGCTTTGGTCTAGCAATTTACTGACCTACCTCCGATTGATTGAACATAACTCACTCAATTTAACTCGTAATTCATTGAAATTAGTTTCATTTCGAAGGAATCGAAGTGTAGTTTAAAACGAAAGAAATGGAGATGAAAAACTCCAAGTATTTTGAGAGTTATGATGGAAATAGTTAGACTCGCGCTTTGGTTTAGCAATTTACTGACCTACCTCCGATTGATTGACCATAACTCTCTCAATTTAACTCTTAAGTCATTGAAATTAGTTTCATTTCGAAGGAATCGAAGTGTAGTTTAAAACGAAAGAAACGGAGATGAAAAACTCCAAGTATTTTGAGAGTTATGATGGAAATAGTTAGACTCGCGCTTTGGTTTAGCAATTTACAGACCTACCTCCGCTTGATTGACCATAACTCTCTCAATTTAACTCTTAGCTCTTTGAAATTAGTTTCATTTCGAAGGAATCGAAGTGTAGTTTAAAACGAAAGAAACGGAGATGAAAAACTCCAAGTATTTTGAGAGTTATGATGGAAATAGTTAGACTCGCGCTTTGGTTTAGCAATTTACTGACCTACCTCCGATTAATTGACCATAACTCTCTCAATTTAAGTCGTAATTCATTTAAATTAGTTTCATTTCGAAGGAATCGAAGTATAGTTTAAAACGAAAGAAACGGAGATGAAAAACACCAAGTATTTTGAGAGTTATGATGGAAATAGTTAGACTCGCGCTTTGGTTTAGCAATTTACTGACCTCCCTCCGATTGATTGACCATAACTCACTCAATTTAACTCGTAATTCATTGTAATTAGTTTCATTTCTAAGGAATCGAAGTGTATCTTAAAACGAAAGAAACGGAGATGAAAAACTACAAGTATTTTGAGAGTTATGATGGAAATAGTTAGACTCGCGCTTTGGTTTAGCAATTTACTGATCTACCTCCGATTGATTGACCATAACTCTCTCAATTTAACTCTTAACTCATTGAAATTAGTTTCATTTCGAAGGAATCGAAGTGTAGTTTAAAACGAAAGAAACGGAGATGAAAAACTCCAAGTATTTTGAGAGTTATGATGGAAATAGTTAGACTCGCGCTTTGGTTTAGCAATTTACAGACCTACCTCCGCTTGATTGACCATAACTCTCTCAATTTAACTCTTAACTCTTTGAAATTAGTTTCATTTCGAAGGAATCGAAGTGTAGTTTAAAACGAAAGAAACGGAGATGAAAAACTCCAAGTATTTTGAGAGTTATGGTGGAAATAGTTAGACTCGCGCTTTGGTTTAGCAATTTACTGATCTACCTCCGATTGATTGACCATAACTCTCTCAATTTAACTCTTAACTCATTGAAATTAGTTTCATTTCGAAGGAATCGAAGTGTAGTTTAAAACGAAAGAAACGGAGATGAAAAACTCCAAGTATTTTGAGAGTTATGATGGAAATAGTTAGACTCGCGCTTTGGTTTAGCAATTTACTGACCTCCCTCCGATTGATTGACCATAACTCACTCAATTTAACTCGTAATTCATTGTAATTAGTTTCATTTCTAAGGAATCGAAGTGTATCTTAAAACGAAAGAAACGGAGATGAAAAACTACAAGTATTTTGAGAGTTATGATGGAAATAGTTAGACTCGCGCTTTGGTTTAGCAATTTACTGATCTACCTCCGATTGATTGACCATAACTCTCTCAATTTAACTCTTAACTCATTGAAATTAGTTTCATTTCGAAGGAATCGAAGTGTAGTTTAAAACGAAAGAAACGGAGATGAAAAACTCCAAGTATTTTGAGAGTTATGATGGAAATAGTTAGACTCGCGCTTTGGTTTAGCAATTTACTGACCTACCTCCGATTGATTGACCATAACTCACTCAATTTTACTTGTAATTGATTGAAATTAGTTTCATTTCGAAGGACTCGAAGTGTAGTTTAAAACGAAAGAAACGGAGATGAAAAACTCCAAGTATTTTGAGAGTTATGATGGAAATAGTTAGACTCGCACTTTGGTTTAGCAATTTACTGACCTACCTCCGATTGATTGACCATAACTCTCTCAATTTAACTCTTAATTCATTGAAATTAGTTTCATTTCGAAGGAATCGAAGTGTAGTTTAAAACGAAAGAAACGGAGATGAAAAATTCCAAGTATTTTGAGAGTTATGATAGAAATATTTAGAATCGCGCTTTGTTTAGCAATTTACTGACCTACCTTCGATTAATTGACCATAACTCTCTCAATTTAACTCTTAACTCATTGAAATTAGTTTCATTTCGAAGTAATCGAAGTGTAGTTTAAAACGAAAGAAACGGAGATGAAAAACTCCAAGTATTTTGAGAGTTATGATGGAAATAGTTAGACTCGGGCTTTAGTTTAGCAATTTACTGACCTACCTCCGATTGATTGACCATAACTCTCTAAATTTAACTCGTAATTCATTTAAATTAGTTTCATTTCGAAGGAATCGAAGTGTAGTTTAAAACGAAAGAAACGGAGATGAAAAACTCCAAGTATTTTGAGAGTTATGATGGAAATAGTTAGACTCGCGCTTTGGTTTAGCAATTTACTGACCTCCCTCCGATTGATATATCATAAATCACTCAATTTAACTCGTAATTCATTGAAATTAGTTTCATTTCGAAAGAATCGAAGTGTAGTTTAAAACGAAAGAAACGGAGATGAAAAACTCCAAGTATTTTGAGAGTTATGATGGAAATAGTTAGACTCGGGCTTTGGTTTAGCAATTTACTGACCTACCTCCGATTGATTGAACATAACTCACTCAATTTAACTCGTAATTCATTGAAATTAGTTTCATTTCGAAGGAATCGAAGTGTAGTTTAAAACGAAAGAAATGGAGATGAAAAACTCCAAGTATTTTGAGAGTTATGATGGAAATAGTTAGACTCGCGCTTTGGTTTAGCAATTTACTGACCTACCTCCGATTGATTGACCATAACTCTCTCAATTTAACTCTTAAGTCATTGAAATTAGTTTCATTTCGAAGGAATCGAAGTGTAGTTTAAAACGAAAGAAACGGAGATGAAAAACTCCAAGTATTTTGAGAGTTATGATGGAAATAGTTAGACTCGCGCTTTGGTTTAGCAATTTACTGACCTACCTCCGATTGATTGACCATAACTCTCTCAATTTTACTCGTAATTCATTTAAATTAGTTTGATTTCGAAGGAATCGAAGTGTAGTTTAAAACGAAAGAAACGGAGATGAAAAACTCCAAGTATTTTGAGAGTTATGATGGAAATAGTTAGACTCGGGCTTTGGTTTAGCAATTTACTGACCTACCTCCGATTGATTGAACATAACTCACTCAATTTAACTCGTAATTCATTGAAATTAGTTTCATTTCGAAGGAATCGAAGTGTAGTTTAAAACGAAAGAAATGGAGATGAAAAACTCCAAGTATTTTGAGAGTTATGATGGAAATAGTTAGACTCGCGCTTTGGTTTAGCAATTTACTGACCTACCTCCGATTGATTGACCATAACTCTCTCAATTTAACTCTTAAGTCATTGAAATTAGTTTCATTTCGAAGGAATCGAAGTGTAGTTTAAAACGAAAGAAACGGAGATGAAAAACTCCAAATATTTTGAGAGTTATGATGGAAATAGTTAGACTCGCGCTTTGGTTTAGCAATTTACTGACCTACCTCCGATTGATTGACCATAACTCTCTCAATTTTACTCGTAATTCATTTAAATTAGTTTGATTTCGAAGGAATCGAAGTGTAGTTTAAAACGAAAGAAACGGAGATGAAAAACTCCAAGTATTTTGAGAGTTATGATGGAAATAGTTAGACTCACGCTTTGGTTTAGCAATTTACTGACCTCCCTCCGATTGATTGACCATAACTCACTCAATTTAACTCGTAATTCATTGAAATTAGTTTCATTTCGAAGGAATCGAAGTGTAGTTTAAAACGAAAGAAACGGAGATGAAAAACTCCAAGTATTTTGAGAGTTATGATGGAAATAGTTAGACTCGCGCTTTGGTTTAGCAATTTACAGACCTACCTCCGCTTGATTGACCATAACTCTCTCAATTTAACTCTTAACTCTTTGAAATTAGTTTCATTTCGAAGGAATCGAAGTGTAGTTTAAAACGAAAGAAACGGAGATGAAAAACTCCAAGTATTTTGAGAGTTATGATGGAAATAGTTAGACTCGCACTTTGGTTTAGCAATTTACTGACCTACCTCCGATTGATTGACCATAACTCTCTCAATTTAACTCTTAATTCATTGAAATTAGTTTCATTTCGAAGGAATCGAAGTGTAGTTTAAAACGAAAGAAACGGAGATGAAAAATTCCAAGTATTTTGAGAGTTATGATAGAAATATTTAGAATCGCGCTTTGTTTAGCAATTTACTGACCTACCTTCGATTAATTGACCATAACTCTCTCAATTTAACTCTTAACTCATTGAAATTAGTTTCATTTCGAAGTAATCGAAGTGTAGTTTAAAACGAAAGAAACGGAGATGAAAAACTCCAAGTATTTTGAGAGTTATGATGGAAATAGTTAGACTCGGGCTTTAGTTTAGCAATTTACTGACCTACCTCCGATTGATTGACCATAACTCTCTAAATTTAACTCGTAATTCATTTAAATTAGTTTCATTTCGAAGGAATCGAAGTGTAGTTTAAAACGAAAGAAACGGAGATGAAAAACTCCAAGTATTTTGAGAGTTATGATGGAAATAGTTAGACTCGCGCTTTGGTTTAGCAATTTACTGACCTCCCTCCGATTGATATATCATAAATCACTAAATTTAACTCGTAATTCATTGAAATTAGTTTCATTTCGAAAGAATCGAAGTGTAGTTTAAAACGAAAGAAACGGAGATGAAAAACTCCAAGTATTTTGAGAGTTATGATGGAAATAGTTAGACTCGGGCTTTGGTTTAGCAATTTACTGACCTACCTCCGATTGATTGAACATAACTCACTCAATTTAACTCGTAATTCATTGAAATTAGTTTCATTTCGAAGGAATCGAAGTGTAGTTTAAAACGAAAGAAATGGAGATGAAAAACTCCAAGTATTTTGAGAGTTATGATGGAAATAGTTAGACTCGCGCTTTGGTTTAGCAATTTACTGACCTACCTCCGATTGATTGACCATAACTCTCTCAATTTAACTCTTAAGTCATTGAAATTAGTTTCATTTCGAAGGAATCGAAGTGTAGTTTAAAACGAAAGAAACGGAGATGAAAAACTCCAAGTATTTTGAGAGTTATGATGGAAATAGTTAGACTCGCGCTTTGGTTTAGCAATTTACTGACCTACCTCCGATTGATTGACCATAACTCTCTCAATTTTACTCGTAATTCATTTAAATTAGTTTGATTTCGAAGGAATCGAAGTGTAGTTTAAAACGAAAGAAACGGAGATGAAAAACTCCAAGTATTTTGAGAGTTATGATGGAAATAGTTAGACTCGGGCTTTGGTTTAGCAATTTACTGACCTACCTCCGATTGATTGAACATAACTCACTCAATTTAACTCGTAATTCATTGAAATTAGTTTCATTTCGAAGGAATCGAAGTGTAGTTTAAAACGAAAGAAATGGAGATGAAAAACTCCAAGTATTTTGAGAGTTATGATGGAAATAGTTAGACTCGCGCTTTGGTTTAGCAATTTACTGACCTACCTCCGATTGATTGACCATAACTCTCTCAATTTAACTCTTAAGTCATTGAAATTAGTTTCATTTCGAAGGAATCGAAGTGTAGTTTAAAACGAAAGAAACGGAGATGAAAAACTCCAAATATTTTGAGAGTTATGATGGAAATAGTTAGACTCGCGCTTTGGTTTAGCAATTTACTGACCTCCCTCCGATTGATTGACCATAACTCACTCAATTTAACTCGTAATTCATTGTAATTAGTTTCATTTCTATGGAATCGAAGTGTATCTTAAAACGAAAGAAACGGAGATGAAAAACTACAAGTATTTTGAGAGTTATGATGGAAATAGTTAGACTCGCGCTTTGGTTTAGCAATTTACTGATCTACCTCCGATTGATTGACCATAACTCTCTCAATTTAACTCTTAACTCATTGAAATTAGTTTCATTTCGAAGGAATCGAAGTGTAGTTTAAAACGAAAGAAACGGAGATGAAAAACTCCAAGTATTTTGAGAGTTATGATGGAAATAGTTAGACTCGCGCTTTGGTTTAGCAATTTACTGACCTACCTCCGATTGATTGACCATAACTCTCTCAATTTAACTCTTAAGTCATTGAAATTAGTTTCATTTCGAAGGAATCGAAGTGTAGTTTAAAACGAAAGAAACGGAGATGAAAAACTCCAAGTATTTTGAGAGTTATGATGGAAATAGTTAGACTCGCGCTTTGGTTTAGCAATTTACTGACCTACCTCCGATTGATTGACCATAACTCTCTCAATTTTACTCGTAATTCATTTAAATTAGTTTGATTTCGAAGGAATCGAAGTGTAGTTTAAAACGAAAGAAACGGAGATGAAAAACTCCAAGTATTTTGAGAGTTATGATGGAAATAGTTAGACTCGGGCTTTGGTTTAGCAATTTACTGACCTACCTCCGATTGATTGAACATAACTCACTCAATTTAACTCGTAATTCATTGAAATTAGTTTCATTTCGAAGGAATCGAAGTGTAGTTTAAAACGAAAGAAATGGAGATGAAAAACTCCAAGTATTTTGAGAGTTATGATGGAAATAGTTAGACTCGCGCTTTGGTTTAGCAATTTACTGACCTACCTCCGATTGATTGACCATAACTCTCTCAATTTAACTCTTAAGTCATTGAAATTAGTTTCATTTCGAAGGAATCGAAGTGTAGTTTAAAACGAAAGAAACGGAGATGAAAAACTCCAAATATTTTGAGAGTTATGATGGAAATAGTTAGACTCGCGCTTTGGTTTAGCAATTTACTGACCTACCTCCGATTGATTGACCATAACTCTCTCAATTTTACTCGTAATTCATTTAAATTAGTTTGATTTCGAAGGAATCGAAGTGTAGTTTAAAACGAAAGAAACGGAGATGAAAAACTCCAAGTATTTTGAGAGTTATGATGGAAATAGTTAGACTCACGCTTTGGTTTAGCAATTTACTGACCTCCCTCCGATTGATTGACCATAACTCACTCAATTTAACTCGTAATTCATTGAAATTAGTTTCATTTCGAAGGAATCGAAGTGTAGTTTAAAACGAAAGAAACAGAGATGAAAAACTCCAAGTATTTTGAGAGTTATGATGGAAATAGTTAGACTCGCGCTTTGGTTTAGCAATTTACAGACCTACCTCCGCTTGATTGACCATAACTCTCTCAATTTAACTCTTAACTCTTTGAAATTAGTTTCATTTCGAAGGAATCGAAGTGTAGTTTAAAACGAAAGAAACGGAGATGAAAAACTCCAAGTATTTTGAGAGTTATGATGGAAATAGTTAGACTCGCGCTTTGGTTTAGCAATTTACTGACCTACCTCCGATTAATTGACCATAACTCTCTCAATTTAAGTCGTAATTCATTTAAATTAGTTTCATTTCGAAGGAATCGAAGTATAGTTTAAAACGAAAGAAACGGAGATGAAAAACACCAAGTATTTTGAGAGTTATGATGGAAATAGTTAGACTCGCGCTTTGGTTTAGCAGTTTACAGACCTACCTCCGCTTGATTGACCATAACTCTCTTAATTTAACTCTTAACTCTTTGAAATTAGTTTCATTTCGAAGGAATCGAAGTGTAGTTTAAAACGAAAGAAACGGAGATGAAAAACTCCAAGTATTTTGAGAGTTATGATGGAAATAGTTAGACTCGGGCTTTGGTCTAGCAATTTACTGACCTACCTCCGATTGATTGAACATAACTCACTCAATTTAACTCGTAATTCATTGAAATTAGTTTCATTTCGAAGGAATCGAAGTGTAGTTTAAAACGAAAGAAATGGAGATGAAAAACTCCAAGTATTTTGAGAGTTATGATGGAAATAGTTAGACTCGCGCTTTGGTTTAGCAATTTACTGACCTACCTCCGATTGATTGACCATAACTCTCTCAATTTAACTCTTAAGTCATTGAAATTAGTTTCATTTCGAAGGAATCGAAGTGTAGTTTAAAACGAAAGAAACGGAGATGAAAAACTCCAAGTATTTTGAGAGTTATGATGGAAATAGTTAGACTCGCGCTTTGGTTTAGCAATTTACAGACCTACCTCCGCTTGATTGACCATAACTCTCTCAATTTAACTCTTAACTCTTTGAAATTAGTTTCATTTCGAAGGAATCGAAGTGTAGTTTAAAACGAAAGAAACGGAGATGAAAAACTCCAAGTATTTTGAGAGTTATGATGGAAATAGTTAGACTCGCGCTTTGGTTTAGCAATTTACTGACCTACCTCCGATTAATTGACCATAACTCTCTCAATTTAAGTCGTAATTCATTTAAATTAGTTTCATTTCGAAGGAATCGAAGTATAGTTTAAAACGAAAGAAACGGAGATGAAAAACACCAAGTATTTTGAGAGTTATGATGGAAATAGTTAGACTCGCGCTTTGGTTTAGCAATTTACTGACCTCCCTCCGATTGATTGACCATAACTCACTCAATTTAACTCGTAATTCATTGTAATTAGTTTCATTTCTAAGGAATCGAAGTGTATCTTAAAACGAAAGAAACGGAGATGAAAAACTACAAGTATTTTGAGAGTTATGATGGAAATAGTTAGACTCGCGCTTTGGTTTAGCAATTTACTGATCTACCTCCGATTGATTGACCATAACTCTCTCAATTTAACTCTTAACTCATTGAAATTAGTTTCATTTCGAAGGAATCGAAGTGTAGTTTAAAACGAAAGAAACGGAGATGAAAAACTCCAAGTATTTTGAGAGTTATGATGGAAATAGTTAGACTCGCGCTTTGGTTTAGCAATTTACAGACCTACCTCCGCTTGATTGACCATAACTCTCTCAATTTAACTCTTAACTCTTTGAAATTAGTTTCATTTCGAAGGAATCGAAGTGTAGTTTAAAACGAAAGAAACGGAGATGAAAAACTCCAAGTATTTTGAGAGTTATGGTGGAAATAGTTAGACTCGCGCTTTGGTTTAGCAATTTACTGATCTACCTCCGATTGATTGACCATAACTCTCTCAATTTAACTCTTAACTCATTGAAATTAGTTTCATTTCGAAGGAATCGAAGTGTAGTTTAAAACGAAAGAAACGGAGATGAAAAACTCCAAGTATTTTGAGAGTTATGATGGAAATAGTTAGACTCGCGCTTTGGTTTAGCAATTTACTGACCTCCCTCCGATTGATTGACCATAACTCACTCAATTTAACTCGTAATTCATTGTAATTAGTTTCATTTCTAAGGAATCGAAGTGTATCTTAAAACGAAAGAAACGGAGATGAAAAACTACAAGTATTTTGAGAGTTATGATGGAAATAGTTAGACTCGCGCTTTGGTTTAGCAATTTACTGATCTACCTCCGATTGATTGACCATAACTCTCCCAATTTAACTCTTAACTCATTGAAATTAGTTTCATTTCGAAGGAATCGAAGTGTAGTTTAAAACGAAAGAAACGGAGATGAAAAACTCCAAGTATTTTGAGAGTTATGATGGAAATAGTTAGACTCGCGCTTTGGTTTAGCAATTTACTGACCTACCTCCGATTGATTGACCATAACTCACTCAATTTTACTTGTAATTGATTGAAATTAGTTTCATTTCGAAGGACTCGAAGTGTAGTTTAAAACGAAAGAAACGGAGATGAAAAACTCCAAGTATTTTGAGAGTTATGATGGAAATAGTTAGACTCGCACTTTGGTTTAGCAATTTACTGACCTACCTCCGATTGATTGACCATAACTCTCTCAATTTAACTCTTAATTCATTGAAATTAGTTTCATTTCGAAGGAATCGAAGTGTAGTTTAAAACGAAAGAAACGGAGATGAAAAATTCCAAGTATTTTGAGAGTTATGATAGAAATATTTAGAATCGCGCTTTGTTTAGCAATTTACTGACCTACCTTCGATTAATTGACCATAACTCTCTCAATTTAACTCTTAACTCATTGAAATTAGTTTCATTTCGAAGTAATCGAAGTGTAGTTTAAAACGAAAGAAACGGAGATGAAAAACTCCAAGTATTTTGAGAGTTATGATGGAAATAGTTAGACTCGAGCTTTAGTTTAGCAATTTACTGACCTACCTCCGATTGATTGACCATAACTCTCTAAATTTAACTCGTAATTCATTTAAATTAGTTTCATTTCGAAGGAATCGAAGTGTAGTTTAAAACGAAAGAAACGGAGATGAAAAACTCCAAGTATTTTGAGAGTTATGATGGAAATAGTTAGACTCGCGCTTTGGTTTAGCAATTTACTGACCTCCCTCCGATTGATATATCATAAATCACTCAATTTAACTCGTAATTCATTGAAATTAGTTTCATTTCGAAAGAATCGAAGTGTAGTTTAAAACGAAAGAAACGGAGATGAAAAACTCCAAGTATTTTGAGAGTTATGATGGAAATAGTTAGACTCGGGCTTTGGTTTAGCAATTTACTGACCTACCTCCGATTGATTGAACATAACTCACTCAATTTAACTCGTAATTCATTGAAATTAGTTTCATTTCGAAGGAATCGAAGTGTAGTTTAAAACGAAAGAAATGGAGATGAAAAACTCCAAGTATTTTGAGAGTTATGATGGAAATAGTTAGACTCGCGCTTTGGTTTAGCAATTTACTGACCTACCTCCGATTGATTGACCATAACTCTCTCAATTTAACTCTTAAGTCATTGAAATTAGTTTCATTTCGAAGGAATCGAAGTGTAGTTTAAAACGAAAGAAACGGAGATGAAAAACTACAAGTATTTTGAGAGTTATGATGGAAATAGTTAGACTCGCGCTTTGGTTTAGCAATTTACTGACCTACCTCCGATTGATTGACCATAACTCTCTCAATTTTACTCGTAATTCATTTAAATTAGTTTGATTTCGAAGGAATCGAAGTGTAGTTTAAAACGAAAGAAACGGAGATGAAAAACTCCAAGTATTTTGAGAGTTATGATGGAAATAGTTAGACTCGGGCTTTGGTTTAGCAATTTACTGACCTACCTCCGATTGATTGAACATAACTCACTCAATTTAACTCGTAATTCATTGAAATTAGTTTCATTTCGAAGGAATCGAAGTGTAGTTTAAAACGAAAGAAATGGAGATGAAAAACTCCAAGTATTTTGAGAGTTATGATGGAAATAGTTAGACTCGCGCTTTGGTTTAGCAATTTACTGACCTACCTCCGATTGATTGACCATAACTCTCTCAATTTAACTCTTAAGTCATTGAAATTAGTTTCATTTCGAAGGAATCGAAGTGTAGTTTAAAACGAAAGAAACGGAGATGAAAAACTCCAAATATTTTGAGAGTTATGATGGAAATAGTTAGACTCGCGCTTTGGTTTAGCAATTTACTGACCTACCTCCGATTGATTGACCATAACTCTCTCAATTTTACTCGTAATTCATTTAAATTAGTTTGATTTCGAAGGAATCGAAGTGTAGTTTAAAACGAAAGAAACGGAGATGAAAAACTCCAAGTATTTTGAGAGTTATGATGGAAATAGTTAGACTCACGCTTTGGTTTAGCAATTTACTGACCTCCCTCCGATTGATTGACCATAACTCACTCAATTTAACTCGTAATTCATTGAAATTAGTTTCATTTCGAAGGAATCGAAGTGTAGTTTAAAACGAAAGAAACGGAGATGAAAAACTCCAAGTATTTTGAGAGTTATGATGGAAATAGTTAGACTCGCGCTTTGGTTTAGCAATTTACAGACCTACCTCCGCTTGATTGACCATAACTCTCTCAATTTAACTCTTAACTCTTTGAAATTAGTTTCATTTCGAAGGAATCGAAGTGTAGTTTAAAACGAAAGAAACGGAGATGAAAAACTCCAAGTATTTTGAGAGTTATGATGGAAATAGTTAGACTCGCGCTTTGGTTTAGCAATTTACTGACCTACCTCCGATTAATTGACCATAACTCTCTCAATTTAAGTCGTAATTCATTTAAATTAGTTTCATTTCGAAGGAATCGAAGTATAGTTTAAAACGAAAGAAACGGAGATGAAAAACACCAAGTATTTTGAGAGTTATGATGGAAATAGTTAGACTCGCGCTTTGGTTTAGCAATTTACAGACCTACCTCCGCTTGATTGACCATAACTCTCTTAATTTAACTCTTAACTCTTTGAAATTAGTTTCATTTCGAAGGAATCGAAGTGTAGTTTAAAACGAAAGAAACGGAGATGAAAAACTCCAAGTATTTTGAGAGTTATGATGGAAATAGTTAGACTCGGGCTTTGGTTTAGCAATTTACTGACCTACCTCCGATTGATTGAACATAACTCACTCAATTTAACTCGTAATTCATTGAAATTAGTTTCATTTCGAAGGAATCGAAGTGTAGTTTAAAACGAAAGAAATGGAGATGAAAAACTCCAAGTATTTTGAGAGTTATGATGGAAATAGTTAGACTCGCGCTTTGGTTTAGCAATTTACTGACCTACCTCCGATTGATTGACCATAACTCTCTCAATTTAACTCTTAAGTCATTGAAATTAGTTTCATTTCGAAGGAATCGAAGTGTAGTTTAAAACGAAAGAAACGGAGATGAAAAACTCCAAGTATTTTGAGAGTTATGATGGAAATAGTTAGACTCGCGCTTTGGTTTAGCAATTTACAGACCTACCTCCGCTTGATTGACCATAACTCTCTCAATTTAACTCTTAACTCTTTGAAATTAGTTTCATTTCGAAGGAATCGAAGCGTAGTTTAAAACGAAAGAAACGGAGATGAAAAACTCCAAGTATTTTGAGAGTTATGATGGAAATAGTTAGACTCGCGCTTTGGTTTAGCAATTTACTGACCTACCTCCGATTAATTGACCATAACTCTCTCAATTTAAGTCGTAATTCATTTAAATTAGTTTCATTTCGAAGGAATCGAAGTATAGTTTAAAACGAAAGAAACGGAGATGAAAAACACCAAGTATTTTGAGAGTTATGATGGAAATAGTTAGACTCGCGCTTTGGTTTAGCAATTTACTGACCTCCCTCCGATTGATTGACCATAACTCACTCAATTTAACTCGTAATTCATTGTAATTAGTTTCATTTCTAAGGAATCGAAGTGTATCTTAAAACGAAAGAAACGGAGATGAAAAACTACAAGTATTTTGAGAGTTATGATGGAAATAGTTAGACTCGCGCTTTGGTTTAGCAATTTACTGATCTACCTCCGATTGATTGACCATAACTCTCTCAATTTAACTCTTAACTCATTGAAATTAGTTTCATTTCGAAGGAATCGAAGTGTAGTTTAAAACGAAAGAAACGGAGATGAAAAACTCCAAGTATTTTGAGAGTTATGATGGAAATAGTTAGACTCGCGCTTTGGTTTAGCAATTTACAGACCTACCTCCGCTTGATTGACCATAACTCTCTCAATTTAACTCTTAACTCTTTGAAATTAGTTTCATTTCGAAGGAATCGAAGTGTAGTTTAAAACGAAAGAAACGGAGATGAAAAACTCCAAGTATTTTGAGAGTTATGATGGAAATAGTTAGACTCGCGCTTTGGTTTAGCAATTTACTGATCTACCTCCGATTGATTGACCATAACTCTCTCAATTTAACTCTTAACTCATTGAAATTAGTTTCATTTCGAAGGAATCGAAGTGTAGTTTAAAACGAAAGAAACGGAGATGAAAAACTCCAAGTATTTTGAGAGTTATGATGGAAATAGTTAGACTCGCGCTTTGGTTTAGCAATTTACTGACCTCCCTCCGATTGATTGATCATAACTCACTAAATTTAACTCGTAATTCATTGTAATTAGTTTCATTTCTAAGGAATCGAATTGTATCTTAAAACGAAAGAAACGGAGATGAAAAACTCCAAGTATTTTGAGAGTTATGATGGAAATAGTTAGACTCGCGCTTTGGTTTAGCAATTTACTGATCTACCTCCGATTGATTGACCATAACTCTTTCAATTTAACTCTTAACTCATTGAAATTAGTTTCATTTCGAAGGAATCGAAGTGTAGTTTAAAACGAAAGAAACGGAGATGAAAAACTCCAAGTATTTTGAGAGTTATGATGGAAATAGTTAGACTCGCGCTTTGGTTTAGCAATTTACTGACCTACCTCCGATTGATTGACCATAACTCACTCAATTTTACTTGTAATTGATTGAAATTAGTTTCATTTCGAAGGACTCGAAGTGTAGTTTAAAACGAAAGAAACGGAGATGAAAAACTCCAAGTATTTTGAGAGTTATGATGGAAATAGTTAGACTCGCACTTTGGTTTAGCAATTTACTGACCTACCTCCGATTGATTGACCATAACTCTCTCAATTTAACTCTTAATTCATTGAAATTAGTTTCATTTCGAAGGAATCGAAGTGTAGTTTAAAACGAAAGAAACGGAGATGAAAAATTCCAAGTATTTTGAGAGTTATGATAGAAATATTTAGAATCGCGCTTTGTTTAGCAATTTACTGACCTACCTTCGATTAATTGACCATAACTCTCTCAATTTAACTCTTAACTCATTGAAATTAGTTTCATTTCGAAGTAATCGAAGTGTAGTTTAAAACGAAAGAAACGGAGATGAAAAACTCCAAGTATTTTGAGAGTTATGATGGAAATAGTTAGACTCGCGCTTTGGTTTAGCAATTTACTGACCTCCCTCCGATTGATTGACCATAACTCTCTCAATTTAACTCTTAACTCATTGAAATTAGTTTCATTTCGAAGGAATCGAAGTGTAGTTTAAAACGAAAGAAACGGAGATGAAAAATTCCAAGTATTTTGAGAGTTATGATAGAAATAGTTAGAATCGCGCTTTGTTTAGCAATTTACTGACCTACCTCCGATTGATTGACCATAACTCTCTCAATTTAACTCGTAATTCATTTAAATTAGTTTCATTTCGAAGGAATCGAAGTGTAGTTTAAAACGAAAGAAACGGAGATGAAAAACTCCAAGTATTTTGAGAGTTATGATGGAAATAGTTAGACTCGCGCTTTGGTTTAGCAATTTACTGACCTCCCTCCGATTGATTGACCATAACTCACTCAATTTAACTCTTAATTCGTTGTAATTAGTTTCATTTCTAAGGAATCGAAGTGTATCTTAAAACGAAAGAAACGGAGATGAAAAACTACAAGTATTTTGAGAGTTATGATGGAAATAGTTAGACTCGCGCTTTGGTTTAGCAATTTACTGATATACCTCCGATTGATTGACCATAACTCTCTCAATTTAACTCTTAACTCATTGAAATTAGTTTCATTTCGAAGGAATCGAAGTGTAGTTTAAAACGAAAGAAACGGAGATGAAAAACTCCAAGTATTTTGAGAGTTATGATGGAAATAGTTAGACTCGCGCTTTGGTTTAGCAATTTACTGACCTACCTCCGATTGATTGACCATAACTCTCTCAATTTTACTCGTAATTCATTTAAATTAGTTTGATTTCGAAGGAATCGAAGTGTAGTTTAAAACGAAAGAAACGGAGATGAAAAACTCCAAGTATTTTGAGAGTTATGATGGAAATAGTTAGACTCGCGCTTTGGTTTAGCAATTTACTGACCTCCCTCCGATTGATTGACCATAACTCTCTCAATTTAACTCTTAACTCATTGAAATTAGTTTCATTTCGAAGGAATCGAAGTGTAGTTTAAAACGAAAGAAACGGAGATGAAAAATTCCAAGTATTTTGAGAGTTATGATAGAAATAGTTAGAATCGCGCTTTGTTTAGCAATTTACTGACATACCTTCGATTAATTGACCATAACTCTCTCAATTTAACTCTTAACTCATTGAAATTAGTTTCATTTCGAAGTAATCGAAGTGTAGTTTAAAACGAAAGAAACGGAGATGAAAAACTCCAAGTATTTTGAGAGTTATGATGGAAATATTTAGACTCGCGCTTTAGTTTAGCAATTTACTGACCTACCTCCGATTGATTGACCATAACTCTCTCAATTTAAGTCGTAATTCATTTAAATTAGTTTCATTTCGAAGGAATCGAAGTGTAGTTTAAAACGAAAGAAACGGAGATGAAAAACTCCAAGTATTTTGAGAGTTATGATGGAAATAGTTAGACTCGCGCTTTGGTTTAGCAATTTACTGACCTCCCTCCGATTGATTGACCATAACTCACTCAATTTAACTCGTAATTCGTTGTAATTAGTTTCATTTCTAAGGAA
Source organism: Tasmannia lanceolata (assembly GCF_043159265.1). Classification (NCBI taxonomy): domain Eukaryota; kingdom Viridiplantae; phylum Streptophyta; class Magnoliopsida; order Canellales; family Winteraceae; genus Tasmannia; species Tasmannia lanceolata. The sequence continues at coordinate 6,916,124 of NW_027518721.1, forward strand.
TCGAAGTGTATCTTAAAACGAAAGAAACGGAGATGAAAAACTACAAGTATTTTGAGAGTTATGATGGAAATAGTTAGACTCGCGCTTTGGTTTAGCAATTTACTGATATACCTCCGATTGATTGACCATAACTCTCTCAATTTAACTCTTAACTCATTGAAATTAGTTTCATTTCGAAGGAATCGAAGTGTAGTTTAAAACGAAAGAAACGGAGATGAAAAACTCCAAGTATTTTGAGAGTTATGATGGAAATAGTTAGACTCGCGCTTTGGTTTAGCAATTTACTGACCTACCTCCGATTGATTGACCATAACTCACTCAATTTTACTTGTAATTGATTGAAATTAGTTTCATTTCGAAGGACTCGAAGTGTAGTTTAAAACGAAAGAAACGGAGATGAAAAACTCCAAGTATTTTGAGAGTTATGATGGAAATAGTTAGACTCGCACTTTGGTTTAGCAATTTACTGACCTACCTCCGATTGATTGACCATAACTCTCTCAATTTAACTCTTAATTCATTGAAATTAGTTTCATTTCGAAGGAATCGAAGTGTAGTTTAAAACGAAAGAAACGGAGATGAAAAATTCCAAGTATTTTGAGAGTTATGATAGAAATATTTAGAATCGCGCTTTGTTTAGCAATTTACTGACCTACCTTCGATTAATTGACCATAACTCTCTCAATTTAACTCTTAACTCATTGAAATTAGTTTCATTTCGAAGTAATCGAAGTGTAGTTTAAAACGAAAGAAACGGAGATGAAAAACTCCAAGTATTTTGAGAGTTATGATGGAAATAGTTAGACTCGAGCTTTAGTTTAGCAATTTACTGACCTACCTCCGATTGATTGACCATAACTCTCTAAATTTAACTCGTAATTCATTTAAATTAGTTTCATTTCGAAGGAATCGAAGTGTAGTTTAAAACGAAAGAAACGGAGATGAAAAATTCCAAGTATTTTGAGAGTTATGATGGAAATAGTTAGACTCGCGCTTTGGTTTAGCAATTTACTGACCTCCCTCCGATTGATATATCATAAATCACTCAATTTAACTCGTAATTCATTGAAATTAGTTTCATTTCGAAAGAATCGAAGTGTAGTTTAAAACGAAAGAAACGGAGATGAAAAACTCCAAGTATTTTGAGAGTTATGATAGAAATAGTTAGACTCGCGCTTTGGTTTATCAATTTACTGACCTACCTCCGATTGATTGACCATAACTCTCTCAATTTAACTCTTAACTCATTGAAATTAGTTTCATTTCGAAGGAATCGAACTTTAGTTTAAAACAAAAGAAACGAAGATGAAAAACTCCAAGTATTTTGAGAGTTATGATGGAAATAGTTAGACTCGCGCTTTAGTTTAGCAATTTACTGACCTACCTCCGATTGATTGAACATAACTCTCTCAATTTAACTCGTAATTTATTTAAATTAGTTTCATTTCGAAGGAATCGAAGTGTAGTTTAAAACGAAAGAAACGGAGATGAAAAACTCCAAGTATTTTGAGAGTTATGATGGAAATAGTTAGACTCGCGCTTTGGTTTAGCAATTTACAGACCTACCTCCGCTTGATTGACCATAACTCTCTTAATTTAACTCTTAACTCTTTGAAATTAGTTTCATTTTGAAGGAATCGAAGTGTAGTTTAAAACGAAAGAAACGGAGATGAAAAACTCCAAGTATTTTGAGAGTTATGATGGAAATAGTTAGACTCGCGCTTTGGTTTAGCAATTTACTGACCTACCTCCGATTGATTGACCATAACTCTCTCAATTTAAGTCGTAATTCATTTAAATTAGTTTCATTTCGAAGGAATCGAAGTGTAGTTTAAAACGAAAGAAACGGAGATGAAAAACTCCAAGTATTTTGAGAGTTATGATGGAAATAGTTAGACTCGCGCTTTGGTTTAGCAATTTACTGACCTCCCTCCGATTGATTGACCATAACTCACTCAATTTAACTCGTAATTCGTTGTAATTAGTTTCATTTCTAAGGAATCGAAGTGTATCTTAAAACGAAAGAAACGGAGATGAAAAACTACAAGTATTTTGAGAGTTATGATGGAAATAGTTAGACTCGCGCTTTGGTTTAGCAATTTACTGATATACCTCCGATTGATTGACCATAACTCTCTCAATTTAACTCTTAACTCATTGAAATTAGTTTCATTTCGAAGGAATCGAAGTGTAGTTTAAAACGAAAGAAACGGAGATGAAAAACTCCAAGTATTTTGAGAGTTATGATGGAAATAGTTAGACTCGCGCTTTGGTTTAGCAATTTACTGACCTACCTCCGATTGATTGACCATAACTCTCTCAATTTTACTCGTAATTCATTTAAATTAGTTTGATTTCGAAGGAATCGAAGTGTAGTTTAAAACGAAAGAAACGGAGATGAAAAACTCCAAGTATTTTGAGAGTTATGATGGAAATAGTTAGACTCGCGCTTTGGTTTAGCAATTTACTGACCTCCCTCCGATTGATTGACCATAACTCTCTCAATTTAACTCTTAACTCATTGAAATTAGTTTCATTTCGAAGGAATCGAAGTGTAGTTTAAAACGAAAGAAACGGAGATGAAAAATTCCAAGTATTTTGAGAGTTATGATAGAAATAGTTAGAATCGCGCTTTGTTTAGCAATTTACTGACATACCTTCGATTAATTGACCATAACTCTCTCAATTTAACTCTTAACTCATTGAAATTAGTTTCATTTCGAAGTAATCGAAGTGTAGTTTAAAACGAAAGAAACGGAGATGAAAAACTCCAAGTATTTTGAGAGTTATGATGGAAATATTTAGACTCGCGCTTTAGTTTAGCAATTTACTGACCTACCTCCGATTGATTGACCATAACTCTCTCAATTTAAGTCGTAATTCATTTAAATTAGTTTCATTTCGAAGGAATCGAAGTGTAGTTTAAAACGAAAGAAACGGAGATGAAAAACTCCAAGTATTTTGAGAGTTATGATGGAAATAGTTAGACTCGCGCTTTGGTTTAGCAATTTACTGACCTCCCTCCGATTGATTGACCATAACTCACTCAATTTAACTCGTAATTCGTTGTAATTAGTTTCATTTCTAAGGAATCGAAGTGTATCTTAAAACGAAAGAAACGGAGATGAAAAACTACAAGTATTTTGAGAGTTATGATGGAAATAGTTAGACTCGCGCTTTGGTTTAGCAATTTACTGATATACCTCCGATTGATTGACCATAACTCTCTCAATTTAACTCTTAACTCATTGAAATTAGTTTCATTTCGAAGGAATCGAAGTGTAGTTTAAAACGAAAGAAACGGAGTTGAAAAACTCCAAGTATTTTGAGAGTTATGATGGAAATAGTTAGACTCGCGCTTTGGTTTAGCAATTTACTGACCTACCTCCGATTGATTGACCATAACTCTCTCAATTTTACTCGTAATTCATTTAAATTAGTTTGATTTCGAAGGAATCGAAGTGTAGTTTAAAACGAAAGAAACGGAGATGAAAAACTCCAAGTATTTTGAGAGTTATGATGGAAATAGTTAGACTCGCGCTTTGGTTTAGCAATTTACTGACCTCCCTCCGATTGATTGACCATAACTCACTCAATTTAACTCGTAATTCATTGTAATTAGTTTCATTTCTAAGGAATCGAAGTGTATCTTAAAACGAAAGAAACGGAGATGAAAAACTACAAGTATTTTGAGAGTTATGATGGAAATAGTTAGACTCGCGCTTTGGTTTAGCAATTTACTGATCTACCTCCGATTGATTGACCATAACTCTCTCAATTTAACTCTTAACTCATTGAAATTAGTTTCATTTCGAAGGAATCGAAGTGTAGTTTAAAACGAAAGAAACGGAGATGAAAAACTCCAAGTATTTTGAGAGTTATGATGGAAATAGTTAGACTCGCGCTTTGGTTTAGCAATTTACAGACCTACCTCCGCTTGATTGACCATAACTCTCTCAATTTAACTCTTAACTCTTTGAAATTAGTTTCATTTCGAAGGAATCGAAGTGTAGTTTAAAACGAAAGAAACGGAGATGAAAAACTCCAAGTATTTTGAGAGTTATGGTGGAAATAGTTAGACTCGCGCTTTGGTTTAGCAATTTACTGATCTACCTCCGATTGATTGACCATAACTCTCTCAATTTAACTCTTAACTCATTGAAATTAGTTTCATTTCGAAGGAATCGAAGTGTAGTTTAAAACGAAAGAAACGGAGATGAAAAACTCCAAGTATTTTGAGAGTTATGATGGAAATAGTTAGACTCGCGCTTTGGTTTAGCAATTTACTAACCTCCCTCCGATTGATTGACCATAACTCACTCAATTTAACTCGTAATTCATTGTAATTAGTTTCATTTCTAAGGAATCGAAGTGTATCTTAAAACGAAAGAAACGGAGATGAAAAACTACAAGTATTTTGAGAGTTATGATGGAAATAGTTAGACTCGCGCTTTGGTTTAGCAATTTACTGACCTACCTCCGATTGATTGACCATAACTCTCTCAATTTAAGTCGTAATTCATTTAAATTAGTTTCATTTCGAAGGAATCGAAGTGTAGTTTAAAACGAAAGAAACGGAGATGAAAAACTCCAAGTATTTTGAGAGTTATGATGGAAATAGTTAGACTCGCGCTTTGGTTTAGCAATTTACTGACCTCCCTCCGATTGATTGACCATAACTCACTCAATTTAACTCGTAATTCGTTGTAATTAGTTTCATTTCTAAGGAATCGAAGTGTATCTTAAAACGAAAGAAACGGAGATGAAAAACTACAAGTATTTTGAGAGTTATGATGGAAATAGTTAGACTCGCGCTTTGGTTTAGCAATTTACTGATATACCTCCGATTGATTGACCATAACTCTCTCAATTTAACTTTTAACTCATTGAAATTAGTTTCATTTCGAAGGAATCGAAGTGTAGTTTAAAACGAAAGAAACGGAGATGAAAAACTCCAAGTATTTTGAGAGTTATGATGGAAATAGTTAGACTCGCGCTTTGGTTTAGCAATTTACTGACCTACCTCCGATTGATTGATCATAACTCTCTCAATTTAACTCTTAATTCATTTAAATTAGTTTCATTTCGAAGGAATCGAAGTGTATCTTAAAACGAAAGAAACGGAGATGAAAAACTCCAAGTATTTTGAGAGTTATGATGGAAATAGTTAGACTTGCGCTTTGGTTTAGCAATTTACTGATCTACGTACGATTGATTGACCATAACTCTTTCAATTTAACTCTTAACTCATTGAAATTAGTTTCATTTCGAAGGAATCGAAGTGTAGTTTAAAACGAAAGAAACGGAGATGAAAAATTCCAAGTATTTTGAGAGTTATGATAGAAATAGTTAGACTCGCGCTTTGTTTAGCAATTTACTGACATACCTTCGATTAATTGACCATAACTCTCTCAATTTAACTCTTAACTCATTGAAATTAGTTTCATTTCGAAGTAATCGAAGTGTAGTTTAAAACGAAAGAAACGGAGATGAAAAACTCCAAGTATTTTGAGAGTTATGATGGAAATAGTTAGACTCGCGCTTTGGTTTAGCAATTTACTGACCTCCCTCCGATTGATTGACCATAACTCTCTCAATTTAACTCTTAACTCATTGAAATTAGTTTCATTTCGAAGGAATCGAAGTGTAGTTTAAAACGAAAGAAACGGAGATGAAAAATTCCAAGTATTTTGAGAGTTATGATAGAAATAGTTAGAATCGCGCTTTGTTTAGCAATTTACTGACATACCTTCGATTAATTGACCATAACTCTCTCAATTTAACTCTTAACTCATTGAAATTAGTTTCATTTCGAAGTAATCGAAGTGTAGTTTAAAACGAAAGAAACGGAGATGAAAAACTCCAAGTATTTTGAGAGTTATGATGGAAATATTTAGACTCGCGCTTTAGTTTAGCAATTTACTGACCTACCTCCGATTGATTGACCATAACTCTCTCAATTTAAGTCGTAATTCATTTAAATTAGTTTCATTTCGAAGGAATCGAAGTGTAGTTTAAAACGAAAGAAACGGAGATGAAAAACTCCAAGTATTTTGAGAGTTATGATGGAAATAGTTAGACTCGCGCTTTGGTTTAGCAATTTACTGACCTCCCTCCGATTGATTGACCATAACTCACTCAATTTAACTCGTAATTCGTTGTAATTAGTTTCATTTCTAAGGAATCGAAGTGTATCTTAAAACGAAAGAAACGGAGATGAAAAACTACAAGTATTTTGAGAGTTATGATGGAAATAGTTAGACTCGCGCTTTGGTTTAGCAATTTACTGATATACCTCCGATTGATTGACCATAACTCTCTCAATTTAACTCTTAACTCATTGAAATTAGTTTCATTTCGAAGGAATCGAAGTGTAGTTTAAAACGAAAGAAACGGAGATGAAAAACTCCAAGTATTTTGAGAGTTATGATGGAAATAGTTAGACTCGCGCTTTGGTTTAGCAATTTACTGACCTACCTCCGATTGATTGACCATAACTCACTCAATTTTACTTGTAATTGATTGAAATTAGTTTCATTTCGAAGGACTCGAAGTGTAGTTTAAAACGAAAGAAACGGAGATGAAAAACTCCAAGTATTTTGAGAGTTATGATGGAAATAGTTAGACTCGCACTTTGGTTTAGCAATTTACTGACCTACCTCCGATTGATTGACCATAACTCTCTCAATTTAACTCTTAATTCATTGAAATTAGTTTCATTTCGAAGGAATCGAAGTGTAGTTTAAAACGAAAGAAACGGAGATGAAAAATTCCAAGTATTTTGAGAGTTATGATAGAAATATTTAGAATCGCGCTTTGTTTAGCAATTTACTGACCTACCTTCGATTAATTGACCATAACTCTCTCAATTTAACTCTTAACTCATTGAAATTAGTTTCATTTCGAAGTAATCGAAGTGTAGTTTAAAACGAAAGAAACGGAGATGAAAAACTCCAAGTATTTTGAGAGTTATGATGGAAATAGTTAGACTCGAGCTTTAGTTTAGCAATTTACTGACCTACCTCCGATTGATTGACCATAACTCTCTAAATTTAACTCGTAATTCATTTAAATTAGTTTCATTTCGAAGGAATCGAAGTGTAGTTTAAAACGAAAGAAACGGAGATGAAAAATTCCAAGTATTTTGAGAGTTATGATGGAAATAGTTAGACTCGCGCTTTGGTTTAGCAATTTACTGACCTCCCTCCGATTGATATATCATAAATCACTCAATTTAACTCGTAATTCATTGAAATTAGTTTCATTTCGAAAGAATCGAAGTGTAGTTTAAAACGAAAGAAACGGAGATGAAAAACTCCAAGTATTTTGAGAGTTATGATAGAAATAGTTAGACTCGCGCTTTGGTTTATCAATTTACTGACCTACCTCCGATTGATTGACCATAACTCTCTCAATTTAACTCTTAACTCATTGAAATTAGTTTCATTTCGAAGGAATCGAACTTTAGTTTAAAACAAAAGAAACGAAGATGAAAAACTCCAAGTATTTTGAGAGTTATGATGGAAATAGTTAGACTCGCGCTTTAGTTTAGCAATTTACTGACCTACCTCCGATTGATTGAACATAACTCTCTCAATTTAACTCGTAATTCATTTAAATTAGTTTCATTTCGAAGGAATCGAAGTGTAGTTTAAAACGAAAGAAACGGAGATGAAAAACTCCAAGTATTTTGAGAGTTATGATGGAAATAGTTAGACTCGCGCTTTGGTTTAGCAATTTACAGACCTACCTCCGCTTGATTGACCATAACTCTCTTAATTTAACTCTTAACTCTTTGAAATTAGTTTCATTTTGAAGGAATCGAAGTGTAGTTTAAAACGAAAGAAACGGAGATGAAAAACTCCAAGTATTTTGAGAGTTATGATGGAAATAGTTAGACTCGCGCTTTGGTTTAGCAATTTACTGACCTACCTCCGATTGATTGACCATAACTCTCTCAATTTAAGTCGTAATTCATTTAAATTAGTTTCATTTCGAAGGAATCGAAGTGTAGTTTAAAACGAAAGAAACGGAGATGAAAAACTCCAAGTATTTTGAGAGTTATGATGGAAATAGTTAGACTCGCGCTTTGGTTTAGCAATTTACTGACCTCCCTCCGATTGATTGACCATAACTCACTCAATTTAACTCGTAATTCGTTGTAATTAGTTTCATTTCTAAGGAATCGAAGTGTATCTTAAAACGAAAGAAACGGAGATGAAAAACTACAAGTATTTTGAGAGTTATGATGGAAATAGTTAGACTCGCGCTTTGGTTTAGCAATTTACTGATATACCTCCGATTGATTGACCATAACTCTCTCAATTTAACTCTTAACTCATTGAAATTAGTTTCATTTCGAAGGAATCGAAGTGTAGTTTAAAACGAAAGAAACGGAGATGAAAAACTCCAAGTATTTTGAGAGTTATGATGGAAATAGTTAGACTCGCGCTTTGGTTTAGCAATTTACTGACCTACCTCCGATTGATTGACCATAACTCTCTCAATTTTACTCGTAATTCATTTAAATTAGTTTGATTTCGAAGGAATCGAAGTGTAGTTTAAAACGAAAGAAACGGAGATGAAAAACTCCAAGTATTTTGAGAGTTATGATGGAAATAGTTAGACTCGCGCTTTGGTTTAGCAATTTACTGACCTCCCTCCGATTGATTGACCATAACTCTCTCAATTTAACTCTTAACTCATTGAAATTAGTTTCATTTCGAAGGAATCGAAGTGTAGTTTAAAACGAAAGAAACGGAGATGAAAAATTCCAAGTATTTTGAGAGTTATGATAGAAATAGTTAGAATCGCGCTTTGTTTAGCAATTTACTGACATACCTTCGATTAATTGACCATAACTCTCTCAATTTAACTCTTAACTCATTGAAATTAGTTTCATTTCGAAGTAATCGAAGTGTAGTTTAAAACGAAAGAAACGGAGATGAAAAACTCCAAGTATTTTGAGAGTTATGATGGAAATATTTAGACTCGCGCTTTAGTTTAGCAATTTACTGACCTACCTCCGATTGATTGACCATAACTCTCTCAATTTAAGTCGTAATTCATTTAAATTAGTTTCATTTCGAAGGAATCGAAGTGTAGTTTAAAACGAAAGAAACGGAGATGAAAAACTCCAAGTATTTTGAGAGTTATGATGGAAATAGTTAGACTCGCGCTTTGGTTTAGCAATTTACTGACCTCCCTCCGATTGATTGACCATAACTCACTCAATTTAACTCGTAATTCGTTGTAATTAGTTTCATTTCTAAGGAATCGAAGTGTATCTTAAAACGAAAGAAACGGAGATGAAAAACTACAAGTATTTTGAGAGTTATGATGGAAATAGTTAGACTCGCGCTTTGGTTTAGCAATTTACTGATATACCTCCGATTGATTGACCATAACTCTCTCAATTTAACTCTTAACTCATTGAAATTAGTTTCATTTCGAAGGAATCGAAGTGTAGTTTAAAACGAAAGAAACGGAGTTGAAAAACTCCAAGTATTTTGAGAGTTATGATGGAAATAGTTAGACTCGCGCTTTGGTTTAGCAATTTACTGACCTACCTCCGATTGATTGACCATAACTCTCTCAATTTTACTCGTAATTCATTTAAATTAGTTTGATTTCGAAGGAATCGAAGTGTAGTTTAAAACGAAAGAAACGGAGATGAAAAACTCCAAGTATTTTGAGAGTTATGATGGAAATAGTTAGACTCGCGCTTTGGTTTAGCAATTTACTGACCTCCCTCCGATTGATTGACCATAACTCACTCAATTTAACTCGTAATTCATTGTAATTAGTTTCATTTCTAAGGAATCGAAGTGTATCTTAAAACGAAAGAAACGGAGATGAAAAACTACAAGTATTTTGAGAGTTATGATGGAAATAGTTAGACTCGCGCTTTGGTTTAGCAATTTACTGATCTACCTCCGATTGATTGACCATAACTCTCTCAATTTAACTCTTAACTCATTGAAATTAGTTTCATTTCGAAGGAATCGAAGTGTAGTTTAAAACGAAAGAAACGGAGATGAAAAACTCCAAGTATTTTGAGAGTTATGATGGAAATAGTTAGACTCGCGCTTTGGTTTAGCAATTTACAGACCTACCTCCGCTTGATTGACCATAACTCTCTCAATTTAACTCTTAACTCTTTGAAATTAGTTTCATTTCGAAGGAATCGAAGTGTAGTTTAAAACGAAAGAAACGGAGATGAAAAACTCCAAGTATTTTGAGAGTTATGGTGGAAATAGTTAGACTCGCGCTTTGGTTTAGCAATTTACTGATCTACCTCCGATTGATTGACCATAACTCTCTCAATTTAACTCTTAACTCATTGAAATTAGTTTCATTTCGAAGGAATCGAAGTGTAGTTTAAAACGAAAGAAACGGAGATGAAAAACTCCAAGTATTTTGAGAGTTATGATGGAAATAGTTAGACTCGCGCTTTGGTTTAGCAATTTACTAACCTCCCTCCGATTGATTGACCATAACTCACTCAATTTAACTCGTAATTCATTGTAATTAGTTTCATTTCTAAGGAATCGAAGTGTATCTTAAAACGAAAGAAACGGAGATGAAAAACTACAAGTATTTTGAGAGTTATGATGGAAATAGTTAGACTCGCGCTTTGGTTTAGCAATTTACTGACCTACCTCCGATTGATTGACCATAACTCTCTCAATTTAAGTCGTAATTCATTTAAATTAGTTTCATTTCGAAGGAATCGAAGTGTAGTTTAAAACGAAAGAAACGGAGATGAAAAACTCCAAGTATTTTGAGAGTTATGATGGAAATAGTTAGACTCGCGCTTTGGTTTAGCAATTTACTGACCTCCCTCCGATTGATTGACCATAACTCACTCAATTTAACTCGTAATTCGTTGTAATTAGTTTCATTTCTAAGGAATCGAAGTGTATCTTAAAACGAAAGAAACGGAGATGAAAAACTACAAGTATTTTGAGAGTTATGATGGAAATAGTTAGACTCGCGCTTTGGTTTAGCAATTTACTGATATACCTCCGATTGATTGACCATAACTCTCTCAATTTAACTTTTAACTCATTGAAATTAGTTTCATTTCGAAGGAATCGAAGTGTAGTTTAAAACGAAAGAAACGGAGATGAAAAACTCCAAGTATTTTGAGAGTTATGATGGAAATAGTTAGACTCGCGCTTTGGTTTAGCAATTTACTGACCTACCTCCGATTGATTGATCATAACTCTCTCAATTTAACTCTTAATTCATTTAAATTAGTTTCATTTCGAAGGAATCGAAGTGTATCTTAAAACGAAAGAAACGGAGATGAAAAACTCCAAGTATTTTGAGAGTTATGATGGAAATAGTTAGACTTGCGCTTTGGTTTAGCAATTTACTGATCTACGTACGATTGATTGACCATAACTCTTTCAATTTAACTCTTAACTCATTGAAATTAGTTTCATTTCGAAGGAATCGAAGTGTAGTTTAAAACGAAAGAAACGGAGATGAAAAATTCCAAGTATTTTGAGAGTTATGATAGAAATAGTTAGACTCGCGCTTTGTTTAGCAATTTACTGACATACCTTCGATTAATTGACCATAACTCTCTCAATTTAACTCTTAACTCATTGAAATTAGTTTCATTTCGAAGTAATCGAAGTGTAGTTTAAAACGAAAGAAACGGAGATGAAAAACTCCAAGTATTTTGAGAGTTATGATGGAAATATTTAGACTCGCGCTTTAGTTTAGCAATTTACTGACCTACCTCCGATTGATTGACCATAACTCTCTAAATTTAACTCGTAATTCATTTAAATTAGTTTCATTTCGAAGGAATCGAAGTGTAGTTTAAAACGAAAGAAACGGAGATGAAAAACTCCAAGTATTTTGAGAGTTATGATGGAAATAGTTAGACTCGCGCTTTGGTTTAGCAATTTACAGACCTACCTCCGCTTGATTGACCATAACTCTCTTAATTTAACTCTTAACTCTTTGAAATTAGTTTCATTTCGAAGGAATCGAAGTGTAGTTTAAAACGAAAGAAACGGAGATGAAAAACTCCAAGTATTTTGAGAGTTATGATGGAAATAGTTAGACTCGCGCTTTGGTTTAGCAATTTACTGACCTACCTCCGATTGATTGACCATAACTCTCTCAATTTAAGTCGTAATTCATTTAAATTAGTTTCATTTCGAAGGAATCGAAGTGTAGTTTAAAACGAAAGAAACGGAGATGAAAAACTCCAAGTATTTTGAGAGTTATGATGGAAATAGTTAGACTCGCGCTTTGGTTTAGCAATTTACTGACCTCCCTCCGATTGATTGACCATAACTCACTCAATTTAACTCGTAATTCGTTGTAATTAGTTTCATTTCTAAGGAATCGAAGTGTATCTTAAAACGAAAGAAACGGAGATGAAAAACTACAAGTATTTTGAGAGTTATGATGGAAATAGTTAGACTCGCGCTTTGGTTTAGCAATTTACTGATATACCTCCGATTGATTGACCATAACTCTCTCAATTTAACTTTTAACTCATTGAAATTAGTTTCATTTCGAAGGAATCGAAGTGTAGTTTAAAACGAAAGAAACGGAGATGAAAAACTCCAAGTATTTTGAGAGTTATGATGGAAATAGTTAGACTCGCGCTTTGGTTTAGCAATTTACTGACCTACCTCCGCTTGATTGACCATAACTCACTCAATTTTACTTGTAATTGATTGAAATTAGTTTCATTTCGAAGGACTCGAAGTGTAGTTTAAAACGAAAGAAACGTAGATGAAAAACTCCAAGTATTTTGAGAGTTATGATGGAAATAATTAGACTCGCGCTTTGGTTTAGCAATTTACTGACCTACCTCCGATTGATTGACCATAACTCTCTCAATTTAAGTCGTAATTCATTTAAATTAGTTTCATTTCGAAGGAATCGAAGTGTAGTTTAAAACGAAAGAAACGGAGATGAAAAACTCCAAGTATTTTGAGAGTTATGATGGAAATAGTTAGACTCGCGCTTTGGTTTAGCAATTTACTGACCTCCCTCCGATTGATTGACCATACCTCACTCAATTTAACTCGTAATTCATTGTAATTAGTTTCATTTCTAAGGAATCGAAGTGTATCTTAAAACGAAAGAAACGGAGATGAAAAACTACAAGTATTTTGAGAGTTATGATGGAAATAGTTAGACTCGCGCTTTGGTTTAGCAATTTACTGATCTACCTCCGATTGATTGACCATAACTCTCTCAATTTAACTCTTAACTCATTGAAATTAGTTTCATTTCGAAGGAATCGAAGTGTAGTTTAAAACGAAAGAAACGGAGATGAAAAACTCCAAGTATTTTGAGAGTTATGATGGAAATAGTTAGACTCGCGCTTTGGTTTAGCAATTTACTGACCTACCTCCGATTGATTGACCATAACTCACTCAATTTTACTTGTAATTGATTGAAATTAGTTTCATTTCGAAGGACTCGAAGTGTAGTTTAAAACGAAAGAAACGGAGATGAAAAACTCCAAGTATTTTGAGAGTTATGATGGAAATAGTTAGACTCGCACTTTGGTTTAGCAATTTACTGACCTACCTCCGATTGATTGACCATAACTCTCTCAATTTAACTCTTAACTCATTGAAATTAGTTTCATTTCGAAGGAATCGAAGTGTAGTTTAAAACGAAAGAAACGGAGATGAAAAATTCAAAGTATTTTGAGAGTTATGATAGAAATATTTAGAATCGCGCTTTGTTTAGCAATTTACTGACCTACCTTCGATTAATTGACCATAACTCTCTCAATTTAACTCTTAACTCATTGAAATTAGTTTCATTTCGAAGTAATCGAAGTGTAGTTTAAAACGAAAGAAACGGAGATGAAAAACTCCAAGTATTTTAAGAGTTATGATGGAAATAGTTAGACTCGCGCTTTAGTTTAGCAATTTACTGACCTACCTCCGATTGATTGACCATAACTCTCTAAATTTAACTCGTAATTCATTTAAATTAGTTTCATTTCGAAGGAATCGAAGTGTAGTTTAAAACGAAAGAAACGGAGATGAAAAACTCCAAGTATTTTGAGAGTTATGATGGAAATAGTTAGACTCGCGCTTTGGTTTAGTAATTTACTGACCTCCCTCCGATTGATATATCATAAATCACTCAATTTAACTCGTAATTCATTGAAATTAGTTTCATTTCGAAAGAATCAAAGTGTAGTTTAAAACGAAAGAAACGGAGATGAAAAACTCCAAGTATTTTGAGAGTTATGATAGAAATAGTTAGACTCGCGCTTTGGTTTAGCAATTTACTGATCTACCTCCGATTGATTGACCATAACTCTCTCAATTTAACTCTTAACTCATTGAAATTAGTTTCATTTCGAAGGAATCGAACTTTAGTTTAAAACGAAAGAAACGAAGTTGAAAAACTCCAAGTATTTTGAGAGTTATGATGGAAATAGTTAGACTCGCGCTTTAGTTTAGCAATTTACTGACCTACCTCCGATTGATTGAACATAACTCTCTCAATTTAACTCGTAATTCATTTAAATTAGTTTCATTTCGAAAGACTCGAAGTGTAGTTTAAAACGAAAGAAACGGAGATGAAAAACTCCAAGTATTTTGAGAGTTATGATAGAAATAGTTAGACTCGCGCTTTGGTTTAGCAATTTACTGACCTCCCTCCGATTGATTGACCATAAATCACTCAATTTAACTCGTAATTCATTGAAATTAGTTTTATTTCGAAGGAATCGACGTGTAGTTTAAAACGAAAGAAACGGAGATGAAAAACTCCAAGTATTTTGAGAGTTATGATGAAAATAGTTAGACTCGCGCTTTGGTTTAGCAATTTACTGACGTACCTACGATTGATTGACCATAACTCTCTCAATTTAACTCTTAATTCATTGAAATTAGTTTCATTTCGAAGGAATCGAAGTGTAGTTTAAAACGAAAGAAACGGAGATGAAAAACTCCAAGTATTTTGAGAGTTATGATGGAAATAGTTAGACTCGCGCTTTGATTTAGCAATTTACTGACCTACATCCGATTGATTGACCATAACTCTCTCAATTTAACTCTTAAGTCATTGAAATTAGTTTCATTTCGAAGGAATCGAAGTGTAGTTTAAAACGAAAGAAACGGAGATGAAAAACTCCAAGTATTTTGAGAGTTATGATGGAAATAGTTAGACTCGCGCTTTGGTTTAGCAATTTACTGACCTCCCTCCGATTGATTGACCATAACTCACTCAATTTAACTCGTAATTCGTTGTAATTAGTTTCATTTCTAAGGAATCGAAGTGTATCTTAAAACGAAAGAAACGGAGATGAAAAACTACAAGTATTTTGAGAGTTATGATGGAAATAGTTAGACTCGCGCTTTGGTTTAGCAATTTACTGATATACCTCCGATTGATTGACCATAACTCTCTCAATTTAACTCTTAACTCATTGAAATTAGTTTCATTTCGAAGGAATCGAAGTGTAGTTTAAAACGAAAGAAACGGAGATGAAAAACTCCAAGTATTTTGAGAGTTATGATGGAAATAGTTAGACTCGCGCTTTGGTTTAGCAATTTAACGACCTACCTCCGCTTGATTGACCATAACTCACTCAATTTTACTTGTAATTGATTGAAATTAGTTTCATTTCGAAGGACTCGAAGTGTAGTTTAAAACGAAAGAAACGTAGATGAAAAACTCCAAGTATTTTGAGAGTTATGATGGAAATAATTAGACTCGCGCTTTGGTTTAGCAATTTACTGACCTACCTCCGATTGATTGACCATAACTCTCTCAATTTAAGTCGTAATTCATTTAAATTAGTTTCATTTCGAAGGAATCGAAGTGTAGTTTAAAACGAAAGAAACGGAGATGAAAAACTCCAAGTATTTTGAGAGTTATGATGGAAATAGTTAGACTCGCGCTTTGGTTTAGCAATTTACTGACCTCCCTTCGATTGATTGACCATAACTCACTCAATTTAACTCGTAATTCATTGTAATTAGTTTCATTTCTAAGGAATCGAAGTGTATCTTAAAACGAAAGAAACGGAGATGAAAAACTACAAGTATTTTGAGAGTTATGATGGAAATAGTTAGACTCGCGCTTTGGTTTAGCAATTTACTGATCTACCTCCGATTGATTGACCATAACTCTCTCAATTTAACTCTTAACTCATTGAAATTAGTTTCATTTCGAAGGAATCGAAGTGTAGTTTAAAACGAAAGAAACGGAGATGAAAAATTCCAAGTATTTTGAGAGTTATGATAGAAATAGTTAGAATCGCGCTTTGTTTAGCAATTTACTGACATACCTTCGATTAATTGACCATAACTCTCTCAATTTAACTCTTAACTCATTGAAATTAGTTTCATTTCGAAGTAATCGAAGTGTAGTTTAAAACGAAAGAAACGGAGATGAAAAACTCCAAGTATTTTGAGAGTTATGATGGAAATATTTAGACTCGCGCTTTAGTTTAGCAATTTACTGACCTACCTCCGATTGATTGACCATAACTCTCTAAATTTAACTCGTAATTCATTTAAATTAGTTTCATTTCGAAGGAATCGAAGTGTAGTTTAAAACGAAAGAAACGGAGATGAAAAACTCCAAGTATTTTGAGAGTTATGATGGAAATAGTTAGACTCGCGCTTTGGTTTAGCAATTTACAGACCTACCTCCGCTTGATTGACCATAACTCTCTTAATTTAACTCTTAACTCTTTGAAATTAGTTTCATTTCGAAGGAATCGAAGTGTAGTTTAAAACGAAAGAAACGGAGATGAAAAACTCCAAGTATTTTGAGAGTTATGATGGAAATAGTTAGACTCGCGCTTTGGTTTAGCAATTTACTGACCTACCTCCGATTGATTGACCATAACTCTCTCAATTTAAGTCGTAATTCATTTAAATTAGTTTCATTTCGAAGGAATCGAAGTGTAGTTTAAAACGAAAGAAACGGAGATGAAAAACTCCAAGTATTTTGAGAGTTATGATGGAAATAGTTAGACTCGCGCTTTGGTTTAGCAATTTACTGACCTCCCTCCGATTGATTGACCATAACTCACTCAATTTAACTCGTAATTCGTTGTAATTAGTTTCATTTCTAAGGAATCGAAGTGTATCTTAAAACGAAAGAAACGGAGATGAAAAACTACAAGTATTTTGAGAGTTATGATGGAAATAGTTAGACTCGCGCTTTGGTTTAGCAATTTACTGATATACCTCCGATTGATTGACCATAACTCTCTCAATTTAACTTTTAACTCATTGAAATTAGTTTCATTTCGAAGGAATCGAAGTGTAGTTTAAAACGAAAGAAACGGAGATGAAAAACTCCAAGTATTTTGAGAGTTATGATGGAAATAGTTAGACTCGCGCTTTGGTTTAGCAATTTACTGACCTACCTCCGATTGATTGATCATAACTCTCTCAATTTAACTCTTAATTCATTTAAATTAGTTTCATTTCGAAGGAATCGAAGTGTATCTTAAAACGAAAGAAACGGAGATGAAAAACTCCAAGTATTTTGAGAGTTATGATGGAAATAGTTAGACTTGCGCTTTGGTTTAGCAATTTACTGATCTACGTACGATTGATTGACCATAACTCTTTCAATTTAACTCTTAACTCATTGAAATTAGTTTCATTTCGAAGGAATCGAAGTGTAGTTTAAAACGAAAGAAACGGAGATGAAAAATTCCAAGTATTTTGAGAGTTATGATAGAAATAGTTAGACTCGCGCTTTGTTTAGCAATTTACTGACATACCTTCGATTAATTGACCATAACTCTCTCAATTTAACTCTTAACTCATTGAAATTAGTTTCATTTCGAAGTAATCGAAGTGTAGTTTAAAACGAAAGAAACGGAGATGAAAAACTCCAAGTATTTTGAGAGTTATGATGGAAATATTTAGACTCGCGCTTTAGTTTAGCAATTTACTGACCTACCTCCGATTGATTGACCATAACTCTCTAAATTTAACTCGTAATTCATTTAAATTAGTTTCATTTCGAAGGAATCGAAGTGTAGTTTAAAACGAAAGAAACGGAGATGAAAAACTCCAAGTATTTTGAGAGTTATGATGGAAATAGTTAGACTCGCGCTTTGGTTTAGCAATTTACAGACCTACCTCCGCTTGATTGACCATAACTCTCTTAATTTAACTCTTAACTCTTTGAAATTAGTTTCATTTCGAAGGAATCGAAGTGTAGTTTAAAACGAAAGAAACGGAGATGAAAAACTCCAAGTATTTTGAGAGTTATGATGGAAATAGTTAGACTCGCGCTTTGGTTTAGCAATTTACTGACCTACCTCCGATTGATTGACCATAACTCTCTCAATTTAAGTCGTAATTCATTTAAATTAGTTTCATTTCGAAGGAATCGAAGTGTAGTTTAAAACGAAAGAAACGGAGATGAAAAACTCCAAGTATTTTGAGAGTTATGATGGAAATAGTTAGACTCGCGCTTTGGTTTAGCAATTTACTGACCTCCCTCCGATTGATTGACCATAACTCACTCAATTTAACTCGTAATTCGTTGTAATTAGTTTCATTTCTAAGGAATCGAAGTGTATCTTAAAACGAAAGAAACGGAGATGAAAAACTACAAGTATTTTGAGAGTTATGATGGAAATAGTTAGACTCGCGCTTTGGTTTAGCAATTTACTGATATACCTCCGATTGATTGACCATAACTCTCTCAATTTAACTTTTAACTCATTGAAATTAGTTTCATTTCGAAGGAATCGAAGTGTAGTTTAAAACGAAAGAAACGGAGATGAAAAACTCCAAGTATTTTGAGAGTTATGATGGAAATAGTTAGACTCGCGCTTTGGTTTAGCAATTTACTGACCTACCTCCGCTTGATTGACCATAACTCACTCAATTTTACTTGTAATTGATTGAAATTAGTTTCATTTCGAAGGACTCGAAGTGTAGTTTAAAACGAAAGAAACGTAGATGAAAAACTCCAAGTATTTTGAGAGTTATGATGGAAATAATTAGACTCGCGCTTTGGTTTAGCAATTTACTGACCTACCTCCGATTGATTGACCATAACTCTCTCAATTTAAGTCGTAATTCATTTAAATTAGTTTCATTTCGAAGGAATCGAAGTGTAGTTTAAAACGAAAGAAACGGAGATGAAAAACTCCAAGTATTTTGAGAGTTATGATGGAAATAGTTAGACTCGCGCTTTGGTTTAGCAATTTACTGACCTCCCTCCGATTGATTGACCATACCTCACTCAATTTAACTCGTAATTCATTGTAATTAGTTTCATTTCTAAGGAATCGAAGTGTATCTTAAAACGAAAGAAACGGAGATGAAAAACTACAAGTATTTTGAGAGTTATGATGGAAATAGTTAGACTCGCGCTTTGGTTTAGCAATTTACTGATCTACCTCCGATTGATTGACCATAACTCTCTCAATTTAACTCTTAACTCATTGAAATTAGTTTCATTTCGAAGGAATCGAAGTGTAGTTTAAAACGAAAGAAACGGAGATGAAAAACTCCAAGTATTTTGAGAGTTATGATGGAAATAGTTAGACTCGCGCTTTGGTTTAGCAATTTACTGACCTACCTCCGATTGATTGACCATAACTCACTCAATTTTACTTGTAATTGATTGAAATTAGTTTCATTTCGAAGGACTCGAAGTGTAGTTTAAAACGAAAGAAACGGAGATGAAAAACTCCAAGTATTTTGAGAGTTATGATGGAAATAGTTAGACTCGCACTTTGGTTTAGCAATTTACTGACCTACCTCCGATTGATTGACCATAACTCTCTCAATTTAACTCTTAATTCATTGAAATTAGTTTCATTTCGAAGGAATCGAAGTGTAGTTTAAAACGAAAGAAACGGAGATGAAAAATTCCAAGTATTTTGAGAGTTATGATAGAAATATTTAGAATCGCGCTTTGTTTAGCAATTTACTGACCTACCTTCGATTAATTGACCATAACTCTCTCAATTTAACTCTTAACTCATTGAAATTAGTTTCATTTCGAAGTAATCGAAGTGTAGTTTAAAACGAAAGAAACGGAGATGAAAAACTCCAAGTATTTTAAGAGTTATGATGGAAATAGTTAGACTCGCGCTTTAGTTTAGCAATTTACTGACCTACCTCCGATTGATTGACCATAACTCTCTAAATTTAACTCGTAATTCATTTAAATTAGTTTCATTTCGAAGGAATCGAAGTGTAGTTTAAAACGAAAGAAACGGAGATGAAAAACTCCAAGTATTTTGAGAGTTATGATGGAAATAGTTAGACTCGCGCTTTGGTTTAGTAATTTACTGACCTCCCTCCGATTGATATATCATAAATCACTCAATTTAACTCGTAATTCATTGAAATTAGTTTCATTTCGAAAGAATCAAAGTGTAGTTTAAAACGAAAGAAACGGAGATGAAAAACTCCAAGTATTTTGAGAGTTATGATAGAAATAGTTAGACTCGCGCTTTGGTTTATCAATTTACTGACCTACCTCCGATTGATTGACCATAACTCTCTCAATTTAACTCTTAACTCATTGAAATTAGTTTCATTTCGAAGGAATCGAACTTTAGTTTAAAACGAAAGAAACGAAGTTGAAAAACTCCAAGTATTTTGAGAGTTATGATGGAAATAGTTAGACTCGCGCTTTAGTTTAGCAATTTACTGACCTACCTCCGATTGATTGAACATAACTCTCTCAATTTAACTCGTAATTCATTTAAATTAGTTTCATTTCGAAAGACTCGAAGTGTAGTTTAAAACGAAAGAAACGGAGATGAAAAACTCCAAGTATTTTGAGAGTTATGATAGAAATAGTTAGACTCGCGCTTTGGTTTAGCAATTTACTGACCTCCCTCCGATTGATTGACCATAAATCACTCAATTTAACTCGTAATTCATTGAAATTAGTTTTATTTCGAAGGAATCGACGTGTAGTTTAAAACGAAAGAAACGGAGATGAAAAACTCCAAGTATTTTGAGAGTTATGATGAAAATAGTTAGACTCGCGCTTTGGTTTAGCAATTTACTGACGTACCTACGATTGATTGACCATAACTCTCTCAATTTAACTCTTAATTCATTGAAATTAGTTTCATTTCGAAGGAATCGAAGTGTAGTTTAAAACGAAAGAAACGGAGATGAAAAACTCCAAGTATTTTGAGAGTTATGATGGAAATAGTTAGACTCGCGCTTTGATTTAGCAATTTACTGACCTACATCCGATTGATTGACCATAACTCTCTCAATTTAACTCTTAAGTCATTGAAATTAGTTTCATTTCGAAGGAATCGAAGTGTAGTTTAAAACGAAAGAAACGGAGATGAAAAACTCCAAGTATTTTGAGAGTTATGATGGAAATAGTTAGACTCGCGCTTTGGTTTAGCAATTTACTGACTTACCTCCGATTGATTGACCATAACTCTCTATATTTAACTCGTAATTCATTTAAATTAGTTTCATTTCGAAGGAATCGAAGTGTAGTTTAAAACGAAAGAAACGGAGATGAAATACTCCAAGTATTTTGAGAGTTATGATGGAAATAGTTAGACTCGCGCTTTGTTTTAGCAATTTACTGACCTACCTCCGATTGATTGACCATAACTCTCTCAATTTAAGTCGTAATTCATTTAAATTAGTTTCATTTCGAAGGAATCGAAGTGTAGTTTAAAACGAAAGAAACGGAGATGAAAAACTCCAAGTATTTTGAGAGTTATGATGGAAATAGTTAGACTCGCGCTTTGGTTTAGCAATTTACTGACCTACCTCCGATTGATTGATCATAACTCTCTCAATTTAACTCTTAATTCATTTAAATTAGTTTCATTTCGAAGGAATCGAAGTGTATCTTAAAACGAAAGAAACGGAGATGAAAAACTCCAAGTATTTTGAGAGTTATGATGGAAATAGTTAGACTCGCGCTTTGGTTTAGCAATTTACTGATCTACGTACGATTGATGGACCATAACTCTTTCAATTTAACTCTTAACTCATTGAAATTAGTTTCATTTCGAAGGAATCGAAGTGTAGTTTAAAACGAAAGAAACGGAGATGAAAAACTCCAAGTATTTTGAGAGTTATGATGGAAATAGTTAGACTCGCGCTTTGGTTTAGCAATTTACTGACCTACCTCCGATTGATTGACCATAACTCTCTCAATTTAACTCTTAACTCATTGAAATTAGTTTCATTTCGAAGGAATCGAAGTGTAGTTTAAAACGAAAGAAACGGAGATGAAAAACTCCAAGTATTTTGAGAGTTATGATGGAAATAGTTAGACTCGCACTTTGGTTTAGCAATTTACTGACCTACCTCCGATTGATTGACCATAACTCTCTCAATTTAACTCTTAATTCATTGAAATTAGTTTCATTTCGAAGGAATCGAAGTGTAGTTTAAAACGAAAGAAACGGAGATGAAAAATTCCAAGTATTTTGAGAGTTATGATAGAAATAGTTAGAATCGCGCTTTGTTTAGCAATTTACTGACCTACCTTCGATTAATTGACCATAACTCTCTCAATTTAACTCTTAACTCATTGAAATTAGTTTCATTTCGAAGTAATCAAAGTGTAGTTTAAAACGAAAGAAACGGAGATGAAAAACTCCAAGTATTTTGAGAGTTATGATGGAAATAGTTAGACTCGCGCTTTAGTTTAGCAATTTACTGACCTACCTCCGATTGATTGACCATAACTCTCTAAATTTAACTCGTAATTCATTTAAATTAGTTTCATTTCGAAGGAATCGAAGTGTAGTTTAAAACGAAAGAAACGGAGATGAAAAACTCCAAGTATTTTGAGAGTTATGATGGAAATAGTTAGACTCGCGCTTTGGTTTAGCAATTTACTGACCTCCCTCCGATTGATATATCATAAATCACTCAATTTAACTCGTAATTCATTCAAATTAGTTTCATTTCGAAGGAATCGAAGTGTAGTTTAAAACGAAAGAAAATGGAATTGAAAAACTCCAACTATTTTGAGAGTTATGATGGAAATAGTTAGACTCGCGCTTTGGTTTAGCAATTTACTGACGTACCTACGATTGATTGACCATAACTCTCTCAATTTAACTCTTAATTCATTGAAATTAGTTTCATTTCGAAGGAATCGAATTGTAGTTTAAAACGAAAGAAACGGAGATGAAAAACTCCAAGTATTTTGAGAGTTATGATGGAAATAGTTAGACTCGCGCTTTGGTTTAGCAATTTACTGACCTACCTCCGATTGATTGACCATAACTCACTCAATTTTACTTGTAATTGATTGAAATTAGTTTCATTTCGAAGGACTCGAAGTGTAGTTTAAAACGAAAGAAACGGAGATGAAAAACTCCAAGTATTTTGAGAGTTATGATGGAAATAGTTAGACTCGCATTTTGGTTTAGCAATTTACTGACCTACCTCCGATTGATTGACCATAACTCTCTCAATTTAACTCTTAATTCATTGAAATTAGTTTCATTTCGAAGGAATCGAAGTGTAGTTTAAAACGAAAGAAACGGAGATGAAAAATTCCAAGTATTTTGAGAGTTATGATAGAAATATTTAGAATCGCGCTTTGTTTAGCAATTTACTGACCTACCTTCGATTAATTGACCATAACTCTCTCAATTTAACTCTTAACTCATTGAAATTAGTTTCATTTCGAAGTAATCGAAGTGTAGTTTAAAACGAAAGAAACGGAGATGAAAAACTCCAAGTATTTTGAGAGTTATGATGGAAATAGTTAGACTCGCGCTTTAGTTTAGCAATTTACTGACCTACCTCCGATTGATTGACCATAACTCTCTAAATTTAACTCGTAATTCATTTAAATTAGTTTCATTTCGAAGGAATCGAAGTGTAGTTTAAAACGAAAGAAACGGAGATGAAAAACTCCAAGTATTTTGAGAGTTATGATGGAAATAGTTAGACTCGCGCTTTGGTTTAGCAATTTACTGACCTCCCTCCGATTGATATATCATAAATCACTCAATTTAACTCGTAATTCATTGAAATTAGTTTCATTTCGAAAGA
Source organism: Tasmannia lanceolata (assembly GCF_043159265.1). Taxonomy (NCBI): domain Eukaryota; kingdom Viridiplantae; phylum Streptophyta; class Magnoliopsida; order Canellales; family Winteraceae; genus Tasmannia; species Tasmannia lanceolata. The sequence goes on from NW_027518721.1 coordinate 6,940,135, forward strand.
ATCGAAGTGTAGTTTAAAACGAAAGAAACGGAGATGAAAAACTCCAAGTATTTTGAGAGTTATGATAGAAATAGTTAGACTCGCGCTTTGGTTTATCAATTTACTGACCTACCTCCGATTGATTGACCATAACTCTCTCAATTTAACTCTTAACTCATTGAAATTAGTTTCATTTCGAAGGAATCGAACTTTAGTTTAAAACGAAAGAAACGAAGATGAAAAACTCCAAGTATTTTGAGAGTTATGATGGAAATAGTTAGACTCGCGCTTTAGTTTAGCAATTTACTGACCTACCTCCGATTGATTGAACATAACTCTCTCAATTTAACTCATAATTCATTGAAATTAGTTTCATTTCGAAGGAATCGAAGTGTAGTTTAAAACGAAAGAAACGGAGATGAAAAACTCCAAGTATTTTGAGAGTTATGATGGAAATAGTTAGACTCGCGCTTTGGTTTAGCAATTTACTGACCTACCTCCGATTGATTGATCATAACTCTCTCAATTTAACTCTTAATTCATTTAAATTAGTTTCATTTCGAAGGAATCGAAGTGTATCTTAAAACGAAAGAAACGGAGATGAAAAACTCCAAGTATTTTGAGAGTTATGATGGAAATAGTTAGACTCGCGCTTTGGTTTAGCAATTTACTGATCTACGTACGATTGATTGACCATAACTCTTTCAATTTAACTCTTAACTCATTGAAATTAGTTTCATTTCGAAGGAATCGAAGTGTAGTTTAAAACGAAAGAAACGGAGATGAAAAACTCCAAGTATTTTGAGAGTTATGATGGAAATAGTTAGACTCGCGCTTTGGTTTAGCAATTTACTGACCTACCTCCGATTGATTGACCATAACTCTCTCAATTTAACTCTTAACTCATTGAAATTAGTTTCATTTCGAAGGAATCGAAGTGTAGTTTAAAACGAAAGAAACGGAGATGAAAAACTCCAAGTATTTTGAGAGTTATGATGGAAATAGTTAGACTCGCACTTTGGTTTAGCAATTTACTGACCTACCTCCGATTGATTGACCATAACTCTCTCAATTTAACTCTTAATTCATTGAAATTAGTTTCATTTCGAAGGAATCGAAGTGTAGTTTAAAACGAAAGAAACGGAGATGAAAAATTCCAAGTATTTTGAGAGTTATGATAGAAATAGTTAGAATCGCGCTTTGTTTAGCAATTTACTGACCTACCTTCGATTAATTGACCATAACTCTCTCAATTTAACTCTTAACTCATTGAAATTAGTTTCATTTCGAAGTAATCGAAGTGTAGTTTAAAACGAAAGAAACGGAGATGAAAAACTCCAAGTATTTTGAGAGTTATGATGGAAATAGTTAGACTCGCGCTTTAGTTTAGCAATTTACTGACCTACCTCCGATTGATTGACCATAACTCTCTAAATTTAACTCGTAATTCATTTAAATTAGTTTCATTTCGAAGGAATCGAAGTGTAGTTTAAAACGAAAGAAACGGAGATGAAAAACTCCAAGTATTTTGAGAGTTATGATGGAAATAGTTAGACTCGCGCTTTGGTTTAGCAATTTACTGACCTCACTCCGATTGATATATCATAAATCACTCAATTTAACTCGTAATTCATTGAAATTAGTTTCATTTCGAAAGAATCGAAGTGTAGTTTAAAACGAAAGAAACGGAGATGAAAAACTCCAAGTATTTTGAGAGTTATGATGGAAATAGTTAGACTCGCGCTTTGGTTTAGCAATTTACTGACCTACCTCCGATTGATTGACCATAACTCACTCAATTTTACTTGTAATTGATTGAAATTAGTTTCATTTCGAAGGACTCGAAGTGTAGTTTAAAACGAAAGAAACGGAGATGAAAAACTCCAAGTATTTTGAGAGTTATGATGGAAATAGTTAGACTCGCACTTTGGTTTAGCAATTTACTGACCTACCTCCGATTGATTGACCATAACTCTCTCAATTTAACTCTTAATTCATTGAAATTAGTTTCATTTCGAAGGAATCGAAGTGTAGTTTAAAACGAAAGAAACGGAGATGAAAAACTCCAAGTATTTTGAGAGTTATGATGGAAATAGTTAGACTCGCGCTTTAGTTTAGCAATTTACTGACCTACCTCCGATTGATTGACCATAACTCTCTAAATTTAACTCGTAATTCATTTAAATTAGTTTCATTTCGAAGGAATCGAAGTGTAGTTTAAAACGAAAGAAACGGAGATGAAAAACTCCAAGTATTTTGAGAGTTATGATGGAAATAGTTAGACTCGCGCTTTGGTTTAGCAATTTACTGACCTCCCTCCGATTGATATATCATAAATCACTCAATTTAACTCGTAATTCATTGAAATTAGTTTCATTTCGAAAGAATCGAAGTGTAGTTTAAAACGAAAGAAACGGAGATGAAAAACTCCAAGTATTTTGAGAGTTATGATGGAAATAGTTAGACTCGCGCTTTGGTTTAGCAATTTACTGACCTACCTCCGCTTGATTGACCATAACTCTCTCAATTTAACTCTTAACTCTTTGAAATTAGTTTCATTTCGAAGGAATCGAAGTGTAGTTTAAAACGAAAGAAACGAAGATGAAAAACTCCAAGTATTTTGAGAGTTATGATGGAAATAGTTAGACTCGCGCTTTGGTTTAGCAATTTACTGACCTACCTCCGATTGATTGACCATAACTCTCTCAATTTAACTCGTAATTCATTTAAATTAGTTTCATTTCGAAGGACTCGAAGTGTAGTTTAAAACGAAAGAAACGGAGATGAAAAATTCCAAGTATTTTGAGAGTTATGATAGAAATATTTAGAATCGCGCTTTGTTTAGCAATTTACTGACCTACCTTCGATTAATTGACCATAACTCTCTCAATTTAACTCTTAACTCATTGAAATTAGTTTCATTTCGAAGTAATCGAAGTGTAGTTTAAAACGAAAGAAACGGAGATGAAAAACTCCAAGTATTTTGAGAGTTATGATGGAAATAGTTAGACTCACGCTTTAGTTTAGCAATTTACTGACCTACCTCCGATTGATTGACCATAACTCTCTAAATTTAACTCGTAATTCATTTAAATTAGTTTCATTTCGAAGGAATCGAAGTGTAGTTTAAAACGAAAGAAACGGAGATGAAAAACTCCAAGTATTTTGAGAGTTATGATGGAAATAGTTAGACTCGCGCTTTGGTTTAGCAATTTACTGACCTCCCTCCGATTGATATATCATAAATCACTCAATTTAACTCGTAATTCATTGAAATTAGTTTCATTTCGAAAGAATCGAAGTGTAGTTTAAAACGAAAGAAACGGAGATGAAAAACTCCAAGTATTTTGAGAGTTATGATAGAAATAGTTAGACTCGCGCTTTGGTTTATCAATTTACTGACCTACCTCCGATTGATTGACCATAACTCTCTCAATTTAACTCTTAACTCATTGAAATTAGTTTCATTTCGAAGGAATCGAACTTTAGTTTAAAACGAAAGAAACGAAGATGAAAAACTCCAAGTATTTTGAGAGTTATGATGGAAATAGTTAGACTCGCGCTTTAGTTTAGCAATTTACTGACCTACCTCCGATTGATTGAACATAACTCTCTCAATTTAACTCGTAATTCATTTAAATTAGTTTCATTTCGAAGGAATCGAAGTGTAGTTTAAAACGAAAGAAACGGAGATGAAAAACTCCAAGTATTTTGAGAGTTATGATGGAAATAGTTAGACTCGCGCTTTGGTTTAGCAATTTACTGACCTACCTCCGATTGATTGACCATAACTCTCTCAATTTAACTCTTAACTCATTGAAATTAGTTTCATTTCGAAGGAATCGAAGTGTAGTTTAAAACGAAAGAAACGGAGATGAAAAACTCCAAGTATTTTGAGAGTTATGATGGAAATAGTTAGACTCGCACTTTGGTTTAGCAATTTACTGACTTACCTCCGATTGATTGACCATAACTCTCTCAATTTAACTCTTAATTCATTGAAATTAGTTTCATTTCGAAGGAATCGAAGTGTAGTTTAAAACGAAAGAAACGGAGATGAAAAATTCCAAGTATTTTGAGAGTTATGATAGAAATAGTTAGAATCGCGCTTTGTTTAGCAATTTACTGACCTACCTTCGATTAATTGACCATAACTCTCTCAATTTAACTCTTAACTCATTGAAATTAGTTTCATTTCGAAGTAATCGAAGTGTAGTTTAAAACGAAAGAAACGGAGATGAAAAACTCCAAGTATTTTGAGAGTTATGATGGAAATAGTTAGACTCGCGCTTTAGTTTAGCAATTTACTGACCTACCTCCGATTGATTGACCATAACTCTCTAAATTTAACTCGTAATTCATTTAAATTAGTTTCATTTCGAAGGAATCGAAGTGTAGTTTAAAACGAAAGAAACGGAGATGAAAAACTCCAAGTATTTTGAGAGTTAAGATGGAAATAGTTAGACTCGCGCTTTGGTTTAGCAATTTACTGACCTCCCTCCGATTGATATATCATAAATCACTCAATTTAACTCGTAATTCATTCAAATTAGTTTCATTTCGAAGGAATCGAAGTGTAGTTTAAAACGAAAGAAAACGGAATTGAAAAACTCCAACTATTTTGAGAGTTATGATGGAAATAGTTAGACTCGCGCTTTGGTTTAGCAATTTACTGACGTACCTACGATTGATTGACCATAACTCTCTCAATTTAACTCTTAATTCAATGAAATTAGTTTCATTTCGAAGGAATCGAATTGTAGTTTAAAACGAAAGAAACGGAGATGAAAAACTCCAAGTATTTTGAGAGTTATGATGGAAATAGTTAGACTCGCGCTTTGGTTTAGCAATTTACTGACCTACCTCCGATTGATTGACCATAACTCACTCAATTTTACTTGTAATTGATTGAAATTAGTTTCATTTCGAAGGACTCGAAGTGTAGTTTAAAACGAAAGAAACGGAGATGAAAAACTCCAAGTATTTTGAGAGTTATGATGGAAATAGTTAGACTCGCACTTTGGTTTAGCAATTTACTGACCTACCTCCGATTGATTGACCATAACTCTCTCAATTTAACTCTTAATTCATTGAAATTAGTTTCATTTCGAAGGAATCGAAGTGTAGTTTAAAACGAAAGAAACGGAGATGAAAAATTCCAAGTATTTTGAGAGTTATGATAGAAATATTTAGAATCGCGCTTTGTTTAGCAATTTACTGACCTACCTTCGATTAATTGACCATAACTCTCTCAATTTAACTCTTAACTCATTGAAATTAGTTTCATTTCGAAGTAATCGAAGTGTAGTTTAAAACGAAAGAAACGGAGATGAAAAACTCCAAGTATTTTGAGAGTTATGATGGAAATAGTTAGACTCGCGCTTTAGTTTAGCAATTTACTGACCTACCTCCGATTGATTGACCATAACTCTCTAAATTTAACTCGTAATTCATTTAAATTAGTTTCATTTCGAAGGAATCCAAGTGTAGTTTAAAACGAAAGAAACGGAGATGAAAAACTCCAAGTATTTTGAGAGTTATGATGGAAATAGTTAGACTCGCGCTTTGGTTTAGCAATTTACTGACCTACCTCCGATTGATTGATCATAACTCTCTCAATTTAACTCTTAATTCATTTAAATTAGTTTCATTTCGAAGGAATCGAAGTGTATCTTAAAACGAAAGAAACGGAGATGAAAAACTCCAAGTATTTTGAGAGTTATGATGGAAATAGTTAGACTCGCGCTTTGGTTTAGCAATTTACTGATCTACGTACGATTGATTGACCATAACTCTTTCAATTTAACTCTTAACTCATTGAAATTAGTTTCATTTCGAAGGAATCGAAGTGTAGTTTAAAACGAAAGAAACGGAGATGAAAAACTCCAAGTATTTTGAGAGTTATGATGGAAATAGTTAGACTCGCGCTTTGGTTTAGCAATTTACTGACCTACCTCCGATTGATTGACCATAACTCTCTCAATTTAACTCTTAACTCATTGAAATTAGTTTCATTTCGAAGGAATCGAAGTGTAGTTTAAAACGAAAGAAACGGAGATGAAAAACTCCAAGTATTTTGAGAGTTATGATGGAAATAGTTAGACTCGCACTTTGGTTTAGCAATTTACTGACCTACCTCCGATTGATTGACCATAACTCTCTCAATTTAACTCTTAATTCATTGAAATTAGTTTCATTTCGAAGGAATCGAAGTGTAGTTTAAAACGAAAGAAACGGAGTTGAAAAATTCCAAGTATTTTGAGAGTTATGATAGAAATAGTTAGAATCGCGCTTTGTTTAGCAATTTACTGACCTACCTTCGATTAATTGACCATAACTCTCTCAATTTAACTCTTAACTCATTGAAATTAGTTTCATTTCGAAGTAATCGAAGTGTAGTTTAAAACGAAAGAAACGGAGATGAAAAACTCCAAGTATTTTGAGAGTTATGATGGAAATAGTTAGACTCGCGCTTTAGTTTAGCAATTTACTGACCTACCTCCGATTGATTGACCATAACTCTCTAAATTTAACTCGTAATTCATTTAAATTAGTTTCATTTCGAAGGAATCGAAGTGTAGTTTAAAACGAAAGAAACGGAGATGAAAAACTCCAAGTATTTTGAGAGTTATGATGGAAATAGTTAGACTCGCGCTTTGGTTTAGCAATTTACTGACCTCCCTCCGATTGATATATCATAAATCACTCAATTTAACTCGTAATTCATTGAAATTAGTTTCATTTCGAAAGAATCGAAGTGTAGTTTAAAACGAAAGAAACGGAGATGAAAAACTCCAAGTATTTTGAGAGTTATGATGGAAATAGTTAGACTCGCGCTTTGGTTTAGCAATTTACTGACCTACCTCCGATTGATTGACCATAACTCACTCAATTTTACTTGTAATTGATTGAAATTAGTTTCATTTCGAAGGACTCGAAGTGTAGTTTAAAACGAAAGAAACGGAGATGAAAAACTCCAAGTATTTTGAGAGTTATGATGGAAATAGTTAGACTCGCACTTTGGTTTAGCAATTTACTGACCTACCTCCGATTGATTGACCATAACTCTCTCAATTTAACTCTTAATTCATTGAAATTAGTTTCATTTCGAAGGAATCGAAGTGTAGTTTAAAACGAAAGAAACGGAGATGAAAAATTCCAAGTATTTTGAGAGTTATGATGGAAATAGTTAGACTCGCGCTTTAGTTTAGCAATTTACTGACCTACCTCCGATTGATTGACCATAACTCTCTAAATTTAACTCGTAATTCATTTAAATTAGTTTCATTTCGAAGGAATCGAAGTGTAGTTTAAAACGAAAGAAACGGAGATGAAAAATTCCAAGTATTTTGAGAGTTATGATAGAAATAGTTAGAATCGCGCTTTGTTTAGCAATTTACTGACCTACCTTCGATTAATTGACCATAACTCTCTCAATTTAACTCTTAACTCATTGAAATTAGTTTCATTTCGAAGTAATCGAAGTGTAGTTTAAAACGAAAGAAACGGAGATGAAAAACTCCAAGTATTTTGAGAGTTATGATGGAAATAGTTAGACTCGCGCTTTAGTTTAGCAATTTACTGACCTACCTCCGATTGATTGACCATAACTCTCTAAATTTAACTCGTAATTCATTTAAATTAGTTTCATTTCGAAGGAATCGAAGTGTAGTTTAAAACGAAAGAAACGGAGATGAAAAACTCCAAGTATTTTGAGAGTTATGATGGAAATAGTTAGACTCGCGCTTTGGTTTAGCAATTTACTGACCTCCCTCCGATTGATATATCATAAATCACTCAATTTAACTCGTAATTCATTGAAATTAGTTTCATTTCGAAAGAATCGAAGTGTAGTTTAAAACGAAAGAAACGGAGATGAAAAACTCCAAGTATTTTGAGAGTTATGATGGAAATAGTTAGACTCGCGCTTTGGTTTAGCAATTTACTGACCTACCTCCGATTGATTGACCATAACTCACTCAATTTTACTTGTAATTGATTGAAATTAGTTTCATTTCGAAGGACTCGAAGTGTAGTTTAAAACGAAAGAAACGGAGATGAAAAACTCCAAGTATTTTGAGAGTTATGATGGAAATAGTTAGACTCGCACTTTGGTTTAGCAATTTACTGACCTACCTCCGATTGATTGACCATAACTCTCTCAATTTAACTCTTAATTCATTGAAATTAGTTTCATTTCGAAGGAATCGAAGTGTAGTTTAAAACGAAAGAAACGGAGATGAAAAATTCCAAGTATTTTGAGAGTTATGATAGAAATATTTAGAATCGCGCTTTGTTTAGCAATTTACTGACCTACCTTCGATTAATTGACCATAACTCTCTCAATTTAACTCTTAACTCATTGAAATTAGTTTCATTTCGAAGTAATCGAAGTGTAGTTTAAAACGAAAGAAACGGAGATGAAAAACTCCAAGTATTTTGAGAGTTATGATGGAAATAGTTAGACTCGCGCTTTAGTTTAGCAATTTACTGACCTACCTCCGATTGATTGACCATAACTCTCTAAATTTAACTCGTAATTCATTTAAATTAGTTTCATTTCGAAGGAATCGAAGTGTAGTTTAAAACGAAAGAAACGGAGATGAAAAACTCCAAGTATTTTGAGAGTTATGATGGAAATAGTTAGACTCGCGCTTTGGTTTAGCAATTTACTGACCTCCCTCCGATTGATATATCATAAATCACTCAATTTAACTCGTAATTCATTGAAATTAGTTTCATTTCGAAAGAATCGAAGTGTAGTTTAAAACGAAAGAAACGGAGATGAAAAACTTCAAGTATTTTGAGAGTTATGATAGAAATAGTTAGACTCGCGCTTTGGTTTATCAATTTACTGACTTACCTCCGATTGATTGACCATAACTCTCTCAATTTAACTCTTAACTCATTGAAATTAGTTTCATTTCGAAGGAATCGAACTTTAGTTTAAAACGAAAGAAACGAAGATGAAAAACTCCAAGTATTTTGAGAGTTATGATGGAAATAGTTAGACTCGCGCTTTAGTTTAGCAATTTACTGACCTACCTCCGATTGATTGAACATAACTCTCTCAATTTAACTCGTAATTCATTTAAATTAGTTTCATTTCGAAGGAATCGAAGTGTAGTTTAAAACGAAAGAAACGGAGATGAAAAACTCCAAGTATTTTGAGAGTTATGATGGAAATAGTTAGACTCGCGCTTTGGTTTAGCAATTTACTGACCTACCTCCGATTGATTGACCATAACTCTCTCAATTTAACTCTTAACTCATTGAAATTAGTTTCATTTCGAAGGAATCGAAGTGTAGTTTAAAACGAAAGAAACGGAGATGAAAAACTCCAAGTATTTTGAGAGTTATGATAGAAATAGTTAGACTCGCGCTTTGGTTTATCAATTTACTGACCTACCTCCGATTGATTGACCATAACTCTCTCAATTTAACTCTTAACTCATTGAAATTAGTTTCATTTCGAAGGAATCGAACTTTAGTTTAAAACGAAAGAAACGAAGATGAAAAACTCCAAGTATTTTGAGAGTTATGATGGAAATAGTTAGACTCGCGCTTTAGTTTAGCAATTTACTGACCTACCTCCGATTGATTGAACATAACTCTCTCAATTTAACTCGTAATTCATTTAAATTAGTTTCATTTCGAAGGAATCGAAGTGTAGTTTAAAACGAAAGAAACGGAGATGAAAAACTCCAAGTATTTTGAGAGTTATGATGGAAATAGTTAGACTCGCGCTTTGGTTTAGCAATTTACTGACCTACCTCCGATTGATTGACCATAACTCTCTCAATTTAACTCTTAACTCATTGAAATTAGTTTCATTTCGAAGGAATCGAAGTGTAGTTTAAAACGAAAGAAACGGAGATGAAAAACTCCAAGTATTTTGAGAGTTATGATGGAAATAGTTAGACTCGCACTTTGGTTTAGCAATTTACTGACTTACCTCCGATTGATTGACCATAACTCTCTCAATTTAACTCTTAATTCATTGAAATTAGTTTCATTTCGAAGGAATCGAAGTGTAGTTTAAAACGAAAGAAACGGAGATGAAAAATTCCAAGTATTTTGAGAGTTATGATAGAAATAGTTAGAATCGCGCTTTGTTTAGCAATTTACTGACCTACCTTCGATTAATTGACCATAACTCTCTCAATTTAACTCTTAACTCATTGAAATTAGTTTCATTTCGAAGTAATCGAAGTGTAGTTTAAAACGAAAGAAACGGAGATGAAAAACTCCAAGTATTTTGAGAGTTATGATGGAAATAGTTAGACTCGCGCTTTAGTTTAGCAATTTACTGACCTACCTCCGATTGATTGACCATAACTCTCTAAATTTAACTCGTAATTCATTTAAATTAGTTTCATTTCGAAGGAATCGAAGTGTAGTTTAAAACGAAAGAAACGGAGATGAAAAACTCCAAGTATTTTGAGAGTTATGATGGAAATAGTTAGACTCGCGCTTTGGTTTAGCAATTTACTGACCTCCCTCCGATTGATATATCATAAATCACTCAATTTAACTCGTAATTCATTCAAATTAGTTTCATTTCGAAGGAATCGAAGTGTAGTTTAAAACGAAAGAAAACGGAATTGAAAAACTCCAACTATTTTGAGAGTTATGATGGAAATAGTTAGACTCGCGCTTTGGTTTAGCAATTTACTGACGTACCTACGATTGATTGACCATAACTCTCTCAATTTAACTCTTAATTCAATGAAATTAGTTTCATTTCGAAGGAATCGAATTGTAGTTTAAAACGAAAGAAACGGAGATGAAAAACTCCAAGTATTTTGAGAGTTATGATGGAAATAGTTAGACTCGCGCTTTGGTTTAGCAATTTACTGACCTCCCTCCGATTGATATATCATAAATCACTCAATTTAACTCGTAATTCATTGAAATTAGTTTCATTTCGAAAGAATCGAAGTGTAGTTTAAAACGAAAGAAACGGAGATGAAAAACTTCAAGTATTTTGAGAGTTATGATAGAAATAGTTAGACTCGCGCTTTGGTTTATCAATTTACTGACTTACCTCCGATTGATTGACCATAACTCTCTCAATTTAACTCTTAACTCATTGAAATTAGTTTCATTTCGAAGGAATCGAACTTTAGTTTAAAACGAAAGAAACGAAGATGAAAAACTCCAAGTATTTTGAGAGTTATGATGGAAATAGTTAGACTCGCGCTTTAGTTTAGCAATTTACTGACCTACCTCCGATTGATTGAACATAACTCTCTCAATTTAACTCGTAATTCATTTAAATTAGTTTCATTTCGAAGGAATCGAAGTGTAGTTTAAAACGAAAGAAACGGAGATGAAAAACTCCAAGTATTTTGAGAGTTATGATGGAAATAGTTAGACTCGCGCTTTGGTTTAGCAATTTACTGACCTACCTCCGATTGATTGACCATAACTCTCTCAATTTAACTCTTAACTCATTGAAATTAGTTTCATTTCGAAGGAATCGAAGTGTAGTTTAAAACGAAAGAAACGGAGATGAAAAACTCCAAGTATTTTGAGAGTTATGATAGAAATAGTTAGACTCGCGCTTTGGTTTATCAATTTACTGACCTACCTCCGATTGATTGACCATAACTCTCTCAATTTAACTCTTAACTCATTGAAATTAGTTTCATTTCGAAGGAATCGAACTTTAGTTTAAAACGAAAGAAACGAAGATGAAAAACTCCAAGTATTTTGAGAGTTATGATGGAAATAGTTAGACTCGCGCTTTAGTTTAGCAATTTACTGACCTACCTCCGATTGATTGAACATAACTCTCTCAATTTAACTCGTAATTCATTTAAATTAGTTTCATTTCGAAGGAATCGAAGTGTAGTTTAAAACGAAAGAAACGGAGATGAAAAACTCCAAGTATTTTGAGAGTTATGATGGAAATAGTTAGACTCGCGCTTTGGTTTAGCAATTTACTGACCTACCTCCGATTGATTGACCATAACTCTCTCAATTTAACTCTTAACTCATTGAAATTAGTTTCATTTCGAAGGAATCGAAGTGTAGTTTAAAACGAAAGAAACGGAGATGAAAAACTCCAAGTATTTTGAGAGTTATGATGGAAATAGTTAGACTCGCACTTTGGTTTAGCAATTTACTGACTTACCTCCGATTGATTGACCATAACTCTCTCAATTTAACTCTTAATTCATTGAAATTAGTTTCATTTCGAAGGAATCGAAGTGTAGTTTAAAACGAAAGAAACGGAGATGAAAAATTCCAAGTATTTTGAGAGTTATGATAGAAATAGTTAGAATCGCGCTTTGTTTAGCAATTTACTGACCTACCTTCGATTAATTGACCATAACTCTCTCAATTTAACTCTTAACTCATTGAAATTAGTTTCATTTCGAAGTAATCGAAGTGTAGTTTAAAACGAAAGAAACGGAGATGAAAAACTCCAAGTATTTTGAGAGTTATGATGGAAATAGTTAGACTCGCGCTTTAGTTTAGCAATTTACTGACCTACCTCCGATTGATTGACCATAACTCTCTAAATTTAACTCGTAATTCATTTAAATTAGTTTCATTTCGAAGGAATCGAAGTGTAGTTTAAAACGAAAGAAACGGAGATGAAAAACTCCAAGTATTTTGAGAGTTATGATGGAAATAGTTAGACTCGCGCTTTGGTTTAGCAATTTACTGACCTCCCTCCGATTGATATATCATAAATCACTCAATTTAACTCGTAATTCATTCAAATTAGTTTCATTTCGAAGGAATCGAAGTGTAGTTTAAAACGAAAGAAAACGGAATTGAAAAACTCCAACTATTTTGAGAGTTATGATGGAAATAGTTAGACTCGCGCTTTGGTTTAGCAATTTACTGACGTACCTACGATTGATTGACCATAACTCTCTCAATTTAACTCTTAATTCAATGAAATTAGTTTCATTTCGAAGGAATCGAATTGTAGTTTAAAACGAAAGAAACGGAGATGAAAAACTCCAAGTATTTTGAGAGTTATGATGGAAATAGTTAGACTCGCGCTTTGGTTTAGCAATTTACTGACCTACCTCCGATTGATTGACCATAACTCACTCAATTTTACTTGTAATTGATTGAAATTAGTTTCATTTCGAAGGACTCGAAGTGTAGTTTAAAACGAAAGAAACGGAGATGAAAAACTCCAAGTATTTTGAGAGTTATGATGGAAATAGTTAGACTCGCACTTTGGTTTAGCAATTTACTGACCTACCTCCGATTGATTGACCATAACTCTCTCAATTTAACTCTTAATTCATTGAAATTAGTTTCATTTCGAAGGAATCGAAGTGTAGTTTAAAACGAAAGAAACGGAGATGAAAAATTCCAAGTATTTTGAGAGTTATGATAGAAATATTTAGAATCGCGCTTTGTTTAGCAATTTACTGACCTACCTTCGATTAATTGACCATAACTCTCTCAATTTAACTCTTAACTCATTGAAATTAGTTTCATTTCGAAGTAATCGAAGTGTAGTTTAAAACGAAAGAAACGGAGATGAAAAACTCCAAGTATTTTGAGAGTTATGATGGAAATAGTTAGACTCGCGCTTTAGTTTAGCAATTTACTGACCTACCTCCGATTGATTGACCATAACTCTCTAAATTTAACTCGTAATTCATTTAAATTAGTTTCATTTCGAAGGAATCCAAGTGTAGTTTAAAACGAAAGAAACGGAGATGAAAAACTCCAAGTATTTTGAGAGTTATGATGGAAATAGTTAGACTCGCGCTTTGGTTTAGCAATTTACTGACCTACCTCCGATTGATTGATCATAACTCTCTCAATTTAACTCTTAATTCATTTAAATTAGTTTCATTTCGAAGGAATCGAAGTGTATCTTAAAACGAAAGAAACGGAGATGAAAAACTCCAAGTATTTTGAGAGTTATGATGGAAATAGTTAGACTCGCGCTTTGGTTTAGCAATTTACTGATCTACGTACGATTGATTGACCATAACTCTTTCAATTTAACTCTTAACTCATTGAAATTAGTTTCATTTCGAAGGAATCGAAGTGTAGTTTAAAACGAAAGAAACGGAGATGAAAAACTCCAAGTATTTTGAGAGTTATGATGGAAATAGTTAGACTCGCGCTTTGGTTTAGCAATTTACTGACCTACCTCCGATTGATTGACCATAACTCTTTCAATTTAACTCTTAACTCATTGAAATTAGTTTCATTTCGAAGGAATCGAAGTGTAGTTTAAAACGAAAGAAACGGAGATGAAAAACTCCAAGTATTTTGAGAGTTATGATGGAAATAGTTAGACTCGCACTTTGGTTTAGCAATTTACTGACCTACCTCCGATTGATTGACCATAACTCTCTCAATTTAACTCTTAATTCATTGAAATTAGTTTCATTTCGAAGGAATCGAAGTGTAGTTTAAAACGAAAGAAACGGAGATGAAAAATTCCAAGTATTTTGAGAGTTATGATGGAAATAGTTAGACTCGCGCTTTGGTTTAGCAATTTACTGACCTCCCTCCGATTGATATATCATAAATCACTCAATTTAACTCGTAATTCATTGAAATTAGTTTCATTTCGAAAGAATCGAAGTGTAGTTTAAAACGAAAGAAACGGAGATGAAAAACTCCAAGTATTTTGAGAGTTATGATAGAAATAGTTAGACTCGCGCTTTGGTTTATCAATTTACTGACCTACCTCCGATTGATTGACCATAACTCTCTCAATTTAACTCTTAACTCATTGAAATTAGTTTCATTTCGAAGGAATCGAACTTTAGTTTAAAACGAAAGAAACGAAGATGAAAAACTCCAAGTATTTTGAGAGTTATGATGGAAATAGTTAGACTCGCGCTTTAGTTTAGCAATTTACTGACCTACCTCCGATTGATTGAACATAACTCTCTCAATTTAACTCGTAATTCATTTAAATTAGTTTCATTTCGAAGGAATCGAAGTGTAGTTTAAAACGAAAGAAACGGAGATGAAAAACTCCAAGTATTTTGAGAGTTATGATGGAAATAGTTAGACTCGCGCTTTGGTTTAGCAATTTACTGACCTACCTCCGATTGATTGACCATAACTCTCTCAATTTAACTCTTAACTCATTGAAATTAGTTTCATTTCGAAGGAATCGAAGTGTAGTTTAAAACGAAAGAAACGGAGATGAAAAACTCCAAGTATTTTGAGAGTTATGATGGAAATAGTTAGACTCGCACTTTGGTTTAGCAATTTACTGACTTACCTCCGATTGATTGACCATAACTCTCTCAATTTAACTCTTAATTCATTGAAATTAGTTTCATTTCGAAGGAATCGAAGTGTAGTTTAAAACGAAAGAAACGGAGATGAAAAATTCCAAGTATTTTGAGAGTTATGATAGAAATAGTTAGAATCGCGCTTTGTTTAGCAATTTACTGACCTACCTTCGATTAATTGACCATAACTCTCTCAATTTAACTCTTAACTCATTGAAATTAGTTTCATTTCGAAGTAATCGAAGTGTAGTTTAAAACGAAAGAAACGGAGATGAAAAACTCCAAGTATTTTGAGAGTTATGATGGAAATAGTTAGACTCGCGCTTTAGTTTAGCAATTTACTGACCTACCTCCGATTGATTGACCATAACTCTCTAAATTTAACTCGTAATTCATTTAAATTAGTTTCATTTCGAAGGAATCGAAGTGTAGTTTAAAACGAAAGAAACGGAGATGAAAAACTCCAAGTATTTTGAGAGTTATGATGGAAATAGTTAGACTCGCGCTTTGGTTTAGCAATTTACTGACCTCCCTCCGATTGATATATCATAAATCACTCAATTTAACTCGTAATTCATTCAAATTAGTTTCATTTCGAAGGAATCGAAGTGTAGTTTAAAACGAAAGAAAACGGAATTGAAAAACTCCAACTATTTTGAGAGTTATGATGGAAATAGTTAGACTCGCGCTTTGGTTTAGCAATTTACTGACGTACCTACGATTGATTGACCATAACTCTCTCAATTTAACTCTTAATTCAATGAAATTAGTTTCATTTCGAAGGAATCGAATTGTAGTTTAAAACGAAAGAAACGGAGATGAAAAACTCCAAGTATTTTGAGAGTTATGATGGAAATAGTTAGACTCGCGCTTTAGTTTAGCAATTTACTGACCTACCTCCGATTGATTGACCATAACTCACTCAATTTTACTTGTAATTGATTGAAATTAGTTTCATTTCGAAGGACTCGAAGTGTAGTTTAAAACGAAAGAAACGGAGATGAAAAACTCCAAGTATTTTGAGAGTTATGATGGAAATAGTTAGACTCGCACTTTGGTTTAGCAATTTACTGACCTACCTCCGATTGATTGACCATAACTCTCTCAATTTAACTCTTAATTCATTGAAATTAGTTTCATTTCGAAGGAATCGAAGTGTAGTTTAAAACGAAAGAAACGGAGATGAAAAATTCCAAGTATTTTGAGAGTTATGATAGAAATATTTAGACTCGCGCTTTGTTTAGCAATTTACTGACCTACCTTCGATTAATTGACCATAACTCTCTCAATTTAACTCTTAACTCATTGAAATTAGTTTCATTTCGAAGTAATCGAAGTGTAGTTTAAAACGAAAGAAACGGAGATGAAAAACTCCAAGTATTTTGAGAGTTATGATGGAAATAGTTAGACTCGCGCTTTAGTTTAGCAATTTACTGACCTACCTCCGATTGATTGACCATAACTCTCTAAATTTAACTCGTAATTCATTTAAATTAGTTTCATTTCGAAGGAATCCAAGTGTAGTTTAAAACGAAAGAAACGGAGATGAAAAACTCCAAGTATTTTGAGAGTTATGATGGAAATAGTTAGACTCGCGCTTTGGTTTAGCAATTTACTGACCTACCTCCGATTGATTGATCATAACTCTCTCAATTTAACTCTTAATTCATTTAAATTAGTTTCATTTCGAAGGAATCGAAGTGTATCTTAAAACGAAAGAAACGGAGATGAAAAACTCCAAGTATTTTGAGAGTTATGATGGAAATAGTTAGACTCGCGCTTTGGTTTAGCAATTTACTGATCTACGTACGATTGATTGACCATAACTCTTTCAATTTAACTCTTAACTCATTGAAATTAGTTTCATTTCGAAGGAATCGAAGTGTAGTTTAAAACGAAAGAAACGGAGATGAAAAACTCCAAGTATTTTGAGAGTTATGATGGAAATAGTTAGACTCGCGCTTTGGTTTAGCAATTTACTGACCTACCTCCGATTGATTGACCATAACTCTCTCAATTTAACTCTTAACTCATTGAAATTAGTTTCATTTCGAAGGAATCGAAGTGTAGTTTAAAACGAAAGAAACGGAGATGAAAAACTCCAAGTATTTTGAGAGTTATGATGGAAATAGTTAGACTCGCACTTTGGTTTAGCAATTTACTGACCTACCTCCGATTGATTGACCATAACTCTCTCAATTTAACTCTTAATTCATTGAAATTAGTTTCATTTCGAAGGAATCGAAGTGTAGTTTAAAACGAAAGAAACGGAGATGAAAAATTCCAAGTATTTTGAGAGTTATGATAGAAATAGTTAGAATCGCGCTTTGTTTAGCAATTTACTGACCTACCTCCGATTGATTGACCATAACTCACTCAATTTTACTTGTAATTGATTGAAATTAGTTTCATTTCGAAGGACTCGAAGTGTAGTTTAAAACGAAAGAAACGGAGATGAAAAACTCCAAGTATTTTGAGAGTTATGATGGAAATAGTTAGACTCGCACTTTGGTTTAGCAATTTACTGACCTACCTCCGATTGATTGACCATAACTCTCTCAATTTAACTCTTAATTCATTGAAATTAGTTTCATTTCGAAGGAATCGAAGTGTAGTTTAAAACGAAAGAAACGGAGATGAAAAATTCCAAGTATTTTGAGAGTTATGATAGAAATAGTTAGAATCGCGCTTTGTTTAGCAATTTACTGACCTACCTTCGATTAATTGACCATAACTCTCTCAATTTAACTCTTAACTCATTGAAATTAGTTTCATTTCGAAGTAATCGAAGTGTAGTTTAAAACGAAAGAAACGGAGATGAAAAACTCCAAGTATTTTGAGAGTTATGATGGAAATAGTTAGACTCGCGCTTTAGTTTAGCAATTTACTGACCTACCTCCGATTGATTGACCATAACTCTCTAAATTTAACTCGTAATTCATTTAAATTAGTTTCATTTCGAAGGAATCGAAGTGTAGTTTAAAACGAAAGAAACGGAGATGAAAAACTCCAAGTATTTTGAGAGTTATGATGGAAATAGTTAGACTCGCGCTTTGGTTTAGCAATTTACTGACCTCCCTCCGATTGATATATCATAAATCACTCAATTTAACTCGTAATTCATTCAAATTAGTTTCATTTCGAAGGAATCGAAGTGTAGTTTAAAACGAAAGAAAACGGAATTGAAAAACTCCAACTATTTTGAGAGTTATGATGGAAATAGTTAGACTCGCGCTTTGGTTTAGCAATTTACTGACGTACCTACGATTGATTGACCATAACTCTCTCAATTTAACTCTTAATTCAATGAAATTAGTTTCATTTCGAAGGAATCGAATTGTAGTTTAAAACGAAAGAAACGGAGATGAAAAACTCCAAGTATTTTGAGAGTTATGATGGAAATAGTTAGACTCGCGCTTTAGTTTAGCAATTTACTGACCTACCTCCGATTGATTGACCATAACTCACTCAATTTTACTTGTAATTGATTGAAATTAGTTTCATTTCGAAGGACTCGAAGTGTAGTTTAAAACGAAAGAAACGGAGATGAAAAACTCCAAGTATTTTGAGAGTTATGATGGAAATAGTTAGACTCGCACTTTGGTTTAGCAATTTACTGACCTACCTCCGATTGATTGACCATAACTCTCTCAATTTAACTCTTAATTCATTGAAATTAGTTTCATTTCGAAGGAATCGAAGTGTAGTTTAAAACGAAAGAAACGGAGATGAAAAATTCCAAGTATTTTGAGAGTTATGATAGAAATATTTAGACTCGCGCTTTGTTTAGCAATTTACTGACCTACCTTCGATTAATTGACCATAACTCTCTCAATTTAACTCTTAACTCATTGAAATTAGTTTCATTTCGAAGTAATCGAAGTGTAGTTTAAAACGAAAGAAACGGAGATGAAAAACTCCAAGTATTTTGAGAGTTATGATGGAAATAGTTAGACTCGCGCTTTAGTTTAGCAATTTACTGACCTACCTCCGATTGATTGACCATAACTCTCTAAATTTAACTCGTAATTCATTTAAATTAGTTTCATTTCGAAGGAATCCAAGTGTAGTTTAAAACGAAAGAAACGGAGATGAAAAACTCCAAGTATTTTGAGAGTTATGATGGAAATAGTTAGACTCGCGCTTTGGTTTAGCAATTTACTGACCTACCTCCGATTGATTGATCATAACTCTCTCAATTTAACTCTTAATTCATTTAAATTAGTTTCATTTCGAAGGAATCGAAGTGTATCTTAAAACGAAAGAAACGGAGATGAAAAACTCCAAGTATTTTGAGAGTTATGATGGAAATAGTTAGACTCGCGCTTTGGTTTAGCAATTTACTGATCTACGTACGATTGATTGACCATAACTCTTTCAATTTAACTCTTAACTCATTGAAATTAGTTTCATTTCGAAGGAATCGAAGTGTAGTTTAAAACGAAAGAAACGGAGATGAAAAACTCCAAGTATTTTGAGAGTTATGATGGAAATAGTTAGACTCGCGCTTTGGTTTAGCAATTTACTGACCTACCTCCGATTGATTGACCATAACTCTCTCAATTTAACTCTTAACTCATTGAAATTAGTTTCATTTCGAAGGAATCGAAGTGTAGTTTAAAACGAAAGAAACGGAGATGAAAAACTCCAAGTATTTTGAGAGTTATGATGGAAATAGTTAGACTCGCACTTTGGTTTAGCAATTTACTGACCTACCTCCGATTGATTGACCATAACTCTCTCAATTTAACTCTTAATTCATTGAAATTAGTTTCATTTCGAAGGAATCGAAGTGTAGTTTAAAACGAAAGAAACGGAGATGAAAAATTCCAAGTATTTTGAGAGTTATGATAGAAATAGTTAGAATCGCGCTTTGTTTAGCAATTTACTGACCTACCTCCGATTGATTGACCATAACTCACTCAATTTTACTTGTAATTGATTGAAATTAGTTTCATTTCGAAGGACTCGAAGTGTAGTTTAAAACGAAAGAAACGGAGATGAAAAACTCCAAGTATTTTGAGAGTTATGATGGAAATAGTTAGACTCGCACTTTGGTTTAGCAATTTACTGACCTACCTCCGATTGATTGACCATAACTCTCTCAATTTAACTCTTAATTCATTGAAATTAGTTTCATTTCGAAGGAATCGAAGTGTAGTTTAAAACGAAAGAAACGGAGATGAAAAATTCCAAGTATTTTGAGAGTTATGATAGAAATATTTAGAATCGCGCTTTGTTTAGCAATTTACTGACCTACCTTCGATTAATTGACCATAACTCTCTCAATTTAACTCTTAACTCATTGAAATTAGTTTCATTTCGAAGTAATCGAAGTGTAGTTTAAAACGAAAGAAACGGAGATGAAAAACTCCAAGTATTTTGAGAGTTATGATGGAAATAGTTAGACTCGCGCTTTAGTTTAGCAATTTACTGACCTACCTCCGATTGATTGACCATAACTCTCTAAATTTAACTCGTAATTCATTTAAATTAGTTTCATTTCGAAGGAATCGAAGTGTAGTTTAAAACGAAAGAAACGGAGATGAAAAACTCCAAGTATTTTGAGAGTTATGATGGAAATAGTTAGACTCGCGCTTTGGTTTAGCAATTTACTGACCTCCCTCCGATTGATATATCATAAATCACTCAATTTAACTCGTAATTCATTGAAATTAGTTTCATTTCGAAAGAATCGAAGTGTAGTTTAAAACGAAAGAAACGGAGATGAAAAACTTCAAGTATTTTGAGAGTTATGATAGAAATAGTTAGACTCGCGCTTTGGTTTATCAATTTACTGACCTACCTCCGATTGATTGACCATAACTCTCTCAATTTAACTCTTAACTCATTGAAATTAGTTTCATTTCGAAGGAATCGAACTTTAGTTTAAAACGAAAGAAACGAAGATGAAAAACTCCAAGTATTTTGAGAGTTATGATGGAAATAGTTAGACTCGCGCTTTAGTTTAGCAATTTACTGACCTACCTCCGATTGATTGAACATAACTCTCTCAATTTAACTCGTAATTCATTTAAATTAGTTTCATTTCGAAGGAATCGAAGTGTAGTTTAAAACGAAAGAAACGGAGATGAAAAACTCCAAGTATTTTGAGAGTTATGATGGAAATAGTTAGACTCGCGCTTTGGTTTAGCAATTTACTGACCTACCTCCGATTGATTGACCATAACTCTCTCAATTTAAGTCATAATTCATTTAAATTAGTTTCATTTCGAAGGAATCGAAGTGTAGTTTAAAACGAAAGAAACGGAGATGAAAAACTCCAAGTATTTTGAGAGTTATGATGGAAATAGTTAGACTCGCGCTTTGGTTTAGCAATTTACTGACCTCCCTCCGATTCATTGACCACAACTCACTCAATTTAACTCGTAATTCATTGTAATTAGTTTCATTTCGAAGGAATCGAAGTTTAGTTTAAAACGAAAGAAACGGAAATGAAAAAATCCAAGTATTTTGAGAGTTATGATGGAAATAGTTAGACTCGCGCTTTGGTTTAGCAATTTACTGTCCTACATCCGATTGATTGATCATAACTCTCTCAATTTAACTCTTAATTCATTGAAATTAGTTTCATTTCGAAGGAATCGAAGTGTAGTTTAAAACGAAAGAAACGGAGATGAAAAACTCCAAGTATTTTGAGAGTTATTATGGAAATAGTTAGACTCGCGCTTTGGTTTAGCAATTTACTGACCTACCTCCGATTGATTGACCATAACTCTCTCAATTTAACTCTTAACTCATTGAAATTAGTTTCATTTCGAAGGAATCGAAGTGTAGTTTAAAACGAAAGAAACGGAGATGAAAAACTCCAAGTATTTTGAGAGTTATGATGGAAATAGTTAGACTCGCACTTTGGTTTAGCAATTTACTGACCTACCTCCGATTGATTGACCATAACTCTCTCAATTTAACTCTTAATTCATTGAAATTAGTTTCATTTCGAAGGAATCGAAGTGTAGTTTAAAACGAAAGAAACGGAGATGAAAAATTCCAAGTATTTTGAGAGTTATGATAGAAATAGTTAGAATCGCGCTTTGTTTAGCAATTTACTGACCTACCTTCGATTAATTGACCATAACTCTCTCAATTTAACTCTTAACTCATTGAAATTAGTTTCATTTCGAAGTAATCGAAGTGTAGTTTAAAACGAAAGAAACGGAGATGAAAAACTCCAAGTATTTTGAGAGTTATGATGGAAATAGTTAGACTCGCGCTTTAGTTTAGCAATTTACTGACCTACCTCCGATTGATTGACCATAACTCTCTAAATTTAACTCGTAATTCATTTAAATTAGTTTCATTTCGAAGGAATCGAAGTGTAGTTTAAAACGAAAGAAACGGAGATGAAAAACTCCAAGTATTTTGAGAGTTATGATGGAAATAGTTAGACTCGCGCTTTGGTTTAGCAATTTACTGACCTCCCTCCGATTGATATATCATAAATCACTCAATTTAACTCGTAATTCATTGAAATTAGTTTCATTTCGAAAGAATCGAAGTGTAGTTTAAAACGAAAGAAACGGAGATGAAAAACTCCAAGTA
This sequence comes from Tasmannia lanceolata, assembly GCF_043159265.1. NCBI lineage: Eukaryota > Viridiplantae > Streptophyta > Magnoliopsida > Canellales > Winteraceae > Tasmannia > Tasmannia lanceolata. Next base: position 6,962,922 of record NW_027518721.1, read on the forward strand.
TTTTGAGAGTTATGATGGAAATAGTTAGACTCGCGCTTTGGTTTAGCAATTTACTGACCTACCTCCGATTGATTGACCATAACTCACTCAATTTTACTTGTAATTGATTGAAATTAGTTTCATTTCGAAGGACTCGAAGTGTAGTTTAAAACGAAAGAAACGGAGATGAAAAACTCCAAGTATTTTGAGAGTTATGATGGAAATAGTTAGACTCGCACTTTGGTTTAGCAATTTACTGACCTACCTCCGATTGATTGACCATAACTCTCTCAATTTAACTCTTAATTCATTGAAATTAGTTTCATTTCGAAGGAATCGAAGTGTAGTTTAAAACGAAAGAAACGGAGATGAAAAATTCCAAGTATTTTGAGAGTTATGATAGAAATATTTAGAATCGCGCTTTGTTTAGCAATTTACTGACCTACCTTCGATTAATTGACCATAACTCTCTCAATTTAACTCTTAACTCATTGAAATTAGTTTCATTTCGAAGTAATCGAAGTGTAGTTTAAAACGAAAGAAACGGAGATGAAAAACTCCAAGTATTTTGAGAGTTATGATGGAAATAGTTAGACTCGCGCTTTAGTTTAGCAATTTACTGACCTACCTCCGATTGATTGACCATAACTCTCTAAATTTAACTCGTAATTCATTTAAATTAGTTTCATTTCGAAGGAATCGAAGTGTAGTTTAAAACGAAAGAAACGGAGATGAAAAACTCCAAGTATTTTGAGAGTTATGATGGAAATAGTTAGACTCGCGCTTTGGTTTAGCAATTTACTGACCTCCCTCCGATTGATATATCATAAATCACTCAATTTAACTCGTAATTCATTGAAATTAGTTTCATTTCGAAAGAATCGAAGTGTAGTTTAAAACGAAAGAAACGGAGATGAAAAACTTCAAGTATTTTGAGAGTTATGATAGAAATAGTTAGACTCGCGCTTTGGTTTATCAATTTACTGACCTACCTCCGATTGATTGACCATAACTCTCTCAATTTAACTCTTAACTCATTGAAATTAGTTTCATTTCGAAGGAATCGAACTTTAGTTTAAAACGAAAGAAACGAAGATGAAAAACTCCAAGTATTTTGAGAGTTATGATGGAAATAGTTAGACTCGCGCTTTAGTTTAGCAATTTACTGACCTACCTCCGATTGATTGAACATAACTCTCTCAATTTAACTCGTAATTCATTTAAATTAGTTTCATTTCGAAGGAATCGAAGTGTAGTTTAAAACGAAAGAAACGGAGATGAAAAACTCCAAGTATTTTGAGAGTTATGATGGAAATAGTTAGACTCGCGCTTTGGTTTAGCAATTTACTGACCTACCTCCGATTGATTGACCATAACTCTCTCAATTTAACTCTTAACTCATTGAAATTAGTTTCATTTCGAAGGAATCGAAGTGTAGTTTAAAACGAAAGAAACGGAGATGAAAAACTCCAAGTATTTTGAGAGTTATGATGGAAATAGTTAGACTCGCACTTTGGTTTAGCAATTTACTGACCTACCTCCGATTGATTGACCATAACTCTCTCAATTTAACTCTTAATTCATTGAAATTAGTTTCATTTCGAAGGAATCGAAGTGTAGTTTAAAACGAAAGAAACGGAGATGAAAAATTCCAAGTATTTTGAGAGTTATGATAGAAATAGTTAGAATCGCGCTTTGTTTAGCAATTTACTGACCTACCTTCGATTAATTGACCATAACTCTCTCAAATTAACTCTTAACTCATTGAAATTAGTTTCATTTCGAAGTAATCGAAGTGTAGTTTAAAACGAAAGAAACGGAGATGAAAAACTCCAAGTATTTTGAGAGTTATGATGGAAATAGTTAGACTCGCGCTTTAGTTTAGCAATTTACTGACCTACCTCCGATTGATTGACCATAACTCTCTAAATTTAACTCGTAATTCATTTAAATTAGTTTCATTTCGAAGGAATCGAAGTGTAGTTTAAAACGAAAGAAACGGAGATGAAAAACTCCAAGTATTTTGAGAGTTATGATGGAAATAGTTAGACTCGCGCTTTGGTTTAGCAATTTACTGACCTCCCTCCGATTGATATATCATAAATCACTCAATTTAACTCGTAATTCATTGAAATTAGTTTCATTTCGAAAGAATCGAAGTGTAGTTTAAAACGAAAGAAACGGAGATGAAAAACTCCAAGTATTTTGAGAGTTATGATGGAAATAGTTAGACTCGCGCTTTGGTTTAGCAATTTACTGACCTACCTCCGATTGATTGACCATAACTCACTCAATTTTACTTGTAATTGATTGAAATTAGTTTCATTTCGAAGGACTCGAAGTGTAGTTTAAAACGAAAGAAACGGAGATGAAAAACTCCAAGTATTTTGAGAGTTATGATGGAAATAGTTAGACTCGCACTTTGGTTTAGCAATTTACTGACCTACCTCCGATTGATTGACCATAACTCTCTCAATTTAACTCTTAATTCATTGAAATTAGTTTCATTTCGAAGGAATCGAAGTGTAGTTTAAAACGAAAGAAACGGAGATGAAAAATTCCAAGTATTTTGAGAGTTATGATAGAAATATTTAGAATCGCGCTTTGTTTAGCAATTTACTGACCTACCTTCGATTAATTGACCATAACTCTCTCAATTTAACTCTTAACTCATTGAAATTAGTTTCATTTCGAAGTAATCGAAGTGTAGTTTAAAACGAAAGAAACGGAGATGAAAAACTCCAAGTATTTTGAGAGTTATGATGGAAATAGTTAGACTCGCGCTTTAGTTTAGCAATTTACTGACCTACCTCCGATTGATTGACCATAACTCTCTAAATTTAACTCGTAATTCATTTAAATTAGTTTCATTTCGAAGGAATCGAAGTGTAGTTTAAAACGAAAGAAACGGAGATGAAAAACTCCAAGTATTTTGAGAGTTATGATGGAAATAGTTAGACTCGCGCTTTGGTTTAGCAATTTACTGACCTCCCTCCGATTGATATATCATAAATCACTCAATTTAACTCGTAATTCATTGAAATTAGTTTCATTTCGAAAGAATCGAAGTGTAGTTTAAAACGAAAGAAACGGAGATGAAAAACTTCAAGTATTTTGAGAGTTATGATAGAAATAGTTAGACTCGCGCTTTGGTTTATCAATTTACTGACCTACCTCCGATTGATTGACCATAACTCTCTCAATTTAACTCTTAACTCATTGAAATTAGTTTCATTTCGAAGGAATCGAACTTTAGTTTAAAACGAAAGAAACGAAGATGAAAAACTCCAAGTATTTTGAGAGTTATGATGGAAATAGTTAGACTCGCGCTTTAGTTTAGCAATTTACTGACCTACCTCCGATTGATTGAACATAACTCTCTCAATTTAACTCGTAATTCATTTAAATTAGTTTCATTTCGAAGGAATCGAAGTGTAGTTTAAAACGAAAGAAACGGAGATGAAAAACTCCAAGTATTTTGAGAGTTATGATGGAAATAGTTAGACTCGCGCTTTGGTTTAGCAATTTACTGACCTACCTCCGATTGATTGACCATAACTCTCTCAATTTAAGTCATAATTCATTTAAATTAGTTTCATTTCGAAGGAATCGAAGTGTAGTTTAAAACGAAAGAAACGGAGATGAAAAACTCCAAGTATTTTGAGAGTTATGATGGAAATAGTTAGACTCGCGCTTTGGTTTAGCAATTTACTGACCTCCCTCCGATTCATTGACCACAACTCACTCAATTTAACTCGTAATTCATTGTAATTAGTTTCATTTCGAAGGAATCGAAGTTTAGTTTAAAACGAAAGAAACGGAAATGAAAAAATCCAAGTATTTTGAGAGTTATGATGGAAATAGTTAGACTCGCGCTTTGGTTTAGCAATTTACTGTCCTACATCCGATTGATTGATCATAACTCTCTCAATTTAACTCTTAATTCATTGAAATTAGTTTCATTTCGAAGGAATCGAAGTGTAGTTTAAAACGAAAGAAACGGAGATGAAAAACTCCAAGTATTTTGAGAGTTATTATGGAAATAGTTAGACTCGCGCTTTGGTTTAGCAATTTACTGACCTACCTCCGATTGATTGACCATAACTCTCTCAATTTAACTCTTAACTCATTGAAATTAGTTTCATTTCGAAGGAATCGAAGTGTAGTTTAAAACGAAAGAAACGGAGATGAAAAACTCCAAGTATTTTGAGAGTTATGATGGAAATAGTTAGACTCGCACTTTGGTTTAGCAATTTACTGACCTACCTCCGATTGATTGACCATAACTCTCTCAATTTAACTCTTAATTCATTGAAATTAGTTTCATTTCGAAGGAATCGAAGTGTAGTTTAAAACGAAAGAAACGGAGATGAAAAATTCCAAGTATTTTGAGAGTTATGATAGAAATAGTTAGAATCGCGCTTTGTTTAGCAATTTACTGACCTACCTTCGATTAATTGACCATAACTCTCTCAATTTAACTCTTAACTCATTGAAATTAGTTTCATTTCGAAGTAATCGAAGTGTAGTTTAAAACGAAAGAAACGGAGATGAAAAACTCCAAGTATTTTGAGAGTTATGATGGAAATAGTTAGACTCGCGCTTTAGTTTAGCAATTTACTGACCTACCTCCGATTGATTGACCATAACTCTCTAAATTTAACTCGTAATTCATTTAAATTAGTTTCATTTCGAAGGAATCGAAGTGTAGTTTAAAACGAAAGAAACGGAGATGAAAAACTCCAAGTATTTTGAGAGTTATGATGGAAATAGTTAGACTCGCGCTTTGGTTTAGCAATTTACTGACCTCCCTCCGATTGATATATCATAAATCACTCAATTTAACTCGTAATTCATTGAAATTAGTTTCATTTCGAAAGAATCGAAGTGTAGTTTAAAACGAAAGAAACGGAGATGAAAAACTCCAAGTATTTTGAGAGTTATGATGGAAATAGTTAGACTCGCGCTTTGGTTTAGCAATTTACTGACCTACCTCCGATTGATTGACCATAACTCACTCAATTTTACTTGTAATTGATTGAAATTAGTTTCATTTCGAAGGACTCGAAGTGTAGTTTAAAACGAAAGAAACGGAGATGAAAAACTCCAAGTATTTTGAGAGTTATGATGGAAATAGTTAGACTCGCACTTTGGTTTAGCAATTTACTGACCTACCTCCGATTGATTGACCATAACTCTCTCAATTTAACTCTTAATTCATTGAAATTAGTTTCATTTCGAAGGAATCGAAGTGTAGTTTAAAACGAAAGAAACGGAGATGAAAAATTCCAAGTATTTTGAGAGTTATGATAGAAATATTTAGAATCGCGCTTTGTTTAGCAATTTACTGACCTACCTTCGATTAATTGACCATAACTCTCTCAATTTAACTCTTAACTCATTGAAATTAGTTTCATTTCGAAGTAATCGAAGTGTAGTTTAAAACGAAAGAAACGGAGATGAAAAACTCCAAGTATTTTGAGAGTTATGATGGAAATAGTTAGACTCGCGCTTTAGTTTAGCAATTTACTGACCTACCTCCGATTGATTGACCATAACTCTCTAAATTTAACTCGTAATTCATTTAAATTAGTTTCATTTCGAAGGAATCGAAGTGTAGTTTAAAACGAAAGAAACGGAGATGAAAAACTCCAAGTATTTTGAGAGTTATGATGGAAATAGTTAGACTCGCGCTTTGGTTTAGCAATTTACTGACCTCCCTCCGATTGATATATCATAAATCACTCAATTTAACTCGTAATTCATTGAAATTAGTTTCATTTCGAAAGAATCGAAGTGTAGTTTAAAACGAAAGAAACGGAGATGAAAAACTTCAAGTATTTTGAGAGTTATGATAGAAATAGTTAGACTCGCGCTTTGGTTTATCAATTTACTGACCTACCTCCGATTGATTGACCATAACTCTCTCAATTTAACTCTTAACTCATTGAAATTAGTTTCATTTCGAAGGAATCGAACTTTAGTTTAAAACGAAAGAAACGAAGATGAAAAACTCCAAGTATTTTGAGAGTTATGATGGAAATAGTTAGACTCGCGCTTTAGTTTAGCAATTTACTGACCTACCTCCGATTGATTGAACATAACTCTCTCAATTTAACTCGTAATTCATTTAAATTAGTTTCATTTCGAAGGAATCGAAGTGTAGTTTAAAACGAAAGAAACGGAGATGAAAAACTCCAAGTATTTTGAGAGTTATGATGGAAATAGTTAGACTCGCGCTTTGGTTTAGCAATTTACTGACCTACCTCCGATTGATTGACCATAACTCTCTCAATTTAACTCTTAACTCATTGAAATTAGTTTCATTTCGAAGGAATCGAAGTGTAGTTTAAAACGAAAGAAACGGAGATGAAAAACTCCAAGTATTTTGAGAGTTATGATGGAAATAGTTAGACTCGCACTTTGGTTTAGCAATTTACTGACCTACCTCCGATTGATTGACCATAACTCTCTCAATTTAACTCTTAATTCATTGAAATTAGTTTCATTTCGAAGGAATCGAAGTGTAGTTTAAAACGAAAGAAACGGAGATGAAAAATTCCAAGTATTTTGAGAGTTATGATAGAAATAGTTAGAATCGCGCTTTGTTTAGCAATTTACTGACCTACCTTCGATTAATTGACCATAACTCTCTCAAATTAACTCTTAACTCATTGAAATTAGTTTCATTTCGAAGTAATCGAAGTGTAGTTTAAAACGAAAGAAACGGAGATGAAAAACTCCAAGTATTTTGAGAGTTATGATGGAAATAGTTAGACTCGCGCTTTAGTTTAGCAATTTACTGACCTACCTCCGATTGATTGACCATAACTCTCTAAATTTAACTCGTAATTCATTTAAATTAGTTTCATTTCGAAGGAATCGAAGTGTAGTTTAAAACGAAAGAAACGGAGATGAAAAACTCCAAGTATTTTGAGAGTTATGATGGAAATAGTTAGACTCGCGCTTTGGTTTAGCAATTTACTGACCTCCCTCCGATTGATATATCATAAATCACTCAATTTAACTCGTAATTCATTGAAATTAGTTTCATTTCGAAAGAATCGAAGTGTAGTTTAAAACGAAAGAAACGGAGATGAAAAACTCCAAGTATTTTGAGAGTTATGATGGAAATAGTTAGACTCGCGCTTTGGTTTAGCAATTTACTGACCTACCTCCGATTGATTGACCATAACTCACTCAATTTTACTTGTAATTGATTGAAATTAGTTTCATTTCGAAGGACTCGAAGTGTAGTTTAAAACGAAAGAAACGGAGATGAAAAACTCCAAGTATTTTGAGAGTTATGATGGAAATAGTTAGACTCGCACTTTGGTTTAGCAATTTACTGACCTACCTCCGATTGATTGACCATAACTCTCTCAATTTAACTCTTAATTCATTGAAATTAGTTTCATTTCGAAGGAATCGAAGTGTAGTTTAAAACGAAAGAAACGGAGATGAAAAATTCCAAGTATTTTGAGAGTTATGATAGAAATATTTAGAATCGCGCTTTGTTTAGCAATTTACTGACCTACCTTCGATTAATTGACCATAACTCTCTCAATTTAACTCTTAACTCATTGAAATTAGTTTCATTTCGAAGTAATCGAAGTGTAGTTTAAAACGAAAGAAACGGAGATGAAAAACTCCAAGTATTTTGAGAGTTATGATGGAAATAGTTAGACTCGCGCTTTAGTTTAGCAATTTACTGACCTACCTCCGATTGATTGACCATAACTCTCTAAATTTAACTCGTAATTCATTTAAATTAGTTTCATTTCGAAGGAATCGAAGTGTAGTTTAAAACGAAAGAAACGGAGATGAAAAACTCCAAGTATTTTGAGAGTTATGATGGAAATAGTTAGACTCGCGCTTTGGTTTAGCAATTTACTGACCTCCCTCCGATTGATATATCATAAATCACTCAATTTAACTCGTAATTCATTGAAATTAGTTTCATTTCGAAAGAATCGAAGTGTAGTTTAAAACGAAAGAAACGGAGATGAAAAACTCCAAGTATTTTGAGAGTTATGATAGAAATAGTTAGACTCGCGCTTTGGTTTATCAATTTACTGACCTACCTCCGATTGATTGACCATAACTCTCTCAATTTAACTCTTAACTCATTGAAATTAGTTTCATTTCGAAGGAATCGAACTTTAGTTTAAAACGAAAGAAACGAAGATGAAAAACTCCAAGTATTTTGAGAGTTATGATGGAAATAGTTAGACTCGCGCTTTAGTTTAGCAATTTACTGACCTACCTCCGATTGATTGAACATAACTCTCTCAATTTAACTCGTAATTCATTTAAATTAGTTTCATTTCGAAGGAATCGAAGTGTAGTTTAAAACGAAAGAAACGGAGATGAAAAACTCCAAGTATTTTGAGAGTTATGATGGAAATAGTTAGACTCGCGCTTTGGTTTAGCAATTTACTGACCTACCTCCGATTGATTGACCATAACTCTCTCAATTTAACTCTTAACTCATTGAAATTAGTTTCATTTCGAAGGAATCGAAGTGTAGTTTAAAACGAAAGAAACGGAGATGAAAAACTCCAAGTATTTTGAGAGTTATGATGGAAATAGTTAGACTCGCACTTTGGTTTAGCAATTTACTGACCTACCTCCGATTGATTGACCATAACTCTCTCAATTTAACTCTTAATTCATTGAAATTAGTTTCATTTCGAAGGAATCGAAGTGTAGTTTAAAACGAAAGAAACGGAGATGAAAAATTCCAAGTATTTTGAGAGTTATGATAGAAATAGTTAGAATCGCGCTTTGTTTAGCAATTTACTGACCTACCTTCGATTAATTGACCATAACTCTCTCAATTTAACTCTTAACTCATTGAAATTAGTTTCATTTCGAAGTAATCGAAGTGTAGTTTAAAACGAAAGAAACGGAGATGAAAAACTCCAAGTATTTTGAGAGTTATGATGGAAATAGTTAGACTCGCGCTTTAGTTTAGCAATTTACTGACCTACCTCCGATTGATTGACCATAACTCTCTAAATTTAACTCGTAATTCATTTAAATTAGTTTCATTTCGAAGGAATCGAAGTGTAGTTTAAAACGAAAGAAACGGAGATGAAAAACTCCAAGTATTTTGAGAGTTATGATGGAAATAGTTAGACTCGCGCTTTGGTTTAGCAATTTACTGACCTCCCTCCGATTGATATATCATAAATCACTCAATTTAACTCGTAATTCATTCAAATTAGTTTCATTTCGAAGGAATCGAAGTGTAGTTTAAAACGAAAGAAAACGGAATTGAAAAACTCCAACTATTTTGAGAGTTATGATGGAAATAGTTAGACTCGCGCTTTGGTTTAGCAATTTACTGACGTACCTACGATTGATTGACCATAACTCTCTCAATTTAACTCTTAATTCATTGAAATTAGTTTCATTTCGAAGGAATCGAATTGTAGTTTAAAACGAAAGAAACGGAGATGAAAAACTCCAAGTATTTTGAGAGTTATGATGGAAATAGTTAGACTCGCGCTTTGGTTTAGCAATTTACTGACCTACCTCCGATTGATTGACCATAACTCACTCAATTTTACTTGTAATTGATTGAAATTAGTTTCATTTCGAAGGACTCGAAGTGTAGTTTAAAACGAAAGAAACGGAGATGAAAAACTCCAAGTATTTTGAGAGTTATGATGGAAATAGTTAGACTCGCACTTTGGTTTAGCAATTTACTGACCTACCTCCGATTGATTGACCATAACTCTCTCAATTTAACTCTTAATTCATTGAAATTAGTTTCATTTCGAAGGAATCGAAGTGTAGTTTAAAACGAAAGAAACGGAGATGAAAAATTCCAAGTATTTTGAGAGTTATGATAGAAATATTTAGAATCGCGCTTTGTTTAGCAATTTACTGACCTACCTTCGATTAATTGACCATAACTCTCTCAATTTAACTCTTAACTCATTGAAATTAGTTTCATTTCGAAGTAATCGAAGTGTAGTTTAAAACGAAAGAAACGGAGATGAAAAACTCCAAGTATTTTGAGAGTTATGATGGAAATAGTTAGACTCGCGCTTTAGTTTAGCAATTTACTGACCTACCTCCGATTGATTGACCATAACTCTCTAAATTTAACTCGTAATTCATTTAAATTAGTTTCATTTCGAAGGAATCGAAGTGTAGTTTAAAACGAAAGAAACGGAGATGAAAAACTCCAAGTATTTTGAGAGTTATGATGGAAATAGTTAGACTCGCGCTTTGGTTTAGCAATTTACTGACCTCCCTCCGATTGATATATCATAAATCACTCAATTTAACTCGTAATTCATTGAAATTAGTTTCATTTCGAAAGAATCGAAGTGTAGTTTAAAACGAAAGAAACGGAGATGAAAAACTCCAAGTATTTTGAGAGTTATGATAGAAATAGTTAGACTCGCGCTTTGGTTTATCAATTTACTGACATACCTCCGATTGATTGACCATAACTCTCTCAATTTAACTCTTAACTCATTGAAATTAGTTTCATTTCGAAGGAATCGAACTTTAGTTTAAAACGAAAGAAACGAAGATGAAAAACTCCAAGTATTTTGAGAGTTATGATGGAAATAGTTAGACTCGCGCTTTAGTTTAGCAATTTACTGACCTACCTCCGATTGATTGAACATAACTCTCTCAATTTAACTCATAATTCATTGAAATTAGTTTCATTTCGAAGGAATCGAAGTGTAGTTTAAAACGAAAGAAACGGAGATGAAAAACTCCAAGTATTTTGAGAGTTATGATGGAAATAGTTAGACTCGCGCTTTGGTTTAGCAATTTACTGACCTACCTCCGATTGATTGATCATAACTCTCTCAATTTAACTCTTAATTCATTTAAATTAGTTTCATTTCGAAGGAATCGAAGTGTATCTTAAAACGAAAGAAACGGAGATGAAAAACTCCAAGTATTTTGAGAGTTATGATGGAAATAGTTAGACTCGCGCTTTGGTTTAGCAATTTACTGATCTACGTACGATTGATTGACCATAACTCTTTCAATTTAACTCTTAACTCATTGAAATTAGTTTCATTTCGAAGGAATCGAAGTGTAGTTTAAAACGAAAGAAACGGAGATGAAAAACTCCAAGTATTTTGAGAGTTATGATGGAAATAGTTAGACTCGCGCTTTGGTTTAGCAATTTACTGACCTACCTCCGATTGATTGACCATAACTCTCTCAATTTAACTCTTAACTCATTGAAATTAGTTTCATTTCGAAGGAATCGAAGTGTAGTTTAAAACGAAAGAAACGGAGATGAAAAACTCCAAGTATTTTGAGAGTTATGATGGAAATAGTTAGACTCGCACTTTGGTTTAGCAATTTACTGACCTACCTCCGATTGATTGACCATAACTCTCTCAATTTAACTCTTAATTCATTGAAATTAGTTTCATTTCGAAGGAATCGAAGTGTAGTTTAAAACGAAAGAAACGGAGATGAAAAATTCCAAGTATTTTGAGAGTTATGATAGAAATAGTTAGAATCGCGCTTTGTTTAGCAATTTACTGACCTACCTTCGATTAATTGACCATAACTCTCTCAATTTAACTCTTAACTCATTGAAATTAGTTTCATTTCGAAGTAATCGAAGTGTAGTTTAAAACGAAAGAAACGGAGATGAAAAACTCCAAGTATTTTGAGAGTTATGATGGAAATAGTTAGACTCGCGCTTTAGTTTAGCAATTTACTGACCTACCTCCGATTGATTGACCATAACTCTCTAAATTTAACTCGTAATTCATTTAAATTAGTTTCATTTCGAAGGAATCGAAGTGTAGTTTAAAACGAAAGAAACGGAGATGAAAAACTCCAAGTATTTTGAGAGTTATGATGGAAATAGTTAGACTCGCGCTTTGGTTTAGCAATTTACTGACCTCCCTCCGATTGATATATCATAAATCACTCAATTTAACTCGTAATTCATTGAAATTAGTTTCATTTCGAAAGAATCGAAGTGTAGTTTAAAACGAAAGAAACGGAGATGAAAAACTCCAAGTATTTTGAGAGTTATGATGGAAATAGTTAGACTCGCGCTTTGGTTTAGCAATTTACTGACCTACCTCCGATTGATTGACCATAACTCACTCAATTTTACTTGTAATTGATTGAAATTAGTTTCATTTCGAAGGACTCGAAGTGTAGTTTAAAACGAAAGAAACGGAGATGAAAAACTCCAAGTATTTTGAGAGTTATGATGGAAATAGCTAGACTCGCACTTTGGTTTAGCAATTTACTGACCTACCTCCGATTGATTGACCATAACTCTCTCAATTTAACTCTTAATTCATTGAAATTAGTTTCATTTCGAAGGAATCGAAGTGTAGTTTAAAACGAAAGAAACGGAGATGAAAAATTCCAAGTATTTTGAGAGTTATGATAGAAATATTTAGAATCGCGCTTTGTTTAGCAATTTACTGACCTACCTTCGATTAATTGACCATAACTCTCTCAATTTAACTCTTAACTCATTGAAATTAGTTTCATTTCGAAGTAATCGAAGTGTAGTTTAAAACGAAAGAAACGGAGATGAAAAACTCCAAGTATTTTGAGAGTTATGATGGAAATAGTTAGACTCGCGCTTTAGTTTAGCAATTTACTGACCTACCTCCGATTGATTGACCATAACTCTCTAAATTTAACTCGTAATTCATTTAAATTAGTTTCATTTCGAAGGAATCGAAGTGTAGTTTAAAACGAAAGAAACGGAGATGAAAAACTCCAAGTATTTTGAGAGTTATGATGGAAATAGTTAGACTCGCGCTTTGGTTTAGCAATTTACTGACCTCCCTCCGATTGATATATCATAAATCACTCAATTTAACTCGTAATTCATTGAAATTAGTTTCATTTCGAAAGAATCGAAGTGTAGTTTAAAACGAAAGAAACGGAGAGGAAAAACTCCAAGTATTTTGAGAGTTATGATAGAAATAGTTAGACTCGCGCTTTGGTTTATCAATTTACTGACCTACCTCCGATTGATTGACCATAACTCTCTCAATTTAACTCTTAACTCATTGAAATTAGTTTCATTTCGAAGGAATCGAACTTTAGTTTAAAACGAAAGAAACGAAGATGAAAAACTCCAAGTATTTTGAGAGTTATGATGGAAATAGTTAGACTCGCGCTTTAGTTTAGCAATTTACTGACCTACCTCCGATTGATTGAACATAACTCTCTCAATTTAACTCGTAATTCATTTAAATTAGTTTCATTTCGAAGGAATCGAAGTGTAGTTTAAAACGAAAGAAACGGAGATGAAAAACTCCAAGTATTTTGAGAGTTATGATAGAAATAGTTAGACTCGCGCTTTGGTTTAGCAATTTACTGACCTCCCTCCGATTGATTGACCATAAATCACTCAATTTAACTCGTAATTCATTGAAATTAGTTTTATTTCGAAGGAATCGACGTGTAGTTTAAAACGAAAGAAACGGAGATGAAAAACTCCAAGTATTTTGAGAGTTATGATGGAAATAGTTAGACTCGCGCTTTGGTTTAGCAATTTACTGACGTACCTACGATTGATTGACCATAACTCTCTCAATTTAACTCTTAATTCATTGAAATTAGTTTCATTTCGAAGGAATCGAAGTGTAGTTTAAAACGAAAGAAACGGAGATGAAAAACTCCAAGTATTTTGAGAGTTATGATGGAAATAGTTAGACTCACGCTTTGATTTAGCAATTTACTGACCTACATCCGATTGATTGACCATAACTCTCTCAATTTAACTCTTAAGTCATTGAAATTAGTTTCATTTCGAAGGAATCGAAGTGTAGTTTAAAACGAAAGAAACGGAGATGAAAAACTCCAAGTATTTTGAGAGTTATGATGGAAATAGTTAGACTCGCGCTTTGGTTTAGCAATTTACTGACTTACCTCCGATTGATTGACCATAACTCTCTCAATTTAACTCTTAATTCATTGAAATTAGTTTCATTTCGAAGGAATCGAAGTGTAGTTTAAAACGAAAGAAACGGAGATGAAATACTCCAAGTATTTTGAGAGTTATGATGGAAATAGTTAGACTCGCGCTTTGGTTTAGCAATTTTCTGACCTACCTCCGATTGATTGATCATAACTCTCTCAATTTAACTCTTAATTCATTTAAATTAGTTTCATTTCGAAGGAATCGAAGTGTATCTTAAAACGAAAGAAACGGAGATGAAAAACTCCAAGTATTTTGAGAGTTATGATGGAAATAGTTAGACTCGCGCTTTGGTTTAGCAATTTACTGATCTACGTACGATTGATTGACCATAACTCTTTCAATTTAACTCTTAACTCATTGAAATTAGTTTCATTTCGAAGGAATCGAAGTGTAGTTTAAAACGAAAGAAACGGAGATGAAAAACTCCAAGTATTTTGAGAGTTATGATGGAAATAGTTAGACTCGCGCTTTGGTTTAGCAATTTACTGACCTACCTCCGATTGATTAACCATAACTCACTCAATTTTACTTGTAATTGATTAAAATTAGTTTCATTTCGAAGGACTCGAAGTGTAGTTTAAAACGAAAGAAACGGAGATGAAAAACTCCAAGTATTTTGAGAGTTATGATGGAAATAGTTAGACTCGCACTTTGGTTTAGCAATTTACTGACCTACCTCCGATTGATTGACCATAACTCTCTCAATTTAACTCTTAATTCATTGAAATTAGTTTCATTTCGAAGGAATCGAAGTGTAGTTTAAAACGAAAGAAACGGAGATGAAAAATTCCAAGTATTTTGAGAGTTATGATAGAAATATTTAGAATCGCGCTTTGTTTAGCAATTTACTGACCTACCTTCGATTAATTGACCATAACTCTCTCAATTTAACTCTTAACTCATTGAAATTAGTTTCATTTCGAAGTAATCGAAGTGTAGTTTAAAACGAAAGAAACGGAGATGAAAAACTCCAAGTATTTTGAGAGTTATGATGGAAATAGTTAGACTCGCGCTTTAGTTTAGCAATTTACTGACCTACCTCCGATTGATTGACCATAACTCTCTAAATTTAACTCGTAATTCATTTAAATTAGTTTCATTTCGAAGGAATCGAAGTGTAGTTTAAAACGAAAGAAACGGAGATGAAAAACTCCAAGTATTTTGAGAGTTATGATGGAAATAGTTAGACTCGCGCTTTGGTTTAGCAATTTACTGACCTCCCTCCGATTGATATATCATAAATCACTCAATTTAACTCGTAATTCATTGAAATTAGTTTCATTTCGAAAGAATCGAAGTGTAGTTTAAAACGAAAGAAACGGAGATGAAAAACTCCAAGTATTTTGAGAGTTATGATAGAAATAGTTAGACTCGCGCTTTGGTTTATCAATTTACTGACCTACCTCCGATTGATTGACCATAACTCTCTCAATTTAACTCTTAACTCATTGAAATTAGTTTCATTTCGAAGGAATCGAACTTTAGTTTAAAACGAAAGAAACGAAGATGAAAAACTCCAAGTATTTTGAGAGTTATGATGGAAATAGTTAGACTCGCGCTTTAGTTTAGCAATTTACTGACCTACCTCCGATTGATTGAACATAACTCTCTCAATTTAACTCGTAATTCATTTAAATTAGTTTCATTTCGAAGGAATCGAAGTGTAGTTTAAAACGAAAGAAACGGAGATGAAAAACTCCAAGTATTTTGAGAGTTATGATAGAAATAGTTAGACTCGCGCTTTGGTTTAGCAATTTACTGACCTCCCTCCGATTGATTAACCATAAATCACTCAATTTAACTCGTAATTCATCGAAATTAGTTTTATTTCGAAGGAATCGACGTGTAGTTTAAAACGAAAGAAACGGAGATGAAAAACTCCAAGTATTTTGAGAGTTATGATGGAAATAGTTAGACTCGCGCTTTGGTTTAGCAATTTACTGACGTACCTACGATTGATTGACCATAACTCTCTCAATTTAACTCTTAATTCATTGAAATTAGTTTCATTTCGAAGGAATCGAAGTGTAGTTTAAAACGAAAGAAACGGAGATGAAAAACTCCAAGTATTTTGAGAGTTACGATGGAAATAGTTAGACTCGCGCTTTGATTTTGCAATTTACTGACCTACATCCGATTGATTGACCATAACTCTCTCAATTTAACTCTTAAGTCATTGAAATTAGTTTCATTTCGAAGGAATCGAAGTGTAGTTTAAAACGAAAGAAACGGAGATGAAAAACTCCAAGTATTTTGAGAGTTATGATGGAAATAGTTAGACTCGCGCTTTGGTTTAGCAATTTACTGACTTACCTCCGATTGATTGACCATAACTCTCTATATTTAACTCGTAATTCATTTAAATTAGTTTCATTTCGAAGGAATCGAAGTGTAGTTTAAAACGAAAGAAACGGAGATGAAATACTCCAAGTATTTTGAGAGTTATGATGGAAATAGTTAGACTCGCGCTTTGTTTTAGCAATTTACTGACCTACCTCCGATTGATTGACCATAACTCTCTCAATTTAAGTCGTAATTCATTTAAATTAGTTTCATTTCGAAGGAATCGAAGTGTAGTTTAAAACGAAAGAAACGGAGATGAAAAACTCCAAGTATTTTGAGAGTTATGATGGAAATAGTTAGACTCGCGCTTTGGTTTAGCAATTTACTGACCTACCTCCGATTGATTGATCATAACTCTCTCAATTTAACTCTTAATTCATTTAAATTAGTTTCATTTCGAAGGAATCGAAGTGTATCTTAAAACGAAAGAAACGGAGATGAAAAACTCCAAGTATTTTGAGAGTTATGATGGAAATAGTTAGACTCGCGCTTTGGTTTAGCAATTTACTGATCTACGTACGATTGATTGACCATAACTCTTTCAATTTAACTCTTAACTCATTGAAATTAGTTTCATTTGGAAGGAATCGAAGTGTAGTTTAAAACGAAAGAAACGGAGATGAAAAACTCCAAGTATTTTGAGAGTTATGATGGAAATAGTTAGACTCGCGCTTTGGTTTAGCAATTTACTGACCTACCTCCGATTGATTGACCATAACTCACTCAATTTTACTTGTAATTGATTGAAATTAGTTTCATTTCGAAGGACTCGAAGTGTAGTTTAAAACGAAAGAAACGGAGATGAAAAACTCCAAGTATTTTGAGAGTTATGATGGAAATAGTTAGACTCGCACTTTGGTTTAGCAATTTACTGACCTACCTCCGATTGATTGACCATAACTCTCTCAATTTAACTCTTAATTCATTGAAATTAGTTTCATTTCGAAGGAATCGAAGTGTAGTTTAAAACGAAAGAAACGGAGATGAAAAATTCCAAGTATTTTGAGAGTTATGATAGAAATATTTAGAATCGCGCTTTGTTTAGCAATTTACTGACCTACCTTCGATTAATTGACCATAACTCTCTCAATTTAACTCTTAACTCATTGAAATTAGTTTCATTTCGAAGTAATCGAAGTGTAGTTTAAAACGAAAGAAACGGAGATGAAAAACTCCAAGTATTTTGAGAGTTATGATGGAAATAGTTAGACTCGCGCTTTAGTTTAGCAATTTACTGACCTACCTCCGATTGATTGACCATAACTCTCTAAATTTAACTCGTAATTCATTTAAATTAGTTTCATTTCGAAGGAATCGAAGTGTAGTTTAAAACGAAAGAAACGGAGATGAAAAACTCCAAGTATTTTGAGAGTTATGATGGAAATAGTTAGACTCGCGCTTTGGTTTAGCAATTTACTGACCTCCCTCCGATTGATATATCATAAATCACTCAATTTAACTCGTAATTCATTGAAATTAGTTTCATTTCGAAAGAATCGAAGTGTAGTTTAAAACGAAAGAAACGGAGATGAAAAACTCCAAGTATTTTGAGAGTTATGATAGAAATAGTTAGACTCGCGCTTTGGTTTATCAATTTACTGACCTACCTCCGATTGATTGACCATAACTCTCTCAATTTAACTCTTAACTCATTGAAATTAGTTTCATTTCGAAGGAATCGAACTTTAGTTTAAAACGAAAGAAACGAAGATGAAAAACTCCAAGTATTTTGAGAGTTATGATGGAAATAGTTAGACTCGCGCTTTAGTTTAGCAATTTACTGACCTACCTCCGATTGATTGAACATAACTCTCTCAATTTAACTCGTAATTCATTTAAATTAGTTTCATTTCGAAGGAATCGAAGTGTATCTTAAAACGAAAGAAACGGAGATGAAAAACTCCAAGTATTTTGAGAGTTATGATGGAAATAGTTAGACTCGCGCTTTGGTTTAGCAATTTACTGATCTACGTACGATTGATTGACCATAACTCTTTCAATTTAACTCTTAACTCATTGAAATTAGTTTCATTTCGAAGGAATCGAAGTGTAGTTTAAAACGAAAGAAACGGAGATGAAAAACTCCAAGTATTTTGAGAGTTATGATGGAAATAGTTAGACTCGCGCTTTGGTTTAGCAATTTACTGACCTACCTCCGATTGATTAACCATAACTCACTCAATTTTACTTGTAATTGATTAAAATTAGTTTCATTTCGAAGGACTCGAAGTGTAGTTTAAAACGAAAGAAACGGAGATGAAAAACTCCAAGTATTTTGAGAGTTATGATGGAAATAGTTAGACTCGCACTTTGGTTTAGCAATTTACTGACCTACCTCCGATTGATTGACCATAACTCTCTCAATTTAACTCTTAATTCATTGAAATTAGTTTCATTTCGAAGGAATCGAAGTGTAGTTTAAAACGAAAGAAACGGAGATGAAAAATTCCAAGTATTTTGAGAGTTATGATAGAAATATTTAGAATCGCGCTTTGTTTAGCAATTTACTGACCTACCTTCGATTAATTGACCATAACTCTCTCAATTTAACTCTTAACTCATTGAAATTAGTTTCATTTCGAAGTAATCGAAGTGTAGTTTAAAACGAAAGAAACGGAGATGAAAAACTCCAAGTATTTTGAGAGTTATGATGGAAATAGTTAGACTCGCGCTTTAGTTTAGCAATTTACTGACCTACCTCCGATTGATTGACCATAACTCTCTAAATTTAACTCGTAATTCATTTAAATTAGTTTCATTTCGAAGGAATCGAAGTGTAGTTTAAAACGAAAGAAACGGAGATGAAAAACTCCAAGTATTTTGAGAGTTATGATGGAAATAGTTAGACTCGCGCTTTGGTTTAGCAATTTACTGACCTCCCTCCGATTGATATATCATAAATCACTCAATTTAACTCGTAATTCATTGAAATTAGTTTCATTTCGAAAGAATCGAAGTGTAGTTTAAAACGAAAGAAACGGAGAGGAAAAACTCCAAGTATTTTGAGAGTTATGATAGAAATAGTTAGACTCGCGCTTTGGTTTATCAATTTACTGACCTACCTCCGATTGATTGACCATAACTCTCTCAATTTAACTCTTAACTCATTGAAATTAGTTTCATTTCGAAGGAATCGAACTTTAGTTTAAAACGAAAGAAACGAAGATGAAAAACTCCAAGTATTTTGAGAGTTATGATGGAAATAGTTAGACTCGCGCTTTAGTTTAGCAATTTACTGACCTACCTCCGATTGATTGAACATAACTCTCTCAATTTAACTCGTAATTCATTTAAATTAGTTTCATTTCGAAGGAATCGAAGTGTAGTTTAAAACGAAAGAAACGGAGATGAAAAACTCCAAGTATTTTGAGAGTTATGATAGAAATAGTTAGACTCGCGCTTTGGTTTAGCAATTTACTGACCTCCCTCCGATTGATTGACCATAAATCACTCAATTTAACTCGTAATTCATTGAAATTAGTTTTATTTCGAAGGAATCGACGTGTAGTTTAAAACGAAAGAAACGGAGATGAAAAACTCCAAGTATTTTGAGAGTTATGATGGAAATAGTTAGACTCGCGCTTTGGTTTAGCAATTTACTGACGTACCTACGATTGATTGACCATAACTCTCTCAATTTAACTCTTAATTCATTGAAATTAGTTTCATTTCGAAGGAATCGAAGTGTAGTTTAAAACGAAAGAAACGGAGATGAAAAACTCCAAGTATTTTGAGAGTTATGATGGAAATAGTTAGACTCACGCTTTGATTTAGCAATTTACTGACCTACATCCGATTGATTGACCATAACTCTCTCAATTTAACTCTTAAGTCATTGAAATTAGTTTCATTTCGAAGGAATCGAAGTGTAGTTTAAAACGAAAGAAACGGAGATGAAAAACTCCAAGTATTTTGAGAGTTAGGATGGAAATAGTTAGACTCGCGCTTTGGTTTAGCAATTTACTGACTTACCTCCGATTGATTGACCATAACTCTCTATATTTAACTCGTAATTCATTTAAATTAGTTTCATTTCGAAGGAATCGAAGTGTAGTTTAAAACGAAAGAAACGGAGATGAAATACTCCAAGTATTTTGAGAGTTATGATGGAAATAGTTAGACTCGCGCTTTGTTTTAGCAATTTACTGACCTACCTCCGATTGATTGACCATAACTCTCTCAATTTAAGTCGTAATTCATTTAAATTAGTTTCATTTCGAAGGAATCGAAGTGTAGTTTAAAACGAAAGAAACGGAGATGAAAAACTCCAAGTATTTTGAGAGTTATGATGGAAATAGTTAGACTCGCGCTTTGGTTTAGCAATTTACTGACCTACCTCCGATTGATTGACCATAACTCTCTAAATTTAACTCGTAATTCATTTAAATTAGTTTCATTTCGAAGGAATCGAAGTGTAGTTTAAAACGAAAGAAACGGAGATGAAAAACTCCAAGTATTTTGAGAGTTATGATGGAAATAGTTAGACTCGCGCTTTGGTTTAGCAATTTACTGACCTCCCTCCGATTGATATATCATAAATCACTCAATTTAACTCGTAATTCATTGAAATTAGTTTCATTTCGAAAGAATCGAAGTGTAGTTTAAAACGAAAGAAACGGAGATGAAAAACTCCAAGTATTTTGAGAGTTATGATAGAAATAGTTAGAGTCGCGCTTTGGTTTATCAATTTACTGACCTACCTCCGATTGATTGACCATAACTCTCTCAATTTAACTCTTAACTCATTGAAATTAGTTTCATTTCGAAGGAATCGAACTTTAGTTTAAAACGAAAGAAACGAAGATGAAAAACTCCAAGTATTTTGAGAGTTATGATGGAAATAGTTAGACTCGCGCTTTAGTTTAGCAATTTACTGACCTACCTCCGATTGATTGAACATAACTCTCTCAATTTAACTCATAATTCATTGAAATTAGTTTCATTTCGAAGGAATCGAAGTGTAGTTTAAAACGAAAGAAACGGAGATGAAAAACTCCAAGTATTTTGAGAGTTATGATGGAAATAGTTAGACTCACGCTTTGGTTTAGCAATTTACTGACCTACCTCCGATTGATTGATCATAACTCTCTCAATTTAACTCTTAATTCATTTAAATTAGTTTCATTTCGAAGGATCGAAGTGTATCTTAAAACGAAAGAAACGGAGATGAAAAACTCCAAGTATTTTGAGAGTTATGATGGAAATAGTTAGACTCGCGCTTTGGTTTAGCAATTTACTGATCTACGTACGATTGATTGACCATAACTCTTTCAATTTAACTCTTAACTCATTGAAATTAGTTTCATTTCGAAGGAATCGAAGTGTAGTTTAAAACGAAAGAAACGGAGATGAAAAACTCCAAGTAGTTTGAGAGTTATGATGGAAATAGTTAGACTCGCGCTTTGGTTTAGCAATTTACTGACCTACCTCCGATTGATTGACCATAACTCTCTCAATTTAACTCTTAACTCATTGAAATTAGTTTCATTTCGAAGGAATCGAAGTGTAGTTTAAAACGAAAGAAACGGAGATGAAAAACTCCAAGTATTTTGAGAGTTATGATGGAAATAGTTAGACTCGCACTTTGGTTTAGCAATTTACTGACCTACCTCCGATTGATTGACCATAACTCTCTCAATTTAACTCTTAATTCATTGAAATTAGTTTCATTTCGAAGGAATCGAAGTGTAGTTTAAAACGAAAGAAACGGAGATGAAAAATTCCAAGTATTTTGAGAGTTATGATAGAAATAGTTAGAATCGCGCTTTGTTTAGCAATTTACTGACCTACCTTCGATTAATTGACCATAACTCTCTCAATTTAACTCTTAACTCATTGAAATTAGTTTCATTTCGAAGTAATCGAAGTGTAGTTTAAAACGAAAGAAACGGAGATGAAAAACTCCAAGTATTTTGAGAGTTATGATGGAAATAGTTAGACTCGCGCTTTAGTTTAGCAATTTACTGACCTACCTCCGATTGATTGACCATAACTCTCTAAATTTAACTCGTAATTCATTTAAATTAGTTTCATTTCGAAGGAATCGAAGTGTAGTTTAAAACGAAAGAAACGGAGATGAAAAACTCCAAGTATTTTGAGAGTTATGATGGAAATAGTTAGACTCGCGCTTTGGTTTAGCAATTTACTGACCTCCCTCCGATTGATATATCATAAATCACTCAATTTAACTCGTAATTCATTGAAATTAGTTTCATTTCGAAAGAATCGAAGTGTAGTTTAAAACGAAAGAAACGGAGATGAAAAACTCCAAGTATTTTGAGAGTTATGATGGAAATAGTTAGACTCGCGCTTTGGTTTAGCAATTTACTGACCTACCTCCGATTGATTGACCATAACTCACTCAATTTTACTTGTAATTGATTGAAATTAGTTTCATTTCGAAGGACTCGAAGTGTAGTTTAAAATGAAAGAAACGGAGATGAAAAACTCCAAGTATTTTGAGAGTTATGATGGAAATAGTTAGACTCGCGCTTTGGTTTAGCAATTTACTGACCTCCCTCCGATTGATATATCATAAATCACTCAATTTAACTCGTAATTCATTGAAATTAGTTTCATTTCGAAAGAATCGAAGTGTAGTTTAAAACGAAAGAAACGGAGATGAAAAACTCCAAGTATTTTGAGAGTTATGATAGAAATAGTTAGACTCGCGCTTTGGTTTATCAATTTACTGACCTACCTCCGATTGATTGACCATAACTCTCTCAATTTAACTCTTAACTCATTGAAATTAGTTTCATTTCGAAGGAATCGAACTTTAGTTTAAAACGAAAGAAACAAAGATGAAAAACTCCAAGTATTTTGAGAGTTATGATGGAAATAGTTAGACTCGCGCTTTAGTTTAGCAATTTACTGACCTACCTCCGATTGATTGAACATAACTCTCTCAATTTAACTCGTAATTCATTTAAATTAGTTTCATTTCGAAGGAATCGAAGTGTAGTTTAAAACGAAAGAAACGGAGATGAAAAACTCCAAGTATTTTGAGAGTTATGATAGAAATAGTTAGACTCGCGCTTTGGTTTAGCAATTTACTGACCTCCCTCCGATTGATTGACCATAAATTACTCAATTTAACTCGTAATTCATTGAAATTAGTTTTATTTCGAAGGAATCGACGTGTAGTTTAAAACGAAAGAAACGGAGATGAAAAACTCCAAGTATTTTGAGAGTTATGATGGAAATAGTTAGACTCGTGCTTTGGTTTAGCAATTTACTGACCTACCTCCGATTGATTGACCATAACTCACTCAATTTTACTTGTAATTGATTGAAATTAGTTTCATTTCGAAGGACTCGAAGTGTAGTTTAAAATGAAAGAAACGGAGATGAAAAACTCCAAGTATTTTGAGAGTTATGATGGAAATAGTTAGACTCGGGCTTTGGTTTAGCAATTTACTGACCTACCTCCGATTGATTGACAATAACTCACTCAATTTAACTCGTAATTCATTGAAATTAGTTTCATTTCTAAGGAATCGAAGTGTAGTTTAAAACGAAAGAAACGGAGATGAAAAACTCCAAGTATTTTGAGAGTTATGATGGAAATAGTTAGACTCGCACTTTGGTTTAGCAATTTACTGACCTACCTCCGATTGATTGACCATAACTCTCTCAATTTAACTCTTAATTCATTGAAATTAGTTTCATTTCGAAGGAATCGAAGTGTAGTTTAAAACGAAAGAAACGGAGATGAAAAATTCCAAGTATTTTGAGAGTTATGATAGAAATAGTTATAATCGCGCTTTGTTTAGCAATTTACTGACCTACCTTCGATTAATTGACCATAACTCTCTCAATTTAACTCTTAACTCATTGAAATTAGTTTCATTTCGAAGTAATCGAAGTGTAGTTTAAAACGAAAGAAACGGAGATGAAAAACTCCAAGTATTTTGATAGTTATGATGGAAATAGTTAGACTCGCGCTTTAGTTTAGCAATTTACTGACCTACCTCCGATTGATTGACCATAACTCTCTAAATTTAACTCGTAATTCATTTAAATTAGTTTCATTTCGAAGGAATCGAAGTGTAGTTTAAAACGAAAGAAACGGAGATGAAAAACTCCAAGTATTTTGAGAGTTATGATGGAAATAGTTAGACTCGCGCTTTGGTTTAGCAATTTACTGACCTCCCTCCGATTGATATATCATAAATCACTCAATTTAACTCGTAATTCATTGAAATTAGTTTCATTTCGAAAGAATCGAAGTGTAGTTTAAAACGAAAGAAACGGAGATGAAAAACTCCAAGTATTTTGAGAGTTATGATGGAAATAGTTAGACTCGCGCTTTGGTTTAGCAATTTACTGACCTACCTCCGATTGATTGACCATAACTCACTCAATTTTACTTGTAATTGATTGAAATTAGTTTCATTTCGAAGGACTCGAAGTGTAGTTTAAAATGAAAGAAACGGAGATGAAAAACTCCAAGTATTTTGAGAGTTATGATGGAAATAGTTAGACTCGCGCTTTGGTTTAGCAATTTACTGACCTCCCTCCGATTGATATATCATAAATCACTCAATTTAACTCGTAATTCATTGAAATTAGTTTCATTTCGAAAGAATCGAAGTGTAGTTTAAAACGAAAGAAACGGAGATGAAAAACTCCAAGTATTTTGAGAGTTATGATAGAAATAGTTAGACTCGCGCTTTGGTTTATCAATTTACTGACCTACCTCCGATTGATTGACCATAACTCTCTCAATTTAACTCTTAACTCATTGAAATTAGTTTCATTTCGAAGGAATCGAACTTTAGTTTAAAACGAAAGAAACAAAGATGAAAAACTCCAAGTATTTTGAGAGTTATGATGGAAATAGTTAGACTCGCGCTTTAGTTTAGCAATTTACTGACCTACCTCCGATTGATTGAACATAACTCTCTCAATTTAACTCGTAATTCATTTAAATTAGTTTCATTTCGAAGGAATCGAAGTGTAGTTTAAAACGAAAGAAACGGAGATGAAAAACTCCAAGTATTTTGAGAGTTATGATAGAAATAGTTAGACTCGCGCTTTGGTTTAGCAATTTACTGACCTCCCTCCGATTGATTGACCATAAATTACTCAATTTAACTCGTAATTCATTGAAATTAGTTTTATTTCGAAGGAATCGACGTGTAGTTTAAAACGAAAGAAACGGAGATGAAAAACTCCAAGTATTTTGAGAGTTATGATGGAAATAGTTAGACTCGTGCTTTGGTTTAGCAATTTACTGACCTACCTCCGATTGATTGACCATAACTCTCTAAATTTAACTCGTAATTCATTTAAATTAGTTTCATTTCGAAGGAATCGAAGTGTAGTTTAAAACGAAAGAAACGGAGATGAAAAACTCCAAGTATTTTGAGAGTTATGATGGAAATAGTTAGACTCGCGCTTTGGTTTAGCAATTTACTGACCTCCCTCCGATTGATATATCATAAATCACTCAATTTAACTCGTAATTCATTGAAATTAGTTTCATTTCGAAAGAATCGAAGTGTAGTTTAAAACGAAAGAAACGGAGATGAAAAACTCCAAGTATTTTGAGAGTTATGATAGAAATAGTTAGACTCGCGCTTTGGTTTATCAATTTACTGACATACCTCCGATTGATTGACCATAACTCTCTCAATTTAACTCTTAACTCATTGAAATTAGTTTCATTTCGAAGGAATCGAACTTTAGTTTAAAACGAAAGAAACGAAGATGAAAAACTCCAAGTATTTTGAGAGTTATGATGGAAATAGTTAGACTCGCGCTTTAGTTTAGCAATTTACTGACCTACCTCCGATTGATTGAACATAACTCTCTCAATTTAACTCGTAATTCATTTAAATTAGTTTCATTTCGAAGGAATCGAAGTGTAGTTTAAAACGAAAGAAACGGAGATGAAAAACTCCAAGTATTTTGAGAGTTATGATGGAAATAGTTAGACTCGCGCTTTGGTTTAGCAATTTACTGACCTCCCTCCGATTGATTGACCATAAATCACTCAATTTAACTCGTAATTCATTGAAATTAGTTTTATTTCGAAGGAATCGACGTGTAGTTTAAAACGAAAGAAACGGAGATGAAAAACTCCAAGTATTTTGAGAGTTATGATGGAAATAGTTAGACTCGTGCTTTGGTTTAGCAATTTACTGACCTACCTCCGATTGATTGACCATAACTCACTCAATTTTTCTTGTAATTGATTGAAATTAGTTTCATTTCGAAGGACTCGAAGTGTAGTTTAAAATGAAAGAAACGGAGATGAAAAACTCCAAGTATTTTGAGAGTTATGATGGAAATAGTTAGACTCGGGCTTTGGTTTAGCAATTTACTGACCTACCTCCGATTGATTGACCATAACTCACTCAATTTAACTCGTAATTCATTGAAATTAGTTTCATTTCTAAGGAATCGAAGTGTAGTTTAAAACGAAAGAAACGGAGATGAAAAACTCCAAGTATTTTGAGAGTTATGATGGAAATAGTTAGACTCGCACTTTGGTTTAGCAATTTACTGACCTACCTCCGATTGATTGACCATAACTCTCTCAATTTAACTCTTAATTCATTGAAATTAGTTTCATTTCGAAGGAATCGAAGTGTAGTTTAAAACGAAAGAAACGGAGATGAAAAATTCCAAGTATTTTGAGAGTTATGATAGAAAAGTTAGAATCGCGCTTTGTTTAGCAATTTACTGACCTACCTTCGATTAATTGACCATAACTCTCTCAATTTAACTCTTAACTCATTGAAATTAGTTTCATTTCGAAGTAATCGAAGTGTAGTTTAAAACGAAAGAAACGGAGATGAAAAACTCCAAGTATTTTGATAGTTATGATGGAAATAGTTAGACTCGCGCTTTAGTTTAGCAATTTACTGACCTACCTCCGATTGATTGACCATAACTCTCTAAATTTAACTCGTAATTCATTTAAATTAGTTTCATTTCGAAGGAATCGAAGTGTAGTTTAAAACGAAAGAAACGGAGGTGAAAAACTCCAAGTATTTTGAGAGTTATGATGGAAATAGTTAGACTCGCGCTTTGGTTTAGCAATTTACTGACCTCCCTCCGATTGATATATCATAAATCACTCAATTTAACTCGTAATTCATTGAAATTAGTTTCATTTCGAAAGAATCGAAGTGTAGTTTAAAACGAAAGAAACGGAGATGAAAAACTCCAAGTATTTTGAGAGTTATGATAGAAATAGTTAGACTCGCGCTTTGGTTTATCAATTTACTGACTTACCTCCGATTGATTGACCATAACTCTCTCAATTTAACTCTTAACTCATTGAAATTAGTTTCATTTCGAAGGAATCGAACTTTAGTTTAAAACGAAAGAAACGAAGATGAAAAACTCCAAGTATTTTGAGAGTTATGATGGAAATAGTTAGACTCGCGCTTTAGTTTAGCAATTTACTGACCTACCTCCGATTGATTGAACATAACTCTCTCAATTTAACTCGTAATTCATTTAAATTAGTTTCATTTCGAAGTAATCGAAGTGTAGTTTAAAACGAAAGAAACGGAGATGAAAAACTCCAAGTATTTTGAGAGTTATGATGGAAATAGTTAGACTCGCGCTTTAGTTTAGCAATTTACTGACCTACCTCCGATTGATTGACCATAACTCTCTAAATTTAACTCGTAATTCATTTAAATTAGTTTCATTTCGAAGGAATCGAAGTGTAGTTTAAAACGAAAGAAACGGAGATGAAAAACTCCAAGTATTTTGAGAGTAATGATGGAAATAGTTAGACTCGCGCTTTGGTTTAGCAATTTACTGACCTCCCTCCGATTGATATATCATAAATCACTCAATTTAACTCGTAATTCATTGAAATTAGTTTCATTTCGAAAGAATCGAAGTGTAGTTTAAAACGAAAGAAACGGAGAGGAAAAACTCCAAGTATTTTGAGAGTTATGATAGAAATAGTTAGACTCGCGCTTTGGTTTATCAATTTACTGACCTACCTCCGATTGATTGACCATAACTCTCTCAATTTAACTCTTAACTCATTGAAATTAGTTTCATTTCGAAGGAATCGAACTTTAGTTTAAAACGAAAGAAACGAAGATGAAAAACTCCAAGTATTTTGAGAGTTATGATGGAAATAGTTAGACTCGCGCTTTAGTTTAGCAATTTACTGACCTACCTCCGATTGATTGAACATAACTCTCTCAATTTAACTCGTAATTCATTTAAATTAGTTTCATTTCGAAGGAATCGAAGTGTAGTTTAAAACGAAAGAAACGGAGATGAAAAACTCCAAGTATTTTGAGAGTTATGATAGAAATAGTTAGACTCGCGCTTTGGTTTAGCAATTTACTGACCTCCCTCCGATTGATTGACCATAAATCACTCAATTTAACTCGTAATTCATTGAAATTAGTTTTATTTCGAAGGAATCGACGTGTAGTTTAAAACGAAAGAAACGGAGATGAAAAACTCCAAGTATTTTGAGAGTTATGATGGAAATAGTTAGACTCGCGCTTTGGTTTAGCAATTTACTGACGTACCTACGATTGATTGACCATAACTCTCTCAATTTAACTCTTAATTCATTGAAATTAGTTTCATTTCGAAGGAATCGAAGTGTAGTTTAAAACGAAAGAAACGGAGATGAAAAACTCCAAGTATTTTGAGAGTTATGATGGAAATAGTTAGACTCGCGCTTTGATTTAGCAATTTACTGACCTACATCCGATTGATTGACCATAACTCTCTCAATTTAACTCTTAAGTCATTGAAATTAGTTTCATTTCGAAGGAATCGAAGTGTAGTTTAAAACGAAAGAAACGGAGATGA
This sequence comes from Tasmannia lanceolata, assembly GCF_043159265.1. Classification (NCBI taxonomy): domain Eukaryota; kingdom Viridiplantae; phylum Streptophyta; class Magnoliopsida; order Canellales; family Winteraceae; genus Tasmannia; species Tasmannia lanceolata. Next base: position 6,992,011 of record NW_027518721.1, read on the forward strand.
AAAACTCCAAGTATTTTGAGAGTTATGATGGAAATAGTTAGACTCGCGCTTTGGTTTAGCAATTTACTGACTTACCTCCGATTGATTGACCATAACTCTCTATATTTAACTCGTAATTCATTTAAATTAGTTTCATTTCGAAGGAATCGAAGTGTAGTTTAAAACGAAAGAAACGGAGATGAAATACTCCAAGTATTTTGAGAGTTATGATGGAAATAGTTAGACTCGCGCTTTGTTTTAGCAATTTACTGACCTACCTCCGATTGATTGACCATAACTCTCTCAATTTAAGTCGTAATTCATTTAAATTAGTTTCATTTCGAAGGAATCGAAGTGTAGTTTAAAACGAAAGAAACGGAGATGAAAAACTCCAAGTATTTTGAGAGTTATGATAGAAAAGTTAGAATCGCGCTTTGTTTAGCAATTTACTGACCTACCTTCGATTAATTGACCATAACTCTCTCAATTTAACTCTTAACTCATTGAAATTAGTTTCATTTCGAAGTAATCGAAGTGTAGTTTAAAACGAAAGAAACGGAGATGAAAAACTCCAAGTATTTTGATAGTTATGATGGAAATAGTTAGACTCGCGCTTTAGTTTAGCAATTTACTGACCTACCTCCGATTGATTGACCATAACTCTCTAAATTTAACTCGTAATTCATTTAAATTAGTTTCATTTCGAAGGAATCGAAGTGTAGTTTAAAACGAAAGAAACGGAGATGAAAAACTCCAAGTATTTTGAGAGTTATGATGGAAATAGTTAGACTCGCGCTTTGGTTTAGCAATTTACTGACCTCCCTCCGATTGATATATCATAAATCACTCAATTTAACTCGTAATTCATTGAAATTAGTTTCATTTCGAAAGAATCGAAGTGTAGTTTAAAACGAAAGAAACGGAGATGAAAAACTCCAAGTATTTTGAGAGTTATGATAGAAATAGTTAGACTCGCGCTTTGGTTTATCAATTTACTGACTTACCTCCGATTGATTGACCATAACTCTCTCAATTTAACTCTTAACTCATTGAAATTAGTTTCATTTCGAAGGAATCGAACTTTAGTTTAAAACGAAAGAAACGAAGATGAAAAACTCCAAGTATTTTGAGAGTTATGATGGAAATAGTTAGACTCGCGCTTTAGTTTAGCAATTTACTGACCTACCTCCGATTGATTGAACATAACTCTCTCAATTTAACTCGTAATTCATTTAAATTAGTTTCATTTCGAAGTAATCGAAGTGTAGTTTAAAACGAAAGAAACGGAGATGAAAAACTCCAAGTATTTTGAGAGTTATGATGGAAATAGTTAGACTCGCGCTTTAGTTTAGCAATTTACTGACCTACCTCCGATTGATTGACCATAACTCTCTAAATTTAACTCGTAATTCATTTAAATTAGTTTCATTTCGAAGGAATCGAAGTGTAGTTTAAAACGAAAGAAACGGAGATGAAAAACTCCAAGTATTTTGAGAGTAATGATGGAAATAGTTAGACTCGCGCTTTGGTTTAGCAATTTACTGACCTCCCTCCGATTGATATATCATAAATCACTCAATTTAACTCGTAATTCATTGAAATTAGTTTCATTTCGAAAGAATCGAAGTGTAGTTTAAAACGAAAGAAACGGAGAGGAAAAACTCCAAGTATTTTGAGAGTTATGATAGAAATAGTTAGACTCGCGCTTTGGTTTATCAATTTACTGACCTACCTCCGATTGATTGACCATAACTCTCTCAATTTAACTCTTAACTCATTGAAATTAGTTTCATTTCGAAGGAATCGAACTTTAGTTTAAAACGAAAGAAACGAAGATGAAAAACTCCAAGTATTTTGAGAGTTATGATGGAAATAGTTAGACTCGCGCTTTAGTTTAGCAATTTACTGACCTACCTCCGATTGATTGAACATAACTCTCTCAATTTAACTCGTAATTCATTTAAATTAGTTTCATTTCGAAGGAATCGAAGTGTAGTTTAAAACGAAAGAAACGGAGATGAAAAACTCCAAGTATTTTGAGAGTTATGATAGAAATAGTTAGACTCGCGCTTTGGTTTAGCAATTTACTGACCTCCCTCCGATTGATTGACCATAAATCACTCAATTTAACTCGTAATTCATTGAAATTAGTTTTATTTCGAAGGAATCGACGTGTAGTTTAAAACGAAAGAAACGGAGATGAAAAACTCCAAGTATTTTGAGAGTTATGATGGAAATAGTTAGACTCGCGCTTTGGTTTAGCAATTTACTGACGTACCTACGATTGATTGACCATAACTCTCTCAATTTAACTCTTAATTCATTGAAATTAGTTTCATTTCGAAGGAATCGAAGTGTAGTTTAAAACGAAAGAAACGGAGATGAAAAACTCCAAGTATTTTGAGAGTTATGATGGAAATAGTTAGACTCGCGCTTTGATTTAGCAATTTACTGACCTACATCCGATTGATTGACCATAACTCTCTCAATTTAACTCTTAAGTCATTGAAATTAGTTTCATTTCGAAGGAATCGAAGTGTAGTTTAAAACGAAAGAAACGGAGATGAAAAACTCCAAGTATTTTGAGAGTTATGATGGAAATAGTTAGACTCGCGCTTTGGTTTAGCAATTTACTGACTTACCTCCGATTGATTGACCATAACTCTCTATATTTAACTCGTAATTCATTTAAATTAGTTTCATTTCGAAGGAATCGAAGTGTAGTTTAAAACGAAAGAAACGGAGATGAAATACTCCAAGTATTTTGAGAGTTATGATGGAAATAGTTAGACTCGCGCTTTGTTTTAGCAATTTACTGACCTACCTCCGATTGATTGACCATAACTCTCTCAATTTAAGTCGTAATTCATTTAAATTAGTTTCATTTCGAAGGAATCGAAGTGTAGTTTAAAACGAAAGAAACGGAGATGAAAAACTCCAAGTATTTTGAGAGTTATGATGGAAATAGTTAGACTCGCGCTTTGGTTTAGCAATTTACTGACCTACCTCCGATTGATTGACCATAACTCTCTAAATTTAACTCGTAATTCATTTAAATTAGTTTCATTTCGAAGGAATCGAAGTGTAGTTTAAAACGAAAGAAACGGAGATGAAAAACTCCAAGTATTTTGAGAGTTATGATGGAAATAGTTAGACTCGCGCTTTGGTTTAGCAATTTACTGACCTCCCTCCGATTGATATATCATAAATCACTCAATTTAACTCGTAATTCATTGAAATTAGTTTCATTTCGAAAGAATCGAAGTGTAGTTTAAAACGAAAGAAACGGAGATGAAAAACTCCAAGTATTTTGAGAGTTATGATAGAAATAGTTAGAGTCGCGCTTTGGTTTATCAATTTACTGACCTACCTCCGATTGATTGACCATAACTCTCTCAATTTAACTCTTAACTCATTGAAATTAGTTTCATTTCGAAGGAATCGAACTTTAGTTTAAAACGAAAGAAACGAAGATGAAAAACTCCAAGTATTTTGAGAGTTATGATGGAAATAGTTAGACTCGCGCTTTAGTTTAGCAATTTACTGACCTACCTCCGATTGATTGAACATAACTCTCTCAATTTAACTCATAATTCATTGAAATTAGTTTCATTTCGAAGGAATCGAAGTGTAGTTTAAAACGAAAGAAACGGAGATGAAAAACTCCAAGTATTTTGAGAGTTATGATGGAAATAGTTAGACTCGCGCTTTGGTTTAGCAATTTACTGACCTACCTCCGATTGATTGATCATAACTCTCTCAATTTAACTCTTAATTCATTTAAATTAGTTTCATTTCGAAGGAATCGAAGTGTATCTTAAAACGAAAGAAACGGAGATGAAAAACTCCAAGTATTTTGAGAGTTATGATGGAAATAGTTAGACTCGCGCTTTGGTTTAGCAATTTACTGATCTACGTACGATTGATTGACCATAACTCTTTCAATTTAACTCTTAACTCATTGAAATTAGTTTCATTTCGAAGGAATCGAAGTGTAGTTTAAAATGAAAGAAACGGAGATGAAAAACTCCAAGTAGTTTGAGAGTTATGATGGAAATAGTTAGACTCGCGCTTTGGTTTAGCAATTTACTGACCTACCTCCGATTGATTGACCATAACTCTCTCAATTTAACTCTTAACTCATTGAAATTAGTTTCATTTCGAAGGAATCGAAGTGTAGTTTAAAACGAAAGAAACGGAGATGAAAAACTCCAAGTATTTTGAGAGTTATGATGGAAATAGTTAGACTCGCACTTTGGTTTAGCAATTTACTGACCTACCTCCGATTGATTGACCATAACTCTCTCAATTTAACTCTTAATTCATTGAAATTAGTTTCATTTCGAAGGAATCGAAGTGTAGTTTAAAACGAAAGAAACGGAGATGAAAAATTCCAAGTATTTTGAGAGTTATGATAGAAATAGTTAGAATCGCGCTTTGTTTAGCAATTTACTGACCTACCTTCGATTAATTGACCATAACTCTCTCAATTTAACTCTTAACTCATTGAAATTAGTTTCATTTCGAAGTAATCGAAGTGTAGTTTAAAACGAAAGAAACGGAGATGAAAAACTCCAAGTATTTTGAGAGTTATGATGGAAATAGTTAGACTCGCGCTTTAGTTTAGCAATTTACTGACCTACCTCCGATTGATTGACCATAACTCTCTAAATTTAACTCGTAATTCATTTAAATTAGTTTCATTTCGAAGGAATCGAAGTGTAGTTTAAAACGAAAGAAACGGAGATGAAAAACTCCAAGTATTTTGAGAGTTATGATGGAAATAGTTAGACTCGCGCTTTGGTTTAGCAATTTACTGACCTCCCTCCGATTGATATATCATAAATCACTCAATTTAACTCGTAATTCATTGAAATTAGTTTCATTTCGAAAGAATCGAAGTGTAGTTTAAAACGAAAGAAACGGAGATGAAAAACTCCAAGTATTTTGAGAGTTATGATGGAAATAGTTAGACTCGCGCTTTGGTTTAGCAATTTACTGACCTACCTCCGATTGATTGACCATAACTCACTCAATTTTACTTGTAATTGATTGAAATTAGTTTCATTTCGAAGGACTCGAAGTGTAGTTTAAAATGAAAGAAACGGAGATGAAAAACTCCAAGTATTTTGAGAGTTATGATGGAAATAGTTAGACTCGCGCTTTGGTTTAGCAATTTACTGACCTCCCTCCGATTGATATATCATAAATCACTCAATTTAACTCGTAATTCATTGAAATTAGTTTCATTTCGAAAGAATCGAAGTGTAGTTTAAAACGAAAGAAACGGAGATGAAAAACTCCAAGTATTTTGAGAGTTATGATAGAAATAGTTAGACTCGCGCTTTGGTTTATCAATTTACTGACCTACCTCCGATTGATTGACCATAACTCTCTCAATTTAACTCTTAACTCATTGAAATTAGTTTCATTTCGAAGGAATCGAACTTTAGTTTAAAACGAAAGAAACAAAGATGAAAAACTCCAAGTATTTTGAGAGTTATGATGGAAATAGTTAGACTCGCGCTTTAGTTTAGCAATTTACTGACCTACCTCCGATTGATTGAACATAACTCTCTCAATTTAACTCGTAATTCATTTAAATTAGTTTCATTTCGAAGGAATCGAAGTGTAGTTTAAAACGAAAGAAACGGAGATGAAAAACTCCAAGTATTTTGAGAGTTATGATAGAAATAGTTAGACTCGCGCTTTGGTTTAGCAATTTACTGACCTCCCTCCGATTGATTGACCATAAATTACTCAATTTAACTCGTAATTCATTGAAATTAGTTTTATTTCGAAGGAATCGACGTGTAGTTTAAAACGAAAGAAACGGAGATGAAAAACTCCAAGTATTTTGAGAGTTATGATGGAAATAGTTAGACTCGTGCTTTGGTTTAGCAATTTACTGACCTACCTCCGATTGATTGACCATAACTCACTCAATTTTACTTGTAATTGATTGAAATTAGTTTCATTTCGAAGGACTCGAAGTGTAGTTTAAAATGAAAGAAACGGAGATGAAAAACTCCAAGTATTTTGAGAGTTATGATGGAAATAGTTAGACTCGGGCTTTGGTTTAGCAATTTACTGACCTACCTCCGATTGATTGACAATAACTCACTCAATTTAACTCGTAATTCATTGAAATTAGTTTCATTTCTAAGGAATCGAAGTGTAGTTTAAAACGAAAGAAACGGAGATGAAAAACTCCAAGTATTTTGAGAGTTATGATGGAAATAGTTAGACTCGCACTTTGGTTTAGCAATTTACTGACCTACCTCCGATTGATTGACAATAACTCTCTCAATTTAACTCTTAATTCATTGAAATTAGTTTCATTTCGAAGGAATCGAAGTGTAGTTTAAAACGAAAGAAACGGAGATGAAAAATTCCAAGTATTTTGAGAGTTATGATAGAAATAGTTAGAATCGCGCTTTGTTTAGCAATTTACTGACCTACCTTCGATTAATTGACCATAACTCTCTCAATTTAACTCTTAACTCATTGAAATTAGTTTCATTTCGAAGTAATCGAAGTGTAGTTTAAAACGAAAGAAACGGAGATGAAAAACTCCAAGTATTTTGATAGTTATGATGGAAATAGTTAGACTCGCGCTTTAGTTTAGCAATTTACTGACCTACCTCCGATTGATTGACCATAACTCTCTAAATTTAACTCGTAATTCATTTAAATTAGTTTCATTTCGAAGGAATCGAAGTGTAGTTTAAAACGAAAGAAACGGAGATGAAAAACTCCAAGTATTTTGAGAGTTATGATGGAAATAGTTAGACTCGCGCTTTGGTTTAGCAATTTACTGACCTCCCTCCGATTGATATATCATAAATCACTCAATTTAACTCGTAATTCATTGAAATTAGTTTCATTTCGAAAGAATCGAAGTGTAGTTTAAAACGAAAGAAACGGAGATGAAAAACTCCAAGTATTTTGAGAGTTATGATAGAAATAGTTAGACTCGCGCTTTGGTTTATCAATTTACTGACATACCTCCGATTGATTGACCATAACTCTCTCAATTTAACTCTTAACTCATTGAAATTAGTTTCATTTCGAAGGAATCGAACTTTAGTTTAAAACGAAAGAAACGAAGATGAAAAACTCCAAGTATTTTGAGAGTTATGATGGAAATAGTTAGACTCGCGCTTTAGTTTAGCAATTTACTGACCTACCTCCGATTGATTGAACATAACTCTCTCAATTTAACTCGTAATTCATTTAAATTAGTTTCATTTCGAAGGAATCGAAGTGTAGTTTAAAACGAAAGAAACGGAGATGAAAAACTCCAAGTATTTTGAGAGTTATGATGGAAATAGTTAGACTCGCGCTTTGGTTTAGCAATTTACTGACCTCCCTCCGATTGATTGACCATAAATCACTCAATTTAACTCGTAATTCATTGAAATTAGTTTTATTTCGAAGGAATCGACGTGTAGTTTAAAACGAAAGAAACGGAGATGAAAAACTCCAAGTATTTTGAGAGTTATGATGGAAATAGTTAGACTCGTGCTTTGGTTTAGCAATTTACTGACCTACCTCCGATTGATTGACCATAACTCACTCAATTTTTCTTGTAATTGATTGAAATTAGTTTCATTTCGAAGGACTCGAAGTGTAGTTTAAAATGAAAGAAACGGAGATGAAAAACTCCAAGTATTTTGAGAGTTATGATGGAAATAGTTAGACTCGGGCTTTGGTTTAGCAATTTACTGACCTACCTCCGATTGATTGACCATAACTCACTCAATTTAACTCGTAATTCATTGAAATTAGTTTCATTTCTAAGGAATCGAAGTGTAGTTTAAAACGAAAGAAACGGAGATGAAAAACTCCAAGTATTTTGAGAGTTATGATGGAAATAGTTAGACTCGCACTTTGGTTTAGCAATTTACTGACCTACCTCCGATTGATTGACCATAACTCTCTCAATTTAACTCTTAATTCATTGAAATTAGTTTCATTTCGAAGGAATCGAAGTGTAGTTTAAAACGAAAGAAACGGAGATGAAAAATTCCAAGTATTTTGAGAGTTATGATAGAAAAGTTAGAATCGCGCTTTGTTTAGCAATTTACTGACCTACCTTCGATTAATTGACCATAACTCTCTCAATTTAACTCTTAACTCATTGAAATTAGTTTCATTTCGAAGTAATCGAAGTGTAGTTTAAAACGAAAGAAACGGAGATGAAAAACTCCAAGTATTTTGATAGTTATGATAGAAATAGTTAGACTCGCGCTTTAGTTTAGCAATTTACTGACCTACCTCCGATTGATTGAACATAACTCTCTCAATTTAACTCGTAATTCATTTAAATTAGTTTCATTTCGAAGGAATCGAAGTGTAGTTTAAAACGAAAGAAACGGAGATGAAAAACTCCAAGTATTTTGAGAGTTATGATAGAAATAGTTAGACTCGCGCTTTGGTTTAGCAATTTACTGACCTCCCTCCGATTGATTGACCATAAATTACTCAATTTAACTCGTAATTCATTGAAATTAGTTTTATTTCGAAGGAATCGACGTGTAGTTTAAAACGAAAGAAACGGAGATGAAAAACTCCAAGTATTTTGAGAGTTATGATGGAAATAGTTAGACTCGTGCTTTGGTTTAGCAATTTACTGACCTACCTCCGATTGATTGACCATAACTCACTCAATTTTACTTGTAATTGATTGAAATTAGTTTCATTTCGAAGGACTCGAAGTGTAGTTTAAAATGAAAGAAACGGAGATGAAAAACTCCAAGTATTTTGAGAGTTATGATGGAAATAGTTAGACTCGGGCTTTGGTTTAGCAATTTACTGACCTACCTCCGATTGATTGACAATAACTCACTCAATTTAACTCGTAATTCATTGAAATTAGTTTCATTTCTAAGGAATCGAAGTGTAGTTTAAAACGAAAGAAACGGAGATGAAAAACTCCAAGTATTTTGAGAGTTATGATGGAAATAGTTAGACTCGCACTTTGGTTTAGCAATTTACTGACCTACCTCCGATTGATTGACCATAACTCTCTCAATTTAACTCTTAATTCATTGAAATTAGTTTCATTTCGAAGGAATCGAAGTGTAGTTTAAAACGAAAGAAACGGAGATGAAAAATTCCAAGTATTTTGAGAGTTATGATAGAAATAGTTAGAATCGCGCTTTGTTTAGCAATTTACTGACCTACCTTCGATTAATTGACCATAACTCTCTCAATTTAACTCTTAACTCATTGAAATTAGTTTCATTTCGAAGTAATCGAAGTGTAGTTTAAAACGAAAGAAACGGAGATGAAAAACTCCAAGTATTTTGATAGTTATGATGGAAATAGTTAGACTCGCGCTTTAGTTTAGCAATTTACTGACCTACCTCCGATTGATTGACCATAACTCTCTAAATTTAACTCGTAATTCATTTAAATTAGTTTCATTTCGAAGGAATCGAAGTGTAGTTTAAAACGAAAGAAACGGAGATGAAAAACTCCAAGTATTTTGAGAGTTATGATGGAAATAGTTAGACTCGCGCTTTGGTTTAGCAATTTACTGACCTCCCTCCGATTGATATATCATAAATCACTCAATTTAACTCGTAATTCATTGAAATTAGTTTCATTTCGAAAGAATCGAAGTGTAGTTTAAAACGAAAGAAACGGAGATGAAAAACTCCAAGTATTTTGAGAGTTATGATAGAAATAGTTAGACTCGCGCTTTGGTTTATCAATTTACTGACATACCTCCGATTGATTGACCATAACTCTCTCAATTTAACTCTTAACTCATTGAAATTAGTTTCATTTCGAAGGAATCGAACTTTAGTTTAAAACGAAAGAAACGAAGATGAAAAACTCCAAGTATTTTGAGAGTTATGATGGAAATAGTTAGACTCGCGCTTTAGTTTAGCAATTTACTGACCTACCTCCGATTGATTGAACATAACTCTCTCAATTTAACTCGTAATTCATTTAAATTAGTTTCATTTCGAAGGAATCGAAGTGTAGTTTAAAACGAAAGAAACGGAGATGAAAAACTCCAAGTATTTTGAGAGTTATGATGGAAATAGTTAGACTCGCGCTTTGGTTTAGCAATTTACTGACCTCCCTCCGATTGATTGACCATAAATCACTCAATTTAACTCGTAATTCATTGAAATTAGTTTTATTTCGAAGGAATCGACGTGTAGTTTAAAACGAAAGAAACGGAGATGAAAAACTCCAAGTATTTTGAGAGTTATGATGGAAATAGTTAGACTCGTGCTTTGGTTTAGCAATTTACTGACCTACCTCCGATTGATTGACCATAACTCACTCAATTTTTCTTGTAATTGATTGAAATTAGTTTCATTTCGAAGGATTCGAAGTGTAGTTTAAAATGAAAGAAACGGAGATGAAAAACTCCAAGTATTTTGAGAGTTATGATGGAAATAGTTAGACTCGGGCTTTGGTTTAGCAATTTACTGACCTACCTCCGATTGATTGACCATAACTCACTCAATTTAACTCGTAATTCATTGAAATTAGTTTCATTTCTAAGGAATCGAAGTGTAGTTTAAAACGAAAGAAACGGAGATGAAAAACTCCAAGTATTTTGAGAGTTATGATGGAAATAGTTAGACTCGCACTTTGGTTTAGCAATTTACTGACCTACCTCCGATTGATTGACCATAACTCTCTCAATTTAACTCTTAATTCATTGAAATTAGTTTCATTTCGAAGGAATCGAAGTGTAGTTTAAAACGAAAGAAACGGAGATGAAAAATTCCAAGTATTTTGAGAGTTATGATAGAAAAGTTAGAATCGCGCTTTGTTTAGCAATTTACTGACCTACCTTCGATTAATTGACCATAACTCTCTCAATTTAACTCTTAACTCATTGAAATTAGTTTCATTTCGAAGTAATCGAAGTGTAGTTTAAAACGAAAGAAACGGAGATGAAAAACTCCAAGTATTTTGATAGTTATGATAGAAATAGTTAGACTCGCGCTTTAGTTTAGCAATTTACTGACCTACCTCCGATTGATTGACCATAACTCTCTAAATTTAACTCGTAATTCATTTAAATTAGTTTCATTTCGAAGGAATCGAAGTGTAGTTTAAAACGAAAGAAACGGAGATGAAAAACTCCAAGTATTTTGAGAGTTATGATGGAAATAGTTAGACTCGCGCTTTGGTTTAGCACTTTACTGACCTCCCTCCGATTGATATATCATAAATCACTCAATTTAACTCGTAATTCATTGAAATTAGTTTCATTTCGAAAGAATCGAAGTGTAGTTTAAAACGAAAGAAACGGAGATGAAAAACTCCAAGTATTTTGAGGGTTATGATAGAAATAGTTAGACTCGCGCTTTGGTTTATCAATTTACTGACTTACCTCCGATTGATTGACCATAACTCTCTCAATTTAACTCTTAACTCATTGAAATTAGTTTCATTTCGAAGGAATCGAACTTTAGTTTAAAACGAAAGAAACGAAGATGAAAAGCTCCAAGTATTTTGAGAGTTATGATGGAAATAGTTAGACTCGCGCTTTAGTTTAGCAATTTACTGACCTACCTCCGATTGATTGAACATAACTCTCTCAATTTAACTCGTAATTCATTTAAATTAGTTTCATTTCGAAGGAATCGAAGTGTAGTTTAAAACGAAAGAAACGGAGATGAAAAACTCTAAGTATTTTGAGAGTTATGATAGAAATAGTTAGACTCGCGCTTTGGTTTAGCAATTTACTGACCTCCCTCCGATTGATTGACCATAAATCACTCAATTTAACTCGTAATTCATTGAAATTAGTTTTATTTCGAAGGAATCGAAGTGTAGTTTAAAACGAAAGAAACGGAGATGAAAAACTCCAAGTATTTTGAGAGTTATGATGGAAATAGTTAGACTCGTGCTTTGGTTTAGCAATTTACTGACCTACCTCCGATTGATTGACCATAACTCACTCAATTTTACTTGTAATTGATTGAAATTAGTTTCATTTCGAAGGACTCGAAGTGTAGTTTAAAATGAAAGAAACGGAGATGAAAAACTCCAAGTATTTTGAGAGTTATGATGGAAATAGTTAGACTCGGGCTTTGGTTTAGCAATTTACTGACCTACCTCCGATTGATTGACCATAACTCACTCAATTTAACTCGTAATTCATTGAAATTAGTTTCATTTCGAAGGAATCGAAGTGTAGTTTAAAACGAAAGAAACGGAGATGAAAAACTCCAACTATTTTGAGAGTTATGATGAAAATAGTTAGACTCGCGCTTTGGTTTAGTAATTTACTGACCTACATCCGATTGATTGACCATAACTCTCTCAATTTAACTCTTAAGTCATTGAAATTAGTTTCATTTCGAAGGAATCGAAGTGTAGTTTAAAACGAAAGAAACGGAGATGAAAAACTCCAAGTATTTTGAGAGTTATGATGGAAATAGTTAGACTCGCGCTTTGGTTTAGCAATTTACTGACCTACCTTCGATTGATTGACCATAACTCTCTCAATTTAACTCGTAATTCATTTAAATTAGTTTCATTTCGAAGGAATCGAAGTGTAGTTTAAAACGAAAGAAACGGAGATGAAATACTCCAAGTATTTTGAGAGTTATGATGGAAATAGTTAGACTCGCGCTTTGTTTTAGCAATTTACTGACCTACCTCCGATTGATTGACCATAACTCTCTCAATTTAACTCTTAATTCATTGAAATTAGTTTCATTTCGAAGGAATCGAAGTGTAGTTTAAAACGAAAGAAACGGAGATGAAAAACTCCAAGTATTTTGAGAGTTATGATGGAAATAGTTAGACTCGGGCTTTGGTTTAGCAATTTACTGACCTACCTCCGATTGATTGAACATAACTCACTCAATTTAACTCGTAATTCATTGAAATTAGTTTCATTTCGAAGGAATCGAAGTGTAGTTTAAAACGAAAGAAATGGAGATGAAAAACTCCAAGTATTTTGAGAGTTATGATGGAAATAGTTAGACTCGCGCTTTGGTTTAGCAATTTACTGACCTACCTCCGATTGATTGACCATAACTCTCTCAATTTAACTCTTAAGTCATTGAAATTAGTTTCATTTCGAAGGAATCGAAGTGTAGTTTAAAACGAAAGAAACGGAGATGAAAAACTCCAAGTATTTTGAGAGTTATGATGGAAATAGTTAGACTCGCGCTTTGGTTTAGCAATTTACTGACCTACCTCCGATTGATTGACCATAACTCTCTCAATTTAACTCATAATTCATTTAAATTAGTTTGATTTCGAAGGAATCGAAGTGTAGTTTAAAACGAAAGAAACGGAGATGAAAAACTCCAAGTATTTTGAGAGTTATGATGGAAATAGTTAGAGTCGCGCTTTGGTTTAGCAATTTACAGACCTACCTCCGCTTGATTGACCATAACTCTCTCAATTTAACTCTTAACTCTTTGAAATTAGTTTCATTTCGAAGGAATCGAAGTGTAGTTTAAAACGAAAGAAACGGAGATGAAAAACTCCAAGTATTTTGAGAGTTATGATGGAAATAGTTAGACTCGCGCTTTGGTTTAGCAATTTACTGACCTCCCTCCGATTGATTGACCATAACTCACTCAATTTAACTCGTAATTCATTGCAATTAGTTTCATTTCTAAGGAATCGAAGTGTATCTTAAAACGAAAGAAACGGAGATGAAAAACTACAAGTATTTTGAGAGTTATGATGGAAATAGTTAGACTCGCGCTTTGGTTTAGCAATTTACTGATCTACCTCCGATTGATTGACCATAACTCTCTCAATTTAACTCTTAACTCATTGAAATTAGTTTCATTTCGAAGGAATCGAAGTGTAGTTTAAAACGAAAGAAACGGAGATGAAAAACTCCAAGTATTTTGAGAGTTATGATGGAAATAGTTAGACTCGCGCTTTGGTTTAGCAATTTACAGACCTACCTCCGCTTGATTGACCATAACTCTCTCAATTTAACTCTTAACTCTTTGAAATTAGTTTCATTTCGAAGGAATCGAAGTGTAGTTTAAAACGAAAGAAACGGAGATGAAAAACTCCAAGTATTTTGAGAGTTATGATGGAAATAGTTAGACTCGCGCTTTGGTTTAGCAATTTACTGACCTACCTCCGATTGATTGACCATAACTCTCTCAATTTAAGTCGTAATTCATTTAAATTAGTTTCATTTCGAAGGAATCGAAGTGTAGTTTAAAACGAAAGAAACGGAGATGAAAAACTCCAAGTATTTTGAGAGTTATGATGGAAATAGTTAGACTCGCGCTTTGGTTTAGCAATTTACTGACCTCCCTCCGATTGATTGACCATAACTCACTCAATTTAACTCGTAATTCATTGCAATTAGTTTCATTTCTAAGGAATCGAAGTGTATCTTAAAACGAAAGAAACGGAGATGAAAAACTACAAGTATTTTGAGAGTTATGATGGAAATAGTTAGACTCGCGCTTTGGTTTAGCAATTTACTGATCTACCTCCGATTGATTGACCATAACTCTCTCAATTTAACTCTTAACTCATTGAAATTAGTTTCATTTCGAAGGAATCGAAGTGTAGTTTAAAACGAAAGAAACGGAGATGAAAAACTCCAAGTATTTTGAGAGTTATGATGGAAATAGTTAGACTCGCGCTTTGGTTTAGCAATTTACTGACCTACCTCCGATTGATTGACCATAACTCACTCAATTTTACTTGTAATTGATTGAAATTAGTTTCATTTCGAAGGACTCGAAGTGTAGTTTAAAACGAAAGAAACGGAGATGAAAAACTCTAAGTATTTTGAGAGTTATGATGGAAATAGTTAGACTCGCACTTTGGTTTAGCAATTTACTGACCTACCTCCGATTGATTGACCATAACTCTCTCAATTTAACTCTTAATTCATTGAAATTAGTTTCATTTCGAAGGAATCGAAGTGTAGTTTAAAACGAAAGAAACGGAGATGAAAAATTCCAAGTATTTTGAGAGTTATGATAGAAATATTTAGAATCGCGCTTTGTTTAGCAATTTACTGACCAACCTTCGATTAATTGACCATAACTCTCTCAATTTAACTCTTAACTCATTGAAATTAGTTTCATTTCGAAGTAATCGAAGTGTAGTTTAAAACGAAAGAAACGGAGATGAAAAACTCCAAGTATTTTGAGAGTTATGATGGAAATAGTTAGACTCGCGCTTTAGTTTAGCAATTTACTGACCTACCTCCGATTGATTGACCATAACTCTCTAAATTTAACTCGTAATTCATTTAAATTAGTTTCATTTCGAAGGAATCGAAGTGTAGTTTAAAACGAATGAAACGGAGATGAAAAACTCCAAGTATTTTGAGAGTTATGATGGAAATAGTTAGACTCGCGCTTTGGTTTAGCAATTTACTGACCTCCCTCCGATTGATATATCATAAATCACTCAATTTAACTCGTAATTCATTGAAATTAGTTTCATTTCGAAAAAATCGAAGTGTAGTTTAAAACGAAAGAAACGGAGATGAAAAACTCCAAGTATTTTGAGAGTTATGATAGAAATAGTTAGACTCGCGCTTTGGTTTATCAATTTACTGACCTACCTCCGATTGATTGACCATAACTCTCTCAATTTAACTCTTAACTCATTGAAATTAGTTTCATTTCGAAGGAATCGAACTTTAGTTTAAAACGAAAGAAACGAAGATGAAAAACTCCAAGTATTTTGAGAGTTATGATGGAAATAGTTAGACTCGCGCTTTAGTTTAGCAATTTACTGACCTACCTCCGATTGATTGAACATAACTCTCTCAATTTAACTCGTAATTCATTTAAATTAGTTTCATTTCGAAGGAATCGAAGTGTAGTTTAAAACGAAAGAAACGGAGATGAAAAACTCCAAGTATTTTGAGAGTTATGATAGAAATAGTTAGACTCGCGCTTTGGTTTAGCAATTTACTGACCTCCCTCCGATTGATTGACCATAAATCACTCAATTTAACTCGTAATTCATTGAAATTAGTTTTATTTCGAAGGAATCGACGTGTAGTTTAAAACGAAAGAAACGGAGATGAAAAACTCCAAGTATTTTGAGAGTTATGATGGAAATAGTTAGACTCGCGCTTTGGTTTAGCAATTTACTGACGTACCTACGATTGATTGACCATAACTCTCTCAATTTAACTCTTAATTCATTGAAATTAGTTTCATTTCGAAGGAATCGAAGTGTAGTTTAAAACGAAAGAAACGGAGATGAAAAACTCCAAGTATTTTGAGAGTTATGATGGAAATAGTTAGACTCGCGCTTTGATTTAGCAATTTACTGACCTACATCCGATTGATTGACCATCACTCTCTCAATTTAACTCTTAAGTCATTGAAATTAGTTTCATTTCGAAGGAATCGAAGTGCAGTTTAAAACGAAAGAAACGGAGATGAAAAACTCCAAGTATTTTGAGATTTATGATGGAAATAGTTAGACTCGCGCTTTGGTTTAGCAATTTACTGACTTACCTCCGATTGATTGACCATAACTCTCTATATTTAACTCGTAATTCATTTAAATTAGTTTCATTTCGAAGGAATCGAAGTGTAGTTTAAAACGAAAGAAACGGAGATGAAATACTCCAAGTATTTTGAGAGTTATGATGGAAATAGTTAGACTCGCGCTTTGTTTTAGCAATTTACTGACCTACCTCCGATTGATTGACCATAACTCTCTCAATTTAAGTCGTAATTCATTTAAATTAGTTTTATTTCGAAGGAATCGAAGTGTAGTTTAAAACGAAAGAAACGGAGATGAAAAACTCCAAGTATTTTGAGAGTTATGATGGAAATAGTTAGACTCGCGCTTTGGTTTAGCAATTTACTGACCTCCCTCCGATTCATTGACCATAACTCACTCAATTTAACTCGTAATTCATTGTAATTAGTTTCATTTCTAAGGAATCGAAGTGTATCTTAAAACGAAAGAAACGGAGATGAAAAACTCCAAGTATTTTGAGAGTTATGATGGAAATAGTTAGACTCGCGCTTTGGTTTAGCAATTTACTGATCTACGTACGATTGATTGACCATAACTCTTTCAATTTAACTCTTAACTCATTGAAATTAGTTTCATTTCGAAGGAATCGAAGTGTAGTTTAAAACGAAAGAAACGGAGATGAAAAACTCCAAGTATTTTGAGAGTTATGATGGAAATAGTTAGACTCGTGCTTTGGTTTAGCAATTTACTGACCTACCTCCGATTGATTGACCATAACTCTCTCAATTTAACTCATAATTCATTTAAATTAGTTTGATTTCGAAGGAATCGAAGTGTAGTTTAAAACGAAAGAAACGGAGATGAAAAACTCCAAGTATTTTGAGAGTTATGATGGAAATAGTTAGAGTCGCGCTTTGGTTTAGCAATTTACAGACCTACCTCCGCTTGATTGACCATAACTCTCTCAATTTAACTCTTAACTCTTTGAAATTAGTTTCATTTCGAAGGAATCAAAGTGTAGTTTAAAACGAAAGAAACGGAGATGAAAAACTCCAAGTATTTTGAGAGTTATGATGGAAATAGTTAGACTCGCGCTTTGGTTTAGCAATTTACTGACCTACCTCCGATTGATTGACCATAACTCTCTCAATTTAAGTTGTAATTCATTTAAATTAGTTTCATTTCGAAGGAATCGAAGTGTAGTTTAAAACGAAAGAAACGGATATGAAAAACTCCAAGTATTTTGAGAGTTATGATGGAAATAGTTAGACTCGCGCTTTGGTTTAGCAATTTACTGACCTCCCTCCGATTGATTGACCATAACTCACTCAATTTAACTCGTAATTCATTGCAATTAGTTTCATTTCTAAGGAATCGAAGTGTATCTTAAAACGAAAGAAACGGAGATGAAAAACTACAAGTATTTTGAGAGTTATGATGGAAATAGTTAGACTCGCGCTTTGGTTTAGCAATTTACTGATCTACCTCCGATTGATTGACCATAACTCTCTCAATTTAACTCTTAACTCATTGAAATTAGTTTCATTTCGAAGGAATCGAAGTGTAGTTTAAAACGAAAGAAACGGAGATGAAAAACTCCAAGTATTTTGAGAGTTATGATGGAAATAGTTAGACTCGCGCTTTGGTTTAGCAATTTACAGACCTACCTCCGCTTGATTGACCATAACTCTCTCAATTTAACTCTTAACTCTTTGAAATTAGTTTCATTTCGAAGGAATCGAAGTGTAGTTTAAAACGAAAGAAACGGAGATGAAAAACTCCAAGTATTTTGAGAGTTATGATGGAAATAGTTAGACTCGCGCTTTGGTTTAGCAATTTACTGACCTACCTCCGATTGATTGACCATAACTCTCTCAATTTAAGTCGTAATTCATTTAAATTAGTTTCATTTCGAAGGAATCGAAGTGTAGTTTAAAACGAAAGAAACGGAGATGAAAAACTCCAAGTATTTTGAGAGTTATGATGGAAATAGTTAGACTCGCGCTTTGGTTTAGCAATTTACTGACCTACCTCCGATTGATTGACCATAACTCACTCAATTTTACTTGTAATTGATTGAAATTAGTTTCATTTCGAAGGACTCGAAGTGTAGTTTAAAACGAAAGAAACGGAGATGAAATACTCCAAGTATTTTGAGAGTTATGATGGAAATAGTTAGACTCGCGCTTTGTTTTAGCAATTTACTGACCTACCTCCGATTGATTGACCATAACTCTCTCAATTTAAGTCGTAATTCATTTAAATTAGTTTCATTTCGAAGGAATCGAAGTGTAGTTTAAAACGAAAGAAACGGAGATGAAAAACTCCAAGTATTTTGAGAGTTATGATGGAAATAGTTAGACTCGCGCTTTGGTTTAGCAATTTACTGACCTACCTCCGATTGATTGACCATAACTCTCTAAATTTAACTCGTAATTCATTTAAATTAGTTTCATTTCGAAGGAATCGAAGTGTAGTTTAAAACGAAAGAAACGGAGATGAAAAACTCCAAGTATTTTGAGAGTTATGATGGAAATAGTTAGACTCGCGCTTTGGTTTAGCAATTTACTGACCTCCCTCCGATTGATATATCATAAATCACTCAATTTAACTCGTAATTCATTGAAATTAGTTTCATTTCGAAAGAATCGAAGTGTAGTTTAAAACGAAAGAAACGGAGATGAAAAACTCCAAGTATTTTGAGAGTTATGATAGAAATAGTTAGAGTCGCGCTTTGGTTTATCAATTTACTGACCTACCTCCGATTGATTGACCATAACTCTCTCAATTTAACTCTTAACTCATTGAAATTAGTTTCATTTCGAAGGAATCGAACTTTAGTTTAAAACGAAAGAAACGAAGATGAAAAACTCCAAGTATTTTGAGAGTTATGATGGAAATAGTTAGACTCGCGCTTTGGTTTAGCAATTTACTGACCTACCTCCGATTGATTGACCATAACTCACTCAATTTTACTTGTAATTGATTGAAATTAGTTTCATTTCGAAGGACTCGAAGTGTAGTTTAAAATGAAAGAAACGGAGATGAAAAACTCCAAGTATTTTGAGAGTTATGATGGAAATAGTTAGACTCGCGCTTTGGTTTAGCAATTTACTGACCTCCCTCCGATTGATATATCATAAATCACTCAATTTAACTCGTAATTCATTGAAATTAGTTTCATTTCGAAAGAATCGAAGTGTAGTTTAAAACGAAAGAAACGGAGATGAAAAACTCCAAGTATTTTGAGAGTTATGATAGAAATAGTTAGACTCGCGCTTTGGTTTATCAATTTACTGACCTACCTCCGATTGATTGACCATAACTCTCTCAATTTAACTCTTAACTCATTGAAATTAGTTTCATTTCGAAGGAATCGAACTTTAGTTTAAAACGAAAGAAACAAAGATGAAAAACTCCAAGTATTTTGAGAGTTATGATGGAAATAGTTAGACTCGCGCTTTAGTTTAGCAATTTACTGACCTACCTCCGATTGATTGAACATAACTCTCTCAATTTAACTCGTAATTCATTTAAATTAGTTTCATTTCGAAGGAATCGAAGTGTAGTTTAAAACGAAAGAAACGGAGATGAAAAACTCCAAGTATTTTGAGAGTTATGATAGAAATAGTTAGACTCGCGCTTTGGTTTAGCAATTTACTGACCTACATCCGATTGATTGACCATCACTCTCTCAATTTAACTCTTAAGTCATTGAAATTAGTTTCATTTCGAAGGAATCGAAGTGCAGTTTAAAACGAAAGAAACGGAGATGAAAAACTCCAAGTATTTTGAGATTTATGATGGAAATAGTTAGACTCGCGCTTTGGTTTAGCAATTTACTGACTTACCTCCGATTGATTGACCATAACTCTCTATATTTAACTCGTAATTCATTTAAATTAGTTTCATTTCGAAGGAATCGAAGTGTAGTTTAAAACGAAAGAAACGGAGATGAAATACTCCAAGTATTTTGAGAGTTATGATGGAAATAGTTAGACTCGCGCTTTGTTTTAGCAATTTACTGACCTACCTCCGATTGATTGACCATAACTCTCTCAATTTAAGTCGTAATTCATTTAAATTAGTTTCATTTCGAAGGAATCGAAGTGTAGTTTAAAACGAAAGAAACGGAGATGAAAAACTCCAAGTATTTTGAGAGTTATGATGGAAATAGTTAGACTCGCACTTTGGTTTAGCAATTTACTGACCTACCTCCGATTGATTGACCATAACTCTCTCAATTTAACTCTTAATTCATTGAAATTAGTTTCATTTCGAAGGAATCGAAGTGTAGTTTAAAACGAAAGAAACGGAGATGAAAAATTCCAAGTATTTTGAGAGTTATGATAGAAATAGTTAGAATCGCGCTTTGTTTAGCAATTTACTGACCTACCTTCGATTAATTGACCATAACTCTCTCAATTTAACTCTTAACTCATTGAAATTAGTTTCATTTCGAAGTAATCGAAGTGTAGTTTAAAACGAAAGAAACGGAGATGAAAAACTCCAAGTATTTTGAGAGTTATGATGGAAATAGTTAGACTCGCGCTTTAGTTTAGCAATTTACTGACCTACCTCCGATTGATTGACCATAACTCTCTAAATTTAACTCGTAATTCATTTAAATTAGTTTCATTTCGAAGGAATCGAAGTGTAGTTTAAAACGAAAGAAACGGAGATGAAAAACTCCAAGTATTTTGAGAGTTATGATGGAAATAGTTAGACTCGCGCTTTGGTTTAGCAATTTACTGACCTCCCTCCGATTGATATATCATAAATCACTCAATTTAACTCGTAATTCATTGAAATTAGTTTCATTTCGAAAGAATCGAAGTGTAGTTTAAAACGAAAGAAACGGAGATGAAAAACTCCAAGTATTTTGAGAGTTATGATAGAAATAGTTAGACTCGCGCTTTGGTTTATCAATTTACTGACCTACCTCCGATTGATTGACCATAACTCTCTCAATTTAACTCTTAACTCATTGAAATTAGTTTCATTTCGAAGGAATCGAACTTTAGTTTAAAACGAAAGAAACGAAGATGAAAAACTCCAAGTATTTTGAGAGTTATGATGGAAATAGTTAGACTCGCGCTTTAGTTTAGCAATTTACTGACCTACCTCCGATTGATTGAACATAACTCTCTCAATTTAACTCGTAATTCATTTAAATTAGTTTCATTTCGAAGGAATCGAAGTGTAGTTTAAAACGAAAGAAACGGAGATGAAAAACTCCAAGTATTTTGAGAGTTATGATAGAAATAGTTAGACTCGCGCTTTGGTTTAGCAATTTACTGACCTCCCTCCGATTGATTGACCATAAATCACTCAATTTAACTCGTAATTCATTGAAATTAGTTTTATTTCGAAGGAATCGACGTGTAGTTTAAAACGAAAGAAACGGAGATGAAAAACTCCAAGTATTTTGAGAGTTATGATGGAAATAGTTAGACTCGTGCTTTGGTTTAGCAATTTACTGACCTACCTCCGATTGATTGACCATAACTCACTCAATTTTACTTGTAATTGATTGAAATTAGTTTCATTTCGAAGGACTCGAAGTGTAGTTTAAAATGAAAGAAACGGAGATGAAAAACTCCAAGTATTTTGAGAGTTATGATGGAAATAGTTAGACTCGGGCTTTGGTTTAGCAATTTACTGACCTACCTCCGATTGATTGACCATAACTCACTCAATTTAACTCGTAATTCATTGAAATTAGTTTCATTTCGAAGGAATCGAAGTGTAGTTTAAAACGAAAGAAACGGAGATGAAAAACTCCAACTATTTTGAGAGTTATAATGGAAATAGTTAGACTCGCGCTTTGGTTTAGCAATTTACTGACCTACATCCGATTGATTGACCATAACTCTCTCAATTTAACTCTTAAGTCATTGAAATTAGTTTCATTTCGAAGGAATCGAAGTGTAGTTTAAAACGAAAGAAACGGAGATGAAAAACTCCAAGTATTTTGAGAGTTATGATGGAAATAGTTAGACTCGCGCTTTGGTTTAGCAATTTACTAACCTACCTCCGATTGATTGACCATAACTCTCTCAATTTAACTCTTAACTCATTGAAATTAGTTTCATTTCGAAGGAATCGAAGTGTAGTTTAAAACGAAAGAAACGGAGATGAAAAACTCCAAGTATTTTGAGAGTTATGATGGAAATAGTTAGACTCGCACTTTGGTTTAGCAATTTACTGACCTACCTCCGATTGATTGACCATAACTCTCTCAATTTAACTCTTAATTCATTGAAATTAGTTTCATTTCGAAGGAATCGAAGTGTAGTTTAAAACGAAAGAAACGGAGATGAAAAATTCCAAGTATTTTGAGAGTTATGATAGAAATAGTTAGAATCGCGCTTTGTTTAGCAATTTACTGACCTACCTTCGATTAATTGACCATAACTCTCTCAATTTAACTCTTAACTCATTGAAATTAGTTTCATTTAGAAGTAATCGAAGTGTAGTTTAAAACGAAAGAAACGGAGATGAAAAACTCCAAGTATTTTGAGAGTTATGATGGAAATAGTTAGACTCGCGCTTTAGTTTAGCAATTTACTGACCTACCTCCGATTGATTGACCATAACTCTCTAAATTTAACTCGTAATTCATTTAAATTAGTTTCATTTTGAAGGAATCGAAGTGTAGTTTAAAACGAAAGAAACGGAGATGAAAAACTCCAAGTATTTTGAGAGTTATGATGGAAATAGTTAGACTCGCGCTTTGGTTTAGCAATTTACTGACCTCCCTCCGATTGATATATCATAAATCACTCAATTTAACTCGTAATTCATTGAAATTAGTTTCATTTCGAAAGAATCGAAGTGTAGTTTAAAACGAAAGAAACGGAGATGAAAAACTCCAAGTATTTTGAGAGTTATGATAGAAATAGTTAGACTCGCGCTTTGGTTTATCAATTTACTGACCTACCTCCGATTGATTGACCATAACTCTCTCAATTTAACTCTTAACTCATTGAAATTAGTTTTATTTCGAAGGAATCGAACTTTAGTTTAAAACGAAAGAAACGAAGATGAAAAACTCCAAGTATTTTGAGAGTTATGATGGAAATAGTTAGACTCGCGCTTTAGTTTAGCAATTTACTGACCTACCTCCGATTGATTGAACATAACTCTCTCAATTTAACTCGTAATTCATTTAAATTAGTTTCATTTCGAAGGAATCGAAGTGTAGTTTAAAACGAAAGAAACGGAGATGAAAAACTCCAAGTATTTTGAGAGTTATGATAGAAATAGTTAGACTCGCGCTTTGGTTTAGCAATTTACTGACCTCCCTCCGATTGATTGACCATAAATCACTCAATTTAACTCGTAATTCATTGAAATTAGTTTTATTTCGAAGGAATCGACGTGTAGTTTAAAACGAAAGAAACGGAGATGAAAAACTCCAAGTATTTTGAGAGTTATGATGGAAATAGTTAGACTCGTGCTTTGGTTTAGCAATTTACTGACCTACCTCCGATTGATTGACCATAACTCACTCAATTTTACTTGTAATTGATTGAAATTAGTTTCATTTCGAAGGACTCGAAGTGTAGTTTAAAATGAAAGAAACGGAGATGAAAAACTCCAAGTATTTTGAGAGTTATGATGGAAATAGTTAGACTCGGGCTTTGGTTTAGCAATTTACTGACCTACCTCCGATTGATTGACCATAACTCACTCAATTTAACTCGTAATTCATTGAAATTAGTTTCATTTCGAAGGAATCGAAGTGTAGTTTAAAACGAAAGAAACGGAGATGAAAAACTCCAACTATTTTGAGAGTTATAATGGAAATAGTTAGACTCGCGCTTTGGTTTAGCAATTTACTGACCTACATCCGATTGATTGACCATAACTCTCTCAATTTAACTCTTAAGTCATTGAAATTAGTTTCATTTCGAAGGAATCGAAGTGTAGTTTAAAACGAAAGAAACGGAGATGAAAAACTCCAAGTATTTTGAGAGTTATGATGGAAATAGTTAGACTCGCGCTTTGGTTTAGCAATTTACTGACCTACCTCCGATTGATTGACCATAACTCTCTCAATTTAACTCGTAATTCATTTAAATTAGTTTCATTTCGAAGGAATCGAAGTGTAGTTTAAAACGAAAGAAACGGAGATGAAATACTCCAAGTATTTTGAGAGTTATGATGGAAATAGTTAGACTCGCGCTTTGTTTTAGCAATTTACTGACCTACCTCCGATTGATTGACCATAACTCTCTCAATTTAACTCTTAATTCATTGAAATTAGTTTCATTTCGAAGGAATCGAAGTGTAGTTTAAAACGAAAGAAACGGAGATGAAAAACTCCAAGTATTTTGAGAGTTATGATGGAAATAGTTAGACTCGGGCTTTGGTTTAGCAATTTACTGACCTACCTCCGATTGATTGAACATAACTCACTCAATTTAACTCGTAATTCATTGAAATTAGTTTCATTTCGAAGGAATCGAAGTGTAGTTTAAAACCAAAGAAATGGAGATGAAAAACTCCAAGTATTTTGAGAGTTATGATGGAAATAGTTAGACTCGCGCTTTGGTTTAGCAATTTACTGACCTACCTCCGATTGATTGACCATAACTCTCTCAATTTAACTCTTAAGTCATTGAAATTAGTTTCATTTCGAAGGAATCGAAGTGTAGTTTAAAACGAAAGAAACCGAGATGAAAAACTCCAAGTATTTTGAGAGTTATGATGGAAATAGTTAGACTCGCGCTTTGGTTTAGCAATTTACTGACCTACCTCCGATTGATTGACCATAACTCTCTCAATTTAACTCGTAATTCATTTAAATTAGTTTGATTTCAAAGGAATCGAAGTGTAGTTTAAAACGAAAGAAACGGAGATGAAAAACTCCAAGTATTTTGAGAGTTATGATGGAAATAGTTAGACTCGCGCTTTGGTTTAGCAATTTACAGACCTACCTCCGCTTGATTGACCATAACTCTCTCAATTTAACTCTTAACTCTTTGAAATTAGTTTCATTTCGAAGGAATCGAAGTGTAGTTTAAAACGAAAGAAACGGAGATGAAAAACTCCAAGTATTTTGAGAGTTATGATGGAAATAGTTAGACTCGCGCTTTGGTTTAGCAATTTACTGACCTACCTCCGATTGATTGACCATAACTCTCTCAATTTAAGTCGTAATTCATTTAAATTAGTTTCATTTCGAAGGAATCGAAGTGTAGTTTAAAACGAAAGAAACGGAGATGAAAAACTCCAAGTATTTTGAGAGTTATGATGGAAATAGTTAGACTCGCGCTTTGGTTTAGCAATTTACTGACCTACCTCCGATTGATATATCATAAATCACTCAATTTAACTCGTAATTCATTGAAATTAGTTTCATTTCGAAAGAATCGAAGTGTAGTTTAAAACGAAAGAAACGGAGATGAAAAACTCCAAGTATTTTGAGAGTTATGATAGAAATAGTTAGACTCGCGCTTTGGTTTAGCAATTTACTGACCTACCTCCGATTGATTGACCATAACTCTCTCAATTTAACTCTTAACTCATTGAAATTAGTTTCATTTCGAAGGAATCGAAGTGTAGTTTAAAACGAAAGAAACGGAGATGAAAAACTCCAAGTATTTTGAGAGTTATAATGGAAATAGTTAGACTCGCGCTTTGGTTTAGCAATTTACTGACCTCCCTCCGATTGATATATCATAAATCACTCAATTTAACTCGTAATTCATTGAAATTAGTTTCATTTCGAAAGAATCGAAGTGTAGTTTAAAACGAAAGAAACGGAGATGAAAAACTCCAAGTATTTTGAGAGTTATGATAGAAATAGTTAGACTCGCGCTTTGGTTTATCAATTTACTGACCTACCTCCGATTGATTGACCATAACTCTCTCAATTTAACTCTTAACTCATTGAAATTAGTTTCATTTCGAAGGAATCGAACTTTAGTTTAAAACGAAAGAAACGAAGATGAAAAACTCCAAGTATTTTGAGAGTTATGATGGAAATAGTTAGACTCGCGCTTTAGTTTAGCAATTTACTGACCTACCTCCGATTGATTGAACATAACTCTCTCAATTTAACTCGTAATTCATTTAAATTAGTTTCATTTCGAAGGAATCGAAGTGTAGTTTAAAACGAAAGAAACGGAGATGAAAAACTCCAAGTATTTTGAGAGTTATGATGGAAATAGTTAGACTCGCGCTTTGGTTTAGCAATTTACAGAACTACCTCCGCTTGATTGACCATAACTCTCTCAATTTAACTCTTAACTCTTTGAAATTAGTTTCATTTCGAAGGAATCGAAGTGTAGTTTAAAACGAAAGAAACGGAGATTAAAAACTCCAAGTATTTTGAGAGTTATGATGGAAATAGTTAGACTCGCGCTTTGGTTTAGCAATTTACTGACCTCCCTCCGATTGATTGACCATAACTCACTCAATTTAACTCGTAATTCATTGTAATTAGTTTCATTTCTAAGGAATCGAAGTGTATCTTAAAACGAAAGAAACGGAGATGAAAAACTCCAAGTATTTTGAGAGTTATGATGGAAATAGTTAGACTCGCGCTTTGGTTTAGCAATTTACTGACCTCCCTCCGATTCATTGACCATAACTCACTCAATTTAACTCGTAATTCATTGTAATTAGTTTCATTTCTAAGGAATCGAAGTGTATCTTAAAACGAAAGAAACGGAGATGAAAAACTCCAAGTATTTTGAGAGTTATGATGGAAATAGTTAGACTCGCGCTTTGGTTTAGCAATTTACTGATCTACGTACGATTGATTGACCATAACTCTTTCAATTTAACTCTTAACTCATTGAAATTAGTTTCATTTCGAAGGAATCGAAGTGTAGTTTAAAACGAAAGAAACGGAGATGAAAAACTCCAAGTATTTTGAGAGTTATGATGGAAATAGTTAGACTCGCGCTTTGGTTTAGCAATTTACTGACCTACCTCCGATTGATTGACCCTAACTCTCTCAATTTAACTCTTAACTCATTGAAATTAGTTTCATTTCGAAGGAATCGAAGTGTAGTTTAAAACGAAAGAAACGGAGATGAAAAACTCCAAGTATTTTGAGAGTTATGATGGAAATAGTTAGACTCGCACTTTGGTTTAGCAATTTACTGACCTACCTCCGATTGATTGACCATAACTCTCTCAATTTAACTCTTAATTCATTGAAATTAGTTTCATTTCGAAGGAATCGAAGTGTAGTTTAAAACGAAAGAAACGGAGATGAAAAATTCCAAGTATTTTGAGAGTTATGATAGAAATAGTTAGAATCGCGCTTTGTTTAGCAATTTACTGACCTACCTTCGATTAATTGACCATAACTCTCTCAATTTAACTCTTAACTCATTGAAATTAGTTTCATTTCGAAGTAATCGAAGTGTAGTTTAAAACGAAAGAAACGGAGATGAAAAACTCCAAGTATTTTGAGAGTTATGATGGAAATAGTTAGACTCGCGCTTTAGTTTAGCAATTTACTGACCTACCTCCGATTGATTGACCATAACTCTCTAAATTTAACTCGTAATTCATTTAAATTAGTTTCATTTCGAAGGAATCGAAGTGTAGTTTAAAACGAAAGAAACGGAGATGAAAAACTCCAAGTATTTTGAGAGTTATGATGGAAATAGTTAGACTCGCGCTTTGGTTTAGCAATTTACTGACCTCCCTCCGATTGATATATCATAAATCACTCAATTTAACTCGTAATTCATTGAAATTAGTTTCATTTCGAAAGAATCGAAGTGTAGTTTAAAACGAAAGAAACGGAGATGAAAAACTCCAAGTATTTTGAGAGTTATGATAGAAATAGTTAGACTCGCGCTTTGGTTTATCAATTTACTGACCTACCTCCGATTGATTGACCATAACTCTCTCAATTTAACTCTTAACTCATTGAAATTAGTTTCATTTCGAAGGAATCGAACTTTAGTTTAAAACGAAAGAAACGAAGATGAAAAACTCCAAGTATTTTGAGAGTTATGATGGAAATAGTTAGACTCGCGCTTTAGTTTAGCAATTTACTGACCTACCTCCGATTGATTGAACATAACTCTCTCAATTTAACTCGTAATTCATTTAAATTAGTTTCATTTCGAAGGAATCGAAGTGTAGTTTAAAACGAAAGAAACGGAGATGAAAAACTACAAGTATTTTGAGAGTTATGATGGAAATAGTTAGACTCGCGCTTTGGTTTAGCAATTTACTGATCTACCTCCGATTGATTGACCATAACTCTCTCAATTTAACTCTTAACTCATTGAAATTAGTTTCATTTCGAAGGAATCGAAGTGTAGTTTAAAACGAAAGAAACGGAGATGAAAAACTCCAAGTATTTTGAGAGTTATGATGGAAATAGTTAGACTCGCGCTTTGGTTTAGCAATTTACAGACCTACCTCCGCTTGATTGACCATAACTCTCTCAATTTAACTCTTAACTCTTTGAAATTAGTTTCATTTCGAAGGAATCGAAGTGTAGTTTAAAACGAAAGAAACGGAGATGAAAAACTCCAAGTATTTTGAGAGTTATGATGGAAATAGTTAGACTCGCGCTTTGGTTTAGCAATTTACTGACCTACCTCCGATTGATTGACCATAACTCTCTCAATTTAAGTCGTAATTCATTTAAATTAGTTTCATTTCGAAGGAATCGAAGTGTAGTTTAAAACGAAAGAAACGGAGATGAAAAACTCCAAGTATTTTGAGAGTTATGATGGAAATAGTTAGACTCGCGCTTTGGTTTAGCAATTTACTGACCTCCCTCCGATTGATTGACCATAACTCACTCAATTTAACTCGTAATTCATTGCAATTAGTTTCATTTCTAAGGAATCGAAGTGTATCTTAAAACGAAAGAAACGGAGATGAAAAACTACAAGTATTTTGAGAGTTATGATGGAAATAGTTAGACTCGCGCTTTGGTTTAGCAATTTACTGATCTACCTCCGATTGATTGACCATAACTCTCTCAATTTAACTCTTAACTCATTGAAATTAGTTTCATTTCGAAGGAATCGAAGTGTAGTTTAAAACGAAAGAAACGGAGATGAAAAACTCCAAGTATTTTGAGAGTTATGATGGAAATAGTTAGACTCGCGCTTTGGTTTAGCAATTTACAGACCTACCTCCGCTTGATTGACCATAACTCTCTCAATTTAACTCTTAACTCTTTGAAATTAGTTTCATTTCGAAGGAATCGAAGTGTAGTTTAAAACGAAAGAAACGGAGATGAAAAACTCCAAGTATTTTGAGAGTTATGATGGAAATAGTTAGACTCGCGCTTTGGTTTAGCAATTTACTGACCTACCTCCGATTGATTGACCATAACTCTCTCAATTTAAGTCGTAATTCATTTAAATTAGTTTCATTTCGAAGGAATCGAAGTGTAGTTTAAAACGAAAGAAACGGAGATGAAAAACTCCAAGTATTTTGAGAGTTATGATGGAAATAGTTAGACTCGCGCTTTGGTTTAGCAATTTACTGACCTCCCTCCGATTGATTGACCATAACTCACTCAATTTAACTCGTAATTCATTGCAATTAGTTTCATTTCTAAGGAATCGAAGTGTATCTTAAAACGAAAGAAACGGAGATGAAAAACTACAAGTATTTTGAGAGTTATGATGGAAATAGTTAGACTCGCGCTTTGGTTTAGCAATTTACTGATCTACCTCCGATTGATTGACCATAACTCTCTCAATTTAACTCTTAACTCATTGAAATTAGTTTCATTTCGAAGGAATCGAAGTGTAGTTTAAAACGAAAGAAACGGAGATGAAAAACTCCAAGTATTTTGAGAGTTATGATGGAAATAGTTAGACTCGCGCTTTGGTTTAGCAATTTACTGACCTACCTCCGATTGATTGACCATAACTCACTCAATTTTACTTGTAATTGATTGAAATTAGTTTCATTTCGAAGGACTCGAAGTGTAGTTTAAAACGAAAGAAACGGAGATGAAAAACTCTAAGTATTTTGAGAGTTATGATGGAAATAGTTAGACTCGCACTTTGGTTTAGCAATTTACTGACCTACCTCCGATTGATTGACCATAACTCTCTCAATTTAACTCTTAATTCATTGAAATTAGTTTCATTTCGAAGGAATCGAAGTGTAGTTTAAAACGAAAGAAACGGAGATGAAAAATTCCAAGTATTTTGAGAGTTATGATAGAAATATTTAGAATCGCGCTTTGTTTAGCAATTTACTGACCAACCTTCGATTAATTGACCATAACTCTCTCAATTTAACTCTTAACTCATTGAAATTAGTTTCATTTCGAAGTAATCGAAGTGTAGTTTAAAACGAAAGAAACGGAGATGAAAAACTCCAAGTATTTTGAGAGTTATGATGGAAATAGTTAGACTCGCGCTTTAGTTTAGCAATTTACTGACCTACCTCCGATTGATTGACCATAACTCTCTAAATTTAACTCGTAATTCATTTAAATTAGTTTCATTTCGAAGGAATCGAAGTGTAGTTTAAAACGAATGAAACGGAGATGAAAAACTCCAAGTATTTTGAGAGTTATGATGGAAATAGTTAGACTCGCGCTTTGGTTTAGCAATTTACTGACCTCCCTCCGATTGATATATCATAAATCACTCAATTTAACTCGTAATTCATTGAAATTAGTTTCATTTCGAAAAAATCGAAGTGTAGTTTAAAACGAAAGAAACGGAGATGAAAAACTCCAAGTATTTTGAGAGTTATGATAGAAATAGTTAGACTCGCGCTTTGGTTTATCAATTTACTGACCTACCTCCTATTGATTGACCATAACTCTCTCAATTTAACTCTTAACTCATTGAAATTAGTTTCATTTCGAAGGAATCGAACTTTAGTTTAAAACGAAAGAAACGAAGATGAAAAACTCCAAGTATTTTGAGAGTTATGATGGAAATAGTTAGACTCGCGCTTTAGTTTAGCAATTTACTGACCTACCTCCGATTGATTGAACATAACTCTCTCAATTTAACTCGTAATTCATTTAAATTAGTTTCATTTCGAAGGAATCGAAGTGTAGTTTAAAACGAAAGAAACGGAGATGAAAAACTCCAAGTATTTTGAGAGTTATGATAGAAATAGTTAGACTCGCGCTTTGGTTTAGCAATTTACTGACCTCCCTCCGATTGATTGACCATAAATCACTCAATTTAACTCGTAATTCATTGAAATTAGTTTTATTTCGAAGGAATCGACGTGTAGTTTAAAACGAAAGAAACGGAGATGAAAAACTCCAAGTATTTTGAGAGTTATGATGGAAATAGTTAGACTCGCGCTTTGGTTTAGCAATTTACTGACGTACCTACGATTGATTGACCATAACTCTCTCAATTTAACTCTTAATTCATTGAAATTAGTTTCATTTCGAAGGAATCGAAGTGTAGTTTAAAACGAAAGAAACGGAGATGAAAAACTCCAAGTATTTTGAGAGTTATGATGGAAATAGTTAGACTCGCGCTTTGATTTAGCAATTTACTGACCTACATCCGATTGATTGACCATCACTCTCTCAATTTAACTCTTAAGTCATTGAAATTAGTTTCATTTCGAAGGAATCGAAGTGCAGTTTAAAACGAAAGAAACGGAGATGAAAAACTCCAAGTATTTTGAGATTTATGATGGAAATAGTTAGACTCGCGCTTTGGTTTAGCAATTTACTGACTTACCTCCGATTGATTGACCATAACTCTCTATATTTAACTCGTAATTCATTTAAATTAGTTTCATTTCGAAGGAATCGAAGTGTAGTTTAAAACGAAAGAAACGGAGATGAAATACTCCAAGTATTTTGAGAGTTATGATGGAAATAGTTAGACTCGCGCTTTGTTTTAGCAATTTACTGACCTACCTCCGATTGATTGACCATAACTCTCTCAATTTAAGTCGTAATTCATTTAAATTAGTTTCATTTCGAAGGAATCGAAGTGTAGTTTAAAACGAAAGAAACGGAGATGAAAAACTCCAAGTATTTTGAGAGTTATGATGGAAATAGTTAGACTCGCGCTTTGGTTTAGCAATTTACTGACCTCCCTCCGATTCATTGACCATAACTCACTCAATTTAACTCGTAATTCATTGTAATTAGTTTCATTTCTAAGGAATCGAAGTGTATCTTAAAACGAAAGAAACGGAGATGAAAAACTCCAAGTATTTTGAGAGTTATGATGGAAATAGTTAGACTCGCGCTTTGGTTTAGCAATTTACTGATCTACGTACGATTGATTGACCATAACTCTTTCAATTTAACTCTTAACTCATTGAAATTAGTTTCATTTCGAAGGAATCGAAGTGTAGTTTAAAACGAAAGAAACGGAGATGAAAAACTCCAAGTATTTTGAGAGTTATGATGGAAATAGTTAGACTCGTGCTTTGGTTTAGCAATTTACTGACCTACCTCCGATTGATTGACCATAACTCTCTCAATTTAACTCATAATTCATTTAAATTAGTTTGATTTCGAAGGAATCGAAGTGTAGTTTAAAACGAAAGAAACGGAGATGAAAAACTCCAAGTATTTTGAGAGTTATGATGGAAATAGTTAGAGTCGCGCTTTGGTTTAGCAATTTACAGACCTACCTCCGCTTGATTGACCATAACTCTCTCAATTTAACTCTTAACTCTTTGAAATTAGTTTCATTTCGAAGGAATCAAAGTGTAGTTTAAAACGAAAGAAACGGAGATGAAAAACTCCAAGTATTTTGAGAGTTATGATGGAAATAGTTAGACTCGCGCTTTGGTTTAGCAATTTACTGACCTACCTCCGATTGATTGACCATAACTCTCTCAATTTAAGTCGTAATTCATTTAAATTAGTTTCATTTCGAAGGAATCGAAGTGTAGTTTAAAACGAAAGAAACGGATATGAAAAACTCCAAGTATTTTGAGAGTTAGGATGGAAATAGTTAGACTCGCGCTTTGGTTTAGCAATTTACTGACCTCCCTCCGATTGATTGACCATAACTCACTCAATTTAACTCGTAATTCATTGCAATTAGTTTCATTTCTAAGGAATCGAAGTGTATCTTAAAACGAAAGAAACGGAGATGAAAAACTACAAGTATTTTGAGAGTTATGATGGAAATAGTTAGACTCGCGCTTTGGTTTAGCAATTTACTGATCTACCTCCGATTGATTGACCATAACTCTCTCAATTTAACTCTTAACTCATTGAAATTAGTTTCATTTCGAAGGAATCGAAGTGTAGTTTAAAACGAAAGAAACGGAGATGAAAAACTCCAAGTATTTTGAGAGTTATGATGGAAATAGTTAGACTCGCGCTTTGGTTTAGCAATTTACAGACCTACCTCCGCTTGATTGACCATAACTCTCTCAATTTAACTCTTAACTCTTTGAAATTAGTTTCATTTCGAAGGAATCGAAGTGTAGTTTAAAACGAAAGAAACGGAGATGAAAAACTCCAAGTATTTTGAGAGTTATGATGGAAATAGTTAGACTCGCGCTTTGGTTTAGCAATTTACTGACCTACCTCCGATTGATTGACCATAACTCTCTCAATTTAAGTCGTAATTCATTTAAATTAGTTTCATTTCGAAGGAATCGAAGTGTAGTTTAAAACGAAAGAAACGGAGATGAAAAACTCCAAGTATTTTGAGAGTTATGATGGAAATAGTTAGACTCGCGCTTTGGTTTAGCAATTTACTGACCTACCTCCGATTGATTGACCATAACTCACTCAATTTTACTTGTAATTGATTGAAATTAGTTTCATTTCGAAGGACTCGAAGTGTAGTTTAAAACGAAAGAAACGGAGATGAAAAACTCTAAGTATTTTGAGAGTTATGATGGAAATAGTTAGACTCGCACTTTGGTTTAGCAATTTACTGACCTACCTCCGATTGATTGACCATAACTCTCTCAATTTAACTCTTAATTCATTGAAATTAGTTTCATTTCGAAGGAATCGAAGTGTAGTTTAAAACGAAAGAAACGGAGATGAAAAATTCCAAGTATTTTGAGAGTTATGATAGAAATATTTAGAATCGCGCTTTGTTTAGCAATTTACTGACCAACCTTCGATTAATTGACCATAACTCTCTCAATTTAACTCTTAACTCATTGAAATTAGTTTCATTTCGAAGTAATCGAAGTGTAGTTTAAAACGAAAGAAACGGAGATGAAAAACTTCAAGTATTTTGAGAGTTATGATGGAAATAGTTAGACTCGCGCTTTAGTTTAGCAATTTACTGACCTACCTCCGATTGATTGACCATAACTCTCTAAATTTAACTCGTAATTCATTTAAATTAGTTTCATTTCGAAGGAATCGAAGTGTAGTTTAAAACGAAAGAAACGGAGATGAAAAACTCCAAGTATTTTGAGAGTTATGATGGAAATAGTTAGACTCGCGCTTTGGTTTAGCAATTTACTGACCTCCCTCCGATTGATATATCATAAATCACTCAATTTAACTCGTAATTCATTGAAATTAGTTTCATTTCGAAAAAATCGAAGTGTAGTTTAAAACGAAAGAAACGGAGATGAAAAACTCCAAGTATTTTGAGAGTTATGATAGAAATAGTTAGACTCGCGCTTTGGTTTATCAATTTACTGACCTACCTCCGATTGATTGACCATAACTCTCTCAATTTAACTCTTAACTCATTGAAATTAGTTTCATTTCGAAGGAATCGAACTTTAGTTTAAAACGAAAGAAACGAAGATGAAAAACTCCAAGTATTTTGAGAGTTATGATGGAAATAGTTAGACTCGCGCTTTAGTTTAGCAATTTACTGACCTACCTCCGATTGATTGAACATAACTCTCTCAATTTAACTCGTAATTCATTTAAATTAGTTTCATTTCGAAGGAATCGAAGTGTAGTTTAAAACGAAAGAAACGGAGATGAAAAACTCCAAGTATTTTGAGAGTTATGATAGAAATAGTTAGACTCGCGCTTTGGTTTAGCAATTTACTGACCTCCCTCCGATTGATTGACCATAAATCACTCAATTTAACTCGTAATTCATTGAAATTAGTTTTATTTCGAAGGAATCGACGTGTAGTTTAAAACGAAAGAAACGGAGATGAAAAACTCCAAGTATTTTGAGAGTTATGATGGAAATAGTTAGACTCGCGCTTTGGTTTAGCAATTTACTGACGTACCTACGATTGATTGACCATAACTCTCTCAATTTAACTCTTAATTCATTGAAATTAGTTTCATTTCGAAGGAATCGAAGTGTAGTTTAAAACGAAAGAAACGGAGATGAAAAACTCCAAGTATTTTGAGAGTTATGATGGAAATAGTTAGACTCGCGCTTTGATTTAGCAATTTACTGACCTACATCCGATTGATTGACCATCACTCTCTCAATTTAACTCTTAAGTCATTGAAATTAGTTTCATTTCGAAGGAATCGAAGTGCAGTTTAAAACGAAAGAAACGGAGATGAAAAACTCCAAGTATTTTGAGATTTATGATGGAAATAGTTAGACTCGCGCTTTGGTTTAGCAATTTACTGACTTACCTCCGATTGATTGACCATAACTCTCTATATTTAACTCGTAATTCATTTAAATTAGTTTCATTTCGAAGGAATCGAAGTGTAGTTTAAAACGAAAGAAACGGAGATGAAATACTCCAAGTATTTTGAGAGTTATGATGGAAATAGTTAGACTCGCGCTTTGTTTTAGCAATTTACTGACCTACCTCCGATTGATTGACCATAACTCTCTCAATTTAAGTCGTAATTCATTTAAATTAGTTTCATTTCGAAGGAATCGAAGTGTAGTTTAAAACGAAAGAAACGGAGATGAAAAACTCCAAGTATTTTGAGAGTTATGATGGAAATAGTTAGACTCGCACTTTGGTTTAGCAATTTACTGACCTACCTCCGATTGATTGACCATAACTCTCTCAATTTAACTCTTAATTCATTGAAATTAGTTTCATTTCGAAGGAATCGAAGTGTAGTTTAAAACGAAAGAAACGGAGATGAAAAATTCCAAGTATTTTGAGAGTTATGATAGAAATAGTTAGAATCGCGCTTTGTTTAGCAATTTACTGACCTACCTTCGATTAATTGACCATAACTCTCTCAATTTAACTCTTAACTCATTGAAATTAGTTTCATTTCGAAGTAATCGAAGTGTAGTTTAAAACGAAAGAAACGGAGATGAAAAACTCCAAGTATTTTGAGAGTTATGATGGAAATAGTTAGACTCGCGCTTTAGTTTAGCAATTTACTGACCTACCTCCGATTGATTGACCATAACTCTCTAAATTTAACTCGTAATTCATTTAAATTAGTTTCATTTCGAAGGAATCGAAGTGTAGTTTAAAACGAAAGAAACGGAGATGAAAAACTCCAAGTATTTTGAGAGTTATGATGGAAATAGTTAGACTCGCGCTTTGGTTTAGCAATTTACTGACCTCCCTCCGATTGATATATCATAAATCACTCAATTTAACTCGTAATTCATTGAAATTAGTTTCATTTCGAAAGAATCGAAGTGTAGTTTAAAACGAAAGAAACGGAGATGAAAAACTCCAAGTATTTTGAGAGTTATGATAGAAATAGTTAGACTCGCGCTTTGGTTTATCAATTTACTGACCTACCTCCGATTGATTGACCATAACTCTCTCAATTTAACTCTTAACTCATTGAAATTAGTTTCATTTCGAAGGAATCGAACTTTAGTTTAAAACGAAAGAAACGAAGATGAAAAACTCCAAGTATTTTGAGAGTTATGATGGAAATAGTTAGACTCGCGCTTTAGTTTAGCAATTTACTGACCTACCTCCGATTGATTGAACATAACTCTCTCAATTTAACTCGTAATTCATTTAAATTAGTTTCATTTCGAAGGAATCGAAGTGTAGTTTAAAACGAAAGAAACGGAGATGAAAAACTCCAAGTATTTTGAGAGTTATGATAGAAATAGTTAGACTCGCGCTTTGGTTTAGCAATTTACTGACCTCCCTCCGATTGATTGACCATAAATCACTCAATTTAACTCGTAATTCATTGAAATTAGTTTTATTTCGAAGGAATCGACGTGTAGTTTAAAACGAAAGAAACGGAGATGAAAAACTCCAAGTATTTTGAGAGTTATGATGGAAATAGTTAGACTCGTGCTTTGGTTTAGCAATTTACTGACCTACCTCCGATTGATTGACCATAACTCACTCAATTTTACTTGTAATTGATTGAAATTAGTTTCATTTCGAAGGACTCGAAGTGTAGTTTAAAATGAAAGAAACGGAGATGAAAAACTCCAAGTATTTTGAGAGTTATGATGGAA
This sequence comes from Tasmannia lanceolata, assembly GCF_043159265.1. Taxonomy (NCBI): domain Eukaryota; kingdom Viridiplantae; phylum Streptophyta; class Magnoliopsida; order Canellales; family Winteraceae; genus Tasmannia; species Tasmannia lanceolata. The sequence continues at coordinate 7,029,702 of NW_027518721.1, forward strand.
ATAGTTAGACTCGGGCTTTGGTTTAGCAATTTACTGACCTACCTCCGATTGATTGACCATAACTCACTCAATTTAACTCGTAATTCATTGAAATTAGTTTCATTTCGAAGGAATCGAAGTGTAGTTTAAAACGAAAGAAACGGAGATGAAAAACTCCAACTATTTTGAGAGTTATAATGGAAATAGTTAGACTCGCGCTTTGGTTTAGCAATTTACTGACCTACATCCGATTGATTGACCATAACTCTCTCAATTTAACTCTTAAGTCATTGAAATTAGTTTCATTTCGAAGGAATCGAAGTGTAGTTTAAAACGAAAGAAACGGAGATGAAAAACTCCAAGTATTTTGAGAGTTATGATGGAAATAGTTAGACTCGCGCTTTGGTTTAGCAATTTACTAACCTACCTCCGATTGATTGACCATAACTCTCTCAATTTAACTCTTAACTCATTGAAATTAGTTTCATTTCGAAGGAATCGAAGTGTAGTTTAAAACGAAAGAAACGGAGATGAAAAACTCCAAGTATTTTGAGAGTTATGATGGAAATAGTTAGACTCGCACTTTGGTTTAGCAATTTACTGACCTACCTCCGAGTGATTGACCATAACTCTCTCAATTTAACTCTTAATTCATTGAAATTAGTTTCATTTCGAAGGAATCGAAGTGTAGTTTAAAACGAAAGAAACGGAGATGAAAAATTCCAAGTATTTTGAGAGTTATGATAGAAATAGTTAGAATCGCGCTTTGTTTAGCAATTTACTGACCTACCTTCGATTAATTGACCATAACTCTCTCAATTTAACTCTTAACTCATTGAAATTAGTTTCATTTAGAAGTAATCGAAGTGTAGTTTAAAACGAAAGAAACGGAGATGAAAAACTCCAAGTATTTTGAGAGTTATGATGGAAATAGTTAGACTCGCGCTTTAGTTTAGCAATTTACTGACCTACCTCCGATTGATTGACCATAACTCTCTAAATTTAACTCGTAATTCATTTAAATTAGTTTCATTTTGAAGGAATCGAAGTGTAGTTTAAAACGAAAGAAACGGAGATGAAAAACTCCAAGTATTTTGAGAGTTATGATGGAAATAGTTAGACTCGCGCTTTGGTTTAGCAATTTACTGACCTCCCTCCGATTGATATATCATAAATCACTCAATTTAACTCGTAATTCATTGAAATTAGTTTCATTTCGAAAGAATCGAAGTGTAGTTTAAAACGAAAGAAACGGAGATGAAAAACTCCAAGTATTTTGAGAGTTATGATAGAAATAGTTAGACTCGCGCTTTGGTTTATCAATTTACTGACCTACCTCCGATTGATTGACCATAACTCTCTCAATTTAACTCTTAACTCATTGAAATTAGTTTTATTTCGAAGGAATCGAACTTTAGTTTAAAACGAAAGAAACGAAGATGAAAAACTCCAAGTATTTTGAGAGTTATGATGGAAATAGTTAGACTCGCGCTTTAGTTTAGCAATTTACTGACCTACCTCCGATTGATTGAACATAACTCTCTCAATTTAACTCGTAATTCATTTAAATTAGTTTCATTTCGAAGGAATCGAAGTGTAGTTTAAAACGAAAGAAACGGAGATGAAAAACTCCAAGTATTTTGAGAGTTATGATAGAAATAGTTAGACTCGCGCTTTGGTTTAGCAATTTACTGACCTCCCTCCGATTGATTGACCATAAATCACTCAATTTAACTCGTAATTCATTGAAATTAGTTTTATTTCGAAGGAATCGACGTGTAGTTTAAAACGAAAGAAACGGAGATGAAAAACTCCAAGTATTTTGAGAGTTATGATGGAAATAGTTAGACTCGTGCTTTGGTTTAGCAATTTACTGACCTACCTCCGATTGATTGACCATAACTCACTCAATTTTACTTGTAATTGATTGAAATTAGTTTCATTTCGAAGGACTCGAAGTGTAGTTTAAAATGAAAGAAACGGAGATGAAAAACTCCAAGTATTTTGAGAGTTATGATGGAAATAGTTAGACTCGCGCTTTAGTTTAGCAATTTACTGACCTACCTCCGATTGATTGACCATAACTCTCTAAATTTAACTCGTAATTCATTTAAATTAGTTTCATTTCGAAGGAATCGAAGTGTAGTTTAAAACGAAAGAAACGGAGATGAAAAACTCCAAGTATTTTGAGAGTTATGATGGAAATAGTTAGACTCGCGCTTTGGTTTAGCAATTTACTGACCTCCCTCCGATTGATATATCATAAATCACTCAATTTAACTCGTAATTCATTGAAATTAGTTTCATTTCGAAAGAATCGAAGTGTAGTTTAAAACGAAAGAAACGGAGATGAAAAACTCCAAGTATTTTGAGAGTTATGATAGAAATAGTTAGACTCGCGCTTTGGTTTATCAATTTACTGACCTACCTCCGATTGATTGACCATAACTCTCTCAATTTAACTCTTAACTCATTGAAATTAGTTTCATTTCGAAGGAATCGAACTTTAGTTTAAAACGAAAGAAACGAAGATGAAAAACTCCAAGTATTTTGAGAGTTATGATGGAAATAGTTAGACTCGCGCTTTAGTTTAGCAATTTACTGACCTACCTCCGATTGATTGAACATAACTCTCTCAATTTAACTCGTAATTCATTTAAATTAGTTTCATTTCGAAGGAATCGAAGTGTAGTTTAAAACGAAAGAAACGGAGATGAAAAACTCCAAGTATTTTGAGAGTTATGATAGAAATAGTTAGACTCGCGCTTTGGTTTAGCAATTTACTGACCTCCCTCCGATTGATTGACCATAAATCACTCAATTTAACTCGTAATTCATTGAAATTAGTTTTATTTCGAAGGAATCGACGTGTAGTTTAAAACGAAAGAAACGGAGATGAAAAACTCCAAGTATTTTGAGAGTTATGATGGAAATAGTTAGACTCGTGCTTTGGTTTAGCAATTTACTGACCTACCTCCGATTGATTGACCATAACTCACTCAATTTTACTTGTAATTGATTGAAATTAGTTTCATTTCGAAGGACTCGAAGTGTAGTTTAAAATGAAAGAAACGGAGATGAAAAACTCCAAGTATTTTGAGAGTTATGATGGAAATAGTTAGACTCGGGCTTTGGTTTAGCAATTTACTGACCTACCTCCGATTGATTGACCATAACTCACTCAATTTAACTCGTAATTCATTGAAATTAGTTTCATTTCGAAGGAATCGAAGTGTAGTTTAAAACGAAAGAAACGGAGATGAAAAACTCCAACTATTTTGAGAGTTATAATGGAAATAGTTAGACTCGCGCTTTGGTTTAGCAATTTACTGACCTACATCCGATTGATTGACCATAACTCTCTCAATTTAACTCTTAAGTCATTGAAATTAGTTTCATTTCGAAGGAATCGAAGTGTAGTTTAAAACGAAAGAAACGGAGATGAAAAACTCCAAGTATTTTGAGAGTTATGATGGAAATAGTTAGACTCGCGCTTTGGTTTAGCAATTTACTAACCTACCTCCGATTGATTGACCATAACTCTCTCAATTTAACTCTTAACTCATTGAAATTAGTTTCATTTCGAAGGAATCGAAGTGTAGTTTAAAACGAAAGAAACGGAGATGAAAAACTCCAAGTATTTTGAGAGTTATGATGGAAATAGTTAGACTCGCACTTTGGTTTAGCAATTTACTGACCTACCTCCGAGTGATTGACCATAACTCTCTCAATTTAACTCTTAATTCATTGAAATTAGTTTCATTTCGAAGGAATCGAAGTGTAGTTTAAAACGAAAGAAACGGAGATGAAAAATTCCAAGTATTTTGAGAGTTATGATAGAAATAGTTAGAATCGCGCTTTGTTTAGCAATTTACTGACCTACCTTCGATTAATTGACCATAACTCTCTCAATTTAACTCTTAACTCATTGAAATTAGTTTCATTTAGAAGTAATCGAAGTGTAGTTTAAAACGAAAGAAACGGAGATGAAAAACTCCAAGTATTTTGAGAGTTATGATGGAAATAGTTAGACTCGCGCTTTAGTTTAGCAATTTACTGACCTACCTCCGATTGATTGACCATAACTCTCTAAATTTAACTCGTAATTCATTTAAATTAGTTTCATTTTGAAGGAATCGAAGTGTAGTTTAAAACGAAAGAAACGGAGATGAAAAACTCCAAGTATTTTGAGAGTTATGATGGAAATAGTTAGACTCGCGCTTTGGTTTAGCAATTTACTGACCTCCCTCCGATTGATATATCATAAATCACTCAATTTAACTCGTAATTCATTGAAATTAGTTTCATTTCGAAAGAATCGAAGTGTAGTTTAAAACGAAAGAAACGGAGATGAAAAACTCCAAGTATTTTGAGAGTTATGATAGAAATAGTTAGACTCGCGCTTTGGTTTATCAATTTACTGACCTACCTCCGATTGATTGACCATAACTCTCTCAATTTAACTCTTAACTCATTGAAATTAGTTTTATTTCGAAGGAATCGAACTTTAGTTTAAAACGAAAGAAACGAAGATGAAAAACTCCAAGTATTTTGAGAGTTATGATGGAAATAGTTAGACTCGCGCTTTAGTTTAGCAATTTACTGACCTACCTCCGATTGATTGAACATAACTCTCTCAATTTAACTCGTAATTCATTTAAATTAGTTTCATTTCGAAGGAATCGAAGTGTAGTTTAAAACGAAAGAAACGGAGATGAAAAACTCCAAGTATTTTGAGAGTTATGATAGAAATAGTTAGACTCGCGCTTTGGTTTAGCAATTTACTGACCTCCCTCCGATTGATTGACCATAAATCACTCAATTTAACTCGTAATTCATTGAAATTAGTTTTATTTCGAAGGAATCGACGTGTAGTTTAAAACGAAAGAAACGGAGATGAAAAACTCCAAGTATTTTGAGAGTTATGATGGAAATAGTTAGACTCGTGCTTTGGTTTAGCAATTTACTGACCTACCTCCGATTGATTGACCATAACTCACTCAATTTTACTTGTAATTGATTGAAATTAGTTTCATTTCGAAGGACTCGAAGTGTAGTTTAAAATGAAAGAAACGGAGATGAAAAACTCCAAGTATTTTGAGAGTTATGATGGAAATAGTTAGACTCGGGCTTTGGTTTAGCAATTTACTGACCTACCTCCGATTGATTGACCATAACTCACTCAATTTAACTCGTAATTCATTGAAATTAGTTTCATTTCGAAGGAATCGAAGTGTAGTTTAAAACGAAAGAAACGGAGATGAAAAACTCCAACTATTTTGAGAGTTATAATGGAAATAGTTAGACTCGCGCTTTGGTTTAGCAATTTACTGACCTACATCCGATTGATTGACCATAACTCTCTCAATTTAACTCTTAAGTCATTGAAATTAGTTTCATTTCGAAGGAATCGAAGTGTAGTTTAAAACGAAAGAAACGGAGATGAAAAACTCCAAGTATTTTGAGAGTTATGATGGAAATAGTTAGACTCGCGCTTTGGTTTAGCAATTTACTGACCTACCTCCGATTGATTGACCATAACTCTCTCAATTTAACTCGTAATTCATTTAAATTAGTTTCATTTCGAAGGAATCGAAGTGTAGTTTAAAACGAAAGAAACGGAGATGAAATACTCCAAGTATTTTGAGAGTTATGATGGAAATAGTTAGACTCGCGCTTTGTTTTAGCAATTTACTGACCTACCTCCGATTGATTGACCATAACTCTCTCAATTTAACTCTTAATTCATTGAAATTAGTTTCATTTCGAAGGAATCGAAGTGTAGTTTAAAACGAAAGAAACGGAGATGAAAAACTCCAAGTATTTTGAGAGTTATGATGGAAATAGTTAGACTCGGGCTTTGGTTTAGCAATTTACTGACCTACCTCCGATTGATTGAACATAACTCACTCAATTTAACTCGTAATTCATTGAAATTAGTTTCATTTCGAAGGAATCGAAGTGTAGTTTAAAACCAAAGAAATGGAGATGAAAAACTCCAAGTATTTTGAGAGTTATGATGGAAATAGTTAGACTCGCGCTTTGGTTTAGCAATTTACTGACCTACCTCCGATTGATTGACCATAACTCTCTCAATTTAACTCTTAAGTCATTGAAATTAGTTTCATTTCGAAGGAATCGAAGTGTAGTTTAAAACGAAAGAAACCGAGATGAAAAACTCCAAGTATTTTGAGAGTTATGATGGAAATAGTTAGACTCGCGCTTTGGTTTAGCAATTTACTGACCTACCTCCGATTGATTGACCATAACTCTCTCAATTTAACTCGTAATTCATTTAAATTAGTTTGATTTCAAAGGAATCGAAGTGTAGTTTAAAACGAAAGAAACGGAGATGAAAAACTCCAAGTATTTTGAGAGTTATGATGGAAATAGTTAGACTCGCGCTTTGGTTTAGCAATTTACAGACCTACCTCCGCTTGATTGACCATAACTCTCTCAATTTAACTCTTAACTCTTTGAAATTAGTTTCATTTCGAAGGAATCGAAGTGTAGTTTAAAACGAAAGAAACGGAGATGAAAAACTCCAAGTATTTTGAGAGTTATGATGGAAATAGTTAGACTCGCGCTTTGGTTTAGCAATTTACTGACCTACCTCCGATTGATTGACCATAACTCTCTCAATTTAAGTCGTAATTCATTTAAATTAGTTTCATTTCGAAGGAATCGAAGTGTAGTTTAAAACGAAAGAAACGGAGATGAAAAACTCCAAGTATTTTGAGAGTTATGATGGAAATAGTTAGACTCGCGCTTTGGTTTAGCAATTTACTGACCTACCTCCGATTGATATATCATAAATCACTCAATTTAACTCGTAATTCATTGAAATTAGTTTCATTTCGAAAGAATCGAAGTGTAGTTTAAAACGAAAGAAACGGAGATGAAAAACTCCAAGTATTTTGAGAGTTATGATAGAAATAGTTAGACTCGCGCTTTGGTTTAGCAATTTACTGACCTACCTCCGATTGATTGACCATAACTCTCTCAATTTAACTCTTAACTCATTGAAATTAGTTTCATTTCGAAGGAATCGAAGTGTAGTTTAAAACGAAAGAAACGGAGATGAAAAACTCCAAGTATTTTGAGAGTTATAATGGAAATAGTTAGACTCGCGCTTTGGTTTAGCAATTTACTGACCTCCCTCCGATTGATATATCATAAATCACTCAATTTAACTCGTAATTCATTGAAATTAGTTTCATTTCGAAAGAATCGAAGTGTAGTTTAAAACGAAAGAAACGGAGATGAAAAACTCCAAGTATTTTGAGAGTTATGATAGAAATAGTTAGACTCGCGCTTTGGTTTATCAATTTACTGACCTACCTCCGATTGATTGACCATAACTCTCTCAATTTAACTCTTAACTCATTGAAATTAGTTTCATTTCGAAGGAATCGAACTTTAGTTTAAAACGAAAGAAACGAAGATGAAAAACTCCAAGTATTTTGAGAGTTATGATGGAAATAGTTAGACTCGCGCTTTAGTTTAGCAATTTACTGACCTACCTCCGATTGATTGAACATAACTCTCTCAATTTAACTCGTAATTCATTTAAATTAGTTTCATTTCGAAGGAATCGAAGTGTAGTTTAAAACGAAAGAAACGGAGATGAAAAACTCCAAGTATTTTGAGAGTTATGATGGAAATAGTTAGACTCGCGCTTTGGTTTAGCAATTTACAGAACTACCTCCGCTTGATTGACCATAACTCTCTCAATTTAACTCTTAACTCTTTGAAATTAGTTTCATTTCGAAGGAATCGAAGTGTAGTTTAAAACGAAAGAAACGGAGATTAAAAACTCCAAGTATTTTGAGAGTTATGATGGAAATAGTTAGACTCGCGCTTTGGTTTAGCAATTTACTGACCTCCCTCCGATTGATTGACCATAACTCACTCAATTTAACTCGTAATTCATTGTAATTAGTTTCATTTCTAAGGAATCGAAGTGTATCTTAAAACGAAAGAAACGGAGATGAAAAACTCCAAGTATTTTGAGAGTTATGATGGAAATAGTTAGACTCGCGCTTTGGTTTAGCAATTTACTGACCTCCCTCCGATTCATTGACCATAACTCACTCAATTTAACTCGTAATTCATTGTAATTAGTTTCATTTCTAAGGAATCGAAGTGTATCTTAAAACGAAAGAAACGGAGATGAAAAACTCCAAGTATTTTGAGAGTTATGATGGAAATAGTTAGACTCGCGCTTTGGTTTAGCAATTTACTGATCTACGTACGATTGATTGACCATAACTCTTTCAATTTAACTCTTAACTCATTGAAATTAGTTTCATTTCGAAGGAATCGAAGTGTAGTTTAAAACGAAAGAAACGGAGATGAAAAACTCCAAGTATTTTGAGAGTTATGATGGAAATAGTTAGACTCGCGCTTTGGTTTAGCAATTTACTGACCTACCTCCGATTGATTGACCCTAACTCTCTCAATTTAACTCTTAACTCATTGAAATTAGTTTCATTTCGAAGGAATCGAAGTGTAGTTTAAAACGAAAGAAACGGAGATGAAAAACTCCAAGTATTTTGAGAGTTATGATGGAAATAGTTAGACTCGCACTTTGGTTTAGCAATTTACTGACCTACCTCCGATTGATTGACCATAACTCTCTCAATTTAACTCTTAATTCATTGAAATTAGTTTCATTTCGAAGGAATCGAAGTGTAGTTTAAAACGAAAGAAACGGAGATGAAAAATTCCAAGTATTTTGAGAGTTATGATAGAAATAGTTAGAATCGCGCTTTGTTTAGCAATTTACTGACCTACCTTCGATTAATTGACCATAACTCTCTCAATTTAACTCTTAACTCATTGAAATTAGTTTCATTTCGAAGTAATCGAAGTGTAGTTTAAAACGAAAGAAACGGAGATGAAAAACTCCAAGTATTTTGAGAGTTATGATGGAAATAGTTAGACTCGCGCTTTAGTTTAGCAATTTACTGACCTACCTCCGATTGATTGACCATAACTCTCTAAATTTAACTCGTAATTCATTTAAATTAGTTTCATTTCGAAGGAATCGAAGTGTAGTTTAAAACGAAAGAAACGGAGATGAAAAACTCCAAGTATTTTGAGAGTTATGATGGAAATAGTTAGACTCGCGCTTTGGTTTAGCAATTTACTGACCTCCCTCCGATTGATATATCATAAATCACTCAATTTAACTCGTAATTCATTGAAATTAGTTTCATTTCGAAAGAATCGAAGTGTAGTTTAAAACGAAAGAAACGGAGATGAAAAACTCCAAGTATTTTGAGAGTTATGATAGAAATAGTTAGACTCGCGCTTTGGTTTATCAATTTACTGACCTACCTCCGATTGATTGACCATAACTCTCTCAATTTAACTCTTAACTCATTGAAATTAGTTTCATTTCGAAGGAATCGAACTTTAGTTTAAAACGAAAGAAACGAAGATGAAAAACTCCAAGTATTTTGAGAGTTATGATGGAAATAGTTAGACTCGCGCTTTAGTTTAGCAATTTACTGACCTACCTCCGATTGATTGAACATAACTCTCTCAATTTAACTCGTAATTCATTTAAATTAGTTTCATTTCGAAGGAATCGAAGTGTAGTTTAAAACGAAAGAAACGGAGATGAAAAACTACAAGTATTTTGAGAGTTATGATGGAAATAGTTAGACTCGCGCTTTGGTTTAGCAATTTACTGATCTACCTCCGATTGATTGACCATAACTCTCTCAATTTAACTCTTAACTCATTGAAATTAGTTTCATTTCGAAGGAATCGAAGTGTAGTTTAAAACGAAAGAAACGGAGATGAAAAACTCCAAGTATTTTGAGAGTTATGATGGAAATAGTTAGACTCGCGCTTTGGTTTAGCAATTTACAGACCTACCTCCGCTTGATTGACCATAACTCTCTCAATTTAACTCTTAACTCTTTGAAATTAGTTTCATTTCGAAGGAATCGAAGTGTAGTTTAAAACGAAAGAAACGGAGATGAAAAACTCCAAGTATTTTGAGAGTTATGATGGAAATAGTTAGACTCGCGCTTTGGTTTAGCAATTTACTGACCTACCTCCGATTGATTGACCATAACTCTCTCAATTTAAGTCGTAATTCATTTAAATTAGTTTCATTTCGAAGGAATCGAAGTGTAGTTTAAAACGAAAGAAACGGAGATGAAAAACTCCAAGTATTTTGAGAGTTATGATGGAAATAGTTAGACTCGCGCTTTGGTTTAGCAATTTACTGACCTCCCTCCGATTGATTGACCATAACTCACTCAATTTAACTCGTAATTCATTGCAATTAGTTTCATTTCTAAGGAATCGAAGTGTATCTTAAAACGAAAGAAACGGAGATGAAAAACTACAAGTATTTTGAGAGTTATGATGGAAATAGTTAGACTCGCGCTTTGGTTTAGCAATTTACTGATCTACCTCCGATTGATTGACCATAACTCTCTCAATTTAACTCTTAACTCATTGAAATTAGTTTCATTTCGAAGGAATCGAAGTGTAGTTTAAAACGAAAGAAACGGAGATGAAAAACTCCAAGTATTTTGAGAGTTATGATGGAAATAGTTAGACTCGCGCTTTGGTTTAGCAATTTACAGACCTACCTCCGCTTGATTGACCATAACTCTCTCAATTTAACTCTTAACTCTTTGAAATTAGTTTCATTTCGAAGGAATCGAAGTGTAGTTTAAAACGAAAGAAACGGAGATGAAAAACTCCAAGTATTTTGAGAGTTATGATGGAAATAGTTAGACTCGCGCTTTGGTTTAGCAATTTACTGACCTACCTCCGATTGATTGACCATAACTCTCTCAATTTAAGTCGTAATTCATTTAAATTAGTTTCATTTCGAAGGAATCGAAGTGTAGTTTAAAACGAAAGAAACGGAGATGAAAAACTCCAAGTATTTTGAGAGTTATGATGGAAATAGTTAGACTCGCGCTTTGGTTTAGCAATTTACTGACCTCCCTCCGATTGATTGACCATAACTCACTCAATTTAACTCGTAATTCATTGCAATTAGTTTCATTTCTAAGGAATCGAAGTGTATCTTAAAACGAAAGAAACGGAGATGAAAAACTACAAGTATTTTGAGAGTTATGATGGAAATAGTTAGACTCGCGCTTTGGTTTAGCAATTTACTGATCTACCTCCGATTGATTGACCATAACTCTCTCAATTTAACTCTTAACTCATTGAAATTAGTTTCATTTCGAAGGAATCGAAGTGTAGTTTAAAACGAAAGAAACGGAGATGAAAAACTCCAAGTATTTTGAGAGTTATGATGGAAATAGTTAGACTCGCGCTTTGGTTTAGCAATTTACTGACCTACCTCCGATTGATTGACCATAACTCACTCAATTTTACTTGTAATTGATTGAAATTAGTTTCATTTCGAAGGACTCGAAGTGTAGTTTAAAACGAAAGAAACGGAGATGAAAAACTCTAAGTATTTTGAGAGTTATGATGGAAATAGTTAGACTCGCACTTTGGTTTAGCAATTTACTGACCTACCTCCGATTGATTGACCATAACTCTCTCAATTTAACTCTTAATTCATTGAAATTAGTTTCATTTCGAAGGAATCGAAGTGTAGTTTAAAACGAAAGAAACGGAGATGAAAAATTCCAAGTATTTTGAGAGTTATGATAGAAATATTTAGAATCGCGCTTTGTTTAGCAATTTACTGACCAACCTTCGATTAATTGACCATAACTCTCTCAATTTAACTCTTAACTCATTGAAATTAGTTTCATTTCGAAGTAATCGAAGTGTAGTTTAAAACGAAAGAAACGGAGATGAAAAACTCCAAGTATTTTGAGAGTTATGATGGAAATAGTTAGACTCGCGCTTTAGTTTAGCAATTTACTGACCTACCTCCGATTGATTGACCATAACTCTCTAAATTTAACTCGTAATTCATTTAAATTAGTTTCATTTCGAAGGAATCGAAGTGTAGTTTAAAACGAATGAAACGGAGATGAAAAACTCCAAGTATTTTGAGAGTTATGATGGAAATAGTTAGACTCGCGCTTTGGTTTAGCAATTTACTGACCTCCCTCCGATTGATATATCATAAATCACTCAATTTAACTCGTAATTCATTGAAATTAGTTTCATTTCGAAAAAATCGAAGTGTAGTTTAAAACGAAAGAAACGGAGATGAAAAACTCCAAGTATTTTGAGAGTTATGATAGAAATAGTTAGACTCGCGCTTTGGTTTATCAATTTACTGACCTACCTCCTATTGATTGACCATAACTCTCTCAATTTAACTCTTAACTCATTGAAATTAGTTTCATTTCGAAGGAATCGAACTTTAGTTTAAAACGAAAGAAACGAAGATGAAAAACTCCAAGTATTTTGAGAGTTATGATGGAAATAGTTAGACTCGCGCTTTAGTTTAGCAATTTACTGACCTACCTCCGATTGATTGAACATAACTCTCTCAATTTAACTCGTAATTCATTTAAATTAGTTTCATTTCGAAGGAATCGAAGTGTAGTTTAAAACGAAAGAAACGGAGATGAAAAACTCCAAGTATTTTGAGAGTTATGATAGAAATAGTTAGACTCGCGCTTTGGTTTAGCAATTTACTGACCTCCCTCCGATTGATTGACCATAAATCACTCAATTTAACTCGTAATTCATTGAAATTAGTTTTATTTCGAAGGAATCGACGTGTAGTTTAAAACGAAAGAAACGGAGATGAAAAACTCCAAGTATTTTGAGAGTTATGATGGAAATAGTTAGACTCGCGCTTTGGTTTAGCAATTTACTGACGTACCTACGATTGATTGACCATAACTCTCTCAATTTAACTCTTAATTCATTGAAATTAGTTTCATTTCGAAGGAATCGAAGTGTAGTTTAAAACGAAAGAAACGGAGATGAAAAACTCCAAGTATTTTGAGAGTTATGATGGAAATAGTTAGACTCGCGCTTTGATTTAGCAATTTACTGACCTACATCCGATTGATTGACCATCACTCTCTCAATTTAACTCTTAAGTCATTGAAATTAGTTTCATTTCGAAGGAATCGAAGTGCAGTTTAAAACGAAAGAAACGGAGATGAAAAACTCCAAGTATTTTGAGATTTATGATGGAAATAGTTAGACTCGCGCTTTGGTTTAGCAATTTACTGACTTACCTCCGATTGATTGACCATAACTCTCTATATTTAACTCGTAATTCATTTAAATTAGTTTCATTTCGAAGGAATCGAAGTGTAGTTTAAAACGAAAGAAACGGAGATGAAATACTCCAAGTATTTTGAGAGTTATGATGGAAATAGTTAGACTCGCGCTTTGTTTTAGCAATTTACTGACCTACCTCCGATTGATTGACCATAACTCTCTCAATTTAAGTCGTAATTCATTTAAATTAGTTTCATTTCGAAGGAATCGAAGTGTAGTTTAAAACGAAAGAAACGGAGATGAAAAACTCCAAGTATTTTGAGAGTTATGATGGAAATAGTTAGACTCGCGCTTTGGTTTAGCAATTTACTGACCTCCCTCCGATTCATTGACCATAACTCACTCAATTTAACTCGTAATTCATTGTAATTAGTTTCATTTCTAAGGAATCGAAGTGTATCTTAAAACGAAAGAAACGGAGATGAAAAACTCCAAGTATTTTGAGAGTTATGATGGAAATAGTTAGACTCGCGCTTTGGTTTAGCAATTTACTGATCTACGTACGATTGATTGACCATAACTCTTTCAATTTAACTCTTAACTCATTGAAATTAGTTTCATTTCGAAGGAATCGAAGTGTAGTTTAAAACGAAAGAAACGGAGATGAAAAACTCCAAGTATTTTGAGAGTTATGATGGAAATAGTTAGACTCGTGCTTTGGTTTAGCAATTTACTGACCTACCTCCGATTGATTGACCATAACTCTCTCAATTTAACTCATAATTCATTTAAATTAGTTTGATTTCGAAGGAATCGAAGTGTAGTTTAAAACGAAAGAAACGGAGATGAAAAACTCCAAGTATTTTGAGAGTTATGATGGAAATAGTTAGAGTCGCGCTTTGGTTTAGCAATTTACAGACCTACCTCCGCTTGATTGACCATAACTCTCTCAATTTAACTCTTAACTCTTTGAAATTAGTTTCATTTCGAAGGAATCGAAGTGTAGTTTAAAACGAAAGAAACGGAGATGAAAAACTCCAAGTATTTTGAGAGTTATGATGGAAATAGTTAGACTCGCGCTTTGGTTTAGCAATTTACTGACCTACCTCCGATTGATTGACCATAACTCTCTCAATTTAAGTCGTAATTCATTTAAATTAGTTTCATTTCGAAGGAATCGAAGTGTAGTTTAAAACGAAAGAAACGGAGATGAAAAACTCCAAGTATTTTGAGAGTTATGATGGAAATAGTTAGACTCGCGCTTTGGTTTAGCAATTTACTGACCTCCCTCCGATTGATTGACCATAACTCACTCAATTTAACTCGTAATTCATTGCAATTAGTTTCATTTCTAAGGAATCGAAGTGTATCTTAAAACGAAAGAAACGGAGATGAAAAACTACAAGTATTTTGAGAGTTATGATGGAAATAGTTAGACTCGCGCTTTGGTTTAGCAATTTACTGATCTACCTCCGATTGATTGACCATAACTCTCTCAATTTAACTCTTAACTCATTGAAATTAGTTTCATTTCGAAGGAATCGAAGTGTAGTTTAAAACGAAAGAAACGGAGATGAAAAACTCCAAGTATTTTGAGAGTTATGATGGAAATAGTTAGACTCGCGCTTTGGTTTAGCAATTTACAGACCTACCTCCGCTTGATTGACCATAACTCTCTCAATTTAACTCTTAACTCTTTGAAATTAGTTTCATTTCGAAGGAATCGAAGTGTAGTTTAAAACGAAAGAAACGGAGATGAAAAACTCCAAGTATTTTGAGAGTTATGATGGAAATAGTTAGACTCGCGCTTTGGTTTAGCAATTTACTGACCTACCTCCGATTGATTGACCATAACTCTCTCAATTTAAGTCGTAATTCATTTAAATTAGTTTAATTTCGAAGGAATCGAAGTGTAGTTTAAAACGAAAGAAACGGAGATGAAAAACTCCAAGTATTTTGAGAGTTATGATGGAAATAGTTAGACTCGCGCTTTGGTTTAGCAATTTACTGACCTACCTCCGATTGATTGACCATAACTCACTCAATTTTACTTGTAATTGATTGAAATTAGTTTCATTTCGAAGGACTCGAAGTGTAGTTTAAAACGAAAGAAACGGAGATGAAAAACTCTAAGTATTTTGAGAGTTATGATGGAAATAGTTAGACTCGCACTTTGGTTTAGCAATTTACTGACCTACCTCCGATTGATTGACCATAACTCTCTCAATTTAACTCTTAATTCATTGAAATTAGTTTCATTTCGAAGGAATCGAAGTGTAGTTTAAAACGAAAGAAACGGAGATGAAAAATTCCAAGTATTTTGAGAGTTATGATAGAAATATTTAGAATCGCGCTTTGTTTAGCAATTTACTGACCAACCTTCGATTAATTGACCATAACTCTCTCAATTTAACTCTTAACTCATTGAAATTAGTTTCATTTCGAAGTAATCGAAGTGTAGTTTAAAACGAAAGAAACGGAGATGAAAAACTCCAAGTATTTTGAGAGTTATGATGGAAATAGTTAGACTCGCGCTTTAGTTTAGCAATTTACTGACCTACCTCCGATTGATTGACCATAACTCTCTAAATTTAACTCGTAATTCATTTAAATTAGTTTCATTTCGAAGGAATCGAAGTGTAGTTTAAAACGAAAGAAACGGAGATGAAAAACTCCAAGTATTTTGAGAGTTATGATGGAAATAGTTAGACTCGCGCTTTGGTTTAGCAATTTACTGACCTCCCTCCGATTGATATATCATAAATCACTCAATTTAACTCGTAATTCATTGAAATTAGTTTCATTTCGAAAAAATCGAAGTGTAGTTTAAAACGAAAGAAACGGAGATGAAAAACTCCAAGTATTTTGAGAGTTATGATAGAAATAGTTAGACTCGCGCTTTGGTTTATCAATTTACTGACCTACCTCCGATTGATTGACCATAACTCTCTCAATTTAACTCTTAACTCATTGAAATTAGTTTCATTTCGAAGGAATCGAACTTTAGTTTAAAACGAAAGAAACGAAGATGAAAAACTCCAAGTATTTTGAGAGTTATGATGGAAATAGTTAGACTCGCGCTTTAGTTTAGCAATTTACTGACCTACCTCCGATTGATTGAACATAACTCTCTCAATTTAACTCGTAATTCATTTAAATTAGTTTCATTTCGAAGGAATCGAAGTGTAGTTTAAAACGAAAGAAACGGAGATGAAAAACTCCAAGTATTTTGAGAGTTATGATAGAAATAGTTAGACTCGCGCTTTGGTTTAGCAATTTACTGACCTCCCTCCGATTGATTGACCATAAATCACTCAATTTAACTCGTAATTCATTGAAATTAGTTTTATTTCGAAGGAATCGACGTGTAGTTTAAAACGAAAGAAACGGAGATGAAAAACTCCAAGTATTTTGAGAGTTATGATGGAAATAGTTAGACTCGCGCTTTGGTTTAGCAATTTACTGACGTACCTACGATTGATTGACCATAACTCTCTCAATTTAACTCTTAATTCATTGAAATTAGTTTCATTTCGAAGGAATCGAAGTGTAGTTTAAAACGAAAGAAACGGAGATGAAAAACTCCAAGTATTTTGAGAGTTATGATGGAAATAGTTAGACTCGCGCTTTGATTTAGCAATTTACTGACCTACATCCGATTGATTGACCATCACTCTCTCAATTTAACTCTTAAGTCATTGAAATTAGTTTCATTTCGAAGGAATCGAAGTGCAGTTTAAAACGAAAGAAACGGAGATGAAAAACTCCAAGTATTTTGAGATTTATGATGGAAATAGTTAGACTCGCGCTTTGGTTTAGCAATTTACTGACTTACCTCCGATTGATTGACCATAACTCTCTATATTTAACTCGTAATTCATTTAAATTAGTTTCATTTCGAAGGAATCGAAGTGTAGTTTAAAACGAAAGAAACGGAGATGAAATACTCCAAGTATTTTGAGAGTTATGATGGAAATAGTTAGACTCGCGCTTTGTTTTAGCAATTTACTGACCTACCTCCGATTGATTGACCATAACTCTCTCAATTTAAGTCGTAATTCATTTAAATTAGTTTCATTTCGAAGGAATCGAAGTGTAGTTTAAAACGAAAGAAACGGAGATGAAAAACTCCAAGTATTTTGAGAGTTATGATGGAAATAGTTAGACTCGCGCTTTGGTTTAGCAATTTACTGACCTCCCTCCGATTCATTGACCATAACTCACTCAATTTAACTCGTAATTCATTGTAATTAGTTTCATTTCTAAGGAATCGAAGTGTATCTTAAAACGAAAGAAACGGAGATGAAAAACTCCAAGTATTTTGAGAGTTATGATGGAAATAGTTAGACTCGCACTTTGGTTTAGCAATTTACTGATCTACGTACGATTGATTGACCATAACTCTTTCAATTTAACTCTTAACTCATTGAAATTAGTTTCATTTCGAAGGAATCGAAGTGTAGTTTAAAACGAAAGAAACGGAGATGAAAAACTCCAAGTATTTTGAGAGTTATGATGGAAATAGTTAGACTCGTGCTTTGGTTTAGCAATTTACTGACCTACCTCCGATTGATTGACCCTAACTCTCTCAATTTAACTCTTAACTCATTGAAATTAGTTTCATTTCGAAGGAATCGAAGTGTAGTTTAAAACGAAAGAAACGGAGATGAAAAACTCCAAGTATTTTGAGAGTTATGATGGAAATAGTTAGACTCGCACTTTGGTTTAGCAATTTACTGACCTACCTCCGATTGATTGACCATAACTCTCTCAATTTAACTCTTAATTCATTGAAATTAGTTTCATTTCGAAGGAATCGAAGTGTAGTTTAAAACGAAAGAAACGGAGATGAAAAATTCCAAGTATTTTGAGAGTTATGATAGAAATAGTTAGAATCGCGCTTTGTTTAGCAATTTACTGACCTACCTTCGATTAATTGACCATAACTCTCTCAATTTAACTCTTAACTCATTGAAATTAGTTTCATTTCGAAGTAATCGAAGTGTAGTTTAAAACGAAAGAAACGGAGATGAAAAACTCCAAGTATTTTGAGAGTTATGATGGAAATAGTTAGACTCGCGCTTTAGTTTAGCAATTTACTGACCTACCTCCGATTGATTGACCATAACTCTCTAAATTTAACTCGTAATTCATTTAAATTAGTTTCATTTCGAAGGAATCGAAGTGTAGTTTAAAACGAAAGAAACGGAGATGAAAAACTCCAAGTATTTTGAGAGTTATGATGGAAATAGTTAGACTCGCGCTTTGGTTTAGCAATTTACTGACCTCCCTCCGATTGATATATCATAAATCACTCAATTTAACTCGTAATTCATTGAAATTAGTTTCATTTCGAAAGAATCGAAGTGTAGTTTAAAACGAAAGAAACGGAGATGAAAAACTCCAAGTATTTTGAGAGTTATGATAGAAATAGTTAGACTCGCGCTTTGGTTTATCAATTTACTGACCTACCTCCGATTGATTGGCCATAACTCTCTCAATTTAACTCTTAACTCATTGAAATTAGTTTCATTTCGAAGGAATCGAACTTTAGTTTAAAACGAAAGAAACGAAGATGAAAAACTCCAAGTATTTTGAGAGTTATGATGGAAATAGTTAGACTCGCGCTTTAGTTTAGCAATTTACTGACCTACCTCCGATTGATTGAACATAACTCTCTCAATTTAACTCGTAATTCATTTAAATTAGTTTCATTTCGAAGGAATCGAAGTGTAGTTTAAAACGAAAGAAACGGAGATGAAAAACTCCAAGTATTTTGAGAGTTATGATAGAAATAGTTAGACTCGCGCTTTGGTTTAGCAATTTACTGACCTCCCTCCGATTGATTGACCATAAATCACTCAATTTAACTCGTAATTCATTGAAATTAGTTTTATTTCGAAGGAATCGACGTGTAGTTTAAAACGAAAGAAACGGAGATGAAAAACTCCAAGTATTTTGAGAGTTATGATGGAAATAGTTAGACTCGTGCTTTGGTTTAGCAATTTACTGACCTACCTCCGATTGATTGACCATAACTCACTCAATTTTACTTGTAATTGATTGAAATTAGTTTCATTTCGAAGGACTCGAAGTGTAGTTTAAAATGAAAGAAACGGAGATGAAAAACTCCAAGTATTTTGAGAGTTATGATGGAAATAGTTAGACTCGGGCTTTGGTTTAGCAATTTACTGACCTACCTCCGATTGATTGACCATAACTCACTCAATTTAACTCGTAATTCATTGAAATTAGTTTCATTTCGAAGGAATCGAAGTGTAGTTTAAAACGAAAGAAACGGAGATGAAAAACTCCAACTATTTTGAGAGTTATAATGGAAATAGTTAGACTCGCGCTTTGGTTTAGCAATTTACTGACCTACATCCGATTGATTGACCATAACTCTCTCAATTTAACTCTTAAGTCATTGAAATTAGTTTCATTTCGAAGGAATCGAAGTGTAGTTTAAAACGAAAGAAACGGAGATGAAAAACTCCAAGTATTTTGAGAGTTATGATGGAAATAGTTAGACTCGCGCTTTGGTTTAGCAATTTACTAACCTACCTCCGATTGATTGACCATAACTCTCTCAATTTAACTCTTAACTCATTGAAATTAGTTTCATTTCGAAGGAATCGAAGTGTAGTTTAAAACGAAAGAAACGGAGATGAAAAACTCCAAGTATTTTGAGAGTTATGATGGAAATAGTTAGACTCGCACTTTGGTTTAGCAATTTACTGACCTACCTCCGATTGATTGACCATAACTCTCTCAATTTAACTCTTAATTCATTGAAATTAGTTTCATTTCGAAGGAATCGAAGTGTAGTTTAAAACGAAAGAAACGGAGATGAAAAATTCCAAGTATTTTGAGAGTTATGATAAAAATAGTTAGAATCGCGCTTTGTTTAGCAATTTACTGACCTACCTTCGATTAATTGACCATAACTCTCTCAATTTAACTCTTAACTCATTGAAATTAGTTTCATTTAGAAGTAATCGAAGTGTAGTTTAAAACGAAAGAAACGGAGATGAAAAACTCCAAGTATTTTGAGAGTTATGATGGAAATAGTTAGACTCGCGCTTTAGTTTAGCAATTTACTGACCTACCTCCGATTGATTGACCATAACTCTCTAAATTTAACTCGTAATTCATTTAAATTAGTTTCATTTTGAAGGAATCGAAGTGTAGTTTAAAACGAAAGAAACGGAGATGAAAAACTCCAAGTATTTTGAGAGTTATGATGGAAATAGTTAGACTCGCGCTTTGGTTTAGCAATTTACTGACCTCCCTCCGATTGATATATCATAAATCACTCAATTTAACTCGTAATTCATTGAAATTAGTTTCATTTCGAAAGAATCGAAGTGTAGTTTAAAACGAAAGAAACGGAGATGAAAAACTCCAAGTATTTTGAGAGTTATGATAGAAATAGTTAGACTCGCGCTTTGGTTTATCAATTTACTGACCTACCTCCGATTGATTGACCATAACTCTCTCAATTTAACTCTTAACTCATTGAAATTAGTTTTATTTCGAAGGAATCGAACTTTAGTTTAAAACGAAAGAAACGAAGATGAAAAACTCCAAGTATTTTGAGAGTTATGATGGAAATAGTTAGACTCGCGCTTTAGTTTAGCAATTTACTGTACTACCTCCGATTGATTGAACATAACTCTCTCAATTTAACTCGTAATTCATTTAAATTAGTTTCATTTCGAAGGAATCGAAGTGTAGTTTAAAACGAAAGAAACGGAGATGAAAAACTCCAAGTATTTTGAGAGTTATGATAGAAATAGTTAGACTCGCGCTTTGGTTTAGCAATTTACTGACCTCCCTCCGATTGATTGACCATAAATCACTCAATTTAACTCGTAATTCATTGAAATTAGTTTTATTTCGAAGGAATCGACGTGTAGTTTAAAACGAAAGAAACGGAGATGAAAAACTCCAAGTATTTTGAGAGTTATGATGGAAATAGTTAGACTCGTGCTTTGGTTTAGCAATTTACTGACCTACCTCCGATTGATTGACCATAACTCACTCAATTTTACTTGTAATTGATTGAAATTAGTTTCATTTCGAAGGACTCGAAGTGTAGTTTAAAATGAAAGAAACGGAGATGAAAAACTCCAAGTATTTTGAGAGTTATGATGGAAATAGTTAGACTCGGGCTTTGGTTTAGCAATTTACTGACCTACCTCCGATTGATTGACCATAACTCACTCAATTTAACTCGTAATTCATTGAAATTAGTTTCATTTCGAAGGAATCGAAGTGTAGTTTAAAACGAAAGAAACGGAGATGAAAAACTCCAACTATTTTGAGAGTTATAATGGAAATAGTTAGACTCGCGCTTTGGTTTAGCAATTTACTGACCTACATCCGATTGATTGACCATAACTCTCTCAATTTAACTCTTAAGTCATTGAAATTAGTTTCATTTCGAAGGAATCGAAGTGTAGTTTAAAACGAAAGAAACGGAGATGAAAAACTCCAAGTATTTTGAGAGTTATGATGGAAATAGTTAGACTCGCGCTTTGGTTTAGCAATTTACTGACCTACCTCCGATTGATTGACCATAACTCTCTCAATTTAACTCGTAATTCATTTAAATTAGTTTCATTTCGAAGGAATCGAAGTGTAGTTTAAAACGAAAGAAACGGAGATGAAATACTCCAAGTATTTTGAGAGTTATGATGGAAATAGTTAGACTCGCGCTTTGTTTTAGCAATTTACTGACCTACCTCCGATTGATTGACCATAACTCTCTCAATTTAACTCTTAATTCATTGAAATTAGTTTCATTTCGAAGGAATCGAAGTGTAGTTTAAAACGAAAGAAACGGAGATGAAAAACTCCAAGTATTTTGAGAGTTATGATGGAAATAGTTAGACTCGGGCTTTGGTTTAGCAATTTACTGACCTACCTCCGATTGATTGAACATAACTCACTTAATTTAACTCGTAATTCATTGAAATTAGTTTCATTTCGAAGGAATCGAAGTGTAGTTTAAAACGAAAGAAATGGAGATGAAAAACTCCAAGTATTTTGAGAGTTATGATGGAAATAGTTAGACTCGCGCTTTGGTTTAGCAATTTACTGACCTACCTCCGATTGATTGACCATAACTCTCTCAATTTAACTCTTAAGTCATTGAAATTAGTTTCATTTCGAAGGAATCGAAGTGTAGTTTAAAACGAAAGAAACCGAGATGAAAAACTCCAAGTATTTTGAGAGTTATGATGGAAATAGTTAGACTCGCGCTTTGGTTTAGCAATTTACTGACCTACCTCCGATTGATTGACCATAACTCTCTCAATTTAACTCGTAATTCATTTAAATTAGTTTGATTTCAAAGGAATCGAAGTGTAGTTTAAAACGAAAGAAACGGAGATGAAAAACTCCAAGTATTTTGAGAGTTATGATGGAAATAGTTAGACTCGCGCTTTGGTTTAGCAATTTACAGACCTACCTCCGCTTGATTGACCATAACTCTCTCAATTTAACTCTTAACTCTTTGAAATTAGTTTCATTTCGAAGGAATCGAAGTGTAGTTTAAAACGAAAGAAACGGAGATGAAAAACTCCAAGTATTTTGAGAGTTATGATGGAAATAGTTAGACTCGCGCTTTGGTTTAGCAATTTACTGACCTACCTCCGATTGATTGACCATAACTCTCTCAATTTAAGTCGTAATTCATTTAAATTAGTTTCATTTCGAAGGAATCGAAGTGTAGTTTAAAACGAAAGAAACGGAGATGAAAAACTCCAAGTATTTTGAGAGTTATGATGGAAATAGTTAGACTCGCGCTTTGGTTTAGCAATTTACTGACCTACCTCCGATTGATATATCATAAATCACTCAATTTAACTCGTAATTCATTGAAATTAGTTTCATTTCGAAAGAATCGAAGTGTAGTTTAAAACGAAAGAAACGGAGATGAAAAACTCCAAGTATTTTGAGAGTTATGATAGAAATAGTTAGACTCGCGCTTTGGTTTAGCAATTTACTGACCTACCTCCGATTGATTGACCATAACTCTCTCAATTTAACTCTTAACTCATTGAAATTAGTTTCATTTCGAAGGAATCGAAGTGTAGTTTAAAACGAAAGAAACGGAGATGAAAAACTCCAAGTATTTTGAGAGTTATAATGGAAATAGTTAGACTCGCGCTTTGGTTTAGCAATTTACTGACCTCCCTCCGATTGATATATCATAAATCACTCAATTTAACTCGTAATTCATTGAAATTAGTTTCATTTCGAAAGAATCGAAGTGTAGTTTAAAACGAAAGAAACGGAGATGAAAAACTCCAAGTATTTTGAGAGTTATGATAGAAATAGTTAGACTCGCGCTTTGGTTTATCAATTTACTGACCTACCTCCGATTGATTGACCATAACTCTCTCAATTTAACTCTTAACTCATTGAAATTAGTTTCATTTCGAAGGAATCGAACTTTAGTTTAAAACGAAAGAAACGAAGATGAAAAACTCCAAGTATTTTGAGAGTTATGATGGAAATAGTTAGACTCGCGCTTTAGTTTAGCAATTTACTGACCTACCTCCGATTGATTGAACATAACTCTCTCAATTTAACTCGTAATTCATTTAAATTAGTTTCATTTCGAAGGAATCGAAGTGTAGTTTAAAACGAAAGAAACGGAGATGAAAAACTCCAAGTATTTTGAGAGTTATGATGGAAATAGTTAGACTCGCGCTTTGGTTTAGCAATTTACAGAACTACCTCCGCTTGATTGACCATAACTCTCTCAATTTAACTCTTAACTCTTTGAAATTAGTTTCATTTCGAAGGAATCGAAGTGTAGTTTAAAACGAAAGAAACGGAGATTAAAAACTCCAAGTATTTTGAGAGTTATGATGGAAATAGTTAGACTCGCGCTTTGGTTTAGCAATTTACTGACCTCCCTCCGATTGATTGACCATAACTCACTCAATTTAACTCGTAATTCATTGTAATTAGTTTCATTTCTAAGGAATCGAAGTGTATCTTAAAACGAAAGAAACGGAGATGAAAAACTCCAAGTATTTTGAGAGTTATGATGGAAATAGTTAGACTCGCGCTTTGGTTTAGCAATTTACTGACCTCCCTCCGATTCATTGACCATAACTCACTCAATTTAACTCGTAATTCATTGTAATTAGTTTCATTTCTAAGGAATCGAAGTGTATCTTAAAACGAAAGAAACGGAGATGAAAAACTCCAAGTATTTTGAGAGTTATGATGGAAATAGTTAGACTCGCACTTTGGTTTAGCAATTTACTGATCTACGTACGATTGATTGACCATAACTCTTTCAATTTAACTCTTAACTCATTGAAATTAGTTTCATTTCGAAGGAATCGAAGTGTAGTTTAAAACGAAAGAAACGGAGATGAAAAACTCCAAGTATTTTGAGAGTTATGATGGAAATAGTTAGACTCGCGCTTTGGTTTAGCAATTTACTGACCTACCTCCGATTGATTGACCCTAACTCTCTCAATTTAACTCTTAACTCATTGAAATTAGTTTCATTTCGAAGGAATCGAAGTGTAGTTTAAAACGAAAGAAACGGAGATGAAAAACTCCAAGTATTTTGAGAGTTATGATGGAAATAGTTAGACTCGCACTTTGGTTTAGCAATTTACTGACCTACCTCCGATTGATTGACCATAACTCTCTCAATTTAACTCTTAATTCATTGAAATTAGTTTCATTTCGAAGGAATCGAAGTGTAGTTTAAAACGAAAGAAACGGAGATGAAAAATTCCAAGTATTTTGAGAGTTATGATAGAAATAGTTAGAATCGCGCTTTGTTTAGCAATTTACTGACCTACCTTCGATTAATTGACCATAACTCTCTCAATTTAACTCTTAACTCATTGAAATTAGTTTCATTTCGAAGTAATCGAAGTGTAGTTTAAAACGAAAGAAACGGAGATGAAAAACTCCAAGTATTTTGAGAGTTATGATGGAAATAGTTAGACTCGCGCTTTAGTTTAGCAATTTACTGACCTACCTCCGATTGATTGACCATAACTCTCTAAATTTAACTCGTAATTCATTTTAATTAGTTTCATTTCGAAGGAATCGAAGTGTAGTTTAAAACGAAAGAAACGGAGATGAAAAACTCCAAGTATTTTGAGAGTTATGATGGAAATAGTTAGACTCGCGCTTTGGTTTAGCAATTTACTGACCTCCCTCCGATTGATATATCATAAATCACTCAATTTAACTCGTAATTCATTGAAATTAGTTTCATTTCGAAAGAATCGAAGTGTAGTTTAAAACGAAAGAAACGGAGATGAAAAACTCCAAGTATTTTGAGAATTATGATAGAAATAGTTAGACTCGCGCTTTGGTTTATCAATTTACTGACCTACCTCCGATTGATTGACCATAACTCTCTCAATTTAACTCTTAACTCATTGAAATTAGTTTCATTTCGAAGGAATCGAAC
This sequence comes from Tasmannia lanceolata, assembly GCF_043159265.1. Classification (NCBI taxonomy): domain Eukaryota; kingdom Viridiplantae; phylum Streptophyta; class Magnoliopsida; order Canellales; family Winteraceae; genus Tasmannia; species Tasmannia lanceolata. The sequence goes on from NW_027518721.1 coordinate 7,055,293, forward strand.
TTTAGTTTAAAACGAAAGAAACGAAGATGAAAAACTCCAAGTATTTTGAGAGTTATGATGGAAATAGTTAGACTCGCGCTTTAGTTTAGCAATTTACTGACCTACCTCCGATTGATTGAACATAACTCTCTCAATTTAACTCGTAATTCATTTAAATTAGTTTCATTTCGAAGGAATCGAAGTGTAGTTTAAAACGAAAGAAACGGAGATGAAAAACTCCAAGTATTTTGAGAGTTATGATAGAAATAGTTAGACTCGCGCTTTGGTTTAGCAATTTACTGACCTCCCTCCGATTGATTGACCATAAATCACTCAATTTAACTCGTAATTCATTGAAATTAGTTTTATTTCGAAGGAATCGACGTGTAGTTTAAAACGAAAGAAACGGAGATGAAAAACTCCAAGTATTTTGAGAGTTATGATGGAAATAGTTAGACTCGTGCTTTGGTTTAGCAATTTACTGACCTACCTCCGATTGATTGACCATAACTCACTCAATTTTACTTGTAATTGATTGAAATTAGTTTCATTTCGAAGGACTCGAAGTGTAGTTTAAAATGAAAGAAACGGAGATGAAAAACTCCAAGTATTTTGAGAGTTATGATGGAAATAGTTAGACTCGGGCTTTGGTTTAGCAATTTACTGACCTACCTCCGATTGATTGACCATAACTCACTCAATTTAACTCGTAATTCATTGAAATTAATTTCATTTCGAAGGAATCGAAGTGTAGTTTAAAACGAAAGAAACGGAGATGAAAAACTCCAACTATTTTGAGAGTTATAATGGAAATAGTTAGACTCGCGCTTTGGTTTAGCAATTTACTGACCTACATCCGATTGATTGACCATAACTCTCTCAATTTAACTCTTAAGTCATTGAAATTAGTTTCATTTCGAAGGAATCGAAGTGTAGTTTAAAACGAAAGAAACGGAGATGAAAAACTCCAAGTATTTTGAGAGTTATGATGGAAATAGTTAGACTCGCGCTTTGGTTTAGCAATTTACTAACCTACCTCCGATTGATTGACCATAACTCTCTCAATTTAACTCTTAACTCATTGAAATTAGTTTCATTTCGAAGGAATCGAAGTGTAGTTTAAAACGAAAGAAACGGAGATGAAAAACTCCAAGTATTTTGAGAGTTATGATGGAAATAGTTAGACTCGCACTTTGGTTTAGCAATTTACTGACCTACCTCCGATTGATTGACCATAACTCTCTCAATTTAACTCTTAATTCATTGAAATTAGTTTCATTTCGAAGGAATCGAAGTGTAGTTTAAAACGAAAGAAACGGAGATGAAAAATTCCAAGTATTTTGAGAGTTATGATAGAAATAGTTAGAATCGCGCTTTGTTTAGCAATTTACTGACCTACCTTCGATTAATTGACCATAACTCTCTCAATTTAACTCTTAACTCATTGAAATTAGTTTCATTTAGAAGTAATCGAAGTGTAGTTTAAAACGAAAGAAACGGAGATGAAAAACTCCAAGTATTTTGAGAGTTATGATGGAAATAGTTAGACTCGCGCTTTAGTTTAGCAATTTACTGACCTACCTCCGATTGATTGACCATAACTCACTAAATTTAACTCGTAATTCATTTAAATTAGTTTCATTTTGAAGGAATCGAAGTGTAGTTTAAAACGAAAGAAACGGAGATGAAAAACTCCAAGTATTTTGAGAGTTATGATGGAAATAGTTAGACTCGCGCTTTGGTTTAGCAATTTACTGACCTCCCTCCGATTGATATATCATAAAACACTCAATTTAACTCGTAATTCATTGAAATTAGTTTCATTTCGAAAGAATCGAAGTGTAGTTTAAAACGAAAGAAACGGAGATGAAAAACTCCAAGTATTTTGAGAGTTATGATAGAAATAGTTAGACTCGCGCTTTGGTTTATCAATTTACTGACCTACCTCCGATTGATTGACCATAACTCTCTCAATTTAACTCTTAACTCATTGAAATTAGTTTTATTTCGAAGGAATCGAACTTTAGTTTAAAACGAAAGAAACGAAGATGAAAAACTCCAAGTATTTTGAGAGTTATGATGGAAATAGTTAGACTCGCGCTTTAGTTTAGCAATTTACTGACCTACCTCCGATTGATTGAACATAACTCTCTCAATTTAACTCGTAATTCATTTAAATTAGTTTCATTTCGAAGGAATCGAAGTGTAGTTTAAAACGAAAGAAACGGAGATGAAAAACTCCAAGTATTTTGAGAGTTATGATAGAAATAGTTAGACTCGCGCTTTGGTTTAGCAATTTACTGACCTCCCTCCGATTGATTGACCATAAATCACTCAATTTAACTCGTAATTCATTGAAATTAGTTTTATTTCGAAGGAATCGACGTGTAGTTTAAAACGAAAGAAACGGAGATGAAAAACTCCAAGTATTTTGAGAGTTATGATGGAAATAGTTAGACTCGTGCTTTGGTTTAGCAATTTACTGACCTACCTCCGATTGATTGACCATAACTCACTCAATTTTACTTGTAATTGATTGAAATTAGTTTCATTTCGAAGGACTCGAAGTGTAGTTTAAAATGAAAGAAACGGAGATGAAAAACTCCAAGTATTTTGAGAGTTATGATGGAAATAGTTAGACTCGGGCTTTGGTTTAGCAATTTACTGACCTACCTCCGATTGATTGACCATAACTCACTCAATTTAACTCGTAATTCATTGAAATTAGTTTCATTTCGAAGGAATCGAAGTGTAGTTTAAAACGAAAGAAACGGAGATGAAAAACTCCAACTATTTTGAGAGTTATAATGGAAATAGTTAGACTCGCGCTTTGGTTTAGCAATTTACTGACCTACATCCGATTGATTGACCATAACTCTCTCAATTTAACTCTTAAGTCATTGAAATTAGTTTCATTTCGAAGGAATCGAAGTGTAGTTTAAAACGAAAGAAACGGAGATGAAAAACTCCAAGTATTTTGAGAGTTATGATGGAAATAGTTAGACTCGCGCTTTGGTTTAGCAATTTACTGACCTACCTCCGATTGATTGACCATAACTCTCTCAATTTAACTCGTAATTCATTTAAATTAGTTTCATTTCGAAGGAATCGAAGTGTAGTTTAAAACGAAAGAAACGGAGATGAAATACTCCAAGTATTTTGAGAGTTATGATGGAAATAGTTAGACTCGCGCTTTGTTTTAGCAATTTACTGACCTACCTCCGATTGATTGACCATAACTCTCTCAATTTAACTCTTAATTCATTGAAATTAGTTTCATTTCGAAGGAATCGAAGTGTAGTTTAAAACGAAAGAAACGGAGATGAAAAACTCCAAGTATTTTGAGAGTTATGATGGAAATAGTTAGACTCGGGCTTTGGTTTAGCAATTTACTGACCTACCTCCGATTGATTGAACATAACTCACTCAATTTAACTCGTAATTCATTGAAATTAGTTTCATTTCGAAGGAATCGAAGTGTAGTTTAAAACGAAAGAAATGGAGATGAAAAACTCCAAGTATTTTGAGAGTTATGATGGAAATAGTTAGACTCGCGCTTTGGTTTAGCAATTTACTGACCTACCTCCGATTGATTGACCATAACTCTCTCAATTTAACTCTTAAGTCATTGAAATTAGTTTCATTTCGAAGGAATCGAAGTGTAGTTTAAAACGAAAGAAACCGAGATGAAAAACTCCAAGTATTTTGAGAGTTATGATGGAAATAGTTAGACTCGCGCTTTGGTTTAGCAATTTACTGACCTACCTCCGATTGATTGACCATAACTCTCTCAATTTAACTCGTAATTCATTTAAATTAGTTTGATTTCAAAGGAATCGAAGTGTAGTTTAAAACGAAAGAAACGGAGATGAAAAACTCCAAGTATTTTGAGAGTTATGATGGAAATAGTTAGACTCGCGCTTTGGTTTAGCAATTTACAGACCTACCTCCGCTTGATTGACCATAACTCTCTCAATTTAACTCTTAACTCTTTGAAATTAGTTTCATTTCGAAGGAATCGAAGTGTAGTTTAAAACGAAAGAAACGGAGATGAAAAACTCCAAGTATTTTGAGAGTTATGATGGAAATAGTTAGACTCGCGCTTTGGTTTAGCAATTTACTGACCTACCTCCGATTGATTGACCATAACTCTCTCAATTTAAGTCGTAATTCATTTAAATTAGTTTCATTTCGAAGGAATCGAAGTGTAGTTTAAAACGAAAGAAACGGAGATGAAAAACTCCAAGTATTTTGAGAGTTATGATGGAAATAGTTAGACTCGCGCTTTGGTTTAGCAATTTACTGACCTCCCTCCGATTGATTGACCATAACTCACTCAATTTAACTCGTAATTCATTGTAATTAGTTTCATTTCTAAGGAATCGAAGTGTATCTTAAAACGAAAGAAACGGAGATGAAAAACTACAAGTATTTTGAGAGTTATGATGGAAATAGTTAGACTCGCGCTTTGGTTTAGCAATTTACTAATCTACCTCCGATTGATTGACCATAACTCTCTCAATTTAACTCTTAACTCATTGAAATTAGTTTAATTTCGAAGGAATCGAAGTGTAGTTTAAAACGAAAGAAACGGAGATGAAAAACTCCAAGTATTTTGAGAGTTATGATGGAAATAGTTAGACTCACGCTTTGGTTTAGCAATTTACAGACCTACCTCCGCTTGATTGACCATAACTCTCTCAATTTAACTCTTAACTCTTTGAAATTAGTTTCATTTCGAAGGAATCGAAGTGTAGTTTAAAACGAAAGAAACGGAGATGAAAAACTCCAAGTATTTTGAGAGTTATGATGGAAATAGTTAGACTCGCGCTTTGGTTTAGCAATTTACTGACCTACCTCCGATTGATTGACCATAACTCTCTCAATTTAAGTCGTAATTCATTTAAATTAGTTTCATTTCGAAGGAATCGAAGTGTAGTTTAAAACGAAAGAAACGGAGATGAAAAACTCCAAGTATTTTGAGAGTTATGATGGAAATAGTTAGACTCGGGCTTTGGTTTAGCAATTTACTGACCTACCTCCGATTGATTGACCATAACTCACTCAATTTAACTCGTAATTCATTGAAATTAGTTTCATTTCGAAGGAATCGACGTGTAGTTTAAAACGAAAGAAACAGAGATGAAAAACTCCAAGTATTTTGAGAGTTATGATGGAAATAGTTAGACTCGTGCTTTGGTTTAGCAATTTACTGACCTACCTCCGATTGATTGACCATAACTCACTCAATTTTACTTGTAATTGATTGAAATTAGTTTCATTTCGAAGGACTCGAAGTGTAGTTTAAAATGAAAGAAACGGAGATGAAAAACTCCAAGTATTTTGAGAGTTATGATGGAAATAGTTAGACTCGGGCTTTGGTTTAGCAATTTACTGACCTACCTCCGATTGATTGACCATAACTCACTCAATTTAACTCGTAATTCATTGAAATTAGTTTCATTTCGAAGGAATCGAAGTGTAGTTTAAAACGAAAGAAACGGAGATGAAAAACTCCAACTATTTTGAGAGTTATAATGGAAATAGTTAGACTCGCGCTTTGGTTTAGCAATTTACTGACCTACATCCGATTGATTGACCATAACTCTCTCAATTTAACTCTTAAGTCATTGAAATTAGTTTCATTTCGAAGGAATCGAAGTGTAGTTTAAAACGAAAGAAACGGAGATGAAAAACTCCAAGTATTTTGAGAGTTATGATGGAAATAGTTAGACTCGCGCTTTGGTTTAGCAATTTACTGACCTACCTCCGATTGATTGACCATAACTCTCTCAATTTAACTCGTAATTCATTTAAATTAGTTTCATTTCGAAGGAATCGAAGTGTAGTTTAAAACGAAAGAAACGGAGATGAAATACTCCAAGTATTTTGAGAGTTATGATGGAAATAGTTAGACTCGCGCTTTGTTTTAGCAATTTACTGACCTACCTCCGATTGATTGACCATAACTCTCTCAATTTAACTCTTAATTCATTGAAATTAGTTTCATTTCGAAGGAATCGAAGTGTAGTTTAAAACGAAAGAAACGGAGATGAAAAACTCCAAGTATTTTGAGAGTTATGATGGAAATAGTTAGACTCGGGCTTTGGTTTAGCAATTTACTGACCTACCTCCGATTGATTGAACATAACTCACTCAATTTAACTCGTAATTCATTGAAATTAGTTTCATTTCGAAGGAATCGAAGTGTAGTTTAAAACGAAAGAAATGGAGATGAAAAACTCCAAGTATTTTGAGAGTTATGATGGAAATAGTTAGACTCGCGCTTTGGTTTAGCAATTTACTGACCTACCTCCGATTGATTGACCATAACTCTCTCAATTTAACTCTTAAGTCATTGAAATTAGTTTCATTTCGAAGGAATCGAAGTGTAGTTTAAAACGAAAGAAACCGAGATGAAAAACTCCAAGTATTTTGAGAGTTATGATGGAAATAGTTAGACTCGCGCTTTGGTTTAGCAATTTACTGACCTACCTCCGATTGATTGACCATAACTCTCTCAATTTAACTCGTAATTCATTTAAATTAGTTTGATTTCAAAGGAATCGAAGTGTAGTTTAAAACGAAAGAAACGGAGATGAAAAACTCCAAGTATTTTGAGAGTTATGATGGAAATAGTTAGACTCGCGCTTTGGTTTAGCAATTTACAGACCTACCTCCGCTTGATTGACCATAACTCTCTCAATTTAACTCTTAACTCTTTGAAATTAGTTTCATTTCGAAGGAATCGAAGTGTAGTTTAAAACGAAAGAAACGGAGATGAAAAACTCCAAGTATTTTGAGAGTTATGATGGAAATAGTTAGACTCGCGCTTTGGTTTAGCAATTTACTGACCTACCTCCGATTGATTGACCATAACTCTCTCAATTTAAGTCGTAATTCATTTAAATTAGTTTCATTTCGAAGGAATCGAAGTGTAGTTTAAAACGAAAGAAACGGAGATGAAAAACTCCAAGTATTTTGAGAGTTATGATTGAAATAGTTAGACTCGCGCTTTGGTTTAGCAATTTACTGACCTCCCTCCGATTGATTGACCATAACTCACTCAATTTAACTCGTAATTCATTTTAATTAGTTTCATTTCTAAGGAATCGAAGTGTATCTTAAAACGAAAGAAACGGAGATGAAAAACTACAAGTATTTTGAGAGTTATGATGGAAATAGTTAGACTCGCGCTTTGGTTTAGCAATTTACTAATCTACCTCCGATTGATTGACCATAACTCTCTCAATTTAACTCTTAACTCATTGAAATTAGTTTCATTTCGAAGGAATCGAAGTGTAGTTTAAAACGAAAGAAACGGAGATGAAAAACTCCAAGTATTTTGAGAGTTATGATGGAAATAGTTAGACTCACGCTTTGGTTTAGCAATTTACAGACCTACCTCCGCTTGATTGACCATAACTCTCTCAATTTAACTCTTAACTCTTTGAAATTAGTTTCATTTCGAAGGAATCGAAGTGTAGTTTAAAACGAAAGAAACGGAGATGAAAAACTCCAAGTATTTTGAGAGTTATGATGGAAATAGTTAGACTCGCGCTTTGGTTTAGCAATTTACTGACCTACCTCCGATTGATTGACCATAACTCTCTCAATTTAAGTCGTAATTCATTTAAATTAGTTTCATTTCGAAGGAATCGAAGTGTAGTTTAAAACGAAAGAAACGGAGATGAAAAACTCCAAGTATTTTGAGAGTTATGATGGAAATAGTTAGACTCGCGCTTTGGTTTAGCAATTTACTGACCTCCCTCCGATTGATTGACCATAACTCACTCAATTTAACTCGTAATTCATTGTAATTAGTTTCATTTCTAAGGAATCGAAGTGTATCTTAAAACGAAAGAAACGGAGATGAAAAACTACAAGTATTTTGAGAGTTATGATGGAAATAGTTAGACTCGCGCTTTGGTTTAGCAATTTACTGATCTACCTCCGATTGATTGACCATAACTCTCTCAATTTAACTCTTAACTCATTGAAATTAGTTTCATTTCGAAGGAATCGAAGTGTAGTTTAAAACGAAAGAAACGGAGATGAAAAACTCCAAGTATTTTGAGAGTTATGATGGAAATAGTTAGACTCGCGCTTTGGTTTAGCAATTTACTGACCTACCTCCGATTGATTGACCATAACTCACTCAATTTTACTTGTAATTGATTGAAATTAGTTTCATTTCGAAGGACTCGAAGTGTAGTTTAAAACGAAAGAAACGGAGATGAAAAACTCCAAGTATTTTGAGAGTTATGATGGAAATAGTTAGACTCGCACTTTGGTTTAGCAATTTACTGACCTACCTCCGATTGATTGACCATAACTCTCTCAATTTAACTCTTAATTCATTGAAATTAGTTTCATTTCGAAGGAATCGAAGTGTAGTTTAAAACGAAAGAAACGGAGATGAAAAATTCCAAGTATTTTGAGAGTTATGATAGAAATATTTAGAATCGCGCTTTGTTTAGCAATTTACTGACCTACCTTCGATTAATTGACCATAACTCTCTCAATTTAACTCTTAACTCATTGAAATTAGTTTCATTTCGAAGTAATCGAAGTGTAGTTTAAAACGAAAGAAACGGAGATGAAAAACTCCAAGTATTTTGAGAGTTATGATGGAAATAGTTAGACTCGCGCTTTAGTTTAGCAATTTACTGACCTACCTCCGATTGATTGACCATAACTCTCTAAATTTAACTCGTAATTCATTTAAATTAGTTTCATTTCGAAGGAATCGAAGTGTAGTTGTAGACACCCCATTTTGTTTTGTTTTAATCAACAAAGAAATTAGTGTGTTAAATCCATGTGAGAACCCCCTCTATCATTGATTTATATGTTTTAGGTCATTAATATCTTGATCTGACTTTACGGATCATCAATCGGGACAAAATAAGCTAGGGTCACTTCATAGCCCGGACCCTGATTCCATTTCGAGACCCGATTTCCGTAAATCGTTAGATCAATGGCAGATCTTGACCTGGGTCTAACCATCCAAAACCACCTAACCTCTCCTCTCATCCTAACCATCCAAACCTCACCTAACCTCACCTAACCTCTCCTCTCATCCTAACCATCCAAACCTCACCTAACCTCACCTAACCTCACCTAACCTTACCTAACCCCACCTAACCTTACCTAACCTCATCCTCTCATCCTAACCATCCAAAACCACCTAACCTCACCTAACCTCCTATCCCATTCTCCTATAAATACCCTCTCATCCCACCATCCAAGAGGAAAAAAAAAAAGAACCCCTCTCTTAGAAAATTCATCCCTCTCCCTCATCTCTTCAAGGGTTCGGCCATCCTTGCCGGATCGGGTGATTTTATACGTTGGGTGATATATATCAAAAGCAGTCATTATCAAGCAAGGAATCATCTTCAAGGAATTAACATCAAAGAAAAATCAAACACAAAGTGGGTTTCCAAAGAGGTAGGCATTTATTTCAATTCTATGTAGGGTCTGTTTTCATGCATATCTTTTACTTTAAAAGAAAAACCATGTTATGAAGCATGTAGGGTCCGTTTTCCCCCTGGTTAGCCTCTGGTTAGACCCTGGTTGCACCCAGGTTCGCTGCTGGTTGCACCCAGGTTCGATGCTGGTTGCACCCTGGTTCCCTACTGATTCGCACCCTGGTTCCCCTGCTGGTTGCACCCTGGTTCCCTACTGGTTGCACCCTGGTTCCCTACTGGTTCGCACCCTGGTTCGATATTGGTTCGCACCCTGGTTCCCTGCTGGTTCGCACTCTGGTTAGACCCTGGTTGCACCCAGGTTCGCTGCTGGTTGCACCCAGGTTCCCTCCTGGTTGCACCCTGGTTCCCCTGCTGGTTCGCACCCTGGTTCCCTGCTGGTTCGCACCCAGGTTCGTTGCTGGTTGCACCCAGGTTCCCTGCTGGTTGCACCCTGGTTCCCCTGCTGGTTCGCACCCTGGTTCCCTGCTGGTTCGCACCCTGGTTCCCTGCTGGTTCGCACCCTGGTGCACCCTGGTCCGCACCCTGGTTTGTACCCTGCTTCCTCCTAGTTAGACCATGGCTAGTCTCGGGTTTGCTCCTAACTTAGACCCGACTCACTTGACCCTAACCATTAACCCAATCCAACCAAGTCATATCCCAACACAATCCGAGTCGCATGTCTGAATCCATTTGGCCGAATCTCATAAGCCCGCCCACTTTGAATTCCGAAAATTCAAACCCTTGATGATTCCAATATGCTCAATTCTTTGATGCAAATTCCCAATTCCAAAATCCCATTGCTATATCAATGTTTTTGAATCTCAAGTCCAATGCTCAAATACAAACCCGATTCCTGATCCAAATACCAAACCTGTTTTCCAAAATCCAAGCAACCTCCCCAGTGGAACTACGTGTGGCTTGATCCCCATCACGGGGTACGTAGGCAATTTGGCACTCCCAAGTTCAGTCGCACCTTTCTCTATCTTTCCCATTCCCTCACACTATTCATCATCTCGATTCATCTCGTGTCTCTCGGAACCATTGGATTATGGTTTCCGTCGTAAGAACCCTTAGAGCCCAATTTAGGAACAATGGTGTCGTGTCGTGTTGTGTCCTAAGTTTTAGGGAGTCCTAGAGTTAGGAGTCCAGCCTCATCACGGACGCTTGCTATGTATAGCAACCGTGCCATAGGTCAAGTTACACTAGTCATCCAGTTTTTCCCTAGGACAAGCCTAGTAAACTAGGATGTAGGCTAACCTGCATTAGTCTAAGGGACAACTTGCATTTAGATAGGATCATATAGCATCTTCGATGAAATCCTAAGATAATAAAATCCTCAACTTGAATTAAATAACTTCTCTTAAAACTGTTGAAACAGTCAATCCCGTCTAGATCGGTGTCCTAGTTGAGTTAGGCATATGTAGCTTAGCTTAAATGCACCGAACTACGTCGACTCTGATCCCAGTGAGGCTTGGGTACGTAGGCAGCTTGGATGTCTGATGGCATACCACCCGCGAGTCGGCATCACAACAAATTGTGGTGTTTTGTATATTAATTTTCTTGTAAATGCTTAATCAAATCATTTAGGGCTTTCCATGAAATTAGAATTCTAGGAGAACTTTCACTTAGATTGAATCCAGACAAATTAATAAATCAAGATACACATTTAGGATTCACATTGAAATTAGATCATAGGATGCATGTCACTTAGTTCGCACATTAACATAGAGTTGAATGAGCCATTTAAAATAAATTTAAAAGAGTTAGCTTTTGGAATCGAAGACCGATTATCGGGCAGGAATGGTGCATGTGGTGGATAACTCCCCATACCTTCCATTCTCGTAACCAGGTAGCGAGTCTAGATTTCTGGTTAATTATGGGTCCTAGATCCCACATCTAGGTGGCGACTCTGTCAGTCTCTTTCGTGTGGAATTCGGATTGCCTTAGTGATCCCAAGTTCACAGGAAAGACGAATTCAAATCAATAATTAAAATGCACACGCCAATCGCGTGGGTACGAGAGACCAAGAGAGAGCGCGGCGGCTCGCGCCCCGCCCCTCTCGCAGGATCTGTGTCCCACAGTCTGGCGACTCTGCTGGGGATCACCTAACTTCATTAAAACTTCAAAAGATAATTCATTTGAATTTAATTTTAAATGGCTCATAAAAACTCTATACTTGTTAGATTAGTTTGTCTTGTTTTATTTTCTCATCACATTTTACTCAAACTTAATTTAACAAAACCTGAAGGCATCATAGATTGCGCAAACATATTGCACACACTTACATCACTTGCATCTAAACCATGCATCTCACGTGCACACACATCCTATTTTAGGAACCCGGAGTGTTATCTAGCATGGTTGACTGGGATTTCATCACCTGGTGCCTCTGTGCTAGAGAAGCATTCCACCCTTAGCCTAGTACCTTTATGGTACGTAAACGGATCCCTTGTTCACGTACTGATACGCCGGACACTGGTACAGTATATCGAACATGGATTCGCGCTAAGGGAACTCTTGGCCTTACCCCTAGATTAACCCACACATGCATGTAATATACGAACACATGTGCATCACGTGTGTGAGCCTAGTTTAGGATATTCTACCTATTTGTGTCTAGATTAGGCCGTAGTCCATCTTCCAATGGCTACGATCGGTCCTTAGATACACGAACAAAGGCATGAGTCGAGATTCTCTCTCCACTCCGATAGATTAGGATTAGGGTTGATGCCTTCAGGTAACACTGATAAAATGTGAAAAAAAAAATAAAAAAAAATTTCCCTTTGGGTTAGGATATAAATCCCATCATTTCCAAAAATCTCATAGGATTAGTCATTCATGATCTATCCGTTGAAAGCAATCTTATGCTATCTCATCTAATCTTTTGATCGTGCGTCTTTCGTTCTTCTGTCATACGATTCGATCGTATCTTCATGCCATCCCCTAACTGGCAGATGCAGAATCTCACAATCTTTCTATTATGCATTCTCATGATCTGATCATGCCTGGTCCAGATAATCCAATCTTGCTTGTACCCCTGGTCTCTTCCTCCTCTAGGGGCTACCTTTTCAAGATTATTTTGCTAAGTCCTTCAGAGTTCACTCTCAGAATCCTTGAGCTAGGGGCATTCCCCTATGCGAATCAGTCATCATTGTCCAAAATTGAAAGTATCAGCCATGATGATGTTCAGAACGAACCAGCCTTCGCCGAGCCTTCAACGCCAAACAGTTGCAGCAGTTAAAGTTTTAGTCACTTACTATTTTATGTTGAGTCAGTCATCATGGTCAGTATAATTGTTGAGTCCGGTCTTACAGTTAAAGGTCAATGCCTAGTCCAGGCAAGTTATCTTCTGTTTCCCTTTCTTATTTAGAGTTGTGAATCCTGAGCATGTTCAGGATAGGTCGTCTGATGTAATAGCTTTTCTTTAAATAAAATTTCAGTCAGTTCCAAAAAGTTCACTTGTGTCTGTTTCTTAAGTGTGCTTCTGATCTTAAAATAAGACTCCCTCCTCAAATGAGGACAAAATTGACGAAACTCCACTTGAGTCACAGCAATTACTTGAACGAGAGGAGGAGCGCCAATCCCAACCTTTCAAAGATGAAATTGAAATGATAAACACTGGCACTGAAACTTTGATTCAGTGAATGCCGATTGAAAATACATTACCCTCTAAAGAGTGTGAAGAATTGATAAAATTATTTCAAGAATAAGAAGATTGTCTAGAAAAGCTACAACCGATACCAGGGGCAAGACATAGATGGAAAGCTCAAAGAAAATGAAGAAAGTGAGAAGATATATGCTATACAAGGGGCATAGAGTGGAAACAACTTTCATATTTCTAATCAATGACCTTGGTTCTCAAATTCATAACATAAAGCCAACAAATTCAAGATGAAAAGTTCAAGAGCAAACAATGAAAAGTGATCATCAGATATCGAGAGTACGAATCCATAGATGGAGGATGTCAAAGAACAAGTTTCGCTCTATGAAAGTCAAAAGCACGTATTAGAATCTTGAAAGAAGAAGATCCATTATCTCTTATCTGGAAATGCCGTCAAACTCCGCGAAAAAAAAAAACAAAAGAGAAAAATAATAATAAATAAATAATCAGTACCAGAGGGACTCTAGTAACCTGGATCGATTCCCAATTTGAACATCAGAAGGCCTCCTTTGGCCGAATAAATCCCAAAATCAGAACCCAACGTCAAAAGAATACCGATTGCAAACCCTTCGAGCCTGAGTAAAATTTTCTTGAAAACCCATCAAACTCGGGGCATTCGCCCCCGAACTACGCGAGACCTGATCCCTACACTGGGGTACGTAGGCAGCTCGGTTAAACCGAGTTCGGTCGATTCAAAAGAAAAAGAAAAAGAAAAATCAATCGTTCCAAAAAAAAAAAAGAGGGACAAGTTCCAAAAGAAGAGAAGTTAATTATTCCAGAAAGAAAAGAAAAAAAGAAAAATCAATTAACCTTCAAACAATTTATCTTCAAACTAGGGGCATTTGCCCTGAACTACACACGTCCTAATTCCTACATGGGGATATGGAGGCAACCTGTTCACAGGTTTGGTCGAAATCTTTGTTGAGCCTTAAGCCATTCTTTGTAAAGCCCTATCCTACCTATAAAGTCCCTCCGGTGTTCAGATTTAATGATCTAGGTCCCGAAACACAAAAAGAAAAAAAAAAGAAAAAAAAGAACGGAGTTTGAAGATCTGCTAGACTGAAAACCTGAAAGGGCGGTCTAGGCAAAATTTAAGATCATTTCCCTGCTAAGTTGAAAACCCGAAAGGGCGGCTTAGGCAAAAGCTAAGGGGATAGCCTGCTGGACCGAAAACCTAGAAAGGTGGTTCAGGCAAAAGTTAAGGCTAGCGCGGTCCGCCAAGTTAAAAACCCTGAAAAGGTAACTTGGTCACGGTAAGAGAATCAGTATAAGAAGGCTACAGCCGGTATCAAGACTGAAGATCAACTGAAATTCAAGCAAATTCAAGTGATATCCTCAAAACTGGGGGCATTGAAGCTAAGCAATCTTAAGGGGCGTAATTAAATCCTTGAGGCATTACTGTTTCAAGGAAGAAGTCCCATGTGCACCAATTGGAAAAAACATTCCTTGAAAGGATAGACTTACCAAATAAAATATTAACTAAGTCAGAAGTATTACTGTGTCTGTCAGTGTAGTCAGTCAATCTTTGTCATTCTATGTTCACTCCTTCAGAGCTGCTCAATCTTTTGAGTAGTGCATTTTATCTAAGTTTTCTCTTTAGAAAGAGTCAATCGTCGTCCTGGTGTCCAAATGATGCAACTGTCTCGGTGAAGAAGGCCCAGCCTCGTCAGCTCCCTGCGATCGTATGAAGGAGTTCGAGAATCTAGTCAAACAGCTACATTTCAAAGAAGATCAACTCAGAAGAGTTCAGAAGTAGAAACATCAGAAAGCCCAACTTTCGTAAAAAGATCATACCCCAGGAAGGCACCTTAAGCTTGGAAGAGCCCCAGATGCAATGGTGGTTGAGCCAATTTCTCAGAAAGATGAACCATTAAAATTCGGAATCTCCTTCCAGTTGTTAAATACTATCCTGGTCAAGAAATGTTTATCTAAACACCTGTCAAGAGGCAAATCCCACTTTTCCATGATTATATCCAAGAGAGCCATTGTTCTAAATTACCAATCTCAACTGTCTTGTTCAAGGTTTCAGTTATCAAAATCCCCAGAAGACAAGACCAACAGTCTCATTGAGAAAAATCTTGTTGAAGTTTCATAAAAGTGTTCCGAATCCATTCTTGTTACTAATGGTTCTTCGTTCATAAGGTTGGTCATCTCATCATTCGTCAAAGTCTTGGTTTCCAATATCTTTACTGGGCACGATCTATAATGTCCCCGATTTCATTGAGTTCAAAAAAAAAAAAAAAATCTAAAATTCATCAAATCCAATTCTACGTCAAATTCAAATTCATGAAAACCTCTAAATTCTTCGAGCCCATTTGTGAACGGTGCCTCTTTTCTCGAGGCCATTTGTGAATGGTCTCATCTTCTCCTTGAGCCCGTTTGCGGACGGTGCCACATTTCCCAAAAATACAAAAATAAATAAATAAAAATAATAAAAATTCATCAAATCAAATCCTAATTCAAAAAAAAAAAAAAAAAAAAACAAATCCAATCTTACGTCAAATTCAAATCCTACGAAAAATCTCATGTCCTCTTTGAGCTCGTTTGTGAACGGTGCCTCTTTTCTCAAGGCCATTTGTGAATGGTCTCCTCTTCTCCTTGAGCCCGTTTACGGATGGTACCTCATTTCCCAAAAATAAAAAATTCATCAAATCAAATCCCAATTCAAAAAAAAAAAAAACAAATCCAATCTTACGTCAAATTCAAATCCTACGAAAAATCTCATGTCCTCTTTGAGCCCGTTTGTGAACGGCGCCTCTTTTCTCGAGGCCATTTGTGAATGGTCTCGTCTTCTCCTTGAGCCCGTTTGCGGACGGTACCTCATTTCCCAAAAATAAAAAATTTATCAAATCCAAATCCTTAACTAAAAAAAAAAAATCCAATCCTACGAAAAATCTCATGTCCTCTTTGAGCCCGTTTGTGAACGGTGCCTCTTTTCTCGAGGCCATTTGTGAATGGTCTCGTCTTCTCCTTGAGCCCGTTTACGGACGGTACCTCATTTCCCAAAAATAAAAAATTTAGCAAATCCAAATCCTTACTTCAAAAAAAAAATCCAATCCTACGAAAAATCTCATGTCCTCTTTGAGCCCTTTTGTGAAAGGTGCCCCATTTCTCGAGTCCATTTGTGAATGGTCTCGTCTTCTCCTTGAGCCCGTTTACGGACGGTACCTCATTTCCCAAAAATAAAAAATTTATCAAATCCAAATCCTTAATTCAAAAAAATCCAATCCTACGACAAATTCAAGTTCATAAAAATTCTCTTGTTTCTTTGAGCCCGTTTGTGAACGGTGCCTCTTTTCTCGAGTCCATTTGTAAATGGTCTCGTCTTCTCCTTGAACCCGTTTGTGAACGGTGTCTCCTTTTTCCGAGTCCATTTGTGAATGGTCTCATGTTCTCCTTGAGCCCGTTTGTGAACGGCGCCTCATTTCTCGAGTTCATTTGTGAATGGTCTCGTCTTCTCCTTGAACCCGTTTGTAAACGGTGTCCCATTTTCTGAGTCCATTTGTGAATGGTCTCGTGTTCTCCTTGAGCCCGTTTGTGAACGGTGCCTCATTTCTCGAGTCCATTTGTGAATGGTCTCGTGTTCTCCTTGAGCCCGTTTGTGAACGGCGCCTCATTTCTCGAGTTCATTTGTGAATGGTCTCGTGTTCTCCTTGAGCCCGTTTGTGAACGGCGCCTCATTTCTCGAGTTCATTTGTGAATGGTCTCGTGTTCTCCTTGAGCCCGTTTGTGAACGGCGCCTCATTTCTCGAGTTCATTTGTGAATGGTCTCGTGTTCTCCTTGAGCCCGTTTGTGAACGGCGCCTCATTTGTCGAGTTCATTTGTGAATGGTTTCGTCTTCTCCTTGAACCCGTTTGTGAACGGTGTCTCGTTTTCTGAGTCCATTTGGGAATGGTCTCATGTCCTCCTTGAGCCCGTTTGTGAACGGTGCCTCATTTCTCGAGTCCATTTGTGAATGGTCTCTTATCCTCCTTGAGACCGTTTGTGAACGATACCTCATTGTCCGAATCCATTTGTGAATGGCCTCCTATCCTCTTTGAGCCCGTTTCTGAACGGTATCTCATTTTCTGAATCCATTTGTGAATGGTCTCATCTTCTCTCGTTGCCCGTTTGTGAGCGGCACCGCAGCGGGATTTTTTTTTTTTGCATTCCAAATTCCAAGATTTCATCTAGGGTATTGCATTATGTGAAGGTTGCATTATGTTAAGGTACGTTGTGTCTAGAGAGTTCTTTGTCGATTAAAGCTACGCAAAATGGTTTTGTCATTTTTTGCTTTGGTATTCAATGACTACGTCATCTCTACCAAAGAGGGGCATCTGTAGACACCCCATTTTGTTTTGTTTTAATCAACAAAGAAATTAGTGTGTTAAATCCATGTGAGAACCCCCTCTATCATTGATTTATATGTTTTAGGTCATTAATATCTTGATCTGACTTTACGGATCATCAATCGGGACAAAATAAGCTAGGGTCACTTCATAGCCCGGACCCTGATTCCATTTCGAGACCCGATTTCCGTAAATCGTTAGATCAATGGCAGATCTTGACCTGGGTCTAACCATCCAAAACCACCTAACCTCTCCTCTCATCCTAACCATCCAAACCTCACCTAACCTCACCTAACCTCTCCTCTCATCCTAACCATCCAAACCTCACCTAACCTCACCTAACCTCACCTAACCTTACCTAACCCCACCTAACCTTACCTAACCTCATCCTCTCATCCTAACCATCCAAAACCACCTAACCTCACCTAACCTCCTATCCCATTCTCCTATAAATACCCTCTCATCCCACCATCCAAGAGGAAAAAAAAAAAGAACCCCTCTCTTAGAAAATTCATCCCTCTCCCTCATCTCTTCAAGGGTTCGGCCATCCTTGCCGGATCGGGTGATTTTATACGTTGGGTGATATATATCAAAAGCAGTCATTATCAAGCAAGGAATCATCTTCAAGGAATTAACATCAAAGAAAAATCAAACACAAAGTGGGTTTCCAAAGAGGTAGGCATTTATTTCAATTCTATGTAGGGTCTGTTTTCATGCATATCTTTTACTTTAAAAGAAAAACCATGTTATGAAGCATGTAGGGTCCGTTTTCCCCCTGGTTAGCCTCTGGTTAGACCCTGGTTGCACCCAGGTTCGCTGCTGGTTGCACCCAGGTTCGATGCTGGTTGCACCCTGGTTCCCTACTGATTCGCACCCTGGTTCCCCTGCTGGTTGCACCCTGGTTCCCTACTGGTTGCACCCTGGTTCCCTACTGGTTCGCACCCTGGTTCGATATTGGTTCGCACCCTGGTTCCCTGCTGGTTCGCACTCTGGTTAGACCCTGGTTGCACCCAGGTTCGCTGCTGGTTGCACCCAGGTTCCCTCCTGGTTGCACCCTGGTTCCCCTGCTGGTTCGCACCCTGGTTCCCTGCTGGTTCGCACCCAGGTTCGTTGCTGGTTGCACCCAGGTTCCCTGCTGGTTGCACCCTGGTTCCCCTGCTGGTTCGCACCCTGGTTCCCTGCTGGTTCGCACCCTGGTTCCCTGCTGGTTCGCACCCTGGTGCACCCTGGTCCGCACCCTGGTTTGTACCCTGCTTCCTCCTAGTTAGACCATGGCTAGTCTCGGGTTTGCTCCTAACTTAGACCCGACTCACTTGACCCTAACCATTAACCCAATCCAACCAAGTCATATCCCAACACAATCCGAGTCGCATGTCTGAATCCATTTGGCCGAATCTCATAAGCCCGCCCACTTTGAATTCCGAAAATTCAAACCCTTGATGATTCCAATATGCTCAATTCTTTGATGCAAATTCCCAATTCCAAAATCCCATTGCTATATCAATGTTTTTGAATCTCAAGTCCAATGCTCAAATACAAACCCGATTCCTGATCCAAATACCAAACCTGTTTTCCAAAATCCAAGCAACCTCCCCAGTGGAACTACGTGTGGCTTGATCCCCATCACGGGGTACGTAGGCAATTTGGCACTCCCAAGTTCAGTCGCACCTTTCTCTATCTTTCCCATTCCCTCACACTATTCATCATCTCGATTCATCTCGTGTCTCTCGGAACCATTGGATTATGGTTTCCGTCGTAAGAACCCTTAGAGCCCAATTTAGGAACAATGGTGTCGTGTCGTGTTGTGTCCTAAGTTTTAGGGAGTCCTAGAGTTAGGAGTCCAGCCTCATCACGGACGCTTGCTATGTATAGCAACCGTGCCATAGGTCAAGTTACACTAGTCATCCAGTTTTTCCCTAGGACAAGCCTAGTAAACTAGGATGTAGGCTAACCTGCATTAGTCTAAGGGACAACTTGCATTTAGATAGGATCATATAGCATCTTCGATGAAATCCTAAGATAATAAAATCCTCAACTTGAATTAAATAACTTCTCTTAAAACTGTTGAAACAGTCAATCCCGTCTAGATCGGTGTCCTAGTTGAGTTAGGCATATGTAGCTTAGCTTAAATGCACCGAACTACGTCGACTCTGATCCCAGTGAGGCTTGGGTACGTAGGCAGCTTGGATGTCTGATGGCATACCACCCGCGAGTCGGCATCACAACAAATTGTGGTGTTTTGTATATTAATTTTCTTGTAAATGCTTAATCAAATCATTTAGGGCTTTCCATGAAATTAGAATTCTAGGAGAACTTTCACTTAGATTGAATCCAGACAAATTAATAAATCAAGATACACATTTAGGATTCACATTGAAATTAGATCATAGGATGCATGTCACTTAGTTCGCACATTAACATAGAGTTGAATGAGCCATTTAAAATAAATTTAAAAGAGTTAGCTTTTGGAATCGAAGACCGATTATCGGGCAGGAATGGTGCATGTGGTGGATAACTCCCCATACCTTCCATTCTCGTAACCAGGTAGCGAGTCTAGATTTCTGGTTAATTATGGGTCCTAGATCCCACATCTAGGTGGCGACTCTGTCAGTCTCTTTCGTGTGGAATTCGGATTGCCTTAGTGATCCCAAGTTCACAGGAAAGACGAATTCAAATCAATAATTAAAATGCACACGCCAATCGCGTGGGTACGAGAGACCAAGAGAGAGCGCGGCGGCTCGCGCCCCGCCCCTCTCGCAGGATCTGTGTCCCACAGTAGTTTAAAACGAAAGAAACGGAGATGAAAAACTCCAAGTATTTTGAGAGTTATGATGGAAATAGTTAGACTCGCGCTTTGGTTTAGCAATTTACTGACCTCCCTCCGATTGATATATCATAAATCACTCAATTTAACTCGTAATTCATTGAAATTAGTTTCATTTCGAAAGAATCGAAGTGTAGTTTAAAACGAAAGAAACGGAGATGAAAAACTCCAAGTATTTTGAGAGTTATGATGGAAATAGTTAGACTCGTGCTTTGGTTTAGCAATTTACTGACCTACCTCCGATTGATTGACCATAACTCACTCAATTTTACTTGTAATTGATTGAAATTAGTTTCATTTCGAAGGACTCGAAGTGTAGTTTAAAACGAACGAAACGGAGATGAAAAACTCCAAGTATTTTGAGAGTTATGATGGAAATAATTAGACTCGCGCTTTGGTTTAGCAATTTACTGACCTACCTCCGATTGATTGACCATAACTCTCTCAATTTAAGTCGTAATTCATTTAAATTAGTTTCATTTCGAAGGAATCGAAGTGTAGTTTAAAACGAAAGAAACGGAGATGAAAAACTCCAAGTATTTTGAGAGTTATGATGGAAATAGTTAGACTCGCGCTTTGGTTTAGCAATTTACTGACCTCCCTCCGATTGATTGACCATAACTCACTCAATTTAACTCGTAATTCATTGTAATTAGTTTCATTTCTAAGGAATCGAAGTGTATCTTAAAACGAAAGAAACGGAGATGAAAAACTACAAGTATTTTGAGAGTTATGATGGAAATAGTTAGACTCGCGCTTTGGTTTAGCAATTTACTGATCTACCTCCGATTGATTGACCATAACTCTCTCAATTTAACTCTTAACTCATTGAAATTAGTTTCATTTCGAAGGAATCGAACTTTAGTTTAAAACGAAAGAAACGGAGATGAAAAACTCCAAGTATTTTGAGAGTTATGATGGAAATAGTTAGACTCGCGCTTTGGTTTAGCAATTTACTGACCTACCTCCGATTGATTGACCATAACTCTCTCAATTTAAGTCGTAATTCATTTAAATTAGTTTCATTTCGAAGGAATCGAAGTGTAGTTTAAAACGAAAGAAACGGAGATGAAAAACTCCAAGTATTTTGAGAGTTATGATGGAAATAGTTAGACTCGCGCTTTGGTTTAGCAATTTAGTGACCTCCCTCCGATTGATTGACCATAACTCACTCAATTTAACTCGTAATTCATTGTAATTAGTTTCATTTCTAAGGAATCGAAGTGTATCTTAAAACGAAAGAAACGGAGATGAAAAACTACAAGTATTTTGAGAGTTATGATGGAAATAGTTAGACTCGCGCTTTGGTTTAGCAATTTACTGATCTACCTCCGATTGATTGACCATAACTCTCTCAATTTAACTCTTAACTCATTGAAATTAGTTTCATTTCGAAGGAATCGAAGTGTAGTTTAAAACGAAAGAAACGGAGATGAAAAACTCCAAGTATTTTGAGAGTTATGATGGAAATAGTTAGACTCGCGCTTTGGTTTAGCAATTTACTGACCTACCTCCGATTGATTGACCATAACTCACCCAATTTTACTTGTAATTGATTGAAATTAGTTTCATTTCGAAGGACTCGAAGTGTAGTTTAAAACGAAAGAAACGGAGATGAAAAACTCCAAGTATTTTGAGAGTTATGATGGAAATAGTTAGACTCGCACTTTGGTTTAGCAATTTACTGACCTACCTCCGATTGATTGACCATAACTCTCTCAATTTAACTCTTAATTCATTGAAATTAGTTTCATTTCGAAGGAATCGAAGTGTAGTTTAAAACGAAAGAAACGGAGATGAAAAATTCCAAGTATTTTGAGAGTTATGATAGAAATATTTAGAATCGCGCTTTGTTTAGCAATTTACTGACCTACCTTCGATTAATTGACCATAACTCTCTCAATTTAATTCTTAACTCATTGAAATTAGTTTCATTTCGAAGTAATCGAAGTGTAGTTTAAAACGAAAGAAACGGAGATGAAAAACTCCAAGTATTTTGAGAGTTATGATGGAAATAATTAGACTCGCGCTTTAGTTTAGCAATTTACTGACCTACCTCCGATTGATTGACCATAACTCTCTCAATTTAACTCTTAAGTCATTGAAATTAGTTTCATTTCGAAGGAATCGAAGTGTAGTTTAAAACGAAAGAAACCGAGATGAAAAACTCCAAGTATTTTGAGAGTTATGATGGAAATAGTTAGACTCGCGCTTTGGTTTAGCAATTTACTGACCTACCTCCGATTGATTGACCATAACTCTCTCAATTTAACTCGTAATTCATTTAAATTAGTTTGATTTCGAAGGAATCGAAGTGTAGTTTAAAACGAAAGAAACGGAGATGAAAAACTCCAAGTATTTTGAGAGTTATGATGGAAATAGTTAGACTCGCGCTTTGGTTTAGCAATTTACAGACCTACCTCCGCTTGATTGACCATAACTCTCTCAATTTAACTCTTAACTCTTTGAAATTAGTTTCATTTCGAAGGAATCGAAGTGTTGTTTAAAACGAAAGAAACGGAGATGAAAAACTCCAAGTATTTTGAGAGTTATGATGGAAATAGTTAGACTCGCGCTTTGGTTTAGCAATTTACTGACCTACCTCCGATTGATTGACCATAACTCTCTCAATTTAAGTCGTAATTCATTTAAATTAGTTTCATTTCGAAGGAATCGAAGTGTAGTTTAAAACGAAAGAAACGGAGATGAAAAACTCCAAGTATTTTGAGAGTTATGATGGAAATAGTTAGACTCGCGCTTTGGTTTAGCAATTTACTGACCTCCCTCCGGTTGATTGACCATAACTCACTCAATTTAACTCGTAATTCATTGAAATTAGTTTCATTTCGAAGGAATCGAAGTGTAGTTTAAAACGAAAGAAACGGAGATGAAAAATTCCAAGTATTTTGAGAGTTATGATAGAAATATTTAGAATCGCGCTTTGTTTAGCAATTTACTGACCTACCTTCGATTAATTGACCATAACTCTCTCAATTTAATTCTTAACTCATTGAAATTAGTTTCATTTCGAAGGAATTGAAGTGTAGTTTAAAACGAAAGAAATGGAGATGAAAAACTCCAAGTATTTTGAGAGTTATGATGGAAATAGTTAGACTCACGCTTTGGTTTAGCAATTTACAGACCTACCTCCGCTTGATTGACCATAACTCTCTCAATTTAACTCTTAACTCTTTGAAATTAGTTTCATTTCGAAAGAATCGAAGTGTAGTTTAAAACGAAAGAAACGGAGATGAAAAACTCCAAGTATTTTGAGAGTTATGATGGAAATAGTTAGACTCGCGCTTTGGTTTAGCAATTTACTGACCTACCTCCGATTGATTGACCATAACTCTCTCAATTTAAGTTGTAATTCATTTAAATTAGTTTCATTTCGAAGGAATCGAAGTGTAGTTTAAAACGAAAGAAACGGAGATGAAAAACTCCAAGTATTTTGAGAGTTATGATGGAAATAGTTAGACTCGCGCTTTGGTTTAGCAATTTACTGACCTCCCTCCGATTGATTGACCATAACTCACTCAATTTAACTCGTAATTCATTGTAATTAGTTTCATTTCTAAGGAATCGAAGTGTATCTTAAAACGAAAGAAACGGAGATGAAAAACTACAAGTATTTTGAGAGTTATGATGGAAATAGTTAGACTCGCGCTTTGGTTTAGCAATTTACTGATCTACCTCCGATTGATTGACCATAACTCTCTCAATTTAACTCTTAACTCATTGAAATTAGTTTCATTTCGAAGGAATCGAAGTGTAGTTTAAAACGAAAGAAACGGAGATGAAAAACTCCAAGTATTTTGAGAGTTATGATGGAAATAGTTAGACTCGCGCTTTGGTTTAGCAATTTACTGACCTACCTCCGATTGATTGACCATAACTCACTCAATTTTACTTGTAATTGATTGAAATTAGTTTCATTTCGAAGGACTCGAAGTGTAGTTTAAAACGAAAGAAACGGAGATGAAAAACTCCAAGTATTTTGAGAGTTATGATGGAAATAGTTAGACTCGCACTTTGGTTTAGCAATTTACTGACCTACCTCCGATTGATTGACCATAACTCTCTCAATTTAACTCTTAATTCATTGAAATTAGTTTCATTTCGAAGGAATCGAAGTGTAGTTTAAAACGAAAGAAACGGAGATGAAAAATTCCAAGTATTTTGAGAGTTATGATAGAAATATTTAGAATCGCGCTTTGTTTAGCAATTTACTGACCTACCTTCGATTAATTGACCATAACTCTCTCAATTTAACTCTTAACTCATTGAACTTAGTTTCATTTCGAAGTAATCGAAGTGTAGTTTAAAACGAAAGAAACGGAGATGAAAAACTCCAAGTATTTTGAGAGTTATGATGGAAATAGTTAGACTCGCGCTTTAGTTTAGCAATTTACTGACCTACCTCCGATTGATTGACCATAACTCTCTAAATTTAACTCGTAATTCATTTAAATTAGTTTCATTTCGAAGGAATCGAAGTGTAGTTTAAAACGAAAGAAACGGAGATGAAAAACTCCAAGTATTTTGAGAGTTATGATGGAAATAGTTAGACTCGCGCTTTGGTTTAGCAATTTACTGACCTCCCTCCGATTGATATATCATAAATCACTCAATTTAACTCGTAATTCATTGAAATTAGTTTCATTTCGAAAGAATCGAAGTGTAGTTTAAAACGAAAGAAACGGAGATGAAAAACTCCAAGTATTTTGAGAGTTATGATGGAAATAGTTAGACTCGTGCTTTGGTTTAGCAATTTACTGACCAACCTCCGATTGATTGACCATAACTCACTCAATTTTACTTGTAATTGATTGAAATTAGTTTCATTTCGAAGGACTCGAAGTGTAGTTTAAAACGAAAGAAACGGAGATGAAAAACTCCAAGTATTTTGAGAGTTATGATGGAAATAATTAGACTCGCGCTTTGGTTTAGCAATTTACTGACCTACCTCCGATTGATTGACCATAACTCTCTCAATTTAAGTCGTAATTCATTTAAATTAGTTTCATTTCGAAGGAATCGAAGTGTAGTTTAAAACGAAAGAAACGGAGATGAAAAACTCCAAGTATTTTGAGAGTTATGATGGAAATAGTTAGACTCGCGCTTTGGTTTAGCAATTTACTGACCTCCCTCCGATTGATTGACCATAACTCACTCAATTTAACTCGTAATTCATTGTAATTAGTTTCATTTCTAAGGAATCGAAGTGTATCTTAAAACGAAAGAAACGGAGATGAAAAACTACAAGTATTTTGAGAGTTATGATGGAAATAGTTAGACTCGCGCTTTGGTTTAGCAATTTACTGATCTACCTCCGATTGATTGACCATAACTCTCTCAATTTAACTCTTAACTCATTGAAATTAGTTTCATTTCGAAGGAATCGAACTTTAGTTTAAAACGAAAGAAACGGAGATGAAAAACTCCAAGTATTTTGAGAGTTATGATGGAAATAGTTAGACTCGCGCTTTGGTTTAGCAATTTACTGACCTACCTCCGATTGATTGACCATAACTCTCTCAATTTAAGTCGTAATTCATTTAAATTAGTTTCATTTCGAAGGAATCGAAGTGTAGTTTAAAACGAAAGAAACGGAGATGAAAAACTCCAAGTATTTTGAGAGTTATGATGGAAATAGTTAGACTCGCGCTTTGGTTTAGCAATTTACTGACCTCCCTCCGATTGATTGACCATAACTCACTCAATTTAACTCGTAATTCATTGTAATTAGTTTCATTTCTATGGAATCGAAGTGTATCTTAAAACGAAAGAAACGGAGATGAAAAACTACAAGTATTTTGAGAGTTATGATGGAAATAGTTAGACTCGCGCTTTGGTTTAGCAATTTACTGATCTACCTCCGATTGATTGACCATAACTCTCTCAATTTAACTCTTAACTCATTGAAATTAGTTTCATTTCGAAGGAATCGAAGTGTAGTTTAAAACGAAAGAAACGGAGATGAAAAACTCCAAGTATTTTGAGAGTTATGATGGAAATAGTTAGACTCGCGCTTTGGTTTAGCAATTTACTGACCTACCTCCGATTGATTGACCATAACTCACTCAATTTTACTTGTAATTGATTGAAATTAGTTTCATTTCGAAGGACTCGAAGTGTAGTTTAAAACGAAAGAAACGGAGATGAAAAACTCCAAGTATTTTGAGAGTTATGATGGAAATAGTTAGACTCGCACTTTGGTTTAGCAATTTACTGACCTACCTCCGATTGATTGACCATAACTCTCTCAATTTAACTCTTAATTCATTGAAATTAGTTTCATTTCGAAGGAATCGAAGTGTAGTTTAAAACGAAAGAAACGGAGATGAAAAATTCCAAGTATTTTGAGAGTTATGATAGAAATATTTAGAATCGCGCTTTGTTTAGCAATTTACTGACCTACCTTCGATTAATTGACCATAACTCTCTCAATTTAATTCTTAACTCATTGAAATTAGTTTCATTTCGAAGTAATCGAAGTGTAGTTTAAAACGAAAGAAACGGAGATGAAAAACTCCAAGTATTTTGAGAGTTATGATGGAAATAGTTAGACTCGCGCTTTAGTTTAGCAATTTACTGACCTACCTCCGATTGATTGACCATAACTCTCTAAATTTAACTCGTAATTCATTTAAATTAGTTTCATTTCGAAGGAATCGAAGTGTAGTTTAAAACGAAAGAAACGGAGATGAAAAACTCCAAGTATTTTGAGAGTTATGATGGAAATAGTTAGACTCGCGCTTTGGTTTAGCAATTTACTGACCTCCCTCCGATTGATATATCATAAATCACTCAATTTAACTCGTAATTCATTGAAATTAGTTTCATTTCGAAAGAATCGAAGTGTTGTTTAAAACGAAAGAAACGGAGATGAAAAACTCCAAGTATTTTGAGAGTTATGATGGAAATAGTTAGACTCGTGCTTTGGTTTAGCAATTTACTGACCTACCTCCGATTGATTGACCATAACTCACTCAATTTTACTTGTAATTGATTGAAATTAGTTTCATTTTGAAGGACTCGAAGTGTAGTTTAAAACGAAAGAAACGGAGATGAAAAACTCCAAGTATTTTGAGAGTTATGATGGAAATAATTAGACTCGCGCTTTGGTTTAGCAATTTACTGACCTACCTCCGATTGATTGACCATAACTCTCTCAATTTAAGTCGTAATTCATTTAAATTAGTTTCATTTCGAAGGAATCGAAGTGTAGTTTAAAACGAAAGAAACGGAGATGAAAAACTCCAAGTATTTTGAGAGTTATGATGGAAATAGTTAGACTCGCGCTTTGGTTTAGCAATTTACTGACCTCCCTCCGATTGATTGACCATAACTCACTCAATTTAACTCGTAATTCATTGTAATTAGTTTCATTTCTAAGGAATCGAAGTGTATCTTAAAACGAAAGAAACGGAGATGAAAAACTACAAGTATTTTGAGAGTTATGATGGAAATAGTTAGACTCGCGCTTTGGTTTAGCAATTTACTGATCTACCTCCGATTGATTGACCATAACTCTCTCAATTTAACTCTTAACTCATTGAAATTAGTTTCATTTCGAAGGAATCGAAGTGTAGTTTAAAACGAAAGAAACGGAGATGAAAAACTCCAAGTATTTTGAGAGTTATGATGGAAATAGTTAGACTCGCGCTTTGGTTTAGCAATTTACTGACCTACCTCCGATTGATTGACCATAACTCACTCAATTTTACTTGTAATTGATTGAAATTAGTTTCATTTCGAAGGACTCGAAGTGTAGTTTAAAACGAAAGAAACGGAGATGAAAAACTCCAAGTATTTTGAGAGTTATGATGGAAATAGTTATACTCGCACTTTGGTTTAGCAATTTACTGACCTACCACTGATTGATTTACCATAACTCTCTCAATTTAACTCTTAATTCATTGAAATTAGTTTCATTTCGAAGGAATCGAAGTGTAGTTTAAAACGAAAGAAACGGAGATGAAAAATTCCAAGTATTTTGAGAGTTATGATAGAAATATTTAGAATCGCGCTTTGTTTAGCAATTTACTGACCTACCTTCGATTAATTGACCATAACTCTCTCAATTTAACTCTTAACTCATTGAAATTAGTTTCATTTCGAAGTAATCGAAGTGTAGTTTAAAACGAAAGAAACGGAGATGAAAAACTCCAAGTATTTTGAGAGTTATGATGGAAATAGTTAGACTCGCGCTTTAGTTTAGCAATTTACTGACCTACCTCCAATTGATTGACCATAACTCTCTAAATTTAACTCGTAATTCATTTAAATTACTTTCATTTCGAAGGAATCGAAGTGTAGTTTAAAACGAAAGAAACGGAGATGAAAAACTCCAAGTATTTTGAGAGTTATAATGGAAATAGTTAGACTCGCGCTTTGGTTTAGCAATTTACTGACCTCCCTCCGATTGATATATCATAAATCACTCAATTTAACTCGTAATTCATTGAAATTAGTTTCATTTCGAAAGAATCGAAGTGTAGTTTAAAACGAAAGAAACGGAGATGAAAAACTCCAAGTATTTTGAGAGTTATGATAGAAATAGTTAGACTCGCGCTTTGGTTTATCAATTTACTGACCTACCTCCGATTGATTGACCATAACTCTCTCAATTTAACTCTTAACTCATTGAAATTAGTTTCATTTCGAAGGAATCGAACTTTAGTTTAAAACGAAAGAAACGAAGATGAAAAACTCCAAGTATTTTGAGAGTTATGATGGAAATAGTTAGACTCGCGCTTTAGTTTAGCAATTTACTGACCTACCTCCGATTGATTGAACATAACTCTCTCAATTTAACTCGTAATTCATTTAAATTAGTTTCATTTCGAAGGAATCGAAGTGTAGTTTAAAACGAAAGAAACGGAGATGAAAAACTCCAAGTATTTTGAGAGTTATGATGGAAATAGTTAGACTCGCGCTTTGGTTTAGCAATTTACAGAACTACCTCCGCTTGATTGACCATAACTCTCTCAATTTAACTCTTAACTCTTTGAAATTAGTTTCATTTCGAAGGAATCGAAGTGTAGTTTAAAACGAAAGAAACGGAGATTAAAAACTCCAAGTATTTTGAGAGTTATGATGGAAATAGTTAGACTCGCGCTTTGGTTTAGCAATTTACTGACCTACCTCCGATTGATTGACCATAACTCTCTCAATTTAAGTCGTAATTCATTTAAATTAGTTTCATTTCGAAGGAATCGAAGTGTAGTTTAAAACGAAAGAAACGGAGATGAAAAACTCCAAGTATTTTGAGAGTTATGATGGAAATAGTTAGACTCGCGCTTTGGTTTAGCAATTTACTGACCTCCCTCCGATTGATTGACCATAACTCACTCAATTTAACTCGTAATTCATTGTAATTAGTTTCATTTCTAAGGAATCGAAGTGTATCTTAAAACGAAAGAAACGGAGATGAAAAACTACAAGTATTTTGAGAGTTATGATGGAAATAGTTAGACTCGCGCTTTGGTTTAGCAATTTACTGATCTACCTCCGATTGATTGACCATAACTCTCTCAATTTAACTCTTAACTCATTGAAATTAGTTTCATTTCGAAGGAATCGAAGTGTAGTTTAAAACGAAAGAAACGGAGATGAAAAACTCCAAGTATTTTGAGAGTTATGATGGAAATAGTTAGACTCGCGCTTTGGTTTAGCAATTTACTGACCTACCTCCGATTGATTGACCATAACTCACTCAATTTTACTTGTAATTGATTGAAATTAGTTTCATTTCGAAGGACTCGAAGTGTAGTTTAAAACGAAAGAAACGGAGATGAAAAACTCCAAGTATTTTGAGAGTTATGATGGAAATAGTTAGACTCGCACTTTGGTTTAGCAATTTACTGACCTACCTCCGATTGATTGACCATAACTCTCTCAATTTAACTCTTAATTCATTGAAATTAGTTTCATTTCGAAGGAATCGAAGTGTAGTTTAAAACGAAAGAAACGGAGATGAAAAATTCCAAGTATTTTGAGAGTTATGATAGAAATATTTAGAATCGCGCTTTGTTTAGCAATTTACTGACCTACCTTCGATTAATTGACCATAACTCTCTCAATTTAACTCTTAACTCATTGAAATTAGTTTCATTTCGAAGTAATCGAAGTGTAGTTTAAAACGAAAGAAACGGAGATGAAAAACTCCAAGTATTTTGAGAGTTATGATGGAAATAGTTAGACTCGCGCTTTGGTTTAGCAATTTACAGACCTACCTCCGCTTGATTGACCATAACTCTCTCAATTTAACTCTTAACTCTTTGAAATTAGTTTCATTTCGAAGGAATCGAAGTGTAGTTTAAAACGAAAGAAACGGAGATGAAAAACTCCAAGTATTTTGAGAGTTATGATGGAAATAGTTAGACTCGCGCTTTGGTTTAGCAATTTACTGATCTACCTCCGATTGATTGACCATAACTCTCTCAATTTAACTCTTAACTCATTGAAATTAGTTTCATTTCGAAGGAATCGAAGTGTAGTTTAAAACGAAAGAAACGGAGATGAAAAACTCCAAGTATTTTGAGAGTTATGATGGAAATAGTTAGACTCGCGCTTTGGTTTAGCAATTTACTGACCTACCTCCGATTGATTGACCATAACTCACTCAATTTTACTTGTAATTGATTGAAATTAGTTTCATTTCGAAGGACTCGAAGTGTAGTTTAAAACGAAAGAAACGGAGATGAAAAACTCCAAGTATTTTGAGAGTTATGATGGAAATAGTTAGACTCGCACTTTGGTTTAGCAATTTACTGACCTACCACTGATTGATTTACCATAACTCTCTCAATTTAACTCTTAATTCATTGAAATTAGTTTCATTTCGAAGGAATCGAAGTGTAGTTTAAAACGAAAGAAACGGAGATGAAAAATTCCAAGTATTTTGAGAGTTATGATAGAAATATTTAGAATCGCGCTTTGTTTAGCAATTTACTGACCTACCTTCGATTAATTGACCATAACTCTCTCAATTTAACTCTTAACTCATTGAAATTAGTTTCATTTCGAAGTAATCGAAGTGTAGTTTAAAACGAAAGAAACGGAGATGAAAAACTCCAAGTATTTTGAGAGTTATGATGGAAATAGTTAGACTCGCGCTTTAGTTTAGCAATTTACTGACCTACCTCCAATTGATTGACCATAACTCTCTAAATTTAACTCGTAATTCATTTAAATTACTTTCATTTCGAAGGAATCGAAGTGTAGTTTAAAACGAAAGAAACGGAGATGAAAAACTCCAAGTATTTTGAGAGTTATAATGGAAATAGTTAGACTCGCGCTTTGGTTTAGCAATTTACTGACCTCCCTCCGATTGATATATCATAAATCACTCAATTTAACTCGTAATTCATTGAAATTAGTTTCATTTCGAAAGAATCGAAGTGTAGTTTAAAACGAAAGAAACGGAGATGAAAAACTCCAAGTATTTTGAGAGTTATGATAGAAATAGTTAGACTCGCGCTTTGGTTTATCAATTTACTGACCTACCTCCGATTGATTGACCATAACTCTCTCAATTTAACTCTTAACTCATTGAAATTAGTTTCATTTCGAAGGAATCGAACTTTAGTTTAAAACGAAAGAAACGAAGATGAAAAACTCCAAGTATTTTGAGAGTTATGATGGAAATAGTTAGACTCGCGCTTTAGTTTAGCAATTTACTGACCTACCTCCGATTGATTGAACATAACTCTCTCAATTTAACTCGTAATTCATTTAAATTAGTTTCATTTCGAAGGAATCGAAGTGTAGTTTAAAACGAAAGAAACGGAGATGAAAAACTCCAAGTATTTTGAGAGTTATGATGGAAATAGTTAGACTCGCGCTTTGGTTTAGCAATTTACAGACCTACCTCCGCTTGATTGACCATAACTCTCTCAATTTAACTCTTAACTCTTTGAAATTAGTTTCATTTCGAAGGAATCGAAGTGTAGTTTAAAACGAAAGAAACGGAGATGAAAAACTCCAAGTATTTTGAGAGTTATGATGGAAATAGTTAGACTCGCGCTTTGGTTTAGCAATTTACTGACCTCCCTCCGATTGATTGACCATAACTCACTCAATTTAACTCGTAATTCATTGTAATTAGTTTCATTTCTAAGGAATCGAAGTGTATCTTAAAACGAAAGAAACGGAGATGAAAAACTACAAGTATTTTGAGAGTTATGATGGAAATAGTTAGACTCGCGCTTTGGTTTAGCAATTTACTGATCTACCTCCGATTGATTGACCATAACTCTCTCAATTTAACTCTTAACTCATTGAAATTAGTTTCATTTCGAAGGAATCGAACTTTAGTTTAAAACGAAAGAAACGGAGATGAAAAACTCCAAGTATTTTGAGAGTTATGATGGAAATAGTTAGACTCGCGCTTTGGTTTAGCAATTTACTGACCTACCTCCGATTGATTGACCATAACTCTCTCAATTTAAGTCGTAATTCATTTAAATTAGTTTCATTTCGAAGGAATCGAAGTGTAGTTTAAAACGAAAGAAACGGAGATGAAAAACTCCAAGTATTTTGAGAGTTATGATGGAAATAGTTAGACTCGCGCTTTGGTTTAGCAATTTACTGACCTCCCTCCGATTGATTGACCATAACTCACTCAATTTAACTCGTAATTCATTGTAATTAGTTTCATTTCTAAGGAATCGAAGTGTATCTTAAAACGAAAGAAACGGAGATGAAAAACTACAAGTATTTTGAGAGTTATGATGGAAATAGTTAGACTCGCGCTTTGGTTTAGCAATTTACTGATCTACCTCCGATTGATTGACCATAACTCTCTCAATTTAACTCTTAACTCATTGAAATTAGTTTCATTTCGAAGGAATCGAAGTGTAGTTTAAAACGAAAGAAACGGAGATGAAAAACTCCAAGTATTTTGAGAGTTATGATGGAAATAGTTAGACTCGCGCTTTGGTTTAGCAATTTACTGACCTACCTCCGATTGATTGACCATAACTCACTCAATTTTACTTGTAATTGATTGAAATTAGTTTCATTTCGAAGGACTCGAAGTGTAGTTTAAAACGAAAGAAACGGAGATGAAAAACTCCAAGTATTTTGAGAGTTATGATGGAAATAGTTAGACTCGCACTTTGGTTTAGCAATTTACTGACCTACCTCCGATTGATTGACCATAACTCTCTCAATTTAACTCTTAATTCATTGAAATTAGTTTCATTTCGAAGGAATCGAAGTGTAGTTTAAAACGAAAGAAACGGAGATGAAAAATTCCAAGTATTTTGAGAGTTATGATAGAAATATTTAGAATCGCGCTTTGTTTAGCAATTTACTGACCTACCTTCGATTAATTGACCATAACTCTCTCAATTTAACTCTTAACTCATTGAAATTAGTTTCATTTCGAAGTAATCGAAGTGTAGTTTAAAACGAAAGAAACGGAGATGAAAAACTCCAAGTATTTTGAGAGTTATGATGGAAATAGTTAGACTCGCGCTTTAGTTTAGCAATTTACTGACCTACCTCCGATTGATTGACCATAACTCTCTAAATTTAACTCGTAATTCATTTAAATTAGTTTCATTTCGAAGGAATCGAAGTGTAGTTTAAAACGAAAGAAACGGAGATGAAAAACTCCAAGTATTTTGAGAGTTATGATGGAAATAGTTAGACTCGCGCTTTGGTTTAGCAATTTACTGACCTCCCTCCGATTGATATATCATAAATCACTCAATTTAACTCGTAATTCATTGAAATTAGTTTCATTTCGAAAGAATCGAAGTGTAGTTTAAAACGAAAGAAACGGAGATGAAAAACTCCAAGTATTTTGAGAGTTATGATGGAAATAGTTAGACTCGTGCTTTGGTTTAGCAATTTACTGACCTACCTCCGATTGATTGACCATAACTCACTCAATTTCACTTGTAATTGATTGAAATTAGTTTCATTTCGAAGGACTCGAAGTGTAGTTTAAAACGAAAGAAACGGAGATGAAAAACTCCAAGTATTTTGAGAGTTATGATGGAAATAATTAGACTCGCGCTTTGGTTTAGCAATTTACTGACCTACCTCCGATTGATTGACCATAACTCTCTCAATTTAAGTCGTAATTCATTTAAATTAGTTTCATTTCGAAGGAATCGAAGTGTAGTTTAAAACGAAAGAAACGGAGATGAAAAACTCCAAGTATTTTGAGAGTTATGATGGAAATAGTTAGACTCGCGCTTTGGTTTAGCAATTTACTGACCTCCCTCCGATTGATTGACCATAACTCACTCAATTTAACTCGTAATTCATTGTAATTAGTTTCATTTCTAAGGAATCGAAGTGTATCTTAAAACGAAAGAAACGGAGATGAAAAACTACAAGTATTTTGAGAGTTATGATGGAAATAGTTAGACTCGCGCTTTGGTTTAGCAATTTACTGATCTACCTCCGATTGATTGACCATAACTCTCTCAATTTAACTCTTAACTCATTGAAATTAGTTTCATTTCGAAGGAATCGAAGTGTAGTTTAAAACGAAAGAAACGGAGATGAAAAACTCCAAGTATTTTGAGAGTTATGATGGAAATAGTTAGACTCGCGCTTTGGTTTAGCAATTTACTGACCTACCTCCGATTGATTGACCATAACTCACTCAATTTTACTTGTAATTGATTGAAATTAGTTTCATTTCGAAGGACTCGAAGTGTAGTTTAAAACGAAAGAAACGGAGATGAAAAACTCCAAGTATTTTGAGAGTTATGATGGAAATAGTTAGACTCGCACTTTGGTTTAGCAATTTACTGACCTACCACCGATTGATTTACCATAACTCTCTCAATTTAACTCTTAATTCATTGAAATTAGTTTCATTTCGAAGGAATCGAAGTGTAGTTTAAAACGAAAGAAACGGAGATGAAAAATTCCAAGTATTTTGAGAGTTATGATAGAAATATTTAGAATCGCGCTTTGTTTAGCAATTTACTGACCTACCTTCGATTAATTGACCATAACTCTCTCAATTTAACTCTTAACTCATTGAAATTAGTTTCATTTCGAAGTAATCGAAGTGTAGTTTAAAACGAAAGAAACGGAGATGAAAAACTCCAAGTATTTTGAGAGTTATGATGGAAATAGTTAGACTCGCGCTTTAGTTTAGCAATTTACTGACCTACCTCCGATTGATTGACCATAACTCTCTAAATTTAACTCGTAATTCATTTAAATTAGTTTCATTTCGAAGGAATCGAAGTGTAGTTTAAAACGAAAGAAACGGAGATGAAAAACTCCAAGTATTTTGAGAGTTATGATGGAAATAGTTAGACTCGCGCTTTGGTTTAGCAATTTACTGACCTACCTCCGATTGATATATCATAAATCACTCAATTTAACTCGTAATTCATTGAAATTAGTTTCATTTCGAAAGAATCGAAGTGTAGTTTAAAACGAAAGAAACGGAGATGAAAAACTCCAAGTATTTTGAGAGTTATGATGGAAATAGTTAGACTCGTGCTTTGGTTTAGCAATTTACTGACCTACCTCCGATTGATTGACCATAACTCACTCAATTTTACTTGTAATTGATTGAAATTAGTTTCATTTCGAAGGACTCGAAGTGTAGTTTAAAACGAAAGAAACGGAGATGAAAAACTCCAAGTATTTTGAGAGTTATGATGGAAATAATTAGACTCGCGCTTTGGTTTAGCAATTTACTGACCTACCTCCGATTGATTGACCATAACTCTCTCAATTTAAGTCGTAATTCATTTAAATTAGTTTCATTTCGAAGGAATCGAAGTGTAGTTTAAAACGAAAGAAACGGAGATGAAAAACTCCAAGTATTTTGAGAGTTATGATGGAAATAGTTAGACTCGCGCTTTGGTTTAGCAATTTACTGACCTCCCTCCGATTGATTGACCATAACTCACTCAATTTAACTCGTAATTCATTGTAATTAGTTTCATTTCTAAGGAATCGAAGTGTATCTTAAAACGAAAGAAACGGAGATGAAAAACTACAAGTATTTTGAGAGTTATGATGGAAATAGTTAGACTCGCGCTTTGGTTTAGCAATTTACTGATCTACCTCCGATTGATTGACCATAACTCTCTCAATTTAACTCTTAACTCATTGAAATTAGTTTCATTTCGAAGGAATCGAAGTGTAGTTTAAAACGAAAGAAACGGAGATGAAAAACTCCAAGTATTTTGAGAGTTATGATGGAAATAGTTAGACTCGCGCTTTGGTTTAGCAATTTACTGACCTACCTCCGATTGATTGACCATAACTCACTCAATTTTACTTGTAATTGATTGAAATTAGTTTCATTTCGAAGGACTCGAAGTGTAGTTTAAAACGAAAGAAACGGAGATGAAAAACTCCAAGTATTTTGAGAGTTATGATGGAAATAGTTAGACTCGCACTTTGGTTTAGCAATTTACTGACCTACCACCGATTGATTTACCATAACTCTCTCAATTTAACTCTTAATTCATTGAAATTAGTTTCATTTCGAAGGAATCGAAGTGTAGTTTAAAACGAAAGAAACGGAGATGAAAAATTCCAAGTATTTTGAGAGTTATGATAGAAATATTTAGAATCGCGCTTTGTTTAGCAATTTACTGACCTACCTTCGATTAATTGACCATAACTCTCTCAATTTAACTCTTAACTCATTGAAATTAGTTTCATTTCGAAGTAATCGAAGTGTAGTTTAAAACGAAAGAAACGGAGATGAAAAACTCCAAGTATTTTGAGAGTTATGATGGAAATAGTTAGACTCGCGCTTTAGTTTAGCAATTTACTGACCTACCTCCGATTGATTGACCATAACTCTCTAAATTTAACTCGTAATTCATTTAAATTAGTTTCATTTCGAAGGAATCGAAGTGTAGTTTAAAACGAAAGAAACGGAGATGAAAAACTCCAAGTATTTTGAGAGTTATGATGGAAATAGTTAGACTCGCGCTTTGGTTTAGCAATTTACTGACCTACCTCCGATTGATATATCATAAATCACTCAATTTAACTCGTAATTCATTGAAATTAGTTTCATTTCGAAAGAATCGAAGTGTAGTTTAAAACGAAAGAAACGGAGATGAAAAACTCCAAGTATTTTGAGAGTTATGATGGAAATAGTTAGACTCGTGCTTTGGTTTAGCAATTTACTGACCTACCTCCGATTGATTGACCATAACTCACTCAATTTTACTTGTAATTGATTGAAATTAGTTTCATTTCGAAGGACTCGAAGTGTAGTTTAAAACGAAAGAAACGGAGATGAAAAACTCCAAGTATTTTGAGAGTTATGATGGAAATAATTAGACTCGCGCTTTGGTTTAGCAATTTACTGACCTACCTCCGATTGATTGACCATAACTCTCTCAATTTAAGTCGTAATTCATTTAAATTAGTTTCATTTCGAAGGAATCGAAGTGTAGTTTAAAACGAAAGAAACGGAGATGAAAAACTCCAAGTATTTTGAGAGTTATGATGGAAATAGTTAGACTCGCGCTTTGGTTTAGCAATTTACTGACCTCCCTCCGATTGATTGACCATAACTCACTCAATTTAACTCGTAATTCATTGTAATTAGTTTCATTTCTAAGGAATCGAAGTGTATCTTAAAACGAAAGAAACGGAGATGAAAAACTACAAGTATTTTGAGAGTTATGATGGAAATAGTTAGACTCGCGCTTTGGTTTAGCAATTTACTGATCTACCTCCGATTGATTGACCATAACTCTCTCAATTTAACTCTTAACTCATTGAAATTAGTTTCATTTCGAAGGAATCGAAGTGTAGTTTAAAACGAAAGAAACGGAGATGAAAAACTCCAAGTATTTTGAGAGTTATGATGGAAATAGTTAGACTCGCGCTTTGGTTTAGCAATTTACTGACCTACCTCCGATTGATTGACCATAACTCACTCAATTTTACTTGTAATTGATTGAAATTAGTTTCATTTCGAAGGACTCGAAGTGTAGTTTAAAACGAAAGAAACGGAGATGAAAAACTCCAAGTATTTTGAGAGTTATGATGGAAATAGTTAGACTCGCACTTTGGTTTAGCAATTTACTGACCTACCACTGATTGATTTACCATAACTCTCTCAATTTAACTCTTAATTCATTGAAATTAGTTTCATTTCGAAGGAATCGAAGTGTAGTTTAAAACGAAAGAAACGGAGATGAAAAATTCCAAGTATTTTGAGAGTTATGATAGAAATATTTAGAATCGCGCTTTGTTTAGCAATTTACTGACCTACCTTCGATTAATTGACCATAACTCTCTCAATTTAACTCTTAACTCATTGAAATTAGTTTCATTTCGAAGTAATCGAAGTGTAGTTTAAAACGAAAGAAACGGAGATGAAAAACTCCAAGTATTTTGAGAGTTATGATGGAAATAGTTAGACTCGCGCTTTAGTTTAGCAATTTACTGACCTACCTCCGATTGATATATCATAAATCACTCAATTTAACTCGTAATTCATTGAAATTAGTTTCATTTCGAAAGAATCGAAGTGTAGTTTAAAACGAAAGAAACGGAGATGAAAAACTCCAAGTATTTTGAGAGTTATGATAGAAATAGTTAGACTCGCGCTTTGGTTTAGCAATTTACTGACCTACCTCCGATTGATTGACCATAACTCTCTCAATTTAACTCTTAACTCATTGAAATTAGTTTCATTTCGAAGGAATCGAAGTGTTGTTTAAAACGAAAGAAACGGAGATGAAAAACTCCAAGTATTTTGAGAGTTATGATGGAAATAGTTAGACTCGCGCTTTGGTTTAGCAATTTACTGACCTACCTCCGATTGATTGACCATAACTCACTCAATTTTACTTGTAATTGATTGAAATTAGTTTCATTTCGAAGGACTCGAAGTGTAGTTTAAAACGAAAGAAACGGAGATGAAAAACTCCAAGTATTTTGAGAGTTATGATGGAAATAGTTAGACTCGCACTTTGGTTTAGCAATTTACTGACCTACCTCCGATTGATTGAACATAACTCTCTCAATTTAACTCGTAATTCATTTAAATTAGTTTCATTTCGAAGGAATCGAAGTGTAGTTTAAAACGAAAGAAACGGAGATGAAAAACTCCAAGTATTTTGAGAGTTATGATGGAAATAGTTAGACTCGCGCTTTGGTTTAGCAATTTACAGACCTACCTCCGCTTGATTGACCATAACTCTCTCAATTTAACTCTTAACTCTTTGAAATTAGTTTCATTTCGAAGGAATCGAAGTGTAGTTTAAAACGAAAGAAACGGAGATGAAAAACTCCAAGTATTTTGAGAGTTATGATGGAAATAGTTAGACTCGCGCTTTGGTTTAGCAATTTACTGACCTCCCTCCGATTGATTGACCATAACTCACTCAATTTAACTCGTAATTCGTTGTAATTAGTTTCATTTCTAAGGAATCGAAGTGTATCTTAAAACGAAAGAAACGGAGATGAAAAACTACAAGTATTTTGAGAGTTATGATGGAAATAGTTAGACTCGCGCTTTGGTTTAGCAATTTACTGATCTACCTCCGATTGATTGACCATAACTCTCTCAATTTAACTCTTAACTCATTGAAATTAGTTTCATTTCGAAGGAATCGAAGTGTAGTTTAAAACGAAAGAAACGGAGATGAAAAACTCCAAGTATTTTGAGAGTTATGATGGAAATAGTTAGACTCGCGCTTTGGTTTAGCAATTTACTGACCTACCTCCGCTTGATTGACCATAACTCACTCAATTTTACTTGTAATTGATTGAAATTAGTTTAATTTCGAAGGACTCGAAGTGTAGTTTAAAACGAAAGAAACGGAGATGAAAAACTCCAAGTATTTTGAGAGTTATGATGGAAATAATTAGACTCGCGCTTTGGTTTAGCAATTTACTGACCTACCTCCGATTGATTGACCATAACTCTCTCAATTTAAGTCGTAATTCATTTAAATTAGTTTCATTTCGAAGGAATCGAAGTGTAGTTTAAAACGAAAGAAACGGAGATGAAAAACTCCAAGTATTTTGAGAGTTATGATGGAAATAGTTAGACTCGCGCTTTGGTTTAGCAATTTACTGACCTCCCTCCGATTGATTGACCATAACTCACTCAATTTAACTCGTAATTCATTGTAATTAGTTTCATTTCTAAGGAATCGAAGTGTATCTTAAAACGAAAGAAACGGAGATGAAAAACTACAAGTATTTTGAGAGTTATGATGGAAATAGTTAGACTCGCGCTTTGGTTTAGCAATTTACTGATCTACCTCCGATTGATTGACCATAACTCTCTCAATTTAACTCTTAACTCATTGAAATTAGTTTCATTTCGAAGGAATCGAAGTGTAGTTTAAAACGAAAGAAACGGAGATGAAAAACTCCAAGTATTTTGAGAGTTATGATGGAAATAGTTAGACTCGCGCTTTGGTTTAGCAATTTACTGACCTACCTCCGATTGATTGACCATAAC
This sequence comes from Tasmannia lanceolata, assembly GCF_043159265.1. Classification (NCBI taxonomy): domain Eukaryota; kingdom Viridiplantae; phylum Streptophyta; class Magnoliopsida; order Canellales; family Winteraceae; genus Tasmannia; species Tasmannia lanceolata. The sequence goes on from NW_027518721.1 coordinate 7,096,002, forward strand.
TCTCTCAATTTAACTCGTAATTCATTTAAATTAGTTTGATTTCGAAGGAATCGAAGTGTAGTTTAAAACGAAAGAAACGGAGATGAAAAACTCCAAGTATTTTGAGAGTTATGATGGAAATAGTTAGACTCGCGCTTTGGTTTAGCAATTTACAGACCTACCTCCGCTTGATTGACCATAACTCTCTCAATTTAACTCTTAACTCTTTGAAATTAGTTTCATTTCGAAGGAATCGAAGTGTAGTTTAAAACGAAAGAAACGGAGATGAAAAACTCCAAGTATTTTGAGAGTTATGATGGAAATAGTTAGACTCGCGCTTTGGTTTAGCAATTTACTGACCTACCTCCGATTGATTGACCATAACTCTCTCAATTTAAGTCGTAATTCATTTAAATTAGTTTCATTTCGAAGGAATCGAAGTGTAGTTTAAAACGAAAGAAACGGAGATGAAAAACTCCAAGTATTTTGAGAGTTATGATGGAAATAGTTAGACTCGCGCTTTGGTTTAGTAATTTACTGACCTCCCTCCGATTGATTGACCATAACTCACTCAATTTAACTCGTAATTCATTGTAATTAGTTTCATTTCTAAGGAATCGAAGTGTATCTTAAAACGAAAGAAACGGAGATGAAAAACTACAAGTATTTTGAGAGTTATGATGGAAATAGTTAGACTCGCGCTTTGGTTTAGCAATTTACTAATCTACCTCCGATTGATTGACCATAACTCTCTCAATTTAACTCTTAACTCATTGAAATTAGTTTCATTTCGAAGGAATCGAAGTGTAGTTTAAAACGAAAGAAACGGAGATGAAAAACTCCAAGTATTTTGAGAGTTATGATGGAAATAGTTAGACTAGCGCTTTGGTTTAGCAATTTACAGACCTACCTCCGCTTGATTAACCATAACTCTCTCAATTTAACTCTTAACTCTTTGAAATTAGTTTCATTTCGAAGGAATCGAAGTGTAGTTTAAAACGAAAGAAACGGAGATGAAAAACTCCAAGTATTTTGAGAGTTATGATGGAAATAGTTAGACCCGCGCTTTGGTTTAGCAATTTACTGACCTACCTCCGATTGATTGACCATAACTCTCTCAATTTAAGTCGTAATTCATTTAAATTAGTTTCATTTCGAAGGAATCGAAGTGTAGTTTAAAACGAAAGAAACGGAGATGAAAAACTCCAAGTATTTTGAGAGTTATGATGGAAATAGTTAGACTCGCGCTTTGGTTTAGCAATTTACTGACCTCCCTCCGATTGATTGACCATAACTCACTAAATTTAACTCGTAATTCATTGTAATTAGTTTCATTTCTAAGGAATCGAAGTGTATCTTAAAACGAAAGAAACGGAGATGAAAAACTACAAGTATTTTGAGAGTTATGATGGAAATAGTTAGACTCGCGCTTTGGTTTAGCAATTTACTGATCTACCTCCGATTGATTGACCATAACTCTCTCAATTTAACTCTTAACTCATTGAAATTAGTTTCATTTCGAAGGAATCGAAGTGTAGTTTAAAACGAAAGAAACGGAGATGAAAAACTCCAAGTATTTTGAGAGTTATGATGGAAATAGTTAGACTCGCGCTTTGGTTTAGCAATTTACTGACCTACCTCCGATTGATTGACCATAACTCACTCAATTTTACTTGTAATTGATTGAAATTAGTTTCATTTCGAAGGACTCGAAGTGTAGTTTAAAACGAAAGAAACGGAGATGAAAAACTCCAAGTATTTTGAGAGTTATGATGGAAATAGTTAGACTCGCACTTTGGTTTAGCAATTTACTGACCTACCTCCGATTGATTGACCATAACTCTCTCAATTTAACTCTTAATTCATTGAAATTAGTTTCATTTCGAAGGAATCGAAGTGTAGTTTAAAACGAAAGAAACGGAGATGAAAAATTCCAAGTATTTTGAGAGTTATGATAGAAATATTTAGAATCGCGCTTTGTTTAGCAATTTACTGACCTACCTTCGATTAATTGACCATAACTCTCTCAATTTAACTCTTAACTCATTGAAATTAGTTTCATTTCGAAGTAATCGAAGTGTAGTTTAAAACGAAAGAAACGGAGATGAAAAACTCCAAGTATTTTGAGAGTTATGATGGAAATAGTTAGACTCGCGCTTTAGTTTAGCAATTTACTGACCTACCTCCGATTGATTGACCATAACTCTCTAAATTTAACTCGTAATTCATTTAAATTAGTTTCATTTCGAAGGAATCGAAGTGTAGTTTAAAACGAAAGAAACGGAGATGAAAAACTCCAAGTATTTTGAGAGTTATGATGGAAATAGTTAGACTCGCGCTTTGGTTTAGCAATTTACTGACCTCCCTCCGATTGATTGACCATAACTCTCTCAATTTAACTCTTAACTCATTGAAATTAGTTTCATTTCGAAGGAATCGAAGTGTAGTTTAAAACGAAAGAAACGGAGATGAAAAACTCCAAGTATTTTGAGAGTTATGATGGAAATAGTTAGACTAGCGCTTTGGTTTAGCAATTTACAGACCTACCTCCGCTTGATTAACCATAACTCTCTCAATTTAACTCTTAACTCTTTGAAATTAGTTTCATTTCGAAGGAATCGAAGTGTAGTTTAAAACGAAAGAAACGGAGATGAAAAACTCCAAGTATTTTGAGAGTTATGATGGAAATAGTTAGACCCGCGCTTTGGTTTAGCAATTTACTGACCTACCTCCGATTGATTGACCATAACTCTCTCAATTTAAGTCGTAATTCATTTAAATTAGTTTCATTTCGAAGGAATCGAAGTGTAGTTTAAAACGAAAGAAACGGAGATGAAAAACTCCAAGTATTTTGAGAGTTATGATGGAAATAGTTAGACTCGCGCTTTGGTTTAGCAATTTACTGACCTCCCTCCGATTGATTGACCATAACTCACTCAATTTAACTCGTAATTCATTGTAATTAGTTTCATTTCTAAGGAATCGAAGTGTATCTTAAAACGAAAGAAACGGAGATGAAAAACTACAAGTATTTTGAGAGTTATGATGGAAATAGTTAGACTCGCGCTTTGGTTTAGCAATTTACTGATCTACCTCCGATTGATTGACCATAACTCTCTCAATTTAACTCTTAACTCATTGAAATTAGTTTCATTTCGAAGGAATCGAAGTGTAGTTTAAAACGAAAGAAACGGAGATGAAAAACTCCAAGTATTTTGAGAGTTATGATGGAAATAGTTAGACTCGCGCTTTGGTTTAGCAATTTACTGACCTACCTCCGATTGATTGACCATAACTCACTCAATTTTACTTGTAATTGATTGAAATTAGTTTCATTTCGAAGGACTCGAAGTGTAGTTTAAAACGAAAGAAACGGAGATGAAAAACTCCAAGTATTTTGAGAGTTATGATGGAAATAGTTAGACTCGCACTTTGGTTTAGCAATTTACTGACCTACCTCCGATTGATTGACCATAACTCTCTCAATTTAACTCTTAATTCATTGAAATTAGTTTCATTTCGAAGGAATCGAAGTGTAGTTTAAAACGAAAGAAACGGAGATGAAAAATTCCAAGTATTTTGAGAGTTATGATAGAAATATTTAGAATCGCGCTTTGTTTAGCAATTTACTGACCTACCTTCGATTAATTGACCATAACTCTCTCAATTTAACTCTTAACTCATTGAAATTAGTTTCATTTCGAAGTAATCGAAGTGTAGTTTAAAACGAAAGAAACGGAGATGAAAAACTCCAAGTATTTTGAGAGTTACGATGGAAATAGTTAGACTCGCGCTTTAGTTTAGCAATTTACTGACCTACCTCCGATTGATTGACCATAACTCTCTAAATTTAACTCGTAATTCATTTAAATTAGTTTCATTTCGAAGGAATCGAAGTGTAGTTTAAAACGAAAGAAACGGAGATGAAAAACTCCAAGTATTTTGAGAGTTATGATGGAAATAGTTAGACTCGCGCTTTGGTTTAGCAATTTACTGACCTCCCTCCGATTGATATATCATAAATCACTCAATTTAACTCGTAATTCATTGAAATTAGTTTCATTTCGAAAGAATCGAAGTGTAGTTTAAAACGAAAGAAACGGAGATGAAAAACTCCAAGTATTTTGAGAGTTATGATGGAAATAGTTAGACTCGTGCTTTGGTTTAGCAATTTACTGACCTACCTCCGATTGATTGACCATAACTCACTCAATTTTACTTGTAATTGATTGAAATTAGTTTCATTTCGAAGGACTCGAAGTGTAGTTTAAAACGAAAGAAACGGAGATGAAAAACTCCAAGTATTTTGAGAGTTATGATGGAAATAATTAGACTCGCGCTTTGGTTTAGCAATTTACTGACCTACCTCCGATTGATTGACCATAACTCTCTCAATTTAAGTCGTAATTCATTTAAATTAGTTTCATTTCGAAGGAATCGAAGTGTAGTTTAAAACGAAAGAAACGGAGATGAAAAACTCCAAGTATTTTGAGAGTTATGATGGAAATAGTTAGACTCGCGCTTTGGTTTAGCAATTTACTGACCTCCCTCCGATTGATTGACCATAACTCACTCAATTTAACTCGTAATTCATTGTAATTAGTTTCATTTCTAAGGAATCGAAGTGTATCTTAAAACGAAAGAAACGGAGATGAAAAACTACAAGTATTTTGAGAGTTATGATGGAAATAGTTAGACTCGCGCTTTGGTTTAGCAATTTACTGATCTACCTCCGATTGATTGACCATAACTCTCTCAATTTAACTCTTAACTCATTGAAATTAGTTTCATTTCGAAGGAATCGAAGTGTAGTTTAAAACGAAAGAAACGGAGATGAAAAACTCCAAGTATTTTGAGAGTTATGATGGAAATAGTTAGACTCGCGCTTTGGTTTAGCAATTTACTGACCTACCTCCGATTGATTGACCATAACTCACTCAATTTTACTTGTAATTGATTGAAATTAGTTTCATTTCGAAGGACTCGAAGTGTAGTTTAAAACGAAAGAAACGGAGATGAAAAACTCCAAGTATTTTGAGAGTTATGATGGAAATAGTTAGACTCGCACTTTGGTTTAGCAATTTACTGACCTACCACTGATTGATTTACCATAACTCTCTCAATTTAACTCTTAATTCATTGAAATTAGTTTCATTTCGAAGGAATCGAAGTGTAGTTTAAAACGAAAGAAACGGAGATGAAAAATTCCAAGTATTTTGAGAGTTATGATAGAAATATTTAGAATCGCGCTTTGTTTAGCAATTTACTGACCTACCTTCGATTAATTGACCATAACTCTCTCAATTTAACTCTTAACTCATTGAAATTAGTTTCATTTCGAAGTAATCGAAGTGTAGTTTAAAACGAAAGAAACGGAGATGAAAAACTCCAAGTATTTTGAGAGTTATGATGGAAATAGTTAGACTCGCGCTTTAGTTTAGCAATTTACTGACCTACCTCCGATTGATATATCATAAATCACTCAATTTAACTCGTAATTCATTGAAATTAGTTTCATTTCGAAAGAATCGAAGTGTAGTTTAAAACGAAAGAAACGGAGATGAAAAACTCCAAGTATTTTGAGAGTTATGATAGAAATAGTTAGACTCGCGCTTTGGTTTATCAATTTACTGACCTACCTCCGATTGATTGACCATAACTCTCTCAATTTAACTCTTAACTCATTGAAATTAGTTTCATTTCGAAGGAATCGAACTTTAGTTTAAAACGAAAGAAACGAAGATGAAAAACTCCAAGTATTTTGAGAGTTATGATGGAAATAGTTAGACTCGCGCTTTAGTTTAGCAATTTACTGACCTACCTCCGATTGATTGAACATAACTCTCTCAATTTAACTCGTAATTCATTTAAATTAGTTTCATTTCGAAGGAATTGAAGTGTAGTTTAAAACGAAAGAAACGGAGATGAAAAACTCCAAGTATTTTGAGAGTTATGATGGAAATAGTTAGACTCGCGCTTTGGTTTAGCAATTTACAGACCTACCTCCGCTTGATTGACCATAACTCTCTCAATTTAACTCTTAACTCTTTGAAATTAGTTTCATTTCGAAGGAATCGAAGTGTAGTTTAAAACGAAAGAAACGGAGATGAAAAACTCCAAGTATTTTGAGAGTTATGATGGAAATAGTTAGACTCGCGCTTTGGTTTAGCAATTTACTGACCTACCTCCGCTTGATTGACCATAACTCACTCAATTTTACTTGTAATTGATTGAAATTAGTTTCATTTCGAAGGACTCGAAGTGTAGTTTAAAACGAAAGAAACGGAGATGAAAAACTCCAAGTATTTTGAGAGTTATGATGGAAATAATTAGACTCGCGCTTTGGTTTAGCAATTTACTGACCTACCTCCGATTGATTGACCATAACTCTCTCAATTTAAGTCGTAATTCATTTAAATTAGTTTCATTTCGAAGGAATCGAAGTGTAGTTTAAAACGAAAGAAACGGAGATGAAAAACTCCAAGTATTTTGAGAGTTATGATGGAAATAGTTAGACTCGCGCTTTGGTTTAGCAATTTACTGACCTCCCTCCGATTGATTGACCATAACTCACTCAATTTAACTCGTAATTCATTGTAATTAGTTTCATTTCTAAGGAATCGAAGTGTATCTTAAAACGAAAGAAACGGAGATGAAAAACTACAAGTATTTTGAGAGTTATGATGGAAATAGTTAGACTCGCGCTTTGGTTTAGCAATTTACTGATCTACCTCCGATTGATTGACCATAACTCTCTCAATTTAACTCTTAACTCATTGAAATTAGTTTCATTTCGAAGGAATCGAAGTGTAGTTTAAAACGAAAGAAACGGAGATGAAAAACTCCAAGTATTTTGAGAGTTATGATGGAAATAGTTAGACTCGCGCTTTGGTTTAGCAATTTACTGACCTACCTCCGATTGATTGACCATAACTCTCTCAATTTAACTCGTAATTCATTTAAATTAGTTTGATTTCGAAGGAATCGAAGTGTAGTTTAAAACGAAAGAAACGGAGATGAAAAACTCCAAGTATTTTGAGAGTTATGATGGAAATAGTTAGACTCGCGCTTTGGTTTAGCAATTTACAGACCTACCTCCGCTTGATTGACCATAACTCTCTCAATTTAACTCTTAACTCTTTGAAATTAGTTTCATTTCGAAAGAATCGAAGTGTAGTTTAAAACGAAAGAAACGGAGATGAAAAACTCCAAGTATTTTGAGAGTTATGATGGAAATAGTTAGACTCGCGCTTTGGTTTAGCAATTTACTGACCTACCTCCGATTGATTGACCATAACTCTCTCAATTTAAGTCGTAATTCATTTAAATTAGTTTCATTTCGAAGGAATCGAAGTGTAGTTTAAAACGAAAGAAACGGAGATGAAAAACTCCAAGTATTTTGAGAGTTATGATGGAAATAGTTAGACTCGCGCTTTGGTTTAGCAATTTACTGACCTCCCTCCGATTGATTGACCATAACTCACTCAATTTAACTCGTAATTCATTGTAATTAGTTTCATTTCTAAGGAATCGAAGTGTATCTTAAAACGAAAGAAACGGAGATGAAAAACTACAAGTATTTTGAGAGTTATGATGGAAATAGTTAGACTCGCGCTTTGGTTTAGCAATTTACTAATCTACCTCCGATTGATTGACCATAACTCTCTCAATTTAACTCTTAACTCATTGAAATTAGTTTCATTTCGAAGGAATCGAAGTGTAGTTTAAAACGAAAGAAACGGAGATGAAAAACTCCAAGTATTTTGAGAGTTATGATGGAAATAGTTAGACTAGCGCTTTGGTTTAGCAATTTACAGACCTACCTCCGCTTGATTAACCATAACTCTCTCAATTTAACTCTTAACTCTTTGAAATTAGTTTCATTTCGAAGGAATCGAAGTGTAGTTTAAAACGAAAGAAACGGAGATGAAAAACTCCAAGTATTTTGAGAGTTATGATGGAAATAGTTAGACCCGCGCTTTGGTTTAGCAATTTACTGACCTACCTCCGATTGATTGACCATAACTCTCTCAATTTAAGTCGTAATTCATTTAAATTAGTTTCATTTCGAAGGAATCGAAGTGTAGTTTAAAACGAAAGAAACGGAGATGAAAAACTCCAAGTATTTTGAGAGTTATGATGGAAATAGTTAGACTCGCGCTTTGGTTTAGCAATTTACTGACCTCCCTCCGATTGATTGACCATAACTCACTCAATTTAACTCGTAATTCATTGTAATTAGTTTCATTTCTAAGGAATCGAAGTGTATCTTAAAACGAAAGAAACGGAGATGAAAAACTACAAGTATTTTGAGAGTTATGATGGAAATAGTTAGACTCGCGCTTTGGTTTAGCAATTTACTGATCTACCTCCGATTGATTGACCATAACTCTCTCAATTTAACTCTTAACTCATTGAAATTAGTTTCATTTCGAAGGAATCGAAGTGTAGTTTAAAACGAAAGAAACGGAGATGAAAAACTCCAAGTATTTTGAGAGTTATGATGGAAATAGTTAGACTCGCGCTTTGGTTTAGCAATTTACTGACCTACCTCCGATTGATTGACCATAACTCACTCAATTTTACTTGTAATTGATTGAAATTAGTTTCATTTCGAAGGACTCGAAGTGTAGTTTAAAACGAAAGAAACGGAGATGAAAAACTCCAAGTATTTTGAGAGTTATGATGGAAATAGTTAGACTCGCACTTTGGTTTAGCAATTTACTGACCTACCTCCGATTGATTGACCATAACTCTCTCAATTTAACTCTTAATTCATTGAAATTAGTTTCATTTCGAAGGAATCGAAGTGTAGTTTAAAACGAAAGAAACGGAGATGAAAAATTCCAAGTATTTTGAGAGTTATGATAGAAATATTTAGAATCGCGCTTTGTTTAGCAATTTACTGACCTACCTTCGATTAATTGACCATAACTCTCTCAATTTAACTCTTAACTCATTGAAATTAGTTTCATTTCGAAGTAATCGAAGTGTAGTTTAAAACGAAAGAAACGGAGATGAAAAACTCCAAGTATTTTGAGAGTTATGATGGAAATAGTTAGACTCGCGCTTTAGTTTAGCAATTTACTGACCTACCTCCGATTGATTGACCATAACTCTCTAAATTTAACTCGTAATTCATTTAAATTAGTTTCATTTCGAAGGAATCGAAGTGTAGTTTAAAACGAAAGAAACGGAGATGAAAAACTCCAAGTATTTTGAGAGTTATGATGGAAATAGTTAGACTCGCGCTTTGGTTTAGCAATTTACTGACCTCCCTCCGATTGATATATCATAAATCACTCAATTTAACTCGTAATTCATTGAAATTAGTTTCATTTCGAAAGAATCGAAGTGTAGTTTAAAACGAAAGAAACGGAGATGAAAAACTCCAAGTATTTTGAGAGTTATGATGGAAATAGTTAGACTCGTGCTTTGGTTTAGCAATTTACTGACCTACCTCCGATTGATTGACCATAACTCACTCAATTTTACTTGTAATTGATTGAAATTAGTTTCATTTCGAAGGACTCGAAGTGTAGTTTAAAACGAAAGAAACGGAGATGAAAAACTCCAAGTATTTTGAGAGTTATGATGGAAATAATTAGACTCGCGCTTTGGTTTAGCAATTTACTGACCTACCTCCGATTGATTGACCATAACTCTCTCAATTTAAGTCGTAATTCATTTAAATTAGTTTCATTTCGAAGGAATCGAAGTGTAGTTTAAAACGAAAGAAACGGAGATGAAAAACTCCAAGTATTTTGAGAGTTATGATGGAAATAGTTAGACTCGCGCTTTGGTTTAGCAATTTACTGACCTCCCTCCGATTGATTGACCATAACTCACTCAATTTAACTCGTAATTCATTGTAATTAGTTTCATTTATAAGGAATCGAAGTGTATCTTAAAACGAAAGAAACGGAGATGAAAAACTACAAGTATTTTGAGAGTTATGATGGAAATAGTTAGACTCGCGCTTTGGTTTAGCAATTTACTGATCTACCTCCGATTGATTGACCATAACTCTCTCAATTTAACTCTTAACTCATTGAAATTAGTTTCATTTCGAAGGAATCGAAGTGTAGTTTAAAACGAAAGAAACGGAGAAGAAAAACTCCAAGTATTTTGAGAGTTATGATGGAAATAGTTAGACTCGCGCTTTGGTTTAGCAATTTACTGACCTTTCTCCGATTGATTGACCATAACTCACTCAATTTAACTCGTAATTCATTGTAATTAGTTTCATTTCTAAGGAATCGAAGTGTATCTTAAAACGAAAGAAACGGAGATGAAAAACTACAAGTATTTTGAGAGTTATGATGGAAATAGTTAGACTCGCGCTTTGGTTTAGCAATTTACTAATCTACCTCCGATTGATTGACCATAACTCTCTCAATTTAACTCGTAATTCATTTAAATTAGTTTCATTTCGAAGGAATTGAAGTGTAGTTTAAAACGAAAGAAACGGAGATGAAAAACTCCAAGTATTTTGAGAGTTATGATGGAAATAGTTAGACTCGCGCTTTGGTTTAGCAATTTACAGACCTACCTCCGCTTGATTGACCATAACTCTCTCAATTTAACTCTTAACTCTTTGAAATTAGTTTCATTTCGAAGGAATCGAAGTGTAGTTTAAAACGAAAGAAACGGAGATGAAAAACTCCAAGTATTTTGAGAGTTATGATGGAAATAGTTAGACTCGCGCTTTGGTTTAGCAATTTACTGACCTACCTCCGCTTGATTGACCATAACTCACTCAATTTTACTTGTAATTGATTGAAATTAGTTTCATTTCGAAGGACTCGAAGTGTAGTTTAAAACGAAAGAAACGGAGATGAAAAACTCCAAGTATTTTGAGAGTTATGATGGAAATAATTAGACTCGCGCTTTGGTTTAGCAATTTACTGACCTACCTCCGATTGATTGACCATAACTCTCTCAATTTAAGTCGTAATTCATTTAAATTAGTTTCATTTCGAAGGAATCGAAGTGTAGTTTAAAACGAAAGAAACGGAGATGAAAAACTCCAAGTATTTTGAGAGTTATGATGGAAATAGTTAGACTCGCGCTTTGGTTTAGCAATTTACTGACCTCCCTCCGATTGATTGACCATAACTCACTCAATTTAACTCGTAATTCATTGTAATTAGTTTCATTTCTAAGGAATCGAAGTGTATCTTAAAACGAAAGAAACGGAGATGAAAAACTACAAGTATTTTGAGAGTTATGATGGAAATAGTTAGACTCGCGCTTTGGTTTAGCAATTTACTGATCTACCTCCGATTGATTGACCATAACTCTCTCAATTTAACTCTTAACTCATTGAAATTAGTTTCATTTCGAAGGAATCGAAGTGTAGTTTAAAACGAAAGAAACGGAGATGAAAAACTCCAAGTATTTTGAGAGTTATGATGGAAATAGTTAGACTCGCGCTTTGGTTTAGCAATTTACTGACCTACCTCCGATTGATTGACCATAACTCTCTCAATTTAACTCGTAATTCATTTAAATTAGTTTGATTTCGAAGGAATCGAAGTGTAGTTTAAAACGAAAGAAACGGAGATGAAAAACTCCAAGTATTTTGAGAGTTATGATGGAAATAGTTAGACTCGCGCTTTGGTTTAGCAATTTACAGACCTACCTCCGCTTGATTGACCATAACTCTCTCAATTTAACTCTTAACTCTTTGAAATTAGTTTCATTTCGAAAGAATCGAAGTGTAGTTTAAAACGAAAGAAACGGAGATGAAAAACTCCAAGTATTTTGAGAGTTATGATGGAAATAGTTAGACTCGCGCTTTGGTTTAGCAATTTACTGACCTACCTCCGATTGATTGACCATAACTCTCTCAATTTAAGTCGTAATTCATTTAAATTAGTTTCATTTCGAAGGAATCGAAGTGTAGTTTAAAACGAAAGAAACGGAGATGAAAAACTCCAAGTATTTTGAGAGTTATGATGGAAATAGTTAGACTCGCGCTTTGGTTTAGCAATTTACTGACCTCCCTCCGATTGATTGACCATAACTCACTCAATTTAACTCGTAATTCATTGTAATTAGTTTCATTTCTAAGGAATCGAAGTGTATCTTAAAACGAAAGAAACGGAGATGAAAAACTACAAGTATTTTGAGAGTTATGATGGAAATAGTTAGACTCGCGCTTTGGTTTAGCAATTTACTAATCTACCTCCGATTGATTGACCATAACTCTCTCAATTTAACTCTTAACTCATTGAAATTAGTTTCATTTCGAAGGAATCGAAGTGTAGTTTAAAACGAAAGAAACGGAGATGAAAAACTCCAAGTATTTTGAGAGTTATGATGGAAATAGTTAGACTAGCGCTTTGGTTTAGCAATTTACAGACCTACCTCCGCTTGATTAACCATAACTCTCTCAATTTAACTCTTAACTCTTTGAAATTAGTTTCATTTCGAAGGAATCGAAGTGTAGTTTAAAACGAAAGAAACGGAGATGAAAAACTCCAAGTATTTTGAGAGTTATGATGGAAATAGTTAGACCCGCGCTTTGGTTTAGCAATTTACTGACCTACCTCCGATTGATTGACCATAACTCTCTCAATTTAAGTCGTAATTCATTTAAATTAGTTTCATTTCGAAGGAATCGAAGTGTAGTTTAAAACGAAAGAAACGGAGATGAAAAACTCCAAGTATTTTGAGAGTTATGATGGAAATAGTTAGACTCGCGCTTTGGTTTAGCAATTTACTGACCTCCCTCCGATTGATTGACCATAACTCACTCAATTTAACTCGTAATTCATTGTAATTAGTTTCATTTCTAAGGAATCGAAGTGTATCTTAAAACGAAAGAAACGGAGATGAAAAACTACAAGTATTTTGAGAGTTATGATGGAAATAGTTAGACTCGCGCTTTGGTTTAGCAATTTACTGATCTACCTCCGATTGATTGACCATAACTCTCTCAATTTAACTCTTAACTCATTGAAATTAGTTTCATTTCGAAGGAATCGAAGTGTAGTTTAAAACGAAAGAAACGGAGATGAAAAACTCCAAGTATTTTGAGAGTTATGATGGAAATAGTTAGACTCGCGCTTTGGTTTAGCAATTTACTGACCTACCTCCGATTGATTGACCATAACTCACTCAATTTTACTTGTAATTGATTGAAATTAGTTTCATTTCGAAGGACTCGAAGTGTAGTTTAAAACGAAAGAAACGGAGATGAAAAACTCCAAGTATTTTGAGAGTTATGATGGAAATAGTTAGACTCGCACTTTGGTTTAGCAATTTACTGACCTACCTCCGATTGATTGACCATAACTCTCTCAATTTAACTCTTAATTCATTGAAATTAGTTTCATTTCGAAGGAATCGAAGTGTAGTTTAAAACGAAAGAAACGGAGATGAAAAATTCCAAGTATTTTGAGAGTTATGATAGAAATATTTAGAATCGCGCTTTGTTTAGCAATTTACTGACCTACCTTCGATTAATTGACCATAACTCTCTCAATTTAACTCTTAACTCATTGAAATTAGTTTCATTTCGAAGTAATCGAAGTGTAGTTTAAAACGAAAGAAACGGAGATGAAAAACTCCAAGTATTTTGAGAGTTATGATGGAAATAGTTAGACTCGCGCTTTAGTTTAGCAATTTACTGACCTACCTCCGATTGATTGACCATAACTCTCTAAATTTAACTCGTAATTCATTTAAATTAGTTTCATTTCGAAGGAATCGAAGTGTAGTTTAAAACGAAAGAAACGGAGATGAAAAACTCCAAGTATTTTGAGAGTTATGATGGAAATAGTTAGACTCGCGCTTTGGTTTAGCAATTTACTGACCTCCCTCCGATTGATATATCATAAATCACTCAATTTAACTCGTAATTCATTGAAATTAGTTTCATTTCGAAAGAATCGAAGTGTAGTTTAAAACGAAAGAAACGGAGATGAAAAACTCCAAGTATTTTGAGAGTTATGATGGAAATAGTTAGACTCGTGCTTTGGTTTAGCAATTTACTGACCTACCTCCGATTGATTGACCATAACTCACTCAATTTTACTTGTAATTGATTGAAATTAGTTTCATTTCGAAGGACTCGAAGTGTAGTTTAAAACGAAAGAAACGGAGATGAAAAACTCCAAGTATTTTGAGAGTTATGATGGAAATAATTAGACTCGCGCTTTGGTTTAGCAATTTACTGACCTACCTCCGATTGATTGACCATAACTCTCTCAATTTAAGTCGTAATTCATTTAAATTAGTTTCATTTCGAAGGAATCGAAGTGTAGTTTAAAACGAAAGAAACGGAGATGAAAAACTCCAAGTATTTTGAGAGTTATGATGGAAATAGTTAGACTCGCGCTTTGGTTTAGCAATTTACTGACCTCCCTCCGATTGATTGACCATAACTCACTCAATTTAACTCGTAATTCATTGTAATTAGTTTCATTTATAAGGAATCGAAGTGTATCTTAAAACGAAAGAAACGGAGATGAAAAACTACAAGTATTTTGAGAGTTATGATGGAAATAGTTAGACTCGCGCTTTGGTTTAGCAATTTACTGATCTACCTCCGATTGATTGACCATAACTCTCTCAATTTAACTCTTAACTCATTGAAATTAGTTTCATTTCGAAGGAATCGAAGTGTAGTTTAAAACGAAAGAAACGGAGATGAAAAACTCCAAGTATTTTGAGAGTTATGATGGAAATAGTTAGACTCGCGCTTTGGTTTAGCAATTTACTGACCTTCCTCCGATTGATTGACCATAACTCACTCAATTTAACTCGTAATTCATTGTAATTAGTTTCATTTCTAAGGAATCGAAGTGTATCTTAAAACGAAAGAAACGGAGATGAAAAACTACAAGTATTTTGAGAGTTATGATGGAAATAGTTAGACTCGCGCTTTGGTTTAGCAATTTACTAATCTACCTCCGATTGATTGACCATAACTCTCTCAATTTAACTCTTAACTCATTGAAATTAGTTTCATTTCGAAGGAATCGAAGTGTAGTTTAAAACGAAAGAAACGGAGATGAAAAACTCCAAGTATTTTGAGAGTTATGATGGAAATAGTTAGACTAGCGCTTTGGTTTAGCAATTTACAGACCTACCTCCGCTTGATTAACCATAACTCTCTCAATTTAACTCTTAACTCTTTGAAATTAGTTTCATTTCGAAGGAATCGAAGTGTAGTTTAAAACGAAAGAAACGGAGATGAAAAACTCCAAGTATTTTGAGAGTTATGATGGAAATAGTTAGACCCGCGCTTTGGTTTAGCAATTTACTGACCTACCTCCGATTGATTGACCATAACTCTCTCAATTTAAGTCGTAATTCATTTAAATTAGTTTCATTTCGAAGGAATCGAAGTGTAGTTTAAAACGAAAGAAACGGAGATGAAAAACTCCAAGTATTTTGAGAGTTATGATGGAAATAGTTAGACTCGCGCTTTGGTTTAGCAATTTACTGACCTCCCTCCGATTGATTGACCATAACTCACTCAATTTAACTCGTAATTCATTGTAATTAGTTTCATTTCTAAGGAATCGAAGTGTATCTTAAAACGAAAGAAACGGAGATGAAAAACTACAAGTATTTTGAGAGTTATGATGGAAATAGTTAGACTCGCGCTTTGGTTTAGCAATTTACTGATCTACCTCCGATTGATTGACCATAACTCTCTCAATTTAACTCTTAACTCATTGAAATTAGTTTCATTTCGAAGGAATCGAAGTGTAGTTTAAAACGAAAGAAACGGAGATGAAAAACTCCAAGTATTTTGAGAGTTATGATGGAAATAGTTAGACTCGCGCTTTGGTTTAGCAATTTACTGACCTACCTCCGATTGATTGACCATAACTCACTCAATTTTACTTGTAATTGATTGAAATTAGTTTCATTTCGAAGGACTCGAAGTGTAGTTTAAAACGAAAGAAACGGAGATGAAAAACTCCAAGTATTTTGAGAGTTATGATGGAAATAGTTAGACTCGCACTTTGGTTTAGCAATTTACTGACCTACCTCCGATTGATTGACCATAACTCTCTCAATTTAACTCTTAATTCATTGAAATTAGTTTCATTTCGAAGGAATCGAAGTGTAGTTTAAAACGAAAGAAACGGAGATGAAAAATTCCAAGTATTTTGAGAGTTATGATAGAAATATTTAGAATCGCGCTTTGTTTAGCAATTTACTGACCTACCTTCGATTAATTGACCATAACTCTCTCAATTTAACTCTTAACTCATTGAAATTAGTTTCATTTCGAAGTAATCGAAGTGTAGTTTAAAACGAAAGAAACGGAGATGAAAAACTCCAAGTATTTTGAGAGTTATGATGGAAATAGTTAGACTCGCGCTTTAGTTTAGCAATTTACTGACCTACCTCCGATTGATTGACCATAACTCTCTAAATTTAACTCGTAATTCATTTAAATTAGTTTCATTTCGAAGGAATCGAAGTGTAGTTTAAAACGAAAGAAACGGAGATGAAAAACTCCAAGTATTTTGAGAGTTATGATGGAAATAGTTAGACTCGCGCTTTGGTTTAGCAATTTACTGACCTCCCTCCGATTGATATATCATAAATCACTCAATTTAACTCGTAATTCATTGAAATTAGTTTCATTTCGAAAGAATCGAAGTGTAGTTTAAAACGAAAGAAACGGAGATGAAAAACTCCAAGTATTTTGAGAGTTATGATGGAAATAGTTAGACTCGTGCTTTGGTTTAGCAATTTACTGACCTACCTCCGATTGATTGACCATAACTCACTCAATTTTACTTGTAATTGATTGAAATTAGTTTCATTTCGAAGGACTCGAAGTGTAGTTTAAAACGAAAGAAACGGAGATGAAAAACTCCAAGTATTTTGAGAGTTATGATGGAAATAATTAGACTCGCGCTTTGGTTTAGCAATTTACTGACCTACCTCCGATTGATTGACCATAACTCTCTCAATTTAAGTCGTAATTCATTTAAATTAGTTTCATTTCGAAGGAATCGAAGTGTAGTTTAAAACGAAAGAAACGGAGATGAAAAACTCCAAGTATTTTGAGAGTTATGATGGAAATAGTTAGACTCGCGCTTTGGTTTAGCAATTTACTGACCTCCCTCCGATTGATTGACCATAACTCACTCAATTTAACTCGTAATTCATTGTAATTAGTTTCATTTCTAAGGAATCGAAGTGTATCTTAAAACGAAAGAAACGGAGATGAAAAACTACAAGTATTTTGAGAGTTATGATGGAAATAGTTAGACTCGCGCTTTGGTTTAGCAATTTACTGACCTACCTCCAATTGATTGACCATAACTCTCTAAATTTAACTCGTAATTCATTTAAATTACTTTCATTTCGAAGGAATCGAAGTGTAGTTTAAAACGAAAGAAACGGAGATGAAAAATTCCAAGTATTTTGAGAGTTATGATGGAAATAGTTAGACTCGCGCTTTGGTTTAGCAATTTACTGACCTCCCTCCGATTGATATATCATAAATCACTCAATTTAACTCGTAATTCATTGTAATTAGTTTCATTTCTAAGGAATCGAAGTGTATCTTAAAACGAAAGAAACAGAGATTAAAAACTACAAGTATTTTGAGAGTTATGATGGAAATAGTTAGACTCGTGCTTTGGTTTAGCAATTTACTGATCTACCTCCGATTGATTGACCATAACTCTCTCAATTTAACTCTTAACTCATTGAAATTAGTTTCATTTCGAAGGAATCGAAGTGTAGTTTAAAACGAAAGAAACGGAGATGAAAAACTCCAAGTATTTTGAGAGTTATGATGGAAATAGTTAGACTCGCGCTTTGGTTTAGCAATTTACTGACCTACCTCCGATTGATTGACCATAACTCACTCAATTTTACTTGTAATTGATTGAAATTAGTTTCATTTCGAAGGACTCGAAGTGTAGTTTAAAACGAAAGAAACGGAGATGAAAAACTCCAAGTATTTTGAGAGTTATGATGGAAATAGTTAGACTCGCACTTTGGTTTAGCAATTTACTGACCTACCTCCGATTGATTGACCATAACTCTCTCAATTTAACTCTTAATTCATTGAAATTAGTTTCATTTCGAAGGAATCGAAGTGTAGTTTAAAACGAAAGAAACGGAGATGAAAAATTCCAAGTATTTTGAGAGTTATGATAGAAATATTTAGAATCGCGCTTTGTTTAGCAATTTACTGACCTACCTTCGATTAATTGACCATAACTCTCTCAATTTAACTCTTAACTCATTGAAATTAGTTTCATTTCGAAGTAATCGAAGTGTAGTTTAAAACGAAAGAAACGGAGATGAAAAACTCCAAGTATTTTGAGAGTTATGATGGAAATAGTTAGACTCGCGCTTTAGTTTAGCAATTTACTGACCTACCTCCGATTGATTGACCATAACTCTCTAAATTTAACTCGTAATTCATTTAAATTAGTTTCATTTCGAAGGAATCGAAGTGTAGTTTAAAACGAAAGAAACGGAGATGAAAAACTCCAAGTATTTTGAGAGTTATGATGGAAATAGTTAGACTCGCGCTTTGGTTTAGCAATTTACTGACCTCCCTCCGATTGATATATCATAAATCACTCAATTTAACTCGTAATTCATTGAAATTAGTTTCATTTCGAAAGAATCGAAGTGTAGTTTAAAACGAAAGAAACGGAGATGAAAAACTCCAAGTATTTTGAGAGTTATGATGGAAATAGTTAGACTCGTGCTTTGGTTTAGCAATTTACTGACCTACCTCCGATTGATTGACCATAACTCACTCAATTTTACTTGTAATTGATTGAAATTAGTTTCATTTCGAAGGACTCGAAGTGTAGTTTAAAACGAAAGAAACGGAGATGAAAAACTCCAAGTATTTTGAGAGTTATGATGGAAATAATTAGACTCGCGCTTTGGTTTAGCAATTTACTGACCTACCTCCGATTGATTGACCATAACTCTCTCAATTTAAGTCGTAATTCATTTAAATTAGTTTCATTTCGAAGGAATCGAAGTGTAGTTTAAAACGAAAGAAACGGAGATGAAAAACTCCAAGTATTTTGAGAGTTATGATGGAAATAGTTAGACTCGCGCTTTGGTTTAGCAATTTACTGACCTCCCTCCGATTGATTGACCATAACTCACTCAATTTAACTCGTAATTCATTGTAATTAGTTTCATTTCTAAGGAATCGAAGTGTATCTTAAAACGAAAGAAACGGAGATGAAAAACTACAAGTATTTTGAGAGTTATGATGGAAATAGTTAGACTCGCGCTTTGGTTTAGCAATTTACTGACCTACCTCCAATTGATTGACCATAACTCTCTAAATTTAACTCGTAATTCATTTAAATTACTTTCATTTCGAAGGAATCGAAGTGTAGTTTAAAACGAAAGAAACGGAGATGAAAAATTCCAAGTATTTTGAGAGTTATGATGGAAATAGTTAGACTCGCGCTTTGG
Organism: Tasmannia lanceolata; assembly: GCF_043159265.1. Lineage (NCBI taxonomy): Eukaryota > Viridiplantae > Streptophyta > Magnoliopsida > Canellales > Winteraceae > Tasmannia > Tasmannia lanceolata. The sequence goes on from NW_027518721.1 coordinate 7,115,427, forward strand.
TTTAGCAATTTACTGACCTCCCTCCGATTGATTGACCATAACTCACTCAATTTAACTCGTAATTCATTGTAATTAGTTTCATTTCTAAGGAATCGAAGTGTATCTTAAAACGAAAGAAACGGAGATGAAAAACTCCAAGTATTTTGAGAGTTATGATGGAAATAGTTAGACTCGCGCTTTAGTTTAGCAATTTACTGACCTACCTCCAATTGATTGACCATAACTCTCTAAATTTAACTCGTAATTCATTTAAATTACTTTCATTTCGAAGGAATCGAAGTGTAGTTTAAAACGAAAGAAACGGAGATGAAAAATTCCAAGTATTTTGAGAGTTATGATGGAAATAGTTAGACTCGCGCTTTGGTTTAGCAATTTACTGACCTCCCTCCGATTGATATATCATAAATCACTCAATTTAACTCGTAATTCATTGAAATTAGTTTCATTTCGAAAGAATCGAAGTGTAGTTTAAAACGAAAGAAACGGAGATGAAAAACTCCAAGTATTTTGAGAGTTATGATAGAAATAGTTAGACTCGCGCTTTGGTTTATCAATTTACTGACCTACCTCCGATTGATTGACCATAACTCTCTCAATTTAACTCTTAACTCATTGAAATTAGTTTCATTTCGAAGGAATCGAACTTTAGTTTAAAACGAAAGAAACGAAGATGAAAAACTCCAAGTATTTTGAGAGTTATGATGGAAATAGTTAGACTCGCGCTTTAGTTTAGCAATTTACTGACCTACCTCCGATTGATTGAACATAACTCTCTCTATTTAACTCGTAATTCATTTAAATTAGTTTCATTTCGAAGGAATCGAAGTGTAGTTTAAAACGAAAGAAACGGAGATGAAAAACTCCAAGTATTTTGAGAGTTATGATGGAAATAGTTAGACTCGCGCTTTGGTTTAGCAATTTACAGACCTACCTCCGCTTGATTGACCATAACTCTCTCAATTTAACTCTAAACTCTTTGAAATTAGTTTCATTTCGAAGGAATCGAAGTGTAGTTTAAAACGAAAGAAACGGAGATGAAAAACTCCAAGTATTTTGAGAGTTATGATGGAAATAGTTAGACTCGCGCTTTGGTTTAGCAATTTACTGACCTACCTCCGATTGATTGACCATAACTCTCTCAATTTAAGTCATAATTCATTTAAATTAGTTTCATTTCGAAGGAATCGAAGTGTAGTTTAAAACGAAAGAAACGGAGATGAAAAACTCCAAGTATTTTGAGAGTTATGATGGAAATAGTTAGACTCGCGCTTTGGTTTAGCAATTTACTGACCTCCCTCCGATTGATTGACCATAACTCACTCAATTTAACTCGTAATTCGTTGTAATTAGTTTCATTTCTAAGGAATCGAAGTGTATCTTAAAACGAAAGAAACGGAGATGAAAAACTACAAGTATTTTGAGAGTTATGATGGAAATAGTTAGACTCGCGCTTTGGTTTAGCAATTTACTGATCTACCTCCGATTGATTGACCATAACTCTCTCAATTTAACTCTTAACTCATTGAAATTAGTTTCATTTCGAAGGAATCGAAGTGTAGTTTAAAACGAAAGAAACGGAGATGAAAAACTCCAAGTATTTTGAGAGTTATGATGGAAATAGTTAGACTCGCGCTTTGGTTTAGCAATTTACTGACCTACCTCCGCTTGATTGACCATAACTCACTCAATTTTACTTGTAATTGATTGAAATTAGTTTCATTTCGAAGGACTCGAAGTGTAGTTTAAAACGAAAGAAACGGAGATGAAAAACTCCAAGTATTTTGAGAGTTATGATGGAAATAGTTAGACTCGCGCTTTGGTTTAGCAATTTACAGACCTACCTCCGCTTGATTGACCATAACTCTCTAAATTTAACTCTTAACTCTTTGAAATTAGTTTCATTTCGAAGGAATCGAAGTGTAGTTTAAAACGAAAGAAACGGAGATGAAAAACTCCAAGTATTTTGAGAGTTATGATGGAAATAGTTAGACTCGCGCTTTGGTTTAGCAATTTACTGACCTACCTCCGATTGATTGACCATAACTCTCTCAATTTAAGTCGTAATTCATTTAAATTAGTTTCATTTCGAAGGAATCGAAGTGTAGTTTAAAACGAAAGAAACGGAGATGAAAAACTCCAAGTATTTTGAGAGTTATGATAGAAATAGTTAGACTCGCGCTTTGGTTTAGCAATTTACTGACCTCCCTCCGATTGATTGACCATAACTCACTCAATTTAACTCGTAATTCGTTGTAATTAGTTTCATTTCTAAGGAATCGAAGTGTATCTTAAAACGAAAGAAACGGAGATGAAAAACTACAAGTATTTTGAGAGTTATGATGGAAATAGTTAGACTCGCGCTTTGGTTTAGCAATTTACTGATCTACCTCCGATTGATTGACCATAACTCTCTCAATTTAACTCTTAACTCATTGAAATTAGTTTCATTTCGAAGGAATCGAAGTGTAGTTTAAAACGAAAGAAACGGAGATGAAAAACGCCAAGTATTTTGAGAGTTATGATGGAAATAGTTAGACTCGCGCTTTGGTTTAGCAATTTACTGACCTCCCTCCGATTGATATATCATAAATCACTCAATTTAACTCGTAATTCATTGAAATTAGTTTCATTTCGAAAGAATCGAAGTGTAGTTTAAAACGAAAGACACGGAGATGAAAAACTCCAAGTATTTTGAGAGTTATGATAGAAATAGTTAGACTCGCGCTTTGGTTTATCAATTTACTGACCTACCTCCGATTGATTGACCATAACTCTCTCAATTTAACTCTTAACTCATTGAAATTAGTTTCATTTCGAAGGAATCGAACTTTAGTTTAAAACGAATGAAACGAAGATGAAAAACTCCAAGTATTTTGAGAGTTATGATGGAAATAGTTAGACTCGCGCTTTAGTTTAGCAATTTACTGACCTACCTCCGATTGATTGAACATAACTCTCTCAATTTAACTCGTAATTCATTTAAATTAGTTTCATTTCGAAGGAATCGAAGTGTAGTTTAAAACGAAAGAAACGGAGATGAAAAACTCCAAGTATTTTGAGAGTTATGATGGAAATAGTTAGACTCGCGCTTTGGTTTAGCAATTTACAGACCTACCTCCGCTTGATTGACCATAACTCTCTCAATTTAACTCTTAACTCTTTGAAATTAGTTTCATTTCGAAGGAATCGAAGTGTAGTTTAAAACGAAAGAAACGGAGATGAAAAACTCCAAGTATTTTGAGAGTTATGATGGAAATAGTTAGACTCGCGCTTTGGTTTAGCAATTTACTGACCTACCTCCGATTGATTGACCATAACTCTCTCAATTTAAGTCGTAATTCATTTAAATTAGTTTCATTTCGAAGGAATCGAAGTGTAGTTTAAAACGAAAGAAACGGAGATGAAAAACTCCAAGTATTTTGAGAGTTATGATGGAAATAGTTAGACTCGCGCTTTGGTTTAGCAATTTACTGACCTACCTCCGATTGATTGACCATAACTCACTCAATTTAACTCGTAATTCGTTGTAATTAGTTTCATTTCTAAGGAATCGAAGTGTATCTTAAAACGAAAGAAACGGAGATGAAAAACTACAAGTATTTTGAGAGTTATGATGGAAATAGTTAGACTCGCGCTTTGGTTTAGCAATTTACTGATCTACCTCCGATTGATTGACCATAACTCTCTCAATTTAACTCTTAACTCATTGAAATTAGTTTCATTTCGAAGGAATCGAAGTGTAGTTTAAAACGAAAGAAACGGAGATGAAAAACTCCAAGTATTTTGAGAGTTATGATGGAAATAGTTAGACTCGCGCTTTGGTTTAGCAATTTACTGACCTACCTCCGCTTGATTGACCATAACTCACTCAATTTTACTTGTAATTTATTGAAATTAGTTTCATTTCGAAGGACTCGAAGTGTAGTTTAAAACGAAAGAAACGGAGATGAAAAACTCCAAGTATTTTGAGAGTTATGATGGAAATAATTAGACTCGCGCTTTGGTTTAGCAATTTACTGACCTACCTCCGATTGATTGACCATAACTCTCTCAATTTAAGTCGTAATTCATTTAAATTAGTTTCATTTCGAAGGAATCGAAGTGTAGTTTAAAACGAAAGAAACGGAGATGAAAAACTCCAAGTATTTTGAGAGTTATGATGGAAATAGTTAGACTCGCGCTTTGGTTTAGCAATTTACTGACCTCCCTCCGATTGATTGACCATACCTCACTCAATTTAACTCGTAATTCATTGTAATTAGTTTCATTTCTAAGGAATCGAAGTGTATCTTAAAACGAAAGAAACGGAGATGAAAAACTACAAGTATTTTGAGAGTTATGATGGAAATAGTTAGACTCGCGCTTTGGTTTAGCAATTTACTGATCTACCTCCGATTGATTGACCATAACTCCCTCAATTTAACTCTTAACTCATTGAAATTAGTTTCATTTCGAAGGAATCGAAGTGTAGTTTAAAACGAAAGAAACGGAGATGAAAAACTCCAAGTATTTTGAGAGTTATGATGGAAATAGTTAGACTCGCGCTTTGGTTTAGCAATTTACTGACCTACCTCCGATTGATTGACCATAACTCACTCAATTTTACTTGTAATTGATTGAAATTAGTTTCATTTCGAAGGACTCGAAGTGTAGTTTAAAACGAAAGAAACGGAGATGAAAAACTCCAAGTATTTTGAGAGTTATGATGGAAATAGTTAGACTCGCACTTTGGTTTAGCAATTTACTGACCTACCTCCGATTGATTGACCATAACTCTCTCAATTTAACTCTTAATTCATTGAAATTAGTTTCATTTCGAAGGAATCGAAGTGTAGTTTAAAACGAAAGAAACGGAGATGAAAAATTCCAAGTATTTTGAGAGTTATGATAGAAATATTTAGAATCGCGCTTTGTTTAGCAATTTACTGACCTACCTTCGATTAATTGACCATAACTCTCTCAATTTAACTCTTAACTCATTGAAATTAGTTTCATTTCGAAGTAATCGAAGTGTAGTTTAAAACGAAAGAAACGGAGATGAAAAACTCCAAGTATTTTGAGAGTTATGATGGAAATAGTTAGACTCGCGCTTTGGTTTAGCAATTTACTGACCTCTCTCCGATTGATATATCATAAATCACTCAATTTAACTCGTAATTCATTGAAATTAGTTTCATTTCGAAAGAATCGAAGTGTAGTTTAAAACGAAAGAAACGGAGATGAAAAACTCCAAGTATTTTGAGAGTTATGATAGAAATAGTTAGACTCGCGCTTTGGTTTATCAATTTACTGACCTACCTCCGATTGATTGACCATAACTCTCTCAATTTAACTCTTAACTCATTGAAATTAGTTTCATTTCGAAGGAATCGAACTTTAGTTTAAAACGAAAGAAACGAAGATGAAAAACTCCAAGTATTTTGAGAGTTATGATGGAAATAGTTAGACTCGGGCTTTGGTTTAGCAATTTACTGACCTACCTCCGATTGATTGACCATAACTCTCTCAATTTAACTCGTAATTCATTTAAATTAGTTTGATTTCGAAGGAATCGAAGTGTAGTTTAAAACGAAAGAAACGGAGATGAAAAACTCCAAGTATTTTGAGAGTTATGATGGAAATAGTTAGACTCGCGCTTTGGTTTAGCAATTTACAGACCTACCTCCGCTTGATTGACCATAACTCTCTCAATTTAACTCTTAACTCTTTGAAATTAGTTTCATTTCGAAGGAATCGAAGTGTAGTTTAAAACGAAAGAAACGGAGATGAAAAACTCCAAGTATTTTGAGAGTTATGATGGAAATAGTTAGACTCGCGCTTTGGTTTAGCAATTTACTGACCTACCTCCGATTGATTGACCATAACTCTCTCAATTTAAGTCGTAATTCATTTAAATTAGTTTCATTTCGAAGGAATCGAAGTGTAGTTTAAAACGAAAGAAACGGAGATGAAAAACTCCAAGTATTTTGAGAGTTATGATGGAAATAGTTAGACTCGCGCTTTGGTTTAGCAATTTACTGACCTCCCTCCGATTGATTGACCATAACTCACTCAATTTAACTCGTAATTCATTGTAATTAGTTTCATTTCTAAGGAATCGAAGTATATCTTAAAACGAAAGAAACGGAGATGAAAAACTACAAGTATTTTGAGAGTTATGATGGAAATAGTTAGACTCGCGCTTTGGTTTAGCAATTTACTGATCTACCTCCGATTGATTGACCATAACTCTCTCAATTTAACTCTTAACTCATTGAAATTAGTTTAATTTCGAAGGAATCGAAGTGTAGTTTAAAACGAAAGAAACGGAGATGAAAAACTCCAAGTATTTTGAGAGTTATGATGGAAATAGTTAGACTCGCGCTTTGGTTTAGCAATTTACAGACCTACCTCCGCTTGATTGACCATAACTCTCTCAATTTAACTCTTAACTCTTTGAAATTAGTTTCATTTCGAAGGAATCGAAGTGTAGTTTAAAACGAAAGAAACGGAGATGAAAAACTCCAAGTATTTTGAGAGTTATGATGGAAATAGTTAGACTCGCGCTTTGGTTTAGCAATTTACTGACCTACCTCCGATTGATTGACCATAACTCTCTCAATTTAAGTCGTAATTCATTTAAATTAGTTTCATTTCGAAGGAATCGAAGTGTAGTTTAAAACGAAAGAAACGGAGATGAAAAACTCCAAGTATTTTGAGAGTTATGATGGAAATAGTTAGACTCGCGCTTTGGTTTAGCAATTTACTGACCTCCCTCCGATTGATTGACCATAACTCACTCAATTTAACTCGTAATTCATTGTAATTAGTTTCATTTCTAAGGAATCGAAGTGTATCTTAAAACGAAAGAAACGGAGATGAAAAACTACAAGTATTTTGAGAGTTATTGTGGAAATAGTTAGACTCGCGCTTTGGTTTAGCAATTTACTGATCTACCTCTGATTGATTGACCATAACTCTCTCAATTTAACTCTTAACTCATTGAAATTAGTTTCATTTCGAAGGAATCGAAGTGTAGTTTAAAACGAAAGAAACGGAGATGAAAAACTCCAAGTATTTTGAGAGTTATGATGGAAATAGTTAGACTCGCGCTTTGGTTTAGCAATTTACTGACCTACCTCCGATTGATTGACCATAACTCACTCAATTTTACTTGTAATTGATTGAAATTAGTTTCATTTCGAAGGACTCGAAGTGTAGTTTAAAACGAAAGAAACGGAGATGAAAAACTCCAAGTATTTTGAGAGTTATGATGGAAATAGTTAGACTCGCACTTTGGTTTAGCAATTTACTGACCTCCCTCCGATTGATATATCATAACTCTCTCAATTTAACTCTTAATTCATTGAAATTAGTTTCATTTCGAAGGAATCGAAGTGTAGTTTAAAACGAAAGAAACGGAGATGAAAAATTCCAAGTATTTTGAGAGTTATGATAGAAATATTTAGAATCGCGCTTTGTTTAGCAATTTACTGACCTACCTTCGATTAATTGACCATAACTCTCTTAATTTAACTCTTAACTCATTGAAATTAGTTTCATTTCGAAGTAATCGAAGTGTAGTTTAAAACGAAAGAAACGGAGATGAAAAACTCCAAGTATTTTGAGAGTTATGATGGAAATAGTTAGACTCGCGCTTTAGTTTATCAATTTACTGACCTACCTCCGATTGATTGACCATAACTCTCTCAATTTAACTCTTAACTCATTGAAATTAGTTTCATTTCGAAGGAATCGAACTTTAGTTTAAAACGAAAGAAACGAAGATGAAAAACTCCAAGTATTTTGAGAGTTATGATGGAAATAGTTAGACTCGGGCTTTGGTTTAGCAATTTACTGACCTACCTCCGATTGATTGACCATAACTCTCTCAATTTAACTCGTAATTCATTTAAATTAGTTTGATTTCGAAGGAATCGAAGTGTAGTTTAAAACGAAAGAAACGGAGATGAAAAACTCCAAGTATTTTGAGAGTTATGATGGAAATAGTTAGACTCGCGCTTTGGTTTAGCAATTTACAGACCTACCTCCGCTTGATTGACCATAACTCTCTCAATTTAACTCTTAACTCTTTGAAATTAGTTTCATTTCGAAGGAATCGAAGTGTAGTTTAAAACGAAAGAAACGGAGATGAAAAACTCCAAGTATTTTGAGAGTTATGATGGAAATAGTTAGACTCGCGCTTTGGTTTAGCAATTTACTGACCTACCTCCGATTGATTGACCATAACTCTCTCAATTTAAGTCGTAATTCATTTAAATTAGTTTCATTTCGAAGGAATCGAAGTGTAGTTTAAAACGAAAGAAACGGAGATGAAAAACTCCAAGTATTTTGAGAGTTATGATGGAAATAGTTAGACTCGCGCTTTGGTTTAGCAATTTACTGACCTCCCTCCGATTTATTGACCATAACTCACTCAATTTAACTCGTAATTCATTGTAATTAGTTTCATTTCTAAGGAATCGAAGTATATCTTAAAACGAAAGAAACGGAGATGAAAAACTACAAGTATTTTGAGAGTTATGATGGAAATAGTTAGACTCGCGCTTTGGTTTAGCAATTTACTGATCTACCTCCGATTGATTGACCATAACTCTCTCAATTTAACTCTTAACTCATTGAAATTAGTTTAATTTCGAAGGAATCGAAGTGTAGTTTAAAACGAAAGAAACGGAGATGAAAAACTCCAAGTATTTTGAGAGTTATGATGGAAATAGTTAGACTCGCGCTTTGGTTTAGCAATTTACAGACCTACCTCCGCTTGATTGACCATAACTCTCTCAATTTAACTCTTAACTCTTTGAAATTAGTTTCATTTCGAAGGAATCGAAGTGTAGTTTAAAACGAAAGAAACGGAGATGAAAAACTCCAAGTATTTTGAGAGTTATGATGGAAATAGTTAGACTCGCGCTTTGGTTTAGCAATTTACTGACCTACCTCCGATTGATTGACCATAACTCTCTCAATTTAAGTCGTAATTCATTTAAATTAGTTTCATTTCGAAGGAATCGAAGTGTAGTTTAAAACGAAAGAAACGGAGATGAAAAACTCCAAGTATTTTGAGAGTTATGATGGAAATAGTTAGACTCGCGCTTTGGTTTAGCAATTTACTGACCTCCCTCCGATTGATTGACCATAACTCACTCAATTTAACTCGTAATTCATTGTAATTAGTTTCATTTCTAAGGAATCGAAGTGTATCTTAAAACGAAAGAAACGGAGATGAAAAACTACAAGTATTTTGAGAGTTATGATGGAAATAGTTAGACTCGCGCTTTGGTTTAGCAATTTACTGATCTACCTCTGATTGATTGACCATAACTCTCTCAATTTAACTCTTAACTCATTGAAATTAGTTTCATTTCGAAGGAATCGAAGTGTAGTTTAAAACGAAAGAAACGGAGATGAAAAACTCCAAGTATTTTGAGAGTTATGATGGAAATAGTTAGACTCGCGCTTTGGTTTAGCAATTTACTGACCTACCTCCGATTGATTGACCATAACTCACTCAATTTTACTTGTAATTGATTGAAATTAGTTTCATTTCGAAGGACTCGAAGTGTAGTTTAAAACGAAAGAAACGGAGATGAAAAACTCCAAGTATTTTGAGAGTTATGATGGAAATAGTTAGACTCGCACTTTGGTTTAGCAATTTACTGACCTCCCTCCGATTGATATATCATAAATCACTCAATTTAACTCGTAATTCATTGAAATTAGTTTCATTTCGAAAGAATCGAAGTGTAGTTTAAAACGAAAGAAACGGAGATGAAAAACTCCAAGTATTTTGAGAGTTATGATGGAAATAGTTAGACTCGTGCTTTGGTTTAGCAATTTACTGACCTACCTCCGATTGATTGAACATAACTCTCTAAATTTAACTCGTAATTCATTTAAATTAGTTTCATTTCGAAGGAATCGAAGTGTAGTTTAAAACGAAAGAAACGGAGATGAAAAACTCCAAGTATTTTGAGAGTTATGATGGAAATAGTTAGACTCGCACTTTGGTTTAGCAATTTACTGACATACCTCCGATTGATTGACCATAACTCTCTCAATTTAACTCTTAATTCATTGAAATTAGTTTCATTTCGAAGGAATCGAAGTGTAGTTTAAAACGAAAGAAACGGAGATGAAAAATTCCAAGTATTTTGAGAGTTATGATAGAAATATTTAGAATCGCGCTTTGTTTAGCAATTTACTGACCTACCTTCGATTAATTGACCATAACTCTCTCAATTTAACTCTTAACTCATTGAAATTAGTTTCATTTCGAAGTAATCGAAGTATAGTTTAAAACGAAAGAAACGGAGATGAAAAACTCCAAGTATTTTGAGAGTTATGATGGAAATAGTTAGACTCGCGCTTTAGTTTAGCAATTTACTGACCTACCTCCGATTGATTGACCATAACTCTCTAAATTTAACTCGTAATTCATTTAAATTAGTTTCATTTCGAAGGAATCGAAGTGTAGTTTAAAACGAAAGAAACGGAGATGAAAAATTCCAAGTATTTTGAGAGTTATGATGGAAATAGTTAGACTCGCGCTTTGGTTTAGCAATTTACTGACCTCCCTCCGATTGATATATCATAAATCACTCAATTTAACTCGTAATTCATTGAAATTAGTTTCATTTCGAAAGAATCGAAGTGTAGTTTAAAACGAAAGAAACGGAGATGAAAAACTCCAAGTATTTTGAGAGTTATGATGGAAATAGTTAGACTCGTGCTTTGGTTTAGCAATTTACTGACCTACCTCCGATTGATTGACCATAACTCACTCAATTTTACTTGTAATTGATTGAAATTAGTTTCATTTCGAAGGACTCGAAGTGTAGTTTAAAACGAAAGAAACGGAGATGAAAAACTCCAAGTATTTTGAGAGTTATGATGGAAATAATTAGACTCGCGCTTTGGTTTAGCAATTTACTGACCTACCTCCGATTGATTGTCCATAACTCTCTCAATTTAAGTCGTAATTCATTTAAATTAGTTTCATTTCGAAGGAATCGAAGTGTAGTTTAAAACGAAAGAAACGGAGATGAAAAACTCCAAGTATTTTGAGAGTTATGATGGAAATAGTTAGACTCGCGCTTTGGTTTAGCAATTTACTGACCTCCCTCCGATTGATTGACCATAACTCACTCAATTTAACTCGTAATTCATTGTAATTAGTTTCATTTCTAAGGAATCGAAGTGTATCTTAAAACGAAAGAAACGGAGATGAAAAACTACAAGTATTTTGAGAGTTATGATGGAAATAATTAGACTCGCGCTTTAGTTTAGCAATTTACTGATCTACCTCCGATTGATTGACCATAACTCTCTCAATTTAACTCTTAACTCATTGAAATTAGTTTCATTTCGAAGGAATCGAAGTGTAGTTTAAAACGAAAGAAACGGAGATGAAAAACTCCAAGTATTTTGAGAGTTATGATGGAAATAGTTAGACTCGCGCTTTGGTTTAGCAATTTACTGACCTACCTCCGATTGATTGACCATAACTCACTCAATTTTACTTGTAATTGATTGAAATTAGTTTCATTTCGAAGGACTCGAAGTGTAGTTTAAAACGAAAGAAACGGAGATGAAAAACTCCAAGTATTTTGAGAGTTATGATGGAAATAGTTAGACTCGCACTTTGGTTTAGCAATTTACTGACCTACCTCCGATTGATTTACCATAACTCTCTCAATTTAACTCTTAATTCATTGAAATTAGTTTCATTTCGAAGGAATCGAAGTGTAGTTTAAAACGAAAGAAACGGAGATGAAAAATTCCAAGTATTTTGAGAGTTATGATAGAAATATTTAGAATCGCGCTTTGTTTAGCAATTTACTGACCTACCTTCGATTAATTGACCATAACTCTCTTAATTTAACTCTTAACTCATTGAAATTAGTTTCATTTCGAAGTAATCGAAGTGTAGTTTAAAACGAAAGAAACGGAGATGAAAAACTCCAAGTATTTTGAGAGTTATGATGGAAATAGTTAGACTCGCGCTTTAGTTTAGCAATTTACTGACCTACCTCCAATTGATTGACCATAACTCTCTAAATTTAACTCGTAATTCATTTAAATTACTTTCATTTCGAAGGAATCGAAGTGTAGTTTAAAACGAAAGAAACGGAGATGAAAAACTCCAAGTATTTTGAGAGTTATGATGGAAATAGTTAGACTCGCGCTTTGGTTTAGCAATTTACTGACCTCCCTCCGATTGATATATCATAAATCACTCAATTTAACTCGTAATTCATTGAAATTAGTTTCATTTCGAAAGAATCGAAGTGTAGTTTAAAACGAAAGAAACGGAGATGAAAAACTCCAAGTATTTTGAGAGTTATGATAGAAATAGTTAGACTCGCGCTTTGGTTTATCAATTTACTGACCTACCTCCGATTGATTGACCATAACTCTCTCAATTTAACTCTTAACTCATTGAAATTAGTTTCATTTCGAAGGAATCGAAGTGTAGTTTAAAACGAAAGAAACGGAGATGAAAAATTCCAAGTATTTTGAGAGTTATGATGGAAATAGTTAGACTCGCGCTTTGGTTTAGCAATTTACTGACCTCCCTCCGATTGATATATCATAAATCACTCAATTTAACTCGTAATTCATTGAAATTAGTTTCATTTCGAAAGAATCGAAGTGTAGTTTAAAACGAAAGAAACGGAGATGAAAAACTCCAAGTATTTTGAGAGTTATGATGGAAATAGTTAGACTCGTGCTTTGGTTTAGCAATTTACTGACCTACCTCCGATTGATTGACCATAACTCACTCAATTTTACTTGTAATTGATTGAAATTAGTTTCATTTCGAAGGACTCGAAGTGTAGTTTAAAACGAAAGAAATGGAGATGAAAAACTCCAAGTATTTTGAGAGTTATGATGGAAATAATTAGACTCGCGCTTTGGTTTAGCAATTTACTGACCTACCTCCGATTGATTGTCCATAACTCTCTCAATTTAAGTCGTAATTCATTTAAATTAGTTTCATTTCGAAGGAATCGAAGTGTAGTTTAAAACGAAAGAAACGGAGATGAAAAACTCCAAGTATTTTGAGAGTTATGATGGAAATAGTTAGACTCGCGCTTTGGTTTAGCAATTTACTGACCTCCCTCCGATTGATTGACCATAACTCACTCAATTTAACTCGTAATTCATTGTAATTAGTTTCATTTCTAAGGAATCAAAGTGTATCTTAAAACGAAAGAAACGGAGATGAAAAACTACAAGTATTTTGAGAGTTATGATGGAAATCATTAGACTCGCGCTTTAGTTTAGCAATTTACTGATCTACCTCCGATTGATTGACCATAACTCTCTCAATTTAACTCTTAACTCATTGAAATTAGTTTCATTTCGAAGGAATCGAAGTGTAGTTTAAAACGAAAGAAACGGAGATGAAAAACTCCAAGTATTTTGAGAGTTATGATGGAAATAGTTAGACTCGCGCTTTGGTTTAGCAATTTACTGACCTACCTCCGATTGATTGACCATAACTCACTCAATTTTACTTGTAATTGATTGAAATTAGTTTCATTTCGAAGGACTCGAAGTGTAGTTTAAAACGAAAGAAACGGAGATGAAAAACTCCAAGTATTTTGAGAGTTATGATGGAAATAGTTAGACTCGCACTTTGGTTTAGCAATTTACTGACCTACCTCCGATTGATTTACCATAACTCTCTCAATTTAACTCTTAATTCATTGAAATTAGTTTCATTTCGAAGGAATCGAAGTGTAGTTTAAAACGAAAGAAACGGAGATGAAAAATTCCAAGTATTTTGAGAGTTATGATAGAAATATTTAGAATCGCGCTTTGTTTAGCAATTTACTGACCTACCTTCGATTAATTGACCATAACTCTCTTAATTTAACTCTTAACTCATTGAAATTAGTTTCATTTCGAAGTAATCGAAGTGTAGTTTAAAACGAAAAAAACGGAGATGAAAAACTCCAAGTATTTTGAGAGTTATGATGGAAATAGTTAGACTCGCGCTTTAGTTTAGCAATTTACTGACCTACCTCCAATTGATTGACCATAACTCTCTAAATTTAACTCGTAATTCATTTAAATTACTTTCATTTCGAAGGAATCGAAGTGTAGTTTAAAACGAAAGAAACGGAGATGAAAAACTCCAAGTATTTTGAGAGTTATGATGGAAATAGTTAGACTCGCGCTTTGGTTTAGCAATTTACTGACCTCCCTCCGATTGATATATCATAAATCACTCAATTTAACTCGTAATTCATTGAAATTAGTTTCATTTCGAAAGAATCGAAGTGTAGTTTAAAACGAAAGAAACGGAGATGAAAAACTCCAAGTATTTTGAGAGTTATGATAGAAATAGTTAGACTCGCGCTTTGGTTTATCAATTTACTGACCTACCTCCGATTGATTGACCATAACTCTCTCAATTTAACTCTTAACTCATTGAAATTAGTTTCATTTCGAAGGAATCGAACTTTAGTTTAAAACGAAAGAAACGAAGATGAAAAACTCCAAGTATTTTGAGAGTTATGATGGAAATAGTTAGACTCGCGCTTTAGTTTAGCAATTTACTGACCTACCTCCGATTGATTGAACATAACTCTCTCAATTTAACTCGTAATTCATTTAAATTAGTTTCATTTCGAAGGAATCGAAGTGTAGTTTAAAACGAAAGAAACGGAGATGAAAAACTCCAAGTATTTTGAGAGTTATGATGGAAATAGTTAGACTCGCGCTTTGGTTTAGCAATTTACAGACCTACCTCCGCTTGATTTACCATAACTCTCTAAATTTAACTCTTAACTCTTTGAAATTAGTTTCATTTCGAAGGAATCGAAGTGTAGTTTAAAACGAAAGAAACGGAGATGAAAAACTCCAAGTATTTTGAGAGTTATGATGGAAATAGTTAGACTCGCGCTTTGGTTTAGCAATTTACTGACCTACCTCCGATTGATTGACCATAACTCTCTCAATTTAAGTCGTAATTCATTTAAATTAGTTTCATTTCGAAGGAATCGAAGTGTAGTTTAAAACGAAAGAAACGGAGATGAAAAACTCCAAGTATTTTGAGAGTTATGATGGAAATAGTTAGACTCGCGCTTTGGTTTAGCAATTTACTGACCTCCCTCCGATTGATTTACCATAACTCACTCAATTTAACTCGTAATTCGTTGTAATTAGTTTCATTTCTAAGGAATCGAAGTGTATCTTAAAACGAAAGAAACGGAGATGAAAAACTACAAGTATTTTGAGAGTTATGATGGAAATAGTTAGACTCGCGCTTTGGTTTAGCAATTTACTGATCTACCTCCGATTGATTGACCATAACTCTCTCAATTTAACTCTTAACTCATTGAAATTAGTTTCATTTCGAAGGAATCGAAGTGTAGTTTAAAACGAAAGAAACGGAGATGAAAAACTCCAAGTATTTTGAGAGTTATGATGGAAATAGTTAGACTCGCGCTTTGGTTTAGCAATTTACTGACCTACCTCCGATTGATTGACCATAACTCACTCAATTTTACTTGTAATTGATTGAAATTAGTTTCATTTCGAAGGACTCGAAGTGTAGTTTAAAACGAAAGAAACGGAGATGAAAAACTCCAAGTATTTTGAGAGTTATGATGGAAATAGTTAGACTCGCACTTTGGTTTAGCAATTTACTGACCTACCTCCGATTGATTGACCATAACTCTCTCAATTTAACTCTTAATTCATTGAAATTAGTTTCATTTCGAAGGAATCGAAGTGTAGTTTAAAACGAAGGAAACGGAGATGAAAAATTCCAAGTATTTTGAGAGTTATGATAGAAATATTTAGAATCGCGCTTTGTTTAGCAATTTACTGACCTACCTTCGATTAATTGACCATAACTCTCTCAATTTAACTCTTAACTCATTGAAATTAGTTTCATTTCGAAGTAATCGAAGTATAGTTTAAAACGAAAGAAACGGAGATGAAAAACTCCAAGTATTTTGAGAGTTATGATGGAAATAGTTAGACTCGCGCTTTAGTTTAGCAATTTACTGACCTACCTCCGATTGATTGACCATAACTCTCTAAATTTAACTCGTAATTCATTTAAATTAGTTTCATTTCGAAGGAATCGAAGTGTAGGTTAAAACGAAAGAAACGGAGATGAAAAATTCCAAGTATTTTCAGAGTTATGATGGAAATAGTTAGACTCGCGCTTTGGTTTAGCAATTTACTGACCTCCCTCCGATTGATATATCATAAATCACTCAATTTAACTCGTAATTCATTGAAATTAGTTTCATTTCGAAAGAATCGAAGTGTAGTTTAAAACGAAAGAAACGGAGATGAAAAACTCCAAGTATTTTGAGAGTTATGATGGAAATAGTTAGACTCGTGCTTTGGTTTAGCAATTTACTGACCTACCTCCGATTGATTGACCATAACTCACTCAATTTTACTTGTAATTGATTGAAATTAGTTTCATTTCGAAGGACTCGAAGTGTAGTTTAAAACGAAAGAAACGGAGATGAAAAACTCCAAGTATTTTGAGAGTTATGATGGAAATAATTAGACTCGCGCTTTGGTTTAGCAATTTACTGACCTACCTCCGATTGATTGTCCATAACTCTCTCAATTTAAGTCGTAATTCATTTAAATTAGTTTCATTTCGAAGGAATCGAAGTGTAGTTTAAAACGAAAGAAACGGAGATGAAAAACTCCAAGTATTTTGAGAGTTATGATGGAAATAGTTAGACTCGCGCTTTGGTTTAGCAATTTACTGACCTCCCTCCGATTGATTGACCATAACTCACTCAATTTAACTCGTAATTCATTGTAATTAGTTTCATTTCTAAGGAATCGAAGTGTATCTTAAAACGAAAGAAACGGAGATGAAAAACTACAAGTATTTTGAGAGTTATGATGGAAATAATTAGACTCGCGCTTTAGTTTAGCAATTTACTGATCTACCTCCGATTGATTGACCATAACTCTCTCAATTTAACTCTTAACTCATTGAAATTAGTTTCATTTCGAAGGAATCGAAGTGTAGTTTAAAACGAAAGAAACGGAGATGAAAAACTCCAAGTATTTTGAGAGTTATGATGGAAATAGTTAGACTCGCGCTTTGGTTTAGCAATTTACTGACCTACCTCCGATTGATTGACCATAACTCACTCAATTTTACTTGTAATTGATTGAAATTAGTTTCATTTCGAAGGACTCGAAGTGTAGTTTAAAACGAAAGAAACGGAGATGAAAAACTCCAAGTATTTTGAGAGTTATGATGGAAATAGTTAGACTCGCACTTTGGTTTAGCAATTTACTGACCTACCTCCGATTGATTTACCATAACTCTCTCAATTTAACTCTTAATTCATTGAAATTAGTTTCATTTCGAAGGAATCGAAGTGTAGTTTAAAACGAAAGAAACGGAGATGAAAAATTCCAAGTATTTTGAGAGTTATGATAGAAATATTTAGAATCGCGCTTTGTTTAGCAATTTACTGACCTACCTTCGATTAATTGACCATAACTCTCTTAATTTAACTCTTAACTCATTGAAATTAGTTTCATTTCGAAGTAATCGAAGTGTAGTTTAAAACGAAAGAAACGGAGATGAAAAACTCCAAGTATTTTGAGAGTTATGATGGAAATAGTTAGACTCGCGCTTTAGTTTAGCAATTTACTGACCTACCTCCAATTGATTGACCATAACTCTCTAAATTTAACTCGTAATTCATTTAAATTACTTTCATTTCGAAGGAATCGAAGTGTAGTTTAAAACGAAAGAAACGGAGATGAAAAACTCCAAGTATTTTGAGAGTTATGATGGAAATAGTTAGACTCGCGCTTTTGTTTAGCAATTTACTGACCTCCCTCCGATTGATATATCATAAATCACTCAATTTAACTCGTAATTCATTGAAATTAGTTTCATTTCGAAAGAATCGAAGTGTAGTTTAAAACGAAAGAAACGGAGATGAAAAACTCCAAGTATTTTGAGAGTTATGATAGAAATAGTTAGACTCGCGCTTTGGTTTATCAATTTACTGACCTACCTCCGATTGATTGACCATAACTCTCTCAATTTAACTCTTAACTCATTGAAATTAGTTTCATTTCGAAGGAATCGAACTTTAGTTTAAAACGAAAGAAACGAAGATGAAAAACTCCAAGTATTTTGAGAGTTATGATGGAAATAGTTAGACTCGCGCTTTAGTTTAGCAATTTACTGACCTACCTCCGATTGATTGAACATAACTCTCTCAATTTAACTCGTAATTCATTTAAATTAGTTTCATTTCGAAGGAATCGAAGTGTAGTTTAAAACGAAAGAAACGGAGATGAAAAACTCCAAGTATTTTGAGAGTTATGATGGAAATAGTTAGACTCGCGCTTTGGTTTAGCAATTTACAGACCTACCTCCGCTTGATTGACCATAACTCTCTCAATTTAACTCTTAACTCTTTGAAATTAGTTTCATTTCGAAGGAATCGAAGTTTAGTTTAAAACGAAAGAAACGGAGATGAAAAACTCCAAGTATTTTGAGAGTTATGATGGAAATAGTTAGACTCGCGCTTTGGTTTAGCAATTTACTGACTTACCTCCGATTGATTGACCATAACTCTCTCAATTTAAGTCGTAATTCATTTAAATTAGTTTCATTTCGAAGGAATCGAAGTGTAGTTTAAAACGAAAGAAACGGAGATGAAAAACTCCAAGTATTTTGAGAGTTATGATGGAAATAGTTAGACTCGCGCTTTGGTTTAGCAATTTACTGACCTCCCTCCGATTGATTGACCATAACTCACTCAATTTAACTCGTAATTCGTTGTAATTAGTTTCATTTCTAAGGAATCGAAGTGTATCTTAAAACGAAAGAAACGGAGATGAAAAACTACAAGTATTTTGAGAGTTATGATGGAAATAGTTAGACTCGCGCTTTGGTTTAGCAATTTACTGATCTACCTCCGATTGATTGACCATAACTCTCTCAATTTAACTCTTAACTCATTGAAATTAGTTTCATTTCGAAGGAATCGAAGTGTAGTTTAAAACGAAAGAAACGGAGATGAAAAACTCCAAGTATTTTGAGAGTTATGATGGAAATAGTTAGACTCGCGCTTTGGTTTAGCAATTTACTGACCTACCTCCGCTTGATTGACCATAACTCACTCAATTTTACTTGTAATTGATTGAAATTAGTTTCATTTCGAAGGACTCGAAGTGTAGTTTAAAACGAAAGAAACGGAGATGAAAAACTCCAAGTATTTTGAGAGTTATGATGGAAATAATTAGACTCGCGCTTTGGTTTAGCAATTTACTGACCTACCTCCGATTGATTGACCATAACTCTCTCAATTTAAGTCGTAATTCATTTAAATTAGTTTCATTTCGAAGGAATCGAAGTGTAGTTTAAAACGAAAGAAACGGAGATGAAAAACTCCAAGTATTTTGAGAGTTATGATGGAAATAGTTAGACTCGCGCTTTGGTTTAGCAATTTACTGACCTCCCTCCGATTGATTGACCAGACCTCACTCAATTTAACTCGTAATTCATTGTAATTAGTTTCATTTCTAAGGAATCGAAGTGTATCTTAAAACGAAAGAAACGGAGATGAAAAACTACAAGTATTTTGAGAGTTATGATGGAAATAGTTAGACTCGCGCTTTGGTTTAGCAATTTACTGATCTACCTCCGATTGATTGACCATAACTCTCTCAATTTAACTCTTAACTCATTGAAATTAGTTTCATTTCGAAGGAATCGAAGTGTAGTTTAAAACGAAAGAAACGGAGATGAAAAACTCCAAGTATTTTGAGAGTTATGATGGAAATAGTTAGACTCGCGCTTTGGTTTAGCAATTTACTGACCTACCTCCGATTGAGTGACCATAACTCACTCAATTTTACTTGTAATTGATTGAAATTAGTTTCATTTCGAAGGACTCGAAGTGTAGTTTAAAACGAAAGAAACGGAGATGAAAAACTCCAAGTATTTTGAGAGTTATGATGGAAATAGTTAGACTCGCACTTTGGTTTAGCAATTTACTGACCTACCTCCGATTGATTGACCATAACTCTCTCAATTTAACTCTTAATTCATTGAAATTAGTTTCATTTCGAAGGAATCGAAGTGTAGTTTAAAACGAAAGAAACGGAGATGAAAAATTCCAAGTATTTTGAGAGTTATGATAGAAATATTTAGAATCGCGCTTTGTTTAGCAATTTTCTGACCTACCTTCGATTAATTGACCATAACTCTCTCAATTTAACTCTTAACTCATTGAAATTAGTTTCATTTCGAAGTAATCGAAGTGTAGTTTAAAACGAAAGAAACGGAGATGAAAAACTCCAAGTATTTTGAGTGTTATGATGGAAATAGTTAGACTCGCGCTTTAGTTTAGCAATTTACTGACCTACCTCCGATTGATTGAACATAACTCTCTAAATTTAACTCGTAATTCATTTAAATTAGTTTCATTTCGAAGGAATCGAAGAGTAGTTTAAAACGAAAGAAACGGAGATGAAAAACTCCAAGTATTTTGAGAGTTATGATGGAAATAGTTAGACTCGCGCTTTGGTTTAGCAATTTACTGACCTCCCTCCGATTGATATATCATAAATCACTCAATTTAACTCGTAATTCATTGAAATTAGTTTCATTTCGAAAGAATCGAAGTGTAGTTTAAAACGAAAGAAACGGAGATGAAAAACTCCAAGTATTTTGAGAGTTGTGATAGAAATAGTTAGACTCGCGCTTTGGTTTATCAATTTACTGACCTACCTCCGATTGATTGACCATAACTCTCTCAATTTAACTCTTAACTCATTGAAATTAGTTTCATTTCGAAGGAATCGAACTTTAGTTTAAAACGAAAGAAACGAAGATGAAAAACTCCAAGTATTTTGAGAGTTATGATGGAAATAGTTAGACTCGGGCTTTGGTTTAGCAATTTACTGACCTACCTCCGATTGATTGACCATAACTCTCTCAATTTAACTCGTAATTCATTTAAATTAGTTTGATTTCGAAGGAATCGAAGTGTAGTTTAAAACGAAAGAAACGGAGATGAAAAACTCCAAGTATTTTGAGAGTTATGATGGAAATAGTTAGACTCGCGCTTTGGTTTAGCAATTTACAAACCTACCTCCGCTTGATTGACCATAACTCTCTCAATTTAACTCTTAACTCTTTGAAATTAGTTTCATTTCGAAGGAATCGAAGTGTAGTTTAAAACGAAAGAAACGGAGATGAAAAACTCCAAGTATTTTGAGAGTTATGATGGAAATAGTTAGACTCGCGCTTTGGTTTAGCAATTTACTGACCTACCTCCGATTGATTGACCATAACTCTCTCAATTTAAGTCGTAATTTATTTAAATTAGTTTCATTTCGAAGGAATCGAAGTGTAGTTTAAAACGAAAGAAACGGAGATGAAAAACTCCAAGTATTTTGAGAGTTACGATGGAAATAGTTAGACTCGCGCTTTGGTTTAGCAATTTACTGACCTCCCTCCGATTGATTGACCATAACTCACTCAATTTAACTCGTAATTCATTGTAATTAGTTTCATTTCTAAGGAATCGAAGTGTATCTTAAAACGAAAGAAACGGAGATGAAAAACTACAAGTATTTTGAGAGTTATGATGGAAATAGTTAGACTCGCGCTTTGGTTTAGCAATTTACTGATCTACCTCCGATTGATTGACCATAACTCTCTCAATTTAACTCTTAACTCATTGAAATTAGTTTCATTTCGAAGGAATCGAAGTGTAGTTTAAAACGAAAGAAACGGAGATGAAAAACTCCAAGTATTTTGAGAGTTATGATGGAAATAGTTAGACTCGCGCTTTGGTTTAGCAATTTACAGACCTACCTCCGCTTGATTGACCATAACTCTCTCAATTTAACTCGTAATTCATTGAAATTAGTTTCATTTCGAAGGACTCGAAGTGTAGTTTAAAACGAAAGAAACGGAGATGAAAAACTCCAAGTATTTTGAGAGTTATGATGGAAATAGTTAGACTCGCACTTTGGTTTAGCAATTTACTGACCTACCTCCGATTGATTGACCATAACTCTCTCAATTTAACTCTTAATTCATTGAAATTAGTTTCATTTCGAAGGAATCGAAGTGTAGTTTAAAACGAAAGAAACGGAGATGAAAAATTCCAAGTATTTTGAGAGTTATGATAGAAATATTTAGAATCGCGCTTTGTTTAGCAATTTACTGACCTACCTTCGATTAATTGACCATAACTCTCTCAATTTAACTCTTAACTCATTGAAATTAGTTTCATTTCGAAGTAATCGAAGTGTAGTTTAAAACGAAAGAAACGGAGATGAAAAACTCCAAGTATTTTGAGAGTTATGATGGAAATAGTTAGACTCGCGCTTTAGTTTAGCAATTTACTGACCTACCTCCGATTGATTGACCATAACTCTCTAAATTTAACTCGTAATTCATTTAAATTAGTTTCATTTCGAAGGAATCGAAGTGTAGTTTAAAACGAAAGAAACGGAGATGAAAAATTCCAAGTATTTTGAGAGTTATGATGGAAATAGTTAGACTCGCGCTTTGGTTTAGCAATTTACTGACCTCCCTCCGATTGATATATCATAAATCACTCAATTTAACTCGTAATTCATTGAAATTAGTTTCATTTCGAAAGAATCGAAGTGTAGTTTAAAACGAAAGAAACGGAGATGAAAAACTCCAAGTATTTTGAGAGTTATGATGGAAATAGTTAGACTCGTGCTTTGGTTTAGCAATTTACTGACCTACCTCCGATTGATTGACCATAACTCACTCAATTTTACTTGTAATTGATTGAAATTAGTTTCATTTCGAAGGACTCGAAGTGTAGTTTAAAACGAAAGAAACGGAGATGAAAAACTCCAAGTATTTTGAGAGTTATGATGGAAATAATTAGACTCGCGCTTTGGTTTAGCAATTTACTGACCTACCTCCGATTGATTGACCATAACTCTCTCAATTTAAGTCGTAATTCATTTAAATTAGTTTCATTTCGAAGGAATCGAAGTGTAGTTTAAAACGAAAGAAACGGAGATGAAAAACTCCAAGTATTTTGAGAGTTATGATGGAAATAGTTAGACTCGCGCTTTGGTTTAGCAATTTACAGACCTACCTCCGCTTGATTGACCATAACTCTCTCAATTTAACTCTTAACTCTTTGAAATTAGTTTCATTTCGAAGGAATCGAAGTGTAGTTTAAAACGAAAGAAACGGAGATGAAAAACTCCAAGTATTTTGAGAGTTATGATGGAAATAGTTAGACTCGCGCTTTGGTTTAGCAATTTACTGACCTACCTCCGATTGATTGACCATAACTCTCTCAATTTAAGTCGTAATTCATTTAAATTAGTTTCATTTCGAAGGAATCGAAGTGTAGTTTAAAACGAAAGAAACGGAGATGAAAAACTCCAAGTATTTTGAGAGTTATGATGGAAATAGTTAGACTCGCGCTTTGGTTTAGCAATTTACTGACCTCCCTCCGATTGATTGACCATAACTCACTCAATTTAACTCGTAATTCGTTGTAATTAGTTTCATTTCTAAGGAATCGAAGTGTATCTTAAAACGAAAGAAACGGAGATGAAAAACTACAAGTATTTTGAGAGTTATGATGGAAATAGTTAGACTCGCGCTTTGGTTTAGCAATTTACTGATCTACCTCCGATTGATTGACCATAACTCTCTCAATTTAACTCTTAACTCATTTAAATTAGTTTCATTTCGAAGGAATCGAAGTGTAGTTTAAAACGAAAGAAACGGAGATGAAAAACTCCAAGTATTTTGAGAGTTATGATGGAAATAGTTAGACTCGCGCTTTGGTTTAGCAATTTACTGACCTACCTCCGCTTGATTGACCATAACTCACTCAATTTTACTTGTAATTGATTGAAATTAGTTTCATTTCGAAGGAATCGAAGTGTAGTTTAAAACGAAAGAAACGGAGATGAAAAACTCCAAGTATTTTGAGAGTTATGATGGAAATAGTTAGACTCGCGCTTTGGTTTAGCAATTTACTGACCTCCCTCCGATTGATTGACCAGACCTCACTCAATTTAACTCGTAATTCATTGTAATTAGTTTCATTTCTAAGGAATCGAAGTGTACCTTAAAACGAAAGAAACGGAGATGAAAAACTACAAGTATTTTGAGAGTTATGATGGAAATAGTTAGACTCGCGCTTTGGTTTAGCAATTTACTGATCTACCTCCGATTGATTGACCATAACTCTCTCAATTTAACTCTTAACTCATTGAAATTAGTTTCATTTCGAAGGAATCGAAATGTAGTTTAAAACGAAAGAAACGGAGATGAAAAACTCCAAGTATTTTGAGAGTTATGATGGAAATAGTTAGACTCGCGCTTTGGTTTAGCAATTTACTAACCTACCTCCGATTGATTGACCATAACTCACTCAATTTTACTTGTAATTGATTGAAATTAGTTTCATTTCGAAGGACTCGAAGTGTAGTTTAAAACGAAAGAAACGGAGATGAAAAACTCCAAGTATTTTGAGAGTTATGATGGAAATAGTTAGACTCGCGCTTTGGTTTAGCAATTTACTGACCTCCCTCCGATTGATTGACCATACCTCACTCAATTTAACTCGTAATTCATTGTAATTAGTTTCATTTCTAAGGAATCGAAGTGTATCTTAAAACGAAAGAAACGGAGATGAAAAACTACAAGTATTTTGAGAGTTATGATGGAAATAGTTAGACTCGCGCTTTGGTTTAGCAATTTACTGACCTCCCTCCGATTGATATATCATAAATCACTCAATTTAACTCGTAATTCATTGAAATTAGTTTCATTTCGAAAGAATCGAAGTGTAGTTTAAAACGAAAGAAACGGAGATGAAAAACTCCAAGTATTTTGAGAGTTATGATAGAAATAGTTAGACTCGCGCTTTGGTTTATCAATTTACTGACCTACCTCCGATTGATTGACCATAACTCTCTCAATTTAACTCTTAACTCATTGAAATTAGTTTCATTTCGAAGGAATCGAACTTTAGTTTAAAACGAAAGAAACGAAGATGAAAAACTCCAAGTATTTTGAGAGTTATGATGGAAATAGTTAGACCCGCGCTTTAGTTTAGCAATTTACTGACCTACCTCCGATTGATTGAACATAACTCTCTCAATTTAACTCGTAATTCATTTAAATTAGTTTCATTTCGAAGGAATCGAAGTGTAGTTTAAAACGAAAGAAACGGAGATGAAAAACTCCAAGTATTTTGAGAGTTATGATAGAAATAGTTAGACTCGCGCTTTGGTTTAGCAATTTACTGACCTCCCTCCGATTGATTGACCATAAATCACTCAATTTAACTCGTAATTCATGGAAATTAGTTTTATTTCGAAGGAATCGACGTGTAGTTTAAAACGAAAGAAACGGAGATGAAAAACTCCAAGTATTTTGAGAGTTATGATGGAAATAGTTAGACTCGCGCTTTGGTTTAGCAATTTACTGACGTACCTACGATTGATTGACCATAACTCTCTCAATTTAACTCTTAATTCATTGAAATTAGTTTCATTTTGAAGGAATCGAAGTGTAGTTTAAAACGAAAGAAACGGAGATGAAAAACTCCAAGTATTTTGAGAGTTATGATGGAAATAGTTAGACTCGCGCTTTGATTTAGCAATTTACTGACCTACATCCGATTGATTGACCATAACTCTCTCAATTTAACTCTTAATTCATTGAAATTAGTTTCATTTCGAAGGAATCGAAGTGTAGTTTAAAACGAAAGAAACGGAGATGAAAAACTCCAAGTATTTTGAGAGTTATGATGGAAATAGTTAGACTCGGGCTTTGGTTTAGCAATTTACTGACCTACCTCCGATTGATTGAACATAACTCACTCAATTTAACTCGTAATTCATTGAAATTAGTTTCATTTCGAAGGAATCGAAGTGTAGTTTAAAACGAAAGAAATGGAGATGAAAAACTCCAAGTATTTTGAGAGTTATGATGGAAATAGTTAGACTCGCGCTTTGGTTTAGCAATTTACTGACCTACCTCCGATTGATTGACCATAACTCTCTCAATTTAACTCTTAAGTCATTGAAATTAGTTTCATTTCGAAGGAATCGAAGTGTAGTTTAAAACGAAAGAAACGGAGATGAAAAACTCCAAGTATTTTGAGAGTTATGATGGAAATAGTTAGACTCGCGCTTTGGTTTAGCAATTTACTGACCTACCTCCGATTGATTGACCATAACTCTCTCAATTTAACTCGTAATTCATTTAAATTAGTTTGATTTCGAAGGAATCGAAGTGTAGTTTAAAACGAAAGAAACGGAGATGAAAAACTCCAAGTATTTTGAGAGTTATGATTGAAATAGTTAGACTCGCGCTTTGGTTTAGCAATTTACTGACCTCCCTCCGATTGATTGACCATAACTCACTCAATTTAACTCGTAATTCATTGAAATTAGTTTCATTTCGAAGGAATCGAAGTGTAGTTTAAAACGAAAGAAACGGAGATGAAAAACTCCAAGTATTTTGAGAGTTAGGATGGAAATAGTTAGACTCGCGCTTTGGTTTAGCAATTTACAGACCTACCTCCGCTTGATTGACCATAACTCTCTCAATTTAACTCTTAACTCTTTGAAATTAGTTTCATTTCGAAGGAATCGAAGTGTAGTTTAAAACGAAAGATACGGAGATGAAAAACTCCAAGTATTTTGAGAGTTATGATGGAAATAGTTAGACTCGCGCTTTGGTTTAGCAATTTACTGACCTACCTCCGATTGATTGACCATAACTCTCTCAATTTAAGTCGTAATTCATTTAAATTAGTTTCATTTCGAAGGAATCGAAGTGTAGTTTAAAACGAAAGAAACGGAGATGAAAAACTCCAAGTATTTTGAGAGTTATGATGGAAATAGTTAGACTCGCGCTTTGGTTTAGCAATTTACTGACCTCCCTCCGATTGATTGACCATAACTCACTCAATTTAACTCGTAATTCATTGTAATTAGTTTCATTTCGAAGGAATCGAAGTGTATCTTAAAACGAAAGAAACGGAGATGAAAAACTACAAGTATTTTGAGAGTTATGATGGAAATAGTTAGACTCGCGCTTTGGTTTAGCAATTTACTGATCTACCTCCGATTGATTGACCATAACTCTCTCAATTTAACTCTTAACTCATTGAAATTAGTTTCATTTCGAAGGAATCGAAGTGTAGTTTAAAACGAAAGAAACGGAGATGAAAAACTCCAAGTATTTTGAGAGTTATGACGGAAATAGTTAGACTCGCGCTTTGGTTTAGCAATTTACTGACCTACCTCCGATTGATTGACCATAACTCACTCAATTTTACTTGTAATTGATTGAAATTAGTTTCATTTCGAAGGACTCGAAGTGTAGTTTAAAACGAAAGAAACGGAGATGAAAAACTCCAAGTATTTTGAGAGTTATGATGGAAATAGTTAGACTCGCACTTTGGTTTAGCAATTTACTGACCTACGTCCGATTGATTGACCATAACTAACTCAATTTTACTTGTAATTGATTGAAATTAGTTTCATTTCGAAGGAATCGAAGTGTAGTTTAAAACGAAAGAAACGGAGATGAAAAACTCCAAGTATTTTGAGAGTTATGATGGAAATAGTTAGACTCGCGCTTTGGTTTAGCAATTTACTGACCTACCTCCGATTGATTGAACATAACTCTCTCAATTTAACTCGTAATTCATTTAAATTAGTTTCATTTCGAAGGAATCGAAGTGTAGTTTAAAACGAAAGAAACGGAGATGAAAAACTCCAAGTATTTTGAGAGTTATGATGGAAATAGTTAGACTCGCGCTTTGGTTTAGCAATTTACTGACCTCCCTCCAATTAATTGACCATAAATCACTAAATTTAACTCGTAATTCATTGAAATTAGTTTCATTTCGAAGGAATCGAAGTTTAGTTTAAAACGAAAGAAACGGAGATGAAAAACTCCAAGTATTTTGAGAGTTATGATGGAAATAGTTAGACTCGCGCTTTAGTTTAGCAATTTACTGACCTACCTCCGATTGATTGAACATAACTCACTCAATTTAACTCGTAATTCATTGAAATTAGTTTCATTTCGAAGGAATCGAAGTGTAGTTTAAAACGAAAGAAATGGAGATGAAAAACTCCAAGTATTTTGAGAGTTATGATGGAAATAGTTAGACTCGCGCTTTGGTTTAGCAATTTACTGACCTACCTCCGATTGATTAACCATAACTCTCTCAATTTAACTCTTAAGTCATTGAAATTAGTTTCATTTCGAAGGAATCGAAGTGTAGTTTAAAACGAAAGAAACGGAGATGAAAAACTCCAAGTATTTTGAGAGTTATGATGGAAATAGTTAGACTCGGGCTTTGGTTTAGCAATTTACTGACCTACCTCCGATTGATTGACCATAACTCTCTCAATTTAACTCGTAATTCATTTAAATTAGTTTGATTTCGAAGGAATCGAAGTGTAGTTTAAAACGAAAGAAACGGAGATGAAAAACTCCAAGTATTTTGAGAGTTATGATGGAAATAGTTAGACTCACGCTTTGGTTTAGCAATTTACTGACCTCCCTCCGATTGATTGACCATAACTCACTCAATTTAACTCGTAATTCATTGAAATTAGTTTCATTTCGAAGGAATCGAAGTGTAGTTTAAAACGAAAGAAACGGAGATGAAAAACTCCAAGTATTTTGAGAGTTATGATGGAAATAGTTAGACTCGCGCTTTGGTTTAGCAATTTACTGACCTACCTCCGCTTGATTGGCCATAACTCTCACAATTTAACTCTTAACTCTTTGAAATTAGTTTCATTTCGAAGGAATCGAAGTGTAGTTTAAAACGAAAGAAACGGAGATGAAAAACTCCAAGTATTTTGAGAGTTATGACGGAAATAGTTAGACTCGCGCTTTGGTTTAGCAATTTACTGACCTACCTCCGATTGATTGACCATAACTCACTCAATTTTACTTGTAATTGATTGAAATTAGTTTCATTTCGAAGGACTCGAAGTGTAGTTTAAAACGAAAGAAACGGAGATGAAAAACTCCAAGTATTTTGAGAGTTATGATGGAAATAGTTAGACTCGCACTTTGGTTTAGCAATTTACTGACCTACGTCCGATTGATTGACCATAACTAACTCAATTTTACTTGTAATTGATTGAAATTAGTTTCATTTCGAAGGAATCGAAGTGTAGTTTAAAACGAAAGAAACGGAGATGAAAAACTCCAAGTATTTTGAGAGTTATGATGGAAATAGTTAGACTTGCACTTTGGTTTAGCAATTTACTGACCTACCTCCGATTGATTGACCATAACTCTCTAAATTTAACTCTTAACTCATTGAAATTAGTTTCATTTCGAAGTAATCGAAGTGTAGTTTAAAACGAAAGAAACGGAGTTGAAAAACTCCAAGCATTTTGAGAGTTATGATGGATATAGTTAGACTCGCGCTTTAGTTTAGCAATTTACTGACCTACCTCCGATTGATTGACCATAACTCTCTCAATTTAACTCTTAAGTCATTGAAATTAGTTTCATTTCGAAGGAATCGAAGTGTAGTTTAAAACGAAAGAAACGGAGATGAAAAACTCCAAGTATTTTGAGAGTTATGATGGAAATAGTTAGACTCGCGCTTTGGTTTAGCAATTTACTGACCTACCTCCGCTTGATTGACCATAACTCTCTCAATTTAACTCTTAACTCTTTGAAATTAGTTTCATTTCGAAGGAATCGAAGTGTAGTTTAAAACGAAAGAAACGGAGATGAAAAACTCCAACTATTTTGAGAGTTATGATGGAAATAGTTAGACTCGCGCTTTGGTTTAGCAATTTACTGACCTACCTCCGATTGATTGACCATAACTCTCTCAATTTAACTCTTAAGTCATTGAAATTAGTTTCATTTCGAAGGAATCGAAGTGTAGTTTAAAACGAAAGAAACGGAGATGAAAAACTCCAAGTATTTTGAGAGTTATGATGGAAATAGTTAGACTCGCGCTTTGGTTTAGCAATTTACTGACCTACCTCCGCTT
Source organism: Tasmannia lanceolata (assembly GCF_043159265.1). Classification (NCBI taxonomy): domain Eukaryota; kingdom Viridiplantae; phylum Streptophyta; class Magnoliopsida; order Canellales; family Winteraceae; genus Tasmannia; species Tasmannia lanceolata. The sequence continues at coordinate 7,145,477 of NW_027518721.1, forward strand.
GATTGACCATAACTCTCTCAATTTAACTCTTAACTCTTTGAAATTAGTTTCATTTCGAAGGAATCGAAGTGTAGTTTAAAACGAAAGAAACGGAGATGAAAAACTCCAAGTATTTTGAGAGTTATGATGGAAATAGTTAGACTCGCGCTTTGGTTTAGCAATTTACTGACCTACCTACGATTGATTGACCATAACTCTCTCAATTTAAGTCGTAATTCATTTAAATTAGTTTCATTTCGAAGGAATCGAAGTGTAGTTTAAAACGAAAGAAACGGAGATGAAAAACTCCAAGTATTTTGAGAGTTATGATGGAAATAGTTAGACTCGCGCTTTGGTTTAGCAATTTACTGACCTCCCTCCGATTGATTGACCATAACTAACTCAATTTAACTCGTAATTCATTGTAATTAGTTTCATTTCGAAGGAATCGAAGTGTATCTTAAAACGAAAGAAACGGAGATGAAAAACTACAAGTATTTTGAGAGTTATGATGGAAATAGTTAGACTCGCGCTTTGGTTTAGCAATTTACTGATCTACCTCCGATTGATTGACCATAACTCTCTCAATTTAACTCTTAACTCATTGAAATTAGTTTCATTTCGAAGGAATCGAAGTGTAGTTTAAAACGAAAGAAACGGAGATGAAAAACTCCAAGTATTTTGAGAGTTATGACGGAAATAGTTAGACTCGCGCTTTGGTTTAGCAATTTACTGACCTACCTCCGATTGATTGACCATAACTCACTCAATTTTACTTGTAATTGATTGAAATTAGTTTCATTTCGAAGGACTCGAAGTGTAGTTTAAAACGAAAGAAACGGAGATGAAAAACTCTAAGTATTTTGAGAGTTATGATGGAAATAGTTAGACTCGCACTTTGGTTTAGCAATTTACTGACCTACGTCCGATTGATTGACCATAACTAACTCAATTTTACTTGTAATTGATTGAAATTAGTTTCATTTCGAAGGAATCGAAGTGTAGTTTAAAACGAAAGAAACGGAGATGAAAAACTCCAAGTATTTTGAGAGTTATGATGGAAATAGTTAGACTCGCGCTTTGGTTTAGCAATTTACTGACCTACCTCCGATTGATTGAACATAACTCTCTCAATTTAACTCGTAATTCATTTAAATTAGTTTCATTTCGAAGGAATCGAAGTGTAGTTTAAAACGAAAGAAACGGAGATGAAAAACTCCAAGTATTTTGAGAGTTATGATGGAAATAGTTAGACTCGGGCTTTGGTTTAGCAATTTACTGACCTACCTCCGATTGATTGAACATAACTCACTCAATTTAACTCGTAATTCATTGAAATTAGTTTCATTTCGAAGGAATCGAAGTGTAGTTTAAAACGAAAGAAATGGAGATGAAAAACTCCAAGTATTTTGAGAGTTATGATGGAAATAGTTAGACTCGCGCTTTGGTTTAGCAATTTACTGACCTACCTCCGCTTGATTGGCCATAACTCTCACAATTTAACTCTTAACTCTTTGAAATTAGTTTCATTTCGAAGGAATCGAAGTGTAGTTTAAAACAAAAGAAACGGAGATGAAAAACTCCAAGTATTTTGAGAGTTATGATGGAAATAGTTAGACTCGCGCTTTGGTTTAGCAATTTACTGACCTACCTCCGATTGATTGACCATAACTCTCTCAATTTAACTCGTAATTCATTTAAATTAGTTTCATTTCGAAGGAATCGAAGTGTAGTTTAAAACGAAAGAAACGGAGATGAAAAACTCCAAGTATTTTGAGAGTTATGATCGAAATAGTTAGACTCGCGCTTTGGTTTAGCAATTTACTGACCTCCCTCCGATTGATTGACCATAACTCACTCAATTTAACTCGTAATTCATTGAAATTAGTTTCATTTCGAAGGAATCGAAGTGTAGTTTAAAACGAAAGAAACGGAGATGAAAAACTCCAAGTATTTTGAGAGTTATGATGGAAATAGTTAGACTCGCGCTTTGGTTTAGGAATTTACAGACCTACCTCCGCTTGATTGACCATAACTCTCTCAATTTAACTCTTAACTCATTGAAATTAGTTTCATTTCGAAGGAATCGAAGTGTAGTTTAAAACGAAAGAAACGGAGATGAAAAACTACAAGTATTTTGAGAGTTATGATGGAAATAGTTAGACTCGGGCTTTGGTTTAGCAATTTACTGACCTACCTCCGATTGATTGAACATAACTCACTCTATTTAACTCGTAATTCATTGAAATTAGTTTCATTTCGAAAGAATCGAAGTGTAGTTTAAAACGAAAGAAATGGAGATGAAAAACTCCAAGTATTTTGAGAGTTATGATGGAAATAGTTAGACTCGCGCTTTGGTTTAGCAATTTACTGACCTACCTCCGATTGATTGACCATAACTCTCTCAATTTAACTCTTAAGTCATTGAAATTAGTTTCATTTCGAAGGAATCGAAGTGTAGTTTAAAACGAAAGAAACGGAGATGAAAAACTCCAAGTATTTTGAGAGTTATGATGGAAATAGTTAGACTCGCGCTTTGGTTTAGCAATTTACTGATCTACCTCCGATTGATTGACCATAACTCTCTCAATTTAACTCTTAACTCTTTGAAATTAGTTTCATTTCGAAGGAATCGAAGTGTAGTTTAAAACGAAAGAAACGGAGATGAAAAACTCCAAGTATTTTGAGAGTTATGATGGAAATAGTTAGACTCACGCTTTGGTTTAGCAATTTACTGACCTACCTCCGATTGATTGACCATAACTCACTCAATTTAACTCGTAATTCATTGAAATTAGTTTCATTTCGAAGGAATCGAAGTGTAGTTTAAAACGAAAGAAACGGAGATGAAAAACTCCAAGTATTTTGAGAGTTATGATGGAAATAGTTAGACTCGGGCTTTGGTTTAGCAATTTACTGACCTACCTCCGATTGATTGACCATAACTAACTCAATTTAACTCGTAATTCATTGAAATTAGTTTCATTTCGAAGGAATCGAAGTGTAGTTTAAAACGAAAGAAACGGAGATGAAAAACTCCAAGTATTTTGAGAGTTATGATAGAAATAGTTAGAATCGCGCTTTGTTTAGCAATTTACTGACCTACCTCCGATTGATTGACCATAACTCTCTCAATTTAACTCTTAACTCATTGAAATTAGTTTCATTTCGAAGTAATCGAAGTGTAGTTTAAAACGAAAGAAACGGAGTTGAAAAACTCCAAGCATTTTGAGAGTTATGATGGATATAGTTAGACTCGCGCTTTAGTTTAGCAATTTACTGACCTACCTCCGATTGATTGAACATAACTCTCTCAATTTAACTCGTAATTAATTTAAATTAGTTTCATTTCGAAAGAATCGAAGTGTAGTTTAAAACGAAAGAAACGGAGATGAAAAACTCCAAGTATTTTGAGAGTTATGATAGAAATAGTTAGACTCGCACTTTGGTTTATCAATTTACTGACCTACCTCCGATTGATTGACCATAACTCTCTCAATTTAACTCTTAACTCATTTAAATTAGTTTCATTTCGAAGGAATCGAACTTTAGTTTAAAACGAAAGAAACGGAGATGAAAAACTCCAAGTATTTTGAGAGTTATGATGGAAATAGTTAGACTCGCGCTTTAGTTTAGCAATTTACTGACCTACCTCCGATTGATTGACCATAACTCACTCAATTTAACTCGTAATTCATTGAAATTAGTTTCATTTCGAAGGAATCGAAGTGTAGTTTAAAACGAAAGAAATGGAGATGAAAAACTCCAAGTATTTTGAGAGTTATGATGGAAATAGTTAGACTCGCGCTTTGGTTTAGCAATTTACTGACCTACCTCCGATTGATTAACCATAACTCTCTCAATTTAACTCTTAAGTCATTGAAATTAGTTTCATTTCGAAGGAATCGAAGTGTAGTTTAAAACGAAAGAAACGGAGATGAAAAACTCCAAGTATTTTGAGAGTTATGATGGAAATAGTTAGACTCGGGCTTTGGTTTAGCAATTTACTGACCTACCTCCGATTGATTGACCATAACTCTCTCAATTTAACTCGTAATTCATTTAAATTAGTTTGATTTCGAAGGAATCGAAGTGTAGTTTAAAACGAAAGAAACGGAGATGAAAAACTCCAAGTATTTTGAGAGTTATGATAGAAATAGTTAGACTCGCGCTTTGGTTTAGCAATTTACTGACCTCCCTCCGATTGATTGACCATAAATCACTTAATTTAACTCGTAATTCATTGAAATTAGTTTTATTTCGAAGGAATCGACGTGTAGTTTAAAACGAAAGAAACGGAGATGAAAAACTCCAAGTATTTTGAGAGTTATGATGGAAATAGTTAGACTCGTGCTTTGGTTTAGCAATTTACTGACCTACCTCCGATTGATTGACCATAACTCACTCAATTTTACTTGTAATTGATTGAAATTAGTTTCATTTCGAAGGACTCGAAGTGTAGTTTAAAATGAAAGAAACGGAGATGAAAAACTCCAAGTATTTTGAGAGTTATGATGGAAATAGTTAGACTCGGGCTTTGGTTTAGCAATTTACTGACCTACCTCCGATTGATTGACCATAACTCACTTAATTTAACTCGTAATTCATTGAAATTAGTTTCATTTCGAAGGAATCGAAGTGTAGTTTAAAACGAAAGAAACGGAGATGAAAAACTCCAACTATTTTGAGAGTTATGATGGAAATAGTTAGACTCGCGCTTTGGTTTAGCAATTTACTGACCTACCTCCGATTGATTGACCATAACTCTCTCAATTTAACTCTTAAGTCATTGAAATTAGTTTCATTTCGAAGGAATCGAAGTGTAGTTTAAAACGAAAGAAACGGAGATGAAAAACTCCAAGTATTTTGAGAGTTATGATGGAAATAGTTAGACTCGCGCTTTGGTTTAGCAATTTACTGACCTACCTCCGATTGATTGACCATAACTCTCTCAATTTAACTCGTAATTCATTTAAATTAGTTTCATTTCGAAGGAATCGAAGTGTAGTTTAAAACGAAAGAAACGGAGATTAAATACTCCAAGTATTTTGAGAGTTATGATGGAAATAGTTAGACTCGCGCTTTGTTTTAGCAATTTACTGACCTACCTCCGATTGATTGACCATAACTCTCTCAATTTAACTCTTAATTCATTGAAATTAGTTTCATTTCGAAGGAATCGAAGTGTAGTTTAAAACGAAAGAAACGGAGATGAAAAACTCCAAGTATTTTGAGAGTTATGATGGAAATAGTTAGACTCGCGCTTTGGTTTAGTAATTTACTGACCTACCTCCGATTGATTGACCATAACTCTCTCAATTTTACTCGTAATTCATTTAAATTAGTTTGATTTCGAAGGAATCAAAGTGTAGTTTAAAACGAAAGAAACGGAGATGAAAAACTCCAAGTATTTTGAGAGTTATGATGGAAATAGTTAGACTCACGCTTTGGTTTAGCAATTTACTGACCTCCCTCCGATTGATTGACCATAACTCACTCAATTTAACTCGTAATTCATTGAAATTAGTTTAATTTCGAAGGAATCGAAGTGTAGTTTAAAACGAAAGAAACGGAGATGAAAAACTCTAAGTATTTTGAGAGTTATGATGGAAATAGTTAGACTCGCGCTTTGGTTTAGCAATTTACAGACCTACCTCCGCTTGATTGACCATAACTCTCTCAATTTAACTCTTAACTCTTTGAAATTAGTTTCATTTCGAAGGAATCGAAGTGTAGTTTAAAACGAAAGAAACGGAGATGAAAAACTCCAAGTATTTTGAGAGTTATGATGGAAATAGTTAGACTCGCGCTTTAGTTTAGCAATTTACTGACCTACCTCCGATTGATTGACCATAACTCTCTCAATTTAAGACGTAATTCATTTAAATTAGTTTCATTTCGAAGGAATCGAAGTGTAGTTTAAAACGAAAGAAACGGAGATGAAAAACTCCAAGTATTTTGAGAGTTATGATGGAAATAGTTAGACTCGCGCTTTGGTTTAGCAATTTACTGACCTCCCTCTGATTGATTGACCATAACTCACTCAATTTAACTCGTAATTCATTGTAATTAGTTTCATTTATAAGGAATCGAAGTGTATCTTAAAACGAAAGAAACGGAGATGAAAAACTACAAGCATTTTGAGAGTTATGATGGAAATAGTTAGACTCGCGCTTTGGTTTAGCAATTTACTGATCTACCTCCGATTGATTGACCATAACTCTCTCAATTTAACTCTTAACTCATTGAAATTAGTTTCATTTCGAAGGAATCGAAGTGTAGTTTAAAACGAAAGAAACGGAGATGAAAAACTCCAAGTATTTTGAGAGTTATGATGGAAATAGTTAAACTCGCGCTTTAGTTTAGCAATTTACTGACCTACCTCCGATTGATTGAACATAACTCTCTCAATTTAACTCGTAATTCATTTAAATTAGTTTCATTTCGAAGGAATCGAAGTGTAGTTTAAAACGAAAGAAACGGAGATGAAAAACTCCAAGTATTTTGAGAGTTATGATGGAAATAGTTAGACTCGCGCTTTGGTTTAGCAATTTACTGACCTCCCTCCAATTAATTGACCATAAATCACTAAATTTAACTCGTAATTCATTGAAATTAGTTTCATTTCGAAGGAATCGAAGTTTAGTTTAAAACGAAAAAAACGGAGATGAAAAACACCAAGTATTTTGAGAGTTATGATGGAAATAGTTAGACTCGCGCTTTAGTTTAGCAATTTACTGACCTACCTCCGATTGATTGAACATAACTCTCTCAATTTAACTCGTAATTCATTTAAATTAGTTTAATTTCGAAGGAATCGAAGTGTAGTTTAAAACGAAAGAAACGGAGATGAAAAACTCTAAGTATTTTGAGAGTTATGATGGAAATAGTTAGACTCGCGCTTTGGTTTAGCAATTTACAGACCTACCTCCGCTTGATTGACCATAACTCTCTCAATTTAACTCTTAACTCTTTGAAATTAGTTTCATTTCGAAGGAATCGAAGTATAGTTTAAAACGAAAGAAACGGAGATGAAAAACTCCAAGTATTTTGAGAGTTATGATGGAAATAGTTAGACTCGCGCTTTAGTTTAGCAATTTACTGACCTACCTCCGATTGATTGACCATAACTCTCTCAATTTAAGACGTAATTCATTTAAATTAGTTTCATTTCGAAGGAATCGAAGTGTAGTTTAAAACGAAAGAAACGGAGATGAAAAACTCCAAGTATTTTGAGAGTTATGATGGAAATAGTTAGACTCGCGCTTTGGTTTAGCAATTTACTGACCTCCCTCCGATTGATTGACCATAACTCACTCAATTTAACTCGTAATTCATTGTAATTAGTTTCATTTATAAGGAATCGAAGTGTATCTTAAAACGAAAGAAACGGAGATGAAAAACTACAAGCATTTTGAGAGTTATGATGGAAATAGTTAGACTCGCGCTTTGGTTTAGCAATTTACTGATCTACCTCCGATTGATTGACCATAACTCTCTCAATTTAACTCTTAACTCATTGAAATTAGTTTCATTTCGAAGGAATCGAAGTGTAGTTTAAAACGAAAGAAACGGAGATGAAAAACTCCAAGTATTTTGAGAGTTATGATGGAAATAGTTAGACTCGCGCTTTAGTTTAGCAATTTACTGACCTACCTCCGATTGATTGAACATAACTCTCTCAATTTAACTCGTAATTCATTTAAATTAGTTTCATTTCGAAGGAATCGAAGTGTAGTTTAAAACGAAAGAAACGGAGATGAAAAACTCCAAGTATTTTGAGAGTTATGATGGAAATAGTTAGACTCGCGCTTTGGTTTAGCAATTTACTGACCTCCCTCCAATTAATTGACCATAAATCACTAAATTTAACTCGTAATTCATTGAAATTAGTTTCATTTCGAAGGAATCGAAGTTTAGTTTAAAACGAAAGAAACGGAGATGAAAAACTCCAAGTATTTTGAGAGTTATGATGGAAATAGTTAGACTCGCGCTTTAGTTTAGCAATTTACTGACCTACCTCCGATTGATTGAACATAACTCTCTCAATTTAACTCGTAATTCATTTAAATTAGTTTCATTTCGAAGGAATCGAAGTGTAGTTTAAAACGAAAGAAACGGAGATGAAAAACTCCAAGTATTTTGAAAGTTATGATGGAAATAGTTAGACTCGCGCTTTGGTTTAGCAATTTACTGACCTCCCTCCGATTAATTGACCATAAATCACTAAATTTAACTCGTAATTCATTGAAATTAGTTTCATTTCGAAGGAATCGAAGTGTAGTTTAAAACGAAAGAAAACGGAATTGAAAAACTCCAAGTATTTTGAGAGTTATGATGGAAATAGTTAGACTCGCGCTTTGGTTTAGCAATTTACTGACGTACCTACGATTGATTGACCATAACTCTCTCAATTTAACTCTTAATTCATTGAAATTAGTTTCATTTCGAAGGAATCGAAGTGTAGTTTAATATGAAAGAAACGGAGATGAAAAACTCCAAGTATTTTGAGAGTTATGATGGAAATAGTTAGACTCGCGCTTTGGTTTAGCAATTTACTGACCTACGTCCGATTGATTGACCATAACTAACTCAATTTTACTTGTAATTGATTGAAATTAGTTTCATTTCGAAGGAATCGAAGTGTAGTTTAAAACGAAAGAAACGGAGATGAAAAACTCCAAGTATTTTGAGAGTTATGATAGAAATAGTTAGACTCGCGCTTTGGTTTAGCAATTTACTGACCTCCCTCCGATTGATTGACCATAAATCACTCAATTTAACTCGTAATTCATGGAAATTAGTTTTATTTCGAAGGAATCGACGTGTAGTTTAAAACGAAAGAAACGGAGATGAAAAACTCCAAGTATTTTGAGAGTTATGATGGAAATAGTTAGACTCACGCTTTGGTTTAGCAATTTACTGACCTCCCTCCGATTGATTGACCATAACTCTCTCAATTTAAGACGTAATTCATTTAAATTAGTTTCATTTCGAAGGAATCGAAGTGTAGTTTAAAACGAAAGAAACGGAGATGAAAAACTCCAAGTATTTTGAGAGTTATGATGGAAATAGTTAGACTCGCGCTTTGGTTTAGCAATTTACTGACCTCCCTCCGATTGATTGACCATAACTCACTCAATTTAACTCGTAATTCATTGTAATTAGTTTCATTTATAAGGAATCGAAGTGTATCTTAAAACGAAAGAAACGGAGATGAAAAACTCCAAGTATTTTGAGAGTTATGATGGAAATAGTTAGACTCGGGCTTTGGTTTAGCAATTTACTGACCTACCTCCGATTGATTGAACATAACTCACTCAATTTAACTCGTAATTCATTGAAATTAGTTTCATTTCGAAGGAATCGAAGTGTAGTTTAAAACGAAAGAAATGGAGATGAAAAACTCCAAGTATTTTGAGAGTTATGATGGAAATAGTTAGACTCGCGCTTTGGTTTAGCAATTTACTGACCTACCTCCGATTGATTGACCATAACTCTCTCAATTTAACTCTTAAGTCATTGAAATTAGTTTCATTTCGAAGGAATCGAAGTGTAGTTTAAAACGAAAGAAACGGAGATGAAAAACTCCAAGTATTTTGAGAGTTATGATGGAAATAGTTAGACTCGCGCTTTGGTTTAGCAATTTACTGACCTACCTCCGATTGATTGACCATAACTCTCTCAATTTAACTCGTAATTCATTTAAATTAGTTTGATTTCGAAGGAATCGAAGTGTAGTTTAAAACGAAAGAAACGGAGATGAAAAACTCCAAGTATTTTGAGAGTTATGATTGAAATAGTTAGACTCGCGCTTTGGTTTAGCAATTTACTGACCTCCCTCCGATTGATTGACCATAACTCACTCAATTTAACTCGTAATTCATTGAAATTAGTTTCATTTCGAAGGAATCGAAGTGTAGTTTAAAACGAAAGAAACGGAGATGAAAAACTCCAAGTATTTTGAGAGTTAGGATGGAAATAGTTAGACTCGCGCTTTGGTTTAGCAATTTACAGACCTACCTCCGCTTGATTGACCATAACTCTCTCAATTTAACTCTTAACTCTTTGAAATTAGTTTCATTTCGAAGGAATCGAAGTGTAGTTTAAAACGAAAGAAACGGAGATGAAAAACTCCAAGTATTTTGAGAGTTATGATGGAAATAGTTAGACTCGCGCTTTGGTTTAGCAATTTACTGACCTACCTCCGATTGATTGACCATAACTCTCTCAATTTAAGTCGTAATTCATTTAAATTAGTTTCATTTCGAAGGAATCGAAGTGTAGTTTAAAACGAAAGAAACGGAGATGAAAAACTCCAAGTATTTTGAGAGTTATGATGGAAATAGTTAGACTCGCGCTTTGGTTTAGCAATTTACTGACCTCCCTCCGATTGATTGACCATAACTCACTCAATTTAACTCGTAATTCATTGTAATTAGTTTCATTTCGAAGGAATCGAAGTGTATCTTAAAACGAAAGAAACGGAGATGAAAAACTACAAGTATTTTGAGAGTTATGATGGAAATAGTTAGACTCGCGCTTTGGTTTAGCAATTTACTGATCTACCTCCGATTGATTGACCATAACTCTCTCAATTTAACTCTTAACTCATTGAAATTAGTTTCATTTCGAAGGAATCGAAGTGTAGTTTAAAACGAAAGAAACGGAGATGAAAAACTCCAAGTATTTTGAGAGTTATGACGGAAATAGTTAGACTCGCGCTTTGGTTTAGCAATTTACTGACCTACCTCCGATTGATTGACCATAACTCACTCAATTTTACTTGTAATTGATTGAAATTAGTTTCATTTCGAAGGACTCGAAGTGTAGTTTAAAACGAAAGAAACGGAGATGAAAAACTCCAAGTATTTTGAGAGTTATGATGGAAATAGTTAGACTCGCACTTTGGTTTAGCAATTTACTGACCTACCTCCGATTGATTGACCATAACTCTCTCAATTTAACTCTTAATTCATTGAAATTAGTTTCATTTCGAAGGAATCGAAGTGTAGTTTAAAACGAAAGAAACGGAGATGAAAAACTCCAAGTATTTTGAGAGTTATGATGGAAATAGTTAGACTCGCGCTTTAGTTTAGCAATTTACTGACCTACCTCCGATTGATTGACCATAACTCTCTCAATTTAACTCTTAACTCATTGAAATTAGTTTCATTTCGAAGGAATCGAACTTTAGTTTAAAACGAAAGAAACGAAGATGAAAAACTCCAAGTATTTTGAGAGTTATGATGGATATAGTTAGACTCGCGCTTTAGTTTAGCAATTTACTGACCTACCTCCGATTGATTGAACATAACTCTCTCAATTTAACTCGTAATTCATTTAAATTAGTTTCATTTCGAAAGAATCGAAGTGTAGTTTAAAACGAAAGAAACGGAGATGAAAAACTCCAAGTATTTTGAGAGTTATGATAGAAATAGTTAGACTCGCACTTTGGTTTATCAATTTACTGACCTACCTCCGATTGATTGACCATAACTCTCTCAATTTAACTCTTAACTCATTGAAATTAGTTTCATTTCGAAGGAATCGAACTTTAGTTTAAAACGAAAGAAACGAAGATGAAAAACTCCAAGTATTTTGAGAGTTATGATGGAAATAGTTAGACTCGCGCTTTAGTTTAGCAATTTACTGACCTACCTCCGATTGATTGAACATAACTCTCTCAATTTAACTCGTAATTCATTTAAATTAGTTTCATTTCGAAGGAATCGAAGTGTAGTTTAAAACGAAAGAAACGGAGATGAAAAACTCCAAGTATTTTGAGAGTTATGATAGAAATAGTTAGACTCGCGCTTTGGTTTAGCAATTTACTGACCTCCCTCCGATTGATTGACCATAAATCACTTAATTTAACTCGTAATTCATTGAAATTAGTTTTATTTCGAAGGAATCGACGTGTAGTTTAAAACGAAAGAAACGGAGATGAAAAACTCCAAGTATTTTGAGAGTTATGATGGAAATAGTTAGACTCGTGCTTTGGTTTAGCAATTTACTGACCTACCTCCGATTGATTGACCATAACTCACTCAATTTTACTTGTAATTGATTGAAATTAGTTTCATTTCGAAGGACTCGAAGTGTAGTTTAAAATGAAAGAAACGGAGATGAAAAACTCCAAGTATTTTGAGAGTTATGATGGAAATAGTTAGACTCGGGCTTTGGTTTAGCAATTTACTGACCTACCTCCGATTGATTGACCATAACTCACTCAATTTAACTCGTAATTCATTGAAATTAGTTTCATTTCGAAGGAATCGAAGTGTAGTTTAAAACGAAAGAAACGGAGATGAAAAACTCCAACTATTTTGAGAGTTATGATGGAAATAGTTAGACTCGCGCTTTGGTTTAGCAATTTACTGACCTACATCCGATTGATTGACCATAACTCTCTCAATTTAACTCTTAAGTCATTGAAATTAGTTTCATTTCGAAGGAATCGAAGTGTAGTTTAAAACGAAAGAAACGGAGATGAAAAACTCCAAGTATTTTGAGAGTTATGATGGAAATAGTTAGACTCGCGCTTTGGTTTAGCAATTTACTGACCTACCTCCGATTGATTGACCATAACTCTCTCAATTTAACTCGTAATTCATTTAAATTAGTTTCATTTCGAAGGAATCGAAGTGTAGTTTAAAACGAAAGAAACGGAGATTAAATACTCCAAGTATTTTGAGAGTTATGATGGAAATAGTTAGACTCGCGCTTTGTTTTAGCAATTTACTGACCTACCTCCGATTGATTGACCATAACTCTCTCAATTTAACTCTTAATTCATTGAAATTAGTTTCATTTCGAAGGAATCGAAGTGTAGTTTAAAACGAAAGAAACGGAGATGAAAAACTCCAAGTATTTTGAGAGTTATGATGGAAATAGTTAGACTCGCGCTTTGGTTTAGTAATTTACTGACCTACCTCCGATTGATTGACCATAACTCTCTCAATTTTACTCGTAATTCATTTAAATTAGTTTGATTTCGAAGGAATCGAAGTGTAGTTTAAAACGAAAGAAACGGAGATGAAAAACTCCAAGTATTTTGAGAGTTATGATGGAAATAGTTAGACTCGCGCTTTGGTTTAGCAATTTACTGACCTACCTCCGATTGATTGACCATAACTCTCTCAATTTAACTCGTAATTCATTTAAATTAGTTTGATTTCGAAGGAATCGAAGTGTAGTTTAAAACGAAAGAAACGGAGATGAAAAACTCTAAGTATTTTGAGAGTTATGATGGAAATAGTTAGACTCACGCTTTGGTTTAGCAATTTACTGACCTCCCTCCGATTGATTGACCATAACTCACTCAATTTAACTCGTAATTCATTGAAATTAGTTTCATTTCGAAGGAATCGAAGTGTAGTTTAAAACGAAAGAAACGGAGATGAAAAACTCCAAGTATTTTGAGAGTTATGATGGAAATAGTTAGACTCGCGCTTTGGTTTAGCAATTTACTGACCTACCTCCGCTTGATTGACCATAACTCTCTCAATTTAACTCTTAACTCTTTGAAATTAGTTTCATTTCGAAGGAATCGAAGTGTAGTTTAAAACGAAAGAAACGGAGATGAAAAACTCCAAGTATTTTGAGAGTTATGATGGAAATAGTTAGACTCACGCTTTGGTTTAGCAATTTACTGACCTCCCTCCGATTGATTGACCATAACTCACTCAATTTAACTCGTAATTCATTGAAATTAGTTTCATTTCGAAGGAATCGAAGTGTAGTTTAAAACGAAAGAAACGGAGATGAAAAACTCCAAGTATTTTGAGAGTTATGATGGAAATAGTTAGACTCGGGCTTTGGTTTAGCAATTTACTGACCTACCTCCGATTGATTGACCATAACTAACTCAATTTAACTCGTAATTCATTGAAATTAGTTTCATTTCGAAGGAATCGAAGTGTAGTTTAAAACGAAAGAAACGGAGATGAAAAACTCCAAGTATTTTGAGAGTTATGATAGAAATAGTTAGAATCGCGCTTTGTTTAGCAATTTACTGACCTACCTCCGATTAATTGACCATAACTCTCTCAATTTAACTCTTAACTCATTGAAATTAGTTTCATTTCGAAGTAATCGAAGTGTAGTTTAAAACGAAAGAAACGGAGATGAAAAACTCCAAGTATTTTGAGAGTTATGATAGAAATAGTTAGACTCGCGCTTTAGTTTAGCAATTTACTGACCTACCTCCGATTGATTGACCATAACTCTCTAAATTTAACTCGTAATTCATTTAAATTAGTTTCATTTCGAAGGAATCGAAGTGTAGTTTAAAACGAAAGAAACGGAGATGAAAAACTCCAAGTATTTTGAGAGTTATGATGGAAATAGTTAGACTCGGGCTTTGGTTTAGCAATTTACTGACCTACCTCCGATTGATTGACCATAACTAACTCAATTTAACTCGTAATTCATTGAAATTAGTTTCATTTCGAAGGAATCGAAGTGTAGTTTAAAACGAAAGAAACGGAGATGAAAAACTCCAAGTATTTTGAGAGTTATGATAGAAATAGTTAGAATCGCGCTTTGTTTAGCAATTTACTGACCTACCTCCGATTAATTGACCATAACTCTCTCAATTTAACTCTTAACTCATTGAAATTAGTTTCATTTCGAAGTAATCGAAGTGTAGTTTAAAACGAAAGAAACGGAGATGAAAAACTCCAAGTATTTTGAGAGTTATGATGGAAATAGTTAGACTCGCGCTTTAGTTTAGCAATTTACTGACCTACCTCCGATTGATTGACCATAACTCTCTAAATTTAACTCGTAATTCATTTAAATTAGTTTCATTTCGAAGGAATCGAAGTGTAGTTTAAAACGAAAGAAACGGAGATGAAAAACTCCAAGTATTTTGAGAGTTATGATGGAAATAGTTAGACTCGTGCTTTGGTTTAGCAATTTACTGACCTACCTCCGATTGATTGACCATAACTCTCTAAATTTAACTCGTAATTCATTTAAATTAGTTTGATTTCGAAGGAATCGAAGTGTAGTTTAAAACGAAAGAAACGGAGATGAAAAACTCCAAGTATTTTGAGAGTTATGATGGAAATAGTTAGACTCACGCTTTGGTTTAGCAATTTACTGACCTCCCTCCGATTGATTGACCATAACTCACTCAATTTAACTCGTAATTCATTGAAATTAGTTTCATTTCGAAGGACTCGAAGTGTAGTTTAAAACGAAAGAAACGGAGATGAAAAACTCCAAGTATTTTGAGAGTTATGATGGAAATAGTTAGACTCGGGCTTTGGTTTAGCAATTTACTGACCTACCTCCGATTGATTGAACATAACTCACTCTATTTAACTCGTAATTCATTGAAATTAGTTTCATTTCGAAGGAATCGAAGTGTAGTTTAAAACGAAAGAAATGGAGATGAAAAACTCCAAGCATTTTGAGAGTTAGGATGGAAATAGTTAGACTCGCGCTTTGGTTTAGCAATTTACTGACCTACCTCCGATTGATTGACCATAACTCTCTCAATTTAACTCTTAAGTCATTGAAATTAGTTTCATTTCGAAGGAATCGAAGTGTAGTTTAAAACGAAAGAAACGGAGATGAAAAACTCCAAGTATTTTGAGAGTTATGATGGAAATAGTTAGACTCGCGCTTTGGTTTAGCAATTTACTGACCTACCTCCGATTGATTGACCATAACTCTCTCAATTTAACTCGTAATTCATTTAAATTAGTTTGATTTCGAAGGAATCGAAGTGTAGTTTAAAACGAAAGAAACGGAGATGAAAAACTCCAAGTATTTTGAGAGTTATGATGGAAATAGTTAGACTCGCGCTTTGGTTTAGCAATTTACTGACCTACCTCCGATTGATTGACCATAACTCCCTCAATTTAACTCGTAATTCATTGAAATTAGTTTCATTTCGAAGGAATCGAAGTGTAGTTTAAAACGAAAGAAATGGAGATGAAAAACTCCAAGTATTTTGAGAGTTATGATGGAAATAGTTAGACTCGCGCTTTGGTTTAGCAATTTACTGACCTACCTCCGATTGATTAACCATAACTCTCTCAATTTAACTCTTAAGTCATTGAAATTAGTTTCATTTCGAAGGAATCGAAGTGTAGTTTAAAACGAAAGAAACGGAGATGAAAAACTCCAAGTATTTTGAGAGTTATGATGGAAATAGTTAGACTCGCGCTTTGGTTTAGCAATTTACTGACCTACCTCCGATTGATTGACCATAACTCTCTCAATTTAACTCGTAATTCATTTAAATTAGTTTGATTTCGAAGGAATCGAAGTGTAGTTTAAAACGAAAGAAACGGAGATGAAAAACTCTAAGTATTTTGAGAGTTATGATGGAAATAGTTAGACTCACGCTTTGGTTTAGCAATTTACTGACCTCCCTCCGATTGATTGACCATAACTCACTCAATTTAACTCGTAATTCATTGAAATTAGTTTCATTTCGAAGGAATCGAAGTGTAGTTTAAAACGAAAGAAACGGAGATGAAAAACTCCAAGTATTTTGAGAGTTATGATGGAAATAGTTAGACTCGCGCTTTGGTTTAGCAATTTACTGACCTACCTCCGCTTGATTGACCATAACTCTCTCAATTTAACTCTTAACTCTTTGAAATTAGTTTCATTTCGAAGGAATCGAAGTGTAGTTTAAAACGAAAGAAACGGAGATGAAAAACTCCAAGTATTTTGAGAGTTATGATGGAAATAGTTAGACTCACGCTTTGGTTTAGCAATTTACTGACCTCCCTCCGATTGATTGACCATAACTCACTCAATTTAACTCGTAATTCATTGAAATTAGTTTCATTTCGAAGGAATCGAAGTGTAGTTTAAAACGAAAGAAACGGAGATGAAAAACTCCAAGTATTTTGAGAGTTATGATGGAAATAGTTAGACTCGGGCTTTGGTTTAGCAATTTACTGACCTACCTCCGATTGATTGACCATAACTAACTCAATTTAACTCGTAATTCATTGAAATTAGTTTCATTTCGAAGGAATCGAAGTGTAGTTTAAAACGAAAGAAACGGAGATGAAAAACTCCAAGTATTTTGAGAGTTATGATAGAAATAGTTAGAATCGCGCTTTGTTTAGCAATTTACTGACCTACCTCCGATTAATTGACCATAACTCTCTCAATTTAACTCTTAACTCATTGAAATTAGTTTCATTTCGAAGTAATCGAAGTGTAGTTTAAAACGAAAGAAACGGAGATGAAAAACTCCAAGTATTTTGAGAGTTATGATAGAAATAGTTAGACTCGCGCTTTAGTTTAGCAATTTACTGACCTACCTCCGATTGATTGACCATAACTCTCTAAATTTAACTCGTAATTCATTTAAATTAGTTTCATTTCGAAGGAATCGAAGTGTAGTTTAAAACGAAAGAAACGGAGATGAAAAACTCCAAGTATTTTGAGAGTTATGATGGAAATAGTTAGACTCGGGCTTTGGTTTAGCAATTTACTGACCTACCTCCGATTGATTGACCATAACTAACTCAATTTAACTCGTAATTCATTGAAATTAGTTTCATTTCGAAGGAATCGAAGTGTAGTTTAAAACGAAAGAAACGGAGATGAAAAACTCCAAGTATTTTGAGAGTTATGATAGAAATAGTTAGAATCGCGCTTTGTTTAGCAATTTACTGACCTACCTCCGATTAATTGACCATAACTCTCTCAATTTAACTCTTAACTCATTGAAATTAGTTTCATTTCGAAGTAATCGAAGTGTAGTTTAAAACGAAAGAAACGGAGATGAAAAACTCCAAGTATTTTGAGAGTTATGATGGAAATAGTTAGACTCGCGCTTTAGTTTAGCAATTTACTGACCTACCTCCGATTGATTGACCATAACTCTCTAAATTTAACTCGTAATTCATTTAAATTAGTTTCATTTCGAAGGAATCGAAGTGTAGTTTAAAACGAAAGAAACGGAGATGAAAAACTCCAAGTATTTTGAGAGTTATGATGGAAATAGTTAGACTCGTGCTTTGGTTTAGCAATTTACTGACCTACCTCCGATTGATTGACCATAACTCTCTAAATTTAACTCGTAATTCATTTAAATTAGTTTGATTTCGAAGGAATCGAAGTGTAGTTTAAAACGAAAGAAACGGAGATGAAAAACTCCAAGTATTTTGAGAGTTATGATGGAAATAGTTAGACTCACGCTTTGGTTTAGCAATTTACTGACCTCCCTCCGATTGATTGACCATAACTCACTCAATTTAACTCGTAATTCATTGAAATTAGTTTCATTTCGAAGGACTCGAAGTGTAGTTTAAAACGAAAGAAACGGAGATGAAAAACTCCAAGTATTTTGAGAGTTATGATGGAAATAGTTAGACTCGGGCTTTGGTTTAGCAATTTACTGACCTACCTCCGATTGATTGAACATAACTCACTCTATTTAACTCGTAATTCATTGAAATTAGTTTCATTTCGAAGGAATCGAAGTGTAGTTTAAAACGAAAGAAATGGAGATGAAAAACTCCAAGCATTTTGAGAGTTAGGATGGAAATAGTTAGACTCGCGCTTTGGTTTAGCAATTTACTGACCTACCTCCGATTGATTGACCATAACTCTCTCAATTTAACTCTTAAGTCATTGAAATTAGTTTCATTTCGAAGGAATCGAAGTGTAGTTTAAAACGAAAGAAACGGAGATGAAAAACTCCAAGTATTTTGAGAGTTATGATGGAAATAGTTAGACTCGCGCTTTGGTTTAGCAATTTACTGACCTACCTCCGATTGATTGACCATAACTCTCTCAATTTAACTCGTAATTCATTTAAATTAGTTTGATTTCGAAGGAATCGAAGTGTAGTTTAAAACGAAAGAAACGGAGATGAAAAACTCCAAGTATTTTGAGAGTTATGATGGAAATAGTTAGACTCGCGCTTTGGTTTAGCAATTTACTGACCTACCTCCGATTGATTGACCATAACTCCCTCAATTTAACTCGTAATTCATTGAAATTAGTTTCATTTCGAAGGAATCGAAGTGTAGTTTAAAACGAAAGAAATGGAGATGAAAAACTCCAAGTATTTTGAGAGTTATGATGGAAATAGTTAGACTCGCGCTTTGGTTTAGCAATTTACTGACCTACCTCCGATTGATTAACCATAACTCTCTCAATTTAACTCTTAAGTCATTGAAATTAGTTTCATTTCGAAGGAATCGAAGTGTAGTTTAAAACGAAAGAAACGGAGATGAAAAACTCCAAGTATTTTGAGAGTTATGATGGAAATAGTTAGACTCGCGCTTTGGTTTAGCAATTTACTGACCTACCTCCGATTGATTGACCATAACTCTCTCAATTTAACTCGTAATTCATTTAAATTAGTTTGATTTCGAAGGAATCGAAGTGTAGTTTAAAACGAAAGAAACGGAGATGAAAAACTCTAAGTATTTTGAGAGTTATGATGGAAATAGTTAGACTCACGCTTTGGTTTAGCAATTTACTGACCTCCCTCCGATTGATTGACCATAACTCACTCAATTTAACTCGTAATTCATTGAAATTAGTTTCATTTCGAAGGAATCGAAGTGTAGTTTAAAACGAAAGAAACGGAGATGAAAAACTCCAAGTATTTTGAGAGTTATGATGGAAATAGTTAGACTCGCGCTTTGGTTTAGCAATTTACTGACCTACCTCCGCTTGATTGACCATAACTCTCTCAATTTAACTCTTAACTCTTTGAAATTAGTTTCATTTCGAAGGAATCGAAGTGTAGTTTAAAACGAAAGAAACGGAGATGAAAAACTCCAAGTATTTTGAGAGTTATGATGGAAATAGTTAGACTCACGCTTTGGTTTAGCAATTTACTGACCTCCCTCCGATTGATTGACCATAACTCACTCAATTTAACTCGTAATTCATTGAAATTAGTTTCATTTCGAAGGAATCGAAGTGTAGTTTAAAACGAAAGAAACGGATATGAAAAACTCCAAGTATTTTGAGAGTTATGATGGAAATAGTTAGACTCGGGCTTTGGTTTAGCAATTTACTGACCTACCTCCGATTGATTGACCATAACTAACTCAATTTAACTCGTAATTCATTGAAATTAGTTTCATTTCGAAGGAATCGAAGTGTAGTTTAAAACGAAAGAAACGAAGATGAAAAACTCCAAGTATTTTGAGAGTTATGATAGAAATAGTTAGAATCGCGCTTTGTTTAGCAATTTACTGACCTACCTCCGATTAATTGACCATAACTCTCTCAATTTAACTCTTAACTCATTGAAATTAGTTTCATTTCGAAGTAATCGAAGTGTAGTTTAAAACGAAAGAAACGGAGATGAAAAACTCCAAGTATTTTGAGAGTTATGATGGAAATAGTTAGACTCGCGCTTTAGTTTAGCAATTTACTGACCTACCTCCGATTGATTGACCATAACTCTCTAAATTTAACTCGTAATTCATTTAAATTAGTTTCATTTCGAAGGAATCGAAGTGTAGTTTAAAACGAAAGAAACGGAGATGAAAAACTCCAAGTATTTTGAGAGTTATGATGGAAATAGTTAGACTCGTGCTTTGGTTTAGCAATTTACTGACCTACCTCCGATTGATTGACCATAACTCTCTAAATTTAACTCGTAATTCATTTAAATTAGTTTGATTTCGAAGGAATCGAAGTGTAGTTTAAAACGAAAGAAACGGAGATGAAAAACTCCAAGTATTTTGAGAGTTATGATGGAAATAGTTAGACTCACGCTTTGGTTTAGCAATTTACTGACCTCCCTCCGATTGATTGACCATAACTCACTCAATTTAACTCGTAATTCATTGAAATTAGTTTCATTTCGAAGGACTCGAAGTGTAGTTTAAAACGAAAGAAACGGAGATGAAAAACTCCAAGTATTTTGAGAGTTATGATGGAAATAGTTAGACTCGGGCTTTGGTTTAGCAATTTACTGACCTACCTCCGATTGATTGAACATAACTCACTCTATTTAACTCGTAATTCATTGAAATTAGTTTCATTTCGAAGGAATCGAAGTGTAGTTTAAAACGAAAGAAATGGAGATGAAAAACTCCAAGTATTTTGAGAGTTATGATGGAAATAGTTAGACTCGCGCTTTGGTTTAGCAATTTACTGACCTACCTCCGATTGATTGACCATAACTCTCTCAATTTAACTCTTAAGTCATTGAAATTAGTTTCATTTCGAAGGAATCGAAGTGTAGTTTAAAACGAAAGAAACGGAGATGAAAAACTCCAAGTATTTTGAGAGTTATGATGGAAATAGTTAGACTCGCGCTTTGGTTTAGCAATTTACTGACCTACCTCCGATTGATTAACCATAACTCTCTCAATTTAACTCTTAAGTCATTGAAATTAGTTTCATTTCGAAGGAATCGAAGTGTAGTTTAAAATGAAAGAAACGGAGATGAAAAACTCCAAGTATTTTGAGAGTTATGATGGAAATAGTTAGACTCGCGCTTTGGTTTAGCAATTTACTGACCTACCTCCGATTGATTGACCATAACTCCCTCAATTTAACTCGTAAT
Source organism: Tasmannia lanceolata (assembly GCF_043159265.1). Classification (NCBI taxonomy): domain Eukaryota; kingdom Viridiplantae; phylum Streptophyta; class Magnoliopsida; order Canellales; family Winteraceae; genus Tasmannia; species Tasmannia lanceolata. The sequence continues at coordinate 7,166,982 of NW_027518721.1, forward strand.
TCATTGAAATTAGTTTCATTTCGAATTAAATGAAGTGTAGTTTAAAACGAAAGAAATGGAGATGAAAAACTCCAAGTATTTTCAGAGTTATGATGGAAATAGTTAGACTCGCGCTTTGGTTTAGCAATTTACTGACCTACCTCCGATTGATTAACCATAACTCTCTCAATTTAACTCTTAAGTCATTGAAATTAGTTTCATTTCGAAGGAATCGAAGTGTAGTTTAAAACGAAAGAAACGGAGATGAAAAACTCAAAGTATTTTGAGAGTTATGATGGAAATAGTTAGACTCGCGCTTTGGTTTAGCAATTTACTGACCTACCTCCGATTGATTGACCATAACTCTCTCAATTTAACTCGTAATTCATTTAAATTAGTTTGATTTCGAAGGAATCGAAGTGTAGTTTAAAACGAAAGAAACGGAGATGAAAAACTCTAAGTATTTTGAGAGTTATGATGGAAATAGTTAGACTCACGCTTTGGTTTAGCAATTTACTGACCTCCCTCCGATTGATTGACCATAACTCACTCAATTTAACTCGTAATTCATTGAAATTAGTTTCATTTCGAAGGAATCGAAGTGTAGTTTAAAACGAAAGAAACGGAGATGAAAAACTCCAAGTATTTTGAGAGTTATGATGGAAATAGTTAGACTCGCGCTTTGGTTTAGCAATTTACTGACCTACCTCCGATTGATTGACCATAACTCTCTCAATTTAACTCGTAATTCGTTTAAATTAGTTTGATTTCGAAGGAATCGAAGTGTAGTTTAAAACGAAAGAAACGGAGATGAAAAACTCCAAGTATTTTGAGAGTTATGATGGAAATAGTTAGACTCGCGCTTTGGTTTAGCAATTTACTGACCTACCTCCGATTGATTGACCATAACTCTCTCAATTTAACTCGTAATTCGTTTAAATTAGTTTGATTTCGAAGGAATCGAAGTGTAGTTTAAAACGAAAGAAACGGAGATGAAAAACTCCAAGTATTTTGAGAGTTATGATGGAAATAGTTAGACTCACGCTTTGGTTTAGCAATTTACTGACCTCCCTCCGATTTATTGACCATAACTCACTCAATTTAACTCGTAATTCATTGAAATTAGTTTCATTTCGAAGGACTCGAAGTGTAGTTTAAAACGAAAGAAACGGAGATGAAAAACTCCAAGTATTTTAAGAGTTATGATGGAAATAGTTAGACTCGCGCTTTGGTTTAGCAATTTACTGACCTACCTCCGATTGATTGACCATAACTCACTCAATTTAACTCGTAATTCATTGAAATTAGTTTAATTTCGAAGGAATCGAAGTGTAGTTTAAAACGAAAGAAACGGAGATGAAAAACTCCAACTATTTTGAGAGTTATGATGGAAATAGTTAGACTCGCGCTTTGGTTTAGCAATTTACTGACCTACATCCGATTGATTGACCATAACTCTCTCAATTTAAATCTTAACTCATTGAAATTAGTTTCATTTCGAAGTAATCGAAGTGTAGTTTAAAACGAAAGAAACGGAGATGAAAAACTCCAAGTATTTTGAGAGTTATGATGGAAATAGTTAGAATCGCGCTTTGTTTAGCAATTTACTGACCTACCTCCGATTGATTAACCATAACTCTCTCAATTTAACTCTTAAGTCATTGAAATTAGTTTCATTTCGAAGGAATCGAAGTGTAGTTTAAAACGAAAGAAACGGAGATGAAAAACTCCAAGTATTTTGAGAGTTATGATGGAAATAGTTAGACTCGCGCTTTGGTTTAGCAATTTACTGACTTACCTCCGATTGATTGACCATAACTCTCTCAATTTAACTCGTAATTCATTTAAATTAGTTTGATTTCGAAGGAATCGAAGTGTAGTTTATAACGAAAGAAACGGAGATGAAAAACTCCAAGTATTTTGAGAGTTATGATGGAAATAGTTAGACTCACGCTTTGGTTTAGCAATTTACTGACCTCCCTCCGATTGATTGACCATAACTCACTCAATTTAACTCGTAATTCATTGAAATTAGTTTCATTTCGAAGGACTCGAAGTGTAGTTTAAAACGAAAGAAACGGAGATGAAAAACTCCAAGTATTTTGAGAGTTATGATGGAAATAGTTAGACTCGCGCTTTGGTTTAGCAATTTACTGACCTACCTCCGATTGATTGACCATAACTCACTCAATTTAACTCGTAATTCATTGAAATTAGTTTAATTTCGAAGGAATCGAAGTGTAGTTTAAAACGAAAGAAACGGAGATGAAAAACTCCAACTATTTTGAGAGTTATGATGGAAATAGTTAGACTCGCGCTTTGGTTTAGCAATTTACTGACCTACATCCGATTGATTGACCATAACTCTCTCAATTTAACTCTTAAGTCATTGAAATTAGTTTCATTTCGAAGGAATCGAAGTGTAGTTTAAAACGAAAGAAACGGAGATGAAAAACTCCAAGTATTTTGAGAGTTATGATGGAAATAGTTAGACTCGCGCTTTGGTTTAGCAATTTACTGACCTACCTCCGATTGATTGACCATAACTCCCTCAATTTAACTCGTAATTCATTGAAATTAGTTTCATTTCGAAGGAATCGAAGTGTAGTTTAAAACGAAAGAAATGGAGATGAAAAACTCCAAGTATTTTCAGAGTTATGATGGAAATAGTTAGACTCGCGCTTTGGTTTAGCAATTTACTGACCTACCTCCGATTGATTAACCATAACTCTCTCAATTTAACTCTTAAGTCATTGAAATTAGTTTCATTTCGAAGGAATCGAAGTGTAGTTTAAAACGAAAGAAACGGAGATGAAAAACTCAAAGTATTTTGAGAGTTATGATGGAAATAGTTAGACTCGCGCTTTGGTTTAGCAATTTACTGACCTACCTCCGATTGATTGACCATAACTCTCTCAATTTAACTCGTAATTCATTTAAATTAGTTTGATTTCGAAGGAATCGAAGTGTAGTTTAAAACGAAAGAAACGGAGATGAAAAACTCTAAGTATTTTGAGAGTTATGATGGAAATAGTTAGACTCACGCTTTGGTTTAGCAATTTACTGACCTCCCTCCGATTGATTGACCATAACTCACTCAATTTAACTCGTAATTCATTGAAATTAGTTTCATTTCGAAGGAATCGAAGTGTAGTTTAAAACGAAAGAAACGGAGATGAAAAACTCCAAGTATTTTGAGAGTTATGATGGAAATAGTTAGACTCGCGCTTTGGTTTAGCAATTTACTGACCTACCTCCGATTGATTGACCATAACTCTCTCAATTTAACTCGTAATTCGTTTAAATTAGTTTGATTTCGAAGGAATCGAAGTGTAGTTTAAAACGAAAGAAACGGAGATGAAAAACTCCAAGTATTTTGAGAGTTATGATGGAAATAGTTAGACTCGCGCTTTGGTTTAGCAATTTACTGACCTACCTCCGATTGATTGACCATAACTCTCTCAATTTAACTCGTAATTCGTTTAAATTAGTTTGATTTCGAAGGAATCGAAGTGTAGTTTAAAACGAAAGAAACGGAGATGAAAAACTCCAAGTATTTTGAGAGTTATGATGGAAATAGTTAGACTCACGCTTTGGTTTAGCAATTTACTGACCTCCCTCCGATTTATTGACCATAACTCACTCAATTTAACTCGTAATTCATTGAAATTAGTTTCATTTCGAAGGACTCGAAGTGTAGTTTAAAACGAAAGAAACGGAGATGAAAAACTCCAAGTATTTTAAGAGTTATGATGGAAATAGTTAGACTCGCGCTTTGGTTTAGCAATTTACTGACCTACCTCCGATTGATTGACCATAACTCACTCAATTTAACTCGTAATTCATTGAAATTAGTTTAATTTCGAAGGAATCGAAGTGTAGTTTAAAACGAAAGAAACGGAGATGAAAAACTCCAACTATTTTGAGAGTTATGATGGAAATAGTTAGACTCGCGCTTTGGTTTAGCAATTTACTGACCTACATCCGATTGATTGACCATAACTCTCTCAATTTAAATCTTAACTCATTGAAATTAGTTTCATTTCGAAGTAATCGAAGTGTAGTTTAAAACGAAAGAAACGGAGATGAAAAACTCCAAGTATTTTGAGAGTTATGATGGAAATAGTTAGAATCGCGCTTTGTTTAGCAATTTACTGACCTACCTCCGATTGATTAACCATAACTCTCTCAATTTAACTCTTAAGTCATTGAAATTAGTTTCATTTCGAAGGAATCGAAGTGTAGTTTAAAACGAAAGAAACGGAGATGAAAAACTCCAAGTATTTTGAGAGTTATGATGGAAATAGTTAGACTCGCGCTTTGGTTTAGCAATTTACTGACTTACCTCCGATTGATTGACCATAACTCTCTCAATTTAACTCGTAATTCATTTAAATTAGTTTGATTTCGAAGGAATCGAAGTGTAGTTTATAACGAAAGAAACGGAGATGAAAAACTCCAAGTATTTTGAGAGTTATGATGGAAATAGTTAGACTCACGCTTTGGTTTAGCAATTTACTGACCTCCCTCCGATTGATTGACCATAACTCACTCAATTTAACTCGTAATTCATTGAAATTAGTTTCATTTCGAAGGACTCGAAGTGTAGTTTAAAACGAAAGAAACGGAGATGAAAAACTCCAAGTATTTTGAGAGTTATGATGGAAATAGTTAGACTCGCGCTTTGGTTTAGCAATTTACTGACCTACCTCCGATTGATTGACCATAACTCACTCAATTTAACTCGTAATTCATTGAAATTAGTTTAATTTCGAAGGAATCGAAGTGTAGTTTAAAACGAAAGAAACGGAGATGAAAAACTCCAACTATTTTGAGAGTTATGATGGAAATAGTTAGACTCGCGCTTTGGTTTAGCAATTTACTGACCTACATCCGATTGATTGACCATAACTCTCTCAATTTAACTCTTAAGTCATTGAAATTAGTTTCATTTCGAAGGAATCGAAGTGTAGTTTAAAACGAAAGAAACGGAGATGAAAAACTCCAAGTATTTTGAGAGTTATGATGGAAATAGTTAGACTCGCGCTTTGGTTTAGCAATTTACTGACCTACCTCCGATTGATTGACCATAACTCTCTCAATTTAACTCGTAATTCATTTAAATTAGTTTCATTTCGAAGGAATCGAAGTGTAGTTTAAAACGAAAGAAACGGAGATGAAAAACTCCAGGTATTTTGAGAGTTATGATGGAAATAGTTAGACTCGCGCTTTGTTTAGCAATTTACTGACCTACCTCCGATTAATTGACCATAACTCTCTCAATTTAACTCTTAACTCATTGAAATTAGTTTCATTTCGAAGTAATCGAAGTGTAGTTTAAAACGAAAGAAACGGAGATGAAAAACTCCAAGTATTTTGAGAGTTATGATGGAAATAGTTAGACTCGCGCTTTAGTTTAGCAATTTACTGACCTACCTCCGATTGATTGACCATAACTCTCTAAATTTAACTCGTAATTCATTTAAATTAGTTTCATTTCGAAGGAATCGAAGTGTAGTTTAAAACGAAAGAAATGGAGATGAAAAACTCCAAGTATTTTGAGAGTTATGATGGAAATAGTTAGACTCGCGCTTTGGTTTAGCAATTTACTGACCTACCTCCGATTGATTAACCATAACTCTCTCAATTTAACTCTTAAGTCATTGAAATTAGTTTCATTTCGAAGGAATCGAAGTGTAGTTTAAAACGAAAGAAACGGAGATGAAAAACTCCAAGTATTTTGAGAGTTATGATGGAAATAGTTAGACTCGCGCTTTGGTTTAGCAATTTACTGACCTACCTCCGATTGATTGACCATAACTAACTCAATTTAACTCGTAATTCATTGAAATTAGTTTCATTTCGAAGGAATCGAAGTGTAGTTTAAAACGAAAGAAACGGAGATGAAAAACTCCAAGTATTTTGAGAGTTATGATAGAAATAGTTAGAATCGCGCTTTGTTTAGCAATTTACTGACCTACCTCCGATTAATTGACCATAACTCTCTCAATTTAACTCTTAACTCATTGAAATTAGTTTCATTTCGAAGTAATCGAAGTGTAGTTTAAAACGAAAGAAACGGAGATGAAAAACTCCAAGTATTTTGAGAGTTATGATGGAAATAGTTAGACTCGCGCTTTAGTTTAGCAATTTACTGACCTACCTCCGATTGATTGACCATAACTCTCTAAATTTAACTCGTAATTCATTTAAATTAGTTTCATTTCGAAGGAATCGAAGTGTAGTTTAAAACGAAAGAAACGGAGATGAAAAACTCCAAGTATTTTGAGAGTTATGATGGAAATAGTTAGACTCGTGCTTTGGTTTAGCAATTTACTGACCTACCTCCGATTGATTGACCATAACTCTCTCAATTTAACTCGTAATTCATTTAAATTAGTTTGATTTCGAAGGAATCGAAGTGTAGTTTAAAACGAAAGAAACGGAGATGAAAAACTCCATGTATTTTGAGAGTTATGATGGAAATAGTTAGACTCACGCTTTGGTTTAGCAATTTACTGACCTCCCTCCGATTGATTGACCATAACTCACTCAATTTAACTCGTAATTCATTGAAATTAGTTTCATTTCGAAGGACTCGAAGTGTAGTTTAAAACGAAAGAAACGGAGATGAAAAACTCCAAGTATTTTAAGAGTTATGATGGAAATAGTTAGACTCGCGCTTTGGTTTAGCAATTTACTGACCTACCTCCGATTGATTGACCATAACTCACTCAATTTAAATCGTAATTCATTGAAATTAGTTTAATTTCGAAGGAATCGAAGTGTAGTTTAAAACGAAAGAAACGGAGATGAAAAACTCCAACTATTTTGAGAGTTATGATGGAAATAGTTAGACTCGCGCTTTGGTTTAGCAATTTACTGACCTACATCCGATTGATTGACCATAACTCTCTCAATTTAAATCTTAACTCATTGAAATTAGTTTCATTTCGAAGTAATCGAAGTGTAGTTTAAAACGAAAGAAACGGAGATGAAAAACTCCAAGTATTTTGAGAGTTATGATGGAAATAGTTAGAATCGCGCTTTGTTTAGCAATTTACTGACCTACCTCCGATTGATTAACCATAACTCTCTCAATTTAACTCTTAAGTCATTGAAATTAGTTTCATTTCGAAGGAATCGAAGTGTAGTTTAAAATGAAAGAAACGGAGATGAAAAACTCCAAGTATTTTGAGAGTTATGATGGAAATAGTTAGACTCGCGCTTTGGTTTAGCAATTTACTGACCTACCTCCGATTGATTGACCATAACTCTCTCAATTTAACTCGTAATTCATTTAAATTAGTTTGATTTCGAAGGAATCGAAGTGTAGTTTAAAACGAAAGAAACGGAGATGAAAAACTCCAAGTATTTTGAGAGTTATGATGGAAATAGTTAGACTCACGCTTTGGTTTAGCAATTTACTGACCTCCCTCCGATTGATTGACCATAACTCACTCAATTTAACTCGTAATTCATTGAAATTAGTTTCATTTCGAAGGACTCGAAGTGTAGTTTAAAACGAAAGAAACGGAGATGAAAAACTCCAAGTATTTTGAGAGTTATGATGGAAATAGTTAGACTCGCGCTTTGGTTTAGCAATTTACTGACCTACCTCCGATTGATTGACCATAACTCACTCAATTTAACTCGTAATTCATTGAAATTAGTTTAATTTCGAAGGAATCGAAGTGTAGTTTAAAACGAAAGAAACGGAGATGAAAAACTCCAAGTATTTTGAGAGTTATGATGGAAATAGTTAGACTCGCGCTTTGGTTTAGCAATTTACTGACCTCCCTCCGATTGATTGACCATAACTCACTCAATTTAACTCGTAATTCATTGAAATTAGTTTCATTTCGAAGGAATCGAAGTGTAGTTTAAAACGAAAGAAACGGAGATGAAAAACTCCAAGTATTTTGAGAGTTATGATGGAAATAGTTAGACTCGCGCTTTGGTTTAGCAATTTACTGACCTACCTCCGCTTGATTGACCATAACTCTCTCAATTTAACTCTTAACTCTTTGAAATTAGTTTCATTTCGAAGGAATCGAAGTGTAGTTTAAAACGAAAGAAACGGAGATGAAAAACTCCAAGTATTTTGAGAGTTATGATGGAAATAGTTAGACTCACGCTTTGGTTTAGCAATTTACTGACCTCCCTCCGATTGATTGACCATAACTCACTCAATTTAACTCGTAATTCATTGAAATTAGTTTCATTTCGAAGGAATCGAAGTGTAGTTTAAAACGAAAGAAACGGAGATGAAAAACTCCAAGTATTTTGAGAGTTATGATGGAAATAGTTAGACTCGGGCTTTGGTTTAGCAATTTACTGACCTACCTCCGATTGATTGACCATAACTAACTCAATTTAACTCGTAATTCATTGAAATTAGTTTCATTTCGAAGGAATCGAAGTGTAGTTTAAAACGAAAGAAACGGAGATGAAAAACTCCAAGTATTTTGAGAGTTATGATAGAAATAGTTAGAATCGCGCTTTGTTTAGCAATTTACTGACCTACCTCCGATTAATTGACCATAACTCTCTCAATTTAACTCTTAACTCATTGAAATTAGTTTCATTTCGAAGTAATCGAAGTGTAGTTTAAAACGAAAGAAACGGAGATGAAAAACTCCAAGTATTTTGAGAGTTATGATGGAAATAGTTAGACTCGCGCTTTAGTTTAGCAATTTACTGACCTACCTCCGATTGATTGACCATAACTCTCTAAATTTAACTCGTAATTCATTTAAATTAGTTTCATTTCGAAGGAATCGAAGTGTAGTTTAAAACGAAAGAAACGGAGATGAAAAACTCCAAGTATTTTGAGAGTTATGATGGAAATAGTTAGACTCGTGCTTTGGTTTAGCAATTTACTGACCTACCTCCGATTGATTGACCATAACTCTCTCAATTTAACTCGTAATTCGTTTAAATTAGTTTGATTTCGAAGGAATCGAAGTGTAGTTTAAAACGAAAGAAACGGAGATGAAAAACTCCAAGTATTTTGAGAGTTATGATGGAAATAGTTAGACTCACGCTTTGGTTTAGCAATTTACTGACCTCCCTCCGATTTATTGACCATAACTCACTCAATTTAACTCGTAATTCATTGAAATTAGTTTCATTTCGAAGGACTCGAAGTGTAGTTTAAAACGAAAGAAACGGAGATGAAAAACTCCAAGTATTTTAAGAGTTATGATGGAAATAGTTAGACTCGCGCTTTGGTTTAGCAATTTACTGACCTACCTCCGATTGATTGACCATAACTCACTCAATTTAACTCGTAATTCATTGAAATTAGTTTAATTTCGAAGGAATCGAAGTGTAGTTTAAAACGAAAGAAACGGAGATGAAAAACTCCAACTATTTTGAGAGTTATGATGGAAATAGTTAGACTCGCGCTTTGGTTTAGCAATTTACTGACCTACATCCGATTGATTGACCATAACTCTCTCAATTTAAATCTTAACTCATTGAAATTAGTTTCATTTCGAAGTAATCGAAGTGTAGTTTAAAACGAAAGAAACGGAGATGAAAAACTCCAAGTATTTTGAGAGTTATGATGGAAATAGTTAGAATCGCGCTTTGTTTAGCAATTTACTGACCTACCTCCGATTGATTAACCATAACTCTCTCAATTTAACTCTTAAGTCATTGAAATTAGTTTCATTTCGAAGGAATCGAAGTGTAGTTTAAAACGAAAGAAACGGAGATGAAAAACTCCAAGTATTTTGAGAGTTATGATGGAAATAGTTAGACTCGCGCTTTGGTTTAGCAATTTACTGACTTACCTCCGATTGATTGACCATAACTCTCTCAATTTAACTCGTAATTCATTTAAATTAGTTTGATTTCGAAGGAATCGAAGTGTAGTTTATAACGAAAGAAACGGAGATGAAAAACTCCAAGTATTTTGAGAGTTATGATGGAAATAGTTAGACTCACGCTTTGGTTTAGCAATTTACTGACCTCCCTCCGATTGATTGACCATAACTCACTCAATTTAACTCGTAATTCATTGAAATTAGTTTCATTTCGAAGGACTCGAAGTGTAGTTTAAAACGAAAGAAACGGAGATGAAAAACTCCAAGTATTTTGAGAGTTATGATGGAAATAGTTAGACTCGCGCTTTGGTTTAGCAATTTACTGACCTACCTCCGATTGATTGACCATAACTCACTCAATTTAACTCGTAATTCATTGAAATTAGTTTAATTTCGAAGGAATCGAAGTGTAGTTTAAAACGAAAGAAACGGAGATGAAAAACTCCAACTATTTTGAGAGTTATGATGGAAATAGTTAGACTCGCGCTTTGGTTTAGCAATTTACTGACCTACATCCGATTGATTGACCATAACTCTCTCAATTTAACTCTTAAGTCATTGAAATTAGTTTCATTTCGAAGGAATCGAAGTGTAGTTTAAAACGAAAGAAACGGAGATGAAAAACTCCAAGTATTTTGAGAGTTATGATGGAAATAGTTAGACTCGCGCTTTGGTTTAGCAATTTACTGACCTACCTCCGATTGATTGACCATAACTCTCTCAATTTAACTCGTAATTCATTTAAATTAGTTTCATTTCGAAGGAATCGAAGTGTAGTTTAAAACGAAAGAAACGGAGATGAAAAACTCCAGGTATTTTGAGAGTTATGATGGAAATAGTTAGACTCGCGCTTTGTTTAGCAATTTACTGACCTACCTCCGATTAATTGACCATAACTCTCTCAATTTAACTCTTAACTCATTGAAATTAGTTTCATTTCGAAGTAATCGAAGTGTAGTTTAAAACGAAAGAAACGGAGATGAAAAACTCCAAGTATTTTGAGAGTTATGATGGAAATAGTTAGACTCGCGCTTTAGTTTAGCAATTTACTGACCTACCTCCGATTGATTGACCATAACTCTCTAAATTTAACTCGTAATTCATTTAAATTAGTTTCATTTCGAAGGAATCGAAGTGTAGTTTAAAACGAAAGAAATGGAGATGAAAAACTCCAAGTATTTTGAGAGTTATGATGGAAATAGTTAGACTCGCGCTTTGGTTTAGCAATTTACTGACCTACCTCCGATTGATTAACCATAACTCTCTCAATTTAACTCTTAAGTCATTGAAATTAGTTTCATTTCGAAGGAATCGAAGTGTAGTTTAAAACGAAAGAAACGGAGATGAAAAACTCCAAGTATTTTGAGAGTTATGATGGAAATAGTTAGACTCGCGCTTTGGTTTAGCAATTTACTGACCTACCTCCGATTGATTGACCATAACTAACTCAATTTAACTCGTAATTCATTGAAATTAGTTTCATTTCGAAGGAATCGAAGTGTAGTTTAAAACGAAAGAAACGGAGATGAAAAACTCCAAGTATTTTGAGAGTTATGATAGAAATAGTTAGAATCGCGCTTTGTTTAGCAATTTACTGACCTACCTCCGATTAATTGACCATAACTCTCTCAATTTAACTCTTAACTCATTGAAATTAGTTTCATTTCGAAGTAATCGAAGTGTAGTTTAAAACGAAAGAAACGGAGATGAAAAACTCCAAGTATTTTGAGAGTTATGATGGAAATAGTTAGACTCGCGCTTTAGTTTAGCAATTTACTGACCTACCTCCGATTGATTGACCATAACTCTCTAAATTTAACTCGTAATTTATTTAAATTAGTTTCATTTCGAAGGAATCGAAGTGTAGTTTAAAACGAAAGAAACGGAGATGAAAAACTCCAAGTATTTTGAGAGTTATGATGGAAATAGTTAGACTCACGCTTTGGTTTAGCAATTTACTGACCTCCCTCCGATTGATTGACCATAACTCACTCAATTTAACTCGTAATTCATTGAAATTAGTTTCATTTCGAAGGACTCGAAGTGTAGTTTAAAACGAAAGAAACGGAGATGAAAAACTCCAAGTATTTTGAGAGTTATGATGGAAATAGTTAGACTCGCGCTTTGGTTTAGCAATTTACTGACCTACCTCCGATTGATTGACCATAACTCACTCAATTTAACTCGTAATTCATTGAAATTAGTTTAATTTCGAAGGAATCGAAGTGTAGTTTAAAACGAAAGAAACGGAGATGAAAAACTCCAACTATTTTGAGAGTTATGATGGAAATAGTTAGACTCGCGCTTTGGTTTAGCAATTTACTGACCTACATCCGATTGATTGACCATAACTCTCTCAATTTAACTCTTAAGTCATTCTAATTAGTTTCATTTCGAAGGAATCGAAGTGTAGTTTAAAACGAAAGAAACGGAGATGAAAAACTCCAAGTATTTTGAGAGTTATGATGGAAATAGTTAGACTCGCGCTTTGGTTTAGCAATTTACTGACCTACCTCCGATTGATTGACCATAACTCTCTCAATTTAACTCGTAATTCATTTAAATTAGTTTCATTTCGAAGGAATCGAAGTGTAGTTTAAAACGAAAGAAACGGAGATGAAAAACTCCAAGTATTTTGATAGTTATGATGGAAATAGTTAGACTCGCGCTTTGGTTTAGCAATTTACTGACCTACCTCCGCTTGATTGACCATAACTCTCTCAATTTAACTCTTAACTCTTTGAAATTAGTTTCATTTCGAAGGAATCGAAGTGTAGTTTAAAACAAAAGAAACGGAGATGAAAAACTCCAAGTATTTTGAGAGTTATGATGGACATAGTTAGACTCGCGCTTTGGTTTAGCAATTTACTGACCTACCTCCGATTGATTGACCATAACTCACTCAATTTAACTCGTAATTCATTGAAATTAGTTTCATTTCGAAGGAATCGAAGTGTAGTTTAAAACAAAAGAAACGGAGATTAAAAACTCCAAGTATTTTGAGAGTTATGATAGAAATAGTTAGAATCGCGCTTTGTTTAGCAATTTACTGACCTACCTCCGATTGATTGACCATAACTCACTCAATTTTACTTGTAATTGATTGAAATTAGTTTCATTTCGAAGGACTCGAAGTGTAGTTTAAAACGAAAGAAACGGAGATGAAAAACTCCAAGTATTTTGAGAGTTATGATGGAAATAGTTAGACTCGCGCTTTGGTTTAGCAATTTACTGACCTACCTCCGATTGATTGACCATAACTAACTCAATTTAACTCGTAATTCATTGAAATTAGTTTCATTTCGAAGGAATCGAAGTGTAGTTTAAAACGAAAGAAACGGAGATGAAAAACTCCAAGTATTTTGAGAGTTATGATAGAAATAGTTAGAATCGCGCTTTGTTTAGCAATTTACTGACCTACCTCCGATTGATTGACCATAACTCACTCAATTTTACTTGTAATTGATTGAAATTAGTTTCATTTCGAAGGAATCGAAGTGTAGTTTAAAATGAAAGAAACGGAGATGAAAAACTCCAAGTATTTTGAGAGTTATGATGGAAATAGTTAGACTCGCGCTTTGGTTTAGCAATTTACTGACCTACCTCCGATTGATTGACCATAACTCTCTCAATTTAACTCGTAATTCATTTAAATTAGTTTGATTTCGAAGGAATCGAAGTGTAGTTTAAAACGAAAGAAACGGAGATGAAAAACTCCAAGTATTTTGAGAGTTATGATGGAAATAGTTAGACTCGCGCTTTGGTTTAGCAATTTACTGACCTACCTCCGCTTGATTGACCATAACTCTCTCAATTTAACTCTTAACTCTTTGAAATTAGTTTCATTTCGAAGGAATCGAAGTGTAGTTTAAAACGAAAGAAACGGAGATGAAAAACTCCAAGTATTTTGAGAGTTATGATGGAAATAGTTAGACTCACGCTTTGGTTTAGCAATTTACTGACCTCCCTCCGATTGATTGACCATAACTCACTCAATTTAACTCGTAATTCATTGAAATTAGTTTCATTTCGAAGGAATCGAAGTGTAGTTTAAAACGAAAGAAACGGAGATGAAAAACTCCAAGTATTTTGAGAGTTATGATGGAAATAGTTAGACTCGTGCTTTGATTTAGCAATTTACTGACCTACCTCCGATTGATTGACCATAACTAACTCAATTTAACTCGTAATTCATTGAAATTAGTTTCATTTCGAAGGAATCGAAGTGTAGTTTAAAACGAAAGAAACGGAGATGAAAAACTCCAAGTATTTTGAGAGTTATGATAGAAATAGTTAGAATCGCGCTTTGTTTAGCAATTTACTGACCTACCTCCGATTAATTGACCATAACTCTCTCAATTTAACTTTTAACTCATTGAAATTAGTTTCATTTCGAAGTAATCGAAGTGTAGTTTAAAACGAAAGAAACGGAGATGAAAAACTCCAAGTATTTTGAGAGTTATGATGGAAATAGTTAGACTCGCGCTTTGGTTTAGCAATTTACTTACCTACCTCCGCTTGATTGACCATAACTCTCTCAATTTAACTCTTAACTCTTTGAAATTAGTTTCATTTCGAAGGAATCGAAGTGTAGTTTAAAACAAAAGAAACGGAGATGAAAAACTCCAAGTATTTTGAGAGTTATGATGGAAATAGTTAGACTCGCGCTTTGGTTTAGCAATTTACTGACCTACCTCCGATTGATTGACCATAACTCACTCAATTTAACTCGTAATTCATTGAAATTAGTTTCATTTCGAAGGAATCGAATTGTAGTTTAAAACGAAAGAAACGGAGATGAAAAACTCCAAGTATTTTGAGAGTTATGATAGAAATAGTTAGAATCGCGCTTTGTTTAGCAATTTACTGACCTACCTCCGATTAATTGACCATAACTCTCTCAATTTAACTCTTAACTCATTGAAATTAGTTTCATTTCGAAGTAATCGAAGTGTAGTTTAAAACGAAAGAAACGGAGATGAAAAACTCCAAGTATTTTGAGAGTTATGATGGAAATAGTTAGACTCGCGCTTTAGTTTAGCAATTTACTGACCTACCTCCGATTGATTGACCATAACTCTCTAAATTTAACTCGTAATTCATTTAAATTAGTTTCATTTCGAAGGAATCGAAGTGTAGTTTAAAACGAAAGAAACGGAGATGAAAAACTCCAAGTATTTTGAGAGTTATGATGGAAATAGTTAGACTCGCGCTTTGGTTTAGCAATTTACTGACCTACCTCCGATTGATTGACCATAACTCTCTCAATTTAACTCGTAATTCATTTAAATTAGTTTCATTTCGAAGGAATCGAAGTGTAGTTTAAAACGAAAGAAACGGAGATGAAATACTCCAAGTATTTTGAGAGTTATGATGGAAATAGTTAGACTCGCGCTTTGTTTTAGAAATTTACTGACCTACCTCCGATTGATTGACCATAACTCTCTCAATTTAACTCTTAATTCATTGAAATTAGTTTCATTTCGAAGGACTCGAAGTGTAGTTTAAAACGAAAGAAACGGAGATGAAAAACTCCAAGTATTTTGAGAGTTATGATGGAAATAGTTAGACTCGGGCTTTGGTTTAGCAATTTACTGACCTACCTCCGATTGATTGAACATAACTCACTCTATTTAACTCGTAATTCATTGAAATTAGTTTCATTTCGAAGGAATCGAAGTGTAGTTTAAAACGAAAGAAATGGAGATGAAAAACTCCAAGTATTTTGAGAGTTATGATGGAAATAGTTAGACTCGCGCTTTGGTTTAGCAATTTACTGACCTACCTCCGATTGATTGACCATAACTCTCTCAATTTAACTCTTAAGTCATTGAAATTAGTTTCATTTCGAAGGAATCGAAGTGTAGTTTAAAACGAAAGAAACGGAGATGAAAAACTCCAAGTATTTTGAGAGTTATGATGGAAATAGTTAGACTCGCGCTTTGGTTTAGCAATTTACTGACCTACCTCCGATTGATTGACCATAACTCTCTCAATTTAACTCGTAATTCATTTAAATTAGTTTGATTTCGAAGGAATCGAAGTGTAGTTTAAAACGAAAGAAACGGAGATGAAAAACTCCAAGTATTTTGAGAGTTATGATGGAAATAGTTAGACTCGCGCTTTGGTTTAGCAATTTACTGACCTACCTCCGATTGATTGACCATAACTCCCTCAATTTAACTCGTAATTCATTGAAATTAGTTTCATTTCGAAGGAATCGAAGTGTAGTTTAAAACGAAAGAAATGGAGATGAAAAACTCCAAGTATTTTCAGAGTTATGATGGAAATAGTTAGACTCGCGCTTTGGTTTAGCAATTTACTGACCTACCTCCGATTGATTAACCATAACTCTCTCAATTTAACTCTTAAGTCATTGAAATTAGTTTCATTTCGAAGGAATCGAAGTGTAGTTTAAAACGAAAGAAACGGAGATGAAAAACTCCAAGTATTTTGAGAGTTATGATGGAAATAGTTAGACTCGCGCTTTGGTTTAGCAATTTACTGACCTACCTCCGATTGATTGACCATAACTCTCTCAATTTAACTCGTAATTCATTTAAATTAGTTTGATTTCGAAGGAATCGAAGTGTAGTTTAAAACGAAAGAAACGGAGATGAAAAACTCTAAGTATTTTGAGAGTTATGATGGAAATAGTTAGACTCACGCTTTGGTTTAGCAATTTACTGACCTCCCTCCGATTGATTGACCATAACTCACTCAATTTAACTCGTAATTCATTGAAATTAGTTTCATTTCGAAGGAATCGAAGTGTAGTTTAAAACGAAAGAAACGGAGATGAAAAACTCCAAGTATTTTGAGAGTTATGATGGAAATAGTTAGACTCGCGCTTTGGTTTAGCAATTTACTGACCTACCTCCGCTTGATTGACCATAAGTCTCTCAATTTAACTCTTAACTCTTTGAAATTAGTTTCATTTCGAAGGAATCGAAGTGTAGTTTAAAACGAAAGAAACGGAGATGAAAAACTCCAAGTATTTTGAGAGTTATGATGGAAATAGTTAGACTCACGCTTTGGTTTAGCAATTTACTGACCTCCCTCCGATTGATTGACCATAACTCACTCAATTTAACTCGTAATTCATTGAAATTAGTTTTATTTCGAAGGAATCGAAGTGTAGTTTAAAACGAAAGAAACGGAGATGAAAAACTCCAAGTATTTTGAGAGTTATGATGGAAATAGTTAGACTCGGGCTTTGGTTTAGCAATTTACTGACCTACCTCCGATTGATTGACCATAACTAACTCAATTTAACTCGTAATTCATTGAAATTAGTTTCATTTCGAAGGAATCGAAGTGTAGTTTAAAACGAAAGAAACGGAGATGAAAAACTCCAAGTATTTTGAGAGTTATGATAGAAATAGTTAGAATCGCGCTTTGTTTAGCAATTTACTGACCTACCTCCGATTAATTGACCATAACTCTCTCAATTTAACTCTTAACTCATTGAAATTAGTTTCATTTCGAAGTAATCGAAGTGTAGTTTAAAACGAAAGAAACGGAGATGAAAAACTCCAAGTATTTTGAGAGTTATGATGGAAATAGTTAGACTCGCGCTTTAGTTTAGCAATTTACTGACCTACCTCCGATTGATTGACCATAACTCTCTAAATTTAACTCGTAATTCATTTAAATTAGTTTCATTTCGAAGGAATCGAAGTGTAGTTTAAAACGAAAGAAACGGAGATGAAAAACTCCAAGTATTTTGAGAGTTATGATGGAAATAGTTAGACTCGTGCTTTGGTTTAGCAATTTACTGACCTACCTCCGATTGATTGACCATAACTCTCTCAATTTAACTCGTAATTCGTTTAAATTAGTTTGATTTCGAAGGAATCGAAGTGTAGTTTAAAACGAAAGAAACGGAGATGAAAAACTCCAAGTATTTTGAGAGTTATGATGGAAATAGTTAGACTCACGCTTTGGTTTAGCAATTTACTGACCTCCCTCCGATTTATTGACCATAACTCACTCAATTTAACTCGTAATTCATTGAAATTAGTTTCATTTCGAAGGACTCGAAGTGTAGTTTAAAACGAAAGAAACGGAGATGAAAAACTCCAAGTATTTTAAGAGTTATGATGGAAATAGTTAGACTCGCGCTTTGGTTTAGCAATTTACTGACCTACCTCCGATTGATTGACCATAACTCACTCAATTTAACTCGTAATTCATTGAAATTAGTTTAATTTCGAAGGAATCGAAGTGTAGTTTAAAACGAAAGAAACGGAGATGAAAAACTCCAACTATTTTGAGAGTTATGATGGAAATAGTTAGACTCGCGCTTTGGTTTAGCAATTTACTGACCTACATCCGATTGATTGACCATAACTCTCTCAATTTAAATCTTAACTCATTGAAATTAGTTTCATTTCGAAGTAATCGAAGTGTAGTTTAAAACGAAAGAAACGGAGATGAAAAACTCCAAGTATTTTGAGAGTTATGATGGAAATAGTTAGAATCGCGCTTTGTTTAGCAATTTACTGACCTACCTCCGATTGATTAACCATAACTCTCTCAATTTAACTCTTAAGTCATTGAAATTAGTTTCATTTCGAAGGAATCGAAGTGTAGTTTAAAACGAAAGAAACGGAGATGAAAAACTCCAAGTATTTTGAGAGTTATGATGGAAATAGTTAGACTCGCGCTTTGGTTTAGCAATTTACTGACTTACCTCCGATTGATTGACCATAACTCTCTCAATTTAACTCGTAATTCATTTAAATTAGTTTGATTTCGAAGGAATCGAAGTGTAGTTTAAAACGAAAGAAACGGAGATGAAAAACTCCAAGTATTTTGAGAGTTATGATGGAAATAGTTAGACTCACGCTTTGGTTTAGCAATTTACTGACCTCCCTCCGATTGATTGACCATAACTCACTCAATTTAACTCGTAATTCATTGAAATTAGTTTCATTTCGAAGGACTCGAAGTGTAGTTTAAAACGAAAGAAACGGAGATGAAAAACTCCAAGTATTTTGAGAGTTATGATGGAAATAGTTAGACTCGCGCTTTGGTTTAGCAATTTACTGACCTACCTCCGATTGATTGACCATAACTCACTCAATTTAACTCGTAATTCATTGAAATTAGTTTAATTTCGAAGGAATCGAAGTGTAGTTTAAAACGAAAGAAACGGAGATGAAAAACTCCAACTATTTTGAGAGTTATGATGGAAATAGTTAGACTCGCGCTTTGGTTTAGCAATTTACTGACCTACATCCGATTGATTGACCATAACTCTCTCAATTTAACTCTTAAGTCATTGAAATTAGTTTCATTTCGAAGGAATCGAAGTGTAGTTTAAAACGAAAGAAACGGAGATGAAAAACTCCAAGTATTTTGAGAGTTATGATGGAAATAGTTAGACTCGCGCTTTGGTTTAGCAATTTACTGACCTACCTCCGATTGATTGACCATAACTCTCTCAATTTAACTCGTAATTCATTTAAATTAGTTTCATTTCGAAGGAATCGAAGTGTAGTTTAAAACGAAAGAAACGGAGATGAAATACTCCAAGTATTTTGAGAGTTATGATGGAAATAGTTAGACTCGCGCTTTGTTTAGCAATTTACTGACCTACCTCCGATTAATTGACCATAACTCTCTCAATTTAACTCTTAACTCATTGAAATTAGTTTCATTTCGAAGTAATCGAAGTGTAGTTTAAAACGAAAGAAACGGAGATGAAAAACTCCAAGTATTTTGAGAGTTATGATGGAAATAGTTAGACTCGCGCTTTAGTTTAGTAATTTACTGACCTACCTCCGATTGATTGACCATAACTTTCTAAATTTAACTCGTAATTCATTTAAATTAGTTTCATTTCGAAGGAATCGAAGTGTAGTTTAAAACGAAAGAAATGGAGATGAAAAACTCCAAGTATTTTGAGAGTTATGATGGAAATAGTTAGACTCGCGCTTTGGTTTAGCAATTTACTGACCTACCTCCGATTGATTAACCATAACTCTCTCAATTTAACTCTTAAGTCATTGAAATTAGTTTCATTTCGAAGGAATCGAAGTGTAGTTTAAAACGAAAGAAACGGAGATGAAAAACTCCAAGTATTTTGAGAGTTATGATGGAAATAGTTAGACTCGCGCTTTGGTTTAGCAATTTACTGACCTACCTCCGATTGATTGACCATAACTAACTCAATTTAACTCGTAATTCATTGAAATTAGTTTCATTTCGAAGGAATCGAAGTGTAGTTTAAAACGAAAGAAACGGAGATGAAAAACTCCAAGTATTTTGAGAGTTATGATAGAAATAGTTAGAATCGCGCTTTGTTTAGCAATTTACTGACCTACCTCCGATTAATTGACCATAACTCTCTCAATTTAACTCTTAACTCATTGAAATTAGTTTCATTTCGAAGTAATCCAAGTGTAGTTTAAAACGAAAGAAACGGAGATGAAAAACTCCAAGTATTTTGAGAGTTATGATGGAAATAGTTAGACTCGCGCTTTAGTTTAGCAATTTACTGACCTACCTCCGATTGATTGACCATAACTCTCTAAATTTAACTCGTAATTCATTTAAATTAGTTTCATTTCGAAGGAATCGAAGTGTAGTTTAAAACGAAAGAAACGGAGATGAAAAACTCCAAGTATTTTGAGAGTTATGATGGAAATAGTTAGACTCGTGCTTTGGTTTAGCAATTTACTGACCTACCTCCGATTGATTGACCATAACTCTCTCAATTTAACTCGTAATTCATTTAAATTAGTTTGATTTCGAAGGAATCGAAGTGTAGTTTAAAACGAAAGAAACGGAGATGAAAAACTCCAAGTATTTTGAGAGTTATGATGGAAATAGTTAGACTCACGCTTTGGTTTAGCAATTTACTGACCTCCCTCCGATTGATTGACCATAACTCACTCAATTTAACTCGTAATTCATTGAAATTAGTTTCATTTCGAAGGACTCGAAGTGTAGTTTAAAACGAAAGAAACGGAGATGAAAAACTCCAAGTATTTTAAGAGTTATGATGGAAATAGTTAGACTCGCGCTTTGGTTTAGCAATTTACTGACCTACCTCCGATTGATTGACCATAACTCACTCAATTTAAATCGTAATTCATTGAAATTAGTTTAATTTCGAAGGAATCGAAGTGTAGTTTAAAACGAAAGAAACGGAGATGAAAAACTCCAACTATTTTGAGAGTTATGATGGAAATAGTTAGACTCGCGCTTTGGTTTAGCAATTTACTGACCTACATCCGATTGATTGACCATAACTCTCTCAATTTAAATCTTAACTCATTGAAATTAGTTTCATTTCGAAGTAATCGAAGTGTAGTTTAAAACGAAAGAAACGGAGATGAAAAACTCCAAGTATTTTGAGAGTTATGATGGAAATAGTTAGAATCGCGCTTTGTTTAGCAATTTACTGACCTACCTCCGATTGATTAACCATAACTCTCTAAATTTAACTCTTAAGTCATTGAAATTAGTTTCATTTCGAAGGAATCGAAGTGTAGTTTAAAATGAAAGAAACGGAGATGAAAAACTCCAAGTATTTTGAGAGTTATGATGGAAATAGTTAGACTCGCGCTTTGGTTTAGCAATTTACTGACCTACCTCCGATTGATTGACCATAACTCTCTCAATTTAACTCGTAATTCATTTAAATTAGTTTGATTTCGAAGGAATCGAAGTGTAGTTTAAAACGAAAGAAACGGAGATGAAAAACTCCAAGTATTTTGAGAGTTATGATGGAAATAGTTAGACTCACGCTTTGGTTTAGCAATTTACTGACTTACCTCCGATTGATTGACCATAACTCTCTCAATTTAACTCGTAATTCATTTAAATTAGTTTGATTTCGAAGGAATCGAAGTGTAGTTTAAAACGAAAGAAACGGAGATGAAAAACTCCAAGTATTTTGAGAGTTATGATGGAAATAGTTAGACTCCCGCTTTGGTTTAGCAATTTACTGACCTCCCTCCGATTGATTGACCATAACTCACTCAATTTAACTCGTAATTCATTGAAATTAGTTTCATTTCGAAGGACTCGAAGTGTAGTTTAAAACGAAAGAAACGGAGATGAAAAACTCCAAGTATTTTGAGAGTTATGATGGAAATAGTTAGACTCGCGCTTTGGTTTAGCAATTTACTGACATACCTCCGATTGATTGACCATAACTCACTCAATTTAACTCGTAATTCATTGAAATTAGTTTCATTTCGAAGGAATCGAAGTGTAGTTTAAAACAAAAGAAACGGAGATTAAAAACTCCAAGTATTTTGAGAGTTATGATAGAAATAGTTAGAATCGCGCTTTGTTTAGCAATTTACTGACCTACCTCCGATTGATTGACCATAACTCACTCAATTTTACTTGTAATTGATTGAAATTAGTTTCATTTCGAAGGACTCGAAGTGTAGTTTAAAACGAAAGAAACGGAGATGAAAAACTCCAAGTATTTTGAGAGTTATGATGGAAATAGTTAGACTCGCGCTTTGGTTTAGCAATTTACTGACCTACCTCCGATTGATTGACCATAACTAACTCAATTTAACTCGTAATTCATTGAAATTAGTTTCATTTCGAAGGAATCGAAGTGTAGTTTAAAACGAAAGAAACGGAGATGAAAAACTCCAAGTATTTTGAGAGTTATGATAGAAATAGTTAGAATCGCGCTTTGTTTAGCAATTTACTGACCTACCTCCGATTGATTGACCATAACTCACTCAATTTTACTTGTAATTGATTGAAATTAGTTTCATTTCGAAGGAATCGAAGTGTAGTTTAAAATGAAAGAAACGGAGATGAAAAACTCCAAGTATTTTGAGAGTTATGATGGAAATAGTTAGACTCGCGCTTTGGTTTAGCAATTTACTGACCTACCTCCGATTGATTGACCATAACTCTCTCAATTTAACTCGTAATTCATTTAAATTAGTTTGATTTCGAAGGAATCGAAGTGTAGTTTAAAACGAAAGAAACGGAGATGAAAAACTCCAAGTATTTTGAGAGTTATGATGGAAATAGTTAGACTCGCGCTTTGGTTTAGCAATTTACTGACCTACCTCCGCTTGATTGACCATAACTCTCTCAATTTAACTCTTAACTCTTTGAAATTAGTTTCATTTCGAAGGAATCGAAGTGTAGTTTAAAACGAAAGAAACGGAGATGAAAAACTCCAAGTATTTTGAGAGTTATGATGGAAATAGTTAGACTCACGCTTTGGTTTAGCAATTTACTGACCTCCCTCCGATTGATTGACCA
This sequence comes from Tasmannia lanceolata, assembly GCF_043159265.1. Lineage (NCBI taxonomy): Eukaryota > Viridiplantae > Streptophyta > Magnoliopsida > Canellales > Winteraceae > Tasmannia > Tasmannia lanceolata. The sequence continues at coordinate 7,190,051 of NW_027518721.1, forward strand.
TAACTCACTCAATTTAACTCGTAATTCATTGAAATTAGTTTCATTTCGAAGGAATCGAAGTGTAGTTTAAAACGAAAGAAACGGAGATGAAAAACTCCAAGTATTTTGAGAGTTATGATGGAAATAGTTAGACTCGGGCTTTGATTTAGCAATTTACTGACCTACCTCCGATTGATTGACCATAACTAACTCAATTTAACTCGTAATTCATTGAAATTAGTTTCATTTCGAAGGAATCGAAGTGTAGTTTAAAACGAAAGAAACGGAGATGAAAAACTCCAAGTATTTTGAGAGTTATGATAGAAATAGTTAGAATCGCGCTTTGTTTAGCAATTTACTGACCTACCTCCGATTAATTGACCATAACTCTCTCAATTTAACTTTTAACTCATTGAAATTAGTTTCATTTCGAAGTAATCGAAGTGTAGTTTAAAACGAAAGAAACGGAGATGAAAAACTCCAAGTATTTTGAGAGTTATGATGGAAATAGTTAGACTCGCGCTTTGGTTTAGCAATTTACTTACCTACCTCCGCTTGATTGACCATAACTCTCTCAATTTAACTCTTAACTCTTTGAAATTAGTTTCATTTCGAAGGAATCGAAGTGTAGTTTAAAACAAAAGAAACGGAGATGAAAAACTCCAAGTATTTTGAGAGTTATGATGGAAATAGTTAGACTCGCGCTTTGGTTTAGCAATTTACTGACCTACCTCCGATTGATTGACCATAACTCACTCAATTTAACTCGTAATTCATTGAAATTAGTTTCATTTCGAAGGAATCGAATTGTAGTTTAAAACGAAAGAAACGGAGATGAAAAACTCCAAGTATTTTGAGAGTTATGATAGAAATAGTTAGAATCGCGCTTTGTTTAGCAATTTACTGACCTACCTCCGATTAATTGACCATAACTCTCTCAATTTAACTCTTAACTCATTGAAATTAGTTTCATTTCGAAGTAATCGAAGTGTAGTTTAAAACGAAAGAAACGGAGATGAAAAACTCCAAGTATTTTGAGAGTTATGATGGAAATAGTTAGACTCGCGCTTTAGTTTAGCAATTTACTGACCTACCTCCGATTGATTGACCATAACTCTCTAAATTTAACTCGTAATTCATTTAAATTAGTTTCATTTCGAAGGAATCGAAGTGTAGTTTAAAACGAAAGAAACGGAGATGAAAAACTCCAAGTATTTTGAGAGTTATGATGGAAATAGTTAGACTCGCGCTTTGGTTTAGCAATTTACTGACCTACCTCCGATTGATTGACCATAACTCTCTCAATTTAACTCGTAATTCATTTAAATTAGTTTCATTTCGAAGGAATCGAAGTGTAGTTTAAAACGAAAGAAACGAAGATGAAATACTCCAAGTATTTTGAGAGTTATGATGGAAATAGTTAGACTCGCGCTTTGTTTTAGAAATTTACTGACCTACCTCCGATTGATTGACCATAACTCTCTCAATTTAACTCTTAATTCATTGAAATTAGTTTCATTTCGAAGGACTCGAAGTGTAGTTTAAAACGAAAGAAACGGAGATGAAAAACTCCAAGTATTTTGAGAGTTATGATGGAAATAGTTAGACTCGGGCTTTGGTTTAGCAATTTACTGACCTACCTCCGATTGATTGAACATAACTCACTCTATTTAACTCGTAATTCATTGAAATTAGTTTCATTTCGAAGGAATCGAAGTGTAGTTTAAAACGAAAGAAATGGAGATGAAAAACTCCAAGTATTTTGAGAGTTATGATGGAAATAGTTAGACTCGCGCTTTGGTTTAGCAATTTACTGACCTACCTCCGATTGATTGACCATAACTCTCTCAATTTAACTCTTAAGTCATTGAAATTAGTTTCATTTCGAAGGAATCGAAGTGTAGTTTAAAACGAAAGAAACGGAGATGAAAAACTCCAAGTATTTTGAGAGTTATGATGGAAATAGTTAGACTCGCGCTTTGGTTTAGCAATTTACTGACCTACCTCCGATTGATTGACCATAACTCTCTCAATTTAACTCGTAATTCATTTAAATTAGTTTGATTTCGAAGGAATCGAAGTGTAGTTTAAAACGAAAGAAACGGAGATGAAAAACTCCAAGTATTTTGAGAGTTATGATGGAAATAGTTAGACTCGCGCTTTGGTTTAGCAATTTACTGACCTACCTCCGATTGATTGACCATAACTCCCTCAATTTAACTCGTAATTCATTGAAATTAGTTTCATTTCGAAGGAATCGAAGTGTAGTTTAAAACGAAAGAAATGGAGATGAAAAACTCCAAGTATTTTCAGAGTTATGATGGAAATAGTTAGACTCGCGCTTTGGTTTAGCAATTTACTGACCTACCTCCGATTGATTAACCATAACTCTCTCAATTTAACTCTTAAGTCATTGAAATTAGTTTCATTTCGAAGGAATCGAAGTGTAGTTTAAAACGAAAGAAACGGAGATGAAAAACTCCAAGTATTTTGAGAGTTATGATGGAAATAGTTAGACTCGCGCTTTGGTTTAGCAATTTACTGACCTACCTCCGATTGATTGACCATAACTCTCTCAATTTAACTCGTAATTCATTTAAATTAGTTTGATTTCGAAGGAATCGAAGTGTAGTTTAAAACGAAAGAAACGGAGATGAAAAACTCTAAGTATTTTGAGAGTTATGATGGAAATAGTTAGACTCACGCTTTGGTTTAGCAATTTACTGACCTCCCTCCGATTGATTGACCATAACTCACTCAATTTAACTCGTAATTCATTGAAATTAGTTTCATTTCGAAGGAATCGAAGTGTAGTTTAAAACGAAAGAAACGGAGATGAAAAACTCCAAGTATTTTGAGAGTTATGATGGAAATAGTTAGACTCGCGCTTTGGTTTAGCAATTTACTGACCTACCTCCGCTTGATTGACCATAAGTCTCTCAATTTAACTCTTAACTCTTTGAAATTAGTTTCATTTCGAAGGAATCGAAGTGTAGTTTAAAACGAAAGAAACGGAGATGAAAAACTCCAAGTATTTTGAGAGTTATGATGGAAATAGTTAGACTCACGCTTTGGTTTAGCAATTTACTGACCTCCCTCCGATTGATTGACCATAACTCACTCAATTTAACTCGTAATTCATTGAAATTAGTTTCATTTCGAAGGAATCGAAGTGTAGTTTAAAACGAAAGAAACGGAGATGAAAAACTCCAACTATTTTGAGAGTTATGATGGAAATAGTTAGACTCGCGCTTTGGTTTAGCAATTTACTGACCTACATCCGATTGATTGACCATAACTCTCTCAATTTAACTCTTAAGTCATTGAAATTAGTTTCATTTCGAAGGAATCGAAGTGTAGTTTAAAACGAAAGAAACGGAGATGAAAAACTCCAAGTATTTTGAGAGTTATGATGGAAATAGTTAGACTCGCGCTTTGGTTTAGCAATTTACTGACCTACCTCCGATTGATTGACCATAACTCTCTCAATTTAACTCGTAATTCATTTAAATTAGTTTCATTTCGAAGGAATCGAAGTGTAGTTTAAAACGAAAGAAACGGAGATGAAATACTCCAAGTATTTTGAGAGTTATGATGGAAATAGTTAGACTCGCGCTTTGTTTAGCAATTTACTGACCTACCTCCGATTAATTGACCATAACTCTCTCAATTTAACTCTTAACTCATTGAAATTAGTTTCATTTCGAAGTAATCGAAGTGTAGTTTAAAACGAAAGAAACGGAGATGAAAAACTCCAAGTATTTTGAGAGTTATGATGGAAATAGTTAGACTCGCGCTTTAGTTTAGTAATTTACTGACCTACCTCCGATTGATTGACCATAACTTTCTAAATTTAACTCGTAATTCATTTAAATTAGTTTCATTTCGAAGGAATCGAAGTGTAGTTTAAAACGAAAGAAATGGAGATGAAAAACTCCAAGTATTTTGAGAGTTATGATGGAAATAGTTAGACTCGCGCTTTGGTTTAGCAATTTACTGACCTACCTCCGATTGATTAACCATAACTCTCTCAATTTAACTCTTAAGTCATTGAAATTAGTTTCATTTCGAAGGAATCGAAGTGTAGTTTAAAACGAAAGAAACGGAGATGAAAAACTCCAAGTATTTTGAGAGTTATGATGGAAATAGTTAGACTCGCGCTTTGGTTTAGCAATTTACTGACCTACCTCCGATTGATTGACCATAACTAACTCAATTTAACTCGTAATTCATTGAAATTAGTTTCATTTCGAAGGAATCGAAGTGTAGTTTAAAACGAAAGAAACGGAGATGAAAAACTCCAAGTATTTTGAGAGTTATGATAGAAATAGTTAGAATCGCGCTTTGTTTAGCAATTTACTGACCTACCTCCGATTAATTGACCATAACTCTCTCAATTTAACTCTTAACTCATTGAAATTAGTTTCATTTCGAAGTAATCCAAGTGTAGTTTAAAACGAAAGAAACGGAGATGAAAAACTCCAAGTATTTTGAGAGTTATGATGGAAATAGTTAGACTCGCGCTTTAGTTTAGCAATTTACTGACCTACCTCCGATTGATTGACCATAACTCTCTAAATTTAACTCGTAATTCATTTAAATTAGTTTCATTTCGAAGGAATCGAAGTGTAGTTTAAAACGAAAGAAACGGAGATGAAAAACTCCAAGTATTTTGAGAGTTATGATGGAAATAGTTAGACTCGTGCTTTGGTTTAGCAATTTACTGACCTACCTCCGATTGATTGACCATAACTCTCTCAATTTAACTCGTAATTCATTTAAATTAGTTTGATTTCGAAGGAATCGAAGTGTAGTTTAAAACGAAAGAAACGGAGATGAAAAACTCCAAGTATTTTGAGAGTTATGATGGAAATAGTTAGACTCACGCTTTGGTTTAGCAATTTACTGACCTCCCTCCGATTGATTGACCATAACTCACTCAATTTAACTCGTAATTCATTGAAATTAGTTTCATTTCGAAGGACTCGAAGTGTAGTTTAAAACGAAAGAAACGGAGATGAAAAACTCCAAGTATTTTAAGAGTTATGATGGAAATAGTTAGACTCGCGCTTTGGTTTAGCAATTTACTGACCTACCTCCGATTGATTGACCATAACTCACTCAATTTAAATCGTAATTCATTGAAATTAGTTTAATTTCGAAGGAATCGAAGTGTAGTTTAAAACGAAAGAAACGGAGATGAAAAACTCCAACTATTTTGAGAGTTATGATGGAAATAGTTAGACTCGCGCTTTGGTTTAGCAATTTACTGACCTACATCCGATTGATTGACCATAACTCTCTCAATTTAAATCTTAACTCATTGAAATTAGTTTCATTTCGAAGTAATCGAAGTGTAGTTTAAAACGAAAGAAACGGAGATGAAAAACTCCAAGTATTTTGAGAGTTATGATGGAAATAGTTAGAATCGCGCTTTGTTTAGCAATTTACTGACCTACCTCCGATTGATTAACCATAACTCTCTAAATTTAACTCTTAAGTCATTGAAATTAGTTTCATTTCGAAGGAATCGAAGTGTAGTTTAAAATGAAAGAAACGGAGATGAAAAACTCCAAGTATTTTGAGAGTTATGATGGAAATAGTTAGACTCGCGCTTTGGTTTAGCAATTTACTGACCTACCTCCGATTGATTGACCATAACTCTCTCAATTTAACTCGTAATTCATTTAAATTAGTTTGATTTCGAAGGAATCGAAGTGTAGTTTAAAACGAAAGAAACGGAGATGAAAAACTCCAAGTATTTTGAGAGTTATGATGGAAATAGTTAGACTCACGCTTTGGTTTAGCAATTTACTGACTTACCTCCGATTGATTGACCATAACTCTCTCAATTTAACTCGTAATTCATTTAAATTAGTTTGATTTCGAAGGAATCGAAGTGTAGTTTAAAACGAAAGAAACGGAGATGAAAAACTCCAAGTATTTTGAGAGTTATGATGGAAATAGTTAGACTCCCGCTTTGGTTTAGCAATTTACTGACCTCCCTCCGATTGATTGACCATAACTCACTCAATTTAACTCGTAATTCATTGAAATTAGTTTCATTTCGAAGGACTCGAAGTGTAGTTTAAAACGAAAGAAACGGAGATGAAAAACTCCAAGTATTTTGAGAGTTATGATGGAAATAGTTAGACTCGCGCTTTGGTTTAGCAATTTACTGACATACCTCCGATTGATTGACCATAACTCACTCAATTTAACTCGTAATTCATTGAAATTAGTTTCATTTCGAAGGAATCGAAGTGTAGTTTAAAACAAAAGAAACGGAGATTAAAAACTCCAAGTATTTTGAGAGTTATGATAGAAATAGTTAGAATCGCGCTTTGTTTAGCAATTTACTGACCTACCTCCGATTGATTGACCATAACTCACTCAATTTTACTTGTAATTGATTGAAATTAGTTTCATTTCGAAGGACTCGAAGTGTAGTTTAAAACGAAAGAAACGGAGATGAAAAACTCCAAGTATTTTGAGAGTTATGATGGAAATAGTTAGACTCGCGCTTTGGTTTAGCAATTTACTGACCTACCTCCGATTGATTGACCATAACTAACTCAATTTAACTCGTAATTCATTGAAATTAGTTTCATTTCGAAGGAATCGAAGTGTAGTTTAAAACGAAAGAAACGGAGATGAAAAACTCCAAGTATTTTGAGAGTTATGATAGAAATAGTTAGAATCGCGCTTTGTTTAGCAATTTACTGACCTACCTCCGATTGATTGACCATAACTCACTCAATTTTACTTGTAATTGATTGAAATTAGTTTCATTTCGAAGGAATCGAAGTGTAGTTTAAAATGAAAGAAACGGAGATGAAAAACTCCAAGTATTTTGAGAGTTATGATGGAAATAGTTAGACTCGCGCTTTGGTTTAGCAATTTACTGACCTACCTCCGATTGATTGACCATAACTCTCTCAATTTAACTCGTAATTCATTTAAATTAGTTTGATTTCGAAGGAATCGAAGTGTAGTTTAAAACGAAAGAAACGGAGATGAAAAACTCCAAGTATTTTGAGAGTTATGATGGAAATAGTTAGACTCGCGCTTTGGTTTAGCAATTTACTGACCTACCTCCGCTTGATTGACCATAACTCTCTCAATTTAACTCTTAACTCTTTGAAATTAGTTTCATTTCGAAGGAATCGAAGTGTAGTTTAAAACGAAAGAAACGGAGATGAAAAACTCCAAGTATTTTGAGAGTTATGATGGAAATAGTTAGACTCACGCTTTGGTTTAGCAATTTACTGACCTCCCTCCGATTGATTGACCATAACTCACTCAATTTAACTCGTAATTCATTGAAATTAGTTTCATTTCGAAGGAATCGAAGTGTAGTTTAAAACGAAAGAAACGGAGATGAAAAACTCCAAGTATTTTGAGAGTTATGATGGAAATAGTTAGACTCGGGCTTTGATTTAGCAATTTACTGACCTACCTCCGATTGATTGACCATAACTAACTCAATTTAACTCGTAATTCATTGAAATTAGTTTCATTTCGAAGGAATCGAAGTGTAGTTTAAAACGAAAGAAACGGAGATGAAAAACTCCAAGTATTTTGAGAGTTATGATAGAAATAGTTAGAATCGCGCTTTGTTTAGCAATTTACTGACCTACCTCCGATTAATTGACCATAACTCTCTCAATTTAACTTTTAACTCATTGAAATTAGTTTCATTTCGAAGTAATCGAAGTGTAGTTTAAAACGAAAGAAACGGAGATGAAAAACTCCAAGTATTTTGAGAGTTATGATGGAAATAGTTAGACTCGCGCTTTGGTTTAGCAATTTACTTACCTACCTCCGCTTGATTGACCATAACTCTCTCAATTTAACTCTTAACTCTTTGAAATTAGTTTCATTTCGAAGGAATCGAAGTGTAGTTTAAAACAAAAGAAACGGAGATGAAAAACTCCAAGTATTTTGAGAGTTATGATGGAAATAGTTAGACTCGCGCTTTGGTTTAGCAATTTACTGACCTACCTCCGATTGATTGACCATAACTCACTCAATTTAACTCGTAATTCATTGAAATTAGTTTCATTTCGAAGGAATCGAATTGTAGTTTAAAACGAAAGAAACGGAGATGAAAAACTCCAAGTATTTTGAGAGTTATGATAGAAATAGTTAGAATCGCGCTTTGTTTAGCAATTTACTGACCTACCTCCGATTAATTGACCATAACTCTCTCAATTTAACTCTTAACTCATTGAAATTAGTTTCATTTCGAAGTAATCGAAGTGTAGTTTAAAACGAAAGAAACGGAGATGAAAAACTCCAAGTATTTTGAGAGTTATGATGGAAATAGTTAGACTCGCGCTTTAGTTTAGCAATTTACTGACCTACCTCCGATTGATTGACCATAACTCTCTAAATTTAACTCGTAATTCATTTAAATTAGTTTCATTTCGAAGGAATCGAAGTGTAGTTTAAAACGAAAGAAACGGAGATGAAAAACTCCAAGTATTTTGAGAGTTATGATGGAAATAGTTAGACTCGCGCTTTGGTTTAGCAATTTACTGACCTACCTCCGATTGATTGACCATAACTCTCTCAATTTAACTCGTAATTCATTTAAATTAGTTTCATTTCGAAGGAATCGAAGTGTAGTTTAAAACGAAAGAAACGAAGATGAAATACTCCAAGTATTTTGAGAGTTATGATGGAAATAGTTAGACTCGCGCTTTGTTTTAGAAATTTACTGACCTACCTCCGATTGATTGACCATAACTCTCTCAATTTAACTCTTAATTCATTGAAATTAGTTTCATTTCGAAGGACTCGAAGTGTAGTTTAAAACGAAAGAAACGGAGATGAAAAACTCCAAGTATTTTGAGAGTTATGATGGAAATAGTTAGACTCGGGCTTTGGTTTAGCAATTTACTGACCTACCTCCGATTGATTGAACATAACTCACTCTATTTAACTCGTAATTCATTGAAATTAGTTTCATTTCGAAGGAATCGAAGTGTAGTTTAAAACGAAAGAAATGGAGATGAAAAACTCCAAGTATTTTGAGAGTTATGATGGAAATAGTTAGACTCGCGCTTTGGTTTAGCAATTTACTGACCTACCTCCGATTGATTGACCATAACTCTCTCAATTTAACTCTTAAGTCATTGAAATTAGTTTCATTTCGAAGGAATCGAAGTGTAGTTTAAAACGAAAGAAACGGAGATGAAAAACTCCAAGTATTTTGAGAGTTATGATGGAAATAGTTAGACTCGCGCTTTGGTTTAGCAATTTACTGACCTACCTCCGATTGATTGACCATAACTCTCTCAATTTAACTCGTAATTCATTTAAATTAGTTTGATTTCGAAGGAATCGAAGTGTAGTTTAAAACGAAAGAAACGGAGATGAAAAACTCCAAGTATTTTGAGAGTTATGATGGAAATAGTTAGACTCGCGCTTTGGTTTAGCAATTTACTGACCTACCTCCGATTGATTGACCATAACTCCCTCAATTTAACTCGTAATTCATTGAAATTAGTTTCATTTCGAAGGAATCGAAGTGTAGTTTAAAACGAAAGAAATGGAGATGAAAAACTCCAAGTATTTTCAGAGTTATGATGGAAATAGTTAGACTCGCGCTTTGGTTTAGCAATTTACTGACCTACCTCCGATTGATTAACCATAACTCTCTCAATTTAACTCTTAAGTCATTGAAATTAGTTTCATTTCGAAGGAATCGAAGTGTAGTTTAAAACGAAAGAAACGGAGATGAAAAACTCCAAGTATTTTGAGAGTTATGATGGAAATAGTTAGACTCGCGCTTTGGTTTAGCAATTTACTGACCTACCTCCGATTGATTGACCATAACTCTCTCAATTTAACTCGTAATTCATTTAAATTAGTTTGATTTCGAAGGAATCGAAGTGTAGTTTAAAACGAAAGAAACGGAGATGAAAAACTCTAAGTATTTTGAGAGTTATGATGGAAATAGTTAGACTCACGCTTTGGTTTAGCAATTTACTGACCTCCCTCCGATTGATTGACCATAACTCACTCAATTTAACTCGTAATTCATTGAAATTAGTTTCATTTCGAAGGAATCGAAGTGTAGTTTAAAACGAAAGAAACGGAGATGAAAAACTCCAAGTATTTTGAGAGTTATGATGGAAATAGTTAGACTCGCGCTTTGGTTTAGCAATTTACTGACCTACCTCCGCTTGATTGACCATAAGTCTCTCAATTTAACTCTTAACTCTTTGAAATTAGTTTCATTTCGAAGGAATCGAAGTGTAGTTTAAAACGAAAGAAACGGAGATGAAAAACTCCAAGTATTTTGAGAGTTATGATGGAAATAGTTAGACTCACGCTTTGGTTTAGCAATTTACTGACCTCCCTCCGATTGATTGACCATAACTCACTCAATTTAACTCGTAATTCATTGAAATTAGTTTCATTTCGAAGGAATCGAAGTGTAGTTTAAAACGAAAGAAACGGAGATGAAAAACTCCAAGTATTTTGAGAGTTATGATGGAAATAGTTAGACTCGGGCTTTGGTTTAGCAATTTACTGACCTACCTCCGATTGATTGACCATAACTAACTCAATTTAACTCGTAATTCATTGAAATTAGTTTCATTTCGAAGGAATCGAAGTGTAGTTTAAAACGAAAGAAACGGAGATGAAAAACTCCAAGTATTTTGAGAGTTATGATAGAAATAGTTAGAATCGCGCTTTGTTTAGCAATTTACTGACCTACCTCCGATTAATTGACCATAACTCTCTCAATTTAACTCTTAACTCATTGAAATTAGTTTCATTTCGAAGTAATCGAAGTGTAGTTTAAACCGAAAGAAACGGAGATGAAAAACTCCAAGTATTTTGAGAGTTATGATGGAAATAGTTAGACTCGCGCTTTAGTTTAGCAATTTACTGACCTACCTCCGATTGATTGACCATAACTCTCTAAATTTAACTCGTAATTCATTTAAATTAGTTTCATTTCGAAGGAATCGAAGTGTAGTTTAAAACGAAAGAAACGGAGATGAAAAACTCCAAGTATTTTGAGAGTTATGATGGAAATAGTTAGACTCGTGCTTTGGTTTAGCAATTTACTGACCTACCTCCGATTGATTGACCATAACTCTCTCAATTTAACTCGTAATTCGTTTAAATTAGTTTGATTTCGAAGGAATCGAAGTGTAGTTTAAAACGAAAGAAACGGAGATGAAAAACTCCAAGTATTTTGAGAGTTATGATGGAAATAGTTAGACTCACGCTTTGGTTTAGCAATTTACTGACCTCCCTCCGATTTATTGACCATAACTCACTCAATTTAACTCGTAATTCATTGAAATTAGTTTCATTTCGAAGGACTCGAAGTGTAGTTTAAAACGAAAGAAACGGAGATGAAAAACTCCAAGTATTTTAAGAGTTATGATGGAAATAGTTAGACTCGCGCTTTGGTTTAGCAATTTACTGACCTACCTCCGATTGATTGACCATAACTCACTCAATTTAACTCGTAATTCATTGAAATTAGTTTAATTTCGAAGGAATCGAAGTGTAGTTTAAAACGAAAGAAACGGAGATGAAAAACTCCAACTATTTTGAGAGTTATGATGGAAATAGTTAGACTCGCGCTTTGGTTTAGCAATTTACTGACCTACATCCGATTGATTGACCATAACTCTCTCAATTTAAATCTTAACTCATTGAAATTAGTTTCATTTCGAAGTAATCGAAGTGTAGTTTAAAACGAAAGAAACGGAGATGAAAAACTCCAAGTATTTTGAGAGTTATGATGGAAATAGTTAGAATCGCGCTTTGTTTAGCAATTTACTGACCTACCTCCGATTGATTAACCATAACTCTCTCAATTTAACTCTTAAGTCATTGAAATTAGTTTCATTTCGAAGGAATCGAAGTGTAGTTTAAAACGAAAGAAACGGAGATGAAAAACTCCAAGTATTTTGAGAGTTATGATGGAAATAGTTAGACTCGCGCTTTGGTTTAGCAATTTACTGACTTACCTCCGATTGATTGACCATAACTCTCTCAATTTAACTCGTAATTCATTTAAATTAGTTTGATTTCGAAGGAATCGAAGTGTAGTTTAAAACGAAAGAAACGGAGATGAAAAACTCCAAGTATTTTGAGAGTTATGATGGAAATAGTTAGACTCACGCTTTGGTTTAGCAATTTACTGACCTCCCTCCGATTGATTGACCATAACTCACTCAATTTAACTCGTAATTCATTGAAATTAGTTTCATTTCGAAGGACTCGAAGTGTAGTTTAAAACGAAAGAAACGGAGATGAAAAACTCCAAGTATTTTGAGAGTTATGATGGAAATAGTTAGACTCGCGCTTTGGTTTAGCAATTTACTGACCTACCTCCGATTGATTGACCATAACTCACTCAATTTAACTCGTAATTCATTGAAATTAGTTTAATTTCGAAGGAATCGAAGTGTAGTTTAAAACGAAAGAAACGGAGATGAAAAACTCCAACTATTTTGAGAGTTATGATGGAAATAGTTAGACTCGCGCTTTGGTTTAGCAATTTACTGACCTACATCCGATTGATTGACCATAACTCTCTCAATTTAACTCTTAAGTCATTGAAATTAGTTTCATTTCGAAGGAATCGAAGTGTAGTTTAAAACGAAAGAAACGGAGATGAAAAACTCCAAGTATTTTGAGAGTTATGATGGAAATAGTTAGACTCGCGCTTTGGTTTAGCAATTTACTGACCTACCTCCGATTGATTGACCATAACTCTCTCAATTTAACTCGTAATTCATTTAAATTAGTTTCATTTCGAAGGAATCGAAGTGTAGTTTAAAACGAAAGAAACGGAGATGAAATACTCCAAGTATTTTGAGAGTTATGATGGAAATAGTTAGACTCGCGCTTTGTTTAGCAATTTACTGACCTACCTCCGATTAATTGACCATAACTCTCTCAATTTAACTCTTAACTCATTGAAATTAGTTTCATTTCGAAGTAATCGAAGTGTAGTTTAAAACGAAAGAAACGGAGATGAAAAACTCCAAGTATTTTGAGAGTTATGATGGAAATAGTTAGACTCGCGCTTTAGTTTAGTAATTTACTGACCTACCTCCGATTGATTGACCATAACTTTCTAAATTTAACTCGTAATTCATTTAAATTAGTTTCATTTCGAAGGAATCGAAGTGTAGTTTAAAACGAAAGAAATGGAGATGAAAAACTCCAAGTATTTTGAGAGTTATGATGGAAATAGTTAGACTCGCGCTTTGGTTTAGCAATTTACTGACCTACCTCCGATTGATTAACCATAACTCTCTCAATTTAACTCTTAAGTCATTGAAATTAGTTTCATTTCGAAGGAATCGAAGTGTAGTTTAAAACGAAAGAAACGGAGATGAAAAACTCCAAGTATTTTGAGAGTTATGATGGAAATAGTTAGACTCGCGCTTTGGTTTAGCAATTTACTGACCTACCTCCGATTGATTGACCATAACTAACTCAATTTAACTCGTAATTCATTGAAATTAGTTTCATTTCGAAGGAATCGAAGTGTAGTTTAAAACGAAAGAAACGGAGATGAAAAACTCCAAGTATTTTGAGAGTTATGATAGAAATAGTTAGAATCGCGCTTTGTTTAGCAATTTACTGACCTACCTCCGATTAATTGACCATAACTCTCTCAATTTAACTCTTAACTCATTGAAATTAGTTTCATTTCGAAGTAATCCAAGTGTAGTTTAAAACGAAAGAAACGGAGATGAAAAACTCCAAGTATTTTGAGAGTTATGATGGAAATAGTTAGACTCGCGCTTTAGTTTAGCAATTTACTGACCTACCTCCGATTGATTGACCATAACTCTCTAAATTTAACTCGTAATTCATTTAAATTAGTTTCATTTCGAAGGAATCGAAGTGTAGTTTAAAACGAAAGAAACGGAGATGAAAAACTCCAAGTATTTTGAGAGTTATGATGGAAATAGTTAGACTCGTGCTTTGGTTTAGCAATTTACTGACCTACCTCCGATTGATTGACCATAACTCTCTCAATTTAACTCGTAATTCATTTAAATTAGTTTGATTTCGAAGGAATCGAAGTGTAGTTTAAAACGAAAGAAACGGAGATGAAAAACTCCAAGTATTTTGAGAGTTATGATGGAAATAGTTAGACTCACGCTTTGGTTTAGCAATTTACTGACCTCCCTCCGATTGATTGACCATAACTCACTCAATTTAACTCGTAATTCATTGAAATTAGTTTCATTTCGAAGGACTCGAAGTGTAGTTTAAAACGAAAGAAACGGAGATGAAAAACTCCAAGTATTTTAAGAGTTATGATGGAAATAGTTAGACTCGCGCTTTGGTTTAGCAATTTACTGACCTACCTCCGATTGATTGACCATAACTCACTCAATTTAAATCGTAATTCATTGAAATTAGTTTAATTTCGAAGGAATCGAAGTGTAGTTTAAAACGAAAGAAACGGAGATGAAAAACTCCAACTATTTTGAGAGTTATGATGGAAATAGTTAGACTCGCGCTTTGGTTTAGCAATTTACTGACATACATCCGATTGATTGACCATAACTCTCTCAATTTAAATCTTAACTCATTGAAATTTGTTTCATTTCGAAGTAATCAAAGTGTAGTTTAAAACGAAAGAAACGGAGATGAAAAACTCCAAGTATTTTGAGAGTTATGATGGAAATAGTTAGAATCGCGCTTTGTTTAGCAATTTACTGACCTACCTCCGATTGATTAACCATAACTCTCTAAATTTAACTCTTAAGTCATTGAAATTAGTTTCATTTCGAAGGAATCGAAGTGTAGTTTAAAATGAAAGAAACGGAGATGAAAAACTCCAAGTATTTTGAGAGTTATGATGGAAATAGTTAGACTCGCGCTTTGGTTTAGCAATTTACTGACCTACCTCCGATTGATTGACCATAACTCTCTCAATTTAACTCGTAATTCATTTAAATTAGTTTGATTTCGAAGGAATCGAAGTGTAGTTTAAAACGAAAGAAACGGAGATGAAAAACTCCAAGTATTTTGAGAGTTATGATGGAAATAGTTAGACTCACGCTTTGGTTTAGCAATTTACTGACTTACCTCCGATTGATTGACCATAACTCTCTCAATTTAACTCGTAATTCATTTAAATTAGTTTGATTTCGAAGGAATCGAAGTGTAGTTTAAAACGAAAGAAACGGAGATGAAAAACTCCAAGTATTTTGAGAGTTATGATGGAAATAGTTAGACTCACGCTTTGGTTTAGCAATTTACTGACCTCCCTCCGATTGATTGACCATAACTCACTCAATTTAACTCGTAATTCATTGAAATTAGTTTCATTTCGAAGGACTCGAAGTGTAGTTTAAAACGAAAGAAACGGAGATGAAAAACTCCAAGTATTTTGAGAGTTATGATGGAAATAGTTAGACTCGCGCTTTGGTTTAGCAATTTACTGACATACCTCCGATTGATTGACCATAACTCACTCAATTTAACTCGTAATTCATTAAAATTAGTTTAATTTCAAAGGAATCGAAGTGTAGTTTAAAACGAAAGAAACGGAGATGAAAAACTCCAACTATTTTGAGAGTTATGATGGAAATAGTTAGACTCGCGCTTTGGTTTAGCAATTTACTGACCTACATCCGATTGATTGACCATAACTCTCTCAATTTAACTCTTAAGTCATTGAAATTAGTTTCATTTCGAAGGAATCGAAGTGTAGTTTAAAACGAAAGAAACGGAGATGAAAAACTCCAAGTATTTTGAGAGTTATGATGGAAATAGTTAGACTCGCGCTTTGGTTTAGCAATTTACTGACCTACCTCCGATTGATTGACCATAACTCTCTCAATTTAACTCGTAATTCATTTAAATTAGTTTCATTTCGAAGGAATCGAAGTGTAGTTTAAAACGAAAGAAACGGAGATGAAATACTCCAAGTATTTTGAGAGTTATGATGGAAATAGTTAGACTCGCGCTTTGTTTAGCAATTTACTGACCTACCTCCGATTAATTGACCATAACTCTCTCAATTTAACTCTTAACTCATTGAAATTAGTTTCATTTCGAAGTAATCGAAGTGTAGTTTAAAACGAAAGAAACGGAGATGAAAAACTCCAAGTATTTTGAGAGTTATGATGGAAATAGTTAGACTCGCGCTTTAGTTTAGTAATTTACTGACCTACCTCCGATTGATTGACCATAACTTTCTAAATTTAACTCGTAATTCATTTAAATTAGTTTCATTTCGAAGGAATCGAAGTGTAGTTTAAAACGAAAGAAATGGAGATGAAAAACTCCAAGTATTTTGAGAGTTATGATGGAAATAGTTAGACTCGCGCTTTGGTTTAGCAATTTACTGACCTACCTCCGATTGATTAACCATAACTCTCTCAATTTAACTCTTAAGTCATTGAAATTAGTTTCATTTCGAAGGAATCGAAGTGTAGTTTAAAACGAAAGAAACGGAGATGAAAAACTCCAAGTATTTTGAGAGTTATGATGGAAATAGTTAGACTCGCGCTTTGGTTTAGCAATTTACTGACCTACCTCCGATTGATTGACCATAACTAACTCAATTTAACTCGTAATTCATTGAAATTAGTTTCATTTCGAAGGAATCGAAGTGTAGTTTAAAACGAAAGAAACGGAGATGAAAAACTCCAAGTATTTTGAGAGTTATGATAGAAATAGTTAGAATCGCGCTTTGTTTAGCAATTTACTGACCTACCTCCGATTAATTGACCATAACTCTCTCAATTTAACTCTTAACTCATTGAAATTAGTTTCATTTCGAAGTAATCGAAGTGTAGTTTAAAACGAAAGAAACGGAGATGAAAAACTCCAAGTATTTTGAGAGTTATGATGGAAATAGTTAGACTCGCGCTTTAGTTTAGCAATTTACTGACCTACCTCCGATTGATTGACCATAACTCTCTAAATTTAACTCGTAATTCATTTAAATTAGTTTCATTTCGAAGGAATCGAAGTGTAGTTTAAAACGAAAGAAACGGAGATGAAAAACTCCAAGTATTTTGAGAGTTATGATGGAAATAGTTAGACTCGTGCTTTGGTTTAGCAATTTACTGACCTACCTCCGATTGATTGACCATAACTCTCTCAATTTAACTCGTAATTCATTTAAATTAGTTTGATTTCGAAGGAATCGAAGTGTAGTTTAAAACGAAAGAAACGGAGATGAAAAACTCCAAGTATTTTGAGAGTTATGATGGAAATAGTTAGACTCACGCTTTGGTTTAGCAATTTACTGACCTCCCTCCGATTGATTGACCATAACTCACTCAATTTAACTCGTAATTCATTGAAATTAGTTTCATTTCGAAGGACTCGAAGTGTAGTTTAAAACGAAAGAAACGGAGATGAAAAACTCCAAGTATTTTAAGAGTTATGATGGAAATAGTTAGACTCGCGCTTTGGTTTAGCAATTTACTGACCTACCTCCGATTGATTGACCATAACTCACTCAATTTAAATCGTAATTCATTGAAATTAGTTTAATTTCGAAGGAATCGAAGTGTAGTTTAAAACGAAAGAAACGGAGATGAAAAACTCCAACTATTTTGAGAGTTATGATGGAAATAGTTAGACTCGCGCTTTGGTTTAGCAATTTACTGACCTACATCCGATTGATTGACCATAACTCTCTCAATTTAAATCTTAACTCATTGAAATTAGTTTCATTTCGAAGTAATCGAAGTGTAGTTTAAAACGAAAGAAACGGAGATGAAAAACTCCAAGTATTTTGAGAGTTATGATGGAAATAGTTAGAATCGCGCTTTGTTTAGCAATTTACTGACCTACCTCCGATTGATTAACCATAACTCTCTAAATTTAACTCTTAAGTCATTGAAATTAGTTTCATTTCGAAGGAATCGAAGTGTAGTTTAAAATGAAAGAAACGGAGATGAAAAACTCCAAGTATTTTGAGAGTTATGATGGAAATAGTTAGACTCGCGCTTTGGTTTAGCAATTTACTGACCTACCTCCGATTGATTGACCATAACTCTCTCAATTTAACTCGTAATTCATTTAAATTAGTTTGATTTCGAAGGAATCGAAGTGTAGTTTAAAACGAAAGAAACGGAGATGAAAAACTCCAAGTATTTTGAGAGTTATGATGGAAATAGTTAGACTCACGCTTTGGTTTAGCAATTTACTGACCTCCCTCCGATTGATTGACCATAACTCACTCAATTTAACTCGTAATTCATTGAAATTAGTTTCATTTCGAAGGACTCGAAGTGTAGTTTAAAACGAAAGAAACGGAGATGAAAAACTCCAAGTATTTTGAGAGTTATGATGGAAATAGTTAGACTCGCGCTTTGGTTTAGCAATTTACTGACCTACCTCCGATTGATTGACCATAACTCACTCAATTTAACTCGTAATTCATTGAAATTAGTTTAATTTCGAAGGAATCGAAGTGTAGTTTAAAACGAAAGAAACGGAGATGAAAAACTCCAACTATTTTGAGAGTTATGATGGAAATAGTTAGACTCGCGCTTTGGTTTAGCAATTTACTGACCTACATCCGATTGATTGACCATAACTCTCTCAATTTAACTCTTAAGTCATTCTAATTAGTTTCATTTCGAAGGAATCGAAGTGTAGTTTAAAACGAAAGAAACGGAGATGAAAAACTCCAAGTATTTTGAGAGTTATGATGGAAATAGTTAGACTCGCGCTTTGGTTTAGCAATTTACTGACCTACCTCCGATTGATTGACCATAACTCTCTCAATTTAACTCGTAATTCATTTAAATTAGTTTCATTTCGAAGGAATCGAAGTGTAGTTTAAAACGAAAGAAACGGAGATGAAATACTCCAAGTATTTTGAGAGTTATGATGGAAATAGTTAGACTCGCGCTTTGTTTTAGAAATTTACTGACCTACCTCCGATTGATTGACCATAACTCTCTCAATTTAACTCTTAATTCATTGAAATTAGTTTCATTTCGAAGGAATCGAAGTGTAGTTTAAAACGAAAGAAACGGAGATGAAAAACTCCAAGTATTTTGAGAGTTATGATGGAAATAGTTAGACTCGGGCTTTGGTTTAGCAATTTACTGACCTACCTCCGATTGATTGAACATAACTCACTCTATTTAACTCGTAATTCATTGAAATTAGTTTCATTTCGAAGGAATCGAAGTGTAGTTTAAAACGAAAGAAATGGAGATGAAAAACTCCAAGTATTTTGAGAGTTATGATGGAAATAGTTAGACTCGCGCTTTGGTTTAGCAATTTACTGACCTACCTCCGATTGATTGACCATAACTCTCTCAATTTAACTCTTAAGTCATTGAAATTAGTTTCATTTCGAAGGAATCGAAGTGTAGTTTAAAACGAAAGAAACGGAGATGAAAAACTCCAAGTATTTTGAGAGTTATGATGGAAATAGTTAGACTCGCGCTTTGGTTTAGCAATTTACTGACCTACCTCCGATTGATTGACCATAACTCTCTCAATTTAACTCGTAATTCATTTAAATTAGTTTAATTTCGAAGGAATCGAAGTGTAGTTTAAAACGAAAGAAACGGAGATGAAAAACTCCAAGTATTTTGAGAGTTATGATGGAAATAGTTAGACTCGCGCTTTGGTTTAGCAATTTACTGACATACCTCCGATTGATTGACCATAACTCTCTCAATTTAACTCGTAATTCATTGAAATTAGTTTCATTTCGAAGGAATCGAAGTGTAGTTTAAAACGAAAGAAATGGAGATGAAAAACTCCAAGTATTTTGAGAGTTATGATGGAAATAGTTAGACTCGCGCTTTGGTTTAGCAATTTACTGACCTACCTCCGATTGATTAACCATAACTCTCTCAATTTAACTCTTAAGTCATTGAAATTAGTTTCATTTCGAAGGAATCGAAGTGTAGTTTAAAACGAAAGAAACGGAGCTGAAAAACTCCAAGTATTTTGAGAGTTATGATGGAAATAGTTAGACTCGCGCTTTGGTTTAGCAATTTACTGACCTACCTCCGATTGATTGACCATAACTCTCTCAATTTAACTCGTAATTCATTTAAATTAGTTTGATTTCGAAGGAATCGAAGTGTAGTTTAAAACGAAAGAAACGGAGATGAAAAACTCCAAGTATTTTGAGAGTTATGATGGAAATAGTTAGACTCACGCTTTGGTTTAGCAATTTACTGACCTCCCTCCGATTGATTGACCATAACTCACTCAATTTAACTCGTAATTCATTGAAATTAGTTTCATTTCGAAGGAATCGAAGTGTAGTTTAAAACGAAAGAAACGGAGATGAAAAACTCCAAGTATTTTGATAGTTATGATGGAAATAGTTAGACTCGCGCTTTGGTTTAGCAATTTACTGACCTACCTCCGCTTGATTGACCATAACTCTCTCAATTTAACTCTTAACTCTTTGAAATTAGTTTCATTTCGAAGGAATCGAAGTGTAGTTTAAAACAAAAGAAACGGAGATGAAAAACTCCAAGTATTTTGAGAGTTATGATGGACATAGTTAGACTCGCGCTTTGGTTTAGCAATTTACTGACCTACCTCCGATTGATTGACCATAACTCACTCAATTTAACTCGTAATTCATTGAAATTAGTTTCATTTCGAAGGAATCGAAGTGTAGTTTAAAACGAAAGAAACGGAGATTAAAAACTCCAAGTATTTTGAGAGTTATGATAGAAATAGTTAGAATCGCGCTTTGTTTAGCAATTTACTGACCTACCTCCGATTGATTGACCATAACTCACTCAATTTTACTTGTAATTGATTGAAATTAGTTTCATTTCGAAGGACTCGAAGTGTAGTTTAAAACGAAAGAAACGGAGATGAAAAACTCCAAGTATTTTGAGAGTTATGATGGAAATAGTTAGACTCGCGCTTTGGTTTAGCAATTTACTGACCTACCTCCGATTGATTGACCATAACTAACTCAATTTAACTCGTAATTCATTGAAATTAGTTTCATTTCGAAGGAATCGAAGTGTAGTTTAAAACGAAAGAAACGGAGATGAAAAACTCCAAGTATTTTGAGAGTTATGATAGAAATAGTTAGAATCGCGCTTTGTTTAGCAATTTACTGACCTACCTCCGATTGATTGACCATAACTCACTCAATTTTACTTGTAATTGATTGAAATTAGTTTCATTTCGAAGGACTCGAAGTGTAGTTTAAAACGAAAGAAATGGAGATGAAAAACTCCAAGTATTTTGAGAGTTATGATGGAAATAGTTAGACTCGCGCTTTGGTTTAGCAATTTACTGACCTACCTCCGCTTGATTGACCATAACTCTCTCAATTTAACTCTTAACTCTTTGAAATTAGTTTCATTTCGAAGGAATCGAAGTGTAGTTTAAAACGAAAGAAACGGAGATGAAAAACTCCAAGTATTTTGAGAGTTATGATGGAAATAGTTAGACTCACGCTTTGGTTTAGCAATTTACTGACCTCCCTCCGATTGATTGACCATAACTCACTCAATTTAACTCGTAATTCATTGAAATTAGTTTCATTTCGAAGGAATCGAAGTGTAGTTTAAAACGAAAGAAACGGAGATGAAAAACTCCAAGTATTTTGAGAGTTATGATGGAAATAGTTAGACTCGGGCTTTGGTTTAGCAATTTACTGACCTACCTCCGATTGATTGACCATAACTAACTCAATTTAACTCGTAATTCATTGAAATTAGTTTCATTTCGAAGGAATCGAAGTGTAGTTTAAAACGAAAGAAACGGAGATGAAAAACTCCAAGTATTTTGAGAGTTATGATAGAAATAGTTAGAATCGCGCTTTGTTTAGCAATTTACTGACCTACCTCCGATTAATTGACCATAACTCTCTCAATTTAACTTTTAACTCATTGAAATTAGTTTCATTTCGAAGTAATCGAAGTGTAGTTTAAAACGAAAGAAACGGAGATGAAAAACTCCAAGTATTTTGAGAGTTATGATGGAAATAGTTAGACTCGCGCTTTAGTTTAGCAATTTACTGACCTACCTCCGATTGATTGACCATAACTCTCTAAATTTAACTCGTAATTCATTTAAATTAGTTTCATTTCGAAGGAATCGAAGTGTAGTTTAAAACGAAAGAAACGGAGATGAAAAACTCCAAGTATTTTGAGAGTTATGATGGAAATAGTTAGACTCGTGCTTTGGTTTAGCAATTTACTGACCTACCTCCGATTGATTGACCATAACTCTCTCAATTTAACTCGTAATTCATTTAAATTAGTTTGATTTCGAAGGAATCGAAGTGTAGTTTAAAACGAAAGAAACGGAGATGAAAAACTCCAAGTATTTTGAGAGTTATGATGGAAATAGTTAGACTCACGCTTTGGTTTAGCAATTTACTGACCTCCCTCCGATTGATTGACCATAACTCACTCAATTTAACTCGTAATTCATTGAAATTAGTTTCATTTCGAAGGACTCGAAGTGTAGTTTAAAACGAAAGAAACGGAGATGAAAAACTCCAAGTATTTTAAGAGTTATGATGGAAATAGTTAGACTCGCGCTTTGGTTTAGCAATTTACTGACCTACCTCCGATTGATTGGCCATAACTCACTCAATTTAACTCGTAATTCATTGAAATTAGTTTAATTTCGAAGGAATCGAAGTGTAGTTTAAAACGAAAGAAACGGAGATGAAAAACTCCAACTATTTTGAGAGTTATGATGGAAATAGTTAGACTCGCGCTTTGGTTTAGCAATTTACTGACCTACATCCGATTGATTGACCATAACTCTCTCAATTTAACTCTTAACTCATTGAAATTAGTTTCATTTCGAAGTAATCGAAGTGTAGTTTAAAACGAAAGAAACGGAGATGAAAAACTCCAAGTATTTTGAGAGTTATGATGGAAATAGTTAGAATCGCGGTTTGTTTAGCAATTTACTGACCTACCTCCGATTGATTAACCATAACTCTCTCAATTTAACTCTTAAGTCATTGAAATTAGTTTCATTTCGAAGGAATCGAAGTGTAGTTTAAAACGAAAGAAACGGAGATGAAAAACTCCAAGTATTTTGAGAGTTATGATGGAAATAGTTAGACTCGCGCTTTGGTTTAGCAATTTACTGACCTACCTCCGATTGATTGACCATAACTCTCTCAATTTAACTCGTAATTCATTTAAATTAGTTTGATTTCGAAGGAATCGAAGTGTAGTTTAAAACGAAAGAAACGGAGATGAAAAACTCCAAGTATTTTGAGAGTTATGATGGAAATAGTTAGACTCACGCTTTGGTTTAGCAATTTACTGACCTCCCTCCGATTGATTGACCATAACTCACTCAATTTAACACGTAATTCATTGAAATTAGTTTCATTTCGAAGGACTCGAAGTGTAGTTTAAAACGAAAGAAACGGAGATGAAAAACTCCAAGTATTTTGAGAGTTATGATGGAAATAGTTAGACTCGCGCTTTGGTTTAGCAATTTACTGACCTACCTCCGATTGATTGACCATAACTCACTCAATTTAACTCGTAATTCATTGAAATTAGTTTAATTTCGAAGGAATCGAAGTGTAGTTTAAAACGAAAGAAACGGAGATGAAAAACTCCAACTATTTTGAGAGTTATGATGGAAATAGTTAGACTCGCGCTTTGGTTTAGCAATTTACTGACCTACATCCGATTGATTGACCATAACTCTCTCAATTTAACTCTTAAGTCATTGAAATTAGTTTCATTTCGAAGGAATCGAAGTGTAGTTTAAAACGAAAGAAACGGAGATGAAAAACTCCAAGTATTTTGAGAGTTATGATGGAAATAGTTAGACTCGCGCTTTGGTTTAGCAATTTACTGACCTACCTCCGATTGATTGACCATAACTCTCTCAATTTAACTCGTAATTCATTTAAATTAGTTTCATTTCGAAGGAATCGAAGTGTAGTTTAAAACGAAAGAAACGGAGATGAAATACTCCAAGTATTTTGAGAGTTATGATGGAAATAGTTAGACTCGCGCTTTGTTTTAGAAATTTACTGACCTACCTCCGATTGATTGACCATAACTCTCTCAATTTAACTCTTAATTCATTGAAATTAGTTTCATTTCGAAGGAATCGAAGTGTAGTTTAAAACGAAAGAAACGGAGATGAAAAACTCCAAGTATTTTGAGAGTTATGATGGAAATAGTTAGACTCGGGCTTTGGTTTAGCAATTTACTGACCTACCTCCGATTGATTGAACATAACTCACTCTATTTAACTCGTAATTCATTGAAATTAGTTTCATTTCGAAGGAATCGAAGTGTAGTTTAAAACGAAAGAAATGGAGATGAAAAACTCCAAGTATTTTGAGAGTTATGATGGAAATAGTTAGACTCGCGCTTTGGTTTAGCAATTTACTGACCTACCTCCGATTGATTGACCATAACTCTCTCAATTTAACTCTTAAGTCATTGAAATTAGTTTCATTTCGAAGGAATCGAAGTGTAGTTTAAAACGAAAGAAACGGAGATGAAAAACTCCAAGTATTTTGAGAGTTATGATGGAAATAGTTAGACTCGCGCTTTGGTTTAGCAATTTACTGACCTACCTCCGATTGATTGACCATAACTCTCTCAATTTAACTCGTAATTCATTTAAATTAGTTTCATTTCGAAGGAATCGAAGTGTAGTTTAAAACGAAAGAAACGGAGATGAAATACTCCAAGTATTTTGAGAGTTATGATGGAAATAGTTAGACTCGCGCTTTGTTTTAGAAATTTACTGACCTACCTCCGATTGATTGACCATAACTCTCTCAATTTAACTCTTAATTCATTGAAATTAGTTTCATTTCGAAGGAATCGAAGTGTAGTTTAAAACGAAAGAAACGGAGATGAAAAACTCCAAGTATTTTGAGAGTTATGATGGAAATAGTTAGACTCGGGCTTTGGTTTAGCAATTTACTGACCTACCTCCGCTTGATTGACCATAACTCTCTCAATTTAACTCTTAACTCTTTGAAATTAGTTTCATTTCGAAGGAATCGAAGTGTAGTTTAAAACAAAAGAAACGGAGATGAAAAACTCCAAGTATTTTGAGAGTTATGATGGAAATAGTTAGACTCGCGCTTTGGTTTAGTAATTTACTGACCTACCTCCGATTGATTGACCATAACTCACTCAATTTAACTCGTAATTCATTGAAATTAGTTTCATTTCGAAGGAATCGAAGTGTAGTTTAAAACGAAAGAAACGGAGATGAAAAACTCCAAGTATTTTGAGAGTTATGATGGAAATAGTTAGACTCGCGCTTTGGTTTAGCAATTTACTGACCTACCTCCGATTGATTGACCATAACTCTCTCAATTTAACTCGTAATTCATTTAAATTAGTTTCATTTCGAAGGAATCGAAGTGTAGTTTAAAACGAAAGAAACGGAGATGAAATACTCCAAGTATTTTGAGAGTTATGATGGAAATAGTTAGACTCGCGCTTTGTTTTAGAAATTTACTGACCTACCTCCGATTGATTGACCATAACTCTCTCAATTTAACTCTTAATTCATTGAAATTAGTTTCATTTCGAAGGAATCGAAGTGTAGTTTAAAACGAAAGAAACGGAGATGAAAAACTCCAAGTATTTTGAGAGTTATGATGGAAATAGTTAGACTCGGGCTTTGGTTTAGCAATTTACTGACCTACCTCCGATTGATTGAACATAACTCACTCTATTTAACTCGTAATTCATTGAAATTAGTTTCATTTCGAAGGAATCGAAGTGTAGTTTAAAACGAAAGAAATGGAGATGAAAAACTCCAAGTATTTTGAGAGTTATGATGGAAATAGTTAGACTCGCGCTTTGGTTTAGCAATTTACTGACCTACCTCCGATTGATTGACCATAACTCTCTCAATTTAACTCTTAAGTCATTGAAATTAGTTTCATTTCGAAGGAATCGAAGTGTAGTTTAAAACGAAAGAAACGGAGATGAAAAACTCCAAGTATTTTGAGAGTTATGATGGAAATAGTTAGACTCGCGCTTTGGTTTAGCAATTTACTGACCTACCTCCGATTGATTGACCATAACTCTCTCAATTTAACTCGTAATTCATTTAAATTAGTTTCATTTCGAAGGAATCGAAGCGTAGTTTAAAACGAAAGAAACGGAGATGAAATACTCCAAGTATTTTGAGAGTTATGATGGAAATAGTTAGACTCGCGCTTTGTTTTAGAAATTTACTGACCTACCTCCGATTGATTGACCATAACTCTCTCAATTTAACTCTTAATTCATTGAAATTAGTTTCATTTCGAAGGAATCGAAGTGTAGTTTAAAACGAAAGAAACGGAGATGAAAAACTCCAAGTATTTTGAGAGTTATGATGGAAATAGTTAGACTCGGGCTTTGGTTTAGCAATTTACTGACCTACCTCCGCTTGATTGACCATAACTCTCTCAATTTAACTCTTAACTCTTTGAAATTAGTTTCATTTCGAAGGAATCGAAGTGTAGTTTAAAACAAAAGAAACGGAGATGAAAAACTCCAAGTATTTTGAGAGTTATGATGGAAATAGTTAGACTCGCGCTTTGGTTTAGTAATTTACTGACCTACCTCCGATTGATTGACCATAACTCACTCAATTTAACTCGTAATTCATTGAAATTAGTTTCATTTCGAAGGAATCGAAGTGTAGTTTAAAACGAAAGAAACGGAGATGAAAAACTCCAAGTATTTTGAGAGTTATGATAGAAATAGTTAGAATCGCGCTTTGTTTAGCAATTTACTGACCTACCTCCGATTGATTGACCATAACTCACTCAATTTTACTTGTAATTGATTGAAATTAGTTTCATTTCGAAGGACTCGAAGTGTAGTTTAAAACGAAAGAAACGGAGATGAAAAACTCCAAGTATTTTGAGAGTTATGATGGAAATAGTTAGACTCGCGCTTTGGTTTAGCAATTTACTGACTTACCTCCGATTAATTGACCATAACTAACTCAATTTAACTCGTAATTCATTGAAATTAGTTTCATTTCGAAGGAATCGAAGTGTAGTTTAAAACGAAAGAAACGGAGATGAAAAACTCCAAGTATTTTGAGAGTTATGATAGAAATAGTTAGAATCGCGCTTTGTTTAGCAATTTACTGACCTACCTCCGATTGATTGACCATAACTCACTCAATTTTACTTGTAATTGATTGAAATTAGTTTCATTTCGAAGGAATCGAAGTGTAGTTTAAAACGAAAGAAACGGAGATGAAAAACTCCAAGTATTTTGAGAGTTATGATGGAAATAGTTAGACTCACGCTTTGGTTTAGCAATTTACTGACCTCCCTCCGATTGATTGACCATAACTCACTCAATTTAACTCGTAATTCATTGAAATTAGTTTCATTTCGAAGGACTCGAAGTGTAGTTTAAAACGAAAGAAACGGAGATGAAAAACTCCAAGTATTTTAAGAGTTATGATGGAAATAGTTAGACTCGCGCTTTGGTTTAGCAATTTACTGACCTACCTCCGATTGA
Source organism: Tasmannia lanceolata (assembly GCF_043159265.1). Classification (NCBI taxonomy): domain Eukaryota; kingdom Viridiplantae; phylum Streptophyta; class Magnoliopsida; order Canellales; family Winteraceae; genus Tasmannia; species Tasmannia lanceolata. The sequence continues at coordinate 7,217,503 of NW_027518721.1, forward strand.
TTGACCATAACTCACTCAATTTAACTCGTAATTCATTGAAATTAGTTTAATTTCGAAGGAATCGAAGTGTAGTTTAAAACGAAAGAAACGGAGATGAAAAACTCCAACTATTTTGAGAGTTATGATGGAAATAGTTAGACTCGCGCTTTGGTTTAGCAATTTACTGACCTACATCCGATTGATTGACCATAACTCTCTCAATTTAACTCTTAACTCATTGAAATTAGTTTCATTTCGAAGTAATCGAAGTGTAGTTTAAAACGAAAGAAACGGAGATGAAAAACTCCAAGTATTTTGAGAGTTATGATGGAAATAGTTAGAATCGCGGTTTGTTTAGCAATTTACTGACCTACCTCCGATTGATTAACCATAACTCTCTCAATTTAACTCTTAAGTCATTGAAATTAGTTTCATTTCGAAGGAATCGAAGTGTAGTTTAAAACGAAAGAAACGGAGATGAAAAACTCCAAGTATTTTGAGAGTTATGATGGAAATAGTTAGACTCGCGCTTTGGTTTAGCAATTTACTGACCTACCTCCGATTGATTGACCATAACTCTCTCAATTTAACTCGTAATTCATTTAAATTAGTTTGATTTCGAATGAATCGAAGTGTAGTTTAAAACGAAAGAAACGGAGATGAAAAACTCCAAGTATTTTGAGAGTTATGATGGAAATAGTTAGACTCACGCTTTGGTTTAGCAATTTACTGACCTCCCTCCGATTGATTGACCATAACTCACTCAATTTAACACGTAATTCATTGAAATTAGTTTCATTTCGAAGGACTCGAAGTGTAGTTTAAAACGAAAGAAACGGAGATGAAAAACTCCAAGTATTTTGAGAGTTATGATGGAAATAGTTAGACTCGCGCTTTGGTTTAGCAATTTACTGACCTACCTCCGATTGATTGACCATAACTCACTCAATTTAACTCGTAATTCATTGAAATTAGTTTAATTTCGAAGGAATCGAAGTGTAGTTTAAAACGAAAGAAACGGAGATGAAAAACTCCAACTATTTTGAGAGTTATGATGGAAATAGTTAGACTCGCGCTTTGGTTTAGCAATTTACTGACCTACATCCGATTGATTGACCATAACTCTCTCAATTTAACTCTTAAGTCATTGAAATTAGTTTCATTTCGAAGGAATCGAAGTGTAGTTTAAAACGAAAGAAACGGAGATGAAAAACTCCAAGTATTTTGAGAGTTATGATGGAAATAGTTAGACTCGCGCTTTGGTTTAGCAATTTACTGACCTACCTCCGATTGATTGACCATAACTCTCTCAATTTAACTCGTAATTCATTTAAATTAGTTTCATTTCGAAGGAATCGAAGTGTAGTTTAAAACGAAAGAAACGGAGATGAAATACTCCAAGTATTTTGAGAGTTATGATGGAAATAGTTAGACTCGCGCTTTGTTTTAGAAATTTACTGACCTACCTCCGATTGATTGACCATAACTCTCTCAATTTAACTCTTAATTCATTGAAATTAGTTTCATTTCGAAGGAATCGAAGTGTAGTTTAAAACGAAAGAAACGGAGATGAAAAACTCCAAGTATTTTGAGAGTTATGATGGAAATAGTTAGACTCGGGCTTTGGTTTAGCAATTTACTGACCTACCTCCGATTGATTGAACATAACTCACTCTATTTAACTCGTAATTCATTGAAATTAGTTTCATTTCGAAGGAATCGAAGTGTAGTTTAAAACGAAAGAAATGGAGATGAAAAACTCCAAGTATTTTGAGAGTTATGATGGAAATAGTTAGACTCGCGCTTTGGTTTAGCAATTTACTGACCTACCTCCGATTGATTGACCATAACTCTCTCAATTTAACTCTTAAGTCATTGAAATTAGTTTCATTTCGAAGGAATCGAAGTGTAGTTTAAAACGAAAGAAACGGAGATGAAAAACTCCAAGTATTTTGAGAGTTATGATGGAAATAGTTAGACTCGCGCTTTGGTTTAGCAATTTACTGACCTACCTCCGATTGATTGACCATAACTCTCTCAATTTAACTCGTAATTCATTTAAATTAGTTTCATTTCGAAGGAATCGAAGTGTAGTTTAAAACGAAAGAAACGGAGATGAAATACTCCAAGTATTTTGAGAGTTATGATGGAAATAGTTAGACTCGCGCTTTGTTTTAGAAATTTACTGACCTACCTCCGATTGATTGACCATAACTCTCTCAATTTAACTCTTAATTCATTGAAATTAGTTTCATTTCGAAGGAATCGAAGTGTAGTTTAAAACGAAAGAAACGGAGATGAAAAACTCCAAGTATTTTGAGAGTTATGATGGAAATAGTTAGACTCGGGCTTTGGTTTAGCAATTTACTGACCTACCTCCGCTTGATTGACCATAACTCTCTCAATTTAACTCTTAACTCTTTGAAATTAGTTTCATTTCGAAGGAATCGAAGTGTAGTTTAAAACAAAAGAAACGGAGATGAAAAACTCCAAGTATTTTGAGAGTTATGATGGAAATAGTTAGACTCGCGCTTTGGTTTAGTAATTTACTGACCTACCTCCGATTGATTGACCATAACTCACTCAATTTAACTCGTAATTCATTGAAATTAGTTTCATTTCGAAGGAATCGAAGTGTAGTTTAAAACGAAAGAAACGGAGATGAAAAACTCCAAGTATTTTGAGAGTTATGATGGAAATAGTTAGACTCGCGCTTTGGTTTAGCAATTTACTGACCTACCTCCGATTGATTGACCATAACTCTCTCAATTTAACTCGTAATTCATTTAAATTAGTTTCATTTCGAAGGAATCGAAGTGTAGTTTAAAACGAAAGAAACGGAGATGAAATACTCCAAGTATTTTGAGAGTTATGATGGAAATAGTTAGACTCGCGCTTTGTTTTAGAAATTTACTGACCTACCTCCGATTGATTGACCATAACTCTCTCAATTTAACTCTTAATTCATTGAAATTAGTTTCATTTCGAAGGAATCGAAGTGTAGTTTAAAACGAAAGAAACGGAGATGAAAAACTCCAAGTATTTTGAGAGTTATGATGGAAATAGTTAGACTCGGGCTTTGGTTTAGCAATTTACTGACCTACCTCCGATTGATTGAACATAACTCACTCTATTTAACTCGTAATTCATTGAAATTAGTTTCATTTCGAAGGAATCGAAGTGTAGTTTAAAACGAAAGAAATGGAGATGAAAAACTCCAAGTATTTTGAGAGTTATGATGGAAATAGTTAGACTCGCGCTTTGGTTTAGCAATTTACTGACCTACCTCCGATTGATTGACCATAACTCTCTCAATTTAACTCTTAAGTCATTGAAATTAGTTTCATTTCGAAGGAATCGAAGTGTAGTTTAAAACGAAAGAAACGGAGATGAAAAACTCCAAGTATTTTGAGAGTTATGATGGAAATAGTTAGACTCGCGCTTTGGTTTAGCAATTTACTGACCTACCTCCGATTGATTGACCATAACTCTCTCAATTTAACTCGTAATTCATTTAAATTAGTTTCATTTCGAAGGAATCGAAGCGTAGTTTAAAACGAAAGAAACGGAGATGAAATACTCCAAGTATTTTGAGAGTTATGATGGAAATAGTTAGACTCGCGCTTTGTTTTAGAAATTTACTGACCTACCTCCGATTGATTGACCATAACTCTCTCAATTTAACTCTTAATTCATTGAAATTAGTTTCATTTCGAAGGAATCGAAGTGTAGTTTAAAACGAAAGAAACGGAGATGAAAAACTCCAAGTATTTTGAGAGTTATGATGGAAATAGTTAGACTCGGGCTTTGGTTTAGCAATTTACTGACCTACCTCCGCTTGATTGACCATAACTCTCTCAATTTAACTCTTAACTCTTTGAAATTAGTTTCATTTCGAAGGAATCGAAGTGTAGTTTAAAACAAAAGAAACGGAGATGAAAAACTCCAAGTATTTTGAGAGTTATGATGGAAATAGTTAGACTCGCGCTTTGGTTTAGTAATTTACTGACCTACCTCCGATTGATTGACCATAACTCACTCAATTTAACTCGTAATTCATTGAAATTAGTTTCATTTCGAAGGAATCGAAGTGTAGTTTAAAACGAAAGAAACGGAGATGAAAAACTCCAAGTATTTTGAGAGTTATGATAGAAATAGTTAGAATCGCGCTTTGTTTAGCAATTTACTGACCTACCTCCGATTGATTGACCATAACTCACTCAATTTTACTTGTAATTGATTGAAATTAGTTTCATTTCGAAGGACTCGAAGTGTAGTTTAAAACGAAAGAAACGGAGATGAAAAACTCCAAGTATTTTGAGAGTTATGATGGAAATAGTTAGACTCGCGCTTTGGTTTAGCAATTTACTGACTTACCTCCGATTAATTGACCATAACTAACTCAATTTAACTCGTAATTCATTGAAATTAGTTTCATTTCGAAGGAATCGAAGTGTAGTTTAAAACGAAAGAAACGGAGATGAAAAACTCCAAGTATTTTGAGAGTTATGATAGAAATAGTTAGAATCGCGCTTTGTTTAGCAATTTACTGACCTACCTCCGATTGATTGACCATAACTCACTCAATTTTACTTGTAATTGATTGAAATTAGTTTCATTTCGAAGGACTCGAAGTGTAGTTTAAAACGAAAGAAATGGAGATGAAAAACTTCAAGTATTTTGAGAGTTATGATGGAAATAGTTAGACTCGCGCTTTGGTTTAGCAATTTACTGACCTACCTCCGCTTGATAGACCATAACTCTCTCAATTTAACTCTTAACTCTTTGAAATTAGTTTCATTTCGAAGGAATCGAAGTGTAGTTTAAAACGAAAGAAACGGAGATGAAAAACTCCAAGTATTTTGAGAGTTATGATGGAAATAGTTAGACTCACGCTTTGGTTTAGCAATTTACTGACCTCCCTCCGATTGATTGACCATAACTCACTCAATTTAACTCGTAATTCATTGAAATTAGTTTCATTTCGAAGGAATCGAAGTGTAGTTTAAAACGAAAGAAACGGAGATGAAAAACTCCAAGTATTTTGAGAGTTATGATGGAAATAGTTAGACTCGGGCTTTGGTTTAGCAATTTACTAACCTACCTCCGATTGATTGACCATAACTAACTCAATTTAACTCGTAATTCATTGAAATTAGTTTCATTTCGAAGGAATCGAAGTGTAGTTTAAAACGAAAGAAACGGAGATGAAAAACTCCAAGTATTTTGAGAGTTATGATAGAAATAGTTAGAATCGCGCTTTGTTTAGCAATTTACTGACCTACCTCCGATTAATTGACCATAACTCTCTTAATTTAACTCTTAACTCATTGAAATTAGTTTCATTTCGAAGTAATCGAAGTGTAGTTTAAAACGAAAGAAACGGAGATGAAAAACTCCAAGTATTTTGAGAGTTATGATGGAAATAGTTAGACTCGCGCTTTAGTTTAGCAATTTACTGACCTACCTCCGATTGATTGACCATAACTCTCTAAATTTAACTCGTAATTCATTTAAATTAGTTTCATTTCGAAGGAATCGAAGTGTAGTTTAAAACGAAAGAAACGGAGATGAAAAACTCCAAGTATTGAGAGTTATGATGGAAATAGTTAGACTCGTGCTTTGGTTTAGCAATTTACTGACCTACCTCCGATTGATTGACCATAACTCTCTCAATTTTACTTGTAATTGATTGAAATTAGTTTCATTTCGAAGGACTCGAAGTGTAGTTTAAAACGAAAGAAACGGAGATGAAAAACTCCAAGTATTTTGAGAGTTATGATGGAAATAGTTAGACTCGCGCTTTGGTTTAGCAATTTACTGACCTACCTCCGATTGATTGACCATAACTCACTCAATTTAACTCGTAATTCATTGAAATTAGTTTCATTTCGAAGGAATCGAATTGTAGTTTAAAACGAAAGAAACGGAGATGAAAAACTCCAAGTATTTTGAGAGTTATGATAGAAATAGTTAGAATCGCGCTTTGTTTAGCAATTTACTGACCTACCTCCGATTAATTGACCATAACTCTCTCAATTTAACTCTTAACTCATTGAAATTAGTTTCATTTCGAAGTAATCGAAGTGTAGTTTAAAACGAAAGAAACGGAGATGAAAAACTCCAAGTATTTTGAGAGTTATGATGGAAATAGTTAGACTCGCGCTTTAGTTTAGCAATTTACTGACCTACCTCCGATTGATTGACCATAACTCTCTAAATTTAACTCGTAATTCATTTAAATTAGTTTCATTTCGAAGGAATCGAAGTGTAGTTTAAAACGAAAGAAACGGAGATGAAAAACTCCAAGTATTTTGAGAGTTATGATGGAAATGGTTAGACTCGTGCTTTGGTTTAGCAATTTACTGACCTACCTCCGATTGATTGACCATAACTCTCTCAATTTAACTCGTAATTCATTTAAATTAGTTTGATTTCGAAGGAATCGAAGTGTAGTTTAAAACGAAAGAAACGGAGATGAAAAACTCCAAGTATTTTGAGAGTTATGATGGAAATAGTTAGACTCACGCTTTGGTTTAGCAATTTACTGACCTCCCTCCGATTGATTGACCATAACTCACTCAATTTAACTCGTAATTCATTGAAATTAGTTTCATTTCGAAGGACTCGAAGTGTAGTTTAAAACGAAAGAAACGGAGATGAAAAACTCCAAGTATTTTAAGAGTTATGATGGAAATAGTTAGACTCGCGCTTTGGTTTAGCAATTTACTGACCTACCTCCGATTGATTGACCATAACTCACTCAATTTAACTCGTAATTCATTGAAATTAGTTTAATTTCGAAGGAATCGAAGTGTAGTTTAAAACGAAAGAAACGGAGATGAAAAACTCCAACTATTTTGAGAGTTATGATGGAAATAGTTAGACTCGCGCTTTGGTTTAGCAATTTACTGACCTACATCCGATTGATTGACCATAACTCTCTCAATTTAACTCTTAACTCATTGAAATTAGTTTCATTTCGAAGTAATCGAAGTGTAGTTTAAAACGAAAGAAACGGAGATGAAAAACTCCAAGTATTTTGAGAGTTATGATGGAAATAGTTAGAATCGCGCTTTGTTTAGCAATTTACTGACCTACCTCCGATTGATTAACCATAACTCTCTCAATTTAACTCTTAAGTCATTGAAATTAGTTTCATTTCGAAGGAATCGAAGTGTAGTTTAAAACGAAAGAAACGGAGATGAAAAACTCCAAGTATTTTGAGAGTTATGATGGAAATAGTTAGACTCGCGCTTTGGTTTAGCAATTTACTTACCTACCTCCGCTTGATTGACCATAACTCTCTCAATTTAACTCTTAACTCTTTGAAATTAGTTTCATTTCGAAGGAATCGAAGTGTAGTTTAAAACAAAAGAAACGGAGATGAAAAACTCCAAGTATTTTGAGAGTTATGATGGAAATAGTTAGACTCGCGCTTTGGTTTAGCAATTTACTGACCTACCTCCGATTGATTGACCATAACTCACTCAATTTAACTCGTAATTCATTGAAATTAGTTTCATTTCGAAGGAATCGAATTGTAGTTTAAAACGAAAGAAACGGAGATGAAAAACTCCAAGTATTTTGAGAGTTATGATAGAAATAGTTAGAATCGCGCTTTGTTTAGCAATTTACTGACCTACCTCCGATTAATTGACCATAACTCTCTCAATTTAACTCTTAACTCATTGAAATTAGTTTCATTTCGAAGTAATCGAAGTGTAGTTTAAAACGAAAGAAACGGAGATGAAAAACTCCAAGTATTTTGAGAGTTATGATGGAAATAGTTAGACTCGCGCTTTAGTTTAGCAATTTACTGACCTACCTCCGATTGATTGACCATAACTCTCTAAATTTAACTCGTAATTCATTTAAATTAGTTTCATTTCGAAGGAATCGAAGTGTAGTTTAAAACGAAAGAAACGGAGATGAAAAACTCCAAGTATTTTGAGAGTTATGATGGAAATAGTTAGACTCGCGCTTTGGTTTAGCAATTTACTGACCTACCTCCGATTGATTGACCATAACTCTCTCAATTTAACTCGTAATTCATTTAAATTAGTTTCATTTCGAAGGAATCGAAGTGTAGTTTAAAACGAAAGAAACGGAGATGAAATACTCCAAGTATTTTGAGAGTTATGATGGAAATAGTTAGACTCGCGCTTTGTTTTAGAAATTTACTGACCTACCTCCGATTGATTGACCATAACTGTCTCAATTTAACTCTTAATTCATTGAAATTAGTTTCATTTCGAAGGAATCGAAGTGTAGTTTAAAACGAAAGAAACGGAGATGAAAAACTCCAAGTATTTTGAGAGTTATGATGGAAATAGTTAGACTCGGGCTTTGGTTTAGCAATTTACTGACCTACCTCCGATTGATTGAACATAACTCACTCTATTTAACTCGTAATTCATTGAAATTAGTTTCATTTCGAAGGAATCGAAGTGTAGTTTAAAACGAAAGAAATGGAGATGAAAAACTCCAAGTATTTTGAGAGTTATGATGGAAATAGTTAGACTCGCGCTTTGGTTTAGCAATTTACTGACCTACCTCCGATTGATTGACCATAACTCTCTCAATTTAACTCTTAAGTCATTGAAATTAGTTTCATTTCGAAGGAATCGAAGTGTAGTTTAAAACGAATGAAACGGAGATGAAAAACTCCAAGTATTTTGAGAGTTATGATGGAAATAGTTAGACTCGCGCTTTGGTTTAGCAATTTACTGACCTACCTCCGATTGATTGACCATAACTCTCTCAATTTAACTCGTAATTCATTTAAATTAGTTTGATTTCGAAGGAATCGAAGTGTAGTTTAAAACGAAAGAAACGGAGATGAAAAACTCCAAGAATTTTGAGAGTTATGATGGAAATAGATAGACTCACGCTTTGGTTTAGCAATTTACTGACCTCCCTCCGATTGATTGACCATAACTCACTCAATTTAACTCGTAATTCATTGAAATTAGTTTCATTTCGAAGGAATCGAAGTGTAGTTTAAAACGAAAGAAACGGAGATGAAAAACTCCAAGTATTTTGAGAGTTATGATGGAAATAGTTAGACTCGCGCTTTGGTTTAGCAATTTACTTACCTACCTCCGCTTGATTGACCATAACTCTCTCAATTTAACTCTTAACTCTTTGAAATTAGTTTCATTTCGAAGGAATCGAAGTTTAGTTTAAAACAAAAGAAACGGAGATGAAAAACTCCAAGTATTTTGAGAGTTATGATGGAAATAGTTAGACTCGCGCTTTGGTTTAGCAATTTACTGACCTACCTCCGATTGATTGACCATAACTCACTCAATTTAACTCGTAATTCAATGAAATTAGTTTCATTTCGAAGGAATCGAATTGTAGTTTAAAACGAAAGAAACGGAGATGAAAAACTCCAAGTATTTTGAGAGTTATGATAGAAATAGTTAGAATCGCGCTTTGTTTAGCAATTTACTGACCTACCTCCGATTAATTGACCATAACTCTCTCAATTTAACTCTTAACTCATTGAAATTAGTTTCATTTCGAAGTAATCGAAGTGTAGTTTAAAACGAAAGAAACGGAGATGAAAAACTTCAAGTATTTTGAGAGTTATGATGGAAATAGTTAGACTCGCGCTTTAGTTTAGCAATTTACTGACCTACCTCCGATTGATTGACCATAACTCTCTAAATTTAACTCGTAATTCATTTAAATTAGTTTCATTTCGAAGGAATCGAAGTGTAGTTTAAAACGAAAGAAACGGAGATGAAAAACTCCAAGTATTTTGAGAGTTATGATGGAAATAGTTAGACTCGTGCTTTGGTTTAGCAATTTACTGACCTACCTCCGATTGATTGACCATAACTCACTCAATTTTACTTGTAATTGATTGAAATTAGTTTCATTTCGAAGGACTCGAAGTGTAGTTTAAAACGAAAGAAACGGAGATGAAAAACTCCAAGTATTTTGAGAGTTATGATGGAAATAGTTAGACTCGCGCTTTGGTTTAGCAATTTACTGACCTACCTCCGTTTCATTGACCATAACTCACTCAATTTAACTCGTAATTCATTGAAATTAGTTTCATTTGGAAGGAATCGAAGTGTAGTTTAAAACGAAAGAAACGGAGATGAAATACTCCAAGTATTTTGAGAGTTATGATGGAAATAGTTAGACTCGCGCTTTGTTTTAGAAATTTACTGACCTACCTCCGATTGATTGACCATAACTCTCTCAATTTAACTCTTAATTCATTGAAATTAGTTTCATTTCGAAGGAATCGAAGTGTAGTTTAAAACGAAAGAAACGGAGATGAAAAACTCCAAGTATTTTGAGAGTTATGATGGAAATAGTTAGACTCGGGCTTTGGTTTAGCAATTTACTGACCTACCTCCGATTGATTGAACATAACTCACTCTATTTAACTCGTAATTCATTGAAATTAGTTTCATTTCGAAGGAATCGAAGTGTAGTTTAAAACGAAAGAAATGGAGATGAAAAACTCCAAGTATTTTGAGAGTTATGATGGAAATAGTTAGACTCGCGCTTTGGTTTAGCAATTTACTGACCTACCTCCGATTGATTGACCATAACTCTCTCAATTAAACTCTTAAGTCATTGAAATTAGTTTCATTTCGAAGGAATCGAAGTGTAGTTTAAAACGAAAGAAACGGAGATGAAAAACTCCAAGTATTTTGAGAGTTATGATGGAAATAGTTAGACTCGCGCTTTGGTTTAGCAATTTACTGACCTACCTCCGATTGATTGACCATAACTCTCTCAATTTAACTCGTAATTCATTTAAATTAGTTTGATTTCGAAGGAATCGAAGTGTAGTTTAAAACGAAAGAAACGGAGATGAAAAACTCCAAGTATTTTGAGAGTTACGATGGAAATAGTTAGACTCGCGCTTTGGTTTAGCAATTTACTGACCTACCTCCGATTGATTGACCATAACTCTCTCAATTTAACTCGTAATTCATTGAAATTAGTTTCATTTCGAAGGAATCGAAGTGTAGTTTAAAACGAAAGAAATGGAGATGAAAAACTCCAAGTATTTTGAGAGTTATGATGGAAATAGTTAGACTCGCGCTTTGGTTTAGCAATTTACTGACCTACCTCCGATTGATTAACCATAACTCTCTCAATTTAACTCTTAAGTCATTGAAATTAGTTTCATTTCGAAGGAATCGAAGTGTAGTTTAAAACGAAAGAAACGGAGATGAAAAACTCCAAGTATTTTGAGAGTTATGATGGAAATAGTTAGACTCGCGCTTTGGTTTAGCAATTTACTGACCTACCTCCGATTGATTGACCATAACTCTCTCAATTTAACTCGTAATTCATTTAAATTAGTTTGATTTCGAAGGAATCGAAGTGTAGTTTAAAACGAAAGAAACGGAGATGAAAAACTCCAAGTATTTTGAGAGTTATGATGGAAATAGTTAGACTCACGCTTTGGTTTAGCAATTTACTGACCTCCCTCCGATTGATTGACCATAACTCACTCAATTTAACTCGTAATTCATTGAAATTAGTTTCATTTCGAAGGAATCGAAGTGTAGTTTATAACGAAAGAAACGGAGATGAAAAACTCCAAGTATTTTGAGAGTTATGATGGAAATAGTTAGACTCGCGCTTTGGTTTAGCAATTTACTGACCTACCTCCGCTTGATTGACCATAACTCTCTCAATTTAACTCTTAACTCTTTGAAATTAGTTTCATTTCGAAGGAATCGAAGTGTAGTTTAAAACAAAAGAAACGGAGATGAAAAACTCCAAGTATTTTGAGAGTTATGATGGAAATAGTTAGACTCGCGCTTTGGTTTAGCAATTTACCGACCTACCTCCGATTGATTGACCATAACTCACTCAATTTAACTCGTAATTCATTGAAATTAGTTTCATTTCGAAGGAATCGAAGTGTAGTTTAAAACGAAAGAAACGGAGATGAAAAACTCCAAGTATTTTGAGAGTTATGATAGAAATAGTTAGAATCGCGCTTTGTTTAGCAATTTACTGACCTACCTCCGATTAATTGACCATAACTCTCTCAATTTAACTCTTAACTCATTGAAATTAGTTTCATTTCGAAGTAATCGAAGTGTAGTTTAAAACGAAAGAAACGGAGATGAAAAACTCCAAGTATTTTGAGAGTTATGATGGAAATAGTTAGACTCGCGCTTTAGTTTAGCAATTTACTGACCTACCTCCGATTGATTGACCATAACTCTCTAAATTTAACTCGTAATTCATTTAAATTAGTTTCATTTCGAAGGAATCGAAGTGTAGTTTAAAACGAAAGAAACGGAGATGAAAAACTCCAAGTATTTTGAGAGTTATGATGGAAATAGTTAGACTCGTGCTTTGGTTTAGCAATTTACTGACCTACCTCCGATTGATTGACCATAACTCACTCAATTTTACTTGTAATTGATTGAAATTAGTTTCATTTCGAAGGACTCGAAGTGTAGTTTAAAACGAAAGAAACGGAGATGAAAAACTCCAAGTATTTTGAGAGTTATGATGGAAATAGTTAGACTCGCGCTTTGGTTTAGCAATTTACTGACCTACCTCCGTTTCATTGACCATAAGTCACTCAATTTAACTCGTAATTCATTGAAATTAGTTTCATTTCGAAGGAATCGAAGTATAGTTTAAAACGAAAGAAACGGAGATGAAAAACTCCAACTATTTTGAGAGTTATGATGGAAATAGTTAGACTCGCGCTTTGGTTTAGCAATTTACTGACCTACATCCGATTGATTGACCATAACTCTCTAAATTTAACTCTTAAGTCATTGAAATTAGTTTCATTTCGAAGGAATCGAAGTGTAGTTTAAAACGAAAGAAACGGAGATGAAAAACTCCAAGTATTTTGAGAGTTATGATGGAAATAGTTAGACTCGCGCTTTGGTTTAGCAATTTACTGACCTACCTCCGATTGATTGACCATAACTCTCTCAATTTAACTCGTAATTCATTTAAATTAGTTTCATTTCGAAGGAATCGAAGTGTAGTTTAAAACGAAAGAAACGGAGATGAAATACTCCAAGTATTTTGAGAGTTATGATGGAAATAGTTAGACTCGCGCTTTGTTTTAGAAATTTACTGACCTACCTCCGATTGATTGACCATAACTCTCTCAATTTAACTCTTAATTCATTGAAATTAGTTTCATTTCGAAGGAATCGAAGTGTAGTTTAAAACGAAAGAAACGGAGATGAAAAACTCCAAGTATTTTGAGAGTTATGATGGAAATAGTTAGACTCGGGCTTTGGTTTAGCAATTTACTGACCTACCTCCGATTGATTGAACATAACTCACTCTATTTAACTCGTAATTCATTGAAATTAGTTTCATTTCGAAGGAATCGAAGTGTAGTTTAAAACGAAAGAAATGGAGATGAAAAACTTCAAGTATTTTGAGAGTTATGATGGAAATAGTTAGACTCGCGCTTTGGTTTAGCAATTTACTGACCTACCTCCGATTGATTGACCATAACTCTCTCAATTTAACTCTTAAGTCATTGAAATTAGTTTCATTTCGAAGGAATCGAAGTGTAGTTTAAAACGAAAGAAACGGAGATGAAAAACTCCAAGTATTTTGAGAGTTATGATGGAAATAGTTAGACTCGCGCTTTGGTTTAGCAATTTACTGACCTACCTCCGATTGATTGACCATAACTCTCTCAATTTAACTCGTAATTCATTTAAATTAGTTTGATTTCGAAGGAATCGAAGTGTAGTTTAAAACGAAAGAAACGGAGATGAAAAACTCCAAGTATTTTGAGAGTTATGATGGAAATAGTTAGACTCGCGCTTTGGTTTAGCAATTTACTAACCTACCTCCGATTGATTGACCATAATTCTCTCAATTTAACTCGTAATTCATTGAAATTAGTTTCATTTCGAAGAAATCGAAGTGTAGTTTAAAACGAAAGAAATGGAGATGAAAAAATCCAAGTATTTTGAGAGTTATGATGGAAATAGTTAGACTCGCGCTTTGGTTTAGCAATTTACTGACCTACCTCCGATTGATTAACCATAACTCTCTCAATTTAACTCTTAAGTCATTTAAATTAGTTTCATTTCGAAGGAATCGAAGTGTAGTTTAAAACGAAAGAAACGGAGATGAAAAACTCCAAGTAGTTTGAGAGTTATGATGGAAATAGTTAGACTCGCGCTTTGGTTTAGCAATTTACTGACCTACCTCCGATTGATTGACCATAACTCTCTCAATTTAACTCGTAATTCATTTAAATTAGTTTGATTTCGAAGGAATCGAAGTGTAGTTTAAAACGAAAGAAACGGAGATGAAAAACTCCAAGTATTTTGAGAGTTATGATGGAAATAGTTAGACTCACGCTTTGGTTTAGCAATTTACTGACCTCCCTCCGATTGATTGACCATAACTCACTCAATTTAACTCGTAATTCATTGAAATTAGTTTTATTTCGAAGGAATCGAAGTGTAGTTTAAAACGAAAGAAACGGAGATGAAAAACTCCAAGTATTTTGAGAGTTATGATGGAAATAGTTAGACTCGCGCTTTGGTTTAGCAATTTACTGACCTACCTCCGCTTGATTGACCATAACTCTCTCAATTTAACTCTTAACTCTTTGAAATTAGTTTCATTTCGAAGGAATCGAAGTGTAGTTTAAAACAAAAGAAACGGAGATGAAAAACTCCAAGTATTTTGAGAGTTATGATGGAAATAGTTAGACTCGCGCTTTGGTTTAGCAATTTACTGACCTACCTCCGATTGATTGACCATAACTCTCTCAATTTAACTCGTAATTCATTTAAATTAGTTTCATTTCGAAGGAATCGAAGTGTAGTTTAAAACGAAAGAAACGGAGATGAAAAACTCCAAGTATTTTGAGAGTTATGATGGAAATAGTTAGACTCGCGCTTTAGTTTAGCAATTTACTGACCTCCCTCCGATTGATTGACCATAACACACTCAATTTAACTCGTAATTCATTGAAATTAGTTTCATTTCGAAGGAATCGAAGTGTAGTTTAAAACGAAAGAAACGGAGATGAAAAACTCCAAGTATTTTGAGAGTTATGATGGAAATAGTTAGACTCGCGCTTTGGTTTAGCAATTTACTGACTTACCTCTGATTGATTGACCATAACTCTCTCAATTTAACTCTTAATTCATTGAAATTAGTTTCATTTCGAAGGAATCGAAGTGTAGTTTAAAACGAAAGAAACGGAGATGAAAAACTACAAGTATTTTGAGAGTTATGATGGAAATAGTTAGACTCGCGCTTTGGTTTAGCAATTTATTGACCTACCTCCGATTGATTGACCATAACTTTCTCAATTTAACTCTTAACTCATTGAAATTAGTTTCATTTCGAAGGAATCGAAGTGTAGTTTAAAACGAAAGAAACGGAGATGAAAAACTCCAAGTATTTTGAGAGTTATGATGGAAATAGTTAGACTCGCGCTTTGGTTTAACAATTTACTGACCTCCCTCCGATTGATTGACCATAAATCACTCAATTTAACTCGTAATTCATTGAAATTAGTTTCATTTCGAAGAAATCGAAGTGTAGTTTAAAACGAAAGAAACGGAGATGAAAAACTCCAAGTATTTTGAGAGTTATGATGGAAATAGTTAGACTCGCGCTTTGGTTTAGCAATTTACTGACTTACCTCCGATTGATTGATCATAACTCTCTCAATTTAACTCTTAATTCATTGAAATTAGTTTCATTTCGAAGGAATCGAAGTGTAGTTTAAAACGAAAGAAACGGAAATGAAAAACTCCAAGTATTTTGAGAGTTATGATGGAAATAGTTAGACTCGCGCTTTGGTTTAGCAATTTACTGACCTACCTCCGATTCATTGACCATAACTCACTCAATTTAACTCGTAATTCATTGAAATTAGTTTCATTTCGAAGGAATCGAAGTGTAGTTTAAAACGAAAGAAACGGAGATGAAAAACTCCAACTATTTTGAGAGTTATGATGGAAATTGTTAGACTCGCGCTTTGGTTTAGCAATTTACTGACCTACATCCGATTGATTGACCATAACTCTCTCAATTTAACTCTTAAGTCATTGAAATTAGTTTCATTTCGAAGGAATCGAAGTGTAGTTTAAAACGAAAGAAACGGAGATGAAAAACTCCAAGTATTTTGAGAGTTATGATGGAAATAGTTAGACTCGCGCTTTGGTTTAGCAATTTACTGACCTACCTCCGATTGATTGACCATAACTCTCTCAATTTAACTTGTAATTCATTTAAATTAGTTTCATTTCGAAGGAATCGAAGTGTAGTTTAAAACGAAAGAAACGGAGATGAAATACTCCAAGTATTTTGAGAGTTATGATGGAAATAGTTAGACTCGCGCTTTGTTTTAGAAATTTACTGACCTACCTCCGATTGATTGACCATAACTCTCTCAATTTAACTCTTAATTCATTGAAATTAGTTTCATTTCGAAGGAATCGAAGTGTAGTTTAAAACGAAAGAAACGGAGATGAAAAACTCCAAGTATTTTGAGAGTTATGATGGAAATAGTTAGACTCGGGCTTTGGTTTAGCAATTTACTGACCTGCCTCCGATTGATTGAACATAACTCACTCTATTTAACTCGTAATTCATTGAAATTAGTTTCATTTCGAAGGAATCGAAGTGTAGTTTAAAACGAAAGAAATGGAGATGAAAAACTCCAAGTATTTTGAGAGTTATGATGGAAATAGTTAGACTCGCGCTTTGGTTTAGCAATTTACTGACCTACCTCCGATTGATTGACCATAACTCTCTCAATTTAACTCTTAAGTCATTGAAATTAGTTTCATTTCGAAGGAATCGAAGTTTAGTTTAAAACGAAAGAAACGGAGATGAAAAACTCCAAGTATTTTGAGAGTTATGATGGAAATAGTTAGACTCGCGCTTTGGTTTAGCAATTTACTGACCTACCTCCGATTGATTGACCATAACTCTCTCAATTTAACTCGTAATTCATTTAAATTAGTTTGATTTCGAAGGAATCGAAGTGTAGTTTAAAACGAAAGAAACGGAGATGAAAAACTCCAAGTATTTTGAGAGTTATGATGGAAATAGTTAGACTCACGCTTTGGTTTAGCAATTTACTGACCTCCCTCCGATTGATTGACCATAACTCACTCAATTTAACTCGTAATTCATTGAAATTAGTTTCATTTCGAAGGAATCGAAGTGTAGTTTAAAACGAAAGAAACGGAGATGAAAAACTCTAAGTATTTTGAGAGTTATGATGGAAATAGTTAGACTCGCGCTTTGGTTTAGCAATTTACTGACCTACCTCCGCTTGATTGACCATAACTCTCTCAATTTAACTCTTAACTCTTTGAAATTAGTTTCATTTCGAAGGAATCGAAGTGTAGTTTAAAACAAAAGAAACGGAGATGAAAAACTCCAAGTATTTTGAGAGTTATGATGGAAATAGTTAGACTCGCGCTTTGGTTTAGCAATTTACTGACCTACCTCCGATTGATTGACCATAACTCTCTCAATTTAACTCGTAATTCATTTAAATTAGTTTCATTTCGAAGGAATCGAAGTGTAGTTTAAAACGAAAGAAACGGAGATGAAAAACTCCAAGTATTTTGAGAGTTATGATGGAAATAGTTAGACTGGCGCTTTAGTTTAGCAATTTACTGACCTCCCTCCGATTGATTGACCATAACTCACTCAATTTAACTCGTAATTCATTGAAATTAGTTTCATTTCGAAGGAATCGAAGTGTAGTTTAAAACGAAAGAAATGGAGATGAAAAACTCCAAGTATTTTGAGAGTTATGATGGAAATAGTTAGACTCGCGCTTTGGTTTAGCAATTTACTGACTTACCTCTGATTGATTGACCATAACTCTCTAAATTTAACTCTTAATTCATTGAAATTAGTTTCATTTCGAAGGAATCGAAGTGTAGTTTAAAACGAAAGAAACGGAGATGAAAAACTACAAGTATTTTGAGAGTTATGATGGAAATAGTTAGACTCGCGCTTTGGTTTAGCAATTTATTGACCTACCTCCGATTGATTGACCATAACTTTCTCAATTTAACTCTTAACTCATTGAAATTAGTTTCATTTCGAAGGAATCGAAGTATAGTTTAAAACGAAAGAAACGGAGATGAAAAACTCCAAGTATTTTGAGAGTTATGATGGAAATAGTTAGACTCGCGCTTTGGTTTAACAATTTACTGACCTCCCTCCGATTGATTGACCATAAATCACTCAATTTAACTCGTAATTCATTGAAATTAGTTTCATTTCGAAGAAATCGAAGTGTAGTTTAAAACGAAAGAAACGGAGATGAAAAACTCCAAGTATTTTGAGAGTTATGATGGAAATAGTTAGACTCGCGCTTTGGTTTAGCAATTTACTGACCTACCTCCGATTGATTGATCATAACTCTCTCAATTTAACTCTTAATTCATTGAAATTAGTTTCATTTCGAAGGAATCGAAGTGTAGTTTAAAACGAAAGAAACGGAGATGAAAAACTCCAAGTATTTTGAGAGTTATGATGGAAATAGTTAGACTCGGGCTTTGGTTTAGCAATTTACTGACCTACCTCCGATTGATTGAACATAACTCACTCTATTTAACTCGTAATTCATTGAAATTAGTTTCATTTCGAAGGAATCGAAGTGTAGTTTAAAACGAAAGAAACGGAGATGAAAAACTCCAAGTATTTTGAGAGTTATGATGGAAATAGTTAGACTCGCGCTTTGGTTTAGCAATTTACTGACCTACCTCCGATTGATTGACCATAACTCTCTCAATTTAACTCGTAATTCATTTAAATTAGTTTGATTTCGAAGGAATCGAAGTGTAGTTTAAAACGAAAGAAACGGAGATGAAAAACTCCAAGTATTTTGAGAGTTATGATGGAAATAGTTAGACTCGCGCTTTGGTTTAGCAATTTACTGACCTACCTCCGATTGATTGATCATAACTCTCTCAATTTAACTCTTAATTCATTGAAATTAGTTTCATTTCGAAGGAATCGAAGTGTAGTTTAAAACGAAAGAAACGGAGATGAAAAACTCCAAGTATTTTGAGAGTTATGATGGAAATAGTTAGACTCGGGCTTTGGTTTAGCAATTTACTGACCTACCTCCGATTGATTGAACATAACTCACTCTATTTAACTCGTAATTCATTGAAATTAGTTTCATTTCGAAGGAATCGAAGTATAGTTTAAAACGAAAGAAATGGAGATGAAAAACTCCAAGTATTTTGAGAGTTATGATGGAAATAGTTAGACTCGCGCTTTGGTTTAGCAATTTACTGACCTACCTCCGATTGATTGACCATAACTCTCTCAATTTAACTCTTAAGTCATTGAAATTAGTTTCATTTCGAAGGAATCGAAGTTTAGTTTAAAACGAAAGAAACGGAGATGAAAAACTACAAGTATTTTGAGAGTTATGATGGAAATAGTTAGACTCGCGCTTTGGTTTAGCAATTTACTGATCTACGTACGATTGATTGACCATAACTCTTTCAATTTAACTCTTAACTCATTGAAATTAGTTTCATTTCGAAGGAATCGAAGTGTAGTTTAAAACGAAAGAAACGGAGATGAAAAACTCCAAGTATTTTGAGAGTTATGATGGAAATATTTAGACTCGCGCTTTGGTTTAGCAATTTACTGACCTACCTCCGATTGATTGACCATAACTCTCTCAATTTAACTTGTAATTCATTTAAATTAGTTTCATTTCGAAGGAATCGAAGTGTAGTTTAAAACGAAAGAAACGGAGATGAAATACTCCAAGTATTTTGAGAGTTATGATGGAAATAGTTAGACTCGCGCTTTGTTTTAGAAATTTACTGACCTACCTCCGATTGATTGACCATAACTCTCTCAATTTAACTCTTAATTCATTGAAATTAGTTTCATTTCGAAGGAATCGAAGTGTAGTTTAAAACGAAAGAAACGGAGATGAAAAACTCCAAGTATTTTGAGAGTTATGATGGAAATAGTTAGACTCGGGCTTTGGTTTAGCAATTTACTGACCTACCTCCGATTGATTGAACATAACTCACTCTATTTAACTCGTAATTCATTGAAATTAGTTTCATTTCGAAGGAATCGAAGTGTAGTTTAAAACGAAAGAAATGGAGATGAAAAACTCCAAGTATTTTGAGAGTTATGATGGAAATAGTTAGACTCGCGCTTTGGTTTAGCAATTTACTGACCTACCTCCGATTGATTGACCATAACTCTCTCAATTTAACTATTAAGTCATTGAAATTAGTTTCATTTCGAAGGAATCGAAGTTTAGTTTAAAACGAAAGAAACGGAGATGAAAAACTACAAGTATTTTGAGAGTTATGATGGAAATAGTTAGACTCGCGCTTTGGTTTAGCAATTTACTGACCTACCTCCGATTGATTGACCATAACTCTCTCAATTTAACTCGTAATTCATTTAAATTAGTTTGATTTCGAAGGAATCGAAGTGTAGTTTAAAACGAAAGAAACGGAGATGAAAAACTCCAAGTATTTTGAGAGTTATGATGGAAATAGTTAGACTCGCGCTTTGGTTTAGCAATTTACTGACCTACCTCCGATTGATTGACCATAACTCTCTCAATTTAACTCGTAATTTATTGAAATTAGTTTCATTTCGAAGGAATCGAAGTGTAGTTTAAAACGAAAGAAATGGAGATGAAAAACTCCAAGTATTTTGAGAGTTATGATGGAAATAGTTAGACTCGCGCTTTGGTTTAGCAATTTACTGACCTACCTCCGATTGATTAACCATAACTCTCTCAATTTAACTCTTAAGTCATTGAAATTAGTTTCATTTCGAAGGAATCGAAGTGTAGTTTAAAACGAAAGAAACGGAGATGAAAAACTCCAAGTATTTTGAGAGTTATGATGGAAATAGTTAGACTCGCGCTTTGGTTTAGCAATTTACTGACCTACCTCCGATTGATTGACCATAACTCTCTCAATTTAACTCGTAATTCATTTAAATTAGTTTGATTTCGAAGGAATCGAAGTGTAGTTTAAAACGAAAGAAACGGAGATGAAAAACTCCAAGTATTTTGAGAGTTATGATGGAAATAGTTAGACTCACGCTTTGGTTTAGCAATTTACTGACCTCCCTCCGATTGATTGACCATAACTCACTCAATTTAACTCGTAATTCATTGAAATTAGTTTCATTTCGAAGGAATCGAAGTGTAGTTTAAAACGAAAGAAACGGAGATGAAAAACTCCAAGTATTTTGAGAGTTATGATGGAAATAGTTAGACTCGCGCTTTGGTTTAGCAATTTACTGACCTACCTCCGCTTGATTGACCATAACTCTCTCAATTTAACTCTTAACTCTTTGAAATTAGTTTCATTTCGAAGGAATCGAAGTGTAGTTTAAAACGAAAGAAACGGAGATGAAAAACTCCAAGTATTTTGAGAGTTATGATGGAAATAGTTAGACTCGCGCTTTGGTTTAGCAATTTACTGACCTACCTCCGATTGATTGACCATAACTCTCTCAATTTAACTCGTAATTTATTGAAATTAGTTTCATTTCGAAGGAATCGAAGTGTAGTTTAAAACGAAAGAAATGGAGATGAAAAACTCCAAGTATTTTGAGAGTTATGATGGAAATAGTTAGACTCGCGCTTTGGTTTAGCAATTTACTGACCTACCTCCGATTGATTAACCATAACTCTCTCAATTTAACTCTTAAGTCATTGAAATTAGTTTCATTTCGAAGGAATCGAAGTGTAGTTTAAAACGAAAGAAACGGAGATGAAAAACTCCAAGTATTTTGAGAGTTATGATGGAAATAGTTAGACTCGCGCTTTGGTTTAGCAATTTACTGACCTACCTCCGATTGATTGACCATAACTCTCTCAATTTAACTCGTAATTCATTTAAATTAGTTTGATTTCGAAGGAATCGAAGTGTAGTTTAAAACGAAAGAAACGGAGATGAAAAACTCCAAGTATTTTGAGAGTTATGATGGAAATAGTTAGACTCACGCTTTGGTTTAGCAATTTACTGACCTCCCTCCGATTGATTGACCATAACTCACTCAATTTAACTCGTAATTCATTGAAATTAGTTTCATTTCGAAGGAATCGAAGTGTAGTTTAAAACGAAAGAAACGGAGATGAAAAACTCCAAGTATTTTGAGAGTTATGATGGAAATAGTTAGACTCGCGCTTTGGTTTAGCAATTTACTGACCTACCTCCGCTTGATTGACCATAACTCTCTCAATTTAACTCTTAACTCTTTGAAATTAGTTTCATTTCGAAGGAATCGAAGTGTAGTTTAAAACAAAAGAAACGGAGATGAAAAACTCCAAGTATTTTGAGAGTTATGATGGAAATAGTTAGACTCGCGCTTTGGTTTAGCAATTTACTGACCTACCTCCGATTGATTGACCATAACTCTCTCAATTTAACTCGTAATTCATTTAAATTAGTTTCATTTCGAAGGAATCGAAGTGTAGTTTAAAACGAAAGAAACGGAGATGAAAAACTCCAAGTATTTTGAGAGTTATGATGGAAATAGTTAGACTCGCGCTTTAGTTTAGCAATTTACTGACCTCCCTCCGATTGATTGACCATAACTCACTCAATTTAACTCGTAATTCATTGAAATTAGTTTCATTTCGAAGGAATCGAAGTGTAGTTTAAAACGAAAGAAATGGAGATGAAAAACTCCAAGTATTTTGAGAGTTATGATGGAAATAGTTAGACTCGCGCTTTGGTTTAGCAATTTACTGACTTACCTCTGATTGATTGACCATAACTCTCTCAATTTAACTCTTAATTCATTGAAATTAGTTTCATTTCGAAGGAATCGAAGTGTAGTTTAAAACGAAAGAAACGGAGATGAAAAACTACAAGTATTTTGAGAGTTATGATGGAAATAGTTAGACTCGCGCTTTGGTTTAGCAATTTATTGACCTACCTCCGATTGATTGACCATAACTTTCTCAATTTAACTCTTAACTCATTGAAATTAGTTTCATTTCGAAGGAATCGAAGTGTAGTTTAAAACGAAAGAAACGGAGATGAAAAACTCCAAGTATTTTGAGAGTTATGATGGAAATAGTTAGACTCGCGCTTTGGTTTAACAATTTACTGACCTCCCTCCGATTGATTGACCATAAATCACTCAATTTAACTCGTAATTCATTGAAATTAGTTTCATTTCGAAGAAATCGAAGTGTAGTTTAAAACGAAAGAAAGGGAGATGAAAAACTCCAAGTATTTTGAGAGTTATGATGGAAATAGTTAGACTCGCGCTTTGGTTTAGCAATTTACTGACCTACCTCCGATTGATTGATCATAACTCTCTCAATTTAACTCTTAATTCATTGAAATTAGTTTCATTTCGAAGGAATTGAAGTGTAGTTTAAAACGAAAGAAACGGAAATGAAAAACTCCAAGTATTTTGAGAGTTATTATGGAAATAGTTAGACTCGCGCTTTGGTTTAGCAATTTACTGACCTACCTCCGATTAATTGACCATAAATCACTCAATTTAACTCGTAATTAATTGAAATTAGTTTCATTTCGAAGGAATCGAAGTTTAGTTTAAAACGAAAGAAACGGAGATGAAAAACTCCAAGTATTTTGAGAGTTATGATGGAAATAGTTAGACTCGCGCTTTGGTTTAGCAATTTACTGTCCTACATCCGATTAATTGACCATAACTCTCTCAATTTAACTCTTAAGTCATTACAATTAGTTTCATTTCGAAGGAATCGAAGTGTAGTTTAAAACGAAAGAAACGGAGATAAAAAACTCCAAGTATTTTGAGAGTTATGATGGAAATAGTTAGACTCGCGATTTGATTTAGCAATTTACTGACCTCCCTCCGATTCATTGACCATAACTCACTCAATTTAACACGTAATTCATTGGAATTAGTTTCATTTCTAAGGAATCGAAGTGTAGTTTAAAACGAAAGAAACGGAGATGAAAAACTACAAGTATTTTGAGAGTTATGATGGAAATAGTTAGACTCGCGCTTTGGTTTAGCAATTTACTGATCTACCTCCGATTGATTGACCATAACTCTCTCAATTTAACTCTTAATTGATTGAAATTAGTTTCATTTCGAAGGAATCGAAGTGTAGTTTAAAACGAAAGAAACGGAGATGAAAAACTCCAAGTATTTTGAGAGTTATGATGGAAATAGTTAGACTCGGGCTTTGGTTTAGCAATTTACTGACCTACCTCCGATTGATTGAACATAACTCACTCAATTTAACTCGTAATTCATTGAAATTAGTTTCATTTCGAAGGAATCGAAGTGTAGTTTAAAACGAAAGAAACGGAGATGAAAAACTCCAAGTATTTTGAGAGTTATGATGGAAATAGTTAGACTCGCGCTTTGGTTTAGCAATTTACTGACCTACCTCCGATTGATTGACCATAACTCTCTCAATTTAACTCGTAATTCATTTAAATTAGTTTGATATCGAAGGAATCAAAGTGTAGTTTAAAACGAAAGAAACGGAGATGAAAAACTCCAAGTATTTTGAGAGTTATGATGGAAATAGTTAGACTCACGCTTTGGTTTAGCAATTTACTGACCTCCCTCCGATTGATTGACCATAACTCACTCAATTTAACTCGTAATTCATTGAAATTAGTTTCATTTCGAAGGAATCGAAGTGTAGTTTAAAACGAAAGAAACGGAGATGAAAAACTCCAAGTATTTTGAGAGTTATGATGGAAATAGTTAGACTCGCGCTTTGGTTTAGCAATTTACTGACCTACCTCCGCTTGATTGACCATAACTCTCTCAATTTAACTCTTAACTCTTTGAAATTAGTTTCATTTCGAAGGAATCGAAGTGTAGTTTAAAACAAAAGAAACGGAGATGAAAAACTCCAAGTATTTTGAGAGTTATGATGGAAATAGTTAGACTCGCGCTTTGGTTTAGCAATTTACTGACCTACCTCCGATTGATTGACCATAACTCTCTCAATTTAACTCGTAATTCATTTAAATTAGTTTCATTTCGAAGGAATCGAAGTGTAGTTTAAAACGAAAGAAACGGAGATGAAAAACTCCAAGTATTTTGAGAGTTATGATGGAAATAGTTAGACTCGCGCTTTAGTTTAGCAATTTACTGACCTCCCTCCGATTGATTGACCATAACTCACTCAATTTAACTCGTAATTCATTGAAATTAGTTTCATTTCGAAGGAATCGAAGTGTAGTTTAAAACGAAAGAAACGGAGATGAAAAACTCCAAGTATTTTGAGAGTTATGATGGAAATAGTTAGACTCGCGCTTTGGTTTAGGAATTTACTGACTTACCTCCGATTGATTGACCATAACTCTCTCAATTTAACTCTTAATTCATTGAAATTAGTTTCATTTCGAAGGAATCGAAGTGTAGTTTAAAACGAAAGAAACGGAGATGAAAAACTACAAGTATTTTGAGAGTTATGATGGAAATAGTTAGACTCGCGCTTTGGTTTAGCAATTTATTGACCTACCTCGATTGATTGACCATAACTTTCTCAATTTAACTCTTAACTCATTGAAATTAGTTTCATTTCGAAGGAATCGAAGTGTAGTTTAAAACGAAAGAAACGGAGATGAAAAACTCCAAGTATTTTGAGAGTTATGATGGAAATAGTTAGACTCGCGCTTTGGTTTAACAATTTACTGACCTCCCTCCGATTGATTGACAATAAATCACTCAATTTAACTCGTAATTCATTGAAATTAGTTTCATTTCGAAGAAATCGAAGTTTAGTTTAAAACGAAAGAAACGGAGATGAAAAACTCCAAGTATTTTGAGAGTTATGATGGAAATAGTTAGACTCGCGCTTTGGTTTAGCAATTTACTGACCTACCTCCGATTGATTGATCATAACTCTCTCAATTTAACTCTTAATTCATTGAAATTAGTTTCATTTCGAAGGAATCGAAGTGTAGTTTAAAACGAAAGAAACGGAAATGAAAAACTCCAAGTATTTTGAGAGTTATTATGGAAATAGTTAGACTCGCGCTTTGGTTTAGCAATTTACTGACCTACCTCCGATTAATTGACCATAAATCACTCAATTTAACTCGTAATTAATTGAAATTAGTTTCATTTCTAAGGAATCGAAGTGTAGTTTAAAACGAAAGAAACGGAGATGAAAAACTACAAGTATTTTGAGAGTTATGATGGAAATAGTTAGACTCGCGCTTTGGTTTAGCAATTTACTGATCTACCTCCGATTGATTGACCATAACTCTCTCAATTTAACTCTTAATTGATTGAAATTAGTTTCATTTCGAAGGAATCGAAGTGTAGTTTAAAACGAAAGAAACGGAGATGAAAAACTCCAAGTATTTTGAGAGTTATGATGGAAATAGTTAGACTCGGGCTTTGGTTTAGCAATTTACTGACCTACCTCCGATTGATTGAACATAACTCACTCAATTTAACTCGTAATTCATTGAAATTAGTTTCATTTCGAAGGAATCGAAGTGTAGTTTAAAACGAAAGAAACGGAGATGAAAAACTCCAAGTATTTTGAGAGTTATGATGGAAATAGTTAGACTCGCGCTTTGGTTTAGCAATTTACTGTCCTACCTCCGATTGATTGACCATAACTCTCTCAATTTAACTCGTAATTCATTTAAATTAGTTTGATATCGAAGGAATCGAAGTGTAGTTTAAAACGAAAGAAACGGAGATGAAAAACTCCAAGTATTTTGAGAGTTATGATGGAAATAGTTAGACTCACGCTTTGGTTTAGCAATTTACTGACCTCCCTCCGATTGATTGACCATAACTCACTCAATTTAACTCGTAATTCATTGAAATTAGTTTCATTTCGAAGGAATCGAAGCGTAGTTTAAAACGAAAGAAACGGAGATGAAAAACTCCAAGTATTTTGAGAGTTATGATGGAAATAGTTAGACTCGCGCTTTGGTTTAGCAATTTACTGACCTACCTCCGCTTGATTGACCATAACTCTCTCAATATAACTCTTAACTCTTTGAAATTAGTTTCATTTCGAAGGAATCGAAGTGTAGTTTAAAACAAAAGAAACGGAGATGAAAAACTCCAAGTATTTTGAGAGTTATGATGGAAATAGTTAGACTCGCGCTTTGGTTTAGCAGTTTACTGACCTACCTCCGATTGATTGACCATAACTCTCTAAATTTAACTCGTAATTCATTTAAATTAGTTTCATTTCGAAGGAATCGAAGTGTATTTTAAAACGAAAGAAACGGAGATGAAAAACTCCAAGTATTTTGAGAGTTATGATGGAAATAGTTAGACTCGCGCTTTAGTTTAGCAATTTACTGACCTCCCTCCGATTGATTGACCATAACTCACTCAATTTAACTCGTAATTCATTGAAATTAGTTTCATTTCGAAGGAATCGAAGTGTAGTTTAAAACGAAAGAAACGGAGATGAAAAACTCCAAGTATTTTGAGAGTTATGATGGAAATAGTTAGACTCGCGCTTTGGTTTAGCAATTTACTGACTTACCTCCGATTGATTGACCATAACTCTCTCAATTTAACTCTTAATTCATTTAAATTAGTTTCATTTCGAAGGAATCGAAGTGTAGTTTAAAACGAAAGAAACGGAGATGAAAAACTACAAGTATTTTGAGAGTTATGATGGAAATAGTTAGACTCGCGCTTTGGTTTAGCAATTTATTGACCTACCTCTGATTGATTGACCATAACTTTCTCAATTTAACTCTTAACTCATTGAAATTAGTTTCATTTCGAAGGAATCGAAGTTTAGTTTAAAACGAAAGAAACGGAGATGAAAAACTCCAAGTATTTTGAGAGTTATGATGGAAATAGTTAGACTCGCGCTTTGGTTTGACAATTTACTGACCTCCCTCCGATTGATTGACCATAAATCACTCAATTTAACTCGTAATTCATTGAAATTAGTTTCATTTCGAAGAAATCGAAGTGTAGTTTAAAACGAAAGAAACGGAGATGAAAAACTCCAAGTATTTTGAGAGTTATGATGGAAATAGTTAGACTCGCGCTTTGGTTTAGCAATTTACTGACCTACCTCCGATTGATTGATCATAACTCTCTCAATTTAACTCTTAATTCATTGAAATTAGTTTCATTTCGAAGGAATCGAAGTGTAGTTTAAAACGAAAGAAACGGAAATGAAAAACTCCAAGTATTTTGAGAGTTATTATGGAAATAGTTAGACTCGCGCTTTGTTTTGCAATTTACTGAATTACCTCCGATTAATTGACCATAAATCACTCAATTTAACTCGTAATTAATTGAAATTAGTTTCATTTCGAAGGAATCGAAGTTTAGTTTAAAACGAAAGAAACGGAGATGAAAAACTCCAAGTATTTTGAGAGTTATGATGGAAATAGTTAGACTCGCGCTTTGGTTTAGCAATTTACTGTCCTACATCCGATTAATTGACCATAACTCTCTCAATTTAACTCTTAAGTCATTAAAATTAGTTTCATTTCGAAGGAATCGAAGTGAAGTTTAAAACGAAAGAAACGGAGATGAAAAACTCCAAGTATTTTAGGAGTTATGATGGAAATAGTTAGACTCGCGCTTTGGTTTAGCAATTTACTGACCAACCTCCGCTTGATTGACCATAACTCTCTCAATTTAACTCTTAACTCTTTGAAATTAGTTTCATTTCGAAGGAATCGAAGTGTAGTTTAAAACGAAAGAAACGGAGATGAAAAACTCCAAGTATTTTGAGAGTTATAATGGAAATAGTTAGACTCGCGCTTTGGTTTAGCAATTTACTGACCTACCTCCGATTGATTGACCATAACTCTCTCAATTTAACTCTTAATTCATTGAAATTAGTTTCATTTCGAAGGAATCGAAGTGTAGTTTAAAACGAAAGAAACGGAGATGAAAAACTACAAGTATTTTGAGAGTTATTATGGAAATAGTTAGACTCGCGCTTTGGTTTAGCAATTTATTGACCTACCTCCGATTGATTGACCATAACTTTCTCAATTTAACTCTTAACTCATTGAAATTAGTTTCATTTCGAAGGAATCGAAGTGTAGTTTAAAACGAAAGAAACGGAGATGAAAAACTCCAAGTATTTTGAGAGTTATGATGGAAATAGTTAGACTCGCGCTTTGGTTTAACAATTTACTGACCTCCCTCCGATTGATTGACCATAAATCACTCAATTTAACTCGTAATTCATTGAAATTAGTTTCATTTCGAAGGAATCGAAGTGTAGTTTAAAACGAAAGAAACGGAGATGAAAAACTCCAAGTGTTTTGAGAGTTATGATGGAAATAGTTAGACTCGCGCTTTGGTTTAGCAATTTACTGACCTACCTCCGATTAATTGACCATAAATCACTCAATTTAACTCGTAATTAATTGAAATTAGTTTCATTTCGAAGGAATCGAAGTTTAGTTTAAAACGAAAGAAACGGAGATGAAAAACTCCAAGTATTTTGAGAGTTATGATGGAAATAGTTAGACTCGCGCTTTGGTTTAGCAATTTACTGTCCTACATCCGATTGATTGATCATAACTCTCTCAATTTAACTCTTAATTCATTGAAATTAGTTTCATTTCGAAGGAATCGAAGTGTAGTTTAAAACGAAAGAAACGGAGATGAAAAACTCCAAGTATTTTGAGAGTTATTATGGAAATAGTTAGACTCGCGCTTTGGTTTAGCAATTTACTGACCTACCTCCGATTGATTGACCATAACTCTCTCAATTTAACTCTTAATTCATTGAAATTAGTTTCATTTCGAAGGAATCGAAGTGTAGTTTAAAACGAAAGAAACGGAGATGAAAAACTACAAGTATTTTGAGAGTTATTATGGAAATAGTTAGACTCGCGCTTTGGTTTAGCAATTTATTGACCTACCTCCGATTGATTGACCATAACTTTCTCAATTTAACTCTTAACTCATTGAAATTAGTTTCATTTCGAAGGAATCGAAGTGTAGTTTAAAACGAAAGAAACGGAGATGAAAAACTCCAAGTATTTTGAGAGTTATGATGGAAATAGTTAGACTCGCGCTTTGGTTTAACAATTTACTGACCTCCCTCCGATTGATTGACCATAAATCACTCAATTTAACTCGTAATTCATTGAAATTAGTTTCATTTCGAAGGAATCGAAGTGTAGTTTAAAACGAAAGAAACGGAGATGAAAAACTCCAAGTGTTTTGAGAGTTATGATGGAAATAGTTAGACTCGCGCTTTGGTTTAGCAATTTACTGACCTACCTCCGATTAATTGACCATAAATCACTCAATTTAACTCGTAATTAATTGAAATTAGTTTCATTTCGAAGGAATCGAAGTTTAGTTTAAAACGAAAGAAACGGAGATGAAAAACTCCAAGTATTTTGAGAGTTATGATGGAAATAGTTAGACTCGCGCTTTGGTTTAGCAATTTACTGTCCTACATCCGATTGATTGATCATAACTCTCTCAATTTAACTCTTAATTCATTGAAATTAGTTTCATTTCGAAGGAATCGAAGTGTAGTTTAAAACGAAAGAAACGGAGATGAAAAACTCCAAGTATTTTGAGAGTTATTATGGAAATAGTTAGACTCGCGCTTTGGTTTAGCAATTTACTGACCTACCTCCGATTAATTGACCATAAATCACTCAATTTAAATCGTAATTAATTGAAATTAGTTTCATTTCGAAGGAATCGAAGTTTAGTTTAAAACGAAAGAAACGGAGATGAAAAACTCCAAGTATTTTGAGAGTTATGATGGAAATAGTTAGACTCGCGCTTTGGTTTAGCAATTTACTGTCCTACATCCGATTAATTGACCATAACTCTCTCAATTTAACTCTTAAGTCATTAAAATTAGTTTCATTTCGAAGGAATCGAAGTGTAGTTTAAAACGAAAGAAACGGAGATGAGAAACTCCAAGTATTTTGAGAGTTATGATGGAAATAGTTAGACTCGCGCTTTGGTTTAGCAATTTACTGACCTACCTCCGATTGATTGACCATAACTCTCTCAATTTAAGTCGTAATTCATTTAAATTAGTTTCATTTCGAAGGAATCGAAGTGTAGTTTAAAACGAAAGAAACGGAGATGAAAAACTCTAAGTATTTTGAGAGTTATGATGGAAATAGTTAGACTCGCGCTTTGGTTTAGCAATTTACTGACCTCCCTCCGATTCATTGACCATAACTCACTCAATTTAACTCGTAATTCATTGTAATTAGTTTCATTTCTAAGGAATCGAAGTGTATCTTAAAACGAAAGAAACGGAGATGAAAAACTCCAAGTATTTTGAGAGTTATGATGGAAATAGTTAGACTCGCGCTTTGGTTTAGCAATTTACTGATCTACCTCCGATTGATTGACCATAACTCTCTCAATTTAACTCTTAACTCATTGAAATTAGTTTCATTTCGAAGGAATCGAAGTGTAGTTTAAAACGAAAGAAACGGAGATGAAAAACTCCAAGTATTTTGAGAGTTATGATGGAAATAGTTAGACTCGCGCTTTGGTTTAGCAATTTACTGACCTACCTCCGATTGATTGACCATAACTCACTCAATTTACCTCGTAATTCATTGAAATTAGTTTCATTTCGAAGGAATCGAAGTGTGGTTTAAAATGAAAGAAACGGAGATGAAAAACTACAAGTATTTTGAGAGTTATGATGGAAATAGTTAGACTCGCGCTTTGGTTTAGCAATTTACTGACCTACCTCCGGTTAATTGACCATAACTCACTCAATTTAACTCGTAATTCATTGTAATTAGTTTCATTTCTAAGGAATCGAAGTGTAGTTTAAAACGAAAGAAACGGAGATGAAAAACTACAAGTATTTTGAGAGTTATGATGGAAATAGTTAGACTCGCGCTTTGGTTTAGCAATTTACTGATCTACCTCCGATTGATTGACCATAACTCTCTCAATTTAACTCTTAATTGATTGAAATTAGTTTCATTTCGAAGGAATCGAAGTGTAGTTTAAAACGAAAGAAACGGAGATGAAAAACTCCAAGTATTTTGAGAGTTATGATGGAAATAGTTAGACTCGGGCTTTGGTTTAGCAATTTACTGACCTACCTCCGATTGATTGAACATAACTCACTCAATTTAACTCGTAATTCATTGAAATTAGTTTCATTTCGAAGGAATCGAAGTGTAGTTTAAAACGAAAGAAACGGAGATGAAAAACTCCAAGTATTTTGAGAGTTATGATGGAAATAGTTAGACTCGCGCTTTGGTTTAGCAATTTACTGACCTACCTCCGATTGATTGACCATAACTCTCTTAATTTAACTCGTAATTCATTTAAATTAGTTTGATATCGAAGGAATCGAAGTGTAGTTTAAAACGAAAGAAACGGAGATGAAAAACTCCAAGTATTTTGAGAGTTATGATGGAAATAGTTAGACTCACGCTTTGGTTTAGCAATTTACTGACCTCCCTCCGATTGATTGACCATAACTCACTCAATTTAACTCGTAATTCATTGAAATTAGTTTCATTTCGAAAGAATCGAAGTGTAGTTTAAAACGAAAGAAACGGAGATGAAAAACTCCAAGTATTTTGAGAGTTATGATGGAAATAGTTAGACTCGCGCTTTGGTTTAGCAATTTACTGACCTACCTCCGCTTGATTGACCATAACTCTCTCAATATAACTCTTAACTCTTTGAAATTACTTTCATTTCGAAGGAATCCAAGTGTAGTTTAAAACAAAAGAAACGGAGATGAAAAACTCCAAGTATTTTGAGAGTTATGATGGAAATAGTTAGACTCGCGCTTTGGTTTAGCAATTTACTGACCTACCTCCGATTGATTGACCATAACTCTCTCAATTTAACTCGTAATTCATTTAAATTAGTTTCATTTCGAAGGAATCGAAGTGTAGTTTAAAACGAAAGAAACGGAGATGAAAAACTCCAAGTATTTTGAGAGTTATGATGGAAATAGTTAGACTCGCGCTTTAGTTTAGCAATTTACTGACCTCCCTCCGATTGATTGACCATAACTCACTCAATTTAACTCGTAATTCATTGAAATTAGTTTCATTTCGAAGGAATCGAAGTGTAGTTTAAAACGAAAGAAACGGAGATGAAAAACTCTAAGTATTTTGAGAGTTATGATGGAAATAGTTAGACTCGCGCTTTGGTTTAGCAATTTACTGACCTACCTCCGATTGATTGATCATAACTCTCTCAATTTAACTCTTAATTCATTGAAATTAGTTTCATTTCGAAGGAATCGAAGTGTAGTTTAAAACGAAAGAAACGGAAATGAAAAACTCCAAGTATTTTGAGAGTTATTATGGAAATAGTTAGACTCGCGCTTTGTTTTGCAATTTACTGACCTACCTCCGATTAATTGACCATAAATCACTCAATTTAACTCGTAATTAATTGAAATTAGTTTCATTTCGAAGGAATCGAAGTTTAGTTTAAAACGAAAGAAACGGAGATGAAAAACTCCAAGTATTTTGAGAGTTATGATGGAAATAGTTACACTCGCGCTTTGGTTTAGCAATTTACTGTCCTACATCCGATTAATTGACCATAACTCTCTCAATTTAACTCTTAAGTCATTAAAATTAGTTTCATTTCGAAGGAATCGAAGTGAAGTTTAAAACGAAAGAAACGGAGATGAAAAACTCCAAGTATTTTGAGAGTTATGATGGAAATAGTTAGACTCGCGCTTTGGTTTAGCAATTTACTGACCAACCTCCGCTTGATTGACCATAACTCTCTCAATTTAACTCTTAACTCTTTGAAATTAGTTTCATTTCGAAGGAATCGAAGTGTAGTTTAAAACGGAAGAAACGGAGATGAAAAACTCCAAGTATTTTGAGAGTTATGATGGAAATAGTTAGACTCGCGCTTTGGTTTAGCAATTTACTGACCTACCTCCGATTGATTGACCATAACTCTCTCAATTTAACTCTTAATTCATTGAAATTAGTTTCATTTCGAAGGAATCGAAGTGTAGTTTAAAACGAAAGAAACGGAGATGAAAAACTACAAGTATTTTGAGAGTTATTATGGAAATAGTTAGACTCGCGCTTTGGTTTAGCAATTTATTGACCTACCTCCGATTGATTGACCATAACTTTCTCAATTTAACTCTTAACTCATTGAAATTAGTTTCATTTCGAAGGAATCGAAGTGTAGTTTAAAACGAAAGAAACGGAGATGAAAAACTCCAAGTATTTTGAGAGTTATGATGGAAATAGTTAGACTCGCGCTTTGGTTTAACAATTTACTGACCTCCCTCCGATTGATTGACCATAAATCACTCAATTTAACTCGTAATTCATTGAAATTAGTTTCATTTCGAAGGAATCGAAGTGTAGTTTAAAACGAAAGAAACGGAGATGAAAAACTCCAAGTATTTTGAGAGTTATGATGGAAATAGTTAGACTCGCGCTTTGGTTTAGCAATTTACTGACCTACCTCCGATTGATTGATCATAACTCTCTCAATTTAACTCTTAATTCATTGAAATTAGTTTCATTTCGAAGGAATCGAAGTGTGGTTTAAAATGAAAGAAACGGAGATGAAAAACTACAAGTATTTTGAGAGTTATGATGGAAATAGTTAGACTCGCGCTTTGGTTTAGCAATTTACTGACCTACCTCCGGTTAATTGACCATAACTCACTCAATTTAACTCGTAATTCATTGTAATTAGTTTCATTTCTAAGGAATCGAAGTGTAGTTTAAAACGAAAGAAACGGAGATGAAAAACTACAAGTATTTTGAGAGTTATGATGGAAATAGTTAGACTCGCGCTTTGGTTTAGCAATTTACTGACCTACCTCCGGTTAATTGACCATAACTCACTCAATTTAACTCGTAATTCATTGTAATTAGTTTCATTTCTAAGGAATCGAAGTGTAGTTTAAAACGAAAGAAACGGAGATGAAAAACTACAAGTATTTTGAGAGTTATGATGGAAATAGTTAGACTCGCGCTTTGGTTTAGCAATTTACTGATCTACCTCCGATTGATTGACCATAACTCTCTCAATTTAACTCTTAATTGATTGAAATTAGTTTCATTTCGAAGGAATCGAAGTGTAGTTTAAAACGAAAGAAACGGAGATGAAAAACTCCAAGTATTTTGAGAGTTATGATGGAAATAGTTAGACTCGGGCTTTGGTTTAGCAATTTACTGACCTACCTCCGATTGATTGAACATAACTCACTCAATTTAACTCGTAATTCATTGAAATTAGTTTCATTTCGAAGGAATCGAAGTGTAGTTTAAAACGAAAGAAACGGAGATGAAAAACTCCAAGTATTTTGAGAGTTATGATGGAAATAGTTAGACTCGCGCTTTGGTTTAGCAATTTACTGACCTACCTCCGATTGATTGACCATAACTCTCTTAATTTAACTCGTAATTCATTTAAATTAGTTTGATATCGAAGGAATCGAAGTGTAGTTTAAAACGAAAGAAACGGAGATGAAAAACTCCAAGTATTTTGAGAGTTATGATGGAAATAGTTAGACTCACGCTTTGGTTTAGCAATTTACTGACCTCCCTCCGATTGATTGACCATAACTCACTCAATTTAACTCGTAATTCATTGAAATTAGTTTCATTTCGAAAGAATCGAAGTGTAGTTTAAAACGAAAGAAACGGAGATGAAAAACTCCAAGTATTTTGAGAGTTATGATGGAAATAGTTAGACTCGCGCTTTGGTTTAGCAATTTCCTGACCTACCTCCGCTTGATTGACCATAACTCTCTCAATATAACTCTTAACTCTTTGAAATTACTTTCATTTCGAAGGAATCCAAGTGTAGTTTAAAACAAAAGAAACGGAGATGAAAAACTCCAAGTATTTTGAGAGTTATGATGGAAATAGTTAGACTCGCGCTTTGGTTTAGCAATTTACTGACCTACCTCCGATTGATTGACCATAACTCTCTCAATTTAACTCGTAATTCATTTAAATTAGTTTCATTTCGAAGGAATCGAAGTGTAGTTTAAAACGAAAGAAACGGAGATGAAAAACTCCAAGTATTTTGAGAGTTATGATGGAAATAGTTAGACTCGCGCTTTAGTTTAGCAATTTACTGACCTCCCTCCGATTGATTGACCATAACTCACTCAATTTAACTCGTAATTCATTGAAATTAGTTTCATTTCGAAGGAATCGAAGTGTAGTTTAAAACGAAAGAAACGGAGATGAAAAACTCTAAGTATTTTGAGAGTTATGATGGAAATAGTTAGACTCGCGCTTTGGTTTAGCAATTTACTGACCTACCTCCGATTGATTGATCATAACTCTCTCAATTTAACTCTTAATTCATTGAAATTAGTTTCATTTCGAAGGAATCGAAGTGTAGTTTAAAACGAAAGAAACGGAAATGAAAAACTCCAAGTATTTTGAGAGTTATTATGGAAATAGTTAGACTCGCGCTTTGTTTTGCAATTTACTGACCTACCTCCGATTAATTGACCATAAATCACTCAATTTAACTCGTAATTAATTGAAATTAGTTTCATTTCGAAGGAATCGAAGTTTAGTTTAAAACGAAAGAAACGGAGATGAAAAACTCCAAGTATTTTGAGAGTTATGATGGAAATAGTTACACTCGCGCTTTGGTTTAGCAATTTACTGTCCTACATCCGATTAATTGACCATAACTCTCTCAATTTAACTCTTAAGTCATTAAAATTAGTTTCATTTCGAAGGAATCGAAGTGAAGTTTAAAACGAAAGAAACGGAGATGAAAAACTCCAAGTATTTTGAGAGTTATGATGGAAATAGTTAGACTCGCGCTTTGGTTTAGCAATTTACTGACCAACCTCCGATTGATTGATCATAACTCTCTCAATTTAACTCTTAATTCATTGAAATTAGTTTCATTTCGAAGGAATCGAAGTGTAGTTTAAAACGAAAGAAACGGAGATGAAAAACTCCAAGTATTTTGAGAGTTATTATGGAAATAGTTAGACTCGCGCTTTGGTTTAGCAATTTACTGACCTACCTCCGATTGATTGACCATAACTCTCTCAATTTAACTCTTAATTCATTGAAATTAGTTTCATTTCGAAGGAATCGAAGTGTAGTTTAAAACGAAAGAAACGGAGATGAAAAACTACAAGTATTTTGAGAGTTATTATGGAAATAGTTAGACTCGCGCTTTGGTTTAGCAATTTATTGACCTACCTCCGATTGATTGACCATAACTTTCTCAATTTAACTCTTAACTCATTGAAATTAGTTTCATTTCGAAGGAATCGAAGTGTAGTTTAAAACGAAAGAAACGGAGATGAAAAACTCCAAGTATTTTGAGAGTTATGATGGAAATAGTTAGACTCGCGCTTTGGTTTAACAATTTACTGACCTCCCTCCGATTGATTGACCATAAATCACTCAATTTAACTCGTAATTCATTGAAATTAGTTTCATTTCGAAGGAATCGAAGTGTAGTTTAAAACGAAAGAAACGGAGATGAAAAACTCCAAGTGTTTTGAGAGTTATGATGGAAATAGTTAGACTCGCGCTTTGGTTTAGCAATTTACTGACCTACCTCCGATTAATTGACCATAAATCACTCAATTTAACTCGTAATTAATTGAAATTAGTTTCATTTCGAAGGAATCGAAGTTTAGTTTAAAACGAAAGAAACGGAGATGAAAAACTCCAAGTATTTTGAGAGTTATGATGGAAATAGTTAGACTCGCGCTTTGGTTTAGCAATTTACTGTCCTACATCCGATTGATTGATCATAACTCTCTCAATTTAACTCTTAATTCATTGAAATTAGTTTCATTTCGAAGGAATCGAAGTGTAGTTTAAAACGAAAGAAACGGAGATGAAAAACTCCAAGTATTTTGAGAGTTATTATGGAAATAGTTAGACTCGCGCTTTGGTTTAGCAATTTACTGACCTACCTCCGATTAATTGACCATAAATCACTCAATTTAAATCGTAATTAATTGAAATTAGTTTCATTTCGAAGGAATCGAAGTTTAGTTTAAAACGAAAGAAACGGAGATGAAAAACTCCAAGTATTTTGAGAGTTATGATGGAAATAGTTAGACTCGCGCTTTGGTTTAGCAATTTACTGTCCTACATCCGATTAATTGACCATAACTCTCTCAATTTAACTCTTAAGTCATTAAAATTAGTTTCATTTCGAAGGAATCGAAGTGTAGTTTAAAACGAAAGAAACGGAGATGAGAAACTCCAAGTATTTTGAGAGTTATGATGGAAATAGTTAGACTCGCGCTTTGGTTTAGCAATTTACTGACCTACCTCCGATTGATTGACCATAACTCTCTCAATTTAAGTCGTAATTCATTTAAATTAGTTTCATTTCGAAGGAATCGAAGTGTAGTTTAAAACGAAAGAAACGGAGATGAAAAACTCTAAGTATTTTGAGAGTTATGATGGAAATAGTTAGACTCGCGCTTTGGTTTAGCAATTTACTGACCTCCCTCCGATTCATTGACCATAACTCACTCAATTTAACTCGTAATTCATTGTAATTAGTTTCATTTCTAAGGAATCGAAGTGTATCTTAAAACGAAAGAAACGGAGATGAAAAACTCCAAGTATTTTGAGAGTTATGATGGAAATAGTTAGACTCGCGCTTTGGTTTAGCAATTTACTGATCTACCTCCGATTGATTGACCATAACTCTCTCAATTTAACTCTTAACTCATTGAAATTAGTTTCATTTCGAAGGAATCGAAGTGTAGTTTAAAACGAAAGAAACGGAGATGAAAAACTCCAAGTATTTTGAGAGTTATGATGGAAATAGTTAGACTCGCGCTTTGGTTTAGCAATTTACTGACCTACCTCCGATTGATTGACCATAACTCACTCAATTTACCTCGTAATTCATTGAAATTAGTTTCATTTCGAAGGAATCGAAGTGTGGTTTAAAATGAAAGAAACGGAGATGAAAAACTACAAGTATTTTGAGAGTTATGATGGAAATAGTTAGACTCGCGCTTTGGTTTAGCAATTTACTGACCTACCTCCGGTTAATTGACCATAACTCACTCAATTTAACTCGTAATTCATTGTAATTAGTTTCATTTCTAAGGAATCGAAGTGTAGTTTAAAACGAAAGAAACGGAGATGAAAAACTACAAGTATTTTGAGAGTTATGATGGAAATAGTTAGACTCGCGCTTTGGTTTAGCAATTTACTGATCTACCTCCGATTGATTGACCATAACTCTCTCAATTTAACTCTTAATTGATTGAAATTAGTTTCATTTCGAAGGAATCGAAGTGTAGTTTAAAACGAAAGAAACGGAGATGAAAAACTCCAAGTATTTTGAGAGTTATGATGGAAATAGTTAGACTCGGGCTTTGGTTTAGCAATTTACTGACCTACCTCCGATTGATTGAACATAACTCACTCAATTTAACTCGTAATTCATTGAAATTAGTTTCATTTCGAAGGAATCGAAGTGTAGTTTAAAACGAAAGAAACGGAGATGAAAAACTCCAAGTATTTTGAGAGTTATGATGGAAATAGTTAGACTCGCGCTTTGGTTTAGCAATTTACTGACCTACCTCCGATTGATTGACCATAACTCTCTTAATTTAACTCGTAATTCATTTAAATTAGTTTGATATCGAAGGAATCGAAGTGTAGTTTAAAACGAAAGAAACGGAGATGAAAAACTCCAAGTATTTTGAGAGTTATGATGGAAATAGTTAGACTCACGCTTTGGTTTAGCAATTTACTGACCTCCCTCCGATTGATTGACCATAACTCACTCAATTTAACTCGTAATTCATTGAAATTAGTTTCATTTCGAAAGAATCGAAGTGTAGTTTAAAACGAAAGAAACGGAGATGAAAAACTCCAAGTATTTTGAGAGTTATGATGGAAATAGTTAGACTCGCGCTTTGGTTTAGCAATTTACTGACCTACCTCCGCTTGATTGACCATAACTCTCTCAATATAACTCTTAACTCTTTGAAATTACTTTCATTTCGAAGGAATCCAAGTGTAGTTTAAAACAAAAGAAACGGAGATGAAAAACTCCAAGTATTTTGAGAGTTATGATGGAAATAGTTAGACTCGCGCTTTGGTTTAGCAATTTACTGACCTACCTCCGATTGATTGACCATAAC
Organism: Tasmannia lanceolata; assembly: GCF_043159265.1. NCBI lineage: Eukaryota > Viridiplantae > Streptophyta > Magnoliopsida > Canellales > Winteraceae > Tasmannia > Tasmannia lanceolata. The sequence goes on from NW_027518721.1 coordinate 7,257,539, forward strand.
TCTCTCAATTTAACTCGTAATTCATTTAAATTAGTTTCATTTCGAAGGAATCGAAGTGTAGTTTAAAACGAAAGAAACGGAGATGAAAAACTCCAAGTATTTTGAGAGTTATGATGGAAATAGTTAGACTCGCGCTTTAGTTTAGCAATTTACTGACCTCCCTCCGATTGATTGACCATAACTCACTCAATTTAACTCGTAATTCATTGAAATTAGTTTCATTTCGAAGGAATCGAAGTGTAGTTTAAAACGAAAGAAACGGAGATGAAAAACTCTAAGTATTTTGAGAGTTATGATGGAAATAGTTAGACTCGCGCTTTGGTTTAGCAATTTACTGACCTACCTCCGATTGATTGATCATAACTCTCTCAATTTAACTCTTAATTCATTGAAATTAGTTTCATTTCGAAGGAATCGAAGTGTAGTTTAAAACGAAAGAAACGGAAATGAAAAACTCCAAGTATTTTGAGAGTTATTATGGAAATAGTTAGACTCGCGCTTTGTTTTGCAATTTACTGACCTACCTCCGATTAATTGACCATAAATCACTCAATTTAACTCGTAATTAATTGAAATTAGTTTCATTTCGAAGGAATCGAAGTTTAGTTTAAAACGAAAGAAACGGAGATGAAAAACTCCAAGTATTTTGAGAGTTATGATGGAAATAGTTACACTCGCGCTTTGGTTTAGCAATTTACTGTCCTACATCCGATTAATTGACCATAACTCTCTCAATTTAACTCTTAAGTCATTAAAATTAGTTTCATTTCGAAGGAATCGAAGTGAAGTTTAAAACGAAAGAAACGGAGATGAAAAACTCCAAGTATTTTGAGAGTTATGATGGAAATAGTTAGACTCGCGCTTTGGTTTAGCAATTTACTGACCAACCTCCGCTTGATTGACCATAACTCTCTCAATTTAACTCTTAACTCTTTGAAATTAGTTTCATTTCGAAGGAATCGAAGTGTAGTTTAAAACGGAAGAAACGGAGATGAAAAACTCCAAGTATTTTGAGAGTTATGATGGAAATAGTTAGACTCGCGCTTTGGTTTAGCAATTTACTGACCTACCTCCGATTGATTGACCATAACTCTCTCAATTTAACTCTTAATTCATTGAAATTAGTTTCATTTCGAAGGAATCGAAGTGTAGTTTAAAACGAAAGAAACGGAGATGAAAAACTACAAGTATTTTGAGAGTTATTATGGAAATAGTTAGACTCGCGCTTTGGTTTAGCAATTTATTGACCTACCTCCGATTGATTGACCATAACTTTCTCAATTTAACTCTTAACTCATTGAAATTAGTTTCATTTCGAAGGAATCGAAGTGTAGTTTAAAACGAAAGAAACGGAGATGAAAAACTCCAAGTATTTTGAGAGTTATGATGGAAATAGTTAGACTCGCGCTTTGGTTTAACAATTTACTGACCTCCCTCCGATTGATTGACCATAAATCACTCAATTTAACTCGTAATTCATTGAAATTAGTTTCATTTCGAAGGAATCGAAGTGTAGTTTAAAACGAAAGAAACGGAGATGAAAAACTCCAAGTATTTTGAGAGTTATGATGGAAATAGTTAGACTCGCGCTTTGGTTTAGCAATTTACTGACCTACCTCCGATTGATTGATCATAACTCTCTCAATTTAACTCTTAATTCATTGAAATTAGTTTCATTTCGAAGGAATCGAAGTGTAGTTTAAAACGAAAGAAACGGAGATGAAAAACTCCAAGTATTTTGAGAGTTATTATGGAAATAGTTAGACTCGCGCTTTGGTTTAGCAATTTACTGACCTACCTCCGATTAATTGACCATAAATCACTCAATTTAACTCGTAATTAATTGAAATTAGTTTCATTTCGAAGGAATCGAAGTTTAGTTTAAAACGAAAGAAACGGAGATGAAAAACTCCAAGTATTTTGAGAGTTATGATGGAAATAGTTAGACTCGCGCTTTGGTTTAGCAATTTACTGTCCTACATCCGATTGATTGATCATAACTCTCTCAATTTAACTCTTAATTCATTGAAATTAGTTTCATTTCGAAGGAATCGAAGTGTAGTTTAAAACGAAAGAAACGGAGATGAAAAACTCCAAGTATTTTGAGAGTTATTATGGAAATAGTTAGACTCGCGCTTTGGTTTAGCAATTTACTGACCTACCTCCGATTAATTGACCATAAATCACTCAATTTAAATCGTAATTAATTGAAATTAGTTTCATTTCGAAGGAATGGAAGTTTAGTTTAAAACGAAAGAAACGGAGATGAAAAACTCCAAGTATTTTGAGAGTTATGATGGAAATAGTTAGACTCGCGCTTTGGTTTAGCAATTTACTGTCCTACATCCGATTAATTGACCATAACTCTCTCAATTTAACTCTTAAGTCATTAAAATTAGTTTCATTTCGAAGGAATCGAAGTGTAGTTTAAAACGAAAGAAACGGAGATGAGAAACTCCAAGTATTTTGAGAGTTATGATGGAAATAGTTAGACTCGCGCTTTGGTTTAGCAATTTACTGACCTACCTCCGATTGATTGACCATAACTCTCTCAATTTAAGTCGTAATTCATTTAAATTAGTTTCATTTCGAAGGAATCGAAGTGTAGTTTAAAACGAAAGAAACGGAGATGAAAAACTCTAAGTATTTTGAGAGTTATGATGGAAATAGTTAGACTCGCGCTTTGGTTTAGCAATTTACTGACCTCCCTCCGATTCATTGACCATAACTCACTCAATTTAACTCGTAATTCATTGTAATTAGTTTCATTTCTAAGGAATCGAAGTGTATCTTAAAACGAAAGAAACGGAGATGAAAAACTCCAAGTATTTTGAGAGTTATGATGGAAATAGTTAGACTCGCGCTTTGGTTTAGCAATTTACTGATCTACCTCCGATTGATTGACCATAACTCTCTCAATTTAACTCTTAACTCATTGAAATTAGTTTCATTTCGAAGGAATCGAAGTGTAGTTTAAAACGAAAGAAACGGAGATGAAAAACTCCAAGTATTTTGAGAGTTATGATGGAAATAGTTAGACTCGTGCTTTGGTTTAGCAATTTACTGACCTACCTCCGATTGATTGACCATAACTCTCTCAATTTAACTCTTAACTCATTGAAATTAGTTTCATTTCGAAGGAATCGAAGTGTAGTTTAAAACGAAAGAAACGGAGATGAAAAACTCCAAGTATTTTGAGAGTTATGATGGAAATAGTTAGACTCGCGCTTTGGTTTAGCAATTTACTGACCTACCTCCGATTGATTGACCATAACTCTCTAAATTTAACTCTTAATTCATTGAAATTAGTTTCATTTCGAAGGAATCGAAGTGTAGTTTAAAACGAAAGAAACGGAGATGAAAAATTCCAAGTATTTTGAGAGTTATGATAGAAATAGTTAGAATCGCGCTTTGTTTAGCAATTTACTGACCTACCTCCGATTAATTGACCATAACTCTCTCAATTTAACTCTTAACTCATTGAAATTAGTTTCATTTCGAAGTAATCGAAGTGTAGTTTAAAACGAAAGAAACGGAGATGAAAAACTCCAAGTATTTTGAGAGTTATGATGGAAATAGTTAGACTCGCGCTTTAGTTTAGCAATTTACTGACCTACCTCCGATTGATTGACCATAACTCTCTAAATTTAACTCGTAATTCATTTAAATTAGTTTCATTTCGAAGGAATCGAAGTGTAGTTTAAAACGAAAGAAACGGAGATGAAAAACTCCAAGTATTTTGAGAGTTATGATGGAAATAGTTAGACTCGCGCTTTGGTTTAGCAATTTACTGACCTCCCTCCGATTGATATACCATAAATCACTAAATTTAACTCGTAATTCATTGAAATTAGTTTCATTTCGAAAGAATCGAAGTGTAGTTTAAAACGAAAGAAACGGAGATGAAAAACTCCAAGTATTTTGAGAGTTATGATAGAAATAGTTAGACTCGCGCTTTGGTTTATCAATTTACTGACCTACCTCCGATTGATTGACCATAACTCTCTCAATTTAACTCTTAACTCATTGAAATTAGTTTCATTTCGAAGGAATCGAACTTTAGTTTAAAACGAAAGAAACGAAGATGAAAAACTCCAAGTATTTTGAGAGTTATGATGGAAATAGTTAGACTCGCGCTTAAGTTTAGCAATTTACTAACCTACCTCCGATTGATTGAACATAACTCTCTCAATTTAACTCGTAATTCATTTAAATTAGTTTCATTTCGAAGGAATCGAAGTGTAGTTTAAAACGAAAGAAACGGAGATGAAAAACTCCAAGTATTTTGAGAGTTATGATAGAAATAGTTAGACTCGCGCTTTGGTTTAGCAATTTACTGACCTCCCTCCGATTGATTGACCATAAATCACTCAATTTAACTCGTAATTCATTGAAATTAGTTTCATTTCGAAGGAACCGACGTGTAGTTTAAAACGAAAGAAACGGAGATGAAATACTCCAAGGATTTTGAGAGTTATGATGGAAATAGTTAGACTCGCGCTTTGGTTTAGCAATTTACTGACGTACCTACGATTGATTGACCATAACTCTCTCAATTTAACTCTTAATTCATTGAAATTAGTTTCATTTCGAAGGAATCGAATTGTAGTCTAAAACGAAAGAAACGGAGATGAAAAACTCCAAGTATTTTGAGAGTTATGATGGAAATAGTTAGACTCGTGCTTTGGTGTAGCAATTTACTGACCTACCTCCGATTGATTGACCATAACTCACTCAATTTTACTTGTAATTTATTGAAATTAGTTTCATTTCGAAGGACTCGAAGTGTAGTTTAAAACGAAAGAAACGGAGATGAAAAACTCCAAGTACTTTGAGAGTTATGATGGAAATAGTTAGACTCGGGCTTTGGTTTAGCAATTTACTGACCTACCTCCGATTGATTGACCATAACTCACTCAATTTAACTCGTAAATCATTGAAATTAGTTTCATTTCGAAGGAATCGAAGTGTAGTTTAAAACGAAAGAAACGGAGATGAAAAACTCCAACTATTTTGAGAGTTATGATGGAAATAGTTAGACTCGCGCTTTGATTTAGCAATTTACTGACCTACATCCGATTGATTGACCATAACTCTCTCAATTTAACTCTTAAGTCATTGAAATTAGTTTCATTTCGAAGGAATCGAAGTGTAGTTTAAAACGAAAGAAACGGAGATGAAAAACTCCAAGTATTTTGAGAGTTATGATGGAAATAGTTAGACTCGCGCTTTGGTTTAGCAATTTACTGACTTACCTCCGATTGATTGACCATAACTCTCTATATTTAACTCGTAATTCATTTAAATTAGTTTCATTTCGAAGGAATCGAAGTGTAGTTTAAAACGAAAGAAAGGGAGATGAAATACTCCAAGTATTTTGAGAGTTATGATGGAAATAGTTAGACTCGCGCTTTGTTTTAGCAATTTACTGACCTACCTCCGATTGATTGACCATAACTCTCTCAATTTAAGTCGTAATTCATTTAAATTAGTTTCATTTCGAAGGAATCGAAGTGTAGTTTAAAACGAAAGAAACGGAGATGAAAAACTCCAAGTATTTTGAGAGTTATGATGGAAATAGTTAGACTCGCGCTTTGGTTTAGCAATTTACTGACCTCCCTCCGATTCATTGACCATAACTCACTCAATTTAACTCGTAATTCATTGTAATTAGTTTCATTTCTAAGGAATCGAAGTGTATCTTAAAACGAAAGAAACGGAGATGAAAAACTCCAAGTATTTTGAGAGTTATGATGGAAATAGTTAGACTCGCGCTTTGGTTTAGCAATTTACTGATATACGTACGATTGATTGACCATAACTCTTTCAATTTAACTCTTAACTCATTGAAATTAGTTTCATTTCGAAGGAATCGAAGTGTAGTTTAAAACGAAAGAAACGGAGATGAAAAACTCCAAGTATTTTGAGAGTTATGATGGAAATAGTTAGACTCGCGCTTTGGTTTAGCAATTTACTGACCTACCTCCGATTGATTGACCATAACTCTCTCAATTTAACTCTTAACTCATTGAAATTAGTTTCATTTCGAAGGAATCGAAGTGTAGTTTAAAACGAAAGAAACGGAGATGAAAAACTCCAAGTATTTTGAGAGTTATGATGGAAATAGTTAGACTCGCACTTTGGTTTAGCAATTTACTGACCTACCTCCGATTGATTGACCATAACTCTCTCAATTTAACTCTTAATTCATTGAAATTAGTTTCATTTCGAAGGAATCGAAGTGTAGTTTAAAACGAAAGAAACGGAGATGAAAAATTCCAAGTATTTTGAGAGTTATGATAGAAATAGTTAGAATCGCGCTTTGTTTAGCAATTTACTGACCTACCTATGATTAATTGACCATAACTCTCTCAATTTAGCTCTTAACTCATTGAAATTAGTTTCATTTCGAAGTAATCGAAGTGTAGTTTAAAACGAAAGAAACGGAGATGAAAAACTCCAAGTATTTTGAGAGTTATGATGGAAATAGTTAGACTCGCGCTTTAGTTTAGCAATTTACTGACCTACCTACGATTGATTGACCATAACTCTCTCAATTTAACTCTTAATTCATTGAAATTAGTTTCATTTCGAAGGAATCGAAGTGTAGTTTAAAACGAAAGAAACGGAGATGAAAAACTCCAAGTATTTTGAGAGTTATGATGGAAATAGTTAGACTCGCGCTTTAGTTTAACAATTTACTGACCTACCTCCGATTGATTGACCATAACTCTCTAAATTTAACTCGTAATTCATTTAAATTAGTTTCATTTCGAAGGAATCGAAGTGTAGTTTGAAACGAAAGAAACGGAGATGAAAAACTCCAAGTATTTTGAGAGTTATGATGGAAATAGTTAGACTCGCGCTTTGGTTTAGCAATTTACTGACCTCCCTCCGATTGATATATCATAAATCACTCAATTTAACTCGTAATTCATTGAAATTAGTTTCATTTCGAAAGAATCGAAGTGTAGTTTAAAACGAAAGAAACGGAGATGAAAAACTCCAAGTATTTTGAGAGTTATGATAGAAATAGTTAGACTCGCGCTTTGGTTTATCAATTTACTGACCGACCTCCGATTGATTGACCATAACTCTCTCAATTTAACTCTTAACTCATTGAAATTAGTTTCATTTCGAAGGAATCGAACTTTAGTTTAAAACGAAAGAAACGAAGATGAAAAACTCCAAGTATTTTGAGAGTTATGATGGAAATAGTTAGACTCGCGCTTTAGTTTAGCAATTTACTGACCTACCTCCGATTGATTGAACATAACTCTCTCAATTTAACTCGTAATTCATTTAAATTAGTTTCATTTCGAAGGAATCGAAGTGTAGTTTAAAACGAAAGAAACGGAGATGAAAAACTCCAAGTATTTTGAGAGTTATGATAGAAATAGTTAGACTCGCGCTTTGGTTTAGCAATTTACTGACCTCCCTCCGATTGATTGACCATAAATCACTCAATTTAACTCGTAATTCATTGAAATTAGATTTATTTCGAAGGAATCGACGTGTAGTTTAAAACGAAAGAAACGGAGATGAAAAACTCCAAGTATTTTGAGAGTTATGATGGAAATAGTTAGACTCGCGCTTTGGTTTAGCAATTTACTGACGTACCTACGATTGATTGACCATAACTCTCTCAATTTAACTCTTAATTCATTGAAATTAGTTTCATTTCGAAGGAATCGAAGTGTAGTTTAAAACGAAAGAAACGGAGATGAAAAACTCCATGTATTTTGAGAGTTATGATGGAAATAGTTAGACTCGTGCTTTGGTTTAGCAATTTACTGACCTACCTCCGATTGATTGACCATAACTCACTCAATTTTACTTGTAATTGATTGAAATTAGTTTCATTTCGAAGGACTCGAAGTGTAGTTTATAACGAAAGAAACGGAGATGAAAAACTCCAAGTATTTTGAGAGTTATGATGGAAATAGTTAGACTCGGGCTTTGGTTTAGCAATTTACTGACCTACCTCCGATTGATTGACCATAACTCACTCAATTTAACTCGTAATTCATTGAAATTAGTTTCATTTCGAAGGAATCGAAGTGTAGTTTAAAACGAAAGAAACGGAGATGAAAAACTCCAAGTATTTTGAGAGTTATGATGGAAATAGTTAGACTCGCGCTTTGGTTTAGCAATTTACTGACCTACCTCCGATTGATTGACCATAACTCTCTCAATTTAACTCTTAACTCATTGAAATTAGTTTCATTTCGAAGGAATCGAAGTGTAGTTTAAAACGAAAGAAACGGAGATGAAAAACTCCAAGTATTTTGAGAGTTATGATGGAAATAGTTAGACTCGCGCTTAAGTTTAGCAATTTACTAACCTACCTCCGATTGATTGAACATAACTCTCTCAATTTAACTCGTAATTCATTTAAATTAGTTTCATTTCGAAGGAATCGAAGTGTAGTTTAAAACGAAAGAAACGGAGATGAAAAACTCCAAGTATTTTGAGAGTTATGATAGAAATAGTTAGACTCGCGCTTTGGTTTAGCAATTTACTGACCTCCCTCCGATTGATTGACCATAAATCACTCAATTTAACTCGTAATTCATTGAAATTAGTTTCATTTCGAAGGAACCGACGTGTAGTTTAAAACGAAAGAAACGGAGATGAAATACTCCAAGGATTTTGAGAGTTATGATGGAAATAGTTAGACTCGCGCTTTGGTTTAGCAATTTACTGACGTACCTACGATTGATTGACCATAACTCTCTCAATTTAACTCTTAATTCATTGAAATTAGTTTCATTTCGAAGGAATCGAATTGTAGTTTAAAACGAAAGAAACGGAGATGAAAAACTCCAAGTATTTTGAGAGTTATGATGGAAATAGTTAGACTCGTGCTTTGGTGTAGCAATTTAATGACCTACCTCCGATTGATTGACCATAACTCACTCAATTTTACTTGTAATTGATTGAAATTAGTTTCATTTCGAAGGACTCGAAGTGTAGTTTAAAACGAAAGAAACGGAGATGAAAAACTCCAAGTACTTTGAGAGTTATGATGGAAATAGTTAGACTCGGGCTTTGGTTTAGCAATTTACTGACATACCTCCGATTGATTGACCATAACTCACTCAATTTAACTCGTAATTCATTGAAATTAGTTTCATTTCGAAGGAATCGAAGTGTAGTTTAAAACGAAAGAAACGGAGATGAAAAACTCCAACTATTTTGAGAGTTATGATGGAAATAGTTAGACTCGCGCTTTGATTTAGCAATTTACTGACCTACATCCGATTGATTGACCATAACTCTCTCAATTTAACTCTTAAGTCATTGAAATTAGTTTCATTTCGAAGGAATCGAAGTGTAGTTTAAAACGAAAGAAACGGAGATGAAAAACTCCAAGTATTTTGAGAGTTATGATGGAAATAGTTAGACTCGCGCTTTGGTTTAGCAATTTACTGACTTACCTCCGATTGAATGACCATAACTCTTTATATTTAACTCGTAATTCATTTAAATTAGTTTCATTTCGAAGGAATCGAAGTGTAGTTTAAAACGAAAGAAACGGAGATGAAATACTCCAAGTATTTTGAGAGTTATGATGGAAATAGTTAGACTCGCGCTTTGTTTTAGCAATTTACTGACCTACCTCCGATTGATTGACCATAACTCTCTCAATTTAAGTCGTAATTCATTTAAATTAGTTTCATTTCGAAGGAATCGAAGTGTAGTTTAAAACGAAAGAAACGGAGATGAAAAACTCCAAGTATTTTGAGAGTTATGATGGAAATAGTTAAACTCGCGCTTTGGTTTAGCAATTTACTGACCTCCCTCCGATTCATTGACCATAACTCACTCAATTTAACTCGTAATTCATTGTAATTAGTTTCATTTCTAAGGAATCGAAGTGTATCTTAAAACGAAAGAAACGGAGATGAAAAACTCCAAGTATTTTGAGAGTTATGATGGAAATAGTTAGACTCGCGCTTTGGTTTAGCAATTTACTGATATACGTACGATTGATTGACCATAACTCTTTCAATTTAACTCTTAACTCATTGAAATTAGTTTCATTTCGAAGGAATCGAAGTGTAGTTTAAAACGAAAGAAACGGAGATGAAAAACTCCAAGTATTTTGAGAGTTATGATGGAAATAGTTAGACTCGCGCTTTGGTTTAGCAATTTACTGACCTACCTCCGATTGATTGACCATAACTCTCTCAATTTAACTCTTAACTCATTGAAATTAGTTTCATTTCGAAGGAATCGAAGTGTAGTTTAAAACGAAAGAAACGGAGATGAAAAACTCCAAGTATTTTGAGAGTTATGATGGAAATAGTTAGACTCGCACTTTGGTTTAGCAATTTACTGACCTACCTCCGATTGATTGACCATAACTCTCTCAATTTAACTCTTAATTCATTGCAATTAGTTTCATTTCGAAGGAATCGAAGTGTAGTTTAAAACGAAAGAAACGGAGATGAAAAATTCCAAGTATTTTGAGAGTTATGATAGAAATAGTTAGAATCGCGCTTTGTTTAGCAATTTACTGACCTACCTATGATTAATTGACCATAACTCTCTCAATTTAGCTCTTAACTCATTGAAATTAGTTTCATTTCGAAGTAATCGAAGTGTAGTTTAAAACGAAAGAAACGGAGATGAAAAACTCCAAGTATTTTGAGAGTTATGATGGAAATAGTTAGACTCGCGCTTTAGTTTAGCAATTTACTGACCTACCTCCGATTGATTGACCATAACTCTCTCAATTTAAGTCGTAATTCATTTAAATTAGTTTCATTTCGAAGGAATCGAAGTGTAGTTTAAAACGAAAGAAACGGAGATGAAAAACTCCAAGTATTTTGAGAGTTATGATGGAAATAGTTAGACTCGCGCTTTGGTTTAGCAATTTACTGACCTCCCTCCGATTGATTGACCAGACCTCACTCAATTTAACTCGTAATTCATTGTAATTAGTTTCATTTCTAAGGAATCGAAGTGTATCTTAAAACGAAAGAAACGGAGATGAAAAACTACAAGTATTTTGAGAGTTATGATGGAAATAGTTAGACTCGCGCTTTGGTTTAGCAATTTACTGATCTACCTCCGATTGATTGACCATAACTCTCTCAATTTAACTCTTAACTCATTGAAATTAGTTTCATTTCGAAGGAATCGAAGTGTAGTTTAAAACGAAAGAAACGAAGATGAAAAACTCCAAGTATTTTGAGAGTTATGATGGAAATAGTTAGACTCGCGCTTTGGTTTAGCAATTTACTGATATACGTACGATTGATTGACCATAACTCTTTCAATTTAACTCTTAACTCATTGAAATTAGTTTCATTTCGAAGGAATCGAAGTGTAGTTTAAAACGAAAGAAACGAAGATGAAAAACTCCAAGTATTTTGAGAGTTATGATGGAAATAGTTAGACTCGCGCTTTAGTTTAGCAATTTACTGACCTACCTACGATTGATTAACCATAACTCTCTCAATTTAACTCTTAATTCATTGAAATTAGTTTCATTTCGAAGGAATCGAAGTGTAGTTTAAAACGAAAGAAACGGAGATGAAAAACTCCAAGTATTTTGAGAGTTATGATGGAAATAGTTAGACTCGCGCTTTAGTTTAGCAATTTACTGACCTACCTCCGATTGATTGACCATAACTCTCTAAATTTAACTCGTAATTCATTTAAATTAGTTTCATTTCGAAGGAATCGAAGTGTAGTTTGAAACGAAAGAAACGGAGATGAAAAACTCCAAGTATTTTGAGAGTTATGATGGAAATAGTTAGACTCGCGCTTTGGTTTAGCAATTTACTGACCTCCCTCCGATTGATATATCATAAATCACTCAATTTAACTCGTAATTCATTGAAATTAGTTTCATTTCGAAAGAATCGAAGTGTAGTTTAAAACGAAAGAAACGGAGATGAAAAACTCCAAGTATTTTGAGAGTTATGATAGAAATAGTTAGACTCGCGCTTTGGTTTATCAATTTACTGACCGACCTCCGATTGATTGACCATAACTCTCTCAATTTAACTCTTAACTCATTGAAATTAGTTTCATTTCGAAGGAATCGAACTTTAGTTTAAAACGAAAGAAACGAAGATGAAAAACTCCAAGTATTTTGAGAGTTATGATGGAAATAGTTAGACTCACGCTTTAGTTTAGCAATTTACTGACCTACCTCCGATTGATTGAACATAACTCTCTCAATTTAACTCGTAATTCATTTAAATTAGTTTCATTTCGAAGGAATCGAAGTGTAGTTTAAAACGAAAGAAACGGAGATGAAAAACTCCAAGTATTTTGAGAGTTATGATAGAAATAGTTAGACTCGCGCTTTGGTTTAGCAATTTACTGACCTCCCTCCGATTGATTGACCATAAATCACTCAATTTAACTCGTAATTCATTGAAATTAGTTTTATTTCGAAGGAATCGACGTGTAGTTTAAAACGAAAGAAACGGAGATGAAAAACTCCAAGTATTTTGAGAGTTATGATGGAAATAGTTAGACTCGTGCTTTGGTTTAGCAATTTACTGACCTACCTCCGATTGATTGACCATAAATCAGTCAATTTTACTTGTAATTGATTGAAATTAGTTTCATTTCGAAGGACTCGAAGTGTAGTTTAAAATGAAAGAAACGGAGATGAAAAACTCCAAGTATTTTGAGAGTTATGATGGAAATAGTTAGACTCGCGCTTTGGTTTAGCAATTTACTGACCTACCTCCGATTGATTGACCATAACTCTCTCAATTTAACTCTTAACTCATTGAAATTAGTTTCATTTCGAAGGAATCGAAGTGTAGTTTAAAACGAAAGAAACGGAGATGAAAAACTCCAAGTATTTTGAGAGTTATGATGGAAATAGTTAGACTCGCACTTTGGTTTAGCAATTTACTGACCTACCTCCGATTGATTGACCATAACTCTCTCAATTTAACTCTTAATTCATTGAAATTAGTTTCATTTCGAAGGAATCGAAGTGTAGTTTAAAACGAAAGAAACGGAGATGAAAAACTCCAAGTATTTTGAGAGTTATGATGGAAATAGTTAGACTCGCGCTTTGGTTTAGCAATTTACTGACTTACCTCCGATTGAATGACCATAACTCTCTATATTTAACTCGTAATTCATTTAAATTAGTTTCATTTCGAAGGAATCGAAGTGTAGTTTAAAACGAAAGAAACGGAGATGAAATACTCCAAGTATTTTGAGAGTTATGATGGAAATAGTTAGACTCGCGCTTTGTTTTAGCAATTTACTGACCTACCTCCGATTGATTGACCATAACTCTCTCAATTTAAGTCGTAATTCATTTAAATTAGTTTCATTTCGAAGGAATCGAAGTGTAGTTTAAAACGAAAGAAACGGAGATGAAAAACTCCAAGTATTTTGAGAGTTATGATGGAAATAGTTAGACTCGCGCTTTGGTTTAGCAATTTACTGACCTCCCTCCGATTCATTGACCATAACTCACTCAATTTAACTCGTAATTCATTGTAATTAGTTTCATTTCTAAGGAATCGAAGTGTATCTTAAAACGAAAGAAACGGAGATGAAAAACTCCAAGTATTTTGAGAGTTATGATGGAAATAGTTAGACTCGCGCTTTGGTTTAGCAATTTACTGATATACGTACGATTGATTGACCATAACTCTTTCAATTTAACTCTTAACTCATTGAAATTAGTTTCATTTCGAAGGAATCGAAGTGTAGTTTAAAACGAAAGAAACGGAGATGAAAAACTCCAAGTATTTTGAGAGTTATGATGGAAATAGTTAGACTCGCGCTTTGGTTTAGCAATTTACTGACCTACCTCCGATTGATTGACCATAACTCTCTCAATTTAACTCTTAACTCATTGAAATTAGTTTCATTTCGAAGGAATCGAAGTGTAGTTTAAAACGAAAGAAACGGAGATGAAAAACTCCAAGTATTTTGAGAGTTATGATGGAAATAGTTAGACTCGCACTTTGGTTTAGCAATTTACTGACCTACCTCCGATTGATTGACCATAACTCTCTCAATTTAACTCTTAATTCATTGAAATTAGTTTCATTTCGAAGGAATCGAAGTGTAGTTTAAAACGAAAGAAACGGAGATGAAAAATTCCAAGTATTTTGAGAGTTATGATAGAAATAGTTAGAATCGCGCTTTGTTTAGCAATTTACTGACCTACCTATGATTAATTGACCATAACTCACTCAATTTAGCTCTTAACTCATTGAAATTAGTTTCATTTCGAAGTAATCGAAGTGTAGTTTAATACGAAAGAAACGGAGATGAAAAACTCCAAGTATTTTGAGAGTTATGATGGAAATAGTTAGACTCGCGCTTTAGTTTAGCAATTTACTGACCTACCTCCGATTGATTGACCATAACTCTCTCAATTTAAGTCGTAATTCATTTAAATTAGTTTCATTTCGAAGGAATCGAAGTGTAGTTTAAAACGAAAGAAACGGAGATGAAAAACTCCAAGTATTTTGAGAGTTATGATGGAAATAGTTAGACTCGCGCTTTGGTTTAGCAATTTACTGACCTCCCTCCGATTGATTGACCAGACCTCACTCAATTTAACTCGTAATTCATTGTAATTAGTTTCATTTCTAAGGAATCGAAGTGTATCTTAAAACGAAAGAAACGGAGATGAAAAACTACAAGTATTTTGAGAGTTATGATGGAAATAGTTAGACTCGCGCTTTGGTTTAGCAATTTACTGATCTACCTCCGATTGATTGACCATAACTCTCTCAATTTAACTCTTAACTCATTGAAATTAGTTTCATTTCGAAGGAATCGAAGTGTAGTTTAAAACGAAAGAAACGAAGATGAAAAACTCCAAGTATTTTGAGAGTTATGATGGAAATAGTTAGACTCGCGCTTTGGTTTAGCAATTTACTGATATACGTACGATTGATTGACCATAACTCTTTCAATTTAACTCTTAACTCATTGAAATTAGTTTCATTTCGAAGGAATCGAAGTGTAGTTTAAAACGAAAGAAACGAAGATGAAAAACTCCAAGTATTTTGAGAGTTATGATGGAAATAGTTAGACTCGCGCTTTGGTTTAGCAATTTACTGACTTACCTCCGATTGAATGACCATAACTCTCTATATTTAACTCGTAATTCATTTAAATTAGTTTCATTTCGAAGGAATCGAAGTGTAGTTTAAAACGAAAGAAACGGAGATGAAAAACTCCAAGTATTTTGAGAGTTATGATGGAAATAGTTAGACTCGCGCTTTGGTTTAGCAATTTACTGACTTACCTCCGATTGAATGACCATAACTCTCTATATTTAACTCGTAATTCATTTAAATTAGTTTCATTTCGAAGGAATCGAAGTGTAGTTTAAAACGAAAGAAACGGAGATGAAATACTCCAAGTATTTTGAGAGTTATGATGGAAATAGTTAGACTCGCGCTTTGTTTTAGCAATTTACTGACCTACCTCCGATTGATTGACCATAACTCTCTCAATTTAAGTCGTAATTCATTTAAATTAGTTTCATTTCGAAGGAATCGAAGTGTAGTTTAAAACGAAAGAAACGGAGATGAAAAACTCCAAGTATTTTGAGAGTTATGATGGAAATAGTTAGACTCGCGCTTTGGTTTAGCAATTTACTGACCTCCCTCCGATTCATTGACCATAACTCACTCAATTTAACTCGTAATTCATTGTAATTAGTTTCATTTCTAAGGAATCGAAGTGTATCTTAAAACGAAAGAAACGGAGATGAAAAACTCCAAGTATTTTGAGAGTTATGATGGAAATAGTTAGACTCGCGCTTTGGTTTAGCAATTTACTGATATACGTACGATTGATTGACCATAACTCTTTCAATTTAACTCTTAACTCATTGAAATTAGTTTCATTTCGAAGGAATCGAAGTGTAGTTTAAAACGAAAGAAACGGAGATGAAAAACTCCAAGTATTTTGAGAGTTATGATGGAAATAGTTAGACTCGCGCTTTGGTTTAGCAATTTACTGACCTACCTCCGATTGATTGACCATAACTCTCTCAATTTAACTCTTAACTCATTGAAATTAGTTTCATTTCGAAGGAATCGAAGTGTAGTTTAAAACGAAAGAAACGGAGATGAAAAACTCCAAGTATTTTGAGAGTTATGATGGAAATAGTTAGACTCGCACTTTGGTTTAGCAATTTACTGACCTACCTCCGATTGATTGACCATAACTCTCTCAATTTAACTCTTAATTCATTGAAATTAGTTTCATTTCGAAGGAATCGAAGTGTAGTTTAAAACGAAAGAAACGGAGATGAAAAATTCCAAGTATTTTGAGAGTTATGATAGAAATAGTTAGAATCGCGCTTTGTTTAGCAATTTACTGACCTACCTATGATTAATTGACCATAACTCACTCAATTTAGCTCTTAACTCATTGAAATTAGTTTCATTTCGAAGTAATCGAAGTGTAGTTTAAAACGAAAGAAACGGAGATGAAAAACTCCAAGTATTTTGAGAGTTATGATGGAAATAGTTAGACTCGCGCTTTAGTTTAGCAATTTACTGACCTACCTCCGATTGATTGACCATAACTCTCTCAATTTAAGTCGTAATTCATTTAAATTAGTTTCATTTCGAAGGAATCGAAGTGTAGTTTAAAACGAAAGAAACGGAGATGAAAAACTCCAAGTATTTTGAGAGTTATGATGGAAATAGTTAGACTCGCGCTTTGGTTTAGCAATTTACTGACCTCCCTCCGATTGATTGACCAGACCTCACTCAATTTAACTCGTAATTCATTGTAATTAGTTTCATTTCTAAGGAATCGAAGTGTATCTTAAAACGAAAGAAACGGAGATGAAAAACTACAAGTATTTTGAGAGTTATGATGGAAATAGTTAGACTCGCGCTTTGGTTTAGCAATTTACTGATCTACCTCCGATTGATTGACCATAACTCTCTCAATTTAACTCTTAACTCATTGAAATTAGTTTCATTTCGAAGGAATCGAAGTGTAGTTTAAAACGAAAGAAACGAAGATGAAAAACTCCAAGTATTTTGAGAGTTATGATGGAAATAGTTAGACTCGCGCTTTGGTTTAGCAATTTACTGATATACGTACGATTGATTGACCATAACTCTTTCAATTTAACTCTTAACTCATTGAAATTAGTTTCATTTCGAAGGAATCGAAGTGTAGTTTAAAACGAAAGAAACGAAGATGAAAAACTCCAAGTATTTTGAGAGTTATGATGGAAATAGTTAGACTCGCGCTTTAGTTTAGCAATTTACTGACCTACCTACGATTGATTAACCATAACTCTCTCAATTTAACTCTTAATTCATTGAAATTAGTTTCATTTCGAAGGAATCGAAGTGTAGTTTAAAACGAAAGAAACGGAGATGAAAAACTCCAAGTATTTTGAGAGTTATGATGGAAATAGTTAGACTCGCGCTTTAGTTTAGCAATTTACTGACCTACCTCCGATTGATTGACCATAACTCTCTAAATTTAACTCGTAATTCATTTAAATTAGTTTCATTTCGAAGGAATCGAAGTGTAGTTTGAAACGAAAGAAACGGAGATGAAAAACTCCAAGTATTTTGAGAGTTATGATGGAAATAGTTAGACTCGCGCTTTGGTTTAGCAATTTACTGACCTCCCTCCGATTGATATATCATAAATCACTCAATTTAACTCGTAATTCATTGAAATTAGTTTCATTTCGAAAGAATCGAAGTGTAGTTTAAAACGAAAGAAACGGAGATGAAAAACTCCAAGTATTTTGAGAGTTATGATAGAAATAGTTAGACTCGCGCTTTGGTTTATCAATTTACTGACCGACCTCCGATTGATTGACCATAACTCTCTCAATTTAACTCTTAACTCATTGAAATTAGTTTCATTTCGAAGGAATCGAACTTTAGTTTAAAACGAAAGAAACGAAGATGAAAAACTCCAAGTATTTTGAGAGTTATGATGGAAATAGTTAGACTCGCGCTTTAGTTTAGCAATTTACTGACCTACCTCCGATTGATTGAACATAACTCTCTCAATTTAACTCGTAATTCATTTAAATTAGTTTCATTTCGAAGGAATCGAAGTGTAGTTTAAAACGAAAGAAACGGAGATGAAAAACTCCAAGTATTTTGAGAGTTATGATAGAAATAGTTAGACTCGCGCTTTGGTTTAGCAATTTACTGACCTCCCTCCGATTGATTGACCATAAATCACTCAATTTAACTCGTAATTCATTGAAATTAGATTTATTTCGAAGGAATCGACGTGTAGTTTAAAACGAAAGAAACGGAGATGAAAAACTCCAAGTATTTTGAGAGTTATGATGGAAATAGTTAGACTCGCGCTTTGGTTTAGCAATTTACTTACGTACCTACGATTGATTGACCATAACTCTCTCAATTTAACTCTTAATTCATTGAAATTAGTTTCATTTCGAAGGAATCGAAGTGTAGTTTAAAACGAAAGAAACGGAGATGAAAAACTCCATGTATTTTGAGAGTTATGATGGAAATAGTTAGACTCGTGCTTTGGTTTAGCAATTTACTGACCTACCTCCGATTGATTGACCATAACTCACTCAATTTTACTTGTAATTGATTGAAATTAGTTTCATTTCGAAGGACTCGAAGTGTAGTTTATAACGAAAGAAACGGAGATGAAAAACTCCAAGTATTTTGAGAGTTATGATGGAAATAGTTAGACTCGGGCTTTGGTTTAGCAATTTACTGACCTACCTCCGATTGATTGACCATAACTCACTCAATTTAACTCGTAATTCATTGAAATTAGTTTCATTTCGAAGGAATCGAAGTGTAGTTTAAAACGAAAGAAACGGAGATGAAAAACTCCAAGTATTTTGAGAGTTATGATGGAAATAGTTAGACTCGCGCTTTGGTTTAGCAATTTACTGACCTACCTCCGATTGATTGACCATAACTCTCTCAATTTAACTCTTAACTCATTGAAATTAGTTTCATTTCGAAGGAATCGAAGTGTAGTTTAAAACGAAAGAAACGGAGATGAAAAACTCCAAGTATTTTGAGAGTTATGATGGAAATAGTTAGACTCGCGCTTAAGTTTAGCAATTTACTAACCTACCTCCGATTGATTGAACATAACTCTCTCAATTTAACTCGTAATTCATTTAAATTAGTTTCATTTCGAAGGAATCGAAGTGTAGTTTAAAACGAAAGAAACGGAGATGAAAAACTCCAAGTATTTTGAGAGTTATGATAGAAATAGTTAGACTCGCGCTTTGGTTTAGCAATTTACTGACCTCCCTCCGATTGATTGACCATAAATCACTCAATTTAACTCGTAATTCATTGAAATTAGTTTCATTTCGAAGGAACCGACGTGTAGTTTAAATCGAAAGAAACGGAGATGAAATACTCCAAGGATTTTGAGAGTTATGATGGAAATAGTTAGACTCGCGCTTTGGTTTAGCAATTTACTGACGTACCTACGATTGATTGACCATAACTCTCTCAATTTAACTCTTAATTCATTGAAATTAGTTTCATTTCGAAGGAATCGACGTGTAGTTTAAAACGAAAGAAACGGAGATGAAAAACTCCAAGTATTTTGAGAGTTATGATGGAAATAGTTAGACTCGCGCTTTGGTTTAGCAATTTACTGACGTACCTACGATTGATTGACCATAACTCTCTCAATTTAACTCTTAATTCATTGAAATTAGTTTCATTTCGAAGGAATCGAAGTGTAGTTTAAAACGAAAGAAACGGAGATGAAAAACTCCATGTATTTTGAGAGTTATGATGGAAATAGTTAGACTCGTGCTTTGGTTTAGCAATTTACTGACCTACCTCCGATTGATTGACCATAACTCACTCAATTTTACTTGTAATTGATTGAAATTAGTTTCATTTCGAAGGACTCGAAGTGTAGTTTATAACGAAAGAAACGGAGATGAAAAACTCCAAGTATTTTGAGAGTTATGATGGAAATAGTTAGACTCGGGCTTTGGTTTAGCAATTTACTGACCTACCTCCGATTGATTGACCATAACTCACTCAATTTAACTCGTAATTCATTGAAATTAGTTTCATTTCGAAGGAATCGAAGTGTAGTTTAAAACGAAAGAAACGGAGATGAAAAACTCCAAGTATTTTGAGAGTTATGATGGAAATAGTTAGACTCGCGCTTTGGTTTAGCAATTTACTGACCTACCTCCGATTGATTGACCATAACTCTCTCAATTTAACTCTTAACTCATTGAAATTAGTTTCATTTCGAAGGAATCGAAGTGTAGTTTAAAACGAAAGAAACGGAGATGAAAAACTCCAAGTATTTTGAGAGTTATGATGGAAATAGTTAGACTCGCGCTTAAGTTTAGCAATTTACTAACCTACCTCCGATTGATTGAACATAACTCTCTCAATTTAACTCGTAATTCATTTAAATTAGTTTCATTTCGAAGGAATCGAAGTGTAGTTTAAAACGAAAGAAACGGAGATGAAAAACTCCAAGTATTTTGAGAGTTATGATAGAAATAGTTAGACTCGCGCTTTGGTTTAGCAATTTACTGACCTACCTCCGATTGATTGACCATAACTCTCTCAATTTAACTCTTAATTCATTGAAATTAGTTTCATTTCGAAGGAATCGAAGTGTAGTTTAAAACGAAAGAAACGGAGATGAAAAATTCCAAGTATTTTGAGAGTTATGATAGAAATAGTTAGAATCGCGCTTTGTTTAGCAATTTACTGACCTACCTATGATTAATTGACCATAACTCTCTCAATTTAGCTCTTAACTCATTGAAATTAGTTTCATTTCGAAGTAATCGAAGTGTAGTTTAAAACGAAAGAAACGGAGATGAAAAACTCCAAGTATTTTGAGAGTTATGATGGAAATAGTTAGACTCGCGCTTTAGTTTAGCAATTTACTGACCTACCTCCGATTGATTGACCATAACTCTCTCAATTTAAGTCGTAATTCATTTAAATTAGTTTCATTTCGAAGGAATCGAAGTGTAGTTTAAAACGAAAGAAACGGAGATGAAAAACTCCAAGTATTTTGAGAGTTATGATGGAAATAGTTAGACTCGCGCTTTGGTTTAGCAATTTACTGACCTCCCTCCGATTGATTGACCAGACCTCACTCAATTTAACTCGTAATTCATTGTAATTAGTTTCATTTCTAAGGAATCGAAGTGTATCTTAAAACGAAAGAAACGGAGATGAAAAACTACAAGTATTTTGAGAGTTATGATGGAAATAGTTAGACTCGCGCTTTGGTTTAGCAATTTACTGATCTACCTCCGATTGATTGACCATAACTCTCTCAATTTAACTCTTAACTCATTGAAATTAGTTTCATTTCGAAGGAATCGAAGTGTAGTTTAAAACGAAAGAAACGAAGATGAAAAACTCCAAGTATTTTGAGAGTTATGATGGAAATAGTTAGACTCGCGCTTTGGTTTAGCAATTTACTGATATACGTACGATTGATTGACCATAACTCTTTCAATTTAACTCTTAACTCATTGAAATTAGTTTCATTTCGAAGGAATCGAAGTGTAGTTTAAAACGAAAGAAACGAAGATGAAAAACTCCAAGTATTTTGAGAGTTATGATGGAAATAGTTAGACTCGCGCTTTAGTTTAGCAATTTACTGACCTACCTACGATTGATTAACCATAACTCTCTCAATTTAACTCTTAATTCATTGAAATTAGTTTCATTTCGAAGGAATCGAAGTGTAGTTTAAAACGAAAGAAACGGAGATGAAAAACTCCAAGTATTTTGAGAGTTATGATGGAAATAGTTAGACTCGCGCTTTAGTTTAGCAATTTACTGACCTACCTCCGATTGATTGACCATAACTCTCTAAATTTAACTCGTAATTCATTTAAATTAGTTTCATTTCGAAGGAATCGAAGTGTAGTTTGAAACGAAAGAAACGGAGATGAAAAACTCCAAGTATTTTGAGAGTTATGATGGAAATAGTTAGACTCGCGCTTTGGTTTAGCAATTTACTGACCTCCCTCCGATTGATATATCATAAATCACTCAATTTAACTCGTAATTCATTGAAATTAGTTTCATTTCGAAAGAATCGAAGTGTAGTTTAAAACGAAAGAAACGGAGATGAAAAACTCCAAGTATTTTGAGAGTTATGATAGAAATAGTTAGACTCGCGCTTTGGTTTATCAATTTACTGACCGACCTCCGATTGATTGACCATAACTCTCTCAATTTAACTCTTAACTCATTGAAATTAGTTTCATTTCGAAGGAATCGAACTTTAGTTTAAAACGAAAGAAACGAAGATGAAAAACTCCAAGTATTTTGAGAGTTATGATGGAAATAGTTAGACTCGCGCTTTAGTTTAGCAATTTACTGACCTACCTCCGATTGATTGAACATAACTCTCTCAATTTAACTCGTAATTCATTTAAATTAGTTTCATTTCGAAGGAATCGAAGTGTAGTTTAAAACGAAAGAAACGGAGATGAAAAACTCCAAGTATTTTGAGAGTTATGATAGAAATAGTTAGACTCGCGCTTTGGTTTAGCAATTTACTGACCTCCCTCCGATTGATTGACCATAAATCACTCAATTTAACTCGTAATTCATTGAAATTAGATTTATTTCGAAGGAATCGACGTGTAGTTTAAAACGAAAGAAACGGAGATGAAAAACTCCAAGTATTTTGAGAGTTATGATGGAAATAGTTAGACTCGCGCTTTGGTTTAGCAATTTACTGACGTACCTACGATTGATTGACCATAACTCTCTCAATTTAACTCTTAATTCATTGAAATTAGTTTCATTTCGAAGGAATCGAAGTGTAGTTTAAAACGAAAGAAACGGAGATGAAAAACTCCATGTATTTTGAGAGTTATGATGGAAATAGTTAGACTCGTGCTTTGGTTTAGCAATTTACTGACCTACCTCCGATTGATTGACCATAACTCACTCAATTTTACTTGTAATTGATTGAAATTAGTTTCATTTCGAAGGACTCGAAGTGTAGTTTATAACGAAAGAAACGGAGATGAAAAACTCCAAGTATTTTGAGAGTTATGATGGAAATAGTTAGACTCGGGCTTTGGTTTAGCAATTTACTGACCTACCTCCGATTGATTGACCATAACTCACTCAATTTAACTCGTAATTCATTGAAATTAGTTTCATTTCGAAGGAATCGAAGTGTAGTTTAAAACGAAAGAAACGGAGATGAAAAACTCCAAGTATTTTGAGAGTTATGATAGAAATAGTTAGACTCGCGCTTTGGTTTAGCAATTTACTGACCTACCTCCGATTGATTGACCATAACTCTCTCAATTTAACTCTTAATTCATTGAAATTAGTTTCATTTCGAAGGAATCGAAGTGTAGTTTAAAACGAAAGAAACGGAGATGAAAAATTCCAAGTATTTTGAGAGTTATGATAGAAATAGTTAGAATCGCGCTTTGTTTAGCAATTTACTGACCTACATATGATTAATTGACCATAACTCTCTCAATTTAGCTCTTAACTCATTGAAATTAGTTTCATTTCGAAGTAATCGAAGTGTAGTTTAAAACGAAAGAAACGGAGATGAAAAACTCCAAGTATTTTGAGAGTTATGATGGAAATAGTTAGACTCGCGCTTTAGTTTAGCAATTTACTGACCTACCTCCGATTGATTGACCATAACTCTCTAAATTTAACTCGTAATTCATTTAAATTAGTTTCATTTCGAAGGAATCGAAGTGTAGTTTGAAACGAAAGAAACGGAGATGAAAAACTCCAAGTATTTTGAGAGTTATGATGGAAATAGTTAGACTCGGGCTTTGGTTTAGCAATTTACTGACCTACCTCCGATTGATTGACCATAACTCACTCAATTTAACTCGTAATTCATTGAAATTAGTTTCATTTCGAAGGAATCGAAGTGTAGTTTAAAACGAAAGAAACGGAGATGAAAAACTCCAAGTATTTTGAGAGTTATGATAGAAATAGTTAGACTCGCGCTTTGGTTTAGCAATTTACTGACCTACCTCCGATTGATTGACCATAACTCTCTCAATTTAACTCTTAATTCATTGAAATTAGTTTCATTTCGAAGGAATCGAAGTGTAGTTTAAAACGAAAGAAACGGAGATGAAAAATTCCAAGTATTTTGAGAGTTATGATAGAAATAGTTAGAATCGCGCTTTGTTTAGCAATTTACTGACCTACCTATGATTAATTGACCATAACTCTCTCAATTTAGCTCTTAACTCATTGAAATTAGTTTCATTTCGAAGTAATCGAAGTGTAGTTTAAAACGAAAGAAACGGAGATGAAAAACTCCAAGTATTTTGAGAGTTATGATGGAAATAGTTAGACTCGCGCTTTAGTTTAGCAATTTACTGACCTACCTCCGATTGATTGACCATAACTCTCTCAATTTAAGTCGTAATTCATTTAAATTAGTTTCATTTCGAAGGAATCGAAGTGTAGTTTAAAACGAAAGAAACGGAGATGAAAAACTCCAAGTATTTTGAGAGTTATGATGGAAATAGTTAGACTCGCGCTTTGGTTTAGCAATTTACTGACCTCCCTCCGATTGATTGACCAGACCTCACTCAATTTAACTCGTAATTCATTGTAATTAGTTTCATTTCTAAGGAATCGAAGTGTATCTTAAAACGAAAGAAACGGAGATGAAAAACTACAAGTATTTTGAGAGTTATGATGGAAATAGTTAGACTCGCGCTTTGGTTTAGCAATTTACTGATCTACCTCCGATTGATTGACCATAACTCTCTCAATTTAACTCTTAACTCATTGAAATTAGTTTCATTTCGAAGGAATCGAAGTGTAGTTTAAAACGAAAGAAACGAAGATGAAAAACTCCAAGTATTTTGAGAGTTATGATGGAAATAGTTAGACTCGCGCTTTGGTTTAGCAATTTACTGATATACGTACGATTGATTGACCATAACTCTTTCAATTTAACTCTTAACTCATTGAAATTAGTTTCATTTCGAAGGAATCGAAGTGTAGTTTAAAACGAAAGAAACGAAGATGAAAAACTCCAAGTATTTTGAGAGTTATGATGGAAATAGTTAGACTCGCGCTTTAGTTTAGCAATTTACTGACCTACCTACGATTGATTAACCATAACTCTCTCAATTTAACTCTTAATTCATTGAAATTAGTTTCATTTCGAAGGAATCGAAGTGTAGTTTAAAACGAAAGAAACGGAGATGAAAAACTCCAAGTATTTTGAGAGTTATGATGGAAATAGTTAGACTCGCGCTTTAGTTTAGCAATTTACTGACCTACCTCCGATTGATTGACCATAACTCTCTAAATTTAACTCGTAATTCATTTAAATTAGTTTCATTTCGAAGGAATCGAAGTGTAGTTTGAAACGAAAGAAACGGAGATGAAAAACTCCAAGTATTTTGAGAGTTATGATGGAAATAGTTAGACTCGCGCTTTGGTTTAGCAATTTACTGACCTCCCTCCGATTGATATATCATAAATCACTCAATTTAACTCGTAATTCATTGAAATTAGTTTCATTTCGAAAGAATCGAAGTGTAGTTTAAAACGAAAGAAACGGAGATGAAAAACTCCAAGTATTTTGAGAGTTATGATAGAAATAGTTAGACTCGCGCTTTGGTTTATCAATTTACTGACCGACCTCCGATTGATTGACCATAACTCTCTCAATTTAACTCTTAACTCATTGAAATTAGTTTCATTTCGAAGGAATCGAACTTTAGTTTAAAACGAAAGAAACGAAGATGAAAAACTCCAAGTATTTTGAGAGTTATGATGGAAATAGTTAGACTCGCGCTTTAGTTTAGCAATTTACTGACCTACCTCCGATTGATTGAACATAACTCTCTCAATTTAACTCGTAATTCATTTAAATTAGTTTCATTTCGAAGGAATCGAAGTGTAGTTTAAAACGAAAGAAACGGAGATGAAAAACTCCAAGTATTTTGAGAGTTATGATAGAAATAGTTAGACTCGCGCTTTGGTTTAGCAATTTACTGACCTCCCTCCGATTGATTGACCATAAATCACTCAATTTAACTCGTAATTCATTGAAATTAGATTTATTTCGAAGGAATCGACGTGTAGTTTAAAACGAAAGAAACGGAGATGAAAAACTCCAAGTATTTTGAGAGTTATGATGGAAATAGTTAGACTCGCGCTTTGGTTTAGCAATTTACTGACGTACCTACGATTGATTGACCATAACTCTCTCAATTTAACTCTTAATTCATTGAAATTAGTTTCATTTCGAAGGAATCGAAGTGTAGTTTAAAACGAAAGAAACGGAGATGAAAAACTCCATGTATTTTGAGAGTTATGATGGAAATAGTTAGACTCGTGCTTTGGTTTAGCAATTTACTGACCTACCTCCGATTGATTGACCATAACTCACTCAATTTTACTTGTAATTGATTGAAATTAGTTTCATTTCGAAGGACTCGAAGTGTAGTTTATAACGAAAGAAACGGAGATGAAAAACTCCAAGTATTTTGAGAGTTATGATGGAAATAGTTAGACTCGGGCTTTGGTTTAGCAATTTACTGACCTACCTCCGATTGATTGACCATAACTCACTCAATTTAACTCGTAATTCATTGAAATTAGTTTCATTTCGAAGGAATCGAAGTGTAGTTTAAAACGAAAGAAACGGAGATGAAAAACTCCAAGTATTTTGAGAGTTATGATGGAAATAGTTAGACTCGCGCTTTGGTTTAGCAATTTACTGACCTACCTCCGATTGATTGACCATAACTCTCTCAATTTAACTCTTAACTCATTGAAATTAGTTTCATTTCGAAGGAATCGAAGTGTAGTTTAAAACGAAAGAAACGGAGATGAAAAACTCCAAGTATTTTGAGAGTTATGATGGAAATAGTTAGACTCGCGCTTAAGTTTAGCAATTTACTAACCTACCTCCGATTGATTGAACATAACTCTCTCAATTTAACTCGTAATTCATTTAAATTAGTTTCATTTCGAAGGAATCGAAGTGTAGTTTAAAACGAAAGAAACGGAGATGAAAAACTCCAAGTATTTTGAGAGTTATGATAGAAATAGTTAGACTCGCGCTTTGGTTTAGCAATTTACTGACCTCCCTCCGATTGATTGACCATAAATCACTCAATTTAACTCGTAATTCATTGAAATTAGTTTCATTTCGAAGGAACCGACGTGTAGTTTAAATCGAAAGAAACGGAGATGAAATACTCCAAGGATTTTGAGAGTTATGATGGAAATAGTTAGACTCGCGCTTTGGTTTAGCAATTTACTGACGTACCTACGATTGATTGACCATAACTCTCTCAATTTAACTCTTAATTCATTGAAATTAGTTTCATTTCGAAGGAATCGAATTGTAGTTTAAAACGAAAGAAACGGAGATGAAAAACTCCAAGTATTTTGAGAGTTATGATGGAAATAGTTAGACTCGTGCTTTGGTGTAGCAATTTACTGACCTACCTCCGATTGATTGACCATAACTCACTCAATTTTACTTGTAATTGATTGAAATTAGTTTCATTTCGAAGGACTCGAAGTGTAGTTTAAAACGAAAGAAACGGAGATGAAAAACTCCAAGTACTTTGAGAGTTATGATGGAAATAGTTAGACTCGGGCTTTGGTTTAGCAATTTACTGACCTACCTCCGATTGATTGACCATAACTCACTCAATTTAACTCGTAATTCATTGAAATTAGTTTCATTTCGAAGGAATCGAAGTGTAGTTTAAAACGAAAGAAACGGAGATGAAAAACTCCAACTATTTTGAGAGTTATGATGGAAATAGTTAGACTCGCGCTTTGATTTAGCAATTTACTGACCTACATCCGATTGATTGACCATAACTCTCTCAATTTAACTCTTAAGTCATTGAAATTAGTTTCATTTCGAAGGAATCGAAGTGTAGTTTAAAACGAAAGAAACGGAGATGAAAAACTCCAAGTATTTTGAGAGTTATGATGGAAATAGTTAGACTCGCGCTTTGGTTTAGCAATTTACTGACTTACCTCCGATTGATTGACCATAACTCTCTATATTTAACTCGTAATTCATTTAAATTAGTTTCATTTCGAAGGAATCGAAGTGTAGTTTAAAACGAAAGAAACGGAGATGAAATACTCCAAGTATTTTGAGAGTTATGATGGAAATAGTTAGACTCGCGCTTTGTTTTAGCAATTTACTGACCTACCTCCGATTGATTGACCATAACTCTCTCAATTTAAGTCGTAATTCATTTAAATTAGTTTCATTTCGAAGGAATCGAAGTGTAGTTTAAAACGAAAGAAACGGAGATGAAAAACTCCAAGTATTTTGAGAGTTATGATGGAAATAGTTAGACTCGCGCTTTGGTTTAGCAATTTACTGACCTCCCTCCGATTCATTGACCATAACTCACTCAATTTAACTCGTAATTCATTGTAATTAGTTTCATTTCTAAGGAATCGAAGTGTATCTTAAAACGAAAGAAACGGAGATGAAAAACTCCAAGTATTTTGAGAGTTATGATGGAAATAGTTAGACTCGCGCTTTGGTTTAGCAATTTACTGATATACGTACGATTGATTGACCATAACTCTTTCAATTTAACTCTTAACTCATTGAAATTAGTTTCATTTCGAAGGAATCGAAGTGTAGTTTAAAACGAAAGAAACGGAGATGAAAAACTCCAAGTATTTTGAGAGTTATGATGGAAATAGTTAGACTCGCGCTTTGGTTTAGCAATTTACTGACCTACCTCCGATTGATTGACCATAACTCTCTCAATTTAACTCTTAACTCATTGAAATTAGTTTCATTTCGAAGGAATCGAAGTGTAGTTTAAAACGAAAGAAACGGAGATGAAAAACTCCAAGTATTTTGAGAGTTATGATGGAAATAGTTAGACTCGCACTTTGGTTTAGCAATTTACTGACCTACCTCCGATTGATTGACCATAACTCTCTCAATTTAACTCTTAATTCATTGAAATTAGTTTCATTTCGAAGGAATCGAAGTGTAGTTTAAAACGAAAGAAACGGAGATGAAAAATTCCAAGTATTTTGAGAGTTATGATAGAAATAGTTAGAATCGCGCTTTGTTTAGCAATTTACTAACCTACCTCCGATTGATTGAACATAACTCTCTCAATTTAACTCGTAATTCATTTAAATTAGTTTCATTTCGAAGGAATCGAAGTGTAGTTTAAAACGAAAGAAACGGAGATGAAAAACTCCAAGTATTTTGAGAGTTATGATAGAAATAGTTAGACTCGCGCTTTGGTTTAGCAATTTACTGACCTCCCTCCGATTGATTGACCATAAATCACTCAATTTAACTCGTAATTCATTGAAATTAGATTTATTTCGAAGGAATCGACGTGTAGTTTAAAACGAAAGAAACGGAGATGAAAAACTCCAAGTATTTTGAGAGTTATGATGGAAATAGTTAGACTCGCGCTTTGGTTTAGCAATTTACTGACGTACCTACGATTGATTGACCATAACTCTCTCAATTTAACTCTTAATTCATTGAAATTAGTTTCATTTCGAAGGAATCGAAGTGTAGTTTAAAACGAAAGAAACGGAGATGAAAAACTCCAAGTATTTTGAGAGTTATGATGGAAATAGTTAGACTCGGGCTTTGGTTTAGCAATTTACTGACCTACCTCCGATTGATTGAACATAACTCACTCAACTTAACTCGTAATTCATTGAAATTAGTTTCATTTCGAAGGAATCGAAGTGTAGTTTAAAACGAAAGAAACGGAGATGAAAAACTCCAAGTATTTTGAGAGTTATGATGGAAATAGTTAGACTCGCGCTTTGGTTTAGCAATTTACTGACCTACCTCCGATTGATTGACCGTAACTCTCTCAATTTAACTCGTAATTCATTTAAATTAGTTTGATATCGAAGGAATCGAAGTGTAGTTTAAAACGAAAGAAACGGAGATGAAAAACTCTAAGTATTTTGAGAGTTATGATGGAAATAGTTAGACTCACGCTTTGGTTTAGCAATTTACTGACCTCCCTCCGATTGATTGACCATAACTCACTCAATTTAACTCGTAATTCATTGAAATTAGTTTCATTTCGAATGAATCGAAGTGTAGTTTAAAACGAAAGAAACGGAGATGAAAAACTCCAAGTATTTTGAGAGTTATGATGGAAATAGTTAGACTCGCGCTTTGGTTTAGCAATTTACTGACCTACCTCCGCTTGATTGACCATAACTCTCTCAATTTAACTCTTAACTCTTTGAAATTAGTTTCATTTCGAAGGAATCGAAGTGTAGTTTAAAACAAAAGAAATGGAGATGAAAAACTCCAAGTATTTTGAGAGTTATGATGGAAATAGTTAGACTCGTGCTTTGGTTTAGCAATTTACTGACCTACCTCCGATTGATTGACCATAACTCTCTCAATTTAACTCGTAATTCATTTAAATTAGTTTCATTTCGAAGGAATCGAAGTGTAGTTTAAAACGAAAGAAACAGAGATGAAAAACTCCAAGTATTTTGAGAGTTATGATGGAAATAGTTAGACTCGCGCTTTAGTTTAGCAATTTACTGACCTCCCTTCGATTGATTGACCATAACTCACTCAATTTAACTCGTAATTCATTGAAATTAGTTTCATTTCGAAGGAATCGAAGTGTAGTTTAAAACGAAAGAAACGGAGATGAAAAACTCCAAGTATTTTGAGAGTTATGATGGAAATAGTTAGACTCGCGCTTTGGTTTAGCAATTTACTGACTTACCTCCGATTGATTGACCATAACTCTCTCAATTTAACTCTTAATTCATTGAAATTAGTTTCATTTCGAAGGAATCGAAGTGTAGTTTAAAACGAAAGAAACGGAGATGAAAAACTACAAGTATTTTGAGAGTTATGATGGAAATAGTTAGACTCGCGCTTTGGTTTAGCAATTTATTGACCTACCTCCGATTGATTGACCATAACTTTCTCAATTTAACTCTTAACTCATTGAAATTAGTTTCATTTCGAAGGAATCGAAGTGTAGTTTAAAACGAAAGAAACGGAGATGAAAAACTCCAAGTATTTTGAGAGTTATGATGGAAATAGTTAGACTCGCGCTTTGGTTTAACAATTTACTGACCTCCCTCCGATTGATTGACCATAAATCACTCAATTTAACTCGTAATTCATTGAAATTAGTTTCATTTCGAAGAAATCGAAGTGTAGTTTAAAACGAAAGAAACGGAGATGAAAAACTCCAAGTATTTTGAGAGTTATGATGGAAATAGTTAGACTCGCGCTTTGGTTTAGCAATTTACTGACCTACCTCCGATTGATTGATCATAACTCTCTCAATTTAACTCTTAATTCATTGAAATTAGTTTCATTTCGAAGGAATCGAAGTGTAGTTTAAAACGAAAGAAACGGAAATGAAAAACTCCAAGTATTTTGAGAGTTATTATGGAAATAGTTAGACTCGCGCTTTGTTTTGCAATTTACTGACCTACCTCCGATTAATTGACCATAAATCACTCAATTTAACTCGTAATTAATTGAAATTAGTTTCATTTCGAAGGAATCGAAGTTTAGTTTAAAACGAAAGAAACGGAGATGAAAAACTCCAAGTATTTTGAGAGTTATGATGGAAATAGTTAGACTCGCGCTTTAGTTTAGCAATTTACTGACCTCCCTCCGATTGATTGACCATAACTCACTCAATTTAACTCGTAATTCATTGAAATTAGTTTCAATTCGAAGGAATCGAAGTGAAGTTTAAAACGAAAGAAACGGAGATGAAAAACTCCAAGTATTTTGAGAGTTATGATGGAAATAGTTAGACTCGCGCTTTAGTTTAGCAATTTACTGACCTACCTCCGATTGATTGACCATAACTCTCTAAATTTAACTCGTAATTCATTTAAATTAGTTTCATTTCGAAGGAATCGAAGTGTAGTTTGAAACGAAAGAAACGGAGATGAAAAACTCCAAGTATTTTGAGAGTTATGATGGAAATAGTTAGACTCGCGCTTTGGTTTAGCAATTTACTGACCTACCTCCGATTGATTGACCATAACTCTCTCAATTTAACTCTTAATTCATTGAAATTAGTTTCATTTCGAAGGAATCGAAGTGTAGTTTAAAACGAAAGAAACGGAGATGAAAAACTACAAGTATTTTGAGAGTTATTATGGAAATAGTTAGACTCGCGCTTTGGTTTAGCAATTTATTGACCTACCTCCGATTGATTGACCATAACTTTCTCAATTTAACTCTTAACTCATTGAAATTAGTTTCATTTCGAAGGAATCGAAGTGTAGTTTAAAACGAAAGAAACGGAGATGAAAAACTCCAAGTATTTTGAGAGTTATGATGGAAATAGTTAGACTCGCGCTTTGGTTTAACAATTTACTGACCTCCCTCCGATTGATTGACCATAAATCACTCAATTTAACTCGTAATTCATTGAAATTAGTTTCATTTCGAAGGAATCGAAGTGTAGTTTAAAACGAAAGAAACGGAGATGAAAAACTCCAAGTATTTTGAGAGTTATGATGGAAATAGTTAGACTCGCGCTTTGGTTTAGCAATTTACTCACCTACCTCCGATTGATTGATCATAACTCTCTCAATTTAACTCTTAATTCATTGAAATTAGTTTCATTTCGAAGGAATCGAAGTGTAGTTTAAAACGAAAGAAACGGAGATGAAAAACTCCAAGTATTTTGAGAGTTATTATGGAAATAGTTAGACTCGCGCTTTGGTTTAGCAATTTACTGACCTACCTCCGATTAATTGACCATAAATCACTCAATTTAACTCGTAATTAATTGAAATTAGTTTCATTTCGAAGGAATCGAAGTTTAGTTTAAAACGAAAGAAACGGAGATGAAAAACTCCAAGTATTTTGAGAGTTATGATGGAAATAGTTAGACTCGCGCTTTAGTTTAGCAATTTACTGACCTCCCTCCGATTGATTGACCATAACTCACTCAATTTAACTCGTAATTCATTGAAATTAGTTTCATTTCGAAGGAATCGAAGTGTAGTTTAAAACGAAAGAAACGGAGATGAAAAACTCCAAGTATTTTGAGAGTTATGATGGAAATAGTTAGACTCGCGCTTTGGTTTAGCAATTTACTGACTTACCTCCGATTGATTGACCATAACTCTCTCAATTTAACTCTTAATTCATTGAAATTAGTTTCATTTCGAAGGAATCGAAGTGTAGTTTAAAACGAAAGAAACGGAGATGAAAAACTACAAGTATTTTGAGAGTTATGATGGAAATAGTTAGACTCGCGCTTTGGTTTAGCAATTTATTGACCTACCTCCGATTGATTGACCATAACTTTCTCAATTTAACTCTTAACTCATTGAAATTAGTTTCATTTCGAAGGAATCGAAGTGTAGTTTAAAACGAAAGAAACGGAGATGAAAAACTCCAAGTATTTTGAGAGTTATGATAGAAATAGTTAGACTCGCGCTTTGGTTTATCAATTTACTGACCTACCTCCGATTGATTGACCATAACTCTCTAAATTTAACTCTTAACTCATTGAAATTAGTTTCATTTCGAAGGAATCGAACTTTAGTTTAAAACGAAAGAAACGAAGATGAAAAACTCCAAGTATTTTGAGAGTTATGATGGAAATAGTTAGACTCGCGCTTAAGTTTAGCAATTTACTAACCTACCTCCGATTGATTGAACATAACTCTCTCAATTTAACTCGTAATTCATTTAAATTAGTTTCATTTCGAAGGAATCGAAGTGTAGTTTAAAACGAAAGAAACGGAGATGAAAAACTCCAAGTATTTTGAGAGTTATGATAGAAATAGTTAGACTCGCGCTTTGGTTTAGCAATTTACTGACCTCCCTCCGATTGATTGACCATAAATCACTCAATTTAACTCGTAATTCATTGAAATTAGTTTCATTTCGAAGGAACCGACGTGTAGTTTAAAACGAAAGAAACGGAGATGAAATACTCCAAGGATTTTGAGAGTTATGATGGAAATAGTTAGACTCGCGCTTTGGTTTAGCAATTTACTGACGTACCTACGATTGATTGACCATAACTCTCTCAATTTAACTCTTAATTCATTGAAATTAGTTTCATTTCGAAGGAATCGAATTGTAGTTTAAAACGAAAGAAACGGAGATGAAAAACTCCAAGTATTTTGAGAGTTATGATGGAAATAGTTAGACTCGTGCTTTGGTGTAGCAATTTACTGACCTACCTCCGATTGATTGACCATAACTCACTCAATTTTACTTGTAATTGATTGAAATTAGTTTCATTTCGAAGGACTCGAAGTGTAGTTTAAAACGAAAGAAACGGAGATGAAAAACTCCAAGTACTTTGAGAGTTATGATGGAAATAGTTAGACTCGGGCTTTGGTTTAGCAATTTACTGACCTACCTCCGATTGATTGACCATAACTCACTCAATTTAACTCGTAATTCATTGAAATTAGTTTCATTTCGAAGGAATCGAAGTGTAGTTTAAAACGAAAGAAACGGAGATGAAAAACTCCAACTATTTTGAGAGTTATGATGGAAATAGTTAGACTCGCGCTTTGATTTAGCAATTTACTGACCTACATCCGATTGATTGACCATAACTCTCTCAATTTAACTCTTAAGTCATTGAAATTAGTTTCATTTCGAAGGAATCGAAGTGTAGTTTAAAACGAAAGAAACGGAGATGAAAAACTCCAAGTATTTTGAGAGTTATGATGGAAATAGTTAGACTCGCGCTTTGGTTTAGCAATTTACTGACGTACCTCCGATTGATTGACCATAACTCTCTATATTTAACTCGTAATTCATTTAAATTAGTTTCATTTCGAAGGAATCGAAGTGTAGTTTAAAACGAAAGAAACGGAGATGAAATACTCCAAGTATTTTGAGAGTTATGATGGAAATAGTTAGACTCGCGCTTTGTTTTAGCAATTTACTGACCTACCTCCGATTGATTGACCATAACTCTCTCAATTTAAGTCGTAATTCATTTAAATTAGTTTCATTTCGAAGGAATCGAAGTGTAGTTTAAAACGAAAGAAACGGAGATGAAAAACTCCAAGTATTTTGAGAGTTATGATGGAAATAGTTAGACTCGCGCTTTGGTTTAGCAATTTACTGACCTCCCTCCGATTCATTGACCATAACTCACTCAATTTAACTCGTAATTCATTGTAATTAGTTTCATTTCTAAGGAATCGAAGTGTATCTTAAAACGAAAGAAACGGAGATGAAAAACTCTAAGTATTTTGAGAGTTATGATGGAAATAGTTAGACTCGCGCTTTGGTTTAGCAATTTACTGATCTACGTACGATTGATTGACCATAACTCTTTCAATTTAACTCTTAACTCATTGAAATTAGTTTCATTTCGAAGGAATCGAAGTGTAGTTTAAAACGAAAGAAACGGAGATGAAAAACTCCAAATATTTTGAGAGTTATGATGGAAATAGTTAGACTCGCGCTTTGGTTTAGCAATTTACTGACATACCTCCGATTGATTGACCATAACTCTCTCAATTTAACTCTTAACTCATTGAAATTAGTTTCATTTCGAAGGAATCGAAGTGTAGTTTAAAACGAAAGAAACGGAGATGAAAAACTCCAAGTATTTTGAGAGTTATGATGGAAATAGTTAGACTCGCACTTTGGTTTAGCAATTTACTGACCTACCTCCGATTGATTGACCATAACTCTCTCAATTTAACTCTTAATTCATTGAAATTAGTTTCATTTCGAAGGAATCGAAGTGTAGTTTAAAACGAAAGAAACGGAGATGAAAAATTCCAAGTATTTTGAGAGTTATGATAGAAATAGTTAGAATCGCGCTTTGTTTAGCAATTTACTGACATACCTTCGATTA
Organism: Tasmannia lanceolata; assembly: GCF_043159265.1. Taxonomy (NCBI): domain Eukaryota; kingdom Viridiplantae; phylum Streptophyta; class Magnoliopsida; order Canellales; family Winteraceae; genus Tasmannia; species Tasmannia lanceolata. The sequence goes on from NW_027518721.1 coordinate 7,293,369, forward strand.
ATTGACCATAACTATCTCAATTTAACTCTTAACTCATTGAAATTAGTTTCATTTCGAAGTAATCGAAGTGTAGTTTAAAACGAAAGAAACGGAGATGAAAAACTCCAAGTATTTTGAGAGTTATGATGGAAATAGTTAGACTCGCGCTTTAGTTTAGCAATTTACTGACCTACCTACGATTGATTGACCATAACTCTCTCAATTTAACTCTTAATTCATTGAAATTAGTTTCATTTCGAAGGAATCGAAGTGTAGTTTAAAACGAAAGAAACGGAGATGAAAAACTCCAAGTATTTTGAAAGTTATGATGGAAATAGTTAGACTCGCGCTTTAGTTTAGCAATTTACTGACCTACCTCCGATTGATTAACCATAACTCTCTAAATTTAACTCGTAATTCATTTAAATTAGTTTCATTTCGAAGGAATCGAAGTGTAGTTTAAAACGAAAGAAACGGAGATGAAAAACTCCAAGTATTTTGAGAGTTATGATGGAAATAGTTAGACTCGTGCTTTGGTTTAGCAATTTACTGACCTACCTCCGATTGATTGACCATAACTCACTCAATTTTACTTGTAATTGATTGAAATTAGTTTCATTTCGAAAGACTCGAAGTGTAGTTTATAACGAAAGAAACGGAGATGAAAAACTCCAAGTATTTTGAGGGTTATGATGGAAATAGTTAGACTCGGGCTTTGGTTTAGCAATTTACTGACCTACCTCCGATTGATTGACCATAACTCACTCAATTTAACTCGTAATTCATTGAAATTAGTTTCATTTCGAAGGAATCGAAGTGTAGTTTAAAACGAAAGAAACGGAGATGAAAAACTCCAACTATTTTGAGAGTTATGATGGAAATAGTTAGACTCGCGCTTTGGTTTAGCAATTTACTGACCTACATCCGATTGATTGACCATAACTCTCTCAATTTAACTCTTAAGTCATTGAAATTAGTTTCATTTCGAAGGAATCGAAGTGTAGTTTAAAACGAAAGAAACGGAGATGAAAAACTCCAAGTATTTTGAGAGTTATGATGGAAATAGTTTGACTCGCGCTTTGGTTTAGCAATTTACTGACCTACCTCCGATTGATTGACCATAACTCTCTCAATTTAACTCTTAACTCATTGAAATTAGTTTCATTTCGAAGGAATCGAAGTGTAGTTTAAAACGAAAGAAACGGAGATGAAAAACTCCAAGTATTTTGAGAGTTATGATGGAAATAGTTAGACTCGCACTTTGGTTTAGCAATTTACTGACCTACCTCCGATTGATTGACCATAACTCTCTAAATTTAACTCTTAATTCATTGAAATTAGTTTCATTTCGAAGGAATCGAAGTGGAGTTTAAAACGAAAGAAACGGAGATGAAAAATTCAAAGTATTTTGAGAGTTATGATAGAAATAGTTAGAATCGCGCTTTGTTTAGCAATTTACTGACCTACCTTCGATTAATTGACCATAACTCTCTCAATTTAACTCTTAATTCTTTGAAATTAGTTTCATTTCGAAGTAATCGAAGTGTAGTTTAAAACGAAAGAAACGGAGATGAAAAACTCCAAGTATTTTGAGAGTTATGATGGAAATAGCTAGACTCGCGCTTTAGTTTAGCAATTTACTGACCTACCTCCGATTGATTGACCATAACTCTCTAAATTTAACTCGTAATTCATTTAAATTAGTTTCATTTCGAAGGAATCGAAGTGTAGTTTAAAACGAAAGAAACGGAGATGAAAAACTCCAAGTATTTTGAGAGTTATGATGGAAATAGTTAGACTCGCGCTTTGGTTTAGCAATTTACTGACCTCCCTCCGATTGATATATCATAAATCACTCAATTTAACTCGTAATTCATTGAAATTAGTTTCATTTCGAAAGAATCGAAGTGTAGTTTAAAACGAAAGAAACGGAGATGAAAAACTCCAAGTATTTTGAGAGTTATAATAGAAATAGTTAGACTCGCGCTTTGGTTTATCAATTTACTGACCTACCTCCGATTGATTGACCATAACTCTCTCAATTTAACTCTTAACTCATTGAAATTAGTTTCATTTCGAAGGAATCGAACTTTAGTTTAAAACGAAAGAAACGAAGATGAAAAACTCCAAGTATTTTGAGAGTTATGATGGAAATAGTTAGACTCGCGCTTTAGTTTAGCAATTTACTGACCTACCTCCGATTGATTGAACATAACTCTCTCAATTTAACTCGTAATTCATTTAAATTAGTTTCATTTCGAAGGAATCGAAGTGTAGTTTAAAACGAAAGAAACGGAGATGAAAAACTCCAAGTATTTTGAGAGTTATGATAGAAATAGTTAGACTCGCGCTTTGGTTTAGCAATTTACTGACCTCCCTCCGATTGATTGACCATAAATCACTCAATTTAACTCGTAATTCATTGAAATTAGTTTTATTTCGAAGGAATCGACGTGTAGTTTAAAACGAAAGAAACGGAGATGAAAAACTCCAAGTATTTTGAGAGTTATGATGGAAATAGTTAGACTCGTGCTTTGGTTTAGCAATTTACTGACCTACCTCCGATTGATTGACCATAAATCAGTCAATTTTACTTGTAATTGATTGAAATTAGTTTCATTTCGAAGGACTCGAAGTGTAGTTTAAAATGAAAGAAACGGAGATGAAAAACTCCAAGTATTTTGAGAGTTATGATGGAAATAGTTAGACTTGGGCTTTGGTTTAGCAATTTACTGACCTACCTCCGATTGATTGACCATAACTCACTCAATTTAACTCGTAATTCATTGAAATTAGTTTCATTTCGAAGGAATCGAAGTGTAGTTTAAAACGAAAGAAACGGAGATGAAAAACTCCAAGTATTTTGAGAGTTATGATGGAAATAGTTAGACTCGCGCTTTGGTTTAGCAATTTACTGACCTACATCCGATTGATTGACCATAACTCTCTCAATTTAACTCTTAAGTCATTGAAATTAGTTTCATTTCGAAGGAATCGAAGTGTAGTTTAAAACGAAAGAAACGGAGATGAAAAACTCCAAGTATTTTGAGAGTTATGATGGAAATAGTTAGACTCGCGCTTTGGTTTAGCAATTTACTGACCTCCCTCCGATTCATTGACCATAACTCACTCAATTTAACTCGTAATTCATTGTAATTAGTTTCATTTCTAAGGAATCGAAGTGTATCTTAAAACAAAAGAAACGGAGATGAAAAACTCCAAGTATTTTGAGAGTTATGATGGAAATAGTTAGACTCGCGCTTTGGTTTAGCAATTTACTGATATACGTACGATTGATTGACCATAACTCTTTCAATTTAACTCTTAACTCATTGAAATTAGTTTCATTTCGAAGGAATCGAAGTGTAGTTTAAAACGAAAGAAACGGAGATGAAAAACTCCAAGTATTTTGAGAGTTATGATGGAAATAGTTAGACTCGCGCTTTGGTTTAGCAATTTACTGACCTACCTCCGATTGATTGACCATAACTCTCTCAATTTAACTCTTAACTCATTGAAATTAGTTTCATTTCGAAGGAATCGAAGTGTAGTTTAAAACGAAAGAAACGGAGATGAAAAACTCCAAGTATTTTGAGAGTTATGATGGAAATAGTTAGACTCGCACTTTGGTTTAGCAATTTACTGACCTACCTCCGATTGATTGACCATAACTCTCTCAATTTAACTCTTAATTCATTGAAATTAGTTTCATTTCGAAGGAATCGAAGTGTAGTTTAAAACGAAAGAAACGGAGATGAAAAATTCCAAGTATTTTGAGAGTTATGATAGAAATAGTTAGAATCGCGCTTTGTTTAGCAATTTACTGACCTACCTATGATTAATTGACCATAACTCTCTTAATTTAACTCTTAACTCATTGAAATTAGTTTCATTTCGAAGTAATTGAAGTGTAGTTTAAAACGAAAGAAACGGAGATGAAAAACTCCAAGTATTTTGAGAGTTATGATGGAAATAGTTAGACTCGCGCTTTAGTTTAGCAATTTACTGACCTACCTACGATTGATTGACCATAACTCTCTCAATTTAACTCTTAATTCATTGAAATTAGTTTCATTTCGAAGGAATCGAAGTGTAGTTTAAAACGAAAGAAACGGAGATGAAAAACTCCAAGTATTTTGAGAGTTATGATGGAAATAGTTAGACTCGCGCTTTAGTTTAGCAATTTACTGACCTACCTCCGATTGATTGACCATAACTCTCTAAATTTAACTCGTAATTCATTTAAATTAGTTTCATTTCGAAGGAATCGATGTGTAGTTTGAAACGAAAGAAACGGAGATGAAAAACTCCAAGTATTTTGAGAGTTATGATGGAAATAGTTAGACTCGCCCTTTGGTTTAGCAATTTACTGACCTCCCTCCGATTGATATATCATAAATCACTCAATTTAACTCGTAATTCATTGAAATTAGTTTCATTTCGAAAGAATCGAAGTGTAGTTTAAAACGAAAGAAACGGAGATGAAAAACTCCAAGTATTTTGAGAGTTATGATAGAAATAGTTAGACTCGCGTTTTGGTTTATCAATTTACTGACCGACCTCCGATTGATTGACCATAACTCTCTCAATTTAACTCTTAACTCATTGAAATTAGTTTCATTTCGAAGGAATCGAACTTTAGTTTAAAACGAAAGAAACGAAGATGAAAAACTCCAAGTATTTTGAGAGTTATGATGGAAATAGTTAGACTCGCGCTTTAGTTTAGCAATTTACTGACCTACCTCCGATTGATTGAACATAACTCTCTCAATTTAACTTGTAATTCATTTAAATTAGTTTCATTTCGAAGGAATCGAAGTGTAGTTTAAAACGAAAGAAACGGAGATGAAAAACTCCAAGTATTTTGAGAGTTATGATAGAAATAGTTAGACTCGCGCTTTGGTTTAGCAATTTACTGACCTCCCTCCGATTGATTGACCATAAATCACTCAATTTAACTCGTAATTCATTGAAATTAGATTTATTTCGAAGGAATCGACGTGTAGTTTAAAACGAAAGAAACGGAGATGAAAAACTCCAAGTATTTTGAGAGTTATGATGGAAATAGTTAGACTCGCGCTTTGGTTTAGCAATTTACCGACGTACCTACGATTGATTGACCATAACTCTCTCAATTTAACTCTTAATTCATTGAAATTAGTTTCATTTCGAAGGAATCGAAGTGTAGTTTAAAACGAAAGAAACGGAGATGAAAAACTCCATGTATTTTGAGAGTTATGATGGAAATAGTTAGACTCGTGCTTTGGTTTAGCAATTTACTGACCTACCTCCGATTGATTGACCATAACTCACTCAATTTTACTTGTAATTGATTGAAATTAGTTTCATTTCGAAGGACTCGAAGTGTAGTTTATAACGAAAGAAACGGAGATGAAAAACTCCAAGTATTTTGAGAGTTATGATGGAAATAGTTAGACTCGGGCTTTGGTTTAGCAATTTACTGACCTACCTCCGATTGATTGACCATAACTCACTCAATTTAACTCGTAATTCATTGAAATTAGTTTCATTTCGAAGGAATCGAAGTGTAGTTTAAAACGAAAGAAACGGAGATGAAAAACTCCAAGTATTTTGAGAGTTATGATGGAAATAGTTAGACTCGCGCTTTGGTTTAGCAATTTACTGACCTACCTCCGATTGATTGACCATAACTCTCTCAATTTAACTCTTAACTCATTGAAATTAGTTTCATTTCGAAGGAATCGAAGTGTAGTTTAAAACGAAAGAAACGGAGATGAAAAACTCCAAGTATTTTGAGAGTTATGATGGAAATAGTTAGACTCGCGCTTAAGTTTAGCAATTTACTAACCTACCTCCGATTGATTGAACATAACTCTCTCAATTTAACTCGTAATTCATTTAAATTAGTTTCATTTCGAAGGAATCGAAGTGTAGTTTAAAACGAAAGAAACGGAGATGAAAAACTCCAAGTATTTTGAGAGTTATGATAGAAATAGTTAGACTCGCGCTTTGGTTTAGCAATTTACTGACCTCCCTCCGATTGATTGACCATAAATCACTCAATTTAACTCGTAATTCATTGAAATTAGTTTCATTTCGAAGGAACCGACGTGTAGTTTAAAACGAAAGAAACGGAGATGAAATACTCCAAGGATTTTGAGAGTTATGATGGAAATAGTTAGACTCGCGCTTTGGTTTAGCAATTTACTGACGTACCTACGATTGATTGACCATAACTCTCTCAATTTAACTCTTAATTCATTGAAATTAGTTTCATTTCGAAGGAATCGAATTGTAGTTTAAAACGAAAGAAACGGAGATGAAAAACTCCAAGTATTTTGAGAGTTATGATGGAAATAGTTAGACTCGTGCTTTGGTGTAGCAATTTACTGACCTACCTCCGATTGATTGACCATAACTCACTCAATTTTACTTGTAATTGATTGAAATTAGTTTCATTTCGAAGGACTCGAAGTGTAGTTTAAAACGAAAGAAACGGAGATGAAAAACTCCAAGTACTTTGAGAGTTATGATGGAAATAGTTAGACTCGGGCTTTGGTTTAGCAATTTACTGACCTACCTCCGATTGATTGACCATAACTCACTCAAGTTAACTCGTAATTCATTGAAATTAGTTTCATTTCGAAGGAATCGAAGTGTAGTTTAAAACGAAAGAAACGGAGATGAAAAACTCCAACTATTTTGAGAGTTATGATGGAAATAGTTAGACTCGCGCTTTGATTTAGCAATTTACTGACCTACATCCGATTGATTGACCATAACTCTCTCAATTTAACTCTTAAGTCATTGAAATTAGTTTCATTTCGAAGGAATCGAAGTGTAGTTTAAAACGAAAGAAACGGAGATGAAAAACTCCAAGTATTTTGAGAGTTATGATGGAAATAGTTAGACTCGCGCTTTGGTTTAGCAATTTACTGACTTACCTCCGATTGATTGACCATAACTCTCTATATTTAACTCGTAATTCATTTAAATTAGTTTCATTTCGAAGGAATCGAAGTGTAGTTTAAAACGAAAGAAACGGAGATGAAATACTCCAAGTATTTTGAGAGTTATGATGGAAATAGTTAGACTCGCGCTTTGTTTTAGCAATTTACTGACCTACCTCCGATTGATTGACCATAACTCTCTCAATTTAAGTCGTAATTCATTTAAATTAGTTTCATTTCGAAGGAATCGAAGTGTAGTTTAAAACGAAAGAAACGGAGATGAAAAACTCCAAGTATTTTGAGAGTTATGATGGAAATAGTTAGACTCGCGCTTTGGTTTAGCAATTTACTGACCTCCCTCCGATTCATTGACCATAACTCACTCAATTTAACTCGTAATTCATTGTAATTAGTTTCATTTCTAAGGAATCGAAGTGTATCTTAAAACGAAAGAAACGGAGATGAAAAACTCCAAGTATTTTGAGAGTTATGATGGAAATAGTTAGACTCGCGCTTTGGTTTAGCAATTTACTGATATACGTACGATTGATTGACCATAACTCTTTCAATTTAACTCTTAACTCATTGAAATTAGTTTCATTTCGAAGGAATCGAAGTGTAGTTTAAAACGAAAGAAACGGAGATGAAAAACTCCAAGTATTTTGAGAGTTATGATGGAAATAGTTAGACTCGCGCTTTGGTTTAGCAATTTACTGACCTACCTCCGATTGATTGACCATAACTCTCTCAATTTAACTCTTAACTCATTGAAATTAGTTTCATTTCGAAGGAATCGAAGTGTAGTTTAAAACGAAAGAAACGGAGATGAAAAACTCCAAGTATTTTGAGAGTTATGATGGAAATAGTTAGACTCGCACTTTGGTTTAGCAATTTACTGACCTACCTCCGATTGATTGACCATAACTCTCTCAATTTAACTCTTAATTCATTGAAATTAGTTTCATTTCGAAGGAATCGAAGTGTAGTTTAAAACGAAAGAAACGGAGATGAAAAATTCCAAGTATTTTGAGAGTTATGATAGAAATAGTTAGAATCGCGCTTTGTTTAGCAATTTACTAACCTACCTCCGATTGATTGAACATAACTCTCTCAATTTAACTCGTAATTCATTTAAATTAGTTTCATTTCGAAGGAATCGAAGTGTAGTTTAAAACGAAAGAAACGGAGATGAAAAACTCCAAGTATTTTGAGAGTTATGATAGAAATAGTTAGACTCGCGCTTTGGTTTAGCAATTTACTGACCTCCCTCCGATTGATTGACCATAAATCACTCAATTTAACTCGTAATTCATTGAAATTAGATTTATTTCGAAGGAATCGACGTGTAGTTTAAAACGAAAGAAACGGAGATGAAAAACTCCAAGTATTTTGAGAGTTATGATGGAAATAGTTAGACTCGCGCTTTGGTTTAGCAATTTACTGACGTACCTACGATTGATTGACCATAACTCTCTCAATTTAACTCTTAATTCATTGAAATTAGTTTCATTTTGAAGGAATCGAAGTGTAGTTTAAAACGAAAGAAACGGAGATGAAAAACTCCAAGTATTTTGAGAGTTATGATGGAAATAGTTAGACTCGGGCTTTGGTTTAGCAATTTACTGACCTACCTCCGATTGATTGAACATAACTCACTCAACTTAACTCGTAATTCATTGAAATTAGTTTCATTTCGAAGGAATCGAAGTGTAGTTTAAAACGAAAGAAACGGAGATGAAAAACTCCAAGTATTTTGAGAGTTATGATGGAAATAGTTAGACTCGCGCTTTGGTTTAGCAATTTACTGACCTACCTCCGATTGATTGACCATAACTCTCTCAATTTAACTCGTAATTCATTTAAATTAGTTTGATATCGAAGGAATCGAAGTGTAGTTTAAAACGAAAGAAACGGAGATGAAAAACTCTAAGTATTTTGAGAGTTATGATGGAAATAGTTAGACTCACGCTTTGGTTTAGCAATTTACTGACCTCCCTCCGATTGATTGACCATAACTCACTCAATTTAACTCGTAATTCATTGAAATTAGTTTCATTTCGAATGAATCGAAGTGTAGTTTAAAACGAAAGAAACGGAGATGAAAAACTCCAAGTATTTTGAGAGTTATGATGGAAATAGTTAGACTCGCGCTTTGGTTTAGCAATTTACTGACCTACCTCCGCTTGATTGACCATAACTCTCTCAATTTAACTCTTAACTCTTTGAAATTAGTTTCATTTCGAAGGAATCGAAGTGTAGTTTAAAACAAAAGAAATGGAGATGAAAAACTCCAAGTATTTTGAGAGTTATGATGGAAATAGTTAGACTCGTGCTTTGGTTTAGCAATTTACTGACCTACCTCCGATTGATTGACCATAACTCTCTCAATTTAACTCTTAATTCATTGAAATTAGTTTCATTTCGAAGGAATCGAAGTGTAGTTTAAAACGAAAGAAACGGAGATGAAAAATTCCAAGTATTTTGAGAGTTATGATAGAAATAGTTAGAATCGCGCTTTGTTTAGCAATTTACTGACCTACCTATGATTAATTGACCATAACTCTCTCAATTTAACTCTTAACTCATTGAAATTAGTTTCATTTCGAAGTAATTGAAGTGTAGTTTAAAACGAAAGAAACGGAGATGAAAAACTCCAAGTATTTTGAGAGTTATGATGGAAATAGTTAGACTCGCGCTTTAGTTTAGCAATTTACTGACCTACCTACGATTGATTGACCATAACTCTCTCAATTTAACTCTTAATTCATTGAAATTAGTTTCATTTCGAAGGAATCGAAGTGTAGTTTAAAACGAAAGAAACGTAGATGAAAAACTCCAAGTATTTTGAGAGTTATGATGGAAATAGTTAGACTCGCGCTTTAGTTTAGCAATTTACTGACCTACCTCCGATTGATTGACCATAACTCTCTAAATTTAACTCGTAATTCATTTAAATTAGTTTCATTTCGAAGGAATCGATGTGTAGTTTGAAACGAAAGAAACGGAGATGAAAAACTCCAAGTATTTTGAGAGTTATGATGGAAATAGTTAGACTCGCCCTTTGGTTTAGCAATTTACTGACCTCCCTCCGATTGATATATCATAAATCACTCAATTTAACTCGTAATTCATTGAAATTAGTTTCATTTCGAAAGAATCGAAGTGTAGTTTAAAACGAAAGAAACGGAGATAAAAAACTCCAAGTATTTTGAGAGTTATGATAGAAATAGTTAGACTCGCGTTTTGGTTTATCAATTTACTGACCGACCTCCGATTGATTGACCATAACTCTCTCAATTTAACTCTTAACTCATTGAAATTAGTTTCATTTCGAAGGAATCGAACTTTAGTTTAAAACGAAAGAAACGAAGATGAAAAACTCCAAGTATTTTGAGAGTTATGATGGAAATAGTTAGACTCGCGCTTTAGTTTAGCAATTTACTGACCTACCTCCGATTGATTGAACATAACTCTCTCAATTTAACTTGTAATTCATTTAAATTAGTTTCATTTCGAAGGAATCGAAGTGTAGTTTAAAACGAAAGAAACGGAGATGAAAAACTCCAAGTATTTTGAGAGTTATGATAGAAATAGTTAGACTCGCGCTTTGGTTTAGCAATTTACTGACCTCCCTCCGATTGATTGACCATAAATCACTCAATTTAACTCGTAATTCATTGAAATTAGATTTATTTCGAAGGAATCGACGTGTAGTTTAAAACGAAAGAAACGGAGATGAAAAACTCCAAGTATTTTGAGAGTTATGATGGAAATAGTTAGACTCGCGCTTTGGTTTAGCAATTTACCGACGTACCTACGATTGATTGACCATAACTCTCTCAATTTAACTCTTAATTCATTGAAATTAGTTTCATTTCGAAGGAATCGAAGTGTAGTTTAAAACGAAAGAAACGGAGATGAAAAACTCCATGTATTTTGAGAGTTATGATGGAAATAGTTAGACTCGTGCTTTGGTTTAGCAATTTACTGACCTACCTCCGATTGATTGACCATAACTCACTCAATTTTACTTGTAATTGATTGAAATTAGTTTCATTTCGAAGGACTCGAAGTGTAGTTTATAACGAAAGAAACGGAGATGAAAAACTCCAAGTATTTTGAGAGTTATGATGGAAATAGTTAGACTCGGGCTTTGGTTTAGCAATTTACTGACCTACCTCCGATTGATTGACCATAACTCAATCAATTTAACTCGTAATTCATTGAAATTAGTTTCATTTCGAAGGAATCGAAGTGTAGTTTAAAACGAAAGAAACGGAGATGAAAAACTCCAAGTATTTTGAGAGTTATGATGGAAATAGTTAGACTCGCGCTTTGGTTTAGCAATTTACTGACCTACCTCCGATTGATTGACCATAACTCTCTCAATTTAACTCTTAACTCATTGAAATTAGTTTCATTTCGAAGGAATCGAAGTGTAGTTTAAAACGAAAGAAACGGAGATGAAAAACTCCAAGTATTTTGAGAGTTATGATGGAAATAGTTAGACTCGCGCTTAAGTTTAGCAATTTACTAACCTACCTCCGATTGATTGAACATAACTCTCTCAATTTAACTCGTAATTCATTTAAATTAGTTTCATTTCGAAGGAATCGAAGTGTAGTTTAAAACGAAAGAAACGGAGATGAAAAACTCCAAGTATTTTGATAGTTATGATAGAAATAGTTAGACTCGCGCTTTGGTTTAGCAATTTACTGACCTCCCTCCGATTGATTGACCATAAATCACTCAATTTAACTCGTAATTCATTGAAATTAGTTTCATTTCGAAGGAACCGACGTGTAGTTTAAAACGAAAGAAACGGAGATGAAATACTCCAAGGATTTTGAGAGTTATGATGGAAATAGTTAGACTCGCGCTTTGGTTTAGCAATTTACTGACGTACCTACGATTGATTGACCATAACTCTCTCAATTTAACTCTTAATTCATTGAAATTAGTTTCATTTCAAAGGAATCGAATTGTAGTTTAAAACGAAAGAAACGGAGATGAAAAACTCCAAGTATTTTGAGAGTTATGATGGAAATAGTTAGACTCGTGCTTTGGTGTAGCAATTTACTGACCTACCTCCGATTGATTGACCATAACTCACTCAATTTTACTTGTAATTGATTGAAATTAGTTTCATTTCGAAGGACTCGAAGTGTAGTTTAAAACGAAAGAAACGGAGATGAAAAACTCCAAGTACTTTGAGAGTTATGATGGAAATAGTTAGACTCGGGCTTTGGTTTAGCAATTTACTGACCTACCTCCGATTGATTGACCATAACTCACTCAAGTTAACTCGTAATTCATTGAAATTAGTTTCATTTCGAAGGAATCGAAGTGTAGTTTAAAACGAAAGAAACGGAGATGAAAAACTCCAACTATTTTGAGAGTTATGATGGAAATAGTTAGACTCGCGCTTTGATTTAGCAATTTACTGACCTACATCCGATTGATTGACCATAACTCTCTCAATTTAACTCTTAAGTCATTGAAATTAGTTTCATTTCGAAGGAATCGAAGTGTAGTTTAAAACGAAAGAAACGGAGATGAAAAACTCCAAGTATTTTGAGAGTTATGATGGAAATAGTTAGACTCGCGCTTTGGTTTAGCAATTTACTGACTTACCTCCGATTGATTGACCATAACTCTCTATATTTAACTCGTAATTCATTTAAATTAGTTTCATTTCGAAGGAATCGAAGTGTAGTTTAAAACGAAAGAAACGGAGATGAAATACTCCAAGTATTTTGAGAGTTATGATGGAAATAGTTAGACTCGCGCTTTGTTTTAGCAATTTACTGACCTACCTCCGATTGATTGACCATAACTCTCTCAATTTAAGTCGTAATTCATTTAAATTAGTTTCATTTCGAAGGAATCGAAGTGTAGTTTAAAACGAAAGAAACGGAGATGAAAAACTCCAAGTATTTTGAGAGTTATGATGGAAATAGTTAGACTCGCGCTTTGGTTTAGCAATTTACTGACCTCCCTCCGATTCATTGACCATAACTCACTCAATTTAACTCGTAATTCATTGTAATTAGTTTCATTTCTAAGGAATCGAAGTGTATCTTAAAACGAAAGAAACGGAGATGAAAAACTCCAAGTATTTTGAGAGTTATGATGGAAATAGTTAGACTCGCGCTTTGGTTTAGCAATTTACTGATATACGTACGATTGATTGACCATAACTCTTTCAATTTAACTCTTAACTCATTGAAATTAGTTTCATTTCGAAGGAATCGAAGTGTAGTTTAAAACGAAAGAAACGGAGATGAAAAACTCCAAGTATTTTGAGAGTTATGATGGAAATAGTTAGACTCGCGCTTTGGTTTAGCAATTTACTGACCTACCTCCGATTGATTGACCATAACTCTCTCAATTTAACTCTTAACTCATTGAAATTAGTTTCATTTCGAAGGAATCGAAGTGTAGTTTAAAACGAAAGAAACGGAGATGAAAAACTCCAAGTATTTTGAGAGTTATGATGGAAATAGTTAGACTCGCACTTTGGTTTAGCAATTTACTGACCTACCTCCGATTGATTGACCATAACTCTCTCAATTTAACTCTTAATTCATTGAAATTAGTTTCATTTCGAAGGAATCGAAGTGTAGTTTAAAACGAAAGAAACGGAGATGAAAAATTCCAAGTATTTTGAGAGTTATGATAGAAATAGTTAGAATCGCGCTTTGTTTAGCAATTTACTAACCTACCTCCGATTGATTGAACATAACTCTCTCAATTTAACTCGTAATTCATTTAAATTAGTTTCATTTCGAAGGAATCGAAGTGTAGTTTAAAACGAAAGAAACGGAGATGAAAAACTCCAAGTATTTTGAGAGTTATGATAGAAATAGTTAGACTCGCGCTTTGGTTTAGCAATTTACTGACCTCCCTCCGATTGATTGACCATAAATCACTCAATTTAACTCGTAATTCATTGAAATTAGATTTATTTCGAAGGAATCGACGTGTAGTTTAAAACGAAAGAAACGGAGATGAAAAACTCCAAGTATTTTGAGAGTTATGATGGAAATAGTTAGACTCGCGCTTTGGTTTAGCAATTTACTGACGTACCTACGATTGATTGACCATAACTCTCTCAATTTAACTCTTAATTCATTGAAATTAGTTTCATTTCGAAGGAATCGAAGTGTAGTTTAAAACGAAAGAAACGGAGATGAAAAACTCCAAGTATTTTGAGAGTTATGATGGAAATAGTTAGACTCGGGCTTTGGTTTAGCAATTTACTGACCTACCTCCGATTGATTGAACATAACTCACTCAACTTAACTCGTAATTCATTGAAATTAGTTTCATTTCGAAGGAATCGAAGTGTAGTTTAAAACGAAAGAAACGGAGATGAAAAACTCCAAGTATTTTGAGAGTTATGATGGAAATAGTTAGACTCGCGCTTTGGTTTAGCAATTTACTGACCTACCTCCGATTGATTGACCATAACTCTCTCAATTTAACTCGTAATTCATTTAAATTAGTTTGATATCGAAGGAATCGAAGTGTAGTTTAAAACAAAAGAAACGGAGATGAAAAACTCTAAGTATTTTGAGAGTTATGATGGAAATAGTTAGACTCACGCTTTGGTTTAGCAATTTACTGACCTCCCTCCGATTGATTGACCATAACTCACTCAATTTAACTCGTAATTCATTGAAATTAGTTTCATTTCGAATGAATCGAAGTGTAGTTTAAAACGAAAGAAACGGAGATGAAAAACTCCAAGTATTTTGAGAGTTATGATGGAAATAGTTAGACTCGCGCTTTGGTTTAGCAATTTACTGACCTACCTCCGCTTGATTGACCATAACTCTCTCAATTTAACTCTTAACTCTTTGAAATTAGTTTCATTTCGAAGGAATCGAAGTGTAGTTTAAAACAAAAGAAATGGAGATGAAAAACTCCAAGTATTTTGAGAGTTATGATGGAAATAGTTAGACTCGTGCTTTGGTTTAGCAATTTACTGACCTACCTCCGATTGATTGACCATAACTCTCTCAATTTAACTCGTAATTCATTTAAATTAGTTTCATTTCGAAGGAATCGAAGTGTAGTTTAAAACGAAAGAAACGGAGATGAAAAACTCCAAGTATTTTGAGAGTTATGATGGAAATAGTTAGACTCGCGCTTTAGTTTAGCAATTTACTGACCTCCCTTCGATTGATTGACCATAACTCACTCAATTTAACTCGTAATTCATTGAAATTAGTTTCATTTCGAAGGAATCGAAGTGTAGTTTAAAACGAAAGAAACGGAGATGAAAAACTCCAAGTATTTTGAGAGTTATGATGGAAATAGTTAGACTCGCGCTTTGGTTTAGCAATTTACTGACTTACCTCCGATTGATTGACCATAACTCTCTCAATTTAACTCTTAATTCATTGAAATTAGTTTCATTTCGAAGGAATCGAAGTGTAGTTTAAAACGAAAGAAACGGAGATGAAAAACTACAAGTATTTTGAGAGTTATGATGGAAATAGTTAGACTCGCGCTTTGGTTTAGCAATTTATTGACCTACCTCCGATTGATTGACCATAACTTTCTCAATTTAACTCTTAACTCATTGAAATTAGTTTCATTTCGAAGGAATCGAAGTGTAGTTTAAAACGAAAGAAACGGAGATGAAAAACTCCAAGTATTTTGAGAGTTATGATGGAAATAGTTAGACTCGCGCTTTGGTTTAACAATTTACTGACCTCTCTCCGATTGATTGACCATAAATCACTCAATTTAACTCGTAATTCATTGAAATTAGTTTCATTTCGAAGAAATCGAAGTGTAGTTTAAAACGAAAGAAAACGGAGAAGAAAAACTCCAAGTATTTTGAGAGTTATGATGGAAATAGTTAGACTCGCGCTTTGGTTTAGCAATTTACTGACCTACCTCCGATTGATTGATCATAACTCTCTCAATTTAACTCTTAATTCATTGAAATTAGTTTCATTTCGAAGGAATCGAAGTGTAGTTTAAAACGAAAGAAACGGAAATGAAAAACTCCAAGTATTTTGAGAGTTATTATGGAAATAGTTAGACTCGCGCTTTGTTTTGCAATTTACTGACCTACCTCCGATTAATTGACCATAAATCACTCAATTTAACTCGTAATTAATTGAAATTAGTTTCATTTCGAAGGAATCGAAGTTTAGTTTAAAACGAAAGAAACGGAGATGAAAAACTCCAAGTATTTTGAGAGTTATGATGGAAATAGTTAGACTCGCGCTTTAGTTTAGCAATTTACTGACCTCCCTCCGATTGATTGACCATAACTCACTCAATTTAACTCGTAATTCATTGAAATTAGTTTCAATTCGAAGGAATCGAAGTGAAGTTTAAAACGAAAGAAACGGAGATGAAAAACTCCAAGTATTTTGAGAGTTATGATGGAAATAGTTAGACTCGCGCTTTAGTTTAGCAATTTACTGACCTACCTCCGATTGATTGACCATAACTCTCTAAATTTAACTCGTAATTCATTTAAATTAGTTTCATTTCGAAGGAATCGAAGTGTAGTTTGAAACGAAAGAAACGGAGATGAAAAACTCCAAGTATTTTGAGAGTTATGATGGAAATAGTTAGACTCGCGCTTTGGTTTAGCAATTTACTGACCTACCTCCGATTCATTGACCATAACTCACTCAATTTAACTCGTAATTCATTGTAATTAGTTTCATTTCTAAGGAATCGAAGTGTATCTTAAAACGAAAGAAACGGAGATGAAAAACTCCAAGTATTTTGAGAGTTATGATGGAAATAGTTAGACTCGCGCTTTGGTTTAGCAATTTACTGATATACGTACGATTGATTGACCATAACTCTTTCAATTTAACTCTTAACTCATTGAAATTAGTTTCATTTCGAAGGAATCGAAGTGTAGTTTAAAACGAAAGAAACGGAGATGAAAAACTCCAAGTATTTTGAGAGTTATGATGGAAATAGTTAGACTCGCGCTTTGGTTTAGCAATTTACTGACCTACCTCCGATTGATTGACCATAACTCTCTCAATTTAACTCTTAACTCATTGAAATTAGTTTCATTTCGAAGGAATCGAAGTGTAGTTTAAAACGAAAGAAACGGAGATGAAAAACTCCAAGTATTTTGAGAGTTATGATGGAAATAGTTAGACTCGCACTTTGGTTTAGCAATTTACTGACCTACCTCCGATTGATTGACCATAACTCTCTCAATTTAACTCTTAATTCATTGAAATTAGTTTCATTTCGAAGGAATCGAAGTGTAGTTTAAAACGAAAGAAACGGAGATGAAAAATTCCAAGTATTTTGAGAGTTATGATAGAAATAGTTAGAATCGCGCTTTGTTTAGCAATTTACTAACCTACCTCCGATTGATTGAACATAACTCTCTCAATTTAACTCGTAATTCATTTAAATTAGTTTCATTTCGAAGGAATCGAAGTGTAGTTTAAAACGAAAGAAACGGAGATGAAAAACTCCAAGTATTTTGAGAGTTATGATAGAAATAGTTAGACTCGCGCTTTGGTTTAGCAATTTACTGACCTCCCTCCGATTGATTGACCATAAATCACTCAATTTAACTCGTAATTCATTGAAATTAGATTTATTTCGAAGGAATCGACGTGTAGTTTAAAACGAAAGAAACGGAGATGAAAAACTCCAAGTATTTTGAGAGTTATGATGGAAATAGTTAGACTCGCGCTTTGGTTTAGCAATTTACTGACGTACCTACGATTGATTGACCATAACTCTCTCAATTTAACTCTTAATTCATTGAAATTAGTTTCATTTCGAAGGAATCGAAGTGTAGTTTAAAACGAAAGAAACGGAGATGAAAAACTCCAAGTATTTTGAGAGTTATGATGGAAATAGTTAGACTCGGGCTTTGGTTTAGCAATTTACTGACCTACCTCCGATTGATTGAACATAACTCACTCAACTTAACTCGTAATTCATTGAAATTAGTTTCATTTCGAAGGAATCGAAGTGTAGTTTAAAACGAAAGAAACGGAGATGAAAAACTCCAAGTATTTTGAGAGTTATGATGGAAATAGTTAGACTCGCGCTTTGGTTTAGCAATTTACTGACCTACCTCCGATTGATTGACCATAACTCTCTCAATTTAACTCGTAATTCATTTAAATTAGTTTGATATCGAAGGAATCGAAGTGTAGTTTAAAACGAAAGAAACGGAGATGAAAAACTCTAAGTATTTTTAGAGTTATGATGGAAATAGTTAGACTCACGCTTTGGTTTAGCAATTTACTGACCTCCCTCCGATTGATTGACCATAACTCACTCAATTTAACTCGTAATTCATTGAAATTAGTTTCATTTCGAATGAATCGAAGTGTAGTTTAAAACGAAAGAAACGGAGATGAAAAACTCCAAGTATTTTGAGAGTTATGATGGAAATAGTTAGACTCGCGCTTTGGTTTAGCAATTTACTGACCTACCTCCGCTTGATTGACCATAACTCTCTCAATTTAACTCTTAACTCTTTGAAATTAGTTTCATTTCGAAGGAATCGAAGTGTAGTTTAAAACAAAAGAAATGGAGATGAAAAACTCCAAGTATTTTGAGAGTTATGATGGAAATAGTTAGACTCGTGCTTTGGTTTAGCAATTTACTGACCTACCTCCGATTGATTGACCATAACTCTCTCAATTTAACTCGTAATTCATTTAAATTAGTTTCATTTCGAAGGAATCGAAGTGTAGTTTAAAACGAAAGAAACGGAGATGAAAAACTCCAAGTATTTTGAGAGTTATGATGGAAATAGTTAGACTCGCGCTTTAGTTTAGCAATTTACTGACCTCCCTTCGATTGATTGACCATAACTCACTCAATTTAACTCGTAATTCATTGAAATTAGTTTCATTTCGAAGGAATCGAAGTGTAGTTTAAAACGAAAGAAACGGAGATGAAAAACTCCAAGTATTTTGAGAGTTATGATGGAAATAGTTAGACTCGCGCTTTGGTTTAGCAATTTACTGACTTACCTCCGATTGATTGACCATAACTCTCTCAATTTAACTCTTAATTCATTGAAATTAGTTTCATTTCGAAGGAATCGAAGTGTAGTTTAAAACGAAAGAAACGGAGATGAAAAACTACAAGTATTTTGAGAGTTATGATGGAAATAGTTAGACTCGCGCTTTGGTTTAGCAATTTATTGACCTACCTCCGATTGATTGACCATAACTTTCTCAATTTAACTCTTAACTCATTGAAATTAGTTTCATTTCGAAGGAATCGAAGTGTAGTTTAAAACGAAAGAAACGGAGATGAAAAACTCCAAGTATTTTGAGAGTTATGATGGAAATAGTTAGACTCGCGCTTTGGTTTAACAATTTACTGACCTCTCTCCGATTGATTGACCATAAATCACTCAATTTAACTCGTAATTCATTGAAATTAGTTTCATTTCGAAGAAATCGAAGTGTAGTTTAAAACGAAAGAAACGGAGAAGAAAAACTCCAAGTATTTTGAGAGTTATGATGGAAATAGTTAGACTCGCGCTTTGGTTTAGCAATTTACTGACCTACCTCCGATTGATTGATCATAACTCTCTCAATTTAACTCTTAATTCATTGAAATTAGTTTCATTTCGAAGGAATCGAAGAGTAGTTTAAAACGAAAGAAACGGAAATGAAAAACTCCAAGTATTTTGAGAGTTATTATGGAAATAGTTAGACTCGCGCTTTGTTTTGCAATTTACTGACCTACCTCCGATTAATTGACCATAAATCACTCAATTTAACTCGTAATTAATTGAAATTAGTTTCATTTCGAAGGAATCGAAGTTTAGTTTAAAACGAAAGAAACGGAGATGAAAAACTCCAAGTATTTTGAGAGTTATGATGGAAATAGTTAGACTCGCGCTTTAGTTTAGCAATTTACTGACCTCCCTCCGATTGATTGACCATAACTCACTCAATTTAACTCGTAATTCATTGAAATTAGTTTCAATTCGAAGGAATCGAAGTGAAGTTTAAAACGAAAGAAACGGAGATGAAAAACTCCAAGTATTTTGAGAGTTATGATGGAAATAGTTAGACTCGCGCTTTAGTTTAGCAATTTACTGACCTACCTCCGATTGATTGACCATAACTCTCTAAATTTAACTCGTAATTCATTTAAATTAGTTTCATTTCGAAGGAATCGAAGTGTAGTTTGAAACGAAAGAAACGGAGATGAAAAACTCCAAGTATTTTGAGAGTTATGATGGAAATAGTTAGACTCGCGCTTTGGTTTAGCAATTTACTGACCTACCTCCGATTGATTGACCATAACTCTCTCAATTTAACTCTTAATTCATTGAAATTAGTTTCATTTCGAAGGAATCGAAGTGTAGTTTAAAACGAAAGAAACGGAGATGAAAAACTACAAGTATTTTGAGAGTTATTATGGAAATAGTTAGACTCGCGCTTTGGTTTAGCAATTTATTGACCTACCTCCGATTGATTGACCATAACTTTCTCAATTTAACTCTTAACTCATTGAAATTAGTTTCATTTCGAAGGAATCGAAGTGTAGTTTAAAACGAAAGAAACGGAGATGAAAAACTCCAAGTATTTTGAGAGTTATGATGGAAATAGTTAGACTCGCGCTTTGGTTTAACAATTTACTGACCTCCCTCCGATTGATTGACCATAAATCACTCAATTTAACTCGTAATTCATTGAAATTAGTTTCATTTCGAAGGAATCGAAGTGTAGTTTAAAACGAAAGAAACGGAGATGAAAAACTCCAAGTATTTTGAGAGTTATGATGGAAATAGTTAGACTCGCGCTTTGGTTTAGCAATTTACTGACCTACCTCCGATTGATTGATCATAACTCTCTCAATTTAACTCTTAATTCATTGAAATTAGTTTCATTTCGAAGGAATCGAAGTGTAGTTTAAAACGAAAGAAACGGAGATGAAAAACTCCAAGTATTTTGAGAGTTATTATGGAAATAGTTAGACTCGCGCTTTGGTTTAGCAATTTACTGACCTACCTCCGATTAATTGACCATAAATCACTCAATTTAACTCGTAATTAATTGAAATTAGTTTCATTTCGAAGGAATCGAAGTTTAGTTTAAAACGAAAGAAACGGAGATGAAAAACTCCAAGTATTTTGAGAGTTATGATGGAAATAGTTAGACTCGCGCTTTAGTTTAGCAATTTACTGACCTCCCTCCGATTGATTGACCATAACTCACTCAATTTAACTCGTAATTCATTGAAATTAGTTTCATTTCGAAGGAATCGAAGTGTAGTTTAAAACGAAAGAAACGGAGATGAAAAACTCCAAGTATTTTGAGAGTTATGATGGAAATAGTTAGACTCGCGCTTTGGTTTAGCAATTTACTGACTTACCTCCGATTGATTGACCATAACTCTCTCAATTTAACTCTTAATTCATTGAAATTAGTTTCATTTCGAAGGAATCGAAGTGTAGTTTAAAACGAAAGAAACGGAGATGAAAAACTACAAGTATTTTGAGAGTTATGATGGAAATAGTTAGACTCGCGCTTTGGTTTAGCAATTTATTGACCTACCTCCGATTGATTGACCATAACTTTCTCAATTTAACTCTTAACTCATTGAAATTAGTTTCATTTCGAAGGAATCGAAGTGTAGTTTAAAACGAAAGAAACGGAGATGAAAAACTCCAAGTATTTTGAGAGTTATGATAGAAATAGTTAGACTCGCGCTTTGGTTTATCAATTTACTGACCTACCTCCGATTGATTGACCATAACTCTCTAAATTTAACTCTTAACTCATTGAAATTAGTTTCATTTCGAAGGAATCGAACTTTAGTTTAAAACGAAAGAAACGAAGATGAAAAACTCCAAGTATTTTGAGAGTTATGATGGAAATAGTTAGACTCGCGCTTAAGTTTAGCAATTTACTAACCTACCTCCGATTGATTGAACATAACTCTCTCAATTTAACTCGTAATTCATTTAAATTAGTTTCATTTCGAAGGAATCGAAGTGTAGTTTAAAACGAAAGAAACGGAGATGAAAAACTCCAAGTATTTTGAGAGTTATGATAGAAATAGTTAGACTCGCGCTTTGGTTTAGCAATTTACTGACCTCCCTCCGATTGATTGACCATAAATCACTCAATTTAACTCGTAATTCATTGAAATTAGTTTCATTTCGAAGGAACCGACGTGTAGTTTAAAACGAAAGAAACGGAGATGAAATACTCCAAGGATTTTGAGAGTTATGATGGAAATAATTAGACTCGCGCTTTGGTTTAGCAATTTACTGACGTACCTACGATTGATTGACCATAACTCTCTCAATTTAACTCTTAATTCATTGAAATTAGTTTCATTTCGAAGGAATCGAATTGTAGTTTAAAACGAAAGAAACGGAGATGAAAAACTCCAAGTATTTTGAGAGTTATGATAGAAATAGTTAGACTCGCGCTTTGGTTTATCAATTTACTGACCTACCTCCGATTGATTGACCATAACTCTCTAAATTTAACTCTTAACTCATTGAAATTAGTTTCATTTCGAAGGAATCGAACTTTAGTTTAAAACGAAAGAAACGGAGATGAAAAACTCCAAGTATTTTGAGAGTTATGATGGAAATAGTTAGACTCGCGCTTTGGTTTAGCAATTTACTGACTTACCTCCGATTGATTGACCATAACTCTCTCAATTTAACTCTTAATTCATTGAAATTAGTTTCATTTCGAAGGAATCGAAGTGTAGTTTAAAACGAAAGAAACGGAGATGAAAAACTACAAGTATTTTGAGAGTTATGATGGAAATAGTTAGACTCGCGCTTTGGTTTAGCAATTTATTGACCTACCTCCGATTGATTGACCATAACTTTCTCAATTTAACTCTTAACTCATTGAAATTAGTTTCATTTCGAAGGAATCGAAGTGTAGTTTAAAACGAAAGAAACGGAGATGAAAAACTCCAAGTATTTTGAGAGTTATGATAGAAATAGTTAGACTCGCGCTTTGGTTTATCAATTTACTGACCTACCTCCGATTGATTGACCATAACTCTCTAAATTTAACTCTTAACTCATTGAAATTAGTTTCATTTCGAAGGAATCGAACTTTAGTTTAAAACGAAAGAAACGAAGATGAAAAACTCCAAGTATTTCGAGAGTTATGATGGAAATAGTTAGACTCGCGCTTAAGTTTAGCAATTTACTAACCTACCTCCGATTGATTGAACATAACTCTCTCAATTTAACTCGTAATTCATTTAAATTAGTTTCATTTCGAAGGAATCGAAGTGTAGTTTAAAACGAAAGAAACGGAGATGAAAAACTCCAAGTATTTTGAGAGTTATGATAGAAATAGTTAGACTCGCGCTTTGGTTTAGCAATTTACTGACCTCCCTCCGATTGATTGACCATAAATCACTCAATTTAACTCGTAATTCATTGAAATTAGTTTCATTTCGAAGGAACCGACGTGTAGTTTAAAACGAAAGAAACGGAGATGAAATACTCCAAGGATTTTGAGAGTTATGATGGAAATAGTTAGACTCGCGCTTTGGTTTAGCAATTTACTGACGTACCTACGATTGATTGACCATAACTCTCTCAATTTAACTCTTAATTCATTGAAATTAGTTTCATTTCGAAGGAATCGAATTGTAGTTTAAAACGAAAGAAACGGAGATGAAAAACTCCAAGTATTTTGAGAGTTATGATGGAAATAGTTAGACTCGTGCTTTGGTGTAGCAATTTACTGACCTACCTCCGATTGATTGACCATAACTCACTCAATTTTACTTGTAATTGATTGAAATTAGTTTCATTTCGAAGGACTCGAAGTGTAGTTTAAAACGAAAGAAACGGAGATGAAAAACTCCAAGTACTTTGAGAGTTATGATGGAAATAGTTAGACTCGGGCTTTGGTTTAGCAATTTACTGACCTACCTCCGATTGATTGACCATAACTCACTCAATTTAACTCGTAATTCATTGAAATTAGTTTCATTTCGAAGGAATCGAAGTGTAGTTTAAAACGAAAGAAACGGAGATGAAAAACTCCAACTATTTTGAGAGTTATGATGGAAATAGTTAGACTCGCGCTTTGATTTAGCAATTTACTGACCTACATCCGATTGATTGACCATAACTCTCTCAATTTAACTCTTAAGTCATTGAAATTAGTTTCATTTCGAAGGAATCGAAGTGTAGTTTAAAACGAAAGAAACGGAGATGAAAAACTCCAAGTATTTTGAGAGTTATGATGGAAATAGTTAGACTCGCGCTTTGGTTTAGCAATTTACTGACGTACCTCCGATTGATTGACCATAACTCTCTATATTTAACTCGTAATTCATTTAAATTAGTTTCATTTCGAAGGAATCGAAGTGTAGTTTAAAACGAAAGAAACGGAGATGAAATACTCCAAGTATTTTGAGAGTTATGATGGAAATAGTTAGACTCGCGCTTTGTTTTAGCAATTTACTGACCTACCTCCGATTGATTGACCATAACTCTCTCAATTTAAGTCGTAATTCATTTAAATTAGTTTCATTTCGAAGGAATCGAAGTGTAGTTTAAAACGAAAGAAACGGAGATGAAAAACTCCAAGTATTTTGAGAGTTATGATGGAAATAGTTAGACTCGCGCTTTGGTTTAGCAATTTACTGACCTCCCTCCGATTCATTGACCATAACTCACTCAATTTAACTCGTAATTCATTGTAATTAGTTTCATTTCTAAGGAATCGAAGTGTATCTTAAAACGAAAGAAACGGAGATGAAAAACTCCAAGTATTTTGAGAGTTATGATGGAAATAGTTAGACTCGCGCTTTGGTTTAGCAATTTACTGATCTACGTACGATTGATTGACCATAACTCTTTCAATTTAACTCTTAACTCATTGAAATTAGTTTCATTTCGAAGGAATCGAAGTGTAGTTTAAAACGAAAGAAACGGAGATGAAAAACTCCAAATATTTTGAGAGTTATGATGGAAATAGTTAGACTCGCGCTTTGGTTTAGCAATTTACTGACCTACCTCCGATTGATTGACCATAACTCTCTCAATTTAACTCTTAACTCATTGAAATTAGTTTCATTTCGAAGGAATCGAAGTGTAGTTTAAAACGAAAGAAACGGAGATGAAAAACTCCAAGTATTTTGAGAGTTATGATGGAAATAGTTAGACTCGCACTTTGGTTTAGCAATTTACTGACCTACCTCCGATTGATTGACCATAACTCTCTCAATTTAACTCTTAATTCATTGAAATTAGTTTCATTTCGAAGGAATCGAAGTGTAGTTTAAAACGAAAGAAACGGAGATGAAAAATTCCAAGTATTTTGAGAGTTATGATAGAAATAGTTAGAATCGCGCTTTGTTTAGCAATTTACTGACATACCTTCGATTAATTGACCATAACTATCTCAATTTAACTCTTAACTCATTGAAATTAGTTTCATTTCGAAGTAATCGAAGTGTAGTTTAAAACGAAAGAAACGGAGATGAAAAACTCCAAGTATTTTGAGAGTTATGATGGAAATAGTTAGACTCGCGCTTTAGTTTAGCAATTTACTGACCTACCTACGATTGATTGACCATAACTCTCTCAATTTAACTCTTAATTCATTGAAATTAGTTTCATTTCGAAGGAATCGAAGTGTAGTTTAAAACGAAAGAAACGGAGATGAAAAACTCCAAGTATTTTGAGAGTTATGATGGAAATAGTTAGACTCGCGCTTTAGTTTAGCAATTTACTGACCTACCTCCGATTGATTAACCATAACTCTCTAAATTTAACTCGTAATTCATTTAAATTAGTTTCATTTCGAAGGAATCGAAGTGTAGTTTAAAACGAAAGAAACGGAGATGAAAAACTCCAAGTATTTTGAGAGTTATGATGGGAATAGTTAGACTCGTGCTTTGGTTTAGCAATTTACTGACCTACCTCCGATTGATTGACCATAACTCACTCAATTTTACTTGTAATTGATTGAAATTAGTTTCATTTCGAAAGACTCGAAGTGTAGTTTATAACGAAAGAAACGGAGATGAAAAACTCCAAGTATTTTGAGAGTTATGATGGAAATAGTTAGACTCGGGCTTTGGTTTAGCAATTTACTGACCTACCTCCGATTGATTGACCATAACTCACTCAATTTAACTCGTAATTCATTGAAATTAGTTTCATTTCGAAGGAATCGAAGTGTAGTTTAAAACGAAAGAAACGGAGATGAAAAACTCCAACTATTTTGAGAGTTATGATGGAAATAGTTAGACTCGCGCTTTGGTTTAGCAATTTACTGACCTACATCCGATTGATTGACCATAACTCTCTCAATTTAACTCTTAAGTCATTGAAATTAGTTTCATTTCGAAGGAATCGAAGTGTAGTTTAAAACGAAAGAAACGGAGATGAAAAACTCCAAGTATTTTGAGAGTTATGATGGAAATAGTTTGACTCGCGCTTTGGTTTAGCAATTTACTGACCTACCTCCGATTGATTGACCATAACTCTCTCAATTTAACTCTTAACTCATTGAAATTAGTTTCATTTCGAAGGAATCGAAGTGTAGTTTAAAACGAAAGAAACGGAGATGAAAAACTCCAAGTATTTTGAGAGTTATGATGGAAATAGTTAGACTCGCACTTTGGTTTAGCAATTTACTGACCTACCTCCGATTGATTGACCATAACTCTCTAAATTTAACTCTTAATTCATTGAAATTAGTTTCATTTCGAAGGAATCGAAGTGGAGTTTAAAACGAAAGAAACAGAGATGAAAAATTCAAAGTATTTTGAGAGTTATGATAGAAATAGTTAGAATCGCGCTTTGTTTAGCAATTTACTGACCTACCTTCGATTAATTGACCATAACTCTCTCAATTTAACTCTTAATTCATTGAAATTAGTTTCATTTCGAAGTAATCGAAGTGTAGTTTAAAACGAAAGAAACGGAGATGAAAAACTCCAAGTATTTTGAGAGTTATGATGGAAATAGCTAGACTCGCGCTTTAGTTTAGCAATTTACTGACCTACCTCCGATTGATTGACCATAACTCTCTAAATTTAACTCGTAATTCATTTAAATTAGTTTCATTTCGAAGGAATCGAAGTGTAGTTTAAAACGAAAGAAACGGAGATGAAAAACTCCAAGTATTTTGAGAGTTATGATGGAAATAGTTAGACTCGCACTTTGGTTTAGCAATTTACTGACCTCCCTCCGATTGATATATCATAAATCACTCAATTTAACTCGTAATTCATTGAAATTAGTTTCATTTCGAAGGAATCGAAGTGTAGTTTAAAACGAAAGAAACGGAGATGAAAAACTCCAACTATTTTGAGAGTTATGATGGAAATAGTTAGACTCGCGCTTTGGTTTAGCAATTTACTGACCTACATCCGATTGATTGACCATAACTCTCTCAATTTAACTCTTAAGTCATTGAAATTAGTTTCATTTCGAAGGAATCGAAGTGTAGTTTAAAACGAAAGAAACGGAGATGAAAAACTCCAAGTATTTTGAGAGTTATGATGGAAATAGTTTGACTCGCGCTTTGGTTTAGCAATTTACTGACCTACCTCCGATTGATTGACCATAACTCTCTCAATTTAACTCTTAACTCATTGAAATTAGTTTCATTTCGAAGGAATCGAAGTGTAGTTTAAAACGAAAGAAACGGAGATGAAAAACTCCAAGTATTTTGAGAGTTATGATGGAAATAGTTAGACTCGCACTTTGGTTTAGCAATTTACTGACCTACCTCCGATTGATTGACCATAACTCTCTAAATTTAACTCTTAATTCATTGAAATTAGTTTCATTTCGAAGGAATCGAAGTGGAGTTTAAAACGAAAGAAACGGAGATGAAAAATTCAAAGTATTTTGAGAGTTATGATAGAAATAGTTAGAATCGCGCTTTGTTTAGCAATTTACTGACCTACCTGCGATTAATTGACCATAACTCTCTCAATTTAACTCTTAATTCATTGAAATTAGTTTCATTTCGAAGTAATCGAAGTGTAGTTTAAAACGAAAGAAACGGAGATGAAAAACTCCAAGTATTTTGAGAGTTATGATGGAAATAGCTAGACTCGCGCTTTAGTTTAGCAATTTACTGACCTACCTCCGATTGATTGACCATAACTCTCTAAATTTAACTCGTAATTCATTTAAATTAGTTTCATTTCGAAGGAATCGAAGTGTAGTTTAAAACGAAAGAAACGGAGATGAAAAACTCCAAGTATTTTGAGAGTTATGATAGAAATAGTTAGACTCGCGCTTTGGTTTAGCAATTTACTGACCTCCCTCCGATTGATTGACCATAAATCACTCAATTTAACTCGTAATTCATTGAAATTAGTTTTATTTCGAAGGAATCGACGTGTAGTTTAAAACGAAAGAAACGGAGATGAAAAACTCCAAGTATTTTGAGAGTTATGATGGAAATAGTTAGACTCGTGCTTTGGTTTAGCAATTTACTGACCTACCTCCGATTGATTGACCATAAATCAGTCAATTTTACTTGTAATTGATTGAAATTAGTTTCATTTCGAAGGACTCGAAGTGTAGTTTAAAATGAAAGAAACGGAGATGAAAAACTCCAAGTATTTTGAGAGTTATGATGGAAATAGTTAGACTTGGGCTTTGGTTTAGCAATTTACTGACCTACCTCCGATTGATTGACCATAACTCACTCAATTTAACTCGTAATTCATTGAAGTTAGTTTCATTTCGAAGGAATCGAAGTGTAGTTTAAAACGAAAGAAACGGAGATGAAAAACTCCAAGTATTTTGAGAGTTATGATGGAAATAGTTAGACTCGCGCTTTGGTTTAGCAATTTACTGACCTACATCCGATTGATTGACCATAACTCTCTCAATTTAACTCTTAAGTCATTGAAATTAGTTTCATTTCGAAGGAATCGAAGTGTAGTTTAAAACGAAAGAAACGGAGATGAAAAACTACAAGTATTTTGAGAGTTATGATGGAAATAGTTAGACTCGCGCTTTGGTTTAGCAATTTACTGACCTACCTCCGATTGATTGACCATAACTCTCTCAATTTAACTCGTAATTCATTTAAATTAGTTTCATTTCGAAGGAATCGAAGTGTAGTTTAAAACGAAAGAAACGGAGATGAAATACTCCAAGTATTTTGAGAGTTATGATGGAAATAGTTAGACTCGCGCTTTGTTTTAGCAATTTACTGACCTACCTCCGATTGATTGACCATAACTCTCTCAATTTAACTCTTAATTCATTGAAATTAGTTTCATTTCGAAGGAATCGAAGTGTAGTTTAAAACGAAAGAAACGGAGATGAAAAACTCCAAGTATTTTGAGAGTTATGATGGAAATAGTTAGACTCGCGCTTTGGTTTAGCAATTTACTGACCTACATCCGATTGATTGACCATAACTCTCTCAATTTAACTCTTAAGTCATTGAAATTAGTTTCATTTCGAAGGAATCGAAGTGTAGTTTAAAACGAAAGAAACGGAGATGAAAAACTCCAAGTATTTTGAGAGTTATGATGGAAATAGTTAGACTCACGCTTTGGTTTAGCAATTTACTGACCTCCCTCCGATTGATTGACCATAACTCACTCAATTTAACTCGTAATTCATTGAAATTAGTTTAATTTCGAAGGAATCGAAGTGTAGTTTAAAACGAAAGAAACGCAGATGAAAAACTCCAAGTATTTTGAGAGTTATGATGGAAATAGTTAGACTCGCGCTTTGGTTTAGCAATTTACAGACCTACCTCCGCTTGATTGACCATAACTCTCTCAATTTAACTCTTAACTCTTTGAAATTAGTTTCATTTCGAAGGAATCGAAGTGTAGTTTAAAACGAAAGAAACGGAGATGAAAAACTCCAAGTATTTTGAGAGTTATGATGGAAATAGTTAGACTCGCGCTTTGGTTTAGCAATTTACTGACCTACCTCCGATTGATTGACCATAACTCTCTCAATTTAAGTCGTAATTCATTTAAATTAGTTTCATTTCGAAGGAATCGAAGTGTAGTTTAAAACGAAAGAAACGGAGATGAAAAACTCCAAGTATTTTGAGAGTTATGATGGAAATAGTTAGACTCGCGCTTTGGTTTAGCAATTTACTGACCTCCCTCCGATTGATTGACCATAACTCACTCAATTTAACTCGTAATTCATTGTAATTAGTTTCATTTCTAAGGAATCGAAGTGTATCTTAAAACGAAAGAAACGGAGATGAAAAACTACAAGCATTTTGAGAGTTATGATGGAAATAGTTAGACTCGCGCTTTGGTTTAGCAATTTACTGACCTACCTCCGCTTGATTGACCATAACTCTCTCAATTTAACTCTTAACTCTTTGAAATTAGTTTCATTTCGAAGGAATCGAAGTGTAGTTTAAAACAAAAGAAACGGAGATGAAAAACTCCAAGTATTTTGAGAGTTATGATTGAAATAGTTAGACTCGCGCTTTGGTTTAGCAATTTACTGACCTACCTCCGATTGATTGACCATAACTCTCTCAATTTAACTCGTAATTCATTTAAATTAGTTTCATTTCGAAGGAATCGAAGTGTAGTTTAAAACGAAAGAAACGGAGATGAAAAACTCCAAGTATTTTGAGAGTTATGATGGAAATAGTTAGACTCGCGCTTTAGTTTAGCAATTTACTGACCTCCCTCCGATTGATTGACCATAACTCACTCAATTTAACTCGTAATTCATTGAAATTAGTTTCATTTCGAAGGAATCGAAGTGTAGTTTAAAACGAAAGAAACGGAGATGAAAAACTCCAAGTATTTTGAGAGTTATGATGGAAATAGTTAGACTCGCGCTTTGGTTTAGCAATTTACTGACTTACCTCCGATTGATTGACCATAACTCTCTCAATTTAACTCTTAATTCATTGAAATTAGTTTCATTTCGAAGGAATCGAAGTGTAGTTTAAAACGAAAGAAACGGAGATGAAAAACTACAAGTATTTTGAGAGTTATGATGGAAATAGTTAGACTCGCGCTTTGGTTTAGCAATTTATTGACCTACCTCCGATTGATTGACCATAACTTTCTCAATTTAACTCTTAACTCATTGAAATTAGTTTCATTTCGAAGGAATCGAACTTTAGTTTAAAACGAAAGAAACGAAGATGAAAAACTCCAAGTATTTTGAGAGTTATGATGGAAATAATTAGACTCGCGCTTTAGTTTAGCAATTTACTGACCTACCTCCGATTGATTGAACATAACTCTCTCAATTTAACTCGTAATTCATTTAAATTAGTTTCATTTCGAAGGAATCGAAGTGTAGTTTAAAACAAAAGAAACGGAGATGAAAAACTCCAAGTATTTTGAGAGTTATGATAGAAATAGTTAGACTCGCGCTTTGGTTTAGCAATTTACCGACCTCCCTCCGATTGATTGACCATAAATCACTCAATTTAACTCGTAATTCATTGAAATTAGATTTATTTCGAAGGAATCGACGTGTAGTTTAAAACGAAAGAAACGGAGATGAAAAACTTTAAGTATTTTGAGAGTTATGATGGAAATAGTTAGACTCGCGCTTTGGTTTAGCAATTTACTGACGTACCTACGATTGATTGACCATAACTCTCTCAATTTAACTCTTAATTCATTGAAATTAGTTTCATTTCGAAGGAATCGAAGTGTAGTTTAAAACGAAAGAAACGGAGATGAAAAACTCCAAGTATTTTGAGAGTTATGATGGAAATAGTTAGACTCGTGCTTTGGTTTAGCAATTTACTGACCTACCTCCGATTGATTGACCATAACTCACTCAATTTTACTTGTAATTGATTGAAATTAGATTCATTTCGAAGGACTCGAAGTGTAGTTTATAACGAAAGAAACGGAGATGAAAAACTCCAAGTATTTTGAGAGTTATGATGGAAATAGTTAGACTCGGGCTTTGGTTTAGCAATTTACTGACCTACCTCCGATTGATTGACCATAACTCACTTAATTTAACTCGTAATTCATTGAAATTAGTTTCATTTCGAAGGAATCGAAGTGTAGTTTAAAACGAAAGAAACGGAGATGAAAAACTCCAACTATTTTGAGAGTTATGATGGAAATAGTTAGACTCGCGCTTTGATTTAGCAATTTACTGACCTACATCCGATTGATTGACCATAACTCTCTCAATTTAACTCTTAAGTCATTGAAATTAGTTTCATTTCGAAGGAATCGAAGTGTAGTTTAAAACGAAAGAAACGGAGATGAAAAACTCCAAGTATTTTGAGAGTTATGATGGAAATAGTTAGACTCGCGCTTTGGTTTAGCAATTTACTGACCTACCTCCGATTGATTGACCATAACTCTCTCAATTTAACTCTTAAGTCATTGAAATTAGTTTCATTTCGAAGGAATCGAAGTGTAGTTTAAAACGAAAGAAACGGAGATGAAAAACTCCAAGTATTTTGAGAGTTATGATGGAAATAGTTAGACTCGCACTTTGGTTTAGCAATTTACTGACCTACCTCCGATTGATTGACCATAACTCTCTCAATTTAACTCTTAATTCATTGAAATTAGTTTCATTTCGAAGGAATCGAAGTGTAGTTTAAAACGAAAGAAACGGAGATGAAAAATTCAAAGTATTTTGAGAGTTATGATAGAAATAGTTAGAATCGCGCTTTGTTTAGCAATTTACTGACCTACCTTCGATTAATTGACCATAACTCTCTCAATTTAACTCTTAACTCATTGAAATTAGTTTCATTTCGAAGTAATCGAAGTGTAGTTTAAAAAGAAAGAAACGGAGATGAAAAACTCTAAGTATTTTGA
Organism: Tasmannia lanceolata; assembly: GCF_043159265.1. NCBI lineage: Eukaryota > Viridiplantae > Streptophyta > Magnoliopsida > Canellales > Winteraceae > Tasmannia > Tasmannia lanceolata. Next base: position 7,326,053 of record NW_027518721.1, read on the forward strand.
GAGTTATGATGGAAATAGTTAGACTCGCGCTTTAGTTTAGCAATTTACTGACCTACCTCCGATTGATTGACCATAACTCTCTAAATTTAACTCGTAATACATTTAAATTAGTTTCATTTCGAAGGAATCGAAGTGTAGTTTAAAACGAAAGAAACGGAGATGAAAAACTCCAAGTATTTTGAGAGTTATGATGGAAATAGTTAGACTCGCGCTTTGGTTTAGCAATTTACTGACCTCCCTCCGATTGATATATCATAAATCACTCAATTTAACTCGTAATTCATTGAAATTAGTTTCATTTCGAAAGAATCGAAGTGTAGTTTAAAACGAAAGAAACGGAGATGAAAAACTCCAAGTATTTTGAGAGTTATGATGGAAATAGTTAGACTCGCGCTTTGGTTTAGCAATTTACTGACCTACCTCCGATTGATTGACCATAACTCTCTCAATTTAACTCTTAACTCTTTGAAATTAGTTTCATTTCGAAGGAATCGAAGTGTAGTTTAAAACGAAAGAAACGGAGATGAAAAACTCCAAGTATTTTGAGAGTTATGATGGAAATAGTTAGACTCGCGCTTTGGTTTAGCAATTTACAGACCTACCTCCGCTTGATTGACCATAACTCTCTCAATTTAACTATTAACTCTTTGAAATTAGTTTCATTTCGAAGGAATCGAAGTGTAGTTTAAAACGAAAGAAACAGAGATGAAAAACTCCAAGTATTTTGAGAGTTATGATGGAAATAGTTAGACTCGCGCTTTGGTTTAGCAATTTACTGACCTACCTCCGATTGATTGACCATAACTCACTCAATTTTACTTGTAATTGATTGAAATTAGTTTCATTTCGAAAGAATCGAAGTGTAGTTTAAAACGAAAGAAACGGAGATGAAAAACTCCAAGTATTTTGAGAGTTATGATGGAAATAGTTAGACTCGCGCTTTGGTTTAGCAATTTACTGACCTACCTCCGATTGATTGACCATAACTCTCTCAATTTAACTCTTAACTCTTTGAAATTAGTTTCATTTCGAAGGAATCGAAGTGTAGTTTAAAACGAAAGAAACGGAGATGAAATACTCCAAGTATTTTGAGAGTTATGATGGAAATAGTTAGACTCGCGCTTTGTTTTAGCAATTTACTGACCTACCTCCGATTGATTGACCATAACTCTCTCAATTTAACTCTTAATTCATTGAAATTAGTTTCATTTCGAAGGAATCGAAGTGTAGTTTAAAACGAAAGAAACGGAGATGAAAAACTCCAAGTATTTTGAGAGTTATGATGGAAATAGTTAGACTCGCGCTTTGGTTTAGCAATTTACTGACCTACCTCCGATTGATTGAACATAACTCTCTCAATTTTACTCGTAATTCATTTAAATTAGTTTGATTTCGAAGGAATCGAAGTGTAGTTTAAAACGAAAGAAACGGAGATGAAAAACTCCAAGTATTTTGAGAGTTATGATGGAAATAGTTAGACTCACGCTTTGGTTTAGCAATTTACTGACCTCCCTCCGATTGATTGACCATAACTCACTCAATTTAACTCGTAATTCATTGAAATTAGTTTAATTTCGAAGGAATCGAAGTGTAGTTTAAAACGAAAGAAACGGAGATGAAAAACTCCAAGTATTTTGAGAGTTATGATGGAAATAGTTAGACTCGCGCTTTGGTTTAGCAATTTACAGACCTACCTCCGCTTGATTGACCATAACTCTCTCAATTTAACTCTTAACTCTTTGAAATTAGTTTCATTTCGAAGGAATCGAAGTGTAGTTTAAAACGAAAGAAACGGAGATGAAAAACTCCAAGTATTTTGAGAGTTATGATGGAAATAGTTAGACTCGCGCTTTGGTTTAGCAATTTACTGACCTACCTCCGATTGATTGACCATAACTCTCTCAATTTAAGTCGTAATTCATTTAAATTAGTTTCATTTCGAAGGAATCGAAGTGTAGTTTAAAACGAAAGAAACGGAGATGAAAAACTCCAAGTATTTTGAGAGTTATGATGGAAATAGTTAGACTCGCGCTTTGGTTTAGCAATTTACTGACCTCCCTCCGATTGATTGACCATAACTCACTCAATTTAACTCGTAATTCATTGTAATTAGTTTCATTTCTAAGGAATCGAAGTGTATCTTAAAACGAAAGAAACGGAGATGAAAAACTACAAGCATTTTGAGAGTTATGATGGAAATAGTTAGACTCGCGCTTTGGTTTAGCAATTTACTGACCTACCTCCGCTTGATTGACCATAACTCTCTCAATTTAACTCTTAACTCTTTGAAATTAGTTTCATTTCGAAGGAATCGAAGTGTAGTTTAAAACAAAAGAAACGGAGATGAAAAACTCCAAGTATTTTGAGAGTTATGATTGAAATAGTTAGACTCGCGCTTTGGTTTAGCAATTTACTGACCTACCTCCGATTGATTGACCATAACTCTCTCAATTTAACTCGTAATTCATTTAAATTAGTTTCATTTCGAAGGAATCGAAGTGTAGTTTAAAACGAAAGAAACGGAGATGAAAAACTCCAAGTATTTTGAGAGTTATGATGGAAATAGTTAGACTCGCGCTTTAGTTTAGCAATTTACTGACCTCCCTCCGATTGATTGACCATAACTCACTCAATTTAACTCGTAATTCATTGAAATTAGTTTCATTTCGAAGGAATCGAAGTGTAGTTTAAAACGAAAGAAACGGAGATGAAAAACTCCAAGTATTTTGAGAGTTATGATGGAAATAGTTAGACTCGCGCTTTGGTTTAGGAATTTACTGACTTGCCTCCGATTGATTGACCATAACTCTCTCAATTTAACTCTTAATTCATTGAAATTAGTTTCATTTCGAAGGAATCGAAGTGTAGTTTAAAACGAAAGAAACGGAGATGAAAAACTCAAAGTATTTTGAGAGTTATGATGGAAATAGTTAGACTCGCGCTTTAGTTTAGCAATTTACTGACCTCCCTCCGATTGATTGACCATAACTCTCTCAATTTAACTCGTAATTCATTTAAATTAGTTTCATTTCGAAGGAATCGAAGTGTAGTTTAAAACGAAAGAAACGGAGATGAAAAACTCCAACTATTTTGAGACTTATGATAGAAATAATTAGACTCGCGCTTTGGTTTAGCAATTTACTGACCTCCCTCCGATTGATTGACCATAAATCACTCAATTTAACTCGTAATTCATTGAAATTAGTTTCATTTCGAAGGAATCGACGTGTAGTTTAAAACGAAAGAAACGGAGATGAAAAACTCCAAGTATTTTGAGAGTTATGATGGAAATAGTTAGACTCGCGCTTTGGTTTAGCAATTTACTGACGTACCTACGATTGATTGACCATAACTCTCTCAATTTAACTCTTAATTCATTGAAATTAGTTTCATTTCGAAGGAATCGAAGTGTAGTTTAAAACGAAAGAAACGGAGATGAAAAACTCCAAGTATTTTGAGAGTTATGATGGAAATAGTTAGACTCGGGCTTTGGTTTAGCAATTTACTGACCTACCTCCGATTGATTGACCATAAATCACTCAATTCAACTCGTAATTCATTGAAATTAGATTTATTTCGAAGGAATCGACGTGTAGTTTAAAACGAAAGAAACGGAGATGAAAAACTCCAAGTATTTTGAGAGTTATGATGGAAATAGTTAGACTCGCGCTTTGGTTTAGCAATTTACTGACGTACCTACGATTGATTGACCATAACTCTCTCAATTTAACACTTAATTCATTGAAATTAGTTTCATTTCGAAGGAATCGAAGTGTAGTTTAAAACGAAAGAAACGGAGATGAAAAACTCCAAGTATTTTGAGAGTTATGATGGAAATAGTTAGACTCGTGCTTTGGTTTAGCAATTTACTGACCTACCTCCGATTGATTGACCATAACTCACTCAATTTTACTTGTAATTGATTGAAATTAGTTTCATTTCGAAGGACTCGAAGTGTAGTTTATAACGAAAGAAACGGAGATGAAAAACTCCAAGTATTTTGAGAGTTATGATGGAAATAGTTAGACTCGGGCTTTGGTTTAGCAATTTACTGACCTACCTCCGATTGATTGACCATAACTCACTCAATTTAACTCGTAATTCATTGAAATTAGTTTCATTTCGAAGGAATCGAAGTGTAGTTTAAAACGAAAGAAACGGAGATGAAAAACTCCAACTATTTTGAGAGTTATGATGGAAATAGTTAGACTCGCGCTTTGGTTTAGCAATTTACTGACCTACATCCGATTGATTGACCATAACTCTCTCAATTTAACTCTTAAGTCATTGAAATTAGTTTCATTTCGAAGGAATCGAAGTGTAGTTTAAAACGAAAGAAACGGAGATGAAAAACTCCAAGTATTTTGAGAGTTATGATGGAAATAGTTAGACTCGCGCTTTGGTTTAGCAATTTACTGACCTACCTCCGATTGATTGACCATAACTCTCTCAATTTAACTCTTAACTCATTGAAATTAGTTTCATTTCGAAGGAATCGAAGTGTAGTTTAAAACGAAAGAAACGGAGATGAAAAACTCCAAGTATTTTGAGAGTTATGATGGAAATAGTTAGACTCGCACTTTGGTTTAGCAATTTACTGACCTACCTCCGATTGATTGACCATAACTCTCTCAATTTAACTCTTAATTCATTGAAATTAGTTTCATTTCGAAGGAATCGAAGTGTAGTTTAAAACGAAAGAAACGGAGATGAAAAATTCAAAGTATTTTGAGAGTTATGATAGAAATAGTTAGAATCGCGCTTTGTTTAGCAATTTACTGACCTACCTTCGATTAATTGACCATAACTCTCTCAATTTAACTCTTAACTCATTGAAATTAGTTTCATTTCGAAGTAATCGAAGTGTAGTTTAAAACGAAAGAAACGGAGATGAAAAACTCCAAGTATTTTGAGAGTTATGATGGAAATAGTTAGACTCGCGCTTTAGTTTAGCAATTTACTGACCTACCTCCGATTGATTGACCATAACTCTCTAAATTTAACTCGTAATTCATTTAAATTAGTTTCATTTCGAAGGAATCGAAGTGTAGTTTAAAACGAAAGAAACGGAGATGAAAAACTCCAAGTATTTTGAGAGTTATGATGGAAATAGTTAGACTCGCGCTTTGGTTTAGCAATTTACTGACCTCCCTCCGATTGATATATCATAAATCACTCAATTTAACTCGTAATTCATTGAAATTAGTTTCATTTCGAAAGAATCGAAGTGTAGTTTAAAACGAAAGAAACGGAGATGAAAAACTCCAAGTATTTTGAGAGTTATGATGGAAATAGTTAGACTCGCGCTTTGGTTTAGCAATTTACTGACCTACCTCCGATTGATTGACCATAACTCTCTCAATTTAACTCTTAACTCTTTGAAATTAGTTTCATTTCGAAGGAATCGAAGTGTAGTTTAAAACGAAAGAAACGGAGATGAAAAACTCCAAGTATTTTGAGAGTTATGATGGAAATAGTTAGACTCGCGCTTTGGTTTAGCAATTTACAGACCTACCTCCGCTTGATTGACCATAACTCTCTCAATTTAACTCTTAACTCTTTGAAATTAGTTTCATTTCGAAGGAATCGAAGTGTAGTTTAAAACGAAAGAAACGGAGATGAAAAACTCCAAGTATTTTGAGAGTTATGATGGAAATAGTTAGACTCGCGCTTTGGTTTAGCAATTTACTGACCTACCTCCGATTGATTGACCATAACTCTCTCAATTTAAGTCGTAATTCATTTAAATTAGTTTCATTTCGAAGGAATCGAAGTGTAGTTTAAAACGAAAGAAACGGAGATGAAAAACTCCAAGTATTTTGAGAGTTATGATGGAAATAGTTAGACTCGCGCTTTGGTTTAGCAATTTACTGACCTCCCTCCGATTGATTGACCATAAATCACTCAATTTAACTCGCAATTCATTGAAATTAGTTTTATTTCGAAGGAATCGACGTGTAGTTTAAAACGAAAGAAACGGAGATGAAAAATTCCAAGTATTTTGAGAGTTATGATGGAAATAGTTAGACTCGTGCTTTGGTTTAGCAATTTACTGACCTACCTCCGATTGATTGACCATAACTCACTCAATTTTACTTGTAATTGATTGAAATTAGTTTCATTTCGAAGGACTCGAAGTGTAGTTTAAAATGAAAGAAACGGAGATGAAAAACTCCAAGTATTTTGAGAGTTATGATGGAAATAGTTAGACTCGGGCTTTGGTTTAGCAATTTACTGACCTACCTCCGATTGATTGACCATAACTCACTCAATTTAACTCGTAATTCATTGAAATTAGTTTCATTTCGAAGGAATCGAAGTGTAGTTTAAAACGAAAGAAACGGAGATGAAAAACTCCAACTATTTTGAGAGTTATGATGGAAATAGTTAGACTCGCGCTTTGGTTTAGCAATTTACTGACCTACATCCGATTGATTGACCATAACTCTCTCAATTTAACTCTTAAGTCATTGAAATTAGTTTCATTTCGAAGGAATCGAAGTGTAGTTTAAAACGAAAGAAACGGAGATGAAAAACTCCAAGTATTTTGAGAGTTATGATGGAAATAGTTAGACTCGCGCTTTGGTTTAGCAATTTACTGACCTACCTCCGATTGATTGACCATAACTCTCTCAATTTAACTCGTAATTCATTTAAATTAGTTTCATTTCGAAGGAATCGAAGTGTAGTTTAAAACGAAAGAAACGGAGATGAAATACTCCAAGTATTTTGAGAGTTATGATGGAAATAGTTAGACTCGCGCTTTGTTTTAGCAATTTACTGACCTACCTCCGATTGATTGACCATAACTCTCTCAATTTAACTCTTAATTCATTGAAATTAGTTTCATTTCGAAGGAATCGAAGTGTAGTTTAAAACGAAAGAAACGGAGATGAAAAACTCCAAGTATTTTGAGAGTTATGATGGAAATAGTTAGACTCGCGCTTTGGTTTACCAATTTACTGACCTACCTCCGATTGATTGACCATAACTCTCTCAATTTTACTCGTAATTCATTTAAATTAGTTTGATTTCGAAGGAATCGAAGTATAGTTTAAAACGAAAGAAACGGAGATGAAAAATTCAAAGTATTTTGAGAGTTATGATAGAAATAGTTAGAATCGCGCTTTGTTTAGCAATTTACTGACCTACCTTCGATTAATTGACCATAACTCTCTCAATTTAACTCTTAACTCATTGAAATTAGTTTCATTTCGAAGTAATCGAAGTGTAGTTTAAAACGAAAGAAACGGAGATGAAAAACTCCAAGTATTTTGAGAGTTATGATGGAAATAGTTAGACTCGCGCTTTAGTTTAGCAATTTACTGACCTACCTCCGATTGATTGACCATAACTCTCTAAATTTAACTCGTAATTCATTTAAATTAGTTTCATTTCGAAGGAATCGAAGTGTAGTTTAAAACGAAAGAAACGGAGATGAAAAACTCCAAGTATTTTGAGAGTTATGATGGAAATAGTTAGACTCGCGCTTTGGTTTAGCAATTTACTGACCTCCCTCCGATTGATATATCATAAATCACTCAATTTAACTCGTAATTCATTGAAATTAGTTTCATTTCGAAAGAATCGAAGTGTAGTTTAAAACGAAAGAAACGGAGATGAAAAACTCCAAGTATTTTGAGAGTTATGATGGAAATAGTTAGACTCGCGCTTTGGTTTAGCAATTTACTGACCTACCTCCGATTGATTGACCATAACTCTCTCAATTTAACTCTTAACTCTTTGAAATTAGTTTCATTTCGAAGGAATCGAAGTGTAGTTTAAAACGAAAGAAACGGAGATGAAAAACTCCAAGTATTTTGAGAGTTATGATGGAAATAGTTAGACTCGCGCTTTGGTTTAGCAATTTACAGACCTACCTCCGCTTGATTGACCATAACTCTCTCAATTTAACTCTTAACTCTTTGAAATTAGTTTCATTTCGAAGGAATCGAAGTGTAGTTTAAAACGAAAGAAACGGAGATGAAAAACTCCAAGTATTTTGAGAGTTATGATGGAAATAGTTAGACTCGCGCTTTGGTTTAGCAATTTACTGACCTACCTCCGATTGATTGACCATAACTCTCTCAATTTAAGTCGTAATTCATTTAAATTAGTTTCATTTCGAAGGAATCGAAGTGTAGTTTAAAACGAAAGAAACGGAGATGAAAAACTCCAAGTATTTTGAGAGTTATGATGGAAATAGTTAGACTCGCGCTTTGGTTTAGCAATTTACTGACCTCCCTCCGATTGATTGACCATAAATCACTCAATTTAACTCGCAATTCATTGAAATTAGTTTTATTTCGAAGGAATCGACGTGTAGTTTAAAACGAAAGAAACGGAGATGAAAAATTCCAAGTATTTTGAGAGTTATGATGGAAATAGTTAGACTCGTGCTTTGGTTTAGCAATTTACTGACCTACCTCCGATTGATTGACCATAACTCACTCAATTTTACTTGTAATTGATTGAAATTAGTTTCATTTCGAAGGACTCGAAGTGTAGTTTAAAATGAAAGAAACGGAGATGAAAAACTCCAAGTATTTTGAGAGTTATGATGGAAATAGTTAGACTCGGGCTTTGGTTTAGCAATTTACTGACCTACCTCCGATTGATTGACCATAACTCACTCAATTTAACTCGTAATTCATTGAAATTAGTTTCATTTCGAAGGAATCGAAGTGTAGTTTAAAACGAAAGAAACGGAGATGAAAAACTCCAACTATTTTGAGAGTTATGATGGAAATAGTTAGACTCGCGCTTTGGTTTAGCAATTTACTGACCTACATCCGATTGATTGACCATAACTCTCTCAATTTAACTCTTAAGTCATTGAAATTAGTTTCATTTCGAAGGAATCGAAGTGTAGTTTAAAACGAAAGAAACGGAGATGAAAAACTCCAAGTATTTTGAGAGTTATGATGGAAATAGTTAGACTCGCGCTTTGGTTTAGCAATTTACTGACCTACCTCCGATTGATTGACCATAACTCTCTCAATTTAACTCGTAATTCATTTAAATTAGTTTCATTTCGAAGGAATCGAAGTGTAGTTTAAAACGAAAGAAACGGAGATGAAATACTCCAAGTATTTTGAGAGTTATGATGGAAATAGTTAGACTCGCGCTTTGTTTTAGCAATTTACTGACCTACCTCCGATTGATTGACCATAACTCTCTCAATTTAACTCTTAATTCATTGAAATTAGTTTCATTTCGAAGGAATCGAAGTGTAGTTTAAAACGAAAGAAACGGAGATGAAAAACTCCAAGTATTTTGAGAGTTATGATGGAAATAGTTAGACTAGCGCTTTGGTTTAGCAATTTACTGACCTACCTCCGATTGATTGACCATAACTCTCTCAATTTTACTCGTAATTCATTTAAATTAGTTTGATTTCGAAGGAATCGAAGTGTAGTTTAAAACGAAAGAAACGGAGATGAAAAACTCCAAGTATTTTGAGAGTTATGATGGAAATAGTTAGACTCGTGCTTTGGTTTAGCAATTTACTGACCTACCTCCGATTGATTGACCATAACTCACTCAATTTTACTTGTAATTGATTGAAATTAGTTTCATTTCGAAGGACTCGAAGTGTAGTTTAAAATGAAAGAAACGGAGATGAAAAACTCCAAGTATTTTGAGAGTTATGATGGAAATAGTTAGACTCGGGCTTTGGTTTAGCAATTTACTGACCTACCTCCGATTGATTGACCATAACTCACTCAATTTAACTCGTAATTCATTGAAATTAGTTTCATTTCGAAGGAATCGAAGTGTAGTTTAAAACGAAAGAAACGGAGATGAAAAACTCCAAGTATTTTGAGAGTTATGATGGAAATAGTTAGACTCACGCTTTGGTTTAGCAATTTACTGACCTCCCTCCGATTGATTGACCATAACTCACTCAATTTAACTCGTAATTCATTGAAATTAGTTTCATTTCGAAGGAATCGAAGTGTAGTTTAAAACGAAAGAAACGGAGATGAAAAACTCCAACTATTTTGAGAGTTATGATGGAAATAGTTAGACTCGCGCTTTGGTTTAACAATTTACTGACCTACATCCGATTGATTGACCATAACTCTCTCAATTTAACTCTTAAGTCATTGAAATTAGTTTCATTTCGAAGGAATCGAAGTGTAGTTTAAAACGAAAGAAACGGAGATGAAAAACTCCAAGTATTTTGAGAGTTATGATGGAAATAGTTAGACTCGCGCTTTGGTTTAGCAATTTACTGACCTACCTCCGATTGATTGACCATAACTCTCTCAATTTAACTCTTAACTCATTGAAATTAGTTTCATTTCGAAGGAATCGAAGTGTAGTTTAAAACGAAAGAAACGGAGATGAAAAACTCCAAGTATTTTGAGAGTTATGATGGAAATAGTTAGACTCGCACTTTGGTTTAGCAATTTACTGACCTACCTCCGATTGATTGACCATAACTCTCTCAATTTAATTCTTAATTCATTGAAATTAGTTTCATTTCGAAGGAATCGAAGTGTAGTTTAAAACGAAAGAAACGGAGATGAAAAATTCAAAGTATTTTGAGAGTTATGATAGAAATAGTTAGAATCGCGCTTTGTTTAGCAATTTACTGACCTACCTTCGATTAATTGACCATAACTCTCTCAATTTAACTCTTAACTCATTGAAATTAGTTTCATTTCGAAGTAATCGAAGTGTAGTTTAAAACGAAAGAAACGGAGATGAAAAACTCCAAGTATTTTGAGAGTTATGATGGAAATAGTTAGACTCGCGCTTTGGTTTAGCAATTTACTGACCTACCTCCGATTGATTGACCATAACTCTCTCAATTTAAGTCGTAATTCATTTAAATTAGTTTCATTTCGAAGGAATCGAAGTGTAGTTTAAAACGAAAGAAACGGAGATGAAAAACTCCAAGTATTTTGCGAGTTATGATGGAAATAGTTAGACTCGCGCTTTGGTTTAGCAATTTACTGACCTCCCTCCGATTGATATATCATAAATCACTCAATTTAACTCGTAATTCATTGAAATTAGTTTCATTTCGAAAGAATCGAAGTGTAGTTTAAAACGAAAGAAATGGAGATGAAAAACTCCAAGTATTTTGAGAGTTATGATGGAAATAGTTAGACTCGCGCTTTGGTTTAGCAATTTACTGACCTACCTCCGATTGATTGACCATAACTCTCTCAATTTAACTCTTAACTCTTTGAAATTAGTTTCATTTCGAAGGAATCGAAGTGTAGTTTAAAACGAAAGAAACGGAGATGAAAAACTCCAAGTATTTTGAGAGTTATGATGGAAATAGTTAGACTCGCGCTTTGGTTTAGCAATTTACAGACCTACCTCCGCTTGATTGACCATAACTCTCTCAATTTAACTCTTAACTCTTTGAAATTAGTTTCATTTCGAAGGAATCGAAGTGTAGTTTAAAACGAAAGAAACGGAGATGAAAAACTCCAAGTATTTTGAGAGTTATGATGGAAATAGTTAGACTCGCGCTTTGGTTTAGCAATTTACTGACCTACCTCCGATTGATTGACCATAACTCACTCAATTTTACTTGTAATTGATTGAAATTAGTTTCATTTCGAAAGAATCGAAGTGTAGTTTAAAACGAAAGAAACGGAGATGAAAAACTCCAAGTATTTTGAGAGTTATGATGGAAATAGTTAGACTCGCGCTTTGGTTTAGCAATTTACTGACCTACCTCCGATTGATTGACCATAACTCTCTCAATTTAACTCTTAACTCTTTGAAATTAGTTTCATTTCGAAGGAATCGAAGTGTAGTTTAAAACGAAAGAAACGGAGATGAAATACTCCAAGTATTTTGAGAGTTATGATGGAAATAGTTAGACTCGCGCTTTGTTTTAGCAATTTACTGACCTACCTCCGATTGATTGACCATAACTCTCTCAATTTAACTCTTAATTCATTGAAATTAGTTTCATTTCGAAGGAATCGAAGTGTAGTTTAAAACGAAAGAAACGGAGATGAAAAACTCCAAGTATTTTGAGAGTTATGATGGAAATAGTTAGACTCGCGCTTTGGTTTAGCAATTTACTGACCTACCTCCGATTGATTGACCATAACTCTCTCAATTTTACTCGTAATTCATTTAAATTAGTTTGATTTCGAAGGAATCGAAGTGTAGTTTAAAACGAAAGAAACGGAGATGAAAAACTCCAAGTATTTTGAGAGTTATGATGGAAATAGTTAGACTCACGCTTTGGTTTAGCAATTTACTGACCTACCTCCGATTGATTGACCATAACTCTCTCAATTTAAGTCGTAATTCATTTAAATTAGTTTCATTTCGAAGGAATCGAAGTGTAGTTTAAAACGAAAGAAACGGAGATGAAAAACTCCAAGTATTTTGAGAGTTATGATGGAAATAGTTAGACTCGCGCTTTGGTTTAGCAATTTACTGACCTCCCTCCGATTGATTGACCATAACTCACTCAATTTAACTCGTAATTCATTGTAATTAGTTTCATTTCTAAGGAATCGAAGTGTATCTTAAAACGAAAGAAACGGAGATGAAAAACTACAAGCATTTTGAGAGTTATGATGGAAATAGTTAGACTCGCGCTTTGGTTTAGCAATTTACTGACCTACCTCCGCTTGATTGACCATAACTCTCTCAATTTAACTCTTAACTCTTTGAAATTAGTTTCATTTCGAAGGAATCGAAGTGTAGTTTAAAACGAAAGAAACGGAGATGAAAAACTCCAACTATTTTGAGAGTTATGATGGAAATAGTTAGACTCGCGCTTTGGTTTAACAATTTACTGACCTACATCCGATTGATTGACCATAACTCTCTCAATTTAACTCTTAAGTCATTGAAATTAGTTTCATTTCGAAGGAATCGAAGTGTAGTTTAAAACGAAAGAAACGGAGATGAAAAACTCCAAGTATTTTGAGAGTTATGATGGAAATAGTTAGACTCGCGCTTTGGTTTAGCAATTTACTGACCTACCTCCGATTGATTGACCATAACTCTCTCAATTTAACTCTTAACTCATTGAAATTAGTTTCATTTCGAAGGAATCGAAGTGTAGTTTAAAACGAAAGAAACGGAGATGAAAAACTCCAAGTATTTTGAGAGTTATGATGGAAATAGTTAGACTCGCACTTTGGTTTAGCAATTTACTGACCTACCTCCGATTGATTGACCATAACTCTCTCAATTTAATTCTTAATTCATTGAAATTAGTTTCATTTCGAAGGAATCGAAGTGTAGTTTAAAACGAAAGAAACGGAGATGAAAAATTCAAAGTATTTTGAGAGTTATGATAGAAATAGTTAGAATCGCGCTTTGTTTAGCAATTTACTGACCTACCTTCGATTAATTGACCATAACTCTCTCAATTTAACTCTTAACTCATTGAAATTAGTTTCATTTCGAAGTAATCGAAGTGTAGTTTAAAACGAAAGAAACGGAGATGAAAAACTCTAAGTATTTTGAGAGTTATGATGGAAATAGTTAGACTCGCGCTTTGGTTTAGCAATTTACTGACCTACCTCCGATTGATTGACCATAACTCTCTCAATTTAAGTCGTAATTCATTTAAATTAGTTTCATTTCGAAGGAATCGAAGTGTAGTTTAAAACGAAAGAAACGGAGATGAAAAACTCCAAGTATTTTGCGAGTTATGATGGAAATAGTTAGACTCGCGCTTTGGTTTAGCAATTTACTGACCTCCCTCCGATTGATATATCATAAATCACTCAATTTAACTCGTAATTCATTGAAATTAGTTTCATTTCGAAAGAATCGAAGTGTAGTTTAAAACGAAAGAAATGGAGATGAAAAACTCCAAGTATTTTGAGAGTTATGATGGAAATAGTTAGACTCGCGCTTTGGTTTAGCAATTTACTGACCTACCTCCGATTGATTGACCATAACTCTCTCAATTTAACTCTTAACTCTTTGAAATTAGTTTCATTTCGAAGGAATCGAAGTGTAGTTTAAAACGAAAGAAACGGAGATGAAAAACTCCAAGTATTTTGAGAGTTATGATGGAAATAGTTAGACTCGCGCTTTGGTTTAGCAATTTACAGACCTACCTCCGCTTGATTGACCATAACTCTCTCAATTTAACTCTTAACTCTTTGAAATTAGTTTCATTTCGAAGGAATCGAAGTGTAGTTTAAAACGAAAGAAACGGAGATGAAAAACTCCAAGTATTTTGAGAGTTATGATGGAAATAGTTAGACTCGCGCTTTGGTTTAGCAATTTACTGACCTACCTCCGATTGATTGACCATAACTCACTCAATTTTACTTGTAATTGATTGAAATTAGTTTCATTTCGAAAGAATCGAAGTGTAGTTTAAAACGAAAGAAACGGAGATGAAAAACTCCAAGTATTTTGAGAGTTATGATGGAAATAGTTAGACTCGCGCTTTGGTTTAGCAATTTAGTGACCTACCTCCGATTGATTGACCATAACTCTCTCAATTTAACTCTTAACTCTTTGAAATTAGTTTCATTTCGAAGGAATCGAAGTGTAGTTTAAAACGAAAGAAACGGAGATGAAATACTCCAAGTATTTTGAGAGTTATGATGGAAATAGTTAGACTCGCGCTTTGTTTTAGCAATTTACTGACCTACCTCCGATTGATTGACCATAACTCTCTCAATTTAACTCTTAATTCATTGAAATTAGTTTCATTTCGAAGGAATCGAAGTGTAGTTTAAAACGAAAGAAACGGAGATGAAAAACTCCAAGTATTTTGAGAGTTATGATGGAAATAGTTAGACTCGCGCTTTGGTTTAGCAATTTACTGACCTACCTCCGATTGATTGACCATAACTCTCTCAATTTTACTCGTAATTCATTTAAATTAGTTTGATTTCGAAGGAATCGAAGTGTAGTTTAAAACGAAAGAAACGGAGATGAAAAACTCCAAGTATTTTGAGAGTTATGATGGAAATAGTTAGACTCGCGCTTTGGTTTAGCAATTTACAGACCTACCTCCGCTTGATTGACCATAACTCTCTCAATTTAACTCTTAACTCTTTGAAATTAGTTTCATTTCGAAGGAATCGAAGTGTAGTTTAAAACGAAAGAAACGGAGATGAAAAACTCCAAGTATTTTGAGAGTTATGATGGAAATAGTTAGACTCGCGCTTTGGTTTAGCAATTTACTGACCTACCTCCGATTGATTGACCATAACTCTCTAAATTTAACTCTTAATTCATTGAAATTAGTTTCATTTCGAAGGAATCGAAGTGTAGTTTAAAACGAAAGAAACGGAGATGAAAAACTCCAAGTATTTTGAGAGTTATTATGGAAATAGTTAGACTCGCGCTTTGGTTTAGCAATTTACTGACCTACCTCCGATTGATTGACCATAACTCTCTCAATTTAAGTCGTAATTCATTTAAATTAGTTTCATTTCGAAGGAATCGAAGTGTAGTTTAAAACGAAAGAAACGGAGATGAAAAACTCCAAGTATTTTGAGAGTTATGATGGAAATAGTTAGACTCGCGCTTTGGTTTAGCAATTTACTGACCTCCCTCCGATTGATTGACCATAACTCACTCAATTTAACTCGTAATTCATTGTAATTAGTTTCATTTCTAAGGAATCGAAGTGTATCTTAAAACGAAAGAAACGGAGATGAAAAACTACAAGCATTTTGAGAGTTATGATGGAAATAGTTAGACTCGCGCTTTGGTTTAGCAATTTACTGACCTACCTCCGCTTGATTGACCATAACTCTCTCAATTTAACTCTTAACTCTTTGAAATTAGTTTCATTTCGAAGGAATCGAAGTGTAGTTTAAAACAAAAGAAACGGAGATGAAAAACTCCAAGTATTTTGAGAGTTATGATTGAAATAGTTAGACTCGCGCTTTGGTTTAGCAATTTACTGACCTACCTCCGATTGATTGACCATAACTCTCTCAATTTAACTCGTAATTCATTTAAATTAGTTTCATTTCGAAGGAATCGAAGTGTAGTTTAAAACGAAAGAAACGGAGATGAAAAACTCCAAGTATTTTGAGAGTTATGATGGAAATAGTTAGACTCGCGCTTTAGTTTAGCAATTTACTGACCTCCCTCCGATTGATTGACCATAACTCACTCAATTTAACTCGTAATTCATTGAAATTAGTTTCATTTCGAAGGAATCGAAGTGTAGTTTAAAACGAAAGAAACGGAGATGAAAAACTCCAAGTATTTTGAGAGTTATGATGGAAATAGTTAGACTCGCGCTTTGGTTTAGGAATTTACTGACTTACCTCCGATTGATTGACCATAACTCTCTCAATTTAACTCTTAATTCATTGAAATTAGTTTCATTTCGAAGGAATCGAAGTGTAGTTTAAAACGAAAGAAACGGAGATGAAAAACTCCAAGTATTTTGAGAGTTATGATGGAAATAGTTAGACTCGCGCTTTAGTTTAGCAATTTACTGACCTCCCTCCGATTGATTGACCATAACTCTCTCAATTTAACTCGTAATTCATTTAAATTAGTTTCATTTCGAAGGAATCGAAGTGTAGTTTAAAACGAAAGAAACGGAGATGAAAAACTCCAACTATTTTGAGACTTATGATAGAAATAATTAGACTCGCGCTTTGGTTTAGCAATTTACTGACCTCCCTCCGATTGATTGACCATAAATCACTCAATTTAACTCGTAATTCATTGAAATTAGTTTCATTTCGAAGGAATCGACGTGTAGTTTAAAACGAAAGAAACGGAGATGAAAAACTCCAAGTATTTTGAGAGTTATGATGGAAATAGTTAGACTCGCGCTTTGGTTTAGCAATTTACTGACGTACCTACGATTGATTGACCATAACTCTCTCAATTTAACTCTTAATTCATTGAAATTAGTTTCATTTCGAAGGAATCGAAGTGTAGTTTAAAACGAAAGAAACGGAGATGAAAAACTCCAACTATTTTGAGAGTTATGATGGAAATAGTTAGACTCGTGCTTTGGTTTAGCAATTTACTGACCTACCTCCGATTGATTGACCATAAATCACTCAATTTAACTCGTAATTCATTGAAATTAGATTTATTTCGAAGGAATCGACGTGTAGTTTAAAACGAAAGAAATGGAGATGAAAAACTCCAAGTATTTTGAGAGTTATGATGGAAATAGTTAGACTCGCGCTTTGGTTTAGCAATTTACTGACGTACCTACGATTGATTGACCATAACTCTCTCAATTTAACTCTTAATTCATTGAAATTAGTTTCATTTCGAAGGAATCGAAGTGTAGTTTAAAACGAAAGAAACGGAGATGAAAAACTCCAAGTATTTTGAGAGTTATGATGGAAATAGTTAGACTCGTGCTTTGGTTTAGCAATTTACTGACCTACCTCCGATTGATTGACCATAACTCACTCAATTTTACTTGTAATTGATTGAAATTAGTTTCATTTCGAAGGACTCGAAGTGTAGTTTATAACGAAAGAAACGGAGATGAAAAACTCCAAGTATTTTGAGAGTTATGATGGAAATAGTTAGACTCGGGCTTTGGTTTAGCAATTTACTGACCTACCTCCGATTGATTGACCATAACTCACTCAATTTAACTCGTAATTCATTGAAATTAGTTTCATTTCGAAGGAATCGAAGTGTAGTTTAAAACGAAAGAAACGGAGATGAAAAACTCCAACTATTTTGAGAGTTATGATGGAAATAGTTAGACTCGCGCTTTGGTTTAACAATTTACTGACCTACATCCGATTGATTGACCATAACTCTCTCAATTTAACTCTTAAGTCATTGAAATTAGTTTCATTTCGAAGGAATCGAAGTGTAGTTTAAAACGAAAGAAACGGAGATGAAAAACTCCAAGTATTTTGAGAGTTATGATGGAAATAGTTAGACTCGCGCTTTGGTTTAGCAATTTACTGACCTACCTCCGATTGATTGACCATAACTCTCTCAATTTAACTCTTAACTCATTGAAATTAGTTTCATTTCGAAGGAATCGAAGTGTAGTTTAAAACGAAAGAAACGGAGATGAAAAACTCCAAGTATTTTGAGAGTTATGATGGAAATAGTTAGACTCGCACTTTGGTTTAGCAATTTACTGACCTACCTCCGATTGATTGACCATAACTCTCTCAATTTAATTCTTAATTCATTGAAATTAGTTTCATTTCGAAGGAATCGAAGTGTAGTTTAAAACGAAAGAAACGGAGATGAAAAATTCAAAGTATTTTGAGAGTTATGATAGAAATAGTTAGAATCGGGCTTTGTTTAGCAATTTACTGACCTACCTTCGATTAATTGACCATAACTCTCTCAATTTAACTCTTAACTCATTGAAATTAGTTTCATTTCGAAGTAATCGAAGTGTAGTTTAAAACGAAAGAAACGGAGATGAAAAACTCCAAGTATTTTGAGAGTTATGATGGAAATAGTTAGACTCGCGCTTTAGTTTAGCAATTTACTGACCTACCTCCGATTGATTGACCATAACTCTCTAAATTTAACTCGTAATTCATTTAAATTAGTTTCATTTCGAAGGAATCGAAGTCTAGTTTAAAACGAAAGAAACGGAGATGAAAAACTCCAAGTATTTTGAGAGTTATGATGGAAATAGTTAGACTCGCGCTTTGGTTTAGCAATTTACTGACCTCCCTCCGATTGATATATCATAAATCACTCAATTTAACTCGTAATTCATTGAAATTAGTTTCATTTCGAAAGAATCGAAGTGTAGTTTAAAACGAAAGAAACGGAGATGAAAAACTCCAAGTATTTTGAGAGTTATGATGGAAATAGTTAGACTCGCGCTTTGGTTTAGCAATTTACTGACCTACCTCCGATTGATTGACCATAACTCTCTCAATTTAACTCTTAACTCTTTGAAATTAGTTTCATTTCGAAGGAATCGAAGTGTAGTTTAAAACGAAAGAAACGGAGATGAAAAACTCCAAGTATTTTGAGAGTTATGATGGAAATAGTTAGACTCGCGCTTTGGTTTAGCAATTTACAGACCTACCTCCGCTTGATTGACCATAACTCTCTCAATTTAACTCTTAACTCTTTGAAATTAGTTTCATTTCGAAGGAATCGAAGTGTAGTTTAAAACGAAAGAAACGGAGATGAAAAACTCCAAGTATTTTGAGAGTTATGATGGAAATAGTTAGACTCGCGCTTTGGTTTAGCAATTTACTGACCTACCTCCGATTGATTGACCATAACTCTCTCAATTTAAGTCGTAATTCATTTAAATTAGTTTCATTTCGAAGGAATCGAAGTGTAGTTTAAAACGAAAGAAACGGAGATGAAAAACTCCAAGTATTTTGAGAGTTATGATGGAAATAGTTAGACTCGCGCTTTGGTTTAGCAATTTACTGACCTCCCTCCGATTGATTGACCATAAATCACCCAATTTAACTCGTAATTCATTGAAATTAGTTTTATTTCGAAGGAATCGACGTGTAGTTTAAAACGAAAGAAACGGAGATGAAAAATTCCAAGTATTTTGAGAGTTATGATGGAAATAGTTAGACTCGTGCTTTGGTTTAGCAATTTACTGACCTACCTCCGATTGATTGACCATAACTCACTCAATTTTACTTGTAATTGATTGAAATTAGTTTCATTTTGAAGGACTCGAAGTGTAGTTTAAAATGAAAGAAACGGAGATGAAAAACTCCAAGTATTTTGAGAGTTATGATGGAAATAGTTAGACTCGGGCTTTGGTTTAGCAATTTACTGACCTACCTCCGATTGATTGACCATAACTCACTCAATTTAACTCGTAATTCATTGAAATTAGTTTCATTTCGAAGGAATCGAAGTGTAGTTTAAAACGAAAGAAACGGAGATGAAAAACTCCAACTATTTTGAGAGTTATGATGGAAATAGTTAGACTCGCGCTTTGGTTTAGCAATTTACTGACCTACATCCGATTGATTGACCATAACTCTCTCAATTTAACTCTTAAGTCATTGAAATTAGTTTCATTTCGAAGGAATCGAAGTGTAGTTTAAAACGAAAGAAACGGAGATGAAAAACTCCAAGTATTTTGAGAGTTATGATGGAAATAGTTAGACTCGCGCTTTGGTTTAGCAGTTTACTGACCTACCTCCGATTGATTGACCATAACTCTCTCAATTTAACTCGTAATTCATTTAAATTAGTTTCATTTCGAAGGAATCGAAGTGTAGTTTAAAACGAAAGAAACGGAGATGAAATACTCCAAGTATTTTGAGAGTTATGATGGAAATAGTTAGACTCGCGCTTTGTTTTAGCAATTTACTGACCTACCTCCGATTGATTGACCATAACTCTCTCAATTTAACTCTTAATTCATTGAAATTAGTTTCATTTCGAAGGAATCGAAGTGTAGTTTAAAACGAAAGAAACGGAGATGAAAAACTCCAAGTATTTTGAGAGTTATGATGGAAATAGTTAGACTCGCGCTTTGGTTTAGCAATTTACTGACCTACCTCCGATTGATTGACCATAACTCTCTCAATTTTACTCGTAATTCATTTAAATTAGTTTGATTTCGAAGGAATCGAAGTGTAGTTTAAAACGAAAGAAACGGAGATGAAAAACTCCAAGTATTTTGAGAGTTATGATGTAAATAGTTAGACTCACGCTTTGGTTTAGCAATTTACTGACCTCCCTCCGATTGATTGACCATAACTCACTCAATTTAACTCGTAATTCATTGAAATTAGTTTAATTTCGAAGGAATCGAAGTGTAGTTTAAAACGAAAGAAACGGAGATGAAAAACTCCAAGTATTTTGAGAGTTATGATGGAAATAGTTAGACTCGCGCTTTGGTTTAGCAATTTACAGACCTACCTCCGCTTGATTGACCATAACTCTCTCAATTTAACTCTTAACTCTTCGAAATTAGTTTCATTTCGAAGGAATCGAAGTGTAGTTTAAAACGAAAGAAACGGAGATGAAAAACTCCAAGTATTTTGAGAGTTATGATGGAAATAGTTAGACTCGCGCTTTGGTTTAGCAATTTACTGACCTACCTCCGATTGATTGACCATAACTCTCTCAATTTAAGTCGTAATTCATTTAAATTAGTTTCATTTCGAAGGAATCGAAGTGTAGTTTAAAACGAAAGAAACGGAGATGAAAAACTCCAAGTATTTTGAGAGTTATGATGGAAATAGTTAGACTCGCGCTTTGGTTTAGCAATTTACTGACCTCCCTCCGATTGATTGACCATAACTCACTCAATTTAACTCGTAATTCATTGTAATTAGTTTCATTTCTAAGGAATCGAAGTGTATCTTAAAACGAAAGAAACGGAGATGAAAAACTAGAAGCATTTTGAGAGTTATGATGGAAATAGTTAGACTCGCGCTTTGGTTTAGCAATTTACCGACCTACCTCCGCTTGATTGACCATAACTCTCTCAATTTAACTCTTAACTCTTTGAAATTAGTTTCATTTCGAAGGAATCGAAGTGTAGTTTAAAACAAAAGAAACGGAGATGAAAAACTCCAAGTATTTTGAGAGTTATGATGGAAATAGTTAGACTCGCGCTTTGGTTTAGCAATTTACTGACCTACCTCCGATTGATTGACCATAACTCTCTCAATTTAACTCGTAATTCATTTAAATTAGTTTCATTTCGAAGGAATCGAAGTGTAGTTTAAAACGAAAGAAACGGAGATTAAAAAACTCCAAGTATTTTGAGAGTTATGATGGAAATAGTTAGACTCGCGCTTTAGTTTAGCAATTTACTGACCTCCCTCCGATTGATTGACCATAACTCACTCAATTTAACTCGTAATTCATTGAAATTAGTTTCATTTCGAAGGAATCGAAGTGTAGTTTAAAACGAAAGAAACGGAGATGAAAAACTCCAAGTATTTTGAGAGTTATGATGGAAATAGTTAGACTCGCGCTTTGGTTTAGCAATTTACTGACTTACCTCCGATTGATTGACCATAACTCTCTCAATTTAACTCTTAATTCATTGAAATTAGTTTCAT
Organism: Tasmannia lanceolata; assembly: GCF_043159265.1. Taxonomy (NCBI): domain Eukaryota; kingdom Viridiplantae; phylum Streptophyta; class Magnoliopsida; order Canellales; family Winteraceae; genus Tasmannia; species Tasmannia lanceolata. Next base: position 7,348,006 of record NW_027518721.1, read on the forward strand.
TTCGAAGGAATCGAAGTGTAGTTTAAAACGAAAGAAACGGAGATGAAAAACTACAAGTATTTTGAGAGTTATGATGGAAATAGTTAGACTCGCGCTTTGGTTTAGCAATTTATTGACCTACCTCCGATTGATTGACCATAACTTTCTCAATTTAACTCTTAACTCATTGAAATTAGTTTCATTTCGAAGGAATCGAACTTTAGTTTAAAACGAAAGAAACGAAGATGAAAAACTCCAAGTATTTTGAGAGTTATGATGGAAATAATTAGACTCGCGCTTTAGTTTAGCAATTTACTGACCTACCTCCGATTGATTGAACATAACTCTCTCAATTTAACTCGTAATTCATTTAAATTAGTTTCATTTCGAAGGAATCGAAGTGTAGTTTAAAACGAAAGAAACGGAGATGAAAAATTCCAAGTATTTTGAGAGTTATGATAGAAATAGTTAGACTCGCGCTTTGGTTTAGCAATTTACTGACCTCCCTCCGATTGATTGACCATAAATCACTCAATTTAACTCGTAATTCATTGAAATTAGATTTATTTCGAAGGAATCGACGTGTAGTTTAAAACGAAAGAAACGGAGATGAAAAACTCCAAGTATTTTGAGAGTTATGATGGAAATAGTTAGACTCGCGCTTTGGTTTAGCAATTTACTGACGTACCTACGATTGATTGACCATAACTCTCTCAATTTAACTCTTAATTCATTGAAATTAGTTTCATTTCGAAGGAATCGAAGTGTAGTTTAAAACGAAAGAAACGGAGATGAAAAACTCCAAGTATTTTGAGAGTTATGATGGAAATAGTTAGACTCGTGCTTTGGTTTAGCAATTTACTGACCTACCTCCGATTGATTGACCATAACTCACTCAATTTTACTTGTAATTGATTGAAATTAGTTTCATTTCGAAGGACTCGAAGTGTAGTTTATAACGAAAGAAACGGAGATGAAAAACTCCAAGTATTTTGAGAGTTATGATGGAAATAGTTAGACTCGGGCTTTGGTTTAGCAATTTACTGACCTACCTCCGATTGATTGACCATAACTCACTCAATTTAACTCGTAATTCATTGAAATTAGTTTCATTTCGAAGGAATCGAAGTGTAGTTTAAAACGAAAGAAACGGAGATGAAAAACTCCAAGTATTTTGAGAGTTATGATGGAAATAGTTAGACTCGCGCTTTGGTTTAGCAATTTACTGACCTACCTCCGATTGATTGACCATAACTCTCTCAATTTAACTCTTAACTCATTGAAATTAGTTTCATTTCGAAGGAATCGAAGTGTAGTTTAAAACGAAAGAAACGGAGATGAAAAACTCCAAGTATTTTGAGAGTTATGATGGAAATAGTTAGACTCGCACTTTGGTTTAGCAATTTACTGACCTACCTCCGATTGATTGACCATAACTCTCTCAATTTAACTCTTAATTCATTGAAATTAGTTTCATTTCGAAGGAATCGAAGTGTAGTTTAAAACGAAAGAAACGGAGATGAAAAATTCAAAGTATTTTGAGAGTTATGATGGAAATAGTTAGACTCGCGCTTTAGTTTAGCAATTTACTGACCTCCCTCCGATTGATTGACCATAACTCACTCAATTTAACTCGTAATTCATTGAAATTAGTTTTATTTCGAAGGAATCGACGTGTAGTTTAAAACGAAAGAAACGGAGATGAAAAATTCCAAGTATTTTGAGAGTTATGATGGAAATAGTTAGACTCGTGCTTTGGTTTAGCAATTTACTGACCTACCTCCGATTGATTGACCATAACTCACTCAATTTTACTTGTAATTGATTGAAATTAGTTTCATTTTGAAGGACTCGAAGTGTAGTTTAAAATGAAAGAAACGGAGATGAAAAACTCCAAGTATTTTGAGAGTTATGATGGAAATAGTTAGACTCGGGCTTTGGTTTAGCAATTTACTGACCTACCTCCGATTGATTGACCATAACTCACTCAATTTAACTCGTAATTCATTGAAATTAGTTTCATTTCGAAGGAATCGAAGTGTAGTTTAAAACGAAAGAAACGGAGATGAAAAACTCCAACTATTTTGAGAGTTATGATGGAAATAGTTAGACTCGCGCTTTGGTTTAGCAATTTACTGACCTACATCCGATTGATTGACCATAACTCTCTCAATTTAACTCTTAAGTCATTGAAATTAGTTTCATTTCGAAGGAATCGAAGTGTAGTTTAAAACGAAAGAAACGGAGATGAAAAACTCCAAGTATTTTGAGAGTTATGATGGAAATAGTTAGACTCGCGCTTTGGTTTAGCAGTTTACTGACCTACCTCCGATTGATTGACCATAACTCTCTCAATTTAACTCGTAATTCATTTAAATTAGTTTCATTTCGAAGGAATCGAAGTGTAGTTTAAAACGAAAGAAACGGAGATGAAATACTCCAAGTATTTTGAGAGTTATGATGGAAATAGTTAGACTCGCGCTTTGTTTTAGCAATTTACTGACCTACCTCCGATTGATTGACCATAACTCTCTCAATTTAACTCTTAATTCATTGAAATTAGTTTCATTTCGAAGGAATCGAAGTGTAGTTTAAAACGAAAGAAACGGAGATGAAAAACTCCAAGTATTTTGAGAGTTATGATGGAAATAGTTAGACTCGCGCTTTGGTTTAGCAATTTACTGACCTACCTCCGATTGATTGACCATAACTCTCTCAATTTTACTCGTAATTCATTTAAATTAGTTTGATTTCGAAGGAATCGAAGTGTAGTTTAAAACGAAAGAAACGGAGATGAAAAACTCCAAGTATTTTGAGAGTTATGATGTAAATAGTTAGACTCACGCTTTGGTTTAGCAATTTACTGACCTCCCTCCGATTGATTGACCATAACTCACTCAATTTAACTCGTAATTCATTGAAATTAGTTTAATTTCGAAGGAATCGAAGTGTAGTTTAAAACGAAAGAAACGGAGATGAAAAACTCCAAGTATTTTGAGAGTTATGATGGAAATAGTTAGACTCGCGCTTTGGTTTAGCAATTTACAGACCTACCTCCGCTTGATTGACCATAACTCTCTCAATTTAACTCTTAACTCTTCGAAATTAGTTTCATTTCGAAGGAATCGAAGTGTAGTTTAAAACGAAAGAAACGGAGATGAAAAACTCCAAGTATTTTGAGAGTTATGATGGAAATAGTTAGACTCGCGCTTTGGTTTAGCAATTTACTGACCTACCTCCGATTGATTGACCATAACTCTCTCAATTTAAGTCGTAATTCATTTAAATTAGTTTCATTTCGAAGGAATCGAAGTGTAGTTTAAAACGAAAGAAACGGAGATGAAAAACTCCAAGTATTTTGAGAGTTATGATGGAAATAGTTAGACTCGCGCTTTGGTTTAGCAATTTACTGACCTCCCTCCGATTGATTGACCATAACTCACTCAATTTAACTCGTAATTCATTGTAATTAGTTTCATTTCTAAGGAATCGAAGTGTATCTTAAAACGAAAGAAACGGAGATGAAAAACTAGAAGCATTTTGAGAGTTATGATGGAAATAGTTAGACTCGCGCTTTGGTTTAGCAATTTACCGACCTACCTCCGCTTGATTGACCATAACTCTCTCAATTTAACTCTTAACTCTTTGAAATTAGTTTCATTTCGAAGGAATCGAAGTGTAGTTTAAAACAAAAGAAACGGAGATGAAAAACTCCAAGTATTTTGAGAGTTATGATGGAAATAGTTAGACTCGCGCTTTGGTTTAGCAATTTACTGACCTACCTCCGATTGATTGACCATAACTCTCTCAATTTAACTCGTAATTCATTTAAATTAGTTTCATTTCGAAGGAATCGAAGTGTAGTTTAAAACGAAAGAAACGGAGATTAAAAAACTCCAAGTATTTTGAGAGTTATGATGGAAATAGTTAGACTCGCGCTTTAGTTTAGCAATTTACTGACCTCCCTCCGATTGATTGACCATAACTCACTCAATTTAACTCGTAATTCATTGAAATTAGTTTCATTTCGAAGGAATCGAAGTGTAGTTTAAAACGAAAGAAACGGAGATGAAAAACTCCAAGTATTTTGAGAGTTATGATGGAAATAGTTAGACTCGCGCTTTGGTTTAGCAATTTACTGACTTACCTCCGATTGATTGACCATAACTCTCTCAATTTAACTCTTAATTCATTGAAATTAGTTTCATTTCGAAGGAATCGAAGTGTAGTTTAAAACGAAAGAAACGGAGATGAAAAACTACAAGTATTTTGAGAGTTATGATGGAAATAGTTAGACTCGCGCTTTGGTTTAGCAATTTATTGACCTACCTCCGATTGATTGACCATAACTTTCTCAATTTAACTCTTAACTCATTGAAATTAGTTTCATTTCGAAGGAATCGAACTTTAGTTTAAAACGAAAGAAACGAAGATGAAAAACTCCAAGTATTTTGAGAGTTATGATGGAAATAATTAGACTCGCGCTTTAGTTTAGCAATTTACTGACCTACCTCCGATTGATTGAACATAACTCTCTCAATTTAACTCGTAATTCATTTAAATTAGTTTCATTTCGAAGGAATCGAAGTGTAGTTTAAAACGAAAGAAACGGAGATGAAAAATTCCAAGTATTTTGAGAGTTATGATAGAAATAGTTAGACTCGCGCTTTGGTTTAGCAATTTACTGACCTCCCTCCGATTGATTGACCATAAATCACTCAATTTAACTCGTAATTCATTGAAATTAGATTTATTTCGAAGGAATCGACGTGTAGTTTAAAACGAAAGAAACGGAGATGAAAAACTCCAAGTATTTTGAGAGTTATGATGGAAATAGTTAGACTCGCGCTTTGGTTTAGCAATTTACTGACGTACCTACGATTGATTGACCATAACTCTCTCAATTTAACTCTTAATTCATTGAAATTAGTTTCATTTCGAAGGAATCGAAGTGTAGTTTAAAACGAAAGAAACGGAGATGAAAAACTCCAAGTATTTTGAGAGTTATGATGGAAATAGTTAGACTCGTGCTTTGGTTTAGCAATTTACTGACCTACCTCCGATTGATTGACCATAACTCACTCAATTTTACTTGTAATTGATTGAAATTAGTTTCATTTCGAAGGACTCGAAGTGTAGTTTATAACGAAAGAAACGGAGATGAAAAACTCCAAGTATTTTGAGAGTTATGATGGAAATAGTTAGACTCGGGCTTTGGTTTAGCAATTTACTGACCTACCTCCGATTGATTGACCATAACTCACTCAATTTAACTCGTAATTCATTGAAATTAGTTTCATTTCGAAGGAATCGAAGTGTAGTTTAAAACGAAAGAAACGGAGATGAAAAACTCCAAGTATTTTGAGAGTTATGATGGAAATAGTTAGACTCGCGCTTTGGTTTAGCAATTTACTGACCTACCTCCGATTGATTGACCATAACTCTCTCAATTTAACTCTTAACTCATTGAAATTAGTTTCATTTCGAAGGAATCGAAGTGTAGTTTAAAACGAAAGAAACGGAGATGAAAAACTCCAAGTATTTTGAGAGTTATGATGGAAATAGTTAGACTCGCACTTTGGTTTAGCAATTTACTGACCTACCTCCGATTGATTGACCATAACTCTCTCAATTTAACTCTTAATTCATTGAAATTAGTTTCATTTCGAAGGAATCGAAGTGTAGTTTAAAACGAAAGAAACGGAGATGAAAAATTCAAAGTATTTTGAGAGTTATGATAGAAATAGTTAGAATCGCGCTTTGTTTAGCAATTTACTGACCTACCTTCGATTAATTGACCATAACTCTCTCAATTTAACTCTTAACTCATTGAAATTAGTTTCATTTCGAAGTAATCGAAGTGTAGTTTAAAACGAAAGAAACGGAGATGAAAAACTCCAAGTATTTTGAGAGTTATGATGGAAATAGTTAGACTCGCGCTTTAGTTTAGCAATTTACTGACCTACCTCCGATTGATTGACCATAACTCTCTAAATTTAACTCGTAATTCATTTAAATTAGTTTCATTTCGAAGGAATCGAAGTGTAGTTTAAAACGAAAGAAACGGAGATGAAAAACTCCAAGTATTTTGAGAGTTATGATGGAAATAGTTAGACTCGCGCTTTGGTTTAGCAATTTACTGACCTCCCTCCGATTGATATATCATAAATCACTCAATTTAACTCGTAATTCATTGAAATTAGTTTCATTTCGAAAGAATCGAAGTGTAGTTTAAAACGAAAGAAACGGAGATGAAAAACTCCAAGTATTTTGAGAGTTATGATGGAAATAGTTAGACTCGCGCTTTGGTTTAGCAATTTACTGACCTACCTCCGATTGATTGACCATAACTCTCTCAATTTAACTCTTAACTCTTTGAAATTAGTTTCATTTCGAAGGAATCGAAGTGTAGTTTAAAACGAAAGAAACAGAGATGAAAAACTCCAAGTATTTTGAGAGTTATGATGGAAATAGTTAGACTCGCGCTTTGGTTTAGCAATTTACAGACCTACCTCCGCTTGATTGACCATAACTCTCTCAATTTAACTCTTAACTCTTTGAAATTAGTTTCATTTCGAAGGAATCGAAGTGTAGTTTAAAACGAAAGAAACGGAGATGAAAAACTCCAAGTATTTTGAGAGTTATGATGGAAATATTTAGACTCGCGCTTTGGTTTAGCAATTTACTGACCTACCTCCGATTGATTGACCATAACTCTCTCAATTTAAGTCGTAATTCATTTAAATTAGTTTCATTTCGAAGGAATCGAAGTGTAGTTTAAAACGAAAGAAACGGAGATGAAAAACTCCAAGTATTTTGAGAGTTATGATGGAAATAGTTAGACTCGCGCTTTGGTTTAGCAATTTACTGACCTCCCTCCGATTGATTGACCATAAATCACTCAATTTAACTCGTAATTCATTGAAATTAGTTTTATTTCGAAGGAATCGACGTGTAGTTTAAAACGAAAGAAACGGAGATGAAAAACTCCAAGTATTTTGAGAGTTATGATGGAAATAGTTAGACTCGTGCTTTGGTTTAGCAATTTACTGACCTACCTCCGATTGATTGACCATAACTCACTCAATTTTACTTGTAATTGATTGAAATTAGTTTCATTTCGAAGGACTCGAAGTGTAGTTTAAAATGAAAGAAACGGAGATGAAAAACTCCAAGTATTTTGAGAGTTATGATGGAAATAGTTAGACTCGGGCTTTGGTTTAGCAATTTACTGACCTACCTCCGATTGATTGACCATAACTCACTCAATTTAACTCGTAATTCATTGAAATTAGTTTCATTTCGAAGGAATCGAAGTGTAGTTTAAAACGAAAGAAACGGAGATGAAAAACTCCAACTATTTTGAGAGTTATGATGGAAATAGTTAGACTCGCGCTTTGGTTTAGCAATTTACTGACCTACATCCGATTGATTGACCATAACTCTCTCAATTTAACTCTTAAGTCATTGAAATTAGTTTAATTTCGAAGGAATCGAAGTGTAGTTTAAAACGAAAGAAACGGAGATGAAAAACTCCAAGTATTTTGAGAGTTATGATGGAAATAGTTAGACTCGCGCTTTGGTTTAGCAATTTACTGACCTACCTCCGATTGATTGACCATAACTCTCTCAATTTAACTCGTAATTCATTTAAATTAGTTTCATTTCGAAGGAATCGAAGTGTAGTTTAAAACGAAAGAAACGGAGATGAAATACTCCAAGTATTTTGAGAGTTATGATGGAAATAGTTAGACTCGCGCTTTGTTTTAGCAATTTACTGACCTACCTCCGATTGATTGACCATAACTCTCTCAATTTAACTCTTAATTCATTGAAATTAGTTTCATTTCGAAGGAATCGAAGTGTAGTTTAAAACGAAAGAAACGGAGATGAAAAACTCCAAGTATTTTGAGAGTTATGATGGAAATAGTTAGACTCACGCTTTGGTTTAGCAATTTACTGACCTACCTCCGATTGATTGACCATAACTCTCTCAATTTTACTCGTAATTCATTTAAATTAGTTTGATTTCGAAGGAATCGAAGTGTAGTTTAAAACGAAAGAAACGGAGATGAAAAACTCCAAGTATTTTGAGAGTTATGATGGAAATAGTTAGACTCACGCTTTGGTTTAGCAATTTACTGACCTCCCTCCGATTGATTGACCATAACTCACTCAATCGAACTCGTAATTCATTGAAATTAGTTTAATTTCGAAGGAATCGAAGTGTAGTTTAAAACGAAAGAAACGGAGATGAAAAACTCCAAGTATTTTGAGAGTTATGATGGAAATAGTTAGACTCGCGCTTTGGTTTAGCAATTTACAGACCTACCTCCGCTTGATTGACCATAACTCTCTCAATTTAACTCTTAACTCTTCGAAATTAGTTTCATTTCGAAGGAATCGAAGTGTAGTTTAAAACGAAAGAAACGGAGATGAAAAACTCCAAGTATTTTGAGAGTTATGATGGAAATAGTTAGACTCGCGCTTTGGTTTAGCAATTTACTGACCTACCTCCGATTGATTGACCATAACTCTCTCAATTTAAGTCGTAATTCATTTAAATTAGTTTCATTTCGAAGGAATCGAAGTGTAGTTTAAAACGAAAGAAACGGAGATGAAAAACTCCAAGTATTTTGAGAGTTATGATGGAAATAGTTAGACTCGCGCTTTGGTTTAGCAATTTACTGACCTCCCTCCGATTGATTGACCATAACTCACTCAATTTAACTCGTAATTCATTGTAATTAGTTTCATTTCTAAGGAATCGAAGTGTATCTTAAAACGAAAGAAACGGAGATGAAAAACTAGAAGCATTTTGAGAGTTATGATGGAAATAGTTAGACTCGCGCTTTGGTTTAGCAATTTACCGACCTACCTCCGCTTGATTGACCATAACTCTCTCAATTTAACTCTTAAATCTTTGAAATTAGTTTCATTTCGAAGGAATCGAAGTGTAGTTTAAAACAAAAGAAACGGAGATGAAAAACTCCAAGTATTTTGAGAGTTATGATGGAAATAGTTAGACTCGCGCTTTGGTTTAGCAATTTACTGACCTACCTCCGATTGATTGACCATAACTCTCTCAATTTAACTCGTAATTCATTTAAATTAGTTTCATTTCGAAGGAATCGAAGTGTAGTTTAAAACGAAAGAAACGGAGATTAAAAAACTCCAAGTATTTTGAGAGTTATGATGGAAATAGTTAGACTCGCGCTTTAGTTTAGCAATTTACTGACCTCCCTCCGATTGATTGACCATAACTCACTCAATTTAACTCGTAATTCATTGAAATTAGTTTCATTTCGAAGGAATGGAAGTGTAGTTTAAAACGAAAGAAACGGAGATGAAAAACTCCAAGTATTTTGAGAGTTATGATGGAAATAGTTAGACTCGCGCTTTGGTTTAGCAATTTACTGACTTACCTCCGATTGATTGACCATAACTCTCTCAATTTAACTCTTAATTCATTGAAATTAGTTTCATTTCGAAGGAATCGAAGTGTAGTTTAAAACGAAAGAAACGGAGATGAAAAACTACAAGTATTTTGAGAGTTATGATGGAAATAGTTAGACTCGCGCTTTGGTTTAGCAATTTATTGACCTACCTCCGATTGATTGACCATAACTTTCTCAATTTAACTCTTAACTCATTGAAATTAGTTTCATTTCGAAGGAATCGAACTTTAGTTTAAAACGAAAGAAACGAAGATGAAAAACTCCAAGTATTTTGAGAGTTATGATGGAAATAATTAGACTCGCGCTTTAGTTTAGCAATTTACTGACCTACCTCCGATTGATTGAACATAACTCTCTCAATTTAACTCGTAATTCATTTAAATTAGTTTCATTTCGAAGGAATCGAAGTGTAGTTTAAAACGAAAGAAACGGAGATGAAAAACTCCAAGTATTTTGAGAGTTATGATAGAAATAGTTAGACTCGCGCTTTGGTTTAGCAATTTACTGACCTCCCTCCGATTGATTGACCATAAATCACTCAATTTAACTCGTAATTCATTGAAATTAGATTTATTTCGAAGGAATCGACGTGTAGTTTAAAACGAAAGAAACGGAGATGAAAAACTCCAAGTATTTTGAGAGTTATGATGGAAATAGTTAGACTCGCGCTTTGGTTTAGCAATTTACTGACGTACCTACGATTGATTGACCATAACTCTCTCAATTTAACTCTTAATTCATTGAAATTAGTTTCATTTCGAAGGAATCGAAGTGTAGTTTAAAACGAAAGAAACGGAGATGAAAAACTCCAAGTATTTTGAGAGTTATGATGGAAATAGTTAGACTCGTGCTTTGGTTTAGCAATTTACTGACCTACCTCCGATTGATTGACCATAACTCACTCAATTTTACTTGTAATTGATTGAAATTAGTTTCATTTCGAAGGACTCGAAATGTAGTTTATAACGAAAGAAACGGAGATGAAAAACTCCAAGTATTTTGAGAGTTATGATGGAAATAGTTAGACTCGGGCTTTGGTTTAGCAATTTACTGACCTACCTCCGATTGATTGACCATAAGTCACTCAATTTAACTCGTAATTCATTGAAATTAGTTTCATTTCGAAGGAATCGAAGTGTAGTTTAAAACGAAAGAAACGGAGATGAAAAACTCCAAGTATTTTGAGAGTTATGATGGAAATAGTTAGACTCGCGCTTTGGTTTAGCAATTTACTGACCTACCTCCGATTGATTGACCATAACTCTCTCAATTTAACTCTTAACTCATTGAAATTAGTTTCATTTCGAAGGAATCGAAGTGTAGTTTAAAACGAAAGAAACGGAGATGAAAAACTCCAAGTATTTTGAGAGTTATGATGGAAATAGTTAGACTCGCACTTTGGTTTAGCAATTTACTGACCTACCTCCGATTGATTGACCATAACTCTCTCAATTTAACTCTTAATTCATTGAAATTAGTTTCATTTCGAAGGAATCGAAGTGTAGTTTAAAACGAAAGAAACGGAGATGAAAAATTCAAAGTATTTTGAGAAGTATGATAGAAATAGTTAGAATCGCGCTTTGTTTAGCAATTTACTGACCTACCTTCGATTAATTGACCATAACTCTCTCAATTTAACTCTTAACTCATTGAAATTAGTTTCATTTCGAAGTAATCGAAGTGTAGTTTAAAACGAAACAAACGGAGATGAAAAACTCCAAGTATTTTGAGAGTTATGATGGAAATAGTTAGACTCGCGCTTTAGTTTAGCAATTTACTGACCTACCTCCGATTGATTGACCATAACTCTCTAAATTTAACTCGTAATTCATTTAAATTAGTTTCATTTCGAAGGAATCGAAGTGTAGTTTAAAACGAAAGAAACGGAGATGAAAAACTCCAAGTATTTTGAGAGTTATGATGGAAATAGTTAGACTCGCGCTTTGGTTTAGCAATTTACTGACCTCCCTCCGATTGATATATCATAAATCACTCAATTTAACTCGTAATTCATTGAAATTAGTTTCATTTCGAAAGAATCGAAGTGTAGTTTAAAACGAAAGAAACGGAGATGAAAAACTCCAAGTATTTTGAGAGTTATGATAGAAATAGTTAGACTCGCGCTTTGGTTTATCAATTTACTGACCTACCTCCGATTGATTGACCATAACTCTCTCAATTTAACTCTTAACTCATTGAAATTAGTTTCATTTCGAAGGAATCGAACTTTAGTTTAAAACGAAAGAAACGAAGATGAAAAACTCCAAGTATTTTGAGAGTTATGATGGAAATAGTTAGACTCGCGCTTTAGTTTAGCAATTTACTGACCTACCTCCGATTGATTGAACATAACTCTCTCAATTTAACTCGTAATTCATTTAAATTAGTTTCATTTCGAAGGAATCGAAGTGTAGTTTAAAACGAAAGAAACGGAGATGAAAAACTCCAAGTATTTTGAGAGTTATGATGGAAATAGTTAGACTCGCACTTTGGTTTAGCAATTTACTGACCTACCTCCGATTGATTGACCATAACTCTCTCAATTTAACTCGTAATTCATTGAAATTAGTTTCATTTCGAAGGAATCGAAGTGTAGTTTAAAACGAAAGAAACGGAGATGAAAAACTCCAACTATTTTGAGAGTTATGATGGAAATAGTTAGACTCGCGCTTTGGTTTAGCAATTTACTGACCTACATCCGATTGATTGACCATAACTCTCTCAATTTAACTCTTAAGTCATTGAAATTAGTTTCATTTCGAAGGAATCGAAGTGTAGTTTAAAACGAAAGAAACGGAGATGAAAAACTCCAAGTATTTTGAGAGTTATGATGGAAATAGTTAGACTCGCGCTTTGGTTTAGCAATTTACTGACCTACCTCCGATTGATTGACCATAACTCTCTCAATTTAACTCGTAATTCATTTAAATTAGTTTCATTTCGAAGGAATCGAAGTGTAGTTTAAAACGAAAGAAACGGAGATGAAATACTCCAAGTATTTTGAGAGTTATGATGGAAATAGTTAGACTCGCGCTTTGTTTTAGCAATTTACTGACCTACCTCCGATTGATTGACCATAACTCTCTCAATTTAACTCTTAATTCATTGAAATTAGTTTCATTTTGAAGGAATCGAAGTGTAGTTTAAAACGAAAGAAACGGAGATGAAAAACTCCAAGTATTTTGAGAGTTATGATGGAAATAGTTAGACTCGGGCTTTGGTTTAGCAATTTACTGACCTACCTCCGATTGATTGAACATAACTCACTCAATTTAACTCGTAATTCATTGAAATTAGTTTCATTTCGAAGGAATCGAAGTGTAGTTTAAAACGAAAGAAATGGAGATGAAAAACTCCAAGTATTTTGAGAGTTATGATGGAAATAGTTAGACTCGCGCTTTGGTTTAGCAATTTACTGACCTACCTCCGATTGATTGACCATAACTCTCTCAATTTAACTCTTAAGTCATTGAAATTAGTTTCATTTCGAAGGAATCGAAGTGTAGTTTAAAACGAAAGAAACGGAGATGAAAAACTCCAAGTATTTTGAGAGTTATGATGGAAATAGTTAGACTCGCGCTTTGGTTTAGCAATTTACTGACCTACCTCCGATTGATTGACCATAACTCTCTCAATTTAACTTGTAATTCATTTAAATTAGTTTGATTTCGAAGGAATCGAAGTGTAGTTTAAAACGAAAGAAACGGAGATGAAAAACTCCAAGTATTTTGAGAGTTATGATGGAAATAGTTAGACTCACGCTTTGGTTTAGCAATTTACTGACCTCCCTCCGATTGATTGACCATAACTCTCTCAATTTAACTCTTAATTCATTGAAATTAGTTTCATTTCGAAGGAATCGAAGTGTAGTTTAAAACGAAAGAAACGGAGATGAAAAACTCCAAGTATTTTGAGAGTTATGATGGAAATAGTTAGACTCGCGCTTTGGTTTAGCAATTTACAGACCTACCTCCGCTTGATTGACCATAACTCTCTCAATTTAACTCTTAACTCTTTGAAATTAGTTTCATTTCGAAGGAATCGAAGTGTAGTTTAAAACGAAAGAAACGGAGATGAAAAACTCCAAGTATTTTGAGAGTTATGATGGAAATAGTTAGACTCGCGCTTTGGTTTAGCAATTTACTGACCTACCTCCGATTGATTGACCATAACTCTCTCAATTTAAGTCGTAATTCATTTAAATTAGTTTCATTTCGAAGGAATCGAAGTGTATCTTAAAACGAAAGAAACGGAGATGAAAAACTACAAGTATTTTGAGAGTTATGATGGAAATAGTTAGACTCGCGCTTTGGTTTAGCAATTTACTGATCTACCTCCGATTGATTGACCATAACTCTCTCAATTTAACTCTTAACTCATTGAAATTAGTTTCATTTCGAAGGAATCGAAGTGTAGTTTAAAACGAAAGAAACGGAGATGAAAAACTCCAAGTATTTTGAGAGTTATGATGGAAATAGTTAGACTCGCGCTTTGGTTTAGCAATTTACTGACCTACCTCCGATTGATTGACCATAACTCACTCAATTTTACTTGTAATTGATTGAAATTAGTTTCATTTCGAAGGACTCGAAGTGTAGTTTAAAACGAAAGAAACGGAGATGAAAAACTCCAAGTATTTTGAGAGTTATGATGGAAATAGTTAGACTCGGGCTTTGGTTTAGCAATTTACTAACCTACCTCCGATTGATTGACCATAACTCTCTCAATTTAACTCTTAAGTCATTGAAATTAGTTTCATTTCGAAGGAATCGAAGTGTAGTTTAAAACGAAAGAAACGGAGATGAAAAACTCCAAGTATTTTGAGAGTTATGATGGAAATAGTTAGACTCGCGCTTTGGTTTAGCAATTTACTGACCTACCTCCGATTGATTGACCATAACTCTCTCAATTTAACTTGTAATTCATTTAAATTAGTTTGATTTCGAAGGAATCGAAGTGTAGTTTAAAACGAAAGAAACGGAGATGAAAAACTCCAAGTATTTTGAGAGTTATGATGGAAATAGTTAGACTCACGCTTTGGTTTAGCAATTTACTGACCTCCCTCCGATTGATTGACCATAACTCTCTCAATTTAACTCTTAATTCATTGAAATTAGTTTCATTTCGAAGGAATCGAAGTGTAGTTTAAAACGAAAGAAACGGAGATGAAAAACTCCAAGTATTTTGAGAGTTATGATGGAAATAGTTAGACTCGCGCTTTGGTTTAGCAATTTACAGACCTACCTCCGCTTGATTGACCATAACTCTCTCAATTTAACTCTTAACTCTTTGAAATTAGTTTCATTTCGAAGGAATCGAAGTGTAGTTTAAAACGAAAGAAACGGAGATGAAAAACTCCAAGTATTTTGAGAGTTATGATGGAAATAGTTAGACTCGCGCTTTGGTTTAGCAATTTACTGACCTACCTCCGATTGATTGACCATAACTCTCTCAATTTAAGTCGTAATTCATTTAAATTAGTTTCATTTCGAAGGAATCGAAGTGTAGTTTAAAACGAAAGAAACGGAGATGAAAAACTCCAAGTATTTTGAGAGTTATGATGGAAATAGTTAGACTCGCGCTTTGGTTTAGCAATTTACTGACCTCCCTCCGATTGATTGACCATAACTCACTCAATTTAACTCGTAATTCATTGTAATTAGTTTCATTTCTAAAGAATCGAAGTGTATCTTAAAACGAAAGAAACGGAGATGAAAAACTACAAGTATTTTGAGAGTTATGATGGAAATAGTTAGACTCGCGCTTTGGTTTAGCAATTTACTGATCTACCTCCGATTGATTGACCATAACTCTCTCAATTTAACTCTTAACTCATTGAAATTAGTTTCATTTCGAAGGAATCGAAGTGTAGTTTAAAACGAAAGAAACGGAGATGAAAAACTCCAAGTATTTTGAGAGTTATGATGGAAATAGTTAGACTCGCGCTTTGGTTTAGCAATTTACTGACCTACCTCCGATTGATTGACCATAACTCACTCAATTTTACTTGTAATTGATTGAAATTAGTTTCATTTCGAAGGACTCGAAGTGTAGTTTAAAACGAAAGAAACGGAGATGAAAAACTCCAAGTATTTTGAGAGTTATGATGGAAATAGTTAGACTCGGGCTTTGGTTTAGCAATTTACTAACCTACCTCCGATTGATTGACCATAACTCACTCAATTTAACTCGTAATTCATTGAAATTAGTTTCATTTCGAAGGAATCGAAGTGTAGTTTAAAACGAAAGAAACGGAGATGAAAAACTCCAACTATTTTGAGAGTTATGATGGAAATAGTTAGACTCGCGCTTTGGTTTAGCAATTTACTGACCTACATCCGATTGATTGACCATAACTCTCTCAATTTAACTCTTAAGTCATTGAAATTAGTTTCATTTCGAAGGAATCGAAGTGTAGTTTAAAACGAAAGAAACGGAGATGAAAAACTCCAAGTATTTTGAGAGTTATGATGGAAATAGTTAGACTCGCGCTTTGGTTTAGCAGTTTACTGACCTACCTCCGATTGATTGACCATAACTCTCTCAATTTAACTCGTAATTCATTTAAATTAGTTTCATTTCGAAGGAATCGAAGTGTAGTTTAAAACGAAAGAAACGGAGATGAAATACTCCAAGTATTTTGAGAGTTATGATGGAAATAGTTAGACTCGCGCTTTGTTTTAGCAATTTACTGACCTACCTCCGATTGATTGACCATAACTCTCTCAATTTAACTCTTAATTCATTGAAATTAGTTTCATTTCGAAGGAATCGAAGTGTAGTTTAAAACGAAAGAAACGGAGATGAAAAACTCCAAGTATTTTGAGAGTTATGATGGAAATAGTTAGACTCGGGCTTTGGTTTAGCAATTTACTGACCTACCTCCGATTGATTGAACATAACTCACTCAATTTAACTCGTAATTCATTGAAATTAGTTTCATTTCGAAGGAATCGAAGTGTAGTTTAAAATGAAAGAAATGGAGATGAAAAACTCCAAGTATTTTGAGAGTTATGATGGAAATAGTTAGACTCGCGCTTTGGTTTAGGAATTTACTGACCTACCTCCGATTGATTGACCATAACTCTCTCAATTTAACTCTTAAGTCATTGAAATTAGTTTCATTTCGAAGGAATCGAAGTGTAGTTTAAAACGAAAGAAACGGAGATGAAAAACTCCAAGTATTTTGAGAGTTATGATGGAAATAGTTAGACTCGCGCTTTGGTTTAGCAATTTACTCACCTACCTCCGATTGATTGACCATAACTCTCTCAATTTAACTCGTAATTCATTTAAATTAGTTTGATTTCGAAGGAATCGAAGTGTAGTTTAAAACGAAAGAAACGGAGATGAAAAACTCCAAGTATTTTCAGAGTTATGATGGAAATAGTTAGACTCACGCTTTGGTTTAGCAATTTACTGACCTCCCTCCGATTGATTGACCATAACTCACTCAATTTAACTCGTAATTCATTGAAATTAGTTTCATTTCGAAGGAATCGAAGTGTAGTTTAAAACGAAAGAAACGGAGATGAAAAACTCCAAGTATTTTGAGAGTTATGATGGAAATAGTTAGACTCGCGCTTTGGTTTAGCAATTTACAGACCTTCCTCCGCTTGATTGACCATAACTCTCTCAATTTAACTCTTAACTCTTTGAAATTAGTTTCATTTCGAAGGAATCGAAGTGTAGTTTAAAACGAGAGAAACGGAGATGAAAAACTCCAAGTATTTTGAGAGTTATGATGGAAATAGTTAGACTCGCGCTTTGGTTTAGCAATTTACTGACCTACCTCCGATTGATTGACCATAACTCTCTCAATTTAAGTCGTAATTCATTTAAATTAGTTTCATTTCGAAGGAATCGAAGTGTAGTTTAAAACGAAAGAAACGGAGATGAAAAACTCCAAGTATTTTGAGAGTTATGATGGAAATAGTTAGACTCGCGCTTTGGTTTAGCAATTTACTGACCTCCCTCCGATTGATTGACCATAACTCACTCAATTTAACTCGTAATTCATTGTAATTAGTTTCATTTCTAAAGAATCGAAGTGTATCTTAAAACGAAAGAAACGGAGATGAAAAACTACAAGTATTTTGAGAGTTATGATGAAAATAGTTAGACTCGCGCTTTGGTTTAGCAATTTACTGATCTACCTCCGATTGATTGACCATAACTCTCTCAATTTAACTCTTAACTCATTGAAATTAGTTTCATTTCGAAGGAATCGAAGTGTAGTTTAAAACGAAAGAAACGGAGATGAAAAACTCCAAGTATTTTGAGAGTTATGATGGAAATAGTTAGACTCGCGCTTTGGTTTAGCAATTTACTGACCTACCTCCAATTGATTGACCATAACTCACTCAATTTTACTTGTAATTGATTGAAATTAGTTTCATTTCGAAGGACTCGAAGTGTAGTTTAAAACGAAAGAAACGGAGATGAAAAACTCCAAGTATTTTGAGAGTTATGATGGAAATAGTTAGACTCGCGCTTTAGTTTAGCAATTTACTGACCTACCTCCGATTGATTGACCATAACTCCCTAAATTTAACTCGTAATTCATTTAAATTAGTTTCATTTCGAAGGAATCGAAGTGTAGTTTAAAACGAAAGAAACGGAGATGAAAAACTCCAAGTATTTTGAGAGTTATGATGGAAATAGTTAGACTCGCGCTTTGGTTTAGCAATTTACTGACCTCCCTCCGATTGATATATCATAAATCACTCAATTTAACTCGTAATTCATTGAAATTAGTTTCATTTCGAAAGAATCGAAGTGTAGTTTAAAACGAAAGAAACGGAGATGAAAAACTCCAAGTATTTTGAGAGTTATGATAGAAATAGTTAGACTCGCGCTTTGGTTTATCAATTTACTGACCTACCTCCGATTGATTGACCATAACTCTCTCAATTTAACTCTTAACTCATTGAAATTAGTTTCATTTCGAAGGAATCGAACTTTAGTTTAAAACGAAAGAAACGAAGATGAAAAACTCCAAGTATTTTGAGAGTTATGATGGAAATAGTTAGACTCGCGCTTTAGTTTAGCAATTTACTGACTTACCTCCGATTGATTGAACATAACTCTCTCAATTTAACTCGTAATTCATTTAAATTAGTTTCATTTCGAAGGAATCGAAGTGTAGTTTAAAACGAAAGAAACGGAGATGAAAAACTCCAAGTATTTTGAGAGTTATGATGGAAATAGTTAGACTCGCGCTTTGGTTTAGCAATTTACTGACCTCCCTCCGATTGATTGACCATAAATCACTCAATTTAACTCGTAATTCATTGAAATTAGTTTTATTTCGAAGGAATCAACGTGTAGTTTAAAACGAAAGAAACGGAGATGAAAAACTCCAAGTATTTTGAGAGTTATGATGGAAATAGTTAGACTCGTGCTTTGGTTTAGCAATTTACTGACCTACCTCCGATTGATTGACCATAACTCACTCAATTTTACTTGTAATTGATTGAAATTAGTTTCATTTCGAAGGACTCGAAGTGTAGTTTAAAATGAAAGAAACGGAGATGAAAAACTCCAAGTATTTTGAGAGTTATGATGGAAATAGTTAGACTCGGGCTTTGGTTTAGCAATTTACTGACTTACCTCCGATTGATTGACCATAACTCACTCAATTTAACTCGTAATTCATTGAAATTAGTTTCATTTCGAAGGAATCGAAGTGTAGTTTAAAACGAAAGAAACGGAGATGAAAAACTCCAACTATTTTGAGAGTTATGATGGAAATAGTTAGACTCGCGCTTTGGTTTAGCAATTTACTGACCTACATCCGATTGATTGACCATAACTCTCTCAATTTAACTCTTAAGTCATTGAAATTAGTTTCATTTCGAAGGAATCGAAGTGTAGTTTAAAACGAAAGAAACGGAGATGAAAAACTCCAAGTATTTTGAGAGTTATGATGGAAATAGTTAGACTCGCGCTTTGGTTTAGCAATTTACTGACCTACCTCCGATTGATTGACCATAACTCTCTCAATTTAACTCGTAATTCATTTAAATTAGTTTCATTTCGAAGGAATCGAAGTGTAGTTTAAAACGAAAGAAACGGAGATGAAATACTCCAAGTATTTTGAGAGTTATGATGGAAATAGTTAGACTCGCGCTTTGTTTTAGCAATTTACTGACCTACCTCCGATTGATTGACCATAACTCTCTCAATTTAACTCTTAATTCATTGAAATTAGTTTCATTTCGAAGGAATCGAAGTGTAGTTTAAAACGAAAGAAACGGAGATGAAAAACTCCAAGTATTTTGAGAGTTATGATGGAAATAGTTAGACTCGGGCTTTGGTTTAGCAATTTACTGACCTACCTCCGATTGATTGAACATAACTCACTCAATTTAACTCGTAATTCATTGAAATTAGTTTCATTTCGAAGGAATCGAAGTGTAGTTTAAAACGAAAGAAATGGAGATGAAAAACTCCAAGTATTTTGAGAGTTATGATGGAAATAGTTAGACTCGCGCTTTGGTTTAGCAATTTACTGACCTACCTCCGATTGATTGACCATAACTCTCTCAATTTAACTCTTAAGTCATTGAAATTAGTTTCATTTCGAAGGAATCGAAGTGTAGTTTAAAACGAAAGAAACGGAGATGAAAAACTCCAAGTATTTTGAGAGTTATGATGGAAATAGTTAGACTCGCGCTTTGGTTTAGCAATTTACTGACCTACCTCCGATTGATTGACCATAACTCTCTCAATTTAACTTGTAATTCATTTAAATTAGTTTGATTTCGAAGGAATCGAAGTGTAGTTTAAAACGAAAGAAACGGAGATGAAAAACTCCAAGTATTTTGAGAGTTATGATGGAAATAGTTAGACTCACGCTTTGGTTTAGCAATTTACTGACCTCCCTCCGATTGATTGACCATAACTCTCTCAATTTAACTCTTAATTCATTGAAATTAGTTTCATTTCGAAGGAATCGAAGTGTAGTTTAAAACGAAAGAAACGGAGATGAAAAACTCCAAGTATTTTGAGAGTTATGATGGAAATAGTTAGACTCGCGCTTTGGTTTAGCAATTTACAGACCTACCTCCGCTTGATTGACCATAACTCTCTCAATTTAACTCTTAACTCTTTGAAATTAGTTTCATTTCGAAGGAATCGAAGTGTAGTTTAAAACGAAAGAAACGGAGATGAAAAACTCCAAGTATTTTGAGAGTTATGATGGAAATAGTTAGACTCGCGCTTTGGTTTAGCAATTTACTGACCTACCTCCGATTGATTGACCATAACTCTCTCAATTTAAGTCGTAATTCATTTAAATTAGTTTCATTTCGAAGGAATCGAAGTGTAGTTTAAAACGAAAGAAACGGAGATGAAAAACTCCAAGTATTTTGAGAGTTATGATGGAAATAGTTAGACTCGCGCTTTGGTTTAGCAATTTACTGACCTCCCTCCGATTGATTGACCATAACTCACTCAATTTAACTCGTAATTCATTGTAATTAGTTTCATTTCTAAAGAATCGAAGTGTATCTTAAAACGAAAGAAACGGAGATGAAAAACTACAAGTATTTTGAGAGTTATGATGGAAATAGTTAGACTCGCGCTTTGGTTTAGCAATTTACTGATCTACCTCCGATTGATTGACCATAACTCTCTCAATTTAACTCTTAACTCATTGAAATTAGTTTCATTTCGAAGGAATCGAAGTGTAGTTTAAAACGAAAGAAACGGAGATGAAAAACTCCAAGTATTTTGAGAGTTATGATGGAAATAGTTAGACTCGCGCTTTGGTTTAGCAATTTACTGACCTACCTCCGATTGATTGACCATAACTCACTCAATTTTACTTGTAATTGATTGAAATTAGTTTCATTTCGAAGGACTCGAAGTGTAGTTTAAAACGAAAGAAACGGAGATGAAAAACTCCAAGTATTTTGAGAGTTATGATGGAAATAGTTAGACTCGGGCTTTGGTTTAGCAATTTACTAACCTACCTCCGATTGATTGACCATAACTCTCTCAATTTAACTCTTAAGTCATTGAAATTAGTTTCATTTCGAAGGAATCGAAGTGTAGTTTAAAACGAAAGAAACGGAGATGAAAAACTCCAAGTATTTTGAGAGTTATGATGGAAATAGTTAGACTCGCGCTTTGGTTTAGCAATTTACTGACCTACCTCCGATTGATTGACCATAACTCTCTCAATTTAACTTGTAATTCATTTAAATTAGTTTGATTTCGAAGGAATCGAAGTGTAGTTTAAAACGAAAGAAACGGAGATGAAAAACTCCAAGTATTTTGAGAGTTATGATGGAAATAGTTAGACTCACGCTTTGGTTTAGCAATTTACTGACCTCCCTCCGATTGATTGACCATAACTCTCTCAATTTAACTCTTAATTCATTGAAATTAGTTTCATTTCGAAGGAATCGAAGTGTAGTTTAAAACGAAAGAAACGGAGATGAAAAACTCCAAGTATTTTGAGAGTTATGATGGAAATAGTTAGACTCGCGCTTTGGTTTAGCAATTTACAGACCTACCTCCGCTTGATTGACCATAACTCTCTCAATTTAACTCTTAACTCTTTGAAATTAGTTTCATTTCGAAGGAATCGAAGTGTAGTTTAAAACGAAAGAAACGGAGATGAAAAACTCCAAGTATTTTGAGAGTTATGATGGAAATAGTTAGACTCGCGCTTTGGTTTAGCAATTTACTGACCTACCTCCGATTGATTGACCATAACTCTCTCAATTTAAGTCGTAATTCATTTAAATTAGTTTCATTTCGAAGGAATCGAAGTGTAGTTTAAAACGAAAGAAACGGAGATGAAAAACTCCAAGTATTTTGAGAGTTATGATGGAAATAGTTAGACTCGCGCTTTGGTTTAGCAATTTACTGACCTCCCTCCGATTGATTGACCATAACTCACTCAATTTAACTCGTAATTCATTGTAATTAGTTTCATTTCTAAAGAATCGAAGTGTATCTTAAAACGAAAGAAACGGAGATGAAAAACTACAAGTATTTTGAGAGTTATGATGGAAATAGTTAGACTCGCGCTTTGGTTTAGCAATTTACTGATCTACCTCCGATTGATTGACCATAACTCTCTCAATTTAACTCTTAACTCATTGAAATTAGTTTCATTTCGAAGGAATCGAAGTGTAGTTTAAAACGAAAGAAACGGAGATGAAAAACTCCAAGTATTTTGAGAGTTATGATGGAAATAGTTAGACTCGCGCTTTGGTTTAGCAATTTACTGACCTACCTCCGATTGATTGACCATAACTCACTCAATTTTACTTGTAATTGATTGAAATTAGTTTCATTTCGAAGGACTCGAAGTGTAGTTTAAAACGAAAGAAACGGAGATGAAAAACTCCAAGTATTTTGAGAGTTATGATGGAAATAGTTAGACTCGGGCTTTGGTTTAGCAATTTACTAACCTACCTCCGATTGATTGACCATAACTCACTCAATTTAACTCGTAATTCATTGAAATTAGTTTCATTTCGAAGGAATCGAAGTGTAGTTTAAAACGAAAGAAACGGAGATGAAAAACTCCAACTATTTTGAGAGTTATGATGGAAATAGTTAGACTCGCGCTTTGGTTTAGCAATTTACTGACCTACATCCGATTGATTGACCATAACTCTCTCAATTTAACTCTTAAGTCATTGAAATTAGTTTCATTTCGAAGGAATCGAAGTGTAGTTTAAAACGAAAGAAACGGAGATGAAAAACTCCAAGTATTTTGAGAGTTATGATGGAAATAGTTAGACTCGCGCTTTGGTTTAGCAATTTACTGACCTACCTCCGATTGATTGACCATAACTCTCTCAATTTAACTCGTAATTCATTTAAATTAGTTTCATTTCGAAGGAATCGAAGTGTAGTTTAAAACGAAAGAAACGGAGATGAAATACTCCAAGTATTTTGAGAGTTATGATGGAAATAGTTAGACTCGCGCTTTGTTTTAGCAATTTACTGACCTACCTCCGATTGATTGACCATAACTCTCTCAATTTAACTCTTAATTCATTGAAATTAGTTTCATTTCGAAGGAATCGAAGTGTAGTTTAAAACGAAAGAAACGGAGATGAAAAACTCCAAGTATTTTGAGAGTTATGATGGAAATAGTTAGACTCGGGCTTTGGTTTAGCAATTTACTGACCTACCTCCGATTGATTGAACATAACTCACTCAATTTAACTCGTAATTCATTGAAATTAGTTTCATTTCGAAGGAATCGAAGTGTAGTTTAAAATGAAAGAAATGGAGATGAAAAACTCCAAGTATTTTGAGAGTTATGATGGAAATAGTTAGACTCGCGCTTTGGTTTAGGAATTTACTGACCTACCTCCGATTGATTGACCATAACTCTCTCAATTTAACTCTTAAGTCATTGAAATTAGTTTCATTTCGAAGGAATCGAAGTGTAGTTTAAAACGAAAGAAACGGAGATGAAAAACTCCAAGTATTTTGAGAGTTATGATGGAAATAGTTAGACTCGCGCTTTGGTTTAGCAATTTACTGACCTACCTCCGATTGATTGACCATAACTCTCTCAATTTAACTCGTAATTCATTTAAATTAGTTTGATTTCGAAGGAATCGAAGTGTAGTTTAAAACGAAAGAAACGGAGATGAAAAACTCCAAGTATTTTGAGAGTTATGATGGAAATAGTTAGACTCACGCTTTGGTTTAGCAATTTACTGACCTCCCTCCGATTGATTGACCATAACTCACTCAATTTAACTCGTAATTCATTGAAATTAGTTTCATTTCGAAGGAATCGAAGTGTAGTTTAAAACGAAAGAAACGGAGATGAAAAACTCCAAGTATTTTGAGAGTTATGATGGAAATAGTTAGACTCGCGCTTTGGTTTAGCAATTTACAGACCTTCCTCCGCTTGATTGACCATAACTCTCTCAATTTAACTCTTAACTCTTTGAAATTAGTTTCATTTCGAAGGAATCGAAGTGTAGTTTAAAACGAGAGAAACGGAGATGAAAAACTCCAAGTATTTTGAGAGTTATGATGGAAATAGTTAGACTCGCGCTTTGGTTTAGCAATTTACTGACCTACCTCCGATTGATTGACCATAACTCTCTCAATTTAAGTCGTAATTCATTTAAATTAGTTTCATTTCGAAGGAATCGAAGTGTAGTTTAAAACGAAAGAAACGGAGATGAAAAACTCCAAGTATTTTGAGAGTTATGATGGAAATAGTTAGACTCGCGCTTTGGTTTAGCAATTTACTGACCTCCCTCCGATTGATTGACCATAACTCACTCAATTTAACTCGTAATTCATTGTAATTAGTTTCATTTCTAAAGAATCGAAGTGTATCTTAAAACGAAAGAAACGGAGATGAAAAACTACAAGTATTTTGAGAGTTATGATGGAAATAGTTAGACTCGCGCTTTGGTTTAGCAATTTACTGATCTACCTCCGATTGATTGACCATAACTCTCTCAATTTAACTCTTAACTCATTTAAATTAGTTTCATTTCGAAGGAATCGAAGTGTAGTTTAAAACGAAAGAAACGGAGATGAAAAACTCCAAGTATTTTGAGAGTTATGATGGAAATAGTTAGACTCGCGCTTTGGTTTAGCAATTTACTGACCTACCTCCGATTGATTGACCATAACTCACTCAATTTTACTTGTAATTGATTGAAATTAGTTTCATTTCGAAGGACTCGAAGTGTAGTTTAAAACGAAAGAAACGGAGATGAAAAACTCCAAGTATTTTGAGAGTTATGATGGAAATAGTTAGACTCGGGCTTTGGTTTAGCAATTTACTAACCTACCTCCGATTGATTGACCATAACTCACTCAATTTAACTCGTAATTCATTGAAATTAGTTTCATTTCGAAGGAATCAAAGTGTAGTTTAAAACGAAAGAAACGGAGATGAAAAACTCCAACTATTTTGAGAGTTATGATGGAAATAGTTAGACTCGCGCTTTGGTTTAGCAATTTACTGACCTACATCCGATTGATTGACCATAACTCTCTCAATTTAACTCTTAAGTCATTGAAATTAGTTTCATTTCGAAGGAATCGAAGTGTAGTTTAAAACGAAAGAAACGGAGATGAAAAACTCTAAGTATTTTGAGAGTTATGATGGAAATAGTTAGACTCGCGCTTTGGTTTAGCAATTTACTGACCTACCTCCGATTGATTGACCATAACTCTCTCAATTTAACTCGTAATTCATTTAAATTAGTTTCATTTCGAAGGAATCGAAGTGTAGTTTAAAACGAAAGAAACGGAGATGAAATACTCCAAGTATTTTGAGAGTTATGATGGAAATAGTTAGACTCGCGCTTTGTTTTAGCAATTTACTGACCTACCTCCGATTGATTGACCATAACTCTCTCAATTTAACTCTTAATTCATTGAAATTAGTTTCATTTCGAAGGAATCGAAGTGTAGTTTAAAACGAAAGAAACGGAGATGAAAAACTCCAAGTATTTTGAGAGTTATGATGGAAATAGTTAGACTCGGGCTTTGGTTTAGCAATTTACTGACCTACCTCCGATTGATTGAACATAACTCACTCAATTTAACTCGTAATTCATTGAAATTAGTTTCATTTCGAAGGAATCGAAGTGTAGTTTAAAATGAAAGAAATGGAGATGAAAAACTCCAAGTATTTTGAGAGTTATGATGGAAATAGTTAGACTCGCGCTTTGGTTTAGGAATTTACTGACCTACCTCCGATTGATTGACCATAACTCTCTCAATTTAACTCTTAAGTCATTGAAATTAGTTTCATTTCGAAGGAATCGAAGTGTAGTTTAAAACGAAAGAAACGGAGATGAAAAACTCCAAGTATTTTGAGAGTTATGATGGAAATAGTTAGACTCGCGCTTTGGTTTAGCAATTTACTGACCTACCTCCGATTGATTGACCATAACTCTCTCAATTTAACTCGTAATTCATTTAAATTAGTTTGATTTCGAAGGAATCGAAGTGTAGTTTAAAACGAAAGAAACGGAGATGAAAAACTCCAAGTATTTTGAGAGTTATGATGGAAATAGTTAGACTCACGCTTTGGTTTAGCAATTTACTGACCTCCCTCCGATTGATTGACCATAACTCACTCAATTTAACTCGTAAATCATTGAAATTAGTTTCATTTCGAAGGAATCGAAGTGTAGTTTAAAACGAAAGAAACGGAGATGAAAAACTCCAAGTATTTTGAGAGTTATGATGGAAATAGTTAGACTCGCGCTTTGGTTTAGCAATTTACAGACCTTCCTCCGCTTGATTGACCATAACTCTCTCAATTTAACTCTTAACTCTTTGAAATTAGTTTCATTTCGAAGGAATCGAAGTGTAGTTTAAAACGAGAGAAACGGAGATGAAAAACTCCAAGTATTTTGAGAGTTATGATGGAAATAGTTAGACTCGCGCTTTGGTTTAGCAATTTACTGACCTACCTCCGATTGATTGACCATAACTCTCTCAATTTAAGTCGTAATTCATTTAAATTAGTTTCATTTCGAAGGAATCGAAGTTTAGTTTAAAACGAAAGAAACGGAGATGAAAAACTCCAAGTATTTTGAGAGTTATGATGGAAATAGTTAGACTCGCGCTTTGGTTTAGCAATTTACTGACCTCCCTCCGATTGATTGACCATAACTCACTCAATTTAACTCGTAATTCATTGTAATTAGTTTCATTTCTAAAGAATCGAAGTGTATCTTAAAACGAAAGAAACGGAGATGAAAAACTACAAGTATTTTGAGAGTTATGATGGAAATAGTTAGACTCGCGCTTTGGTTTAGCAATTTACTGATCTACCTCCGATTGATTGACCATAACTCTCTCAATTTAACTCTTAACTCATTGAAATTAGTTTCATTTCGAAGGAATCGAAGTGTAGTTTAAAACGAAAGAAACGGAGATGAAAAACTCCAAGTATTTTGAGAGTTATGATGGAAATAGTTAGACTCGCGCTTTGGTTTAGCAATTTACTGACCTACCTCCGATTGATTGACCATAACTCACTCAATTTTACTTGTAATTGATTGAAATTAGTTTCATTTCGAAGGACTCGAAGTGTAGTTTAAAACGAAAGAAACAGAGATGAAAAACTCCAAGTATTTTGAGAGTTATGATGGAAATAGTTAGACTCGGGCTTTGGTTTAGCAATTTACTAACCTACCTCCGATTGATTGACCATAACTCACTCAATTTAACTCGTAATTTATTGAAATTAGTTTCATTTCGAAGGAATCAAAGTGTAGTTTAAAACGAAAGAAACGGAGATGAAAAACTCCAACTATTTTGAGAGTTATGATGGAAATAGTTAGACTCGCGCTTTGGTTTAGCAATTTACTGACCTACATCCGATTGATTGACCATAACTCTCTCAATTTAACTCTTAAGTCATTGAAATTAGTTTCATTTCGAAGGAATCGAAGTGTAGTTTAAAACGAAAGAAACGGAGATGAAAAACTCCAAGTATTTTGAGAGTTATGATGGAAATAGTTAGACTCGCGCTTTGGTTTAGCAATTTACTGACCTACCTCCGATTGATTGACCATAACTCTCTCAATTTAACTCGTAATTCATTTAAATTAGTTTCATTTCGAAGGAATCGAAGTGTAGTTTAAAACGAAAGAAACGGAGATGAAATACTCCAAGTATTTTGAGAGTTATGATGGAAATAGTTAGACTCGCGCTTTGTTTTAGCAATTTACTGACCTACCTTCGATTGATTGACCATAACTCTCTCAATTTAACTCTTAATTCATTGAAATTAGTTTCATTTCGAAGGAATCGAAGTGTAGTTTAAAACGAAAGAAACGGAGATGAAAAACTCCAAGTATTTTGAGAGTTATGATGGAAATAGTTAGACTCGGGCTTTGGTTTAGCAATTTACTGACCTACCTCCGATTGATTGAACATAACTCACTCAATTTAACTCGTAATTCATTGAAATTAGTTTCATTTCGAAGGAATCGAAGTGTAGTTTAAAATGAAAGAAATGGAGATGAAAAACTCCAAGTATTTTGAGAGTTATGATGGAAATAGTTAGACTCGCGCTTTGGTTTAGCAATTTACTGACCTACCTCCGATTGATTGACCATAACTCTCTCAATTTAACTCTTAAGTCATTGAAATTAGTTTCATTTCGAAGGAATCGAAGTGTAGTTTAAAACGAAAGAAACGGAGATGAAAAACTACAAGTATTTTGAGAGTTATGATGGAAATAGTTAGACTCGCGCTTTGGTTTAGCAATTTAATGACCTACCTCCGATTGATTGACCATAACTCTCTCAATTTAACTCGTAATTCATTTAAATTAGTTTGATTTCGAAGGAATCGAAGTGTAGTTTAAAACGAAAGAAACGGAGATGAAAAACTCCAAGTATTTTGAGAGTTATGATGGAAATAGTTAGACTCACGCTTTGGTTTAGCAATTTACTGACCTCCCTCCGATTGATTGAGCATAACTCACTCAATTTAACTCGTAATTCATTGAAATTAGTTTCATTTCGAAGGAATCGAAGTGTAGTTTAAAACGAAAGAAACGGAGATGAAAAACTCCAAGTATTTTGAGAGTTATGATGGAAATAGTTAGACTCGCGCTTTGGTTTAGCAATTTACAGACCTTCCTCCGCTTGATTGACCATAACTCTCTCAATTTAACTCTTAACTCTTTGAAATTAGTTTCATTTCGAAGGAATCGAAGTGTAGTTTAAAACGAGAGACACGGAGATGAAAAACTCCAAGTATTTTGAGAGTTATGATGGAAATAGTTAGACTCGCGCTTTGGTTTAGCAATTTACTGACCTACCTCCGATTGATTGACCATAACTCTCTCAATTTAAGTCGTAATTCATTTAAATTAGTTTCATTTCGAAGGAATCGAAGTGTAGTTTAAAACGAAAGAAATGGAGATGAAAAACTCCAAGTATTTTGAGAGTTATGATGGAAATAGTTAGACTCGCGCTTTGGTTTAGCAATTTACTGACCTCCCTCCGATTGATTGACCATAACTCACTCAATTTAACTCGTAATTCATTGTAATTAATTTCATTTCTAAGGAATCGAAGTGTATCTTAAAACGAAAGAAACGGAGATGAAAAACTACAAGTATTTTGAGAGTTATGATGGAAATAGTTAGACTCGCGCTTTGGTTTAGCAATTTACTGATCTACCTCCGATTGATTGACCATAACTCTCTCAATTTAACTCTTAACTCATTGAAATTAGTTTCATTTCGAAGGAATCGAAGTGTAGTTTAAAACGAAAGAAACGGAGATGAAAAACTCCAAGTATTTTGAGAGTTATGATGGAAATAGTTAGACTCGCGCTTTAGTTTAGCAATTTACTGACCTACCTCCGATTGATTGAACATAACTCTCTCAATTTAACTCGTAATTCATTTAAATTAGTTTCATTTCGAAGGAATCGAAGTGTAGTTTAAAACGAAAGAAACGGAGATGAAAAACTCCAAGTATTTTGAGAGTTATGATGGAAATAGTTAGACTCGCGCTTTGGTTTAGCAATTTACTAACCTCCCTCCAATTAATTGACCATAAATCACTAAATTTAACTCGTAATTCATTGAAATTAGTTTCATTTCGAAGGAATCGAAGTTTAGTTTAAAACGAAAGAAACGGAGATGAAAAACTCCAAGTATTTTGAGAGTTATGATGGAAATAGTTAGACTCGCGCTTTAGTTTAGCAATTTACTGACCTACCTCCGATTGATTGAACATAACTCTCTCAATTTAACTCGTAATTCATTTAAATTAGTTTCATTTCGAAGGAATCGAAGTGTAGTTTAAAACGAAAGAAACGGAGATGAAAAACTCCAAGTATTTTGAAAGTTATGATGGAAATAGTTAGACTCGCGCTTTGGTTTAGCAATTTACTGACCTCCCTCCGATTAATTGACCATAAATCACTAAATTTAACTCGTAATTCATTGAAATTAGTTTCATTTCGAAGGAATCGAAGTGTAGTTTAAAACGAAAGAAAACGGAATTGAAAAACTCCAAGTATTTTGAGAGTTATGATGGAAATAGTTAGACTCGCGCTTTGGTTTAGCAATTTACTGACGTACCTACGATTGATTGACCATAACTCTCTCAATTTAACTCTTAATTCATTGAAATTAGTTTCATTTTGAAGGAATCGAAGTGTAGTTTAATATGAAAGAAACGGAGATGAAAAACTCCAAGTATTTTGAGAGTTATGATGGAAATAGTTAGACTCGCGCTTTGGTTTAGCAATTTACTGACCTACGTCCGATTGATTGACCATAACTCACTCAATTTTACTTGTAATTGATTGAAATTAGTTTCATTTCGAAGGAATCGAAGTGTAGTTTTAAACGAAAGAAACGGAGATGAAAAACTCCAAGTATTTTGAGAGTTATGATGGAAATAGTTAGACTCGGGCTTTGGTTTAGCAATTTACTGACCTACCTCCGATTGATTGAACATAACTCACTCAATTTAACTCGTAATTCATTGAAATTAGTTTCATTTCGAAGGAATCGAAGTGTAGTTTAAAACGAAAGAAATGGAGATGAAAAACTCCAAGTATTTTGAGAGTTATGATGGAAATAGTTAGACTCGCGCTTTGGTTTAGCAATTTATTGACCTACCTCCGATTGATTAACCATAACTCTCTCAATTTAACTCTTAAGTCATTGAAATTAGTTTCATTTCGAAGGAATCGAAGTGTAGTTTAAAACGAAAGAAACGGAGATGAAAAACTCCAAGTATTTTGAGAGTTATGATGGAAATAGTTAGACTCACGCTTTGGTTTAGCAATTTACTGACCTCCCTCCGATTGATTGACCATAACTCACTCAATTTAACTCGTAATTCATTGAAATTAGTTTCATTTCGAAGGAATCGAAGTGTAGTTTAAAACGAAAGAAACGGAGATGAAAAACTCCAAGTATTTTGAGAGTTATGATGGAAATAGTTAGACTCGCGCTTTGGTTTAGCAATTTACTGACCTACCTCCGCTTGATTGACCATAACTCTCTCAATTTAACTCTTAACTCTTTGAAATTAGTTTCATTTCGAAGGAATCGAAGTGTAGTTTAAAACAAAAGAAACGGCGATGAAAAACTCCAAGTATTTTGAGAGTTATGATGGAAATAGTTAGACTCGCGCTTTGGTTTAGCAATTTACTGACCTACCTCCGATTGATTGACCATAACTCTCTCAATTTAACTCGTAATTCATTTAAATTAGTTTCATTTCGAAGGAATCGAAGTGTAGTTTAAAACGAAAGAAACGGAGATGAAAAACTCCAAGTATTTTGAGAGTTATGATGGAAATAGTTAGACTCGCGCTTTAGTTTAGCAATTTACTGACCTCCCTCCGATTGATTGGCCATAACTCACTCAATTTAACTCGTAATTCATTGAAATTAGTTTCATTTCGAAGGAATCGAAGTGTAGTTTAAAACGAAAGAAATGGAGATGAAAAACTCCAAGTATTTTGAGAGTTATGATGGAAATAGTTAGACTCGCGCTTTGGTTTAGCAATTTACTGACCTACCTCCGATTGATTGACCATAACTCTCTCAATTTAACTCTTAAGTCATTGAAATTAGTTTCATTTCGAAGGAATCGAAGTGTAGTTTAAAACGAAAGAAACGGAGATGAAAAACTACAAGTATTTTGAGAGTTATGATGGAAATAGTTAGACTCGCGCTTTGGTTTAGCAATTTATTGACCTACCTCCGATTGATTGACCATAACTTTCTCAATTTAACTCTTAACTCATTGAAATTAGTTTCATTTCGAAGGAATCGAAGTATAGTTTAAAACGAAAGAAACGGAGATGAAAAACTCCAAGTATTTTGAGAGTTATGATGGAAATAGTTAGACTCGCGCTTTGGTTTAACAATTTACTGACCTCCCTCCGATTGATTGACCATAAATCACTCAATTTAACTCGTAATTCATTGAAATTAGTTTCATTTCGAAGAAATCAAAGTGTAGTTTAAAACAAAAGAAACGGATATGAAAAACTCCAAGTATTTTGAGAGTTATGATGGAAATAGTTAGACTCGCGCTTTGGTTTAGCAATTTACTGATCTACCTCCGATTGATTGACCATAACTCTCTCAATTTAACTCTTAACTCATTGAAATTAGTTTCATTTCGAAGGAATCGAAGTGTAGTTTAAAACGAAAGAAACGGAGATGAAAAACTCCAAGTATTTTGAGAGTTATGATGGAAATAGTTAGACTCGCGCTTTGGTTTAGCAATTTACTGACCTACCTCCGATTGATTGACCATAACTCACTCAATTTTACTTGTAATTGATTGAAATTAGTTTCATTTCGAAGGACTCGAAGTGTAGTTTAAAACGAAAGAAACGGAGATGAAAAACTCCAAGTATTTTGAGAGTTATGATGGAAATAGTTAGACTCGGGCTTTGGTTTAGCAATTTACTAACCTACCTCCGATTGATTGACCATAACTCTCTCAATTTAACTCTTAAGTCATTGAAATTAGTTTCATTTCGAAGGAATCGAAGTGTAGTTTAAAACGAAAGAAACGGAGATGAAAAACTCCAAGTATTTTGAGAGTTATGATGGAAATAGTTAGACTCGCGCTTTGGTTTAGCAATTTACTGACCTACCTCCGATTGATTGACCATAACTCTCTCAATTTAACTTGTAATTCATTTAAATTAGTTTGATTTCGAAGGAATCGAAGTGTAGTTTAAAACGAAAGAAACGGAGATGAAAAACTCCAAGTATTTTGAGAGTTATGATGGAAATAGTTAGACTCACGCTTTGGTTTAGCAATTTACTGACCTCCCTCCGATTGATTGACCATAACTCTCTCAATTTAACTCTTAATTCATTGAAATTAGTTTCATTTCGAAGGAATCGAAGTGTAGTTTAAAACGAAAGAAACGGAGATGAAAAACTCCAAGTATTTTGAGAGTTATGATGGAAATAGTTAGACTCGCGCTTTGGTTTAGCAATTTACAGACCTACCTCCGCTTGATTGACCATAACTCTCTCAATTTAACTCTTAACTCTTTGAAATTAGTTTCATTTCGAAGGAATCGAAGTGTAGTTTAAAACGAAAGAAACGGAGATGAAAAACTCCAAGTATTTTGAGAGTTATGATGGAAATAGTTAGACTCGCGCTTTGGTTTAGCAATTTACTGACCTACCTCCGATTGATTGACCATAACTCTCTCAATTTAAGTCGTAATTCATTTAAATTAGTTTCATTTCGAAGGAATCGAAGTGTAGTTTAAAACGAAAGAAACGGAGATGAAAAACTCCAAGTATTTTGAGAGTTATGATGGAAATAGTTAGACTCGCGCTTTGGTTTAGCAATTTACTGACCTCCCTCCGATTGATTGACCATAACTCACTCAATTTAACTCGTAATTCATTGTAATTAGTTTCATTTCTAAAGAATCGAAGTGTATCTTAAAACGAAAGAAACGGAGA
The DNA here is from genome assembly GCF_043159265.1 of Tasmannia lanceolata. Taxonomy (NCBI): domain Eukaryota; kingdom Viridiplantae; phylum Streptophyta; class Magnoliopsida; order Canellales; family Winteraceae; genus Tasmannia; species Tasmannia lanceolata. Next base: position 7,381,902 of record NW_027518721.1, read on the forward strand.
TGAAAAACTACAAGTATTTTGAGAGTTATGATGGAAATAGTTAGACTCGCGCTTTGGTTTAGCAATTTACTGATCTACCTCCGATTGATTGACCATAACTCTCTCAATTTAACTCTTAACTCATTGAAATTAGTTTCATTTCGAAGGAATCGAAGTGTAGTTTAAAACGAAAGAAACGGAGATGAAAAACTCCAAGTATTTTGAGAGTTATGATGGAAATAGTTAGACTCGCGCTTTGGTTTAGCAATTTACTGACCTACCTCCGATTGATTGACCATAACTCACTCAATTTTACTTGTAATTGATTGAAATTAGTTTCATTTCGAAGGACTCGAAGTGTAGTTTAAAACGAAAGAAACGGAGATGAAAAACTCCAAGTATTTTGAGAGTTATGATGGAAATAGTTAGACTCGGGCTTTGGTTTAGCAATTTACTAACCTACCTCCGATTGATTGACCATAACTCACTCAATTTAACTCGTAATTCATTGAAATTAGTTTCATTTCGAAGGAATCGAAGTGTAGTTTAAAACGAAAGAAACGGAGATGAAAAACTTCAACTATTTTGAGAGTTATGATGGAAATAGTTAGACTCGCGCTTTGGTTTAGCAATTTACTGACCTACATCCGATTGATTGACCATAACTCTCTCAATTTAACTCTTAAGTCATTGAAATTAGTTTCATTTCGAAGGAATCGAAGTGTAGTTTAAAACGAAAGAAACGGAGATGAAAAACTCCAAGTATTTTGAGAGTTATGATGGAAATAGTTAGACTCGCGCTTTGGTTTAGCAATTTACTGACCTACCTCCGATTGATTGACCATAACTCTCTCAATTTAACTCGTAATTCATTTAAATTAGTTTCATTTCGAAGGAATCGAAGTGTAGTTTAAAACGAAAGAAACGGAGATGAAATACTCCAAGTATTTTGAGAGTTATGATGGAAATAGTTAGACTCGCGCTTTGTTTTAGCAATTTACTGACCTACCTCCGATTGATTGACCATAACTCTCTCAATTTAACTCTTAATTCATTGAAATTAGTTTCATTTCGAAGGAATCGAAGTGTAGTTTAAAACGAAAGAAACGGAGATGAAAAACTCCAAGTATTTTGAGAGTTATGATGGAAATAGTTAGACTCGGGCTTTGGTTTAGCAATTTACTGACCTACCTCCGATTGATTGAACATAACTCACTCAATTTAACTCGTAATTCATTGAAATTAGTTTCATTTCGAAGGAATCGAAGTGTAGTTTAAAATGAAAGAAATGGAGATGAAAAACTCCAAGTATTTTGAGAGTTATGATGGAAATAGTTAGACTCGCGCTTTGGTTTAGGAATTTACTGACCTACCTCCGATTGATTGACCATAACTCTCTCAATTTAACTCTTAAGTCATTGAAATTAGTTTCATTTCGAAGGAATCGAAGTGTAGTTTAAAACGAAAGAAACGGAGATGAAAAACTCCAAGTATTTTGAGAGTTATGATGGAAATAGTTAGACTCGCGCTTTGGTTTAGCAATTTACTGACCTACCTCCGATTGATTGACCATAACTCTCTCAATTTAACTCGTAATTCATTTAAATTAGTTTGATTTCGAAGGAATCGAAGTGTAGTTTAAAACGAAAGAAACGGAGATGAAAAACTCCAAGTATTTTGAGAGTTATGATGGAAATAGTTAGACTCACGCTTTGGTTTAGCAATTTACTGACCTCCCTCCGATTGATTGACCATAACTCACTCAATTTAACTCGTAATTCATTGAAATTAGTTTCATTTCGAAGGAATCGAAGTGTAGTTTAAAACGAAAGAAACGGAGATGAAAAACTCCAAGTATTTTGAGAGTTATGATGGAAATAGTTAGACTCGCGCTTTGGTTTAGCAATTTACAGACCTTCCTCCGCTTGATTGACCATAACTCTCTCAATTTAACTCTTAACTCTTTGAAATTAGTTTCATTTCGAAGGAATCGAAGTGTAGTTTAAAACGAGAGAAACGGAGATGAAAAACTCCAAGTATTTTGAGAGTTATGATGGAAATAGTTAGACTCGCGCTTTGGTTTAGCAATTTACTGACCTACCTCCGATTGATTGACCATAACTCTCTCAATTTAAGTCGTAATTCATTTAAATTAGTTTCATTTCGAAGGAATCGAAGTGTAGTTTAAAACGAAAGAAACGGAGATGAAAAACTCCAAGTATTTTGAGAGTTATGATGGAAATAGTTAGACTCGCGCTTTGGTTTAGCAATTTACTGACCTACCTCCGATTGATTGACCATAACTCACTCAATTTTACTTGTAATTGATTGAAATTAGTTTCATTTCGAAGGAATCGAAGTGTAGTTTAAAACGAAAGAAACGGAGATGAAAAACTCCAAGTATTTTGAGAGTTATGATGGAAATAGTTAGACTCGGGCTTTGGTTTAGCAATTTACTGACCTACCTCCGATTGATTGAACATAACTCACTCAATTTAACTCGTAATTCATTGAAATTAGTTTCATTTCGAAGGAATCGAAGTGTAGTTTAAAACGAAAGAAATGGAGATGAAAAACTCCAAGTATTTTGAGAGTTATGATGGAAATAGTTAGACTCGCGCTTTGGTTTAGCAATTTATTGACCTACCTCCGATTGATTAACCATAACTCTCTCAATTTAACTCTTAAGTCATTGAAATTAGTTTCATTTCGAAGGAATCGAAGTGTAGTTTAAAACGAAAGAAACGGAGATGAAAAACTCCAAGTATTTTGAGAGTTATGATGGAAATAGTTAGACTCACGCTTTGGTTTAGCAATTTACTGACCTCCCTCCGATTGATTGACCATAACTCACTCAATTTAACTCGTAATTCATTGAAATTAGTTTCATTTCGAAGGAATCGAAGTGTAGTTTAAAACGAAAGAAACGGAGATGAAAAACTCCAAGTATTTTGAGAGTTATGATGGAAATAGTTAGACTCGCGCTTTGGTTTAGCAATTTACTGACCTACCTCCGCTTGATTGACCATAACTCTCTCAATTTAACTCTTAACTCTTTGAAATTAGTTTCATTTCGAAGGAATCAAAGTGTAGTTTAAAACAAAAGAAACGGCGATGAAAAACTCCAAGTATTTTGAGAGTTATGATGGAAATAGTTAGACTCGCGCTTTGGTTTAGCAATTTACTGACCTACCTCCGATTGATTGACCATAACTCTCTCAATTTAACTCGTAATTCATTTAAATTAGTTTCATTTCGAAGGAATCGAAGTGTAGTTTAAAACGAAAGAAACGGAGATGAAAAACTCCAAGTATTTTGAGAGTTATGATGGAAATAGTTAGACTCGCGCTTTAGTTTAGCAATTTACTGACCTCCCTCCGATTGATTGGCCATAACTCACTCAATTTAACTCGTAATTCATTGAAATTAGTTTCATTTCGAAGGAATCGAAGTGTAGTTTAAAACGAAAGAAATGGAGATGAAAAACTCCAAGTATTTTGAGAGTTATGATGGAAATAGTTAGACTCGCGCTTTGGTTTAGCAATTTACTGACCTACCTCCGATTGATTGACCATAACTCTCTCAATTTAACTCTTAAGTCATTGAAATTAGTTTCATTTCGAAGGAATCGAAGTGTAGTTTAAAACGAAAGAAACGGAGATGAAAAACTACAAGTATTTTGAGAGTTATGATGGAAATAGTTAGACTCGCGCTTTGGTTTAGCAATTTATTGACCTACCTCCGATTGATTGACCATAACTTTCTCAATTTAACTCTTAACTCATTGAAATTAGTTTCATTTCGAAGGAATCGAAGTATAGTTTAAAACGAAAGAAACGGAGATGAAAAACTCCAAGTATTTTGAGAGTTATGATGGAAATAGTTAGACTCGCGCTTTGGTTTAACAATTTACTGACCTCCCTCCGATTGATTGACCATAAATCACTCAATTTAACTCGTAATTCATTGAAATTAGTTTCATTTCGAAGAAATCAAAGTGTAGTTTAAAACAAAAGAAACGGATATGAAAAACTCCAAGTATTTTGAGAGTTATGATGGAAATAGTTAGACTCGCGCTTTGGTTTAGCAATTTACTGATCTACCTCCGATTGATTGACCATAACTCTCTCAATTTAACTCTTAACTCATTGAAATTAGTTTCATTTCGAAGGAATCGAAGTGTAGTTTAAAACGAAAGAAACGGAGATGAAAAACTCCAAGTATTTTGAGAGTTATGATGGAAATAGTTAGACTCGCGCTTTGGTTTAGCAATTTACTGACCTACCTCCGATTGATTGACCATAACTCACTCAATTTTACTTGTAATTGATTGAAATTAGTTTCATTTCGAAGGACTCGAAGTGTAGTTTAAAACGAAAGAAACGGAGATGAAAAACTCCAAGTATTTTGAGAGTTATGATGGAAATAGTTAGACTCGGGCTTTGGTTTAGCAATTTACTAACCTACCTCCGATTGATTGACCATAACTCTCTCAATTTAACTCTTAAGTCATTGAAATTAGTTTCATTTCGAAGGAATCGAAGTGTAGTTTAAAACGAAAGAAACGGAGATGAAAAACTCCAAGTATTTTGAGAGTTATGATGGAAATAGTTAGACTCGCGCTTTGGTTTAGCAATTTACTGACCTACCTCCGATTGATTGACCATAACTCTCTCAATTTAACTTGTAATTCATTTAAATTAGTTTGATTTCGAAGGAATCGAAGTGTAGTTTAAAACGAAAGAAACGGAGATGAAAAACTCCAAGTATTTTGAGAGTTATGATGGAAATAGTTAGACTCACGCTTTGGTTTAGCAATTTACTGACCTCCCTCCGATTGATTGACCATAACTCTCTCAATTTAACTCTTAATTCATTGAAATTAGTTTCATTTCGAAGGAATCGAAGTGTAGTTTAAAACGAAAGAAACGGAGATGAAAAACTCCAAGTATTTTGAGAGTTATGATGGAAATAGTTAGACTCGCGCTTTGGTTTAGCAATTTACAGACCTACCTCCGCTTGATTGACCATAACTCTCTCAATTTAACTCTTAACTCTTTGAAATTAGTTTCATTTCGAAGGAATCGAAGTGTAGTTTAAAACGAAAGAAACGGAGATGAAAAACTCCAAGTATTTTGAGAGTTATGATGGAAATAGTTAGACTCGCGCTTTGGTTTAGCAATTTACTGACCTACCTCCGATTGATTGACCATAACTCTCTCAATTTAAGTCGTAATTCATTTAAATTAGTTTCATTTCGAAGGAATCGAAGTGTAGTTTAAAACGAAAGAAACGGAGATGAAAAACTCCAAGTATTTTGAGAGTTATGATGGAAATAGTTAGACTCGCGCTTTGGTTTAGCAATTTACTGACCTCCCTCCGATTGATTGACCATAACTCACTCAATTTAACTCGTAATTCATTGTAATTAGTTTCATTTCTAAAGAATCGAAGTGTATCTTAAAACGAAAGAAACGGAGATGAAAAACTACAAGTATTTTGAGAGTTATGATGGAAATAGTTAGACTCGCGCTTTGGTTTAGCAATTTACTGATCTACCTCCGATTGATTGACCATAACTCTCTCAATTTAACTCTTAACTCATTGAAATTAGTTTCATTTCGAAGGAATCGAAGTGTAGTTTAAAACGAAAGAAACGGAGATGAAAAACTCCAAGTATTTTGAGAGTTATGATGGAAATAGTTAGACTCGCGCTTTGGTTTAGCAATTTACTGACCTACCTCCGATTGATTGACCATAACTCACTCAATTTTACTTGTAATTGATTGAAATTAGTTTCATTTCGAAGGACTCGAAGTGTAGTTTAAAACGAAAGAAACGGAGATGAAAAACTCCAAGTATTTTGAGAGTTATGATGGAAATAGTTAGACTCGGGCTTTGGTTTAGCAATTTACTAACCTACCTCCGATTGATTGACCATAACTCACTCAATTTAACTCGTAATTCATTGAAATTAGTTTCATTTCGAAGGAATCGAAGTGTAGTTTAAAACGAAAGAAACGGAGATGAAAAACTTCAACTATTTTGAGAGTTATGATGGAAATAGTTAGACTCGCGCTTTGGTTTAGCAATTTACTGACCTACATCCGATTGATTGACCATAACTCTCTCAATTTAACTCTTAAGTCATTGAAATTAGTTTCATTTCGAAGGAATCGAAGTGTAGTTTAAAACGAAAGAAACGGAGATGAAAAACTCCAAGTATTTTGAGAGTTATGATGGAAATAGTTAGACTCGCGCTTTGGTTTAGCAATTTACTGACCTACCTCCGATTGATTGACCATAACTCTCTCAATTTAACTCGTAATTCATTTAAATTAGTTTCATTTCGAAGGAATCGAAGTGTAGTTTAAAACGAAAGAAACGGAGATGAAATACTCCAAGTATTTTGAGAGTTATGATGGAAATAGTTAGACTCGCGCTTTGTTTTAGCAATTTACTGACCTACCTCCGATTGATTGACCATAACTCTCTCAATTTAACTCTTAATTCATTGAAATTAGTTTCATTTCGAAGGAATCGAAGTGTAGTTTAAAACGAAAGAAACGGAGATGAAAAACTCCAAGTATTTTGAGAGTTATGATGGAAATAGTTAGACTCGGGCTTTGGTTTAGCAATTTACTGACCTACCTCCGATTGATTGAACATAACTCACTCAATTTAACTCGTAATTCATTGAAATTAGTTTCATTTCGAAGGAATCGAAGTGTAGTTTAAAATGAAAGAAATGGAGATGAAAAACTCCAAGTATTTTGAGAGTTATGATGGAAATAGTTAGACTCGCGCTTTGGTTTAGGAATTTACTGACCTACCTCCGATTGATTGACCATAACTCTCTCAATTTAACTCTTAAGTCATTGAAATTAGTTTCATTTCGAAGGAATCGAAGTGTAGTTTAAAACGAAAGAAACGGAGATGAAAAACTCCAAGTATTTTGAGAGTTATGATGGAAATAGTTAGACTCGCGCTTTGGTTTAGCAATTTACTGACCTACCTCCGATTGATTGACCATAACTCTCTCAATTTAACTCGTAATTCATTTAAATTAGTTTGATTTCGAAGGAATCGAAGTGTAGTTTAAAACGAAAGAAACGGAGATGAAAAACTCCAAGTATTTTGAGAGTTATGATGGAAATAGTTAGACTCACGCTTTGGTTTAGCAATTTACTGACCTCCCTCCGATTGATTGACCATAACTCACTCAATTTAACTCGTAATTCATTGAAATTAGTTTCATTTCGAAGGAATCGAAGTGTAGTTTAAAACGAAAGAAACGGAGATGAAAAACTCCAAGTATTTTGAGAGTTATGATGGAAATAGTTAGACTCGCGCTTTGGTTTAGCAATTTACAGACCTTCCTCCGCTTGATTGACCATAACTCTCTCAATTTAACTCTTAACTCTTTGAAATTAGTTTCATTTCGAAGGAATCGAAGTGTAGTTTAAAACGAGAGAAACGGAGATGAAAAACTCCAAGTATTTTGAGAGTTATGATGGAAATAGTTAGACTCGCGCTTTGGTTTAGCAATTTACTGACCTACCTCCGATTGATTGACCATAACTCTCTCAATTTAAGTCGTAATTCATTTAAATTAGTTTCATTTCGAAGGAATCGAAGTGTAGTTTAAAACGAAAGAAACGGAGATGAAAAACTCCAAGTATTTTGAGAGTTATGATGGAAATAGTTAGACTCGCGCTTTGGTTTAGCAATTTACTGACCTACCTCCGATTGATTGACCATAACTCACTCAATTTTACTTGTAATTGATTGAAATTAGTTTCATTTCGAAGGAATCGAAGTGTAGTTTAAAACGAAAGAAACGGAGATGAAAAACTCCAAGTATTTTGAGAGTTATGATGGAAATAGTTAGACTCGGGCTTTGGTTTAGCAATTTACTGACCTACCTCCGATTGATTGAACATAACTCACTCAATTTAACTCGTAATTCATTGAAATTAGTTTCATTTCGAAGGAATCGAAGTGTAGTTTAAAACGAAAGAAATGGAGATGAAAAACTCCAAGTATTTTGAGAGTTATGATGGAAATAGTTAGACTCGCGCTTTGGTTTAGCAATTTATTGACCTACCTCCGATTGATTAACCATAACTCTCTCAATTTAACTCTTAAGTCATTGAAATTAGTTTCATTTCGAAGGAATCGAAGTGTAGTTTAAAACGAAAGAAACGGAGATGAAAAACTCCAAGTATTTTGAGAGTTATGATGGAAATAGTTAGACTCACGCTTTGGTTTAGCAATTTACTGACCTCCCTCCGATTGATTGACCATAACTCACTCAATTTAACTCGTAATTCATTGAAATTAGTTTCATTTCGAAGGAATCGAAGTGTAGTTTAAAACGAAAGAAACGGAGATGAAAAACTCCAAGTATTTTGAGAGTTATGATGGAAATAGTTAGACTCGCGCTTTGGTTTAGCAATTTACTGACCTACCTCCGCTTGATTGACCATAACTCTCTCAATTTAACTCTTAACTCTTTGAAATTAGTTTCATTTCGAAGGAATCGAAGTGTAGTTTAAAACAAAAGAAACGGCGATGAAAAACTCCAAGTATTTTGAGAGTTATGATGGAAATAGTTAGACTCGCGCTTTGGTTTAGCAATTTACTGACCTACCTCCGATTGATTGACCATAACTCTCTCAATTTAACTCGTAATTCATTTAAATTAGTTTCATTTCGAAGGAATCGAAGTGTAGTTTAAAACGAAAGAAACGGAGATGAAAAACTCCAAGTATTTTGAGAGTTATGATGGAAATAGTTAGACTCGCGCTTTAGTTTAGCAATTTACTGACCTCCCTCCGATTGATTGGCCATAACTCACTCAATTTAACTCGTAATTCATTGAAATTAGTTTCATTTCGAAGGAATCGAAGTGTAGTTTAAAACGAAAGAAATGGAGATGAAAAACTCCAAGTATTTTGAGAGTTATGATGGAAATAGTTAGACTCGCGCTTTGGTTTAGCAATTTACTGACCTACCTCCGATTGATTGACCATAACTCTCTCAATTTAACTCTTAAGTCATTGAAATTAGTTTCATTTCGAAGGAATCGAAGTGTAGTTTAAAACGAAAGAAACGGAGATGAAAAACTACAAGTATTTTGAGAGTTATGATGGAAATAGTTAGACTCGCGCTTTGGTTTAGCAATTTATTGACCTACCTCCGATTGATTGACCATAACTTTCTCAATTTAACTCTTAACTCATTGAAATTAGTTTCATTTCGAAGGAATCGAAGTATAGTTTAAAACGAAAGAAACGGAGATGAAAAACTCCAAGTATTTTGAGAGTTATGATGGAAATAGTTAGACTCGCGCTTTGGTTTAACAATTTACTGACCTCCCTCCGATTGATTGACCATAAATCACTCAATTTAACTCGTAATTCATTGAAATTAGTTTCATTTCGAAGAAATCAAAGTGTAGTTTAAAACAAAAGAAACGGATATGAAAAACTCCAAGTATTTTGAGAGTTATGATGGAAATAGTTAGACTCGCGCTTTGGTTTAGCAATTTACTGATCTACCTCCGATTGATTGACCATAACTCTCTCAATTTAACTCTTAACTCATTGAAATTAGTTTCATTTCGAAGGAATCGAAGTGTAGTTTAAAACGAAAGAAACGGAGATGAAAAACTCCAAGTATTTTGAGAGTTATGATGGAAATAGTTAGACTCGCGCTTTGGTTTAGCAATTTACTGACCTACCTCCGATTGATTGACCATAACTCACTCAATTTTACTTGTAATTGATTGAAATTAGTTTCATTTCGAAGGACTCGAAGTGTAGTTTAAAACGAAAGAAACGGAGATGAAAAACTCCAAGTATTTTGAGAGTTATGATGGAAATAGTTAGACTCGGGCTTTGGTTTAGCAATTTACTAACCTACCTCCGATTGATTGACTATAACTCTCTCAATTTAACTCTTAAGTCATTGAAATTAGTTTCATTTCGAAGGAATCGAAGTGTAGTTTAAAACGAAAGAAACGGAGATGAAAAACTCCAAGTATTTTGAGAGTTATGATGGAAATAGTTAGACTCGCGCTTTGGTTTAGCAATTTACTGACCTACCTCCGATTGATTGACCATAACTCTCTCAATTTAACTTGTAATTCATTTAAATTAGTTTGATTTCGAAGGAATCGAAGTGTAGTTTAAAACGAAAGAAACGGAGATGAAAAACTCCAAGTATTTTGAGAGTTATGATGGAAATAGTTAGACTCACGCTTTGGTTTAGCAATTTACTGACCTCCCTCCGATTGATTGACCATAACTCTCTCAATTTAACTCTTAATTCATTGAAATTAGTTTCATTTCGAAGGAATCGAAGTGTAGTTTAAAACGAAAGAAACGGAGATGAAAAACTCCAAGTATTTTGAGAGTTATGATGGAAATAGTTAGACTCGCGCTTTGGTTTAGCAATTTACAGACCTACCTCCGCTTGATTGACCATAACTCTCTCAATTTAACTCTTAACTCTTTGAAATTAGTTTCATTTCGAAGGAATCGAAGTGTAGTTTAAAACGAAAGAAACGGAGATGAAAAACTCCAAGTATTTTGAGAGTTATGATGGAAATAGTTAGACTCGCGCTTTGGTTTAGCAATTTACTGACCTACCTCCGATTGATTGACCATAACTCTCTCAATTTAAGTCGTAATTCATTTAAATTAGTTTCATTTCGAAGGAATCGAAGTGTAGTTTAAAACGAAAGAAACGGAGATGAAAAACTCCAAGTATTTTGAGAGTTATGATGGAAATAGTTAGACTCGCGCTTTGGTTTAGCAATTTACTGACCTCCCTCCGATTGATTGACCATAACTCACTCAATTTAACTCGTAATTCATTGTAATTAGTTTCATTTCTAAAGAATCGAAGTGTATCTTAAAACGAAAGAAACGGAGATGAAAAACTACAAGTATTTTGAGAGTTATGATGGAAATAGTTAGACTCGCGCTTTGGTTTAGCAATTTACTGATCTACCTCCGATTGATTGACCATAACTCTCTCAATTTAACTCTTAACTCATTGAAATTAGTTTCATTTCGAAGGAATCGAAGTGTAGTTTAAAACGAAAGAAACGGAGATGAAAAACTCCAAGTATTTTGAGAGTTATGATGGAAATAGTTAGACTCGCGCTTTGGTTTAGCAATTTACTGACCTACCTCCGATTGATTGACCATAACTCACTCAATTTTACTTGTAATTGATTGAAATTAGTTTCATTTCGAAGGACTCGAAGTGTAGTTTAAAACGAAAGAAACGGAGATGAAAAACTCCAAGTATTTTGAGAGTTATGATGGAAATAGTTAGACTCGGGCTTTGGTTTAGCAATTTACTAACCTACCTCCGATTGATTGACCATAACTCACTCAATTTAACTCGTAATTCATTGAAATTAGTTTCATTTCGAAGGAATCGAAGTGTAGTTTAAAACGAAAGAAACGGAGATGAAAAACTTCAACTATTTTGAGAGTTATGATGGAAATAGTTAGACTCGCGCTTTGGTTTAGCAATTTACTGACCTACATCCGATTGATTGACCATAACTCTCTCAATTTAACTCTTAAGTCATTGAAATTAGTTTCATTTCGAAGGAATCGAAGTGTAGTTTAAAACGAAAGAAACGGAGATGAAAAACTCCAAGTATTTTGAGAGTTATGATGGAAATAGTTAGACTCGCGCTTTGGTTTAGCAATTTACTGACCTACCTCCGATTGATTGACCATAACTCTCTCAATTTAACTCGTAATTCATTTAAATTAGTTTCATTTCGAAGGAATCGAAGTGTAGTTTAAAACGAAAGAAACGGAGATGAAATACTCCAAGTATTTTGAGAGTTATGATGGAAATAGTTAGACTCGCGCTTTGTTTTAGCAATTTACTGACCTACCTCCGATTGATTGACCATAACTCTCTCAATTTAACTCTTAATTCATTGAAATTAGTTTCATTTCGAAGGAATCGAAGTGTAGTTTAAAACGAAAGAAACGGAGATGAAAAACTCCAAGTATTTTGAGAGTTATGATGGAAATAGTTAGACTCGGGCTTTGGTTTAGCAATTTACTGACCTACCTCCGATTGATTGAACATAACTCACTCAATTTAACTCGTAATTCATTGAAATTAGTTTCATTTCGAAGGAATCGAAGTGTAGTTTAAAATGAAAGAAATGGAGATGAAAAACTCCAAGTATTTTGAGAGTTATGATGGAAATAGTTAGACTCGCGCTTTGGTTTAGGAATTTACTGACCTACCTCCGATTGATTGACCATAACTCTCTCAATTTAACTCTTAAGTCATTGAAATTAGTTTCATTTCGAAGGAATCGAAGTGTAGTTTAAAACGAAAGAAACGGAGATGAAAAACTCCAAGTATTTTGAGAGTTATGATGGAAATAGTTAGACTCGCGCTTTGGTTTAGCAATTTACTGACCTACCTCCGATTGATTGACCATAACTCTCTCAATTTAACTCGTAATTCATTTAAATTAGTTTGATTTCGAAGGAATCGAAGTGTAGTTTAAAACGAAAGAAACGGAGATGAAAAACTCCAAGTATTTTGAGAGTTATGATGGAAATAGTTAGACTCACGCTTTGGTTTAGCAATTTACTGACCTCCCTCCGATTGATTGACCATAACTCACTCAATTTAACTCGTAATTCATTGAAATTAGTTTCATTTCGAAGGAATCGAAGTGTAGTTTAAAACGAAAGAAACGGAGATGAAAAACTCCAAGTATTTTGAGAGTTATGATGGAAATAGTTAGACTCGCGCTTTGGTTTAGCAATTTACAGACCTTCCTCCGCTTGATTGACCATAACTCTCTCAATTTAACTCTTAACTCTTTGAAATTAGTTTCATTTCGAAGGAATCGAAGTGTAGTTTAAAACGAGAGAAACGGAGATGAAAAACTCCAAGTATTTTGAGAGTTATGATGGAAATAGTTAGACTCGCGCTTTGGTTTAGCAATTTACTGACCTACCTCCGATTGATTGACCATAACTCTCTCAATTTAAGTCGTAATTCATTTAAATTAGTTTCATTTCGAAGGAATCGAAGTGTAGTTTAAAACGAAAGAAACGGAGATGAAAAACTCCAAGTATTTTGAGAGTTATGATGGAAATAGTTAGACTCGCGCTTTGGTTTAGCAATTTACTGACCTCCCTCCGATTGATTGACCATAACTCACTCAATTTAACTCGTAATTCATTGTAATTAGTTTCATTTCTAAAGAATCGAAGTGTATCTTAAAACGAAAGAAACGGAGATGAAAAACTACAAGTATTTTGAGAGTTATGATGGAAATAGTTAGACTCGCGCTTTGGTTTAGCAATTTACTGATCTACCTCCGATTGATTGACCATAACTCTCTCAATTTAACTCTTAACTCATTGAAATTAGTTTCATTTCGAAGGAATCGAAGTGTAGTTTAAAACGAAAGAAACGGAGATGAAAAACTCCAAGTATTTTGAGAGTTATGATGGAAATAGTTAGACTCGCGCTTTGGTTTAGCAATTTACTGACCTACCTCCGATTGATTGACCATAACTCACTCAATTTTACTTGTAATTGATTGAAATTAGTTTCATTTCGAAGGACTCGAAGTGTAGTTTAAAACGAAAGAAACGGAGATGAAAAACTCCAAGTATTTTGAGAGTTATGATGGAAATAGTTAGACTCGGGCTTTGGTTTAGCAATTTACTAACCTACCTCCGATTGATTGACCATAACTCACTCAATTTAACTCGTAATTCATTGAAATTAGTTTCATTTCGAAGGAATCGAAGTGTAGTTTAAAACGAAAGAAACGGAGATGAAAAACTCCAACTATTTTGAGAGTTATGATGGAAATAGTTAGACTCGCGCTTTGGTTTAGCAATTTACTGACCTACATCCGATTGATTGACCATAACTCTCTCAATTTAACTCTTAAGTCATTGAAATTAGTTTCATTTCGAAAGAATCGAAGTGTAGTTTAAAACGAAAGAAACGGAGATGAAAAACTCCAAGTATTTTGAGAGTTATGATGGAAATAGTTAGACTCGCGCTTTGGTTTAGCAATTTACTGACCTACCTCCGATTGATTGACCATAACTCTCTCAATTTAACTCGTAATTCATTTAAATTAGTTTCATTTCGAAGGAATCGAAGTGTAGTTTAAAACGAAAGAAACGGAGATGAAATACTCCAAGTATTTTGAGAGTTATGATGGAAATAGTTAGACTCGCGCTTTGTTTTAGCAATTTACTGACCTACCTCCGATTGATTGACCATAACTCTCTCAATTTAACTCTTAATTCATTGAAATTAGTTTCATTTCGAAGGAATCGAAGTGTAGTTTAAAACGAAAGAAACGGAGATGAAAAACTCTAAGTATTTTGAGAGTTATGATGGAAATAGTTAGACTCGGGCTTTGGTTTAGCAATTTACTGACCTACCTCCGATTGATTGAACATAACTCACTCAATTTAACTCGTAATTCATTGAAATTAGTTTCATTTCGAAGGAATCGAAGTGTAGTTTAAAATGAAAGAAATGGAGATGAAAAACTCCAAGTATTTTGAGAGTTATGATGGAAATAGTTAGACTCGCGCTTTGGTTTAGGAATTTACTGACCTACCTCCGATTGATTGACCATAACTCTCTCAATTTAACTCTTAAGTCATTGAAATTAGTTTCATTTCGAAGGAATCGAAGTGTAGTTTAAAACGAAAGAAACGGAGATGAAAAACTCCAAGTATTTTGAGAGTTATGATGGAAATAGTTAGACTCGCGCTTTGGTTTAGCAATTTACTGACCTACCTCCGATTGATTGACCATAACTCTCTCAATTTAACTCGTAATTCATTTAAATTAGTTTGATTTCGAAGGAATCGAAGTGTAGTTTAAAACGAAAGAAACGGAGATGAAAAACTCCAAGTATTTTGAGAGTTATGATGGAAATAGTTAGACTCACGCTTTGGTTTAGCAATTTACTGACCTCCCTCCGATTGATTGACCATAACTCACTCAATTTAACTCGTAATTCATTGAAATTAGTTTCATTTCGAAGGAATCGAAGTGTAGTTTAAAACGAAAGAAACGGAGATGAAAAACTCCAAGTATTTTGAGAGTTATGATGGAAATAGTTAGACTCGCGCTTTGGTTTAGCAATTTACAGACCTTCCTCCGCTTGATTGACCATAACTCTCTCAATTTAACTCTTAACTCTTTGAAATTAGTTTCATTTCGAAGGAATCGAAGTGTAGTTTAAAACGAGAGAAACGGAGATGAAAAACTCCAAGTATTTTGAGAGTTATGATGGAAATAGTTAGACTCGCGCTTTGGTTTAGCAATTTACTGACCTACCTCCGATTGATTGACCATAACTCTCTCAATTTAAGTCGTAATTCATTTAAATTAGTTTCATTTCGAAGGAATCGAAGTGTAGTTTAAAACGAAAGAAACGGAGATGAAAAACTCCAAGTATTTTGAGAGTTATGATGGAAATAGTTAGACTCGCGCTTTGGTTTAGCAATTTACTGACCTCCCTCCGATTGATTGACCATAACTCACTCAATTTAACTCGTAATTCATTGTAATTAGTTTCATTTCTAAAGAATCGAAGTGTATCTTAAAACGAAAGAAACGGAGATGAAAAACTACAAGTATTTTGAGAGTTATGATGGAAATAGTTAGACTCGCGCTTTGGTTTAGCAATTTACTGATCTACCTCCGATTGATTGACCATAACTCTCTCAATTTAACTCTTAACTCATTGAAATTAGTTTCATTTCGAAGGAATCGAAGTGTAGTTTAAAACGAAAGAAACGGAGATGAAAAACTCCAAGTATTTTGAGAGTTATGATGGAAATAGTTAGACTCGCGCTTTGGTTTAGCAATTTACTGACCTACCTCCGATTGATTGACCATAACTCACTCAATTTTACTTGTAATTGATTGAAATTAGTTTCATTTCGAAGGACTCGAAGTGTAGTTTAAAACGAAAGAAACAGAGATGAAAAACTCCAAGTATTTTGAGAGTTATGATGGAAATAGTTAGACTCGGGCTTTGGTTTAGCAATTTACTAACCTACCTCCGATTGATTGACCGTAACTCACTCAATTTAACTCGTAATTTATTGAAATTAGTTTCATTTCGAAGGAATCGAAGTGTAGTTTAAAACGAAAGAAACGGAGATGAAAAACTCCAACTATTTTGAGAGTTATGATGGAAATAGTTAGACTCGCGCTTTGGTTTAGCAATTTACTGACCTACATCCGATTGATTGACCATAACTCTCTCAATTTAACTCTTAAGTCATTGAAATTAGTTTCATTTCGAAGGAATCGAAGTGTAGTTTAAAACGAAAGAAACGGAGATGAAAAACTCCAAGTATTTTGAGAGTTATGATGGAAATAGTTAGACTCGCGCTTTGGTTTAGCAATTTACTGACCTACCTCCGATTGATTGACCATAACTCTCTCAATTTAACTCGTAATTCATTTAAATTAGTTTCATTTCGAAGGAATCGAAGTGTAGTTTAAAACGAAAGAAACGGAGATGAAATACTCCAAGTATTTTGAGAGTTATGATGGAAATAGTTAGACTCGCGCTTTGTTTTAGCAATTTACTGACCTACCTCCGATTGATTGACCATAACTCTCTCAATTTAACTCTTAATTCATTGAAATTAGTTTCATTTCGAAGGAATCGAAGTGTAGTTTAAAACGAAAGAAACGGAGATGAAAAACTCCAAGTATTTTGAGAGTTATGATGGAAATAGTTAGACTCGGGCTTTGGTTTAGCAATTTACTGACCTACCTCCGATTGATTGAACATAACTCACTCAATTTAACTCGTAATTCATTGAAATTAGTTTCATTTCGAAGGAATCGAAGTGTAGTTTAAAATGAAAGAAATGGAGATGAAAAACTCCAAGTATTTTGAGAGTTATGATGGAAATAGTTAGACTCGCGCTTTGGTTTAGCAATTTACTGACCTACCTCCGATTGATTGACCATAACTCTCTCAATTTAACTCTTAAGTCATTGAAATTAGTTTCATTTCGAAGGAATCGAAGTGTAGTTTAAAACGAAAGAAACGGAGATGAAAAACTACAAGTATTTTGAGAGTTATGATGGAAATAGTTAGACTCGCGCTTTGGTTTAGCAATTTAATGACCTACCTCCGATTGATTGACCATAACTCTCTCAATTTAACTCGTAATTCATTTAAATTAGTTTGATTTCGAAGGAATCGAAGTGTAGTTTAAAACGAAAGAAACGGAGATGAAAAACTCCAAGTATTTTGAGAGTTATGATGGAAATAGTTAGACTCACGCTTTGGTTTAGCAATTTACTGACCTCCCTCCGATTGATTGAGCATAACTCACTCAATTTAACTCGTAATTCATTGAAATTAGTTTCATTTCGAAGGAATCGAAGTGTAGTTTAAAACGAAAGAAACGGAGATGAAAAACTCCAAGTATTTTGAGAGTTATGATGGAAATAGTTAGACTCGCGCTTTGGTTTAGCAATTTACAGACCTTCCTCCGCTTGATTGACCATAACTCTCTCAATTTAACTCTTAACTCTTTGAAATTAGTTTCATTTCGAAGGAATCGAAGTGTAGTTTAAAACGAGAGACACGGAGATGAAAAACTCCAAGTATTTTGAGAGTTATGATGGAAATAGTTAGACTCGCGCTTTGGTTTAGCAATTTACTGACCTACCTCCGATTGATTGACCATAACTCTCTCAATTTAAGTCGTAATTCATTTAAATTAGTTTCATTTCGAAGGAATCGAAGTGTAGTTTAAAACGAAAGAAATGGAGATGAAAAACTCCAAGTATTTTGAGAGTTATGATGGAAATAGTTAGACTCGCGCTTTGGTTTAGCAATTTACTGACCTCCCTCCGATTGATTGACCATAACTCACTCAATTTAACTCGTAATTCATTGTAATTAATTTCATTTCTAAGGAATCGAAGTGTATCTTAAAACGAAAGAAACGGAGATGAAAAACTACAAGTATTTTGAGAGTTATGATGGAAATAGTTAGACTCGCGCTTTGGTTTAGCAATTTACTGATCTACCTCCGATTGATTGACCATAACTCTCTCAATTTAACTCTTAACTCATTGAAATTAGTTTCATTTCGAAGGAATCGAAGTGTAGTTTAAAACGAAAGAAACGGAGATGAAAAACTCCAAGTATTTTGAGAGTTATGATGGAAATAGTTAGACTCGCGCTTTAGTTTAGCAATTTACTGACCTACCTCCGATTGATTGAACATAACTCTCTCAATTTAACTCGTAATTCATTTAAATTAGTTTCATTTCGAAGGAATCGAAGTGTAGTTTAAAACGAAAGAAACGGAGATGAAAAACTCCAAGTATTTTGAGAGTTATGATGGAAATAGTTAGACTCGCGCTTTGGTTTAGCAATTTACTGACCTCCCTCCAATTAATTGACCATAAATCACTAAATTTAACTCGTAATTCATTGAAATTAGTTTCATTTCGAAGGAATCGAAGTTTAGTTTAAAACGAAAGAAACGGAGATGAAAAACTCCAAGTATTTTGAGAGTTATGATGGAAATAGTTAGACTCGCGCTTTAGTTTAGCAATTTACTGACCTACCTCCGATTGATTGAACATAACTCTCTCAATTTAACTCGTAATTCATTTAAATTAGTTTCATTTCGAAGGAATCGAAGTGTAGTTTAAAACGAAAGAAACGGAGATGAAAAACTCCAAGTATTTTGAAAGTTATGATGGAAATAGTTAGACTCGCGCTTTGGTTTAGCAATTTACTAACCTCCCTCCGATTAATTGACCATAAATCACTAAATTTAACTCGTAATTCATTGAAATTAGTTTCATTTCGAAGGAATCGAAGTGTAGTTTAAAACGAAAGAAAACGGAATTGAAAAACTCCAAGTATTTTGAGAGTTATGATGGAAATAGTTAGACTCGCGCTTTGGTTTAGCAATTTACTGACGTACCTACGATTGATTGACCATAACTCTCTCAATTTAACTCTTAATTCATTGAAATTAGTTTCATTTTGAAGGAATCGAAGTGTAGTTTAATATGAAAGAAACGGAGATGAAAAACTCCAAGTATTTTGAGAGTTATGATGGAAATAGTTAGACTCGCGCTTTGGTTTAGCAATTTACTGACCTACGTCCGATTGATTGACCATAACTCACTCAATTTTACTTGTAATTGATTGAAATTAGTTTCATTTCGAAGGAATCGAAGTGTAGTTTAAAACGAAAGAAACGGAGATGAAAAACTCCAAGTATTTTGAGAGTTATGATGGAAATAGTTAGACTCGGGCTTTGGTTTAGCAATTTACTGACCTACCTCCGATTGATTGAACATAACTCACTCAATTTAACTCGTAATTCATTGAAATTAGTTTCATTTCGAAGGAATCGAAGTGTAGTTTAAAACGAAAGAAATGGAGATGAAAAACTCCAAGTATTTTGAGAGTTATGATGGAAATAGTTAGACTCGCGCTTTGGTTTAGCAATTTATTGACCTACCTCCGATTGATTAACCATAACTCTCTCAATTTAACTCTTAAGTCATTGAAATTAGTTTCATTTCGAAGGAATCGAAGTGTAGTTTAAAACGAAAGAAACGGAGATGAAAAACTCCAAGTATTTTGAGAGTTATGATGGAAATAGTTAGACTCACGCTTTGGTTTAGCAATTTACTGACCTCCCTCCGATTGATTGACCATAACTCACTCAATTTAACTCGTAATTCATTGAAATTAGTTTCATTTCGAAGGAATCGAAGTGTAGTTTAAAACGAAAGAAACGGAGATGAAAAACTCCAAGTATTTTGAGAGTTATGATGGAAATAGTTAGACTCGCGCTTTGGTTTAGCAATTTACTGACCTACCTCCGCTTGATTGACCATAACTCTCTCAATTTAACTCTTAACTCTTTGAAATTAGTTTCATTTCGAAGGAATCGAAGTGTAGTTTAAAACAAAAGAAACGGCGATGAAAAACTCCAAGTATTTTGAGAGTTATGATGGAAATAGTTAGACTCGCGCTTTGGTTTAGCAATTTACTGACCTACCTCCGATTGATTGACCATAACTCTCTCAATTTAACTCGTAATTCATTTAAATTAGTTTCATTTCGAAGGAATCGAAGTGTAGTTTAAAACGAAAGAAACGGAGATGAAAAACTCCAAGTATTTTGAGAGTTATGATGGAAATAGTTAGACTCGCGCTTTAGTTTAGCAATTTACTGACCTCCCTCCGATTGATTGGCCATAACTCACCCAATTTAACTCGTAATTCATTGAAATTAGTTTCATTTCGAAGGAATCGAAGTGTAGTTTAAAACGAAAGAAATGGAGATGAAAAACTCCAAGTATTTTGAGAGTTATGATGGAAATAGTTAGACTCGCGCTTTGGTTTAGCAATTTACTGACCTACCTCCGATTGATTGACCATAACTCTCTCAATTTAACTCTTAAGTCATTGAAATTAGTTTCATTTCGAAGGAATCGAAGTGTAGTTTAAAACGAAAGAAACGGAGATGAAAAACTACAAGTATTTTGAGAGTTATGATGGAAATAGTTAGACTCGCGCTTTGGTTTAGCAATTTATTGACCTACCTCCGATTGATTGACCATAACTTTCTCAATTTAACTCTTAACTCATTGAAATTAGTTTCATTTCGAAGGAATCGAAGTATAGTTTAAAACGAAAGAAACGGAGATGAAAAACTCCAAGTATTTTGAGAGTTATGATGGAAATAGTTAGACTCGCGCTTTGGTTTAACAATTTACTGACCTCCCTCCGATTGATTGACCATAAATCACTCAATTTAACTCGTAATTCATTGAAATTAGTTTCATTTCGAAGAAATCAAAGTGTAGTTTAAAACAAAAGAAACGGATATGAAAAACTCCAAGTATTTTGAGAGTTATGATGGAAATAGTTAGACTCGCGCTTTGGTTTAGCAATTTACTGACCTACCTCCGATTGATTGATCATAACTCTCTCAATTTAACTCTTAATTCATTGAAATTAGTTTCATTTCGAAGGAATCGAAGTGTAGTTTAAAACGAAAGAAACGGAAATGAAAAACTCCAAGTATTTTGAGAGTTATTATGGAAATAGTTAGACTCGCGCTTTGGTTTAGCAATTTACTGACCTACCTCCGATTAATTGACCATAAATCACTCAATTTAACTCGTAATTAATTGAAATTAGTTTCATTTCGAAGGAATCGAAGTTTAGTTTAAAACGAAAGAAACGGAGATGAAAAACTCCAAGTATTTTGAGAGTTATGATGGAAATAGTTAGACTCGCGCTTTGGTTTAGCAATTTACTGTCCTACATCCGATTAATTGACCATAACTCTCTCAATTTAACTCTTAAGTCATTAAAATTAGTTTCATTTCGAAGGAATCGAAGTGTAGTTTAAAACGAAAGAAACGGAGATGAAAAACTCCAAGTATTTTGAGAGTTATGATGGAAATAGTTAGACTCGCGCTTTGATTTAGCAATTTACTGACCTCCCTCCGATTCATTGACCATAACTCACTCAATTTAACTCGTAATTCATTGTAATTAGTTTCATTTCTAAGGAATCGAAGTGTAGTTTAAAACGAAAGAAACGGAGATGAAAAACTACAAGTATTTTGAGAGTTATGATGGAAATAGTTAGACTCGCGCTTTGGTTTAGCAATTTACTGATCTACCTCCGATTGATTGACCATAACTCTCTCAATTTAACTCTTAACTCATTGAAATTAGTTTCATTTCGAAGGAATCGAAGTGTAGTTTAAAACGAAAGAAACGGAGATCAAAAACTCCAAGTATTTTGAGAGTTATGATGGAAATAGTTAGACTCGCGCTTTGGTTTAGCAATTTACTGACATACCTCCGATTGATTGACCATAACTCTCTCAATTTAACTCTTAACTCATTGAAATTAGTTTCATTTCGAAGGAATCGAAGTGTAGTTTAAAACGAAAGAAACGGAGATGAAAAACTCCAAGTATTTTAAGAGTTATGATGGAAATAGTTAGACTTGCGCTTTGGTTTAGCAATTTACTGACCTACCTCCGATTGATTGACCATAACTCTCTAAATTTAACTCTTAATTCATTGAAATTAGTTTCATTTCGAAGGAATCGAAGTGTAGTTTAAAACGAAAGAAACGGAGATGAAAAATTCCAAGTATTTTGAGAGTTATGATAGAAATAGTTAGAATCGCGCTTTGTTTAGCAATTTACTGACCTACCTCCGATTAATTGACCATAACTCTCTCAATTTAACTCTTAACTCATTGAAATTAGTTTCATTTCGAAGTAATCGAAGTGTAGTTTAAAACGAAAGAAACGGAGATGAAAAACACCAAGTATTTTGAGAGTTATGATGGAAATAGTTAGACTCGCGCTTTAGTTTAGCAATTTACTGACCTACCTCCGATTGATTGACCGTAACTCTCTAAATTTAACTCGTAATTCATTTAAATTAGTTTCATTTCGAAGGAATCGAAGTGTAATTTAAAACGAAAGAAACGGAGATGAAAAACTCCAAGTATTTTGAGAGTTATGATGGAAATAGTTAGACTCGTGCTTTGGTTTAGCAATTTACTGACCTACCTCCGATTGATTGACCATAACTCACTCAATTTTACTTGTAATTGATTGAAATTAGTTTCATTTCGAAGGACTCGAAGTGTAGTTTAAAACGAAAGAAACGGAGATGAAAAACTCCAAGTATTTTGAGAGTTATGATGGAAATAGTTAGACTCGGGCTTTGGTTTAGCAATTTACTGACCTACCTCCGATTCATTGACCATAACTCACTCAATTTAACTCGTAATTCATTGAAATTAGTTTCATTTCGAAGGAATCGAAGTGTAGTTTAAAACGAAAGAAACGGAGATGAAAAACTCCAACTATTTTGAGAGTTATGATGGAAATAGTTAAACTCGCGCTTTGGTTTAGCAATTTACTGACCTACATCCGATTGATTGACCATAACTCTCTCAATTTAACTCTTAAGTCATTGAAATTAGTTTCATTTCGAAGGAATCGAAGTGTAGTTTAAAACGAAAGAAACGGAGATGAAAAACTCCAAGTATTTTGAGAGTTATGATGGAAATAGTTAGACTCGCGCTTTGGTTTAGCAATTTACTGACCTACCTCCGATTGATTGACCATAACTCTCTCAATTTAACTCGTAATTCATTTAAATTAGTTTCATTTCGAAGGAATCGAAGTGTAGTTTAAAACGAAAGAAACGGAGATGAAAAACTCCAAGTATTTTGAGAGTTATGATGGAAATAGTTAGACTGGGCTTTGGTTTAACAATTTACTGACCTACCTCCGATTGATTGAACATAACTCACTCTATTTAACTCGTAATTCATTGAAATTAGTTTCATTTCGAAGGAATCGAAGTGTAGTTTAAAACGAAAGAAATGGAGATGAAAAACTCCAAGTATTTTGAGAGTTATGATGGAAATAGTTAGACTCGCGCTTTGGTTTAGCAATTTACTGACCTACCTCCGATTGATTGACCATAACTCTCTCAATTTAACTCTTAAGTCATTGAAATTAGTTTCATTTCGAAGGAATCGAAGTGTAGTTTAAAACGAAAGAAACGGAGATGAAAAACTCCAAGTATTTTGAGAGTTATGATGGAAATAGTTAGACTCGCGCTTCGGTTTAGCAATTTACTGACCTACCTCCGATTGATTGACCATAACTCTCTCAATTTAACTCGTAATTCATTTAAATTAGTTTGATTTCGAAGGAATCGAACTGTAGTTTAAAACGAAAGAAACGGAGATGAAAAACTCCAAGTATTTTGAGAGTTATGATGGAAATAGTTAGACTCGCGCTTTGGTTTAGCAATTTACTGACCTACCTCCGATTGATTGACCATAACTCTCTCAATTTAACTCGTAATTCATTGAAATTAGTTTCATTTCGAAGGAATCGAAGTGTAGTTTAAAACGAAAGAAATGGAGATGAAAAACTCCAAGTATTTTGAGAGTTATGATGGAAATAGTTAGACTCGCGCTTTGGTTTAGCAATTTACTGACCTACCTCCGATTGATTAACCATAACTCTCTCAATTTAACTCTTAAGTCATTGAAATTAGTTTCATTTCGAAGGAATCGAAGTGTAGTTTAAAACGAAAGAAACGGAGATCAAAAACTCCAAGTATTTTGAGAGTTATGATGGAAATAGTTAGACTCGCGCTTTGGTTTAGCAATTTACTGACCTACCTCCGATTGATTGACCATAACTCTCTCAATTTAACTCGTAATTCATTTAAATTAGTTTGATTTCGAAGGAATCGAAGTGTAGTTTAAAACGAAAGAAACGGAGATGAAAAACTCCAAGTATTTTGAGAGTTATGATGGAAATAGTTAGACTCGCGCTTTAGTTTAGCAATTTACTGACCTACCTCCGATTGATTGACCATAACTCTCTAAATTTAACTCGTAATTCATTTAAATTAGTTTCATTTCGAAGGAATCGAAGTGTAATTTAAAACGAAAGAAACGGAGATGAAAAACTCCAAGTATTTTGAGAGTTATGATGGAAATAGTTAGACTCGTGCTTTGGTTTAGCAATTTACTGACCTACCTCCGATTGATTGACCATAACTCACTCAATTTTACTTGTAATTGATTGAAATTAGTTTCATTTCGAAGGACTCGAAGTGTAGTTTAAAACGAAAGAAACGGAGATGAAAAACTCCAAGTATTTTGAGAGTTATGATGGAAATAGTTAGACTCGGGCTTTGGTTTAGCAATTTACTGACCTACCTCCGATTCATTGACCATAACTCACTCAATTTAACTCGTAATTCATTGAAATTAGTTTCATTTCGAAGGAATCGAAGTGTAGTTTAAAACGAAAGAAACGGAGATGAAAAACTCCAACTATTTTGAGAGTTATGATGGAAATAGTTAGACTCGCGCTTTGGTTTAGCAATTTACTGACCTACATCCGATTGATTGACCATAACTCTCTCAATTTAACTCGTAATTCATTTAAATTAGTTTCATTTCGAAGGAATCGAAGTGTAGTTTAAAACGAAAGAAACGGAGATGAAAAACTCCAAGTATTTTGAGAGTTATGATGGAAATAGTTAGACTCGCGCTTTAGTTTAGCAATTTACTGACCTCCCTCCGATTGATTGACCATAACTCACTCAATTTAACTCGTAATTCATTGAAATTAGTTTCATTTCGAAGGAATCGAAGTGTAGTTTAAAACGAAAGAAACGGAGATGAAAAACTCCAAGTATTTTGAGAGTTATGATGGAAATAGTTAGACTCGCGCTTTGGTTTAGCAATTTACTGACTTACCTCTGATTTATTGACCATAACTCTCTCAATTTAACTCTTAATTCATTGAAATTAGTTTCATTTCGAAGGAATCGAAGTGTAGTTTAAAACGAAAGAAACGGAGATGAAAAACTCCAAGTATTTTGAGAGTTATGATGGAAATAGTTAGACTCGCGCTTTGGTTTAGCAATTTATTGACCTACCTCCGATTGATTGACCATAACTTTCTCAACTTAACTCTTAACTCATTGAAATTAGTTTCATTTCGAAGGAATCGAAGTGTAGTTTAAAACGAAAGAAACGGAGATGAAAAACTCCAAGTATTTTGAGAGTTATGATGGAAATTGTTAGACTCGCGCTTTGGTTTAACAATTTACTGACCTCCCTCCGATTGATTGACCATAAATCACTCAATTTAACTCGTAATTCATTGAAATTAGTTTCATTTCGAAGAAATCGAAGTGTAGTTTAAAACGAAAGAAACGGAGATGAAAAACTCCAAGTATTTTGAGAGTTATGATGGAAATAGTTAGATTCGCGCTTTGGTTTAGCAATTTACTGACCTACCTCCGATTGATTGATCATAACTCTCTCAATTTAACTCTTAATTCATTGAAATTAGTTTCATTTCGAAGGAATCGAAGTGTAGTTTAAAATGAAAGAAACGGAGATGAAAAACTACAAGTATTTTGAGAGTTATGATGGAAATAGTTAGACTCGCGCTTTGGTTTAGCAATTTACTGACCTACCTCCGATTGATTGACCATAACTCTCTCAATTTAACTCGTAATTCATTTAAATTAGTTTGATTTCGAAGGAATCGAAGTGTAGTTTAAAACGAAAGAAACGGAGATGAAAAACTCCAAGTATTTTGAGAGTTATGATGGAAATAGTTAGACTCGCGCTTTGGTTTAGCAATTTACTGACCTACCTCCGATTGATTGACCATAACTCTCTCAATTTAACTCGTAATTCATTGAAATTAGTTTCATTTCGAAGGAATCGAAGTGTAGTTTAAAACGAAAGAAATGGAGATGAAAAACTCCAAGTATTTTGAGAGTTATGATGGAAATAGTTAGACTCGCGCTTTGGTTTAGCAATTTACTGACCTACCTCCGATTGATTAACCATAACTCTCTCAATTTAACTCTTAAGTCATTGAAATTAGTTTCATTTCGAAGGAATCGAAGTGTAGTTTAAAACGAAAGAAACGGAGATCAAAAACTCCAAGTATTTTGAGAGTTATGATGGAAATAGTTAGACTCGCGCTTTGGTTTAGCAATTTACTGACCTACCTCCGATTGATTGACCATAACTCTCTCAATTTAACTCGTAATTCATTTAAATTAGTTTGATTTCGAAGGAATCGAAGTGTAGTTTAAAACGAAAGAAACGGAGATGAAAAACTCCAAGTATTTTGAGAGTTATGATGGAAATAGTTAGACTCACGCTTTGGTTTAGCAATTTACTGACCTCCCTCCGATTGATTGACCATAACTCACTCAATTTAACTCGTAATTCATTGAAATTAGTTTCATTTCGAAGGAATCGAAGTGTAGTTTAAAACGAAAGAAACGGAGATGAAAAACTCCAAGTATTTTGAGAGTTATGATGGAAATAGTTAGACTCGCGCTTTGGTTTAGCAATTTACTGACCTACCTCCGCTTGATTGAGCATAACTCTCTCAATTTAACTCTTAACTCTTTGAAATTAGTTTCATTTCGAAGGAATCGAAGTGTAGTTTAAAACAAAAGAAACGGAGATGAAAAACTCCAAGTATTTTGAGAGTTATGATGGAAATAGTTAGACTCGCGCTTTGGTTTAGAAATTTACTGACCTACCTCCGATTGATTGACCATAACTCTCTCAATTTAACTCGTAATTCATTTAAATTAGTTTCATTTCGAAGGAATCGAAGTGTAGTTTAAAACGAAAGAAACGGAGATGAAAAACTCCAAGTATTTTGAGAGTTATGATGGAAATAGTTAGACTCGCGCTTTAGTTTAGCAATTTACTGACCTCCCTCCGATTGATTGACCATAACTCACTCAATTTAACTCGTAATTCATTGAAATTAGTTTCATTTCGAAGGAATCGAAGTGTAGTTTAAAACGAAAGAAACGGAGATGAAAAACTCCAAGTATTTTGAGAGTTATGATGGAAATAGTTAGACTCGCGCTTTGGTTTAGCAATTTACTGACTTACCTCTGATTTATTGACCATAACTCTCTCAATTTAACTCTTAATTCATTGAAATTAGTTTCATTTCGAAGGAATCGAAGTGTAGTTTAAAACGAAAGAAACGGAGATGAAAAACTACAAGTATTTTGAGAGTTATGATGGAAATAGTTAGACTCGCGCTTTGGTTTAGCAATTTATTGACCTACCTCCGATTGATTGACCATAACTTTCTCAATTTAACTCTTAACTCATTGAAATTAGTTTCATTTCGAAGGAATCGAAGTGTAGTTTAAAACGAAAGAAACGGAGATGAAAAACTCCAAGTATTTTGAGAGTTATGATGGAAATTGTTAGACTCGCGCTTTGGTTTAACAATTTACTGACCTCTCTCCGATTGATTGACCATAAATCACTCAATTTAACTCGTAATTCATTGAAATTAGTTTCATTTCGAAGAAATCGAAGTGTAGTTTAAAACGAAAGAAACGGAGATGAAAAACTCCAAGTATTTTGAGAGTTATGATGGAAATAGTTAGATTCGCGCTTTGGTTTAGCAATTTACTGACCTACCTCCGATTGATTGATCATAACTCTCTCAATTTAACTCTTAATTCATTGAAATTAGTTTCATTTCGAAGGAATCGAAGTGTAGTTTAAAATGAAAGAAACGGAAATGAAAAACTCCAAGTATTTTGAGTGTTATTATGGAAATAGTTAGACTCGCGCTTTGGTTTAGCAATTTACTGACCTACCTCCGATTAATTGACCATAAATCACTCAATTTAACTCGTAATTAATTGAAATTAGTTTCATTTCGAAGGAATCGAAGTTTAGTTTAAAACGAAAGAAACGGAGATGAAAAACTCCAAGTATTTTGAAAGTTATGATGGAAATAGTTAGACTCGCGCTTTGGTTTAGCAATTTACTGTCCTACATCCGATTAATTGACCATAACTCTCTCAATTTAACTCTTAAGTCATTAAAATTAGTTTCATTTCGAAGGAATCGAAGTGTAGTTTAAAACGAAAGAAACGGAGATGAAAAACTCCAAGTATTTTGAGAGTTATGATGGAAATAGTTAGACTCGCGCTTTGATTTAGCAATTTACTGACCTCCCTCCGATTCATTGACCATAACTCACTCAATTTAACTCGTAATTCATTGTAATTAGTTTCATTTCTAAGGAATCGAAGTGTAGTTTAAAACGAAAGAAACGGAGATGAAAAACTACAAGTATTTTGAGAGTTATGATGGAAATAGTTAGACTCGCGCTTTGGTTTAGCAATTTACTGACATACCTCCGATTGATTGACCATAACTCTCTCAATTTAACTCTTAACTCATTGAAATTAGTTTCATTTCGAAGGAATCGAAGTGTAGTTTAAAACGGAAGAAACGGAGATGAAAAACTCCAAGTATTTTGAGAGTTATGATGGAAATAGTTAGACTTGCGCTTTGGTTTAGCAATTTACTGACCTACCTCCGATTGATTGACCATAACTCTCTAAATTTAACTCTTAATTCATTAAAATTAGTTTCATTTCGAAGGAATCGAAGTGTAGTTTAAAACGAAAGAAACGGAGATGAAAAATTCCAAGTATTTTGAGAGTTATGATAGAAATAGTTAGAATCGCGCTTTGTTTAGCAATTTACTGACCTACCTCCGATTAATTGACCATAACTCTCTCAATTTAACTCTTAACTCATTGAAATTAGTTTCATTTCGAAGTAATCGAAGTGTAGTTTAAAACGAAAGAAACGGAGATGAAAAACTCTAAGTATTTTGAGAGTTATGATGGAAATAGTTAGACTCGCGCTTTAGTTTAGCAATTTACTGACCTACCTCCGATTGATTGACCATAACTCTCTAAATTTAACTCGTAATTCATTTAAATTAGTTTCATTTCGAAGGAATCGAAGTGTAGTTTAAAACGAAAGAAACGGAGATGAAAAACTCAAAGTATTTTGAGAGTTATGATG
Source organism: Tasmannia lanceolata (assembly GCF_043159265.1). Classification (NCBI taxonomy): domain Eukaryota; kingdom Viridiplantae; phylum Streptophyta; class Magnoliopsida; order Canellales; family Winteraceae; genus Tasmannia; species Tasmannia lanceolata. The sequence continues at coordinate 7,411,417 of NW_027518721.1, forward strand.
GAAATAGTTAGACTCGTGCTTTGGTTTAGCAATTTACTGACCTACCTCCGATTGATTGACCATAACTCACTCAATTTTACTTGTAATTGATTGAAATTAGTTTCATTTCGAAGGACTCGAAGTGTAGTTTAAAACGAAAGAAACGGAGATGAAAAGGTATAAGTATTTTGAGAGTTATGATGGAAATAGTTAGACTCGGGCTTTGGTTTAGCAATTTACTGACCTACCTCCGATTCATTGACCATAACTCACTCAATTTAACTCGTAATTCATTGAAATTAGTTTCATTTCGAAGGAATCGAAGTGTAGTTTAAAGCGAAAGAAACGGAGATGAAAAACTCCAACTATTTTGAGAGTTATGATGGAAATAGTTAGACTCGCGCTTTGGTTTAGCAATTTACTGACCTACATCCGATTGATTGACCATAACTCTCTCAATTTAACTCTTAAGTCATTGAAATTAGTTTCATTTCGAAGGAATCGAAGTGTAGTTTAAAACGAAAGAAACGGAGATGAAAAACTCCAAGTATTTTGAGAGTTATGATGGAAATAGTTAGACTCGCGCTTTGGTTTAGCAATTTACTGACCTACCTCCGATTGATTGACCATAACTCTCTCAATTTAACTCGTAATTCATTTAAATTAGTTTCATTTCGAAGGAATCGAAGTGTAGTTTAAAACGAAAGAAACGGAGATGAAATACTCCAAGTATTTTGAGAGTTATGATGGAAATAGTTAGACTCGCGCTTTGTTTTAGAAATTTACTGACCTACCTCCGATTGATTGACCATAACTCTCTCAATTTAACTCTTAAGTCATTGAAATTAGTTTCATTTCGAAGGAATCGAAGTGTAGTTTAAAACGAAAGAAACGGAGATGAAAAACTCCAAGTATTTTGAGAGTTATGATGGAAATAGTTAGACTCGCGCTTTGGTTTAGCAATTTACTGACGTACCTACGATTGATTGACCATAACTCTCTCAATTTAACTCTTAATTCATTGAAATTAGTTTCATTTCGAAGGAATCGAAGTGTAGTTTAAAACGAAAGAAACGGAGATGAAAAACTCCAAGTATTTTGAGAGTTATGATGGAAATAGTTAGACTCGTGCTTTGGTTTAGCAATTTACTGACCTACCTCCGATTAATTGACCATAACTCTCTCAATTTAACTCTTAACTCATTGAAATTAGTTTCATTTCGAAGTAATCAAAGTGTAGTTTAAAACGAAAGAAACGGAGATGAAAAACTCCAAGTATTTTGAGAGTTATGATGGAAATAGTTAGACTCGCGCTTTAGTTTAGCAATTTACTGACCTACCTCCGATTGATTGACCATAACTCTCTAAATTTAACTCGTAATTCATTTAAATTAGTTTCATTTCGAAAGAATCGAAGTGTAGTTTAAAACGAAAGAAACGGAGATGAAAAACTCCAAGTATTTTGAGAGTTATGATGGAAATAGTTAGACTCGTGCTTTGGTTTAGCAATTTACTGACCTACCTCCGATTGATTGACCATAACTCACTCAATTTTACTTGTAATTGATTGAAATTAGTTTCATTTCGAAGGACTCGAAGTGTAGTTTAAAACGAAAGAAACGGAGATGAAAAGGTATAAGTATTTTGAGAGTTATGATGGAAATAGTTAGACTCGGGCTTTGGTTTAGCAATTTACTGACCTACCTCCGATTCATTGACCATAACTCACTCAATTTAACTCGTAATTCATTGAAATTAGTTTCATTTCGAAGGAATCGAAGTGTAGTTTAAAACGAAAGAAACGGAGATGAAAAACTCCAACTATTTTGAGAGTTATGATGGAAATAGTTAGACTCGCGCTTTGGTTTAGCAATTTACTGACCTACATCCGATTGATTGACCATAACTCTCTCAATTTAACTCTTAAGTCATTGAAATTAGTTTCATTTCGAAGGAATCGAAGTTTAGTTTAAAACGAAAGAAACGGAGATGAAAAACTCCAAGTATTTTGAGAGTTATGATGGAAATAGTTAGACTCGCGCTTTGGTTTAGCAATTTACTGACCTACCTCCGATTGATTGACCATAACTCTCTCAATTTAACTCGTAATTCATTTAAATTAGTTTCATTTCGAAGGAATCGAAGTGTAGTTTAAAACGAAAGAAACGGAGATGAAATACTCCAAGTATTTTGAGAGTTATGATGGAAATAGTTAGACTCGCGCTTTGTTTTAGAAATTTACTGACCTACCTCCGATTGATTGACCATAACTCTCTCAATTTAACTCTTAATTCATTGAAATTAGTTTCATTTCGAAGGAATCGAAGTGTAGTTTAAAACGAAAGAAACGGAGATGAAAAACTCCAAGTATTTTGAGAGTTATGATGGAAATAGTTAGACTCGGGCTTTGGTTTAGCAATTTACTGACCTACCTCCGATTGATTGAACATAACTCACTCTATTTAACTCGTAATTCATTGAAATTAGTTTCATTTCGAAGGAATCGAAGTGTAGTTTAAAACGAAAGAAATGGAGATGAAAAACTCCAAGTATTTTGAGAGTTATGATGGAAATAGTTAGACTCGCGCTTTGGTTTAGCAATTTACTGACCTACCTCCGATTGATTGACCATAACTCTCTCAATTTAACTCTTAAGTCATTGAAATTAGTTTCATTTCGAAGGAATCGAAGTGTAGTTTAAAACGAAAGAAACGGAGATGAAAAACTCCAAGTATTTTGAGAGTTATGATGGAAATAGTTAGACTCGCGCTTTGGTTTAGCAATTTACTGACCTACCTCCGATTGATTGACCATAACTCTCTCAATTTAACTTGTAATTCATTTAAATTAGTTTGATTTTGAAGGAATCGAAGTGTAGTTTAAAACGAAAGAAACGGAGATGAAAAACTCCAAGTATTTTGAGAGTTATGATGGAAATAGTTAGACTCGCGCTTTGGTTTAGCAATTTACTGACCTACCTCCGATTGATTGACCATAACTCTCTCAATTTAACTCGTAATTCATTGAAATTAGTTTCATTTCGAAGGAATCGAAGTGTAGTTTAAAACGAAAGAAATGGAGATGAAAAACTCCAAGTATTTTGAGAGTTATGATGGAAATAGTTAGACTCGCGCTTTGGTTTAGCAATTTACTGACCTACCTCCGATTGATTAACCATAACTCTCTCAATTTAACTCTTAAGTCATTGAAATTAATTTCATTTCGAAGGAATCGAAGTGTAGTTTAAAACGAAAGAAACGGAGTTCAAAAACTCCAAGTATTTTGAGAGTAATGATGGAAATAGTTAGACTCGCGCTTTGGTTTAGCAATTTACTGACCTACCTCCGATTGATTGACCATAACTCTCTCAATTTAACTCGTAATTCATTTAAATTAGTTTGATTTCGAAGGAATCGAAGTGTAGTTTAAAACGAAAGAAACGGAGATGAAAAACTCCTAGTATTTTGAGAGTTATGATGGAAATAGTTAGACTCACGCTTTGGTTTAGCAATTTACTGACCTCCCTCCGATTGATTGACCATAACTCACTCAATTTAACTCGTAATTCATTGAAATTAGTTTCATTTCGAAGGAATCGAAGTGTAGTTTAAAACGAAAGAAACGGAGATGAAAAACTCCAAGTATTTTGAGAGTTATGATGGAAATAGTTAGACTCGCGCTTTGGTTTAGCAATTTACTGACCTACCTCCGCTTGATTGACCATAACTCTCTCAATTTAACTCTTAACTCTTTGAAATTAGTTTCATTTCGAAGGAATCGAAGTGTAGTTTAAAACAAAAGAAACGGAGATGAAAAACTCCAAGTATTTTGAGAGTTATGATGGAAATAGTTAGACTCGCGCTTTGGTTTAGCAATTTACTGACCTACCTCCGATTGATTGACCATAACTCTCTCAATTTAACTCGTAATTCATTTAAATTAGTTTCATTTCGAAGGAATCGAAGTGTAGTTTAAAACGAAAGAAACGGAGATGAAAAACTCCAAGTATTTTGAGAGTTATGATGGAAATAGTTAGACTCGCGCTTTAGTTTAGCAATTTACTGACCTCCCTCCGATTGATTGACCATAACTCACTCAATTTAACTAGTAATTCATTGAAATTAGTTTCATTTCGAAGGAATCGAAGTGTAGTTTAAAACGAAAGAAACGGAGATGAAAAACTCCAAGTATTTTGAGAGTTATGATGGAAATAGTTAGACTCGCGCTTTGGTTTAGCAATTTACTGACGTACCTACGATTGATTGACCATAACTCTCTCAATTTAACTCTTAATTCATTGAAATTAGTTTCATTTCGAAGGAATCGAAGTGTAGTTTAAAGCGAAAGAAACGGAGATGAAAAACTCCAACTATTTTGAGAGTTATGATGGAAATAGTTAGACTCGCGCTTTGGTTTAGCGATTTACTGACCTACATCCGATTGATTGACCATAACTCTCTCAATTTAACTCTTAAGTCATTGAAATTAGTTTCATTTCGAAGGAATCGAAGTTTAGTTTAAAACGAAAGAAACGGAGATGAAAAACTCCAAGTATTTTGAGAGTTATGATGGAAATAGTTAGACTCGCGCTTTGGTTTAGCAATTTACTGACCTACCTCCGATTGATTGACCATAACTCTCTCAATTTAACTCGTAATTCATTTAAATTAGTTTCATTTCGAAGGAATCGAAGTGTAGTTTAAAACGAAAGAAACGGAGATGAAATACTCCAAGTATTTTGAGAGTTATGATGGAAATAGTTAGACTCGCGCTTTGTTTTAGAAATTTACTGACCTACCTCCGATTGATTGACCATAACTCTCTCAATTTAACTCTTAATTCATTGAAATTAGTTTCATTTCGAAGGAATCGAAGTGTAGTTTAAAACGAAAGAAACGGAGATGAAAAACTCCAAGTATTTTGAGAGTTATGATGGAAATAGTTAGACTCGGGCTTTGGTTTAGCAATTTACTGACCTACCTCCGATTGATTGAACATAACTCACTCTATTTAACTCGTAATTCATTGAAATTAGTTTCATTTCGAAGGAATCGAAGTGTAGTTTAAAACGAAAGAAATGGAGATGAAAAACTCCAAGTATTTTGAGAGTTATGATGGAAATAGTTAGACTCGCGCTTTGGTTTAGCAATTTACTGACCTACCTCCGATTGATTGACCATAACTCTCTCAATTTAACTCTTAAGTCATTGAAATTAGTTTCATTTCGAAGGAATCGAAGTGTAGTTTAAAACAAAAGAAACGGAGATGAAAAACTCCAAGTATTTTGAGAGTTATGATGGAAATAGTTAGACTCGCGCTTTGGTTTAGCAATTTACTGACCTACCTCCGATTGATTGACCATAACTCTCTCAATTTAACTTGTAATTCATTTAAATTAGTTTGATTTTGAAGGAATCGAAGTGTAGTTTAAAACGAAAGAAACGGAGATGAAAAACTCCAAGTATTTTGAGAGTTATGATGGAAATAGTTAGACTCGCGCTTTGGTTTAGCAATTTACTGACCTACCTCCGATTGATTGACCATAACTCTCTCAATTTAACTCGTAATTCATTGAAATTAGTTTCATTTCGAAGGAATCGAAGTGTAGTTTAAAACGAAAGAAATGGAGATGAAAAACTCCAAGTATTTTGAGAGTTATGATGGAAATAGTTAGACTCGCGCTTTGGTTTAGCAATTTACTGACCTACCTCCGATTGATTAACCATAACTCTCTCAATTTAACTCTTAAGTCATTGAAATTAATTTCATTTCGAAGGAATCGAAGTGTAGTTTAAAACGAAAGAAACGGAGTTCAAAAACTCCAAGTATTTTGAGAGTAATGATGGAAATAGTTAGACTCGCGCTTTGGTTTAGCAATTTACTGACCTACCTCCGATTGATTGACCATAACTCTCTCAATTTAACTCGTAATTCATTTAAATTAGTTTGATTTCGAAGGAATCGAAGTGTAGTTTAAAACGAAAGAAACGGAGATGAAAAACTCCTAGTATTTTGAGAGTTATGATGGAAATAGTTAGACTCACGCTTTGGTTTAGCAATTTACTGACCTCCCTCCGATTGATTGACCATAACTCACTCAATTTAACTCGTAATTCATTGAAATTAGTTTCATTTCGAAGGAATCGAAGTGTAGTTTAAAACGAAAGAAACGGAGATGAAAAACTCCAAGTATTTTGAGAGTTATGATGGAAATAGTTAGACTCGCGCTTTGGTTTAGCAATTTACTGACCTACCTCCGCTTGATTGACCATAACTCTCTCAATTTAACTCTTAACTCTTTGAAATTAGTTTCATTTCGAAGGAATCGAAGTGTAGTTTAAAACAAAAGAAACGGAGATGAAAAACTCCAAGTATTTTGAGAGTTATGATGGAAATAGTTAGACTCGCGCTTTGGTTTAGCAATTTACTGACCTACCTCCGATTGATTGACCATAACTCTCTCAATTTAACTCGTAATTCATTTAAATTAGTTTCATTTCGAAGGAATCGAAGTGTAGTTTAAAACGAAAGAAACGGAGATGAAAAACTCCAAGTATTTTGAGAGTTATGATGGAAATAGTTAGACTCGCGCTTTAGTTTAGCAATTTACTGACCTCCCTCCGATTGATTGACCATAACTCACTCAATTTAACTCGTAATTCATTGAAATTAGTTTCATTTCGAAGGAATCGAAGTGTAGTTTAAAACGAAAGAAACGGAGATGAAAAACTCCAAGTATTTTGAGAGTTATGATGGAAATAGTTAGACTCGCGCTTTGGTTTAGCAATTTACTGACGTACCTACGATTGATTGACCATAACTCTCTCAATTTAACTCTTAATTCATTGAAATTAGTTTCATTTCGAAGGAATCGAAGTGTAGTTTAAAGCGAAAGAAACGGAGATGAAAAACTCCAACTATTTTGAGAGTTATGATGGAAATAGTTAGACTCGCGCTTTGGTTTAGCGATTTACTGACCTATATCCGATTGATTGACCATAACTCTCTCAATTTAACTCTTAAGTCATTGAAATTAGTTTCATTTCGAAGGAATCGAAGTGTAGTTTAAAACGAAAGAAACGGAGATGAAAAACTCCAAGTATTTTGAGAGTTATGATGGAAATAGTTAGACTCGCGCTTTGGTTTAGCAATTTACTGACCTACCTCCGATTGATTGACCATAACTCTCTCAATTTAACTCTTAAGTCATTGAAATTAGTTTCATTTCGAAGGAATCGAAGTGTAGTTTAAAACGAAAGAAACGGAGATGAAAAACTCCAAGTATTTTGAGAGTTATGATGGAAATAGTTAGACTCGCGCTTTGGTTTAGCAATTTACTGACCTACCTCCGATTGATTGACCATAACTCTCTCAATTTAACTTGTAATTCATTTAAATTAGTTTGATTTTGAAGGAATCGAAGTGTAGTTTAAAACGAAAGAAACGGAGATGAAAAACTCCAAGTATTTTGAGAGTTATGATGGAAATAGTTAGACTCGCGCTTTGGTTTAGCAATTTACTGACCTACCTCCGATTGATTGACCATAACTCTCTCAATTTAACTCGTAATTCATTGAAATTAGTTTCATTTCGAAGGAATCGAAGTGTAGTTTAAAACGAAAGAAATGGAGATGAAAAACTCCAAGTATTTTGAGAGTTATGATGGAAATAGTTAGACTCGCGCTTTGGTTTAGCAATTTACTGACCTACCTCCGATTGATTAACCATAACTCTCTCAATTTAACTCTTAAGTCATTGAAATTAATTTCATTTCGAAGGAATCGAAGTGTAGTTTAAAACGAAAGAAACGGAGTTCAAAAACTCCAAGTATTTTGAGAGTAATGATGGAAATAGTTAGACTCGCGCTTTGGTTTAGCAATTTACTGACCTACCTCCGATTGATTGACCATAACTCTCTCAATTTAACTCGTAATTCATTTAAATTAGTTTGATTTCGAAGGAATCGAAGTGTAGTTTAAAACGAAAGAAACGGAGATGAAAAACTCCTAGTATTTTGAGAGTTATGATGGAAATAGTTAGACTCACGCTTTGGTTTAGCAATTTACTGACCTCCCTCCGATTGATTGACCATAACTCACTCAATTTAACTCGTAATTCATTGAAATTAGTTTCATTTCGAAGGAATCGAAGTGTAGTTTAAAACGAAAGAAACGGAGATGAAAAACTCCAAGTATTTTGAGAGTTATGATGGAAATAGTTAGACTCGCGCTTTGGTTTAGCAATTTACTGACCTACCTCCGCTTGATTGACCATAACTCTCTCAATTTAACTCTTAACTCTTTGAAATTAGTTTCATTTCGAAGGAATCGAAGTGTAGTTTAAAACAAAAGAAACGGAGATGAAAAACTCCAAGTATTTTGAGAGTTATGATGGAAATAGTTAGACTCGCGCTTTGGTTTAGCAATTTACTGACCTACCTCCGATTGATTGACCATAACTCTCTCAATTTAACTCGTAATTCATTTAAATTAGTTTCATTTCGAAGGAATCGAAGTGTAGTTTAAAACGAAAGAAACGGAGATGAAAAACTCCAAGTATTTTGAGAGTTATGATGGAAATAGTTAGACTCGCGCTTTAGTTTAGCAATTTACTGACCTCCCTCCGATTGATTGACCATAACTCACTCAATTTAACTCGTAATTCATTGAAATTAGTTTCATTTCGAAGGAATCGAAGTGTAGTTTAAAACGAAAGAAACGGAGATGAAAAACTCCAAGTATTTTGAGAGTTATGATGGAAATAGTTAGACTCGCGCTTTGGTTTAGCAATTTACTGACGTACCTACGATTGATTGACCATAACTCTCTCAATTTAACTCTTAATTCATTGAAATTAGTTTCATTTCGAAGGAATCGAAGTGTAGTTTAAAGCGAAAGAAACGGAGATGAAAAACTCCAACTATTTTGAGAGTTATGATGGAAATAGTTAGACTCGCGCTTTGGTTTAGCGATTTACTGACCTACATCCGATTGATTGACCATAACTCTCTCAATTTAACTCTTAAGTCATTGAAATTAGTTTCATTTCGAAGGAATCGAAGTTTAGTTTAAAACGAAAGAAACGGAGATGAAAAACTCCAAGTATTTTGAGAGTTATGATGGAAATAGTTAGACTCGCGCTTTGGTTTAGCAATTTACTGACCTACCTCCGATTGATTGACCATAACTCTCTCAATTTAACTCGTAATTCATTTAAATTAGTTTGATTTCGAAGGAATCGAAGTGTAGTTTAAAACGAAAGAAACGGAGATGAAATACTCCAAGTATTTTGAGAGTTATGATGGAAATAGTTAGACTCGCGCTTTGTTTTAGAAATTTACTGACCTACCTCCGATTGATTGACCATAACTCTCTCAATTTAACTCTTAATTCATTGAAATTAGTTTCATTTCGAAGGAATCGAAGTGTAGTTTAAAACGAAAGAAACGGAGATGAAAAACTCCAAGTATTTTGAGAGTTATGATGGAAATAGTTAGACTCGGGCTTTGGTTTAGCAATTTACTGACCTACCTCCGATTGATTGAACATAACTCACTCTATTTAACTCGTAATTCATTGAAATTAGTTTCATTTCGAAGGAATCGAAGTTTAGTTTAAAACGAAAGAAACGGAGATGAAAAACTCCAAGTATTTTGAGAGTTATGATGGAAATAGTTAGACTCGGGCTTTGGTTTAGCAATTTACTGACCTACCTCCGATTGATTGAACATAACTCACTCTATTTAACTCGTAATTCATTGAAATTAGTTTCATTTCGAAGGAATCGAAGTGTAGTTTAAAACGAAAGAAATGGAGATGAAAAACTCCAAGTATTTTGAGAGTTATGATGGAAATAGTTAGACTCGCGCTTTGGTTTAGCAATTTACTGACCTACCTCCGATTGATTGACCATAACTCTCTCAATTTAACTCTTAAGTCATTGAAATTAGTTTCATTTCGAAGGAATCGAAGTGTAGTTTAAAACAAAAGAAACGGAGATGAAAAACTCCAAGTATTTTGAGAGTTATGATGGAAATAGTTAGACTCGCGCTTTGGTTTAGCAATTTACTGACTTACCTCTGATTTATTGACCATAACTCTCTCAATTTAACTCTTAATTCATTGAAATTAGTTTCATTTCGAAGGAATCGAAGTGTAGTTTAAAACGAAAGAAACGGAGATGAAAAACTCCAAGTATTTTGAGAGTTATGATGGAAATAGTTAGACTCGCGCTTTGGTTTAGCAATTTATTGACCTACCTCCGATTGATTGACCATAACTTTCTCAACTTAACTCTTAACTCATTGAAATTAGTTTCATTTCGAAGGAATCGAAGTGTAGTTTAAAACGAAAGAAACGGAGATGAAAAACTCCAAGTATTTTGAGAGTTATGATGGAAATAGTTAGACTCGCGCTTTGGTTTAGCAATTTACTGACCTACCTCCGATTGATTGACCATAACTCTCTCAATTTAACTCTTAAGTCATTGAAATTAGTTTCATTTCGAAGGAATCGAAGTGTAGTTTAAAACGAAAGAAACGGAGATGAAAAACTCCAAGTATTTTGAGAGTTATGATGGAAATAGTTAGACTCGCGCTTTGGTTTAGCAATTTACTGACCTACCTCCGATTGATTGACCATAACTCTCTCAATTTAACTTGTAATTCATTTAAATTAGTTTGATTTTGAAGGAATCGAAGTGTAGTTTAAAACGAAAGAAACGGAGATGAAAAACTCCAAGTATTTTGAGAGTTATGATGGAAATAGTTAGACTCGCGCTTTGGTTTAGCAATTTACTGACCTACCTCCGATTGATTGACCATAACTCTCTCAATTTAACTCGTAATTCATTGAAATTAGTTTCATTTCGAAGGAATCGAAGTGTAGTTTAAAACGAAAGAAATGGAGATGAAAAACTCCAAGTATTTTGAGAGTTATGATGGAAATAGTTAGACTCGCGCTTTGGTTTAGCAATTTACTGACCTACCTCCGATTGATTAACCATAACTCTCTCAATTTAACTCTTAAGTCATTGAAATTAATTTCATTTCGAAGGAATCGAAGTGTAGTTTAAAACGAAAGAAACGGAGTTCAAAAACTCCAAGTATTTTGAGAGTAATGATGGAAATAGTTAGACTCGCGCTTTGGTTTAGCAATTTACTGACCTACCTCCGATTGATTTACCATAACTCTCTCAATTTAACTCGTAATTCATTTAAATTAGTTTGATTTCGAAGGAATCGAAGTGTAGTTTAAAACGAAAGAAACGGAGATGAAAAACTCATAGTATTTTGAGAGTTATGATGGAAATAGTTAGACTCACGCTTTGGTTTAGCAATTTACTGACCTCCCTCCGATTGATTGACCATAACTCACTCAATTTAACTCGTAATTCATTGAAATTAGTTTCATTTCGAAGGAATCGAAGTGTAGTTTAAAACGAAAGAAACGGAGATGAAAAACTCCAAGTATTTTGAGAGTTATGATGGAAATAGTTAGACTCGCGCTTTGGTTTAGCAATTTACTGACCTACCTCCGCTTGATTGACCATAACTCTCTCAATTTAACTCTTAACTCTTTGAAATTAGTTTCATTTCGAAGGAATCGAAGTGTAGTTTAAAACAAAAGAAACGGAGATGAAAAACTCCAAGTATTTTGAGAGTTATGATGGAAATAGTTAGACTCGCGCTTTGGTTTAGCAATTTACTGACCTACCTCCGATTGATTGACCATAACTCTCTCAATTTAACTCGTAATTCATTTAAATTAGTTTCATTTCGAAGGAATCGAAGTGTAGTTTAAAACGAAAGAAACGGAGATGAAAAACTCCAAGTATTTTGAGAGTTATGATGGAAATAGTTAGACTCGCGCTTTAGTTTAGCAATTTACTGACCTCCCTCCGATTGATTGACCATAACTCACTCAATTTAACTCGTAATTCATTGAAATTAGTTTCATTTCGAAGGAATCGAAGTGTAGTTTAAAACGAAAGAAACGGAGATGAAAAACTCCAAGTATTTTGAGAGTTATGATGGAAATAGTTAGACTCGCGCTTTGGTTTAGCAATTTACTGACGTACCTACGATTGATTGACCATAACTCTCTCAATTTAACTCTTAATTCATTGAAATTAGTTTCATTTCGAAGGAATCGAAGTGTAGTTTAAAGCGAAAGAAACGGAGATGAAAAACTCCAACTATTTTGAGAGTTATGATGGAAATAGTTAGACTCGCGCTTTGGTTTAGCGATTTACTGACCTATATCCGATTGATTGACCATAACTCTCTCAATTTAACTCTTAAGTCATTGAAATTAGTTTCATTTCGAAGGAATCGAAGTGTAGTTTAAAACGAAAGAAACGGAGATGAAAAACTCCAAGTATTTTGAGAGTTATGATGGAAATAGTTAGACTCGCGCTTTGGTTTAGCAATTTACTGACCTACCTCCGATTGATTGACCATAACTCTCTCAATTTAACTCGTAATTCATTGAAATTAGTTTCATTTCGAAGGAATCGAAGTGTAGTTTAAAACGAAAGAAATGGAGATGAAAAACTCCAAGTATTTTGAGAGTTATGATGGAAATAGTTAGACTCGCGCTTTGGTTTAGCAATTTACTGACCTACCTCCGATTGATTAACCATAACTCTCTCAATTTAACTCTTAAGTCATTGAAATTAATTTCATTTCGAAGGAATCGAAGTGTAGTTTAAAACGAAAGAAACGGAGTTCAAAAACTCCAAGTATTTTGAGAGTAATGATGGAAATAGTTAGACTCGCGCTTTGGTTTAGCAATTTACTGACCTACCTCCGATTGATTTACCATAACTCTCTCAATTTAACTCGTAATTCATTTAAATTAGTTTGATTTCGAAGGAATCGAAGTGTAGTTTAAAACGAAAGAAACGGAGATGAAAAACTCATAGTATTTTGAGAGTTATGATGGAAATAGTTAGACTCACGCTTTGGTTTAGCAATTTACTGACCTCCCTCCGATTGATTGACCATAACTCACTCAATTTAACTCGTAATTCATTGAAATTAGTTTCATTTCGAAGGAATCGAAGTGTAGTTTAAAACGAAAGAAACGGAGATGAAAAACTCCAAGTATTTTGAGAGTTATGATGGAAATAGTTAGACTCGCGCTTTGGTTTAGCAATTTACTGACCTACCTCCGCTTGATTGACCATAACTCTCTCAATTTAACTCTTAACTCTTTGAAATTAGTTTCATTTCGAAGGAATCGAAGTGTAGTTTAAAACAAAAGAAACGGAGATGAAAAACTCCAAGTATTTTGAGAGTTATGATGGAAATAGTTAGACTCGCGCTTTGGTTTAGCAATTTACTGACCTACCTCCGATTGATTGACCATAACTCTCTCAATTTAACTCGTAATTCATTTAAATTAGTTTCATTTCGAAGGAATCGAAGTGTAGTTTAAAACGAAAGAAACGGAGATGAAAAACTCCAAGTATTTTGAGAGTTATGATGGAAATAGTTAGACTCGCGCTTTAGTTTAGCAATTTACTGACCTCCCTCCGATTGATTGACCATAACTCACTCAATTTAACTCGTAATTCATTGAAATTAGTTTCATTTCGAAGGAATCAAAGTGTAGTTTAAAACGAAAGAAACGGAGATGAAAAACTCCAAGTATTTTGAGAGTTATGATGGAAATAGTTAGACTCGCGCTTTGGTTTAGCAATTTACTGACGTACCTACGATTGATTGACCATAACTCTCTCAATTTAACTCTTAATTCATTGAAATTAGTTTCATTTCGAAGGAATCGAAGTGTAGTTTAAAGCGAAAGAAACGGAGATGAAAAACTCCAACTATTTTGAGAGTTATGATGGAAATAGTTAGACTCGCGCTTTGGTTTAGCGATTTACTGACCTATATCCGATTGATTGACCATAACTCTCTCAATTTAACTCTTAAGTCATTGAAATTAGTTTCATTTCGAAGGAATCGAAGTGTAGTTTAAAACGAAAGAAACGGAGATGAAAAACTCCAAGTATTTTGAGAGTTATGATGGAAATAGTTAGACTCGCGCTTTGGTTTAGCAATTTACTGACCTACCTCCGATTGATTGACCATAACTCTCTCAATTTAACTCGTAATTCATTTAAATTAGTTTCATTTCGAAGGAATCGAAGTGTAGTTTAAAACGAAAGAAACGGAGATGAAATACTCCAAGTATTTTGAGAGTTATGATGGAAATAGTTAGTCTCGCGCTTTGTTTTAGAAATTTACTGACCTACCTCCGATTGATTGACCATAACTCTCTCAATTTAACTCTTAAGTCATTGAAATTAGTTTCATTTCGAAGGAATCGAAGTGTAGTTTAAAACGAAAGAAACGGAGATGAAAAACTCCAAGTATTTTGAGAGTTATGATGGAAATAGTTAGACTCGCGCTTTGGTTTAGCAATTTACTGACGTACCTACGATTGATTGACCATAACTCTCTCAATTTAACTCTTAATTCATTGAAATTAGTTTCATTTCGAAGGAATCGAAGTGTAGTTTAAAACGAAAGAAACGGAGATGAAAAACTCCAAGTATTTTGAGAGTTATGATGGAAATAGTTAGACTCGTGCTTTGGTTTAGCAATTTACTGACCTACCTCCGATTGATTGACCATAACTCACTCAATTTTACTTGTAATTGATTGAAATTAGTTTCATTTCGAAGGACTCGAAGTGTAGTTTATAACGAAAGAAACGGAGATGAAAAACTCCAAGTATTTTGAGAGTTATGATGGAAATAGTTAGACTCGGGCTTTGGTTTAGCAATTTACTGACCTACCTCCGATTGATTGACCATAACTCACTCAATTTAACTCGTAATTCATTGAAATTAGTTTCATTTCGAAGGAATCGAAGTAGAGTTTAAAACGAAAGAAACGGAGATGAAAAACTCCAAGTATTTTGAGAGTTATGATGGAAATAGTTAGACTCGCGCTTTGGTTTAGCAATTTACTGACATACCTCCGATTGATTGACCATAACTCTCTCAATTTAACTCGTAATTCATTTAAATTAGTTTGATTTCGAAGGAATCGAAGTGTAGTTTAAAACGAAAGAAACGGAGATGAAAAACTCCAAGTATTTTGAGAGTTATGATGGAAATAGTTAGACTCACGCTTTGGTTTAGCAATTTACTGACCTCCCTCCGATTGATTGACCATAACTTACTCAATTTAACTCGTAATTCATTGAAATTAGTTTCATTTCGAAGGAATCGAAGTGTAGTTTAAAACGAAAGAAACGGAGATGAAAAACTCTAAGTATTTTGAGAGTTATGATGGAAATAGTTAGACTCGCGCTTTGGTTTAGCAATTTACTGACTTACCTCTGATTTATTGACCATAACTCTCTCAATTTAACTCTTAATTCATTGAAATTAGTTTCATTTCGAAGGAATCGAAGTGTAGTTTAAAACGAAAGAAACGGAGATGAAAAACTCCAAGTATTTTGAGAGTTATGATGGAAATAGTTAGACTCGCGCTTTGGTTTAGCAATTTATTGACCTACCTCCGATTGATTGACCATAACTTTCTCAACTTAACTCTTAACTCATTGAAATTAGTTTCATTTCGAAGGAATCGAAGTGTAGTTTAAAACGAAAGAAACGGAGATGAAAAACTCCAAGTATTTTGAGAGTTATGATGGAAATAGTTAGACTCGCGCTTTGGTTTAGCAATTTACTGACCTACCTCCGATTGATTGACCATAACTCTCTCAATTTAACTCTTAAGTCATTGAAATTAGTTTCATTTCGAAGGAATCGAAGTGTAGTTTAAAACGAAAGAAACGGAGATGAAAAACTCCAAGTATTTTGAGAGTTATGATGGAAATAGTTAGACTCGCGCTTTGGTTTAGCAATTTACTGACCTACCTCCGATTGATTGACCATAACTCTCTCAATTTAACTTGTAATTCATTTAAATTAGTTTGATTTTGAAGGAATCGAAGTGTAGTTTAAAACGAAAGAAACGGAGATGAAAAACTCCAAGTATTTTGAGAGTTATGATGGAAATAGTTAGACTCGCGCTTTGGTTTAGCAATTTACTGACCTACCTCCGATTGATTGACCATAACTCTCTCAATTTAACTCGTAATTCATTGAAATTAGTTTCATTTCGAAGGAATCGAAGTGTAGTTTAAAACGAAAGAAATGGAGATGAAAAACTCCAAGTATTTTGAGAGTTATGATGGAAATAGTTAGACTCGCGCTTTGGTTTAGCAATTTACTGACCTACCTCCGATTGATTAACCATAACTCTCTCAATTTAACTCTTAAGTCATTGAAATTAATTTCATTTCGAAGGAATCGAAGTGTAGTTTAAAACGAAAGAAACGGAGTTCAAAAACTCCAAGTATTTTGAGAGTAATGATGGAAATAGTTAGACTCGCGCTTTGGTTTAGCAATTTACTGACCTACCTCCGATTGATTTACCATAACTCTCTCAATTTAACTCGTAATTCATTTAAAT
Organism: Tasmannia lanceolata; assembly: GCF_043159265.1. Classification (NCBI taxonomy): domain Eukaryota; kingdom Viridiplantae; phylum Streptophyta; class Magnoliopsida; order Canellales; family Winteraceae; genus Tasmannia; species Tasmannia lanceolata. Next base: position 7,427,894 of record NW_027518721.1, read on the forward strand.
TAGTTTGATTTCGAAGGAATCGAAGTGTAGTTTAAAACGAAAGAAACGGAGATGAAAAACTCATAGTATTTTGAGAGTTATGATGGAAATAGTTAGACTCACGCTTTGGTTTAGCAATTTACTGACCTCCCTCCGATTGATTGACCATAACTCACTCAATTTAACTCGTAATTCATTGAAATTAGTTTCATTTCGAAGGAATCGAAGTGTAGTTTAAAACGAAAGAAACGGAGATGAAAAACTCCAAGTATTTTGAGAGTTATGATGGAAATAGTTAGACTCGCGCTTTGGTTTAGCAATTTACTGACCTACCTCCGCTTGATTGACCATAACTCTCTCAATTTAACTCTTAACTCTTTGAAATTAGTTTCATTTCGAAGGAATCGAAGTGTAGTTTAAAACAAAAGAAACGGAGATGAAAAACTCCAAGTATTTTGAGAGTTATGATGGAAATAGTTAGACTCGCGCTTTGGTTTAGCAATTTACTGACCTACCTCCGATTGATTGACCATAACTCTCTCAATTTAACTCGTAATTCATTTAAATTAGTTTCATTTCGAAGGAATCGAAGTGTAGTTTAAAACGAAAGAAACGGAGATGAAAAACTCCAAGTATTTTGAGAGTTATGATGGAAATAGTTAGACTCGCGCTTTAGTTTAGCAATTTACTGACCTCCCTCCGATTGATTGACCATAACTCACTCAATTTAACTCGTAATTCATTGAAATTAGTTTCATTTCGAAGGAATCGAAGTGTAGTTTAAAACGAAAGAAACGGAGATGAAAAACTCCAAGTATTTTGAGAGTTATGATGGAAATAGTTAGACTCGCGCTTTGGTTTAGCAATTTACTGACGTACCTACGATTGATTGACCATAACTCTCTCAATTTAACTCTTAATTCATTGAAATTAGTTTCATTTCGAAGGAATCGAAGTGTAGTTTAAAGCGAAAGAAACGGAGATGAAAAACTCCAACTATTTTGAGAGTTATGATGGAAATAGTTAGACTCGCGCTTTGGTTTAGCGATTTACTGACCTATATCCGATTGATTGACCATAACTCTCTCAATTTAACTCTTAAGTCATTGAAATTAGTTTCATTTCGAAGGAATCGAAGTGTAGTTTAAAACGAAAGAAACGGAGATGAAAAACTCCAAGTATTTTGAGAGTTATGATGGAAATAGTTAGACTCGCGCTTTGGTTTAGCAATTTACTGACCTACCTCCGATTGATTGACCATAACTCTCTCAATTTAACTCGTAATTCATTTAAATTAGTTTCATTTCGAAGGAATCGAAGTGTAGTTTAAAACGAAAGAAACGGAGATGAAATACTCCAAGTATTTTGAGAGTTATGATGGAAATAGTTAGTCTCGCGCTTTGTTTTAGAAATTTACTGACCTACCTCCGATTGATTGACCATAACTCTCTCAATTTAACTCTTAAGTCATTGAAATTAGTTTCATTTCGAAGGAATCGAAGTGTAGTTTAAAACGAAAGAAACGGAGATGAAAAACTCCAAGTATTTTGAGAGTTATGATGGAAATAGTTAGACTCGCGCTTTGGTTTAGCAATTTACTGACGTACCTACGATTGATTGACCATAACTCTCTCAATTTAACTCTTAATTCATTGAAATTAGTTTCATTTCGAAGGAATCGAAGTGTAGTTTAAAACGAAAGAAACGGAGATGAAAAACTCCAAGTATTTTGAGAGTTATGATGGAAATAGTTAGACTCGTGCTTTGGTTTAGCAATTTACTGACCTACCTCCGATTGATTGACCATAACTCACTCAATTTTACTTGTAATTGATTGAAATTAGTTTCATTTCGAAGGACTCGAAGTGTAGTTTATAACGAAAGAAACGGAGATGAAAAACTCCAAGTATTTTGAGAGTTATGATGGAAATAGTTAGACTCGGGCTTTGGTTTAGCAATTTACTGACCTACCTCCGATTGATTGACCATAACTCACTCAATTTAACTCGTAATTCATTGAAATTAGTTTCATTTCGAAGGAATCGAAGTAGAGTTTAAAACGAAAGAAACGGAGATGAAAAACTCCAAGTATTTTGAGAGTTATGATGGAAATAGTTAGACTCGCGCTTTGGTTTAGCAATTTACTGACCTACCTCCGATTGATTGACCATAACTCTCTCAATTTAACTCGTAATTCATTTAAATTAGTTTGATTTCGAAGGAATCGAAGTGTAGTTTAAAACGAAAGAAACGGAGATGAAAAACTCCAAGTATTTTGAGAGTTATGATGGAAATAGTTAGACTCACGCTTTGGTTTAGCAATTTACTGACCTCCCTCCGATTGATTGACCATAACTTACTCAATTTAACTCGTAATTCATTGAAATTAGTTTCATTTCGAAGGAATCGAAGTGTAGTTTAAAACGAAAGAAACGGAGATGAAAAACTCTAAGTATTTTGAGAGTTATGATGGAAATAGTTAGACTCGCGCTTTGGTTTAGCAATTTACTGACCTACCTCCGCTTGATTGACCATAACTCTCTCAATTTAACTCTTAACTCTTTGAAATTAGTTTCATTTCGAAGGAATCGAAGTGTAGTTTAAAACGAAAGAAACGGAGATGAAAAACTCCAAGTATTTTGAGAGTTATGATGGAAATAGTTAGACTCACGCTTTGGTTTAGCAATTTACTGACCTCCCTCCGATTGATTGACCATAACTCACTCAATTTAACTCGTAATTCATTGAAATTAGTTTCATTTCGAAGGAATCGAAGTGTAGTTTAAAACGAAAGAAACGGAGATGAAAAACTCCAAGTATTTTGAGAGTTATGATGGAAATAGTTAGACTCGGGCTTTGGTTTAGCAATTTACTGACCTACCTCCGATTCATTGACCATAACTCACTCAATTTAACTCGTAATTCATTGAAATTAGTTTCATTTCGAAGGAATCGAAGTGTAGTTTAAAACGAAAGAAACGGAGATGAAAAACTCCAACTATTTTGAGAGTTATGATGGAAATAGTTAGACTCGCGCTTTGGTTTAGCAATTTACTGACCTACATCCGATTGATTGACCATAACTCTCTCAATTTAACTCTTAAGTCATTGAAATTAGTTTCATTTCGAAGGAATCGAAGTGTAGTTTAAAACGAAAGAAACGGAGATGAAAAACTCCAAGTATTTTGAGAGTTATGATGGAAATAGTTAGACTCGCGCTTTGGTTTAGCAATTTACTGACCTACCTCCGATTGATTGACCATAACTCTCTCAATTTAACTCGTAATTCATTTAAATTAGTTTCATTTCGAAGGAATCGAAGTGTAGTTTAAAACGAAAGAAACGGAGATGAAATACTCCAAGTATTTTGAGAGTTATGATGGAAATAGTTAGACTCGCGCTTTGTTTTAGAAATTTACTGACCTACCTCCGATTGATTGATCATAACTCTCTAAATTTAACTCTTAATTCATTGAAATTAGTTTCATTTCGAAGGAATCGAAGTGTAGTTTAAAACGAAAGAAACGGAGATGAAAAACTCCAAGTATTTTGAGAGTTATGATGGAAATAGTTAGACTCGGGCTTTGGTTTAGCAATTTACTGAGCTACCTCCGATTGATTGAACATAACTCACTCTATTTAACTCGTAATTCATTGAAATTAGTTTCATTTCGAAGGAATCGAAGTGTAGTTTAAACCGAAAGAAATGGAGATGAAAAACTCTAAGTATTTTGAGAGTTATGATGGAAATAGTTAGACTCGCGCTTTGGTTTAGCAATTTACTGACCTACCTCCGATTGATTGACCATAACTCTCTCAATTTAACTTTTAAGTCATTGAAATTAGTTTCATTTCGAAGGAATCGAAGTTTAGTTTAAAACGAAAGAAACGGAGATGAAAAACTCCAAGTATTTTGAGAGTTATGATGGAAATAGTTAGACTCGCGCTTTGCTTTAGCAATTTACTGACCTACCTCCGATTGATTGACCATAACTCTCTCAATTTAACTCGTAATTCATTTAAATTAGTTTGATTTCGAAGGAATCGAAGTGTAGTTTAAAACGAAAGAAACGGAGATGAAAAACTCCAAGTATTTTGAGAGTTATGATGGAAATAGTCAGACTCGCGCTTTGGTTTAGCAATTTACTGACCTACCTCCGATTGATTGACCATAACTCTCTCAATTTAACTCGTAATTCATTGAAATTAGTTTCATTTCGAAGGAATCGAAGTATAGTTTAAAACGAAAGAAATGGAGATGAAAAACTCCAAGTATTTTGAGAGTTATGATGGAAATAGTTAGACTCGCGCTTTGGTTTAGCAATTTACTGACCTACCTCCGATTGATTAACCATAACTCTCTCAATTTAACTCTTAAGTCATTGAAATTAGTTTCATTTCGAAGGAATCGAAGTGTAGTTTAAAACGAAAGAAACGGAGATGAAAAAGTCCAAGTATTTTGAGAGTTATGATGGAAATAGTTAGACTCGCGCTTTGGTTTAGCAATTTACTGACATACCTCCGATTGATTGACCATAACTCTCTCAATTTAACTCTTAACTCATTGAAATTAGTTTCATTTCGAAGGAATCGAAGTGTAGTTTAAAACGAAAGAAACGGAGATGAAAAACTCCAAGTATTTTGAGAGTTATGATGGAAATAGTTAGACTTGCGCTTTGGTTTAGCAATTTACTGACCTACCTCCGATTGATTGACCATAACTCTCTCAATTTAACTCTTAACTCATTGAAATTAGTTTCATTTCGAAGTAATCGAAGTGTAGTTTAAAACGAAAGAAACGGAGATGAAAAACTCTAAGTATTTTGAGAGTTATGATGGAAATAGTTAGACTCGCGCTTTAGTTTAGCAATTTACTGACCTACCTCCGATTGATTGACCATAACTCTCTAAATTTAACTCGTAATTCATTTAAATTAGTTTCATTTCGAAGGAATCGAAGTGTAGTTTAAAACGAAAGAAACGGAGATGAAAAACTCAAAGTATTTTGAGAGTTATGATGGAAATAGTTAGACTCGTGCTTTGGTTTAGCAATTTACTGACCTACCTCCGATTGATTGACCATAACTCACTCAATTTTACTTGTAATTGATTGAAATTAGTTTCATTTCGAAAGACTCGAAGTGTAGTTTAAAACGAAAGAAACGGAGATGAAAAGGTATAAGTATTTTGAGAGTTATGATGGAAATAGTTAGACTCGGGCTTTGGTTTAGCAATTTACTGACCTACCTCCGATTCATTGACCATAACTCACTCAATTTAACTCGTAATTCATTGAAATTAGTTTCATTTCGAAGGAATCGAAGTGTAGTTTAAAGCGAAAGAAACGGAGATGAAAAACTCCAACTATTTTGAGAGTTATGATGGAAATAGTTAGACTCGCGCTTTGGTTTAGCAATTTACTGACCTACATCCGATTGATTGACCATAACTCTCTCAATTTAACTCTTAAGTCATTGAAATTAGTTTCATTTCGAAGGAATCGAAGTGTAGTTTAAAACGAAAGAAACGGAGATGAAAAACTCCAAGTATTTTGAGAGTTATGATGGAAATAGTTAGACTCGCGCTTTGATTTAGCAATTTACTGACCTACCTCCGATTGATTGACCATAACTCTCTCAATTTAACTCGTAATTCATTTAAATTAGTTTGATTTCGAAGGAATCGAAGTGTAGTTTAAAACGAAAGAAACGGAGATGAAAAACTCCAAGTATTTTGAGAGTTATGATGGAAATAGTTAGACTCGCGCTTTGGTTTAGCAATTTACTGACCTACCTCCGATTGATTGACCATAACTCTCTCAATTTAACTCGTAATTCATTGAAATTAGTTTCATTTCGAAGGAATCGAAGTGTAGTTTAAAACGAAAGAAATGGAGATGAAAAACTCCAAGTATTTTGAGAGTTATGATGGAAATAGTTAGACTCGCGCTTTGGTTTAGCAATTTACTGACCTACCTCCGATTGATTAACCATAACTCTCTCAATTTAACTCTTAAGTCATTGAAATTAGTTTCATTTCGAAGGAATCGAAGTGTAGTTTAAAACGAAAGAAACGGAGATGAAAAACTCCAAGTATTTTGAGAGTTATGATGGAAATAGTTAGACTTGCGCTTTGGTTTAGCAATTTACTGACCTACCTCCGATTGATTGACCATAACTCTCTAAATTTAACTCTTAATTCATTAAAATTAGTTTCATTTCGAAGGAATCGAAGTGTAGTTTAAGACGAAAGAAACGGAGATGAAAAATTCCAAGTATTTTGAGAGTTATGATAGAAATAGTTAGAATCGCGCTTTGTTTAGCAATTTACTGACCTACCTCCGATTAATTGACCATAACTCTCTCAATTTAACTCTTAACTCATTGAAATTAGTTTCATTTCGAAGTAATCGAAGTGTAGTTTAAAACGAAAGAAACGGAGATGAAAAACTCTAAGTATTTTGAGAATTATGATGGAAATAGTTAGACTCGCGCTTTAGTTTAGCAATTTACTGACCTACCTCCGATTGATTGACCATAACTCTCTAAATTTAACTCGTAATTCATTTAAATTAGTTTCATTTCGAAGGAATCGAAGTGTAGTTTAAAACGAAAGAAACGGAGATGAAAAACTCAAAGTATTTTGAGAGTTATGATGGAAATAGTTAGACTCGTGCTTTGGTTTAGCAATTTACTGACCTACCTCCGATTGATTGACCATAACTCACTCAATTTTACTTGTAATTGATTGAAATTAGTTTCATTTCGAAGGACTCGAAGTGTAGTTTAAAACGAAAGAAACGGAGATGAAAAGGTATAAGTATTTTGAGAGTTATGATGGAAATAGTTAGACTCGGGCTTTGGTTTAGCAATTTACTGACCTACCTCCGATTCATTGACCATAACTCACTCAATTTAACTCGTAATTCATTGAAATTAGTTTCATTTCGAAGGAATCGAAGTGTAGTTTAAAGCGAAAGAAACGGAGATGAAAAACTCCAACTATTTTGAGAGTTATGATGGAAATAGTTAGACTCGCGCTTTGGTTTAGCAATTTACTGACCTACATCCGATTGATTGACCATAACTCTCTCAATTTAACTCTTAAGTCATTGAAATTAGTATCATTTCGAAGGAATCGAAGTGTAGTTTAAAACGAAAGAAACGGAGATGAAAAACTCCAAGTATTTTGAGAGTTATGATGGAAATAGTTAGACTCGCGCTTTGGTTTAGCAATTTACTGACCTACCTCCGATTGATTGACCATAACTCTCTCAATTTAACTCGTAAGTCATTTAAATTAGTTTCATTTCGAAGGAATCGAAGTGTAGTTTAAAACGAAAGAAACGGAGATGAAATACTCCAAGTATTTTGAGAGTTATGATGGAAATAGTTAGACTCGCGCTTTGTTTTAGAAATTTACTGACCTACCTCCGATTGATTGACCATAACTCTCTCAATTTAACTCTTAAGTCATTGAAATTAGTTTCATTTCGAAGGAATCGAAGTGTAGTTTAAAACGAAAGAAACGGAGATGAAAAACTCCAAGTATTTTGAGAGTTATGATGGAAATAGTTAGACTCGCGCTTTGGTTTAGCAATTTACTGACGTACCTACGATTGATTGACCATAACTCTCTCAATTTAACTCTTAATTCATTGAAATTAGTTTCATTTCGAAGGAATCGAAGTGTAGTTTAAAACGAAAGAAACGGAGATGAAAAACTCCAAGTATTTTGAGAGTTATGATGGAAATAGTTAGACTCGTGCTTTGGTTTAGCAATTTACTGACCTACCTCCGATTAATTGACCATAACTCTCTCAATTTAACTCTTAACTCATTGAAATTAGTTTCATTTCGAAGTAATCAAAGTGTAGTTTAAAACGAAAGAAACGGAGATGAAAAACTCCAAGTATTTTGAGAGTTATGGTGGAAATAGTTAGACTCGCGCTTTAGTTTAGCAATTTACTGACCTACCTCCGATTGATTGACCATAACTCTCTAAATTTAACTCGTAATTCATTTAAATTAGTTTCATTTCGAAGGAATCGAAGTGTAGTTTAAAACGAAAGAAACGGAGATGAAAAACTCCAAGTATTTTGAGAGTTATGATGGAAATAGTTAGACTCGTGCTTTGGTTTAGCAATTTACTGACCTACCTCCGATTGATTGACCATAACTCACTCAATTTTACTTGTAATTGATTGAAATTAGTTTCATTTCGAAGGACTCGAAGTGTAGTTTAAAACGAAAGAAACGGAGATGAAAAGGTATAAGTATTTTGAGAGTTATGATGGAAATAGTTAGACTCGGGCTTTGGTTTAGCAATTTACTGACCTACCTCCGATTCATTGACCATAACTCACTCAATTTAACTCGTAATTCATTGAAATTAGTTTCATTTCGAAGGAATCGAAGTGTAGTTTAAAACGAAAGAAACGGAGATGAAAAACTCCAACTATTTTGAGAGTTATGATGGAAATAGTTAGACTCGCGCTTTGGTTTAGCAATTTACTGACCTACCTCCGATTGATTGACCATAACTCTCTCAATTTAACTCGTAATTCATTTAAATTAGTTTCATTTCGAAGGAATCGAAGTGTAGTTTAAAACGAAAGAAACGGAGATGAAATACTCCAAGTATTTTGAGAGTTATGATGGAAATAGTTAGACTCGCGCTTTGGTTTAGAAATTTACTGACCTACCTCCGATTGATTGACCATAACTCTCTCAATTTAACTCTTAATTCATTGAAATTAGTTTCATTTCGAAGGAATCGAAGTGTAGTTTAAAACGAAAGAAACGGAGATGAAAAACTCCAAGTATTTTGAGAGTTATGATGGAAATAGTTAGACTCGGGCTTTGGTTTAGCAATTTACTGACTTACCTCCGATTGATTGAACATAACTCACTCTATTTAACTCGTAATTCATTGAAATTAGTTTCATTTCGAAGGAATCGAAGTGTAGTTTAAAACGAAAGAAATGGAGATGAAAAACTCCAAGTATTTTGAGAGTTATGATGGAAATAGTTAGACTCGCGCTTTGGTTTAGCAATTTACTGACCTACCTCCGATTGATTGACCATAACTCTCTCAATTTAACTCTTAAGTCATTGAAATTAGTTTCATTTCGAAGGAATCGAAGTGTAGTTTAAAACGAAAGAAATGGAGATGAAAAACTCCAAGTATTTTGAGAGTTATGATGGAAATAGTTAGACTCGCGCTTTGGTTTAGCAATTTACTGACCTACCTCCGATTGATTGACCATAACTCTCTCAATTTAACTCTTAAGTCATTGAAATTAGTTTCATTTCGAAGGAATCGAAGTGTAGTTTAAAACGAAAGAAACGGAGATGAAAAACTCCAAGTATTTTGAGAGTTATGATGGAAATAGTTAGACTCGCGCTTTGGTTTAGCAATTTACTGACCTACCTCCGATTGATTGACCATAACTCTCTCAATTTAACTTGTAATTCATTTAAATTAGTTTGATTTTGAAGGAATCGAAGTGTAGTTTAAAACGAAAGAAACGGAGATGAAAAACTCCAAGTATTTTGAGAGTTATGATGGAAATAGTTAGACTCGCGCTTTGGTTTAGCAATTTACTGACCTACCTCCGATTGATTGACCATAACTCTCTCAATTTAACTCGTAATTCATTGAAATTAGTTTCATTTCGAAGGAATCGAAGTGTAGTTTAAAACGAAAGAAATGGAGATGAAAAACTCCAAGTATTTTGAGAGTTATGATGGAAATAGTTAGACTCGCGCTTTGGTTTAGCAATTTACTGACCTACCTCCGATTGATTAACCATAACTCTCTCAATTTAACTCTTAAGTCATTGAAATTAATTTCATTTCGAAGGAATCGAAGTGTAGTTTAAAACGAAAGAAACGGAGTTCAAAAACTCCAAGTATTTTGAGAGTAATGATGGAAATAGTTAGACTCGCGCTTTGGTTTAGCAATTTACTGACCTACCTCCGATTGATTGACCATAACTCTCTCAATTTAACTCGTAATTCATTTAAATTAGTTTGATTTCGAAGGAATCGAAGTGTAGTTTAAAACGAAAGAAACGGAGATGAAAAACTCCTAGTATTTTGAGAGTTATGATGGAAATAGTTAGACTCACGCTTTGGTTTAGCAATTTACTGACCTCCCTCCGATTGATTGACCATAACTCACTCAATTTAACTCGTAATTCATTGAAATTAGTTTCATTTCGAAGGAATCGAAGTGTAGTTTAAAACGAAAGAAACGGAGATGAAAAACTCCAAGTATTTTGAGAGTTATGATGGAAATAGTTAGACTCGCGCTTTGGTTTAGCAATTTACTGACCTACCTCCGCTTGATTGACCATAACTCTCTCAATTTAACTCTTAACTCTTTGAAATTAGTTTCATTTCGAAGGAATCGAAGTGTAGTTTAAAACAAAAGAAACGGAGATGAAAAACTCCAAGTATTTTGAGAGTTATGATGGAAATAGTTAGACTCGCGCTTTGGTTTAGCAATTTACTGACCTACCTCCGATTGATTGACCATAACTCTCTCAATTTAACTCGTAATTCATTTAAATTAGTTTCATTTCGAAGGAATCGAAGTGTAGTTTAAAACGAAAGAAACGGAGATGAAAAACTCCAAGTATTTTGAGAGTTATGATGGAAATAGTTAGACTCGCGCTTTAGTTTAGCAATTTACTGACCTCCCTCCGATTGATTGACCATAACTCACTCAATTTAACTCGTAATTCATTGAAATTAGTTTCATTTCGAAGGAATCGAAGTGTAGTTTAAAACGAAAGAAACGGAGATGAAAAACTCCAAGTATTTTGAGAGTTATGATGGAAATAGTTAGACTCGCGTTTTGGTTTAGCAATTTACTGACGTACCTACGATTGATTGACCATAACTCTCTCAATTTAACTCTTAATTCATTGAAATTAGTTTCATTTCGAAGGAATCGAAGTGTAGTTTAAAGCGAAAGAAACGGAGATGAAAAACTCCAACTATTTTGAGAGTTATGATGGAAATAGTTAGACTCGCGCTTTGGTTTAGCGATTTACTGACCTACATCCGATTGATTGACCATAACTCTCTCAATTTAACTCTTAAGTCATTGAAATTAGTTTCATTTCGAAGGAATCGAAGTGTAGTTTAAAACGAAAGAAACGGAGATGAAAAACTCCAAGTATTTTGAGAGTTATGATGGAAATAGTTAGACTCGTGCTTTGGTTTAGCAATTTACTGACCTACCTCCGATTGATTGACCATAACTCACTCAATTTTACTTGTAATTGATTGAAATTAGTTTCATTTCGAAGGACTCGAAGTGTAGTTTAAAACGAAAGAAACGGAGATGAAAAGGTATAAGTATTTTGAGAGTTATGATGGAAATAGTTAGACTCGGGCTTTGGTTTAGCAATTTACTGACCTACCTCCGATTCATTGACCATAACTCACTCAATTTAACTCGTAATTCATTGAAATTAGTTTCATTTCGAAGGAATCGAAGTGTAGTTTAAAACGAAAGAAACGGAGATGAAAAACTCCAACTATTTTGAGAGTTATGATGGAAATAGTTAGACTCGCGCTTTGGTTTAGCAATTTACTGACCTACCTCCGATTGATTGACCATAACTCTCTCAATTTAACTCGTAATTCATTTAAATTAGTTTCATTTCGAAGGAATCGAAGTGTAGTTTAAAACGAAAGAAACGGAGATGAAATACTCCAAGTATTTTGAGAGTTATGATGGAAATAGTTAGACTCGCGCTTTGGTTTAGAAATTTACTGACCTACCTCCGATTGATTGACCATAACTCTCTCAATTTAACTCTTAATTCATTGAAATTAGTTTCATTTCGAAGGAATCGAAGTGTAGTTTAAAACGAAAGAAACGGAGATGAAAAACTCCAAGTATTTTGAGAGTTATGATGGAAATAGTTAGACTCGGGCTTTGGTTTAGCAATTTACTGACTTACCTCCGATTGATTGAACATAACTCACTCTATTTAACTCGTAATTCATTGAAATTAGTTTCATTTCGAAGGAATCGAAGTGTAGTTTAAAACGAAAGAAATGGAGATGAAAAACTCCAAGTATTTTGAGAGTTATGATGGAAATAGTTAGACTCGCGCTTTGGTTTAGCAATTTACTGACCTACCTCCGATTGATTGACCATAACTCTCTCAATTTAACTCTTAAGTCATTGAAATTAGTTTCATTTCGAAGGAATCGAAGTGTAGTTTAAAACGAAAGAAATGGAGATGAAAAACTCCAAGTATTTTGAGAGTTATGATGGAAATAGTTAGACTCGCGCTTTGGTTTAGCAATTTACTGACCTACCTCCGATTGATTGACCATAACTCTCTCAATTTAACTCTTAAGTCATTGAAATTAGTTTCATTTCGAAGGAATCGAAGTGTAGTTTAAAACGAAAGAAACGGAGATGAAAAACTCCAAGTATTTTGAGAGTTATGATGGAAATAGTTAGACTCGCGCTTTGGTTTAGCAATTTACTGACCTACCTCCGATTGATTGACCATAACTCTCTCAATTTAACTTGTAATTCATTTAAATTAGTTTGATTTTGAAGGAATCGAAGTGTAGTTTAAAACGAAAGAAACGGAGATGAAAAACTCCAAGTATTTTGAGAGTTATGATGGAAATAGTTAGACTCGCGCTTTGGTTTAGCAATTTACTGACCTACCTCCGATTGATTGACCATAACTCTCTCAATTTAACTCGTAATTCATTGAAATTAGTTTCATTTCGAAGGAATCGAAGTGTAGTTTAAAACGAAAGAAATGGAGATGAAAAACTCCAAGTATTTTGAGAGTTATGATGGAAATAGTTAGACTCGCGCTTTGGTTTAGCAATTTACTGACCTACCTCCGATTGATTAACCATAACTCTCTCAATTTAACTCTTAAGTCATTGAAATTAATTTCATTTCGAAGGAATCGAAGTGTAGTTTAAAACGAAAGAAACGGAGTTCAAAAACTCCAAGTATTTTGAGAGTAATGATGGAAATAGTTAGACTCGCGCTTTGGTTTAGCAATTTACTGACCTACCTCCGATTGATTGACCATAACTCTCTCAATTTAACTCGTAATTCATTTAAATTAGTTTGATTTCGAAGGAATCGAAGTGTAGTTTAAAACGAAAGAAACGGAGATGAAAAACTCCTAGTATTTTGAGAGTTATGATGGAAATAGTTAGACTCACGCTTTGGTTTAGCAATTTACTGACCTCCCTCCGATTGATTGACCATAACTCACTCAATTTAACTCGTAATTCATTGAAATTAGTTTCATTTCGAAGGAATCGAAGTGTAGTTTAAAACGAAAGAAACGGAGATGAAAAACTCCAAGTATTTTGAGAGTTATGATGGAAATAGTTAGACTCGCGCTTTGGTTTAGCAATTTACTGACCTACCTCCGCTTGATTGACCATAACTCTCTCAATTTAACTCTTAACTCTTTGAAATTAGTTTCATTTCGAAGGAATCGAAGTGTAGTTTAAAACAAAAGAAACGGAGATGAAAAACTCCAAGTATTTTGAGAGTTATGATGGAAATAGTTAGACTCGCGCTTTGGTTTAGCAATTTACTGACCTACCTCCGATTGATTGACCATAACTCTCTCAATTTAACTCGTAATTCATTTAAATTAGTTTCATTTCGAAGGAATCGAAGTGTAGTTTAAAACGAAAGAAACGGAGATGAAAAACTCCAAGTATTTTGAGAGTTATGATGGAAATAGTTAGACTCGCGCTTTAGTTTAGCAATTTACTGACCTCCCTCCGATTGATTGACCATAACTCACTCAATTTAACTCGTAATTCATTGAAATTAGTTTCATTTCGAAGGAATCGAAGTGTAGTTTAAAACGAAAGAAACGGAGATGAAAAACTCCAAGTATTTTGAGAGTTATGATGGAAATAGTTAGACTCGCGTTTTGGTTTAGCAATTTACTGACGTACCTACGATTGATTGACCATAACTCTCTCAATTTAACTCTTAATTCATTGAAATTAGTTTCATTTCGAAGGAATCGAAGTGTAGTTTAAAGCGAAAGAAACGGAGATGAAAAACTCCAACTATTTTGAGAGTTATGATGGAAATAGTTAGACTCGCGCTTTGGTTTAGCGATTTACTGACCTACATCCGATTGATTGACCATAACTCTCTCAATTTAACTCTTAAGTCATTGAAATTAGTTTCATTTCGAAGGAATCGAAGTGTAGTTTAAAACGAAAGAAACGGAGATGAAAAACTCCAAGTATTTTGAGAGTTATGATGGAAATAGTTAGACTCGCGCTTTGGTTTAGCAATTTACTGACCTACCTCCGATTGATTGACCATAACTCTCTCAATTTAACTCGTAATTCATTTAAATTAGTTTCATTTCGAAGGAATCGAAGTGTAGTTTAAAACGAAAGAAACGGAGATGAAATACTCCAAGTATTTTGAGAGTTATGATGGAAATAGTTAGACTCGCGCTTTGTTTTAGAAATTTACTGACCTACCTCCGATTGATTGACCATAACTCTCTCAATTTAACTCTTAAGTCATTGAAATTAGTTTCATTTCGAAGGAATCGAAGTGTAGTTTAAAACGAAAGAAACGGAGATGAAAAACTCCAAGTATTTTGAGAGTTATGATGGAAATAGTTAGACTCGCGCTTTGGTTTAGCAATTTACTGACGTACCTACGATTGATTGACCATAACTCTCTCAATTTAACTCTTAATTCATTGAAATTAGTTTCATTTCGAAGGAATCGAAGTGTAGTTTAAAACGAAAGAAACGGAGATGAAAAACTCCAAGTATTTTGAGAGTTATGATGGAAATAGTTAGACTCGTGCTTTGGTTTAGCAATTTACTGACCTACCTCCGATTGATTGACCATAACTCACTCAATTTTACTTGTAATTGATTGAAATTAGTTTCATTTCGAAGGACTCGAAGTGTAGTTTATAACGAAAGAAACGGAGATGAAAAACTCCAAGTATTTTGAGAGTTATGATGGAAATAGTTAGACTCGGGCTTTGGTTTAGCAATTTACTGACCTACCTCCGATTGATTGACCATAACTCACTCAATTTAACTCGTAATTCATTGAAATTAGTTTCATTTCGAAGGAATCGAAGTAGAGTTTAAAACGAAAGAAACGGAGATGAAAAACTCCAAGTATTTTGAGAGTTATGATGGAAATAGTTAGACTCGCGCTTTGGTTTAGCAATTTACTGACCTACCTCCGATTGATTGACCATAACTCTCTCAATTTAACTCGTAATTCATTTAAATTAGTTTGATTTCGAAGGAATCGAAGTGTAGTTTAAAACGAAAGAAACGGAGATGAAAAACTCCAAGTATTTTGAGAGTTATGATGGAAATAGTTAGACTCACGCTTTGGTTTAGCAATTTACTGACCTCCCTCCGATTGATTGACCATAACTCACTCAATTTAACTCGTAATTCATTGAAATTAGTTTCATTTCGAAGGAATCGAAGTGTAGTTTAAAACGAAAGAAACGGAGATGAAAAACTCCAAGTATTTTGAGAGTTATGATGGAAATAGTTAGACTCGCGCTTTGGTTTAGCAATTTACTGACCTACCTCCGCTTGATTGACCATAACTCTCTCAATTTAACTCTTAACTCTTTGAAATTACTTTCATTTCGAAGGAATCGAAGTGTAGTTTAAAACAAAAGAAACGGAGATGAAAAACTCCAAGTATTTTGAGAGTTATGATGGAAATAGTTAGACTCGCGCTTTGGTTTAGCAATTTACTGACCTACCTCCGATTGATTGACCATAACTCTCTCAATTTAACTCGTAATTCATTTAAATTAGTTTCATTTCGAAGGAATCGAAGTGTAGTTTAAAACGAAAGAAACGGAGATGAAAAACTCCAAGTATTTTGAGAGTTATGATGGAAATAGTTAGACTCGCGCTTTAGTTTAGCAATTTACTGACCTCCCTCCGATTGATTGACCATAACTCACTCAATTTAACTCGTAATTCATTGAAATTAGTTTCATTTCGAAGGAATCGAAGTGTAGTTTAAAACGAAAGAAACGGAGATGAAAAACTCCAAGTATTTTGAGAGTTATGATGGAAATAGTTAGACTCGCGCTTTGGTTTAGCAATTTACTGACTTACCTCTGATTGATTGACCATAACTCTCTCAATTTAACTCTTAATTCATTGAAATTAGTTTCATTTCGAAGGAATCGAAGTGTAGTTTAAAACGAAAGAAACGGAGATGAAAAACTACAAGTATTTTGAGAGTTATGATGGAAATAGTTAGACTCGCGCTTTGGTTTAGCAATTTATTGACTTACCTCCGATTGATTGACCATAACTTTCTCAATTTAACTCTTAACTCATTGAAATTAGTTTCATTTCGAAGGAATCGAAGTGTAGTTTAAAACGAAAGAAACGGAGATGAAAAACTCCAAGTATTTTGAGAGTTATGATGGAAATAGTTAGACTCGCGCTTTGGTTTAACAATTTACTGACCTCCCTCCGATTGATTGACCATAAATCACTCAATTTAACTCGTAATTCATTGAAATTAGTTTCATTTCGAAGAAATCGAAGTGTAGTTTAAAACGAAAGAAACGGAGATGAAAAACTCCAAGTATTTTGAGAGTTATGATGGAAATAGTTAGACTCGCGCTTTGGTTTAGCAATTTACTGACCTACCTCCGATTGATTGATCATAACTCTCTCAATTTAACTCTTAATTCATTGAAATTAGTTTCATTTCGAAGGAATCGAAGTGTATTTTAAAACGAAAGAAACGGAAATGAAAAACTCCAAGTATTTTGAGAGTTATTATGGAAATAGTTAGACTCGCGCTTTGGTTTAGCAATTTACTGACCTACCTCCGATTAATTGACCATAAATCACTCAATTTAACTCGTAATTAATTGAAATTAGTTTTATTTCGAAGGAATCGAAGTGTAGTTTAAAACGAAAGAAACGGAGATGAAAAACTCCAAGTATTTTGAGAGTTATGATGGAAATAGTTAGACTCGCGCTTTGGTTTAGCAATTTACTGACCTACCTCCGATTGATTGACCATAACTCTCTCAATTTAACTCGTAATTCATTTAAATTAGTTTGATTTCGAAGGAATCGAAGTGTAGTTTAAAACGAAAGAAACGGAGATGAAAAACTCCAAGTATTTTGAGAGTTATGATGGAAATAGTTAGACTCACGCTTTGGTTTAGCAATTTACTGACCTCCATCCGATTGATTGACCATAACTCACTCAATTTAACTCGTAATTCATTGAAATTAGTTTCATTTCGAAGGAATCGAAGTGTAGTTTAAAACGAAAGAAACGGAGATGAAAAACTCCAAGTATTTTGAGAGTTATGATGGAAATAGTTAGACTCGCGCTTTGGTTTAGCAATTTACTGACCTACCTCCGCTTGATTGACCATAACTCTCTCAATTTAACTCTTAACTCTTTGAAATTACTTTCATTTCGAAGGAATCGAAGTGTAGTTTAAAACAAAAGAAACGGAGATGAAAAACTCCAAGTATTTTGAGAGTTATGATGGAAATAGTTAGACTCGCGCTTTGGTTTAGCAATTTACTGACCTACCTCCGATTGATTGACCATAACTCTCTCAATTTAACTCGTAATTCATTTAAATTAGTTTCATTTCGAAGGAATCGAAGTGTAGTTTAAAACGAAAGAAACGGAGATGAAAAACTCCAAGTATTTTGAGAGTTATGATGGAAATAGTTAGACTCGCGCTTTAGTTTAGCAATTTACTGACCTCCCTCCGATTGATTGACCATAACTCACTCAATTTAACTCGTAATTCATTGAAATTAGTTTCATTTCGAAGGAATCGAAGTGTAATTTAAAACGAAAGAAACGGAGATGAAAAACTCCAAGTATTTTGAGAGTTATGATGGAAATAGTTAGACTCGCGCTTTGGTTTAGCAATTTACTGACTTACCTCTGATTGATTGACCATAACTCTCTCAATTTAACTCTTAATTCATTGAAATTAGTTTCATTTCGAAGGAATCGAAGTGTAGTTTAAAACGAAAGAAACGGAGATGAAAAACTACAAGTATTTTGAGAGTTATGATGGAAATAGTTAGACTCGCGCTTTGGTTTAGCAATTTATTGACTTACCTCCGATTGATTGACCATAACTTTCTCAATTTAACTCTTAACTCATTGAAATTAGTTTCATTTCGAAGGAATCGAAGTGTAGTTTAAAACGAAAGAAACGGAGATGAAAAACTCCAAGTATTTTGAGAGTTATGATGGAAATAGTTAGACTCGCGCTTTGGTTTAACAATTTACTGACCTCCCTCCGATTGATTGACCATAAATCACTCAATTTAACTCGTAATTCATTGAAATTAGTTTCATTTCGAAGAAATCGAAGTGTAGTTTAAAACGAAAGAAACGGAGATGAAAAACTCCAAGTATTTTGAGAGTTATGATGGAAATAGTTAGACTCGCGCTTTGGTTTAGCAATTTACTGACCTACCTCCGATTGATTGATCATAACTCTCTCAATTTAACTCTTAATTCATTGAAATTAGTTTCATTTCGAAGGAATCGAAGTGTGGTTTAAAACGAAAGTAATGGAGATGAAAAACTCCAAGTATTTTGAGAGTTATGATGGAAATAGTTAGACTCGCGCTTTGGTTTAGCAATTTACTGACCTACCTCCGATTGATTAACCATAACTCTCTCAATTTAACTCTTAAGTCATTGAAATTAGTTTCATTTCGAAGGAATCGAAGTTTAGTTTAAAACGAAAGAAACGGAGATGAAAAACTCCAAGTATTTTGAGAGTTATGATGGAAATAGTTAGACTCGCGCTTTGGTTTAGCAATTTACTGTCCTACATCCGATTAATTGACCATAACTCTCTCAATTTAACTCTTAAGTCATTAAAATTAGTTTCATTTCGAAAGAATCGAAGTGTAGTTTAAAACGAAAGAAACGTAGATAAAAAACTCCAAGTATTTTGAGAGTTATGATGGAAATAGTTAGACTCGCGCTTTGATTTAGCAATTTACTGACCTCCCTCCGATTCATTGACCATAACTCACTCAATTTAACTCGTAATTCATTGTAATTAGTTTCATTTCTAAGGAATCGAAGTGTAGTTTCAAACGAAAGAAACGGAGATGAAAAACTACAAGTATTTTGAGAGTTATGATGGAAATAGTTAGACTCGCGCTTTGGTTTAGCAATTTACTGATCTACCTCCGATTGATTGACCATAACTCTCTCAATTTAACTCTTAACTCATTGAAATTAGTTTCATTTCGAAGGAATCGAAGTGTAGTTTAAAACGAAAGAAACGGAGATCAAAAACTCCAAGTATTTTGAGAATTATGATGGAAATAGTTAGACTCGCGCTTTGGTTTAGCAATTTACTGACCTACGTCCGATTGATTGACCATAACTCACTCAATTTTACTTGTAATTGATTGAAATTAGTTTCATTTCGAAGGAATCGAAGTGTAGTTTAAAACGAAGGAAACGGAGATAAAAAACTCCAAGTATTTTGAGAGTTATGATGGAAATAGTTAGACTCAGGCTTTGGTTTAGCAATTTACTGACCTACCTCCGATTGATTGAACATAACTCACTCAATTTAACTCGTAATTCATTGAAATTAGTTTCATTTCGAAGGAATCGAAGTGTGGTTTAAAACGAAAGTAATGGAGATGAAAAACTCCAAGTATTTTGAGAGTTATGATGGAAATAGTTAGACTCGCGCTTTGGTTTAGCAATTTACTGACCTACCTCCGATTGATTAACCATAACTCTCTCAATTTAACTCTTAAGTCATTGAAATTAGTTTCATTTCGAAGGAATCGAAGTGTAGTTTAAAACGAAAGAAACGGAGATTAAAAACTCCAAGTATTTTGAGAGTTATGATGGAAATAGTTAGACTCGCGCTTTGGTTTAGCAATTTACTGACCTACCTCCGATTGATTGACCATAACTCTCTCAATTTAACTCGTAATTCATTTAAATTAGTTTGATTTCGAAGGAATCGAAGTGTAGTTTAAAACGAAAGAAACGGAGATGAAAAACTCCAAGTATTTTGAGAGTTATGATGGAAATAGTTAGACTCACGCTTTGGTTTAGCAATTTACGGACCTCCCTCCGATTGATTGACCATAACTCACTCAATTTAACTCGTAATTCATTGAAATTAGTTTCATTTCGAAGGAATCGAAGTATAGTTTAAAACGAAAGAAACGGAGATGAAAAACTCCAAGTATTTTGAGAGTTATGATGGAAATAGTTAGACTCGCGCTTTGGTTTAGCAATTTACTGACCTACCTCCGCTTGATTGACCATAACTCTCTCAATTTAACTCTTAACTCTTTGAAATTAGTTTCATTTCGAAGGAATCGAAGTGTAGTTTAAAACAAAAGAAACGGAGATGAAAAACTCCAAGTATTTTGAGAGTTATGATGGAAATAGTTAGACTCGCGCTTTGGTTTAGCAATTTACTGACCTACCTCCGATTGATTGACCATAACTCTCTCAATTTAACTCGTAATTCATTTAAATTAGTTTCATTTCGAAGGAATCGAAGTGTAGTTTAAAACGAAAGAAACGGAGATGAAAAACTCCAAGTATTTTGAGAGTTATGATGGAAATAGTTAGACTCGCGCTTTAGTTTAGCAATTTACTGACCTCCCTCCGATTGATTGACCATAACTCACTCAATTTAACTCGTAATTCATTGAAATTAGTTTCATTTCGAAGGAATCGAAGTGTAGTTTAAAACAAAAGAAACGGAGATGAAAAACACCAAGTATTTTGAGAGTTATGATGGAAATAGTTAGACTCGCGCTTTGATTTAGCAATTTACTGACTTACCTCCGATTGATTGACCATAACTCTCTCAATTTAACTCTTAATTCATTGAAATTAGTTTCATTTCGAAGGAATCGAAGTGTAGTTTAAAACGAAAGAAACGGAGATGAAAAACTACAAGTATTTTGAGAGTTATGATGGAAATAGTTAGACTCGCGCTTTGGTTTAGCAATTTATTGACCTACCTCCGATTGATTGACCATAACTTTCTCAATTTAACTCTTAACTCATTGAAATTAGTTTCATTTCGAAGGAATCGAAGTGTAGTTTAAAACAAAAGAAACGGAGATGAAAAACTCCAAGTATTTTGAGAGTTATGATGGAAATAGTTAGACTCGCGCTTTGGTTTAACAATTTACTGACCTCCCTCCGATTGATTGACCATAAATCACTAAATTTAACTCGTAATTCATTGAAATTAGTTTCATTTCGAAGAAATCGAAGTGTAGTTTAAAACGAAAGAAACGGAGATGAAAAACTCCAAGTATTTTGAGAGTTATGATGGAAATAGTTAGACTCGCGCTTTGGTTTAGCAATTTACTGACCTACCTCCGATTGATTGATCATAACTCTCTCAATTTAACTCTTAAGTCATTGAAATTAGTTTCATTTCGAAGGAATCGAAGTGTAGTTTAAAACGAAAGAAACGGAAATGAAAAACTCCAAGTATTTTGAGAGTTATTATGGAAATAGTTAGACTCGCGCTTTGGTTTAGCAATTTACTGACCTACCTCCGATTAATTGACCATAAATCACTCAATTTAACTCGTAATTAATTGAAATTAGTTTAATTTCGAAGGAATCGAAGTTTAGTTTAAAACGAAAGAAACGGAGATCAAAAACTCCAAGTATTTTGAGAGTTATGATGGAAATAGTTAGACTCGCGCTTTGGTTTAGCAATTTACTGATCTACCTCCGATTGATTGACCATAACTCTCTCAATTTAACTCTTAACTCATTGAAATTAGTTTCATTTCGAAGGAATCCAAGTGTAGTTTAAAACGAAAGAAACGGAGATCAAAAACTCCAAGTATTTTGAGAGTTATGATGGAAATAGTTAGACTCGCGCTTTGGTTTAGCAATTTACTGACCTACCTCCGATTGATTGACCATAACTCTCTCAATTTAACTCTTAACTCATTGAAATTAGTTTCATTTCGAAGGAATCGAAGTGTAGTTTAAAACGAAAGAAACGGAGATGAAAAACTCCAAGTATTTTGAGAGTTATGATGAAAATAGTTAGACTTGCGCTTTGGTTTAGCAATTTACTGACCTACCTCCGATTGATTGACCATAACTCTCTAAATTTAACTCTTAATTCATTGAAATTAGTTTCATTTCGAAGGAATCGAATTGTAGTTTAAAACGAAAAAAACGGAGATGAAAAATTCCAAGTATTTTGAGAGTTATGATAGAAATAGTTAGAATCGCGCTTTGTTTAGCAATTTACTGACCTACCTCCGATTAATTGACCATAACTCTCTCAATTTAACTCTTAACTCATTGAAATTAGTTTCATTTCGAAGTAATCGAAGTGTAGTTTAAAACGAAAGAAACGGAGATGAAAAACTCCAAGTATTTTGAGAGTTATGATGGAAATAGTTAGACTCGCGCTTTAGTTTAGCAATTTACTGACCTACCTCCGATTGATTGACCATAACTCTCTAAATTTAACTCGTAATTTATTTAAATTAGTTTCATTTCGAAGGAATCGAAGTGTAGTTTAAAACGAAAGAAACGGAGATGAAAAACTCCAAGTATTTTGAGAGTTATGATGGAAATAGTTAGACTCGTGCTTTGGTTTAGCAATTTACTGACCTACCTCCGATTGATTGACCATAACTCACTCAATTTTACTTGTAATTGATTGAAATTAGTTTCATTTCGAAGGACTCGAAGTGTAGTTTAAAACGAAAGAAACGGAGATGAAAAACTCCAAGTATTTTGAGAGTTATGATGGAAATAGTTAGACTCGGGCTTTGGTTTAGCAATTTACTGACCTACCTCCGATTCATTGACCATAACTCACTCAATTTAACTCGTAATTCATTGAAATTAGTTTCATTTCGAAGGAATCGAAGTGTAGTTTAAAACGAAAGAAACGGAGATGAAAAACTCCAACTATTTTGAGAGTTATGATGGAAATAGTTAGACTCGCGCTTTGGTTTAGCAATTTACTGACCTACATCCGATTGATTGACCATAACTCTCTCAATTTAACTCTTAAGTCATTGAAATTAGTTTCATTTCGAAGGAATCGAAGTGTAGTTTAAAACGAAAGAAACGGAGATGAAAAACTCCAAGTATTTTGAGAGTTATGATGGAAATAGTTAGACTCGCGCTTTGGTTTAGCAATTTACTGACCTACCTCCGATTGATTGACCATAACTCTCTCAATTTAACTCTTAAGTCATTGAAATTAGTTTCATTTCGAAGGAATCGAAGTGTAGTTTAAAACGAAAGAAACGGAGATGAAAAACTCCAAGTATTTTGAGAGTTATGATGGAAATAGTTAGACTCGCGCTTTGGTTTAGCAATTTACTGACCTACCTCCGATTTATTGACCATAACTCTCTCAATTTAACTCGTAATTCATTTAAATTAGTTTGATTTCGAAGGAATCGAAGTGTAGTTTAAAACGAAAGAAACGGAGATGAAAAACTCCAAGTATTTTGAGAGTTATGATGGAAATAGTTAGACTCGCGCTTTGGTTTAGCAATTTACTGACCTACCTCCGATTGATTGACCATAACTCTTTCAATTTAACTCGTAATTCATTGAAATTAGTTTCATTTCGAAGGAATCGAAGTGTAGTTTAAAACGAAAGAAACGGAGATGAAAAACTCCAAGTATTTTGAGAGTTATGATGGAAATAGTTAGACTCGCGCTTTGGTTTAGCAATTTACAGACCTACCTCCGCTTGATTGACCATAACTCTCTCAATTTAACTCTTAACTCTTTGAAATTAGTTTCATTTCGAAGGAATTGAAGTGTAGTTTAAAACGAAAGAAACGGAGATGAAAAACTCCAAGTATTTTGAGAGTTATGATGGAAATAGTTAGACTCGCGCTTTGGTTTAGCAATTTACTGACCTCCCTCCGATTGATTGATCATAACTTACTCAATTTAACTCGTAATTCATTGAAATTAGTTTCATTTCGAAGGAATCGAAGTGTAGTTTAAAACGAAAGAAACGGAGATGAAAAACTCCAAGTATTTTGAGAGTTATGATGGAAATAGTTAGACTCGCGCTTTGGTTTAGCAATTTATTGACTTACCTCCGATTGATTGACCATAACTTTCTCAATTTAACTCTTAACTCATTGAAATTAGTTTCATTTCGAAGGAATCGAAGTGTAGTTTAAAACGAAAGAAACGGAGATGAAAAACTCCAAGTATTTTGAGAGTTATGATGGAAATAGTTAGACTCGCGCTTTGGTTTAACAATTTACTGACCTCCCTCCGATTGATTGACCATAAATCACTCAATTTAACTCGTAATTCATTGAAATTAGTTTCATTTCGAAGAAATCGAAGTGTAGTTTAAAACGAAAGAAACGGAGATGAAAAACTCCAAGTATTTTGAGAGTTATGATGGAAATAGTTAGACTCGCGCTTTGGTTTAGCAATTTACTGACCTACCTCCGATTGATTGATCATAACTCTCTCAATTTAACTCTTAATTCATTGAAATTAGTTTCATTTCGAAGGAATCGAAGTGTAGTTTAAAACGAAAGAAACGGAAATGAAAAACTCCAAGTATTTTGAGAGTTATTATGGAAATAGTTAGACTCGCGCTTTGGTTTAGCAATTTACTGACCTACCTCCGATTAATTGACCATAAATCACTCAATTTAACTCGTAATTAATTGAAATTAGTTTCATTTCGAAGGAATCGAAGTGTAGTTTAAAACGAAAGAAACGGAGATGAAAAACTCCAAGTATTTTGAGAGTTATGATGGAAATAGTTAGACTCGCGCTTTGGTTTAGCAATTTACTGACCTACCTCCGATTGATTGACCATAACTCTCTCAATTTAACTCGTAATTCATTTAAATTAGTTTGATTTCGAAGGAATCGAAGTGTAGTTTAAAACGAAAGAAACGGAGATGAAAAACTCCAAGTATTTTGAGAGTTATGATGGAAATAGTTAGACTCACGCTTTGGTTTAGCAATTTACTGACCTCCCTCCGATTGATTGACCATAACTCACTCAATTTAACTCGTAATTCATTGAAATTAGTTTCATTTCGAAGGAATCGAAGTGTAGTTTAAAACGAAAGAAACGGAGATGAAAAACTCCAAGTATTTTGAGAGTTATGATGGAAATAGTTAGACTCGCGCTTTGGTTTAGCAATTTACTGACCTACCTCCGCTTGATTGACCATAACTCTCTCAATTTAACTCTTAACTCTTTGAAATTACTTTCATTTCGAAGGAATCGAAGTGTAGTTTAAAACAAAAGAAACGGAGATGAAAAACTCCAAGTATTTTGAGAGTTATGATGGAAATAGTTAGACTCGCGCTTTGGTTTAGCAATTTACTGACCTACCTCCGATTGATTGACCATAACTCTCTCAATTTAACTCGTAATTCATTTAAATTAGTTTCATTTCGAAGGAATCGAAGTGTAGTTTAAAACGAAAGAAACGGAGATGAAAAACTCCAAGTATTTTGAGTGTTATGATGGAAATAGTTAGACTCGCGCTTTAGTTTAGCAATTTACTGACCTCCCTCCGATTGATTGACCATAACTCACTCAATTTAACTCGTAATTCATTGAAATTAGTTTCATTCCGAAGGAATCGAAGTGTAGTTTAAAACGAAAGAAACGGAGATGAAAAACTCCAAGTATTTTGAGAGTTATGATGGAAATAGTTAGACTCGCGCTTTGGTTTAGCAATTTACTGACTTACCTCTGATTGATTGACCATAACTCTCTCAATTTAACTCTTAATTCATTGAAATTAGTTTCATTTCGAAGGAATCGAAGTGTAGTTTAAAACGAAAGAAACGGAGATGAAAAACTACAAGTATTTTGAGAGTTATGATGGAAATAGTTAGACTCGCGCTTTGGTTTAGCAATTTATTGACTTACCTCCGATTGATTGACCATAACTTTCTCAATTTAACTCTTAACTCATTGAAATTAGTTTCATTTCGAAGGAATCGAAGTGTAGTTTAAAACGAAAGAAACGGAGATGAAAAACTCCAAGTATTTTGAGAGTTATGATGGAAATAGTTAGACTCGCGCTTTGGTTTAACAATTTACTGACCTCCCTCCGATTGATTGACCATAAATCACTCAATTTAACTCGTAATTCATTGAAATTAGTTTCATTTCGAAGAAATCGAAGTGTAGTTTAAAACGAAAGAAACGGAGATGAAAAACTCCAAGTATTTTGAGAGTTATGATGGAAATAGTTAGACTCGCGCTTTGGTTTAGCAATTTACTGACCTACCTCCGATTGATTGATCATAACTCTCTCAATTTAACTCTTAATTCATTGAAATTAGTTTCATTTCGAAGGAATCGAAGTGTAGTTTAAAACGAAAGAAACGGAAATGAAAAACTCCAAGTATTTTGAGAGTTATTATGGAAATAGTTAGACTCGCGCTTTGGTTTAGCAATTTACTGACCTACCTCTGATTAATTGACCATAAATCACTCAATTTAACTCGTAATTAATTGAAATTAGTTTCATTTCGAAGGAATCGAAGTTTAGTTTAAAACGAAAGAAACGGAGATGAAAAACTCCAAGTATTTTGAGAGTTATGATGGAAATAGTTACACTCGCGCTTTGGTTTAGCAATTTACTGTCCTACATCCGATTAATTGACCATAACTCTCTCAATTTAACTCTTAAGTCATTAAAATTAGTTTCATTTCGAAGGAATCGAAGTGTAGTTTAAAACGAAAGAAACGTAGATAAAAAACTCCAAGTATTTTGAGAGTTATGATGGAAATAGTTAGACTCGCGCTTTGATTTAGCAATTTACTGACCTCCCTCCGATTCATTGACCATAACTCACTCAATTTAACTCATAATTCATTGTAATTAGTTTCATTTCTAAGGAATCGAAGTGTAGTTTCAAACGAAAGAAACGGAGATGAAAAACTACAAGTATTTTGAGAGTTATGATGGAAATAGTTAGACTCGCGCTTTGGTTTAGCAATTTACTGATCTACCTCCGATTGATTGACCATAACTCTCTCAATTTAACTCTTAACTCATTGAAATTAGTTTCATTTCGAAGGAATCGAAGTGTAGTTTAAAACGAAAGAAACGGAGATCAAAAACTCCAAGTATTTTGAGAATTATGATGGAAATAGTTAGACTCGCGCTTTGGTTTAGCAATTTACTGACCTACGTCCGATTGATTGACCATAACTCACTCAATTTTACTTGTAATTGATTGAAATTAGTTTCATTTCGAAGGAATCGAAGTGTAGTTTAAAACGAAGGAAACGGAGATGAAAAACTCCAAGTATTTTGAGAGTTATGATGGAAATAGTTAGACTCAGGCTTTGGTTTAGCAATTTACTGACCTACCTCCGATTGATTGAACATAACTCACTCAATTTAACTCGTAATTCATTGAAATTAGTTTCATTTCGAAGGAATCGAAGTGTGGTTTAAAACGAAAGTAATGGAGATGAAAAACTCCAAGTATTTTGAGAGTTATGATGGAAATAGTTAGACTCGCGCTTTGGTTTAGCAATTTACTGACCTACCTCCGATTGATTAACCATAACTCTCTCAATTTAACTCTTAAGTCATTGAAATTAGTTTCATTTCGAAGGAATCGAAGTGTAGTTTAAAACGAAAGAAACGGAGATTAAAAACTCCAAGTATTTTGAGAGTTATGATGGAAATAGTTAGACTCGCGCTTTGGTTTAGCAATTTACTGACCTACCTCCGATTGATTGACCATAACTCTCTCAATTTAACTCGTAATTCATTTAAATTAGTTTGATTTCGAAGGAATCGAAGTGTAGTTTAAAACGAAAGAAACGGAGATGAAAAACTCCAAGTATTTTGAGAGTTATGATGGAAATAGTTAGACTCACGCTTTGGTTTAGCAATTTACTGACCTCCCTCCGATTGATTGACCATAACTCACTCAATTTAACTCGTAATTCATTGAAATTAGTTTCATTTCGAAGGAATCGAAGTGTAGTTTAAAACGAAAGAAACGGAGATGAAAAACTCCAAGTATTTTGAGAGTTATGATGGAAATAGTTAGACTCGCGCTTTGGTTTAGCAATTTACTGACCTACCTCCGCTTGATTGACCATAACTCTCTCAATTTAACTCTTAACTCTTTGAAATTAGTTTCATTTCGAAGGAATCGAAGTGTAGTTTAAAACAAAAGAAACGGAGATGAAAAACTCCAAGTATTTTGAGAGTTATGATGGAAATAGTTAGACTCGCGCTTTGGTTTAGCAATTTACTGACCTACCTCCGATTGATTGACCATAACTCTCTCAATTTAACTCGTAATTCATTTAAATTAGTTTCATTTCGAAGGAATCGAAGTGTAGTTTAAAACGAAAGAAACGGAGATGAAAAACTCCAAGTATTTTGAGAGTTATGATGGAAATAGTTAGACTCGCGCTTTAGTTTAGCAATTTACTGACCTCCCTCCGATTGATTGACCATAACTCACTCAATTTAACTCGTAATTCATTGAAATTAGTTTCATTTCGAAGGAATCGAAGTGTAGTTTAAAACAAAAGAAACGGAGATGAAAAACACCAAGTATTTTGAGAGTTATGATGGAAATAGTTAGACTCGCGCTTTGGTTTAGCAATTTACTGACTTACCTCCGATTGATTGACCATAACTCTCTCAATTTAACTCTTAATTCATTGAAATTAGTTTCATTTCGAAGGAATCGAAGTGTAGTTTAAAACGAAAGAAACGGAGATGAAAAACTACAAGTATTTTGAGAGTTATGATGGAAATAGTTAGACTCGCGCTTTGATTTAGCAATTTACTGACCTCCCTCCGATTCATTGACCATAACTCACTAAATTTAACTCGTAATTCATTGTAATTAGTTTCATTTCTAAGGAATCGAAGTGTAGTTTAAAACGAAAGAAACGGAGATGAAAAACTCCAAGTATTTTGAGAGTTATGATGGAAATAGTTAGACTCGCGCTTTGGTTTAGCAATTTACTGACCTACCTCCGATTTATTGACCATAACTCTCTCAATTTAACTCGTAATTCATTTAAATTAGTTTGATTTCGAAGGAATCGAAGTGTAGTTTAAAACGAAAGAAACGGAGATGAAAAACTCCAAGTATTTTGAGAGTTATGATGGAAATAGTTAGACTCGCGCTTTGGTTTAGCAATTTACTGACCTACCTCCGATTGATTGACCATAACTCTTTCAATTTAACTCGTAATTCATTGAAATTAGTTTCATTTCGAAGGAATCGAAGTGTAGTTTAAAACGAAAGAAACGGAGATGAAAAACTCCAAGTATTTTGAGAGTTATGATGGAAATAGTTAGACTCGCGCTTTGGTTTAGCAATTTACTGACCTACCTCCGATTAATTGACCATAAATCACTCAATTTAACTCGTAATTAATTGAAATTAGTTTCATTTCGAAGGAATCGAAGTTTAGTTTAAAACGAAAGAAACGGAGATCAAAAACTCCAAGTATTTTGAGAGTTATGATGGAAATAGTTAGACTCGCGCTTTGGTTTAGCAATTTACTGATCTACCTTCGATTGATTGACCATAACTCTCTAAATTTAACTCTTAACTCATTGAAATTAGTTTCATTTCGAAGGAATCCAAGTGTAGTTTAAAACGAAAGAAACGGAGATCAAAAACTCCAAGTATTTTGAGAGTTATGATGGAAATAGTTAGACTCGCGCTTTGGTTTAGCAATTTACTGACCTACCTCCGATTGATTGACCATAACTCTCTCAATTTAACTCTTAACTCATTGAAATTAGTTTAATTTCGAAGGAATCGAAGTGTAGTTTAAAACGAAAGAAACGGAGATGAAAAACTCCAAGTATTTTGAGAGTTATGATGGAAATAGTTAGACTTGCGCTTTGGTTTAGCAATTTACTGGCCTACCTCCGATTGATTGACTATAACTCTCTAAATTTAACTCTTAATTCATTGAAATTAGTTTCATTTCGAAGGAATCGAAGTGTAGTTTAAAACGAAAAAAACGGAGATGAAAAATTCCAAGTATTTTGAGAGTTATGATAGAAATAGTTAGAATCGCGCTTTGTTTAGCAATTTACTGACCTACCTCCGATTAATTGACCATAACTCTCTCAATTTAACTCTTAACTCATTGAAATTAGTTTCATTTCGAAGTAATCGAAGTGTAGTTTAAAACGAAAGAAACGGAGATGAAAAACTCCAAGTATTTTGAGAGTTATGATGGAAATAGTTAGACTCGCGCTTTAGTTTAGCAATTTACTGACCTACCTCCGATTGATTGACCATAACTCTATCAATTTAACTCTTAACTCATTGAAATTAGTTTCATTTCGAAGGAATCGAAGTGTAGTTTAAAACGAAAGAAACGGAAATGAAAAACTCCAAGTATTTTGAGAGTTATTATGGAAATAGTTAGACTCGCGCTTTGGTTTAGCAATTTACTGACCTACCTCCGATTAATTGACCATAAATCACTCAATTTAACTCGTAATTAATTGAAATTAGTTTCATTTCGAAGGAATCGAAGTTTAGTTTAAAACGAAAGAAACGGAGATGAAAAACTCCAAGTATTTTGAGAGTTATGATGGAAATAGTTAGACTCGCGCTTTGGTTTAGCAATTTACTGTCCTACATCCGATTAATTGACCATAACTCTCTCAATTTAACTCTTAAGTCATTAAAATTAGTTTCATTTCGAAGGAATCGAAGTGTAGTTTAAAACGAAAGAAACGTAGATAAAAAACTCCAAGTATTTTGAGAGTTATGATGGAAATAGTTAGACTCGCGCTTTGATTTAGCAATTTACTGACCTCCCTCCGATTCATTGACCATAACTCACTCAATTTAACTCGTAATTCATTGTAATTAGTTTCATTTCTAAGGAATCGAAGTGTAGTTTCAAACGAAAGAAACGGAGATGAAAAACTACAAGTATTTTGAGAGTTATGATGGAAATAGTTAGACTCGCGCTTTGGTTTAGCAATTTACTGATCTACCTCCGATTGATTGACCATAACTCTCTCAATTTAACTCTTAACTCATTGAAATTAGTTTCATTTCGAAGGAATCGAAGTGTAGTTTAAAACGAAAGAAACGGAGATCAAAAACTCCAAGTATTTTGAGAATTATGATGGAAATAGTTAGACTCGCGCTTTGGTTTAGCAATTTACTGACCTACGTCCGATTGATTGACCATAACTCACTCAATTTTACTTGTAATTGATTGAAATTAGTTTCATTTCGAAGGAATCGAAGTGTAGTTTAAAACGAAGGAAACGGAGATGAAAAACTCCAAGTATTTTGAGAGTTATGATGGAAATAGTTAGACTCAGGCTTTGGTTTAGCAATTTACTGACCTACCTCCGATTGATTGAACATAACTCACTCAATTTAACTCGTAATTCATTGAAATTAGTTTCATTTCGAAGGAATCGAAGTGTGGTTTAAAACGAAAGTAATGGAGATGAAAAACTCCAAGTATTTTGAGAGTTATGATGGAAATAGTTAGACTCGCGCTTTGGTTTAGCAATTTACTGACCTACCTCCGATTGATTAACCATAACTCTCTCAATTTAACTCTTAAGTCATTGAAATTAGTTTCATTTCGAAGGAATCGAAGTGTAGTTTAAAACGAAAGAAACGGAGATTAAAAACTCCAAGTATTTTGAGAGTTATGATGGAAATAGTTAGACTCGCGCTTTGGTTTAGCAATTTACTGACCTACCTCCGATTGATTGACCATAACTCTCTCAATTTAACTCGTAATTCATTTAAATTAGTTTGATTTCGAAGGAATCGAAGTGTAGTTTAAAACGAAAGAAACGGAGATGAAAAACTCCAAGTATTTTGAGAGTTATGATGGAAATAGTTAGACTTACGCTTTGGTTTAGCAATTTACTGACCTCCCTCCGATTGATTGACCATAACTCACTCAATTTAACTCGTAATTCATTGAAATTAGTTTCATTTCGAAGGAATCGAAGTGTAGTTTAAAACGAAAGAAACGGAGATGAAAAACTCCAAGTATTTTGAGAGTTATGATGGAAATAGTTAGACTCGCGCTTTGGTTTAGCAATTTACTGACCTACCTCCGCTTGATTGACCATAACTCTCTCAATTTAACTCTTAACTCTTTGAAATTAGTTTCATTTCGAAGGAATCGAAGTGTAGTTTAAAACAAAAGAAACGGAGATGAAAAACTCCAAGTATTTTGAGAGTTATGATGGAAATAGTTAGACTCGCGCTTTGGTTTAGCAATTTACTGACCTACCTCCGATTGATTGACCATAACTCTCTCAATTTAACTCGTAATTCATTTAAATTAGTTTCATTTCGAAGGAATCGAAGTGTAGTTTAAAACGAAAGAAACGGAGATGAAAAACTCCAAGTATTTTGAGAGTTATGATGGAAATAGTTAGACTCGCGCTTTAGTTTAGCAATTTACTGACCTCCCTCCGATTGATTGACCATAACTCACTCAATTTAACTCGTAATTCATTGAAATTAGTTTCATTTCGAAGGAATCGAAGTGTAGTTTAAAACAAAAGAAACGGAGATGAAAAACACCAAGTATTTTGAGAGTTATGATGGAAATAGTTAGACTCGCGCTTTGGTTTAGCAATTTACTGACTTACCTCCGATTGATTGACCATAACTCTCTCAATTTAACTCTTAATTCATTGAAATTAGTTTCATTTCGAAGGAATCGAAGTGTAGTTTAAAACGAAAGAAACGGAGATGAAAAACTACAAGTATTTTGAGAGTTATGATGGAAATAGTTAGACTCGCGCTTTGGTTTAGCAATTTATTGACCTACCTCCGATTGATTGACCATAACTTTCTCAATTTAACTCTTAACTCATTGAAATTAGTTTCATTTCGAAGGAATCGAAGTGTAGTTTAAAACAAAAGAAACGGAGATGAAAAACTCCAAGTATTTTGAGAGTTATGATGGAAATAGTTAGACTCGCGCTTTGGTTTAACAATTTACTGACCTCCCTCCGATTGATTGACCATAAATCACTAAATTTAACTCGTAATTCATTGAAATTAGTTTCATTTCGAAGAAATCGAAGTGTAGTTTAAAACGAAAGAAACGGAGATGAAAAACTCCAAGTATTTTGAGAGTTATGATGGAAATAGTTAGACTCGCGCTTTGGTTTAGCAATTTACTGACCTACCTCCGATTGATTGATCATAACTCTCTCAATTTAACTCTTAAGTCATTGAAATTAGTTTCATTTCGAAGGAATCGAAGTGTAGTTTAAAACGAAAGAAATGGAAATGAAAAACTCCAAGTATTTTGAGAGTTATTATGGAAATAGTTAGACTCGCGCTTTGGTTTAGCAATTTACTGACCTACCTCCGATTAATTGACCATAAATCACTCAATTTAACTCGTAATTAATTGAAATTAGTTTAATTTCGAAGGAATCGAAGTTTAGTTTAAAACGAAAGAAACGGAGATCAAAAACTCCAAGTATTTTGAGAGTTATGATGGAAATAGTTAGACTCGCGCTTTGGTTTAGCAATTTACTGATCTACCTCCGATTGATTGACCATAACTCTCTCAATTTAACTCTTAACTCATTGAAATTAGTTTCATTTCGAAGGAATCCAAGTGTAGTTTAAAACGAAAGAAACGGAGATCAAAAACTCCAAGTATTTTGAGAGTTATGATGGAAATAGTTAGACTCGCGCTTTGGTTTAGCAATTTACTGACCTACCTCCGATTGATTGACCATAACTCTCTCAATTTAACTCTTAACTCATTGAAATTAGTTTCATTTCGAAGGAATCGAAGTGTAGTTTAAAACGAAAGAAACGGAGATGAAAAACTCCAAGTATTTTGAGAGTTATGATGAAAATAGTTAGACTTGCGCTTTGGTTTAGCAATTTACTGACCTACCTCCGATTGATTGACCATAACTCTCTAAATTTAACTCTTAATTCATTGAAATTAGTTTCATTTCGAAGGAATCGAATTGTAGTTTAAAACGAAAAAAACGGAGATGAAAAATTCCAAGTATTTTGAGAGTTATGATAGAAATAGTTAGAATCGCGCTTTGTTTAGCAATTTACTGACCTACCTCCGATTAATTGACCATAACTCTCTCAATTTAACTCTTAACTCATTGAAATTAGTTTCATTTCGAAGTAATCGAAGTGTAGTTTAAAACGAAAGAAACGGAGATGAAAAACTCCAAGTATTTTGAGAGTTATGATGGAAATAGTTAGACTCGCGCTTTAGTTTAGCAATTTACTGACCTACCTCCGATTGATTGACCATAACTCTCTAAATTTAACTCGTAATTTATTTAAATTAGTTTCATTTCGAAGGAATCGAAGTGTAGTTTAAAACGAAAGAAACGGAGATGAAAAACTCCAAGTATTTTGAGAGTTATGATGGAAATAGTTAGACTCGTGCTTTGGTTTAGCAATTTACTGACCTACCTCCGATTGATTGACCATAACTCACTCAATTTTACTTGTAATTGATTGAAATTAGTTTCATTTCGAAGGACTCAAAGTGTAGTTTAAAACGAAAGAAACGGAGATGAAAAACTCCAAGTATTTTGAGAGTTATGATGGAAATAGTTAGACTCGGGCTTTGGTTTAGCAATTTACTGACCTACCTCCGATTCATTGACCATAACTCACTCAATTTAACTCGTAATTCATTGAAATTAGTTTCATTTCGAAGGAATCGAAGTGTAGTTTAAAACGAAAGAAACGGAGATGAAAAACTCCAACTATTTTGAGAGTTATGATGGAAATAGTTAGACTCGCGCTTTGGTTTAGCAATTTACTGACCTACATCCGATTGATTGACCATAACTCTCTCAATTTAACTCTTAAGTCATTGAAATTAGTTTCATTTCGAAGGAATCGAAGTGTAGTTTAAAACGAAAGAAACGGAGATGAAAAACTCCAAGTATTTTGAGAGTTATGATGGAAATAGTTAGACTCGCGCTTTGGTTTAGCAATTTACTGACCTACCTCCGATTGATTGACCATAACTCTCTCAATTTAACTCTTAAGTCATTGAAATTAGTTTCATTTCGAAGGAATCGAAGTGTAGTTTAAAACGAAAGAAACGGAGATGAAAAACTCCAAGTATTTTGAGAGTTATGATGGAAATAGTTAGACTCGCGCTTTGGTTTAGCAATTTACTGACCTACCTCCGATTTATTGACCATAACTCTCTCAATTTAACTCGTAATTCATTTAAATTAGTTTGATTTCGAAGGAATCGAAGTGTAGTTTAAAACGAAAGAAACGGAGATGAAAAACTCCAAGTATTTTGAGAGTTATGATGGAAATAGTTAGACTCGCGCTTTGGTTTAGCAATTTACTGACCTACCTCCGATTGATTGACCATAACTCTTTCAATTTAACTCGTAATTCATTGAAATTAGTTTCATTTCGAAGGAATCGAAGTGTAGTTTAAAACGAAAGAAACGGAGATGAAAAACTCCAAGTATTTTGAGAGTTATGATGGAAATAGTTAGACTCGCGCTTTGGTTTAGCAATTTACTGACCTACCTCCGATTAATTGACCATAAATCACTCAATTTAACTCGTAATTAATTGAAATTAGTTTCATTTCGAAGGAATCGAAGTTTAGTTTAAAACGAAAGAAACGGAGATCAAAAACTCCAAGTATTTTGAGAGTTATGATGGAAATAGTTAGACTCGCGCTTTGGTTTAGCAATTTACTGATCTACCTTCGATTGATTGACCATAACTCTCTAAATTTAACTCTTAACTCATTGAAATTAGTTTCATTTCGAAGGAATCCAAGTGTAGTTTAAAACGAAAGAAACGGAGATCAAAAACTCCAAGTATTTTGAGAGTTATGATGGAAATAGTTAGACTCGCGCTTTGGTTTAGCAATTTACTGACCTACCTCCGATTGATTGACCATAACTCTCTCAATTTAACTCTTAACTCATTGAAATTAGTTTAATTTCGAAGGAATCGAAGTGTAGTTTAAAACGAAAGAAACGGAGATGAAAAACTCCAAGTATTTTGAGAGTTATGATGGAAATAGTTAGACTTGCGCTTTGGTTTAGCAATTTACTGGCCTACCTCCGATTGATTGACTATAACTCTCTAAATTTAACTCTTAATTCATTGAAATTAGTTTCATTTCGAAGGAATCGAAGTGTAGTTTAAAACGAAAAAAACGGAGATGAAAAATTCCAAGTATTTTGAGAGTTATGATAGAAATAGTTAGAATCGCGCTTTGTTTAGCAATTTACTGACCTACCTCCGATTAATTGACCATAACTCTCTCAATTTAACTCTTAACTCATTGAAATTAGTTTCATTTCGAAGTAATCGAAGTGTAGTTTAAAACGAAAGAAACGGAGATGAAAAACTCCAAGTATTTTGAGAGTTATGATGGAAATAGTTAGACTCGCGCTTTAGTTTAGCAATTTACTGACCTACCTCCGATTGATTGACCATAACTCTATCAATTTAACTCTTAACTCATTGAAATTAGTTTCATTTCGAAGGAATCGAAGTGTAGTTTAAAACGAAAGAAACGGAAATGAAAAACTCCAAGTATTTTGAGAGTTATGATGGAAATAGTTAGACTTGCGCTTTGGTTTAGCAATTTACTGACCTACCTCCGATTGATTGACCATAACTCTCTAAATTTAACTCTTAATTCATTGAAATTAGTTTCATTTCGAAGGAATCGAAGTGTAGTTTAAAACGAAAAAAACGGAGATGAAAAATTCCAAGTATTTTGAGAGTTATGATAGAAATAGTTAGAATCGCGCTTTGTTTAGCAATTTACTGACCTACCTCCGATTTATTGACCATAACTCTCTCAATTTAACTCGTAATTCATTTAAATTAGTTTGATTTCGAAGGAATCGAAGTGTAGTTTAAAACGAAAGAAACGGAGATGAAAAACTCCAAGTATTTTGAGAGTTATGATGGAAATAGTTAGACTCGCGCTTTGGTTTAGCAATTTACTGACCTACCTCCGATTGATTGACCATAACTCTTTCAATTTAACTCGTAATTCATTGAAATTAGTTTCATTTCGAAGGAATCGAAGTGTAGTTTAAAACGAAAGAAACGGAGATGAAAAACTCCAAGTATTTTGAGAGTTATGATGGAAATAGTTAGACTCGCGCTTTGGTTTAGCAATTTACAGACCTACCTCCGCTTGATTGACCATAACTCTCTCAATTTAACTCTTAACTCTTTGAAATTAGTTTCATTTCGAAGGAATCGAAGTGTAGTTTAAAACGAAAGAAACGGAGATGAAAAACTCCAAGTATTTTGAGAGTTATGATGGAAATAGTTAGACTCGCGCTTTGGTTTAGCAATTTACTGACCTCCCTCCGATTGATTGATCATAACTTACTCAATTTAACTCGTAATTCATTGAAATTAGTTTCATTTCGAAGGAATCGAAGTGTAGTTTAAAACGAAAGAAACGGAGATGAAAAACTCCAAGTATTTTGAGAGTTATGATGGAAATAGTTAGACTCGCGCTTTGGTTTAGCAATTTATTGACTTACCTCCGATTGATTGACCATAACTTTCTCAATTTAACTCTTAACTCATTGAAATTAGTTTCATTTCGAAGGAATCGAAGTGTAGTTTAAAACGAAAGAAACGGAGATGAAAAACTCCAAGTATTTTGAGAGTTATGATGGAAATAGTTAGACTCGCGCTTTGGTTTAACAATTTACTGACCTCCCTCCGATTGATTGACCATAAATCACTCAATTTAACTCGTAATTCATTGAAATTAGTTTCATTTCGAAGAAATCGAAGTGTAGTTTAAAACGAAAGAAACGGAGATGAAAAACTCCAAGTATTTTGAGAGTTATGATGGAAATAGTTAGACTCGCGCTTTGGTTTAGCAATTTACTGACCTACCTCCGATTGATTGATCATAACTCTCTCAATTTAACTCTTAATTCATTGAAATTAGTTTCATTTCGAAGGAATCGAAGTGTAGTTTAAAACGAAAGAAACGGAAATGAAAAACTCCAAGTATTTTGAGAGTTATTATGGAAATAGTTAGACTCGCGCTTTGGTTTAGCAATTTACTGACCTACCTCCGATTAATTGACCATAAATCACTCAATTTAACTCGTAATTAATTGAAATTAGTTTCATTTCGAAGGAATCGAAGTTTAGTTTAAAACGAAAGAAACGGAGATGAAAAACTCTAAGTATTTTGAGAGTTATGATGGAAATAGTTAGACTCGCGCTTTGGTTTAGCAATTTACTGTCCTACATCCGATTAATTGACCATAACTCTCTCAATTTAACTCTTAAGTCATTAAAATTAGTTTCATTTCGAAGGAATCGAAGTGTAGTTTAAAACGAAAGAAACGTAGATAAAAAACTCCAAGTATTTTGAGAGTTATGATGGAAATAGTTAGACTCGCGCTTTGATTTAGCAATTTACTGACCTCCCTCCGATTCATTGACCATAACTCACTCAATTTAACTCGTAATTCATTGTAATTAGTTTCATTTCTAAGGAATCGAAGTGTAGTTTAAAACGAAAGAAACGGAGATGAAAAACTACAAGTATTTTGAGAGTTATGATGGAAATAGTTAGACTCGCGCTTTGGTTTAGCAATTTACTGATCTACCTCCGATTGATTGACCATAACTCTCTCAATTTAACTCTTAACTCATTGAAATTAGTTTCATTTCGAAGGAATCGAAGTGTAGTTTAAAACGAAAGAAACGGAGATCAAAAACTCCAAGTATTTTGAGAATTATGATGGAAATAGTTAGACTCGCGCTTTGGTTTAGCAATTTACTGACCTACGTCCGATTGATTGACCATAACTCACTCAATTTTACTTGTAATTGATTGAAATTAGTTTCATTTCGAAGGAATCGAAGTGTAGTTTAAAACGAAAGAAACGGAGATGAAAAACTCCAAGTATTTTGAGAGTTATGATGGAAATAGTTAGACTCGGGCTTTGGTTTAGCAATTTACTGACCTACCTCCGATTGATTGAACATAACTCACTCAATTTAACTCGTAATTCATTGAAATTAGTTTCATTTCGAAGGAATCGAAGTGTAGTTTAAAACGAAAGAAATGGAGATAAAAACTCCAAGTATTTTGAGAGTTATGATGGAAATAGTTAGACTCGCGCTTTGGTTTAGCAATTTACTGACCTACCTCCGATTGATTAACCATAACTCTCTCAATTTAACTCTTAAGTCATTGAAATTAGTTTCATTTCGAAGGAATCGAAGTGTAGTTTAAAACGAAAGAAACGGAGATTAAAAACTCCAAGTATTTTGAGAGTTATGATGGAAATAGTTAGACTCGCGCTTTGGTTTAGCAATTTACTGACCTACCTCCGATTGATTGACCATAACTCTCTCAATTTAACTCGTAATTCATTTAAATTAGTTTGATTTCGAAGGAATCGAAGTGTAGTTTAAAACGAAAGAAACGGAGATGAAAAACTCCAAGTATTTTGAGAGTTATGATGAAAATAGTTAGACTCACGCTTTGGTTTAGCAATTTACTGACCTCCCTCCGATTGATTGACCATAACTCACTCAATTTAACTCGTAATTCATTGAAATTAGTTTCATTTCGAAGGAATCGAAGTGTAGTTTAAAACGAAAGAAACGGAGATGAAAAACTCTAAGTATTTTGAGAGTTATGATGGAAATAGTTAGACTCACGCTTTGGTTTAGCAATTTACTGACCTACCTCCGCTTGATTGACCATAACTCTCTCAATTTAACTCTTAACTCTTTGAAATTAGTTTCATTTCGAAGGAATCGAAGTGTAGTTTAAAACAAAAGAAACGGAGATGAAAAACTCCAAGTATTTTGAGAGTTATGATGGAAATAGTTAGACTCGCGCTTTGGTTTAGCAATTTACTGACCTACCTCCGATTGATTGACCATAACTCTCTCAATTTAACTCGTAATTCATTTAAATTAGTTTCATTTCGAAGGAATCAAAGTGTAGTTTAAAACGAAAGAAACGGAGATGAAAAACTCCAAGTATTTTGAGAGTTATGATGGAAATAGTTAGACTCGCGCTTTAGTTTAGCAATTTACTGACCTCCCTCCGATTGATTGACCATAACTCACTCAATTTAACTCGTAATTCATTGAAATTAGTTTCATTTCGAAGGAATCGAAGTGTAGTTTAAAACGAAAGAAACGGAGATGAAAAACACCAAGTATTTTGAGAGTTATGATGGAAATAGTTAGACTCGCGCTTTGGTTTAGCAATTTACTGACTTACCTCCGATTGATTGACCATAACTCTCTCAATTTAACTCTTAATTCATTGAAATTAGTTTCATTTCGAAGGAATCGAAGTGTAGTTTAAAACGAAAGAAACGGAGATGAAAAACTACAAGTATTTTGAGAGTTATGATGGAAATAGTTAGACTCGCGCTTTGGTTTAGCAATTTATTGACCTACCTCCGATTGATTGACCATAACTTTCTCAATTTAACTCTTAACTCATTGAAATTAGTTTCATTTCGAAGGAATAGAAGTGTAGTTTAAAACAAAAGAAACGGAGATGAAAAACTCCAAGTATTTTGAGAGTTATGATGGAAATAGTTAGACTCGCGCTTTGGTTTAACAATTTACTGACCTCCCTCCGATTGATTGACCATAAATCACTAAATTTAACTCGTAATTCATTGAAATTAGTTTCATTTCGAAGAAATCGAATTGTAGTTTAAAACGAAAGAAACGGAGATGAAAAACTCCAAGTATTTTGAGAGTTATGATGGAAATAGTTAGACTCGCGCTTTGGTTTAGCAATTTACTGACCTACCTCCGATTGATTGATCATAACTCTCTCAATTTAACTCTTAATTCATTGAAATTAGTTTCATTTCGAAGGAATCGAAGTGTAGTTTAAAACGAAAGAAACGGAAATGAAAAACTCCAAGTATTTTGAGAGTTATTATGGAAATAGTTAGACTCGCGCTTTGGTTTAGCAATTTACTGACCTACCTCCGATTAATTGACCATAAATCACTCAATTTAACTCGTAATTAATTGAAATTAGTTTCATTTCGAAGGAATCGAAGTTTAGTTTAAAACGAAAGAAACAGAGATCAAAAACTCCAAGTATTTTGAGAGTTATGATGGAAATAATTAGACTCGCGCTTTGGTTTAGCAATTTACTGATCTACCTTCGATTGATTGACCATAACTCTCTAAATTTAACTCTTAACTCATTGAAATTAGTTTCATTTCGAAGGAATCCAAGTGTAGTTTAAAACGAAAGAAACGGAGATCAAAAACTCCAAGTATTTTGAGAGTTATGATGGAAATAGTTAGACTCGCGCTTTGGTTTAGCAATTTACTGACCTACCTCCGATTGATTGACCATAACTCTCTCAATTTAACTCTTAACTCATTGAAATTAGTTTAATTTCGAAGGAATCGAAGTGTAGTTTAAAACGAAAGAAACGGAGATGAAAAACTCCAAGTATTTTGAGAGTTATGATGGAAATAGTTAGACTTGCGCTTTGGTTTAGCAATTTACTGGCCTACCTCCGATTGATTGACTATAACTCTCTAAATTTAACTCTTAATTCATTGAAATTAGTTTCATTTCGAAGGAATCGAAGTGTAGTTTAAAACGAAAAAAACGGAGATGAAAAATTCCAAGTATTTTGAGAGTTATGATAGAAATAGTTAGAATCGCGCTTTGTTTAGCAATTTACTGACCTACCTCCGATTAATTGACCATAACTCTCTCAATTTAACTCTTAACTCATTGAAATTAGTTTCATTTCGAAGTAATCGAAGTGTAGTTTAAAACGAAAGAAACGGAGATGAAAAACTCCAAGTATTTTGAGAGTTATGATGGAAATAGTTAGACTCGCGCTTTAGTTTAGCAATTTACTGACCTACCTCCGATTGATTGACCATAACTCTCTCAATTTAAGTCGTAATTCATTTAAATTAGTTTCATTTCGAAGGAATCGAAGTGTAGTTTAAAACGAAAGAAACGGAGATGAAAAACTCCAAGTATTTTGAGAGTTATGATGGAAATAGTTAGACTCGCGCTTTGGTTTAGCAATTTACTGACCTCCCTCCGATTGATTGACCAGACCTCACTCAATTTAACTCGTAATTCATTGTAATTAGTTTCATTTCTAAGGAATCGAAGTGTATCTTAAAACGAAAGAAACGGAGATGAAAAACTACAAGTATTTTGAGAGTTATGATGGAAATAGTTAGACTCGCGCTTTGGTTTAGCAATTTACTGACCTACCTCCGATTGATTGACCATAACTCTCTCAATTTAACTCTTAAGTCATTGAAATTAGTTTCATTTCGAAGGAATCGAAGTGTAGTTTAAAACGAAAGAAACGGAGAAGAAAAACTCCAACTATTTTGAGAGTTATGATGGAAATAGTTAGACTCGCGCTTTGGTTTAGCAATTTACTGACCTACATCCGATTGATTGACCATAACTCTCTCAATTTAACTCTTAAGTCATTGAAATTAGTTTCATTTCGAAGGAATCGAAGTGTAGTTTAAAACGAAAGAAACGGAGATGAAAACCTCCAAGTATTTTGAGAGTTATGATGGAAATAGTTAGACTCGCGCTTTGGTTTAGCAATTTACTGACCTACCTCCGATTGATTGACCATAACTCTCTCAATTTAACTCTTAAGTCATTGAAATTAGTTTCATTTCGAAGGAATCGAAGTGTAGTTTAAAACGAAAGAAACGGAGATGAAAAACTCCAAGTATTTTGAGAGTTATGATGGAAATAGTTAGACTCGCGCTTTGGTTTAGCAATTTACTGACCTACCTCCGATTTATTGACCATAACTCTCTCAATTTAACTCGTAATTCATTTAAATTAGTTTGATTTCGAAGGAATCGAAGTGTAGTTTAAAACGAAAGAAACGGAGATGAAAAACTCCAAGTATTTTGAGAGTTATGATGGAAATAGTTAGACTTGCGCTTTGGTTTAGCAATTTACTGACCTACCTCCGCTTGATTGACCATAACTCTCTCAATTTAACTCTTAACTCTTTGAAATTAGTTTCATTTCGAAGGAATCGAAGTGTAGTTTAAAACAAAAGAAACGGAGATGAAAAACTCCAAGTATTTTGAGAGTTATGATGGAAATAGTTAGACTCGCGCTTTGGTTTAGCAATTTACTGACCTACCTCCGATTGATTGACCATAACTCTCTCAATTTAACTCGTAATTCATTT
The DNA here is from genome assembly GCF_043159265.1 of Tasmannia lanceolata. Classification (NCBI taxonomy): domain Eukaryota; kingdom Viridiplantae; phylum Streptophyta; class Magnoliopsida; order Canellales; family Winteraceae; genus Tasmannia; species Tasmannia lanceolata. The sequence continues at coordinate 7,471,198 of NW_027518721.1, forward strand.
AAATTAGTTTCATTTCGAAGGAATCGAAGTGTAGTTTAAAACGAAAGAAACGGAGATGAAAAACTCCAAGTATTTTGAGAGTTATGATGGAAATAGTTAGACTCGCGCTTTAGTTTAGCAATTTACTGACCTCCCTCCGATTGATTGACCATAACTCACTCAATTTAACTCGTAATTCATTGAAATTAGTTTCATTTCGAAGGAATCGAAGTGTAGTTTAAAACGAAAGAAACGGAGATGAAAAACACCAAGTATTTTGAGAGTTATGATGGAAATAGTTAGACTCGCGCTTTGGTTTAGCAATTTACTGACTTACCTCCGATTGATTGACCATAACTCTCTCAATTTAACTCTTAATTCATTGAAATTAGTTTCATTTCGAAGGAATCGAAGTGTAGTTTAAAACGAAAGAAACGGAGATGAAAAACTACAAGTATTTTGAGAGTTATGATGGAAATAGTTAGACTCGCGCTTTGGTTTAGCAATTTATTGACCTACCTCCGATTGATTGACCATAACTTTCTCAATTTAACTCTTAACTCATTGAAATTAGTTTCATTTCGAAGGAATCGAAGTGTAGTTTAAAACAAAAGAAACGGAGATGAAAAACTCCAAGTATTTTGAGAGTTATGATGGAAATAGTTAGACTCGCGCTTTGGTTTAACAATTTACTGACCTCCCTCCGATTGATTGACCATAAATCACTAAATTTAACTCGTAATTCATTGAAATTAGTTTCATTTCGAAGAAATCGAATTGTAGTTTAAAACGAAAGAAACGGAGATGAAAAACTCCAAGTATTTTGAGAGTTATGATGGAAATAGTTAGACTCGCGCTTTGGTTTAGCAATTTACTGACCTACCTCCGATTGATTGATCATAACTCTCTCAATTTAACTCTTAATTCATTGAAATTAGTTTCATTTCGAAGGAATCGAAGTGTAGTTTAAAACGAAAGAAACGGAAATGAAAAACTCCAAGTATTTTGAGAGTTATTATGGAAATAGTTAGACTCGCGCTTTGGTTTAGCAATTTACTGACCTACCTCCGATTAATTGACCATAAATCACTCAATTTAACTCGTAATTAATTGAAATTAGTTTCATTTCGAAGGAATCGAAGTTTAGTTTAAAACGAAAGAAACGGAGATCAAAAACTCCAAGTATTTTGAGAGTTATGATGGAAATAGTTAGACTCGCGCTTTGGTTTAGCAATTTACTGATCTACCTCCGATTGATTGACCATAACTCTCTAAATTTAACTCTTAACTCATTGAAATTAGTTTCATTTCGAAGGAATCCAAGTGTAGTTTAAAACGAAAGAAACGGAGATCAAAAACTCCAAGTATTTTGAGAGTTATGATGGAAATAGTTAGACTCGCGCTTTGGTTTAGCAATTTACTGACCTACCTCCGATTGATTGACCATAACTCTCTCAATTTAACTCTTAACTCATTGAAATTAGTTTCATTTCGAAGGAATCGAAGTGTAGTTTAAAACGAAAGAAACGGAGATGAAAAACTCCAAGTATTTTGAGAGTTATGATGGAAATAGTTAGACTTGCGCTTTGGTTTAGCAATTTACTGACCTACCTCCGATTGATTGACCATAACTCTCTAAATTTAACTCTTAATTCATTGAAATTAGTTTCATTTCGAAGGAATCGAAGTGTAGTTTAAAACGAAAAAAACGGAGATGAAAAATTCCAAGTATTTTGAGAGTTATGATAGAAATAGTTAGAATCGCGCTTTGTTTAGCAATTTACTGACCTACCTCCGATTAATTGACCATAACTCTCTCAATTTAACTCTTAACTCATTGAAATTAGTTTCATTTCGAAGTAATCGAAGTGTAGTTTAAAACGAAAGAAACGGAGATGAAAAACTCCAAGTATTTTGAGAGTTATGATGGAAATAGTTAGACTCGCGCTTTAGTTTAGCAATTTACTGACCTACCTCCGATTGATTGACCATAACTCTATCAATTTAACTCTTAACTCATTGAAATTAGTTTCATTTCGAAGGAATCGAAGTGTAGTTTAAAACGAAAGAAACGGAAATGAAAAACTCCAAGTATTTTGAGAGTTATGATGGAAATAGTTAGACTTGCGCTTTGGTTTAGCAATTTACTGACCTACCTCCGATTGATTGACCATAACTCTCTAAATTTAACTCTTAATTCATTGAAATTAGTTTCATTTCGAAGGAATCGAAGTGTAGTTTAAAACGAAAAAAACGGAGATGAAAAATTCCAAGTATTTTGAGAGTTATGATAGAAATAGTTAGAATCGCGCTTTGTTTAGCAATTTACTGACCTACCTCCGATTAATTGACCATAACTCTCTCAATTTAACTCTTAACTCATTGAAATTAGTTTCATTTCGAAGTAATCGAAGTGTAGTTTAAAACGAAAGAAACGGAGATGAAAAACTCCAAGTATTTTGAGAGTTATGATGGAAATAGTTAGACTCGCGCTTTAGTTTAGCAATTTACTGACCTACCTCCGATTGATTGACCATAACTCTCTAAATTTAACTCGTAATTCATTTAAATTAGTTTCATTTCGAAGGAATCGAAGTGTAGTTTAAAACGAAAGAAACGGAGATGAAAAACTCCAAGTATTTTGAGAGTTATGATGGAAATAGTTAGACTCGCGCTTTGGTTTAGCAATTTACTGACCTACCTCCGATTGATTGACCATAACTCACTCAATTTTACTTGTAATTGATTGAAATTAGTTTCATTTCGAAGGACTCGAAGTGTAGTTTAAAACGAAAGAAACGGAGATGAAAAACTCCAAGTATTTTGAGAGTTATGATGGAAATAGTTAGACTCGGGCTTTGGTTTAGCAATTTACTGACCTACCTCCGATTCAGTGACCATAACTCACTCAATTTAACTCGTAATTCATTGAAATTAGTTTCATTTCGAAGGAATCGAAGTGTAGTTTAAAACGAAAGAAACTGAGAAGAAAAACTCCGACTATTTTGAGAGTTATGATGGAAATAGTTAGACTCGCGCTTTGGTTTAGCAATTTACTGACCTACATCCGATTGATTGACCATAACTCTCTCAATTTAACTCTTAAGTCATTGAAATTAGTTTCATTTCGAAGGAATCGAAGTGTAGTTTAAAACGAAAGAAACGGAGATGAAAACCTCCAAGTATTTTGAGAGTTATGATGGAAATAGTTAGACTCGCGCTTTGGTTTAGCAATTTACTGACCTACCTCCGATTGATTGACCATAACTCTCTCAATTTAACTCTTAAGTCATTGAAATTAGTTTCATTTCGAAGGAATCGAAGTGTAGTTTAAAACGAAAGAAACGGAGATGAAAAACTCCAAGTATTTTGAGAGTTATGATGGAAATAGTTAGACTCGCGCTTTGGTTTAGCAATTTACTGACCTACCTCCGATTTATTGACCATAACTCTCTCAATTTAACTCGTAATTCATTTAAATTAGTTTGATTTCGAAGGAATCGAAGTGTAGTTTAAAACGAAAGAAACGGAGATGAAAAACTCCAAGTATTTTGAGAGTTATGATGGAAATAGTTAGACTCGCGCTTTGGTTTAGCAATTTACTGACCTACCTCCGATTGATTGACCATAACTCTTTCAATTTAACTCGTAATTCATTGAAATTAGTTTCATTTCGAAGGAATCGAAGTGTAGTTTAAAACGAAAGAAACGGAGATGAAAAACTCCAAGTATTTTGAGAGTTATGATGTAAATAGTTAGACTCGCGCTTTGGTTTAGCAATTTACAGACCTACCTCCGCTTGATTGACCATAACTCTCTCAATTTAACTCTTAACTCTTTGAAATTAGTTTCATTTCGAAGGAATCGAAGTGTAGTTTAAAACGAAAGAAACGGAGATGAAAAACTCCAAGTATTTTGAGAGTTATGATGGAAATAGTTAGACTCGCGCTTTGGTTTAGCAATTTACTGACCTCCCTCCGATTGATTGATCATAACTCACTCAATTTAACTCGTAATTCATTGAAATTAGTTTCATTTCGAAGGAATCGAAGTGTAGTTTAAAACGAAAGAAACGGAGATGAAAAACTCCAAGTATTTTGAGAGTTATGATGGAAATAGTTAGACTCGCGCTTTGGTTTAGCAATTTACAGACCTACCTCCGCTTGATTGACCATAACTCTCTCAATTTAACTCTTAACTCTTTGAAATTAGTTTCATTTCGAAGGAATCAAAGTGTAGTTTAAAACGAAAGAAACGGAGATGAAAAACTCCAAGTATTTTGAGAGTTATGATGGAAATAGTTAGACTCGCGCTTTGGTTTAGCAATTTACTGACCTACCTCCGATTGATTGACCATAACTCTCTCAATTTAAGTCGTAATTCATTTAAATTAGTTTCATTTCAAAGGAATCGAAGTGTAGTTTAAAACGAAAGAAACGGAGATGAAAAACTCCAAGTATTTTGAGAGTTATGATGGAAATAGTTAGACTCGCGCTTTGGTTTAGCAATTTACTGACCTCCCTCCGATTAATTGACCATAACTCACTCAATTTAACTCGTAATTCATTGTAATTAGTTTCATTTCTAAGGAATCGAAGTGTATCTTAAAACGAAAGAAACGGAGATGAAATACTACAAGTATTTTGAGAGTTATGATGGAAATAGTTAGACTCGCGCTTTGGTTTAGCAATTTACTGATCTAGCTCCGATTGATTGACCATAACTCTCTCAATTTAACTCTTAACTCATTGAAATTAGTTTCATTTCGAAGGAATCGAAGTGTAGTTTAAAACGAAAGAAACGCAGATGAAAAACTCCAAGTATTTTGAGAGTTATGATGGAAATAGTTAGACTCGCGCTTTAGTTTAGCAATTTACTGACCTACCTCCGATTGATTGAACAAAACTCTCTCAATTTAACTCGTAATTCATTTAAATTAGTTTCATTTCGAAGGAATCGAAGTGTAGTTTAAAACGAAAGAAACGGAGATGAAAAACTCCAAGTATTTTGAGAGTTATGATGGAAATAGTTAGACTCGCGCTTTGGTTTAGCAATTTACTGACCTCCCTCCAATTAATTGACCATAAATCACTAAATTTAACTCGTAATTCATTGAAATTAGTTTCATTTCGAAGGAATCGAAGTGTAGTTTAAAACGAAAGAAACGGAGATGAAAAACTCCAAGTATTTTGAGAGTTATGATGGAAATAGTTAAACTCGCGCTTTAGTTTAGCAATTTACTGACCTACCTCCGATTGATTGAACATAACTCTCTCAATTTAACTCGTAATTCATTTAAATTAGTTTCATTTCGAAGGAATCGAAGTGTAGTTTAAAACGAAAGAAACGGAGATGAAAAACTCCAAGGATTTTGAAAGTTATGATGTAAATAGTTAGACTCGCGCTTTGGTTTAGCAATTTACTGACCTCCCTCCGATTAATTGACCATAAATCACTAAATTTAACTCGTAATTCATTGAAATTAGTTTCATTTCGAAGGAATCGAAGTGTAGTTTAAAACGAAAGAAAACGGAATTGAAAAACTCCAAGTATTTTGAGAGTTATGATGGAAATAGTTAGACTCGCGCTTTGGTTTAGCAATTTACTGGCGTACCTACGATTGATTGACCATAACTCTCTCAATTTAACTCTTAATTCATTGAAATTAGTTTCATTTCGAAGGAATCGAAGTGTAGTTTAATATGAAAGAAACGGAGATGAAAAACTCCAAGTATTTTGAGAGTTATGATGGAAATAGTTAGACTCGCGCTTTGGTTTAGCAATTTACTGACCTACGTCCGATTGATTGACCATAACTCACTCAATTTTACTTGTAATTGATTGAAATTAGTTTCATTTCGAAGGAATCGAAGTGTAGTTTAAAACGAAAGAAACGGAGATGAAAAACTCCAAGTATTTTGAGAGTTATGATGGAAATAGTTAGACTCGGGCTTTGGGTTAGCAATTTACTGACCTACCTCCGATTGATTGAACATAACTCACTCAATTTAACTCGTAATTCATTGAAATTAGTTTCATTTCGAAGGAATCGAAGTGTAGTTTAAAACGAAAGAAATGGAGATGAAAAACTCCAAGTATTTTGAGAGTTATGATGGAAATAGTTAGACTCGCGCTTTGGTTTAGCAATTTACTGACCTACCTCCGATTGATTAACCATAACTCTCTCAATTTAACTCTTAAGTTATTGAAATTAGTTTAATTTCGAAGGAATCGAAGTGTAGTTTAAAACGAAAGAAACGGAGATGAAAAACTCCAAGTATTTTGAGAGTTATGATGGAAATAGTTAGACTCGCGCGTTGGTTTAGCAATTTACTGACTTACCTCCGATTGATTGACCATAACTCTCTCAATTTAACTCGTAATTCATTTAAATTAGTTTGATTTCGAAGGAATCGAAGTGTAGTTTAAAACGAAAGAAACGGAGATGAAAAACTCCAAGTATTTTGAGAGTTATGATGGAAATAGTTAGACTCACGCTTTGGTTTAGCAATTTACTGACCTCCCTCCGATTGATTGACCATAACTCACTCAATTTAACTCGTAATTCATTGAAATTAGTTTCATTTCGAAGGAATCGAAGTGTAGTTTAAAACGAAAGAAACGGAGATGAAAAACTCCAAGTATTTTGAGAGTTATGATGGAAATAGTTAGACTCGCGCTTTGGTTTAGCAATTTACTGACCTACCTCCGCTTGATTGACCATAACTCTCTCAATTTAACTCTTAACTCTTTGAAATTAGTTTCATTTCGAAGGAATCAAAGTGTAGTTTAAAACAAAAGAAACGGAGATGAAAAACTCCAAGTATTTTGAGAGTTATGATGGAAATAGTTAGACTCGCGCTTTGGTTTAGCAATTTACTGACCTACCTCCGATTGATTGACCATAACTCTCTCAATTTAACTCGTAATTCAATTAAATTAGTTTCATTTCGAAGGAATCGAAGTGTAGTTTAAAACGAAAGAAACGGAGATGAAAAACTCCAAGTATTTTGAGAGTTATGATGGAAATAGTTAGACTCGCGCTTTAGTTTAGCAATTTACTGACCTCCCTCCGATTCATTGACCATAACTCACTCAATTTAACTCGTAATTCATTGAAATTAGTTTCATTTCGAAGGAATCGAAGTGTAGTTTAAAACGAAAGAAACGGAGATGAAAAACTCCAAGTATTTTGAGAGTTATGATGGAAATAGTTAGACTCGCGCTTTGGTTTAGCAATTTACTGACTTACCTCCGATTGATTGACCATAACTCTCTCAATTTAACTCTTAATTCATTGAAATTAGTTTCATTTCGAAGGAATCGAAGTGTAGTTTAAAACGAAAGAAACGGAGATGAAAAACTACAAGTATTTTGAGAGTTATGATGGAAATAGTTAGACTCGCGCTTTGGTTTAGCAATTTATTGACTTACCTCCGATTGATTGACCATAACTTTCTCAATTTAACTCTTAACTCATTGAAATTAGTTTCATTTCGAAGAAATCGAAGTGTAGTTTAAAACGAAAGAAACGGAGATGAAAAACTCCAAGTATTTTGAGAGTTATGATGGAAATAGTTAAACTCGCGCTTTGGTTTAACAATTTACTGACCTCCCTCCGATTGATTGACCATAAATCACTCAATTTAACTCGTAATTCATTGAAATTAGTTTCATTTCGAAGAAATCGAAGTGTAGTTTAAAACGAAAGAAACGGAGATGAAAAACTCCTAGTATTTTGAGAGTTATGATGAAAATAGTTAGACTCGCGCTTTGGTTTAGCAATTTACTGATCTACCTCCGATTGATTGACCATAACTCTCTCAATTTAACTCTTAACTCATTGAAATTAGTTTCATTTCGAAGGAATCCAAGTGTAGTTTAAAACGAAAGAAACGGAGATCAAAAACTCCAAGTATTTTGAGAGTTATGATGGAAATAGTTAGACTCGCGCTTTGGTTTAGCAATTTACTGACCTACCTCCGATTGATTGACCATAACTCTCTCAATTTAACTCTTAACTCATTGAAATTAGTTTCATTTCGAAGGAATCGAAGTGTAGTTTAAAACGAAAGAAACGGAGATGAAAAACTCCAAGTATTTTGAGAGTTATGATGGAAATAGTTAGACTTGCGCTTTGGTTTAGCAATTTACTGACCTACCTCCGATTGATTGACCATAACTCTCTAAATTTAACTCTTAATTCATTGAAATTAGTTTCATTTCGAAGGAATCGAAGTGTAGTTTAAAATGAAAGAAACGGAGATGAAAAACTCCAAGTATTTTGAGAGTTATGATGGAAATAGTTAGACTTGCACTTTGGTTTAGCAATTTACTGACCTACCTCCGATTGATTGACCATAACTCTCTAAATTTAAGTCGTAATTCATTTAAATTAGTTTCATTTCAAAGGAATCGAAGTGTAGTTTAAAACGAAAGAAACGGAGATGAAAAACTCCAAGTATTTTGAGAGTTATGATGGAAATAGTTAGACTCGCGCTTTGGTTTAGCAATTTACTGACCTCCCTCCGATTAATTGACCATAACTCACTCAATTTAACTCGTAATTCATTGTAATTAGTTTCATTTCTAAGGAATCGAAGTGTATCTTAAAACGAAAGAAACGGAGATGAAATACTACAAGTATTTTGAGAGTTATGATGGAAATAGTTAGACTCGCGCTTTGGTTTAGCAATTTACTGATCTAGCTCCGATTGATTGACCATAACTCTCTCAATTTAACTCTTAACTCATTGAAATTAGTTTCATTTCGAAGGAATCGAAGTGTAGTTTAAAACGAAAGAAACGCAGATGAAAAACTCCAAGTATTTTGAGAGTTATGATGGAAATAGTTAGACTCGCGCTTTAGTTTAGCAATTTACTGACCTACCTCCGATTGATTGAACAAAACTCTCTCAATTTAACTCGTAATTCATTTAAATTAGTTTCATTTCGAAGGAATCGAAGTGTAGTTTAAAACGAAAGAAACGGAGATGAAAAACTCCAAGTATTTTGAGAGTTATGATGGAAATAGTTAGACTCGCGCTTTGGTTTAGCAATTTACTGACCTCCCTCCAATTAATTGACCATAAATCACTAAATTTAACTCGTAATTCATTGAAATTAGTTTCATTTCGAAGGAATCGAAGTGTAGTTTAAAACGAAAGAAACGGAGATGAAAAACTCCAAGTATTTTGAGAGTTATGATGGAAATAGTTAAACTCGCGCTTTAGTTTAGCAATTTACTGACCTACCTCCGATTGATTGAACATAACTCTCTCAATTTAACTCGTAATTCATTTAAATTAGTTTCATTTCGAAGGAATCGAAGTGTAGTTTAAAACGAAAGAAACGGAGATGAAAAACTCCAAGGATTTTGAAAGTTATGATGTAAATAGTTAGACTCGCGCTTTGGTTTAGCAATTTACTGACCTCCCTCCGATTAATTGACCATAAATCACTAAATTTAACTCGTAATTCATTGAAATTAGTTTCATTTCGAAGGAATCGAAGTGTAGTTTAAAACGAAAGAAAACGGAATTGAAAAACTCCAAGTATTTTGAGAGTTATGATGGAAATAGTTAGACTCGCGCTTTGGTTTAGCAATTTACTGGCGTACCTACGATTGATTGACCATAACTCTCTCAATTTAACTCTTAATTCATTGAAATTAGTTTCATTTCGAAGGAATCGAAGTGTAGTTTAATATGAAAGAAACGGAGATGAAAAACTCCAAGTATTTTGAGAGTTATGATGGAAATAGTTAGACTCGCGCTTTGGTTTAGCAATTTACTGACCTACGTCCGATTGATTGACCATAACTCACTCAATTTTACTTGTAATTGATTGAAATTAGTTTCATTTCGAAGGAATCGAAGTGTAGTTTAAAACGAAAGAAACGGAGATGAAAAACTCCAAGTATTTTGAGAGTTATGATGGAAATAGTTAGACTCGGGCTTTGGGTTAGCAATTTACTGACCTACCTCCGATTGATTGAACATAACTCACTCAATTTAACTCGTAATTCATTGAAATTAGTTTCATTTCGAAGGAATCGAAGTGTAGTTTAAAACGAAAGAAATGGAGATGAAAAACTCCAAGTATTTTGAGAGTTATGATGGAAATAGTTAGACTCGCGCTTTGGTTTAGCAATTTACTGACCTACCTCCGATTGATTAACCATAACTCTCTCAATTTAACTCTTAAGTTATTGAAATTAGTTTAATTTCGAAGGAATCGAAGTGTAGTTTAAAACGAAAGAAACGGAGATGAAAAACTCCAAGTATTTTGAGAGTTATGATGGAAATAGTTAGACTCGCGCGTTGGTTTAGCAATTTACTGACTTACCTCCGATTGATTGACCATAACTCTCTCAATTTAACTCGTAATTCATTTAAATTAGTTTGATTTCGAAGGAATCGAAGTGTAGTTTAAAACGAAAGAAACGGAGATGAAAAACTCCAAGTATTTTGAGAGTTATGATGGAAATAGTTAGACTCACGCTTTGGTTTAGCAATTTACTGACCTCCCTCCGATTGATTGACCATAACTCACTCAATTTAACTCGTAATTCATTGAAATTAGTTTCATTTCGAAGGAATCGAAGTGTAGTTTAAAACGAAAGAAACGGAGATGAAAAACTCCAAGTATTTTGAGAGTTATGATGGAAATAGTTAGACTCGCGCTTTGGTTTAGCAATTTACTGACCTACCTCCGCTTGATTGACCATAACTCTCTCAATTTAACTCTTAACTCTTTGAAATTAGTTTCATTTCGAAGGAATCAAAGTGTAGTTTAAAACAAAAGAAACGGAGATGAAAAACTCCAAGTATTTTGAGAGTTATGATGGAAATAGTTAGACTCGCGCTTTGGTTTAGCAATTTACTGACCTACCTCCGATTGATTGACCATAACTCTCTCAATTTAACTCGTAATTCAATTAAATTAGTTTCATTTCGAAGGAATCGAAGTGTAGTTTAAAACGAAAGAAACGGAGATGAAAAACTCCAAGTATTTTGAGAGTTATGATGGAAATAGTTAGACTCGCGCTTTAGTTTAGCAATTTACTGACCTCCCTCCGATTCATTGACCATAACTCACTCAATTTAACTCGTAATTCATTGAAATTAGTTTCATTTCGAAGGAATCGAAGTGTAGTTTAAAACGAAAGAAACGGAGATGAAAAACTCCAAGTATTTTGAGAGTTATGATGGAAATAGTTAGACTCGCGCTTTGGTTTAGCAATTTACTGACTTACCTCCGATTGATTGACCATAACTCTCTCAATTTAACTCTTAATTCATTGAAATTAGTTTCATTTCGAAGGAATCGAAGTGTAGTTTAAAACGAAAGAAACGGAGATGAAAAACTACAAGTATTTTGAGAGTTATGATGGAAATAGTTAGACTCGCGCTTTGGTTTAGCAATTTATTGACTTACCTCCGATTGATTGACCATAACTTTCTCAATTTAACTCTTAACTCATTGAAATTAGTTTCATTTCGAAGAAATCGAAGTGTAGTTTAAAACGAAAGAAACGGAGATGAAAAACTCCAAGTATTTTGAGAGTTATGATGGAAATAGTTAAACTCGCGCTTTGGTTTAACAATTTACTGACCTCCCTCCGATTGATTGACCATAAATCACTCAATTTAACTCGTAATTCATTGAAATTAGTTTCATTTCGAAGAAATCGAAGTGTAGTTTAAAACGAAAGAAACGGAGATGAAAAACTCCAAGTATTTTGAGAGTTATGATGAAAATAGTTAGACTCGCGCTTTGGTTTAGCAATTTACTGATCTACCTCCGATTGATTGACCATAACTCTCTCAATTTAACTCTTAACTCATTGAAATTAGTTTCATTTCGAAGGAATCCAAGTGTAGTTTAAAACGAAAGAAACGGAGATCAAAAACTCCAAGTATTTTGAGAGTTATGATGGAAATAGTTAGACTCGCGCTTTGGTTTAGCAATTTACTGACCTACCTCCGATTGATTGACCATAACTCTCTCAATTTAACTCTTAACTCATTGAAATTAGTTTCATTTCGAAGGAATCGAAGTGTAGTTTAAAACGAAAGAAACGGAGATGAAAAACTCCAAGTATTTTGAGAGTTATGATGGAAATAGTTAGACTTGCGCTTTGGTTTAGCAATTTACTGACCTACCTCCGATTGATTGACCATAACTCTCTAAATTTAACTCTTAATTCATTGAAATTAGTTTCATTTCGAAGGAATCGAAGTGTAGTTTAAAATGAAAGAAACGGAGATGAAAAACTCCAAGTATTTTGAGAGTTATGATGGAAATAGTTAGACTTGCACTTTGGTTTAGCAATTTACTGACCTACCTCCGATTGATTGACCATAACTCTCTAAATTTAACTCTTAATTCATTGAAATTAGTTTCATTTCGAAGGAATCGAAGTTTAGTTTAAAACGAAAGAAACGGAGATGAAAAACTCCAAGTATTTTGAGAGTTATGATGGAAATAGTTAGACTCACGCTTTGGTTTAGCAATTTACTGACCTACCTCCGATTGATTGACCATAACTCTCTCAATTTAACTCGTAATTCATTTAAATTAGTTTGATTTCGAAGGAATCGAAGTGTAGTTTAAAACGAAAGAAACGGAGATGAAAAACTCCAAGTATTTTGAGAGTTATGATAGAAATAGTTAGAATCGCGCTTTGTTTAGCAATTTACTGACCTACCTCCGATTAATTGACCATAACTCTCTCAATTTAACTCTTAACTCATTGAAATTAGTTTCATTTCGAAGTAATCGAAGTGTAGTTTAAAACGAAAGAAACGGAGATGAAAAACTCCAAGTATTTTGAGAGTTATGATGGAAATAGTTAGACTCGCGCTTTAGTTTAGCAATTTACTGACCTACCTCCGATTGATTGACCATAACTCTCTAAATTTAACTCGTAATTCATTTAAATTAGTTTCATTTCGAAGGAATCGAAGTGTAGTTTAAAACGAAAGAAACGGAGATGAAAAACTCCAAGTATTTTGAGAGTTATGATGGAAATAGTTAGACTCGTGCTTTGGTTTAGCAATTTACTGACCTACCTCCGATTGATTGACCATAACTCACTCAATTTTACTTGTAATTGATTGAAATTAGTTTCATTTCGAAGGACTCGAAGTGTAGTTTAAAACGAAAGAAACGGAGATGAAAAACTCCAAGTATTTTGAGAGTTATGATGGAAATAGTTAGACTCGGGCTTTGGTTTAGCAATTTACTGACCTACCTCCGATTCAGTGACCATAACTCACTCAATTTAACTCGTAATTCATTGAAATTAGTTTCATTTCGAAGGAATCGAAGTGTAGTTTAAAACGAAAGAAACTGAGAAGAAAAACTCCGACTATTTTGAGAGTTATGATGGAAATAGTTAGACTCGCGCTTTGGTTTAGCAATTTACTGACCTACATCCGATTGATTGACCATAACTCTCTCAATTTAACTCTTAAGTCATTGAAATTAGTTTCATTTCGAAGGAATCGAAGTGTAGTTTAAAACGAAAGAAACGGAGATGAAAACCTCCAAGTATTTTGAGAGTTATGATGGAAATAGTTAGACTCGCGCTTTGGTTTAGCAATTTACTGACCTACCTCCGATTGATTGACCATAACTCTCTCAATTTAACTCTTAAGTCATTGAAATTAGTTTCATTTCGAAGGAATCGAAGTGTAGTTTAAAACGAAAGAAACGGAGATGAAAAACTCCAAGTATTTTGAGAGTTATGATGGAAATAGTTAGACTCGCGCTTTGGTTTAGCAATTTACTGACCTACCTCCGATTTATTGACCATAACTCTCTCAATTTAACTCGTAATTCATTTAAATTAGTTTGATTTCGAAGGAATCGAAGTGTAGTTTAAAACGAAAGAAACGGAGATGAAAAACTCCAAGTATTTTGAGAGTTATGATGGAAATAGTTAGACTCGCGCTTTGGTTTAGCAATTTACTGACCTACCTCCGATTGATTGACCATAACTCTTTCAATTTAACTCGTAATTCATTGAAATTAGTTTCATTTCGAAGGAATCGAAGTGTAGTTTAAAACGAAAGAAACGGAGATGAAAAACTCCAAGTATTTTGAGAGTTATGATGTAAATAGTTAGACTCGCGCTTTGGTTTAGCAATTTACAGACCTACCTCCGCTTGATTGACCATAACTCTCTCAATTTAACTCTTAACTCTTTGAAATTAGTTTCATTTCGAAGGAATCGAAGTGTAGTTTAAAACGAAAGAAACGGAGATGAAAAACTCCAAGTATTTTGAGAGTTATGATGGAAATAGTTAGACTCGCGCTTTGGTTTAGCAATTTACTGACCTCCCTCCGATTGATTGATCATAACTCACTCAATTTAACTCGTAATTCATTGAAATTAGTTTCATTTCGAAGGAATCGAAGTGTAGTTTAAAACGAAAGAAACGGAGATGAAAAACTCCAAGTATTTTGAGAGTTATGATGGAAATAGTTAGACTCGCGCTTTGGTTTAGCAATTTACAGACCTACCTCCGCTTGATTGACCATAACTCTCTCAATTTAACTCTTAACTCTTTGAAATTAGTTTCATTTCGAAGGAATCAAAGTGTAGTTTAAAACGAAAGAAACGGAGATGAAAAACTCCAAGTATTTTGAGAGTTATGATGGAAATAGTTAGACTCGCGCTTTGGTTTAGCAATTTACTGACCTACCTCCGATTGATTGACCATAACTCTCTCAATTTAAGTCGTAATTCATTTAAATTAGTTTCATTTCAAAGGAATCGAAGTGTAGTTTAAAACGAAAGAAACGGAGATGAAAAACTCCAAGTATTTTGAGAGTTATGATGGAAATAGTTAGACTCGCGCTTTGGTTTAGCAATTTACTGACCTCCCTCCGATTAATTGACCATAACTCACTCAATTTAACTCGTAATTCATTGTAATTAGTTTCATTTCTAAGGAATCGAAGTGTATCTTAAAACGAAAGAAACGGAGATGAAATACTACAAGTATTTTGAGAGTTATGATGGAAATAGTTAGACTCGCGCTTTGGTTTAGCAATTTACTGATCTAGCTCCGATTGATTGACCATAACTCTCTCAATTTAACTCTTAACTCATTGAAATTAGTTTCATTTCGAAGGAATCGAAGTGTAGTTTAAAACGAAAGAAACGCAGATGAAAAACTCCAAGTATTTTGAGAGTTATGATGGAAATAGTTAGACTCGCGCTTTAGTTTAGCAATTTACTGACCTACCTCCGATTGATTGAACATAACTCTCTCAATTTAACTCGTAATTCATTTAAATTAGTTTCATTTCGAAGGAATCGAAGTGTAGTTTAAAACGAAAGAAACGGAGATGAAAAACTCCAAGTATTTTGAGAGTTATGATGGAAATAGTTAGACTCGCGCTTTGGTTTAGCAATTTACTGACCTCCCTCCAATTAATTGACCATAAATCACTAAATTTAACTCGTAATTCATTGAAATTAGTTTCATTTCGAAGGAATCGAAGTGTAGTTTAAAACGAAAGAAACGGAGATGAAAAACTCCAAGTATTTTGAGAGTTATGATGGAAATAGTTAAACTCGCGCTTTAGTTTAGCAATTTACTGACCTACCTCCGATTGATTGAACATAACTCTCTCAATTTAACTCGTAATTCATTTAAATTAGTTTCATTTCGAAGGAATCGAAGTGTAGTTTAAAACGAAAGAAACGGAGATGAAAAACTCCAAGGATTTTGAAAGTTATGATGTAAATAGTTAGACTCGCGCTTTGGTTTAGCAATTTACTGACCTCCCTCCGATTAATTGACCATAAATCACTAAATTTAACTCGTAATTCATTGAAATTAGTTTCATTTCGAAGGAATCGAAGTGTAGTTTAAAACGAAAGAAAACGGAATTGAAAAACTCCAAGTATTTTGAGAGTTATGATGGAAATAGTTAGACTCGCGCTTTGGTTTAGCAATTTACTGGCGTACCTACGATTGATTGACCATAACTCTCTCAATTTAACTCTTAATTCATTGAAATTAGTTTCATTTCGAAGGAATCGAAGTGTAGTTTAATATGAAAGAAACGGAGATGAAAAACTCCAAGTATTTTGAGAGTTATGATGGAAATAGTTAGACTCGCGCTTTGGTTTAGCAATTTACTGACCTACGTCCGATTGATTGACCATAACTCACTCAATTTTACTTGTAATTGATTGAAATTAGTTTCATTTCGAAGGAATCGAAGTGTAGTTTAAAACGAAAGAAACGGAGATGAAAAACTCCAAGTATTTTGAGAGTTATGATGGAAATAGTTAGACTCGGGCTTTGGGTTAGCAATTTACTGACCTACCTCCGATTGATTGAACATAACTCACTCAATTTAACTCGTAATTCATTGAAATTAGTTTCATTTCGAAGGAATCGAAGTGTAGTTTAAAACGAAAGAAATGGAGATGAAAAACTCCAAGTATTTTGAGAGTTATGATGGAAATAGTTAGACTCGCGCTTTGGTTTAGCAATTTACTGACCTACCTCCGATTGATTAACCATAACTCTCTCAATTTAACTCTTAAGTTATTGAAATTAGTTTAATTTCGAAGGAATCGAAGTGTAGTTTAAAACGAAAGAAACGGAGATGAAAAACTCCAAGTATTTTGAGAGTTATGATGGAAATAGTTAGACTCGCGCGTTGGTTTAGCAATTTACTGACTTACCTCCGATTGATTGACCATAACTCTCTCAATTTAACTCGTAATTCATTTAAATTAGTTTGATTTCGAAGGAATCGAAGTGTAATTTAAAACGAAAGAAACGGAGATGAAAAACTCCAAGTATTTTGAGAGTTATGATGGAAATAGTTAGACTCACGCTTTGGTTTAGCAATTTACTGACCTCCCTCCGATTGATTGACCATAACTCACTCAATTTAACTCGTAATTCATTGAAATTAGTTTCATTTCGAAGGAATCGAAGTGTAGTTTAAAACGAAAGAAACGGAGATGAAAAACTCCAAGTATTTTGAGAGTTATGATGGAAATAGTTAGACTCGCGCTTTGGTTTAGCAATTTACTGACCTACCTCCGCTTGATTGACCATAACTCTCTCAATTTAACTCTTAACTCTTTGAAATTAGTTTCATTTCGAAGGAATCAAAGTGTAGTTTAAAACAAAAGAAACGGAGATGAAAAACTCCAAGTATTTTGAGAGTTATGATGGAAATAGTTAGACTCGCGCTTTGGTTTAGCAATTTACTGACCTACCTCCGATTGATTGACCATAACTCTCTCAATTTAACTCGTAATTCAATTAAATTAGTTTCATTTCGAAGGAATCGAAGTGTAGTTTAAAACGAAAGAAACGGAGATGAAAAACTCCAAGTATTTTGAGAGTTATGATGGAAATAGTTAGACTCGCGCTTTAGTTTAGCAATTTACTGACCTCCCTCCGATTCATTGACCATAACTCACTCAATTTAACTCGTAATTCATTGAAATTAGTTTCATTTCGAAGGAATCGAAGTGTAGTTTAAAACGAAAGAAACGGAGATGAAAAACTCCAAGTATTTTGAGAGTTATGATGGAAATAGTTAGACTCGCGCTTTGGTTTAGCAATTTACTGACTTACCTCCGATTGATTGACCATAACTCTCTCAATTTAACTCTTAATTCATTGAAATTAGTTTCATTTCGAAGGAATCGAAGTGTAGTTTAAAACGAAAGAAACGGAGATGAAAAACTACAAGTATTTTGAGAGTTATGATGGAAATAGTTAGACTCGCGCTTTGGTTTAGCAATTTATTGACTTACCTCCGATTGATTGACCATAACTTTCTCAATTTAACTCTTAACTCATTGAAATTAGTTTCATTTCGAAGAAATCGAAGTGTAGTTTAAAACGAAAGAAACGGAGATGAAAAACTCCAAGTATTTTGAGAGTTATGATGGAAATAGTTAAACTCGCGCTTTGGTTTAACAATTTACTGACCTCCCTCCGATTGATTGACCATAAATCACTCAATTTAACTCGTAATTCATTGAAATTAGTTTCATTTCGAAGAAATCGAAGTGTAGTTTAAAACGAAAGAAACGGAGATGAAAAACTCCAAGTATTTTGAGAGTTATGATGGAAATAGTTAGACTCGCGCTTTGGTTTAGCAATTTACTGACCTACGTCCGATTGATTGACCATAACTCACTCAATTTTACTTGTAATTGATTGAAATTAGTTTCATTTCGAAGGAATCGAAGTGTAGTTTAAAACGAAAGAAACGGAGATGAAAAACTCCAAGTATTTTGAGAGTTATGATGGAAATAGTTAGACTCGGGCTTTGGGTTAGCAATTTACTGACCTACCTCCGATTGATTGAACATAACTCACTCAATTTAACTCGTAATTCATTGAAATTAGTTTCATTTCGAAGGAATCGAAGTGTAGTTTAAAACGAAAGAAATGGAGATGAAAAACTCCAAGTATTTTGAGAGTTTTGATGGAAATAGTTAGACTCGCGCTTTAGTTTAGCAATTTACTGACCTCCCTCCGATTCATTGACCATAACTCACTCAATTTAACTCGTAATTCATTGAAATTAGTTTCATTTCGAAGGAATCGAAGTGTAGTTTAAAACGAAAGAAACGGAGATGAAAAACTCCAAGTATTTTGAGAGTTATGATGGAAATAGTTAGACTCGCGCTTTGGTTTAGCAATTTACTGACTTACCTCCGATTGATTGACCATAACTCTCTCAATTTAACTCTTAATTCATTGAAATTAGTTTCATTTCGAAGGAATCCAAGTGTAGTTTAAAACGAAAGAAACGGAGATCAAAAACTCCAAGTATTTTGAGAGTTATGATGGAAATAGTTAGACTCGCGCTTTGGTTTAGCAATTTACTGACCTACCTCCGATTGATTGACCATAACTCTCTCAATTTAACTCTTAACTCATTGAAATTAGTTTCATTTCGAAGGAATCGAAGTGTAGTTTAAAACGAAAGAAACGGAGATGAAAAACTCCAAGTATTTTGAGAGTTATGATGGAAATAGTTAGACTTGCGCTTTGGTTTAGCAATTTACTGACCTACCTCCGATTGATTGACCATAACTCTCTAAATTTAACTCTTAATTCATTGAAATTAGTTTCATTTCGAAGGAATCGAAGTGTAGTTTAAAATGAAAGAAACGGAGATGAAAAACTCCAAGTATTTTGAGAGTTATGATGGAAATAGTTAGACTTGCACTTTGGTTTAGCAATTTACTGACCTACCTCCGATTGATTGACCATAACTCTCTAAATTTAACTCTTAATTCATTGAAATTAGTTTCATTTCGAAGGAATCGAAGTTTAGTTTAAAACGAAAGAAACGGAGATGAAAAACTCCAAGTATTTTGAGAGTTATGATGGAAATAGTTAGACTCACGCTTTGGTTTAGCAATTTACTGACCTACCTCCGATTCATTGACCATAACTCTCTCAATTTAAGTCGTAATTCATTTAAATTAGTTTCATTTCGAAGGAATCGAATTGTAGTTTAAAACGAAAGAAACGGAGATGAAAAACTCCAAGTATTTTGAGAGTTATGATGGAAATAGTTAGACTCGCGCTTTGATTTAGCAATTTACTGACCTCTCTCCGATTCATTGACCATAACTCACTCAATTTAACTCGTAATTCATTGTAATTAGTTTCATTTCTAAGGAATCGAAGTGTAGTTTAAAACGAAAGAAACGGAGATGAAAAACTCCAAGTATTTTGAGAGTTATGATGGAAATAGTTAGACTCGCGCTTTGGTTTAGCAATTTACTGACCTACCTCCGCTTGATTGACCATAACTCTCTCAATTTAACTCTTAACTCTTTGAAATTAGTTTCATTTCGAAGGAATCGAAGTGTAGTTTAAAACAAAAGAAACGGAGATGAAAAACTCCAAGTATTTTGAGAGTTATGATGGAAATAGTTAGACTCGCGCTTTGGTTTAGCAATTTACTGACCTATCTCCGATTGATTGACCATAACTCTCTCAATTTAACTCGTAATTCAATTAAATTAGTTTCATTTCGAAGGAATCGAAGTGTAGTTTAAAACGAAAGAAACGGAGATGAAAAACTCCAAGTATTTTGAGAGTTATGATGGAAATAGTTAGACTCGCGCTTTAGTTTAGCAATTTACTGACCTCCCTCCGATTCATTGACCATAACTCACTCAATTTAACTCGTAATTCATTGAAATTAGTTTCATTTCGAAGGAATCGAAGTGTAGTTTAAAACGAAAGAAACGGAGATGAAAAACTCCAAGTATTTTGAGAGTTATGATGGAAATAGTTAGACTCGCGCTTTGGTTTAGCAATTTACTGACTTACCTCCGATTGATTGACCATAACTCTCTCAATTTAACTCTTAATTCATTGAAATTAGTTTCATCTCGAAGGAATCGAAGTGTAGTTTAAAACGAAAGAAACGGAGATGAAAAACTACAAGTATTTTGAGAGTTATGATGGAAATAGTTAGACTCGCGCTTTGGTTTAGCAATTTATTGACCTACCTCCGATTGATTGACCATAACTTTCTCAATTTAACTCTTAACTCATTGAAATTAGTTTCATTTCGAAGGAATCGAAGTGTAGTTTAAAACGAAAGAAACGGAGATGAAAAACTCCAAGTATTTTGAGAGTTATGATGGAAATAGTTAAACTCGCGCTTTGGTTTAACAATTTACTGACCTCCCTCCGATTGATTGACCATAAATAACTCAATTTAACTCGTAATTCATTGAAATTAGTTTCATTTCGAAGAAATCGAAGTGTAGTTTAAAACGAAAGAAACGGAGATGAAAAACTCCAAGTATTTTGAGAGTTATGATGGAAATAGTTAGACTCGCGCTTTGGTTTAGCAATTTACTGACCTACCTCCGATTGATTGATCATAACTCTCTCAATTTAACTCTTAATTCATTAAAATTAGTTTCATTTCGAAGGAATCGAAGTGTAGTTTAAAACGAAAGAAACGGAGATGAAAAACTCCAAGTATTTTGAGAGTTATGATGGAAATAGTTAGACTCACGCTTTGGTTTAGCAATTTACTGACCTACCTCCGATTGATTGACCATAACTCTCTCAATTTAAGTCGTAATTCATTTAAATTAGTTTCATTTCGAAGGAATCGAAGTGTAGTTTAAAACGAAAGAAACGGAGATGAAAAACTCCAAGTATTTTGAGAGTTATGATGGAAATAGTTAGACTCACGCTTTGGTTTAGCAATTTACTGACCTACCTCCGATTGATTGACCATAACTCTCTCAATTTAAGTCGTAATTCATTTAAATTAGTTTCATTTCAAAGGAATCGAAGTGTAGTTTAAAACGAAAGAAACGGAGATGAAAAACTCCAAGTATTTTGAGAGTTATGATGGAAATAGTTAGACTCGCGCTTTGATTTAGCAATTTACTGACCTCTCTCCGATTCATTGACCATAACTCACTCAATTTAACTCGTAATTCATTGAAATTAGTTTCATTTCGAAGGAATCGAAGTGTAGTTTAAAATGAAAGAAACGGAGATGAAAAACTCCAAGTATTTTGAGAGTTATGATGGAAATAGTTAGACTTGCACTTTGGTTTAGCAATTTACTGACCTACCTCCGATTGATTGACCATAACTCTCTAAATTTAACTCTTAATTCATTGAAATTAGTTTCATTTCGAAGGAATCGAAGTGTAGTTTAAAACGAAAGAAACGGAGATGAAAAATTCCAAGTATTTTGAGAGTTATGATGGAAATAGTTAGACTCGCGCTTTAGTTTAGCAATTTACTGACCTCCCTCCGATTCATTGACCATAACTCACTCAATTTAACTCGTAATTCATTGAAATTAGTTTCATTTCGAAGGAATCGAAGTGTAGTTTAAAACGAAAGAAACGGAGATGAAAAACTCCAAGTATTTTGAGAGTTATGATGGAAATAGTTAGACTCGCGCTTTGGTTTAGCAATTTACTGACTTACCTCCGATTGATTGACCATAACTCTCTCAATTTAACTCTTAATTCATTGAAATTAGTTTCATTTCGAAGGAATCGAAGTGTAGTTTAAAACGAAAGAAACGGAGATGAAAAACTACAAGTATTTTGAGAGTTATGATGGAAATAGTTAGACTCGCGCTTTGGTTTAGCAATTTATTGACTTACCTCCGATTGATTGACCATAACTTTCTCAATTTAACTCTTAACTCATTGAAATTAGTTTCATTTCGAAGAAATCGAAGTGTAGTTTAAAACGAAAGAAACGGAGATGAAAAACTCCAAGTATTTTGAGAGTTATGATGGAAATAGTTAAACTCGCGCTTTGGTTTAACAATTTACTGACCTCCCTCCGATTGATTGACCATAAATCACTCAATTTAACTCGTAATTCATTGAAATTAGTTTCATTTCGAAGAAATCGAAGTGTAGTTTAAAACGAAAGAAACGGAGATGAAAAACTCCAAGTATTTTGAGAGTTATGATGAAAATAGTTAGACTCGCGCTTTGGTTTAGCAATTTACTGATCTACCTCCGATTGATTGACCATAACTCTCTCAATTTAACTCTTAACTCATTGAAATTAGTTTCATTTCGAAGGAATCCAAGTGTAGTTTAAAACGAAAGAAACGGAGATCAAAAACTCCAAGTATTTTGAGAGTTATGATGGAAATAGTTAGACTCGCGCTTTGGTTTAGCAATTTACTGACCTACCTCCGATTGATTGACCATAACTCTCTCAATTTAACTCTTAACTCATTGAAATTAGTTTCATTTCGAAGGAATCGAAGTGTAGTTTAAAACGAAAGAAACGGAGATGAAAAACTCCAAGTATTTTGAGAGTTATGATGGAAATAGTTAGACTTGCGCTTTGGTTTAGCAATTTACTGACCTACCTCCGATTGATTGACCATAACTCTCTAAATTTAACTCTTAATTCATTGAAATTAGTTTCATTTCGAAGGAATCGAAGTGTAGTTTAAAATGAAAGAAACGGAGATGAAAAACTCCAAGTATTTTGAGAGTTATGATGGAAATAGTTAGACTTGCACTTTGGTTTAGCAATTTACTGACCTACCTCCGATTGATTGACCATAACTCTCTAAATTTAACTCTTAATTCATTGAAATTAGTTTCATTTCGAAGGAATCGAAGTGTAGTTTAAAACGAAAGAAACGGAGATGAAAAATTCCAAGTATTTTGAGAGTTATGATAGAAATAGTTAGAATCGCGCTTTGTTTAGCAATTTACTGACCTACCTCCGATTAATTGACCATAACTCTCTCAATTTAACTCTTAACTCATTGAAATTAGTTTCATTTCGAAGGAATCGAAGTTTAGTTTAAAACGAAAGAAACGGAGATGAAAAACTCCAAGTATTTTGAGAGTTATGATGGAAATAGTTAGACTCGCGCTTTGGTTTAGCAATTTACTGACCTACCTCCGATTGATTGATCATAACTCTCTCAATTTAACTCTTAATTCATTAAAATTAGTTTCATTTCGAAGGAATCGAAGTGTAGTTTAAAACGAAAGAAACGGAGATGAAAAACTCCAAGTATTTTGAGAGTTATGATGGAAATAGTTAGACTCACGCTTTGGTTTAGCAATTTACTGACCTACCTCCGATTGATTGACCATAACTCTCTCAATTTAAGTCGTAATTCATTTAAATTAGTTTCATTTCGAAGGAATCGAAGTGTAGTTTAAAACGAAAGAAACGGAGATGAAAAACTCCAAGTATTTTGAGAGTTATGATGGAAATAGTTAGACTCGCGCTTTGGTTTAGCAAATTTACTGACTTACCTCCGATTGATTGACCATAACTCTCTCAATTTAACTCTTAATTCATTGAAATTAGTTTCATCTCGAAGGAATCGAAGTGTAGTTTAAAACGAAAGAAACGGAGATGAAAAACTACAAGTATTTTGAGAGTTATGATGGAAATAGTTAGACTCGCGCTTTGGTTTAGCAATTTATTGACCTACCTCCGATTGATTGACCATAACTTTCTCAATTTAACTCTTAACTCATTGAAATTAGTTTCATTTCGAAGGAATCGAAGTGTAGTTTAAAACGAAAGAAACGGAGATGAAAAACTCCAAGTATTTTGAGAGTTATGATGGAAATAGTTAAACTCGCGCTTTGGTTTAACAATTTACTGACCTCCCTCCGATTGATTGACCATAAATAACTCAATTTAACTCGTAATTCATTGAAATTAGTTTCATTTCGAAGAAATCGAAGTGTAGTTTAAAACGAAAGAAACGGAGATGAAAAACTCCAAGTATTTTGAGAGTTATGATGGAAATAGTTAGACTCGCGCTTTGGTTTAGCAATTTACTGACCTACCTCCGATTGATTGATCATAACTCTCTCAATTTAACTCTTAATTCATTAAAATTAGTTTCATTTCGAAGGAATCGAAGTGTAGTTTAAAACGAAAGAAACGGAGATGAAAAACTCCAAGTATTTTGAGAGTTATGATGGAAATAGTTAGACTCACGCTTTGGTTTAGCAATTTACTGACCTACCTCCGATTGATTGACCATAACTCTCTCAATTTAAGTCGTAATTCATTTAAATTAGTTTCATTTCGAAGGAATCGAAGTGTAGTTTAAAACGAAAGAAACGGAGATGAAAAACTCCAAGTATTTTGAGAGTTATGATGGAAATAGTTAGACTCACGCTTTGGTTTAGCAATTTACTGACCTACCTCCGATTGATTGACCATAACTCTCTCAATTTAAGTCGTAATTCATTTAAATTAGTTTCATTTCGAAGGAATCGAAGTGTAGTTTAAAACGAAAGAAACGGAGATGAAAAACTCCAAGTATTTTGAGAGTTATGATGGAAATAGTTAGACTCGCGCTTTGATTTAGCAATTTACTGACCTCTCTCCGATTCATTGACCATAACTCACTCAATTTAACTCGTAATTCATTGTAATTAGTTTCATTTCTAAGGAATCGAAGTGTAGTTTAAAACGAAAGAAACTGAGATGAAAAACTACAAGTATTTTGAGAGTTATGATGGAAATAGGTAGACTCGCGCTTTGGTTTAGCAATTTACTGATCTACCTCCGATTGATTGACCATAACTCTCTCAATTTAACTCTTAACTCATTGAAATTAGTTTCATTTCGAAGGAATCCAAGTGTAGTTTAAAACGAAAGAAACGGAGATGAAAAACTCCAAGTATTTTGAGAGTTATGATGGAAATAGTTAAACTCGCGCTTTGGTTTAACAATTTACTGACCTCCCTCCGATTGATTGACCATAAATCACTCAATTTAACTCGTAATTCATTGAAATTAGTTTCATTTCGAAGAAATCGAAGTGTAGTTTAAAACGAAAGAAACGGAGATGAAAAACTCCAAGTATTTTGAGAGTTATGATGGAAATAGTTAGACTCGCGCTTTGGTTTAGCAATTTACTGACCTACCTCCGATTGATTGATCATAACTCTCTCAATTTAACTCTTAATTCATTGAAATTAGTTTCATTTCGAAGGAATCGAAGTGTAGTTTAAAACGAAAGAAACGGAAATGAAAAACTCCAAGTATTTTGAGAGTTATTATGGAAATAGTTAGACTCGCGCTTTGGTTTAGCAATTTACTGACCTACCTCCGATTAATTGACCATAAATCACTCAATTTAACTCGTAATTAATTGAAATTAGTTTCATTTCGAAGGAATCGAAGTTTAGTTTAAAACGAAAGAAACGGAGATGAAAAACTCCAAGTATTTTGAGAGTTATGATGGAAATAGTTAGACTCGCGCTTTGGTTTAGCAATTTACTGTCCTACATCCGATTGATTGACCATAACTCTCTAAATTTAACTCTTAATTCATTGAAATTAGTTTCATTTCTAAGGAATCGAAGTGTAGTTTAAAACGAAAGAAACGGAGATGAAAAACTACAAGTATTTTGAGAGTTATGATGGAAATAGTTAGACTCGCGCTTTGGTTTAGCAATTTACTGATCTACCTCCGATTGATTGACCATAACTCTCTCAATTTAACTCTTAACTCATTGAAATTAGTTTCATTTCAAAGGAATCCAAGTGTAGTTTAAAACGAAAGAAACGGAGATCAAAAACTCCAAGTATTTTGAGAGTTATGATGGAAATAGTTAGACTCGCGCTTTGGTTTAGCAATTTACTGACCTACCTCCGATTGATTGACCATAACTCTCTCAATTTAACTCTTAACTCATTGAAATTAGTTTCATTTCGAAGGAATCGAAGTGTAGTTTAAAACGAAAGAAACGGAGATGAAAAACTCCAAGTATTTTGAGAGTTATGATGGAAATAGTTAGACTCACGCTTTGGTTTAGCAATTTACTGACCTACCTCCGATTGATTGACCATAACTCTCTCAATTTAAGTCGTAATTCATTTAAATTAGTTTCATTTCGAAGGAATCGAAGTGTAGTTTAAAACGAAAGAAACGGAGATGAAAAACTCCAAGTATTTTGAGAGTTATGATGGAAATAGTTAGACTCACGCTTTGGTTTAGCAATTTACTGACCTACCTCCGATTGATTGACCATAACTCTCTCAATTTAAGTCGTAATTCATTTAAATTAGTTTCATTTCAAAGGAATCGAAGTGTAGTTTAAAACGAAAGAAACGGAGATGAAAAACTCCAAGTATTTTGAGAGTTATGATGGAAATAGTTAGACTCGCGCTTTGATTTAGCAATTTACTGACCTCTCTCCGATTCATTGACCATAACTCACTCAATTTAACTCGTAATTCATTGAAATTAGTTTCATTTCGAAGGAATCGAAGTGTAGTTTAAAATGAAAGAAACGGAGATGAAAAACTCCAAGTATTTTGAGAGTTATGATGGAAATAGTTAGACTTGCACTTTGGTTTAGCAATTTACTGACCTACCTCCGATTGATTGACCATAACTCTCTAAATTTAACTCTTAATTCATTGAAATTAGTTTCATTTCGAAGGAATCGAAGTGTAGTTTAAAACGAAAGAAACGGAGATGAAAAATTCCAAGTATTTTGAGAGTTATGATGGAAATAGTTAGACTCGCGCTTTAGTTTAGCAATTTACTGACCTCCCTCCGATTCATTGACCATAACTCACTCAATTTAACTCGTAATTCATTGAAATTAGTTTCATTTCGAAGGAATCGAAGTGTAGTTTAAAACGAAAGAAACGGAGATGAAAAACTCCAAGTATTTTGAGAGTTATGATGGAAATAGTTAGACTCGCGCTTTGGTTTAGCAATTTACTGACTTACCTCCGATTGATTGACCATAACTCTCTCAATTTAACTCTTAATTCATTGAAATTAGTTTCATTTCGAAGGAATCGAAGTGTAGTTTAAAACGAAAGAAACGGAGATGAAAAACTACAAGTATTTTGAGAGTTATGATGGAAATAGTTAGACTCGCGCTTTGGTTTAGCAATTTATTGACTTACCTCCGATTGATTGACCATAACTTTCTCAATTTAACTCTTAACTCATTGAAATTAGTTTCATTTCGAAGAAATCGAAGTGTAGTTTAAAACGAAAGAAACGGAGATGAAAAACTCCAAGTATTTTGAGAGTTATGATGGAAATAGTTAAACTCGCGCTTTGGTTTAACAATTTACTGACCTCCCTCCGATTGATTGACCATAAATCACTCAATTTAACTCGTAATTCATTGAAATTAGTTTCATTTCGAAGAAATCGAAGTGTAGTTTAAAACGAAAGAAACGGAGATGAAAAACTCCAAGTATTTTGAGAGTTATGATGAAAATAGTTAGACTCGCGCTTTGGTTTAGCAATTTACTGATCTACCTCCGATTGATTGACCATAACTCTCTCAATTTAACTCTTAACTCATTGAAATTAGTTTCATTTCGAAGGAATCCAAGTGTAGTTTAAAACGAAAGAAACGGAGATCAAAAACTCCAAGTATTTTGAGAGTTATGATGGAAATAGTTAGACTCGCGCTTTGGTTTAGCAATTTACTGACCTACCTCCGATTGATTGACCATAACTCTCTCAATTTAACTCTTAACTCATTGAAATTAGTTTCATTTCGAAGGAATCGAAGTGTAGTTTAAAACGAAAGAAACGGAGATGAAAAACTCCAAGTATTTTGAGAGTTATGATGGAAATAGTTAGACTTGCGCTTTGGTTTAGCAATTTACTGACCTACCTCCGATTGATTGACCATAACTCTCTAAATTTAACTCTTAATTCATTGAAATTAGTTTCATTTCGAAGGAATCGAAGTGTAGTTTAAAATGAAAGAAACGGAGATGAAAAACTCCAAGTATTTTGAGAGTTATGATGGAAATAGTTAGACTTGCACTTTGGTTTAGCAATTTACTGACCTACCTCCGATTGATTGACCATAACTCTCTAAATTTAACTCTTAATTCATTGAAATTAGTTTCATTTCGAAGGAATCGAAGTGTAGTTTAAAACGAAAGAAACGGAGATGAAAAATTCCAAGTATTTTGAGAGTTATGATAGAAATAGTTAGAATCGCGCTTTGTTTAGCAATTTACTGACCTACCTCCGATTAATTGACCATAACTCTCTCAATTTAACTCTTAACTCATTGAAATTAGTTTCATTTCGAAGGAATCGAAGTTTAGTTTAAAACGAAAGAAACGGAGATGAAAAACTCCAAGTATTTTGAGAGTTATGATGGAAATAGTTAGACTCGCGCTTTGGTTTAGCAATTTACTGACCTACCTCCGATTGATTGATCATAACTCTCTCAATTTAACTCTTAATTCATTAAAATTAGTTTCATTTCGAAGGAATCGAAGTGTAGTTTAAAACGAAAGAAACGGAGATGAAAAACTCCAAGTATTTTGAGAGTTATGATGGAAATAGTTAGACTCACGCTTTGGTTTAGCAATTTACTGACCTACCTCCGATTGATTGACCATAACTCTCTCAATTTAAGTCGTAATTCATTTAAATTAGTTTCATTTCGAAGGAATCGAAGTGTAGTTTAAAACGAAAGAAACGGAGATGAAAAACTCCAAGTATTTTGAGAGTTATGATGGAAATAGTTAGACTCACGCTTTGATTTAGCAATTTACTGACCTACCTCCGATTGATTGACCATAACTCTCTCAATTTAAGTCGTAATTCATTTAAATTAGTTTCATTTCGAAGGAATCGAAGTGTAGTTTAAAACGAAAGAAACGGAGATGAAAAACTCCAAGTATTTTGAGAGTTATGATGGAAATAGTTAGACTCGCGCTTTGATTTAGCAATTTACTGACCTCTCTCCGATTCATTGACCATAACTCACTCAATTTAACTCGTAATTCATTGTAATTAGTTTCATTTCTAAGGAATCGAAGTGTAGTTTAAAACGAAAGAAACGGAGATGAAAAACTACAAGTATTTTGAGAGTTATGATGGAAATAGGTAGACTCGCGCTTTGGTTTAGCAATTTACTGATCTACCTCCGATTGATTGACCATAACTCTCTCAATTTAACTCTTAACTCATTGAAATTAGTTTCATTTCGAAGGAATCCAAGTGTAGTTTAAAACGAAAGAAACGGAGATGAAAAACTCCAAGTATTTTGAGAGTTATGATGGAAATAGTTAAACTCGCGCTTTGGTTTAACAATTTACTGACCTCCCTCCGATTGATTGACCATAAATCACTCAATTTAACTCGTAATTCATTGAAATTAGTTTCATTTCGAAGAAATCGAAGTGTAGTTTAAAACGAAAGAAACGGAGATGAAAAACTCCAAGTATTTTGAGAGTTATGATGGAAATAGTTAGACTCGCGCTTTGGTTTAGCAATTTACTGACCTACCTCCGATTGATTGATCATAACTCTCTCAATTTAACTCTTAATTCATTGAAATTAGTTTCATTTCGAAGGAATCGAAGTGTAGTTTAAAACGAAAGAAACGGAAATGAAAAACTCCAAGTATTTTGAGAGTTATTATGGAAATAGTTAGACTCGCGCTTTGGTTTAGCAATTTACTGACCTACCTCCGATTAATTGACCATAAATCACTCAATTTAACTCGTAATTAATTGAAATTAGTTTCATTTCGAAGGAATCGAAGTTTAGTTTAAAACGAAAGAAACGGAGATGAAAAACTCCAAGTATTTTGAGAGTTATGATGGAAATAGTTAGACTCGCGCTTTGGTTTAGCAATTTACTGTCCTACATCCGATTGATTGACCATAACTCTCTAAATTTAACTCTTAATTCATTGAAATTAGTTTCATTTCTAAGGAATCGAAGTGTAGTTTAAAACGAAAGAAACGGAGATGAAAAACTACAAGTATTTTGAGAGTTATGATGGAAATAGTTAGACTCGCGCTTTGGTTTAGCAATTTACTGATCTACCTCCGATTGATTGACCATAACTCTCTCAATTTAACTCTTAACTCATTGAAATTAGTTTCATTTCGAAGGAATCCAAGTGTAGTTTAAAACGAAAGAAACGGAGATCAAAAACTCCAAGTATTTTGAGAGTTATGATGGAAATAGTTAGACTCGCGCTTTGGTTTAGCAATTTACTAACCTACCTCCGATTGATTGACCATAACTCTCTCAATTTAACTCTTAACTCATTGAAATTAGTTTCATTTCGAAGGAATCGAAGTGTAGTTTAAAACGAAAGAAACGGAGATGAAAAACTCCAAGTATTTTGAGAGTTATGATGGAAATAGTTAGACTTGCGCTTTGGTTTAGCAATTTACTGACCTACCTCCGATTGATTGACCATAACTCTCTAAATTTAACTCTTAATTCATTGAAATTAGTTTCATTTCGAAGGAATCGAAGTGTAGTTTAAAATGAAAGAAACGGAGATGAAAAACTCCAAGTATTTTGAGAGTTATGATGGAAATAGTTAGACTTGCACTTTGGTTTAGCAATTTACTGACCTACCTCCGATTGATTGACCATAACTCTCTAAATTTAACTCTTAATTCATTGAAATTAGTTTCATTTCGAAGGAATCGAAGTGTAGTTTAAAACGAAAGAAACGGAGATGAAAAATTCCAAGTATTTTGAGAGTTATGATGGAAATAGTTAGACTCGCGCTTTAGTTTAGCAATTTAC
The DNA here is from genome assembly GCF_043159265.1 of Tasmannia lanceolata. NCBI lineage: Eukaryota > Viridiplantae > Streptophyta > Magnoliopsida > Canellales > Winteraceae > Tasmannia > Tasmannia lanceolata. Next base: position 7,502,263 of record NW_027518721.1, read on the forward strand.
TGACCTCCCTCCGATTCATTGACCATAACTCACTCAATTTAACTCGTAATTCATTGAAATTAGTTTCATTTCGAAGGAATCGAAGTGTAGTTTAAAACGAAAGAAACGGAGATGAAAAACTCCAAGTATTTTGAGAGTTATGATGGAAATAGTTAGACTCGCGCTTTGATTTAGCAATTTACTGACCTCTCTCCGATTCATTGACCATAACTCACTCAATTTAACTCGTAATTCATTGTAATTAGTTTCATTTCTAAGGAATCGAAGTGTAGTTTAAAACGAAAGAAACGGAGATGAAAAACTCCAAGTATTTTGAGAGTTATGATGGAAATAGTTAGACTCGCGCTTTGGTTTAGCAATTTACTGACCTACCTCCGCTTGATTGACCATAACTCTCTCAATTTAACTCTTAACTCTTTGAAATTAGTTTCATTTCGAAGGAATCGAAGTGTAGTTTAAAACAAAAGAAACGGAGATGAAAAACTCCAAGTATTTTGAGAGTTATGATGGAAATAGTTAGACTCGCGCTTTGGTTTAGCAATTTACTGACCTACCTCCGATTGATTGACCATAACTCTCTCAATTTAACTCGTAATTCAATTAAATTAGTTTCATTTCGAAGGAATCGAAGTGTAGTTTAAAACGAAAGAAACGGAGATGAAAAACTCCAAGTATTTTGAGAGTTATGATGGAAATAGTTAGACTCGCGCTTTAGTTTAGCAATTTACTGACCTCCCTCCGATTCATTGACCATAACTCACTCAATTTAACTCGTAATTCATTGAAATTAGTTTCATTTCGAAGGAATCGAAGTGTAGTTTAAAACGAAAGAAACGGAGATGAAAAACTCCAAGTATTTTGAGAGTTATGATGGAAATAGTTAGACTCGCGCTTTGGTTTAGCAATTTACTGACTTACCTCCGATTGATTGACCATAACTCTCTCAATTTAACTCTTAATTCATTGAAATTAGTTTCATCTCGAAGGAATCGAAGTGTAGTTTAAAACGAAAGAAACGGAGATGAAAAACTACAAGTATTTTGAGAGTTATGATGGAAATAGTTAGACTCGCGCTTTGGTTTAGCAATTTATTGACCTACCTCCGATTGATTGACCATAACTTTCTCAATTTAACTCTTAACTCATTGAAATTAGTTTCATTTCGAAGGAATCGAAGTGTAGTTTAAAACGAAAGAAACGGAGATGAAAAACTCCAAGTATTTTGAGAGTTATGATGGAAATAGTTAAACTCGCGCTTTGGTTTAACAATTTACTGACCTCCCTCCGATTGATTGACCATAAATAACTCAATTTAACTCGTAATTCATTGAAATTAGTTTCATTTCGAAGAAATCGAAGTGTAGTTTAAAACGAAAGAAACGGAGATGAAAAACTCCAAGTATTTTGAGAGTTATGATGGAAATAGTTAGACTCGCGCTTTGGTTTAGCAATTTACTGACCTACCTCCGATTGATTGATCATAACTCTCTCAATTTAACTCTTAATTCATTAAAATTAGTTTCATTTCGAAGGAATCGAAGTGTAGTTTAAAACGAAAGAAACGGAGATGAAAAACTCCAAGTATTTTGAGAGTTATGATGGAAATAGTTAGACTCACGCTTTGGTTTAGCAATTTACTGACCTACCTCCGATTGATTGACCATAACTCTCTCAATTTAAGTCGTAATTCATTTAAATTAGTTTCATTTCGAAGGAATCGAAGTGTAGTTTAAAACGAAAGAAACGGAGATGAAAAACTCCAAGTATTTTGAGAGTTATGATGGAAATAGTTAGACTCACGCTTTGGTTTAGCAATTTACTGACCTACCTCCGATTGATTGACCATAACTCTCTCAATTTAAGTCGTAATTCATTTAAATTAGTTTCATTTCGAAGGAATCGAAGTGTAGTTTAAAACGAAAGAAACGGAGATGAAAAACTCCAAGTATTTTGAGAGTTATGATGGAAATAGTTAGACTCGCGCTTTGATTTAGCAATTTACTGACCTCTCTCCGATTCATTGACCATAACTCACTCAATTTAACTCGTAATTCATTGTAATTAGTTTCATTTCTAAGGAATCGAAGTGTAGTTTAAAACGAAAGAAACGGAGATGAAAAACTACAAGTATTTTGAGAGTTATGATGGAAATAGGTAGACTCGCGCTTTGGTTTAGCAATTTACTGATCTACCTCCGATTGATTGACCATAACTCTCTCAATTTAACTCTTAACTCATTGAAATTAGTTTCATTTCGAAGGAATCCAAGTGTAGTTTAAAACGAAAGAAACGGAGATGAAAAACTCCAAGTATTTTGAGAGTTATGATGGAAATAGTTAAACTCGCGCTTTGGTTTAACAATTTACTGACCTCCCTCCGATTGATTGACCATAAATCACTCAATTTAACTCGTAATTCATTGAAATTAGTTTCATTTCGAAGAAATCGAAGTGTAGTTTAAAACGAAAGAAACGGAGATGAAAAACTCCAAGTATTTTGAGAGTTATGATGGAAATAGTTAGACTCGCGCTTTGGTTTAGCAATTTACTGACCTACCTCCGATTGATTGATCATAACTCTCTCAATTTAACTCTTAATTCATTGAAATTAGTTTCATTTCGAAGGAATCGAAGTGTAGTTTAAAACGAAAGAAACGGAAATGAAAAACTCCAAGTATTTTGAGAGTTATTATGGAAATAGTTAGACTCGCGCTTTGGTTTAGCAATTTACTGACCTACCTCCGATTAATTGACCATAAATCACTCAATTTAACTCGTAATTAATTGAAATTAGTTTCATTTCGAAGGAATCGAAGTTTAGTTTAAAACGAAAGAAACGGAGATGAAAAACTCCAAGTATTTTGAGAGTTATGATGGAAATAGTTAGACTCGCGCTTTGGTTTAGCAATTTACTGTCCTACATCCGATTGATTGACCATAACTCTCTAAATTTAACTCTTAATTCATTGAAATTAGTTTCATTTCTAAGGAATCGAAGTGTAGTTTAAAACGAAAGAAACGGAGATGAAAAACTACAAGTATTTTGAGAGTTATGATGGAAATAGTTAGACTCGCGCTTTGGTTTAGCAATTTACTGATCTACCTCCGATTGATTGACCATAACTCTCTCAATTTAACTCTTAACTCATTGAAATTAGTTTCATTTCAAAGGAATCCAAGTGTAGTTTAAAACGAAAGAAACGGAGATCAAAAACTCCAAGTATTTTGAGAGTTATGATGGAAATAGTTAGACTCGCGCTTTGGTTTAGCAATTTACTGACCTACCTCCGATTGATTGACCATAACTCTCTCAATTTAACTCTTAACTCATTGAAATTAGTTTCATTTCGAAGGAATCGAAGTGTAGTTTAAAACGAAAGAAACGGAGATGAAAAACTCCAAGTATTTTGAGAGTTATGATGGAAATAGTTAGACTTGCGCTTTGGTTTAGGAATTTACTGACCTACCTCCGATTGATTGACCATAACTCTCTAAATTTAACTCTTAATTCATTGAAATTAGTTTCATTTCGAAGGAATCGAAGTGTAGTTTAAAATGAAAGAAACGGAGATGAAAAACTCCAAGTATTTTGAGAGTTATGATGGAAATAGTTAGACTTGCACTTTGGTTTAGCAATTTACTGACCTACCTCCGATTGATTGACCATAACTCTCTAAATTTAACTCTTAATTCATTGAAATTAGTTTCATTTCGAAGGAATCGAAGTGTAGTTTAAAACGAAAGAAACGGAGATGAAAAATTCCAAGTATTTTGAGAGTTATGATAGAAATAGTTAGAATCGCGCTTTGTTTAGCAATTTACTGACCTTCCTCCGATTAATTGACCATAACTCTCTCAATTTAACTCTTAACTCATTGAAATTAGTTTCATTTCGAAGGAATCGAAGTTTAGTTTAAAACGAAAGAAACGGAGATGAAAAACTCCAAGTATTTTGAGAGTTATGATGGAAATAGTTAGACTCACGCTTTGGTTTAGCAATTTACTGACCTACCTCCGATTGATTGACCATAACTCTCTCAATTTAAGTCGTAATTCATTTAAATTAGTTTCATTTCGAAGGAATCGAAGTGTAGTTTAAAACGAAAGAAACGGAGATGAAAAACTCCAAGTATTTTGAGAGTTATGATGGAAATAGTTAGACTCGCGCTTTGATTTAGCAATTTACTGACCTCTCTCCGATTCATTGACCATAACTCACTCAATTTAACTCGTAATTCATTGTAATTAGTTTCATTTCTAAGGAATCGAAGTGTAGTTTAAAACGAAAGAAACGGAGATGAAAAACTACAAGTATTTTGAGAGTTATGATGGAAATAGTTAGACTCGCGCTTTGGTTTAGCAATTTACTGATCTACCTCCGATTGATTGACCATAACTCTCTCAATTTAACTCTTAACTCATTGAAATTAGTTTCATTTCGAAGGAATCCAAGTGTAGTTTAAAACTGAAATTCCACTTAGCAACCCAAGAGGGGGTGAATTGGGTTTCTTTTCAAATTTTAAGTATTTTGAAAACTTAGATTGCACTAGTTTTAGATTGAATAGGAAATCAAAAATAGTATTCAAAGCAATAGTGAAAACTTACCACACAAGAAGAGGTGAAGAGGCAAAGAAGCTTTGACACCAAAATTTTTATAGTGGTTCGGTCTTATCTCAAGACCTACTCCACTCTTCTCAAGTTACTCTCCTTGAGGATTCCACTATCTTCTCCAAGGAACTTAAATACGGCGTTCCTTCCGCCTTGTACAAATCGAGCTCTACGCTCCAAGGGTCTTCTACGGCGCCCTTTGTGCCAAATACAAAGAAGATGAAATGAAAAAGCTTGCTTGCCTCTAGATAGGCTAATTTAAGGTAAAGCTCACTCACTCTCACAAGAACAAGATTGAACAAGTGAAGGTCCTAAGGTCTCTCAAGAATAATCTAAGGTAAATGGCACAAGAGAGAGATGGAGAGTGAAGATCTTCAAGAGAAGGAGAACAAATGACTTTTTGTGCTCTTGAAATCTTTGTAATGTCCTTAGGTAGAAAACCCAAGAGTCCCTAAGTTCATATAAATAGAGGGGACAAAAAAAGACAAAATATTCGCACCCCAACGGTCGTCTCGGACTCCGGGCTCGGAGCTCCGAGCGGCTAATTTTTTGAACCTGGAACAATTCTCGGAGTTCCGAGAATTTTCTCGGAGTTCCGAGCTCGGAGCTCCGAGAATATTCTCGGAGTTCCGAGAAGCCTACGGCCAGCAGATTTTCCTTATGTTTTGCTGATTTTGTTTGGGCTTTTGGAACTTTGATTTTTCAAGATAAATGGAGTGTCATGAGGGTCCAACAATGTTGAGACACCACTATGAACATTCACAAACCCATTAAATTCTATCTAGGTTGATTTTAACTCTCCTTTGTGCCATAGACCTAGACTAAACATTGAGGACCGTTTACATTCTAAATTTACTTGGTCTTCAATCTTGTTGGCACCTTGTAGAGGCTTTGACATGTCTTCACTCAACTCCATTGATGCTTGAGTTGATTTGCCATTCTTGTGCTTGAGTTCAACCTCGAGTTCAACCTTGTCATGCACTCTTGAGGATGGTACACTGTGAACATTATAACTTTGCCAATGGAAATCATTAGTGTATAAAACCTTTAAAACAAATTTAGTTTGTTAATCATCAAAACAATTCAATAGGAGTACTTGTTGAACCCTTGGGCTAACAATCTCCCCCTTTTTGATGATGACAAACATAATTTGTTTTAGGGTAGGAGCTCCCCCTTTAGGGATGAATAAAACACTTTGGGCTCCCCCTAAGAGTTTGATTTAATTGAACATTTAAGGCATTACTTTAAGGATGAAAATTTGATTGCAACATTTTAAGCATAGAGCTTTGCTCCCCCTTAATATATGCATTGGGAGCTCAAATATTCTCCCCCTTTTGTCATCACCAAAAAGGTGGAACAAAAGGAGCGAGGGTAGGTGAGAGCAAATGAACAAGTAACGTGAAATGCGATAAAGAGAGTAGGCATAATACATGGTATGCAAGCAAAAAGAATGAAACATAGAGATATATATAGAGGATGGGAAATGGCATACAGAAAAGTGCATACAATCAGTCAGCATACATAGCATTCATGACACAGCATAATGGTGACAAATATAGATAAACCTAAAACATCCCAAAAAAAAGATCCATACAACCAGCGTATAGTCCAAAGACTATCGATACATAACAGAAACAGATAGATACACCGAATAGAAATAGAAATCTGAGCATCAGAGAACTCGAGCCATCTACTGAGGCGGAGGAGGCGGTGGCTGATGAGAAGAGCTGCCCGGTGCCTGGCCCCACTGGTCACCGGAGAGGTAGCGATAATAAGCGGCCCACTGCTCATCAACATGGGTAGTCATGGTCTGGAAGCGAGCAGAGATCTCAGAGTCAACATGGGTAGATAGCTGCGCAAATTGTGAGGCCATGGATCGTTCAATAGCCTCCTGCATCTGAGCCAAATCCTGGCGAGTGCAGTATGAAGATGTATCCTGTGATGGCTGCGGGGCCGGTGCAGCCTGAGCATCGGCTTCGTAGCCGCCTTCAGCGGCAGGAGCATCGTCAACCGCGACTTGATTCAAAGCCATTCGGTTAAAGGTCTGCTCATCAAACGGGGCAGTCGGAGTCATGGTCAGTTCACCATCCAAGGTGATGCCAAAGTGACGGAAGACACGGGTGAGGACCATGCCATAGGGCAACGAAGAGCGGTAGCGGCCAGGGGTCTGAAACATGTAGCGAAACATGATGTACGGCAGACAAAGCTGGCGGCCCTCGAGAATGCTGTAGATAAGATAGGCCTCTAAGGGTCTGAGGGCTTCACGCATCCCACCACGAGGGATGAAGATGTGGTACATAAAGTTGTGAAGCATACGTGCTACCGGAATGAGGTCGGCGGATTGGACGGGCATACCAGAGTGGTAGTTCCGCGTAATCCTACCATAGACCGTGTCATGATCGATATCATCAAGTGAATGGGTCCCATCTTCCGGCCAGAAATAGTGGGTGAGGCCATCAAAGTTGATCCCAAGAAGAGTGGCAAAGGTGTGATAGTTGAGTTTGATCACTGTTTTCTTGATTTTGGATTCAATTTTGAAGAAGGAAGGAGAAATTGTGAGATTGGCGTAGAAGAGACGCACCAATCGAGGGTATACTGGTTCATTGAGGTGTAGGATGGATGTCCAGTGAAGGGCATCAAATTTGGCCTGTAAGTCGAAATTTTGAAGGACAGGAGGATCAATGTACCTGCCGGTGAGGATGCCCCTAGTGCCGATGTCGGCCCAGAGTTTCTTGGCTTTATCCCCAGTAAAAAATGAGTTAGGCACAACCTCAGCCGCTACAGCCTTTGCCTTTGCCTTCTTCCGAGAAGGCCCTTCTTCCTCGGGAACTTCTTCAGGAAAGTATTCAGGGTCTGCAGCTTGGGAGGAGCCTCCAATGTTGAGATTTTTGGTTTTGGGAGGCATTGTGAGAAGAAATGTGAGTAGAGAGATAGCCCTAAAATGAAGGAGAATAAGAGAAATAGAGAGAAATAGAGAGAAATAGAGAGAAATAGAGAAATAGAGACGGATAAGGGTTTAAAAACAAGGAAATAGCCCTAGAATGGAAGAAAATAGAAGAAGGGGAGAAAGGAAGAAGAAGAAAAACGAAAAAAAGGAGAAATGTTAGGGTTTGAAGAAGAAAAATGGGTTGGTAGGAAGAAGAGAGGTAATGGAAATGGTTTGAAGGAGGAAAAGGGGTTGTGGAAGTTGAAAAAGGAAGAAAAAGAACGAAAATGGAGGTAGTATTTGAGAAGAAAGGGAAGGAAGAGGGAAAGGGGAGAGGAGAGAAATGAAAAAATGAACCGGATCCAGGGGTTTTAACGCTCCTGGACCGATTCTCGGAGCTCCGAGAAATAGGCTCGGAGTTCCGAGAACACACGCGTTTTTTTGTTTTGCTACTGTCCGATTCTCGGAGTTCCGAGAAATTTTCTCGGAGTTCCGAGAACACACGCAATTTTTTTTATTTTTCTACTGTCCGATTCTCGGAGTTCCGAGAAATTTTCTCGGAGTTCCGAGAAGCCTGGAAGAAATCTCGGAGTTCCGAGAAATTTTCTCGGAGTTCCGAGAAACGTTCCAGAGCCCTCTGTTCATTTCCTCGGAGTTCCGAGACAAAATCTCGGAGTTCCGAGATTTTTTTTTTTTTTTTTTTTTTTTTTTTTTTTTTTGTTTTGAATGGGAGGAGAACAGAGTTACATGTGATATTTTGAGTTGCAACTTAACCAACCATGATCCAATGCATGAACATAGATGACTTTCCGAGGGTTTTGATGATGGCGCAAGGCCAAAGTTTTAAGTATCTTAATTTAGGGTGATAGTACCGACTCCCCCTTGAAATGAAGTGGGCTATGGGTACCAATTGAGTGATTTTTAGAGTTAGGGTTGGATCATCAAAAACCATGTAGTCACAATCAAAATATGAGATATATATATACAAAGATAATTATGTCTTCTATTCATGCTTCATGTGCAAACTCTTTCATTTGATCTAGACTCCAAATGTTGAGTCCACTCCTAAGGTCACAAAATCGATCCTCATTAAGGGGTTTTGTGAAGATATCCGCCAATTGTTCATTGGTGTGGATGTACTTAATTTCAATATCCCCTTTTTGAGAATGATCTCTTAAGAAATGATGTCTTACCTCTATGTGCTTAGTCCTAGAATGTTGAATTGGATTTTTTGTCAAGTTGATGGCGCTTGTATTATCACAATGGATTGGAACATTACTAAATGCAAGATTATAGTCCATGAGAGTGTTCTTCATCCATAGGATTTGTGCACAACAAGCGCCGGCCGCAATGTATTCTGCTTCGGTTGTAGACAAGGCTACCGAGTTTTGTTTTTTGCTAAACCAGGACACTAGAGACCTTCCTAGAAATTGACAAGTGCCACTTGTGCTTTTTCTATCAATTCTACAACCGGCAAAGTCGGCATCCGAAAATCCTACTAGATTGAATTCATTCGATCGTTCATACCATAATCCTAAAGAAGGAGTTCCTTTGAGATATTTGAATATCCTCTTAACGGCACTCAAATGAGACTCTTTAGGACCCGATTGAAACCTAGCACAAATGCACACGCTAAACATTATATCCGGCCGACTAGCGGTCAAATATAATAGACTTCCTATCATTCCTCTAAACTTTTTCTCATCAACCGGTTTCCCACTTTCATCCTTTTCTAATTTGGTGGAAGTGCTCATAGGAGTTGGCTTGATTTGAGAGCTATCCATGCCAAATTTCTTAAGGAGTTCCTTAGTATACTTCTCTTGGTTGATGAAAATTCCATTTTTACATTGTTTGATTTGAAGTCCTAGGAAATAGGTAAGCTCTCCCATCATACTCATCTCAAACTCTTTTTGCATGGATTGTGCGAATTCTTCACACATCTTATCATTGGTAGCACCAAATATTGTATCATCTACATAGACTTGAACAATAAGCATATCTTTTCCTTTTCTTTTAATAAACAAGGTTTTGTCAACCGTGCCCATTTGAAAGCCACTCTCTAATAGGAAGGAGCTAAGCCTCTCATACCAAGCTCTAGGAGCTTGCTTTAGACCATACAAGGCTTTGTCCAACCTATATACGTGATTAGGGTATTTGAAATCCTCAAAACCGGGAGGTTGTTCAACATAAACTTCCTCCATAATATACCCATTTAGGAATGCACTCTTCACATCCATTTGATACAACTTAAAGTTTTTATGGGATGCAAATGCAAGTAGCATCCTTATGGCTTCCAATCTAGCAACCGGAGCAAAGGTCTCATCATAATCGATACCTTCCTCTTGGTTGTAACCTTGGGCTACCAATCTAGCTTTAATCCTTTGAATATCTCCATGCTCATCGAGTTTGTTTCTAAACACCCATTTAGTCCCAATAACCGGGTGATCACTAGGCCTAGGAACTAACCTCCATACTTGGTTTCTCTCAAATTGGTTTAGTTCCTCATTCATAGCAATCATCCAAAATTCATCCTTTTCAGCTTCTTTTATGGACTTGGGTTCTATTTGGGAGATAAAGGCCATGTTGGCACAAACATTCTTATAGTGAGATCTTGTCTTAACTCCTTGTGAGGTTTCACCTATGATTTGAGTAGAGGGGTGACTAGACATGATTCTACTATGTTTAGGAAGACTTTCTACTTCAAGTTCTTCTATAGGTTGACCTTCTAAATTAAGATTTTCTAAGGGTTGGACAATGGACTCTACTTGACTAAGAGGCTCTAGAAGATTGACACCATCATCATCTTCATTAATGACATTAGGAGGTTCAAATGACTCGTCAAATTTGACATGCACGGATTCTTCCACAATTTGAGTTCTTTTGTTATAGACTCTATAGGCTTTACTATGGGTTGAATAGCCTAAGAAGATACCTTCATCGGATTTTGAATCAAACTTATGCAAGGTGTCTTTCATGTTTAATATAAAACATTTACAACCAAAGACTTTGAAATAGCTAACTTTGGGGGGTGTTCCACTCCATAGTTCATAAGGTGTTTTGTTAAGGTGAGGTCTAATGAGCACTCTATTTAAAATATAGCAAGCCGAGTGAACGGCTTCCGCCCAAAAGTTTCTTGGAACATTGTGCTCATTTAACATAGTTCTAGCCATTTCAATAATAGATCTATTTTTCCTTTCAACTACCCCATTTTGTTGGGGAGTTCTTGGAGCCGAGAAATTGTGCTTGATTCCATTTTCATTGCAAAAGGTATCAAACTCAAAGTTCTCAAACTCGGTTCCATGATCACTTCTAATTTCATTTATGAAAACCCCTTGTTCATTTTGAATTCGCTTGCACAAGTTGACAAATTTCTTGAAGGTTTCATCTTTACTAGTTAAGAATAACACCCAAGTGAATCGAGAGTAGTCATCAACAATCACATATACATATCTACTTCCTCCTCTACTACTAGTCTTCATGGGACCAAATAGGTCCATATGAAGGAGTTGGAGTGGACAAGAGGTAGATAATACACTTATGGGTTTAAAAGAGTTTTTAGCATGTTTTCCATGAATGCAAGCACTACAAACTTTATCTCTAATGTATTTGAGTTTAGGTAACTCTCTCACAAGATTCTTAGAAGATAATCTTGAAATTAAATCCATATGAGCATGACCAAGTCTCCTATGCCATAACCAAGGGTTATCATCCATGGCGGAGAGACATTGGATGTTTTGATTTTCAAGGTCTTCTAATGCTAATGAATACATATTGCCATCTCTATATGCAACAAATTCAACATCATTATTCTTGGAATTCAAAATTTTACATCTATCTTTTTCAAAAAGAACTTTGTGACCAAGATCACATAGTTGACTAATGCTTATTAAATTAAATGAAAGACCGTCAACGAGCAAAACATGTTCAACCTTAATGTCCTTAATTTTAATGGTACCTTCACCGAGGATTTTGCTTCTTGTATCATCCCCAAAGGTGACATTTCCTTGATGACTCATGGTGACAAAGGCGAACTTGCTTACATCTCCCGTCATGTGCCTTGAGCAACCGCTATCCAAAAACCATTTGTCCTTTGAGGGTTTTCCTTTCAAGCACACCTACAAGAATCAAAGCTCATGTTGAAGTTTTAGGTACCCACTTTTTCTTGGGTCCTTCAAGGTTAGCAACATCATAAAGCTCATTTTTTTTAACCCACATAAATTTTGTTGCTTTTGATTTCTTAACATTGCATGCAAACCTTAAGTGTCCTATTCTACCACAATAGTGACAAGTGGGAATAAAGGCACTAGTGTTAGCATGGATGTAGGAGAAATTTCCTATAGCTTTATTTTTGAATGAGGCTTTTCCTTTAGAAAAGGGTTGGTAACCAAGACCATTTTTTTCTAGAGAGACAAGCTTATTTTCAAGAATTTCATCTAGTTTATTTTTGCCACATGAGAATTTTTTAAATGTCAAATCAAGTTCTTTGCATTTCAAAATAAGTTTCTCATTTTCTTCTTTTAAGCTTTTGTTTTCAAAGATTAATTTGTCTACTTCTTCATTCAAAGCTTTGTTTTCCAAAAACAATTTTTCACTTGTATTGGTTTGCAAATCGAATTCCTTTTTCATGAACCCAAAATCCCTAGTGACATTTTGTAAGGACTTTTTCATTGTTTTGTTTTTGGCGAGTTGTAAATCCAAATTTTCATGAAGTTTTTCACAAGCAAAAATTAGTTCATCATTAGAGAATTCATGAGATAAATCATCAACATCATTTACCTCGGATAAGGAGATGTCTTGTGTTACATCGGCGAGTCCCATGAAGCAAAGGTCATCTTCATCCTTTCCGTTGGATTCATTTCCGGATGAAGCACTCCCTTCATCCCAAGCCGCCGCACACAAAGCCTTTTTGCCATGTCTTCTATTCTTCCTATCCTTGTCATTGTTGTTGATGAGTGGGCAATTTGGCCGTATATGACCAACCTTGTTGCACTTATAGCATCTCATCTCCTCTTTGTTTGAGGGTCTATTTCTTCCTTGGCTAGAGTTGCCTCCTTTCTTGAATTTGAGAAATTTCTTGAATCTCTTGGTGAAGAGAGCAAGATCGTCTTGTGTGTCTTCTTCACTCTCTTCCTCTTCACTCTCAACTCTTGCTTTGAAAGCTATTCCTTTCCTTTTTGTATCTTCCTTTTGTTTGTTTAAGGTTTCTCTTCTTTTTAAAATCATTTCATAAGTTGTTAAGGAACCTATTAAGTCTTCTAAGCCCATTTTTGATACGTCTTTTGCTTCTTCAATGGCGGTGACCTTGGGATCCCAATCTTTAGGTAAAGACCTAAGTATTTTGGTAACTAAGTCCTTGCTAGACAATTGTTTACCTAAGGATCTCAACCCATTTGTTATGTTTGTGAACCTAGTATGCATTTCGGCAATGGTTTCATTTGGGTCCATCATGAATAGCTCATACTCTCTAAAGAGAAGATTCATCTTGGACTCTTTCACTTGATTTGTCCCTTCATGAGCTACCTCTAGCATATCCCAAATCTCCTTAGCGGTTTCAAGAGTAGAAACTCGATTGAACTCCTCGGGAGATAAGGCACAAATCAAGGCATTCATTGCTTTTGCATTGATAGTGGATTCTCTTCTTTCATTTTCATCCCATAGTTCCATATCAACACTAGGTTCATTATATCCATTTTGGATACTTCTCCAAACATCAAAATCCAAAGATTTTAAAAACACTCTCATTCTAGCTTTCCAATATGGATAGTTTGAGCCATTGAAGAAGGGAGGTCTAGTGGTGGATTGCCCCTCATTGCTATGAGAAAAGGTTGCCATTTGAATCTTTCCCTTGTAGGTTTTCAAAGAGAATTCCTATGTAAGAGCCTAAGCTCTGATACCAAGTGAAATTCCACTTAGCAACCCAAGAGGGGGTGAATTGGGTTTCTTTTCAAATTTTAAGTATTTTGAAAACTTAGATTGCACTAGTTTTAGATTGAATAGGAAATCAAAAATAGTATTCAAAGCAATAGTGAAAACTTACCACACAAGAAGAGGTGAAGAGGCAAAGAAGCTTTGACACCAAGATTTTTATAGTGGTTCGGTCTTATCTCAAGACCTACTCCACTCTTCTCAAGTTACTCTCCTTGAGGATTCCACTATCTTCTCCAAGGAACTTAAATACGGCGTTCCTTCCGCCTTGTACAAATCGAGCTCTACGCTCCAAGGGTCTTCTACGGCGCCCTTTGTGCCAAATACAAAGAAGATGAAATGAAAAAGCTTGCTTGCCTCTAGATAGGCTAATTTAAGGTAAAGCTCACTCACTCTCACAAGAACAAGATTGAACAAGTGAAGGTCCTAAGGTCTCTCAAGAATAATCTAAGGTAAATGGCACAAGAGAGAGATGGAGAGTGAAGATCTTCAAGAGAAGGAGAACAAATGACTTTTTGTGCTCTTGAAATCTTTGTAATGTCCTTAGGTAGAAAACCCAAGAGTCCCTAAGTTCATATAAATAGAGGGGACAAAAAAAGACAAAATATTCGCACCCCAACGGTCGTCTCGGACTCCGGGCTCGGAGCTCCGAGCGGCTAATTTTTTGAACCTGGAACAATTCTCGGAGTTCCGAGAATTTTCTCGGAGTTCCGAGCTCGGAGCTCCGAGAATATTCTCGGAGTTCCGAGAAGCCTACGGCCAGCAGATTTTCCTTATGTTTTGCTGATTTTGTTTGGGCTTTTGGAACTTTGATTTTTCAAGATAAATGGAGTGTCATGAGGGTCCAACAATGTTGAGACACCACTATGAACATTCACAAACCCATTAAATTCTATCTAGGTTGATTTTAACTCTCCTTTGTGCCATAGACCTAGACTAAACATTGAGGACCGTTTACATTCTAAATTTACTTGGTCTTCAATCTTGTTGGCACCTTGTAGAGGCTTTGACATGTCTTCACTCAACTCCATTGATGCTTGAGTTGATTTGCCATTCTTGTGCTTGAGTTCAACCTCGAGTTCAACCTTGTCATGCACTCTTGAGGATGGTACACTGTGAACATTATAACTTTGCCAATGGAAATCATTAGTGTATAAAACCTTTAAAACAAATTTAGTTTGTTAATCATCAAAACAATTCAATAGGAGTACTTGTTGAACCCTTGGGCTAACAAAAACGAAAGAAACGGAGATCAAAAACTCCAAGTATTTTGAGAGTTATGATGGAAATAGTTAGACTCGCGCTTTGGTTTAGCAATTTACTGACCTACCTCCGATTGATTGACCATAACTCTCTCAATTTAACTCTTAACTCATTGAAATTAGTTTCATTTCGAAGGAATCGAAGTGTAGTTTAAAACGAAAGAAACGGAGATGAAAAACTCCAAGTATTTTGAGAGTTATGATGGAAATAGTTAGACTTGCACTTTGGTTTAGCAATTTACTGACCTACCTCCGATTGATTGACCATAACTCTCTAAATTTAACTCTTAATTCATTGAAATTAGTTTCATTTCGAAGGAATCGAAGTGTAGTTTAAAACGAAAGAAACGGAGATGAAAAATTCCAAGTATTTTGAGAGTTATGATAGAAATAGTTAGAATCGCGCTTTGTTTAGCAATTTACTGACCTACCTCCGATTAATTGACCATAACTCTCTCAATTTAACTCTTAACTCATTGAAATTAGTTTCATTTCGAAGGAATCGAAGTTTAGTTTAAAACGAAAGAAACGGAGATGAAAAACTCCAAGTATTTTGAGAGTTATGATGGAAATAGTTAGACTCACGCTTTGGTTTAGCGATTTACTGACCTACCTCCGATTGATTGACCATAACTCTCTCAATTTAAGTCGTAATTCATTTAAATTAGTTTCATTTCGAAGGAATCGAAGTGTAGTTTAAAACGAAAGAAACGGAGATGAAAAACTCCAAGTATTTTGAGAGTTATGATGGAAATAGTTAGACTCGCGCTTTGATTTAGCAATTTACTGACCTCTCTCCGATTCATTGACCATAACTCACTCAATTTAACTCGTAATTCATTGTAATTAGTTTCATTTCTAAGGAATCGAAGTGTAGTTTAAAACGAAAGAAACGGAGATGAAAAACTACAAGTATTTTGAGAGTTATGATGGAAATAGTTAGACTCGCGCTTTGGTTTAGCAATTTACTGATCTACCTCCGATTGATTGACCATAACTCTCTCAATTTAACTCTTAACTCATTGAAATTAGTTTCATTTCGAAGGAATCGAAGTGTAGTTTAAAACGAAAGAAACGGAGATGAAAAACTCCAAGTATTTTGAGAGTTATGATGGAAATAGTTAGACTTGCACTTTGGTTTAGCAATTTACTGACCTACCTCCGATTGATTGACCATAACTCTCTAAATTTAACTCTTAATTCATTGAAATTAGTTTCATTTCGAAGGAATCGAAGTGTAGTTTAAAACGAAAGAAACGGAGATGAAAAATTCCAAGTATTTTGAGAGTTATGATAGAAATAGTTAGAATCGCGCTTTGTTTAGCAATTTACTGACCTACCTCCGATTAATTGACCATAACTCTCTCAATTTAACTCTTAACTCATTGAAATTAGTTTCATTTCGAAGGAATCGAAGTTTAGTTTAAAACGAAAGAAACGGAGATGAAAAACTCCAAGTATTTTGAGAGTTATGATGGAAATAGTTAGACTCACGCTTTGGTTTAGCGATTTACTGACCTACCTCCGATTGATTGACCATAACTCTCTCAATTTAAGTCGTAATTCATTTAAATTAGTTTCATTTCGAAGGAATCGAAGTGTAGTTTAAAACGAAAGAAACGGAGATGAAAAACTCCAAGTATTTTGAGAGTTATGATGGAAATAGTTAGACTCGCGCTTTGATTTAGCAATTTACTGACCTCTCTCCGATTCATTGACCATAACTCACTCAATTTAACTCGTAATTCATTGTAATTAGTTTCATTTCTAAGGAATCGAAGTGTAGTTTAAAACGAAAGAAACGGAGATGAAAAACTACAAGTATTTTGAGAGTTATGATGGAAATAGTTAGACTCGCGCTTTGGTTTAGCAATTTACTGATCTACCTCCGATTGATTGACCATAACTCTCTCAATTTAACTCTTAACTCATTGAAATTAGTTTCATTTCGAAGGAATCCAAGTGTAGTTTAAAACGAAAGAAACGGAGATCAAAAACTCCAAGTATTTTGAGAGTTATGATGGAAATAGTTAGACTCGCGCTTTGGTTTAGCAATTTACTGACCTACCTCCGATTGATTGACCATAACTCTCTCAATTTAACTCTTAACTCATTGAAATTAGTTTCATTTCGAAGGAATCGAAGTGTAGTTTAAAACGAAAGAAACGGAGATGAAAAACTCCAAGTATTTTGAGAGTTATGATGGAAATAGTTAGACTTGCACTTTGGTTTAGCAATTTACTGACCTACCTCCGATTGATTGACCATAACTCTCTAAATTTAACTCTTAATTCATTGAAATTAGTTTCATTTCGAAGGAATCGAAGTGTAGTTTAAAACGAAAGAAACGGAGATGAAAAATTCCAAGTATTTTGAGAGTTATGATAGAAATAGTTAGAATCGCGCTTTGTTTAGCAATTTACTGACCTACCTCCGATTAATTGACCATAACTCTCTCAATTTAACTCTTAACTCATTGAAATTAGTTTCATTTCGAAGGAATCGAAGTTTAGTTTAAAACGAAAGAAACGGAGATGAAAAACTCCAAGTATTTTGAGAGTTATGATGGAAATAGTTAGACTCACGCTTTGGTTTAGCGATTTACTGACCTACCTCCGATTGATTGACCATAACTCTCTCAATTTAAGTCGTAATTCATTTAAATTAGTTTCATTTCGAAGGAATCGAAGTGTAGTTTAAAACGAAAGAAACGGAGATGAAAAACTCCAAGTATTTTGAGAGTTATGATGGAAATAGTTAGACTCGCGCTTTGATTTAGCAATTTACTGACCTCTCTCCGATTCATTGACCATAACTCACTCAATTTAACTCGTAATTCATTGTAATTAGTTTCATTTCTAAGGAATCGAAGTGTAGTTTAAAACGAAAGAAACGGAGATGAAAAACTACAAGTATTTTGAGAGTTATGATGGAAATAGTTAGACTCGCGCTTTGGTTTAGCAATTTACTGATCTACCTCCGATTGATTGACCATAACTCTCTCAATTTAACTCTTAACTCATTGAAATTAGTTTCATTTCGAAGGAATCCAAGTGTAGTTTAAAACGAAAGAAACGGAGATCAAAAACTCCAAGTATTTTGAGAGTTATGATGGAAATAGTTAAACTCGCGCTTTGGTTTAGCAATTTACTGACCTACCTCCGATTGATTGACCATAACTCTCTCAATTTAACTCTTAACTCATTGAAATTAGTTTCATTTCGAAGGAATCGAAGTGTAGTTTAAAACGAAAGAAACGGAGATGAAAAACTCCAAGTATTTTGAGAGTTATGATGGAAATAGTTAGACTTGCGCTTTGGTTTAGCAATTTACTGACCTACCTCCGATTGATTGACCATAACTCTCTAAATTTAACTCTTAATTCATTGAAATTAGTTTCATTTCGAAGGAATCGAAGTGTAGTTTAAAACGAAAGAAACGGAGATGAAAAATTCCAAGTATTTTGAGAGTTATGATAGAAATAGTTAGAATCGCGCTTTGTTTAGCAATTTACTGACCTACCTACGATTAATTGACCATAACTCTCTCAATTTAACTCTTAACTCATTGAAATTAGTTTCATTTCGAAGTAATCCAAGTGTAGTTTAAAACGAAAGAAACGGAGATCAAAAACTCCAAGTATTTTGAGAGTTATGATGGAAATAGTTAGACTCGCGCTTTGGTTTAGCAATTTACTGATCTACCTCCGATTGATTGACCATAACTCTCTCAATTTAACTCTTAACTCATTGAAATTAGTTTCATTTCGAAGGAATCCAAGTGTAGTTTAAAACGAAAGAAACGGAGATCAAAAACTCCAAGTATTTTGAGAGTTATGATGGAAATAGTTAGACTCGCGCTTTGGTTTAGCAATTTACTGACCTACCTCCGATTGATTGACCATAACTCTCTCAATTTAACTCTTAACTCATTGAAATTAGTTTCATTTCGAAGGAATCGAAGTGTAGTTTAAAACGAAAGAAACGGAGATGAAAAACTCCAAGTATTTTGAGAGTTATGATGGAAATAGTTAGACTTGCACTTTGGTTTAGCAATTTACTGACCTACCTCCGATTGATTGACCATAACTCTCTAAATTTAACTCTTAATTCATTGAAATTAGTTTCATTTCGAAGGAATCGAAGTGTAGTTTAAAACGAAAGAAACGGAGATGAAAAATTCCAAGTATTTTGAGAGTTATGATATAAATAGTTAGAATCGCGCTTTGTTTAGCAATTTACTGACCTACCTCCGATTAATTGACCATAACTCTCTCAATTTAACTCTTAACTCATTGAAATTAGTTTCATTTCGAAGGAATCGAAGTTTAGTTTAAAACGAAAGAAACGGAGATGAAAAACTCCAAGTATTTTGAGAGTTATGATGGAAATAGTTAGACTCACGCTTTGGTTTAGCAATTTACTGACCTACCTCCGATTGATTGACCATAACTCTCTCAATTTAAGTCGTAATTCATTTAAATTAGTTTCATTTCGAAGGAATCGAAGTGTAGTTTAAAACAAAAGAAACGGAGATGAAAAACTCCAAGTATTTTGAGAGTTATGATGGAAATAGTTAGACTCGCGCTTTGATTTAGCAATTTACTGACCTCCCTCCGATTCATTGACCATAACTCACTCAATTTAACTCGTAATTCATTGTAATTAGTTTCATTTCTAAGGAATCGAAGTGTAGTTTAAAACGAAAGAAACGGAGATGAAAAACTACAAGTATTTTGAGAGTTATGATGGAAATAGTTAGACTCGCGCTTTGGTTTAGCAATTTACTGATCTACCTCCGATTGATTGACCATAACTCTCTCAATTTAACTCTTAACTCATTGAAATTAGTTTCATTTCGAAGGAATCCAAGTGTAGTTTAAAACGAAAGAAACGGAGATCAAAAACTCCAAGTATTTTGAGAGTTATGATGGAAATAGTTAGACTCGCGCTTTGGTTTAGCAATTTACTGACCTACCTCCGATTGATTGACCATAACTCTCTCAATTTAACTCTTAACTCATTGAAATTAGTTTCATTTCGAAGGAATCGAAGTGTAGTTTAAAACGAAAGAAACGGAGATGAAAAACTCCAAGTATTTTGAGAGTTATGATGGAAATAGTTAGACTTGCGCTTTCGTTTAGCAATTTACTGACCTACCTCCGATTGATTGACCATAACTCTCTAAATTTAACTCTTAATTCATTGAAATTAGTTTCATTTCGAAGGAATCGAAGTGTAGTTTAAAACGAAAGAAACGGAGATGAAAAATTCCAAGTATTTTGAGAGTTATGATATAAATAGTTAGAATCGCGCTTTGTTTAGCAATTTACTGACCTACCTCCGATTAATTGACCATAACTCTCTCAATTTAACTCTTAACTCATTGAAATTAGTTTCATTTCGAAGGAATCGAAGTTTAGTTTAAAACGAAAGAAACGGAGATGAAAAACTCCAAGTATTTTGAGAGTTATGATGGAAATAGTTAGACTCACGCTTTGGTTTAGCAATTTACTGACCTACCTCCGATTGATTGACCATAACTCTCTCAATTTAACTCTTAACTCATTGAAATTAGTTTCATTTCGAAGGAATCGAAGTGTAGTTTAAAACGAAAGAAACGGAGATGAAAAATTCCAAGTATTTTGAGAGTTATGATAGAAATAGTTAGAATCGCGCTTTGTTTAGCAATTTACTGACCTACCTACGATTAATTGACCATAACTCTCTCAATTTAACTCTTAACTCATTGAAATTAGTTTCATTTCGAAGTAATCGAAGTGTAGTTTAAAACGAAAGAAACGGAGATGAAAAACTCAAAGTATTTTGAGAGTTATGATGGAAATAGTTAGACTCACGCTTTGGTTTCGCAATATACTGACCTACCTCCGATTGATTGACCATAACTCTCTCAATTTAAGTCGTAATTCATTTAAATTAGTTTCATTTCGAAGGAATCGAAGTGTAGTTTAAAACGAAAGAAACGGAGATGAAAAACTCCAAGTATTTTGAGAGTTATGATGGAAATAGTTAGACTCGCGCTTTGATTTAGCAATTTACTGACCTCCCTCCGATTCATTGACCATAACTCACTCAATTTAACTCGTAATTCATTGTAATTAGTTTCATTTCTAAGGAATCGAAGTGTAGTTTAAAACGAAAGAAACGGAGATGAAAAACTACAAGTATTTTGAGAGTTATGATGGAAATAGTTAGACTCGCGCTTTGGTTTAGCAATTTACTGATCTACCTCCGATTGATTGACCATAACTCTCTCAATTTAACTCTTAACTCATTGAAATTAGTTTCATTTCGAAGGAATCCAAGTGTAGTTTAAAACGAAAGAAACGGAGATCAAAAACTCCAAGTATTTTGAGAGTTATGATGGAAATAGTTAGACTCGCGCTTTGGTTTAGCAATTTACTGACCTACCACCGATTGATTGACCATAACTCTCTCAATTTAACTCTTAACTCATTGAAATTAGTTTCATTTCGAAGGAATCGAAGTGTAGTTTAAAACGAAAGAAACGGAGATGAAAAACTCCAAGTATTTTGAGAGTTATGATGGAAATAGTTAGACTTGCGCTTTGGTTTAGCAATTTACTGACCTACCTCCGATTGATTGACCATAACTCTCTAAATTTAACTCTTAATTCATTGAAATTAGTTTCATTTCGAAGGAATCGAAGTGTAGTTTAAAACGAAAGAAACGGAGATGAAAAATTCCAAGTATTTTGAGAGTTATGATATAAATAGTTAGAATCGCGCTTTGTTTAGCAATTTACTGACCTACCTCCGATTAATTGACCATAACTCTCTCAATTTAACTCTTAACTCATTGAAAGTAGTTTCATTTCGAAGGAATCGAAGTTTAGTTTAAAACGAAAGAAACGGAGATGAAAAACTCCAAGTATTTTGAGAGTTATGATGGAAATAGTTAGACTCACGCTTTGGTTTAGCAATTTACTGACCTACCTCCGATTGATTGACCATAACTCTCTCAATTTAAGTCGTAATTCATTTAAATTAGTTTCATTTCGAAGGAATCGAAGTGTAGTTTAAAACAAAAGAAACGGAGATGAAAAACTCCAAGTATTTTGAGAGTTATGATGGAAATAGTTAGACTCGCGCTTTGATTTAGCAATTTACTGACCTCCCTCCGATTCATTTACCATAACTCACTCAATTTAACTCGTAATTCATTGTAATTAGTTTCATTTCTAAGGAATCGAAGTGTAGTTTAAAACGAAAGAAACGGAGATGAAAAACTACAAGTATTTTGAGAGTTATGATGGAAATAGTTAGACTCGCGCTTTGGTTTAGCAATTTACTGATCTACCTCCGATTGATTGACCATAACTCTCTCAATTTAACTCTTAACTCATTGAAATTAGTTTCATTTCGAAGGAATCCAAGTGTAGTTTAAAACGAAAGAAACGGAGATCAAAAACTCCAAGTATTTTGAGAGTTATGATGGAAATAGTTAGACTCGCGCTTTGGTTTAGCAATTTACTGACCTACCTCCGATTGATTGACCATAACTCTCTCAATTTAACTCTTAACTCATTGAAATTAGTTTCATTTCGAAGGAATCGAAGTGTAGTTTAAAACGAAAGAAACGGAGATGAAAAACTCCAAGTATTTTGAGAGTTATGATGGAAATAGTTAGACTTGCGCTTTGGTTTAGCAATTTACTGACCTACCTCCGATTGATTGACCATAACTCTCTAAATTTAACTCTTAATTCATTGAAATTAGTTTCATTTCGAAGGAATCGAAGTGTAGTTTAAAACGAAAGAAACGGAGATGAAAAATTCCAAGTATTTTGAGAGTTATGATAGAAATAGTTAGAATCGCGCTTTGTTTAGCAATTTACTGACCTACCTACGATTAATTGACCATAACTCTCTCAATTTAACTCTTAACTCATTGAAATTAGTTTCATTTCGAAGTAATCGAAGTGTAGTTTAAAACGAAAGAAACGGAGATGAAAAACTCAAAGTATTTTGAGAGTTATGATGGAAATAGTTAGACTCACGCTTTGGTTTCGCAATATACTGACCTACCTCCGATTGATTGACCATAACTCTCTCAATTTAAGTCGTAATTCATTTAAATTAGTTTCATTTCGAAGGAATCGAAGTGTAGTTTAAAACGAAAGAAACGGAGATAAAAAACTCCAAGTATTTTGAGAGTTATGATGGAAATAGTTAGACTCGCGCTTTGATTTAGCAATTTACTGACCTCCCTCCGATTCATTGACCATAACTCACTCAATTTAACTCGTAATTCATTGTAATTAGTTTCATTTCTAAGGAATCGAAGTGTAGTTTAAAACGAAAGAAACGGAGATGAAAAACTACAAGTATTTTGAGAGTTATGATGGAAATAGTTAGACTCGCGCTTTGGTTTAGCAATTTACTGATCTACCTCCGATTGATTGACCATAACTCTCTCAATTTAACTCTTAACTCATTGAAATTAGTTTCATTTCGAAGGAATCCAAGTGTAGTTTAAAACGAAAGAAACGGAGATCAAAAACTCCAAGTATTTTGAGAGTTATGATGGAAATAGTTAGACTCGCGCTTTGGTTTAGCAATTTACTGACCTACCTCCGATTGATTGACCATAACTCTCTCAATTTAACTCTTAACTCATTGAAATTAGTTTCATTTCGAAGGAATCGAAGTGTAGTTTAAAACGAAAGAAACGGAGATGAAAAACTCCAAGTATTTTGAGAGTTATGATGGAAATAGTTAGACTTGCACTTTGGTTTAGCAATTTACTGACCTACCTCCGATTGATTGACCATAACTCTCTCAATTTAAGTCGTAATTCATTTAAATTAGTTTCATTTCGAAGGAATCGAAGTGTAGTTTAAAACGAAAGAAACGGAGATGAAAAACTCCAAGTATTTTGAGAGTTATGATGGAAATAGTTAGACTCGCGCTTTCATTTAGCAATTTACTGACCTCCCTCCGATTCATTGACCATAACTCACTCAATTTAACTCGTAATTCATTGTAATTAGTTTCATTTCTAAGGAATCGAAGTGTAGTTTAAAACGAAAGAAACGGAGATGAAAAACTACAAGTATTTTGAGAGTTATGATGGAAATAGTTAGACTCGCGCTTTGGTTTAGCAATTTACTGATCTACCTCCGATTGATTGACCATAACTCTCTCAATTTAACTCTTAACTCATTGAAATTAGTTTCATTTCGAAGGAATCCAAGTGTAGTTTAAAACGAAAGAAACGGAGATCAAAAACTCCAAGTATTTTGAGAGTTATGATGGAAATAGTTAGACTCGCGCTTTGGTTTAGCAATTTACTGATCTACCTCCGATTGATTGACCATAACTCTCTCAATTTAACTCTTAACTCATTGAAATTAGTTTCATTTCGAAGGAATCCAAGTGTAGTTTAAAACGAAAGAAACGGAGATCAAAAACTCCAAGTATTTTGAGAGTTATGATGGAAATAGTTAGACTCGCGCTTTGGTTTAGCAATTTACTGACCTACCTCCGATTGATTGACCATAACTCTCTCAATTTAACTCTTAACTCATTGAAATTAGTTTCATTTCGAAGGAATCGAAGTGTAGTTTAAAACGAAAGAAACGGAGATGAAAAACTCCAAGTATTTTGAGAGTTATGATGGAAATAGTTAGACTTGCGCTTTGGTTTAGCAATTTACTGACCTACCTCCGATTGATTGACCATAACTCTCTAAATTTAACTCTTAATTCATTGAAATTAGTTTCATTTCGAAGGAATCGAAGTGTAGTTTAAAACGAAAGAAACGGAGATGAAAAATTCCAAGTATTTTGAGAGTTATGATAGAAATAGTTAGAATCGCGCTTTGTTTAGCAATTTACTGACCTACCTACGATTAATTGACCATAACTCTCTCAATTTAACTCTTAACTCATTGAAATTAGTTTCATTTCGAAGTAATCCAAGTGTAGTTTAAAACGAAAGAAACGGAGATCAAAAACTCCAAGTATTTTGAGAGTTATGATGGAAATAGTTAGACTCGCGCTTTGGTTTAGCAATTTACTGACCTACCTCCGATTGATTGACCATAACTCACTCAATTTTACTTGTAATTGATTGAAATTAGTTTCATTTCGAAGGACTCGAAGTGTAGTTTAAAACGAAAGAAACGGAGATGAAAAACTCCAAGTATTTTGAGAGTTATGATGGAAATAGTTAGACTCGCGCTTTGGTTTAGCAATTTACTGATCTACCTCCGATTGATTGACCATAACTCACTCAATTTAACTCGTAATTCATTGAAATTAGTTTCATTTCGAAGGAATCGAAGTGTAGTTTAAAATGAAAGAAACGGAGATGAAAAACTCCAACTATTTTGAGAGTTATGATGGAAATAGTTAGACTCGCGCTTTGGTTTAGCAATTTACTGACCTACATCCGATTGATTGACCATAACTCTCTCAATTTAACTCTTAAGTCATTGAAATTAGTTTCATTTCGAAGGAATCGAAGTGTAGTTTAAAACGAAAGAAACGGAGATGAAAAACTCCAAGTATTTTGAGAGTTATGATGGAAATAGTTAGACTCGCGCTTTGGTTTAGCAATTTACTGACCTACCTCCGATTGATTGACAATAACTCTCTCAATTTAACTCGTAATTCATTTAAATTAGTTTCATTTCGAAGGAATCGAAGTGTAGTTTAAAACGAAAGAAACGGAGATGAAATACTCCAAGTATTTTGAGAGTTATGATGGAAATAGTTAGACTCGCGCTTTAGTTTAGCAATTTACTGACCTACCTCCGATTGATTGACCATAACTCTCTAAATTTAACTCTTAATTCATTTAAATTAGTTTCATTTCGAAGGAATCGAAGTGTAGTTTAAAACGAAAGAAACGGAGATGAAAAACTCCAAGTATTTTGAGAGTTATGATGGAAATAGTTAGACTCGCGCTTTGATTTAGCAATTTACTGACCTCTCTCCGATTCATTGACCATAACTCACTCAATTTAACTCGTAATTCATTGTAATTAGTTTCATTTCTAAGGAATCGAAGTGTAGTTTAAAACGAAAGAAACGGAGATGAAAAACTACAAGTATTTTGAGAGTTATGATGGAAATAGTTAGACTCGCGCTTTGGTTTAGCAATTTACTGATCTACCTCCGATTGATTGACCATAACTCTCTCAATTTAACTCTTAACTCATTGAAATTAGTTTCATTTCGAAGGAATCCAAGTGTAGTTTAAAACGAAAGAAACGGAGATCAAAAACTCCAAGTATTTTGAGAGTTATGATGGAAATAGTTAGACTCGCGCTTTGGTTTAGCAATTTACTGACCTACCTCCGATTGATTGACCATAACTCTCTCAATTTAACTCTTAACTTATTGAAATTAGTTTCATTTCGAAGGAATCGAAGTGTAGTTTAAAACGAAAGAAACGGAGATGAAAAACTCCAAGTATTTTGAGAGTTATGATGGAAATAGTTAGACTTGCGCTTTGGTTTAGCAATTTACTGACCTACCTCCGATTGATTGACCATAACTCTCTAAATTTAACTCTTAATTCATTGAAATTAGTTTCATTTCGAAGGAATCGAAGTGTAGTTTAAAACGAAAGAAACGGAGATGAAAAATTCCAAGTATTTTGAGAGTTATGATAGAAATAGTTAGAATCGCGCTTTGTTTAGCAATTTACTGACCTACCTACGATTAATTGACCATAACTCTCTCAATTTAACTCTTAACTCATTGAAATTAGTTTCATTTCGAAGTAATCCAAGTGTAGTTTAAAACGAAAGAAACGGAGATCAAAAACTCCAAGTATTTTGAGAGTTATGATGGAAATAGTTAGACTCGCGCTTTGGTTTAGCAATTTACTGATCTACCTCCGATTGATTGACCATAACTCTCTCAATTTAACTCTTAACTCATTGAAATTAGTTTCATTTCGAAGGAATCCAAGTGTAGTTTAAAACGAAAGAAACGGAGATCAAAAACTCCAAGTATTTTGAGAGTTATGATGGAAATAGTTAGACTCGCGCTTTGGTTTAGCAATTTACTGACCTACCTCCGATTGATTGACCATAACTCTCTCAATTTAACTCTTAACTCATTGAAATTAGTTTCATTTCAAAGGAATCGAAGTGTAGTTTAAAACGAAAGAAACGGAGATGTAAAACTCCAAGTATTTTGAGAGTTATGATGGAAATAGTTAGACTTGCACTTTGGTTTAGCAATTTACTGACCTACCTCCGATTGATTGACCATAACTCTCTAAATTTAACTCTTAATTCATTGAAATTAGTTTCATTTCGAAGGAATCGAAGTGTAGTTTAAAACGAAAGAAACGGAGATGAAAAATTCCAAGTATTTTGAGAGTTATGATATAAATAGTTAGAATCGCGCTTTGTTTAGCAATTTACTGACCTACCTCCGATTAATTGACCATAACTCTCTCAATTTAACTCTTAACTCATTGAAATTAGTTTCATTTCGAAGGAATCGAAGTTTAGTTTAAAACGAAAGAAACGGAGATGAAAAACTCCAAGTATTTTGAGAGTTATGATGGAAATAGTTAGACTCACGCTTTGGTTTAGCAATTTACTGACCTACCTCCGATTGATTGACCATAACTCTCTCAATTTAAGTCGTAATTCATTTAAATTAGTTTCATTTCGAAGGAATCGAAGTGTAGTTTAAAACAAAAGAAACGGAGATGAAAAACTCCAAGTATTTTGAGAGTTATGATGGAAATAGTTAGACTCGCGCTTTGATTTAGCAATTTACTGACCTCCCTCCGATTCATTGACCATAACTCACTCAATTTAACTCGTAATTCATTGTAATTAGTTTCATTTCTAAGGAATCGAAGTGTAGTTTAAAACGAAAGAAACGGAGATGAAAAACTACAAGTATTTTGAGAGTTATGATGGAAATAGTTAGACTCGCGCTTTGGTTTAGCAATTTACTGATCTACCTCCGATTGATTGACCATAACTCTCTCAATTTAACTCTTAACTCATTGAAATTAGTTTCATTTCGAAGGAATCCAAGTGTAGTTTAAAACGAAAGAAACGGAGATCAAAAACTCCAAGTATTTTGAGAGTTATGATGGAAATAGTTAGACTCGCGCTTTGGTTTAGCAATTTACTGACCTACCTCCGATTGATTGACCATAACTCTCTCAATTTAACTCTTAACTCATTGAAATTAGTTTCATTTCGAAGGAATCGAAGTGTAGTTTAAAACGAAAGAAACGGAGATGAAAAACTCCAAGTATTTTGAGAGTTATGATGGAAATAGTTAGACTTGCGCTTTGGTTTAGCAATTTACTGACCTACCTCCGATTGATTGACCATAACTCTCTAAATTTAACTCTTAATTCATTGAAATTAGTTTCATTTCGAAGGAATCGAAGTGTAGTTTAAAACGAAAGAAACGGAGATGAAAAATTCCAAGTATTTTGAGAGTTATGATAGAAATAGTTAGAATCGCGCTTTGTTTAGCAATTTACTGACCTACCTACGATTAATTGACCATAACTCTCTCAATTTAACTCTTAACTCATTGAAATTAGTTTCATTTCGAAGTAATCGAAGTGTAGTTTAAAACGAAAGAAACGGAGATGAAAAACTCAAAGTATTTTGAGAGTTATGATGGAAATAGTTAGACTCACGCTTTGGTTTCGCAATATACTGACCTACCTCCGATTGATTGACCATAACTCTCTCAATTTAAGTCGTAATTCATTTAAATTAGTTTCATTTCGAAGGAATCGAAGTGTAGTTTAAAACGAAAGAAACGGAGATGAAAAACTCCAAGTATTTTGAGAGTTATGATGGAAATAGTTAGACTCGCGCTTTAATTTAGCAATTTACTGACCTCCCTCCGATTCATTGACCATAACTCACTCAATTTAACTCGTAATTCATTGTAATTAGTTTCATTTCTAAGGAATCGAAGTGTAGTTTAAAACGAAAGAAACGGAGATGAAAAACTACAAGTATTTTGAGAGTTATGATGGAAATAGTTAGACTCGCGCTTTGGTTTAGCAATTTACTGATCTACCTCCGATTGATTGACCATAACTCTCTCAATTTAACTCTTAACTCATTGAAATTAGTTTCATTTCGAAGGAATCCAAGTGTAGTTTAAAACGAAAGAAACGGAGATCAAAAACTCCAAGTATTTTGAGAGTTATGATGGAAATAGTTAGACTCGCGCTTTGGTTTAGCAATTTACTGACCTACCTCCGATTGATTGACCATAACTCTCTCAATTTAACTCTTAACTCATTGAAATTAGTTTCATTTCGAAGGAATCCAAGTGTAGTTTAAAACGAAAGAAACGGAGATCAAAAACTCCAAGTATTTTGAGAGTTATGATGGAAATAGTTAGACTCGCGCTTTGGTTTAGCAATTTACTGACCTACCTCCGATTGATTGACCATAACTCTCTCAATTTAACTCTTAACTCATTGAAATTAGTTTCATTTCGAAGGAATCGAAGTGTAGTTTAAAACGAAAGAAACGGAGATGAAAAACTCCAAGTATTTTGAGAGTTATGATGGAAATAGTTAGACTTGCGCTTTGGTTTAGCAATTTACTGACCTACCTCCGATTGATTGACCATAACTCTCTAAATTTAACTCTTAATTCATTGAAATTAGTTTCATTTCGAAGGAATCGAAGTGTAGTTTAAAACGAAAGAAACGGAGATGAAAAATTCCAAGTATTTTAAGAGTTATGATAGAAATAGTTAGAATCGCGCTTTGTTTAGCAATTTACTGACCTACCTACGATTAATTGACCATAACTCTCTCAATTTAACTCTTAACTCATTGAAATTAGTTTCATTTCGAAGTAATCCAAGTGTAGTTTAAAACGAAAGAAACGGAGATCAAAAACTCCAAGTATTTTGAGAGTTATGATGGAAATAGTTAGACTCGCGCTTTGGTTTAGCAATTTACTGATCTACCTCCGATTGATTGACCATAACTCTCTCAATTTAACTCTTAACTCATTGAAATTAGTTTCATTTCGAAGGAATCCAAGTGTAGTTAAAAACGAAAGAAACGGAGATCAAAAACTCCAAGTATTTTGAGAGTTATGATGGAAATAGTTAGACTCGCGCTTTGGTTTAGCAATTTACTGACCTACCTCCGATTGATTGACCATAACTCTCTCAATTTAACTCTTAACTCATTGAAATTAGTTTCATTTCGAAGGAATCGAAGTGTAGTTTAAAACGAAAGAAACGGAGATGAAAAACTCCAAGTATTTTGAGAGTTATGATGGAAATAGTTAGACTTGCACTTTGGTTTAGCAATTTACTGACCTACCTCCGATTGATTGACCATAACTCTCTAAATTTAACTCTTAATTCATTGAAATTAGTTTCATTTCGAAGGAATCGAAGTGTAGTTTAAAACGAAAGAAACGGAGATGAAAAATTCCAAGTATTTTGAGAGTTATGATAGAAATAGTTAGAATCGCGCTTTGTTTAGCAATTTACTGACCTACCTCCGATTAATTGACCATAACTCTCTCAATTTAACTCTTAACTCATTGAAATTAGTTTCATTTCGAAGGAATCGAAGTTTAGTTTAAAACGAAAGAAACGGAGATGAAAAACTCCAAGTATTTTGAGAGTTATGATGGAAATAGTTAGACTCACGCTTTGGTTTAGCGATTTACTGACCTACCTCCGATTGATTGACCATAACTCTCTCAATTTAAGTCGTAATTCATTTAAATTAGTTTCATTTCGAAGGAATCGAAGTGTAGTTTAAAACGAAAGAAACGGAGATGAAAAACTCCAAGTATTTTGAGAGTTATGATGGAAATAGTTAGACTCGCGCTTTGATTTAGCAATTTACTGACCTCTCTCCGATTCATTGACCATAACTCACTCAATTTAACTCGTAATTCATTGTAATTAGTTTCATTTCTAAGGAATCGAAGTGTAGTTTAAAACGAAAGAAACGGAGATGAAAAACTACAAGTATTTTGAGAGTTATGATGGAAATAGTTAGACTCGCGCTTTGGTTTAGCAATTTACTGATCTACCTCCGATTGATTGACCATAACTCTCTCAATTTAACTCTTAACTCATTGAAATTAGTTTCATTTCGAAGGAATCCAAGTGTAGTTTAAAACGAAAGAAACGGAGATCAAAAACTCCAAGTATTTTGAGAGTTATGATGGAAATAGTTAGACTCGCGCTTTGGTTTAGCAATTTACTGACCTACCTCCGATTGATTGACCATAACTCTCTCAATTTAACTCTTAACTTATTGAAATTAGTTTCATTTCGAAGGAATCGAAGTGTAGTTTAAAACGAAAGAAACGGAGATGAAAAACTCCAAGTATTTTGAGAGTTATGATGGAAATAGTTAGACTTGCGCTTTGGTTTAGCAATTTACTGACCTACCTCCGATTGATTGACCATAACTCTCTAAATTTAACTCTTAATTCATTGAAATTAGTTTCTTTTCGAAGGAATCGAAGTGTAGTTTAAAACGAAAGAAACGGAGATGAAAAATTCCAAGTATTTTGAGAGTTATGATAGAAATAGTTAGAATCGCGCTTTGTTTAGCAATTTACTGACCTACCTACGATTAATTGACCATAACTCTCTCAATTTAACTCTTAACTCATTGAAATTAGTTTCATTTCGAAGTAATCCAAGTGTAGTTTAAAACGAAAGAAACGGAGATCAAAAACTCCAAGTATTTTGAGAGTTATGATGGAAATAGTTAGACTCGCGCTTTGGTTTAGCAATTTACTGATCTACCTCCGATTGATTGACCATAACTCTCTCAATTTAACTCTTAACTCATTGAAATTAGTTTCATTTCGAAGGAATCCAAGTGTAGTTTAAAACGAAAGAAACGGAGATCAAAAACTCCAAGTATTTTGAGAGTTATGATGGAAATAGTTAGACTCGCGCTTTGGTTTAGCAATTTACTGACCTACCTCCGATTGATTGACCATAACTCTCTCAATTTAACTCTTAACTCATTGAAATTAGTTTCATTTCGAAGGAATCGAAGTGTAGTTTAAAACAAAAGAAACGGAGATGAAAAACTCCAAGTATTTTGAGAGTTATGATGGAAATAGTTAGACTTGCACTTTGGTTTAGCAATTTACTGACCTACCTCCGATTGATTGACCATAACTCTCTAAATTTAACTCTTAATTCATTGAAATTAGTTTCATTTCGAAGGAATCGAAGTGTAGTTTAAAACGAAAGAAACGGAGATGAAAAATTCCAAGTATTTTGAGAGTTATGATATAAATAGTTAGAATCGCGCTTTGTTTAGCAATTTACTGACCTACCTCCGATTAATTGACCATAACTCTCTCAATTTAACTCTTAACTCATTGAAATTAGTTTCATTTCGAAGGAATCGAAGTTTAGTTTAAAACGAAAGAAACGGAGATGAAAAACTCCAAGTATTTTGAGAGTTATGATGGAAATAGTTAGACTCGCGCTTTGGTTTAGCAATTTACTGATCTACCTCCGATTGATTGACCATAACTCTCTCAATTTAACTCTTAACTCATTGAAATTAGTTTCATTTCGAAGGAATCCAAGTGTAGTTTAAAACGAAAGAAACGGAGATCAAAAACTCCAAGTATTTTGAGAGTTATGATGGAAATAGTTAGACTCGCGCTTTGGTTTAGCAATTTACTGACCTACCTCCGATTGATTGACCATAACTCTCTAAATTTAACTCTTAATTCATTGAAATTAGTTTCATTTCGAAGGAATCGAAGTGTAGTTTAAAACGAAAGAAACGGAGATGAAAAATTCCAAGTATTTTGAGAGTTATGATAGAAATAGTTAGAATCGCGCTTTGTTTAGCAATTTACTGACCTACCTACGATTAATTGACCATAACTCTCTCAATTTAACTCTTAACTCATTGAAATTAGTTTCATTTCGAAGTAATCCAAGTGTAGTTTAAAACGAAAGAAACGGAGATCAAAAACTCCAAGTATTTTGAGAGTTATGATGGAAATAGTTAGACTCGCGCTTTGGTTTAGCAATTTACTGATCTACCTCCGATTGATTGACCATAACTCTCTCAATTTAACTCTTAACTCATTGAAATTAGTTTCATTTCGAAGGAATCCAAGTGTAGTTTAAAACGAAAGAAACGGAGATAAAAAACTCCAAGTATTTTGAGAGTTATGATGGAAATAGTTAGACTCGCGCTTTGGTTTAGCAATTTACTGACCTACCTCCGATTGATTGACCATAACTCTCTCAATTTAACTCTTAACTCATTGAAATTAGTTTCATTTCGAAGGAATCGAAGTGTAGTTTAAAACGAAAGAAACGGAGATGAAAAACTCCAAGTATTTTGAGAGTTATGATGGAAATAGTTAGACTTGCACTTTGGTTTAGCAATTTACTGACCTACCTCCGATTGATTGACCATAACTCTCTAAATTTAACTCTTAATTCATTGAAATTAGTTTCATTTCGAAGGAATCGAAGTGTAGTTTAAAACGAAAGAAACGGAGATGAAAAATTCCAAGTATTTTGAGAGTTATGATATAAATAGTTAGAATCGCGCTTTGTTTAGCAATTTACTGACCTACCTCCGATTAATTGACCATAACTCTCTCAATTTAACTCTTAACTCATTGAAATTAGTTTCATTTCGAAGGAATCGAAGTTTAGTTTAAAACGAAAGAAACGGAGATGAAAAACTCCAAGTATTTTGAGAGTTATGATGGAAATAGTTAGACTCACGCTTTGGTTTAGCAATTTACTGACCTACCTCCGATTGATTGACCATAACTCTCTCAATTTAAGTCGTAATTCATTTAAATTAGTTTCATTTCGAAGGAATCGAAGTGTAGTTTAAAATAAAAGAAACGGAGATGAAAAACTCCAAGTATTTTGAGAGTTATGATGGAAATAGTTAGACTCGCGCTTTGATTTAGCAATTTACTGACCTCCCTCCGATTCATTGACCATAACTCACTCAATTTAACTCGTAATTCATTGTAATTAGTTTCATTTCTAAGGAATCGAAGTGTAGTTTAAAACGAAAGAAACGGAGATGAAAAACTACAAGTATTTTGAGAGTTATGATGGAAATAGTTAGACTCGCGCTTTGGTTTAGCAATTTACTGATCTACCTCCGATTGATTGACCATAACTCTCTCAATTTAACTCTTAACTCATTGAAATTAGTTTCATTTCGAAGGAATCCAAGTGTAGTTTAAAACGAAAGAAACGGAGATCAAAAACTCCAAGTATTTTGAGAGTTATGATGGAAATAGTTAGACTCGCGCTTTGGTTTAGCAATTTACTGACCTACCTCCGATTGATTGACCATAACTCTCTCAATTTAACTCTTAACTCATTGAAATTAGTTTCATTTCGAAGGAATCGAAGTGTAGTTTAAAACGAAAGAAACGGAGATGAAAAACTCCAAGTATTTTGAGAGTTATGATGGAAATAGTTAGACTTGCGCTTTGGTTTAGCAATTTACTGACCTACCTCCGATTGATTGACCATAACTCTCTAAATTTAACTCTTAATTCATTGAAATTAGTTTCATTTCGAAGGAATCGAAGTGTAGTTTAAAACGAAAGAAACAGAGATGAAAAATTCCAAGTATTTTGAGAGTTATGATAGAAATAGTTAGAATCGCGCTTTGTTTAGCAATTTACTGACCTACCTACGATTAATTGACCATAACTCTCTCAATTTAACTCTTAACTCATTGAAATTAGTTTCATTTCGAAGTAATCGAAGTGTAGTTTAAAACGAAAGAAACGGAGATGAAAAACTCAAAGTATTTTGAGAGTTATGATGGAAATAGTTAGACTCACGCTTTGGTTTCGCAATATACTGACCTACCTCCGATTGATTGACCATAACTCTCTCAATTTAAGTCGTAATTCATTTAAATTAGTTTCATTTCGAAGGAATCGAAGTGTAGTTTAAAACGAAAGAAACGGAGATGAAAAACTCCAAGTATTTTGAGAGTTATGATGGAAATAGTTAGACTCGCGCTTTGATTTAGCAATTTACTGACCTCCCTCCGATTCATTGACCATAACTCACTCAATTTAACTCGTAATTCATTGTAATTAGTTTCATTTCTAAGGAATCGAAGTGTAGTTTAAAACGAAAGAAACGGAGATGAAAAACTACAAGTATTTTGAGAGTTATGATGGAAATAGTTAGACTCGCGCTTTGGTTTAGCAATTTACTGATCTACCTCCGATTGATTGACCATAACTCTCTCAATTTAACTCTTAACTCATTGAAATTAGTTTCATTTCGAAGGAATCCAAGTGTAGTTTAAAACGAAAGAAACGGAGATCAAAAACTCCAAGTATTTTGAGAGTTATGATGGAAATAGTTAGACTCGCGCTTTGGTTTAGCAATTTACTGACCTCCCTCCGATTGATTGACCATAACTCTCTCAATTTAACTCTTAACTCATTGAAATTAGTTTCATTTCGAAGGAATCGAAGTGTAGTTTAAAACGAAAGAAACGGAGATGAAAAACTCCAAGTATTTTGAGAGTTATGATGGAAATAGTTAGACATGCGCTTTGGTTTAGCAATTTACTGACCTACCTCCGATTGATTGACCATAACTCTCTAAATTTAACTCTTAATTCATTGAAATTAGTTTCATTTCGAAGGAATCGAAGTGTAGTTTAAAACGAAAGAAACGGAGATGAAAAATTCCAAGTATTTTGAGAGTTATGATAGAAATAGTTAGAATCGCGCTTTGTTTAGCAATTTACTGACCTACCTCCGATTAATTGACCATAACTCTCTCAATTTAACTCTTAACTCATTGAAA
The DNA here is from genome assembly GCF_043159265.1 of Tasmannia lanceolata. Lineage (NCBI taxonomy): Eukaryota > Viridiplantae > Streptophyta > Magnoliopsida > Canellales > Winteraceae > Tasmannia > Tasmannia lanceolata. Next base: position 7,537,829 of record NW_027518721.1, read on the forward strand.
TTAGTTTCATTTCGAAGTAATCGAAGTGTAGTTTAAAACGAAAGAAACGGAGATGAAAAACTCCAAGTATTTTGAGAGTTATGATGGAAATAGTTAGACTCGCGCTTTAGTTTAGCAATTTACTGACCTACCTCCGATTGATTGACCATAACTCTCTAAATTTAACTCGTAATTCATTTAAATTAGTTTCATTTCGAAGGAATCGAAGTGTAGTTTAAAACGAAAGAAACGGAGATGAAAAACTCCAAGTATTTTGAGAGTTATGATGGAAATAGTTAGACTCGTGCTTTGGTTTAGCAATTTACTGACCTACCTCCGATTGATTGACCATAACTCACTCAATTTTACTTGTAATTGATTGAAATTAGTTTCATTTCGAAGGACTCGAAGTGTAGTTTAAAACGAAAGAAACGGAGATGAAAAACTCCAAGTATTTTGAGAGTTATGATGGAAATAGTTAGACTCGGGCTTTGGTTTAGCAATTTACTGACCTACCTCCGATTCATTGACCATAACTCACTCAATTTAACTCGTAATTCATTGAAATTAGTTTCATTTCGAAGGAATCGAAGTGTAGTTTAAAACGAAAGAAACGGAGATGAAAAACTCCAACTATTTTGAGAGTTATGATGGAAATAGTTAGACTCGCGCTTTGGTTTAGCAATTTACTGACCTACATCCGATTGATTGACCATAACTCTCTCAATTTAACTCTTAAGTCATTGAAATTAGTTTCATTTCGAAGGAATCGAAGTGTAGTTTAAAACGAAAGAAACGGAGATGAAAAACTCCAAGTATTTTGAGAGTTATGATGGAAATAGTTAGACTCGCGCTTTGGTTTAGCAATTTACTGACCTACCTCCGCTTGATTGACCATAACTCTCTCAATTTAACTCTTAACTCTTTGAAATTAGTTTCATTTCGAAGGAATCGAAGTGTAGTTTAAAACAAAAGAAACGGAGATGAAAAACTCCAAGTATTTTGAGAGTTATGATGGAAATAGTTAGACTCGCGCTTTGGTTTAGCAATTTACTGACCTACCTCCGATTGATTGACCATAACTCTCTCAATTTAACTCGTAATTCATTTAAATTAGTTTCATTTCGAAGGAATCGAAGTGTAGTTTAAAACGAAAGAAACGGAGATGAAAAACTCCAAGTATTTTGAGAGTTATGATGGAAATAGTTAGACTCGCGCTTTAGTTTAGCAATTTACTGACCTCCCTCCGATTGATTGACCATAACTCACTCAATTTAACTCGTAATTCATTGAAATTAGTTTCATTTCGAAGGAATCGAAGTGTAGTTTAAAACGAAAGAAACGGAGATGAAAAACTCCAAGTATTTTGAGAGTTATGATGGAAATAGTTAGACTCGCGCTTTGGTTTAGCAATTTACTGACTTACCTCCGATTGATTGACCATAACTCTCTCAATTTAACTCTTAACTCATTGAAATTAGTTTCATTTCGAAGTAATCGAAGTGTAGTTTAAAACGAAAGAAACGGAGATGAAAAACTCCAAGTATTTTGAGAGTTATGATGGAAATAGTTAGAATCGCGCTTTGTTTAGCAATTTACTGACCTACCTCCGATTAATTGACCATAACTCTCTCAATTTAACTCTTAACTCATTGAAATTAGTTTCATTTCGAAGTAATCGAAGTGTAGTTTAAAACGAAAGAAACGGAGATGAAAAACTCCAAGTATTTTGAGAGTTATGATGGAAATAGTTAGACTCGCGCTTTAGTTTAGCAATTTACTGACCTACCTCCGATTGATTGACCATAACTCTCTAAATTTAACTCGTAATTCATTTAAATTAGTTTCATTTCGAAGGAATCGAAGTGTAGTTTAAAACGAAAGAAACGGAGATGAAAAACTCCAAGTATTTTGAGAGTTATGATGGAAATAGTTAGACTCGTGCTTTGGTTTAGCAATTTACTGACCTACCTCCGATTGATTGACCATAACTCACTCAATTTTACTTGTAATTGATTGAAATTAGTTTCATTTCGAAGGACTCGAAGTGTAGTTTAAAACGAAAGAAACGGAGATGAAAAACTCCAAGTATTTTGAGAGTTATGATGGAAATAGTTAGACTCGGGCTTTGGTTTAGCAATTTACTGACCTACCTCCGATTCATTGACCATAACTCACTCAATTTAACTCGTAATTCATTGAAATTAGTTTCATTTCGAAGGAATCGAAGTGTAGTTTAAAACGAAAGAAACGGAGATGAAAAACTCCAACTATTTTGAGAGTTATGATGGAAATAGTTAGACTCGCGCTTTGGTTTAGCAATTTACTGACCTACATCCCATTGATTGACCATAACTCTCTCAATTTAACTCTTAAGTCATTGAAATTAGTTTCATTTCGAAGGAATCGAAGTGTAGTTTAAAACGAAAGAAACGGAGATGAAAAACTCCAAGTATTTTGAGAGTTATGATGGAAATAGTTAGACTCGCGCTTTGGTTTAGCAATTTACTGACCTACCTCCGCTTGATTGACCATAACTCTCTCAATTTAACTCTTAACTCTTTGAAATTAGTTTCATTTCGAAGGAATCGAAGTGTAGTTTAAAACAAAAGAAACGGAGATGAAAAACTCCAAGTATTTTGAGAGTTATGATGGAAATAGTTAGACTCGCGCTTTGGTTTAGCAATTTACTGACCTACCTCCGATTGATTGACCATAACTCTCTCAATTTAACTCGTAATTCATTTAAATTAGTTTCATTTCGAAGGAATCGAAGTGTAGTTTAAAACGAAAGAAACGGAGATGAAAAACTCCAAGTATTTTGAGAGTTATGATGGAAATAGTTAGACTCGCGCTTTAGTTTAGCAATTTACTGACCTCCCTCCGATTGATTGACCATAACTCACTCAATTTAACTCGTAATTCATTGAAATTAGTTTCATTTCGAAGGAATCGAAGTGTAGTTTAAAACGAAAGAAACGGAGATGAAAAACTCCAAGTATTTTGAGAGTTATGATGGAAATAGTTAGACTCGCGCTTTGGTTTAGCAATTTACTGACTTACCTCCGATTGATTGACCATAACTCTCTCAATTTAACTCTTAATTCATTGAAATTAGTTTCATTTCGAAGGAATCGAAGTGTAGTTTAAAACGAAAGAAACGGAGATGAAAAACTCCAAGTATTTTGAGAGTTATGATAGAAATAGTTAGAATCGCGCTTTGTTTAGCAATTTACTGACCTACCTCCGATTAATTGACCATAACTCTCTCAATTTAACTCTTAACTCATTGAAATTAGTTTCATTTCGAAGTAATCGAAGTGTAGTTTAAAACGAAAGAAACGGAGATGAAAAACTCCAAGTATTTTGAGAGTTATGATGGAAATAGTTAGACTCGCGCTTTAGTTTAGCAATTTACTGACCTACCTCCGATTGATTGACCATAACTCTCTAAATTTAACTCGTAATTCATTTAAATTAGTTTCATTTCGAAGGAATCGAAGTGTAGTTTAAAATGAAAGAAACGGAGATGAAAAACTCCAAGTATTTTGAGAGTTATGATGGAAATAGTTAGACTCGTGCTTTGGTTTAGCAATTTACTGACCTACCTCCGATTGATTGACCATAACTCACTCAATTTTACTTGTAATTGATTGAAATTAGTTTCATTTCGAAGGACTCGAAGTGTAGTTTAAAACGAAAGAAACGGAGATGAAAAACTCCAAGTATTTTGAGAGTTATGATGGAAATAGTTAGACTCGGGCTTTGGTTTAGCAATTTACTGACCTACCTCCGATTCATTGACCATAACTCACTCAATTTAACTCGTAATTCATTGAAATTAGTTTCATTTCGAAGGAATCGAAGTGTAGTTTAAAACGAAAGAAACGGAGATGAAAAACTCCAACTATTTTGAGAGTTATGATGGAAATAGTTAGACTCGCGCTTTGGTTTAGCAATTTACTGACCTACATCCGATTGATTGACCATAACTCTCTCAATTTAACTCTTAAGTCATTGAAATTAGTTTCATTTCGAAGGAATCGAAGTGTAGTTTAAAACGAAAGAAACGGAGATGAAAAACTCCAAGTATTTTGAGAGTTATGATGGAAATAGTTAGACTCGCGCTTTGGTTTAGCAATTTACTGACCTACCTCCGCTTGATTGACCATAACTCTCTCAATTTAACTCTTAACTCTTTGAAATTAGTTTCATTTCGAAGGAATCGAAGTGTAGTTTAAAACAAAAGAAACGGAGATGAAAAACTCCAAGTATTTTGAGAGTTATGATGGAAATAGTTAGACTCGCGCTTTGGTTTAGCAATTTACTGACCTACCTCCGATTGATTGACCATAACTCTCTCAATTTAACTCGTAATTCATTTAAATTAGTTTCATTTCGAAGGAATCGAAGTGTAGTTTAAAACGAAAGAAACGGAGATGAAAAACTCCAAGTATTTTGAGAGTTATGATGGAAATAGTTAGACTCGCGCTTTAGTTTAGCAATTTACTGACCTCCCTCCGATTGATTGACCATAACTCACTCAATTTAACTCGTAATTCATTGAAATTAGTTTCATTTCGAAGGAATCGAAGTGTAGTTTAAAACGAAAGAAACGGAGATGAAAAACTCCAAGTATTTTGAGAGTTATGATGGAAATAGTTAGACTCGCGCTTTGGTTTAGCAATTTACTGACTTACCTCCGATTGATTGACCATAACTCTCTCAATTTAACTCTTAATTCATTGAAATTAGTTTCATTTCGAAGGAATCGAAGTGTAGTTTAAAACGAAAGAAACGGAGATGAAAAACTACAAGTATTTTGAGAGTTATGATGGAAATAGTTAGACTCGCGCTTTGGTTTAGCAATTTATTGACCTACCTCCGATTGATTGACCATAACTTTCTCAATTTAACTCTTAACTCATTGAAATTAGTTTCATTTCGAAGGAATCGAAGTGTAGTTTAAAACGAAAGAAACGGAGATGAAAAACTCCAAGTATTTTGAGAGTTATGATGGAAATAGTTAGACTCGCGCTTTAGTTTAGCAATTTACTGACCTACCTCCGATTGATTGACCATAACTCTCTAAATTTAACTCGTAATTCATTTAAATTAGTTTCATTTCGAAGGAATCGAAGTGTAGTTTAAAACGAAAGAAACGGAGATGAAAAACTCCAAGTATTTTGAGAGTTATGATGGAAATAGTTAGACTCGTGCTTTGGTTTAGCAATTTACTGACCTACCTCCGATTGATTGACCATAACTCACTCAATTTTACTTGTAATTGATTGAAATTAGTTTCATTTCGAAGGACTCGAAGTGTAGTTTAAAACGAAAGAAACGGAGATGAAAAAATCCAAGTATTTTGAGAGTTATGATGGAAATAGTTAGACTCACGCTTTGGTTTAGCAATTTACTGACCTACCTCCGATTGATTGACCATAACTCTCTCAATTTAAGTCGTAATTCATTTAAATTAGTTTCATTTCGAAGGAATCGAAGTGTAGTTTAAAACGAAAGAAACGTAGATGAAAAACTCCAAGTATTTTGAGAGTTATGATGGAAATAGTTAGACTTGCGCTTTGGTTTAGCAATTTACTGACCTACCTCCGATTGATTGACCATAACTCTCTAAATTTAACTCTTAATTCATTGAAATTAGTTTCATTTCGAAGGAATCGAAGTGTAGTTTAAAACGAAAGAAACGGAGATGAAAAATTCCAAGTATTTTGAGAGTTATGATAGAAATAGTTAGAATCGCGCTTTGTTTAGCAATTTACTGACCTACCTACGATTAATTGACCATAACTCTCTCAATTTAACTCTTAACTCATTGAAATTAGTTTCATTTCGAAGTAATCGAAGTGTAGTTTAAAACGAAAGAAACGGAGATGAAAAACTCAAAGTATTTTGAGAGTTATGATGGAAATAGTTAGACTCACGCTTTGGTTTCGCAATATACTGACCTACCTCCGATTGATTGACCATAACTCTCTCAATTTAAGTCGTAATTCATTTAAATTAGTTTCATTTCGAAGGAATCGAAGTGTAGTTTAAAACGAAAGAAACGGAGATGAAAAACTCCAAGTATTTTGAGAGTTATGATGGAAATAGTTAGACTCGCGCTTTAATTTAGCAATTTACTGACCTCCCTCCGATTCATTGACCATAACTCACTCAATTTAACTCGTAATTCATTGTAATTAGTTTCATTTCTAAGGAATCGAAGTGTAGTTTAAAACGAAAGAAACGGAGATGAAAAACTACAAGTATTTTGAGAGTTATGATGGAAATAGTTAGACTCGCGCTTTGGTTTAGCAATTTACTGATCTACCTCCGATTGATTGACCATAACTCTCTCAATTTAACTCTTAACTCATTGAAATTAGTTTCATTTCGAAGGAATCCAAGTGTAGTTTAAAACGAAAGAAACGGAGATCAAAAACTCCAAGTATTTTGAGAGTTATGATGGAAATAGTTAGACTCGCGCTTTGGTTTAGCAATTTACTGACCTACCTCCGATTGATTGACCATAACTCTCTCAATTTAACTCTTAACTCATTGAAATTAGTTTCATTTCGAAGGAATCCAAGTGTAGTTTAAAACGAAAGAAACGGAGATCAAAAACTCCAAGTATTTTGAGAGTTATGATGGAAATAGTTAGACTCGCGCTTTGGTTTAGCAATTTACTGACCTACCTCCGATTGATTGACCATAACTCTCTCAATTTAACTCTTAACTCATTGAAATTAGTTTCATTTCGAAGGAATCGAAGTGTAGTTTAAAACGAAAGAAACGGAGATGAAAAACTCCAAGTATTTTGAGAGTTATGATGGAAATAGTTAGACTTGCGCTTTGGTTTAGCAATTTACTGACCTACCTCCGATTGATTGACCATAACTCTCTAAATTTAACTCTTAATTCATTGAAATTAGTTTCATTTCGAAGGAATCGAAGTGTAGTTTAAAACGAAAGAAACGGAGATGAAAAATTCCAAGTATTTTAAGAGTTATGATAGAAATAGTTAGAATCGCGCTTTGTTTAGCAATTTACTGACCTACCTACGATTAATTGACCATAACTCTCTCAATTTAACTCTTAACTCATTGAAATTAGTTTCATTTCGAAGTAATCCAAGTGTAGTTTAAAACGAAAGAAACGGAGATCAAAAACTCCAAGTATTTTGAGAGTTATGATGGAAATAGTTAGACTCGCGCTTTGGTTTAGCAATTTACTGATCTACCTCCGATTGATTGACCATAACTCTCTCAATTTAACTCTTAACTCATTGAAATTAGTTTCATTTCGAAGGAATCCAAGTGTAGTTAAAAACGAAAGAAACGGAGATCAAAAACTCCAAGTATTTTGAGAGTTATGATGGAAATAGTTAGACTCGCGCTTTGGTTTAGCAATTTACTGACCTACCTCCGATTGATTGACCATAACTCTCTCAATTTAACTCTTAACTCATTGAAATTAGTTTCATTTCGAAGGAATCGAAGTGTAGTTTAAAACGAAAGAAACGGAGATGAAAAACTCCAAGTATTTTGAGAGTTATGATGGAAATAGTTAGACTTGCACTTTGGTTTAGCAATTTACTGACCTACCTCCGATTGATTGACCATAACTCTCTAAATTTAACTCTTAATTCATTGAAATTAGTTTCATTTCGAAGGAATCGAAGTGTAGTTTAAAACGAAAGAAACGGAGATGAAAAATTCCAAGTATTTTGAGAGTTATGATAGAAATAGTTAGAATCGCGCTTTGTTTAGCAATTTACTGACCTACCTCCGATTAATTGACCATAACTCTCTCAATTTAACTCTTAACTCATTGAAATTAGTTTCATTTCGAAGGAATCGAAGTTTAGTTTAAAACGAAAGAAACGGAGATGAAAAACTCCAAGTATTTTGAGAGTTATGATGGAAATAGTTAGACTCACGCTTTGGTTTAGCGATTTACTGACCTACCTCCGATTGATTGACCATAACTCTCTCAATTTAAGTCGTAATTCATTTAAATTAGTTTCATTTCGAAGGAATCGAAGTGTAGTTTAAAACGAAAGAAACGGAGATGAAAAACTCCAAGTATTTTGAGAGTTATGATGGAAATAGTTAGACTCGCGCTTTGATTTAGCAATTTACTGACCTCTCTCCGATTCATTGACCATAACTCACTCAATTTAACTCGTAATTCATTGTAATTAGTTTCATTTCTAAGGAATCGAAGTGTAGTTTAAAACGAAAGAAACGGAGATGAAAAACTACAAGTATTTTGAGAGTTATGATGGAAATAGTTAGACTCGCGCTTTGGTTTAGCAATTTACTGATCTACCTCCGATTGATTGACCATAACTCTCTCAATTTAACTCTTAACTCATTGAAATTAGTTTCATTTCGAAGGAATCCAAGTGTAGTTTAAAACGAAAGAAACGGAGATCAAAAACTCCAAGTATTTTGAGAGTTATGATGGAAATAGTTAGACTCGCGCTTTGGTTTAGCAATTTACTGACCTACCTCCGATTGATTGACCATAACTCTCTCAATTTAACTCTTAACTTATTGAAATTAGTTTCATTTCGAAGGAATCGAAGTGTAGTTTAAAACGAAAGAAACGGAGATGAAAAACTCCAAGTATTTTGAGAGTTATGATGGAAATAGTTAGACTTGCGCTTTGGTTTAGCAATTTACTGACCTACCTCCGATTGATTGACCATAACTCTCTAAATTTAACTCTTAATTCATTGAAATTAGTTTCTTTTCGAAGGAATCGAAGTGTAGTTTAAAACGAAAGAAACGGAGATGAAAAATTCCAAGTATTTTGAGAGTTATGATAGAAATAGTTAGAATCGCGCTTTGTTTAGCAATTTACTGACCTACCTACGATTAATTGACCATAACTCTCTCAATTTAACTCTTAACTCATTGAAATTAGTTTCATTTCGAAGTAATCCAAGTGTAGTTTAAAACGAAAGAAACGGAGATCAAAAACTCCAAGTATTTTGAGAGTTATGATGGAAATAGTTAGACTCGCGCTTTGGTTTAGCAATTTACTGATCTACCTCCGATTGATTGACCATAACTCTCTCAATTTAACTCTTAACTCATTGAAATTAGTTTCATTTCGAAGGAATCCAAGTGTAGTTTAAAACGAAAGAAACGGAGATCAAAAACTCCAAGTATTTTGAGAGTTATGATGGAAATAGTTAGACTCGCGCTTTGGTTTAGCAATTTACTGACCTACCTCCGATTGATTGACCATAACTCTCTCAATTTAACTCTTAACTCATTGAAATTAGTTTCATTTCGAAGGAATCGAAGTGTAGTTTAAAACAAAAGAAACGGAGATGAAAAACTCCAAGTATTTTGAGAGTTATGATGGAAATAGTTAGACTTGCACTTTGGTTTAGCAATTTACTGACCTACCTCCGATTGATTGACCATAACTCTCTAAATTTAACTCTTAATTCATTGAAATTAGTTTCATTTCGAAGGAATCGAAGTGTAGTTTAAAACGAAAGAAACGGAGATGAAAAATTCCAAGTATTTTGAGAGTTATGATATAAATAGTTAGAATCGCGCTTTGTTTAGCAATTTACTGACCTACCTCCGATTAATTGACCATAACTCTCTCAATTTAACTCTTAACTCATTGAAATTAGTTTCATTTCGAAGGAATCGAAGTTTAGTTTAAAACGAAAGAAACGGAGATGAAAAACTCCAAGTATTTTGAGAGTTATGATGGAAATAGTTAGACTCGCGCTTTGGTTTAGCAATTTACTGATCTACCTCCGATTGATTGACCATAACTCTCTCAATTTAACTCTTAACTCATTGAAATTAGTTTCATTTCGAAGGAATCCAAGTGTAGTTTAAAACGAAAGAAACGGAGATCAAAAACTCCAAGTATTTTGAGAGTTATGATGGAAATAGTTAGACTCGCGCTTTGGTTTAGCAATTTACTGACCTACCTCCGATTGATTGACCATAACTCTCTAAATTTAACTCTTAATTCATTGAAATTAGTTTCATTTCGAAGGAATCGAAGTGTAGTTTAAAACGAAAGAAACGGAGATGAAAAATTCCAAGTATTTTGAGAGTTATGATAGAAATAGTTAGAATCGCGCTTTGTTTAGCAATTTACTGACCTACCTACGATTAATTGACCATAACTCTCTCAATTTAACTCTTAACTCATTGAAATTAGTTTCATTTCGAAGTAATCCAAGTGTAGTTTAAAACGAAAGAAACGGAGATCAAAAACTCCAAGTATTTTGAGAGTTATGATGGAAATAGTTAGACTCGCGCTTTGGTTTAGCAATTTACTGATCTACCTCCGATTGATTGACCATAACTCTCTCAATTTAACTCTTAACTCATTGAAATTAGTTTCATTTCGAAGGAATCCAAGTGTAGTTTAAAACGAAAGAAACGGAGATAAAAAACTCCAAGTATTTTGAGAGTTATGATGGAAATAGTTAGACTCGCGCTTTGGTTTAGCAATTTACTGACCTACCTCCGATTGATTGACCATAACTCTCTCAATTTAACTCTTAACTCATTGAAATTAGTTTCATTTCGAAGGAATCGAAGTGTAGTTTAAAACGAAAGAAACGGAGATGAAAAACTCCAAGTATTTTGAGAGTTATGATGGAAATAGTTAGACTTGCACTTTGGTTTAGCAATTTACTGACCTACCTCCGATTGATTGACCATAACTCTCTAAATTTAACTCTTAATTCATTGAAATTAGTTTCATTTCGAAGGAATCGAAGTGTAGTTTAAAACGAAAGAAACGGAGATGAAAAATTCCAAGTATTTTGAGAGTTATGATATAAATAGTTAGAATCGCGCTTTGTTTAGCAATTTACTGACCTACCTCCGATTAATTGACCATAACTCTCTCAATTTAACTCTTAACTCATTGAAATTAGTTTCATTTCGAAGGAATCGAAGTTTAGTTTAAAACGAAAGAAACGGAGATGAAAAACTCCAAGTATTTTGAGAGTTATGATGGAAATAGTTAGACTCACGCTTTGGTTTAGCAATTTACTGACCTACCTCCGATTGATTGACCATAACTCTCTCAATTTAAGTCGTAATTCATTTAAATTAGTTTCATTTCGAAGGAATCGAAGTGTAGTTTAAAATAAAAGAAACGGAGATGAAAAACTCCAAGTATTTTGAGAGTTATGATGGAAATAGTTAGACTCGCGCTTTGATTTAGCAATTTACTGACCTCCCTCCGATTCATTGACCATAACTCACTCAATTTAACTCGTAATTCATTGTAATTAGTTTCATTTCTAAGGAATCGAAGTGTAGTTTAAAACGAAAGAAACGGAGATGAAAAACTACAAGTATTTTGAGAGTTATGATGGAAATAGTTAGACTCGCGCTTTGGTTTAGCAATTTACTGATCTACCTCCGATTGATTGACCATAACTCTCTCAATTTAACTCTTAACTCATTGAAATTAGTTTCATTTCGAAGGAATCCAAGTGTAGTTTAAAACGAAAGAAACGGAGATCAAAAACTCCAAGTATTTTGAGAGTTATGATGGAAATAGTTAGACTCGCGCTTTGGTTTAGCAATTTACTGACCTACCTCCGATTGATTGACCATAACTCTCTCAATTTAACTCTTAACTCATTGAAATTAGTTTCATTTCGAAGGAATCGAAGTGTAGTTTAAAACGAAAGAAACGGAGATGAAAAACTCCAAGTATTTTGAGAGTTATGATGGAAATAGTTAGACTTGCGCTTTGGTTTAGCAATTTACTGACCTACCTCCGATTGATTGACCATAACTCTCTAAATTTAACTCTTAATTCATTGAAATTAGTTTCATTTCGAAGGAATCGAAGTGTAGTTTAAAACGAAAGAAACAGAGATGAAAAATTCCAAGTATTTTGAGAGTTATGATAGAAATAGTTAGAATCGCGCTTTGTTTAGCAATTTACTGACCTACCTACGATTAATTGACCATAACTCTCTCAATTTAACTCTTAACTCATTGAAATTAGTTTCATTTCGAAGTAATCGAAGTGTAGTTTAAAACGAAAGAAACGGAGATGAAAAACTCAAAGTATTTTGAGAGTTATGATGGAAATAGTTAGACTCACGCTTTGGTTTCGCAATATACTGACCTACCTCCGATTGATTGACCATAACTCTCTCAATTTAAGTCGTAATTCATTTAAATTAGTTTCATTTCGAAGGAATCGAAGTGTAGTTTAAAACGAAAGAAACGGAGATGAAAAACTCCAAGTATTTTGAGAGTTATGATGGAAATAGTTAGACTCGCGCTTTGATTTAGCAATTTACTGACCTCCCTCCGATTCATTGACCATAACTCACTCAATTTAACTCGTAATTCATTGTAATTAGTTTCATTTCTAAGGAATCGAAGTGTAGTTTAAAACGAAAGAAACGGAGATGAAAAACTACAAGTATTTTGAGAGTTATGATGGAAATAGTTAGACTCGCGCTTTGGTTTAGCAATTTACTGATCTACCTCCGATTGATTGACCATAACTCTCTCAATTTAACTCTTAACTCATTGAAATTAGTTTCATTTCGAAGGAATCCAAGTGTAGTTTAAAACGAAAGAAACGGAGATCAAAAACTCCAAGTATTTTGAGAGTTATGATGGAAATAGTTAGACTCGCGCTTTGGTTTAGCAATTTACTGACCTCCCTCCGATTGATTGACCATAACTCTCTCAATTTAACTCTTAACTCATTGAAATTAGTTTCATTTCGAAGGAATCGAAGTGTAGTTTAAAACGAAAGAAACGGAGATGAAAAACTCCAAGTATTTTGAGAGTTATGATGGAAATAGTTAGACTTGCGCTTTGGTTTAGCAATTTACTGACCTACCTCCGATTGATTGACCATAACTCTCTAAATTTAACTCTTAATTCATTGAAATTAGTTTCATTTCGAAGGAATCGAAGTGTAGTTTAAAACGAAAGAAACGGAGATGAAAAATTCCAAGTATTTTGAGAGTTATGATAGAAATAGTTAGAATCGCGCTTTGTTTAGCAATTTACTGACCTACCTCCGATTAATTGACCATAACTCTCTCAATTTAACTCTTAACTCATTGAAATTAGTTTCATTTCGAAGTAATCGAAGTGTAGTTTAAAACGAAAGAAACGGAGATGAAAAACTCCAAGTATTTTGAGAGTTATGATGGAAATAGTTAGACTCGCGCTTTAGTTTAGCAATTTACTGACCTACCTCCGATTGATTGACCATAACTCTCTAAATTTAACTCGTAATTCATTTAAATTAGTTTCATTTCGAAGGAATCGAAGTGTAGTTTAAAACGAAAGAAACGGAGATGAAAAACTCCAAGTATTTTGAGAGTTATGATGGAAATAGTTAGACTCGTGCTTTGGTTTAGCAATTTACTGACCTACCTCCGATTGATTGACCATAACTCACTCAATTTTACTTGTAATTGATTGAAATTAGTTTCATTTCGAAGGACTCGAAGTGTAGTTTAAAACGAAAGAAACGGAGATGAAAAACTCCAAGTATTTTGAGAGTTATGATGGAAATAGTTAGACTCGGGCTTTGGTTTAGCAATTTACTGACCTACCTCCGATTCATTGACCATAACTCACTCAATTTAACTCGTAATTCATTGAAATTAGTTTCATTTCGAAGGAATCGAAGTGTAGTTTAAAACGAAAGAAACGGAGATGAAAAACTCCAACTATTTTGAGAGTTATGATGGAAATAGTTAGACTCGCGCTTTGGTTTAGCAATTTACTGACCTACATCCGATTGATTGACCATAACTCTCTCAATTTAACTCTTAAGTCATTGAAATTAGTTTCATTTCGAAGGAATCGAAGTGTAGTTTAAAACGAAAGAAACGGAGATGAAAAACTCCAAGTATTTTGAGAGTTATGATGGAAATAGTTAGACTCGCGCTTTGGTTTAGCAATTTACTGACCTACCTCCGCTTGATTGACCATAACTCTCTCAATTTAACTCTTAACTCTTTGAAATTAGTTTCATTTCGAAGGAATCGAAGTGTAGTTTAAAACAAAAGAAACGGAGATGAAAAACTCCAAGTATTTTGAGAGTTATGATGGAAATAGTTAGACTCGCGCTTTGGTTTAGCAATTTACTGACCTACCTCCGATTGATTGACCATAACTCTCTCAATTTAACTCGTAATTCATTTAAATTAGTTTCATTTCGAAGGAATCGAAGTGTAGTTTAAAACGAAAGAAACGGAGATGAAAAACTCCAAGTATTTTGAGAGTTATGATGGAAATAGTTAGACTCGCGCTTTAGTTTAGCAATTTACTGACCTCCCTCCGATTGATTGACCATAACTCACTCAATTTAACTCGTAATTCATTGAAATTAGTTTCATTTCGAAGGAATCGAAGTGTAGTTTAAAACGAAAGAAACGGAGATGAAAAACTCCAAGTATTTTGAGAGTTATGATGGAAATAGTTAGACTCGCGCTTTGGTTTAGCAATTTACTGACTTACCTCCGATTGATTGACCATAACTCTCTCAATTTAACTCTTAACTCATTGAAATTAGTTTCATTTCGAAGTAATCGAAGTGTAGTTTAAAACGAAAGAAACGGAGATGAAAAACTCCAAGTATTTTGAGAGTTATGATGGAAATAGTTAGAATCGCGCTTTGTTTAGCAATTTACTGACCTACCTCCGATTAATTGACCATAACTCTCTCAATTTAACTCTTAACTCATTGAAATTAGTTTCATTTCGAAGTAATCGAAGTGTAGTTTAAAACGAAAGAAACGGAGATGAAAAACTCCAAGTATTTTGAGAGTTATGATGGAAATAGTTAGACTCGCGCTTTAGTTTAGCAATTTACTGACCTACCTCCGATTGATTGACCATAACTCTCTAAATTTAACTCGTAATTCATTTAAATTAGTTTCATTTCGAAGGAATCGAAGTGTAGTTTAAAACGAAAGAAACGGAGATGAAAAACTCCAAGTATTTTGAGAGTTATGATGGAAATAGTTA
Organism: Tasmannia lanceolata; assembly: GCF_043159265.1. Lineage (NCBI taxonomy): Eukaryota > Viridiplantae > Streptophyta > Magnoliopsida > Canellales > Winteraceae > Tasmannia > Tasmannia lanceolata. The sequence goes on from NW_027518721.1 coordinate 7,552,837, forward strand.
GACTCGTGCTTTGGTTTAGCAATTTACTGACCTACCTCCGATTGATTGACCATAACTCACTCAATTTTACTTGTAATTGATTGAAATTAGTTTCATTTCGAAGGACTCGAAGTGTAGTTTAAAACGAAAGAAACGGAGATGAAAAACTCCAAGTATTTTGAGAGTTATGATGGAAATAGTTAGACTCGGGCTTTGGTTTAGCAATTTACTGACCTACCTCCGATTCATTGACCATAACTCACTCAATTTAACTCGTAATTCATTGAAATTAGTTTCATTTCGAAGGAATCGAAGTGTAGTTTAAAACGAAAGAAACGGAGATGAAAAACTCCAACTATTTTGAGAGTTATGATGGAAATAGTTAGACTCGCGCTTTGGTTTAGCAATTTACTGACCTACATCCGATTGATTGACCATAACTCTCTCAATTTAACTCTTAAGTCATTGAAATTAGTTTCATTTCGAAGGAATCGAAGTGTAGTTTAAAACGAAAGAAACGGAGATGAAAAACTCCAAGTATTTTGAGAGTTATGATGGAAATAGTTAGACTCGCGCTTTGGTTTAGCAATTTACTGACCTACCTCCGCTTGATTGACCATAACTCTCTCAATTTAACTCTTAACTCTTTGAAATTAGTTTCATTTCGAAGGAATCGAAGTGTAGTTTAAAACAAAAGAAACGGAGATGAAAAACTCCAAGTATTTTGAGAGTTATGATGGAAATAGTTAGACTCGCGCTTTGGTTTAGCAATTTACTGACCTACCTCCGATTGATTGACCATAACTCTCTCAATTTAACTCGTAATTCATTTAAATTAGTTTCATTTCGAAGGAATCGAAGTGTAGTTTAAAACGAAAGAAACGGAGATGAAAAACTCCAAGTATTTTGAGAGTTATGATGGAAATAGTTAGACTCGCGCTTTAGTTTAGCAATTTACTGACCTCCCTCCGATTGATTGACCATAACTCACTCAATTTAACTCGTAATTCATTGAAATTAGTTTCATTTCGAAGGAATCGAAGTGTAGTTTAAAACGAAAGAAACGGAGATGAAAAACTCCAAGTATTTTGAGAGTTATGATGGAAATAGTTAGACTCGCGCTTTGGTTTAGCAATTTACTGACTTACCTCCGATTGATTGACCATAACTCTCTCAATTTAACTCTTAATTCATTGAAATTAGTTTCATTTCGAAGGAATCGAAGTGTAGTTTAAAACGAAAGAAACGGAGATGAAAAACTCCAAGTATTTTGAGAGTTATGATAGAAATAGTTAGAATCGCGCTTTGTTTAGCAATTTACTGACCTACCTCCGATTAATTGACCATAACTCTCTCAATTTAACTCTTAACTCATTGAAATTAGTTTCATTTCGAAGTAATCGAAGTGTAGTTTAAAACGAAAGAAACGGAGATGAAAAACTCCAAGTATTTTGAGAGTTATGATGGAAATAGTTAGACTCGCGCTTTAGTTTAGCAATTTACTGACCTACCTCCGATTGATTGACCATAACTCTCTAAATTTAACTCGTAATTCATTTAAATTAGTTTCATTTCGAAGGAATCGAAGTGTAGTTTAAAACGAAAGAAACGGAGATGAAAAACTCCAAGTATTTTGAGAGTTATGATGGAAATAGTTAGACTCGTGCTTTGGTTTAGCAATTTACTGACCTACCTCCGATTGATTGACCATAACTCACTCAATTTTACTTGTAATTGATTGAAATTAGTTTCATTTCGAAGGACTCGAAGTGTAGTTTAAAACGAAAGAAACGGAGATGAAAAACTCCAAGTATTTTGAGAGTTATGATGGAAATAGTTAGACTCGGGCTTTGGTTTAGCAATTTACTGACCTACCTCCGATTCATTGACCATAACTCACTCAATTTAACTCGTAATTCATTGAAATTAGTTTCATTTCGAAGGAATCGAAGTGTAGTTTAAAACGAAAGAAACGGAGATGAAAAACTCCAACTATTTTGAGAGTTATGATGGAAATAGTTAGACTCGCGCTTTGGTTTAGCAATTTACTGACCTACATCCGATTGATTGACCATAACTCTCTCAATTTAACTCTTAAGTCATTGAAATTAGTTTCATTTCGAAGGAATCGAAGTGTAGTTTAAAACGAAAGAAACGGAGATGAAAAACTCCAAGTATTTTGAGAGTTATGATGGAAATAGTTAGACTCGCGCTTTGGTTTAGCAATTTACTGACCTACCTCCGCTTGATTGACCATAACTCTCTCAATTTAACTCTTAACTCTTTGAAATTAGTTTCATTTCGAAGGAATCGAAGTGTAGTTTAAAACAAAAGAAACGGAGATGAAAAACTCCAAGTATTTTGAGAGTTATGATGGAAATAGTTAGACTCGCGCTTTGGTTTAGCAATTTACTGACCTACCTCCGATTGATTGACCATAACTCTCTCAATTTAACTCGTAATTCATTTAAATTAGTTTCATTTCGAAGGAATCGAAGTGTAGTTTAAAACGAAAGAAACGGAGATGAAAAACTCCAAGTATTTTGAGAGTTATGATGGAAATAGTTAGACTCGCGCTTTAGTTTAGCAATTTACTGACCTCCCTCCGATTGATTGACCATAACTCACTCAATTTAACTCGTAATTCATTGAAATTAGTTTCATTTCGAAGGAATCGAAGTGTAGTTTAAAACGAAAGAAACGGAGATGAAAAACTCCAAGTATTTTGAGAGTTATGATGGAAATAGTTAGACTCGCGCTTTGGTTTAGCAATTTACTGACTTACCTCCGATTGATTGACCATAACTCTCTCAATTTAACTCTTAATTCATTGAAATTAGTTTCATTTCGAAGGAATCGAAGTGTAGTTTAAAACGAAAGAAACGGAGATGAAAAACTACAAGTATTTTGAGAGTTATGATGGAAATAGTTAGACTCGCGCTTTGGTTTAGCAATTTATTGACCTACCTCCGATTGATTGACCATAACTTTCTCAATTTAACTCTTAACTCATTGAAATTAGTTTCATTTCGAAGGAATCGAAGTGTAGTTTAAAACGAAAGAAACGGAGATGAAAAACTCCAAGTATTTTGAGAGTTATGATGGAAATAGTTAGACTCGCGCTTTAGTTTAGCAATTTACTGACCTACCTCCGATTGATTGACCATAACTCTCTAAATTTAACTCGTAATTCATTTAAATTAGTTTCATTTCGAAGGAATCGAAGTGTAGTTTAAAACGAAAGAAACGGAGATGAAAAACTCCAAGTATTTTGAGAGTTATGATGGAAATAGTTAGACTCGTGCTTTGGTTTAGCAATTTACTGACCTACCTCCGATTGATTGACCATAACTCACTCAATTTTACTTGTAATTGATTGAAATTAGTTTCATTTCGAAGGACTCGAAGTGTAGTTTAAAACGAAAGAAACGGAGATGAAAAAATCCAAGTATTTTGAGAGTTATGATGGAAATAGTTAGACTCACGCTTTGGTTTAGCAATTTACTGACCTACCTCCGATTGATTGACCATAACTCTCTCAATTTAAGTCGTAATTCATTTAAATTAGTTTCATTTCGAAGGAATCGAAGTGTAGTTTAAAACGAAAGAAACGTAGATGAAAAACTCCAAGTATTTTGAGAGTTATGATGGAAATAGTTAGACTCGCGCTTTGATTTAGCAATTTACTGACCTCCCTCCGATTCATTGACCATAACTCACTCAATTTAACTCGTAATTCATTGTAATTAGTTTCATTTATAAGGAATCGAAGTGTAGTTTAAAACGAAAGAAACGGAGATGAAAAACTACAAGTATTTTGAGAGTTATGATGGAAATAGTTAGACTCGCGCTTTGGTTTAGCAATTTACTGATCTACCTCCGATTGATTGACCATAACTCTCTCAATTTAACTCTTAACTCATTGAAATTAGTTTGATTTCGAAGGAATCCAAGTGTAGTTTAAAACGAAAGAAACGGAGATCAAAAACTCCAAATATTTTGAGAGTTATGATGGAAATAGTTAGACTCGCGCTTTGGTTTAGCAATTTACAGACCTACCTCCTATTGATTGACCATAACTCTCTCAATTTAACTCTTAACTCATTGAAATTAGTTTCATTTCGAAGGAATCGAAGTGTAGTTTAAAACGAAAGAAACGGAGATGAAAAACTCCAAGTATTTTGAGAGTTATGATGGAAATAGTTAGACTTGCGCTTTGGTTTAGCAATTTACTGACCTACCTCCGATTGATTGACCATAACTCTCTAAATTTAACTCTTAATTCATTGAAATTAGTTTCATTTCGAAGGAATCGAAGTGTAGTTTAAAACGAAAGAAACGGAGATGAAAAATTCCAAGTATTTTGAGAGTTATGATAGAAATAGTTAGAATCGCGCTTTGTTTAGCAATTTACTGACCTACCTACGATTAATTGACCATAACTCTCTCAATTTAACTCTTAACTCATTGAAATTAGTTTCATTTCGAAGTAATCGAAGTGTAGTTTAAAACGAAAGAAACGGAGATGAAAAACTCAAAGTATTTTGAGAGTTATGATGGAAATAGTTAGACTCACGCTTTGGTTTCGCAATATACTGACCTACCTCCGATTGATTGACCATAACTCTCTCAATTTAAGTCGTAATTCATTTAAATTAGTTTCATTTCGAAGGAATCGAAGTGTAGTTTAAAACGAAAGAAACGGAGATGAAAAACTCCAAGTATTTTGAGAGTTATGATGGAAATAGTTAGACTCGCGCTTTGATTTAGCAATTTACTGACCTCCCTCCGATTCATTGACCATAACTCACTCAATTTAACTCGTAATTCATTGTAATTAGTTTCATTTCTAAGGAATCGAAGTGTAGTTTAAAACGAAAGAAACGGAGATGAAAAACTACAAGTATTTTGAGAGTTATGATGGAAATAGTTAGACTCGCGCTTTGGTTTAGCAATTTACTGATCTACCTCCGATTGATTGACCATAACTCTCTCAATTTAACTCTTAACTCATTGAAATTAGTTTCATTTCGAAGGAATCCAAGTGTAGTTTAAAACGAAAGAAACGGAGATCAAAAACTCCAAGTATTTTGAGAGTTATGATGGAAATAGTTAGACTCGCGCTTTGGTTTAGCAATTTACTGACCTACCTCCGATTGATTGACCATAACTCTCTCAATTTAACTCTTAACTCATTGAAATTAGTTTCATTTCGAAGGAATCGAAGTGTAGTTTAAAACGAAAGAAACGGAGATGAAAAACTCCAAGTATTTTGAGAGTTATGATGGAAATAGTTAGACTTGCGCTTTGGTTTAGCAATTTACTGACCTACCTCCGATTGATTGACCATAACTCTCTAAATTTAACTCTTAATTCATTGAAATTAGTTTCATTTCGAAGGAATCGAAGTGTAGTTTAAAACGAAAGAAACGGAGATGAAAAATTCTAAGTATTTTGAGAGTTATGATAGAAATAGTTAGAATCGCGCTTTGTTTAGCAATTTACTGACCTACCTCCGATTAATTGACCATAACTCTCTCAATTTAACTCTTAACTCATTGAAATTAGTTTCATTTCGAAGTAATCGAAGTGTAGTTTAAAACGAAAGAAACGGAGATGAAAAACTCCAAGTATTTTGAGAGTTATGATGGAAATAGTTAGACTCGCGCTTTAGTTTAGCAATTTACTGACCTACCTCCGATTGATTGACCATAACTCTCTAAATTTAACTCGTAATTCATTTAAATTAGTTTCATTTCGAAGGAATCGAAGTGTAGTTTAAAACGAAAGAAACGGAGATGAAAAACTCCAAGTATTTTGAGAGTTATGATGGAAATAGTTAGACTCGTGCTTTGGTTTAGCAATTTACTGACCTACCTCCGATTGATTGACCATAACTCACTCAATTTTACTTGTAATTGATTGAAATTAGTTTCATTTCGAAGGACTCGAAGTGTAGTTTAAAACGAAAGAAACGGAGATGAAAAACTCCAAGTATTTTGAGAGTTATGATGGAAATAGTTAGACTCGGGCTTTGGTTTAGCAATTTACTGACCTACCTCCGATTCATTGACCATAACTCACTCAATTTAACTCGTAATTCATTGAAATTAGTTTCATTTCGAAGGAATCGAAGTGTAGTTTAAAACGAAAGAAACGGAGATGAAAAACTCCAACTATTTTGAGAGTTATGATGGAAATAGTTAGACTCGCGCTTTGGTTTAGCAATTTACTGACCTACATCCGATTGATTGACCATAACTCTCTCAATTTAACTCTTAAGTCATTGAAATTAGTTTCATTTCGAAGGAATCGAAGTGTAGTTTAAAACGAAAGAAACGGAGATGAAAAACTCCAAGTATTTTGAGAGTTATGATGGAAATAGTTAGACTCGCGCTTTGGTTTAGCAATTTAATGACCTACCTCCGCTTGATTGACCATAACTCTCTCAATTTAACTCTTAACTCTTTGAAATTAGTTTCATTTCGAAGGAATCGAAGTGTAGTTTAAAACAAAAGAAACGGAGATGAAAAACTCCAAGTATTTTGAGAGTTATGATGGAAATAGTTAGACTCGCGCTTTGGTTTAGTAATTTACTGACCTACCTCCGATTGATTGACCATAACTCTCTCAATTTAACTCGTAATTCATTTAAATTAGTTTCATTTCGAAGGAATCGAAGTGTAGTTTAAAACGAAAGAAACGGAGATGAAAAACTCCAAGTATTTTGAGAGTTATGATGGAAATAGTTAGACTCGCGCTTTAGTTTAGCAATTTACTGACCTCCCTCCGATTGATTGACCATAACTCACTCAATTTAACTCGTAATTCATTGAAATTAGTTTCATTTCGAAGGAATCAAAGTGTAGTTTAAAACGAAAGAAACGGAGATGAAAAACTCCTAGTATTTTGAGAGTTATGATGGAAATAGTTAGACTCGCGCTTTGGTTTAGCAATTTACTGACTTACCTCCGATTGATTGACCATAACTCTCTCAATTTAACTCTTAATTCATTGAAATTAGTTTCATTTCGAAGGAATCGAAGTGTAGTTTAAAACGAAAGAAACGGAGATGAAAAACTACAAGTATTTTGAGAGTTATGATGGAAATAGTTAGACTCGCGCTTTGGTTTAGCAATTTATTGACCTACCTCCGATTGATTGACCATAACTTTCTCAATTTAACTCTTAACTCATTGAAATTAGTTTCATTTCGAAGGAATCGAAGTGTAGTTTAAAACGAAAGAAACGGAGATGAAAAACTCCAAGTATTTTGAGAGTTATGATGGAAATAGTTAGACTCGCGCTTTGGTTTAACAATTTACTGACCTCCCTCCGATTGATTGACCATAAATCACTCAATTTAACTCGTAATTCATTGAAATTAGTTTCATTTCGAAGAAATCGAAGTGTAGTTTAAAACGAAAGAAACGGAGATGAAAAACTCCAAGTATTTTGAGAGTTATGATGGAAATAGTTAGACTCGCGCTTTGGTTTAGCAATTTACTGAGCTACCTCCGATTGATTGACCATAACTCTCTCAATTTAACTCTTAACTCATTGAAATTAGTTTCATTTCGAAGGAATCCAAGTGTAGTTTAAAACGAAAGAAACGGAGATCAAAATACTTGGTTTAGCAATTTGAGAGTTATGATGGAAATAGTTAGACTCTCTCAATTTAACTCGTAATTCATTGAAATTAGTTTCATTTCGAAGGAATCGAAGTGTAGTTTAAAACGAAAGAAAACGGAATTGAAAAACTCCAAGTATTTTGAGAGTTATGATGGAAATAGTTAGACTCGCGCTTTGGTTTAGCAATTTACTGACGTACCTACGATTGATTGACCATAACTCTCTCAATTTAACTCTTAATTCATTGAAATTAGTTTCATTTCGAAGGAATCGAAGTGTAGTTTAATATGAAAGAAACGGAGATGAAAAACTCCAAGTATTTTGAGAGTTATGATGGAAATAGTTAGACTCGCGCTTTGGTTTAGCAATTTACTGACCTACGTCCGATTGATTGACCATAACTCACTCAATTTTACTTGTAATTGATTGAAATTAGTTTCATTTCGAAGGAATCGAAGGGTAGTTTAAAACGAAAGAAACGGAGATGAAAAACTCCAAGTATTTTGAGAGTTATGATGGAAATAGTTAGACTCGGGCTTTGGGTTAGCAATTTACTGACCTACCTCCGATTGATTGAACATAACTCTCTCAATTTTACTCGTAATTCATTGAAATTAGTTTCATTTCGAAGGAATCGAAGTGTAGTTTAAAACGAAAGAAATGGAGATGAAAAACTCCAAGTATTTTGAGAGTTATGATGGAAATAGTTAGACTCGCGCTTTGGTTTAGCAATTTACTGACCTACCTCCGATTGATTAACCATAACTCTCTCAATTTAACTCTTAAGTTATTGAAATTAGTTTCATTTCGAAGGAATCGAAGTGTAGTTTAAAACGAAAGAAACGGAGATGAAAAACTCCAAGTATTTTGAGAGTTATGATGGAAATAGTTAGACTCGCGCTTTGGTTTAGCAATTTACTGACCTACCTCCGATTGATTGATCATAACTCTCTCAATTTAACTCTTAATTCATTGAAATTAGTTTCATTTCGAAGGAATCGAAGTGTAGTTTAAAACGAAAGAAACGGAAATGAAAAACTCCAAGTATTTTGAGAGTTATTATGGAAATAGTTAGACTCGCGCTTTGGTTTAGCAATTTACTGACCTACCTCCGATTAATTGACCATAAATCACTCAATTTAACTCGTAATTAATTGAAATTAGTTTCATTTCGAAGGAATCGAAGTTTAGTTTAAAACGAAAGAAACGGAGATGAAAAACTCCAAGTATTTTGAGAGTTATGATGGAAATAGTTAGACTTGCGCTTTGGTTTAGCAATTTACTGTCCTACATCCGATTAATTGACCATAACTCTCTCAATTTAACTCTTAAGTCATTAAAATTAGTTTCATTTCGAAGGAATCGAAGTGTAGTTTAAAACGAAAGAAACGGAGATGAAAAACTCCAAGTATTTTGAGAGTTATGATGGAAATAGTTAGACTCACGCTTTGGTTTAGCAATTTACTGACCTACCTCCGATTGATTGACCATAACTCTCTCAATTTAAGTCGTAATTCATTTAAATTAGTTTCATTTCGAAGGAATCGAAGTGTAGTTTAAAACGAAAGAAACGGAGATGAAAAACTACAAGTATTTTGAGAGTTATGATGGAAATAGTTAGACTCGCGCTTTGATTTAGCAATTTACTGACCTCCCTCCGATTCATTGACCATAACTCACTCAATTTAACTCGTAATTCATTGTAATTAGTTTCATTTCTAAGGAATCGAAGTGTAGTTTAAAACGAAAGAAACGGAGATGAAAAACTACAAGTATTTTGAGAGTTATGATGGAAATAGTTAGACTCGCTCTTTGGTTTAGCAATTTACTGATCGACCTCCGATTGATTGACCATAACTCTTTCAATTTAACTCTTAACTCATTGAAATTAGTTTCATTTCGAAGGAATCGAAGTGTAGTTTAAAACGAAAGAAACGGAGATAAAAAACTCCAAGTATTTTGAGAGTTATGATGGAAATAGTTAGACTCGCGCTTTGGTTTAGCAATTTACTGACCTACCTCCGATTGATTGACCATAACTCTCTCAATTTAACTCTTAACTCATTGAAATTAGTTTCATTTCGAAGGAATCGAAGTGTAGTTTAAAACGAAAGAAACGGAGATGAAAAACTCCAAGTATTTTGAGAGTTATGATGGAAATAGTTAGACTTGCGCTTTGGTTTAGCAATTTACTGACCTACGTCCGATTGATTGACCATAACTCTCTAAATTTAACCCTTAATTCATTGAAATTAGTTTCATTTCGAAGGAATCGAAGTGTAGTTTAAAACGAAAGAAACGGAGATGAAAAATTCCAAGTATTTTGAGAGTTATGATAGAATTTGTTAGAATCGCGCTTTGTTTAGCAATTTACTGACCTACCTCCGATTAATTGACCATAACTCTCTCAATTTAACTCTTAACTCATTGAAATTAGTTTCATTTCGAAGTAATCGAAGTGTAGTTTAAAACGAAAGAAACGGAGATGAAAAACTCCAAGTATTTTGAGAGTTATGATGGAAATAGTTAGACTCACGCTTTGGTTTCGCAATTTACTGACCTACCTCCGATTGATTGACCATAACTCTCTCAATTTAAGTCGTAATTCATTTAAATTAGTTTCATTTCGAAGGAATCGAAGTGTAGTTTAAAACGAAAGAAACGGAGATGAAAAACTCCAAGTATTTTTAGAGTTATGATGGAAATAGTTAGACTCGCGCTTTGATTTAGCAATTTACTGACCTCCCTCCGATTCATTGACCATAACTCACTAAATTTAACTCGTAATTCATTGTAATTAGTTTCATTTCTAAGGAATCGAAGTGTAGTTTAAAACGAAAGAAACGGAGATGAAAAACTACAAGTATTTTGAGAGTTATGATGGAAATAGTTAGACTCGCGCTTTGGTTTAGCAATTTACTGATCTACCTCCGATTGATTGACCATAACTCTCTCAATTTAACTCTTAACTCATTAAAATTAGTTTCATTTCGAAGGAATCGAAGTGTAGTTTAAAACGAAAGAAACGGAGATGAAAAACTCCAAGTATTTTGAGAGTTATGATGGAAATAGTTAGACTCGCGCTTTAGTTTAGCAATTTACTGACCTACCTCCGATTGATTGAACATAACTCTCTCAATTTAACTCGTAATTCATTTAAATTAGTTTCATTTCGAAGGAATCGAAGTGTAGTTTAAAACGAAAGAAACGGAGATTAAAAACTTCAAGTATTTTGAGAGTTATGATGGAAATAGTTAGACTCGCGCTTTGGGTTAGAAATTTACTGACCTCCCTCCAATTAATTGACCATAAATCACTAAATTTAACTCGTAATTCATTGAAATTAGTTTCATTTCGAAGGAATCGAAGTGTAGTTTAAAACGAAAGAAACGGAGATGAAAAACTCCAAGTATTTTGAGAGTTATGATGGAAATAGTTAAACTCGCGCTTTAGTTTAGCAATTTACTGACCTACCTCCGATTGATTGAACATAACTCTCTCAATTTAACTCGTAATTCATTTAAATTAGTTTCATTTCGAAGGAATCGAAGTGTAGTTTAAAACGAAAGAAACGGAGATGAAAAACTCCAAGTGTTTTGAAAGTTATGATGTAAATAGTTAGACTCGCGCTTTGGTTTAGCAATTTACTGACCTCCCTCCGATTAATTGACCATAAATCACTAAATTTAACTCGTAATTCATTGAAATTAGTTTCATTTCGAAGGAATCGAAGTGTAGTTTAAAACGAAAGAAAACGGAATTGAAAAACTCCAAGTATTTTGAGAGTTATGATGGAAATAGTTAGACTCGCGCTTTGGTTTAGCAATTTACTGACGTACCTACGATTGATTGACCATAACTCTCTCAATTTAACTCTTAATTCATTGAAATTAGTTTCATTTCGAAGGAATCGAAGTGTAGTTTAATATGAAAGAAACGGAGATGAAAAACTCCAAGTATTTTGAGAGTTATGATGGAAATAGTTAGACTCGCGCTTTGGTTTAGCAATTTACTGACCTACGTCCGATTGATTGACCATAACTCACTCAATTTTACTTGTAATTGATTGAAATTAGTTTCATTTCGAAGGAATCGAAGGGTAGTTTAAAACGAAAGAAACGGAGATGAAAAACTCCAAGTATTTTGAGAGTTATGATGGAAATAGTTAGACTCGGGCTTTGGGTTAGCAATTTACTGACCTACCTCCGATTGATTGAACATAACTCACTCAATTTTACTCGTAATTCATTGAAATTAGTTTCATTTCGAAGGAATCGAAGTGTAGTTTAAAACGAAAGAAATGGAGATGAAAAACTCCAAGTATTTTGAGAGTTATGATGGAAATAGTTAGACTCGCGCTTTGGTTTAGCAATTTACTGACCTACCTCCGATTGATTAACCATAACTCTCGCAATTTAACTCTTAAGTTATTGAAATTAGTTTCATTTCGAAGGAATCGAAGTGTAGTTTAAAACGAAAGAAACGGAGATGAAAAACTCCAAGTATTTTGAGAGTTATGATGGAAATAGTTAGACTCGCGCGTTGGTTTAGCAATTTACTGACCTACCTCCGATTGATTGACCATAACTCCCTCAATTTAACTCGTAATTCAATTAAATTAGTTTGATTTCGAAGGAATCGAAGTGTAGTTTAAAACGAAAGAAACGGAGATGAAAAACTCCAAGTATTTTGAGAGTTATGATGGAAATAGTTAGACTCACGCTTTGGTTTAGCAATTTACTGACCTCCCTCCGATTGATTGACCATAACTCACTCAATTTAACTCGTAATTCATTGAAATTAGTTTCATTTCGAAGGAATCGAAGTGTAGTTTAAAACGAAAGAAACGGAGATGAAAAACTCCAAGTATTTTGAGAGTTATGATGGAAATAGTTAGACTCGCGCTTTGGTTTAGCAATTTACTGACCTACCTCCGCTTGATTGACCATAACTCTCTCAATTTAACTCTTAACTCTTTGAAATTAGTTTCATTTCGAAGGAATCGAAGTGTAGTTTAAAACAAAAGAAACGGAGATGAAAAACTCCAAGTATTTTGAGAGTTATGATGGAAATAGTTAGACTCGCGCTTTGGTTTAGCAATTTACTGACCTACCTCCGATTGATTGACCATAACTCTCTCAATTTAACTCGTAATTCATTTAAATTAGTTTCATTTCGAAGGAATCCAAGTGTAGTTTAAAACGAAAGAAACGGAGATCAAAAACTCCAAGTATTTTGAGAGTTATGATGGAAATAGTTAGACTCGCGCTTTGGTTTAGCAATTTACTGACCTACCTCCGATTGATTGACTATAACTCTCTCAATTTAACTCTTAACTCATTGAAATTAGTTTCATTTCGAAGGAATCGAAGTGTAGTTTAAAACGAAAGAAACGGAGATGAAAAACTCCAAGTATTTTGAGAGTTATGATGGAAATAGTTAGACTTGCGCTTTGGTTTAGCAATTTACTGACCTACCTCCGATTGATTGACCATAACTCTTTCAATTTAACTCGTAATTCATTGAAATTAGTTTCATTTCGAAGGAATCGAAGTGTAGTTTAAAACGAAAGAAACGGAGATGAAAAACTCCAAGTATTTTGAGAGTTATGATGGAAATAGTTAGACTCGCGCTTTGGTTTAGCAATTTACAGACCTACCTCCGCTTGATTGACCATAACTCTCTCAATTTAACTCTTAACTCTTTGAAATTAGTTTCATTTCGAAGGAATCGAAGTGTAGTTTAAAACGAAAGAAACGGAGATGAAAAACTCCAAGTATTTTGAGAGTTATGATGGAAATAGTTAGACTCGCGCTTTGGTTTAGCAATTTATTGACCTCCCTCCGATTGATTGATCATAACTCACTCAATTTAACTCGTAATTCATTGAAATTAGTTTCATTTCGAAGGAATCGAAGTGTAGTTTAAAACGAAAGAAACGGAGATGAAAAACTCCAAGTATTTTGAGAGTTATGATGGAAATAGTTAGAATCGCGCTTTGGTTTAGCAATTTACAGACCTACCTCCGCTTGATTGACCATAACTCTCTCAATTTAACTCTTAACTCTTTGAAATTAGTTTCATTTCGAAGGAATCAAAGTGTAGTTTAAAACGAAAGAAACGGAGATGAAAAACTCCAAGTAATTTGAGAGTTATGATGGAAATAGTTAGACTCGCGCTTTGGTTTAGCAATTTACTGACTTACCTCCGATTGATTGACCATAACTCTCTCAATTTAAGTCGTAATTCATTTAAATTAGTTTCATTTCGAAGGAATCGAAGTGTAGTTTAAAACGAAAGAAACCGAGATGAAAAACTCCAAGTATTTTGAGAGTTATGATGGAAATAGTTAGACTCGCGCTTTGGTTTAGCAATTTACTGACCTCCCTCCGATTGATTGACCATTACTCACTCAATTTAACTCGTAATTCATTGTAATTAGTTTCATTTCTAAGGAATCGAAGTGTATCTTAAAACGAAAGAAACAGAGATGAAAAACTACAAGTATTTTGAGAGTTATGATGGAAATAGTTAGACTCGCGCTTTGGTTTAGCAATTTACTGATCTACCTCCGATTGATTGACCATAACTCTCTCAATTTAACTCTTAACTCATTGAAATTAGTTTCATTTCGAAGGAATCGAAGTGTAGTCTAAAACGAAAGAAACGGAGATGAAAAACTCCAAGTATTTTGAGAGTTATGATGGAAATAGTTAGACTCGCGCTTTAGTTTAGCAATTTACTGACCTACCTCCGATTGATTGAACATAACTCTCTCAATTTAACTCGTAATTCATTTAAATTAGTTTCATTTCGAAGGAATCGAAGTGTAGTTTAAAACGAAAGAAACGGAGATTAAAAACTTCAAGTATTTTGAGAGTTATGATGGAAATAGTTAGACTCGCGCTTTGGGTTAGCAATTTACTGACCTCCCTCCAATTAATTGACCATAAATCACTAAATTTAACTCGTAATTCATTGAAATTAGTTTCATTTCGAAGGAATCGAAGTGTAGTTTAAAACGAAAGAAATGGAGATGAAAAACTCCAAGTATTTTGAGAGTTATGATGGAAATAGTTAGACTCGCGCTTTGGTTTAGCAATTTACTGACCTACCTCCGATTGATTAACCATAACTCTCTCAATTTAACTCTTAAGTTATTGAAATTAGTTTCATTTCGAAGGAATCGAAGTGTAGTTTAAAACGAAAGAAACGGAGATGAAAAACTCCAAGTATTTTGAGAGTTATGATGGAAATAGTTAGACTCGCGCGTTGGTTTAGCAATTTACTGACCTCCCTCCGATTAATTGACCATAAATCACTAAATTTAACTCGTAATTCATTGAAATTAGTTTCATTTCGAAGGAATCGAAGTGTAGTTTAAAACGAAAGAAAACGGAATTGAAAAACTCCAAGTATTTTGAGAGTTATGATGGAAATAGTTAGACTCGCGCTTTGGTTTAGCAATTTACTGACGTACCTACGATTGATTGACCATAACTCTCTCAATTTAACTCTTAATTCATTGAAATTAGTTTCATTTCGAAGGAATCGAAGTGTAGTTTAATATGAAAGAAACGGAGATGAAAAACTCCAAGTATTTTGAGAGTTATGATGGAAATAGTTAGACTCGCGCTTTGGTTTAGCAATTTACTGACCTACGTCCGATTGATTGACCATAACTCACTCAATTTTACTTGTAATTGATTGAAATTAGTTTCATTTCGAAGGAATCGAAGTGTAGTTTAAAACGAAAGAAACGGAGATGAAAAACTCCAAGTATTTTGAGAGTTATGATGAAAATAGTTAGACTCGGGCTTTGGGTTAGCAATTTACTGACCTACCTCCGATTGATTGAACATAACTCACTCAATTTAACTCGTAATTCATTGAAATTAGTTTCATTTCGAAGGAATCGAAGTGTAGTTTAAAACGAAAGAAATGGAGATGAAAAACTCCAAGTATTTTGAGAGTTATGATGGAAATAGTTAGACTCGCGCTTTGGTTTAGCAATTTACTGACCTACCTCCGATTGATTAACCATAACTCTCTCAATTTAACTCTTAAGTTATTGAAATTAGTTTCATTTCGAAGGAATCGAAGTGTAGTTTAAAACGAAAGAAACGGAGATGAAAAACTCCAAGTATTTTGAGAGTTATGATGGAAATAGTTAGACTCGCGCGTTGGTTTAGCAATTTACTGACCTACCTCCGATTGATTGACCATAACTCCCTCAATTTAAATCGTAATTCATTTAAATTAGTTTGATTTCGAAGGAATCGAAGTGTAGTTTAAAACGAAAGAAACGGAGATGAAAAACTCCAAGTATTTTGAGAGTTATGATGGAAATAGTTAGACTCACGCTTTGGTTTAGCAATTTACTGACCTCCCTCCGATTGATTGACCATAACTCACTCAATTTAACTCGTAATTCATTGAACTTAGTTTCATTTCGAAGGAATCGAAGTGTAGTTTAAAACGAAAGAAACGGAGATGAAAAACTCCAAGTATTTTGAGAGTTATGATGGAAATAGTTAGACTCGCGCTTTGGTTTAGCAATTTACTGACCTACCTCCGCTTGATTGACCATAACTCTCTCAATTTAACTCTTAATTCTTTGAAATTAGTTTCATTTCGAAGGAATCGAAGTGTAGTTTAAAACAAAAGAAACGGAGATGAAAAACTCCAAGTATTTTGAGAGTTATGATGGAAATAGTTAGACTCGCGCTTTGGTTTAGCAATTTACTGACCTACCTCCGATTGATTGACCATAACTCTCTCAATTTAACTCGTAATTCATTTAAATTAGTTTCATTTCGAAGGAATCAAAGTGTAGTTTAAAACGAAAGAAACGGAGATGAAAAACTCCAAGTATTTTGAGAGTTATGATGGAAATACTTAGACTCGCGCTTTAGTTTAGCAATTTACTGACCTCCCTCCGATTGATTGACCATAACTCACTCAATTTAACTCGTAATTCATTGAAATTAGTTTCATTTCGAAGGAATCGAAGTGTAGTTTAAAACGAAAGAAACGGAGATGAAAAACTCCAAGTATTTTGAGAGTTATGATGGAAATAGTTAGACTCGCGCTTTGGTTTAGCAATTTACTGACTTACCTCCGATTGATTGACCATAACTCTCTCAATTTAACTCTTAATTCATTGAAATTAGTTTCATTTCGAAGGAATCGAAGTGTAGTTTAAAACGAAAGAAACGGAGATGAAAAACTACAAGTATTTTGAGAGTTATGATGGAAATAGTTAGACTCGCGCTTTGGTTTAGCAATTTATTGACCTACCTCCGATTAATTGACCATAACTTTCTCAATTTAACTCTTAACTCATTGAAATTAGTTTCATTTCGAAGGAATCGAAGTGTAGTTTAAAACGAAAGAAACGGAGATGAAAAACTCCAAGTATTTTGAGAGTTATGATGGAAATAGTTAAACTCGCGCTTTGGTTTAACAATTTACTGACCTCCCTCCGATTGATTGACCATAAATCACTCAATTTAACTCGTAATTCATTGAAATTAGTTTCATTTCGAAGAAATCGAAGTGTAGTTTAAAACGAAAGAAACGGAGATGAAAAACTCCAAGTATTTTGAGAGTTATGATGGAAATAGTTAGACTCGCGCTTTGGTTTAGCAATTTACTGACCTACCTCCGATTGATTGATCATAACTCTCTCAATTTAACTCTTAATTCATTGAAATTAGTTTCATTTCGAAGGAATCGAAGTGTAGTTTAAAACGAAAGAAACGGAAATGAAAAACTCCAAGTATTTTGAGAGTTATTATGGAAATAGTTAGACTCGCGCTTTGGTTTAGCAATTTACTGACCTACCTCCGATTAATTGACCATAAATCACTCAATTTAACTCGTAATTAATTGAAATTAGTTTCATTTTGAAGGAATCGAAGTTTAGTTTAAAACGAAAGAAACGGAGATGAAAAACTCCAAGTATTTTGAGAGTTATGATGGAAATAGTTAGACTCGCGCTTTGGTTTAGCAATTTACTGTCCTACATCCGATTAATTGACCATAACTCTCTCAATTTAACTCTTAAGTCATTAAAATTAGTTTCATTTCGAAAGAATCGAAGTGTAGTTTAAAACGAAAGAAACGGAGATGAAAAACTCCAAGTATTTTGAGAGTTATGATGGAAATAGTTAGGCTCACGCTTTGGTTTAGCAATTTACTGACCTACCTCCGATTGATTGACCATAACTCTCTCAATTTAAGTCGTAATTCATTTAAATTAGTTTCATTTCGAAGGAATCGAAGTGTAGTTTAAAACGAAAGAAACGGAGATGAAAAACTACAAGTATTTTGAGAGTTATGATGGAAATAGTTAGACTCGCGCTTTGATTTAGCAATTTACTGACCTCCCTCCGATTCATTGACCATAACTCACTCAATTTAACTCGTAATTCATTGTAATTAGTTTCATTTCTAAGGAATCGAAGTGTAGTTTAAAACGAAAGAAACGGAGATGAAAAACTACAAGTATTTTGAGAGTTATGATGGAAATAGTTAGACTCGCGCTTTGGTTTAGCAATTTACTGATCTACCTCCGATTGATTGACCATAACTCTCTCAATTTAACTCTTAACTCATTGAAATTAGTTTCATTTCGAAGGAATCGAAGTGTAGTTTAAAACGA
The DNA here is from genome assembly GCF_043159265.1 of Tasmannia lanceolata. Lineage (NCBI taxonomy): Eukaryota > Viridiplantae > Streptophyta > Magnoliopsida > Canellales > Winteraceae > Tasmannia > Tasmannia lanceolata. The sequence continues at coordinate 7,571,114 of NW_027518721.1, forward strand.
AAGAAACGGAGATCAAAAACTCCAAGTATTTTGAGAGTTATGATGGAAATAGTTAGACTCGCGCTTTGGTTTAGCAATTTACTGACCTACCTCCGATTGATTGACCATAACTCTCTCAATTTAACTCTTAACTCATTGAAATTAGTTTCATTTCGAAGGAATCGAAGTGTAGTTTAAAACGAAAGAAACGGAGATGAAAAACTCCAAGTATTTTGAGAGTTATGATGGAAATAGTTAGACTTGCGCTTTGGTTTAGCAATTTACTGACCTACCTCCGATTGATTGACCATAACTCTCTAAATTTAACTCTTAATTCATTGAAATTAGTTTCATTTCGAAGGAATCGAAGTGTAGTTTAAAACGAAAGAAACGGAGATGAAAAATTCCAAGTATTTTGAGAGTTATGATAGAATTTGTTAGAATCGCGCTTTGTTTAGCAATTTACTGACCTACCTCCGATTAATTGACCATAACTCTCTCAATTTAACTCTTAACTCATTGAAATTAGTTTCATTTCGAAGTAATCGAAGTGTAGTTTAAAACGAAAGAAACGGAGATGAAAAACTCCAAGTATTTTGAGAGTTATGATGGAAATAGTTAGACTCACGCTTTGGTTTCGCAATTTACTGACCTACCTCCGATTGATTGACCATAACTCTCTCAATTTAAGTCGTAATTCATTTAAATTAGTTTCATTTCGAAGGAATCGAAGTGTAGTTTAAAACGAAAGAAACGGAGATGAAAAACTCCAAGTATTTTGAGAGTTATGATGGAAATAGATAGACTCGCGCTTTGATTTAGCAATTTACTGACCTCCCTCCGATTCATTGACCATAACTCACTAAATTTAACTCGTAATTCATTGTAATTAGTTTCATTTCTAAGGAATCGAAGTGTAGTTTAAAACGAAAGAAACGGAGATGAAAAACTACAAGTATTTTGAGAGTTATGATGGAAATAGTTAGACTCGTGCTTTGGTTTAGCAATTTACTGATCTACCTCCGATTGATTGACCATAACTCTCTCAATTTAACTCTTAACTCATTAAAATTAGTTTCATTTCGAAGGAATCGAAGTGTAGTTTAAAACGAAAGAAACGGAGATGAAAAACTCCAAGTATTTTGAGAGTTATGATGGAAATAGTTAGACTCGCGCTTTAGTTTAGCAATTTACTGACCTACCTCCGATTGATTGAACATAACTCTCTCAATTTAACTCGTAATTCATTTAAATTAGTTTCATTTCGAAGGAATCGAAGTGTAGTTTAAAACGAAAGAAACGGAGATTAAAAACTTCAAGTATTTTGAGAGTTATGATGGAAATAGTTAGACTCGCGCTTTGGGTTAGCAATTTACTGACCTCCCTCCAATTAATTGACCATAAATCACTAAATTTAACTCGTAATTCATTGAAATTAGTTTCATTTCGAAGGAATCGAAGTGTAGTTTAAAACGAAAGAAACGGAGATGAAAAACTCCAAGTATTTTGAGAGTTATGATGGAAATAGTTAAACTCGCGCTTTAGTTTAGCAATTTACTGACCTACCTCCGATTGATTGAACATAACTCTCTCAATTTAACTCGTAATTCATTTAAATTAGTTTCATTTCGAAGGAATCGAAGTGTAGTTTAAAACGAAAGAAACGGAGATGAAAAACTCTTAGTATTTTGAAAGTTATGATGTAAATAGTTAGACTCGCGCTTTGGTTTAGCAATTTACTGACCTCCCTCCGATTAATTGACCATAAATCACTAAATTTAACTCGTAATTCATTGAAATTAGTTTCATTTCGAAGGAATCGAAGTGTAGTTTAAAACGAAAGAAAACGGAATTGAAAAACTCCAAGTATTTTGAGAGTTATGATGGAAATAGTTAGACTCGCGCTTTGGTTTAGCAATTTACTGACGTACCTAAGATTGATTGACCATAACTCTCTCAATTTAACTCTTAATTCATTGAAATTAGTTTCATTTCGAAGGAATCGAAGTGTAGTTTAATATGAAAGAAACGGAGATGAAAAACTCCAAGTATTTTGAGAGTTATGATGGAAATAGTTAGACTCGCGCTTTGGTTTAGCAATTTACTGACCTACGTCCGATTGATTGACCGTAACTCACTCAATTTTACTTGTAATTGATTGAAATTAGTTTCATTTCGAAGGAATCGAAGTGTAGTTTAAAACGAAAGAAACGGAGATGAAAAACTCCAAGTATTTTGAGAGTTATGATGGAAATAGTTAGACTCGGGCTTTGGGTTAGCAATTTACTGACCTACCTCCGATTGATTGAACATAACTCACTCAATTTTACTCGTAATTCATTGAAATTAGTTTCATTTCGAAGGAATCGAAGTGTAGTTTAAAACGAAAGAAATGGAGATGAAAAACTCCAAGTATTTTGAGAGTTATGATGGAAATAGTTAGACTCGCGCTTTGGTTTAGCAATTTACTGACCTACCTCCGATTGATTAACCATAACTCTCTCAATTTAACTCTTAAGTTATTGAAATTAGTTTCATTTCGAAGGAATCGAAGTGTAGTTTAAAACGAAAGAAACGGAGATGAAAAACTCCAAGTATTTTGAGAGTTATGATGGAAATAGTTAGACTCGCGCGTTGGTTTAGCAATTTACTGACCTACCTCCGATTGATTGACCATAACTCCCTCAATTTAACTCGTAATTCATTTAAATTAGTTTGATTTCGAAGGAATCGAAGTGTAGTTTAAAACGAAAGAAACGGAGATGAAAAACTCCAAGTATTTTGAGAGTTATGATGGAAATAGTTAGACTCACGCTTTGGTTTAGCAATTTACTGACCTCCCTCCGATTGATTGACCATAACTCACTCAATTTAACTCGTAATTCATTGAAATTAGTTTCATTTCGAAGGAATCGAAGTGTAGTTTAAAACGAAAGAAACGGAGATGAAAAACTCCAAGTATTTTGAGAGTTATGATGGAAATAGTTAGACTCGCGCTTTGGTTTAGCAATTTACTGACCTACCTCCGCTTGATTGACCATAACTCTCTCAATTTAACTCTTAACTCTTTGAAATTAGTTTCATTTCGAAGGAATCGAAGTGTAGTTTAAAACAAAAGAAACGGAGATGAAAAACTCCAAGTATTTTGAGAGTTATGATGGAAATAGTTAGACTCGCGCTTTGGTTTAGCAATTTACTGACCTACCTACGATTGATTGACCATAACTCTCTCAATTTAACTCGTAATTCATTTAAATTAGTTTCATTTCGAAGGAATCAAAGTGTAGTTTAAAACGAAAGAAACGGAGATGAAAAACTCCAAGTATTTTGAGAGTTATGATGGAAATAGTTAGACTCGCGCTTTAGTTTAGCAATTTACTGACCTCCCTCCGATTGATTGACCATAACTCACTCAATTTAACTCGTAATTCATTGAAATTAGTTTCATTTCGAAGGAATCGAAGTGTAGTTTAAAACGAAAGAAACGGAGATGAAAAACTCCAAGTATTTTGAGAGTTATGATGGAAATAGTTAGACTCGCGCTTTGGTTTAGCAATTTACTGACTTACCTCCGATTGATTGACCATAACTCTCTCAATTTAACTCTTAATTCATTGAAATTAGTTTCATTTCGAAGGAATCGAAGTGTAGTTTAAAACGAAAGAAACGGAGATGAAAAACTACAAGTATTTTGAGAGTTATGATGGAAATAGTTAGACTCGCGCTTTGGTTTAGCAATTTATTGACCTACCTCCGATTAATTGACCATAACTTTCTCAATTTAACTCTTAACTCATTGAAATTAGTTTCATTTCGAAGGAATCGAAGTGTAGTTTAAAACGAAAGAAACGGAGATGAAAAACTCCAAGTATTTTGAGAGTTATGATGGAAATAGTTAAACTCGCGCTTTGGTTTAACAATTTACTGACCTCCCTCCGATTGATTGACCATAAATCACTCAATTTAACTCGTAATTCATTGAAATTAGTTTCATTTCGAAGAAATCGAAGTGTAGTTTAAAACGAAAGAAACGGAGATGAAAAACTCCAAGTATTTTGAGAGTTATGATGGAAATAGTTAGACTCGCGCTTTGGTTTAGCAATTTACTGACCTACCTCCGATTGATTGATCATAACTCTCTCAATTTAACTCTTAATTCATTGAAATTAGTTTCATTTCGAAGGAATCGAAGTGTAGTTTAAAACGAAAGAAACGGAAATGAAAAACTCCAAGTATTTTGAGAGTTATTATGGAAATAGTTAGACTCGCGCTTTGGTTTAGCAATTTACTGACCTACCTCCGATTAATTGACCATAAATCACTCAATTTAACTCGTAATTAATTGAAATTAGTTTCATTTCGAAGGAATCGAAGTTTAGTTTAAAACGAAAGAAACGGAGATGAAAAACTCCAAGTATTTTGAGAGTTATGATGGAAATAGTTAGACTCGCGCTTTGGTTTAGCAATTTACTGTCCTACATCCGATTAATTGACCATAACTCTCTCAATTTAACTCTTAAGTCATTAAAATTAGTTTCATTTCGAAAGAATCGAAGTGTAGTTTAAAACGAAAGAAACGGAGATGAAAAACTCCAAGTATTTTGAGAGTTATGATGGAAATAGTTAGACTCACGCTTTGGTTTAGCAATTTACTGACCTACCTCCGATTGATTGACCATAACTCTCTCAATTTAAGTCGTAATTCATTTAAATTAGTTTCATTTCGAAGGAATCGAAGTGTAGTTTAAAACGAAAGAAACGGAGATGAAAAACTACAAGTATTTTGAGAGTTATGATGGAAATAGTTAGACTCGCGCTTTGATTTAGCAATTTACTGACCTCCCTCCGATTCATTGACCATAACTCACTCAATTTAACTCGTAATTCATTGTAATTAGTTTCATTTCTAAGGAATCGAAGTGTAGTTTAAAACGAAAGAAACGGAGATGAAAAACTACAAGTATTTTGAGAGTTATGATGGAAATAGTTAGACTCGCGCTTTGGTTTAGCAATTTACTGATCTACCTCCGATTGATTGACCATAACTCTCTCAATTTAACTCTTAACTCATTGAAATTAGTTTCATTTCGAAGGAATCGAAGTGTAGTTTAAAACGAAAGAAACGGAGATCAAAAACTCCAAGTATTTTGAGAGTTATGATGGAAATAGTTAGACTCGCGCTTTGGTTTAGCAATTTACTGACCTACCTCCGATTGATTGACCATAACTCTCTCAATTTAACTCTTAACTCATTGAAATTAGTTTCATTTCGAAGGAATCGAAGTGTAGTTTAAAACGAAAGAAACGGAGATGAAAAACTCCAAGTATTTTGAGAGTTATGATGGAAATAGTTAGACTTGCGCTTTGGTTTAGCAATTTACTGACCTACCTCCGATTGATTGACCATAACTCTCTAAATTTAACTCTTAATTCATTGAAATTAGTTTCATTTCGAAGGAATCGAAGTGTAGTTTAAAACGAAAGAAACGGAGATGAAAAATTCCAAGTATTTTGAGAGTTATGATAGAATTTGTTAGAATCGCGCTTTGTTTAGCAATTTACTGACCTACCTCCGATTAATTGACCATAAGTCTCTCAATTTAACTCTTAACTCATTGAAATTAGTTTCATTTCGAAGTAATCGAAGTGTAGTTTAAAACGAAAGAAACGGAGATGAAAAACTCCAAGTATTTTGAGAGTTATGATGGAAATAGTTAGACTCACGCTTTGGTTTCGCAATTTACTGACCTACCTCCGATTGATTGACCATAACTCTCTCAATTTAAGTCGTAATTCATTTAAATTAGTTTCATTTCGAAGGAATCGAAGTGTAGTTTAAAACGAAAGAAACGGAGATGAAAAACTCCAAGTATTTTGAGAGTTATGATGGAAATAGATAAACTCGCGCTTTGATTTAGCAATTTACTGACCTCCCTCCGATTCATTGACCATAACTCACTAAATTTAACTCGTAATTCATTGTAATTAGTTTCATTTCTAAGGAATCGAAGTGTAGTTTAAAACGAAAGAAACGGAGATGAAAAACTACAAGTATTTTGAGAGTTATGATGGAAATAGTTAGACTCGCGCTTTGGTTTAGCAATTTACTGATCTACCTCCGATTGATTGACCATAACTCTCTCAATTTAACTCTTAACTCATTAAAATTAGTTTCATTTCGAAGGAATCGAAGTGTAGTTTAAAACGAAAGAAACGGAGATGAAAAACTCCAAGTATTTTGAGAGTTATGATGGAAATAGTTAGACTCGCGCTTTAGTTTAGCAATTTACTGACCTACCTCCGATTGATTGAACATAACTCTCTCAATTTAACTCGTAATTCATTTAAATTAGTTTCATTTCGAAGGAATCGAAGTGTAGTTTAAAACGAAAGAAACGGAGATTAAAAACTTCAAGTATTTTGAGAGTTATGATGGAAATAGTTAGACTCGCACTTTGGGTTAGCAATTTACTGACCTCCCTCCAATTAATTGACCATAAATCACTAAATTTAACTCGTAATTCATTGAAATTAGTTTCATTTCGAAGGAATCGAAGTGTAGTTTAAAACGAAAGAAACGGAGATGAAAAACTCCAAGTATTTTGAGAGTTATGATGGAAATAGTTAAACTCGCGCTTTAGTTTAGCAATTTACTGACCTACCTCCGATTGATTGAACATAACTCTCTCAATTTAACTCGTAATTCATTTAAATTAGTTTCATTTCGAAGGAATCGAAGTGTAGTTTAAAACGAAAGAAACGGAGATGAAAAACTCCAAGTATTTTGAAAGTTATGATGTAAATAGTTAGACTCGCGCTTTGGTTTAGCAATTTACTGACCTCCCTCCGATTAATTGACCATAAATCACTAAATTTAACTCGTAATTCATTGAAATTAGTTTCATTTCGAAGGAATCGAAGTGTAGTTTAAAACGAAAGAAAACGGAATTGAAAAACTCCAAGTATTTTGAGAGTTATGATGGAAATAGTTAGACTCGCGCTTTGGTTTAGCAATTTACTGACGTACCTACGATTGATTGACCATAACTCTCTCAATTTAACTCTTAATTCATTGAAATTAGTTTCATTTCGAAGGAATCGAAGTGTAGTTTAATATGAAAGAAACGGAGATGAAAAACTCCAAGTATTTTGAGAGTTATGATGGAAATAGTTAGACTCGCGCTTTGGTTTAGCAATTTACTGACCTACGTCCGATTGATTGACCATAACTCACTCAATTTTACTTGTAATTGATTGAAATTAGTTTCATTTCGAAGGAATCGAAGTGTAGTTTAAAACGAAAGAAACGGAGATGAAAAACTCCAAGTATTTTGAGAGTTATGATGGAAATAGTTAGACTCGGGCTTTGGGTTAGCAATTTACTGACCTACCTCCGATTGATTGAACATAACTCACTCAATTTTACTCGTAATTCATTGAAATTAGTTTCATTTCGAAGGAATCGAAGTGTAGTTTAAAACGAAAGAAATGGAGATGAAAAACTCCAAGTATTTTGAGAGTTATGATGGAAATAGTTAGACTCGCGCTTTGGTTTAGCAATTTACTGACCTACCTCCGATTGATTAACCATAACTCTCTCAATTTAACTCTTAAGTTATTGAAATTAGTTTCATTTCGAAGGAATCGAAGTGTAGTTTAAAACGAAAGAAACGGAGATGAAAAACTCCAAGTATTTTGAGAGTTATGATGGAAATAGTTAGACTCGCGCGTTGGTTTAGCAATTTACTGACCTACCTCCGATTGATTGACCATAACTCCCTCAATTTAACTCGTAATTCATTTAAATTAGTTTGATTTCGAAGGAATCGAAGTGTAGTTTAAAACGAAAGAAACGGAGATGAAAAACTCCAAGTATTTTGAGAGTTATGATGGAAATAGTTAGACTCACGCTTTGGTTTAGCAATTTACTGACCTCCCTCCGATTGATTGACCATAACTCACTCAATTTAACTCGTAATTCATTGAAATTAGTTTCATTTCGAAGGAATCGAAGTGTAGTTTAAAACGAAAGAAACGGAGATGAAAAACTCCAAGTATTTTGAGAGTTATGATGGAAATAGTTAGACTCGCGCTTTGGTTTAGCAATTTACTGACCTACCTCCGCTTGATTGACCATAACTCTCTCAATTTAACTCTTAACTCTTTGAAATTAGTTTCATTTCGAAGGAATCGAAGTGTAGTTTAAAACAAAAGAAACGGAGATGAAAAACTCCAAGTATTTTGAGAGTTATGATGGAAATAGTTAGACTCGCGCTTTGGTTTAGCAATTTACTGACCTACTTCCGATTGATTGACCATAACTCTCTCAATTTAACTCGTAATTCATTTAAATTAGTTTCATTTCGAAGGAATCAAAGTGTAGTTTAAAACGAAAGAAACGGAGATGAAAAACTCCAAGTATTTTGAGAGTTATGATGGAAATAGTTAGACTCGCGCTTTAGTTTAGCAATTTACTGACCTCCCTCCGATTGATTGACCATAACTCACTCAATTTAACTCGTAATTCATTGAAATTAGTTTCATTTCGAAGGAATCAAAGTGTAGTTTAAAACGAAAGAAACGGAGATGAAAAACTCCAAGTATTTTGAGAGTTATGATGGAAATAGTTAGACTCGCGCTTTGGTTTAGCAATTTACTGACCTCCCTCCGATTAATTGACCATAAATCACTAAATTTAACTCGTAATTCATTGAAATTAGTTTCATTTCGAAGGAATCGAAGTGTAGTTTAAAACGAAAGAAAACGGAATTGAAAAACTCCAAGTATTTTGAGAGTTATGATGGAAATAGTTAGACTCGCGCTTTGGTTTAGCAATTTACTGACGTACCTACGATTGATTGACCATAACTCTCTCAATTTAACTCTTAATTCATTGAAATTAGTTTCATTTCGAAGGAATCGAAGTGTAGTTTAATATGAAAGAAACGGAGATGAAAAACTCCAAGTATTTTGAGAGTTATGATGGAAATAGTTAGACTCGCGCTTTGGTTTAGCAATTTACTGACCTACGTCCGATTGATTGACCATAACTCACTCAATTTTACTTGTAATTGATTGAAATTAGTTTCATTTCGAAGGAATCGAAGTGTAGTTTAAAACGAAAGAAACGGAGATGAAAAACTCCAAGTATTTTGAGAGTTATGATGGAAATAGTTAGACTCGGGCTTTGGGTTAGCAATTTACTGACCTACCTCCGATTGATTGAACATAACTCACTCAATTTTACTCGTAATTCATTGAAATTAGTTTCATTTCGAAGGAATCGAAGTGTAGTTTAAAACGAAAGAAATGGAGATGAAAAACTCCAAGTATTTTGAGAGTTATGATGGAAATAGTTAGACTCGCGCTTTGGTTTAGCAATTTACTGACCTACCTCCGATTGATTAACCATAACTCTCTCAATTTAACTCTTAAGTTATTGAAATTAGTTTCATTTCGAAGGAATCGAAGTGTAGTTTAAAACGAAAGAAACGGAGATGAAAAACTCCAAGTATTTTGAGAGTTATGATGGAAATAGTTAGACTCGCGCGTTGGTTTAGCAATTTACTGACCTACCTCCGATTGATTGACCATAACTCCCTCAATTTAACTCGTAATTCATTTAAATTAGTTTGATTTCGAAGGAATCGAAGTGTAGTTTAAAACGAAAGAAACGGAGATGAAAAACTCCAAGTATTTTGAGAGTTATGATGGAAATAGTTAGACTCACGCTTTGGTTTAGCAATTTACTGACCTCCCTCCGATTGATTGACCATAACTCACTCAATTTAACTCGTAATTCATTGAAATTAGTTTCATTTCGAAGGAATCGAAGTGTAGTTTAAAACGAAAGAAACGGAGATGAAAAACTCCAAGTATTTTGAGAGTTATGATGGAAATAGTTAGACTCGCGCTTTGGTTTAGCAATTTACTGACCTACCTCCGCTTGATTGACCATAACTCTCTCAATTTAACTCTTAACTCTTTGAAATTAGTTTCATTTCGAAGGAATCGAAGTGTAGTTTAAAACAAAAGAAACGGAGATGAAAAACTCCAAGTATTTTGAGAGTTATGATGGAAATAGTTAGACTCGCGCTTTGGTTTAGCAATTTACTGACCTACCTCCGATTGATTGACCATAACTCTCTCAATTTAACTCGTAATTCATTTAAATTAGTTTCATTTCGAAGGAATCAAAGTGTAGTTTAAAACGAAAGAAACGGAGATGAAAAACTCCAAGTATTTTGAGAGTTATGACGGAAATAGTTAGACTCGCGCTTTAGTTTAGCAATTTACTGACCTCCCTCCGATTGATTGACCATAACTCACTCAATTTAACTCGTAATTCATTGAAATTAGTTTCATTTCGAAGGAATCAAAGTGTAGTTTAAAACGAAAGAAACGGAGATGAAAAACTCCAAGTATTTTGAGAGTTATGATGGAAATAGTTAGACACGCGCTTTGGTTTAGCAATTTACTGACTTACCTCCGATTGATTGACCATAACTCTCTCAATTTAACTCTTAATTCATTGAAATTAGTTTCATTTCGAAGGAATCGAAGTGTAGTTTAAAACGAAAGAAACGGAGATGAAAAACTACAAGTATTTTGAGAGTTATGATGGAAATAGTTAGACTCGCGCTTTGGTTTAGCAATTTATTGACCTACCTCCGATTAATTGACCATAACTTTCTCAATTTAACTCTTAACTCATTGAAATTAGTTTCATTTCGAAGGAATCGAAGTGTAGTTTAAAACGAAAGAAACGGAGATGAAAAACTCCAAGTATTTTGAGATTTATGATGGAAATAGTTAAACTCGCGCTTTGGTTTAACAATTTACTGACCTCCCTCCGATTGATTGACCATAAATCACTCAATTTAACTCGTAATTCATTGAAATTAGTTTCATTTCGAAGAAATCGAAGTGTAGTTTAAAACGAAAGAAACGGAGATGAAAAACTCCAAGTATTTTGAGAGTTATGATGGAAATAGTTAGACTCGCGCTTTGGTTTAGCAATTTACTGACCTACCTCCGATTGATTGATCATAACTCTCTCAATTTAACTCTTAATTCATTGAAATTAGTTTCATTTCGAAGGAATCGAAGTGTAGTTTAAAACGAAAGAAACGGAAATGAAAAACTCCAAGTATTTTGAGAGTTATTATGGAAATAGTTAGACTCGCGCTTTGGTTTAGCAATTTACTGACCTACCTCCGATTAATTGACCATAAATCACTCAATTTAACTCGTAATTAATTGAAATTAGTTTCATTTCGAAGGAATCGAAGTTTAGTTTAAAACGAAAGAAACGGAGATGAAAAACTCCAAGTATTTTGAGAGTTATGATGGAAATAGTTAGACTCGCGCTTTGGTTTAGCAATTTACTGTCCTACATCCGATTAATTGACCATAACTCTCTCAATTTAACTCTTAAGTCATTAAAATTAGTTTCATTTCGAAAGAATCGAAGTGTAGTTTAAAACGAAAGAAACGGAGATGAAAAACTCCAAGTATTTTGAGAGTTATGATGGAAATAGTTAGACTCACGCTTTGGTTTAGCAATTTACTGACCTACCTCCGATTGATTGACCATAACTCTCTCAATTTAAGTCGTAATTCATTTAAATTAGTTTCATTTCGAAGGAATCGAAGTGTAGTTTAAAACGAAAGAAACGGAGATGAAAAACTACAAGTATTTTGAGAGTTATGATGGAAATAGTTAGACTCGCGCTTTGATTTAGCAATTTACTGACCTCCCTCCGATTCATTGACCATAACTCACTCAATTTAACTCGTAATTCATTGTAATTAGTTTCATTTCTAAGGAATCGAAGTGTAGTTTAAAACGAAAGAAACGGAGATGAAAAACTACAAGTATTTTGAGAGTTATGATGGAAATAGTTAGACTCGCGCTTTGGTTTAGCAATTTACTGATCTACCTCCGATTGATTGACCATAACTCTCTCAATTTAACTCTTAACTCATTGAAATTAGTTTCATTTCGAAGGAATCGAAGTGTAGTTTAAAACGAAAGAAACGGAGATCAAAAACTCCAAGTATTTTGAGAGTTATGATGGAAATAGTTAGACTCGCGCTTTGGTTTAGCAATTTACTGACCTACCTCCGATTGATTGACCATAACTCTCTCAATTTAACTCTTAACTCATTGAAATTAGTTTCATTTCGAAGGAATCGAAGTGTAGTTTAAAACGAAAGAAACGGAGATGAAAAACTCCAAGTATTTTGAGAGTTATGATGGAAATAGTTAGACTTGCGCTTTGGTTTAGCAATTTACTGACCTACTTCCGATTGATTGACCATAACTCTCTAAATTTAACTCTTAATTCATTGAAATTAGTTTCATTTCGAAGGAATCGAAGTGTAGTTTAAAACGAAAGAAACGGAGATGAAAAATTCCAAGTATTTTGAGAGTTATGATAGAATTTGTTAGAATCGCGCTTTGTTTAGCAATTTACTGACCTACCTCCGATTAATTGACCATAACTCTCTCAATTTAACTCTTAACTCATTGAAATTAGTTTCATTTCAAAGTAATCGAAGTGTAGTTTAAAACGAAAAAACGGAGATGAAAAACTCCAAGTATTTTGAGAGTTATGATGGAAATAGTTAGACTCACGCTTTGGTTTCGCAATTTACTGACCTACCTCCGATTGATTGACCATAACTCTCTAAATTTAAGTCGTAATTCATTTAAATTAGTTTCATTTCGAAGGAATCGAAGTGTAGTTTAAAACGAAAGAAACGGAGATGAAAAACTCCAAGTATTTTGAGAGTTATGATGGAAATAGATAGACTCGCGCTTTGATTTAGCAATTTACTGACCTCCCTCCGATTCATTGACCATAACTCACTAAATTTAACTCGTAATTCATTGTAATTAGTTTCATTTCTAAGGAATCGAAGTGTAGTTTAAAACGAAAGAAACGGAGATGAAAAACTACAAGTATTTTGAGAGTTATGATGGAAATAGTTAGACTCGCGCTTTGGTTTAGCAATTTACTGATCTACCTCCGATTGATTGACCATAACTCTCTCAATTTAACTCTTAACTCATTAAAATTAGTTTCATTTCGAAGGAATCGAAGTGTAGTTTAAAACGAAAGAAACGGAGATGAAAAACTCCAAGTATTTTGAGAGTTATGATGGAAATAGTTAGACTCGCGCTTTAGTTTAGCAATTTACTGACCTACCTCCGATTGATTAAACATAACTCTCTTAATTTAACTCGTAATTCATTTAAATTAGTTTCATTTCGAAGGAATCGAAGTGTAGTTTAAAACGAAAGAAACGGAGATTAAAAACTTCAGTGTATTTTGAGAGTTATGATGGAAATAGTTAGACTCGCGCTTTGGGTTACCAATTTACTGACCTCCCTCCAATTAATTGACCATAAATCACTAAATTTAACTCGTAATTCATTGAAATTAGTTTCATTTCGAAGGAATCGAAGTGTAGTTTAAAACGAAAGAAACGGAGATGAAAAACTCCAAGTATTTTGAGAGTTATGATGGAAATAGTTAAACTCGCGCTTTAGTTTAGCAATTTACTGACCTACCTCCGATTGATTGAACATAACTCTCTCAATTTAACTCGTAATTCATTTAAATTAGTTTCATTTCGAAGGAATCGAAGTGTAGTTTAAAACGAAAGAAACGGAGATGAAAAACTCCAAGTATTTTGAAAGTTATGATGTAAATAGTTAGACTCGCGCTTTGGTTTAGCAATTTACTGACCTCCCTCCGATTAATTGACCATAAATCACTAAATTTAACTCGTAATTCATTGAAATTAGTTTCATTTCGAAGGAATCGAAGTGTAGTTTAAAACGAAAGAAAACGGAATTGAAAAACTCCAAGTATTTTGAGAGTTATGATGGAAATAGTTAGACTCGCGCTTTGGTTTAGCAATTTACTGACGTACCTACGATTGATTGACCATAACTCTCTCAATTTAACTCTTAATTCATTGAAATTAGTTTCATTTCGAAGGAATCGAAGTGTAGTTTAATATGAAAGAAACGGAGATGAAAAACTCCAAGTATTTTGAGAGTTATGATGGAAATAGTTAGACTCGCGCTTTGGTTTAGCAATTTACTGACCTACGTCCGATTGATTGACCATAACTCACTCAATTTTACTTGTAATTGATTGAAATTAGTTTCATTTCGAAGGAATCGAAGTGTAGGTTAAAACGAAAGAAACGGAGATGAAAAACTCCAAGTATTTTGAGAGTTATGATGGAAATAGTTAGACTCGGGCTTTGGGTTAGCAATTTACTGACCTACCTCCGATTGATTGAACATAACTCACTCAATTTTACTCGTAATTCATTGAAATTAGTTTCATTTCGAAGGAATCGAAGTGTAGTTTAAAACGAAAGAAATGGAGATGAAAAACTCCAAGTATTTTGAGAGTTATGATGGAAATAGTTAGACTCGCGCTTTGGTTTAGCAATTTACTGACCTACCTCCGATTGATTAACCATAACTCTCTCAATTTAACTCTTAAGTTATTGAAATTAGTTTCATTTCGAAGGAATCGAAGTGTAGTTTAAAACGAAAGAAACGGAGATGAAAAACTCCAAGTATTTTGAGAGTTATGATGGAAATAGTTAGACTCGCGCGTTGGTTTAGCAATTTACTGACCTACCTCCGATTGATTGACCATAACTCCCTCAATTTAACTCGTAATTCATTTAAATTAGTTTGATTTCGAAGGAATCGAAGTGTAGTTTAAAACGAAAGAAACGGAGATGAAAAACTCCAAGTATTTTGAGAGTTATGATGGAAATAGTTAGACTCACGCTTTGGTTTAGCAATTTACTGACCTCCCTCCGATTGATTGACCATAACTCACTCAATTTAACTCGTAATTCATTGAAATTAGTTTCATTTCGAAGGAATCGAAGTGTAGTTTAAAACGAAAGAAACGGAGATGAAAAACTCCAAGTATTTTGAGAGTTATGATGGAAATAGTTAGACTCGCGCTTTGGTTTAGCAATTTACTGACCTACCTCCGATTGATTGATCATAACTCTCTCAATTTAACTCTTAATTCATTGAAATTAGTTTCATTTCGAAGGAATCGAAGTGTAGTTTAAAACGAAAGAAACGGAAATGAAAAACTCCAAGTATTTTGAGAGTTATTATGGAAATAGTTAGACTCGCGCTTTGGTTTAGCAATTTACTGACCTACCTCCGATTAATTGACCATAAATCACTCAATTTAACTCGTAATTAATTGAAATTAGTTTCATTTCGAAGGAATCGAAGTTTAGTTTAAAACGAAAGAAACGGAGATGAAAAACTCCAAGTATTTTGAGAGTTATGATGGAAATAGTTAGACTCGCGCTTTGGTTTAGCAATTTACTGTCCTACATCCGATTAATTGACCATAACTCTCTCAATTTAACTCTTAAGTCATTAAAATTAGTTTCATTTCGAAAGAATCGAAGTGTAGTTTAAAACGAAAGAAACGGAGATGAAAAACTCCAAGTATTTTGAGAGTTATGATGGAAATAGTTAGACTCACGCTTTGGTTTAGCAATTTACTGACCTACCTCCGATTGATTGACCATAACTCTCTCAATTTAAGTCGTAATTCATTTAAATTAGTTTCATTTCGAAGGAATCGAAGTGTAGTTTAAAACGAAAGAAACGGAGATGAAAAACTACAAGTATTTTGAGAGTTATGATGGAAATAGTTAGACTCGCGCTTTGATTTAGCAATTTACTGACCTCCCTCCGATTCATTGACCATAACTCACTCAATTTAACTCGTAATTCATTGTAATTAGTTTCATTTCTAAGGAATCGAAGTGTAGTTTAAAACGAAAGAAACGGAGATGAAAAACTAGAAGTATTTTGAGGGTTATGATGGAAATAGTTAGACTCGCGCTTTGGTTTAGCAATTTACTGATCTACCTCCGATTGATTGACCATAACTCTCTCAATTTAACTCTTAACTCATTGAAATTAGTTTCATTTCGAAGGAATCGAAGTGTAGTTTAAAACGAAAGAAACGGAGATCAAAAACTCCAAGTATTTTGAGAGTTATGATGGAAATAGTTAGACTCGCGCTTTGGTTTAGCAATTTACTGACCTACCTCCGATTGATTGACCATAACTCTCTCAATTTAACTCTTAACTCATTGAAATTAGTTTCATTTCGAAGGAATCGAAGTGTAGTTTAAAACGAAAGAAACGGAGATGAAAAACTCCAAGTATTTTGAGAGTTATGATGGAAATAGTTAGACTTGCGCTTTGGTTTAGCAATTTACTGACCTACCTCCGATTGATTGACCATAACTCTCTAAATTTAACTCTTAATTCATTGAAATTAGTTTCATTTCGAAGGAATCGAAGTGTAGTTTAAAACGAAAGAAACGGAGATGAAAAATTCCAAGTATTTTGAGAGTTATGATAGAATTTGTTAGAATCGCGCTTTGTTTAGCAATTTACTGACCTACCTCCGATTAATTGACCATAACTCTCTCAATTTAACTCTTAACTCATTGAAATTAGTTTCATTTCGAAGTAATCGAAGTGTAGTTTAAAACGAAAGAAACGGAGATGAAAAACTCCAAGTATTTTGAGAGTTATGATGGAAATAGTTAGACTCACGCTTTGGTTTCGCAATTTACTGACCTACCTCCGATTGATTGACCATAACTCTCTCAATTTAAGTCGTAATTCATTTAAATTAGTTTCATTTCGAAGGAATCGAAGTGTAGTTTAAAACGAAAGAAACGGAGATGAAAAACTCCAAATATTTTGAGAGTTATGATGGAAATAGATAGACTCGCGCTTTGATTTAGCAATTTACTGACCTCCCTCCGATTCATTGACCATAACTCACTAAATTTAACTCGTAATTCATTGTAATTAGTTTCATTTCTAAGGAATCGAAGTGTAGTTTAAAACGAAAGAAACGGAGATGAAAAACTACAAGTATTTTGAGAGTTATGATGGAAATAGTTAGACTCGCGCTTTGGTTTAGCAATTTACTGATCTACCTCCGATTGATTGACCATAACTCTCTCAATTTAACTCTTAACTCATTAAAATTAGTTTCATTTCGAAGGAATCGAAGTGTAGTTTAAAACGAAAGAAACGGAGATGAAAAACTCCAAGTATTTTGAGAGTTATGATGGAAATAGTTAGACTCGCGCTTTAGTTTAGCAATTTACTGACCTACCTCCGATTGATTAAACATAACTCTCTCAATTTAACTCGTAATTCATTTAAATTAGTTTCATTTCGAAGGAATCGAAGTGTAGTTTAAAACGAAAGAAACGGAGATTAAAAACTTCAAGTATTTTGAGAGTTATGATGGAAATAGTTAGACTCGCGCTTTGGGTTAGCAATTTACTGACCTCCCTCCAATTAATTGACCATAAATCACTAAATTTAACTCGTAATTCATTGAAATTAGTTTCATTTCGAAGGAATCGAAGTGTAGTTTAAAACGAAAGAAACGGAGATGAAAAACTCCAAGTATTTTGAGAGTTATGATGGAAATAGTTAAACTCGCGCTTTAGTTTAGCAATTTACTGACCTACCTTCGATTGATTGAACATAACTCTCTCAATTTAACTCGTAATTCATTTAAATTAGTTTCATTTCGAAGGAATCGAAGTGTAGTTTAAAACGAAAGAAACGGAGATGAAAAACTCCAAGTATTTTGAAAGTTATGATGTAAATAGTTAGACTCGCGCTTTGGTTTAGCAATTTACTGACCTCCCTCCGATTAATTGACCATAAATCACTAAATTTAACTCGTAATTCATTGAAATTAGTTTCATTTCGAAGGAATCGAAGTGTAGTTTAAAACGAAAGAAAACGGAATTGAAAAACTCCAAGTATTTTGAGAGTTATGATGGAAATAGTTAGACTCGCGCTTTGGTTTAGCAATTTACTGACGTACCTACGATTGATTGACCATAACTCTCTCAATTTAACTCTTAATTCATTGAAATTAGTTTCATTTCGAAGGAATCGAAGTGTAGTTTAATATGAAAGAAACGGAGATGAAAAACTCCAAGTATTTTGAGAGTTATGATGGAAATAGTTAGACTCGCGCTTTGGTTTAGCAATTTACTGACCTACGTCCGATTGATTGACCATAACTCACTCAATTTTACTTGTAATTGATTGAAATTAGTTTCATTTCGAAGGAATCGAAGTGTAGGTTAAAACGAAAGAAACGGAGATGAAAAACTCCAAGTATTTTGAGAGTTATGATGGAAATAGTTAGACTCGGGCTTTGGGTTAGCAATTTACTGACCTACCTCCGATTGATTGAACATAACTCACTCAATTTTACTCGTAATTCATTGAAATTAGTTTCATTTCGAAGGAATCGAAGTGTAGTTTAAAACGAAAGAAATGGAGATGAAAAACTCCAAGTATTTTGAGAGTTATGATGGAAATAGTTAGACTCGTGCTTTGGTTTAGCAATTTACTGACCTACCTCCGATTGATTAACCATAACTCTCTCAATTTAACTCTTAAGTTATTGAAATTAGTTTCATTTCGAAGGAATCGAAGTGTAGTTTAAAACGAAAGAAACGGAGATGAAAAACTCCAAGTATTTTGAGAGTTATGATGGAAATAATTAGACTCGCGCGTTGGTTTAGCAATTTACTGACCTACCTCCGATTGATTGACCATAACTCCCTCAATTTAACTCGTAATTCATTTAAATTAGTTTGATTTCGAAGGAATCGAAGTGTAGTTTAAAACGAAAGAAACGGAGATGAAAAACTCCAAGTATTTTGAGAGTTATGATGGAAATAGTTAGACTCACGCTTTGGTTTAGCAATTTACTGACCTCCCTCCGATTGATTGACCATAACTCACTCAATTTAACTCGTAATTCATTGAAATTAGTTTCATTTCGAAGGAATCGAAGTGTAGTTTAAAACGAAAGAAACGGAGATGAAAAACTCCAAGTATTTTGAGAGTTATGATGGAAATAGTTAGACTCGCGCTTTGGTTTAGCAATTTACTGACCTACCTCCGCTTGATTGACCATAACTCTCTCAATTTAACTCTTAACTCTTTGAAATTAGTTTCATTTCGAAGGAATCGAAGTGTAGTTTAAAACAAAAGAAACGGAGATGAAAAACTCCAAGTATTTTGAGAGTTATGATGGAAATAGTTAGACTCGCGCTTTGGTTTAGCAATTTACTGACCTACCTCCGATTGATTGACCATAACTCTCTCAATTTAACTCGTAATTCATTTAAATTAGTTTCATTTCGAAGGAATCAAAGTGTAGTTTAAAACGAAAGAAACGGAGATGAAAAACTCCAAGTATTTTGAGAGTTATGATGGAAATAGTTAGACTCGCGCTTTAGTTTAGCAATTTACTGACCTCCCTCCGATTGATTGACCATAACTCTCTCAATTTAACTCTTAATTCATTGAAATTAGTTTCATTTCGAAGGAATCGAAGTGTAGTTTAAAACGAAAGAAACGGAGATGAAAAACTACAAGTATTTTGAGAGTTATGATGGAAATAGTTAGACTCGCGCTTTGGTTTAGCAATTTATTGACCTACCTCCGATTAATTGACCATAACTTTCTCAATTTAACTCTTAACTCATTGAAATTAGTTTCATTTCGAAGGAATCGAAGAGTAGTTTAAAACGAAAGAAACGGATATGAAAAACTTCAAGTATTTTGAGAGTTATGATGGAAATAGTTAAACTCGCGCTTTGGTTTAACAATTTACTGACCTCCCTCCGATTGATTGACCATAAATCACTCAATTTAACTCGTAATTCATTGAAATTAGTTTAATTTCGAAGAAATCGAAGTGTAGTTTAAAACGAAAGAAACGGAGATGAAAAACTCCAAGTATTTTGAGAGTTATGATGGAAATAGTTAGACTCGCGCTTTGGTTTAGCAATTTACTGACCTACCTCCGATTGATTGATCATAACTCTCTCAATTTAACTCTTAATTCATTGAAATTAGTTTCATTTCGAAGGAATCGAAGTGTAGTTTAAAACGAAAGAAACGGAAATGAAAAACTCCAAGTATTTTGAGAGTTATTATGGAAATAGTTAGACTCGCGCTTTGGTTTAGCAATTTACTGACCTACCTCCGATTAATTGACCATAAATCACTCAATTTAACTCGTAATTAATTGAAATTAGTTTCATTTCGAAGGAATCGAAGTTTATTTTAAAACGAAAGAAACGGAGATGAAAAACTCCAAGTATTTTGAGAGTTAGGATGGAAATAGTTAGACTCGCGCTTTGGTTTAGCAATTTACTGTCCTACATCCGATTAATTGACCATAACTCTCTCAATTTAACTCTTAAGTCATTGAAATTAGTTTCATTTCGAAGAAATCGAAGTGTAGTTTAAAACGAAAGAAACGGAGATGAAAAACTCCAAGTATTTTGAGAGTTATGATGGAAATAGTTAGACTCGCGCTTTGGTTTAGCAATTTACTGACCTACCTCCGATTGATTGATCATAACTCTCTAAATTTAACTCTTAATTCATTGAAATTAGTTTCATTTCGAAGGAATCGAAGTGTAGTTTAAAACGAAAGAAACGGAAATGAAAAACTCCAAGTATTTTGAGAGTTATTATGGAAATAGTTAGACTCGCGCTTTGGTTTAGCAATTTACTGACCTACCTCCGATTAATTGACCATAAATCACTCAATTTAACTCGTAATTAATTGAAATTAGTTTCATTTCGAAGGAATCGAAGTTTAGTTTAAAACGAAAGAAACGGAGATGAAAAACTCCAAGTATTTTGAGAGTTATGATGGAAATAGTTAGACTCACGCTTTGGTTTAGCAATTTACTGTCCTACATCCGATTAATTGACCATAACTCTCTCAATTTAACTCTTAAGTCATTAAAATTAGTTTCATTTCGAAGGAATCGAAGTGTAGTTTAAAACGAAAGAAACGGAGATGAAAAACTCCAAGTATTTTGAGAGTTAAGATGGAAATAGTTAGACTCACGCTTTGGTTTAGCAATTTACTGACCTACCTCCGATTGATTGACCATAACTCTCTCAATTTAAGTCGTAATTCATTTAAATTAGTTTCATTTCGAAGGAATCGAAGTGTAGTTTAAAACGAAAGAAACGGAGATGAAAAACTCCAAGTATTTTGAGAGTTATGATGGAAATAGTTAGACTCGCGCTTTACTTTAGCAATTTACTGACCTCCCTCCGATTCATTGACCATAACTCACTAAATTTAACTCGTAATTCATTGTAATTAGTTTCATTTCTAAGGAATCGAAGTGTAGTTTAAAACGAAAGAAACGGAGATGAAAAACTACAAGTATTTTGAGAGTTATGATGAAAATAGTTAGACTCGCGCTTTGGTTTAGCAATTTACTGATCTACCTCCGATTGATTGACCATAACTCTCTCAATTTAACTCTTAACTCATTGAAATTAGTTTCATTTCGAAGGAATCCTAGTGTAGTTTAAAACGAAAGAAACGGAGATCAAAAACTCCAAGTATTTTGAGAGTTATGATGGAAATAGTTAGACTCGCGCTTTGGTTTAGCAATTTACTGACCTACCTCCGATTGATTGACCATAACTCTCTCAATTTAACTCTTAACTCATTGAAATTAGTTTCATTTCGAAGGAATCGAAGTGTAGTTTAAAACGAAAGAAACGGAGATGAAAAACTCCAAGTATTTTGAGAGTTATGATGGAAATAGTTAGACTTGCGCTTTGGTTTAGCAATTTACTGACCTACCTCCGATTGATTGACCATAACTCTCTAAATTTAACTCTTAATTCATTGTAATTAGTTTCATTTCGAAGGAATCGAAGTGTAGTTTAAAACGAAAGAAACGGAGATGAAAAATTCTAAGTATTTTGAGAGTTATGATAGAAATAGTTAGAATCGCGCTTTGTTTAGCAATTTACTGACCTACCTCCGATTGATTGACCATAAATCTCTCAATTTAAGTCGTAATTCATTTAAATTAGTTTAATTTCGAAGGAATCGAAGTGTAGTTTAAAACGAAAGAAACGGAGATGAAAAACTCCAAGTATTTTGAGAGTTATGATGGAAATAGTTAGACTCGCGCTTTACTTTAGCAATTTACTGACCTCCCTCCGATTCATTGACCATAACTCACTAAATTTAACTCGTAATTCATTGTAATTAGTTTCATTTCTAAGGAATCGAAGTGTAGTTTAAAACGAAAGAAACGGAGATGAAAAAATACAAGTATTTTGAGAGTTATGATGAAAATAGTTAGACTCGCGCTTTGGTTTAGCAATTTACTGATCTACCTCCGATTGATTGACCATAACTCTCTCAATTTAACTCTTAACTCATTGAAATTAGTTTCATTTCGAAGGAATCCTAGTGTAGTTTAAAACGAAAGAAACGGAGATCAAAAACTCCAAGTATTTTGAGAGTTATGATGGAAATAGTTAGACTCGCGCTTTGGTTTAGCAATTTACTGACCTACCTCCGATTGATTGACCATAACTCTCTCAATTTAACTCTTAACTCATTGAAATTAGTTTCATTTCGAAGGAATCGAAGTGTAGTTTAAAACGAAAGAAACGGAGATGAAAAACTCCAAGTATTTTGAGAGTTATGATGGAAATAGTTAGACTTGCGCTTTGGTTTAGCAATTTACTGACCTACCTCCGATTGATTGACCATAACTCTCTAAATTTAACTCTTAATTCATTGAAATTAGTTTCATTTCGAAGGAATCGAAGTGTAGTTTAAAACGAAAGAAACGGAGATGAAAAATTCCAAGTATTTTGAGAGTTATGATAGAAATAGTTAGAATCGCGCTTTGTTTAGCAATTTACTGACCTACCTCCGATTAATTGACCATAACTCTCTAAATTTAACTCTTAACTCATTGAAATTAGTTTCATTTCGAAGGAATCGAAGTGTAGTTTAAAACGAAAGAAACGGAGATGAAAAACTCCAAGTATTTTGAGAGTTATGATGGAAATAGTTAGACTCACGCTTTGGTTTAGCAATTTACTGACCTACCTCCGATTGATTGACAATAACTCTCTCAATTTAAGTCGTAATTCATTTAAATTAGTTTCATTTCGAAGGAATCGAAGTGTAGTTTAAAACGAAAGAAACGGAGATGAAAAACTCCAAGTATTTTGAGAGTTATGATGGAAATAGTTAGACTCGCGCTTTGATTTAGCAATTTACTGACCTCCCTCCGATTCATTGACCATAACTCACTAAATTTAACTCGTAATTCATTGTAATTAGTTTCATTTCTAAGGAATCGAAGTGTAGTTTAAAACGAAAGAAACGGAGATGAAAAACTACAAGTATTTTGAGAGTTATGATGGAAATAGTTAGACTCGCGCTTTGGTTTAGCAATTTACTGACCTCCCTCCGATTGATTGACCATAACTCACTCAATTTAACTCGTAATTCATTGAAATTAGTTTCATTTCGAAGGAATCGAAGTGTAGTTTAAAACGAAAGAAACGGAGATGAAAAACTCCAAGTATTTTGAGAGTTATGATGGAAATAGTTAGACTCGCGCTTTGGTTTAGCAATTTACTGACCTACCTCCGCTTGATTGACCATAACTCTCTCAATTTAACTCTTAACTCTTTGAAATTAGTTTCATTTCGAAGGAATCGAAGTGTAGTTTAAAACAAAAGAAACGGAGATGAAAAACTCCAAGTATTTTGAGAGTTATGATGGAAATAGTTAGACTCGCGCTTTGGTTTAGCAATTTACTGACCTACCTCCGATTGATTGACCATAACTCTCTCAATTTAACTCGTAATTCATTTAAATTAGTTTCATTTCGAAGGAATCGAAGTGTAGTTTAAAACGAAAGAAACGGAGATGAAAAACTCCAAGTATTTTGAGAGTTATGATGGAAATAGTTAGACTCGCGCTTTAGTTTAGCAATTTACTGACCTCCCTCCGATTGATTGACCATAACTCACTCAATTTAACTCGTAATTCATTGAAATTAGTTTCATTTCGAAGGAATCGAAGTGTAGTTTAAAACGAAAGAAACGGAGATGAAAAACTCCAAGTATTTTGAGAGTTATGATGGAAATAGTTAGACTCGCGCTTTGGTTTAGCAATTTACTGACTTACCTCCGATTGATTGACCATAACTCTCTCAATTTAACTCTTAATTCATTGAAATTAGTTTCATTTCGAAGGAATCGAAGTGTAGTTTAAAACGAAAGAAACGGAGATGAAAAACTACAAGTATTTTGGGAGTTATGATGGAAATAGTTAGACTCGCGCTTTGGTTTAGCAATTTATTGACCTACCTCCGATTGATTGACCATAACTTTCTCAATTTAACTCTTAACTCATTGAAATTAGTTTCATTTCGAAGGAATCGAAGTGTAGTTTAAAACGAAAGAAACGGAGATGAAAAACTCAAAGTATTTTGAGAGTTATGATGGAAATAGTTAGACTCGCGCTTTGGTTTAACAATTTACTAACCTCCCTCCGATTGATTGACCATAAATCACTCAATTTAACTCGTAATTCATTGAAATTAGTTTCATTTCGAAGAAATCGAAGTGTAGTTTAAAACGAAAGAAGCGGAGATGAAAAACTCCAAGTATTTTGAGAGTTATGATGGAAATAGTTAGACTCGCGCTTTGGTTTAGCAATTTACTGACCTACCTCCGATTGATTGATCATAACTCTCCCAATTTAACTCTTAATTCATTGAAATTAGTTTCATTTCGAAGGAATCGAAGTGTAGTTTAAAACGAAAGAAACGGAGATGAAAAACTCCAAGTATTTTGAGAGTTATGATGGAAATAGTTAGACTCACGCTTTGGTTTAGCAATTTACTGACCTACCTCCGATTGATTGACAATAACTCTCTCAATTTAAGTCGTAATTCATTTAAATTAGTTTCATTTCGAAGGAATCGAAGTGTAGTTTAAAACGAAAGAAACGGAGATGAAAAACTCCAAGTATTTTGAGAGTTATGATGGAAATAGTTAGACTCGCGCTTTGATTTAGCAATTTACTGACCTCCCTCCGATTCATTGACCATAACTCACTAAATTTAACTCGTAATTCATTGTAATTAGTTTCATTTCTAAGGAATCGAAGTGTAGTTTAAAACGAAAGAAACGGAGATGAAAAACTACAAGTATTTTGAGAGTTATGATGGAAATAGTTAGACTCGCGCTTTGGTTTAGCAATTTACTGACCTCCCTCCGATTGATTGACCATAACTCACTCAATTTAACTCGTAATTCATTGAAATTAGTTTCATTTCGAAGGAATCGAAGTGTAGTTTAAAACGAAAGAAACGGAGATGAAAAACTCCAAGTATTTTGAGAGTTATGATGGAAATAGTTAGACTCGCGCTTTGGTTTAGCAATTTACTGACCTACCTCCGCTTGATTGACCATAACTCTCTCAATTTAACTCTTAACTCTTTGAAATTAGTTTCATTTCGAAGGAATCGAAGTGTAGTTTAAAACAAAAGAAACGGAGATGAAAAACTCCAAGTATTTTGAGAGTTATGATGGAAATAGTTAGACTCGCGCTTTGGTTTAGCAATTTACTGACCTACCTCCGATTGATTGACCATAACTCTCTCAATTTAACTCGTAATTCATTTAAATTAGTTTCATTTCGAAGGAATCGAAGTGTAGTTTAAAACGAAAGAAACGGAGATGAAAAACTCCAAGTATTTTGAGAGTTATGATGGAAATAGTTAGACTCGCGCTTTAGTTTAGCAATTTACTGACCTCCCTCCGATTGATTGACCATAACTCACTCAATTTAACTCGTAATTCATTGAAATTAGTTTCATTTCGAAGGAATCGAAGTGTAGTTTAAAACAAAAGAAACGGAGATGAAAAACTCCAAGTATTTTGAGAGTTATGATGGAAATAGTTAGACTCGCGCTTTGGTTTAGCAATTTACTGACTTACCTCCGATTGATTGACCATAACTCTCTCAATTTAACTCTTAATTCATTGAAATTAGTTTCATTTCGAAGGAATCGAAGTGTAGTTTAAAACGAAAGAAACGGAGATGAAAAACTACAAGTATTTTGGGAGTTATGATGGAAATAGTTAGACTCGCGCTTTGGTTTAGCAATTTATTGACCTACCTCCGATTGATTGACCATAACTTTCTCAATTTAACTCTTAACTCATTGAAATTAGTTTCATTTCGAAGGAATCGAAGTGTAGTTTAAAACGAAAGAAACGGAGATGAAAAACTCAAAGTATTTTGAGAGTTATGATGGAAATAGTTAGACTCGCGCTTTGGTTTAACAATTTACTAACCTCCCTCCGATTGATTGACCATAAATCACTCAATTTAACTCGTAATTCATTGAAATTAGTTTCATTTCGAAGAAATCGAAGTGTAGTTTAAAACGAAAGAAGCGGAGATGAAAAACTCCAAGTATTTTGAGAGTTATGATGGAAATAGTTAGACTCGCGCTTTGGTTTAGCAATTTACTGACCTACCTCCGATTGATTGATCATAACTCTCTCAATTTAACTCTTAATTCATTGAAATTAGTTTCATTTCGAAGGAATCGAAGTGTAGTTTAAAACGAAAGAAACGGAAATGAAAAACTCCAAGTATTTTGAGAGTTATTATGGAAATAGTTAGACTCGCGCTTTGGTTTAGCAATTTACTGACCTACCTCCGATTAATTGACCATAAATCACTCAATTTAACTCGTAATTAATTGAAATTAGTTTCATTTCGAAGGAATCGAAGTTTAGTTTAAAACGAAAGAAACGGAGATGAAAAACTCCAAGTATTTTGAGAGTTATGATGGAAATAGTTAGACTCGCGCTTTGGTTTAGCAATTTACTGTCCTACATCCGATTAATTGACCATAACTCTCTCAATTTAACTCTTAAGTCATTAAAATTAGTTTCATTTCGAAGGAATCGAAGTGTAGTTTAAAACGAAAGAAACGGAGATGAAAAACTCCAAGTATTTTGAGAGTTATGATGGAAATAGTTAGACTCACGCTTTGGTTTAGCAATTTACTGACCTACCTCCGATTGATTGACTATAACTCTCTCAATTTAAGTTGTAATTCATTTAAATTAGTTTCATTTCGAAGGAATCGAAGTGTAGTTTAAAACGAAAGAAACGGAGATGAAAAACTCCAAGTATTTTGAGAGTTATGATGGAAATAGTTAGACTCGCGCTTTAATTTAGCAATTTACTGACCTCCCTCCAATTCATTGACCATAACTCACTAAATTTAACTCGTAATTCATTGTAATTAGTTTCATTTCTAAGGAATCGAAGTGTAGTTTAAAACGAAAGAAACGGAGATGAAAAACTACAAGTATTTTGAGAGTTATGATGAAAATAGTTAGACTCGCGCTTTGGTTTAGCAATTTACTGATCTACCTCCGATTGATTGACCATAACTCTCTCAATTTAACTCTTAACTCATTGAAATTAGTTTCATTTCGAAGGAATCCAAGTGTAGTTTAAAACGAAAGAAACGGAGATCAAAAACTCCAAGTATTTTGAGAGTTATGATGGAAATAGTTAGACTCGCGCTTTGGTTTAGCAATTTACTGACCTACCTCCGATTGATTGACCATAACTCTCTCAATTTAACTCTTAACTCATTGAAATTAGTTTCATTTCGAACGAATCGAAGTGTAGTTTAAAACGAAAGAAACGGAGATGAAAAACTCCAAGTATTTTGAGAGTTATGAAGGAAATAGTTAGACTTGCGCTTTGGTTTAGCAATTTACTGACCTACCTCCGATTGATTGACCATAACTCTCTAAATTTAACTCTTAATTCATTGAAATTAGTTTCATTTCGAAGGAATCGAAGTGTAGTTTAAAACGAAAGAAACGGAGATGAAAAATTCCAAGTATTTTGAGAGTTATGATAGAAATAGTTAGAATCGCGCTTTGTTTAGCAATTTACTGACCTACCTCCGATTAATTGACCATAACTCTCTAAATTTAACTCTTAACTCATTGAAATTAGTTTCATTTCGAAGGAATCGAAGTGTAGTTTAAAACGAAAGAAACGGAGAAGAAAAACTCCAAGTATTTTGAGAGTTATGATGGAAATAGTTAGACTCCCGCTTTGGTTTAGCAATTTACTGACCTACCTCCGATTGATTGACCATAACTCTCTCAATTTAAGTCGTAATTCATTTAAATTAGTTTCATTTCGAAGGAATCGAAGTGTAGTTTAAAACGAAAGAAACGGAGATGAAAAACTCCAAGTATTTTGAGAGTTATGATGGAAATAGTTAGACTCGCGCTTTGATTTAGCAATTTACTGACCTCCCTCCGATTCATTGACCATAACTCACTAAATTTAACTCGTAATTCATTGTAATTAGTTTCATTTCTAAGGAATCGAAGTGTAGTTTAAAACGAAAGAAACGGAGATGAAAAACTACAAGTATTTTGAGAGTTATGATGGAAATAGTTAGACTCGCGCTTTGGTTTAGCAATTTACTGATCTACCTCCGATTGATTGACCATAACTCTCTAAATTTAACTCTTAACTCATTGAAATTAGTTTCATTTCGAAGGAATCCAAGTGTAGTTTAAAACGAAAGAAACGGAGATCAAAAACTCCAAGTATTTTGAGAGTTATGATGGAAATAGTTAGACTCGCGCTTTGGTTTAGCAATTTACTGACCTACCTCCGATTGATTGACCATAACTCTCTCAATTTAACTCTTAACTCATTGAAATTAGTTTCATTTCGAAGGAATCGAAGTGTAGTTTAAAACGAAAGAAACGGAGATGAAAAACTCCAAGTATTTTGAGAGTTATGATGGAAATAGTTAGACTTGCGCTTTGGTTTAGCAATTTACTGACCTACCTCCGATTGATTGACCATAACTCTCTAAATTTAACTCTTAATTCATTGAAATTAGTTTCATTTCGAAGGAATCGAAGTGTAGTTTAAAACGAAAGAAACGGAGATGAAAAATTCCAAGTATTTTGAGAGTTATGATAGAAATAGTTAGAATCGCGCTTTGTTTAGCAATTTACTGACCTACCTCCGATTGATTGACCATAACTCTCTCAATTTAAGTCGTAATTCATTTAAATTAGTTTCATTTCGAAGGAATCGAAGTGTAGTTTAAAACGAAAGAAACGGAGATGAAAAACTCCAAGTATTTTGAGAGTTATGATGGAAATAGTTAGACTCGCGCTTTACTTTAGCAATTTACTGACCTCCCTCCGATTCATTGACCATAACTCACTAAATTTAACTCGTAATTCATTGTAATTAGTTTCATTTCTAAGGAATCGAAGTGTAGTTTAAAACGAAAGAAACGGAGATGAAAAACTACAAGTATTTTGAGAGTTATGATGGAAATAGTTAGACTCGCGCTTTGGTTTAGCAATTTACTGATCTACCTCCGATTGATTGACCATAACTCTCTCAATTTAACTCTTAACTCATTGAAATTAGTTTCATTTCGAAGGAATCCAAGTGTAGTTTAAAACGAAAGAAACGGAGATCAAAAACTCCAAGTATTTTGAGAGTTATGATGGAAATAGTTAGACTCGCGCTTTGGTTTAGCAATTTACTGACCTACCTCCGATTGATTGACCATAACTCTCTCAATTTAACTCTTAACTCATTGAAATTAGTTTCATTTCGAAGGAATCGAAGTGTAGTTTAAAACGAAAGAAACGGAGATGAAAAACTCCAAGTATTTTGAGAGTTATGATGGAAATAGTTAGACTTGCGCTTTGGTTTAGCAATTTACTGACCTACCTCCGATTGATTGACCATAACTCTCTAAATTTAACTCTTAATTCATTGAAATTAGTTTCATTTCGAAGGAATCGAAGTGTAGTTTAAAACGAAAGAAACGGAGATGAAAAATTCCAAGTATTTTGAGAGTTATGATAGAAATAGTTAGAATCGCGCTTTGTTTAGCAATTTACTGACCTACCTCCGATTGATTGACCATAACTCTCTCAATTTAAGTCGTAATTCATTTAAATTAGTTTCATTTCGAAGGAATCGAAGTGTAGTTTAAAACGAAAGAAACGGAGATGAAAAACTCCAAGTATTTTGAGAGTTATGATGGAAATAGTTAGACTCGCGCTTTACTTTAGCAATTTACTGACCTCCCTCCGATTCATTGACCATAACTCACTAAATTTAACTCGTAATTCATTGTAATTAGTTTCATTTCTAAGGAATCGAAGTGTAGTTTAAAACGAAAGAAACGGAGATGAAAAAATACAAGTATTTTGAGAGTTATGATGAAAATAGTTAGACTCGCGCTTTGGTTTAGCAATTTACTGATCTACCTCCGATTGATTGACCATAACTCTCTCAATTTAACTCTTAACTCATTGAAATTAGTTTCATTTCGAAGGAATCCTAGTGTAGTTTAAAACGAAAGAAACGGAGATAAAAAACTCCAAGTATTTTGAGAGTTATGATGGAAATAGTTAGACTCGCGCTTTGGTTTAGCAATTTACTGACCTACCTCCGATTGATTGACCATAACTCTCTCAATTTAACTCTTAACTCATTGAAATTAGTTTCATTTCGAAGGAATCGAAGTGTAGTTTAAAACGAAAGAAACGGAGATGAAAAACTCCAAGTATTTTGAGAGTTATGATGGAAATAGTTAGACTTGCGCTTTGGTTTAGCAATTTACTGACCTACCTCCGATTGATTGACCATAACTCTCTAAATTTAACTCTTAATTCATTGAAATTAGTTTCATTTCGAAGGAATCGAAGTGTAGTTTAAAACGAAAGAAACGGAGATGAAAAATTCCAAGAATTTTGAGAGTTATGATAGAAATAGTTAGAATCGCGCTTTGTTTAGCAATTTACTGACCTACCTCCGATTAATTGACCATAACTCTCTAAATTTAACTCTTAACTCATTGAAATTAGTTTCATTTCGAAGGAATCGAAGTGTAGTTTAAAACGAAAGAAACGGAGATGAAAAACTCCAAGTATTTTGAGAGTTATGATGGAAATAGTTAGACTCACGCTTTGGTTTAGCAATTTACTGACCTACCTCCGATTGATTGACCATAACTCTCTCAATTTAAGTCGTAATTCATTTAAATTAGTTTCATTTCGAAGGAATCGAAGTGTAGTTTAAAACGAAAGAAACGGAGATGAAAAACTCCAAGTATTTTGAGAGTTATGATGGAAATAGTTAGACTCGCGCTTTGATTTAGCAATTTACTGACCTCCCTCCGATTCATTGACCATAACTCACTAAATTTAACTCGTAATTCATTGTAATTAGTTTCATTTCTAAGGAATCGAAGTGTAGTTTAAAACGAAAGAAACGGAGATGAAAAACTACAAGTATTTTGAGAGTTATGATGGAAATAGTTAGACTCGCGCTTTGGTTTAGCAATTTACTGACCTCCCTCCGATTGATTGACCATAACTCACTCAATTTAACTCGTAATTCATTGAAATTAGTTTCATTTCGAAGGAATCGAAGTGTAGTTTAAAACGAAAGAAACGGAGATGAAAAACTCCAAGTATTTTGAGAGTTATGATGGAAATAGTTAGACTCGCGCTTTGGTTTAGCAATTTACTGACCTACCTCCGCTTGATTGACCATAACTCTCTTAATTTAACTCTTAACTCTTTGAAATTAGTTTCATTTCGAAGGAATCGAAGTGTAGTTTAAAACAAAAGAAACGGAGATGAAAAACTCCAAGTATTTTGAGAGTTATGATGGAAATAGTTAGACTCGCGCTTTGGTTTAGCAATTTACTGACCTACCTCCGATTGATTGACCATAACTCTCTCAATTTAACTCGTAATTCATTTAAATTAGTTTCATTTCGAAGGAATCGAAGTGTAGTTTAAAACGAAAGAAACGGAGATGAAAAACTCCAAGTATTTTGAGAGTTATGATGGAAATAGTTAGACTCGCGCTTTAGTTTAGCAATTTACTGACCTCCCTCCGATTGATTGACCATAACTCACTCAATTTAACTCGTAATTCATTGAAATTAGTTTCATTTCGAAGGAATCGAAGTGTAGTTTAAAACGAAAGAAAGGAGATGAAAAACTCCAAGTATTTTGAGAGTTATGATGGAAATAGTTAGACTCGCGCTTTGGTTTAGCAATTTACTGACTTACCTCCGATTGATTGACCATAACTCTCTCAATTTAACTCTTAATTCATTGAAATTAGTTTCATTTCGAAGGAATCGAAGTGTAGTTTAAAACGAAAGAAACGGAGATGAAAAACTACAAGTATTTTGAGAGTTATGATGAAAATAGTTAGACTCGCGCTTTGGTTTAGCAATTTATTGACCTACCTCCGATTGATTGACCATAACTTTCTCAATTTAACTCTTAACTCATTGAAATTAGTTTCATTTCGAAGGAATCGAAGTGTAGTTTAAAACGAAAGAAACGGAGATGAAAAACTCAAAGTATTTTGAGAGTTATGATGGAAATAGTTAGACTCGCGCTTTGGTTTAACAATTTACTAACCTCCCTCCGATTGATTGACCATAAATCACTCAATTTAACTCGTAATTCATTGAAATTAGTTTCATTTCGAAGAAATCGAAGTGTAGTTTAAAACGAAAGAAGCGGAGATGAAAAACTCCAAGTATTTTGAGAGTTATGATGGAAATAGTTAGACTCGCGCTTTGGTTTAGCAATTTACTGACCTACCTCCGATTGATTGATCATAACTCTCTCAATTTAACTCTTAATTCATTGAAATTAGTTTCATTTCGAAGGAATCGAAGTGTAGTTTAAAACGAAAGAAACGGAAATGAAAAACTCCAAGTATTTTGAGAGTTATTATGGAAATAGTTAGACTCGCGCTTTGGTTTAGCAATTTACTGACCTACCTCCGATTAATTGACCATAAATCACTCAATTTAACTCGTAATTAATTGAAATTAGTTTCATTTCGAAGGAATCGAAGTTTAGTTTAAAACGAAAGAAACGGAGATGAAAAACTCCAAGTATTTTGAGAGTTATGATGGAAATAGTTAGACTCGCGCTTTGGTTTAGCAATTTACTGTCCTACATCCGATTAATTGACCATAACTCTCTCAATTTAACTCTTAAGTCATTAAAATTAGTTTCATTTCGAAGGAATCGAAGTGTAGTTTAAAACGAAAGAAACGGAGATGAAAAACTCCAAGTATTTTGAGAGTTATGATGGAAATAGTTAGACTCACGCTTTGGTTTAGCAATTTACTGACCTACCTCCGATTGATTGACCATAACTCTCTCAATTTAAGTCGTAATTCATTTAAATTAGTTTCATTTCGAAGGAATCGAAGTGTAGTTTAAAACGAAAGAAACGGAGATGAAAAACTCCAAGTATTTTGAGAGTTATGATGGAAATAGTTAGACTCGCGCTTTGATTTACCAATTTACTGACCTCCCTCCAATTCATTGACCATAACTCACTAAATTTAACTCGTAATTCATTGTAATTAGTTTCATTTCTAAGGAATCGAAGTGTAGTTTAAAACGAAAGAAACGGAGATGAAAAACTACAAGTATTTTGAGAGTTATGATGAAAATAGTTAGACTCGCGCTTTGGTTTAGCAATTTACTGATCTACCTCCGATTGATTGACCATAACTCTCTCAATTTAACTCTTAACTCATTGAAATTAGTTTCATTTCGAAGGAATCCAAGTGTAGTTTAAAATGAAAGAAACGGAGATCAAAAACTCCAAGTATTTTGAGAGTTATGATGGAAATAGTTAGACTCGCGCTTTGGTTTAGCAATTTACTGATCTACCTCCGATTGATTGACCATAACTCTCTCAATTTAACTCTTAATTCATTGAAATTAGTTTCATTTCGAATGAATCGAAGTGTAGTTTAAAACGAAAGAAACGGAGATGAAAAACTCCAAGTATTTTGAGAGTTATGTTGGAAATAGTTAGACTTGCGCTTTGGTTTAGCAATTTACTGACTTACCTCCGATTGATTGACCATAACTTTCTCAATTTAACTCTTAACTCATTGAAATTAGTTTCATTTCGAAGGAATCGAAGTGTAGTTTAAAACGAAAGAAACGGAGATGAAAAACTCCAAGTATTTTGAGAGTTATGATGGAAATAGTTAGACTCGCGCTTTGGTTTAACAATTTACTAACCTCCCTCCGATTGATTGACCATAAATCACTCAATTTAACTCGTAATTCATTGAAATTAGTTTCATTTCGAAGAAATCGAAGTGTAGTTTAAAACGAAAGAAGCGGAGATGAAAAACTCCAAGTATTTTGAGAGTTATGATGGAAATAGTTAGACTCGCGCTTTGGTTTAGCAATTTACTGACCTACCTCCGATTGATTGATCATAACTCTCTCAATTTAACTCTTAATTCATTGAAATTAGTTTTATTTCGAAGGAATCGAAGTGTAGTTTAAAACGAAAGAAACGGAAATGAAAAACTCCAAGTATTTTGAGAGTTATTATGGAAATAGTTAGACTCGCGCTTTGGTTTAGCAATTTACTGACCTACCTCCGATTAATTGACCATAAATCTCTCAATTTAACTCGTAATTAATTGAAATTAGTTTCATTTCGAAGGAATCGAAGTTTAGTTTAAAACGAAAGAAACGGAGATGAAAAACTCCAAGTATTTTGAGAGTTATGATGGAAATAGTTAGACTCGCGCTTTGGTTTAGCAATTTACTGTCCTACATCCGATTAATTGACCATAACTCTCTCAATTTAACTCTTAAGTCATTAAAATTAGTTTCATTTCGAAGGAATCGAAGTGTAGTTTAAAACGAAAGAAACGGAGATGAAAAACTCCAAGTATTTTGAGAGTTATGATGGAAATAGTTAGACTCACGCTTTGGTTTAGCAATTTACTGACCTACCTCCGATTGATTGACAATAACTCTCTCAATTTAAGTCGTAATTCATTTAAATTAGTTTCATTTCGAAGGAATCGAAGTGTAGTTTAAAACGAAAGAAACGGAGATGAAAAACTCCAAGTATTTTGAGAGTTATGATGGAAATAGTTAGACTCGCGCTTTGATTTAGCAATTTACTGACCTCCCTCCAATTCATTGACCATAACTCACTAAATTTAACTCGTAATTCATTGTAATTAGTTTCATTTCTAAGGAATCGAAGTGTAGTTTAAAACGAAAGAAACGGAGATGAAAAACTACAAGTATTTTGAGAGTTATGATGAAAATAGTTAGACTCGCGCTTTGGTTTAGCAATTTACTGATCTACCTCCGATTGATTGACCATAACTCTCTCAATTTAACTCTTAACTCATTGAAATTAGTTTCATTTCGAAGGAATCCAAGTGTAGTTTAAAATGAAAGAAACGGAGATCAAAAACTCCAAGTATTTTGAGAGTTATGATGGAAATAGTTAGACTCGCGCTTTGGTTTAGCAATTTACTGATCTACCTCCGATTGATTGACCATAACTCTCTCAATTTAACTCTTAATTCATTGAAATTAGTTTCATTTCGAATGAATCGAAGTGTAGTTTAAAACGAAAGAAACGGAGATGAAAAACTCCAAGTATTTTGAGAGTTATGTTGGAAATAGTTAGACTTGCGCTTTGGTTTAGCAATTTACTGACTTACCTCCGATTGATTGACCATAACTCTCTAAATTTAACTCTTAATTCATTGAAATTAGTTTCATTTCGAAGGAATCGAAGTGTAGTTTAAAACGAAAGAAACGGAGATGAAAAATTCCAAGTATTTTGAGAGTTATGATAGAAATAGTTAGAATCGCGCTTTGTTTAGCAATTTACTGACCTACCTCCGATTAATTGACCATAACTCTCTAAATTTAACTCTTAACTCATTGAAATTAGTTTCATTTCGAAGGAATCGAAGTGTAGTTTAAAACGAAAGAAACGGAGAAGAAAAACTCCAAGTATTTTGAGACTTATGATGGAAATAGTTAGACTCACGCTTTGGTTTAGCAATTTACTGACCTACCTCCGATTGATTGACCATAACTCTCTCAATTTAAGTCGTAATTCATTTAAATTAGTTTCATTTCGAAGGAATCGAAGTGTAGTTTAAAACGAAAGAAACGGAGATGAAAAACTCCAAGTATTTTGAGAGTTATGATGGAAATAGTTAGACTCGCGCTTTGATTTAGCAATTTACTGACCTCCCTCCGATTCATTGACCATAACTCACTAAATTTAACTCGTAATTCATTGTAATTAGTTTCATTTCTAAGGAATCGAAGTGTAGTTTAAAACGAAAGAAACGGAGATGAAAAACTACAAGTATTTTGAGAGTTATGATGGAAATAGTTAGACTCGCGCTTTGGTTTAGCAATTTACTGATCTACCTCCGATTGATTGACCATAACTCTCTCAATTTAACTCTTAACTCATTGAAATTAGTTTCATTTCGAAGGAATCCAAGTGTAGTTTAAAACGAAAGAAACGGAGATCAAAAACTCCAAGTATTTTGAGAGTTATGATGGAAATAGTTAGACTCGCGCTTTGGTTTAGCAATTTACTGACCTACCTCCGATTGATTGACCATAACTCTCTCAATTTAACTCTTAACT
Organism: Tasmannia lanceolata; assembly: GCF_043159265.1. Classification (NCBI taxonomy): domain Eukaryota; kingdom Viridiplantae; phylum Streptophyta; class Magnoliopsida; order Canellales; family Winteraceae; genus Tasmannia; species Tasmannia lanceolata. Next base: position 7,607,640 of record NW_027518721.1, read on the forward strand.
CATTGAAATTAGTTTCATTTCGAAGGAATCGAAGTGTAGTTTAAAACGAAAGAAACGGAGATGAAAAACTCCAAGTATTTTGAGAGTTATGATGGAAATAGTTAGACTTGCGCTTTGGTTTAGCAATTTACTGACCTACCTCCGATTGATTGACCATAACTCTCTAAATTTAACTCTTAATTCATTGAAATTAGTTTCATTTCGAAGGAATCGAAGTGTAGTTTAAAACGAAAGAAACGGAGATGAAAAATTCCAAGTATTTTGAGAGTTATGATAGAAATAGTTAGAATCGCGCTTTGTTTAGCAATTTACTGACCTACCTCCGATTAATTGACCATAACTCTCTCAATTTAACTCTTAACTCATTGAAATTAGTTTCATTTCGAAGTAATCGAAGTGTAGTTTAAAACGAAAGAAACGGAGATGAAAAACTCCAAGTATTTTGAGAGTTATGATGGAAATAGTTAGACTCGCGCTTTGGTTTAGCAATTTACTGTCCTACATCCGATTAATTGACCATAACTCTCTCAATTTAACTCTTAAGTCATTAAAATTAGTTTCATTTCGAAGGAATCGAAGTGTAGTTTAAAACGAAAGAAACGGAGATGAAAAACTCCAAGTATTTTGAGAGTTATGATGGAAATAGTTAGACTCGCGCTTTGATTTAGCAATTTACTGACCTCCCTCCAATTCATTGACCATAACTCACTAAATTTAACTCGTAATTCATTGTAATTAGTTTCATTTCTAAGGAATCAAAGTGTAGTTTAAAACGAAAGAAACGGAGATGAAAAACTACAAGTATTTTGAGAGTTATGATGAAAATAGTTAGACTCGCGCTTTGGTTTAGCAATTTACTGATCTACCTCCGATTGATTGACCATAACTCTCTCAATTTAACTCTTAACTCATTGAAATTAGTTTCATTTCGAAGGAATCCAAGTGTAGTTTAAAACGAAAGAAACGGAGATCAAAAACTCCAAGTATTTTGAGAGTTATGATGGAAATAGTTAGACTCGCGCTTTGGTTTAGCAATTTACTGATCTACCTCCGATTGATTGACCATAACTCTCTCAATTTAACTCTTAACTCATTGAAATTAGTTTCATTTCGAATGAATCGAAGTGTAGTTTAAAATGAAAGAAACGGAGATGAGAAACTCCAAGTATTTTGAGAGTTATGATGGAAATAGTTAGACTTGCGCTTTGGTTTAGCAATTTACTGACCTACCTCCGATTGATTGACCATAACTCTCTAAATTTAACTCTTAATTCATTGAAATTAGTTTCATTTCGAAGGAATCGAAGTGTAGTTTAAAACGAAAGAAACGGAGATGAAAAATTCCAAGTATTTTGAGAGTTATGATAGAAATAGTTAGAATCGCGCTTTGTTTAGCAATTTACTGACCTACCTCCGATTAATTGACCATAACTCTCTAAATTTAACTCTTAACTCATTGAAATTAGTTTCATTTCGAAGGAATCGAAGTTTAGTTTAAAACGAAAGAAACGGAGAAGAAAAACTCCAAGTATTTTGAGAGTTATGATGGAAATAGTTAGACTCACGCTTTGGTTTAGCAATTTACTGACCTACCTCCGATTGATTGACCATAACTCTCTCAATTTAAGTCGTAATTCATTTAAATTAGTTTCATTTCGAAGGAATCGAAGTGTAGTTTAAAACGAAAGAAACGGAGATGAAAAACTCCAAGTATTTTGAGAGTTATGATGGAAATAGTTAGACTCGCGCTTTGATTTAGCAATTTACTGACCTCCCTCCGATTCATTGACCATAACTCACTAAATTTAACTCGTAATTCATTGTAATTAGTTTCATTTCTAAGGAATCGAAGTGTAGTTTAAAACGAAAGAAACGGAGATGAAAAACTACAAGTATTTTGAGAGTTATGATGGAAATAGTTAGACTCGCGCTTTGGTTTAGGAATTTACTGATCTACCTCCGATTGATTGAACATAACTCTCTCAATTTAACTCTTAACTCATTGAAATTAGTTTCATTTCGAAGGAATCCAAGTGTAGTTTAAAACGAAAGAAACGGAGATCAAAAACTCCAAGTATTTTGAGAGTTATGATGGAAATAGTTAGACTCGCGCTTTGGTTTAGCAATTTACTGACCTACCTCCGATTGATTGACCATAACTCTCTCAATTTAACTCTTAACTCATTGAAATTAGTTTCATTTTGAAGGAATCGAAGTGTAGTTTAAAACGAAAGAAACGGAGATGAAAAACTCCAAGTATTTTGAGAGTTATGATGGAAATAGTTAGACTTGCGCTTTGGTTTAGCAATTTACTGACCTACCTCCGATTGATTGACCATAACTCTCTAAATTTAACTCTTAATTCATTGAAATTAGTTTCATTTCGAAGGAATCGAAGTGTAGTTTAAAACGAAAGAAACGGAGATGAAAAATTCCAAGTATTTTGAGAGTTATGATAGAAATAGTTAGAATCGCGCTTTGTTTAGCAATTTACTGACCTACCTCCGATTAATTGACCATAACTCTCTCAATTTAACTCTTAACTCATTGAAATTAGTTTCATTTCGAAGTAATCGAAGTGTAGTTTAAAACGAAAGAAACGGAGATGAAAAACTCCAAGTATTTTGAGAGTTATGATGGAAATAGTTAGACTCGCGCTTTGGTTTAGCAATTTACTGTCCTACATCCGATTAATTGACCATAACTCTCTCAATTTAACTCTTAAGTCATTAAAATTAGTTTCATTTCGAAGGAATCGAAGTGTAGTTTAAAACGAAAGAAATGGAGATGAAAAACTCCAAGTATTTTGAGAGTTATGATGGAAATAGTTAGACTCACGCTTTGGTTTAGCAATTTACTGACCTACCTCCGATTGATTGACCATAACTCTCTCAATTTAAGTCGTAATTCATTTAAATTAGTTTCATTTCGAAGGAATCGAAGTGTAGTTTAAAACGAAAGAAACGGAGATGAAAAACTCCAAGTATTTTGAGAGTTATGATGGAAATAGTTAGACTCGCGCTTTGGTTTAGCAATTTACTGACCTCCCTCCGATTAATTGACCATAACTCACTCAATTTAACTCGTAATTCATTATAATTAGTTTCATTTCTAAGGAATCGAAGTGTAGTTTAAAACGAAAGAAACGGAGATGAAAAACTACAAGTATTTTGAGAGTTATGATGGAAATAGTTAGACTCGCGCTTTGGTTTAGCAATTTACTGATCTACCTCCGATTGATTGACCATAACTCTCTCAATTTAACTCTTAACTCATTGAAATTAGTTTCATTTCGAAGGAATCCAAGTGTAGTTTAAAACGAAAGAAACGGAGATCAAAAACTCCAAGTATTTTGAGAGTTATGATGGAAATAGTTAGACTCGCGCTTTGGTTTAGCAATTTACTGACCTACCTCCGATTGATTGACCATAACTCTCTCAATTTAACTCTTAACTCATTGAAATTAGTTTCATTTCGAAGGAATCGAAGTGTAGTTTAAAACGAAAGAAACGGAGATGAAAAACTCCAAGTATTTTGAGAGTTATGATGGAAATAGTTAGACTCACGCTTTGGTTTAGCAATTTACTGACCTACCTCCGATTGATTGACCATAACTCTCTCAATTTAAGTCGTAATTCATTTAAATTAGTTTCATTTCGAAGGAATCGAAGTGTAGTTTAAAACGAAAGAAACGGAGATGAAAAACTCCAAGTATTTTGAGAGTTATGATGGAAATAGTTAGACTCGCGCTTTGATTTAGCAATTTACTGACCTCCCTCCGATTCATTGACCATAAGTCACTCAATTTAACTCGTAATTCATTGTAATTAGTTTCATTTCTAAGGAATCGAAGTGTAGTTTAAAACGAAAGAAACGGAGATGAAAAACTACAAGTATTTTGAGAGTTATGATGGAAATAGTTAGACTCGCGCTTTGGTTTAGCAATTTACTGACCTACCTCCGATTGATTGACCATAACTCTCTCAATTTAACTCTTAACTCATTGAAATTAGTTTCATTTCGAAGGAATCCAAGTGTAGTTTAAAACGAAAGAAACGGAGATCAAAAACTCCAAGTATTTTGAGAGTTATGATGGAAATAGTTAGACTCGCGCTTTGGTTTAGCAATTTACTGACCTACCTCCGATTGATTGACCATAACTCTCTCAATTTAACTCTTAACTCATTGAAATTAGTTTCATTTCGAAGGAATCGAAGTGTAGTTTAAAACGAAAGAAACGGAGATGAAAAACTCCAAGTATTTTGAGAGTTATGATGGAAATAGTTAGACTTGCGCTTTGGTTTAGCAATTTACTGACCTACCTCCGATTGATTGACCATAACTCTCTAAATTTAACTCTTAATTCATTGAAATTAGTTTCATTTCGAAGGAATCGAAGTGTAGTTTAAAACGAAAGAAACGGAGATGAAAAATTCCAAGTATTTTGAGAGTTATGATAGAAATAGTTAGAATCGCGCTTTCTTTAGCAATTTACTGACCTACCTCCGATTAATTGACCATAACTCTCTCAATTTAACTCTTAACTCATTGAAATTAGTTTCATTTCGAAGGAATCGAAGTGTAGTTTAAAACGAAAGAAACGGAGATGAAAAACTCCAAGTATTTTGAGAGTTATGATGGAAATAGTTAGACTCACGCTTTGGTTTAGCAATTTACTGACCTACCTCCGATTGATTGACCATAACTCTCTCAATTTAAGTCGTAATTCATTTAAATTAGTTTCATTTCGAAGGAATCGAAGTGTAGTTTAAAACGAAAGAAACGGAGATGAAAAACTCCAAGTATTTTGAGAGTTATGATGGAAATAGTTAGACTCGCGCTTTGATTTAGCAATTTACTGACCTCCCTCCAATTCATTGACCATAACTCACTAAATTTAACTCGTAATTCATTGTAATTAGTTTCATTTCTAAGGAATCGAAGTGTAGTTTAAAACGAAAGAAACGGAGATGAAAAACTACAAGTATTTTGAGAGTTATGATGAAAATAGTTAGACTCGCGCTTTGGTTTAGCAATTTACTGATCTACCTCCGATTGATTGACCATAACTCTCTCAATTTAACTCTTAACTCATTGAAATTAGTTTCATTTCGAAGGAATCCAAGTGTAGTTTAAAACGAAAGAAACGGAGATCAAAAACTCCAAGTATTTTGAGAGTTATGATGGAAATAGTTAGACTCGCGCTTTGGTTTAGCAATTTACTGATCTACCTCCGATTGATTGACCATAACTCTCTCAATTTAACTCTTAACTCATTGAAATTAGTTTCATTTCGAATGAATCGAAGTGTAGTTTAAAATGAAAGAAACGGAGATGAAAAACTCCAAGTATTTTGAGAGTTATGATGGAAATAGTTAGACTTGCGCTTTGGTTTAGCAATTTACTGACCTACCTCCGATTGATTGACCATAACTCTCTAAATTTAACTCTTAATTCATTGAAATTAGTTTCATTTCGAAGGAATCGAAGTGTAGTTTAAAACGAAAGAAACGGAGATGAAAAATTCCAAGTATTTTGAGAGTTATGATAGAAATAGTTAGAATCGCGCTTTGTTTAGCAATTTACTGACCTACCTCCGATTAATTGACCATAACTCTCTAAATTTAACTCTTAACTCATTGAAATTAGTTTCATTTCGAAGGAATCGAAGTGTAGTTTAAAACGAAAGAAACGGAGAAGAAAAACTCCAAGTATTTTGAGAGTTATGATGGAAATAGTTAGACTCACGCTTTGGTTTAGCAATTTACTGACCTACCTCCGATTGATTGACCATAACTCTCTCAATTTAAGTCGTAATTCATTTAAATTAGTTTCATTTCGAAGGAATCGAAGTGTAGTTTAAAACGAAAGAAACGGAGATGAAAAACTCCAAGTATTTTGAGAGTTATGATGGAAATAGTTAGACTCGCGCTTTCATTTAGCAATTTACTGACCTCCCTCCGATTCATTGACCATAACTCACTAAATTTAACTCGTAATTCATTGTAATTAGTTTCATTTCTAAGGAATCGAAGTGTAGTTTAAAACGAAAGAAACGGAGATGAAAAACTACAAGTATTTTGAGAGTTATGATGGAAATAGTTAGACTCGCGCTTTGGTTTAGCAATTTACTGATCTACCTCCGATTGATTGAACATAACTCTCTCAATTTAACTCTTAACTCATTGAAATTAGTTTCATTTCGAAGGAATCCAAGTGTAGTTTAAAACGAAAGAAACGGAGATCAAAAACTCCAAGTATTTTGAGAGTTATGATGGAAATAGTTAGACTCGCGCTTTGGTTTAGCAATTTACTGACCTACCTCCGATTGATTGACCATAACTCTCTCAATTTAACTCTTAACTCATTGAAATTAGTTTCATTTTGAAGGAATCGAAGTGTAGTTTAAAACGAAAGAAACGGAGATGAAAAACTCCAAGTATTTTGAGAGTTATGATGGAAATAGTTAGACTTGCGCTTTGGTTTAGCAATTTACTGACCTACCTCCGATTGATTGACCATAACTCTCTAAATTTAACTCTTAATTCATTGAAATTAGTTTCATTTCGAAGGAATCGAAGTGTAGTTTAAAACGAAAGAAACGGAGATGAAAAATTCCAAGTATTTTGAGAGTTATGATAGAAATAGTTAGAATCGCGCTTTGTTTAGCAATTTACTGACCTACCTCCGATTAATTGACCATAACTCTCTCAATTTAACTCTTAACTCATTGAAATTAGTTTCATTTCGAAGTAATCGAAGTGTAGTTTAAAACGAAAGAAACGGAGATGAAAAACTCCAAGTATTTTGAGAGTTATGATGGAAATAGTTAGACTCGCGCTTTGGTTTAGCAATTTACTGTCCTACATCCGATTAATTGACCATAACTCTCTCAATTTAACTCTTAAGTCATTAAAATTAGTTTCATTTCGAAGGAATCGAAGTGTAGTTTAAAACGAAAGAAATGGAGATGAAAAACTCCAAGTATTTTGAGAGTTATGATGGAAATAGTTAGACTCACGCTTTGGTTTAGCAATTTACTGATCTACCTCCGATTGATTGACCATATCTCTCTCAATTTAACTCTTAACTCATTGAAATTAGTTTCATTTCGAAGGAATCGAAGTGTAGTTTAAAACGAAAGAAACGGAGATGAAAAACTCCAAGTATTTTGAGAGTTATGATGGAAATAGTTAGACTCGCGCTTTGGTTTAGCAATTTACTGACCTACCTCCGATTGATTGACCATAACTCTCTCAATTTAACTCTTAACTCATTGAAATTAGTTTCATTTCGAAGGAATCGAAGTGTAGTTTAAAACGAAAGAAACGGAGATGAAAAACTCCAAGTATTTTGAGAGTTATTATGGAAATAGTTAGACTCGCGCTTTGTTTTAGCAATTTACTGACCTACCTCCGATTGATTGACCATAACTCTCTTAATTTAACTCTTAATTCATTGAAATTAGTTTCATTTCGAAGGAATCGAAGTGTAGTTTAAAACGAAAGAAACGGAGATGAAAAACTCCAAGTATTTTGAGAGTTATGATGGAAATAGTTAGACTCGCGCTTTGGTTTAGCAATTTACTGACCTCCCTCCGATTGATTGACCATAACTCACTCAATTTAACTCGTAATTTATTGAAATTAGTTTCATTTCGAAGGAATCGAAGTGTAGTTTAAAACGAAAGAAACGGAGATGAAAAACTACAACTATTTTGAGAGTTATGATGCAAATAGTTAGACTCGCGCTTTGGTTTAGCAATTTACTGACCTACCTCCGATTGATTGACCATAAATCACTCAATTTAACTCGTAATTCATTGAAATTAGTTTCATTTCGAAGAAATCGAAGTGTAGTTTAAAACGAAAGAAACGGAAATGAAAAACTCCAAGTATTTTGAGAGTTATGATGGAAATAGTTAGACTCGCGCTTTGGTTTAGCAATTTACTGACCTCCCTCCGATTGATTGACAATAACTCACTCAATTTAACTCGTAATTGATTGAAATTAGTTTCATTTCGAAGGAATCAAAGTGTAGTTTAAAACGAAAGAAACGGAGATGAAAAACTACAAGTATTTTGAGAGTTATGATGAAAATAGTTAGACTCGCGCTTTGGTTTAGCAATTTACTGACCTACCTCCGATTGATTGACCATAACTCTCTCAATTTAACTCTTAACTCATTGAAATTAGTTTCATTTCGAAGGAATCGAAGTGTAGTTTAAAACGAAAGAAACGGAGATGAAAAACTCCAAGTATTTTGAGAGTTATGATGGAAATAGTTAGACTCGCGCTTTGGTTTAGCAATTTACTGACCTACCTCCGATTGATTGACCATAACTCTCTCAATTTAACTCTTAACTCATTGAAATTAGTTTCATTTCGAAGGAATCGAAGTGTAGTTTAAAACGAAAGAAACGGAGATGAAAAACTCCAAGTATTTTGAGAGTTATGATGGAAATAGTTAGACTCGCGCTTTGGTTTAGCAATTTACTGACCTCCCTCCGATTGATATACCATAAATCACTCAATTTAACTCGTAATTCATTGAAATTAGTTTCATTTCGAAGGAATCGAAGTGTAGTTTAAAACGAAAGAAACGGAGATGAAAAACTCCAAGTATTTTGAGAGTTATGATGGAAATAGTTAGACTCGCGCTTTGGTTTAGCAATTTACTGACCTCCCTCCGATTGATTGACCATAACTCACTCAATTTAACTCGTAATTGATTGAAATTAGTTTCATTTCGAAGGAATCGAAGTGTAGTTTAAAACGAAAGAAACGGAGATGAAAAACTACAAGTATTTTGAGAGTTATGATGAAAATAGTTAGACTCGCGCTTTGGTTTAGCAATTTACTGACCTACCTCCGATTGATTGATCATAACTCTCTCAATTTAACTCTTAATTCATTGAAATTAGTTTCATTTCGAAGGAATCGAAGTTTAGTTTAAAACGAAAGAAACGGAGATGAAAAACTCCAAGTATTTTGAGAGTTATGATGGAAATAGTTAGACTCGCGCTTTGGTTTAGCAATTTACTGTCCTACATCCGATTAATTGACCATAACTCTCTCAATTTAACTCTTAAGTCATTAAAATTAGTTTCATTTCGAAGGAATCAAAGTGTAGTTTAAAACGAAAGAAACGGAGATGATAAACTCCAAGTATTTTGAGAGTTATGAGGGAAATAGTTAGACTCGCGCTTTGGTTTAGCAATTTACTGACCTACCTCCGATTGATTGACCATAACTCTCTCAATTTAAGTCGTAATTCATTTAAATTAGTTTCATTTCGAAGGAATCGAAGTATAGTTTAAAACGAAAGAAACGGAGATGAAAAACTCCAAGTATTTTGAGAGTTATGATGGAAATAGTTAGACTCGCACTTTGGTTTAGCAATTTACTGACCTCCCTCCGATTGATTTACCATAACTCACTCAATTTAACTCGTAATTCATTGTAATTAGTTTCATTTCTAAGGAATCGAAGTGTAGTTTAAAACAAAAGAAACGGAGATGAAAAACTACAAGTATTTTGAGAGTTATGATGGAAATAGTTAGACTCGCGCTTTGGTTTAGCAATTTACTGATCTACCTCCGATTGATTGACCATATCTCTCTCAATTTAACTCTTAACTCATTGAAATTAGTTTCATTTCAAAGGAATCGAAGTTTAGTTTAAAACGAAAGAAACGGAGATGAAAAACTCCAAGTATTTTGAGAGTTATGATGGAAATAGTTAGACTCGCGCTTTGGTTTAGCAATTTACTGACCTACCTCCGATTGATTGACCATAACTCTTTCAATTTAACTCTTAACTCATTGAAATTAGTTTCATTTCGAAGGAATCGAAGTGTAGTTTAAAACAAAAGAAACGGAGATAAAAAACTCCAAGTATTTTGAGAGTTATGATGGAAATAGTTAGACTCGCGCTTTGGTTTAGCAATTTACAGACCTACCTCCGATTGATTGACCATAACTCTCTAAATTTAACTCTTAATTCATTGAAATTAGTTTCATTTCGAAGGAATCGAAGTGTAGTTTAAAACGAAAGAAACGGAGATGAAAAATTCCAAGTATTTTTAGAGTTATGATAGAAATAGTTAGAATCGCGCTTTGTTTAGCAATTTACTGACCTACCTCCGATTAATTGACCATAACTCTCTCAATTTAACTCTTAACTCATTGAAATTAGTTTCATTTCGAAGGAATCGAAGTGTAGTTTAAAATGAAAGAAACGGAGATGAAAAACTCCAAGTATTTTGACAGTTATGATGGAAATAGTTAGACTCGCGCTTTAGTTTAGCAATTTACTGACCTACCTCCGATTGATTGACCATAACTCTCTAAATTTAACTCGTAATTCATTTAAATTAGTTTAATTTCGAAGGAATCGAAGTGTAGTTTAAAACGAAAGAAACGGATATGAAAAACTCTAAGTATTTTGAGAGTTATGATGGAAATAGTTAGACTCGCGCTTTGGTTTAGCAATTTACTGACCTCCCTCCGATTGATATACCATAAATCACTCAATTTAACTCGTAATTCATTGAAATTAGTTTCATTTCGAAGGAATCGAAGTGTAGTTTAAAACGAAAGAAACGGAGATGAAAAACTCCAAGTATTTTGAGAGTTATGATGGAAATAGTTAGACTCGCGCTTTGGTTTAGCAATTTACTGACCTCCCTCCGATTGATTGACAATAACTCACTCAATTTAACTCGTAATTGATTGAAATTAGTTTCATTTCGAAGGAATCAAAGTGTAGTTTAAAACGAAAGAAACGGAGATGAAAAACTACAAGTATTTTGAGAGTTATGATGAAAATAGTTAGACTCGCGCTTTGGTTTAGCAATTTACTGACCTACCTCCGATTGATTGACCATAACTCTCTCAATTTAACTCTTAACTCATTGAAATTAGTTTCATTTCGAAGGAATCGAAGTGTAGTTTAAAACGAAAGAAACGGAGATGAAAAACTCCAAGTATTTTGAGAGTTATGATGGAAATAGTTAGACTCGCGCTTTGGTTTAGCAATTTACTGACCTACCTCCGATTGATTGACCATAACTCTCTCAATTTAACTCTTAACTCATTGAAATTAGTTTCATTTCGAAGGAATCGAAGTGTAGTTTAAAACGAAAGAAACGGAGATGAAAAACTCCAAGTATTTTGAGAGTTATGATGGAAATAGTTAGACTCGCGCTTTGGTTTAGCAATTTACTGACCTACCTCCGATTGATTGACCATAACTCTCTCAATTTAACTCTTAACTCATTGAAATTAGTTTCATTTCGAAGGAATCGAAGTGTAGTTTAAAACGAAAGAAACGGAGATGAAAAACTCCAAGTATTTTGAGAGTTATTATGGAAATAGTTAGACTCGCGCTTTGTTTTAGCAATTTACTGACCTACCTCCGATTGATTGACCATAACTCTCTTAATTTAACTCTTAATTCATTGAAATTAGTTTCATTTCGAAGGAATCGAAGTGTAGTTTAAAACGAAAGAAACGGAGATGAAAAACTCCAAGTATTTTGAGAGTTATGATGGAAATAGTTAGACTCGCGCTTTGGTTTAGCAATTTACTGACCTCCCTCCGATTGATTGACCATAACTCACTCAATTTAACTCGTAATTTATTGAAATTAGTTTCATTTCGAAGGAATCGAAGTGTAGTTTAAAACGAAAGAAACGGAGATGAAAAACTACAACTATTTTGAGAGTTATGATGCAAATAGTTAGACTCGCGCTTTGGTTTAGCAATTTACTGACCTACCTCCGATTGATTGACCATAAATCACTCAATTTAACTCGTAATTCATTGAAATTAGTTTCATTTCGAAGAAATCGAAGTGTAGTTTAAAACGAAAGAAACGGAAATGAAAAACTCCAAGTATTTTGAGAGTTATGATGGAAATAGTTAGACTCGCGCTTTGGTTTAGCAATTTACTGACCTCCCTCCGATTGATTGACAATAACTCACTCAATTTAACTCGTAATTGATTGAAATTAGTTTCATTTCGAAGGAATCAAAGTGTAGTTTAAAACGAAAGAAACGGAGATGAAAAACTACAAGTATTTTGAGAGTTATGATGAAAATAGTTAGACTCGCGCTTTGGTTTAGCAATTTACTGACCTACCTCCGATTGATTGACCATAACTCTCTCAATTTAACTCTTAACTCATTGAAATTAGTTTCATTTCGAAGGAATCGAAGTGTAGTTTAAAACGAAAGAAACGGAGATGAAAAACTCCAAGTATTTTGAGAGTTATGATGGAAATAGTTAGACTCGCGCTTTGGTTTAGCAATTTACTGGCCTACCTCCGATTGATTGACCATAACTCTCTCAATTTAACTCTTAACTCATTGAAATTAGTTTCATTTCGAAGGAATCGAAGTGTAGTTTAAAACGAAAGAAACGGAGATGAAAAACTCCAAGTATTTTGAGAGTTATGATGGAAATAGTTAGACTCGCGCTTTGGTTTAGCAATTTACTGACCTCCCTCCGATTGATATACCATAAATCACTCAATTTAACTCGTAATTCATTGAAATTAGTTTCATTTCGAAGGAATCGAAGTGTAGTTTAAAACGAAAGAAACGGAGATGAAAAACTCCAAGTATTTTGAGAGTTATGATGGAAATAGTTAGACTCGCGCTTTGGTTTAGCAATTTACTGACCTCCCTCCGATTGATTGACAATAACTCACTCAATTTAACTCGTAATTGATTGAAATTAGTTTCATTTCGAAGGAATCAAAGTGTAGTTTAAAACGAAAGAAACGGAGATGAAAAACTACAAGTATTTTGAGAGTTATGATGAAAATAGTTAGACTCGCGCTTTGGTTTAGCAATTTACTGACCTACCTCCGATTGATTGACCATAACTCTCTCAATTTAACTCTTAACTCATTGAAATTAGTTTCATTTCGAAGGAATCGAAGTGTAGTTTAAAACGAAAGAAACGGAGATGAAAAACTCCAAGTATTTTGAGAGTTATGATGGAAATAGTTAGACTCGCGCTTTGGTTTAGCAATTTACTGACCTACCTCCGATTGATTGACCATAACTCTCTCAATTTAACTCTTAACTCATTGAAATTAGTTTCATTTCGAAGGAATCGAAGTGTAGTTTAAAACGAAAGAAACGGAGATGAAAAACTCCAAGTATTTTGAGAGTTATGATGGAAATAGTTAGACTCGCGCTTTGGTTTAGCAATTTACTGACCTCCCTCCGATTGATATACCATAAATCACTCAATTTAACTCGTAATTCATTGAAATTAGTTTCATTTCGAAGGAATCGAAGTGTAGTTTAAAACGAAAGAAACGGAGATGAAAAACTCCAAGTATTTTGAGAGTTATGATGGAAATAGTTAGACTCGCGCTTTGGTTTAGCAATTTACTGACCTCCCTCCGATTGATTGACCATAACTCACTCAATTTAACTTGTAATTGATTGAAATTAGTTTCATTTCGAAGGAATCGAAGTGTAGTTTAAAACGAAAGAAACGGAGATGAAAAACTACAAGTATTTTGAGAGTTATGATGAAAATAGTTAGACTCGCGCTTTGGTTTAGCAATTTACTGACCTACCTCCGATTGATTGATCATAACTCTCTCAATTTAACTCTTAATTCATTGAAATTAGTTTCATTTCGAAGGAATCGAAGTTTAGTTTAAAACGAAAGAAACGGAGATGAAAAACTCCAAGTATTTTGAGAGTTATGATGGAAATAGTTAGACTCGCGCTTTGGTTTATCAATTTACTGTCCTACATCCGATTAATTGACCATAACTCTCTCAATTTAACTCTTAAGTCATTAAAATTAGTTTCATTTCGAAGGAATCAAAGTGTAGTTTAAAACGAAAGAAACGGAGATGAAAAACTCCAAGTATTTTGAGAGTTATGAGGGAAATAGTTAGACTCGCGCTTTGGTTTAGCAATTTACTGACCTACCTCCGATTGATTGACCATAACTCTCTCAATTTAAGTCGTAATTCATTTAAATTAGTTTCATTTCGAAGGAATCGAAGTATAGTTTAAAACGAAAGAAACGGAGATGAAAAACTCCAAGTATTTTGAGAGTTATGATGGAAATAGTTAGACTCGCACTTTGGTTTAGCAATTTACTGACCTCCCTCCGATTGATTTACCATAACTCACTCAATTTAACTCGTAATTCATTGTAATTAGTTTCATTTCTAAGGAATCGAAGTGTAGTTTAAAACAAAAGAAACGGAGATGAAAAACTACAAGTATTTTGAGAGTTATGATGGAAATAGTTAGACTCGCGCTTTGGTTTAGCAATTTACTGATCTACCTCCGATTGATTGACCATATCTCTCTCAATTTAACTCTTAACTCATTGAAATTAGTTTCATTTCAAAGGAATCGAAGTTTAGTTTAAAACGAAAGAAACGGAGATGAAAAACTCCAAGTATTTTGAGAGTTATGATGGAAATAGTTAGACTCGCGCTTTGGTTTAGCAATTTACTGACCTACCTCCGATTGATTGACCATAACTCTTTCAATTTAACTCTTAACTCATTGAAATTAGTTTCATTTCGAAGGAATCGAAGTGTAGTTTAAAACAAAAGAAACGGAGATGAAAAACTCCAAGTATTTTGAGAGTTATGATGGAAATAGTTAGACTCGCGCTTTGGTTTAGCAATTTACAGACCTACCTCCGATTGATTGACCATAACTCTCTAAATTTAACTCTTAATTCATTGAAATTAGTTTCATTTCGAAGGAATCGAAGTGTAGTTTAAAACGAAAGAAACGGAGATGAAAAATTCCAAGTATTTTTAGAGTTATGATAGAAATAGTTAGAATCGCGCTTTGTTTAGCAATTTACTGACCTACCTCCGATTAATTGACCATAACTCTCTCAATTTAACTCTTAACTCATTGAAATTAGTTTCATTTCGAAGGAATCGAAGTGTAGTTTAAAATGAAAGAAACGGAGATGAAAAACTCCAAGTATTTTGACAGTTATGATGGAAATAGTTAGACTCGCGCTTTAGTTTAGCAATTTACTGACCTACCTCCGATTGATTGACCATAACTCTCTAAATTTAACTCGTAATTCATTTAAATTAGTTTAATTTCGAAGGAATCGAAGTGTAGTTTAAAACGAAAGAAACGGAGATGAAAAACTCTAAGTATTTTGAGAGTTATGATGGAAATAGTTAGACTCGCGCTTTGGTTTAGCAATTTACTGACCTCCCTCCGATTGATATACCATAAATCACTCAATTTAACTCGTAATTCATTGAAATTAGTTTCATTTCGAAGGAATCGAAGTGTAGTTTAAAACGAAAGAAACGGAGATGAAAAACTCCAAGTATTTTGAGAGTTATGATGGAAATAGTTAGACTCGCGCTTTGGTTTAGCAATTTACTGACCTCCCTCCGATTGATTGACCATAACTCACTCAATTTAACTCGTAATTGATTGAAATTAGTTTCATTTCGAAGGAATCGAAGTGTAGTTTAAAACGAAAGAAACGGAGATGAAAAACTACAAGTATTTTGAGAGTTATGATGAAAATAGTTAGACTCGCGCTTTGGTTTAGCAATTTACTGACCTACCTCCGATTGATTGACCATAACTCTCTCAATTTAACTCTTAACTCATTGAAATTAGTTTCATTTCGAAGGAATCGAAGTGTAGTTTAAAACGAAAGAAACGGAGATGAAAAACTCCAAGTATTTTGAGAGTTATGATGGAAATAGTTAGACTCGCGCTTTGGTTTAGCAATTTACTGACCTACCTCCGATTGATTGACCATAACTCTCTCAATTTAACTCTTAACTCATTGAAATTAGTTTCATTTCGAAGGAATCGAAGTGTAGTTTAAAACGAAAGAAACGGAGATGAAAAACTCCAAGTATTTTGAGAGTTATTATGGAAATAGTTAGACTCGCGCTTTGTTTTAGCAATTTACTGACCTACCTCCGATTGATTGACCATAACTCTCTTAATTTAACTCTTAATTCATTGAAATTAGTTTCATTTCGAAGGAATCGAAGTGTAGTTTAAAACGAAAGAAACGGAGATGAAAAACTCCAAGTATTTTGAGAGTTATGATGGAAATAGTTAGACTTGCGCTTTGGTTTAGCAATTTACTGACCTCCCTCCGATTGATTGACCATAACTCACTCAATTTAACTCGTAATTTATTGAAATTAGTTTCATTTCGAAGGAATCGAAGTGTAGTTTAAAACGAAAGAAACGGAGATGAAAAACTACAACTATTTTGAGAGTTATGATGCAAATAGTTAGACTCGCGCTTTGGTTTAGCAATTTACTGACCTACCTCCGATTGATTGACCATAAATCACTCAATTTAACTCGTAATTCATTGAAATTAGTTTCATTTCGAAGAAATCGAAGTGTAGTTTAAAACGAAAGAAACGGAAATGAAAAACTCCAAGTATTTTGAGAGTTATGATGGAAATAGTTAGACTCGCGCTTTGGTTTAGCAATTTACTGACCTCCCTCCGATTGATTGACAATAACTCACTTAATTTAACTCGTAATTGATTGAAATTAGTTTCATTTCGAAGGAATCAAAGTGTAGTTTAAAACGAAAGAAACGGAGATGAAAAACTACAAGTATTTTGAGAGTTATGATGAAAATAGTTAGACTCGCGCTTTGGTTTAGCAATTTACTGACCTACCTCCGATTGATTGACCATAACTCTCTCAATTTAACTCTTAACTCATTGAAATTAGTTTCATTTCGAAGGAATCGAAGTGTAGTTTAAAACGAAAGAAACGGAGATGAAAAACTCCAAGTATTTTGAGAGTTATGATGGAAATAGTTAGACTCGCGCTTTGGTTTAGCAATTTACTGGCCTACCTCCGATTGATTGACCATAACTCTCTCAATTTAACTCTTAACTCATTGAAATTAGTTTCATTTCGAAGGAATCGAAGTGTAGTTTAAAACGAAAGAAACGGAGATGAAAAACTCCAAGTATTTTGAGAGTTATGATGGAAATAGTTAGACTCGCGCTTTGGTTTAGCAATTTACTGACCTCCCTCCGATTGATTGACCATAACTCACTCAATTTAACTTGTAATTGATTGAAATTAGTTTCATTTCGAAGGAATCGAAGTGTAGTTTAAAACGAAAGAAACGGAGATGAAAAACTACAAGTATTTTGAGAGTTATGATGAAAATAGTTAGACTCGCGCTTTGGTTTAGCAATTTACTGACCTACCTCCGATTGATTGATCATAACTCTCTCAATTTAACTCTTAATTCATTGAAATTAGTTTCATTTCGAAGGAATCGAAGTTTAGTTTAAAACGAAAGAAACGGAGATGAAAAACTCCAAGTATTTTGAGAGTTATGATGGAAATAGTTAGACTCGCGCTTTGGTTTATCAATTTACTGTCCTACATCCGATTAATTGACCATAACTCTCTCAATTTAACTCTTAAGTCATTAAAATTAGTTTCATTTCGAAGGAATCAAAGTGTAGTTTAAAACGAAAGAAACGGAGATGAAAAACTCCAAGTATTTTGAGAGTTATGAGGGAAATAGTTAGACTCGCGCTTTGGTTTAGCAATTTACTGACCTACCTCCGATTGATTGACCATAACTCTCTCAATTTAAGTCGTAATTCATTTAAATTAGTTTCATTTCGAAGGAATCGAAGTATAGTTTAAAACGAAAGAAACGGAGATGAAAAACTCCAAGTATTTTGAGAGTTATGATGGAAATAGTTAGACTCGCACTTTGGTTTAGCAATTTACTGACCTCCCTCCGATTGATTTACCATAACTCACTCAATTTAACTCGTAATTCATTGTAATTAGTTTCATTTCTAAGGAATCGAAGTGTAGTTTAAAACAAAAGAAACGGAGATGAAAAACTACAAGTATTTTGAGAGTTATGATGGAAATAGTTAGACTCGCGCTTTGGTTTAGCAATTTACTGATCTACCTCCGATTGATTGACCATATCTCTCTCAATTTAACTCTTAACTCATTGAAATTAGTTTCATTTCAAAGGAATCGAAGTTTAGTTTAAAACGAAAGAAACGGAGATGAAAAACTCCAAGTATTTTGAGAGTTATGATGGAAATAGTTAGACTCGCGCTTTGGTTTAGCAATTTACTGACCTACCTCCGATTGATTGACCATAACTCTTTCAATTTAACTCTTAACTCATTGAAATTAGTTTCATTTCGAAGGAATCGAAGTGTAGTTTAAAACAAAAGAAACGGAGATGAAAAACTCCAAGTATTTTGAGAGTTATGATGGAAATAGTTAGACTCGCGCTTTGGTTTAGCAATTTACAGACCTACCTCCGATTGATTGACCATAACTCTCTAAATTTAACTCTTAATTCATTGAAATTAGTTTCATTTCGAAGGAATCGAAGTGTAGTTTAAAACGAAAGAAACGGAGATGAAAAATTCCAAGTATTTTTAGAGTTATGATAGAAATAGTTAGAATCGCGCTTTGTTTAGCAATTTACTGACCTACCTCCGATTAATTGACCATAACTCTCTCAATTTAACTCTTAACTCATTGAAATTAGTTTCATTTCGAAGGAATCGAAGTGTAGTTTAAAATGAAAGAAACGGAGATGAAAAACTCCAAGTATTTTGACAGTTATGATGGAAATAGTTAGACTCGCGCTTTAGTTTAGCAATTTACTGACCTACCTCCGATTGATTGACCATAACTCTCTAAATTTAACTCGTAATTCATTTAAATTAGTTTAATTTCGAAGGAATCGAAGTGTAGTTTAAAACGAAAGAAACGGAGATGAAAAACTCTAAGTATTTTGAGAGTTATGATGGAAATAGTTAGACTCGCGCTTTGGTTTAGCAATTTACTGACCTCCCTCCGATTGATATACCATAAATCACTCAATTTAACTCGTAATTCATTGAAATTAGTTTCATTTCGAAGGAATCGAAGTGTAGTTTAAAACGAAAGAAACGGAGATGAAAAACTCCAAGTATTTTGAGAGTTATGATGGAAATAGTTAGACTCGCGCTTTGGTTTAGCAATTTACTGACCTCCCTCCGATTGATTGACCATAACTCACTCAATTTAACTCGTAATTGATTGAAATTAGTTTCATTTCGAAGGAATCGAAGTGTAGTTTAAAACGAAAGAAACGGAGATGAAAAACTACAAGTATTTTGAGAGTTATGATGAAAATAGTTAGACTCGCGCTTTGGTTTAGCAATTTACTGACCTACCTCCGATTGATTGACCATAACTCTCTCAATTTAACTCTTAACTCATTGAAATTAGTTTAATTTCGAAGGAATCGAAGTGTAGTTTAAAACGAAAGAAACGGAGATGAAAAACTCCAAGTATTTTGAGAGTTATGATGGAAATAGTTAGACTCGCGCTTTGGTTTAGCAATTTACTGACCTACCTCCGATTGATTGACCATAACTCTCTCAATTTAACTCTTAACTCATTGAAATTAGTTTCATTTCGAAGGAATCGAAGTGTAGTTTAAAACGAAAGAAACGGAGATGAAAAACTCCAAGTATTTTGAGAGTTATTATGGAAATAGTTAGACTCGCGCTTTGTTTTAGCAATTTACTGACCTACCTCCGATTGATTGACCATAACTCTCTTAATTTAACTCTTAATTCATTGAAATTAGTTTCATTTCGAAGGAATCGAAGTGTAGTTTAAAACGAAAGAAACGGAGATGAAAAACTCCAAGTATTTTGAGAGTTATGATGGAAATAGTTAGACTTGCGCTTTGGTTTAGCAATTTACTGACCTCCCTCCGATTGATTGACCATAACTCACTAAATTTAACTCGTAATTTATTGAAATTAGTTTCATTTCGAAGGAATCGAAGTGTAGTTTAAAACGAAAGAAACGGAGATGAAAAACTACAACTATTTTGAGAGTTATGATGCAAATAGTTAGACTCGCGCTTTGGTTTAGCAATTTACTGACCTACCTCCGATTGATTGACCATAAATCACTCAATTTAACTTGTAATTCATTGAAATTAGTTTCATTTCGAAGAAATCGAAGTGTAGTTTAAAACGAAAGAAACGGAAATGAAAAACTCCAAGTATTTTGAGAGTTATGATGGAAATAGTTAGACTCGCGCTTTGGTTTAGCAATTTACTGACCTCCCTCCGATTGATTGACAATAACTCACTTAATTTAACTCGTAATTGATTGAAATTAGTTTCATTTCGAAGGAATCAAAGTGTAGTTTAAAACGAAAGAAACGGAGATGAAAAACTACAAGTATTTTGAGAGTTATGATGAAAATAGTTAGACTCGCGCTTTGGTTTAGCAATTTACTGACCTACCTCCGATTGATTGACCATAACTCTCTCAATTTAACTCTTAACTCATTGAAATTAGTTTCATTTCGAAGGAATCGAAGTGTAGTTTAAAACGAAAGAAACGGAGATGAAAAACTCCAAGTATTTTGAGAGTTATGATGGAAATAGTTAGACTCGCGCTTTGGTTTAGCAATTTACTGGCCTACCTCCGATTGATTGACCATAACTCTCTCAATTTAACTCTTAACTCATTGAAATTAGTTTCATTTCGAAGGAATCGAAGTGTAGTTTAAAACGAAAGAAACGGAGATGAAAAACTCCAAGTATTTTGAGAGTTATGATGGAAATAGTTAGACTCGCGCTTTGGTTTAGCAATTTACTGACCTCTCTCCGATTGATATACCATAAATCACTCAATTTAACTCGTAATTCATTGAAATTAGTTTCATTTCGAAGGAATCGAAGTGTAGTTTAAAACGAAAGAAACGGAGATGAAAAACTCCAAGTATTTTGATAGTTATGATGGAAATAGTTAGACTCGCGCTTTGGTTTAGCAATTTACTGACCTCCCTCCGATTGATTGACCATAACTCACTCAATTTAACTCGTAATTGATTGAAATTAGTTTCATTTCGAAGGAATCGAAGTGTAGTTTAAAACGAAAGAAACGGAGATGAAAAACTACAAGTATTTTGAGAGTTATGATGAAAATAGTTAGACTCGCGCTTTGGTTTAGCAATTTACTGACCTACCTCCGATTGATTGACCATAACTCTCTCAATTTAACTCTTAACTCATTGAAATTAGTTTCATTTCGAAGGAATCGAAGTGTAGTTTAAAACGAAAGAAACGGAGATGAAAAACTCCAAGTATTTTGAGAGTTATGATGGAAATAGTTAGACTCGCGCTTTGGTTTAGCAATTTACTGACCTACCTCCGATTGATTGACCATAACTCTCTCAATTTAACTCTTAACTCATTGAAATTAGTTTCATTTCGAAGGAATCGAAGTGTAGTTTAAAACGAAAGAAACGGAGATGAAAAACTCCAAGTATTTTGAGAGTTATTATGGAAATAGTTAGACTCGCGCTTTGTTTTAGCAATTTACTGACCTACCTCCGATTGATTGACCATAACTCTCTTAATTTAACTCTTAATTCATTGAAATTAGTTTCATTTCGAAGGAATCGAAGTGTAGTTTAAAACGAAAGAAACGGAGATGAAAAACTCCAAGTATTTTGAGAGTTATGATGGAAATAGTTAGACTCGCGCTTTGGTTTAGCAATTTACTGACCTCCCTCCGATTGATTGACCATAACTCACTCAATTTAACTCGTAATTGATTGAAATTAGTTTCATTTCGAAGGAATCAAAGTGTAGTTTAAAACGAAAGAAACGGAGATGAAAAACTACAAGTATTTTGAGAGTTATGATGAAAATAGTTAGACTCGCGCTTTGGTTTAGCAATTTACTGACCTACCTCCGATTGATTGACCATAACTCTCTCAATTTAACTCTTAACTCATTGAAATTAGTTTCATTTCGAAGGAATCGAAGTGTAGTTTAAAACGAAAGAAACGGAGATGAAAAACTCCAAGTATTTTGAGAGTTATGATGGAAATAGTTAGACTCGCGCTTTGGTTTAGCAATTTACTGGCCTACCTCCGATTGATTGACCATAACTCTCTCAATTTAACTCTTAACTCATTGAAATTAGTTTCATTTCGAAGGAATCGAAGTGTAGTTTAAAACGAAAGAAACGGAGATGAAAAACTCCAAGTATTTTGAGAGTTATGATGGAAATAGTTAGACTCGCGCTTTGGTTTAGCAATTTACTGACCTCCCTCCGATTGATATACCTTAAATCACTCAATTTAACTCGTAATTCATTGAAATTAGTTTCATTTCGAAGGAATCGAAGTGTAGTTTAAAACGAAAGAAACGGAGATGAAAAACTCCAAGTATTTTGAGAGTTATGATGGAAATAGTTAGACTCGCGCTTTGGTTTAGCAATTTACTGACCTCCCTCCGATTGATTGACCATAACTCACTCAATTTAACTCGTAATTGATTGAAATTAGTTTCATTTCGAAGGAATCGAAGTGTAGTTTAAAACGAAAGAAACGGAGATGAAAAACTACAAGTATTTTGAGAGTTATGATGAAAATAGTTAGACTCGCGCTTTGGTTTAGCAATTTACTGACCTACCTCCGATTGATTGATCATAACTCTCTCAATTTAACTCTTAACTCATTGAAATTAGTTTCATTTCGAAGGAATCGAAGTTTAGTTTAAAACGAAAGAAACGGAGATGAAAAACTCCAAGTATTTTGAGAGTTATGATGGAAATAGTTAGACTCGCGCTTTGGTTTAGCAATTTACTGACCTACATCCGATTGATTGACCATAACTCTCTCAATTTAACTCTTAAGTCATTAAAATTAGTTTCATTTCGAAGGAATCAAAGTGTAGTTTAAAACGAAAGAAACGGAGATGAAAAACTCCAAGTATTTTGAGAGTTATGAGGGAAATAGTTAGACTCGCGCTTTGGTTTAGCAATTTACTGACCTACCTCCGATTGATTGACCATAACTCTCTCAATTTAAGTCGTAATTCATTTAAATTAGTTTCATTTCGAAGGAATCGAAGTATAGTTTAAAACGAAAGAAACGGAGATGAAAAACTCCAAGTATTTTGAGAGTTATGATGGAAATAGTTAGACTCGCGCTTTGGTTTAGCAATTTACTGACCTCCCTCCGATTGATTTACCATAACTCACTCAATTTAACTCGTAATTCATTGTAATTAGTTTCATTTCGAAGGAATCGAAGTGTAGTTTAAAACAAAAGAAACGGAGATGAAAAACTACAAGTATTTTGAGAGTTATGATGGAAATAGTTAGACTCGCGCTTTGGTTTAGCAATTTACTGATCTACCTCCGATTGATTGACCATATCTCTCTCAATTTAACTCTTAACTCATTGAAATTAGTTTCATTTCAAAGGAATCGAAGTTTAGTTTAAAACGAAAGAAACGGAGATGAAAAACTCCAAGTATTTTGAGAGTTATGATGGAAATAGTTAGACTCGCGCTTTGGTTTAGCAATTTACTGACTTACCTCCGATTGATTGACCATAACTCTTTCAATTTAACTCTTAACTCATTGAAATTAGTTTCATTTCGAAGGAATCGAAGTGTAGTTTAAAACAAAAGAAACGGAGATGAAAAACTCCAAGTATTTTGAGAGTTATGATGGAAATAGTTAGACTCGCGCTTTGGTTTAGCAATTTACAGACCTACCTCCGATTGATTGACCATAACTCTCTAAATTTAACTCTTAATTCATTGAAATTAGTTTCATTTCGAAGGAATCGAAGTGTAGTTTAAAACGAAAGAAACGGAGATGAAAAATTCCAAGTATTTTTAGAGTTATGATAGAAATAGTTAGAATCGCGCTTTGTTTAGCAATTTACTGACCTACCTCCGATTAATTGACCATAACTCTCTCAATTTAACTCTTAACTCATTGAAATTAGTTTCATTTCGAAGGAATCGAAGTGTAGTTTAAAATGAAAGAAACGGAGATGAAAAACTCCAAGTATTTTGACAGTTATGATGGAAATAGTTAGACTCGCGCTTTAGTTTAGCAATTTACTGACCTACCTCCGATTGATTGACCATAACTCTCTAAATTTAACTCGTAATTCATTTAAATTAGTTTAATTTCGAAGGAATCGAAGTGTAGTTTAAAACGAAAGAAACGGAGATGAAAAACTCTAAGTATTTTGAGAGTTATGATGGAAATAGTTAGACTCGCGCTTTGGTTTAGCAATTTACTGACCTCCCTCCGATTGATATACCATAAATCACTCAATTTAACTCGTAATTCATTGAAATTAGTTTCATTTCGAAGGAATCGAAGTGTAGTTTAAAACGAAAGAAACGGAGATGAAAAACTCCAAGTATTTTGAGAGTTATGATGGAAATAGTTAGACTCGCGCTTTGGTTTAGCAATTTACTGACCTCCCTCCGATTGATTGACAATAACTCACTCAATTTAACTCGTAATTGATTGAAATTAGTTTCATTTCGAAGGAATCGAAGTGTAGTTTAAAACGAAAGAAACGGAGATGAAAAACTACAAGTATTTTGAGAGTTATGATGAAAATAGTTAGACTCGCGCTTTGGTTTAGCAATTTACTGACCTACCTCCGATTGATTGACCATAACTCTCTCAATTTAACTCTTAACTCATTGAAATTAGTTTCATTTCGAAGGAATCGAAGTGTAGTTTAAAACGAAAGAAACGGAGATGAAAAACTCCAAGTATTTTGAGAGTTATGATGGAAATAGTTAGACTCGCGCTTTGGTTTAGCAATTTACTGACCTACCTCCGATTGATTGACCATAACTCTCTCAATTTAACTCTTAACTCATTGAAATTAGTTTCATTTCGAAGGAATCGAAGTGTAGTTTAAAACGAAAGAAACGGAGATGAAAAACTCCAAGTATTTTGAGAGTTATTATGGAAATAGTTAGACTCGCGCTTTGTTTTAGCAATTTACTGACCTACCTCCGATTGATTGACCATAACTCTCTTAATTTAACTCTTAATTCATTGAAATTAGTTTCATTTCGAAGGAATCGAAGTGTAGTTTAAAACGAAAGAAACGGAGATGAAAAACTCCAAGTATTTTGAGAGTTATGATGGAAATAGTTAGACTCGCGCTTTGGTTTAGCAATTTACTGACCTCCCTCCGATTGATTGACCATAACTCACTCAATTTAACTCGTAATTTATTGAAATTAGTTTCATTTCGAAGGAATCGAAGTGTAGTTTAAAACGAAAGAAACGGAGATGAAAAACTACAACTATTTTGAGAGTTATGATGCAAATAGTTAGACTCGCGCTTTGGTTTAGCAATTTACTGACCTACCTCCGATTGATTGACCATAAATCACTCAATTTAACTCGTAATTCATTGAAATTAGTTTCATTTCGAAGAAATCGAAGTGTAGTTTAAAACGAAAGAAACGGAAATGAAAAACTCCAAGTATTTTGAGAGTTATGATGGAAATAGTTAGACTCGCGCTTTGGTTTAGCAATTTACTGACCTCCCTCCGATTGATTGACAATAACTCACTCAATTTAACTCGTAATTGATTGAAATTAGTTTCATTTCGAAGGAATCAAAGTGTAGTTTAAAACGAAAGAAACGGAGATGAAAAACTACAAGTATTTTGAGAGTTATGATGAAAATAGTTAGACTCGCGCTTTGGTTTAGCAATTTACTGACCTACCTCCGATTGATTGACCATAACTCTCTCAATTTAACTCTTAACTCATTGAAATTAGTTTCATTTCGAAGGAATCGAAGTGTAGTTTAAAACGAAAGAAACGGAGATGAAAAACTCCAAGTATTTTGAGAGTTATGATGGAAATAGTTAGACTCGCGCTTTGGTTTAGCAATTTACTGGCCTACCTCCGATTGATTGACCATAACTCTCTCAATTTAACTCTTAACTCATTGAAATTAGTTTCATTTCGAAGGAATCGAAGTGTAGTTTAAAACGAAAGAAACGGAGATGAAAAACTCCAAGTATTTTGAGAGTTATGATGGAAATAGTTAGACTCGCGCTTTGGTTTAGCAATTTACTGACCTCCCTCCGATTGATATACCATAAATCACTCAATTTAACTCGTAATTCATTGAAATTAGTTTCATTTCGAAGGAATCGAAGTGTAGTTTAAAACGAAAGAAACGGAGATGAAAAACTCCAAGTATTTTGAGAGTTATGATGGAAATAGTTAGACTCGCGCTTTGGTTTAGCAATTTACTGACCTCCCTCCGATTGATTGACCATAACTCACTCAATTTAACTCGTAATTGATTGAAATTAGTTTCATTTCGAAGGAATCGAAGTGTAGTTTAAAACGAAAGAAACGGAGATGAAAAACTACAAGTATTTTGAGAGTTATGATGAAAATAGTTAGACTCGCGCTTTGGTTTAGCAATTTACTGACCTACCTCCGATTGATTGACCATAACTCTCTCAATTTAACTCTTAACTCATTGAAATTAGTTTCATTTCGAAGGAATCGAAGTGTAGTTTAAAACGAAAGAAACGGAGATGAAAAACTCCAAGTATTTTGAGAGTTATGATGGAAATAGTTAGACTCGCGCTTTGGTTTAGCAATTTACTGACCTACCTCCGATTGATTGACCATAACTCTCTCAATTTAACTCTTAACTCATTGAAATTAGTTTCATTTCGAAGGAATCGAAGTGTAGTTTAAAACGAAAGAAACGGAGATGAAAAACTCCAAGTATTTTGAGAGTTATTATGGAAATAGTTAGACTCGCGCTTTGTTTTAGCAATTTACTGACCTACCTCCGATTGATTGACCATAACTCTCTTAATTTAACTCTTAATTCATTGAAATTAGTTTCATTTCGAAGGAATCGAAGTGTAGTTTAAAACGAAAGAAACGGAGATGAAAAACTCCAAGTATTTTGAGAGTTATGATGGAAATAGTTAGACTCGCGCTTTGGTTTAGCAATTTACTGACCTACCTCCGATTGATTGATCATAACTCTCTCAATTTAACTCTTAATTCATTGAAATTAGTTTCATTTCGAAGGAATCGAAGTTTAGTTTAAAACGAAAGAAACGGAGATGAAAAACTCCAAGTATTTTGAGAGTTATGATGGAAATAGTTAGACTCGCGCTTTGGTTTAGCAATTTACTGTCCTACATCCGATTAATTGACCATAACTCTCTCAATTTAACTCTTAAGTCATTAAAATTAGTTTCATTTCGAAGGAATCAAAGTGTAGTTTAAAACGAAAGAAACGGAGATGAAAAACTCCAAGTATTTTGAGAGTTATGAGGGAAATAGTTAGACTCGCGCTTTGGTTTAGCAATTTACTGACCTACCTCCGATTGATTGACCATAACTCTCTCAATTTAAGTCGTAATTCATTTAAATTAGTTTCATTTCGAAGGAATCGAAGTATAGTTTAAAACGAAAGAAACGGAGATGAAAAACTCCAAGTATTTTGAGAGTTATGATGGAAATAGTTAGACTCGCGCTTTGGTTTAGCAATTTACTGACCTCCCTCCGATTGATTTACCATAACTCACTCAATTTAACTCGTAATTCATTGTAATTAGTTTCATTTCTAAGGAATCGAAGTGTAGTTTAAAACAAAAGAAACGGAGATGAAAAACTACAAGTATTTTGAGAGTTATGATGGAAATAGTTAGACTCGCGCTTTGGTTTAGCAATTTACAGATCTACCTCCGATTGATTGACCATATCTCTCTCAATTTAACTCTTAACTCATTGAAATTAGTTTCATTTCGAAGGAATCGAAGTGTAGTTTAAAACGAAAGAAACGGAGATGAAAAACTCCAAGTATTTTGAGAGTTATTATGGAAATAGTTAGACTCGCGCTTTGTTTTAGCAATTTACTGACCTACCTCCGATTGATTGACCATAACTCTCTTAATTTAACTCTTAATTCATTGAAATTAGTTTCATTTCGAAGGAATCGAAGTGTAGTTTAAAACGAAAGAAACGGAGATGAAAAACTCCAAGTATTTTGAGAGTTATGATGGAAATAGTTAGACTCGCGCTTTGGTTTAGCAATTTACTGACCTACCTCCGATTGATTGATCATAACTCTCTCAATTTAACTCTTAATTCATTGAAATTAGTTTCATTTCGAAGGAATCAAAGTTTAGTTTAAAACGAAAGAAACGGAGATGAAAAACTCCAAGTATTTTGAGAGTTATGATGGAAATAGTTAGACTCGCGCTTTGGTTTAGCAATTTACTGTCCTACATCCGATTAATTGACCATAACTCTCTCAATTTAACTCTTAAGTCATTAAAATTAGTTTCATTTCGAAGGAATCAAAGTGTAGTTTAAAACGAAAGAAACGGAGATGAAAAACTCCAAGTATTTTGAGAGTTATGAGGGAAATAGTTAGACTCGCGCTTTGGTTTAGCAATTTACTGACCTACCTCCGATTGATTGACCATAACTCTCTCAATTTAAGTCGTAATTCATTTAAATTAGTTTCATTTCGAAGGAATCGAAGTATAGTTTAAAACGAAAGAAACGGAGATGAAAAACTCCAAGTATTTTGAGAGTTATGATGGAAATAGTTAGACTCGCGCTTTGGTTTAGCAATTTACTGACCTCCCTCCGATTGATTTACCATAACTCACTCAATTTAACTCGTAATTCATTGTAATTAGTTTCATTTCTAAGGAATCGAAGTGTAGTTTAAAACAAAAGAAACGGAGATGAAAAACTACAAGTATTTTGAGAGTTATGATGGAAATAGTTAGACTCGCGCTTTGGTTTAGCAATTTACTGATCTACCTCCGATTGATTGACCATATCTCTCTCAATTTAACTCTTAACTCATTGAAATTAGTTTCATTTCAAAGGAATCGAAGTTTAGTTTAAAACGAAAGAAACGGAGATGAAAAACTCCAAGTATTTTGAGAGTTATGATGGAAATAGTTAGACTCGCGCTTTGGTTTAGCAATTTACTGACCTACCTCCGATTGATTGACCATAACTCTTTCAATTTAACTCTTAACTCATTGAAATTAGTTTCATTTCGAAGGAATCGAAGTGTAGTTTAAAACAAAAGAAACGGAGATGAAAAACTCCAAGTATTTTGAGAGTTATGATGGAAATAGTTAGACTCGCGCTTTGGTTTAGCAATTTACAGACCTACCTCCGATTGATTGACCATAACTCTCTAAATTTAACTCTTAATTCATTGAAATTAGTTTCATTTCGAAGGAATCGAAGAGTAGTTTAAAACGAAAGAAACGGAGATGAAAAATTCCAAGTATTTTTAGAGTTATGATAGAAATAGTTAGAATCGCGCTTTGTTTAGCAATTTACGAACCTACCTCCGATTAATTGACCATAACTCTCTCAATTTAACTCTTAACTCATTGAAATTAGTTTCATTTCGAAGGAATCGAAGTGTATTTTAAAATGAAAGAAACGGAGATGAAAAACTCCAAGTATTTTGACAGTTATGATGGAAATAGTTAGACTCGCGCTTTAGTTTAGCAATTTACTGACCTACCTCTGATTGATTGACCATAACTCTCTCAATTTAACTCTTAACTCATTGAAATTAGTTTCATTTCGAAGGAATCGAAGTGTAGTTTAAAACGAAAGAAACGGAGATGAAAAACTCCAAGTATTTTGAGAGTTATGATGAAAATAGTTAGACTCGCGCTTTGGTTTAGCAATTTACTGACCTACCTCCGATTGATTGACCATAACTCTCTCAATTTAACTCTTAACTCATTGAAATTAGTTTCATTTCGAAGGAATCGAAGTGTAGTTTAAAACGAAAGAAACGGAGATGAAAAACTCCAAGTATTTTGAGAGTTATGATGGAAATAGTTAGACTCGCGCTTTGGTTTAGCAATTTACTGACCTACCTCCGATTGATTGACCATAACTCTCTCAATTTAACTCTTAACTCATTCAAATTAGTTTCATTTCGAAGGAATCGAAGTGTAGTTTAAAACGAAAGAAACGGAAATGAAAAACTCCAAGTATTTTGAGAGTTATGATGGAAATAGTTAGACTCGCGCTTTGGTTTAGCAATTTACTGACCTACCTCCGATTGATTGACCATAACTCTCTTAATTTAACTCTTAATTAATTGAAATTAGTTTCATTTCGAAGGAATCGAAGTGTAGTTTAAAACGAAAGAAACGGAGATGAAAAACTCCAAGTATTTTGATAGTTATTATGGAAATAGTTAGACTCGCGCTTTGGTTTAGCAATTTACTGACCTACCTCCGATTGATTGACCATAAATCACTTAATTTAACTCGTAATTAATTGAAATTAGTTTCATTTCGAAGGAATCGAAGTTTAGTTTAAAACGAAAGAAACGGAGATGAAAAACTCCAAGTATTTTGAGAGTTATGATGGAAATAGTTAGACTCGCGCTTTGGTTTAGCAATTTACTGACCTCCCTCCGATTGATATACCATAAATCACTCAATTTAACTCGTAATTCATTGAAATTAGTTTCATTTCGAAGGAATCGAAGTGTAGTTTAAAACGAAAGAAACGGAGATAAAAAACTCCAAGTATTTTGAGAGTTATGATGGAAATAGTTAGACTCGCGCTTTGGTTTAGCAATTTACTGACCTCCCTCCGATTGATTGACCATAACTCACTCAATTTAACTCGTAATTTATTGAAATTAGTTTCATTTCGAAGGAATCGAAGTGTAGTTTAAAACGAAAGAAACGGAGATGAAAAACTACAACTATTTTGAGAGTTATGATGCAAATAGTTAGACTCGCGCTTTGGTTTAGCAATTTACTGACCTCCCTCCGATTGATTTACCATAACTCACTCAATTTAACTCGTAATTCATTGTAATTAGTTTCATTTCTAAGGAATCGAAGTGTAGTTTAAAACAAAAGAAACGGAGATGAAAAACTACAAGTATTTTGAGAGTTATGAGGGAAATAGTTAGACTCGCGCTTTGGTTTAGCAATTTACTGACCTACCTCCGATTGATTGACCATAACTCTCTCAATTTAAGTCGTAATTCATTTAAATTAGTTTCATTTCGAAGGAATCGAAGTATAGTTTAAAACGAAAGAAACGGAGATGAAAAACTCCAAGTATTTTGAGAGTTATGATGGAAATAGTTAGACTCGCGCTTTGGTTTAGCAATTTACTGACCTCCCTCCGATTGATTTACCATAACTCACTCAATTTAACTCGTAATTCATTGTAATTAGTTTCATTTCTAAGGAATCGAAGTGTAGTTTAAAACAAAAGAAACGGAGATGAAAAACTACAAGTATTTTGAGAGTTATGATGGAAATAGTTAGACTCGCGCTTTGGTTTAGCAATTTACAGATCTACCTCCGATTGATTGACCATATCTCTCTCAATTTAACTCTTAACTCATTGAAATTAGTTTCATTTCGAAGGAATCGAAGTGTAGTTTAAAACGAAAGAAACGGAGATGAAAAACTCCAAGTATTTTGAGAGTTATTATGGAAATAGTTAGACTCGCGCTTTGTTTTAGCAATTTACTGACCTACCTCCGATTGATTGACCATAACTCTCTTAATTTAACTCTTAATTCATTGAAATTAGTTTCATTTCGAAGGAATCGAAGTGTAGTTTAAAACGAAAGAAACGGAGATGAAAAACTCCAAGTATTTTGAGAGTTATGATGGAAATAGTTAGACTCGCGCTTTGGTTTAGCAATTTACTGACCTACCTCCGATTGATTGATCATAACTCTCTCAATTTAACTCTTAATTCATTGAAATTAGTTTCATTTCGAAGGAATCGAAGTTTAGTTTAAAACGAAAGAAACGGAGATGAAAAACTCCAAGTATTTTGAGAGTTATGATGGAAATAGTTAGACTCGCGCTTTGGTTTAGCAATTTACTGTCCTACATCCGATTAATTGACCATAACTCTCTCAATTTAACTCTTAAGTCATTAAAATTAGTTTCATTTCGAAGGAATCAAAGTGTAGTTTAAAACGAAAGAAACGGAGATGAAAAACTCCAAGTATTTTGAGAGTTATGAGGGAAATAGTTAGACTCGCGCTTTGGTTTAGCAATTTACTGACCTACCTCCGATTGATTGACCATAACTCTCTCAATTTAAGTCGTAATTCATTTAAATTAGTTTCATTTCGAAGGAATCGAAGTATAGTTTAAAACGAAAGAAACGGAGATGAAAAACTCCAAGTATTTTGAGAGTTATGATGGAAATAGTTAGACTCGCGCTTTGGTTTAGCAATTTACTGACCTCCCTCCGATTGATTTACCATAACTCACTCAATTTAACTCGTAATTCATTGTAATTAGTTTCATTTCTAAGGAATCGAAGTGTAGTTTAAAACAAAAGAAACGGAGATGAAAAACTACAAGTATTTTGAGAGTTATGATGGAAATAGTTAGACTCGCGCTTTGGTTTAGCAATTTACTGATCTACCTCCGATTGATTGACCATATCTCTCTCAATTTAACTCTTAACTCATTGAAATTAGTTTCATTTCAAAGGAATCGAAGTTTAGTTTAAAACGAAAGAAACGGAGATGAAAAACTCCAAGTATTTTGAGAGTTATGATGGAAATAGTTAGACTCGCGCTTTGGTTTAGCAATTTACTGACCTACCTCCGATTGATTGACCATAACTCTTTCAATTTAACTCTTAACTCATTGAAATTAGTTTCATTTCGAAGGAATCGAAGTGTAGTTTAAAACAAAAGAAACGGAGATGAAAAACTCCAAATATTTTGAGAGTTATGATGGAAATAGTTAGACTCGCGCTTTGGTTTAGCAATTTACAGACCTACCTCCGATTGATTGACCATAACTCTCTAAATTTAACTCTTAATTCATTGAAATTAGTTTCATTTCGAAGGAATCGAAGAGTAGTTTAAAACGAAAGAAACGGAGATGAAAAATTCCAAGTATTTTTAGAGTTATGATAGAAATAGTTAGAATCGCGCTTTGTTTAGCAATTTACTGACCTACCTCCGATTAATTGACCATAACTCTCTCAATTTAACTCTTAACTCATTGAAATTAGTTTCATTTCGAAGGAATCGAAGTGTAGTTTAAAATGAAAGAAACGGAGATGAAAAACTCCAAGTATTTTGACAGTTATGATGGAAATAGTTAGACTCGCGCTTTAGTTTAGCAATTTACTGACCTACCTCTGATTGATTGACCATAACTCTCTCAATTTAACTCTTAACTCATTGAAATTAGTTTCATTTCGAAGGAATCGAAGTGTAGTTTAAAACGAAAGAAACGGAGATGAAAAACTCCAAGTATTTTGAGAGTTATGATGAAAATAGTTAGACTCGCGCTTTGGTTTAGCAATTTACTGACCTACCTCCGATTGATTGACCATAACTCTCTCAATTTAACTCTTAACTCATTGAAATTAGTTTCATTTCGAAGGAATCGAAGTGTAGTTTAAAACGAAAGAAACGGAGATGAAAAACTCCAAGTATTTTGAGAGTTATGATGGAAATAGTTAGACTCGCGCTTTGGTTTAGCAATTTACTGACCTACCTCCGATTGATTGACCATAACTCTCTCAATTTAACTCTTAACTCATTCAAATTAGTTTCATTTCGAAGGAATCGAAGTGTAGTTTAAAACGAAAGAAACGGAAATGAAAAACTCCAAGTATTTTGAGAGTTATGATGGAAATAGTTAGACTCGCGCTTTGGTTTAGCAATTTACTGACCTACCTCCGATTGATTGACCATAACTCTCTTAATTTAACTCTTAATTAATTGAAATTAGTTTCATTTCGAAGGAATCGAAGTGTAGTTTAAAACGAAAGAAACGGAGATGAAAAACTCCAAGTATTTTGATAGTTATTATGGAAATAGTTAGACTCGCGCTTTGGTTTAGCAATTTACTGACCTACCTCCGATTGATTGACCATAAATCACTTAATTTAACTCGTAATTAATTGAAATTAGTTTCATTTCGAAGGAATCGAAGTTTAGTTTAAAACGAAAGAAACGGAGATGAAAAACTCCAAGTATTTTGAGAGTTATGATGGAAATAGTTAGACTCGCGCTTTGGTTTAGCAATTTACTGACCTCCCTCCGATTGATATACCATAAATCACTCAATTTAACTCGTAATTCATTGAAATTAGTTTCATTTCGAAGGAATCGAAGTGTAGTTTAAAACGAAAGAAACGGAGATAAAAAACTCCAAGTATTTTGAGAGTTATGATGGAAATAGTTAGACTCGCGCTTTGGTTTAGCAATTTACTGACCTCCCTCCGATTGATTGACCATAACTCACTCAATTTAACTCGTAATTTATTGAAATTAGTTTCATTTCGAAGGAATCGAAGTGTAGTTTAAAACGAAAGAAACGGAGATGAAAAACTACAACTATTTTGAGAGTTATGATGCAAATAGTTAGACTCGCGCTTTGGTTTAGCAATTTACTGACCTACCTCCGATTGATTGACCATAAATCACTCAATTTAACTCGTAATTCATTGAAATTAGTTTCATTTCGAAGAAATCGAAGTGTAGTTTAAAACGAAAGAAACGGAGATGAAAAACTCCAAGTATTTTGAGAGTTATGGTGGAAATAGTTAGACTCGCGCTTTGGTTTAGCAATTTACTGACCTCCCTCCGATTGATATACCATAAATCACTCAATTTAACTCGTAATTCATTGAAATTAGTTTCATTTCGAAGGAATCGAAGTGTAGTTTAAAACGAAAGAAACGGAGATGAAAAACTCCAAGTATTTTGAGAGTTATGATGGAAATAGTTAGACTCGCGCTTTGGTTTAGCAATTTACTGACCTCCCTCCGATTGATTGACCATAACTCACTCAATTTAACTCGTAATTGATTGAAATTAGTTTCATTTCGAAGGAATCGAAGTCTAGTTTAAAACGAAAGAAACGGAGATGAAAAACTACAAGTATTTTGAGAGTTATGATGAAAATAGTTAGACTCGCGCTTTGGTTTAGCAATTTACTGACCTACCTCCGATTGATTGACCATAACTCTCTCAATTTAACTCTTAACTCATTGAAATTAGTTTCATTTCGAAGGAATCGAAGTGTAGTTTAAAACGAAAGAAACGGAGATGAAAAACTCCAAGTATTTTGAGAGTTATGATGGAAATAGTTAGACTCGCGCTTTGGTTTAGCAATTTACTGACCTACCTCCGATTGATTGACCATAACTCTCTCAATTTAACTCTTAACTCATTGAAATTAGTTTCATTTCGAAGGAATCGAAGTGTAGTTTAAAACGAAAGAAACGGAGATGAAAAACTCCAAGTATTTTGAGAGTTATTATGGAAATAGTTAGACTCGCGCTTTGTTTTAACAATTTACTGACCTACCTCCGATTGATTGACCATAACTCTCTTAATTTAACTCTTAATTCATTGAAATTAGTTTCATTTCGAAGGAATCGAAGTTTAGTTTAAAACGAAAGAAACGGAGATGAAAAACTCCAAGTATTTTGAGAGTTATGATGGAAATAGTTAGACTCGCGCTTTGGTTTAGCAATTTACTGACCTACCTCCGATTGATTGATCATAACTCTCTCAATTTAACTCTTAATTCATTGAAATTAGTTTCATTTCGAAGGAATCGAAGTTTAGTTTAAAACGAAAGAAACGGAGATGAAAAACTCCAAGTATTTTGAGAGTTATGATGGAAATAGTTAGACTCGCGCTTTGGTTTAGCAATTTACTGTCCTACATCCGATTAATTGACCATAACTCTCTCAATTTAACTCTTAAGTCATTAAAATTAGTTTCATTTCGAAGGAATCAAAGTGTAGTTTAAAACGAAAGAAACGGAGATGAAAAACTCCAAGTATTTTGAGAGTTATGAGGGAAATAGTTAGACTCGCGCTTTGGTTTAGCAATTTACTGACCTACCTCCGATTGATTGACCATAACTCTCTCAATTTAAGTCGTAATTCATTTAAATTAGTTTCATTTCGAAGGAATCGAAGTATAGTTTAAAACGAAAGAAACGGAGATGAAAAACTCCAAGTATTTTGAGAGTTATGATGGAAATAGTTAGACTCGCGCTTTGGTTTAGCAATTTACTGACCTCCCTCCGATTGATTTACCATAACTCACTCAATTTAACTCGTAATTCATTGTAATTAGTTTCATTTCTAAGGAATCGAAGTGTAGTTTAAAACAAAAGAAACGGAGATGAAAAACTACAAGTATTTTGAGAGTTATGATGGAAATAGTTAGACTCGCGCTTTGGTTTAGCAATTTACTGATCTACCTCCGATTGATTGACCATATCTCTCTCAATTTAACTCTTAACTCATTGAAATTAGTTTCATTTCAAAGGAATCGAAGTTTAGTTTAAAACGAAAGAAACGGAGATGAAAAACTCCAAGTATTTTGAGAGTTATGATGGAAATAGTTAGACTCGCGCTTTGGTTTAGCAATTTACTGACCTACCTCCGATTGATTGACCATAACTCTTTCAATTTAACTCTTAACTCATTGAAATTAGTTTCATTTCGAAGGAATCGAAGTGTAGTTTAAAACAAAAGAAACGGAGATGAAAAACTCCAAGTATTTTGAGAGTTATGATGGAAATAGTTAGACTCGCGCTTTGGTTTAGCAATTTACAGACCTACCTCCGATTGATTGACCATAACTCTCTAAATTTAACTCTTAATTCATTGAAATTAGTTTCATTTCGAAGGAATCGAAGAGTAGTTTAAAACGAAAGAAACGGAGATGAAAAATTCCAAGTATTTTTAGAGTTATGATAGAAATAGTTAGAATCGCGCTTTGTTTAGCAATTTACTGACCTACCTCCGATTAATTGACCATAACTCTCTCAATTTAACTCTTAACTCATTGAAATTAGTTTCATTTCGAAGGAATCGAAGTGTAGTTTAAAATGAAAGAAACGGAGATGAAAAACTCCAAGTATTTTGACAGTTATGATGGAAATAGTTAGACTCGCGCTTTAGTTTAGCAATTTACTGACCTACCTCTGATTGATTGACCATAACTCTCTCAATTTAACTCTTAACTCATTGAAATTAGTTTCATTTCGAAGGAATCGAAGTGTAGTTTAAAACGAAAGAAACGGAGATGAAAAACTCCAAGTATTTTGAGAGTTATGATGAAAATAGTTAGACTCGCGCTTTGGTTTAGCAATTTACTGACCTACCTCCGATTGATTGACCATAACTCTCTCAATTTAACTCTTAACTCATTGAAATTAGTTTCATTTCGAAGGAATCGAAGTGTAGTTTAAAACGAAAGAAACGGAGATGAAAAACTCCAAGTATTTTGAGAGTTATGATGGAAATAGTTAGACTCGCGCTTTGGTTTAGCAATTTACTGACCTACCTCCGATTGATTGACCATAACTCTCTCAATTTAACTCTTAACTCATTCAAATTAGTTTCATTTCGAAGGAATCGAAGTGTAGTTTAAAACGAAAGAAACGGAAATGAAAAACTCCAAGTATTTTGAGAGTTATGATGGAAATAGTTAGACTCGCGCTTTGGTTTAGCAATTTACTGACCTACCTCCGATTGATTGACCATAACTCTCTTAATTTAACTCTTAATTAATTGAAATTAGTTTCATTTCGAAGGAATCGAAGTGTAGTTTAAAACGAAAGAAACGGAGATGAAAAACTCCAAGTATTTTGATAGTTATTATGGAAATAGTTAGACTCGCGCTTTGGTTTAGCAATTTACTGACCTACCTCCGATTGATTGACCATAAATCACTTAATTTAACTCGTAATTAATTGAAATTAGTTTCATTTCGAAGGAATCGAAGTTTAGTTTAAAACGAAAGAAACGGAGATGAAAAACTCCAAGTATTTTGAGAGTTATGATGGAAATAGTTAGACTCGCGCTTTGGTTTAGCAATTTACTGACCTCCCTCCGATTGATATACCATAAATCACTCAATTTAACTCGTAATTCATTGAAATTAGTTTCATTTCGAAGGAATCGAAGTGTAGTTTAAAACGAAAGAAACGGAGATGAAAAACTCCAAGTATTTTGAGAGTTATGATGGAAATAGTTAGACTCGCGCTTTGGTTTAGCAATTTACTGACCTCCCTCCGATTGATTGACCATAACTCACTCAATTTAACTCGTAATTTATTGAAATTAGTTTCATTTCGAAGGAATCGAAGTGTAGTTTAAAACGAAAGAAACGGAGATGAAAAACTACAACTATTTTGAGAGTTATGATGCAAATAGTTAGACTCGCGCTTTGGTTTAGCAATTTACTGACCTACCTCCGATTGATTGACCATAAATCACTCAATTTAACTCGTAATTCATTGAAATTAGTTTCATTTCGAAGAAATCGAAGTGTAGTTTAAAACGAAAGAAACGGAGATGAAAAACTCCAAGTATTTTGAGAGTTATGGTGGAAATAGTTAGACTCGCGCTTTGGTTTAGCAATTTACTGACCTCCCTCCGATTGATATACCATAAATCACTCAATTTAACTCGTAATTCATTGAAATTAGTTTCATTTCGAAGGAATCGAAGTGTAGTTTAAAACGAAAGAAACGGAGATGAAAAACTCCAAGTATTTTGAGAGTTATGATGGAAATAGTTAGACTCGCGCTTTGGTTTAGCAATTTACTGACCTCCCTCCGATTGATTGACCATAACTCACTCAATTTAACTCGTAATTGATTGAAATTAGTTTCATTTCGAAGGAATCGAAGTCTAGTTTAAAACGAAAGAAACGGAGATGAAAAACTACAAGTATTTTGAGAGTTATGATGAAAATAGTTAGACTCGCGCTTTGGTTTAGCAATTTACTGACCTACCTCCGATTGATTGACCATAACTCTCTCAATTTAACTCTTAACTCATTGAAATTAGTTTCATTTCGAAGGAATCGAAGTGTAGTTTAAAACGAAAGAAACGGAGATGAAAAACTCCAAGTATTTTGAGAGTTATGATGGAAATAGTTAGACTCGCGCTTTGGTTTAGCAATTTACTGACCTACCTCCGATTGATTGACCATAACTCTCTCAATTTAACTCTTAACTCATTGAAATTAGTTTCATTTCGAAGGAATCGAAGTGTAGTTTAAAACGAAAGAAACGGAGATGAAAAACTCCAAGTATTTTGAGAGTTATTATGGAAATAGTTAGACTCGCGCTTTGTTTTAACAATTTACTGACCTACCTCCGATTGATTGACCATAACTCTCTTAATTTAACTCTTAATTCATTGAAATTAGTTTCATTTCGAAGGAATCGAAGTTTAGTTTAAAACGAAAGAAACGGAGATGAAAAACTCCAAGTATTTTGAGAGTTATGATGGAAATAGTTAGACTCGCGCTTTGGTTTAGCAATTTACTGACCTACCTCCGATTGATTGATCATAACTCTCTCAATTTAACTCTTAATTCATTGAAATTAGTTTCATTTCGAAGGAATCGAAGTTTAGTTTAAAACGAAAGAAACGGAGATGAAAAACTCCAAGTATTTTGAGAGTTATGATGGAAATAGTTAGACTCGCGCTTTGGTTTAGCAATTTACTGTCCTACATCCGATTAATTGACCATAACTCTCTCAATTTAACTCTTAAGTCATTAAAATTAGTTTCATTTCGAAGGAATCAAAGTGTAGTTTAAAACGAAAGAAACGGAGATGAAAAACTCCAAGTATTTTGAGAGTTATGAGGGAAATAGTTAGACTCGCGCTTTGGTTTAGCAATTTACTGACCTACCTCCGATTGATTGACCATAACTCTCTCAATTTAAGTCGTAATTCATTTAAATTAGTTTCATTTCGAAGGAATCGAAGTATAGTTTAAAACGAAAGAAACGGAGATGAAAAACTCCAAGTATTTTGAGAGTTATGATGGAAATAGTTAGACTCGCGCTTTGGTTTAGCAATTTACTGACCTCCCTCCGATTGATTTACCATAACTCACTCAATTTAACTCGTAATTCATTGTAATTAGTTTCATTTCTAAGGAATCGAAGTGTAGTTTAAAACAAAAGAAACGGAGATGAAAAACTACAAGTATTTTGAGAGTTATGATGGAAATAGTTAGACTCGCGCTTTGGTTTAGCAATTTACTGATCTACCTCCGATTGATTGACCATATCTCTCTCAATTTAACTCTTAACTCATTGAAATTAGTTTCATTTCAAAGGAATCGAAGTTTAGTTTAAAACGAAAGAAACGGAGATGAAAAACTCCAAGTATTTTGAGAGTTATGATGGAAATAGTTAGACTCGCGCTTTGGTTTAGCAATTTACTGACCTACCTCCGATTGATTGACCATAACTCTTTCAATTTAACTCTTAACTCATTGAAATTAGTTTCATTTCGAAGGAATCGAAGTGTAGTTTAAAACAAAAGAAACGGAGATGAAAAACTCCAAGTATTTTGAGAGTTATGATGGAAATAGTTAGACTCGCGCTTTGGTTTAGCAATTTACAGACCTACCTCCGATTGATTGACCATAACTCTCTAAATTTAACTCTTAATTCATTGAAATTAGTTTCATTTCGAAGGAATCGAAGAGTAGTTTAAAACGAAAGAAACGGAGATGAAAAATTCCAAGTATTTTTAGAGTTATGATAGAAATAGTTAGAATCGCGCTTTGTTTAGCAATTTACTGACCTACCTCCGATTAATTGACCATAACTCTCTCAATTTAACTCTTAACTCATTGAAATTAGTTTCATTTCGAAGGAATCGAAGTGTAGTTTAAAATGAAAGAAACGGAGATGAAAAACTCCAAGTATTTTGACAGTTATGATGGAAATAGTTAGACTCGCGCTTTAGTTTAGCAATTTACTGACCTACCTCTGATTGATTGACCATAACTCTCTCAATTTAACTCTTAACTCATTGAAATTAGTTTCATTTCGAAGGAATCGAAGTGTAGTTTAAAACGAAAGAAACGGAGATGAAAAACTCCAAGTATTTTGAGAGTTATGATGAAAATAGTTAGACTCGCGCTTTGGTTTAGCAATTTACTGACCTACCTCCGATTGATTGACCATAACTCTCTCAATTTAACTCTTAACTCATTGAAATTAGTTTCATTTCGAAGGAATCGAAGTGTAGTTTAAAACGAAAGAAACGGAGATGAAAAACTCCAAGTATTTTGAGAGTTATGATGGAAATAGTTAGACTCGCGCTTTGGTTTAGCAATTTACTGACCTACCTCCGATTGATTGACCATAACTCTCTCAATTTAACTCTTAACTCATTCAAATTAGTTTCATTTCGAAGGAATCGAAGTGTAGTTTAAAACGAAAGAAACGGAAATGAAAAACTCCAAGTATTTTGAGAGTTATGATGGAAATAGTTAGACTCGCGCTTTGGTTTAGCAATTTACTGACCTACCTCCGATTGATTGACCATAACTCTCTTAATTTAACTCTTAATTAATTGAAATTAGTTTCATTTCGAAGGAATCGAAGTGTAGTTTAAAACGAAAGAAACGGAGATGAAAAACTCCAAGTATTTTGATAGTTATTATGGAAATAGTTAGACTCGCGCTTTGGTTTAGCAATTTACTGACCTACCTCCGATTGATTGACCATAAATCACTTAATTTAACTCGTAATTAATTGAAATTAGTTTCATTTCGAAGGAATCGAAGTTTAGTTTAAAACGAAAGAAACGGAGATGAAAAATTCCAAGTATTTTGAGAGTTATGATGGAAATAGTTAGACTCGCGCTTTGGTTTAGCAATTTACTGACCTCCCTCCGATTGATATACCATAAATCACTCAATTTAACTCGTAATTCATTGAAATTAGTTTCATTTCGAAGGAATCGAAGTGTAGTTTAAAACGAAAGAAACGGAGATGAAAAACTCCAAGTATTTTGAGAGTTATGATGGAAATAGTTAGACTCGCGCTTTGGTTTAGCAATTTACTGACCTCCCTCCGATTGATTGACCATAACTCACTCAATTTAACTCGTAATTTATTGAAATTAGTTTCATTTCGAAGGAATCGAAGTGTAGTTTAAAACGAAAGAAACGGAGATGAAAAACTACAACTATTTTGAGAGTTATGATGCAAATAGTTAGACTCGCGCTTTGGTTTAGCAATTTACTGACCTACCTCCGATTGATTGACCATAAATCACTCAATTTAACTCGTAATTCATTGAAATTAGTTTCATTTCGAAGAAATCGAAGTGTAGTTTAAAACGAAAGAAACGGAGATGAAAAACTCCAAGTATTTTGAGAGTTATGGTGGAAATAGTTAGACTCGCGCTTTGGTTTAGCAATTTACTGACCTCCCTCCGATTGATATACCATAAATCACTCAATTTAACTCGTAATTCATTGAAATTAGTTTCATTTCGAAGGAATCGAAGTGTAGTTTAAAACGAAAGAAACGGAGATGAAAAACTCCAAGTATTTTGAGAGTTATGATGGAAATAGTTAGACTCGCGCTTTGGTTTAGCAATTTACTGACCTCCCTCCGATTGATTGACCATAACTCACTCAATTTAACTCGTAATTGATTGAAATTAGTTTCATTTCGAAGGAATCGAAGTCTAGTTTAAAACGAAAGAAACGGAGATGAAAAACTACAAGTATTTTGAGAGTTATGATGAAAATAGTTAGACTCGCGCTTTGGTTTAGCAATTTACTGACCTACCTCCGATTGATTGACCATAACTCTCTCAATTTAACTCTTAACTCATTGAAATTAGTTTCATTTCGAAGGAATCGAAGTGTAGTTTAAAACGAAAGAAACGGAGATGAAAAACTCCAAGTATTTTGAGAGTTATGATGGAAATAGTTAGACTCGCGCTTTGGTTTAGCAATTTACTGACCTACCTCCGATTGATTGACCATAACTCTCTCAATTTAACTCTTAACTCATTGAAATTAGTTTCATTTCGAAGGAATCGAAGTGTAGTTTAAAACGAAAGAAACGGAGATGAAAAACTCCAAGTATTTTGAGAGTTATTATGGAAATAGTTAGACTCGCGCTTTGTTTTAACAATTTACTGACCTACCTCCGATTGATTGACCATAACTCTCTTAATTTAACTCTTAATTCATTGAAATTAGTTTCATTTCGAAGGAATCGAAGTGTAGTTTAAAACGAAAGAAACGGAGATGAAAAACTCCAAGTATTTTGAGAGTTATGATGGAAATAGTTAGACTCGCGCTTTGGTTTAGCAATTTACTGACCTACCTCCGATTGATTGATCATAACTCTCTCAATTTAACTCTTAATTCATTGAAATTAGTTTCATTTCGAAGGAATCGAAGTTTAGTTTAAAACGAAAGAAACGGAGATGAAAAACTCCAAGTATTTTGAGAGTTATGATGGAAATAGTTAGACTCGCGCTTTGGTTTAGCAATTTACTGTCCTACATCCGATTAATTGACCATAACTCTCTCAATTTAACTCTTAAGTCATTAAAATTAGTTTCATTTCGAAGGAATCAAAGTGTAGTTTAAAACGAAAGAAACGGAGATGAAAAACTCCAAGTATTTTGAGAGTTATGAGGGAAATAGTTAGACTCGCGCTTTGGTTTAGCAATTTACTGACCTACCTCCGATTGATTGACCATAACTCTCTCAATTTAAGTCGTAATTCATTTAAATTAGTTTCATTTCGAAGGAATCGAAGTATAGTTTAAAACGAAAGAAACGGAGATGAAAAACTCCAAGTATTTTGAGAGTTATGATGGAAATAGTTAGACTCGCGCTTTGGTTTAGCAATTTACTGACCTCCCTCCAATTGATATACCATAAATCACTCAATTTAACTCGTAATTCATTGAAATTAGTTTCATTTCGAAGGAATCGAAGTGTAGTTTAAAACGAAAGAAACGGAGATGAAAAACTCCAAGTATTTTGAGAGTTATGATGGAAATAGTTAGACTCGCGCTTTGGTTTAGCAATTTACTGACCTCCCTCCGATTGATTGACCATAACTCACTCAATTTAACTCGTAATTTATTGAAATTAGTTTCATTTCGAAGGAATCGAAGTGTAGTTTAAAACGAAAGAAACGGAGATGAAAAACTACAACTATTTTGAGAGTTATGATGCAAATAGTTAGACTCGCGCTTTGGTTTAGCAATTTACTGACCTACCTCCGATTGATTGACCATAAATCACTCAATTTAACTCGTAATTCATTGAAATTAGTTTCATTTCGAAGAAATCGAAGTGTAGTTTAAAACGAAAGAAACGGAGATGAAAAACTCCAAGTATTTTGAGAGTTATGGTGGAAATAGTTA
This sequence comes from Tasmannia lanceolata, assembly GCF_043159265.1. Lineage (NCBI taxonomy): Eukaryota > Viridiplantae > Streptophyta > Magnoliopsida > Canellales > Winteraceae > Tasmannia > Tasmannia lanceolata. The sequence goes on from NW_027518721.1 coordinate 7,651,774, forward strand.
GACTCGCGCTTTGGTTTAGCAATTTACTGACCTCCCTCCGATTGATATACCATAAATCACTCAATTTAACTCGTAATTCATTGAAATTAGTTTCATTTCGAAGGAATCGAAGTGTAGTTTAAAACGAAAGAAACGGAGATGAAAAACTCCAAGTATTTTGAGAGTTATGATGGAAATAGTTAGACTCGCGCTTTGGTTTAGCAATTTACTGACCTCCCTCCGATTGATTGACCATAACTCACTCAATTTAACTCGTAATTGATTGAAATTAGTTTCATTTCGAAGGAATCGAAGTCTAGTTTAAAACGAAAGAAACGGAGATGAAAAACTACAAGTATTTTGAGAGTTATGATGAAAATAGTTAGACTCGCGCTTTGGTTTAGCAATTTACTGACCTACCTCCGATTGATTGACCATAACTCTCTCAATTTAACTCTTAACTCATTGAAATTAGTTTCATTTCGAAGGAATCGAAGTGTAGTTTAAAACGAAAGAAACGGAGATGAAAAACTCCAAGTATTTTGAGAGTTATGATGGAAATAGTTAGACTCGCGCTTTGGTTTAGCAATTTACTGACCTACCTCCGATTGATTGACCATAACTCTCTCAATTTAACTCTTAACTCATTGAAATTAGTTTCATTTCGAAGGAATCGAAGTGTAGTTTAAAACGAAAGAAACGGAGATGAAAAACTCCAAGTATTTTGAGAGTTATTATGGAAATAGTTAGACTCGCGCTTTGTTTTAGCAATTTACTGACCTACCTCCGATTGATTGACCATAACTCTCTTAATTTAACTCTTAATTCATTGAAATTAGTTTCATTTCGAAGGAATCGAAGTGTAGTTTAAAACGAAAGAAACGGAGATGAAAAACTCCAAGTATTTTGAGAGTTATGATGGAAATAGTTAGACTCGCGCTTTGGTTTAGCAATTTACTGACCTCCCTCCGATTGATTGACCATAACTCACTCAATTTAACTCGTAATTTATTGAAATTAGTTTCATTTCGAAGGAATCGAAGTGTAGTTTAAAACGAAAGAAACGGAGATGAAAAACTACAACTATTTTGAGAGTTATGATGCAAATAGTTAGACTCGCGCTTTGGTTTAGCAATTTACTGACCTACCTCCGATTGATTGACCATAAATCACTCAATTTAACTCGTAATTCATTGAAATTAGTTTCATTTCGAAGAAATCGAAGTGTAGTTTAAAACGAAAGAAACGGAAATGAAAAACTCCAAGTATTTTGAGAGTTATGATGGAAATAGTTAGACTCGCGCTTTGGTTTAGCAATTTACTGACCTCCCTCCGATTGATTGACAATAACTCACTCAATTTAACTCGTAATTGATTGAAATTAGTTTCATTTCGAAGGAATCAAAGTGTAGTTTAAAACGAAAGAAACGGAGATGAAAAACTACAAGTATTTTGAGAGTTATGATGAAAATAGTTAGACTCGCGCTTTGGTTTAGCAATTTACTGACCTACCTCCGATTGATTGACCATAACTCTCTCAATTTAACTCTTAACTCATTGAAATTAGTTTCATTTCGAAGGAATCGAAGTGTAGTTTAAAACGAAAGAAACGGAGATGAAAAACTCCAAGTATTTTGAGAGTTATGATGGAAATAGTTAGACTCGCGCTTTGGTTTAGCAATTTACTGGCCTACCTCCGATTGATTGACCATAACTCTCTCAATTTAACTCTTAACTCATTGAAATTAGTTTCATTTCGAAGGAATCGAAGTGTAGTTTAAAACGAAAGAAACGGAGATGAAAAACTCCAAGTATTTTGAGAGTTATGATGGAAATAGTTAAACTCGCGCTTTGGTTTAGCAATTTACTGACCTCCCTCCGATTGATATACCATAAATCACTCAATTTAACTCGTAATTCATTGAAATTAGTTTCATTTCGAAGGAATCGAAGTGTAGTTTAAAACGAAAGAAACGGAGATGAAAAACTCCAAGTATTTTGAGAGTTATGATGGAAATAGTTAGACTCGCGCTTTGGTTTAGCAATTTACTGACCTCCCTCCGATTGATTGACCATAACTCACTCAATTTAACTCGTAATTGATTGAAATTAGTTTCATTTCGAAGGAATCGAAGTGTAGTTTAAAACGAAAGAAACGGAGATGAAAAACTACAAGTATTTTGAGAGTTATGATGAAAATAGTTAGACTCGCGCTTTGGTTTAGCAATTTACTGACCTACCTCCGATTGATTGACCATAACTCTCTCAATTTAACTCTTAACTCATTGAAATTAGTTTCATTTCGAAGGAATCGAAGTGTAGTTTAAAACGAAAGAAACGGAGATGAAAAACTCCAAGTATTTTGAGAGTTATGATGGAAATAGTTAGACTCGCGCTTTGGTTTAGCAATTTACTGACCTACCTCCGATTGATTGACCATAACTCTCTCAATTTAACTCTTAACTCATTGAAATTAGTTTCATTTCGAAGGAATCGAAGTGTAGTTTAAAACGAAAGAAACGGAGATGAAAAACTCCAAGTATTTTGAGAGTTATTATGGAAATAGTTAGACTCGCGCTTTGTTTTAGCAATTTACTGACCTACCTCCGATTGATTGACCATAACTCTCTTAATTTAACTCTTAATTCATTGAAATTAGTTTCATTTCGAAGGAATCGAAGTGTAGTTTAAAACGAAAGAAACGGAGATGAAAAACTCCAAGTATTTTGAGAGTTATGATGGAAATAGTTAGACTCGCGCTTTGGTTTAGCAATTTACTGACCTACCTCCGATTGATTGATCATAACTCTCTCAATTTAACTCTTAATTCATTGAAATTAGTTTCATTTCGAAGGAATCGAAGTTTAGTTTAAAACGAAAGAAACGGAGATGAAAAACTCCAAGTATTTTGAGAGTTATGATGGAAATAGTTAGACTCGCGCTTTGGTTTAGCAATTTACTGTCCTACATCCGATTAATTGACCATAACTCTCTCAATTTAACTCTTAAGTCATTAAAATTAGTTTCATTTCGAAGGAATCAAAGTGTAGTTTAAAACGAAAGAAACGGAGATGAAAAACTCCAAGTATTTTGAGAGTTATGAGGGAAATAGTTAGACTCGCGCTTTGGTTTAGCAATTTACTGACCTACCTCCGATTGATTGACCATAACTCTCTCAATTTAAGTCGTAATTCATTTAAATTAGTTTCATTTCGAAGGAATCGAAGTATAGTTTAAAACGAAAGAAACGGAGATGAAAAACTCCAAGTATTTTGAGAGTTATGATGGAAATAGTTAGACTCGCGCTTTGGTTTAGCAATTTACTGACCTCCCTCCGATTGATTTACCATAACTCACTCAATTTAACTCGTAATTCATTGTAATTAGTTTCATTTCTAAGGAATCGAAGTGTAGTTTAAAACAAAAGAAACGGAGATGAAAAACTACAAGTATTTTGAGAGTTATGATGGAAATAGTTAGACTCGCGCTTTGGTTTAGCAATTTACTGATCTACCTCCGATTGATTGACCATATCTCTCTCAATTTAACTCTTAACTCATTGAAATTAGTTTCATTTCGAAGGAATCGAAGTGTAGTTTAAAACGAAAGAAACGGAGATGAAAAACTCCAAGTATTTTGAGAGTTATTATGGAAATAGTTAGACTCGCGCTTTGTTTTAGCAATTTACTGACCTACCTCCGATTGATTGACCATAACTCTCTTAATTTAACTCTTAATTCATTGAAATTAGTTTCATTTCGAAGGAATCGAAGTGTAGTTTAAAACGAAAGAAACGGAGATGAAAAACTCCAAGTATTTTGAGAGTTATGATGGAAATAGTTAGACTCGCGCTTTGGTTTAGCAATTTACTGACCTACCTCCGATTGATTGATCATAACTCTCTCAATTTAACTCTTAATTCATTGAAATTAGTTTCATTTCGAAGGAATCGAAGTTTAGTTTAAAACGAAAGAAACGGAGATGAAAAACTCCAAGTATTTTGAGAGTTATGATGGAAATAGTTAGACTCGCGCTTTGGTTTAGCAATTTACTGTCCTACATCCGATTAATTGACCATAACTCTCTCAATTTAACTCTTAAGTCATTAAAATTAGTTTCATTTCGAAGGAATCAAAGTGTAGTTTAAAACGAAAGAAACGGAGATGAAAAACTCCAAGTATTTTGAGAGTTATGAGGGAAATAGTTAGACTCGCGCTTTGGTTTAGCAATTTACTGACCTACCTCCGATTGATTGACCATAACTCTCTCAATTTAAGTCGTAATTCATTTAAATTAGTTTCATTTCGAAGGAATCGAAGTATAGTTTAAAACGAAAGAAACGGAGATGAAAAACTCCAAGTATTTTGAGAGTTATGATGGAAATAGTTAGACTCGCGCTTTGGTTTAGCAATTTACTGACCTCCCTCCGATTGATTTACCATAACTCACTCAATTTAACTCGTAATTCATTGTAATTAGTTTCATTTCTAAGGAATCGAAGTGTAGTTTAAAACAAAAGAAACGGAGATGAAAAACTACAAGTATTTTGAGAGTTATGATGGAAATAGTTAGACTCGCGCTTTGGTTTAGCAATTTACTGATCTACCTCCGATTGATTGACCATATCTCTCTCAATTTAACTCTTAACTCATTGAAATTAGTTTCATTTCAAAGGAATCGAAGTTTAGTTTAAAACGAAAGAAACGGAGATGAAAAACTCCAAGTATTTTGAGAGTTATGATGGAAATAGTTAGACTCGCGCTTTGGTTTAGCAATTTACTGACCTACCTCCGATTGATTGACCATAACTCTTTCAATTTAACTCTTAACTCATTGAAATTAGTTTCATTTCGAAGGAATCGAAGTGTAGTTTAAAACAAAAGAAACGGAGATGAAAAACTCCAAATATTTTGAGAGTTATGATGGAAATAGTTAGACTCGCGCTTTGGTTTAGCAATTTACAGACCTACCTCCGATTGATTGACCATAACTCTCTAAATTTAACTCTTAATTCATTGAAATTAGTTTCATTTCGAAGGAATCGAAGAGTAGTTTAAAACGAAAGAAACGGAGATGAAAAATTCCAAGTATTTTTAGAGTTATGATAGAAATAGTTAGAATCGCGCTTTGTTTAGCAATTTACTGACCTACCTCCGATTAATTGACCATAACTCTCTCAATTTAACTCTTAACTCATTGAAATTAGTTTCATTTCGAAGGAATCGAAGTGTAGTTTAAAATGAAAGAAACGGAGATGAAAAACTCCAAGTATTTTGACAGTTATGATGGAAATAGTTAGACTCGCGCTTTAGTTTAGCAATTTACTGACCTACCTCTGATTGATTGACCATAACTCTCTCAATTTAACTCTTAACTCATTGAAATTAGTTTCATTTCGAAGGAATCGAAGTGTAGTTTAAAACGAAAGAAACGGAGATGAAAAACTCCAAGTATTTTGAGAGTTATGATGAAAATAGTTAGACTCGCGCTTTGGTTTAGCAATTTACTGACCTACCTCCGATTGATTGACCATAACTCTCTCAATTTAACTCTTAACTCATTGAAATTAGTTTCATTTCGAAGGAATCGAAGTGTAGTTTAAAACGAAAGAAACGGAGATGAAAAACTCTAAGTATTTTGAGAGTTATGATGGAAATAGTTAGACTCGCGCTTTGGTTTAGCAATTTACTGACCTACCTCCGATTGATTGACCATAACTCTCTCAATTTAACTCTTAACTCATTCAAATTAGTTTCATTTCGAAGGAATCGAAGTGTAGTTTAAAACGAAAGAAACGAAAATGAAAAACTCCAAGTATTTTGAGAGTTATGATGGAAATAGTTAGACTCGCGCTTTGGTTTAGCAATTTACTGACCTACCTCCGATTGATTGACCATAACTCTCTTAATTTAACTCTTAATTAATTGAAATTAGTTTCATTTCGAAGGAATCGAAGTGTAGTTTAAAACGAAAGAAACGGAGATGAAAAACTCCAAGTATTTTGATAGTTATTATGGAAATAGTTAGACTCGCGCTTTGGTTTAGCAATTTACTGACCTACCTCCGATTGATTGACCATAAATCACTTAATTTAACTCGTAATTAATTGAAATTAGTTTTATTTCGAAGGAATCGAAGTTTAGTTTAAAACGAAAGAAACGGAGATGAAAAACTCCAAGTATTTTGAGAGTTATGATGGAAATAGTTAGACTCGCGCTTTGGTTTAGCAATTTACTGACCTCCCTCCGATTGATATACCATAAATCACTCAATTTAACTCGTAATTCATTGAAATTAGTTTCATTTCGAAGGAATCGAAGTGTAGTTTAAAACGAAAGAAACGGAGATGAAAAACTCCAAGTATTTTGAGAGTTATGATGGAAATAGTTAGACTCGCGCTTTGGTTTAGCAATTTACTGACCTCCCTCCGATTGATTGACCATAACTCACTCAATTTAACTCGTAATTTATTGAAATTAGTTTCATTTCGAAGGAATCGAAGTGTAGTTTAAAACGAAAGAAACGGAGATGAAAAACTACAACTATTTTGAGAGTTATGATGCAAATAGTTAGACTCGCGCTTTGGTTTAGCAATTTACTGACCTACCTCCGATTGATTGACCATAAATCACTCAATTTAACTCGTAATTCATTGAAATTAGTTTCATTTCGAAGAAATCGAAGTGTAGTTTAAAACGAAAGAAACGGAGATGAAAAACTCCAAGTATTTTGAGAGTTATGGTGGAAATAGTTAGACTCGCGCTTTGGTTTAGCAATTTACTGACCTCCCTCCGATTGATATACCATAAATCACTCAATTTAACTCGTAATTCATTGAAATTAGTTTCATTTCGAAGGAATCGAAGTGTAGTTTAAAACGAAAGAAACAGAGATGAAAAACTCCAAGTATTTTGAGAGTTATGATGGAAATAGTTAGACTCGCGCTTTGGTTTAGCAATTTACTGACCTCCCTCCGATTGATTGACCATAACTCACTCAATTTAACTCGTAATTGATTGAAATTAGTTTCATTTCGAAGGAATCGAAGTCTAGTTTAAAACGAAAGAAACGGAGATGAAAAACTACAAGTATTTTGAGAGTTATGATGAAAATAGTTAGACTCGCGCTTTGGTTTAGCAATTTACTGACCTACCTCCGATTGATTGACCATAACTCTCTCAATTTAACTCTTAACTCATTGAAATTAGTTTCATTTCGAAGGAATCGAAGTGTAGTTTAAAACGAAAGAAACGGAGATGAAAAACTCCAAGTATTTTGAGAGTTATGATGGAAATAGTTAGACTCGCGCTTTGGTTTAGCAATTTACTGACCTACCTCCGATTGATTGACCATAACTCTCTCAATTTAACTCTTAACTCATTGAAATTAGTTTCATTTCGAAGGAATCGAAGTGTAGTTTAAAACGAAAGAAACGGAGATGAAAAACTCCAAGTATTTTGAGAGTTATTATGGAAATAGTTAGACTCGCGCTTTGTTTTAGCAATTTACTGACCTACCTCCGATTGATTGACCATAACTCTCTTAATTTAACTCTTAATTCATTGAAATTAGTTTCATTTCGAAGGAATCGAAGTGTAGTTTAAAACGAAAGAAACGGAGATGAAAAACTCCAAGTATTTTGAGAGTTATGATGGAAATAGTTAGACTCGCGCTTTGGTTTAGCAATTTACTGACCTACCTCCGATTGATTGATCATAACTCTCTCAATTTAACTCTTAATTCATTGAAATTAGTTTCATTTCGAAGGAATCGAAGTTTAGTTTAAAACGAAAGAAACGGAGATGAAAAACTCCAAGTATTTTGAGAGTTATGATGGAAATAGTTAGACTCGCGCTTTGGTTTAGCAATTTACTGTCCTACATCCGATTAATTGACCATAACTCTCTCAATTTAACTCTTAAGTCATTAAAATTAGTTTCATTTCGAAGGAATCAAAGTGTAGTTTAAAACGAAAGAAACGGAGATGAAAAACTCCAAGTATTTTGAGAGTTATGAGGGAAATAGTTAGACTCGCGCTTTGGTTTAGCAATTTACTGACCTACCTCCGATTGATTAACCATAACTCTCTCAATTTAAGTCGTAATTCATTTAAATTAGTTTCATTTCGAAGGAATCGAAGTATAGTTTAAAACGAAAGAAACGGAGATGAAAAACTCCAAGTATTTTGAGAGTTATGATGGAAATAGTTAGACTCGCGCTTTGGTTTAGCAATTTACTGACCTCCCTCCGATTGATTTACCATAACTCACTCAATTTAACTCGTAATTCATTGTAATTAGTTTCATTTCTAAGGAATCGAAGTGTAGTTTAAAACAAAAGAAACGGAGATGAAAAACTACAAGTATTTTGAGAGTTATGATGGAAATAGTTAGACTCGCGCTTTGGTTTAGCAATTTACTGATCTACCTCCGATTGATTGACCATATCTCTCTCAATTTAACTCTTAACTCATTGAAATTAGTTTCATTTCGAAGGAATCGAAGTGTAGTTTAAAACGAAAGAAACGGAGATGAAAAACTCCAAGTATTTTGAGAGTTATTATGGAAATAGTTAGACTCGCGCTTTGTTTTAGCAATTTACTGACCTACCTCCGATTGATTGACCATAACTCTCTTAATTTAACTCTTAATTCATTGAAATTAGTTTCATTTCGAAGGAATCGAAGTGTAGTTTAAAACGAAAGAAACGGAGATGAAAAACTCCAAGTATTTTGAGAGTTATGATGGAAATAGTTAGACTCGCGCTTTGGTTTAGCAATTTACTGACCTACCTCCGATTGATTGATCATAACTCTCTCAATTTAACTCTTAATTCATTGAAATTAGTTTCATTTCGAAGGAATCGAAGTTTAGTTTAAAACGAAAGAAACGGAGATGAAAAACTCCAAGTATTTTGAGAGTTATGATGGAAATAGTTAGACTCGCGCTTTGGTTTAGCAATTTACTGTCCTACATCCGATTAATTGACCATAACTCTCTCAATTTAACTCTTAAGTCATTAAAATTAGTTTCATTTCGAAGGAATCAAAGTGTAGTTTAAAACGAAAGAAACGGAGATGAAAAACTCCAAGTATTTTGAGAGTTATGAGGGAAATAGTTAGACTCGCGCTTTGGTTTAGCAATTTACTGACCTACCTCCGATTGATTGACCATAACTCTCTCAATTTAAGTCGTAATTCATTTAAATTAGTTTCATTTCGAAGGAATCGAAGTATAGTTTAAAACGAAAGAAACGGAGATGAAAAACTCCAAGTATTTTGAGAGTTATGATGGAAATAGTTAGACTCGCGCTTTGGTTTAGCAATTTACTGACCTCCCTCCGATTGATTTACCATAACTCACTCAATTTAACTCGTAATTCATTGTAATTAGTTTCATTTCTAAGGAATCGAAGTGTAGTTTAAAACAAAAGAAACGGAGATGAAAAACTACAAGTATTTTGAGAGTTATGATGGAAATAGTTAGACTCGCGCTTTGGTTTAGCAATTTACTGATCTACCTCCGATTGATTGACCATATCTCTCTCAATTTAACTCTTAACTCATTTAAATTAGTTTCATTTCAAAGGAATCGAAGTTTAGTTTAAAACGAAAGAAACGGAGATGAAAAACTCCAAGTATTTTGAGAGTTATGATGGAAATAGTTAGACTCGCGCTTTGGTTTAGCAATTTACTGACCTACCTCCGATTGATTGACCATAACTCTTTCAATTTAACTCTTAACTCATTGAAATTAGTTTCATTTCGAAGGAATCGAAGTGTAGTTTAAAACAAAAGAAACGGAGATGAAAAACTCCAAGTATTTTGAGAGTTATGATGGAAATAGTTAGACTCGCGCTTTGGTTTAGCAATTTACAGACCTACCTCCGATTGATTGACCATAACTCTCTAAATTTAACTCTTAATTCATTGAAATTAGTTTCATTTCGAAGGAATCGAAGAGTAGTTTAAAACGAAAGAAACGGAGATGAAAAATTCCAAGTATTTTTAGAGTTATGATAGAAATAGTTAGAATCGCGCTTTGTTTAGCAATTTACTGACCTACCTCCGATTAATTGACCATAACTCTCTCAATTTAACTCTTAACTCATTGAAATTAGTTTCATTTCGAAGGAATCGAAGTGTAGTTTAAAATGAAAGAAACGGAGATGAAAAACTCCAAGTATTTTGACAGTTATGATGGAAATAGTTAGACTCGCGCTTTAGTTTAGCAATTTACTGACCTACCTCTGATTGATTGACCATAACTCTCTCAATTTAACTCTTAACTCATTGAAATTAGTTTCATTTCGAAGGAATCGAAGTGTAGTTTAAAACGAAAGAAACGGAGATGAAAAACTCCAAGTATTTTGAGAGTTATGATGAAAATAGTTAGACTCGCGCTTTGGTTTAGCAATTTACTGACCTACCTCCGATTGATTGACCATAACTCTCTCAATTTAACTCTTAACTCATTGAAATTAGTTTCATTTCGAAGGAATCGAAGTGTAGTTTAAAACGAAAGAAACGGAGATGAAAAACTCCAAGTATTTTGAGAGTTATGATGGAAATAGTTAGACTCGCGCTTTGGTTTAGCAATTTACTGACCTACCTCCGATTGATTGACCATAACTCTCTCAATTTAACTCTTAACTCATTCAAATTAGTTTCATTTCGAAGGAATCGAAGTGTAGTTTAAAACGAAAGAAACGGAAATGAAAAACTCCAAGTATTTTGAGAGTTATGATGGAAATAGTTAGACTCGCGCTTTGGTTTAGCAATTTACTGACCTACCTCCGATTGATTGACCATAACTCTCTTAATTTAACTCTTAATTAATTGAAATTAGTTTCATTTCGAAGGAATCGAAGTGTAGTTTAAAACGAAAGAAACGGAGATGAAAAACTCCAAGTATTTTGATAGTTATTATGGAAATAGTTAGACTCGCGCTTTGGTTTAGCAATTTACTGACCTACCTCCGATTGATTGACCATAAATCACTTAATTTAACTCGTAATTAATTGAAATTAGTTTCATTTCGAAGGAATCGAAGTTTAGTTTAAAACGAAAGAAACGGAGATGAAAAACTCCAAGTATTTTGAGAGTTATGATGGAAATAGTTAGACTCGCGCTTTGGTTTAGCAATTTACTGACCTCCCTCCGATTGATATACCATAAATCACTCAATTTAACTCGTAATTCATTGAAATTAGTTTCATTTCGAAGGAATCGAAGTGTAGTTTAAAACGAAAGAAACGGAGATGAAAAACTCCAAGTATTTTGAGAGTTATGATGGAAATAGTTAGACTCGCGCTTTGGTTTAGCAATTTACTGACCTCCCTCCGATTGATTGACCATAACTCACTCAATTTAACTCGTAATTTATTGAAATTAGTTTCATTTCGAAGGAATCGAAGTGTAGTTTAAAACGAAAGAAACGGAGATGAAAAACTACAACTATTTTGAGAGTTATGATGCAAATAGTTAGACTCGCGCTTTGGTTTAGCAATTTACTGACCTACCTCCGATTGATTGACCATAAATCACTCAATTTAACTCGTAATTCATTGAAATTAGTTTCATTTCGAAGAAATCGAAGTGTAGTTTAAAACGAAAGAAACGGAGATGAAAAACTCCAAGTATTTTGAGAGTTATGGTGGAAATAGTTAGACTCGCGCTTTGGTTTAGCAATTTACTGACCTCCCTCCGATTGATATACCATAAATCACTCAATTTAACTCGTAATTCATTGAAATTAGTTTCATTTCGAAGGAATCGAAGTGTAGTTTAAAACGAAAGAAACGGAGATGAAAAACTCCAAGTATTTTGAGAGTTATGATGGAAATAGTTAGACTCGCGCTTTGGTTTAGCAATTTACTGACCTCCCTCCGATTGATTGACCATAACTCACTCAATTTAACTCGTAATTGATTGAAATTAGTTTCATTTCGAAGGAATCGAAGTCTAGTTTAAAACGAAAGAAACGGAGATGAAAAACTACAAGTATTTTGAGAGTTATGATGAAAATAGTTAGACTCGCGCTTTGGTTTAGCAATTTACTGACCTACCTACGATTGATTGACCATAACTCTCTCAATTTAACTCTTAATTCATTGAAATTAGTTTCATTTCGAAGGAATCGAAGTGTAGTTTAAAACGAAAGAAACGGAGATGAAAAACTCCAAGTATTTTGAGAGTTATGATGGAAATAGTTAGACTCGCGCTTTGGTTTAGCAATTTACTGTCCTACATCCGATTAATTGACCATAACTCTCTCAATTTAACTCTTAAGTCATTAAAATTAGTTTCATTTCGAAGGAATCAAAGTGTAGTTTAAAACGAAAGAAACGGAGATGAAAAACTCCAAGTATTTTGAGAGTTATGAGGGAAATAGTTAGACTCGCGCTTTGGTTTAGCAATTTACTGACCTACCTCCGATTGATTGACCATAACTCTCTCAATTTAAGTCGTAATTCATTTAAATTAGTTTCATTTCGAAGGAATCGAAGTATAGTTTAAAACGAAAGAAACGGAGATGAAAAACTCCAAGTATTTTGAGAGTTATGATGGAAATAGTTAGACTCGCGCTTTGGTTTAGCAATTTACTGACCTCCCTCCGATTGATTTACCATAACTCACTCAATTTAACTCGTAATTCATTGTAATTAGTTTCATTTCTAAGGAATCGAAGTGTAGTTTAAAACAAAAGAAACGGAGATGAAAAACTACAAGTATTTTGAGAGTTATGATGGAAATAGTTAGACTCGCGCTTTGGTTTAGCAATTTACTGATCTACCTCCGATTGATTGACCATATCTCTCTCAATTTAACTCTTAACTCATTTAAATTAGTTTCATTTCAAAGGAATCGAAGTTTAGTTTAAAACGAAAGAAACGGAGATGAAAAACTCCAAGTATTTTGAGAGTTATGATGGAAATAGTTAGACTCGCGCTTTGGTTTAGCAATTTACTGACCTACCTCCGATTGATTGACCATAACTCTTTCAATTTAACTCTTAACTCATTGAAATTAGTTTCATTTCGAAGGAATCGAAGTGTAGTTTAAAACAAAAGAAACGGAGATGAAAAACTCCAAGTATTTTGAGAGTTATGATGGAAATAGTTAGACTCGCGCTTTGGTTTAGCAATTTACAGACCTACCTCCGATTGATTGACCATAACTCTCTAAATTTAACTCTTAATTCATTGAAATTAGTTTCATTTCGAAGGAATCGAAGAGTAGTTTAAAACGAAAGAAACGGAGATGAAAAATTCCAAGTATTTTTAGAGTTATGATAGAAATAGTTAGAATCGCGCTTTGTTTAGCAATTTACTGACCTACCTCCGATTAATTGACCATAACTCTCTCAATTTAACTCTTAACTCATTGAAATTAGTTTCATTTCGAAGGAATCGAAGTGTAGTTTAAAATGAAAGAAACGGAGATGAAAAACTCCAAGTATTTTGACAGTTATGATGGAAATAGTTAGACTCGCGCTTTAGTTTAGCAATTTACTGACCTACCTCTGATTGATTGACCATAACTCTCTCAATTTAACTCTTAACTCATTGAAATTAGTTTCATTTCGAAGGAATCGAAGTGTAGTTTAAAACGAAAGAAACGGAGATGAAAAACTCCAAGTATTTTGAGAGTTATGATGAAAATAGTTAGACTCGCGCTTTGGTTTAGCAATTTACTGACCTACCTCCGATTGATTGACCATAACTCTCTCAATTTAACTCTTAACTCATTGAAATTAGTTTCATTTCGAAGGAATCGAAGTGTAGTTTAAAACGAAAGAAACGGAGATGAAAAACTCCAAGTATTTTGAGAGTTATGATGGAAATAGTTAGACTCGCGCTTTGGTTTAGCAATTTACTGACCTACCTCCGATTGATTGACCATAACTCTCTCAATTTAACTCTTAACTCATTCAAATTAGTTTCATTTCGAAGGAATCGAAGTGTAGTTTAAAACGAAAGAAACGGAAATGAAAAACTCCAAGTATTTTGAGAGTTATGATGGAAATAGTTAGACTCGCGCTTTGGTTTAGCAATTTACTGACCTACCTCCGATTGATTGACCATAACTCTCTTAATTTAACTCTTAATTAATTGAAATTAGTTTCATTTCGAAGGAATCGAAGTGTAGTTTAAAACGAAAGAAACGGAGATGAAAAACTCCAAGTATTTTGATAGTTATTATGGAAATAGTTAGACTCGCGCTTTGGTTTAGCAATTTACTGACCTACCTCCGATTGATTGACCATAAATCACTTAATTTAACTCGTAATTAATTGAAATTAGTTTCATTTCGAAGGAATCGAAGTTTAGTTTAAAACGAAAGAAACGGAGATGAAAAACTCCAAGTATTTTGAGAGTTATGATGGAAATAGTTAGACTCGCGCTTTGGTTTAGCAATTTACTGACCTCCCTCCGATTGATATACCATAAATCACTCAATTTAACTCGTAATTCATTGAAATTAGTTTCATTTCGAAGGAATCGAAGTGTAGTTTAAAACGAAAGAAACGGAGATGAAAAACTCCAAGTATTTTGAGAGTTATGATGGAAATAGTTAGACTCGCGCTTTGGTTTAGCAATTTACTGACCTCCCTCCGATTGATTGACCATAACTCACTCAATTTAACTCGTAATTTATTGAAATTAGTTTCATTTCGAAGGAATCGAAGTGTAGTTTAAAACGAAAGAAACGGAGATGAAAAACTACAACTATTTTGAGAGTTATGATGCAAATAGTTAGACTCGCGCTTTGGTTTAGCAATTTACTGACCTACCTCCGATTGATTGACCATAAATCACTCAATTTAACTCGTAATTCATTGAAATTAGTTTCATTTCGAAGAAATCGAAGTGTAGTTTAAAACGAAAGAAACGGAGATGAAAAACTCCAAGTATTTTGAGAGTTATGGTGGAAATAGTTAGACTCGCGCTTTGGTTTAGCAATTTACTGACCTCCCTCCGATTGATATACCATAAATCACTCAATTTAACTCGTAATTCATTGAAATTAGTTTCATTTCGAAGGAATCGAAGTGTAGTTTAAAACGAAAGAAACGGAGATGAAAAACTCCAAGTATTTTGAGAGTTATGATGGAAATAGTTAGACTCGCGCTTTGGTTTAGCAATTTACTGACCTCCCTCCGATTGATTGACCATTACTCACTCAATTTAACTCGTAATTGATTGAAATTAGTTTCATTTCGAAGGAATCGAAGTCTAGTTTAAAACGAAAGAAACGGAGATGAAAAACTACAAGTATTTTGAGAGTTATGATGAAAATAGTTAGACTCGCGCTTTGGTTTAGCAATTTACTGTCCTACATCCGATTAATTGACCATAACTCTCTCAATTTAACTCTTAAGTCATTAAAATTAGTTTCATTTCGAAGGAATCAAAGTGTAGTTTAAAACGAAAGAAACGGAGATGAAAAACTCCAAGTATTTTGAGAGTTATGAGGGAAATAGTTAGACTCGCGCTTTGGTTTAGCAATTTACTGACCTACCTCCGATTGATTGACCATAACTCTCTCAATTTAAGTCGTAATTCATTTAAATTAGTTTCATTTCGAAGGAATCGAAGTATAGTTTAAAACGAAAGAAACGGAGATGAAAAACTCCAAGTATTTTGAGAGTTATGATGGAAATAGTTAGACTCGCGCTTTGGTTTAGCAATTTACTGACCTCCCTCCGATTGATTTACCATAACTCACTCAATTTAACTCGTAATTCATTGTAATTAGTTTCATTTCTAAGGAATCGAAGTGTAGTTTAAAACAAAAGAAACGGAGATGAAAAACTACAAGTATTTTGAGAGTTATGATGGAAATAGTTAGACTCGCGCTTTGGTTTAGCAATTTACTGATCTACCTCCGATTGATTGACCATATCTCTCTCAATTTAACTCTTAACTCATTTAAATTAGTTTCATTTCAAAGGAATCGAAGTTTAGTTTAAAACGAAAGAAACGGAGATGAAAAACTCCAAGTATTTTGAGAGTTATGATGGAAATAGTTAGACTCGCGCTTTGGTTTAGCAATTTACTGACCTACCTCCGATTGATTGACCATAACTCTTTCAATTTAACTCTTAACTCATTGAAATTAGTTTCATTTCGAAGGAATCGAAGTGTAGTTTAAAACAAAAGAAACGGAGATGAAAAACTCCAAGTATTTTGAGAGTTATGATGGAAATAGTTAGACTCGCGCTTTGGTTTAGCAATTTACAGACCTACCTCCGATTGATTGACCATAACTCTCTAAATTTAACTCTTAATTCATTGAAATTAGTTTCATTTCGAAGGAATCGAAGAGTAGTTTAAAACGAAAGAAACGGAGATGAAAAATTCCAAGTATTTTTAGAGTTATGATAGAAATAGTTAGAATCGCGCTTTGTTTAGCAATTTACTGACCTACCTCCGATTAATTGACCATAACTCTCTCAATTTAACTCTTAACTCATTGAAATTAGTTTCATTTCGAAGGAATCGAAGTGTAGTTTAAAATGAAAGAAACGGAGATGAAAAACTCCAAGTATTTTGACAGTTATGATGGAAATAGTTAGACTCGCGCTTTAGTTTAGCAATTTACTGACCTACCTCTGATTGATTGACCATAACTCTCTCAATTTAACTCTTAACTCATTGAAATTAGTTTCATTTCGAAGGAATCGAAGTGTAGTTTAAAACGAAAGAAACGGAGATGAAAAACTCCAAGTATTTTGAGAGTTATGATGAAAATAGTTAGACTCGCGCTTTGGTTTAGCAATTTACTGACCTACCTCCGATTGATTGACCATAACTCTCTCAATTTAACTCTTAACTCATTGAAATTAGTTTCATTTCGAAGGAATCGAAGTGTAGTTTAAAACGAAAGAAACGGAGATGAAAAACTCCAAGTATTTTGAGAGTTATGATGGAAATAGTTAGACTCGCGCTTTGGTTTAGCAATTTACTGACCTACCTCCGATTGATTGACCATAACTCTCTCAATTTAACTCTTAACTTATTCAAATTAGTTTCATTTCGAAGGAATCGAAGTGTAGTTTAAAACGAAAGAAACGGAAATGAAAAACTCCAAGTATTTTGAGAGTTATGATGGAAATAGTTAGACTCGCGCTTTGGTTTAGCAATTTACTGACCTACCTCCGATTGATTGACCATAACTCTCTTAATTTAACTCTTAATTAATTGAAATTAGTTTCATTTCGAAGGAATCGAAGTGTAGTTTAAAACGAAAGAAACGGAGATGAAAAACTCCAAGTATTTTGATAGTTATTATGGAAATAGTTAGACTCGCGCTTTGGTTTAGCAATTTACTGACCTACCTCCGATTGATTGACCATAAATCACTTAATTTAACTCGTAATTAATTGAAATTAGTTTCATTTCGAAGGAATCGAAGTTTAGTTTAAAACGAAAGAAACGGAGATGAAAAACTCCAAGTATTTTGAGAGTTATGATGGAAATAGTTAGACTCGCGCTTTGGTTTAGCAATTTACTGTCCTACATCCGATTAATTGACCATAACTCTCTCAATTTAACTCTTAAGTCATTAAAATTAGTTTAATTTCGAAGGAATCAAAGTGTAGTTTAAAACGAAAGAAACGGAGATGAAAAACTCCAAGTATTTTGAGAGTTATGAGGGAAATAGTTAGACTCGCGCTTTGGTTTAGCAATTTACTGACCTACCTCCGATTGATTGACCATAACTCTCTCAATTTAAGTCGTAATTCATTTAAATTAGTTTCATTTCGAAGGAATCGAAGTATAGTTTAAAACGAAAGAAACGGAGATGAAAAACTCCAAGTATTTTGAGAGTTATGATGGAAATAGTTAGACTCGCGCTTTGGTTTAGCAATTTACTGACCTCCCTCCGATTGATTTACCATAACTCACTCAATTTAACTCGTAATTCATTGTAATTAGTTTCATTTCTAAGGAATCGAAGTGTAGTTTAAAACAAAAGAAACGGAGATGAAAAACTACAAGTATTTTGAGAGTTATGATGGAAATAGTTAGACTCGCGCTTTGGTTTAGCAATTTACTGATCTACCTCCGATTGATTGACCATATCTCTCTCAATTTAACTCTTAACTCATTTAAATTAGTTTCATTTCAAAGGAATCGAAGTTTAGTTTAAAACGAAAGAAACGGAGATGAAAAACTCCAAGTATTTTGAGAGTTATGATGGAAATAGTTAGACTCGCGCTTTGGTTTAGCAATTTACTGACCTACCTCCGATTGATTGACCATAACTCTTTCAATTTAACTCTTAACTCATTGAAATTAGTTTCATTTCGAAGGAATCGAAGTGTAGTTTAAAACAAAAGAAACGGAGATGAAAAACTCCAAGTATTTTGAGAGTTATGATGGAAATAGTTAGACTCGCGCTTTGGTTTAGCAATTTACAGACCTACCTCCGATTGATTGACCATAACTCTCTAAATTTAACTCTTAATTCATTGAAATTAGTTTCATTTCGAAGGAATCGAAGAGTAGTTTAAAACGAAAGAAACGGAGATGAAAAATTCCAAGTATTTTTAGAGTTATGATAGAAATAGTTAGAATCGCGCTTTGTTTAGCAATTTACTGACCTACCTCCGATTAATTGACCATAACTCTCTCAATTTAACTCTTAACTCATTGAAATTAGTTTCATTTCGAAGGAATCGAAGTGTAGTTTAAAATGAAAGAAACGAAGATGAAAAACTCCAAGTATTTTGACAGTTATGATGGAAATAGTTAGACTCGCGCTTTAGTTTAGCAATTTACTGACCTACCTCTGATTGATTGACCATAACTCTCTCAATTTAACTCTTAACTCATTGAAATTAGTTTCATTTCGAAGGAATCGAAGTGTAGTTTAAAACGAAAGAAACGGAGATGAAAAACTCCAAGTATTTTGAGAGTTATGATGAAAATAGTTAGACTCGCGCTTTGGTTTAGCAATTTACTGACCTACCTCCGATTGATTGACCATAACTCTCTCAATTTAACTCTTAACTCATTGAAATTAGTTTCATTTCGAAGGAATCGAAGTGTAGTTTAAAACGAAAGAAACGGAGATGAAAAACTCCAAGTATTTTGAGAGTTATGATGGAAATAGTTAGACTCGCGCTTTGGTTTAGCAATTTACTGACCTACCTCCGATTGATTGACCATAACTCTCTCAATTTAACTCTTAACTCATTCAAATTAGTTTCATTTCGAAGGAATCGAAGTGTAGTTTAAAACGAAAGAAACGGAAATGAAAAACTCCAAGTATTTTGAGAGTTATGATGGAAATAGTTAGACTCGCGCTTTGGTTTAGCAATTTACTGACCTACCTCCGATTGATTGACCATAACTCTCTTAATTTAACTCTTAATTAATTGAAATTAGTTTCATTTCGAAGGAATCGAAGTGTAGTTTAAAACGAAAGAAACGGAGATGAAAAACTCCAAGTATTTTGATAGTTATTATGGAAATAGTTAGACTCGCGCTTTGGTTTAGCAATTTACTGACCTACCTCCGATTGATTGACCATAAATCACTTAATTTAACTCGTAATTAATTGAAATTAGTTTCATTTCGAAGGAATCGAAGTTTAGTTTAAAACGAAAGAAACGGAGATGAAAAACTCCAAGTATTTTGAGAGTTATGATGGAAATAGTTAGACTCGCGCTTTGGTTTAGCAATTTACTGACCTCCCTCCGATTGATATACCATAAATCACTCAATTTAACTCGTAATTCATTGAAATTAGTTTCATTTCGAAGGAATCGAAGTGTAGTTTAAAACGAAAGAAACGGAGATGAAAAACTCCAAGTATTTTGAGAGTTATGATGGAAATAGTTAGACTCGCGCTTTGGTTTAGCAATTTACTGACCTCCCTCCGATTGATTGACCATAACTCACTCAATTTAACTCGTAATTTATTGAAATTAGTTTCATTTCGAAGGAATCGAAGTGTAGTTTAAAACGAAAGAAACGGAGATGAAAAACTACAACTATTTTGAGAGTTATGATGCAAATAGTTAGACTCGCGCTTTGGTTTAGCAATTTACTGACCTACCTCCGATTGATTGACCATAAATCACTCAATTTAACTCGTAATTCATTGAAATTAGTTTCATTTCAAAGAAATCGAAGTGTAGTTTAAAACGAAAGAAACGGAGATGAAAAACTCCAAGTATTTTGAGAGTTATGGTGGAAATAGTTAGACTCGCGCTTTGGTTTAGCAATTTACTGACCTCCCTCCGATTGATATACCATAAATCACTCAATTTAACTCGTAATTCATTGAAATTAGTTTCATTTCGAAGGAATCGAAGTGTAGTTTAAAACGAAAGAAACGGAGATGAAAAACTCCAAGTATTTTGAGAGTTATGATGGAAATAGTTAGACTCGCGCTTTGGTTTAGCAATTTACTGACCTCCCTCCGATTGATTGACCATAACTCACTCAATTTAACTCGTAATTGATTGAAATTAGTTTCATTTCGAAGGAATCGAAGTCTAGTTTAAAACGAAAGAAACGGAGATGAAAAACTACAAGTATTTTGAGAGTTATGATGAAAATAGTTAGACTCGCGCTTTGGTTTAGCAATTTACTGACATACCTCCGATTGATTGACCATAACTCTCTCAATTTAACTCTTAACTCATTGAAATTAGTTTCATTTCGAAGGAATCGAAGTGTAGTTTAAAACGAAAGAAACGGAGATGAAAAACTCCAAGTATTTTGAGAGTTATGATGGAAATAGTTAGACTCGCGCTTTGGTTTAGCAATTTACTGACCTACCTCCGATTGATTGACCATAACTCTCTCAATTTAACTCTTAACTCATTGAAATTAGTTTCATTTCGAAGGAATCGAAGTGTAGTTTAAAACGAAAGAAACGGAGATGAAAAACTCCAAGTATTTTGAGAGTTATGATGGAAATAGTTAAACTCGCGCTTTGGTTTAGCAATTTACTGACCTACCTCCGATTGATTGACCATAACTCTCTTAATTTAACTCTTAATTCATTGAAATTAGTTTCATTTCGAAGGAATCGAAGTGTAGTTTAAAACGAAAGAAACGGAGATGAAAAACTCCAAGTATTTTGATAGTTATTATGGAAATAGTTAGACTCGCGCTTTGGTTTAGCAATTTACTGACCTACCTCCGATTGATTGACCATAAATCACTTAATTTAACTCGTAATTAATTGAAATTAGTTTCATTTCGAAGGAATCGAAGTTTAGTTTAAAACGAAAGAAACGGAGATGAAAAACTCCAAGTATTTTGAGAGTTATGATGGAAATAGTTAGACTCGCGCTTTGGTTTAGCAATTTACTGACCTCCCTCCGATTGATATACCATAAATCACTCAATTTAACTCGTAATTCATTGAAATTAGTTTCATTTCGAAGAAATCGAAGTGTAGTTTAAAACGAAAGAAACGGAGATGAAAAACTCCAAGTATTTTGAGAGTTATGGTGGAAATAGTTAGACTCGCGCTTTGGTTTAGCAATTTACTGACCTCCCTCCGATTGATATACCATAAATCACTCAATTTAACTCGTAATTCATTGAAATTAGTTTCATTTCGAAGGAATCAAAGTGTAGTTTAAAACGAAAGAAACGGAGATGAAAAACTCCAAGTATTTTGAGAGTTATGATGGAAATAGTTAGACTCGCGCTTTGGTTTAGCAATTTACTGACCTCCCTCCGATTGATTGACCATAACTCACTCAATTTAACTCGTAATTGATTGAAATTAGTTTCATTTCGAAGGAATCGAAGTCTAGTTTAAAACGAAAGAAACGGAGATGAAAAACTACAAGTATTTTGAGAGTTATGATGAAAATAGTTAGACTCGCGCTTTGGTTTAGCAATTTACTGACCTACCTCCGATTGATTGACCATAACTCTCTCAATTTAACTCTTAACTCATTGAAATTAGTTTCATTTCGAAGGAATCGAAGTGTAGTTTAAAACGAAAGAAACGGAGATGAAAAACTCCAAGTATTTTGAGAGTTATGATGGAAATAGTTAGACTCGCGCTTTGGTTTAGCAATTTACTGACCTACCTCCGATTGATTGACCATAACTCTCTCAATTTAACTCTTAACTCATTGAAATTAGTTTCATTTCGAAGGAATCGAAGTGTAGTTTAAAACGAAAGAAACGGAGATGAAAAACTCCAAGTATTTTGAGAGTTATGATGGAAATAGTTAGACTCGCGCTTTGGTTTAGCAATTTACTGACCTACCTCCGATTGATTGACCATAACTCTCTTAATTTAACTCTTAATTCATTGAAATTAGTTTCATTTCGAAGGAATCGAAGTGTAGTTTAAAACGAAAGAAACGGAGATGAAAAACTCCAAGTATTTTGATAGTTATTATGGAAATAGTTAGACTCGCGCTTTGGTTTAGCAATTTACTGACCTACCTCCGATTGATTGACCATAAATCACTTAATTTAACTCGTAATTAATTGAAATTAGTTTCATTTCGAAGGAATCGAAGTTTAGTTTAAAACGAAAGAAACGGAGATGAAAAACTCCAAGTATTTTGAGAGTTATGATGGAAATAGTTAGACTCGCGCTTTGGTTTAGCAATTTACTGACCTCCCTCCGATTGATATACCATAAATCACTCAATTTAACTCGTAATTCATTGAAATTAGTTTCATTTCGAAGGAATCGAAGTGTAGTTTAAAACGAAAGAAACGGAGATGAAAAACTCCAAGTATTTTGAGAGTTATGATGGAAAGAGTTAGACTCGCGCTTTGGTTTAGCAATTTATTGACCTCCCTCCGATTGATTGACCATAACTCACTCAATTTAACTCGTAATTTATTGAAATTAGTTTCATTTCGAAGGAATCGAAGTGTAGTTTAAAACGAAAGAAACGGAGATGAAAAACTACAACTATTTTGAGAGTTATGATGCAAATAGTTAGACTCGCGCTTTGGTTTAGCAATTTACTGACCTACCTCCGATTGATTGACCATAAATCACTCAATTTAACTCGTAATTCATTGAAATTAGTTTCATTTCGAAGGAATCGAAGTGTAGTTTAAAACGAAAGAAACGGAGATGAAAAACTCCAAGTATTTTGAGAGTTATGATGGAAATAGTTAGACTCGCGCTTTGGTTTAGCAATTTACTGACCTCCCTCCGATTGATTGACCATAACTCACTCAATTTAACTCGTAATTGATTGAAATTAGTTTCATTTCGAAGGAATCGAAGTGTAGTTTAAAACGAAAGAAACGGAGATGAAAAACTACAAGTATTTTGAGAGTTATGATGAAAATAGTTAGACTCGCGCTTTGGTTTAGCAATTTACTGACCTACCTCCGATTGATTGACCATAACTCTCTAAATTTAACTCGTAATTCATTTAAATTAGTTTCATTTCGAAGGAATCGAAGTGTAGTTTAAAACGAAAGAAACGGAGATGAAAAACTCCAAGTATTTTGAGAGTTATGATGGAAATAGTTAGACTCGCGCTTTGGTTTAGCAATTTACTGACCTCCCTCCGATTGATATACCATAAATCACTCAATTTAACTCGTAATTCATTGAAATTAGTTTCATTTCGAAGGAATCGAAGTGTAGTTTAAAACGAAAGAAACGGAGATGAAAAACTCCAAGTATTTTGAGAGTTATGATGGAAATAGTTAGACTCGCGCTTTGGTTTAGCAATTTACTGACCTCCCTCCGATTGATTGACCATAACTCACTCAATTTAACTCGTAATTGATTGAAATTAGTTTCATTTCGAAGGAATCGAAGTGTAGTTTAAAACGAAAGAAACGGAGATGAAAAACTACAAGTATTTTGAGAGTTATGATGAAAATAGTTAGACTCGCGCTTTGGTTTAGCAATTTACTGACCTACCTCCGATTGATTGACCATAACTCTCTAAATTTAACTCTTAACTCATTGAAATTAGTTTCATTTCGAAGGAATCGAAGTGTAGTTTAAAACGAAAGAAACGGATATGAAAAACTCCAAGTATTTTGAGAGTTATGATGGAAATAGTTGACTCGCGCTTTGGTTTAGCAATTTACTGACCTACCTCCGATTGATTGACCATAACTCTCTCAATTTAACTCTTAACTCATTGAAATTAGTTTCATTTCGAAGGAATCGAAGTGTAGTTTAAAACGAAAGAAACGGATATGAAAAACTCCAAGTATTTTGAGAGTTATGATGGAAATAGTTAGACTCGCGCTTTGGTTTAGCAATTTACTGACCTACCTCCGATTGATTGACCATAACTCTCTTAATTTAACTCTTAATTCATTGAAATTAGTTTCATTTCGAAGGAATCGAAGTGTAGTTTAAAACGAAAGAAACGGAGATGAAAAACTCCAAGTATTTTGATAGTTATTATGGAAATAGTTAGACTCGCGCTTTGGTTTAGCAATTTTCTGACCTACCTCCGATTGATTGACCATAAATCACTTAATTTAACTCGTAATTAATTGAAATTAGTTTCATTTCGAAGGAATCGAAGTTTAGTTTAAAACGAAAGAAACGGAGATGAAAAACTCCAAGTATTTTGAGAGTTATGATGGAAATAGTTAGACTCGCGCTTTGGTTTAGCAATTTACTGACCTCCCTCCGATTGATATACCATAAATCACTCAATTTAACTCGTAATTCATTGAAATTAGTTTCATTTCGAAGGAATCGAAGTGTAGTTTAAAACGAAAGAAACGGAGATGAAAAACTCCAAGTATTTTGAGAGTTATGATGGAAATAGTTAGACTCGCGCTTTGGTTTAGCAATTTACTGACCTCCCTCCGATTGATTGACCATAACTCACTCAATTTAACTCGTAATTTATTGAAATTAGTTTCATTTCGAAGGAATCGAAGTGTAGTTTAAAACGAAAGAAACGGAGATGAAAAACTACAACTATTTTGAGAGTTATGATGCAAATAGTTAGACTCGCGCTTTGGTTTAGCAATTTACTGACCTACCTCCGATTGATTGACCATAAATCACTCAATTTAACTTGTAATTCATTTAAATTAGTTTCATTTCGAAGGAATCGAAGTGTAGTTTAAAACGAAAGAAACGGAGATGAAAAACTCCAAGTATTTTGAGAGTTATGATGGAAATAGTTAGACTCGCGCTTTGGTTTAGCAATTTACTGACCTCCCTCCGATTGATTGACCATAACTCACTCAATTTAACTCGTAATTGATTGAAATTAGTTTCATTTCGAAGGAATCGAAGTGTAGTTTAAAACGAAAGAAACGGAGATGAAAAACTACAAGTATTTTGAGAGTTATGATGAAAATAGTTAGACTCGCGCTTTGGTTTAGCAATTTACTGACCTACCTCCGATTGATTGACCATAACTCTCTAAATTTAACTCGTAATTCATTTAAATTAGTTTCATTTCGAAGGAATCGAAGTGTAGTTTAAAACGAAAGAAACGGAGATGAAAAACTCCAAGTATTTTGAGAGTTATGATGGAAATAGTTAGACTCGCGCTTTGGTTTAGCAATTTACTGACTTCCCTCCGATTGATATACCATAAATCACTCAATTTAACTCGTAATTCATTGAAAGTAATTTCATTTCGAAGGAATCGAAGTGTAGTTTAAAACGAAAGAAACGGAGATGAAAAACTCCAAGTATTTTGAGAGTTATGATGGAAATAGTTAGACTCGCGCTTTGGTTTAGCAATTTACTGACCTCCCTCCGATTGATTGACCATAACTCACTCAATTTAACTCGTAATTTATTGAAATTAGTTTCATTTCGAAGGAATCGAAGTGCAGTTTAAAACGAAAGAAACGGAGATGAAAAACTACAACTATTTCGAGAGTTATGATGAAAATTGTTAAACTCGCGCTTTGGTTTAGCAATTTACTGACCTACCTCCGATTGATTGACCATAACTCTCTCAATTTAACTCTTAACTCATTGAAATTAGTTTCATTTCGAAGGAATCGAAGTGTAGTTTAAAACGAAAGAAACGGAGATAAAAAACTCCAAGTATTTTGAGAGTTATGATGGAAATAGTTAGACTCGCGCTTTGGTTTAGCAATTTACTGACCTACCTCCGATTGATTGACCATAACTCTCTCAATTTAACTCTTAACTCATTGAAATTAGTTTCATTTCGAAGGAATCGAAGTGTAGTTTAAAACGAAAGAAACGGAGATGAAAAACTCTAAGTATTTTGAGAGTTATGATGGAAATAGTTAGACTCGCGCTTTGTTTTAGCAATTTACTGACCTACCTCCGATTGATTGACCATAACTCTCTGAATTTAACTCTTAATTCATTGAAATTAGTTTCATTTCGAAGGAATCGAAGTGTAGTTTAAAACGAAAGAAACGGAGATGAAAAACTCCAAGTATTTTGAGAGTTATGATGGAAATAGTTAGACTCGCGCTTTGGTTTAGCAATTTACTGACCTACCTCCGATTGATTGACCATAACTCTCTTAATTTAACTTGTAATTCATTTAAATTAGTTTCATTTCGAAGGAATCGAAGTGTATTTTAAAACGAAAGAAACGGAGATGAAATACTCCAAGTATTTTGAGAGTTATGATGGAAATAGTTAGACTCGCGCTTTGGTTTACCAATTTACTGACCTCCCTCCGATTGATTGACCATAACTCACTCAATTTAACTCGTAATTCATTGAAATTAGTTTCATTTCGAAGGAATCGAAGTGTAGTTTAAAACGAAAGAAACGGAGATGAAAAACTACAAGTATTTTGAGAGTTATGATGGAAATAGTTAGACTCGCGCTTTGGTTTAGCAATTTACTGACCTACCTCCGATTGATTGACCATAACTCTCTCAATTTAACTCTTAACTCATTGAAATTAGTTTAATTTCGAAGGAATCGAAGTGTAGTTTAAAACGAAAGAAACGGAGATGAAAAACTGCATGTATTTTGAGAGTTATGATGGAAATAGTTAAACTCGCGCTTTGGTTTAGCAATTTACTGACCTCCCTCCGATTGATTGACCATAAATCACTCAATTTAACTCGTAATTCATTGAAATTAGTTTCATTTCGAAGGAACCGAAGTGTGGTTTAAAACGAAAGAAACGGAGATGAAAAACTCTAAGTATTTTGAGAGTTATTATGGAAATAGTTAGCTCGCGCTTTGGTTTAGCAATTTACTGACCTACCTCCGATTGATTGATCGTAACTCTCTTAATTTAACTCTTAATTCATTGAAATTAGTTTCATTTCGAAGGAATCGAAGTGTAGTTTAAAACGAAAGAAACGGAGATAAAAAACTCCAAGTATTTTGAGAGTTATTATGGAAATAGTTAGACTCGCGCTTTGGTTTAGCAATTTACTGACCTACCTCCGATTAATTGACCATAAATCACTCAATTTAACTCGTAATTCATTGAAATTAGTTTCATTTTGAAGGAATCGAAGTGTAGTTTAAAACGAAAGAAACGGAGATGAAAAACTCCAACTATTTTGAGAGTTATGATGGAAATAGTTAAACTCGCGCTTTGGTTTAGCAATTTACTGACCTACATCCGATTGATTGACCATAACTCTCTCAATTTAACTCTTAAGTCATTGAAATTAGTTTCATTTCGAATGAGTCGAAGTGTAGTTTAAAACGAAAGAAACGGAGATGAAAAACTCCAAGTATTTTGAGAGTTATGATGGAAATAGTTAGACTCGCGCTTTGGTTTAGCAATTTACTGACCTACCTCCGATTGATTGACCATAACTCTCTCAATTTAACTCGTAATTCATTTAAATTAGTTTCATTTCGAAGGAATCGAAGTGTAGTTTAAAACAAAAGAAACGGAGATGAAATACTCCAAGTATTTTGAGAGTTATGATGGAAATAGTTAGACTCGCGCTTTGTTTTAGCAATTTACTGACCTACCTCCGATTGATTGACCATAACTCTCTCAATTTAACTCTTAATTCATTGAAATTAGTTTCATTTCGAAGGAATCGAAGTGTAGTTTAAAACGAAAGAAACGGAGATGAAAAACTCCAAGTATTTTGAGAGTTATGATGGAAATAGTTAGACTCGCGCTTTGGTTTAGCAATTTACTGACCTCCCTCCGATTGATTGACCATAACTCTCTCAATTTAACTCGTAATTCATTTAAATTAGTTTCATTTCGAAGGAATCGAAGTGTAGTTTAAAACGAAAGAAACGGAGATGAAATACTCCAAGTATTTTGAGAGTTATGATGGAAATAGTTAGACTCGCGCTTTGGTTTAGCAATTTACTGACCTACCTCCGATTGATTGACAATAACTCTCTCAATTTAACTCTTAACTCATTGAAATTAGTTTCATTTCGAAGGAATCGAAGTGTAGTTTAAAACGAAAGAAACGAAGATGAAAAGATGAAAAACTCCAAGTATTTTGAGAGTTATGATGGAAATAGTTAGACTCGCGCTTTGGTTTAGCAATTTACTGACCTACCTCCGATTGATTGACCATAACTCTCTAAATTTAACTCGTAATTCATTTAAATTAGTTTCATTTCGAAGGAATCGAAGTGTAGTTTAAAACGAAAGAAACGGAGATGAAAAACTCTAAGTATTTTGAGAGTTATGATGGAAATAGTTAGACTCGCGCTTTGGTTTAGCAATTTACTGACCTACCTCCGATTGATTGACAATAACTCTCTGAATTTAACTCTTAATTCATTGAAATTAGTTTCATTTCGAAGGAATCAAAGTGTAGTTTAAAACGAAAGAAACGGAGATGAAAAACTCCAACTATTTTGAGAGTTATGATGGAAATAGTTACACTCGCGCTTTGGTTTAGCAATTTACTGATCTACCTCCGATTGATTGACCAAAAATCACTCAATTTAACTCGTAATTCATTGAAATTAGTTTCATTTCGAAGGAATCGAAGTTTAGTTTAAAACGAAAGAAACGGAGATGAAAAACTCCAAGTATTTTGAGAGTTATGATGGAAATAGTTAGACTCGCGCTTTGGTTTAGCAATTTACTGACCTACCTCCGATTGATTGACCATAACTCTCTGAATTTAACTCTTAATTCATTGAAATTAGTTTCATTTCGAAGGAATCGAAGTGTAGTTTAAAACGAAAGAAACGGAGATGAAAAACTCCAACTATTTTGAGAGTTATGATGGAAATAGTTACACTCGCGCTTTGGTTTAGCAATTTACTGATCTACCTCCGATTGATTGACCAAAAATCACTCAATTTAACTCGTAATTCATTGAAATTAGTTTCATTTCGAAGGAATCGAAGTGTAGTTTAAAACGAAAGAAACGGAGATGAAAAACTCCAAGTATTTTGAGAGTTATGATGGAAATAGTTAGACTCGCGCTTTGGTTTAGCAATTTACTGACCTACCTCCGATTGATTGACCATAACTCTCTCAATTTAACTCTTAATTCATTGAAATTAGTTTCATTTCGAAGGAATCGAAGTGTAGTTTAAAACGAAAGAAACGGAGATGAAAAACTCCAAGTATTTTGAGAGTTATGATGGAAATAGTTAGACTCGCGCTTTGGTTTAGCAATTTACTGACCTACCTCCGATTGATTGACCATAACTCTGTCATTTTAACTCTTAACTCATTGAAATTAGTTTCATTTCGAAGGAATCGAAGTGTAGTTTAAAACGAAAGAAACGGAGACGAAAAACTCCAAGTATTTTGAGAGTTATGATGGAAATAGTTAGACTCGCGCTTTGGTTTAGCAATTTACTGACCTCCCTCCGATTAATTGACCATAAATCACTCAATTTAACTCGTAATTCATTGAAATTAGTTTCATTTCGAAGGAATCGAAGTGTAGTTTAAAACGAAAGAAACGGAGATGAAAAACTCCAAGTATTTTGAGAGTTATGATGGAAATAGTTAGACTCGCGCTTTGGTTTAGCAATTTACTGACCTACCTCCGATTGATTGATCATAACTCTCTCAATTTAACTCTTAATTCATTGAAATTAGTTTCATTTCGAAGGAATCGAAGTGTAGTTTAAAACGAAAGAAACGGAGATGAAAAACTACAAGTATTTTGAGAGTTATTATGGAAATAGTTAGACTCGCGCTTTGGTTTAGCAATTTACTGATTTACCTCCGATTGATTGACCAAAAATCACTCAATTTAACTCGTAATTCATTGAAATTAGTTTCATTTCGAAGGAATCGAAGTGTAGTTTAAAACGAAAGAAACGGAGATGAAAAACTCCAAGTATTTTGAGAGTTATGATGGAAATAGTTAGACTCGCGCTTTGGTTTAGCAATTTACTGACCTACACCCGATTAATTGACCATAACTCTCTCAATTTAACTCTTAAGTCATTGAAATTAGTTTCATTTCGAAGGAATCGAAGTGTAGTTTAAAACGAAAGAAACGGAGATGAAAAACTCCAAGTATTTTGAGAGTTATGATGGAAATAGTTAGACTCGCGCTTTGGTTTAGCAATTTACTGACCTACCTCCGATTGATTGACCATAACTCTGTCAATTTAACTCTTAACTCATTGAAATTAGTTTCATTTCGAAGGAATCGAAGTGTAGTTTAAAACGAAAGAAACGGAGATGAAAAACTCCAAGTATTTTGAGAGTTATGATGGAAATAGTTAGACTCGCGCTTTGGTTTAGCAATTTACTGACCTCCCTCCGATTAATTGACCATAAATCACTCAATTCAACTCGTAATTCATTGAAATTAGTTTCATTTCGAAGGAATCGAAGTGTAGTTTAAAACGAAAGAAACGGAAATGAAAAACTCCAAGTATTTTGAGAGTTATGATGGAAATAGTTAGACTCGCGCTTTGGTTTAGCAATTTACTGACATACCTCCGATTGATTTATCATAACTCTCTCAATTTAACTCTTAATTCATTGAAATTAGTTTCATTTCGAAGGAATCGAAGTGTAGTTTAAAACGAAAGAAACGGAGATGAAAAACTATAAGTATTTTGAGAGTTATTATGGAAATAGTTAGACTCGCGCTTTGGTTTAGCAATTTAATGATCTACCTCCGATTGATTGACCAAAAATCACTCAATTTAACTCGTAATTCATTGAAATTAGTTTCATTTCGAAGGAATCGAAGTGTAGTTTAAAACGAAAGAAACGGAGATGAAAAACTCCAAGTATTTTGAAAGTTATGATGGAAATAGTTAGACTCTCGCTTTGGTTTAGCAATTTACTGACCTACATCCGATTAATTGACCATAACTCTCTCAATTTAACTCTTAAGTCATTGAAATTAGTTTCATTTCGAAGGAATCGAAGTGTAGTTTAAAACGAAAGAAACGGAGATGAAAAACTCCAAGTATTTTGAGAGTTATGATGGAAATAGTTAGACTCGCGCTTTGGTTTAGCAATTTACTTACCTACCTCCGATTAATTGACCATAACTCTCTCAATTTAACTCGTAATTCATTTAAATTAGTTTCATTTCGAAGGAATCGAAGTGTAGTTTAAAACGAAAGAAACGGAGATGAAAAACTCTAAGTATTTTGAGAGTTATGATGGAAATAGTTAGACTCGCGCTTTGGTTTAGCAATTTACTGACCTCCCTCCGATTGATTGACCATAACTCACTCAATTTAACTCGTAATTCATTGAAATTAGTTTCATTTCGAAGGAATCGAAGTGTAGTTTAAAACGAAAGAAACGGAGATGAAAAACTCCAAGTATTTTGAGAGTTATGATGGAAATAGTTAGACTCGCGCTTTGGTTTAGCAATTTACTTACCTACCTCCGATTGATTGACCATAACTCTCTCAATTTAACTCGTAATTCATTTAAATTAGTTTCATTTCGAAGGAATCGAAGTGTAGTTTAAAACGAAAGAAACGGAGATGAAAAACTCCAAGTATTTTGAGAGTTATGATGGAAATAGTTAGACTCGCGCTTTGGTTTAGCAATTTACTGACCTACATCCGATTAATTGACCATAACTCTCTCAATTTAACTCTTAAGTCATTGAAATTAGTTTCATTTCGAAGGAATCGAAGTGTAGTTTAAAACGAAAGAAACGGAGATGAAAAACTCCAAGTATTTTGAGAGTTATGATGGAAATAGTTAGACTCGCGCTTTGGTTTAGCAATTTACTGACCTACCTCCGATTGATTGACCATAACTCTGTCAATTTAACTCTTAACTCATTGAAATTAGTTTCATTTCGAAGGAATCGAAGTGTAGTTTAAAACGAAAGAAACGGAGATGAAAAACTCCAAGTATTTTGAGAGTTATGATGGAAATAGTTAGACTCGCACTTTGGTTTAGCAATTTACTGACCTCCCTCCGATTAATTGACCATAAATCACTCAATTCAACTCGTAATTCATTGAAATTAGTTTCATTTCGAAGGAATCGAAGTGTAGTTTAAAACGAAAGAAACGGAAATGAAAAACTCCAAGTATTTTGAGAGTTATGATGGAAATAGTTAGACTCGCGCTTTGGTTTAGCAATTTACTGATCTACCTCCGATTGATTGACCAAAAATCACTCAATTTAACTCGTAATTCATTGAAATTAGTTTCATTTCGAAGGAATCGAAGTGTAGTTTA
This sequence comes from Tasmannia lanceolata, assembly GCF_043159265.1. Lineage (NCBI taxonomy): Eukaryota > Viridiplantae > Streptophyta > Magnoliopsida > Canellales > Winteraceae > Tasmannia > Tasmannia lanceolata. The sequence goes on from NW_027518721.1 coordinate 7,684,292, forward strand.
AAACGAAAGAAACGGAGATGAAAAACTCTAAGTATTTTGAGAGTTATGATGGAAATAGTTAGACTCGCGCTTTGGTTTAGCAATTTACTGACCTCCCTCCGATTGATTGACCATAACTCACTCAATTTAACTCGTAATTCATTGAAATTAGTTTCATTTCGAAGGAATCGAAGTGTAGTTTAAAACGAAAGAAACGGAGATGAAAAACTCCAAGTATTTTGAGAGTTATGATGGAAATAGTTAGACTCGCGCTTTGGTTTAGCAATTTACTTACCTACCTCCGATTGATTGACCATAACTCTCTCAATTTAACTCGTAATTCATTTAAATTAGTTTCATTTCGAAGGAATCGAAGTGTAGTTTAAAACGAAAGAAACGGAGATGAAAAACTCCAAGTATTTTGAGAGTTATGATGGAAATAGTTAGACTCGCGCTTTGGTTTAGCAATTTACTGACCTACCTCCGATTGATTGATCATAACTCTCTCAATTTAACTCTTAATTCATTGAAATTAGTTTCATTTCGAAGGAATCGAAGTGTAGTTTAAAACGAAAGAAACGGAGATGAAAAACTACAAGTATTTTGAGAGTTATTATGGAAATAGTTAGACTCGCGCTTTGGTTTAGCAATTTACTGATCTACCTCCGATTGATTGACCAAAAATCACTCAATTTAACTCGTAATTCATTGAAATTAGTTTCATTTCGAAGGAATCGAAGTTTAGTTTAAAACGAAAGAAACGGAGATGAAAAACTCCAAGTATTTTGAGAGTTATGATGGAAATAGTTAGACTCGCGCTTTGGTTTAGCAATTTACTGACCTACATCCGATTAATTGACCATAACTCTCTCAATTTAACTCTTAAGTCATTGAAATTAGTTTCATTTCGAAGGAATCGAAGTGTAGTTTAAAACGAAAGAAACGGAGATGAAAAACTCCAAGTATTTTGAGAGTTATGATGGAAATAGTTAGACTCGCGCTTTGGTTTAGCAATTTACTGACCTACCTCCGATTGATTGACCATAACTCTGTCAATTTAACTCTTAAATCATTGAAATTAGTTTCATTTCGAAGGAATCGAAGTGTAGTTTAAAACGAAAGAAACGGAGATGAAAAACTCCAAGTATTTTGAGAGTTATGATGGAAATAGTTAGACTCGCGCTTTGGTTTAGCAATTTACTGACCTCCCTCCGATTAATTGACCATAAATCACTCAATTCAACTCGTAATTCATTGAAATTAGTTTCATTTCGAAGGAATCGAAGTGTAGTTTAAAACGAAAGAAACGGAAATGAAAAACTCCAAGTATTTTGAGAGTTATGATGGAAATAGTTAGACTCGCGCTTTGGTTTAGCAATTTACTGACCTACCTCCGATTGATTTATCATAACTCTCTCAATTTAACTCTTAATTCATTGAAATTAGTTTCATTTCGAAGGAATCGAAGTGTAGTTTAAAACGAAAGAAACGGAGATGAAAAACTATAAGTATTTTGAGAGTTATTATGGAAATAGTTAGACTCGCGCTTTGGTTTAGCAATTTAATGATCTACCTCCGATTGATTGACCAAAAATCACTCAATTTAACTCGTAATTCATTGAAATTAGTTTCATTTCGAAGGAATCGAAGTGTAGTTTAAAACGAAAGAAACGGAGATGAAAAACTCCAAGTATTTTGAAAGTTATGATGGAAATAGTTAGACTCTCGCTTTGGTTTAGCAATTTACTGACCTACATCCGATTAATTGACCATAACTCTCTCAATTTAACTCTTAAGTCATTGAAATTAGTTTCATTTCGAAGGAATCGAAGTGTAGTTTAAAACGAAAGAAACGGAGATGAAAAACTCCAAGTATTTTGAGAGTTATGATGGAAATAGTTAGACTCGCGCTTTGGTTTAGCAATTTACTTACCTACCTCCGATTGATTGACCATAACTCTCTCAATTTAACTCGTAATTCATTTAAATTAGTTTCATTTCGAAGGAATCGAAGTGTAGTTTAAAACGAAAGAAACGGAGATGAAAAACTCTAAGTATTTTGAGAGTTATGATGGAAATAGTTAGACTCGCGCTTTGGTTTAGCAATTTACTGACCTCCCTCCGATTGATTGACCATAACTCACTCAATTTAACTCGTAATTCATTGAAATTAGTTTCATTTCGAAGGAATCGAAGTGTAGTTTAAAACGAAAGAAACGGAGATGAAAAACTCCAAGTATTTTGAGAGTTATGATGGAAATAGTTAGACTCGCGCTTTGGTTTAGCAATTTACTTACCTACCTCCGATTGATTGACCATAACTCTCTCAATTTAACTCGTAATTCATTTAAATTAGTTTCATTTCGAAGGAATCGAAGTGTAGTTTAAAACGAAAGAAACGGAGATGAAAAACTCCAAGTATTTTGAAAGTTATGATGGAAATAGTTAGACTCGCGCTTTGGTTTAGCAATTTACTGACTTACCTCCGATTGATTGACCATAACTCTCTCAATTTAAGTCGTAATTCATTTAAATTAGTTTCATTTCGAAGGAATCGAAGTGTAGTTTAAAACGAAAGAAACGGAGATGAAAAACTCCAAGTATTTTGAGAGTTAATGGAAATAGTTAGACTCGCGCTTTGGTTTAGCAATTTACTGACCTACCTCCGATTGATTGACCATAACTCTCTCAATTTAACTCTTAAGTCATTGAAATTAGTTTCATTTCGAAGGAATCGAAGTGTAGTTTAAAACGAAAGAAACGGAGATGAAAAACTCCAAGTATTTTGAGAGTTATGATGGAAATAGTTAGACTCGCGCTTTGGTTTAGCAATTTACTTACCTACCTCCGATTGATTGACCATAACTCTCTCAATTTAACTCGTAATTCATTTAAATTAGTTTCATTTCGAAGGAATCGAAGTGTAGTTTAAAACGAAAGAAACGGAGATGAAAAACTCTAAGTATTTTGAGAGTTATGATGGAAATAGTTAGACTCGCGCTTTGGTTTAGCAATTTACTGACCTCCCTCCGATTGATTGACCATAACTCACTCAATTTAACTCGTAATTCATTGAAATTAGTTTCATTTCGAAGGAATCGAAGTGTAGTTTAAAACGAAAGAAACGAAGATGAAAAACTCCAAGTATTTTGAGAGTTATGATGGAAATAGTTAGACTCGCGCTTTGGTTTAGCAATTTACTGACCTCCCTCCGATTGATTGACCATAAATCACTCAATTTAACTCGTAATTCATTGAAATTAGTTTCATTTCGAAGGAATCGAAGTGTAGTTTAAAACGAAAGAAACGGAGATGAAAAACTCCAAGTATTTTGAGAGTTAATGGAAATAGTTAGACTCGCGCTTTGGTTTAGCAATTTACTGACCTACCTCCGATTGATTGACCATAACTCTCTCAATTTAACTCTTAAGTCATTGAAATTAGTTTCATTTCGAAGGAATCGAAGTGTAGTTTAAAACGAAAGAAACGGAGATGAAAAACTCCAAGTATTTTGAGAGTTATGATGGAAATAGTTAGACTCGCGCTTTGGTTTAGCAATTTACTGACTTACCTCCGACTGATTGATCATAACTCTCTCAATTTAACTCTTAATTCATTGAAATTAGTTTCATTTCGAAGGAATCGAAGTGTAGTTTAAAACGAAAGAAACGGAGATGAAAAACTACAAGTATTTTGAGAGTTATTATGGAAATAGTTAGACTCGCGCTTTGGTTTAGCAATTTACTGATCTACCTCCGATTGATTGACCATAAATCACTAAATTTAACTCGTTATTCATTGAAATTAGTTTCATTTCGAAGGAATCGAAGTGTAGTTTAAAACGAAAGAAACGGAGATGAAAAACTCCAAGTATTTTGAGAGTTATGATGGAAATAGTTAGACTCGCGCTTTGGTTTAGCAATTTACTGACCTACATCCGATTAATTGACCATAACTCTCTCAATTTAACTCTTAAGTCATTGAAATTAGTTTCATTTCGAAGGAATCGAAGTGTAGTTTAAAACGAAAGAAACGGAGATGAAAAACTCCAAGTATTTTGAGAGTTATGATGGAAATAGTTAGACTCGCGCTTTGGTTTAGCAATTTACTGACCTACCTCCGATTGATTGACCATAACTCTCTCAATTTAAGTCGTAATTCATTTAAATTAGTTTCATTTCGAAGGAATCGAAGTGTAGTTTAAAACGAAAGAAACGGAGATGAAAAACTCCAAGTATTTTGAGAGTTATCATGGAAATAGTTAGACTCGCGCTTTGGTTTAACAATTTACTGACCTCCCTCCGATTGATTGACCATAACTCAATCAATTTAACTCGTAATTCATTGAAATTAGTTTCATTTCGAAGGAATCGAAGTGTAGTTTAAAACAAAAGAAACGGAGATGAAAAACTCCAAGTATTTTGAGAGTTATGATGGAAATAGTTAGACTCGCGCTTTGGTTTAGCAATTTACTGACCTACATCCGATTAATTGACCATAACTCTCTAAATTTAACTCTTAAGTCATTGAAATTAGTTTCATTTCGAAGGAATCGAAGTGTAGTTTAAAACGAAAGAAACGGAGATGAAAAACTCCAAGTATTTTGAGAGTTATGATGGAAATAGTTAGACTCGCGCTTTGGTTTAGCAATTTACTAACCTACCTCCGATTGATTGACCATAACTCTCTCAATTTAACTCTTAATTCATTGAAATTAGTTTTATTTCGAAGGAATCGAAGTGTAGTTTAAAACGAAAGAAACGGAGATGAAAAACTCTAAGTATTTTGAGAGTTATGATGGAAATAGTTAGACTCGCGCTTTGGTTTAGCAATTTACTGACCTCCCTCCGATTGATTGACCATAACTCACTCAATTTAACTCGTAATTCATTGAAATTAGTTTCATTTCGAAGGAATCGAAGTGTAGTTTAAAACGAAAGAAACGAAGATGAAAAACTCCAAGTATTTTGAGAGTTATGATGGAAATAGTTAGACTCGCGCTTTGGTTTAGCAATTTACTGACCTCCCTCCGATTGATTGACCATAAATCACTCAATTTAACTCGTAATTCATTGAAATTAGTTTCATTTCGAAGGAATCGAAGTGTAGTTTAAAACGAAAGAAACGGAGATGAAAAACTCCAAGTATTTTGAGAGTTAATGGAAATAGTTAGACTCGCGCTTTGGTTTAGCAATTTACTGACCTACCTCCGATTGATTGACCATAACTCTCTCAATTTAAGTCGTAATTCATTTAAATTAGTTTCATTTCGAAGGAATCGAAGTGTAGTTTAAAACGAAAGAAACGGAGATGAAAAACTCCAAGTATTTTGAGAGTTATGATGGAAATAGTTAGACTCGCGCTTTGGTTTAGCAATTTATTGACCTCCCTCCGATTGATTGACCATAGCTCAATCAATTTAACTCGTAATTCATTGAAATTAGTTTCATTTCGAAGGAATCGAAGTGTAGTTTAAAACGAAAGAAACGGAGATGAAAAACTCCAAGTATTTTGAGAGTTATGATGGAAATAGTTAGACTCGCGCTTTGGTTTAGCAATTTACTGACCTACATCCGATTAATTGACCATAACTCTCTCAATTTAACTCTTAAGTCATTGAAATTAGTTTCATTTCGAAGGAATCAAAGTGTAGTTTAAAACGAAAGAAACGGAGATGCAAAACTCCAAGTATTTTGAGAGTTATGATGGAAATAGTTAGACTCGCGCTTTGGTTTAGCAATTTACTGACTTACCTCCGATTGATTGACCATAACTCTCTCAATTTAACTCGTAATTCATTTAAATTAGTTTCATTTCGAAGGAATCGAAGTGTAGTTTAAAACGAAAGAAACGGAGATGAAAAACTCCAAGTATTTTTAGAGTTATGATGGAAATAGTTAGACTCGCGCTTTGGTTTAGCAATTTACTGACCTACCTCCGATTGATTGACCATAACTCTCTCAATTTAACTCTTAACTCATTGAAATTAGTTTCATTTCGAAGGAATCGAAGTGTAGTTTAAAACGAAAGAAACGGAGATGAAAAACTCCAAGTATTTTGAGAGTTATGATGGAAATAGTTAGACTCGCGCTTTGGTTTAGCAATTGACTGACCTCCCTCCGATTGATTGACCATAAATCACTCAATTTAACTCGTAATTCATTGAAATTAGTTTCATTTCGAAGGAATCGAAGTGTAGTTTAAAACGAAAGAAACGGAGATGAAAAACTCTAAGTATTTTGAGAGTTAATGGAAATAGTTAGACTCGCGCTTTGGTTTAGCAATTTACTGACCTACCTCCGATTGATTGACCATAACTCTCTCAATTTAAGTCGTAATTCATTTAAATTAGTTTCATTTCGAAGGAATCGAAGTGTAGTTTAAAACGAAAGAAACGGAGATGAAAAACTCCAAGTATTTTGAGAGTTATGATGGAAATAGTTAGACTCGGGCTTTGGTTTAGCAATTTACTGACCTACCTCCGATTGATTGAACATAACTCACTCAATTTAACTCGTAATTCATTGAAATTAGTTTCATTTCGAAGGAATCGAAGTGTAGTTTAAAACGAAAGAAACGGAGATGAAAAACTCCAAGTATTTTGAGAGTTATGATGGAAATAGTTAGACTCGCGCTTTGGTTTAGCAATTTACTGACTTACCTCCGATTGATTAATCATAACTCTCTCAATTTAACTCTTAATTCATTGAAATTAGTTTCATTTCGAAGGAATCGAAGTGTAGTTTAAAACGAAAGAAACGGAGATGAAAAACTACAAGTATTTTGAGAGTTATGATGGAAATAGTTAGACTCGCGCTTTGGTTTAGCAATTTACTGATCTACCTCCGATTGATTGACCATAAATCACTCAATTTAACTCGTAATTCATTGAAATTAGTTTCATTTCGAAGGAATCGAAGTGTAGTTTAAAACGAAAGAAACGGAGATGAAAAACTCCAAGTATTTTGAGAGTTATGATGGAAATAGTTAGACTCGCGCTTTGGTTTAGCAATTTACTGACCTACATCCGATTAATTGACCATAACTCTCTAAATTTAACTCTTAAGTCATTGAAATTAGTTTCATTTCGAAGGAATCGAAGTGTAGTTTAAAACGAAAGAAACGGAGATGAAAAACTCCAAGTATTTTGAGAGTTATGATGGAAATAGTTAGACTCGCGCTTTGGTTTAGCAATTTACTGACTTACCTCCGATTGATTAATCATAACTCTCTCAATTTAACTCTTAATTCATTGAAATTAGTTTCATTTCGAAGGAATCGAAGTGTAGTTTAAAACGAAAGAAACGGAGATGAAAAACTACAAGTATTTTGAGAGTTATTATGGAAATAGTTAGACTCGCGCTTTGGTTTAGCAATTTACTGATCTACCTCCGATTGATTGACCATAAATCACTCAATTTAACTCGTAATTCATTGAAATTAGTTTCATTTCGAAGGAATCGAAGTGTAGTTTAAAACGAAAGAAACGGAGATGAAAAACTCCAAGTATTTTGAGAGTTATGATGGAAATAGTTAGACTCGCGCTTTGGTTTAGCAATTTACTGACCTACATCCGATTAATTGACCATAACTCTCTAAATTTAACTCTTAAGTCATTGAAATTAGTTTCATTTCGAAGGAATCGAAGTGTAGTTTAAAACGAAAGAAACGGAGATGAAAAACTCCAAGTATTTTGAGAGTTATGATGGAAATAGTTAGACTCGCGCTTTGGTTTAGCAATTTACTAACCTACCTCCGATTGATTAACCATAACTCTCTCAATTTAACTCTTAATTCATTGAAATTAGTTTTATTTCGAAGGAATCGAAGTGTAGTTTAAAACGAAAGAAACGGAGATGAAAAACTCTAAGTATTTTGAGAGTTATGATGGAAATAGTTAGACTCGCGCTTTGGTTTAGCAATTTACTGACCTCCCTCCGATTGATTGACCATAACTCACTCAATTTAACTCGTAATTCATTGAAATTAGTTTCATTTCGAAGGAATCGAAGTGTAGTTTAAAACGAAAGAAACGAAGATGAAAAACTCCAAGTATTTTGAGAGTTATGATGGAAATAGTTAGACTCGCGCTTTGGTTTAGCAATTTACTGACCTCCCTCCGATTGATTGACCATAAATCACTCAATTTAACTCGTAATTCATTGAAATTAGTTTCATTTCGAAGGAATCGAAGTTTAGTTTAAAACGAAAGAAACGGAGATGAAAAACTCCAAGTATTTTGAGAGTTATGATGGAAATAGTTAGACTCGCGCTTTGGTTTAGCAATTTACTGACCTACCTCCGATTGATTGACCATAACTCTCTCAATTTAAGTCGTAATTCATTTAAATTAGTTTCATTTCGAAGGAATCGAAGTGTAGTTTAAAACGAAAGAAACGGAGATGAAAAACTCCAAGTATTTTGAGAGTTATGATGGAAATAGTTAGACTCGGGCTTTGGTTTAGCAATTTACTGACCTACCTCCGATTGATTGAACATAACTCACTCAATTTAACTCGTAATTCATTGAAATTAGTTTCATTTCGAAGGAATCGAAGTGTAGTTTAAAACGAAAGAAACGGAGATGAAAAACTCCAAGTATTTTGAGAGTTATGATGGAAATAGTTAGACTCGCGCTTTGGTTTAGCAATTTACTGACTTACCTCCGATTGATTAATCATAACTCTCTCAATTTAACTCTTAATTCATTGAAATTAGTTTCATTTCGAAGGAATCGAATTGTAGTTTAAAACGAAAGAAACGGAGATGAAAAACTACAAGTATTTTGAGAGTTATTATGGAAATAGTTAGACTCGCGCTTTGGTTTAGCAATTTACTGATCTACCTCCGATTGATTGACCATAAATCACTCAATTTAACTCGTAATTCATTGAAATTAGTTTCATTTCGAAGGAATCGAAGTGTAGTTTAAAACGAAAGAAACGGAGATGAAAAACTCCAAGTATTTTGAGAGTTATGATGGAAATAGTTAGACTCGCGCTTTGGTTTAGCAATTTACTGACCTACATCCGATTAATTGACCATAACTCTCTAAATTTAACTCTTAAGTCATTGAAATTAGTTTCATTTCGAAGGAATCGAAGTGTAGTTTAAAACGAAAGAAACGGAGATGAAAAACTCCAAGTATTTTGAGAGTTATGATGGAAATAGTTAGACTCGCGCTTTGGTTTAGCAATTTACTAACCTACCTCCGATTGATTGACCATAACTCTCTCAATTTAACTCTTAATTCATTGAAATTAGTTTTATTTCGAAGGAATCGAAGTGTAGTTTAAAACGAAAGAAACGGAGATGAAAAACTCTAAGTATTTTGAGAGTTATGATGGAAATAGTTAGACTCGCGCTTTGGTTTAGCAATTTACTGACCTCCCTCCGATTGATTGACCATAACTCACTCAATTTAACTCGTAATTCATTGAAATTAGTTTCATTTCGAAGGAATCGAAGTGTAGTTTAAAACGAAAGAAACGAAGATGAAAAACTCCAAGTATTTTGAGAGTTATGATGGAAATAGTTAGACTCGCGCTTTGGTTTAGCAATTTACTGACCTCCCTCCGATTGATTGACCATAAATCACTCAATTTAACTCGTAATTCATTGAAATTAGTTTCATTTCGAAGGAATCGAAGTGTAGTTTAAAACGAAAGAAACGGAGATGAAAAACTCCAAGTATTTTGAGAGTTAATGGAAATAGTTAGACTCGCGCTTTGGTTTAGCAATTTACTGACCTACCTCCGATTGATTGACCATAACTCTCTCAATTTAAGTCGTAATTCATTTAAATTAGTTTCATTTCGAAGGAATCGAAGTGTAGTTTAAAACGAAAGAAACGGAGATGAAAAACTCCAAGTATTTTGAGAGTTATGATGGAAATAGTTAGACTCGCGCTTTGGTTTAGCAATTTATTGACCTCCCTCCGATTGATTGACCATAGCTCAATCAATTTAACTCGTAATTCATTGAAATTAGTTTCATTTCGAAGGAATCGAAGTGTAGTTTAAAACGAAAGAAACGGAGATGAAAAACTCCAAGTATTTTGAGAGTTATGATGGAAATAGTTAGACTCGCGCTTTGGTTTAGCAATTTACTGACCTACATCCGATTAATTGACCATAACTCTCTCAATTTAACTCTTAAGTCATTGAAATTAGTTTCATTTCGAAGGAATCAAAGTGTAGTTTAAAACGAAAGAAACGGAGATGCAAAACTCCAAGTATTTTGAGAGTTATGATGGAAATAGTTAGACTCGCGCTTTGGTTTAGCAATTTACTGACTTACCTCCGATTGATTGACCATAACTCTCTCAATTTAACTCGTAATTCATTTAAATTAGTTTCATTTCGAAGGAATCGAAGTGTAGTTTAAAACGAAAGAAACGGAGATGAAAAACTCCAAGTATTTTTAGAGTTATGATGGAAATAGTTAGACTCGCGCTTTGGTTTAGCAATTTACTGACCTACCTCCGATTGATTGACCATAACTCTCTCAATTTAACTCTTAACTCATTGAAATTAGTTTCATTTCGAAGGAATCGAAGTGTAGTTTAAAACGAAAGAAACGGAGATGAAAAACTCCAAGTATTTTGAGAGTTATGATGGAAATAGTTAGACTCGCGCTTTGGTTTAGCAATTGACTGACCTCCCTCCGATTGATTGACCATAAATCACTCAATTTAACTCGTAATTCATTGAAATTAGTTTCATTTCGAAGGAATCGAAGTGTAGTTTAAAACGAAAGAAACGGAGATGAAAAACTCTAAGTATTTTGAGAGTTAATGGAAATAGTTAGACTCGCGCTTTGGTTTAGCAATTTACTGACCTACCTCCGATTGATTGACCATAACTCTCTCAATTTTAGTCGTAATTCATTTAAATTAGTTTCATTTCGAAGGAATCGAAGTGTAGTTTAAAACGAAAGAAACGGAGATGAAAAACTCCAAGTATTTTGAGAGTTATGATGGAAATAGTTAGACTCGGGCTTTGGTTTAGCAATTTACTGACTTACCTCCGATTGATTAATCATAACTCTCTCAATTTAACTCTTAATTCATTGAAATTAGTTTCATTTCGAAGGAATCGAAGTGTAGTTTAAAACGAAAGAAACGGAGATGAAAAACTACAAGTATTTTGAGAGTTATTATGGAAATAGTTAGACTCGCGCTTTGGTTTAGCAATTTACTGATCTACCTCCGATTGATTGACCATAAATCACTCAATTTAACTCGTAATTCATTGAAATTAGTTTCATTTCGAAGGAATCGAAGTGTAGTTTAAAACGAAAGAAACGGAGATGAAAAACTCCAAGTATTTTGAGAGTTATGATGGAAATAGTTAGACTCGCGCTTTGGTTTAGCAATTTACTGACCTACATCCGATTAATTGACCATAACTCTCTAAATTTAACTCTTAAGTCATTGAAATTAGTTTCATTTCGAAGGAATCGAAGTGTAGTTTAAAACGAAAGAAACGGAGATGAAAAACTCCAAGTATTTTGAGAGTTATGATGGAAATAGTTAGACTCGCGCTTTGGTTTAGCAATTTACTAACCTACCTCCGATTGATTGACCATAACTCTCTCAATTTAACTCTTAATTCATTGAAATTAGTTTTATTTCGAAGGAATCGAAGTGTAGTTTAAAACGAAAGAAACGGAGATGAAAAACTCTAAGTATTTTGAGAGTTATGATGGAAATAGTTAGACTCGCGCTTTGGTTTAGCAATTTACTGACCTCCCTCCGATTGATTGACCATAACTCACTCAATTTAACTCGTAATTCATTGAAATTAGTTTCATTTCGAAGGAATCGAAGTGTAGTTTAAAACGAAAGAAACGAAGATGAAAAACTCCAAGTATTTTGAGAGTTATGATGGAAATAGTTAGACTCGCGCTTTGGTTTAGCAATTTACTGACCTCCCTCCGATTGATTGACCATAAATCACTCAATTTAACTCGTAATTCATTGAAATTAGTTTCATTTCGAAGGAATCGAAGTGTAGTTTAAAACGAAAGAAACGGAGATGAAAAACTCCAAGTATTTTGAGAGTTAATGGAAATAGTTAGACTCGCGCTTTGGTTTAGCAATTTACTGACCTACCTCCGATTGATTGACCATAACTCTCTCAATTTAAGTCGTAATTCATTTAAATTAGTTTCATTTCGAAGGAATCGAAGTGTAGTTTAAAACGAAAGAAACGGAGATGAAAAACTCCAAGTATTTTGAGAGTTATGATGGAAATAGTTAGACTCGCGCTTTGGTTTAGCAATTTATTGACCTCCCTCCGATTGATTGACCATAGCTCAATCAATTTAACTCGTAATTCATTGAAATTAGTTTCATTTCGAAGGAATCGAAGTGTAGTTTAAAACGAAAGAAACGGAGATGAAAAACTCCAAGTATTTTGAGAGTTATGATGGAAATAGTTAGACTCGCGCTTTGGTTTAGCAATTTACTGACCTACATCCGATTAATTGACCATAACTCTCTCAATTTAACTCTTAAGTCATTGAAATTAGTTTCATTTCGAAGGAATCAAAGTGTAGTTTAAAACGAAAGAAACGGAGATGCAAAACTCCAAGTATTTTGAGAGTTATGATGGAAATAGTTAGACTCGCGCTTTGGTTTAGCAATTTACTGACTTACCTCCGATTGATTGACCATAACTCTCTCAATTTAACTCGTAATTCATTTAAATTAGTTTCATTTCGAAGGAATCGAAGTGTAGTTTAAAACGAAAGAAACGGAGATGAAAAACTCCAAGTATTTTTAGAGTTATGATGGAAATAGTTAGACTCGCGCTTTGGTTTAGCAATTTACTGACCTACCTCCGATTGATTGACCATAACTCTCTCAATTTAACTCTTAACTCATTGAAATTAGTTTCATTTCGAAGGAATCGAAGTGTAGTTTAAAACGAAAGAAACGGAGATGAAAAACTCCAAGTATTTTGAGAGTTATGATGGAAATAGTTAGACTCGCGCTTTGGTTTAGCAATTGACTGACCTCCCTCCGATTGATTGACCATAAATCACTCAATTTAACTCGTAATTCATTGAAATTAGTTTCATTTCGAAGGAATCGAAGTGTAGTTTAAAACGAAAGAAACGGAGATGAAAAACTCTAAGTATTTTGAGAGTTAATGGAAATAGTTAGACTCGCGCTTTGGTTTAGCAATTTACTGACCTACCTCCGATTGATTGACCATAACTCTCTCAATTTTAGTCGTAATTCATTTAAATTAGTTTCATTTCGAAGGAATCGAAGTGTAGTTTAAAACGAAAGAAACGGAGATGAAAAACTCCAAGTATTTTGAGAGTTATGATGGAAATAGTTAGACTCGGGCTTTGGTTTAGCAATTTACTGACTTACCTCCGATTGATTAATCATAACTCTCTCAATTTAACTCTTAATTCATTGAAATTAGTTTCATTTCGAAGGAATCGAAGTGTAGTTTAAAACGAAAGAAACGGAGATGAAAAACTACAAGTATTTTGAGAGTTATTATGGAAATAGTTAGACTCGCGCTTTGGTTTAGCAATTTACTGATCTACCTCCGATTGATTGACCATAAATCACTCAATTTAACTCGTAATTCATTGAAATTAGTTTCATTTCGAAGGAATCGAAGTGTAGTTTAAAACGAAAGAAACGGAGATGAAAAACTCCAAGTATTTTGAGAGTTATGATGGAAATAGTTAGACTCGCGCTTTGGTTTAGCAATTTACTGACCTACATCCGATTAATTGACCATAACTCTCTAAATTTAACTCTTAAGTCATTGAAATTAGTTTCATTTCGAAGGAATCGAAGTGTAGTTTAAAACGAAAGAAACGGAGATGAAAAACTCCAAGTATTTTTAGAGTTATGATGGAAATAGTTACACTCGCGCTTTGGTTTAGCAATTTACTGATCTACCTCCGATTGATTGACCAAAAATCACTCAATTTAACTCGTAATTCATTGAAATTAGTTTCATTTCGAAGGAATCGAAGTTTAGTTTAAAACGAAAGAAACGGAGATGAAAAACTCCAAGTATTTTGAGAGTTATGATGGAAATAGTTAGACTCGCGCTTTGGTTTAGCAATTTACTGACCTACCTCCGATTGATTGACCATAACTCTCTGAATTTAACTCTTAATTCATTGAAATTAGTTTCATTTCGAAGGAATCGAAGTGTAGTTTAAAACGAAAGAAACGGAGATGAAAAACTCCAACTATTTTGAGAGTTATGATGGAAATAGTTACACTCGCGCTTTGGTTTAGCAATTTACTGATCTACCTCCGATTGATTGACCAAAAATCACTCAATTTAACTCGTAATTCATTGAAATTAGTTTCATTTCGAAGGAATCGAAGTGTAGTTTAAAACGAAAGAAACGGAGATGAAAAACTCCAAGTATTTTGAGAGTTATGATGGAAATAGTTAGACTCGCGCTTTGGTTTAGCAATTTACTGACCTACCTCCGATTGATTGACCATAACTCTCTCAATTTAACTCTTAATTCATTGAAATTAGTTTCATTTCGAAGGAATCGAAGTGTAGTTTAAAACGAAAGAAACGGAGATGAAAAACTCCAAGTATTTTGAGAGTTATGATGGAAATAGTTAGACTCGCGCTTTGGTTTAGCAATTTACTGACCTACCTCCGATTGATTGACCATAACTCTGTCATTTTAACTCTTAACTCATTGAAATTAGTTTCATTTCGAAGGAATCGAAGTGTAGTTTAAAACGAAAGAAACGGAGACGAAAAACTCCAAGTATTTTGAGAGTTATGATGGAAATAGTTAGACTCGCGCTTTGGTTTAGCAATTTACTGACCTCCCTCCGATTAATTGACCATAAATCACTCAATTTAACTCGTAATTCATTGAAATTAGTTTCATTTCGAAGGAATCGAAGTGTAGTTTAAAACGAAAGAAACGGAGATGAAAAACTCCAAGTATTTTGAGAGTTATGATGGAAATAGTTAGACTCGCGCTTTGGTTTAGCAATTTACTGACCTACCTCCGATTGATTGATCATAACTCTCTCAATTTAACTCTTAATTCATTGAAATTAGTTTCATTTCGAAGGAATCGAAGTGTAGTTTAAAACGAAAGAAACGGAGATGAAAAACTACAAGTATTTTGAGAGTTATTATGGAAATAGTTAGACTCGCGCTTTGGTTTAGCAATTTACTGATTTACCTCCGATTGATTGACCAAAAATCACTCAATTTAACTCGTAATTCATTGAAATTAGTTTCATTTCGAAGGAATCGAAGTGTAGTTTAAAACGAAAGAAACGGAGATGAAAAACTCCAAGTATTTTGAGAGTTATGATGGAAATAGTTAGACTCGCGCTTTGGTTTAGCAATTTACTGACCTACACCCGATTAATTGACCATAACTCTCTCAATTTAACTCTTAAGTCATTGAAATTAGTTTCATTTCGAAGGAATCGAAGTGTAGTTTAAAACGAAAGAAACGGAGATGAAAAACTCCAAGTATTTTGAGAGTTATGATGGAAATAGTTAGACTCGCGCTTTGGTTTAGCAATTTACTGACCTACCTCCGATTGATTGACCATAACTCTGTCAATTTAACTCTTAACTCATTGAAATTAGTTTCATTTCGAAGGAATCGAAGTGTAGTTTAAAACGAAAGAAACGGAGATGAAAAACTCCAAGTATTTTGAGAGTTATGATGGAAATAGTTAGACTCGCGCTTTGGTTTAGCAATTTACTGACCTCCCTCCGATTAATTGACCATAAATCACTCAATTCAACTCGTAATTCATTGAAATTAGTTTCATTTCGAAGGAATCGAAGTGTAGTTTAAAACGAAAGAAACGGAAATGAAAAACTCCAAGTATTTTGAGAGTTATGATGGAAATAGTTAGACTCGCGCTTTGGTTTAGCAATTTACTGACATACCTCCGATTGATTTATCATAACTCTCTCAATTTAACTCTTAATTCATTGAAATTAGTTTCATTTCGAAGGAATCGAAGTGTAGTTTAAAACGAAAGAAACGGAGATGAAAAACTATAAGTATTTTGAGAGTTATTATGGAAATAGTTAGACTCGCGCTTTGGTTTAGCAATTTAATGATCTACCTCCGATTGATTGACCAAAAATCACTCAATTTAACTCGTAATTCATTGAAATTAGTTTCATTTCGAAGGAATCGAAGTGTAGTTTAAAACGAAAGAAACGGAGATGAAAAACTCCAAGTATTTTGAAAGTTATGATGGAAATAGTTAGACTCTCGCTTTGGTTTAGCAATTTACTGACCTACATCCGATTAATTGACCATAACTCTCTCAATTTAACTCTTAAGTCATTGAAATTAGTTTCATTTCGAAGGAATCGAAGTGTAGTTTAAAACGAAAGAAACGGAGATGAAAAACTCCAAGTATTTTGAGAGTTATGATGGAAATAGTTAGACTCGCGCTTTGGTTTAGCAATTTACTTACCTACCTCCGATTAATTGACCATAACTCTCTCAATTTAACTCGTAATTCATTTAAATTAGTTTCATTTCGAAGGAATCGAAGTGTAGTTTAAAACGAAAGAAACGGAGATGAAAAACTCTAAGTATTTTGAGAGTTATGATGGAAATAGTTAGACTCGCGCTTTGGTTTAGCAATTTACTGACCTCCCTCCGATTGATTGACCATAACTCACTCAATTTAACTCGTAATTCATTGAAATTAGTTTCATTTCGAAGGAATCGAAGTGTAGTTTAAAACGAAAGAAACGGAGATGAAAAACTCCAAGTATTTTGAGAGTTATGATGGAAATAGTTAGACTCGGGCTTTGGTTTAGCAATTTACTGACTTACCTCCGATTGATTAATCATAACTCTCTCAATTTAACTCTTAATTCATTGAAATTAGTTTCATTTCGAAGGAATCGAAGTGTAGTTTAAAACGAAAGAAACGGAGATGAAAAACTACAAGTATTTTGAGAGTTATTATGGAAATAGTTAGACTCGCGCTTTGGTTTAGCAATTTACTGATCTACCTCCGATTGATTGACCATAAATCACTCAATTTAACTCGTAATTCATTGAAATTAGTTTCATTTCGAAGGAATCGAAGTGTAGTTTAAAACGAAAGAAACGGAGATGAAAAACTCCAAGTATTTTGAGAGTTATGATGGAAATAGTTAGACTCGCGCTTTGGTTTAGCAATTTACTGACCTACATCCGATTAATTGACCATAACTCTCTAAATTTAACTCTTAAGTCATTGAAATTAGTTTCATTTCGAAGGAATCGAAGTGTAGTTTAAAACGAAAGAAACGGAGATGAAAAACTCCAAGTATTTTTAGAGTTATGATGGAAATAGTTACACTCGCGCTTTGGTTTAGCAATTTACTGATCTACCTCCGATTGATTGACCAAAAATCACTCAATTTAACTCGTAATTCATTGAAATTAGTTTCATTTCGAAGGAATCGAAGTTTAGTTTAAAACGAAAGAAACGGAGATGAAAAACTCCAAGTATTTTGAGAGTTATGATGGAAATAGTTAGACTCGCGCTTTGGTTTAGCAATTTACTGACCTACCTCCGATTGATTGACCATAACTCTCTGAATTTAACTCTTAATTCATTGAAATTAGTTTCATTTCGAAGGAATCGAAGTGTAGTTTAAAACGAAAGAAACGGAGATGAAAAACTCCAACTATTTTGAGAGTTATGATGGAAATAGTTACACTCGCGCTTTGGTTTAGCAATTTACTGATCTACCTCCGATTGATTGACCAAAAATCACTCAATTTAACTCGTAATTCATTGAAATTAGTTTCATTTCGAAGGAATCGAAGTGTAGTTTAAAACGAAAGAAACGGAGATGAAAAACTCCAAGTATTTTGAGAGTTATGATGGAAATAGTTAGACTCGCGCTTTGGTTTAGCAATTTACTGACCTACCTCCGATTGATTGACCATAACTCTCTCAATTTAACTCTTAATTCATTGAAATTAGTTTCATTTCGAAGGAATCGAAGTGTAGTTTAAAACGAAAGAAACGGAGATGAAAAACTCCAAGTATTTTGAGAGTTATGATGGAAATAGTTAGACTCGCGCTTTGGTTTAGCAATTTACTGACCTACCTCCGATTGATTGACCATAACTCTGTCATTTTAACTCTTAACTCATTGAAATTAGTTTCATTTCGAAGGAATCGAAGTGTAGTTTAAAACGAAAGAAACGGAGACGAAAAACTCCAAGTATTTTGAGAGTTATGATGGAAATAGTTAGACTCGCGCTTTGGTTTAGCAATTTACTGACCTCCCTCCGATTAATTGACCATAAATCACTCAATTTAACTCGTAATTCATTGAAATTAGTTTCATTTCGAAGGAATCGAAGTGTAGTTTAAAACGAAAGAAACGGAGATGAAAAACTCCAAGTATTTTGAGAGTTATGATGGAAATAGTTAGACTCGCGCTTTGGTTTAGCAATTTACTGACCTACCTCCGATTGATTGATCATAACTCTCTCAATTTAACTCTTAATTCATTGAAATTAGTTTCATTTCGAAGGAATCGAAGTGTAGTTTAAAACGAAAGAAACGGAGATGAAAAACTACAAGTATTTTGAGAGTTATTATGGAAATAGTTAGACTCGCGCTTTGGTTTAGCAATTTACTGATTTACCTCCGATTGATTGACCAAAAATCACTCAATTTAACTCGTAATTCATTGAAATTAGTTTCATTTCGAAGGAATCGAAGTGTAGTTTAAAACGAAAGAAACGGAGATGAAAAACTCCAAGTATTTTGAGAGTTATGATGGAAATAGTTAGACTCGCGCTTTGGTTTAGCAATTTACTGACCTACACCCGATTAATTGACCATAACTCTCTCAATTTAACTCTTAAGTCATTGAAATTAGTTTCATTTCGAAGGAATCGAAGTGTAGTTTAAAACGAAAGAAACGGAGATGAAAAACTCCAAGTATTTTGAGAGTTATGATGGAAATAGTTAGACTCGCGCTTTGGTTTAGCAATTTACTGACCTACCTCCGATTGATTGACCATAACTCTGTCAATTTAACTCTTAACTCATTGAAATTAGTTTCATTTCGAAGGAATCGAAGTGTAGTTTAAAACGAAAGAAACGGAGATGAAAAACTCCAAGTATTTTGAGAGTTATGATGGAAATAGTTAGACTCGCGCTTTGGTTTAGCAATTTACTGACCTCCCTCCGATTAATTGACCATAAATCACTCAATTCAACTCGTAATTCATTGAAATTAGTTTCATTTCGAAGGAATCGAAGTGTAGTTTAAAACGAAAGAAACGGAAATGAAAAACTCCAAGTATTTTGAGAGTTATGATGGAAATAGTTAGACTCGCGCTTTGGTTTAGCAATTTACTGACATACCTCCGATTGATTTATCATAACTCTCTCAATTTAACTCTTAATTCATTGAAATTAGTTTCATTTCGAAGGAATCGAAGTGTAGTTTAAAACGAAAGAAACGGAGATGAAAAACTATAAGTATTTTGAGAGTTATTATGGAAATAGTTAGACTCGCGCTTTGGTTTAGCAATTTAATGATCTACCTCCGATTGATTGACCAAAAATCACTCAATTTAACTCGTAATTCATTGAAATTAGTTTCATTTCGAAGGAATCGAAGTGTAGTTTAAAACGAAAGAAACGGAGATGAAAAACTCCAAGTATTTTGAAAGTTATGATGGAAATAGTTAGACTCTCGCTTTGGTTTAGCAATTTACTGACCTACATCCGATTAATTGACCATAACTCTCTCAATTTAACTCTTAAGTCATTGAAATTAGTTTCATTTCGAAGGAATCGAAGTGTAGTTCAAAACGAAAGAAACGGAGATGAAAAACTCCAAGTATTTTGAGAGTTATGATGGAAATAGTTAGACTCGCGCTTTGGTTTAGCAATTTACTTACCTACCTCCGATTAATTGACCATAACTCTCTCAATTTAACTCGTAATTCATTTAAATTAGTTTCATTTCGAAGGAATCGAAGTGTAGTTTAAAACGAAAGAAACGGAGATGAAAAACTCTAAGTATTTTGAGAGTTATGATGGAAATAGTTAGACTCGCGCTTTGGTTTAGCAATTTACTGACCTCCCTCCGATTGATTGACCATAACTCACTCAATTTAACTCGTAATTCATTGAAATTAGTTTCATTTCGAAGGAATCGAAGTGTAGTTTAAAACGAAAGAAACGGAGATGAAAAACTCCAAGTATTTTGAGAGTTATGATGGAAATAGTTAGACTCGCGCTTTGGTTTAGCAATTTACTTACCTACCTCCGATTGATTGACCATAACTCTCTCAATTTAACTCGTAATTCATTTAAATTAGTTTCATTTCGAAGGAATCGAAGTGTAGTTTAAAACGAAAGAAACGGAGATGAAAAACTCCAAGTATTTTGAGAGTTATGATGGAAATAGTTAGACTCGCGCTTTGGTTTAGCAATTTACTGACCTACATCCGATTAATTGACCATAACTCTCTCAATTTAACTCTTAAGTCATTGAAATTAGTTTCATTTCGAAGGAATCGAAGTGTAGTTTAAAACGAAAGAAACGGAGATGAAAAACTCCAAGTATTTTGAGAGTTATGATGGAAATAGTTAGACTCGCGCTTTGGTTTAGCAATTTACTGACCTACCTCCGATTGATTGACCATAACTCTGTCAATTTAACTCTTAACTCATTGAAATTAGTTTCATTTCGAAGGAATCGAAGTGTAGTTTAAAACGAAAGAAACGGAGATGAAAAACTCCAAGTATTTTGAGAGTTATGATGGAAATAGTTAGACTCGCACTTTGGTTTAGCAATTTACTGACCTCCCTCCGATTAATTGACCATAAATCACTCAATTCAACTCGTAATTCATTGAAATTAGTTTCATTTCGAAGGAATCGAAGTGTAGTTTAAAACGAAAGAAACGGAAATGAAAAACTCCAAGTATTTTGAGAGTTATGATGGAAATAGTTAGACTCGCGCTTTGGTTTAGCAATTTACTGATCTACCTCCGATTGATTGACCAAAAATCACTCAATTTAACTCGTAATTCATTGAAATTAGTTTCATTTCGAAGGAATCGAAGTGTAGTTTAAAACGAAAGAAACGGAGATGAAAAACTCTAAGTATTTTGAGAGTTATGATGGAAATAGTTAGACTCGCGCTTTGGTTTAGCAATTTACTGACCTCCCTCCGATTGATTGACCATAACTCACTCAATTTAACTCGTAATTCATTGAAATTAGTTTCATTTCGAAGGAATCGAAGTGTAGTTTAAAACGAAAGAAACGGAGATGAAAAACTCCAAGTATTTTGAGAGTTATGATGGAAATAGTTAGACTCGCGCTTTGGTTTAGCAATTTACTTACCTACCTCCGATTGATTGACCATAACTCTCTCAATTTAACTCGTAATTCATTTAAATTAGTTTCATTTCGAAGGAATCGAAGTGTAGTTTAAAACGAAAGAAACGGAGATGAAAAACTCCAAGTATTTTGAGAGTTATGATGGAAATAGTTAGACTCGCGCTTTGGTTTAGCAATTTACTGACCTACCTCCGATTGATTGATCATAACTCTCTCAATTTAACTCTTAATTCATTGAAATTAGTTTCATTTCGAAGGAATCGAAGTGTAGTTTAAAACGAAAGAAACGGAGATGAAAAACTACAAGTATTTTGAGAGTTATTATGGAAATAGTTAGACTCGCGCTTTGGTTTAGCAATTTACTGATCTACCTCCGATTGATTGACCAAAAATCACTCAATTTAACTCGTAATTCATTGAAATTAGTTTCATTTCGAAGGAATCGAAGTTTAGTTTAAAACGAAAGAAACGGAGATGAAAAACTCCAAGTATTTTGAGAGTTATGATGGAAATAGTTAGACTCGCGCTTTGGTTTAGCAATTTACTGACCTACATCCGATTAATTGACCATAACTCTCTCAATTTAACTCTTAAGTCATTGAAATTAGTTTCATTTCGAAGGAATCGAAGTGTAGTTTAAAACGAAAGAAACGGAGATGAAAAACTCCAAGTATTTTGAGAGTTATGATGGAAATAGTTAGACTCGCGCTTTGGTTTAGCAATTTACTGACCTACCTCCGATTGATTGACCATAACTCTGTCAATTTAACTCTTAAATCATTGAAATTAGTTTCATTTCGAAGGAATCGAAGTGTAGTTTAAAACGAAAGAAACGGAGATGAAAAACTCCAAGTATTTTGAGAGTTATGATGGAAATAGTTAGACTCGCGCTTTGGTTTAGCAATTTACTGACCTCCCTCCGATTAATTGACCATAAATCACTCAATTCAACTCGTAATTCATTGAAATTAGTTTCATTTCGAAGGAATCGAAGTGTAGTTTGAAACGAAAGAAACGGAAATGAAAAACTCCAAGTATTTTGAGAGTTATGATGGAAATAGTTAGACTCGCGCTTTGGTTTAGCAATTTACTGACCTACCTCCGATTGATTTATCATAACTCTCTCAATTTAACTCTTAATTCATTGAAATTAGTTTCATTTCGAAGGAATCGAAGTGTAGTTTAAAACGAAAGAAACGGAGATGAAAAACTATAAGTATTTTGAGAGTTATTATGGAAATAGTTAGACTCGCGCTTTGGTTTAGCAATTTAATGATCTACCTCCGATTGATTGACCAAAAATCACTCAATTTAACTCGTAATTCATTGAAATTAGTTTCATTTCGAAGGAATCGAAGTGTAGTTTAAAACGAAAGAAACGGAGATGAAAAACTCCAAGTATTTTGAAAGTTATGATGGAAATAGTTAGACTCTCGCTTTGGTTTAGCAATTTACTGACCTACATCCGATTAATTGACCATAACTCTCTCAATTTAACTCTTAAGTCATTGAAATTAGTTTCATTTCGAAGGAATCGAAGTGTAGTTTAAAACGAAAGAAACGGAGATGAAAAACTCCAAGTATTTTGAGAGTTATGATGGAAATAGTTAGACTCGCGCTTTGGTTTAGCAATTTACTGACTTACCTCCGATTGATTGACCATAACTCTCTCAATTTAAGTCGTAATTCATTTAAATTAGTTTCATTTCGAAGGAATCGAAGTGTAGTTTAAAACGAAAGAAACGGAGATGAAAAACTCCAAGTATTTTGAGAGTTAATGGAAATAGTTAGACTCGCGCTTTGGTTTAGCAATTTACTGACCTACCTCCGATTGATTGACCATAACTCTCTCAATTTAACTCTTAAGTCATTGAAATTAGTTTCATTTCGAAGGAATCGAAGTGTAGTTTAAAACGAAAGAAACGGAGATGAAAAACTCCAAGTATTTTGAGAGTTATGATGGAAATAGTTAGACTCGCGCTTTGGTTTAGCAATTTACTTACCTACCTCCGATTGATTGACCATAACTCTCTCAATTTAACTCGTAATTCATTTAAATTAGTTTCATTTCGAAGGAATCGAAGTGTAGTTTAAAACGAAAGAAACGGAGATGAAAAACTCTAAGTATTTTGAGAGTTATGATGGAAATAGTTAGACTCGCGCTTTGGTTTAGCAATTTACTGACCTCCCTCCGATTGATTGACCATAACTCACTCAATTTAACTCGTAATTCATTGAAATTAGTTTCATTTCGAAGGAATCGAAGTGTAGTTTAAAACGAAAGAAACGAAGATGAAAAACTCCAAGTATTTTGAGAGTTATGATGGAAATAGTTAGACTCGCGCTTTGGTTTAGCAATTTACTGACCTCCCTCCGATTGATTGACCATAAATCACTCAATTTAACTCGTAATTCATTGAAATTAGTTTCATTTCGAAGGAATCGAAGTGTAGTTTAAAACGAAAGAAACGGAGATGAAAAACTCCAAGTATTTTGAGAGTTAATGGAAATAGTTAGACTCGCGCTTTGGTTTAGCAATTTACTGACCTACCTCCGATTGATTGACCATAACTCTCTCAATTTAACTCTTAAGTCATTGAAATTAGTTTCATTTCGAAGGAATCGAAGTGTAGTTTAAAACGAAAGAAACGGAGATGAAAAACTCCAAGTATTTTGAGAGTTATGATGGAAATAGTTAGACTCGCGCTTTGGTTTAGCAATTTACTGACTTACCTCCGACTGATTGATCATAACTCTCTCAATTTAACTCTTAATTCATTGAAATTAGTTTCATTTCGAAGGAATCGAAGTGTAGTTTAAAACGAAAGAAACGGAGATGAAAAACTACAAGTATTTTGAGAGTTATTATGGAAATAGTTAGACTCGCGCTTTGGTTTAGCAATTTACTGATCTACCTCCGATTGATTGACCATAAATCACTAAATTTAACTCGTTATTCATTGAAATTAGTTTCATTTCGAAGGAATCGAAGTGTAGTTTAAAACGAAAGAAACGGAGATGAAAAACTCCAAGTATTTTGAGAGTTATGATGGAAATAGTTAGACTCGCGCTTTGGTTTAGCAATTTACTGACCTACATCCGATTAATTGACCATAACTCTCTCAATTTAACTCTTAAGTCATTGAAATTAGTTTCATTTCGAAGGAATCGAAGTGTAGTTTAAAACGAAAGAAACGGAGATGAAAAACTCCAAGTATTTTGAGAGTTATGATGGAAATAGTTAGACTCGCGCTTTGGTTTAGCAATTTACTGACCTACCTCCGATTGATTGACCATAACTCTCTCAATTTAAGTCGTAATTCATTTAAATTAGTTTCATTTCGAAGGAATCGAAGTGTAGTTTAAAACGAAAGAAACGGAGATGAAAAACTCCAAGTATTTTGAGAGTTATCATGGAAATAGTTAGACTCGCGCTTTGGTTTAGCAATTTACTGACCTCCCTCCGATTGATTGACCATAACTCAATCAATTTAACTCGTAATTCATTGAAATTAGTTTCATTTCGAAGGAATCGAAGTGTAGTTTAAAACGAAAGAAACGGAGATGAAAAACTCCAAGTATTTTGAGAGTTATGATGGAAATAGTTAGACTCGCGCTTTGGTTTAGCAATTTACTGACCTACATCCGATTAATTGACCATAACTCTCTAAATTTAACTCTTAAGTCATTGAAATTAGTTTCATTTCGAAGGAATCGAAGTGTAGTTTAAAACGAAAGAAACGGAGATGAAAAACTCCAAGTATTTTGAGAGTTATGATGGAAATAGTTAGACTCGCGCTTTGGTTTAGCAATTTACTAACCTACCTCCGATTGATTGACCATAACTCTCTCAATTTAACTCTTAATTCATTGAAATTAGTTTTATTTCGAAGGAATCGAAGTGTAGTTTAAAACGAAAGAAACGGAGATGAAAAACTCTAAGTATTTTGAGAGTTATGATGGAAATAGTTAGACTCGCGCTTTGGTTTAGCAATTTACTGACCTCCCTCCGATTGATTGACCATAACTCACTCAATTTAACTCGTAATTCATTGAAATTAGTTTCATTTCGAAGGAATCGAAGTGTAGTTTAAAACGAAAGAAACGAAGATGAAAAACTCCAAGTATTTTGAGAGTTATGATGGAAATAGTTAGACTCGCGCTTTGGTTTAGCAATTTACTGACCTCCCTCCGATTGATTGACCATAAATCACTCAATTTAACTCGTAATTCATTGAAATTAGTTTCATTTCGAAGGAATCGAAGTGTAGTTTAAAACGAAAGAAACGGAGATGAAAAACTCCAAGTATTTTGAGAGTTAATGGAAATAGTTAGACTCGCGCTTTGGTTTAGCAATTTACTGACCTACCTCCGATTGATTGACCATAACTCTCTCAATTTAAGTCGTAATTCATTTAAATTAGTTTCATTTCGAAGGAATCGAAGTGTAGTTTAAAACGAAAGAAACGGAGATGAAAAACTCCAAGTATTTTGAGAGTTATGATGGAAATAGTTAGACTCGCGCTTTGGTTTAGCAATTTATTGACCTCCCTCCGATTGATTGACCATAGCTCAATCAATTTAACTCGTAATTCATTGAAATTAGTTTCATTTCGAAGGAATCGAAGTGTAGTTTAAAACGAAAGAAACGGAGATGAAAAACTCCAAGTATTTTGAGAGTTATGATGGAAATAGTTAGACTCGCGCTTTGGTTTAGCAATTTACTGACCTACATCCGATTAATTGACCATAACTCTCTCAATTTAACTCTTAAGTCATTGAAATTAGTTTCATTTCGAAGGAATCAAAGTGTAGTTTAAAACGAAAGAAACGGAGATGCAAAACTCCAAGTATTTTGAGAGTTATGATGGAAATAGTTAGACTCGCGCTTTGGTTTAGCAATTTACTGACTTACCTCCGATTGATTGACCATAACTCTCTCAATTTAACTCGTAATTCATTTAAATTAGTTTCATTTCGAAGGAATCGAAGTGTAGTTTAAAACGAAAGAAACGGAGATGAAAAACTCCAAGTATTTTTAGAGTTATGATGGAAATAGTTAGACTCGCGCTTTGGTTTAGCAATTTACTGACCTACCTCCGATTGATTGACCATAACTCTCTCAATTTAACTCTTAACTCATTGAAATTAGTTTCATTTCGAAGGAATCGAAGTGTAGTTTAAAACGAAAGAAACGGAGATGAAAAACTCCAAGTATTTTGAGAGTTATGATGGAAATAGTTAGACTCGCGCTTTGGTTTAGCAATTGACTGACCTCCCTCCGATTGATTGACCATAAATCACTCAATTTAACTCGTAATTCATTGAAATTAGTTTCATTTCGAAGGAATCGAAGTGTAGTTTAAAACGAAAGAAACGGAGATGAAAAACTCTAAGTATTTTGAGAGTTAATGGAAATAGTTAGACTCGCGCTTTGGTTTAGCAATTTACTGACCTACCTCCGATTGATTGACCATAACTCTCTCAATTTAAGTCGTAATTCATTTAAATTAGTTTCATTTCGAAGGAATCGAAGTGTAGTTTAAAACGAAAGAAACGGAGATGAAAAACTCCAAGTATTTTGAGAGTTATGATGGAAATAGTTAGACTCGGGCTTTGGTTTAGCAATTTACTGACCTACCTCCGATTGATTAAACATAACTCACTCAATTTAACTCGTAATTCATTGAAATTAGTTTCATTTCGAAGGAATCGAAGTGTAGTTTAAAACGAAAGAAACGGAGATGAAAAACTCCAAGTATTTTGAGAGTTATGATGGAAATAGTTAGACTCGCGCTTTGGTTTAGCAATTTACTGACTTACCTCCGATTGATTAATCATAACTCTCTCAATTTAACTCTTAATTCATTGAAATTAGTTTCATTTCAAAGCAATCGAAGTGTAGTTTAAAACGAAAGAAACGGAGATGAAAAACTACAAGTATTTTGAGAGTTATGATGGAAATAGTTAGACTCGCGCTTTGGTTTAGCAATTTACTGATCTACCTCCGATTGATTGACCATAAATCACTCAATTTAACTCGTAATTCATTGAAATTAGTTTCATTTCGAAGGAATCGAAGTGTAGTTTAAAACGAAAGAAACGGAGATGAAAAACTCCAAGTATTTTGAGAGTTATGATGGAAATAGTTAGACTCGCGCTTTGGTTTAGCAATTTACTGACCTACATCCGATTAATTGACCATAACTCTCTAAATTTAACTCTTAAGTCATTGAAATTAGTTTCATTTCGAAGGAATCGAAGTGTAGTTTAAAACGAAAGAAACGGAGATGAAAAACTCCAAGTATTTTGAGAGTTATGATGGAAATAGTTAGACTCGCGCTTTGGTTTAGCAATTTACTGACTTACCTCCGATTGATTAATCATAACTCTCTCAATTTAACTCTTAATTCATTGAAATTAGTTTCATTTCGAAGGAATCGAAGTGTAGTTTAAAACGAAAGAAACGGAGATGAAAAACTACAAGTATTTTGAGAGTTATTATGGAAATAGTTAGACTCGCGCTTTGGTTTAGCAATTTACTGATCTACCTCCGATTGATTGACCATAAATCACTCAATTTAACTCGTAATTCATTGAAATTAGTTTCATTTCGAAGGAATCGAAGTGTAGTTTAAAACGAAAGAAACGGAGATGAAAAACTCCAAGTATTTTGAGAGTTATGATGGAAATAGTTAGACTCGCGCTTTGGTTTAGCAATTTACTGACCTACATCCGATTAATTGACCATAACTCTCTAAATTTAACTCTTAAGTCATTGAAATTAGTTTCATTTCGAAGGAATCGAAGTGTAGTTTAAAACGAAAGAAACGGAGATGAAAAACTCCAAGTATTTTGAGAGTTATGATGGAAATAGTTAGACTCGCGCTTTGGTTTAGCAATTTACTAACCTACCTCCGATTGATTGACCATAACTCTCTCAATTTAACTCTTAATTCATTGAAATTAGTTTTATTTCGAAGGAATCGAAGTGTAGTTTAAAACGAAAGAAACGGAGATGAAAAACTCTAAGTATTTTGAGAGTTATGATGGAAATAGTTAGACTCGCGCTTTGGTTTAGCAATTTACTGACCTCCCTCCGATTGATTGACCATAACTCACTCAATTTAACTCGTAATTCATTGAAATTAGTTTCATTTCGAAGGAATCGAAGTGTAGTTTAAAACGAAAGAAACGAAGATGAAAAACTCCAAGTATTTTGAGAGTTATGATGGAAATAGTTAGACTCGCGCTTTGGTTTAGCAATTTACTGACCTCCCTCCGATTGATTGACCATAAATCACTCAATTTAACTCGTAATTCATTGAAATTAGTTTCATTTCGAAGGAATCGAAGTTTAGTTTAAAACGAAAGAAACGGAGATGAAAAACTCCAAGTATTTTGAGAGTTATGATGGAAATAGTTAGACTCGCGCTTTGGTTTAGCAATTTACTGACCTACCTCCGATTGATTGACCATAACTCTCTCAATTTAAGTCGTAATTCATTTAAATTAGTTTCATTTCGAAGGAATCGAAGTGTAGTTTAAAACGAAAGAAACGGAGATGAAAAACTCCAAGTATTTTGAGAGTTATGATGGAAATAGTTAGACTCGGGCTTTGGTTTAGCAATTTACTGACCTACCTCCGATTGATTGAACATAACTCACTCAATTTAACTCGTAATTCATTGAAATTAGTTTCATTTCGAAGGAATCGAAGTGTAGTTTAAAACGAAAGAAACGGAGATGAAAAACTCCAAGTATTTTGAGAGTTATGATGGAAATAGTTAGACTCGCGCTTTGGTTTAGCAATTTACTGACTTACCTCCGATTGATTAATCATAACTCTCTCAATTTAACTCTTAATTCATTGAAATTAGTTTCATTTCGAAGGAATCGAATTGTAGTTTAAAACGAAAGAAACGGAGATGAAAAACTACAAGTATTTTGAGAGTTATTATGGAAATAGTTAGACTCGCGCTTTGGTTTAGCAATTTACTGATCTACCTCCGATTGATTGACCATAAATCACTCAATTTAACTCGTAATTCATTGAAATTAGTTTCATTTCGAAGGAATCGAAGTGTAGTTTAAAACGAAAGAAACGGAGATGAAAAACTCCAAGTATTTTGAGAGTTATGATGGAAATAGTTAGACTCGCGCTTTGGTTTAGCAATTTACTGACCTACATCCGATTAATTGACCATAACTCTCTAAATTTAACTCTTAAGTCATTGAAATTAGTTTCATTTCGAAGGAATCGAAGTGTAGTTTAAAACGAAAGAAACGGAGATGAAAAACTCCAAGTATTTTGAGAGTTATGATGGAAATAGTTAGACTCGCGCTTTGGTTTAGCAATTTACTAACCTACCTCCGATTGATTGACCATAACTCTCTCAATTTAACTCTTAATTCATTGAAATTAGTTTTATTTCGAAGGAATCGAAGTGTAGTTTAAAACGAAAGAAACGGAGATGAAAAACTCTAAGTATTTTGAGAGTTATGATGGAAATAGTTAGACTCGCGCTTTGGTTTAGCAATTTACTGACCTCCCTCCGATTGATTGACCATAACTCACTCAATTTAACTCGTAATTCATTGAAATTAGTTTCATTTCGAAGGAATCGAAGTGTAGTTTAAAACGAAAGAAACGAAGATGAAAAACTCCAAGTATTTTGAGAGTTATGATGGAAATAGTTAGACTCGCGCTTTGGTTTAGCAATTTACTGACCTCCCTCCGATTGATTGACCATAAATCACTCAATTTAACTCGTAATTCATTGAAATTAGTTTCATTTCGAAGGAATCGAAGTTTAGTTTAAAACGAAAGAAACGGAGATGAAATCATTTCGAAGGAATCGAAGTTTAGTTTAAAACGAAAGAAACGGAGATGAAAAACTCCAAGTATTTTGAGAGTTATGATGGAAATAGTTAGACTCGCGCTTTGGTTTAGCAATTTACTGACCTACCTCCGATTGATTGACCATAACTCTCTCAATTTAAGTCGTAATTCATTTAAATTAGTTTCATTTCGAAGGAATCGAAGTGTAGTTTAAAACGAAAGAAACGGAGATGAAAAACTCCAAGTATTTTGAGAGTTATGATGGAAATAGTTAGACTCGGGCTTTGGTTTAGCAATTTACTGACCTACCTCCGATTGATTGAACATAACTCACTCAATTTAACTCGTAATTCATTGAAATTAGTTTCATTTCGAAGGAATCGAAGTGTAGTTTAAAACGAAAGAAACGGAGATGAAAAACTCCAAGTATTTTGAGAGTTATGATGGAAATAGTTAGACTCGCGCTTTGGTTTAGCAATTTACTGACTTACCTCCGATTGATTAATCATAACTCTCTCAATTTAACTCTTAATTCATTGAAATTAGTTTCATTTCGAAGGAATCGAATTGTAGTTTAAAACGAAAGAAACGGAGATGAAAAACTACAAGTATTTTGAGAGTTATTATGGAAATAGTTAGACTCGCGCTTTGGTTTAGCAATTTACTGATCTACCTCCGATTGATTGACCATAAATCACTCAATTTAACTCGTAATTCATTGAAATTAGTTTCATTTCGAAGGAATCGAAGTGTAGTTTAAAACGAAAGAAACGGAGATGAAAAACTCCAAGTATTTTGAGAGTTATGATGGAAATAGTTAGACTCGCGCTTTGGTTTAGCAATTTACTGACCTACATCCGATTAATTGACCATAACTCTCTAAATTTAACTCTTAAGTCATTGAAATTAGTTTCATTTCGAAGGAATCGAAGTGTAGTTTAAAACGAAAGAAACGGAGATGAAAAACTCCAAGTATTTTGAGAGTTATGATGGAAATAGTTAGACTCGCGCTTTGGTTTAGCAATTTACTAACCTACCTCCGATTGATTGACCATAACTCTCTCAATTTAACTCTTAATTCATTGAAATTAGTTTTATTTCGAAGGAATCGAAGTGTAGTTTAAAACGAAAGAAACGGAGATGAAAAACTCTAAGTATTTTGAGAGTTATGATGGAAATAGTTAGACTCGCGCTTTGGTTTAGCAATTTACTGACCTCCCTCCGATTGATTGACCATAACTCACTCAATTTAACTCGTAATTCATTGAAATTAGTTTCATTTCGAAGGAATCGAAGTGTAGTTTAAAACGAAAGAAACGAAGATGAAAAACTCCAAGTATTTTGAGAGTTATGATGGAAATAGTTAGACTCGCGCTTTGGTTTAGCAATTTACTGACCTCCCTCCGATTGATTGACCATAAATCACTCAATTTAACTCGTAATTCATTGAAATTAGTTTCATTTCGAAGGAATCGAAGTGTAGTTTAAAACGAAAGAAACGGAGATGAAAAACTCCAAGTATTTTGAGAGTTAATGGAAATAGTTAGACTCGCGCTTTGGTTTAGCAATTTACTGACCTACCTCCGATTGATTGACCATAACTCTCTCAATTTAAGTCGTAATTCATTTAAATTAGTTTCATTTCGAAGGAATCGAAGTGTAGTTTAAAACGAAAGAAACGGAGATGAAAAACTCCAAGTATTTTGAGAGTTATGATGGAAATAGTTAGACTCGCGCTTTGGTTTAGCAATTTATTGACCTCCCTCCGATTGATTGACCATAGCTCAATCAATTTAACTCGTAATTCATTGAAATTAGTTTCATTTCGAAGGAATCGAAGTGTAGTTTAAAACGAAAGAAACGGAGATGAAAAACTCCAAGTATTTTGAGAGTTATGATGGAAATAGTTAGACTCGCGCTTTGGTTTAGCAATTTACTGACCTACATCCGATTAATTGACCATAACTCTCTCAATTTAACTCTTAAGTCATTGAAATTAGTTTCATTTCGAAGGAATCAAAGTGTAGTTTAAAACGAAAGAAACGGAGATGCAAAACTCCAAGTATTTTGAGAGTTATGATGGAAATAGTTAGACTCGCGCTTTGGTTTAGCAATTTACTGACTTACCTCCGATTGATTGACCATAACTCTCTCAATTTAACTCGTAATTCATTTAAATTAGTTTCATTTCGAAGGAATCGAAGTGTAGTTTAAAACGAAAGAAACGGAGATGAAAAACTCCAAGTATTTTTAGAGTTATGATGGAAATAGTTAGACTCGCGCTTTGGTTTAGCAATTTACTGACCTACCTCCGATTGATTGACCATAACTCTCTCAATTTAACTCTTAACTCATTGAAATTAGTTTCATTTCGAAGGAATCGAAGTGTAGTTTAAAACGAAAGAAACGGAGATGAAAAACTCCAAGTATTTTGAGAGTTAT
Organism: Tasmannia lanceolata; assembly: GCF_043159265.1. Taxonomy (NCBI): domain Eukaryota; kingdom Viridiplantae; phylum Streptophyta; class Magnoliopsida; order Canellales; family Winteraceae; genus Tasmannia; species Tasmannia lanceolata. The sequence continues at coordinate 7,716,943 of NW_027518721.1, forward strand.
GATGGAAATAGTTAGACTCGCGCTTTGGTTTAGCAATTGACTGACCTCCCTCCGATTGATTGACCATAAATCACTCAATTTAACTCGTAATTCATTGAAATTAGTTTCATTTCGAAGGAATCGAAGTGTAGTTTAAAACGAAAGAAACGGAGATGAAAAACTCTAAGTATTTTGAGAGTTAATGGAAATAGTTAGACTCGCGCTTTGGTTTAGCAATTTACTGACCTACCTCCGATTGATTGACCATAACTCTCTCAATTTTAGTCGTAATTCATTTAAATTAGTTTCATTTCGAAGGAATCGAAGTGTAGTTTAAAACGAAAGAAACGGAGATGAAAAACTCCAAGTATTTTGAGAGTTATGATGGAAATAGTTAGACTCGGGCTTTGGTTTAGCAATTTACTGACCTACCTCCGATTGATTGAACATAACTCACTCAATTTAACTCGTAATTCATTGAAATTAGTTTCATTTCGAAGGAATCGAAGTGTAGTTTAAAACGAAAGAAACGGAGATGAAAAACTCCAAGTATTTTGAGAGTTATGATGGAAATAGTTAGACTCGCGCTTTGGTTTAGCAATTTACTGACTTACCTCCGATTGATTAATCATAACTCTCTCAATTTAACTCTTAATTCATTGAAATTAGTTTCATTTCGAAGGAATCGAAGTGTAGTTTAAAACGAAAGAAACGGAGATGAAAAACTACAAGTATTTTGAGAGTTATTATGGAAATAGTTAGACTCGCGCTTTGGTTTAGCAATTTACTGATCTACCTCCGATTGATTGACCATAAATCACTCAATTTAACTCGTAATTCATTGAAATTAGTTTCATTTCGAAGGAATCGAAGTGTAGTTTAAAACGAAAGAAACGGAGATGAAAAACTCCAAGTATTTTGAGAGTTATGATGGAAATAGTTAGACTCGCGCTTTGGTTTAGCAATTTACTGACCTACATCCGATTAATTGACCATAACTCTCTAAATTTAACTCTTAAGTCATTGAAATTAGTTTCATTTCGAAGGAATCGAAGTGTAGTTTAAAACGAAAGAAACGGAGATGAAAAACTCCAAGTATTTTGAGAGTTATGATGGAAATAGTTAGACTCGCGCTTTGGTTTAGCAATTTACTAACCTACCTCCGATTGATTGACCATAACTCTCTCAATTTAACTCTTAATTCATTGAAATTAGTTTTATTTCGAAGGAATCGAAGTGTAGTTTAAAACGAAAGAAACGGAGATGAAAAACTCTAAGTATTTTGAGAGTTATGATGGAAATAGTTAGACTCGCGCTTTGGTTTAGCAATTTACTGACCTCCCTCCGATTGATTGACCATAACTCACTCAATTTAACTCGTAATTCATTGAAATTAGTTTCATTTCGAAGGAATCGAAGTGTAGTTTAAAACGAAAGAAACGAAGATGAAAAACTCCAAGTATTTTGAGAGTTATGATGGAAATAGTTAGACTCGCGCTTTGGTTTAGCAATTTACTGACCTCCCTCCGATTGATTGACCATAAATCACTCAATTTAACTCGTAATTCATTGAAATTAGTTTCATTTCGAAGGAATCGAAGTGTAGTTTAAAACGAAAGAAACGGAGATGAAAAACTCCAAGTATTTTGAGAGTTAATGGAAATAGTTAGACTCGCGCTTTGGTTTAGCAATTTACTGACCTACCTCCGATTGATTGACCATAACTCTCTCAATTTAAGTCGTAATTCATTTAAATTAGTTTCATTTCGAAGGAATCGAAGTGTAGTTTAAAACGAAAGAAACGGAGATGAAAAACTCCAAGTATTTTGAGAGTTATGATGGAAATAGTTAGACTCGCGCTTTGGTTTAGCAATTTATTGACCTCCCTCCGATTGATTGACCATAGCTCAATCAATTTAACTCGTAATTCATTGAAATTAGTTTCATTTCGAAGGAATCGAAGTGTAGTTTAAAACGAAAGAAACGGAGATGAAAAACTACAAGTATTTTGAGAGTTATTATGGAAATAGTTAGACTCGCGCTTTGGTTTAGCAATTTACTGATCTACCTCCGATTGATTGACCATAAATCACTCAATTTAACTCGTAATTCATTGAAATTAGTTTCATTTCGAAGGAATCGAAGTGTAGTTTAAAACGAAAGAAACGGAGATGAAAAACTCCAAGTATTTTGAGAGTTATGATGGAAATAGTTAGACTCGCGCTTTGGTTTAGCAATTTACTGACCTACATCCGATTAATTGACCATAACTCTCTAAATTTAACTCTTAAGTCATTGAAATTAGTTTCATTTCGAAGGAATCGAAGTGTAGTTTAAAACGAAAGAAACGGAGATGAAAAACTCCAAGTATTTTGAGAGTTATGATGGAAATAGTTAGACTCGCGCTTTGGTTTAGCAATTTACTAACCTACCTCCGATTGATTGACCATAACTCTCTCAATTTAACTCTTAATTCATTGAAATTAGTTTTATTTCGAAGGAATCGAAGTGTAGTTTAAAACGAAAGAAACGGAGATGAAAAACTCTAAGTATTTTGAGAGTTATGATGGAAATAGTTAGACTCGCGCTTTGGTTTAGCAATTTACTGACCTCCCTCCGATTGATTGACCATAACTCACTCAATTTAACTCGTAATTCATTGAAATTAGTTTCATTTCGAAGGAATCGAAGTGTAGTTTAAAACGAAAGAAACGAAGATGAAAAACTCCAAGTATTTTGAGAGTTATGATGGAAATAGTTAGACTCGCGCTTTGGTTTAGCAATTTACTGACCTCCCTCCGATTGATTGACCATAAATCACTCAATTTAACTCGTAATTCATTGAAATTAGTTTCATTTCGAAGGAATCGAAGTGTAGTTTAAAACGAAAGAAACGGAGATGAAAAACTCCAAGTATTTTGAGAGTTAATGGAAATAGTTAGACTCGCGCTTTGGTTTAGCAATTTACTGACCTACCTCCGATTGATTGACCATAACTCTCTCAATTTAAGTCGTAATTCATTTAAATTAGTTTCATTTCGAAGGAATCGAAGTGTAGTTTAAAACGAAAGAAACGGAGATGAAAAACTCCAAGTATTTTGAGAGTTATGATGGAAATAGTTAGACTCGCGCTTTGGTTTAGCAATTTATTGACCTCCCTCCGATTGATTGACCATAGCTCAATCAATTTAACTCGTAATTCATTGAAATTAGTTTCATTTCGAAGGAATCGAAGTGTAGTTTAAAACGAAAGAAACGGAGATGAAAAACTCCAAGTATTTTGAGAGTTATGATGGAAATAGTTAGACTCGCGCTTTGGTTTAGCAATTTACTGACCTACATCCGATTAATTGACCATAACTCTCTCAATTTAACTCTTAAGTCATTGAAATTAGTTTCATTTCGAAGGAATCAAAGTGTAGTTTAAAACGAAAGAAACGGAGATGCAAAACTCCAAGTATTTTGAGAGTTATGATGGAAATAGTTAGACTCGCGCTTTGGTTTAGCAATTTACTGACTTACCTCCGATTGATTGACCATAACTCTCTCAATTTAACTCGTAATTCATTTAAATTAGTTTCATTTCGAAGGAATCGAAGTGTAGTTTAAAACGAAAGAAACGGAGATGAAAAACTCCAAGTATTTTTAGAGTTATGATGGAAATAGTTAGACTCGCGCTTTGGTTTAGCAATTTACTGACCTACCTCCGATTGATTGACCATAACTCTCTCAATTTAACTCTTAACTCATTGAAATTAGTTTCATTTCGAAGGAATCGAAGTGTAGTTTAAAACGAAAGAAACGGAGATGAAAAACTCCAAGTATTTTGAGAGTTATGATGGAAATAGTTAGACTCGCGCTTTGGTTTAGCAATTGACTGACCTCCCTCCGATTGATTGACCATAAATCACTCAATTTAACTCGTAATTCATTGAAATTAGTTTCATTTCGAAGGAATCGAAGTGTAGTTTAAAACGAAAGAAACGGAGATGAAAAACTCTAAGTATTTTGAGAGTTAATGGAAATAGTTAGACTCGCGCTTTGGTTTAGCAATTTACTGACCTACCTCCGATTGATTGACCATAACTCTCTCAATTTTAGTCGTAATTCATTTAAATTAGTTTCATTTCGAAGGAATCGAAGTGTAGTTTAAAACGAAAGAAACGGAGATGAAAAACTCCAAGTATTTTGAGAGTTATGATGGAAATAGTTAGACTCGGGCTTTGGTTTAGCAATTTACTGACCTACCTCCGATTGATTGAACATAACTCACTCAATTTAACTCGTAATTCATTGAAATTAGTTTCATTTCGAAGGAATCGAAGTGTAGTTTAAAACGAAAGAAACGGAGATGAAAAACTCCAAGTATTTTGAGAGTTATGATGGAAATAGTTAGACTCGCGCTTTGGTTTAGCAATTTACTGACTTACCTCCGATTGATTAATCATAACTCTCTCAATTTAACTCTTAATTCATTGAAATTAGTTTCATTTCGAAGGAATCGAAGTGTAGTTTAAAACGAAAGAAACGGAGATGAAAAACTACAAGTATTTTGAGAGTTATTATGGAAATAGTTAGACTCGCGCTTTGGTTTAGCAATTTACTGATCTACCTCCGATTGATTGACCATAAATCACTCAATTTAACTCGTAATTCATTGAAATTAGTTTCATTTCGAAGGAATCGAAGTGTAGTTTAAAACGAAAGAAACGGAGATGAAAAACTCCAAGTATTTTGAGAGTTATGATGGAAATAGTTAGACTCGCGCTTTGGTTTAGCAATTTACTGACCTACATCCGATTAATTGACCATAACTCTCTAAATTTAACTCTTAAGTCATTGAAATTAGTTTCATTTCGAAGGAATCGAAGTGTAGTTTAAAACGAAAGAAACGGAGATGAAAAACTCCAAGTATTTTGAGAGTTATGATGGAAATAGTTAGACTCGCGCTTTGGTTTAGCAATTTACTAACCTACCTCCGATTGATTGACCATAACTCTCTCAATTTAACTCTTAATTCATTGAAATTAGTTTTATTTCGAAGGAATCGAAGTGTAGTTTAAAACGAAAGAAACGGAGATGAAAAACTCTAAGTATTTTGAGAGTTATGATGGAAATAGTTAGACTCGCGCTTTGGTTTAGCAATTTACTGACCTCCCTCCGATTGATTGACCATAACTCACTCAATTTAACTCGTAATTCATTGAAATTAGTTTCATTTCGAAGGAATCGAAGTTTAGTTTAAAACGAAAGAAACGAAGATGAAAAACTCCAAGTATTTTGAGAGTTATGATGGAAATAGTTAGACTCGCGCTTTGGTTTAGCAATTTACTGACCTCCCTCCGATTGATTGACCATAAATCACTCAATTTAACTCGTAATTCATTGAAATTAGTTTCATTTCGAAGGAATCGAAGTGTAGTTTAAAACGAAAGAAACGGAGATGAAAAACTCCAAGTATTTTGAGAGTTAATGGAAATAGTTAGACTCGCGCTTTGGTTTAGCAATTTACTGACCTACCTCCGATTGATTGACCATAACTCTCTCAATTTAAGTCGTAATTCATTTAAATTAGTTTCATTTCGAAGGAATCGAAGTGTAGTTTAAAACGAAAGAAACAGAGATGAAAAACTCCAAGTATTTTGAGAGTTATGATGGAAATAGTTAGACTCGCGCTTTGGTTTAGCAATTTATTGACCTCCCTCCGATTGATTGACCATAGCTCAATCAATTTAACTCGTAATTCATTGAAATTAGTTTCATTTCGAAGGAATCGAAGTGTAGTTTAAAACGAAAGAAACGGAGATGAAAAACTACAAGTATTTTGAGAGTTATTATGGAAATAGTTAGACTCGCGCTTTGGTTTAGCAATTTACTGATCTACCTCCGATTGATTGACCATAAATCACTCAATTTAACTCGTAATTCATTGAAATTAGTTTCATTTCGAAGGAATCGAAGTGTAGTTTAAAACGAAAGAAACGGAGATGAAAAACTCCAAGTATTTTGAGAGTTATGATGGAAATAGTTAGACTCGCGCTTTGGTTTAGCAATTTACTGACCTACATCCGATTAATTGACCATAACTCTCTAAATTTAACTCTTAAGTCATTGAAATTAGTTTCATTTCGAAGGAATCGAAGTGTAGTTTAAAACGAAAGAAACGGAGATGAAAAACTCCAAGTATTTTGAGAGTTATGATGGAAATAGTTAGACTCGCGCTTTGGTTTAGCAATTTACTAACCTACCTCCGATTGATTGACCATAACTCTCTCAATTTAACTCTTAATTCATTGAAATTAGTTTTATTTCGAAGGAATCGAAGTGTAGTTTAAAACGAAAGAAACGGAGATGAAAAACTCTAAGTATTTTGAGAGTTATGATGGAAATAGTTAGACTCGCGCTTTGGTTTAGCAATTTACTGACCTCCCTCCGATTGATTGACCATAACTCACTCAATTTAACTCGTAATTCATTGAAATTAGTTTCATTTCGAAGGAATCGAAGTGTAGTTTAAAACGAAAGAAACGAAGATGAAAAACTCCAAGTATTTTGAGAGTTATGATGGAAATAGTTAGACTCGCGCTTTGGTTTAGCAATTTACTGACCTCCCTCCGATTGATTGACCATAAATCACTCAATTTAACTCGTAATTCATTGAAATTAGTTTCATTTCGAAGGAATCGAAGTGTAGTTTAAAACGAAAGAAACGGAGATGAAAAACTCCAAGTATTTTGAGAGTTAATGGAAATAGTTAGACTCGCGCTTTGGTTTAGCAATTTACTGACCTACCTCCGATTGATTGACCATAACTCTCTCAATTTAAGTCGTAATTCATTTAAATTAGTTTCATTTCGAAGGAATCGAAGTGTAGTTTAAAACGAAAGAAACGGAGATGAAAAACTCCAAGTATTTTGAGAGTTATGATGGAAATAGTTAGACTCGCGCTTTGGTTTAGCAATTTATTGACCTCCCTCCGATTGATTGACCATAGCTCAATCAATTTAACTCGTAATTCATTGAAATTAGTTTCATTTCGAAGGAATCGAAGTGTAGTTTAAAACGAAAGAAACGGAGATGAAAAACTCCAAGTATTTTGAGAGTTATGATGGAAATAGTTAGACTCGCGCTTTGGTTTAGCAATTTACTGACCTACATCCGATTGATTGACCATAACTCTCTCAATTTAACTCTTAAGTCATTGAAATTAGTTTCATTTCGAAGGAATCAAAGTGTAGTTTAAAACGAAAGAAACGGAGATGCAAAACTCCAAGTATTTTGAGAGTTATGATGGAAATAGTTAGACTCGCGCTTTGGTTTAGCAATTTACTGACTTACCTCCGATTGATTGACCATAACTCTCTCAATTTAACTCGTAATTCATTTAAATTAGTTTCATTTCGAAGGAATCGAAGTGTAGTTTAAAACGAAAGAAACGGAGATGAAAAACTCCAAGTATTTTTAGAGTTATGATGGAAATAGTTAGACTCGCGCTTTGGTTTAGCAATTTACTGACCTACCTCCGATTGATTGACCATAACTCTCTCAATTTAACTCTTAACTCATTGAAATTAGTTTCATTTCGAAGGAATCGAAGTGTAGTTTAAAACGAAAGAAACGGAGATGAAAAACTCCAAGTATTTTGAGAGTTATGATGGAAATAGTTAGACTCGCGCTTTGGTTTAGCAATTGACTGACCTCCCTCCGATTGATTGACCATAAATCACTCAATTTAACTCGTAATTCATTGAAATTAGTTTCATTTCGAAGGAATCGAAGTGTAGTTTAAAACGAAAGAAACGGAGATGAAAAACTCTAAGTATTTTGAGAGTTAATGGAAATAGTTAGACTCGCGCTTTGGTTTAGCAATTTACTGACCTACCTCCGATTGATTGACCATAACTCTCTCAATTTTAGTCGTAATTCATTTAAATTAGTTTCATTTCGAAGGAATCGAAGTGTAGTTTAAAACGAAAGAAACGGAGATGAAAAACTCCAAGTATTTTGAGAGTTATGATGGAAATAGTTAGACTCGGGCTTTGGTTTAGCAATTTACTGACCTACCTCCGATTGATTGAACATAACTCACTCAATTTAACTCGTAATTCATTGAAATTAGTTTCATTTCGAAGGAATCGAAGTGTAGTTTAAAACGAAAGAAACGGAGATGAAAAACTCCAAGTATTTTGAGAGTTATGATGGAAATAGTTAGACTCGCGCTTTGGTTTAGCAATTTACTGACTTACCTCCGATTGATTAATCATAACTCTCTCAATTTAACTCTTAATTCATTGAAATTAGTTTCATTTCGAAGGAATCGAAGTGTAGTTTAAAACGAAAGAAACGGAGATGAAAAACTACAAGTATTTTGAGAGTTATTATGGAAATAGTTAGACTCGCGCTTTGGTTTAGCAATTTACTGATCTACCTCCGATTGATTGACCATAAATCACTCAATTTAACTCGTAATTCATTGAAATTAGTTTCATTTCGAAGGAATCGAAGTGTAGTTTAAAACGAAAGAAACGGAGATGAAAAACTCCAAGTATTTTGAGAGTTATGATGGAAATAGTTAGACTCGCGCTTTGGTTTAGCAATTTACTGACCTACATCCGATTAATTGACCATAACTCTCTAAATTTAACTCTTAAGTCATTGAAATTAGTTTCATTTCGAAGGAATCGAAGTGTAGTTTAAAACGAAAGAAACGGAGATGAAAAACTCCAAGTATTTTGAGAGTTATGATGGAAATAGTTAGACTCGCGCTTTGGTTTAGCAATTTACTAACCTACCTCCGATTGATTGACCATAACTCTCTCAATTTAACTCTTAATTCATTGAAATTAGTTTTATTTCGAAGGAATCGAAGTGTAGTTTAAAACGAAAGAAACGGAGATGAAAAACTCTAAGTATTTTGAGAGTTATGATGGAAATAGTTAGACTCGCGCTTTGGTTTAGCAATTTACTGACCTCCCTCCGATTGATTGACCATAACTCACTCAATTTAACTCGTAATTCATTGAAATTAGTTTCATTTCGAAGGAATCGAAGTTTAGTTTAAAACGAAAGAAACGAAGATGAAAAACTCCAAGTATTTTGAGAGTTATGATGGAAATAGTTAGACTCGCGCTTTGGTTTAGCAATTTACTGACCTCCCTCCGATTGATTGACCATAAATCACTCAATTTAACTCGTAATTCATTGAAATTAGTTTCATTTCGAAGGAATCGAAGTGTAGTTTAAAACGAAAGAAACGGAGATGAAAAACTCCAAGTATTTTGAGAGTTAATGGAAATAGTTAGACTCGCGCTTTGGTTTAGCAATTTACTGACCTACCTCCGATTGATTGACCATAACTCTCTCAATTTAAGTCGTAATTCATTTAAATTAGTTTCATTTCGAAGGAATCGAAGTGTAGTTTAAAACGAAAGAAACGGAGATGAAAAACTCCAAGTATTTTGAGAGTTATGATGGAAATAGTTAGACTCGCGCTTTGGTTTAGCAATTTATTGACCTCCCTCCGATTGATTGACCATAGCTCAATCAATTTAACTCGTAATTCATTGAAATTAGTTTCATTTCGAAGGAATCGAAGTGTAGTTTAAAACGAAAGAAACGGAGATGAAAAACTACAAGTATTTTGAGAGTTATTATGGAAATAGTTAGACTCGCGCTTTGGTTTAGCAATTTACTGATCTACCTCCGATTGATTGACCATAAATCACTCAATTTAACTCGTAATTCATTGAAATTAGTTTCATTTCGAAGGAATCGAAGTGTAGTTTAAAACGAAAGAAACGGAGATGAAAAACTCCAAGTATTTTGAGAGTTATGATGGAAATAGTTAGACTCGCGCTTTGGTTTAGCAATTTACTGACCTACATCCGATTAATTGACCATAACTCTCTAAATTTAACTCTTAAGTCATTGAAATTAGTTTCATTTCGAAGGAATCGAAGTGTAGTTTAAAACGAAAGAAACGGAGATGAAAAACTCCAAGTATTTTGAGAGTTATGATGGAAATAGTTAGACTCGCGCTTTGGTTTAGCAATTTACTAACCTACCTCCGATTGATTGACCATAACTCTCTCAATTTAACTCTTAATTCATTGAAATTAGTTTTATTTCGAAGGAATCGAAGTGTAGTTTAAAACGAAAGAAACGGAGATGAAAAACTCTAAGTATTTTGAGAGTTATGATGGAAATAGTTAGACTCGCGCTTTGGTTTAGCAATTTACTGACCTCCCTCCGATTGATTGACCATAACTCACTCAATTTAACTCGTAATTCATTGAAATTAGTTTCATTTCGAAGGAATCGAAGTGTAGTTTAAAACGAAAGAAACGAAGATGAAAAACTCCAAGTATTTTGAGAGTTATGATGGAAATAGTTAGACTCGCGCTTTGGTTTAGCAATTTACTGACCTCCCTCCGATTGATTGACCATAAATCACTCAATTTAACTCGTAATTCATTGAAATTAGTTTCATTTCGAAGGAATCGAAGTGTAGTTTAAAACGAAAGAAACGGAGATGAAAAACTCCAAGTATTTTGAGAGTTATGATGGAAATAGTTAGACTCGCGCTTTGGTTTAGCAATTTACTGACCTACCTCCGATTGATTGACCATAACTCTCTCAATTTAAGTCGTAATTCATTTAAATTAGTTTCATTTCGAAGGAATCGAAGTGTAGTTTAAAACGAAAGAAACGGAGATGAAAAACTCCAAGTATTTTGAGAGTTATGATGGAAATAGTTAGACTCGGGCTTTGGTTTAGCAATTTACTGACCTACCTCCGATTGATTGAACATAACTCACTCAATTTAACTCGTAATTCATTGAAATTAGTTTCATTTCGAAGGAATCGAAGTGTAGTTTAAAACGAAAGAAACGGAGATGAAAAACTCCAAGTATTTTGAGAGTTATGATGGAAATAGTTAGACTCGCGCTTTGGTTTAGCAATTTACTGACTTACCTCCGATTGATTAATCATAACTCTCTCAATTTAACTCTTAATTCATTGAAATTAGTTTCATTTCGAAGGAATCGAAGTGTAGTTTAAAACGAAAGAAACGGAGATGAAAAACTACAAGTATTTTGAGAGTTATTATGGAAATAGTTAGACTCGCGCTTTGGTTTAGCAATTTACTGATCTACCTCCGATTGATTGACCATAAATCACTCAATTTAACTCGTAATTCATTGAAATTAGTTTCATTTCGAAGGAATCGAAGTGTAGTTTAAAACGAAAGAAACGGAGATGAAAAACTCCAAGTATTTTGAGAGTTAATGGAAATAGTTAGACTCGCGCTTTGGTTTAGCTATTTACTGACCTACCTCCGATTGATTGACCATAACTCTCTCAATTTAAGTCTTAATTCATTTAAATTAGTTTCATTTCGAAGGAATCGAAGTGTAGTTTAAAACGAAAGAAACGGAGATGAAAAACTCCAAGTATTTTGAGAGTTATGATGGAAATAGTTAGACTCGCGCTTTGGTTTAGCAATTTACTGACCTCCCTCCGATTGATTGACCATAACTCACTCAATTTAACTCGTAATTCATTGAAATTAGTTTCATTTCGAAGGAATCGAAGTGTAGTTTAAAACGAAAGAAACGAAGATGAAAAACTCCAAGTATTTTGAGAGTTATGATGGAAATAGTTAGACTCGCGCTTTGGTTTAGCAATTTACTGACCTCCCTCCGATTGATTGACCATAAATCACTCAATTTAACTCGTAATTCATTGAAATTAGTTTCATTTCGAAGGAATCGAAGTGTAGTTTAAAACGAAAGAAACGGAGATGAAAAACTCCAAGTATTTTGAGAGTTAATGGAAATAGTTAGACTCGCGCTTTGGTTTAGCAATTTACTGACCTACCTCCGATTGATTGACCATAACTCTCTCAATTTAAGTCGTAATTCATTTAAATTAGTTTCATTTCGAAGGAATCGAAGTGTAGTTTAAAACGAAAGAAACGGAGATGAAAAACTCCAAGTATTTTGAGAGTTATGATGGAAATAGTTAGACTCGCGCTTTGGTTTAGCAATTTATTGACCTCCCTCCGATTGATTGACCATAGCTCAATCAATTTAACTCGTAATTCATTGAAATTAGTTTCATTTCGAAGGAATCGAAGTGTAGTTTAAAACGAAAGAAACGGAGATGAAAAACTACAAGTATTTTGAGAGTTATTATGGAAATAGTTAGACTCGCGCTTTGGTTTAGCAATTTACTGATCTACCTCCGATTGATTGACCATAAATCACTCAATTTAACTCGTAATTCATTGAAATTAGTTTCATTTCGAAGGAATCGAAGTGTAGTTTAAAACGAAAGAAACGGAGATGAAAAACTCCAAGTATTTTGAGAGTTATGATGGAAATAGTTAGACTCGCGCTTTGGTTTAGCAATTTACTGACCTACATCCGATTAATTGACCATAACTCTCTAAATTTAACTCTTAAGTCATTGAAATTAGTTTCATTTCGAAGGAATCGAAGTGTAGTTTAAAACGAAAGAAACGGAGATGAAAAACTCTAAGTATTTTGAGAGTTATGATGGAAATAGTTAGACTCGCGCTTTGGTTTAGCAATTTACTGACCTACCTCCGATTGATTGACCATAACTCTCTCAATTTAACTCTTAACTCATTGAAATTAGTTTCATTTCGAAGGAATCGAAGTGTAGTTTAAAACGAAAGAAACGGAGATGAAAAACTCCAAGTATTTTGAGAGTTATGATGGAAATAGTTAGACTCGCGCTTTGGTTTAGCAATTTACTGACCTACATCCGATTAATTGACCATAACTCTCTCAATTTAACTCTTAAGTCATTGAAATTAGTTTCATTTCGAAGGAATCAAAGTGTAGTTTAAAACGAAAGAAACGGAGATGAAAAACTCCAAGTATTTTGAGAGTTATGATGGAAATAGTTAGACTCGCGCTTTGGTTTAGCAATTTACTGACCTACATCCGATTAATTGACCATAACTCTCTAAATTTAACTCTTAAGTCATTGAAATTAGTTTCATTTCGAAGGAATCAAAGTGTAGTTTAAAACGAAAGAAACGGAGATGAAAAACTCCAAGTATTTTGAGAGTTATGATGGAAATAGTTAGACTCGCGCTTTGGTTTAGCAATTTACTGACCTACATCCGATTAATTGACCATAACTCTCTAAATTTAACTCTTAAGTCATTGAAATTAGTTTCATTTCGAAGGAATCGAAGTGTAGTTTAAAACGAAAGAAACGGAGATGAAAAACTCCAAGTATTTTGAGAGTTATGATGGAAATAGTTAGACTCGCGCTTTGGTTTAGCAATTTATTGACCTCCCTCCGATTGATTGACCATAGCTCAATCAATTTAACTCGTAATTCATTGAAATTAGTTTCATTTCGAAGGAATCGAAGTGTAGTTTAAAACGAAAGAAACGGAGATGAAAAACTCCAAGTATTTTGAGAGTTATGATGGAAATAGTTAGACTCGCGCTTTGGTTTAGCAATTTACTGACCTACATCCGATTAATTGACCATAACTCTCTCAATTTAACTCTTAAGTCATTGAAATTAGTTTCATTTCGAAGGAATCAAAGTGTAGTTTAAAACGAAAGAAACGGAGATGCAAAACTCCAAGTATTTTGAGAGTTATGATGGAAATAGTTAGACTCGCACTTTGGTTTAGCAATTTACTGACTTACCTCCGATTGATTGACCATAACTCTCTCAATTTAACTCGTAATTCATTTAAATTAGTTTCATTTCGAAGGAATCGAAGTGTAGTTTAAAACGAAAGAAACGGAGATGAAAAACTCCAAGTATTTTTAGAGTTATGATGGAAATAGTTAGACTCGCGCTTTGGTTTAGCAATTTACTGATCTACCTCCGATTGATTGACCATAAATCACTCAATTTAACTCGTTATTCATTGAAATTAGTTTCATTTCGAAGGAATCGAAGTGTAGTTTAAAACGAAAGAAACGGAGATGAAAAACTCTAAGTATTTTGAGAGTTATGATGGAAATAGTTAGACTCGCGCTTTGGTTTAGCAATTTACTGACCTACATCCGATTAATTGACCATAACTCTCTCAATTTAACTCTTAAGTAATTGAAATTAGTTTCATTTCGAAGGAATCGAAGTGTAGTTTAAAACGAAAGAAACGGAGATGAAAAACTTCAAGTATTTTGAGAGTTATGATGGAAATAGTTAGACTCGCGCTTTGGTTTAGCAATTTACTGACCTACCTCCGATTGATTGACCATAACTCTCTCAATTTAAGTCGTAATTCATTTAAATTAGTTTCATTTCAAAGGAATCGAAGTGTAGTTTAAAACGAAAGAAACGGAGATGAAAAACTCCAAGTATTTTGAGAGTTATGATGGAAATAGTTAGACTCGCGCTTTGGTTTAGCAATTTACTGACCTCCCTCCGATTGATTGACCATAACTCAATCAATTTAACTCGTAATTCATTGAAATTAGTTTCATTTCGAAGGAATCGAAGTGTAGTTTAAAACGAAAGAAACGGAGATGAAAAACTCCAAGTATTTTGAGAGTTATGATGGAAATAGTTAGACTCGCGCTTTGGTTTAGCAATTTACTGACCTACATCCGATTAATTGACCATAACTCTCTAAATTTAACTCTTAAGTCATTGAAATTAGTTTCATTTCGAAGGAATCGAAGTGTAGTTTAAAACGAAAGAAACGGAGATGAAAAACTCCAAGTATTTTGAGAGTTATGATGGAAATAGTTAGACTCGCGCTTGGGTTTAGCAATTTACTGACCTACCTCCGATTAATTGACCATAACTCTCTCAATTTAACTCGTAATTCATTTAAATTAGTTTCATTTCGAAGGAATCGAAGTGTAGTTTAAAACGAAAGAAACGGAGATGAAAAACTCCAAGTATTTTGAGAGTTAATGGAAATAGTTAGACTCGCGCTTTGGTTTAGCAATTTACTGACCTACCTCCGATTGATTGACCATAACTCTCTCAATTTAACTCTTAAGTCATTTAAAAATTAGTTTCATTTCGAAAGAATCGAAGTGTAGTTTAAAACGAAAGAAACGGAGATGAAAAACTCCAAGTATTTTGAGAGTTATGATGGAAATAGTTAGACTCGCGCTTTGGTTTAGCAATTTACTTACCTACCTCCGATTGATTGACCATAACTCTCTCAATTTAACTCGTAATTCATTTAAATTAGTTTCATTTCGAAGGAATCGAAGTGTAGTTTAAAACGAAAGAAACGGAGATGAAAAACTCCAAGTATTTTGAGAGTTATGATGGAAATAGTTAGACTCGCGCTTGGGTTTAGCAATTTACTGACCTACCTCCGATTAATTGACCATAACTCTCTCAATTTAACTCGTAATTCATTTAAATTAGTTTCATTTCGAAGGAATCGAAGTGTAGTTTAAAACGATAGAAACGGAGATGAAAAACTCCAAGTATTTTGAGAGTTAATGGAAATAGTTAGACTCGCGCTTTGGTTTAGCAATTTACTGACCTACCTCCGATTGATTGAACATAACTCACTCAATTTAACTCGTAATTCATTGAAATTAGTTTCATTTCGAAGGAATCGAAGTGTAGTTTAAAACGAAAGAAACGGAGATGAAAAACTCCAAGTATTTTGAGAGTTATGATGGAAATAGTTAGACTCGCGCTTTGGTTTAGCAATTTACTGACTTACCTCCGATTGATTAATCATAACTCTCTCAATTTAACTCTTAATTCATTGAAATTAGTTTCATTTCGAAGGAATCGAAGTGTAGTTTAAAACGAAAGAAACGGAGATGAAAAACTACAAGTATTTTGAGAGTTATTATGGAAATAGTTAGACTCGCGCTTTGGTTTAGCAATTTACTGATCTACCTCCGATTGATTGACCATAAATCACTCAATTTAACTCGTTATTCATTGAAATTAGTTTCATTTCGAAGGAATCGAAGTGTAGTTTAAAACGAAAGAAACGGAGATGAAAAACTCTAAGTATTTTGAGAGTTATGATGGAAATAGTTAGACTCGCGCTTTGGTTTAGCAATTTACTGACCTACATCCGATTAATTGACCATAACTCTCTCAATTTAACTCTTAAGTAATTGAAATTAGTTTCATTTCGAAGGAATCGAAGTGTAGTTTAAAACGAAAGAAACGGAGATGAAAAACTTCAAGTATTTTGAGAGTTATGATGGAAATAGTTAGACTCGCGCTTTGGTTTAGCAATTTACTGACCTACCTCCGATTGATTGACCATAACTCTCTCAATTTAAGTCGTAATTCATTTAAATTAGTTTCATTTCAAAGGAATCGAAGTGTAGTTTAAAACGAAAGAAACGGAGATGAAAAACTCCAAGTATTTTGAGAGTTATGATGGAAATAGTTAGACTCGCGCTTTGGTTTAGCAATTTACTGACCTCCCTCCGATTGATTGACCATAACTCAATCAATTTAACTCGTAATTCATTGAAATTAGTTTCATTTCGAAGGAATCGAAGTGTAGTTTAAAACGAAAGAAACGGAGATGAAAAACTCCAAGTATTTTGAGAGTTATGATGGAAATAGTTAGACTCGCGCTTTGGTTTAGCAATTTACTGACCTACATCCGATTAATTGACCATAACTCTCTAAATTTAACTCTTAAGTCATTGAAATTAGTTTCATTTCGAAGGAATCGAAGTGTAGTTTAAAACGAAAGAAACGGAGATGAAAAACTCCAAGTATTTTGAGAGTTATGATGGAAATAGTTAGACTCGCGCTTGGGTTTAGCAATTTACTGACCTACCTCCGATTAATTGACCATAACTCTCTCAATTTAACTCGTAATTCATTTAAATTAGTTTCATTTCGAAGGAATCGAAGTGTAGTTTAAAACGAAAGAAACGGAGATGAAAAACTCCAAGTATTTTGAGAGTTAATGGAAATAGTTAGACTCGCGCTTTGGTTTAGCAATTTACTGACCTACCTCCGATTGATTGACCATAACTCTCTCAATTTAACTCTTAAGTCATTTAAAAATTAGTTTCATTTCGAAAGAATCGAAGTGTAGTTTAAAACGAAAGAAACGGAGATGAAAAACTCCAAGTATTTTGAGAGTTATGATGGAAATAGTTAGACTCGCGCTTTGGTTTAGCAATTTACTTACCTACCTCCGATTGATTGACCATAACTCTCTCAATTTAACTCGTAATTCATTTAAATTAGTTTCATTTCGAAGGAATCGAAGTGTAGTTTAAAACGAAAGAAACGGAGATGAAAAACTCCAAGTATTTTGAGAGTTATGATGGAAATAGTTAGACTCGCGCTTTGGTTTAGCAATTTACTGACCTCCCTCCGATTGATTGACCATAACTCACTCAATTTAACTCGTAATTCATTGAAATTAGTTTCATTTCGAAGGAATCGAAGTGTGGTTTAAAACGAAAGAAACGGAGATGAAAAACTCTAAGTATTTTGAGAGTTATGATGGAAATAGTTAGACTCGCGCTTTGGTTTAGCAATTTACTGACCTACCTCCGCTTGATTGACCATAACTCTCTCAATTTAACTCTTAACTCTTTGAAATTAGTTTCATTTCGAAGGAATCGAAGTGTAGTTTAAAACGAAAGAAACGGAGATGAAAAACTCCAAGTATTTGGAGAGTTATGATGGAAATAGTTAGACTCGCGCTTTGGTTTAGCAATTTACTGACCTACCTCCGATTGATTGACCATAACTCTCTAAATTTAACTCGTAATTCATTTAAATTAGTTTCATTTCGAAGGAATCGAAGTGTAGTTTAAAACGAAAGAAACGGAGATGAAAAACTCCAAGTATTTTGAGAGTTAATGGAAATAGTTAGACTCGCGCTTTGGTTTAGCAATTTACTGACCTACCTCCGATTGATTGACCATAACTCTCTCAATTTAACTCTTAAGTCATTTAAAAATTAGTTTCATTTCGAAAGAATCGAAGTGTAGTTTAAAACGAAAGAAACGGAGATGAAAAACTCCAAGTATTTTGAGAGTTATCATGGAAATAGTTAGACTCGCGCTTTGGTTTAGCAATTTACTTACCTACCTCCGATTGATTGACCATAACTCTCTCAATTTAACTCGTAATTCATTTAAATTAGTTTCATTTCGAAGGAATCGAAGTGTAGTTTAAAACGAAAGAAACGGAGATGAAAAACTCCAAGTATTTTGAGAGTTATGATGGAAATAGTTAGACTCGCGCTTTGGTTTAGCAATTTACTGACCTCCCTCCGATTGATTGACCATAACTCACTCAATTTAACTCGTAATTCATTGAAATTAGTTTCATTTCGAAGGAATCGAAGTGTGGTTTAAAACGAAAGAAACGGAGATGAAAAACTCCAAGTATTTTGAGAGTTATGATGGAAATAGTTAGACTCGCGCTTTGGTTTAGCAATTTACTGACCTACCTCCGCTTGATTGACCATAACTCTCTCAATTTAACTCTTAACTCTTTGAAATTAGTTTCATTTCGAAGGAATCGAAGTGTAGTTTAAAACGAAAGAAACGGAGATGAAAAACTCCAAGTATTTTGAGAGTTATGATGGAAATAGTTAAACTCGCGCTTTGGTTTAGCAATTTACTGACCTACCTCCGATTGATTGACCATAACTCTCTAAATTTAACTCGTAATTCATTTAAATTAGTTTCATTTCGAAGGAATCGAAGTGTAGTTTAAAACGAAAGAAACGGAGATGAAAAACTCCAAGTATTTTGAGAGTTATGATGGAAATAGTTAGACTCGCGCTTTAGTTTAGCAATTTACTGACCTCCCTCCGATTGATTGACCATAACTCACTCAATTTAACTCGTAATTCATTGAAATTAGTTTCATTTCGAAGGAATCGAAGTGTAGTTTAAAACGAAAGAAACGGAGATGAAAAACTCCAAGTATTTTGAGAGTTATGATGGAAATAGTTAGACTCGCGCTTTGGTTTAGCAATTTACTGACCTACATCCGATTAATTGACCATAACTCTCTAAATTTAACTCTTAAGTCATTGAAATTAGTTTCATTTCGAAGGAATCGAAGTGTAGTTTAAAACGAAAGAAACGGAGATGAAAAACTCCAAGTATTTTGAGAGTTATGATGGAAATAGTTAGACTCGCGCTTTGGTTTAGCAATTTACTGACCTACATCCGATTAATTGACCATAACTCTCTAAATTTAACTCTTAAGTCATTGAAATTAGTTTCATTTCGAAGGAATCGAAGTGTAGTTTAAAACGAAAGAAACGGAGATGAAAAACTCCAAGTATTTTGAGAGTTATGATGGAAATAGTTAGACTCGCGCTTTGGTTTAGCAATTTACTGACCTACCTCCGATTGATTGACCATAACTCTCTCAATTTAACTCTTAATTCATTGAAATTAGTTTCATTTCGAAGGAATCGAAGTGTAGTTTAAAACGAAAGAAACGGAGATGAAAAACTCCAAGTATTTTGAGAGTTAATGGAAATAGTTAGACTCGCGCTTTGGTTTAGCAATTTACTGACCTACCTCCGATTGATTGACCATAACTCTCTCAATTTAAGTCGTAATTCATTTAAATTAGTTTCATTTCGAAGGAATCGAAGTGTAGTTTAAAACGAAAGAAACGGAGATGAAAAACTCCAAGTATTTTGAGAGTTATGATGGAAATAGTTAGACTCGGGCTTTGGTTTAGCAATTTACTGACCTACCTCCGATTGATTGAACATAACTCACTCAATTTAACTCGTAATTCATTGAAATTAGTTTCATTTCGAAGGAATCGAAGTGTAGTTTAAAACGAAAGAAACGGAGATGAAAAACTCCAAGTATTTTAAGAGTTATGATGGAAATAGTTAGACTCGCGCTTTGGTTTAGCAATTTACTGACTTACCTCCGATTGATTAATCATAACTCTCTCAATTTAACTCTTAATTCATTGAAATTAGTTTCATTTCGAAGGAATCGAAGTGTAGTTTAAAACGAAAGAAACGGAGATGAAAAACTACAAGTATTTTGAGAGTTATTATGGAAATAGTTAGACTCGCGCTTTGGTTTAGCAATTTACTGATCTACCTCCGATTGATTGACCATAAATCACTCAATTTAACTCGTTATTCATTGAAATTAGTTTCATTTCGAAGGAATCGAAGTGTAGTTTAAAACGAAAGAAACGGAGATGAAAAACTCTAAGTATTTTGAGAGTTATGATGGAAATAGTTAGACTCGCGCTTTGGTTTAGCAATTTACTGACCTACATCCGATTAATTGACCATAACTCTCTCAATTTAACTCTTAAGTAATTGAAATTAGTTTCATTTCGAAGGAATCGAAGTGTAGTTTAAAACGAAAGAAACGGAGATGAAAAACTTCAAGTATTTTGAGAGTTATGATGGAAATAGTTAGACTCGCGCTTTGGTTTAGCAATTTACTGACCTACCTCCGATTGATTGACCATAACTCTCTCAATTTAAGTCGTAATTCATTTAAATTAGTTTCATTTCAAAGGAATCGAAGTGTAGTTTAAAACGAAAGAAACGGAGATGAAAAACTCCAAGTATTTTGAGAGTTATGATGGAAATAGTTAGACTCGCGCTTTGGTTTAGCAATTTACTGACCTCCCTCCGATTGATTGACCATAACTCAATCAATTTAACTCGTAATTCATTGAAATTAGTTTCATTTCGAAGGAATCGAAGTGTAGTTTAAAACGAAAGAAACGGAGATGAAAAACTCCAAGTATTTTGAGAGTTATGATGGAAATAGTTAGACTCGCGCTTTGGTTTAGCAATTTACTGACCTACATCCGATTAATTGACCATAACTCCCTAAATTTAACTCTTAAGTCATTGAAATTAGTTTCATTTCGAAGGAATCGAAGTGTAGTTTAAAACGAAAGAAACGGAGATGAAAAACTCCAAGTATTTTGAGAGTTATGATGGAAATAGTTAGACTCGCGCTTGGGTTTAGCAATTTACTGACCTACCTCCGATTAATTGACCATAACTCTCTCAATTTAACTCGTAATTCATTTAAATTAGTTTCATTTCGAAGGAATCGAAGTGTAGTTTAAAACGAAAGAAACGGAGATGAAAAACTCCAAGTATTTTGAGAGTTAATGGAAATAGTTAGACTCGCGCTTTGGTTTAGCAATTTACTGACCTACCTCCGATTGATTGACCATAACTCTCTCAATTTAACTCTTAAGTCATTTAAAAATTAGTTTCATTTCGAAAGAATCGAAGTGTAGTTTAAAACGAAAGAAACGGAGATGAAAAACTCCAAGTATTTTGAGAGTTATGATGGAAATAGTTAGACTCGCGCTTTGGTTTAGCAATTTACTTACCTACCTCCGATTGATTGACCATAACTCTCTCAATTTAACTCGTAATTCATTTAAATTAGTTTCATTTCGAAGGAATCGAAGTGTAGTTTAAAACGAAAGAAACGGAGATGAAAAACTCCAAGTATTTTGAGAGTTATGATGGAAATAGTTAGACTCGCGCTTGGGTTTAGCAATTTACTGACCTACCTCCGATTAATTGACCATAACTCTCTCAATTTAACTCGTAATTCATTTAAATTAGTTTCATTTCGAAGGAATCGAAGTGTAGTTTAAAACGATAGAAACGGAGATGAAAAACTCCAAGTATTTTGAGAGTTAATGGAAATAGTTAGACTCGCGCTTTGGTTTAGCAATTTACTGACCTACCTCCGATTGATTGAACATAACTCACTCAATTTAACTCGTAATTCATTGAAATTAGTTTCATTTCGAAGGAATCGAAGTGTAGTTTAAAACGAAAGAAACGGAGATGAAAAACTCCAAGTATTTTGAGAGTTATGATGGAAATAGTTAGACTCGCGCTTTGGTTTAGCAATTTACTGACTTACCTCCGATTGATTAATCATAACTCTCTCAATTTAACTCTTAATTCATTGAAATTAGTTTCATTTCGAAGGAATCGAAGTGTAGTTTAAAACGAAAGAAACGGAGATGAAAAACTACAAGTATTTTGAGAGTTATTATGGAAATAGTTAGACTCGCGCTTTGGTTTAGCAATTTACTGATCTACCTCCGATTGATTGACCATAAATCACTCAATTTAACTCGTTATTCATTGAAATTAGTTTCATTTCGAAGGAATCGAAGTGTAGTTTAAAACGAAAGAAACGGAGATGAAAAACTCTAAGTATTTTGAGAGTTATGATGGAAATAGTTAGACTCGCGCTTTGGTTTAGCAATTTACTGACCTACATCCGATTAATTGACCATAACTCTCTCAATTTAACTCTTAAGTAATTGAAATTAGTTTCATTTCGAAGGAATCGAAGTGTAGTTTAAAACGAAAGAAACGGAGATGAAAAACTTCAAGTATTTTGAGAGTTATGATGGAAATAGTTAGACTCGCGCTTTGGTTTAGCAATTTACTGACCTACCTCCGATTGATTGACCATAACTCTCTCAATTTAAATCGTAATTCATTTAAATTAGTTTCATTTCAAAGGAATCGAAGTGTAGTTTAAAACGAAAGAAACGGAGATGAAAAACTCCAAGTATTTTGAGAGTTATGATGGAAATAGTTAGACTCGCGCTTTGGTTTAGCAATTTACTGACCTCCCTCCGATTGATTGACCATAACTCAATCAATTTAACTCGTAATTCATTGAAATTAGTTTCATTTCGAAGGAATCGAAGTGTAGTTTAAAACGAAAGAAACGGAGATGAAAAACTCCAAGTATTTTGAGAGTTATGATGGAAATAGTTAGACTCGCGCTTTGGTTTAGCAATTTACTGACCTACATCCGATTAATTGACCATAACTCTCTAAATTTAACTCTTAAGTCATTGAAATTAGTTTCATTTCGAAGGAATCGAAGTGTAGTTTAAAACGAAAGAAACGGAGATGAAAAACTCCAAGTATTTTGAGAGTTATGATGGAAATAGTTAGACTCGCGCTTGGGTTTAGCAATTTACTGACCTACCTCCGATTAATTGACCATAACTCTCTCAATTTAACTCGTAATTCATTTAAATTAGTTTCATTTCGAAGGAATCGAAGTGTAGTTTAAAACGAAAGAAACGGAGATGAAAAACTCCAAGTATTTTGAGAGTTAATGGAAATAGTTAGACTCGCGCTTTGGTTTAGCAATTTACTGACCTACCTCCGATTGATTGACCATAACTCTCTCAATTTAACTCTTAAGTCATTTAAAAATTAGTTTCATTTCGAAAGAATCGAAGTGTAGTTTAAAACGAAAGAAACGGAGATGAAAAACTCCAAGTATTTTGAGAGTTATGATGGAAATAGTTAGACTCGCGCTTTGGTTTAGCAATTTACTTACCTACCTCCGATTGATTGACCATAACTCTCTCAATTTAACTCGTAATTCATTTAAATTAGTTTCATTTCGAAGGAATCGAAGTGTAGTTTAAAACGAAAGAAACGGAGATGAAAAACTCCAAGTATTTTGAGAGTTATGATGGAAATAGTTAGACTCGCGCTTTGGTTTAGCAATTTACTGACCTACCTCCGATTGATTGACCATAACTCTCTCAATTTAACTCGTAATTCATTTAAATTAGTTTCATTTCGAAGGAATCGAAGTGTAGTTTAAAACGAAAGAAACGGAGATGAAAAACTCCAAGTATTTTGAGAGTTATGATGGAAATAGTTAGACTCGCGCTTTGGTTTAGCAATTTACTGACCTCCCTCCGATTGATTGACCATAACTCACTCAATTTAACTCGTAATTCATTGAAATTAGTTTCATTTCGAAGGAATCGAAGTGTGGTTTAAAACGAAAGAAACGGAGATGAAAAACTCTAAGTATTTTGAGAGTTATGATGGAAATAGTTAGACTCGCGCTTTGGTTTAGCAATTTACTGACCTACCTCCGCTTGATTGACCATAACTCTCTCAATTTAACTCTTAACTCTTTGAAATTAGTTTCATTTCGAAGGAATCGAAGTGTAGTTTAAAACGAAAGAAACGGAGATGAAAAACTCCAAGTATTTGGAGAGTTATGATGGAAATAGTTAGACTCGCGCTTTGGTTTAGCAATTTACTGACCTACCTCCGATTGATTGACCATAACTCTCTAAATTTAACTCGTAATTCATTTAAATTAGTTTCATTTCGAAGGAATCGAAGTGTAGTTTAAAACGAAAGAAACGGAGATGAAAAACTCCAAGTATTTTGAGAGTTAATGGAAATAGTTAGACTCGCGCTTTGGTTTAGCAATTTACTGACCTACCTCCGATTGATTGACCATAACTCTCTCAATTTAACTCTTAAGTCATTTAAAAATTAGTTTCATTTCGAAAGAATCGAAGTGTAGTTTAAAACGAAAGAAACGGAGATGAAAAACTCCAAGTATTTTGAGAGTTATCATGGAAATAGTTAGACTCGCGCTTTGGTTTAGCAATTTACTTACCTACCTCCGATTGATTGACCATAACTCTCTCAATTTAACTCGTAATTCATTTAAATTAGTTTCATTTCGAAGGAATCGAAGTGTAGTTTAAAACGAAAGAAACGGAGATGAAAAACTCCAAGTATTTTGAGAGTTATGATGGAAATAGTTAGACTCGCGCTTTGGTTTAGCAATTTACTGACCTCCCTCCGATTGATTGACCATAACTCACTCAATTTAACTCGTAATTCATTGAAATTAGTTTCATTTCGAAGGAATCGAAGTGTGGTTTAAAACGAAAGAAACGGAGATGAAAAACTCCAAGTATTTTGAGAGTTATGATGGAAATAGTTAGACTCGCGCTTTGGTTTAGCAATTTACTGACCTACCTCCGCTTGATTGACCATAACTCTCTCAATTTAACTCTTAACTCTTTGAAATTAGTTTCATTTCGAAGGAATCGAAGTGTAGTTTAAAACGAAAGAAACGGAGATGAAAAACTCCAAGTATTTTGAGAGTTATGATGGAAATAGTTAGACTCGCGCTTTGGTTTAGCAATTTACTGACCTACCTCCGATTGATTGACCATAACTCTCTAAATTTAACTCGTAATTCATTTAAATTAGTTTCATTTCGAAGGAATCGAAGTGTAGTTTAAAACGAAAGAAACGGAGATGAAAAACTCCAAGTATTTTGAGAGTTATGATGGAAATAGTTAGACTCGCGCTTTAGTTTAGCAATTTACTGACCTCCCTCCGATTGATTGACCATAACTCACTCAATTTAACTCGTAATTCATTGAAATTAGTTTCATTTCGAAGGAATCGAAGTGTAGTTTAAAACGAAAGAAACGGAGATGAAAAACTCCAAGTATTTTGAGAGTTATGATGGAAATAGTTAGACTCGCGCTTTGGTTTAGCAATTTACTGACCTACCTCCGATTGATTGACCATAACTCTCTCAATTTAACTCTTAATTCATTGAAATTAGTTTCATTTCGAAGGAATCGAAGTGTAGTTTAAAACGAAAGAAACGGAGATGAAAAACTCCAAGTATTTTGAGAGTTAATGGAAATAGTTAGACTCGCGCTTTGGTTTAGCAATTTACTGACCTACCTCCGATTGATTGACCATAACTCTCTCAATTTAAGTCGTAATTCATTTAAATTAGTTTCATTTCGAAGGAATCGAAGTGTAGTTTAAAACGAAAGAAACGGAGATGAAAAACTCCAAGTATTTTGAGAGTTATGATGGAAATAGTTAGACTCGGGCTTTGGTTTAGCAATTTACTGACCTACCTCCGATTGATTGAACATAACTCACTCAATTTAACTCGTAATTCATTGAAATTAGTTTCATTTCGAAGGAATCGAAGTGTAGTTTAAAACGAAAGAAACGGAGATGAAAAACTCCAAGTATTTTAAGAGTTATGATGGAAATAGTTAGACTCGCGCTTTGGTTTAGCAATTTACTGACTTACCTCCGATTGATTAATCATAACTCTCTCAATTTAACTCTTAATTCATTGAAATTAGTTTCATTTCGAAGGAATCGAAGTGTAGTTTAAAACGAAAGAAACGGAGATGAAAAACTACAAGTATTTTGAGAGTTATTATGGAAATAGTTAGACTCGCGCTTTGGTTTAGCAATTTACTGATCTACCTCCGATTGATTGACCATAAATCACTCAATTTAACTCGTTATTCATTGAAATTAGTTTCATTTCGAAGGAATCGAAGTGTAGTTTAAAACGAAAGAAACGGAGATGAAAAACTCTAAGTATTTTGAGAGTTATGATGGAAATAGTTAGACTCGCGCTTTGGTTTAGCAATTTACTGACCTACATCCGATTAATTGACCATAACTCTCTCAATTTAACTCTTAAGTAATTGAAATTAGTTTCATTTCGAAGGAATCGAAGTGTAGTTTAAAACGAAAGAAACGGAGATGAAAAACTTCAAGTATTTTGAGAGTTATGATGGAAATAGTTAGACTCGCGCTTTGGTTTAGCAATTTACTGACCTACCTCCGATTGATTGACCATAACTCTCTCAATTTAAGTCGTAATTCATTTAAATTAGTTTCATTTCAAAGGAATCGAAGTGTAGTTTAAAACGGAAGAAACGGAGATGAAAAACTCCAAGTATTTTGAGAGTTATGATGGAAATAGTTAGACTCGCGCTTTGGTTTAGCAATTTACTGACCTCCCTCCGATTGATTGACCATAACTCAATCAATTTAACTCGTAATTCATTGAAATTAGTTTCATTTCGAAGGAATCGAAGTGTAGTTTAAAACGAAAGAAACGGAGATGAAAAACTCCAAGTATTTTGAGAGTTATGATGGAAATAGTTAGACTCGCGCTTTGGTTTAGCAATTTACTGACCTACATCCGATTAATTGACCATAACTCTCTAAATTTAACTCTTAAGTCATTGAAATTAGTTTCATTTCGAAGGAATCGAAGTGTAGTTTAAAACGAAAGAAACGGAGATGAAAAACTCCAAGTATTTTGAGAGTTATGATGGAAATAGTTAGACTCGCGCTTGGGTTTAGCAATTTACTGACCTACCTCCGATTAATTGACCATAACTCTCTCAATTTAACTCGTAATTCATTTAAATTAGTTTCATTTCGAAGGAATCGAAGTGTAGTTTAAAACGAAAGAAACGGAGATGAAAAACTCCAAGTATTTTGAGAGTTAATGGAAATAGTTAGACTCGCGCTTTGGTTTAGCAATTTACTGACCTACCTCCGATTGATTGACCATAACTCTCTCAATTTAACTCTTAAGTCATTTAAAAATTAGTTTCATTTCGAAAGAATCGAAGTGTAGTTTAAAACGAAAGAAACGGAGATGAAAAACTCCAAGTATTTTGAGAGTTATGATGGAAATAGTTAGACTCGCGCTTTGGTTTAGCAATTTACTTACCTACCTCCGATTGATTGACCATAACTCTCTCAATTTAACTCGTAATTCATTTAAATTAGTTTCATTTCGAAGGAATCGAAGTGTAGTTTAAAACGAAAGAAACGGAGATGAAAAACTCCAAGTATTTTGAGAGTTATGATGGAAATAGTTAGACTCGCGCTTGGGTTTAGCAATTTACTGACCTACCTCCGATTAATTGACCATAACTCTCTCAATTTAACTCGTAATTCATTTAAATTAGTTTCATTTCGAAGGAATCGAAGTGTAGTTTAAAACGATAGAAACGGAGATGAAAAACTCCAAGTATTTTGAGAGTTAATGGAAATAGTTAGACTCGCGCTTTGGTTTAGCAATTTACTGACCTACCTCCGATTGATTGAACATAACTCACTCAATTTAACTCGTAATTCATTGAAATTAGTTTCATTTCGAAGGAATCGAAGTGTAGTTTAAAACGAAAGAAACGGAGATGAAAAACTCCAAGTATTTTGAGAGTTATGATGGAAATAGTTAGACTCGCGCTTTGGTTTAGCAATTTACTGACTTACCTCTGATTGATTAATCATAACTCTCTCAATTTAACTCTTAATTCATTGAAATTAGTTTCATTTCGAAGGAATCGAAGTGTAGTTTAAAACGAAAGAAACGGAGATGAAAAACTACAAGTATTTTGAGAGTTATTATGGAAATAGTTAGACTCGCGCTTTGGTTTAGCAATTTACTGATCTACCTCCGATTGATTGACCATAAATCACTCAATTTAACTCGTTATTCATTGAAATTAGTTTCATTTCGAAGGAATCGAAGTGTAGTTTAAAACGAAAGAAACGGAGATGAAAAACTCTAAGTATTTTGAGAGTTATGATGGAAATAGTTAGACTCGCGCTTTGGTTTAGCAATTTACTGACCTACATCCGATTAATTGACCATAACTCTCTCAATTTAACTCTTAAGTAATTGAAATTAGTTTCATTTCGAAGGAATCGAAGTGTAGTTTAAAACGAAAGAAACGGAGATGAAAAACTTCAAGTATTTTGAGAGTTATGATGGAAATAGTTAGACTCGCGCTTTGGTTTAGCAATTTACTGACCTACCTCCGATTGATTGACCATAACTCTCTCAATTTAAATCGTAATTCATTTAAATTAGTTTCATTTCAAAGGAATCGAAGTGTAGTTTAAAACGAAAGAAACGGAGATGAAAAACTCCAAGTATTTTGAGAGTTATGATGGAAATAGTTAGACTCGCGCTTTGGTTTAGCAATTTACTGACCTCCCTCCGATTGATTGACCATAACTCAATCAATTTAACTCGTAATTCATTGAAATTAGTTTCATTTCGAAGGAATCGAAGTGTAGTTTAAAACGAAAGAAACGGAGATGAAAAACTCCAAGTATTTTGAGAGTTATGATGGAAATAGTTAGACTCGCGCTTTGGTTTAGCAATTTACTGACCTACATCCGATTAATTGACCATAACTCTCTAAATTTAACTCTTAAGTCATTGAAATTAGTTTCATTTCGAAGGAATCGAAGTGTAGTTTAAAACGAAAGAAACGGAGATGAAAAACTCCAAGTATTTTGAGAGTTATGATGGAAATAGTTAGACTCGCGCTTGGGTTTAGCAATTTACTGACCTACCTCCGATTAATTGACCATAACTCTCTCAATTTAACTCGTAATTCATTTAAATTAGTTTCATTTCGAAGGAATCGAAGTGTAGTTTAAAACGAAAGAAACGGAGATGAAAAACTCCAAGTATTTTGAGAGTTAATGGAAATAGTTAGACTCGCGCTTTGGTTTAGCAATTTACTGACCTACCTCCGATTGATTGACCATAACTCTCTCAATTTAACTCTTAAGTCATTTAAAAATTAGTTTCATTTCGAAAGAATCGAAGTGTAGTTTAAAACGAAAGAAACGGAGATGAAAAACTCCAAGTATTTTGAGAGTTATGATGGAAATAGTTAGACTCGCGCTTTGGTTTAGCAATTTACTTACCTACCTCCGATTGATTGACCATAACTCTCTCAATTTAACTCGTAATTCATTTAAATTAGTTTCATTTCGAAGGAATCGAAGTGTAGTTTAAAACGAAAGAAACGGAGATGAAAAACTCCAAGTATTTTGAGAGTTATGATGGAAATAGTTAGACTCGCGCTTTGGTTTAGCAATTTACTGACCTCCCTCCGATTGATTGACCATAACTCACTCAATTTAACTCGTAATTCATTGAAATTAGTTTCATTTCGAAGGAATCGAAGTGTGGTTTAAAACGAAAGAAACGGAGATGAAAAACTCTAAGTATTTTGAGAGTTATGATGGAAATAGTTAGACTCGCGCTTTGGTTTAGCAATTTACTGACCTACCTCCGCTTGATTGACCATAACTCTCTCAATTTAACTCTTAACTCTTTGAAATTAGTTTCATTTCGAAGGAATCGAAGTGTAGTTTAAAACGAAAGAAACGGAGATGAAAAACTCCAAGTATTTTGAGAGTTATGATGGAAATAGTTAGACTCGCGCTTTGGTTTAGCAATTTACTGACCTACCTCCGATTGATTGACCATAACTCTCTAAATTTAACTCGTAATTCATTTAAATTAGTTTCATTTCGAAGGAATCGAAGTGTAGTTTAAAACGAAAGAAACGGAGATGAAAAACTCCAAGTATTTTGAGAGTTATGATGGAAATAGTTAGACTCGCGCTTTAGTTTAGCAATTTACTGACCTCCCTCCGATTGATTGACCATAACTCACTCAATTTAACTCGTAATTCATTGAAATTAGTTTCATTTCGAAGGAATCGAAGTGTAGTTTAAAACGAAAGAAACGGAGATGAAAAACTCCAAGTATTTTGAGAGTTATGATGGAAATAGTTAGACTCGCGCTTTGGTTTAGCAATTTACTGACCTACCTCCGATTGATTGACCATAACTCTCTCAATTTAACTCTTAATTCATTGAAATTAGTTTCATTTCGAAGGAATCGAAGTGTAGTTTAAAACGAAAGAAACGGAGATGAAAAACTCCAAGTATTTTGAGAGTTAATGGAAATAGTTAGACTCGCGCTTTGGTTTAGCAATTTACTGACCTACCTCCGATTGATTGACCATAACTCTCTCAATTTAAGTCGTAATTCATTTAAATTAGTTTCATTTCGAAGGAATCGAAGTGTAGTTTAAAACAAAAGAAACGGAGATGAAAAACTCCAAGTATTTTGAGAGTTATGATGGAAATAGTTAGACTCGCGCTTTGGTTTAGCAATTTATTGACCTCCCTCCGATTGATTGACCATAGCTCAATCAATTTAACTCGTAATTCATTGAAATTAGTTTCATTTCGAAGGAATCGAAGTGTAGTTTAAAACGAAAGAAACGGAGATGAAAAACTCCAAGTATTTTGAGAGTTATGATGGAAATAGTTAGACTCGCGCTTTGGTTTAGCAATTTACTGACCTACATCCGATTAATTGACCATAACTCTCTCAATTTAACTCTTAAGTCATTGAAATTAGTTTTATTTCGAAGGAATCGAAGTGTAGTTTAAAACGAAAGAAACGGAGATGAAAAACTCCAAGTATTTTGAGAGTTATGATGGAAATAGTTAGACTCGCGCTTTGGTTTAGCAATTTACTGACTTACCTCCGATTGATTGACCATAACTCTCTCAATTTAACTCGTAATTCATTTAAATTAGTTTCATTTCGAAGGAATCGAAGTGTAGTTTAAAACGAAAGAAACGGAGATGAAAAACTCCAAGTATTTTTAGAGTTATGATGGAAATAGTTAGACTCGCGCTTTGGTTTAGCAATTTACTGACCTACCTCCGATTGATTGACCATAACTCTCTCAATTTAACTCTTAACTCATTGAAATTAGTTTCATTTCGAAGGAATCGAAGTGTAGTTTAAAACGAAAGAAACGGAGATGAAAAACTCCAAGTATTTTGAGAGTTATGATGGAAATAGTTAGACTCGCGCTTTGGTTTAGCAATTTACTGACCTACATCCGATTAATTGACCATAACTCTCTCAATTTAACTCTTAAGTCATTTAAAAATTAGTTTCATTTCGAAAGAATCGAAGTGTAGTTTAAAACGAAAGAAACGGAGATGAAAAACTCCAAGTATTTTGAGAGTTATCATGGAAATAGTTAGACTCGCGCTTTGGTTTAGCAATTTACTTACCTACCTCCGATTGATTGACCATAACTCTCTCAATTTAACTCGTAATTCATTTAAATTAGTTTCATTTCGAAGGAATCGAAGTGTAGTTTAAAACGAAAGAAACGGAGATGAAAAACTCCAAGTATTTTGAGAGTTATGATGGAAATAGTTAGACTCGCGCTTTGGTTTAGCAATTTACTGACCTCCCTCCGATTGATTGACCATAACTCACTCAATTTAACTCGTAATTCATTGAAATTAGTTTCATTTCGAAGGAATCGAAGTGTGGTTTAAAACGAAAGAAACGGAGATGAAAAACTCCAAGTATTTTGAGAGTTATGATGGAAATAGTTAGACTCGCGCTTTGGTTTAGCAATTTACTGACCTACCTCCGCTTGATTGACCATAACTCTCTCAATTTAACTCTTAACTCTTTGAAATTAGTTTCATTTCGAAGGAATCGAAGTGTAGTTTAAAACGAAAGAAACGGAGATGAAAAACTCCAAGTATTTTGAGAGTTATGATGGAAATAGTTAGACTCGCGCTTTGGTTTAGCAATTTACTGACCTACCTCCGATTGATTGACCATAACTCTCTAAATTTAACTCGTAATTCATTTAAATTAGTTTCATTTCGAAGGAATCGAAGTGTAGTTTAAAACGAAAGAAACGGAGATGAAAAACTCCAAGTATTTTGAGAGTTATGATGGAAATAGTTAGACTCGCGCTTTAGTTTAGCAATTTACTGACCTCCCTCCGATTGATTGACCATAACTCACTCAATTTAACTCGTAATTCATTGAAATTAGTTTCATTTCGAAGGAATCGAAGTGTAGTTTAAAACGAAAGAAACGGAGATGAAAAACTCCAAGTATTTTGAGAGTTATGATGGAAATAGTTAGACTCGCGCTTTGGTTTAGCAATTTACTGACCTACCTCCGATTGATTGACCATAACTCTCTCAATTTAACTCTTAATTCATTGAAATTAGTTTCATTTCGAAGGAATCGAAGTGTAGTTTAAAACGAAAGAAACGGAGATGAAAAACTCCAAGTATTTTGAGAGTTAATGGAAATAGTTAGACTCGCGCTTTGGTTTAGCAATTTACTGACCTACCTCCGATTGATTGACCATAACTCTCTCAATTTAAGTCGTAATTCATTTAAATTAGTTTCATTTCGAAGGAATCGAAGTGTAGTTTAAAACGAAAGAAACGGAGATGAAAAACTCCAAGTATTTTGAGAGTTATGATGGAAATAGTTAGACTCGGGCTTTGGTTTAGCAATTTACTGACCTACCTCCGATTGATTGAACATAACTCACTCAATTTAACTCGTAATTCATTGAAATTAGTTTCATTTCGAAGGAATCGAAGTGTAGTTTAAAACGAAAGAAACGGAGATGAAAAACTCCAAGTATTTTAAGAGTTATGATGGAAATAGTTAGACTCGCGCTTTGGTTTAGCAATTTACTGACTTACCTCCGATTGATTAATCATAACTCTCTCAATTTAACTCTTAATTCATTGAAATTAGTTTCATTTCGAAGGAATCGAAGTGTAGTTTAAAACGAAAGAAACGGAGATGAAAAACTACAAGTATTTTGAGAGTTATTATGGAAATAGTTAGACTCGCGCTTTGGTTTAGCAATTTACTGATCTACCTCCGATTGATTGACCATAAATCACTCAATTTAACTCGTTATTCATTGAAATTAGTTTCATTTCGAAGGAATCGAAGTGTAGTTTAAAACGAAAGAAACGGAGATGAAAAACTCTAAGTATTTTGAGAGTTATGATGGAAATAGTTAGACTCGCGCTTTGGTTTAGCAATTTACTGACCTACATCCGATTAATTGACCATAACTCTCTCAATTTAACTCTTAAGTAATTGAAATTAGTTTCATTTCGAAGGAATCGAAGTGTAGTTTAAAACGAAAGAAACGGAGATGAAAAACTTCAAGTATTTTGAGAGTTATGATGGAAATAGTTAGACTCGCGCTTTGGTTTAGCAATTTACTGACCTACCTCCGATTGATTGACCATAACTCTCTCAATTTAAGTCGTAATTCATTTAAATTAGTTTCATTTCAAAGGAATCGAAGTGTAGTTTAAAACGGAAGAAACGGAGATGAAAAACTCCAAGTATTTTGAGAGTTATGATGGAAATAGTTAGACTCGCGCTTTGGTTTAGCAATTTACTGACCTCCCTCCGATTGATTGACCATAACTCAATCAATTTAACTCGTAATTCATTGAAATTAGTTTCATTTCGAAGGAATCGAAGTGTAGTTTAAAACGAAAGAAACGGAGATGAAAAACTCCAAGTATTTTGAGAGTTATGATGGAAATAGTTAGACTCGCGCTTTGGTTTAGCAATTTACTGACCTACATCCGATTAATTGACCATAACTCTCTAAATTTAACTCTTAAGTCATTGAAATTAGTTTCATTTCGAAGGAATCGAAGTGTAGTTTAAAACGAAAGAAACGGAGATGAAAAACTCCAAGTATTTTGAGAGTTATGATGGAAATAGTTAGACTCGCGCTTGGGTTTAGCAATTTACTGACCTACCTCCGATTAATTGACCATAACTCTCTCAATTTAACTCGTAATTCATTTAAATTAGTTTCATTTCGAAGGAATCGAAGTGTAGTTTAAAACGAAAGAAACGGAGATGAAAAACTCCAAGTATTTTGAGAGTTAATGGAAATAGTTAGACTCGCGCTTTGGTTTAGCAATTTACTGACCTACCTCCGATTGATTGACCATAACTCTCTCAATTTAACTCTTAAGTCATTTAAAAATTAGTTTCATTTCGAAAGAATCGAAGTGTAGTTTAAAACGAAAGAAACGGAGATGAAAAACTCCAAGTATTTTGAGAGTTATGATGGAAATAGTTAGACTCGCGCTTTGGTTTAGCAATTTACTTACCTACCTCCGATTGATTGACCATAACTCTCTCAATTTAACTCGTAATTCATTTAAATTAGTTTCATTTCGAAGGAATCGAAGTGTAGTTTAAAACGAAAGAAACGGAGATGAAAAACTCCAAGTATTTTGAGAGTTATGATGGAAATAGTTAGACTCGCGCTTGGGTTTAGCAATTTACTGACCTACCTCCGATTAATTGACCATAACTCTCTCAATTTAACTCGTAATTCATTTAAATTAGTTTCATTTCGAAGGAATCGAAGTGTAGTTTAAAACGATAGAAACGGAGATGAAAAACTCCAAGTATTTTGAGAGTTAATGGAAATAGTTAGACTCGCGCTTTGGTTTAGCAATTTACTGACCTACCTCCGATTGATTGAACATAACTCACTCAATTTAACTCGTAATTCATTGAAATTAGTTTCATTTCGAAGGAATCGAAGTGTAGTTTAAAACGAAAGAAACGGAGATGAAAAACTCCAAGTATTTTGAGAGTTATGATGGAAATAGTTAGACTCGCGCTTTGGTTTAGCAATTTACTGACTTACCTCTGATTGATTAATCATAACTCTCTCAATTTAACTCTTAATTCATTGAAATTAGTTTCATTTCGAAGGAATCGAAGTGTAGTTTAAAACGAAAGAAACGGAGATGAAAAACTACAAGTATTTTGAGAGTTATTATGGAAATAGTTAGACTCGCGCTTTGGTTTAGCAATTTACTGATCTACCTCCGATTGATTGACCATAAATCACTCAATTTAACTCGTTATTCATTGAAATTAGTTTCATTTCGAAGGAATCGAAGTGTAGTTTAAAACGAAAGAAACGGAGATGAAAAACTCTAAGTATTTTGAGAGTTATGATGGAAATAGTTAGACTCGCGCTTTGGTTTAGCAATTTACTGACCTACATCCGATTAATTGACCATAACTCTCTCAATTTAACTCTTAAGTAATTGAAATTAGTTTCATTTCGAAGGAATCGAAGTGTAGTTTAAAACGAAAGAAACGGAGATGAAAAACTTCAAGTATTTTGAGAGTTATGATGGAAATAGTTAGACTCGCGCTTTGGTTTAGCAATTTACTGACCTACCTCCGATTGATTGACCATAACTCTCTCAATTTAAATCGTAATTCATTTAAATTAGTTTCATTTCAAAGGAATCGAAGTGTAGTTTAAAACGAAAGAAACGGAGATGAAAAACTCCAAGTATTTTGAGAGTTATGATGGAAATAGTTAGACTCGCGCTTTGGTTTAGCAATTTACTGACCTCCCTCCGATTGATTGACCATAACTCAATCAATTTAACTCGTAATTCATTGAAATTAGTTTCATTTCGAAGGAATCGAAGTGTAGTTTAAAACGAAAGAAACGGAGATGAAAAACTCCAAGTATTTTGAGAGTTATGATGGAAATAGTTAGACTCGCGCTTTGGTTTAGCAATTTACTGACCTACATCCGATTAATTGACCATAACTCTCTAAATTTAACTCTTAAGTCATTGAAATTAGTTTCATTTCGAAGGAATCGAAGTGTAGTTTAAAACGAAAGAAACGGAGATGAAAAACTCCAAGTATTTTGAGAGTTATGATGGAAATAGTTAGACTCGCGCTTGGGTTTAGCAATTTACTGACCTACCTCCGATTAATTGACCATAACTCTCTCAATTTAACTCGTAATTCATTTAAATTAGTTTCATTTCGAAGGAATCGAAGTGTAGTTTAAAACGAAAGAAACGGAGATGAAAAACTCCAAGTATTTTGAGAGTTAATGGAAATAGTTAGACTCGCGCTTTGGTTTAGCAATTTACTGACCTACCTCCGATTGATTGACCATAACTCTCTCAATTTAACTCTTAAGTCATTTAAAAATTAGTTTCATTTCGAAAGAATCGA
Organism: Tasmannia lanceolata; assembly: GCF_043159265.1. NCBI lineage: Eukaryota > Viridiplantae > Streptophyta > Magnoliopsida > Canellales > Winteraceae > Tasmannia > Tasmannia lanceolata. The sequence continues at coordinate 7,753,251 of NW_027518721.1, forward strand.
AGTGTAGTTTAAAACGAAAGAAACGGAGATGAAAAACTCCAAGTATTTTGAGAGTTATGATGGAAATAGTTAGACTCGCGCTTTGGTTTAGCAATTTACTTACCTACCTCCGATTGATTGACCATAACTCTCTCAATTTAACTCGTAATTCATTTAAATTAGTTTCATTTCGAAGGAATCGAAGTGTAGTTTAAAACGAAAGAAACGGAGATGAAAAACTCCAAGTATTTTGAGAGTTATGATGGAAATAGTTAGACTCGCGCTTTGGTTTAGCAATTTACTGACCTCCCTCCGATTGATTGACCATAACTCACTCAATTTAACTCGTAATTCATTGAAATTAGTTTCATTTCGAAGGAATCGAAGTGTGGTTTAAAACGAAAGAAACGGAGATGAAAAACTCTAAGTATTTTGAGAGTTATGATGGAAATAGTTAGACTCGCGCTTTGGTTTAGCAATTTACTGACCTACCTCCGCTTGATTGACCATAACTCTCTCAATTTAACTCTTAACTCTTTGAAATTAGTTTCATTTCGAAGGAATCGAAGTGTAGTTTAAAACGAAAGAAACGGAGATGAAAAACTCCAAGTATTTTGAGAGTTATGATGGAAATAGTTAGACTCGCGCTTTGGTTTAGCAATTTACTGACCTACCTCCGATTGATTGACCATAACTCTCTAAATTTAACTCGTAATTCATTTAAATTAGTTTCATTTCGAAGGAATCGAAGTGTAGTTTAAAACGAAAGAAACGGAGATGAAAAACTCCAAGTATTTTGAGAGTTATGATGGAAATAGTTAGACTCGCGCTTTAGTTTAGCAATTTACTGACCTCCCTCCGATTGATTGACCATAACTCACTCAATTTAACTCGTAATTCATTGAAATTAGTTTCATTTCGAAGGAATCGAAGTGTAGTTTAAAACGAAAGAAACGGAGATGAAAAACTCCAAGTATTTTGAGAGTTATGATGGAAATAGTTAGACTCGCGCTTTGGTTTAGCAATTTACTGACCTACCTCCGATTGATTGACCATAACTCTCTCAATTTAACTCTTAATTCATTGAAATTAGTTTCATTTCGAAGGAATCGAAGTGTAGTTTAAAACGAAAGAAACGGAGATGAAAAACTCCAAGTATTTTGAGAGTTAATGGAAATAGTTAGACTCGCGCTTTGGTTTAGCAATTTACTGACCTACCTCCGATTGATTGACCATAACTCTCTCAATTTAAGTCGTAATTCATTTAAATTAGTTTCATTTCGAAGGAATCGAAGTGTAGTTTAAAACGAAAGAAACGGAGATGAAAAACTCCAAGTATTTTGAGAGTTATGATGGAAATAGTTAGACTCGCGCTTTGGTTTAGCAATTTATTGACCTCCCTCCGATTGATTGACCATAGCTCAATCAATTTAACTCGTAATTCATTGAAATTAGTTTCATTTCGAAGGAATCGAAGTGTAGTTTAAAACGAAAGAAACGGAGATGAAAAACTCCAAGTATTTTGAGAGTTATGATGGAAATAGTTAGACTCGCGCTTTGGTTTAGCAATTTACTGACCTACATCCGATTAATTGACCATAACTCTCTCAATTTAACTCTTAAGTCATTGAAATTAGTTTTATTTCGAAGGAATCGAAGTGTAGTTTAAAACGAAAGAAACGGAGATGAAAAACTCCAAGTATTTTGAGAGTTATGATGGAAATAGTTAGACTCGCGCTTTGGTTTAGCAATTTACTGACTTACCTCCGATTGATTGACCATAACTCTCTCAATTTAACTCGTAATTCATTTAAATTAGTTTCATTTCGAAGGAATCGAAGTGTAGTTTAAAACGAAAGAAACGGAGATGAAAAACTCCAAGTATTTTTAGAGTTATGATGGAAATAGTTAGACTCGCGCTTTGGTTTAGCAATTTACTGACCTACCTCCGATTGATTGACCATAACTCTCTCAATTTAACTCTTAACTCATTGAAATTAGTTTCATTTCGAAGGAATCGAAGTGTAGTTTAAAACGAAAGAAACGGAGATGAAAAACTCCAAGTATTTTGAGAGTTATGATGGAAATAGTTAGACTCGCGCTTTGGTTTAGCAATTTACTGACCTCCCTCCGATTGATTGACCATAAATCACTCAATTTAACTCGTAATTCATTGAAATTAGTTTCATTTCGAAGGAATCGAAGTGTAGTTTAAAACGAAAGAAACGGAGATGAAAAACTCCAAGTATTTTGAGAGTTATGATGGAAATAGTTAGACTCGCGCTTGGGTTTAACAATTTACTGACCTACCTCCGATTAATTGACCATAACTCTCTCAATTTAACTCGTAATTCATTTAAATTAGTTTCATTTCGAAGGAATCGAAGTGTAGTTTAAAACGAAAGAAACGGAGATGAAAAACTCCAAGTATTTTGAGAGTTAATGGAAATAGTTAGACTCGCGCTTTGGTTTAGCAATTTACTGACCTACCTCCGATTGATTGACCATAACTCTCTCAATTTAACTCTTAAGTCATTTAAAAATTAGTTTCATTTCGAAAGAATCGAAGTGTAGTTTAAAACGAAAGAAACGGAGATGAAAAACTCCAAGTATTTTGAGAGTTATCATGGAAATAGTTAGACTCGCGCTTTGGTTTAGCAATTTACTTACCTACCTCCGATTGATTGACCATAACTCTCTCAATTTAACTCGTAATTCATTTAAATTAGTTTCATTTCGAAGGAATCGAAGTGTAGTTTAAAACGAAAGAAACGGAGATGAAAAACTCCAAGTATTTTTAGAGTTATGATGGAAATAGTTAGACTCGCGCTTTGGTTTAGCAATTTACTGACCTCCCTCCGATTGATTGACCATAACTCACTCAATTTAACTCGTAATTCATTGAAATTAGTTTCATTTCGAAGGAATCGAAGTGTGGTTTAAAACGAAAGAAACGGAGATGAAAAACTCCAAGTATTTTGAGAGTTATGATGGAAATAGTTAGACTCGCGCTTTGGTTTAGCAATTTACTGACCTACCTCCGCTTGATTGACCATAACTCTCTCAATTTAACTCTTAACTCTTTGAAATTAGTTTCATTTCGAAGGAATCGAAGTGTAGTTTAAAACGAAAGAAACGGAGATGAAAAACTCCAAGTATTTTGAGAGTTATGATGGAAATAGTTAGACTCGCGCTTTGGTTTAGCAATTTACTGACCTACCTCCGATTGATTGACCATAACTCTCTAAATTTAACTCGTAATTCATTTAAATTAGTTTCATTTCGAAGGAATCGAAGTGTAGTTTAAAACGAAAGAAACGGAGATGAAAAACTCCAAGTATTTTGAGAGTTATGATGGAAATAGTTAGACTCGCGCTTTAGTTTAGCAATTTACTGACCTCCCTCCGATTGATTGACCATAACTCACTCAATTTAACTCGTAATTCATTGAAATTAGTTTCATTTCGAAGGAATCGAAGTGTAGTTTAAAACGAAAGAAACGGAGATGAAAAACTCCAAGTATTTTGAGAGTTATGATGGAAATAGTTAGACTCGCGCTTTGGTTTAGCAATTTACTGACCTACCTCCGATTGATTGACCATAACTCTCTCAATTTAACTCTTAATTCATTGAAATTAGTTTCATTTCGAAGGAATCGAAGTGTAGTTTAAAACGAAAGAAACGGAGATGAAAAACTCCAAGTATTTTGAGAGTTAATGGAAATAGTTAGACTCGCGCTTTGGTTTAGCAATTTACTGACCTACCTCCGATTGATTGACCATAACTCTCTCAATTTAAGTCGTAATTCATTTAAATTAGTTTCATTTCGAAGGAATCGAAGTGTAGTTTAAAACGAAAGAAACGGAGATGAAAAACTCCAAGTATTTTGAGAGTTATGATGGAAATAGTTAGACTCGCGCTTTGGTTTAGCAATTTACTGACCTACATCCGATTAATTGACCATAACTCTCTCAATTTAACTCTTAAGTCATTGAAATTAGTTTCATTTTGAAGGAATCAAAGTGTAGTTTAAAACGAAAGAAACGGAGATGCAAAACTCCAAGTATTTTGAGAGTTATGATGGAAATAGTTAGACTCGCACTTTGGTTTAGCAATTTACTGACTTACCTCCGATTGATTGACCATAACTCTCTCAATTTAACTCGTAATTCATTTAAATTAGTTTCATTTCGAAGGAATCGAAGTGTAGTTTAAAACGAAAGAAACGGAGATGAAAAACTCCAAGTATTTTTAGAGTTATGATGGAAATAGTTAGACTCGCGCTTTGGTTTAGCAATTTACTGATCTACCTCCGATTGATTGACCATAAATCACTCAATTTAACTCGTTATTCATTGAAATTAGTTTCATTTCGAAGGAATCGAAGTGTAGTTTAAAACGAAAGAAACGGAGATGAAAAACTCTAAGTATTTTGAGAGTTATGATGGAAATAGTTAGACTCGCGCTTTGGTTTAGCAATTTACTGACCTACATCCGATTAATTGACCATAACTCTCTCAATTTAACTCTTAAGTAATTGAAATTAGTTTCATTTCGAAGGAATCGAAGTGTAGTTTAAAACGAAAGAAACGGAGATGAAAAACTTCAAGTATTTTGAGAGTTATGATGGAAATAGTTAGACTCGCGCTTTGGTTTAGCAATTTACTGACCTACCTCCGATTGATTGACCATAACTCTCTCAATTTAAGTCGTAATTCATTTAAATTAGTTTCATTTCAAAGGAATCGAAGTGTAGTTTAAAACGAAAGAAACGGAGATGAAAAACTCCAAGTATTTTGAGAGTTATGATGGAAATAGTTAGACTCGCGCTTTGGTTTAGCAATTTACTGACCTCCCTCCGATTGATTGACCATAACTCAATCAATTTAACTCGTAATTCATTGAAATTAGTTTCATTTCGAAGGAATCGAAGTGTAGTTTAAAACAAAAGAAACGGAGATGAAAAACTCCAAGTATTTTGAGAGTTATGATGGAAATAGTTAGACTCGCGCTTTGGTTTAGCAATTTACTGACCTACATCCGATTAATTGACCATAACTCTCTAAATTTAACTCTTAAGTCATTGAAATTAGTTTCATTTCGAAGGAATCGAAGTGTAGTTTAAAACGAAAGAAACGGAGATGAAAAACTCCAAGTATTTTGAGAGTTATGATGGAAATAGTTAGACTCGCGCTTGGGTTTAGCAATTTACTGACCTACCTCCGATTAATTGACCATAACTCTCTCAATTTAACTCGTAATTCATTTAAATTAGTTTCATTTCGAAGGAATCGAAGTGTAGTTTAAAACGAAAGAAACGGAGATGAAAAACTCCAAGTATTTTGAGAGTTAATGGAAATAGTTAGACTCGCGCTTTGGTTTAGCAATTTACTGACCTACCTCCGATTGATTGACCATAACTCTCTCAATTTAACTCTTAAGTCATTTAAAAATTAGTTTCATTTCGAAAGAATCGAAGTGTAGTTTAAAACGAAAGAAACGGAGATGAAAAACTCCAAGTATTTTGAGAGTTATGATGGAAATAGTTAGACTCGCGCTTTGGTTTAGCAATTTACTTACCTACCTCCGATTGATTGACCATAACTCTCTCAATTTAACTCGTAATTCATTTAAATTAGTTTCATTTCGAAGGAATCGAAGTGTAGTTTAAAACGAAAGAAACGGAGATGAAAAACTCCAAGTATTTTGAGAGTTATGATGGAAATAGTTAGACTCGCGCTTGGGTTTAGCAATTTACTGACCTACCTCCGATTAATTGACCATAACTCTCTCAATTTAACTCGTAATTCATTTAAATTAGTTTCATTTCGAAGGAATCGAAGTGTAGTTTAAAACGATAGAAACGGAGATGAAAAACTCCAAGTATTTTGAGAGTTAATGGAAATAGTTAGACTCGCGCTTTGGTTTAGCAATTTACTGACCTACCTCCGATTGATTGAACATAACTCACTCAATTTAACTCGTAATTCATTGAAATTAGTTTCATTTCGAAGGAATCGAAGTGTAGTTTAAAACGAAAGAAACGGAGATGAAAAACTCCAAGTATTTTGAGAGTTATGATGGAAATAGTTAGACTCGCGCTTTGGTTTAGCAATTTACTGACTTACCTCCGATTGATTAATCATAACTCTCTCAATTTAACTCTTAATTCATTGAAATTAGTTTCATTTCGAAGGAATCGAAGTGTAGTTTAAAACGAAAGAAACGGAGATGAAAAACTCCAAGTATTTTTAGAGTTATGATGGAAATAGTTAGACTCGCGCTTTGGTTTAGCAATTTACTGACCTACCTCCGATTGATTGACCATAACTCTCTCAATTTAACTCTTAACTCATTGAAATTAGTTTCATTTCGAAGGAATCGAAGTGTAGTTTAAAACGAAAGAAACGGAGATGAAAAACTCCAAGTATTTTGAGAGTTATGATGGAAATAGTTAGACTCGCGCTTTGGTTTAGCAATTTACTGACCTCCCTCCGATTGATTGACCATAAATCACTCAATTTAACTCGTAATTCATTGAAATTAGTTTCATTTCGAAGGAATCGAAGTGTAGTTTAAAACGAAAGAAACGGAGATGAAAAACTCCAAGTATTTTGAGAGTTATGATGGAAATAGTTAGACTCGCGCTTTGGTTTAGCAATTTACTGACCTACCTCCGATTGATTGACCATAACTCTCTCAATTTAACTCTTAAGTCATTTAAAAATTAGTTTCATTTCGAAAGAATCGAAGTGTAGTTTAAAACGAAAGAAACGGAGATGAAAAACTCCAAGTATTTTGAGAGTTATCATGGAAATAGTTAGACTCGCGCTTTGGTTTAGCAATTTACTTACCTACCTCCGATTGATTGACCATAACTCTCTCAATTTAACTCGTAATTCATTTAAATTAGTTTCATTTCGAAGGAATCGAAGTGTAGTTTAAAACGAAAGAAACGGAGATGAAAAACTCCAAGTATTTTGAGAGTTATGATGGAAATAGTTAGACTCGCGCTTTGGTTTAGCAATTTACTGACCTCCCTCCGATTGATTGACCATAACTCACTCAATTTAACTCGTAATTCATTGAAATTAGTTTCATTTCGAAGGAATCGAAGTGTGGTTTAAAACGAAAGAAACGGAGATGAAAAACTCCAAGTATTTTGAGAGTTATGATGGAAATAGTTAGACTCGCGCTTTGGTTTAGCAATTTACTGACCTACCTCCGCTTGATTGACGATAACTCTCTCAATTTAACTCTTAACTCTTTGAAATTAGTTTCATTTCGAAGGAATCGAAGTGTAGTTTAAAACGAAAGAAACGGAGATGAAAAACTCCAAGTATTTTGAGAGTTAATGGAAATAGTTAGACTCGCGCTTTGGTTTAGCAATTTACTGACCTACCTCCGATTGATTGACCATAACTCTCTCAATTTAACTCTTAAGTCATTTAAAAATTAGTTTCATTTCGAAAGAATCGAAGTGTAGTTTAAAACGAAAGAAACGGAGATGAAAAACTCCAAGTATTTTGAGAGTTATGATGGAAATAGTTAGACTCGCGCTTTGGTTTAGCAATTTACTTACCTACCTCCGATTGATTGACCATAACTCTCTCAATTTAACTCGTAATTCATTTAAATTAGTTTCATTTCGAAGGAATCGAAGTGTAGTTTAAAACGAAAGAAACGGAGATGAAAAACTCCAAGTATTTTGAGAGTTATGATGGAAATAGTTAGACTCGCGCTTTGGTTTAGCAATTTACTGACCTCCCTCCGATTGATTGACCATAACTCACTCAATTTAACTCGTAATTCATTGAAATTAGTTTCATTTCGAAGGAATCGAAGTGTGGTTTAAAACGAAAGAAACGGAGATGAAAAACTCTAAGTATTTTGAGAGTTATGATGGAAATAGTTAGACTCGCGCTTTGGTTTAGCAATTTACTGACCTACCTCCGCTTGATTGACCATAACTCTCTCAATTTAACTCTTAACTCTTTGAAATTAGTTTCATTTCGAAGGAATCGAAGTGTAGTTTAAAACGAAACAAACGGAGATGAAAAACTCCAAGTATTTTGAGAGTTATGATGGAAATAGTTAGACTCGCGCTTTGGTTTAGCAATTTACTGACCTACCTCCGATTGATTGACCATAACTCTCTAAATTTAACTCGTAATTCATTTAAATTAGTTTCATTTCGAAGGAATCGAAGTGTAGTTTAAAACGAAAGAAACGGAGATGAAAAACTCCAAGTATTTTGAGAGTTAATGGAAATAGTTAGACTCGCGCTTTGGTTTAGCAATTTACTGACCTACCTCCGATTGATTGACCATAACTCTCTCAATTTAACTCTTAAGTCATTTAAAAATTAGTTTCATTTCGAAAGAATCGAAGTGTAGTTTAAAACGAAAGAAACGGAGATGAAAAACTCCAAGTATTTTGAGAGTTATCATGGAAATAGTTAGACTCGCGCTTTGGTTTAGCAATTTACTTACCTACCTCCGATTGATTGACCATAACTCTCTCAATTTAACTCGTAATTCATTTAAATTAGTTTCATTTCGAAGGAATCGAAGTGTAGTTTAAAACGAAAGAAACGGAGATGAAAAACTCCAAGTATTTTGAGAGTTATGATGGAAATAGTTAGACTCGCGCTTTGGTTTAGCAATTTACTGACCTCCCTCCGATTGATTGACCATAACTCACTCAATTTAACTCGTAATTCATTGAAATTAGTTTCATTTCGAAGGAATCGAAGTGTGGTTTAAAACGAAAGAAACGGAGATGAAAAACTCCAAGTATTTTGAGAGTTATGATGGAAATAGTTAGACTCGCGCTTTGGTTTAGCAATTTACTGACCTACCTCCGCTTGATTGACGATAACTCTCTCAATTTAACTCTTAACTCTTTGAAATTAGTTTCATTTCGAAGGAATCGAAGTGTAGTTTAAAACGAAAGAAACGGAGATGAAAAACTCCAAGTATTTTGAGAGTTATGATGGAAATAGTTAGACTCGCGCTTTGGTTTAGCAATTTACTGACCTACCTCCGATTGATTGACCATAACTCTCTAAATTTAACTCGTAATTCATTTAAATTAGTTTCATTTCGAAGGAATCGAAGTGTAGTTTAAAACGAAAGAAACGGAGATGAAAAACTCCAAGTATTTTGAGAGTTATGATGGAAATAGTTAGACTCGCGCTTTAGTTTAGCAATTTACTGACCTCCCTCCGATTGATTGACCATAACTCACTCAATTTAACTCGTAATTCATTGAAATTAGTTTCATTTCGAAGGAATCGAAGTGTAGTTTAAAACGAAAGAAACGGAGATGAAAAACTCCAAGTATTTTGAGAGTTATGATGGAAATAGTTAGACTCGCGCTTTGGTTTAGCAATTTACTGACCTACCTCCGATTGATTGACCATAACTCTCTCAATTTAACTCTTAATTCATTGAAATTAGTTTCATTTCGAAGGAATCGAAGTGTAGTTTAAAACGAAAGAAACGGAGATGAAAAACTCCAAGTATTTTGAGAGTTAATGGAAATAGTTAGACTCGCGCTTTGGTTTAGCAATTTACTGACCTACCTCCGCTTGATTGACCATAACTCTCTCAATTTAACTCTTAACTCTTTGAAATTAGTTTCATTTCGAAGGAATCGAAGTGTAGTTTAAAACGAAAGAAACGGAGATGAAAAACTCCAAGTATTTTGAGAGTTATGATGGAAATAGTTAGACTCGCGCTTTGGTTTAGCAATTTACTGACCTACCTCCGATTGATTGACCATAACTCTCTAAATTTAACTCGTAATTCATTTAAATTAGTTTCATTTCGAAGGAATCGAAGTGTAGTTTAAAACGAAAGAAACGGAGATGAAAAACTCCAAGTATTTTGAGAGTTAATGGAAATAGTTAGACTCGCGCTTTGGTTTAGCAATTTACTGACCTACCTCCGATTGATTGACCATAACTCTCTCAATTTAACTCTTAAGTCATTTAAAAATTAGTTTCATTTCGAAAGAATCGAAGTGTAGTTTAAAACGAAAGAAACGGAGATGAAAAACTCCAAGTATTTTGAGAGTTATCATGGAAATAGTTAGACTCGCGCTTTGGTTTAGCAATTTACTTACCTACCTCCGATTGATTGACCATAACTCTCTCAATTTAACTCGTAATTCATTTAAATTAGTTTCATTTCGAAGGAATCGAAGTGTAGTTTAAAACGAAAGAAACGGAGATGAAAAACTCCAAGTATTTTGAGAGTTATGATGGAAATAGTTAGACTCGCGCTTTGGTTTAGCAATTTACTGACCTCCCTCCGATTGATTGACCATAACTCACTCAATTTAACTCGTAATTCATTGAAATTAGTTTCATTTCGAAGGAATCGAAGTGTGGTTTAAAACGAAAGAAACGGAGATGAAAAACTCCAAGTATTTTGAGAGTTATGATGGAAATAGTTAGACTCGCGCTTTGGTTTAGCAATTTACTGACCTACCTCCGCTTGATTGACGATAACTCTCTCAATTTAACTCTTAACTCTTTGAAATTAGTTTCATTTCGAAGGAATCGAAGTGTAGTTTAAAACGAAAGAAACGGAGATTAAAAACTCCAAGTATTTTGAGAGTTATGATGGAAATAGTTAGACTCGCGCTTTGGTTTAGCAATTTACTGACCTACCTCCGATTGATTGACCATAACTCTCTAAATTTAACTCGTAATTCATTTAAATTAGTTTCATTTCGAAGGAATCGAAGTGTAGTTTAAAACGAAAGAAACGGAGATGAAAAACTCCAAGTATTTTGAGAGTTATGATGGAAATAGTTAGACTCGCGCTTTAGTTTAGCAATTTACTGACCTCCCTCCGATTGATTGACCATAACTCACTCAATTTAACTCGTAATTCATTGAAATTAGTTTCATTTCGAAGGAATCGAAGTGTAGTTTAAAACGAAAGAAACGGAGATGAAAAACTCCAAGTATTTTGAGAGTTATGATGGAAATAGTTAGACTCGCGCTTTGGTTTAGCAATTTACTGACCTACCTCCGATTGATTGACCATAACTCTCTCAATTTAACTCTTAATTCATTGAAATTAGTTTCATTTCGAAGGAATCGAAGTGTAGTTTAAAACGAAAGAAACGGAGATGAAAAACTCCAAGTATTTTGAGAGTTAATGGAAATAGTTAGACTCGCGCTTTGGTTTAGCAATTTACTGACCTACCTCCGATTGATTGACCATAACTCTCTCAATTTAAGTCGTAATTCATTTAAATTAGTTTCATTTCGAAGGAATCGAAGTGTAGTTTAAAACGAAAGAAACGGAGATGAAAAACTCCAAGTATTTTGAGAGTTATGATGGAAATAGTTAGACTCGGGCTTTGGTTTAGCAATTTACTGACCTACCTCCGATTGATTGAACATAACTCACTCAATTTAACTCGTAATTCATTGAAATTAGTTTCATTTCGAAGGAATCGAAGTGTAGTTTAAAACGAAAGAAACGGAGATGAAAAACTCCAAGTATTTTAAGAGTTATGATGGAAATAGTTAGACTCGCGCTTTGGTTTAGCAATTTACTGACTTACCTCCGATTGATTAATCATAACTCTCTCAATTTAACTCTTAATTCATTGAAATTAGTTTCATTTCGAAGGAATCAAAGTGTAGTTTAAAACGAAAGAAACGGAGATGAAAAACTACAAGTATTTTGAGAGTTATTATGGAAATAGTTAGACTCGCGCTTTGGTTTAGCAATTTACTGATCTACCTCCGATTGATTGACCATAAATCACTCAATTTAACTCGTTATTCATTGAAATTAGTTTCATTTCGAAGGAATCGAAGTGTAGTTTAAAACGAAAGAAACGGAGATGAAAAACTCTAAGTATTTTGAGAGTTATGATGGAAATAGTTAGACTCGCGCTTTGGTTTAGCAATTTACTGACCTACATCCGATTAATTGACCATAACTCTCTCAATTTAACTCTTAAGTAATTGAAATTAGTTTCATTTCGAAGGAATCGAAGTGTAGTTTAAAACGAAAGAAACGGAGATGAAAAACTTCAAGTATTTTGAGAGTTATGATGGAAATAGTTAGACTCGCGCTTTGGTTTAGCAATTTACTGACCTACCTCCGATTGATTGACCATAACTCTCTCAATTTAAGTCGTAATTCATTTAAATTAGTTTCATTTCAAAGGAATCGAAGTGTAGTTTAAAACGAAAGAAACGGAGATGAAAAACTCCAAGTATTTTGAGAGTTATGATGGAAATAGTTAGACTCGCGCTTTGGTTTAGCAATTTACTGACCTCCCTCCGATTGATTGACCATAACTCAATCAATTTAACTCGTAATTCATTGAAATTAGTTTCATTTCGAAGGAATCGAAGTGTAGTTTAAAACGAAAGAAACGGAGATGAAAAACTCCAAGTATTTTGAGAGTTATGATGGAAATAGTTAGACTCGCGCTTTGGTTTAGCAATTTACTGACCTACATCCGATTAATTGACCATAACTCTCTAAATTTAACTCTTAAGTCATTGAAATTAGTTTCATTTCGAAGGAATCGAAGTGTAGTTTAAAACGAAAGAAACGGAGATGAAAAACTCCAAGTATTTTGAGAGTTATGATGGAAATAGTTAGACTCGCGCTTGGGTTTAGCAATTTACTGACCTACCTCCGATTAATTGACCATAACTCTCTCAATTTAACTCGTAATTCATTTAAATTAGTTTCATTTCGAAGGAATCGAAGTGTAGTTTAAAACGAAAGAAACGGAGATGAAAAACTCCAAGTATTTTGAGAGTTAATGGAAATAGTTAGACTCGCGCTTTGGTTTAGCAATTTACTGACCTACCTCCGATTGATTGACCATAACTCTCTCAATTTAACTCTTAAGTCATTTAAAAATTAGTTTCATTTCGAAAGAATCGAAGTGTAGTTTAAAACGAAAGAAACGGAGATGAAAAACTCCAAGTATTTTGAGAGTTATGATGGAAATAGTTAGACTCGCGCTTTGGTTTAGCAATTTACTTACCTACCTCCGATTGATTGACCATAACTCTCTCAATTTAACTCGTAATTCATTTAAATTAGTTTCATTTCGAAGGAATCGAAGTGTAGTTTAAAACGAAAGAAACGGAGATGAAAAACTCCAAGTATTTTGAGAGTTATGATGGAAATAGTTAGACTCGCGCTTGGGTTTAGCAATTTACTGACCTACCTCCGATTAATTGACCATAACTCTCTCAATTTAACTCGTAATTCATTTAAATTAGTTTCATTTCGAAGGAATCGAAGTGTAGTTTAAAACGATAGAAACGGAGATGAAAAACTCCAAGTATTTTGAGAGTTAATGGAAATAGTTAGACTCGCGCTTTGGTTTAGCAATTTACTGACCTACCTCCGATTGATTGAACATAACTCACTCAATTTAACTCGTAATTCATTGAAATTAGTTTCATTTCGAAGGAATCGAAGTGTAGTTTAAAACGAAAGAAACGGAGATGAAAAACTCCAAGTATTTTGAGAGTTATGATGGAAATAGTTAGACTCGCGCTTTGGTTTAGCAATTTACTGACTTACCTCCGATTGATTAATCATAACTCTCTCAATTTAACTCTTAATTCATTGAAATTAGTTTCATTTCGAAGGAATCGAAGTGTAGTTTAAAACGAAAGAAACGGAGATGAAAAACTACAAGTATTTTGAGAGTTATTATGGAAATAGTTAGACTCGCGCTTTGGTTTAGCAATTTACTGATCTACCTCCGATTGATTGACCATAAATCACTCAATTTAACTCGTTATTCATTGAAATTAGTTTCATTTCGAAGGAATCGAAGTGTAGTTTAAAACGAAAGAAACGGAGATGAAAAACTCTAAGTATTTTGAGAGTTATGATGGAAATAGTTAGACTCGCGCTTTGGTTTAGCAATTTACTGACCTACATCCGATTAATTGACCATAACTCTCTCAATTTAACTCTTAAGTAATTGAAATTAGTTTCATTTCGAAGGAATCGAAGTGTAGTTTAAAACGAAAGAAACGGAGATGAAAAACTTCAAGTATTTTGAGAGTTATGATGGAAATAGTTAGACTCGCGCTTTGGTTTAGCAATTTACTGACCTACCTCCGATTGATTGACCATAACTCTCTCAATTTAAATCGTAATTCATTTAAATTAGTTTCATTTCAAAGGAATCGAAGTGTAGTTTAAAACGAAAGAAACGGAGATGAAAAACTCCAAGTATTTTGAGAGTTATGATGGAAATAGTTAGACTCGCGCTTTGGTTTAGCAATTTACTGACCTCCCTCCGATTGATTGACCATAACTCAATCAATTTAACTCGTAATTCATTGAAATTAGTTTCATTTCGAAGGAATCGAAGTGTAGTTTAAAACGAAAGAAACGGAGATGAAAAACTCCAAGTATTTTGAGAGTTATGATGGAAATAGTTAGACTCGCGCTTTGGTTTAGCAATTTACTGACCTACATCCGATTAATTGACCATAACTCTCTAAATTTAACTCTTAAGTCATTGAAATTAGTTTCATTTCGAAGGAATCGAAGTGTAGTTTAAAACGAAAGAAACGGAGATGAAAAACTCCAAGTATTTTGAGAGTTATGATGGAAATAGTTAGACTCGCGCTTGGGTTTAGCAATTTACTGACCTACCTCCGATTAATTGACCATAACTCTCTCAATTTAACTCGTAATTCATTTAAATTAGTTTCATTTCGAAGGAATCGAAGTGTAGTTTAAAACGAAAGAAACGGAGATGAAAAACTCCAAGTATTTTGAGAGTTAATGGAAATAGTTAGACTCGCGCTTTGGTTTAGCAATTTACTGACCTACCTCCGATTGATTGACCATAACTCTCTCAATTTAACTCTTAAGTCATTTAAAAATTAGTTTCATTTCGAAAGAATCGAAGTGTAGTTTAAAACGAAAGAAACGGAGATGAAAAACTCCAAGTATTTTGAGAGTTATGATGGAAATAGTTAGACTCGCGCTTTGGTTTAGCAATTTACTTACCTACCTCCGATTGATTGACCATAACTCTCTCAATTTAACTCGTAATTCATTTAAATTAGTTTCATTTCGAAGGAATCGAAGTGTAGTTTAAAATGAAAGAAACGGAGATGAAAAACTCCAAGTATTTTGAGAGTTATGATGGAAATAGTTAGACTCGCGCTTTGGTTTAGCAATTTACTGACCTCCCTCCGATTGATTGACCATAACTCACTCAATTTAACTCGTAATTCATTGAAATTAGTTTCATTTCGAAGGAATCGAAGTGTGGTTTAAAACGAAAGAAACGGAGATGAAAAACTCTAAGTATTTTGAGAGTTATGATGGAAATAGTTAGACTCGCGCTTTGGTTTAGCAATTTACTGACCTACCTCCGCTTGATTGACCATAACTCTCTCAATTTAACTCTTAACTCTTTGAAATTAGTTTCATTTCGAAGGAATCGAAGTGTAGTTTAAAACGAAAGAAACGGAGATGAAAAACTCCAAGTATTTTGAGAGTTATGATGGAAATAGTTAGACTCGCGCTTTGCTTTAGCAATTTACTGACCTACCTCCGATTGATTGACCATAACTCTCTAAATTTAACTCGTAATTCATTTAAATTAGTTTCATTTCGAAGGAATCGAAGTGTAGTTTAAAACGAAAGAAACGGAGATGAAAAACTCCAAGTATTTTGAGAGTTATGATGGAAATAGTTAGACTCGCGCTTTAGTTTAGCAATTTACTGACCTCCCTCCGATTGATTGACCATAACTCACTCAATTTAACTCGTAATTCATTGAAATTAGTTTCATTTCGAAGGAATCGAAGTGTAGTTTAAAACGAAAGAAACGGAGATGAAAAACTCCAAGTATTTTGAGAGTTATGATGGAAATAGTTAGACTCGCGCTTTGGTTTAGCAATTTACTGACCTACCTCCGATTGATTGACCATAACTCTCTCAATTTAACTCTTAATTCATTGAAATTAGTTTCATTTCGAAGGAATCGAAGTGTAGTTTAAAACGAAAGAAACGGAGATGAAAAACTCCAAGTATTTTGAGAGTTAATGGAAATAGTTAGACTCGCGCTTTGGTTTAGCAATTTACTGACCTACCTCCGATTGATTGACCATAACTCTCTCAATTTAAGTCGTAATTCATTTAAATTAGTTTCATTTCGAAGGAATCGAAGTGTAGTTTAAAACGAAAGAAACGGAGATGAAAAACTCCAAGTATTTTGAGAGTTATGATGGAAATAGTTAGACTCGCGCTTTGGTTTAGCAATTTATTGACCTCCCTCCGATTGATTGACCATAGCTCAATCAATTTAACTCGTAATTCATTGAAATTAGTTTCATTTCGAAGGAATCGAAGTGTAGTTTAAAACGAAAGAAACGGAGATGAAAAACTCCAAGTATTTTGAGAGTTATGATGGAAATAGTTAGACTCGCGCTTTGGTTTAGCAATTTACTGACCTACATCCGATTAATTGACCATAACTCTCTCAATTTAACTCTTAAGTCATTGAAATTAGTTTTATTTCGAAGGAATCGAAGTGTAGTTTAAAACGAAAGAAACGGAGATGAAAAACTCCAAGTATTTTGAGAGTTATGATGGAAATAGTTAGACTCGCGCTTTGGTTTAGCAATTTACTGACTTACCTCCGATTGATTGACCATAACTCTCTCAATTTAACTCGTAATTCATTTAAATTAGTTTCATTTCGAAGGAATCGAAGTGTAGTTTAAAACGAAAGAAACGGAGATGAAAAACTCCAAGTATTTTTAGAGTTATGATGGAAATAGTTAGACTCGCGCTTTGGTTTAGCAATTTACTGACCTACCTCCGATTGATTGACCATAACTCTCTCAATTTAACTCTTAACTCATTGAAATTAGTTTCATTTCGAAGGAATCGAAGTGTAGTTTAAAACGAAAGAAACGGAGATGAAAAACTCCAAGTATTTTGAGAGTTATGATGGAAATAGTTAGACTCGCGCTTTGGTTTAGCAATTTACTGACCTCCCTCCGATTGATTGACCATAAATCACTCAATTTAACTCGTAATTCATTGAAATTAGTTTCATTTCGAAGGAATCGAAGTGTAGTTTAAAACGAAAGAAACGGAGATGAAAAACTCCAAGTATTTTGAGAGTTATGATGGAAATAGTTAGACTCGCGCTTGGGTTTAGCAATTTACTGACCTACCTCCGATTAATTGACCATAACTCTCTCAATTTAACTCGTAATTCATTTAAATTAGTTTCATTTCGAAGGAATCGAAGTGTAGTTTAAAACGAAAGAAACGGAGATGAAAAACTCCAAGTATTTTGAGAGTTAATGGAAATAGTTAGACTCGCGCTTTGGTTTAGCAATTTACTGACCTACCTCCGATTGATTGACCATAACTCTCTCAATTTAACTCTTAAGTCATTTAAAAATTAGTTTCATTTCGAAAGAATCGAAGTGTAGTTTAAAACGAAAGAAACGGAGATGAAAAACTCCAAGTATTTTGAGAGTTATCATGGAAATAGTTAGACTCGCGCTTTGGTTTAGCAATTTACTTACCTACCTCCGATTGATTGACCATAACTCTCTCAATTTAACTCGTAATTCATTTAAATTAGTTTCATTTCGAAGGAATCGAAGTGTAGTTTAAAACGAAAGAAACGGAGATGAAAAACTCCAAGTATTTTTAGAGTTATGATGGAAATAGTTAGACTCGCGCTTTGGTTTAGCAATTTACTGACCTCCCTCCGATTGATTGACCATAACTCACTCAATTTAACTCGTAATTCATTGAAATTAGTTTCATTTCGAAGGAATCGAAGTGTGGTTTAAAACGAAAGAAACGGAGATGAAAAACTCCAAGTATTTTGAGAGTTATGATGGAAATAGTTAGACTCGCGCTTTGGTTTAGCAATTTACTGACCTACCTCCGCTTGATTGACCATAACTCTCTCAATTTAACTCTTAACTCTTTGAAATTAGTTTCATTTCGAAGGAATCGAAGTGTAGTTTAAAACGAAAGAAACGGAGATGAAAAACTCCAAGTATTTTGAGAGTTATGATGGAAATAGTTAGACTCGCGCTTTGGTTTAGCAATTTACTGACCTACCTCCGATTGATTGACCATAACTCTCTAAATTTAACTCGTAATTCATTTAAATTAGTTTCATTTCGAAGGAATCGAAGTGTAGTTTAAAACGAAAGAAACGGAGATGAAAAACTCCAAGTATTTTGAGAGTTATGATGGAAATAGTTAGACTCGCGCTTTAGTTTAGCAATTTACTGACCTCCCTCCGATTGATTGACCATAACTCACTCAATTTAACTCGTAATTCATTGAAATTAGTTTCATTTCGAAGGAATCGAAGTGTAGTTTAAAACGAAAGAAACGGAGATGAAAAACTCCAAGTATTTTGAGAGTTATGATGGAAATAGTTAGACTCGCGCTTTGGTTTAGCAATTTACTGACCTACCTCCGATTGATTGACCATAACTCTCTCAATTTAACTCTTAATTCATTGAAATTAGTTTCATTTCGAAGGAATCGAAGTGTAGTTTAAAACGAAAGAAACGGAGATGAAAAACTCCAAGTATTTTGAGAGTTAATGGAAATAGTTAGACTCGCGCTTTGGTTTAGCAATTTACTGACCTACCTCCGATTGATTGACCATAACTCTCTCAATTTAAGTCGTAATTCATTTAAATTAGTTTCATTTCGAAGGAATCGAAGTGTAGTTTAAAACGAAAGAAACGGAGATGAAAAACTCCAAGTATTTTGAGAGTTATGATGGAAATAGTTAGACTCGCGCTTTGGTTTAGCAATTTACTGACCTACATCCGATTAATTGACCATAACTCTCTCAATTTAACTCTTAAGTCATTGAAATTAGTTTCATTTTGAAGGAATCAAAGTGTAGTTTAAAACGAAAGAAACGGAGATGCAAAACTCCAAGTATTTTGAGAGTTATGATGGAAATAGTTAGACTCGCACTTTGGTTTAGCAATTTACTGACTTACCTCAAATTGATTGACCATAACTCTCTCAATTTAACTCGTAATTCATTTAAATTAGTTTCATTTCGAAGGAATCGAAGTGTAGTTTAAAACGAAAGAAACGGAGATGAAAAACTCCAAGTATTTTTAGAGTTATGATGGAAATAGTTAGACTCGCGCTTTGGTTTAGCAATTTACTGATCTACCTCCGATTGATTGACCATAAATCACTCAATTTAACTCGTTATTCATTGAAATTAGTTTCATTTCGAAGGAATCGAAGTGTAGTTTAAAACGAAAGAAACGGAGATGAAAAACTCTAAGTATTTTGAGAGTTATGATGGAAATAGTTAGACTCGCGCTTTGGTTTAGCAATTTACTGACCTACATCCGATTAATTGACCATAACTCTCTCAATTTAACTCTTAAGTAATTGAAATTAGTTTCATTTCGAAGGAATCGAAGTGTAGTTTAAAACGAAAGAAACGGAGATGAAAAACTTCAAGTATTTTGAGAGTTATGATGGAAATAGTTAGACTCGCGCTTTGGTTTAGCAATTTACTGACCTACCTCCGATTGATTGACCATAACTCTCTCAATTTAAGTCGTAATTCATTTAAATTAGTTTCATTTCAAAGGAATCGAAGTGTAGTTTAAAACGAAAGAAACGGAGATGAAAAACTCCAAGTATTTTGAGAGTTATGATGGAAATAGTTAGACTCGCGCTTTGGTTTAGCAATTTACTGACCTCCCTCCGATTGATTGACCATAACTCAATCAATTTAACTCGTAATTCATTGAAATTAGTTTCATTTCGAAGGAATCGAAGTGTAGTTTAAAACGAAAGAAACGGAGATGAAAAACTCCAAGTATTTTGAGAGTTATGATGGAAATAGTTAGACTCGCGCTTTGGTTTAGCAATTTACTGACCTACATCCGATTAATTGACCATAACTCTCTAAATTTAACTCTTAAGTCATTGAAATTAGTTTCATTTCGAAGGAATCGAAGTGTAGTTTAAAACGAAAGAAACGGAGATGAAAAACTCCAAGTATTTTGAGAGTTATGATGGAAATAGTTAGACTCGCGCTTGGGTTTAGCAATTTACTGACCTACCTCCGATTAATTGACCATAACTCTCTCAATTTAACTCGTAATTCATTTAAATTAGTTTCATTTCGAAGGAATCGAAGTGTAGTTTAAAACGAAAGAAACGGAGATGAAAAACTCCAAGTATTTTGAGAGTTAATGGAAATAGTTAGACTCGCGCTTTGGTTTAGCAATTTACTGACCTACCTCCGATTGATTGACCATAACTCTCTCAATTTAACTCTTAAGTCATTTAAAAATTAGTTTCATTTCGAAAGAATCGAAGTGTAGTTTAAAACGAAAGAAACGGAGATGAAAAACTCCAAGTATTTTGAGAGTTATGATGGAAATAGTTAGACTCGCGCTTTGGTTTAGCAATTTACTTACCTACCTCCGATTGATTGACCATAACTCTCTCAATTTAACTCGTAATTCATTTAAATTAGTTTCATTTCGAAGGAATCGAAGTGTAGTTTAAAACGAAAGAAACGGAGATGAAAAACTCCAAGTATTTTGAGAGTTATGATGGAAATAGTTAGACTCGCGCTTGGGTTTAGCAATTTACTGACCTACCTCCGATTAATTGACCATAACTCTCTCAATTTAACTCGTAATTCATTTAAATTAGTTTCATTTCGAAGGAATCGAAGTGTAGTTTAAAACGATAGAAACGGAGATGAAAAACTCCAAGTATTTTGAGAGTTAATGGAAATAGTTAGACTCGCGCTTTGGTTTAGCAATTTACTGACCTACCTCCGATTGATTGAACATAACTCACTCAATTTAACTCGTAATTCATTGAAATTAGTTTCATTTCGAAGGAATCGAAGTGTAGTTTAAAACGAAAGAAACGGAGATGAAAAACTCCAAGTATTTTGAGAGTTATGATGGAAATAGTTAGACTCGCGCTTTGGTTTAGCAATTTACTGACTTACCTCCGATTGATTAATCATAACTCTCTCAATTTAACTCTTAATTCATTGAAATTAGTTTCATTTCGAAGGAATCGAAGTGTAGTTTAAAACGAAAGAAACGGAGATGAAAAACTACAAGTATTTTGAGAGTTATTATGGAAATAGTTAGACTCGCGCTTTGGTTTAGCAATTTACTGATCTACCTCCGATTGATTGACCATAAATCACTCAATTTAACTCGTTATTCATTGAAATTAGTTTCATTTCGAAGGAATCGAAGTGTAGTTTAAAACGAAAGAAACGGAGATGAAAAACTCTAAGTATTTTGAGAGTTATGATGGAAATAGTTAGACTCGCGCTTTGGTTTAGCAATTTACTGACCTACATCCGATTAATTGACCATAACTCTCTCAATTTAACTCTTAAGTAATTGAAATTAGTTTCATTTCGAAGGAATCGAAGTGTAGTTTAAAACGAAAGAAACGGAGATGAAAAACTTCAAGTATTTTGAGAGTTATGATGGAAATAGTTAGACTCGCGCTTTGGTTTAGCAATTTACTGACCTACCTCCGATTGATTGACCATAACTCTCTCAATTTAAGTCGTAATTCATTTAAATTAGTTTCATTTCAAAGGAATCGAAGTGTAGTTTAAAACGAAAGAAACGGAGATGAAAAACTCCAAGTATTTTGAGAGTTATGATGGAAATAGTTAGACTCGCGCTTTGGTTTAGCAATTTACTGACCTCCCTCCGATTGATTGACCATAACTCAATCAATTTAACTCGTAATTCATTGAAATTAGTTTCATTTCGAAGGAATCGAAGTGTAGTTTAAAACGAAAGAAACGGAGATGAAAAACTCCAAGTATTTTGAGAGTTATGATGGAAATAGTTAGACTCGCGCTTTGGTTTAGCAATTTACTGACCTACATCCGATTAATTGACCATAACTCTCTAAATTTAACTCTTAAGTCATTGAAATTAGTTTCATTTCGAAGGAATCGAAGTGTAGTTTAAAACGAAAGAAACGGAGATGAAAAACTCCAAGTATTTTGAGAGTTATGATGGAAATAGTTAGACTCGCGCTTGGGTTTAGCAATTTACTGACCTACCTCCGATTAATTGACCATAACTCTCTCAATTTAACTCGTAATTCATTTAAATTAGTTTCATTTCGAAGGAATCGAAGTGTAGTTTAAAACGAAAGAAACGGAGATGAAAAACTCCAAGTATTTTGAGAGTTAATGGAAATAGTTAGACTCGCGCTTTGGTTTAGCAATTTACTGACCTACCTCCGATTGATTGACCATAACTCTCTCAATTTAACTCTTAAGTCATTTAAAAATTAGTTTCATTTCGAAAGAATCGAAGTGTAGTTTAAAACGAAAGAAACGGAGATGAAAAACTCCAAGTATTTTGAGAGTTATGATGGAAATAGTTAGACTCGCGCTTTGGTTTAGCAATTTACTTACCTACCTCCGATTGATTGACCATAACTCTCTCAATTTAACTCGTAATTCATTTAAATTAGTTTCATTTCGAAGGAATCGAAGTGTAGTTTAAAACGAAAGAAACGGAGATGAAAAACTCCAAGTATTTTGAGAGTTATGATGGAAATAGTTAGACTCGCGCTTTGGTTTAGCAATTTACTGACCTCCCTCCGATTGATTGACCATAACTCACTCAATTTAACTCGTAATTCATTGAAATTAGTTTCATTTCGAAGGAATCGAAGTGTGGTTTAAAACGAAAGAAACGGAGATGAAAAACTCTAAGTATTTTGAGAGTTATGATGGAAATAGTTAGACTCGCGCTTTGGTTTAGCAATTTACTGACCTACCTCCGCTTGATTGACCATAACTCTCTCAATTTAACTCTTAACTCTTTGAAATTAGTTTCATTTCGAAGGAATCGAAGTGTAGTTTAAAACGAAAGAAACGGAGATGAAAAACTCCAAGTATTTTGAGAGTTATGATGGAAATAGTTAGACTCGCGCTTTGGTTTAGCAATTTACTGACCTACCTCCGATTGATTGACCATAACTCTCTAAATTTAACTCGTAATTCATTTAAATTAGTTTCATTTCGAAGGAATCGAAGTGTAGTTTAAAACGAAAGAAACGGAGATGAAAAACTCCAAGTATTTTGAGAGTTAATGGAAATAGTTAGACTCGCGCTTTGGTTTAGCAATTTACTGACCTACCTCCGATTGATTGACCATAACTCTCTCAATTTAACTCTTAAGTCATTTAAAAATTAGTTTCATTTCGAAAGAATCGAAGTGTAGTTTAAAACGAAAGAAACGGAGATGAAAAACTCCAAGTATTTTGAGAGTTATCATGGAAATAGTTAGACTCGCGCTTTGGTTTAGCAATTTACTTACCTACCTCCGATTGATTGACCATAACTCTCTCAATTTAACTCGTAATTCATTTAAATTAGTTTCATTTCGAAGGAATCGAAGTGTAGTTTAAAACGAAAGAAACGGAGATGAAAAACTCCAAGTATTTTGAGAGTTATGATGGAAATAGTTAGACTCGCGCTTTGGTTTAGCAATTTACTGACCTCCCTCCGATTGATTGACCATAACTCACTCAATTTAACTCGTAATTCATTGAAATTAGTTTCATTTCGAAGGAATCGAAGTGTGGTTTAAAACGAAAGAAACGGAGATGAAAAACTCCAAGTATTTTGAGAGTTATGATGGAAATAGTTAGACTCGCGCTTTGGTTTAGCAATTTACTGACCTACCTCCGCTTGATTGACGATAACTCTCTCAATTTAACTCTTAACTCTTTGAAATTAGTTTCATTTCGAAGGAATCGAAGTGTAGTTTAAAACGAAAGAAACGGAGATGAAAAACTCCAAGTATTTTGAGAGTTATGATGGAAATAGTTAGACTCGCGCTTTGGTTTAGCAATTTACTGACCTACCTCCGATTGATTGACCATAACTCTCTAAATTTAACTCGTAATTCATTTAAATTAGTTTCATTTCGAAGGAATCGAAGTGTAGTTTAAAACGAAAGAAACGGAGATGAAAAACTCCAAGTATTTTGAGAGTTATGATGGAAATAGTTAGACTCGCGCTTTAGTTTAGCAATTTACTGACCTCCCTCCGATTGATTGACCATAACTCACTCAATTTAACTCGTAATTCATTGAAATTAGTTTCATTTCGAAGGAATCGAAGTGTAGTTTAAAACGAAAGAAACGGAGATGAAAAACTCCAAGTATTTTGAGAGTTATGATGGAAATAGTTAGACTCGCGCTTTGGTTTAGCAATTTACTGACCTACCTCCGATTGATTGACCATAACTCTCTCAATTTAACTCTTAATTCATTGAAATTAGTTTCATTTCGAAGGAATCGAAGTGTAGTTTAAAACGAAAGAAACGGAGATGAAAAACTCCAAGTATTTTGAGAGTTAATGGAAATAGTTAGACTCGCGCTTTGGTTTAGCAATTTACTGACCTACCTCCGCTTGATTGACCATAACTCTCTCAATTTAACTCTTAACTCTTTGAAATTAGTTTCATTTCGAAGGAATCGAAGTGTAGTTTAAAACGAAAGAAACGGAGATGAAAAACTCCAAGTATTTTGAGAGTTATGATGGAAATAGTTAGACTCGCGCTTTGGTTTAGCAATTTACTGACCTACCTCCGATTGATTGACCATAACTCTCTAAATTTAACTCGTAATTCATTTAAATTAGTTTCATTTCGAAGGAATCGAAGTGTAGTTTAAAACGAAAGAAACGGAGATGAAAAACTCCAAGTATTTTGAGAGTTAATGGAAATAGTTAGACTCGCGCTTTGGTTTAGCAATTTACTGACCTACCTCCGATTGATTGACCATAACTCTCTCAATTTAACTCTTAAGTCATTTAAAAATTAGTTTCATTTCGAAAGAATCGAAGTGTAGTTTAAAACGAAAGAAACGGAGATGAAAAACTCCAAGTATTTTGAGAGTTATCATGGAAATAGTTAGACTCGCGCTTTGGTTTAGCAATTTACTTACCTACCTCCGATTGATTGACCATAACTCTCTCAATTTAACTCGTAATTCATTTAAATTAGTTTCATTTCGAAGGAATCGAAGTGTAGTTTAAAACGAAAGAAACGGAGATGAAAAACTCCAAGTATTTTGAGAGTTATGATGGAAATAGTTAGACTCGCGCTTTGGTTTAGCAATTTACTGACCTCCCTCCGATTGATTGACCATAACTCACTCAATTTAACTCGTAATTCATTGAAATTAGTTTCATTTCGAAGGAATCGAAGTGTGGTTTAAAACGAAAGAAACGGAGATGAAAAACTCCAAGTATTTTGAGAGTTATGATGGAAATAGTTAGACTCGCGCTTTGGTTTAGCAATTTACTGACCTACCTCCGCTTGATTGACGATAACTCTCTCAATTTAACTCTTAACTCTTTGAAATTAGTTTCATTTCGAAGGAATCGAAGTGTAGTTTAAAACGAAAGAAACGGAGATGAAAAACTCCAAGTATTTTGAGAGTTATGATGGAAATAGTTAGACTCGCGCTTTGGTTTAGCAATTTACTGACCTACCTCCGATTGATTGACCATAACTCTCTAAATTTAACTCGTAATTCATTTAAATTAGTTTCATTTCGAAGGAATCGAAGTGTAGTTTAAAACGAAAGAAACGGAGATGAAAAACTCCAAGTATTTTGAGAGTTATGATGGAAATAGTTAGACTCGCGCTTTAGTTTAGCAATTTACTGACCTCCCTCCGATTGATTGACCATAACTCACTCAATTTAACTCGTAATTCATTGAAATTAGTTTCATTTCGAAGGAATCGAAGTGTAGTTTAAAACGAAAGAAACGGAGATGAAAAACTCCAAGTATTTTGAGAGTTATGATGGAAATAGTTAGACTCGCGCTTTGGTTTAGCAATTTACTGACCTACCTCCGATTGATTGACCATAACTCTCTCAATTTAACTCTTAATTCATTGAAATTAGTTTCATTTCGAAGGAATCGAAGTGTAGTTTAAAACGAAAGAAACGGAGATGAAAAACTCCAAGTATTTTGAGAGTTAATGGAAATAGTTAGACTCGCGCTTTGGTTTAGCAATTTACTGACCTACCTCCGATTGATTGACCATAACTCTCTCAATTTAAGTCGTAATTCATTTAAATTAGTTTCATTTCGAAGGAATCGAAGTGTAGTTTAAAACGAAAGAAACGGAGATGAAAAACTCCAAGTATTTTGAGAGTTATGATGGAAATAGTTAGACTCGGGCTTTGGTTTAGCAATTTACTGACCTACCTCCGATTGATTGAACATAACTCACTCAATTTAACTCGTAATTCATTGAAATTAGTTTCATTTCGAAGGAATCGAAGTGTAGTTTAAAACGAAAGAAACGGAGATGAAAAACTCCAAGTATTTTAAGAGTTATGATGGAAATAGTTAGACTCGCGCTTTGGTTTAGCAATTTACTGACTTACCTCCGATTGATTAATCATAACTCTCTCAATTTAACTCTTAATTCATTGAAATTAGTTTCATTTCGAAGGAATCGAAGTGTAGTTTAAAACGAAAGAAACGGAGATGAAAAACTACAAGTATTTTGAGAGTTATTATGGAAATAGTTAGACTCGCGCTTTGGTTTAGCAATTTACTGATCTACCTCCGATTGATTGACCATAAATCACTCAATTTAACTCGTTATTCATTGAAATTAGTTTCATTTCGAAGGAATCGAAGTGTAGTTTAAAACGAAAGAAACGGAGATGAAAAACTCTAAGTATTTTGAGAGTTATGATGGAAATAGTTAGACTCGCGCTTTGGTTTAGCAATTTACTGACCTACATCCGATTAATTGACCATAACTCTCTCAATTTAACTCTTAAGTAATTGAAATTAGTTTCATTTCGAAGGAATCGAAGTGTAGTTTAAAACGAAAGAAACGGAGATGAAAAACTTCAAGTATTTTGAGAGTTATGATGGAAATAGTTAGACTCGCGCTTTGGTTTAGCAATTTACTGACCTACCTCCGATTGATTGACCATAACTCTCTCAATTTAAGTCGTAATTCATTTAAATTAGTTTCATTTCAAAGGAATCGAAGTGTAGTTTAAAACGAAAGAAACGGAGATGAAAAACTCCAAGTATTTTGAGAGTTATGATGGAAATAGTTAGACTCGCGCTTTGGTTTAGCAATTTACTGACCTCCCTCCGATTGATTGACCATAACTCAATCAATTTAACTCGTAATTCATTGAAATTAGTTTCATTTCGAAGGAATCGAAGTGTAGTTTAAAACGAAAGAAACGGAGATGAAAAACTCCAAGTATTTTGAGAGTTATGATGGAAATAGTTAGACTCGCGCTTTGGTTTAGCAATTTACTGACCTACATCCGATTAATTGACCATAACTCTCTAAATTTAACTCTTAAGTCATTGAAATTAGTTTCATTTCGAAGGAATCGAAGTGTAGTTTAAAACGAAAGAAACGGAGATGAAAAACTCCAAGTATTTTAAGAGTTATGATGGAAATAATTAGACTCGCGCTTTGGTTTAGCAATTTACTGACCTACCTCCGATTGATTGACCATAACTCTCTCAATTTAAGTCGTAATTCATTTAAATTAGTTTCATTTCGAAGGAATCGAAGTGTAGTTTAAAACGAAAGAAACGGAGATGAAAAACTCCAAGTATTTTGAGAGTTATGATGGAAATAGTTAGACTCGCGCTTTGGTTTAGCAATTTACTGACCTCCCTCCGATTGATTGACCATAACTCAATCAATTTAACTCGTAATTCATTGAAATTAGTTTCATTTCGAAGGAATCGAAGTGTAGTTTAAAACGAAAGAAACGGAGATGAAAAACTCCAAGTATTTTGAGAGTTATGATGGAAATAGTTAGACTCGCGCTTTGGTTTAGCAATTTACTGACCTACATCCGATTAAATGACCATAACTCTCTCAATTTAACTCTTAAGTCATTGAAATTAGTTTCATTTCGAAGGAATCGAAGTGTAGTTTAAAACGAAAGAAACGGAGATGAAAAACTCCAAGTATTTTGAGAGTTATGATGGAAATAGTTAGACTCGCGCTTTGGTTTAGCAATTTACTAACCTACCTCCGATTGATTGACCATAACTCTCTCAATTTAACTCTTAATTCATTGAAATTAGTTTTATTTCGAAGGAATCGAAGTGTAGTTTAAAACGAAAGAAACGGAGATGAAAAACTCCAAGTATTTTGAGAGTTATGATGGAAATAGTTAGACTCGCGCTTTGGTTTAGCAATTTACTGACTTACCTCCGATTGATTGATCATAACTCTCTCAATTTAACTCTTAATTCATTGAAATTAGTTTCATTTCGAAGGAATCGAAGTGTAGTTTAAAACGAAAGAAACGGAGATGAAAAACTACAAGTATTTTGAGAGTTATTATGGAAATAGTTAGACTCGCGCTTTGGTTTAGCAATTTAGTGATCTACCTCCGATTGATTGACCATAAATCACTCAATTTAACTCGTTATTCATTGAAATCAGTTTCATTTCGAAGGAATCGAAGTGTAGTTTAAAACGAAAGAAACGGAGATGAAAAACTCAAAGTATTTTGAGAGTTATGATGGAAATAGTTAGACTCGCGCTTTGGTTTAGCAATTTACTGACCTACATCCGATTAATTGACCATAACTCTCTAAATTTAACTCTTAAGTCATTGAAATTAGTTTCATTTCGAAGGAATCGAAGTGTAGTTTAAAACGAAAGAAACGGAGATGAAAAACTCCAAGTATTTTGAGAGTTATGATGGAAATAGTTAGACTCGCGCTTTGGTTTAGCAATTTACTAACCTACCTCCGATTGATTGACCATAACTCTCTCAATTTAACTCTTAATTCATTGAAATTAGTTTTATTTCGAAGGAATCGAAGTGTAGTTTAAAATGAAAGAAACGGAGATGAAAAACTCCAAGTATATTAAGAGTTATGATGGAAATAGTTAGACTCGCGCTTTGGTTTAGCAATTTACTGATCTACCTCCGATTGATTGACCATAAATCACTCAATTTAACTCGTTATTCATTGAAATTAGTTTCATTTCGAAGGAATCGAAGTGTAGTTTAAAACGAAAGAAACGGAGATGAAAAACTCCAAGTATTTTGAGAGTTATGATGGAAATAGTTAGACTCGCGCTTTGGTTTAGCAATTTACTGACCTCCCTCCGATTGATTGACCATAACTCAATCAATTTAACTCGTAATTCATTGAAATTAGTTTCATTTCGAAGGAATCGAAGTGTAGTTTAAAACGAAAGAAACGGAGATGAAAAACTCCAAGTATTTTGAGAGTTATGATGGAAATAGTTAGACTCGCGCTTTGGTTTAAAAATTTACTGACCTACATCCGATTAAATGACCATAACTCTCTCAATTTAACTCTTAAGTCATTGAAATTAGTTTCATTTCGAAGGAATCGAAGTGTAGTTTAAAACGAAAGAAACGGAGATGAAAAACTCCAAGTATTTTGAGAGTTATGATGGAAATAGTTAGACTCGCGCTTTGGTTTAGCAATTTACTAACCTACCTCCGATTGATTGACCATAACTCTCTCAATTTAACTCTTAATTCATTGAAATTAGTTTTATTTCGAAGGAATCGAAGTGTAGTTTAAAACGAAAGAAACGGAGATGAAAAACTCCAAGTATTTTGAGAGTTATGATGGAAATAGTTAGACTCGCGCTTTGGTTTAGCAATTTACTGACCTCCCTCCGATTGATTGACCATAACTCACTCAATTTAACTCGTAATTCATTGAAATTAGTTTCATTTCGAAGGAATCGAAGTGTAGTTTAAAACGAAAGAAACGAAGATGAAAAACTCCAAGTATTTTGAGAGTTATGATGGAAATAGTTAGACTCGCGCTTTGGTTTAGCAATTTACTGACCTCCCTCTGATTGATTGACCATAAATCACTCAATTTAACTCGTAATTCATTGAAATTAGTTTCATTTCGAAGGAATCGAAGTGTAGTTTAAAACGAAAGAAACGGAGATGAAAAACTTCAAGTATTTTGAGAGTTATGATGGAAATAGTTAGACTCGCGCTTTGGTTTAGCAATTTACTGACCTACCTCCGATTGATTGACCATAACTCTCTCAATTTAAGTCGTAATTCATTTAAATTAGTTTCATTTCGAAGGAATCGAAGTGTAGTTTAAAACGAAAGAAACGGAGATGAAAAACTCCAAGTATTTTGAGAGTTATGATGGAAATAGTTAGACTCGCGCTTTGGTTTAGCAATTTACTGACCTCCCTCCGATTGATTGACCATAACTCAATCAATTTAACTCGTAATTCATTGAAATTAGTTTCATTTCGAAGGAATCGAAGTGTAGTTTAAAACGAAAGAAACGGAGATGAAAAACTCCAAGTATTTTGAGAGTTATGATGGAAATAGTTAGACTCGCGCTTTGGTTTAGCAATTTACTGACCTACATCCGATTAATTGACCATAACTCTCTCAATTTAACTCTTAAGTCATTGAAATTAGTTTCATTTCGAAGGAATCGAAGTGTAGTTTAAAACGAAAGAAACGGAGATGAAAAACTCCAAGTATTTTGAGAGTTATGATGGAAATAGTTAGACTCGCGCTTTGGTTTAGCAATTTACTGACCTACCTCCGATTGATTGACCATAACTCTCTCAATTTAACTCGTAACTCATTTAAATTAGTTTCATTTCGAAGGAATCGAAGTGTAGTTTAAAACGAAAGAAACGGAGATGAAAAACTCCAAGTATTTTTAGAGTTATGATGGAAATAGTTAGACTCGCGCTTTGGTTTAGCAATTTACTGACCTACCTCCGATTGATTGACCATAACTCTCTCAATTTAACTCTTAACTCATTGAAATTAGTTTCATTTCGAAGCAATCGAAGTGTAGTTTAAAATGAAAGAAACGGAGATGAAAAACTCCAAGTATTTTGAGAGTTATGATGGAAATAGTTAGACTCGCGCTTTGGTTTAGCAATTTACTGATCTACCTCCGATTGATTGACCATAAATCACTCAATTTAACTCGTTATTCATTGAAATTAGTTTCATTTCGAAGGAATCGAAGTGTAGTTTAAAACGAAAGAAACGGAGATGAAAAACTACAAGTATTTTGAGAGTTATTATGGAAATAGTTAGACTCGCGCTTTGGTTTAGCAATTTACTGATCTACCTCCGATTGATTGACCATAAATCACTCAATTTAACTCGTTATTCATTGAAATTAGTTTCATTTCGAAGGAATCGAAGTGTAGTTTAAAACGAAAGAAACGGAGATGAAAAACTCTAAGTATTTTGAGAGTTATGATGGAAATAGTTAGACTCGCGCTTTGGTTTAGCAATTTACTGACCTACATCCGATTAATTGACCATAACTCTCTCAATTTAACTCTTAAGTCATTGAAATTAGTTTCATTTCGAAGGAATCGAAGTGTAGTTTAAAACGAAAGAAACGGAGATGAAAAACTCCAAGTATTTTAAGAGTTATGATGGAAATAGTTAGACTCGCGCTTTGGTTTAGCAATTTACTGACCTACCTCCGATTGATTGACCATAACTCTCTCAATTTAAGTCGTAATTCATTTAAATTAGTTTCATTTCGAAGGAATCGAAGTGTAGTTTAAAACGAAAGAAACGGAGATGAAAAACTCCAAGTATTTTGAGAGTTATGATGGAAATAGTTAGACTCGCGCTTTGGTTTAGCAATTTACTGACCTCCCTCCGATTGATTGACCATAACTCAATCAATTTAACTCGTAATTCATTGAAATTAGTTTCATTTCGAAGGAATCGAAGTGTAGTTTAAAACGAAAGAAACGGAGATGAAAAACTCCAAGTATTTTGAGAGTTATGATGGAAATAGTTAGACTCGCGCTTTGGTTTAGCAATTTACTGACCTACATCCGATTAAATGACCATAACTCTCTCAATTTAACTCTTAAGTCATTGAAATTAGTTTCATTTCGAAGGAATCGAAGTGTAGTTTAAAACGAAAGAAACGGAGATGAAAAACTCCAAGTATTTTGAGAGTTATGATGGAAATAGTTAGACTCGCGCTTTGGTTTAGCAATTTACTAACCTACCTCCGATTGATTGACCATAACTCTCTCAATTTAACTCTTAATTCATTGAAATTAGTTTTATTTCGAAGGAATCGAAGTGTAGTTTAAAACGAAAGAAACGGAGATGAAAAACTCCAAGTATTTTGAGAGTTATGATGGAAATAGTTAGACTCGCGCTTTGGTTTAGCAATTTACTGACCTCCCTCCGATTGATTGACCATAACTCACTCAATTTAACTCGTAATTCATTGAAATTAGTTTCATTTCGAAGGAATCGAAGTGTAGTTTAAAACGAAAGAAACGAAGATGAAAAACTCCAAGTATTTTGAGAGTTATGATGGAAATAGTTAGACTCGCGCTTTGGTTTAGCAATTTACTGACCTCCCTCTGATTGATTGACCATAAATCACTCAATTTAACTCGTAATTCATTGAAATTAGTTTCATTTCGAAGGAATCGAAGTGTAGTTTAAAACGAAAGAAACGGAGATGAAAAACTTCAAGTATTTTGAGAGTTATGATGGAAATAGTTAGACTCGCGCTTTGGTTTAGCAATTTACTGACCTACCTCCGATTGATTGACCATAACTCTCTCAATTTAAGTCGTAATTCATTTAAATTAGTTTCATTTCGAAGGAATCGAAGTGTAGTTTAAAACGAAAGAAACGGAGATGAAAAACTCCAAGTATTTTGAGAGTTATGATGGAAATAGTTAGACTCGCGCTTTGGTTTAGCAATTTACTGACCTCCCTCCGATTGATTGACCATAACTCAATCAATTTAACTCGTAATTCATTGAAATTAGTTTCATTTCGAAGGAATCGAAGTGTAGTTTAAAACGAAAGAAACGGAGATGAAAAACTCCAAGTATTTTGAGAGTTATGATGGAAATAGTTAGACTCGCGCTTTGGTTTAGCAATTTACTGACCTACATCCGATTAATTGACCATAACAATCTCAATTTAACTCTTAAGTCATTGAAATTAGTTTCATTTCGAAGGAATCGAAGTGTAGTTTAAAACGAAAGAAACGGAGATGAAAAACTCCAAGTATTTTGAGAGTTATGATGGAAATAGTTAGACTCGCGCTTTGGTTTAGCAATTTACTGACCTACCTCCGATTGATTGACCATAACTCTCTCAATTTAACTCGTAACTCATTTAAATTAGTTTCATTTCGAAGGAATCGAAGTGTAGTTTAAAACGAAAGAAACGGAGATGAAAAACTCCAAGTATTTTTAGAGTTATGATGGAAATAGTTAGACTCGCGCTTTGGTTTAGCAATTTACTGACCTACCTCCGATTGATTGACCATAACTCTCTCAATTTAACTCTTAACACATTGAAATTAGTTTCATTTCGAAGCAATCGAAGTGTAGTTTAAAATGAAAGAAACGGAGATGAAAAACTCCAAGTATTTTGAGAGTTATGATGGAAATAGTTAGACTCGCGCTTTGGTTTAGCAATTTACTGACCTCCCTCCGATTGATTGACCATAAATCACTCAATTTAACTCGTAATTCATTGAAATTAGTTTCATTTCGAAGGAATCGAAGTGTAGTTTAAAACGAAAGAAACGGAGATGAAAAACTCCAAGTATTTTGAGAGTTAATGGAAATAGTTAGACTCGCGCTTTGGTTTAGCAATTTACTGACCTACCTCCGATTGATTGACCATAACTCTCTCAATTTAAGTCGTAATTCATTTAAATTAGTTTCATTTCGAAGGAATCGAAGTGTAGTTTAAAACGAAAGAAACGGAGATGAAAAACTCCAAGTATTTTTAGAGTTATGATGGAAATAGTTAGACTCGCGCTTTGGTTTAGCAATTTACTGACTTACCTCCGATTGATTGATCATAACTCTCTCAATTTAACTCTTAATTCATTGAAATTAGTTTCATTTCGAAGGAATCGAAGTGTAGTTTAAAACGAAAGAAACGGAGATGAAAAACTACAAGTATTTTGAGAGTTATTATGGAAATAGTTAGACTCGCGCTTTGGTTTAGCAATTTACTGATCTACCTCCGATTGATTGACCATAAATCACTCAATTTAACTCGTTATTCATTGAAATTAGTTTCATTTCGAAGGAATCGAAGTGTAGTTTAAAACGAAAGAAACGGAGATGAAAAACTCTAAGTATTTTGAGAGTTATGATGGAAATAGTTAGACTCGCGCTTTGGTTTAGCAATTTACTGACCTACATCCGATTAATTGACCATAACTCTCTCAATTTAACTCTTAAGTCATTGAAATTAGTTTCATTTCGAAGGAATCGAAGTGTAGTTTAAAACGAAAGAAACGGAGATGAAAAACTCCAAGTATTTTAAGAGTTATGATGGAAATAGTTAGACTCGCGCTTTGGTTTAGCAATTTACTGACCTACCTCCGATTGATTGACCATAACTCTCTCAATTTAAGTCGTAATTCATTTAAATTAGTTTCATTTCGAAGGAATCGAAGTGTAGTTTAAAACGAAAGAAACGGAGATGAAAAACTCCAAGTATTTTGAGAGTTATGATGGAAATAGTTAGACTCGCGCTTTGGTTTAGCAATTTACTGACCTCCCTCCGATTGATTGACCATAACTCAATCAATTTAACTCGTAATTCATTGAAATTAGTTTCATTTCGAAGGAATCGAAGTGTAGTTTAAAACGAAAGAAACGGAGATGAAAAACACCAAGTATTTTGAGAGTTATGATGGAAATAGTTAGACTCGCGCTTTAGTTTTGCAATTTACTGACCTCCCTCCGATTGATTGACCATAACTCACTCAATTTAACTCGTAATTCATTGAAATTAGTTTCATTTCGAAGGAATCGAAGTGTAGTTTAAAACGAAAGAAACGGAGATGAAAAACTCCAAGTATTTTGAGAGTTATGATGGAAATAGTTAGACTCGCGCTTTGGTTTAGCAATTTACTGACTTACCTCCGATTGATTGACCATAACTCTCTCAATTTAACTCGTAATTCATTTAAATTAGTTTCATTTCGAAGGAATCGAAGTGTAGTTTAAAACGAAAGAAACAGAGATGAAAAACTCCAAGTATTTTGAGAGTTATGATGGAAATAGTTAGACTCGCGCTTTGGTTTAGCAATTTACTAACCTACCTCCGATTGATTGACCATAACTCTGTCAATTTAACTCTTAACTCATTGAAATTAGTTTCATTTCGAAGGAATCGAAGTTTAGTTTAAAACGAAAGAAACGGAGATGAAAAACTCCAAGTATTTTGAGAGTTATGATGGAAATAGTTAGACTCGCGCTTTGGTTTAGCAATTTACTGACCTCCCTCCGATTGATTGACCATAACTCAATCAATTTAACTCGTAATTCATTGAAATTAGTTTCATTTCGAAGGAATCGAAGTGTAGTTTAAAACGAAAGAAACGGAGATGAAAAACTCCAAGTATTTTGAGAGTTATGATGGAAATAGTTAGACTCGCGCTTTAGTTTTGCAATTTACTGACCTCCCTCCGATTGATTGACCATAACTCACTCAATTTAACTCGTAATTCATTGAAATTAGTTTCATTTCGAAGGAATCGAAGTGTAGTTTAAAACGAAAGAAACGGAGATGAAAAACTCCAAGTATTTTGAGAGTTATGATGGAAATAGTTAGACTCGCGCTTTGGTTTAGCAATTTACTGACTTACCTCCGATTGATTGACCATAACTCTCTCAATTTAACTCGTAATTCATTTAAATTAGTTTCATTTCGAAGGAATCGAAGTGTAGTTTAAAACGAAAGAAACAGAGATGAAAAACTCCAAGTATTTTGAGAGTTATGATGGAAATAGTTAGACTCGCGCTTTGGTTTAGCAATTTACTAACCTACCTCCGATTGATTGACCATAACTCTGTCAATTTAACTCTTAACTCATTGAAATTAGTTTCATTTCGAAGGAATCGAAGTTTAGTTTAAAACGAAAGAAACGGAGATGAAAAACTCCAAGTATTTTGAGAGTTATGATGGAAATAGTTAGAGTCGCGCTTTGGTTTAGCAATTTACTGACCTCCCTCCGATTAATTGACCACAAATCACTCAATTTAACTCGTAATTCATTGAAATTAGTTTCATGTCGAAGGAATCGAAGTGTAGTTTAAAACGAAAGAAACGGAGATGAAAAACTCCAAGTATTTTGAGAGTTATGATGGAAATAGTTAGACTCGCGCTTTGGTTTAGCAATTTACTGACTTACCTCCGATTGATTGATCATAACTCTCTCAATTTAACTCTTAATTCATTGAAATTAGTTTCATTTCGAAGGAATCGAAGTGTAGTTTAAAACGAAAGAAACGGAGATGAAAAACTACAAGTATTTTGAGAGTTATTATGGAAATAGTTAGACTCGCGCTTTGGTTTAGCAATTTACTGAACTACCTCCGATTGATTGACCATAAATCACTCAATTTAACTCGTTATTCATTGAAATTAGTTTCATTTCGAAGGAATCGAAGTGTAGTTTAAAACGAAAGAAACGGAGATGAAAAACTCTAAGTATTTTGAGAGTTATGATGGAAATAGTTAGACTCGCGCTTTGGTTTAGCAATTTACTGACCTACATCCGATTAATTGACCATAACTCTCTCAATTTAACTCTTAAGTAATTGAAATTAGTTTCATTTCGAAGGAATCGAAGTGTAGTTTAAAACGAAAGAAACAGAGATGAAAAAATTCAAGTATTTTGAGAGTTATGATGGAAATAGTTAGACTCGCGCTTTGGTTTAGCAATTTACTGACCTACCTCCGATTGATTGACCATAACTCTCTCAATTTAAGTCGTAATTCATTTAAATTAGTTTCATTTCGAAAGAATCGAAGTGTAGTTTAAAACGAAAGAAACGGAGATGAAAAACTCCAAGTATTTTGAGAGTTATGATGGAAATAGTTAGACTCGCGCTTTAGTTTTGCAATTTACTGACCTCCCTCCGATTGATTGACCATAACTCACTCAATTTAACTCGTAATTCATTGAAATTAGTTTCATTTCGAAGGAATCGAAGTGTAGTTTAAAACGAAAGAAACGGAGATGAAAAACTCCAAGTATTTTGAGAGTTATGATGGAAATAGTTAGACTCGCGCTTTGGTTTAGCAATTTACTGACCTCCCTCCGATTGATTGACCATAACTCAATCAATTTAACTCGTAATTCATTGAAATTAGTTTCATTTCGAAGGAATCGAAGTGTAGTTTAAAACGAAAGAAACGGAGATGAAAAACTCCAAGTATTTTGAGAGTTATTATGGAAATAGTTAGACTCGCGCTTTAGTTTTGCAATTTACTGAACTACCTCCGATTGATTGACCATAAATCACTCAATTTAACTCGTAATTCATTGAAATTAGTTTCATTTCGAAGGAATCGAAGTGTAGTTTAAAACGAAAGAAACGGAGATGAAAAACTCCAAGTATTTTGAGAGTTATGATGGAAATAGTTAGACTCGCGCTTTGGTTTAGCAATTTACTGACTTACCTCCGATTGATTGACCATAACTCTCTCAATTTAACTCGTAATTCATTTAAATTAGTTTCATTTCGAAGGAATCGAAGTGTAGTTTAAAACGAAAGAAACAGAGATGAAAAACTCCAAGTATTTTGAGAGTTATGATGGAAATAGTTAGACTCGCGCTTTGGTTTAGCAATTTACTAACCTACCTCCGATTGATTGACCATAACTCTGTCAATTTAACTCTTAACTCATTGAAATTAGTTTCATTTCGAAGGAATCGAAGTTTAGTTTAAAACGAAAGAAACGGAGATGAAAAACTCCAAGTATTTTGAGAGTTATGATGGAAATAGTTAGAGTCGCGCTTTGGTTTAGCAATTTACTGACCTCCCTCCGATTAATTGACCACAAATCACTCAATTTAACTCGTAATTCATTGAAATTAGTTTCATGTCGAAGGAATCGAAGTGTAGTTTAAAACGAAAGAAACGGAGATGAAAAACTCCAAGTATTTTGAGAGTTATGATGGAAATAGTTAGACTCGCGCTTTGGTTTAGCAATTTACTGACTTACCTCCGATTGATTGATCATAACTCTCTCAATTTAACTCTTAATTCATTGAAATTAGTTTCATTTCGAAGGAATCGAAGTGTAGTTTAAAACGAAAGAAACGGAGATGAAAAACTACAAGTATTTTGAGAGTTATTATGGAAATAGTTAGACTCGCGCTTTGGTTTAGCAATTTACTGAACTACCTCCGATTGATTGACCATAAATCACTCAATTTAACTCGTTATTCATTGAAATTAGTTTCATTTCGAAGGAATCGAAGTGTAGTTTAAAACGAAAGAAACGGAGATGAAAAACTCTAAGTATTTTGAGAGTTATGATGGAAATAGTTAGACTCGCGCTTTGGTTTAGCAATTTACTGACCTACATCCGATTAATTGACCATAACTCTCTCAATTTAACTCTTAAGTAATTGAAATTAGTTTCATTTCGAAGGAATCGAAGTGTAGTTTAAAACGAAAGAAACAGAGATGAAAAAATTCAAGTATTTTGAGAGTTATGATGGAAATAGTTAGACTCGCGCTTTGGTTTAGCAATTTACTGACCTACCTCCGATTGATTGACCATAACTCACTCAATTTAACTCGTAATTCATTGAAATTAGTTTCATGTCGAAGGAATCGAAGTGTAGTTTAAAACGAAAGAAACGGAGATGAAAAACTCCAAGTATTTTGAGAGTTATGATGGAAATAGTTAGACTCGCGCTTTGGTTTAGCAATTTACTGACTTACCTCCGATTGATTGATCATAACTCTCTCAATTTAACTCTTAATTCATTGAAATTAGTTTCATTTCGAAGGAATCGAAGTGTAGTTTAAAACGAAAGAAACGGAGATGAAAAACTCCAAGTATTTTGAGAGTTATGATGGAAATAGTTAGACTCGCGCTTTGGTTTAGCAATTTACTGACCTCCCTCCGATTGATTGACCATAACTCAATCAATTTAACTCGTAATTCATTGAAATTAGTTTCATTTCGAAGGAATCGAAGTGTAGTTTAAAACGAAAGAAACGGAGATGAAAAACTCCAAGTATTTTGAGAGTTATGATGGAAATAGTTAGACTCGCGCTTTAGTTTTGCAATTTACTGACCTCCCTCCGATTGATTGACCATAACTCACTCAATTTAACTCGTAATTCATTGAAATTAGTTTCATTTCGAAGGAATCGAAGTGTAGTTTAAAACGAAAGAAACGGAGATGAAAAACTCCAAGTATTTTGAGAGTTATGATGGAAATAGTTAGACTCGCGCTTTGGTTTAGCAATTTACTGACTTACCTCCGATTGATTGACCATAACTCTCTCAATTT
The DNA here is from genome assembly GCF_043159265.1 of Tasmannia lanceolata. Taxonomy (NCBI): domain Eukaryota; kingdom Viridiplantae; phylum Streptophyta; class Magnoliopsida; order Canellales; family Winteraceae; genus Tasmannia; species Tasmannia lanceolata. The sequence continues at coordinate 7,792,680 of NW_027518721.1, forward strand.
AACTCGTAATTCATTTAAATTAGTTTCATTTCGAAGGAATCGAAGTGTAGTTTAAAACGAAAGAAACAGAGATGAAAAACTCCAAGTATTTTGAGAGTTATGATGGAAATAGTTAGACTCGCGCTTTGGTTTAGCAATTTACTAACCTACCTCCTATTGATTGACCATAACTCTGTCAATTTAACTCTTAACTCATTGAAATTAGTTTCATTTCGAAGGAATCGAAGTTTAGTTTAAAACGAAAGAAACGGAGATGAAAAACTCCAAGTATTTTGAGAGTTATGATGGAAATAGTTAGACTCGCGCTTTGGTTTAGCAATTTACTGACCTCCCTCCGATTGATTGACCATAACTCAATCAATTTAACTCGTAATTCATTGAAATTAGTTTCATTTCGAAGGAATCGAAGTGTAGTTTAAAACGAAAGAAACGGAGATGAAAAACTCCAAGTATTTTGAGAGTTATGATGGAAATAGTTAGACTCGCGCTTTAGTTTTGCAATTTACTGACCTCCCTCCGATTGATTGACCATAACTCACTCAATTTAACTCGTAATTCATTGAAATTAGTTTCATTTCGAAGGAATCGAAGTGTAGTTTAAAACGAAAGAAACGGAGATGAAAAACTCCAAGTATTTTGAGAGTTATGATGGAAATAGTTAGACTCGCGCTTTGGTTTAGCAATTTACTGACTTACCTCCGATTGATTGACCATAACTCTCTCAATTTAACTCGTAATTCATTTAAATTAGTTTCATTTCGAAGGAATCGAAGTGTAGTTTAAAACGAAAGAAACAGAGATGAAAAACTCCAAGTATTTTGAGAGTTATGATGGAAATAGTTAGACTCGCGCTTTGGTTTAGCAATTTACTAACCTACCTCCGATTGATTGACCATAACTCTGTCTATTTAACTCTTAACTCATTGAAATTAGTTTCATTTCGAAGGAATCGAAGTTTAGTTTAAAACGAAAGAAACGGAGATGAAAAACTCTAAGTATTTTGAGAGTTATGATGGAAATAGTTAGAGTCGCGCTTTGGTTTAGCAATTTACTGACCTCCCTCCGATTAATTGACCACAAATCACTCAATTTAACTCGTAATTCATTGAAATTAGTTTCATGTCGAAGGAATCGAAGTGTAGTTTAAAACGAAAGAAACGGAGATGAAAAACTCCAAGTATTTTGAGAGTTATGATGGAAATAGTTAGACTCGCGCTTTGGTTTAGCAATTTACTGACTTACCTCCGATTGATTGATCATAACTCTCTCAATTTAACTCTTAATTCATTGAAATTAGTTTCATTTCGAAGGAATCGAAGTGTAGTTTAAAACGAAAGAAACGGAGATGAAAAACTACAAGTATTTTGAGAGTTATTATGGAAATAGTTAGACTCGCGCTTTGGTTTAGCAATTTACTGAACTACCTCCGATTGATTGACCATAAATCACTCAATTTAACTCGTTATTCATTGAAATTAGTTTCATTTCGAAGGAATCGAAGTGTAGTTTAAAACGAAAGAAACGGAGATGAAAAACTCTAAGTATTTTGAGAGTTATGATGGAAATAGTTAGACTCGCGCTTTGGTTTAGCAATTTACTGACCTACATCCGATTAATTGACCATAACTCTCTCAATTTAACTCTTAAGTAATTGAAATTAGTTTCATTTCGAAGGAATCGAAGTGTAGTTTAAAACGAAAGAAACAGAGATGAAAAAATTCAAGTATTTTGAGAGTTATGATGGAAATAGTTAGACTCGCGCTTTGGTTTAGCAATTTACTGACCTACCTCCGATTGATTGACCATAACTCTCTCAATTTAAGTCGTAATTCATTTAAATTAGTTTCATTTCGAAAGAATCGAAGTGTAGTTTAAAACGAAAGAAACGGAGATGAAAAACTCCAAGTATTTTGAGAGTTATGATGGAAATAGTTAGACTCGCGCTTTGGTTTAGCAATTTACTGACCTCCCTCCGATTGATTGACCATAACTCAATCAATTTAACTCGTAATTCATTGAAATTAGTTTCATTTCGAAGGAATCGAAGTGTAGTTTAAAACGAAAGAAACGGAGATGAAAAACTCCAAGTATTTTGAGAGTTATGATGGAAATAGTTAGACTCGCGCTTTGGTTTAGCAATTTACTGACCTACATCCGATTAATTGACCATAACTCTCTCAATTTAACTCTTAAGTAATTGAAATTAGTTTCATTTCGAAGGAATCGAAGTGTAGTTTAAAACGAAAGAAACGGAGATGAAAAACTCCAAGTATTTTGAGAGTTATGATGGAAATAGTTAGACTCGCGCTTGGGTTTAGCAATTTACTGACCTACCTCCGATTAATTGACCATAACTCTCTCAATTTAACTCGTAATTCATTTAAATTAGTTTCATTTCGAAGGAATCGAAGTGTAGTTTAAAACGAAAGAAACGGAGATGAAAAACTACAAGTATTTTGAGAGTTATTATGGAAATAGTTAGACTCGCGCTTTGGTTTAGCAATTTACTGAACTACCTCCGATTGATTGACCATAAATCACTCAATTTAACTCGTTATTCATTGAAATTAGTTTCATTTCGAAGGAATCGAAGTGTAGTTTAAAACGAAAGAAACGGAGATGAAAAACTCTAAGTATTTTGAGAGTTATGATGGAAATAGTTAGACTCGCGCTTTGGTTTAGCAATTTACTGACCTACATCCGATTAATTGACCATAACTCTCTCAATTTAACTCTTAAGTAATTGAAATTAGTTTCATGTCGAAGGAATCGAAGTGTAGTTTAAAACGAAAGAAACGGAGATGAAAAACTCCAAGTATTTTGAGAGTTATGATGGAAATAGTTAGACTCGCGCTTTAGTTTTGCAATTTACTGACCTCCCTCCGATTGATTGACCATAACTCACTCAATTTAACTCGTAATTCATTGAAATTAGTTTCATTTCGAAGGAATCGAAGTGTAGTTTAAAACGAAAGAAACGGAGATGAAAAACTCCAAGTATTTTGAGAGTTATGATGGAAATAGTTAGACTCGCGCTTTGGTTTAGCAATTTACTGACCTCCCTCCGATTGATTGACCATAACTCAATCAATTTAACTCGTAATTCATTGAAATTAGTTTCATTTCGAAGGAATCGAAGTGTAGTTTAAAACGAAAGAAACGGAGATGAAAAACTCCAAGTATTTTGAGAGTTATGATGGAAATAGTTAGACTCGCGCTTTAGTTTTGCAATTTACTGACCTCCCTCCGATTGATTGACCATAACTCACTCAATTTAACTCGTAATTCATTGAAATTAGTTTCATTTCGAAGGAATCGAAGTGTAGTTTAAAACGAAAGAAACGGAGATGAAAAACTACAAGTATTTTGAGAGTTATTATGGAAATAGTTAGACTCGCGCTTTGGTTTAGCAATTTACTGAACTACCTCCGATTGATTGACCATAAATCACTCAATTTAACTCGTTATTCATTGAAATTAGTTTCATTTCGAAGGAATCGAAGTGTAGTTTAAAACGAAAGAAACGGAGATGAAAAACTCCAAGTATTTTGAGAGTTATGATGGAAATAGTTAGAGTCGCGCTTTGGTTTAGCAATTTACTGACCTACATCCGATTAATTGACCACAAATCACTCAATTTAACTCGTAATTCATTGAAATTAGTTTCATGTCGAAGGAATCGAAGTGTAGTTTAAAACGAAAGAAACGGAGATGAAAAACTCCAAGTATTTTGAGAGTTATGATGGAAATAGTTAGACTCGCGCTTTGGTTTAGCAATTTACTGACTTACCTCCGATTGATTGATCATAACTCTCTCAATTTAACTCTTAATTCATTGAAATTAGTTTCATTTCGAAGGAATCGAAGTGTAGTTTAAAACGAAAGAAACGGAGATGAAAAACTACAAGTATTTTGAGAGTTATTATGGAAATAGTTAGACTCGCGCTTTGGTTTAGCAATTTACTGAACTACCTCCGATTGATTGACCATAAATCACTCAATTTAACTCGTTATTCATTGAAATTAGTTTCATTTCGAAGGAATCGAAGTGTAGTTTAAAACGAAAGAAACGGAGATGAAAAACTCTAAGTATTTTGAGAGTTATGATGGAAATAGTTAGACTCGCGCTTTGGTTTAGCAATTTACTGACCTACATCCGATTAATTGACCATAACTCTCTCAATTTAACTCTTAAGTAATTGAAATTAGTTTCATTTCGAAGGAATCGAAGTGTAGTTTAAAACGAAAGAAACAGAGATGAAAAAATTCAAGTATTTTGAGAGTTATGATGGAAATAGTTAGACTCGCGCTTTGGTTTAGCAATTTACTGACCTACCTCCGATTGATTGACCATAACTCTCTCAATTTAAGTCGTAATTCATTTAAATTAGTTTCATTTCGAAAGAATCGAAGTGTAGTTTAAAACGAAAGAAACGGAGATGAAAAACTCCAAGTATTTTGAGAGTTATGATGGAAATAGTTAGACTCGCGCTTTGGTTTAGCAATTTACTGACCTCCCTCCGATTGATTGACCATAACTCAATCAATTTAACTCGTAATTCATTGAAATTAGTTTCATTTCGAAGGAATCGAAGTGTAGTTTAAAATGAAAGAAACGGAGATGAAAAACTCCAAGTATTTTGAGAGTTATGATGGAAATAGTTAGACTCGCGCTTTGGTTTAGCAATTTACTGACCTACATCCGATTAATTGACCATAACTCTCTCAATTTAACTCTTAAGTAATTGAAATTAGTTTCATTTCGAAGGAATCGAAGTGTAGTTTAAAACGAAAGAAACGGAGATGAAAAACTCCAAGTATTTTGAGAGTTATGATGGAAATAGTTAGACTCGCGCTTGGGTTTAGCAATTTACTGACCTACCTCCGATTAATTGACTATAACTCTCTCAATTTAACTCGTAATTCATTTAAATTAGTTTCATTTCGAAGGAATCGAAGTGTAGTTTAAAACGAAAGAAACGGAGATGAAAAACTCCAAGTATTTTTAGAGTTATGATGGAAATAGTTAGACTCGCGCTTTGGTTTAGCAATTTACTGACCTACCTCCGATTGATTGACCATAACTCTCTCAATTTAACTCTTAACTCATTGAAATTAGTTTCATTTCGAAGGAATCGAAGTGTAGTTTAAAACGAAAGAAATGGAGATGAAAAACTCCAAGTATTTTGAGAGTTATGATGGAAATAGTTAGACTCGCGCTTTGGTTTAGCAATTTACTGACCTCCCTCCGATTGATTAACCATAAATCACTCAATTTAACTCGTAATTCATTGAAATTAGTTTCATTTCGAAGGAATCGAAGTGTAGTTTAAAACGAAAGAAACGGAGATGAAAAACTCCAAGTATTTTGAGAGTTATGATGGAAATAGTTAGACTCGCGCTTTGGTTTAGCAATTTACTAACCTACCTCCGATTGATTGACCATAACTCTCTCAATTTAACTCTTAATTCATTGAAATTAGTTTTATTTCGAAGGAATCGAAGTGTAGTTTAAAACGAAAGAAACGGAGATGAAAAACTCCAAGTATTTTAAGAGTTATGATGGAAATAGTTAGACTCGCGCTTTGGTTTAGCAATTTACTGACCTCCCTCCGATTGATTGACCATAACTCACTCAATTTAACTCGTAATTCATTGAAATTAGTTTCATTTCGAAGGAATCGAAGTGTAGTTTAAAAGGAAAGAAACGAAGATGAAAAACTCCAAGTATTTTGAGAGTTATGATGGAAATAGTTAGACTCGCGCTTTGGTTTAGCAATTTACTGACCTCCCTCCGATTGATTGACCATAAATCACTCAATTTAACTCGTAATTCATTGAAATTAGTTTCATTTCGAAGGAATCGAAGTGTAGTTTAAAACGAAAGAAACGGAGATGAAAAACTTCAAGTATTTTGAGAGTTATGATGGAAATAGTTTGACTCGCGCTTTGGTTTAGCAATTTACTGACCTACCTCTGATTGATTGACCATAACTCTCTCAATTTAAGTCGTAATTCATTTAAATTAGTTTCATTTCGAAGGAATCGAAGTGTAGTTTAAAACAAAAGAAACGGAGATGAAAAACTCCAAGTATTTTGAGAGTTATGATGGAAATAGTTAGACTCGCGCTTTGGTTTAGCAATTTACTGACCTCCCTCCGATTGATTGACCATAACTCAATCAATTTAACTCGTAATTCATTGAAATTAGTTTCATTTCGAAGGAATCGAAGTGTAGTTTAAAACGAAAGAAACGGAGATGAAAAACTACAAGTATTTTGAGAGTTATGATGGAAATAGTTAGACTCGCGCTTTGGTTTAGCAATTTACTGACCTACATCCGATTAATTGACCATAACTCTCTCAATTTAACTCTTAAGTCATTGAAATTAGTTTCATTTCGAAGGAATCGAAGTGTAGTTTAAAACGAAAGAAACGGAGATGAAAAACTCCAAGTATTTTGAGAGTTATGATGGAAATAGTTAGACTCGCGCTTTGGTTTAGCAATTTACTGACCTACCTCCGATTGATTGACCATAACTCTCTCAATTTAATTCGTAACTCATTTAAATTAGTTTCATTTCGAAGGAATCGAAGTGTAGTTTAAAACGAAAGAAACGGAGATGAAAAACTCCAAGTATTTTTAGAGTTATGATGGAAATAGTTAGACTCGCGCTTTGGTTTAGCAATTCACTGACCTACCTCCGATTGATTGACCATAACTCTCTCAATTTAACTCTTAACTCATTGAATTTAGTTTCATTTCGAAGCAATCGAAGTGTAGTTTAAAATGAAAGAAACGGAGATGAAAAACTCCAGGTATTTTGAGAGTTATGATGGAAATAGTTAGACTCGCGCTTTGGTTTAGCAATTTACTGACCTCCCTCCGATTGATTGACCATAAATCACTCAATTTAACTCGTAATTCATTGAAATTAGTTTCATTTCGAAGGAATCGAAGTGTAGTTTAAAACGAAAGAAACGGAGATGAAAAACTCCAAGTATTTTGAGAGTTAATGGAAATAGTTAGACTCGCACTTTGGTTTAGCAATTTACTGACCTACCTCCGATTGATTGACCATAACTCTCTCAATTTAAGTCGTAATTCATTTAAATTAGTTTCATTTCGAAGGAATCGAAGTGTAGTTTAAAACGAAAGAAACGGAGATGAAAAACTCCAAGTATTTTGAGAGTTATGATGGAAATAGTTAGACTCGCGCTTTGGTTTAGCAATTTACTGACTTACCTCCGATTGATTGATCATAACTCTCTCAATTTAACTCTTAATTCATTGAAATTAGTTTCATTTCGAAGGAATCGAAGTGTAGTTTAAAACGAAAGAAACGGAGATGAAAAACTACAAGTATTTTGAGAGTTATTATGGAAATAGTTAGACTCGCGCTTTGGTTTAGCAATTTACTGATCTACCTCCGATTGATTGACCATAAATCACTCAATTTAACTCGTTATTCATTGAAATTAGTTTCATTTCGAAGGAATCGAAGTGTAGTTTAAAACGAAAGAAACGGAGATGAAAAACTCTAAGTATTTTGAGAGTTATGATGAAAATAGTTAGACTCGCGCTTTGGTTTAGCAATTTACTGACCTACATCCGATTAATTGACCATAACTCTCTCAATTTAACTCTTAAGTCATTGAAATTAGTTTCATTTCGAAGGAATCGAAGTGTAGTTTAAAACGAAAGAAACGGAGATGAAAAACTCCAAGTATTTTGAGAGTTATGATGGAAATAGTTAGACTCGCGCTTTGGTTTAGCAATTTACTGACCTACCTCCGATTGATTGACCATAACTCTCTCAATTTAACTCGTAACTCATTTAAATTAGTTTCATTTCGAAGGAATCGAAGTGTAGTTTAAAACGAAAGAAACGGAGATGAAAAACTCAAAGTATTTTTAGAGTTATGATGGAAATAGTTAGACTCGCGCTTTGGTTTAGCAATTTACTGACCTACCTCCGATTGATTGACCATAACTCTCTCAATTTAACTCTTAACTCATTGAAATTAGTTTCATTTCGAAGCAATCGAAGTGTAGTTTAAAATGAAAGAAACGGAGATGAAAAACTCCAGGTATTTTGAGAGTTATGATGGAAATAGTTAGACTCGCGCTTTGGTTTAGCAATTTACTGACCTCCCTCCGATTGATTGACCATAAATCACTCAATTTAACTCGTAATTCATTGAAATTAGTTTCATTTCGAAGGAATCGAAGTGTAGTTTAAAACGAAAGAAACGGAGATGAAAAACTCCAAGTATTTTGAGAGTTAATGGAAATAGTTAGACTCGCGCTTTGGTTTAGCAATTTACTGACCTACCTCCGATTGATTGACCATAACTCTCTCAATTTAAGTCGTAATTCATTTAAATTAGTTTCATTTCGAAGGAATCGAAGTGTAGTTTAAAACGAAAGAAACGGAGATGAAAAACTCCAAGTATTTTTAGAGTTATGATGGAAATAGTTAGACTCGCGCTTTGGTTTAGCAATTTACTGACTTACCTCCGATTGATTGATCATAACTCTCTCAATTTAACTCTTAATTCATTGAAATTAGTTTCATTTCGAAGGAATCGAAGTGTAGTTTAAAACGAAAGAAACGGAGATGAAAAACTACAAGTATTTTGAGAGTTATTATGGAAATAGTTAGACTCGCGCTTTGGTTTAGCAATTTACTGATCTACCTCCGATTGATTGACCATAAATCACTCAATTTAACTCGTTATTCATTGAAATTAGTTTCATTTCGAAGGAATCGAAGTGTAGTTTAAAACGAAAGAAACGGAGATGAAAAACTCTAAGTATTTTGAGAGTTATGATGGAAATAGTTAGACTCGCGCTTTGGTTTAGCAATTTACTGACCTACATCCGATTAATTGACCATAACTCTCTCAATTTAACTCTTAAGTCATTGAAATTAGTTTCATTTCGAAGGAATCGAAGTGTAGTTTAAAACGAAAGAAACGGAGATGAAAAACTCCAAGTATTTTAAGAGTTATGATGGAAATAGTTAGACTCGCGCTTTGGTTTAGCAATTTACTGACCTACCTCCGATTGATTGACCATAACTCTCTCAATTTAAGTCGTAATTCATTTAAATTAGTTTCATTTCGAAGGAATCGAAGTGTAGTTTAAAACGAAAGAAACGGAGATGAAAAACTCCAAGTATTTTGAGAGTTATGATGGAAATAGTTAGACTCGCGCTTTGGTTTAGCAATTTACTGACCTCCCTCCGATTGATTGACCATAAATCACTCAATTTAACTCGTAATTCATTGAAATTAGTTTCATTTCGAAGGAATCGAAGTGTAGTTTAAAACGAAAGAAACGGAGATGAAAAACTCCAAGTATTTTGAGAGTTAATGGAAATAGTTAGACTCGCGCTTTGGTTTAGCAATTTACTGACCTACCTCCGATTGATTGACCATAACTCTCTCAATTTAACTCTTAAGTCATTGAAATTAGTTTCATTTCGAAGGAATCGGAGTGTAGTTTAAAACGAAAGAAACGGAGATGAAAAACTCCAAGTATTTTGAGAGTTATGATGGAAATAGTTAGACTCGCGCTTTGGTTTAGCAATTTACTGACTTACCTCCGATTGATTGATCATAACTCTCTCAATTTAACTCTTAATTCATTGAAATTAGTTTCATTTCGAAGGAATCGAAGTGTAGTTTAAAACGAAAGAAACGGAGATGAAAAACTACAAGTATTTTGAGAGTTATTATGGAAATAGTTAGACTCGCGCTTTGGTTTAGCAATTTAGTGATCTACCTCCGATTGATTGACCATAAATCACTCAATTTAACTCGTTATTCATTGAAATTAGTTTCATTTCGAAGTAATCGAAGTGTAGTTTAAAACGAAAGAAACGGAGATGAAAAACTCAAAGTATTTTGAGAGTTATGATGGAAATAGTTAGACTCGCGCTTTGGTTTAGCAATTTACTGACCTACATCCGATTAATTGACCATAACTCTCTAAATTTAACTCTTAAGTCATTGAAATTAGTTTCATTTCGAAGGAATCGAAGTGTAGTTTAAAACGAAAGAAACGGAGATGAAAAACTCCAAGTATTTTGAGAGTTATGATGGAAATAGTTAGACTCGCGCTTTGGTTTAGCAATTTACTAACCTACCTCCGATTGATTGACCATAACTCTCTCAATTTAACTCTTAATTCATTGAAATTAGTTTTATTTCGAAGGAATCGAAGTGTAGTTTAAAACGAAAGAAACGGAGATGAAAAACTCCAAGTATTTTAAGAGTTATGATGGAAATAGTTAGACTCGCGCTTTGGTTTAGCAATTTACTGATCTACCTCCGATTGATTGACCATAAATCACTCAATTTAACTCGTTATTCATTGAAATTAGTTTCATTTCGAAGGAATCGAAGTGTAGTTTAAAACGAAAGAAACGGAGATGAAAAACTCCAAGTATTTTGAGAGTTATGATGGAAATAGTTAGACTCGCGCTTTGGTTTAGCAATTTACTGACCTCCCTCCGATTGATTGACCATAACTCAATCAATTTAACTCGTAATTCATTGAAATTAGTTTCATTTCGAAGGAATCGAAGTGTAGTTTAAAACGAAAGAAACGGAGATGAAAAACTCCAAGTATTTTGAGAGTTATGATGGAAATAGTTAGACTCGCGCTTTGGTTTAAAAATTTACTGACCTACATCCGATTAAATGACCATAACTCTCTCAATTTAACTCTTAAGTCATTGAAATTAGTTTCATTTCGAAGGAATCGAAGTGTAGTTTAAAACGAAAGAAACGGAGATGAAAAACTCCAAGTATTTTGAGAGTTATGATGGAAATAGTTAGACTCGCGCTTTGGTTTAGCAATTTACTAACCTACCTCCGATTGATTGACCATAACTCTCTCAATTTAACTCTTAATTCATTGAAATTAGTTTTATTTCGAAGGAATCGAAGTGTAGTTTAAAACGAAAGAAACGGAGATGAAAAACTCCAAGTATTTTGAGAGTTATGATGGAAATAGTTAGACTCGCGCTTTGGTTTAGCAATTTACTGACCTCCCTCCGATTGATTGACCATAACTCACTCAATTTAACTCGTAATTCATTGAAATTAGTTTCATTTCGAAGGAATCGAAGTGTAGTTTAAAACGAAAGAAACGAAGATGAAAAACTCCAAGTATTTTGAGAGTTATGATGGAAATAGTTAGACTCGCGCTTTGGTTTAGCAATTTACTGACCTCCCTCTGATTGATTGACCATAAATCACTCAATTTAACTCGTAATTCATTGAAATTAGTTTCATTTCGAAGGAATCGAAGTGTAGTTTAAAACGAAAGAAACGGAGATGAAAAACTTCAAGTATTTTGAGAGTTATGATGGAAATAGTTAGACTCGCGCTTTGGTTTAGCAATTTACTGACCTACCTCCGATTGATTGACCATAACTCTCTCAATTTAAGTCGTAATTCATTTAAATTAGTTTCATTTCGAAGGAATCGAAGTGTAGTTTAAAACGAAAGAAACGGAGATGAAAAACTCCAAGTATTTTGAGAGTTATGATGGAAATAGTTAGACTCGCGCTTTGGTTTAGCAATTTACTGACCTCCCTCCGATTGATTGACCATAACTCAATCAATTTAACTCGTAATTCATTGAAATTAGTTTCATTTCGAAGGAATCGAAGTGTAGTTTAAAACGAAAGAAACGGAGATGAAAAACTCCAAGTATTTTGAGAGTTATGATGGAAATAGTTAGACTCGCGCTTTGGTTTAGCAATTTACTGACCTACATCCGATTAATTGACCATAACTCTCTCAATTTAACTCTTAAGTCATTGAAATTAGTTTCATTTCGAAGGAATCGAAGTGTAGTTTAAAACGAAAGAAACGGAGATGAAAAACTCCAAGTATTTTGAGAGTTATGATGGAAATAGTTAGACTCGCGCTTTGGTTTAGCAATTTACTGACCTACCTCCGATTGATTGACCATAACTCTCTCAATTTAACTCGTAACTCATTTAAATTAGTTTCATTTCGAAGGAATCGAAGTGTAGTTTAAAACGAAAGAAACGGAGATGAAAAACTCCAAGTATTTTTAGAGTTATGATGGAAATAGTTAGACTCGCGCTTTGGTTTAGCAATTTACTGACCTACCTCCGATTGATTGACCATAACTCTCTCAATTTAACTCTTAACTCATTGAAATTAGTTTCATTTCGAAGCAATCGAAGTGTAGTTTAAAATGAAAGAAACGGAGATGAAAAACTCCAAGTATTTTGAGAGTTATGATGGAAATAGTTAGACTCGCGCTTTGGTTTAGCAATTTACTGATCTACCTCCGATTGATTGACCATAAATCACTCAATTTAACTCGTTATTCATTGAAATTAGTTTCATTTCGAAGGAATCGAAGTGTAGTTTAAAACGAAAGAAACGTAGATGAAAAACTACAAGTATTTTGAGAGTTATTATGGAAATAGTTAGACTCGCGCTTTGGTTTAGCAATTTACTGATCTACCTCCGATTGATTGACCATAAATCACTCAATTTAACTCGTTATTCATTGAAATTAGTTTCATTTCGAAGGAATCGAAGTGTAGTTTAAAACGAAAGAAACGGAGATGAAAAACTCTAAGTATTTTGAGAGTTATGATGGAAATAGTTAGACTCGCGCTTTGGTTTAGCAATTTACTGACCTACATCCGATTAATTGACCATAACTCTCTCAATTTAACTCTTAAGTCATTGAAATTAGTTTCATTTCGAAGGAATCGAAGTGTAGTTTAAAACGAAAGAAACGGAGATGAAAAACTCCAAGTATTTTAAGAGTTATGATGGAAATAGTTAGACTCGCGCTTTGGTTTAGCAATTTACTGACCTACCTCCGATTGATTGACCATAACTCTCTCAATTTAAGTCGTAATTCATTTAAATTAGTTTCATTTCGAAGGAATCGAAGTGTAGTTTAAAACGAAAGAAACGGAGATGAAAAACTACAAGTATTTTGAGAGTTATGATGGAAATAGTTAGACTCGCGCTTTGGTTTAGCAATTTACTGACCTCCCTCCGATTGATTGACCATAACTCAATCAATTTAACTCGTAATTCATTGAAATTAGTTTCATTTCGAAGGAATCGAAGTGTAGTTTAAAACGAAAGAAACGGAGATGAAAAACTCCAAGTATTTTGAGAGTTATGATGGAAATAGTTAGACTCGCGCTTTGGTTTAAAAATTTACTGACTTACATCCGATTAAATGACCATAACTCTCTCAATTTAACTCTTAAGTCATTGAAATTAGTTTCATTTCGAAGGAATCGAAGTGTAGTTTAAAACGAAAGAAACGGAGATGAAAAACTCCAAGTATTTTGAGAGTTATGATGGAAATAGTTAGACTCGCGCTTTGGTTTAGCAATTTACTAACCTACCTCCGATTGATTGACCATAACTCTCTCAATTTAACTCTTAATTCATTGAAATTAGTTTTATTTCGAAGGAATCGAAGTGTAGTTTAAAACGAAAGAAACGGAGATGAAAAACTCCAAGTATTTTGAGAGTTATGATGGAAATAGTTAGACTCGCGCTTTGGTTTAGCAATTTACTGACCTCCCTCCGATTGATTGACCATAACTCACTCAATTTAACTCGTAATTCATTGAAATTAGTTTCATTTCGAAGGAATCGAAGTGTAGTTTAAAACGAAAGAAACGAAGATGAAAAACTCCAAGTATTTTGAGAGTTATGATGGAAATAGTTAGACTCGCGCTTTGGTTTAGCAATTTACTGACCTCCCTCTGATTGATTGACCATAAATCACTCAATTTAACTCGTAATTCATTGAAATTAGTTTCATTTCGAAGGAATCGAAGTGTAGTTTAAAACGAAAGAAACGGAGATGAAAAACTTCAAGTATTTTGAGAGTTATGATGGAAATAGTTAGACTCGCGCTTTGGTTTAGCAATTTACTGACCTACCTCCGATTGATTGACCATAACTCTCTCAATTTAAGTCGTAATTCATTTAAATTAGTTTCATTTCGAAGGAATCGAAGTGTAGTTTAAAACGAAAGAAACGGAGATGAAAAACTCCAAGTATTTTGAGAGTTATGATGGAAATAGTTAGACTCGCGCTTTGGTTTAGCAATTTACTGACCTCCCTCCGATTGATTGACCATAACTCAATCAATTTAACTCGTAATTCATTGAAATTAGTTTCATTTCGAAGGAATCGAAGTGTAGTTTAAAACGAAAGAAACGGAGATGAAAAACTCCAAGTATTTTGAGAGTTATGATGGAAATAGTTAGACTCGCGCTTTGGTTTAGCAATTTACTGACCTACATCCGATTAATTGACCATAACTCTCTCAATTTAACTCTTAAGTCATTGAAATTAGTTTCATTTCGAAGGAATCGAAGTGTAGTTTAAAACGAAAGAAACGGAGATGAAAAACTCCAAGTATTTTGAGAGTTATGATGGAAATAGTTAGACTCGCGCTTTGGTTTAGCAATTTACTGACCTACCTCCGATTGATTGACCATAACTCTCTCAATTTAACTCGTAACTCATTTAAATTAGTTTCATTTCGAAGGAATCGAAGTGTAGTTTAAAACGAAAGAAACGGAGATGAAAAACTCCAAGTATTTTTATAGTTATGATGGAAATAGTTAGACTCGCGCTTTGGTTTAGCAATTTACTGACCTACCTCCGATTGATTGACCATAACTCTCTCAATTTAACTCTTAACTCATTGAAATTAGTTTTATTTCGAAGCAATCGAAGTGTAGTTTAAAATGAAAGAAACGGAGATGAAAAACTCCAAGTATTTTGAGAGTTATGATGGAAATAGTTAGACTCGCGCTTTGGTTTAGCAATTTACTGACCTCCCTCCGATTGATTGACCATAAATCACTCAATTTAACTCGTAATTCATTGAAATTAGTTTCATTTCGAAGGAATCGAAGTGTAGTTTAAAACGAAAGAAACGGAGATGAAAAACTCCAAGTATTTTGAGAGTTAATGGAAATAGTTAGACTCGCGCTTTGGTTTAGCAATTTACTGACCTACCTCCGATTGATTGACCATAACTCTCTCAATTTAAGTCGTAATTCATTTAAATTAGTTTCATTTCGAAGGAATCGAAGTGTAGTTTAAAACGAAAGAAACGGAGATGAAAAACTCCAAGTATTTTTAGAGTTATGATGGAAATAGTTAGACTCGCGCTTTGGTTTAGCAATTTACTGACTTACCTCCGATTGATTGATCATAACTCTCTCAATTTAACTCTTAATTCATTGAAATTAGTTTCATTTCGAAGGAATCGAAGTGTAGTTTAAAACGAAAGAAACGGAGATGAAAAACTACAAGTATTTTGAGAGTTATTATGGAAATAGTTAGACTCGCGCTTTGGTTTAGCAATTTACTGATCTACCTCCGATTGATTGACCATAAATCACTCAATTTAACTCGTTATTCATTGAAATTAGTTTCATTTCGAAGGAATCGAAGTGTAGTTTAAAACGAAAGAAACGGAGATGAAAAACTCTAAGTATTTTGAGAGTTATGATGGAAATAGTTAGACTCGCGCTTTGGTTTAGCAATTTACTGACCTACATCCGATTAATTGACCATAACTCTCTCAATTTAACTCTTAAGTCATTGAAATTAGTTTCATTTCGAAGGAATCGAAGTGTAGTTTAAAACGAAAGAAACGGAGATGAAAAACTCCAAGTATTTTAAGAGTTATGATGGAAATAGTTAGACTCGCGCTTTGGTTTAGCAATTTACTGACCTACCTCCGATTGATTGACCATAACTCTCTCAATTTAAGTCGTAATTCATTTAAATTAGTTTCATTTCGAAGGAATCGAAGTGTAGTTTAAAACGAAAGAAACGGAGATGAAAAACTCCAAGTATTTTGAGAGTTATGATGGAAATAGTTAGACTCGCGCTTTGGTTTAGCAATTTACTGACCTCCCTCCGATTGATTGACCATAACTCAATCAATTTAACTCGTAATTCATTGAAATTAGTTTCATTTCGAAGGAATCGAAGTGTAGTTTAAAACGAAAGAAACGGAGATGAAAAACTCCAAGTATTTTGAGAGTTATGATGGAAATAGTTAGACTCGCGCTTTAGTTTTGCAATTTACTGACCTCCCTCCGATTGATTGACCATAACTCACTCAATTTAACTCGTAATTCATTGAAATTAGTTTCATTTCGAAGGAATCGAAGTGTAGTTTAAAACGAAAGAAACGGAGATGAAAAACTCCAAGTATTTTGAGAGTTATGATGGAAATAGTTAGACTCGCGCTTTGGTTTAGCAATTTACTGACTTACCTCCGATTGATTGACCATAACTCTCTCAATTTAACTCGTAATTCATTTAAATTAGTTTCATTTCGAAGGAATCGAAGTGTAGTTTAAAACGAAAGAAACAGAGATGAAAAACTCCAAGTATTTTGAGAGTTATGATGGAAATAGTTAGACTCGCGCTTTGGTTTAGCAATTTACTAACCTACCTCCGATTGATTGACCATAACTCTGTCAATTTAACTCTTAACTCATTGAAATTAGTTTCATTTCGAAGGAATCGAAGTTTAGTTTAAAACGAAAGAAACGGAGATGAAAAACTCCAAGTATTTTGAGAGTTATGATGGAAATAGTTAGACTCGCGCTTTGGTTTAGCAATTTACTGACCTCCCTCCGATTGATTGACCATAACTCAATCAATTTAACTCGTAATTCATTGAAATTAGTTTCATTTCGAAGGAATCGAAGTGTAGTTTAAAACGAAAGAAACGGAGATGAAAAACTCCAAGTATTTTGAGAGTTATGATGGAAATATTTAGACTCGCGCTTTAGTTTTGCAATTTACTGACCTCCCTCCGATTGATTGACCATAACTCACTCAATTTAACTTGTAATTCATTGAAATTAGTTTCATTTCGAAGGAATCGAAGTGTAGTTTAAAACGAAAGAAACGGAGATGAAAAACTCCAAGTATTTTGAGAGTTATGATGGAAATAGTTAGACTCGCGCTTTGGTTTAGCAATTTACTGACTTACCTCCGATTGATTGACCATAACTCTCTCAATTTAACTCGTAATTCATTTAAATTAGTTTCATTTCGAAGGAATCGAAGTGTAGTTTAAAACGAAAGAAATAGAGATGAAAAACTCCAAGTATTTTGAGAGTTATGATGGAAATAGTTAGACTCGCGCTTTGGTTTAGCAATTTACTAACCTACCTCCGATTGATTGACCATAACTCTGTCAATTTAACTCTTAACTCATTGAAATTAGTTTCATTTCGAAGGAATCGAAGTTTAGTTTAAAACGAAAGAAACGGAGATGAAAAACTCCAAGTATTTTGAGAGTTATGATGGAAATAGTTAGAGTCGCGCTTTGGTTTAGCAATTTACTGACCTCCCTCCGATTAATTGACCACAAATCACTCAATTTAACTCGTAATTCATTGAAATTAGTTTCATTTCGAAGGAATCGAAGTGTAGTTTAAAACGAAAGAAACGGAGATGAAAAACTCCAAGTATTTTGAGAGTTATGATGGAAATAGTTAGACTCGCGCTTTGGTTTAGCAATTTACTGACTTACCTCCGATTGATTGATCATAACTCTCTCAATTTAACTCTTAATTCATTGAAATTAGTTTCATTTCGAAGGAATCGAAGTGTAGTTTAAAACGAAAGAAACGGAGATGAAAAACTACAAGTATTTTGAGAGTTATTATGGAAATAGTTAGACTCGCGCTTTGGTTTAGCAATTTACTGATCTACCTCCGATTGATTGACCATAAATCACTCAATTTAACTCGTTATTCATTGAAATTAGTTTCATTTCGAAGGAATCGAAGTGTAGTTTAAAACGAAAGAAACGGAGATGAAAAACTCTAAGTATTTTGAGAGTTATGATGGAAATAGTTAGACTCGCGCTTTGGTTTAGCAATTTACTGACCTACATCCGATTAATTGACCATAACTCTCTCAATTTAACTCTTAAGTAATTGAAATTAGTTTCATTTCGAAGGAATCGAAGTGTAGTTTAAAACGAAAGAAACAGAGATGAAAAAATTCAAGTATTTTGAGAGTTATGATGGAAATAGTTAGACTCGCGCTTTGGTTTAGCAATTTACTGACCTACCTCCGATTGATTGACCATAACTCTCTCAATTTAAGTCGTAATTCATTTAAATTAGTTTCATTTCGAAAGAATCGAAGTGTAGTTTAAAACGAAAGAAACGGAGATGAAAAACTCCAAGTATTTTGAGAGTTATGATGGAAATAGTTAGACTCGCGCTTTGGTTTAGCAATTTACTGACCTCCCTCCGATTGATTGACCATAACTCAATCAATTTAACTCGTAATTCATTGAAATTAGTTTCATTTCGAAGGAATCGAAGTGTAGTTTAAAACGAAAGAAACGGAGATGAAAAACTCCAAGTATTTTGAGAGTTATGATGGAAATAGTTAGACTCGCGCTTTGGTTTAGCAATTTACTGACCTACATCCGATTAATTGACCATAACTCTCTCAATTTAACTCTTAAGTCATTGAAATTAGTTTCATTTCGAAGGAATCGAAGTGTAGTTTAAAACGAAAGAAACGGAGATGAAAAACTCCAAGTATTTTGAGAGTTATGATGGAAATAGTTAGACTCGCGCTTGGGTTTAGCAATTTACTGACCTACCTCCGATTAATTGACCATAACTCTCTCAATTTAACTCGTAATTCATTTAAATTAGTTTCATTTCGAAGGAATCGAAGTGTAGTTTAAAACGAAAGAAACGGAGATGAAAAACTCCAAGTATTTTTAGAGTTATGATGGAAATAGTTAGACTCGCGCTTTGGTTTAGCAATTTACTGACCTACCTCCGATTGATTGACCATAACTCTCTCAATTTAACTCTTAACTCATTGAAATTAGTTTCATTTCGAAGGAATCGAAGTGTAGTTTAAAACGAAAGAAATGGAGATGAAAAACTCCAAGTATTTTGAGAGTTATGATGGAAATAGTTAGACTCGCGCTTTGGTTTAGCAATTTACTGACCTCCCTCCGATTGATTAACCATAAATCACTCAATTTAACTCGTAATTCATTGAAATTAGTTTCATTTCGAAGGAATCGAAGTGTAGTTTAAAACGAAAGAAACGGAGATGAAAAACTCCAAGTATTTTGAGAGTTATGATGGAAATAGTTAGACTCGCGCTTTGGTTTAGCAATTTACTAACCTACCTCCGATTAATTGACCATAACTCTCTAAATTTAACTCTTAATTCATTGAAATTAGTTTTATTTCGAAGGAATCGAAGTGTAGTTTAAAACGAAAGAAACGGAGATGAAAAACTCCAAGTATTTTAAGAGTTATGATGGAAATAGTTAGACTCGCGCTTTGGTTTAGCAATTTACTGACCTCCCTCCGATTGATTGACCATAACTCACTCAATTTAACTCGTAATTCATTGAAATTAGTTTCATTTCGAATGAATCGAAGTGTAGTTTAAAAGGAAAGAAACGAAGATGAAAAACTCCAAGTATTTTGAGAGTTATGATGGAAATAGTTAGACTCGCGCTTTGGTTTAGCAATTTACTGACCTCCCTCCGATTGATTGACCATAAATCACTCAATTTAACTCGTAATTCATTGAAATTAGTTTCATTTCGAAGGAATCGAAGTGTAGTTTAAAACGAAAGAAACGGAGATGAAAAACTTCAAGTATTTTGAGAGTTATGATGGAAATAGTTTGACTCGCGCTTTGGTTTAGCAATTTACTGACCTACCTCCGATTGATTGACCATAACTCTCTCAATTTAAGTCGTAATTCATTTAAATTAGTTTCATTTCGAAGGAATCGAAGTGTAGTTTAAAACGAAAGAAACGGAGATGAAAAACTCCAAGTATTTTGAGAGTTATGATGGAAATAGTTAGACTCGCGCTTTGGTTTAGCAATTTACTGACCTCCCTCCGATTGATTGACCATAACTCAATCAATTTAACTCGTAATTCATTGAAATTAGTTTCATTTCGAAGGAATCGAAGTGTAGTTTAAAACGAAAGAAACGGAGATGAAAAACTACAAGTATTTTGAGAGTTATGATGGAAATAGTTAGACTCGCGCTTTGGTTTAGCAATTTACTGACCTACATCCGATTAATTGACCATAACTCTCTCAATTTAACTCTTAAGTCATTGAAATTAGTTTCATTTCGAAGGAATCGAAGTGTAGTTTAAAACGAAAGAAACGGAGATGAAAAACTCCAAGTATTTTGAGAGTTATGATGGAAATAGTTAGACTCGCGCTTTGGTTTAGCAATTTACTGACCTACCTCCGATTGATTGACCATAACTCTCTCAATTTAACTCGTAACTCATTTAAATTAGTTTCATTTCGAAGGAATCGAAGTGGAGTTTAAAACGAAAGAAACGGAGATGAAAAACTCCAAGTATTTTTAGAGTTATGATGGAAATAGTTAGACTCGCGCTTTGGTTTAGCAATTCACTGACCTACCTCCGATTGATTGACCATAACTCTCTCAATTTAACTCTTAACTCATTGAATTTAGTTTCATTTCGAAGCAATCGAAGTGTAGTTTAAAATGAAAGAAACGGAGATGAAAAACTCCAGGTATTTTGAGAGTTATGATGGAAATAGTTAGACTCGCGCTTTGGTTTAGCAATTTACTGACCTCCCTCCGATTGATTGACCATAAATCACTCAATTTAACTCGTAATTCATTGAAATTAGTTTCATTTCGAAGGAATCGAAGTGTAGTTTAAAACGAAAGAAACGGAGATGAAAAACTCCAAGTATTTTGAGAGTTAATGGAAATAGTTAGACTCGCGCTTTGGTTTAGCAATTTACTGACCTACCTCCGATTGATTGACCATAACTCTCTCAATTTAAGTCGTAATTCATTTAAATTAGTTTCATTTCGAAGGAATCGAAGTGTAGTTTAAAACGAAAGAAACAGAGATGAAAAAATTCAAGTATTTTGAGAGTTATGATGGAAATAGTTAGACTCGCGCTTTGGTTTAGCAATTTACTGACCTACCTCCGATTGATTGACCATAACTCTCTCAATTTAAGTCGTAATTCATTTAAATTAGTTTCATTTCGAAGGAATCGAAGTGTAGTTTAAAACGAAAGAAACGGAGATGAAAAACTCCAAGTATTTTGAGAGTTATGATGGAAATAGTTAGACTCGCGCTTTGGTTTAGCAATTTACTGACCTCCCTCCGATTGATTGACCATAACTCAATCAATTTAACTCGTAATTCATTGAAATTAGTTTCATTTCGAAGGAATCGAAGTGTAGTTTAAAACGAAAGAAACGGAGATGAAAAACTCCAAGTATTTTGAGAGTTATGATGGAAATAGTTAGACTCGCGCTTTGGTTTAGCAATTTACTGACCTACATCCGATTAATTGACCATAACTCTCTCAATTTAACTCTTAAGTCATTGAAATTAGTTTCATTTCGAAGGAATCGAAGTGTAGTTTAAAACGAAAGAAACGGAGATGAAAAACTCCAAGTATTTTGAGAGTTATGATGGAAATAGTTAGACTCGCGCTTTGGTTTAGCAATTTACTGACCTACCTCCGATTGATTGACCATAACTCTCTCAATTTAACTCGTAACTCATTTAAATTAGTTTCATTTCGAAGGAATCGAAGTGTAGTTTAAAACGAAAGAAACGGAGATGAAAAACTCCAAGTATTTTTATAGTTATGATGGAAATAGTTAGACTCGCGCTTTGGTTTAGCAATTTACTGACCTACCTCCGATTGATTGACCATAACTCTCTCAATTTAACTCTTAACTCATTGAAATTAGTTTTATTTCGAAGCAATCGAAGTGTAGTTTAAAATGAAAGAAACGGAGATGAAAAACTCCAAGTATTTTGAGAGTTATGATGGAAATAGTTAGACTCGCGCTTTGGTTTAGCAATTTACTGACCTCCCTCCGATTGATTGACCATAAATCACTCAATTTAACTCGTAATTCATTGAAATTAGTTTCATTTCGAAGGAATCGAAGTGTAGTTTAAAACGAAAGAAACGGAGATGAAAAACTCCAAGTATTTTGAGAGTTAATGGAAATAGTTAGACTCGCGCTTTGGTTTAGCAATTTACTGACCTACCTCCGATTGATTGACCATAACTCTCTCAATTTAAGTCGTAATTCATTTAAATTAGTTTCATTTCGAAGGAATCGAAGTGTAGTTTAAAACGAAAGAAACGGAGATGAAAAACTCCAAGTATTTTTAGAGTTATGATGGAAATAGTTAGACTCGCGCTTTGGTTTAGCAATTTACTGACTTACCTCCGATTGATTGATCATAACTCTCTCAATTTAACTCTTAATTCATTGAAATTAGTTTCATTTCGAAGGAATCGAAGTGTAGTTTAAAACGAAAGAAACGGAGATGAAAAACTACAAGTATTTTGAGAGTTATTATGGAAATAGTTAGACTCGCGCTTTGGTTTAGCAATTTACTGATCTACCTCCGATTGATTGACCATAAATCACTCAATTTAACTCGTTATTCATTGAAATTAGTTTCATTTCGAAGGAATCGAAGTGTAGTTTAAAACGAAAGAAACGGAGATGAAAAACTCTAAGTATTTTGAGAGTTATGATGGAAATAGTTAGACTCGCGCTTTGGTTTAGCAATTTACTGACCTACATCCGATTAATTGACCATAACTCTCTCAATTTAACTCTTAAGTCATTGAAATTAGTTTCATTTCGAAGGAATCGAAGTGTAGTTTAAAACGAAAGAAACGGAGATGAAAAACTCCAAGTATTTTGAGAGTTATGATGGAAATAGTTAGACTCGCGCTTTGGTTTAGCAATTTACTGACCTACCTCCGATTGATTGACCATAACTCTCTCAATTTAACTCGTAACTCATTTAAATTAGTTTCATTTCGAAGGAATCGAAGTGTAGTTTAAAACGAAAGAAACGGAGATGAAAAACTCCAAGTATTTTTATAGTTATGATGGAAATAGTTAGACTCGCGCTTTGGTTTAGCAATTTACTGACCTACCTCCGATTGATTGACCATAACTCTCTCAATTTAACTCTTAACTCATTGAAATTAGTTTTATTTCGAAGCAATCGAAGTGTAGTTTAAAATGAAAGAAACGGAGATGAAAAACTCCAAGTATTTTGAGAGTTATGATGGAAATAGTTAGACTCGCGCTTTGGTTTAGCAATTTACTGACCTCCCTCCGATTGATTGACCATAAATCACTCAATTTAACTCGTAATTCATTGAAATTAGTTTCATTTCGAAGGAATCGAAGTGTAGTTTAAAACGAAAGAAACGGAGATGAAAAACTCCAAGTATTTTGAGAGTTAATGGAAATAGTTAGACTCGCGCTTTGGTTTAGCAATTTACTGACCTACCTCCGATTGATTGACCATAACTCTCTCAATTTAAGTCGTAATTCATTTAAATTAGTTTCATTTCGAAGGAATCGAAGTGTAGTTTAAAACGAAAGAAACGGAGATGAAAAACTCCAAGTATTTTTAGAGTTATGATGGAAATAGTTAGACTCGCGCTTTGGTTTAGCAATTTACTGACTTACCTCCGATTGATTGATCATAACTCTCTCAATTTAACTCTTAATTCATTGAAATTAGTTTCATTTCGAAGGAATCGAAGTGTAGTTTAAAACGAAAGAAACGGAGATGAAAAACTACAAGTATTTTGAGAGTTATTATGGAAATAGTTAGACTCGCGCTTTGGTTTAGCAATTTACTGATCTACCTCCGATTGATTGACCATAAATCACTCAATTTAACTCGTTATTCATTGAAATTAGTTTCATTTCGAAGGAATCGAAGTGTAGTTTAAAACGAAAGAAACGGAGATGAAAAACTCTAAGTATTTTGAGAGTTATGATGGAAATAGTTAGACTCGCGCTTTGGTTTAGCAATTTACTGACCTACATCCGATTAATTGACCATAACTCTCTCAATTTAACTCTTAAGTCATTGAAATTAGTTTCATTTCGAAGGAATCGAAGTGTAGTTTAAAACGAAAGAAACGGAGATGAAAAACTCCAAGTATTTTAAGAGTTATGATGGAAATAGTTAGACTCGCGCTTTGGTTTAGCAATTTACTGACCTACCTCCGATTGATTGACCATAACTCTCTCAATTTAAGTCGTAATTCATTTAAATTAGTTTCATTTCGAAGGAATCGAAGTGTAGTTTAAAACGAAAGAAACGGAGATGAAAAACTCCAAGTATTTTGAGAGTTATGATGGAAATAGTTAGACTCGCGCTTTGGTTTAGCAATTTACTGACCTCCCTCCGATTGATTGACCATAACTCAATCAATTTAACTCGTAATTCATTGAAATTAGTTTCATTTCGAAGGAATCGAAGTGTAGTTTAAAACGAAAGAAACGGAGATGAAAAACTCCAAGTATTTTGAGAGTTATGATGGAAATAGTTAGACTCGCGCTTTAGTTTTGCAATTTACTGACCTCCCTCCGATTGATTGACCATAACTCACTCAATTTAACTCGTAATTCATTGAAATTAGTTTCATTTCGAAGGAATCGAAGTGTAGTTTAAAACGAAAGAAACGGAGATGAAAAACTCCAAGTATTTTGAGAGTTATGATGGAAATAGTTAGACTCGCGCTTTGGTTTAGCAATTTACTGACTTACCTCCGATTGATTGACCATAACTCTCTCAATTTAACTCGTAATTCATTTAAATTAGTTTCATTTCGAAGGAATCGAAGTGTAGTTTAAAACGAAAGAAACAGAGATGAAAAACTCCAAGTATTTTGAGAGTTATGATGGAAATAGTTAGACTCGCGCTTTGGTTTAGCAATTTACTAACCTACCTCCGATTGATTGACCATAACTCTGTCAATTTAACTCTTAACTCATTGAAATTAGTTTCATTTCGAAGGAATCGAAGTTTAGTTTAAAACGAAAGAAACGGAGATGAAAAACTCCAAGTATTTTGAGAGTTATGATGGAAATAGTTAGACTCGCGCTTTGGTTTAGCAATTTACTGACCTCCCTCCGATTGATTGACCATAACTCAATCAATTTAACTCGTAATTCATTGAAATTAGTTTCATTTCGAAGGAATCGAAGTGTAGTTTAAAACGAAAGAAACGGAGATGAAAAACTCCAAGTATTTTGAGAGTTATGATGGAAATATTTAGACTCGCGCTTTAGTTTTGCAATTTACTGACCTCCCTCCGATTGATTGACCATAACTCACTCAATTTAACTTGTAATTCATTGAAATTAGTTTCATTTCGAAGGAATCGAAGTGTAGTTTAAAACGAAAGAAACGGAGATGAAAAACTCCAAGTATTTTGAGAGTTATGATGGAAATAGTTAGACTCGCGCTTTGGTTTAGCAATTTACTGACTTACCTCCGATTGATTGACCATAACTCTCTCAATTTAACTCGTAATTCATTTAAATTAGTTTCATTTCGAAGGAATCGAAGTGTAGTTTAAAACGAAAGAAACAGAGATGAAAAACTCCAAGTATTTTGAGAGTTATGATGGAAATAGTTAGACTCGCGCTTTGGTTTAGCAATTTACTAACCTACCTCCGATTGATTGACCATAACTCTGTCAATTTAACTCTTAACTCATTGAAATTAGTTTCATTTCGAAGGAATCGAAGTTTAGTTTAAAACGAAAGAAACGGAGATGAAAAACTCCAAGTATTTTGAGAGTTATGATGGAAATAGTTAGAGTCGCGCTTTGGTTTAGCAATTTACTGACCTCCCTCCGATTAATTGACCACAAATCACTCAATTTAACTCGTAATTCATTGAAATTAGTTTCATTTCGAAGGAATCGAAGTGTAGTTTAAAACGAAAGAAACGGAGATGAAAAACTCCAAGTATTTTGAGAGTTATGATGGAAATAGTTAGACTCGCGCTTTGGTTTAGCAATTTACTGACTTACCTCCGATTGATTGATCATAACTCTCTCAATTTAACTCTTAATTCATTGAAATTAGTTTCATTTCGAAGGAATCGAAGTGTAGTTTAAAACGAAAGAAACGGAGATGAAAAACTACAAGTATTTTGAGAGTTATTATGGAAATAGTTAGACTCGCGCTTTGGTTTAGCAATTTACTGATCTACCTCCGATTGATTGACCATAAATCACTCAATTTAACTCGTTATTCATTGAAATTAGTTTCATTTCGAAGGAATCGAAGTGTAGTTTAAAACGAAAGAAACGGAGATGAAAAACTCTAAGTATTTTGAGAGTTATGATGGAAATAGTTAGACTCGCGCTTTGGTTTAGCAATTTACTGACCTACATCCGATTAATTGACCATAACTCTCTCAATTTAACTCTTAAGTAATTGAAATTAGTTTCATTTCGAAGGAATCGAAGTGTAGTTTAAAACGAAAGAAACAGAGATGAAAAAATTCAAGTATTTTGAGAGTTATGATGGAAATAGTTAGACTCGCGCTTTGGTTTAGCAATTTACTGACCTACCTCCGATTGATTGACCATAACTCTCTCAATTTAAGTCGTAATTCATTTAAATTAGTTTCATTTCGAAAGAATCGAAGTGTAGTTTAAAACGAAAGAAACGGAGATGAAAAACTCCAAGTATTTTGAGAGTTATGATGGAAATAGTTAGACTCGCGCTTTGGTTTAGCAATTTACTGACCTCCCTCCGATTGATTGACCATAACTCAATCAATTTAACTCGTAATTCATTGAAATTAGTTTCATTTCGAAGGAATCGAAGTGTAGTTTAAAACGAAAGAAACGGAGATGAAAAACTCCAAGTATTTTGAGAGTTATGATGGAAATAGTTAGACTCGCGCTTTGGTTTAGCAATTTACTGACCTACATCCGATTAATTGACCATAACTCTCTCAATTTAACTCTTAAGTCATTGAAATTAGTTTCATTTCGAAGGAATCGAAGTGTAGTTTAAAACGAAAGAAACGGAGATGAAAAACTCCAAGTATTTTGAGAGTTATGATGGAAATAGTTAGACTCGCGCTTGGGTTTAGCAATTTACTGACCTACCTCCGATTAATTGACCATAACTCTCTCAATTTAACTCGTAATTCATTTAAATTAGTTTCATTTCGAAGGAATCGAAGTGTAGTTTAAAACGAAAGAAACGGAGATGAAAAACTCCAAGTATTTTTAGAGTTATGATGGAAATAGTTAGACTCGCGCTTTGGTTTAGCAATTTACTGACCTACCTCCGATTGATTGACCATAACTCTCTCAATTTAACTCTTAACTCATTGAAATTAGTTTCATTTCGAAGGAATCGAAGTGTAGTTTAAAACGAAAGAAATGGAGATGAAAAACTCCAAGTATTTTGAGAGTTATGATGGAAATAGTTAGACTCGCGCTTTGGTTTAGCAATTTACTGACCTCCCTCCGATTGATTAACCATAAATCACTCAATTTAACTCGTAATTCATTGAAATTAGTTTCATTTCGAAGGAATCGAAGTGTAGTTTAAAACGAAAGAAACGGAGATGAAAAACTCCAAGTATTTTGAGAGTTATGATGGAAATAGTTAGACTCGCGCTTTGGTTTAGCAATTTACTAACCTACCTCCGATTAATTGACCATAACTCTCTAAATTTAACTCTTAATTCATTGAAATTAGTTTTATTTCGAAGGAATCGAAGTGTAGTTTAAAACGAAAGAAACGGAGATGAAAAACTCCAAGTATTTTAAGAGTTATGATGGAAATAGTTAGACTCGCGCTTTGGTTTAGCAATTTACTGACCTCCCTCCGATTGATTGACCATAACTCACTCAATTTAACTCGTAATTCATTGAAATTAGTTTCATTTCGAATGAATCGAAGTGTAGTTTAAAAGGAAAGAAACGAAGATGAAAAACTCCAAGTATTTTGAGAGTTATGATGGAAATAGTTAGACTCGCGCTTTGGTTTAGCAATTTACTGACCTCCCTCCGATTGATTGACCATAAATCACTCAATTTAACTCGTAATTCATTGAAATTAGTTTCATTTCGAAGGAATCGAAGTGTAGTTTAAAACGAAAGAAACGGAGATGAAAAACTTCAAGTATTTTGAGAGTTATGATGGAAATAGTTTGACTCGCGCTTTGGTTTAGCAATTTACTGACCTACCTCCGATTGATTGACCATAACTCTCTCAATTTAAGTCGTAATTCATTTAAATTAGTTTCATTTCGAAGGAATCGAAGTGTAGTTTAAAACGAAAGAAACGGAGATGAAAAACTCCAAGTATTTTGAGAGTTATGATGGAAATAGTTAGACTCGCGCTTTGGTTTAGCAATTTACTGACCTCCCTCCGATTGATTGACCATAACTCAATCAATTTAACTCGTAATTCATTGAAATTAGTTTCATTTCGAAGGAATCGAAGTGTAGTTTAAAACGAAAGAAACGGAGATGAAAAACTACAAGTATTTTGAGAGTTATGATGGAAATAGTTAGACTCGCGCTTTGGTTTAGCAATTTACTGACCTACATCCGATTAATTGACCATAACTCTCTCAATTTAACTCTTAAGTCATTGAAATTAGTTTCATTTCGAAGGAATCGAAGTGTAGTTTAAAACGAAAGAAACGGAGATGAAAAACTCCAAGTATTTTGAGAGTTATGATGGAAATAGTTAGACTCGCGCTTTGGTTTAGCAATTTACTGACCTACCTCCGATTGATTGACCATAACTCTCTCAATTTAACTCGTAACTCATTTAAATTAGTTTCATTTCGAAGGAATCGAAGTGGAGTTTAAAACGAAAGAAACGGAGATGAAAAACTCCAAGTATTTTTAGAGTTATGATGGAAATAGTTAGACTCGCGCTTTGGTTTAGCAATTCACTGACCTACCTCCGATTGATTGACCATAACTCTCTCAATTTAACTCTTAACTCATTGAATTTAGTTTCATTTCGAAGCAATCGAAGTGTAGTTTAAAATGAAAGAAACGGAGATGAAAAACTCCAGGTATTTTGAGAGTTATGATGGAAATAGTTAGACTCGCGCTTTGGTTTAGCAATTTACTGACCTCCCTCCGATTGATTGACCATAAATCACTCAATTTAACTCGTAATTCATTGAAATTAGTTTCATTTCGAAGGAATCGAAGTGTAGTTTAAAACGAAAGAAACGGAGATGAAAAACTCCAAGTATTTTGAGAGTTAATGGAAATAGTTAGACTCGCGCTTTGGTTTAGCAATTTACTGACCTACCTCCGATTGATTGACCATAACTCTCTCAATTTAAGTCGTAATTCATTTAAATTAGTTTCATTTCGAAGGAATCGAAGTGTAGTTTAAAACGAAAGAAACGGAGATGAAAAACTCCAAGTATTTTGAGAGTTATGATGGAAATAGTTAGACTCGCGCTTTGGTTTAGCAATTTACTGACTTACCTCCGATTGATTGATCATAACTCTCTCAATTTAACTCTTAATTCATTGAAATTAGTTTCATTTCGAAGGAATCGAAGTGTAGTTTAAAACGAAAGAAACGGAGATGAAAAACTACAAGTATTTTGAGAGTTATTATGGAAATAGTTAGACTCGCGCTTTGGTTTAGCAATTTACTGATCTACCTCCGATTGATTGACCATAAATCACTCAATTTAACTCGTTATTCATTGAAATTAGTTTCATTTCGAAGGAATCGAAGTGTAGTTTAAAACGAAAGAAACGGAGATGAAAAACTCTAAGTATTTTGAGAGTTATGATGGAAATAGTTAGACTCGCGCTTTGGTTTAGCAATTTACTGACCTACATCCGATTAATTGACCATAACTCTCTCAATTTAACTCTTAAGTCATTGAAATTAGTTTCATTTCGAAGGAATCGAAGTGTAGTTTAAAACGAAAGAAACGGAGATGAAAAACTCCAAGTATTTTGAGAGTTATGATGGAAATAGTTAGACTCGCGCTTTGGTTTAGCAATTTACTGACCTACCTCCGATTGATTGACCATAACTCTCTCAATTTAACTCGTAACTCATTTAAATTAGTTTCATTTCGAAGGAATCGAAGTGTAGTTTAAAACGAAAGAAACGGAGATGAAAAACTGAAAGTATTTTTAGAGTTATGATGGAAATAGTTAGACTCGCGCTTTGGTTTAGCAATTTACTGACCTACCTCCGATTGATTGACCATAACTCTCTCAATTTAACTCTTAACTCATTGAAATTAGTTTCATTTCGAAGCAATCGAAGTGTAGTTTAAAATGAAAGAAACGGAGATGAAAAACTCCAGGTATTTTGAGAGTTATGATGGAAATAGTTAGACTCGCGCTTTGGTTTAGCAATTTACTGACCTCCCTCCGATTGATTGACCATAAATCACTCAATTTAACTCGTAATTCATTGAAATTAGTTTCATTTCGAAGGAATCGAAGTGTAGTTTAAAACGAAAGAAACGGAGATGAAAAACTCCAAGTATTTTGAGAGTTAATGGAAATAGTTA
This sequence comes from Tasmannia lanceolata, assembly GCF_043159265.1. Classification (NCBI taxonomy): domain Eukaryota; kingdom Viridiplantae; phylum Streptophyta; class Magnoliopsida; order Canellales; family Winteraceae; genus Tasmannia; species Tasmannia lanceolata. The sequence continues at coordinate 7,823,171 of NW_027518721.1, forward strand.
GACTCGCGCTTTGGTTTAGCAATTTACTGACCTACCTCCGATTGATTGACCATAACTCTCTCAATTTAAGTCGTAATTCATTTAAATTAGTTTCATTTCGAAGGAATCGAAGTGTAGTTTAAAACGAAAGAAACGGAGATGAAAAACTCCAAGTATTTTTAGAGTTATGATGGAAATAGTTAGACTCGCGCTTTGGTTTAGCAATTTACTGACTTACCTCCGATTGATTGACCATAACTCTCTCAATTTAACTCGTAATTCATTTAAATTAGTTTCATTTCGAAGGAATCGAAGTGTAGTTTAAAACGAAAGAAACAGAGATGAAAAACTCCAAGTATTTTGAGAGTTATGATGGAAATAGTTAGACTCGCGCTTTGGTTTAGCAATTTACTAACCTACCTCCGATTGATTGACCATAACTCTGTCAATTTAACTCTTAACTCATTGAAATTAGTTTCATTTCGAAGGAATCGAAGTTTAGTTTAAAACGAAAGAAACGGAGATGAAAAACTCCAAGTATTTTGAGAGTTATGATGGAAATAGTTAGAGTCGCGCTTTGGTTTAGCAATTTACTGACCTCCCTCCGATTAATTGACCACAAATCACTCAATTTAACTCGTAATTCATTGAAATTAGTTTCATTTCGAAGGAATCGAAGTGTAGTTTAAAACGAAAGAAACGGAGATGAAAAACTCCAAGTATTTTGAGAGTTATGATGGAAATAGTTAGACTCGCGCTTTGGTTTAGCAATTTACTGACTTACCTCCGATTGATTGATCATAACTCTCTCAATTTAACTCTTAATTCATTGAAATTAGTTTCATTTCGAAGGAATCGAAGTGTAGTTTAAAACGAAAGAAACGGAGATGAAAAACTACAAGTATTTTGAGAGTTATTATGGAAATAGTTAGACTCGCGCTTTGGTTTAGCAATTTACTGATCTACCTCCGATTGATTGACCATAAATCACTCAATTTAACTCGTTATTCATTGAAATTAGTTTCATTTCGAAGGAATCGAAGTGTAGTTTAAAACGAAAGAAACGGAGATGAAAAACTCTAAGTATTTTGAGAGTTATGATGGAAATAGTTAGACTCGCGCTTTGGTTTAGCAATTTACTGACCTACATCCGATTAATTGACCATAACTCTCTCAATTTAACTCTTAAGTAATTGAAATTAGTTTCATTTCGAAGGAATCGAAGTGTAGTTTAAAACGAAAGAAACAGAGATGAAAAAATTCAAGTATTTTGAGAGTTATGATGGAAATAGTTAGACTCGCGCTTTGGTTTAGCAATTTACTGACCTACCTCCGATTGATTGACCATAACTCTCTCAATTTAAGTCGTAATTCATTTAAATTAGTTTCATTTCGAAAGAATCGAAGTGTAGTTTAAAACGAAAGAAACGGAGATGAAAAACTCCAAGTATTTTGAGAGTTATGATGGAAATAGTTAGACTCGCGCTTTGGTTTAGCAATTTACTGACCTCCCTCCGATTGATTGACCATAACTCAATCAATTTAACTCGTAATTCATTGAAATTAGTTTCATTTCGAAGGAATCGAAGTGTAGTTTAAAACGAAAGAAACGGAGATGAAAAACTCCAAGTATTTTGAGAGTTATGATGGAAATAGTTAGACTCGCGCTTTGGTTTAGCAATTTACTGACCTACATCCGATTAATTGACCATAACTCTCTCAATTTAACTCTTAAGTCATTGAAATTAGTTTCATTTCGAAGGAATCGAAGTGTAGTTTAAAACGAAAGAAACGGAGATGAAAAACTCCAAGTATTTTGAGAGTTATGATGGAAATAGTTAGACTCGCGCTTGGGTTTAGCAATTTACTGACCTACCTCCGATTAATTGACCATAACTCTCTCAATTTAACTCGTAATTCATTTAAATTAGTTTCATTTCGAAGGAATCGAAGTGTAGTTTAAAACGAAAGAAACGGAGATGAAAAACTCCAAGTATTTTTAGAGTTATGATGGAAATAGTTAGACTCGCGCTTTGGTTTAGCAATTTACTGACCTACCTCCGATTGATTGACCATAACTCTCTCAATTTAACTCTTAACTCATTGAAATTAGTTTCATTTCGAAGGAATCGAAGTGTAGTTTAAAACGAAAGAAATGGAGATGAAAAACTCCAAGTATTTTGAGAGTTATGATGGAAATAGTTAGACTCGCGCTTTGGTTTAGCAATTTACTGACCTCCCTCCGATTGATTAACCATAAATCACTCAATTTAACTCGTAATTCATTGAAATTAGTTTCATTTCGAAGGAATCGAAGTGTAGTTTAAAACGAAAGAAACGGAGATGAAAAACTCCAAGTATTTTGAGAGTTATGATGGAAATAGTTAGACTCGCGCTTTGGTTTAGCAATTTACTAACCTACCTCCGATTAATTGACCATAACTCTCTAAATTTAACTCTTAATTCATTGAAATTAGTTTTATTTCGAAGGAATCGAAGTGTAGTTTAAAACGAAAGAAACGGAGATGAAAAACTCCAAGTATTTTAAGAGTTATGATGGAAATAGTTAGACTCGCGCTTTGGTTTAGCAATTTACTGACCTCCCTCCGATTGATTGACCATAACTCACTCAATTTAACTCGTAATTCATTGAAATTAGTTTCATTTCGAATGAATCGAAGTGTAGTTTAAAAGGAAAGAAACGAAGATGAAAAACTCCAAGTATTTTGAGAGTTATGATGGAAATAGTTAGACTCGCGCTTTGGTTTAGCAATTTACTGACCTCCCTCCGATTGATTGACCATAAATCACTCAATTTAACTCGTAATTCATTGAAATTAGTTTCATTTCGAAGGAATCGAAGTGTAGTTTAAAACGAAAGAAACGGAGATGAAAAACTTCAAGTATTTTGAGAGTTATGATGGAAATAGTTTGACTCGCGCTTTGGTTTAGCAATTTACTGACCTACCTCCGATTGATTGACCATAACTCTCTCAATTTAAGTCGTAATTCATTTAAATTAGTTTCATTTCGAAGGAATCGAAGTGTAGTTTAAAACGAAAGAAACGGAGATGAAAAACTCCAAGTATTTTGAGAGTTATGATGGAAATAGTTAGACTCGCGCTTTGGTTTAGCAATTTACTGACCTCCCTCCGATTGATTGACCATAACTCAATCAATTTAACTCGTAATTCATTGAAATTAGTTTCATTTCGAAGGAATCGAAGTGTAGTTTAAAACGAAAGAAACGGAGATGAAAAACTACAAGTATTTTGAGAGTTATGATGGAAATAGTTAGACTCGCGCTTTGGTCTAGCAATTTACTGACCTACATCCGATTAATTGACCATAACTCTCTCAATTTAACTCTTAAGTCATTGAAATTAGTTTCATTTCGAAGGAATCGAAGTGTAGTTTAAAACGAAAGAAACGGAGATGAAAAACTCCAAGTATTTTGAGAGTTATGATGGAAATAGTTAGACTCGCGCTTTGGTTTAGCAATTTACTGACCTACCTCCGATTGATTGACCATAACTCTCTCAATTTAACTCGTAACTCATTTAAATTAGTTTCATTTCGAAGGAATCGAAGTGGAGTTTAAAACGAAAGAAACGGAGATGAAAAACTCCAAGTATTTTTAGAGTTATGATGGAAATAGTTAGACTCGCGCTTTGGTTTAGCAATTCACTGACCTACCTCCGATTGATTGACCATAACTCTCTCAATTTAACTCTTAACTCATTGAATTTAGTTTCATTTCGAAGCAATCGAAGTGTAGTTTAAAATGAAAGAAACGGAGATGAAAAACTCCAGGTATTTTGAGAGTTATGATGGAAATAGTTAGACTCGCGCTTTGGTTTAGCAATTTACTGACCTCCCTCCGATTGATTGACCATAAATCACTCAATTTAACTCGTAATTCATTGAAATTAGTTTCATTTCGAAGGAATCGAAGTGTAGTTTAAAACGAAAGAAACGGAGATGAAAAACTCCAAGTATTTTGAGAGTTAATGGAAATAGTTAGACTCGCGCTTTGGTTTAGCAATTTACTGACCTACCTCCGATTGATTGACCATAACTCTCTCAATTTAAGTCGTAATTCATTTAAATTAGTTTCATTTCGAAGGAATCGAAGTGTAGTTTAAAACGAAAGAAACGGAGATGAAAAACTCCAAGTATTTTGAGAGTTATGATGGAAATAGTTAGACTCGCGCTTTGGTTTAGCAATTTACTGACTTACCTCCGATTGATTGATCATAACTCTCTCAATTTAACTCTTAATTCATTGAAATTAGTTTCATTTCGAAGGAATCGAAGTGTAGTTTAAAACGAAAGAAACGGAGATGAAAAACTACAAGTATTTTGAGAGTTATTATGGAAATAGTTAGACTCGCGCTTTGGTTTAGCAATTTACTGATCTACCTCCGATTGATTGACCATAAATCACTCAATTTAACTCGTTATTCATTGAAATTAGTTTCATTTCGAAGGAATCGAAGTGTAGTTTAAAACGAAAGAAACGGAGATGAAAAACTCTAAGTATTTTGAGAGTTATGATGAAAATAGTTAGACTCGCGCTTTGGTTTAGCAATTTACTGACCTACATCCGATTAATTGACCATAACTCTCTCAATTTAACTCTTAAGTCATTGAAATTAGTTTCATTTCGAAGGAATCGAAGTGTAGTTTAAAACGAAAGAAACGGAGATGAAAAACTCCAAGTATTTTGAGAGTTATGATGGAAATAGTTAGACTCGCGCTTTGGTTTAGCAATTTACTGACCTACCTCCGATTGATTGACCATAACTCTCTCAATTTAACTCGTAACTCATTTAAATTAGTTTCATTTCGAAGGAATCGAAGTGTAGTTTAAAACGAAAGAAACGGAGATGAAAAACTGAAAGTATTTTTAGAGTTATGATGGAAATAGTTAGACTCGCGCTTTGGTTTAGCAATTTACTGACCTACCTCCGATTGATTGACCATAACTCTCTCAATTTAACTCTTAACTCATTGAAATTAGTTTCATTTCGAAGCAATCGAAGTGTAGTTTAAAATGAAAGAAACGGAGATGAAAAACTCCAGGTATTTTGAGAGTTATGATGGAAATAGTTAGACTCGCGCTTTGGTTTAGCAATTTACTGACCTCCCTCCGATTGATTGACCATAAATCACTCAATTTAACTCGTAATTCATTGAAATTAGTTTCATTTCGAAGGAATCGAAGTGTAGTTTAAAACGAAAGAAACGGAGATGAAAAACTCCAAGTATTTTGAGAGTTAATGGAAATAGTTAGACTCGCGCTTTGGTTTAGCAATTTACTGACCTACCTCCGATTGATTGACCATAACTCTCTCAATTTAAGTCGTAATTCATTTAAATTAGTTTCATTTCGAAGGAATCGAAGTGTAGTTTAAAACGAAAGAAACGGAGATGAAAAACTCCAAGTATTTTTAGAGTTATGATGGAAATAGTTAGACTCGCGCTTTGGTTTAGCAATTTACTGACTTACCTCCGATTGATTGATCATAACTCTCTCAATTTAACTCTTAATTCGTTGAAATTAGTTTCATTTCGAAGGAATCGAAGTGTAGTTTAAAACGAAAGAAACGGAGATGAAAAACTACAAGTATTTTGAGAGTTATTATGGAAATAGTTAGACTCGCGCTTTGGTTTAGCAATTTACTGATCTACCTCCGATTGATTGACCATAAATCACTCAATTTAACTCGTTATTCATTGAAATTAGTTTCATTTCGAAGGAATCGAAGTGTAGTTTAAAACGAAAGAAACGGAGATGAAAAACTCTAAGTATTTTGAGAGTTATGATGGAAATAGTTAGACTCGCGCTTTGGTTTAGCAATTTACTGACCTACATCCGATTAATTGACCATAACTCTCTCAATTTAACTCTTAAGTCATTGAAATTAGTTTCATTTCGAAGGAATCGAAGTGTAGTTTAAAACGAAAGAAACGGAGATGAAAAACTCCAAGTATTTTAAGAGTTATGATGGAAATAGTTAGACTCGCGCTTTGGTTTAGCAATTTACTGACCTACCTTCGATTGATTGACCATAACTCTCTCAATTTAAGTCGTAATTCATTTAAATTAGTTTCATTTCGAAGGAATCGAAGTGTAGTTTAAAACGAAAGAAACGGAGATGAAAAACTCCAAGTATTTTGAGAGTTATGATGGAAATAGTTAGACTCGCGCTTTGGTTTAGCAATTTACTGACCTCCCTCCGATTGATTGACCATAACTCAATCAATTTAACTCGTAATTCATTGAAATTAGTTTCATTTCGAAGGAATCGAAGTGTAGTTTAAAACGAAAGAAACGGAGATGAAAAACTCCAAGTATTTTGAGAGTTATGATGGAAATAGTTAGACTCGCGCTTTAGTTTTGCAATTTACTGACCTCCCTCCGATTGATTGACTATAACTCACTCAATTTAACTCGTAATTCATTGAAATTAGTTTCATTTCGAAGGAATCGAAGTGTAGTTTAAAACGAAAGAAACGGAGATGAAAAACTCCAAGTATTTTGAGAGTTATGATGGAAATAGTTAGACTCGCGCTTTGGTTTAGCAATTTACTGACTTACCTCCGATTGATTGACCATAACTCTCTCAATTTAACTCGTAATTCATTTAAATTAGTTTCATTTCGAAGGAATCGAAGTGTAGTTTAAAACGAAAGAAACAGAGATGAAAAACTCCAAGTATTTTGAGAGTTATGATGGAAATAGTTAGACTCGCGCTTTGGTTTAGCAATTTACTAACCTACCTCCGATTGATTGACCATAACTCTGTCAATTTAAGTCTTAACTCATTGAAATTAGTTTCATTTCGAAGGAATCGAAGTTTAGTTTAAAACGAAAGAAACGGAGATGAAAAACTCCAAGTATTTTGAGAGTTATGATGGAAATAGTTAGAGTCGCGCTTTGGTTTAGCAATTTACTGACCTCCCTCCGATTAATTGACCATAAATCACTCAATTTAACTCGTAATTCATTGAAATTAGTTTCATTTCGAAGGAATCGAAGTGTAGTTTAAAACGAAAGAAACGGAGATGAAAAACTCCAAGTATTTTGAGAGTTATGATGGAAATAGTTAGACTCGCGCTTTGGTTTAGCAATTTACTGACTTACCTCCGATTGATTGATCATAACTCTCTCAATTTAACTCTTAATTCATTGAAATTAGTTTCATTTCGAAGGAATCGAAGTGTAGTTTAAAACGAAAGAAACGGAGATGAAAAACTACAAGTATTTTGAGAGTTATGATGGAAATAGTTAGACTCGCGCTTTGGTTTAGCAATTTACTGACCTACCTCCGATTGATTGACCATAACTCTCTCAATTTAACTCTTAACTCATTGAAATTAGTTTCATTTCGAAGCAATCGAAGTGTAGTTTAAAATGAAAGAAACGGAGATGAAAAACTCCAGGTATTTTGAGAGTTATGATGGAAATAGTTAGACTCGCGCTTTGGTTTAGCAATTTACTGACCTCCCTCCGATTGATTGACCATAAATCACTCAATTTAACTCGTAATTCATTGAAATTAGTTTCATTTCGAAGGAATCGAAGTGTAGTTTAAAACGAAAGAAACGGAGATGAAAAACTCCAAGTATTTTGAGAGTTAATGGAAATAGTTAGACTCGCGCTTTGGTTTAGCAATTTACTGACCTACCTCCGATTGATTGACCATAACTCTCTCAATTTAAGTCGTAATTCATTTAAATTAGTTTCATTTCGAAGGAATCGAAGTGTAGTTTAAAACGAAAGAAACGGAGATGAAAAACTCCAAGTATTTTTAGAGTTATGATGGAAATAGTTAGACTCGCGCTTTGGTTTAGCAATTTACTGACTTACCTCCGATTGATTGATCATAACTCTCTCAATTTAACTCTTAATTCATTGAAATTAGTTTCATTTCGAAGGAATCGAAGTGTAGTTTAAAACGAAAGAAACGGAGATGAAAAACTACAAGTATTTTGAGAGTTATTATGGAAATAGTTAGACTCGCGCTTTGGTTTAGCAATTTACTGATCTACCTCCGATTGATTGACCATAAATCACTCAATTTAACTCGTTATTCATTGAAATTAGTTTCATTTCGAAGGAATCGAAGTGTAGTTTAAAACGAAAGAAACGGAGATGAAAAACTCTAAGTATTTTGAGAGTTATGATGGAAATAGTTAGACTCGCGCTTTGGTTTAGCAATTTACTGACCTACATCCGATTAATTGACCATAACTCTCTCAATTTAACTCTTAAGTCATTGAAATTAGTTTCATTTCGAAGGAATCGAAGTGTAGTTTAAAACGAAAGAAACGGAGATGAAAAACTCCAAGTATTTTAAGAGTTATGATGGAAATAGTTAGACTCGCGCTTTGGTTTAGCAATTTACTGACCTACCTCCGATTGATTGACCATAACTCTCTCAATTTAAGTCGTAATTCATTTAAATTAGTTTCATTTCGAAGGAATCGAAGTATAGTTTAAAACGAAAGAAACGGAGATGAAAAACTCCAAGTATTTTGAGAGTTATGATGGAAATAGTTAGACTCGCGCTTTGGTTTAGCAATTTACTGACCTCCCTCCGATTGATTGACCATAACTCAATCAATTTAACTCGTAATTCATTGAAATTAGTTTCATTTCGAAGGAATCGAAGTGTAGTTTAAAACGAAAGAAACGGAGATGAAAAACTCCAAGTATTTTGAGAGTTATGATGGAAATAGTTAGACTCGCGCTTTAGTTTTGCAATTTACTGACCTCCCTCCGATTGATTGACCATAACTCACTCAATTTAACTCGTAATTCATTGAAATTAGTTTCATTTCGAAGGAATCGAAGTGTAGTTTAAAACGAAAGAAACGGAGATGAAAAACTCCAAGTATTTTGAGAGTTATGATGGAAATAGTTAGACTCGCGCTTTGGTTTAGCAATTTACTGACTTACCTCCGATTGATTGACCATAACTCTCTCAATTTAACTCGTAATTCATTTAAATTAGTTTCATTTCGAAGGAATCGAAGTGTAGTTTAAAACGAAAGAAACAGAGATGAAAAACTCCAAGTATTTTGAGAGTTATGATGGAAATAGTTAGACTCGCGCTTTGGTTTAGCAATTTACTAACCTACCTCCGATTGATTGACCATAACTCTGTCAATTTAACTCTTAACTCATTGAAATTAGTTTCATTTCGAAGGAATCGAAGTTTAGTTTAAAACGAAAGAAACGGAGATGAAAAACTCCAAGTATTTTGAGAGTTATGATGGAAATAGTTAGAGTCGCGCTTTGGTTTAGCAATTTACTGACCTCCCTCCGATTAATTGACCATAAATCACTCAATTTAACTCGTAATTCATTGAAATTAGTTTCATTTCGAAGGAATCGAAGTGTAGTTTAAAACGAAAGAAACGGAGATGAAAAACTCCAAGTATTTTGAGAGTTATGATGGAAATAGTTAGACTCGCGCTTTGGTTTAGCAATTTACTGACTTACCTCCGATTGATTGATCATAACTCTCTCAATTTAACTCTTAATTCATTGAAATTAGTTTCATTTCGAAGGAATCGAAGTGTAGTTTAAAACGAAAGAAACGGAGATGAAAAACTACAAGTATTTTGAGAGTTATTATGGAAATAGTTAGACTCGCGCTTTGGTTTAGCAATTTACTGATCTACCACCGATTGATTGACCATAAATCACTCAATTTAACTCGTTATTCATTGAAATTAGTTTCATTTCGAAGGAATCGAAGTGTAGTTTAAAACGAAAGAAACGGAGATGAAAAACTCTAAGTATTTTGAGAGTTATGATGAAAATAGTTAGACTCGCGCTTTGGTTTAGCAATTTACTGACCTACATCCGATTAATTGACCATAACTCTCTCAATTTAACTCTTAAGTAATTGAAATTAGTTTCATTTCGAAGGAATCGAAGTGTAGTTTAAAACGAAAGAAACAGAGATGAAAAAATTCAAGTATTTTGAGAGTTATGATGGAAATAGTTAGACTCGCGCTTTGGTTTAGCAATTTACTGACCTACCTCCGATTGATTGACCATAACTCTCTCAATTTAAGTCGTAATTCATTTAAATTAGTTTCATTTCGAAGGAATCGAAGTGTAGTTTAAAACGAAAGAAACGGAGATGAAAAACTCCAAGTATTTTGAGAGTTATGATGGAAATAGTTAGACTCGCGCTTTGGTTTAGCAATTTACTGACCTCCCTCCGATTGATTGACCATAACTCAATCAATTTAACTCGTAATTCATTGAAATTAGTTTCATTTCGAAGGAATCGAAGTGTAGTTTAAAACGAAAGAAACGGAGATGAAAAACTCCAAGTATTTTGAGAGTTATGATGGAAATAGTTAGACTCGCGCTTTGGTTTAGCAATTTACTGACCTACATCCGATTAATTGACCATAACTCTCTCAATTTAACTCTTAAGTCATTGAAATTAGTTTCATTTCGAAGGAATCGAAGTGTAGTTTAAAACGAAAGAAACGGAGATGAAAAACTCCAAGTATTTTGAGAGTTATGATGGAAATAGTTAGACTCGCGCTTGGGTTTAGCAATTTACTGACCTACCTCCGATTAATTGACCATAACTCTCTCAATTTAACTCGTAATTCATTTAAATTAGTTTCATTTCGAAGGAATCGAAGTGTAGTTTAAAACGAAAGAAACGGAGATGAAAAACTCCAAGTATTTTTAGAGTTATGATGGAAATAGTTAGACTCGCGCTTTGGTTTAGCAATTTACTGACCTACCTCCGATTGATTGACCATAACTCTCTCAATTTAACTCTTAACTCATTGAAATTAGTTTCATTTCGAAGGAATCGAAGTGTAGTTTAAAACGAAAGAAACGGAGATGAAAAACTCCAAGTATTTTTAGAGTTATGATGGAAATAGTTAGACTCGCGCTTTGGTTTAGCAATTTACTGACCTACCTCCGATTGATTGACCATAACTCTCTCAATTTAACTCTTAACTCATTGAAATTAGTTTCATTTCGAAGCAATCGAAGTGTAGTTTAAAATGAAAGAAACGGAGATGAAAAACTCCAGGTATTTTGAGAGTTATGATGGAAATAGTTAGACTCGCGCTTTGGTTTAGCAATTTACTGACCTCCCTCCGATTGATTGACCATAAATCACTCAATTTAACTCGTAATTCATTGAAATTAGTTTCATTTCGAAGGAATCGAAGTGTAGTTTAAAACGAAAGAAACGGAGATGAAAAACTCCAAGTATTTTGAGAGTTAATGGAAATAGTTAGACTCGCGCTTTGGTTTAGCAATTTACTGACCTACCTCCGATTGATTGACCATAACTCTCTCAATTTAAGTCGTAATTCATTTAAATTAGTTTCATTTCGAAGGAATCGAAGTGTAGTTTAAAACGAAAGAAACGGAGATGAAAAACTCCAAGTATTTTTAGAGTTATGATGGAAATAGTTAGACTCGCGCTTTGGTTTAGCAATTTACTGACTTACCTCCGATTGATTGATCATAACTCTCTCAATTTAACTCTTAATTCATTGAAATTAGTTTCATTTCGAAGGAATCGAAGTGTAGTTTAAAACGAAAGAAACGGAGATGAAAAACTACAAGTATTTTGAGAGTTATTATGGAAATAGTTAGACTCGCGCTTTGGTTTAGCAATTTACTGATCTACCTCCGATTGATTGACCATAAATCACTCAATTTAACTCGTTATTCATTGAAATTAGTTTCATTTCGAAGGAATCGAAGTGTAGTTTAAAACGAAAGAAACGGAGATGAAAAACTCTAAGTATTTTGAGAGTTATGATGGAAATAGTTAGACTCGCGCTTTGGTTTAGCAATTTACTGACCTACATCCGATTAATTGACCATAACTCTCTCAATTTAACTCTTAAGTCATTGAAATTAGTTTCATTTCGAAGGAATCGAAGTGTAGTTTAAAACGAAAGAAACGGAGATGAAAAACTCCAAGTATTTTAAGAGTTATGATGGAAATAGTTAGACTCGCGCTTTGGTTTAGCAATTTACTGACTTACCTCCGATTGATTGACCATAACTCTCTCAATTTAAGTCGTAATTCATTTAAATTAGTTTCATTTCGAAGGAATCGAAGTATAGTTTAAAACGAAAGAAACGGAGATGAAAAACTCCAAGTATTTTGAGAGTTATGATGGAAATAGTTAGACTCGCGCTTTGGTTTAGCAATTTACTGACCTCCCTCCGATTGATTGACCATAACTCAATCAATTTAACTCGTAATTCATTGAAATTAGTTTCATTTCGAAGGAATCGAAGTGTAGTTTAAAACGAAAGAAACGGAGATGAAAAACTCCAAGTATTTTGAGAGTTATGATGGAAATAGTTAGACTCGCGCTTTAGTTTTGCAATTTACTGACCTCCCTCCGATTGATTGACCATAACTCACTCAATTTAACTCGTAATTCATTGAAATTAGTTTCATTTCGAAGGAATCGAAGTGTAGTTTAAAACGAAAGAAACGGAGATGAAAAACTCCAAGTATTTTGAGAGTTATGATGGAAATAGTTAGACTCGCGCTTTGGTTTAGCAATTTACTGACTTACCTCCGATTGATTGACCATAACTCTCTCAATTTAACTCGTAATTCATTTAAATTAGTTTCATTTCGAAGGAATCGAAGTGTAGTTTAAAACGAAAGAAACAGAGATGAAAAACTCCAAGTATTTTGAGAGTTATGATGGAAATAGTTAGACTCGCGCTTTGGTTTAGCAATTTACTAACCTACCTCCGATTGATTGACCATAACTCTGTCAATTTAACTCTTAACTCATTGAAATTAGTTTCATTTCGAAGGAATCGAAGTTTAGTTTAAAACGAAAGAAACGGAGATGAAAAACTCCAAGTATTTTGAGAGTTATGATGGAAATAGTTAGAGTCGCGCTTTGGTTTAGCAATTTACTGACCTCCCTCCGATTAATTGACCATAAATCACTCAATTTAACTCGTAATTCATTGAAATTAGTTTCATTTCGAAGGAATCGAAGTGTAGTTTAAAACGAAAGAAACGGAGATGAAAAACTCCAAGTATTTTGAGAGTTATGATGGAAATAGTTAGACTCGCGCTTTGGTTTAGCAATTTACTGACTTACCTCCGATTGATTGATCATAACTCTCTCAATTTAACTCTTAATTCATTGAAATTAGTTTCATTTCGAAGGAATCGAAGTGTAGTTTAAAACGAAAGAAACGGAGATGAAAAACTACAAGTATTTTGAGAGTTATTATGGAAATAGTTAGACTCGCGCTTTGGTTTAGCAATTTACTGATCTACCACCGATTGATTGACCATAAATCACTCAATTTAACTCGTTATTCATTGAAATTAGTTTCATTTCGAAGGAATCGAAGTGTAGTTTAAAACGAAAGAAACGGAGATGAAAAACTCTAAGTATTTTGAGAGTTATGATGAAAATAGTTAGACTCGCGCTTTGGTTTAGCAATTTACTGACCTACATCCGATTAATTGACCATAACTCTCTCAATTTAACTCTTAAGTAATTGAAATTAGTTTCATTTCGAAGGAATCGAAGTGTAGTTTAAAACGAAAGAAACAGAGATGAAAAAATTCAAGTATTTTGAGAGTTATGATGGAAATAGTTAGACTCGCGCTTTGGTTTAGCAATTTACTGACCTACCTCCGATTGATTGACCATAACTCTCTCAATTTAAGTCGTAATTCATTTAAATTAGTTTCATTTCGAAGGAATCGAAGTGTAGTTTAAAACGAAAGAAACGGAGATGAAAAACTCCAAGTATTTTGAGAGTTATGATGGAAATAGTTAGACTCGCGCTTTGGTTTAGCAATTTACTGACCTCCCTCCGATTGATTGACCATAACTCAATCAATTTAACTCGTAATTCATTGAAATTAGTTTCATTTCGAAGGAATCGAAGTGTAGTTTAAAACGAAAGAAACGGAGATGAAAAACTCCAAGTATTTTGAGAGTTATGATGGAAATAGTTAGACTCGCGCTTTGGTTTAGCAATTTACTGACCTACATCCGATTAATTGACCATAACTCTCTCAATTTAACTCTTAAGTCATTGAAATTAGTTTCATTTCGAAGGAATCGAAGTGTAGTTTAAAACGAAAGAAACGGAGATGAAAAACTCCAAGTATTTTGAGAGTTATGATGGAAATAGTTAGACTCGCGCTTGGGTTTAGCAATTTACTGACCTACCTCCGATTAATTGACCATAACTCTCTCAATTTAACTCGTAATTCATTTAAATTAGTTTCATTTCGAAGGAATCGAAGTGTAGTTTAAAACGAAAGAAACGGAGATGAAAAACTCCAAGTATTTTTAGAGTTATGATGGAAATAGTTAGACTCGCGCTTTGGTTTAGCAATTTACTGACCTACCTCCGATTGATTGACCATAACTCTCTCAATTTAACTCTTAACTCATTGAAATTAGTTTCATTTCGAAGGAATCGAAGTGTAGTTTAAAACGAAAGAAACGGAGATGAAAAACTCCAAGTATTTTGAGAGTTATGATGGAAATAGTTAGACTCGCGCTTTGGTTTAGCAATTTACTGACCTCCCTCCGATTGATTAACCATAAATCACTCAATTTAACTCGTAATTCATTGAAATTAGTTTCATTTTGAAGGAATCGAAGTGTAGTTTAAAACGAAAAAACGGAGATGAAAAACTCCAAGTATTTTGAGAGTTATGATGGAAATAGTTAGACTCGCGCTTTGGTTTAGCAATTTACTAACCTACCTCCGATTGATTGGCCATAACTCTCTCAATTTAACTCTTAATTCATTGAAATTAGTTTTATTTCGAAGGAATCGAAGTGTAGTTTAAAACGAAAGAAACGGAGATGAAAAACTCCAAGTATTTTAAGAGTTATGATGGAAATAGTTAGACTCGCGCTTTGGTTTAGCAATTTACTGATCTACCTCCGATTGATTGACCATAAATCACTCAATTTAACTCGTTATTCATTGAAATTAGTTCCATTTCGAAGGAATCGAAGTGTAGTTTAAAACGAAAGAAACGGAGATGAAAAACTCCAAGTATTTTGAGAGTTATGATGGAAATAGTTAGACTCGCGCTTTGGTTTAGCAATTTACTGACCTCCCTCCGATTGATTGACCATAACTCAATCAATTTAACTCGTAATTCATTGAAATTAGTTTCATTTCGAAGGAATCGAAGTGTAGTTTAAAACGAAAGAAACGGAGATGAAAAACTCCAAGTATTTTGAGAGTTATGATGGAAATAGTTAGACTCGCGCTTTGGTTTAGCAATTTACTGACCTACATCCGATTAAATGACCATAACTCTCTCAATTTAACTCTTAAGTCATTGAAATTAGTTTCATTTCGAAGGAATCGAAGTGTAGTTTAAAACGAAAGAAACGGAGATGAAAAACTCCAAGTATTTTGAGAGTTATGATGGAAATAGTTAGACTCGCGCTTTGGTTTAGCAATTTACTAACCTACCTCCGATTGATTGACCATAACTCTCTCAATTTAACTCTTAATTCATTGAAATTAGTTTTATTTCGAAGGAATCGAAGTGTAGTTTAAAACGAAAGAAACGGAGATGAAAAACTCCAAGTATTTTGAGAGTTATGATGGAAATAGTTAGACTCGCGCTTTGGTTTAGCAATTTACTGACCTCCCTCCGATTGATTGACCATAACTCACTCAATTTAACTCGTAATTCATTGAAATTAGTTTCATTTCGAAGGAATCGAAGTGTAGTTTAAAACGAAAGAAACGAAGATGAAAAACTCCAAGTATTTTGAGAGTTATGATGGAAATAGTTAGACTCGCGCTTTGGTTTAGCAATTTACTGACCTCCCTCCGATTGATTGACCATAAATCACTCAATTTAACTCGTAATTCATTGAAATTAGTTTCATTTCGAAGGAATCGAAGTGTAGTTTAAAACGAAAGAAACGGAGATGAAAAACTTCAAGTATTTTGAGAGTTATGATGGAAATAGTTAGACTCGCGCTTTGGTTTAGCAATTTACTGACCTACCTCCGATTGATTGACCATAACTCTCTCAATTTAAGTCGTAATTCATTTAAATTAGTTTCATTTCGAAGGAATCGAAGTGTAGTTTAAAACGAAAGAAACGGAGATGAAAAACTCCAAGTATTTTGAGAGTTATGATGGAAATAGTTAGACTCGCGCTTTGGTTTAGCAATTTACTGACCTTCCTCCGATTGATTGACCATAACTCAATCAATTTAACTCGTAATTCATTGAAATTAGTTTCATTTCGAAGGAATCGAAGTGTAGTTTAAAACGAAAGAAACGGAGATGAAAAACTCCAAGTATTTTGAGAGTTATGATGGAAATAGTTAGACTCGCGCTTTGGTTTAGCAATTTACTGACCTACATCCGATTAATTGACCATAACTCTCTCAATTTAACTCTTAAGTCATTGAAATTAGTTTCATTTCGAAGGAATCGAAGTGTAGTTTAAAACGAAAGAAACGGAGATGAAAAACTCCAAGTATTTTGAGAGTTATGATGGAAATAGTTAGACTCGCGCTTTGGTTTAGCAATTTACTGACCTACCTCCGATTGATTGACCATAACTCTCTCAATTTAACTCTTAACTCATTGAAATTAGTTTCATTTCGAAGCAATCGAAGTGTAGTTTAAACTGAAAGAAACGGAGATGAAAAACTCCAAGTATTTTGAGAGTTATGATGGAAATAGTTAGACTCGCGCTTTGGTTTAGCAATTTACTGACCTCCCTCCGATTGATTGACCATAAATCACTCAATTTAACTCGTAATTCATTGAAATTAGTTTCATTTCGAAGGAATCGAAGTGCAGTTTAAAACGAAAGAAACAGAGATGAAAAACTCCAAGTATTTTGAGAGTTAATGGAAATAGTTAGACTCGCGCTTTGGTTTACCAATTTACTGACCTACCTCCGATTGATTGACCATAACTCTCTCAATTTAAGTCGTAATTCATTTAAATTAGTTTCATTTCGAAGGAATCGAAGTGTAGTTTAAAACGAAAGAAACGGAGATGAAAAACTCCAAGTATTTTGAGAGTTATGATGGAAATAGTTAGACTCGCGCTTTCGTTTAGCAATTTACTGACTTACCTCCGATTGATTGATCATAACTCTCTCAATTTAACTCTTAATTCATTGAAATTAGTTTCATTTCGAAGGAATCGAAGTGTAGTTTAAAACGAAAGAAACGGAGATGAAAAACTACAAGTATTTTGAGAGTTATTATGGAAATAGTTAGACTCGCGCTTTGGTTTAGCAATTTACTGATCTACCTCCGATTGATTGACCATAAATCACTCAATTTAACTCGTTATTCATTGAAATTAGTTTCATTTCGAAGGAATCGAAGTGTAGTTTAAAACGAAAGAAACGGAGATGAAAAACTCTAAGTATTTTGAGAGTTATGATGGAAATAGTTAGACTCGCGCTTTGGTTTAGCAATTTACTGACCTACCTCCGATTGATTGACCATAACTCTCTCAATTTAAGTCGTAATTCATTTAAATTAGTTTTATTTCGAAGGAATCGAAGTGTAGTTTAAAACGAAAGAAACGGAGATGAAAAACTCCAAGTATTTTGAGAGTTATGATGGAAATAGTTAGACTCGCGCTTTGGTTTAGCAATTTACTGACCTCCCTCCGATTGATTGACCATAACTCAATCAATTTAACTCGTAATTCATTGAAATTAGTTTCATTTCGAAGGAATCGAAGTGTAGTTTAAAACGAAAGAAACGGAGATGAAAAACTCCAAGTATTTTGAGAGTTATGATGGAAATAGTTAGACTCGCGCTTTAGTTTTGCAATTTACTGACCTCCCTCCGATTGATTGACCATAACTCACTCAATTTAACTCGTAATTCATTGAAATTAGTTTCATTTCGAAGGAATCGAAGTGTAGTTTAAAACGAAAGAAACGGAGATGAAAAACTCCAAGTATTTTGAGAGTTATGATGGAAATAGTTAGACTCGCGCTTTGGTTTAGCAATTTACTGACTTACCTCCGATTGATTGACCATAACTCTCTCAATTTAACTCGTAATTCATTTAAATTAGTTTCATTTCGAAGGAATCGAAGTGTAGTTTAAAACGAAAGAAACAGAGATGAAAAACTCCAAGTATTTTGAGAGTTATGATGGAAATAGTTAGACTCGCGCTTTGGTTTAGCAATTTACTAACCTACCTCCGATTGATTGACCATAACTCTGTCAATTTAACTCTTAACTCATTGAAATTAGTTTCATTTCGAAGGAATCGAAGTTTAGTTTAAAACGAAAGAAACGGAGATGAAAAACTCCAAGTATTTTGAGAGTTATGATGGAAATAGTTAGAGTCGCGCTTTGGTTTAGCAATTTACTGACCTCCCTCCGATTAATTGACCATAAATCACTCAATTTAACTCGTAATTCATTGAAATTAGTTTCATTTCGAAGGAATCGAAGTGTAGTTTAAAACGAAAGAAACGGAGATGAAAAACTCCAAGTATTTTGAGAGTTATGATGGAAATAGTTAGACTCGCGCTTTGGTTTAGCAATTTACTGACTTACCTCCGATTGATTGATCATAACTCTCTCAATTTAACTCTTAATTCATTGAAATTAGTTTCATTTCGAAGGAATCGAAGTGTAGTTTAAAACGAAAGAAACGGAGATGAAAAACTACAAGTATTTTGAGAGTTATTATGGAAATAGTTAGACTCGCGCTTTGGTTTAGCAATTTACTGATCTACCTCCGATTGATTGACCATAAATCACTCAATTTAACTCGTTATTCATTGAAATTAGTTTCATTTCGAAGGAATCGAAGTGTAGTTTAAAACGAAAGAAACGGAGATGAAAAACTCCAAGTATTTTGAGAGTTATGATGGAAATAGTTAGACTCGCGCTTGGGTTTAGCAATTTACTGACCTACCTCCGATTAATTGACCATAACTCTCTCAATTTAACTCGTAATTCATTTAAATTAGTTTCATTTCGAAGGAATCGAAGTGTAGTTTAAAACGAAAGAAACGGAGATGAAAAACTCCAAGTATTTTTAGAGTTATGATGGAAATAGTTAGACTCGCGCTTTGGTTTAGCAATTTACTGACCTACCTCCGATTGATTGACCATAACTCTCTCAATTTAAGTCGTAATTCATTTAAATTAGTTTCATTTCGAAGGAATCGAAGTGTAGTTTAAAACGAAAGAAACGGAGATGAAAAACTCCAAGTATTTTGAGAGTTATGATGGAAATAGTTAGACTCGCGCTTTGGTTTAGCAATTTACTGACCTCCCTTCGATTGATTGACCATAACTCAATCAATTTAACTCGTAATTCATTGAAATTAGTTTCATTTCGAAGGAATCGAAGTGTAGTTTAAAACGAAAGAAACGGAGATGAAAAACTCCAAGTATTTTGAGAGTTATGATGGAAATAGTTAGACTCGCGCTTTGGTTTAGCAATTTACTGACCTACATCCGATTAATTGACCATAACTCTCTCAATTTAACTCTTAAGTCATTGAAATTAGTTTCATTTCGAAGGAATCGAAGTGTAGTTTAAAACGAAAGAAACGGAGATGAAAAACTCCAAGTATTTTGAGAGTTATGATGGAAATAGTTAGAGTCGCGCTTGGGTTTAGCAATTTACTGACTTACCTCCGATTAATTGACCATAACTCTCTCAATTTAACTCGTAATTCATTTAAATTAGTTTCATTTCGAAGGAATCGAAGTGTAGTTTAAAACGAAAGAAACGGAGATGAAAAACTCCAAGTATTTTTAGAGTTATGATGGAAATAGTTAGACTCGCGCTTTGGTTTAGCAATTTACTGACCTACCTCCGATTGATTGACCATAACTCTCTCAATTTAACTCTTAACTCATTGAAATTAGTTTCATTTCGAAGGAATCGAAGTGTAGTTTAAAACGAAAGAAACGGAGATGAAAAACTCCAAGTATTTTGAGAGTTATGATGGAAATAGTTAGACTCGCGCTTTGGTTTAGCAATTTACTGACCTCCCTCCGATTGATTAACCATAAATCACTCAATTTAACTCGTAATTCATTGAAATTAGTTTCATTTCGAAGGAATCGAAGTGTAGTTTAAAACGAAAGAAACGGAGATGAAAAACTCTAAGTATTTTGAGAGTTAATGGAAATAGTTAGACTCGCGCTTTGGTTTAGCAATTTACTGACCTACCTCCGATTGATTGACCATAACTCTCTCAATTTAACTCTTAAGTCATTTAAAAATTAGTTTCATTTCGAAGGAATCGAAGTGTAGTTTAAAACGAAAGAAACGGAGATGAAAAACTCCAAGTATTTTGAGAGTTATGATGGAAATAGTTAGACTCGCGCTTTGGTTTAGCAATTTACTTACCTACCTCCGATTGATTGACCATAACTCTCTCAATTTAACTCGTAATTCATTTAAATTAGTTTCATTTCGAAGGAATCGAAGTGTAGTTTAAAACGAAAGAAACGGAGATGAAAAACTCCAAGTATTTTGAGAGTTATGATGGAAATAGTTAGACTCGCGCTTTGGTTTAGCAATTTACTGACCTCCCTCCGATTGATTGACCATAACTCACTCAATTTAACTCGTAATTCATTGAAATTAGTTTCATTTCGAAGGAATCGAAGTGTGGTTTAAAACGAAAGAAACGGAGATGAAAAACTCCAAGTATTTTGAGAGTTATGATGGAAATAGTTAGACTCGCGCTTTGGTTTAGCAATTTACTGACCTACCTCCGCTTGATTGACCATAACTCTCTCAATTTAACTCTTAACTCTTTGAAATTAGTTTCATTTCGAAGGAATCGAAGTGTAGTTTAAAACGAAAGAAACGAAGATGAAAAACTCCAAGTATTTTGAGAGTTATGATGGAAATAGTTAGACTCGCGCTTTGGTTTAGCAATTTACTGACCTACCTCCGATTGATTGACCATAACTCTCTCAATTTAACTCGTAATTCATTTAAATTAGTTTCATTTCGAAGGAATCGAAGTGTAGTTTAAAACGAAAGAAACGGAGATGAAAAACTCCAAGTATTTTGAGAGTTATGATGGAAATAGTTAGACTCGCGCTTTAGTTTAGCAATTTACTGACCTCCCTCCGATTGATTGACCATAACTCACTCAATTTAACTCGTAATTCATTGAAATTAGTTTCATTTCGAAGGAATCGAAGTGTAGTTTAAAACGAAAGAAACGGAGATGAAAAACTCCAAGTATTTTGAGAGTTATGATGGAAATAGTTAGACTCGCGCTTTGGTTTAGCAATTTACTGACCTCCCTCCGATTAATTGACCATAAATCACTCAATTTAACTCGTAATTCATTGAAATTAGTTTCATTTCGAAGGAATCGAAGTGTAGTTTAAAACGAAAGAAACGGAGATGAAAAACTCCAAGTATTTTGAGAGTTATGATGGAAATAGTTAGACTCGCGCTTTGGTTTAGCAATTTACTGACCTACCTCCGATTGATTGATCATAACTCTCTCAATTTAACTCTTAATTCATTGAAATTAGTTTCATTTCGAAGGAATCGAAGTGTAGTTTAAAACGAAAGAAACGGAGATGAAAAACTACAAGTATTTTGAGAGTTATTATGGAAATAGTTAGACTCGCGCTTTGGTTTAGCAATTTACTGATCTACCTCCGATTGATTGACCAAAAATCACTCAATTTAACTCGTAATTCATTGAAATTAGTTTCATTTCGAAGGAATCGAAGTGTAGTTTAAAACGAAAGAAACGGAGATGAAAAACTCCAAGTATTTTGAGAGTTATGATGGAAATAGTTAGACTCGCGCTTTGGTTTAGCAATTTACTGACCTACATCCGATTAATTGACCATAACTCTCTCAATTTAACTCTTAAGTCATTGAAATTAGTTTCATTTCGAAGGAATCGAAGTGTAGTTTAAAACGAAAGAAACGGAGATGAAAAACTCCAAGTATTTTGAGAGTTATGATGGAAATAGTTAGACTCGCGCTTTGGTTTAGCAATTTACTGACTTACCTCCGATTGATTGACCATAACTCTCTCAATTTAAGTCGTAATTCATTTAAATTAGTTTCATTTCGAAGGTATCGAAGTGTAGTTTAAAACGAAAGAAACGGAGATGAAAAACTCCAAGTATTTTGAGAGTTAATGGAAATAGTTAGACTCGCGCTTTGGTTTAGCAATTTACTGACCTACCTCCGATTGATTGACCATAACTCTCTCAATTTAACTCTTAAGTCATTGAAATTAGTTTCATTTCGAAGGAATCGAAGTGTAGTTTAAAACGAAAGAAACGGAGATGAAAAACTCCATGTATTTTGAGAGTTATGATGGAAATAGTTAGACTCGCGCTTTGGTTTAGCAATTTACTGACCTCCCTCCGATTGATTGACCATAACTCAATCAATTTAACTCGTAATTCATTGAAATTAGTTTCATTTCGAAGGAATCGAAGTGTGGTTTAAAACGAAAGAAACGGAGATGAAAAACTCCAAGTATTTTGAGAGTTATGATGGAAATAGTTAGACTCGCGCTTTGGTTTAGCAATTTACTGACCTACCTCCGCTTGATTGACCATAACTCTCTCAATTTAACTCTTAACTCTTTGAAATTAGTTTCATTTCGAAGGAATCGAAGTGTAGTTTAAAACGAAAGAAACGAAGATGAAAAACTCCAAGTATTTTGAGAGTTATGATGGAAATAGTTAGACTCGCGCTTTGGTTTAGCAATTTACTGACCTACCTCCGATTGATTGACCATAACTCTCTCAATTTAACTCGTAATTCATTTAAATTAGTTTCATTTCGAAGGAATCGAAGTGTAGTTTAAAACGAAATAAACGGAGATGAAAAACTCCAAGTATTTTGAGAGTTATGATGGAAATAGTAACACTCGCGCTTTGGTTTAGCAATTTACTGACCTCCCTCCGATTGATTGACCATAAATCACTCAATTTAACTCGTAATTCATTGAAATTAGTTTCATTTCGAAGGAATCGAAGTGTAGTTTAAAACGAAAGAAACGTATATGAAAAACTCCAAGTATTTTGAGAGTTATGATTGAAATAGTTAGACTCGCGCTTTGATTTAGTAATTTACTGACCTCCCTCCGATTAATTGACCATAACTCACTCAATTTAACTCGTAATTCATTGAAATTAGTTTCATTTCGAAGGAATCAAAGTGTAGTTTAAAACGAAAGAAACGGAGATGAAAAACTCCAAGTATTTTGAGAGTTATGATGGAAATAGTTAGACTCGCGCTTTGGTTTAGCAATTTACTGATCTAGCTCCGATTGATTGACCATAACTCTCTAAATTTAACTCTTAACTCATTGAAATTAGTTTCATTTCGAAGGAATCGAAGTGTAGTTTAAAACGAAAGAAACGGAGATGAAAAACTCCAAGTATTTTGAGAGTTATGATGGAAATTGTTAGACTCGCGCTTTGGTTTAGCAATTTACTGACATACCTCCGATTGATTGACCATAACTCTCTCAATTTAACTCTTAATTCATTGAAATTAGGTTCATTTCGAAGGAATCGAAGTGTAGTTTAAAACGAAAGAAACGGAGATGAAAAATTCCAAGTATTTTGAGAGTTATGATAGAAATAGTTAGACTCGCGCTTTGGTTTAGCAATTTACTGACCTACCTCCGATTGATTGACCATAACTCTCTCAATTTAACTCTTAACTCATTGAAATTAGTTTCATTTCGAAGGAATCGAAGTGTAGTTTAAAACGAAAGAAACGGAGATGAAAAACTCCAAGTATCTTGAGAGTTATGATGGAAATAGTTAGACTCGCGCTTTAGTTTAGCAATTTACTGACCTACCTCCGATTGATTGACCATAACTCTCTCAATTTAACTCGTAATTCATTGAAATTAGTTTAATTTCGAAGGAATCGAAGTGTAGTTTAAAACGAAAGAAACGGAGATGAAAAACTCCAAGTATTTTGAGAGTTATGATGGAAATAGTTAGACTCGCGCTTTAGTTTAGCAATTTACTGACCTCCCTCCGATTGATTGACCATAACTCACTCAATTTAACTCATAATTCATTGAAATTAGTTTCATTTCGAAGGAATCGAAGTGTAGTTTAAAACGAAAGAAACGGAGATGAAAAACTCCAAGTATTTTGAGAGTTATGATGGAAATAGTTAGACTCGCGCTTTGGTTTAGCAATTTACTGACCTACCTCCGATTGATTGACCATAACTCTCTCAATTTAACTCGTAATTCATTTAAATTAGTTTCATTTCGAAGGAATCGAAGTGTAGTTTAAAACGAAAGAAACGGAGATGAAAAACTCCAAGTATTTTGAGAGTTATTATGGAAATAGTTAGACTCGCGCTTTGGTTTAGCAATTTACTGATCTACCTCCGATTGATTGACCATAAATCACTCAATTTAACTCGTTATTCATTGAAATTAGTTTCATTTCGAAGGAATCGAAGTGTAGTTTAAAACGAAAGAAACGGAGATGAAAAACTCCAGGTATTTTGAGAGTTATGATGGAAATAGTTAGACTCGCGCTTGGGTTTAGCAATTTACTGACCTACCTCCGATTAATTGACCATAACTCTCTCAATTTAACTCGTAATTCATTTAAATTAGTTTCATTTCGAAGGAATCGAAGTGTAGTTTAAAACGAAAGAAACGGAGATGAAAAACTCCAAGTATTTTTAGAGTTATGATGGAAATAGTTAGACTCGCGCTTTGGTTTAGCAATTTACTGACCTACCTCCGATTGATTGACCATAACTCTCTCAATTTAAGTCGTAATTCATTTAAATTAGTTTCATTTCGAAGGAATCGAAGTGTAGTTTAAAACGAAAGAAACGGAGATGAAAAACTCCAAGTATTTTGAGAGTTATGATGGAAATAGTTAGACTCGCGCTTTGGTTTAGCAATTTACTGACCTCCCTCCGATTGATTGACCATAACTCAATCAATTTAACTCGTAATTCATTGAAATTAGTTTCATTTCGAAGGAATCGAAGTGTGGTTTAAAACGAAAGAAACGGAGATGAAAAACTCCAAGTATTTTGAGAGTTATGATGGAAATAGTTAGACTCGCGCTTTGGTTTAGCAATTTACTGATCTAGCTCCGATTGATTGACCATAACTCAATCAATTTAACTCTTAACTCATTGAAATTAGTTTCATTTCGAAGGAATCGAAGTGTAGTTTAAAACGAAAGAAACGGAGATGAAAAACTCCAAGTATTTTGAGAGTTATGATGGAAATTGTTAGACTCGCGCTTTGGTTTAGCAATTTACTGACATACCTCCGATTGATTGACCATAACTCTCTCAATTTAACTCTTAATTCATTGAAATTAGGTTCATTTCGAAGGAATCGAAGTGTAGTTTAAAACGAAAGAAACGGAGATGAAAAATTCCAAGTATTTTGAGAGTTATGATAGAAATAGTTAGACTCGCGCTTTGGTTTAGCAATTTACTGACCTACCTCCGATTGATTGACCATAACTCTCTCAATTTAACTCTTAACTCATTGAAATTAGTTTCATTTCGAAGGAATCGAAGTGTAGTTTAAAACGAAAGAAACGGAGATGAAAAACTCCAAGTATCTTGAGAGTTATGATGGAAATAGTTAGACTCGCGCTTTAGTTTAGCAATTTACTGACCTACCTCCGATTGATTGACCATAACTCTCTCAATTTAACTCGTAATTCATTGAAATTAGTTTAATTTCGAAGGAATCGAAGTGTAGTTTAAAACGAAAGAAACGGAGATGAAAAACTCCAAGTATTTTGAGAGTTATGATGGAAATAGTTAGACTCGCGCTTTAGTTTAGCAATTTACTGACCTCCCTCCGATTGATTGACCATAACTCACTCAATTTAACTCATAATTCATTGAAATTAGTTTCATTTCGAAGGAATCGAAGTGTAGTTTAAAACGAAAGAAACGGAGATGAAAAACTCCAAGTATTTTGAGAGTTATGATGGAAATAGTTAGACTCGCGCTTTGGTTTAGCAATTTACTGACCTACCTCCGATTGATTGACCATAACTCTCTCAATTTAACTCGTAATTCATTTAAATTAGTTTCATTTCGAAGGAATCGAAGTGTAGTTTAAAACGAAAGAAACGGAGATGAAAAACTCCAAGTATTTTGAGAGTTATTATGGAAATAGTTAGACTCGCGCTTTGGTTTAGCAATTTACTGATCTACCTCCGATTGATTGACCATAAATCACTCAATTTAACTCGTTATTCATTGAAATTAGTTTCATTTCGAAGGAATCGAAGTGTAGTTTAAAACGAAAGAAACGGAGATGAAAAACTCCAGGTATTTTGAGAGTTATGATGGAAATAGTTAGACTCGCGCTTGGGTTTAGCAATTTACTGACCTACCTCCGATTAATTGACCATAACTCTCTCAATTTAACTCGTAATTCATTTAAATTAGTTTCATTTCGAAGGAATCGAAGTGTAGTTTAAAACGAAAGAAACGGAGATGAAAAACTCCAAGTATTTTTAGAGTTATGATGGAAATAGTTAGACTCGCGCTTTGGTTTAGCAATTTACTGACCTACCTCCGATTGATTGACCATAACTCTCTCAATTTAAGTCGTAATTCATTTAAATTAGTTTCATTTCGAAGGAATCGAAGTGTAGTTTAAAACGAAAGAAACGGAGATGAAAAACTCCAAGTATTTTGAGAGTTATGATGGAAATAGTTAGACTCGCGCTTTGGTTTAGCAATTTACTGACCTCCCTCCGATTGATTGACCATAACTCAATCAATTTAACTCGTAATTCATTGAAATTAGTTTCATTTCGAAGGAATCGAAGTGTGGTTTAAAACGAAAGAAACGGAGATGAAAAACTCCAAGTATTTTGAGAGTTATGATGGAAATAGTTAGACTCGCGCTTTGGTTTAGCAATTTACTGACCTACCTCCGCTTGATTGACCATAACTCTCTCAATTTAACTCTTAACTCTTTGAAATTAGTTTCATTTCGAAGGAATCGAAGTGTAGTTTAAAACGAAAGAAACGAAGATGAAAAACTCCAAGTATTTTGAGAGTTATGATGGAAATAGTTAGACTCGCGCTTTGGTTTAGCAATTTACTGACCTACCTCCGATTGATTGACCATAACTCTCTCAATTTAACTCGTAATTCATTTAAATTAGTTTCATTTCGAAGGAATCGAAGTGTAGTTTAAAACGAAAGAAACGGAGATGAAAAACTCCAAGTATTTTGAGAGTTATGATGGAAATAGTTAGACTCGCGCTTTAGTTTAGCAATTTACTGACCTCCCTCCGATTGATTGACCATAACTCACTCAATTTAACTCGTAATTCATTGAAATTAGTTTCATTTCGAAGGAATCGAAGTGTAGTTTAAAACGAAAGAAACGGAGATGAAAAACTCCAAGTATTTTGAGAGTTATGATGGAAATAGTTAGACTCGCGCTTTGGTTCAGCAATTTACTGACCTACCTCCGATTGATTGACCATAACTCTCTCAATTTAACTCTTAATTCATTGAAATTAGTTTCATTTCGAAGGAATCGAAGTGTAGTTTAAAACGAAAGAAACGGAGATGAAAAACTCCAAGTATTTTGAGAGTTATGATGGAAATAGTTAGACTCGCGCTTTGGTTTAGCAATTTACTGACCTACCTCCGATTGATTGACCATAACTCTGTTAATTTAACTCTTAACTCATTGAAATTAGTTTCATTTCGAAGGAATCGAAGTGTAGTTTAAAACGAAAGAAACGGAGATGAAAAACTCCAAGTATATTGAGAGTTATGATGGAAATAGTTAGACTCGCGCTTTGGTTTAGCAATTTACTGACCTACCTCCGATTGATTGACCATAACTCTCTCAATTTAACTCGTAATTCATTTAAATTAGTTTCATTTCGAAGGAATCGAAGTGTAGTTTAAAACGAAAGAAACGGAGATGAAAAACTCCAAGTATTTTGAGAGTTATTATGGAAATAGTTAGACTCGCGCTTTGGTTTAGCAATTTACTGATCTACCTCCGATTGATTGACCATAAATCACTCAATTTAACTCGTTATTCATTGAAATTAGTTTCATTTCGAAGGAATCGAAGTGTAGTTTAAAACGAAAGAAACGGAGATGAAAAACTCCAGGTATTTTGAGAGTTATGATGGAAATAGTTAGACTCGCGCTTGGGTTTAGCAATTTACTGACCTACCTCCGATTAATTGACCATAACTCTCTCAATTTAACTCGTAATTCATTTAAATTAGTTTCATTTCGAAGGAATCGAAGTGTAGTTTAAAACGAAAGAAACGGAGATGAAAAACTCCAAGTATTTTTAGAGTTATGATGGAAATAGTTAGACTCGCGCTTTGGTTTAGCAATTTACTGACCTACCTCCGATTGATTGACCATAACTCTCTCAATTTAAGTCGTAATTCATTTAAATTAGTTTCATTTCGAAGGAATCGAAGTGTAGTTTAAAACGAAAGAAACGGAGATGAAAAACTCCAAGTATTTTGAGAGTTATGATGGAAATAGTTAGACTCGCGCTTTGGTTTAGCAATTTACTGACCTCCCTCCGATTGATTGACCATAACTCAATCAATTTAACTCGTAATTCATTGAAATTAGTTTCATTTCGAAGGAATCGAAGTGTGGTTTAAAACGAAAGAAACGGAGATGAAAAACTCCAAGTATTTTGAGAGTTATGATGGAAATAGTTAGACTCGCGCTTTGGTTTAGCAATTTACTGACCTACCTCCGCTTGATTGACCATAACTCTCTCAATTTAACTCTTAACTCTTTGAAATTAGTTTCATTTCGAAGGAATCGAAGTGTAGTTTAAAACGAAAGAAACGAAGATGAAAAACTCCAAGTATTTTGAGAGTTATGATGGAAATAGTTAGACTCGCGCTTTGGTTTAGCAATTTACTGACCTACCTCCGATTGATTGACCATAACTCTCTCAATTTAACTCGTAATTCATTTAAATTAGTTTCATTTCGAAGGAATCGAAGTGTAGTTTAAAACGAAAGAAACGGAGATGAAAAACTCCAAGTATTTTGAGAGTTATGATGGAAATAGTTAGACTCGCGCTTTAGTTTAGCAATTTACTGACCTCCCTCCGATTGATTGACCATAACTCACTCAATTTAACTCGTAATTCATTGAAATTAGTTTCATTTCGAAGGAATCGAAGTGTAGTTTAAAACGAAAGAAACGGAGATGAAAAACTCCAAGTATTTTGAGAGTTATGATGGAAATAGTTAGACTCGCGCTTTGGTTCAGCAATTTACTGACCTACCTCCGATTGATTGACCATAACTCTCTCAATTTAACTCTTAATTCATTGAAATTAGTTTCATTTCGAAGGAATCGAAGTGTAGTTTAAAACGAAAGAAACGGAGATGAAAAACTCCAAGTATTTTGAGAGTTATGATGGAAATAGTTAGACTCGCGCTTTGGTTTAGCAATTTACTGACCTACCTCCGATTGATTGACCATAACTCTGTTAATTTAACTCTTAACTCATTGAAATTAGTTTCATTTCGAAGGAATCGAAGTGTAGTTTAAAACGAAAGAAACGGAGATGAAAAACTCCAAGTATTTTGAGAGTTATGATGGAAATAGTTAGACTCGCGCTTTGGTTTAGCAATTTACTGACCTCCCTCCGATTAATTGACCATAAATCACTCAATTTAACTCGTAATTCATTGAAATTAGTTTCATTTCGAAGGAATCGAAGTGTAGTTTAAAACGAAAGAAACGGAGTTGAAAAACTCCAAGTATTTTGAGAGTTATGATGGAAATAGTTAGACTCGCGCTTTGGTTTAGCAATTTACTGACCTACCTCCGATTGATTGACCATAACTCTCTCAATTTAAGTCGTAATTCATTTAAATTAGTTTCATTTCGAAGGAATCGAAGTGTAGTTTAAAACGAAAGAAACGGAGATGAAAAACTCCAAGTATTTTGAGAGTTATGATGGAAATAGTTAGACTCGCGCTTTGGTTTAGCAATTTACTGACCTCCCTCCGATTGATTGACCATAACTCAATCAATTTAACTCGTAATTCATTGAAATTAGTTTCATTTCGAAGGAATCGAAGTGTGGTTTAAAACGAAAGAAACGGAGATGAAAAACTCCAAGTATTTTGAGAGTTATGATGGAAATAGTTAGACTCGCGCTTTGGTTTAGCAATTTACTGATCTAGCTCCGATTGATTGACCATAACTCAATCAATTTAACTCTTAACTCATTGAAATTAGTTTCATTTCGAAGGAATCGAAGTGTAGTTTAAAACGAAAGAAACGGAGATGAAAAACTCCAAGTATTTTGAGAGTTATGATGGAAATTGTTAGACTCGCGCTTTGGTTTAGCAATTTACTGACATACCTCCGATTGATTGACCATAACTCTCTCAATTTAACTCTTAATTCATTGAAATTAGGTTCATTTCGAAGGAATCGAAGTGTAGTTTAAAACGAAAGAAACGGAGATGAAAAATTCCAAGTATTTTGAGAGTTATGATAGAAATAGTTAGACTCGCGCTTTGGTTTAGCAATTTACTGACCTACCTCCGATTGATTGACCATAACTCTCTCAATTTAACTCTTAACTCATTGAAATTAGTTTCATTTCGAAGGAATCGAAGTGTAGTTTAAAACGAAAGAAACGGAGATGAAAAACTCCAAGTATCTTGAGAGTTATGATGGAAATAGTTAGACTCGCGCTTTAGTTTAGCAATTTACTGACCTACCTCCGATTGATTGACCATAACTCTCTCAATTTAACTCGTAATTCATTGAAATTAGTTTAATTTCGAAGGAATCGAAGTGTAGTTTAAAACGAAAGAAACGGAGATGAAAAACTCCAAGTATTTTGAGAGTTATGATGGAAATAGTTAGACTCGCGCTTTAGTTTAGCAATTTACTGACCTCCCTCCGATTGATTGACCATAACTCACTCAATTTAACTCATAATTCATTGAAATTAGTTTCATTTCGAAGGAATCGAAGTGTAGTTTAAAACGAAAGAAACGGAGATGAAAAACTCCAAGTATTTTGAGAGTTATGATGGAAATAGTTAGACTCGCGCTTTGGTTTAGCAATTTACTGACCTACCTCCGATTGATTGACCATAACTCTCTCAATTTAACTCGTAATTCATTTAAATTAGTTTCATTTCGAAGGAATCGAAGTGTAGTTTAAAACGAAAGAAACGGAGATGAAAAACTCCAAGTATTTTGAGAGTTATTATGGAAATAGTTAGACTCGCGCTTTGGTTTAGCAATTTACTGATCTACCTCCGATTGATTGACCATAAATCACTCAATTTAACTCGTTATTCATTGAAATTAGTTTCATTTCGAAGGAATCGAAGTGTAGTTTAAAACGAAAGAAACGGAGATGAAAAACTCCAGGTATTTTGAGAGTTATGATGGAAATAGTTAGACTCGCGCTTGGGTTTAGCAATTTACTGACCTACCTCCGATTAATTGACCATAACTCTCTCAATTTAACTCGTAATTCATTTAAATTAGTTTCATTTCGAAGGAATCGAAGTGTAGTTTAAAACGAAAGAAACGGAGATGAAAAACTCCAAGTATTTTTAGAGTTATGATGGAAATAGTTAGACTCGCGCTTTGGTTTAGCAATTTACTGACCTACCTCCGATTGATTGACCATAACTCTCTCAATTTAAGTCGTAATTCATTTAAATTAGTTTCATTTCGAAGGAATCGAAGTGTAGTTTAAAACGAAAGAAACGGAGATGAAAAACTCCAAGTATTTTGAGAGTTATGATGGAAATAGTTAGACTCGCGCTTTGGTTTAGCAATTTACTGACCTCCCTCCGATTGATTGACCATAACTCAATCAATTTAACTCGTAATTCATTGAAATTAGTTTCATTTCGAAGGAATCGAAGTGTGGTTTAAAACGAAAGAAACGGAGATGAAAAACTCCAAGTATTTTGAGAGTTATGATGGAAATAGTTAGACTCGCGCTTTGGTTTAGCAATTTACTGACCTACCTCCGCTTGATTGACCATAACTCTCTCAATTTAACTCTTAACTCTTTGAAATTAGTTTCATTTCGAAGGAATCGAAGTGTAGTTTAAAACGAAAGAAACGAAGATGAAAAACTCCAAGTATTTTGAGAGTTATGATGGAAATAGTTAGACTCGCGCTTTGGTTTAGCAAT
Source organism: Tasmannia lanceolata (assembly GCF_043159265.1). NCBI lineage: Eukaryota > Viridiplantae > Streptophyta > Magnoliopsida > Canellales > Winteraceae > Tasmannia > Tasmannia lanceolata. The sequence goes on from NW_027518721.1 coordinate 7,855,395, forward strand.
TTACTGACCTACCTCCGATTGATTGACCATAACTCTCTCAATTTAACTCGTAATTCATTTAAATTAGTTTCATTTCGAAGGAATCGAAGTGTAGTTTAAAACGAAAGAAACGGAGATGAAAAACTCCAAGTATTTTGAGAGTTATGATGGAAATAGTTAGACTCGCGCTTTAGTTTAGCAATTTACTGACCTCCCTCCGATTGATTGACCATAACTCACTCAATTTAACTCGTAATTCATTGAAATTAGTTTCATTTCGAAGGAATCGAAGTGTAGTTTAAAACGAAAGAAACGGAGATGAAAAACTCCAAGTATTTTGAGAGTTATGATGGAAATAGTTAGACTCGCGCTTTGGTTCAGCAATTTACTGACCTACCTCCGATTGATTGACCATAACTCTCTCAATTTAACTCTTAATTCATTGAAATTAGTTTCATTTCGAAGGAATCGAAGTGTAGTTTAAAACGAAAGAAACGGAGATGAAAAACTCCAAGTATTTTGAGAGTTATGATGGAAATAGTTAGACTCGCGCTTTGGTTTAGCAATTTACTGACCTACCTCCGATTGATTGACCATAACTCTGTTAATTTAACTCTTAACTCATTGAAATTAGTTTCATTTCGAAGGAATCGAAGTGTAGTTTAAAACGAAAGAAACGGAGATGAAAAACTCCAAGTATTTTGAGAGTTATGATGGAAATAGTTAGACTCGCGCTTTGGTTTAGCAATTTACTGACCTCCCTCCGATTAATTGACCATAAATCACTCAATTTAACTCGTAATTCATTGAAATTAGTTTCATTTCGAAGGAATCGAAGTGTAGTTTAAAACGAAAGAAACGGAGTTGAAAAACTCCAAGTATTTTGAGAGTTATGATGGAAATAGTTAGACTCGCGCTTTGGTTTAGCAATTTACTGACCTACCTCCGATTGATTGATCATAACTCTCTCAATTTAACTCTTAATTCATTGAAATTAGTTTCATTTCGAAGGAATCGAAGTGTAGTTTAAAACGAAAGAAACGGAGATGAAAAACTACAAGTATTTTGAGAGTTATTATGGAAATAGTTAGACTCGCGCTTTGGTTTAGCAATTTACTGATCTACCTCCGATTGATTGACCAAAAATCACTCAATTTAACTCGTAATTCATTGAAATTAGTTTCATTTCGAAGGAATCGAAGTGTAGTTTAAAACGAAAGAAACGGAGATGAAAAACTCCAAGTATTTTGAGAGTTATGATGGAAATAGTTAGACTCGCGCTTTGGTTTAGCAATTTACTGACCTACATCCGATTAATTGACCATAACTCTCTCAATTTAACTCTTAAGTCATTGAAATTAGTTTCATTTCGAAGGAATCGAAGTGTAGTTTAAAACGAAAGAAACGGAGATGAAAAACTCCAAGTATTTTGAGAGTTATGATGGAAATAGTTAGACTCGCGCTTTGGTTTAGCAATTTACTGACTTACCTCCGATTGATTGACCATAACTCTCTCAATTTAAGTCGTAATTCATTTAAATTAGTTTCATTTCGAAGGAATCGAAGTGTAGTTTAAAACGAAAGAAACGGAGATGAAAAACTCCAAGTATTTTGATAGTTAATGGAAATAGTTAGACTCGCGCTTTGGTTTAGCAATTTACTGACCTACCTCTGATTGATTGACCATAACTCTCTCAATTTAACTCTTAAGTCATTGAAATTAGTTTCATTTCGAAGGAATCGAAGTGTAGTTTAAAACGAAAGAAACGGAGATGAAAAACTCCATGTATTTTGAGAGTTATGATGGAAATAGTTAGACTCGCGCTTTGGTTTAGCAATTTACTTACCTACCTCCGATTGATTGACCATAACTCTGTCAATTTAACTCTTAACTCATTGAAATTAGTTTCATTTCGAAGGAATCGAAGTGTAGTTTAAAACGAAAGAAACGGAGATGAAAAACTCCAAGTATTTTGAGAGTTATGATGGAAATAGTTAGACTCGCGCTTTGGTTTAGCAATTTACTGACCTCCCTCCGATTAATTGACCATAAATCACTCAATTTAACTCGTAATTCATTGAAATTAGTTTCATTTCGAAGGAATCGAAGTGTAGTTTAAAACGAAAGAAACGGAGATGAAAAACTCCAAGTATTTTGAGAGTTATGATGGAAATAGTTAGACTCGCGCTTTGGTTTAGCAATTTACTGACCTACCTCCGATTGATTGATCATAACTCTCTCAATTTAACTCTTAATTCATTGAAATTAGTTTCATTTCGAAGGAATCGAAGTGTAGTTTAAAACGAAAGAAACGGAGATGAAAAACTACAAGTATTTTGAGAGTTATTATGGAAATAGTTAGACTCGCGCTTTGGTTTAGCAATTTACTGATCTACCTCCGATTGATTGACCAAAAATCACTCAATTTAACTCGTAATTCATTGAAATTAGTTTCATTTCGAAGGAATCGAAGTGTAGTTTAAAACGAAAGAAACGGAGATGAAAAACTCCAAGTATTTTGAGAGTTATGATGGAAATAGTTAGACTCGCGCTTTGGTTTAGCAATTTACTGACCTACATCCGATTAATTGACCATAACTCTCTCAATTTAACTCTTAAGTCATTGAAATTAGTTTCATTTCGAAGGAATCGAAGTGTAGTTTAAAACAAAAGAAACGGAGATGAAAAACTCCAAGTATTTTGAGAGTTATGATGGAAATAGTTAGACTCGCGCTTTGGTTTAGCAATTTACTGACTTACCTCCGATTGATTGACCATAACTCTCTCAATTTAAGTCGTAATTCATTTAAATTAGTTTCATTTCGAAGGAATCGAAGTGTAGTTTAAAACGAAAGAAACGGAGATGAAAAACTCCAAGTATTTTGAGAGTTAATGGAAATAGTTAGACTCGCGCTTTGGTTTAGCAATTTACTGACCTACCTCCGATTGATTGACCATAACTCTCTCAATTTAACTCTTAAGTCATTGAAATTAGTTTCATTTCGAAGGAATCGAAGTGTAGTTTAAAACGAAAGAAACGGAGATGAAAAACTCCATGTATTTTGAGAGTTATGATGGAAATAGTTAGACTCGCGCTTTGGTTTAGCAATTTACTGACCTCCCTCCGATTGATTGACCATAACTCAATCAATTTAACTCGTAATTCATTGAAATTAGTTTCATTTCGAAGGAATCGAAGTGTGGTTTAAAACGAAAGAAACGGAGATGAAAAACTCCAAGTATTTTGAGAGTTATGATGGAAATAGTTAGACTCGCGCTTTGGTTTAGCAATTTACTGACCTACCTCCGCTTGATTGACCATAACTCTCTCAATTTAACTCTTAACTCTTTGAAATTAGTTTCATTTCGAAGGAATCGAAGTGTAGTTTAAAACGAAAGAAACGAAGATGAAAAACTCCAAGTATTTTGAGAGTTATGATGGAAATAGTTAGACTCGCGCTTTGGTTTAGCAATTTACTGACCTACCTCCGATTGATTGACCATAACTCTCTCAATTTAACTCGTAATTCATTTAAATTAGTTTCATTTCGAAGGAATCGAAGTGTAGTTTAAAACGAAATAAACGGAGATGAAAAACTCCAAGTATTTTGAGAGTTATGATGGAAATAGTAACACTCGCGCTTTGGTTTAGCAATTTACTGACCTCCCTCCGATTGATTGACCATAAATCACTCAAATTAACTCGTAATTCATTGAAATTAGTTTCATTTCGAAGGAATCGAAGTGTAGTTTAAAACGAAAGAAACGTATATGAAAAACTCCAAGTATTTTGAGAGTTATGATTGAAATAGTTAGACTCGCGCTTTGATTTAGTAATTTACTGACCTCCCTCCGATTAATTGACCATAACTCACTCAATTTAACTCGTAATTCATTGAAATTAGTTTCATTTCGAAGGAATCAAAGTGTAGTTTAAAACGAAAGAAACGGAGATGAAAAACTCCAAGTATTTTGAGAGTTATGATGGAAATAGTTAGACTCGCGCTTTGGTTTAGCAATTTACTGATCTAGCTCCGATTGATTGACCATAACTCTCTAAATTTAACTCTTAACTCATTGAAATTAGTTTCATTTCGAAGGAATCGAAGTGTAGTTTAAAACGAAAGAAACGGAGATGAAAAACTCCAAGTATTTTGAGAGTTATGATGGAAATTGTTAGACTCGCGCTTTGGTTTAGCAATTTACTGACATACCTCCGATTGATTGACCATAACTCTCTCAATTTAACTCTTAATTCATTGAAATTAGGTTCATTTCGAAGGAATCGAAGTGTAGTTTAAAACGAAAGAAACGGAGATGAAAAATTCCAAGTATTTTGAGAGTTATGATAGAAATAGTTAGACTCGCGCTTTGGTTTAGCAATTTACTGACCTACCTCCGATTGATTGACCATAACTCTCTCAATTTAACTCTTAACTCATTGAAATTAGTTTCATTTCGAAGGAATCGAAGTGTAGTTTAAAACGAAAGAAACGGAGATGAAAAACTCCAAGTATCTTGAGAGTTATGATGGAAATAGTTAGACTCGCGCTTTAGTTTAGCAATTTACTGACCTACCTCCGATTGATTGACCATAACTCTCTCAATTTAACTCGTAATTCATTGAAATTAGTTTAATTTCGAAGGAATCGAAGTGTAGTTTAAAACGAAAGAAACGGAGATGAAAAACTCCAAGTATTTTGAGAGTTATGATGGAAATAGTTAGACTCGCGCTTTAGTTTAGCAATTTACTGACCTCCCTCCGATTGATTGACCATAACTCACTCAATTTAACTCATAATTCATTGAAATTAGTTTCATTTCGAAGGAATCGAAGTGTAGTTTAAAACGAAAGAAACGGAGATGAAAAACTCCAAGTATTTTGAGAGTTATGATGGAAATAGTTAGACTCGCGCTTTGGTTTAGCAATTTACTGACCTACCTCCGATTGATTGACCATAACTCTCTCAATTTAACTCGTAATTCATTTAAATTAGTTTCATTTCGAAGGAATCGAAGTGTAGTTTAAAACGAAAGAAACGGAGATGAAAAACTCCAAGTATTTTGAGAGTTATTATGGAAATAGTTAGACTCGCGCTTTGGTTTAGCAATTTACTGATCTACCTCCGATTGATTGACCATAAATCACTCAATTTAACTCGTTATTCATTGAAATTAGTTTCATTTCGAAGGAATCGAAGTGTAGTTTAAAACGAAAGAAACGGAGATGAAAAACTCCAGGTATTTTGAGAGTTATGATGGAAATAGTTAGACTCGCGCTTGGGTTTAGCAATTTACTGACCTACCTCCGATTAATTGACCATAACTCTCTCAATTTAACTCGTAATTCATTTAAATTAGTTTCATTTCGAAGGAATCGAAGTGTAGTTTAAAACGAAAGAAACGGAGATGAAAAACTCCAAGTATTTTTAGAGTTATGATGGAAATAGTTAGACTCGCGCTTTGGTTTAGCAATTTACTGACCTACCTCCGATTGATTGACCATAACTCTCTCAATTTAAGTCGTAATTCATTTAAATTAGTTTCATTTCGAAGGAATCGAAGTGTAGTTTAAAACGAAAGAAACGGAGATGAAAAACTCCAAGTATTTTGAGAGTTATGATGGAAATAGTTAGACTCGCGCTTTGGTTTAGCAATTTACTGACCTCCCTCCGATTGATTGACCATAACTCAATCAATTTAACTCGTAATTCATTGAAATTAGTTTCATTTCGAAGGAATCGAAGTGTGGTTTAAAACGAAAGAAACGGAGATGAAAAACTCCAAGTATTTTGAGAGTTATGATGGAAATAGTTAGACTCGCGCTTTGGTTTAGCAATTTACTGACCTACCTCCGCTTGATTGACCATAACTCTCTCAATTTAACTCTTAACTCTTTGAAATTAGTTTCATTTCGAAGGAATCGAAGTGTAGTTTAAAACGAAAGAAACGAAGATGAAAAACTCCAAGTATTTTGAGAGTTATGATGGAAATAGTTAGACTCGCGCTTTGGTTTAGCAATTTACTGACCTACCTCCGATTGATTGACCATAACTCTCTCAATTTAACTCGTAATTCATTTAAATTAGTTTCATTTCGAAGGAATCGAAGTGTAGTTTAAAACGAAAGAAACGGAGATGAAAAACTCCAAGTATTTTGAGAGTTATGATGGAAATAGTTAGACTCGCGCTTTAGTTTAGCAATTTACTGACCTCCCTCCGATTGATTGACCATAACTCACTCAATTTAACTCGTAATTCATTGAAATTAGTTTCATTTCGAAGGAATCGAAGTGTAGTTTAAAACGAAAGAAACGGAGATGAAAAACTCCAAGTATTTTGAGAGTTATGATGGAAATAGTTAGACTCGCGCTTTGGTTCAGCAATTTACTGACCTACCTCCGATTGATTGACCATAACTCTCTCAATTTAACTCTTAATTCATTGAAATTAGTTTCATTTCGAAGGAATCGAAGTGTAGTTTAAAACGAAAGAAACGGAGATGAAAAACTCCAAGTATTTTGAGAGTTATGATGGAAATAGTTAGACTCGCGCTTTGGTTTAGCAATTTACTGACCTACCTCCGATTGATTGACCATAACTCTGTTAATTTAACTCGTAATTCATTGAAATTAGTTTCATTTCGAAGGAATCGAAGTGTGGTTTAAAACGAAAGAAACGGAGATGAAAAACTCCAAGTATTTTGAGAGTTATGATGGAAATAGTTAGACTCGCGCTTTGGTTTAGCAATTTACTGACCTACCTCCGCTTGATTGACCATAACTCTCTCAATTTAACTCTTAACTCTTTGAAATTAGTTTCATTTCGAAGGAATCGAAGTGTAGTTTAAAACGAAAGAAACGAAGATGAAAAACTCCAAGTATTTTGAGAGTTATGATGGAAATAGTTAGACTCGCGCTTTGGTTTAGCAATTTACTGACCTACCTCCGATTGATTGACCATAACTCTCTCAATTTAACTCGTAATTCATTTAAATTAGTTTCATTTCGAAGGAATCGAAGTGTAGTTTAAAACGAAATAAACGGAGATGAAAAACTCCAAGTATTTTGAGAGTTATGATGGAAATAGTAACACTCGCGCTTTGGTTTAGCAATTTACTGACCTCCCTCCGATTGATTGACCATAAATCACTCAATTTAACTCGTAATTCATTGAAATTAGTTTCATTTCGAAGGAATCGAAGTGTAGTTTAAAACGAAAGAAACGTATATGAAAAACTCCAAGTATTTTGAGAGTTGTGATTGAAATAGTTAGACTCGCGCTTTGATTTAGTAATTTACTGACCTCCCTCCGATTAATTGACCATAACTCACTCAATTTAACTCGTAATTCATTGAAATTAGTTTCATTTCGAAGGAATCAAAGTGTAGTTTAAAACGAAAGAAACGGAGATGAAAAACTCCAAGTATTTTGAGAGTTATGATGGAAATAGTTAGACTCGCGCTTTGGTTTAGCAATTTACTGATCTAGCTCCGATTGATTGACCATAACTCTCTAAATTTAACTCTTAACTCATTGAAATTAGTTTCATTTCGAAGGAATCGAAGTGTAGTTTAAAACGAAAGAAACGGAGATGAAAAACTCCAAGTATTTTGAGAGTTATGATGGAAATTGTTAGACTCGCGCTTTGGTTTAGCAATTTACTGACATACCTCCGATTGATTGACCATAACTCTCTCAATTTAACTCTTAATTCATTGAAATTAGGTTCATTTCGAAGGAATCGAAGTGTAGTTTAAAACGAAAGAAACGGAGATGAAAAATTCCAAGTATTTTGAGAGTTATGATAGAAATAGTTAGACTCGCGCTTTGGTTTAGCAATTTACTGACCTACCTCCGATTGATTGACCATAACTCTCTCAATTTAACTCTTAACTCATTGAAATTAGTTTCATTTCGAAGGAATCGAAGTGTAGTTTAAAACGAAAGAAACGGAGATGAAAAACTCCAAGTATCTTGAGAGTTATGATGGAAATAGTTAGACTCGCGCTTTAGTTTAGCAATTTACTGACCTACCTCCGATTGATTGACCATAACTCTCTCAATTTAACTCGTAATTCATTGAAATTAGTTTAATTTCGAAGGAATCGAAGTGTAGTTTAAAACGAAAGAAACGGAGATGAAAAACTCCAAGTATTTTGAGAGTTATGATGGAAATAGTTAGACTCGCGCTTTAGTTTAGCAATTTACTGACCTCCCTCCGATTGATTGACCATAACTCACTCAATTTAACTCATAATTCATTGAAATTAGTTTCATTTCGAAGGAATCGAAGTGTAGTTTAAAACGAAAGAAACGGAGATGAAAAACTCCAAGTATTTTGAGAGTTATGATGGAAATAGTTAGACTCGCGCTTTGGTTTAGCAATTTACTGACCTACCTCCGATTGATTGACCATAACTCTCTCAATTTAAGTCGTAATTCATTTAAATTAGTTTCATTTCGAAGGAATCGAAGTGTAGTTTAAAACGAAAGAAACGGAGATGAAAAACTCCAAGTATTTTGAGAGTTATGATGGAAATAGTTAGACTCGCGCTTTGGTTTAGCAATTTACTGACCTCCCTCCGATTGATTGACCATAACTCAATCAATTTAACTCGTAATTCATTGAAATTAGTTTCATTTCGAAGGAATCGAAGTGTGGTTTAAAACGAAAGAAACGGAGATGAAAAACTCCAAGTATTTTGAGAGTTATGATGGAAATAGTTAGACTCGCGCTTTGGTTTAGCAATTTACTGACCTACCTCCGCTTGATTGACCATAACTCTCTCAATTTAACTCTTAACTCTTTGAAATTAGTTTCATTTCGAAGGAATCGAAGTGTAGTTTAAAACGAAAGAAACGAAGATGAAAAACTCCAAGTATTTTGAGAGTTATGATGGAAATAGTTAGACTCGCGCTTTGGTTTAGCAATTTACTGACCTACCTCCGATTGATTGACCATAACTCTCTCAATTTAACTCGTAATTCATTTAAATTAGTTTCATTTCGAAGGAATCGAAGTGTAGTTTAAAACGAAAGAAACGGAGATGAAAAACTCCAAGTATTTTGAGAGTTATGATGGAAATAGTTAGACTCGCGCTTTAGTTTAGCAATTTACTGACCTCCCTCCGATTGATTGACCATAACTCACTCAATTTAACTCGTAATTCATTGAAATTAGTTTCATTTCGAAGGAATCGAAGTGTAGTTTAAAACGAAAGAAACGGAGATGAAAAACTCCAAGTATTTTGAGAGTTATGATGGAAATAGTTAGACTCGCGCTTTGGTTCAGCAATTTACTGACCTACCTCCGATTGATTGACCATAACTCTCTCAATTTAACTCTTAATTCATTGAAATTAGTTTCATTTCGAAGGAATCGAAGTGTAGTTTAAAACGAAAGAAACGGAGATGAAAAACTCCAAGTATTTTGAGAGTTATGATGGAAATAGTTAGACTCGCGCTTTGGTTTAGCAATTTACTGACCTACCTCCGATTGATTGACCATAACTCTGTTAATTTAACTCTTAACTCATTGAAATTAGTTTCATTTCGAAGGAATCGAAGTGTAGTTTAAAACGAAAGAAACGGAGATGAAAAACTCCAAGTATTTTGAGAGTTATGATGGAAATAGTTAGACTCGCGCTTTGGTTTAGCAATTTACTGACCTCCCTCCGATTAATTGACCATAAATCACTCAATTTAACTCGTAATTCATTGAAATTAGTTTCATTTCGAAGGAATCGAAGTGTATTTTAAAACGAAAGAAACGGAGTTGAAAAACTCCAAGTATTTTGAGAGTTATGATGGAAATAGTTAGACTCGCGCTTTGGTTTAGCAATTTACTGACCTACCTCCGATTGATTGATCATAACTCTCTCAATTTAACTCTTAATTCATTGAAATTAGTTTCATTTCGAAGGAATCGAAGTGTAGTTTAAAACGAAAGAAACGGAGATGAAAAACTACAAGTATTTTGAGAGTTATTATGGAAATAGTTAGACTCGCGCTTTGGTTTAGCAATTTACTGATCTACCTCCGATTGATTGACCAAAAATCACTCAATTTAACTCGTAATTCATTGAAATTAGTTTCATTTCGAAGGAATCGAAGTGTAGTTTAAAACGAAAGAAACGGAGATGAAAAACTCCAAGTATTTTGAGAGTTATGATGGAAATAGTTAGACTCGCGCTTTGGTTTAGCAATTTACTGACCTACATCCGATTAATTGACCATAACTCTCTCAATTTAACTCTTAAGTCATTGAAATTAGTTTCATTTCGAAGGAATCGAAGTGTAGTTTAAAACGAAAGAAACGGAGATGAAAAACTCCAAGTATTTTGAGAGTTATGATGGAAATAGTTAGACTCGCGCTTTGGTTTAGCAATTTACTGACTTACCTCCGATTGATTGACCATAACTCTCTCAATTTAAGTCGTAATTCATTTAAATTAGTTTCATTTCGAAGGAATCGAAGTGTAGTTTAAAACGAAAGAAACGGAGATGAAAAACTCCAAGTATTTTGAGAGTTAATGGAAATAGTTAGACTCGCGCTTTGGTTTAGCAATTTACTGACCTACCTCCGATTGATTGACCATAACTCTCTCAATTTAACTCTTAAGTCATTGAAATTAGTTTCATTTCGAAGGAATCGAAGTGTAGTTTAAAACGAAAGAAACGGAGATGAAAAACTCCATGTATTTTGAGAGTTATGATGGAAATAGTTAGACTCGCGCTTTGGTTTAGCAATTTACTTACCTACCTCCGATTGATTGACCATAACTCTCTCAATTTAACTCGTAATTCATTTAAATTAGTTTCATTTCGAAGGAATCGAAGTGTAGTTTAAAACGAAAGAAACGGAGATGAAAAACTCCAAGTATTTTGAGAGTTATGATGGAAATAGTTAGACTCGCGCTTTGGTTTAGCAATTTACTGACCTCCCTCCGATTGACTGACCATAACTCACTCAATTTAACTCGTAATTCATTGAAATTAGTTTCATTTCGAAGGAATCGAAGTGTAGTTTAAAACGAAAGAAACGAAGATGAAAAACTCCAAGTATTTTGAGAGTTATGATGGAAATAGTTAGACTCGCGCTTTGGTTTAGCAATTTACTGACCTCCCTCCGATTGATTGACCATAAATCACTCAATTTAACTCGTAATTCATTGAAATTAGTTTCATTTCGAAGGAATCGAAGTGTAGTTTAAAACGAAAGAAACGGAGATGAAAAACTCCAAGTATTTTGAGAGTTAATGGAAATAGTTAAACTCGCGCTTTGGTTTAGCAATTTACTGACCTACCTCCGATTGATTGACCATAACTCTCTCAATTTAACTCTTAAGTCATTGAAATTAGTTTCATTTCGAAGGAATCGAAGTATAGTTTAAAACGAAAGAAACGGAGATGAAAAACTCCAAGTATTTTGAGAGTTATGATGGAAATAGTTAGACTCGCGCTTTGGTTTAGCAATTTACTGACTTACCTCCGATTGATTGATCATAACTCTCTCAATTTAACTCTTAATTCATTGAAATTAGTTTCATTTCGAAGGAATCGAAGTGTAGTTTAAAACGAAAGAAACGGAGATGAAAAACTACAAGTATTTTTAGAGTTATTATGGAAATAGTTAGACTCGCGCTTTGGTTTAGCAATTTACTGATCTACCTCCGATTGATTGACCATAAATCACTCAATTTAACTCGTTATTCATTGAAATTAGTTTCATTTCGAAGGAATCGAAGTGTAGTTTAAAACGAAAGAAACGGAGATGAAAAACTACAAGTATTTTGAGAGTTATGATGGAAATAGTTAGACTCGCGCTTTGGTTTAGCAATTTACTGACCTACATCCGATTAATTGACCATAACTCTCTCAATTTAACTCTTAAGTCATTGAAATTAGTTTCATTTCGAAGGAATCGAAGTGTAGTTTAAAACGAAAGAAACGGAGATGAAAAACTCCAAGTATTTTGAGAGTTATGATGGAAATAGTTAGACTCGCGCTTTGGTTTAGCAATTTACTGACCTACCTCCGATTGATTGACCATAACTCTCTCAATTTAACTCGTAACTCATTTAAATTAGTTTCATTTCGAAGGAATCGAAGTGTAGTTTAAAACGAAAGAAACGGAGATGAAAAACTCCAAGTATTTTTAGAGTTATGATGGAAATAGTTAGACTCGCGCTTTGGTTTAGCAATTTACTGACCTACCTCTGATTGATTGACCATAACTCTCTCAATTTAACTCTTAACTCATTGAAATTAGTTTCATTTCGAAGCAATCGAAGTGTAGTTTAAAATGAAAGAAACGGAGATGAAAAACTCCAGGTATTTTGAGAGTTATGATGGAAATAGTTAGACTCGCGCTTTGGTTTAGCAATTTACTGACCTCCCTCCGATTGATTGACCATAAATCACTCAATTTAACTCGTAATTCATTGAAATTAGTTTCATTTCGAAGGAATCGAAGTGTAGTTTAAAACGAAAGAAACGGAGATGAAAAACTCCAAGTATTTTGAGAGTTAATGGAAATAGTTAGACTCGCGCTTTGGTTTAGCAATTTACTGACCTACCTCCGATTGATTGACCATAACTCTCTCAATTTAAGTCGTAATTCATTTAAATTAGTTTCATTTCGAAGGAATCGAAGTGTAGTTTAAAACGAAAGAAACGGAGATGAAAAACTCCAAGTATTTTGAGAGTTATGATGGAAATAGTTAGACTCGCGCTTTGGTTTAGCAATTTACTGACTTACCTCCGATTGATTGATCATAACTCTCTCAATTTAACTCTTAAGTCATTGAAATTAGTTTCATTTCGAAGGAATCGAAGTGTAGTTTAAAACGAAAGAAACGGAGATGAAAAACTACAAGTATTTTGAGAGTTATTATGGAAATAGTTAGACTCGCGCTTTGGTTTAGCAATTTACTGATCTACCTCCGATCGATTGACCATAAATCACTCAATTTAACTCGTTATTCATTGAAATTAGTTTCATTTCGAAGGAATCGAAGTGTAGTTTAAAACGAAAGAAACGGAGATGAAAAACTCTAAGTATTTTGAGAGTTATGATGGAAATAGTTAGACTCGCGCTTTGGTTTAGCAATTTACTGACCTACATCCGATTAATTGACCATAACTCTCTCAATTTAACTCTTAAGTCATTGAAATTAGTTTCATTTCGAAGGAATCGAAGTGTAGTTTAAAACGAAAGAAACGGAGATGAAAAACTCCAAGTATTTTAAGAGTTATGATGGAAATAGTTAGACTCGCGCTTTGGTTTAGCAATTTACTAACCTACCTCCGATTGATTGACCATAACTCTGTCAATTTAACTCTTAAGTCATTGAAATTAGTTTCATTTCGAAGGAATCGAAGTGTAGTTTAAAACGAAAGAAACGGAGATGAAAAACTCCAAGTATTTTGAGAGTTATGATGGAAATAGTTAGACTCGCGCTTTGGTTTAGCAATTTACTGACCTCCCTCCGATTGATTGACCATAACTCAATCAATTTAACTCGTAATTCATTGAAATTAGTTTCATTTCGAAGGAATCGAAGTGTAGTTTAAAACGAAAGAAACGGAGATGAAAAACTCCAAGTATTTTGAGAGTTATGATGGAAATAGTTAGACTCGCGCTTTAGTTTTGCAATTTACTGACCTACCTCCGATTGATTGACCATAACTCACTCAATTTAACTCGTAATTCATTGAAATTAGTTTCATTTCGAAGGAATCGAAGTGTAGTTTAAAACGAAAGAAACGGAGATGAAAAACTCCAAGTATTTTGAGAGTTATGATGGAAATAGTTAGACTCGCGCTTTGGTTTAGCAATTTACTGACTTACTTCCGATTGATTGACCATAACTCTCTCAATTTAACTCGTAATTCATTTAAATTAGTTTCATTTCGAAGGAATCGAAGTGTAGTTTAAAACGAAAGAAACAGAGATGAAAAACTCCAAGTATTTTGAGAGTTATGATGGAAATAGTTAGACTCGCGCTTTGGTTTAGCAATTTACTAACCTACCTCCGATTGATTGACCATAACTCTGTCAATTTAACTCTTAACTCATTGAAATTAGTTTCATTTCGAAGGAATCGAAGTTTAGTTTAAAACGAAAGAAACGGAGATGAAAAACTCCAAGTATTTTGAGAGTTATGATGGAAATAGTTAGAGTCGCGCTTTGGTTTAGCAATTTACTGACCTCCCTCCGATTAATTGACCATAAATCACTCAATTTAACTCGTAATTCATTGAAATTAGTTTCATTTCGAAGGAATCGAAGTGTAGTTTAAAACGAAAGAAACGGAGATGAAAAACTCCAAGTATTTTGAGAGTTATGATGGAAATAGTTAGACTCGCGCTTTGGTTTAGCAATTTACTGACTTACCTCCGATTGATTGATCATAACTCTCTCAATTTAACTCTTAATTCATTGAAATTAGTTTCATTTCGAAGGAATCGAAGTGTAGTTTAAAACGAAAGAAACGGAGATGAAAAACTACAAGTATTTTGAGAGTTATTATGGAAATAGTTAGACTCGCGCTTTGGTTTAGCAATTTACTGATCTACCTCCGATTGATTGACCATAAATCACTCAATTTAACTCGTTATTCATTGAAATTAGTTTCATTTCGAAGGAATCGAAGTGTAGTTTAAAACGAAAGAAACGGAGATGAAAAACTCTAAGTATTTTGAGAGTTATGATGAAAATAGTTAGACTCGCGCTTTGGTTTAGCAATTTACTGACCTACATCCGATTAATTGACCATAACTCTCTCAATTTAACTCTTAAGTAATTGAAATTAGTTTCATTTCGAAGGAATCGAAGTGTAGTTTAAAACGAAAGAAACAGAGATGAAAAAATTCAAGTATTTTGAGAGTTATGATGGAAATAGTTAGACTCGCGCTTTGGTTTAGCAATTTACTGACCTACCTCCGATTGATTGACCATAACTCTCTCAATTTAAGTCGTAATTCATTTAAATTAGTTTCATTTCGAAGGAATCGAAGTGTAGTTTAAAACGAAAGAAACGGAGATGAAAAACTCCAAGTATTTTGAGAGTTATGATGGAAATAGTTAGACTCGCGCTTTGGTTTAGCAATTTACTGACCTCCCTCCGATTGATTGACCATAACTCAATCAATTTAACTCGTAATTCATTGAAATTAGTTTCATTTCGAAGGAATCGAAGTGTAGTTTAAAACGAAAGAAACGGAGATGAAAAACTCCAAGTATTTTGAGAGTTATGATGGAAATAGTTAGACTCGCGCTTTGGTTTAGCAATTTACTGACCTACATCCGATTAATTGACCCTAACTCTCTCAATTTAACTCTTAAGTCATTGAAATTAGTTTCATTTCGAAGGAATCGAAGTGTAGTTTAAAACGAAATAAACGGAGATGAAAAACTCCAAGTATTTTGAGAGTTATGATGGAAATAGTTAGACTCGCGCTTGGGTTTAGCAATTTACTGACCTACCTCCGATTAATTGACCATAACTCTCTCAATTTAACTCGTAATTCATTTAAATTAGTTTCATTTCGAAGGAATCGAAGTGTAGTTTAAAACGAAAGAAACGGAGATGAAAAACTCCAAGTATTTTTAGAGTTATGATGGAAATAGTTAGACTCGCGCTTTGGTTTAGCAATTTACTGACCTACCTCCGATTGATTGACCATAACTCTCTCAATTTAACTCTTAACTCATTGAAATTAGTTTCATTTCGAAGGAATCGAAGTGTAGTTTAAAACGAAAGAAACGGAGATGAAAAACTCCAAGTATTTTGAGAGTTATGATGGAAATAGTTAGACTCGCGCTTTGGTTTAGCAATTTACTGACCTCCCTCCGATTGATTAACCATAAATCACTCAATTTAACTCGTAATTCATTGAAATTAGTTTCATTTCGAAGGAATCGAAGTGTAGTTTAAAACGAAAAAACGGAGATGAAAAACTCCAAGTATTTTGAGAGTTATGATGGAAATAGTTAGACTCGCGCTTTGGTTTAGCAATTTACTAACCTACCTCCGATTGATTGACCATAACTCTCTCAATTTAACTCTTAATTCATTGAAATTAGTTTTATTTCGAAGGAATCGAAGTGTAGTTTAAAACGAAAGAAACGGAGATGAAAAACTCTAAGTATTTTAAGAGTTATGATGGAAATAGTTAGACTCGCGCTTTGGTTTAGCAATTTACTGATCTACCTCCGATTGATTGACCATAAATCACTCAATTTAACTCGTTATTCATTGAAATTAGTTTCATTTCGAAGGAATCGAAGTGTAGTTTAAAACGAAAGAAACGGAGATGAAAAACTCAAAGTATTTTGAGAGTTATGATGGAAATAGTTAGACTCGCGCTTTGGTTTAGCAATTTACTGACCTCCCTCCGATTGATTGACCATAACTCAATCAATTTAACTCGTAATTCATTGAAATTAGTTTCATTTCGAAGGAATCGAAGTGTAGTTTAAAACGAAAGAAACGGAGATGAAAAACTCCAAGTATTTTGAGAGTTATGATGGAAATAGTTAGACTCGCGCTTTGGTTTAGCAATTTACTGACCTACATCCGATTAAATGACCATAACTCTCTCAATTTAACTCTTAAGTCATTGAAATTAGTTTCATTTCGAAGGAATCGAAGTGTAGTTTAAAACGAAAGAAACGGAGATGAAAAACTCCAAGTATTTTGAGAGTTATGATGGAAATAGTTAGACTCGCGCTTTGGTTTAGCAATTTACTAACCTACCTCCGATTGATTGACCATAACTCTCTCAATTTAACTCTTAATTCATTGAAATTAGTTTTATTTCGAAGGAATCGAAGTGTAGTTTAAAACGAAAGAAACGGAGATGAAAAACTCCAAGTATTTTAAGAGTTATGATGGAAATAGTTAGACTCGTGCTTTGGTTTAGCAATTTACTGACCTCCCTCCGATTGATTGACCATAACTCACTCAATTTAACTCGTAATTCATTGAAATTAGTTTCATTTCGAAGGAATCGAAGTGTAGTTTAAAACGAAAGAAACGAAGATGAAAAACTCCAAGTATTTTGAGAGTTATGATGGAAATAGTTAGACTCGCGCTTTGGTTTAGCAATTTACTGACCTCCCTCCGATTGATTGACCATAAATCACTCAATTTAAGTCGTAATTCATTGAAATTAGTTTCATTTCGAAGGAATCGAAGTGTAGTTTAAAACGAAAGAAACGGAGATGAAAAACTTCAAGTATTTTGAGAGTTATGATGGAAATAGTTAGACTCGCGCTTTGGTTTAGCAATTTACTGACCTACCTCCGATTGATTGACCATAACTCTCTCAATTTAAGTCGTAATTCATTTAAATTTGTTTCATTTCGAAGGAATCGAAGTGTAGTTTAAAACGAAAGAAACGGAGATGAAAAACTCCAAGTATTTTGAGAGTTATGATGGAAATAGTTAGACTCGCGCTTTGGTTTAGCAATTTACTGACCTCCCTCCGATTGATTGACCATAACTCAATCAATTTAACTCGTAATTCATTGAAATTAGTTTCATTTCGAAGGAATCGAAGTGTAGTTTAAAACGAAAGAAACGGAGATGAAAAACTCCAAGTATTTTGAGAGTTATGATGGAAATAGTTAGACTCGCGCTTTGGTTTAGCAATTTACTGACCTACATCCGATTAATTGACCATAACTCTCTCAATTTAAGTCGTAATTCATTTAAATTAGTTTCATTTGGAAGGAATCGAAGTGTAGTTTAAAACGAAAGAAACGGAGATGAAAAACTCCAAGTATTTTGAGAGTTATGATGGAAATAGTTAGACTTGCGCTTTAGTTTAGCAATTTACTGACCTACCTCCGATTGATTGACCATAACTCTCTCAATTTAACTCTTAACTCATTGAAATTAGTTTCATTTCGAAGCAATCGAAGTGTAGTTTAAAATGAAAGAAACGGAGATGAAAAACTCCAAGTATTTTGAGAGTTATGATGGAAATAGTTAGACTCGCGCTTTGGTTTAGCAATTTACTGACCTCCCTCCGATTGATTGACCATAAATCACTCAATTTAACTCGTAATTCATTGAAATTAGTTTCATTTCGAAGGAATCGAAGTGTAGTTTAAAACGAAAGAAACGGAGATGAAAAACTACAAGTATTTTGAGAGTTATTATGGAAATAGTTAGACTCGCGCTTTGGTTTAGCAATTTACTGATCTACCTCCGATTGATTGACCATAAATCACTCAATTTAACTCGTTATTCATTGAAATTAGTTTCATTTCGAAGGAATCGAAGTGTAGTTTAAAACGAAAGAAACGGAGATGAAAAACTCTAAGTATTTTGAGAGTTATGATGAAAATAGTTAGACTCGCGCTTTGGTTTAGCAATTTACTGACCTACATCCGATTAATTGACCATAACTCTCTCAATTTAACTCTTAAGTAATTGAAATTAGTTTCATTTCGAAGTAATCGAAGTATAGTTTAAAACGAAAGAAACAGAGATGAAAAAATTCAAGTATTTTGAGAGTTATGATGGAAATAGTTAGACTCGCGCTTTGGTTTAGCAATTTACTGACCTACCTCCGATTGATTGACCATAACTCTCTCAATTTAACTCTTAATTCATTGAAATTAGTTTTATTTCGAAGGAATCGAAGTGTAGTTTAAAACGAAAGAAACGGAGATGAAAAACTCCAAGTATTTTGAGAGTTATGATGGAAATAGTTAGACTCGTGCTTTGGTTTAGCAATTTACTGACCTCCCTCCGATTGATTGACCATAACTCACTCAATTTAACTCGTAATTCATTGAAATTAGTTTCATTTCGAAGGAATCGAAGTGTAGTTTAAAACGAAAGAAACGAAGATGAAAAACTCCAAGTATTTTGAGAGTTATGATGGAAATAGTTAGACTCGCGCTTTGGTTTAGCAATTTACTGACCTCCCTCCGATTGATTGACCATAAATCACTCAATTTAACTCGTAATTCATTGAAATTAGTTTCATTTCGAAGGAATCGAAGTGTAGTTTAAAACGAAAGAAACGAAGATGAAAAACTCCAAGTATTTTGAGAGTTATGATGGAAATAGTTAGACTCGCGCTTTGGTTTAGCAATTTACTGACCTCCCTCCGATTGATTGACCATAAATCACTCAATTTAAGTCGTAATTCATTGAAATTAGTTTCATTTCGAAGGAATCGAAGTGTAGTTTAAAACGAAAGAAACGGAGATGAAAAACTTCAAGTATTTTGAGAGTTATGATGGAAATAGTTAGACTCGCGCTTTGGTTTAGCAATTTACTGACCTACCTCCGATTGATTGACCATAACTCTCTCAATTTAAGTCGTAATTCATTTAAATTTGTTTCATTTCGAAGGAATCGAAGTGTAGTTTAAAACGAAAGAAACGGAGATGAAAAACTCCAAGTATTTTGAGAGTTATGATGGAAATAGTTAGACTCGCGCTTTGGTTTAGCAATTTACTGACCTCCCTCCGATTGATTGACCATAACTCAATCAATTTAACTCGTAATTCATTGAAATTAGTTTCATTTCGAAGGAATCGAAGTGTAGTTTAAAACGAAAGAAACGGAGATGAAAAACTCCAAGTATTTTGAGAGTTATGATGGAAATAGTTAGACTCGCGCTTTGGTTTAGCAATTTACTGACCTACATCCGATTAATTGACCATAACTCTCTCAATTTAAGTCGTAATTCATTTAAATTAGTTTCATTTCGAAGGAATCGAAGTGTAGTTTAAAACGAAAGAAACGGAGATGAAAAACTCCAAGTATTTTGAGAGTTATGATGGAAATAGTTAGACTTGCGCTTTAGTTTAGCAATTTACTGACCTACCTCCGATTGATTGACCATAACTCTCTCAATTTAACTCTTAACTCATTGAAATTAGTTTCATTTCGAAGCAATCGAAGTGTAGTTTAAAATGAAAGAAACGGAGATGAAAAACTCCAAGTATTTTGAGAGTTATGATGGAAATAGTTAGACTCGCGCTTTGGTTTAGCAATTTACTGACCTCCCTCCGATTGATTGACCATAAATCACTCAATTTAACTCGTAATTCATTGAAATTAGTTTCATTTCGAAGGAATCGAAGTGTAGTTTAAAACGAAAGAAACGGAGATGAAAAACTACAAGTATTTTGAGAGTTATTATGGAAATAGTTAGACTCGCGCTTTGGTTTAGCAATTTACTGATCTACCTCCGATTGATTGACCATAAATCACTCAATTTAACTCGTTATTCATTGAAATTAGTTTCATTTCGAAGGAATCGAAGTGTAGTTTAAAACGAAAGAAACGGAGATGAAAAACTCTAAGTATTTTGAGAGTTATGATGAAAATAGTTAGACTCGCGCTTTGGTTTAGCAATTTACTGACCTACATCCGATTAATTGACCATAACTCTCTCAATTTAACTCTTAAGTAATTGAAATTAGTTTCATTTCGAAGTAATCGAAGTATAGTTTAAAACGAAAGAAACAGAGATGAAAAAATTCAAGTATTTTGAGAGTTATGATGGAAATAGTTAGACTCGCGCTTTGGTTTAGCAATTTACTGACCTACCTCCGATTGATTGACCATAACTCTCTCAATTTAACTCTTAATTCATTGAAATTAGTTTTATTTCGAAGGAATCGAAGTGTAGTTTAAAACGAAAGAAACGGAGATGAAAAACTCCAAGTATTTTGAGAGTTATGATGGAAATAGTTAGACTCGTGCTTTGGTTTAGCAATTTACTGACCTCCCTCCGATTGATTGACCATAACTCACTCAATTTAACTCGTAATTCATTGAAATTAGTTTCATTTCGAAGGAATCGAAGTGTAGTTTAAAACGAAAGAAACGAAGATGAAAAACTCCAAGTATTTTGAGAGTTATGATGGAAATAGTTAGACTCGCGCTTTGGTTTAGCAATTTACTGACCTCCCTCCGATTGATTGACCATAAATCACTCAATTTAACTCGTAATTCATTGAAATTAGTTTCATTTCGAAGGAATCGAAGTGTAGTTTAAAACGAAAGAAACGGAGATGAAAAACTTCAAGTATTTTGAGAGTTATGATGGAAATAGTTAGACTCGCGCTTTGGTTTAGCAATTTACTGACCTACCTCCGATTGATTGACCATAACTCTCTCAATTTAAGTCGTAATTCATTTAAATTAGTTTCATTTCGAAGGAATCGAAGTGTAGTTTAAAACGAAAGAAACGGAGATGAAAAACTCCCAGTATTTTGAGAGTTATGATGGAAATAGTTAGACTCGCGCTTTGGTTTAGCAATTTACTGACCTCCCTCCGATTGATTGACCATAACTCAATCAATTTAACTCGTAATTCATTGAAATTAGTTTCATTTCGAAGGAATCGAAGTGTAGTTTAAAACGAAAGAAACGGAGATGAAAAACTCCAAGTATTTTGAGAGTTATGATGGAAATAGTTAGACTCGCGCTTTGGTTTAGCAATTTACTGACCTACATCCGATTAATTGACCATAACTCTCTCAATTTAAGTCGTAATTCATTTAAATTAGTTTCATTTCGAAGGAATCGAAGTGTAGTTTAAAACGAAAGAAACGGAGATGAAAAACTCCAAGTATTTTGAGAGTTATGATGGAAATAGTTAGACTCGCGCTTTGGTTTAGCAATTTACTGACCTACCTCCGATTGATTGACCATAACTCTCTCAATTTAACTCTTAACTCATTGAAATTAGTTTCATTTCGAAGCAATCGAAGTGTAGTTTAAAATGAAAGAAACGGAGATGAAAAACTCCAAGTATTTTGAGAGTTATGATGGAAATAGTTAGACTCGCGCTTTGGTTTAGCAATTTACTGACCTCCCTCCGATTGATTGACCATAAATCACTCAATTTAACTCGTAATTCATTGAAATTAGTTTCATTTCGAAGGAATCGAAGTGTAGTTTAAAACGAAAGAAACGGAGATGAAAAACTCCAAGTATTTTGAGAGTTAATGGAAATAGTTAGACTCGCGCTTTGGTTTACCAATTTACTGACCTACCTCCGATTGATTGACCATAACTCTCTCAATTTAAGTCGTAATTCATTTAAATTAGTTTCATTTCGAAGGAATCGAAGTGTAGTTTAAAACGAAAGAAACGGAGATGAAAAACTCCAAGTATTTTGAGAGTTATGATGGAAATAGTTAGACTCGCGCTTTGGTTTAGCAATTTACTGACTTACCTCCGATTGATTGATCATAACTCTCTCAATTTAACTCTTAATTCATTGAAATTAGTTTCATTTCGAAGGAATCGAAGTGTAGTTTAAAACGAAAGAAACGGAGATGAAAAACTACAAGTATTTTGAGAGTTATTATGGAAATAGTTAGACTCGCGCTTTGGTTTAGCAATTTACTGATCTACCTCCGATTGATTGACCATAAATCACTCAATTTAACTCGTTATTCATTGAAATTAGTTTCATTTCGAAGGAATCGAAGTGTAGTTTAAAACGAAAGAAACGGAGATGAAAAACTCTAAGTATTTTGAGAGTTATGATGGAAATAGTTAGACTCGCGGTTTGGTTTAGCAATTTACTGACCTACATCCGATTAATTGACCATAACTCTCTCAATTTAACTCTTAAGTCATTGAAATTAGTTTCATTTCGAAGGAATCGAAGTGTAGTTTAAAACGAAAGAAACGGAGATGAAAAACTCCAAGTATTTTAAGAGTTATGATGGAAATAGTTAGACTCGCGCTTTGGTTTAGCAATTTACTGACCTACCTCCGATTGATTGACCATAACTCTCTCAATTTAAGTCGTAATTCATTTAAATTAGTTTCATTTCGAAGGAATCGAAGTGTAGTTTAAAACGAAAGAAACGGAGATGAAAAACTCCAAGTATTTTGAGAGTTATGATGGAAATAGTTAGACTCGCGCTTTGGTTTAGCAATTTACTGACCTCCCTCCGATTGATTGACCATAACTCAATCAATTTAACTCGTAATTCATTGAAATTAGTTTCATTTCGAAGGAATCGAAGTGTAGTTTAAAACGAAAGAAACGGAGATGAAAAACTCCAAGTATTTTGAGAGTTATGATGGAAATAGTTAGACTCGCGCTTTAGTTTTGCAATTTACTGACCTCCCTCCGATTGATTGACCATAACTCACTCAATTTAACTCGTAATTCATTGAAATTAGTTTCATTTCGAAGGAATCGAAGTGTAGTTTAAAACGAAAGAAACGGAGATGAAAAACTCCAAGTATTTTGAGAGTTATGATGGAAATAGTTAGACTCGCGCTTTGGTTTAGCAATTTACTGACTTACCTCCGATTGATTGACCATAACTCTCTCAATTTAACTCGTAATTCATTGAAATTAGTTTCATTTCGAAGCAATCGAAGTGTAGTTTAAAATGAAAGAAACGGAGATGAAAAACTCCAAGTATTTTGAGAGTTATGATGGAAATAGTTAGACTCGCGCTTTGGTTTAGCAATTTACTGACCTCCCTCCGATTGATTGACCATAACTCTGTCAATTTAACTCTTAACTCATTGAAATTAGTTTCATTTCGAAGGAATCGAAGTTTAGTTTAAAACGAAAGAAACGGAGGTGAAAAACTCCAAGTATTTTGAGAGTTATGATGGAAATAGTTAGAGTCGCGCTTTGGTTTAGCAATTTACTGACCTCCCTCCGATTAATTGACCATAAATCACTCAATTTAACTCGTAATTCATTGAAATTAGTTTCATTTCGAAGGAATCGAAGTGTAGTTTAAAACGAAAGAAACGGAGATGAAAAACTCCAAGTATTTTGAGAGTTATGATGGAAATAGTTAGACTCGCGCTTTGGTTTAGCAATTTACTGACTTACCTCCGATTGATTGATCATAACTCTCTCAATTTAACTCTTAATTCATTGAAATTAGTTTCATTTCGAAGGAATCGAAGTGTAGTTTAAAACGAAAGAAACGGAGATGAAAAACTACAAGTATTTTGAGAGTTATTATGGAAATAGTTAGACTCGCGCTTTGGTTTAGCAATTTACTGATCTACCTCCGATTGATTGACCATAAATCACTCAATTTAACTCGTTATTCATTGAAATTAGTTTCATTTCGAAGGAATCGAAGTGTAGTTTAAAACGAAAGAAACGGAGATGAAAAACTCCAAGTATTTTGAGAGTTATGATGGAAATAGTTAGACTCGCGCTTGGGTTTAGCAATTTACTGACCTACCTCCGATTAATTGACCATAACTCTCTCAATTTAACTCGTAATTCATTTAAATTAGTTTCATTTCGAAGGAATCGAAGTGTAGTTTAAAACGAAAGAAACGGAGATGAAAAACTCCAAGTATTTTTAGAGTTATGATGGAAATAGTTAGACTCGCGCTTTGGTTTAGCAATTTACTGACCTACCTCCGATTGATTGACCATAACTCTCTCAATTTAAGTCGTAATTCATTTAAATTAGTTTCATTTCGAAGGAATCGAAGTGTAGTTTAAAACGAAAGAAACGGAGATGAAAAACTCCAAGTATTTTGAGAGTTATGATGGAAATAGTTAGACTCGCGCTTTGGTTTAGCAATTTACTGACCTCCCTCCGATTGATTGACCATAACTCAATCAATTTAACTCGTAATTCATTGAAATTAGTTTCATTTCGAAGGAATCGAAGTGTAGTTTAAAACGAAAGAAACGGAGATGAAAAACTCCAAGTATTTTGAGAGTTATGATGGAAATAGTTAGACTCGCGCTTTGGTTTAGCAATTTACTGACCTACATCCGATTAATTGACCATAACTCTCTCAATTTAACTCTTAAGTCATTGAAATTAGTTTCATTTCGAAGGAATCGAAGTGTAGTTTAAAACGAAAGAAACGGAGATGAAAAACTCCAAGTATTTTGAGAGTTATGATGGAAATAGTTAGACTCGCGCTTGGGTTTAGCAATTTACTGACCTACCTCCGATTAATTGACCATAACTCTCTCAATTTAACTCGTAATTCATTTAAATTAGTTTCATTTCGAAGGAATCGAAGTGTAGTTTAAAACGAAAGAAACGGAGATGAAAAACTCCAAGTATTTTTAGAGTTATGATGGAAATAGTTAGACTCGCGCTTTGGTTTAGCAATTTACTGACCTACCTCCGATTGATTGACCATAACTCTCTCAATTTAACTCTTAACTCATTGAAATTAGTTTCATTTCGAAGGAATCGAAGTGTAGTTTAAAACGAAAGAAACGGAGATGAAAAACTCCAAGTATTTTGAGAGTTATGATGGAAATAGTTAGACTCGCGCTTTGGTTTAGCAATTTACTGACCTCCCTCCGATTGATTAACCATAAATCACTCAATTTAACTCGTAATTCATTGAAATTAGTTTCATTTCGAAGGAATCGAAGTGTAGTTTAAAACGAAAGAAACGGAGATGAAAAACTCCAAGTATTTTGAGAGTTAATGGAAATAGTTAGACTCGCGCTTTGGTTTAGCAATTTACAGACCTACCTCCGATTGATTGACCATAACTCTCTCAATTTAACTCTTAAGTCATTTAAAAATTAGTTTCATTTCGAAGGAATCGAAGTGTAGTTTAAAACGAAAGAAACGGAGATGAAAAACTCCAAGTATTTTGAGAGTTATGATGGAAATAGTTAGACTCGCGCTTTGGTTTAGCAATTTACTTACCTACCTCCGATTGATTGACCATAACTCTCTCAATTTAACTCGTAATTCATTTAAATTAGTTTCATTTCGAAGGAATCGAAGTGTAGTTTAAAACGAAAGAAACGGAGATGAAAAACTCCAAGTATTTTGAGAGTTATGATGGAAATAGTTAGACTCGCGCTTTGGTTTAGCAATTTACTGACCTCCCTCCGATTGATTGACCATAACTCACTCAATTTAACTCGTAATTCATTGAAATTAGTTTCATTTCGAAGGAATCGAAGTGTGGTTTAAAACGAAAGAAACGGAGATGAAAAACTCCAAGTATTTTGAGAGTTATGATGGAAATAGTTAGACTCGCGCTTTGGTTTAGCAATTTAATGACCTACCTCCGCTTGATTGACCATAACTCTCTCAATTTAACTCTTAACTCTTTGAAATTAGTTTCATTTCGAAGGAATCGAAGTGTAGTTTAAAACGAAAGAAACGAAGATGAAAAACTCCAAGTATTTTGAGAGTTATGATGGAAATAGTTAGACTCGCGCTTTGGTTTAGCAATTTACTGACCTACCTCCGATTGATTGACCATAACTCTCTCAATTTAACTCGTAATTCATTTAAATTAGTTTCATTTCGAAGGAATCGAAGTGTAGTTTAAAACGAAAGAAACGGAGATGAAAAACTCCAAGTATTTTGAGAGTTATGATGGAAATAGTTAGACTCGCGCTTTAGTTTAGCAATTTACTGACCTCCCTCCGATTGATTGACCATAACTCACTCAATTTAACTCGTAATTCATTGAAATTAGTTTCATTTCGAAGGAATCGAAGTGTAGTTTAAAACGAAAGAAACGGAGATGAAAAACTCCAAGTATTTTGAGAGTTATGATGGAAATAGTTAGACTCGCGCTTTGGTTCAGCAATTTACTGACCTACCTCCGATTGATTGACCATAACTCTCTCAATTTAACTCTTAATTCATTGAAATTAGTTTCATTTCGAAGGAATCGAAGTGTAGTTTAAAACGAAAGAAACGGAGATGAAAAACTCCAAGTATTTTGAGAGTTATGATGGAAATAGTTAGACTCGCGCTTTGGTTTAGCAATTTACTGACCTACCTCCGATTGATTGACCATAACTCTGTCAATTTAACTCTTAACTCATTGAAATTAGTTTCATTTCGAAGGAATCGAAGTGTAGTTTAAAACGAAAGAAACGGAGATGAAAAACTCCAAGTATTTTGAGAGTTATGATGGAAATAGTTAGACTCGCGCTTTGGTTTAGCAATTTACTGACCTCCCTCCGATTAATTGACCATAAATCACTCAATTTAACTCGTAATTCATTGAAATTAGTTTCATTTCGAAGGAATCGAAGTGTAGTTTAAAACGAAAGAAACGGAGATGAAAAACTCCAAGTATTTTGAGAGTTATGATGGAAATAGTTAGACTCGCGCTTTGGTTTAGCAATTTACTGACCTACCTCCGATTGATTGATCATAACTCTCTCAATTTAACTCTTAATTCATTGAAATTAGTTTCATTTCGAAGGAATCGAAGTGTAGTTTAAAACGAAAGAAACGGAGATGAAAAACTACAAGTATTTTGAGAGTTATTATGGAAATAGTTAGACTCGCGCTTTGGTTTAGCAATTTACTGATCTACCTCCGATTGATTGACCAAAAATCACTCAATTTAACTCGTAATTCATTGAAATTAGTTTTATTTCGAAGGAATCGAAGTGTAGTTTAAAACGAAAGAAACGGAGATGAAAAACTCCAAGTATTTTGAGAGTTATGATGGAAATAGTTAGACTCGCGCTTTGGTTTAGCAATTTACTGACCTACATCCGATTAATTGACCATAACTCTCTCAATTTAACTCTTAAGTCATTGAAATTAGTTTCATTTCGAAGGAATCGAAGTGTAGTTTAAAACGAAAGAAACGGAGATGAAAAACTCCAAGTATTTTGAGAGTTATGATGGAAATAGTTAGACTCGCGCTTTGGTTTAGCAATTTACTGACTTACCTCCGATTGATTGACCATAACTCTCTCAATTTAAGTCGTAAATCATTTAAATTAGTTTCATTTCGAAGGAATCGAAGTGTAGTTTAAAACGAAAGAAACGGAGATGAAAAACTCCAAGTATTTTGAGAGTTAATGGAAATAGTTAGACTCGCGCTTTGGTTTAGCAATTTACTGACCTACCTCCGATTGATTGACCATAACTCTCTCAATTTAACTCTTAAGTCATTGAAATTAGTTTCATTTCGAAGGAATCGAAGTGTAGTTTAAAACGAAAGAAACGGAGATGAAAAACTCCATGTATTTTGAGAGTTATGATGGAAATAGTTAGACTCGCGCTTTGGTTTAGCAATTTACTTACCTACCTCCGATTGATTGACCATAACTCTCTCAATTTAACTCGTAATTCATTTAAATTAGTTTCATTTCGAAGGAATCGAAGTGTAGTTTAAAACGAAAGAAACGGAGATGAAAAACTCCAAGTATTTTGAGAGTTATTATGGAAATAGTTAGACTCGCGCTTTGGTTTAGCAATTTACTGATCTACCTCCGATTGATTGACCATAAATCACTCAATTTAACTCGTTATTCATTGAAATTAGTTTCATTTCGAAGGAATCGAAGTGTAGTTTAAAACGAAAGAAACGGAGATGAAAAATTCCAGGTATTTTGAGAGTTATGATGGAAATAGTTAGACTCGCGCTTGGGTTTAGCAATTTACTGACCTACCTCCGATTAATTGACCATAACTCTCTCAATTTAACTCGTAATTCATTTAAATTAGTTTCATTTCGAAGGAATCGAAGTGTAATTTAAAACGAAAGAAACGGAGATGAAAAACTCCAAGTATTTTTAGAGTTATGATGGAAATAGTTAGACTCGCGCTTTGGTTTAGCAATTTACGGACCTACCTCCGATTGATTGACCATAACTCTCTCAATTTAAGTCGTAATTCATTTAAATTAGTTTCATTTCGAAGGAATCGAAGTGTAGTTTAAAACGAAAGAAACGGAGATGAAAAACTCCAAGTATTTTGAGAGTTATGATGGAAATAGTTAGACTCGCGCTTTGGTTTAGCAATTTACTGACCTACATCCGATTAATTGACCATAACTCTCTCAATTTAACTCTTAAGTCATTGAAATTAGTTTCATTTCGAAGGAATCGAAGTGTAGTTTAAAACGAAAGAAACGGAGATGAAAAACTCCAAGTATTTTGAGAGTTATGATGGAAATAGTTAGACTCGCGCTTGGGTTTAGCAATTTACTGACCTACCTCCGATTAATTGACCATAACTCTCTCAATTTAACTCGTAATTCATTTAAATTAGTTTCATTTCGAAGGAATCGAAGTGTAGTTTAAAACGAAAGAAACGGAGATGAAAAACTCCAAGTATTTTTAGAGTTATGATGGAAATAGTTAGACTCGCGCTTTGGTTTAGCAATTTACTGACCTACCTCCGATTGATTGACCATAACTCTCTCAATTTAACTCTTAACTCATTGAAATTAGTTTCATTTCGAAGGAATCGAAGTGTAGTTTAAAACGAAAGAAACGGAGATGAAAAACTACAAGTATTTTGAGAGTTATGATGGAAATAGTTAGACTCGCGCTTTGGTTTAGCAATTTACTGACCTCCCTCCGATTGATTAACCATAAATCACTCAATTTAACTCGTAATTCATTGAAATTAGTTTCATTTCGAAGGAATCGAAGTGTAGTTTAAAACGAAAGAAACGGAGATGAAAAACTCCAAGTATTTTGAGAGTTAATGGAAATAGTTAGACTCGCGCTTTGGTTTAGCAATTTACAGACCTACCTCCGATTGATTGACCATAACTCTCTCAATTTAACTCTTAAGTCATTTAAAAATTAGTTTCATTTCGAAGGAATCGAAGTGTAGTTTAAAACGAAAGAAACGGAGATGAAAAACTCCAAGTATTTTGAGAGTTATGATGGAAATAGTTAGACTCGCGCTTTGGTTTAGCAATTTACTTACCTACCTCCGATTGATTGACCATAACTCTCTCAATTTAACTCGTAATTCATTTAAATTAGTTTCATTTTGAAGGAATCGAAGTGTAGTTTAAAACGAAAGAAACGGAGATGAAAAACTCCAAGTATTTTGAGAGTTATGATGGAAATAGTTAGACTCGCGCTTTGGTTTAGCAATTTACTGACCTCCCTCCGATTGATTGACCATAACTCACTCAATTTAACTCGTAATTCATTGAAATTAGTTTCATTTCGAAGGAATCGAAGTGTGGTTTAAAACGAAAGAAACGGAGATGAAAAACTCCAAGTATTTTGAGAGTTATGATGGAAATAGTTAGACTCGCGCTTTGGTTTAGCAATTTACTGACCTACCTCCGCTTGATTGACCATAACTCTCTCAATTTAACTCTTAACTCTTTGAAATTAGTTTCATTTCGAAGGAATCGAAGTGTAGTTTAAAACGAAAGAAACGAAGATGAAAAACTCCAAGTATTTTGAGAGTTATGATGGAAATAGTTAGACTCGCGCTTTGGTTTAGCAATTTACTGACCTACCTCCGATTGATTGACCATAACTCTCTCAATTTAACTCGTAATTCATTTAAATTAGTTTCATTTCGAAGGAATCGAAGTGTAGTTTAAAACGAAAGAAACGGAGATGAAAAACTCCAAGTATTTTGAGAGTTATGATGGAAATAGTTAGACTCGCGCTTTAGTTTAGCAATTTACTGACCTCCCTCCGATTGATTGACCATAACTCACTCAATTTAACTCGTAATTCATTGAAATTAGTTTCATTTCGAAGGAATCGAAGTGTAGTTTAAAACGAAAGAAACGGAGATGAAAAACTCCAAGTATTTTGAGAGTTATGATGGAAATAGTTAGACTCGCGCTTTGGTTCAGCAATTTACTGACCTACCTCCGATTGATTGACCATAACTCTCTCAATTTAACTCTTAATTCATTGAAATTAGTTTCATTTCGAAGGAATCGAAGTGTAGTTTAAAACGAAAGAAACGGAGATGAAAAACTCCAAGTATTTTGCGAGTTATGATGGAAATAGTTAGACTCGCGCTTTGGTTTAGCAATTTACTGACCTACCTCCGATTGATTGACCATAACTCTGTCAATTTAACTCTTAACTCATTGAAATTAGTTTCATTTCGAAGGAATCGAAGTGTAGTTTAAAACGAAAGAAACGGAGATGAAAAACTCCAAGTATTTTGAGAGTTATGATGGAAATAGTTAGACTCGCGCTTTGGTTTAGCAATTTACTGACCTCCCTCCGATTAATTGACCATAAATCACTCAATTTAACTCGTAATTCATTGAAATTAGTTTCATTTCGAAGGAATCGAAGTGTAGTTTAAAACGAAAGAAACGGAGATGAAAAACTCCAAGTATTTTGAGAGTTATGATGGAAATAGTTAGACTCGCGCTTTGGTTTAGCAATTTACTGACCTACCTCCGATTGATTGATCATAACTCTCTCAATTTTACTCTTAATTCATTGAAATTAGTTTCATTTCGAAGGAATCGAAGTGTAGTTTAAAACGACAGAAACGGAGATGAAAAACTACAAGTATTTTGAGAGTTATTATGGAAATAGTTAGACTCGCGCTTTGGTTTAGCAATTTACTGATCTACCTCCGATTGATTGACCAAAAATCACTCAATTTAACTCGTAATTCATTGAAATTAGTTTCATTTCGAAGGAATCGAAGTGTAGTTTAAAACGAAAGAAACGGAGATGAAAAACTCCAAGTATTTTGAGAGTTATGATGGAAATAGTTAGACTCGCGCTTTGGTTTAGCAATTTACTGACCTACATCCGATTAATTGACCATAACTCTCTCAATTTAACTCTTAAGTCATTGAAATTAGTTTCATTTCGAAGGAATCGAAGTGTAGTTTAAAACGAAAGAAACGGAGATGAAAAACTCCAAGTATTTTGAGAGTTATGATGGAAATAGTTAGACTCGCGCTTTGGTTTAGCAATTTACTGACTTACCTCCGATTGATTGACCATAACTCTCTCAATTTAAGTCGTAATTCATTTAAATTAGTTTCATTTCGAAGGAATCGAAGTGTAGTTTAAAACGAAAGAAACGGAGATGAAAAACTCCAAGTATTTTGAGAGTTAATGGAAATAGTTAGACTCGCGCTTTGGTTTAGCAATTTACTGACCTACCTCCGATTGATTGACCATAACTCTCTCAATTTAACTCTTAACTCATTGAAATTAGTTTCATTTCGAAGGAATCGAAGTGTAGTTTAAAACGAAAGAAACGGAGATGAAAAACTACAAGTATTTTGAGAGTTATGATGGAAATAGTTAGACTCGCGCTTTGGTTTAGCAATTTACTGACCTCCCTCCGATTGATTAACCATAAATCACTCAATTTAACTCGTAATTCATTGAAATTAGTTTCATTTCGAAGGAATCGAAGTGTAGTTTAAAACGAAAGAAACGGAGATGAAAAACTCCAAGTATTTTGAGAGTTAATGGAAATAGTTAGACTCGCGCTTTGGTTTAGCAATTTACAGACCTACCTCCGATTGATTGACCATAACTCTCTCAATTTAACTCTTAAGTCATTTAAAAATTAGTTTCATTTCGAAGGAATCGAAGTGTAGTTTAAAACGAAAGAAACGGAGATGAAAAACTCCAAGTATTTTGAGAGTTATGATGGAAATAGTTAGACTCGCGCTTTGGTTTAGCAATTTACTTACCTACCTCCGATTGATTGACCATAACTCTCTCAATTTAACTCGTAATTCATTTAAATTAGTTTCATTTCGAAGGAATCGAAGTGTAGTTTAAAACGAAAGAAACGGAGATGAAAAACTCCAAGTATTTTGAGAGTTATGATGGAAATAGTTAGACTCGCGCTTTGGTTTAGCAATTTACTGACCTCCCTCCGATTGATTGACCATAACTCACTCAATTTAACTCGTAATTCATTGAAATTAGTTTCATTTCGAAGGAATCGAAGTGTGGTTTAAAACGAAAGAAACGGAGATGAAAAACTCCAAGTATTTTGAGAGTTATGATGGAAATAGTTAGACTCGCGCTTTGGTTTAGCAATTTACTGACCTACCTCCGCTTGATTGACCATAACTCTCTCAATTTAACTCTTAACTCTTTGAAATTAGTTTCATTTCGAAGGAATCGAAGTGTAGTTTAAAACGAAAGAAACGAAGATGAAAAACTCCAAGTATTTTGAGAGTTATGATGGAAATAGTTAGACTCGCGCTTTGGTTTAGCAATTTACTGACCTACCTCCGATTGATTGACCATAACTCTCTCAATTTAACTCGTAATTCATTTAAATTAGTTTCATTTCGAAGGAATCGAAGTGTAGTTTAAAACGAAAGAAACGGAGATGAAAAACTCCAAGTATTTTGAGAGTTATGATGGAAATAGTTAGACTCGCGCTTTAGTTTAGCAATTTACTGACCTCCCTCCGATTGATTGACCATAACTCACTCAATTTAACTCGTAATTCATTGAAATTAGTTTCATTTCGAAGGAATCGAAGTGTAGTTTAAAACGAAAGAAACGGAGATGAAAAACTCCAAGTATTTTGAGAGTTATGATGGAAATAGTTAGACTCGCGCTTTGGTTCAGCAATTTACTGACCTACCTCCGATTGATTGACCATAACTCTCTCAATTTAACTCTTAATTCATTGAAATTAGTTTCATTTCGAAGGAATCGAAGTGTAGTTTAAAACGAAAGAAACGGAGATGAAAAACTCCAAGTATTTTGCGAGTTATGATGGAAATAGTTAGACTCGCGCTTTGGTTTAGCAATTTACTGACCTACCTCCGATTGATTGACCATAACTCTGTCAATTTAACTCTTAACTCATTGAAATTAGTTTCATTTTGAAGGAATCGAAGTGTAGTTTAAAACGAAAGAAACGGAGATGAAAAACTCCAAGTATTTTGAGAGTTATGATGGAAATAGTTAGACTCGCGCTTTGGTTTAGCAATTTACTGACCTCCCTCCGATTAATTGACCATAAATCACTCAATTTAACTCGTAATTCATTGAAATTAGTTTCATTTCGAAGGAATCGAAGTGTAGTTTAAAACGAAAGAAACGGAGATGAAAAACTCCAAGTATTTTGAGAGTTATGATGGAAATAGTTAGACTCGCGCTTTGGTTTAGCAATTTACTGACCTACCTCCGATTGATTGATCATAACTCTCTCAATTTTACTCTTAATTCATTGAAATTAGTTTCATTTCGAAGGAATCGAAGTGTAGTTTAAAACGAAAGAAACGGAGATGAAAAACTACAAGTATTTTGAGAGTTATTATGGAAATAGTTAGACTCGCGCTTTGGTTTAGCAATTTACTGATCTACCTCCGATTGATTGACCAAAAATCACTCAATTTAACTCGTAATTCATTGAAATTAGTTTCATTTCGAAGGAATCGAAGTGTAGTTTAAAACGAAAGAAACGGAGATGAAAAACTCTAAGTATTTTGAGAGTTATGATGGAAATAGTTAGACTCGCGCTTTGGTTTAGCAATTTACTGACCTACATCCGATTAATTGACCATAACTCTCTCAATTTAACTCTTAAGTCATTGAAATTTGTTTCATTTCGAAGGAATCGAAGTGTAGTTTAAAACGAAAGAAACGGAGATGAAAAACTCCAAGTATTTTGAGAGTTATGATGGAAATAGTTAGACTCGCGCTTTGGTTTAGCAATTTACTGACTTACCTCCGATTGATTGACCATAACTCTCTCAATTTAAGTCGTAATTCATTTAAATTAGTTTCATTTCGAAGGAATCGAAGTGTAGTTTAAAACGAAAGAAACGGAGATGAAAAACTCCAAGTATTTTAAGAGTTATGATGGAAATAGTTAGACTCGCGCTTTGGTTTAGCAATTTACTGACCTACCTCCGATTGATTGACCATAACTCTCTCAATTTAAGTCGTAATTCATTTAAATTAGTTTCATTTCGAAGGAATCGAAGTGTAGTTTAAAACGAAAGAAACGGAGATGAAAAACTCCAAGTATTTTGAGAGTTATGATGGAAATAGTTAGACTCGCGCTTTGGTTTAGCAATTTACTGACCTCCCTCCGATTGATTGACCATAACTCAATCAATTTAACTCGTAATTCATTGAAATTAGTTTCATTTCGAAGGAATCGAAGTGTAGTTTAAAACGAAAGAAACGGAGATGAAAAACTCCAAGTATTTTGAGAGTTATGATGGAAATAGTTAGACTCGCGCTTTAGTTTTGCAATTTACTGACCTCCCTCCGATTGATTGACCATAACTCACTCAATTTAACTCGTAATTCATTGAAATTAGTTTCATTTCGAAGGAATCGAAGTGTAGTTTAAAACGAAAGAAACGGAGATGAAAAACTCCAAGTATTTTGAGAGTTATGATGGAAATAGTTAGACTCGCGCTTTGGTTTAGCAATTTACTGACTTACCTCCGATTGATTGACCATAACTCTCTCAATTTAACTCGTAATTCATTTAAATTAGTTTCATTTCGAAGGAATCGAAGTGTAGTTTAAAACGAAAGAAACAGAGATGAAAAACTCCAAGTATTTTGAGAGTTATGATGGAAATAGTTAGACTCGCGCTTTGGTTTAGCAATTTACTAACCTACCTCCGATTGATTGACCATAACTCTGTCAATTTAACTCTTAACTCATTGAAATTAGTTTCATTTCGAAGGAATCGAAGTTTAGTTTAAAACGAAAGAAACGGAGGTGAAAAACTCCAAGTATTTTGAGAGTTATGATGGAAATAGTTAGAGTCGCGCTTTGGTTTAGCAATTTACTGACCTCCCTCCGATTAATTGACCATAAATCACTCAATTTAACTCGTAATTCATTGAAATTAGTTTCATTTCGAAGGAATCGAAGTGTAGTTTAAAACGAAAGAAACGGAGATGAAAAACTCCAAGTATTTTGAGAGTTATGATGGAAATAGTTAGACTCGCGCTTTGGTTTAGCAATTTACTGACTTACCTCCGATTGATTGATCATAACTCTCTCAATTTAACTCTTAATTCATTGAAATTAGTTTCATTTCGAAGGAATCGAAGTGTAGTTTAAAACGAAAGAAACGGAGATGAAAAACTACAAGTATTTTGAGAGTTATTATGGAAATAGTTAGACTCGCGCTTTGGTTTAGCAATTTACTGATCTACCTCCGATTGATTGACCATAAATCACTCAATTTAACTCGTTATTCATTGAAATTAGTTTCATTTCGAAGGAATCGAAGTGTAGTTTAAAACGAAAGAAACGGAGATGAAAAACTCCAAGTATTTTGAGAGTTATGATGGAAATAGTTAGACTCGCGCTTGGGTTTAGCAATTTACTGACCTACCTCCGATTAATTGACCATAACTCTCTCAATTTAACTCGTAATTCATTTAAATTAGTTTCATTTCGAAGGAATCGAAGTGTAGTTTAAAACGAAAGAAACGGAGATGAAAAACTCCAAGTATTTTTAGAGTTATGATGGAAATAGTTAGACTCACGCTTTGGTTTAGCAATTTACTGACCTACCTCCGATTGATTGACCATAACTCTCTCAATTTAAGTCGTAATTCATTTAAATTAGTTTCATTTCGAAGGAATCGAAGTGTAGTTTAAAACGAAAGAAACGGAGATGAAAAACTCCAAGTATTTTGAGAGTTATGATGGAAATAGTTAGACTCGCGCTTTGGTTTAGCAATTTACTGACCTCCCTCCGATTGATTGACCATAACTCAATCAATTTAACTCGTAATTCATTGAAATTAGTTTCATTTCGAAGGAATCGAAGTGTAGTTTAAAACGAAAGAAACGGAGATGAAAAACTCCAAGTATTTTGAGAGTTATGATGGAAATAGTTAGACTCGCGCTTTGGTTTAGCAATTTACTGACCTACATCCGATTAATTGACCATAACTCTCTCAATTTAACTCTTAAGTCATTGAAATTAGTTTCATTTCGAAGGAATCGAAGTGTAGTTTAAAACGAAAGAAACGGAGATGAAAAACTCCAAGTATTTTGAGAGTTATGATGGAAATAGTTAGACTCGCGCTTGGGTTTAGCAATTTACTGACCTACCTCCGATTAATTGACCATAACTCTCTCAATTTAACTCGTAATTCATTTAAATTAGTTTCATTTCGAAGGAATCGAAGTGTAGTTTAAAACGAAAGAAACGGAGATGAAAAACTCCAAGTATTTTTAGAGTTATGATGGAAATAGTTAGACTCGCGCTTTGGTTTAGCAATTTACTGACCTACCTCCGATTGATTGACCATAACTCTCTCAATTTAACTCTTAACTCATTGAAATTAGTTTCATTTCGAAGGAATCGAAGTGTAGTTTAAAACGAAAGAAACGGAGATGAAAAACTCCAAGTATTTTGAGAGTTATGATGGAAATAGTTAGACTCGCGCTTTGGTTTAGCAATTTACTGACCTCCCTCCGATTGATTAACCATAAATCACTCAATTTAACTCGTAATTCATTGAAATTAGTTTCATTTCGAAGGAATCGAAGTGTAGTTTAAAACGAAAGAAACGGAGATGAAAAACTCCAAGTATTTTGAGAGTTAATGGAAATAGTTAGACTCGCGCTTTGGTTTAGCAATTTACAGACCTACCTCCGATTGATTGACCATAACTCTCTCAATTTAACTCTTAAGTCATTTAAAAATTAGTTTCATTTCGAAGGAATCGAAGTGTAGTTTAAAACGAAAGAAACGGAGATGAAAAACTCCAAGTATTTTGAGAGTTATGATGGAAATAGTTAGACTCGCGCTTTGGTTTAGCAATTTACTTACCTACCTCCGATTGATTGACCATAACTCTCTCAATTTAACTCGTAATTCATTTAAATTAGTTTCATTTCGAAGGAATCGAAGTGTAGTTTAAAACGAAAGAAACGGAGATGAAAAACTCCAAGTATTTTGAGAGTTATGATGGAAATAGTTAGACTCGCGCTTTGGTTTAGCAATTTACTGACCTCCCTCCGATTGATTGACCATAACTCACTCAATTTAACTCGTAATTCATTGAAATTAGTTTCATTTCGAAGGAATCGAAGTGTGGTTTAAAACGAAAGAAACGGAGATGAAAAACTCCAAGTATTTTGAGAGTTATGATGGAAATAGTTAGACTCGCGCTTTGGTTTAGCAATTTACTGACCTACCTCCGCTTGATTGACCATAACTCTCTCAATTTAACTCTTAACTCTTTGAAATTAGTTTCATTTCGAAGGAATCGAAGTGTAGTTTAAAACGAAAGAAACGAAGATGAAAAACTCCAAGTATTTTGAGAGTTATGATGGAAATAGTTAGACTCGCGCTTTGGTTTAGCAATTTACTGACCTACCTCCGATTAATTGACCATAACTCTCTCAATTTAACTCTTAAGTCATTGAAATTAGTTTCATTTCGAAGGAATCGAAGTGTAGTTTAAAACGAAAGAAACGGAGATGAAAAACTCCAAGTATTTTGAGAGTTATGATGGAAATAGTTAGACTCGCGCTTTGGTTTAGCAATTTACTGACTTACCTCCGATTGATTGACCATAACTCTCTCAATTTAAGTCGTAAATCATTTAAATTAGTTTCATTTCGAAGGAATCGAAGTGTAGTTTAAAACGAAAGAAACGGAGATGAAAAACTCCAAGTATTTTGAGAGTTAATGGAAATAGTTAGACTCGCGCTTTGGTTTAGCAATTTACTGACCTACCTCCGATTGATTGACCATAACTCTCTCAATTTAACTCTTAAGTCATTGAAATTAGTTTCATTTCGAAGGAATCGAAGTGTAGTTTAAAACGAAAGAAACGGAGATGAAAAACTCCATGTATTTTGAGAGTTATGATGGAAATAGTTAGACTCGCGCTTTGGTTTAGCAATTTACTTACCTACCTCCGATTGATTGACCATAACTCTCTCAATTTAACTCGTAATTCATTTAAATTAGTTTCATTTCGAAGGAATCGAAGTGTAGTTTAAAACGAAAGAAACGGAGATGAAAAACTCCAAGTATTTTGAGAGTTATTATGGAAATAGTTAGACTCGCGCTTTGGTTTAGCAATTTACTGATCTACCTCCGATTGATTGACCATAAATCACTCAATTTAACTCGTTATTCATTGAAATTAGTTTCATTTCGAAGGAATCGAAGTGTAGTTTAAAACGAAAGAAACGGAGATGAAAAATTCCAGGTATTTTGAGAGTTATGATGGAAATAGTTAGACTCGCGCTTGGGTTTAGCAATTTACTGACCTACCTCCGATTAATTGACCATAACTCTCTCAATTTAACTCGTAATTCATTTAAATTAGTTTCATTTCGAAGGAATCGAAGTGTAATTTAAAACGAAAGAAACGGAGATGAAAAACTCCAAGTATTTTTAGAGTTATGATGGAAATAGTTAGACTCGCGCTTTGGTTTAGCAATTTACTGACCTACCTCCGATTGATTGACCATAACTCTCTCAATTTAAGTCGTAATTCATTTAAATTAGTTTCATTTCGAAGGAATCGAAGTGTAGTTTAAAACGAAAGAAACGGAGATGAAAAACTCCAAGTATTTTGAGAGTTATGATGGAAATAGTTAGACTCGCGCTTTGGTTTAGCAATTTACTGACCTCCCTCCGATTGATTGACAATAACTCAATCAATTTAACTCGTAATTCATTGAAATTAGTTTCATTTCGAAGGAATCGAAGTGTAGTTTAAAACGAAAGAAACGGAGATGAAAAACTCCAAGTATTTTGAGAGTTATGATGGAAATAGTTAGACTCGCGCTTTGGTTTAGCAATTTACTGACCTACATCCGATTAATTGACCATAACTCTCTCAATTTAACTCTTAAGTCATTGAAATTAGTTTCATTTCGAAGGAATCGAAGTGTAGTTTAAAACGAAAGAAACGGAGATGAAAAACTCCAAGTATTTTGAGAGTTATGATGGAAATAGTTAGACTCGCGCTTGGGTTTAGCAATTTACTGACCTACCTCCGATTAATTGACCATAACTCTCTCAATTTAACTCGTAATTCATTTAAATTAGTTTCATTTCGAAGGAATCGAAGTGTAGTTTAAAACGAAAGAAACGGAGATGAAAAACTCCAAGTATTTTTAGAGTTATGATGGAAATAGTTAGACTCGCGCTTTGGTTTAGCAATTTACTGACCTACCTCCGATTGATTGACCATAACTCTCTCAATTTAACTCTTAACTCATTGAAATTAGTTTCATTTCGAAGGAATCGAAGTGTAGTTTAAAACGAAAGAAACGGAGATGAAAAACTACAAGTATTTTGAGAGTTATGATGGAAATAGTTAGACTCGCGCTTTGGTTTAGCAATTTACTGACCTCCCTCCGATTGATTAACCATAAATCACTCAATTTAACTCGTAATTCATTGAAATTAGTTTCATTTCGAAGGAATCGAAGTGTAGTTTAAAACGAAAGAAACGGAGATGAAAAACTCCAAGTATTTTGAGAGTTAATGGAAATAGTTAGACTCGCGCTTTGGTTTAGCAATTTACAGACCTACCTCCGATTGATTGACCATAACTCTCTCAATTTAACTCTTAAGTCATTTAAAAATTAGTTTCATTTCGAAGGAATCGAAGTGTAGTTTAAAACGAAAGAAACGGAGATGAAAAACTCCAAGTATTTTGAGAGTTATGATGGAAATAGTTAGACTCGCGCTTTGGTTTAGCAATTTACTTACCTACCTCCGATTGATTGACCATAACTCTCTCAATTTAACTCGTAATTCATTTAAATTAGTTTCATTTCGAAGGAATCGAAGTGTAGTTTAAAACGAAAGAAACGGAGATGAAAAACTCCAAGTATTTTGAGAGTTATGATGGAAATAGTTAGACTCGCGCTTTGGTTTAGCAATTTACTGACCTCCCTCCGATTGATTGACCATAACTCACTCAATTTAACTCGTAATTCATTGAAATTAGTTTCATTTCGAAGGAATCGAAGTGTGGTTTAAAACGAAAGAAACGGAGATGAAAAACTCCAAGTATTTTGAGAGTTATGATGGAAATAGTTAGACTCGCGCTTTGGTTTAGCAATTTACTGACCTACCTCCGCTTGATTGACCATAACTCTCTCAATTTAACTCTTAACTCTTTGAAATTAGTTTCATTTCGAAGGAATCGAAGTGTAGTTTAAAACGAAAGAAACGAAGATGAAAAACTCCAAGTATTTTGAGAGTTATGATGGAAATAGTTAGACTCGCGCTTTGGTTTAGCAATTTACTGACCTACCTCCGATTGATTGACCATAACTCTCTCAATTTAACTCGTAATTCATTTAAATTAGTTTCATTTCGAAGGAATCGAAGTGTAGTTTAAAACGAAAGAAACGGAGATGAAAAACTCCAAGTATTTTGAGAGTTATGATGGAAATAGTTAGACTCGCGCTTTAGTTTAGCAATTTACTGACCTCCCTCCGATTGATTGACCATAACTCACTCAATTTAACTCGTAATTCATTGAAATTAGTTTCATTTCGAAGGAATCGAAGTGTAGTTTAAAACGAAAGAAACGGAGATGAAAAACTCCAAGTATTTTGAGAGTTATGATGGAAATAGTTAGACTCGCGCTTTGGTTCAGCAATTTACTGACCTACCTCCGATTGATTGACCATAACTCTCTCAATTTAACTCTTAATTCATTGAAATTAGTTTCATTTCGAAGGAATCGAAGTGTAGTTTAAAACGAAAGAAACGGAGATGAAAAACTCCAAGTATTTTGCGAGTTATGATGGAAATAGTTAGACTCGCGCTTTGGTTTAGCAATTTACTGACCTACCTCCGATTGATTGACCATAACTCTGTCAATTTAACTCTTAACTCATTGAAATTAGTTTCATTTCGAAGGAATCGAAGTGTAGTTTAAAACGAAAGAAACGGAGATGAAAAACTCCAAGTATTTTGAGAGTTATGATGGAAATAGTTAGACTCGCGCTTTGGTTTAGCAATTTACTGACCTCCCTCCGATTAATTGACCATAAATCACTCAATTTAACTCGTAATTCATTGAAATTAGTTTCATTTCGAAGGAATCGAAGTGTAGTTTAAAACGAAAGAAACGGAGATGAAAAACTCCAAGTATTTTGAGAGTTATGATGGAAATAGTTAGACTCGCGCTTTGGTTTAGCAATTTACTGACCTACCTCCGATTGATTGATCATAACTCTCTCAATTTTACTCTTAATTCATTGAAATTAGTTTCATTTCGAAGGAATCGAAGTGTAGTTTAAAACGACAGAAACGGAGATGAAAAACTACAAGTATTTTGAGAGTTATTATGGAAATAGTTAGACTCGCGCTTTGGTTTAGCAATTTACTGATCTACCTCCGATTGATTGACCAAAAATCACTCAATTTAACTCGTAATTCATTGAAATTAGTTTCATTTCGAAGGAATCGAAGTGTAGTTTAAAACGAAAGAAACGGAGATGAAAAACTCCAAGTATTTTGAGAGTTATGATGGAAATAGTTAGACTCGCGCTTTGGTTTAGCAATTTACTGACCTACATCCGATTAATTGACCATAACTCTCTCAATTTAACTCTTAAGTCATTGAAATTAGTTTCATTTCGAAGGAATCGAAGTGTAGTTTAAAACGAAAGAAACGGAGATGAAAAACTCCAAGTATTTTGAGAGTTATGATGGAAATAGTTAGACTCGCGCATTGGTTTAGCAATTTACTGACTTACCTCCGATTGATTGACCATAACTCTCTCAATTTAAGTCGTAATTCATTTAAATTAGTTTCATTTCGAAGGAATCGAAGTGTAGTTTAAAACGAAAGAAACGGAGATGAAAAACTCCAAGTATTTTGAGAGTTAATGGAAATAGTTAGACTCGCGCTTTGGTTTAGCAATTTACTGACCTACCTCCGATTGATTGACCATAACTCTCTCAATTTAACTCTTAACTCATTGAAATTAGTTTCATTTCGAAGGAATCGAAGTGTAGTTTAAAACGAAAGAAACGGAGATGAAAAACTACAAGTATTTTGAGAGTTATGATGGAAATAGTTAGACTCGCGCTTTGGTTTAGCAATTTACTGACCTCCCTCCGATTGATTAACCATAAATCACTCAATTTAACTCGTAATTCATTGAAATTAGTTTCATTTCGAAGGAATCGAAGTGTAGTTTAAAACGAAAGAAACGGAGATGAAAAACTCCAAGTATTTTGAGAGTTAATGGAAATAGTTAGACTCGCGCTTTGGTTTAGCAATTTACAGACCTACCTCCGATTGATTGACCATAACTCTCTCAATTTAACTCTTAAGTCATTTAAAAATTAGTTTCATTTCGAAGGAATCGAAGTGTAGTTTAAAACGAAAGAAACGGAGATGAAAAACTCCAAGTATTTTGAGAGTTATGATGGAAATAGTTAGACTCGCGCTTTGGTTTAGCAATTTACTTACCTACCTCCGATTGATTGACCATAACTCTCTCAATTTAACTCGTAATTCATTTAAATTAGTTTCATTTCGAAGGAATCGAAGTGTAGTTTAAAACGAAAGAAACGGAGATGAAAAACTCCAAGTATTTTGAGAGTTATGATGGAAATAGTTAGACTCGCGCTTTGGTTTAGCAATTTACTGACCTCCCTCCGATTGATTGACCATAACTCACTCAATTTAACTCGTAATTCATTGAAATTAGTTTCATTTCGAAGGAATCGAAGTGTGGTTTAAAACGAAAGAAACGGAGATGAAAAACTCCAAGTATTTTGAGAGTTATGATGGAAATAGTTAGACTCGCGCTTTGGTTTAGCAATTTACTGACCTACCTCCGCTTGATTGACCATAACTCTCTCAATTTAACTCTTAACTCTTTGAAATTAGTTTCATTTCGAAGGAATCGAAGTGTAGTTTAAAACGAAAGAAACGAAGATGAAAAACTCCAAGTATTTTGAGAGTTATGATGGAAATAGTTAGACTCGCGCTTTGGTTTAGCAATTTACTGACCTACCTCCGATTGATTGACCATAACTCTCTCAATTTAACTCGTAATTCATTTAAATTAGTTTCATTTCGAAGGAATCGAAGTGTAGTTTAAAACGAAAGAAACGGAGATGAAAAACTCCAAGTATTTTGAGAGTTATGATGGAAATAGTTAGACTCGCGCTTTAGTTTAGCAATTTACTGACCTCCCTCCGATTGATTGACCATAACTCACTCAATTTAACTCGTAATTCATTGAAATTAGTTTCATTTCGAAGGAATCGAAGTGTAGTTTAAAACGAAAGAAACGGAGATGAAAAACTCCAAGTATTTTGAGAGTTATGATGGAAATAGTTAGACTCGCGCTTTGGTTCAGCAATTTACTGACCTACCTCCGATTGATTGACCATAACTCTCTCAATTTAACTCTTAATTCATTGAAATTAGTTTCATTTCGAAGGAATCGAAGTGTAGTTTAAAACGAAAGAAACGGAGATGAAAAACTCCAAGTATTTTGCGAGTTATGATGGAAATAGTTAGACTCGCGCTTTGGTTTAGCAATTTACTGACCTACCTCCGAT
Source organism: Tasmannia lanceolata (assembly GCF_043159265.1). Lineage (NCBI taxonomy): Eukaryota > Viridiplantae > Streptophyta > Magnoliopsida > Canellales > Winteraceae > Tasmannia > Tasmannia lanceolata. The sequence continues at coordinate 7,899,619 of NW_027518721.1, forward strand.
TGATTGACCATAACTCTGTCAATTTAACTCTTAACTCATTGAAATTAGTTTCATTTCGAAGGAATCGAAGTGTAGTTTAAAACGAAAGAAACGGAGATGAAAAACTCCAAGTATTTTGAGAGTTATGATGGAAATAGTTAGACTCGCGCTTTGGTTTAGCAATTTACTGACCTCCCTCCGATTAATTGACCATAAATCACTCAATTTAACTCGTAATTCATTGAAATTAGTTTCATTTCGAAGGAATCGAAGTGTAGTTTAAAACGAAAGAAACGGAGATGAAAAACTCCAAGTATTTTGAGAGTTATGATGGAAATAGTTAGACTCGCGCTTTGGTTTAGCAATTTACTGACCTACCTCCGATTGATTGATCATAACTCTCTCAATTTTACTCTTAATTCATTGAAATTAGTTTCATTTCGAAGGAATCGAAGTGTAGTTTAAAACGAAAGAAACGGAGATGAAAAACTACAAGTATTTTGAGAGTTATTATGGAAATAGTTAGACTCGCGCTTTGGTTTAGCAATTTACTGATCTACCTCCGATTGATTGACCAAAAATCACTCAATTTAACTCGTAATTCATTGAAATTAGTTTCATTTCGAAGGAATCGAAGTGTAGTTTAAAACGAAAGAAACGGAGATGAAAAACTCCAAGTATTTTGAGAGTTATGATGGAAATAGTTAGACTCGCGCTTTGGTTTAGCAATTTACTGACCTACATCCGATTAATTGACCATAACTCTCTCAATTTAACTCTTAAGTCATTGAAATTAGTTTCATTTCGAAGGAATCGAAGTGTAGTTTAAAACGAAAGAAACGGAGATGAAAAACTCCAAGTATTTTGAGAGTTATGATGGAAATAGTTAGACTCGCGCTTTGGTTTAGCAATTTACTGACTTACCTCCGATTGATTGACCATAACTCTCTCAATTTAAGTCGTAATTCATTTAAATTAGTTTCATTTCGAAGGAATCGAAGTGTAGTTTAAAACGAAAGAAACGGAGATGAAAAACTCCAAGTATTTTAAGAGTTATGATGGAAATAGTTAGACTCGCGCTTTGGTTTAGCAATTTACTGACCTACCTCCGATTGATTGACCATAACTCTCTCAATTTAAGTCGTAATTCATTTAAATTAGTTTCATTTCGAAGGAATCGAAGTGTAGTTTAAAACGAAAGAAACGGAGATGAAAAACTCCAAGTATTTTGAGAGTTATGATGGAAATAGTTAGACTCGCGCTTTGGTTTAGCAATTTACTGACCTCCCTCCGATTGATTGACCATAACTCAATCAATTTAACTCGTAATTCATTGAAATTAGTTTCATTTCGAAGGAATCGAAGTGTAGTTTAAAACGAAAGAAACGGAGATGAAAAACTCCAAGTATTTTGAGAGTTATGATGGAAATAGTTAGACTCGCGCTTTAGTTTTGCAATTTACTGACCTCCCTCCGATTGATTGACCATAACTCACTCAATTTAACTCGTAATTCATTGAAATTAGTTTCATTTCGAAGGAATCGAAGTGTAGTTTAAAACGAAAGAAACGGAGATGAAAAACTCCAAGTATTTTGAGAGTTATGATGGAAATAGTTAGACTCGCGCTTTGGTTTAGCAATTTACTGACTTACCTCCGATTGATTGACCATAACTCTCTCAATTTAACTCGTAATTCATTTAAATTAGTTTCATTTCGAAGGAATCGAAGTGTAGTTTAAAACGAAAGAAACAGAGATGAAAAACTCCAAGTATTTTGAGAGTTATGATGGAAATAGTTAGACTCGCGCTTTGGTTTAGCAATTTACTAACCTACCTCCGATTGATTGACCATAACTCTGTCAATTTAACTCTTAACTCATTGAAATTAGTTTCATTTCGAAGGAATCGAAGTTTAGTTTAAAACGAAAGAAACGGAGGTGAAAAACTCCAAGTATTTTGAGAGTTATGATGGAAATAGTTAGAGTCGCGCTTTGGTTTAGCAATTTACTGACCTCCCTCCGATTAATTGACCATAAATCACTCAATTTAACTCGTAATTCATTGAAATTAGTTTCATTTCGAAGGAATCGAAGTGTAGTTTAAAACGAAAGAAACGGAGATGAAAAACTCCAAGTATTTTGAGAGTTATGATGGAAATAGTTAGACTCGCGCTTTGGTTTAGCAATTTACTGACTTACCTCCGATTGATTGATCATAACTCTCTCAATTTAACTCTTAATTCATTGAAATTAGTTTCATTTCGAAGGAATCGAAGTGTAGTTTAAAACGAAAGAAACGGAGATGAAAAACTACAAGTATTTTGAGAGTTATTATGGAAATAGTTAGACTCGCGCTTTGGTTTAGCAATTTACTGATCTACCTCCGATTGATTGACCATAAATCACTCAATTTAACTCGTTATTCATTGAAATTAGTTTCATTTCGAAGGAATCGAAGTGTAGTTTAAAACGAAAGAAACGGAGATGAAAAACTCCAAGTATTTTGAGAGTTATGATGGAAATAGTTAGACTCGCGCTTGGGTTTAGCAATTTACTGACCTACCTCCGATTAATTGACCATAACTCTCTCAATTTAACTCGTAATTCATTTAAATTAGTTTCATTTCGAAGGAATCGAAGTGTAGTTTAAAACGAAAGAAACGGAGATGAAAAACTCCAAGTATTTTTAGAGTTATGATGGAAATAGTTAGACTCGCGCTTTGGTTTAGCAATTTACTGACCTACCTCCGATTGATTGACCATAACTCTCTCAATTTAAGTCGTAATTCATTTAAATTAGTTTCATTTCGAAGGAATCGAAGTGTAGTTTAAAACGAAAGAAACGGAGATGAAAAACTCCAAGTATTTTGAGAGTTATGATGGAAATAGTTAGACTCGCGCTTTGGTTTAGCAATTTACTGACCTCCCTCCGATTGATTGACCATAACTCAATCAATTTAACTCGTAATTCATTGAAATTAGTTTCATTTCGAAGGAATCGAAGTGTAGTTTAAAACGAAAGAAACGGAGATGAAAAACTCCAAGTATTTTGAGAGTTATGATGGAAATAGTTAGACTCGCGCTTTGGTTTAGTAATTTACTGACCTACATCCGATTAATTGACCATAACTCTCTCAATTTAACTCTTAAGTCATTGAAATTAGTTTCATTTCGAAGGAATCGAAGTGTAGTTTAAAACGAAAGAAACGGAGATGAAAAACTCCAAGTATTTTGAGAGTTATGATGGAAATAGTTAGACTCGCGCTTGGGTTTAGCAATTTACTGACCTACCTCCGATTAATTGACCATAACTCTCTCAATTTAACTCGTAATTCATTTAAATTAGTTTCATTTCGAAGGAATCGAAGTGTAGTTTAAAACGAAAGAAACGGAGATGAAAAACTCCAAGTATTTTTAGAGTTATGATGGAAATAGTTAGACTCGCGCTTTGGTTTAGCAATTTACTGACCTACCTCCGATTGATTGACCATAACTCTCTCAATTTAACTCTTAACTCATTGAAATTAGTTTCATTTCGAAGGAATCGAAGTGTAGTTTAAAACGAAAGAAACGGAGATGAAAAACTCCAAGTATTTTGAGAGTTATGATGGAAATAGTTAGACTCGCGCTTTGGTTTAGCAATTTACTGACCTCCCTCCGATTGATTAACCATAAATCACTCAATTTAACTCGTAATTCATTGAAATTAGTTTCATTTCGAAGGAATCGAAGTGTAGTTTAAAACGAAAGAAACGGAGATGAAAAACTCCAAGTATTTTGAGAGTTAATGGAAATAGTTAGACTCGCGCTTTGGTTTAGCAATTTACAGACCTACCTCCGATTGATTGACCATAACTCTCTCAATTTAACTCTTAAGTCATTTAAAAATTAGTTTCATTTCGAAGGAATCGAAGTGTAGTTTAAAACGAAAGAAACGGAGATGAAAAACTCCAAGTATTTTGAGAGTTATGATGGAAATAGTTAGACTCGCGCTTTGGTTTAGCAATTTACTTACCTACCTCCGATTGATTGACCATAACTCTCTCAATTTAACTCGTAATTCATTTAAATTAGTTTCATTTCGAAGGAATCGAAGTGTAGTTTAAAACGAAAGAAACGGAGATGAAAAACTCCAAGTATTTTGAGAGTTATGATGGAAATAGTTAGACTCGCGCTTTGGTTTAGCAATTTACTGACCTCCCTCCGATTGATTGACCATAACTCACTCAATTTAACTCGTAATTCATTGAAATTAGTTTCATTTCGAAGGAATCGAAGTGTGGTTTAAAACGAAAGAAACGGAGATGAAAAACTCCAAGTATTTTGAGAGTTATGATGGAAATAGTTAGACTCGCGCTTTGGTTTAGCAATTTACTGACCTACCTCCGCTTGATTGACCATAACTCTCTCAATTTAACTCTTAACTCTTTGAAATTAGTTTCATTTCGAAGGAATCGAAGTGTAGTTTAAAACGAAAGAAACGAAGATGAAAAACTCCAAGTATTTTGAGAGTTATGATGGAAATAGTTAGACTCGCGCTTTGGTTTAGCAATTTACTGACCTACCTCCGATTGATTGACCATAACTCTCTCAATTTAACTCGTAATTCATTTAAATTAGTTTCATTTCGAAGGAATCGAAGTGTAGTTTAAAACGAAAGAAACGGAGATGAAAAACTCCAAGTATTTTGAGAGTTATGATGGAAATACTTAGACTCGCGCTTTAGTTTAGCAATTTACTGACCTCCCTCCGATTGATTGACCATAACTCACTCAATTTAACTCGTAATTCATTGAAATTAGTTTCATTTCGAAGGAATCGAAGTGTAGTTTAAAACGAAAGAAACGGAGATGAAAAACTCCAAGTATTTTGAGAGTTATGATGGAAATAGTTAGACTCGCGCTTTGGTTCAGCAATTTACTGACCTACCTCCGATTGATTGACCATAACTCTCTCAATTTAACTCTTAATTCATTGAAATTAGTTTCATTTCGAAGGAATCGAAGTGTAGTTTAAAACGAAAGAAACGGAGATGAAAAACTCCAAGTATTTTGAGAGTTATGATGGAAATAGTTAGACTCGCGCTTTGGTTTAGCAATTTACTGACCTACCTCCGATTGATTGACCATAACTCTGTCAATTTAACTCTTAACTCATTGAAATTAGTTTCATTTCGAAGGAATCGAAGTGTAGTTTAAAACGAAAGAAACGGAGATGAAAAACTCCAAGTATTTTGAGAGTTATGATGGAAATAGTTAGACTCGCGCTTTGGTTTAGCAATTTACTGACCTCCCTCCGATTAATTGACCATAAATCACTCAATTTAACTCGTAATTCATTGAAATTAGTTTCATTTCGAAGGAATCGAAGTGTAGTTTAAAACGAAAGAAACGGAGATGAAAAACTCCAAGTATTTTGAGAGTTATGATGGAAATAGTTAGACTCGCGCTTTGGTTTAGCAATTTACTGACCTACCTCCGATTGATTGATCATAACTCTCTCAATTTAACTCTTAATTCATTGAAACTAGTTTCATTTCGAAGGAATCGAAGTGTAGTTTAAAACGAAAGAAACGGAGATGAAAAACTACAAGTATTTTGAGAGTTATTATGGAAATAGTTAGACTCGCGCTTTGGTTTAGCAATTTACTGATCTACCTCCGATTGATTGACCAAAAATCACTAAATTTAACTCGTAATTCATTGAAATTAGTTTTATTTCGAAGGAATCGAAGTGTAGTTTAAAACGAAAGAAACGGAGATGAAAAACTCCAAGTATTTTGAGAGTTATGATGGAAATAGTTAGACTCGCGCTTTGGTTTAGCAATTTACTGACCTACATTCGATTAATTGACCATAACTCTCTCAATTTAACTCTTAAGTCATTGAAATTAGTTTCATTTCGAAGGAATCGAAGTGTAGTTTAAAACGAAAGAAACGGAGATGAAAAACTCCAAGTATTTTGAGAGTTATGATGGAAATAGTTAGACTCGCGCTTTGGTTTAGCAATTTACTGACTTACCTCCGATTGATTGACCATAACTCTCTCAATTTAAGTCGTAAATCATTTAAATTAGTTTCATTTCGAAGGAATCGAAGTGTAGTTTAAAACGAAAGAAACGGAGATGAAAAACTCCAAGTATTTTGAGAGTTATTATGGAAATAGTTAGACTCGCGCTTTGGTTTAGCAATTTACTGATCTACCTCCGATTGATTGACCATAAATCACTCAATTTAACTCGTTATTCATTGAAATTAGTTTCATTTCGAAGGAATCGAAGTGTAGTTTAAAACGAAAGAAACGGAGATGAAAAATTCCAGGTATTTTGAGAGTTATGATGGAAATAGTTAGACTCGCGCTTGGGTTTAGCAATTTACTGACCTACCTCCGATTAATTGACCATAACTCTCTCAATTTAACTCGTAATTCATTTAAATTAGTTTCATTTCGAAGGAATCGAAGTGTAATTTAAAACGAAAGAAACGGAGATGAAAAACTCCAAGTATTTTTAGAGTTATGATGGAAATAGTTAGACTCGCGCTTTGGTTTAGCAATTTACTGACCTACCTCCGATTGATTGACCATAACTCTCTCAATTTAAGTCGTAATTCATTTAAATTAGTTTCATTTCGAAGGAATCGAAGTGTAGTTTAAAACGAAAGAAACGGAGATGAAAAACTCCAAGTATTTTGAGAGTTATGATGGAAATAGTTAGACTCGCGCTTTGGTTTAGCAATTTACTGACCTCCCTCCGATTGATTGACCATAACTCAATCAATTTAACTCGTAATTCATTGAAATTAGTTTCATTTCGAAGGAATCGAAGTGTAGTTTAAAACGAAAGAAACGGAGATGAAAAACTCCAAGTATTTTGAGAGTTATGATGGAAATAGTTAGACTCGCGCTTTGGTTTAGCAATTTACTGACCTACATCCGATTAATTGACCATAACTCTCTCAATTTAACTCTTAAGTCATTGAAATTAGTTTCATTTCGAAGGAATCGAAGTGTAGTTTAAAACGAAAGAAACGGAGATGAAAAACTCCAAGTATTTTGAGAGTTATGATGGAAATAGTTAGACTCGCGCTTGGGTTTAGCAATTTACTGACCTACCTCCGATTAATTGACCATAACTCTCTCAATTTAACTCGTAATTCATTTAAATTAGTTTCATTTCGAAGGAATCGAAGTGTAGTTTAAAACGAAAGAAACGGAGATGAAAAACTCCAAGTATTTTTAGAGTTATGATGGAAATAGTTAGACTCGCGCTTTGGTTTAGCAATTTACTGACCTACCTCCGATTGATTGACCATAACTCTCTCAATTTAACTCTTAACTCATTGAAATTAGTTTCATTTCGAAGGAATCGAAGTGTAGTTTAAAACGAAAGAAACGGAGATGAAAAACTACAAGTATTTTGAGAGTTATGATGGAAATAGTTAGACTCGCGCTTTGGTTTAGCAATTTACTGACCTCCCTCCGATTGATTAACCATAAATCACTCAATTTAACTCGTAATTCATTGAAATTAGTTTCATTTCGAAGGAATCGAAGTGTAGTTTAAAACGAAAGAAACGGAGATGAAAAACTCCAAGTATTTTGAGAGTTAATGGAAATAGTTAGACTCGCGCTTTGGTTTAGCAATTTACAGACCTACCTCCGATTGATTGACCATAACTCTCTCAATTTAACTCTTAAGTCATTTAAAAATTAGTTTCATTTCGAAGGAATCGAAGTGTAGTTTAAAACGAAAGAAACGGAGATGAAAAACTCCAAGTATTTTGAGAGTTATGATGGAAATAGTTAGACTCGCGCTTTGGTTTAGCAATTTACTTACCTACCTCCGATTGATTGACCATAACTCTCTCAATTTAACTCGTAATTCATTTAAATTAGTTTCATTTCGAAGGAATCGAAGTGTAGTTTAAAACGAAAGAAACGGAGATGAAAAACTCCAAGTATTTTGAGAGTTATAATGGAAATAGTTAGACTCGCGCTTTGGTTTAGCAATTTACTGACCTCCCTCCGATTGATTGACCATAACTCACTCAATTTAACTCGTAATTCATTGAAATTAGTTTCATTTCGAAGGAATCGAAGTGTGGTTTAAAACGAAAGAAACGGAGATGAAAAACTCCAAGTATTTTGAGAGTTATGATGGAAATAGTTAGACTCGCGCTTTGGTTTAGCAATTTACTGACCTACCTCCGCTTGATTGACCATAACTCTCTCAATTTAACTCTTAACTCTTTGAAATTAGTTTCATTTCGAAGGAATCGAAGTGTAGTTTAAAACGAAAGAAACGAAGATGAAAAACTCCAAGTATTTTGAGAGTTATGATGGAAATAGTTAGACTCGCGCTTTGGTTTAGCAATTTACTGACCTACCTCCGATTGATTGACCATAACTCTCTCAATTTAACTCGTAATTCATTTAAATTAGTTTCATTTCGAAGGAATCGAAGTGTAGTTTAAAACGAAAGAAACGGAGATGAAAAACTCCAAGTATTTTGAGAGTTATGATGGAAATAGTTAGACTCGCGCTTTAGTTTAGCAATTTACTGACCTCCCTCCGATTGATTGACCATAACTCACTCAATTTAACTCGTAATTCATTGAAATTAGTTTCATTTCGAAGGAATCGAAGTGTAGTTTAAAACGAAAGAAACGGAGATGAAAAACTCCAAGTATTTTGAGAGTTATGATGGAAATAGTTAGACTCGCGCTTTGGTTCAGCAATTTACTGACCTACCTCCGATTGATTGACCATAACTCTCTCAATTTAACTCTTAATTCATTGAAATTAGTTTCATTTCGAAGGAATCGAAGTGTAGTTTAAAACGAAAGAAACGGAGATGAAAAACTCCAAGTATTTTGCGAGTTATGATGGAAATAGTTAGACTCGCGCTTTGGTTTAGCAATTTACTGACCTACCTCCGATTGATTGACCATAACTCTGTCAATTTAACTCTTAACTCATTGAAATTAGTTTCATTTCGAAGGAATCGAAGTGTAGTTTAAAACGAAAGAAACGGAGATGAAAAACTCCAAGTATTTTGAGAGTTATGATGGAAATAGTTAGACTCGCGCTTTGGTTTAGCAATTTACTGACCTCCCTCCGATTAATTGACCATAAATCACTCAATTTAACTCGTAATTCATTGAAATTAGTTTCATTTCGAAGGAATCGAAGTGTAGTTTAAAACGAAAGAAACGGAGATGAAAAACTCCAAGTATTTTGAGAGTTATGATGGAAATAGTTAGACTCGCGCTTTGGTTTAGCAATTTACTGACCTACCTCCGATTGATTGATCATAACTCTCTCAATTTTACTCTTAATTCATTGAAATTAGTTTCATTTCGAAGGAATCGAAGTGTAGTTTAAAACGAAAGAAACGGAGATGAAAAACTACAAGTATTTTGAGAGTTATTATGGAAATAGTTAGACTCGCGCTTTGGTTTAGCAATTTACTGATCTACCTCCGATTGATTGACCAAAAATCACTCAATTTAACTCGTAATTCATTGAAATTAGTTTCATTTCGAAGGAATCGAAGTGTAGTTTAAAACGAAAGAAACGGAGATGAAAAACTCCAAGTATTTTGAGAGTTATGATGGAAATAGTTAGACTCGCGCTTTGGTTTAGCAATTTACTGACCTACATCCGATTAATTGACCATAACTCTCTCAATTTAACTCTTAAGTCATTGAAATTAGTTTCATTTCGAAGGAATCGAAGTGTAGTTTAAAACGAAAGAAACGGAGATGAAAAACTCCAAGTATTTTGAGAGTTATGATGGAAATAGTTAGACTCGCACTTTGGTTTAGCAATTTACTGACTTACCTCCGATTGATTGACCATAACTCTCTCAATTTAAGTCGTAATTCATTTAAATTAGTTTCATTTCGAAGGAATCGAAGTGTAGTTTAAAACGAAAGAAACGGAGATGAAAAACTCCAAGTATTTTGAGAGTTAATAGAAATAGTTAGACTCGCGCTTTGGTTTAGCAATTTACTGACCTACCTCCGATTGATTGACCATAACTCTCTCAATTTAACTCTTAACTCATTGAAATTAGTTTCATTTCGAAGGAATCGAAGTGTAGTTTAAAACGAAAGAAACGGAGATGAAAAACTACAAGTATTTTGAGAGTTATGATGGAAATAGTTAGACTCGCGCTTTGGTTTAGCAATTTACTGACCTCCCTCCGATTGATTAACCATAAATCACTCAATTTAACTCGTAATTCATTGAAATTAGTTTCATTTCGAAGGAATCGAAGTGTAGTTTAAAACGAAAGAAACGGAGATGAAAAACTCCAAGTATTTTGAGAGTTAATGGAAATAGTTAGACTCGCGCTTTGGTTTAGCAATTTACAGACCTACCTCCGATTGATTGACCATAACTCTCTCAATTTAACTCTTAAGTCATTTAAAAATTAGTTTCATTTCGAAGGAATCGAAGTGTAGTTTAAAACGAAAGAAACGGAGATGAAAAACTCCAAGTATTTTGAGAGTTATGATGGAAATAGTTAGACTCGCGCTTTGGTTTAGCAATTTACTTACCTACCTCCGATTGATTGACCATAACTCTCTCAATTTAACTCGTAATTCATTTAAATTAGTTTCATTTCGAAGGAATCGAAGTGTAGTTTAAAACGAAAGAAACGGAGATGAAAAACTCCAAGTATTTTGAGAGTTATGATGGAAATAGTTAGACTCGCGCTTTGGTTTAGCAATTTACTGACCTCCCTCCGATTGATTGACCATAACTCACTCAATTTAACTCGTAATTCATTGAAATTAGTTTCATTTCGAAGGAATCGAAGTGTGGTTTAAAACGAAAGAAACGGAGATGAAAAACTCCAAGTATTTTGAGAGTTATGATGGAAATAGTTAGACTCGCGCTTTGGTTTAGCAATTTACTGACCTACCTCCGCTTGATTGACCATAACTCTCTCAATTTAACTCTTAACTCTTTGAAATTAGTTTCATTTCGAAGGAATCGAAGTGTAGTTTAAAACGAAAGAAACGAAGATGAAAAACTCCAAGTATTTTGAGAGTTATGATGGAAATAGTTAGACTCGCGCTTTGGTTTAGCAATTTACTGACCTACCTCCGATTGATTGACCATAACTCTCTCAATTTAACTCGTAATTCATTTAAATTAGTTTCATTTCGAAGGAATCGAAGTGTAGTTTAAAACGAAAGAAACGGAGATGAAAAACTCCAAGTATTTTGAGAGTTATGATGGAAATAGTTAGACTCGCGCTTTAGTTTAGCAATTTACTGACCTCCCTCCGATTGATTGACCATAACTCACTCAATTTAACTCGTAATTCATTGAAATTAGTTTCATTTCGAAGGAATCGAAGTGTAGTTTAAAACGAAAGAAACGGAGATGAAAAACTCCAAGTATTTTGAGAGTTATGATGGAAATAGTTAGACTCGCGCTTTGGTTCAGCAATTTACTGACCTACCTCCGATTGATTGACCATAACTCTCTCAATTTAACTCTTAATTCATTGAAATTAGTTTCATTTCGAAGGAATCGAAGTGTAGTTTAAAACGAAAGAAACGGAGATGAAAAACTCCAAGTATTTTGCGAGTTATGATGGAAATAGTTAGACTCGCGCTTTGGTTTAGCAATTTACTGACCTACCTCCGATTGATTGACCATAACTCTGTCAATTTAACTCTTAACTCATTGAAATTAGTTTCATTTCGAAGGAATCGAAGTGTAGTTTAAAACGAAAGAAACGGAGATGAAAAACTCCAAGTATTTTGAGAGTTATGATGGAAATAGTTAGACTCGCGCTTTGGTTTAGCAATTTACTGACCTCCCTCCGATTAATTGACCATAAATCACTCAATTTAACTCGTAATTCATTGAAATTAGTTTCATTTCGAAGGAATCGAAGTGTAGTTTAAAACGAAAGAAACGGAGATGAAAAACTCCAAGTATTTTGAGAGTTATGATGGAAATAGTTAGACTCGCGCTTTGGTTTAGCAATTTACTGACCTACCTCCGATTGATTGATCATAACTCTCTCAATTTTACTCTTAATTCATTGAAATTAGTTTCATTTCGAAGGAATCGAAGTGTAGTTTAAAACGAAAGAAACGGAGATGAAAAACTACAAGTATTTTGAGAGTTATTATAGAAATAGTTAGACTCGCGCTTTGGTTTAGCAATTTACTGATCTACCTCCGATTGATTGACCAAAAATCACTCAATTTAACTCGTAATTCATTGAAATTAGTTTCATTTCGAAGGAATCGAAGTGTAGTTTAAAACGAAAGAAACGGAGATGAAAAACTCCAAGTATTTTGAGAGTTATGATGGAAATAGTTAGACTCGCGCTTTGGTTTAGCAATTTACTGACCTACATCCGATTAATTGACCATAACTCTCTCAATTTAACTCTTAAGTCATTGAAATTAGTTTCATTTCGAAGGAATCGAAGTGTAGTTTAAAACGAAAGAAACGGAGATGAAAAACTCCAAGTATTTTGAGAGTTATGATGGAAATAGTTAGACTCGCGCTTTGGTTTAGCAATTTACTGACTTACCTCCGATTGATTGACCATAACTCTCTCAATTTAAGTCGTAATTCATTTAAATTAGTTTCATTTCGAAGGAATCGAAGTGTAGTTTAAAACGAAAGAAACGGAGATGAAAAACTCCAAGTATTTTGAGAGTTAATGGAAATAGTTAGACTCGCGCTTTGGTTTAGCAATTTACTGACCTACCTCCGATTGATTGACCATAACTCTCTCAATTTAACTCTTAAGTCATTGAAATTAGTTTCATTTCGAAGGAATCGAAGTGTAGTTTAAAACGAAAGAAACGGAGATGAAAAACTCCATGTATTTTGAGAGTTATGATGGAAATAGTTAGACTCGCGCTTTGGTTTAGCAATTTACTTACCTACCTCCGATTGATTGACCATAACTCTCTCAATTTAACTCGTAATTCATTTAAATTAGTTTCATTTCGAAGGAATCGAAGTGTAGTTTAAAACGAAAGAAACGGAGATGAAAAACTCCAAGTATTTTGAGAGTTATGATGGAAATAGTTAGACTCGCGCTTTGGTTTAGCAATTTACTGACCTCCCTCCGATTGACTGACCATAACTCACTCAATTTAACTCGTAATTCATTGAAATTAGTTTCATTTCGAAGGAATCGAAGTGTAGTTTAAAACGAAAGAAACGAAGATGAAAAACTCCAAGTATTTTGAGAGTTATGATGGAAATAGTTAGACTCGCGCTTTGGTTTAGCAATTTACTGACCTCCCTCCGATTGATTGACCATAAATCACTCAATTTAACTCGTAATTCATTGAAATTAGTTTCATTTCGAAGGAATCGAAGTGTAGTTTAAAACGAAAGAAACGGAGATGAAAAACTCCAAGTATTTTGAGAGTTAATGGAAATAGTTAAACTCGCGCTTTGGTTTAGCAATTTACTGACCTACCTCCGATTGATTGACCATAACTCTCTCAATTTAACTCTTAAGTCATTGAAATTAGTTTCATTTCGAAGGAATCGAAGTGTAGTTTAAAACGAAAGAAACGGAGATGAAAAACTCCAAGTATTTTGAGAGTTATGATGGAAATAGTTAGACTCGCGCTTTGGTTTAGCAATTTACTGACTTACCTCCGATTGATTGATCATAACTCTCTCAATTTAACTCTTAATTCATTGAAATTAGTTTCATTTCGAAGGAATCGAAGTGTAGTTTAAAACGAAAGAAACGGAGATGAAAAACTTCAAGTATTTTGAGAGTTATGATGGAAATAGTTAGACTCGCGCTTTGGTTTAGCAATTTACTGACCTACCTCCGATTGATTGACCATAACTCTCTCAATTTAAGTCGTAATTCATTTAAATTAGTTTCATTTCGAAGGAATCGAAGTGTAGTTTAAAACGAAAGAAACGGAGATGAAAAACTCCAAGTATTTTGAGAGTTAATGGAAATAGTTAGACTCGCGCTTTGGTTTAGCAATTTACTGATCTACCTCCGATTGATTGACCATAAATCACTCAATTTAACTCGTTATTCATTGAAATTAGTTTCATTTCGAACGAATCGAAGTGTAGTTTAAAACGAAAGAAACGGAGATGAAAAACTCCAAGTATTTTGAGAGTTATGATGGAAATAGTTAGACTCGCGCTTTGGTTTAGCAATTTACTGACCTACATCCGATTAATTGACCATAACTCTCTCAATTTAACTCTTAAGTCATTGAAATTAGTTTCATTTCGAAGGAATCGAAGTGTAGTTTAAAACGAAAGAAACGGAGATGAAAAACTTCAAGTATTTTGAGAGTTATGATGGAAATAGTTAGACTCGCGCTTTGGTTTAGCAATTTACTGACCTACCTCCGATTGATTGACCATAACTCTCTCAATTTAAGTCGTAATTCATTTAAATTAGTTTCATTTCGAAGGAATCGAAGTGTAGTTTAAAACGAAAGAAACGGAGATGAAAAACTTCAAGTATTTTGAGAGTTATGATGGAAATAGTTAGACTCGCGCTTTGGTTTAGCAATTTACTGACCTACCTCCGATTGATTGACCATAACTCTCTCAATTTAAGTCGTAATTCATTTAAATTAGTTTCATTTCGAAGGAATCGAAGTGTAGTTTAAAACGAAAGAAACGGAGATGAAAAACTCCAAGTATTTTGAGAGTTATGATGGAAATAGTTAGACTCGCGCTTTGGTTTAGCAATTTACTGACCTCCCTCCGATTGATTGACCATAACTCAATCAATTTAACTCGTAATTCATTGAAATTAGTTTCATTTCGAAGGAATCGAAGTGTAGTTTAAAACGAAAGAAACGGAGATGAAAAACTCCAAGTATTTTGAGAGTTATGATGGAAATAGTTAGACTCGCGCTTTGGTTTAGCAATTTACTGACCTCCCTCCGATTGATTGACCATAACTCAATCAATTTAACTCGTAATTCATTGAAATTAGTTTCATTTCGAAGGAATCGAAGTGTAGTTTAAAACGAAAGAAACGGAGATGAAAAACTCCAAGTATTTTGAGAGTTATGATGGAAATAGTTAGACTCGCGCTTTGGTTTAGCAATTTACTGACCTACATCCGATTAATTGACCATAACTCTCTCAATTTAACTCTTAAGTCATTGAAATTAGTTTCATTTCGAAGGAATCGAAGTGTAGTTTAAAACGAAAGAAACGGAGATGAAAAACTCCAAGTATTTTGAGAGTTATGATGGAAATAGTTAGACTCGCGCTTGGGTTTAGCAATTTACTGACCTACCTCCGATTAATTGACCATAACTCTCTCAATTTAACTCGTAATTCATTTAAATTAGTTTCATTTCGAAGGAATCGAAGTGTAGTTTAAAACGAAAGAAACGGAGATGAAAAACTCCAAGTATTTTTAGAGTTATGATGGAAATAGTTAGACTCGCGCTTTGGTTTAGCAATTTACTGACCTACCTCCGATTGATTGACCATAACTCTCTCAATTTAAGTCGTAATTCATTTAAATTA
Source organism: Tasmannia lanceolata (assembly GCF_043159265.1). Classification (NCBI taxonomy): domain Eukaryota; kingdom Viridiplantae; phylum Streptophyta; class Magnoliopsida; order Canellales; family Winteraceae; genus Tasmannia; species Tasmannia lanceolata. Next base: position 7,915,128 of record NW_027518721.1, read on the forward strand.
GTTTCATTTCGAAGGAATCGAAGTGTAGTTTAAAACGAAAGAAACGGAGATGAAAAACTCCAAGTATTTTGAGAGTTATGATGGAAATAGTTAGACTCGCGCTTTGGTTTAGCAATTTACTGACCTCCCTCCGATTGATTGACCATAACTCAATCAATTTAACTCGTAATTCATTGAAATTAGTTTCATTTCGAAGGAATCGAAGTGTAGTTTAAAACGAAAGAAACGGAGATGAAAAACTCCAAGTATTTTGAGAGTTATGATGGAAATAGTTAGACTCGCGCTTTGGTTTAGCAATTTACTGACCTCCCTCCGATTGATTGACCATAACTCAATCAATTTAACTCGTAATTCATTGAAATTAGTTTCATTTCGAAGGAATCGAAGTGTAGTTTAAAACGAAAGAAACGGAGATGAAAAACTCCAAGTATTTTGAGAGTTATGATGGAAATAGTTAGACTCGCGCTTTGGTTTAGCAATTTACTGACCTACATCCGATTAATTGACCATAACTCTCTCAATTTAACTCTTAAGTCATTGAAATTAGTTTCATTTCGAAGGAATCGAAGTGTAGTTTAAAACGAAAGAAACGGAGATGAAAAACTCCAAGTATTTTGAGAGTTATGATGGAAATAGTTAGACTCGCGCTTGGGTTTAGCAATTTACTGACCTACCTCCGATTAATTGACCATAACTCTCTCAATTTAACTCGTAATTCATTTAAATTAGTTTCATTTCGAAGGAATCGAAGTGTAGTTTAAAACGAAAGAAACGGAGATGAAAAACTCCAAGTATTTTTAGAGTTATGATGGAAATAGTTAGACTCGCGCTTTGGTTTAGCAATTTACTGACCTACCTCCGATTGATTGACCATAACTCTCTCAATTTAACTCTTAAGTCATTGAAATTAGTTTCATTTCGAAGGAATCGAAGTGTAGTTTAAAACGAAAGAAACGGAGATGAAAAACTCCAAGTATTTTGAGAGTTATGATGGAAATAGTTAGACTCGCGCTTTGGTTTAGCAATTTACTGACCTCCCTCCGATTGATTGACCATAACTCTCTCAATTTAAGTCGTAATTCATTTAAATTAGTTTCATTTCGAAGGAATCGAAGTGTAGTTTAAAACGAAAGAAACGGAGATGAAAAACTCCAAGTATTTTAAGAGTTATGATGGAAATAGTTAGACTCGCGCTTTGGTTTAGCAATTTACTGACCTACCTCCGATTGATTGACCATAACTCTCTCAATTTAAGTCGTAATTCATTTAAATTAGTTTCATTTCGAAGGAATCGAAGTGTAGTTTAAAACGAAAGAAACGGAGATGAAAAACTCCAAGTATTTTGAGAGTTATGATGGAAATAGTTAGACTCGCGCTTTGGTTTAGCAATTTACTGACCTCCCTCCGATTGATTGACCATAACTCAATCAATTTAACTCGTAATTCATTGAAATTAGTTTCATTTCGAAGGAATCGAAGTGTAGTTTAAAACGAAAGAAACGGAGATGAAAAACTCCAAGTATTTTGAGAGTTATGATGGAAATAGTTAGACTCGCGCTTTAGTTTTGCAATTTACTGACCTCCCTCCGATTGATTGACCATAACTCACTCAATTTAACTCGTAATTCATTGAAATTAGTTTCATTTCGAAGGAATCGAAGTGTAGTTTAAAACGAAAGAAACGGAGATGAAAAACTCCAAGTATTTTGAGAGTTATGATGGAAATAGTTAGACTCGCGCTTTGGTTTAGCAATTTACTGACTTACCTCCGATTGATTGACCATAACTCTCTCAATTTAACTCGTAATTCATTTAAATTAGTTTCATTTCGAAGGAATCGAAGTGTAGTTTAAAACGAAAGAAACAGAGATGAAAAACTCCAAGTATTTTGAGAGTTATGATGGAAATAGTTAGACTCGCGCTTTGGTTTAGCAATTTACTAACCTACCTCCGATTGATTGACCATAACTCTGTCAATTTAACTCTTAACTCATTGAAATTAGTTTCATTTCGAAGGAATCGAAGTTTAGTTTAAAACGAAAGAAACGGAGGTGAAAAACTCCAAGTATTTTGAGAGTTATGATGGAAATAGTTAGAGTCGCGCTTTGGTTTAGCAATTTACTGACCTCCCTCCGATTAATTGACCATAAATCACTCAATTTAACTCGTAATTCATTGAAATTAGTTTCATTTCGAAGGAATCGAAGTGTAGTTTAAAACGAAAGAAACGGAGATGAAAAACTCCAAGTATTTTGAGAGTTATGATGGAAATAGTTAGACTCGCGCTTTGGTTTAGCAATTTACTGACTTACCTCCGATTGATTGATCATAACTCTCTCAATTTAACTCTTAATTCATTGAAATTAGTTTCATTTCGAAGGAATCGAAGTGTAGTTTAAAACGAAAGAAACGGAGATGAAAAACTACAAGTATTTTGAGAGTTATTATGGAAATAGTTAGACTCGCGCTTTGGTTTAGCAATTTACTGATCTACCTCCGATTGATTGACCATAAATCACTCAATTTAACTCGTTATTCATTGAAATTAGTTTCATTTCGAAGGAATCGAAGTGTAGTTTAAAACGAAAGAAACGGAGATGAAAAACTCCAAGTATTTTGAGAGTTATGATGGAAATAGTTAGACTCGCGCTTGGGTTTAGCAATTTACTAACCTACCTCCGATTAATTGACCATAACTCTCTCAATTTAACTCGTAATTCATTTAAATTAGTTTCATTTCGAAGGAATCGAAGTGTAGTTTAAAACGAAAGAAACGGAGATGAAAAACTCCAAGTATTTTTAGAGTTATGATGGAAATAGTTAGACTCGCGCTTTGGTTTAGCAATTTACTGACCTACCTCCGATTGATTGACCATAACTCTCTCAATTTAAGTCGTAATTCATTTAAATTAGTTTCATTTCGAAGGAATCAAAGTGTAGTTTAAAACGAAAGAAACGGAGATGAAAAACTCCAAGTATTTTGAGAGTTATGATGGAAATAGTTAGACTCGCGCTTTGGTTTAGCAATTTACTGACCTCCCTCCGATTGATTGACCATAACTCAATCAATTTAACTCGTAATTCATTGAAATTAGTTTCATTTCGAAGGAATCGAAGTGTAGTTTAAAACGAAAGAAACGGAGATGAAAAACTCCAAGTATTTTGAGAGTTATGATGGAAATAGTTAGACTCGCGCTTTGGTTTAGCAATTTACTGACCTACATCCGATTAATTGACCATAACTCTCTCAATTTAACTCTTAAGTCATTGAAATTAGTTTCATTTCGAAGGAATCGAAGTGTAGTTTAAAACGAAAGAAACGGAGATGAAAAACTCCAAGTATTTTGAGAGTTATGATGGAAATAGTTAGACTCGCGCTTGGGTTTAGCAATTTACTGACCTACCTCCGATTAATTGACCATAACTCTCTCAATTTAACTCGTAATTCATTTAAATTAGTTTCATTTCGAAGGAATCGAAGTGTAGTTTAAAACGAAAGAAACGGAGATGAAAAACTCCAAGTATTTTTAGAGTTATGATGGAAATAGTTAGACTCGCGCTTTGGTTTAGCAATTTACTGACCTACCTCCGATTGATTGACCATAACTCTCTCAATTTAACTCTTAACTCATTGAAATTAGTTTCATTTCGAAGGAATCGAAGTGTAGTTTAAAACGAAAGAAACGGAGATGAAAAACTCCAAGTATTTTGAGAGTTATGATGGAAATAGTTAGACTCGCGCTTTGGTTTAGCAATTTACTGACCTCCCTCCGATTGATTAACCATAAATCACTCAATTTAACTCGTAATTCATTGAAATTAGTTTCATTTCGAAGGAATCGAAGTGTAGTTTAAAACGAAAGAAACGGAGATGAAAAACTCCAAGTATTTTGAGAGTTAATGGAAATAGTTAGACTCGCGCTTTGGTTTAGCAATTTACAGACCTACCTCCGATTGATTGACCATAACTCTCTCAATTTAACTCTTAAGTCATTTAAAAATTAGTTTCATTTCGAAGGAATCGAAGTGTAGTTTAAAACGAAAGAAACGGAGATGAAAAACTCCAAGTATTTTGAGAGTTATGATGGAAATAGTTAGACTCGCGCTTTGGTTTAGCAATTTACTTACCTACCTCCGATTGATTGACCATAACTCTCTCAATTTAACTCGTAATTCATTTAAATTAGTTTCATTTCGAAGGAATCGAAGTGTAGTTTACAACGAAAGAAACGGAGATGAAAAACTCCAAGTATTTTGAGAGTTATGATGGAAATAGTTAGACTCGCGCTTTGGTTTAGCAATTTACTGACCTCCCTCCGATTGATTGACCATAACTCACTCAATTTAACTCGTAATTCATTGAAATTAGTTTCATTTCGAAGGAATCGAAGTGTGGTTTAAAACGAAAGAAACGGAGATGAAAAACTCCAAGTATTTTGAGAGTTATGATGGAAATAGTTAGACTCGCGCTTTGGTTTAGCAATTTACTGACCTACCTCCGCTTGATTGACCATAACTCTCTCAATTTAACTCTTAACTCTTTGAAATTAGTTTCATTTCGAAGGAATCGAAGTGTAGTTTAAAACGAAAGAAACGAAGATGAAAAACTCCAAGTATTTTGAGAGTTATGATGGAAATAGTTAGACTCGCGCTTTGGTTTAGCAATTTACTGACCTACCTCCGATTGATTGACCATAACTCTCTCAATTTAACTCGTAATTCATTTAAATTAGTTTCATTTCGAAGGAATCGAAGTGTAGTTTAAAACGAAAGAAACGGAGATGAAAAACTCCAAGTATTTTGAGAGTTATGATGGAAATACTTAGACTCGCGCTTTAGTTTAGCAATTTACTGACCTCCCTCCGATTGATTGACCATAACTCACTCAATTTAACTCGTAATGCATTGAAATTAGTTTCATTTCGAAGGAATCGAAGTGTAGTTTAAAACGAAAGAAACGGAGATGAAAAACTCCAAGTATTTTGAGAGTTATGATGGAAATAGTTAGACTCGCGCTTTGGTTCAGCAATTTACTGACCTACCTCCGATTGATTGACCATAACTCTCTCAATTTAACTCTTAATTCATTGAAATTAGTTTCATTTCGAAGGAATCGAAGTGTAGTTTAAAACGAAAGAAACGGAGATGAAAAACTCCAAGTATTTTGAGAGTTATGATGGAAATAGTTAGACTCGCGCTTTGGTTTAGCAATTTACTGACCTACCTCCGATTGATTGACCATAACTCTGTCAATTTAACTCTTAACTCATTGAAATTAGTTTCATTTCGAAGGAATCGAAGTGTAGTTTAAAACGAAAGAAACGGAGATGAAAAACTCCAAGTATTTTGAGAGTTATGATGGAAATAGTTAGACTCGCGCTTTGGTTTAGCAATTTACTGACCTCCCTCCGATTAATTGACCATAAATCACTCAATTTAACTCGTAATTCATTGAAATTAGTTTCATTTCGAAGGAATCGAAGTGTAGTTTAAAACGAAAGAAACGGAGATGAAAAACTCCAAGTATTTTGAGAGTTATGATGGAAATAGTTAGACTCGCGCTTTGGTTTAACAATTTACTGACCTACCTCCGATTGATTGATCATAACTCTCTCAATTTAACTCTTAATTCATTGAAATTAGTTTCATTTCGAAGGAATCGAAGTGTAGTTTAAAACGAAAGAAACGGAGATGAAAAACTACAAGTATTTTGAGAGTTATTATGGAAATAGTTAGACTCACGCTTTGGTTTAGCAATTTACTGATCTACCTCCGATTGATTGACCAAAAATCACTCAATTTAACTCGTAATTCATTGAAATTAGTTTTATTTCGAAGGAATCGAAGTGTAGTTTAAAACGAAAGAAACGGAGATGAAAAACTCCAAGTATTTTGAGAGTTATGATGGAAATAGTTAGACTCGCGCTTTGGTTTAGCAATTTACTGACCTACATCCGATTAATTGACCATAACTCTCTCAATTTAACTCTTAAGTCATTGAAATTAGTTTCATTTCGAAGGAATCGAAGTGTAGTTTAAAACGAAAGAAACGGAGATAAAAAACTCCAAGTATTTTGAGAGTTATGATGGAAATAGTTAGACTCGCGCTTTGGTTTAGCAATTTACTGACTTACCTCCGATTGATTGACCATAACTCTCTCAATTTAAGTCGTAAATCATTTAAATTAGTTTCATTTCGAAGGAATCGAAGTGTAGTTTAAAACGAAAGAAACGGAGATGAAAAACTCCAAGTATTTTGAGAGTTATTATGGAAATAGTTAGACTCGCGCTTTGGTTTAGCAATTTACTGATCTACCTCCGATTGATTGACCATAAATCACTCAATTTAACTCGTTATTCATTGAAATTAGTTTCATTTCGAAGGAATCGAAGTGTAGTTTAAAACGAAAGAAACGGAGATGAAAAATTCCAGGTATTTTGAGAGTTATGATGGAAATAGTTAGACTCGCGCTTGGGTTTAGCAATTTACTGACCTACCTCCGATTAATTGACCATAACTCTCTCAATTTAACTCGTAATTCATTTAAATTAGTTTCATTTCGAAGGAATCGAAGTGTAATTTAAAACGAAAGAAACGGAGATGAAAAACTCCAAGTATTTTTAGAGTTATGATGGAAATAGTTAGACTCGCGCTTTGGTTTAGCAATTTACTGACCTACCTCCGATTGATTGACCATAACTCTCTCAATTTAAGTCGTAATTCATTTAAATTAGTTTCATTTCGAAGGAATCGAAGTGTAGTTTAAAACGAAAGAAACGGAGATGAAAAACTCCAAGTATTTTGAGAGTTATGATGGAAATAGTTAGACTCGCGCTTTGGTTTAGCAATTTACTGACCTCCCTCCGATTGATTGACCATAACTCAATCAATTTAACTCGTAATTCATTGAAATTAGTTTCATTTCGAAGGAATCGAAGTGTAGTTTAAAACGAAAGAAACGGAGATGAAAAACTCCAAGTATTTTGAGAGTTATGATGGAAATAGTTAGACTCGCGCTTTGGTTTAGCAATTTACTGACCTACATCCGATTAATTGACCATAACTCTCTCAATTTAACTCTTAAGTCATTGAAATTAGTTTCATTTCGAAGGAATCGAAGTGTAGTTTAAAACGAAAGAAACGGAGATGAAAAACTCCAAGTATTTTGAGAGTTATGATGGAAATAGTTAGACTCGCGCTTGGGTTTAGCAATTTACTGACCTACCTCCGATTAATTGACCATAACTCTCTCAATTTAACTCGTAATTCATTTAAATTAGTTTCATTTCGAAGGAATCGAAGTGTAGTTTAAAACGAAAGAAACGGAGATGAAAAACTCCAAGTATTTTTAGAGTTATGATGGAAATAGTTAGACTCGCGCTTTGGTTTAGCAATTTACTGACCTACCTCCGATTGATTGACCATAACTCTCTCAATTTAACTCTTAACTCATTGAAATTAGTTTCATTTCGAAGGAATCGAAGTGTAGTTTAAAACGAAAGAAACGGAGATGAAAAACTACAAGTATTTTGAGAGTTATGATGGAAATAGTTAGACTCGCGCTTTGGTTTAGCAATTTACTGACCTCCCTCCGATTGATTAACCATAAATCACTCAATTTAACTCGTAATTCATTGAAATTAGTTTCATTTCGAAGGAATCGAAGTGTAGTTTAAAACGAAAGAAACGGAGATGAAAAACTCCAAGTATTTTGAGAGTTAATGGAAATAGTTAGACTCGCGCTTTGGTTTAGCAATTTACAGACCTACCTCCGATTGATTGACCATAACTCTCTCAATTTAACTCTTAAGTCATTTAAAAATTAGTTTCATTTCGAAGGAATCGAAGTGTAGTTTAAAACGAAAGAAACGGAGATGAAAAACTCCAAGTATTTTGAGAGTTATGATGGAAATAGTTAGACTCGCGCTTTGGTTTAGCAATTTACTTACCTACCTCCGATTGATTGACCATAACTCTCTCAATTTAACTCGTAATTCATTTAAATTAGTTTCATTTCGAAGGAATCGAAGTGTAATTTAAAACGAAAGAAACGGAGATGAAAAACTCCAAGTATTTTGAGAGTTATAATGGAAATAGTTAGACTCGCGCTTTGGTTTAGCAATTTACTGACCTCCCTCCGATTGATTGACCATAACTCACTCAATTTAACTCGTAATTCATTGAAATTAGTTTCATTTCGAAGGAATCGAAGTGTGGTTTAAAACGAAAGAAACGGAGATGAAAAACTCCAAGTATTTTGAGAGTTATGATGGAAATAGTTAGACTCGCGCTTTGGTTTAGCAATTTACTGACCTACCTCCGCTTGATTGACCATAACTCTCTCAATTTAACTCTTAACTCTTTGAAATTAGTTTCATTTCGAAGGAATCGAAGTGTAGTTTAAAACGAAAGAAACGAAGATGAAAAACTCCAAGTATTTTGAGAGTTATGATGGAAATAGTTAGACTCGCGCTTTGGTTTAGCAATTTACTGACCTACCTCCGATTGATTGACCATAACTCTCTCAATTTAACTCGTAATTCATTTAAATTAGTTTCATTTCGAAGGAATCGAAGTGTAGTTTAAAACGAAAGAAACGGAGATGAAAAACTCCAAGTATTTTGAGAGTTATGATGGAAATAGTTAGACTCGCGCTTTGGTTCAGCAATTTACTGACCTACCTCCGATTGATTGACCATAACTCTCTCAATTTAACTCTTAATTCATTGAAATTAGTTTCATTTCGAAGGAATCGAAGTGTAGTTTAAAACGAAAGAAACGGAGATGAAAAACTCCAAGTATTTTGCGAGTTATGATGGAAATAGTTAGACTCGCGCTTTGGTTTAGCAATTTACTGACCTACCTCCGATTGATTGACCATAACTCTGTCAATTTAACTCTTAACTCATTGAAATTAGTTTCATTTCGAAGGAATCGAAGTGTAGTTTAAAACGAAAGAAACGGAGATGAAAAACTCCAAGTATTTTGAGAGTTATGATGGAAATAGTTAGACTCGCGCTTTGGTTTAGCAATTTACTGACCTCCCTCCGATTAATTGACCATAAATCACTCAATTTAACTCGTAATTCATTGAAATTAGTTTCATTTCGAAGGAATCGAAGTGTAGTTTAAAACGAAAGAAACGGAGATGAAAAACTCCAAGTATTTTGAGAGTTATGATGGAAATAGTTAGACTCGCGCTTTGGTTTAGCAATTTACTGACCTACCTCCGATTGATTGATCATAACTCTCTCAATTTTACTCTTAATTCATTGAAATTAGTTTCATTTCGAAGGAATCGAAGTGTAGTTTAAAACGAAAGAAACGGAGATGAAAAACTACAAGTATTTTGAGAGTTATTATGGAAATAGTTAGACTCGCGCTTTGGTTTAGCAATTTACTGATCTACCTCCGATTGATTGACCAAAAATCACTCAATTTAACTCGTAATTCATTGAAATTAGTTTCATTTCGAAGGAATCGAAGTGTAGTTTAAAACGAAAGAAACGGAGATGAAAAACTCCAAGTATTTTGAGAGTTATGATGGAAATAGTTAGACTCGCGCTTTGGTTTAGCAATTTACTGACCTACATCCGATTAATTGACCATAACTCTCTCAATTTAACTCTTAAGTCATTGAAATTAGTTTCATTTCGAAGGAATCGAAGTGTAGTTTAAAACGAAAGAAACGGAGATGAAAAACTCCAAGTATTTTGAGAGTTATGATGGAAATAGTTAGACTCGCGCTTTGGTTTAGCAATTTACTGACTTACCTCCGATTGATTGACCATAACTCTCTCAATTTAAGTCGTAATTCATTTAAATTAGTTTCATTTCGAAGGAATCGAAGTGTAGTTTAAAACGAAAGAAACGGAGATGAAAAACTCCAAGTATTTTGAGAGTTAATAGAAATAGTTAGACTCGCGCTTTGGTTTAGCAATTTACTGACCTACCTCCGATTGATTGACCATAACTCTCTCAATTTAACTCTTAACTCATTGAAATTAGTTTCATTTCGAAGGAATCGAAGTGTAGTTTAAAACGAAAGAAACGGAGATGAAAAACTACAAGTATTTTGAGAGTTATGATGGAAATAGTTAGACTCGCGCTTTGGTTTAGCAATTTACTGACCTCCCTCCGATTGATTAACCATAAATCACTCAATTTAACTCGTAATTCATTGAAATTAGTTTCATTTCGAAGGAATCGAAGTGTAGTTTAAAACGAAAGAAACGGAGATGAAAAACTCCAAGTATTTTGAGAGTTAATGGAAATAGTTAGACTCGCGCTTTGGTTTAGCAATTTACAGACCTACCTCCGATTGATTGACCATAACTCTCTCAATTTAACTCTTAAGTCATTTAAAAATTAGTTTCATTTCGAAGGAATCGAAGTGTAGTTTAAAACGAAAGAAACGGAGATGAAAAACTCCAAGTATTTTGAGAGTTATGATGGAAATAGTTAGACTCGCGCTTTGGTTTAGCAATTTACTTACCTACCTCCGATTGATTGACCATAACTCTCTCAATTTAACTCGTAATTCATTTAAATTAGTTTCATTTCGAAGGAATCGAAGTGTAGTTTAAAACGAAAGAAACGGAGATGAAAAACTCCAAGTATTTTGAGAGTTATGATGGAAATAGTTAGACTCGCGCTTTGGTTTAGCAATTTACTGACCTCCCTCCGATTGATTGACCATAACTCACTCAATTTAACTCGTAATTCATTGAAATTAGTTTCATTTCGAAGGAATCGAAGTGTGGTTTAAAACGAAAGAAACGGAGATGAAAAACTCCAAGTATTTTGAGAGTTATGATGGAAATAGTTAGACTCGCGCTTTGGTTTAGCAATTTACTGACCTACCTCCGCTTGATTGACCATAACTCTCTCAATTTAACTCTTAACTCTTTGAAATTAGTTTCATTTCGAAGGAATCGAAGTGTAGTTTAAAACGAAAGAAACGAAGATGAAAAACTCCAAGTATTTTGAGAGTTATGATGGAAATAGTTAGACTCGCGCTTTGGTTTAGCAATTTACTGACCTACCTCCGATTGATTGACCATAACTCTCTCAATTTAACTCGTAATTCATTTAAATTAGTTTCATTTCGAAGGAATCGAAGTGTAGTTTAAAACGAAAGAAACGGAGATGAAAAACTCCAAGTATTTTGAGAGTTATGATGGAAATAGTTAGACTCGCGCTTTAGTTTAGCAATTTACTGACCTCCCTCCGATTGATTGACCATAACTCACTCAATTTAACTCGTAATTCATTGAAATTAGTTTCATTTCGAAGGAATCGAAGTGTAGTTTAAAACGAAAGAAACGGAGATGAAAAACTCCAAGTATTTTGAGAGTTATGATGGAAATAGTTAGACTCGCGCTTTGGTTCAGCAATTTACTGACCTACCTCCGATTGATTGACCATAACTCTCTCAATTTAACTCTTAATTCATTGAAATTAGTTTCATTTCGAAGGAATCGAAGTGTAGTTTAAAACGAAAGAAACGGAGATGAAAAACTCCAAGTATTTTGCGAGTTATGATGGAAATAGTTAGACTCGCGCTTTGGTTTAGCAATTTACTGACCTACCTCCGATTGATTGACCATAACTCTGTCAATTTAACTCTTAACTCATTGAAATTAGTTTCATTTCGAAGGAATCGAAGTGTAGTTTAAAACGAAAGAAACGGAGATGAAAAACTCCAAGTATTTTGAGAGTTATGATGGAAATAGTTAGACTCGCGCTTTGGTTTAGCAATTTACTGACCTCCCTCCGATTAATTGACCATAAATCACTCAATTTAACTCGTAATTCATTGAAATTAGTTTCATTTCGAAGGAATCGAAGTGTAGTTTAAAACGAAAGAAACGGAGATGAAAAACTCCAAGTATTTTGAGAGTTATGATGGAAATAGTTAGACTCGCGCTTTGGTTTAGCAATTTACTGACCTACCTCCGATTGATTGATCATAACTCTCTCAATTTTACTCTTAATTCATTGAAATTAGTTTCATTTCGAAGGAATCGAAGTGTAGTTTAAAACGAAAGAAACGGAGATGAAAAACTACAAGTATTTTGAGAGTTATTATGGAAATAGTTAGACTCGCGCTTTGGTTTAGCAATTTACTGATCTACCTCCGATTGATTGACCAAAAATCACTCAATTTAACTCGTAATTCATTGAAATTAGTTTCATTTCGAAGGAATCGAAGTGTAGTTTAAAACGAAAGAAACGGAGATGAAAAACTCCAAGTATTTTGAGAGTTATGATGGAAATAGTTAGACTCGCGCTTTGGTTTAGCAATTTACTGACCTACATCCGATTAATTGACCATAACTCTCTCAATTTAACTCTTAAGTCATTGAAATTAGTTTCATTTCGAAGGAATCGAAGTGTAGTTTAAAACGAAAGAAACGGAGATGAAAAACTCCAAGTATTTTGAGAGTTATGATGGAAATAGTTAGACTCGCGCTTTGGTTTAGCAATTTACTGACTTACCTCCGATTGATTGACCATAACTCTCTCAATTTAAGTCGTAATTCATTTAAATTAGTTTCATTTCGAAGGAATCGAAGTGTAGTTTAAAACGAAAGAAACGGAGATGAAAAACTCCAAGTATTTTGAGAGTTAATGGAAATAGTTAGACTCGCGCTTTGGTTTAGCAATTTACTGACCTACCTCCGATTGATTGACCATAACTCTCTCAATTTAACTCTTAAGTCATTGAAATTAGTTTCATTTCGAAGGAATCGAAGTGTAGTTTAAAACGAAAGAAACGGAGATGAAAAACTCCATGTATTTTGAGAGTTATGATGGAAATAGTTAGACTCGCGCTTTGGTTTAGCAATTTACTTACCTACCTCCGATTGATTGACCATAACTCTCTCAATTTAACTCGTAATTCATTTAAATTAGTTTCATTTCGAAGGAATCGAAGTGTAGTTTAAAACGAAAGAAACGGAGATGAAAAACTCCAAGTATTTTGAGAGTTATGATGGAAATAGTTAGACTCGCGCTTTGGTTTAGCAATTTACTGACCTCCCTCCGATTGACTGACCATAACTCACTCAATTTAACTCGTAATTCATTGAAATTAGTTTCATTTCGAAGGAATCGAAGTGTAGTTTAAAACGAAAGAAACGAAGATGAAAAACTCCAAGTATTTTGAGAGTTATGATGGAAATAGTTAGACTCGCGCTTTGGTTTAGCAATTTACTGACCTCCCTCCGATTGATTGACCATAAATCACTCAATTTAACTCGTAATTCATTGAAATTAGTTTCATTTCGAAGGAATCGAAGTGTAGTTTAAAACGAAAGAAACGGAGATGAAAAACTCCAAGTATTTTGAGAGTTAATGGAAATAGTTAAACTCGCGCTTTGGTTTAGCAATTTACTGACCTACCTCCGATTGATTGACCATAACTCTCTCAATTTAACTCTTAAGTCATTGAAATTAGTTTCATTTCGAAGGAATCGAAGTGTAGTTTAAAACGAAAGAAACGGAGATGAAAAACTCCAAGTATTTTGAGAGTTATGATGGAAATAGTTAGACTCGCGCTTTGGTTTAGCAATTTACTGACTTACCTCCGATTGATTGATCATAACTCTCTCAATTTAACTCTTAATTCATTGAAATTAGTTTCATTTCGAAGGAATCGAAGTGTAGTTTAAAACGAAAGAAACGGAGATGAAAAACTACAAGTATTTTGAGAGTTATTATGGAAATAGTTAGACTCGCGCTTTGGTTTAGCAATTTACTGATCTACCTCCGATTGATTGACCATAAATCACTCAATTTAACTCGTTATTCATTGAAATTAGTTTCATTTCGAAGGAATCGAAGTGTAGTTTAAAACGAAAGAAACGGAGATGAAAAACTCCAAGTATTTTGAGAGTTATGATGGAAATAGTTAGACTCGCGCTTTGGTTTAGCAATTTACTGACCTACATCCGATTAATTGACCATAACTCTCTCAATTTAACTCTTAAGTCATTGAAATTAGTTTCATTTCGAAGGAATCGAAGTGTAGTTTAAAACGAAAGAAACGGAGATGAAAAACTTCAAGTATTTTGAGAGTTATGATGGAAATAGTTAGACTCGCGCTTTGGTTTAGCAATTTACTGACCTACCTCCGATTGATTGACCATAACTCTCTCAATTTAAGTCGTAATTCATTTAAATTAGTTTCATTTCGAAGGAATCGAAGTGTAGTTTAAAACGAAAGAAACGGAGATGAAAAACTTCAAGTATTTTGAGAGTTATGATGGAAATAGTTAGACTCGCGCTTTGGTTTAGCAATTTACTGACCTACCTCCGATTGATTGACCATAACTCTCTCAATTTAAGTCGTAATTCATTTAAATTAGTTTCATTTCGAAGGAATCGAAGTGTAGTTTAAAACGAAAGAAACGGAGATGAAAAACTCCAAGTATTTTGAGAGTTATGATGGAAATAGTTAGACTCGCGCTTTGGTTTAGCAATTTACTGACCTCCCTCCGATTGATTGACCATAACTCAATCAATTTAACTCGTAATTCATTGAAATTAGTTTCATTTCGAAGGAATCGAAGTGTAGTTTAAAACGAAAGAAACGGAGATGAAAAACTCCAAGTATTTTGAGAGTTATGATGGAAATAGTTAGACTCGCGCTTTGGTTTAGCAATTTACTGACCTCCCTCCGATTGATTGACCATAACTCAATCAATTTAACTCGTAATTCATTGAAATTAGTTTCATTTCGAAGGAATCGAAGTGTAGTTTAAAACGAAAGAAACGGAGATGAAAAACTCCAAGTATTTTGAGAGTTATGATGGAAATAGTTAGACTCGCGCTTTGGTTTAGCAATTTACTGACCTACATCCGATTAATTGACCATAACTCTCTCAATTTAACTCTTAAGTCATTGAAATTAGTTTCATTTCGAAGGAATCGAAGTGTAGTTTAAAACGAAAGAAACGGAGATGAAAAACTCCAAGTATTTTGAGAGTTATGATGGAAATAGTTAGACTCGCGCTTTGGTTTAGCAATTTACTGACCTCCCTCCGATTGATTAACCATAAATCACTCAATTTAACTCGTAATTCATTGAAATTAGTTTCATTTCGAAGGAATCGAAGTGTAGTTTAAAACGAAAGAAACGGAGATGAAAAACTCCAAGTATTTTGAGAGTTAATGGAAATAGTTAGACTCGCGCTTTGGTTTAGCAATTTACAGACCTACCTCCGATTGATTGACCATAACTCTCTCAATTTAACTCTTAAGTCATTTAAAAATTAGTTTCATTTCGAAGGAATCGAAGTGTAGTTTAAAACGAAAGAAACGGAGATGAAAAACTCCAAGTATTTTGAGAGTTATGATGGAAATAGTTAGACTCGCGCTTTGGTTTAGCAATTTACTTACCTACCTCCGATTGATTGACCATAACTCTCTCAATTTAACTCGTAATTCATTTAAATTAGTTTCATTTCGAAGGAATCGAAGTGTAGTTTAAAACGAAAGAAACGGAGATGAAAAACTCCAAGTATTTTGAGAGTTATGATGGAAATAGTTAGACTCGCGCTTTGGTTTAGCAATTTACTGACCTCCCTCCGATTGATTGACCATAACTCACTCAATTTAACTCGTAATTCATTGAAATTAGTTTCATTTCGAAGGAATCGAAGTGTGGTTTAAAACGAAAGAAACGGAGATGAAAAACTCCAAGTATTTTGAGAGTTATGATGGAAATAGTTAGACTCGCGCTTTGGTTTAGCAATTTACTGACCTACCTCCGCTTGATTGACCATAACTCTCTCAATTTAACTCTTAACTCTTTGAAATTAGTTTCATTTCGAAGGAATCGAAGTGTAGTTTAAAACGAAAGAAACGAAGATGAAAAACTCCAAGTATTTTGAGAGTTATGATGGAAATAGTTAGACTCGCGCTTTGGTTTAGCAATTTACTGACCTACCTCCGATTGATTGACCATAACTCTCTCAATTTAACTCGTAATTCATTTAAATTAGTTTCATTTCGAAGGAATCGAAGTGTAGTTTAAAACGAAAGAAACGGAGATGAAAAACTCCAAGTATTTTGAGAGTTATGATGGAAATAGTTAGACTCGCGCTTTAGTTTAGCAATTTACTGACCTCCCTCCGATTGATTGACCATAACTCACTCAATTTAACTCGTAATTCATTGAAATTAGTTTCATTTCGAAGGAATCGAAGTGTAGTTTAAAACGAAAGAAACGGAGATGAAAAACTCCAAGTATTTTGAGAGTTATGATGGAAATAGTTAGACTCGCGCTTTGGTTCAGCAATTTACTGACCTACCTCCGATTGATTGACCATAACTCTCTCAATTTAACTCTTAATTCATTGAAATTAGTTTCATTTCGAAGGAATCGAAGTGTAGTTTAAAACGAAAGAAACGGAGATGAAAAACTCCAAGTATTTTGCGAGTTATGATGGAAATAGTTAGACTCGCGCTTTGGTTTAGCAATTTACTGACCTACCTCCGATTGATTGACCATAACTCTGTCAATTTAACTCTTAACTCATTGAAATTAGTTTCATTTCGAAGGAATCGAAGTGTAGTTTAAAACGAAAGAAACGGAGATGAAAAACTCCAAGTATTTTGAGAGTTATGATGGAAATAGTTAGACTCGCGCTTTGGTTTAGCAATTTACTGACCTCCCTCCGATTAATTGACCATAAATCACTCAATTTAACTCGTAATTCATTGAAATTAGTTTCATTTCGAAGGAATCGAAGTGTAGTTTAAAACGAAAGAAACGGAGATGAAAAACTCCAAGTATTTTGAGAGTTATGATGGAAATAGTTAGACTCGCGCTTTGGTTTAGCAATTTACTGACCTACCTCCGATTGATTGATCATAACTCTCTCAATTTTACTCTTAATTCATTGAAATTAGTTTCATTTCGAAGGAATCGAAGTGTAGTTTAAAACGAAAGAAACGGAGATGAAAAACTACAAGTATTTTGAGAGTTATTATGGAAATAGTTAGACTCGCGCTTTGGTTTAGCAATTTACTGATCTACCTCCGATTGATTGACCAAAAATCACTCAATTTAACTCGTAATTCATTGAAATTAGTTTCATTTCGAAGGAATCGAAGTGTAGTTTAAAACGAAAGAAACGGAGATGAAAAACTCCAAGTATTTTGAGAGTTATGATGGAAATAGTTAGACTCGCGCTTTGGTTTAGCAATTTACTGACCTACATCCGATTAATTGACCATAACTCTCTCAATTTAACTCTTAAGTCATTGAAATTAGTTTCATTTCGAAGGAATCGAAGTGTAGTTTAAAACGAAAGAAACGGAGATGAAAAACTCCAAGTATTTTGAGAGTTATGATGGAAATAGTTAGACTCGCGCTTTGGTTTAGCAATTTACTGACTTACCTCCGATTGATTGACCATAACTCTCTCAATTTAAGTCGTAATTCATTTAAATTAGTTTCATTTCGAAGGAATCGAAGTGTAGTTTAAAACGAAAGAAACGGAGATGAAAAACTCCAAGTATTTTGAGAGTTAATGGAAATAGTTAGACTCGCGCTTTGGTTTAGCAATTTACTGACCTACCTCCGATTGATTGACCATAACTCTCTCAATTTAACTCTTAAGTCATTGAAATTAGTTTCATTTCGAAGGAATCGAAGTGTAGTTTAAAACGAAAGAAACGGAGATGAAAAACTCCATGTATTTTGAGAGTTATGATGGAAATAGTTAGACTCGCGCTTTGGTTTAGCAATTTACTTACCTACCTCCGATTGATTGACCATAACTCTCTCAATTTAACTCGTAATTCATTTAAATTAGTTTCATTTCGAAGGAATCGAAGTGTAGTTTAAAACGAAAGAAACGGAGATGAAAAACTCCAAGTATTTTGAGAGTTATGATGGAAATAGTTAGACTCGCGCTTTGGTTTAGCAATTTACTGACCTCCCTCCGATTGACTGACCATAACTCACTCAATTTAACTCGTAATTCATTGAAATTAGTTTCATTTCGAAGGAATCGAAGTGTAGTTTAAAACGAAAGAAACGAAGATGAAAAACTCCAAGTATTTTGAGAGTTATGATGGAAATAGTTAGACTCGCGCTTTGGTTTAGCAATTTACTAACCTCCCTCCGATTGATTGACCATAAATCACTCAATTTAACTCGTAATTCATTGAAATTAGTTTCATTTCGAAGGAATCGAAGTGTAGTTTAAAACGAAAGAAACGGAGATGAAAAACTCCAAGTATTTTGAGAGTTAATGGAAATAGTTAAACTCGCGCTTTGGTTTAGCAATTTACTGACCTACCTCCGATTGATTGACCATAACTCTCTCAATTTAACTCTTAAGTCATTGAAATTAGTTTCATTTCGAAGGAATCGAAGTGTAGTTTAAAACGAAAGAAACGGAGATGAAAAACTCCAAGTATTTTGAGAGTTATGAT
This sequence comes from Tasmannia lanceolata, assembly GCF_043159265.1. Taxonomy (NCBI): domain Eukaryota; kingdom Viridiplantae; phylum Streptophyta; class Magnoliopsida; order Canellales; family Winteraceae; genus Tasmannia; species Tasmannia lanceolata. The sequence continues at coordinate 7,933,582 of NW_027518721.1, forward strand.
GGAAATAGTTAGACTCGCGCTTTGGTTTAGCAATTTACTGACTTACCTCCGATTGATTGATCATAACTCTCTCAATTTAACTCTTAATTCATTGAAATTAGTTTCATTTCGAAGGAATCGAAGTGTAGTTTAAAACGAAAGAAACGGAGATGAAAAACTACAAGTATTTTGAGAGTTATTATGGAAATAGTTAGACTCGCGCTTTGGTTTAGCAATTTACTGATCTACCTCCGATTGATTGACCATAACTCTGTCAATTTAACTCTTAACTCATTGAAATTAGTTTCATTTCGAAGGAATCGAAGTTTAGTTTAAAACGAAAGAAACGGAGATGAAAAACTCCAAGTATTTTGAGAGTTATGATGGAAATAGTTAGACTCGCGCTTTAGTTTTGCAATTTACTGACCTCCCTCCGATTGATTGACCATAACTCACTCAATTTAACTCGTAATTCATTGAAATTAGTTTCATTTCGAAGGAATCGAAGTGTAGTTTAAAACGAAAGAAACGGAGATGAAAAACTCCAAGTATTTTGAGAGTTATGATGGAAATAGTTAGACTCGCGCTTTGGTTTAGCAATTTACTGACTTACCTCCGATTGATTGACCATAACTCTCTCAATTTAACTCGTAATTCATTTAAATTAGTTTCATTTCGAAGGAATCGAAGTGTAGTTTAAAACGAAGGAAACGGAGATGAAAAACTCCAAGTATTTTGAGAGTTATGATGGAAATAGTTAGACTCGCGCTTTGGTTTAGCAATTTACTGACCTACCTCCGATTGATTGACCATAACTCTCTCAATTTAAGTCGTAATTCATTTAAATTAGTTTCATTTCGAAGGAATCGAAGTGTAGTTTAAAACGAAAGAAACGGAGATGAAAAACTCCAAGTATTTTGAGAGTTATGATGGAAATAGTTAGACTCGCGCTTTGGTTTAGCAATTTACTGACCTCCCTCCGATTGATTGACCATAACTCAATCAATTTAACTCGTAATTCATTGAAATTAGTTTCATTTCGAAGGAATCGAAGTGTAGTTTAAAACGAAAGAAACGGAGATGAAAAACTCCAAGTATTTTGAGAGTTATGATGGAAATAGTTAGACTCGCGCTTTGGTTTAGCAATTTACTGACCTCCCTCCGATTGATTGACCATAACTCAATCAATTTAACTCGTAATTCATTGAAATTAGTTTCATTTCGAAGGAATCGAAGTGTAGTTTAAAACGAAAGAAACGGAGATGAAAAACTCCAAGTATTTTGAGAGTAATGATGGAAATAGTTAGACTCGCGCTTTGGTTTAGCAATTTACTGACCTACATCCGATTAATTGACCATAACTCTCTCAATTTAACTCTTAAGTCATTGAAATTAGTTTCATTTCGAAGGAATCGAAGTGTAGTTTAAAACGAAAGAAACGGAGATGAAAAACTCCAAGTATTTTGAGAGTTATGATGGAAATAGTTAGACTCGCGCTTGGGTTTAGCAATTTACTGACCTACCTCCGATTAATTGACCATAACTCTCTCAATTTAACTCGTAATTCATTTAAATTAGTTTCATTTCGAAGGAATCGAAGTGTAGTTTAAAACGAAAGAAACGGAGATGAAAAACTCCAAGTATTTTTAGAGTTATGATGGAAATAGTTAGACTCGCGCTTTGGTTTAGCAATTTACTGACCTACCTCCGATTGATTGACCATAACTCTCTCAATTTAACTCTTAACTCATTGAAATTAGTTTCATTTCGAAGGAATCGAAGTGTAGTTTAAAACGAAAGAAACGGAGATGAAAAACTCCAAGTATTTTGAGAATTATGATGGAAATAGTTAGACTCGCGCTTTGGTTTAGCAATTTACTGACCTCCCTCCGATTGATTAACCATAAATCACTCAATTTAACTCGTAATTCATTGAAATTAGTTTCATTTCGAAGGAATCGAAGTGTAGTTTAAAACGAAAGAAACGGAGATGAAAAACTCCAAGTATTTTGAGAGTTAATGGAAATAGTTAGACTCGCGCTTTGGTTTAGCAATTTACTGACCTACCTCCGATTGATTGACCATAACTCTCTCAATTTAACTCTTAAGTCATTTAAAAATTAGTTTCATTTCGAAGGAATCGAAGTGTAGTTTAAAACGAAAGAAACGGAGATGAAAAACTCCAAGTATTTTGAGAGTTATGATGGAAATAGTTAGACTCGCGCTTTGGTTTAGCAATTTACTTACCTACCTCCGATTGATTGACCATAACTCTCTCAATTTAACTCGTAATTCATTTAAATTAGTTTCATTTCGAAGGAATCGAAGTGTAGTTTAAAACGAAAGAAACGGAGATGAAAAACTTCAAGTATTTTGAGAGTTATGATGGAAATAGTTAGACTCGCGCTTTGGTTTAGCAATTTACTGACCTCCCTCCGATTGATTGACCATAACTCACTCAATTTAACTCGTAATTCATTGAAATTAGTTTCATTTCGAAGGAATCGAAGTGTGGTTTAAAACGAAAGAAACGGAGATGAAAAACTCCAAGTATTTTGAGAGTTATGATGGAAATAGTTAGACTCGCGCTTTGGTTTAGCAATTTACTGACCTACCTCCGCTTGATTGACCATAACTCTCTCAATTTAACTCTTAACTCTTTGAAATTAGTTTCATTTCGAAGGAATCGAAGTGTAGTTTAAAACGAAAGAAACGAAGATGAAAAACTCCAAGTATTTTGAGAGTTATGATGGAAATAGTTAGACTCGCGCTTTGGTTTAGCAATTTACTGACCTACCTCCGATTGATTGACCATAACTCTCTCAATTTAACTCGTAATTCATTTAAATTAGTTTCATTTCGAAGGAATCGAAGTGTAGTTTAAAACGAAAGAAACGGAGATGAAAAACTTCAAGTATTTTGAGAGTTATGATGGAAATAGTTAGACTCGCGCTTTAGTTTAGCAATTTACTGACCTCCCTCCGATTGATTGACCATAACTCACTCAATTTAACTCGTAATTCATTGAAATTAGTTTCATTTCGAAGGAATCGAAGTGTAGTTTAAAACGAAAGAAACGGAGATGAAAAACTCCAAGTATTTTGAGAGTTATGATGGAAATAGTTAGACTCGCGCTTTGGTTCAGCAATTTACTGACCTACCTCCGATTGATTGACCATAACTCTCTCAATTTAACTCTTAATTCATTGAAATTAGTTTCATTTCGAAGGAATCGAAGTGTAGTTTAAAACGAAAGAAACGGAGATGAAAAACTCCAAGTATTTTGCGAGTTATGATGGAAATAGTTAGACTCGCGCTTTGGTTTAGCAATTTACTGACCTACCTCCGATTGATTGACCATAACTCTGTCAATTTAACTCTTAACTCATTGAAATTAGTTTCATTTCGAAGGAATCGAAGTGTAGTTTAAAACGAAAGAAACGGAGATGAAAAACTCCAAGTATTTTGAGAGTTATGATGGAAATAGTTAGACTCGCGCTTTGGTTTAGCAATTTACTGACCTCCCTCCGATTAATTGACCATAAATCACTCAATTTAACTCGTAATTCATTGAAATTAGTTTCATTTCGAAGGAATCGAAGTGTAGTTTAAAACGAAAGAAACGGAGATGAAAAACTCCAAGTATTTTGAGAGTTATGATGGAAATAGTTAGACTCGCGCTTTGGTTTAGCAATTTACTGACCTACCTCCGATTGATTGATCATAACTCTCTCAATTTCACTCTTAATTCATTGAAATTAGTTTCATTTCGAAGGAATCGAAGTGTAGTTTAAAACGAAAGAAACGGAGATGAAAAACTACAAGTATTTTGAAAGTTATTATGGAAATAGTTAGACTCGCGCTTTGGTTTAGCAATTTACTGATCTACCTCCGATTGATTGACCAAAAATCACTCAATTTAACTCGTAATTCATTGAAATTAGTTTCATTTCGAAGGAATCGAAGTGTAGTTTAAAACGAAAGAAACGGAGATGAAAAACTCCAAGTATTTTGAGAGTTATGATGGAAATAGTTAGACTCGCGCTTTGGTTTAGCAATTTACTGACCTACATCCGATTAATTGACCATAACTCTCTCAATTTAACTCTTAAGTCATTGAAATTAGTTTCATTTCGAAGGAATCGAAGTGTAGTTTAAAACGAAAGAAACGGAGATGAAAAACTCCAAGTATTTTGAGAGTTATGATGGAAATAGTTAGACTCGCGCTTTGGTTTAGCAATTTACTGACTTACCTCCGATTGATTGACCATAACTCTCTCAATTTAAGTCGTAATTCATTTAAATTAGTTTCATTTCGAAGGAATCGAAGTGTAGTTTAAAACGAAAGAAACGGAGATGAAAAACTCCAAGTATTTTGAGAGTTAATGGAAATAGTTAGACTCGCGCTTTGGTTTAGCAATTTACTGACCTACCTCCGATTGATTGACCATAACTCTCTCAATTTAACTCTTAACTCATTGAAATTAGTTTCATTTCGAAGGAATCGAAGTGTAGTTTAAAACGAAAGAAACGGAGATGAAAAACTACAAGTATTTTGAGAGTGATGATGGAAATAGTTAGACTCGCGCTTTGGTTTAGCAATTTACTGACCTCCCTCCGATTGATTAACCATAAATCACTCAATTTAACTCGTAATTCATTGAAATTAGTTTCATTTCGAAGGAATCGAAGTGTAGTTTAAAACGAAAGAAACGGAGATGAAAAACTCCAAGTATTTTGAGAGTTAATGGAAATAGTTAGACTCGCGCTTTGGTTTAGCAATTTACAGACCTACCTCCGATTGATTGACCATAACTCTCTCAATTTAACTCTTAAGTCATTTAAAAATTAGTTTCATTTCGAAGGAATCGAAGTGTAGTTTAAAACGAAAGAAACGGAGATGAAAAACTCCAAGTATTTTGAGAGTTATGATGGAAATAGTTAGACTCGCGCTTTGGTTTAGCAATTTACTTACCTACCTCCGATTGATTGACCATAACTCTCTCAATTTAACTCGTAATTCATTTAAATTAGTTTCATTTCGAAGGAATCGAAGTGTAGTTTAAAACGAAAGAAACGGAGATGAAAAACTCCAAGTATTTTGAGAGTTATGATGGAAATAGTTAGACTCGCGCTTTGGTTTAGCAATTTACTGACCTCCCTCCGATTGATTGACCATAACTCACTCAATTTAACTCGTAATTCATTGAAATTAGTTTCATTTCGAAGGAATCGAAGTGTGGTTTAAAACGAAAGAAACGGAGATGAAAAACTCCAAGTATTTTGAGAGTTATGATGGAAATAGTTAGACTCGCGCTTTGGTTTAGCAATTTACTGACCTACCTCCGCTTGATTGACCATAACTCTCTCAATTTAACTCTTAACTCTTTGAAATTAGTTTCATTTCGAAGGAATCGAAGTGTAGTTTAAAACGAAAGAAACGAAGATGAAAAACTCCAAGTATTTTGAGAGTTATGATGGAAATAGTTAGACTCGCGCTTTGGTTTAGCAATTTACTGACCTACCTCCGATTGATTGACCATAACTCTCTCAATTTAACTCGTAATTCATTTAAATTAGTTTCATTTCGAAGGAATCGAAGTGTAGTTTAAAACGAAAGAAACGGAGATGAAAAACTCCAAGTATTTTGAGAGTTATGATGGAAATAGTTAGACTCGCGCTTTAGTTTAGCAATTTACTGACCTCCCTCCGATTGATTGACCATAACTCACTCAATTTAACTCGTAATTCATTGAAATTAGTTTCATTTCGAAGGAATCGAAGTGTAGTTTAAAACGAAAGAAACGGAGATGAAAAACTCCAAGTATTTTGAGAGTTATGATGGAAATAGTTAGACTCGCGCTTTGGTTCAGCAATTTACTGACCTACCTCCGATTGATTGACCATAACTCTCTCAATTTAACTCTTAATTCATTGAAATTAGTTTCATTTCGAAGGAATCGAAGTGTAGTTTAAAACGAAAGAAACGGAGATGAAAAACTCCAAGTATTTTGCGAGTTATGATGGAAATAGTTAGACTCGCGCTTTGGTTTAGCAATTTACTGACCAACCTCCGATTGATTGACCATAACTCTGTCAATTTAACTCTTAACTCATTGAAATTAGTTTCATTTCGAAGGAATCGAAGTGTAGTTTAAAACGAAAGAAACGGAGATGAAAAACTCCAAGTATTTTGAGAGTTATGATGGAAATAGTTAGACTCGCGCTTTGGTTTAGCAATTTACTGACTTACCTCCGATTGATTGACCATAACTCTCTCAATTTAAGTCGTAATTCATTTAAATTAGTTTCATTTCGAAGGAATCGAAGTGTAGTTTAAAACGAAAGAAACGGAGATGAAAAACTCCAAGTATTTTGAGAGTTATGATGGAAATAGTTAGACTCGCGCTTTGGTTTAGCAATTTACTGACCTACCTCCGATTGATTGATCATAACTCTCTCAATTTCACTCTTAATTCATTGAAATTAGTTTCATTTCGAAGGAATCGAAGTGTAGTTTAAAACGAAAGAAACGGAGATGAAAAACTACAAGTATTTTGAAAGTTATTATGGAAATAGTTAGACTCGCGCTTTGGTTTAGCAATTTACTGATCTACCTCCGATTGATTGACCAAAAATCACTCAATTTAACTCGTAATTCATTGAAATTAGTTTCATTTCGAAGGAATCGAAGTGTAGTTTAAAACGAAAGAAACGGAGATGAAAAACTCCAAGTATTTTGAGAGTTATGATGGAAATAGTTAGACTCGCGCTTTGGTTTAGCAATTTACTGACCTACATCCGATTAATTGACCATAACTCTCTCAATTTAACTCTTAAGTCATTGAAATTAGTTTCATTTCGAAGGAATCGAAGTGTAGTTTAAAACGAAAGAAACGGAGATGAAAAACTCCAAGTATTTTGAGAGTTATGATGGAAATAGTTAGACTCGCGCTTTGGTTTAGCAATTTACTGACTTACCTCCGATTGATTGACCATAACTCTCTCAATTTAAGTCGTAATTCATTTAAATTAGTTTCATTTCGAAGGAATCGAAGTGTAGTTTAAAACGAAAGAAACGGAGATGAAAAACTCCAAGTATTTTGAGAGTTAATGGAAATAGTTAGACTCGCGCTTTGGTTTAGCAATTTACTGACCTACCTCCGATTGATTGACCATAACTCTCTCAATTTAACTCTTAACTCATTGAAATTAGTTTCATTTCGAAGGAATCGAAGTGTAGTTTAAAACGAAAGAAACGGAGATGAAAAACTACAAGTATTTTGAGAGTGATGATGGAAATAGTTAGACTCGCGCTTTGGTTTAGCAATTTACTGACCTCCCTCCGATTGATTAACCATAAATCACTCAATTTAACTCGTAATTCATTGAAATTAGTTTCATTTCGAAGGAATCGAAGTGTAGTTTAAAACGAAAGAAACGGAGATGAAAAACTCCAAGTATTTTGAGAGTTAATGGAAATAGTTAGACTCGCGCTTTGGTTTAGCAATTTACAGACCTACCTCCGATTGATTGACCATAACTCTCTCAATTTAACTCTTAAGTCATTTAAAAATTAGTTTCATTTCGAAGGAATCGAAGTGTAGTTTAAAACGAAAGAAACGGAGATGAAAAACTCCAAGTATTTTGAGAGTTATGATGGAAATAGTTAGACTCGCGCTTTGGTTTAGCAATTTACTTACCTACCTCCGATTGATTGACCATAACTCTCTCAATTTAACTCGTAATTCATTTAAATTAGTTTCATTTCGAAGGAATCGAAGTGTAGTTTAAAACGAAAGAAACGGAGATGAAAAACTCTAAGTATTTTGAGAGTTATGATGGAAATAGTTAGACTCGCGCTTTGGTTTAGCAATTTACTGACCTCCCTCCGATTGATTGACCATAACTCACTCAATTTAACTCGTAATTCATTGAAATTAGTTTCATTTCGAAGGAATCGAAGTGTGGTTTAAAACGAAAGAAACGGAGATGAAAAACTCCAAGTATTTTGAGAGTTATGATGGAAATAGTTAGACTCGCGCTTTGGTTTAGCAATTTACTGACCTACCTCCGCTTGATTGACCATAACTCTCTCAATTTAACTCTTAACTCTTTGAAATTAGTTTCATTTCGAAGGAATCGAAGTGTAGTTTAAAACGAAAGAAACGAAGATGAAAAACTCCAAGTATTTTGAGAGTTATGATGGAAATAGTTAGACTCGCGCTTTGGTTTAGCAATTTACTGACCTACCTCCGATTGATTGACCATAACTCTCTCAATTTAACTCGTAATTCATTTAAATTAGTTTCATTTCGAAGGAATCGAAGTGTAGTTTAAAACGAAAGAAACGGAGATGAAAAACTTTAAGTATTTTGAGAGTTATGATGGAAATAGTTAGACTCGCGCTTTAGTTTAGCAATTTACTGACCTCCCTCCGATTGATTGACCATAACTCACTCAATTTAACTCGTAATTCATTGAAATTAGTTTCATTTCGAAGGAATCGAAGTGTAGTTTAAAACGAAAGAAACGGAGATGAAAAACTCCAAGTATTTTGAGAGTTATGATGGAAATAGTTAGACTCGCGCTTTGGTTCAGCAATTTACTGACCTACCTCCGATTGATTGACCATAACTCTCTCAATTTAACTCTTAATTCATTGAAATTAGTTTCATTTCGAAGGAATCGAAGTGTAGTTTAAAACGAAAGAAACGGAGATGAAAAACTCCAAGTATTTTGCGAGTTATGATGGAAATAGTTAGACTCGCGCTTTGGTTTAGCAATTTACTGACCTACCTCCGATTGATTGACCATAACTCTGTCAATTTAACTCTTAACTCATTGAAATTAGTTTCATTTCGAAGGAATCGAAGTGTAGTTTAAAACGAAAGAAACGGAGATGAAAAACTCCAAGTATTTTGAGAGTTATGATGGAAATAGTTAGACTCGCGCTTTGGTTTAGCAATTTACTGACCTCCCTCCGATTAATTGACCATAAATCACTCAATTTAACTCGTAATTCATTGAAATTAGTTTCATTTCGAAGGAATCGAAGTGTAGTTTAAAACGAAAGAAACGGAGATGAAAAACTCCAAGTATTTTGAGAGTTATGATGGAAATAGTTAGACTCGCGCTTTGGTTTAGCAATTTACTGACCTACCTCCGATTGATTGATCATAACTCTCTCAATTTCACTCTTAATTCATTGAAATTAGTTTCATTTCGAAGGAATCGAAGTGTAGTTTAAAACGAAAGAAACGGAGATGAAAAACTACAAGTATTTTGAAAGTTATTATGGAAATAGTTAGACTCGCGCTTTGGTTTAGCAATTTACTGATCTACCTCCGATTGATTGACCAAAAATCACTCAATTTAACTCGTAATTCATTGAAATTAGTTTCATTTCGAAGGAATCGAAGTGTAGTTTAAAACGAAAGAAACGGAGATGAAAAACTCCAAGTATTTTGAGAGTTATGATGGAAATAGTTAGACTCGCGCTTTGGTTTAGCAATTTACTGACCTACATCCGATTAATTGACCATAACTCTCTCAATTTAACTCTTAAGTCATTGAAATTAGTTTCATTTCGAAGGAATCGAAGTGTAGTTTAAAACGAAAGAAACGGAGATGAAAAACTCCAAGTATTTTGAGAGTTATGATGGAAATAGTTAGACTCGCGCTTTGGTTTAGCAATTTACTGACTTACCTCCGATTGATTGACCATAACTCTCTCAATTTAAGTCGTAATTCATTTAAATTAGTTTCATTTCGAAGGAATCGAAGTGTAGTTTAAAACGAAAGAAACGGAGATGAAAAACTCCAAGTATTTTGAGAGTTAATGGAAATAGTTAGACTCGCGCTTTGGTTTAGCAATTTACTGACCTACCTCCGATTGATTGACCATAACTCTCTCAATTTAACTCTTAACTCATTGAAATTAGTTTCATTTCGAAGGAATCGAAGTGTAGTTTAAAACGAAAGAAACGGAGATGAAAAACTACAAGTATTTTGAGAGTGATGATGGAAATAGTTAGACTCGCGCTTTGGTTTAGCAATTTACTGACCTCCCTCCGATTGATTAACCATAAATCACTCAATTTAACTCGTAATTCATTGAAATTAGTTTCATTTCGAAGGAATCGAAGTGTAGTTTAAAACGAAAGAAACGGAGATGAAAAACTCCAAGTATTTTGAGAGTTAATGGAAATAGTTAGACTCGCGCTTTGGTTTAGCAATTTACAGACCTACCTCCGATTGATTGACCATAACTCTCTCAATTTAACTCTTAAGTCATTTAAAAATTAGTTTCATTTCGAAGGAATCGAAGTGTAGTTTAAAACGAAAGAAACGGAGATGAAAAACTCCAAGTATTTTGAGAGTTATGATGGAAATAGTTAGACTCGCGCTTTGGTTTAGCAATTTACTTACCTACCTCCGATTGATTGACCATAACTCTCTCAATTTAACTCGTAATTCATTTAAATTAGTTTCATTTCGAAGGAATCGAAGTGTAGTTTAAAACGAAAGAAACGGAGATGAAAAACTCCAAGTATTTTGAGAGTTATGATGGAAATAGTTAGACTCGCGCTTTGGTTTAGCAATTTACTGACCTCCCTCCGATTGATTGACCATAACTCACTCAATTTAACTCGTAATTCATTGAAATTAGTTTCATTTCGAAGGAATCGAAGTGTGGTTTAAAACGAAAGAAACGGAGATGAAAAACTCCAAGTATTTTGAGAGTTATGATGGAAATAGTTAGACTCGCGCTTTGGTTTAGCAATTTACTGACCTACCTCCGCTTGATTGACCATAACTCTCTCAATTTAACTCTTAACTCTTTGAAATTAGTTTCATTTCGAAGGAATCGAAGTGTAGTTTAAAACGAAAGAAACGAAGATGAAAAACTCCAAGTATTTTGAGAGTTATGATGGAAATAGTTAGACTCGCGCTTTGGTTTAGCAATTTACTGACCTACCTCCGATTGATTGACCATAACTCTCTCAATTTAACTCGTAATTCATTTAAATTAGTTTCATTTCGAAGGAATCGAAGTGTAGTTTAAAACGAAAGAAACGGAGATGAAAAACTCCAAGTATTTTGAGAGTTATGATGGAAATAGTTAGACTCGCGCTTTAGTTTAGCAATTTACTGACCTCCCTCCGATTGATTGACCATAACTCACTCAATTTAACTCGTAATTCATTGAAATTAGTTTCATTTCGAAGGAATCGAAGTGTAGTTTAAAACGAAAGAAACGGAGATGAAAAACTCCAAGTATTTTGAGAGTTATGATGGAAATAGTTAGACTCGCGCTTTGGTTCAGCAATTTACTGACCTACCTCCGATTGATTGACCATAACTCTCTCAATTTAACTCTTAATTCATTGAAATTAGTTTCATTTCGAAGGAATCGAAGTGTAGTTTAAAACGAAAGAAACGGAGATGAAAAACTCCAAGTATTTTGCGAGTTATGATGGAAATAGTTAGACTCGCGCTTTGGTTTAGCAATTTACTGACCTACCTCCGATTGATTGACCATAACTCTGTCAATTTAACTCTTAACTCATTGAAATTAGTTTCATTTCGAAGGAATCGAAGTGTAGTTTAAAACGAAAGAAACGGAGATGAAAAACTCCAAGTATTTTGAGAGTTATGATGGAAATAGTTAGACTCGCGCTTTGGTTTAGCAATTTACTGACCTCCCTCCGATTAATTGACCATAAATCACTCAATTTAACTCGTAATTCATTGAAATTAGTTTCATTTCGAAGGAATCGAAGTGTAGTTTAAAACGAAAGAAACGGAGATGAAAAACTCCAAGTATTTTGAGAGTTATGATGGAAATAGTTAGACTCGCGCTTTGGTTTAGCAATTTACTGACCTACCTCCGATTGATTGATCATAACTCTCTCAATTTTACTCTTAATTCATTGAAATTAGTTTCATTTCGAAGGAATCGAAGTGTAGTTTAAAACGAAAGAAACGGAGATGAAAAACTACAAGTATTTTGAGAGTTATTATGGAAATAGTTAGACTCGCGCTTTGGTTTAGCAATTTACTGATCTACCTCCGATTGATTGACCAAAAATCACTCAATTTAACTCGTAATTCATTGAAATTAGTTTCATTTCGAAGGAATCGAAGTGTAGTTTAAAACGAAAGAAACGGAGATGAAAAACTCCAAGTATTTTGAGAGTTATGATGGAAATAGTTAGACTCGCGCTTTGGTTTAGCAATTTACTGACCTACATCCGATTAATTGACCATAACTCTCTCAATTTAACTCTTAAGTCATTGAAATTAGTTTCATTTCGAAGGAATCGAAGTGTAGTTTAAAACGAAAGAAACGGAGATGAAAAACTCCAAGTATTTTGAGAGTTATGATGGAAATAGTTAGACTCGCGCTTTGGTTTAGCAATTTACTGACTTACCTCCGATTGATTGACCATAACTCTCTCAATTTAAGTCGTAATTCATTTAAATTAGTTTCATTTCGAAGGAATCGAAGTGTAGTTTAAAACGAAAGAAACGGAGATGAAAAACTCCAAGTATTTTAAGAGTTATGATGGAAATAGTTAGACTCGCGCTTTGGTTTAGCAATTTACTGACCTACCTCCGATTGATTGACCATAACTCTCTCAATTTAAGTCGTAATTCATTTAAATTAGTTTCATTTCGAAGGAATCGAAGTGTAGTTTAAAACGAAAGAAACGGAGATGAAAAACTCCAAGTATTTTGAGAGTTATGATGGAAATAGTTAGACTCGCGCTTTGGTTTAGCAATTTACTGACCTCCCTCCGATTGATTGACCATAACTCAATCAATTTAACTCGTAATTCATTGAAATTAGTTTCATTTCGAAGGAATCGAAGTGTAGTTTAAAACGAAAGAAACGGAGATGAAAAACTCCAAGTATTTTGAGAGTTATGATGGAAATAGTTAGACTCGCGCTTTAGTTTTGCAATTTACTGACCTCCCTCCGATTGATTGACCATAACTCACTCAATTTAACTCGTAATTCATTGAAATTAGTTTCATTTCGAAGGAATCGAAGTGTAGTTTAAAACGAAAGAAACGGAGATGAAAAACTCCAAGTATTTTGAGAGTTATGATGGAAATAGTTAGACTCGCGCTTTGGTTTAGCAATTTACTGACTTACCTCCGATTGATTGACCATAACTCTCTCAATTTAACTCGTAATTCATTTAAATTAGTTTCATTTCGAAGGAATCGAAGTGTAGTTTAAAACGAAAGAAACAGAGATGAAAAACTCCAAGTATTTTGAGAGTTATGATGGAAATAGTTAGACTCGCGCTTTGGTTTAGCAATTTACTAACCTACCTCCGATTGATTGACCATAACTCTGTCAATTTAACTCTTAACTCATTGAAATTAGTTTCATTTCGAAGGAATCGAAGTTTAGTTTAAAACGAAAGAAACGGAGGTGAAAAACTCCAAGTATTTTGAGAGTTATGATGGAAATAGTTAGAGTCGCGCTTTGGTTTAGCAATTTACTGACCTCCCTCCGATTAATTGACCATAAATCACTCAATTTAACTCGTAATTCATTGAAATTAGTTTCATTTCGAAGGAATCGAAGTGTAGTTTAAAACGAAAGAAACGGAGATGAAAAACTCCAAGTATTTTGAGAGTTATGATGGAAATAGTTAGACTCGCGCTTTGGTTTAGCAATTTACTGACTTACCTCCGATTGATTGATCATAACTCTCTCAATTTAACTCTTAATTCATTGAAATTAGTTTCATTTCGAAGGAATCGAAGTGTAGTTTAAAACGAAAGAAACGGAGATGAAAAACTACAAGTATTTTGAGAGTTATTATGGAAATAGTTAGACTTGCGCTTTGGTTTAGCAATTTACTGATCTACCTCCGATTGATTGACCATAAATCACTTAATTTAACTCGTTATTCATTGAAATTAGTTTCATTTCGAAGGAATCGAAGTGTAGTTTAAAACGAAAGAAACGGAGATGAAAAACTCCAAGTATTTTGAGAGTTATGATGGAAATAGTTAGACTCGCGCTTGGGTTTAGCAATTTACTGACCTACCTCCGATTAATTGACCATAACTCTCTCAATTTAACTCGTAATTCATTTAAATTAGTTTCATTTCGAAGGAATCGAAGTGTAGTTTAAAACGAAAGAAACGGAGATGAAAAACTCCAAGTATTTTTAGAGTTATGATGGAAATAGTTAGACTCGCGCTTTGGTTTAGCAATTTACTGACCTACCTCCGATTGATTGACCATAACTCTCTCAATTTAAGTCGTAATTCATTTAAATTAGTTTCATTTCGAAGGAATCGAAGTGTAGTTTAAAACGAAAGAAACGGAGATGAAAAACTCCAAGTATTTTGAGAGTTATGATGGAAATAGTTAGACTCGCGCTTTGGTTTAGCAATTTACTGACCTCCCTCCGATTGATTGACCATAACTCAATCAATTTAACTCGTAATTCATTGAAATTAGTTTCATTTCGAAGGAATCGAAGTGTAGTTTAAAACGAAAGAAACGGAGATGAAAAACTCCAAGTATTTTGAGAGTTATGATGGAAATAGTTAGACTCGCGCTTTGGTTTAGCAATTTACTGACCTACATCCGATTAATTGACCATAACTCTCTCAATTTAACTCTTAAGTCATTGAAATTAGTTTCATTTCGAAGGAATCGAAGTGTAGTTTAAAACGAAAGAAACGGAGATGAAAAACTCCAAGTATTTTGAGAGTTATGATGGAAATAGTTAGACTCGCGCTTGGGTTTAGCAATTTACTGACCTACCTCCGATTAATTGACCATAACTCTCTCAATTTAACTCGTAATTCATTTAAATTAGTTTCATTTCGAAGGAATCGAAGTGTAGTTTAAAACGAAAGAAACGGAGATGAAAAACTCCAAGTATTTTTAGAGTTATGATGGAAATAGTTAGACTCGCGCTTTGGTTTAGCAATTTACTGACCTACCTCCGATTGATTGACCATAACTCTCTCAATTTAACTCTTAACTCATTGAAATTAGTTTCATTTCGAAGGAATCGAAGTGTAGTTTAAAACGAAAGAAACGGAGATGAAAAACTCCAAGTATTTTGAGAGTTATGATGGAAATAGTTAGACTCGCGCTTTGGTTTAGCAATTTACTGACCTCCCTCCGATTGATTAACCATAAATCACTCAATTTAACTCGTAATTCATTGAAATTAGTTTCATTTCGAAGGAATCGAAGTGTAGTTTAAAACGAAAGAAACGGAGATGAAAAACTCCAAGTATTTTGAGAGTTAATGGAAATAGTTAGACTCGCGCTTTGGTTTAGCAATTTACAGACCTACCTCCGATTGATTGACCATAACTCTCTCAATTTAACTCTTAAGTCATTTAAAAATTAGTTTCATTTCGAAGGAATCGAAGTGTAGTTTAAAACGAAAGAAACGGAGATGAAAAACTCCAAGTATTTTGAGAGTTATGATGGAAATAGTTAGACTCGCGCTTTGGTTTAGCAATTTACTTACCTACCTCCGATTGATTGACCATAACTCTCTCAATTTAACTCGTAATTCATTTAAATTAGTTTCATTTCGAAGGAATCGAAGTGTAGTTTAAAACGAAAGAAACGGAGATGAAAAACTCCAAGTATTTTGAGAGTTATGATGGAAATAGTTAGACTCGCGCTTTGGTTTAGCAATTTACTGACCTCCCTCCGATTGATTGACCATAACTCACTCAATTTAACTCGTAATTCATTGAAATTAGTTTCATTTCGAAGGAATCGAAGTGTGGTTTAAAACGAAAGAAACGGAGATGAAAAACTCCAAGTATTTTGAGAGTTATGATGGAAATAGTTAGACTCGCGCTTTGGTTTAGCAATTTACTGACCTACCTCCGCTTGATTGACCATAACTCTCTCAATTTAACTCTTAACTCTTTGAAATTAGTTTCATTTCGAAGGAATCGAAGTGTAGTTTAAAACGAAAGAAACGAAGATGAAAAACTCCAAGTATTTTGAGAGTTATGATGGAAATAGTTAGACTCGCGCTTTGGTTTAGCAATTTACTGACCTACCTCCGATTGATTGACCATAACTCTCTCAATTTAACTCGTAATTCATTTAAATTAGTTTCATTTCGAAGGAATCGAAGTGTAGTTTAAAACGAAAGAAACGGAGATGAAAAACTCCAAGTATTTTGAGAGTTATGATGGAAATAGTTAGACTCGCGCTTTAGTTTAGCAATTTACTGACCTCCCTCCGATTGATTGACCATAACTCACTCAATTTAACTCGTAATTCATTGAAATTAGTTTCATTTCGAAGGAATCGAAGTGTAGTTTAAAACGAAAGAAACGGAGATGAAAAACTCCAAGTATTTTGAGAGTTATGATGGAAATAGTTAGACTCGCGCTTTGGTTCAGCAATTTACTGACCTACCTCCGATTGATTGACCATAACTCTCTCAATTTAACTCTTAATTCATTGAAATTAGTTTCATTTCGAAGGAATCGAAGTGTAGTTTAAAACGAAAGAAACGGAGATGAAAAACTCCAAGTATTTTGAGAGTTATGATGGAAATAGTTAGACTCGCGCTTTGGTTTAGCAATTTACTGACCTACCTCCGATTGATTGACCATAACTCTGTCAATTTAACTCTTAACTCATTGAAATTAGTTTCATTTCGAAGGAATCGAAGTGTAGTTTAAAACGAAAGAAACGGAGATGAAAAACTCCAAGTATTTTGAGAGTTATGATGGAAATAGTTAGACTCGCGCTTTGGTTTAGCAATTTACTGACCTCCCTCCGATTAATTGACCATAAATCACTCAATTTAACTCGTAATTCATTGAAATTAGTTTCATTTCGAAGGAATCGAAGTGTAGTTTAAAACGAAAGAAACGGAGATGAAAAACTCCAAGTATTTTGAGAGTTATGATGGAAATAGTTAGACTCGCGCTTTGGTTTAGCAATTTACTGACCTACCTCCGATTGATTGATCATAACTCTCTCAATTTAACTCTTAATTCATTGAAATTAGTTTCATTTCGAAGGAATCGAAGTGTAGTTTAAAACGAAAGAAACGGAGATGAAAAACTACAAGTATTTTGAGAGTTATTATGGAAATAGTTAGACTCGCGCTTTGGTTTAGCAATTTACTGATCTACCTCCGATTGATTGACCAAAAATCACTCAATTTAACTCGTAATTCATTGAAATTAGTTTTATTTCGAAGGAATCGAAGTGTAGTTTAAAACGAAAGAAACGGAGATGAAAAACTCCAAGTATTTTGAGAGTTATGATGGAAATAGTTAGACTCGCGCTTTGGTTTAGCAATTTACTGACCTACATCCGATTAATTGACCATAACTCTCTCAATTTAACTCTTAAGTCATTGAAATTAGTTTCATTTCGAAGGAATCGAAGTGTAGTTTAAAACGAAAGAAACGGAGATGAAAAACTCCAAGTATTTTGAGAGTTATGATGGAAATAGTTAGACTCGCGCTTTGGTTTAGCAATTTACTGACTTACCTCCGATTGATTGACCATAACTCTCTCAATTTAAGTCGTAAATCATTTAAATTAGTTTCATTTCGAAGGAATCGAAGTGTAGTTTAAAACGAAAGAAACGGAGATGAAAAACTCCAAGTATTTTGAGAGTTAATGGAAATAGTTAGACTCGCGCTTTGGTTTAGCAATTTACTGACCTACCTCCGATTGATTAACCATAACTCTCTCAATTTAACTCTTAAGTCATTGAAATTAGTTTCATTTCGAAGGAATCGAAGTGTAGTTTAAAACGAAAGAAACGGAGATGAAAAACTCCATGTATTTTGAGAGTTATGATGGAAATAGTTAGACTCGCGCTTTGGTTTAGCAATTTACTTACCTACCTCCGATTGATTGACCATAACTCTCTCAATTTAACTCGTAATTCATTTAAATTAGTTTCATTTCGAAGGAATCGAAGTGTAGTTTAAAACGAAAGAAACGGAGATGAAAAACTCCAAGTATTTTGAGAGTTATTATGGAAATAGTTAGACTCGCGCTTTGGTTTAGCAATTTACTGATCTACCTCCGATTGATTGACCATAAATCACTCAATTTAACTCGTTATTCATTGAAATTAGTTTCATTTCGAAGGAATCGAAGTGTAGTTTAAAACGAAAGAAACGGAGATGAAAAATTCCAGGTATTTTGAGAGTTATGATGGAAATAGTTAGACTCGCGCTTGGGTTTAGCAATTTACTGACCTACCTCCGATTAATTGACCATAACTCTCTCAATTTAACTCGTAATTCATTTAAATTAGTTTCATTTCGAAGGAATCGAAGTGTAATTTAAAACGAAAGAAACGGAGATGAAAAACTCCAAGTATTTTTAGAGTTATGATGGAAATAGTTAGACTCGCGCTTTGGTTTAGCAATTTACTGACCTACCTCCGATTGATTGACCATAACTCTCTCAATTTAAGTCGTAATTCATTTAAATTAGTTTCATTTCGAAGGAATCGAAGTGTAGTTTAAAACGAAAGAAACGGAGATGAAAAACTCCAAGTATTTTGAGAGTTATGATGGAAATAGTTAGACTCGCGCTTTGGTTTAGCAATTTACTGACCTCCCTCCGATTGATTGACCATAACTCAATCAATTTAACTCGTAATTCATTGAAATTAGTTTCATTTCGAAGGAATCGAAGTGTAGTTTAAAACGAAAGAAACGGAGATGAAAAACTCCAAGTATTTTGAGAGTTATGATGGAAATAGTTAGACTCGCGCTTTGGTTTAGCAATTTACTGACCTACATCCGATTAATTGACCATAACTCTCTCAATTTAACTCTTAAGTCATTGAAATTAGTTTCATTTCGAAGGAATCGAAGTGTAGTTTAAAACGAAAGAAACGGAGATGAAAAATTCCAAGTATTTTGAGAGTTATGATGGAAATAGTTAGACTCGCGCTTGGGTTTAGCAATTTACTGACCTACCTCCGATTAATTGACCATAACTCTCTCAATTTAACTCGTAATTCATTTAAATTAGTTTCATTTCGAAGGAATCGAAGTGTAGTTTAAAACGAAAGAAACGGAGATGAAAAACTCCAAGTATTTTTAGAGTTATGATGGAAATAGTTAGACTCGCGCTTTGGTTTAGCAATTTACTGACCTACCTCCGATTGATTGACCATAACTCTCTCAATTTAACTCTTAACTCATTGAAATTAGTTTCATTTCGAAGGAATCGAAGTGTAGTTTAAAACGAAAGAAACGGAGATGAAAAACTACAAGTATTTTGAGAGTTATTATGGAAATAGTTAGACTCGCGCTTTGGTTTAGCAATTTACTGATCTACCTCCGATTGATTGACCAAAAATCACTCAATTTAACTCGTAATTCATTGAAATTAGTTTCATTTCGAAGGAATCGAAGTGTAGTTTAAAACGAAAGAAACGGAGATGAAAAACTCCAAGTATTTTGAGAGTTATGATGGAAATAGTTAGACTCGCGCTTTGGTTTAGCAATTTACTGACCTACATCCGATTAATTGACCATAACTCTCTCAATTTAACTCTTAAGTCATTGAAATTAGTTTCATTTCGAAGGAATCGAAGTGTAGTTTAAAACGAAAGAAACGGAGATGAAAAACTCCAAGTATTTTGAGAGTTATGATGGAAATAGTTAGACTCGCGCTTTGGTTTAGCAATTTACTGACTTACCTCCGATTGATTGACCATAACTCTCTCAATTTAAGTCGTAATTCATTTAAATTAGTTTCATTTCGAAGGAATCGAAGTGTAGTTTAAAACGAAAGAAACGGAGATGAAAAACTCCAAGTATTTTGAGAGTTAATGGAAATAGTTAGACTCGCGCTTTGGTTTAGCAATTTACTGACCTACCTCCGATTGATTGACCATAACTCTCTCAATTTAACTCTTAACTCATTGAAATTAGTTTCATTTCGAAGGAATCGAAGTGTAGTTTAAAACGAAAGAAACGGAGATGAAAAACTACAAGTATTTTGAGAGTTATGATGGAAATAGTTAGACTCGCGCTTTGGTTTAGCAATTTACTGACCTCCCTCCGATTGATTAACCATAAATCACTCAATTTAACTCGTAATTCATTGAAATTAGTTTCATTTCGAAGGAATCGAAGTGTAGTTTAAAACGAAAGAAACGGAGATGAAAAACTCCAAGTATTTTGAGAGTTAATGGAAATAGTTAGACTCGCGCTTTGGTTTAGCAATTTACAGACCTACCTCCGATTGATTGACCATAACTCTCTCAATTTAACTCTTAAGTCATTTAAAAATTAGTTTCATTTCGAAGGAATCGAAGTGTAGTTTAAAACGAAAGAAACGGAGATGAAAAACTCCAAGTATTTTGAGAGTTATGATGGAAATAGTTAGACTCGCGCTTTGGTTTAGCAATTTACTTACCTACCTCCGATTGATTGACCATAACTCTCTCAATTTAACTCGTAATTCATTTAAATTAGTTTCATTTCGAAGGAATCGAAGTGTAGTTTAAAACGAAAGAAACGGAGATGAAAAACTCCAAGTATTTTGAGAGTTATGATGGAAATAGTTAGACTCGCGCTTTGGTTTAGCAATTTACTGACCTCCCTCCGATTGATTGACCATAACTCACTCAATTTAACTCGTAATTCATTGAAATTAGTTTCATTTCGAAGGAATCGAAGTGTGGTTTAAAACGAAAGAAACGGAGATGAAAAACTCCAAGTATTTTGAGAGTTATGATGGAAATAGTTAGACTCGCGCTTTGGTTTAGCAATTTACTGACCTACCTCCGCTTGATTGACCATAACTCTCTCAATTTAACTCTTAACTCTTTGAAATTAGTTTCATTTCGAAGGAATCGAAGTGTAGTTTAAAACGAAAGAAACGAAGATGAAAAACTCCAAGTATTTTGAGAGTTATGATGGAAATAGTTAGACTCGCGCTTTGGTTTAGCAATTTACTGACCTACCTCCGATTGATTGACCATAACTCTCTCAATTTAACTCGTAATTCATTTAAATTAGTTTCATTTCGAAGGAATCGAAGTGTAGTTTAAAACGAAAGAAACGGAGATGAAAAACTCCAAGTATTTTGAGAGTTATGATGGAAATAGTTAGACTCGCGCTTTAGTTTAGCAATTTACTGACCTCCCTCCGATTGATTGACCATAACTCACTCAATTTAACTCGTAATTCATTGAAATTAGTTTCATTTCGAAGGAATCGAAGTGTAGTTTAAAACGAAAGAAACGGAGATGAAAAACTCCAAGTATTTTGAGAGTTATGATGGAAATAGTTAGACTCGCGCTTTGGTTCAGCAATTTACTGACCTACCTCCGATTGATTGACCATAACTCTCTCAATTTAACTCTTAATTCATTGAAATTAGTTTCATTTCGAAGGAATCGAAGTGTAGTTTAAAACGAAAGAAACGGAGATGAAAAACTCCAAGTATTTTGCGAGTTATGATGGAAATAGTTAGACTCGCGCTTTGGTTTAGCAATTTACTGACCTACCTCCGATTGATTGACCATAACTCTGTCAATTTAACTCTTAACTCATTGAAATTAGTTTCATTTCGAAGGAATCGAAGTGTAGTTTAAAACGAAAGAAACGGAGATGAAAAACTCCAAGTATTTTGAGAGTTATGATGGAAATAGTTAGACTCGCGCTTTGGTTTAGCAATTTACTGACCTCCCTCCGATTAATTGACCATAAATCACTCAATTTAACTCGTAATTCATTGAAATTAGTTTCATTTCGAAGGAATCGAAGTGTAGTTTAAAACGAAAGAAACGGAGATGAAAAACTCCAAGTATTTTGAGAGTTATGATGGAAATAGTTAGACTCGCGCTTTGGTTTAGCAATTTACTGACCTACCTCCGATTGATTGATCATAACTCTCTCAATTTTACTCTTAATTCATTGAAATTAGTTTCATTTCGAAGGAATCGAAGTGTAGTTTAAAACGAAAGAAACGGAGATGAAAAACTACAAGTATTTTGAGAGTTATTATGGAAATAGTTAGACTCGCGCTTTGGTTTAGCAATTTACTGATCTACCTCCGATTGATTGACCAAAAATCACTCAATTTAACTCGTAATTCATTGAAATTAGTTTCATTTCGAAGGAATCGAAGTGTAGTTTAAAACGAAAGAAACGGAGATGAAAAACTCCAAGTATTTTGAGAGTTATGATGGAAATAGTTAGACTCGCGCTTTGGTTTAGCAATTTACTGACCTACATCCGATTAATTGACCATAACTCTCTCAATTTAACTCTTAAGTCATTGAAATTAGTTTCATTTCGAAAGAATCGAAGTGTAGTTTAAAACGAAAGAAACGGAGATGAAAAACTCCAAGTATTTTGAGAGTTATGATGGAAATAGTTAGACTCGCGCTTTGGTTTAGCAATTTACTGACTTACCTCCGATTGATTGACCATAACTCTCTCAATTTAAGTCGTAATTCATTTAAATTAGTTTCATTTCGAAGGAATCGAAGTGTAGTTTAAAACGAAAGAAACGGAGATGAAAAACTCCAAGTATTTTGAGAGTTAATGGAAATAGTTAGACTCGCGCTTTGGTTTAGCAATTTACTGACCTACCTCCGATTGATTGACCATAACTCTCTCAATTTAACTCTTAAGTCATTGAAATTAGTTTCATTTCGAAGGAATCGAAGTGTAGTTTAAAACGAAAGAAACGGAGATGAAAAACTCCATGTATTTTGAGAGTTATGATGGAAATAGTTAGACTCGCGCTTTGGTTTAGCAATTTACTTACCTACCTCCGATTGATTGACCATAACTCTCTCAATTTAACTCGTAATTCATTTAAATTAGTTTCATTTCGAAGGAATCGAAGTGTAGTTTAAGACGAAAGAAACGGAGATGAAAAACTCCAAGTATTTTGAGAGTTATGATGGAAATAGTTAGACTCGCGCTTTGGTTTAGCAATTTACTGACCTCCCTCCGATTGACTGACCATAACTCACTCAATTTAACTCGTAATTCATTGAAATTAGTTTCATTTCGAAGGAATCGAAGTGTAGTTTAAAACGAAAGAAACGAAGATGAAAAACTCCAAGTATTTTGAGAGTTATGATGGAAATAGTTAGACTCGCGCTTTGGTTTAGCAATTTACTGACCTCCCTCCGATTGATTGACCATAAATCACTCAATTTAACTCGTAATTCATTGAAATTAGTTTCATTTCGAAGGAATCGAAGTGTAGTTTAAAACGAAAGAAACGGAGATGAAAAACTCCAAGTATTTTGAGAGTTAATGGAAATAGTTAAACTCGCGCTTTGGTTTAGCAATTTACTGACCTACCTCCGATTGATTGACCATAACTCTCTCAATTTAACTCTTAAGTCATTGAAATTAGTTTCATTTCGAAGGAATCGAAGTGTAGTTTAAAACGAAAGAAACGGAGATGAAAAACTCCAAGTATTTTGAGAGTTATGATGGAAATAGTTAGACTCGCGCTTTGGTTTAGCAATTTACTGACTTACCTCCGATTGATTGATCATAACTCTCTCAATTTAACTCTTAATTCATTGAAATTAGTTTCATTTCGAAGGAATCGAAGTGTAGTTTAAAACGAAAGAAACGGAGATGAAAAACTACAAGTATTTTGAGAGTTATTATGGAAATAGTTAGACTCGCGCTTTGGTTTAGCAATTTACTGATCTACCTCCGATTGATTGACCATAAATCACTCAATTTAACTCGTTATTCATTGAAATTAGTTTCATTTCGAAGGAATCGAAGTGTAGTTTAAAACGAAAGAAACGGAGATGAAAAACTCCAAGTATTTTGAGAGTTATGATGGAAATAGTTAGACTCGCGCTTTGGTTTAGCAATTTACTGACCTACATCCGATTAATTGACCATAACTCTCTCAATTTAACTCTTAAGTCATTGAAATTAGTTTCATTTCGAAGGAATCGAAGTGTAGTTTAAAACGAAAGAAACGGAGATGAAAAACTTCAAGTATTTTGAGAGTTATGATGGAAATAGTTAGACTCGCGCTTTGGTTTAGCAATTTACTGACCTACCTCCGATTGATTGACCATAACTCTCTCAATTTAAGTCGTAATTCATTTAAATTAGTTTCATTTCGAAGGAATCGAAGTGTAGTTTAAAACGAAAGAAACGGAGATGAAAAACTTCAAGTATTTTGAGAGTTATGATGGAAATAGTTAGACTCGCGCTTTGGTTTAGCAATTTACTGACCTACCTCCGATTGATTGACCATAACTCTCTCAATTTAAGTCGTAATTCATTTAAATTAGTTTCATTTCGAAGGAATCGAAGTGTAGTTTAAAACGAAAGAAACGGAGATGAAAAACTCCAAGTATTTTGAGAGTTATGATGGAAATAGTTAGACTCGCGCTTTGGTTTAGCAATTTACTGACCTCCCTCCGATTGATTGACCATAACTCAATCAATTTAACTCGTAATTCATTGAAATTAGTTTCATTTCGAAGGAATCGTAGTGTAGTTTAAAACGAAAGAAACGGAGATGAAAAACTCCAAGTATTTTGAGAGTTATGATGGAAATAGTTAGACTCGCGCTTTGGTTTAGCAATTTACTGACCTCCCTCCGATTGATTGACCATAACTCAATCAATTTAACTCGTAATTCATTGAAATTAGTTTCATTTCGAAGGAATCGAAGTGTAGTTTAAAACGAAAGAAACGGAGATGAAAAACTCCAAGTATTTTGAGAGTTATGATGGAAATAGTTAGACTCGCGCTTTGGTTTAGCAATTTACTGACCTACATCCGATTAATTGACCATAACTCTCTCAATTTAACTCTTAAGTCATTGAAATTAGTTTCATTTCGAAGGAATCAAAGTGTAGTTTAAAACGAAAGAAACGGAGATGAAAAACTCCAAGTATTTTGAGAGTTATGATGGAAATAGTTAGACTCGCGCTTGGGTTTAGCAATTTACTGACCTACCTCCGATTAATTGACCATAACTCTCTCAATTTAACTCGTAATTCATTTAAATTAGTTTCATTTCGAAGGAATCGAAGTGTAGTTTAAAACGAAAGAAACGGAGATGAAAAACTCCAAGTATTTTTAGAGTTATGATGGAAATAGTTAGACTCGCGCTTTGGTTTAGCAATTTACTGACCTACCTCCGATTGATTGACCATAACTCTCTCAATTTAACTCTTAACTCATTGAAATTAGTTTCATTTCGAAGGAATCGAAGTGTAGTTTAAAACGAAAGAAACGGAGATGAAAAACTCCAAGTATTTTGAGAGTTATGATGGAAATAGTTAGACTCGCGCTTTGGTTTAGCAATTTACTGACCTCCCTCCGATTGATTAACCATAAATCACTCAATTTAACTCGTAATTCATTGAAATTAGTTTCATTTCGAAGGAATCGAAGTGTAGTTTAAAACGAAAGAAACGGAGATGAAAAACTCCAAGTATTTTGAGAGTTAATGGAAATAGTTAGACTCGCGCTTTGGTTTAGCAATTTACTGACCTACCTCCGATTGATTGACCATAACTCTCTCAATTTAACTCTTAAGTCATTTAAAAATTAGTTTCATTTCGAAGGAATCGAAGTGTAGTTTAAAACGAAAGAAACGGAGATGAAAAACTCCAAGTATTTTGAGAGTTATGATGGAAATAGTTAGACTCGCGCTTTGGTTTAGCAATTTACTTACCTACCTCCGATTGATTGACCATAACTCTCTCAATTTAACTCGTAATTCATTTAAATTAGTTTCATTTCGAAGGAATCGAAGTGTAGTTTAAAACGAAAGAAACGGAGATGAAAAACTTCAAGTATTTTGAGAGTTATGATGGAAATAGTTAGACTCGCGCTTTGGTTTAGCAATTTACTGACCTCCCTCCGATTGATTGACCATAACTCACTCAATTTAACTCGTAATTCATTGAAATTAGTTTCATTTCGAAGGAATCGAAGTGTGGTTTAAAACGAAAGAAACGGAGATGAAAAACTCCAAGTATTTTGAGAGTTATGATGGAAATAGTTAGACTCGCGCTTTGGTTTAGCAATTTACTGACCTACCTCCGCTTGATTGACCATAACTCTCTCAATTTAACTCTTAACTCTTTGAAATTAGTTTCATTTCGAAGGAATCGAAGTGTAGTTTAAAACGAAAGAAACGAAGATGAAAAACTCCAAGTATTTTGAGAGTTATGATGGAAATAGTTAGACTCGCGCTTTGGTTTAGCAATTTACTGACCTACCTCCGATTGATTGACCATAACTCTCTCAATTTAACTCGTAATTCATTTAAATTAGTTTCATTTCGAAGGAATCGAAGTGTAGTTTAAAACGAAAGAAACGGAGATGAAAAACTCCAAGTATTTTGAGAGTTATGATGGAAATAGTTAGACTCGCGCTTTAGTTTAGAAATTTACTGACCTCCCTCCGATTGATTGACCATAACTCACTCAATTTAACTCGTAATTCATTGAAATTAGTTTCATTTCGAAGGAATCGAAGTGTAGTTTAAAACGAAAGAAACGGAGATGAAAAACTCCAAGTATTTTGAGAGTTATGATGGAAATAGTTAGACTCGCGCTTTGGTTCAGCAATTTACTGACCTACCTCCGATTGATTGACCATAACTCTCT
Organism: Tasmannia lanceolata; assembly: GCF_043159265.1. Taxonomy (NCBI): domain Eukaryota; kingdom Viridiplantae; phylum Streptophyta; class Magnoliopsida; order Canellales; family Winteraceae; genus Tasmannia; species Tasmannia lanceolata. The sequence continues at coordinate 7,960,212 of NW_027518721.1, forward strand.
CAATTTAACTCTTAATTCATTGAAATTAGTTTCATTTCGAAGGAATCGAAGTGTAGTTTAAAACGAAAGAAACGGAGATGAAAAACTCCAAGTATTTTGAGAGTTAGGATGGAAATAGTTAGACTCGCGCTTTGGTTTAGCAATTTACTGACCTACATCCGATTAATTGACCATAACTCTCTCAATTTAACTCTTAAGTCATTGAAATTAGTTTCATTTCGAAGGAATCGAAGTGTAGTTTAAAACGAAAGAAACGGAGATGAAAAACTACAAGTATTTTGAGAGTTATTATGGAAATAGTTAGACTCGCGCTTTGGTTTAGCAATTTACTGACCTCCCTCCGATTGACTGACCATAACTCACTCAATTTAACTCGTAATTCATTGAAATTAGTTTCATTTCGAAGGAATCGAAGTGTAGTTTAAAACGAAAGAAACGGAGATGAAAAACTCCAAGTATTTTGAGAGTTATGATGGAAATAGTTAGACTCGCGCTTTGGTTTAGCAATTTACTGACCTACATCCGATTAATTGACCATAACTCTCTCAATTTAACTCTTAAGTCATTGAAATTAGTTTCATTTCGAAGGAATCGAAGTGTAGTTTAAAACGAAAGAAACGGAGATGAAAAACTCCAAGTATTTTGAGAGTTATGATGGAAATAGTTAGACTCGCGCTTTGGTTTAGCAATTTACTGACTTACCTCCGATTGATTGACCATAACTCTCTCAATTTAAGTCTTAATTCATTTAAATTAGTTTCATTTCGAAGGAATCGAAGTGTAGTTTAAAACGAAAGAAACGGAGATGAAAAACTCCAAGTATTTTGAGAGTTAATGGAAATAGTTAGACTCGCGCTTTGGTTTAGCAATTTACTGACCTACCTCCGATTGATTGACCATAACTCTCTCAATTTAACTCTTAAGTCATTGAAATTAGTTTCATTTCGAAGGAATCGAAGTGTAGTTTAAAACGAAAGAAACGGAGATGAAAAACTCCATGTATTTTGAGAGTTATGATGGAAATAGTTAGACTCGCGCTTTGGTTTAGCAATTTACTTACCTACCTCCGATTGATTGACCATAACTCTCTCAATTTAACTCGTAATTCATTTAAATTAGTTTCATTTCGAAGGAATCGAAGTGTAGTTTAAAACGAAAGAAACGGAGATGAAAAACTCCAAGTATTTTGAGAGTTATGATGGAAATAGTTAGACTCGCGCTTTGGTTTAGCAATTTACTGACTTCCCTCCGATTGACTGACCATAACTCACTCAATTTAACTCGTAATTCATTGAAATTAGTTTCATTTCGAAGGAATCGAAGTGTAGTTTAAAACGAAAGAAACGAAGATGAAAAACTCCAAGTATTTTGAGAGTTATGATGGAAATAGTTAGACTCGCGCTTTGGTTTAGCAATTTACTGACCTCCCTCCGATTGATTGACCATAAATCACTCAATTTAACTCGTAATTCATTGAAATTAGTTTCATTTCGAAGGAATCGAAGTGTAGTTTAAAACGAAAGAAACGGAGATGAAAAACTCCAAGTATTTTGAGAGTTAATGGAAATAGTTAAACTCGCGCTTTGGTTTAGCAATTTACTGACCTACCTCCGATTGATTGACCATAACTCTCTCAATTTAACTCTTAAGTCATTGAAATTAGTTTCATTTCGAAGGAATCGAAGTGTAGTTTAAAACGAAAGAAACGGAGATGAAAAACTCCAAGTATTTTGAGAGTTATGATGGAAATAGTTAGACTCGCGCTTTGGTTTAGCAATTTACTGACTTACCTCCGATTGATTGATCATAACTCTCTCAATTTAACTCTTAATTCATTGAAATTAGTTTCATTTCGAAGGAATCGAAGTGTAGTTTAAAACGAAAGAAACGGAGATGAAAAACTACAAGTATTTTGAGAGTTATTATGGAAATAGTTAGACTCGCGCTTTGGTTTAGCAATTTACTGATCTACCTCCGATTGATTGACCATAAATCACTCAATTTAACTCGTTATTCATTGAAATTAGTTTCATTTCGAAGGAATCGAAGTGTAGTTTAAAACGAAAGAAACGGAGATGAAAAACTCCAAGTATTTTGAGAGTTATGATGGAAATAGTTAGACTCGCGCTTTGGTTTAGCAATTTACTGACCTACATCCGATTAATTGACCATAACTCTCTCAATTTAACTCTTAAGTCATTGAAATTAGTTTCATTTCGAAGGAATCGAAGTGTAGTTTAAAACGAAAGAAACGGAGATGAAAAACTTCAAGTATTTTGAGAGTTATGATGGAAATAGTTAGACTCCCGCTTTGGTTTAGCAATTTACTGACCTACCTCCGATTGATTGACCATAACTCTCTCAATTTAAGTCGTAATTCATTTAAATTAGTTTCATTTCGAAGGAATCGAAGTGTAGTTTAAAACGAAAGAAACGGAGATGAAAAACTTCAAGTATTTGGAGAGTTATGATGGAAATAGTTAGACTCGCGCTTTGGTTTAGCAATTTACTGACCTACCTCCGATTGATTGACCATAACTCTCTCAATTTAAGTCGTAATTCATTTAAATTAGTTTCATTTCGAAGGAATCGAAGTGTAGTTTAAAACGAAAGAAACGGAGATGAAAAACTCCAAGTATTTTGAGAGTTATGATGGAAATAGTTAGACTCGCGCTTTGGTTTAGCAATTTACTGACCTCCCTCCGATTGATTGACCATAACTCAATCAATTTAACTCGTAATTCATTGAAATTAGTTTCATTTCGAAGGAATCGAAGTGTAGTTTAAAACGAAAGAAACGGAGATGAAAAACTCCAAGTATTTTGAGAGTTATGATGGAAATAGTTAGACTCGCGCTTTGGTTTAGCAATTTACTGACCTCCCTCCGATTGATTGACCATAACTCAATCAATTTAACTCGTAATTCATTGAAATTAGTTTCATTTCGAAGGAATCGAAGTGTAGTTTAAAACGAAAGAAACGGAGATGAAAAACTCCAAGTATTTTGAGAGTTATGATGGAAATAGTTAGACTCGCGCTTTGGTTTAGCAATTTACTGACCTACATCCGATTAATTGACCATAACTCTCTCAATTTAACTCTTAAGTCATTGAAATTAGTTTCATTTCGAAGGAATCGAAGTGTAGTTTAAAACGAAAGAAACGGAGATGAAAAACTCCAAGTATTTTGAGAGTTATGATGGAAATAGTTAGACTCGCGCTTGGGTTTAGCAATTTACTGACCTACCTCCGATTAATTGACCATAACTCTCTCAATTTAACTCGTAATTCATTTAAATTAGTTTCATTTCGAAGGAATCGAAGTGTAGTTTAAAACGAAAGAAACGGAGATGAAAAACTCCAAGTATTTTTAGAGTTATGATGGAAATAGTTAGACTCGCGCTTTGGTTTAGCAATTTACTGACCTACCTCCGATTGATTGACCATAACTCTCTCAATTTAACTCTTAACTCATTGAAATTAGTTTCATTTCGAAGGAATCGAAGTGTAGTTTAAAACGAAAGAAACGGAGATGAAAAACTCCAAGTATTTTGAGAGTTATGATGGAAATAGTTAGACTCGCGCTTTGGTTTAGCAATTTACTGACCTCCCTCCGATTGATTAACCATAAATCACTCAATTTAACTCGTAATTCATTGAAATTAGTTTCATTTCGAAGGAATCGAAGTGTAGTTTAAAACGAAAGAAACGGAGATGAAAAACTCCAAGTATTTTGAGAGTTAATGGAAATAGTTAGACTCGCGCTTTGGTTTAGCAATTTACTGACCTACCTCCGATTGATTGACCATAACTCTCTCAATTTAACTCTTAAGTCATTTAAAAATTAGTTTCATTTCGAAGGAATCGAAGTGTAGTTTAAAACGAAAGAAACGGAGATGAAAAACTCCAAGTATTTTGAGAGTTATGATGGAAATAGTTAGACTCGCGCTTTGGTTTAGCAATTTACTTACCTACCTCCGATTGATTGACCATAACTCTCTCAATTTAACTCGTAATTCATTTAAATTAGTTTCATTTCGAAGGAATCGAAGTGTAGTTTAAAACGAAAGAAACGGAGATGAAAAACTTCAAGTATTTTGAGAGTTATGATGGAAATAGTTAGACTCGCGCTTTGGTTTAGCAATTTACTGACCTCCCTCCGATTGATTGACCATAACTCACTCAATTTAACTCGTAATTCATTGAAATTAGTTTCATTTCGAAGGAATCGAAGTGTGGTTTAAAACGAAAGAAACGGAGATGAAAAACTCCAAGTATTTTGAGAGTTATGATGGAAATAGTTAGACTCGCGCTTTGGTTTAGCAATTTACTGACCTACCTCCGCTTGATTGACCATAACTCTCTCAATTTAACTCTTAACTCTTTGAAATTAGTTTCATTTCGAAGGAATCGAAGTGTAGTTTAAAACGAAAGAAACGAAGATGAAAAACTCCAAGTATTTTGAGAGTTATGATGGAAATAGTTAGACTCGCGCTTTGGTTTAGCAATTTACTGACCTACCTCCGATTGATTGACCATAACTCTCTCAATTTAACTCGTAATTCATTTAAATTAGTTTCATTTCGAAGGAATCGAAGTGTAGTTTAAAACGAAAGAAACGGAGATGAAAAACTCCAAGTATTTTGAGAGTTATGATGGAAATAGTTAGACTCGCGCTTTGGTTTAGCAATTTACTGACCTCCCTCCGATTGACTGACCATAACTCACTCAATTTAACTCGTAATTCATTGAAATTAGTTTCATTTCGAAGGAATCGAAGTGTAGTTTAAAACGAAAGAAACGGAGATGAAAAACTCCAAGTATTTTGAGAGTTATGATGGAAATAGTTAGACTCGCGCTTTGGTTTAGCAATTTACTGACTTACCTCCGATTGATTGATCATAACTCTCTCAATTTAACTCTTAATTCATTGAAATTAGTTTCATTTCGAAGGAATCGAAGTGTAGTTTAAAACGAAAGAAACGGAGATGAAAAACTACAAGTATTTTGAGAGTTATTATGGAAATAGTTAGACTCGCGCTTTGGTTTAGCAATTTACTGATCTACCTCCGATTGATTGACCATAAATCACTCAATTTAACTCGTTATTCATTGAAATTAGTTTCATTTCGAAGGAATCGAAGTGTAGTTTAAAACGAAAGAAACGGAGATGAAAAACTCCAAGTATTTTGAGAGTTATGATGGAAATAGTTAGACTCGCGCTTTGGTTTAGCAATTTACTGACCTACATCCGATTAATTGACCATAACTCTCTCAATTTAACTCTTAAGTCATTGAAATTAGTTTCATTTCGAAGGAATCGAAGTGTAGTTTAAAACGAAAGAAACGGAGATGAAAAACTTCAAGTATTTTGAGAGTTATGATGGAAATAGTTAGACTCGCGCTTTGGTTTAGCAATTTACTGACCTACCTCCGATTGATTGACCATAACTCTCTCAATTTAAGTCGTAATTCATTTAAATTAGTTTCATTTCGAAGGAATCGAAGTGTAGTTTAAAACGAAAGAAACGGAGATGAAAAACTTCAAGTATTTTGAGAGTTATGATGGAAATAGTTAGACTCGCGCTTTGGTTTAGCAATTTACTGACCTACCTCCGATTGATTGACCATAACTCTCTCAATTTAAGTCGTAATTCATTTAAATTAGTTTCATTTCGAAGGAATCGAAGTGTAGTTTAAAACGAAAGAAACGGAGATGAAAAACTCCAAGTATTTTGAGAGTTATGATGGAAATAGTTAGACTCGCGCTTTGGTTTAGCAATTTACTGACCTCCCTCCGATTGATTGACCATAACTCAATCAATTTAACTCGTAATTCATTGAAATTAGTTTCATTTCGAAGGAATCGAAGTGTAGTTTAAAACGAAAGAAACGGAGATGAAAAACTCCAAGTATTTTGAGAGTTATGATGGAAATAGTTAGACTCGCGCTTTGGTTTAGCAATTTACTGACCTCCCTCCGATTGATTGACCATAACTCAATCAATTTAACTCGTAATTCATTGAAATTAGTTTCATTTCGAAGGAATCGAAGTGTAGTTTAAAACGAAAGAAACGGAGATGAAAAACTCCAAGTATTTTGAGAGTTATGATGGAAATAGTTAGACTCGCGCTTTGGTTTAGCAATTTACTGACCTACATCCGATTAATTGACCATAACTCTCTCAATTTAACTCTTAAGTCATTGAAATTAGTTTCATTTCGAAGGAATCGAAGTGTAGTTTAAAACGAAAGAAACGGAGATGAAAAACTCCAAGTATTTTGAGAGTTATGATGGAAATAGTTAGACTCGCGCTTGGGTTTAGCAATTTACTGACCTACCTCCGATTAATTGACCATAACTCTCTCAATTTAACTCGTAATTCATTTAAATTAGTTTCATTTCGAAGGAATCGAAGTGTAGTTTAAAACGAAAGAAACGGAGATGAAAAACTCCAAGTATTTTTAGAGTTATGATGGAAATAGTTAGACTCGCGCTTTGGTTTAGCAATTTACTGACCTACCTCCGATTGATTGACCATAACTCTCTCAATTTAACTCTTAACTCATTGAAATTAGTTTCATTTCGAAGGAATCGAAGTGTAGTTTAAAACGAAAGAAACGGAGATGAAAAACTCCAAGTATTTTGAGAGTTATGATGGAAATAGTTAGACTCGCGCTTTGGTTTAGCAATTTACTGACCTCCCTCCGATTGATTAACCATAAATCACTCAATTTAACTCGTAATTCATTGAAATTAGTTTCATTTCGAAGGAATCGAAGTGTAGTTTAAAACGAAAGAAACGGAGATGAAAAACTCCAAGTATTTTGAGAGTTAATGGAAATAGTTAGACTCGCGCTTTGGTTTAGCAATTTACTGACCTACCTCCGATTGATTGACCATAACTCTCTCAATTTAACTCTTAAGTCATTTAAAAATTAGTTTCATTTCGAAGGAATCGAAGTGTAGTTTAAAACGAAAGAAACGGAGATGAAAAACTCCAAGTATTTTGAGAGTTATGATGGAAATAGTTAGACTCGCGCTTTGGTTTAGCAATTTACTTACCTACCTCCGATTGATTGACCATAACTCTCTCAATTTAACTCGTAATTCATTTAAATTAGTTTCATTTCGAAGGAATCGAAGTGTAGTTTAAAACGAAAGAAACGGAGATGAAAAACTTCAAGTATTTTGAGAGTTATGATGGAAATAGTTAGACTCGCGCTTTGGTTTAGCAATTTACTGACCTCCCTCCGATTGATTGACCATAACTCACTCAATTTAACTCGTAATTCATTGACATTAGTTTCATTTCGAAGGAATCGAAGTGTGGTTTAAAACGAAAGAAACGGAGATGAAAAACTCCAAGTATTTTGAGAGTTATGATGGAAATAGTTAGACTCGCGCTTTGGTTTAGCAATTTACTGACCTACCTCCGCTTGATTGACCATAACTCTCTCAATTTAACTCTTAACTCTTTGAAATTAGTTTCATTTCGAAGGAATCGAAGTGTAGTTTAAAACGAAAGAAACGAAGATGAAAAACTCCAAGTATTTTGAGAGTTATGATGGAAATAGTTAGACTCGCGCTTTGGTTTAGCAATTTACTGACCTACCTCCGATTGATTGACCATAACTCTCTCAATTTAACTCGTAATTCATTTAAATTAGTTTCATTTCGAAGGAATCGAAGTGTAGTTTAAAACGAAAGAAACGGAGATGAAAAACTCCAAGTATTTTGAGAGTTATGATGGAAATAGTTAGACTCGCGCTTTAGTTTAGCAATTTACTGACCTCCCTCCGATTGATTGACCATAACTCACTCAATTTAACTCGTAATTCATTGAAATTAGTTTCATTTCGAAGGAATCGAAGTGTAGTTTAAAACGAAAGAAACGGAGATGAAAAACTCCAAGTATTTTGAGAGTTATGATGGAAATAGTTAGACTCGCGCTTTGGTTCAGCAATTTACTGACCTACCTCCGATTGATTGACCATAACTCTCTCAATTTAACTCTTAATTCATTGAAATTAGTTTCATTTCGAAGGAATCAAAGTGTAGTTTAAAACGAAAGAAACGGAGATGAAAAACTCCAAGTATTTTGAGAGTTATGATGGAAATAGTTAGACTCGCGCTTTGGTTTAGCAATTTACTGACCTACATCCGATTAATTGACCATAACTCTCTCAATTTAACTCTTAAGTCATTGAAATTAGTTTCATTTCGAAGGAATCGAAGTGTAGTTTAAAACGAAAGAAACGGAGATGAAAAACTCCAAGTATTTTGAGAGTTATGATGGAAATAGTTAGACTCGCGCTTTGGTTTAGCAATTTACTGACTTACCTCCGATTGATTGACCATAACTCTCTCAATTTAAGTCGTAATTCATTTAAATTAGTTTCATTTCGAAGGAATCGAAGTGTAGTTTAAAACGAAAGAAACGGAGATGAAAAACTCCAAGTATTTTGAGAGTTAATGGAAATAGTTAGACTCGCGCTTTGGTTTAGCAATTTACTCACCTACCTCCGATTGATTGACCATAACTCTCTCAATTTAACTCTTAAGTCATTGAAATTAGTTTCATTTCGAAGGAATCGAAGTGTAGTTTAAAACGAAAGAAACGGAGATGAAAAACTCCATGTATTTTGAGAGTTATGATGGAAATAGTTAGACTCGCGCTTTGGTTTAGCAATTTACTTACCTACCTCCGATTGATTGACCATAACTCTCTCAATTTAACTCGTAATTCATTTAAATTAGTTTCATTTCGAAGGAATCGAAGTGTAGTTTAAAACGAAAGAAACGGAGATGAAAAACTCCAAGTATTTTGAGAGTTATGATGGAAATAGTTAGACTCGCGCTTTGGTTTAGCAATTTACTGACCTCCCTCCGATTGACTGACCATAACTCACTCAATTTAACTCGTAATTCATTGAAATTAGTTTCATTTCGAAGGAATCGAAGTGTAGTTTAAAACGAAAGAAACGAAGATGAAAAACTCCAAGTATTTTGAGAGTTATGATGGAAATAGTTAGACTCGCGCTTTGGTTTAGCAATTTACTGACCTCCCTCCGATTGATTGACCATAAATCACTCAATTTAACTCGTAATTCATTGAAATTAGTTTCATTTCGAAGGAATCGAAGTGTAGTTTAAAACGAAAGAAACGGAGATGAAAAACTCCAAGTATTTTGAGAGTTAATGGAAATAGTTAAACTCGCGCTTTGGTTTAGCAATTTACTGACCTACCTCCGATTGATTGACCATAACTCTCTCAATTTAACTCTTAAGTCATTGAAATTAGTTTCATTTCGAAGGAATCGAAGTGTAGTTTAAAACGAAAGAAACGGAGATGAAAAACTCCAAGTATTTTGAGAGTTATGATGGAAATAGTTAGACTCGCGCTTTGGTTTAGCAATTTACTGACTTACCTCCGATTGATTGATCATAACTCTCTCAATTTAACTCTTAATTCATTGAAATTAGTTTCATTTCGAAGGAATCGAAGTGTAGTTTAAAACGAAAGAAACGGAGATGAAAAACTACAAGTATTTTGAGAGTTATTATGGAAATAGTTAGACTCGCGCTTTGGTTTAGCAATTTACTGATCTACCTCCGATTGATTGACCATAAATCACTCAATTTAACTCGTTATTCATTGAAATTAGTTTCATTTCGAAGGAATCGAAGTGTAGTTTAAAACGAAAGAAACGGAGATGAAAAACTCCAAGTATTTTGAGAGTTATGATGGAAATAGTTAGACTCGCGCTTTGGTTTAGCAATTTACTGACCTACATCCGATTAATTGACCATAACTCTCTCAATTTAACTCTTAAGTCATTGAAATTAGTTTCATTTCGAAGGAATCGAAGTGTAGTTTAAAACGAAAGAAACGGAGATGAAAAACTTCAAGTATTTTGAGAGTTATGATGGAAATAGTTAGACTCGCGCTTTGGTTTAGCAATTTACTGACCTACCTCCGATTGATTGACCATAACTCTCTCAATTTAAGTCGTAATTCATTTAAATTAGTTTCATTTCGAAGGAATCGAAGTGTAGTTTAAAACGAAAGAAACGGAGATGAAAAACTTCAAGTATTTTGAGAGTTATGATGGAAATAGTTAGACTCGCACTTTGGTTTAGCAATTTACTGACCTACCTCCGATTGATTGACCATAACTCTCTCAATTTAAGTCGTAATTCATTTAAATTAGTTTCATTTCGAAGGAATCGAAGTGTAGTTTAAAACGAAAGAAACGGAGATGAAAAACTCCAAGTATTTTGAGAGTTATGATGGAAATAGTTAGACTCGCGCTTTGGTTTAGCAATTTACTGACCTCCCTCCGATTGATTGACCATAACTCAATCAATTTAACTCGTAATTCATTGAAATTAGTTTCATTTCGAAGGAATCGAAGTGTAGTTTAAAACGAAAGAAACGGAGATGAAAAACTCCAAGTATTTTGAGAGTTATGATGGAAATAGTTAGACTCGCGCTTTGGTTTAGCAATTTACTGACCTCCCTCCGATTGATTGACCATAACTCAATCAATTTAACTCGTAATTCATTGAAATTAGTTTCATTTCGAAGGAATCGAAGTGTAGTTTAAAACGAAAGAAACGGAGATGAAAAACTCCAAGTATTTTGAGAGTTATGATGGAAATAGTTAGACTCGCGCTTTGGTTTAGCAATTTACTGACCTACCTCCGATTGATTGACCATAACTCTCTCAATTTAACTCTTAAGTCATTGAAATTAGTTTCATTTCGAAGGAATCGAAGTGTAGTTTAAAACGAAAGAAACGGAGATGAAAAACTCCAAGTATTTTGAGAGTTATGATGGAAATAGTTAGACTCGCGCTTGGGTTTAGCAATTTACTGACCTACCTCCGATTAATTGACCATAACTCTCTCAATTTAACTCGTAATTCATTTAAATTAGTTTCATTTCGAAGGAATCGAAGTGTAGTTTAAAACGAAAGAAACGGAGATGAAAAACTCCAAGTATTTTTAGAGTTATGATGGAAATAGTTAGACTCGCGCTTTGGTTTAGCAATTTACTGACCTACCTCCGATTGATTGACCATAACTCTCTCAATTTAACTCTTAACTCATTGAAATTAGTTTCATTTCGAAGGAATCGAAGTGTAGTTTAAAACGAAAGAAACGGAGATGAAAAACTCCAAGTATTTTGAGAGTTATGATGGAAATAGTTAGACTCGCGCTTTGGTTTAGCAATTTACTGACCTCCCTCCGATTGATTAACCATAAATCACTCAATTTAACTCGTAATTCATTGAAATTAGTTTCATTTCGAAGGAATCGAAGTGTAGTTTAAAACGAAAGAAACGGAGATGAAAAACTCCAAGTATTTTGAGAGTTAATGGAAATAGTTAGACTCGCGCTTTGGTTTAGCAATTTACTGACCTACCTCCGATTGATTGACCATAACTCTCTCAATTTAACTCTTAAGTCATTTAAAAATTAGTTTCATTTCGAAGGAATCGAAGTGTAGTTTAAAACGAAAGAAACGGAGATGAAAAACTCCAAGTATTTTGAGAGTTATGATGGAAATAGTTAGACTCGCGCTTTGGTTTAGCAATTTACTTACCTACCTCCGATTGATTGACCATAACTCTCTCAATTTAACTCGTAATTCATTTAAATTAGTTTCATTTCGAAGGAATCGAAGTGTAGTTTAAAACGAAAGAAACGGAGATGAAAAACTTCAAGTATTTTGAGAGTTATGATGGAAATAGTTAGACTCGCGCTTTGGTTTAGCAATTTACTGACCTCCCTCCGATTGATTGACCATAACTCACTCAATTTAACTCGTAATTCATTGAAATTAGTTTCATTTCGAAGGAATCGAAGTGTGGTTTAAAACGAAAGAAACGGAGATGAAAAACTCCAAGTATTTTGAGAGTTATGATGGAAATAGTTAGACTCGCGCTTTGGTTTAGCAATTTACTGACCTACCTCCGCTTGATTGACCATAACTCTCTCAATTTAACTCTTAACTCTTTGAAATTAGTTTCATTTCGAAGGAATCGAAGTGTAGTTTAAAACGAAAGAAACGGAGATGAAAAACTACAAGTATTTTGAGAGTTATTATGGAAATAGTTAGACTCGCGCTTTGGTTTAGCAATTTACTGACCTCCCTCCGATTGACTGACCATAACTCACTCAATTTAACTCGTAATTCATTGAAATTAGTTTCATTTCGAAGGAATCGAAGTGTAGTTTAAAACGAAAGAAACGGAGATGAAAAACTCCAAGTATTTTGAGAGTTATGATGGAAATAGTTAGACTCGCGCTTTGGTTTAGCAATTTACTGACCTACATCCGATTAATTAACCATAACTCTCTCAATTTAACTCTTAAGTCATTGAAATTAGTTTCATTTCGAAGGAATCGAAGTGTAGTTTAAAACGAAAGAAACGGAGATGAAAAACTCCAAGTATTTTGAGAGTTATGATGGAAATAGTTAGACTCGCGCTTTGGTTTAGCAATTTACTGACTTACCTCCGATTGATTGACCATAACTCTCTCAATTTAAGTCGTAATTCATTTAAATTAGTTTCATTTCGAAGGAATCGAAGTGTAGTTTAAAACGAAAGAAACGGAGATGAAAAACTCCAAGTATTTTGAGAGTTAATGGAAATAGTTAGACTCGCGCTTTGGTTTAGCAATTTACTGACCTACCTCCGATTGATTGACCATAACTCTCTCAATTTAACTCTTAAGTCATTGAAATTAGTTTCATTTCGAAGGAATCGAAGTGTAGTTTAAAACGAAAGAAACGGAGATGAAAAACTCCATGTATTTTGAGAGTTATGATGGAAATAGTTAGACTCGCGCTTTGGTTTAGCAATTTACTTACCTACCTCCGATTGATTGACCATAACTCACTCAATTTAACTCGTAATTCATTGAAATTAGTTTCATTTCGAAGGAATCGAAGTGTAGTTTAAAACGAAAGAAACGAAGATGAAAAACTCCAAGTATTTTGAGAGTTATGATGGAAATAGTTAGACTCGCGCTTTGGTTTAGCAATTTACTGACCTCCCTCCGATTGATTGACCATAAATCACTCAATTTAACTCGTAATTCATTGAAATTAGTTTCATTTCGAAGGAATCGAAGTGTAGTTTAAAACGAAAGAAACGGAGATGAAAAACTCCAAGTATTTTGAGAGTTAATGGAAATAGTTAAACTCGCGCTTTGGTTTAGCAATTTACTGACCTACCTCCGATTGATTGACCATAACACTCTCAATTTAACTCTTAAGTCATTGAAATTAGTTTCATTTCGAAGGAATCGAAGTGTAGTTTAAAACGAAAGAAACGGAGATGAAAAACTCCAAGTATTTTGAGAGTTATGATGGAAATAGTTAGACTCGCGCTTTGGTTTAGCAATTTACTGACTTACCTCCGATTGATTGATCATAACTCTCTCAATTTAACTCTTAATTCATTGAAATTAGTTTCATTTCGAAGGAATCGAAGTGTAGTTTAAAACGAAAGAAACGGAGATGAAAAACTACAAGTATTTTGAGAGTTATTATGGAAATAGTTAGACTCGCGCTTTGGTTTAGCAATTTACTGACTTACCTCCGATTGATTGATCATAACTCTCTCAATTTAACTCTTAATTCATTGAAATTAGTTTCATTTCGAAGGAATCGAAGTGTAGTTTAAAACGAAAGAAACGGAGATGAAAAACTACAAGTATTTTGAGAGTTATTATGGAAATAGTTAGACTCGCGCTTTGGTTTAGCAATTTACTGATCTACCTCCGATTGATTGACCATAAATCACTCAATTTAACTCGTTATTCATTGAAATTAGTTTCATTTCGAAGGAATCGAAGTGTAGTTTAAAACGAAAGAAACGGAGATGAAAAACTCCAAGTATTTTGAGAGTTATGATGGAAATAGTTAGACTCGCGCTTTGGTTTAGCAATTTACTGACCTACATCCGATTAATTGACCATAACTCTCTCAATTTAACTCTTAAGTCATTGAAATTAGTTTCATTTCGAAGGAATCGAAGTGTAGTTTAAAACGAAAGAAACGGAGATGAAAAACTTCAAGTATTTTGAGAGTTATGATGGAAATAGTTAGACTCGCGCTTTGGTTTAGCAATTTACTGACCTACCTCCGATTGATTGACCATAACTCTCTCAATTTAACTCGTAATTCATTGAAATTAGTTTCATTTCGAAGGAATCGAAGTGTAGTTTAAAACGAAAGAAACGGAGATGAAAAACTCCAAGTATTTTGAGAGTTATGATGGAAATAGTTAGACTCGCGCTTTGGTTTAGCAATTTACTGACCTACATCCGATTAATTGACCATAACTCTCTCAATTTAACTCTTAAGTCATTGAAATTAGTTTCATTTCGAAGGAATCGAAGTGTAGTTTAAAACGAAAGAAACGGAGATGAAAAACTACAAGTTTTTTGAGAGTTATTATGGAAATAGTTAGACTCGCGCTTTGGTTTAGCAATTTACTGACCTCCCTCCGATTGACTGACCATAACTCACTCAATTTAACTCGTAATTCATTGAAATTAGTTTCATTTCGAAGGAATCGAAGTGTAGTTTAAAACGAAAGAAACGGAGATGAAAAACTCCAAGTATTTTGAGAGTTATGATGGAAATAGTTAGACTCGCGCTTTGGTTTAGCAATTTACTGACCTACATCCGATTAATTAACCATAACTCTCTCAATTTAACTCTTAAGTCATTGAAATTAGTTTCATTTCGAAGGAATCGAAGTGTAGTTTAAAACGAAAGAAACGGAGATGAAAAACTCCAAGTATTTTGAGAGTTATGATGGAAATAGTTAGACTCGCGCTTTGGTTTAGCAATTTACTGACTTACCTCCGATTGATTGACCATAACTCTCTCAATTTAAGTCGTAATTCATTTAAATTAGTTTCATTTCGAAGGAATCGAAGTGTAGTTTAAAACGAAAGAAACGGAGATGAAAAACTCCAAGTATTTTGAGAGTTAATGGAAATAGTTAGACTCGCGCTTTGGTTTAGCAATTTACTGACCTACCTCCGATTGATTGACCATAACTCTCTCAATTTAACTCTTAAGTCATTGAAATTAGTTTCATTTCGAAGGAATCGAAGTGTAGTTTAAAACGAAAGAAACGGAGATGAAAAACTCCATGTATTTTGAGAGTTATGATGGAAATAGTTAGACTCGCGCTTTGGTTTAGCAATTTACTTACCTACCTCCGATTGATTGACCATAACTCTCTCAATTTAACTCGTAATTCATTTAAATTAGTTTCATTTCGAAGGAATCGAAGTGTAGTTTAAAACGAAAGAAACGGAGATGAAAAACTCCAAGTATTTTGAGAGTTATGATGGAAATAGTTAGACTCGCGCTTTGGTTTAGCAATTTACTGACCTCCCTCCGATTGACTGACCATAACTCACTCAATTTAACTCGTAATTCATTGAAATTAGTTTCATTTCGAAGGAATCGAAGTGTAGTTTAAAACGAAAGAAACGAAGATGAAAAACTCCAAGTATTTTGAGAGTTATGATGGAAATAGTTAGACTCGCGCTTTGGTTTAGCAATTTACTGACCTCCCTCCGATTGATTGACCATAAATCACTCAATTTAACTCGTAATTCATTGAAATTAGTTTCATTTCGAAGGAATCGAAGTGTAGTTTAAAACGAAAGAAACGGAGATGAAAAACTCCAAGTATTTTGAGAGTTAATGGAAATAGTTAAACTCGCGCTTTGGTTTAGCAATTTACTGACCTACCTCCGATTGATTGACCATAACACTCTCAATTTAACTCTTAAGTCATTGAAATTAGTTTCATTTCGAAGGAATCGAAGTGTAGTTTAAAACGAAAGAAACGGAGATCAAAAACTCCAAGTATTTTGAGAGTTATGATGGAAATAGTTAGACTCGCGCTTTGGTTTAGCAATTTACTGACTTACCTCCGATTGATTGATCATAACTCTCTCAATTTAACTCTTAATTCATTGAAATTAGTTTCATTTCGAAGGAATCGAAGTGTAGTTTAAAACGAAAGAAACGGAGATGAAAAACTACAAGTATTTTGAGAGTTATTATGGAAATAGTTAGACTCGCGCTTTGGTTTAGCAATTTACTGATCTACCTCCGATTGATTGACCATAAATCACTCAATTTAACTCGTTATTCATTGAAATTAGTTTCATTTCGAAGGAATCGAAGTGTAGTTTAAAACGAAAGAAACGGAGATGAAAAACTCCAAGTATTTTGAGAGTTATGATGGAAATAGTTAGACTCGCGCTTTGGTTTAGCAATTTACTGACCTACATCCGATTAATTGACCATAACTCTCTCAATTTAACTCTTAAGTCATTGAAATTAGTTTCATTTCGAAGGAATCGAAGTGTAGTTTAAAACGAAAGAAACGGAGATGAAAAACTTCAAGTATTTTGAGAGTTATGATGGAAATAGTTAGACTCGCGCTTTGGTTTAGCAATTTACTGACCTACCTCCGATTGATTGACCATAACTCTCTCAATTTAAGTCGTAATTCATTTAAATTAGTTTCATTTCGAAGGAATCGAAGTGTAGTTTAAAACGAAAGAAACGGAGATGAAAAACTTCAAGTATTTTGAGAGTTATGATGGAAATAGTTAGACTCGCGCTTTGGTTTAGCAATTTACTGACCTACCTCCGATTGATTGACCATAACTCTCTCAATTTAAGTCGTAATTCATTTAAATTAGTTTCATTTCGAAGGAATCGAAGTGTAGTTTAAAACGAAAGAAACGGAGATGAAAAACTCCAAGTATTTTGAGAGTTATGATGGAAATAGTTAGACTCGCGCTTTGGTTTAGCAATTTACTGACCTCCCTCCGATTGATTGACCATAACTCAATCAATTTAACTCGTAATTCATTGAAATTAGTTTCATTTCGAAGGAATCGAAGTGTAGTTTAAAACGAAAGAAACGGAGATGAAAAACTCCAAGTATTTTGAGAGTTATGATGGAAATAGTTAGACTCGCGCTTTGGTTTAGCAATTTACTGACCTCCCTCCGATTGATTGACCATAACTCAATCAATTTAACTCGTAATTCATTGAAATTAGTTTCATTTCGAAGGAATCGAAGTGTAGTTTAAAACGAAAGAAACGGAGATGAAAAACTCCAAGTATTTTGAGAGTTATGATGGAAATAGTTAGACTCGCGCTTTGGTTTAGCAATTTACTGACCTACATCCGATTAATTGACCATAACTCTCTCAATTTAACTCTTAAGTCATTGAAATTAGTTTCATTTCGAAGGAATCGAAGTGTAGTTTAAAACGAAAGAAACGGAGATGAAAAACTCCAAGTATTTTGAGAGTTATGATGGAAATAGTTAGACTCGCGCTTGGGTTTAGCAATTTACTGACCTACCTCCGATTAATTGACCATAACTCTCTCAATTTAACTCGTAATTCATTTAAATTAGTTTCATTTCGAAGGAATCGAAGTGTAGTTTAAAACGAAAGAAACGGAGATGAAAAACTCCAAGTATTTTTAGAGTTATGATGGAAATAGTTAGACTCGCGCTTTGGTTTAGCAATTTACTGACCTACCTCCGATTGATTGACCATAACTCTCTCAATTTAACTCTTAACTCATTGAAATTAGTTTCATTTCGAAGGAATCGAAGTGTAGTTTAAAACGAAAGAAACGGAGATGAAAAACTCCAAGTATTTTGAGAGTTATGATGGAAATAGTTAGACTCGCGCTTTGGTTTAGCAATTTACTGACCTCCCTCCGATTGATTAACCATAAATCACTCAATTTAACTCGTAATTCATTGAAATTAGTTTCATTTCGAAGGAATCGAAGTGTAGTTTAAAACGAAAGAAACGGAGATGAAAAACTCCAAGTATTTTGAGAGTTAATGGAAATAGTTAGACTCGCGCTTTGGTTTAGCAATTTACTGACCTACCTCCGATTGATTGACCATAACTCTCTCAATTTAACTCTTAAGTCATTTAAAAATTAGTTTCATTTCGAAGGAATCGAAGTGTAGTTTAAAACGAAAGAAACGGAGATGAAAAACTCCAAGTATTTTGAGAGTTATGATGGAAATAGTTAGACTCGCGCTTTGGTTTAGCAATTTACTTACCTACCTCCGATTGATTGACCATAACTCTCTCAATTTAACTCGTAATTCATTTAAATTAGTTTCATTTCGAAGGAATCGAAGTGTAGTTTAAAACGAAAGAAACGGAGATGAAAAACTCAAAGTATTTTGAGAGTTATGATGGAAATAGTTAGACTCGCGCTTTGGTTTAGCAATTTACTGACCTACCTCCGATTGATTGACCATAACTCTCTCAATTTAAGTCGTAATTCATTTAAATTAGTTTCATTTCGAAGGAATCGAAGTGTAGTTTAAAACGAAAGAAACGGAGATGAAAAACTTCAAGTATTTTGAGAGTTATGATGGAAATAGTTAGACTCGCGCTTTGGTTTAGCAATTTACTGACCTACCTCCGATTGATTGACCATAACTCTCTCAATTTAAGTCGTAATTCATTTAAATTAGTTTCATTTCGAAGGAATCGAAGTGTAGTTTAAAACGAAAGAAACGGAGATGAAAAACTCCAAGTATTTTGAGAGTTATGATGGAAATAGTTAGACTCGCGCTTTGGTTTAGCAATTTACTGACCTCCCTCCGATTGATTGACCATAACTCAATCAATTTAACTCGTAATTCATTGAAATTAGTTTCATTTCGAAGGAATCGAAGTGTAGTTTAAAACGAAAGAAACGGAGATGAAAAACTCCAAGTATTTTGAGAGTTATGATGGAAATAGTTAGACTCGCGCTTTGGTTTAGCAATTTACTGACCTCCCTCCGATTGATTGACCATAACTCAATCAATTTAACTCGTAATTCATTGAAATTAGTTTCATTTCGAAGGAATCGAAGTGTAGTTTAAAACGAAAGAAACGGAGATGAAAAACTCCAAGTATTTTGAGAGTTATGATGGAAATAGTTAGACTCGCGCTTTGGTTTAGCAATTTACTGACCTACATCCGATTAATTGACCATAACTCTCTCAATTTAACTCTTAAGTCATTGAAATTAGTTTCATTTCGAAGGAATCGAAGTGTAGTTTAAAACGAAAGAAACGGAGATGAAAAACTCCAAGTATTTTGAGAGTTATGATGGAAATAGTTAGACTCGCGCTTGGGTTTAGCAATTTACTGACCTACCTCCGATTAATTGACCATAACTCTCTCAATTTAACTCGTAATTCATTTAAATTAGTTTCATTTCGAAGGAATCGAAGTGTAGTTTAAAACGAAAGAAACGGAGATGAAAAACTCCAAGTATTTTTAGAGTTATGATGGAAATAGTTAGACTCGCGCTTTGGTTTAGCAATTTACTGACCTACCTCCGATTGATTGACCATAACTCTCTCAATTTAACTCTTAACTCATTGAAATTAGTTTCATTTCGAAGGAATCGAAGTGTAGTTTAAAACGAAAGAAACGGAGATGAAAAACTCCAAGTATTTTGAGAGTTATGATGGAAATAGTTAGACTCGCGCTTTGGTTTAGCAATTTACTGACCTCCCTCCGATTGATTAACCATAAATCACTCAATTTAACTCGTAATTCATTGAAATTAGTTTCATTTCGAAGGAATCGAAGTGTAGTTTAAAACGAAAGAAACGGAGATGAAAAACTCCAAGTATTTTGAGAGTTAATGGAAATAGTTAGACTCGCGCTTTGGTTTAGCAATTTACTGACCTACCTCCGATTGATTGACCATAACTCTCTCAATTTAACTCTTAAGTCATTTAAAAATTAGTTTCATTTCGAAGGAATCGAAGTGTAGTTTAAAACGAAAGAAACGGAGATGAAAAACTCCAAGTATTTTGAGAGTTATGATGGAAATAGTTAGACTCGCGCTTTGGTTTAGCAATTTACTTACCTACCTCCGATTGATTGACCATAACTCTCTCAATTTAACTCGTAATTCATTTAAATTAGTTTCATTTCGAAGGAATCGAAGTGTAGTTTAAAACGAAAGAAACGGAGATGAAAAACTCAAAGTATTTTGAGAGTTATGATGGAAATAGTTAGACTCGCGCTTTGGTTTAGCAATTTACTGACCTACCTCCGATTGATTGACCATAACTCTCTCAATTTAAGTCGTAATTCATTTAAATTAGTTTCATTTCGAAGGAATCGAAGTGTAGTTTAAAACGAAAGAAACGGAGATGAAAAACTTCAAGTATTTTGAGAGTTATGATGGAAATAGTTAGACTCGCGCTTTGGTTTAGCAATTTACTGACCTACCTCCGATTGATTGACCATAACTCTCTCAATTTAAGTCGTAATTCATTTAAATTAGTTTCATTTCGAAGGAATCGAAGTGTAGTTTAAAACGAAAGAAACGGAGATGAAAAACTCCAAGTATTTTGAGAGTTATGATGGAAATAGTTAGACTCGCGCTTTGGTTTAGCAATTTACTGACCTCCCTCCGATTGATTGACCATAACTCAATCAATTTAACTCGTAATTCATTGAAATTAGTTTCATTTCGAAGGAATCGAAGTGTAGTTTAAAACGAAAGAAACGGAGATGAAAAACTCCAAGTATTTTGAGAGTTATGATGGAAATAGTTAGACTCGCGCTTTGGTTTAGCAATTTACTGACCTCCCTCCGATTGATTGACCATAACTCAATCAATTTAACTCGTAATTCATTGAAATTAGTTTCATTTCGAAGGAATCGAAGTGTAGTTTAAAACGAAAGAAACGGAGATGAAAAACTCCAAGTATTTTGAGAGTTATGATGGAAATAGTTAGACTCGCGCTTTGGTTTAGCAATTTACTGACCTACATCCGATTAATTGACCATAACTCTCTCAATTTAACTCTTAAGTCATTGAAATTAGTTTCATTTCGAAGGAATCGAAGTGTAGTTTAAAACGAAAGAAACGGAGATGAAAAACTCCAAGTATTTTGAGAGTTATGATGGAAATAGTTAGACTCGCGCTTGGGTTTAGCAATTTACTGACCTACCTCCGATTAATTGACCATAACTCTCTCAATTTAGCTCGTAATTCATTTAAATTAGTTTCATTTCGAAGGAATCGAAGTGTAGTTTAAAACGAAAGAAACGGAGATGAAAAACTCCAAGTATTTTTAGAGTTATGATGGAAATAGTTAGACTCGCGCTTTGGTTTAGCAATTTACTGACCTACCTCCGATTGATTGACCATAACTCACTCAATTTAACTCGTAATTCATTGAAATTAGTTTCATTTCGAAGGAATCGAAGTGTGGTTTAAAACGAAAGAAACGGAGATGAAAAACTCCAAGTATTTTGAGAGTTATGATGGAAATAGTTAGACTCGCGCTTTGGTTTAGCAATTTACTGACCTACCTCCGATTAATTGACCATAACTCAATCAATTTAACTCGTAATTCATTGAAATTAGTTTCATTTCGAAGGAATCGAAGTGTAGTTTAAAACGAAAGAAACGGAGATGAAAAACTCCAAGTATTTTGAGAGTTAATGGAAATAGTTAGACTCGCGCTTTGGTTTAGCAATTTACTGACCTACCTCCGATTGATTGACCATAACTCTCTCAATTTAACTCTTAAGTCATTTAAAAATTAGTTTCATTTCGAAGGAATCGAAGTGTAGTTTAAAACGAAAGAAACGGAGATGAAAAACTCCAAGTATTTTGAGAGTTATGATGGAAATAGTTAGACTCGCGCTTTGGTTTAGCAATTTACTTACCTACCTCCGATTGATTGACCATAACTCTCTCAATTTAACTCGTAATTCATTTAAATTAGTTTCATTTCGAAGGAATCGAAGTGTAGTTTAAAACGAAAGAAACGGAGATGAAAAACTTCAAGTATTTTGAGAGTTATGATGGAAATAGTTAGACTCGCGCTTTGGTTTAGCAATTTACTGACCTCCCTCCGATTGATTGACCATAACTCACTCAATTTAACTCGTAATTCATTGAAATTAGTTTCATTTCGAAGGAATCGAAGTGTGGTTTAAAACGAAAGAAACGGAGATGAAAAACTCCAAGTATTTTGAGAGTTATGATGGAAATAGTTAGACTCGCGCTTTGGTTTAGCAATTTACTGACCTACCTCCGCTTGATTGACCATAACTCTTTCAATTTAACTCTTAACTCTTTGAAATTAGTTTCATTTCGAAGGAATCGAAGTGTAGTTTAAAACGAAAGAAACGAAGATGAAAAACTCCAAGTATTTTGAGAGTTATGATGGAAATAGTTAGACTCGCGCTTTGGTTTAGCAATTTACTGACCTACCTCCGATTGATTGACCATAACTCTCTCAATTTAACTCGTAATTCATTTAAATTAGTTTCATTTCGAAGGAATCGAAGTGTAGTTTAAAACGAAAGAAACGGAGATGAAAAACTCCAAGTATTTTGAGAGTTATGATGGAAATAGTTAGACTCGCGCTTTAGTTTAGCAATTTACTGACCTCCCTCCGATTGATTGACCATAACTCACTCAATTTAACTCGTAATTCATTGAAATTAGTTTCATTTCGAAGGAATCGAAGTGTAGTTTAAAACGAAAGAAACGGAGATGAAAAACTCCAAGTATTTTGAGAGTTATGATGGAAATAGTTAGACTCGCGCTTTGGTTTAGCAATTTATTGACCTCCCTCCGATTGATTGACCATAACTCAATCAATTTAACTCGTAATTCATTGAAATTAGTTTCATTTCGAAGGAATCGAAGTGTAGTTTAAAACGAAAGAAACGGAGATGAAAAACTCCAAGTATTTTGAGAGTTATGATGGAAATAGTTAGACTCGCGCTTTGGTTTAGCAATTTACTGACCTACATCCGATTAATTGACCATAACTCTCTCAATTTAACTCTTAAGTCATTGAAATTAGTTTCATTTCGAAGGAATCGAAGTGTAGTTTAAAACGAAAGAAACGGAGATGAAAAACTCCAAGTATTTTGAGAGTTATGATGGAAATAGTTAGACTCGCGCTTGGGTTTAGCAATTTACTGACCTACCTCCGATTAATTGACCATAACTCTCTCAATTTAACTCGTAATTCATTTAAATTAGTTTCATTTCGAAGGAATCGAAGTGTAGTTTAAAACGAAAGAAACGGAGATGAAAAACTCCAAGTATTTTTAGAGTTATGATGGAAATAGTTAGACTCGCGCTTTGGTTTAGCAATTTACTGACCTACCTCCGATTGATTGACCATAACTCTCTCAATTTAACTCTTAACTCATTGAAATTAGTTTCATTTCGAAGGAATCGAAGTGTAGTTTAAAACGAAAGAAACGGAGATGAAAAACTCCAAGTATTTTGAGAGTTATGATGGAAATAGTTAGACTCGCGCTTTGGTTTAGCAATTTACTGACCTCCCTCCGATTGATTAACCATAAATCACTCAATTTAACTCGTAATTCATTGAAATTAGTTTCATTTCGAAGGAATCGAAGTGTAGTTTAAAACGGAAGAAACGGAGATGAAAAACTCAAAGTATTTTGAGAGTTATGATGGAAATAGTTAGACTCGCGCTTTGGTTTAGCAATTTACTGACCTACCTCCGATTGATTGACCATAACTCTCTCAATTTAAGTCGTAATTCATTTAAATTAGTTTCATTTCGAAGGAATCGAAGTGTAGTTTAAAACGAAACAAACGGAGATGAAAAACTTCAAGTATTTTGAGAGTTATGATGGAAATAGTTAGACTCGCGCTTTGGTTTAGCAATTTACTGACCTACCTCCGATTGATTGACCATAACTCTCTCAATTTAAGTCGTAATTCATTTAAATTAGTTTCATTTCGAAGGAATCGAAGTGTAGTTTAAAACGAAAGAAACGGAGATGAAAAACTCCAAGTATTTTGAGAGTTATGATGGAAATAGTTAGACTCGCGCTTTGGTTTAGCAATTTACTGACCTCCCTCCGATTGATTGACCATAACTCAATCAATTTAACTCGTAATTCATTGAAATTAGTTTCATTTCGAAGGAATCGAAGTGTAGTTTAAAACGAAAGAAACGGAGATGAAAAACTCCAAGTATTTTGAGAGTTATGATGGAAATAGTTAGACTCGCGCTTTGGTTTAGCAATTTACTGACCTCCCTCCGATTGATTGACCATAACTCAATCAATTTAACTCGTAATTCATTGAAATTAGTTTAATTTCGAAGGAATCGAAGTGTAGTTTAAAACGAAAGAAACGGAGATGAAAAACTCCAAGTATTTTGAGAGTTATGATGGAAATAGTTAGACTCGCGCTTTGGTTTAGCAATTTACTGACCTACATCCGATTAATTGACCATAACTCTCTCAATTTAACTCTTAAGTCATTGAAATTAGTTTCATTTCGAAGGAATCGAAGTGTAGTTTAAAACGAAAGAAACGGAGATGAAAAACTCCAAGTATTTTGAGAGTTATGATGGAAATAGTTAGACTCGCGCTTGGGTTTAGCAATTTACTGACCTACCTCCGATTAATTGACCATAACTCTCTCAATTTAACTCGTAATTCATTTAAATTAGTTTCATTTCGAAGGAATCGAAGTGTAGTTTAAAACGAAAGAAACGGAGATGAAAAACTCCAAGTATTTTTAGAGTTATGATGGAAATAGTTAGACTCGCGCTTTGGTTTAGCAATTTACTGACCTACCTCCGATTGATTGACCATAACTCTCTCAATTTAACTCTTAACTCATTGAAATTAGTTTCATTTCGAAGGAATCGAAGTGTAGTTTAAAACGAAAGAAACGGAGATGAAAAACTCCAAGTATTTTGAGAGTTATGATGGAAATAGTTAGACTCGCGCTTTGGTTTAGCAATTTACTGACCTCCCTCCGATTGATTAACCATAAATCACTCAATTTAACTCGTAATTCATTGAAATTAGTTTCATTTCGAAGGAATCGAAGTGTAGTTTAAAACGGAAGAAACGGAGATGAAAAACTCCAAGTATTTTGAGAGTTAATGGAAATAGTTAGACTCGCGCTTTGGTTTAGCAATTTACAGACCTACCTCCGATTGATTGACCATAACTCTCTCAATTTAACTCTTAAGTCATTTAAAAATTAGTTTCATTTCGAAGGAATCGAAGTATAGTTTAAAACGAAAGAAACGGAGATGAAAAACTCCAAGTATTTTGAGAGTTATGATGGAAATAGTTAGACTCGCGCTTTGGTTTAGCAATTTACTTACCTACCTCCGATTGATTGACCATAACTCTCTCAATTTAACTCGTAATTCATTTAAATTAGTTTCATTTCGAAGGAATCGAAGTGTAGTTTAAAACGAAAGAAACGGAGATGAAAAACTCCAAGTATTTTGAGAGTTATGATGGAAATAGTTAGACTCGCGCTTTGGTTTAGCAATTTACTGACCTCCCTCCGATTGATTGACCATAACTCACTCAATTTAACTCGTAATTCATTGAAATTAGTTTCATTTCGAAGGAATCGAAGTGTGGTTTAAAACGAAAGAAACGGAGATGAAAAACTCCAAGTATTTTGAGAGTTATGATGGAAATAGTTAGACTCGCGCTTTGGTTTAGCAATGTACTGACCTACCTCCGCTTGATTGACCATAACTCTCTCAATTTAACTCTTAACTCTTTGAAATTAGTTTCATTTCGAAGGAATCGAAGTGTAGTTTAAAACGAAAGAAACGAAGATGAAAAACTCCAAGTATTTTGAGAGTTATGATGGAAATAGTTAGACTCGCGCTTTGGTTTAGCAATTTAGTGACCTACCTCCGATTGATTGACCATAACTCTCTCAATTTAACTCGTAATTCATTTAAATTAGTTTCATTTCGAAGGAATCGAAGTGTAGTTTAAAACGAAAGAAACGGAGATGAAAAACTCCAAGTATTTTGAGAGTTATGATGGAAATAGTTAGACTCGCGCTTTGGTTTAGCAATTTACTGACCTACCTCCGATTGATTGACCATAACTCTCTCAATTTAACTCGTAATTCATTTAAATTAGTTTCATTTCGAAGGAATCGAAGTGTAGTTTAAAACGAAAGAAACGGAGATGAAAAACTCCATGTATTTTGAGAGTTATGATGGAAATAGTTAGACTCGCGCTTTGGTTTAGCAATTTACTTACCTACCTCCGATTGATTAACCGTAACTCTCTCAATTTAACTCGTAATTCATTTAAATTAGTTTCATTTCGAAGGAATCGAAGTGTAGTTTAAAACGAAAGAAACGGAGATGAAAAACTCCAAGTATTTTGAGAGTTATTATGGAAATAGTTAGACTCGCGCTTTGGTTTAGCAATTTACTGATCTACCTCCGATTGATTGACCATAAATCACTCAATTTAACTCGTTATTCATTGAAATTAGTTTCATTTCGAAGGAATCGAAGTGTAGTTTAAAACGAAAGAAACGGAGATGAAAAACTCCAGGTATTTTGAGAGTTATGATGGAAATAGTTAGACTCGCGCTTGGGTTTAGCAATTTACTGACCTACCTCCGATTAATTGACCATAACTCTCTCAATTTAACTCGTAATTCATTTAAATTAGTTTCATTTCGAAGGAATCGAAGTGTAGTTTAAAACGAAAGAAACGGAGATGAAAAACTCCAAGTATTTTTAGAGTTATGATGGAAATAGTTAGACTCGCGCTTTGGTTTAGCAATTTACTGACCTACCTCCGATTGATTGACCATAACTCTCTCAATTTAAGTCGTAATTCATTTAAATTAGTTTCATTTCGAAGGAATCGAAGTGTAGTTTAAAACGAAAGAAACGGAGATGAAAAACTCCAAGTATTTTGAGAGTTATGATGGAAATAGTTAGACTCGCGCTTTGGTTTAGCAATTTATTGACCTCCCTCCGATTGATTGACCATAACTCAATCAATTTAACTCGTAATTCATTGAAATTAGTTTCATTTCGAAGGAATCGAAGTGTAGTTTAAAACGAAAGAAACGGAGATGAAAAACTCCAAGTATTTTGAGAGTTATGATGGAAATAGTTAGACTCGCGCTTTGGTTTAGCAATTTACTGACCTACATCCGATTAATTGACCATAACTCTCTCAATTTAACTCTTAAGTCATTGAAATTAGTTTCATTTCGAAGGAATCGAAGTGTAGTTTAAAACGAAAGAAACGGAGATGAAAAACTCCAAGTATTTTGAGAGTTATGATGGAAATAGTTAGACTCGCGCTTGGGTTTAGCAATTTACTGACCTACCTCCGATTAATTGACCATAACTCTCTCAATTTAACTCGTAATTCATTTAAATTAGTTTCATTTCGAAGGAATCGAAGTGTAGTTTAAAACGAAAGAAACGGAGATGAAAAACTCCAAGTATTTTTAGAGTTATGATGGAAATAGTTAGACTCGCGCTTTGGTTTAGCAATTTACTGACCTACCTCCGATTGATTGACCATAACTCTCTCAATTTAACTCTTAACTCATTGAAATTAGTTTCATTTCGAAGCAATCGAAGTGTAGTTTAAAACGAAAGAAACGGAGATGAAAAACTCCAAGTATTTTGAGAGTTATGATGGAAATAGTTAGACTCGCGCTTTGGTTTAGCAATTTACTGACCTCCCTCCGATTGATTAACCATAAATCACTCAATTTAACTCGTAATTCATTGAAATTAGTTTCATTTCGAAGGAATCGAAGTGTAGTTTAAAACGGAAGAAACGGAGATGAAAAACTCAAAGTATTTTGAGAGTTATGATGGAAATAGTTAGACTCGCGCTTTGGTTTAGCAATTTACTGACCTACCTCCGATTGATTGACCATAACTCTCTCAATTTAAGTCGTAATTCATTTAAATTAGTTTCATTTCGAAGGAATCGAAGTGTAGTTTAAAACGAAAGAAACGGAGATGAAAAACTTCAAGTATTTTGAGAGTTATGATGGAAATAGTTAGACTCGCGCTTTGGTTTAGCAATTTACTGACCTACCTCCGATTGATTGACCATAACTCTCTCAATTTAAGTCGTAATTCATTTAAATTAGTTTCATTTCGAAGGAATCGAAGTGTAGTTTAAAACGAAAGAAACGGAGATGAAAAACTCCAAGTATTTTGAGAGTTATGATGGAAATAGTTAGACTCGCGCTTTGGTTTAGCAATTTACTGACCTCCCTCCGATTGATTGACCATAACTCAATCAATTTAACTCGTAATTCATTGAAATTAGTTTCATTTCGAAGGAATCGAAGTGTAGTTTAAAACGAAAGAAACGGAGATGAAAAACTCCAAGTATTTTGAGAGTTATGATGGAAATAGTTAGACTCGCGCTTTGGTTTAGCAATTTACTGACCTCCCTCCGATTGATTGACCATAACTCAATCAATTTAACTCGTAATTCATTGAAATTAGTTTCATTTCGAAGGAATCGAAGTGTAGTTTAAAACGAAAGAAACGGAGATGAAAAACTCCAAGTATTTTGAGAGTTATGATGGAAATAGTTAGACTCGCGCTTTGGTTTAGCAATTTACTGACCTACATCCGATTAATTGACCATAACTCTCTCAATTTAACTCTTAAGTCATTGAAATTAGTTTCATTTCGAAGGAATCGAAGTGTAGTTTAAAACGAAAGAAACGGAGATGAAAAACTCCAAGTATTTTGAGAGTTATGATGGAAATAGTTAGACTCGCGCTTGGGTTTAGCAATTTACTGACCTACCTCCGATTAATTGACCATAACTCTCTCAATTTAACTCGTAATTCATTTAAATTAGTTTCATTTCGAAGGAATCGAAGTGTAGTTTAAAACGAAAGAAACGGAGATGAAAAACTCCAAGTATTTTTAGAGTTATGATGGAAATAGTTAGACTCGCGCTTTGGTTTAGCAATTTACTGACCTACCTCCGATTGATTGACCATAACTCTCTCAATTTAACTCTTAACTCATTGAAATTAGTTTCATTTCGAAGGAATCGAAGTGTAGTTTAAAACGAAAGAAACGGAGATGAAAAACTCCAAGTATTTTGAGAGTTATGATGGAAATAGTTAGACTCGCGCTTTGGTTTAGCAATTTACTGACCTCCCTCCGATTGATTAACCATAAATCACTCAATTTAACTCGTAATTCATTGAAATTAGTTTCATTTCGAAGGAATCGAAGTGTAGTTTAAAACGAAAGAAACGGAGATGAAAAACTCCAAGTATTTTGAGAGTTAATGGAAATAGTTAGACTCGCGCTTTGGTTTAGCAATTTACTGACCTACCTCCGATTGATTGACCATAACTCTCTCAATTTAACTCTTAAGTCATTTAAAAATTAGTTTCATTTCGAAGGAATCGAAGTGTAGTTTAAAACGAAAGAAACGGAGATGAAAAACTCCAAGTATTTTGAGAGTTATGATGGAAATAGTTAGACTCGCGCTTTGGTTTAGCAATTTACTTACCTACCTCCGATTGATTGACCATAACTCTCTCAATTTAACTCGTAATTCATTTAAATTAGTTTCATTTCGAAGGAATCGAAGTGTAGTTTAAAACGAAAGAAACGGAGATGAAAAACTTCAAGTATTTTGAGAGTTATGATGGAAATAGTTAGACTCGCGCTTTGGTTTAGCAATTTACTGACCTCCCTCCGATTGATTGACCATAACTCACTCAATTTAACTCGTAATTCATTGAAATTAGTTTCATTTCGAAGGAATCGAAGTGTGGTTTAAAACGAAAGAAACGGAGATGAAAAACTCCAAGTATTTTGAGAGTTATGATGGAAATAGTTAGACTCGCGCTTTGGTTTAGCAATTTACTGACCTACCTCCGCTTGATTGACCATAACTCTTTCAATTTAACTCTTAACTCTTTGAAATTAGTTTCATTTCGAAGGAATCGAAGTGTAGTTTAAAACGAAAGAAACGAAGATGAAAAACTCCAAGTATTTTGAGAGTTATGATGGAAATAGTTAGACTCGCGCTTTGGTTTAGCAATTTACTGACCTACCTCCGATTGATTGACCATAACTCTCTCAATTTAACTCGTAATTCATTTAAATTAGTTTCATTTCGAAGGAATCGAAGTGTAGTTTAAAACGAAAGAAACGGAGATGAAAAACTCCAAGTATTTTGAGAGTTATGATGGAAATAGTTAGACTCGCGCTTTAGTTTAGCAATTTACTGACCTCCCTCCGATTGATTGACCATAACTCACTCAATTTAACTCGTAATTCATTGAAATTAGTTTCATTTCGAAGGAATCGAAGTGTAGTTTAAAACGAAAGAAACGGAGATGAAAAACTCCAAGTATTTTGAGAGTTATGATGGAAATAGTTAGACTCGCGCTTTGGTTCAGCAATTTACTGACCTACCTCCGATTGATTGACCATAACTCTCTCAATTTAACTCTTAATTCATTGAAATTAGTTTCATTTCGAAGGAATCGAAGTGTAGTTTAAAACGAAAGAAACGGAGATGAAAAACTCCAAGTATTTTGAGAGTTATGATGGAAATAGTTAGACTCGCGCTTTGGTTTAGCAATTTACTGACCTACATCCGATTAATTGACCATAACTCTCTCAATTTAACTCTTAAGTCATTGAAATTAGTTTCATTTCGAAGGAATCGAAGTGTAGTTTAAAACGAAAGAAACGGAGATGAAAAACTCCAAGTATTTTGAGAGTTATGATGGAAATAGTTAGACTCGCGCTTTGGTTTAGCAATTTACTGACTTACCTCCGATTGATTGACCATAACTCTCTCAATTTAAGTCGTAATTCATTTAAATTAGTTTCATTTCGAAGGAATCGAAGTGTAGTTTAAAACGAAAGAAACGGAGATGAAAAACTCCAAGTATTTTGAGAGTTAATGGAAATAGTTAGACTCGCGCTTTGGTTTAGCAATTTACTGACCTACCTCCGATTGATTGACCATAACTCTCTCAATTTAACTCTTAAGTCATTGAAATTAGTTTCATTTCGAAGGAATCGAAGTGTAGTTTAAAACGAAAGAAACGGAGATGAAAAACTCCAAGTATTTTGAGAGTTATGATGGAAATAGTTAGACTCGCGCTTTGGTTTAGCAATTTACTTACCTACCTCCGATTGATTGACCATAACTCTCTCAATTTAACTCGTAATTCATTTAAATTAGTTTCATTTCGAAGGAATCGAAGTGTAGTTTAAAACGAAAGAAACGGAGATGAAAAACTTCAAGTATTTTGAGAGTTATGATGGAAATAGTTAGACTCGCGCTTTGGTTTAGCAATTTACTGACCTCCCTCCGATTGATTGACCATAACTCACTCAATTTAACTCGTAATTCATTGAAATTAGTTTCATTTCGAAGGAATCGAAGTGTGGTTTAAAACGAAAGAAACGGAGATGAAAAACTCCAAGTATTTTGAGAGTTATGATGGAAATAGTTAGACTCGCGCTTTGGTTTAGCAATTTACTGACCTACCTCCGCTTGATTGACCATAACTCTTTCAATTTAACTCTTAACTCTTTGAAATTAGTTTCATTTCGAAGGAATCGAAGTGTAGTTTAAAACGAAAGAAACGAAGATGAAAAACTCCAAGTATTTTGAGAGTTATGATGGAAATAGTTAGACTCGCGCTTTGGTTTAGCAATTTACTGACCTACCTCCGATTGATTGACCATAACTCTCTCAATTTAACTCGTAATTCATTTAAATTAGTTTCATTTCGAAGGAATCGAAGTGTAGTTTAAAACGAAAGAAACGGAGATGAAAAACTCCAAGTATTTTGAGAGTTATGATGGAAATAGTTAGACTCGCGCTTTAGTTTAGCAATTTACTGACCTCCCTCCGATTGATTGACCATAACTCACTCAATTTAACTCGTAATTCATTGAAATTAGTTTCATTTCGAAGGAATCGAAGTGTAGTTTAAAACGAAAGAAACGGAGATGAAAAACTCCAAGTATTTTGAGAGTTATGATGGAAATAGTTAGACTCGCGCTTTGGTTCAGCAATTTACTGACCTACCTCCGATTGATTGACCATAACTCTCTCAATTTAACTCTTAATTCATTGAAATTAGTTTCATTTCGAAGGAATCGAAGTGTAGTTTAAAACGAAAGAAACGGAGATGAAAAACTCCAAGTATTTTGAGAGTTATGATGGAAATAGTTAGACTCGCGCTTTGGTTTAGCAATTTACTGACCTACATCCGATTAATTGACCATAACTCTCTCAATTTAACTCTTAAGTCATTGAAATTAGTTTCATTTCGAAGGAATCGAAGTGTAGTTTAAAACGAAAGAAACGGAGATGAAAAACTCCAAGTATTTTGAGAGTTATGATGGAAATAGTTAGACTCGCGCTTTGGTTTAGCAATTTACTGACTTACCTCCGATTGATTGACCATAACTCTCTCAATTTAAGTCGTAATTCATTTAAATTAGTTTCATTTCGAAGGAATCGAAGTGTAGTTTAAAACGAAAGAAACGGAGATGAAAAACTCCAAGTATTTTGAGAGTTAATGGAAATAGTTAGACTCGCGCTTTGGTTTAGCAATTTACTGACCTACCTCCGATTGATTGACCATAACTCTCTCAATTTAACTCTTAAGTCATTGAAATTAGTTTCATTTCGAAGGAATCGAAGTGTAGTTTAAAACGAAAGAAACGGAGATGAAAAACTCCATGTATTTTGAGAGTTATGATGGAAATAGTTAGACTCGCGCTTTGGTTTAGCAATTTACTTACCTACCTCCGATTGATTGACCATAACTCTCTCAATTTAACTCGTAATTCATTTAAATTAGTTTCATTTCGAAGGAATCGAAGTGTAGTTTAAAACGAAAGAAACGGAGATGAAAAACTCCAAGTATTTTGAGAGTTATTATGGAAATAGTTAGACTCGCGCTTTGGTTTAGCAATTTACTGATCTACCTCCGATTGATTGACCATAAATCACTCAATTTAACTCGTTATTCATTGAAATTAGTTTCATTTCGAAGGAATCGAAGTGTAGTTTAAAACGAAAGAAACGGAGATGAAAAACTCCAAGTATTTTGAGAGTTATGATGGAAATAGTTAGACTCGCGCTTGGGTTTAGCAATTTACTGACCTACCTCCGATTAATTGACCATAACTCTCTCAATTTAACTCGTAATTCATTTAAATTAGTTTCATTTCGAAGGAATCGAAGTGTAGTTTAAAACGAAAGAAACGGAGATGAAAAACTCCAAGTATTTTTAGAGTTATGATGGAAATAGTTAGACTCGCGCTTTGGTTTAGCAATTTACTGACCTACCTCCGATTGATTGACCATAACTCTCTCAATTTAAGTCGTAATTCATTTAAATTAGTTTCATTTCGAAGGAATCGAAGTGTAGTTTAAAACGAAAGAAACGGAGATGAAAAACTCCAAGTATTTTGAGAGTTATGATGGAAATAGTTAGACTCGCGCTTTGGTTTAGCAATTTACTGACCTCCCTCCGATTGATTGACCATAACTCAATCAATTTAACTCGTAATTCATTGAAATTAGTTTCATTTCGAAGGAATCGAAGTGTAGTTTAAAACGAAAGAAACGGAGATGAAAAACTCCAAGTATTTTGAGAGTTATGATGGAAATAGTTAGACTCGCGCTTTGGTTTAGCAATTTACTGACCTACATCCGATTAATTGACCATAACTCTCTCAATTTAACTCTTAAGTCATTGAAATTAGTTTCATTTCGAAGGAATCGAAGTGTAGTTTAAAACGAAAGAAACGGAGATGAAAAACTCCAAGTATTTTGAGAGTTATGATGGAAATAGTTAGACTCGCGCTTGGGTTTAGCAATTTACTGACCTACCTCCGATTAATTGACCATAACTCTCTCAATTTAACTCGTAATTCATTTAAATTAGTTTCATTTCGAAGGAATCGAAGTGTAGTTTAAAACGAAAGAAACGGAGATGAAAAACTCCAAGTATTTTTAGAGTTATGATGGAAATAGTTAGACTCGCGCTTTGGTTTAGCAATTTACTGACCTACCTCCGATTGATTGACCATAACTCTCTCAATTTAACTCTTAACTCATTGAAATTAGTTTCATTTCGAAGGAATCGAAGTGTAGTTTAAAACGAAAGAAACGGAGATGAAAAACTCCAAGTATTTTGAGAGTTATGATAGAAATAGTTAGACTCGCGCTTTGGTTTAGCAATTTACTGACCTCCCTCCGATTGATTAACCATAAATCACTCAATTTAACTCGTAATTCATTGAAATTAGTTTCATTTCGAAGGAATCGAAGTGTAGTTTAAAACGGAAGAAACGGAGATGAAAAACTCCAAGTATTTTGAGAGTTAATGGAAATAGTTAGACTCGCGCTTTGGTTTAGCAATTTACAGACCTACCTCCGATTGATTGACCATAACTCTCTCAATTTAACTCTTAAGTCATTTAAAAATTAGTTTCATTTCGAAGGAATCGAAGTGTAGTTTAAAACGAAAGAAACGGAGATGAAAAACTCCAAGTATTTTGAGAGTTATGATGGAAATAGTTAGACTCGCGCTTTGGTTTAGCAATTTACTTACCTACCTCCGATTGATTGACCATAACTCTCTCAATTTAACTCGTAATTCATTTAAATTAGTTTCATTTCGAAGGAATCGAAGTGTAGTTTAAAACGAAAGAAACGGAGATGAAAAACTCCAAGTATTTTGAGAGTTATGATGGAAATAGTTAGACTCGCGCTTTGGTTTAGCAATTTACTGACCTCCCTCCGATTGATTGACCATAACTCACTCAATTTAACTCGTAATTCATTGAAATTAGTTTCATTTCGAAGGAATCGAAGTGTGGTTTAAAACGAAAGAAACGGAGATGAAAAACTCCAAGTATTTTGAGAGTTATGATGGAAATAGTTAGACTCGCGCTTTGGTTTAGCAATGTACTGACCTACCTCCGCTTGATTGACCATAACTCTCTCAATTTAACTCTTAACTCTTTGAAATTAGTTTCATTTCGAAGGAATCGAAGTGTAGTTTAAAACGAAAGAAACGAAGATGAAAAACTCCAAGTATTTTGAGAGTTATGATGGAAATAGTTAGACTCGCGCTTTGGTTTAGCAATTTAGTGACCTACCTCCGATTGATTGACCATAACTCTCTCAATTTAACTCGTAATTCATTTAAATTAGTTTCATTTCGAAGGAATCGAAGTGTAGTTTAAAACGAAAGAAACGGAGATGAAAAACTCCAAGTATTTTGAGAGTTATGATGGAAATAGTTAGACTCGCGCTTTGGTTTAGCAATTTACTGACCTACCTCCGATTGATTGACCATAACTCTCTCAATTTAACTCGTAATTCATTTAAATTAGTTTCATTTCGAAGGAATCGAAGTGTAGTTTAAAACGAAAGAAACGGAGATGAAAAACTCCATGTATTTTGAGAGTTATGATGGAAATAGTTAGACTCGCGCTTTGGTTTAGCAATTTACTTACCTACCTCCGATTGATTAACCGTAACTCTCTCAATTTAACTCGTAATTCATTTAAATTAGTTTCATTTCGAAGGAATCGAAGTGTAGTTTAAAACGAAAGAAACGGAGATGAAAAACTCCAAGTATTTTGAGAGTTATTATGGAAATAGTTAGACTCGCGCTTTGGTTTAGCAATTTACTGATCTACCTCCGATTGATTGACCATAAATCACTCAATTTAACTCGTTATTCATTGAAATTAGTTTCATTTCGAAGGAATCGAAGTGTAGTTTAAAACGAAAGAAACGGAGATGAAAAACTCCAGGTATTTTGAGAGTTATGATGGAAATAGTTAGACTCGCGCTTGGGTTTAGCAATTTACTGACCTACCTCCGATTAATTGACCATAACTCTCTCAATTTAACTCGTAATTCATTTAAATTAGTTTCATTTCGAAGGAATCGAAGTGTAGTTTAAAACGAAAGAAACGGAGATGAAAAACTCCAAGTATTTTTAGAGTTATGATGGAAATAGTTAGACTCGCGCTTTGGTTTAGCAATTTACTGACCTACCTCCGATTGATTGACCATAACTCTCTCAATTTAAGTCGTAATTCATTTAAATTAGTTTCATTTCGAAGGAATCGAAGTGTAGTTTAAAACGAAAGAAACGGAGATGAAAAACTCCAAGTATTTTGAGAGTTATGATGGAAATAGTTAGACTCGCGCTTTGGTTTAGCAATTTATTGACCTCCCTCCGATTGATTGACCATAACTCAATCAATTTAACTCGTAATTCATTGAAATTAGTTTCATTTCGAAGGAATCGAAGTGTAGTTTAAAACGAAAGAAACGGAGATGAAAAACTCCAAGTATTTTGAGAGTTATGATGGAAATAGTTAGACTCGCGCTTTGGTTTAGCAATTTACTGACCTACATCCGATTAATTGACCATAACTCTCTCAATTTAACTCTTAAGTCATTGAAATTAGTTTCATTTCGAAGGAATCGAAGTGTAGTTTAAAACGAAAGAAACGGAGATGAAAAACTCCAAGTATTTTGAGAGTTATGATGGAAATAGTTAGACTCGCGCTTGGGTTTAGCAATTTACTGACTTACCTCCGATTAATTGACCATAACTCTCTCAATTTAACTCGTAATTCATTTAAATTAGTTTCATTTCGAAGGAATCGAAGTGTAGTTTAAAACGAAAGAAACGGAGATGAAAAACTCCAAGTATTTTTAGAGTTATGATGGAAATAGTTAGACTCGCGCTTTGGTTTAGCAATTTACTGACCTACCTCCGATTGATTGACCATAACTCTCTCAATTTAACTCTTAACTCATTGAAATTAGTTTCATTTCGAAGGAATCGAAGTGTAGTTTAAAACGAAAGAAACGGAGATGAAAAACTCCAAGTATTTTGAGAGTTATGATGGAAATAGTTAGACTCGCGCTTTGGTTTAGCAATTTACTGACCTCCCTCCGATTGATTAACCATAAATCACTCAATTTAACTCGTAATTCATTGAAATTAGTTTCATTTCGAAGGAATCGAAGTGTAGTTTAAAACGGAAGAAACGGAGATGAAAAACTCCAAGTATTTTGAGAGTTAATGGAAATAGTTAGACTCGCGCTTTGGTTTAGCAATTTACAGACCTACCTCCGATTGATTGACCATAACTCTCTCAATTTAACTCTTAAGTCATTTAAAAATTAGTTTCATTTCGAAGGAATCGAAGTGTAGTTTAAAACGAAAGAAACGGAGATGAAAAACTCCAAGTATTTTGAGAGTTATGATGGAAATAGTTAGACTCGCGCTTTGGTTTAGCAATTTACTTACCTACCTCCGATTGATTGACCATAACTCTCTCAATTTAACTCGTAATTCATTTAAATTAGTTTCATTTCGAAGGAATCGAAGTGTAGTTTAAAACGAAAGAAACGGAGATGAAAAACTCCAAGTATTTTGAGAGTTATGATGGAAATAGTTAGACTCGCGCTTTGGTTTAGCAATTTACTGACCTCCCTCCGATTGATTGACCATAACTCACTCAATTTAACTCGTAATTCATTGAAATTAGTTTCATTTCGAAGGAATCGAAGTGTGGTTTAAAACGAAAGAAACGGAGATGAAAAACTCCAAGTATTTTGAGAGTTATGATGGAAATAGTTAGACTCGCGCTTTGGTTTAGCAATGTACTGACCTACCTCCGCTTGATTGACCATAACTCTCTCAATTTAACTCTTAACTCTTTGAAATTAGTTTCATTTCGAAGGAATCGAAGTGTAGTTTAAAACGAAAGAAACGAAGATGAAAAACTCCAAGTATTTTGAGAGTTATGATGGAAATAGTTAGACTCGCGCTTTGGTTTAGCAATTTACTGACCTACCTCCGATTGATTGACCATAACTCTCTCAATTTAACTCGTAATTCATTTAAATTAGTTTCATTTCGAAGGAATCGAAGTGTAGTTTAAAACGAAAGAAACGGAGATGAAAAACTCCAAGTATTTTGAGAGTTATGATGGAAATAGTTAGACTCGCGCTTTGGTTTAGCAATTTACTGACCTACATCCGATTAATTGACCATAACTCTCTCAATTTAACTCTTAAGTCATTGAAATTAGTTTCATTTCGAAGGAATCGAAGTGTAGTTTAAAACGAAAGAAACGGAGATGAAAAACTCCAAGTATTTTGAGAGTTATGATGGAAATAGTTAGACTCGCGCTTTGGTTTAGCAATTTACTGACTTACCTCCGATTGATTGACCATAACTCTCTCAATTTAAGTCGTAATTCATTTAAATTAGTTTCATTTCGAAGGAATCGAAGTGTAGTTTAAAACGAAAGAAACGGAGATGAAAAACTCCAAGTATTTTGAGAGTTAATGGAAATAGTTAGACTCGCGCTTTGGTTTAGCAATTTACTGACCTACCTCCGATTGATTGACCATAACTCTCTCAATTTAACTCTTAAGTCATTGAAATTAGTTTCATTTCGAAGGAATCAAAGTGTAGTTTAAAACGAAAGAAACGGAGATGAAAAACTCCATGTATTTTGAGAGTTATGATGCAAATAGTTAGACTCGCGCTTTGGTTTAGCAATTTACTTACCTACCTCCGATTGATTGACCATAACTCTCTCAATTTAACTCGTAATTCATTTAAATTAGTTTCATTTCGATGGAATCGAAGTGTAGTTTAAAACGAAAGAAACGGAGATGAAAAACTCCAAGTATTTTGAGAGTTATGATGGAAATAGTTAGACTCGCGCTTTGGTTTAGCAATTTACTGACCTACATCCGATTAATTGACCATAACTCTCTCAATTTAACTCTTAAGTCATTGAAATTAGTTTCATTTCGAAGGAATCGAAGTGTAGTTTAAAACGAAAGAAACGGAGATGAAAAACTTCAAGTATTTTGAGAGTTATGATGGAAATAGTTAGACTCGCGCTTTGGTTTAGCAATTTACTGACCTACCTCCGATTGATTGACCATAACTCTCTCAATTTAAGTCGTAATTCATTTAAATTAGTTTCATTTCGAAGGAATCGAAGTGTAGTTTAAAACGAAAGAAACGGAGATGAAAAACTTCAAGTATTTTGAGAGTTATGATGGAAATAGTTAGACTCGCGCTTTGGTTTAGCAATTTACTGACCTACCTCCGATTGATTGACCATAACTCTCTCAATTTAAGTCGTAATTCATTTAAATTAGTTTCATTTCGAAGGAATCGAAGTGTAGTTTAAAACGAAAGAAACGGAGATGAAAAACTCCAAGTATTTTGAGAGTTATGATGGAAATAGTTAGACTCGCGCTTTGGTTTAGCAATTTACTGACCTCCCTCCGATTGATTGACCATAACTCAATCAATTTAACTCGTAATTCATTGAAATTAGTTTCATTTCGAAGGAATCGAAGTGTAGTTTAAAACGAAAGAAACGGAGATGAAAAACTCCAAGTATTTTGAGAGTTATGATGGAAATAGTTAGACTCGCGCTTTGGTTTAGCAATTTACTGACCTCCCTCCGATTGATTGACCATAACTCAATCAATTTAACTCGTAATTCATTGAAATTAGTTTCATTTCGAAGGAATCGAAGTGTAGTTTAAAACGAAAGAAACGGAGATGAAAAACTCCAAGTATTTTGAGAGTTATGATGGAAATAGTTAGACTCGCGCTTTGGTTTAGCAATTTACTGACCTACATCCGATTAATTGACCATAACTCTCTCAATTTAACTCTTAAGTCATTGAAATTAGTTTCATTTCGAAGGAATCGAAGTGTAGTTTAAAACGAAAGAAACGGAGATGAAAAACTCCAAGTATTTTGAGAGTTATGATGGAAATAGTTAGACTCGCGCTTGGGTTTAGCAATTTACTGACCTACCTCCGATTAATTGACCATAACTCTCTCAATTTAACTCGTAATTCATTTAAATTAGTTTCATTTCGAAGGAATCGAAGTGTAGTTTAAAACGAAAGAAACGGAGATGAAAAACTCCAAGTATTTTTAGAGTTATGATGGAAATAGTTAGACTCGCGCTTTGGTTTAGCAATTTACTGACCTACCTCCGATTGATTGACCATAACTCTCTCAATTTAACTCTTAACTCATTGAAATTAGTTTCATTTCGAAGGAATCGAAGTGTAGTTTAAAACGAAAGAAACGGAGATGAAAAACTCCAAGTATTTTGAGAGTTATGATGGAAATAGTTAGACTCGCGCTTTGGTTTAGCAATTTACTGACCTCCCTCCGATTGATTAACCATAAATCACTCAATTTAACTCGTAATTCATTGAAATTAGTTTCATTTCGAAGGAATCGAAGTGTAGTTTAAAACGAAAGAAACGGAGATGAAAAACTCCAAGTATTTTGAGAGTTAATGGAAATAGTTAGACTCGCGCTTTGGTTTAGCAATTTACTGACCTACCTCCGATTGATTGACCATAACTCTCTCAATTTAACTCTTAAGTCATTTAAAAATTAGTTTCATTTCGAAGGAATCGAAGTGTAGTTTAAAACGAAAGAAACGGAGATGAAAAACTCCAAGTATTTTGAGAGTTATGATGGAAATAGTTAGACTCGCGCTTTGGTTTAGCAATTTACTTACCTACCTCCGATTGATTGACCATAACTCTCTCAATTTAACTCGTAATTCATTTAAATTAGTTTCATTTCAAAGGAATCGAAGTGTAGTTTAAAACGAAAGAAACGGAGATGAAAAACTTCAAGTATTTTGAGAGTTATGATGGAAATAGTTAGACTCGCGCTTTGGTTTAGCAATTTACTGACCTCCCTCCGATTGATTGACCATAACTCACTCAATTTAACTCGTAATTCATTGAAATTAGTTTCATTTCGAAGGAATCGAAGTGTGGTTTAAAACGAAAGAAACGGAGATGAAAAACTCCAAGTATTTTGAGAGTTATGATGGAAATAGTTAGACTCGCGCTTTGGTTTAGCAATTTACTGACCTACCTCCGCTTGATTGACCATAACTCTCTCAATTTAACTCTTAACTCTTTGAAATTAGTTTCATTTCGAAGGAATCGAAGTGTAGTTTAAAACGAAAGAAACGAAGATGAAAAACTCCAAGTATTTTGAGAGTTATGATGGAAATAGTTAGACTCGCGCTTTGGTTTAGCAATTTACTGACCTACCTCCGATTGATTGACCATAACTCTCTCAATTTAACTCGTAATTCATTTAAATTAGTTTCATTTCGAAGGAATCGAAGTGTAGTTTAAAACGAAAGAAACGGAGATGAAAAACTCCAAGTATTTTGAGAGTTATGATGGAAATAGTTAGACTCGCGCTTTAGTTTAGTAATTTACTGACCTCCCTCCGATTGATTGACCATAACTCACTCAATTTAACTCGTAATTCATTGAAATTAGTTTCATTTCGAAGGAATCGAAGTGTAGTTTAAAACGAAAGAAACGGAGATGAAAAACTCCAAGTATTTTGAGAGTTATGATGGAAATAGTTAGACTCGCGCTTTGGTTCAGCAATTTACTGACCTACCTCCGATTGATTGACCATAACTCTCTCAATTTAACTCTTAATTCATTGAAATTAGTTTCATTTCGAAGGAATCGAAGTGTAGTTTAAAACGAAAGAAACGGAGATGAAAAACTCCAAGTATTTTGAGAGTTATGATGGAAATAGTTAGACTCGCGCTTTGGTTTAGCAATTTACTGACCTACATCCGATTAATTGACCATAACTCTCTCAATTTAACTCTTAAGTCATTGAAATTAGTTTCATTTCGAAGGAATCGAAGTGTAGTTTAAAACGAAAGAAACGGAGATGAAAAACTCCAAGTATTTTGAGAGTTATGATGGAAATAGTTAGACTCGCGCTTTGGTTTAGCAATTTACTGACCTCCCTCCGATTGATTAACCATAAATCACTCAAT
Organism: Tasmannia lanceolata; assembly: GCF_043159265.1. Taxonomy (NCBI): domain Eukaryota; kingdom Viridiplantae; phylum Streptophyta; class Magnoliopsida; order Canellales; family Winteraceae; genus Tasmannia; species Tasmannia lanceolata. Next base: position 8,002,054 of record NW_027518721.1, read on the forward strand.
TTAACTCGTAATTCATTGAAATTAGTTTCATTTCGAAGGAATCGAAGTGTAGTTTAAAACGAAAGAAACGGAGATGAAAAACTCCAAGTATTTTGAGAGTTAATGGAAATAGTTAGACTCGCGCTTTGGTTTAGCAATTTACAGACCTACCTCCGATTGATTGACCATAACTCTCTCAATTTAACTCTTAAGTCATTTAAAAATTAGTTTCATTTCGAAGGAATCGAAGTGTAGTTTAAAACGAAAGAAACGGAGATGAAAAACTCCAAGTATTTTGAGAGTTATGATGGAAATAGTTAGACTCGCGCTTTGGTTTAGCAATTTACTTACCTACCTCCGATTGATTGACCATAACTCTCTCAATTTAACTCGTAATTCATTTAAATTAGTTTCATTTCGAAGGAATCGAAGTGTAGTTTAAAACGAAAGAAACGGAGATGAAAAACTCCAAGTATTTTGAGAGTTATGATGGAAATAGTTAGACTCGCGCTTTGGTTTAGCAATTTACTGACCTCCCTTCGATTGATTGACCATAACTCACTCAATTTAACTCGTAATTCATTGAAATTAGTTTCATTTCGAAGGAATCGAAGTGTGGTTTAAAACGAAAGAAACGGAGATGAAAAACTCCAAGTATTTTGAGAGTTATGATGGAAATAGTTAGACTCGCGCTTTGGTTTAGCAATGTACTGACCTACCTCCGCTTGATTGACCATAACTCTCTCAATTTAACTCTTAACTCTTTGAAATTAGTTTCATTTCGAAGGAATCGAAGTGTAGTTTAAAACGAAAGAAACGGAGATGAAAAACTCCAAGTATTTTTAGAGTTATGATGGAAATAGTTAGACTCGCGCTTTGGTTTAGCAATTTACTGACCTACCTCCGATTGATTGACCATAACTCTCTCAATTTAAGTCGTAATTCATTTAAATTAGTTTCATTTCGAAGGAATCGAAGTGTAGTTTAAAACGAAAGAAACGGAGATGAAAAACTCCAAGTATTTTGAGAGTTATGATGGAAATAGTTAGACTCGCGCTTTGGTTTAGCAATTTACTGACCTCCCTCCGATTGATTGACCATAACTCAATCAATTTAACTCGTAATTCATTGAAATTAGTTTCATTTCGAAGGAATCGAAGTGTAGTTTAAAACGAAAGAAACGGAGATGAAAAACTCCAAGTATTTTGAGAGTTATGATGGAAATAGTTAGACTCGCGCTTTGGTTTAGCAATTTACTGACCTACATCCGATTAATTGACCATAACTCTCTCAATTTAACTCTTAAGTCATTGAAATTAGTTTCATTTCGAAGGAATCGAAGTGTAGTTTAAAACGAAAGAAACGGAGATGAAAAACTCCAAGTATTTTGAGAGTTATGATGGAAATAGTTAGACTCGCGCTTGGGTTTAGCAATTTACTGACCTACCTCCGATTAATTGACCATAACTCTCTCAATTTAACTCGTAATTCATTTAAATTAGTTTCATTTCGAAGGAATCGAAGTGTAGTTTAAAACGAAAGAAACGGAGATGAAAAACTCCAAGTATTTTTAGAGTTATGATGGAAATAGTTAGACTCGCGCTTTGGTTTAGCAATTTACTGACCTCCCTCCGATTGATTGACCATAAATCACTCAATTTAACTCGTAATTCATTGAAATTAGTTTCATTTCGAAGGAATCGAAGTGTAGTTTAAAACGAAAGAAACGGAGATGAAAAACTCCAAGTATTTTGAGAGTTATGATGGAAATAGTTAGACTCGCGCTTTAGTTTAGCAATTTACTGACCTCCCTCCGATTGATTGACCATAACTCACTCAATTTAACTCGTAATTCATTGAAATTAGTTTCATTTCGAAGGAATCGAAGTGTAGTTTAAAACGAAAGAAACGGAGATGAAAAACTCCAAGTATTTTGAGAGTTATGATGGAAATAGTTAGACTCGCGCTTTGGTTCAGCAATTTACTGACCTACCTCCGATTGATTGACCATAACTCTCTCAATTTAACTCTTAATTCATTGAAATTAGTTTCATTTCGAAGGAATCGAAGTGTAGTTTAAAACGAAAGAAACGGAGATGAAAAACTCCAAGTATTTTGAGAGTTATGATGGAAATAGTTAGACTCGCGCTTTGGTTTAGCAATTTACTGACCTACATCCGATTAATTGACCATAACTCTCTCAATTTAACTCTTAAGTCATTGAAATTAGTTTCATTTCGAAGGAATCGAAGTGTAGTTTAAAACGAAAGAAACGGAGATGAAAAACTCCAAGTATTTTGAGAGTTATGATGGAAATAGTTAGACTCGCGCTTTGGTTTAGCAATTTACTGACTTACCTCCGATTGATTGACCATAACTCTCTCAATTTAAGTCGTAATTCATTTAAATTAGTTTCATTTCGAAGGAATCGAAGTGTAGTTTAAAACGAAAGAAACGGAGATGAAAAACTCCAAGTATTTTGAGAGTTAATGGAAATAGTTAGACTCGCGCTTTGGTTTAGCAATTTACTGACCTACCTCCGATTGATTGACCATAACTCTCTCAATTTAACTCTTAAGTCATTGAAATTAGTTTCATTTCGAAGGAATCGAAGTGTAGTTTAAAACGAAAGAAACGGAGATGAAAAACTCCATGTATTTTGAGAGTTATGATGGAAATAGTTAGACTCGCGCTTTGGTATAGCAATTTACTTACCTACCTCCGATTGATTGACCATAACTCTCTCAATTTAACTCGTAATTCATTTAAATTAGTTTCATTTCGAAGGAATCGAAGTGTAGTTTAAAACGAAAGAAACGGAGATGAAAAACTCCAAGTATTTTGAGAGTTATGATGGAAATAGTTAGACTCGCGCTTTGGTTTAGCAATTTACTGACCTCCCTCCGATTGACTGACCATAACTCACTCAATTTAACTCGTAATTCATTGAAATTAGTTTCATTTCGAAGGAATCGAAGTGTAGTTTAAAACGAAAGAAACGAAGATGAAAAACTCCAAGTATTTTGAGAGTTATGATGGAAATAGTTAGACTCGCGCTTTGGTTTAGCAATTTACTGACCTCCCTCCGATTGATTGACCATAAATCACTCAATTTAACTCGTAATTCATTGAAATTAGTTTCATTTCGAAGGAATCGAAGTGTAGTTTAAAACGAAAGAAACGGAGATGAAAAACTCCAAGTATTTTGAGAGTTAATGGAAATAGTTAAACTCGCGCTTTGGTTTAGCAATTTACTGACCTACCTCCGATTGATTGACCATAACTCTCTCAATTTAACTCTTAAGTCATTGAAATTAGTTTCATTTCGAAGGAATCGAAGTGTAGTTTAAAACGAAAGAAACGGAGATGAAAAACTCCAAGTATTTTGAGAGTTATGATGGAAATAGTTAGACTCGCGCTTTGGTTTAGCAATTTACTGACTTACCTCCGATTGATTGATCATAACTCTCTCAATTTAACTCTTAATTCATTGAAATTAGTTTCATTTCGAAGGAATCGAAGTGTAGTTTAAAACGAAAGAAACGGAGATGAAAAACTACAAGTATTTTGAGAGTTATTATGGAAATAGTTAGACTCGCGCTTTGGTTTAGCAATTTACTGATCTACCTCCGATTGATTGACCATAAATCACTCAATTTAACTCGTTATTCATTGAAATTAGTTTCATTTCGATGGAATCGAAGTGTAGTTTAAAACGAAAGAAACGGAGATGAAAAACTCCAAGTATTTTGAGAGTTATGATGGAAATAGTTAGACTCGCGCTTTGGTTTAGCAATTTACTGACCTACATCCGATTAATTGACCATAACTCTCTCAATTTAACTCTTAAGTCATTGAAATTAGTTTCATTTCGAAGGAATCGAAGTGTAGTTTAAAACGAAAGAAACGGAGATGAAAAACTTCAAGTATTTTGAGAGTTATGATGGAAATAGTTAGACTCGCGCTTTGGTTTAGCAATTTACTGACCTACCTCCGATTGATTGACCGTAACTCTCTCAATTTAACTCGTAATTCATTTAAATTAGTTTCATTTCGAAGGAATCGAAGTGTAGTTTAAAACGAAAGAAACGGAGATGAAAAACTCCAAGTATTTTGAGAGTTATTATGGAAATAGTTAGACTCGCGCTTTGGTTTAGCAATTTACTGACCTCCCTCCGATTGACTGACCATAACTCACTCAATTTAACTCGTAACTCTTTGAAATTAGTTTCATTTCGAAGGAATCGAAGTGTAGTTTAAAACGAAAGAAACGAAGATGAAAAACTCCAAGTATTTTGAGAGTTATGATGGAAATAGTTAGACTCGCGCTTTGGTTTAGCAATTTACTGACCTTCCTCCGATTGATTGACCATAACTCAATCAATTTAACTCGTAATTCATTGAAATTAGTTTCATTTCGAAGGAATCGAAGTGTAGTTTAAAACGAAAGAAACGGAGATGAAAAACTCCAAGTATTTTTAGAGTTATGATGGAAATAGTTAGACTCGCGCTTTGGTTTAGCAATTTACTGACCTCCCTCCGATTGATTGACCATAACTCAATCAATTTAACTCGTAATTCATTGAAATTAGTTTCATTTCGAAGGAATCGAAGTGTAGTTTAAAACGAAAGAAACGGAGATGAAAAACTCCAAGTATTTTGAGAGTTATGATGGAAATAGTTAGACTCGCGCTTTGGTTTAGCAATTTACTGACCTACATCCGATTGATTGACCATAACTCTCTCAATTTAACTCTTAACTCATTGAAATTAGTTTCATTTCGAAGGAATCGAAGTGTAGTTTAAAACGAAAGAAACGGAGATGAAAAACTCCAAGTATTTTTAGAGTTATGATGGAAATAGTTAGACTCGCGCTTTGGTTTAGCAATTTACTGACCTCCCTCCGATTGATTAACCATAAATCACTCAATTTAACTCGTAATTCATTGAAATTAGTTTCATTTCGAAGGAATCGAAGTGTAGTTTAAAACGAAAGAAACGGAGATGAAAAACTCCAAGTATTTTGAGAGTTAATGGAAATAGTTAGACTCGCGCTTTGGTTTAGCAATTTACAGACCTACCTCCGATTGATTGACCATAACTCTCTCAATTTAACTCTTAAGTCATTTAAAAATTAGTTTCATTTCGAAGGAATCGAAGTGTAGTTTAAAACGAAAGAAACGGAGATGAAAAACTCCAAGTATTTTGAGAGTTATGATGGAAATAGTTAGACTCGCGCTTTGGTTTAGCAATTTACTGACCTACATCCGATTAATTGACCATAACTCTCTCAATTTAACTCTTAAGTCATTGAAATTAGTTTCATTTCGAAGGAATCGAAGTGTAGTTTAAAACGAAAGAAACGGAGATGAAAAACTCCAAGTATTTTTAGAGTTATGATGGAAATAGTTAGACTCGCGCTTTGGTTTAGCAATTTACTGACCTACCTCCGATTGATTGACCATAACTCTCTCAATTTAACTCTTAACTCATTGAAATTAGTTTCATTTCGAAGGAATCGAAGTGTAGTTTAAAACGAAAGAAACGGAGATGAAAAACTCCAAGTATTTTGAGAGTTATGATGGAAATAGTTAGACTCGCGCTTTGGTTTAGCAATTTACTGACCTCCCTCCGATTGATTAACCATAAATCACTCAATTTAACTCGTAATTCATTGAAATTAGTTTCATTTCGAAGGAATCGAAGTGTAGTTTAAAACGAAAGAAACGGAGATGAAAAACTCCAAGTATTTTGAGAGTTAATGGAAATAGTTAGACTCGCGCTTTGGTTTAGCAATTTACAGACCTACCTCCGATTGATTGACCATAACTCTCTCAATTTAACTCTTAAGTCATTTAAAAATTAGTTTCATTTCGAAGGAATCGAAGTGTAGTTTAAAACGAAAGAAACGGAGATGAAAAACTCCAAGTATTTTGAGAGTTATGATGGAAATAGTTAGACTCGCGCTTTGGTTTAGCAATTTACTTACCTACCTCCGATTGATTGACCATAACTCTCTCAATTTAACTCGTAATTCATTTAAATTAGTTTCATTTCGAAGGAATCGAAGTGTAGTTTAAAACGAAAGAAACGGAGATGAAAAACTCCAAGTATTTTGAGAGTTATGATGGAAATAGTTAGACTCGCGCTTTGGTTTAGCAATTTACTGACCTCCCTTCGATTGATTGACCATAACTCACTCAATTTAACTCGTAATTCATTGAAATTAGTTTCATTTCGAAGGAATCGAAGTGTGGTTTAAAACGAAAGAAACGGAGATGAAAAACTCCAAGTATTTTGAGAGTTATGATGGAAATAGTTAGACTCGCGCTTTGGTTTAGCAATGTACTGACCTACCTCCGCTTGATTGACCATAACTCTCTCAATTTAACTCTTAACTCTTTGAAATTAGTTTCATTTCGAAGGAATCGAAGTGTAGTTTAAAACGAAAGAAACGGAGATGAAAAACTCCAAGTATTTTTAGAGTTATGATGGAAATAGTTAGACTCGCGCTTTGGTTTAGCAATTTACTGACCTACCTCCGATTGATTGACCATAACTCTCTCAATTTAAGTCGTAATTCATTTAAATTAGTTTCATTTCGAAGGAATCGAAGTGTAGTTTAAAACGAAAGAAACGGAGATGAAAAACTCCAAGTATTTTGAGAGTTATGATGGAAATAGTTAGACTCGCGCTTTGGTTTAGCAATTTACTGACCTCCCTCCGATTGATTGACCATAACTCAATCAATTTAACTCGTAATTCATTGAAATTAGTTTCATTTCGAAGGAATCGAAGTGTAGTTTAAAACGAAAGAAACGGAGATGAAAAACTCCAAGTATTTTGAGAGTTATGATGGAAATAGTTAGACTCGCGCTTTGGTTTAGCAATTTACTGACCTACATCCGATTAATTGACCATAACTCTCTCAATTTAACTCTTAAGTCATTGAAATTAGTTTCATTTCGAAGGAATCGAAGTGTAGTTTAAAACGAAAGAAACGGAGATGAAAAACTCCAAGTATTTTGAGAGTTATGATGGAAATAGTTAGACTCGCGCTTGGGTTTAGCAATTTACTGACCTACCTCCGATTAATTGACCATAACTCTCTCAATTTAACTCGTAATTCATTTAAATTAGTTTCATTTCGAAGGAATCGAAGTGTAGTTTAAAACGAAAGAAACGGAGATGAAAAACTCCAAGTATTTTTAGAGTTATGATGGAAATAGTTAGACTCGCGCTTTGGTTTAGCAATTTACTGACCTCCCTCCGATTGATTGACCATAAATCACTCAATTTAACTCGTAATTCATTGAAATTAGTTTCATTTCGAAGGAATCGAAGTGTAGTTTAAAACGAAAGAAACGGAGATGAAAAACTCCAAGTATTTTGAGAGTTATGATGGAAATAGTTAGACTCGCGCTTTAGTTTAGCAATTTACTGACCTCCCTCCGATTGATTGACCATAACTCACTCAATTTAACTCGTAATTCATTGAAATTAGTTTCATTTCGAAGGAATCGAAGTGTAGTTTAAAACGAAAGAAACGGAGATGAAAAACTCCAAGTATTTTGAGAGTTATGATGGAAATAGTTAGACTCGCGCTTTGGTTCAGCAATTTACTGACCTACCTCCGATTGATTGACCATAACTCTCTCAATTTAACTCTTAATTCATTGAAATTAGTTTCATTTCGAAGGAATCGAAGTGTAGTTTAAAACGAAAGAAACGGAGATGAAAAACTCCAAGTATTTTGAGAGTTATGATGGAAATAGTTAGACTCGCGCTTTGGTTTAGCAATTTACTGACCTACATCCGATTAATTGACCATAACTCTCTCAATTTAACTCTTAAGTCATTGAAATTAGTTTCATTTCGAAGGAATCGAAGTGTAGTTTAAAACGAAAGAAACGGAGATGAAAAACTCCAAGTATTTTGAGAGTTATGATGGAAATAGTTAGACTCGCGCTTTGGTTTAGCAATTTACTGACTTACCTCCGATTGATTGACCATAACTCTCTCAATTTAAGTCGTAATTCATTTAAATTAGTTTCATTTCGAAGGAATCGAAGTGTAGTTTAAAACGAAAGAAACGGAGATGAAAAACTCCAAGTATTTTGAGAGTTAATGGAAATAGTTAGACTCGCGCTTTGGTTTAGCAATTTACTGACCTACCTCCGATTGATTGACCATAACTCTCTCAATTTAACTCTTAAGTCATTGAAATTAGTTTCATTTCGAAGGAATCGAAGTGTAGTTTAAAACGAAAGAAACGGAGATGAAAAACTCCATGTATTTTGAGAGTTATGATGGAAATAGTTAGACTCGCGCTTTGGTTTAGCAATTTACTTACCTACCTCCGATTGATTGACCATAACTCTCTCAATTTAACTCGTAATTCATTTAAATTAGTTTCATTTCGAAGGAATCGAAGTGTAGTTTAAAACGAAAGAAACGGAGATGAAAAACTCCAAGTATTTTGAGAGTTATGATGGAAATAGTTAGACTCGCGCTTTGGTTTAGCAATTTACTGACCTCCCTCCGATTGACTGACCATAACTCACTCAATTTAACTCGTAATTCATTGAAATTAGTTTCATTTCGAAGGAATCGAAGTGTAGTTTAAAACGAAAGAAACGAAGATGAAAAACTCCAAGTATTTTGAGAGTTATGATGGAAATAGTTAGACTCGCGCTTTGGTTTAGCAATTTACTGACCTCCCTCCGATTGATTGACCATAAATCACTCAATTTAACTCGTAATTCATTGAAATTAGTTTCATTTCGAAGGAATCGAAGTGTAGTTTAAAACGAAAAAAACGGAGATGAAAAACTCCAAGTATTTTGAGAGTTAATGGAAATAGTTAAACTCGCGCTTTGGTTTAGCAATTTACTGACCTACCTCCGATTGATTGACCATAACTCTCTCAATTTAACTCTTAAGTCATTGAAATTAGTTTCATTTCGAAGGAATCGAAGTGTAGTTTAAAACGAAAGAAACGGAGATGAAAAACTCCAAGTATTTTGAGAGTTATGATGGAAATAGTTAGACTCGCGCTTTGGTTTAGCAATTTACTGACTTACCTCCGATTGATTGATCATAACTCTCTCAATTTAACTCTTAATTCATTGAAATTAGTTTCATTTCGAAGGAATCGAAGTGTAGTTTAAAACAAAAGAAACGGAGATGAAAAACTACAAGTATTTTGAGAGTTATTATGGAAATAGTTAGACTCGCGCTTTGGTTTAGCAATTTACTGATCTACCTCCGATTGATTGACCATAAATCACTCAATTTAACTCGTTATTCATTGAAATTAGTTTCATTTCGATGGAATCGAAGTGTAGTTTAAAACGAAAGAAACGGAGATGAAAAACTCCAAGTATTTTGAGAGTTATGATGGAAATAGTTAGACTCGCGCTTTGGTTTAGCAATTTACTGACCTACATCCGATTAATTGACCATAACTCTCTCAATTTAACTCTTAAGTCATTGAAATTAGTTTCATTTCGAAGGAATCGAAGTGTAGTTTAAAACGAAAGAAACGGAGATGAAAAACTTCAAGTATTTTGAGAGTTATGATGGAAATAGTTAGACTCGCGCTTTGGTTTAGCAATTTACTGACCTACCTCCGATTGATTGACCATAACTCTCTCAATTTAAGTCGTAATTCATTTAAATTAGTTTCATTTCGAAGGAATCGAAGTGTAGTTTAAAACGAAAGAAACGGAGATGAAAAACTTCAAGTATTTTGAGAGTTATGATGGAAATAGTTAGACTCGCGCTTTGGTTTAGCAATTTACTGACCTACCTCCGATTGATTGACCATAACTCTCTCAATTTAAGTCGTAATTCATTTAAATTAGTTTCATTTCGAAGGAATCGAAGTGTAGTTTAAAACGAAAGAAACGGAGATGAAAAACTCCAAGTATTTTGAGAGTTATGATGGAAATAGTTAGACTCGCGCTTTGGTTTAGCAATTTACTGACCTCCCTCCGATTGATTGACCATAACTCAATCAATTTAACTCGTAATTCATTGAAATTAGTTTCATTTCGAAGGAATCGAAGTGTAGTTTAAAACGAAAGAAACGGAGATGAAAAACTCCAAGTATTTTGAGAGTTATGATGGAAATAGTTAGACTCGCGCTTTGGTTTAGCAATTTACTGACCTCCCTCCGATTGATTGACCATAACTCAATCAATTTAACTCGTAATTCATTGAAATTAGTTTCATTTCGAAGGAATCGAAGTGTAGTTTAAAACGAAAGAAACGGAGATGAAAAACTCCAAGTATTTTGAGAGTTATGATGGAAATAGTTAGACTCGCGCTTTGGTTTAGCAATTTACTGACCTACATCCGATTAATTGACCATAACTCTCTCAATTTAACTCTTAAGTCATTGAAATTAGTTTCATTTCGAAGGAATCGAAGTGTAGTTTAAAACGAAAGAAACGGAGATGAAAAACTCCAAGTATTTTGAGAGTTATGATGGAAATAGTTAGACTCGCGCTTGGGTTTAGCAATTTACTGACCTACCTCCGATTAATTGACCATAACTCTCTCAATTTAACTCGTAATTCATTTAAATTAGTTTCATTTCGAAGGAATCGAAGTGTAGTTTAAAACGAAAGAAACGGAGATGAAAAACTCCAAGTATTTTTAGAGTTATGATGGAAATAGTTAGACTCGCGCTTTGGTTTAGCAATTTACTGACCTACCTCCGATTGATTGACCATAACTCTCTCAATTTAACTCTTAACTCATTGAAATTAGTTTCATTTCGAAGGAATCGAAGTGTAGTTTAAAACGAAAGAAACGGAGATGAAAAACTCCAAGTATTTTGAGAGTTATGATGGAAATAGTTAGACTCGCGCTTTGGTTTAGCAATTTACTGACCTCCCTCCGATTGATTAACCATAAATCACTCAATTTAACTCGTAATTCATTGAAATTAGTTTCATTTCGAAGGAATCGAAGTGTAGTTTAAAACGAAAGAAACGGAGATGAAAAACTCCAAGTATTTTGAGAGTTAATGGAAATAGTTAGACTCGCGCTTTGGTTTAGCAATTTACTGACCTACCTCCGATTGATTGACCATAACTCTCTCAATTTAACTCTTAAGTCATTTAAAAATTAGTTTCATTTCGAAGGAATCGAAGTGTAGTTTAAAACGAAAGAAACGGAGATGAAAAACTCCAAGTATTTTGAGAGTTATGATGGAAATAGTTAGACTCGCGCTTTGGTTTAGCAATTTACTTACCTACCTCCGATTGATTGACCATAACTCTCTCAATTTAACTCGTAATTCATTTAAATTAGTTTCATTTCAAAGGAATCGAAGTGTAGTTTAAAACGAAAGAAACGGAGATGAAAAACTTCAAGTATTTTGAGAGTTATGATGGAAATAGTTAGACTCGCGCTTTGGTTTAGCAATTTACTGACCTCCCTCCGATTGATTGACCATAACTCACTCAATTTAACTCGTAATTCATTGAAATTAGTTTCATTTCGAAGGAATCGAAGTGTGGTTTAAAACGAAAGAAACGGAGATGAAAAACTCCAAGTATTTTGAGAGTTATGATGGAAATAGTTAGACTCGCGCTTTGGTTTAGCAATTTACTGACCTACCTCCGCTTGATTGACCATAACTCTCTAAATTTAACTCTTAACTCTTTGAAATTAGTTTCATTTCGAAGGAATCGAAGTGTAGTTTAAAACGAAAGAAACGAAGATGAAAAACTCCAAGTATTTTGAGAGTTATGATGGAAATAGTTAGACTCGCGCTTTGGTTTAGCAATTTACTGACCTACCTCCGATTGATTGACCATAACTCTCTCAATTTAACTCGTAATTCATTTAAATTAGTTTCATTTCGAAGGAATCGAAGTGTAGTTTAAAACGAAAGAAACGGAGATGAAAAACTCCAAGTATTTTGAGAGTTATGATGGAAATAGTTAGACTCGCGCTTTAGTTTTGTAATTTACTGACCTCCCTCCGATTGATTGACCATAACTCACTCAATTTAACTCGTAATTCATTGAAATTAGTTTCATTTCGAAGGAATCGAAGTGTAGTTTAAAACGAAAGAAACGGAGATGAAAAACTCCAAGTATTTTGAGAGTTATGATGGAAATAGTTAGACTCGCGCTTTGGTTCAGCAATTTACTGACCTACCTCCGATTGATTGACCATAACTCTCTCAATTTAACTCTTAATTCATTGAAATTAGTTTCATTTCGAAGGAATCGAAGTGTAGTTTAAAACGAAAGAAACGGAGATGAAAAACTCCAAGTATTTTGAGAGTTATGATGGAAATAGTTAGACTCGCGCTTTGGTTTAGCAATTTACTGACCTACATCCGATTAATTGACCATAACTCTCTCAATTTAACTCTTAAGTCATTGAAATTAGTTTCATTTCGAAGGAATCGAAGTGTAGTTTAAAACAAAAGAAACGGAGATGAAAAACTTCAAGTATTTTGAGAGTTATGATGGAAATAGTTAGACTCGCGCTTTGGTTTAGCAATTTACTGACCTACCTCCGATTGATTGACCATAACTCTCTCAATTTAAGTCGTAATTCATTTAAATTAGTTTCATTTCGAAGGAATCGAAGTGTAGTTTAAAACGAAAGAAACGGAGATGAAAAACTTCAAGTATTTTGAGAGTTATGATGGAAATAGTTAGACTCGCGCTTTGGTTTAGCAATTTACTGACCTACCTCCGATTGATTGACCATAACTCTCTCAATTTAAGTCGTAATTCATTTAAATTAGTTTCATTTCGAAGGAATCGAAGTGTAGTTTAAAACGAAAGAAACGGAGATGAAAAACTCCAAGTATTTTGAGAGTTATGATGGAAATAGTTAGACTCGCGCTTTGGTTTAGCAATTTACTGACCTCCCTCCGATTGATTGACCATAACTCAATCAATTTAACTCGTAATTCATTGAAATTAGTTTCATTTCGAAGGAATCGAAGTGTAGTTTAAAACGAAAGAAACGGAGATGAAAAACTCCAAGTATTTTGAGAGTTATGATGGAAATAGTTAGACTCGCGCTTTGGTTTAGCAATTTACTGACCTCCCTCCGATTGATTGACCATAACTCAATCAATTTAACTCGTAATTCATTGAAATTAGTTTCATTTCGAAGGAATCGAAGTGTAGTTTAAAACGAAAGAAACGGAGATGAAAAACTCCAAGTATTTTGAGAGTTATGATGGAAATAGTTAGACTCGCGCTTTGGTTTAGCAATTTACTGACCTACATCCGATTAATTGACCATAACTCTCTCAATTTAACTCTTAAGTCATTGAAATTAGTTTCATTTCGAAGGAATCGAAGTGTAGTTTAAAACGAAAGAAACGGAGATGAAAAACTCCAAGTATTTTGAGAGTTATGATGGAAATAGTTAGACTCGCGCTTGGGTTTAGCAATTTACTGACCTACCTCCGATTAATTGACCATAACTCTCTCAATTTAACTCGTAATTCATTTAAATTAGTTTCATTTCGAAGGAATCGAAGTGTAGTTTAAAACGAAAGAAACGGAGATGAAAAACTCCAAGTATTTTTAGAGTTATGATGGAAATAGTTAGACTCGCGCTTTGGTTTAGCAATTTACTGACCTACCTCCGATTGATTGACCATAACTCTCTCAATTTAACTCTTAACTCATTGAAATTAGTTTCATTTCGAAGGAATCGAAGTGTAGTTTAAAACGAAAGAAACGGAGATGAAAAACTCCAAGTATTTTGAGAGTTATGATGGAAATAGTTAGACTCGCGCTTTGGTTTAGCAATTTACTGACCTCCCTCCGATTGATTAACCATAAATCACTCAATTTAACTCGTAATTCATTGAAATTAGTTTCATTTCGAAGGAATCGAAGTGTAGTTTAAAACGAAAGAAACGGAGATGAAAAACTCCAAGTATTTTGAGAGTTAATGGAAATAGTTAGACTCGCGCTTTGGTTTAGCAATTTACTGACCTACCTCCGATTGATTGACCATAACTCTCTCAATTTAACTCTTAAGTCATTTAAAAATTAGTTTCATTTCGAAGGAATCGAAGTGTAGTTTAAAACGAAAGAAACGGAGATGAAAAACTCCAAGTATTTTGAGAGTTATGATGGAAATAGTTAGACTCGCGCTTTGGTTTAGCAATTTACTTACCTACCTCCGATTGATTGACCATAACTCTCTCAATTTAACTCGTAATTCATTTAAATTAGTTTCATTTCAAAGGAATCGAAGTGTAGTTTAAAACGAAAGAAACGGAGATGAAAAACTTCAAGTATTTTGAGAGTTATGATGGAAATAGTTAGACTCGCGCTTTGGTTTAGCAATTTACTGACCTCCCTCCGATTGATTGACCATAACTCACTCAATTTAACTCGTAATTCATTGAAATTAGTTTCATTTCGAAGGAATCGAAGTGTGGTTTAAAACGAAAGAAACGGAGATGAAAAACTCCAAGTATTTTGAGAGTTATGATGGAAATAGTTAGACTCGCGCTTTGGTTTAGCAATTTACTGACCTACCTCCGCTTGATTGACCATAACTCTCTCAAATTAACTCTTAACTCTTTGAAATTAGTTTCATTTCGAAGGAATCGAAGTGTAGTTTAAAACGAAAGAAACGAAGATGAAAAACTCCAAGTATTTTGAGAGTTATGATGGAAATAGTTAGACTCGCGCTTTGGTTTAGCAATTTACTGACCTACCTCCGATTGATTGACCATAACTCTCTCAATTTAACTCGTAATTCATTTAAATTAGTTTCATTTCGAAGGAATCGAAGTGTAGTTTAAAACGAAAGAAACGGAGATGAAAAACTCCAAGTATTTTGAGAGTTATGATGGAAATAGTTAGACTCGCGCTTTAGTTTAGTAATTTACTGACCTCCCTCCGATTGATTGACCATAACTCACTCAATTTAACTCGTAATTCATTGAAATTAGTTTCATTTCGAAGGAATCGAAGTGTAGTTTAAAACGAAAGAAACGGAGATGAAAAACTCCAAGTATTTTGAGAGTTATGATGGAAATAGTTAGACTCGCGCTTTGGTTCAGCAATTTACTGACCTACCTCCGATTGATTGACCATAACTCTCTCAATTTAACTCTTAATTCATTGAAATTAGTTTCATTTCGAAGGAATCGAAGTGTAGTTTAAAACGAAAGAAACGGAGATGAAAAACTCCAAGTATTTTGAGAGTTATGATGGAAATAGTTAGACTCGCGCTTTGGTTTAGCAATTTACTGACCTCCCTCCGATTGACTGACCATAACTCACTCAATTTAACTCGTAATTCATTGAAATTAGTTTCATTTCGAAGGAATCGAAGTGTAGTTTAAAACGAAAGAAACGAAGATGAAAAACTCCAAGTATTTTGAGAGTTATGATGGAAATAGTTAGACTCGCGCTTTGGTTTAGCAATTTACTGACCTCCCTCCGATTGATTGACCATAAATCACTCAATTTAACTCGTAATTCATTGAAATTAGTTTCATTTCGAAGGAATCGAAGTGTAGTTTAAAACGAAAGAAACGGAGATGAAAAACTCCAAGTATTTTGAGAGTTAATGGAAATAGTTAAACTCGCGCTTTGGTTTAGCAATTTACTGACCTACCTCCGATTGATTGACCATAACTCTCTCAATTTAACTCTTAAGTCATTGAAATTAGTTTCATTTCGAAGGAATCGAAGTGTAGTTTAAAACGAAAGAAACGGAGATGAAAAACTCCAAGTATTTTGAGAGTTATGATGGAAATAGTTAGACTCGCGCTTTGGTTTAGCAATTTACTGACTTACCTCCGATTGATTGATCATAACTCTCTCAATTTAACTCTTAATTCATTGAAATTAGTTTCATTTCGAAGGAATCGAAGTGTAGTTTAAAACGAAAGAAACGGAGATGAAAAACTACAAGTATTTTGAGAGTTATTATGGAAATAGTTAGACTCGCGCTTTGGTTTAGCAATTTACTGATCTACCTCCGATTGATTGACCATAAATCACTCAATTTAACTCGTTATTCATTGAAATTAGTTTCATTTCGATGGAATCGAAGTGTAGTTTAAAACGAAAGAAACGGAGATGAAAAACTCCAAGTATTTTGAGAGTTATGATGGAAATAGTTAGACTCGCGCTTTGGTTTAGCAATTTACTGACCTACATCCGATTAATTGACCATAACTCTCTCAATTTAACTCTTAAGTCATTGAAATTAGTTTCATTTCGAAGGAATCGAAGTGTAGTTTAAAACGAAAGAAACGGAGATGAAAAACTTCAAGTATTTTGAGAGTTATGATGGAAATAGTTAGACTCGCGCTTTGGTTTAGCAATTTACTGACCTACCTCCGATTGATTGACCATAACTCTCTCAATTTAAGTCGTAATTCATTTAAATTAGTTTCATTTCGAAGGAATCGAAGTGTAGTTTAAAACGAAAGAAACGGAGATGAAAAACTCCAAGTATTTTGAGAGTTATGATGGAAATAGTTAGACTCGCGCTTTAGTTTAGTAATTTACTGACCTCCCTCCGATTGATTGACCATAACTCACTCAATTTAACTCGTAATTCATTGAAATTAGTTTCATTTCGAAGGAATCGAAGTGTAGTTTAAAACGAAAGAAACGGAGATGAAAAACTCCAAGTATTTTGAGAGTTATGATGGAAATAGTTAGACTCGCGCTTTGGTTCAGCAATTTACTGACCTACCTCCGATTGATTGACCATAACTCTCTCAATTTAACTCTTAATTCATTGAAATTAGTTTCATTTCGAAGGAATCGAAGTGTAGTTTAAAACGAAAGAAACGGAGATGAAAAACTCCAAGTATTTTGAGAGTTATGATGGAAATAGTTAGACTCGCGCTTTGGTTTAGCAATTTACTGACCTCCCTCCGATTGACTGACCATAACTCACTCAATTTAACTCGTAATTCATTGAAATTAGTTTCATTTCGAAGGAATCGAAGTGTAGTTTAAAACGAAAGAAACGAAGATGAAAAACTCCAAGTATTTTGAGAGTTATGATGGAAATAGTTAGACTCGCGCTTTGGTTTAGCAATTTACTGACCTCCCTCCGATTGATTGACCATAAATCACTCAATTTAACTCGTAATTCATTGAAATTAGTTTCATTTCGAAGGAATCGAAGTGTAGTTTAAAACGAAAGAAACGGAGATGAAAAACTCCAAGTATTTTGAGAGTTAATGGAAATAGTTAAACTCGCGCTTTGGTTTAGCAATTTACTGACCTACCTCCGATTGATTGACCATAACTCTCTCAATTTAACTCTTAAGTCATTGAAATTAGTTTCATTTCGAAGGAATCGAAGTGTAGTTTAAAACGAAAGAAACGGAGATGAAAAACTCCAAGTATTTTGAGAGTTATGATGGAAATAGTTAGACTCGCGCTTTGGTTTAGCAATTTACTGACTTACCTCCGATTGATTGATCATAACTCTCTCAATTTAACTCTTAATTCATTGAAATTAGTTTCATTTCGAAGGAATCGAAGTGTAGTTTAAAACGAAAGAAACGGAGATGAAAAACTACAAGTATTTTGAGAGTTATTATGGAAATAGTTAGACTCGCGCTTTGGTTTAGCAATTTACTGATCTACCTCCGATTGATTGACCATAAATCACTCAATTTAACTCGTTATTCATTGAAATTAGTTTCATTTCGATGGAATCGAAGTGTAGTTTAAAACGAAAGAAACGGAGATGAAAAACTCCAAGTATTTTGAGAGTTATGATGGAAATAGTTAGACTCGCGCTTTGGTTTAGCAATTTACTGACCTACATCCGATTAATTGACCATAACTCTCTCAATTTAACTCTTAAGTCATTGAAATTAGTTTCATTTCGAAGGAATCGAAGTGTAGTTTAAAACGAAAGAAACGGAGATGAAAAACTTCAAGTATTTTGAGAGTTATGATGGAAATAGTTAGACTCGCGCTTTGGTTTAGCAATTTACTGACCTACCTCCGATTGATTGACCATAACTCTCTCAATTTAAGTCGTAATTCATTTAAATTAGTTTCATTTCGAAGGAATCGAAGTGTAGTTTAAAACGAAAGAAACGGAGATGAAAAACTTCAAGTATTTTGAGAGTTATGATGGAAATAGTTAGACTCGCGCTTTGGTTTAGCAATTTACTGACCTACCTCCGATTGATTGACCATAACTCTCTCAATTTAAGTCGTAATTCATTTAAATTAGTTTCATTTCGAAGGAATCGAAGTGTAGTTTAAAACGAAAGAAACGGAGATGAAAAACTCCAAGTATTTTGAGAGTTATGATGGAAATAGTTAGACTCGCGCTTTGGTTTAGCAATTTACTGACCTCCCTCCGATTGATTGACCATAACTCAATCAATTTAACTCGTAATTCATTGAAATTAGTTTCATTTCGAAGGAATCGAAGTGTAGTTTAAAACGAAAGAAACGGAGATGAAAAACTCCAAGTATTTTGAGAGTTATGATGGAAATAGTTAGACTCGCGCTTTGGTTTAGCAATTTACTGACCTCCCTCCGATTGATTGACCATAACTCAATCAATTTAACTCGTAATTCATTGAAATTAGTTTCATTTCGAAGGAATCGAAGTGTAGTTTAAAACGAAAGAAACGGAGATGAAAAACTCCAAGTATTTTGAGAGTTATGATGGAAATAGTTAGACTCGCGCTTTGGTTTAGCAATTTACTGACCTACATCCGATTAATTGACCATAACTCTCTCAATTTAACTCTTAAGTCATTGAAATTAGTTTCATTTCGAAGGAATCGAAGTGTAGTTTAAAACGAAAGAAACGGAGATGAAAAACTCCAAGTATTTTGAGAGTTATGATGGAAATAGTTAGACTCGCGCTTGGGTTTAGCAATTTACTGACCTACCTCCGATTAATTGACCATAACTCTCTCAATTTAACTCGTAATTCATTTAAATTAGTTTCATTTCGAAGGAATCGAAGTGTAGTTTAAAACGAAAGAAACGGAGATGAAAAACTCCAAGTATTTTTAGAGTTATGATGGAAATAGTTAGACTCGCGCTTTGGTTTAGCAATTTACTGACCTACCTCCGATTGATTGACCATAACTCTCTCAATTTAACTCTTAACTCATTGAAATTAGTTTCATTTCGAAGGAATCGAAGTGTAGTTTAAAACGAAAGAAACGGAGATGAAAAACTCCAAGTATTTTGAGAGTTATGATGGAAATAGTTAGACTCGCGCTTTGGTTTAGCAATTTACTGACCTCCCTCCGATTGATTAACCATAAATCACTCAATTTAACTCGTAATTCATTGAAATTAGTTTCATTTCGAAGGAATCGAAGTGTAGTTTAAAACGAAAGAAACGGAGATGAAAAACTCCAAGTATTTTGAGAGTTAATGGAAATAGTTAGACTCGCGCTTTGGTTTAGCAATTTACTGACCTACCTCCGATTGATTGACCATAACTCTCTCAATTTAACTCTTAAGTCATTTAAAAATTAGTTTCATTTCGAAGGAATCGAAGTGTAGTTTAAAACGAAAGAAACGGAGATGAAAAACTCCAAGTATTTTGAGAGTTATGATGGAAATAGTTAGACTCGCGCTTTGGTTTAGCAATTTACTTACCTACCTCCGATTGATTGACCATAACTCTCTCAATTTAACTCGTAATTCATTTAAATTAGTTTCATTTCAAAGGAATCGAAGTGTAGTTTAAAACGAAAGAAACGGAGATGAAAAACTTCAAGTATTTTGAGAGTTATGATGGAAATAGTTAGACTCGCGCTTTGGTTTAGCAATTTACTGACCTCCCTCCGATTGATTGACCATAACTCACTCAATTTAACTCGTAATTCATTGAAATTAGTTTCATTTCGAAGGAATCGAAGTGTGGTTTAAAACGAAAGAAACGGAGATGAAAAACTCCAAGTATTTTGAGAGTTATGATGGAAATAGTTAGACTCGCGCTTTGGTTTAGCAATTTACTGACCTACCTCCGCTTGATTGACCATAACTCTCTCAATTTAACTCTTAACTCTTTGAAATTAGTTTCATTTCGAAGGAATCGAAGTGTAGTTTAAAACGAAAGAAACGAAGATGAAAAACTCCAAGTATTTTGAGAGTTATGATGGAAATAGTTAGACTCGCGCTTTGGTTTAGCAATTTACTGACCTACCTCCGATTGATTGACCATAACTCTCTCAATTTAACTCGTAATTCATTTAAATTAGTTTCATTTCGAAGGAATCGAAGTGTAGTTTAAAACGAAAGAAACGGAGATGAAAAACTCCAAGTATTTTGAGAGTTATGATGGAAATAGTTAGACTCGCGCTTTAGTTTAGTAATTTACTGACCTCCCTCCGATTGATTGACCATAACTCACTCAATTTAACTCGTAATTCATTGAAATTAGTTTCATTTCGAAGGAATCGAAGTGTAGTTTAAAACGAAAGAAACGGAGATGAAAAACTCCAAGTATTTTGAGAGTTATGATGGAAATAGTTAGACTCGCGCTTTGGTTCAGCAATTTACTGACCTACCTCCGATTGATTGACCATAACTCTCTCAATTTAACTCTTAATTCATTGAAATTAGTTTCATTTCGAAGGAATCGAAGTGTAGTTTAAAACGAAAGAAACGGAGATGAAAAACTCCAAGTATTTTGAGAGTTATGATGGAAATAGTTAGACTCGCGCTTTGGTTTAGCAATTTACTGACCTACATCCGATTAATTGACCATAACTCTCTCAATTTAACTCTTAAGTCATTGAAATTAGTTTCATTTCGAAGGAATCGAAGTGTAGTTTAAAACGAAAGAAACGGAGATGAAAAACTCCAAGTATTTTGAGAGTTATGATGGAAATAGTTAGACTCGCGCTTTGGTTTAGCAATTTACTGACCTCCCTCCGATTGATTAACCATAAATCACTCAATTTAACTCGTAATTCATTGAAATTAGTTTCATTTCGAAGGAATCGAAGTGTAGTTTAAAACGAAAGAAACGGAGATGAAAAACTCCAAGTATTTTGAGAGTTAATGGAAATAGTTAGACTCGCGCTTTGGTTTAGCAATTTACAGACCTACCTCCGATTGATTGACCATAACTCTCTCAATTTAACTCTTAAGTCATTTAAAAATTAGTTTCATTTCGAAGGAATCGAAGTGTAGTTTAAAACGAAAGAAACGGAGATGAAAAACTCCAAGTATTTTGAGAGTTATGATGGAAATAGTTAGACTCGCGCTTTGGTTTAGCAATTTACTTACCTACCTCCGATTGATTGACCATAACTCTCTCAATTTAACTCGTAATTCATTTAAATTAGTTTCATTTCGAAGGAATCGAAGTGTAGTTTAAAACGAAAGAAACGGAGATGAAAAACTCCAAGTATTTTGAGAGTTATGATGGAAATAGTTAGACTCGCGCTTTGGTTTAGCAATTTACTGACCTCCCTTCGATTGATTGACCATAACTCACTCAATTTAACTCGTAATTCATTGAAATTAGTTTCATTTCGAAGGAATCGAAGTGTGGTTTAAAACGAAAGAAACGGAGATGAAAAACTCCAAGTATTTTGAGAGTTATGATGGAAATAGTTAGACTCGCGCTTTGGTTTAGCAATGTACTGACCTACCTCCGCTTGATTGACCATAACTCTCTCAATTTAACTCTTAACTCTTTGAAATTAGTTTCATTTCGAAGGAATCGAAGTGTAGTTTAAAACGAAAGAAACGGAGATGAAAAACTCCAAGTATTTTTAGAGTTATGATGGAAATAGTTAGACTCGCGCTTTGGTTTAGCAATTTACTGACCTACCTCCGATTGATTGACCATAACTCTCTCAATTTAAGTCGTAATTCATTTAAATTAGTTTCATTTCGAAGGAATCGAAGTGTAGTTTAAAACGAAAGAAACGGAGATGAAAAACTCCAAGTATTTTGAGAGTTATGATGGAAATAGTTAGACTCGCGCTTTGGTTTAGCAATTTACTGACCTCCCTCCGATTGATTGACCATAACTCAATCAATTTAACTCGTAATTCATTGAAATTAGTTTCATTTCGAAGGAATCGAAGTGTAGTTTAAAACGAAAGAAACGGAGATGAAAAACTCCAAGTATTTTGAGAGTTATGATGGAAATAGTTAGACTCGCGCTTTGGTTTAGCAATTTACTGACCTACATCCGATTAATTGACCATAACTCTCTCAATTTAACTCTTAAGTCATTGAAATTAGTTTCATTTCGAAGGAATCGAAGTGTAGTTTAAAACGAAAGAAACGGAGATGAAAAACTCCAAGTATTTTGAGAGTTATGATGGAAATAGTTAGACTCGCGCTTGGGTTTAGCAATTTACTGACCTACCTCCGATTAATTGACCATAACTCTCTCAATTTAACTCGTAATTCATTTAAATTAGTTTCATTTCGAAGGAATCGAAGTGTAGTTTAAAACGAAAGAAACGGAGATGAAAAACTCCAAGTATTTTTAGAGTTATGATGGAAATAGTTAGACTCGCGCTTTGGTTTAGCAATTTACTGACCTCCCTCCGATTGATTGACCATAAATCACTCAATTTAACTCGTAATTCATTGAAATTAGTTTCATTTCGAAGGAATCGAAGTGTAGTTTAAAACGAAAGAAACGGAGATGAAAAACTCCAAGTATTTTGAGAGTTATGATGGAAATAGTTAGACTCGCGCTTTAGTTTAGCAATTTACTGACCTCCCTCCGATTGATTGACCATAACTCACTCAATTTAACTCGTAATTCATTGAAATTAGTTTCATTTCGAAGGAATCGAAGTGTAGTTTAAAACGAAAGAAACGGAGATGAAAAACTCCAAGTATTTTGAGAGTTATGATGGAAATAGTTAGACTCGCGCTTTGGTTCAGCAATTTACTGACCTACCTCCGATTGATTGACCATAACTCTCTCAATTTAACTCTTAATTCATTGAAATTAGTTTCATTTCGAAGGAATCGAAGTGTAGTTTAAAACGAAAGAAACGGAGATGAAAAACTCCAAGTATTTTGAGAGTTATGATGGAAATAGTTAGACTCGCGCTTTGGTTTAGCAATTTACTGACCTACATCCGATTAATTGACCATAACTCTCTCAATTTAACTCTTAAGTCATTGAAATTAGTTTCATTTCGAAGGAATCGAAGTGTAGTTTAAAACGAAAGAAACGGAGATGAAAAACTCCAAGTATTTTGAGAGTTATGATGGAAATAGTTAGACTCGCGCTTTGGTTTAGCAATTTACTGACTTACCTCCGATTGATTGACCATAACTCTCTCAATTTAAGTCGTAATTCATTTAAATTAGTTTCATTTCGAAGGAATCGAAGTGTAGTTTAAAACGAAAGAAACGGAGATGAAAAACTCCAAGTATTTTGAGAGTTAATGGAAATAGTTAGACTCGCGCTTTGGTTTAGCAATTTACTGACCTACCTCCGATTGATTGACCATAACTCTCTCAATTTAACTCTTAAGTCATTGAAATTAGTTTCATTTCGAAGGAATCGAAGTGTAGTTTAAAACGAAAGAAACGGAGATGAAAAACTCCATGTATTTTGAGAGTTATGATGGAAATAGTTAGACTCGCGCTTTGGTATAGCAATTTACTTACCTACCTCCGATTGATTGACCATAACTCTCTCAATTTAACTCGTAATTCATTTAAATTAGTTTCATTTCGAAGGAATCGAAGTGTAGTTTAAAACGAAAGAAACGGAGATGAAAAACTCCAAGTATTTTGAGAGTTATGATGGAAATAGTTAGACTCGCGCTTTGGTTTAGCAATTTACTGACCTCCCTCCGATTGACTGACCATAACTCACTCAATTTAACTCGTAATTCATTGAAATTAGTTTCATTTCGAAGGAATCGAAGTGTAGTTTAAAACGAAAGAAACGAAGATGAAAAACTCCAAGTATTTTGAGAGTTATGATGGAAATAGTTAGACTCGCGCTTTGGTTTAGCAATTTACTGACCTCCCTCCGATTGATTGACCATAAATCACTCAATTTAACTCGTAATTCATTGAAATTAGTTTCATTTCGAAGGAATCGAAGTGTAGTTTAAAACGAAAGAAACGGAGATGAAAAACTCCAAGTATTTTGAGAGTTAATGGAAATAGTTAAACTCGCGCTTTGGTTTAGCAATTTACTGACCTACCTCCGATTGATTGACCATAACTCTCTCAATTTAACTCTTAAGTCATTGAAATTAGTTTCATTTCGAAGGAATCGAAGTGTAGTTTAAAACGAAAGAAACGGAGATGAAAAACTCCAAGTATTTTGAGAGTTATGATGGAAATAGTTAGACTCGCGCTTTGGTTTAGCAATTTACTGACTTACCTCCGATTGATTGATCATAACTCTCTCAATTTAACTCTTAATTCATTGAAATTAGTTTCATTTCGAAGGAATCGAAGTGTAGTTTAAAACGAAAGAAACGGAGATGAAAAACTACAAGTATTTTGAGAGTTATTATGGAAATAGTTAGACTCGCGCTTTGGTTTAGCAATTTACTGATCTACCTCCGATTGATTGACCATAAATCACTCAATTTAACTCGTTATTCATTGAAATTAGTTTCATTTCGATGGAATCGAAGTGTAGTTTAAAACGAAAGAAACGGAGATGAAAAACTCCAAGTATTTTGAGAGTTATGATGGAAATAGTTAGACTCGCGCTTTGGTTTAGCAATTTACTGACCTACATCCGATTAATTGACCATAACTCTCTCAATTTAACTCTTAAGTCATTGAAATTAGTTTCATTTCGAAGGAATCGAAGTGTAGTTTAAAACGAAAGAAACGGAGATGAAAAACTTCAAGTATTTTGAGAGTTATGATGGAAATAGTTAGACTCGCGCTTTGGTTTAGCAATTTACTGACCTACCTCCGATTGATTGACCATAACTCTCTCAATTTAAGTCGTAATTCATTTAAATTAGTTTCATTTCGAAGGAATCGAAGTGTAGTTTAAAACGAAAGAAACGGAGATGAAAAACTTCAAGTATTTTGAGAGTTATGATGGAAATAGTTAGACTCGCGCTTTGGTTTAGCAATTTACTGACCTACCTCCGATTGATTGACCATAACTCTCTCAATTTAAGTCGTAATTCATTTAAATTAGTTTCATTTCGAAGGAATCGAAGTGTAGTTTAAAACGAAAGAAACGGAGATGAAAAACTCCAAGTATTTTGAGAGTTATGATGGAAATAGTTAGACTCGCGCTTTGGTTTAGCAATTTACTGACCTCCCTCCGATTGATTGACCATAACTCAATCAATTTAACTCGTAATTCATTGAAATTAGTTTCATTTCGAAGGAATCGAAGTGTAGTTTAAAACGAAAGAAACGGAGATGAAAAACTCCAAGTATTTTGAGAGTTATGATGGAAATAGTTAGACTCGCGCTTTGGTTTAGCAATTTACTGACCTCCCTCCGATTGATTGACCATAACTCAATCAATTTAACTCGTAATTCATTGAAATTAGTTTCATTTCGAAGGAATCGAAGTGTAGTTTAAAACGAAAGAAACGGAGATGAAAAACTCCAAGTATTTTGAGAGTTATGATGGAAATAGTTAGACTCGCGCTTTGGTTTAGCAATTTACTGACCTACATCCGATTAATTGACCATAACTCTCTCAATTTAACTCTTAAGTCATTGAAATTAGTTTCATTTCGAAGGAATCGAAGTGTAGTTTAAAACGAAAGAAACGGAGATGAAAAACTCCAAGTATTTTGAGAGTTATGATGGAAATAGTTAGACTCGCGCTTGGGTTTAGCAATTTACTGACCTACCTCCGATTAATTGACCATAACTCTCTCAATTTAACTCGTAATTCATTTAAATTAGTTTCATTTCGAAGGAATCGAAGTGTAGTTTAAAACGAAAGAAACGGAGATGAAAAACTCCAAGTATTTTTAGAGTTATGATGGAAATAGTTAGACTCGCGCTTTGGTTTAGCAATTTACTGACCTACCTCCGATTGATTGACCATAACTCTCTCAATTTAACTCTTAACTCATTGAAATTAGTTTCATTTCGAAGGAATCGAAGTGTAGTTTAAAACGAAAGAAACGGAGATGAAAAACTCCAAGTATTTTGAGAGTTATGATGGAAATAGTTAGACTCGCGCTTTGGTTTAGCAATTTACTGACCTCCCTCCGATTGATTAACCATAAATCACTCAATTTAACTCGTAATTCATTGAAATTAGTTTCATTTCGAAGGAATCGAAGTGTAGTTTAAAACGAAAGAAACGGAGATGAAAAACTCCAAGTATTTTGAGAGTTAATGGAAATAGTTAGACTCGCGCTTTGGTTTAGCAATTTACTGACCTACCTCCGATTGATTGACCATAACTCTCTCAATTTAACTCTTAAGTCATTTAAAAATTAGTTTCATTTCGAAGGAATCGAAGTGTAGTTTAAAACGAAAGAAACGGAGATGAAAAACTCCAAGTATTTTGAGAGTTATGATGGAAATAGTTAGACTCGCGCTTTGGTTTAGCAATTTACTTACCTACCTCCGATTGATTGACCATAACTCTCTCAATTTAACTCGTAATTCATTTAAATTAGTTTCATTTCAAAGGAATCGAAGTGTAGTTTAAAACGAAAGAAACGGAGATGAAAAACTTCAAGTATTTTGAGAGTTATGATGGAAATAGTTAGACTCGCGCTTTGGTTTAGCAATTTACTGACCTCCCTCCGATTGATTGACCATAACTCACTCAATTTAACTCGTAATTCATTGAAATTAGTTTCATTTCGAAGGAATCGAAGTGTGGTTTAAAACGAAAGAAACGGAGATGAAAAACTCCAAGTATTTTGAGAGTTATGATGGAAATAGTTAGACTCGCGCTTTGGTTTAGCAATTTACTGACCTACCTCCGCTTGATTGACCATAACTCTCTCAATTTAACTCTTAACTCTTTGAAATTAGTTTCATTTCGAAGGAATCGAAGTGTAGTTTAAAACGAAAGAAACGAAGATGAAAAACTCCAAGTATTTTGAGAGTTATGATGGAAATAGTTAGACTCGCGCTTTGGTTTAGCAATTTACTGACCTACCTCCGATTGATTGACCATAACTCTCTCAATTTAACTCGTAATTCATTTAAATTAGTTTCATTTCGAAGGAATCGAAGTGTAGTTTAAAACGAAAGAAACGGAGATGAAAAACTCCAAGTATTTTGAGAGTTATGATGGAAATAGTTAGACTCGCGCTTTAGTTTAGTAATTTACTGACCTCCCTCCGATTGATTGACCATAACTCACTCAATTTAACTCGTAATTCATTGAAATTAGTTTCATTTCGAAGGAATCGAAGTGTAGTTTAAAACGAAAGAAACGGAGATGAAAAACTCCAAGTATTTTGAGAGTTATGATGGAAATAGTTAGACTCGCGCTTTGGTTCAGCAATTTACTGACCTACCTCCGATTGATTGACCATAACTCTCTCAATTTAACTCTTAATTCATTGAAATTAGTTTCATTTCGAAGGAATCGAAGTGTAGTTTAAAACGAAAGAAACGGAGATGAAAAACTCCAAGTATTTTGAGAGTTATGATGGAAATAGTTAGACTCGCGCTTTGGTTTAGCAATTTACTGACCTACATCCGATTAATTGACCATAACTCTCTCAATTTAACTCTTAAGTCATTGAAATTAGTTTCATTTCGAAGGAATCGAAGTGTAGTTTAAAACGAAAGAAACGGAGATGAAAAACTACAAGTATTTTGAGAGTTATTATGGAAATAGTTAGACTCGCGCTTTGGTTTAGCAATTTACTGACCTCCCTCCGATTGACTGACCATAACTCACTCAATTTAACTCGTAATTCATTGAAATTAGTTTCATTTCGAAGGAATCGAAGTGTAGTTTAAAACGAAAGAAACGGAGATGAAAAACTCCAAGTATTTTGAGAGTTATGATGGAAATAGTTAGACTCGCGCTTTGGTTTAGCAATTTACTGACCTACATCCGATTAATTGACCATAACTCTCTCAATTTAACTCTTAAGTCATTGAAATTAGTTTCATTTCGAAGGAATCGAAGTGTAGTTTAAAACGAAAGAAACGGAGATGAAAAACTCCAAGTATTTTGAGAGTTATGATGGAAATAGTTAGACTCGCGCTTTGGTTTAGCAATTTACTGACTTACCTCCGATTGATTGACCATAACTCTCTCAATTTAAGTCGTAATTCATTTAAATTAGTTTCATTTCGAAGGAATCGAAGTGTAGTTTAAAACGAAAGAAACGGAGATGAAAAACTCCAAGTATTTTGAGAGTTAATGGAAATAGTTAGACTCGCGCTTTGGTTTAGCAATTTACTGACCTACCTCCGATTGATTGACCATAACTCTCTCAATTTAACTCTTAAGTCATTGAAATTAGTTTCATTTCGAAGGAATCGAAGTGTAGTTTAAAACGAAAGAAACGGAGATGAAAAACTCCATGTATTTTGAGAGTTATGATGGAAATAGTTAGACTCGCGCTTTGGTTTAGCAATTTACTTACCTACCTCCGATTGATTGACCATAACTCTCTCAATTTAACTCGTAATTCATTTAAATTAGTTTCATTTCGAAAGAATCGAAGTGTAGTTTAAAACGAAAGAAACGGAGATGAAAAACTCCAAGTATTTTGAGAGTTATGATGGAAATAGTTAGACTCGCGCTTTGGTTTAGCAATTTACTGACCTCCCTCCGATTGACTGACCATAACTCACTCAATTTAACTCGTAATTCATTGAAATTAGTTTCATTTCGAAGGAATCGAAGTGTAGTTTAAAACGAAAGAAACGAAGATGAAAAACTCCAAGTATTTTGAGAGTTATGATGGAAATAGTTAGACTCGCGCTTTGGTTTAGCAATTTACTGACCTCCCTCCGATTGATTGACCATAAATCACTCAATTTAACTCGTAATTCATTGAAATTAGTTTCATTTCGAAGGAATCGAAGTGTAGTTTAAAACGAAAGAAACGGAGATGAAAAACTCTAAGTATTTTGAGAGTTAATGGAAATAGTTAAACTCGCGCTTTGGTTTAGCAATTTACTGACCTACCTCCGATTGATTGACCATAACTCTCTCAATTTAACTCTTAAGTCATTGAAATTCGTTTCATTTCGAAGGAATCGAAGTGTAGTTTAAAACGAAAGAAACGGAGATGAAAAACTCCAAGTATTTTGAGAGTTATGATGGAAATAGTTAGACTCGCGCTTTGGTTTAGCAATTTACTGACTTACCTCCGATTGATTGATCATAACTCTCTCAATTTAACTCTTAATTCATTGAAATTAGTTTCATTTCGAAGGAATCGAAGTGTAGTTTAAAACGAAAGAAACGGAGATGAAAAACTACAAGTATTTTGAGAGTTATTATGGAAATAGTTAGACTCGCGCTTTGGTTTAGCAATTTACTGATCTACCTCCGATTGATTGACCATAAATCACTCAATTTAACTCGTTATTCATTGAAATTAGTTTCATTTCGAAGGAATCGAAGTGTAGTTTAAAACGAAAGAAACGGAGATGAAAAACTCCAAGTATTTTGAGAGTTATGATGGAAATAGTTAGACTCGCGCTTTGGTTTAGCAATTTACTGACCTACATCCGATTAATTGACCATAACTCTCTCAATTTAACTCTTAAGTCATTGAAATTAGTTTCATTTCGAAGGAATCGAAGTGTAGTTTAAAACGAAAGAAACGGAGATGAAAAACTTCAAGTATTTTGAGAGTTATGATGGAAATAGTTAGACTCGCGCTTTGGTTTAGCAATTTACTGACCTACCTCCGATTGATTGACCATAACTCTCTCAATTTAAGTCGTAATTCATTTAAATTAGTTTCATTTCGAAGGAATCGAAGTGTAGTTTAAAACGAAAGAAACGGAGATGAAAAACTTCAAGTATTTTGAGAGTTATGATGGAAATAGTTAGACTCGCGCTTTGGTTTAGCAATTTACTGACCTACCTCCGATTGATTGACCATAACTCTCTCAATTTAAGTCGTAATTCATTTAAATTAGTTTCATTTCGAAGGAATCGAAGTGTAGTTTAAAACGAAAGAAACGGAGATGAAAAACTCCAAGTATTTTGAGAGTTATGATGGAAATAGTTAGACTCGCGCTTTGGTTTAGCAATTTACTGACCTCCCTCCGATTGATTGACCATAACTCAATCAATTTAACTCGTAATTCATTGAAATTAGTTTCATTTCGAAGGAATCGAAGTGTAGTTTAAAACGAAAGAAACGGAGATGAAAAACTCCAAGTATTTTGAGAGTTATGATGGAAATAGTTAGACTCGCGCTTTGGTTTAGCAATTTACTGACCTCCCTCCGATTGATTGACCATAACTCAATCAATTTAACTCGTAATTCATTGAAATTAGTTTCATTTCGAAGGAATCGAAGTGTAGTTTAAAACGAAAGAAACGGAGATGAAAAACTCCAAGTATTTTGAGAGTTATGATGGAAATAGTTAGACTCGCGCTTTGGTTTAGCAATTTACTGACCTACATCCGATTAATTGACCATAACTCTCTCAATTTAACTCTTAAGTCATTGAAATTAGTTTCATTTCGAAGGAATCGAAGTGTAGTTTAAAACGAAAGAAACGGAGATGAAAAACTCCAAGTATTTTTAGAGTTATGATGGAAATAGTTAGACTCGCGCTTTGGTTTAGCAATTTACTGACCTACCTCCGATTGATTGACCATAACTCTCTCAATTTAACTCTTAACTCATTGAAATTAGTTTCATTTCGAAGGAATCGAAGTGTAGTTTAAAACGAAAGAAACGGAGATGAAAAACTCCAAGTATTTTGAGAGTTATGATGGAAATAGTTAGACTCGCGCTTTGGTTTAGCAATTTACTGACCTCCCTCCGATTAATTAACCATAAATCACTCAATTTAACTCGTAATTCATTGAAATTAGTTTCATTTCGAAGGAATCGAAGTGTAGTTTAAAACGAAAGAAACGGAGATGAAAAACTCCAAGTATTTTGAGAGTTAATGGAAATAGTTAGACTCGCGCTTTGGTTTAGCAATTTACTGACCTACCTCCGCTTGATTGACCATAACTCTCTCAATTTAACTCTTAACTCTTTGAAATTAGTTTCATTTCGAAGGAATCGAAGTGTAGTTTAAAACGAAAGAAACGAAGATGAAAAACTCCAAGTATTTTGAGAGTTATGATGGAAATAGTTAGACTCGCGCTTTGGTTTAGCAATTTACTGACCTACCTCCGATTGATTGACCATAACTCTCTCAATTTAACTCGTAATTCATTTAAATTAGTTTCATTTCGAAGGAATCGAAGTGTAGTTTAAAACGAAAGAAACGGAGATGAAAAACTCCAAGTATTTTGAGAGTTATGATGGAAATAGTTAGACTCGCGCTTTAGTTTAGCAATTTACTGACCTCCCTCCGATTGATTGACCATAACTCACTCAATTTAACTCGTAATTCATTGAAATTAGTTTCATTTCGAAGGAATCGAAGTGTAGTTTAAAACGAAAGAAACGGAGATGAAAAACTCCAAGTATTTTGAGAGTTATGATGAAAATAGTTAGACTCGCGCTTTGGTTCAGCAATTTACTGACCTACCTCCGATTGATTGACCATAACTCTCTCAATTTAACTCTTAATTCATTGAAATTAGTTTCATTTCGAAGGAATCGAAGTGTAGTTTAAAACGAAAGAAACGGAGATGAAAAACTCCAAGTATTTTGAGAGTTATGATGGAAATAGTTAGACTCGCGCTTTGGTTTAGCAATTTACTGACCTACATCCGATTAATTGACCATAACTCTCTCAATTTAACTCTTAAGTCATTGAAATTAGTTTCATTTCGAAGGAATCGAAGTGTAGTTTAAAACGAAAGAAACGGAGATGAAAAACTCCAAGTATTTTGAGAGTTATGATGGAAATAGTTAGACTCGCGCTTTGGTTTAGCAATTTACTGACTTACCTCCGATTGATTGACCATAACTCTCTCAATTTAAGTCGTAATTCATTTAAATTAGTTTCATTTCGAAGGAATCGAAGTGTAGTTTAAAACGAAAGAAACGGAGATGAAAAACTCCAAGTATTTTGAGAGTTAATGGAAATAGTTAGACTCGCGCTTTGGTTTAGCAATTTACTGACCTACCTCCGATTGATTGACCATAACTCTCTCAATTTAACTCTTAAGTCATTGAAATTAGTTTCATTTCGAAGGAATCGAAGTGTAGTTTAAAACGAAAGAAACGGAGATGAAAAACTCCATGTATTTTGAGAGTTATGATGGAAATAGTTAGACTCGCGCTTTGGTTTAGCAATTTACTTACCTACCTCCGATTGATTGACCATAACTCTCTCAATTTAACTCGTAATTCATTTAAATTAGTTTCATTTCGAAGGAATCGAAGTGTAGTTTAAAACGAAAGAAACGGAGATGAAAAACTCCAAGTATTTTGAGAGTTATTATGGAAATAGTTAGACTCGCGCTTTGGTTTAGCAATTTACTGATCTACCTCCGATTGATTGACCATAAATCACTCAATTTAACTCGTTATTCATTGAAATTAGTTTCATTTCGAAGGAATCGAAGTGTAGTTTAAAACGAAAGAAACGGAGATGAAAAACTCCAAGTATTTTGAGAGTTATGATGGAAATAGTTAGACTCGCGCTTGGGTTTAGCAATTTACTGACCTACCTCCGATTAATTGACCATAACTCTCTCAATTTAACTCGTAATTCATTTAAATTAGTTTCATTTCGAAGGAATCGAAGTGTAGTTTAAAACGAAAGAAACGGAGATGAAAAACTCCAAGTATTTTTAGAGTTATGATGGAAATAGTTAGACTCGCGCTTTGGTTTAGCAATTTACTGACCTACCTCCGATTGATTGACCATAACTCTCTCAATTTAAGTCGTAATTCATTTAAATTAGTTTCATTTCGAAGGAATCGAAGTGTAGTTTAAAACGAAAGAAACGGAGATGAAAAACTCCAAGTATTTTGAGAGTTATGATGGAAATAGTTAGACTCGCGCTTTGGTTTAGCAATTTACTGACCTCCCTCCGATTGATTGACCATAACTCAATCAATTTAACTCTTAAGTCATTGAAATTAGTTTCATTTCGAAGGAATCGAAGTGTAGTTTAAAACGAAAGAAACGGAGATGAAAAACTCCATGTATTTTGAGAGTTATGATGGAAATAGTTAGACTCGCGCTTTGGTTTAGCAATTTACTTACCTACCTCCGATTGATTGACCATAACTCTCTCAATTTAACTCGTAATTCATTTAAATTAGTTTCATTTCGAAGGAATCGAAGTGTAGTTTAAAACGAAAGAAACGGAGATGAAAAACTCCAAGTATTTTGAGAGTTATTATGGAAATAGTTAGACTCGCGCTTTGGTTTAGCAATTTACTGATCTACCTCCGATTGATTGACCATAAATCACTCAATTTAACTCGTTATTCATTGAAATTAGTTTCATTTCGAAGGAATCGAAGTGTAGTTTAAAACGAAAGAAACGGAGATGAAAAACTCCAAGTATTTTGAGAGTTATGATGGAAATAGTTAGACTCGCGCTTGGGTTTAGCAATTTACTGACCTACCTCCGATTAATTGACCATAACTCTCTCAATTTAACTCGTAATTCATTTAAATTAGTTTCATTTCGAAGGAATCGAAGTGTAGTTTAAAACGAAAGAAACGGAGATGAAAAACTCCAAGTATTTTTAGAGTTATGATGGAAATAGTTAGACTCGCGCTTTGGTTTAGCAATTTACTGACCTACCTCCGATTGATTGACCATAACTCTCTCAATTTAAGTCGTAATTCATTTAAATTAGTTTCATTTCGAAGGAATCGAAGTGTAGTTTAAAACGAAATAAACGGAGATGAAAAACTCCAAGTATTTTGAGAGTTATGATGGAAATAGTTAGACTCGCGCTTTGGTTTAGCAATTTACTGACCTCCCTCCGATTGATTGACCATAACTCAATCAATTTAACTCGTAATTCATTGAAATTAGTTTCATTTCGAAGGAATCGAAGTGTAGTTTAAAACGAAAGAAACGGAGATGAAAAACTCCAAGTATTTTGAGAGTTATGATGGAAATAGTTAGACTCGCGCTTTGGTTTAGCAATTTACTGACCTACATCCGATTAATTGACCATAACTCTCTCAATTTAACTCTTAAGTCATTGAAATTAGTTTCATTTCGAAGGAATCGAAGTGTAGTTTAAAACGAAAGAAACGGAGATGAAAAACTCCAAGTATTTTGAGAGTTATGATGGAAATAGTTAGACTCGCGCTTGGGTTTAGCAATTTACTGACCTACCTCCGATTAATTGACCATAACTCTCTCAATTTAACTCGTAATTCATTTAAATTAGTTTCATTTCGAAGGAATCGAAGTGTAGTTTAAAACGAAAGAAACGGAGATGAAAAACTCCAAGTATTTTTAGAGTTATGATGGAAATAGTTAGACTCGCGCTTTGGTTTAGCAATTTACTGACCTACCTCCGATTGATTGACCATAACTCTCTCAATTTAACTCTTAACTCATTGAAATTAGTTTCATTTCGAAGGAATCGAAGTGTAGTTTAAAACGAAAGAAACGGAGATGAAAAACTCCAAGTATTTTGAGAGTTATGATGGAAATAGTTAGACTCGCGCTTTGGTTTAGCAATTTACTGACCTCCCTCCGATTGATTAACCATAAATCACTAAATTTAACTCGTAATTCATTGAAATTAGTTTCATTTCGAAGGAATCGAAGTGTAGTTTAAAACGGAAGAAACGGAGATGAAAAACTCCAAGTATTTTGAGAGTTAATGGAAATAGTTAGACTCGCGCTTTGGTTTAGCAATTTACAGACCTACCTCCGATTGATTGACCATAACTCTCTCAATTTAACTCTTAAGTCATTTAAAAATTAGTTTCATTTCGAAGGAATCGAAGTGTAGTTTAAAACGAAAGAAACGGAGATGAAAAACTCCAAGTATTTTGAGAGTTATGATGGAAATAGTTAGACTCGCGCTTTGGTTTAGCAATTTACTTACCTACCTCCGATTGATTGACCATAACTCTCTCAATTTAACTCGTAATTCATTTAAATTAGTTTCATTTCGAAGGAATCGAAGTGTAGTTTAAAACGAAAGAAACGGAGATGAAAAACTCCAAGTATTTTGAGAGTTATGATGGAAATAGTTAGACTCGCGCTTTAGTTTAGCAATTTACTGACCTCCCTCCGATTGATTGACCATAACTCACTCAATTTAACTCGTAATTCATTGAAATTAGTTTCATTTCGAAGGAATCGAAGTGTGGTTTAAAACGAAAGAAACGGAGATGAAAAACTCCATGTATTTTGAGAGTTATGATGGAAATAGTTAGACTCGCGCTTTGGTTTAGCAATGTACTGACCTACCTCCGCTTGATTGACCATAACTCTCTCAATTTAACTCTTAACTCTTTGAAATTAGTTTCATTTCGAAGGAATCGAAGTGTAGTTTAAAACGAAAGAAACGAAGATGAAAAACTCCAAGTATTTTGAGAGTTATGATGGAAATAGTTAGACTCGCGCTTTGGTTTAGCAATTTACTGACCTACCTCCGATTGATTGACCATAACTCTCTCAATTTAACTCGTAATTCATTTAAATTAGTTTCATTTCGAAGGAATCGAAGTGTAGTTTAAAACGAAAGAAACGGAGATGAAAAACTCCAAGTATTTTGAGAGTTATGATGGAAATAGTTAGACTCGCGCTTTGGTTTAGCAATATACTGACCTACATCCGATTAATTGACCATAACTCTCTCAATTTAACTCTTAAGTCATTGAAATTAGTTTCATTTCGAAGGAATCGAAGTGTAGTTTAAAACGAAAGAAACGGAGATGAAAAACTCCATGTATTTTGAGAGTTATGATGGAAATAGTTAGACTCGCGCTTTGGTTTAGCAATTTACTGACTTACCTCCGATTGATTGACCATAACCCTCTCAATTTAAGTCGTAATTCATTTAAATTAGTTTCATTTCGAAGGAATCGAAGTGTAGTTTAAAACGAAAGAAACGGAGATGAAAAACTCCAAGTATTTTGAGAGTTAATGGAAATAGTTAGACTCGCGCTTTGGTTTAGCAATTTACTGACCTACCTCCGATTGATTGACCATAACTCTCTCAATTTAACTCTTAAGTCATTGAAATTAGTTTCATTTCGAAGGAATCGAAGTGTAGTTTAAAACGAAAGAAACGGAGATGAAAAACTCCATGTATTTTGAGAGTTATGATGGAAATAGTTAGACTCGCGCTTTGGTTTAGCAATTTACTTACCTACCTCCGATTGATTGACCATAACTCTCTCAATTTAACTCGTAATTCATTTAAATTAGTTTCATTTCGAAGGAATCGAAGTGTAGTTTAAAACGAAAGAAACGGAGATGAAAAACTCCAAGTATTTTGAGAGTTATGATGGAAATAGTTAGACTCGCGCTTTGGTTTAGCAATTTACTGACCTCCCTCCGATTGACTGACCATAACTCACTCAATTTAACTCGTAATTCATTGAAATTAGTTTCATTTCGAAGGAATCGAAGTGTAGTTTAAAACGAAAGAAACGAAGATGAAAAACTCCAAGTATTTTGAGAGTTATGATGGAAATAGTTAGACTCGCGCTTTGGTTTAGCAATTTACTGACCTCCCTCCGATTGATTGACCATAAATCACTCAATTTAACTCGTAATTCATTGAAATTAGTTTCATTTCGAAGGAATCGAAGTGTAGTTTAAAACGAAAGAAACGGAGATGAAAAACTCCAAGTATTTTGAGAGTTAATGGAAATAGTTAAACTCGCGCTTTGGTTTAGCAATTTACTGACCTACCTCCGATTGATTGACCATAACTCTCTCAATTTAACTCTTAAGTCATTGAAATTAGTTTCATTTCGAAGGAATCGAAGTGTAGTTTAAAACGAAAGAAACGGAGATGAAAAACTCCAAGTATTTTGAGAGTTATGATGGAAATAGTTAGACTCGCGCTTTGGTTTAGCAATTTACTGACTTACCTCCGATTGATTGATCATAACTCTCTCAATTTAACTCTTAATTCATTGAAATTAGTTTCATTTCGAAGGAATCGAAGTGTAGTTTAAAACGAAAGAAACGGAGATGAAAAACTACAAGTATTTTGAGAGTTATTATGGAAATAGTTAGACTCGCGCTTTGGTTTAGCAATTTACTGATCTACCTCCGATTGATTGACCATAAATCACTCAATTTAACTCGTTATTCATTGAAATTAGTTTCATTTCGAAGGAATCGAAGTGTAGTTTAAAACGAAAGAAACGGAGATGAAAAACTCCAAGTATTTTGAGAGTTATGATGGAAATAGTTAGACTCGCGCTTTGGTTTAGCAATTTACTGACCTACATCCGATTAATTGACCATAACTCTCTCAATTTAACTCTTAAGTCATTGAAATTAGTTTCATTTCGAAGGAATCGAAGTGTAGTTTAAAATGAAAGAAACGGAGATGAAAAACTTCAAGTATTTTGAGAGTTATGATGGAAATAGTTAGACTCGCGCTTTGGTTTAGCAATTTACTGACCTACCTCCGATTGATTGACCATAACTCTCTCAATTTAAGTCGTAATTCATTTAAATTAGTTTCATTTCGAAGGAATCGAAGTGTAGTTTAAAACGAAAGAAACGGAGATGAAAAACTTCATGTATTTTGAGAGTTATGATGGAAATAGTTAGACTCGCGCTTTGGTTTAGCAATTTACTGACCTACCTCCGATTGATTGACCATAACTCTCTCAATTTAAGTCGTAATTCATTTAAATTAGTTTCATTTCGAAGGAATCGAAGTGTAGTTTAAAACGAAAGAAACGGAGATGAAAAACTCCAAGTATTTTGAGAGTTATGATGGAAATAGTTAGACTCGCGCTTTGGTTTAGCAATTTACTGACCTCCCTCCGATTGATTGACCATAACTCAATCAATTTAACTCGTAATTCATTGAAATTAGTTTCATTTCGAAGGAATCGAAGTGTAGTTTAAAACGAAAGAAACGGAGATGAAAAACTCCAAGTATTTTTAGAGTTATGATGGAAATAGTTAGACTCGCGCTTTGGTTTAGCAATTTACTGACCTCCCTCCGATTGATTGACCATAACTCAATCAATTTAACTCGTAATTCATTGAAATTAGTTTCATTTCGAAGGAATCGAAGTGTAGTTTAAAACGAAAGAAACGGAGATGAAAAACTCCAAGTATTTTGAGAGTTATGATGGAAATAGTTAGACTCGCGCTTTGGTTTAGCAATTTACTGACCTACATCCGATTGATTGACCATAACTCTCTCAATTTAACTCTTAACTCATTGAAATTAGTTTCATTTCGAAGGAATCGAAGTGTAGTTTAAAACGAAAGAAACGGAGATGAAAAACTCCAAGTATTTTTAGAGTTATGATGGAAATAGTTAGACTCGCGCTTTGGTTTAGCAATTTACTGACCTCCCTCCGATTGATTAACCATAAATCACTCAATTTAACTCGTAATTCATTGAAATTAGTTTCATTTCGAAGGAATCGAAGTGTAGTTTAAAACGAAAGAAACGGAGATGAAAAACTCCAAGTATTTTGAGAGTTAATGGAAATAGTTAGACTCGCGCTTTGGTTTAGCAATTTACAGACCTACCTCCGATTGATTGACCATAACTCTCTCAATTTAACTCTTAAGTCATTTAAAAATTAGTTTCATTTCGAAGGAATCGAAGTGTAGTTTAAAACGAAAGAAACGGAGATGAAAAACTCCAAGTATTTTGAGAGTTATGATGGAAATAGTTAGACTCGCGCTTTGGTTTAGCAATTTACTGACCTACATCCGATTAATTGACCATAACTCTCTCAATTTAACTCTTAAGTCATTGAAATTAGTTTCATTTCGAAGGAATCGAAGTGTAGTTTAAAACGAAAGAAACGGAGATGAAAAACTCCAAGTATTTTTAGAGTTATGATGGAAATAGTTAGACTCGCGCTTTGGTTTAGCAATTTACTGACCTACCTCCGATTGATTGACCATAACTCTCTCAATTTAACTCTTAACTCATTGAAATTAGTTTCATTTCGAAGGAATCGAAGTGTAGTTTAAAACGAAAGAAACGGAGATGAAAAACTCCAAGTATTTTGAGAGTTATGATGGAAATAGTTAGACTCGCGCTTTGGTTTAGCAATTTACTGACCTCCCTCCGATTGATTAACCATAAATCACTCAATTTAACTCGTAATTCATTGAAATTAGTTTCATTTCGAAGGAATCGAAGTGTAGTTTAAAACGAAAGAAACGGAGATGAAAAACTCCAAGTATTTTGAGAGTTAATGGAAATAGTTAGACTCGCGCTTTGGTTTAGCAATTTACAGACCTACCTCCGATTGATTGACCATAACTCTCTCAATTTAACTCTTAAGTCATTTAAAAATTAGTTTCATTTCGAAGGAATCGAAGTGTAGTTTAAAACGAAAGAAACGGAGATGAAAAACTCCAAGTATTTTGAGAGTTATGATGGAAATAGTTAGACTCGCGCTTTGGTTTAGCAATTTACTTACCTACCTCCGATTGATTGACCATAACTCTCTCAATTTAACTCGTAATTCATTTAAATTAGTTTCATTTCGAAGGAATCGAAGTGTAGTTTAAAACGAAAGAAACGGAGATGAAAAACTCCAAGTATTTTGAGAGTTATGATGGAAATAGTTAGACTCGCGCTTTGGTTTAGCAATTTACTGACCTCCCTCCGATTGATTGACCATAACTCACTCAATTTAACTCGTAATTCATTGAAATTAGTTTCATTTCGAAGGAATCGAAGTGTGGTTTAAAACGAAAGAAACGGAGATGAAAAACTCCAAGTATTTTGAGAGTTATGATGGAAATAGTTAGACTCGCGCTTTGGTTTAGCAATGTACTGACCTACCTCCGCTTGATTGACCATAACTCTCTCAATTTAACTCTTAACTCTTTGAAATTAGTTTCATTTCGAAGGAATCGAAGTGTAGTTTAAAACGAAAGAAACGAAGATGAAAAACTCCAAGTATTTTGAGAGTTATGATGGAAATAGTTAGACTCGCGCTTTGGTTTAGCAATTTACTGACCTACCTCCGATTGATTGACCATAACTCTCTCAATTTAACTCGTAATTCATTTAAATTAGTTTCATTTCGAAGGAATCGAAGTGTAGTTTAAAACGAAAGAAACGGAGATGAAAAACTCCAAGTATTTTGAGAGTTATGATGGAAATAGTTAGACTCGCGCTT
This sequence comes from Tasmannia lanceolata, assembly GCF_043159265.1. NCBI lineage: Eukaryota > Viridiplantae > Streptophyta > Magnoliopsida > Canellales > Winteraceae > Tasmannia > Tasmannia lanceolata. The sequence goes on from NW_027518721.1 coordinate 8,042,376, forward strand.
TGGTTTAGCAATTTACTGACCTACATCCGATTAATTGACCATAACTCTCTCAATTTAAATCTTAAGTCATTGAAATTAGTTTCATTTCGAAGGAATCGAAGTGTAGTTTAAAACGAAAGAAACGGAGATGAAAAACTCCAAGTATTTTGAGAGTTATGATGGAAATAGTTAGACTCGCGCTTTGGTTTAGCAATTTACTGACTTACCTCCGATTGATTGACCATAACTCTCTCAATTTAAGTCGTAATTCATTTAAATTAGTTTCATTTCGAAGGAATCGAAGTGTAGTTTAAAACGAAAGAAACGGAGATGAAAAACTCCAAGTATTTTGAGAGTTAATGGAAATAGTTAGACTCGCGCTTTGGTTTAGCAATTTACTGACCTACCTCCGATTGATTGACCATAACTCTCTCAATTTAACTCTTAAGTCATTGAAATTAGTTTCATTTCGAAGGAATCGAAGTGTAGTTTAAAACGAAAGAAACGGAGATGAAAAACTCCATGTATTTTGAGAGTTATGATGGAAATAGTTAGACTCGCGCTTTGGTTTAGCAATTTACTTACCTACCTCCGATTGATTGACCATAACTCTCTCAATTTAACTCGTAATTCATTTAAATTAGTTTCATTTCGAAGGAATCGAAGTGTAGTTTAAAACGAAAGAAACGGAGATGAAAAACTCCAAGTATTTTGAGAGTTATGATGGAAATAGTTAGACTCGCGCTTTGGTTTAGCAATTTACTGACCTCCCTCCGATTGACTGACCATAACTCACTCAATTTAACTCGTAATTCATTGAAATTAGTTTCATTTCGAAGGAATCGAAGTGTAGTTTAAAACGAAAGAAACGAAGATGAAAAACTCCAAGTATTTTGAGAGTTATGATGGAAATAGTTAGACTCGCGCTTTGGTTTAGCAATTTACTGACCTCCCTCCGATTGATTGACCATAAATCACTCAATTTAACTCGTAATTCATTGAAATTAGTTTCATTTCGAAGGAATCGAAGTGTAGTTTAAAACGAAAGAAACGGAGATGAAAAACTCCAAGTATTTTGAGAGTTAATGGAAATAGTTAAACTCGCGCTTTGGTTTAGCAATTTACTGACCTACCTCCGATTGATTGACCATAACTCTCTCAATTTAACTCTTAAGTCATTGAAATTAGTTTCATTTCGAAGGAATCGAAGTGTAGTTTAAAACGAAAGAAACGGAGATGAAAAACTCCAAGTATTTTGAGAGTTATGATGGAAATAGTTAGACTCGCGCTTTGGTTTAGCAATTTACTGACTTACCTCCGATTGATTGATCATAACTCTCTCAATTTAACTCTTAATTCATTGAAATTAGTTTCATTTCGAAGGAATCGAAGTGTAGTTTAAAACGAAAGAAACGGAGATGAAAAACTACAAGTATTTTGAGAGTTATTATGGAAATAGTTAGACTCGCGCTTTGGTTTAGCAATTTACTGATCTACCTCCGATTGATTGACCATAAATCACTCAATTTAACTCGTTATTCATTGAAATTAGTTTCATTTCGAAGGAATCGAAGTGTAGTTTAAAACGAAAGAAACGGAGATGAAAAACTCCAAGTATTTTGAGAGTTATGATGGAAATAGTTAGACTCGCGCTTTGGTTTAGCAATTTACTGACCTACATCCGATTAATTGACCATAACTCTCTCAATTTAACTCTTAAGTCATTGAAATTAGTTTCATTTCGAAGGAATCGAAGTGTAGTTTAAAACGAAAGAAACGGAGATGAAAAACTTCAAGTATTTTGAGAGTTATGATGGAAATAGTTAGACTCGCGCTTTGGTTTAGCAATTTACTGACCTACCTCCGATTGATTGACCATAACTCTCTCAATTTAAGTCGTAATTCATTTAAATTAGTTTCATTTCGAAGGAATCGAAGTGTAGTTTAAAACGAAAGAAACGGAGATGAAAAACTTCAAGTATTTTGAGAGTTATGATGGAAATAGTTAGACTCGCGCTTTGGTTTAGCAATTTACTGACCTACCTCCGATTGATTGACCATAACTCTCTCAATTTAAGTCGTAATTCATTTAAATTAGTTTCATTTCGAAGGAATCGAAGTGTAGTTTAAAACGAAAGAAACGGAGATGAAAAACTCCAAGTATTTTGAGAGTTATGATGGAAATAGTTAGACTCGCGCTTTGGTTTAGCAATTTACTGACCTCCTTCCGATTGATTGACCATAACTCAATCAATTTAACTCGTAATTCATTGAAATTAGTTTCATTTCGAAGGAATCAAAGTGTAGTTTAAAACGAAAGAAACGGAGATGAAAAACTCCAAGTATTTTGAGAGTTATGATGGAAATAGTTAGACTCGCGCTTTGGTTTAGCAATTTACTGACCTCCCTCCGATTGATTGACCATAACTCAATCAATTTAACTCGTAATTCATTGAAATTAGTTTCATTTCGAAGGAATCGAAGTGTAGTTTAAAACGAAAGAAACGGAGATGAAAAACTCCAAGTATTTTGAGAGTTATGATGGAAATAGTTAGACTCGCGCTTTGGTTTAGCAATTTACTGACCTACATCCGATTAATTGACCATAACTCTCTCAATTTAACTCTTAAGTCATTGAAATTAGTTTCATTTCGAAGGAATCGAAGTGTAGTTTAAAACGAAAGAAACGGAGATGAAAAACTCCAAGTATTTTGAGAGTTATGATGGAAATAGTTAGACTCGCGCTTGGGTTTAGCAATTTACTGACCTACCTCCGATTAATTGACCATAACTCTCTCAATTTAACTCTTAAGTCATTGAAATTAGTTTCATTTCGAAGGAATCGAAGTGTAGTTTAAAACGAAAGAAACGGAGATGAAAAACTCCAAGTATTTTGAGAGTTATGATGGAAATAGTTAGACTCGCGCTTTGGTTTAGCAATTTACTGACCTACATCCGATTAATTGACCATAACTCTCTCAATTTAACTCTTAAGTCATTGAAATTAGTTTCATTTCGAAGGAATCGAAGTGTAGTTTAAAACGAAAGAAACGGAGATGAAAAACTCCAAGTATTTTGAGAGTTATGATGGAAATAGTTAGACTCGCGCTTGGGTTTAGCAATTTACTGACCTACCTCCGATTAATTGACCATAACTCTCTCAATTTAACTCGTAATTCATTTAAATTAGTTTCATTTCGAAGGAATCGAAGTGTAGTTTAAAACGAAAGAAACGGAGATGAAAAACTCCAAGTATTTTTAGAGTTATGATGGAAATAGTTAGACTCGCGCTTTGGTTTAGCAATTTACTGACCTACCTCCGATTGATTGACCATAACTCTCTCAATTTAACTCTTAACTCATTGAAATTAGTTTCATTTCGAAGGAATCGAAGTGTAGTTTAAAACGAAAGAAACGGAGATGAAAAACTCCAAGTATTTTGAGAGTTATGATGGAAATAGTTAGACTCGCGCTTGGGTTTAGCAATTTACTGACCTACCTCCGATTAATTGACCATAACTCTCTCAATTTAACTCGTAATTCATTTAAATTAGTTTCATTTCGAAGGAATCGAAGTGTAGTTTAAAACGAAAGAAACGGAGATGAAAAACTCCAAGTATTTTTAGAGTTATGATGGAAATAGTTAGACTCGCGCTTTGGTTTAGCAATTTACTGACCTACCTCCGATTGATTGACCATAACTCTCTCAATTTAACTCTTAACTCATTGAAATTAGTTTCATTTCGAAGGAATCGAAGTGTAGTTTAAAACGAAAGAAACGGAGATGAAAAACTCCAAGTATTTTGAGAGTTATGATGGAAATAGTTAGACTCGCGCTTTGGTTTAGCAATTTACTGACCTCCCTCCGATTGATTAACCATAAATCACTCAATTTAACTCGTAATTCATTGAAATTAGTTTCATTTCGAAGGAATCGAAGTGTAGTTTAAAACGAAAGAAACGGAGATGAAAAACTCCAAGTATTTTGAGAGTTAATGGAAATAGTTAGACTCGCGCTTTGGTTTAGCAATTTACTGACCTACCTCCGATTGATTGACCATAACTCTCTCAATTTAACTCTTAAGTCATTTAAAAATTAGTTTCATTTCGAAGGAATCGAAGTGTAGTTTAAAACGAAAGAAACGGAGATGAAAAACTCCAAGTATTTTGAGAGTTATGATGGAAATAGTTAGACTCGCGCTTTGGTTTAGCAATTTACTTACCTACCTCCGATTGATTGACCATAACTCTCTCAATTTAACTCGTAATTCATTTAAATTAGTTTCATTTCGAAGGAATCGAAGTGTAGTTTAAAACGAAAGAAACGGAGATGAAAAACTTCAAGTATTTTGAGAGTTATGATGGAAATAGTTAGACTCGCGCTTTGGTTTAGCAATTTACTGACCTCCCTCCGATTGATTGACCATAACTCACTCAATTTAACTCGTAATTCATTGAAATTAGTTTCATTTCGAAGGAATCGAAGTGTGGTTTAAAACGAAAGAAACGGAGATGAAAAACTCCAAGTATTTTGAGAGTTATGATGGAAATAGTTAGACTCGCGCTTTGGTTTAGCAATTTACTGACCTACCTCCGCTTGATTGACCATAACTCTCTCAATTTAACTCTTAACTCTTTGAAATTAGTTTCATTTCGAAGGAATCGAAGTGTAGTTTAAAACGAAAGAAACGTAGATGAAAAACTCCAAGTATTTTGAGAGTTATGATGGAAATAGTTAGACTCGCGCTTTGGTTTAGCAATTTACTGACCTACCTCCGATTGATTGACCATAACTCTCTCAATTTAACTCGTAATTCATTTAAATTAGTTTCATTTCGAAGGAATCGAAGTGTAGTTTAAAACGAAAGAAACGGAGATGAAAAACTCCAAGTATTTTGAGAGTTATGATGGAAATAGTTAGACTCGCGCTTTAGTTTAGCAATTTACTGACCTCCCTCCGATTGATTGACCATAACTCACTCAATTTAACTCGTAATTCATTGAAATTAGTTTCATTTCGAAGGAATCGAAGTGTAGTTTAAAACGAAAGAAACGGAGATGAAAAACTCCAAGTATTTTGAGAGTTATGATGGAAATAGTTAGACTCGCGCTTTGGTTCAGCAATTTACTGACCTACCTCCGATTGATTGACCATAACTCTCTCAATTTAACTCTTAATTCATTGAAATTAGTTTCATTTCGAAGGAATCGAAGTGTAGTTTAAAACGAAAGAAACGGAGATGAAAAACTCCAAGTATTTTGAGAGTTATGATGGAAATAGTTAGACTCGCGCTTTGGTTTAGCAATTTACTGACCTACATCCGATTAATTGACCATAACTCTCTCAATTTAACTCTTAAGTCATTGAAATTAGTTTCATTTCGAAGGAATCGAAGTGTAGTTTAAAACGAAAGAAACGGAGATGAAAAACTCCAAGTATTTTGAGAGTTATGATGGAAATAGTTAGACTCGCGCTTTGGTTTAGCAATTTACTGACTTACCTCCGATTGATTGACCATAACTCTCTCAATTTAAGTCGTAATTCATTTAAATTAGTTTCATTTCGAAGGAATCGAAGTGTAGTTTAAAACGAAAGAAACGGAGATGAAAAACTCCAAGTATTTTGAGAGTTAATGGAAATAGTTAGACTCGCGCTTTGGTTTAGCAATTTACTGACCTACCTCCGATTGATTGACCATAACTCTCTCAATTTAACTCTTAACTCTTTGAAATTAGTTTCATTTCGAAGGAATCGAAGTGTAGTTTAAAACGAAAGAAACGAAGATGAAAAACTCCAAGTATTTTGAGAGTTATGATGGAAATAGTTAGACTCGCGCTTTGGTTTAGCAATTTACTGACCTACCTCCGATTGATTGACCATAACTCTCTCAATTTAACTCGTAATTCATTTAAATTAGTTTCATTTCGAAGGAATCGAAGTGTAGTTTAAAACGAAAGAAACGGAGATGAAAAACTCCAAGTATTTTGAGAGTTATGATGGAAATAGTTAGACTCGCGCTTTAGTTTAGCAATTTACTGACCTCCCTCCGATTGATTGACCATAACTCACTCAATTTAACTCGTAATTCATTGAAATTAGTTTCATTTCGAAGGAATCGAAGTGTAGTTTAAAACGAAAGAAACGGAGATGAAAAACTCCAAGTATTTTGAGAGTTATGATGGAAATAGTTAGACTCGCGCTTTGGTTCAGCAATTTACTGACCTACCTCCGATTGATTGACCATAACTCTCTCAATTTAACTCTTAATTCATTGAAATTAGTTTCATTTCGAAGGAATCGAAGTGTAGTTTAAAACGAAAGAAACGGAGATGAAAAACTCCAAGTATTTTGAGAGTTATGATGGAAATAGTTAGACTCGCGCTTTGGTTTAGCAATTTACTGACCTACATCCGATTAATTGACCATAACTCTCTCAATTTAACTCTTAAGTCATTGAAATTAGTTTCATTTCGAAGGAATCGAAGTGTAGTTTAAAACGAAAGAAACGGAGATGAAAAACTCCAAGTATTTTGAGAGTTATGATGGAAATAGTTAGACTCGCGCTTTGGTTTAGCAATTTACTGACTTACCTCCGATTGATTGACCATAACTCTCTCAATTTAAGTCGTAATTCATTTAAATTAGTTTCATTTCGAAGGAATCGAAGTGTAGTTTAAAACGAAAGAAACGGAGATGAAAAACTCCAAGTATTTTGAGAGTTAATGGAAATAGTTAGACTCGCGCTTTGGTTTAGCAATTTACTGACCTACCTCCGATTGATTGACCATAACTCTCTCAATTTAACTCTTAAGTCATTGAAATTAGTTTCATTTCGAAGGAATCGAAGTGTAGTTTAAAACGAAAGAAACGGAGATGAAAAACTCCATGTATTTTGAGAGTTATGATGGAAATAGTTAGACTCGCGCTTTGGTTTAGCAATTTACTTACCTACCTCCGATTGATTGACCATAACTCTCTCAATTTAACTCGTAATTCATTTAAATTAGTTTCATTTCGAAGGAATCGAAGTGTAGTTTAAAACGAAAGAAACGGAGATGAAAAACTCCAAGTATTTTGAGAGTTATTATGGAAATAGTTAGACTCGCGCTTTGGTTTAGCAATTTACTGATCTACCTCCGATTGATTGACCATAAATCACTCAATTTAACTCGTTATTCATTGAAATTAGTTTCATTTCGAAGGAATCGAAGTGTAGTTTAAAACGAAAGAAACGGAGATGAAAAACTCCAAGTATTTTGAGAGTTATGATGGAAATAGTTAGACTCGCGCTTGGGTTTAGCAATTTACTGACCTACCTCCGATTAATTGACCATAACTCTCTCAATTTAACTCGTAATTCATTTAAATTAGTTTCATTTCGAAGGAATCGAAGTGTAGTTTAAAACGAAAGAAACGGAGATGAAAAACTACAAGTATTTTGAGAGTTATGATGGAAATAGTTAGACTCGCGCTTTGGTTTAGCAATTTACTGATCTACCTCCGATTGATTGACCATAACTCTCTCAATTTAACTCTTAAGTCATTGAAATTAGTTTCATTTCGAAGGAATCGAAGTGTAGTTTAAAACGAAAGAAACGGAGATGAAAAACTTCAAGTATTTTGAGAGTTATGATGGAAATAGTTAGACTCGCGCTTTGGTTTAGCAATTTACTGACCTACCTCCGATTGATTGACCATAACTCTCTCAATTTAAGTCGTAATTCATTTAAATTAGTTTCATTTCGAAGGAATCGAAGTGTAGTTTAAAACGAAAGAAACGGAGATGAAAAACTTCAAGTATTTTGAGAGTTATGATGGAAATAGTTAGACTCGCGCTTTGGTTTAGCAATTTACTGACCTACCTCCGATTGATTGACCATAACTCTCTCAATTTAAGTCGTAATTCATTTAAATTAGTTTCATTTCGAAGGAATCGAAGTGTAGTTTAAAACGAAAGAAACGGAGATGAAAAACTCCAAGTATTTTGAGAGTTATGATGGAAATAGTTAGACTCGCGCTTTGGTTTAGCAATTTACTGACCTACCTCCGCTTGATTGACCATAACTCTCTCAATTTAACTCTTAACTCTTTGAAATTAGTTTCATTTCGAAGGAATCGAAGTGTAGTTTAAAACGAAAGAAACGAAGATGAAAAACTCCAAGTATTTTGAGAGTTATGATGGAAATAGTTAGACTCGCGCTTTGGTTTAGCAATTTACTGACCTACCTCCGATTGATTGACCATAACTCTCTCAATTTAACTCGTAATTCATTTAAATTAGTTTCATTTCGAAGGAATCGAAGTGTAGTTTAAAACGAAAGAAACGGAGATGAAAAACTCCAAGTATTTTGAGAGTTATGATGGAAATAGTTAGACTCGCGCTTTAGTTTAGCAATTTACTGACCTCCCTCCGATTGATTGACCATAACTCATTCAATTTAACTCGTAATTCATTGAAATTAGTTTCATTTCGAAGGAATCGAAGTGTAGTTTAAAACGAAAGAAACGGAGATGAAAAACTCCAAGTATTTTGAGAGTTATGATGGAAATAGTTAGACTCGCGCTTTAGTTTAGCAATTTACTGACCTCCCTCCGATTGATTGACCATAACTCACTCAATTTAACTCGTAATTCATTGAAATTAGTTTCATTTCGAAGGAATCGAAGTGTAGTTTAAAACGAAAGAAACGGAGATGAAAAACTCCAAGTATTTTGAGAGTTATGATGGAAATAGTTAGACTCGCGCTTTGGTTTAGCAATTTACTGACCTCCCTCCGATTAATTGACCATAAATCACTCAATTTAACTCGTAATTCATTGAAATTAGTTTCATTTCGAAGGAATCGAAGTGTAGTTTAAAACGAAAGAAACGGAAATGAAAAACTCCAAGTATTTTGAGAGTTATGATGGAAATAGTTAGACTCGCGCTTTGGTTTAGCAATTTACTGACCTACCTCCGATTGATTTATCATAACTCTCTCAATTTAACTCTTAATTCATTGAAATTAGTTTCATTTCGAAGGAATCGAAGTGTAGTTTAAAACGAAAGAAACGGAGATGAAAAACTATAAGTATTTTGAGAGTTATTATGGAAATAGTTAGACTCGCGCTTTGGTTTAGCAATTTAATGATCTACCTCCGATTGATTGACCAAAAATCACTCAATTTAACTCGTAATTCATTGAAATTAGTTTCATTTCGAAGGAATCGAAGTGTAGTTTAAAACGAAAGAAACGGAGATGAAAAACTCTAAGTATTTTGAGAGTTATGATGGAAATAGTTAGACTCGCGCTTTGGTTTAGCAATTTACTGACCTACATCCGATTAATTGACCATAACTCTCTCAATTTAACTCTTAAGTCATTGAAATTAGTTTCATTTCGAAGGAATCGAAGTGTAGTTTAAAACGAAAGAAACGGAGATGAAAAACTCCAAGTATTTTCAGAGTTATGATGGAAATAGTTAGACTCGCGCTTTGGTTTAGCAATTTACTGACCTACCTCCGATTGATTGACCATAACTCTCTCAATTTAAGTCGTAATTCATTTAAATTAGTTTCATTTCGAAGGAATCGAAGTGTAGTTTAAAACGAAAGAAACGGAGATGAAAAACTTCAAGTATTTTGAGAGTTATGATGGAAATAGTTAGACTCGCGCTTTGGTTTAGCAATTTACTGACCTACCTCCGATTGATTGACCATAACTCTCTCAATTTAAGTCGTAATTCATTTAAATTAGTTTCATTTCGAAGGAATCGAAGTGTAGTTTAAAACGAAAGAAACGGAGATGAAAAACTCCAAGTATTTTGAGAGTTATGATGGAAATAGTTAGACTCGCGCTTTGGTTTAGCAATTTACTGACCTACCTCCGCTTGATTGACCATAACTCTCTCAATTTAACTCTTAACTCTTTGAAATTAGTTTCATTTCGAAGGAATCGAAGTGTAGTTTAAAACGAAAGAAACGAAGATGAAAAACTCCAAGTATTTTGAGAGTTATGATGGAAATAGTTAGACTCGCGCTTTGGTTTAGCAATTTACTGACCTACCTCCGATTGATTGACCATAACTCTCTCAATTTAACTCGTAATTCATTTAAATTAGTTTCATTTCGAAGGAATCGAAGTGTAGTTTAAAACGAAAGAAACGGAGATGAAAAACTCCAAGTATTTTGAGAGTTATGATGGAAATAGTTAGACTCGCGCTTTAGTTTAGCAATTTACTGACCTCCCTCCGATTGATTGACCATAACTCATTCAATTTAACTCGTAATTCATTGAAATTAGTTTCATTTCGAAGGAATCGAAGTGTAGTTTAAAACGAAAGAAACGGAGATGAAAAACTCCAAGTATTTTGAGAGTTATGATGGAAATAGTTAGACTCGCGCTTTAGTTTAGCAATTTACTGACCTCCCTCCGATTGATTGACCATAACTCACTCAATTTAACTCGTAATTCATTGAAATTAGTTTCATTTCGAAGGAATCGAAGTGTAGTTTAAAACGAAAGAAACGGAGATGAAAAACTCCAAGTATTTTGAGAGTTATGATGGAAATAGTTAGACTCGCGCTTTGGTTTAGCAATTTACTGACCTCCCTCCGATTAATTGACCATAAATCACTCAATTTAACTCGTAATTCATTGAAATTAGTTTCATTTCGAAGGAATCGAAGTGTAGTTTAAAACGAAAGAAACGGAAATGAAAAACTCCAAGTATTTTGAGAGTTATGATGGAAATAGTTAGACTCGCGCTTTGGTTTAGCAATTTACTGACCTACCTCCGATTGATTTATCATAACTCTCTCAATTTAACTCTTAATTCATTGAAATTAGTTTCATTTCGAAGGAATCGAAGTGTAGTTTAAAACGAAAGAAACGGAGATGAAAAACTATAAGTATTTTGAGAGTTATTATGGAAATAGTTAGACTCGCGCTTTGGTTTAGCAATTTAATGATCTACCTCCGATTGATTGACCAAAAATCACTCAATTTAACTCGTAATTCATTGAAATTAGTTTCATTTCGAAGGAATCGAAGTGTAGTTTAAAACGAAAGAAACGGAGATGAAAAACTCTAAGTATTTTGAGAGTTATGATGGAAATAGTTAGACTCGCGCTTTGGTTTAGCAATTTACTGACCTACATCCGATTAATTGACCATAACTCTCTCAATTTAACTCTTAAGTCATTGAAATTAGTTTCATTTCGAAGGAATCGAAGTGTAGTTTAAAACGAAAGAAACGGAGATGAAAAACTCCAAGTATTTTCAGAGTTATGATGGAAATAGTTAGACTCGCGCTTTGGTTTAGCAATTTACTGACCTACCTCCGATTGATTGACCATAACTCTCTCAATTTAAGTCGTAATTCATTTAAATTAGTTTCATTTCGAAGGAATCGAAGTGTAGTTTAAAACGAAAGAAACGGAGATGAAAAACTCCAAGTATTTTGAGAGTTATGATGGAAATAGTTAGACTCGCGCTTTGGTTTAGCAATTTACTGACCTCCCTCCGATTGATTGACCATAACTCAATCAATTTAACTCGTAATTCATTGAAATTAGTTTCATTTCGAAGGAATCGAAGTGTAGTTTAAAACGAAAGAAACGGAGATGAAAAACTCCAAGTATTTTGAGAGTTATGATGGAAATAGTTAGACTCGCGCTTTAGTTTTGCAATTTACTGACCTCCCTCCGATTGATTGACCATAACTCACTCAATTTAACTCGTAATTCATTGAAATTAGTTTCATTTCGAAGGAATCGAAGTGTAGTTTAAAACGAAAGAAACGGAGATGAAAAACTCCAAGTATTTTGAGAGTTATGATGGAAATAGTTAGACTCGCGCTTTGGTTTAGCAATTTACTGACTTACCTCCGATTGATTGACCATAACTCTCTCAATTTAACTCGTAATTCATTTAAATTAGTTTCATTTCGAAGGAATCGAAGTGTAGTTTAAAACGAAAGAAACAGAGATGAAAAACTCCAAGTATTTTGAGAGTTATGATGGAAATAGTTAGACTCGCGCTTTGGTTTAGCAATTTACTAACCTACCTCCGATTGATTGACCATAACTCTGTCAATTTAACTCTTAACTCATTGAAATTAGTTTCATTTCGAAGGAATCGAAGTTTAGTTTAAAACGAAAGAAACGGAGATGAAAAACTCCAAGTATTTTGAGAGTTGTGATGGAAATAGTTAGAGTCGCGCTTTGGTTTAGCAATTTACTGACCTCCCTCCGATTAATTGACCATAAATCACTCAATTTAACTCGTAATTCATTGAAATTAGTTTCATTTCGAAGGAATCGAAGTGTAGTTTAAAACGAAAGAAACGGAGATGAAAAACTCCAAGTATTTTGAGAGTTATGATGGAAATAGTTAGACTCGCGCTTTGGTTTAGCAATTTACTGACTTACCTCCGATTTATTGATCATAACTCTCTCAATTTAACTCTTAATTCATTGAAATTAGTTTCATTTCGAAGGAATCGAAGTGTAGTTTAAAACGAAAGAAACGGAGATGAAAAACTACAAGTATTTTGAGAGTTATTATGGAAATAGTTAGACTCGCGCTTAGGTTTAGCAATTTACTGATCTACCTCCGATTGATTGACCATAAATCACTCAATTTAACTCGTTATTCATTGAAATTAGTTTCATTTCGAAGGAATCGAAGTGTAGTTTAAAACGAAAGAAACGGAGATGAAAAACTCTAAGTATTTTGAGAGTTATGATGGAAATAGTTAGACTCGCGCTTTGGTTTAGCAATTTACTGACCTACATCCGATTAATTGACCATAACTCTCTCAATTTAACTCTTAAGTAATTGAAATTAGTTTCATTTCGAAGGAATCGAAGTGTAGTTTAAAACGAAAGAAACAGAGATGAAAAACTTCAACTATTTTGAGAGTTATGATGGAAATAGTTAGACTCGCGCTTTGGTTTAGCAATTTACTGACCTACCTCCGATTGATTGACCATAACTCTCTCAATTTAAGTCGTAATTCATTTAAATTAGTTTCATTTCGAAGGAATCGAAGTGTAGTTTAAAACGAAAGAAACGGAGATGAAAAACTCCAAGTATTTTGAGAGTTATGATGGAAATAGTTAGACTCGCGCTTTGGTTTAGCAATTTACTGACCTCCCTCCGATTGATTGACCATAACTCAATCAATTTAACTCGTAATTCATTGAAATTAGTTTCATTTCGAAGGAATCGAAGTGTAGTTTAAAACGAAAGAAACGGAGATGAAAAACTCCAAGTATTTTGAGAGTTATGATGGAAATAGTTAGACTCGCGCTTTGGTTTAGCAATTTACTGACCTACATCCGATTAATTGACCATAACTCTCTCAATTTAACTCTTAAGTCATTGAAATTAGTTTCATTTCGAAGGAATCGAAGTGTAGTTTAAAACGAAAGAAACGGAGATGAAAAACTCCAAGTATTTTGAGAGTTATGATGGAAATAGTTAGACTCGCGCTTGGGTTTAGCAATTTACTGACCTACCTCCGATTAATTGACCATAACTCTCTCAATTTAACTCGTAATTCATTTAAATTAGTTTCATTTCGAAGGAATCGAAGTGTAGTTTAAAACGAAAGAAACGGAGATGAAAAACTCCAAGTATTTTTAGAGTTATGATGGAAATAGTTAGACTCGCGCTTTGGTTTAGCAATTTACTGACCTACCTCCGATTGATTGACCATAACTCTCTCAATTTAACTCTTAACTCATTGAAATTAGTTTTATTTCGAAGGAATCGAAGTGTAGTTTAAAACGAAAGAAACGGAGATGAAAAACTCCAAGTATTTTGAGAGTTATGATGGAAATAGTTAGACTCGCGCTTTGGTTTAGCAATTTACTGACCTACCTCCGATTGATTAACCATAAATCACTCAATTTAACTCGTAATTCATTGAAATTAGTTTCATTTCGAAGGAATCGAAGTGTAGTTTAAAACGAAAGAAACGGAGATGAAAAACTATAAGTATTTTGAGAGTTATTATGGAAATAGTTAGACTCGCGCTTTGGTTTAGCAATTTAATGATCTACCTCCGATTGATTGACCAAAAATCACTCAATTTAACTCGTAATTCATTGAAATTAGTTTCATTTCGAAGGAATCGAAGTGTAGTTTAAAACGAAAGAAACGGAGATGCAAAACTATAAGTATTTTGAGAGTTATGATGGAAATAGTTAGACTCGCGCTTTGGTTTAGCAATTTAATGACCTACATCCGATTAATTGACCATAACTCTCTCAATTTAACTCTTAAGTCATTGAAATTAGTTTCATTTCGAAGGAATCGAAGTGTAGTTTAAAACGAAAGAAACGGAGATGAAAAACTCCAAGTATTTTAAGAGTTATGATGGAAATAGTTAGACTCGCGCTTTGGTTTAGCAATTTACTGACCTACCTCCGATTGATTGACCATAACTCTCTCAATTTAAGTCGTAATTCATTTAAATTAGTTTCATTTCGAAGGAATCGAAGTGTAGTTTAAAACGAAAGAAACGGAGATGAAAAACTCCAAGTATTTTAAGAGTTATGATGGAAATAGTTAGACTCGCGCTTTGGTTTAGCAATTTACTGACCTCCCTCCGATTGATTGACCATAACTCAATCAATTTAACTCGTAATTCATTGAAATTAGTTTCATTTCGAAGGAATCGAAGTGTAGTTTAAAACGAAAGAAACGGAGATGAAAAACTCCAAGTATTTTGAGAGTTATGATGGAAATAGTTAGACTCGCGCTTTAGTTTTGCAATTTACTGACCTCCCTCCGATTGATTGACCATAACTCACTCAATTTAACTCGTAATTCATTGAAATTAGTTTCATTTCGAAGGAATCGAAGTGTAGTTTAAAACGAAAGAAACGGAGATGAAAAACTCCAAGTATTTTGAGAGTTATGATGGAAATAGTTAGACTCGCGCTTTGGTTTAGCAATTTACTGACTTACCTCCGATTGATTGACCATAACTCTCTCAATTTAACTCGTAATTCATTGAAATTAGTTTCATTTCGAAGGAATCGAAGTGTAGTTTAAAACGAAAGAAACAGAGATGAAAAACTCCAAGTATTTTGAGAGTTATGATGGAAATAGTTAGACTCGCGCTTTAGTTTAGCAATTTACTGACCTCCCTCCGATTGATTGACCATAACTCACTCAATTTAACTCTTAACTCATTGAAATTAGTTTCATTTCGAAGGAATCGAAGTTTAGTTTAAAACGAAAGAAACGGAGATGAAAAACTCCAAGTATTTTGAGAGTTATGATGGAAATAGTTAGAGTCGCGCTTTGGTTTAGCAATTTACTGACCTCCCTCCGATTAATTGACCATAAATCACTCAATTTAACTCGTAATTCATTGAAATTAGTTTCATTTCGAAGGAATCGAAGTGTAGTTTAAAACGAAAGAAACAGAGATGAAAAACTCCAAGTATTTTGAGAGTTATGATGGAAATAGTTAGACTCGCGCTTTGGTTTAGCAATTTACTGACTTACCTCCGATTGATTGATCATAACTCTCTCAATTTAACTCTTAATTCATTGAAATTAGTTTCATTTCGAAGGAATCGAAGTGTAGTTTAAAACGAAAGAAACGGAGATGAAAAACTACAAGTATTTTGAGAGTTATTATGGAAATAGTTAGACTCGCGCTTTGGTTTAGCAATTTACTGATCTACCTCCGATTGATTGACCATAAATCACTCAATTTAACTCGTTATTCATTGAAATTAGTTTCATTTCGAAGGAATCGAAGTGTAGTTTAAAACGAAAGAAACGGAGATGAAAAACTCTAAGTATTTTGAGAGTTATGATGGAAATAGTTAGACTCGCGCTTTGGTTTAGCAATTTACTGACCTACATCCGATTAATTGACCATAACTCTCTCAATTTAACTCTTAAGTAATTGAAATTAGTTTCATTTCGAAGGAATCGAAGTGTAGTTTAAAACGAAAGAAACAGAGATGAAAAACTTCAAGTATTTTGAGAGTTATGATGGAAATAGTTAGACTCGCGCTTTGGTTTAGCAATTTACTGACCTACCTCCGATTGATTGACCATAACTCTCTCAATTTAAGTCGTAATTCATTTAAATTAGTTTCATTTCGAAGGAATCGAAGTGTAGTTTAAAACGAAAGAAACGGAGATGAAAAACTCCAAGTATTTTGAGAGTTATGATGGAAATAGTTAGACTCGCGCTTTGGTTTAGCAATTTACTGACCTCCCTCCGATTGATTGACCATAACTCAATCAATTTAACTCGTAATTCATTGAAATTAGTTTCATTTCGAAGGAATCGAAGTGTAGTTTAAAACGAAAGAAACGGAGATGAAAAACTCCAAGTATTTTGAGAGTTATGATGGAAATAGTTAGACTCGCGCTTTGGTTTAGCAATTTACTGACCTACATCCGATTAATTGACCATAACTCTCTCAATTTAACTCTTAAGTCATTGAAATTAGTTTCATTTCGAAGGAATCGAAGTGTAGTTTAAAACGAAAGAAACGGAGATGAAAAACTCCAAGTATTTTGAGAGTTATGATGGAAATAGTTAGACTCGCGCTTGGGTTTAGCAATTTACTGACCTACCTCCGATTAATTGACCATAACTCTCTCAATTTAACTCGTAATTCATTTAAATTAGTTTCATTTGAAGGAATCGAAGTGTAGTTTAAAACGAAAGAAACGGAGATGAAAAACTCCAAGTATTTTTAGAGTTATGATGGAAATAGTTAGACTCGCGCTTTGGTTTAGCAATTTACTGACCTACCTCCGATTGATTGACCATAACTCTCTCAATTTAACTCTTAACTCATTGAAATTAGTTTCATTTCGAAGGAATCGAAGTGTAGTTTAAAACGAAAGAAACGGAGATGAAAAACTCCAAGTATTTTGAGAGTTATGATGGAAATAGTTAGACTCGCGCTTTGGTTTAGCAATTTACTTACCTACCTCCGATTGATTGACCATAACTCTCTCAATTTAACTCGTAATTCATTTAAATTAGTTTCATTTCGAAGGAATCGAAGTGTAGTTTAAAACGAAAGAAACGGAGATGAAAAACTCTAAGTATTTTGAGAGTTATGATGGAAATAGTTAGACTCGCGCTTTGGTTTAGCAATTTACTGACCTCCCTCCGATTGATTGACCATAACTCACTCAATTTAACTCGTAATTCATTGAAATTAGTTTCATTTCGAAGGAATCGAAGTGTGGTTTAAAACGAAAGAAACGGAGATGAAAAACTCCAAGTATTTTGAGAGTTATGATGGAAATAGTTAGACTCGCGCTTTGGTTTAGCAATTTACTGACCTACCTCCGATTGATTGACCATAACTCTCTCAATTTAACTCGTAATTCATTTAAATTAGTTTCATTTCGAAGGAATCGAAGTGTAGTTTAAAACGAAAGAAACGGAGATGAAAAACTCCAAGTATTTTGAGAGTTATGATGGAAATAGTTAGACTCGCGCTTTAGTTTAGCAATTTACTGACCTCCCTCCGATTGATTGACCATAACTCACTCAATTTAACTCGTAATTCATTGAAATTAGTTTCATTTCGAAGGAATCGAAGTGTAGTTTAAAACGAAAGAAACGGAGATGAAAAACTCCAAGTATTTTGAGAGTTATGATGGAAATAGTTAGACTCGCGCTTTGGTTCAGCAATTTACTGACCTACCTCCGATTGATTGACCATAACTCTCTCAATTTAACTCTTAATTCATTGAAATTAGTTTCATTTCGAAGGAATCGAAGTGTAGTTTAAAACGAAAGAAACGGAGATGAAAAACAACAAGTATTTTGAGAGTTATGATGGAAATAGTTAGACTCGCGCTTTGGTTTAGCAATTTACTAACCTACCTCCGATTGATTGACCATAACTCTGTCAATTTAACTCTTAACTCATTGAAATTAGTTTCATTTCGAAGGAATCGAAGTGTAGTTTAAAACGAAAGAAACGGAGATGAAAAACTCCAAGTATTTTGAGAGTTATGATGGAAATAGTTAGACTCGCGCTTTGGTTTAGCAATTTACTGACCTCCCTCCGATTAATTGACCATAAATCACTCAATTTAACTCGTAATTCATTGAAATTAGTTTCATTTCGAAGGAATCGAAGTGTAGTTTAAAACGAAAGAAACGGAGATGAAAAACTCCAAGTATTTTGAGAGTTATGATGGAAATAGTTAGACTCGCGCTTTGGTTCAGCAATTTACTGACCTACCTCCGATTGATTGACCATAACTCTCTCAATTTAACTTTTAATTCATTGAAATTAGTTTCATTTCGAAGGAATCGAAGTGTAGTTTAAAACGAAAGAAACGGAGATGAAAAACTACAAGTATTTTGAGAGTTATGATGGAAATAGTTAGACTCGCGCTTTGGTTTAGCAATTTACTGACCTACCTCCGATTGATTGACCATAACTCTGTCAATTTAACTCTTAACTCATTGAAATTAGTTTCATTTCGAAGGAATCGAAGTGTAGTTTAAAACGAAAGAAACGGAGATGAAAAACTCCAAGTATTTTGAGAGTTATGATGGAAATAGTTAGACTCGCGCTTTGGTTTAGCAATTTACTGACCTCCCTCCGATTAATTGACCATAAATCACTCAATTTAACTCGTAATTCATTGAAATTAGTTTCATTTCGAAGGAATCGAAGTGTAGTTTAAAACGAAAGAAACGGAGATGAAAAACTCCAAGTATTTTGAGAGTTATGATGGAAATAGTTAGACTCGCGCTTTGGTTTAGCAATTTACTGACCTTCCTCCGATTGATTGATCATAACTCTCTCAATTTAACTCTTAATTCATTGAAATTAGTTTCATTTCGAAGGAATCGAAGTGTAGTTTAAAACGAAAGAAACGGAGATGAAAAACTCCAAGTATTTTGAGAGTTATGATGGAAATAGTTAGACTCGCGCTTTGGTTCAGCAATTTACTGATCTACCTCCGATTGATTGACCAAAAATCACTCAATTTAACTCGTAATTCATTGAAATTAGTTTCATTTCGAAGGAATCGAAGTGTAGTTTAAAACGAAAGAAACGGAGATGAAAAACTCCAAGTATTTTGAGAGTTATGATGGAAATAGTTAGACTCGCGCTTTGGTTTAGCAATTTACTGACCTACATCCGATTAATTGACCATAACTCTCTCAATTTACCTCTTAAGTCATTGAAATTAGTTTCATTTCGAAAGAATCGAAGTGTAGTTTAAAACGAAAGAAACGGAGATGAAAAACTCCAAGTATTTTGAGAGTTATGATGGAAATAGTTAGACTCGCGCTTTGGTTTAGCAATTTACTGACTTACCTCCGATTGATTGACCATAACTCTCTCAATTTAAGTCGTAATTCATTTAAATTAGTTTCATTTCGAAGGAATCGAAGTGTAGTTTAAAACGAAAGAAACGGAGATGAAAAACTCCAAGTATTTTGAGAGTTAATGGAAATAGTTAGACTCGCGCTTTGGTTTAGCAATTTACTGACCTACCTCCGATTGATTGACCATAACTCTCTCAATTTAACTCTTAAGTCATTGAAATTAGTTTCATTTCGAAGGAATCGAAGTGTAGTTTAAAACGAAAGAAACGGAGATGAAAAACTCTAAGTATTTTGAGAGTTATGATGGAAATAGTTAGACTCGCGCTTTGGTTTAGCAATTTACTTACCTACCTCCGATTGATTGACCATAACTCTCTCAATTTAACTAGTAATTCATTTAAATTAGTTTCATTTTGAAGGAATCGAAGTGTAGTTTAAAACGAAAGAAACGGAGATGAAAAACTCCAAGTATTTTGAGAGTTAATGGAAATAGTTAGACTCGCGCTTTGGTTTAGCAATTTACTGACCTACCTCCGATTGATTGACCATAACTCTCTCAATTTAAGTCGTAATTCATTTAAATTAGTTTCATTTCGAAGGAATCGAAGTGTAGTTTAAAACGAAAGAAACGGAGATGAAAAACTCCAAGTATTTTGAGAGTTATGATGGAAATAGTTAGACTCGCGCTTTGGTTTAGCAATTTACTGACCTCCCTCCGATTGATTGACCATAACTCAATCAATTTAACTCGTAATTCATTGAAATTAGTTTCATTTCGAAGGAATCGAAGTGTAGTTTAAAACGAAAGAAACGGAGATGAAAAACTCTAAGTATTTTGAGAGTTATGATGGAAATAGTTAGACTCGCGCTTTGGTTTAGCAATTTACTGACCTACATCCGATTAATTGACCATAACTCTCTCAATTTAACTCTTAAGTCATTGAAATTAGTTTCATTTCGAAGGAATCGAAGTGTAGTTTAAAACGAAAGAAACGGAGATGAAAAACTCCAAGTATTTTGAGAGTTATGATGGAAATAGTTAGACTCGCGCTTGGGTTTAGCAATTTACTGACCTACCTCCGATTAATTGACCATAACTCTCTCAATTTAACTCGTAATTCATTTAAATTAGTTTCATTTCGAAGGAATCGAAGTGTAGTTTAAAACGAAAGAAACGGAGATGAAAAACTCCAAGTATTTTTAGAGTTATGATGGAAATAGTTAGACTCGCGCTTTGGTTTAGCAATTTACTGACCTAACTCCGATTGATTGACCATAACTCTCTCAATTTAACTCTTAACTCATTGAAATTAGTTTCATTTCGAAGGAATCGAAGTGTAGTTTAAAACGAAAGAAACGGAGATGAAAAACTCCAAGTATTTTGAGAGTTATGATGGAAATAGTTAGACTCGCGCTTTGGTTTAGCAATTTACTGACCTCCCTCCGATTGATTAACCATAAATCACTCAATTTAACTCGTAATTCATTGAAATTAGTTTCATTTCGAAGGAATCGAAGTGTAGTTTAAAACGAAAGAAACGGAGATGAAAAACTCCAAGTATTTTGAGAGTTAATGGAAATAGTTAGACTCGCGCTTTGGTTTAGCAATTTACTGACCTACCTCCGATTGATTGACCATAACTCTCTCAATTTAACTCTTAAGTCATTTAAAAATTAGTTTCATTTCGAAGGAATCGAAGTGTAGTTTAAAACGAAAGAAACGGAGATGAAAAACTCCAAGTATTTTGAGAGTTATGATGGAAATAGTTAGACTCGCGCTTTGGTTTAGCAATTTACTTACCTACCTCCGATTGATTGACCATAACTCTCTCAATTTAACTCGTAATTCATTTAAATTAGTTTCATTTCGAAGGAATCGAAGTGTAGTTTAAAACGAAAGAAACGGAGATGAAAAACTCTAAGTATTTTGAGAGTTATGATGGAAATAGTTAGACTCGCACTTTGGTTTAGCAATTTACTGACCTCCCTCCGATTGATTGACCATAACTCACTCAATTTAACTCGTAATTCATTGAAATTAGTTTCATTTCGAAGGAATCGAAGTGTGGTTTAAAACGAAAGAAACGGAGATGAAAAACTCCAAGTATTTTGAGAGTTATGATGGAAATAGTTAGACTCGCGCTTTGGTTTAGCAATTTACTGACCTACCTCCGATTGATTGACCATAACTCTCTCAATTTAACTCGTAATTCATTTAAATTAGTTTCATTTCGAAGGAATCGAAGTGTAGTTTAAAACGAAAGAAACGGAGATGAAAAACTCCAAGTATTTTGAGAGTTATGATGGAAATAGTTAGACTCGCGCTTTAGTTTAGCAATTTACTGACCTCCCTCCGATTGATTGACCATAACTCACTCAATTTAACTCGTAATTCATTGAAATTAGTTTCATTTCGAAGGAATCGAAGTGTAGTTTAAAACGAAAGAAACGGAGATGAAAAACTCCAAGTATTTTGAGAGTTATGATGGAAATAGTTAGACTCGCGCTTTGGTTCAGCAATTTACTGACCTACCTCCGATTGATTGACCATAACTCTCTCAATTTAACTCTTAATTCATTGAAATTAGTTTCATTTCGAAGGAATCGAAGTGTAGTTTAAAACGAAAGAAACGGAGATGAAAAACTACAAGTATTTTGAGAGTTATGATGGAAATAGTTAGACTCGCGCTTTGGTTTAGCAATTTACTGACCTACCTCCGATTGATTGACCATAACTCTGTCAATTTAACTCTTAACTCATTGAAATTAGTTTCATTTCGAAGGAATCGAAGTGTAGTTTAAAACGAAAGAAATGGAGATGAAAAACTCCAAGTATTTTGAGAGTTATGATGGAAATAGTTAGACTCGCGCTTTGGTTTAGCAATTTACTGACCTCCCTCCGATTAATTGACCATAAATCACTCAATTTAACTCGTAATTCATTGAAATTAGTTTCATTTCGAAGGAATCGAAGTGTAGTTTAAAACGAAAGAAACGGAGATGAAAAACTCCAAGTATTTTGAGAGTTATGATGGAAATAGTTAGACTCGCGCTTTGGTTTACCAATTTACTGACCTACATCCGATTAATTGACCATAACTCTCTCAATTTAACTCTTAAGTCATTGAAATTAGTTTCATTTCGAAGGAATCGAAGTGTAGTTTAAAACGAAAGAAACGGAGATGAAAAACTCCAAGTATTTTGAAAGTTATGATGGAAATAGTTAGACTCGCGCTTTGGTTTAGCAATTTACTGACTTACCTCCGATTGATTGACCATAACTCTCTCAATTTAAGTCGTAATTCATTTAAATTAGTTTCATTTCGAAGGAATCGAAGTGTAGTTTAAAACGAAAGAAACGGAGATGAAAAACTCCAAGTATTTTGAGAGTTAATGGAAATAGTTAGACTCGCGCTTTGGTTTAGCAATTTACTGACCTACCTCCGATTGATTGACCATAACTCTCTCAATTTAACTCTTAAGTCATTGAAATTAGTTTCATTTCGAAGGAATCGAAGTGTAGTTTAAAACGAAAGAAACGGAGATGAAAAACTCCAAGTATTTTGAGAGTTATGATGGAAATAGTTAGACTCGCGCTTTGGTTTAGCAATTTACTTACCTACCTCCGATTTATTGACCATAACTCTCTCAATTTAACTAGTAATTCATTTAAATTAGTTTCATTTCGAAGGAATCGAAGTGTAGTTTAAAACGAAAGAAACGGAGATGAAAAACTCCAAGTATTTTGAGAGTTATGATGGAAATAGTTAGACTCGCGCTTTGGTTTAGCAATTTACTTACCTACCTCCGATTGATTGGCCATAACTCTCTCAATTTAACTCGTAATTCATTTAAATTAGTTTCATTTCGAAGGAATCGAAGTGTAGTTTAAAACGAAAGAAACGGAGATGAAAAACTCCAAGTATTTTGAGAGTTATGATGGAAATAGTTGGACTCGCGCTTTGGTTTAGCAATTTACTGACCTCCCTCCGATTAATTGACCATAAATCACTCAATTTAACTCGTAATTCATTGAAATTAGTTTCATTTCGAAGGAATCGAAGTGTAGTTTAAAACGAAAGAAACGGAGATGAAAAACTCCAAGTATTTTAAGAGTTATGATGGAAATAGTTAGACTCGCGCTTTGGTTTAGCAATTTACTGACCTACCTCCGATTGATTGATCATAACTCTCTCAATTTAACTCTTAATTCATTGAAATTAGTTTCATTTCGAAGGAATCGAAGTGTAGTTTAAAACGAAAGAAACGGAGATGAAAAACTACAAGTATTTTGAGAGTTATTATGGAAATAGTTAGACTCGCGCTTTGGTTTAGCAATTTACTGATCTACCTCCGATTGATTGACCAAAAATCACTCAATTTAACTCGTAATTCATTGAAATTAGTTTCATTTCGAAGGAATCGAAGTGTAGTTTAAAACGAAAGAAACGGAGATGAAAAACTCCAAGTATTTTGAGAGTTATGATGGAAATAGTTAGACTCGCGCTTTGGTTTAGCAATTTACTGACCTACATCCGATTAATTGACCATAACTCTCTCAATTTAACTCTTAAGTCATTGAAATTAGTTTCATTTCGAAGGAATCGAAGTGTAGTTTAAAACGAAAGAAACGGAGATGAAAAACTCCAAGTATTTTGAGAGTTATGATGGAAATAGTTAGACTCGCGCTTTGGTTTAGCAATTTACTGACTTACCTCCGATTGATTGACCATAACTCTCTCAATTTAAGTCGTAATTCATTTAAATTAGTTTCATTTCGAAGGAATCGAAGTGTAGTTTAAAACGAAAGAAACGGAGATGAAAAACTCCAAGTATTTTGAGAGTTATGATGGAAATAGTTGGACTCGCGCTTTGGTTTAGCAATTTACTGACCTCCCTCCGATTAATTGACCATAAATCACTCAATTTAACTCGTAATTCATTGAAATTAGTTTCATTTCGAAGGAATCGAAGTGTAGTTTAAAACGAAAGAAACGGAGATGAAAAACTCCAAGTATTTTGAGAGTTATGATGGAAATAGTTAGACTCGCGCTTTGGTTTACCAATTTACTGACCTACATCCGATTAATTGACCATAACTCTCTCAATTTAACTCTTAAGTCATTGAAATTAGTTTCATTTCGAAGGAATCGAAGTGTAGTTTAAAACGAAAGAAACGGAGATGAAAAACTCCAAGTATTTTGAGAGTTATGATTGAAATAGTTAGACTCGCGCTTTGGTTTAGCAATTTACTGACTTACCTCCGATTGATTGACCATAACTCTCTCAATTTAAGTCGTAATTCATTTAAATTAGTTTCATTTCGAAGGAATCGAAGTGTAGTTTAAAACGAAAGAAACGGAGATGAAAAACTCCAAGTATTTTGAGAGTTAATGGAAATAGTTAGACTCGCGCTTTGGTTTAGCAATTTACTGACCTACCTCCGATTGATTGACCATAACTCTCTCAATTTAACTCTTAAGTCATTGAAATTAGTTTCATTTCGAAGGAATCGAAGTGTAGTTTAAAACGAAAGAAACGGAGATGAAAAACTCCAAGTATTTTGAGAGTTATGATGGAAATAGTTAGACTCGCGCTTTGGTTTAGCAATTTACTTACCTACCTCCGATTTATTGACCATAACTCTCTCAATTTAACTAGTAATTCATTTAAATTAGTTTCATTTCGAAGGAATCGAAGTGTAGTTTAAAACGAAAGAAACGGAGATGAAAAACTCCAAGTATTTTGAGAGTTATGATGGAAATAGTTAGACTCGCGCTTTGGTTTAGTAATTTACTTACCTACCTCCGATTGATTGGCCATAACTCTCTCAATTTAACTCGTAATTCATTTAAATTAGTTTCATTTCGAAGGAATCGAAGTGTAGTTTAAAACGAAAGAAACGGAGATGAAAAACTCCAAGTATTTTGAGAGTTATGATGGAAATAGTTGGACTCGCGCTTTGGTTTAGCAATTTACTGACCTCCCTCCGATTAATTGACCATAAATCACTCAATTTAACTCGTAATTCATTGAAATTAGTTTCATTTCGAAGGAATCGAAGTGTAGTTTAAAACGAAAGAAACGGAGATGAAAAACTCCAAGTATTTTGAGAGTTATGATGGAAATAGTTAGACTCGCGCTTTGGTTTAGCAATTTACTGACCTACCTCCGATTGATTGATCATAACTCTCTCAATTTAACTCTTAATTCATTGAAATTAGTTTCATTTCGAAGGAATCGAAGTGTAGTTTAAAACGAAAGAAACGGAGATGAAAAACTACAAGTATTTTGAGAGTTATTATGGAAATAGTTAGACTCGCGCTTTGGTTTAGCAATTTACTGATCTACCTCCGATTGATTGACCAAAAATCACTCAATTTAACTCGTAATTCATTGAAATTAGTTTCATTTCGAAGGAATCGAAGTGTAGTTAAAAACGAAAGAAACGGAGATGAAAAACTCCAAGTATTTTGAGAGTTATGATGGAAATAGTTAGACTCGCGCTTTGGTTTAGCAATTTACTGACCTACCTCCGATTGATTGACCATAACTCTCTCAATTTAACTCGTAATTCATTTAAATTAGTTTCATTTCGAAGGAATCGAAGTGTAGTTTAAAACGAAAGAAACGGAGATGAAAAACTCCAAGTATTTTGAGAGTTATGATGGAAATAGTTAGACTCGCGCTTTAGTTTAGCAATTTACTGACCTCCCTCCGATTGATTGACCATAACTCACTCAATTTAACTCGTAATTCATTGAAATTAGTTTCATTTCGAAGGAATCGAAGTGTAGTTTAAAACGAAAGAAACGGAGATGAAAAACTCCAAGTATTTTGAGAGTTATGATGGAAATAGTTAGACTCGCGCTTTGGTTCAGCAATTTACTGACCTACCTCCGATTGATTGACCATAACTCTCTCAATTTAACTCTTAATTCATTGAAATTAGTTTCATTTCGAAGGAATCGAAGTGTAGTTTAAAACGAAAGAAACGGAGATGAAAAACTACAAGTATTTTGAGAGTTATGATGGAAATAGTTAGACTCGCGCTTTGGTTTAGCAATTTACTGACCTACCTCCGATTGATTGACCATAACTCTGTCAATTTAACTCTTAACTCATTGAAATTAGTTTCATTTCGAAGGAATCGAAGTGTAGTTTAAAACGAAAGAAACGGAGATGAAAAACTCCAAGTATTTTGAGAGTTATGATGGAAATAGTTAGACTCGCGCTTTGGTTTAGCAATTTACTGACTTCCCTCCGATTAATTGACCATAAATCACTCAATTTAACTCGTAATTCATTGAAATTAGTTTCATTTCGAAGGAATCGAAGTGTAGTTTAAAACGAAAGAAACGGAGATGAAAAACTCCAAGTATTTTGAGAGTTATGATGGAAATAGTTAGACTCGCGCTTTGGTTTACCAATTTACTGACCTACATCCGATTAATTGACCATAACTCTCTCAATTTAACTCTTAAGTCATTGAAATTAGTTTCATTTCGAAGGAATCGAAGTGTAGTTTAAAACGAAAGAAACGGAGATGAAAAACTACAAGTATTTTGAGAGTTATTATGGAAATAGTTAGACTCGCGCTTTGGTTTAGCAATTTACTGATCTACCTCCGATTGATTGACCAAAAATCACTCAATTTAACTCGTAATTCATTGAAATTAGTTTCATTTCGAAGGAATCGAAGTGTAGTTAAAAACGAAAGAAACGGAGATGAAAAACTCCAAGTATTTTGAGAGTTATGATGGAAATAGTTAGACTCGCGCTTTGGTTTAGCAATTTACTGAGCTACCTCCGATTGATTGACCATAACTCTCTCAATTTAAGTCGTAATTCATTTAAATTAGTTTCATTTCGAAGGAATCGAAGTGTAGTTTAAAACGAAAGAAACGGAGATGAAAAACTCCAAGTATTTTGAGAGTTAATGGAAATAGTTAGACTCGCGCTTTGGTTTAGCAATTTACTGACCTACCTCCGATTGATTGACCATAACTCTCTCAATTTAACTCTTAAGTCATTGAAATTAGTTTCATTTCGAAGGAATCGAAGTGTTGTTTAAAACGAAAGAAACGGAGATGAAAAACTCCAAGTATTTTGAGAGTTATGATGGAAATAGTTAGACTCGCGCTTTGGTTTAGCAATTTACTTACCTACCTCCGATTTATTGACCATAACTCTCTCAATTTAACTAGTAATTCATTTAAATTAGTTTCATTTCGAAGGAATCGAAGTGTAGTTTAAAACGAAAGAAACGGAGATGAAAAACTCCAAGTATTTTGAGAGTTATGATGGAAATAGTTAGACTCGCGCTTTGGTTTAGCAATTTACTTACCTACCTCCGATTGATTGGCCATAACTCTCTCAATTTAACTCGTAATTCATTTAAATTAGTTTCATTTCGAAGGAATCGAAGTGTAGTTTAAAACGAAAGAAACGGAGATGAAAAACTCCAAGTATTTTGAGAGTTATGATGGAAATAGTTGGACTCGCGCTTTGGTTTAGCAATTTACTGACCTCCCTCCGATTAATTGACCATAAATCACTCAATTTAACTCGTAATTCATTGAAATTAGTTTCATTTCGAAGGAATCGAAGTGTAGTTTAAAACGAAAGAAACGGAGATGAAAAACTCCAAGTATTTTGAGAGTTATGATGGAAATAGTTAGACTCGCGCTTTGGTTTAGCAATTTACTGACCTACCTCCGATTGATTGATCATAACTCTCTCAATTTAACTCTTAATTCATTGAAATTAGTTTCATTTCGAAGGAATCGAAGTGTAGTTTAAAACGAAAGAAACGGAGATGAAAAACTACAAGTATTTTGAGAGTTATTATGGAAATAGTTAGACTCGCGCTTTGGTTTAGCAATTTACTGATCTACCTCCGATTGATTGACCAAAAATCACTCAATTTAACTCGTAATTCATTGAAATTAGTTTCATTTCGAAGGAATCGAAGTGTAGTTAAAAACGAAAGAAACGGAGATGAAAAACTCCAAGTATTTTGAGAGTTATGATGGAAATAGTTAGACTCGCGCTTTGGTTTAGCAATTTACTGACCTACATCCGATTAATTGACCATAACTCTCTCAATTTAACTCTTAAGTCATTGAAATTAGTTTCATTTCGAAGGAATCGAAGTGTAGTTTAAAACGAAAGAAACGGAGATGAAAAACTCCAAGTATTTTGAGAGTTATGATGGAAATAGTTAGACTCGCGCTTTGGTTTAGCAATTTACTGACTTACCTCCGATTGATTGACCATAACTCTCTCAATTTAAGTCGTAATTCATTTAAATTAGTTTCATTTCGAACGAATCGAAGTGTAGTTTAAAACGAAAGAAACGGAGATGAAAAACTCCAAGTATTTTGAGAGTTAATGGAAATAGTTAGACTCGCGCTTTGGTTTAGCAATTTACTGACCTACCTCCGATTGATTGACCATAACTCTCTCAATTTAACTCTTAAGTCATTGAAATTAGTTTCATTTCGAAGGAATCGAAGTGTAGTTTAAAACGAAAGAAACGGAGATGAAAAACTCCAAGTATTTTGAGAGTTATGATGGAAATAGTTAGACTCGCGCTTTGGTTTAGCAATTTACTTACCTACCTCCGATTGATTGACCATAACTCTCTCAATTTAACTCGTAATTCATTTAAATTAGTTTCATTTCGAAGGAATCGAAGTGTAGTTTAAAACGAAAGAAACGGAGATGAAAAACTCCTAGTATTTTGAGAGTTATGATGGAAATAGTTAGACTCGCGCTTTGGTTTAGCAATTTACTGACCTCCCTCCGATTGATTGACCATAACTCACTCAATTTAACTCGTAATTCATTGAAATTAGTTTCATTTCGAAGGAATCGAAGTGTAGTTTAAAACGAAAGAAACGAAGTTGAAAAACTCCAAGTATTTTGAGAGTTATGATGGAAATAGTTAGACTCGCGCTTTGGTTTAGCAATTTACTGACCTCCCTCCGATTGATTGACCAAAAATCACTCAATTTAACTCGTAATTCATTGAAATTAGTTTCATTTCGAAGGAATCGAAGTGTAGTTTAAAACGAAAGAAACGGAGATGAAAAACTCCAAGTATTTTGAGAGTTATGATGGAAATAGTTAGACTCGCGCTTTGGTTTAGCAATTTACTGACTTACCTCCGATTGATTGACCATAACTCTCTCAATTTAAGTCGTAATTCATTTAAATTAGTTTCATTTCGAACGAATCGAAGTGTAGTTTAAAACGAAAGAAACGGAGATGAAAAACTCCAAGTATTTTGAGAGTTATGATGGAAATAGTTAGACTCGCGCTTTGGTTTAGCAATTTACTGACTTACCTCCGATTGATTGACCATAACTCTCTCAATTTAAGTCGTAATTCATTTAAATTAGTTTCATTTCGAAGGAATCGAAGTGTAGTTTAAAACGAAAGAAACGGAGATGAAAAACTCCAAGTATTTTGAGAGTTAATGGAAATAGTTAGACTCGCGCTTTGGTTTAGCAATTTACTGACCTACCTCCGATTGATTGACCATAACTCTCTCAATTTAACTCTTAAGTCATTGAAATTAGTTTCATTTCGAAGGAATCGAAGTGTAGTTTAAAACGAAAGAAACGGAGATGAAAAACTCGAAGTATTTTGAGAGTTATGATGGAAATAGTTAGACTCGCGCTTTGGTTTAGCAATTTACTGACCTACCTCCGATTGATTGACCATAACTCTCTCAATTTAACTCTTAAGTCATTGAAATTAGTTTCATTTCGAAGGAATCGAAGTGTAGTTTAAAACGAAAGAAACGGAGATGAAAAACTCCAAGTATTTTGAGAGTTATGATGGAAATAGTTAGACTCGCGCTTTGGTTTAGCAATTTACTTACCTACCTCCGATTGATTGACCATAACTCTCTCAATTTAACTCGTAATTCATTTAAATTAGTTTCATTTCGAAGGAATCGAAGTGTAGTTTAAAACGAAAGAAACGGAGATGAAAAACTCCAAGTATTTTGAGAGTTATGATGGAAATAGTTAGACTCGCGCTTTGGTTTAGCAATTTACTGACCTCCCTCCGATTGATTGACCATAACTCACTCAATTTAACTCGTAATTCATTGAAATTAGTTTCATTTCGAAGGAATCGAAGTGTAGTTTAAAACGAAAGAAACGAAGTTGAAAAACTCCAAGTATTTTGAGAGTTATGATGGAAATAGTTAGACTCGCGCTTTGGTTTAGCAATTTACTGACCTCCCTCCGATTGATTGACCAAAAATCACTCAATTTAACTCGTAATTCATTGAAATTAGTTTCATTTCGAAGGAATCGAAGTGTAGTTTAAAACGAAAGAAACGGAGATGAAAAACTCCAAGTATTTTGAGAGTTATGATGGAAATAGTTAGACTCGCGCTTTGGTTTAGCAATTTACTGACTTACCTCCGATTGATTGACCATAACTCTCTCAATTTAAGTCGTAATTCATTTAAATTAGTTTCATTTCGAACGAATCGAAGTGTAGTTTAAAACGAAAGAAACGGAGATGAAAAACTCCAAGTATTTTGAGAGTTAATGGAAATAGTTAGACTCGCGCTTTGGTTTAGCAATTTACTGACCTACCTCCGATTGATTGACCATAACTCTCTCAATTTAACTCTTAAGTCATTGAAATTAGTTTCATTTCGAAGGAATCGAAGTGTAGTTTAAAACGAAAGAAACGGAGATGAAAAACTCCAAGTATTTTGAGAGTTATGATGGAAATAGTTAGACTCGCGCTTTGGTTTAGCAATTTACTGACCTACCTCCGATTGATTGATCATAACTCTCTCAATTTAACTCTTAATTCATTGAAATTAGTTTCATTTCGAAGGAATCGAAGTGTAGTTTAAAACGAAAGAAACGGAGATGAAAAACTACAAGTATTTTGAGAGTTATTATGGAAATAGTTAGACTCGCGCTTTGGTTTAGCAATTTACTGATCTACCTCCGATTGATTGACCAAAAATCACTCAATTTAACTCGTAATTCATTGAAATTAGTTTCATTTCGAAGGAATCGAAGTGTAGTTTAAAACGAAAGAAACGGAGATGAAAAACTCCAAGTATTTTGAGAGTTATGATGGAAATAGTTAGACCCGCGCTTTGGTTTAGCAATTTACTGACCTACATCCGATTAATTGACCATAACTCTCTCAATTTAACTCTTAAGTCATTGAAATTAGTTTCATTTCGAAGGAATCGAAGTGTAGTTTAAAACGAAAGAAACGGAGATGAAAAACTCCAAGTATTTTGAGAGTTATGATGGAAATAGTTAGACTCGCGCTTTGGTTTAGCAATTTACTGACTTACCTCCGATTTATTGACCATAACTCTCTCAATTTAAGTCGTAATTCATTTAAATTAGTTTCATTTCGAAGGAATCGAAGTGTAGTTTAAAACGAAAGAAACGGAGATGAAAAACTCCAAGTATTTTGAGAGTTAATGAAAATAGTTAGACTCGCGCTTTGGTTTAGCAATTTACTGACCTACCTCCGATTGATTGACCATAACTCTCTCAATTTAACTCTTAAGTCATTGAAATTAGTTTCATTTCGAAGGAATCGAAGTGTAGTTTAAAACGAAAGAAACGGAGATGAAAAACTCCAAGTATTTTGAGAGTTATGATGGAAATAGTTAGACTCGCGCTTTGGTTTAGCAATTTACTTACCTACCTCCGATTGATTGACCATAACTCTCTCAATTTAACTAGTAATTCATTTAAATTAGTTTCATTTCGAAGGAATCGAAGTGTAGTTTAAAACGAAAGAAACGGAGATGAAAAACTCCAAGTATTTTGAGAGTTATGATGGAAATAGTTAGACTCGCGCTTTGGTTTAGCAATTTACTTACCTACCTCCGATTGATTGGCCATAACTCTCTCAATTTAACTCGTAATTCATTTAAATTAGTTTCATTTCGAAGGAATCGAAGTGTAGTTTAAAACGAAAGAAACGGAGATGAAAAACTCCAAGTATTTTGAGAGTTATGATGGAAATAGTTAGACTCGCGCTTTGGTTTAGCAATTTACTGACCTCCCTCCGATTAATTGACCATAAATCACTCAATTTAACTCGTAATTCATTGAAATTAGTTTCATTTCGAAGGAATCGAAGTGTAGTTTAAAACGAAAGAAACGGAGATGAAAAACTCCAAGTATTTTTAGAGTTATGATGGAAATAGTTAGACTCGCGCTTTGGTTTAGCAATTTACTGACCTACCTCCGATTGATTGATCATAACTCTCTCAATTTAACTCTTAATTCATTGAAATTAGTTTCATTTCGAAGGAATCGAAGTGTAGTTTAAAACGAAAGAAACGGAGATGAAAAACTACAAGTATTTTGAGAGTTATTATGGAAATAGTTAGACTCGCGCTTTGGTTTAGCAATTTACTTACCTACCTCCGATTGATTGACCATAACTCTCTCAATTTAACTCGTAATTCATTTAAATTAGTTTCATTTCGAAGGAATCGAAGTGTAGTTTAAAACGAAAGAAACGGAGATGAAAAACTCCAAGTATTTTGAGAGTTATGATGGAAATAGTTAGACTCGCGCTTTGGTTTAGCAATTTACTGACCTCCCTCCGATTGATTGACCATAACTCACTCAATTTAACTCGTAATTCATTGAAATTAGTTTCATTTCGAAGGAATCGAAGTGTAGTTTAAAACGAAAGAAACGAAGTTGAAAAACTCCAAGTATTTTGAGAGTTATGATGGAAATAGTTAGACTCGCGCTTTGGTTTAGCAATTTACTGACCTCCCTCCGATTGATTGACCAAAAATCACTCAATTTAACTCGTAATTCATTGAAATTAGTTTCATTTCGAAGGAATCGAAGTGTAGTTTAAAACGAAAGAAACGGAGATGAAAAACTCCAAGTATTTTGAGAGTTATGATGGAAATAGTTAGACTCGCGCTTTGGTTTAGCAATTTACTGACTTACCTCCGATTGATTGACCATAACTCTCTCAATTTAAGTCGTAATTCATTTAAATTAGTTTCATTTCGAACGAATCGAAGTGTAGTTTAAAACGAAAGAAACGGAGATGAAAAACTCCAAGTATTTTGAGAGTTAATGGAAATAGTTAGACTCGCGCTTTGGTTTAGCAATTTACTGACCTACCTCCGATTGATTGACCATAACTCTCTCAATTTAACTCTTAAGTCATTGAAATTAGTTTCATTTCGAAGGAATCGAAGTGTAGTTTAAAACGAAAGAAACGGAGATGAAAAACTCCAAGTATTTTGAGAGTTATGATGGAAATAGTTAGACTCGCGCTTTGGTTTAGCAATTTACTGACCTACCTCCGATTGATTGATCATAACTCTCTCAATTTAACTCTTAATTCATTGAAATTAGTTTCATTTCGAAGGAATCGAAGTGTAGTTTAAAACGAAAGAAACGGAGATGAAAAACTACAAGTATTTTGAGAGTTATTATGGAAATAGTTAGACTCGCGCTTTGGTTTAGCAATTTACTGATCTACCTCCGATTGATTGACCAAAAATCACTCAATTTAACTCGTAATTCATTGAAATTAGTTTCATTTCGAAGGAATCGAAGTGTAGTTTAAAACGAAAGAAACGGAGATGAAAAACTCCAAGTATTTTGAGAGTTATGATGGAAATAGTTAGACTCGCGCTTTGGTTTAGCAATTTACTGACCTACATCCGATTAATTGACCATAACTCTCTCAATTTAACTCTTAAGTCATTGAAATTAGTTTTAATTTCGAAGGAATCGAAGTGTAGTTTAAAACGAAAGAAACGGAGATGAAAAACTCCAAGTATTTTGAGAGTTATGATGGAAATAGT
The DNA here is from genome assembly GCF_043159265.1 of Tasmannia lanceolata. Taxonomy (NCBI): domain Eukaryota; kingdom Viridiplantae; phylum Streptophyta; class Magnoliopsida; order Canellales; family Winteraceae; genus Tasmannia; species Tasmannia lanceolata. The sequence continues at coordinate 8,076,551 of NW_027518721.1, forward strand.
TAGACTCGCGCTTTGGTTTAGCAATTTACTGACTTACCTCCGATTTATTGACCATAACTCTATCAATTTAAGTCGTAATTCATTTAAATTAGTTTCATTTCGAAGGAATCGAAGTGTAGTTTAAAACGAAAGAAACGGAGATGAAAAACTCCAAGTATTTTGAGAGTTAATGAAAATAGTTAGACTCGCGCTTTGGTTTAGCAATTTACTGACCTACCTCCGATTGATTGACCATAACTCTCTCAATTTAACTCTTAAATCATTGAAATTAGTTTCATTTCGAAGGAATCGAAGTGTAGTTTAAAACGAAAGAAACGGAGATGAAAAACTCCAAGTATTTTGAGAGTTATGATGGAAATAGTTAGACTCGCGTTTTGGTTTAGCAATTTACTTACCTACCTCCGATTGATTGACCATAACTCTCTCAATTTAACTAGTAATTCATTTAAATTAGTTTCATTTCGAAGGAATCGAAGTGTAGTTTAAAACGAAAGAAACGGAGATGAAAAACTCCAAGTATTTTGAGAGTTATGATGGAAATAGTTAGACTCGCGCTTTGGTTTAGCAATTTACTTACCTACCTCCGATTGATTGGCCATAACTCTCTCAATTTAACTCGTAATTCATTTAAATTAGTTTCATTTCGAAGGAATCGAAGTGTAGTTTAAAACGAAAGAAACGGAGATGAAAAACTCCAAGTATTTTGAGAGTTATGATGGAAATAGTTAGACTCGCGCTTTGGTTTAGCAATTTACTGACCTCCCTCCGATTAATTGACCATAAATCACTCAATTTAACTCGTAATTCATTGAAATTAGTTTCATTTCGAAGGAATCGAAGTGTAGTTTAAAACGAAAGAAACGGAGATGAAAAACTCCAAGTATTTTTAGAGTTATGATGGAAATAGTTAGACTCGCGCTTTGGTTTAGCAATTTACTGACCTACCTCCGATTGATTGATCATAACTCTCTCAATTTAACTCTTAATTCATTGAAATTAGTTTCATTTCGAAGGAATCGAAGTGTAGTTTAAAACGAAAGAAACGGAGATGAAAAACTACAAGTATTTTGAGAGTTATTATGGAAATAGTTAGACTCGCGCTTTGGTTTAGCAATTTACTGATCTACCTCCGATTGATTGACCAAAAATCACTCAATTTAACTCGTAATTCATTGAAATTAGTTTCATTTCGAAAGAATCGAAGTGTAGTTTAAAACGAAAGAAACAGAGATGAAAAACTCCAAGTATTTTGAGAGTTATGATGGAAATAGTTAGACTCGCGCTTTGGTTTAGCAATTTACTGACCTACATCCGATTAATTGACCATAACTCTCTCAATTTAACTCTTAAGTAATTGAAATTAGTTTCATTTCGAAGGAATCGAAGTGTAGTTTAAAACGAAAGAAACGGAGATGAAAAACTCCAAGTATTTTGAGAGTTATGATGGAAATAGTTAGACTCGCGCTTTGGTTTAGCAATTTACTGACTTACCTCCGATTGATTGACCATAACTCTCTCAATTTAAGTCGTAATTCATTTAAATTAGTTTCATTTCGAACGAATCGAAGTGTAGTTTAAAACGAAAGAAACGGAGATGAAAAACTCCAAGTATTTTGAGAGTTAATGGAAATAGTTAGACTCGCGCTTTGGTTTAGCAATTTACTGACCTACCTCCGATTGATTGACCATAACTCTCTCAATTTAACTCTTAAGTCATTGAAATTAGTTTCATTTCGAAGGAATCGAAGTGTAGTTTAAAACGAAAGAAACGGAGATGAAAAACTCCAAGTATTTTGAGAGTTATGATGGAAATAGTTAGACTCGCGCTTTGGTTTAGCAATTTACTTACCTACCTCCGATTGATTGACCATAACTCTCTCAATTTAACTCGTAATTCATTTAAATTAGTTTCATTTCGAAGGAATCGAAGTGTAGTTTAAAACGAAAGAAACGGAGATGAAAAACTCCAAGTATTTTGAGAGTTATGATGGAAATAGTTAGACTCGCGCTTTGGTTTAGCAATTTACTGACCTCCCACCGATTGATTGACCATAACTCACTCAATTTAACTCGTAATTCATTGAAATTAGTTTCATTTCGAAGGAATCGAAGTGTAGTTTAAAACGAAAGAAACGAAGTTGAAAAACTCCAAGTATTTTGAGAGTTATGATGGAAATAGTTAGACTCGCGCTTTGGTTTAGCAATTTACTGACCTCCCTCCGATTGATTGACCATAAATCACTCAATTTAACTCGTAATTCATTGAAATTAGTTTCATTTCGAAGGAATCGAAGTATAGTTTAAAACGAAAGAAACGGAGATGAAAAACTCCAAGTATTTTGAGAGTTAATGGAAATAGTTAGACTCGCGCTTTGGTTTAGCAATTTACTGACCTACCTCCGATTGATTGACCATAACTCTCTCAATTTAACTCTTAAGTCATTGAAATTAGTTTCATTTCGAAGGAATCGAAGTGTAGTTTAAAACGAAAGAAACGGAGATGAAAAACTCCAAGTATTTTGAGAGTTATGATGGAAATAGTTAGACTCGCGCTTTGGTTTAGCAATTTACTGACTTACCTCCGATTGATTGATCATAACTCTCTCAATTTAACTCTTAATTCATTGAAATTAGTTTCATTTCGAAGGAATCGAAGTATAGTTTAAAACGAAAGAAACGGAGATGAAAAACTACAAGTATTTTGAGAGTTATTATGGAAATAGTTAGACTCGCGCTTTGGTTTAGCAATTTACTGATCTACCTCCGATTGATTGACCATAAATCACTCAATTTAACTCGTTATTCATTGAAATTAGTTTCATTTCGAAGGAATCGAAGTGTAGTTTAAAACGAAAGAAACGGAGATGAAAAACTCCAAGTATTTTGAGAGTTATGATGGAAATAGTTAGACTCGCGCTTTGGTTTAGCAATTTACTGACTTACATCCGATTAATTGACCATAACTCTCTCAATTTAACTCTTAAGTCATTGAAATTACTTTCATTTCGAAGGAATCGAAGTGTAGTTTAAAACGAAAGAAACGGAGATGAAAAACTCCAAGTATTTTGAGAGTTATGATGGAAATAGTTAGACTCGCGCTTTGGTTTAGCAATTTACTGACCTACCTCCGATTGATTGACCATAACTCTCTCAATTTAAGTCGTAATTCATTTAAATTAGTTTCATTTCGAAGGAATCGAAGTGTAGTTTAAAACGAAAGAAACGGAAATGAAAAACTCCAAGTATTTTGAGAGTTATGATGGAAATAGTTAGACTCGCGCTTTGGTTTAGCAATTTACTGACCTCCCTCCGATTGATTGACCATAACTCAATCAATTTAACTCGTAATTCATTGAAATTAGTTTCATTTCGAAGGAATCGAAGTGTAGTTTAAAACGAAAGAAACGGAGATGAAAAACTCCAAGTATTTTGAGAGTTATGATGGAAATAGTTAGACTCGCGCTTTGGTTTAGCAATTTACTGACCTACCTCCGATTGATTGACCATAACTCTCTCAATTTAAGTCGTAATTCATTTAAATTAGTTTCATTTCGAAGGAATCGAAGTGTAGTTTAAAACGAAAGAAACGGAGATGAAAAACTCCAAGTATTTTGAGAGTTATGATGGAAATAGTTAGACTCGCGCTTTGGTTTAGCAATTTACCGACCTACCTCCGATTGATTGACCATAACTCAATCAATTTAACTCGTAATTCATTGAAATTAGTTTCATTTCGAAGGAATCGAAGTGTAGTTTAAAACGATAGAAACGGAGATGAAAAACTCCAAGTATTTTGAGAGTTATGATGGAAATAGTTAGACTCGCGCTTTGGTTTAGCAATTTACTGACCTACATCCGATTAATTGACCATAACTCTCTCAATTTAACTCTTAAGTCATTGAAATTAGTTTCATTTCGAAGGAATCGAAGTGTAGTTTAAAACGAAAGAAACGGAGATGAAAAACTCCAAGTATTTTGAGAGTTATGATGGAAATAGTTAGACTCGCGCTTTGGTTTAGCAATTTACTTACCTACCTCCGATTGATTGACCATAACTCTCTCAATTTAACTCGTAATTCATTTAAATTAGTTTCATTTCGAAGGAATCGAAGTGTAGTTTAAAACGAAAGAAACGGAGATGAAAAACTCCAAGTACTTTTAGAGTTATGATGGAAATAGTTAGACTCGCGCTTTGGTTTAGCAATTTACTGACCTACCTCCGATTGATTGACCATAACTCTCTCAATTTAACTCTTAACTCATTGAAATTAGTTTCATTTCGAAGGAATCGAAGTGTAGTTTAAAACGAAAGAAACGGAGATGAAAAACTCCAAGTATTTTGAGAGTTATGATGGAAATAGTTAGACTCGCGCTTTGGTTTAGCAATTTACTGACCTCCCTCCGATTGATTGATCATAAATCACTCAATTTAACTCGTAATTCATTGAAATTAGTTTCATTTCGAAGGAATCGAAGTGTAGTTTAAAACGAAAGAAACGGAGATGAAAAACTCCAAGTATTTTGAGAGTTAATGGAAATAGTTAGACTCGCGCTTTGGTTTAGCAATTTACTGACCTACCTCCGATTGATTGACCATAACTCACTCAATTTAACTCATAAGTCATTTAAAAATTAGTTTCATTTCGAAGGAATCGAAGTGTAGTTTAAAACGAAAGAAACGGAGATGAAAAACTTCAAGTATTTTGAGAGTTATGATGGAAATAGTTAGACTCGCGCTTTGGTTTAGCAATTTACTTACCTACCTCCGATTGATTGACCATAACTCTCTCAATTTAACTCGTAATTCATTTAAATTAGTTTCATTTCGAAGGAATCGAAGTGTAGTTTAAAACGAAAGAAACGGAGATGAAAAACTCCAAGTATTTTGAGAGTTATGATGGAAATAGTTAGACTCGCGCTTTGGTTTAGCAATTGACTGACCTCCCTCCGATTGATTGACCATAACTCTCTCAATTTAACTCGTAATTCATTGAAATTAGTTTCATTTCGAAGGAATCGAAGTGTAGTTTAAAACGAAAGAAACGGAGATGAAAAACTCCAAGTATTTTGAAAGTTATGATGGAAATAGTTAGACTCTCGTTTTGGTTTAGCAATTTACTGACCTACATCCGATTAATTGACCATAAGTCTCTCAATTTAACTCTTAAGTCGTTGAAATTAGTTTCATTTCGAAGGAATCGAAGTGTAGTTTAAAACGAAAGAAACGGAGATGAAAAACTCCAAGTATTTTGAGAGTTATGATGGAAATAGTTAGACTCGCGCTTTGGTTTAGCAATTTACTGACCTACCTCCGATTGATTGACCATAACTCTCTCAATTTAAGTCGTAATTCATTTAAATTAGTTTCATTTCGAAGGAATCGAAGTGTAGTTTAAAACGAAAGAAACGGAGATGAAAAACTCCAAGTATTTTGAGAGTTAATGGAAATAGTTAGACTCGCGCTTTGGTTTAGCAATTTACTGACCTACCTCCGATTGATTGACCATAACTCTCTCAATTTAACTCTTAAGTTATTGAAATTAGTTTCATTTCGAAGGAATCGAAGTGTAGTTTAAAACGAAAGAAACGGAGATGAAAAACTCCAAGTATTTTGAGAGTTATGATGGAAATAGTTAGACTCGCGCTTTAGTTTAGCAATTTACTGACCTCCCTCCGATTGATTGACCATAACTCACTCAATTTAACTCGTAATTCATTGAAATTAGTTTCATTTCGAAGGAATCGAAGTCTAGTTTAAAACGAAAGAAACGGAGATGAAAAACTCCAAGTATTTTGATAGTTATGATGGAAATAGTTAGACTCGCGCTTTGGTTTAGCAATTTACTGACCTACATCCGATTAATTGACCATAACTCTCTCAATTTAACTCTTAAGTCATTGAAATTAGTTTCATTTCGAAGGAATCGAAGTGTAGTTTAAAACGAAAGAAACGGAGATGAAAAACTCCAAGTATTTTGAGAGTTATGATGTAAATAGTTAGACTCGCGCTTTGTTTTAGCAATTTACTGACTTACCTCCGATTAATTGACCATAACTCTCTTAATTTAACTCTTAATTCATTGAAATTAGTTTCATTTCGAAGGAATCGAAGTGTAGTTTAAAACGAAAGAAACGGAGATGAAAAACTCCAAGTATTTTGAGAGTTATGATGGAAATAGTTAGACTCGCGCTTTGGTTTAGCAATTTACTGACCTACCTCCGATTGATTGACCATAACTCTCTCAATTTAACTCTTAAGTCATTGAAATTAGTTTCATTTCGAAGGAATCGAAGTGTAGTTTAAAACGAAAGAAACGGAGATGAAAAACTCCAAGTATTTTGAGAGTTATGATGGAAATAGTTAGACTCGCGCTTTGGTTTAGCAATTTACTGACCTACCTGCGATTGATTGACCATAACTCTGTCAATTTAACTCTTAACTCATTGAAATTAGTTTCATTTCGAAGGAATCGAAGTGTAGTTTAAAACGAAAGAAACGGAGATGAAAAACTCCAAGTATTTTGAGAGTTATGATGGAAATAGTTAGACTCGCGCTTTGGTTTAGCAATTTACTGACCTCCCTCCGATTAATTGACCATAAATCACTCAATTTAACTCGTAATTCATTGAAATTAGTTTCATTTCGAAGGAATCGAAGTGTAGTTTAAAACGAAAGAAACGGAAATGAAAAACTCCAAGTATTTTGAGAGTTATGATGGAAATAGTTAGACTCGCGCTTTGGTTTAGCAATTTACTGACCTACCTCCGATTGATTTATCATAACTCTCTCAATTTAACTTTTAATTCATTGAAATTAGTTTCATTTCGAAGGAATCGAAGTGTAGTTTAAAACGAAAGAAACGGAGATGAAAAACTATAAGTATTTTGAGAGTTATTATGGAAATAGTTAGACTCGCGCTTTGGTTTAGCAATTTAATGATCTACCTCCGATTGATTGACCAAAAATCACTCAATTTAACTCGTAATTCATTGAAATTAGTTTCATTTCGAAGGAATCGAAGTGTAGTTTAAAACGAAAGAAACGGAGATGAAAAACTCCAAGTATTTTGAAAGTTATGATGGAAATAGTTAGACTCTCGCTTTGGTTTAGCAATTTACTGACCTACATCCGATTAATTGACCATAACTCTCTCAATTTAACTCTTAAGTCATTGAAATTAGTTTCATTTCGAAGGAATCGAAGTGTAGTTTAAAACGAAAGAAACGGAGATGAAAAACTCCAAGTATTTTGAGAGTTATGATGGAAATAGTTAGACTCGCGCTTTGGTTTAGCAATTTACTGACTTACCTCCGATTGATTGACCATAACTCTCTCAATTTAAGTCGTAATTCATTTAAATTAGTTTCATTTCGAAGGAATCGAAGTGTAGTTTAAAACGAAAGAAACGGAGATGAAAAACTCCAAGTATTTTGAGAGTTAATGGAAATAGTTAGACTCGCGCTTTGGTTTAGCAATTTACTGACCTACCTCCGATTGATTGACCATAACTCTCTCAATTTAACTCTTAAGTCATTGAAATTAGTTTCATTTCGAAGGAATCGAAGTGTAGTTTAAAACGAAAGAAACGGAGATGAAAAACTCCAAGTATTTTGAGAGTAATGATGGAAATAGTTAGACTCGCGCTTTGGTTTAGCAATTTACTGACCTACATCCGATTAATTGACCATAACTCTCTCAATTTAACTCTTAAGTCATTGAAATTAGTTTCATTTCGAAGGAATCGAAGTGTAGTTTAAAACGAAAGAAACGAAGATGAAAAACTCCAAGTATTTTGAGAGTTATGATGGAAATAGTTAGACTCGCGCTTTGGTTTAGCAATTTACTAACCTACCTCCGATTGATTGACCATAACTCTCTCAATTTAACTCTTAATTCATTGAAATTAGTTTTATTTCGAAGGAATCGAAGTGTAGTTTAAAACGAAAGAAACGGAGATGAAAAACTCCAAGTATTTTGAGAGTTATGATGGAAATAGTTAGACTCGCGCTTTGGTTTAGCAATTTACTGACCTCCCTCCGATTGATTGACCATAAATTACTCAATTTAACTCGTAATTCATTGAAATTAGTTTCATTTCGAAGGAATCGAAGTGTAGTTTAAAACGAAAGAAACGGAGATGAAAAACTCCAAGTATTTTGAGAGTTAATGGAAATAGTTAGACTCGCGCTTTGGTTTAGCAATTTACTGACCTACCTCCGATTGATTGACCATAACTCTCTCAATTTAACTCTTAAGTCATTGAAATTAGTTTCATTTCGAAGGAATCGAAGTGTAGTTTAAAACGAAAGAAACGGAGATGAAAAACTCCAAGTATTTTGAGAGTTATGATGGAAATAGTTAGACTCGCGCTTTGGTTTAGCAATTTACTGATCTACCTCCGATTGATTGACCATAAATCACTCAATTTAACTCGTTATTCATTGAAATTTGTTTCATTTCGAAGGAATCGAAGTGTAGTTTAAAACGAAAGAAACGGAGATGAAAAACTCCAAGTATTTTTAGAGTTATGATGGAAATAGTTAGACTCGCGCTTTGGTTTAGCAATTTACTGACCTACCTCCGATTGATTGACCATAACTCTTTCAATTTAACTCTTAACTCATTGAAATTAGTTTCATTTCGAAGGAATCGAAGTGTAGTTTAAAACGAAAGAAACGGAGTTGAAAAACTCCAAGTATTTTGAGAGTTATGATGGAAATAGTTAGACTCGCGCTTTGGTTTAGCAATTTACTGACCTCCCTCCGATTGATTGACCATAAATCACTCAATTTAACTCGTAATTCATTGAAATTAGTTTCATTTCGAAGGAATCGAAGTGTAGTTTAAAACGAAAGAAACGGAGATGAAAAACTTTAAGTATTTTGAGAGTTATGATGGAAATAGTTAGACTCGCGCTTTGGTTTAGCAATTTACTGACCTACCTCCGATTGATTGACCATAACTCTCTCAATTTAACTCGTAATTCATTTAAATTAGTTTCATTTCGAAGGAATCGAAGTGTAGTTTAAAACGAAAGAAACGGAGATGAAAAACTTCAAGTATTTTGAGAGTTATGATGGAAATAGTTAGACTCGCGCTTTGGTTTAGCAATTTACTGACCTACCTCCGATTGATTGACCATAACTCTCTCAATTTAAGTCGTAATTCATTTAAATTAGTTTCATTTCGAAGGAATCGAAGTGTAGTTTAAAACGAAAGAAACGGAGATGAAAAACTTCAAGTATTTTGAGAGTTATGATGGAAATAGTTAGACTCGCGCTTTGGTTTAGCAATTTACTGACCTACCTCCGATTGATTGACCATAACTCTCTCAATTTAAGTCATAATTCATTTAAATTAGTTTCATTTCGAATGAATCGAAGTGTAGTTTAAAACGAAAGAAACGGAGATGAAAAACTCCAAGTATTTTGAGAGTTATGATGGAAATAGTTAGACTCGCGCTTTGGTTTGGCAATTTACTGACCTCCCTCCGATTGATTGACCATAACTCAATAAATTTAACTCGTAATTCATTGAAATTAGTTTCATTTCGAAGGAATCGAAGTGTAGTTTAAAACGAAAGAAACGGAGATGAAAAACTCCAAGTATTTTGAGAGTTATGATGGAAATAGTTAGACTCGCGCTTTGGTTTAGCAATTTACTGACCTACATCCGATTAATTGACCATAACTCTCTCAATTTAACTCTTAAGTCATTGAAATTAGTTTCATTTCGAAGGAATCGAAGTGTAGTTTAAAACGAAAGAAACGGAGATGAAAAACTCCAAGTATTTTGAGAGTTATGATGGAAATAGTTAGACTCGCGCTTTGGTTTAGCAATTTACTGACCTACCTCCGATTGATTGACCATAACTCTCTCAATTTAACTCGTAATTCATTTAAATTAGTTTCATTTCGAAGGAATCGAAGTGTAGTTTAAAACGAAAGAAACGGAGATGAAAAACTCCAAGTATTTTTAGAGTTATGATGGAAATAGTTAGACTCGCGCTTTGGTTTAGCAATTTACTGACCTACCTCCGATTGATTGACCATAACTCTCTCAATTTAACTCTTAACTCATTGAAATTAGTTTCATTTCGAAGGAATCGAAGTGTAGTTTAAAACGAAAGAAACGGAGATGAAAAACTCCAAGTATTTTGAGAGTTATGATGGAAATAGTTAGACTCGCGCTTTGGTTTAGCAATTTACTGACCTCCCTCCGATTGATTGACCATAAATCACTCAATTTAACTCGTAATTCATTGAAATTAGTTTCATTTCGAAGGAATCGAAGTGTAGTTTAAAACGAAAGAAACGGAGATGAAAAACTCCAAGTATTTTGAGAGTTAATGGAAATAGTTAGACTCGCGCTTTGGTTTAGCAATTTACTGACCTACCTCCGATTGATTGACCATAACTCTCTCAATTTAAGTCGTAATTCATTTAAATTAGTTTCATTTCGAAGGAATCGAAGTGTAGTTTAAAACGAAAGAAACGGAGATGAAAAACTCCAAGTATTTTGAGAGTTATGATGGAAATAGTTAGACTCGCGCTTTGGTTTAGCAATTTACTGACTTACCTCCGATTGATTGATCATAACTCTCTCAATTTAACTCTTAATTCATTGAAATTAGTTTCATTTCGAAGGAATCGAAGTGTAGTTTAAAACGAAAGAAACGGAGATGAAAAACTACAACTATTTTGAGAGTTATTATAGAAATAGTTAGACTCGCGCTTTGGTTTAGCAATTTACTGATCTACCTCCGATTGATTGACCATAAATCACTCAATTTAACTCGTTATTCATTGAAATTAGTTTCATTTCGAAGGAATCGAAGTGTAGTTTAAAACGAAAGAAACGGAGATGAAAAACTCCAAGTATTTTGAGAGTTATGATGGAAATAGTTAGACTCGCGCTTTGGTTTAGCAATTTACTTACCTACCTCCGATTGATTGGCCATAACTCTCTCAATTTAACTCGTAATTCATTTAAATTAGTTTCATTTCGAAGGAATCGAAGTGTAGTTTAAAACGAAAGAAACGGAGATGAAAAACTCCAAGTACTTTTAGAGTTATGATGGAAATAGTTAGACTCGCGCTTTGGTTTAGCAATTTACTGACCTACCTCCGATTGATTGACCATAACTCTCTCAATTTAACTCTTAAGTCATTGAAATTAGTTTCATTTCGAAGGAATCGAAGTGTAGTTTAAAACGAAAGAAACGGAGATGAAAAACTCCAAGTATTTTGAGAGTTATGATGGAAATAGTTAGACTCGCGCTTTGGTTTAGCAATTTACTTACCTACCTCCGATTGATTGACCATAACTCTCTCAATTTAACTCGTAATTCATTTAAATTAGTTTCATTTCGAAGGAATCGAAGTGTAGTTTAAAACGAAAGAAACGGAGATGAAAAACTCCAAGTACTTTTAGAGTTATGATGGAAATAGTTAGACTCGCGCTTTGGTTTAGCAATTTACTGACCTACCTCCGATTGATTGACCATAACTCTCTCAATTTAACTCTTAACTCATTGAAATTAGTTTCATTTCGAAGGAATCGAAGTGTAGTTTAAAACGAAAGAAACGGAGATGAAAAACTCCAAGTATTTTGAGAGTTATGATGAAAATAGTTAGACTCGCGCTTTGGTTTAGCAATTTACTGACCTCCCTCCGATTGATTGACCATAAATCACTCAATTTAACTCGTAATTCATTGAAATTAGTTTCATTTCGAAGGAATCGAAGTGTAGTTTAAAACGAAAGAAACGGAGATGAAAAACTCCAAGTATTTTGAGAGTTAATGGAAATAGTTAGACTCGCGCTTTGGTTTAGCAATTTACTGACCTACCTCCGATTGATTGACCATAACTCTCTCAATTTAACTCATAAGTCATTTAAAAATTAGTTTCATTTCGAAGGAATCGAAGTGTAGTTTAAAACGAAAGAAACGGAGATGAAAAACTCCAAGTATTTTGAGAGTTATGATGGAAATAGTTAGACTCGCGCTTTGGTTTAGCAATTTACTTACCTACCTCCGATTGATTGACCATAACTCTCTCAATTTAACTCGTAATTCATTTAAATTAGTTTCATTTCGAAGGAATCGAAGTGTAGTTTAAAACGAAAGAAACGGAGATGAAAAACTCCAAGTATTTTGAGAGTTATGATGGAAATAGTTAGACTCGCGCTTTGGTTTAGCAATTGACTGACCTCCCTCCGATTGATTGACCATAACTCTCTCAATTTAACTCGTAATTCATTGAAATTAGTTTCATTTCGAAGGAATCGAAGTGTAGTTTAAAACGAAAGAAACGGAGATGAAAAACTCCAAGTATTTTGAAAGTTATGATGGAAATAGTTAGACTCTCGTTTTGGTTTAGCAATTTACTGACCTACATCCGATTAATTGACCATAACTCTCTCAATTTAACTCTTAAGTCATTGAAATTAGTTTCATTTCAAAGGAATCGAAGTGTAGTTTAAAACGAAAGAAACGGAGATGAAAAACTCCAAGTATTTTGAGAGTTATGATGGAAATAGTTAGAGTCGCGCTTTGGTTTAGCAATTTACTGACCTACCTCCGATTGATTGACCATAACTCTCTCAATTTAAGTCGTAATTCATTTAAATTAGTTTCATTTCGAAGGAATCGAAGTGTAGTTTAAAACGAAAGAAACGGAGATGAAAAACTCCAAGTATTTTGAGAGTTAATGGAAATAGTTAGACTCGCGCTTTGGTTTAGCAATTTACTGACCTACCTCCGATTGATTGACCATAACTCTCTCAATTTAACTCTTAAGTTATTGAAATTAGTTTCATTTCGAAGGAATCGAAGTGTAGTTTAAAACGAAAGAAACGGAGATGAAAAACTCCAAGTATTTTGAGAGTTATGATGGAAATAGTTAGACTCGCGCTTTAGTTTAGCAATTTACTGACCTCCCTCCGATTGATTGACCATAACTCACTCAATTTAACTCGTAATTCATTGAAATTAGTTTCATTTCGAAGGAATCGAAGTGTAGTTTAAAACGAAAGAAACGGAGATGAAAAACTCCAAGTATTTTGATAGTTATGATGGAAATAGTTAGACTCGCGCTTTGGTTTAGCAATTTACTGACCTACCTCCGATTGATTGACCATAACTCTCTCAATTTAACTCTTAATTCATTGAAATTAGTTTCATTTCGAAGGAATCGAAGTGTAGTTTAAAACGAAAGAAACGGAGATGAAAAACTCCAAGTATTTTGAGAGTTATGATGGAAATAGTTAGACTCGCGCTTTGGTTTAGCAATTTACTGACCTACCTGCGATTGATTGACCATAACTCTGTCAATTTAACTCTTAACTCATTGAAATTAGTTTCATTTCGAAGGAATCGAAGTGTAGTTTAAAACGAAAGAAACGGAGATGAAAAACTCCAAGTATTTTGAGAGTTATGATGGAAATAGTTAGACTCGCGCTTTGGTTTAGCAATTTACTGACCTCCCTCCGATTAATTGACCATAAATCACTCAATTTAACTCGTAATTCATTGAAATTAGTTTCATTTCGAAGGAATCGAAGTGTAGTTTAAAACGAAAGAAACGGAAATGAAAAACTCCAAGTATTTTGAGAGTTATGATGGAAATAGTTAGACTCGCGCTTTGGTTTAGCAATTTACTGACCTACCTCCGATTGATTTATCATAACTCTCTCAATTTAACTCTTAATTCATTGAAATTAGTTTCATTTCGAAGGAATCGAAGTGTAGTTTAAAACGAAAGAAACGGTGATGAAAAACTATAAGTATTTTGAGAGTTATTATGGAAATAGTTAGACTCGCGCTTTGGTTTAGCAATTTAATGATCTACCTCCGATTGATTGACCAAAAATCACTCAATTTAACTCGTAATTCATTGAAATTAGTTTCATTTCGAAGGAATCGAAGTGTAGTTTAAAACGAAAGAAACGGAGATGAAAAACTCCAAGTATTTTGAAAGTTATGATGGAAATAGTTAGACTCTCGCTTTGGTTTAGCAATTTACTGACCTACATCCGATTAATTGACCATAACTCTCTCAATTTAACTCTTAAGTCATTGAAATTAGTTTCATTTCGAAGGAATCGAAGTGTAGTTTAAAACGAAAGAAACGGAGATGAAAAACTCCAAGTATTTTGAGAGTTATGATGGAAATAGTTAGACTCGCGCTTTGGTTTAGCAATTTACTGACTTACCTCCGATTGATTGACCATAACTCTCTCAATTTAAGTCGTAATTCATTTTAATTAGTTTCATTTCGAAGGAATCGAAGTGTAGTTTAAAACGAAAGAAACGAAGATGAAAAACTCCAAGTATTTTGAGAGTTATGATGGAAATAGTTAGACTCGCGCTTTGGTTTAGCAATTTACTAACCTACCTCCGATTGATTGACCATAACTCTCTAAATTTAACTCTTAATTCATTGAAATTAGTTTTATTTCGAAGGAATCGAAGTGTAGATTAAAACGAAAGAAACGGAGATGAAAAACTCCAAGTATTTTGAGAGTTATGATGGAAATAGTTAGACTCGCGCTTTGGTTTAGCAATTTACTGACCTCCCTCCGATTGATTGACCATAAATTACTCAATTTAACTCGTAATTCATTGAAATTAGTTTCATTTCGAAGGAATCGAAGTGTAGTTTAAAACGAAAGAAACGGAGATGAAAAACTCCAAGTATTTTGAGAGTTAATGGAAATAGTTAGACTCGCGCTTTGGTTTAGCAATTTACTGACCTCCCTCCGATTGATTGACCATAACTCTCTCAATTTAACTCTTAAGTCATTGAAATTAGTTTCATTTTGAAGGAATCGAAGTATAGTTTAAAACGAAAGAAACGGAGATGAAAAACTCCAAGTATTTTGAGAGTTATGATGGAAATAGTTAGACTCGCGCTTTGGTTTAGCAATTTACTGATCTACCTCCGATTGATTGACCATAAATCACTCAATTTAACTCGTTATTCATTGAAATTTGTTTCATTTCGAAGGAATCGAAGTGTAGTTTAAAACGAAAGAAACGGAGATGAAAAACTCCAAGTATTTTTAGAGTTATGATGGAAATAGTTAGACTCGCGCTTTGGTTTAGCAATTTACTGACCTACCTCCGATTGATTGACCATAACTCTCTCAATTTAACTCTTAACTCATTGAAATTAGTTTCATTTCGAAGGAATCGAAGTGTAGTTTAAAACGAAAGAAACGGAGATGAAAAACTCCAAGTATTTTGAGAGTTATGATGGAAATAGTTAGACTCGCGCTTTGGTTTAGCAATTTACTGACCTCCCTCCGATTGATTAACCATAAATCACTCAATTTAACTCGTAATTCATTGAAATTAGTTTCATTTCGAAGGAATCGAAGTGTAGTTTAAAACGAAAGAAACGGAGATGAAAAACTCCAAGTATTTTGAGAGTTAATGGAAATAGTTAGACTCGCGCTTTAGTTTAGCAATTTACTGACCTACCTCCGATTGATTGACCATAACTCTCTCAATTTAACTCTTAAGTCATTTAAAAATTAGTTTCATTTCGAAGGAATCGAAGTGTAGTTTAAAACGAAAGAAACGGAGATGAAAAACTCCAAGTATTTTGAGAGTTATGATGGAAATAGTTAGACTCGCGCTTTGGTTTAGCAATTTACTTACCTACCTCCGATTGATTGACCATAACTCTCTCAATTTAACTCGTAATTCATTTAAATTAGTTTCATTTCGAAGGAATCGAAGTGTAGTTTAAAACGAAAGAAACGGAGATGAAAAACTCCAAGTATTTTGAGAGTTATGATGGAAATAGTTAGACTCGCGCTTTGGTTTAGCAATTTACTGACCTCCCTCCGATTGATTGACCATAACTCACTCAATTTAACTCGTAATTCATTGAAATTAGTTTCATTTCGAAGGAATCGAAGTGTGGTTTAAAACGAAAGAAACGGAGATGAAAAACTCCAAGTATTTTGAGAGTTATGATGGAAATAGTTAGACTCGCGCTTTGGTTTAGCAATTTACTGACCTACCTCCGATTGATTGACCATAACTCTCTCAATTTAACTCGTAATTCATTTAAATTAGTTTCATTTCGAAGGAATCGAAGTGTAGTTTAAAACGAAAGAAACGGAGATGAAAAACTCCAAGTATTTTGAGAGTTATGATGGAAATAGTTAGACTCGCGCTTTAGTTTAGCAATTTACTGACCTCCCTCCGATTGATTGACCATAACTCACTCAATTTAACTCGTAATTCATTGAAATTAGTTTCATTTCGAAGGAATCGAAGTGTAGTTTAAAACGAAAGAAACGGAGATGAAAAACTCCAAGTATTTTGAGAGTTATGATGGAAATAGTTAGACTCGCGCTTTGGTTCAGCAATTTACTGACCTACCTCCGATTGATTGACCATAACTCTCTAAATTTAACTCTTAATTCATTGAAATTAGTTTCATTTCGAAGGAATCGAAGTGTAGTTTAAAACGAAAGAAACGGAGATGAAAAACTACAAGTATTTTGAGAGTTATGATGGAAATAGTTAGACTCGCGCTTTGGTTTAGCAATTTACTGACCTACCTCCGATTGATTGACCATAACTCTGTCAATTTAACTCTTAACTCATTGAAATTAGTTTCATTTCGAAGGAATCGAAGTGTAGTTTAAAACGAAAGAAACGGAGATGAAAAACTCCAAGTATTTTGAGAGTTATGATGGAAATAGTTAGACTCGCGCTTTGGTTTAGCAATTTACTGACCTCCCTCCGATTAATTGACCATAAATCACTCAATTTAACTCGTAATTCATTGAAATTAGTTTCATTTCGAAGGAATCGAAGTGTAGTTTAAAACGAAAGAAACGGAGATGAAAAACTCCAAGTATTTTGAGAGTTATGATGGAAATAGTTAGACTCGCGCTTTGGTTTAGCAATTTACTGACCTACCTCCGATTGATTGATCATAACTCTCTCAATTTAACTCTTAATTCATTGAAATTAGTTTCATTTCGAAGGAATCGAAGTGTAGTTTAAAACGAAAGAAACGGAGATGAAAAACTACAAGTATTTTGAGAGTTATTATGGAAATAGTTAGACTCGCGCTTTGGTTTAGCAATTTACTGATCTACCTCCGATTGATTGACCAAAAATCACTCAATTTAACTCGTAATTCATTGAAATTAGTTTCATTTCGAAGGAATCGAAGTGTAGTTTAAAACGAAAGAAACGGAGATGAAAAACTCCAAGTATTTTGAGAGTTATGATGGAAATAGTTAGACTCGCGCTTTGGTTTAGCAATTTACTGACCTACATCCGATTAATTGACCATAACTCTCTCAATTTACCTCTTAAGTCATTGAAATTAGTTTCATTTCGAAAGAATCGAAGTGTAGTTTAAAACGAAAGAAACGGAGATGAAAAACTCCAAGTATTTTGAGAGTTATGATGGAAATAGTTAGACTCGCGCTTTGGTTTAGCAATTTACTGACTTACCTCCGATTGATTGACCATAACTCTCTCAATTTAAGTCGTAATTCATTTAAATTAGTTTCATTTCGAAGGAATCGAAGTGTAGTTTAAAACGAAAGAAACGGAGATGAAAAACTCCAAGTATTTTGAGAGTTAATGGAAATAGTTAGACTCGCGCTTTGGTTTAGCAATTTACTGACCTACCTCCGATTGATTGACCATAACTCTCTCAATTTAACTCTTAAGTCATTGAAATTAGTTTCATTTCGAAGGAATCGAAGTGTAGTTTAAAACGAAAGAAACGGAGATGAAAAACTCTAAGTATTTTGAGAGTTATGATGGAAATAGTTAGACTCGCGCTTTGGTTTAGCAATTTACTTACCTACCTCCGATTGATTGACCATAACTCTCTCAATTTAACTAGTAATTCATTTAAATTAGTTTCATTTTGAAGGAATCGAAGTGTAGTTTAAAACGAAAGAAACGGAGATGAAAAACTCCAAGTATTTTGAGAGTTAATGGAAATAGTTAGACTCGCGCTTTGGTTTAGCAATTTACTGACCTACCTCCGATTGATTGACCATAACTCTCTCAATTTAAGTCGTAATTCATTTAAATTAGTTTCATTTCGAAGGAATCGAAGTGTAGTTTAAAACGAAAGAAACGGAGATGAAAAACTCCAAGTATTTTGAGAGTTATGATGGAAATAGTTAGACTCGCGCTTTGGTTTAGCAATTTACTGACCTCCCTCCGATTGATTGACCATAACTCAATCAATTTAACTCGTAATTCATTGAAATTAGTTTCATTTCGAAGGAATCGAAGTGTAGTTTAAAACGAAAGAAACGGAGATGAAAAACTCCAAGTATTTTGAGAGTTATGATGGAAATAGTTAGACTCGCGCTTTGGTTTAGCAATTTACTGACCTACATCCGATTAATTGACCATAACTCTCTCAATCTAACTCTTAAGTCATTGAAATTAGTTTCATTTCGAAGGAATCGAAGTGTAGTTTAAAACGAAAGAACCGGAGATGAAAAACTCCAAGTATTTTGAGAGTTATGATGGAAATAGTTAGACTCGCGCTTGGGTTTAGCAATTTACTGACCTACCTCCGATTAATTGACCATAACTCTCTCAATTTAACTCGTAATTCATTTAAATTAGTTTCATTTCGAAGGAATCGAAGTGTAGTTTAAAACGAAAGAAACGGAGATGAAAAACTCTAAGTATTTTTAGAGTTATGATGGAAATAGTTAGACTCGCGCTTTGGTTTAGCAATTTACTGACCTACCTCCGATTGATTGACCATAACTCTCTCAATTTAACTCTTAACTCATTGAAATTAGTTTCATTTCGAAGGAATCGAAGTGTAGTTTAAAACGAAAGAAACGGAGATGAAAAACTCCAAGTATTTTGAGAGTTATGATGGAAATAGTTAGACTCGCGCTTTGGTTTAGCAATTTACTGACCTCCCTCCGATTGATTAACCATAAATCACTCAATTTAACTCGTAATTCATTGAAATTAGTTTCATTTCGAAGGAATCGAAGTGTAGTTTAAAACGAAAGAAACGGAGATGAAAAACTCCAAGTATTTTGAGAGTTAATGGAAATAGTTAGACTCGCGCTTTGGTTTAGCAATTTACTGACCTACCTCCGATTGATTGACCATAACTCTCTCAATTTAACTCTTAAGTCATTTAAAAATTAGTTTCATTTCGAAGGAATCGAAGTGTAGTTTAAAACGAAAGAAACGGAGATGAAAAACTCCAAGTATTTTGAGAGTTATGATGGAAATAGTTAGACTCGCGCTTTGGTTTAGCAATTTACTTACCTACCTCCGATTGATTGACCATAACTCTCTCAATTTAACTCGTAATTCATTTAAATTAGTTTCATTTCGAAGGAATCGAAGTGTAGTTTAAAACGAAAGAAACGGAGATGAAAAACTCCAAGTATTTTGAGAGTTATGATGGAAATAGTTAGACTCGCGCTTTGGTTTAGCAATTTACTGACCTCCCTCCGATTGATTGACCATAACTCACTCAATTTAACTCGTAATTCATTGAAATTAGTTTCATTTCGAAGGAATCGAAGTGTGGTTTAAAACGAAAGAAACGGAGATGAAAAACTCCAAGTATTTTGAGAGTTATGATGGAAATAGTTAGACTCGCGCTTTGGTTTAGCAATTTACTGACCTACCTCCGATTGATTGACCATAACTCTCTCAATTTAACTCGTAATTCATTTAAATTAGTTTCATTTCGAAGGAATCGAAGTGTAGTTTAAAACGAAAGAAACGGAGATGAAAAACTCCAAGTATTTTGAGAGTTATGATGGAAATAGTTAGACTCGCGCTTTAGTTTAGCAATTTACTGACCTCCCTCCGATTGATTGACCATAACTCACTCAATTTAACTCGTAATTCATTGAAATTAGTTTCATTTCGAAGGAATCGAAGTGTAGTTTAAAACGAAAGAAACGGAGATGAAAAACTCCAAGTATTTTGAGAGTTATGATGGAAATAGTTAGACTCGCGCTTTGGTTCAGCAATTTACTGACCTACCTCCGATTGATTGACCATAACTCTCTCAATTTAACTCTTAATTCATTGAAATTAGTTTCATTTCGAAGGAATCGAAGTGTAGTTTAAAACTAAAGAAACGGAGATGAAAAACTACAAGTATTTTGAGAGTTATGATGGAAATAGTTAGACTCGCGCTTTGGTTTAGCAATTTACTGACCTACCTCCGATTGATTGACCATAACTCTGTCAATTTAACTCTTAACTCATTGAAATTAGTTTCATTTCGAAGGAATCGAAGTGTAGTTTAAAACGAAAGAAACGGAGATGAAAAACTCCAAGTATTTTGAGAGTTATGATGGAAATAGTTAGACTCGCGCTTTGGTTTAGCAATTTACTGACCTCCCTCCGATTAATTGACCATAAATCACTCAATTTAACTCGTAATTCATTGAAATTAGTTTCATTTCGAAGGAATCGAAGTGTAGTTTAAAACGAAAGAAACGGAGATGAAAAACTCCAAGTATTTTGAGAGTTATGATGGAAATAGTTAGACTCGCGCTTTGGTTTAGCAATTTACTGACCTACATCCGATTAATTGACCATAACTCTCTCAATTTAACTCTTAAGTCATTGAAATTAGTTTCATTTCGAAGGAATCGAAGTGTAGTTTAAAACGAAAGAAACGGAGATGAAAAACTCCAAGTATTTTGAGAGTTATGATGGAAATAGTTAGACTCGCGCTTTGGTTTAGCAATTTACTGACTTACCTCCGATTGATTGACCATAACTCTCTCAATTTAAGTCGTAATTCATTTAAATTAGTTTCATTTCGAAGGAATCGAAGTGTAGTTTAAAACGAAAGAAACGGAGATGAAAAACTCCAAGTATTTTGAGAGTTAATGGAAATAGTTAGACTCGCGCTTTGGTTTAGCAATTTACTGACCTACCTCCGATTGATTGACCATAACTCTCTCAATTTAACTAGTATTTCATTTAAATTAGTTTCATTTCGAAGGAATCGAAGTGTAGTTTAAAACGAAAGAAACGGAGATGAAAAACTCCAAGTATTTTGAGAGTTATGATGGAAATAGTTAGACTCGCGCTTTGGTTTAGCAATTTACTGACCTCCCTCCGATTAATTGACCATAAATCACTCAATTTAACTCGTAATTCATTGAAATTAGTTTCATTTCGAAGGAATCGAAGTGTAGTTTAAAACGAAAGAAACGGAGATGAAAAACTCCAAGTATTTTGAGAGTTATGATGGAAATAGTTAGACTCGCGCTTTGGTTTAGCAATTTACTGACCTACCTCCGATTGATTGATCATAACTCTCTCAATTTAACTCTTAATTCATTGAAATTAGTTTCATTTCGAAGGAATCGAAGTGTAGTTTAAAACGAAAGAAACGGAGATGAAAAACTACAAGTATTTTGAGAGTTATTATGGAAATAGTTAGACTCGCGCTTTGGTTTAGCAATTTACTGATCTACCTCCGATTGATTGACCAAAAATCACTCAATTTAACTCGTAATTCATTGAAATTAGTTTCATTTCGAAGGAATCGAAGTGTAGTTTAAAACGAAAGAAACGGAGATGAAAAACTCCAAGTATTTTGAGAGTTATGATGGAAATAGTTAGACTCGCGCTTTGGTTTAGCAATTTACTGACCTACATCCGATTAATTGACCATAACTCTCTCAATTTAACTCTTAAGTCATTGAAATTAGTTTCATTTCAAATGAATCGAAGTGTAGTTTAAAACGAAAGAAACGGAGATGAAAAACTCCAAGTATTTTGAGAGTTATGATGGAAATAGTTAGACTCGCGCTTTGGTTTAGCAATTTACTGACCTACCTCCGATTGATTGACCATAACTCTCTCAATTTAACTCTTAAGTCATTGAAATTAGTTTCATTTCGAAGGAATCGAAGTGTAGTTTAAAACGAAAGAAACGGAGATGAAAAACTCCAAGTATTTTGAGAGTTAATGGAAATAGTTAGACTCGCGCTTTGGTTTAGCAATTTACTGACCTACCTCCGATTGATTGACCATAACTCTCTCAATTTAACTCTTAAGTCATTGAAATTAGTTTCATTTCGAAGGAATCGAAGTGTAGTTTAAAACGAAAGAAACGGAGATGAAAAACTCTAAGTATTTTGAGAGTTATGATGGAAATAGTTAGACTCGCGCTTTCGTTTAGCAATTTACTTACCTACCTCCGATTGATTGACCATAACTCTCTCAATTTAACTAGTAATTCATTTAAATTAGTTTCATTTTGAAGGAATCGAAGTGTAGTTTAAAACGAAAGAAACGGAGATGAAAAACTCCAAGTATTTTGAGAGTTAATGGAAATAGTTAGACTCGCGCTTTGGTTTAGCAATTTACTGACCTACCTCCGATTGATTGACCATAACTCTCTCAATTTAAGTCGTAATTCATTTAAATTAGTTTCATTTCGAAGGAATCGAAGTGTAGTTTAAAACGAAAGAAACGGAGATGAAAAACTCCAAGTATTTTGAGAGTTATGATGGAAATAGTTAGACTCGCGCTTTGGTTTAGCAATTTACTGACCTCCCTCCGATTGATTGACCATAACTCAATCAATTTAACTCGTAATTCATTGAAATTAGTTTCATTTCGAAGGAATCGAAGTGTAGTTTAAAACGAAAGAAACGGAGATGAAAAACTCCAAGTATTTTGAGAGTTATGATGGAAATAGTTAGACTCGCGCTTTGGTTTAGCAATTTACTGACCTACATCCGATTAATTGACCATAACTCTCTCAATCTAACTCTTAAGTCATTGAAATTAGTTTCATTTCGAAGGAATCGAAGTGTAGTTTAAAACGAAAGAAACGGAGATGAAAAACTCCAAGTATTTTGAGAGTTATGATGGAAATAGTTAGACTCGCGCTTGGGTTTAGCAATTTACTGACCTACCTCCGATTAATTGACCATAACTCTCTCAATTTAACTCGTAATTCATTTAAATTAGTTTCATTTCGAAGGAATCGAAGTGTAGTTTAAAACGAAAGAAACGGAGATGAAAAACTCTAAGTATTTTTAGAGTTATGATGGAAATAGTTAGACTCGCGCTTTGGTTTAGCAATTTACTGACCTACCTCCGATTGATTGACCATAACTCTCTCAATTTAACTCTTAACTCATTGAAATTAGTTTCATTTCGAAGGAATCGAAGTGTAGTTTAAAACGAAAGAAACGGAGATGAAAAACTCCAAGTATTTTGAGAGTTATGATGGAAATAGTTAGACTCGCGCTTTGGTTTAGCAATTTACTGACCTCCCTCCGATTGATTAACCATAAATCACTCAATTTAACTCGTAATTCATTGAAATTAGTTTCATTTCGAAGGAATCGAAGTGTAGTTTAAAACGAAAGAAACGGAGATGAAAAACTCCAAGTATTTTGAGAGTTAATGGAAATAGTTAGACTCGCGCTTTGGTTTAGCAATTTACTGACCTACCTCCGATTGATTGACCATAACTCTCTCAATTTAACTCTTAAGTCATTTAAAAATTAGTTTTATTTCGAAGGAATCGAAGTGTAGTTTAAAACGAAAGAAACGGAGATGAAAAACTCCAAGTATTTTGAGAGTTATGATGGAAATAGTTAGACTCGCGCTTTGGTTTAGCAATTTACTTACCTACCTCCGATTGATTGACCATAACTCTCTCAATTTAACTCGTAATTCATTTAAATTAGTTTCATTTCGAAGGAATCGAAGTGTAGTTTAAAACGAAAGAAACGGAGATGAAAAACTCCAAGTATTTTGAGAGTTATGATGGAAATAGTTAGACTCGCGCTTTGGTTTAGCAATTTACTGACCTCCCTCCGATTGATTGACCATAACTCACTCAATTTAACTCGTAATTCATTGAAATTAGTTTCATTTCGAAGGAATCGAAGTGTGGTTTAAAACGAAAGAAACGGAGATGAAAAACTCCAAGTATTTTGAGAGTTATGATGGAAATAGTTAGACTCGCGCTTTGGTTTAGCAATTTACTGACCTACCTCCGATTGATTGACCATAACTCTCTCAATTTAACTCGTAATTCATTTAAATTAGTTTCATTTCGAAGGAATCGAAGTGTAGTTTAAAACGAAAGAAACGGAGATGAAAAACTCCAAGTATTTTGAGAGTTATGATGGAAATAGTTAGACTCGCGCTTTAGTTTAGCAATTTACTGACCTACATCCGATTAATTGACCATAACTCTCTCAATTTAACTCTTAAGTCATTGAAATTAGTTTCATTTCAAATGAATCGAAGTGTAGTTTAAAACGAAAGAAACGGAGATGAAAAACTCCAAGTATTTTGAGAGTTATGATGGAAATAGTTAGACTCGCGCTTTGGTTTAGCAATTTACTGACCTCCCTCCGATTAATTGACCATAAATCACTCAATTTAACTCGTAATTCATTGAAATTAGTTTCATTTCGAAGGAATCGAAGTGTAGTTTAAAACGAAAGAAACGGAGATGAAAAACTCCAAGTATTTTGAGAGTTATGATGGAAATAGTTAGACTCGCGCTTTGGTTTAGCAATTTACTGACCTACATCCGATTAATTGACCATAACTCTCTCAATTTAACTCTTAAGTCATTGAAATTAGTTTCATTTCGAAGGAATCGAAGTGTAGTTTAAAACGAAAGAAACGGAGATGAAAAACTCCAAGTATTTTGAGAGTTATGATGGAAATAGTTAGACTCGCGCTTTGGTTTAGCAATTTACTGACTTACCTCCGATTGATTGACCATAACTCTCTCAATTTAAGTCGTAATTCATTTAAATTAGTTTCATTTCGAAGGAATCGAAGTGTAGTTTAAAACGAAAGAAACGGAGATGAAAAACTCCAAGTATTTTGAGAGTTAATGGAAATAGTTAGACTCGCGCTTTGGTTTAGCAATTTACTGACCTACCTCCGATTGATTGACCATAACTCTCTCAATTTAACTAGTATTTCATTTAAATTAGTTTCATTTCGAAGGAATCGAAGTGTAGTTTAAAACGAAAGAAACGGAGATGAAAAACTCCAAGTATTTTGAGAGTTATGATGGAAATAGTTAGACTCGCGCTTTGGTTTAGCAATTTACTGACCTCCCTCCGATTAATTGACCATAAATCACTCAATTTAACTCGTAATTCATTGAAATTAGTTTCATTTCGAAGGAATCGAAGTGTAGTTTAAAACGAAAGAAACGGAGATGAAAAACTCCAAGTATTTTGAGAGTTATGATGGAAATAGTTAGACTCGCGCTTTGGTTTAGCAATTTACTGACCTACCTCCGATTGATTGATCATAACTCTCTCAATTTAACTCTTAATTCATTGAAATTAGTTTCATTTCGAAGGAATCGAAGTGTAGTTTAAAACGAAAGAAACGGAGATGAAAAACTACAAGTATTTTGAGAGTTATTATGGAAATAGTTAGACTCGCGCTTTGGTTTAGCAATTTACTGATCTACCTCCGATTGATTGACCAAAAATCACTCAATTTAACTCGTAATTCATTGAAATTAGTTTCATTTCGAAGGAATCGAAGTGTAGTTTAAAACGAAAGAAACGGAGATGAAAAACTCCAAGTATTTTGAGAGTTATGATGGAAATAGTTAGACTCGCGCTTTGGTTTAGCAATTTACTGACCTACATCCGATTAATTGACCATAACTCTCTCAATTTAACTCTTAAGTCATTGAAATTAGTTTCATTTCAAATGAATCGAAGTGTAGTTTAAAACGAAAGAAACGGAGATGAAAAACTCCAAGTATTTTGAGAGTTATGATGGAAATAGTTAGACTCGCGCTTTGGTTTAGCAATTTACTGACCTACCTCCGATTGATTGACCATAACTCTCTCAATTTAACTCTTAAGTCATTGAAATTAGTTTCATTTCGAAGGAATCGAAGTGTAGTTTAAAACGAAAGAAACGGAGATGAAAAACTCCAAGTATTTTGAGAGTTAATGGAAATAGTTAGACTCGCGCTTTGGTTTAGCAATTTACTGACCTACCTCCGATTGATTGACCATAACTCTCTCAATTTAACTCTTAAGTCATTGAAATTAGTTTCATTTCGAAGGAATCGAAGTGTAGTTTAAAACGAAAGAAACGGAGATGAAAAACTCTAAGTATTTTGAGAGTTATGATGGAAATAGTTAGACTCGCGCTTTCGTTTAGCAATTTACTTACCTACCTCCGATTGATTGACCATAACTCTCTCAATTTAACTAGTAATTCATTTAAATTAGTTTCATTTTGAAGGAATCGAAGTGTAGTTTAAAACGAAAGAAACGGAGATGAAAAACTCCAAGTATTTTGAGAGTTAATGGAAATAGTTAGACTCGCGCTTTGGTTTAGCAATTTACTGACCTACCTCCGATTGATTGACCATAACTCTCTCAATTTAAGTCGTAATTCATTTAAATTAGTTTCATTTCGAAGGAATCGAAGTGTAGTTTAAAACGAAAGAAACGGAGATGAAAAACTCCAAGTATTTTGAGAGTTATGATGGAAATAGTTAGACTCGCGCTTTGGTTTAGCAATTTACTGACCTCCCTCCGATTGATTGACCATAACTCAATCAATTTAACTCGTAATTCATTGAAATTAGTTTCATTTCGAAGGAATCGAAGTGTAGTTTAAAACGAAAGAAACGGAGATGAAAAACTCCAAGTATTTTGAGAGTTATGATGGAAATAGTTAGACTCGCGCTTTGGTTTAGCAATTTACTGACCTACATCCGATTAATTGACCATAACTCTCTCAATCTAACTCTTAAGTCATTGAAATTAGTTTCATTTCGAAGGAATCGAAGTGTAGTTTAAAACGAAAGAAACGGAGATGAAAAACTCCAAGTATTTTGAGAGTTATGATGGAAATAGTTAGACTCGCGCTTGGGTTTAGCAATTTACTGACCTACCTCCGATTAATTGACCATAACTCTCTCAATTTAACTCGTAATTCATTTAAATTAGTTTCATTTCGAAGGAATCGAAGTGTAGTTTAAAACGAAAGAAACGGAGATGAAAAACTCTAAGTATTTTTAGAGTTATGATGGAAATAGTTAGACTCGCGCTTTGGTTTAGCAATTTACTGACCTACCTCCGATTGATTGACCATAACTCTCTCAATTTAACTCTTAACTCATTGAAATTAGTTTCATTTCGAAGGAATCGAAGTGTAGTTTAAAACGAAAGAAACGGAGATGAAAAACTCCAAGTATTTTGAGAGTTATGATGGAAATAGTTAGACTCGCGCTTTGGTTTAGCAATTTACTGACCTCCCTCCGATTGATTAACCATAAATCACTCAATTTAACTCGTAATTCATTGAAATTAGTTTCATTTCGAAGGAATCGAAGTGTAGTTTAAAACGAAAGAAACGGAGATGAAAAACTCCAAGTATTTTGAGAGTTAATGGAAATAGTTAGACTCGCGCTTTGGTTTAGCAATTTACTGACCTACCTCCGATTGATTGACCATAACTCTCTCAATTTAACTCTTAAGTCATTTAAAAATTAGTTTTATTTCGAAGGAATCGAAGTGTAGTTTAAAACGAAAGAAACGGAGATGAAAAACTCCAAGTATTTTGAGAGTTATGATGGAAATAGTTAGACTCGCGCTTTGGTTTAGCAATTTACTTACCTACCTCCGATTGATTGACCATAACTCTCTCAATTTAACTCGTAATTCATTTAAATTAGTTTCATTTCGAAGGAATCGAAGTGTAGTTTAAAACGAAAGAAACGGAGATGAAAAACTCCAAGTATTTTGAGAGTTATGATGGAAATAGTTAGACTCGCGCTTTGGTTTAGCAATTTACTGACCTCCCTCCGATTGATTGACCATAACTCACTCAATTTAACTCGTAATTCATTGAAATTAGTTTCATTTCGAAGGAATCGAAGTGTGGTTTAAAACGAAAGAAACGGAGATGAAAAACTCCAAGTATTTTGAGAGTTATGATGGAAATAGTTAGACTCGCGCTTTGGTTTAGCAATTTACTGACCTACCTCCGATTGATTGACCATAACTCTCTCAATTTAACTCGTAATTCATTTAAATTAGTTTCATTTCGAAGGAATCGAAGTGTAGTTTAAAACGAAAGAAACGGAGATGAAAAACTCCAAGTATTTTGAGAGTTATGATGGAAATAGTTAGACTCGCGCTTTAGTTTAGCAATTTACTGACCTCCCTCCGATTGATTGACCATAACTCACTCAATTTAACTCGTAATTCATTGAAATTAGTTTCATTTCGAAGGAATCGAAGTGTAGTTTAAAACGAAAGAAACGGAGATGAAAAACTCCAAGTATTTTGAGAGTTATGATGGAAATAGTTAGACTCGCGCTTTGGTTCAGCAATTTACTGACCTACCTCCGATTGATTGACCATAACTCTCTCAATTTAACTCTTAATTCATTGAAATTAGTTTCATTTCGAAGGAATCGAAGTGTAGTTTAAAACGAAAGAAACGGAGATGAAAAACTACAAGTATTTTGAGAGTTATGATGGAAATAGTTAGACTCGCGCTTTGGTTTAGCAATTTACTGACCTACCTCCGATTGATTGACCATAACTCTGTCAATTTAACTCTTAACTCATTGAAATTAGTTTCATTTCGAAGGAATCGAAGTGTAGTTTAAAACGAAAGAAACGGAGATGAAAAACTCCAAGTATTTTGAGAGTTATGATGGAAATAGTTAGACTTGCGCTTTGGTTTAGCAATTTACTGACCTCCCTCCGATTAATTGACCATAAATCACTCAATTTAACTCGTAATTCATTGAAATTAGTTTCATTTCGAAGGAATCGAAGTGTAGTTTAAAACGAAAGAAACGGAGATGAAAAACTCCAAGTATTTTGAGAGTTATGATGGAAATAGTTAGACTCGCGCTTTGGTTTAGCAATTTACTGACCTACATCCGATTAATTGACCATAACTCTCTCAATTTAACTCTTAAGTCATTGAAATTAGTTTCATTTCGAAGGAATCGAAGTGTAGTTTAAAACGAAAGAAACGGAGATGAAAAACTCCAAGTATTTTGAGAGTTATGATGGAAATAGTTAGACTCGCGCTTTGGTTTAGCAATTTACTGACGTACCTCCGATTGATTGACCATAACTCTCTCAATTTAAGTCGTAATTCATTTAAATTAGTTTCATTTCGAAGGAATCGAAGTGTAGTTTAAAACGAAAGAAACGGAGATGAAAAACTCCAAGTATTTTGAGAGTTAATGGAAATAGTTAGACTCGCGCTTTGGTTTAGCAATTTACTGACCTACCTCCGATTGATTGACCATAACTCTCTCAATTTAACTCTTAAGTCATTGAAATTAGTTTCATTTCGAAGGAATCGAAGTGTAGTTTAAAACGAAAGAAACGGAGATGAAAAACTCCAAGTATTTTGAGAGTTATGATGGAAATAGTTAGACTCGCGCTTTGGTTTAGCAATTTACTTACCTACCTCCGATTGATTGACCATAACTCTCTCAATTTAACTAGTAATTCATTTAAATTAGTTTCATTTCGAAGGAATCGAAGTGTAGTTTAAAACGAAAGAAACGGAGATGAAAAACTCCAAGTATTTTGAGAGTTATGATAGAAATAGTTAGACTCGCGCTTTGGTTTAGCAATTTACTTACCTACCTCCGATTGATTGGCCATAACTCTCTCAATTTAACTCGTAATTCATTTAAATTAGTTTCATTTCGAAGGAATCGAAGTGTAGTTTAAAACGAAAGAAACGGAGATGAAAAACTCCAAGTATTTTGAGAGTTATGATGGAAATAGTTAGACTCGCGCTTTGGTTTAGCAATTTACTGACCTCCCTCCGATTAATTGACCATAAATCACTCAATTTAACTCGTAATTCATTGAAATTAGTTTCATTTCGAAGGAATCGAAGTGTAGTTTAAAACGAAAGAAACGGAGATGAAAAACTCCAAGTATTTTGAGAGTTATGATGGAAATAGTTAGACTCGCGCTTTGGTTTAGCAATTTACTGACCTACCTCCGATTGATTGATCATAACTCTCTCAATTTAACTCTTAATTCATTGAAATTAGTTTCATTTCGAAGGAATCGAAGTGTAGTTTAAAACGAAAGAAACGGAGATGAAAAACTACAAGTATTTTGAGAGTTATTATGGAAATAGTTAGACTCGCGCTTTGGTTTAGCAATTTACTGATCTACCTCCGATTGATTGACCAAAAATCACTCAATTTAACTCGTAATTCATTGAAATTAGTTTCATTTCGAAGGAATCGAAGTGTAGTTTAAAACGAAAGAAACGGAGATGAAAAACTCCAAGTATTTTGAGAGTTATGATGGAAATAGTTAGACTCGCGCTTTGGTTTAGCAATTTACTGACCTACATCCGATTAATTGACCATAACTCTCTCAATCTAACTCTTAAGTCATTGAAATTAGTTTCATTTCGAAGGAATCGAAGTGTAGTTTAAAACGAAAGAAACGGAGATGAAAAACTCCAAGTATTTTGAGAGTTATGATGGAAATAGTTAGACTCGCGCTTGGGTTTAGCAATTTACTGACCTACCTCCGATTAATTGACCATAACTCTCTCAATTTAACTCGTAATTCATTTAAATTAGTTTCATTTCGAAGGAATCGAAGTGTAGTTTAAAACGAAAGAGACGGAGATGAAAAACTCTAAGTATTTTTAGAGTTATGATGGAAATAGTTAGACTCGCGCTTTGGTTTAGCAATTTACTGACCTACCTCCGATTGATTGACCATAACTCTCTCAATTTAACTCTTAACTCATTGAAATTAGTTTCATTTCGAAGGAATCGAAGTGTAGTTTAAAACGAAAGAAACGGAGATGAAAAACTCCAAGTATTTTGAGAGTTATGATGGAAATAGTTAGACTCGCGCTTTGGTTTAGCAATTTACTGACCTCCCTCCGATTGATTAACCATAAATCACTCAATTTAACTCGTAATTCATTGAAATTAGTTTCATTTCGAAGGAATCGAAGTGTAGTTTAAAACGAAAGAAACGGAGATGAAAAACTCCAAGTATTTTGAGAGTTAATGGAAATAGTTAGACTCGCGCTTTGGTTTAGCAATTTACTGACCTACCTCCGATTGATTG
The DNA here is from genome assembly GCF_043159265.1 of Tasmannia lanceolata. Taxonomy (NCBI): domain Eukaryota; kingdom Viridiplantae; phylum Streptophyta; class Magnoliopsida; order Canellales; family Winteraceae; genus Tasmannia; species Tasmannia lanceolata. Next base: position 8,107,685 of record NW_027518721.1, read on the forward strand.
ACCATAACTCTCTCAATTTAACTCTTAAGTCATTTAAAAATTAGTTTTATTTCGAAGGAATCGAAGTGTAGTTTAAAACGAAAGAAACGGAGATGAAAAACTCCAAGTATTTTGAGAGTTATGATGGAAATAGTTAGACTCGCGCTTTGGTTTAGCAATTTACTTACCTACCTCCGATTGATTGACCATAACTCTCTCAATTTAACTCGTAATTCATTTAAATTAGTTTCATTTCGAAGGAATCGAAGTGTAGTTTAAAACGAAAGAAACGGAGATGAAAAACTCCAAGTATTTTGAGAGTTATGATGGAAATAGTTAGACTCGCGCTTTGGTTTAGCAATTTACTGACCTCCCTCCGATTGATTGACCATAACTCACTCAATTTAACTCGTAATTCATTGAAATTAGTTTCATTTCGAAGGAATCGAAGTGTGGTTTAAAACGAAAGAAACGGAGATGAAAAACTCCAAGTATTTTGAGAGTTATGATGGAAATAGTTAGACTCGCGCTTTGGTTTAGCAATTTACTGACCTACCTCCGATTGATTGACCATAACTCTCTCAATTTAACTCGTAATTCATTTAAATTAGTTTCATTTCGAAGGAATCGAAGTGTAGTTTAAAACGAAAGAAACGGAGATGAAAAACTCCAAGTATTTTGAGAGTTATGATGGAAATAGTTAGACTCGCGCTTTAGTTTAGCAATTTACTGACCTCCCTCCGATTGATTGACCATAACTCACTCAATTTAACTCGTAATTCATTGAAATTAGTTTCATTTCGAAGGAATCGAAGTGTAGTTTAAAACGAAAGAAACGGAGATGAAAAACTCCAAGTATTTTGAGAGTTATGATGGAAATAGTTAGACTCGCGCTTTGGTTCAGCAATTTACTGACCTACCTCCGATTGATTGACCATAACTCTCTCAATTTAACTCTTAATTCATTGAAATTAGTTTCATTTCGAAGGAATCAAAGTGTAGTTTAAAACGAAAGAAACGGAGATGAAAAACTACAAGTATTTTGAGAGTTATGATGGAAATAGTTAGACTCGCGCTTTGGTTTAGCAATTTACTGACCTACCTCCGATTGATTGACCATAACTCTGTCAATTTAACTCTTAACTCATTGAAATTAGTTTCATTTCGAAGGAATCGAAGTGTAGTTTAAAACGAAAGAAACGGAGATGAAAAACTCCAAGTATTTTGAGAGTTATGATGGAAATAGTTAGACTTGCGCTTTGGTTTAGCAATTTACTGACCTCCCTCCGATTAATTGACCATAAATCACTCAATTTAACTCGTAATTCATTGAAATTAGTTTCATTTCGAAGGAATCGAAGTGTAGTTTAAAACGAAAGAAACGGAGATGAAAAACTCCAAGTATTTTGAGAGTTATGATGGAAATAGTTAGACTCGCGCTTTGGTTTAGCAATTTACTGACCTACATCCGATTAATTGACCATAACTCTCTCAATTTAACTCTTAAGTCATTGAAATTAGTTTCATTTCGAAGGAATCGAAGTGTAGTTTAAAACGAAAGAAACGGAGATGAAAAACTCCAAGTATTTTGAGAGTTATGATGGAAATAGTTAGACTCGCGCTTTGGTTTAGCAATTTACTGACGTACCTCCGATTGATTGACCATAACTCTCTCAATTTAAGTCGTAATTCATTTAAATTAGTTTCATTTCGAAGGAATCGAAGTGTAGTTTAAAACGAAAGAAACGGAGATGAAAAACTCCAAGTATTTTGAGAGTTAATGGAAATAGTTAGACTCGCGCTTTGGTTTAGCAATTTACTGACCTACCTCCGATTGATTGACCATAACTCTCTCAATTTAACTCTTAAGTCATTGAAATTAGTTTCATTTCGAAGGAATCGAAGTGTAGTTTAAAACGAAAGAAACGGAGATGAAAAACTCCAAGTATTTTGAGAGTTATGATGGAAATAGTTAGACTCGCGCTTTGGTTTAGCAATTTACTTACCTACCTCCGATTGATTGACCATAACTCTCTCAATTTAACTAGTAATTCATTTAAATTAGTTTCATTTCGAAGGAATCGAAGTGTAGTTTAAAACGAAAGAAACGGAGATGAAAAACTCCAAGTATTTTGAGAGTTATGATAGAAATAGTTAGACTCGCGCTTTGGTTTAGCAATTTACTTACCTACCTCCGATTGATTGGCCATAACTCTCTCAATTTAACTCGTAATTCATTTAAATTAGTTTCATTTCGAAGGAATCGAAGTGTAGTTTAAAACGAAAGAAACGGAGATGAAAAACTCCAAGTATTTTGAGAGTTATGATGGAAATAGTTAGACTCGCGCTTTGGTTTAGCAATTTACTGACCTCCCTCCGATTAATTGACCATAAATCACTCAATTTAACTCGTAATTCATTGAAATTAGTTTCATTTCGAAGGAATCGAAGTGTAGTTTAAAACGAAAGAAACGGAGATGAAAAACTCCAAGTATTTTGAGAGTTATGATGGAAATAGTTAGACTCGCGCTTTGGTTTAGCAATTTACTGACGTACCTCCGATTGATTGACCATAACTCTCTCAATTTAAGTCGTAATTCATTTAAATTAGTTTCATTTCGAAGGAATCGAAGTGTAGTTTAAAACGAAAGAAACGGAGATGAAAAACTCCAAGTATTTTGAGAGTTAATGGAAATAGTTAGACTCGCGCTTTGGTTTAGCAATTTACTGACCTACCTCCGATTGATTGACCATAACTCTCTCAATTTAACTCTTAAGTCATTGAAATTAGTTTCATTTCGAAGGAATCGAAGTGTAGTTTAAAACGAAAGAAACGGAGATGAAAAACTCCAAGTATTTTGAGAGTTATGATGGAAATAGTTAGACTCGCGCTTTGGTTTAGCAATTTACTTACCTACCTCCGATTGATTGACCATAACTCTCTCAATTTAACTAGTAATTCATTTAAATTAGTTTCATTTCGAAGGAATCGAAGTGTAGTTTAAAACGAAAGAAACGGAGATGAAAAACTCCAAGTATTTTGAGAGTTATGATAGAAATAGTTAGACTCGCGCTTTGGTTTAGCAATTTACTTACCTACCTCCGATTGATTGGCCATAACTCTCTCAATTTAACTCGTAATTCATTTAAATTAGTTTCATTTCGAAGGAATCGAAGTGTAGTTTAAAACGAAAGAAACGGAGATGAAAAACTCCAAGTATTTTGAGAGTTATGATGGAAATAGTTAGACTCGCGCTTTGGTTTAGCAATTTACTGACCTCCCTCCGATTAATTGACCATAAATCACTCAATTTAACTCGTAATTCATTGAAATTAGTTTCATTTCGAAGGAATCGAAGTGTAGTTTAAAACGAAAGAAACGGAGATGAAAAACTCCAAGTATTTTGAGAGTTATGATGGAAATAGTTAGACTCGCGCTTTGGTTTAGCAATTTACTGACCTACCTCCGATTGATTGATCATAACTCTCTCAATTTAACTCTTAATTCATTGAAATTAGTTTCATTTCGAAGGAATCGAAGTGTAGTTTAAAACGAAAGAAACGGAGATGAAAAACTACAAGTATTTTGAGAGTTATTATGGAAATAGTTAGACTCGCGCTTTGGTTTAGCAATTTACTGATCTACCTCCGATTGATTGACCAAAAATCACTCAATTTAACTCGTAATTCATTGAAATTAGTTTCATTTCGAAGGAATCGAAGTGTAGTTTAAAACGAAAGAAACGGAGATGAAAAACTCCAAGTATTTTGAGAGTTATGATGGAAATAGTTAGACTCGCGCTTTGGTTTAGCAATTTACTGACCTACATCCGATTAATTGACCATAACTCTCTCAATCTAACTCTTAAGTCATTGAAATTAGTTTCATTTCGAAGGAATCGAAGTGTAGTTTAAAACGAAAGAAACGGAGATGAAAAACTCCAAGTATTTTGAGAGTTATGATGGAAATAGTTAGACTCGCGCTTGGGTTTAGCAATTTACTGACCTACCTCCGATTAATTGACCATAACTCTCTCAATTTAACTCGTAATTCATTTAAATTAGTTTCATTTCGAAGGAATCGAAGTGTAGTTTAAAACGAAAGAGACGGAGATGAAAAACTCTAAGTATTTTTAGAGTTATGATGGAAATAGTTAGACTCGCGCTTTGGTTTAGCAATTTACTGACCTACCTCCGATTGATTGACCATAACTCTCTCAATTTAACTCTTAACTCATTGAAATTAGTTTCATTTCGAAGGAATCGAAGTGTAGTTTAAAACGAAAGAAACGGAGATGAAAAACTCCAAGTATTTTGAGAGTTATGATGGAAATAGTTAGACTCGCGCTTTGGTTTAGCAATTTACTGACCTCCCTCCGATTGATTAACCATAAATCACTCAATTTAACTCGTAATTCATTGAAATTAGTTTCATTTCGAAGGAATCGAAGTGTAGTTTAAAACGAAAGAAACGGAGATGAAAAACTCCAAGTATTTTGAGAGTTAATGGAAATAGTTAGACTCGCGCTTTGGTTTAGCAATTTACTGACCTACCTCCGATTGATTGACCATAACTCTCTCAATTTAACTCTTAAGTCATTTAAAAATTAGTTTTATTTCGAAGGAATCGAAGTGTAGTTTAAAACGAAAGAAACGGAGATGAAAAACTCCAAGTATTTTGAGAGTTATGATGGAAATAGTTAGACTCGCGCTTTGGTTTAGCAATTTACTTACCTACCTCCGATTGATTGACCATAACTCTCTCAATTTAACTCGTAATTCATTTAAATTAGTTTCATTTCGAAGGAATCGAAGTGTAGTTTAAAACGAAAGAAACGGAGATGAAAAACTCCAAGTATTTTGAGAGTTATGATGGAAATAGTTAGACTCGCGCTTTGGTTTAGCAATTTACTGACCTCCCTCCGATTGATTGACCATAACTCACTCAATTTAACTCGTAATTCATTGAAATTAGTTTCATTTCGAAGGAATCGAAGTGTGGTTTAAAACGAAAGAAACGGAGATGAAAAACTCCAAGTATTTTGAGAGTTATGATGGAAATAGTTAGACTCGCGCTTTGGTTTAGCAATTTACTGACCTACCTCCGATTGATTGACCATAACTCTCTCAATTTAACTCGTAATTCATTTAAATTAGTTTCATTTCGAAGGAATCGAAGTGTAGTTTAAAACGAAAGAAACGGAGATGAAAAACTCCAAGTATTTTGAGAGTTATGATGGAAATAGTTAGACTCGCGCTTTAGTTTAGCAATTTACTGACCTCCCTCCGATTGATTGACCATAACTCACTCAATTTAACTCGTAATTCATTGAAATTAGTTTCATTTCGAAGGAATCGAAGTGTAGTTTAAAACGAAAGAAACGGAGATGAAAAACTCCAAGTATTTTGAGAGTTATGATGGAAATAGTTAGACTCGCGCTTTGGTTCAGCAATTTACTGACCTACCTCCGATTGATTGACCATAACTCTCTCAATTTAACTCTTAATTCATTGAAATTAGTTTCATTTCGAAGGAATCAAAGTGTAGTTTAAAACGAAAGAAACGGAGATGAAAAACTACAAGTATTTTGAGAGTTATGATGGAAATAGTTAGACTCGCGCTTTGGTTTAGCAATTTACTGACCTACCTCCGATTGATTGACCATAACTCTGTCAATTTAACTCTTAACTCATTGAAATTAGTTTCATTTCGAAGGAATCGAAGTGTAGTTTAAAACGAAAGAAACGGAGATGAAAAACTCCAAGTATTTTGAGAGTTATGATGGAAATAGTTAGACTTGCGCTTTGGTTTAGCAATTTACTGACCTCCCTCCGATTAATTGACCATAAATCACTCAATTTAACTCGTAATTCATTGAAATTAGTTTCATTTCGAAGGAATCGAAGTGTAGTTTAAAACGAAAGAAACGGAGATGAAAAACTCCAAGTATTTTGAGAGTTATGATGGAAATAGTTAGACTCGCGCTTTGGTTTAGCAATTTACTGACCTACATCCGATTAATTGACCATAACTCTCTCAATTTAACTCTTAAGTCATTGAAATTAGTTTCATTTCGAAGGAATCGAAGTGTAGTTTAAAACGAAAGAAACGGAGATGAAAAACTCCAAGTATTTTGAGAGTTATGATGGAAATAGTTAGACTCGCGCTTTGGTTTAGCAATTTACTGACGTACCTCCGATTGATTGACCATAACTCTCTCAATTTAAGTCGTAATTCATTTAAATTAGTTTCATTTCGAAGGAATCGAAGTGTAGTTTAAAACGAAAGAAACGGAGATGAAAAACTCCAAGTATTTTGAGAGTTAATGGAAATAGTTAGACTCGCGCTTTGGTTTAGCAATTTACTGACCTACCTCCGATTGATTGACCATAACTCTCTCAATTTAACTCTTAAGTCATTGAAATTAGTTTCATTTCGAAGGAATCGAAGTGTAGTTTAAAACGAAAGAAACGGAGATGAAAAACTCCAAGTATTTTGAGAGTTATGATGGAAATAGTTAGACTCGCGCTTTGGTTTAGCAATTTACTTACCTACCTCCGATTGATTGACCATAACTCTCTCAATTTAACTAGTAATTCATTTAAATTAGTTTCATTTCGAAGGAATCGAAGTGTAGTTTAAAACGAAAGAAACGGAGATGAAAAACTCCAAGTATTTTGAGAGTTATGATAGAAATAGTTAGACTCGCGCTTTGGTTTAGCAATTTACTTACCTACCTCCGATTGATTGGCCATAACTCTCTCAATTTAACTCGTAATTCATTTAAATTAGTTTCATTTCGAAGGAATCGAAGTGTAGTTTAAAACGAAAGAAACGGAGATGAAAAACTCCAAGTATTTTGAGAGTTATGATGGAAATAGTTAGACTCGCGCTTTGGTTTAGCAATTTACTGACCTCCCTCCGATTAATTGACCATAAATCACTCAATTTAACTCGTAATTCATTGAAATTAGTTTCATTTCGAAGGAATCGAAGTGTAGTTTAAAACGAAAGAAACGGAGATGAAAAACTCCAAGTATTTTGAGAGTTATGATGGAAATAGTTAGACTCGCGCTTTGGTTTAGCAATTTACTGACCTACCTCCGATTGATTGATCATAACTCTCTCAATTTAACTCTTAATTCATTGAAATTAGTTTCATTTCGAAGGAATCGAAGTGTAGTTTAAAACGAAAGAAACGGAGATGAAAAACTACAAGTATTTTGAGAGTTATTATGGAAATAGTTAGACTCGCGCTTTGGTTTAGCAATTTACTGATCTACCTCCGATTGATTGACCAAAAATCACTCAATTTAACTCGTAATTCATTGAAATTAGTTTCATTTCGAAGGAATCGAAGTGTAGTTTAAAACGAAAGAAACGGAGATGAAAAACTCCAAGTATTTTGAGAGTTATGATGGAAATAGTTAGACTCGCGCTTTGGTTTAGCAATTTACTGACCTACATCCGATTAATTGACCATAACTCTCTCAATTTAACTCTTAAGTCATTGAAATTAGTTTCATTTCGAAGGAATCGAAGTGTAGTTTAAAACGAAAGAAACGGAGATGAAAAACTCCAAGTATTTTGAGAGTTATGATGGAAATAGTTAGACTCGCGCTTTGGTTTAGCAATTTACTGACTTACCTCCGATTGATTGACCATAACTCTCTCAATTTAAGTCGTAATTCATTTAAATTAGTTTCATTTCGAACGAATCGAAGTGTAGTTTAAAACGAAAGAAACGGAGATGAAAAACTCCAAGTATTTTGAGAGTTAATGGAAATAGTTAGACTCGCGCTTTGGTTTAGCAATTTGCTGACCTACCTCCGATTGATTGACCATAACTCTCTCAATCTAACTCTTATGTCATTGAAATTAGCTTCATTTCGAAGGAATCGAAGTGTAGTTTAAAACGAAAGAAACGGAGATGAAAAACTCCAAGTATTTTGAGAGTTATGATGGAAATAGTTAGACTCGCGCTTTGGTTTAGCAATTTACTGACCTACCTCCGATTGATTGATCATAACTCTCTCAATTTAACTCTTAATTCATTGAAATTAGTTTCATTTCGAAGGAATCGAAGTGTAGTTTAAAACGAAAGAAACGGAGATGAAAAACTACAAGTATTTTGAGAGTTATTATGGAAATAGTTAGACTCGCGCTTTGGTTTAGCAATTTACTGATCTACCTCCGATTGATTGACCAAAAATCACTCAATTTAACTCGTAATTCATTGAAATTAGTTTCATTTCGAAGGAATCGAAGTGTAGTTTAAAACGAAAGAAACGGAGATGAAAAACTCCAAGTATTTTGAGAGTTATGATGGAAATAGTTAGACTCGCGCTTTGGTTTAGCAATTTACTGACCTACATCCGATTAATTGACCATAACTCTCTCAATTTAACTCTTAAGTCATTGAAATTAGTTTCATTTCGAAGGAATCGAAGTGTAGTTTAAAACGAAAGAAACGGAGATGAAAAACTCCAAGTATTTTGAGAGTTATGATGGAAATAGTTAGACTCGCGCTTTGGTTTAGCAATTTACTGACTTACCTCCGATTGATTGACCATAACTCTCTCAATTTAAGTCGTAATTCATTTAAATTAGTTTCATTTCGAAGGAATCGAAGTGTAGTTTAAAACGAAAGAAACGGAGATGAAAAACTCCAAGTATTTTGAGAGTTAATGGAAATAGTTAGACTCGCGCTTTGGTTTAGCAATTTACTGACCTACCTCCGATTGATTGACCATAACTCTCTCAATTTAACTCTTAAGTCATTGAAATTAGTTTCATTTCGAAGGAATCGAAGTGTAGTTTAAAACGAAAGAAACGGAGATGAAAAACTCCAAGTATTTTGAGAGTTATGATGGAAATAGTTAGACTCGCGCTTTGGTTTAGCAATTTACTTACCTACCTCCGATTGATTGACCATAACTCTCTCAATTTAACTAGTAATTCATTTAAATTAGTTTCATTTCGAAGGAATCGAAGTGTAGTTTAAAACGAAAGAAACGGAGATGAAAAACTCCAAGTATTTTGAGAGTTATGATGGAAATAGTTAGACTCGCGCTTTGGTTTAGCAATTTACTGACCTCCCTCCGATTGATTGACCATAACTCAATCAATTTAACTCGTAATTCATTGAAATTAGTTTCATTTCGAAGGAATCGAAGTGTAGTTTAAAACGAAAGAAACGGAGATGAAAAACTCCAAGTATTTTGAGAGTTATGATGGAAATAGTTAGACTCGCGCTTTGGTTTAGCAATTTACTGACCTACATCCGATTAATTGACCATAACTCTCTCAATTTAACTCTTAAGTCATTGAAATTAGTTTCATTTCGAAGGAATCGAAGTGTAGTTTAAAACGAAAGAAACGGAGATGAAAAACTCCAAGTATTTTGAGAGTTATGATGGAAATAGTTAGACTCGCGCTTTGGTTTAGCAATTTACTGACCTACCTCCGATTGATTGACCATAACTCTCTCAATTTAACTCGTAATTCATTTAAATTAGTTTCATTTCGAAGGAATCGAAGTGTAGTTTAAAACGAAAGAAACGGAGATGAAAAACTCCAAGTATTTTTAGAGTTATGATGGAAATAGTTAGACTCGCGCTTTGGTTTAGCAATTTACTGACCTACCTCCGATTGATTGACCATAACTCTCTCAATTTAACTCTTAACTCATTGAAATTAGTTTCATTTCGAAGGAATCGAAGTGTAGTTTAAAACGAAAGAAACGGAGATGAAAAACTCCAAGTATTTTGAGAGTTATGATGGAAATAGTTAGACTCGCGCTTTGGTTTAGCAATTTACTGACCTCCCTCCGATTGATTGACCATAAATCACTCAATTTAACTCGTAATTCATTGAAATTAGTTTCATTTCGAAGGAATCGAAGTGTAGTTTAAAACGAAAGAAACGGAGATGAAAAACTCCAAGTATTTTGAGAGTTAATGGAAATAGTTAGACTCGCGCTTTGGTTTAGCAATTTACTGACCTACCTCCGATTGATTGACCATAACTCTCTCAATTTAAGTCGTAATTCATTTAAATTAGTTTCATTTCGAAGGAATCGAAGTGTAGTTTAAAACGAAAGAAACGGAGATGAAAAACTCCAAGTATTTTGAGAGTTATGATGGAAATAGTTAGACTCGCGCTTTGGTTTAGCAATTTACTGACTTACCTCCGATTGATTGATCATAACTCTCTCAATTTAACTCTTAATTCATTGAAATTAGTTTCATTTCGAAGGAATCGAAGTGTAGTTTAAAACGAAAGAAACGGAGATGAAAAACTACAAGTATTTTGAGAGTTATTATGGAAATAGTTAGACTCGTGCTTTGGTTTAGCAATTTACTGATCTACCTCCGATTGATTGACCATAAATCACTCAATTTAACTCGTTATTCATTGAAATTAGTTTCATTTCGAAGGAATCGAAGTGTAGTTTAAAACGAAAGAAACGGAGATGAAAAACTCCAAGTACTTTTAGAGTTATGATGGAAATAGTTAGACTCGCGCTTTGGTTTAGCAATTTACTGACCTACCTCCGATTGATTGACCATAACTCTCTCAATTTAACTCTTAACTCATTGAAATTAGTTTCATTTCGAAGGAATCGAAGTGTAGTTTAAAACGAAAGAAACGGAGATGAAAAACTCCAAGTATTTTGAGAGTTATGATGGAAATAGTTAGACTCGCGCTTTGGTTTAGCAATTTACTTACCTACCTCCGATTGATTGGCCATAACTCTCTCAATTTAACTCGTAATTCATTTAAATTAGTTTCATTTCGAAGGAATCGAAGTGTAGTTTAAAACGAAAGAAACGGAGATGAAAAACTCCAAGTACTTTTAGAGTTATGATGGAAATAGTTAGACTCGCGCTTTGGTTTAGCAATTTACTGACCTACCTCCGATTGATTGACCATAACTCTCTCAATTTAACTCTTAAGTCAATGAAATTAGTTTCATTTCGAAGGAATCGAAGTGTAGTTTAAAACGAAAGAAACGGAGATGAAAAACTCCAAGTATTTTGAGAGTTATGATGGAAATAGTTAGACTCGCGCTTTGGTTTAGCAATTTACTTACCTACCTCCGATTGATTGACCATAACTCTCTCAATTTAACTCGTAATTCATTTAAATTAGTTTCATTTCGAAGGAATCGAAGTGTAGTTTAAAACGAAAGAAACGGAGATGAAAAACTCCAAGTACTTTTAGAGTTATGATGGAAATAGTTAGACTCGCGCTTTGGTTTAGCAATTTACTGACCTACCTCCGATTGATTGACCATAACTCTCTCAATTTAACTCTTACCTCATTGAAATTAGTTTCATTTCGAAGGAATCGAAGTGTAGTTTAAAACGAAAGAAACGGAGATGAAAAACTCCAAGTATTTTGAGAGTTATGATGGAAATAGTTAGACTCGCGCTTTGGTTTAGCAATTTACTGACCTCCCTCCGATTGATTGACCATAAATCACTCAATTTAACTCGTAATTCATTGAAATTAGTTTCATTTCGAAGGAATCGAAGTGTAGTTTAAAACGAAAGAAACGGAGATGAAAAACTCCAAGTATTTTGAGAGTTAATGGAAATAGTTAGACTCGCGCTTTGGTTTAGCAATTTACTGACCTACCTCCGATTGATTGACCATAACTCTCTCAATTTAACTCATAAGTCATTTAAAAATTAGTTTCATTTCGAAGGAATCGAAGTGTAGTTTAAAACGAAAGAAACGGAGATGAAAAACTCCAAGTATTTTGAGAGTTATGATGGAAATAGTTAGACTCGCGCTTTGGTTTAGCAATTTACTTACCTACCTCCGATTGATTGACCATAACTCTCTCAATTTAACTCGTAATTCATTTAAATTAGTTTCATTTCGAAGGAATCGAAGTGTAGTTTAAAACGAAAGAAACGGAGATGAAAAACTCCAAGTATTTTGAGAGTTATGATGGAAATAGTTAGACTCGCGCTTTGGTTTAGCAATTGACTGACCTCCCTCCGATTGATTGACCATAACTCTCTCAATTTAACTCGTAATTCATTGAAATTAGTTTCATTTCGAAGGAATCGAAGTGTAGTTTAAAACGAAAGAAACGGAGATGAAAAACTCCAAGTATTTTGAAAGTTATGATGGAAATAGTTAGACTCTCGTTTTGGTTTAGCAATTTACTGACCTACATCCGATTAATTGACCATAACTCTCTCAATTTAACTCTTAAGTCATTGAAATTAGTTTCATTTCAAAGGAATCGAAGTGTAGTTTAAAACGAAAGAAACGGAGATGAAAAACTCCAAGTATTTTGAGAGTTATGATGGAAATAGTTAGACTCGCGCTTTGGTTTAGCAATTTACTGACCTACCTCCGATTGATTGACCATAACTCTCTCAATTTAAGTCGTAATTCATTTAAATTAGTTTCATTTCGAAGGAATCGAAGTGTAGTTTAAAACGAAAGAAACGGAGATGAAAAACTCCAAGTATTTTGAGAGTTAATGGAAATAGTTAGACTCGCGCTTTGGTTTAGCAATTTACTGACCTACCTCCGATTGATTGACCATAACTCTCTCAATTTAACTCTTAAGTTATTGAAATTAGTTTCATTTCGAAGGAATCGAAGTGTAGTTTAAAACGAAAGAAACGGAGATGAAAAACTCCAAGTATTTTGAGAGTTATGATGGAAATAGTTAGACTCGCGCTTTAGTTTAGCAATTTACTGACCTCCCTCCGATTGATTGACCATAACTTACTCAATTTAACTCGTAATTCATTGAAATTAGTTTCATTTCGAAGGAATCGAAGTCTAGTTTAAAACGAAAGAAACGGAGATGAAAAACTCCAAGTATTTTGATAGTTATGATGGAAATAGTTAGACTCGCGCTTTGGTTTAGCAATTTACTGACCTACCTCCGATTGATTGACCATAACTCTCTCAATTTAACTCTTAATTCATTGAAATTAGTTTCATTTCGAAGGAATCGAAGTGTAGTTTAAAACGAAAGAAACGGAGATGAAAAACTCCAAGTATTTTGAGAGTTATGATGGAAATAGTTAGACTCGCGCTTTGGTTTAGCAATTTACTGACCTACCTGCGATTGATTGACCATAACTCTGTCAATTTAACTCTTAACTCATTGAAATTAGTTTCATTTCGAAGGAATCGAAGTGTAGTTTAAAACGAAAGAAACGGAGATGAAAAACTCCAAGTATTTTGAGAGTTATGATGGAAATAGTTAGACTCGCGCTTTGGTTTAGCAATTTACTGACCTCCCTCCGATTAATTGACCATAAATCACTCAATTTAACTCGTAATTCATTGAAATTAGTTTCATTTCGAAGGAATCGAAGTGTAGTTTAAAACGAAAGAAACGGAAATGAAAAACTCCAAGTATTTTGAGAGTTATGATGGAAATAGTTAGACTCGCGCTTTGGTTTAGCAATTTACTGACCTACCTCCGATTGATTTATCATAACTCTCTCAATTTAACTCTTAATTCATTGAAATTAGTTTCATTTCGAAGGAATCGAAGTGTAGTTTAAAACGAAAGAAACGGAGATGAAAAACTATAAGTATTTTGAGAGTTATTATGGAAATAGTTAGACTCGCGCTTTGGTTTAGCAATTTAATGATCTACCTCCGATTGATTGACCAAAAATCACTCAATTTAACTCGTAATTCATTGAAATTAGTTTCATTTCGAAGGAATCGAAGTGTAGTTTAAAACGAAAGAAACGGAGATGAAAAACTCCAAGTATTTTGAAAGTTATGATGGAAATAGTTAGACTCTCGCTTTGGTTTAGCAATTTACTGACCTACATCCGATTAATTGACCATAACTCTCTCAATTTAACTCTTAAGTCATTGAAATTAGTTTCATTTCGAAGGAATCGAAGTGTAGTTTAAAACGAAAGAAACGGAGATGAAAAACTCCAAGTATTTTGAGAGTTATGATGGAAATAGTTAGACCCGCGCTTTGGTTTAGCAATTTACTGACTTACCTCCGATTGATTGACCATAACTCTCTCAATTTAAGTCGTAATTCATTTAAATTAGTTTCATTTCGAAGGAATCGAAGTGTAGTTTAAAACGAAAGAAAAGGAGATGAAAAACTCCAAGTATTTTGAGAGTTAATGGAAATAGTTAGACTCGCGCTTTGGTTTAGCAATTTACTGACCTACCTCCGATTGATTGACCATAACTCTCTCAATTTAACTCTTAAGTCATTGAAATTAGTTTCATTTCGAAGGAATCGAAGTGTAGTTTAAAACGAAAGAAACGGAGATGAAAAACTCCAAGTATTTTGAGAGTTATGATGGAAATAGTTAGACTCGCGCTTTGGTTTAGCAATTTACTAACCTACCTCCGATTAATTGACCATAAATCACTCAATTTAACTCGTAATTCATTGAAATTAGTTTCATTTCGAAGGAATCGAAGTGTAGTTTAAAACGAAAGAAACGGAAATGAAAAACTCCAAGTATTTTGAGAGTTATGATGGAAATAGTTAGACTCGCGCTTTGGTTTAGCAATTTACTGACCTACCTCCGATTGATTTATCATAACTCTCTCAATTTAACTCTTAATTCATTGAAATTAGTTTCATTTCGAAGGAATCGAAGTGTAGTTTAAAACGAAAGAAACGGAGATGAAAAACTATAAGTATTTTGAGAGTTATTATGGAAATAGTTAGACTCGCGCTTTGGTTTTGCAATTTACTGACCTACCTCCGATTGATTGACCATAACTCTCTCAATTTAACTCTTAAGTCATTGAAATTAGTTTCATTTCGAAGGAATCGAAGTGTAGTTTAAAACGAAAGAAACGGAGATGAAAAACTCCAAGTATTTTGAGAGTTATGATGGAAATAGTTAGACTCGCGCTTTGGTTTAGCAATTTACTGATCTACCTCCGATTGATTGACCATAAATCACTCAATTTAACTCGTTATTCATTGAAATTTGTTTCATTTCGAAGGAATCGAAGTGTAGTTTAAAACGAAAGAAACGGAGATGAAAAACTACAAGTATTTTGAGAGTTATTATGGAAATAGTTAGACTCGCGCTTTGGTTTAGCAATTTACTGACCTACCTCCGATTGATTGACCATAACTCTCTCAATTTAAGTCGTAATTCATTTAAATTAGTTTCATTTCGAAGGAATCGAAGTGTAGTTTAAAACGAAAGAAACGGAGATGAAAAACTTCAAGTATTTTGAGAGTTATGATGGAAATAGTTAGACTCGCGCTTTGGTTTAGCAATTTACTGACCTACCTCCGATTGATTGACCATAACTCTCTCAATTTAAGTCATAATTCATTTAAATTAGTTTCATTTCGAAGGAATCGAAGTGTAGTTTAAAACGAAAGAAACGGAGACGAAAAACTCCAAGTATTTTGAGAGTTATGATGGAAATAGTTAGACTCGCGCTTTGGTTTAGCAATTTACTGACCTCCCTCCGATTGATTGACCATAACTCAATCAATTTAACTCGTAATTCATTGAAATTAGTTTCATTTCGAAGGAATCGAAGTGTAGTTTAAAACGAAAGAAACGGAGATGAAAAACTCCAAGTATTTTGAGAGTTATGATGGAAATAGTTAGACTCGCGCTTTGGTTTAGCAATTTACTGACCTACATCCGATTAATTGACCATAACTCTCTCAATTTAACTCTTAAGTCATTGAAATTAGTTTCATTTCGAAGGAATCGAAGTGTAGTTTAAAACGAAAGAAACGGAGATGAAAAACTCCAAGTATTTTGAGAGTTATGATGGAAATAGTTAGACTCGCGCTTTGGTTTAGCAATTTACTGACCTACCTCCGATTGATTGACCATAACTCTCTCAATTTAACTCGTAATTCATTTAAATTAGTTTCATTTCGAAGGAATCGAAGTGTAGTTTAAAACGAAAGAAACGGAGATGAAAAACTCCAAGTATTTTTAGAGTTATGATGGAAATAGTTAGACTCGCGCTTTGGTTTAGCAATTTACTGACCTACCTCCGATTGATTGACCATAACTCTCTCAATTTAACTCTTAACTCATTGAAATTAGTTTCATTTTGAAGGAATCGAAGTGTAGTTTAAAACGAAAGAAACGGAGATGAAAAACTCCAAGTATTTTGAGAGTTATGATGGAAATAGTTAGACTCGCGCTTTGGTTTAGCAATTTACTGACCTCCCTCCGATTGATTGACCATAAATCACTCAGTTTAACTCGTAATTCATTGAAATTAGTTTCATTTCGAAGGAATCGAAGTGTAGTTTAAAACGAAAGAAACGGAGATGAAAAACTCCAAGTATTTTGAGAGTTAATGGAAATAGTTAGACTCGCGCTTTGGTTTAGCAATTTACTGACCTACCTCCGATTGATTGACCATAACTCTCTCAATTTAAGTCGTAATTCATTTAAGTTAGTTTCATTTCGAAGGAATCGAAGTGTAGTTTAAAACGAAAGAAACGGAGATGAAAAACTCCAAGTATTTTGAGAGTTATGATGGAAATAGTTAGACTCGCGCTTTGGTTTAGCAATTTACTGACTTACCTCCGATTGATTGATCATAACTCTCTCAATTTAACTCTTAATTCATTGAAATTAGTTTCATTTCGAAGGAATCGAAGTGTAGTTTAAAACGAAAGAAACGGAGATGAAAAACTACAAGTATTTTGAGAGTTATTATGGAAATAGTTAGACTCGCGCTTTGGTTTAGCAATTTACTGATCTACCTCCGATTGATTGACCATAAATCACTCAATTTAACTCGTTATTCATTGAAATTAGTTTCATTTCGAAGGAATCGAAGTGTAGTTTAAAACGAAAGAAACGGAGATGAAAAACTCTAAGTATTTTGAGAGTTATGATGGAAATAGTTAGACTCGCGCTTTGGTTTAGCAATTTACTGACATACATCCGATTAATTGACCATAACTCTCTCAATTTAAGTCGTAATTCATTTAAATTAGTTTCATTTCGAAGGAATCGAAGTGTAGTTTAAAACGAAAGAAACGGAGATGAAAAATTCCAAGTATTTTGAGAGTTATGATGGAAATAGTTAGACTCGCGCTTTGGTTTAGCAATTTACTGACCTCCCTCCGATTGATTGACCATAACTCAATCAATTTAACTCGTAATTCATTGAAATTAGTTTCATTTCGAAGGAATCGAAGTGTAGTTTAAAACGAAAGAAACGGAGATGAAAAACTCCAAGTATTTTGAGAGTTATGATGGAAATAGTTAGACTCGCGCTTTAGTTTTGCAATTTACTGACCTCCCTCCGATTGATTGACCATAACTCACTCAATTAAACTCGTAATTCATTGAAATTAGTTTCATTTCGAAGGAATCGAAGTGTAGTTTAAAACGAAAGAAACGGAGATGAAAAACTCCAAGTATTTTGAGAGTTATGATGGAAATAGTTAGACTCGCGCTTTGGTTTAGCAATTTACTGACTTACCTCCGATTGATTGACCATAACTCTCTCAATTTAACTCGTAATTCATTTAAATTAGTTTCATTTCGAAGGAATCGAAGTGTAGTTTAAAACGAAAGAAACAGAGATGAAAAACTCCAAGTATTTTGAGAGTTATGATGGAAATATTTAGACTCGCGCTTTGGTTTAGCAATTTACTAACCTACCTCCGATTGATTGACCATAACTCTGTCAATTTAACTCTTAACTCATTGAAATTAGTTTAATTTCGAAGGAATCGAAGTTTAGTTTAAAACGAAAGAAACGGAGATGAAAAACTCCAAGTATTTTGAGAGTTAATGGAAATAGTTAGACTCGCGCTTTGGTTTAGCAATTTACTGACCTCCCTCCGATTAATTGACCATAAATCACTAAATTTAACTCGTAATTCATTGAAATTAGTTTCATTTCGAAGGAATCAAAGTGTAGTTTAAAACGAAAGAAACGGAGATGAAAAACTCCAAGTATTTTGAGAGTTATGATGGAAATAGTTAGACTCGCGCTTTGGTTTAGCAATTTACTGACTTACCTCCGATTGATTGATCATAACTCTCTCAATTTAACTCTTAATTCATTGAAATTAGTTTCATTTCGAAGGAATCAAAGTGTAGTTTAAAACGAAAGAAACGGAGATGAAAAACTACAAGTATTTTGAGAGTTATTATGGAAATAGTTAGACTCGCGCTTTGGTTTAGCAATTTACTGATCTACCTCCGATTGATTGACCATAAATCACTCAATTTAACTCGTTATTCATTGAAATTAGTTTCATTTCGAAGGAATCGAAGTGTAGTTTAAAACGAAAGAAACGGAGATGAAAAACTCTAAGTATTTTGAGAGTTATGATGGAAATAGTTAGACTCGCGCTTTGGTTTAGCAATTTACTGACCTACATCCGATTAATTGACCATAACTCTCTCAATTTAACTCTTAAGTAATTGAAATTAGTTTCATTTCGAAGGAATCGAAGTGTAGTTTAAAACGAAAGAAACGGAGATGAAAAACTTCAAGTATTTTGAGTGTTATGATGGAAATAGTTAGACTCGCGCTTTGGTTTAGCAATTTACTGACCTACCTCCGATTGATTGACCATAACTCTCTCAATTTAAGTCGTAATTCATTTAAATTATTTTCATTTTGAAGGAATCGAAGTGTAGTTTAAAACGAAAGAAACGGAGATGAAAAACTCCAAGTATTTTGAGAGTTATGATGGAAATAGTTAGACTCGCGCTTTGGTTTAGCAATTTACTGACCTCCCTCCGATTGATTGACCATAACTCAATCAATTTAACTCGTAATTCATTGAAATTAGTTTCATTTCGAAGGAATCGAAGTGTAGTTTAAAACGAAAGAAACGGAGATGAAAAACTCCAAGTATTTTGATAGTTATGATGGAAATAGTTAGACTCGCGCTTTGGTTTAGCAATTTACTGACCTACATCCGATTAATTGACCATAACTCTCTCAATTTAACTCTTAAGTCATTGAAATTAGTTTCATTTCGAAGGAATCGAAGTGTAGTTTAAAACGAAAGAAACGGAGATGAAAAACTCCAAGTATTTTGAGAGTTATGATGGAAATAGTTAGACTCGCGCTTGGGTTTAGCAATTTACTGACCTACCTCCGATTAATTGACCATAACTCTCTCAATTTAACTCGTAATTCATTTAAATTAGTTTCATTTCGAAGGAATCGAAGTGTAGTTTAAAACGAAAGAAACGGAGATGAAAAACTCCAAGTATTTTTAGAGTTATGATAGAAATAGTTAGACTCGCGCTTTGGTTTAGCAATTTACTGACCTACCTCCGATTGATTGACCATAACTCTCTCAATTTAACTCTTAACTCATTGAAATTAGTTTCATTTCGAAGGAATCGAAGTGTAGTTTAAAACGAAAGAAATGGAGATGAAAAACTCCAAGTATTTTGAGAGTTATGATGGAAATAGTTAGACTCGCGCTTTGGTTTAGCAATTTACTGACCTCCCTCCGATTGATTAACCATAAATCACTCAATTTAACTCGTAATTCATTGAAATTAGTTTCATTTCGAAGGAATCGAAGTGTAGTTTAAAACGAAAGAAACGGAGATGAAAAACTCCAAGTATTTTGAGAGTTAATGGAAATAGTTAGACTCGCGCTTTGGTTTAGCAATTTACTGACCTACCTCCGATTGATTGACCATAACTCTCTCAATTTAACTCTTAAGTCATTTAAAAATTAGTTTCATTTCGAAGGAATCGAAGTGTAGTTTAAAACGAAAGAAACGGAGATGAAAAACTACAAGTATTTTGAGAGTTATGATGGAAATAGTTAGACTCGCGCTTTGGTTTAGCAATTTACTTACCTACCTCCGATTGATTGACCATAACTCTCTCAATTTAACTCGTAATTCATTTAAATTAGTTTCATTTCGAAGGAATCGAAGTGTAGTTTAAAACGAAAGAAACGGAGATGAAAAACTCCAAGTATTTTGAGAGTTATGATGGAAATAGTTAGACTCGCGCTTTGGTTTAGCAATTTACTGACCTCCCTCCGATTGATTGACCATAACTCACTCAATTTAACTCGTAATTCATTGAAATTAGTTTCATTTCGAAGGAATCGAAGTGTGGTTTAAAACGAAAGAAACGGAGATGAAAAACTCCAAGTATTTTGAGAGTTATGATGGAAATAGTTAGACTCGCGCTTTGGTTTAGCAATTTACTGACCTACCTCCGCTTGATTGACCATAACTCTCTCAATTTAACTCTTAACTCTTTGAAATTAGTTTCATTTCGAAGGAATCGAAGTGTAGTTTAAAACGAAAGAAACGGAGATGAAAAACTCCAAGTATTTTGAGAGTTATGATGGAAATAGTTAGACTCGCGCTTTGGTTTAGCAATTTACTGACTTACCTCCGATTGATTGACCATAACTCTCTCAATTTAACTCGTAATTCATTTAAATTAGTTTCATTTCGAAGGAATCGAAGTGTAGTTTAAAACGAAAGAAACGGAGATGAAAAACTCCAAGTATTTTGAGAGTTATGATGGAAATAGTTAGACTCGCGCTTTAGTTTAGCAATTTACTGACCTCCCTCCGATTGATTGACCATAACTCACTCAATTTAACTCGTAATTCATTGAAATTAGTTTCATTTCGAAGGAATCGAAGTGTAGTTTAAAACGAAAGAAACGGAGATGAAAAACTCCAAGTATTTTGAGAGTTATGATGGAAATAGTTAGACTCGCGCTTTGGTTTAGCAATTTACTGACCTACCTCCGATTGATTGACCATAACTCTCTCAATTTAACTCTTAATTCATTGAAATTAGTTTCATTTCGAAGGAATCGAAGTGTAGTTTAAAACGAAAGAAACGGAGATGAAAAACTCCAAGTATTTTGAGAGTTATGATGGAAATAGTTAGACTCGCGCTTTGGTTTAGCAATTTACTGACCTACCTCCGATTGATTGACCATAACTCTGTCAATTTAACTCTTAACTCATTGAAATTAGTTTAATTTCGAAGGAATCGAAGTGTAGTTTAAAACGAAAGAAACGGAGATGAAAAACTCCAAGTATTTTGAGAGTTATGATGGAAATAGTTAGACTCGCGCTTTGGTTTAGCAATTTACTGACCTCCCTCCGATTAATTGACCATAAATCACTCAATTTAACTCGTAATTCATTGAAATTAGTTTCATTTCGAAGGAATCGAAGTGTAGTTTAAAACGAAAGAAACGGAGATGAAAAACTCCAAGTATTTTGAGAGTTATGATGGAAATAGTTAGACTCGCGCTTTGGTTTAGCAATTTACTGACCTACCTCCGATTGATTGATCATAACTCTCTCAATTTAACTCTTAATTCATTGAAATTAGTTTCATTTCGAAGGAATCGAAGTGTAGTTTAAAACGAAAGAAACGGAGATGAAAAACTACAAGTATTTTGAGAGTTATTATGGAAATAGTTAGACTCGCGCTTTGGTTTAGCAATTTACTGATCTACCTCCGATTGATTGACCAAAAATCACTCAATTTAACTCGTAATTCATTGAAATTAGTTTCATTTCGAAGGAATCGAAGTGTAGTTTAAAACGAAAGAAACGGAGATGAAAAACTCCAAGTATTTTGAGAGTTATGATGGAAATAATTAGACTCGCGCTTTGATTTAGCAATTTACTGACCTACATCCGATTAATTGACCATAACTCTCTCAATTTAACTCTTAAGTCATTGAAATTAGTTTCAGTTCGAAGGAATCGAAGTGTAGTTTAAAACGAAAGAAACGGAGATGAAAAACTCCAAGTATTTTGAGAGTTATGATGGAAATAGTTAGACTCGCGCTTTGGTTTAGCAATTTACTGACCTACCTCCGATTGATTGACCATAACTCTGTCAATTTAACTCTTAACTCATTGAAATTAGTTTCATTTCGAAGGAATCGAAGTGTAGTTTAAAACGAAAGAAACGGAGATGAAAAACTCCAAGTATTTTGAGAGTTATGATGGAAATAGTTAGACTCGCGCTTTGGTTTAGCAATTTACTGACCTACCTCCGATTGATTGACCATAACTCTCTCAATTTAACTCTTAATTCATTGAAATTAGTTTCATTTCGAAGGAATCGAAGTGTAGTTTAAAACGAAAGAAACGGAGATGAAAAACTCCAAGTATTTTGAGAGTTATGATGGAAATAGTTAGACTCGCGCTTTGGTTTAGCAATTTACTGACCTACCTCCGATTGATTGACCATAACTCTGTCAATTTAACTCTTAACTCATTGAAATTAGTTTAATTTCGAAGGAATCGAAGTGTAGTTTAAAACGAAAGAAACGGAGATGAAAAACTCCAAGTATTTTGAGAGTTATGATGGAAATAGTTAGACTCGCGCTTTGGTTTAGCAATTTACTGACCTCCCTCCGATTAATTGACCATAAATCACTCAATTTAACTCGTAATTCATTGAAATTAGTTTCATTTCGAAGGAATCGAAGTGTAGTTTAAAACGAAAGAAACGGAGATGAAAAACTCCAAGTATTTTGAGAGTTATGATGGAAATAGTTAGACTCTTGCTTTGGTTTAGCAATTTACTGACCTACCTCCGATTGATTGACCATAACTCTCTCAATTTAACTCTTAACTCATTGAAATTAGTTTCATTTCGAAGGAATCGAAGTGTAGTTTAAAACGAAAGAAATGGAGATGAAAAACTCCAAGTATTTTGAGAGTTATGATGGAAATAGTTAGACTCGCGCTTTGGTTTAGCAATTTACTGACCTCCCTCCGATTGATTAACCATAAATCACTCAATTTAACTCGTAATTCATTGAAATTAGTTTCATTTCGAAGGAATCGAAGTGTAGTTTAAAACGAAAGAAACGGAGATGAAAAACTCCAAGTATTTTGAGAGTTAATGGAAATAGTTAGACTCGCGCTTTGGTTTAGCAATTTACTGACCTACCTCCGATTGATTGACCATAACTCTCTCAATTTAACTCTTAAGTCATTTAAAAATTAGTTTCATTTCGAAGGAATCGAAGTGTAGTTTAAAACGAAAGAAACGGAGATGAAAAACTACAAGTATTTTGAGAGTTATGATGGAAATAGTTAGACTCGCGCTTTGGTTTAGCAATTTACTTACCTACCTCCGATTGATTGACCATAACTCTCTCAATTTAACTCGTAATTCATTTAAATTAGTTTCATTTCGAAGGAATCGAAGTGTAGTTTAAAACGAAAGAAACGGAGATGAAAAACTCCAAGTATTTTGAGAGTTATGATGGAAATAGTTAGACTCGCGCTTTGGTTTAGCAATTTACTGACCTCCCTCCGATTGATTGACCATAACTCACTCAATTTAACTCGTAATTCATTGAAATTAGTTTCATTTCGAAGGAATCGAAGTGTGGTTTAAAACGAAAGAAACGGAGATGAAAAACTCCAAGTATTTTGAGAGTTATGATGGAAATAGTTAGACTCGCGCTTTGGTTTAGCAATTTACTGACCTACCTCCGCTTGATTGACCATAACTCTCTCAATTTAACTCTTAACTCTTTGAAATTAGTTTCATTTCGAAGGAATCGAAGTGTAGTTTAAAACGAAAGAAACGGAGATGAAAAACTCCAAGTATTTTGAGAGTTATGATGGAAATAGTTAGACTCGCGCTTTGGTTTAGCAATTTACTGACTTACCTCCGATTGATTGACCATAACTCTCTCAATTTAACTCGTAATTCATTTAAATTAGTTTCATTTCGAAGGAATCGAAGTGTAGTTTAAAACGAAAGAAACGGAGATGAAAAACTCCAAGTATTTTGAGAGTTATGATGGAAATAGTTAGACTCGCGCTTTAGTTTAGCAATTTACTGACCTCCCTCCGATTGATTGACCATAACTCACTCAATTTAACTCGTAATTCATTGAAATTAGTTTCATTTCGAAGGAATCGAAGTGTAGTTTAAAACGAAAGAAACGGAGATGAAAAACTCCAAGTATTTTGAGAGTTATGATGGAAATAGTTAGACTCGCGCTTTGGTTTAGCAATTTACTGACCTACCTCCGATTGATTGACCATAACTCTCTCAATTTAACTCTTAATTCATTGAAATTAGTTTCATTTCGAAGGAATCGAAGTGTAGTTTAAAACGAAAGAAACGGAGATGAAAAACTCCAAGTATTTTGAGAGTTATGATGGAAATAGTTAGACTCGCGCTTTGGTTTAGCAATTTACTGACCTACCTCCGATTGATTGACCATAACTCTGTCAATTTAACTCTTAACTCATTGAAATTAGTTTAATTTCGAAGGAATCGAAGTGTAGTTTAAAACGAAAGAAACGGAGATGAAAAACTCCAAGTATTTTGAGAGTTATGATGGAAATAGTTAGACTCGCGCTTTGGTTTAGCAATTTACTGACCTCCCTCCGATTAATTGACCATAAATCACTCAATTTAACTCGTAATTCATTGAAATTAGTTTCATTTCGAAGGAATCGAAGTGTAGTTTAAAACGAAAGAAACGGAGATGAAAAACTCCAAGTATTTTGAGAGTTATGATGGAAATAGTTAGACTCGCGCTTTGGTTTAGCAATTTACTGACCTACCTCCGATTGATTGATCATAACTCTCTCAATTTAACTCTTAATTCATTGAAATTAGTTTCATTTCGAAGGAATCGAAGTGTAGTTTAAAACGAAAGAAACGGAGATGAAAAACTACAAGTATTTTGAGAGTTATTATGGAAATAGTTAGACTCGCGCTTTGGTTTAGCAATTTACTGATCTACCTCCGATTGATTGATCAAAAATCACTCAATTTAACTCGTAATTCATTGAAATTAGTTTCATTTCGAAGGAATCGAAGTGTAGTTTAAAACGAAAGAAACGGAGATGAAAAACTCCAAGTATTTTGAGAGTTATGATGGAAATAATTAGACTCGCGCTTTGATTTAGCAATTTACTGACCTACATCCGATTAATTGACCATAACTCTCTCAATTTAACTCTTAAGTCATTGAAATTAGTTTCAGTTCGAAGGAATCGAAGTGTAGTTTAAAACGAAAGAAACGGAGATGAAAAACTCCAAGTATTTTGAGAGTTATGATGGAAATAGTTAGACTCGCGCTTTGGTTTAGCAATTTACTGACCTACCTCCGATTGATTGACCATAACTCTGTCAATTTAACTCTTAACTCATTGAAATTAGTTTCATTTCGAAGGAATCGAAGTGTAGTTTAAAACGAAAGAAACGGAGATGAAAAACTCCAAGTATTTTGAGAGTTATGATGGAAATAGTTAGACTCGCGCTTTGGTTTAGCAATTTACTGACCTACCTCCGATTGATTGACCATAACTCTCTCAATTTAACTCTTAATTCATTGAAATTAGTTTCATTTCGAAGGAATCGAAGTGTAGTTTAAAACGAAAGAAACGGAGATGAAAAACTCTAAGTATTTTGAGAGTTATGATGGAAATAGTTAGACTCGCGCTTTGGTTTAGCAATTTACTGACCTACCTCCGATTGATTGACCATAACTCTGTCAATTTAACTCTTAACTCATTGAAATTAGTTTAATTTCGAAGGAATCGAAGTGTAGTTTAAAACGAAAGAAACGGAGATGAAAAACTCCAAGTATTTTGAGAGTTATGATGGAAATAGTTAGACTCGCGCTTTGGTTTAGCAATTTACTGACCTCCCTCCGATTAATTGACCATAAATCACTCAATTTAACTCGTAATTCATTGAAATTAGTTTCATTTCGAAGGAATCGAAGTGTAGTTTAAAACGAAAGAAACGGAGATGAAAAACTCCAAGTATTTTGAGAGTTATGATGGAAATAGTTAGACTCTTGCTTTGGTTTAGCAATTTACTGACCTACCTCCGATTGATTGACCATAACTCTCTCAATTTAACTCTTAATTCATTGAAATTAGTTTCATTTCGAAGGAATCGAAGTGTAGTTTAAAACGAAAGAAACGGAGATGAAAAACTCCAAGTATTTTGAGAGTTATGATGGAAATAGTTAGACTCGCGCTTTGGTTTAGCAATTTACTGACCTACCTCCGATTGATTGACCATAACTCTGTCAATTTAACTCTTAACTCATTGAAATTAGTTTAATTTCGAAGGAATCGAAGTGTAGTTTAAAACGAAAGAAACGGAGATGAAAAACTCCAAGTATTTTGAGAGTTATGATGGAAATAGTTAGACTCGCGCTTTGGTTTAGCAATTTACTGACCTCCCTCCGATTAATTGACCATAAATCACTCAATTTAACTCGTAATTCATTGAAATTAGTTTCATTTCGAAGGAATCGAAGTGTAGTTTAAAACGAAAGAAACGGAGATGAAAAACTCCAAGTATTTTGAGAGTTATGATGGAAATAGTTAGACTCGCGCTTTGGTTTAGCAATTTACTGACCTACCTCCGATTGATTGATCATAACTCTCTCAATTTAACTCTTAATTCATTGAAATTAGTTTCATTTCGAAGGAATCGAAGTGTAGTTTAAAACGAAAGAAACGGAGATGAAAAACTACAAGTATTTTGAGAGTTATTATGGAAATAGTTAGACTCGCGCTTTGGTTTAGCAATTTACTGATCTACCTCCGATTGATTGACCAAAAATCACTCAATTTAACTCGTAATTCATTGAAATTAGTTTCATTTCGAAGGAATCGAAGTGTAGTTTAAAACGAAAGAAACGGAGATGAAAAACTCCAAGTATTTTGAGAGTTATGATGGAAATAATTAGACTCGCGCTTTGATTTAGCAATTTACTGACCTACATCCGATTAATTGACCATAACTCTCTCAATTTAACTCTTAAGTCATTGAAATTAGTTTCATTTCGAAGGAATCGAAGTGTAGTTTAAAACGAAAGAAACGGAGATGAAAAACTCCAAGTATTTTGAGAGTTATGATGGAAATAGTTAGACTCGCGCTTTGGTTTAGCAATTTACTGACCTACCTCCGATTGATTGACCATAACTCTGTCAATTTAACTCTTAACTCATTGAAATTAGTTTCATTTCGAAGGAATCGAAGTGTAGTTTAAAACGAAAGAAACGGAGATGAAAAACTCCAAGTATTTTGAGAGTTATGATGGAAATAGTTAGACTCGCGCTTTGGTTTAGCAATTTACTGACCTACCTCCGATTGATTGACCATAACTCTCTCAATTTAACTCTTAATTCATTGAAATTAGTTTCATTTCGAAGGAATCGAAGTGTAGTTTAAAACGAAAGAAACGGAGATGAAAAACTCCAAGTATTTTGAGAGTTATGATGGAAATAGTTAGACTCGCGCTTTGGTTTAGCAATTTACTGACCTACCTCCGATTGATTGACCATAACTCTGTCAATTTAACTCTTAACTCATTGAAATTAGTTTAATTTCGAAGGAATCGAAGTGTAGTTTAAAACGAAAGAAACGGAGATGAAAAACTCCAAGTATTTTGAGAGTTATGATGGAAATAGTTAGACTCGCGCTTTGGTTTAGCAATTTACTGACCTCCCTCCGATTAATTGACCATAAATCACTCAATTTAACTCGTAATTCATTGAAATTAGTTTCATTTCGAAGGAATCGAAGTGTAGTTTAAAACGAAAGAAACGGAGATGAAAAACTCCAAGTATTTTGAGAGTTATGATGGAAATAGTTAGACTCGCGCTTTGGTTTAGCAATTTACTGACCTACCTCCGATTGATTGATCATAAATCTCTAAATTTAACTCTTAATTCATTGAAATTAGTTTCATTTCGAAGGAATCGAAGTGTAGTTTAAAACGAAAGAAACGGAGATGAAAAACTCCAAGTATTTTGAGAGTTATGATGGAAATAATTAGACTCGCGCTTTGATTTAGCAATTTACTGACCTACATCCGATTAATTGACCATAACTCTCTCAATTTAACTCTTAAGTCATTGAAATTAGTTTCATTTCGAAGGAATCGAAGTGTAGTTTAAAACGAAAGAAACGGAGATGAAAAACTCAAAGTATTTTGAGAGTTATGATGGAAATAGTTAGACTCGCGCTTTGGTTTAGCAATTTACTGACCTACCTCCGATTGATTGACCATAACTCTGTCAATTTAACTCTTAACTCATTGAAATTAGTTTCATTTCGAAGGAATCGAAGTGTAGTTTAAAACGAAAGAAACGGAGATGAAAAACTCCAAGTATTTTGAGAGTTATGATGGAAATAGTTAGACTCGCGCTTTGGTTTAGCAATTTACTAACCTCCCTCCGATTAATTGACCATAAATCACTCAATTTAACTCGTAATTCATTGAAATTAGTTTCATTTCGAAGGAATCGAAGTGTAGTTTAAAACGAAAGAAACGGAAATGAAAAACTCCAAGTATTTTGAGAGTTATGATGGAAATAGTTAGACTCGCGCTTTGGTTTAGCAATTTACTGACCTACGTCCGATTGATTTATCATAACTCTCTCAATTTAACTCTTAATTCATTGAAATTAGTTTCATTTCGAAGGAATCGAAGTGTAGTTTAAAACGAAAGAAACGGAGATGAAAAACTATAAGTATTTTGAGAGTTATTATGGAAATAGTTAGACTCGCGCTTTGGTTTAGCAATTTAATGATCTACCTCCGATTTATTGACCAAAAATCACTCAATTTAACTCGTAATTCATTTAAATTTTTTTCATTTCGAAGGAATCGAAGTGTAGTTTAAAACGAAAGAAACGGAGATGAAAAACTCCAAGTATTTTGAAAGTTATGATGGAAATAGTTAGACTCTCGCTTTGGTTTAGCAATTTACTGACCTACATCCGATTAATTGACCATAACTCTCTCAATTTAACTCTTAAGTCATTGAAATTAGTTTCATTTCGAAGGAATCGAAGTGTAGTTTAAAACAAAAGAAACGGAGATGAAAAACTCCAAGTATTTTGAGAGTTATGATGGAAATAGTTAGACTCGCGCTTTGGTTTAGCAATTTACTGACTTACCTCCGATTGATTGACCATAACTCTCTCAATTTAAGTCGTAATTCATTTAAATTAGTTTCATTTCGAAGGAATCGAAGTGTAGTTTAAAACGAAAGAAACGGAGATGAAAAACTGCAAGTATTTTGAGAGTTAATGGAAATAGTTAGACTCGCGCTTTGGTTTAGCAATTTACTGACCTACCCCCGATTGATTGACCATAACTCTCTGAATTTAACTCTTAAGTCATTGCAATTAGTTTCATTTCGAAGGAATCGAAGTGTAGTTTAAAACGAAAGAAACGGAGATGAAAAACTCCAAGTATTTTGAGAGTTATGATGGAAATAGTTAGACTCGCGCTTTGGTTTAGCAATTTACTTACCTACCTCCGATTGATTGACCATAACTCTCTCAATTTAACTCGTAATTCATTTAAATTAGTTTCATTTCGAAGGAATCGAAGTGTAGTTTAAAACGAAAGAAACGGAGATGACAAACTCCAAGTATTTTGAGAGTTATGATGGAAATAGTTAGACTCGCGCTTTGGTTTAGCAATTTACTGACCTCCCTCCGATTGATTGACCATAACTCACTCAATTTAACTCGTAATTCATTGAAATTAGTTTCATTTCGAAGGAATCGAAGTGTAGTTTAAAACGAAAGAAACGAAGATGAAAAACTCCAAGTATTTTGAGAGTTATGATGGAAATAGTTAGACTCGCGCTTTGGTTTAGCAATTTACTGACCTCCCTCCGATTGATTGACCATAAATCACTCAATTTAACTCGTAATTCATTGAAATTAGTTTCATTTCGAAGGAATCGAAGTGTAGTTTAAAACGAAAGAAACGGAGATGAAAAACTCCAAGTATTTTGAGAGTTAATGGAAATAGTTAGACTCGCGCTTTGGTTTAGCAATTTACTGACCTACCTCCGATTGATTGACCATAACTCTCTCAATTTTACTCTTAAGTCATTGAAATTAGTTTCATTTCGAAGGAATCGAAGTGTAGTTTAAAACGAAAGAAACGGAGATGAAAAACTCCAAGTATTTTGAGAGTTATGATGGAAATAGTTAGACTCGCGCTTTGGTTTAGCAATTTACTGACTTACCTCCGATTGATTGATCATAACTCTCTCAATTTAACTCTTAATTCATTGAAATTAGTTTCATTTCGAAGGAATCGAAGTGTAGTTTAAAACGAAAGAAACGGAGATGAAAAACTACAAGTATTTTGAGAGTTATTATGGAAATAGTTAGACTCGCGCTTTGGTTTAGCAATTTACTGATCTACCTCCGATTGATTGACCATAAATCACTCAATTTAACTCGTTATTCATTGAAATTAGTTTCATTTCGAAGGAATCGAAGTGTAGTTTAAAACGAAAGAAACGGAGATGAAAAACTCCAAGTATTTTGAGAGTTATGATGGAAATAGTTAGACTCGCGCTTTGGTTTAGCAATTTACTGACCTACATCCGATTAATTGACCATAACTCTCTCAATTTAACTCTTAAGTCATTGAAATTAGTTTCATTTCGAAGGAATCGAAGTGTAGTTTAAAACGAAAGAAACGGAGATGAAAAACTCCAAGTATTTTGAGAGTTATGATGGAAATAGTTAGACTAGCGCTTTGGTTTAGCAATTTACTGACCTACCTCCGATTGATTGACCATAACTCTCTCAATTTAACTCTTAATTCATTGAAATTAGTTTTATTTCGAAGGAATCAAAGTGTAGTTTAAAACGAAAGAAACGGAGATGAAAAACTCCAAGTATTTTGAGAGTTATGATGGAAATAGTTAAACTCGCGCTTTGGTTTAGCAATTTACTGACCTCCCTCCGATTGATTGACCATAAATCACTCAATTTAACTCGTAATTCATTGAAATTAGTTTCATTTCGAAGGAATCGAAGTGTAGTTTAAAACGAAAGAAACGGAGATGAAAAACTCCAAGTATTTTGAGAGTTAATGGAAATAGTTAGACTCGCGCTTTGGTTTAGCAATTTACTGACCTCCCTCCGATTGATTGACCATAACTCTCTCAATTTAACTCTTAACTCATTGAAATTAGTTTCATTTCGAAGGAATCGAAGTGTAGTTTAAAACGAAAGAAACGGAGATGAAAAACTCCAAGTATTTTGAGAGTTATGATGGAAATAGTTAGACTCGCGCTTTGGTTTAGCAATTTACTAACCTCCCTCCGATTAATTGACCATAAATCACTCAATTTAACTCGTAATTCATTGAAATTAGTTTCATTTCGAAGGAATCGAAGTGTAGTTTAAAACGAAAGAAACGGAAATGAAAAACTCCAAGTATTTTGAGAGTTATGATGGAAATAGTTAGACTCGCGCTTTGGTTTAGCAATTTACTGACCTACGTCCGATTGATTTATCATAACTCTCTCAATTTAACTCTTAATTCATTGAAATTAGTTTCATTTCGAAGGAATCGAAGTGTAGTTTAAAACGAAAGAAACGGAGATGAAAAACTATAAGTATTTTGAGAGTTATTATGGAAATAGTTAGACTCGCGCTTTGGTTTAGCAATTTAATGATCTACCTCCGATTGATTGACCAAAAATCACTCAATTTAACTCGTAATTCATTTAAATTTTTTTCATTTCGAAGGAATCGAAGTGTAGTTTAAAACGAAAGAAACGGAGATGAAAAACTCCAAGTATTTTGAAAGTTATGATGGAAATAGTTAGACTCTCGCTTTGGTTTAGCAATTTACTGACCTACATCCGATTAATTGACCATAACTCTCTCAATTTAACTCTTAAGTCATTGAAATTAGTTTCATTTCAAAGGAATCGAAGTGTAGTTTAAAACAAAAGAAACGGAGATGAAAAACTCCAAGTATTTTGAGAGTTATGATGGAAATAGTTAGACTCGCGCTTTGGTTTAGCAATTTACTGACTTACCTCCGATTGATTGACCATAACTCTCTCAATTTAAGTCGTAATTCATTTAAATTAGTTTCATTTCGAAGGAATCGAAGTGTAGTTTAAAACGAAAGAAACGGAGATGAAAAACTGCAAGTATTTTGAGAGTTAATGGAAATAGTTAGACTCGCGCTTTGGTTTAGCAATTTACTGACCTACCCCCGATTGATTGACCATAACTCTCTGAATTTAACTCTTAAGTCATTGCAATTAGTTTCATTTCGAAGGAATCGAAGTGTAGTTTAAAACGAAAGAAACGGAGATGAAAAACTCCAAGTATTTTGAGAGTTATGATGGAAATAGTTAGACTCGCGCTTTGGTTTAGCAATTTACTTACCTACCTCCGATTGATTGACCATAACTCTCTCAATTTAACTCGTAATTCATTTAAATTAGTTTCATTTCGAAGGAATCGAAGTGTAGTTTAAAACGAAAGAAACGGAGATGACAAACTCCAAGTATTTTGAGAGTTATGATGGAAATAGTTAGACTCGCGCTTTGGTTTAGCAATTTACTGACCTCCCTCCGATTGATTGACCATAACTCACTCAATTTAACTC
This sequence comes from Tasmannia lanceolata, assembly GCF_043159265.1. Taxonomy (NCBI): domain Eukaryota; kingdom Viridiplantae; phylum Streptophyta; class Magnoliopsida; order Canellales; family Winteraceae; genus Tasmannia; species Tasmannia lanceolata. Next base: position 8,140,079 of record NW_027518721.1, read on the forward strand.
GTAATTCATTGAAATTAGTTTCATTTCGAAGGAATCGAAGTGTAGTTTAAAACGAAAGAAACGAAGATGAAAAACTCCAAGTATTTTGAGAGTTATGATGGAAATAGTTAGACTCGCGCTTTGGTTTAGCAATTTACTGACCTCCCTCCGATTGATTGACCATAAATCACTCAATTTAACTCGTAATTCATTGAAATTAGTTTCATTTCGAAGGAATCGAAGTGTAGTTTAAAACGAAAGAAACGGAGATGAAAAACTCCAAGTATTTTGAGAGTTAATGGAAATAGTTAGACTCGCGCTTTGGTTTAGCAATTTACTGACCTACCTCCGATTGATTGACCATAACTCTCTCAATTTTACTCTTAAGTCATTGAAATTAGTTTCATTTCGAAGGAATCGAAGTGTAGTTTAAAACGAAAGAAACGGAGATGAAAAACTCCAAGTATTTTGAGAGTTATGATGGAAATAGTTAGACTCGCGCTTTGGTTTAGCAATTTACTGACTTACCTCCGATTGATTGATCATAACTCTCTCAATTTAACTCTTAATTCATTGAAATTAGTTTCATTTCGAAGGAATCGAAGTGTAGTTTAAAACGAAAGAAACGGAGATGAAAAACTACAAGTATTTTGAGAGTTATTATGGAAATAGTTAGACTCGCGCTTTGGTTTAGCAATTTACTGATCTACCTCCGATTGATTGACCATAAATCACTCAATTTAACTCGTTATTCATTGAAATTAGTTTCATTTCGAAGGAATCGAAGTGTAGTTTAAAACGAAAGAAACGGAGATGAAAAACTCCAAGTATTTTGAGAGTTATGATGGAAATAGTTAGACTCGCGCTTTGGTTTAGCAATTTACTGACCTACATCCGATTAATTGACCATAACTCTCTCAATTTAACTCTTAAGTCATTGAAATTAGTTTCATTTCGAAGGAATCGAAGTGTAGTTTAAAACGAAAGAAACGGAGATGAAAAACTCCAAGTATTTTGAGAGTTATGATGGAAATAGTTAGACTAGCGCTTTGGTTTAGCAATTTACTGACCTACCTCCGATTGATTGACCATAACTCTCTCAATTTAACTCTTAATTCATTGAAATTAGTTTTATTTCGAAGGAATCAAAGTGTAGTTTAAAACGAAAGAAACGGAGATGAAAAACTCCAAGTATTTTGAGAGTTATGATGGAAATAGTTAAACTCGCGCTTTGGTTTAGCAATTTACTGACCTCCCTCCGATTGATTGACCATAAATCACTCAATTTAACTCGTAATTCATTGAAATTAGTTTCATTTCGAAGGAATCGAAGTGTAGTTTAAAACGAAAGAAACGGAGATGAAAAACTCCAAGTATTTTGAGAGTTAATGGAAATAGTTAGACTCGCGCTTTGGTTTAGCAATTTACTGACCTCCCTCCGATTGATTGACCATAACTCTCTCAATTTAACTCTTAACTCATTGAAATTAGTTTCATTTCGAAGGAATCGAAGTGTAGTTTAAAACGAAAGAAACGGAGATGAAAAACTACAAGTATTTTGAGAGTTATTATGGAAATAGTTAGACTCGCGCTTTGGTTTAGCAATTTACTGATCTACCTCCGATTGATTGACCATAAATCACTCAATTTAACTTGTTATTCATTGAAATTAGTTTCATTTCGAAGGAATCGAAGTGTAGTTTAAAACGAAAGAAACGGAGATGAAAAACTCTAAGTATTTTGAGAGTTATGATGGAAATAGTTAGACTCGCGCTTTGGTTTAGCAATTTACTAACCTCCCTCCGATTAATTGACCATAAATCACTCAATTTAACTCGTAATTCATTGAAATTAGTTTCATTTCGAAGGAATCGAAGTGTAGTTTAAAACGAAAGAAACGGAAATGAAAAACTCCAAGTATTTTGAGAGTTATGATGGAAATAGTTAGACTCGCGCTTTGGTTTAGCAATTTACTGACCTACCTCCGATTGATTTATCATAACTCTCTCAATTTAACTCTTAATTCATTGAAATTAGTTTCATTTCGAAGGAATCGAAGTGTAGTTTAAAACGAAAGAAACGGAGATGAAAAACTATAAGTATTTTGAGAGTTATTATGGAAATAGTTAGACTCGCGCTTTGGTTTAGCAATTTAATGATCTACCTCCGATTGATTGACCAAAAATCACTCAATTTAACTCGTAATTAATTGAAATTAGTTTCATTTCGAAGGAATCGAAGTGTAGTTTAAAACGAAAGAAACGGAGATGAAAAACTCCAAGTATTTTGAAAGTTATGATGGAAATAGTTATACTCTCGCTTTGGTTTAGCAATTTACTGACCTACATCCGATTAATTGACCATAACTCTCTCAATTTAACTCTTAAGTCATTGAAATTAGTTTCATTTCGAAGGAATCGAAGTGTAGTTTAAAACGAAAGAAACGGAGATGAAAAACTCCAAGTATTTTGAGAGTTATGATGGAAATAGTTAGACTCGCGCTTTGGTTTAGCAATTTACTGACTTACCTCCGATTGATTGACCATAACTCTCTCAATTTAAGTCGTAATTCATTTAAATTAGTTTCATTTCGAAGGAATCGAAGTGTAGTTTAAAACGGAAGAAACGGAGATGAAAAACTCCAAGTATTTTGAGAGTTAATGGAAATAGTTAGACTCGCGCTTTGGTTTAGCAATTTACTGACCTACCCCCGATTGATTGACCATAACTCTCTCAATTTAACTCTTAAGTCATTGCAATAAGTTTCATTTCGAAGGAATCGAAGTGTAGTTTAAAACGAAAGAAACGGAGATGAAAAACTCCAAGTATTTTGAGAGTTATGATGGAAATAGTTAGACTCGCGCTTTGGTTTAGCAATTTACTTACCTACCTCCGATTGATTGACCATAACTCTCTCAATTTAACTCGTAATTTATTTAAATTAGTTTCATTTCGAAGGAATCGAAGTTTAGTTTAAAACGAAAGAAACGGAGATGAAAAACTCCAAGTATTTTGAGAGTTATGATGGAAATAGTTAGACTCAAGCTTTGGTTTAGCAATTTACTGACCTCCCTCCGATTGATTGACCATAACTCACTCAATTTAACTCGTAATTCATTGAAATTAGTTTCATTTCGAAGGAATCAAAGTGTAGTTTAAAACGAAAGAAACGAAGATGAAAAACTCCAAGTATTTTGAGAGTTATGATGGAAATAGTTAGACTCGCGCTTTGGTTTAGCAATTTACTGACCTCCCTCCGATTGATTGACCATAAATCACTCAATTTAACTCGTAATTCATTGAAATTAGTTTCATTTCGAAGGAATCGAAGTGTAGTTTAAAACGAAAGAAACGGAGATGAAAAACTCCAAGTATTTTGAGAGTTAATGGAAATAGTTAGACTCGCGCTTTGGTTTAGCAATTTACTGACCTACCTCCGATTGATTGACCATAACTCTCTCAATTTAACTCTTAAGTCATTGAAATTAGTTTCATTTCGAAGGAATCGAAGTGTAGTTTAAAACGAAAGAAACGGAGATGAAAAACTCCAAGTATTTTGAGAGTTATGATGGAAATAGTTAGACTCGCGCTTTGGTTTAGCAATTTACTTACCTACCTCCGATTGATTGACCATAACTCTCTCAATTTAACTCGTAATTCATTTAAATTAGTTTCATTTCGAAGGAATCGAAGTGTAGTTTAAAACGAAAGAAACGGAGATGACAAACTCCAAGTATTTTGAGAGTTATGATGGAAATAGTTAGACTCGCGCTTTGGTTTAGCAATTTACTGACCTCCCTCCGATTGATTGACCATAACTCACTCAATTTAACTCGTAATTCATTGAAATTAGTTTCATTTCGAAGGAATCGAAGTGTAGTTTAAAACGAAAGAAACGAAGATGAAAAACTCCAAGTATTTTGAGAGTTATGATGGAAATAGTTAGACTCGCGCTTTGGTTTAGCAATTTACTGACTTACCTCCGATTGATTGACCATAACTCTCTCAATTTAAGTCGTAATTCATTTAAATTAGTTTCATTTCGAAGGAATCGAAGTGTAGTTTAAAACGAAAGAAACGGAGATGAAAAACTGCAAGTATTTTGAGAGTTAATGGAAATAGTTAGACTCGCGCTTTGGTTTAGCAATTTACTGACCTACCCCCGATTGATTGACCATAACTCTCTGAATTTAACTCTTAAGTCATTGCAATTAGTTTCATTTCGAAGGAATCGAAGTGTAGTTTAAAACGAAAGAAACGGAGATGAAAAACTCCAAGTATTTTGAGAGTTATGATGGAAATAGTTAGACTCGCGCTTTGGTTTAGCAATTTACTTACCTACCTCCGATTGATTGACCATAACTCTCTCAATTTAACTCGTAATTCATTTAAATTAGTTTCATTTCGAAGGAATCGAAGTGTAGTTTAAAACGAAAGAAACGGAGATGACAAACTCCAAGTATTTTGAGAGTTATGATGGAAATAGTTAGACTCGCGCTTTGGTTTAGCAATTTACTGACCTCCCTCCGATTGATTGACCATAACTCACTCAATTTAACTCGTAATTCATTGAAATTAGTTTCATTTCGAAGGAATCGAAGTGTAGTTTAAAACGAAAGAAACGAAGATGAAAAACTCCAAGTATTTTGAGAGTTATGATGGAAATAGTTAGACTCGCGCTTTGGTTTAGCAATTTACTGACCTCCCTCCGATTGATTGACAATAAATCACTCAATTTAACTCGTAATTCATTGAAATTAGTTTCATTTCGAAGGAATCGAAGTGTAGTTTAAAACGAAAGAAACGGAGATGAAAAACTCCAAGTATTTTGAGAGTTAATGGAAATAGTTAGACTCGCGCTTTGGTTTAGCAATTTACTGACCTACCTCCGATTGATTGACCATAACTCTCTCAATTTTACTCTTAAGTCATTGAAATTAGTTTCATTTCGAAGGAATCGAAGTGTAGTTTAAAACGAAAGAAACGGAGATGAAAAACTCCAAGTATTTTGAGAGTTATGATGGAAATAGTTAGACTCGCGCTTTGGTTTAGCAATTTACTGACTTACCTCCGATTGATTGATCATAACTCTCTCAATTTAACTCTTAATTCATTGAAATTAGTTTCATTTCGAAGGAATCGAAGTGTAGTTTAAAACGAAAGAAACGGAGATGAAAAACTACAAGTATTTTGAGAGTTATTATGGAAATAGTTAGACTCGCGCTTTGGTTTAGCAATTTACTGATCTACCTCCGATTGATTGACCATAAATCACTCAATTTAACTCGTTATTCATTGAAATTAGTTTCATTTCGAAGGAATCGAAGTGTAGTTTAAAACGAAAGAAACGGAGATGAAAAACTCCAAGTATTTTGAGAGTTATGATGGAAATAGTTAGACTCGCGCTTTGGTTTAGCAATTTACTGACCTACATCCGATTAATTGACCATAACTCTCTCAATTTAACTCTTAAGTCATTGAAATTAGTTTCATTTCGAAGGAATCGAAGTGTAGTTTAAAACGAAAGAAACGGAGATGAAAAACTCCAAGTATTTTGAGAGTTATGATGGAAATAGTTAGACTAGCGCTTTGGTTTAGCAATTTACTGACCTACCTCCGATTGATTGACCATAACTCTCTCAATTTAACTCTTAATTCATTGAAATTAGTTTTATTTCGAAGGAATCAAAGTGTAGTTTAAAACGAAAGAAACGGAGATGAAAAACTCCAAGTATTTTGAGAGTTATGATGGAAATAGTTAAACTCGCGCTTTGGTTTAGCAATTTACTGACCTCCCTCCGATTGATTGACCATAAATCACTCAATTTAACTCGTAATTCATTGAAATTAGTTTCATTTCGAAGGAATCGAAGTGTAGTTTAAAACGAAAGAAACGGAGATGAAAAACTCCAAGTATTTTGAGAGTTAATGGAAATAGTTAGACTCGCGCTTTGGTTTAGCAATTTACTGACCTCCCTCCGATTGATTGACCATAACTCTCTCAATTTAACTCTTAACTCATTGAAATTAGTTTCATTTCGAAGGAATCGAAGTGTAGTTTAAAACGAAAGAAACGGAGATGAAAAACTACAAGTATTTTGAGAGTTATTATGGAAATAGTTAGACTCGCGCTTTGGTTTAGCAATTTACTGATCTACCTCCGATTGATTGACCATAAATCACTCAATTTAACTTGTTATTCATTGAAATTAGTTTCATTTCGAAGGAATCGAAGTGTAGTTTAAAACGAAAGAAACGGAGATGAAAAACTCTAAGTATTTTGAGAGTTATGATGGAAATAGTTAGACTCGCGCTTTGGTTTAGCAATTTACTAACCTCCCTCCGATTAATTGACCATAAATCACTCAATTTAACTCGTAATTCATTGAAATTAGTTTCATTTCGAAGGAATCGAAGTGTAGTTTAAAACGAAAGAAACGGAAATGAAAAACTCCAAGTATTTTGAGAGTTATGATGGAAATAGTTAGACTCGCGCTTTGGTTTAGCAATTTACTGACCTACCTCCGATTGATTTATCATAACTCTCTCAATTTAACTCTTAATTCATTGAAATTAGTTTCATTTCGAAGGAATCGAAGTGTAGTTTAAAACGAAAGAAACGGAGATGAAAAACTATAAGTATTTTGAGAGTTATTATGGAAATAGTTAGACTCGCGCTTTGGTTTAGCAATTTAATGATCTACCTCCGATTGATTGACCAAAAATCACTCAATTTAACTCGTAATTAATTGAAATTAGTTTCATTTCGAAGGAATCGAAGTGTAGTTTAAAACGAAAGAAACGGAGATGAAAAACTCCAAGTATTTTGAAAGTTATGATGGAAATAGTTAGACTCTCGCTTTGGTTTAGCAATTTACTGACCTACATCCGATTAATTGACCATAACTCTCTCAATTTAACTCTTAAGTCATTGAAATTAGTTTCATTTCGAAGGAATCGAAGTGTAGTTTAAAACGAAAGAAACGGAGATGAAAAACTCCAAGTATTTTGAGAGTTATGATGGAAATAGTTAGACTCGCGCTTTGGTTTAGCAATTTACTGACTTACCTCCGATTGATTGACCATAACTCTCTCAATTTAAGTCGTAATTCATTTAAATTAGTTTCATTTCGAAGGAATCGAAGTGTAGTTTAAAACGAAAGAAACGGAGATGAAAAACTCCAAGTATTTTGAGAGTTAATGGAAATAGTTAGATTCGCGCTTTGGTTTAGCAATTTACTGACCTACCCCCGATTGATTGACCATAACTCTCTCAATTTAACTCTTAAGTCATTGCAATAAGTTTCATTTCGAAGGAATCGAAGTGTAGTTTAAAACGAAAGAAACGGAGATGAAAAACTCCAAGTATTTTGAGAGTTATGATGGAAATAGTTAGACTCGCGCTTTGGTTTAGCAATTTACTTACCTACCTCCGATTGATTGACCATAACTCTCTCAATTTAACTCGTAATTCATTTAAATTAGTTTCATTTCGAAGGAATCGAAGTGTAGTTTAAAACGAAAGAAACGGAGATGAAAAACTCCAAGTATTTTGAGAGTTATGATGGAAATAGTTAGACTCGCGCTTTGGTTTAGCAATTTACTGACCTCCCTCCGATTGATTGACCATAACTCACTCAATTTAACTCGTAATTCATTGAAATTAGTTTCATTTCGAAGGAATCGAAGTGTAGTTTAAAACGAAAGAAACGAAGATGAAAAACTCCAAGTATTTTGAGAGTTATGATGGAAATAGTTAGACTCGCGCTTTGGTTTAGCAATTTACTGACCTCCCTCCGATTGATTGACCATAAATCACTCAATTTAACTCGTAATTCATTGAAATTAGTTTCATTTCGAAGGAATCGAAGTGTAGTTTAAAACGAAAGAAACGGAGATGAAAAACTCCAAGTATTTTGAGAGTTAATGGAAATAGTTAGACTCGCGCTTTGGTTTAGCAATTTACTGACCTACCTCCGATTGATTGACCATAACTCTCTCAATTTAACTCTTAAGTCATTGAAATTAGTTTCATTTCGAAGGAATCGAAGTGTAGTTTAAAACGAAAGAAACGGAGATGAAAAACTCCAAGTATTTTGAGAGTTATGATGGAAATAGTTAGACTCGCGCTTTGGTTTAGCAATTTACTGACTTACCTCCGATTGATTGACCATAACTCTCTCAATTTAACTCTTAATTCATTGAAATTAGTTTTATTTCGAAGGAATCGAAGTGTAGTTTAAAACGAAAGAAACGGAGATGAAAAACTCCAAGTATTTTGAGAGTTATGATGGAAATAGTTAGACTCGCGCTTTGGTTTAGCAATTTACTGACCTACCTCCGATTGATTGACCATAACTCTCTCAATTTAACTCTTAACTCATTGAAATTAGTTTCATTTCGAAGGAATTGAAGTGTAGTTTAAAACGAAAGAAACGGAGATGAAAAACTCCAAGTATTTTGAGAGTTATGATGGAAATAGTTAGACTCGCGCTTTGGTTTAGCAATTTACTGACCTCCCTCCGATTGATTGACCATAAATCACTCAATTTAACTCGTAATTCATTGAAATTTGTTTCATTTCGAAGGAATCGAAGTGTAGTTTAAAACGAAAGAAACGGAGATGAAAAACTCCAAGTATTTTGAGAGTTAATGGAAATAGTTAGACTCGCGCTTTGGTTTAGCAATTTACTGACCTCCCTCCGATTGATTGACCATAACTCTCTCAATTTAACTCTTAACTCATTGAAATTAGTTTCATTTCGAAGGAATCGAAGTGTAGTTTAAAACGAAAGAAACGGAGATGAAAAACTACAAGTATTTTGAGAGTTATTATGGAAATAGTTAGACTCGCGCTTTGGTTTAGCAATTTACTGATCTACCTCCGATTGATTGACCATAAATCACTCAATTTAACTTGTTATTCATTGAAATTAGTTTCATTTCGAAGGAATCGAAGTGTAGTTTAAAACGAAAGAAACGGAGATGAAAAACTCTAAGTATTTTGAGAGTTATGATGGAAATAGTTAGACTCTCGCTTTGGTTTAGCAATTTACTGACCTACCTCCGATTGATTTATCATAACTCTCTCAATTTAACTCTTAATTCATTGAAATTAGTTTCATTTCGAAGGAATCGAAGTGTAGTTTAAAACGAAAGAAACGGAGATGAAAAACTATAAGTATTTTGAGAGTTATTATGGAAATAGTTAGACTCGCGCTTTGGTTTAGCAATTTAATGATCTACCTCCGATTGATTGACCAAAAATCACTCAATTTAACTCGTAATTCATTGAAATTAGTTTCATTTCGAAGGAATCGAAGTGTAGTTTAAAACGAAAGAAACGGAGATGAAAAACTCCAAGTATTTTGAAAGTTATGATGGAAATAGTTAGACTCTCGCTTTGGTTTAGCAATTTACTGACCTACATCCGATTAATTGACCATAACTCTCTCAATTTAACTCTTAAGTCATTGAAATTAGTTTCATTTCGAAGGAATCGAAGTGTAGTTTAAAACGAAAGAAACGGAGATGAAAAACTCCAAGTATTTTGAGAGTTATGATGGAAATAGTTAGACTCGCGCTTTGGTTTAGCAATTTACTGACTTACCTCCGATTGATTGACCATAACTCTCTCAATTTAAGTCGTAATTCATTTAAATTAGTTTCATTTCGAAAGAATCGAAGTGTAGTTTAAAACGAAAGAAACGGAGATGAAAAACTCCAAGTATTTTGAGAGTTAATGGAAATAGTTAGACTCGCGCTTTGGTTTAGCAATTTACTGACCTACCCCCGATTGATTGACCATAACTCTCTCAATTTAACTCTTAAGTCATTGCAATTAGTTTCATTTCGAAGGAATCGAAGTGTAGTTTAAAACGAAAGAAACGGAGATGAAAAACTCCAAGTATTTTGAGAGTTATGATGGAAATAGTTAGACTCGCGCTTTGGTTTAGCAATTTACTTACCTACCTCCGATTGATTGACCATAACTCTCTCAATTTAACTCGTAATTCATTTAAATTAGTTTCATTTCGAAGGAATCGAAGTGTAGTTTAAAACGAAAGAAACGGAGATAAAAAACTCCAAGTATTTTGAGAGTTATGATGGAAATAGTTAGACTCGCGCTTTGGTTTAGCAATTTACTGACCTCCCTCCGATTGATTGACCATAACTCACTCAATTTAACTCGTAATTCATTGAAATTAGTTTCATTTCGAAGGAATGGAAGTGTAGTTTAAAACGAAAGAAACGAAGATGAAAAACTCCAAGTATTTTGAGAGTTATGATGGAAATAGTTAGACTCGCGCTTTGGTTTAGCAATTTACTGACCTCCCTCCGATTGATTGACCATAAATCACTCAATTTAACTCGTAATTCATTGAAATTAGTTTCATTTCGAAGGAATCGAAGTGTAGTTTAAAACGAAAGAAACGGAGATGAAAAACTCCAAGTATTTTGAGAGTTAATGGAAATAGTTAGACTCGCGCTTTGGTTTAGCAATTTACTGACCTACCTCCGATTGATTGACCATAACTCTCTCAATTTAACTCTTAAGTCATTGAAATTAGTTTCATTTCGAAGGAATCGAAGTGTAGTTTAAAACGAAAGAAACGGAGATGAAAAACTCCAAGTATTTTGAGAGTTATGATGGAAATAGTTAGACTCGCGCTTTGGTTTAGCAATTTACTGACTTACCTCCGATTGATTGATCATAACTCTCTCAATTTAACTCTTAATTCATTGAAATTAGTTTCATTTCGAAGGAATCGAAGTGTAGTTTAAAACGAAAGAAACGGAGATGAAAAACTACAAGTATTTTGAGAGTTATTATGGAAATAGTTAGACTCGCGCTTTGGTTTAGCAATTTACTGATCTACCTCCGATTGATTGACCATAAATCACTCAATTTAACTCGTTATTCATTGAAATTAGTTTCATTTCGAAGGAATCGAAGTGTAGTTTAAAACGAAAGAAACGGAGATGAAAAACTCCAAGTATTTTGAGAGTTATGATGGAAATAGTTAGACTCGCGCTTTGGTTTAGCAATTTACTGACCTACATCCGATTAATTGACCATAACTCTCTCAATTTAACTCTTAAGTCATTGAAATTAGTTTCATTTCGAAGGAATCGAAGTGTAGTTTAAAACGAAAGAAACGGAGATGAAAAACTCCAAGTATTTTGAGAGTTATGATGGAAATAGTTAGACTAGCGCTTTGGTTTAGCAATTTACTGACCTACCTCCGATTGATTGACCATAACTCTCTCAATTTAACTCTTAATTCATTGAAATTAGTTTTATTTCGAAGGAATCGAAGTGTAGTTTAAAACGAAAGAAACGGAGATGAAAAACTCCAAGTATTTTGAGAGTTATGATGGAAATAGTTAGACTCGCGCTTTGGTTTAGCAATTTACTGACCTACCTCCGATTGATTGACCATAACTCTCTCAATTTAACTCTTAACTCATTGAAATTAGTTTCATTTCGAAGGAATCGAAGTGTAGTTTAAAACGAAAGAAACGGAGATGAAAAACTCCAAGTATTTTGAGAGTTATGATGGAAATAGTTAGACTCGCGCTTTGGTTTAGCAATTTACTGACCTCCCTCCGATTGATTGACCATAAATCACTCAACTTAACTCGTAATTCATTGAAATTAGTTTCATTTCGAAGGAATCGAAGTGTAGTTTAAAACGAAAGAAACGGAGATGAAAAACTCCAAGTATTTTGAGAGTTAATGGAAATAGTTAGACTCGCGCTTTGGTTTAGCAATTTACTGACCTCCCTCCGATTGATTGACCATAACTCTCTCAATTTAACTCTTAACTCATTGAAATTAGTTTCATTTCGAAGGAATCGAAGTGTAGTTTAAAACGAAAGAAACGGAGATGAAAAACTACAAGTATTTTGAGAGTTATTATGGAAATAGTTAGACTCGCGCTTTGGTTTAGCAATTTACTGATCTACCTCCGATTGATTGACCATAAATCACTCAATTTAACTTGTTATTCATTGAAATTAGTTTCATTTCGAAGGAATCGAAGTGTAGTTTAAAACGAAAGAAACGGAGATGAAAAACTCTAAGTATTTTGAGAGTTATGATGGAAATAGTTAGACTCGCGCTTTGGTTTAGCAATTTACTGACCTACATCCGATTAATTGACCATAACTCTCTCAATTTAACTCTTAAGTAATTGAAATTAGTTTCATTTCGAAGGAATCGAAGTGTAGTTTAAAACGAAAGAAACGGAGATGAAAAACTTCAAGTATTTTGAGAGTTATGATGGAAATAGTTAGACTCGCGCTTTGGTTTAGCAATTTACTGACCTACCTCCGATTGATTGACCATAACTCTCTCAATTTAAGTCGTAATTCATTTAAATTAGTTTCATTTCGAAGGAATCGAAGTGTAGTTTAAAACGAAAGAAACGGAGATGAAAAACTCCAAGTATTTTTAGAGTTATGATGGAAATAGTTAGACTCGCGCTTTGGTTTAGCAATTTACTGACCTCCCTCCGATTGATTGACCATAACTCAATCAATTTAACTCGTAATTCATTGAAATTAGTTTCATTTCGAAGGAATCGAAGTGTAGTTTAAAACGAAAGAAACGGAGATGAAAAACTCCAAGTATTTTGAGAGTTATGATGGAAATAGTTAGACTCGCGCTTTGGTTTAGCAATTTACTGACCTACATCCGATTAATTGACCATAACTCTCTCAATTTAACTCTTAAGTCATTGAAATTAGTTTCATTTCGAAGGAATCGAAGTGTAGTTTAAAACGAAAGAAACGGAGATGAAAAACTCCAAGTATTTTGAGAGTTATGATGGAAATAGTTAGACTCGCGCTTGGGTTTAGCAATTTACTGACCTACCTCCGATTAATTGACCATAACTCTCTCAATTTAACTCGTAATTCATTTAAATTAGTTTCATTTCGAAGGAATCGAAGTGTAGTTTAAAACGAAAGAAACGGAGATGAAAAACTCCAAGTATTTTTAGAGTTATGATGGAAATAGTTAGACTCGCGCTTTGGTTTAGCAATTTACTGACCTACCTCCGATTGATTGACCATAACTCTCTCAATTTAACTCTTAACTCATTGAAATTAGTTTCATTTCGAAGGAATCGAAGTGTAGTTTAAAACGAAAGAAACGGAGATGAAAAACTCCAAGTATTTTGAGAGTTATGATGGAAATAGTTAGACTCGCGCTTTGGTTTGGCAATTTACTGACCTCCCTCCGATTGATTAACCATAAATCACTCAATTTAACTCGTAATTCATTGAAATTAGTTTCATTTCGAAGGAATCGAAGTGTAGTTTAAAACGAAAGAAACGGAGATGAAAAACTCCAAGTATTTTGAGAGTTAATGGAAATAGTTAGACTCGCGCTTTGGTTTAGCAATTTACTGACCTACCTCCGATTGATTGACCATAACTCTCTCAATTTAACTCTTAAGTCATTTAAAAATTAGTTTCATTTCGAAGGAATCGAAGTGTAGTTTAAAACGAAAGAAACGGAGATGAAAAACTCCAAGTATTTTGAGAGTTATGATGGAAATAGTTAGACTCGCGCTTTGGTTTAGCAATTTACTTACCTACCTCCGATTGATTGACCATAACTCTCTCAATTTAACTCGTAATTCATTTAAATTAGTTTCATTTCGAAGGAATCGAAGTGTAGTTTAAAACGAAAGAAACGGAGATGAAAAACTCCAAGTATTTTGAGAGTTATGATGGAAATAGTTAGACTCGCGCTTTGGTTTAGCAATTTACTGACCTCCCTCCGATTAATTGACCATAACTCACTCAATTTAACTCGTAATTCATTGAAATTAGTTTCATTTCGAAGGAATCGAAGTGTGGTTTAAAACGAAAGAAACGGAGATGAAAAACTCCAAGTATTTTGAGAGTTATGATGGAAATAGTTAGACTCGCGCTTTGGTTTAGCAATTTACTGACCTACCTCCGCTTGATTGACCATAACTCTCTCAATTTAACTCTTAACTCTTTGAAATTAGTTTTATTTCGAAGGAATCGAAGTGTAGTTTAAAACGAAAGAAACGGAGATGAAAAACTCCAAGTATTTTGAGAGTTATGATGGAAATAGTTAGACTCGCGCTTTGGTTTAGCAATTTACTGACCTACCTCCGATTGATTGACCATAACTCTCTCAATTTAACTCGTAATTCATTTAAATTAGTTTCATTTCGAAGGAATCGAAGTGTAGTTTAAAACGAAAGAAACGGAGATGAAAAACTCCAAGTATTTTGAGAGTTATGATGGAAATAGTTAGACTCGCGCTTTAGTTTAGCAATTTACTGACCTCCCTCCGATTGATTGACCATAACTCACTCAATTTAACTCGTAATTCATTGAAATTAGTTTCATTTCGAAGGAATCGAAGTGTAGTTTAAAACGAAAGAAACGGAGATGAAAAACTCCAAGTATTTTGAGAGTTATGATGGAAATAGTTAGACTCGCGCTTTGGTTTAGCAATTTACTGACCTACCTCCGATTGATTGACCATAACTCTCTCAATTTAACTCTTAATTCATTGAAATTAGTTTCATTTTGAAGGAATCGAAGTGTAGTTTAAAACGAAAGAAACGGAGATGAAAAACTCCAAGTATTTTGAGAGTTATGATGGAAATAGTTAGACTCGCGCTTTGGTTTAGCAATTTACTGACCTACCTCCGATTGATTGACCATAACTCTGTCAATTTAACTCTTAACTCATTGAAATTAGTTTCATTTCGAAGGAATCGAAGTGTAGTTTAAAACGAAAGAAACGGAGATGAAAAACTCCAAGTATTTTGAGAGTTATGATGGAAATAGTTAGACTCGCGCTTTGGTTTAGCAATTTACTGACCTCCCTCCGATTAATTGACCATAAATCACTCAATTTAACTCGTAATTCATTGAAATTAGTTTCATTTCGAAGGAATCGAAGTGTAGTTTAAAACGAAAGAAACGGAGATGAAAAACTCCAAGTATTTTGAGAGTTATGATGGAAATAGTTAGACTCGCGCTTTGGTTTAGCAATTTACTGACCTACCTCCGATTGATTGATCATAACTCTCTCAATTTAACTCTTAATTCATTGAAATTAGTTTCATTTCGAAGGAATCGAAGTGTAGTTTAAAACGAAAGAAACGGAGATGAAAAACTACAAGTATTTTGAGAGTTATTATGGAAATAGTTAGACTCGCGCTTTGTTTTAGCAATTTACTGATCTACCTCCGATTGATTGACCAAAAATCACTCAATTTAACTCGTAATTCATTGAAATTAGTTTCATTTCGAAGGAATCGAAGTGTAGTTTAAAACGAAAGAAACGGAGATGAAAAACTCCAAGTATTTTGAGAGTTATGATGGAAATAGTTAGACTCGCGCTTTGGTTTAGCAATTTACTGACCTACATCCGATTAATTGACCATAACTCTCTCAATTTAACTCTTAAGTCATTGAAATTAGTTTCATTTCGAAGGAATCGAAGTGTAGTTTAAAACGAAAGAAACGGAGATGAAAAACTCCAAGTATTTTGAGAGTTATGATGGAAATAGTTAGACTCGCGCTTTGGTTTAGCAATTTACTGACCTACCTCCGATTGATTGACCATAACTCTGTCAATTTAACTCTTAACTCGTTGAAATTAGTTTCATTTCGAAGGAATCGAAGTGTAGTTTAAAACGAAAGAAACGGAGATGAAAAACTCCAAGTATTTTGAGAGTTATGATGGAAATAGTTAGACTCGCGCTTTGGTTTAGGAATTTACTGACCTCCCTCCGATTAATTGACCATAAATCACTCAATTTAACTCGTAATTCATTGAAATTAGTTTCATTTCGAAGGAATCGAAGTGTAGTTTAAAACGAAAGAAACGGAAATGAAAAACTCCAAGTATTTTGAGAGTTATGATGGAAATAGTTAGACTCGCGCTTTGGTTTAGCAATTTACTGACCTACCTCCGATTGATTTATCATAACTCTCTCAATTTAACTCTTAATTCATTGAAATTAGTTTCATTTCGAAGGAATCGAAGTGTAGTTTAAAACGAAAGAAACGGAGATGAAAAACTATAAGTATTTTGAGAGTTATTATGGAAATAGTTAGACTCGCGCTTTGGTTTAGCAATTTAATGATCTACCTCCGATTGATTGACCAAAAATCACTCAATTTAACTCGTAATTCATTGAAATTAGTTTCATTTCGAAGGAATCGAAGTGTAGTTTAAAACGAAAGAAACGGAGATGAAAAACTCCAAGTATTTTGAAAGTTATGATGGAAATAGTTAGACTCTCGCTTTGGTTTAGCAATTTACTGACCTACATCCGATTAATTGACCATAACTCTCTCAATTTAACTCTTAAGTCATTGAAATTAGTTTCATTTCGAAGGAATCGAAGTGTAGTTTAAAACGAAAGAAACGGAGATGAAAAACTCCAAGTATTTTGAGAGTTATGATGGAAATAGTTAGACTCGCGCTTTGGTTTAGCAATTTACTGACTTACCTCCGATTGATTGACCATAACTCTCTCAATTTAAGTCGTAATTCATTTAAATTAGTTTCATTTCGAAGGAATCGAAGTGTAGTTTAAAACGAAAGAAACGGAGATGAAAAACTCCAAGTATTTTGAGAGTTAATGGAAATAGTTAGACTCGCGCTTTGGTTTAGCAATTTACTGACCTACCCCCGATTGATTGACCATAACTCTCTCAATTTAACTCTTAAGTCATTGAAATTAGTTTCATTTCGAAGGAATCGAAGTGTAGTTTAAAACGAAAGAAACGGAGATGAAAAACTCCAAGTATTTTGAGAGTTATGATGGAAATAGTTAAACTCGCGCTTTGGTTTAGCAATTTACTTACCTACCTCCGATTGATTGACCATAACTCTCTCAATTTAAGTCGTAATTCATTTAAATTAGTTTCATTTCGAAGGAATCGAAGTGTAGTTTAAAACGAAAGAAACGGAGATGA
Source organism: Tasmannia lanceolata (assembly GCF_043159265.1). Classification (NCBI taxonomy): domain Eukaryota; kingdom Viridiplantae; phylum Streptophyta; class Magnoliopsida; order Canellales; family Winteraceae; genus Tasmannia; species Tasmannia lanceolata. The sequence continues at coordinate 8,157,047 of NW_027518721.1, forward strand.
AAAACTCCAAGTATTTTGAGAGTTAATGGAAATAGTTAGACTCGCGCTTTGGTTTAGCAATTTACTGACCTACCCCCGATTGATTGACCATAACTCTCTCAATTTAACTCTTAAGTCATTGAAATTAGTTTCATTTCGAAGGAATCGAAGTGTAGTTTAAAACGAAAGAAACGGAGATGAAAAACTACAAGTATTTTGAGAGTTATGATGGAAATAGTTAGACTCGCGCTTTGGTTTAGCAATTTACTTACCTACCTCCGATTGATTGACCATAACTCTCTCAATTTAACTCGTAATTCATTTAAATTAGTTTCATTTCGAAGGAATCGAAGTGTAGTTTAAAACGAAAGAAACGGAGATGAAAAACTCCAAGTATTTTGAGAGTTATGATGGAAATAGTTAGACTCGCGCTTTGGTTTAGCAATTTACTGACCTACATCCGATTAATTGACCATAACTCTCTCAATTTAACTCTTAAGTCATTGAAATTAGTTTCATTTCGAAGGAATCGAAGTGTAGTTTAAAACGAAAGAAACGGAGATGAAAAACTACAAGTATTTTGAGAGTTATTATGGAAATAGTTAGACTCGCGCTTTGGTTTAGCAATTTACTGATCTACCTCCGATTGATTGACCATAAATCACTCAATTTAACTTGTTATTCATTGAAATTAGTTTCATTTCGAAGGAATCGAAGTGTAGTTTAAAACGAAAGAAACGGAGATGAAAAAATCTAAGTATTTTGAGAGTTATGATGGAAATAGTTAGACTCGCGCTTTGGTTTAGCAATTTACTGACCTACATCCGATTAATTGACCATAACTCTCTCAATTTAACTCTTAAGTAATTGAAATTAGTTTCATTTCGAAGGAATCGAAGTGTAGTTTAAAACGAAAGAAACGGAGATGAAAAACTTCAAGTATTTTGAGAGTTATGATGGAAATAGTTAGACTCGCGCTTTGGTTTAGCAATTTACTGACCTACCTCCGATTGATTTATCATAACTCTCTCAATTTAACTCTTAATTCATTGAAATTAGTTTCATTTCGAAGGAATCGAAGTGTAGTTTAAAACGAAAGAAACGAAGATGAAAAACTCCAAGTATTTTGAGAGTTATGATGGAAATAGTTAGACTCGCGCTTTGGTTTAGCAATTTACTGACCTCCCTCCGATTGATTGACCATAAATCACTCAATTTAACTCGTAATTCATTGAAATTAGTTTCATTTCGAAGGAATCGAAGTGTAGTTTAAAACGAAAGAAACGGAGATGAAAAACTCCAAGTATTTTGAGAGTTAATGGAAATAGTTAGACTCGCGCTTTGGTTTAGCAATTTACTGACCTACCTCCGATTGATTGACCATAACTCTCTCAATTTAACTCTTAAGTCATTTAAAAATTAGTTTCATTTCGAAGGAATCGAAGTGTAGTTTAAAACGAAAGAAACGGAGATGAAAAACTCCAAGTATTTTGAGAGTTATGATGGAAATAGTTAGACTCGCGCTTTGGTTTAGCAATTTACTGACCTACCTCCGATTGATTGACCATAACTCTCTCAATTTAACTCGTAATTCATTTAAATTAGTTTCATTTCGAAGGAATCGAAGTGTAGTTTAAAACGAAAGAAACGGAGATGAAAAACTCCAAGTATTTTGAGAGTTATGATGGAAATAGTTAGACTCGCGCTTTGGTTTAGCAATTTACTGACCTCCCTCCGATTAATTGACCATAACTCACTCAATTTAACTCGTAATTCATTGAAATTAGTTTCATTTCGAAGGAATCGAAGTGTGGTTTAAAACGAAAGAAACGGAGATGAAAAACTCCAAGTATTTTGAGAGTTATGATGGAAATAGTTAGACTCGCGCTTTGGTTTAGCAATTTACTGACCTACCTCCGCTTGATTGACCATAACTCTCTCAATTTAACTCTTAACTCTTTGAAATTAGTTTTATTTCGAAGGAATCGAAGTGTAGTTTAAAACGAAAGAAACGGAGATGAAAAACTCCAAGTATTTTGAGAGTTATGATGGAAATAGTTAGACTCGCGCTTTGGTTTAGCAATTTACTGACCTACCTCCGATTGATTGACCATAACTCTCTCAATTTAACTCGTAATTCATTTAAATTAGTTTCATTTCGAAGGAATCGAAGTGTAGTTTAAAACGAAAGAAACGGAGATGAAAAACTCCAAGTATTTTGAGAGTTATGATGGAAATAGTTAGACTCGCGCTTTAGTTTAGCAATTTACTGACCTCCCTCCGATTGATTGACCATAACTCACTCAATTTAACTCGTAATTCATTGAAATTAGTTTCATTTCGAAGGAATCGAAGTGTAGTTTAAAACGAAAGAAACGGAGATGAAAAACTCCAAGTATTTTGAGAGTTATGATGGAAATAGTTAGACTCGCGCTTTGGTTTAGCAATTTACTGACCTCCCTCCGATTGATTGACCATAACTCACTCAATTTAACTCGTAATTCATTGAAATTAGTTTCATTTCGAAGGAATCGAAGTGTAGTTTAAAACGAAAGAAACGGAGATGAAAAACTCCAAGTATTTTGAGAGTTATGATGGAAATAGTTAGACTCGCGCTTTGGTTTAGCAATTTACTGACCTACCTCCGATTGATTGACCATAACTCTCTCAATTTAACTCTTAATTCATTGAAATTAGTTTCATTTCGAAGGAATCGAAGTGTAGTTTAAAACGAAAGAAACGGAGATGAAAAACTCCAAGTATTTTGAGAGTTATGATGGAAATAGTTAGACTCGCGCTTTGGTTTAGCAATTTACTGACCTACCTCCGATTGATTGACCATAACTCTGTCAATTTAACTCTTAACTCATTGAAATTAGTTTCATTTCGAAGGAATCGAAGTGTAGTTTAAAACGAAAGAAACGGAGATGAAAAACTCCAAGTATTTTGAGAGTTATGATGGAAATAGTTAGACTCGCGCTTTGGTTTAGCAATTTACTGACCTCCCTCCGATTAATTGACCATAAATCACTCAATTTAACTCGTAATTCATTGAAATTAGTTTCATTTCGAAGGAATCGAAGTGTAGTTTAAAACGAAAGAAACGGAGATGAAAAACTCCAAGTATTTTGAGAGTTATGATGGAAATAGTTAGACTCGCGCTTTGGTTTAGCAATTTACTGACCTACCTCCGATTGATTGATCATAACTCTCTCAATTTAACTCTTAATTCATTGAAATTAGTTTCATTTCGAAGGAATCGAAGTGTAGTTTAAAACGAAAGAAACGGAGATGAAAAACTACAAGTATTTTGAGAGTTATTATGGAAATAGTTAGACTCGCGCTTTGTTTTAGCAATTTACTGATCTACCTCCGATTGATTGACCAAAAATCACTCAATTTAACTCGTAATTCATTGAAATTAGTTTCATTTCGAAGGAATCGAAGTGTAGTTTAAAACGAAAGAAACGGAGATGAAAAACTCCAAGTATTTTGAGAGTTATGATGGAAATAGTTAGACTCGCGCTTTGGTTTAGCAATTTACTGACCTACATCCGATTAATTGACCATAACTCTCTCAATTTAACTCTTAAGTCATTGAAATTAGTTTCATTTCGAAGGAATCGAAGTGTAGTTTAAAACGAAAGAAACGGAGATGAAAAACTCCAAGTATTTTGAGAGTTATGATGGAAATAGTTAGACTCGCGCTTTGGTTTAGCAATTTACTGACCTACCTCCGATTGATTGACCATAACTCTGTCAATTTAACTCTTAACTCGTTGAAATTAGTTTCATTTCGAAGGAATCGAAGTGTAGTTTAAAACGAAAGAAACGGAGATGAAAAACTCCAAGTATTTTGAGAGTTATGATGGAAATAGTTAGACTCGCGCTTTGGTTTAGGAATTTACTGACCTCCCTCCGATTAATTGACCATAAATCACTCAATTTAACTCGTAATTCATTGAAATTAGTTTCATTTCGAAGGAATCGAAGTGTAGTTTAAAACGAAAGAAACGGAAATGAAAAACTCCAAGTATTTTGAGAGTTATGATGGAAATAGTTAGACTCGCGCTTTGGTTTAGCAATTTACTGACCTACCTCCGATTGATTTATCATAACTCTCTCAATTTAACTCTTAATTCATTGAAATTAGTTTCATTTCGAAGGAATCGAAGTGTAGTTTAAAACGAAAGAAACGGAGATGAAAAACTATAAGTATTTTGAGAGTTATTATGGAAATAGTTAGACTCGCGCTTTGGTTTAGCAATTTAATGATCTACCTCCGATTGATTGACCAAAAATCACTCAATTTAACTCGTAATTCATTGAAATTAGTTTCATTTCGAAGGAATCGAAGTGTAGTTTAAAACGAAAGAAACGGAGATGAAAAACTCCAAGTATTTTGAAAGTTATGATGGAAATAGTTAGACTCTCGCTTTGGTTTAGCAATTTACTGACCTACATCCGATTAATTGACCATAACTCTCTCAATTTAACTCTTAAGTCATTGAAATTAGTTTCATTTCGAAGGAATCGAAGTGTAGTTTAAAACGAAAGAAACGGAGATGAAAAACTCCAAGTATTTTGAGAGTTATGATGGAAATAGTTAGACTCGCGCTTTGGTTTAGCAATTTACTGACTTACCTCCGATTGATTGACCATAACTCTCTCAATTTAAGTCGTAATTCATTTAAATTAGTTTCATTTCGAAGGAATCGAAGTGTAGTTTAAAACGAAAGAAACGGAGATGAAAAACTCCAAGTATTTTGAGAGTTAATGGAAATAGTTAGACTCGCGCTTTGGTTTAGCAATTTACTGACCTACCCCCGATTGATTGACCATAACTCTCTCAATTTAACTCTTAAGTCATTGAAATTAGTTTCATTTCGAAGGAATCGAAGTGTAGTTTAAAACGAAAGAAACGGAGATGAAAAACTCCAAGTATTTTGAGAGTTATGATGGAAATAGTTAAACTCGCGCTTTGGTTTAGCAATTTACTTACCTACCTCCGATTGATTGACCATAACTCTCTCAATTTAAGTCGTAATTCATTTAAATTAGTTTCATTTCGAAGGAATCGAAGTGTAGTTTAAAACGAAAGAAACGGAGATGAAAAACTCCAAGTATTTTGAGAGTTAATGGAAATAGTTAGACTCGCGCTTTGGTTTAGCAATTTACTGACCTACCCCCGATTGATTGACCATAACTCTCTCAATTTAACTCTTAAGTCATTGAAATTAGTTTCATTTCGAAGGAATCGAAGTGTAGTTTAAAACGAAAGAAACGGAGATGAAAAACTACAAGTATTTTGAGAGTTATGATGGAAATAGTTAGACTCGCGCTTTGGTTTAGCAATTTACTTACCTACCTCCGATTGATTGACCATAACTCTCTCAATTTAACTCGTAATTCATTTAAATTAGTTTCATTTCGAAGGAATCGAAGTGTAGTTTAAAACGAAAGAAACGGAGATGAAAAACTCCAAGTATTTTGAGAGTTATGATGGAAATAGTTAGACTCGCGCTTTGGTTTAGCAATTTACTGACCTACATCCGATTAATTGACCATAACTCTCTCAATTTAACTCTTAAGTCATTGAAATTAGTTTCATTTCGAAGGAATCGAAGTGTAGTTTAAAACGAAAGAAACGGAGATGAAAAACTACAAGTATTTTGAGAGTTATTATGGAAATAGTTAGACTCGCGCTTTGGTTTAGCAATTTACTGATCTACCTCCGATTGATTGACCATAAATCACTCAATTTAACTTGTTATTCATTGAAATTAGTTTCATTTCGAAGGAATCGAAGTGTAGTTTAAAACGAAAGAAACGGAGATGAAAAAATCTAAGTATTTTGAGAGTTATGATGGAAATAGTTAGACTCGCGCTTTGGTTTAGCAATTTACTGACCTACATCCGATTAATTGACCATAACTCTCTCAATTTAACTCTTAAGTAATTGAAATTAGTTTCATTTCGAAGGAATCGAAGTGTAGTTTAAAACGAAAGAAACGGAGATGAAAAACTTCAAGTATTTTGAGAGTTATGATGGAAATAGTTAGACTCGCGCTTTGGTTTAGCAATTTACTGACCTACCTCCGATTGATTTATCATAACTCTCTCAATTTAACTCTTAATTCATTGAAATTAGTTTCATTTCGAAGGAATCGAAGTGTAGTTTAAAACGAAAGAAACGAAGATGAAAAACTCCAAGTATTTTGAGAGTTATGATGGAAATAGTTAGACTCGCGCTTTGGTTTAGCAATTTACTGACCTCCCTCCGATTGATTGACCATAAATCACTCAATTTAACTCGTAATTCATTGAAATTAGTTTCATTTCGAAGGAATCGAAGTGTAGTTTAAAACGAAAGAAACGGAGATGAAAAACTCCAAGTATTTTGAGAGTTAATGGAAATAGTTAGACTCGCGCTTTGGTTTAGCAATTTACTGACCTACCTCCGATTGATTGACCATAACTCTCTCAATTTAACTCTTAAGTCATTGAAAGTAGTTTCATTTCGAAGGAATCGAAGTGTAGTTTAAAACGAAAGAAACGGAGATGAAAAACTCCAAGTATTTTGAGAGTTATGATGGAAATAGTTAGACTCGCGCTTTGGTTTAGCAATTTACTGACCTACATCCGATTAATTGACCATAACTCTCTCAATTTAACTCTTAAGTCATTGAAATTAGTTTCATTTCGAAGGAATCGAAGTGTAGTTTAAAACGAAAGAAACGGAGATGAAAAACTCCAAGTATTTTGAGAGTTATGATGGAAATAGTTAGACTCGCGCTTGGGTTTAGCAATTTACTGACTTACCTCCGATTAATTGACCATAACTCTCTCAATTTAACTCGTAATTCATTTAAATTAGTTTCATTTCGAAGGAATCGAAGTGTAGTTTAAAACGAAAGAAACGGAGATGAAAAACTCCAAGTATTTTTAGAGTTATGATGGAAATAGTTAGACTCGCGCTTTGGTTTAGCAATTTACTGACCTACCTCCGATTGATTGACCATAACTCTCTCAATTTAACTCTTAACTCATTGAAATTAGTTTCATTTCGAAGGAATCGAAGTGTAGTTTAAAACGAAAGAAACGGAGATGAAAAACTCCAAGTATTTTGAGAGTTATGATGGAAATAGTTAGACTCGCGCTTTGGTTTAGCAATTTACTGACCTCCCTCCGATTGATTGACCAAAAATCACTCAATTTAACTCGTAATTCATTGAAATTAGTTTCATTTCGAAGGAATCGAAGTGTAGTTTAAAACGAAAGAAACGGAGATGAAAAACTCCAAGTATTTTGAGAGTTAATGGAAATAGTTAGACTCGCGCTTTGGTTTAGCAATTTACTGACCTACCTCCGATTGATTGACCATAACTCTCTCAATTTAACTCTTAAGTCATTTAAAAATTAGTTTCATTTCGAAGGAATCGAAGTGTAGTTTAAAACGAAAGAAACGGAGATGAAAAACTCCAAGTATTTTGAGAGTTATGATGGAAATAGTTAGACTCGCGCTTTGGTTTAGCAATTTACTGACCTCCCTCCGATTGATTGACCATAACTCACTCAATTTAACTCGTAATTCATTGAAATTAGTTTCATTTCGAAGGAATCGAAGTGTGGTTTAAAACGAAAGAAACGGAGATGAAAAACTCCAAGTATTTTGAGAGTTATGATGGAAATAGTTAGACTCGCGCTTTGGTTTAGCAATTTACTGACCTACCTCCGCTTGATTGACCATAACTCTCTCAATTTAACTCTTAACTCTTTGAAATTAGTTTCATTTCGAAGGAATCGAAGTGTAGTTTAAAACGAAAGAAACGGAGATGAAAAACTCCAAGTATTTTGAGAGTTATGATGGAAATAGTTAGACTCGCGCTTTGGTTTAGCAATTTACTGACCTACCTCCGATTGATTGACCATAACTCTCTCAATTTAACTCGTAATTCATTTAAATTAGTTTCATTTCGAAGGAATCGAAGTGTAGTTTAAAACGAAAGAAACGGAGATGAAAAACTCCAAGTATTTTGAGAGTTATGATGGAAATAGTTAGACTCGCGCTTTAGTTTAGCAATTTACTGACCTCCCTCCGATTGATTGACCATAACTCACTCAATTTAACTCGTAATTCATTGAAATTAGTTTCATTTCGAAGGAATCGAAGTGTAGTTTAAAACGAAAGAAACGGAGATTAAAACTCCAAGTATTTTGAGAGTTATGATGGAAATAGTTAGACTCGGGCTTTGGTTTAGCAATTTACTGACCTACCTCCGATTGATTGACCATAACTCTCTCAATTTAACTCTTAATTCATTGAAATTAGTTTCATTTCGAAGGAATCGAAGTGTAGTTTAAAACGAAAGAAACGGAGATGAAAAACTCCAAGTATTTTGAGAGTTATGATGGAAATAGTTAGACTCGCGCTTTGGTTTAGCAATTTACTGACCTACCTCCGATTGATTGACCATAACTCTGTCAATTTAACTCTTAACTCATTGAAATTAGTTTCATTTCGAAGGAATCGAAGTGTAGTTTAAAACGAAAGAAACGGAGATGAAAAACTCCAAGTATTTTGAGAGTTATGATGGAAATAGTTAGACTCGCGCTTTGGTTTAGCAATTTACTGACCTCCCTCCGATTAATTGACCATAAATCACTCAATTTAACTCGTAATTCATTGAAATTAGTTTCATTTCGAAGGAATCGAAGTGTAGTTTAAAACGAAAGAAACGGAGATGAAAAACTCCAAGTATTTTGAGAGTTATGATGGAAATAGTTAGACTCGCGCTTTGGTTTAGCAATTTACTGACCTACCTCCGATTGATTGATCATAACTCTCTCAATTTAACTCTTAATTCATTGAAATTAGTTTCATTTCGAAGGAATCGAAGTGTAGTTTAAAACGAAAGAAACGGAGATGAAAAACTACAAGTATTTTGAGAGTTATTATGGAAATAGTTAGACTCGCGCTTTGGTTTAGCAATTTACTGATCTACCTCCGATTGATTGACCAAAAATCACTCAATTTAACTCGTAATTCATTGAAATTAGTTTCATTTCGAAGGAATCGAAGTGTAGTTTAAAACGAAAGAAACGGAGATTAAAAACTCCAAGTATTTTGAGAGTTATGATGGAAATAGTTAGACTCGCGCTTTGGTTTAGCAATTTACTGACCTACATCCGATTAATTGACCATAACTCTCTCAATTTAACTCTTAAGTCATTGAAATTAGTTTCATTTCGAAGGAATCGAAGTGTAGTTTAAAACGAAAGAAACGGAGATGAAAAACTACAAGTATTTTGAGAGTTATTATGGAAATAGTTAGACTCGCGCTTTGGTTTAGCAATTTACTGATCTACCTCCGATTGATTGACCATAAATCACTCAATTTAACTTGTTATTCATTGAAATTAGTTTCAATTCGAAGGAATCGAAGTGTAGTTTAAAACGAAAGAAACGGAGATGAAAAACTCTAAGTATTTTGAGAGTTATGATGGAAATAGTTAGACTCGCGCTTTGGTTTAGCAATTTACTGACCTACATCCGATTAATTGACCATAACTCTCTCAATTTAACTCTTAAGTCATTGAAATTAGTTTCATTTCGAAGGAATCGAAGTGTAGTTTAAAACGAAAGAAACGGAGATGAAAAACTACAAGTATTTTGAGAGTTATTATGGAAATAGTTAGACTCGCGCTTTGGTTTAGCAATTTACTGATCTACCTCCGATTGATTGACCATAAATCACTCAATTTAACTTGTTATTCATTGAAATTAGTTTCATTTCGAAGGAATCGAAGTGTAGTTTAAAACGAAAGAAACGGAGATGAAAAACTCTAAGTATTTTGAGAGTTATGATGGAAATAGTTAGACTCGCGCTTTGGTTTAGCAATTTACTGACCTACATCCGATTAATTGACCATAACTCTCTCAATTTAACTCTTAAGTAATTGAAATTAGTTTCATTTCGAAGGAATCGAAGTGTAGTTTAAAACGAAAGAAACGGAGATGAAAAACTTCAAGTATTTTGAGAGTTATGATGGAAATAGTTAGACTCGCGCTTTGGTTTAGCAATTTACTGACCTACCTCCGATTGATTTATCATAACTCTCTCAATTTAACTCTTAATTCATTGAAATTAGTTTCATTTCGAAGGAATCGAAGTGTAGTTTAAAACGAAAGAAACGAAGATGAAAAACTCCAAGTATTTTGAGAGTTATGATGGAAATAGTTAGACTCGCGCTTTGGTTTAGCAATTTACTGACCTCCCTCCGATTGATTGACCATAAATCACTCAATTTAACTCGTAATTCATTGAAATTAGTTTCATTTCGAAGGAATCGAAGTGTAGTTTAAAACGAAAGAAACAGAGATGAAAAACTCCAAGTATTTTGAGAGTTAATGGAAATAGTTAGACTCGCGCTTTGGTTTAGCAATTTACTGACCTACCTCCGATTGATTGACCATAACTCTCTCAATTTAACTCTTAAGTCATTGAAAGTAGTTTCATTTCGAAGGAATCGAAGTGTAGTTTAAAACGAAAGAAACGGAGATGAAAAACTCCAAGTATTTTGAGAGTTATGATGGAAATAGTTAGACTCGCGCTTTGGTTTAGCAATTTACTGACCTACATCCGATTAATTGACCATAACTCTCTCAATTTAACTCTTAAGTCATTGAAATTAGTTTCATTTCGAAGGAATCGAAGTGTAGTTTAAAACGAAAGAAACGGAGATGAAAAACTCCAAGTATTTTGAGAGTTATGATGGAAATAGTTAGACTCGCGCTTGGGTTTAGCAATTTACTGACCTACCTCCGATTAATTGACCATAACTCTCTCAATTTAACTCGTAATTCATTTAAATTAGTTTCATTTCGAAGGAATCGAAGTGTAGTTTAAAACGAAAGAAACGGAGATGAAAAACTCCAAGTATTTTTAGAGTTATGATGGAAATAGTTAGACTCGCGCTTTGGTTTAGCAATTTACTGACCTACCTCCGATTGATTGACCATAACTCTCTCAATTTAACTCTTAACTCATTGAAATTAGTTTCATTTCGAAGGAATCGAAGTGTAGTTTAAAACGAAAGAAACGGAGATGAAAAACTCCAAGTATTTTGAGAGTTATGATGGAAATAGTTAGACTCGCGCTTTGGTTTAGCAATTTACTGACCTCCCTCCGATTGATTAACCATAAATCACTCAATTTAACTCGTAATTCATTGAAATTAGTTTCATTTCGAAGGAATCGAAGTGTAGTTTAAAACGAAAGAAACGGAGATGAAAAACTCCAAGTATTTTGAGAGTTAATGGAAATAGTTAGACTCGCGCTTTGGTTTAGCAATTTACTGACCTACCTCCGATTGATTGACCATAACTCTCTCAATTTAACTCTTAAGTCATTTAAAAATTAGTTTCATTTCGAAGGAATCGAAGTGTAGTTTAAAACGAAAGAAACGGAGATGAAAAACTCCAAGTATTTTGAGAGTTATGATGGAAATAGTTAGACTCGCGCTTTGGTTTAGCAATTTACTGACCTCCCTCCGATTGATTGACCATAACTCACTCAATTTAACTCGTAATTCATTGAAATTAGTTTCATTTCGAAGGAATCGAAGTGTGGTTTAAAACGAAAGAAACGGAGATGAAAAACTCCAAGTATTTTGAGAGTTATGATGGAAATAGTTAGACTCGCGCTTTGGTTTAGCAATTTACTGACCTACCTCCGCTTGATTGACCATAACTCTCTCAATTTAACTCTTAACTCTTTGAAATTAGTTTCATTTCGAAGGAATCGAAGTGTAGTTTAAAACGAAAGAAACGGAGATGAAAAACTCCAAGTATTTTGAGAGTTATGATGGAAATAGTTAGACTCGCGCTTTGGTTTAGCAATTTACTGACCTACCTCCGATTGATTGACCATAACTCTCTCAATTTAACTCGTAATTCATTTAAATTAGTTTCATTTCGAAGGAATCGAAGTGTAGTTTAAAACGAAAGAAACGGAGATGAAAAACTCCAAGTATTTTGAGAGTTATGATGGAAATAGTTAGACTCGCGCTTTAGTTTAGCAATTTACTGACCTCCCTCCGATTGATTGACCATAACTCACTCAATTTAACTCGTAATTCATTGAAATTAGTTTCATTTCGAAGGAATCGAAGTGTAGTTTAAAACGAAAGAAACGGAGATGAAAAACTCCAAGTATTTTGAGAGTTATGATGGAAATAGTTAGACTCGCGCTTTGGTTTAGCAATTTACTGACCTACCTCCGATTGATTGACCATAACTCTCTCAATTTAACTCTTAATTCATTGAAATTAGTTTCATTTCGAAGGAATCGAAGTGTAGTTTAAAACGAAAGAAACGGAGATGAAAAACTCCAAGTATTTTGAGAGTTATGATGGAAATAGTTAGACTCGCGCTTTGGTTTAGCAATTTACTGACCTACCTCCGATTGATTGACCATAACTCTGTCAATTTAACTCTTAACTCATTGAAATTAGTTTCATTTCGAAGGAATCGAAGTGTAGTTTAAAACGAAAGAAACGGAGATGAAAAACTCCAAGTATTTTGAGAGTTATGATGGAAATAGTTAGACTCGCGCTTTGGTTTAGCAATTTACTGACCTCCCTCCGATTAATTGACCATAAATCACTCAATTTAACTCGTAATTCATTGAAATTAGTTTCATTTCGAAGGAATCGAAGTGTAGTTTAAAACGAAAGAAACGGAGATGAAAAACTCCAAGTATTTTGAGAGTTATGATGGAAATAGTTAGACTCGCGCTTTGGTTTAGCAATTTACTGACCTACCTCCGATTGATTGATCATAACTCTCTCAATTTAACTCTTAATTCATTGAAATTAGTTTCATTTCGAAGGAATCGAAGTGTAGTTTAAAACGAAAGAAACGGAGATGAAAAACTACAAGTATTTTGAGAGTTATTATGGAAATAGTTAGACTCGCGCTTTGGTTTAGCAATTTACTGATCTACCTCCGATTGATTGACCAAAAATCACTCAATTTAACTCGTAATTCATTGAAATTAGTTTCATTTCGAAGGAATCGAAGTGTAGTTTAAAACGAAAGAAACGGAGATGAAAAACTCCAAGTATTTTGAGAGTTATGATGGAAATAGTTAGACTCGCGCTTTGGTTTAGCAATTTACTGACCTACATCCGATTAATTGACCATAACTCTCTCAATTTAACTCTTAAGTCATTGAAATTAGTTTCATTTCGAAGGAATCGAAGTGTAGTTTAAAACGAAAGAAACGGAGATGAAAAACTACAAGTATTTTGAGAGTTATTATGGAAATAGTTAGACTCGCGCTTTGGTTTAGCAATTTACTGATCTACCTCCGATTGATTGACCATAAATCACTCAATTTAACTTGTTATTCATTGAAATTAGTTTCAATTCGAAGGAATCGAAGTGTAGTTTAAAACGAAAGAAACGGAGATGAAAAACTCTAAGTATTTTGAGAGTTATGATGGAAATAGTTAGACTCGCGCTTTGGTTTAGCAATTTACTGACTTACATCCGATTAATTGACCATAACTCTCTCAATTTAACTCTTAAGTAATTGAAATTAGTTTCATTTCGACGGAATCGAAGTGTAGTTTAAAACGAAAGAAACGGAGATGAAAAACTTCAAGTATTTTGAGAGTTATGATGGAAATAGTTAGACTCGCGCTTTGGTTTAGCAATTTACTGACCTACCTCCGATTGATTGACCATAACTCTCTCAATTTAAGTCGTAATTCATTTAAATTAGTTTCATTTCGAAGGAATCGAAGTGTAGTTTAAAACGAAAGAAACGGAGATGAAAAACTCCAAGTATTTTGAGAGTTATGATGGAAATAGTTAGACTCGCGCTTTGGTTTAGCAATTTACTGACCTCCCTCCGATTGATTGACCATAACTCAATCAATTTAACTCGTAATTCATTGAAATTAGTTTCATTTCGAAGGAATCGAAGTGTAGTTTAAAACGAAAGAAACGGAGATGAAAAACTCCAAGTATTTTGAGAGTTATGATGGAAATAGTTAGACTCGCGCTTTGGTTTAGCAATTTACTGACCTACATCCGATTAATTGACCATAACTCTCTCAATTTAACTCTTAAGTCATTGAAATTAGTTTCATTTCGAAGGAATCGAAGTGTAGTTTAAAACGAAAGAAACGGAGATGAAAAACTCCAAGTATTTTGAGAGTTATGATGGAAATAGTTAGACTCGCGCTTGGGTTTAGCAATTTACTGACCTACCTCCGATTAATTGACCATAACTCTCTCAATTTAACTCGTAATTCATTTAAATTAGTTTCATTTCGAAGGAATCGAAGTGTAGTTTAAAACGAAAGAAACGGAGATGAAAAACTCCAAGTATTTTTAGAGTTATGATGGAAATAGTTAGACTCGCGCTTTGGTTTAGCAATTTATTGACCTACCTCCGATTGATTGACCATAACTCTCTCAATTTAACTCTTAACTCATTGAAATTAGTTTCATTTCGAAGGAATCGAAGTGTAGTTTAAAACGAAAGAAACGGAGATGAAAAACTCCAAGTATTTTGAGAGTTATGATGGAAATAGTTAGACTCGCGCTTTGGTTTAGCAATTTACTGACCTCCCTCCGATTGATTAACCATAAATCACTCAATTTAACTCGTAATTCATTGAAATTAGTTTCATTTCGAAGGAATCGAAGTGTAGTTTAAAACGAAAGAAACGGAGATGAAAAACTCCAAGTATTTTGAGAGTTAATGGAAATAGTTAGACTCGCGCTTTGGTTTAGCAATTTACTGACCTACCTCCGATTGATTGACCATAACTCTCTCAATTTAACTCTTAAGTCATTTAAAAATTAGTTTCATTTCGAAGGAATCGAAGTGTAGTTTAAAACGAAAGAAACGGAGATGAAAAACTCCAAGTATTTTGAGAGTTATGATGGAAATAGTTAGACTCGCGCTTTGGTTTAGCAATTTACTTACCTACCTCCGATTGATTGACCATAACTCTCTCAATTTAACTCGTAATTCATTTAAATTAGTTTCATTTCGAAGGAATCGAAGTGTAGTTTAAAACGAAAGAAACGGAGATGAAAAACTCCAAGTATTTTGAGAGTTATGATGGAAATAGTTAGACTCGCGCTTTGGTTTAGCAATTTACTGACCTCCCTCCGATTGATTGACCATAACTCACTCAATTTAACTCGTAATTCATTGAAATTAGTTTCATTTCGAAGGAATCGAAGTGTGGTTTAAAACGAAAGAAACGGAGATGAAAAACTCCAAGTATTTTGAGAGTTATGATGGAAATAGTTAGACTCGCGCTTTGGTTTAGCAATTTACTGACCTACCTCCGATTGATTGACCATAACTCTCTCAATTTAACTCGTAATTCATTTAAATTAGTTTCATTTCGAAGGAATCGAAGTGTAGTTTAAAACGAAAGAAACGGAGATGAAAAACTCCAAGTATTTTGAGAGTTATGATGGAAATAGTTAGACTCGCGCTTTGGTTTAGCAATTTACTGACCTACCTCCGCTTGATTGACCATAACTCTCTAAATTTAACTCTTAACTCTTTGAAATTAGTTTCATTTCGAAGGAATCGAAGTGTAGTTTAAAACGAAAGAAACGGAGATGAAAAACTCCAAGTATTTTGAGAGTTATGATGGAAATAGTTAGACTCGCGCTTTGGTTTAGCAATTTACTGACCTACCTCCGATTGATTGACCATAACTCTCTCAATTTAAGTCGTAATTCATTTAAATTAGTTTCATTTCGAAGGAATCGAAGTGTAGTTTAAAACGAAAGAAACGGAGATGAAAAACTCCAAGTATTTTGAGAGTTATGATGGAAATAGTTAGACTCGCGCTTTAGTTTAGCAATTTACTGACCTCCCTCCGATTGATTGACCATAACTCACTCAATTTAACTCGTAATTCATTGAAATTAGTTTCATTTCGAAGGAATCGAAGTGTAGTTTAAAACGAAAGAAACGGAGATGAAAAACTCCAAGTATTTTGAGAGTTATGATGGAAATAGTTAGACTCGCGCTTTGGTTTAGCAATTTACTGACCTACCTCCGATTGATTGACCATAACTCTCTCAATTTAACTCTTAATTCATTGAAATTAGTTTCATTTCGAAGGAATCGAAGTGTAGTTTAAAACGAAAGAAACGGAGATGAAAAACTCCAAGTATTTTGAGAGTTATGATGGAAATAGTTAGACTCGCGCTTTGGTTTAGCAATTTACTGACCTACCTCCGATTGATTTACCATAACTCTGTCAATTTAACTCTTAACTCATTGAAATTAGTTTCATTTCGAAGGAATCGAAGTGTAGTTTAAAACGAAAGAAACGGAGATGAAAAACTCCAAGTATTTTGAGAGTTATGATGGAAATAGTTAGACTCGCGCTTTGGTTTAGCAATTTACTGACCTCCCTCCGATTAATTGACCATAAATCACTCAATTTAACTCGTAATTCATTGAAATTAGTTTCATTTCGAAGGAATCGAAGTGTAGTTTAAAACGAAAGAAACGGAGATGAAAAACTCCAAGTATTTTGAGAGTTATGATGGAAATAGTTAGACTCGCGCTTTGGTTTAGCAATTTACTGACCTACCTCCGATTGATTGATCATAACTCTCTCAATTTAACTCTTAATTCATTGAAATTAGTTTCATTTCGAAGGAATCGAAGTGTAGTTTAAAACGAAAGAAACGGAGATGAAAAACTACAAGTATTTTGAGAGTTATTATGGAAATAGTTAGACTCGCGCTTTGGTTTAGCAATTTACTGATCTACCTCCGATTGATTGACCAAAAATCACTCAATTTAACTCGTAATTCATTGAAATTAGTTTCATTTCGAAGGAATCGAAGTGTAGTTTAAAACGAAAGAAACGGAGATGAAAAACTCCAAGTATTTTGAGAGTTATGATGGAAATAGTTAGACTCGCGCTTTGGTTTAGCAATTTACTGACCTACATCCGATTAATTGACCATAACTCTCTCAATTTAACTCTTAAGTCATTGAAATTAGTTTCATTTCGAAGGAATCGAAGTGTAGTTTAAAACGAAAGAAACGGAGATGAAAAACTACAAGTATTTTGAGAGTTATTATGGAAATAGTTAGACTCGCGCTTTGGTTTAGCAATTTACTGATCTACCTCCGATTGATTGACCATAAATCACTCAATTTAACTTGTTATTCATTGAAATTAGTTTCAATTCGAAGGAATCGAAGTGTAGTTTAAAACGAAAGAAACGGAGATGAAAAACTCTAAGTATTTTGAGAGTTATGATGGAAATAGTTAGACTCGCGCTTTGGTTTAGCAATTTACTGACCTACATCCGATTAATTGACCATAACTCTCTCAATTTAACTCTTAAGTAATTGAAATTAGTTTCATTTCGAAGGAATCGAAGTGTAGTTTAAAACGAAAGAAACGGAGATGAAAAACTTCAAGTATTTTGAGAGTTATGATGGAAATAGTTAGACTCGCGCTTTGGTTTAGCAATTTACTGACCTACCTCCGATTGATTGACCATAACTCTCTCAATTTAAGTCGTAATTCATTTAAATTAGTTTCATTTCGAAGGAATCGAAGTGTAGTTTAAAACGAAAGAAACGGAGATGAAAAACTCCAAGTATTTTGAGAGTTATGATGGAAATAGTTAGACTCGCGCTTTGGTTTAGCAATTTACTGACCTCCCTCCGATTGATTGACCATAACTCAATCAATTTAACTCGTAATTCATTGAAATTAGTTTCATTTCGAAGGAATCGAAGTGTAGTTTAAAACGAAAGAAACGGAGATGAAAAACTCCAAGTATTTTGAGAGTTATGATGGAAATAGTTAGACTCGCGCTTTGGTTTAGCAATTTACTGACCTACATCCGATTAATTGACCATAACTCTCTCAATTTAACTCTTAAGTCATTGAAATTAGTTTCATTTCGAAGGAATCGAAGTGTAGTTTAAAACGAAAGAAACGGAGATGAAAAACTCCAAGTATTTTGAGAGTTATGATGGAAATAGTTAGACTCGCGCTTGGGTTTAGCAATTTACTGACCTACCTCCGATTAATTGACCATAACTCTCTCAATTTAACTCGTAATTCATTTAAATTAGTTTCATTTCGAAGGAATCGAAGTGTAGTTTAAAACGAAAGAAACGGAGATGAAAAACTCCAAGTATTTTTAGAGTTATGATGGAAATAGTTAGACTCGCGCTTTGGTTTAGCAATTTATTGACCTACCTCCGATTGATTGACCATAACTCTCTCAATTTAACTCTTAACTCATTGAAATTAGTTTCATTTCGAAGGAATCGAAGTGTAGTTTAAAACGAAAGAAACGGAGATGAAAAACTCCAAGTATTTTGAGAGTTATGATGGAAATAGTTAGACTCGCGCTTTGGTTTAGCAATTTACTGACCTCCCTCCGATTGATTAACCATAAATCACTCAATTTAACTCGTAATTCATTGAAATTAGTTTCATTTCGAAGGAATCGAAGTATAGTTTAAAACGAAAGAAACGGAGATGAAAAACTCCAAGTATTTTGAGAGTTAATGGAAATAGTTAGACTCGCGCTTTGGTTTAGCAATTTACTGACCTACCTCCGATTGATTGACCATAACTCTCTCAATTTAACTCTTAAGTCATTTAAAAATTAGTTTCATTTCGAAGGAATCGAAGTGTAGTTTAAAACGAAAGAAACGGAGATGAAAAACTCCAAGTATTTTGAGAGTTATGATGGAAATAGTTAGACTCGCGCTTTGGTTTAGCAATTTACTTACCTACCTCCGATTGATTGACCATAACTCTCTCAATTTAACTCGTAATTCATTTAAATTAGTTTCATTTCGAAGGAATCGAAGTGTAGTTTAAAACGAAAGAAACGGAGATGAAAAACTCCAAGTATTTTGAGAGTTATGATGGAAATAGTTAGACTCGCGCTTTGGTTTAGCAATTTACTGACCTCCCTCCGATTGATTGACCATAACTCACTCAATTTAACTCGTAATTCATTGAAATTAGTTTCATTTCGAAGGAATCGAAGTGTGGTTTAAAACGAAAGAAACGGAGATGAAAAACTCCAAGTATTTTGAGAGTTATGATGGAAATAGTTAGACACGCGCTTTGGTTTAGCAATTTACTGACCTACCTCCGCTTGATTGACCATAACTCTCTCAATTTAACTCTTAACTCTTTGAAATTAGTTTCATTTCGAAGGAATCGAAGTTTAGTTTAAAACGAAAGAAACGGAGATGAAAAACTCCAAGTATTTTGAGAGTTATGATGGAAATAGTTAGACTCGCGCTTTGGTTTAGCAATTTACTGACATACCTCCGATTGATTGACCATAACTCTCTCAATTTAACTCGTAATTCATTTAAATTAGTTTCATTTCGAAGGAATCGAAGTGTAGTTTAAAACGAAAGAAACGGAGATGAAAAACTCCAAGTATTTTGAGAGTTATGATGGAAATAGTTAGACTCGCGCTTTGGTTTAGCAATTTACTGACCTACCTCCGATTGATTGACCATAACTCTCTCAATTTAACTCGTAATTCATTGAAATTAGTTTCATTTCGAAGGAATCGAAGTGTAGTTTAAAACGAAAGAAACGGAGATGAAAAACTCCAAGTATTTTGAGAGTTATGATGGAAATAGTTAGACTCGCGCTTTGGTTTAGCAATTTACTGACCTACCTCCGATTGATTGACCATAACTCTCTCAATTTAACTCTTAATTCATTGAAATTAGTTTCATTTCGAAGGAATCGAAGTGTAGTTTAAAACGAAAGAAACGGAGATGAAAAACTCCAAGTATTTTGAGAGTTATGATGGAAATAGTTAGACTCGCGCTTTGGTTTAGCAATTTACTTACCTACCTCCGATTGATTGACCATAACTCTCTCAATTTAACTCGTAATTCATTTAAATTAGTTTCATTTCGAAGGAATCGAAGTGTAGTTTAAAACGAAAGAAACGGAGATGAAAAACTCCAAGTATTTTGAGAGTTATGATGGAAATAGTTAGACTCGCGCTTTGGTTTAGCAATTTACTGACCTCCCTCCGATTGATTGACCATAACTCACTCAATTTAACTCGTAATTCATTGAAATTAGTTTCATTTCGAAGGAATCGAAGTGTGGTTTAAAACGAAAGAAACGGAGATGAAAAACTCCAAGTATTTTGAGAGTTATGATGGAAATAGTTAGACACGCGCTTTGGTTTAGCAATTTACTGACCTACCTCCGCTTGATTGACCATAACTCTCTCAATTTAACTCTTAACTCTTTGAAATTAGTTTCATTTCGAAGGAATCGAAGTTTAGTTTAAAACGAAAGAAACGGAGATGAAAAACTCCAAGTATTTTGAGAGTTATGATGGAAATAGTTAGACTCGCGCTTTGGTTTAGCAATTTACTGACATACCTCCGATTGATTGACCATAACTCTCTCAATTTAACTCGTAATTCATTGAAATTAGTTTCATTTCGAAGGAATCGAAGTGTAGTTTAAAACGAAAGAAACGGAGATGAAAAACTCCAAGTATTTTGAGAGTTATGATGGAAATAGTTAGACTCGCGCTTTGGTTTAGCAATTTACTGACCTACCTCCGATTGATTGACCATAACTCTCTCAATTTAACTCTTAATTCATTGAAATTAGTTTCATTTCGAAGGAATCGAAGTGTAGTTTAAAACGAAAGAAACGGAGATGAAAAACTCCAAGTATTTTGAGAGTTATGATGGAAATAGTTAGACTCGCGCTTTGGTTTAGCAATTTACTGACCTCCCTCCGATTAATTGACCATAAATCACTCAATTTAACTCGTAATTCATTGAAATTAGTTTCATTTCGAAGGAATCGAAGTGTAGTTTAAAACGAAAGAAACGGAGATGAAAAACTCCAAGTATTTTGAGAGTTATGATGGAAATAGTTAGACTCGCGCTTTGGTTTAGCAATTTACTGACCTACCTCCGATTGATTGATCATAACTCTCTCAATTTAACTCTTAATTCATTGAAATTAGTTTCATTTCGAAGGAATCGAAGTGTAGTTTAAAATGAAAGAAACGGAGATGAAAAACTACAAGTATTTTGAGAGTTATTATGGAAATAGTTAGACTCGCGCTTTGGTTTAGCAATTTACTGATCTACCTCCGATTGATTGACCAAAAATCACTCAATTTAACTCGTAATTCATCTAAATTAGTTTCATTTCGAAGGAATCGAAGTGTAGTTTAAAACGAAAGAAATGGAGATGAAAAACTCCAAGTATTTTGAGAGTTATGATGGAAATAGTTAGACTCGCGCTTTGGTTTAGCAATTTACTGACCTACATCCGATTAATTGACCATAACTCTCTCAATTTAACTCTTAAGTCATTGAAATTAGTTTCATTTCGAAGGAATCGAAGTGTAGTTTAAAACGAAAGAAACGGAGATGAAAAACTCCAAGTATTTTGAGAGTTATGATGGAAATAGTTAGACTCGCGCTTTGGTTTAGCAATTTACTGACCTACCTCCGATTGATTGACCATAACTCTGTCAATTTAACTCTTAACTCGTTGAAATTAGTTTCATTTCGAAGGAATCGAAGTGTAGTTTAAAACGAAAGAAACGGAGATGAAAAACTCCAAGTATTTTGAGAGTTATGATGGAAATAGTTAGACTCGCGCTTTGGTTTAGGAATTTACTGACCTCCCTCCGATTAATTGACCATAAATCACTCAATTTAACTCGTAATTCATTGAAATTAGTTTCATTTCGAAGGAATCGAAGTGTAGTTTAAAACGAAAGAAACGGAAATGAAAAACTCCAAGTATTTTGAGAGTTATGATGGAAATAGTTAGACTCGCGCTTTGGTTTAGCAATTTACTGACCTACCTCCGATTGATTTATCATAACTCTCTCAATTTAACTCTTAATTCATTGAAATTAGTTTCATTTCGAAGGAATCGAAGTGTAGTTTAAAACAAAAGAAACGGAAATGAAAAACTCCAAGTATTTTGAGAGTTATGATGGAAATAGTTAGACTCGCGCTTTGGTTTAGCAATTTACTGACCTACCTCCGATTGATTGACCATAACTCTGTCAATTTAACTCTTAACTCGTTGAAATTAGTTTCATTTCGAAGGAATCGAAGTGTAGTTTAAAACGAAAGAAACGGAGATGAAAAACTCCAAGTATTTTGAGAGTTATGATGGAAATAGTTAGACTCGCGCTTTGGTTTAGGAATTTACTGACCTCCCTCCGATTAATTGACCATAAATCACTCAATTTAACTCGTAATTCATTGAAATTAGTTTCATTTCGAAGGAATCGAAGTGTAGTTTAAAACGAAAGAAACGGAAATGAAAAACTCCAAGTATTTTGAGAGTTATGATGGAAATAGTTAGACTCGCGCTTTGGTTTAGCAATTTACTGACCTACCTCCGATTGATTGACCAAAAATCACTCAATTTAACTCGTAATTCATTGAAATTAGTTTCATTTCGAAGGAATCGAAGTGTAGTTTAAAACGAAAGAAACGGAAATGAAAAACTCCAAGTATTTTGAGAGTTATGATGGAAATAGTTAGACTCGCGCTTTGGTTTATCAATTTACTGACCTACCTCCGATTGATTGACCAAAAATCACTCAATTTAACTCGTAATTCATTAAAATTAGTTTCATTTCGAAGGAATCGAAGTGTAGTTTAAAACAAAAGAAACGGAAATGAAAAACTCCAAGTATTTTGAGAGTTATGATGGAAATAGTTAGACTCGCGCTTTGGTTTAGCAATTTACTGACCTACCTCCGATTGATTGACCATAACTCTGTCAATTTAACTCTTAACTCGTTGAAATTAGTTTCATTTCGAAGGAATCGAAGTGTAGTTTAAAACGAAAGAAACGGAGATGAAAAACTCCAAGTATTTTGAGAGTTATGATGGAAATAGTTAGACTCGCGCTTTGGTTTAGCAATTTACTGACCTACCTCCGATTGATTGACCATAACTCTGTCAATTTAACTCTTAACTCGTTGAAATTAGTTTCATTTCGAAGCAATCGAAGTGTAGTTTAAAATGAAAGAAACGGAGATGAAAAACTCCAGGTATTTTGAGAGTTATGATGGAAATAGTTAGACTCGCGCTTTGGTTTAGCAATTTACTGACCTCCCTCCGATTGATTGACCATAAATCACTCAATTTAACTCGTAATTCATTGAAATTAGTTTCATTTCGAAGGAATCGAAGTGTAGTTTAAAACGAAAGAAACGGAGATGAAAAACTCCAAGTATTTTGAGAGTTATGATGGAAATAGTTAGACTCGCGCTTTGGTTTAGCAATTTACTGACCTACCTCCGATTGATTGATCATAACTCTCTCAATTTAACTCTTAATTCATTGAAATTAGTTTCATTTCGAAGGAATCGAAGTGTAGTTTAAAACGAAAGAAACGGAGATGAAAAACTACAAGTATTTTGAGAGTTATTATGGAAATAGTTAGACTCGCGCTTGGTTTAGCAATTTACTGATCTACCTCCGATTGATTGACCAAAAATCACTCAATTTAACTCGTAATTCATTGAAATTAGTTTCATTTCGAAGGAATCGAAGTGTAGTTTAAAACGAAAGAAACGGAGATGAAAAACTCCAAGTATTTTGAGAGTTATGATGGAAATAGTTAGACTCGCGCTTTGGTTTAGCAATTTACTGACCTACATCCGATTAATTGACCATAACTCTCTCAATTTAACTCTTAAGTCATTGAAATTAGTTTCATTTCGAAGGAATCGAAGTGTAGTTTAAAACGAAAGAAACGGAGATGAAAAACTCCAAGTATTTTGAGAGTTATGATGGAAATAGTTAGACTCGCGCTTTGGTTTAGCAATTTACTTACCTACCTCCGATTGATTGACCATAACTCTCTCAATTTAACTCGTAATTCATTTAAATTAGTTTCATTTCGAAGGAATCGAAGTGTAGTTTAAAACGAAAGAAACGGAGATGAAAAACTCCAAGTATTTTGAGAGTTATGATGGAAATAGTTAGACTCGCGCTTTGGTTTAGCAATTTACTGACCTCCCTCCGATTGATTGACCATAACTCACTCAATTTAACTCGTAATTCATTGAAATTAGTTTCATTTCGAAGGAATCGAAGTGTGGTTTAAAACGAAAGAAACAGAGATGAAAAACTCCAAGTATTTTGAGAGTTATGATGGAAATAGTTAGACACGCGCTTTGGTTTAGCAATTTACTGACCTACCTCCGCTTGATTGACCATAACTCTCTCAATTTAACTCTTAACTCTTTGAAATTAGTTTCATTTCGAAGGAATCGAAGTTTAGTTTAAAACGAAAGAAACGGAGATGAAAAACTCCAAGTATTTTGAGAGTTATGATGGAAATAGTTAGACTCGCGCTTTGGTTTAGCAATTTACTGACATACCTCCGATTGATTGACCATAACTCTCTCAATTTAACTCGTAATTCATTGAAATTAGTTTCATTTCGAAGGAATCGAAGTGTAGTTTAAAACGAAAGAAACGGAGATGAAAAACTCCAAGTATTTTGAGAGTTATGATGGAAATAGTTAGACTCGCGCTTTGGTTTAGCAATTTACTGACCTACCTCCGATTGATTGACCATAACTCTCTCAATTTAACTCTTAATTCATTGAAATTAGTTTCATTTCGAAGGAATCGAAGTGTAGTTTAAAACGAAAGAAACGGAGATGAAAAACTCCAAGTATTTTGAGAGTTATGATGGAAATAGTTAGACTCGCGCTTTGGTTTAGCAATTTACTGACCTCCCTCCGATTAATTGACCATAAATCACTCAATTTAACTCGTAATTCATTGAAATTAGTTTCATTTCGAAGGAATCGAAGTGTAGTTTAAAACGAAAGAAACGGAGATGAAAAACTCCAAGTATTTTGAGAGTTATGATGGAAATAGTTAGACTCGCGCTTTGGTTTAGCAATTTACTGACCTACCTCCGATTGATTGATCATAACTCTCTCAATTTAACTCTTAATTCATTGAAATTAGTTTCATTTCGAAGGAATCGAAGTGTAGTTTAAAACGAAAGAAACGGAGATGAAAAACTACAAGTATTTTGAGAGTTATTATGGAAATAGTTAGACTCGCGCTTTGGTTTAGCAATTTACTGATCTACCTCCGATTGATTGACCAAAAATCACTCAATTTAACTCGTAATTCATCTAAATTAGTTTCATTTCGAAGGAATCGAAGTGTAGTTTAAAACGAAAGAAATGGAGATGAAAAACTCCAAGTATTTTGAGAGTTATGATGGAAATAGTTAGACTCGCGCTTTGGTTTAGCAATTTACTGACCTACATCCGATTAATTGACCATAACTCTCTCAATTTAACTCTTAAGTCATTGAAATTAGTTTCATTTCGAAGGAATCGAAGTGTAGTTTAAAACGAAAGAAACGGAGATGAAAAACTCCAAGTATTTTGAGAGTTATGATGGAAATAGTTAGACTCGCGCTTTGGTTTAGCAATTTACTGACCTACCTCCGATTGATTGACCATAACTCTGTCAATTTAACTCTTAACTCGTTGAAATTAGTTTCATTTCGAAGGAATCGAAGTGTAGTTTAAAACGAAAGAAACGGAGATGAAAAACTCCAAGTATTTTGAGAGTTATGATGGAAATAGTTAGACTCGCGCTTTGGTTTAGGAATTTACTGACCTCCCTCCGATTAATTGACCATAAATCACTCAATTTAACTCGTAATTCATTGAAATTAGTTTCATTTCGAAGGAATCGAAGTGTAGTTTAAAACGAAAGAAACGGAAATGAAAAACTCCAAGTATTTTGAGAGTTATGATGGAAATAGTTAGACTCGCGCTTTGGTTTAGCAATTTACTGACCTACCTCCGATTGATTTATCATAACTCTCTCAATTTAACTCTTAATTCATTGAAATTAGTTTCATTTCGAAGGAATCGAAGTGTAGTTTAAAACAAAAGAAACGGAAATGAAAAACTCCAAGTATTTTGAGAGTTATGATGGAAATAGTTAGACTCGCGCTTTGGTTTAGCAATTTACTGACCTACCTCCGATTGATTGACCATAACTCTGTCAATTTAACTCTTAACTCGTTGAAATTAGTTTCATTTCGAAGGAATCGAAGTGTAGTTTAAAACGAAAGAAACGGAGATGAAAAACTCCAAGTATTTTGAGAGTTATGATGGAAATAGTTAGACTCGCGCTTTGGTTTAGGAATTTACTGACCTCCCTCCGATTAATTGACCATAAATCACTCAATTTAACTCGTAATTCATTGAAATTAGTTTCATTTCGAAGGAATCGAAGTGTAGTTTAAAACGAAAGAAACGGAAATGAAAAACTCCAAGTATTTTGAGAGTTATGATGGAAATAGTTAGACTCGCGCTTTGGTTTAGCAATTTACTGACCTACCTCCGATTGATTGACCAAAAATCACTCAATTTAACTCGTAATTCATTGAAATTAGTTTCATTTCGAAGGAATCGAAGTGTAGTTTAAAACGAAAGAAACGGAAATGAAAAACTCCAAGTATTTTGAGAGTTATGATGGAAATAGTTAGACTCGCGCTTTGGTTTATCAATTTACTGACCTACCTCCGATTGATTGACCAAAAATCACTCAATTTAACTCGTAATTCATTAAAATTAGTTTCATTTCGAAGGAATCGAAGTGTAGTTTAAAACAAAAGAAACGGAAATGAAAAACTCCAAGTATTTTGAGAGTTATGATGGAAATAGTTAGACTCGCGCTTTGGTTTAGCAATTTACTGACCTACCTCCGATTGATTGACCATAACTCTGTCAATTTAACTCTTAACTCGTTGAAATTAGTTTCATTTCGAAGGAATCGAAGTGTAGTTTAAAACGAAAGAAACGGAGATGAAAAACTCCAAGTATTTTGAGAGTTATGATGGAAATAGTTAGACTCGCGCTTTGGTTTAGCAATTTACTGACCTACCTCCGATTGATTGACCATAACTCTGTCAATTTAACTCTTAACTCGTTGAAATTAGTTTCATTTCGAAGCAATCGAAGTGTAGTTTAAAATGAAAGAAACGGAGATGAAAAACTCCAGGTATTTTGAGAGTTATGATGGAAATAGTTAGACTCGCGCTTTGGTTTAGCAATTTACTGACCTCCCTCCGATTGATTGACCATAAATCACTCAATTTAACTCGTAATTCATTGAAATTAGTTTCATTTCGAAGGAATCGAAGTGTAGTTTAAAACGAAAGAAACGGAGATGAAAAACTCCAAGTATTTTGAGAGTTATGATGGAAATAGTTAGACTCGCGCTTTGGTTTAGCAATTTACTGACCTACCTCCGATTGATTGATCATAACTCTCTCAATTTAACTCTTAATTCATTGAAATTAGTTTCATTTCGAAGGAATCGAAGTGTAGTTTAAAACGAAAGAAACGGAGATGAAAAACTACAAGTATTTTGAGAGTTATTATGGAAATAGTTAGACTCGCGCTTGGTTTAGCAATTTACTGATCTACCTCCGATTGATTGACCAAAAATCACTCAATTTAACTCGTAATTCATTGAAATTAGTTTCATTTCGAAGGAATCGAAGTGTAGTTTAAAACGAAAGAAACGGAGATGAAAAACTCCAAGTATTTTGAGAGTTATGATGGAAATAGTTAGACTCGCGCTTTGGTTTAGCAATTTACTGACCTACATCCGATTAATTGACCATAACTCTCTCAATTTAACTCTTAAGTCATTGAAATTAGTTTCATTTCGAAGGAATCGAAGTGTAGTTTAAAACGAAAGAAACGGAGATGAAAAACTCCAAGTATTTTGAGAGTAATGATGGAAATAGTTAGACTCGCGCTTTGGTTTAGCAATTTACTGACTTACCTCCGATTGATTGACCATAACTCTGTCAATTTAACTCTTAACTCGTTGAAATTAGTTTCATTTCGAAGCAATCGAAGTGTAGTTTAAAATGAAAGAAACGGAGATGAAAAACTCCAGGTATTTTGAGAGTTATGATGGAAATAGTTAGACTCGCGCTTTGGTTTAGCAATTTACTGACCTCCCTCCGATTGATTGACCATAAATCACTCAATTTAACTCGTAATTCATTGAAATTAGTTTCATTTCAAAGGAATCGAAGTGTAGTTTAAAACAAAAGAAACGGAAATGAAAAACTCCAAGTATTTTGAGAGTTATGATGGAAATAGTTAGACTCGCGCTTTGGTTTAGCAATTTACTGACCTACCTCCGATTGATTGACCATAACTCTGTCAATTTAACTCTTAACTCGTTGAAATTAGTTTCATTTCGAAGGAATCGAAGTGTAGTTTAAAACGAAAGAAACGGAGATGAAAAACTCCAAGTATTTTGAGAGTTATGATGGAAATAGTTAGACTCGCGCTTTGGTTTAGCAATTTACTGACCTACCTCCGATTGATTGACCATAACTCTGTCAATTTAACTCTTAACTCGTTGAAATTAGTTTCATTTCGAAGCAATCGAAGTGTAGTTTAAAATGAAAGAAACGGGGATGAAAAACTCCAGGTATTTTGAGAGTTATGATGGAAATAGTTAGACTCGCGCTTTGGTTTAGCAATTTACTGACCTCCCTCCGATTGATTGACCATAAATCACTCAATTTAACTCGTAATTCATTGAAATTAGTTTCATTTCGAAGGAATCGAAGTGTAGTTTAAAACGAAAGAAACGGAGATGAAAAACTCCAAGTATTTTGAGAGTTATGATGGAAATAGTTAGACTCGCGCTTTGGTTTAGCAATTTACTGACCTACCTCCGATTGATTGATCATAACTCTCTCAATTTAACTCTTAATTCATTGAAATTAGTTTCATTTCGAAGGAATCGAAGTGTAGTTTAAAACGAAAGAAACGGAGATGAAAAACTACAAGTATTTTGAGAGTTATTATGGAAATAGTTAGACTCGCGCTTGGTTTAGCAATTTACTGATCTACCTCCGATTGATTGACCAAAAATCACTCAATTTAACTCGTAATTCATTGAAATTAGTTTCATTTCGAAGGAATCGAAGTGTAGTTTAAAACGAAAGAAACGGAGATGAAAAACTCCAAGTATTTTGAGAGTTATGATGGAAATAGTTAGACTCGCGCTTTGGTTTAGCAATTTACTGACATACCTCCGATTGATTGACCATAACTCTCTCAATTTAACTCGTAATTCATTGAAATTAGTTTCATTTCGAAGGAATCGAAGTGTAGTTTAAAACGAAAGAAACGGAGATGAAAAACTCCAAGTATTTTGAGAGTTATGATGGAAATAGTTAGACTCGCGCTTTGGTTTAGCAATTTACTGACCTACCTCCGATTGATTGACCATAACTCTCTCAATTTAACTCTTAATTCATTGAAATTAGTTTCATTTCGAAGGAATCGAAGTGTAGTTTAAAACGAAAGAAACGGAGATGAAAAACTCCAAGTATTTTGAGAGTTATGATGGAAATAGTTAGACTCGCGCTTTGGTTTAGCAATTTACTGACCTCCCTCCGATTAATTGACCATAAATCACTCAATTTAACTCGTAATTCATTGAAATTAGTTTCATTTCGAAGGAATCGAAGTGTAGTTTAAAACGAAAGAAACGGAGATGAAAAACTCCAAGTATTTTGAGAGTTATGATGGAAATAGTTAGACTCGCGCTTTGGTTTAGCAATTTACTGACCTACCTCCGATTGATTGATCATAACTCTCTCAATTTAACTCTTAATTCATTGAAATTAGTTTCATTTCGAAGGAATCGAAGTGTAGTTTAAAACGAAAGAAACGGAGATGAAAAACTACAAGTATTTTGAGAGTTATTATGGAAATAGTTAGACTCGCGCTTTGGTTTAGCAATTTACTGATCTACCTCCGATTGATTGACCAAAAATCACTCAATTTAACTCGTAATTCATTGAAATTAGTTTCATTTCGAAGGAATCGAAGTGTAGTTTAAAACGAAAGAAACGGAGATGAAAAACTCCAAGTATTTTGAGAGTTATGATGGAAATAGTTAGACTCGCGCTTTGGTTTAGCAATTTACTGACCTACATCCGATTAATTGACCATAACTCTCTCAATTTAACTCTTAAGTCATTGAAATTAGTTTCATTTCGAAGGAATCGAAGTGTAGTTTAAAACGAAAGAAACGGAGATGAAAAACTCCAAGTATTTTGAGAGTAATGATGGAAATAGTTAGACTCGCGCTTTGGTTTAGCAATTTACTGACCTACCTCCGATTGATTGACCATAACTCTGTCAATTTAACTCTTAACTCGTTGAAATTAGTTTCATTTCGAAGGAATCGAAGTGTAGTTTAAAACGAAAGAAACGGAGATGAAAAACTCCAAGTATTTTGAGAGTTATGATGGAAATATTTAGACTCGCACTTTGGTTTAGGAATTTACTGACCTCCCTCCGATTAATTGACCATAAATCACTCAATTTAACTCGTAATTCATTGAAATTAGTTTCATTTCGAAGGAATCGAAGTGTAGTTTAAAACGAAAGAAACGGAAATGAAAAACTCCAAGTATTTTGAGAGTTATGATGGAAATAGTTAGACTCGCGCTTTGGTTTAGCAATTTACTGACCTACCTCCGATTGATTGACCAAAAATCACTCAATTTAACTCGTAATTCATTGAAATTAGTTTCATTTCGAAGGAATCGAAGTGTAGTTTAAAACAAAAGAAACGGAAATGAAAAACTACAAGTATTTTGAGAGTTATTATGGAAATAGTTAGACTCGCGCTTTGGTTTAGCAATTTACTGACCTACATCCGATTAATTGACCATAACTCTCTCAATTTAACTCTTAAGTCATTGAAATTAGTTTCATTTCGAAGGAATCGAAGTGTAGTTTAAAACGAAAGAAACGGAGATGAAAAACTCCAAGTATTTTGAGAGTAATGATGGAAATAGTTAGACTCGCGCTTTGGTTTAGCAATTTACTGACCTACCTCCGATTGATTGACCATAACTCTGTCAATTTAACTCTTAACTCGTTGAAATTAGTTTCATTTCGAAGGAATCGAAGTGTAGTTTAAAACGAAAGAAACGGAGATGAAAAACTCCAAGTATTTTGAGAGTTATGATGGAAATAGTTAGACTCGCACTTTGGTTTAGGAATTTACTGACCTCCCTCCGATTAATTGACCATAAATCACTCAATTTAACTCGTAATTCATTGAAATTAGTTTCATTTCGAAGGAATCGAAGTGTAGTTTAAAACGAAAGAAACGGAAATGAAAAACTCCAAGTATTTTGAGAGTTATGATGGAAATAGTTAGACTCGTGCTTTGGTTTAGCAATTTACTGACCTACCTCCGATTGATTGACCAAAAATCACTCAATTTAACTCGTAATTCATTGAAATTAGTTTCATTTCGAAGGAATCGAAGTGTAGTTCAAAACAAAAGAAACGGAAATGAAAAACTCCAAGTATTTTGAGAGTTATGATGGAAATAGTTAGACTCGCGCTTTGGTTTAGCAATTTACTGACCTACCTCCGATTGATTGACCATAACTCTGTCAATTTAACTCTTAACTCGTTGAAATTAGTTTCATTTCGAAGGAATCGAAGTGTAGTTTAAAACGAAAGAAACGGAGATGAAAAACTCCAAGTATTTTGAGAGTTATGATGGAAATAGTTAGACTCGCGCTTTGGTTTAGGAATTTACTGACCTCCCTCCGATTAATTGACCATAAATCACTCAATTTAACTCGTAATTCATTGAAATTAGTTTCATTTCGAAGGAATCGAAGTGTAGTTTAAAACGAAAGAAACGGAAATGAAAAACTCCAAGTATTTTGAGAGTTATGATGGAAATAGTTAGACTCGCGCTTTGGTTTAGCAATTTACTGACCTACCTCCGATTGATTTATCATAACTCTCTCAATTTAACTCTTAATTCATTGAAATTAGTTTCATTTCGAAGGAATCGAAGTGTAGTTTAAAACGAAAGAAACGGAGATGAAAAACTATAAGTATTTTGAGAGTTATTATGGAAATAGTTAAACTCGCGCTTTGGTTTAGCAATTTAATGATCTACCTCCGATTGATTGACCAAAAATCACTCAATTTAACTCGTAATTCATTGAAATTAGTTTCATTTCGAAGGAATCGAAGTGTAGTTTAAAACAAAAGAAACGGAGATGAAAAACTCCAAGTATTTTGAAAGTTATGATGGAAATAGTTAGACTCTCGCTTTGGTTTAGCAATTTACTGACCTACATCCGATTAATTGACCATAACTCTCTCAATTTAACTCTTAAGTCATTGAAATTAGTTTCATTTCGAAGGAATCGAAGTGTAGTTTAAAACGAAAGAAACGGAGATGAAAAACTCCAAGTATTTTGAGAGTTATGATCGAAATAGTTAGACTCGCGCTTTGGTTTAGCAATTTACTGACTTACCTCCGATGGATTGACCATAACTCTCTCAATTTAAGTCGTAATTCATTTAAATTAGTTTCATTTCGAAGGAATCGAAGTGTAGTTTAAAACGAAAGAAACGGAGATGAAAAACTCCAAGTATTTTGAGAGTTATGATGGAAATAGTTAGACTCGCGCTTTGGTTTAGCAATTTACTGACCTCCCTCCGATTGATTAACCATAAATCACTCAATTTAACTC
The DNA here is from genome assembly GCF_043159265.1 of Tasmannia lanceolata. NCBI lineage: Eukaryota > Viridiplantae > Streptophyta > Magnoliopsida > Canellales > Winteraceae > Tasmannia > Tasmannia lanceolata. The sequence continues at coordinate 8,189,723 of NW_027518721.1, forward strand.
GTAATTCATTGAAATTAGTTTCATTTCGAAGGAATCGAAGTGTAGTTTAAAACGAAAGAAACGGAGATGAAAAACTCCAAGTATTTTGAGAGTTATGATGGAAATAGTTAGACTCGCGCTTTGGTTTAGCAATTTACTGACCTACCTCCGATTGATTGACCATAACTCTCTCAATTTAACTCGTAATTCATTGAAATTAGTTTCATTTCGAAGGAATCGAAGTGTAGTTTAAAACGAAAGAAACGGAGATGAAAAACTCCAAGTATTTTGAGAGTTATGATGGAAATAGTTAGACTCGCGCTTTGGTTTAGCAATTTACTGACCTACCTCCGATTGATTGACCATAACTCTCTCAATTTAACTCTTAATTCATTGAAATTAGTTTCATTTCGAAGGAATCGAAGTGTAGTTTAAAACGAAAGAAACGGAGATGAAAAACTCCAAGTATTTTGAGAGTTATGATGGAAATAGTTAGACTCGCGCTTTGGTTTAGCAATTTACTTACCTACCTCCGATTGATTGACCATAACTCTCTCAATTTAACTCGTAATTCATTTAAATTAGTTTCATTTCGAAGGAATCGAAGTGTAGTTTAAAACGAAAGAAACGGAGATGAAAAACTCCAAGTATTTTGAGAGTTATGATGGAAATAGTTAGACTCGCGCTTTGGTTTAGCAATTTACTGACCTCCCTCCGATTGATTGACCATAACTCACTCAATTTAACTCGTAATTCATTGAAATTAGTTTCATTTCGAAGGAATCGAAGTGTGGTTTAAAACGAAAGAAACGGAGATGAAAAACTCCAAGTATTTTGAGAGTTATGATGGAAATAGTTAGACACGCGCTTTGGTTTAGCAATTTACTGACCTACCTCCGCTTGATTGACCATAACTCTCTCAATTTAACTCTTAACTCTTTGAAATTAGTTTCATTTCGAAGGAATCGAAGTTTAGTTTAAAACGAAAGAAACGGAGATGAAAAACTCCAAGTATTTTGAGAGTTATGATGGAAATAGTTAGACTCGCGCTTTGGTTTAGCAATTTACTGACATACCTCCGATTGATTGACCATAACTCTCTCAATTTAACTCGTAATTCATTGAAATTAGTTTCATTTCGAAGGAATCGAAGTGTAGTTTAAAACGAAAGAAACGGAGATGAAAAACTCCAAGTATTTTGAGAGTTATGATGGAAATAGTTAGACTCGCGCTTTGGTTTAGCAATTTACTGACCTACCTCCGATTGATTGACCATAACTCTCTCAATTTAACTCTTAATTCATTGAAATTAGTTTCATTTCGAAGGAATCGAAGTGTAGTTTAAAACGAAAGAAACGGAGATGAAAAACTCCAAGTATTTTGAGAGTTATGATGGAAATAGTTAGACTCGCGCTTTGGTTTAGCAATTTACTGACCTCCCTCCGATTAATTGACCATAAATCACTCAATTTAACTCGTAATTCATTGAAATTAGTTTCATTTCGAAGGAATCGAAGTGTAGTTTAAAACGAAAGAAACGGAGATGAAAAACTCCAAGTATTTTGAGAGTTATGATGGAAATAGTTAGACTCGCGCTTTGGTTTAGCAATTTACTGACCTACCTCCGATTGATTGATCATAACTCTCTCAATTTAACTCTTAATTCATTGAAATTAGTTTCATTTCGAAGGAATCGAAGTGTAGTTTAAAACGAAAGAAACGGAGATGAAAAACTACAAGTATTTTGAGAGTTATTATGGAAATAGTTAGACTCGCGCTTTGGTTTAGCAATTTACTGATCTACCTCCGATTGATTGACCAAAAATCACTCAATTTAACTCGTAATTCATCTAAATTAGTTTCATTTCGAAGGAATCGAAGTGTAGTTTAAAACGAAAGAAATGGAGATGAAAAACTCCAAGTATTTTGAGAGTTATGATGGAAATAGTTAGACTCGCGCTTTGGTTTAGCAATTTACTGACCTACATCCGATTAATTGACCATAACTCTCTCAATTTAACTCTTAAGTCATTGAAATTAGTTTCATTTCGAAGGAATCGAAGTGTAGTTTAAAACGAAAGAAACGGAGATGAAAAACTCCAAGTATTTTGAGAGTTATGATGGAAATAGTTAGACTCGCGCTTTGGTTTAGCAATTTACTGACCTACCTCCGATTGATTGACCATAACTCTGTCAATTTAACTCTTAACTCGTTGAAATTAGTTTCATTTCGAAGGAATCGAAGTGTAGTTTAAAACGAAAGAAACGGAGATGAAAAACTCCAAGTATTTTGAGAGTTATGATGGAAATAGTTAGACTCGCGCTTTGGTTTAGGAATTTACTGACCTCCCTCCGATTAATTGACCATAAATCACTCAATTTAACTCGTAATTCATTGAAATTAGTTTCATTTCGAAGGAATCGAAGTGTAGTTTAAAACGAAAGAAACGGAAATGAAAAACTCCAAGTATTTTGAGAGTTATGATGGAAATAGTTAGACTCGCGCTTTGGTTTAGCAATTTACTGACCTACCTCCGATTGATTTATCATAACTCTCTCAATTTAACTCTTAATTCATTGAAATTAGTTTCATTTCGAAGGAATCGAAGTGTAGTTTAAAACAAAAGAAACGGAAATGAAAAACTCCAAGTATTTTGAGAGTTATGATGGAAATAGTTAGACTCGCGCTTTGGTTTAGCAATTTACTGACCTACCTCCGATTGATTGACCATAACTCTGTCAATTTAACTCTTAACTCGTTGAAATTAGTTTCATTTCGAAGGAATCGAAGTGTAGTTTAAAACGAAAGAAACGGAGATGAAAAACTCCAAGTATTTTGAGAGTTATGATGGAAATAGTTAGACTCGCGCTTTGGTTTAGGAATTTACTGACCTCCCTCCGATTAATTGACCATAAATCACTCAATTTAACTCGTAATTCATTGAAATTAGTTTCATTTCGAAGGAATCGAAGTGTAGTTTAAAACGAAAGAAACGGAAATGAAAAACTCCAAGTATTTTGAGAGTTATGATGGAAATAGTTAGACTCGCGCTTTGGTTTAGCAATTTACTGACCTACCTCCGATTGATTGACCAAAAATCACTCAATTTAACTCGTAATTCATTGAAATTAGTTTCATTTCGAAGGAATCGAAGTGTAGTTTAAAACGAAAGAAACGGAAATGAAAAACTCCAAGTATTTTGAGAGTTATGATGGAAATAGTTAGACTCGCGCTTTGGTTTATCAATTTACTGACCTACCTCCGATTGATTGACCAAAAATCACTCAATTTAACTCGTAATTCATTAAAATTAGTTTCATTTCGAAGGAATCGAAGTGTAGTTTAAAACAAAAGAAACGGAAATGAAAAACTCCAAGTATTTTGAGAGTTATGATGGAAATAGTTAGACTCGCGCTTTGGTTTAGCAATTTACTGACCTACCTCCGATTGATTGACCATAACTCTGTCAATTTAACTCTTAACTCGTTGAAATTAGTTTCATTTCGAAGGAATCGAAGTGTAGTTTAAAACGAAAGAAACGGAGATGAAAAACTCCAAGTATTTTGAGAGTTATGATGGAAATAGTTAGACTCGCGCTTTGGTTTAGCAATTTACTGACCTACCTCCGATTGATTGACCATAACTCTGTCAATTTAACTCTTAACTCGTTGAAATTAGTTTCATTTCGAAGCAATCGAAGTGTAGTTTAAAATGAAAGAAACGGAGATGAAAAACTCCAGGTATTTTGAGAGTTATGATGGAAATAGTTAGACTCGCGCTTTGGTTTAGCAATTTACTGACCTCCCTCCGATTGATTGACCATAAATCACTCAATTTAACTCGTAATTCATTGAAATTAGTTTCATTTCGAAGGAATCGAAGTGTAGTTTAAAACGAAAGAAACGGAGATGAAAAACTCCAAGTATTTTGAGAGTTATGATGGAAATAGTTAGACTCGCGCTTTGGTTTAGCAATTTACTGACCTACCTCCGATTGATTGATCATAACTCTCTCAATTTAACTCTTAATTCATTGAAATTAGTTTCATTTCGAAGGAATCGAAGTGTAGTTTAAAACGAAAGAAACGGAGATGAAAAACTACAAGTATTTTGAGAGTTATTATGGAAATAGTTAGACTCGCGCTTGGTTTAGCAATTTACTGATCTACCTCCGATTGATTGACCAAAAATCACTCAATTTAACTCGTAATTCATTGAAATTAGTTTCATTTCGAAGGAATCGAAGTGTAGTTTAAAACGAAAGAAACGGAGATGAAAAACTCCAAGTATTTTGAGAGTTATGATGGAAATAGTTAGACTCGCGCTTTGGTTTAGCAATTTACTGACCTACATCCGATTAATTGACCATAACTCTCTCAATTTAACTCTTAAGTCATTGAAATTAGTTTCATTTCGAAGGAATCGAAGTGTAGTTTAAAACGAAAGAAACGGAGATGAAAAACTCCAAGTATTTTGAGAGTAATGATGGAAATAGTTAGACTCGCGCTTTGGTTTAGCAATTTACTGACTTACCTCCGATTGATTGACCATAACTCTGTCAATTTAACTCTTAACTCGTTGAAATTAGTTTCATTTCGAAGCAATCGAAGTGTAGTTTAAAATGAAAGAAACGGAGATGAAAAACTCCAGGTATTTTGAGAGTTATGATGGAAATAGTTAGACTCGCGCTTTGGTTTAGCAATTTACTGACCTCCCTCCGATTGATTGACCATAAATCACTCAATTTAACTCGTAATTCATTGAAATTAGTTTCATTTCAAAGGAATCGAAGTGTAGTTTAAAACAAAAGAAACGGAAATGAAAAACTCCAAGTATTTTGAGAGTTATGATGGAAATAGTTAGACTCGCGCTTTGGTTTAGCAATTTACTGACCTACCTCCGATTGATTGACCATAACTCTGTCAATTTAACTCTTAACTCGTTGAAATTAGTTTCATTTCGAAGGAATCGAAGTGTAGTTTAAAACGAAAGAAACGGAGATGAAAAACTCCAAGTATTTTGAGAGTTATGATGGAAATAGTTAGACTCGCGCTTTGGTTTAGCAATTTACTGACCTACCTCCGATTGATTGACCATAACTCTGTCAATTTAACTCTTAACTCGTTGAAATTAGTTTCATTTCGAAGCAATCGAAGTGTAGTTTAAAATGAAAGAAACGGGGATGAAAAACTCCAGGTATTTTGAGAGTTATGATGGAAATAGTTAGACTCGCGCTTTGGTTTAGCAATTTACTGACCTCCCTCCGATTGATTGACCATAAATCACTCAATTTAACTCGTAATTCATTGAAATTAGTTTCATTTCGAAGGAATCGAAGTGTAGTTTAAAACGAAAGAAACGGAGATGAAAAACTCCAAGTATTTTGAGAGTTATGATGGAAATAGTTAGACTCGCGCTTTGGTTTAGCAATTTACAGACCTACCTCCGATTGATTGATCATAACTCTCTCAATTTAACTCTTAATTCATTGAAATTAGTTTCATTTCGAAGGAATCGAAGTGTAGTTTAAAACGAAAGAAACGGAGATGAAAAACTACAAGTATTTTGAGAGTTATTATGGAAATAGTTAGACTCGCGCTTGGTTTAGCAATTTACTGATCTACCTCCGATTGATTGACCAAAAATCACTCAATTTAACTCGTAATTCATTGAAATTAGTTTCATTTCGAAGGAATCGAAGTGTAGTTTAAAACGAAAGAAACGGAGATGAAAAACTCCAAGTATTTTGAGAGTTATGATGGAAATAGTTAGACTCGCGCTTTGGTTTAGCAATTTACTGACATACCTCCGATTGATTGACCATAACTCTCTCAATTTAACTCGTAATTCATTGAAATTAGTTTCATTTCGAAGGAATCGAAGTGTAGTTTAAAACGAAAGAAACGGAGATGAAAAACTCCAAGTATTTTGAGAGTTATGATGGAAATAGTTAGACTCGCGCTTTGGTTTAGCAATTTACTGACCTACCTCCGATTGATTGACCATAACTCTCTCAATTTAACTCTTAATTCATTGAAATTAGTTTCATTTCGAAGGAATCGAAGTGTAGTTTAAAACGAAAGAAACGGAGATGAAAAACTCCAAGTATTTTGAGAGTTATGATGGAAATAGTTAGACTCGCGCTTTGGTTTAGCAATTTACTGACCTCCCTCCGATTAATTGACCATAAATCACTCAATTTAACTCGTAATTCATTGAAATTAGTTTCATTTCGAAGGAATCGAAGTGTAGTTTAAAACGAAAGAAACGGAGATGAAAAACTCCAAGTATTTTGAGAGTTATGATGGAAATAGTTAGACTCGCGCTTTGGTTTAGCAATTTACTGACCTACCTCCGATTGATTGATCATAACTCTCTCAATTTAACTCTTAATTCATTGAAATTAGTTTCATTTCGAAGGAATCGAAGTGTAGTTTAAAACGAAAGAAACGGAGATGAAAAACTACAAGTATTTTGAGAGTTATTATGGAAATAGTTAGACTCGCGCTTTGGTTTAGCAATTTACTGATCTACCTCCGATTGATTGACCAAAAATCACTCAATTTAACTCGTAATTCATTGAAATTAGTTTCATTTCGAAGGAATCGAAGTGTAGTTTAAAACGAAAGAAACGGAGATGAAAAACTCCAAGTATTTTGAGAGTTATGATGGAAATAGTTAGACTCGCGCTTTGGTTTAGCAATTTACTGACCTACATCCGATTAATTGACCATAACTCTCTCAATTTAACTCTTAAGTCATTGAAATTAGTTTCATTTCGAAGGAATCGAAGTGTAGTTTAAAACGAAAGAAACGGAGATGAAAAACTCCAAGTATTTTGAGAGTAATGATGGAAATAGTTAGACTCGCGCTTTGGTTTAGCAATTTACTGACCTACCTCCGATTGATTGACCATAACTCTGTCAATTTAACTCTTAACTCGTTGAAATTAGTTTCATTTCGAAGGAATCGAAGTGTAGTTTAAAACGAAAGAAACGGAGATGAAAAACTCCAAGTATTTTGAGAGTTATGATGGAAATAGTTAGACTCGCACTTTGGTTTAGGAATTTACTGACCTCCCTCCGATTAATTGACCATAAATCACTCAATTTAACTCGTAATTCATTGAAATTAGTTTCATTTCGAAGGAATCGAAGTGTAGTTTAAAACGAAAGAAACGGAAATGAAAAACTCCAAGTATTTTGAGAGTTATGATGGAAATAGTTAGACTCGCGCTTTGGTTTAGCAATTTACTGACCTACCTCCGATTGATTGACCAAAAATCACTCAATTTAACTCGTAATTCATTGAAATTAGTTTCATTTCGAAGGAATCGAAGTGTAGTTTAAAACAAAAGAAACGGAAATGAAAAACTACAAGTATTTTGAGAGTTATTATGGAAATAGTTAGACTCGCGCTTTGGTTTAGCAATTTACTGACCTACATCCGATTAATTGACCATAACTCTCTCAATTTAACTCTTAAGTCATTGAAATTAGTTTCATTTCGAAGGAATCGAAGTGTAGTTTAAAACGAAAGAAACGGAGATGAAAAACTCCAAGTATTTTGAGAGTAATGATGGAAATAGTTAGACTCGCGCTTTGGTTTAGCAATTTACTGACCTACCTCCGATTGATTGACCATAACTCTGTCAATTTAACTCTTAACTCGTTGAAATTAGTTTCATTTCGAAGGAATCGAAGTGTAGTTTAAAACGAAAGAAACGGAGATGAAAAACTCCAAGTATTTTGAGAGTTATGATGGAAATAGTTAGACTCGCACTTTGGTTTAGGAATTTACTGACCTCCCTCCGATTAATTGACCATAAATCACTCAATTTAACTCGTAATTCATTGAAATTAGTTTCATTTCGAAGGAATCGAAGTGTAGTTTAAAACGAAAGAAACGGAAATGAAAAACTCCAAGTATTTTGAGAGTTATGATGGAAATAGTTAGACTCGTGCTTTGGTTTAGCAATTTACTGACCTACCTCCGATTGATTGACCAAAAATCACTCAATTTAACTCGTAATTCATTGAAATTAGTTTCATTTCGAAGGAATCGAAGTGTAGTTTAAAACAAAAGAAACGGAAATGAAAAACTCCAAGTATTTTGAGAGTTATGATGGAAATAGTTAGACTCGCGCTTTGGTTTAGCAATTTACTGACCTACCTCCGATTGATTGACCATAACTCTGTCAATTTAACTCTTAACTCGTTGAAATTAGTTTCATTTCGAAGGAATCGAAGTGTAGTTTAAAACGAAAGAAACGGAGATGAAAAACTCCAAGTATTTTGAGAGTTATGATGGAAATAGTTAGACTCGCGCTTTGGTTTAGGAATTTACTGACCTCCCTCCGATTAATTGACCATAAATCACTCAATTTAACTCGTAATTCATTGAAATTAGTTTCATTTCGAAGGAATCGAAGTGTAGTTTAAAACGAAAGAAACGGAAATGAAAAACTCCAAGTATTTTGAGAGTTATGATGGAAATAGTTAGACTCGCGCTTTGGTTTAGCAATTTACTGACCTACCTCCGATTGATTTATCATAACTCTCTCAATTTAACTCTTAATTCATTGAAATTAGTTTCATTTCGAAGGAATCGAAGTGTAGTTTAAAACGAAAGAAACGGAGATGAAAAACTATAAGTATTTTGAGAGTTATTATGGAAATAGTTAAACTCGCGCTTTGGTTTAGCAATTTAATGATCTACCTCCGATTGATTGACCAAAAATCACTCAATTTAACTCGTAATTCATTGAAATTAGTTTCATTTCGAAGGAATCGAAGTGTAGTTTAAAACAAAAGAAACGGAGATGAAAAACTCCAAGTATTTTGAAAGTTATGATGGAAATAGTTAGACTCTCGCTTTGGTTTAGCAATTTACTGACCTACATCCGATTAATTGACCATAACTCTCTCAATTTAACTCTTAAGTCATTGAAATTAGTTTCATTTCGAAGGAATCGAAGTGTAGTTTAAAACGAAAGAAACGGAGATGAAAAACTCCAAGTATTTTGAGAGTTATGATCGAAATAGTTAGACTCGCGCTTTGGTTTAGCAATTTACTGACTTACCTCCGATGGATTGACCATAACTCTCTCAATTTAAGTCGTAATTCATTTAAATTAGTTTCATTTCGAAGGAATCGAAGTGTAGTTTAAAACGAAAGAAACGGAGATGAAAAACTCCAAGTATTTTGAGAGTTATGATGGAAATAGTTAGACTCGCGCTTTGGTTTAGCAATTTACTGACCTCCCTCCGATTGATTAACCATAAATCACTCAATTTAACTCGTAATTCATTGAAATTAGTTTCATTTCGAAGGAATCGAAGTGTAGTTTAAAACGAAAGAAACGGAGATGAAAAACTCCAAGTATTTTGAGAGTTAATGGAAATAGTTAGACTCGCGCTTTGGTTTAGCAATTTACTGACCTACCTCCGATTGATTGACCATAACTCTCTCAATTTAACTCTTAAGTCATTTAAAAATTAGTTTCATTTCGAAGGAATCGAAGTGTAGTTTAAAACGAAAGAAACGGAGATGAAAAACTCCAAGTATTTTGAGAGTTATGATGGAAATAGTTAGACTCGCGCTTTGGTTTAGCAATTTACTTACCTACCTCCGATTGATTGACCATAACTCTCTCAATTTAACTCGTAATTCATTTAAATTAGTTTCATTTCGAAGGAATCGAAGTGTAGTTTAAAACGAAAGAAACGGAGATGAAAAACTCCAAGTATTTTGAGAGTTATGATGGAAATAGTTAGACTCGCGCTTTGGTTTAGCAATTTACTGACCTCCCTCCGATTGATTGACCATAACTCACTCAATTTAACTCGTAATTCATTGAAATTAGTTTCATTTCGAAGGAATCGAAGTGTAGTTTAAAACGAAAGAAACGGAGATGAAAAACTCCAAGTATTTTGAGAGTTATGATGGAAATAGTTAGACTCGCGCTTTGGTTTAGCAATTTACTGACCTACCTCCGCTTGATTGACCATAACTCTCTCAATTTAACTCTTAACTCTTTCAAATTAGTTTCATTTCGAAGGAATCGAAGTGTAGTTTAAAACGAAAGAAACGGAGATGAAAAACTCCAAGTATTTTGAGAGTTATGATGGAAATAGTTAGACTCGCGCTTTGGTTTAGCAATTTACTGACATACCTCCGATTGATTGACCATAACTCTCTCAATTTAACTCGTAATTCATTTAAATTAGTTTCATTTCGAAGGAATCGAAGTGTAGTTTAAAACGAAAGAAACGGAGATGAAAAACTCCAAGTATTTTGAGAGTTATGATGGAAATAGTTAGACTCGCGCTTTAGTTTAGCAATTTACTGACCTCCCTCCGATTGATTGACCATAACTCACTCAATTTAACTCGTAATTCATTGAAATTAGTTTCATTTCGAAGGAATCGAAGTGTAGTTTAAAACGAAAGAAACGGAGATGAAAAACTCCAAGTATTTTGAGAGTTATGATGGAAATAGTTAGACTCGCGCTTTGGTTTAGCAATTTACTGACCTACCTCCGATTGATTGACCATAACTCTCTCAATTTATCTCTTAATTCATTGAAATTAGTTTCATTTCGAAGGAATCGAAGTGTAGTTTAAAACGAAAGAAACGGAGATGAAAAACTCCAAGTATTTTGAGAGTTATGATGGAAATAGTTAGACTCGCGCTTTGGTTTAGCAATTTACTGACCTACCTCCGATTGATTGACTATAACTCTGTCAATTTAACTCTTAACTCATTGAAATTAGTTTCATTTCGAAGGAATCGAAGTGTAGTTTAAAACGAAAGAAACGGAGATGAAAAACTCCAAGTATTTTGAGAGTTATGATGGAAATAGTTAGACTCGCGCTTTGGTTTAGCAATTTACTGACCTCCCTCCGATTAATTGACCATAAATCACTAAATTTAACTCGTAATTCATTGAAATTAGTTTCATTTCGAAGGAATCGAAGTGTAGTTTAAAACGAAAGAAACGGAGATGAAAAACTCCAAGTATTTTGAGAGTTATGATGGAAATAGTTAGACTCGCGCTTTGGTTTAGCAATTTACTGACCTACCTCCGATTGATTGATCATAACTCTCTCAATTTAACTCTTAATTCATTGAAATTAGTTTCATTTCGAAGGAATCGAAGTGTAGTTTAAAACGAAAGAAACGGAGATGAAAAACTACAAGTATTTTGAGAGTTATTATGGAAATAGTTAGACTCGCGCTTTGGTTTAGCAATTTACTGATCTACCTCCGATTGATTGACCAAAAATCACTCAATTTAACTCGTAATTCATTGAAATTAGTTTCATTTCGAAGGAATCGAAGTGTAGTTTAAAACGAAAGAAACGGAGATGAAAAACTCCAAGTATTTTGAGAGTTATGATGGAAATAGTTAGACTCGCGCTTTGGTTTAGCAATTTACTGACCTACATCCGATTAATTGACCATAACTCTCTCAATTTAACTCTTAAGTCATTGAAATTAGTTTCATTTCGAAGGAATCGAAGTGTAGTTTAAAACGAAAGAAACGGAGATGAAAAACTACAAGTATTTTGAGAGTTATTATGGAAATAGTTAGACTCGCGCTTTGGTTTAGCAATTTACTGATCTACCTCCGATTGATTGACCATAAATCACTCAATTTAACTTGTTATTCATTGAAATTAGTTTCAATTCGAAGGAATCGAAGTGTAGTTTAAAACGAAAGAAACGGAGATGAAAAACTCTAAGTATTTTGAGAGTTATGATGGAAATAGTTAGACTCGCGCTTTGGTTTAGGAATTTACTGACCTCCCTCCGATTAATTGACCATAAATCACTCAATTTAACTCGTAATTCATTGAAATTAGTTTCATTTCGAAGGAATCGAAGTGTAGTTTAAAACGAAAGAAACGGAAATGAAAAACTCCAAGTATTTTGAGAGTTATGATGGAAATAGTTAGACTCGCGCTTTGGTTTAGCAATTTACTGACCTACCTCCGATTGATTTATCATAACTCTCTCAATTTAACTCTTAATTCATTGAAATTAGTTTCATTTCGAAGGAATCGAAGTGTAGTTTAAAACAAAAGAAACGGAAATGAAAAACTCCAAGTATTTTGAGAGTTATGATGGAAATAGTTAGACTCGCGCTTTGGTTTAGCAATTTACTGACCTACCTCCGATTGATTGACCATAACTCTGTCAATTTAACTCTTAACTCGTTGAAATTAGTTTCATTTCGAAGGAATCGAAGTGTAGTTTAAAACGAAAGAAACGGAGATGAAAAACTCCAAGTATTTTGAGAGTTATGATGGAAATAGTTAGACTCGCGCTTTGGTTTAGGAATTTACTGACCTCCCTCCGATTAATTGACCATAAATCACTCAATTTAACTCGTAATTCATTGAAATTAGTTTCATTTCGAAGGAATCGAAGTGTAGTTTAAAACGAAAGAAACGGAAATGAAAAACTCCAAGTATTTTGAGAGTTATGATGGAAATAGTTAGACTCGCGCTTTGGTTTAGCAATTTACTGACCTACCTCCGATTGATTGACCAAAAATCACTCAATTTAACTCGTAATTCATTGAAATTAGTTTCATTTCGAAGGAATCGAAGTGTAGTTTAAAACGAAAGAAACGGAGATGAAAAACTACAAGTATTTTGAGAGTTATTATGGAAATAGTTAGACTCGCGCTTTGGTTTAGCAATTTACTGATCTACCTCCGATTGATTGACCAAAAATCACTCAATTTAACTCGTAATTCATTGAAATTAGTTTCATTTCGAAGGAATCGAAGTGTAGTTTAAAACGAAAGAAACGGAGATGAAAAACTCCAAGTATTTTGAGAGTTATGATGGAAATAGTTAGACTCGCGCTTTGGTTTAGCAATTTACTGACCTACATCCGATTAATTGACCATAACTCTCTCAATTTAACTCTTAAGTCATTGAAATTAGTTTCATTTCGAAAGAATCGAAGTGTAGTTTAAAACGAAAGAAACGGAGATGAAAAACTCCAAGTATTTTGAGAGTAATGATGGAAATAGTTAGACTCGCGCTTTGGTTTAGCAATTTACTGACCTACCTCCGATTGATTGACCATAACTCTGTCAATTTAACTCTTAACTCGTTGAAATTAGTTTCATTTCGAAGCAATCGAAATGTAGTTTAAAATGAAAGAAACGGAGATGAAAAACTCCAGGTATTTTGAGAGTTATGATGGAAATAGTTAGACTCGCGCTTTGGTTTAGCAATTTACTGACCTCCCTCCGATTGATTGACCATAAATCACTCAATTTAACTCGTAATTCATTGAAATTAGTTTCATTTCAAAGGAATCGAAGTGTAGTTTAAAACAAAAGAAACGGAAATGAAAAACTCCAAGTATTTTGAGAGTTATGATGGAAATAGTTAGACTCGCGCTTTGGTTTAGCAATTTACTGACCTACCTCCGATTGATTGACCATAACTCTGTCAATTTAACTCTTAACTCGTTGAAATTAGTTTCATTTCGAAGGAATCGAAGTGTAGTTTAAAACGAAAGAAACGGAGATGAAAAACTCCAAGTATTTTGAGAGTTATGATGGAAATAGTTAGACTCGCGCTTTGGTTTAGCAATTTACTGACCTACCTCCGATTGATTGACCATAACTCTGTTAATTTAACTCTTAACTCGTTGAAATTAGTTTCATTTCGAAGCAATCGAAGTGTAGTTTAAAATGAAAGAAACGGAGATGAAAAACTCCAGGTATTTTGAGAGTTATGATGGAAATAGTTAGACTCGCGCTTTGGTTTAGCAATTTACTGACCTCCCTCCGATTGATTGACCATAAATCACTCAATTTAACTCGTAATTCATTGAAATTAGTTTCATTTCGAAGGAATCGAAGTGTAGTTTAAAACGAAAGAAACGGAGATGAAAAACTCCAAGTATTTTGAGAGTTATGATGGAAATAGTTAGACTCGCGCTTTGGTTTAGCAATTTACTGACCTACCTCCGATTGATTGATCATAACTCTCTCAATTTAACTCGTAATTCATTGAAATTAGTTTCATTTCGAAGGAATCGAAGTGTAGTTTAAAACGAAAGAAACGGAGATGAAAAACTATAAGTATTTTGAGAGTTATTATGGAAATAGTTAGACTCGCGCTTTGGTTTAGCAATTTAATGATCTACCTCCGATTGATTGACCAAAAATCACTCAATTTAACTCGTAATTCATTGAAATTAGTTTCATTTCGAAGGAATCGAAGTGTAGTTTAAAACAAAAGAAACGGAGATGAAAAACTCCAAGTATTTTGAAAGTTATGATGGAAATAGTTAGACTCTCGCTTTGGTTTAGCAATTTACTGACCTACATCCGATTAATTGACCATAACTCTCTCAATTTAACTCTTAAGTCATTGAAATTAGTTTCATTTCGAAGGAATCGAAGTGTAGTTTAAAACGAAAGAAACGGAGATGAAAAACTCCAAGTATTTTGAGAGTTATGATGGAAATAGTTAGACTCGCGCTTTGGTTTAGCAATTTACTGACTTACCTCCGATTGATTGACCATAACTCTCTCAATTTAAGTCGTAATTCATTTAAATTAGTTTAATTTCGAAGGAATCGAAGTGTAGTTTAAAACGAAAGAAACGGAGATGAAAAACTCCAAGTATTTTGAGAGTTAATGGAAATAGTTAGACTCGCGCTTTGGTTTAGCAATTTACTGACCTACCCCCGATTGATTGACCATAACTCTCTCAATTTAATTCTTAAGTCATTGAAATTAGTTTCATTTCGAAGGAATCGAAGTGTAGTTTAAAACGAAAGAAACGGAGATGAAAAACTCCAAGTATTTTGAGAGTTATGATGGAAATAGTTAGACTCGCGCTTTGGTTTAGCAATTTACTTACCTACCTCCGATTGATTGACCATAACTCTCTCAATTTAAGTCGTAATTCATTTAAATTAGTTTCATTTCGAAGGAATCGAAGTGTAGTTTAAAACGAAAGAAACGGAGATGAAAAACTCCAAGTATTTTGAGAGTTAATGGAAATAGTTAGACTCGCGCTTTGGTTTAGCAATTTACTGACCTACCCCCGATTGATTGACCATAACTCTCTCAATTTAACTCTTAAGTCATTGAAATTAGTTTCATTTCGAAGGAATCGAAGTGTAGTTTAAAACGAAAGAAACGGAGATGAAAAACTCCAAGTATTTTGAGAGTTATGATGGAAATAGTTAGACTCGCGCTTTGGTTTAGCAATTTACTTACCTACCTCCGATTGATTGACCATAACTCTCTCAATTTAACTCTTAATTCATTGAAATTAGTTTCATTTCGAAGGAATCGAAGTGTAGTTTAAAACGAAAGAAACGGAGATGAAAAACTACAAGTATTTTGAGAGTTATTATGGAAATAGTTAGACTCGCGCTTTGGTTTAGCAATTTACTGATCTACCTCCGATTGATTGACCAAAAATCACTCAATTTAACTCGTAATTCATTGAAATTAGTTTCATTTCGAAGGAATCGAAGTGTAGTTTAAAACGAAAGAAACGGAGATGAAAAACTCCAAGTATTTTGAGAGTTATGATGGAAATAGTTAGACTCGCGCTTTGGTTTAGCAATTTACTGACCTACATCCGATTAATTGACCATAACTCTCTCAATTTAACTCTTAAGTCATTGAAATTAGTTTCATTTCGAAGGAATCGAAGTGTAGTTTAAAACGAAAGAAACGGAGATGAAAAACTCCAAGTATTTTGAGAGTTATGATGGAAATAGTTAGACTCGCGCTTTGGTTTAGCAATTTACTGACCTACCTCCGATTGATTGACCATAACTCTGTCAATTTAACTCTTAACTCGTTGAAATTAGTTTCATTTCGAAGGAATCGAAGTGTAGTTTAAAACGAAAGAAACGGAGATGAAAAACTCCAAGTATTTTGAGAGTTATGATGGAAATAGTTAGACTCGCGCTTTGGTTTAGGAATTTACTGACCTCCCTCCGATTAATTGACCATAAATCACTCAATTTAACTCGTAATTCATTGAAATTAGTTTCATTTCGAAGGAATCGAAGTGTAGTTTAAAACGAAAGAAACGGAAATGAAAAACTCCAAGTATTTTGAGAGTTATGATGGAAATAGTTAGACTCGCGCTTTGGTTTAGCAATTTACTGACCTACCTCCGATTGATTTATCATAACTCTCTCAATTTAACTCTTAATTCATTGAAATTAGTTTCATTTCGAAGGAATCGAAGTGTAGTTTAAAACGAAAGAAACGGAAATGAAAAACTCCAAGTATTTTGAGAGTTATGATGGAAATAGTTAGACTCGCGCTTTGGTTTAGCAATTTACTGACCTACCTCCGATTGATTGACCATAACTCTGTCAATTTAACTCTTAACTCGTTGAAATTAGTTTCATTTCGAAGGAATCGAAGTGTAGTTTAAAACGAAAGAAACGGAGATGAAAAACTCCAAGTATTTTGAGAGTTATGATGGAAATAGTTAGACTCGCGCTTTGGTTTAGCAATTTACTGACCTACCTCCGATTGATTGACCATAACTCTCTCAATTTAACTCTTAATTCATTGAAATTAGTTTCATTTCGAAGGAATCGAAGTGTAGTTTAAAACGAAAGAAACGGAGATGAAAAACTCCAAGTATTTTGAGAGTTATGATGGAAATAGTTAGACTCGCGCTTTGGTTTAGCAATTTACTGACCTACCTCCGATTGATTGACCATAACTCTGTCAATTTAACTCTTAACTCATTGAAATTAGTTTCATTTCGAAGGAATCGAAGTGTAGTTTAAAACGAAAGAAACGGAGATGAAAAACTCCAAGTATTTTGAGAGTTATGATGGAAATAGTTAGACTCGCGCTTTGGTTTAGCAATTTACTGACCTCCCTCCGATTAATTGACCATAAATCACTCAATTTAACTCGTAATTCATTGAAATTAGTTTCATTTCGAAGGAATCGAAGTGTAGTTTAAAACGAAAGAAACGGAGATGAAAAACTCCAAGTATTTTGAGAGTTATGATGGAAATAGTTAGACTCGCGCTTTGGTTTAGCAATTTACTGACCTACCTCCGATTGATTGATCATAACTCTCTCAATTTAACTCTTAATTCATTGAAATTAGTTTCATTTCGAAGGAATCGAAGTGTAGTTTAAAACGAAAGAAACGGAGATGAAAAACTACAAGTATTTTGAGAGTTATTATGGAAATAGTTAGACTCGCGCTTTGGTTTAGCAATTTACTGATCTACCTCCGATTGATTGACCAAAAATCACTCAATTTAACTCGTAATTCATTGAAATTAGTTTCATTTCGAAGGAATCGAAGTGTAGTTTAAAACGAAAGAAACGGAGATGAAAAACTCCAAGTATTTTGAGAGTTATGATGGAAATAGTTAGACTCGCGCTTTGGTTTAGCAATTTACTGACCTACATCCGATTAATTGACCATAACTCTCTCAATTTAACTCTTAAGTCATTGAAATTAGTTTCATTTCGAAGGAATCGAAGTGTAGTTTAAAACGAAAGAAACGGAGATGAAAAACTCCAAGTATTTTGAGAGTTATGATGGAAATAGTTAGACTCGCGCTTTGGTTTAGCAATTTACTGACCTACCTCCGATTGATTGACCATAACTCTGTCAATTTAACTCTTAACTCGTTGAAATTAGTTTCATTTCGAAGGAATCGAAGTGTAGTTTAAAACGAAAGAAACGGAGATGAAAAACTCCAAGTATTTTGAGAGTTATGATGGAAATAGTTAGACTCGCGCTTTGGTTTAGGAATTTACTGACCTCCCTCCGATTAATTGACCATAAATCACTCAATTTAACTCGTAATTCATTGAAATTAGTTTCATTTCGAAGGAATCGAAGTGTAGTTTAAAACGAAAGAAACGGAAATGAAAAACTCCAAGTATTTTGAGAGTTATGATGGAAATAGTTAGACTCGCGCTTTGGTTTAGCAATTTACTGACCTACCTCCGATTGATTTATCATAACTCTCTCAATTTAACTCTTAATTCATTGAAATTAGTTTCATTTCGAAGGAATCGAAGTGTAGTTTAAAACAAAAGAAACGGAAATGAAAAACTCCAAGTATTTTGAGAGTTATGATGGAAATAGTTAGACTCGCGCTTTGGTTTAGCAATTTACTGACCTACCTCCGATTGATTGACCATAACTCTGTCAATTTAACTCTTAACTCGTTGAAATTAGTTTCATTTCGAAGGAATCGAAGTGTAGTTTAAAACGAAAGAAACGGAGATGAAAAACTCCAAGTATTTTGAGAGTTATGATGGAAATAGTTAGACTCGCGCTTTGGTTTAGGAATTTACTGACCTCCCTCCGATTAATTGACCATAAATCACTCAATTTAACTCGTAATTCATTGAAATTAGTTTCATTTCGAAGGAATCGAAGTGTAGTTTAAAACGAAAGAAACGGAAATGAAAAACTCCAAGTATTTTGAGAATTATGATGGAAATAGTTAGACTCGCGCTTTGGTTTAGCAATTTACTGACCTACCTCCGATTGATTGACCAAAAATCACTCAATTTAACTCGTAATTCATTGAAATTAGTTTCATTTCGAAGGAATCGAAGTGTAGTTTAAAACGAAAGAAACGGAAATGAAAAACTCCAAGTATTTTGAGAGTTATGATGGAAATAGTTAGACTCGCGCTTTGGTTTAGCAATTTACTGACCTACCTCCGATTGATTGACCATAACTCTGTCAATTTAACTCTTAACTCGTTGAAATTAGTTTCATTTCGAAGGAATCGAAGTGTAGTTTAAAACGAAAGAAACGGAGATGAAAAACTCCAAGTATTTTGAGAGTTATGATGGAAATAGTTAGACTCGCGCTTTGGTTTAGCAATTTACTGACCTACCTCCGATTGATTGACCATAACTCTCTCAATTTAACTCTTAATTCATTGAAATTAGTTTCATTTCGAAGGAATCGAAGTGTAGTTTAAAACGAAAGAAACGGAGATGAAAAACTCCAAGTATTTTGAGAGTTATGATGGAAATAGTTAGACTCGCGCTTTGGTTTAGCAATTTACTGACCTACATCCGATTAATTGACCATAACTCTCTCAATTTAACTCTTAAGTCATTGAAATTAGTTTCATTTCGAAGGAATCGAAGTGTAGTTTAAAACGAAAGAAACGGAGATGAAAAACTCCAAGTATTTTGAGAGTTATGATGGAAATAGTTAGACTCGCGCTTTGGTTTAGCAATTTACTGACCTACCTCCGATTGATTGACCATAACTCTCTCAATTTAACTCTTAATTCATTGAAATTAGTTTCATTTCGAAGGAATCGAAGTGTAGTTTAAAACGAAAGAAACGGAGATGAAAAACTCCAAGTATTTTGAGAGTTATGATGGAAATAGTTAGACTCGCGCTTTGGTTTAGCAATTTACTGACCTACCTCCGATTGATTGACCATAACTCTGTCAATTTAACTCTTAACTCATTGAAATTAGTTTCATTTCGAAGGAATCGAAGTGTAGTTTAAAACGAAAGAAACGGAGATGAAAAACTCCAAGTATTTTGAGAGTTATGATGGAAATAGTTAGACTCGCGCTTTGGTTTAGCAATTTACTGACCTCCCTCCGATTAATTGACCATAAATCACTCAATTTAACTCGTAATTCATTGAAATTAGTTTCATTTCGAAGGAATCGAAGTGTAGTTTAAAACGAAAGAAACGGAGATGAAAAACTCCAAGTATTTTGAGAGTTATGATGGAAATAGTTAGACTCGCGCTTTGGTTTAGCAATTTACTGACCTACCTCCGATTGATTGATCATAACTCTCTCAATTTAACTCTTAATTCATTGAAATTAGTTTCATTTCGAAGGAATCGAAGTGTAGTTTAAAACGAAAGAAACGGAGATGAAAAACTACAAGTATTTTGAGAGTTATTATGGAAATAGTTAGACTCGCGCTTTGGTTTAGCAATTTACTGATCTACCTCCGATTGATTGACCAAAAATCACTCAATTTAACTCGTAATTCATTGAAATTAGTTTCATTTCGAAGGAATCGAAGTGTAGTTTAAAACGAAAGAAACGGAGATGAAAAACTCCAAGTATTTTGAGAGTTATGATGGAAATAGTTAGACTCGCGCTTTGGTTTAGCAATTTACTGACCTACATCCGATTAATTGACCATAACTCTCTCAATTTAACTCTTAAGTCATTGAAATTAGTTTCATTTCGAAGGAATCGAAGTGTAGTTTAAAACGAAAGAAACGGAGATGAAAAACTCCAAGTATTTTGAGAGTTATGATGGAAATAGTTAGACTCGCGCTTTGGTTTAGCAATTTACTGACCTACCTCCGATTGATTGACCATAACTCTGTCAATTTAACTCTTAACTCGTTGAAATTAGTTTCATTTCGAAGGAATCGAAGTGTAGTTTAAAACGAAAGAAACGGAGATGAAAAACTCCAAGTATTTTGAGAGTTATGATGGAAATAGTTAGACTCGCGCTTTGGTTTAGGAATTTACTGACCTCCCTCCGATTAATTGACCATAAATCACTCAATTTAACTCGTAATTCATTGAAATTAGTTTCATTTCGAAGGAATCGAAGTGTAGTTTAAAACGAAAGAAACGGAAATGAAAAACTCCAAGTATTTTGAGAGTTATGATGGAAATAGTTAGACTCGCGCTTTGGTTTAGGAATTTACTGACCTACCTCCGATTGATTTATCATAACTCTCTCAATTTAACTCTTAATTCATTGAAATTAGTTTCATTTCGAAGGAATCGAAGTGTAGTTTAAAACAAAAGAAACGGAAATGAAAAACTCCAAGTATTTTGAGAGTTATGATGGAAATAGTTAGACTCGCGCTTTGGTTTAGCAATTTACTGACCTACCTCCGATTGATTGACCATAACTCTGTCAATTTAACTCTTAACTCGTTGAAATTAGTTTCATTTCGAAGGAATCGAAGTGTAGTTTAAAACGAAAGAAACGGAGATGAAAAACTCCAAGTATTTTGAGAGTTATGATGGAAATAGTTAGACTCGCGCTTTGGTTTAGGAATTTACTGACCTCCCTCCGATTAATTGACCATAAATCACTCAATTTAACTCGTAATTCATTGAAATTAGTTTCATTTCGAAGGAATCGAAGTGTAGTTTAAAACGAAAGAAACGGAAATGAAAAACTCCAAGTATTTTGAGAATTATGATGGAAATAGTTAGACTCGCGCTTTGGTTTAGCAATTTACTGACCTACCTCCGATTGATTGACCAAAAATCACTCAATTTAACTCGTAATTCATTGAAATTAGTTTCATTTCGAAGGAATCGAAGTGTAGTTTAAAACGAAAGAAACGGAAATGAAAAACTCCAAGTATTTTGAGAGTTATGATGGAAATAGTTAGACTCGCGCTTTGGTTTAGCAATTTACTGACCTACCTCCGATTGATTGACCATAACTCTGTCAATTTAACTCTTAACTCGTTGAAATTAGTTTCATTTCGAAGGAATCGAAGTGTAGTTTAAAACGAAAGAAACGGAGATGAAAAACTCCAAGTATTTTGAGAGTTATGATGGAAATAGTTAGACTCGCGCTTTGGTTTAGCAATTTACTGACCTACCTCCGATTGATTGACCATAACTCTCTCAATTTAACTCTTAATTCATTGAAATTAGTTTCATTTCGAAGGAATCGAAGTGTAGTTTAAAACGAAAGAAACGGAGATGAAAAACTCCAAGTATTTTGAGAGTTATGATGGAAATAGTTAGACTCGCGCTTTGGTTTAGCAATTTACTGACCTACCTCCGATTGATTGACCATAACTCTGTCAATTTAACTCTTAACTCATTGAAATTAGTTTCATTTCGAAGGAATCGAAGTGTAGTTTAAAACGAAAGAAACGGAGATGAAAAACTCCAAGTATTTTGAGAGTTATGATGGAAATAGTTAGACTCGCGCTTTGGTTTAGCAATTTACTGACCTCCCTCCGATTAATTGACCATAAATCACTCAATTTAACTCGTAATTCATTGAAATTAGTTTCATTTCGAAGGAATCGAAGTGTAGTTTAAAACGAAAGAAACGGAGATGAAAAACTCCAAGTATTTTGAGAGTTATGATTGAAATAGTTAGACTCGCGCTTTGGTTTAGCAATTTACTGACCTACCTCCGATTGATTGATCATAACTCTCTCAATTTAACTCTTAATTCATTGAAATTAGTTTCATTTCGAAGGAATCGAAGTGTAGTTTAAAACGAAAGAAACGGAGATGAAAAACTACAAGTATTTTGAGAGTTATTATGGAAATAGTTAGACTCGCGCTTTGGTTTAGCAATTTACTGATCTACCTCCGATTGATTGACCAAAAATCACTCAATTTAACTCGTAATTCATTGAAATTAGTTTCATTTCGAAGGAATCGAAGTGTAGTTTAAAACGAAAGAAACGGAGATGAAAAACTCCAAGTATTTTGAGAGTTATGATGGAAATAGTTAGACTCGCGCTTTGGTTTAGCAATTTACTGACCTACATCCGATTAATTGACCATAACTCTCTCAATTTAACTCTTAAGTCATTGAAATTAGTTTCATTTCGAAGGAATCGAAGTGTAGTTTAAAACGAAAGAAACGGAGATGAAAAACTCCAAGTATTTTGAGAGTTATGATGGAAATAGTTAGACTCGCGCTTTGGTTTAGCAATTTACTGACCTACCTCCGATTGATTGACCATAACTCTGTCAATTTAACTCTTAACTCGTTGAAATTAGTTTCATTTCGAAGGAATCGAAGTGTAGTTTAAAACGAAAGAAACGGAGATGAAAAACTCCAAGTATTTTGAGAGTTATGATGGAAATAGTTAGACTCGCGCTTTGGTTTAGGAATTTACTGACCTCCCTCCGATTAATTGACCATAAATCACTCAATTTAACTCGTAATTCATTGAAATTAGTTTCATTTCGAAGGAATCGAAGTGTAGTTTAAAACGAAAGAAACGGAAATGAAAAACTCCAAGTATTTTGAGAGTTATGATGGAAATAGTTAGACTCGCGCTTTGGTTTAGCAATTTACTGACCTACCTCCGATTGATTTATCATAACTCTCTCAAATTAACTCTTAATTCATTGAAATTAGTTTCATTTCGAAGGAATCGAAGTGTAGTTTAAAACGAAAGAAACGGAGATGAAAAACTACAAGTATTTTGAGAGTTATTATGGAAATAGTTAGACTCGCGCTTTGGTTTAGCAATTTACTGATCTACCTCCGATTGATTGACCAAAAATCACTCAATTTAACTCGTAATTCATTGAAATTAGTTTCATTTCGAAGGAATCGAAGTGTAGTTTAAAACGAAAGAAACGGAGATGAAAAACTCCAAGTATTTTGAGAGTTATGATGGAAATAGTTAGACTCGCGCTTTGGTTTAGCAATTTACTGACCTACCTCCGATTGATTGACCATAACTCTGTCAATTTAACTCTTAACTCGTTGAAATTAGTTTCATTTCGAAGGAATCGAAGTGTAGTTTAAAACGAAAGAAACGGAGATGAAAAACTCCAAGTATTTTGAGAGTTATGATGGAAATAGTTAGACTCGCGCTTTGGTTTAGGAATTTACTGACCTCCCTCCGATTAATTGACCATAAATCACTCAATTTAACTCGTAATTCATTGAAATTAGTTTCATTTCGAAGGAATCGAAGTGTAGTTTAAAACGAAAGAAACGGAAATGAAAAACTCCAAGTATTTTGAGAGTTATGATGGAAATAGTTAGACTCGCGCTTTGGTTTAGCAATTTACTGACCTACCTCCGATTGATTTATCATAACTCTCTCAATTTAACTCTTAATTCATTGAAATTAGTTTCATTTCGAAGGAATCGAAGTGTAGTTTAAAACGAAAGAAACGGAGATGAAAAACTATAAGTATTTTGAGAGTTATTATGGAAATAGTTAGACTCGCGCTTTGGTTTAGCAATTTAATGATCTACCTCCGATTGATTGACCAAAAATCACTCAATTTAACTCGTAATTCATTGAAATTAGTTTCATTTCGAAGGAATCGAAGTGTAGTTTAAAACAAAAGAAACGGAGATGAAAAACTCCAAGTATTTTGAAAGTTATGATGGAAATAGTTAGACTCTCGCTTTGGTTTAGCAATTTACTGACCTACATCCGATTAATTGACCATAACTCTCTCAATTTAACTCTTAAGTCATTGAAATTAGTTTCATTTCGAAGGAATCGAAGTGTAGTTTAAAACGAAAGAAACGGAGATGAAAAACTCCAAGTATTTTGAGAGTTATGATGGAAATAGTTAGACTCGCGCTTTGGTTTAGCAATTTACTGACTTACCTCCGATTGATTGACCATAACTCTCTCAATTTAAGTCGTAATTCATTTAAATTAGTTTAATTTCGAAGGAATCGAAGTGTAGTTTAAAACGAAAGAAACGGAGATGAAAAACTCCAAGTATTTTGAGAATTAATGGAAATAGTTAGACTCGCGCTTTGGTTTAGCAATTTACTGACCTACCCCCGATTGATTGACCATAACTCTCTCAATTTAACTCTTAAGTCATTGAAATTAGTTTCATTTCGAAGGAATCGAAGTGTAGTTTAAAACGAAAGAAACGGAGATGAAAAACTCCAAGTATTTTGAGAGTTATGATGGAAATAGTTAGACTCGCGCTTTGGTTTAGCAATTTACTTACCTACCTCCGATTGATTGACCATAACTCTCTCAATTTAAGTCGTAATTCATTTAAATTAGTTTCATTTCGAAGGAATCGAAGTGTAGTTTAAAACGAAAGAAACGGAGATGAAAAACTCCAAGTATTTTGAGAGTTAATGGAAATAGTTAGACTCGCGCTTTGGTTTAGCAATTTACTGACCTACCCCCGATTGATTGACCATAACTCTCTCAATTTAACTCTTAAGTCATTGAAATTAGTTTCATTTCGAAGGAATCGAAGTGTAGTTTAAAACGAAAGAAACGGAGATGAAAAACTCCAAGTATTTTGAGAGTTATGATGGAAATAGTTAGACTCGCGCTTTGGTTTAGCAATTTACTTACCTACCTCCGATTGATTGACCATAACTCTCTCAATTTAACTCTTAATTCATTGAAATTAGTTTCATTTCGAAGGAATCGAAGTGTAGTTTAAAACGAAAGAACCGGAGATGAAAAACTACAAGTATTTTGAGAGTTATTATGGAAATAGTTAGACTCGCGCTTTGGTTTAGCAATTTACTGATCTACCTCCGATTGATTGACCAAAAATCACTCAATTTAACTCGTAATTCATTGAAATTAGTTTCATTTCGAAGGAATCGAAGTGTAGTTTAAAACGAAAGAAACGGAGATGAAAAACTCCAAGTATTTTGAGAGTTATGATGGAAATAGTTAGACTCGCGCTTTGGTTTAGCAATTTACTGACCTACATCCGATTAATTGACCATAACTCTCTCAATTTAACTCTTAAGTCATTGAAATTAGTTTCATTTCGAAGGAATCGAAGTGTAGTTTAAAACGACAGAAACGGAGATGAAAAACTCCAAGTATTTTGAGAGTTATGATGGAAATAGTTAGACTCGCGCTTTGGTTTAGCAATTTACTGACCTACCTCCGATTGATTGACCATAACTCTGTCAATTTAACTCTTAACTCGTTGAAATTAGTTTCATTTCGAAGGAATCGAAGTGTAGTTTAAAACGAAAGAAACGGAGATGAAAAACTCCAAGTATTTTGAGAGTTATGATGGAAATAGTTAGACTCGCGCTTTGGTTTAGGAATTTACTGACCTCCCTCCGATTAATTGACCATAAATCACTCAATTTAACTCGTAATTCATTGAAATTAGTTTCATTTCGAAGGAATCGAAGTGTAGTTTAAAACGAAAGAAACGGAAATGAAAAACTCCAAGTATTTTGAGAGTTATGATGGAAATAGTTAGACTCGCGCTTTGGTTTAGCAATTTACTGACCTACCTCCGATTGATTTATGATAACTCTCTCAATTTAACTCTTAATTCATTGAAATTAGTTTCATTTCGAAGGAATCGAAGTGTAGTTTAAAACAAAAGAAACGGAAATGAAAAACTCCAAGTATTTTGAGAGTTATGATGGAAATAGTTAGACTCGCGCTTTGGTTTAGCAATTTACTGACCTACCTCCGATTGATTGACCATAACTCTGTCAATTTAACTCTTAACTCGTTGAAATTAGTTTCATTTCGAAGGAATCGAAGTGTAGTTTAAAACAAAAGAAACGGAAATGAAAAACTCCAAGTATTTTGAGAGTTATGATGGAAATAGTTAGACTCGCGCTTTGGTTTAGCAATTTACTGACCTACCTCCGATTGATTGACCATAACTCTGTCAATTTAACTCTTAACTCGTTGAAATTAGTTTCATTTCGAAGGAATCGAAGTGTAGTTTAAAACGAAAGAAACGGAGATGAAAAACTCCAAGTATTTTGAGAGTTATGATGGAAATAGTTAGACTCGCGCTTTGGTTTAGGAATTTACTGACCTCCCTCCGATTAATTGACCATAAATCACTCAATTTAACTCGTAATTCATTGAAATTAGTTTCATTTCGAAGGAATCGAAGTGTAGTTTAAAACGAAAGAAACGGAAATGAAAAACTCCAAGTATTTTGAGAGTTATGATGGAAATAGTTAGACTCGCGCTTTGGTTTAGCAATTTACTGACCTACCTCCGATTGATTTATCATAACTCTCTCAATTTAACTCTTAATTCATTGAAATTAGTTTCATTTCGAAGGAATCGAAGTGTAGTTTAAAACGAAAGAAACGGAGATGAAAAACTATAAGTATTTTGAGAGTTATTATGGAAATAGTTAGACTCGCGCTTTGGTTTAGCAATTTAATGATCTACCTCCGATTGATTGACCAAAAATCACTCAATTTAACTCGTAATTCATTGAAATTAGTTTCATTTCGAAGGAATCGAAGTGTAGTTTAAAACAAAAGAAACGGAGATGAAAAACTCCAAGTATTTTGAAAGTTATGATGGAAATAGTTAGACTCTCGCTTTGGTTTAGCAATTTACTGACCTACATCCGATTAATTGACCATAACTCTCTCAATTTAACTCTTAAGTCATTGAAATTAGTTTCATTTCGAAGGAATCGAAGTGTAGTTTAAAACGAAAGAAACGGAGATGAAAAACTCCAAGTATTTTGAGAGTTATGATGGAAATAGTTAGACTCGCGCTTTGGTTTAGCAATTTACTGACTTACCTCCGATTGATTGACCATAACTCTCTCAATTTAAGTCGTAATTCATTTAAATTAGTTTCATTTCGAAGGAATCGAAGTGTAGTTTAAAACGAAAGAAACGGAGATGAAAAACTCCAAGTATTTTGAGAGTTAATGGAAATAGTTAGACTCGCGCTTTGGTTTAGCAATTTACTGACCTACCTCCGATTGATTTATCATAACTCTCTCAATTTAACTCTTAATTCATTGAAATTAGTTTCATTTCGAAGGAATCGAAGTGTAGTTTAAAACAAAAGAAACGGAAATGAAAAACTCCAAGTATTTTGAGAGTTATGATGGAAATAGTTAGACTCGCGCTTTGGTTTAGCAATTTACTGACCTACCTCCGATTGATTGACCATAACTCTGTCAATTTAACTCTTAACTCGTTGAAATTAGTTTCATTTCGAAGGAATCGAAGTGTAGTTTAAAACGAAAGAAACGGAGATGAAAAACTCCAAGTATTTTGAGAGTTATGATGGAAATAGTTAAACTCGCGCTTTGGTTTAGGAATTTACTGACCTCCCTCCGATTAATTGACCATAAATCACTCAATTTAACTCGTAATTCATTGAAATTAGTTTCATTTCGAAGGAATCGAAGTGTAGTTTAAAACGAAAGAAACGGAAATGAAAAACTCCAAGTATTTTGAGAGTTATGATGGAAATAGTTAGACTCGCGCTTTGGTTTAGCAATTTACTGACCTACCTCCGATTGATTGACCAAAAATCACTCAATTTAACTCGTAATTCATTGAAATTAGTTTCATTTCGAAGGAATCGAAGTGTAGTTTAAAACAAAAGAAACGGAAATGAAAAACTCCAAGTATTTTGAGAGTTATGATGGAAATAGTTAGACTCGCGCTTTGGTTTAGCAATTTACTGACTTACCTCCGATTGATTGACCATAACTCTGTCAATTTAACTCTTAACTCGTTGAAATTAGTTTCATTTCGAAGGAATCGAAGTGTAGTTTAAAACGAAAGAAACAGAGATGAAAAACTCCAAGTATTTTGAGAGTTATGATGGAAATAGTTAGACTCGCGCTTTGGTTTAGGAATTTACTGACCTCCCTCCGATTAATTGACTATAAATCACTCAATTTAACTCGTAATTCATTGAAATTAGTTTCATTTCGAAGGAATCGAAGTGTAGTTTAAAACGAAAGAAACGGAAATGAAAAACTCGAAGTATTTTGAGAGTTATGATGGAAATAGTTAGACTCGCGCTTTGGTTTAGCAATTTACTGACCTACCTCCGATTGATTTATCATAACTCTCTCAATTTAACTCTTAATTCATTGAAATTAGTTTCATTTCGAAGGAATCGAAGTGTAGTTTAAAACGAAAGAAACGGAGATGAAAAACTATAAGTATTTTGAGAGTTATTATGGAAATAGTTAGACTCGCGCTTTGGTTTAGCAATTTAATGATCTACCTCCGATTGATTGACCAAAAATCACTTAATTTAACTCGTAATTCATTGAAATTAGTTTCATTTCGAAGGAATCGAAGTGTAGTTTAAAACAAAAGAAACGGAGATGAAAAACTCCAAGTATTTTGAAAGTTATGATGGAAATAGTTAGACTCTCGCTTTGGTTTAGCAATTTACTGACCTACATCCGATTAATTGACCATAACTCTCTCAATTTAACTCTTAAGTCATTGAAATTAGTTTCATTTCGAAGGAATCGAAGTGTAGTTTAAAACGAAAGAAACGGAGATGAAAAACTCCAAGTATTTTGAGAGTTATGATGGAAATAGTTAGACTCGCGCTTTGGTTTAGCAATTTACTGACTTACCTCCGATTGATTGACCATAACTCTCTCAATTTAAGTCGTAATTCATTTAAATTAGTTTCATTTCGAAGGAATCGAAGTGTAGTTTAAAACGAAAGAAACGGAGATGAAAAACTCCAAGTATTTTGAGAGTTAATGGAAATAGTTAGACTCGCGCTTTGGTTTAGCAATTTACTGACCTACCCCCGATTGATTGACCATAACTCTCTCAATTTAACTCTTAAGTCATTGAAATTAGTTTCATTTCGAAGGAATCGAAGTGTAGTTTAAAACGAAAGAAACGGAGATGAAAAACTCCAAGTATTTTGAGAGTTATGATGGAAATAGTTAGACTCGCGCTTTGGTTTAGCAATTTACTTACCTACCTCCGATTGATTGACCATAACTCTCTCAATTTAAGTCGTAATTCATTTAAATTAGTTTCATTTCGAAGGAATCGAAGTGTAGTTTAAAACGAAAGAAACGGAGATGAAAAACTCCAAGTATTTTGAGAGTTAATGGAAATAGTTAGACTCGCGCTTTGGTTTAGCAATTTACTGACCTACCCCCGATTGATTGACCATAACTCTCTCAATTTAACTCTTAAGTCATTGAAATTAGTTTCATTTCGAAGGAATCGAAGTGTAGTTTAAAACGAAAGAAACGGAGATGAAAAACTCCAAGTATTTTGAGAGTTATGATGGAAATAGTTAGACTCGCGCTTTGGTTTAGCAATTTACTTACCTACCTCCGATTGATTGACCATAACTCTCTCAATTTAACTCTTAATTCATTGAAATTAGTTTCATTTCGAAGGAATCGAAGTGTAGTTTAAAACGAAAGAAACGGAGATGAAAAACTACAAGTATTTTGAGAGTTACTATGGAAATAGTTAGACTCGCGCTTTGGTTTAGCAATTTACTGATCTACCTCCGATTGATTGACCAAAAATCACTCAATTTAACTCGTAATTCATTGAAATTAGTTTCATTTCGAAGGAATCGAAGTGTAGTTTAAAACGAAAGAAACGGAGATGAAAAACTCCAAGTATTTTGAGAGTTATGATGGAAATAGTTAGACTCGCGCTTTGGTTTAGCAATTTACTGACCTACATCCGATTAATTGACCATAACTCTCTCAATTTAACTCTTAAGTCATTGAAATTAGTTTCATTTCGAAGGAATCGAAGTGTAGTTTAAAACGAAAGAAACGGAGATGAAAAACTCCAAGTATTTTGAGAGTTATGATGGAAATAGTTAGACTCGCGCTTTGGTTTAGCAATTTACTGACCTACCTCCGATTGATTGACCATAACTCTGTCAATTTAACTCTTAACTCGTTGAAATTAGTTTCATTTCGAAGGAATCGAAGTGTAGTTTAAAACGAAAGAAACGGAGATGAAAAACTCCAAGTATTTTGAGAGTTATGATGGAAATAGTTAGACTCGCGCTTTGGTTTAGGAATTTACTGACCTCCCTCCGATTAATTGACCATAAATCACTCAATTTAACTCGTAATTCATTGAAATTAGTTTCATTTCGAAGGAATCGAAGTGTAGTTTAAAACGAAAGAAACGGAAATGAAAAACTCCAAGTATTTTGAGAGTTAT
This sequence comes from Tasmannia lanceolata, assembly GCF_043159265.1. NCBI lineage: Eukaryota > Viridiplantae > Streptophyta > Magnoliopsida > Canellales > Winteraceae > Tasmannia > Tasmannia lanceolata. The sequence goes on from NW_027518721.1 coordinate 8,220,379, forward strand.
GATGGAAATAGTTAGACTCGCGCTTTGGTTTAGCAATTTACTGACCTACCTCCGATTGATTTATGATAACTCTCTCAATTTAACTCTTAATTCATTGAAATTAGTTTCATTTCGAAGGAATCGAAGTGTAGTTTAAAACAAAAGAAACGGAAATGAAAAACTCCAAGTATTTTGAGAGTTATGATGGAAATAGTTAGACTCGCGCTTTGGTTTAGCAATTTACTGACCTACCTCCGATTGATTGACCATAACTCTGTCAATTTAACTCTTAACTCGTTGAAATTAGTTTCATTTCGAAGGAATCGAAGTGTAGTTTAAAACAAAAGAAACGGAAATGAAAAACTCCAAGTATTTTGAGAGTTATGATGGAAATAGTTAGACTCGCGCTTTGGTTTAGCAATTTACTGACCTACCTCCGATTGATTGACCATAACTCTGTCAATTTAACTCTTAACTCGTTGAAATTAGTTTCATTTCGAAGGAATCGAAGTGTAGTTTAAAACGAAAGAAACGGAGATGAAAAACTCCAAGTATTTTGAGAGTTATGATGGAAATAGTTAGACTCGCGCTTTGGTTTAGGAATTTACTGACCTCCCTCCGATTAATTGACCATAAATCACTCAATTTAACTCGTAATTCATTGAAATTAGTTTCATTTCGAAGGAATCGAAGTGTAGTTTAAAACGAAAGAAACGGAAATGAAAAACTCCAAGTATTTTGAGAGTTATGATGGAAATAGTTAGACTCGCGCTTTGGTTTAGCAATTTACTGACCTACCTCCGATTGATTTATCATAACTCTCTCAATTTAACTCTTAATTCATTGAAATTAGTTTCATTTCGAAGGAATCGAAGTGTAGTTTAAAACGAAAGAAACGGAGATGAAAAACTATAAGTATTTTGAGAGTTATTATGGAAATAGTTAGACTCGCGCTTTGGTTTAGCAATTTAATGATCTACCTCCGATTGATTGACCAAAAATCACTCAATTTAACTCGTAATTCATTGAAATTAGTTTCATTTCGAAGGAATCGAAGTGTAGTTTAAAACAAAAGAAACGGAGATGAAAAACTCCAAGTATTTTGAAAGTTATGATGGAAATAGTTAGACTCTCGCTTTGGTTTAGCAATTTACTGACCTACATCCGATTAATTGACCATAACTCTCTCAATTTAACTCTTAAGTCATTGAAATTAGTTTCATTTCGAAGGAATCGAAGTGTAGTTTAAAACGAAAGAAACGGAGATGAAAAACTCCAAGTATTTTGAGAGTTATGATGGAAATAGTTAGACTCGCGCTTTGGTTTAGCAATTTACTGACTTACCTCCGATTGATTGACCATAACTCTCTCAATTTAAGTCGTAATTCATTTAAATTAGTTTCATTTCGAAGGAATCGAAGTGTAGTTTAAAACGAAAGAAACGGAGATGAAAAACTCCAAGTATTTTGAGAGTTAATGGAAATAGTTAGACTCGCGCTTTGGTTTAGCAATTTACTGACCTACCTCCGATTGATTTATCATAACTCTCTCAATTTAACTCTTAATTCATTGAAATTAGTTTCATTTCGAAGGAATCGAAGTGTAGTTTAAAACAAAAGAAACGGAAATGAAAAACTCCAAGTATTTTGAGAGTTATGATGGAAATAGTTAGACTCGCGCTTTGGTTTAGCAATTTACTGACCTACCTCCGATTGATTGACCATAACTCTGTCAATTTAACTCTTAACTCGTTGAAATTAGTTTCATTTCGAAGGAATCGAAGTGTAGTTTAAAACGAAAGAAACGGAGATGAAAAACTCCAAGTATTTTGAGAGTTATGATGGAAATAGTTAAACTCGCGCTTTGGTTTAGGAATTTACTGACCTCCCTCCGATTAATTGACCATAAATCACTCAATTTAACTCGTAATTCATTGAAATTAGTTTCATTTCGAAGGAATCGAAGTGTAGTTTAAAACGAAAGAAACGGAAATGAAAAACTCCAAGTATTTTGAGAGTTATGATGGAAATAGTTAGACTCGCGCTTTGGTTTAGCAATTTACTGACCTACCTCCGATTGATTGACCAAAAATCACTCAATTTAACTCGTAATTCATTGAAATTAGTTTCATTTCGAAGGAATCGAAGTGTAGTTTAAAACAAAAGAAACGGAAATGAAAAACTCCAAGTATTTTGAGAGTTATGATGGAAATAGTTAGACTCGCGCTTTGGTTTAGCAATTTACTGACTTACCTCCGATTGATTGACCATAACTCTGTCAATTTAACTCTTAACTCGTTGAAATTAGTTTCATTTCGAAGAAATCGAAGTGTAGTTTAAAACGAAAGAAACAGAGATGAAAAACTCCAAGTATTTTGAGAGTTATGATGGAAATAGTTAGACTCGCGCTTTGGTTTAGGAATTTACTGACCTCCCTCCGATTAATTGACTATAAATCACTCAATTTAACTCGTAATTCATTGAAATTAGTTTCATTTCGAAGGAATCGAAGTGTAGTTTAAAACGAAAGAAACGGAAATGAAAAACTCGAAGTATTTTGAGAGTTATGATGGAAATAGTTAGACTCGCGCTTTGGTTTAGCAATTTACTGACCTACCTCCGATTGATTTATCATAACTCTCTCAATTTAACTCTTAATTCATTGAAATTAGTTTCATTTCGAAGGAATCGAAGTGTAGTTTAAAACGAAAGAAACGGAGATGAAAAACTATAAGTATTTTGAGAGTTATTATGGAAATAGTTAGACTCGCGCTTTGGTTTAGCAATTTAATGATCTACCTCCGATTGATTGACCAAAAATCACTCAATTTAACTCGTAATTCATTGAAATTAGTTTCATTTCGAAGGAATCGAAGTGTAGTTTAAAACAAAAGAAACGGAGATGAAAAACTCCAAGTATTTTGAAAGTTATGATGGAAATAGTTAGACTCTCGCTTTGGTTTAGCAATTTACTGACCTACATCCGATTAATTGACCATAACTCTCTCAATTTAACTCTTAAGTCATTGAAATTAGTTTCATTTCGAAGGAATCGAAGTGTAGTTTAAAACGAAAGAAACGGAGATGAAAAACTCCAAGTATTTTGAGAGTTATGATGGAAATAGTTAGACTCGCGCTTTGGTTTAGCAATTTACTGACTTACCTCCGATTGATTGACCATAACTCTCTCAATTTAAGTCGTAATTCATTTAAATTAGTTTCATTTCGAAGGAATCGAAGTGTAGTTTAAAACGAAAGAAACGGAGATGAAAAACTCCAAGTATTTTGAGAGTTAATGGAAATAGTTAGACTCGCGCTTTGGTTTAGCAATTTACTGACCTACCCCCGATTGATTGACCATAACTCTCTCAATTTAACTCTTAAGTCATTGAAATTAGTTTCATTTCGAAGGAATCGAAGTGTAGTTTAAAACGAAAGAAACGGAGATGAAAAACTCCAAGTATTTTGAGAGTTATGATGGAAATAGTTAGACTCGCGCTTTGGTTTAGCAATTTACTTACCTACCTCCGATTGATTGACCATAACTCTCTCAATTTAAGTCGTAATTCATTTAAATTAGTTTCATTTCGAAGGAATCGAAGTGTAGTTTAAAACGAAAGAAACGGAGATGAAAAACTCCAAGTATTTTGAGAGTTAATGGAAATAGTTAGACTCGCGCTTTGGTTTAGCAATTTACTTACCTACCCCCGATTGATTGACCATAACTCTCTCAATTTAACTCTTAAGTCATTGAAATTAGTTTCATTTCGAAGGAATCGAAGTGTAGTTTAAAACGAAAGAAACGGAGATGAAAAACTCCAAGTATTTTGAGAGTTATGATGGAAATAGTTAGACTCGCGCTTTGGTTTAGCAATTTACTTACCTACCTCCGATTGATTGACCATAACTCTCTCAATTTAACTCTTAATTCATTGAAATTAGTTTCATTTCGAAGGAATCGAAGTGTAGTTTAAAACGAAAGAAACGGAGATGAAAAACTACAAGTATTTTGAGAGTTACTATGGAAATAGTTAGACTCGCGCTTTGGTTTAGCAATTTACTGATCTACCTCCGATTGATTGACCAAAAATCACTCAATTTAACTCGTAATTCATTGAAATTAGTTTCATTTCGAAGGAATCGAAGTGTAGTTTAAAACGAAAGAAACGGAGATGAAAAACTCCAAGTATTTTGAGAGTTATGATGGAAATAGTTAGACTCGCGCTTTGGTTTAGCAATTTACTGACCTACATCCGATTAATTGACCATAACTCTCTCAATTTAACTCTTAAGTCATTGAAATTAGTTTCATTTCGAAGGAATCGAAGTGTAGTTTAAAACGAAAGAAACGGAGATGAAAAACTCCAAGTATTTTGAGAGTTATGATGGAAATAGTTAGACTCGCGCTTTGGTTTAGCAATTTACTGACCTACCTCCGATTGATTGACCATAACTCTGTCAATTTAACTCTTAACTCGTTGAAATTAGTTTCATTTCGAAGGAATCGAAGTGTAGTTTAAAACGAAAGAAACGGAGATGAAAAACTCCAAGTATTTTGAGAGTTATGATGGAAATAGTTAGACTCGCGCTTTGGTTTAGGAATTTACTGACCTCCCTCCGATTAATTGACCATAAATCACTCAATTTAACTCGTAATTCATTGAAATTAGTTTCATTTCGAAGGAATCGAAGTGTAGTTTAAAACGAAAGAAACGGAAATGAAAAACTCCAAGTATTTTGAGAGTTATGATGGAAATAGTTAGACTCGCGCTTTGGTTTAGCAATTTACTGACCTACCTCCGATTGATTTATCATAACTCTCTCAATTTAACTCTTAATTAATTGAAATTAGTTTCATTTCGAAGGAATCGAAGTGTAGTTTAAAACAAAAGAAACGGAAATGAAAAACTCCAAGTATTTTGAGAGTTATGATGGAAATAGTTAGACTCGCGCTTTGGTTTAGCAATTTACTGACTTACCTCCGATTGATTGACCATAACTCTGTCAATTTAACTCTTAACTCGTTGAAATTAGTTTCATTTCGAAGGAATCGAAGTGTAGTTTAAAACGAAAGAAACGGAGATGAAAAACTCCAAGTATTTTGAGAGTTATGATGGAAATAGTTAAACTCGCGCTTTGGTTTAGGAATTTACTGACCTCCCTCCGATTAATTGACCATAAATCACTCAATTTAACTCGTAATTCATTGAAATTAGTTTCATTTCGAAGGAATCGAAGTGTAGTTTAAAACGAAAGAAACGGAAATGAAAAACTCCAAGTATTTTGAGAGTTATGATGGAAATAGTTAGACTCGCGCTTTGGTTTAGCAATTTACTGACCTACCTCCGATTGATTGACCAAAAATCACTCAATTTAACTCGTAATTCATTGAAATTAGTTTCATTTCGAAGGAATCGAAGTGTAGTTTAAAACAAAAGAAACGGAAATGAAAAACTCCAAGTATTTTGAGAGTTATGATGGAAATAGTTAGACTCGCGCTTTGGTTTAGCAATTTACTGACCTACCTCCGATTGATTGACCATAACTCTGTCAATTTAACTCTTAACTCGTTGAAATTAGTTTCATTTCGAAGGAATCGAAGTGTAGTTTAAAACGAAAGAAACGGAGATGAAAAACTCCAAGTATTTTGTGAGTTATGATGGAAATAGTTAGACTCGCGCTTTGGTTTAGGAATTTACTGACCTCCCTCCGATTAATTGACTATAAATCACTCAATTTAACTCGTAATTCATTGAAATTAGTTTCATTTCGAAGGAATCGAAGTGTAGTTTAAAACGAAAGAAACGGAAATGAAAAACTCCAAGTATTTTGAGAGTTATGATGGAAATAGTTAGACTCGCGCTTTGGTTTAGCAATTTACTGACCTACCTCCGATTGATTTATCATAACTCTCTCAATTTAACTCTTAATTCATTGAAATTAGTTTCATTTCGAAGGAATCGAAGTGTAGTTTAAAACGAAAGAAACGGAGATGAAAAACTATAAGTATTTTGAGAGTTATTATGGAAATAGTTAGACTCGCGCTTTGGTTTAGCAATTTAATGATCTACCTCCGATTGATTGACCAAAAATCACTCAATTTAACTCGTAATTCATTGAAATTAGTTTCATTTCGAAGGAATCGAAGTGTAGTTTAAAACAAAAGAAACGGAGATGAAAAACTCCAAGTATTTTGAAAGTTATGATGGAAATAGTTAGACTCTCGCTTTGGTTTAGCAATTTACTGACCTACATCCGATTAATTGACCATAACTCTCTCAATTTAACTCTTAAGTCATTGAAATTAGTTTCATTTCGAAGGAATCGAAGTGTAGTTTAAAACGAAAGAAACGGAGATGAAAAACTCCAAGTATTTTGAGAGTTATGATGGAAATAGTTAGACTCGCGCTTTGGTTTAGCAATTTACTGACTTACCTCCGATTGATTGACCATAACTCTCTCAATTTAAGTCGTAATTCATTTAAATTAGTTTCATTTCGAAGGAATCGAAGTGTAGTTTAAAACGAAAGAAACGGAGATGAAAAACTCCAAGTATTTTGAGAGTTAATGGAAATAGTTAGACTCGCGCTTTGGTTTAGCAATTTACTGACCTACCCCCGATTGATTGACCATAACTCTCTCAATTTAACTCTTAAGTCATTGAAATTAGTTTCATTTCGAAGGAATCGAAGTGTAGTTTAAAACGAAAGAAACGGAGATGAAAAACTCCAAGTATTTTGAGAGTTATGATGGAAATAGTTAGACTCGCGCTTTGGTTTAGCAATTTACTTACCTACCTCCGATTGATTGACCATAACTCTCTCAATTTAAGTCGTAATTCATTTAAATTAGTTTCATTTCGAAGGAATCGAAGTGTAGTTTAAAACGAAAGAAACGGAGATGAAAAACTCCAAGTATTTTGAGAGTTATGATGGAAATAGTTAGACTCGCGCTTTGGTTTAGCAATTTACTGACCTCCCTCCGATTAATTGACCATAAATCACTCAATTTAACTCGTAATTCATTGAAATTAGTTTCATTTCGAAGGAATCGAAGTGTAGTTTAAAACGAAAGAAACGGAGATGAAAAACTCCAAGTATTTTGAGAGTTATGATGGAAATAGTTAGACTCGCGCTTTGGTTTAGCAATTTACTGACCTACATCCGATTAATTGACCATAACTCTCTCAATTTAACTCTTAAGTCATTGAAATTAGTTTCATTTCGAAGGAATCGAAGTGTAGTTTAAAACGAAAGAAACGGAGATGAAAAACTCCAAGTATTTTGAGAGTTATGATGGAAATAGTTAGACTCGCGCTTTGGTTTAGCAATTTACTGACCTACCTCCGATTGATTGACCATAACTCTGTCAATTTAACTCTTAACTCGTTGAAATTAGTTTCATTTCGAAGGAATCGAAGTGTAGTTTAAAACGAAAGAAACGGAGATGAAAAACTCCAAGTATTTTGAGAGTTATGATGGAAATAGTTAGACTCGCGCTTTGGTTTAGGAATTTACTGACCTCCCTCCGATTAATTGACCATAAATCACTCAATTTAACTCGTAATTCATTGAAATTAGTTTCATTTCGAAGGAATCGAAGTGTAGTTTAAAACGAAAGAAACGGAAATGAAAAACTCCAAGTATTTTGAGAGTTATGATGGAAATAGTTAGACTCGCGCTTTGGTTTAGCAATTTACTGACCTACCTCCGATTGATTTATCATAACTCTCTCAATTTAACTCTTAATTCATTGAAATTAGTTTCATTTCGAAGGAATCGAAGTGTAGTTTAAAACAAAAGAAACGGAAATGAAAAACTCCAAGTATTTTGAGAGTTATGATGGAAATAGTTAGACTCGCGCTTTGGTTTAGCAATTTACTGACTTACCTCCGATTGATTGACCATAACTCTGTCAATTTAACTCTTAACTCGTTGAAATTAGTTTCATTTCGAAGGAATCGAAGTGTAGTTTAAAACGAAAGAAACGGAGATGAAAAACTCCAAGTATTTTGAGAGTTATGATGGAAATAGTTAAACTCGCGCTTTGGTTTAGGAATTTACTGACCTCCCTCCGATTAATTGACCATAAATCACTCAATTTAACTCGTAATTCATTGAAATTAGTTTCATTTCGAAGGAATCGAAGTGTAGTTTAAAACGAAAGAAACGGTGTAGACACCCCATTTTGACCGGACCCAAGTTCGCTATGCTTGGGCGAAATCCCGTTCAATCATTTCCGCCATGTTTCGCACTTTTCCGTTAAGTGTTGAGAGAGATTATTCCCAAGAATTCGAGCAAGAGAGAATTTGGATCCGATTGATGGGCCCGTCTTGAGCATTTGTTTAGATTTGGATCAAACAGGGTGGCCCGCGCATTGTTTTAGTGAAAAATGAGTTTTGAACCTACTTCGATCCAACACCTAAAGATGATCATCAAGAGAACGGTCAAGATCTCAGAGAAGTCGTTTTAACAACCAATTTTGTTACGATCATCAGGTTGAGTTACTCGGATCAGCCCATTGAAATGATTTAGGAGGACACAACCTACTTAGGTAGGGGACCCATCAATTGGATGGTCTGGATCGTCATAGAGGAATGATTTAAGGGGGCACAACCAATTTACATTGCGAACCACCATTCGAACGGTCAAGATCATCAATTGTCGCCCATCAAATGGACGGTTCGGATCATCAAATGGGAGTGATTTAAAAATGGGGTAACATATTCACATTTTGATCTATTGGATGGCTTGGATCAGCCCATAGGATTGATTAGCGGAGCACAAATTAAATCACATTGTCGCCCATCAAATGAACGGTTCCGATCATACTTTGGAGTGGGGCATATGATTTTATGCACAATTGGGAATTTGGTCACATATGGGACCCATTTGGATTATCTTTTACCTACTCAAAAGGACTTTAAAAAACATGCATGGGGCCACACACATGTCAAAATTCAATGTCCACAATGGTGGCCACCTACCATGGAATATGTCCACAATGGTGGCCACCTACCATGGAATAAGTCCACAATGGTGGCCACCACCCTCCCATTCCTTTGCTATAAATGGTTCAATGAGGGTGAGTAAGAGGGAGAGAACTCATTTCTCTTCTATCATGTGTTCTAACAAAGTTGCTATGAGGGGTTGAAAAGAAAAAAAAAAGAAAAGAAACAAGAAAAGAAGAAAAAGAAACAAAAAAAGAAGAAAAAGAAACAAAAAAGAAGAAAAAGAAACAAAAAAGAAGCAAAAAGAGAAAGAAAGCGGAAGCGATCGCACGGAGGCGGAATTTTCGAGTTTTTCGGCTCTCGGATTCGGCGAGGATTTCGATCACAGGTAGGTACACCATTCTCGGAATTTTTTTTAGAATTATTTGGTATATTTTCGGATTTTTGCATGATTTTTAACAAAGAAAACTAAACGATATACTAAACAGATTCCAAAAATAATGAAATTTCGTGGGAAAATAATATGATAATGATACATTCTACCATGAATTTGTGAGAATTTTTGGATTTTGTTTGGTATATTATTTTACGCATTCTTTGAAAATTATCAGATTTTGAGAGAATTGTTACTGACGTCAAATCACAGATAAAATTCTCCAAAGTTTTACAGTAGTCTTAAATTCTATACTTCTTGCTTCTGTAAAATTTTCAAGTGATTTGGATCTTTTTTCATATGAGCTGTAGTGTTAATTCATAATCTGGTTTGAAATTTGAAAAATCCGAAACTGATAGTAAATAGTTTTCTAAATTCATGGAAATCTCACAGCATGCTATTTTCACTTATCTCTTACTACTGTAGAAATTTCATGGAATTTAGATATCTATTTCTAGTAGTTTATGTGTTATTTTTGCAATCTGGTTAATTAATTTTTAAATCCATATTAAATATGAGTTTAATGTAAAAATCTGTAAAAATCTTCCAGTAAATTACATCTCATCATATCTTGTTGGTGGAGAAGTTTCAACTCATTTCGAGTTCGTTTGCAACAGCTTCACTTGTAAAATCACTCATATGGTTAAAAATTGGTAAAATCCATTAAAAAAATAAAAATTAAGTGAAAATCATCTTAAAATCTCTAAAGCACCTTCATCTTTGTGTGTGTTTGGGAGACCCGCCCGGTCTCATTCTCTCGTTAGTCCTCTTTGTGCGCCGTTTGGTTTTGGAAGAACGCCCTACTCGGCTTGGCTTCATACCCCTACCCTTATGGGTATTGGGTTGCACATTTGTTGCACCCTAGGGCTAGGTAGCTGTCCGGCCCGGCTGGGTGTTTTACCTCTGCCAAATGTGCAAATTCGTGTTTCCTTTTCTTTTAGAGAGTCTTTGACTCATCTATCCTTTAGTTGGTGTTATTGGAGTCTTTGACTCATGTTTCCATTTCTTTTAGAGAGTCTTTGACTCATTCGTTCTTTTGTTGTACTACTAGGAAGTCTTTGACTCATTGGTTCTTCTGTTGGCGTTATTTGGGAGTCTTTGACTCATTCCTCCTCTAAGTTGTAGTATTAGAGAGTCTCTGACTCATTTGTTCCCCTCTTTAGTGTTGTTAGTTCGGAGTTTCTCATTTAGAGTTGTTGATTACTTCGCTTTTGATTAGAGGCTAACTCAGTCTTATTAGAGCTTTGCTTGCTTAGGATCTTGGACCATTTTCTCTCTTCTTGGGACGCTATCTTTCTTGTTGTGGTTTGTCTCTTTGAGACGCTAGTTGCTTATTCGGGGTTTCCCCTTTTGCTTTAGGGCTTTGCCCTAGTTTGTGGTATTACTTGCGTGTTCCCTTTAAGATTAAAAATATTTTAAGGTCCTGAGCATTGGAAAAGCTTTAAAATCCAAAAACATTAGAAATTTAAAACTCAAAAAACATTTGAAAACATCAAAAACCTTAAAAAAAAATCTAAAGTGTTGAGTGTTTCTTTTAGAAGCGTATTAGGCGAGTTCGATTTTCGAACTACGTTGGCTTGATCCTCTTCCGAGGTACGTAGTGCAGCTTGGGATTTATATCCCAAGTCCAGCCAAACCTTTTTTGTAAATAATATCTTAAACTTTCTTCAAAAACCTTTAAAATCTTATTTTCAAAAGATCTTCCTCTAGAGTTAGGAGTTTCTCCTAGATAGAGAGTTTTAGAGTTAGGGTTTTTCTTTTGATAGGTAGTTTGATTGTTTGTTTGTTGTGTGCTTGTTTTTAGAGTTAGGGGTCTGTCCTAGAGTTATAGGAGCGCCTCCGTCCGGTCAGTCGGCGATCCATATCGCCGAGTGATGACTAGAGTAGGATACGCTAGTCCACCCTTGGTTTTCCTTAGGAAATACAGCCTAGTCACACATAGGTTGTAAGAACCACCTGCATTAGCTTAGGGCTAATCTGCATTTAGTTAGGGCATATAGGGTGTCATAAAATCCACAATTCACTGAAATTTAAATAATCGTACAAGAAACTTTAATAACCGGTTCGGTCTTTTAGATCGAGTCTAGGATAGAAGTCTAGGTGTCTTAGGCATCATAACTTAGAATAGGCGCGAAGAACTACGTTGCCTTGATTCTCGTGGAGGCGGGGATACGTAGGCTTCTTTGGATGAATACCAGACCATCTGAGGACTCGGGCTAATCACTTTTAAAACTGTTGAAACAATCAAATCACTTAGGATTTTCCATGAAATTAGAATTTTAGGAGAACTTTCACTTAGATTGAATCCAAACCAATTAAGAAATCAAGATACACATTTAGGATTCACATTGAAATTAGATCATAGGATGCATGTCACATAGATAGCACATTAACAGAGAGTTGAATGAGCCATTAAAAATGAATTTAAAAGAGTTAACTTTTGGAATTGAAGACCGATTATCGGGCAGGAATGGTGCATGTGGTGGATAAATCCCCATACCTTCCATTCTTGTAACCAGGTAGCGAGTCTAGATTTCTGGTTAATTATGGGTCCTAGATCCCACATCTAGGTGGCGACTCTGTCAGTCTCTTTTGTGTGGAATTCGGATTGCCTTAGTGATCCCAAGTTCACATAAAAGACGAATTAAAATTAATAATAAAAGGCACACGCCAATCGCGTGGGTACGAGAGACCAAGAGAAGAGAGCGTGGCGGCGCGCCCCACGCCCCTCTCGCGGGATCGGGTCCCACAGACTGGCGACTCTGCTGGGGACAACCTAACTTCATTACAATTCCAAAGGATAACTCATTTGAATCTATTTCAACTGGCTCATGAAAACTCTATCTCTTTTATGCTTGTTAGATTAGTTTGTATGCTTTATTTTCTCATCACATTTACTCAAACTTAATCTAACAAAACCTGAAGGCATCATAGATTGCGCAAACTTATTGCACACACTTACATCACTTTCATCTAAACCCCTGCATCTCACATGCACGCACGTCCTATTTTAGGAACCCGGAGTGTTATCTAGCATGGTTGACTGGGATTTCATCACCTGGTGCCTCTGTGCTAGAGAAGCATTCCACCCTTAGCCTAGTACTTTTATGGTACGTAAACGGATCTCTTGTTCACGTACTGATACGCCGGACACTGGTACAGTATATCGAACATGGATTCGCGCTAAGGGAACTCTTGGCCTTACCCCTAGATTAACCCACACATGCATGTAGTATACGAACACATGTGCATCACGTGTGTGAGCCTAGTTTAGGATATCCAACCCATTTGTGTCTAGATTAAGCCGTAGTCCATCTTCCAATGGCTACGATCGGTCCTAGGTACACAAACAAAGTCATGAGTCGAGATCCTCTCTCCACTCCGTTAGATTAGGGTTAGGGTTGATGCCTTCAGGTAACACTGATAAAATGTGCGAAGATTAAAAAAAACAACTTTTCCTTTGGGGTTAGGATGTAAATCCCATTCATTTCCAAAGATCTCATAGGATTAGTCATTCATGATCCATCCGTTGAAAGCAATCTTATGCTATCTCATCTCATCTTGATCTAATCATATTAATCTATAGTTGTTGATATCCATCATTCAGATTTTAGATCTGGCCCTTGACTCTACTTTTGTCATTCTTATGGCCATGGTCTATTATCTGAGCCATTGATTTTTCATTGATCAATGTTTACCTATCATATATCTTTTACCCTTGGATCATATCGAAATCATTGATGGAGAAGTTTGATCTTACCTGTATTCTTTGAGTGCATGATCATTGCTGAGATCGAAACTTATTTTGATTAGGGATGTTTATCGTTCCTGACTCTTTCATTCCCAAAAGAAGAACGGTTATATCCAAAGAACACCTTAAGGAATAGATTGAGGATTCTTTCCAAATTAACATACCCGTTGATGTATTTCAAGATTACTCTTTTCTCTATTTGTTTAGAATTTTTATCCCATGACTATTGAGATAGTGTGATTGCTTCTAAGTCAAAAGTCTGTGTTCAACAAAAAGCCCCTCTTCCAAAAGACTGACCATTTCTGAATTCATTCGATACATCAGTCTATTGCTTTACCCACATTGTCAGCATAAGCCTTTTGTTGCCCCATTTAACCTAGACCTTGTGGAGTTGCCTTTTCTGGGATTCCTACTTCGGGATCGAACTTTGTAATTATCATTATCATGAAGAAAGGTGTATCACCTATAAACTTTCAGTGCCGGTTCACTACCTTTGAAGAAGTGTCCTGTGTCTTTAGATTTGTCTTTCATTGAGTGTACATCAACTTTCTTCTCTCGAAGTTGGAAAAGTTCAGTTATGTTGATGTTAAAAAAAGAAAAGAAAATGTGTCATGTCAATCAGTCTTTCTCGTTCAGAGTCAGTGTTTAGCTTTTTGATTAAATTCAATGTAGAGCCTACTGAGGCGCGTTCAAAGTCATCTATGTACTTCAAAGTATTTCAATTCAATAAAGCATTTGAGTCTGTATCTTCAATTTTTTATGATTCACTCTTGGATTAAATGTTTAAAACAACTACAAGACCCCCTTCTTGGATGAGAATGCAGACGAAATTCCCCTCGAGATTTGAAAGATGGTCAAACGAGAGGAAGAGCGTCGAGCATAGCCACTTGAAGAAGAAATCGAAGCCATTGATAGTGGTATCAAAATTCGAAACTCGGGAGAAATGGATTGGAAAAACTTTATCTCCTAAGGAGCGCAAAGAATTGATAAACCTGTTTAGAGGGGTTTGAGGTAGTCTTGCTTGATCCTATAAGGATAAACCAGGGGAATGCCCTGTCGTTGAGCAAAGCAAGACTTCATCTGCTTTAGGCATCCAGTTGAAGAGTACAATTTTAAAGAGATAAGTATCAGATATCCTGTGGAGCTGATGAAGAAGTGAGAGAAGACTTTCTCGAAATGAAGTCATAGATTTGAGCCCTAAAAGAAAAATTGGGCTGTGTATTTTCATTATGATTTCAAGGCAAGATGGGAGTGAAGCACAATGGTTGAAGTTTTGCCAGAAAACCGCCAGACTCCTCGAATAAAAATTTTCAAAGGCTTTGAACCTTAAACAAAAGAGCTTGTACATCAAATACATCAGGAGGCCATCATTGGACGTTTGAGCCTTAATAGCCAAAATCGTAACGTTTTAAAATCCTTTTGAGAACCCTTTGGGCCAACAATTTAAAGCCAATGTTTCTTTTCAAACACATTATAAACCCGGGGCATTTATGCACCCGAACTACGTCGGACCTGATCCCCATTTCTTCAGGGGTACGTAGGCAACTTGATTAATTCAGGTTCGGTCAAACCTTGGGATAAAATCCCTTTTCAAAATTTTGAAGCTAAATGCTAAACCATTCTTTGAAAAATCCTTAAGCGAACTACGCGGACCTGATCCTCCATTTTTGGGGTACGTAGGTAGTCTGGCTAGACCAGATTCGGTCCAAATCCTTAGAACCTTAGGTATTCAACCCTTTTGAACCCGAGCCCACCTAGAAAGTCCTTCTGGTGAAACAAGTAAAGGTTCGAGGCGAATGAAAAGAAAAACAGAAAGAAAAGAATGAGAGTCTGAAGACCCGCTAGGTTGAAAACCCGAAAGGGCGGCCTAGAGAAAGGTGAAAGTCGTTTTTCTTGCTAAGTCAACAAGCAAAATGATTGACTTATCAGAAGGTAAGGGTAGTGGTATGCTGGATTGAAAACTTGAAGAGACAATCTAGTCAGAGGCAAATACTTCCCATGAAAAGTTGAGTTGAATAGAAGCAGAAGGAGTTCCTCAGTTACGTAGAATTCCTAAGTTTGAGTACAAGCAAAAATTGAGATAAGTAGTCTTTTAGACTGAAAGCTTGGAAAGCAAAAGTTGAGATAAGTGGTCTTTTAGACTGAAAACTTGGAAGACATTAATTTTGACTTCTTCCGAAAAGACAAATCAAGGAGACCGAGAAGCAACCTCTATAGGGCAGGATCCTGGAATCCGAATAGTGTCAGCAAGGCTTACTTTGACACCTTTTTAAACTAGGGGCATTAAAACCGAGCAATCCGAAGGGGTATAACCATGACGGATGTCCTGATGGAGGAAACTAGAGCCTTTTGGCATGGTTTTTGAGACTACTCTAAGAGTGGCTGACCTTACCATTTAAAAATAACACATTTGATTTAAGAGTGAATCAAAATTTAGTCAAGTCCCATGAATATTGTAAGTCTTCTTTGAAAGAGTCCTCAGGAGTCTGTTCCTTGTTTCTCATTGTTTTCTTTTAGAATCAAAAGTGTTTGGCACTGGAGAGAATGGGTGTACACCTTCCGAAATGTAAAGAAAAATCTAGAGTAGATCCGGGTTTAAGAATCAAAGAAGGGCAAGAGATTTGTTATTCAGACCTGCCTGAAACATCAAAGCCTCAAGCACTGAGCAAAATGAAGAACTCTTACGTTCAGCCTTTGTGAAGGTGGTCTTACCATTATACCAAAGAATTCTGCTTTCTTAAAACCTTGTCATGGAAGCACATCATACTAGGGGCATCTTTTATGACTTGCGTCATAAAAGATATTACACAATGATAACTGGGATATCTATTCTTAGCAAATAGAAACCAGAGAAGCTTGAACATACTCTTTGAGTTGAATTCCCTTGATCAAGTTGTTTCTTTTGGAGTCAAAGTTTCATAAACTTCAATTCCCAGCGGGGTATATAATCTACTCCTGCATCCTTCAAACCTCATTAGAATGCTTTTCATCTGTTAAAGAGAGTCAGCACCTAAAAATCTCATCAATCTACTTGAGTTTTGCTTTCAGCAAAGATCATGCACTCCCATTTATTCTCGGCAGGAGATCGCTATGCTATCAATGAACTCGATATAAGATCGATAAATATTTTTGTGTTGATTTGAGACTCTTTGAGTAGTTAAGGCCCTTTGAGTGTTACAGACTCTTCGGGTAGTTGAGACTCTCTGAGTATAAATGTTTTGATTTGTTTTGAGACTCTTTGAGTAGTTGAGACCCTTTGAGTGTTACAGACTCTTCGGGTAGTTGAGACTCTTTGAGTATAAATGTTTTGTGTTGATTTGAGACTCTTTGAGTAGTTGAGACCCTTTGAGTGTTACAGACTCTTCGGGTAGTTGAGACTCTTTGAGTATAAATGTTTTGTGTTGATTTGAGACTCTTTGAGTAGTTGAGACCCTTCGAGTGTTACAGACTCTTCGGGTAGTTGAGACTCTTTGAGTATAAATGTTTTGTGTTGATTTGAGACTCTTTGAGTAGTTGAGACCCTTCGAGTGTTACAGACTCTTCGGGTAGTTGAGACTCTTTGAGTATAAATGTTTTGTGTTGATTTGAGACTCTTTGAGTAGTTGAGACCCTTCGAGTGTTACAGACTCTTCGGGTAGTTGAGACTCTTTGAGTATAAATGTTTTTGTTGATTTCAGACTCTTTGAGTAGTTGAGACCCTTTGAGTGTTACAGACTCTTCGGGTAGTTGAGACTCCTTGAGTATAAATGTTTTGTGTTGGTTTGAGACTCTTTGAGTAGTTGGGACCCTTTGAGTGTTACAGACTCTTCGGGTAGTTGAGACTCTTTGAGTATAAATAGTTTTTGATGTATTTGAGACTCTTTGAGTAGTTGAGACCCTTTGAGTGTTACAGACTCTTCGGGTAGTTGAGACTCTTTGAGTATAAATAGTTTTTGATGTATTTGAGACTCTTTGAGTAATTGAGACCCTTCGAGTGTTGCAAACTCTTCGGGTAGTTGAGACTCTTTGAGTATAAATGTTTTTTGTGTTGATTTGAGACTCTTTGAGTAGTTGAGACCCTTTGAGTGTTACAGACTCTTCGGGTAGTTGAGACTCTTTGAGCATAAATGTTTTTTTGTGTTGATTTGAGACTCTTTGAGTATAAATGTTTCGCTATGATTTGAGACTCTTTGAGTAGTTGAGACCCTTCGAGTGTTACAGACTCTTCGGGTAGTTGAGACTTTTTGAGTATAAATGATCTTTGTTGATTTGAGACTCTTTGAGTAGTTGAGACCCTTTGAGTGTTAGTTGAGACTCTTTGAGTATAAATGTTTTTGTGATGTATTTGAGACTCTTTGAGTAGTTGAGATCCTTTGAGTGTTATAGACTCTTCGGGTAGTTGAGACTTTTTGAGTATAAATGATCTTTGTTGATTTAAGACTCTTTGAGTAGTTGAGATCCTTTGAGTATTACAGACTCTTCGGGTAGTTGAGACCTTTTTTTAGTATAAATGTTTTGCGTTAATTTGAGACTCTTTGAGTAGTTAAGGCCCTTTGAGTGTTACAGACTCTTCGGGTAGTTGAGACTTTTTGAGTATAAATGTTTTGCGTTAATTTGAGACTCTTTGAGTAGTTAAGCCCCTTTGAGTGTTACAGACTCTTCGGGTAGTTGAGGCTCTTTGAGTATAAAGATTTCTATGAAGCTCTCTGAGTGTTTGATTTGAGACTCTATGAGTGTTACATACTCTTTGAGTAATTTGATTTGATATTCTTTGAAGGGTTGATTTACGTCTGCATCGATAGTGGTCTGCTTTCTTTGAGGTAATTTCATTGGGTTCGTTTTCTTAAAAGCTTTATTTTAACAGAGTATGTTTGTGTTTGCTTTAATAGAGTCTTTGCGTATTGATTTAAATAGTTGAGTTGTGAGTATTAGAGAGAGGCCATCTCATTGAGATGTCGTGATTGCCGAGTTAAGGGTCGGTGAGAGGTCATCTCCCTTTTGCTTCTAGTCTTTCAGTCTCGTAGTGCTATTTTGTTGTTTTACCCTGATGAACATCATTTTAAAAACAAAAAAAAAAAAACTTGTTTTACTTTGTTTTCGGGCCGGCCAAAATGTGTCGTCTGTTCAGCTTTGCCATTCGTGTGTTACACACGCTTTGCCAAAGAGGGGCATCTGTAGACACCCCATTTTGACCGGACCCAAGTTCGCTATGCTTGGGCGAAATCCCGTTCAATCATTTCCGCCATGTTTCGCACTTTTCCGTTAAGTGTTGAGAGAGATTATTCCCAAGAATCCGAACAAGAGAGAATTTGGATCCGATTGATGGGCCCGTCTTGAGCATTTGTTTAGATTTGGATCAAACAGGGTGGCCCGCACATTGTTTTAGTGAAAAATGAGTTTTGAACCTACTTCGATCCAACACCTAAAGATGATCATCAAGAGAACGGTCAAGATCTCAGAGAAGTCGTTTTAACAACCAATTTTGTTTCGATCATCAGGTTGAGTTACTCGGATCAGCCCATTGAAATGATTTAGGAGGACACAACCTACTTAGGTAGGGGACCCATCAATTGGATGGTCTGGATCGTCATAGAGGAATGATTTAAGGGGGCACAACCAATTTACATTGCGACCCACCATTTGAACGGTCAAGATCATCAATTGTCGCCCATCAAATGGACGGTTCGGATCATCAAATGGGAGTGATTTAAAAATGGGGTAACATATTCACATTTTGATCTATTGGATGGTTTGGATCAGCCCATAGGATTGATTAGTGGAGCACAAATTAAATCACATCGCAGCCCACTATTTGAACGGTCAAGATCATCAATTGTCGCCCATCAAATGGACGGTTCGGATCATCAAATAGGAGTGATTTAAAAATGGGGTAACATATTCACATTTTGATCTATTGGATGGCTTGGATCAGCCCATAGGATTGATTAGCGGAGCACAAATTAAATCACATTGTCGCCCATCAAATGAACGGTTCCGATCATACTTTGGAGTGGGGCATATGATTTTATGCACAATTGGGAATTTGGTCACATATGGGACCCATTTGGGTTATCTTTTACCTACTCAAAAGAACTTTAAAAAACATGCATGGGGTCACACACATGTCAAAATTCAATGTCCACAATGGTGGCCACCTACCATGGAATAAGTCCACAATGGTGGCCACCACCCTCCCATTCCTTTGCTATAAATGGTTCAATGAGGGTGAGTAAGAGGGAGAGAACTCATTTCTCTTCTATCATGTGTTCTAACAAAGTTGCTATGAGGGGTTGAAAAGAAAAAAAAAAGAAAAGAAACAAGAAAAGAAGAAAAAGAAACAAAAAAAGAAGAAAAAGAAACAAAAAAGAAGAAAAAGAAACAAAAAAGAAGCAAAAAGAGAAAGAAAGCGGAAGCGATCGCACGGAGGCGGAATTTTCGAGTTTTTCGGCTCTCGGATTCGGCGAGGATTTCGATCACAGGTAGGTACACCATTCTCGGAATTTTTTTTAGAATTATTTGGTATATTTTCGGATTTTTGCATGATTTTTAACAAAGAAAACTAAACGATATACTAAACAGATTCCAAAAATAATGAAATTTCGTGGGAAAATAATATGATAATGATACATTCTACCATGAATTTGTGAGACTTTTTGGATTTTGTTTGGTATATTATTTTACGCATTCTTTGAAAATTATCAGATTTTGAGAGAATTGTTACTGACGTCAAATCACAGATAAAATTCTCCAAAGTTTTACAGTAGTCTTAAATTCTATACTTCTTGCTTCTGTAAAATTTTCAAGTGATTTGGATCTTTTTTCATATGAGCTGTAGTGTTAATTCATAATCTGGTTTGAAATTTGAAAAATCCGAAACTGATAGTAAATAGTTTTCTAAATTCATGGAAATCTCACAGCATGCTATTTTCACTTATCTCTTACTACTGTAGAAATTTCATGGAATTTAGATATCTATTTCTAGTAGTTTATGTGTTATTTTTGCAATCTGGTTAATTAATTTTTAAATCCATATTAAATATGAGTTTAATGTAAAAATCTGTAAAAATCTTCCAGTAAATTACATCTCATCATATCTTGTTGGTGGAGAAGTTTCAACTCATTTCGAGTTCGTTTGCAACAGCTTCACTTGTAAAATCACTCATATGGTTAAAAATTGGTAAAATCCATTAAAAAAATAAAAATTAAGTGAAAATCATCTTAAAATCTCTAAAGCACCTTCATCTTTGTGTGTGTTTGGGAGACCCGCCCGGTCTCATTCTCTCGTTAGTCCTCTTTGTGCGCCGTTTGGTTTTGGAAGAACGCCCTACTCGGCTTGGCTTCATACCCCTACCCTTATGGGTATTGGGTTGCACATTTGTTGCACCCTAGGGCTAGGTAGCTGTCCGGCCCGGCTGGGTGTTTTACCTCTGCCAAATGTGCAAATTCGTGTTTCCTTTTCTTTTAGAGAGTCTTTGACTCATCTATCCTTTAGTTGGTGTTATTGGAGTCTTTGACTCATGTTTCCATTTCTTTTAGAGAGTCTTTGACTCATTCGTTCTTTTGTTGTACTACTAGGAAGTCTTTGACTCATTGGTTCTTCTGTTGGCGTTATTTGGGAGTCTTTGACTCATTCCTCCTCTAAGTTGTAGTATTAGAGAGTCTCTGACTCATTTGTTCCCCTCTTTAGTGTTGTTAGTTCGGAGTTTCTCATTTAGAGTTGTTGATTACTTCGCTTTTGATTAGAGGCTAACTCAGTCTTATTAGAGCTTTGCTTGCTTAGGATCTTGGACCATTTTCTCTCTTCTTGGGACGCTATCTTTCTTGTTGTGGTTTGTCTCTTTGAGACGCTAGTTGCTTATTCGGGGTTTCCCCTTTTGCTTTAGGGCTTTGCCCTAGTTTGTGGTATTACTTGCGTGTTCCCTTTAAGATTAAAAATATTTTAAGGTCCTGAGCATTGGAAAAGCTTTAAAATCCAAAAACATTAGAAATTTAAAACTCAAAAAACATTTGAAAACATCAAAAACCTTAAAAAAAAATCTAAAGTGTTGAGTGTTTCTTTTAGAAGCGTATTAGGCGAGTTCGATTTTCGAACTACGTTGGCTTGATCCTCTTCCGAGGTACGTAGTGCAGCTTGGGATTTATATCCCAAGTCCAGCCAAACCTTTTTTGTAAATAATATCTTAAACTTTCTTCAAAAACCTTTAAAATCTTATTTTCAAAAGATCTTCCTCTAGAGTTAGGAGTTTCTCCTAGATAGAGAGTTTTAGAGTTAGGGTTTTTCTTTTGATAGGTAGTTTGATTGTTTGTTTGTTGTGTGCTTGTTTTTAGAGTTAGGGGTCTGTCCTAGAGTTATAGGAGCGCCTCCGTCCGGTCAGTCGGCGATCCATATCGCCGAGTGATGACTAGAGTAGGATACGCTAGTCCACCCTTGGTTTTCCTTAGGAAATACAGCCTAGTCACACATAGGTTGTAAGAACCACCTGCATTAGCTTAGGGCTAATCTGCATTTAGTTAGGGCATATAGGGTGTCATAAAATCCACAATTCACTGAAATTTAAATAATCGTACAAGAAACTTTAATAACAGGTTCGGTCTTTTAGATCGAGTCTAGGATAGAAGTCTAGGTGTCTTAGGCATCATAACTTAGAATAGGCGCGAAGAACTACGTTGCCTTGATTCTCGTGGAGGCGGGGATACGTAGGCTTCTTTGGATGAATACCAGACCATCTGAGGACTCGGGCTAATCACTTTTAAAACTGTTGAAACAATCAAATCACTTAGGATTTTCCATGAAATTAGAATTTTATGAGAACTTTCACTTAGATTGAATCCAAACCAATTAAGAAATCAAGATACACATTTAGGATTCACATTGAAATTAGATCATAGGATGCATGTCACATAGATAGCACATTAACAGAGAGTTGAATGAGCCATTAAAAATGAATTTAAAAGAGTTAACTTTTGGAATTGAAGACCGATTATCGGGCAGGAATGGTGCATGTGGTGGATAAATCCCCATACCTTCCATTCTTGTAACCAGGTAGCGAGTCTAGATTTCTGGTTAATTATGGGTCCTAGATCCCACATCTAGGTGGCGACTCTGTCAGTCTCTTTTGTGTGGAATTCGGATTGCCTTAGTGATCCCAAGTTCACATAAAAGATGAATTAAAATTAATAATAAAAGGCACACGCCAATCGCGTGGGTACGAGAGACCAAGAGATAGTGCGTGGCGGCTCTCGCGCCACCACCCCTCTCGCGGGATCGGGTCCCACAAACGGAAATGAAAAACTCCAAGTATTTTGAGAGTTATGATGGAAATAGTTAGACTCGCGCTTTGGTTTAGCAATTTACTGACCTACCTCCGATTGATTGACCAAAAATCACTCAATTTAACTCGTAATTCATTGAAATTAGTTTCATTTCGAAGGAATCGAAGTGTAGTTTAAAACAAAAGAAACGGAAATGAAAAACTCCAAGTATTTTGAGAGTTATGATGGAAATAGTTAGACTCGCGCTTTGGTTTAGCAATTTACTGACCTACCTCCGATTGATTGACCATAACTCTGTCAATTTAACTCTTAACTCGTTGAAATTAGTTTCATTTCGAAGGAATCGAAGTGTAGTTTAAAACGAAAGAAACGGAGATGAAAAACTCCAAGTATTTTGAGAGTTATGATGGAAATAGTTAGACTCGCGCTTTGGTTTAGGAATTTACTGACCTCCCTCCGATTAATTGACTATAAATCACTCAATTTAACTCGTAATTCATTGAAATTAGTTTCATTTCGAAGGAATCGAAGTGTAGTTTAAAACGAAAGAAACGGAAATGAAAAACTCCAAGTATTTTGAGAGTTATGATGGAAATAGTTAGACTCGCGCTTTGGTTTAGCAATTTACTGACCTACCTCCGATTGATTTATCATAACTCTCTCAATTTAACTCTTAATTCATTGAAATTAGTTTCATTTCGAAGGAATCGAAGTGTAGTTTAAAACGAAAGAAACGGAGATGAAAAACTATAAGTATTTTGAGAGTTATTATGGAAATAGTTAGACTCGCGCTTTGGTTTAGCAATTTAATGATCTACCTCCGATTGATTGACCAAAAATCACTCAATTTAACTCGTAATTCATTGAAATTAGTTTCATTTCGAAGGAATCGAAGTGTAGTTTAAAACAAAAGAAACGGAGATGAAAAACTCCAAGTATTTTGAAAGTTATGATGGAAATAGTTAGACTCTCGCTTTGGTTTAGCAATTTACTGACCTACATCCGATTAATTGACCATAACTCTCTCAATTTAACTCTTAAGTCATTGAAATTAGTTTCATTTCGAAGGAATCGAAGTGTAGTTTAAAACGAAAGAAACGGAGATGAAAAACTCCAAGTATTTTGAGAGTTATGATGGAAATAGTTAGACTCGCGCTTTGGTTTAGCAATTTACTGACTTACCTCCGATTGATTGACCATAACTCTCTCAATTTAAGTCGTAATTCATTTAAATTAGTTTCATTTCGAAGGAATCGAAGTGTAGTTTAAAACGAAAGAAACGGAGATGAAAAACTCCAAGTATTTTGAGAGTTAATGGAAATAGTTAGACTCGCGCTTTGGTTTAGCAATTTACTGACCTACCCCCGATTGATTGACCATAACTCTCTCAATTTAACTCTTAAGTCATTGAAATTAGTTTCATTTCGAAGGAATCGAAGTGTAGTTTAAAACGAAAGAAACGGAGATGAAAAACTCCAAGTATTTTGAGAGTTATGATGGAAATAGTTAGACTCGCGCTTTGGTTTAGCAATTTACTTACCTACCTCCGATTGATTGACCATAACTCTCTCAATTTAAGTCGTAATTCATTTAAATTAGTTTAATTTCGAAGGAATCGAAGTATAGTTTAAAACGAAAGAAACGGAGATGAAAAACTCCAAGTATTTTGAGAGTTAATGGAAATAGTTAGACTCGCGCTTTGGTTTAGCAATTTACTGACCTACCCCCGATTGATTGACCATAACTCTCTCAATTTAACTCTTAAGTCATTGCAATTAGTTTCATTTCGAAGGAATCGAAGTGTAGTTTAAAACGAAAGAAACGGAGATGAAAAACTCCAAGTATTTTGAGAGTTATGATGGAAATAGTTAGACTCGCGCTTTGGTTTAGCAATTTACTTACCTACCTCCGATTGATTGACCATAACTCTCTCAATTTAACTCTTAATTCATTGAAATTAGTTTCATTTCGAAGGAATCGAAGTGTAGTTTAAAACGAAAGAAACGGAGATGAAAAACTACAAGTATTTTGAGAGTTATTATGGAAATAGTTAGACTCGCGCTTTGGTTTAGCAATTTACTGATCTACCTCCGATTGATTGACCAAAAATCACTCAATTTAACTCGTAATTCATTGAAATTAGTTTCATTTCGAAGGAATCGAAGTGTAGTTTAAAACGAAAGAAACGGAGATGAAAAACTCCAAGTATTTTGAGAGTTATGATGGAAATAGTTAGACTCGCGCTTTGGTTTAGCAATTTACTGACCTACCTCCGATTGATTGACCATAACTCTGTCAATTTAACTCTTAACTCGTTGAAATTAGTTTCATTTCGAAGGAATCGAAGTGTAGTTTAAAACGAAAGAAACGGAGATGAAAAACTCCAAGTATTTTGAGAGTTATGATGGAAATAGTTAGACTCGCGCTTTGGTTTAGGAATTTACTGACCTCCCTCCGATTAATTGACCATAAATCACTCAATTTAACTCGTAATTCATTGAAATTAGTTTCATTTCGAAGGAATCGAAGTGTAGTTTAAAACGAAAGAAACGGAAATGAAAAACTCCAAGTATTTTGAGAGTTATGATGGAAATAGTTAGACTCGCGCTTTGGTTTAGCAATTTACTGACCTACCTCCGATTGATTTATCATAACTCTCTCAATTTAACTCTTAATTCATTGAAATTAGTTTCATTTCGAAGGAATCGAAGTGTAGTTTAAAACAAAAGAAACGGAAATGAAAAACTCCAAGTATTTTGAGAGTTATGATGGAAATAGTTAGACTCGCGCTTTGGTTTAGCAATTTACTGACCTACCTCCGATTGATTGACCATAACTCTGTCAATTTAACCCTTAACTCGTTGAAATTAGTTTCATTTCGAAGGAATCGAAGTGTAGTTTAAAACAAAAGAAACGGAAATGAAAAACTCCAAGTATTTTGAGAGTTATGATGGAAATAGTTAGACTCGCGCTTTGGTTTAGCAATTTACTGACCTACCTCCGATTGATTGACCATAACTCTGTCAATTTAACTCTTAACTCGTTGAAATTAGTTTCATTTCGAAGGAATCGAAGTGTAGTTTAAAACGAAAGAAACGGAGATGAAAAACTCCAAGTATTTTGAGAGTTATGATGGAAATAGTTAGACTCGCGCTTTGGTTTAGGAATTTACTGACCTCCCTCCGATTAATTGACCATAAATCACTCAATTTAACTCGTAATTCATTGAAATTAGTTTCATTTCGAAGGAATCGAAGTGTAGTTTAAAACGAAAGAAACGGAAATGAAAAACTCCAAGTATTTTGAGAGTTATGATGGAAATAGTTAGACTCGCGCTTTGGTTTAGCAATTTACTGACCTACCTCCGATTGATTTATCATAACTCTCTCAATTTAACTCTTAATTCATTGAAATTAGTTTCATTTCGAAGGAATCGAAGTGTAGTTTAAAACGAAAGAAACGGAGATGAAAAACTATAAGTATTTTGAGAGTTATTATGGAAATAGTTAGACTCGCGCTTTGGTTTAGCAATTTAATGATCTACCTCCGATTGATTGACCAAAAATCACTCAATTTAACTCGTAATTCATTGAAATTAGTTTCATTTCGAAGGAATCGAAGTGTAGTTTAAAACAAAAGAAACGGAGATGAAAAACTCCAAGTATTTTGAAAGTTATGATGGAAATAGTTAGACTCTCGCTTTGGTTTAGCAATTTACTGACCTACATCCGATTAATTGACCATAACTCTCTCAATTTAACTCTTAAGTCATTGAAATTAGTTTCATTTCGAAGGAATCGAAGTGTAGTTTAAAACGAAAGAAACGGAGATGAAAAACTCCAAGTATTTTGAGAGTTATGATGGAAATAGTTAGACTCGCGCTTTGGTTTAGCAATTTACTGACTTACCTCCGATTGATTGACCATAACTCTCTCAATTTAAGTCGTAATTCATTTAAATTAGTTTCATTTCGAAGGAATCGAAGTGTAGTTTAAAACGAAAGAAACGGAGATGAAAAACTCCAAGTATTTTGAGAGTTAATGGAAATAGTTAGACTCGCGCTTTGGTTTAGCAATTTACTGACCTACCCCCGATTGATTGACCATAACTCTCTCAATTTAACTCTTAAGTCATTGAAATTAGTTTCATTTCGAAGGAATCGAAGTGTAGTTTAAAACGAAAGAAACGGAGATGAAAAACTCCAAGTATTTTGAGAGTTATGATGGAAATAGTTAGACTCGCGCTTTGGTTTAGCAATTTACTGACTTACCTCCGATTGATTGACCATAACTCTCTCAATTTAAGTCGTAATTCATTTAAATTAGTTTCATTTCGAAAGAATCGAAGTGTAGTTTAAAACGAAAGAAACGGAGATGAAAAACTCCAAGTATTTTGAGAGTTAATGGAAATAGTTAGACTCGCGCTTTGGTTTAGCAATTTACTGACCTACCCCCGATTGATTGACCATAACTCTCTCAATTTAACTCTTAAGTCATTGAAATTAGTTTCATTTCGAAGGAATCGAAGTGTAGTTTAAAACGAAAGAAACGGAGATGAAAAACTCCAAGTATTTTGAGAGTTATGATGGAAATAGTTAGACTCGCGCTTTGGTTTAGCAATTTACTTACCTACCTCCGATTGATTGACCATAACTCTCTCAATTTAAGTCGTAATTCATTTAAATTAGTTTCATTTCGAAGGAATCGAAGTGTAGTTTAAAACGAAAGAAACGGAGATGAAAAACTCCAAGTATTTTGAGAGTTAATGGAAATAGTTAGACTCGCGCTTTGGTTTAGCAATTTACTGACCTACCCCCGATTGATTGACCATAACTCTCTCAATTTAACTCTTAAGTCATTGAAATTAG
The DNA here is from genome assembly GCF_043159265.1 of Tasmannia lanceolata. Taxonomy (NCBI): domain Eukaryota; kingdom Viridiplantae; phylum Streptophyta; class Magnoliopsida; order Canellales; family Winteraceae; genus Tasmannia; species Tasmannia lanceolata. The sequence goes on from NW_027518721.1 coordinate 8,247,610, forward strand.
TTTCATTTCGAAGGAATCGAAGTGTAGTTTAAAACGAAAGAAACGGAGATGAAAAACTCCAAGTATTTTGAGAGTTATGATGGAAATAGTTAGACTCGCGCTTTGGTTTAGCAATTTACTTACCTACCTCCGATTGATTGACCATAACTCTCTCAATTTAACTCTTAATTCATTGAAATTAGTTTCATTTCGAAGGAATCGAAGTGTAGTTTAAAACGAAAGAAACGGAGATGAAAAACTACAAGTATTTTGAGAGTTATTATGGAAATAGTTAGACTCGCGCTTTGGTTTAGCAATTTACTGATCTACCTCCGATTGATTGACCAAAAATCACTCAATTTAACTCGTAATTCATTGAAATTAGTTTCATTTCGAAGGAATCGAAGTGTAGTTTAAAACGAAAGAAACGGAGATGAAAAACTCCAAGTATTTTGAGAGTTATGATGGAAATAGTTAGACTCGCGCTTTGGTTTAGCAATTTACTGACCTACATCCGATTAATTGACCATAACTCTCTCAATTTAACTCTTAAGTCATTGAAATTAGTTTCATTTCGAAGGAATCGAAGTGTAGTTTAAAACGAAAGAAACGGAGATGAAAAACTCCAAGTATTTTGAGAGTTATGATGGAAATAGTTAGACTCGCGCTTTGGTTTAGCAATTTACTGACCTACCTCCGATTGATTGACCATAACTCTGTCAATTTAACTCTTAACTCGTTGAAATTAGTTTCATTTCGAAGGAATCGAAGTGTAGTTTAAAACGAAAGAAACGGAGATGAAAAACTCCAAGTATTTTGAGAGTTATGATGGAAATAGTTAGACTCGCGCTTTGGTTTAGGAATTTACTGACCTCCCTCCGATTAATTGACCATAAATCACTCAATTTAACTCGTAATTCATTGAAATTAGTTTCATTTCGAAGGAATCGAAGTGTAGTTTAAAACGAAAGAAACGGAAATGAAAAACTCCAAGTATTTTGAGAGTTATGATGGAAATAGTTAGACTCGCGCTTTGGTTTAGCAATTTACTGACCTACCTCCGATTGATTTATCATAACTCTCTCAATTTAACTCTTAATTCATTGAAATTAGTTTCATTTCGAAGGAATCGAAGTGTAGTTTAAAACAAAAGAAACGGAAATGAAAAACTCCAAGTATTTTGAGAGTTATGATGGAAATAGTTAGACTCGCGCTTTGGTTTAGCAATTTACTGACCTACATCCGATTAATTGACCATAACTCTCTCAATTTAACTCTTAAGTCATTGAAATTAGTTTCATTTCGAAGGAATCGAAGTGTAGTTTAAAACGAAAGAAACGGAGATGAAAAACTCCAAGTATTTTGAGAGTTATGATGGAAATAGTTAGACTCGCGCTTTGGTTTAGCAATTTACTGACCTACCTCCGATTGATTGACCATAACTCTGTCAATTTAACTCTTAACTCGTTGAAATTAGTTTCATTTCGAAGGAATCGAAGTGTAGTTTAAAACGAAAGAAACGGAGATGAAAAACTCCAAGTATTTTGAGAGTTATGATGGAAATAGTTAGACTCGCGCTTTGGTTTAGGAATTTACTGACCTCCCTCCGATTAATTGACCATAAATCACTCAATTTAACTCGTAATTCATTGAAATTAGTTTCATTTCGAAGGAATCGAAGTGTAGTTTAAAACGAAAGAAACGGAAATGAAAAACTCCAAGTATTTTGAGAGTTATGATGGAAATAGTTAGACTCGCGCTTTGGTTTAGCAATTTACTGACCTACCTCCGATTGATTTATCATAACTCTCTCAATTTAACTCTTAATTCATTGAAATTAGTTTCATTTCGAAGGAATCGAAGTGTAGTTTAAAACAAAAGAAACGGAAATGAAAAACTCCAAGTATTTTGAGAGTTATGATGGAAATAGTTAGACTCGCGCTTTGGTTTAGCAATTTACTGACCTACCTCCGATTGATTGACCATAACTCTGTCAATTTAACTCTTAACTCGTTGAAATTAGTTTCATTTCGAAGGAATCGAAGTGTAGTTTAAAACGAAAGAAACGGAGATGAAAAACTCCAAGTATTTTGAGAGTTATGATGGAAATAGTTAAACTCGCGCTTTGGTTTAGGAATTTACTGACCTCCCTCCGATTAATTGACCATAAATCACTCAATTTAACTCGTAATTCATTGAAATTATTTTCATTTCGAAGGAATCGAAGTGTAGTTTAAAACGAAAGAAACGGAAATGAAAAACTCCAAGTATTTTGAGAGTTATGATGGAAATAGTTAGACTCGCGCTTTGGTTTAGCAATTTACTGACCTACCTCCGATTGATTGACCAAAAATCACTCAATTTAACTCGTAATTCATTGAAATTAGTTTCATTTCGAAGGAATCGAAGTGTAGTTTAAAACAAAAGAAACGGAAATGAAAAACTCCAAGTATTTTGAGAGTTATGATGGAAATAGTTAGACTCGCGCTTTGGTTTAGCAATTTACTGACTTACCTCCGATTGATTGACCATAACTCTGTCAATTTAACTCTTAACTCGTTGAAATTAGTTTCATTTCGAAGGAATCGAAGTGTAGTTTAAAACGAAAGAAACAGAGATGAAAAACTCCAAGTATTTTGAGAGTTATGATGGAAATAGTTAGACTCGCGCTTTGGTTTAGGAATTTACTGACCTCCCTCCGATTAATTGACTATAAATCACTCAATTTAACTCGTAATTCATTGAAATTAGTTTCATTTCGAAGGAATCGAAGTGTAGTTTAAAACGAAAGAAACGGAAATGAAAAACTCCAAGTATTTTGAGAGTTATGATGGAAATAGTTAGACTCGCGCTTTGGTTTAGCAATTTACTGACCTACCTCCGATTGATTTATCATAACTCTCTCAATTTAACTCTTAATTCATTGAAATTAGTTTCATTTCGAAGGAATCGAAGTGTAGTTTAAAACGAAAGAAACGGAGATGAAAAACTATAAGTATTTTGAGAGTTATTATGAAAATAGTTAGACTCGCGCTTTGGTTTAGCAATTTAATGATCTACCTCCGATTGATTGACCAAAAATCACTCAATTTAACTCGTAATTCATTGAAATTAGTTTCATTTCGAAGGAATCGAAGTGTAGTTTAAAACAAAAGAAACGGAGATGAAAAACTCCAAGTATTTTGAAAGTTATGATGGAAATAGTTAGACTCTCGCTTTGGTTTAGCAATTTACTGACCTACATCCGATTAATTGACCATAACTCTCTCAATTTAACTCTTAAGTCATTGAAATTAGTTTCATTTCGAAGGAATCGAAGTGTAGTTTAAAACGAAAGAAACGGAGATGAAAAACTCCAAGTATTTTGAGAGTTATGATGGAAATAGTTAGACTCGCGCTTTGGTTTAGCAATTTACTGACTTACCTCCGATTGATTGACCATAACTCTCTCAATTTAAGTCGTAATTCATTTAAATTAGTTTCATTTCGAAGGAATCGAAGTGTAGTTTAAAACGAAAGAAACGGAGATGAAAAACTCCAAGTATTTTGAGAGTTAATGGAAATAGTTAGACTCGCGCTTTGGTTTAGCAATTTACTGACCTACCCCCGATTGATTGACCATAACTCTCTCAATTTAACTCTTAAGTCATTGAAATTAGTTTCATTTCGAAGGAATCGAAGTGTAGTTTAAAACGAAAGAAACGGAGATGAAAAACTCCAAGTATTTTGAGAGTTATGATGGAAATAGTTAGACTCGCGCTTTGGTTTAGCAATTTACTTACCTACCTCCGATTGATTGACCATAACTCTCTCAATTTAAGTCGTAATTCATTTAAATTAGTTTCATTTCGAAGGAATCGAAGTGTAGTTTAAAACGAAAGAAACGGAGATGAAAAACTCCAAGTATTTTGAGAGTTAATGGAAATAGTTAGACTCGCGCTTTGGTTTAGCAATTTACTGACCTACCCCCGATTGATTGACCATAACTCTCTCAATTTAACTCTTAAGTCATTGAAATTAGTTTCATTTCGAAGGAATCGAAGTGTAGTTTAAAACGAAAGAAACGGAGATGAAAAACTCCAAGTATTTTGAGAGTTATGATGGAAATAGTTAGACTCGCGCTTTGGTTTAGCAATTTACTTACCTACCTCCGATTGATTGACCATAACTCTCTCAATTTAACTCTTAATTCATTGAAATTAGTTTCATTTCGAAGGAATCGAAGTGTAGTTTAAAACGAAAGAAACGGAGATGAAAAACTACAAGTATTTTGAGAGTTATTATGGAAATAGTTAGACTCGCGCTTTGGTTTAGCAATTTACTGATCTACCTCCGATTGATTGACCAAAAATCACTCAATTTAACTCGTAATTCATTGAAATTAGTTTCATTTCGAAGGAATCGAAGTGTAGTTTAAAACGAAAGAAACGGAGATGAAAAACTCCAAGTATTTTGAGAGTTATGATGGAAATAGTTAGACTCGCGCTTTGGTTTAGCAATTTACTGACCTACATCCGATTAATTGACCATAACTCTCTCAATTTAACTCTTAAGTCATTGAAATTAGTTTCATTTCGAAGGAATCGAAGTGTAGTTTAAAACGAAAGAAACGGAGATGAAAAACTCCAAGTATTTTGAGAGTTATGATGGAAATAGTTAGACTCGCGCTTTGGTTTAGCAATTTACTGACCTACCTCCGATTGATTGACCATAACTCTGTCAATTTAACTCTTAACTCGTTGAAATTAGTTTCATTTCGAAGGAATCGAAGTGTAGTTTAAAACGAAAGAAACGGAGATGAAAAACTCCAAGTATTTTGAGAGTTATGATGGAAATAGTTAGACTCGCGCTTTGGTTTAGGAATTTACTGACCTCCCTCCGATTAATTGACCATAAATCACTCAATTTAACTCGTAATTCATTGAAATTAGTTTCATTTCGAAGGAATCGAAGTGTAGTTTAAAACGAAAGAAACGGAAATGAAAAACTCCAAGTATTTTGAGAGTTATGATGGAAATAGTTAGACTTGCGCTTTGGTTTAGCAATTTACTGACCTACCTCCGATTGATTTATCATAACTCTCTCAATTTAACTCTTAATTCATTGAAATTAGTTTCATTTCGAAGGAATCGAAGTGTAGTTTAAAACAAAAGAAACGGAAATGAAAAACTCCAAGTATTTTGAGAGTTATGATGGAAATAGTTAGACTCGCGCTTTGGTTTAGCAATTTACTGACCTACCTCCGATTGATTGACCATAACTCTGTCAATTTAACTCTTAACTCGTTGAAATTAGTTTCATTTCGAAGGAATCGAAGTGTAGTTTAAAACAAAAGAAACGGAAATGAAAAACTCCAAGTATTTTGAGAGTTATGATGGAAATAGTTAGACTCGCGCTTTGGTTTAGCAATTTACTGACCTACCTCCGATTGATTGACCATAACTCTGTCAATTTAACTCTTAACTCGTTGAAATTAGTTTCATTTCGAAGGAATCGAAGTGTAGTTTAAAACGAAAGAAACGGAGATGAAAAACTCCAAGTATTTTGAGAGTTATGATGGAAATAGTTAGACTCGCGCTTTGGTTTAGGAATTTACTGACCTCCCTCCGATTAATTGACCATAAATCACTCAATTTAACTCGTAATTCATTGAAATTAGTTTCATTTCGAAGGAATCGAAGTGTAGTTTAAAACGAAAGAAACGGAAATGAAAAACTCCAAGTATTTTGAGAGTTATGATGGAAATAGTTAGACTCGCGCTTTGGTTTAGCAATTTACTGACCTACCTCCGATTGATTTATCATAACTCTCTCAATTTAACTCTTAATTCATTGAAATTAGTTTCATTTCGAAGGAATCGAAGTGTAGTTTAAAACGAAAGAAACGGAGATGAAAAACTATAAGTATTTTGAGAGTTATGATGGAAATAGTTAGACTCGCGCTTTGGTTTAGGAATTTACTGACCTCCCTCCGATTAATTGACCATAAATCACTCAATTTAACTCGTAATTCATTGAAATTAGTTTCATTTCGAAGGAATCGAAGTGTAGTTTAAAACGAAAGAAACGGAAATGAAAAACTCCAAGTATTTTGAGAGTTATGATGGAAATAGTTAGACTCGCGCTTTGGTTTAGCAATTTACTGACCTACCTCCGATTGATTTATCATAACTCTCTCAATTTAACTCTTAATTCATTGAAATTAGTTTCATTTCGAAGGAATCGAAGTGTAGTTTAAAACGAAAGAAACGGAGATGAAAAACTATAAGTATTTTGAGAGTTATTATGGAAATAGTTAGACTCGCGCTTTGGTTTAGCAATTTAATGATCTACCTCCGATTGATTGACCAAAAATCACTCAATTTAACTCGTAATTCATTGAAATTAGTTTCATTTCGAAGGAATCGAAGTGTAGTTTAAAACAAAAGAAACGGAGATGAAAAACTCCAAGTATTTTGAAAGTTATGATGGAAATAGTTAGACTCTCGCTTTGGTTTAGCAATTTACTGACCTACATCCGATTAATTGACCATAACTCTCTCAATTTAACTCGTAAGTCATTGAAATTAGTTTCATTTCGAAGGAATCGAAGTGTAGTTTAAAACGAAAGAAACGGAGATGAAAAACTCCAAGTATTTTGAGAGTTATGATGGAAATAGTTAGACTCGCGCTTTGGTTTAGCAATTTACTGACTTACCTCCGATTGATTGACCATAACTCTCTCAATTTAAGTCGTAATTCATTTAAATTAGTTTCATTTCGAAGGAATCGAAGTGTAGTTTAAAACGAAAGAAACGGAGATGAAAAACTCCAAGTATTTTGAGAGTTAATGGAAATAGTTAGACTCGCGCTTTGGTTTAGCAATTTACTGACCTACCCCCGATTGATTGACCATAACTCTCTCAATTTAACTCTTAAGTCATTGAAATTAGTTTCATTTCGAAGGAATCGAAGTGTAGTTTAAAACGAAAGAAACGGAGATGAAAAACTCCAAGTATTTTGAGAGTTATGATGGAAATAGTTAGACTCGCGCTTTGGTTTAGCAATTTACTTACCTACCTCCGATTGATTGACCATAACTCTCTCAATTTAAGTCGTAATTCATTTAAATTAGTTTCATTTCGAAGGAATCGAAGTGTAGTTTAAAACGAAAGAAACGGAGATGAAAAACTCCAAGTATTTTGAGAGTTAATGGAAATAGTTAGACTCGCGCTTTGGTTTAGCAATTTACTGACCTACCCCCGATTGATTGACCATAACTCTCTCAATTTAACTCTTAAGTCATTGAAATTAGTTTCATTTCGAAGGAATCGAAGTGTAGTTTAAAACGAAAGAAACGGAGATGAAAAACTCCAAGTATTTTGAGAGTTATGATGGAAATAGTTAGACTCGCGCTTTGGTTTAGCAATTTACTTACCTACCTCCGATTGATTGACCATAACTCTCTCAATTTAACTCTTAATTCATTGAAATTAGTTTCATTTCGAATGAATCGAAGTGTATTTTAAAACGAAAGAAACGGAGATGAAAAACTACAAGTATTTTGAGAGTTATTATGGAAATAGTTAGACTCGCGCTTTGGTTTAGCAATTTACTGATCTACCTCCGATTGATTGACCAAAAATCACTCAATTTAACTCGTAATTCATTGAAATTAGTTTCATTTCGAAGGAATCGAAGTGTAGTTTAAAACGAAAGAAACGGAGATGAAAAACTCCAAGTATTTTGAGAGTTATGATGGAAATAGTTAGACTCGCGCTTTGGTTTAGCAATTTACTGACCTACATCCGATTAATTGACCATAACTCTCTCAATTTAACTCTTAAGTCATTGAAATTAGTTTCATTTCGAAGGAATCGAAGTGTAGTTTAAAACGAAAGAAACGGAGATGAAAAACTCCAAGTATTTTGAGAGTTATGATGGAAATAGTTAGACTCGCGCTTTGGTTTAGCAATTTACTGACCTACCTCCGATTGATTGACCATAACTCTGTCAATTTAACTCTTAACTCGTTGAAATTAGTTTCATTTCGAAGGAATCGAAGTGTAGTTTAAAACGAAAGAAACGGAGATGAAAAACTCCAAGTATTTTGAGAGTTATGATGGAAATAGTTAGACTCGCGCTTTGGTTTAGGAATTTACTGACCTCCCTCCGATTAATTGACCATAAATCACTCAATTTAACTCGTAATTCATTGAAATTAGTTTCATTTCGAAGGAATCGAAGTGTAGTTTAAAACGAAAGAAACGGAAATGAAAAACTCCAAGTATTTTGAGAGTTATGATGGAAATAGTTAGACTCGCGCTTTGGTTTAGCAATTTACTGACCTACCTCCGATTGATTTATCATAACTCTCTCAATTTAACTCTTAATTCATTGAAATTAGTTTCATTTCGAAGGAATCGAAGTGTAGTTTAAAACAAAAGAAACGGAAATGAAAAACTCCAAGTATTTTGAGAGTTATGATGGAAATAGTTAGACTCGCGCTTTGGTTTAGCAATTTACTGACCTACCTCCGATTGATTGACCATAACTCTGTCAATTTAACTCTTAACTCGTTGAAATTAGTTTCATTTCGAAGGAATCGAAGTGTAGTTTAAAACAAAAGAAACGGAAATGAAAAACTCCAAGTATTTTGAGAGTTATGATGGAAATAGTTAGACTCGCGCTTTGGTTTAGCAATTTACTGACCTACCTCCGATTGATTGACCATAACTCTGTCAATTTAACTCTTAACTCGTTGAAATTAGTTTCATTTCGAAGGAATCGAAGTGTAGTTTAAAACGAAAGAAACGGAGATGAAAAACTCCAAGTATTTTGAGAGTTATGATGGAAATAGTTAGACTCGCGCTTTGGTTTAGGAATTTACTGACCTCCCTCCGATTAATTGACCATAAATCACTCAATTTAACTCGTAATTCATTGAAATTAGTTTCATTTCGAAGGAATCGAAGTGTAGTTTAAAACGAAAGAAACGGAAATGAAAAACTCCAAGTATTTTGAGAGTTATGATGGAAATAGTTAGACTCGCGCTTTGGTTTAGCAATTTACTGACCTACCTCCGATTGATTTATCATAACTCTCTCAATTTAACTCTTAATTCATTGAAATTAGTTTCATTTCGAAGGAATCGAAGTGTAGTTTAAAACGAAAGAAACGGAGATGAAAAACTATAAGTATTTTGAGAGTTATTATGGAAATAGTTAGACTCGCGCTTTGGTTTAGCAATTTAATGATCTACCTCCGATTGATTGACCAAAAATCACTCAATTTAACTCGTAATTCATTGAAATTAGTTTCATTTCGAAGGAATCGAAGTGTAGTTTAAAACAAAAGAAACGGAGATGAAAAACTCCAAGTATTTTGAAAGTTATGATGGAAATAGTTAGACTCTCGCTTTGGTTTAGCAATTTACTGACCTACATCCGATTAATTGACCATAACTCTCTCAATTTAACTCTTAAGTCATTGAAATTAGTTTCATTTCGAAGGAATCGAAGTGTAGTTTAAAACGAAAGAAACGGAGATGAAAAACTCCAAGTATTTTGAGAGTTATGATGGAAATAGTTAGACTCGCGCTTTGGTTTAGCAATTTACTGACTTACCTCCGATTGATTGACCATAACTCTCTCAATTTAAGTCGTAATTCATTTAAATTAGTTTCATTTCGAAGGAATCGAAGTGTAGTTTAAAACGAAAGAAACGGAGATGAAAAACTCCAAGTATTTTGAGAGTTAATGGAAATAGTTAGACTCGCGCTTTGGTTTAGCAATTTACTGACCTACCCCCGATTGATTGACCATAACTCTCTCAATTTAACTCTTAAGTCATTGAAATTAGTTTCATTTCGAAGGAATCGAAGTGTAGTTTAAAACGAAAGAAACGGAGATGAAAAACTCCAAGTATTTTGAGAGTTATGATGGAAATAGTTAGACTCGCGCTTTGGTTTAGCAATTTACTTACCTACCTCCGATTGATTGACCATAACTCTCTCAATTTAAGTCGTAATTCATTTAAATTAGTTTCATTTCGAAGGAATCGAAGTGTAGTTTAAAACGAAAGAAACGGAGATGAAAAACTCCAAGTATTTTGAGAGTTAATGGAAATAGTTAGACTCGCGCTTTGGTTTAGCAATTTACTGACCTACCCCCGATTGATTGACCATAACTCTCTCAATTTAACTCTTAAGTCATTGAAATTAGTTTCATTTCGAAGGAATCGAAGTGTAGTTTAAAACGAAAGAAACGGAGATGAAAAACTCCAAGTATTTTGAGAGTTATGATGGAAATAGTTAGACTCGCGCTTTGGTTTAGCAATTTACTTACCTACCTCCGATTGATTGACCATAACTCTCTCAATTTAACTCTTAATTCATTGAAATTAGTTTCATTTCGAAGGAATCGAAGTGTATTTTAAAACGAAAGAAACGGAGATGAAAAACTACAAGTATTTTGAGAGTTATTATGGAAATAGTTAGACTCGCGCTTTGGTTTAGCAATTTACTGATCTACCTCCGATTGATTGACCAAAAATCACTCAATTTAACTCGTAATTCATTGAAATTAGTTTCATTTCGAAGGAATCGAAGTGTAGTTTAAAACGAAAGAAACGGAGATGAAAAACTCCAAGTATTTTGAGAGTTATGATGGAAATAGTTAGACTCGCGCTTTGGTTTAGCAATTTACTGACCTACATCCGATTAATTGACCATAACTCTCTCAATTTAACTCTTAAGTCATTGAAATTAGTTTCATTTCGAAGGAATCGAAGTGTAGTTTAAAACGAAAGAAACGGAGATGAAAAACTCCAAGTATTTTGAGAGTTATGATGGAAATAGTTAGACTCGCGCTTTGGTTTAGCAATTTACTGACCTACCTCCGATTGATTGACCATAACTCTGTCAATTTAACTCTTAACTCGTTGAAATTAGTTTCATTTCGAAGGAATCGAAGTGTAGTTTAAAACGAAAGAAACGGAGATGAAAAACTCCAAGTATTTTGAGAGTTATGATGGAAATAGTTAGACTCGCGCTTTGGTTTAGGAATTTACTGACCTCCCTCCGATTAATTGACCATAAATCACTCAATTTAACTCGTAATTCATTGAAATTAGTTTCATTTCGAAGGAATCGAAGTGTAGTTTAAAACGAAAGAAACGGAAATGAAAAACTCCAAGTATTTTGAGAGTTATGATGGAAATAGTTAGACTCGCGCTTTGGTTTAGCAATTTACTGACCTACCTCCGATTGATTTATCATAACTCTCTCAATTTAACTCTTAATTCATTGAAATTAGTTTCATTTCGAAGGAATCGAAGTGTAGTTTAAAACAAAAGAAACGGAAATGAAAAACTCCAAGTATTTTGAGAGTTATGATGGAAATAGTTAGACTCGCGCTTTGGTTTAGCAATTTACTGACCTACCTCCGATTGATTGACCATAACTCTGTCAATTTAACTCTTAACTCGTTGAAATTAGTTTCATTTCGAAGGAATCGAAGTGTAGTTTAAAACGAAAGAAACGGAGATGAAAAACTCCAAGTATTTTGAGAGTTATGATGGAAATAGTTAGACTCGCGCTTTGGTTTAGGAATTTACTGACCTCCCTCCGATTAATTGACCATAAATCACTCAATTTAACTCGTAATTCATTGAAATTAGTTTCATTTCGAAGGAATCGAAGTGTAGTTTAAAACGAAAGAAACGGAAATGAAAAACTCCAAGTATTTTGAGAGTTATGATGGAAATAGTTAGACTCGCGCTTTGGTTTAGCAATTTACTGACCTACCTCCGATTGATTGACCAAAAATCACTCAATTTAACTCGTAATTCATTGAAATTAGTTTCATTTCGAAGGAATCGAAGTGTAGTTTAAAACGAAAGAAACGGAAATGAAAAACTCCAAGTATTTTGAGAGTTATGATGGAAATAGTTAGACTCGCGCTTTGGTTTAGCAATTTACTGACCTACCTCCGATTGATTTATCATAACTCTCTCAATTTAACTCTTAATTCATTGAAATTAGTTTCATTTCGAAGGAATCGAAGTGTAGTTTAAAACAAAAGAAACGGAAATGAAAAACTCCAAGTATTTTGAGAGTTATGATGGAAATAGTTAGACTCGCGCTTTGGTTTAGCAATTTACTGACCTACCTCCGATTGATTGACCATAACTCTGTCAATTTAACTCTTAACTCGTTGAAATTAGTTTCATTTCGAAGGAATCGAAGTGTAGTTTAAAACGAAAGAAACGGAGATGAAAAACTCCAAGTATTTTGAGAGTTATGATGGAAATAGTTAGACTCGCGCTTTGGTTTAGCAATTTACTGACCTACCTCCGATTGATTTATCATAACTCTCTCAATTTAACTCTTAATTCATTGAAATTAGTTTCATTTCGAAGGAATCGAAGTGTAGTTTAAAACGAAAGAAACGGAAATGAAAAACTCCAAGTATTTTGAGAGTTATGATGGAAATAGTTAGACTCGCGCTTTAGTTTAGCAATTTACTTACCTACCTCCGATTGATTGACCAAAAATCACTCAATTTAACTCGTAATTCATTGAAATTAGTTTCATTTCGAAGGAATCGAAGTGTAGTTTAAAACGAAAGAAACGGAAATGAAAAACTCCAAGTATTTTGAGAGTTATGATGGAAATAGTTAGACTCGCGCTTTGGTTTAGCAATTTACTGACCTACCTCCGATTGATTGACCATAACTCTGTCAATTTAACTCTTAACTCGTTGAAATTAGTTTCATTTCGAAGGAATCGAAGTGTAGTTTAAAACAAAAGAAACGGAAATGAAAAACTCCAAGTATTTTGAGAGTTATGATGGAAATAGTTAGACTCGCGCTTTGGTTTAGCAATTTACTGACCTACCTCCGATTGATTGACCATAACTCTGTCAATTTAACTCTTAACTCGTTGAAATTAGTTTCATTTCGAAGGAATCGAAGTGTAGTTTAAAACGAAAGAAACGGAGATGAAAAACTCCAAGTATTTTGAGAGTTATGATGGAAATAGTTAGACTCGCGCTTTGGTTTAGGAATTTACTGACCTCCCTCCGATTAATTGACCATAAATCACTCAATTTAACTCGTAATTCATTGAAATTAGTTTCATTTCGAAGGAATCGAAGTGTAGTTTAAAACGAAAGAAACGGAAATGAAAAACTCCAAGTATTTTGAGAGTTATGATGGAAATAGTTAGACTCGCGCTTTGGTTTAGCAATTTACTGACCTACCTCCGATTGATTTATCATAACTCTCTCAATTTAACTCTTAATTCATTGAAATTAGTTTCATTTCGAAGGAATCGAAGTGTAGTTTAAAACGAAAGAAACGGAGATGAAAAACTATAAGTATTTTGAGAGTTATTATGGAAATAGTTAGACTCGCGCTTTGGTTTAGCAATTTAATGATCTACCTCCGATTGATTGACCAAAAATCACTCAATTTAACTCGTAATTCATTGAAATTAGTTTCATTTCGAAGGAATCGAAGTGTAGTTTAAAACAAAAGAAACGGAGATGAAAAACTCCAAGTATTTTGAAAGTTATGATGGAAATAGTTAGACTCTCGCTTTGGTTTAGCAATTTACTGACCTACATCCGATTAATTGACCATAACTCTCTCAATTTAACTCTTAAGTCATTGAAATTAGTTTCATTTCGAAGGAATCGAAGTGTAGTTTAAAACGAAAGAAACGGAGATGAAAAACTCCAAGTATTTTGAGAGTTATGATGGAAATAGTTAGACTCGCGCTTTGGTTTAGCAATTTACTGACTTACCTCCGATTGATTGACCATAACTCTCTCAATTTAAGTCGTAATTCATTTAAATTAGTTTCATTTCGAAGGAATCGAAGTGTAGTTTAAAACGAAAGAAACGGAGATGAAAAACTCCAAGTATTTTGAGAGTTAATGGAAATAGTTAGACTCGCGCTTTGGTTTAGCAATTTACTGACCTACCCCCGATTGATTGACCATAACTCTCTCAATTTAACTCTTAAGTCATTGAAATTAGTTTCATTTCGAAGGAATCGAAGTGTAGTTTAAAACGAAAGAAACGGAGATGAAAAACTCCAAGTATTTTGAGAGTTATGATGGAAATAGTTAGACTCGCGCTTTGGTTTAGCAATTTACTTACCTACCTCCGATTGATTGACCATAACTCTCTCAATTTAAGTCGTAATTCATTTAAATTAGTTTCATTTCGAAGGAATCGAAGTGTAGTTTAAAACGAAAGAAACGGAGATGAAAAACTCCAAGTATTTTGAGAGTTAATGGAAATAGTTAGACTCGCGCTTTGGTTTAGCAATTTACTGACCTACCCCCGATTGATTGACCATAACTCTCTCAATTTAACTCTTAAGTCATTGAAATTAGTTTCATTTCGAAGGAATCGAAGTGTAGTTTAAAACGAAAGAAACGGAGATGAAAAACTCCAAGTATTTTGAGAGTTATGATGGAAATAGTTAGACTCGCGCTTTGGTTTAGCAATTTACTTACCTACCTCCGATTGATTGACCATAACTCTCTCAATTTAACTCTTAATTCATTGAAATTAGTTTCATTTCGAAGGAATCGAAGTGTATTTTAAAACGAAAGAAACGGAGATGAAAAACTACAAGTATTTTGAGAGTTATTATGGAAATAGTTAGACTCGCGCTTTGGTTTAGCAATTTACTGATCTACCTCCGATTGATTGACCAAAAATCACTCAATTTAACTCGTAATTCATTGAAATTAGTTTCATTTCGAAGGAATCGAAGTGTAGTTTAAAACGAAAGAAACGGAGATGAAAAACTCCAAGTATTTTGAGAGTTATGATGGAAATAGTTAGACTCGCGCTTTGGTTTAGCAATTTACTGACCTACATCCGATTAATTGACCATAACTCTCTCAATTTAACTCTTAAGTCATTGAAATTAGTTTCATTTCGAAGGAATCGAAGTGTAGTTTAAAACGAAAGAAACGGAGATGAAAAACTCCAAGTATTTTGAGAGTTATGATGGAAATAGTTAGACTCGCGCTTTGGTTTAGCAATTTACTGACCTACCTCCGATTGATTGACCATAACTCTGTCAATTTAACTCTTAACTCGTTGAAATTAGTTTCATTTCGAAGGAATCGAAGTGTAGTTTAAAACGAAAGAAACGGAGATGAAAAACTCCAAGTATTTTGAGAGTTATGATGGAAATAGTTAGACTCGCGCTTTGGTTTAGGAATTTACTGACCTCCCTCCGATTAATTGACCATAAATCACTCAATTTAACTCGTAATTCATTGAAATTAGTTTCATTTCGAAGGAATCGAAGTGTAGTTTAAAACGAAAGAAACGGAAATGAAAAACTCCAAGTATTTTGAGAGTTATGATGGAAATAGTTAGACTCGCGCTTTGGTTTAGCAATTTACTGACCTACCTCCGATTGATTTATCATAACTCTCTCAATTTAACTCTTAATTCATTGAAATTAGTTTCATTTCGAAGGAATCGAAGTGTAGTTTAAAACAAAAGAAACGGAAATGAAAAACTCCAAGTATTTTGAGAGTTATGATGGAAATAGTTAGACTCGCGCTTTGGTTTAGCAATTTACTGACCTACCTCCGATTGATTGACCATAACTCTGTCAATTTAACTCTTAACTCGTTGAAATTAGTTTCATTTCGAAGGAATCGAAGTGTAGTTTAAAACGAAAGAAACGGAGATGAAAAACTCCAAGTATTTTGAGAGTTATGATGGAAATAGTTAGACTCGCGCTTTGGTTTAGGAATTTACTGACCTCCCTCCGATTAATTGACCATAAATCACTCAATTTAACTCGTAATTCATTGAAATTAGTTTCATTTCGAAGGAATCGAAGTGTAGTTTAAAACGAAAGAAACGGAAATGAAAAACTCCAAGTATTTTGAGAGTTATGATGGAAATAGTTAGACTCGCGCTTTGGTTTAGCAATTTACTGACCTACCTCCGATTGATTGACCAAAAATCACTCAATTTAACTCGTAATTCATTGAAATTAGTTTCATTTCGAAGGAATCGAAGTGTAGTTTAAAACGAAAGAAACGGAAATGAAAAACTCCAAGTATTTTGAGAGTTATGATGGAAATAGTTAGACTCGCGCTTTGGTTTAGCAATTTACTGACCTACCTCCGATTGATTTATCATAACTCTCTCAATTTAACTCTTAATTCATTGAAATTAGTTTCATTTCGAAGGAATCGAAGTGTAGTTTAAAACAAAAGAAACGGAAATGAAAAACTCCAAGTATTTTGAGAGTTATGATGGAAATAGTTAGACTCGCGCTTTGGTTTAGCAATTTACTGACCTACCTCCGATTGATTGACCATAACTCTGTCAATTTAACTCTTAACTCGTTGAAATTAGTTTCATTTCGAAGGAATCGAAGTGTAGTTTAAAACGAAAGAAACGGAGATGAAAAACTCCAAGTATTTTGAGAGTTATGATGGAAATAGTTAGACTCGCGCTTTGGTTTAGCAATTTACTGACCTACCTCCGATTGATTTATCATAACTCTCTCAATTTAACTCTTAATTCATTGAAATTAGTTTCATTTCGAAGGAATCGAAGTGTAGTTTAAAACGAAAGAAACGGAAATGAAAAACTCCAAGTATTTTGAGAGTTATGATGGAAATAGTTAGACTCGCGCTTTAGTTTAGCAATTTACTTACCTACCTCCGATTGATTGACCAAAAATCACTCAATTTAACTCGTAATTCATTGAAATTAGTTTCATTTCGAAGGAATCGAAGTGTAGTTTAAAACGAAAGAAACGGAAATGAAAAACTCCAAGTATTTTGAGAGTTATGATGGAAATAGTTAGACTCGCGCTTTGGTTTAGCAATTTACTGACCTACCTCCGATTGATTGACCAAAAATCACTCAATTTAACTCGTAATTCATTGAAATTAGTTTCATTTCGAAGGAATCGAAGTGTAGTTTAAAACGAAAGAAACGGAAATGAAAAACTCCAAGTATTTTGAGAGTTATGATGGAAATAGTTAGACTCGCGCTTTGGTTTAGCAATTTACTGACCTACCTCCGATTGATTTATCATAACTCTCTCAATTTAACTCTTAATTCATTGAAATTAGTTTCATTTCGAAGGAATCGAAGTGTAGTTTAAAACAAAAGAAACGGAAATGAAAAACTCCAAGTATTTTGAGAGTTATGATGGAAATAGTTAGACTCGCGCTTTGGTTTAGCAATTTACTGACCTACCTCCGATTGATTGACCATAACTCTGTCAATTTAACTCTTAACTCGTTGAAATTAGTTTCATTTCGAAGGAATCGAAGTGTAGTTTAAAACGAAAGAAACGGAGATGAAAAACTCCAAGTATTTTGAGAGTTATGATGGAAATAGTTAGACTCGCGCTTTGGTTTAGCAATTTACTGACCTACCTCCGATTGATTTATCATAACTCTCTCAATTTAACTCTTAATTCATTGAAATTAGTTTCATTTCGAAGGAATCGAAGTGTAGTTTAAAACGAAAGAAACGGAAATGAAAAACTCCAAGTATTTTGAGAGTTATGATGGAAATAGTTAGACTCGCGCTTTGGTTTAGCAATTTACTTACCTACCTCCGATTGATTGACCAAAAATCACTCAATTTAACTCGTAATTCATTGAAATTAGTTTCATTTCGAAGGAATCGAAGTGTAGTTTAAAACGAAAGAAACGGAAATGAAAAACTCCAAGTATTTTGAGAGTTATGATGGAAATAGTTAGACTCGCGCTTTGGTTTAGCAATTTACTGACCTACCTCCGATTGATTGACCAAAAATCACTCAATTTAACTCGTAATTCATTGAAATTAGTTTCATTTCGAAGGAATCGAAGTGTAGTTTAAAACAAAAGAAACGGAAATGAAAAACTCCAAGTATTTTGAGAGTTATGATGGAAATAGTTAGACTCGCGCTTTGGTTTAGCAATTTACTGACCTACCTCCGATTGATTGACCATAACTCTGTCAATTTAACTCTTAACTCGTTGAAATTAGTTTCATTTCGAAGGAATCGAAGTGTAGTTTAAAACGAAAGAAACGGAGATGAAAAACTCCAAGTATTTTGAGAGTTATGATGGAAATAGTTAGACTCGCGCTTTGGTTTAGCAATTTACTGACCTACCTCCGATTGATTGACCATAACTCTCGCAATTAAACTCGTAATTCATTTAAATTAGTTTCATTTCGAAGGAATCGAAGTGTAGTTTAAAACGAAAGAAACGGAGATGAAAAACTCCAAGTATTTTGAGAGTTATGATGGAAATAGTTAGACTCGCGCTTTGGTTTAGGAATTTACTGACCTCCCTCCGATTAATTGACCATAAATCACTCAATTTAACTCGTAATTCATTGAAATTAGTTTCATTTCGAAGGAATCGAAGTGTAGTTTAAAACGAAAGAAACGGAAATGAAAAACTCCAAGTATTTTGAGAGTTATGATGGAAATAGTTAGACTCGCGCTTTGGTTTAGCAATTTACTGACCTACCTCCGATTGATTTATCATAACTCTCTCAATTTAACTCTTAATTCATTGAAATTAGTTTCATTTCGAAGGAATCGAAGTGTAGTTTAAAACAAAAGAAACGGAAATGAAAAACTCCAAGTATTTTGAGAGTTATGATGGAAATAGTTAGACTCGCGCTTTGGTTTAGCAATTTACTGACCTACCTCCGATTGATTGACCATAACTCTGTCAATTTAACTCTTAACTCGTTGAAATTAGTTTCATTTCGAAGGAATCGAAGTGTAGTTTAAAACAAAAGAAACGGAAATGAAAAACTCCAAGTATTTTGAGAGTTATGATGGAAATAGTTAGACTCGCGCTTTGGTTTAGCAATTTACTGACCTACCTCCGATTGATTGACCATAACTCTGTCAATTTAACTCTTAACTCGTTGAAATTAGTTTCATTTCGAAGGAATCGAAGTGTAGTTTAAAACGAAAGAAACGGAGATGAAAAACTCCAAGTATTTTGAGAGTTATGATGGAAATAGTTAGACTCGCGCTTTGGTTTAGGAATTTACTGACCTCCCTCCGATTAATTGACCATAAATCACTCAATTTAACTCGTAATTCATTGAAATTAGTTTCATTTCGAAGGAATCGAAGTGTAGTTTAAAACGAAAGAAACGGAAATGAAAAACTCCAAGTATTTTGAGAGTTATGATGGAAATAGTTAGACTCGCGCTTTGGTTTAGCAATTTACTGACCTACCTCCGATTGATTTATCATAACTCTCTCAATTTAACTCTTAATTCATTGAAATTAGTTTCATTTCGAAGGAATCGAAGTGTAGTTTAAAACGAAAGAAACGGAGATGAAAAACTATAAGTATTTTGAGAGTTATTATGGAAATAGTTAGACTCGCGCTTTGGTTTAGCAATTTAATGATCTACCTCCGATTGATTGACCAAAAATCACTCAATTTAACTCGTAATTCATTGAAATTAGTTTCATTTCGAAGGAATCGAAGTGTAGTTTAAAACAAAAGAAACGGAGATGAAAAACTCCAAGTATTTTGAAAGTTATGATGGAAATAGTTAGACTCTCGCTTTGGTTTAGCAATTTACTGACCTACATCCGATTAATTGACCATAACTCTCTCAATTTAACTCTTAAGTCATTGAAATTAGTTTCATTTCGAAGGAATCGAAGTGTAGTTTAAAACGAAAGAAACGGAGATGAAAAACTCCAAGTATTTTGAGAGTTATGATGGAAATAGTTAGACTCGCGCTTTGGTTTAGCAATTTACTGACTTACCTCCGATTGATTGACCATAACTCTCTCAATTTAAGTCGTAATTCATTTAAATTAGTTTCATTTCGAAGGAATCGAAGTGTAGTTTAAAACGAAAGAAACGGAGATGAAAAACTCCAAGTATTTTGAGAGTTAATGGAAATAGTTAGACTCGCGCTTTGGTTTAGCAATTTACTGACCTACCCCCGATTGATTGACCATAACTCTCTCAATTTAACTCTTAAGTCATTGAAATTAGTTTCATTTCGAAGGAATCGAAGTGTAGTTTAAAACGAAAGAAACGGAGATGAAAAACTCCAAGTATTTTGAGAGTTATGATGGAAATAGTTAGACTCGCGCTTTGGTTTAGCAATTTACTTACCTACCTCCGATTGATTGACCATAACTCTCTCAATTTAAGTCGTAATTCATTTAAATTAGTTTCATTTCGAAGGAATCGAAGTGTAGTTTAAAACGAAAGAAACGGAGATGAAAAACTCCAAGTATTTTGAGAGTTAATGGAAATAGTTAGACTCGCGCTTTGGTTTAGCAATTTACTGACCTACCCCCGATTGATTGACCATAACTCTCTCAATTTAACTCTTAAGTCATTGAAATTAGTTTCATTTCGAAGGAATCGAAGTGTAGTTTAAAACGAAAGAAACGGAGATGAAAAACTCCAAGTATTTTGAGAGTTATGATGGAAATAGTTAGACTCGCGCTTTGGTTTAGCAATTTACTTACCTACCTCCGATTGATTGACCATAACTCTCTCAATTTAACTCTTAATTCATTGAAATTAGTTTCATTTCGAAGGAATCGAAGTGTATTTTAAAACGAAAGAAACGGAGATGAAAAACTACAAGTATTTTGAGAGTTATTATGGAAATAGTTAGACTCGCGCTTTGGTTTAGCAATTTACTGATCTACCTCCGATTGATTGACCAAAAATCACTCAATTTAACTCGTAATTCATTGAAATTAGTTTCATTTCGAAGGAATCGAAGTGTAGTTTAAAACGAAAGAAACGGAGATGAAAAACTCCAAGTATTTTGAGAGTTATGATGGAAATAGTTAGACTCGCGCTTTGGTTTAGCAATTTACTGACCTACATCCGATTAATTGACCATAACTCTCTCAATTTAACTCTTAAGTCATTGAAATTAGTTTCATTTCGAAGGAATCGAAGTGTAGTTTAAAACGAAAGAAACGGAGATGAAAAACTCCAAGTATTTTGAGAGTTATGATGGAAATAGTTAGACTCGCGCTTTGGTTTAGCAATTTACTGACCTACCTCCGATTGATTTATCATAACTCTCTCAATTTAACTCTTAATTCATTGAAATTAGTTTCATTTCGAAGGAATCGAAGTGTAGTTTAAAACAAAAGAAACGGAAATGAAAAACTCCAAGTATTTTGAGAGTTATGATGGAAATAGTTAGACTCGCGCTTTGGTTTAGCAATTTACTGACCTACCTCCGATTGATTGACCATAACTCTGTCAATTTAACTCTTAACTCGTTGAAATTAGTTTCATTTCGAAGGAATCGAAGTGTAGTTTAAAACGAAAAAAACGGAGATGAAAAACTCCAAGTATTTTGAGAGTTATGATGGAAATAGTTAGACTCGCGCTTTGGTTTAGGAATTTACTGACCTCCCTCCGATTAATTGACCATAAATCACTCAATTTAACTCGTAATTCATTGAAATTAGTTTCATTTCGAAGGAATCGAAGTGTAGTTTAAAACGAAAGAAACGGAATTGAAAAACTCCAAGTATTTTGAGAGTTATGATGGAAATAGTTAGACTCGCGCTTTGGTTTAGCAATTTACTGACCTACCTCCGATTGATTGACCATAACTCTGTCAATTTAACTCTTAACTCGTTGAAATTAGTTTCATTTCGAAGGAATCGAAGTGTAGTTTAAAACGAAAGAAACGGAGATGAAAAACTCCAAGTATTTTGAGAGTTATGATGGAAATAGTTAGACTCGCGCTTTGGTTTAGGAATTTACTGACCTCCCTCCGATTAATTGACCATAAATCACTCAATTTAACTCGTAATTCATTGAAATTAGTTTCATTTCGAAGGAATCGAAGTGTAGTTTAAAACGAAAGAAATGGAAATGAAAAACTCCAAGTATTTTGAGAGTTATGATGGAAATAGTTAGACTCGCGCTTTGGTTTAGCAATTTACTGACCTACCTCCGATTGATTGACCAAAAATCACTCAATTTAACTCGTAATTCATTGAAATTAGTTTCATTTCGAAGGAATCGAAGTGTAGTTTAAAACGAAAGAAACGGAAATGAAAAACTCCAAGTATTTTGAGAGTTATGATGGAAATAGTTAGACTCGCGCTTTGGTTTAGCAATTTACTGACCTACCTCCGATTGATTGACCAAAAATCACTCAATTTAACTCGTAATTCATTGAAATTAGTTTCATTTCGAAGGAATCGAAGTGTAGTTTAAAACAAAAGAAACGGAAATGAAAAACTCCAAGTATTTTGAGAGTTATGATGGAAATAGTTAGACTCGCGCTTTGGTTTAGCAATTTACTGACCTACCTCCGATTGATTGACCATAACTCTGTCAATTTAACTCTTAACTCGTTGAAATTAGTTTCATTTCGAAGGAATCGAAGTGTAGTTTAAAACGAAAGAAACGGAGATGAAAAACTCCAAGTATTTTGAGAGTTATGATGGAAATAGTTAGACTCGCGCTTTGGTTTAGCAATTTACTGACCTACCTCCGATTGATTGACCATAACTCTGTCAATTTAACTCTTAACTCGTTGAAATTAGTTTCATTTCGAAGCAATCGAAGTGTAGTTTAAAATGAAAGAAACGGAGATGAAAAACTCCAGGTATTTTGAGAGTTATGATGGAAATAGTTAGACTCGCGCTTTGGTTTAGCAATTTACTGACCTCCCTCCGATTGATTGACCATAAATCACTCAATTTAACTCGTAATTCATTGAAATTAGTTTCATTTCGAAGGAATCGAAGTGTAGTTTAAAACGAAAGAAACGGAGATGAAAAACTCCAAGTATTTTGAGAGTTATGATGGAAATAGTTAGACTCGCGCTTTGGTTTAGCAATTTACTGACCTACCTCCGATTGATTGATCATAACTCTCTCAATTTAACTCTTAATTCATTGAAATTAGTTTCATTTCGAAGGAATCGAAGTGTAGTTTAAAACGAAAGAAACGGAGATGAAAAACTCCAAGTATTTTGAGAGTTATGATGGAAATAGTTAGACTCGCGCTTTGGTTTAGGAATTTACTGACCTACCTCCGATTGATTGATCATAACTCTCTCAATTTAACTCTTAATTCATTGAAATTAGTTTCATTTCGAAGGAATCGAAGTGTAGTTTAAAACGAAAGAAACAGAAATGAAAAACTCCAAGTATTTTGAGAGTTATGATGGAAATAGTTAGACTCGCGCTTTGGTTTAGCAATTTACTGACCTACCTCCGATTGATTTATCATAACTCTCTCAATTTAACTCTTAATTCATTGAAATTAGTTTCATTTCGAAGGAATCGAAGTGTAGTTTAAAACAAAAGAAACGGAAATGAAAAACTCCAAGTATTTTGAGAGTTATGATGGAAATAGTTAGACTCGCGCTTTGGTTTAGCAATTTACTGACCTACCTCCGATTGATTGACCATAACTCTGTCAATTTAACTCTTAACTCGTTGAAATTAGTTTCATTTCGAAGGAATCGAAGTGTAGTTTAAAACGAAAGAAACGGAGATGAAAAACTCCAAGTATTTTGAGAGTTATGATGGAAATAGTTAGACTCGCGCTTTGGTTTAGGAATTTACTGACCTCCCTCCGATTAATTGACCATAAATCACTCAATTTAACTCGTAATTCATTGAAATTAGTTTCATTTCGAAGGAATCGAAGTGTAGTTTAAAACGAAAGAAACGGAAATGAAAAACTCCAAGTATTTTGAGAGTTATGATGGAAATAGTTAGACTCGCGCTTTGGTTTAGCAATTTACTGACCTACCTCCGATTGATTGACCAAAAATCACTCAATTTAACTCGTAATTCATTGAAATTAGTTTCATTTCGAAGGAATCGAAGTGTAGTTTAAAACGAAAGAAACGGAAATGAAAAACTCCAAGTATTTTGAGAGTTATGATGGAAATAGTTAGACTCGCGCTTTGGTTTAGCAATTTACTGACCTACCTCCGATTGATTGACCAAAAATCACTCAATTTAACTCGTAATTCATTGAAATTAGTTTCATTTCGAAGGAATCGAAGTGTAGTTTAAAACAAAAGAAACGGAAATGAAAAACTCCAAGTATTTTGAGAGTTATGATGGAAATAGTTAGACTCGCGCTTTGGTTTAGCAATTTACTGACCTACCTCCGATTGATTGACCATAACTCTGTCAATTTAACTCTTAACTCGTTGAAATTAGTTTCATTTCGAAGGAATCGAAGTGTAGTTTAAAACGAAAGAAACGGAGATGAAAAACTCCAAGTATTTTGAGAGTTATGATGGAAATAGTTAGACTCGCGCTTTGGTTTAGGAATTTACTGACCTCCCTCCGATTAATTGACCATAAATCACTCAATTTAACTCGTAATTCATTGAAATTAGTTTCATTTCGAAGGAATCGAAGTGTAGTTTAAAACGAAAGAAACGGAATTGAAAAACTCCAAGTATTTTGAGAGTTATGATGGAAATAGTTAGACTCGCGCTTTGGTTTAGCAATTTACTGACCTACCTCCGATTGATTGACCATAACTCTGTCAATTTAACTCTTAACTCGTTGAAATTAGTTTCATTTCGAAGGAATCGAAGTGTAGTTTAAAACGAAAGAAACGGAGATGAAAAACTCCAAGTATTTTGAGAGTTATGATGGAAATAGTTAGACTCGCGCTTTGGTTTAGGAATTTACTGACCTCCCTCCGATTAATTGACCATAAATCACTCAATTTAACTCGTAATTCATTGAAATTAGTTTCATTTCGAAGGAATCGAAGTGTAGTTTAAAACGAAAGAAACGGAAATGAAAAACTCCAAGTATTTTGAGAGTTATGATGGAAATAGTTAGACTCGCGCTTTGGTTTAGCAATTTACTGACCTACCTCCGATTGATTTATCATAACTCTCTCAATTTAACTCTTAATTCATTGAAATTAGTTTCATTTCGAAGGAATCGAAGTGTAGTTTAAAACAAAAGAAACGGAAATGAAAAACTCCAAGTATTTTGAGAGTTATGATGGAAATAGTTAGACTCGCGCTTTGGTTTAGCAATTTACTGACCTACCTCCGATTGATTGACCATAACTCTGTCAATTTAACTCTTAACTCGTTGAAATTAGTTTCATTTCGAAGGAATCGAAGTGTAGTTTAAAACGAAAGAAACGGAGATGAAAAACTCCAAGTATTTTGAGAGTTATGATGGAAATAGTTAGACTCGCGCTTTGGTTTAGGAATTTACTGACCTCCCTCCGATTAATTGACCATAAATCACTCAATTTAACTCGTAATTCATTGAAATTAGTTTCATTTCGAAGGAATCGAAGTGTAGTTTAAAACGAAAGAAACGGAAATGAAAAACTCCAAGTATTTTGAGAGTTATGATGGAAATAGTTAGACTCGCGCTTTGGTTTAGCAATTTACTGACCTACCTCCGATTGATTGACCAAAAATCACTCAATTTAACTCGTAATTCATTGAAATTAGTTTCATTTCGAAGGAATCGAAGTGTAGTTTAAAACGAAAGAAACGGAAATGAAAAACTCCAAGTATTTTGAGAGTTATGATGGAAATAGTTAGACTCGCGCTTTGGTTTAGCAATTTACTGACCTACCTCCGATTGATTGACCAAAAATCACTCAATTTAACTCGTAATTCATTGAAATTAGTTTCATTTCGAAGGAATCGAAGTGTAGTTTAAAACAAAAGAAACGGAAATGAAAAACTCCAAGTATTTTGAGAGTTATGATGGAAATAGTTAGACTCGCGCTTTGGTTTAGCAATTTACTGACCTACCTCCGATTGATTGACCATAACTCTGTCAATTTAACTCTTAACTCGTTGAAATTAGTTTCATTTCGAAGGAATCGAAGTGTAGTTTAAAACGAAAGAAACGGAGATGAAAAACTCCAAGTATTTTGAGAGTTATGATGGAAATAGTTAGACTCGCGCTTTGGTTTAGGAATTTACTGACCTCCCTCCGATTAATTGACCATAAATCACTCAATTTAACTCGTAATTCATTGAAATTAGTTTCATTTCGAAGGAATCGAAGTGTAGTTTAAAACGAAAGAAACGGAAATGAAAAACTCCAAGTATTTTGAGAGTTATGATGGAAATAGTTAGACTCGCGCTTTGGTTTAGCAATTTACTGACCTACCTCCGATTGATTGACCAAAAATCACTCAATTTAACTCGTAATTCATTGAAATTAGTTTCATTTCGAAGGAATCAAAGTGTAGTTTAAAACGAAAGAAACGGAAATGAAAAACTCCAAGTATTTTGAGAGTTATGATGGAAATAGTTAGACTCGCGCTTTGGTTTAGCAATTTACTGACCTACCTCCGATTGATTGTCCATAACTCTGTCAATTTAACTCTTAACTCGTTGAAATTAGTTTCATTTCGAAGCAATCGAAGTGTAGTTTAAAATGAAAGAAACGGAGATGAAAAACTCCAGGTATTTTGAGAGTTATGATGGAAATAGTTAGACTCGCGCTTTGGTTTAGCAATTTACTGACCTCCCTCCGATTGATTGACCATAAATCACTCAATTTAACTCGTAATTCATTGAAATTAGTTTCATTTCGAAGGAATCGAAGTGTAGTTTAAAACGAAAGAAACGGAGATGAAAAACTCCAAGTATTTTGAGAGTTATGATGGAAATAGTTAGACTCGCGCTTTGGTTTAGCAATTTACTGACCTACCTCCGATTGATTGATCATAACTCTCTCAATTTAACTCTTAATTCATTGAAATTAGTTTCATTTCGAAGGAATCGAAGTGTAGTTTAAAACGAAAGAAACGGAGATGAAAAACTCCAAGTATTTTGAGAGTTATGATGGAAATAGTTAGACTCGCGCTTTGGTTTAGGAATTTACTGACCTACCTCCGATTGATTGATCATAACTCTCTCAATTTAACTCTTAATTCATTGAAATTAGTTTCATTTCGAAGGAATCGAAGTGTAGTTTAAAACGAAAGAAACGGAAATGAAAAACTCCAAGTATTTTGAGAGTTATGATGGAAATAGTTAGACTCGCGCTTTGGTTTAGCAATTTACTGACCTACCTCCGATTGATTTATCATAACTCTCTCAATTTAACTCTTAATTCATTGAAATTAGTTTCATTTCGAAGGAATCGAAGTGTAGTTTAAAACAAAAGAAACGGAAATGAAAAACTCCAAGTATTTTGAGAGTTATGATGGAAATAGTTAGACTCGCGCTTTGGTTTAGCAATTTACTGACCTACCTCCGATTGATTGACCATAACTCTGTCAATTTAACTCTTAACTCGTTGAAATTAGTTTCATTTCGAAGGAATCGAAGTGTAGTTTAAAACGAAAGAAACGGAGATGAAAAACTCCAAGTATTTTGAGAGTTATGATGGAAATAGTTAGACTCGCGCTTTGGTTTAGGAATTTACTGACCTCCCTCCGATTAATTGACCATAAATCACTCAATTTAACTCGTAATTCATTGAAATTAGTTTCATTTCGAAGGAATCGAAGTGTAGTTTAAAACGAAAGAAACGGAAATGAAAAACTCCAAGTATTTTGAGAGTTATGATGGAAATAGTTAGACTCGCGCTTTGGTTTAGCAATTTACTGACCTACCTCCGATTGATTGACCAAAAATCACTCAATTTAACTCGTAATTCATTGAAATTAGTTTCATTTCGAAGGAATCGAAGTGTAGTTTAAAACGAAAGAAACGGAAATGAAAAACTCCAAGTATTTTGAGAGTTATGATGGAAATAGTTAGACTCGCGCTTTGGTTTAGCAATTTACTGACCTACCTCCGATTGATTGACCAAAAATCACTCAATTTAACTCGTAATTCATTGAAATTAGTTTCATTTCGAAGGAATCGAAGTGTAGTTTAAAACAAAAGAAACGGAAATGAAAAACTCCAAGTATTTTGAGAGTTATGATGGAAATAGTTAGACTCGCGCTTTGGTTTAGCAATTTACTGACCTACCTCCGATTGATTGACCATAACTCTGTCAATTTAACTCTTAACTCGTTGAAATTAGTTTCATTTCGAAGGAATCGAAGTGTAGTTTAAAACGAAAGAAACGGAGATGAAAAACTCCAAGTATTTTGAGAGTTATGATGGAAATAGTTAGACTCGCGCTTTGGTTTAGGAATTTACTGACCTCCCTCCGATTAATTGACCATAAATCACTCAATTTAACTCGTAATTCATTGAAATTAGTTTCATTTCGAAGGAATCGAAGTGTAGTTTAAAACGAAAGAAACGGAATTGAAAAACTCCAAGTATTTTGAGAGTTATGATGGAAATAGTTAGACTCGCGCTTTGGTTTAGCAATTTACTGACCTACCTCCGATTGATTGACCATAACTCTGTCAATTTAACTCTTAACTCGTTGAAATTAGTTTCATTTCGAAGGAATCGAAGTGTAGTTTAAAACGAAAGAAACGGAGATGAAAAACTCCAAGTATTTTGAGAGTTATGATGGAAATAGTTAGACTCGCGCTTTGGTTTAGGAATTTACTGACCTCCCTCCGATTAATTGACCATAAATCACTCAATTTAACTCGTAATTCATTGAAATTAGTTTCATTTCGAAGGAATCGAAGTGTAGTTTAAAACGAAAGAAACGGAAATGAAAAACTCCAAGTATTTTGAGAGTTATGATGGAAATAGTTAGACTCGCGCTTTGGTTTAGCAATTTACTGACCTACCTCCGATTGATTTATCATAACTCTCTCAATTTAACTCTTAATTCATTGAAATTAGTTTCATTTCGAAGGAATCGAAGTGTAGTTTAAAACAAAAGAAACGGAAATGAAAAACTCCAAGTATTTTGAGAGTTATGATGGAAATAGTTAGACTCGCGCTTTGGTTTAGCAATTTACTGACCTACCTCCGATTGATTGACCATAACTCTGTCAATTTAACTCTTAACTCGTTGAAATTAGTTTCATTTCGAAGGAATCGAAGTGTAGTTTAAAACGAAAGAAACGGAGATGAAAAACTCCAAGTATTTTGAGAGTTATGATGGAAATAGTTAGACTCGCGCTTTGGTTTAGGAATTTACTGACCTCCCTCCGATTAATTGACCATAAATCACTCAATTTAACTCGTAATTCATTGAAATTAGTTTCATTTCGAAGGAATCGAAGTGTAGTTTAAAACGAAAGAAACGGAAATGAAAAACTCCAAGTATTTTGAGAGTTATGATGGAAATAGTTAGACTCGCGCTTTGGTTTAGCAATTTACTGACCTACCTCCGATTGATTGACCAAAAATCACTCAATTTAACTCGTAATTCATTGAAATTAGTTTCATTTCGAAGGAATCGAAGTGTAGTTTAAAACGAAAGAAACGGAAATGAAAAACTCCAAGTATTTTGAGAGTTATGATGGAAATAGTTAGACTCGCGCTTTGGTTTAGCAATTTACTGACCTACCTCCGATTGATTGACCAAAAATCACTCAATTTAACTCGTAATTCATTGAAATTAGTTTCATTTCGAAGGAATCGAAGTGTAGTTTAAAACAAAAGAAACGGAAATGAAAAACTCCAAGTATTTTGAGAGTTATGATGGAAATAGTTAGACTCGCGCTTTGGTTTAGCAATTTACTGACCTACCTCCGATTGATTGACCATAACTCTGTCAATTTAACTCTTAACTCGTTGAAATTAGTTTCATTTCGAAGGAATCGAAGTGTAGTTTAAAACGAAAGAAACGGAGATGAAAAACTCCAAGTATTTTGAGAGTTATGATGGAAATAGTTAGACTCGCGCTTTGGTTTAGGAATTTACTGACCTCCCTCCGATTAATTGACCATAAATCACTCAATTTAACTCGTAATTCATTGAAATTAGTTTCATTTCGAAGGAATCGAAGTGTAGTTTAAAACGAAAGAAACGGAATTGAAAAACTCCAAGTATTTTGAGAGTTATGATGGAAATAGTTAGACTCGCGCTTTGGTTTAGCAATTTACTGACCTACCTCCGATTGATTGACCATAACTCTGTCAATTTAACTCTTAACTCGTTGAAATTAGTTTCATTTCGAAGGAATCGAAGTGTAGTTTAAAACGAAAGAAACGGAGATGAAAAACTCCAAGTATTTTGAGAGTTATGATGGAAATAGTTAGACTCGCGCTTTGGTTTAGGAATTTACTGACCTCCCTCCGATTAATTGACCATAAATCACTCAATTTAACTCGTAATTCATTGAAATTAGTTTCATTTCGAAGGAATCGAAGTGTAGTTTAAAACGAAAGAAACGGAAATGAAAAACTCCAAGTATTTTGAGAGTTATGATGGAAATAGTTAGACTCGCGCTTTGGTTTAGCAATTTACTGACCTACCTCCGATTGATTTATCATAACTCTCTCAATTTAACTCTTAATTCATTGAAATTAGTTTCATTTCGAAGGAATCGAAGTGTAGTTTAAAACAAAAGAAACGGAAATGAAAAACTCCAAGTATTTTGAGAGTTATGATGGAAATAGTTAGACTCGCGCTTTGGTTTAGCAATTTACTGACCTACCTCCGATTGATTGACCATAACTCTGTCAATTTAACTCTTAACTCGTTGAAATTAGTTTCATTTCGAAGGAATCGAAGTGTAGTTTAAAACGAAAGAAACGGAGATGAAAAACTCCAAGTATTTTGAGAGTTATGATGGAAATAGTTAGACTCGCGCTTTGGTTTAGGAATTTACTGACCTCCCTCCGATTAATTGACCATAAATCACTCAATTTAACTCGTAATTCATTGAAATTAGTTTCATTTCGAAGGAATCGAAGTGTAGTTTAAAACGAAAGAAACGGAAATGAAAAACTCCAAGTATTTTGAGAGTTATGATGGAAATAGTTAGACTCGCGCTTTGGTTTAGCAATTTACTGACCTACCTCCGATTGATTGACCAAAAATCACTCAATTTAACTCGTAATTCATTGAAATTAGTTTCATTTCGAAGGAATCGAAGTGTAGTTTAAAACGAAAGAAACGGAAATGAAAAACTCCAAGTATTTTGAGAGTTATGATGGAAATAGTTAGACTCGCGCTTTGGTTTAGCAATTTACTGACCTACCTCCGATTGATTGACCAAAAATCACTCAATTTAACTCGTAATTCATTGAAATTAGTTTCATTTCGAAGGAATCGAAGTGTAGTTTAAAACAAAAGAAACGGAAATGAAAAACTCCAAGTATTTTGAGAGTTATGATGGAAATAGTTAGACTCGCGCTTTGGTTTAGCAATTTACTGACCTACCTCCGATTGATTGACCATAACTCTGTCAATTTAACTCTTAACTCGTTGAAATTAGTTTCATTTCGAAGGAATCGAAGTGTAGTTTAAAACGAAAGAAACGGAGATGAAAAACTCCAAGTATTTTGAGAGTTATGATGGAAATAGTTAGACTCGCGCTTTGGTTTAGGAATTTACTGACCTCCCTCCGATTAATTGACCATAAATCACTCAATTTAACTCGTAATTCATTGAAATTAGTTTCATTTCGAAGGAATCGAAGTGTAGTTTAAAACGAAAGAAACGGAAATGAAAAACTCCAAGTATTTTGAGAGTTATGATGGAAATAGTTAGACTCGCGCTTTGGTTTAGCAATTTACTGACCTACCTCCGATTGATTGACCAAAAATCACTCAATTTAACTCGTAATTCATTGAAATTAGTTTCATTTCGAAGGAATCAAAGTGTAGTTTAAAACGAAAGAAACGGAAATGAAAAACTCCAAGTATTTTGAGAGTTATGATGGAAATAGTTAGACTCGCGCTTTGGTTTAGCAATTTACTGACCTACCTCCGATTGATTGACCAAAAATCACTCAATTTAACTCGTAATTCATTGAAATTAGTTTCATTTCGAAGGAATCGAAGTGTAGTTTAAAACAAAAGAAACGGAAATGAAAAACTCCAAGTATTTTGAGAGTTATGATGGAAATAGTTAGACTCGCGCTTTGGTTTAGCAATTTACTGACCTACCTCCGATTGATTGACCATAACTCTGTCAATTTAACTCTTAACTCGTTGAAATTAGTTTCATTTCGAAGGAATCGAAGTGTAGTTTAAAACGAAAGAAACGGAGATGAAAAACTCCAAGTATTTTGAGAGTTATGATGGAAATAGTTAGACTCACGCTTTGGTTTAGGAATTTACTGACCTCCCTCCGATTAATTGACCATAAATCACTCAATTTAACTCGTAATTCATTGAAATTAGTTTCATTTCGAAGGAATCGAAGTGTAGTTTAAAACGAAAGAAACGGAGATGAAAAACTCCAAGTATTTTGAGAGTTAATGGAAATAGTTAGACTCGCGCTTTGGTTTAGCAATTTACTGACCTACCCCCGATTGATTGACCATAACTCTCTCAATTTAACTCTTAAGTCATTGAAATTAGTTTCATTTCGAAGGAATCGAAGTGTAGTTTAAAACGAAAGAAACGGAGATGAAAAACTCCAAGTATTTTAAGAGTTATGATGGAAATAGTTAGACTCGCGCTTTGGTTTAGCAATTTACTTACCTACCTCCGATTGATTGACCATAACTCTCTCAATTTAAGTCGTAATTCATTTAAATTAGTTTCATTTCGAAGGAATCGAAGTGTAGTTTAAAACGAAAGAAACGGAGATGAAAAACTCCAAGTATTTTGAGAGTTAATGGAAATAGTTAGACTCGCGCTTTGGTTTAGCAATTTACTGACCTACCCCCGATTGATTGACCATAACTCTCTCAATTTAACTCTTAAGTCATTGAAATTAGTTTCATTTCGAAGGAATCGAAGTGTAGTTTAAAACGAAAGAAACGGAGATGAAAAACTCCAAGTATTTTGAGAGTTATGATGGAAATAGTTAGACTCGCGCTTTGGTTTAGCAATTTACTTACCTACCTCCGATTGATTGACCATAACTCTCTCAATTTAACTTGTAATTCATTTAAATTAGTTTCATTTCGAAGGAATCGAAGTGTAGTTTAAAACGAAAGAAACGGAGATGAAAAACTCCAAGTATTTTGAGAGTTATGATGGAAATAGTTAGACTCGCGCTTTGGTTTAGCAATTTACTGACCTCCCTCCGATTGATTGACCATAACTCACTCAATTTAACTCGTAATTCATTGAAATTAGTTTCATTTCGAAGGAATCGAAGTGTAGTTTAAAACAAAAGAAACGAAGATGAAAAACTCCAAGTATTTTGAGAGTTATGATGGAAATAGTTAGACTCGCGCTTTGGTTTAGCAATTTACTGACCTCCCTCCGATTGATTGACCATAAATCACTCAATTTAACTCGTAATTCATTGAAATTAGTTTCATTTCGAAGGAATCGAAGTGTAGTTTAAAACGAAAGAAACGGAGATGAAAAACTCCAAGTATTTTGAGAGTTAATGGAAATAGTTAGACTCGCGCTTTGGTTTAGCAATTTACTGACCTACCTCCGATTGATTGACCATAACTCTCTCAATTTAACTCTTAAGTCATTGAAATTAGTTTCATTTCGAAGGAATCGAAGTGTAGTTTAAAACGAAAGAAACGGAGATGAAAAACTCCAAGTATTTTGAGAGTTATGATGGAAATAGTTAGACTCGCGCTTTGGTTTAGCAATTTACTGACTTACCTCCGATTGATTGATCATAACTCTCTCAATTTAACTCTTAATTCATTGAAATTAGTTTCATTTCGAAGGAATCGAAGTGTAGTTTAAAACGAAAGAAACGGAGATGAAAAACTACAAGTATTTTGAGAGTTATTATGGAAATAGTTAAACTCGCGCTTTGGTTTAGCAATTTACTGATCTACCTCCGATTGATTGACCATAAATCACTCAATTTAACTCGTTATTCATTGAAATTAGTTTCATTTCGAAGGAATCGAAGTGTAGTTTAAAACGAAAGAAACGGAGATGAAAAACTCCAAGTATTTTGAGAGTTATGATGGAAATAGTTAGACTCGCGCTTTGGTTTAGCAATTTACTGACCTACATCCGATTAATTGACCATAACTCTCTCAATTTAACTCTTAAGTCATTGAAATTAGTTTCATTTCGAAGGAATCGAAGTGTATTTTAAAACGAAAGAAACGGAGATGAAAAACTCCAAGTATTTTGAGAGTTATGATGGAAATAGTTAGACTCGCGCTTTGGTTTAGCAATTTACTGACCTACCTCCGATTGATTGACCATAACTCTCTCAATTTAAGTCCTAATTCATTTAAATTAGTTTCATTTCGAAGGAATCGAAGTGTAGTTTAAAACGAAAGAAACGGAGATGAAAAACTCCAAGTATTTTGAGAGTTATGATGGAAATAGTTAGACTCGCGCTTTGGTTTAGCAATTTACTGACCTCCCTCCGATTGATTGACCATAACTCTCTCAATTTAAGTCCTAATTCATTTAAATTAGTTTCATTTCGAAGGAATCGAAGTGTAGTTTAAAACGAAAGAAACGGAGATGAAAAACTCCAAGTATTTTGAGAGTTATGATGGAAATAGTTAGACTCGCGCTTTGGTTTAGCAATTTACTTACCTACCTCCGATTGATTGACCATAACTCTCTCAATTTAACTTGTAATTCATTTAAATTAGTTTCATTTCGAAGGAATCGAAGTGTAGTTTAAAACGAAAGAAACGGAGATGAAAAACTCCAAGTATTTTGAGAGTTATGATGGAAATAGTTAGACTCGCGCTTTGGTTTAGCAATTTACTGACCTCCCTCCGATTGATTGACCATAACTCACTCAATTTAACTCGTAATTCATTGAAATTAGTTTCATTTCGAAGGAATCGAAGTGTAGTTTAAAACGAAAGAAACGAAGATGAAAAACTCCAAGTATTTTGAGAGTTATGATGGAAATAGTTAGACTCGCGCTTTGGTTTAGCAATTTACTGACCTCCCTCCGATTGATTGACCATAAATCACTCAATTTAACTCGTAATTCATTGAAATTAGTTTCATTTCGAAGGAATCGAAGTGTAGTTTAAAACGAAAGAAACGGAGATGAAAAACTCCAAGTATTTTGAGAGTTAATGGAAATAGTTAGACTCGCGCTTTGGTTTAGCAATTTACTGACCTACCTCCGATTGATTGGCCATAACTCTCTCAATTTAACTCTTAAGTCATTGAAATTAGTTTCATTTCGAAGGAATCGAAGTGTAGTTTAAAACGAAAGAAACGGAGATGAAAAACTCCAAGTATTTTGAGAGTTATGATGGAAATAGTTAGACTCGCGCTTTGGTTTAGCAATTTACTGACTTACCTCCGATTGATTGATCATAACTCTCTCAATTTAACTCTTAATTCATTGAAATTAGTTTCATTTCGAAGGAATCGAAGTGTAGTTTAAAACGAAAGAAACGGAGATGAAAAACTACAAGTATTTTGAGAGTTATTATGGAAATAGTTAAACTCGCGCTTTGGTTTAGCAATTTACTGATCTACCTCCGATTGATTGACCATAAATCACTCAATTTAACTCGTTATTCATTGAAATTAGTTTCATTTCGAAGGAATCGAAGTGTAGTTTAAAACGAAAGAAACGGAGATGAAAAACTTCAAGTATTTTGAGAGTTATGATGGAAATAGTTAGACTCGCGCTTTGGTTTAGCAATTTACTGACCTACATCCGATTAATTGACCATAACTCTCTCAATTTAACTCTTAAGTCATTGAAATTAGTTTCATTTCGAAGGAATCGAAGTGTAGTTTAAAACGAAAGAAACGGAGATGAAAAACTCCAAGTATTTTGAGAGTTATGATGGAAATAGTTAGACTCGCGCTTTGGTTTAGCGATTTACTGACCTACCTCCGATTGATTGACCATAACTCTCTCAATTTAAGTCCT
Organism: Tasmannia lanceolata; assembly: GCF_043159265.1. Classification (NCBI taxonomy): domain Eukaryota; kingdom Viridiplantae; phylum Streptophyta; class Magnoliopsida; order Canellales; family Winteraceae; genus Tasmannia; species Tasmannia lanceolata. Next base: position 8,283,420 of record NW_027518721.1, read on the forward strand.
AATTCATTTAAATTAGTTTCATTTCGAAGGAATCGAAGTGTAGTTTAAAACGAAAGAAACGGAGATGAAAAACTCCAAGTATTTTGAGAGTTATGATGGAAATAGTTAGACTCGCGCTTTGGTTTAGCAATTTACTGACCTCCCTCCGATTGATTGACCATAACTCTCTCAATTTAAGTCCTAATTCATTTAAATTAGTTTCATTTCGAAGGAATCGAAGTGTAGTTTAAAACGAAAGAAACGGAGATGAAAAACTCCAAGTATTTTGAGAGTTATGATGGAAATAGTTAGACTCGCGCTTTGGTTTAGCAATTTACTTACCTACCTCCGATTGATTGACCATAACTCTCTCAATTTAACTTGTAATTCATTTAAATTAGTTTCATTTCGAAGGAATCGAAGTGTAGTTTAAAACGAAAGAAACGGAGATGAAAAACTCCAAGTATTTTGAGAGTTATGATGGAAATAGTTAGACTCGCGCTTTGGTTTAGCAATTTACTGACCTCCCTCCGATTGATTGACCATAACTCACTCAATTTAACTCGTAATTCATTGAAATTAGTTTCATTTCGAAGGAATCGAAGTGTAGTTTAAAACGAAAGAAACGAAGATGAAAAACTCCAAGTATTTTGAGAGTTATGATGGAAATAGTTAGACTCGCGCTTTGGTTTAGCAATTTACTGACCTCCCTCCGATTGATTGACCATAAATCACTCAATTTAACTCGTAATTCATTGAAATTAGTTTCATTTCGAAGGAATCGAAGTGTAGTTTAAAACGAAAGAAACGGAGATGAAAAACTCCAAGTATTTTGAGAGTTAATGGAAATAGTTAGACTCGCGCTTTGGTTTAGCAATTTACTGACCTACCTCCGATTGATTGACCATAACTCTCTCAATTTAACTCTTAAGTCATTGAAATTAGTTTCATTTCGAAGGAATCGAAGTGTAGTTTAAAACGAAAGAAACGGAGATGAAAAACTCCAAGTATTTTGAGAGTTATGATGGAAATAGTTAGACTCGCGCTTTGGTTTAGCAATTTACTGACTTACCTCCGATTGATTGATCATAACTCTCTCAATTTAACTCTTAATTCATTGAAATTAGTTTCATTTCGAAGGAATCGAAGTGTAGTTTAAAACGAAAGAAACGGAGATGAAAAACTACAAGTATTTTGAGAGTTATTATGGAAATAGTTAAACTCGCGCTTTGGTTTAGCAATTTACTTACCTACCTCCGATTGATTGACCATAACTCTCTCAATTTAACTTGTAATTCATTTAAATTAGTTTCATTTCGAAGGAATCGAAGTGTAGTTTAAAACGAAAGAAACGGAGATGAAAAACTCCAAGTATTTTGAGAGTTATGATGGAAATAGTTAGACTCGCGCTTTGGTTTAGCAATTTACTGACCTCCCTCCGATTGATTGACCATAACTCACTCAATTTAACTCGTAATTCATTGAAATTAGTTTCATTTCGAAGGAATCGAAGTGTAGTTTAAAACGAAAGAAACGAAGATGAAAAACTCCAAGTATTTTGAGAGTTATGATGGAAATAGTTAGACTCGCGCTTTGGTTTAGCAATTTACTGACCTCCCTCCGATTGATTGACCATAAATCACTCAATTTAACTCGTAATTCATTGAAATTAGTTTCATTTCGAAGGAATCGAAGTGTAGTTTAAAACGAAAGAAACGGAGATGAAAAACTCCAAGTATTTTGAGAGTTAATGGAAATAGTTAGACTCGCGCTTTGGTTTAGCAATTTACTGACCTACCTCCGATTGATTGGCCATAACTCTCTCAATTTAACTCTTAAGTCATTGAAATTAGTTTCATTTCGAAGGAATCGAAGTGTAGTTTAAAACGAAAGAAACGGAGATGAAAAACTCCAAGTATTTTGAGAGTTATGATGGAAATAGTTAGACTCGCGCTTTGGTTTAGCAATTTACTGACTTACCTCCGATTGATTGATCATAACTCTCTCAATTTAACTCTTAATTCATTGAAATTAGTTTCATTTCGAAGGAATCGAAGTGTAGTTTAAAACGAAAGAAACGGAGATGAAAAACTACAAGTATTTTGAGAGTTATTATGGAAATAGTTAAACTCGCGCTTTGGTTTAGCAATTTACTGATCTACCTCCGATTGATTGACCATAAATCACTCAATTTAACTCGTTATTCATTGAAATTAGTTTCATTTCGAAGGAATCGAAGTGTAGTTTAAAACGAAAGAAACGGAGATGAAAAACTCCAAGTATTTTGAGAGTTATGATGGAAATAGTTAGACTCGCGCTTTGGTTTAGCAATTTACTGACCTACATCCGATTAATTGACCATAACTCTCTCAATTTAACTCTTAAGTCATTGAAATTAGTTTCATTTCGAAGGAATCGAAGTGTAGTTTAAAACGAAAGAAACGGAGATGAAAAACTCCAAGTATTTTGAGAGTTATGATGGAAATAGTTAGACTCGCGCTTTGGTTTAGCGATTTACTGACCTACCTCCGATTGATTGACCATAACTCTCTCAATTTAAGTCCTAATTCATTTAAATTAGTTTCATTTCGAAGGAATCGAAGTGTAGTTTAAAACGAAAGAAACGGAGATGAAAAACTCCAAGTATTTTGAGAGTTATGATGGAAATAGTTAGACTCGCGCTTTGGTTTAGCAATTTACTGACCTCCCTCCGATTGATTGACCATAACTCTCTCAATTTAAGTCCTAATTCATTTAAATTAGTTTCATTTCGAAGGAATCGAAGTGTAGTTTAAAACGAAAGAAACGGAGATGAAAAACTCCAAGTATTTTGAGAGTTATGATGGAAATAGTTAGACTCGCGCTTTGGTTTAGCAATTTACTTACCTACCTCCGATTGATTGACCATAACTCTCTCAATTTAACTTGTAATTCATTTAAATTAGTTTCATTTCGAAGGAATCGAAGTGTAGTTTAAAACGAAAGAAACGGAGATGAAAAACTCCAAGTATTTTGAGAGTTATGATGGAAATAGTTAGACTCGCGCTTTGGTTTAGCAATTTACTGACCTCCCTCCGATTGATTGACCATAACTCACTCAATTTAACTCGTAATTCATTGAAATTAGTTTCATTTCGAAGGAATCGAAGTGTAGTTTAAAACGAAAGAAACGAAGATGAAAAACTCCAAGTATTTTGAGAGTTATGATGGAAATAGTTAGACTCGCGCTTTGGTTTAGCAATTTACTGACCTCCCTCCGATTGATTGACCATAAATCACTCAATTTAACTCGTAATTCATTGAAATTAGTTTCATTTCGAAGGAATCGAAGTGTAGTTTAAAACGAAAGAAACGGAGATGAAAAACTCCAAGTATTTTGAGAGTTAATGGAAATAGTTAGACTCGCGCTTTGGTTTAGCAATTTACTGACCTACCTCCGATTGATTGACCATAACTCTCTCAATTTAACTCTTAAGTCATTGAAATTAGTTTCATTTCGAAGGAATCGAAGTGTAGTTTAAAACGAAAGAAACGGAGATGAAAAACTCCAAGTATTTTGAGAGTTATGATGGAAATAGTTAGACTCGCGCTTTGGTTTAGCAATTTACTGACTTACCTCCGATTGATTGATCATAACTCTCTCAATTTAACTCTTAATTCATTGAAATTAGTTTCATTTCGAAGGAATCGAAGTGTAGTTTAAAACGAAAGAAACGGAGATGAAAAACTACAAGTATTTTGAGAGTTATTATGGAAATAGTTAAACTCGCGCTTTGGTTTAGCAATTTACTGATCTACCTCCGATTGATTGACCATAAATCACTCAATTTAACTCGTTATTCATTGAAATTAGTTTCATTTCGAAGGAATCGAAGTGTAGTTTAAAACGAAAGAAACGGAGATGAAAAACTCCAAGTATTTTGAGAGTTATGATGGAAATAGTTAGACTCGCGCTTTGGTTTTGCAATTTACTGACCTACATCCGATTAATTGACCATAACTCTCTCAATTTAACTCTTAAGTCATTGAAATTAGTTTCATTTCGAAGGAATCGAAGTGTAGTTTAAAACGAAAGAAACGGAGATGAAAAACTCCAAGTATTTTGAGAGTTATGATGGAAATAGTTAGACTCGCGCTTTGGTTTAGCAATTTACTGACCTACCTCCGATTGATTGACCATAACTCTCTCAATTTAAGTCCTAATTCATTTAAATTAGTTTCATTTCGAAGGAATCGAAGTGTAGTTTAAAACGAAAGAAACGGAGATGAAAAACTACAAGTATTTTGAGAGTTATTATGGAAATAGTTAAACTCGCGCTTTGGTTTAGCAATTTACTGATCTACCTCCGATTGATTGACCATAAATCAATCAATTTAACTCGTAATTCATTGAAATTAGTTTCATTTCGAAGGAATCGAAGTGTAGTTTAAAACGAAAGAAACGGAGATGAAAAACTCCAAGTATTTTGAGAGTTATGATGGAAATAGTTAGACTCGCGCTTTGGTTTAGCAATTTACTTACCTACCTCCGATTGATTGACCATAACTCTCTCAATTTAACTTGTAATTCATTTAAATTAGTTTCATTTCGAAGGAATCGAAGTGTAGTTTAAAACGAAAGAAACGGAGATGAAAAACTCCAAGTATTTTGAGAGTTATGATGGAAATAGTTAGACTCGCGCTTTGGTTTAGCAATTTACTGACCTCCCTCCGATTGATTGACCATAACTCACTCAATTTAACTCGTAATTCATTGAAATTAGTTTCATTTCGAAGGAATCGAAGTGTAGTTTAAAACGAAAGAAACGAAGATGAAAAACTCCAAGTATTTTGAGAGTTATGATGGAAATAGTTAGACTCGCGCTTTGGTTTAGCAATTTACTGACCTCCCTCCGATTGATTGACCATAAATCACTCAATTTAACTCGTAATTCATTGAAATTAGTTTCATTTCGAAGGAATCGAAGTGTAGTTTAAAACGAAAGAAACGGAGATGAAAAACTCCAAGTATTTTGAGAGTTAATGGAAATAGTTAGACTCGCGCTTTGGTTTAGCAATTTACTGACCTACCTCCGATTGATTGACCATAACTCTCTCAATTTAACTCTTAAGTCATTGAAATTAGTTTCATTTCGAAGGAATCGAAGTGTAGTTTAAAACGAAAGAAACGGAGATGAAAAACTCCAAGTATTTTGAGAGTTATGATGGAAATAGTTAGACTCGCGCTTTGGTTTAGCAATTTACTGACTTACCTCCGATTGATTGATCATAACTCTCTCAATTTAACTCTTAATTCATTGAAATTAGTTTCATTTCGAAGGAATCGAAGTGTAGTTTAAAACGAAAGAAACGGAGATGAAAAACTACAAGTATTTTGAGAGTTATTATGGAAATAGTTAAACTCGCGCTTTGGTTTAGCAATTTACTGATCTACCTCCGATTGATTGACCATAAATCACTCAATTTAACTCGTTATTCATTGAAATTAGTTTCATTTCGAAGGAATCGAAGTGTAGTTTAAAACGAAAGAAACGGAGATGAAAAACTCCAAGTATTTTGAGAGTTATGATGGAAATAGTTAGACTCGCGCTTTGGTTTAGCAATTTACTGACCTACATCCGATTAATTGACCATAACTCTCTCAATTTAACTCTTAAGTCATTGAAATTAGTTTCATTTCGAAGGAATCGAAGTGTAGTTTAAAACGAAAGAAACGGAGATGAAAAACTCCAAGTATTTTGAGAGTTATGATGGAAATAGTTAGACTCGCGCTTTGGTTTAGCGATTTACTGACCTACCTCCGATTGATTGACCATAACTCTCTCAATTTAAGTCCTAATTCATTTAAATTAGTTTCATTTCGAAGGAATCGAAGTGTAGTTTAAAACGAAAGAAACGGAGATGAAAAACTCCAAGTATTTTGAGAGTTATGATGGAAATAGTTAGACTCGCGCTTTGGTTTAGCAATTTACTGACCTCCCTCCGATTGATTGACCATAACTCTCTCAATTTAAGTCCTAATTCATTTAAATTAGTTTCATTTCGAAGGAATCGAAGTGTAGTTTAAAACGAAAGAAACGGAGATGAAAAACTCCAAGTATTTTGAGAGTTATGATGGAAATAGTTAGACTCGCGCTTTGGTTTAGCAATTTACTTACCTACCTCCGATTGATTGACCATAACTCTCTCAATTTAACTTGTAATTCATTTAAATTAGTTTCATTTCGAAGGAATCGAAGTGTAGTTTAAAACGAAAGAAACGGAGATGAAAAACTCCAAGTATTTTGAGAGTTATGATGGAAATAGTTAGACTCGCGCTTTGGTTTAGCAATTTACTGACCTCCCTCCGATTGATTGACCATAACTCACTCAATTTAACTCGTAATTCATTGAAATTAGTTTCATTTCGAAGGAATCGAAGTGTAGTTTAAAACGAAAGAAACGAAGATGAAAAACTCCAAGTATTTTGAGAGTTATGATGGAAATAGTTAGACTCGCGCTTTGGTTTAGCAATTTACTGACCTCCCTCCGATTGATTGACCATAAATCACTCAATTTAACTCGTAATTCATTGAAATTAGTTTCATTTCGAAGGAATCGAAGTGTAGTTTAAAACGAAAGAAACGGAGATGAAAAACTCCAAGTATTTTGAGAGTTATGATGGAAATAGTTAGACTCGCGCTTTGGTTTAGCAATTTACTGACCTACATCCGATTAATTGACCATAACTCTCTCAATTTAACTCTTAAGTCATTGAAATTAGTTTCATTTCGAAGGAATCGAAGTGTAGTTTAAAACGAAAGAAACGGAGATGAAAAACTCCAAGTATTTTGAGAGTTATGATGGAAATAGTTAGACTCGCGCTTTGGTTTAGGAATTTACTGACCTCCCTCCGATTAATTGACCATAAATAACTCAATTTAACTCGTAATTCATTGAAATTAGTTTCATTTCGAAGGAATCGAAGTGTAGTTTAAAACGAAAGAAACGGAAATGAAAAACTCCAAGTATTTTGAGAGTTATGATGGAAATAGTTAGACTCGCGCTTTGGTTTAGCAATTTACTGACCTACCTCCGATTGATTTATCATAACTCTCTCAATTTAACTCTTAATTCATTGACATTAGTTTCATTTCGAAGGAATCGAAGTGTAGTTTAAAACAAAAGAAACGGAAATGAAAAACTCCAAGTATTTTGAGAGTTATGATGGAAATAGTTAGACTCGCGCTTTGGTTTAGCAATTTACTGACCTACCTCCGATTGATTGACCATAACTCTGTCAATTTAACTCTTAACTCGTTGAAATTAGTTTCATTTCGAAGGAATCGAAGTGTAGTTTAAAACGAAAGAAACGGAGATGAAAAACTCCAAGTATTTTGAGAGTTATGATGGAAATAGTTAGACTCGCGCTTTGGTTTAGGAATTTACTGACCTCCCTCCGATTAATTGACCATAAATCACTCAATTTAACTCGTAATTCATTGAAATTAGTTTCATTTCGAAGGAATCGAAGTGTAGTTTAAAACGAAAGAAACGGAGATGAAAAACTCCAAGTATTTTGAGAGTTATGATGGAAATAGTTAGACTCGCGCTTTGGTTTAGCAATTTACTGACCTACCTCCGATTGATTGACCAAAAATCACTCAATTTAACTCGTAATTCATTGAAATTAGTTTCATTTCGAAGGAATCGAAGTGTAGTTTAAAACGAAAGAAACGGAAATGAAAAACTCCAAGTATTTTGAGAGTTATGATGGAAATAGTTAGACTCGCGCTTTGGTTTAGCAATTTACTGACCTACCTCCGATTGATTGACCAAAAATCACTCAATTTAACTCGTAATTCATTGAAATTAGTTTCATTTCGAAGGAATTGAAGTGTAGTTTAAAACAAAAGAAACGGAAATGAAAAACTCCAAGTATTTTGAGAGTTATGATGGAAATAGTTAGACTCGCGCTTTGGTTTAGCAATTTACTGACCTACCTCCGATTGATTGACCATAACTCTGTCAATTTAACTCTTAACTCGTTGAAATTAGTTTCATTTCGAAGGAATCGAAGTGTAGTTTAAAACGAAAGAAACGGAGATGAAAAACTCCAAGTATTTTGAGAGTTATGATGGAAATAGTTAGACTCGCGCTTTGGTTTAGGAATTTACTGACCTCCCTCCGATTAATTGACCATAAATCAGTCAATTTAACTCGTAATTCATTGAAATTAATTTCATTTCGAAGGAATCGAAGTGTAGTTTAAAACGAAAGAAACGGAAATGAAAAACTCCAAGTATTTTGAGAGTTATGATGGAAATAGTTAGACTCGCGCTTTGGTTTAGCAATTTACTGACCTACCTCCGATTGATTGACCAAAAATCACTCAATTTAACTCGTAATTCATTGAAATTAGTTTCATTTCGAAGGAATCGAAGTGTAGTTTAAAACGAAAGAAACGGAAATGAAAAACTCCAAGTATTTTGAGAGTTATGATGGAAATAGTTAGACTCGCGCTTTGGTTTAGCAATTTACTGACCTACCTCCGATTGATTGACCATAACTCTGTCAATTTAACTCTTAACTCGTTGAAATTAGTTTCATTTCGAAGGAATCGAAGTGTAGTTTAAAACGAAAGAAACGGAGATGAAAAACTCCAAGTATTTTGAGAGTTATGATGGAAATAGTTAGACTCGCGCTTTGGTTTAGGAATTTACTGACCTCCCTCCGATTAATTGACCATAAATCACTCAATTTAACTCGTAATTCATTGAAATTAGTTTCATTTCGAAGGAATCGAAGTGTAGTTTAAAACGAAAGAAACGGAAATGAAAAACTCCAAGTATTTTGAGAGTTATGATGGAAATAGTTAGACTCGCGCTTTGGTTTAGCAATTTACTGACCTACCTCCGATTGATTTATCATAACTCTCTCAATTTAACTCTTAATTCATTGACATTAGTTTCATTTCGAAGGAATCGAAGTGTAGTTTAAAACAAAAGAAACGGAAATGAAAAACTCCAAGTATTTTGAGAGTTATGATGGAAATAGTTAGACTCGCGCTTTGGTTTAGCAATTTACTGACCTACCTCCGATTGATTGACCATAACTCTGTCAATTTAACTCTTAACTCGTTGAAATTAGTTTCATTTCGAAGGAATCGAAGTGTAGTTTAAAACGAAAGAAACGGAGATGAAAAACTCCAAGTATTTTGAGAGTTATGATGGAAATAGTTAGACTCGCGCTTTGGTTTAGGAATTTACTGACCTCCCTCCGATTAATTGACCATAAATCACTCAATTTAACTCGTAATTCATTGAAATTAGTTTCATTTCGAAGGAATCGAAGTGTAGTTTAAAACGAAAGAAACGGAGATGAAAAACTCCAAGTATTTTGAGAGTTATGATGGAAATAGTTAGACTCGCGCTTTGGTTTAGCAATTTACTGACCTACCTCCGATTGATTGACCAAAAATCACTCAATTTAACTCGTAATTCATTGAAATTAGTTTCATTTCGAAGGAATCGAAGTGTAGTTTAAAACGAAAGAAACGGAAATGAAAAACTCCAAGTATTTTGAGAGTTATGATGGAAATAGTTAGACTCGCGCTTTGGTTTAGCAATTTACTGACCTACCTCCGATTGATTGACCAAAAATCACTCAATTTAACTCGTAATTCATTGAAATTAGTTTCATTTCGAAGGAATTGAAGTGTAGTTTAAAACAAAAGAAACGGAAATGAAAAACTCCAAGTATTTTGAGAGTTATGATGGAAATAGTTAGACTCGCGCTTTGGTTTAGCAATTTACTGACCTACCTCCGATTGATTGACCATAACTCTGTCAATTTAACTCTTAACTAGTTGAAATTAGTTTCATTTCGAAGGAATCGAAGTGTAGTTTAAAACGAAAGAAACGGAGATGAAAAACTCCAAGTATTTTGAGAGTTATGATGGAAATAGTTAGACTCGCGCTTTGGTTTAGGAATTTACTGACCTCCCTCCGATTAATTGACCATAAATCAGTCAATTTAACTCGTAATTCATTGAAATTAATTTCATTTCGAAGGAATCGAAGTGTAGTTTAAAACGAAAGAAACGGAAATGAAAAACTCCAAGTATTTTGAGAGTTATGATGGAAATAGTTAGACTCGCGCTTTGGTTTAGCAATTTACTGACCTACCTCCGATTGATTGACCAAAAATCACTCAATTTAACTCGTAATTCATTGAAATTAGTTTCATTTCGAAGGAATCGAAGTGTAGTTTAAAACGAAAGAAACGGAAATGAAAAACTCCAAGTATTTTGAGAGTTATGATGGAAATAGTTAGACTCGCGCTTTGGTTTAGCAATTTACTGACCTACCTCCGATTGATTGACCATAACTCTGTCAATTTAACTCTTAACTCGTTGAAATTAGTTTCATTTCGAAGGAATCGAAGTGTAGTTTAAAACGAAAGAAACGGAGATGAAAAACTCCAAGTATTTTGAGAGTTATGATGGAAATAGTTAGACTCGCGCTTTGGTTTAGGAATTTACTGACCTCCCTCCGATTAATTGACCATAAATCACTCAATTTAACTCGTAATTCATTGAAATTAGTTTCATTTCGAAGGAATCGAAGTGTAGTTTAAAACGAAAGAAACGGAAATGAAAAACTCCAAGTATTTTGAGAGTTATGATGGAAATAGTTAGACTCGCGCTTTGGTTTAGCAATTTACTGACCTACCTCCGATTGATTGACCAAAAATCACTCAATTTAACTCGTAATTCATTGAAATTAGTTTCATTTCGAAGGAATCGAAGTGTAGTTTAAAACGAAAGAAACGGAGATGAAAAACTACAAGTATTTTGAGAGTTATTATGGAAATAGTTAAACTCGCGCTTTGGTTTAGCAATTTACTGACCTACCTCCGATTGATTGACCATAACTCTCTCAATTTAAGTCCTAATTCATTTAAATTAGTTTCATTTCGAAGGAATTGAAGTGTAGTTTAAAACAAAAGAAACGGAAATGAAAAACTCCAAGTATTTTGAGAGTTATGATGGAAATAGTTAGACTCGCGCTTTGGTTTAGCAATTTACTGACCTACCTCCGATTGATTGACCATAACTCTGTCAATTTAACTCTTAACTCGTTGAAATTAGTTTCATTTCGAAGGAATCGAAGTGTAGTTTAAAACGAAAGAAACGGAGATGAAAAACTCCAAGTATTTTGAGAGTTATGATGGAAATAGTTAGACTCGCGCTTTGGTTTAGGAATTTACTGACCTCCCTCCGATTAATTGACCATAAATCACTCAATTTAACTCGTAATTCATTGAAATTAGTTTCATTTCGAAGGAATCGAAGTGTAGTTTAAAACGAAAGAAACGGAAATGAAAAACTCCAAGTATTTTGAGAGTTATGATGGAAATAGTTAGACTCGCGCTTTGGTTTAGCAATTTACTGACCTACCTCCGATTGATTGACCAAAAATCACTCAATTTAACTCGTAATTCATTGAAATTAGTTTCATTTCGAAGGAATTGAAGTGTAGTTTAAAACAAAAGAAACGGAAATGAAAAACTCCAAGTATTTTGAGAGTTATGATGGAAATAGTTAGACTCGCGCTTTGGTTTAGCAATTTACTGACCTACCTCCGATTGATTGACCATAACTCTGTCAATTTAACTCTTAACTCGTTGAAATTAGTTTCATTTCGAAGGAATCGAAGTGTAGTTTAAAACGAAAGAAACGGAGATGAAAAACTCCAAGTATTTTGAGAGTTATGATGGAAATAGTTAGACTCGCGCTTTGGTTTAGGAATTTACTGACCTCCCTCCGATTAATTGACCATAAATCAGTCAATTTAACTCGTAATTCATTGAAATTAATTTCATTTCGAAGGAATCGAAGTGTAGTTTAAAACGAAAGAAACGGAAATGAAAAACTCCAAGTATTTTGAGAGTTATGATGGAAATAGTTAGACTCGCGCTTTGGTTTAGCAATTTACTGACCTACCTCCGATTGATTGACCAAAAATCACTCAATTTAACTCGTAATTCATTGAAATTAGTTTCATTTCGAAGGAATCGAAGTGTAGTTTAAAACGAAAGAAACGGAAATGAAAAACTCCAAGTATTTTGAGAGTTATGATGGAAATAGTTAGACTCGCGCTTTGGTTTAGCAATTTACTGACCTACCTCCGATTGATTGACCATAACTCTGTCAATTTAACTCTTAACTCGTTGAAATTAGTTTCATTTCGAAGGAATCGAAGTGTAGTTTAAAACGAAAGAAACGGAGATGAAAAACTCCAAGTATTTTGAGAGTTATGATGGAAATAGTTAGACTCGCGCTTTGGTTTAGGAATTTACTGACCTCCCTCCGATTAATTGACCATAAATCACTCAATTTAACTCGTAATTCATTGAAATTAGTTTCATTTCGAAGGAATCGAAGTGTAGTTTAAAACGAAAGAAACGGAAATGAAAAACTCCAAGTATTTTGAGAGTTATGATGGAAATAGTTAGACTCGCGCTTTGGTTTAGCAATTTACTCACCTACCTCCGATTGATTTATCATAACTCTCTCAATTTAACTCTTAATTCATTGACATTAGTTTCATTTCGAAGGAATCGAAGTGTAGTTTAAAACAAAAGAAACGGAAATGAAAAACTCCAAGTATTTTGAGAGTTATGATGGAAATAGTTAGACTCGCGCTTTGGTTTAGCAATTTACTGACCTACCTCCGATTGATTGACCATAACTCTGTCAATTTAACTCTTAACTCGTTGAAATTAGTTTCATTTCGAAGGAATCGAAGTGTAGTTTAAAACGAAAGAAACGGAGATGAAAAACTCCAAGTATTTTGAGAGTTATGATGGAAATAGTTAGACTCGCGCTTTGGTTTAGGAATTTACTGACCTCCCTCCGATTAATTGACCATAAATCACTCAATTTAACTCGTAATTCATTGAAATTAGTTTCATTTCGAAGGAATCGAAGTGTAGTTTAAAACGAAAGAAACGGAGATGAAAAACTCCAAGTATTTTGAGAGTTATGATGGAAATAGTTAGACTCGCGCTTTGGTTTAGCAATTTACTGACCTACCTCCGATTGATTGACCAAAAATCACTCAATTTAACTCGTAATTCATTGAAATTAGTTTCATTTCGAAGGAATCGAAGTGTAGTTTAAAACGAAAGAAACGGAAATGAAAAACTCCAAGTATTTTGAGAGTTATGATGGAAATAGTTAGACTCGCGCTTTGGTTTAGCAATTTACTGACCTACCTCCGATTGATTGACCAAAAATCACTCAATTTAACTCGTAATTCATTGAAATTAGTTTCATTTCGAAGGAATTGAAGTGTAGTTTAAAACAAAAGAAACGGAAATGAAAAACTCCAAGTATTTTGAGAGTTATGATGGAAATAGTTAGACTCGCGCTTTGGTTTAGCAATTTACTGACCTACCTCCGATTGATTGACCATAACTCTGTCAATTTAACTCTTAACTCGTTGAAATTAGTTTCATTTCGAAGGAATCGAAGTGTAGTTTAAAACGAAAGAAACGGAGATGAAAAACTCCAAGTATTTTGAGAGTTATGATGGAAATAGTTAGACTCGCGCTTTGGTTTAGGAATTTACTGACCTCCCTCCGATTAATTGACCATAAATCAGTCAATTTAACTCGTAATTCATTGAAATTAATTTCATTTCGAAGGAATCGAAGTGTAGTTTAAAACGAAAGAAACGGAAATGAAAAACTCCAAGTATTTTGAGAGTTATGATGGAAATAGTTAGACTCGCGCTTTGGTTTAGCAATTTACTGACCTACCTCCGATTGATTGACCAAAAATCACTCAATTTAACTCGTAATTCATTGAAATTAGTTTCATTTCGAAGGAATCGAAGTGTAGTTTAAAACGAAAGAAACGGAAATGAAAAACTCCAAGTATTTTGAGAGTTATGATGGAAATAGTTAGACTCGCGCTTTGGTTTAGCAATTTACTGACCTACCTCCGATTGATTGACCATAACTCTGTCAATTTAACTCTTAACTCGTTGAAATTAGTTTCATTTCGAAGGAATCGAAGTGTAGTTTAAAACGAAAGAAACGGAGATGAAAAACTCCAAGTATTTTGAGAGTTATGATGGAAATAGTTAGACTCGCGCTTTGGTTTAGGAATTTACTGACCTCCCTCCGATTAATTGACCATAAATCACTCAATTTAACTCGTAATTCATTGAAATTAGTTTCATTTCGAAGGAATCGAAGTGTAGTTTAAAACGAAAGAAACGGAAATGAAAAACTCCAAGTATTTTGAGAGTTATGATGGAAATAGTTAGACTCGCGCTTTGGTTTAGCAATTTACTGACCTACCTCCGATTGATTGACCAAAAATCACTCAATTTAACTCGTAATTCATTGAAATTAGTTTCATTTCGAAGGAATCGAAGTGTAGTTTAAAACGAAAGAAACGGAGATGAAAAACTACAAGTATTTTGAGAGTTATTATGGAAATAGTTAAACTCGCGCTTTGGTTTAGCAATTTACTGACCTACCTCCGATTGATTGACCATAACTCTCTCAATTTAAGTCCTAATTCATTTAAATTAGTTTCATTTCGAAGGAATCGAAGTGTAGTTTAAAACGAAAGAAACGGAGATGAAAAACTACAAGTATTTTTAGAGTTATTATGGAAATAGTTAAACTCGCGCTTTGGTTTAGCAATTTACTGATCTACCTCCGATTGATTGACCATAAATCAATCAATTTAACTCGTAATTCATTGAAATTAGTTTCATTTCGAAGGAATCGAAGTGTAGTTTAAAACGAAAGAAACGGAGATGAAAAACTCCAAGTATTTTGAGAGTTATGATGGAAATAGTTAGACTCGCGCTTTGGTTTAGCAATTTACTGACCTACATCCGATTAATTGACCATAACTCTCTCAATTTAACTCTTAAGTCATTGAAATTAGTTTCATTTCGAAGGAATCGAAGTGTAGTTTAAAACGAAAGAAACGGAGATGAAAAACTCCAAGTATTTTGAGAGTTATGATGGAAATAGTTAGACTCGCGCTTTGGTTTAGGAATTTACTGACCTCCCTCCGATTAATTGACCATAAATAACTCAATTTAACTCGTAATTCATTGAAATTAGTTTCATTTCGAAGGAATCGAAGTGTAGTTTAAAACGAAAGAAACGGAAATGAAAAACTCCAAGTATTTTGAGAGTTATGATGGAAATAGTTAGACTCGCGCTTTGGTTTAGCAATTTACTGACCTACCTCCGATTGATTTATCATAACTCTCTCAATTTAACTCTTAATTCATTGACATTAGTTTCATTTCGAAGGAATCGAAGTGTAGTTTAAAACAAAAGAAACGGAAATGAAAAACTCCAAGTATTTTGAGAGTTATGATGGAAATAGTTAGACTCGCGCTTTGGTTTAGCAATTTACTGACCTACCTCCGATTGATTGACCATAACTCTGTCAATTTAACTCTTAACTCGTTGAAATTAGTTTCATTTCGAAGGAATCGAAGTGTAGTTTAAAACGAAAGAAACGGAGATGAAAAACTCCAAGTATTTTGAGAGTTATGATGGAAATAGTTAGACTCGCGCTTTGGTTTAGGAATTTACTGACCTCCCTCCGATTAATTGACCATAAATCACTCAATTTAACTCGTAATTCATTGAAATTAGTTTCATTTCGAAGGAATCGAAGTGTAGTTTAAAACGAAAGAAACGGAGATGAAAAACTCCAAGTATTTTGAGAGTTATGATGGAAATAGTTAGACTCGCGCTTTGGTTTAGCAATTTACTGACCTACCTCCGATTGATTGACCAAAAATCACTCAATTTAACTCGTAATTCATTGAAATTAGTTTCATTTCGAAGGAATCGAAGTGTAGTTTAAAACGAAAGAAACGGAAATGAAAAACTCCAAGTATTTTGAGAGTTATGATGGAAATAGTTAGACTCGCGCTTTGGTTTAGCAATTTACTGACCTACCTCCGATTGATTGACCAAAAATCACTCAATTTAACTCGTAATTCATTGAAATTAGTTTCATTTCGAAGGAATTGAAGTGTAGTTTAAAACAAAAGAAACGGAAATGAAAAACTCCAAGTATTTTGAGAGTTATGATGGAAATAGTTAGACTCGCGCTTTGGTTTAGCAATTTACTGACCTACCTCCGATTGATTGACCATAACTCTGTCAATTTAACTCTTAACTCGTTGAAATTAGTTTCATTTCGAAGGAATCGAAGTGTAGTTTAAAACGAAAGAAACGGAGATGAAAAACTCCAAGTATTTTGAGAGTTATGATGGAAATAGTTAGACTCGCGCTTTGGTTTAGGAATTTACTGACCTCCCTCCGATTAATTGACCATAAATCAGTCAATTTAACTCGTAATTCATTGAAATTAATTTCATTTCGAAGGAATCGAAGTGTAGTTTAAAACGAAAGAAACGGAAATGAAAAACTCCAAGTATTTTGAGAGTTATGATGGAAATAGTTAGACTCGCGCTTTGGTTTAGCAATTTACTGACCTACCTCCGATTGATTGACCAAAAATCACTCAATTTAACTCGTAATTCATTGAAATTAGTTTCATTTCGAAGGAATCGAAGTGTAGTTTAAAACGAAAGAAACGGAAATGAAAAACTCCAAGTATTTTGAGAGTTATGATGGAAATAGTTAGACTCGCGCTTTGGTTTAGCAATTTACTGACCTACCTCCGATTGATTGACCATAACTCTGTCAATTTAACTCTTAACTCGTTGAAATTAGTTTCATTTCGAAGGAATCGAAGTGTAGTTTAAAACGAAAGAAACGGAGATGAAAAACTCCAAGTATTTTGAGAGTTATGATGGAAATAGTTAGACTCGCGCTTTGGTTTAGGAATTTACTGACCTCCCTCCGATTAATTGACCATAAATCACTCAATTTAACTCGTAATTCATTGAAATTAGTTTCATTTCGAAGGAATCGAAGTGTAGTTTAAAACGAAAGAAACGGAAATGAAAAACTCCAAGTATTTTGAGAGTTATGATGGAAATAGTTAGACTCGCGCTTTGGTTTAGCAATTTACTGACCTACCTCCGATTGATTTATCATAACTCTCTCAATTTAACTCTTAATTCATTGAAATTAGTTTCATTTCGAAGGAATCGAAGTGTAGTTTAAAACGAAAGAAACGGAGATGAAAAACTATAAGTATTTTGAGAGTTATTATGGAAATAGTTAGACTCGCGCTTTGGTTTAGCAATTTAATGATCTACCTCCGATTGATTGACCAAAAATCACTCAATTTAACTCGTAATTCATTGAAATTAGTTTCATTTCGAAGGAATCGAAGTGTAGTTTAAAACAAAAGAAACGGAGATGAAAAACTCCAAGTATTTTGAAAGTTATGATGGAAATAGTTAGACTCTCGCTTTGGTTTAGCAATTTACTGACCTACATCCGATTAATTGACCATAACTCTCTCAATTTAACTCTTAAGTCATTGAAATTAGTTTCATTTCGAAGGAATCGAAGTGTAGTTTAAAACGAAAGAAACGGAGATGAAAAACTCCAAGTATTTTGAGAGTTATGATGGAAATAGTTAGACTCGCGCTTTGGTTTAGCAATTTACTGACTTACCTCCGATTGATTGACCATAACTCTCTCAATTTAAGTCGTAATTCATTTAAATTAGTTTCATTTCGAAGGAATCGAAGTGTAGTTTAAAACGAAAGAAACGGAGATGAAAAACTCCAAGTATTTTGAGAGTTAATGGAAATAGTTAGACTCGCGCTTTGGTTTAGCAATTTACTGACCTACCCCCGATTGATTGACCATAACTCTCTCAATTTAACTCTTAAGTCATTGAAATTAGTTTCATTTCGAAGGAATCGAAGTGTAGTTTAAAACGAAAGAAACGGAGATGAAAAACTCCAAGTATTTTGAGAGTTATGATGGAAATAGTTAGACTCGCGCTTTGGTTTAGCAATTTACTTACCTACCTCCGATTGATTGACCATAACTCTCTCAATTTAAGTCGTAATTCATTTAAATTAGGTTCATTTCGAAGGAATCGAAGTGTAGTTTAAAACGAAAGAAACGGAGATGAAAAACTCCAAGTATTTTGAGAGTTAATGGAAATAGTTAGACTCGCGCTTTGGTTTAGCAATTTACTGACCTACCCCCGATTGATTGACCATAACTCTCTCAATTTAACTCTTAAGTCATTGAAATTAGTTTCATTTCGAAGGAATCGAAGTGTAGTTTAAAACGAAAGAAAGGGAGATGAAAAACTCCAAGTATTTTGAGAGTTATGATGGAAATAGTTAGACTCGCGCTTTGGTTTAGCAATTTACTTACCTACCTCCGATTGATTGACCATAACTCTCTCAATTTAACTCTTAATTCATTGAAATTAGTTTCATTTCGAAGGAATCGAAGTGTATTTTAAAACGAAAGAAACGGAGATGAAAAACTACAAGTATTTTGAGAGTTATTATGGAAATAGTTAGACTCGCGCTTTGGTTTAGCAATATACTGATCTACCTCCGATTGATTGACCAAAAATCACTCAATTTAACTCGTAATTCATTGAAATTAGTTTCATTTCGAAGGAATCGAAGTGTAGTTTAAAACGAAAGAAACGGAGATGAAAAACTCAAAGTATTTTGAGAGTTATGATGGAAATAGTTAGACTCGCGCTTTGGTTTAGCAATTTACTGACCTACATCCGATTAATTGACCATAACTCTCTCAATTTAACTCTTAAGTCATTGAAATTAGTTTCATTTCGAAGGAATCGAAGTGTAGTTTAAAACGAAAGAAACGGAGATGAAAAACTCCAAGTATTTTGAGAGTTATGATGGAAATAGTTAGACTCGCGCTTTGGTTTAGCAATTTACTGACCTACCTCCGATTGATTGACCATAACTCTGTCAATTTAACTCTTAACTCGTTGAAATTAGTTTCATTTCGAAGGAATCGAAGTGTAGTTTAAAACGAAAGAAACGGAGATGAAAAACTCCAAGTATTTTGAGAGTTATGATGGAAATAGTTAGACTCGCGCTTTGGTTTAGGAATTTACTGACCTCCCTCCGATTAATTGACCATAAATCACTCAATTTAACTCGTAATTCATTGAAATTAGTTTCATTTCGAAGGAATCGAAGTGTAGTTTAAAACGAAAGAAACGGAAATGAAAAACTCCAAGTATTTTGAGAGTTATGATGGAAATAGTTAGACTCGCGCTTTGGTTTAGCAATTTACTGACCTACCTCCGATTGATTTATCATAACTCTCTCAATTTAACTCTTAATTCATTGAAATTAGTTTCATTTCGAAGGAATCGAAGTGTAGTTTAAAACAAAAGAAACGGAAATGAAAAACTCCAAGTATTTTGAGAGTTATGATGGAAATAGTTAGACTCGCGCTTTGGTTTAGCAATTTACTGACCTACCTCCGATTGATTGACCATAACTCTGTCAATTTAACTCTTAACTCGTTGAAATTAGTTTCATTTCGAAGGAATCGAAGTGTAGTTTAAAACGAAAGAAACGGAGATGAAAAACTCCAAGTATTTTGAGAGTTATGATGGAAATAGTTAGACTCGCGCTTTGGTTTAGGAATTTACTGACCTCCCTCCGATTAATTGACCATAAATCACTCAATTTAACTCGTAATTCATTGAAATTAGTTTCATTTCGAAGGAATCGAAGTGTAGTTTAAAACGAAAGAAACGGAAATGAAAAACTCCAAGTATTTTGAGAGTTATGATGGAAATAGTTAGACTCGCGCTTTGGTTTAGCAATTTACTGACCTACCTCCGATTGATTGACCAAAAATCACTCAATTTAACTCGTAATTCATTGAAATTAGTTTCATTTCGAAGGAATCGAAGTGTAGTTTAAAACGAAAGAAACGGAAATGAAAAACTCCAAGTATTTTGAGAGTTATGATGGAAATAGTTAGACTCGCGCTTTGGTTTAGCAATTTACTGACCTACCTTCGATTGATTGACCAAAAATCACTCAATTTAACTCGTAATTCATTGAAATTAGTTTCATTTCGAAGGAATCGAAGTGTAGTTTAAAACAAAAGAAACGGAAATGAAAAACTCCAAGTATTTTGAGAGTTATGATGGAAATAGTTAGACTCGCGCTTTGGTTTAGCAATTTACTGACCTACCTCCGATTGATTGACCATAACTCTGTCAATTTAACTCTTAACTCGTTGAAATTAGTTTCATTTCGAAGGAATCGAAGTGTAGTTTAAAACGAAAGAAACGGAGATGAAAAACTCCAAGTATTTTGAGAGTTATGATGGAAATAGTTAGACTCGCGCTTTGGTTTAGGAATTTACTGACCTCCCTCCGATTAATTGACCATAAATCACTCAATTTAACTCGTAATTCATTGAAATTAGTTTCATTTCGAAGGAATCGAAGTGTAGTTTAAAACGAAAGAAACGGAAATGAAAAACTCCAAGTATTTTGAGAGTTATGATGGAAATAGTTAGACTCGCGCTTTGGTTTAGCAATTTACTGACCTACCTCCGATTGATTGACCAAAAATCACTCAATTTAACTCGTAATTCATTGAAATTAGTTTCATTTCGAAGGAATCAAAGTGTAGTTTAAAACGAAAGAAACGGAAATGAAAAACTCCAAGTATTTTGAGAGTTATGATGGAAATAGTTAGACTCGCGCTTTGGTTTAGCAATTTACTGACCTACCTCCGATTGATTGACCAAAAATCACTCAATTTAACTCGTAATTCATTGAAATTAGTTTCATTTCGAAGGAATCGAAGTGTAGTTTAAAACAAAAGAAACGGAAATGAAAAACTCCAAGTATTTTGAGAGTTATGATGGAAATAGTTAGACTCGCGCTTTGGTTTAGCAATTTACTGACCTACCTCCGATTGATTGACCATAACTCTGTCAATTTAACTCTTAACTCGTTGAAATTAGTTTCATTTCGAAGGAATCGAAGTGTAGTTTAAAACGAAAGAAACGGAGATGAAAAACTCCAAGTATTTTGAGAGTTATGATGGAAATAGTTAGACTCGCGCTTTGGTTTAGGAATTTACTGACCTCCCTCCGATTAATTGACCATAAATCACTCAATTTAACTCGTAATTCATTGAAATTAGTTTCATTTCGAAGGAATCGAAGTGTAGTTTAAAACGAAAGAAACGGAGATGAAAAACTCCAAGTATTTTGAGAGTTAATGGAAATAGTTAGACTCGCGCTTTGGTTTAGCAATTTACTGACCTACCCCCGATTGATTGACCATAACTCTCTCAATTTAACTCTTAAGTCATTGAAATTAGTTTCATTTCGAAGGAATCGAAGTGTAGTTTAAAACGAAAGAAACGGAGATGAAAAACTCCAAGTATTTTGAGAGTTATGATGGAAATAGTTAGACTCGCGCTTTGGTTTAGCAATTTACTTACCTACCTCCGATTGATTGACCATAACTCTCTCAATTTAAGTCGTAATTCATTTAAATTAGTTTCATTTCGAAGGAATCGAAGTGTAGTTTAAAACGAAAGAAACGGAGATGAAAAACTCCAAGTATTTTGAGAGTTAATGGAAATAGTTAGACTCGCGCTTTGGTTTAGCAATTTACTGACCTACCCCCGATTGATTGACCATAACTCTCTCAATTTAACTCTTAAGTCATTGAAATTAGTTTCATTTCGAAGGAATCGAAGTGTAGTTTAAAACGAAAGAAACGGAGATGAAAAACTCCAAGTATTTTGAGAGTTATGATGGAAATAGTTAGACTCGCGCTTTGGTTTAGCAATTTACTTACCTACCTCCGATTGATTGACCATAACTCTCTAAATTTAACTTGTAATTCATTTAAATTAGTTTCATTTCGAAGGAATCGAAGTGTAGTTTAAAACGAAAGAAACGGAGATGAAAAACTCCAAGTATTTTGAGAGTTATGATGGAAATAGTTAGACTCGCGCTTTGGTTTAGCAATTTACTGACCTCCCTCCGATTGATTGACCATAACTCACTCAATTTAACTCGTAATTCATTGAAATTAGTTTCATTTCGAAGGAATCGAAGTGTAGTTTAAAACGAAAGAAACGAAGATGAAAAACTCCAAGTATTTTGAGAGTTATGATGGAAATAGTTAGACTCGCGCTTTGGTTTAGCAATTTACTGACCTCCCTCCGATTAATTGACCATAAATCACTCAATTTAACTCGTAATTCATTGAAATTAGTTTCATTTCGAAGGAATCGAAGTGTAGTTTAAAACGAAAGAAACGGAGATGAAAAACTCCAAGTATTTTGAGAGTTAATGGAAATAGTTAGACTCGCGCTTTGGTTTAGCAATTTACTGACCTACCTCCGATTGATTGACCATAACTCTCTCAATTTAACTCTTAAGTCATTGAAATTAGTTTCATTTCGAAGGAATCGAAGTGTAGTTTAAAACGAAAGAAACGGAGATGAAAAACTCCAAGTATTTTGAGAGTTATGATGGAAATAGTTAGACTCGCGCTTTGGTTTAGCAATTTACTGACTTACCTCCGATTGATTGATCATAACTCTCTCAATTTAACTCTTAATTCATTGAAATTAGTTTCATTTCGAAGGAATCGAAGTGTAGTTTAAAACGAAAGAAACGGAGATGAAAAACTACAAGTATTTTGAGAGTTATTATGGAAATAGTTAAACTCGCGCTTTGGTTTAGCAATTTACTGATCTACCTCCGATTGATTGACCATAAATCACTCAATTTAACTCGTTATTCATTGAAATTAGTTTCATTTCGAAGGAATCGAAGTGTAGTTTAAAACGAAAGAAACGGAGATGAAAAACTCCAAGTATTTTGAGAGTTATAATGGAAATAGTTAGACTCGCGCTTTGGTTTAGAAATTTACTGACCTACATCCGATTAATTGACCATAACTCTCTCAATTTAACTCTTAAGTCATTGAAATTAGTTTCATTTCGAAGGAATCGAAGTGTAGTTTAAAACGAAAGAAACGGAGATGAAAAACTCCAAGTATTTTGAGAGTTATTATGGAAATAGTTAGACTCGCGCTTTGGTTTAGCAATATACTGATCTACCTCCGATTGATTGACCAAAAATCACTCAATTTAACTCGTAATTCATTGAAATTAGTTACATTTCGAAGGAATCGAAGTGTAGTTTAAAACGAAAGAAACGGAGATGAAAAACTCAAAGTATTTTGAGAGTTATGATGGAAATAGTTAGACTCGCGCTTTGGTTTAGCAATTTACTGACCTACATCCGATTAATTGACCATAACTCTCTCAATTTGACTCTTAAGTCATTGAAATTAGTTTCATTTCGAAGGAATCGAAGTGTAGTTTAAAACGAAAGAAACGGAGATGAAAAACTCCAAGTATTTTGAGAGTTATGATGGAAATAGTTAGACTCGCGCTTTGGTTTAGCAATTTACTGACCTACCTCCGATTGATTGACCATAACTCTGTCAATTTAACTCTTAACTCGTTGAAATTAGTTTCATTTCGAAGGAATCGAAGTGTAGTTTAAAACGAAAGAAACGGAGATGAAAAACTCCAAGTATTTTGAGAGTTATGATGGAAATAGTTAGACTCGCGCTTTGGTTTAGGAATTTACTGACCTCCCTCCGATTAATTGACCATAAATCACTCAATTTAACTCGTAATTCATTGAAATTAGTTTCATTTCGAAGGAATCGAAGTGTAGTTTAAAACGAAAGAAACGGAAATGAAAAACTCCAAGTATTTTGAGAGTTATGATGGAAATAGTTAGACTCGCGCTTTGGTTTAGCAATTTACTGACCTACCTCCGATTGATTTATCATAACTCTCTCAATTTAACTCTTAATTCATTGAAATTAGTTTCATTTCGAAGGAATCGAAGTGTAGTTTAAAACAAAAGAAACTGAAATGAAAAACTCCAAGTATTTTGAGAGTTATGATGGAAATAGTTAGACTCGCGCTTTGGTTTAGCAATTTACTGACCTACCTCCGATTGATTGACCATAACTCTGTCAATTTAACTCTTAACTCGTTGAAATTAGTTTCATTTCGAAGGAATCGAAGTGTAGTTTAAAACGAAAGAAACGGAGATGAAAAACTCCAAGTATTTTGAGAGTTATGATGGAAATAGTTAGACTCGCGCTTTGGTTTAGGAATTTACTGACCTCCCTCCGATTAATTGACCATAAATCACTCAATTTAACTCGTAATTCATTGAAATTAGTTTCATTTCGAAGGAATCGAAGTGTAGTTTAAAACGAAAGAAACGGAAATGAAAAACTCCAAGTATTTTGAGAGTTATGATGGAAATAGTTAGACTCGCGCTTTGGTTTAGCAATTTACTGACCTACCTCCGATTGATTGACCAAAAATCACTCAATTTAACTCGTAATTCATTGAAATTAGTTTCATTTCGAAGGAATCGAAGTGTAGTTTAAAACGAAAGAAACGGAAATGAAAAACTCCAAGTATTTTGAGAGTTATGATGGAAATAGTTAGACTCGCGCTTTGGTTTAGCAATTTACTGACCTACCTTCGATTGATTGACCAAAAATCACTCAATTTAACTCGTAATTCATTGAAATTAGTTTCATTTCGAAGGAATCGAAGTGTAGTTTAAAACAAAAGAAACGGAAATGAAAAACTCCAAGTATTTTGAGAGTTATGATGGAAATAGTTAGACTCGCGCTTTGGTTTAGCAATTTACTGACCTACCTCCGATTGATTGACCATAACTCTGTCAATTTAACTCTTAACTCGTTGAAATTAGTTTCATTTCGAAGGAATCGAAGTGTAGTTTAAAACGAAAGAAACGGAGATGAAAAACTCCAAGTATTTTGAGAGTTATGATGGAAATAGTTAGACTCGCGCTTTGGTTTAGGAATTTACTGACCTCCCTCCGATTAATTGACCATAAATCACTCAATTTAACTCGTAATTCATTGAAATTAGTTTCATTTCGAAGGAATCGAAGTGTAGTTTAAAACGAAAGAAACGGAAATGAAAAACTCCAAGTATTTTGAGAGTTATGATGGAAATAGTTAGACTCGCGCTTTGGTTTAGCAATTTACTGACCTACCTCCGATTGATTGACCAAAAATCACTCAATTTAACTCGTAATTCATTGAAATTAGTTTCATTTCGAAGGAATCAAAGTGTAGTTTAAAACGAAAGAAACGGAAATGAAAAACTCCAAGTATTTTGAGAGTTATGATGGAAATAGTTAGACTCGCGCTTTGGTTTAGCAATTTACTGACCTACCTCCGATTGATTGACCAAAAATCACTCAATTTAACTCGTAATTCATTGAAATTAGTTTCATTTCGAAGGAATCGAAGTGTAGTTTAAAACAAAAGAAACGGAAATGAAAAACTCCAAGTATTTTGAGAGTTATGATGGAAATAGTTAGACTCGCGCTTTGGTTTAGCAATTTACTGACCTACCTCCGATTGATTGACCATAACTCTGTCAATTTAACTCTTAACTCGTTGAAATTAGTTTCATTTCGAAGGAATCGAAGTGTAGTTTAAAACGAAAGAAACGGAGATGAAAAACTCCAAGTATTTTGAGAGTTATGATGGAAATAGTTAGACTCGCGCTTTGGTTTAGGAATTTACTGACCTCCCTCCGATTAATTGACCATAAATCACTCAATTTAACTCGTAATTCATTGAAATTAGTTTCATTTCGAAGGAATCGAAGTGTAGTTTAAAACGAAAGAAACGGAGATGAAAAACTCCAAGTATTTTGAGAGTTAATGGAAATAGTTAGACTCGCGCTTTGGTTTAGCAATTTACTGACCTACCCCCGATTGATTGACCATAACTCTCTCAATTTAACTCTTAAGTCATTGAAATTAGTTTCATTTCGAAGGAATCGAAGTGTAGTTTAAAACGAAAGAAACGGAGATGAAAAACTCCAAGTATTTTGAGAGTTATGATGGAAATAGTTAGACTCGCGCTTTGGTTTAGCAATTTACTTACCTACCTCCGATTGATTGACCATAACTCTCTCAATTTAAGTCGTAATTCATTTAAATTAGTTTCATTTCGAAGGAATCGAAGTGTAGTTTAAAACGAAAGAAACGGAGATGAAAAACTCCAAGTATTTTGAGAGTTAATGGAAATAGTTAGACTCGCGCTTTGGTTTAGCAATTTACTGACCTACCCCCGATTGATTGACCATAACTCTCTCAATTTAACTCTTAAGTCATTGAAATTAGTTTCATTTCGAAGGAATCGAAGTGTAGTTTAAAACGAAAGAAACGGAGATGAAAAACTCCAAGTATTTTGAGAGTTATGATGGAAATAGTTAGACTCGCGCTTTGGTTTAGCAATTTACTTACCTACCTCCGATTGATTGACCATAACTCTCTAAATTTAACTTGTAATTCATTTAAATTAGTTTCATTTCGAAGGAATCGAAGTGTAGTTTAAAACGAAAGAAACGGAGATGAAAAACTCCAAGTATTTTGAGAGTTATGATGGAAATAGTTAGACTCGCGCTTTGGTTTAGCAATTTACTGACCTCCCTCCGATTGATTGACCATAACTCACTCAATTTAACTCGTAATTCATTGAAATTAGTTTCATTTCGAAGGAATCGAAGTGTAGTTTAAAACGAAAGAAACGAAGATGAAAAACTCCAAGTATTTTGAGAGTTATGATGGAAATAGTTAGACTCGCGCTTTGGTTTAGCAATTTACTGACCTCCCTCCGATTGATTGACCATAAATCACTCAATTTAACTCGTAATTCATTGAAATTAGTTTCATTTCGAAGGAATCGAAGTGTAGTTTAAAACGAAAGAAACGGAGATGAAAAACTCCAAGTATTTTGAGAGTTAATGGAAATAGTTAGACTCGCGCTTTGGTTTAGCAATTTACTGACCTACCTCCGATTGATTGACCATAACTCTCTCAATTTAACTCTTAAGTCATTGAAATTAGTTTCATTTCGAAGGAATCGAAGTGTAGTTTAAAACGAAAGAAACGGAGATGAAAAACTCCAAGTATTTTGAGAGTTATGATGGAAATAGTTAGACTCGCGCTTTGGTTTAGCAATTTACTGACTTACCTCCGATTGATTGATCATAACTCTCTCAATTTAACTCTTAATTCATTGAAATTAGTTTCATTTCGAAGGAATCGAAGTGTAGTTTAAAACGAAAGAAACGGAGATGAAAAACTACAAGTATTTTGAGAGTTATTATGGAAATAGTTAAACTCGCGCTTTGGTTTAGCAATTTACTGATCTACCTCCGATTGATTGACCATAAATCACTCAATTTAACTCGTTATTCATTGAAATTAGTTTCATTTCGAAGGAATTGAAGTGTAGTTTAAAACGTAAGAAACGGAGATGAAAAACTCCAAGTATTTTGAGAGTTATAATGGAAATAGTTAGACTCGCGCTTTGGTTTAGAAATTTACTGACCTACATCCGATTAATTGACCATAACTCTCTCAATTTAACTCTTAAGTCATTGAAATTAGTTTCATTTCGAAGGAATCGAAGTGTAGTTTAAAACGAAAGAAACGGAGATGAAAAACTCCAAGTATTTTGAGAGTTATGATGGAAATAGTTAGACTCGCGCTTTGGTTTAGCAATTTACTTACCTACCTCCGATTGATTGACCATAACTCTCTCAATTTAAGTCGTAATTCATTTAAATTAGGTTCATTTCGAAGGAATCGAAGTGTAGTTTAAAACGAAAGAAACGGAGATGAAAAACTCCAAGTATTTTGAGAGTTATGATGGAAATAGTTAGACTCGCGCTTTGGTTTAGGAATTTACTGACCTCCCTCCGATTAATTGACCATAAATCACTCAATTTAACTCGTAATTCATTGAAATTAGTTTCATTTCGAAGGAATCGAAGTGTAGTTTAAAACGAAAGAAACGGAAATGAAAAACTCCAAGTATTTTGAGAGTTATGATGGAAATAGTTAGACTCGCGCTTTGGTTTAGCAATTTACTGACCTACCTCCGATTGATTGACCAAAAATCACTCAATTTAACTCGTAATTCATTGAAATTAGTTTCATTTCGAAGGAATCGAAGTGTAGTTTAAAACGAAAGAAACGGAAATGAAAAACTCCAAGTATTTTGAGAGTTATGATGGAAATAGTTAGACTCGCGCTTTGGTTTAGCAATTTACTGACCTACCTTCGATTGATTGACCAAAAATCACTCAATTTAACTCGTAATTCATTGAAATTAGTTTCATTTCGAAGGAATCGAAGTGTAGTTTAAAACAAAAGAAACGGAAATGAAAAACTCCAAGTATTTTGAGAGTTATGATGGAAATAGTTAGACTCGCGCTTTGGTTTAGCAATTTACTGACCTACCTCCGATTGATTGACCATAACTCTGTCAATTTAACTCTTAACTCGTTGAAATTAGTTTCATTTCGAAGGAATCGAAGTGTAGTTTAAAACGAAAGAAACGGAGATGAAAAACTCCAAGTATTTTGAGAGTTATGATGGAAATAGTTAGACTCGCGCTTTGGTTTAGGAATTTACTGACCTCCCTCCGATTAATTGACCATAAATCACTCAATTTAACTCGTAATTCATTGAAATTAGTTTCATTTCGAAGGAATCGAAGTGTAGTTTAAAACGAAAGAAACGGAAATGAAAAACTCCAAGTATTTTGAGAGTTATGATGGAAATAGTTAGACTCGCGCTTTGGTTTAGCAATTTACTGACCTACCTCCGATTGATTGACCAAAAATCACTCAATTTAACTCGTAATTCATTGAAATTAGTTTCATTTCGAAGGAATCAAAGTGTAGTTTAAAACGAAAGAAACAGAAATGAAAAACTCCAAGTATTTTGAGAGTTATGATGGAAATAGTTAGACTCGCGCTTTGGTTTAGCAATTTACTGACCTACCTCCGATTGATTGACCAAAAATCACTCAATTTAACTCGTAATTCATTGAAATTAGTTTCATTTCGAAGGAATCGAAGTGTAGTTTAAAACAAAAGAAACGGAAATGAAAAACTCCAAGTATTTTGAGAGTTATGATGGAAATAGTTAGACTCGCGCTTTGGTTTAGCAATTTACTGACCTACCTCCGATTGATTGACCATAACTCTGTCAATTTAACTCTTAACTCGTTGAAATTAGTTTCATTTCGAAGGAATCGAAGTGTAGTTTAAAACGAAAGAAACGGAGATGAAAAACTCCAAGTATTTTGAGAGTTATGATGGAAATAGTTAGACTCGCGCTTTGGTTTAGGAATTTACTGACCTCCCTCCGATTAATTGACCATAAATCACTCAATTTAACTCGTAATTCATTGAAATTAGTTTCATTTCGAAGGAATCGAAGTGTAGTTTAAAACGAAAGAAACGGAGATGAAAAACTCCAAGTATTTTGAGAGTTAATGGAAATAGTTAGACTCGCGCTTTGGTTTAGCAATTTACTGACCTACCCCCGATTGATTGACCATAACTCTCTCAATTTAACTCTTAAGTCATTGAAATTAGTTTCATTTCGAAGGAATCGAAGTGTAGTTTAAAACGAAAGAAACGGAGATGAAAAACTCCAAGTATTTTGAGAGTTATGATGGAAATAGTTAGACTCGCGCTTTGGTTTAGCAATTTACTTACCTACCTCCGATTGATTGACCATAACTCTCTCAATTTAAGTCGTAATTCATTTAAATTAGTTTCATTTCGAAGGAATCGAAGTGTAGTTTAAAACGAAAGAAACGGAGATGAAAAACTCCAAGTATTTTGAGAGTTAATGGAAATAGTTAGACTCGCGCTTTGGTTTAGCAATTTACTGACCTACCCCCGATTGATTGACCATAACTCTCTCAATTTAACTCTTAAGTCATTGAAATTAGTTTCATTTCGAAGGAATCGAAGTGTAGTTTAAAACGAAAGAAACGGAGATGAAAAACTCCAAGTATTTTGAGAGTTATGATGGAAATAGTTAGACTCGCGCTTTGGTTTAGCAATTTACTTACCTACCTCCGATTGATTGACCATAACTCTCTAAATTTAACTTGTAATTCATTTAAATTAGTTTCATTTCGAAGGAATCGAAGTGTAGTTTAAAACGAAAGAAACGGAGATGAAAAACTCCAAGTATTTTGAGAGTTATGATGGAAATAGTTAGACTCGCGCTTTGGTTTAGCAATTTACTGACCTCCCTCCGATTGATTGACCATAACTCACTCAATTTAACTCGTAATTCATTGAAATTAGTTTCATTTCGAAGGAATCGAAGTGTAGTTTAAAACGAAAGAAACGAAGATGAAAAACTCCAAGTATTTTGAGAGTTATGATGGAAATAGTTAGACTCGCGCTTTGGTTTAGCAATTTACTGACCTCCCTCCGATTGATTGACCATAAATCACTCAATTTAACTCGTAATTCATTGAAATTAGTTTCATTTCGAAGGAATCGAAGTGTAGTTTAAAACGAAAGAAACGGAGATGAAAAACTCCAAGTATTTTGAGAGTTAATGGAAATAGTTAGACTCGCGCTTTGGTTTAGCAATTTACTGACCTACCTCCGATTGATTGACCATAACTCTCTCAATTTAACTCTTAAGTCATTGAAATTAGTTTCATTTCGAAGGAATCGAAGTGTAGTTTAAAACGAAAGAAACGGAGATGAAAAACTCCAAGTATTTTGAGAGTTATGATGGAAATAGTTAGACTCGCGCTTTGGTTTAGCAATTTACTGACTTACCTCCGATTGATTGATCATAACTCTCTCAATTTAACTCTTAATTCATTGAAATTAGTTTCATTTCGAAGGAATCGAAGTGTAGTTTAAAACGAAAGAAACGGAGATGAAAAACTACAAGTATTTTGAGAGTTATTATGGAAATAGTTAAACTCGCGCTTTGGTTTAGCAATTTACTGATCTACCTCCGATTGATTGACCATAAATCACTCAATTTAACTCGTTATTCATTGAAATTAGTTTCATTTCGAAGGAATCGAAGTGTAGTTTAAAACGAAAGAAACGGAGATGAAAAACTCCAAGTATTTTGAGAGTTATAATGGAAATAGTTAGACTCGCGCTTTGGTTTAGAAATTTACTGACCTACATCCGATTAATTGACCATAACTCTCTCAATTTAACTCTTAAGTCATTGAAATTAGTTTCATTTCGAAGGAATCGAAGTGTAGTTTAAAACGAAAGAAACGGAGATGAAAAACTCCAAGTATTTTGAGAGTTATGATGGAAATAGTTAGACTCGCGCTTTGGTTTAGCAATTTACTGACCTACCTCCGATTGATTGACCATAACTCTCTCAATTTAAGTCCTAATTCATTTAAATTAGTTTCATTTCGAAGGAATCGAAGTGTAGTTTAAAACGAAAGAAACGGAGATGAAAAACTCCAAGTATTTTGAGAGTTATGATGGAAATAGTTAGACTCGCGCTTTGGTTTAGCAATTTACTGACCTCCCTCCGATTGATTGACCATAACTCAATCAATTTAACTCGTAATTCATTGAAATTAGTTTCATTTCGAAGGAATCGAAGTGTAGTTTAAAACGAAAGAAACGGAGATGAAAAACTCCAAGTATTTTGAGAGTTATGATGGAAATAGTTAGACTCGCGCTTTGGTTTAGCAATTTACTGACCTACATCCGATTAATTGACCATAACTCTCTCAATTTAACTCTTAAGTCATTGAAATTAGTTTCATTTCGAAGGAATCGAAGTGTAGTTTAAAACGAAAGAAACGGAGATGAAATACTCCAAGTATTTTGAGAGTTATGATGGAAATAGTTAGACTCGCGCTTTGGTTTAGCAATTTACTAACTTACCTCCGATTGATTGACCATAACTCTCTCAATTTAACTCTTAATTCATTGAAATTAGTTTTATTTCGAAGGAATCGAAGTGTAGTTTAAAACGAAAGAAACGGAGATGAAAAACTCCAAGTATTTTGAGAGTTATGATGGAAATAGTTAGAGTCGCGCTTTGGTTTAGCAATTTACTGACCTACCTCCGATTGATTGACCATAACTCTCTCAATTTAACTTTTAACTCGTTGAAATTAGTTTCATTTCGAAGGAATCGAAGTGTAGTTTAAAACGAAAGAAACGGAGATGAAAAACTCCAAGTATTTTGAGAGTTATGATGGAAATAGTTAGACTCGCGCTTTGGTTTAGCAATTTACTGACCTCCCTCCGATTGATTGACCATAAATCACTCAATTTAACTCGTAATTCATTGAAATTAGTTTCATTTCGAAGGAATCGAAGTGTAGTTTAAAACGAAAGAAACGGAGATGAAAAACTCCAAGTATTTTGAGAGTTAATGGAAATAGTTAGACTCGCGCTTTGGTTTAGCAATTTACTGACCTCCCTCCGATTGATTGACCATAACTCTCTCAATTTAACTCTTAATTCATTGAAATTAGTTTTATTTCGAAGGAATCGAAGTGTAGTTTAAAACGAAAGAAACGGAGATGAAAAACTCCAAGTATTTTGAGAGTTATGATGGAAATAGTTAGACTCGCGCTTTGGTTTAGCAATTTACTGACCTACCTCCGATTGATTGACCATAACTCTCTCAATTTAACTCTTAACTCATTGAAATTAGTTTCATTTCGAAGGAATCGAAGTGTAGTTTAAAACGAAAGAAACGGAGATGAAAAACTCCAAGTATTTTGAGAGTTATGATGGAAATAGTTAGACTCGCGCTTTGGTTTAGCAATTTACTGACCTCCCTCCGATTGATTGACCATAAATCACTAAATTTAACTCGTAATTCATTGAAATTAGTTTCATTTCGAAGGAATCGAAGTGTAGTTTAAAACGAAAGAAACGGAGATAAAAAACTCCAAGTATTTTGAGAGTTAATGGAAATAGTTAGACTCGCGCTTTGGTTTAGCAATTTACTGACCTCCCTCCGATTGATTGACCATAACTCTCTCAATTTAACTCTTAAGTCATTTAAAAATTAGTTTCATTTCGAAGGAATCGAAGTGTAGTTTAAAACGAAAGAAACGGAGATGAAAAACTCCAAGTATTTTGAGAGTTATGATAGAAATAGTTAGACTCGCGCTTTGGTTTAGCAATTTACTTACCTACCTCCGATTGATTGACCATAACTCTCTCAATTTAACTCGTAATTCATTTAAATTAGTTTCATTTCGAAGGAATCGAAGTGTAGTTTAAAACGAAAGAAACGGAGATGAAAAACTCCAAGTACTTTTAGAGTTATGATGGAAATAGTTAGACTCGCGCTTTGGTTTAGCAATTTACTGACCTACCTCCGATTGATTGACCATAACTCTCTCAATTTAACTCTTAACTCATTGAAATTAGTTTCATTTCGAAGGAATCGAAGTGTAGTTTAAAACGAAAGAAACGGAGATGAAAAACTCCAAGTATTTTGAGAGTTATGATGGAAATAGTTAGACTCGCGCTTTGGTTTAGCAATTTACTGACCTCACTCCGATTGATTGACCATAAATCACTCAATTTAACTCGTAATTCATTGAAATTAGTTTCATTTCGAAGGAATCGAAGTGTAGTTTAAAACGAAAGAAACGGAGATGAAAAACTCCAAGTATTTTGAGAGTTAATGGAAATAGTTAGACTCGCGCTTTGGTTTAGCAATTTACTGACCTACCTCCGATTTATTGACCATAACTCTCTCAATTTAACTCATAAGTCATTTAAAAATTAGTTTCATTTCGAAGGAATCGAAGTGTAGTTTAAAACGAAAGAAACGGAGATGAAAAACTCCAAGTATTTTAAAAGTTATGATGGAAATAGTTAGACTCGCGCTTTGGTTTAGCAATTTACTTACCTACCTCCGATTGATTGACCATAACTCTCTCAATTTAACTCGTAATTCATTTAAATTAGTTTCATTTCGAAGAAATCGAAGTGTAGTTTAAAACGAAAGAAACGGAGATGAAAAACTCCAAGTATTTTGAGAGTTATGATGGAAATAGTTAGACTCGCGCTTTAGTTTAGCAATTTACTGACCTCACTCCGATTGATTGACCATAACTCTCTCAATTTAACTCGTAATTCATTGAAATTAGTTTCATTTCGAAGGAATCGAAGTGTAGTTTAAAACGAAAGAAACGGAGATGAAAAACTCCAAGTATTTTGAAAGTTATGATGGAAATAGTTAGACTCTCGTTTTGGTTTAGCAATTTACTGACCTACATCCGATTAATTGACCATAACTCTCTCAATTTAACTCTTAAGTCATTGAAATTAGTTTCATTTCGAAGGAACCGAAGTGTAGTTTAAAACGAAAGAAACGGAGATGAAAAACTCCAAGTATTTTGAGAGTTATGATGGAAATAGTTAGACTCGCGCTTTGGTTTAGCAATTTACTGACCTACCTCCGATTGATTGACCATAACTCTCTCAATTCAAGTCGTAATTCATTTAAATTAGTTTCATTTCGAAGGAATCGAAGTGTAGTTTAAAACGAAAGAAACGGAGATTAAAAACTCCAAGTATTTTCAGAGTTAATGGAAATAGTTAGACTCGCGCTTTGGTTTAGCAATTTACTGACCTACCTCCGATTGATTGACCATAACTCTCTCAATTTAACTCTTAAGTTATTGAAATTAGTTTCATTTCGAAGGAATCAAAGTGTAGTTTAAAACGAAAGAAACGGAGATGAAAAACTCCAAGTATTTTGAGAGTTATGATGGAAATAGTTAGACTCGCGCTTTAGTTTAGCAATTTACTGACCTCCCTCCGATTGATTGACCATAACTCACTCAATTTAACTCGTAATTCATTTAAATTAGTTTCATTTCGAAGGAATCGAAGTGTAGTTTAAAACGAAAGAAACGGAGATGAAAAACTCCAAGTATTTTTAGAGTTATGATGGAAATAGTTAGACTCGCGCTTTGGTTTAGCAATTTACTGACCTACCTCCGATTGATTGACCATAACTCTCTCAATTTAACTCTTAACTCATTGAAATTAGTTTCATTTCGAAGGAATCGAAGTGTAGTTTAAAACGAAAGAAACGGAGATGAAAAACTCCAAGTATTTTGAGAGTTATGATGGAAATAGTTAGACTCGCGCTTTGGTTTAGCAATTTACTGACCTCCCTCCGATTGATTGACCATAAATCACTCAATTTAACTCGTAATTGTGGGACCCGATCCCGCGAGAGGGGTGGGGCGCGAGCCGCCACGCACTATCCCTTGGTCTCTCGTACCCACGCGATTGGCGTGTGCCTTTCATTATTGATTTTAATTCATCTTTTATGTGAACTTGGGATCACTAAGGCAATCCGAATTCCACACAAAAGAGACTGACAGAGTCGCCACCTAGATGTGGGATCTAGGACCCATAATTAACCAGAAATCTAGACTCGCTACCTGGTTACAAGAATGGAAGGTATGGGGATTTATCCACCACATGCACCATTCCTGCCCGATAATCGGTCTTCAATTCCAAAAGTTAACTCTTTTAAATTCATTTTTAATGGCTCATTCAACTCTCTGTTAATGTGCTATCTATATGACATGCATCCTATGATCTAATTTCAATGTGAATCCTAAATGTGTATCTTGATTTCTTAATTGGTTTGGATTCAATCTAAGTGAAAGTTCTCCTAAAATTCTAATTTCATGGAAAATCCTAAGTGATTTGATTGTTTCAACAGTTTTAAAAGTGATTAGCCCGAGTCCTCAGATGATCTGGTATTCATCCAAAGAAGCCTACGTATCCCCGCCTCCACGAGAATCAAGGCAACGTAGTTCTCCGCGCCTATTCTAAGCTAGGATGCCTAAGACACCTAGACTTCTATCCTAGACTCGATCTAAAAGACCGAACCGGTTATTAAAGTTTCTTGTACGATTATTTAAATTTCAGTGAATTGTGGATTTTATGACACCCTATATGCCCTAACTAAATGCAGATTAGCCCTAAGCTAATGTAGGTGGTTCTTACAACCTATGTGTGACTAGGCTGTATTTCCTAAGGAAAACCAAGGGTGGACTAGCGTATCCTACTCTAGTCATCACTCGGCGATGTGGATCGCCAACTGACCGGACGGAGGCGCTCCTATAACTCTAGGACAGACCTCTAACTCTAAAACAAGCACACAGCAAACAATCAATCAAACAACCTATCAAAAGAAAAACCCTAACTCTAAAATTCTCTATCGAGGAGAAACTCCTAACTCTAGAGGAAGGTCTTTTGAAAACAATATTTTAAAGGTTTTTGAAGAAGGTTTAAAACGTTTATTTACAAAAAAAGTTTGGCTGGACTTGGGATGTAAATCCCAAGCTGCACTACGTACCTCGGAAGAGGATCAAGCCAACGTAGTTCGAAAATCGAACTCGCCTAATACGCTTCTAAAAGAAACACTCAACACTTTAGATTTTTTTTAAGGTTTTTGATGTTTTCAAATGTTTTTTGAGTTTTAAATTTCTAATGTTTTTTTGGATTTTAAAGCTTTTCCAATGCTCAGGACCTTAAAATATTTTTAATCTTAAAGGGAACACGCAAGTAATACCACAAACTAGGGCAAAGCCCTAAAGCAAAAGGGGAAACCCCGAATAAGCAACTAGCGTCTCAAAGAGACAAACCACAACAAGAAAGATAGCGTCCCAAGAAGAGAGAAAATGGTCCAAGATCCTAAGCAAGCAAAGCTCTAATAAGACTGAGTTAGCCTCTAATCAAAAGCGAAGTAATCAACAACTCTAAATGAGAAACTCCGAACTAACAACACTAAAGAGGGGAACAAATGAGTCAGAGACTCTCTAATACTACAACTTAGAGGAGGAATGAGTCAAAGACTCCCAAATAACGCCAACAGAAGAACCAATGAGTCAAAGACTTCCTAGTAGTACAACAAAAGAACGAATGAGTCAAAGACTCTCTAAAAGAAATGGAAACATGAGTCAAAGACTCCAATAACACCAACTAAAGGATAGATGAGTCAAAGACTCTCTAAAAGAAAAGGAAACACGAATTTGCACATTTGGCAGAGGTAAAACACCCAGCCGGGCCGGACAGCTACCTAGCCCTAGGGTGCAACAAATGTGCAACCCAATACCCATAAGGGTAGGGGTATGAAGCCAAGCCGAGTAGGGCGTTCTTCCAAAACCAAACGGCGCACAAAGAGGACTAATGAGAGAATGAGACCGGGCGGGTCTCCCAAACACACACAAAGATGAAGGTGCTTTAGAGATTTTAAGATGATTTTCACTTAATTTTTATTTTTTTAATGGATTTTACCAATTTTTAACCATATGAGTGATTTTACAAGTGAAGCTGTTGCAAACGAACTCGAAATGAGTTGAAACTTCTCCACCAACAAGATATGATGAGATGTAATTTACTGGAAGATTTTTACAGATTTTTACATTAAACTCATATTTAATATGGATTTAAAAATTAATTAACCAGATTGCAAAAATAACACATAAACTACTAGAAATAGATATCTAAATTCCATGAAATTTCTACAGTAGTAAGAGATAAGTGAAAATAGCATGCTGTGAGATTTCCATGAATTTAGAAAACTATTTACTATCAGTTTCGGATTTTTCAAATTTCAAACCAGATTATGAATTAACACTACAGCTCATATGAAACAAGATCCAAATCACTTGAAAATTTTACAGAAGCAAGAAGTATAGAATTTAAGACTACTGTAAAACTTTGGAGAATTTTATCTGTGATTTGACGTCAGTAACAATTCTCCCAAAATCTGATAATTTTCAAAGAATGCGTAAAATAATATACCAAACAAAATCCAAAAATTCTCACAAATTCATGGTAGAATGTATCATTATCATATTATTTTCTCACGAAATTTCATTATTTTTGGAATCTGTTTAGTATATCGTTTAGTTTTCTTTGTTAAAAATCATGCAAAAATCCGAAAATATACCAAATAATTCTAAAAAAAATTCCGAGAACGGTGTACCTACCTGTGATCGAAATCCTCGCCGAATCCGAGAGCCGAAAAACTCAAAAATTCCGCCTCCGTGCGATCGCTTCCGCTTTCTTTCTCTTTTTGCTTCTTTTTTGTTTCTTTTTCTTCTTTTCTTGTTTCTTTTCTTTTTTTTTTTTTCAACCCCTCATAGCAACTTTGTTAGAACACATGATAGAAAAGAAATGAGTTCTCCCTCCCTCTTACTCACCCTCATTGAACCATTTATAGCAAAGGAATGGGAGGGTGGTGGCCACCATTGTGGACTTATTCCATGGTAGGTGGCCACCATTGTGGACATATTCCATGGTAGGTGGCCACCATTGTGGACATTGAATTTTGACATGTGTGTGGCCCCATGCATGTTTTTTAAAGTTCTTTTGAGTAGGTAAAAGATAACCCAAATGGGTCCCATATGTGACCAAATTCCCAATTGTGCATAAAATCATATGCCCCACTCCAAAGTATGATCGGAACCGTTCATTTGATGGGCGACAATGTGATTTAATTTGTGCTCCGCTAATCAATCCTATGGGCTGATCCAAGCCATCCAATAGATCAAAATGTGAATATGTTACCCCATTTTTAAATCACTCCTATTTGATGATCCGAACCGTCCATTTGATGGGCGACAATTGATGATCTTGACCGTTCAAATGGTGGGTCGCAATGTAAATTGGTTGTGCCCCCTTAAATCATTCCTCTATGACGATCCAGACCATCCAATTGATGGGTCCCCTACCTAAGTAGGTTGTGTCCTCCTAAATCATTTCAATGGGCTGATCCGAGTAACTCAACCTGATGATCGAAACAAAATTGGTTGTTAAAACGACTTCTCTGAGATCTTG
Organism: Tasmannia lanceolata; assembly: GCF_043159265.1. Taxonomy (NCBI): domain Eukaryota; kingdom Viridiplantae; phylum Streptophyta; class Magnoliopsida; order Canellales; family Winteraceae; genus Tasmannia; species Tasmannia lanceolata. Next base: position 8,322,161 of record NW_027518721.1, read on the forward strand.
ACCGTTCTCTTGATGATCATCTTTAGGTGTTGGATCGAAGTAGGTTCAAAACTCATTTTTCACTAAAACAATGTGCGGGCCACCCTGTTTGATCCAAATCTAAACAAATGCTCAAGACGGGCCCATCAATCGGATCCAAATTCTCTCTTGTTCGGATTCTTGGGAATAATCTCTCTCAACACTTAACGGAAAAGTGCGAAACATGGCGGAAATGATTGAACGGGATTTCGCCCAAGCATAGCGAACTTGGGTCCGATCAAAATGGGGTGTCTACAGATGCCCCTCTTTGGCAGAGCGTGTGTAACACGCGAATGGCAAAGCTGAACAGACGACACATTTTGACTGACCCAAAAGCAAAGCAAATTTTTGGGTTCTCGGTTTCTAAGGGTGGTATTCACAAGGGCACACAACAAAGTAACATTAAGAGACTCATAAACAACAAGCAAATGGGAGATAACCTCTCACCGACCCGTAACTCGGCAATCACGACATCTCAATGAGATGGCTTCTCTCTAATACTCACAACTCAACTATTTAAATCAATACGCAAAGACTCTTTTAAAGCAAACACAAACATACTCTGTTAAAATAAAGCTTTTAAGAAAACGAACCCAATGAAATTACCTCAAAGAAAGCAGACCACTATCGATGCAGACGTAAATCAACCCTTCAAAGAATATTAAATCAAATTACTCAAAGAGTATGTAACACTCATAGAGTCTCAAATCAAACACTCAGAGAGCTTCATAGAAATCTTTATACTCAAAGAGCCTCAACTACCCGAAGAGTCTGTAACACTCAAAGGGGCTTAACTACTCAAAGAGTCTCAAATTAACGCAAAACATTTATACTCAAAAAGTCTCAACTACCCGAAGAGTCTGTAACACTCAAAGGGCCTTAACTACTCAAAGAGTCTCAAATTAACGCAAAACATTTATACTAAAAAAAAAGGTCTCAACTACCCGAAGAGTCTGTAATACTCAAAGGATCTCAACTACTCAAAGAGTCTTAAATCAACAAAGATCATTTATACTCAAAAAGTCTCAACTACCCGAAGAGTCTATAACACTCAAAGGATCTCAACTACTCAAAGAGTCTCAAATACATCACAAAAACATTTATACTCAAAGAGTCTCAACTAACACTCAAAGGATCTCAACTACTCAAAGAGTCTCAAATCAACAAAGATCATTTATACTCAAAAAGTCTCAACTACCCGAAGAGTCTGTAACACTCGAAGGGTCTCAACTACTCAAAGAGTCTCAAATCATGGCGAAACATTTATACTCAAAGAGTCTCAACTACCCGAAGAGTCTGTAACACTCAAAGGGTCTCAACTACTCAAAGAGTCTCAAATCAACACAAAAAATATTTATACTCAAAGAGCCTCAACTACCCGAAGAGTCTGTAACATTCAAAGGGTCTCAACTACTCAAAGAGTCTCAAACACATGCAAAAATCTTTATACTCGAAAGAGTCTCAACCACCCGAAGACTCTGTAACACTCAAAGGATCTCAACTACTCAAAGAGTCTCAAACGCACACAAAAACATTTATACTCAAAGAGTCTCAATTACCCGAAGAGTCTGTAACACTCGAAGGGTCTCAACTACTCAAAGAGTCTCAAATACACAAAAACCATTTATACTCGAAAGAGTCTCAACTACATAGAGAAACATTTATACTCAAAGAGCCTCAACTACCCGAAGAGTCTGTAACACTCAAAGGGTCTCAACTACTCAAAGAGTCTCAAATACACCAAAATCTATTTATACTCAAAGAGTCTCAACCACCCGAAGAGTCTGTAACACTCAAAGGGTCTCAACTACTCAAAGAGTCTCAAACACATGCAAAAACCTTTATACTCGAAAGAGTCTCAACTACATAGAGAAACCTTTATACTCAAAGAGCCTCAACTACCCGAAGAGTCTGTAACACTCAAAGGGTCTCAACTACTCAAAGAGTCTCAAATACATCACAAAAACATTTATACTCAAAGAGTCTCAACTACCCGAAGAGTCTGTAACACTCGAAGGGTCTCAACTACTCAAAGAGTCTCAAATTAACGCAAAAACATTTATACTCAAAGAGTCTCAACTACCCGAAGAGTCTGTAACACTCGAAGGGTCTCAACTACTCAAAGAGTCTCAAATCAACACAAAAAACATTTATACTCAAAGAGCCTCAACTACCCGAAGAGTCTGCAGCACTCGAAGGGTCTCAACTACTCAAAGAGTCTCAAATCAACACAAAACATTTATACTCAAAGAGTCTCAACTACCCGAAGAGTTTGTAACACTCAAAGGGTCTCAACTACTCAAAGAGTCTCAAACGCACACAAAAAACCTTTATACTCAAAGAGTCTCAAATCAACACGAAAATATTTATCGATCTTATATCGAGTTCATTGATAGCATAGCTATCTCCTGCTGAGAATAAATTGGAGTGCATGATCTTTGCTGAAAGCAAAACTCAAGTAGATTGATGAGATTTTTAGGTGCTGACTCTCTTTAACAGATGAAAAGCATTCTAATGAGGTTTGAAGGATGTAGGAGTAGATTATATACCCCGCTGGAAATTGAAGTTTATGAAACTTTGACTCCAAAAGAAACAACTTGATCAAGGAATTCAACTCAAAGAGTATGTTCAAGCTTCTCTGGTTTCTATTTGCTAAGAATAGATATCCCAGTTATCATTGTGTAATATCTTTTATGACGCAAGTCATAAAAGATGCCCCTAGTATGATGTGCTTCCATGACAAGGTCTTAAGAAAGCAGAACCAAGGTAAGTAGGAAAAATTTGAGTTTGCATGGGTTCTTTCTTTGGTACAATGGTAAGACCACCTTCACAAAGTCTGAACGTAAGAGTTTTTCATTTTGCTCATTGCTTGAGGCTTTGATGTTTCAGGTAGGTTTGGACCAAATGTTTCTTGTTTTCCTTGATTCTTAAACCAGGATCTACTCTAGATTTTTTTCTTTACATTTCGGAAGGTGTACACCCATTCTTTTCAGTGCCAAACACTTTGGATTCTAAAAGAAAACAATGATAAACAAGGAATAGACTCCTGAGGACTCTTTCAAAGAAGACTTACAATATTCAAGGGACTTGACTAAATTTTGATTCACTCTTAAATCAAATGTATCATTTTTTAAATGGTAAGGTCAGCCACTCTTAGAGTAGTCTCAAAAATCATGCCAAAAGGCTCTAGTTTCCTCCATCAGGACATCCGTCATGGTTATACCCCTTCGGATTGCTCGGTTTTAATGCCCCTAGTTTAAAAAGGTGTCAAAGTAAGCCTTGCTGACACTATTCGGATTCCAGGATCCTGCCCTATAGAGTTGCTTCTCGGTCTCCTTGATTTGTCTTTTCGGAAGAAGTCAAAATTAATGTCTTCCAAGTTTTCAGTCTAAAAGACCACTTATCTCAACTTTTGCTTTCCAAGCTTTCAGTCTAAAAGACTACTTATCTCAATTTTTGCTTGTACTCAAACTTGGGAATTCTACGTAACTGAGGAACTCCTTCTGCTTCTATTCAACTCAACTTTTCATGGGAAGTATTTGCCTCTGACTAGATTGTCTCTTCAAGTTTTCAATCCAGCATACCACTACCCTTACTTTCTGATAAGTCAATCATTTTGCTTGCTGACTTAGCAAGAAAAAACGACTTTCACCTTTCTCTAGGCCGCCCTTTCGGGTTTTCAACCTAGCGGGTCTTCAGACTCTCATTCTTTTCTTTCTGTTTTTCTTTTCATTCGCCTCGAACCTTTACTTGTTTCACCAGAAGGACTTTCTAGGTGGGCTTGGGTTCAAAAGGGTTGAATACCTAAGTTTCTAAGGATTTAGACCGAATCTGGTCTAGCCAGACTACCTACGTACCCCAAAAATGGAGGATCAGGTCCGCGTAGTTCGCTTAAGGATTTTTCAAAGAATGGTTTAGCATTTAGCTTCAAAATTTTGAAAAGGGATTTTATCCCAAGGTTTGACCGAACTTGAATTAATCAAGTTGCCTACGTACCCCTGAAGAAATGAGGATCAGGTCCGACGTAGTTCGGGTGCATAAATGCCCCGGATTTATAATGTGTTTGAAAAGAAACATTGGCTTTAAATTGTTGGCCCAAAGGGTTCTCAAAAGGATTTTAGGATTTTGGCTATTAAGGCTCAAATGTCCAATGATGGCCTCATGATGTATATGATGTACAAGCTCTTGAATGCTGAGGTTCAAAGACTTAGAATTTTTTTTTTTATCGAGGAGTCTGGCGGTTTTCTGGCAAAACTTCAACCACTGTGCTCCACTCTCATCTCAAAGATCTTGGATTTATGCTCAAGATTCCACAACTCCTTGTCCGAAAATCTTCTCTCAGTATTTCATCAGCTCCACAGGATGTCTGATGCTTATCTCTTTAAAATTTTACTCTTCAACTGGATGTCTAAAGCAGATGAAGTCTTGCTTTGCTCAACGACAGGGCATTCCCCTGGTTTATCCTTATATGATCAAGCAAGACTACCTCAAACCCCTCTAAACAGGTTTATCAATTCTTTGCGCTCCTTAGGAGATAAAGTTTTTCCAATCCATTTCTCCCGAATTTCGGATTTCGATACCACTATCAATGGCTTCGATTTCTTCTTTAAGTGGCTATGCTCGACGCTCTTCCTCTCGTTCGACCATCTTTCAGATCTCGAGGTGAATTTCGTCTGCATTCTCATCCGAAAAGGGGGTCTTTAGTTGTTTAAACATTAGATCTAAGAGTGAATCATAGAGTATCAAAGATACGAAATCAACCATTTTATTGAATTGAAGACTGTAAGTACATTGATGATTTTTGACACACCTCAATGGGCTCTTTATCAGTTCTGATAGAAAACAGAACACTGACTCTATATAAGAAAGACTGGCAGATATGACACTTCTCTCTTCTTCTTTTTTAACATCTACATAACTGAACTTTTTCAACTTAGAGAGAAGAAAGTTGATGTACACTTAATGAAAGATAAATCTAAAGACACAGGACACTTCTTCAAAGGTAGTGAACTGACACTGAAAGTTTATAGATGATACACCTTTCCCCATGATAATGATAACTATAAAGTTCAATCCCAGAGTAGGAATCCCAGAAAAGGCAACTCCACAAGGTCTAGGTTAAATGGGGCAACAAAAGGCTTATGCTGACAATATGGGTAAAGCAATAGACTGATGTATCGAATGAATTCAGAAATGGTCAGTCTTTTGGAAGAAGGGCTTTTTGTTGAACACAGACTTTTGACTTAGAAGCAATCACACTATCTCAATAGTCATGGGATAAAAATTCTAAACAAATAGAGAAAAGAGTAATCTTGAAATACATCAACGGGTATGTTAATTTGGAAAGAATCCTCAATCTATTCCTTAAGATGTTCTTTGGGTATAACCGTTCTTCTTTTGGGAATGAAAGAGTCAGGAACGATAAACATCCCTAATCAGAATAAGTTTCGATCTCAGCAACGATCATGCACTCAAAGAATACAGGTAAGATCAAACTTTTCCATCAATGATTTCGATATGATCCAAGGGTAAAAGATATATGATAGGTAAACATTGATCAATGAAAAATAAATGGCTCAGATAATAGACCATGGCCATAAGAATGACAAAAGTAGAGTCCAGGGCCAGATCTAAAATCTGAATGATGGATATCAACAACTGTAGACCAATATGATTAGATCAAGATGAGATGAGATAGCATAAGATTGCTTTCAACGGATGGATCATGAATGACTAATCCTATGAGATCTTTGGAAATGAATGGGATTTACATCCTAACCCCAAAGGAAAAGTTTTTTTTAATCTTCGCACATTTTATCAGTGTTACCTGAAGGCATCAATCCTAACCCTAATCTAGCGGAGTGGAGAGAGGATCTCGACTCATGACTTTGTTTGTGTACCTAGGACCGATCGTAGCCATTGGAAGATGGACTACGGCTTAATCTAGACACAAATGGGTTGGATATCCTAAACTAGGCTCACACACGTGATGCACATGTGTTCGTATACTACATGCATGTGTGGGTTAATCTAGGGGTAAGGCCAAGAGTTCCCTTAGCGCGAATCCATGTTCGATATACTGTACCAGTGTCCGGTGTATCAGTACGTGAACAAGAGATCCGTTTACGTACCATAAAGGTACTAGGCTAAGGGTGGAATGCTTCTCTAGCACAGAGGCACCAGGTGATGAAATCCCAGTCAACCATGCTAGATAACACTCCGGGTTCCTAAAATAGGACGTGTGTGCATGTGAGATGCAGGGGTTTAGATGAAAGTGATGTAAGTGTGTGCAATAAGTTCGCGCAATCTATGATGCCTTCAGGTTTTGTTAGATTAAGTTTGAGTAAATGTGATGAGAAAATAAAGCATACAAAGTAATCTAACAAGCATAAAAGAGATAGAGTTTTCATGAGCCGGTTGAAATAGATTCAAATGAGTTATCCTTTGGAATTGTAATGAAGTTAGGTTGTCCCCAGCAGAGTCGCCAGTCTGTGGGACCCGATCCCGCGAGAGGGGTGGGGCGCGAGCCGCCACGCACTATCCCTTGGTCTCTCGTACCCACGCGATTGGCGTGTGCCTTTCATTATTGATTTTAATTCATCTTTTATGTGAACTTGGGATCACTAAGGCAATCCGAATTCCACACAAAAGAGACTGACAGAGTCGCCACCTAGATGTGGGATCTAGGACCCATAATTAACCAGAAATCTAGACTCGCTACCTGGTTACAAGAATGGAAGGTATGGGGATTTATCCACCACATGCACCATTCCTGCCCGATAATCGGTCTTCAATTCCAAAAGTTAACTCTTTTAAATTCATTTTTAATGGCTCATTCAACTCTCTGTTAATGTGCTATCTATATGACATGCATCCTATGATCTAATTTCAATGTGAATCCTAAATGTGTATCTTGATTTCTTAATTGGTTTGGATTCAATCTAAGTGAAAGTTCTCCTAAAATTCTAATTTCATGGAAAATCCTAAGTGATTTGATTGTTTCAACAGTTTTAAAAGTGATTAGCCCGAGTCCTCAGATGATCTGGTATTCATCCAAAGAAGCCTACGTATCCCCGCCTCCACGAGAATCAAGGCAACGTAGTTCTCCGCGCCTATTCTAAGCTAGGATGCCTAAGACACCTAGACTTCTATCCTAGACTCGATCTAAAAGACCGAACCGGTTATTAAAGTTTCTTGTACGATTATTTAAATTTCAGTGAATTGTGGATTTTATGACACCCTATATGCCCTAACTAAATGCAGATTAGCCCTAAGCTAATGTAGGTGGTTCTTACAACCTATGTGTGACTAGGCTGTATTTCCTAAGGAAAACCAAGGGTGGACTAGCGTATCCTACTCTAGTCATCACTCGGCGATGTGGATCGCCAACTGACCGGACGGAGGCGCTCCTATAACTCTAGGACAGACCTCTAACTCTAAAACAAGCACACAGCAAACAATCAATCAAACAACCTATCAAAAGAAAAATCCTAACTCTAAAATTCTCTATCGAGGAGAAACTCCTAACTCTAGAGGAAGGTCTTTTGAAAACAATATTTTAAAGGTTTTTGAAGAAGGTTTAAAACGTTTATTTACAAAAAAAGTTTGGCTGGACTTGGGATGTAAATCCCAAGCTGCACTACGTACCTCGGAAGAGGATCAAGCCAACGTAGTTCGAAAATCGAACTCGCCTAATACGCTTCTAAAAGAAACACTCAACACTTTAGATTTTTTTTAAGGTTTTTGATGTTTTCAAATGTTTTTTGAGTTTTAAATTTCTAATGTTTTTTGGATTTTAAAGCTTTTCCAATGCTCAGGACCTTAAAATATTTTTAATCTTAAAGGGAACACGCAAGTAATACCACAAACTAGGGCAAAGCCCTAAAGCAAAAGGGGAAACCCCGAATAAGCAACTAGCGTCTCAAAGAGACAAACCACAACAAGAAAGATAGCGTCCCAAGAAGAGAGAAAATGGTCCAAGATCCTAAGCAAGCAAAGCTCTAATAAGACTGAGTTAGCCTCTAATCAAAAGCGAAGTAATCAACAACTCTAAATGAGAAACTCCGAACTAACAACACTAAAGAGGGGAACAAATGAGTCAGAGACTCTCTAATACTACAACTTAGAGGAGGAATGAGTCAAAGACTCCCAAATAACGCCAACAGAAGAACCAATGAGTCAAAGACTTCCTAGTAGTACAACAAAAGAACGAATGAGTCAAAGACTCTCTAAAAGAAATGGAAACATGAGTCAAAGACTCCAATAACACCAACTAAAGGATAGATGAGTCAAAGACTCTCTAAAAGAAAAGGAAACACGAATTTGCACATTTGGCAGAGGTAAAACACCCAGCCGGGCCGGACAGCTACCTAGCCCTAGGGTGCAACAAATGTGCAACCCAATACCCATAAGGGTAGGGGTATGAAGCCAAGCCGAGTAGGGCGTTCTTCCAAAACCAAACGGCGCACAAAGAGGACTAATGAGAGAATGAGACCGGGCGGGTCTCCCAAACACACACAAAGATGAAGGTGCTTTAGAGATTTTAAGATGATTTTCACTTAATTTTTATTTTTTTAATGGATTTTACCAATTTTTAACCATATGAGTGATTTTACAAGTGAAGCTGTTGCAAACGAACTCGAAATGAGTTGAAACTTCTCCACCAACAAGATATGATGAGATGTAATTTACTGGAAGATTTTTACAGATTTTTACATTAAACTCATATTTAATATGGATTTAAAAATTAATTAACCAGATTGCAAAAATAACACATAAACTACTAGAAATAGATATCTAAATTCCATGAAATTTCTACAGTAGTAAGAGATAAGTGAAAATAGCATGCTGTGAGATTTCCATGAATTTAGAAAACTATTTACTATCAGTTTCGGATTTTTCAAATTTCAAACCAGATTATGAATTAACACTACAGCTCATATGAAACAAGATCCAAATCACTTGAAAATTTTACAGAAGCAAGAAGTATAGAATTTAAGACTACTGTAAAACTTTGGAGAATTTTATCTGTGATTTGACGTCAGTAACAATTCTCCCAAAATCTGATAATTTTCAAAGAATGCGTAAAATAATATACCAAACAAAATCCAAAAATTCTCACAAATTCATGGTAGAATGTATCATTATCATATTATTTTCTCACGAAATTTCATTATTTTTGGAATCTGTTTAGTATATCGTTTAGTTTTCTTTGTTAAAAATCATGCAAAAATCCGAAAATATACCAAATAATTCTAAAAAAAATTCCGAGAACGGTGTACCTACCTGTGATCGAAATCCTCGCCGAATCCGAGAGCCGAAAAACTCAAAAATTCCGCCTCCGTGCGATCGCTTCCGCTTTCTTTCTCTTTTTGCTTCTTTTTTGTTTCTTTTTCTTCTTTTCTTGTTTCTTTTTTTTTTTTTTTTTTCAACCCCTCATAGCAACTTTGTTAGAACACATGATAGAAAAGAAATGAGTTCTCCCTCCCTCTTACTCACCCTCATTGAACCATTTATAGCAAAGGAATGGGAGGGTGGTGGCCACCATTGTGGACTTATTCCATGGTAGGTGGCCACCATTGTGGACATATTCCATGGTAGGTGGCCACCATTGTGGACATTGAATTTTGACATGTGTGTGGCCCCATGCATGTTTTTTAAAGTTCTTTTGAGTAGGTAAAAGATAACCCAAATGGGTCCCATATGTGACCAAATTCCCAATTGTGCATAAAATCATATGCCCCACTCCAAAGTATGATCGGAACCGTTCATTTGATGGGCGACAATGTGATTTAATTTGTGCTCCGCTAATCAATCCTATGGGCTGATCCAAGCCATCCAATAGATCAAAATGTGAATATGTTACCCCATTTTTAAATCACTCCTATTTGATGATCCGAACCGTCCATTTGATGGGCGACAATTGATGATCTTGACCGTTCAAATGGTGGGTCGCAATGTAAATTGGTTGTGCCCCCTTAAATCATTCCTCTATGACGATCCAGACCATCCAATTGATGGGTCCCCTACCTAAGTAGGTTGTGTCCTCCTAAATCATTTCAATGGGCTGATCCGAGTAACTCAACCTGATGATCGAAACAAAATTGGTTGTTAAAACGACTTCTCTGAGATCTTGACCGTTCTCTTGATGATCATCTTTAGGTGTTGGATCGAAGTAGGTTCAAAACTCATTTTTCACTAAAACAATGTGCGGGCCACCCTGTTTGATCCAAATCTAAACAAATGCTCAAGACGGGCCCATCAATCGGATCCAAATTCTCTCTTGTTCGGATTCTTGGGAATAATCTCTCTCAACACTTAACGGAAAAGTGCGAAACATGGCGGAAATGATTGAACGGGATTTCGCCCAAGCATAGCGAACTTGGGTCCGATCAAAATGGGGTGTCTACAGTAATTCATTGAAATTAGTTTCATTTCGAAAGAATCAAAGTGTAGTTTAAAACGAAAGAAACGGAGATGAAAAACTCCAAGTATTTTGAGAGTTAATGGAAATAGTTAGACTCGCGCTTTGGTTTAGCAATTTACTGACCTACCTCCGATTGATTGACCATAACTCTCTCAATTTAAGTCGTAATTCATTTAAATTAGTTTCATTTCGAAGGAATCGAAGTGTAGTTTAAAACGAAAGAAACGGAGATGAAAAACTCCAAGTATTTTGAGAGTTAATGGAAATAGTTAGACTCGCGCTTTGGTTTAGCAATTTACTGACCTACCTCCGATTGATTGACCATAACTCTGTCAATTTAACTCTTAACTCATTGAAATTAGTTTCATTTCGAAGGAATCGAAGTTTAGTTTAAAACGAAAGAAACGGAGATGAAAAACTCCAAGTATTTTGAGAGTTATGAAGGAAATAGTTAGAGTCGCGCTTTGGTTTAGCAATTTACTGACCTCCCTCCGATTAATTGACCATAAATCACTCAATTTAACTCGTAATTCATTGAAATTAGTTTCATTTCGAAGGAATCAAAGTGTAGTTTAAAACGAAAGAAACGGAGATGAAAAACTCCAAGTATTTTGAGAGTTATGATGGAAATAGTTAGACTCGCGCTTTGGTTTAGCAATTTACTGACTTACCTCCGATTGATTGATCATAACTCTCTCAATTTAACTCTTAATTCATTGAAATTAGTTTCATTTCGAAGGAATCGAAGTGTAGTTTAAAACGAAAGAAACGGAGATGAAAAACTACAAGTATTTTGAGAGTTATTATGGAAATAGTTAGACTCGCGCTTTGGTTTAGCAATTTACTGATCTACCTCCGATTGATTGACCATAAATCACTCAATTTAACTCGTTATTCATTGAAATTAGTTTCATTTCGAAGGAATCGAAGTGTAGTTTAAAACGAAAGAAACGGAGATGAAAAACTCTAAGTATTTTGAGAGTTATGATGGAAATAGTTAGACTCGCGCTTTGGTTTAGTAATTTACTGACCTACATCCGATTAATTGACCATAACTCTCTCAATTTAACTCTTAAGTAATTGAAATTAGTTTCATTTCGAAGGAATCGAAGTGTAGTTTAAAACGAAAGAAACGGAGATGAAAAACTTCAAGTATTTTGAGAGTTATGATGGAAATAGTTAGACTCGCGCTTTGGTTTAGCAATTTACTGACCTACCTCCGATTGATTGACCATAACTCTCTCAATTTAAGTCGTAATTCATTTAAATTAGTTTCATTTCGAAGGAATCGAAGTGTAGTTTAAAACGAAAGAAACGGAGATGAAAAACTCCAAGTATTTTGAGAGTTATGATGGAAATAGTTAGACTCGCGCTTTGGTTTAGCAATTTACTGACCTCCCTCCGATTGATTGACCATAACTCAATCAATTTAACTCGTAATTCATTGAAATTAGTTTCATTTCGAAGGAATCGAAGTGTAGTTTAAAACGAAAGAAACGGAGATGAAAAACTCCAAGTATTTTGAGAGTTATGATGGAAATAGTTAGACTCGCGCTTTGGTTTAGCAATTTACTGACCTACATCCGATTAATTGACCATAACTCTCTCAATTTAACTCTTAAGTCATTGAAATTAGTTTCATTTCGAAGGAATCGAAGTGTAGTTTAAAACGAAAGAAACGGAGATGAAAAACTCCAAGTATTTTGAGAGTTATGATGGAAATAGTTAGACTCGCGCTTGGGTTTAGCAATTTACTGAACTACCTCCGATTAATTGACCATAACTCTCTCAATTTAACTCGTAATTCATTTAAATTAGTTTCATTTCGAAGGAATCGAAGTGTAGTTTAAAACGAAAGAAACGGAGATGAAAAACTCCAAGTATTTTTAGAGTTATGATGGAAATAGTTAGACTCGCGCTTTGGTTTAGCAATTTACTGACCTACCTCCGATTGATTGACCATAACTCTCTAAATTTAACTCTTAACTCATTGAAATTAGTTTCATTTCGAAGGAATCGAAGTGTAGTTTAAAACGAAAGAAACGGAGATGAAAAACTCCAAGTATTTTGAGAGTTATGATGGAAATAGTTAGACTCGCGCTTTGGTTTAGCAATTTACTGACCTCCCTCCGATTGATTAACCATAAATCACTCAATTTAACTCGTAATTCATTGAAATTAGTTTCATTTCGAAGGAATCGAAGTGTAGTTTAAAACGAAAGAAACGGAGATGAAAAACTCTAAGTATTTTGAGAGTTAATGGAAATAGTTAGACTCGCGCTTTGGTTTAGCAATTTACTGACCTACCTCCGATTGATTGACCATAACTCTCTCAATTTAACTCTTAAGTCATTTAAAAATTAGTTTCATTTCGAAGGAATCGAAGTGTAGTTTAAAACGAAAGAAACGGAGATGAAAAACTCCAAGTATTTTGAGAGTTATGATGGAAATAGTTAGACTCGCGCTTTGGTTTAGCAATTTACTTACCTACCTCCGATTGATTGACCATAACTCTCTCAATTTAACTCGTAATTCATTTAAATTAGTTTCATTTCGAAGGAATCGAAGTGTAGTTTAAAACGAAAGAAACGGAGATGAAAAACTCCAAGTATTTTGAGAGTTATGATGGAAATAGTTAGACTCGCGCTTTGGTTTAGCAATTTACTGACCTCCCTCCGATTGATTGACCATAACTCACTCAATTTAACTCGTAATTCATTGAAATTAGTTTCATTTCGAAGGAATCGAAGTGTGGTTTAAAACGAAAGAAACGGAGATGAAAAACTCCAAGTATTTTGAGCGTTATGATGGAAATAGTTAGACTCGCGCTTTGGTTTAGCAATTTACTGACCTACCTCCGCTTGATTGACCATAACTCTCTCAATTTAACTCTTAACTCTTTGACATTAGTTTCATTTCGAAGGAATCGAAGTGTAGTTTAAAACGAAAGAAACGGAGATGAAAAACTCCAAGTATTTTGAGAGTTATGATGGAAATAGTTAGACTCGCGCTTTGGTTTAGCAATTTACTGACCTACCTCCGATTGATTGACCATAACTCTCTCAATTTAACTCGTAATTCATTTAAATTAGTTTCATTTCGAAGGAATCGAAGTGTAGTTTAAAACGAAAGAAACGGAGATGAAAAACTCCAAGTATTTTGAGAGTTATGACGGAAATAGTTAGACTCGCGATTTGGTTTAGCAATTTACTGACCTCCCTCCGATTAATTGACCATAAATCACTCAATTTAACTCGTAATTCATTGAAATTAGTTTCATTTCGAAGGAATCGAAGTGTAGTTTAAAACGAAAGAAACGGAGATGAAAAACTCCAAGTATTTTGAGAGTTATGATGGAAATAGTTAGACTCGCGCTTTGGTTTAGCAATTTACTGACCTACATCCGATTAATTGACCATAACTCTCTCAATTTAACTCTTAAGTCATTGAAATTAGTTTCATTTCGAAGGAATCGAAGTGTAGTTTAAAACGAAAGAAACGGAGATGAAAAACTCCAAGTATTTTGAGAGTTATGATGGAAATAGTTAGACTCGCGCTTTGGTTTAGCAATTTACTGACCTACCTCCGATTGATTGACCATAACTCTGTCAATTTAACTCTTAACTCATTGAAATTAGTTTCATTTCGAAGGAATCGAAGTGTAGTTTAAAACGAAAGAAACAGAGATGAAAAACTCCAAGTATTTTGAGAGTTATGATGGAAATAGTTAGACTCGCGCTTTGGTTTAGCAATTTACTGACCTCCCTCCGATTAATTGACCATAAATCACTCAATTTAACTCGTAATTCATTGAAATTAGTTTCATTTCGAAGGAATCGAAGTGTAGTTTAAAACGAAAGAAACGGAAATGAAAAACTCCAAGTATTTTGAGAGTTATGATGGAAATAGTTAGACTCGCGCTTTGGTTTAGCAATTTACTGACCTACCTCCGATTGATTTATCATAACTCTCTCAATTTAACTCTTAATTCATTGAAATTAGTTTCATTTCGAAGGAATCGAAGTGTAGTTTAAAACGAAAGAAACGGAGATGAAAAACTATAAGTATTTTGAGAGTTATTATGGAAATAGTTAGACTCGCGCTTTGGTTTAGCAATTTAATGATCTACCTCCGATTGATTGACCAAAAATCACTCAATTTAACTCGTAATTCATTGAAATTAGTTTCATTTCGAAGGAATCGAAGTGTAGTTTAAAACGAAAGAAACGGAGATGAAAAACTCCAAGTATTTTGAAAGTTATGATGGAAATAGTTAGACTCTCGCTTTGGTTTAGCAATTTACTGACCTACATCCGATTAATTGACCATAACTCTCTCAATTTAACTCTTAAGTCATTGAAATTAGTTTCATTTCGAAGGAATCGAAGTGTAGTTTAAAACGAAAGAAACGGAGATGAAAAACTCCAAGTATTTTGAGAGTTATGATGGAAATAGTTAGACTCGCGCTTTGGTTTAGCAATTTACTGACTTACCTCCGATTAATTGACCATAACTCTCTCAATTTAAGTCGTAATTCATTTAAATTAGTTTCATTTCGAAGGAATCGAAGTGTAGTTTAAAACGAAAGAAACGGAAATGAAAAACTCCAAGTATTTTGAGAGTTATGATGGAAATAGTTAGACTCGCGCTTTGGTTTAGCAATTTACTGACCTACCTCCGATTGATTTATCATAACTCTCTCAATTTAACTCTTAATTCATTGAAATTAGTTTCATTTCGAAGGAATCGAAGTGTAGTTTAAAACGAAAGAAACGGAGATGAAAAACTATAAGTATTTTGAGAGTTATTATGGAAATAGTTAGACTCGCGCTTTGGTTTAGCAATTTAATGATCTACCTCCGATTGATTGACCAAAAATCACTCAATTTAACTCGTAATTCATTGAAATTAGTTTCATTTCGAAGGAATCGAAGTGTAGTTTAAAACGAAAGAAACGGAGATGAAAAACTCTAAGTATTTTGAGAGTTAATGGAAATAGTTAGACTCGCGCTTTGGTTTAGCAATTTACTGACCTACCCCCGATTGATTGACCATAACTCTCTCAATTTAACTCTTAAGTCATTGAAATTAGTTTCATTTCGAAGGAATCGAAGTGTAGTTTAAAACGAAAGAAACGGAGATGAAAAACTCCAAGTATTTTGAGAGTTATGATGGAAATAGTTAGACTCGCGCTTTGGTTTAGCAATTTACTTACCTACCTCCGATTGATTGACAATAACTCTCTCAATTTAACTCGTAATTCATTTAAATTAGTTTCATTTCGAAGGAATCGAAGTGTAGTTTAAAACGAAAGAAACGGAGATGAAAAACTCCAAGTATTTTGAGAGTTATGATGGAAATAGTTAGACTCGCGCTTTGGTTTAGCAATTTACTGACCTCCCTCCGATTGATTCACCATAACTCACTCAATTTAACTCGTAATTCATTGAAATTAGTTTCATTTCGAAGGAATCGAAGTGTAGTTTAAAACGAAAGAAACGAAGATGAAAAACTCCAAGTATTTTGAGAGTTATGATGGAAATAGTTAGACTCGCGCTTTGGTTTAGCAATTTACTGACCTCCCTCCGATTGATTAACCATAAATCACTCAATTTAACTCGTAATTCATTGAAATTAGTTTCATTTCGAAGGAATCGAAGTGTAGTTTAAAACGAAAGAAACGGAGATGAAAAACTCCAAGTATTTTGAGAGTTAATGGAAATAGTTAGACTCGCGCTTTGGTTTAGCAATTTACTGACCTACCCCCGATTGATTGACCATAACTCTCTCAATTTAACTCTTAAGTCATTGAAATTAGTTTCATTTCGAAGGAATCGAAGTGTAGTTTAAAACGAAAGAAACGGAGATGAAAAACTCCAAGTATTTTGAGAGTTATGATGGAAATAGTTAGACTCGCGCTTTGGTTTAGCAATTTACTGACTTACCTCCGATTGATTGATCATAACTCTCTCAATTTAACTCTTAATTCATTGAAATTAGTTTCATTTCGAAGGAATCGAAGTGTAGTTTAAAACGAAAGAAACGGAGATGAAAAACTACAAGTATTTTGAGAGTTATTATGGAAATAGTTAGACTCGCGCTTTGGTTTAGCAATTTACTGATCTACCTCCGATTGATTGACCATAAATCACTCAATTTAACTCGTTATTCATTGAAATTAGTTTCATTTCGAAGGAATCGAAGTGTAGTTTAAAACGAAAGAAACGGAGATGAAAAACTCCAAGTATTTTGAGAGTTATGATGGAAATAGTTAGACTCGCGCTTTGGTTTAGCAATTTACTGACCTACATCCGATTAATTGACCATAACTCTCTCAATTTAACTCTTAAGTCATTGAAATTAGTTTCATTTCGAAGGAATCGAAGTGTAGTTTAAAACGATAGAAACGGAGATGAAAAACTCCAAGTATTTTGAGAGTTATGATGGAAATAGTTAGACTCGCGCTTTGGTTTAGCAATTTACTGACCTACCTCCGATTGATTGACCATAACTCTCTCACTTTAAGTCGTAATTCATTTAAATTAGTTTCATTTCGAAGGAATCGAAGTGTAGTTTAAAACGAAAGAAACGGAGATGAAAAACTCCAAGTATTTTGAGAGTTATTATGGAAATAGTTAGACTCGCGCTTTGGTTTAGCAATTTAATGATCTACCTCCGATTGATTGACCAAAAATCACTCAATTTAACTCGTAATTCATTGAAATTAGTTTCATTTCGAAGGAATCGAAGTGTAGTTTAAAACGAAAGAAACGGAGATGAAAAACTCTAAGTATTTTGAGAGTTAATGGAAATAGTTAGACTCGCGCTTTGGTTTAGCAATTTACTGACCTACCCCCGATTGATTGACCATAACTCTCTCAATTTAACTCTTAAGTCATTGAAATTAGTTTCATTTCGAAGGAATCGAAGTGTAGTTTAAAACGAAAGAAACGGAGATGAAAAACTCTAAGTATTTTGAGAGTTATGATGGAAATAGTTAGACTCGCGCTTTGGTTTAGCAATTTACTTACCTACCTCCGATTGATTGACAATAACTCTCTCAATTTAACTCGTAATTCATTTAAATTAGTTTCATTTCGAAGGAATCGAAGTGTAGTTTAAAACGAAAGAAACGGAGATGAAAAACTCCAAGTATTTTGAGAGTTATGATGGAAATAGTTAGACTCGCGCTTTGGTTTAGCAATTTACTGACCTCCCTCCGATTGATTCACCATAACTCACTCAATTTAACTCGTAATTCATTGAAATTAGTTTCATTTCGAAGGAATCGAAGTGTAGTTTAAAACGAAAGAAACGAAGATGAAAAACTCCAAGTATTTTGAGAGTTATGATGGAAATAGTTAGACTCGCGCTTTGGTTTAGCAATTTACTGACCTCCCTCCGATTGATTAACCATAAATCACTCAATTTAACTCGTAATTCATTGAAATTAGTTTCATTTCGAAGGAATCGAAGTGTAGTTTAAAACGAAAGAAACGGAGATGAAAAACTCCAAGTATTTTGAGAGTTAATGGAAATAGTTAGACTCGCGCTTTGGTTTAGCAATTTACTGACCTACCCCCGATTGATTGACCATAACTCTCTCAATTTAACTCTTAAGTCATTGAAATTAGTTTCATTTCGAAGGAATCGAAGTGTAGTTTAAAACGAAAGAAACGGAGATGAAAAACTCCAAGTATTTTGAGAGTTATGATGGAAATAGTTAGACTCGCGCTTTGGTTTAGCAATTTACTGACTTACCTCCGATTGATTGATCATAACTCTCTCAATTTAACTCTTAATTCATTGAAATTAGTTTCATTTCGAAGGAATCGAAGTGTAGTTTAAAACGAAAGAAACGGAGATGAAAAACTACAAGTATTTTGAGAGTTATTATGGAAATAGTTAGACTCGCGCTTTGGTTTAGCAATTTACTGATCTACCTCCGATTGATTGACCATAAATCACTCAATTTAACTCGTTATTCATTGAAATTAGTTTCATTTCGAAGGAATCGAAGTGTAGTTTAAAACGAAAGAAACGGAGATGAAAAACTCTAAGTATTTTGAGAGTTATGATGGAAATAGTTAGACTCGCGCTTTGGTTTAGCAATTTACTTACCTACCTCCGATTGATTGACAATAACTCTCTCAATTTAACTCGTAATTCATTTAAATTAGTTTCATTTCGAAGGAATCGAAGTGTAGTTTAAAACGAAAGAAACGGAGATGAAAAACTCCAAGTATTTTGAGAGTTATGATGGAAATAGTTAGACTCGCGCTTTGGTTTAGCAATTTACTGACCTCCCTCCGATTGATTCACCATAACTCACTCAATTTAACTCGTAATTCATTGAAATTAGTTTCATTTCGAAGGAATCGAAGTGTAGTTTAAAACGAAAGAAACGAAGATGAAAAACTCCAAGTATTTTGAGAGTTATGATGGAAATAGTTAGACTCGCGCTTTGGTTTAGCAATTTACTGACCTCCCTCCGATTGATTAACCATAAATCACTCAATTTAACTCGTAATTCATTGAAATTAGTTTCATTTCGAAGGAATCGAAGTGTAGTTTAAAACGAAAGAAACGGAGATGAAAAACTCCAAGTATTTTGAGAGTTAATGGAAATAGTTAGACTCGCGCTTTGGTTTAGCAATTTACTGACCTACCCCCGATTGATTGACCATAACTCTCTCAATTTAACTCTTAAGTCATTGAAATTAGTTTCATTTCGAAGGAATCGAAGTGTAGTTTAAAACGAAAGAAACGGAGATGAAAAACTCCAAGTATTTTGAGAGTTATGATGGAAATAGTTAGACTCGCGCTTTGGTTTAGCAATTTACTGACTTACCTCCGATTGATTGATCATAACTCTCTCAATTTAACTCTTAATTCATTGAAATTAGTTTCATTTCGAAGGAATCGAAGTGTAGTTTAAAACGAAAGAAACGGAGATGAAAAACTACAAGTATTTTGAGAGTTATTATGGAAATAGTTAGACTCGCGCTTTGGTTTAGCAATTTACTGATCTACCTCCGATTGATTGACCATAAATCACTCAATTTAACTCGTTATTCATTGAAATTAGTTTCATTTCGAAGGAATCGAAGTGTAGTTTAAAACGAAAGAAACGGAGATGAAAAACTCCAAGTATTTTGAGAGTTATGATGGAAATAGTTAGACTCGCGCTTTGGTTTAGCAATTTACTGACCTACATCCGATTAATTGACCATAACTCTCTCAATTTAACTCTTAAGTCATTGAAATTAGTTTCATTTCGAAGGAATCGAAGTGTAGTTTAAAACGATAGAAACGGAGATGAAAAACTCCAAGTATTTTGAGAGTTATGATGGAAATAGTTAGACTCGCGCTTTGGTTTAGCAATTTACTGACCTACCTCCGATTGATTGACCATAACTCTCTCACTTTAAGTCGTAATTCATTTAAATTAGTTTCATTTCGAAGGAATCGAAGTGTAGTTTAAAACGAAAGAAACGGAGATGAAAAACTCCAAGTATTTTGAGAGTTATGATGGAAATAGTTAGACTCGCGCTTTGGTTTAGCAATTTACTGACCTCCCTCCGATTGATTGACCATAACTCAATCAATTTAACTCGTAATTCATTGAAATTAGTTTCATTTCGAAGGAATCGAAGTGTAGTTTAAAACGAAAGAAACGGAGATGAAAAACTCCAAGTATTTTGAGAGTTATGATGGAAATAGTTAAACTCGCGCTTTGGTTTAGCAATTTACTGACCTACATCCGATTAATTGACCATAACTCTCTCAATTTAACTCTTAAGTCATTGAAATTAGTTTCATTTCGAAGGAATCGAAGTGTAGTTTAAAACGAAAGAAACGGAGATGAAAAACTCCAAGTATTTTGAGAGTTATGATGGAAATAGTTAGACTCGCGCTTTGGTTTAGCAATTTACTAACCTACCTCCGATTGATTGACCATAACTCTCTCAATTTAACTCTTAATTCATTGAAATTAGTTTTATTTCGAAGGAATCGAAGTGTAGTTTAAAACGAAAGAAACGGAGATGAAAAACTCCAAGTATTTTGAGAGTTATGATGGAAATAGTTAGACTCGCGCTTTGGTTTAGCAATTTACTGACCTCCCTCCGATTGATTAACCATAAATCACTCAATTTAACTCGTAATTCATTGAAATTAGTTTCATTTCGAAGGAATCGAAGTGTAGTTTAAAACGAAAGAAACGGAGATAAAAAACTCCAAGTATTTTGAGAGTTAATGGAAATAGTTAGACTCGCGCTTTGGTTTAGCAATTTACTGACCTACCTCCGATTGATTGACCATAACTCTCTCAATTTAACTCTTAAGTCATTTAAAAATTAGTTTCATTTCGAAGGAATCGAAGTGTAGATTAAAACGAAAGAAACGGAGATGAAAAACTCCAAGTATTTTGAGAGTTATGATGGAAATAGTTAGACTCGCGCTTTGGTTTAGCAATTTACTTACCTACCTCCGATTGATTGACCATAACTCTCTCAATTTAACTCGTAATTCAATTAAATTAGTTTCATTTCGAAGGAATCGAAGTGTAGTTTAAAACGAAAGAAACGGAGATGAAAAACTCCAAGTATTTTGAGAGTTATGATGGAAATAGTTAGACTCGCGCTTTGGTTTAGCAATTTACTGACCTCCCTCCGATTGATTGACCATAACTCACTCAATTTAACTCGTAATTCATTGAAATTAGTTTCATTTCGAAGGAATCGAAGTGTGGTTTAAAACGAAAGAAACGGAGATAAAAAACTCCAAGTATTTTGAGAGTTATGATGGAAATAGTTAGACTCGCGCTTTGGTTTAGCAATTTACTGACCTACCTCCGCTTGATTGACCATAACTCTCTCAATTTAACTCTTAACTCTTTGAAATTAGTTTCATTTCGAAGGAATCGAAGTGTAGTTTAAAACGAAAGAAACGGAGATGAAAAACTCCAAGTATTTTGAGAGTTATGATGGAAATAGTTAGACTCGCGCTTTGGTTTAGCAATTTACTGACTTACCTCCGATTGATTGATCATAACTCTCTCAATTTAACTCTTAATTCATTGAAATTAGTTTCATTTCGAAGGAATCGAAGTGTAGTTTAAAACGAAAGAAACGGAGATGAAAAACTACAAGTATTTTGAGAGTTATTATGGAAATAGTTAGACTCGCGCTTTGGTTTAGCAATTTACTGACCTACCTCCGATTGATTGACCATAACTCTCTCAATTTAACTCGTAATTCATTTAAATTAGTTTCATTTCGAAGGAATCGAAGTGTAGTTTAAAACGAAAGAAACGGAGATGAAAAACTCCAAGTATTTTGAGAGTTATGAAGGAAATAGTTAGACTCGCGCTTTAGTTTAGCAATTTACTGACCTCCCTCCGATTGATTGACCATAACTCACTCAATTTAACTCGTAATTCATTGAAATTAGTTTCATTTCGAAGGAATCGAAGTGTAGTTTAAAACGAAAGAAACGGAGATGAAAAACTCCAAGTATTTTGAGAGTTATGATGGAAATAGTTAGACTCGCGCTTTGGTTTAGCAATTTACTGACCTACCTCCGATTGATTGACCATAACTCTCTCAATTTAACTCTTAATTCATTGAAATTAGTTTCATTTCGAAGGAATCGAATTGTAGTTTAAAACGAAAGAAACGGAGATGAAAAACTCCAAGTATTTTGAGAGTTATGATGGAAATAGTTAGACTCGCGCTTTGGTTTAGCAATTTACTGACCTACCTCCGATTGATTGACCATAACTCTGTCAATTTAACTATTAACTCATTGAAATTAGTTTCATTTCGAAGGAATCGAAGTGTAGTTTAAAACGAAAGAAACGGAGATGAAAAACTCCAAGTATTTTGAGAGTTATGATGGAAATAGTTAGACTCGCGCTTTGGTTTAGCAATTTACTGACCTCCCTCCGATTAATTGACCATAAATCACTCAATTTAACTCGTAATTCATTGAAATTAGTTTCATTTCGAAGGAATCGAAGTGTAGTTTAAAACGAAAGAAACGGAGATGAAAAACTCCAAGTATTTTGAGAGTTATGATAGAAATAGTTAGACTCGCGCTTTGGTTTAGCAATTTACTGACCTACCTCCGATTGATTGATCATAACTCTCTCAATTTAACTCTTAATTCATTGAAATTAGTTTCATTTCGAAGGAATCGAAGTGTAGTTTAAAACGAAAGAAACGGAGATGAAAAACTACAAGTATTTTGAGAGTTATTATGGAAATAGTTAGACTCGCGCTTTGGTTTAGCAATTTACTGATCTACCTCCGATTGATTGACCAAAAATCACTCAATTTAACTCGTAATTCATTGAAATTAGTTTAATTTCGAAGGAATCGAAGTGTAGTTTAAAACGAAAGAAACGGAGATGAAAAACTCCAAGTATTTTGAGAGTTATGATGGAAATAGTTAGACTCGCGCTTTGGTTTAGCAATTTACTGACCTACATCCGATTAATTGACCATAACTCTCTCAATTTAACTCTTAAGTCATTGAAATTAGTTTCATTTCGAAGGAATCGAAGTGTAGTTTAAAACGAAAGAAACGGAGATGAAAAACTCCAAGTATTTTGAGAGTTATGATGGAAATAGTTAGACTCGCGCTTTGGTTTAGCAATTTACTGACCTACCTCCGATTGATTGACCATAACTCTGTCAATTTAACTCTTAACTCATTGAAATTAGTTTCATTTCGAAGGAATCGAAGTGTAGTTTAAAACGAAAGAAACGGAGATGAAAAACTCCAAGTATTTTGAGAGTTATGATGGAAATAGTTAGACTCGCGCTTTGGTTTAGCAATTTACTGACCTCCCTCCGATTAATTGACCATAAATCACTCAATTTAACTCGTAATTCATTGAAATTAGTTTCATTTCGAAGGAATCGAAGTGTAGTTTAAAACGAAAGAAACGGAAATGAAAAACTCCAAGTATTTTGAGAGTTATGATGGAAATAGTTAGACTCGCGCTTTGGTTTAGCAATTTACTGACCTACCTCCGATTGATTTATCATAACTCTCTCAATTTAACTCTTAATTCATTGAAATTAGTTTCATTTCGAAGGAATCGAAGTGTAGTTTAAAACGAAAGAAACGGAGATGAAAAACTATAAGTATTTTGAGAGTTATTATGGAAATAGTTAGACTCGCGCTTTGGTTTAGCAATTTAATGATCTACCTCCGATTGATTGACCAAAAATCACTCAATTTAACTCGTAATTCATTGAAATTAGTTTCATTTCGAAGGAATCGAAGTGTAGTTTAAAACGAAAGAAACGGAGATGAAAAACTCCAAGTATTTTGAGAGTTATGATGGAAATAGTTAGACTCGCGCTTTGGTTTAGCAATTTACTAACCTACCTCCGATTGATTGACCATAACTCTCTCAATTTAACTCTTAATTCATTGAAATTAGTTTTATTTCGAAGGAATCGAAGTGTAGTTTAAAACGAAAGAAACGGAGATGAAAAACTCCAAGTATTTTGAGAGTTATGATGGAAATAGTTAGACTCGCGCTTTGGTTTAGCAATTTACTGACCTCCCTCCGATTGATTAACCATAAATCACTCAATTTAACTCGTAATTCATTGAAATTAGTTTCATTTCGAAGGAATCGAAGTGTAGTTTAAAACGAAAGAAACGGAGATAAAAAACTCCAAGTATTTTGAGAGTTAATGGAAATAGTTAGACTCGCGCTTTGGTTTAGCAATTTACTGACCTACCTCCGATTGATTGACCATAACTCTCTCAATTTAACTCTTAAGTCATTTAAAAATTAGTTTCATTTCGAAGGAATCGAAGTGTAGATTAAAACGAAAGAAACGGAGATGAAAAACTCCAAGTATTTTGAGAGTTATGATGGAAATAGTTAGACTCGCGCTTTGGTTTAGCAATTTACTTACCTACCTCCGATTGATTGACCATAACTCTCTCAATTTAACTCGTAATTCAATTAAATTAGTTTCATTTCGAAGGAATCGAAGTGTAGTTTAAAACGAAAGAAACGGAGATGAAAAACTCCAAGTATTTTGAGAGTTATGATGGAAATAGTTAGACTCGCGCTTTGGTTTAGCAATTTACTGACCTCCCTCCGATTGATTGACCATAACTCACTCAATTTAACTCGTAATTCATTGAAATTAGTTTCATTTCGAAGGAATCGAAGTGTGGTTTAAAACGAAAGAAACGGAGATAAAAAACTCCAAGTATTTTGAGAGTTATGATGGAAATAGTTAGACTCGCGCTTTGGTTTAGCAATTTACTGACCTACCTCCGCTTGATTGACCATAACTCTCTCAATTTAACTCTTAACTCTTTGAAATTAGTTTCATTTCGAAGGAATCGAAGTGTAGTTTAAAACGAAAGAAACGGAGATGAAAAACTCCAAGTATTTTGAGAGTTATGATGGAAATAGTTAGACTCGCGCTTTGGTTTAGCAATTTACTGACCTACCTCCGATTGATTGACCATAACTCTCTCAATTTAACTCGTAATTCATTTAAATTAGTTTCATTTCGAAGGAATCGAAGTGTAGTTTAAAACGAAAGAAACGGAGATGAAAAACTCCAAGTATTTTGAGAGTTATGAAGGAAATAGTTAGACTCGCGCTTTAGTTTAGCAATTTACTGACCTCCCTCCGATTGATTGACCATAACTCACTCAATTTAACTCGTAATTCATTGAAATTAGTTTCATTTCGAAGGAATCGAAGTGTAGTTTAAAACGAAAGAAACGGAGATGAAAAACTCCAAGTATTTTGAGAGTTATGATGGAAATAGTTAGACTCGCGCTTTGGTTTAGCAATTTACTGACCTACCTCCGATTGATTGACCATAACTCTCTCAATTTAACTCTTAATTCATTGAAATTAGTTTCATTTCGAAGGAATCGAAGTGTAGTTTAAAACGAAAGAAACGGAGATGAAAAACTCCAAGTATTTTGAGAGTTATGATGGAAATAGTTAGACTCGCGCTTTGGTTTAGCAATTTACTGACCTACCTCCGATTGATTGACCATAACTCTGTCAATTTAACTCTTAACTCATTGAAATTAGTTTCATTTCGAAGGAATCGAAGTGTAGTTTAAAACGAAAGAAACGGAGATGAAAAACTCCAAGTATTTTGAGAGTTATGATGGAAATAGTTAGACTCGCGCTTTGGTTTAGCAATTTACTGACCTCCCTCCGATTAATTGACCATAAATCACTCAATTTAACTCGTAATTCATTTAAATTAGTTTCATTTCGAAGGAATCGAAGTGTAGTTTAAAACGAAAGAAACGGAGATGAAAAACTCCAAGTATTTTGAGAGTTATGATAGAAATAGTTAGACTCGCGCTTTGGTTTAGCAATTTACTGACCTACCTCCGATTGATTGATCATAACTCTCTCAATTTAACTCTTAATTCATTGAAATTAGTTTCATTTCGAAGGAATCGAAGTGTAGTTTAAAACGAAAGAAACGGAGATGAAAAACTACAAGTATTTTGAGAGTTATTATGGAAATAGTTAGACTCGCGCTTTGGTTTAGCAATTTACTGATCTACCTCCGATTGATTGACCAAAAATCACTCAATTTAACTCGTAATTCATTGAAATTAGTTTAATTTCGAAGGAATCGAAGTGTAGTTTAAAACGAAAGAAACGGAGATGAAAAACTCCAAGTATTTTGAGAGTTATGATGGAAATAGTTAGACTCGCGCTTTGGTTTAGCAATTTACTGACCTACATCCGATTAATTGACCATAACTCTCTCAATTTAACTCTTAAGTCATTGAAATTAGTTTCATTTCGAAGGAATCGAAGTGTAGTTTAAAACGAAAGAAACGGAGATGAAAAACTCCAAGTATTTTGAGAGTTATGATGGAAATAGTTAGACTCGCGCTTTGGTTTAGCAATTTACTGACCTACCTCCGATTGATTGACCATAACTCTGTCAATTTAACTCTTAACTCATTGAAATTAGTTTCATTTCGAAGGAATCGAAGTGTAGTTTAAAACGAAAGAAACGGAGATGAAAAACTCCAAGTATTTTGAGAGTTATGATGGAAATAGTTAGACTCGCGCTTTGGTTTAGCAATTTACTGACCTCCCTCCGATTAATTGACCATAAATCACTCAATTTAACTCGTAATTCATTGAAATTAGTTTCATTTCGAAGGAATCGAAGTGTAGTTTAAAACGAAAGAAACGGAAATGAAAAACTCCAAGTATTTTGAGAGTTATGATGGAAATAGTTAGACTCGCGCTTTGGTTTAGCAATTTACTGACCTACCTCCGATTGATTTATCATAACTCTCTCAATTTAACTCTTAATTCATTGAAATTAGTTTCATTTCGAAGGAATCGAAGTGTAGTTTAAAACGAAAGAAACGGAGATGAAAAACTATAAGTATTTTGAGAGTTATTATGGAAATAGTTAGACTCGCGCTTTGGTTTAGCAATTTAATGATCTACCTCCGATTGATTGACCAAAAATCACTCAATTTAACTCGTAATTCATTGAAAATAGTTTCATTTCGAAGGAATCGAAGTGTAGTTTAAAACGAAAGAAACGGAAATGAAAAACTCCAAGTATTTTGAGAGTTATGATGGAAATAGTTAGACTCGCGCTTTGGTTTAGCAATTTACTGACCTACCTCCGATTGATTTATCATAACTCTCTCAATTTAACTCTTAATTCATTGAAATTAGTTTCATTTCGAAGGAATCGAAGTGTAGTTTAAAACGAAAGAAACGGAGATGAAAAACTATAAGTATTTTGAGAGTTATTATGGAAATAGTTAGACTCGCGCTTTGGTTTAGCAATTTAATGATCTACCTCCGATTGATTGACCAAAAATCACTCAATTTAACTCGTAATTCATTGAAATTAGTTTCATTTCGAAGGAATCGAAGTGTAGTTTAAAACGAAAGAAACGGAGATGAAAAACTCCAAGTATTTTGAGAGTTATGATGGAAATAGTTAGACTCGCGCTTTGGTTTAGCAATTTACTGACCTACCTCCGATTGATTGACCATAACTCTCTCAATTTAACTCGTAATTCATTTAAATTAGTTTCATTTCGAAGGAATCGAAGTGTAGTTTAAAACGAAAGAAACGGAGATGAAAAACTCCAAGTATTTTGAGAGTTATGAAGGAAATAGTTAGACTCGCGCTTTAGTTTAGCAATTTACTGACCTCCCTCCGATTGATTGACCATAACTCACTCAATTTAACTCGTAATTCATTGAAATTAGTTTCATTTCGAAGGAATCGAAGTGTAGTTTAAAACGAAAGAAACGGAGATGAAAAACTCCAAGTATTTTGAGAGTTATGATGGAAATAGTTAGACTCGCGCTTTGGTTTAGCAATTTACTGACCTACCTCCGATTGATTGACCATAACTCTCTCAATTTAACTCTTAATTCATTGAAATTAGTTTCATTTCGAAGGAATCGAAGTGTAGTTTAAAACGAAAGAAACGGAGATGAAAAACTCCAAGTATTTTGAGAGTTATGATGGAAATAGTTAGACTCGCGCTTTGGTTTAGCAATTTACTGACCTACCTCCGATTGATTGACCATAACTCTGTCAATTTAACTCTTAACTCATTGAAATTAGTTTCATTTCGAAGGAATCGAAGTGTAGTTTAAAACGAAAGAAACGGAGATGAAAAACTCCAAGTATTTTGAGAGTTATGATGGAAATAGTTAGACTCGCGCTTTGGTTTAGCAATTTACTGACCTCCCTCCGATTAATTGACCATAAATCACTCAATTTAACTCGTAATTCATTGAAATTAGTTTCATTTCGAAGGAATCGAAGTGTAGTTTAAAACGAAAGAAACGGAGATGAAAAACTCCAAGTATTTTGAGAGTTATGATAGAAATAGTTAGACTCGCGCTTTGGTTTAGCAATTTACTGACCTACCTCCGATTGATTGATCATAACTCTCTCAATTTAACTCTTAATTCATTGAAATTAGTTTCATTTCGAAGGAATCGAAGTGTAGTTTAAAACGAAAGAAACGGAGATGAAAAACTACAAGTATTTTGAGAGTTATTATGGAAATAGTTAGACTCGCGCTTTGGTTTAGCAATTTACTGATCTACCTCCGATTGATTGACCAAAAATCACTCAATTTAACTCGTAATTCATTGAAATTAGTTTAATTTCGAAGGAATCGAAGTGTAGTTTAAAACGAAAGAAACGGAGATGAAAAACTCCAAGTATTTTGAGAGTTATGATGGAAATAGTTAGACTCGCGCTTTGGTTTAGCAATTTACTGACCTACATCCGATTAATTGACCATAACTCTCTCAATTTAACTCTTAAGTCATTGAAATTAGTTTCATTTCGAAGGAATCGAAGTGTAGTTTAAAACGAAAGAAACGGAGATGAAAAACTCCAAGTATTTTGAGAGTTATGATGGAAATAGTTAGACTCGCGCTTTGGTTTAGCAATTTACTGACCTACCTCCGATTGATTGACCATAACTCTGTCAATTTAACTCTTAACTCATTGAAATTAGTTTCATTTCGAAGGAATCGAAGTGTAGTTTAAAACGAAAGAAACGGAGATGAAAAACTCCAAGTATTTTGAGAGTTATGATGGAAATAGTTAGACTCGCGCTTTGGTTTAGCAATTTACTGACCTCCCTCCGATTAATTGACCATAAATCACTCAATTTAACTCGTAATTCATTGAAATTAGTTTCATTTCGAAGGAATCGAAGTGTAGTTTAAAACGAAAGAAACGGAAATGAAAAACTCCAAGTATTTTGAGAGTTATGATGGAAATAGTTAGACTCGCGCTTTGGTTTAGCAATTTACTGACCTACCTCCGATTGATTTATCATAACTCTCTCAATTTAACTCTTAATTCATTGAAATTAGTTTCATTTCGAAGGAATCGAAGTGTAGTTTAAAACGAAAGAAACGGAGATGAAAAACTATAAGTATTTTGAGAGTTATTATGGAAATAGTTAGACTCGCGCTTTGGTTTAGCAATTTAATGATCTACCTCCGATTGATTGACCAAAAATCACTCAATTTAACTCGTAATTCATTGAAAATAGTTTCATTTCGAAGGAATCGAAGTGTAGTTTAAAACGAAAGAAACGGAAATGAAAAACTCCAAGTATTTTGAGAGTTATGATGGAAATAGTTAGACTCGCGCTTTGGTTTAGCAATTTACTGACCTACCTCCGATTGATTTATCATAACTCTCTCAATTTAACTCTTAATTCATTGAAATTAGTTTCATTTCGAAGGAATCGAAGTGTAGTTTAAAACGAAAGAAACGGAGATGAAAAACTATAAGTATTTTGAGAGTTATTATGGAAATAGTTAGACTCGCGCTTTGGTTTAGCAATTTAATGATCTACCTCCGATTGATTGACCAAAAATCACTCAATTTAACTCGTAATTCATTGAAATTAGTTTCATTTCGAAGGAATCGAAGTGTAGTTTAAAACGAAAGAAACGGAGATGAAAAACTCCAAGTATTTTGACAGTTATGATGGAAATAGTTAGACTCTCGCTTTGGTTTAGCAAGTTACTGACCTACATCCGATTAATTGACCATAACTCTCTCAATTTAACTCTTAAGTCATTGAAATTAGTTTCATTTCGAAGGAATCGAAGTGTAGTTTAAAACGAAAGAAACGGAGATGAAAAACTCCAAGTATTTTGAGAGTTATGATGGAAATAGTTAGACTCGCGCTTTGGTTTAGCAATTTACTGACTTACCTCCGATTGATTGACCATAACTCTCTCAATTTAAGTCGTAATTCATTTAAATTAGTTTCATTTCGAAGGAATCGAAGTGTAGTTTAAAGCGAAAGAAACGGAGATGAAAAACTCCAAGTATTTTGAGAGTTAATGGAAATAGTTAGACTCGCGCTTTGGTTTAGCAATTTACTGACCTACCCCCGATTGATTGACCATAACTCTCTCAATTTAACTCTTAAGTCATTGAAATTAGTTTCATTTCGAAGGAATCGAAGTGTAGTTTAAAACGAAAGAAACGGAGATGAAAAACTCCAAGTATTTTGAGAGTTATGATGGAAATAGTTAGACTCGCGCTTTGGTTTAGCAATTTACTGACCTACCTCCGATTGATTGACCATAACTCTGTCAATTTAACTCTTAACTCATTGAAATTAGTTTCATTTCGAAGGAATCGAAGTGTAGTTTAAAACGAAAGAAACGGAGATGAAAAACTCCAAGTATTTTGAGAGTTATGATGGAAATAGTTAGACTCGCGCTTTGGTTTAGCAATTTACTTACCTACCTCCGATTGATTGACCATAACTCTCTCAATTTAACTCGTAATTCATTTAAATTAGTTTCATTTCGAAGGAATCGAAGTGTAGTTTAAAACGAAAGAAACGGAGATGAAAAACTCCAAGTATTTTGAGAGTTATGATGGAAATAGTTAGACTCGCGCTTTGGTTTAGCAATTTACTGACCTCCCTCCGATTGATTGACCATAACTCACTCAATTTAACTCGTAATTCATTGAAATTAGTTTCATTTCGAAGGAAACGAAGTGTAGTTTAAAACGAAAGAAACGAAGATGAAAAACTCCAAGTATTTTGAGAGTTATGATGGAAATAGTTAGACTCGCGCTTTGGTTTAGCAATTTACTGACCTCCCTCCGATTGATTGACCATAAATCACTCAATTTAACTCGTAATTCATTGAAATTAGTTTCATTTCGAAGGAATCGAAGTGTAGTTTAAAACGAAAGAAACGGAGATGAAAAACTCCAAGTATTTTGAGAGTTAATGGAAATAGTTAGACTCGCGCTTTGGTTTAGCAATTTACTGACCTACCTCCGATTGATTGACCATAACTCTCTCAATTTAACTCTTAAGTCATTGAAATTAGTTTCATTTCGAAGGAATCGAAGTGTAGTTTAAAACGAAAGAAACGGAGATGAAAAACTCCAAGTATTTTGAGAGTTATGATGGAAATAGTTAGACTCGCGCTTTGGTTTAGCAATTTACTGACTTACCTCCGATTGATTGATCATAACTCTCTCAATTTAACTCTTAATTCATTGAAATTAGTTTCATTTCGAAGGAATCGAAGTGTAGTTTAAAACGAAAGAAACGGAGATGAAAAACTACAAGTATTTTGAGAGTTATTATGGAAATAGTTATACTCGCGCTTTGGTTTAGCAATTTACTGATCTACCTCCGATTGATTGACCATAAATCACTCAATTTAACTCGTTATTCATTGAAATTAGTTTCATTTCGAAGGAATCGAAGTGTAGTTTAAAACGAAAGAAACGGAGATGAAAAACTCCAAGTATTTTGAGAGTTATGATGGAAATAGTTAGACTCGCGCTTTGGTTTAGCAATTTACTGACCTACATCCGACTAATTGACCATAACTCTCTCAATTTAACTCTTAAGTCATTGAAATTAGTTTCATTTCGAAGGAATCGAAGTGTAGTTTAAAACGAAAGAAACGGAGATGAAAAACTCCAAGTATTTTGAGAGTTATGATGGAAATAGTTAGACTCGCGCTTTGGTTTAGCAATTTACTGACTTACCTCCGATTGATTGACCATAACTCACTCAATTTAACTCGTAATTCATTGAAATTAGTTTCATTTCAAAGGAATCGAAGTGTAGTTTAAAACGAAAGAAACGGAGATGAAAAACTCCAAGTATTTTGAGAGTTATGATGGAAATAGTTAGACTCGCGCTTTGGTTTAGCAATTTACTGACCTACCTCCGATTGATTGACCATAACTCTCTCAATTTAACTCTTAATTCATTGAAATTAGTTTCATTTCGAAGGAATCGAAGTGTAGTTTAAAACGAAAGAAACGGAGATGAAAAACTCCAAGTATTTTTAGAGTTATTATGGAAATAGTTAGACTCACGCTTTGGTTTAGCAATTTACTGACCTACCTCCGATTGATTGACCATAACTCTGTCAATTTAACTTTTAACTCATTGAAATTAGTTTCATTTCGAAGGAATCGAAGTGTAGTTTAAAACGAAAGAAACGGAGATGAAAAACTCCAAGTATTTTGAGAGTTATGATGGAAATAGTTAGACTCGCGCTTTGGTTTAGCAATTTACTGACCTCCCTCCGATTAATTGACCATAAATCACTCAATTTAACTCGTAATTCATTGAAATTAGTTTCATTTCGAAGGAATCAAAGTGTAGTTTAAAACGAAAGAAACGGAAATGAAAAACTCCAAGTATTTTGAGAGTTATGATGGAAATAGTTAGACTCGCGCTTTGGTTTAGCAATTTACTGACCTACCTCCGATTGATTTATCATAACTCTCTCAATTTAACTCTTAATTCATTGAAATTAGTTTCATTTCGAAGGAATCGAAGTGTAGTTTAAAACGAAAGAAACGGAGATGAAAAACTATAAGTATTTTGAGAGTTATTATGGAAATAGTTAGACTCGCGCTTTGGTTTAGCAATTTAATGATCTACCTCCGATTGATTGACCAAAAATCACTCAATTTAACTCGTAATTCATTGAAATTAGTTTCATTTCGAAGGAATCGAAGTGTAGTTTAAAACGAAAGAAACGGAGATGAAAAACTCCAAGTATTTTGACAGTTATGATGGAAATAGTTAGACTCTCGCTTTGGTTTAGCAAGTTACTGACCTACATCCGATTAATTGACCATAACTCTCTCAATTTAACTCTTAAGTCATTGAAATTAGTTTCATTTCGAAGGAATCGAAGTGTAGTTTAAAACGAAAGAAACGGAGATGAAAAACTCCAAGTATTTTGAGAGTTATGATGGAAATAGTTAGACTCGCGCTTTGGTTTAGCAATTTACTGACCTACCTCCGATTGATTGACCATAACTCTCTCAATTTAACTCTTAATTCATTGAAATTAGTTTCATTTCGAAGGAATCGAAGTGTAGTTTAAAACGAAAGAAACGGAGATGAAAAACTCCAAGTATTTTGAGAGTTATGATGGAAATAGTTAGACTCGCGCTTTGGTTTAGCAATTTACTGACCTACCTCCGCTTGATTGACCATAACTCTCTCAATTTAACTCTTAACTCATTGAAATTAGTTTCATTTCGAAGGAATCGAAGTGTAGTTTAAAACGAAAGAAACGGAGATGAAAAACTCCAAGTATTTTGAGAGTTATGATGGAAATAGTTAGACTCGCGCTTTGGTTTAGCAATTTACTGACCTCCCTCCGATTAATTGACCATAAATCACTCAATTTAACTCGTAATTCATTGAAATTAGTTTCATTTCGAAGGAATCGAAGTGTAGTTTAAAACGAAAGAAACGGAGATGAAAAACTCCAAGTATTTTGAGAGTTATGATAGAAATAGTTAGACTCGCGCTTTGGTTTAGCAATTTACTGACCTACCTCCGATTGATTGATCATAACTCTCTCAATTTAACTCTTAATTCATTGAAATTAGTTTCATTTCGAAGGAATCAAAGTGTAGTTTAAAACGAAAGAAACGGAGATGAAAAACTACAAGTATTTTGAGAGTTATTATGGAAATAGTTAGACTCGCGCTTTGGTTTAGCAATTTACTGATCTACCTCCGATTGATTGACCAAAAATCACTCAATTTAACTCGTAATTCATTGAAATTAGTTTAATTTCGAAGGAATCGAAGTGTAGTTTAAAACGAAAGAAACGGAGATGAAAAACTCCAAGTATTTTGAGAGTTATGATGGAAATAGTTAGACTCGCGCTTTGGTTTAGCAATTTACTGACCTACATCCGATTAATTGACCATAACTCTCTCAATTTAACTCTTAAGTCATTGAAATTAGTTTCATTTCGAAGGAATCGAAGTGTAGTTTAAAACGAAAGAAACGGAGATGAAAAACTCCAAGTATTTTGAGAGTTATGATGGAAATAGTTAGACTCGCGCTTTGGTTTAGCAATTTACTGACCTACCTCCGATTGATTGACCATAACTCTGTCAATTTAACTCTTAACTCATTGAAATTAGTTTCATTTCGAAGGAATCGAAGTGTAGTTTAAAACGAAAGAAACGGAGATGAAAAACTCCAAGTATTTTGAGAGTTATGATGGAAATAGTTAGACTCGCGCTTTGGTTTAGCAATTTACTGACCTCCCTCCGATTAATTGACCATAAATCACTCAATTTAACTCGTAATTCATTGAAATTAGTTTCATTTCGAAGGAATCGAAGTGTAGTTTAAAACGAAAGAAACGGAAATGAAAAACTCCAAGTATTTTGAGAGTTATGATGGAAATAGTTAGACTCGCGCTTTGGTTTAGCAATTTACTGACCTACCTCCGATTGATTTATCATAACTCTCTCAATTTAACTCTTAATTCATTGAAATTAGTTTCATTTCGAAGGAATCAAAGTGTAGTTTAAAACGAAAGAAACGGAGATGAAAAACTATAAGTATTTTGAGAGTTATTATGGAAATAGTTAGACTCGCGCTTTGGTTTAGCAATTTAATGATCTACCTCCGATTGATTGACCAAAAATCACTCAATTTAACTCGTAATTCATTGAAATTAGTTTCATTTCGAAGGAATCGAAGTGTAGTTTAAAACGAAAGAAACGGAGATGAAAAACTCCAAGTATTTTGACAGTTATGATGGAAATAGTTAGACTCTCGCTTTGGTTTAGCAAGTTACTGACCTACATCCGATTAATTGACCATAACTCTCTCAATTTAACTCTTAAGTCATTGAAATTAGTTTCATTTCGAAGGAATCGAAGTGTAGTTTAAAACGAAAGAAACGGAGATGAAAAACTCCAAGTATTTTGAGAGTTATGATGGAAATAGTTAGACTCGCGCTTTGGTTTAGCAATTTACTGACTTTCCTCCGATTGATTGACCATAACTCTCTCAATTTAAGTCGTAATTCATTTAAATTAGTTTCATTTCGAAGGAATCGAAGTGTAGTTTAAAACGAAAGAAACGGAGATGAAAAACTCCAAGTATTTTGAGAGTTAATGGAAATAGTTAGACTCGCGCTTTGGTTTAGCAATTTACTGACCTACCCCCGATTGATTGACCATAACTCTCTCAATTTAACTCTTAAGTCATTGAAATTAGTTTCATTTCGAAGGAATCGAAGTGTAGTTTAAAACGAAAGAAACGGAGATGAAAAACTCCAAGTATTTTGAGAGTTATGATGGAAATAGTTAGACTCGCGCTTTGGCTTAGCAATTTACTGACCTACCTCCGATTGATTGACCATAACTCTGTCAATTTAACTCTTAACTCATTGAAATTAGTTTCATTTCGAAGGAATCGAAGTGTAGTTTAAAACGAAAGAAACGGAGATGAAAAACTCCAAGTATTTTGAGAGTTATGATGGAAATAGTTAGACTCGCGCTTTGGTTTAGCAATTTACTTACCTACCTCCGATTGATTGACCATAACTCTCTCAATTTAACTCGTAATTCATTTAAATTAGTTTCATTTCGAAGGAATCGAAGTGTAGTTTAAAACGAAAGAAACGGAGATGAAAAACTCCAAGTATTTTGAGAGTTATGATGGAAATAGTTAGACTCGCGCTTTGGTTTAGCAATTTACTGACCTCCCTCCGATTGATTGACCATAACTCACTCAATTTAACTCGTAATTCATTGAAATTAGTTTCATTTCGAAGGAAACGAAGTGTAGTTTAAAACGAAAGAAACGAAGATGAAAAACTCCAAGTATTTTGAGAGTTATGATGGAAATAGTTAGACTCGCGCTTTGGTTTAGCAATTTACTGACCTCCCTCCGATTGATTGACCATAAATCACTCAATTTAACTCGTAATTCATTGAAATTAGTTTCATTTCGAAGGAATCGAAGTGTAGTTTAAAACGAAAGAAACGGAGATGAAAAACTCCAAGTATTTTGAGAGTTAATGGAAATAGTTAGACTCGCACTTTGGTTTAGCAATTTACTGACCTACCTCCGATTGATTGACCATAACTCTCTCAATTTAACTCTTAAGTCATTGAAATTAGTTTCATTTCGAAGGAATCGAAGTGTAGTTTAAAACGAAAGAAACGGAGATGAAAAACTCCAAGTATTTTGAGAGTTATGATGGAAATAGTTAGACTCGCGCTTTGGTTTAGCAATTTACTGACTTACCTCCGATTGATTGATCATAACTCTCTCAATTTAACTCTTAATTCATTGAAATTAGTTTCATTTCGAAGGAATCGAAGTGTAGTTTAAAACGAAAGAAACGGAGATGAAAAACTACAAGTATTTTGAGAGTTATTATGGAAATAGTTAGACTCGCGCTTTGGTTTAGCAATTTACTGATCTACCTCCGATTGATTGACCATAAATCACTCAATTTAACTCGTTATTCATTGAAATTAGTTTCATTTCGAAGGAATCGAATTGTAGTTTAAAACGAAAGAAACGGAGATGAAAAACTCCAAGTATTTTGAGAGTTATGATGGAAATAGTTAGACTCGCGCTTTGGTTTAGCAATTTACTGACCTACATCCGATTAATTGACCATAACTCTCTCAATTTAACTCTTAAGTCATTGAAATTAGTTTCATTTCGAAGGAATCGAAGTGTAGTTTAAAACGAAAGAAACGGAGATGAAAAACTCCAAGTATTTTGAGAGTTATGATGGAAATAGTTAGACTCGCGCTTTGGTTTAGCAATTTACTGACTTACCTCCGATTGATTGACCATAACTCACTCAATTTAACTCGTAATTCATTGAAATTAGTTTCATTTCGAAGGAATCGAAGTGTAGTTTAAAACGAAAGAAACGGAGATGAAAAACTCCAAGTATTTTGAGAGTTATGATGGAAATAGTTAGACTCGCGCTTTGGTTTAGCAATTTACTGACCTACCTCCGATTGATTGACCATAACTCTCTCAATTTAACTCTTAATTCATTGAAATTAGTTTCATTTCGAAGGAATCGAAGTGTAGTTTAAAACGAAAGAAACGGAGATGAAAAACTCCAAGTATTTTTAGAGTTATTATGGAAATAGTTAGACTCACGCTTTGGTTTAGCAATTTACTGACCTACCTCCGATTGATTGACCATAACTCTGTCAATTTAACTTTTAACTCATTGAAATTAGTTTCATTTCGAAGGAATCGAAGTGTAGTTTAAAACGAAAGAAACGGAGATGAAAAACTCCAAGTATTTTGAGAGTTATGATGGAAATAGTTAGACTCGCGCTTTGGTTTAGCAATTTACTGACCTCCCTCCGATTAATTGACCATAAATCACTCAATTTAACTCGTAATTCATTGAAATTAGTTTCATTTCGAAGGAATCGAAGTGTAGTTTAAAACGAAAGAAACGGAGATGAAAAACTCCAAGTATTTTGAGAGTTATGTTGGAAATAGTTAGACTCGCGCTTTGGTTTAGCAATTTACTGACCTACCTCCGATTGATTGATCATAACTCTCTCAATTTAACTCGTAATTCATTGAAATTAGTTTCATTTCGAAGGAATCGAAGTGTAGTTTAAAACGAAAGAAACGGAGATGAAAAACTCCAAGTATTTTGAGAGTTATTATGGAAATAGTTAGACTCGCGCTTTGGTTTAGCAATTTACTGATCTACCTCCGATTGATTGACCATAAATCACTCAATTTAACTCGTTATTCATTGAAATTAGTTTCATTTCGAAGGAATCGAAGTGTAGTTTAAAACGAAAGAAACGGAGATGAAAAACTCCAAGTATTTTGAGAGTTATGATGGAAATTGTTAGACTCGCACTTTGGTTTAGCAATTTACTGACCTACATCCGATTAATTGACCATAACTCTCTCAATTTAACTCTTAAGTCATTGAAATTAGTTTCATTTCGAAGGAATAGAAGTGTAGTTTAAAACGAAAGAAACGGAGATGAAAAACTCCAAGTATTTTGAGAGTTATGATGGAAATAGTTAGACTCGCGCTTTGGTTTAGCAATTTACTGACCTACCTCCGATTGATTGACCATAACTCTCTCAATTTAAGTCGTAATTCATTTAAATTAGTTTCATTTCGAAGGAATCGAAGTGTAGTTTAAAACGAAAGAAACGGAGATGAAAAACTCCAAGTATTTTGAGAGTTATGATGGAAATAGTTAGACTCGCGCTTTGGTTTAGCAATTTACTGACCTCCCTCCGATTGATTGACCATAAATTACTCAATTTAACTCGTAATTCATTGAAATTAGTTTCATTTCGAAGGAATCGAAGTGTAGTTTAAAACGAAAGAAACGGAGATGAAAAACTCCAAGTATTTTGAGAGTTAATGGAAATAGTTAGACTCGCGCTTTGGTTTAGCAATTTACTGACCTCCCTCCGATTGATTGACCATAACTCTCTCAATTTAACTCTTAAGTCATTTAAAAATTAGTTTCATTTCGAAGGAATCGAAGTGTAGTTTAAAACGAAAGAAACGGAGATGAAAAACTCCAAGTATTTTGAGAGTTATGATAGAAATAGTTAGACTCGCGCTTTGGTTTAGCAATTTACTTACCTACCTCCGATTGATTGACCATAACTCTCTCAATTTAACTCGTAATTGATTTAAATTAGTTTCATTTCGAAGGAATCGAAGTGTAGTTTAAAACGAAAGAAACGGAGATGAAAAACTCCAAGTATTTTGAGAGTTATGATGGAAATAGTTAGACTCGCGCTTTAGTTTAGCAATTTACTGACCTCCCTCCGATTGATTGACCATAACTCACTCAATTTAACTCGTAATTCATTGAAATTAGTTTCATTTCGAAGGAATCGAAGTGTAGTTTAAAACGAAAGAAACGGAGATGAAAAACTCCAAGTATTTTGAGAGTTATGATGGAAATAGTTAAACTCGCGCTTTGGTTTAGCAATTTACTGACTTACCTCCGATTGATTGACCATAACTCTCTCAATTTAACTCGTAATTCATTTAAATTAGTTTCATTTCGAAGGAATCGAAGTGTAGTTTAAAACGAAAGAAACAGAGATGAAAAACTCCAAGTATTTTGAGAGTTATGATGGAAATAGTTAGACTCGCGCTTTGGTTTAGCAATTTACTAACCTACCTCCGATTGATTGACCATAACTCTGTCAATTTAACTCTTAACTCATTGAAATTAGTTTCATTTCGAAGGAATCGAAGTGTAGTTTAAAACGAAAGAAACGGAGATGAAAAACTCCAAGTATTTTGAGAGTTATGATGGAAATAGTTAGACTCGCGCTTTGGTTTAGCAATTTACTGACCTCCCTCCGATTGATTGACCATAAATCACTCAATTTAACTCGTAATTCATTGAAATTAGTTTCATTTCGAAGGAATCGAAGTGTAGTTTAAAACGAAAGAAACGGAGATGAAAAACTCCAAGTATTTTAAGAGTTAATGGAAATAGTTAGACTCGCGCTTTGGTTTAGCAATTTACTGACCTACCTCCGATTGATTGACCATAACTCTCTCAATTTAAGTCGTAATTCATTTAAATTAGTTTCATTTCGAAGGAATCGAAGTGTAGTTTAAAACGAAAGAAACGGAGATGAAAAACTACAAGTATTTTGAGAGTTATGATGGAAATAGTTAGACTCGCGCTTTGGTTTAGCAATTTACTGACCTCCCTCCGATTGATTGACCATAACTCAATCAATTTAACTCGTAATTCATTGAAATTAGTTTCATTTCGAAGGAATCGAAGTGTGGTTTAAAACGAAAGAAACGGAGATGAAAAACTCCAAGTATTTTGAGAGTTATGATGGAAATAGTTAGACTCGCGCTTTGGTTTAGCAATTTACTGACCTACCTCCGCTTGATTGACCATAACTCTCTCAATTTAACTCTTAACTCTTTGAAATTAGTTTCATTTCGAAGGAATCGAAGTGTAGTTTAAAACGAAAGAAACGGAGATGAAAAACTCCAAGTATTTTGAGAGTTATGATGGAAATAGTTAGACTCGCGCTTTGGTTTAGCAATTTACTGACCTACCTCCGATTGATTGACCATAACTCTCTCAATTTAACTCGTAATTCATTTAAATTAGTTTCATTTCGAAGGAATCGAAGTGTAGTTTAAAACGAAAGAAACGGAGATGAAAAACTCCAAGTATTTTGAGAGTTATGATGGAAATAGTTAGACTCGCGCTTTAGTTTAGCAATTTACTGACCTCCATCCGATTGATTGACCATAACTCACTCAATTTAACTCGTAATTCATTGAAATTAGTTTCATTTCGAAGGAATCGAAGTGTAGTTTAAAACGAATGAAACGGAGATGAAAAACTCCAAGTATTTTGAGAGTTATGATGGAAATAGTTAGACTCGCGCTTTGGTTTAGCAATTTACTGACCTACCTCCGATTGATTGACCATAACTCTCTCAATTTAACTCTTAATTCATTGAAATTAGTTTCATTTCGAAGGAATCGAAGTGTAGTTTAAAACGAAAGAAACGGAGATGAAAAACTCCAAGTATTTTGAGAGTTATTATGGAAATAGTTAGACTCACGCTTTGGTTTAGCAATTTACTGACCTACCTCCGATTGATTGACCATAACTCTGTCAATTTAACTTTTAACTCATTGAAATTAGTTTCATTTCGAAGGAATCGAAGTGTAGTTTAAAACGAAAGAAACGGAGATGAAAAACTCCAAGTATTTTGAGAGTTATGATGGAAATAGTTAGACTCGCGCTTTGGTTTAGCAATTTACTGACCTCCCTCCGATTAATTGACCATAAATCACTAAATTTAACTCGTAATTCATTGAAATTAGTTTCATTTCGAAGGAATCGAAGTGTAGTTTAAAACGAAAGAAACGGAGATGAAAAACTCCAAGTATTTTGAGAGTTATGTTGGAAATAGTTAGACTCGCGCTTTGGTTTAGCAATTTACTGACCTACCTCCGATTGATTGATCATAACTCTCTCAATTTAACTCGTAATTCATTGAAATTAGTTTCATTTCGAAGGAATCGAAGTGTAGTTTAAAACGAAAGAAACGGAGATGAAAAACTACAAGTATTTTGAGAGTTATTATGGAAATAGTTAGACTCGCGCTTTGGTTTAGCAATTTACTGATCTACCTCCGATTGATTGACCAAAAATCACTCAATTTAACTCGTAATTCATTGAAATTAGTTTCATTTCGAAGGAATCGAAGTTTAGTTTAAAACGAAAGAAACTGAGATGAAAAACAACAAGTATTTTGAGAGTTATGATGGAAATAGTTAGACTCGCGCTTTGGTTTAGCAATTTACTGACCTACATCCGATTAATTGACCATAACTCTCTCAATTTAACTCTTAAGTCATTGAAATTAGTTTCATTTCGAAGGAATCGAAGTGTAGTTTAAAACGAAAGAAACGGAGATGAAAAACTCCAAGTATTTTGAGAGTTATGATGGAAATAGTTAGACTCGCGCTTTGGTTTAGCAATTTACTGACCTACCTCCGATTGATTGACCATAACTCACTCAATTTAACTCGTAATTCATTGAAATTAGTTTCATTTCGAAGGAATCGAAGTGTGGTTTAAAACGAAAGAAACGGAGATGAAAAAGTCCAAGTATTTTGAGAGTTATGATGGAAATAGTTAGACTCGCGCTTTGGTTTAGCAATTTACTGACCTACCTCCGCTTGATTGACCATAACTCTCTCAATTTAACTCTTAACTCTTTGAAATTAGTTTCATTTCGAAGGAATCGAAGTGTAGTTTAAAACGAAAGAAACGGAGATGAAAAACTCCAAGTATTTTGAGAGTTATGATGGAAATAGTTAGACTCGCGCTTTGGTTTAGCAATTTACTGACCTACCTCCGATTGATTGACCATAACTCTCTCAATTTAACTCGTAATTCATTTAAATTAGTTTCATTTCGAAGGAATCGAAGTGTAGTTTAAAACGAAAGAAACGGAGATGAAAAACTCCAAGTATTTTGAGAGTTATGATGGAAATAGTTAGACTCGCGCTTTAGTTTAGCAATTTACTGACCTCCCTCCGATTGATTGATCATAACTCACTCAATTTAACTCGTAATTCATTGAAATTAGTTTCATTTCGAAGGAATCGAAGTGTAGTTTAAAACGAAAGAAACGGAGATGAAAAACTCCAAGTATTTTGAGAGTTATGATGGAAATAGTTAGACTCGCGCTTTGGTTTAGCAATTTACTGACCTCCCTCCGATTAATTGACCATAAATCACTCAATTTAACTCGTAATTCATTGAAATTAGTTTCATTTCGAAGGAATCGAAGTGTAGTTTAAAACGAAAGAAACGGAGATGAAAAACTCCAAGTATTTTGAGAGTTATGTTGGAAATAGTTAGACTCGCGCTTTGGTTTAGCAATTTACTGACCTACCTCCGATTGATTGATCATAACTCTCTCAATTTAACTCGTAATTCATTGAAATTAGTTTCATTTCGAAGGAATCGAAGTGTAGTTTAAAACGAAAGAAACGGAGATGAAAAACTCCAAGTATTTTGAGAGTTATTATGGAAATAGTTAGACTCGCGCTTTGGTTTAGCAATTTACTGATCTACCTCCGATTGATTGACCATAAATCACTCAATTTAACTCGTTATTCATTGAAATTAGTTTCATTTCGAAGGAATCGAAGTGTAGTTTAAAACGAAAGAAACGGAGATGAAAAACTCCAAGTATTTTGAGAGTTATGATGGAAATTGTTAGACTCGCACTTTGGTTTAGCAATTTACTGACCTACATCCGATTAATTGACCATAACTCTCTCAATTTAACTCTTAAGTCATTGAAATTAGTTTCATTTCGAAGGAATAGAAGTGTAGTTTAAAACGAAAGAAACGGAGATGAAAAACTCCAAGTATTTTGAGAGTTATGATGGAAATAGTTAGACTCGCGCTTTGGTTTAGCAATTTACTGACCTACCTCCGATTGATTGACCATAACTCTCTCAATTTAAGTCGTAATTCATTTAAATTAGTTTCATTTCGAAGGAATCGAAGTGTAGTTTAAAACGAAAGAAACGGAGATGAAAAACTCCAAGTATTTTGAGAGTTATGATGGAAATAGTTAGACTCGCGCTTTGGTTTAGCAATTTACTGACCTCCCTCCGATTGATTGACCATAAATTACTCAATTTAACTCGTAATTCATTGAAATTAGTTTCATTTCGAAGGAATCGAAGTGTAGTTTAAAACGAAAGAAACGGAGATGAAAAACTCCAAGTATTTTGAGAGTTAATGGAAATAGTTAGACTCGCGCTTTGGTTTAGCAATTTACTGACCTCCCTCCGATTGATTGACCATAACTCTCTCAATTTAACTCTTAAGTCATTTAAAAATTAGTTTCATTTCGAAGGAATCGAAGTGTAGTTTAAAACGAAAGAAACGGAGATGAAAAACTCCAAGTATTTTGAGAGTTATGA
This sequence comes from Tasmannia lanceolata, assembly GCF_043159265.1. Classification (NCBI taxonomy): domain Eukaryota; kingdom Viridiplantae; phylum Streptophyta; class Magnoliopsida; order Canellales; family Winteraceae; genus Tasmannia; species Tasmannia lanceolata. Next base: position 8,365,969 of record NW_027518721.1, read on the forward strand.
TAGAAATAGTTAGACTCGCGCTTTGGTTTAGCAATTTACTTACCTACCTCCGATTGATTGACCATAACTCTCTCAATTTAACTCGTAATTGATTTAAATTAGTTTCATTTCGAAGGAATCGAAGTGTAGTTTAAAACGAAAGAAACGGAGATGAAAAACTCCAAGTATTTTGAGAGTTATGATGGAAATAGTTAGACTCGCGCTTTAGTTTAGCAATTTACTGACCTCCCTCCGATTGATTGACCATAACTCACTCAATTTAACTCGTAATTCATTGAAATTAGTTTCATTTCGAAGGAATCGAAGTGTAGTTTAAAACGAAAGAAACGGAGATGAAAAACTCCAAGTATTTTGAGAGTTATGATGGAAATAGTTAGACTCGCGCTTTGGTTTAGCAATTTACTGACTTACCTCCGATTGATTGACCATAACTCTCTCAATTTAACTCGTAATTCATTTAAATTAGTTTCATTTCGAAGGAATCGAAGTGTAGTTTAAAACGAAAGAAACAGAGATGAAAAACTCCAAGTATTTTGAGAGTTATGATGGAAATAGTTAGACTCGCGCTTTGGTTTAGCAATTTACTAACCTACCTCCGATTGATTGACCATAACTCTGTCAATTTAACTCTTAACTCATTGAAATTAGTTTCATTTCGAAGGAATCGAAGTGTAGTTTAAAACGAAAGAAACGGAGATGAAAAACTCCAAGTATTTTGAGAGTTATGATGGAAATAGTTAGACTCGCGCTTTGGTTTAGCAATTTACTGACCTCCCTCCGATTGATTGACCATAAATCACTCAATTTAACTCGTAATTCATTGAAATTAGTTTCATTTCGAAGGAATCGAAGTGTAGTTTAAAACGAAAGAAACGGAGATGAAAAACTCCAAGTATTTTAAGAGTTAATGGAAATAGTTAGACTCGCGCTTTGGTTTAGCAATTTACTGACCTACCTCCGATTGATTGACCATAACTCTCTCAATTTAAGTCGTAATTCATTTAAATTAGTTTCATTTCGAAGGAATCGAAGTGTAGTTTAAAACGAAAGAAACGGAGATGAAAAACTCCAAGTAATTTGAGAGTTATGATGGAAATAGTTAGACTCGCGCTTTGGTTTAGCAATTTACTGACCTACCTCCGATTGATTGACCATAACTCTCTCAATTTAACTCGTAATTCATTTAAATTAGTTTCATTTCGAAGGAATCGAAGTGTAGTTTAAAACGAAAGAAACGGAGATGAAAAACTCCAAGTATTTTGAGAGTTATGATGGAAATAGTTAGACTCGCGCTTTAGTTTAGCAATTTACTGACCTCCATCCGATTGATTGACCATAACTCACTCAATTTAACTCGTAATTCATTGAAATTAGTTTCATTTCGAAGGAATCAAAGTGTAGTTTAAAACGAATGAAACGGAGATGAAAAACTCCAAGTATTTTGAGAGTTATGATGGAAATAGTTAGACTCGCGCTTTGGTTTAGCAATTTACTGACCTACCTCCGATTGATTGACCATAACTCTCTCAATTTAACTCTTAATTCATTGAAATTAGTTTCATTTCGAAGGAATCGAAGTGTAGTTTAAAACGAAAGAAACGGAGATGAAAAACTCCAAGTATTTTGAGAGTTATTATGGAAATAGTTAGACTCACGCTTTGGTTTAGCAATTTACTGACCTACCTCCGATTGATTGACCATAACTCTGTCAATTTAACTTTTAACTCATTGAAATTAGTTTCATTTCGAAGGAATCGAAGTGTAGTTTAAAACGAAAGAAACGGAGATGAAAAACTCCAAGTATTTTGAGAGTTATGATGGAAATAGTTAGACTCGCGCTTTGGTTTAGCAATTTACTGACCTCCCTCCGATTAATTGACCATAAATCACTAAATTTAACTCGTAATTCATTGAAATTAGTTTCATTTCGAAGGAATCGAAGTGTAGTTTAAAACGAAAGAAACGGAGATGAAAAACTCCAAGTATTTTGAGAGTTATGTTGGAAATAGTTAGACTCGCGCTTTGGTTTAGCAATTTACTGACCTACCTCCGATTGATTGATCATAACTCTCTCAATTTAACTCGTAATTCATTGAAATTAGTTTCATTTCGAAGGAATCGAAGTGTAGTTTAAAACGAAAGAAACGGAGATGAAAAACTACAAGTATTTTGAGAGTTATTATGGAAATAGTTAGACTCGCGCTTTGGTTTAGCAATTTACTGATCTACCTCCGATTGATTGACCAAAAATCACTCAATTTAACTCGTAATTCATTGAAATTAGTTTCATTTCGAAGGAATCGAAGTGTAGTTTAAAACGAAAGAAACGGAGATGAAAAACTCCAAGTATTTTGAGAGTTAATGGAAATAGTTAGACTCGCGCTTTGGTTTAGCAATTTACTGACCTACCCCCGATTGATTGACCATAACTCTCTCAATTTAACTCTTAAGTCATTGAAATTAGTTTCATTTCGAAGGAATCGAAGTGTAGTTTAAAACGAAAGAAACGGAGATGAAAAACTCCAAGTATTTTGAGAGTTATGATGGAAATAGTTAGACTCGCGCTTTGGTTTAGCAATTTACTGACCTACCTCCGATTGATTGACCATAACTCACTCAATTTAACTCGTAATTCATTGAAATTAGTTTCATTTCGAAGGAATCGAAGTGTGGTTTAAAACGAAAGAAACGGAGATGAAAAAGTCCAAGTATTTTGAGAGTTATGATGGAAATAGTTAGACTCGCGCTTTGGTTTAGCAATTTACTGACCTACCTCCGCTTGATTGACCATAACTCTCTCAATTTAACTCTTAACTCTTTGAAATTAGTTTAATTTCGAAGGAATCGAAGTGTAGTTTAAAACGAAAGAAACGGAGATGAAAAACTCCAAGTATTTTGAGAGTTATGATGGAAATAGTTAGACTCGCGCTTTGGTTTAGCAATTTACTGACCTACCTCCGATTGATTGACCATAACTCTCTCAATTTAACTCGTAATTCATTTAAATTAGTTTCATTTCGAAGGAATCGAAGTGTAGTTTAAAACGAAAGAAACGGAGATGAAAAACTCCAAGTATTTTGAGAGTTATGATGGAAATAGTTAGACTCGCGCTTTAGTTTAGCAATTTACTGACCTCCCTCCGATTGATTGATCATAACTCACTCAATTTAACTCGTAATTCATTGAAATTAGTTTCATTTCGAAGGAATCGAAGTGTAGTTTAAAACGAAAGAAACGGAGATGAAAAACTCCAAGTATTTTGAGAGTTATGATGGAAATAGTTAGACTCGCGCTTTGGTTTAGCAATTTACTGACCTACCTCCGATTGATTGACCATAACTCTCTCAATTTAACTCTTAAGTCATTGAAATTAGTTTCATTTCGAAGGAATCGAAGTGTAGTTTAAAACGAAAGAAACGGAGATGAAAAACTCCAAGTATTTTGAGAGTTATGATGGAAATAGTTAGACTCGCGCTTTGGTTTAGGAATTTACTGACCTACCTCCGATTGATTGACCATAACTCTGTCAATTTAACTCTTAACTCATTGAAATTAGTTTCATTTCGAAGGAATCGAAGTGTAGTTTAAAACGAAAGAAACGGAGATGAAAAACTCCAAGTATTTTGAGAGTTATGATGGAAATAGTTAGACTCGCGCTTTGGTTTAGCAATTTACTGACCTACCTCCGATTGATTGACCATAACTCTCTCAATTTAACTCGTAATTCATTTAAATTAGTTTCATTTCGAAGGAATCGAAGTGTAGTTTAAAACGAAAGAAACGGAGATGAAAAACTCCAAGTATTTTGAGAGTTATGATGGAAATAGTTAGACTCGCGCTTTAGTTTAGCAATTTACTGACCTCCATCCGATTGATTGACCATAACTCACTCAATTTAACTCGTAATTCATTGAAATTAGTTTCATTTCGAAGGAATCGAAGTGTAGTTTAAAACGAATGAAACGGAGATGAAAAACTCCAAGTATTTTGAGAGTTATGATGGAAATAGTTAGACTCGCGCTTTGGTTTAGCAATTTACTGACCTACCTCCGATTGATTGACCATAACTCTCTCAATTTAACTCTTAATTCATTGAAATTAGTTTCATTTCGAAGGAATCGAAGTGTAGTTTAAAACGAAAGAAACGGAGATGAAAAACTCCAAGTATTTTGAGAGTTATTATGGAAATAGTTAGACTCACGCTTTGGTTTAGCAATTTACTGACCTACCTCCGATTGATTGACCATAACTCTGTCAATTTAACTTTTAACTCATTGAAATTAGTTTCATTTCGAAGGAATCGAAGTGTAGTTTAAAACGAAAGAAACGGAGATGAAAAACTCCAAGTATTTTGAGAGTTATGATGGAAATAGTTAGACTCGCGCTTTGGTTTAGCAATTTACTGACCTCCCTCCGATTAATTGACCATAAATCACTAAATTTAACTCGTAATTCATTGAAATTAGTTTCATTTCGAAGGAATCGAAGTGTAGTTTAAAATGAAAGAAACGGAGATGAAAAACTCCAAGTATTTTGAGAGTTATGTTGGAAATAGTTAGACTCGCGCTTTGGTTTAGCAATTTACTGACCTACCTCCGATTGATTGATCATAACTCTCTCAATTTAACTCGTAATTCATTGAAATTAGTTTCATTTCGAAGGAATCGAAGTGTAGTTTAAAACGAAAGAAACGGAGATGAAAAACTACAAGTATTTTGAGAGTTATTATGGAAATAGTTAGACTCGCGCTTTGGTTTAGCAATTTACTGATCTACCTCCGATTGATTGACCAAAAATCACTCAATTTAACTCGTAATTCATTGAAATTAGTTTCATTTCGAAGGAATCGAAGTTTAGTTTAAAACGAAAGAAACTGAGATGAAAAACAACAAGTATTTTGAGAGTTATGATGGAAATAGTTAGACTCGCGCTTTGGTTTAGCAATTTACTGACCTACATCCGATTAATTGACCATAACTCTCTCAATTTAACTCTTAAGTCATTGAAATTAGTTTCATTTCGAAGGAATCGAAGTGTAGTTTAAAACGAAAGAAACGGAGATGAAAAACTCCAAGTATTTTGAGAGTTATGATGGAAATAGTTAGACTCGCGCTTTGGTTTAGCAATTTACTGACCTACCTCCGATTGATTGACCATAACTCACTCAATTTAACTCGTAATTCATTGAAATTAGTTTCATTTCGAAGGAATCGAAGTGTGGTTTAAAACGAAAGAAACGGAGATGAAAAAGTCCAAGTATTTTGAGAGTTATGATGGAAATAGTTAGACTCGCGCTTTGGTTTAGCAATTTACTGACCTACCTCCGCTTGATTGACCATAACTCTCTCAATTTAACTCTTAACTCTTTGAAATTAGTTTCATTTCGAAGGAATCGAAGTGTAGTTTAAAACGAAAGAAACGGAGATGAAAAACTCCAAGTATTTTGACAGTTATGATGGAAATAGTTAGACTCGCGCTTTGGTTTAGCAATTTACTGACCTACCTCCGATTGATTGACCATAACTCTCTCAATTTAACTCGTAATTCATTTAAATTAGTTTCATTTCGAAGGAATCGAAGTGTAGTTTAAAACGAAAGAAACGGAGATGAAAAACTCCAAGTATTTTGAGAGTTATGATGGAAATAGTTAGACTCGCGCTTTAGTTTAGCAATTTACTGACCTCCCTCCGATTGATTGATCATAACTCACTCAATTTAACTCGTAATTCATTGAAATTAGTTTCATTTCGAAGGAATCGAAGTGTAGTTTAAAACGAAAGAAACGGAGATGAAAAACTCCAAGTATTTTGAGAGTTATGATGGAAATAGTTAGACTCGCGCTTTGGTTTAGCAATTTACTGACCTACCTCCGATTGATTGACCATAACTCTCTCAATTTAACTCTTAAGTCATTGAAATTAGTTTCATTTCGAAGGAATCGAAGTGTAGTTTAAAACGAAAGAAACGGAGATGAAAAACTCCAAGTATTTTGAGAGTTATGATGGAAATAGTTAGACTCGCGCTTTGGTTTAGGAATTTACTGACCTACCTCCGATTGATTGACCATAACTCTGTCAATTTAACTCTTAACTCATTGAAATTAGTTTCATTTCGAAGGAATCGAAGTGTAGTTTAAAACGAAAGAAACGGAGATGAAAAACTCCAAGTATTTTGAGAGTTATGATGGAAATAGTTAGACTCGCGCTTTGGTTTAGCAATTTACTGACCTCCCTTCGATTAATTGACCATAAATCACTAAATTTAACTCGTAATTCATTGAAATTAGTTTCATTTCGAAGGAATCGAAGTGTAGTTTAAAACGAAAGAAACGGAGATGAAAAACTCCAAGTATTTTGAGAGTTATGATGGAAATAGTTAGACTCGCGCTTTGGTTTAGCAATTTACTGACCTACCTCCGATTGATTGATCATAACTCTCTCAATTTAACTCTTAATTCATTGAAATTAGTTTCATTTCGAAGGAATCGAAGTGTAGTTTAAAACGAAAGAAACGGAGATGAAAAACTCCAAGTATTTTGAGAGTTATGATGGAAATAGTTAGACTCGCGCTTTGGTTTAGCAATTTACTGACCTCCCTCCGATTAATTGACCATAAATTACTCAATTTAACTCGTAATTCATTGAAATTAGTTTCATTTCGAAGGAATCGAAGTGTAGTTTAAAACGAAAGAAACGGAGATGAAAAACTACAAGTATTTTGAGAGTTATGATGGAAATAGTTAGACTCGCGCTTTGGTTTAGCAATTTACTGACCTACCTCCGATTGATTGACCATAACTCTCTCAATTTAAGTCGTAATTCATTTAAATTAGTTTCATTTCGAAGGAATCGAAGTGTAGTTTAAAACGAAAGAAACGGAGATGAAAAACTCCAAGTATTTTGAGAGTTATGATGGAAATAGTTAGACTCGCGCTTTGGTTTAGCAATTTACTGACCTCCCTCCGATTGATTGACCATAACTCTCTCAATTTAAGTCGTAATTCATTTAAATTAGTTTAATTTCGAAGGAATTGAAGTGTAGTTTAAAACGAAAGAAACGGAGATGAAAAACTCCAAGTATTTTGAGAGTTATGATGGAAATAGTTAGACTCGCGCTTTAGTTTAATAATTTTCTGACCTCCCTCCGATTGATTGACCATAACTCACTCAATTTAACTCGTAATTCATTGAAATTAGTTTCATTTCGAAGGAATCGAAGTGTAGTTTAAAACGAAAGAAACGGAGATGAAAAACTCCAAGTATTTTGAGAGTTATGATGGAAATAGTTAGACTCGCGCTTTGGTTTAGCAATTTACTGACTTACCTCCGATTGATTGACCATAACTCTCTCAATTTAACTCGTAATTCATTTAAATTAGTTTCATTTCGAAGGAATCGAAGTGTAGTTTAAAACGAAAGAAACAGAGATGAAAAACTCCAAGTATTTTGAGAGTTATGATGGAAATAGTTAGACTCGCGCTTTGGTTTAGCAATTTACTAACCTACCTCCGATTGATTGACCATAACTCTGTCAATTTAACTCTTAACTCATTGAAATTAGTTTCATTTCGAAGGAATCGAAGTGTAGTTTAAAACGAAAGAAACGGAGATGAAAAACTCCAAGTATTTTGAGATTTATGATGGAAATAGTTAGACTCGCGCTTTGGTTTAGCAATTTACTGACCTCCCTCCGATTGATTGACCATAAATCACTCAATTTAACTCGTAATTCATTGAAATTAGTTTCATTTCGAAGGAATCGAAGTGTAGTTTAAAACGAAAGAAACGGAGATGAAAAACTCCAAGTATTTTGAGAGTTAATGGAAATAGTTAGACTCGCGCTTTGGTTTAGCAATTTACTGACCTACCTCCGATTGATTGACCATAACTCTCTCAATTTAAGTCGTAATTCATTTAAATTAGTTTCATTTCGAAGGAATCGAAGTGTAGTTTAAAACGAAAGAAACGGAGATGAAAAACTCCAAGTATTTTGAGTGTTATGATGGAAATAGTTTGACTCGCGCTTTGGTTTAGCAATTTACTGACCTCCCTCCGATTGATTGACCATAACTCAATCAATTTAACTCGTAATTCATTGAAATTAGTTTAATTTTGAAGGAATCGAAGTGTGGTTTAAAACGAAAGAAACGGAGATGAAAAACTCCAAGTATTTTGAGAGTTATGATGGAAATAGTTAGACTCGCGCTTTGGTTTAGCAATTTACTGACCTACCTCCGCTTGATTGACCATAACTTTCTCAATTTAACTCTTAACTCTTTGAAATTAGTTTCATTTCGAAGGAATCGAAGTGTAGTTTAAAACGAAAGAAACGGAGATGAAAAACTCCAAGTATTTTGAGAGTTATGATGGAAATAGTTAGACTCGCGCTTTGGTTTAGCAATTTACTGACCTACCTCCGATTGATTGACCATAACTCTCTCAATTTAACTCGTAATTCATTTAAATTAGTTTCATTTCGAAGGAATCGAAGTGTAGTTTAAAACGAAAGAAACGGAGATGAAAAACTACAAGTATTTTGAGAGTTATGATGGAAATAGTTAGACTCGCGCTTTAGTTTAGCAATTTACTGACCTCCATCCGATTGATTGACCATAACTCACTCAATTTAACTCGTAATTCATTGAAATTAGTTTCATTTCGAAGGAATCGAAGTGTAGTTTAAAACGAAAGAAACGGAGATGAAAAACTCCAAGTATTTTGAGAGTTATGATGGAAATAGTTAGACTCGCGCTTTGGTTTAGCAATTTACTGACCTACCTCCGATTGATTGACCATAACTCTCTCAATTTAACTCTTAATTCATTGAAATTAGTTTCATTTCGAAGGAATCGAAGTGTAGTTTAAAACGAAAGAAACGGAGATGAAAAACTCCAAGTATTTTGAGAGTTATTATGGAAATAGTTAGACTCACGCTTTGGTTTAGCAATTTACTGACCTACCTCCGATTGATTGACCATAACTCTGTCAATTTAACTTTTAACTCATTGAAATTAGTTTCATTTCGAAGGAATCGAAGTGTAGTTTAAAACGAAAGAAACGGAGATGAAAAACTACAAGTATTTTGAGAGTTATTATGGAAATAGTTAGACTCGCGCTTTGGTTTAGCAATTTACTGATCTACCTCCGATTGATTGACCAAAAATCACTCAATTTAACTCGTAATTCTTTTAAATTAGTTTCATTTCGAAGGAATCGAAGTGTAGTTTAAAACGAAAGAAACGGAGATGAAAAACTACAAGTATTTTGAGAGTTATTATGGAAATAGTTAGACTCGCGCTTTAGTTTAGCAATTTACTGACCTGCATCCGATTGATTAACCATAACTCACTCAATTTAACTCGTAATTCATTGAAATTAGTTTCATTTCGAAGCAATCGAAGTGTAGTTTAAAACGAAAGAAACGGAGATGAAAAACTCCAAGTATTTTGAGAGTTATGATGGAAATAGTTAGACTCGCGCTTTGGTTTAGCAATTTACTGACCTACCTCCGATTGATTGACCATAACTCTCTCAATTTAACTCTTAATTCATTGAAATTAGTTTCATTTCGAAGGAATCGAAGTGTAGTTTAAAACGAAAGAAACGGAGATGAAAAACTCCAAGTATTTTGAGAGTTATGTTGGAAATAGTTAGACTCGCGCTTTGGTTTAGCAATTTACTGACCTACCTCCGATTGATTGATCATAACTCTCTCAATTTAACTCGTAATTCATTGAAATTAGTTTCATTTCGAAGGAATCAAAGTGTAGTTTAAAACGAAAGAAACAGAGATGAAAAACTACAAGTATTTTGAGAGTTATTATGGAAATAGTTAGACTCGCGCTTTGGTTTAGCAATTTACTGATCTACCTCCGATTGATTGACCAAAAATCACTCAATTTAACTCGTAATTCATTGAAATTAGTTTTATTTCGAAGGAATCGAAGTGTAGTTTAAAACGAAAGAAACTGAGATGAAAAACACCAAGTATTTTGAGAGTTATGATGGAAATAGTTAGACTCGCGCTTTGGTTTAGCAATTTACTGACCTACATCCGATTAATTGACCATAACTCTCTCAATTTAACTCTTAAGTCATTGAAATTAGTTTCATTTCGAAGGAATCGAAGTGTAGTTTAAAACGAAAGAAACGGAGATGAAAAACTCCAAGTATTTTGAGAGTTATGATGGAAATAGTTAGACTTGCGCTTTGGTTTAGCAATTTACTGACCTACCTCCGATTGATTGACCATAACTCACTCAATTTAACTCGTAATTCATTGAAATTAGTTTCATTTCGAAGGAATCGAAGTGTGGTTTAAAACGAAAGAAACGGAGATGAAAAACTCCAAGTATTTTGAGAGTTATGATGGAAATAGTTAGACTCGCGCTTTGGTTTAGCAATTTACTGACCTACCTCCGCTTGATTGACCATAACTCTCTCAATTTAACTCTTAACTCTTTGAAATTAGTTTCATTTCGAAGGAATCGAAGTGTAGTTTAAAACGAAAGAAACGGAGATGAAAAACTCCAAGTATTTTGAGAGTTATGATGGAAATAGTTAGACTCGCGCTTTGGTTTAGCAATTTACTGACCTACCTCCGATTGATTGACCATAACTCTTTCAATTTAACTCGTAATTCATTTAAATTAGTTTCATTTCGAAGGAATCGAAGTGTAGTTTAAAACGAAAGAAACGGAGATGAAAAACTCCAAGTATTTTGAGAGTTATGATGGAAATAGTTAGACTCGCGCTTTAGTTTAGCAATTTACTGACCTCCCTCCGATTGATTGATCATAACTCACTCAATTTAACTCGTAATTCATTGAAATTAGTTTCATTTCGAAGGAATCGAAGTGTAGTTTAAAACGAAAGAAACGGAGATGAAAAACTCCAAGTATTTTGAGAGTTATGATGGAAATAGTTAGACTCGCGCTTTGGTTTAGCAATTTACTGACCTACCTCCGATTGATTGACCATAACTCTCTCAATTTAACTCTTAAGTCATTGAAATTAGTTTCATTTCGAAGGAATCGAAGTGTAGTTTAAAACGAAAGAAACGGAGATGAAAAACTCCAAGTATTTTGAGCGTTATGATGGAAATAGTTAGACTCGCGCTTTGGTTTAGCAATTTACTGACCTACCTCCGATTGATTGACCATAACTCTGTCAATTTAACTTTTAACTCATTGAAATTAGTTTCATTTCGAAGGAATCGAAGTGTAGTTTAAAACGAAAGAAACGGAGATGAAAAACTACAAGTATTTTGAGAGTTATTATGGAAATAGTTAGACTCGCGCTTTGGTTTAGCAATTTACTGATCTACCTCCGATTGATTGACCAAAAATCACTCAATTTAACTCGTAATTCTTTTAAATTAGTTTCATTTCGAAGGAATCGAAGTGTAGTTTAAAACGAAAGAAACGGTGATGAAAAACTACAAGTATTTTGAGAGTTATTATGGAAATAGTTAGACTCGCGCTTTAGTTTAGCAATTTACTGACCTGCATCCGATTGATTAACCATAACTCACTCAATTTAACTCGTAATTCATTGAAATTAGTTTCATTTCGAAGCAATCGAAGTGTAGTTTAAAACGAAAGAAACGGAGATGAAAAACTCCAAGTATTTTGAGAGTTATGATGGAAATAGTTAGACTCGCGCTTTGGTTTAGCAATTTACTGACCTACCTCCGATTGATTGACCATAACTCTCTCAATTTAACTCTTAATTCATTGAAATTAGTTTCATTTCGAAGGAATCGAAGTGTAGTTTAAAACGAAAGAAACGGAGATGAAAAACTCCAAGTATTTTGAGAGTTATGTTGGAAATAGTTAGACTCGCGCTTTGGTTTAGCAATTTACTGACCTACCTCCGATTGATTGATCATAACTCTCTCAATTTAACTCGTAATTCATTGAAATTAGTTTCATTTCGAAGGAATCAAAGTGTAGTTTAAAACGAAAGAAACGGAGATGAAAAACTACAAGTATTTTGAGAGTTATTATGGAAATAGTTAGACTCGCGCTTTGGTTTAGCAATTTACTGATCTACCTCCGATTGATTGACCAAAAATCACTCAATTTAACTCGTAATTCATTGAAATTAGTTTTATTTCGAAGGAATCGAAGTGTAGTTTAAAACGAAAGAAACTGAGATGAAAAACACCAAGTATTTTGAGAGTTATGATGGAAATAGTTAGACTCGCGCTTTGGTTTAGCAATTTACTGACCTACATCCGATTAATTGACCATAACTCTCTCAATTTAACTCTTAAGTCATTGAAATTAGTTTCATTTCGAACGAATCGAAGTGTAGTTTAAAACGAAAGAAACGGAGATGAAAAACTCCAAGTATTTTGAGAGTTATGATGGAAATAGTTAGACTTGCGCTTTGGTTTAGCAATTTACTGACCTACCTCCGATTGATTGACCATAACTCACTCAATTTAACTCGTAATTCATTGAAATTAGTTTCATTTCGAAGGAATCGAAGTGTGGTTTAAAACGAAAGAAACGGAGATGAAAAACTCCAAGTATTTTGAGAGTTATGATGGAAATAGTTAGACTCGCGCTTTGGTTTAGCAATTTACTGACTTACCTCCGATTGATTGACCATAACTCTCTCAATTTAACTCGTAATTCATTTAAATTAGTTTCATTTCGAAGGAATCGAAGTGTAGTTTAAAACGAAAGAAACAGAGATGAAAAACTCCAAGTATTTTGAGAGTTATGATGGAAATAGTTAGACTCGCGCTTTGGTTTAGCAATTTACTAACCTACCTCCGATTGATTGACCATAACTCTGTCAATTTAACTCTTAACTCATTGAAATTAGTTTCATTTCGAAGGAATCGAAGTGTAGTTTAAAACGAAAGAAACGGAGATGAAAAACTCCAAGTATTTTGAGATTTATGATGGAAATAGTTAGACTCGCGCTTTGGTTTAGCAATTTACTGACCTCCCTCCGATTGATTGACCATAAATCACTCAATTTAACTCGTAATTCATTGAAATTAGTTTCATTTCGAAGGAATCGAAGTGTAGTTTAAAACGAAAGAAACGGAGATGAAAAACTCCAAGTATTTTGAGAGTTAATGGAAATAGTTAGACTCGCGCTTTGGTTTAGCAATTTACTGACCTACCTCCGATTGATTGACCATAACTCTCTCAATTTAAGTCGTAATTCATTTAAATTAGTTTCATTTCGAAGGAATCGAAGTGTAGTTTAAAACGAAAGAAACGGAGATGAAAAACTCCAAGTATTTTGAGTGTTATGATGGAAATAGTTTGACTCGCGCTTTGGTTTAGCAATTTACTGACCTCCCTCCGATTGATTGACCATAACTCAATCAATTTAACTCGTAATTCATTGAAATTAGTTTAATTTTGAAGGAATCGAAGTGTGGTTTAAAACGAAAGAAACGGAGATGAAAAACTCCAAGTATTTTGAGAGTTATGATGGAAATAGTTAGACTCGCGCTTTGGTTTAGCAATTTACTGACCTACCTCCGCTTGATTGACCATAACTTTCTCAATTTAACTCTTAACTCTTTGAAATTAGTTTCATTTCGAAGGAATCGAAGTGTAGTTTAAAACGAAAGAAACGGAGATGAAAAACTCCAAGTATTTTGAGAGTTATGATGGAAATAGTTAGACTCGCGCTTTGGTTTAGCAATTTACTGACCTACCTCCGATTGATTGACCATAACTCTCTCAATTTAACTCGTAATTCATTTAAATTAGTTTCATTTCGAAGGAATCGAAGTGTAGTTTAAAACGAAAGAAACGGAGATGAAAAACTACAAGTATTTTGAGAGTTATGATGGAAATAGTTAGACTCGCGCTTTAGTTTAGCAATTTACTGACCTCCATCCGATTGATTGACCATAACTCACTCAATTTAACTCGTAATTCATTGAAATTAGTTTCATTTCGAAGGAATCGAAGTGTAGTTTAAAACGAAAGAAACGGAGATGAAAAACTCCAAGTATTTTGAGAGTTATGATGGAAATAGTTAGACTCGCGCTTTGGTTTAGCAATTTACTGACCTACCTCCGATTGATTGACCATAACTCTCTCAATTTAACTCTTAATTCATTGAAATTAGTTTCATTTCGAAGGAATCGAAGTGTAGTTTAAAACGAAAGAAACGGAGATGAAAAACTCCAAGTATTTTGAGAGTTATTATGGAAATAGTTAGACTCACGCTTTGGTTTAGCAATTTACTGACCTACCTCCGATTGATTGACCATAACTCTGTCAATTTAACTTTTAACTCATTGAAATTAGTTTCATTTCGAAGGAATCGAAGTGTAGTTTAAAACGAAAGAAACGGAGATGAAAAACTACAAGTATTTTGAGAGTTATTATGGAAATAGTTAGACTCGCGCTTTGGTTTAGCAATTTACTGATCTACCTCCGATTGATTGACCAAAAATCACTCAATTTAACTCGTAATTCTTTTAAATTAGTTTCATTTCGAAGGAATCGAAGTGTAGTTTAAAACGAAAGAAACGGAGATGAAAAACTACAAGTATTTTGAGAGTTATTATGGAAATAGTTAGACTCGCGCTTTAGTTTAGCAATTTACTGACCTGCATCCGATTGATTAACCATAACTCACTCAATTTAACTCGTAATTCATTGAAATTAGTTTCATTTCGAAGCAATCGAAGTGTAGTTTAAAACGAAAGAAACGGAGATGAAAAACTCCAAGTATTTTGAGAGTTATGATGGAAATAGTTAGACTCGCGCTTTGGTTTAGCAATTTACTGACCTACCTCCGATTGATTGACCATAACTCTCTCAATTTAACTCTTAATTCATTGAAATTAGTTTCATTTCGAAGGAATCGAAGTGTAGTTTAAAACGAAAGAAACGGAGATGAAAAACTCCAAGTATTTTGAGAGTTATGTTGGAAATAGTTAGACTCGCGCTTTGGTTTAGCAATTTACTGACCTACCTCCGATTGATTGATCATAACTCTCTCAATTTAACTCGTAATTCATTGAAATTAGTTTCATTTCGAAGGAATCAAAGTGTAGTTTAAAACGAAAGAAACAGAGATGAAAAACTACAAGTATTTTGAGAGTTATTATGGAAATAGTTAGACTCGCGCTTTGGTTTAGCAATTTACTGATCTACCTCCGATTGATTGACCAAAAATCACTCAATTTAACTCGTAATTCATTGAAATTAGTTTTATTTCGAAGGAATCGAAGTGTAGTTTAAAACGAAAGAAACTGAGATGAAAAACACCAAGTATTTTGAGAGTTATGATGGAAATAGTTAGACTCGCGCTTTGGTTTAGCAATTTACTGACCTACATCCGATTAATTGACCATAACTCTCTCAATTTAACTCTTAAGTCATTGAAATTAGTTTCATTTCGAAGGAATCGAAGTGTAGTTTAAAACGAAAGAAACGGAGATGAAAAACTCCAAGTATTTTGAGAGTTATGATGGAAATAGTTAGACTTGCGCTTTGGTTTAGCAATTTACTGACCTACCTCCGATTGATTGACCATAACTCACTCAATTTAACTCGTAATTCATTGAAATTAGTTTCATTTCGAAGGAATCGAAGTGTGGTTTAAAACGAAAGAAACGGAGATGAAAAACTCCAAGTATTTTGAGAGTTATGATGGAAATAGTTAGACTCGCGCTTTGGTTTAGCAATTTACTGACCTACCTCCGCTTGATTGACCATAACTCTCTCAATTTAACTCTTAACTCTTTGAAATTAGTTTCATTTCGAAGGAATCGAAGTGTAGTTTAAAACGAAAGAAACGGAGATGAAAAACTCCAAGTATTTTGAGAGTTATGATGGAAATAGTTAGACTCGCGCTTTGGTTTAGCAATTTACTGACCTACCTCCGATTGATTGACCATAACTCTTTCAATTTAACTCGTAATTCATTTAAATTAGTTTCATTTCGAAGGAATCGAAGTGTAGTTTAAAACGAAAGAAACGGAGATGAAAAACTCCAAGTATTTTGAGAGTTATGATGGAAATAGTTAGACTCGCGCTTTAGTTTAGCAATTTACTGACCTCCCTCCGATTGATTGATCATAACTCACTCAATTTAACTCGTAATTCATTGAAATTAGTTTCATTTCGAAGGAATCGAAGTGTAGTTTAAAACGAAAGAAACGGAGATGAAAAACTCCAAGTATTTTGAGAGTTATGATGGAAATAGTTAGACTCGCGCTTTGGTTTAGCAATTTACTGACCTACCTCCGATTGATTGACCATAACTCTCTCAATTTAACTCTTAAGTCATTGAAATTAGTTTCATTTCGAAGGAATCGAAGTGTAGTTTAAAACGAAAGAAACGGAGATGAAAAACTCCAAGTATTTTGAGCGTTATGATGGAAATAGTTAGACTCGCGCTTTGGTTTAGCAATTTACTGACCTACCTCCGATTGATTGACCATAACTCTGTCAATTTAACTTTTAACTCATTGAAATTAGTTTCATTTCGAAGGAATCGAAGTGTAGTTTAAAACGAAAGAAACGGAGATGAAAAACTACAAGTATTTTGAGAGTTATTATGGAAATAGTTAGACTCGCGCTTTGGTTTAGCAATTTACTGATCTACCTCCGATTGATTGACCAAAAATCACTCAATTTAACTCGTAATTCTTTTAAATTAGTTTCATTTCGAAGGAATCGAAGTGTAGTTTAAAACGAAAGAAACGGTGATGAAAAACTACAAGTATTTTGAGAGTTATTATGGAAATAGTTAGACTCGCGCTTTAGTTTAGCAATTTACTGACCTGCATCCGATTGATTAACCATAACTCACTCAATTTAACTCGTAATTCATTGAAATTAGTTTCATTTCGAAGCAATCGAAGTGTAGTTTAAAACGAAAGAAACGGAGATGAAAAACTCCAAGTATTTTGAGAGTTATGATGGAAATAGTTAGACTCGCGCTTTGGTTTAGCAATTTACTGACCTACCTCCGATTGATTGACCATAACTCTCTCAATTTAACTCTTAATTCATTGAAATTAGTTTCATTTCGAAGGAATCGAAGTGTAGTTTAAAACGAAAGAAACGGAGATGAAAAACTCCAAGTATTTTGAGAGTTATGTTGGAAATAGTTAGACTCGCGCTTTGGTTTAGCAATTTACTGACCTACCTCCGATTGATTGATCATAACTCTCTCAATTTAACTCGTAATTCATTGAAATTAGTTTCATTTCGAAGGAATCAAAGTGTAGTTTAAAACGAAAGAAACGGAGATGAAAAACTACAAGTATTTTGAGAGTTATTATGGAAATAGTTAGACTCGCGCTTTGGTTTAGCAATTTACTGATCTACCTCCGATTGATTGACCAAAAATCACTCAATTTAACTCGTAATTCATTGAAATTAGTTTTATTTCGAAGGAATCGAAATGTAGTTTAAAACGAAAGAAACTGAGATGAAAAACACCAAGTATTTTGAGAGTTATGATGGAAATAGTTAGACTCGCGCTTTGGTTTAGCAATTTACTGACCTACATCCGATTAAT
Source organism: Tasmannia lanceolata (assembly GCF_043159265.1). Taxonomy (NCBI): domain Eukaryota; kingdom Viridiplantae; phylum Streptophyta; class Magnoliopsida; order Canellales; family Winteraceae; genus Tasmannia; species Tasmannia lanceolata. The sequence goes on from NW_027518721.1 coordinate 8,383,491, forward strand.
TGACCATAACTCTCTCAATTTAACTCTTAAGTCATTGAAATTAGTTTCATTTCGAACGAATCGAAGTGTAGTTTAAAACGAAAGAAACGGAGATGAAAAACTCCAAGTATTTTGAGAGTTATGATGGAAATAGTTAGACTTGCGCTTTGGTTTAGCAATTTACTGACCTACCTCCGATTGATTGACCATAACTCACTCAATTTAACTCGTAATTCATTGAAATTAGTTTCATTTCGAAGGAATCGAAGTGTGGTTTAAAACGAAAGAAACGGAGATGAAAAACTCCAAGTATTTTGAGAGTTATGATGGAAATAGTTAGACTCGCGCTTTGGTTTAGCAATTTACTGACCTACCTCCGCTTGATTGACCATAACTCTCTCAATTTAACTCTTAACTCTTTGAAATTAGTTTCATTTCGAAGGAATCGAAGTGTAGTTTAAAACGAAAGAAACGGAGATGAAAAACTCCAAGTATTTTGAGAGTTATGATGGAAATAGTTAGACTCGCGCTTTGGTTTAGCAATTTACTGACCTACCTCCGATTGATTGACCATAACTCTTTCAATTTAACTCGTAATTCATTTAAATTAGTTTCATTTCGAAGGAATCGAAGTGTAGTTTAAAACGAAAGAAACGGAGATGAAAAACTCCAAGTATTTTGAGAGTTATGATGGAAATAGTTAGACTCGCGCTTTAGTTTAGCAATTTACTGACCTCCCTCCGATTGATTGATCATAACTCACTCAATTTAACTCGTAATTCATTGAAATTAGTTTCATTTCGAAGGAATCGAAGTGTAGTTTAAAACGAAAGAAACGGAGATGAAAAACTCCAAGTATTTTGAGAGTTATGATGGAAATAGTTAGACTCGCGCTTTGGTTTAGCAATTTACTGACCTACCTCCGATTGATTGACCATAACTCTCTCAATTTAACTCTTAAGTCATTGAAATTAGTTTCATTTCGAAGGAATCGAAGTGTAGTTTAAAACGAAAGAAACGGAGATGAAAAACTCCAAGTATTTTGAGCGTTATGATGGAAATAGTTAGACTCGCGCTTTGGTTTAGCAATTTACTGACCTACCTCCGATTGATTGACCATAACTCTGTCAATTTAACTCTTAACTCATTGAAATTAGTTTCATTTCGAAGGAATCGAAGTGTAGTTTAAAACGAAAGAAACGGAGATGAAAAACTCCAAGTATTTTGAGAGTTATGATGGAAATAGTTAGACTCGCGCTTTGGTTTAGCAATTTACTGACCTCCCTCCGATTAATTGACCATAAATCACTCAATTTAACTCGTAATTCATTGAAATTAGTTTCATTTCGAAGGAATCGAAGTGTAGTTTAAAACGAAAGAAACGGAGATGAAAAACTCCAAGTATTTTGAGAGTTATGATGGAAATAGTTAGACTCGCGCTTTGGTTTAGCAATTTACTGACCTACCTCCGATTGATTGATCATAACTCTCTCAATTTAACTCTTAATTCATTGAAATTAGTTTCATTTCGAAGTAATCGAAGTGTAGTTTAAAACGAAAGAAACGGAGATGAAAAACTCCAAGTATTTTGAGAGTTATGATGGAAATAGTTAGACTCGCGCTTTGGTTTAGCAATTTACTGACCTCCCTCCGATTAATTGACCATAAATCACTCAATTTAACTCGTAATTCATTGAAATTAGTTTCATTTCGAAGGAATCGAAGTGTAGTTTAAAACGAAAGAAACGGAGATGAAAAACTCCAAGTATTTTGAGAGTTATGATGGAAATAGTTAGACTCGCGCTTTGGTTTAGCAATTTACTGACCTACCTCCGATTGATTGATCATAACTCTCTCAATTTACTCTTAATTCATTGAAATTAGTTTCATTTCGAAGGAATCGAAGTGTAGTTTAAAACGAAAGAAACGGAGATGAAAAACTACAAGTATTTTGAGAGTTATTATCGAAATAGTTAGACTCGCGCTTTGGTTTACCAATTTACTGATCTACCTCCGATTGATTGACCAAAAATCACTCAATTTAACTCGTAATTCATTGAAATTAGTTTCATTTCGAAGGAATCGAAGTGTAGTTTAAAACGAAAGAAACGGAGATGAAAAACTCCAAGTATTTTGAGAGTTATGATGGAAATAGTTAGACTCGCGCTTTGGTTTAGCAATTTACTGACCTACATCCGATTAATTGACCATAACTCTCTCAATTTAACTCTTAAGTCATTGAAATTAGTTTCATTTCGAAGGAATCGAAGTGTAGTTTAAAACAAAAGAAACGGAGATGAAAAACTCCAAGTATTTTGAGAGTTATGATGGAAATAGTTAGACTCGCGCTTTGGTTTAGCAATTTACTGACCTACCTCCGATTGATTGACCATAACTCACTCAATTTAACTCGTAATTCATTGAAATTAGTTTCATTTCGAAGGAATCGAAGTGTGGTTTAAAATGAAAGAAACGGAGATGAAAAACTCCAAGTATTTTGAGAGTTATGATGGAAATAGTTAGACTCGCGCTTTGGTTTAGCAATATACTGACCTACCTCCGATTGATTGACCATAACTCTTTCAATTTAACTCGTAATTCATTTAAATTAGTTTCATTTCGAAGGAATCGAAGTGTAGTTTAAAACGAAAGAAACGGAGATGAAAAACTCCAAGTATTTTGAGAGTTATGATGGAAATAGTTAGACTCGCGCTTTAGTTTAGCAATTTACTGACCTCCCTCCGATTGATTGATCATAACTCACTCAATTTAACTCGTAATTCATTGAAATTAGTTTCATTTCGAAGGAATCGAAGTGTAGTTTAAAACGAAAGAAACGGAGATGAAAAACTCCAAGTATTTTGAGAGTTATGATGGAAATAGTTAGACTCGCGCTTTGGTTTAGCAATTTACTGACCTACCTCCGATTGATTGACCATAACTCTCTCAATTTAACTCTTAAGTCATTGAAATTAGTTTCATTTCGAAGGAATCGAAGTGTAGTTTAAAACGAAAGAAACGGAGATGAAAAACTCCAAGTATTTTGAGCGTTATGATGGAAATAGTTAGACTCGCGCTTTGGTTTAGCAATTTACTGACCTACCTCCGATTGATTGACCATAACTCTGTCAATTTAACTTTTAACTCATTGAAATTAGTTTCATTTCGAAGGAATCGAAGTGTAGTTTAAAACGAAAGAAACGGAGATGAAAAACTACAAGTATTTTGAGAGTTATTATGGAAATAGTTAGACTCGCGCTTTGGTTTAGCAATTTACTGATCTACCTCCGATTGATTGACCAAAAATCACTCAATTTAACTCGTAATTCTTTTAAATTAGTTTCATTTCGAAGGAATCGAAGTGTAGTTTAAAACGAAAGAAACGGTGATGAAAAACTACAAGTATTTTGAGAGTTATTATGGAAATAGTTAGACTCGCGCTTTAGTTTAGCAATTTACTGACCTGCATCCGATTGATTAACCATAACTCACTCAATTTAACTCGTAATTCATTGAAATTAGTTTCATTTCGAAGCAATCGAAGTGTAGTTTAAAACGAAAGAAACGGAGATGAAAAACTCCAAGTATTTTGAGAGTTATGATGGAAATAGTTAGACTCGCGCTTTGGTTTAGCAATTTACTGACCTACCTCCGATTGATTGACCATAACTCTCTCAATTTAACTCTTAATTCATTGAAATTAGTTTCATTTCGAAGGAATCGAAGTGTAGTTTAAAACGAAAGAAACGGAGATGAAAAACTCCAAGTATTTTGAGAGTTATGTTGGAAATAGTTAGACTCGCGCTTTGGTTTAGCAATTTACTGACCTACCTCCGATTGATTGATCATAACTCTCTCAATTTAACTCGTAATTCATTGAAATTAGTTTCATTTCGAAGGAATCAAAGTGTAGTTTAAAACGAAAGAAACGGAGATGAAAAACTACAAGTATTTTGAGAGTTATTATGGAAATAGTTAGACTCGCGCTTTGGTTTAGCAATTTACTGATCTACCTCCGATTGATTGACCAAAAATCACTCAATTTAACTCGTAATTCATTGAAATTAGTTTTATTTCGAAGGAATCGAAGTGTAGTTTAAAACGAAAGAAACTGAGATGAAAAACACCAAGTATTTTGAGAGTTATGATGGAAATAGTTAGACTCGCGCTTTGGTTTAGCAATTTACTGACCTACATCCGATTAATTGACCATAACTCTCTCAATTTAACTCTTAAGTCATTGAAATTAGTTTCATTTCGAACGAATCGAAGTGTAGTTTAAAACGAAAGAAACGGAGATGAAAAACTCCAAGTATTTTGAGAGTTATGATGGAAATAGTTAGACTTGCGCTTTGGTTTAGCAATTTACTGACCTACCTCCGATTGATTGACCATAACTCACTCAATTTAACTCGTAATTCATTGAAATTAGTTTCATTTCGAAGGAATCGAAGTGTGGTTTAAAACGAAAGAAACGGAGATGAAAAACTCCAAGTATTTTGAGAGTTATGATGGAAATAGTTAGACTCGCGCTTTGGTTTAGCAATTTACTGACCTACCTCCGCTTGATTGACCATAACTCTCTCAATTTAACTCTTAACTCTTTGAAATTAGTTTCATTTCGAAGGAATCGAAGTGTAGTTTAAAACGAAAGAAACGGAGATGAAAAACTCCAAGTATTTTGAGAGTTATGATGGAAATAGTTAGACTCGCGCTTTGGTTTAGCAATTTACTGACCTACCTCCGATTGATTGACCATAACTCTTTCAATTTAACTCGTAATTCATTTAAATTAGTTTCATTTCGAAGGAATCGAAGTGTAGTTTAAAACGAAAGAAACGGAGATGAAAAACTCCAAGTATTTTGAGAGTTATGATGGAAATAGTTAGACTCGCGCTTTAGTTTAGCAATTTACTGACCTCCCTCCGATTGATTGATCATAACTCACTCAATTTAACTCGTAATTCATTGAAATTAGTTTCATTTCGAAGGAATCGAAGTGTAGTTTAAAACGAAAGAAACGGAGATGAAAAACTCCAAGTATTTTGAGAGTTATGATGGAAATAGTTAGACTCGCGCTTTGGTTTAGCAATTTACTGACCTACCTCCGATTGATTGACCATAACTCTCTCAATTTAACTCTTAAGTCATTGAAATTAGTTTCATTTCGAAGGAATCGAAGTGTAGTTTAAAACGAAAGAAACGGAGATGAAAAACTCCAAGTATTTTGAGCGTTATGATGGAAATAGTTAGACTCGCGCTTTGGTTTAGCAATTTACTGACCTACCTCCGATTGATTGACCATAACTCTGTCAATTTAACTCTTAACTCATTGAAATTAGTTTCATTTCGAAGGAATCGAAGTGTAGTTTAAAACGAAAGAAACGGAGATGAAAAACTCCAAGTATTTTGAGAGTTATGATGGAAATAGTTAGACTCGCGCTTTGGTTTAGCAATTTACTGACCTCCCTCCGATTAATTGACCATAAATCACTCAATTTAACTCGTAATTCATTGAAATTAGTTTCATTTCGAAGGAATCGAAGTGTAGTTTAAAACGAAAGAAACGGAGATGAAAAACTCCAAGTATTTTGAGAGTTATGATGGAAATAGTTAGACTCGCGCTTTGGTTTAGCAATTTACTGACCTACCTCCGATTGATTGATCATAACTCTCTCAATTTAACTCTTAATTCATTGAAATTAGTTTCATTTCGAAGTAATCGAAGTGTAGTTTAAAACGAAAGAAACGGAGATGAAAAACTCCAAGTATTTTGAGAGTTATGATGGAAATAGTTAGACTCGCGCTTTGGTTTAGCAATTTACTGACCTCCCTCCGATTAATTGACCATAAATCACTCAATTTAACTCGTAATTCATTGAAATTAGTTTCATTTCGAAGGAATCGAAGTGTAGTTTAAAACGAAAGAAACGGAGATGAAAAACTCCAAGTATTTTGAGAGTTATGATGGAAATAGTTAGACTCGCGCTTTGGTTTAGCAATTTACTGACCTACCTCCGATTGATTGATCATAACTCTCTCAATTTACTCTTAATTCATTGAAATTAGTTTCATTTCGAAGGAATCGAAGTGTAGTTTAAAACGAAAGAAACGGAGATGAAAAACTACAAGTATTTTGAGAGTTATTATCGAAATAGTTAGACTCGCGCTTTGGTTTACCAATTTACTGATCTACCTCCGATTGATTGACCAAAAATCACTCAATTTAACTCGTAATTCATTGAAATTAGTTTCATTTCGAAGGAATCGAAGTGTAGTTTAAAACGAAAGAAACGGAGATGAAAAACTCCAAGTATTTTGAGAGTTATGATGGAAATAGTTAGACTCGCGCTTTGGTTTAGCAATTTACTGACCTACATCCGATTAATTGACCATAACTCTCTCAATTTAACTCTTAAGTCATTGAAATTAGTTTCATTTCGAAGGAATCGAAGTGTAGTTTAAAACAAAAGAAACGGAGATGAAAAACTCCAAGTATTTTGAGAGTTATGATGGAAATAGTTAGACTCGCGCTTTGGTTTAGCAATTTACTGACCTACCTCCGATTGATTGACCATAACTCACTCAATTTAACTCGTAATTCATTGAAATTAGTTTCATTTCGAAGGAATCGAAGTGTGGTTTAAAATGAAAGAAACGGAGATGAAAAACTCCAAGTATTTTGAGAGTTATGATGGAAATAGTTAGACTCGCGCTTTGGTTTAGCAATTTACTGACCTACCTCCGCTTAATTGACCATAACTCTCTCAATTTAACTCTTAACTCTTTGAAATTAGTTTCATTTCGAAGGAATCGAAGTGTAGTTTAAAACGAAAGAAACGGAGATGAAAAACTCCAAGTATTTTGAGAGTTATGATGGAAATAGTTAGACTCGCGCTTTGGTTTATCAATTTACTGACCTACCTCCGATTGATTGACCATAACTCTCTCAATTTAACTCGTAATTCATTTAAATTAGTTTCATTTCGAAGGAATCGAAGTGTAGTTTAAAACGAAAGAAACGGAGATGAAAAACTCCAAGTATTTTGAGAGTTATGATGGAAATTGTTAGACTCGCGCTTTGGTTTAGCAATTTACTGACCTACCTCCGATTGATTGACCATAACTCTCTCAATTTAACTCTTAATTCATTGAAATTAGTTTCATTTCGAAGGAATCGAAGTATAGTTTAAAACGAAAGAAACGGAGATGAAAAACTCCAAGTATTTTGAGAGTTATGATGGAAATAGTTAGACTCGCGCTTTGGTTTAGCAATTTACTGACCTACCTCCGATTGATTGACCATAACTCTGTCAATTTAACTCTTAACTCATTGAAATTAGTTTCATTTCGAAGGAATCGAAGTGTAGTTTAAAACGAAAGAAACGGAGATGAAAAACTCCAAGTATTTTGAGAGTTATGATGGATATAGTTAGACTCGCGCTTTGGTTTAGCAATTTACTGACCCCCCTCCGATTAATTGACCATAAATCACTCAATTTAACTCGTAATTCATTGAAATTAGTTTCATTTCGAAGGAATCGAAGTGTAGTTTAAAACGAAAGAAACGGAGATGAAAAACTCCAAGTATTTTGAGAGTTATGATGGAAATAGTTAGACTCGCGCTTTGGTTTAGCAATTTACTGACCTACCTCCGATTGATTGATCATAACTCTCTAAATTTAACTCTTAATTCATTGAAATTAGTTTCATTTCGAAGGAATCGAAGTGTAGTTTAAAACGAAAGAAACGGAGATGAAAAACTCCAAGTATTTTGAGAGTTATGATGGAAATAGTTAGACTCGCGCTTTGGTTTAGCAATTTACTGACCTCCCTCCGATTAATTGACCATAAATCACTCAATTTAACTCGTAATTCATTGAAATTAGTTTCATTTCGAAGGAATCGAAGTGTAGTTTAAAACGAAAGAAACGGAGATGAAAAACTCCAAGTATTTTGAGAGTTATGATGGAAATAGTTAGACTCGCGCTTTGGTTTAGCAATTTACTGACCTACCTCCGATTGATTGATCATAACTCTCTCAATTTAACTCTTAATTCATTCAAATTAGTTTCATTTCGAAGGAATCGAAGTGTAGTTTAAAACGAAAGAAACGGAGATGAAAAACTACAAGTATTTTGAGAGTTATTATGGAAATAGTTAGACTCGCGCTTTGGTTTAGCAATTTACTGATCTACCTCCGATTGATTGACCATAACTCTCTCAATTTAACTCTTAATTCATTGAAATTAGTTTCATTTCGAAGGAATCGAAGTATAGTTTAAAACGAAAGAAACGGAGATGAAAAACTCCAAGTATTTTGAGAGTTATGATGGAAATAGTTAGACTCGCGCTTTGTTTTAGCAATTTACTGACCTACCTCCGATTGATTGACCATAACTCTGTCAATTTAACTCTTAACTCATTGAAATTAGTTTCATTTCGAAGGAATCGAAGTGTAGTTTAAAACGAAAGAAACGGAGATGAAAAACTCCAAGTATTTTGAGAGTTATGATGGATATAGTTAGACTCGCGCTTTGGTTTAGCAATTTACTGACCCCCCTCCGATTAATTGACCATAAATCACTCAATTTAACTCGTAATTCATTGAAATTAGTTTCATTTCGAAGGAATCGAAGTGTAGTTTAAAACGAAAGAAACGGAGATGAAAAACTCCAAGTATTTTGAGAGTTATGATGGAAATAGTTAGACTCGCGCTTTGGTTTAGCAATTTACTGACCTACCTCCGATTGATTGATCATAACTCTCTAAATTTAACTCTTAATTCATTGAAATTAGTTTCATTTCGAAGGAATCGAAGTGTAGTTTAAAACGAAAGAAACGGAGATGAAAAACTCCAAGTATTTTGAGAGTTATGATGGAAATAGTTAGACTCGCGCTTTGGTTTAGCAATTTACTGACCTCCCTCCGATTAATTGACCATAAATCACTCAATTTAACTCGTAATTCATTGAAATTAGTTTCATTTCGAAGGAATCGAAGTGTAGTTTAAAACGAAAGAAACGGAGATGAAAAACTCCAAGTATTTTGAGAGTTATGATGGAAATAGTTAGACTCGCGCTTTGGTTTAGCAATTTACTGACCTACCTCCGATTGATTGATCATAACTCTCTCAATTTAACTCTTAATTCATTCAAATTAGTTTCATTTCGAAGGAATCGAAGTGTAGTTTAAAACGAAAGAAACGGAGATGAAAAACTACAAGTATTTTGAGAGTTATTATGGAAATAGTTAGACTCGCGCTTTGGTTTAGCAATTTACTGATCTACCTCCGATTGATTGACCAAAAATCACTCAATTTAACTCGTAATTCATTGAAATTAGTTTCATTTCGAAGGAATCGAAGTGTAGTTTAAAACGAAAGAAACGGAGATGAAAAACTCCAAGTATTTTGAGAGTTATGATGGAAATAGTTAGACTCGCGCTTTGGTTTAGCAATTTACTGACCTACATCCGATTAATTGACCATAACTCTCTCAATTTAACTCTTAAGTCATTGAAATTAGTTTCATTTCGAAGGAATCGAAGTGTAGTATAAAACGAAAGAAACGGAGATGAAAAACTCCAAGTATTTTGAGAGTTATGATGGAAATAGTTAGACTCGCGCTTTGGTTTAGCAATTTACTGACCTACCTCCGCTTAATTGACCATAACTCTCTCAATTTAACTCTTAACTCTTTGAAATTAGTTTCATTTCGAAGGAATCGAAGTGTAGTTTAAAACGAAAGAAACGGAGATGAAAAACTCCAAGTATTTTGAGAGTTATGATGGAAATAGTTAGACTCGCGCTTTGGTTTATCAATTTACTGACCTACCTCCGATTGATTGACCATAACTCTCTCAATTTAACTCGTAATTCATTTAAATTAGTTTCATTTCGAAGGAATCGAAGTGTAGTTTAAAACGAAAGAAACGGAGATGAAAAACTCCAAGTATTTTGAGAGTTATGATGGAAATAGTTAGACTCGCGCTTTGGTTTAGCAATTTACTGACCTACCTCCGATTGATTGACCATAACTCTCTCAATTTAACTCTTAATTCATTGAAATTAGTTTCATTTCGAAGGAATCGAAGTATAGTTTAAAACGAAAGAAACGGAGATGAAAAACTCCAAGTATTTTGAGAGTTATGATGGAAATAGTTAGACTCGCGCTTTGGTTTAGCAATTTACTGACCTACATCCGATTAATTGACCATAACTCTCTCAATTTAACTCTTAAGTCATTGAAATTAGTTTCATTTCGAAGGAATCGAAGTGTAGTTTAAAACGAAAGAAACTGAGATGAAAAACACCAAGTATTTTGAGAGTTATGATGGAAATAGTTAGACTCGCGCTTTGGTTTAGCAATTTACTGACCTACCTCCGATTGATTGATCATAACTCTCTCAATTTAACTCTTAATTCATTCAAATTAGTTTCATTTCGAAGGAATCGAAGTGTAGTTTAAAACGAAAGAAACGGAGATGAAAAACTACAAGTATTTTGAGAGTTATTATGGAAATAGTTAGACTCGCGCTTTGGTTTAGCAATTTACTGATCTACCTCCGATTGATTGACCAAAAATCACTCAATTTAACTCGTAATTCATTGAAATTAGTTTCATTTCGAAGGAATCGAAGTGTAGTTTAAAACGAAAGAAACGGAGATGAAAAACTCCAAGTATTTTGAGAGTTATGATGGAAATAGTTAGACTCGCGCTTTGGTTTAGCAATTTACTGACCTACATCCGATTAATTGACCATAACTCTCTCAATTTAACTCTTAAGTCATTGAAATTAGTTTCATTTCGAAGGAATCGAAGTGTAGTTTAAAACGAAAGAAACGGAGATGAAAAACTCCAAGTATTTTGAGAGTTATGATGGAAATAGTTAGACTCGCGCTTTGGTTTAGCAATTTACTGACCTACCTCCGCTTAATTGACCATAACTCTCTCAATTTAACTCTTAACTCTTTGAAATTAGTTTCATTTCGAAGGAATCGAAGTGTAGTTTAAAACGAAAGAAACGGAGATGAAAAACTCCAAGTATTTTGAGAGTTATGATGGAAATAGTTAGACTCGCGCTTTGGTTTATCAATTTACTGACCTACCTCCGATTGATTGACCATAACTCTCTCAATTTAACTCGTAATTCATTTAAATTAGTTTCATTTCGAAGGAATCGAAGTGTAGTTTAAAACGAAAGAAACGGAGATGAAAAACTCCAAGTATTTTGAGAGTTATGATGGAAATAGTTAGACTCGCGCTTTGGTTTAGCAATTTACTGACCTACCTCCGATTGATTGACCATAACTCTCTCAATTTAACTCTTAATTCATTGAAATTAGTTTCATTTCGAAGGAATCGAAGTATAGTTTAAAACGAAAGAAACGGAGATGAAAAACTCCAAGTATTTTGAGAGTTATGATGGAAATAGTTAGACTCGCGCTTTGGTTTAGCAATTTACTGACCTCCCTCCGATTAATTGACCATAAATCACTCAATTTAACTCGTAATTCATTGAAATTAGTTTCATTTCGAAGGAATCGAAGTGTAGTTTAAAACGAAAGAAACGGAGATGAAAAACTCCAAGTATTTTGAGAGTTATGTTGGAAATAGTTAGACTCGCGCTTTGGTTTAGCAATTTACTGACCTACCTCCGATTGATTGATCATAACTCTCTCAATTTAACTCGTAATTCATTGAAATTAGTTTCATTTCGAAGGAATCGAAGTGTAGTTTAAAACGAAAGAAACGGAGATGAAAAACTACAAGTATTTTGAGAGTTATTATGGAAATAGTTAGACTCGCGCTTTGGTTTAGCAATTTAGTGATCTACCTCCGATTGATTGACCAAAAATCACTCAATTTAACTCGTAATTCATTGAAATTAGTTTCATTTCGAAGGAATCGAAGTGTAGTTTAAAACGAAAGAAACTGAGATGAAAAACACCAAGTATTTTGAGAGTTATGATGGAAATAGTTAGACTCGCGCTTTGGTTTAGCAATTTACTGACCTACATCCGATTAATTGACCATAACTCTCTCAATTTAACTCTTAAGTCATTGAAATTAGTTTCATTTCGAAGGAATCGAAGTGTAGTTTAAAACGAAAGAAACTGAGATGAAAAACACCAAGTATTTTGAGAGTTATGATGGAAATAGTTAGACTCGCGCTTTGGTTTAGCAATTTACTGACCTACATCCGATTAATTGACCATAACTCTCTCAATTTAACTCTTAAGTCATTGAAATTAGTTTCATTTCGAAGGAATCGAAGTGTAGTTTAAAACGAAAGAAACGGAGATGAAAAACTCCAAGTATTTTGAGAGTTATGATGGAAATAGTTAGACTCGCGCTTTGGTTTAGCAATTTACTTACCTACCTCCGATTGATTGACCATAACTCTCTCAATTTAAGTCGTAATTCATTTAAATTAGGTTCATTTCGAAGGAATCGAAGTGTAGTTTAAAACGAAAGAAACGGAGATGAAAAACTCCAAGTATTTTGAGAGTTAATGGAAATAGTTAGACTCGCGCTTTGGTTTAGCAATTTACTGACCTACCCCCGATTGATTGACCATAACTCTCTCAATTTAACTCTTAAGTCATTGAAATTAGTTTCATTTCGAAGGAATCGAAGTGTAGTTTAAAACGAAAGAAAGGGAGATGAAAAACTCCAAGTATTTTGAGAGTTATGATGGAAATAGTTAGACTCGCGCTTTGGTTTAGCAATTTACTTACCTACCTCCGATTGATTGACCATAACTCTCTCAATTTAACTCTTAATTCATTGAAATTAGTTTCATTTCGAAGGAATCGAAGTGTATTTTAAAACGAAAGAAACGGAGATGAAAAACTACAAGTATTTTGAGAGTTATTATGGAAATAGTTAGACTCGCGCTTTGGTTTAGCAATATACTGATCTACCTCCGATTGATTGACCAAAAATCACTCAATTTAACTCGTAATTCATTGAAATTAGTTTCATTTCGAAGGAATCGAAGTGTAGTTTAAAACGAAAGAAACGGAGATGAAAAACTCAAAGTATTTTGAGAGTTATGATGGAAATAGTTAGACTCGCGCTTTGGTTTAGCAATTTACTGACCTACATCCGATTAATTGACCATAACTCTCTCAATTTAACTCTTAAGTCATTGAAATTAGTTTCATTTCGAAGGAATCGAAGTGTAGTTTAAAACGAAAGAAACGGAGATGAAAAACTCCAAGTATTTTGAGAGTTATGATGGAAATAGTTAGACTCGCGCTTTGGTTTAGCAATTTACTGACCTACCTCCGATTGATTGACCATAACTCTGTCAATTTAACTCTTAACTCGTTGAAATTAGTTTCATTTCGAAGGAATCGAAGTGTAGTTTAAAACGAAAGAAACGGAGATGAAAAACTCCAAGTATTTTGAGAGTTATGATGGAAATAGTTAGACTCGCGCTTTGGTTTAGGAATTTACTGACCTCCCTCCGATTAATTGACCATAAATCACTCAATTTAACTCGTAATTCATTGAAATTAGTTTCATTTCGAAGGAATCGAAGTGTAGTTTAAAACGAAAGAAACGGAAATGAAAAACTCCAAGTATTTTGAGAGTTATGATGGAAATAGTTAGACTCGCGCTTTGGTTTAGCAATTTACTGACCTACCTCCGATTGATTTATCATAACTCTCTCAATTTAACTCTTAATTCATTGAAATTAGTTTCATTTCGAAGGAATCGAAGTGTAGTTTAAAACAAAAGAAACGGAAATGAAAAACTCCAAGTATTTTGAGAGTTATGATGGAAATAGTTAGACTCGCGCTTTGGTTTAGCAATTTACTGACCTACCTCCGATTGATTGACCATAACTCTGTCAATTTAACTCTTAACTCGTTGAAATTAGTTTCATTTCGAAGGAATCGAAGTGTAGTTTAAAACGAAAGAAACGGAGATGAAAAACTCCAAGTATTTTGAGAGTTATGATGGAAATAGTTAGACTCGCGCTTTGGTTTAGGAATTTACTGACCTCCCTCCGATTAATTGACCATAAATCACTCAATTTAACTCGTAATTCATTGAAATTAGTTTCATTTCGAAGGAATCGAAGTGTAGTTTAAAACGAAAGAAACGGAGATGAAAAACTCCAAGTATTTTGAGAGTTAATGGAAATAGTTAGACTCGCGCTTTGGTTTAGCAATTTACTGACCTACCCCCGATTGATTGACCATAACTTTCTCAATTTAACTCTTAAGTCATTGAAATTAGTTTCATTTCGAAGGAATCGAAGTGTAGTTTAAAACGAAAGAAACGGAGATGAAAAACTCCAAGTATTTTGAGAGTTATGATGGAAATAGTTAGACTCGCGCTTTAGTTTAGCAATTTACTTACCTACCTCCGATTGATTGACCATAACTCTCTCAATTTAAGTCGTAATTCATTTAAATTAGTTTCATTTCGAAGGAATCGAAGTGTAGTTTAAAACGAAAGAAACGGAGATGAAAAACTCCAAGTATTTTGAGAGTTAATGGAAATAGTTAGACTCGCGCTTTGGTTTAGCAATTTACTGACCTACCCCCGATTGATTGACCATAACTCTCTCAATTTAACTCTTAAGTCATTGAAATTAGTTTGATTTCGAAGGAATCGAAGTGTAGTTTAAAACGAAAGAAACGGAGATGAAAAACTCCAAGTATTTTGAGAGTTATGATGGAAATAGTTAGACTCGCGCTTTGGTTTAGCAATTTACTTACCTACCTCCGATTGATTGACCATAACTCTCTAAATTTAACTTGTAATTCATTTAAATTAGTTTCATTTCGAAGGAATCGAAGTGTAGTTTAAAACGAAAGAAACGGAGATGAAAAACTCCAAGTATTTTGAGAGTTATGATGGAAATAGTTAGACTCGCGCTTTGGTTTAGCAATTTACTGACCTCCCTCCGATTGATTGACCATAACTCACTCAATTTAACTCGTAATTCATTGAAATTAGTTTCATTTCGAAGGAATCGAAGTGTAGTTTAAAACGAAAGAAACGAAGATGAAAAACTCCAAGTATTTTGAGAGTTATGATGGAAATAGTTAGACTCGCGCTTTGGTTTAGCAATTTACTGACCTCCCTCCGATTGATTGACCATAAATCACTCAATTTAACTCGTAATTCATTGAAATTAGTTTCATTTCGAAGGAATCGAAGTGTAGTTTAAAACGAAAGAAACGGAGATGAAAAACTCCAAGTATTTTGAGAGTTAATGGAAATAGTTAGACTCGCGCTTTGGTTTAGCAATTTACTGACCTACCTCCGATTGATTGACCATAACTCTCTCAATTTAACTCTTAAGTCATTGAAATTAGTTTCATTTCGAAGGAATCGAAGTGTAGTTTAAAACGAAAGAAACGGAGATGAAAAACTCCAAGTATTTTGAGAGTTATGATGGAAATAGTTAGACTCGCGCTTTGGTTTAGCAATTTACTGACTTACCTCCGATTGATTGATCATAACTCTCTCAATTTAACTCTTAATTCATTGAAATTAGTTTCATTTCGAAGGAATCGAAGTGTAGTTTAAAACGAAAGAAACGGAGATGAAAAACTACAAGTATTTTGAGAGTTATTATGGAAATAGTTAAACTCGCGCTTTGGTTTAGCAATTTACTGATCTACCTCCGATTGATTGACCATAAATCACTCAATTTAACTCGTTATTCATTGAAATTAGTTTCATTTCGAAGGAATCGAAGTGTAGTTTAAAACGAAAGAAACGGAGATGAAAAACTCCAAGTATTTTGAGAGTTATAATGGAAATAGTTAGACTCGCGCTTTGGTTTAGAAATTTACTGACCTACATCCGATTAATTGACCATAACTCTCTCAATTTAACTCTTAAGTCATTGAAATTAGTTTCATTTCGAAGGAATCGAAGTGTAGTTTAAAACGAAAGAAACGGAGATGAAAAACTCCAAGTATTTTGAGAGTTATGATGGAAATAGTTAGACTCGCGCTTTGGTTTAGCAATTTACTGACCTACCTCCGATTGATTGACCAAAAATCACTCAATTTAACTCGTAATTCATTGAAATTAGTTTCATTTCGAAGGAATCGAAGTGTAGTTTAAAACAAAAGAAACGGAAATGAAAAACTCCAAGTATTTTGAGAGTTATGATGGAAATAGTTAGACTCGCGCTTTGGTTTAGCAATTTACTGACCTACCTCCGATTGATTGACCATAACTCTGTCAATTTAACTCTTAACTCGTTGAAATTAGTTTCATTTCGAAGGAATCGAAGTGTAGTTTAAAACGAAAGAAACGGAGATGAAAAACTCCAAGTATTTTGAGAGTTATGATGGAAATAGTTAGACTCGCGCTTTGGTTTAGGAATTTACTGACCTCCCTCCGATTAATTGACCAAAAATCACTCAATTTAACTCGTAATTCATTGAAATTAGTTTCATTTCGAAGGAATCGAAGTGTAGTTTAAAACAAAAGAAACGGAAATGAAAAACTCCAAGTATTTTGAGAGTTATGATGGAAATAGTTAGACTCGCGCTTTGGTTTAGCAATTTACTGACCTACCTCCGATTGATTGACCATAACTCTGTCAATTTAACTCTTAATTCGTTGAAATTAGTTTCATTTCGAAGGAATCGAAGTGTAGTTTAAAACGAAAGAAACGGAGATGAAAAACTCCAAGTATTTTGAGAGTTATGATGGAAATAGTTAGACTCGCGCTTTGGTTTAGGAATTTACTGACCTCCCTCCGATTAATTGACCATAAATCACTCAATTTAACTCGTAATTCATTGAAATTAGTTTCATTTCGAAGGAATCGAAGTGTAGTTTAAAACGAAAGAAACGGAGATGAAAAACTCCAAGTATTTTGAGAGTTAATGGAAATAGTTAGACTCGCGCTTTGGTTTAGCAATTTACTGACCTACCTCCGATTGATTGACCATAACTCTCTCAATTTAACTCGTAATTCATTTAAATTAGTTTCATTTCGAAGGAATCGAAGTGTAGTTTAAAACGAAAGAAACGGAGATGAAAAACTCCAAGTATTTTGAGAGTTATGATGGAAATAGTTAGACTCGCGCATTGGTTTAGCAATTTACTGACCTACCTCCGATTGATTGACCATAACTCTCTCAATTTAACTCGTAATTCATTTAACTTAGTTTCATTTCGAAGGAATCGAAGTGTAGTTTAAAACAAAAGAAACGGAGATGAAAAACTCCAAGTATTTTGAGAGTTATGATGGAAATAGTTAGACTCGCGCTTTGGTTTAGCAATTTACTTACCTACCTCCGATTGATTGACCATAACTCTCTCAATTTAAGTCGTAATTCATTTAAATTAGTTTCATTTCGAAGGAATCGAAGTGTAGTTTAAAACGAAAGAAACGGAGATGAAAAACTCCAAGTATTTTGAGAGTTAATGGAAATAGTTAGACTCGCGCTTTGGTTTAGCAATTTACTGACCTACCCCCGATTGATTGACCATAACTCTCTCAATTTAACTCTTAAGTCATTGAAATTAGTTTCATTTCGAAGGAATCGAAGTGTAGTTTAAAACGAAAGAAACGGAGATGAAATACTCCAAGTATTTTGAGAGTTATGATGGAAATAGTTAGACTCGCGCTTTGGTTTAGCAATTTACTAACTTACCTCCGATTGATTGACCATAACTCTCTCAATTTAACTCTTAATTCATTGAAATTAGTTTTATTTCGAAGGAATCGAAGTGTAGTTTAAAACGAAAGAAACGGAGATGAAAAACTCCAAGTATTTTGAGAGTTATGATGGAAATAGTTAGAGTCGCGCTTTGGTTTAGCAATTTACTGACCTACCTCCGATTGATTGACCATAACTCAATCAATTTAACTCGTAATTCATTGAAATTAGTTTCATTTCGAAGGAATCGAAGTGTAGTTTAAAACGAAAGAAACGGAGATGAAAAACTCCAAGTATTTTGAGAGTTATAATGGAAATAGTTAGACTCGCGCTTTGGTTTAGCAATTTACTGACCTACATCCGATTAATTGACCATAACTCTCTCAATTTAACTCTTAAGTCATTGAAATTAGTTTCATTTCGAAGGAATCGAAGTGTAGTTTAAAACGAAAGAAACGGAGATGAAATACTCCAAGTATTTTGAGAGTTATGATGGAAATAGTTAGACTCGCGCTTTGGTTTAGCAATTTACTAACTTACCTCCGATTGATTGACCATAACTCTCTCAATTTAACTCTTAATTCATTGAAATTAGTTTTATTTCGAAGGAATCGAAGTGTAGTTTAAAACGAAAGAAACGGAGATGAAAAACTCCAAGTATTTTGAGAGTTATGATGGAAATAGTTAGAGTCGCGCTTTGGTTTAGCAATTTACTGACCTACCTCCGATTGATTGACCATAACTCTCTCAATTTAACTCTTAACTCGTTGAAATTAGTTTCATTTCGAAGGAATCGAAGTGTAGTTTAAAACGAAAGAAACGGAGATGAAAAACTCCAAGTATTTTGAGAGTTATGATGGAAATAGTTAGACTCGCGCTTTGGTTTAGCAATTTACTGACCTCCCTCCGATTGATTGACCATAAATCACTCAATTTAACTCGTAATTCATTGAAATTAGTTTCATTTCGAAGGAATCGAAGTGTAGTTTAAAACGAAAGAAACGGAGATGAAAAACTCCAAGTATTTTGAGAGTTAATGGAAATAGTTAGACTCGCGCTTTGGTTTAGCAATTTACTGACCTCCCTCCGATTGATTGACCATAACTCTCTCAATTTAACTCTTAATTCATTGAAATTAGTTTTATTTCGAAGGAATCGAAGTGTAGTTTAAAACGAAAGAAACGGAGATGAAAAACTCCAAGTATTTTGAGAGTTATGATGGAAATAGTTAGACTCGCGCTTTGGTTTAGCAATTTACTGACCTACCTCCGATTGATTGACCATAACTCTCTCAATTTAACTCTTAACTCATTGAAATTAGTTTCATTTCGAAGGAATCGAAGTGTAGTTTAAAACGAAAGAAACGGAGATGAAAAACTCCAAGTATTTTGAGAGTTATGATGGAAATAGTTAGACTCGCGCTTTGGTTTAGCAATTTACTGACCTCCCTCCGATTGATTGACCATAAATCACTAAATTTAACTCGTAATTCATTGAAATTAGTTTCATTTCGAAGGAATCGAAGTGTAGTTTAAAACGAAAGAAACGGAGATGAAAAACTCCAAGTATTTTGAGAGTTAATGGAAATAGTTAGACTCGCGCTTTGGTTTAGCAATTTACTGACCTCCCTCCGATTGATTGACCATAACTCTCTCAATTTAACTCTTAAGTCATTTAAAAATTAGTTTCATTTCGAAGGAATCGAAGTGTAGTTTAAAACGAAAGAAACGGAGATGAAAAACTCCAAGTATTTTGAGAGTTATGATAGAAATAGTTAGACTCGCGCTTTGGTTTAGCAATTTACTTACCTACCTCCGATTGATTGACCATAACTCTCTCAATTTAACTCGTAATTCATTTAAATTAGTTTCATTTCGAAGGAATCGAAGTGTAGTTTAAAACGAAAGAAACGGAGATGAAAAACTCCAAGTACTTTTAGAGTTATGATGGAAATAGTTAGACTCGCGCTTTGGTTTAGCAATTTACTGACCTACCTCCGATTGATTGACCATAACTCTCTCAATTTAACTCTTAACTAATTGAAATTAGTTTCATTTCGAAGGAATCGAAGTGTAGTTTAAAACGAAAGAAACGGAGATGAAAAACTCCAAGTATTTTGAGAGTTATGATGGAAATAGTTAGACTCGCGCTTTGGTTTAGCAATTTACTGACCTCACTCCGATTGATTGACCATAAATCACTCAATTTAACTCGTAATTCATTGAAATTAGTTTCATTTCGAAGGAATCGAAGTGTAGTTTAAAACGAAAGAAACGGAGATGAAAAACTCCAAGTATTTTGAGAGTTAATGGAAATAGTTAGACTCGCGCTTTGGTTTAGCAATTTACTGACCTACCTCCGATTTATTGACCATAACTCTCTCAATTTAACTCATAAGTCATTTAAAAATTAGTTTCATTTCGAAGGAATCGAAGTGTAGTTTAAAACGAAAGAAACGGAGATGAAAAACTCCAAGTATTTTAAAAGTTATGATGGAAATAGTTAGACTCGCGCTTTGGTTTAGCAATTTACTTACCTACCTCCGATTGATTGACCATAACTCTCTCAATTTAACTCGTAATTCATTTAAATTAGTTTCATTTCGAAGAAATCGAAGTGTAGTTTAAAACGAAAGAAACGGAGATGAAAAACTCCAAGTATTTTGAGAGTTATGATGGAAATAGTTAGACTCGCGCTTTAGTTTAGCAATTTACTGACCTCCCTCCGATTGATTGACCATAACTCTCTCAATTTAACTCGTAATTCATTGAAATTAGTTTCATTTCGAAGGAATCGAAGTGTAGTTTAAAACGAAAGAAACGGAGATGAAAAACTCCAAGTATTTTGAAAGTTATGATGGAAATAGTTAGACTCTCGTTTTGGTTTAGCAATTTACTGACCTACATCCGATTAATTGACCATAACTCTCTCAATTTAACTCTTAAGTCATTGAAATTAGTTTCATTTCGAAGGAACCGAAGTGTAGTTTAAAACGAAAGAAACGGAGATGAAAAACTCCAAGTATTTTGAGAGTTATGATGGAAATAGTTAGACTCGCGCTTTGGTTTAGCAATTTACTGACCTACCTCCGATTGATTGACCATAACTCTCTCAATTCAAGTCGTAATTCATTTAAATTAGTTTCATTTCGAAGGAATCGAAGTGTAGTTTAAAACGAAAGAAACGGAGATTAAAAACTCCAAGTATTTTGAGAGTTAATGGAAATAGTTAGACTCGCGCTTTGGTTTAGCAATTTACTGACCTACCTCCGATTGATTGACCATAACTCTCTCAATTTAACTCTTAAGTTATTGAAATTAGTTTCATTTCGAAGGAATCGAAGTGTAGTTTAAAACGAAAGAAACGGAGATGAAAAACTCCAAGTATTTTGAGAGTTATGATGGAAATAGTTAGACTCGCGCTTTAGTTTAGCAATTTACTGAACTCCCTCCGATTGATTGACCATAACTCACTCAATTTAACTCGTAATTCATTTAAATTAGTTTCATTTCGAAGGAATCGAAGTGTAGTTTAAAACGAAAGTGTGGTACCCGATCCCGCGAGAGGGGTGGGGCGCGAGCCGCCACGCGCTCTCTCTTGGTCTCCCGTACCCACGCGATTGGCGTGTGCATTTAATTGTTGATTTGAATTCGTCTTTCATGTGAACTTGGGATCACTAAGGCAATCCGAATTCCACACGAAAGAGACTGACAGAGTCGCCACCTAGATGTGGGATCTAGGACCCGAAATTAACCAGAAATCTAGACTCGCTACCTGGTTACGAGAATGGAAGGTATGGGGAGTTATCCGCCACATGCACCATTCCTGCCCGATAATCGGCCTTCGATTCCAAAAGCTAACTTTTTAAATTTATTTTAAATGGCTCATTCAACTCTATGTTAATGTGCGAACTAAGTGACATGCATCCTATGATCTAATTTCAATGTGAATCCTAGATGTGTATCTTGATTTATTAATTTGTCTGGATTCATTCTAAGTGAAAGTTCTCCTAGAATTCTAATTTCATGGAAAGCCCTAAATGATTTGATTAAGCATTTACAAGAAAATTAATATCCAAAACACCACAATTTGTTGTGGTGCCGACTCGCGGGTGGTATGCCGTCAGACATCCAAGCTGCCTACGTACCCAAGCCTCACTGGGATCAGAGTCGACGTAGTTCGGTGCACCTAAGCTAAGTTACATATGCCTAACTCAACTAAGACACCGACCTAGACGGGATTGACTGTTTCAACAGTTTTAGGAGAAGTTATTTAATTCAAGTTGAGGATTTTATTATCTTAGGATTTCATCTAAGATGCTATATGATTCTCATCTAAATGCAAATGGTCCCTTAGACTAATGCAGGTTTGCCTTACATCCTAGTTTACTAGGCTTGTCCTAGGGAAAGATTGGGTGACTAGTGTAACTAGACCTATGGCACGGTTGCTATTACATAGCAAGCGTCCGTGATGAGGCTGGACTCCTAACTCTAGGACTCTCTAAAACTTAGGATACGACACGACACCGGTGTTCCTAAATTGGGCTCTAAGGGTCCTTACGACGGAAACCGTGATCCAACGGTTCCGAAAGACACAAGACAAATCGATTTAAATTCTCGAGGTTAGTGAAAAAAAAAATGGAAGAGATGATGAAATAGTGTGAGGGAATGAGAAAGATAGAGAAAGGTGCGACTGAACTTGGGAGTGCCAAATTGCCTACGTACCCCGCGATGGGGATCAAGCCACACGTAGTTCCGCTGGGGAGGTTGCTTGGATTTTGGAAAACAGGATTGGTATTTGGATCAGGAATCGGGTTTGTATTTGAGCATTGGACTTGAGATTCAGAAACATTGATTTAGCAATGGGATTTTGGAATTGGGAATTTGCATCAAAGAATTGAGCATATAGGAATCATCAAGGGTTTGAATTTTGGGAATTCAAAATGGGCGGGCTTATGAGATTCGGTCAAATGGATTCAGACATGCGACTCAGATTGTGTTGGGATATGACTTGGTTAGGCAAAAGGGAGGAAGTTCTATTAGGTGTAAAAGGGCATTAGTAGAATAGGGGAATGACTCGGTTGTGACATGGAAGGCCGCAACTTGGTCGAATGCGACTCGGTTGCATTGGGATGGGTTGATTAAGGAATTGGATTGAGTCAACTAAGGGGAGAGTCCAATCGGTTAAAGAGGTTGAGCATACTCGACTAGAGAGTTGGGTCAACTCGACTAGGGAGGTTGGCTAGAGTTGACTCAGTTGAGCTGGGTTGGGATCCCACTTGGATGGATTGTATTGGGGCGATTTGACTTAAGCTGCAGGTGGCCTGGCTGGGTTAGATTTAATGTAACCAGATTTATGGATAAATGGTGTGCCTCAGTGAGTGGACAAAGGTATGGCTTGGGTTGATGTGACTCGGTTGAGTTGTGCTAGGGTCAGGTTAGGTGGGGTTAATGGTTGAGTTGGATTGGATTGGGTTAATGGTCAAGGTCAAGTGCGGGTTGACTTGGCTTAGACTGGATTGGAACTGGTTGAGCGTGGATTGGGGTGCGGCTTGAGGTTTGGGTGGTTGGAGTATCTTAGGAACCAATAGGGCAAAGTGGCTCTTAAGGGGAATGAATTAATTGGGCCGAATGGGCCCGATGGCCGGGTTAACTGGGTTGGCCGGGTCTATTGTAGGGGTGTATGAGGGTACTGTTGGGTGGATGAATGAAAGGCATGTGGTGTATGATGTGTGGCTATGGTTATAGGGTTTAAGGCTTATGGGTATGGGTTTAGGTGTGGTTAATGGTTAGGTTGGATTGGGTTAATGGTTAGGGTCAAGTGAGTCGGGTCTAAGTTAGGAGCAAACCCGAGACTAGCCATGGTCTAACTAGGAGGAAGCAGGGTACAAACCAGGGTGCGGACCAGGGTGCACCAGGGTGCGAACCAGCAGGGAACCAGGGTGCGAACCAGCAGGGGAACCAGGGTGCAACCAGCAGGGAACCTGGGTGCAACCAGCAGCGAACCTGGGTGCAACCAGGGTCTAACCAGAGTGTGAACCAGCAGGGAACCAGGGTGCGAACCAGCAGGGGAACCAGGGTGCAACCAGCAGGGAAACCAGGGTGCAACCAGCAGGGAACCTGGGTGCAACCCGCAGCGAACCTGGGTGCAACCAGGGTCTAACCAGAGTGCGAACCAGCAGGGAACCAGGGTGCGAACCAGCAGGGGAACCATGGTGCAACCAGCAGGGAACCTGGGTGCAACCAGCAGCGAACCTGGGTGCAACCAGGGTCTAACCAGAGTGCGAACCAGCAGGGAACCAGGGTGTGAACCAGTATCGAACCTGGGTGCAACCAGCAACGAACCTGGGTGCAACCAGGGTCTAACCAGAGTGCGAACCAGCAGGGAACCAGGGTGCGAACCAGTATCGAACCTGGGTGCAACCAGCAACGAACCTGGGTGCAACCAGGGTCTAACCAGAGGCTAACCAGGGGGAACCAGGGTGTGAACCATTAGGGAAAAATAAAAATGAAGATAAGATGGGTTAAGAGAAGAGGGAAACATGTATAACTTCAAAGTCTACCATCAAGAAGAATGAGTAAAGATTGATCCCAGATGCTTCCTAACATGGTTTTTCTTTTAAAGTAAAAGATATGCATGAAAACAGACCCTACATAGAATTGAAATAAATGCCTACCTCTTTGAAAACCCACTTTGTGTTTGATTTTTCTTTGATGTTAATTCCTTGAAGATGATTCCTTGCTTGATAATGACTGCTTTTGATATATATCACCCAACGTATCACCCGATCCGACAAGGATGGCCGAACCCTTGAAGAGATGAGGGAGAGGGATGAATTTTCTAAGAGAGGGATTCTTTTTCTTCTTCTCTTGGATGGTGGGATGAGAGGGTATTTATAGGAGAATGGGATAGGAGGTTAGGTGAGGTTAGGTGAGGTTAGGTAAGGTTAGGTGAGGTTAGGTGAGGTTAGGTGAGGTTTGGGTGGTTAGGATGAGAGGAGAGGTTAGGTGAGGTTAGGTGAGGTTTGGATGGTTAGGATGAGAGGAGAGGTTAGGTGGTTTTGGATGGTGAGACCCAGGTCAAGATCTGTCATTGATCTAACGATTTACGGAAATCGGGTCTCGGAATGGAATCAGGGTCCGGGCTATGAAGTGACCCTAGCTTATTTTGTCCCGATTGATGATCCGTAAAGTCAGATCAAGATATTAATGACCTAAAACATATAAATCAATGATAGAGGGGGTTCTCACATGGATTTAACACACTAAATTCACTAATCAGGGTATTTTTCAATTTTTCGGATCTAATCATCTCACCAGGTACATCTCTTTATCATTTTGTTTTTTTCAAAAAATTTGAGGATGGATCAATATATTAGGTTATTGTTGGTTAAAGTAAAGCAAAATGTGGGTGTCTACAGATGCCCCTCTTTGGTAGAGACGACGTAGTCATCGAATACCAAAGTCAAAATGACAGAACCATTTTGCGTAGCTTTAATCGACAAAGGACCCCCTAAACACAATGCAACCTAATATAATGCAAGACCTTAGATGAAATCCTAGAATTGGAATGCAATAAAACAAACCCGCTGCGGTGCCGCTGGCAACGAGAGAAATGGGATACCATTTTCAAATGGATTTTCGGAGGGAAAGGAATATCGCTTTTGAACAGCTTCAGAGGAAATGAGACGTCATTTTCAAATGGTCTCAGAGAATAATGGATGACTTTTGAAAGATTCTTAATGAAAATGCAGCATCATTTTTGAATGGGCTTGGGCAAGATGAAATACCGTATTTATACGGATTCCAAGGAAATGAGACATCATAGTTGTATGATGTTCAAAGGGTATAAGAGACCATAGTTGTATGGATTCGAAGAGAATTAAATACCGTATTTGTACGGATTCCAAGGAAATGAGACATCATAGTTGTATGATGTTCAAAGGGGATAAGAGACCATAGTTGTATGAACTCGAAGAGAATGAAATACCGTATTTGTACGGATTCCAAGGAAATGAGACATCATAGTTGTATGATGTTCAAAGGGGATAAGAGACCATAGTCGTATGGACTCGGAGAGTGAAATACCGTATTTGTACGGACTCCAAGGAAGCGAGATATCATATTTGTGTGATGTTCAGAGAGAAAATATCTTTTTCCAAATGGATTCAGAGAGATATGATGATTTGAGCTTTGAGAGAAATCGAAATTTCCAATTAACAACTTTAGAAGCAAAGGATTTAATAACACTATGCAGCAAAAGAACTTCAGGGCTTAAATATGGGATGCCACTTCATTAGCAATCTGCCTCAGTTTGAGGCATTCTAACCTTCTTCTATTCGTTGACCAGAGATTATTCTTTCAAAGATCTTCGTCATTCGTGACAGCGTCACCTTTTTCCAAGTTCCTCAGAACCTGTTAATGAACCTGCCTTCAGAGTGATTGCACCCTACAACAATTCTAAAAATAAATTTTTTTTTTTAAATAGAACTACAGACACTTGTAATAAAAACACAAAATAAGAAAGATTACTCCAGTAATCTCGTGATGCTTCTGACTTATCAGTATTTTCTTTTGGGTTAGACTAGCCTCTTTTAAAGAATGTTTCTCCATTGATAAACATCTTCACTTATTTTTAATACAGTGATACCTCATATATCTTTCTATCAACTTTCAGATTGCTTCAAAATTAATGCCCCTAGTTTCGAGAATCATTGTGTATTAGCTTCGCCTGACCTACCGCGAGTTCAGAGACCGATGTAATTCTTTTGGCGTGAATCCAATCTTACCACGACCAAGTCTTCCTTTTTTGGATTTTCAACTTGGTGGACCGCTCGGCCTTAACTTTTGCCTGAATCGCCTTTTCAGGTTTTCGACTCAGCGGGCCACCCCCTTACCTTTTGCCTAAGCCGCCCTTTCAGGTTTTCAACTTAGCAGGGGAATGATCCTAAATTTTGCCTAGATCGCCTTTTCAGGTTTTTCAATCTAGCGGATCTTCAAGCTCCATTTCTTTTCTTTTTTATTATTTTTTTTTTTATCTTCTTTTCTTTTTACTTGAACACCAAAAGGACTTTATAGGTGAGGTAGGGCTTTTCAAAGAATGGCTTAAGGTTTTGCAAGGGTCTCGACCGAACCTATGAACAGGTTGCCTACGTATCCCAGTGTAGGAATCAGATCATGCGTAGTTCAGGGCGAATGCCCCTAGTATATTGGGATTTGAAGGAAAATTTTATTTAGGCTCAAAAGGGTTTGCAAAAGGTTATAAATTTTTTGATTTTTGGTTATGAATTTGGGATTTATTCGGCCAAAGGACGGCCTTCTGATGTTCAAGCATAGAACCTCTTGAGTTGATCAAGATTTGTTGGTTCTGGCAATATTTCTCCATTTAAATTACGGAGCTTGACGGCTTTTCCGGGTAAGATTTGGTCCACAATGTATGGTCCTGACCAATTTGGTTTGAACTTGCCCCTTGGGTCAAACATTGGTGCTCGATTCTCTTTTAGAACAAGATTGCCTTCTTCTAAATCTCTGACCTTAACCTTTTTATTAAAAGCACGGGCTATTCTGCGCTGATAACCTTGCACATGGTAAAGCGCCTTTAATCTCTTCTCGTCTAGCATGTTCAACTCTTTATACCTGGCATCTGCCCATTCATTTTCTGGTAACTTGACTTCAGTCAATACTCGGAGCGAAGGTACACGGATCTCAACAGGTAGCACTGCTTCCATCCCGTAAACAAGAGAGTAAGGGGTTGCCCCAGTTGAAGCCCTAATTGATGTTCTGTAAGCCCACAAGGCGTATGGTAACTTATTCGACCAATCTTTATAAGTTTCTGACATTTTGCTAATGATAGTCTTCACATTTTTGTTTGCAGCTTCTACCGCTCCATTTGTCTGCGGACGATAAGGCGAGGATTTATGATGCTTAATCTTGAACTCTTCGCAAAGAGAGATTACTTCCTTCTTGAAATGAGATCCATTATCTGAGATAAGTTCATGGGGAATTCCATATCTGCAAATTATGTTGGTGCGTATGAATTTAGCAACTGATGAGGATGTAAGCTTTGCATAAGAAGCGGCCTCAACCCACTTGGTGAAGTAATCAATAGCAACGAGTATGTACTCGTGACCATTAGACGACTTGGGAGAAATCTTGCCAATGATGTCAATTCCCCATACCGAAAACGGCCAAGGAGAGGTAAGAGAATGCAATTCGGTGGGTGGTACATGGATGAGATTCGCATGTATCTGACATTTATAGCATCTCTTCACAAATGTGTGACAATCTGCTTCTAATGTCGGCCAATAATACCCCAGACGTAGGATCTTCCTTGCCAACATCTTCCCATTCATATGAGGCCCACACACCCCTTCATGAATATCTGCGAGAATTTCTTCTGCCTGATCTTCAGTGACACATAAGAGTTGAATTCCATCGAAAGACCGTCGATACAACTCTCCTCCACAAATGACGAAATTAGCTGCCAATCTCTGCAAAGTCCTTATTTCTTTACTCGACGCCTCATTGGGATGCCCCTGGCCTGAGATGTAGTTCTTTATGTCTGTATACCATGGCTTTCCATCGGGACATCTTGCAGCTATTTCTATAGCATCAACATATGCAGGAGCCCATTGCTCTTGAACCGTGATGGGCCTCATCTTCATATTGTGAGGTATGTCAATCATGGAAGCTAACGTTGCTAAGGCATCGGCGAATCTATTCTTCAACCTTGGCAAATAACTGAAAGTGACGCGTTGAAATTGCTTAGCGAGAATATCCAAGTATTCATGATATGGCAATAGCTTTTCTTCTTTGGTTCTCCACTCTCCTTGAGTTTGGCAAATGATTAGCTTCGAATCTCCATATACGTCAAGATTCTCTATGCCTAAGGCCAATGCAGCCTCAAGCCCAACAATGCATGCTTCATATTCTGCCATATTGTTGGTGCAATTGAATTGTAACTTAACGGCAACGGGGACATGCTCATTTCGAGGCGACACAAGCAATGCCCCTACTCCTTGTCCTGTTTGGTTTGCTGCTCCATCAAAATAGAGGGTCCAACCAGTTTCTGGATACTCATCTTCAACCATCATGATCTCTTCATCTGGGAACATCGGCTTGAAATGCTGACTTTCTTCTCGGGGTGCTTCCGCCAATTGTTCAGCAATGGCTCGGCCCTTTACTGATTTTTGGGTTACATGAGTGATGTCAAATTCAGACAACAATAATAACCATCTGGCAGTCCTGCCTGTCAGGGCTGGTTTTTCAAAGAGATACTTCAGAGGATCCATCCTCGACAAAAGCAGGACCTTATGTGATAAAAGGTAATGCCTGAGTCGCTGAGTGGCCCAAACCAAGGCTAAGCAGGTTTTTTCTAGGACAGTATACTTTTGTTCATACTCCAACATCTTCTTGCTAAGATAATACACAGCCTTTTCATGCTTGGTTTCTGGATCTTGCTGTGCTAACATACAACCCATTGTGGTTTCTGTTACTGACAAGTAAAGCAGCAATGGATGCCCCGGTATCACTGGTGCTACTATCGGTGGCTCAGACAAACTTTGCTTTATCTTTTCAAAGGCCTGCTGACATTCCTCTGTCCATTCTTTGGAAGAGTTCTTCTTTAAGAGCTTAAAGATAGGTTCACAAGTTGATGTCAGATGAGCGATGAATCGCCTTAGGAACTGTATCCTTCCTAGGAATCCCCGAATTTCCTTCTCGGTTCTAGGCGGTGGCATCTCCTGGATAGCCTTAATCTTCTGAGGATCTACCTCTATACCCCTTTGACTCACCATAAATCCAAGCAACTTACCGGAGGTAACCCCGAACACACACTTGCTAGGATTCAGGCGAAGCTGGTATTTGAGAATTCTTTCAAAGAACTTCTTAAGGTTCGGGATATGATCTTTCCTTTCCTTGGCTTTTACAATCATATCATCGACATAAACTTCGACTTCTCTATGTATCATGTCATGGAGCAAGGCTGTAGCTGCTCTTTGGTATGTCGCACCGGCATTCTTAAGACCAAATGGCATTACCCGATAGCAATATGTCCCCCATTGTGTAATGAACGAGGTCTTAGCCATGTCCTCGGGTGCCATCTTAATTTGATTGTAGCCCGAGAAACCATCCATAAAAGATAGTAATTCATGCCCGGCCGTATTGTCCACCAAGATATCGATATGTGGTAGAGGGAAATCATCTTTTGGACTTGCCTTGTTCAAATCCCTGAAATCTACACACATTCTCACCTTTCCATCTTTCTTCGGTACAGGTACTATATTTGCGAGCCATTCTGGATATTCCACCACTTGCAGAAATCCAGCATTCAACTGCTTAGTAACCTCTTCTTCTACTTTCAGGACCCACTCAGGCTTCATTCTCCTTAGCTTCTGCTTTTTAGGTTTAATCCCAGGCAATAAAGGTAGCTTGTGCTGAACAATGTCTTCGCTCAACCCGGGCATATCTTTGTAGGACCAGGCAAAAACTTCTTTATATTCCTTAAGTAGGTTTATTAATTCATCGCGCTCTTCAGAGGATAGAGTATTTCCAATTCGTATTTCCTGTATTAAATCTTCTGTTCCGATGTTTATAATTTCGATTTCATCTTTAAGAGGCTGGGCTCGGCGCTCCTCCTCTTGTTTGAGCATATGCTGCAATTCAAGGGGAGTTTCGTCGATCCCCCCTTCCTCATCTGAGGAGGGAGTGTTATCATTATTATTAAAGTCAGAAGCAAACACAGAGACATACTGAGAATCAGATTTCATTGAATTGAAAGAAGTTACATCATTATCGTTGGACTCATCCTGAACAGGTTCAGGATTCACATAGTAAATAAACTCAGAAAATGACTCGCCTGGACTAGGCACTGACACTGATTCACTCGACTTGACTAGACTTGACTTAGCAATAAAATAAGATGGAAAAACATCAGAACTCCAGTTTGAAAGATTTTCTGTTGCAGGTGCAATCTGACTCTGAGGTTCAGTAAAGGTATCATTACTCTGAATAACTGCCACTAGCATATCTTCACAATCTGTCTCTTCTTGTTCTTCAGAATAGTAATCAACATCAGGCACATTTTCTTCAAACAAAGATTCCAGCACATCTGGCTCAAGGTAGACTAACCAGTCCTCAACAGTTTTCTCAACATAATATATCGGCGGTTCTGTTTCTGGGAGAGCAAGGCCACTGAATATTTCAAAACCGGGTATCATGATCCCTGTCACTGAGTCATACCATGGTTCAGAAAACCCATAGTATGGAAACGTCTCACCTTCTTTGATAAAATGACCATTCATTGATAAGGGATATGGAGCCATTAGGAGTACCCTTCCGGTGCGGCGGATTTCTTCCTTCAATTTCAACAATTTTTCCATGGCTTCCTCCTCCTCTTCAGTAGGTACATATCCAAGACCGAAAATTCCATGGTTTGCTTTGATTGGGCGCCAGTGAGATGCCTTGCTTGGATCACGGCCCAAATTCATACCAGGGAAGTAGTTCATTTTTCTCATCATCTTGGCCACCACAGAACTGATGGCGAACGGCAAACACAACTCCTCCCGAGAGGCATCCTTGTAAGAGATAACAGCAACCTCGAATGCGAAACCATTCAAGTTGTAGTCATCTGCTTTTGCAACTGGAAGGATCAAAGTTTCTCCTGTTATTTGCCCTATTTCTGGCTCTTCATCACCTCTGACAGTGAACAACTTCCCATCTTTAATGAACTTCAATTTTTGGTGAAGGGTTGAAGCGACAGCACCTTCCTTATGCAACCAGGGACGTCCTAGAAGCATATTGAACGAGGCTTTGATATCAATAACTTGAAACTCAACCTCAAATTCTTGACCGCCCATAACGATCTTGGTGGTGAGGACTCCGACCACATTTCTTCGGGTATTGTCATATGCGAGGATACCAAGGGTTGATTCGGCAAAATCAGTGGGACCGAAACCCAAGGTAATGGCAGTTCTTAATGGACACACATTCAACGCGGATCCGTTATCTACCAACACAGATGGTACTTTCTTGCCTCCACAAACAATAGTGACATGAAGAGCTCTAGCATGATTCCGACCTTGAGGAGGCAGCTCTTGATCTGAGAAACTAATGGCCCTGGTGGCCTGGGTTAGAGCAACAACTTCAGCCAGTTGCTCCGGAGATATCTCTGAGGATACCTGTGTTGTATTCAATTCTTTTAACACAGCCTCTCTGTGTTTCTTTGATGCTATCAATAATCCCCATACAGATATAACAGCCTGAGTTTTCTTTAACTGCTGCACAACTTCATCATCTGGATCTTTCACATATTGCGGCTCCTCTCCTCGAGCCAATGCCCCTGGATTTTCGACTCTCAATTCAACAGGTTTGAAAATTCTTCCGCCCCTTGTCACATGTCTGACTTCATCCAATTCAGGCTCATCATAAGTGATAATTTGAGGGACTTGTGGCTCATAGGTGATTACCAAGGGAGGTACAGACTCTCTTAGGTGTGATTCATCACAGAATATGATTTGGGGTTCAGAGATGGGTTCTAAGGCACATATGAGGGTAAGAGGGTCAAACTCAGGATCTCCTATGGTTATGGCATTAACGGCAGCAGGAGGATTTGCATGACCAGGTAATGGGTTTTGGGTGACATTGGGTCTTGGCTGGAATGCAATGACTTTCTCATCAATGAGTTTCTGGATTCTAAATTTCAAGGCAATGCAGTTGTCAGTAAGATGACCAGGACCTCTGTGGTACTCACAGTGTAGGTCAGCTCGCCAACTTGCAGGTAGAGGATTGGGGGGAGGCCGGATGGCAGGTAAGGTTATGCGACCTGAAGCAAGACACTGCTTAAGCACCTCTGAAGATGGAATGGGAAGAGGGGTAAATTCTACCCGGGTTTGTTGCCGAGGTGCGGTTGCGGTTTGAGCATAGTCCATTACTAAAGGTTCTTGGGACCTAGAGGATTGAGCATTGGAACGGGAAATACTATTGACTTGGGCTGGAGGGGACTTTTTGAAATCTCTGGGGTTTGGGTTGCTACGGTTGAATACACCTTGAGCCATAGCCTCCTCTATCTGGGTGCCAGCCACGATGAAGTGTTTGAAGTTTGGATAGTATTGCAAAGACATGTGATACTGGAGCTGGGGGGAAATATTTTTCATGATTATCTGGACTTGTTCTTCCTCAGACGGGCGCTCCATCATCTGAGCTGCTATTCTCCTCCATCTTTTCACAAAAATCAAAAAGGATTCCCTCAAGTCTTGCTTTGTTCTCTCTAAATCCTTTCTGGTGATTTCTGTCCCATCATCATATTTGAATTGCCTGATGAACTGCTCGCCGATATCCTTCCATGTCCTGTAACGAGTCTTGTCCAAGACCATGAACCATCTCCTCGCAACCTTGGTTAGGGAAACTGGGAACAATTGAGCCATTTGCTCAGAAGATAACCCTTGAGGCTGACACATGATGGTGAACATTTGCAAATGTGTGATTGGACAACCCACACCATCATATTTGTCGAAATCGGGCATTTGAAAATTGGCAGGAAGGCGAATTTCGGGAAATAAAGTAAGATCACTGGGATTGAAACCACCCTGGTCTTGAAACTGAATGTCTTGAACTTTCCTGGTAAGAGTCTCTAATTTCTCCATAACAGACTTATCAACCATGGACTGAGAAGGCCTACTGTGATTCTCGCTGTACTGCTCTTTTTCTAAGTCTTCTTCGACTTTATCAGGGATATTGATGAACACTGTTTGGGCAGGTGCTACTGGAGTAGCTGCTTGGCGCATAGGCCCTTTATCCTTGGACAACGACGGTCCCAACTTTTCAGAAAGCTGAGCCTTGATAACTCGGTTTTCTTCTTTGAGTTCTTGAAGCTGTTGGAGAATCAAGGTAAGAGTATCGGTAATAGCAGCGGGTGGAAGACCATCTTGGTTGTCTGCCATTGGTGAGGATGAGGACGGGAAAGAAGGAGATGCTGGGGTTCTTAGAGAAGGTGGCGGAGAAACAGATTTCCTCTCTAACCGCGAAGAGACCCGAACCCAAGGAGTATTAGGGTTAGCTATGATGTTTATTGCCCTGTAATATCCGAAAGACATATTTTAAAATCAGAGAGAAGAATAGACGATGATGCACACATAGACAAAGATAATGAAAGAGAAGGATGGACTTTATTGATCAATCATTAAAATTTGAGTACATGGTTCAATCTTTCAAAGATAAACATGGAACTAAGCATTCTTTTTAGACTTCTTCTTCGGACGACAATCTTCCTCAACTGACTCCTTTAAAGGTTTGATGATTCTTGCATCCCAAGCAGATGAAACAGCTTTGACAATCTTGGGCTTGAGACCCTCAGGCGGATAGAAATGATGAAGGGGAGGCACAATGGATTGCTCCCTTCCATACTGACGCTGAATCCTGGCAGGAACATAAAAGGAAGTCTTTTTGAGACCAAGAAGGCGAACGTAGTTAGCTTCTCCGGTGTTGAAGACAGCTTCTTGGATTCCGGGAATTTGCCAATAAATCTGATCTTCTTGGCGAGAATTTAACCATTCAACCCAATCGCTTTTATGATCGAAAGAAACATCATGACGCCATTCACTGAAGGTGTATAACGTATGATCAAAATGGACAGGAGCTGCAATTTTTAGCTTGTGGCATAACCACACTTGAAGTAATGCAGGACATCCTGAGAAAGACCCAACGAAAGAGCGAATATAAGAGCTTGGACCTGAACTGGCACGAAGGTGAGCCATATCATCCAATCCATTGAAAGTTTCTGCAAGCATAGTAGGAATTGGATTGGCGCCACGATCCATTTGATCAACGAGGTCCAGAAGAACAGCTGACGCAAAGCGAGAAGGCTGGACAGTGAGGAACCTAGCAAAGGAGCAGAATCTCAAAGCGCGCCGTCGAGCTTTTTGAATATCAACAGCACCAATGTATCCAACAGGAGGGTAAATGTCAATCAGTCGCTGCATGGACACTTCTTGGCCTTTCATGAAAGAGTTCATGGATTCATCTGGATTATCCATCAAGCAAAGGAACAAAGGACGATAATCTGGAACACAGGATGGCTTCACTAGAGGGCCATCCACAGGATATTCCAATAAGGCACACCATTCTTCAAAGGTGGGACACATTTCTTGGTTGCCAAAACGGAAGACATGATGATCGGGATCCCAACACTCTGATGCGGCATAGAGCAATCCCCAATCGAGCTTGATGGTTGCCACGTAGCCGAAGAGATTTTTCTCTTGTTCACTTATGGCGTAGATATGGGATTCTCTTAATGTACCACGGATCCAATCAAGAATTGTACGAGTAGACATAGTGCCCGTAAGCCAAGAGAAGGGATATAAGAATGATCAGGATTACATGAACACGAGATTGGGATAAGTTCCTGCCAGTACAAGGAAAGTATGAATACATGATCGAATCATACGATAGAAGAATGAAAGGCATACGATCGAAAGATTAGATGAGATAGCATAAGATTGCTTTCAACGGATAGATCAAGAATGACTAATCCTATGAGATCTTTGGAAATGATAGGATTTATATCCTAACCCCTAAAGGAAATTTTTTTTTTTAATCTCGCACATTTTAACAGTGTGACCTGAAGGCATCAACCCTAATCCTAATCAAGCGGAGTGGAGAGAGGATCTCGACTCATGACTTTGTTCGTGTACCTAGGACCGATCGTAGCCATTGGAAGATGGTCTACGGCCTAATCTAGACACAAATAGGTAGGATATCCTAAACTAGGCTCACACACGTGATACACATGTGTTCGTATACTACATGCATGTGTGGGTTAATCTAGGGGTAAGGCCAAGAGTTCCCTTAGCGCGAATCCCTGTTCGATATACTGTACCAGTGTCCGGCGTATCAGTACGTGAACAAGAGATCCGTTTACGTACCATAAAGGTACTAGGCTAAGGGTGGAATGCTTCTCTAGCACAGAGGCACCAGGTGATGAAATCCCAGTCAACCATGCTAGATAACACTCCGGGTTCCTAAAATAGGACGTGTGTGCACGTGAGATGCAGAGTTTAGATGCAAGTGATGTAAGTGTGTGCAATATGTTTGCGCAATCTATGATGCCTTCAGGTTTTGTTAGATTAAGTTTGAGTAAAGTGTGATGAGAAAATAAAACAAGACAAACTAATCTAACAAGTATAGAGTTTTTATGAGCCAATTAAATTAAATTCAAATGAATTATCTTTTGAAATTTTAATGAAGTTAGGTGGTCCCCAGCAGAGTCGCCAAACTGTGGTACCCGATCCCGCGAGAGGGGTGGGGCGCGAGCCGCCACGCGCTCTCTCTTGGTCTCCCGTACCCACGCGATTGGCGTGTGCATTTAATTGTTGATTTGAATTCGTCTTTCATGTGAACTTGGGATCACTAAGGCAATCCGAATTCCACACGAAAGAGACTGACAGAGTCGCCACCTAGATGTGGGATCTAGGACCCGAAATTAACCAGAAATCTAGACTCGCTACCTGGTTACGAGAATGGAAGGTATGGGGAGTTATCCGCCACATGCACCATTCCTGCCCGATAATCGGCCTTCGATTCCAAAAGCTAACTTTTTAAATTTATTTTAAATGGCTCATTCAACTCTATGTTAATGTGCGAACTAAGTGACATGCATCCTATGATCTAATTTCAATGTGAATCCTAGATGTGTATCTTGATTTATTAATTTGTCTGGATTCATTCTAAGTGAAAGTTCTCCTAGAATTCTAATTTCATGGAAAGCCCTAAATGATTTGATTAAGCATTTACAAGAAAATTAATATCCAAAACACCACAATTTGTTGTGGTGCCGACTCGCGGGTGGTATGCCGTCAGACATCCAAGCTGCCTACGTACCCAAGCCTCACTGGGATCAGAGTCGACGTAGTTCGGTGCACCTAAGCTAAGTTACATATGCCTAACTCAACTAAGACACCGACCTAGACGGGATTGACTGTTTCAACAGTTTTAGGAGAAGTTATTTAATTCAAGTTGAGGATTTTATTATCTTAGGATTTCATCTAAGATGCTATATGATTCTCATCTAAATGCAAATGGTCCCTTAGACTAATGCAGGTTTGCCTTACATCCTAGTTTACTAGGCTTGTCCTAGGAAAAGATTGGGTGACTAGTGTAACTAGACCTATGGCACGGTTGCTATTACATAGCAAGCGTCCGTGATGAGGCTGGACTCCTAACTCTAGGACTCTCTAAAACTTAGGATACGACACGACACCGGTGTTCCTAAATTGGGCTCTAAGGGTCCTTACGACGGAAACCGTGATCCAACGGTTCCGAAAGACACAAGACAAATCGATTTAAATTCTCGAGGTTAGTGAAAAAAAAAATGGAAGAGATGATGAAATAGTGTGAGGGAATGAGAAAGATAGAGAAAGGTGCGACTGAACTTGGGAGTGCCAAATTGCCTACGTACCCCGCGATGGGGATCAAGCCACACGTAGTTCCGCTGGGGAGGTTGCTTGGATTTTGGAAAACAGGATTGGTATTTGGATCAGGAATCGGGTTTGTATTTGAGCATTGGACTTGAGATTCAGAAACATTGATTTAGCAATGGGATTTTGGAATTGGGAATTTGCATCAAAGAATTGAGCATATAGGAATCATCAAGGGTTTGAATTTTGGGAATTCAAAATGGGCGGGCTTATGAGATTCGGTCAAATGGATTCAGACATGCGACTCAGATTGTGTTGGGATATGACTTGGTTAGGCAAAAGGGAGGAAGTTCTATTAGGTGTAAAAGGGCATTAGTAGAATAGGGGAATGACTCGGTTGTGACATGGAAGGCCGCAACTTGGTCGAATGCGACTCGGTTGCATTGGGATGGGTTGATTAAGGAATTGGATTGAGTCAACTAAGGGGAGAGTCCAATCGGTTAAAGAGGTTGAGCATACTCGACTAGAGAGTTGGGTCAACTCGACTAGGGAGGTTGGCTAGAGTTGACTCAGTTGAGCTGGGTTGGGATCCCACTTGGATGGATTGTATTGGGGCGATTTGACTTAAGCTGCAGGTGGCCTGGCTGGGTTAGATTTAATGTAACCAGATTTATGGATAAATGGTGTGCCTCAGTGAGTGGACAAAGGTATGGCTTGGGTTGATGTGACTCGGTTGAGTTGTGCTAGGGTCAGGTTAGGTGGGGTTAATGGTTGAGTTGGATTGGATTGGGTTAATGGTCAAGGTCAAGTGCGGGTTGACTTGGCTTAGACTGGATTGGAACTGGTTGAGCGTGGATTGGGGTGCGGCTTGAGGTTTGGGTGGTTGGAGTATCTTAGGAACCAATAGGGCAAAGTGGCTCTTAAGGGGAATGAATTAATTGGGCCGAATGGGCCCGATGGCCGGGTTAACTGGGTTGGCCGGGTCTATTGTAGGGGTGTATGAGGGTACTGTTGGGTGGATGAATGAAAGGCATGTGGTGTATGATGTGTGGCTATGGTTATAGGGTTTAAGGCTTATGGGTATGGGTTTAGGTGTGGTTAATGGTTAGGTTGGATTGGGTTAATGGTTAGGGTCAAGTGAGTCGGGTCTAAGTTAGGAGCAAACCCGAGACTAGCCATGGTCTAACTAGGAGGAAGCAGGGTACAAACCAGGGTGCGGACCAGGGTGCACCAGGGTGCGAACCAGCAGGGAACCAGGGTGCGAACCAGCAGGGGAACCAGGGTGCAACCAGCAGGGAACCTGGGTGCAACCAGCAGCGAACCTGGGTGCAACCAGGGTCTAACCAGAGTGTGAACCAGCAGGGAACCAGGGTGCGAACCAGCAGGGGAACCAGGGTGCAACCAGCAGGGAAACCAGGGTGCAACCAGCAGGGAACCTGGGTGCAACCCGCAGCGAACCTGGGTGCAACCAGGGTCTAACCAGAGTGCGAACCAGCAGGGAACCAGGGTGCGAACCAGCAGGGGAACCATGGTGCAACCAGCAGGGAACCTGGGTGCAACCAGCAGCGAACCTGGGTGCAACCAGGGTCTAACCAGAGTGCGAACCAGCAGGGAACCAGGGTGTGAACCAGTATCGAACCTGGGTGCAACCAGCAACGAACCTGGGTGCAACCAGGGTCTAACCAGAGTGCGAACCAGCAGGGAACCAGGGTGCGAACCAGTATCGAACCTGGGTGCAACCAGCAACGAACCTGGGTGCAACCAGGGTCTAACCAGAGGCTAACCAGGGGGAACCAGGGTGTGAACCATTAGGGAAAAATAAAAATGAAGATAAGATGGGTTAAGAGAAGAGGGAAACATGTATAACTTCAAAGTCTACCATCAAGAAGAATGAGTAAAGATTGATCCCAGATGCTTCCTAACATGGTTTTTCTTTTAAAGTAAAAGATATGCATGAAAACAGACCCTACATAGAATTGAAATAAATGCCTACCTCTTTGAAAACCCACTTTGTGTTTGATTTTTCTTTGATGTTAATTCCTTGAAGATGATTCCTTGCTTGATAATGACTGCTTTTGATATATATCACCCAACGTATCACCCGATCCGACAAGGATGGCCGAACCCTTGAAGAGATGAGGGAGAGGGATGAATTTTCTAAGAGAGGGATTCTTTTTCTTCTTCTCTTGGATGGTGGGATGAGAGGGTATTTATAGGAGAATGGGATAGGAGGTTAGGTGAGGTTAGGTGAGGTTAGGTAAGGTTAGGTGAGGTTAGGTGAGGTTAGGTGAGGTTTGGGTGGTTAGGATGAGAGGAGAGGTTAGGTGAGGTTAGGTGAGGTTTGGATGGTTAGGATGAGAGGAGAGGTTAGGTGGTTTTGGATGGTGAGACCCAGGTCAAGATCTGTCATTGATCTAACGATTTACGGAAATCGGGTCTCGGAATGGAATCAGGGTCCGGGCTATGAAGTGACCCTAGCTTATTTTGTCCCGATTGATGATCCGTAAAGTCAGATCAAGATATTAATGACCTAAAACATATAAATCAATGATAGAGGGGGTTCTCACATGGATTTAACACACTAAATTCACTAATCAGGGTATTTTTCAATTTTTCGGATCTAATCATCTCACCAGGTACATCTCTTTATCATTTTGTTTTTTTCAAAAAATTTGAGGATGGATCAATATATTAGGTTATTGTTGGTTAAAGTAAAGCAAAATGTGGGTGTCTACAGAAAGAAACGGAGATGAAAAACTCCAAGTATTTTTAGAGTTATGATGGAAATAGTTAGACTCGCGCTTTGGTTTAGCAATTTACTGACCTACCTCCGATTGATTGACCATAACTCTCTCAATTTAACTCTTAACTCATTGAAATTAGTTTCATTTCGAAGGAATCGAAGTGTAGTTTAAAACGAAAGAAACGGAGATGAAAAACTCCAAGTATTTTGAGAGTTATGATGGAAATAGTTAGACTCGCGCTTTGGTTTAGCAATTTACTGACCTCCCTCCGATTGATTGACCATAAATCACTCAATTTAACTCGTAATTCATTGAAATTAGTTTCATTTCGAAAGAATCAAAGTGTAGTTTAAAACGAAAGAAACGGAGATGAAAAACTCCAAGTATTTTGAGAGTTAATGGAAATAGTTAGACTCGCGCTTTGGTTTAGCAATTTACTGACCTACCTCCGATTGATTGACCATAACTCTCTCAATTTAAGTCGTAATTCATTTAAATTAGTTTCATTTCGAAGGAATCGAAGTGTAGTTTAAAACGAAAGAAACGGAGATGAAAAACTCCAAGTATTTTGAGAGTTAATGGAAATAGTTAGACTCGCGCTTTGGTTTAGCAATTTACTGACCTACCTCCGATTGATTGACCATAACTCTGTCAATTTAACTCTTAACTCATTGAAATTAGTTTCATTTCGAAGGAATCGAAGTTTAGTTTAAAACGAAAGAAACGGAGATGAAAAACTCCAAGTATTTTGAGAGTTATGAAGGAAATAGTTAGAGTCGCGCTTTGGTTTAGCAATTTACTGACCTCCCTCCGATTAATTGACCATAAATCACTCAATTTAACTCGTAATTCATTGAAATTAGTTTCATTTCGAAGGAATCAAAGTGTAGTTTAAAACGAAAGAAACGGAGATGAAAAACTCCAAGTATTTTGAGAGTTATGATGGAAATAGTTAGACTCGCGCTTTGGTTTAGCAATTTACTGACTTACCTCCGATTGATTGATCATAACTCTCTCAATTTAACTCTTAATTCATTGAAATTAGTTTCATTTCAAAGGAATCGAAGTGTAGTTTAAAACGAAAGAAACGGAGATGAAAAACTACAAGTATTTTGAGAGTTATTATGGAAATAGTTAGACTCGCGCTTTGGTTTAGCAATTTACTGATCTACCTCCGATTGATTGACCATAAATCACTCAATTTAACTCGTTATTCATTGAAATTAGTTTCATTTCGAAGGAATCGAAGTGTAGTTTAAAACGAAAGAAACGGAGATGAAAAACTCTAAGTATTTTGAGAGTTATGATGGAAATAGTTAGACTCGCGCTTTGGTTTAGTAATTTACTGACCTACATCCGATTAATTGACCATAACTCTCTCAATTTAACTCTTAAGTAATTGAAATTAGTTTCATTTCGAAGGAATCGAAGTGTAGTTTAAAACGAAAGAAACGGAGATGAAAAACTTCAAGTATTTTGAGAGTTATGATGGAAATAGTTAGACTCGCGCTTTGGTTTAGCAATTTACTGACCTACCTCCGATTGATTGACCATAACTCTCTCAATTTAAGTCGTAATTCATTTAAATTAGTTTCATTTCGAAGGAATCGAAGTGTAGTTTAAAACGAAAGAAACGGAGATGAAAAACTCCAAGTATTTTGAGAGTTATGATGGAAATAGTTAGACTCGCGCTTTGGTTTAGCAATTTACTGACCTCCCTCCGATTGATTGACCATAACTCAATCAATTTAACTCGTAATTCATTGAAATTAGTTTCATTTCGAAGGAATCGAAGTGTAGTTTAAAACGAAAGAAACGGAGATGAAAAACTCCAAGTATTTTGAGAGTTATGATGGAAATAGTTAGACTCGCGCTTTGGTTTAGCAATTTACTGACCTACATCCGATTAATTGACCATAACTCTCTCAATTTAACTCTTAAGTCATTGAAATTAGTTTCATTTCGAAGGAATCGAAGTGTAGTTTAAAACGAAAGAAACGGAGATGAAAAACTCCAAGTATTTTGAGAGTTATGATGGAAATAGTTAGACTCGCGCTTGGGTTTAGCAATTTACTGAACTACCTCCGATTAATTGACCATAACTCTCTCAATTTAACTCGTAATTCATTTAAATTAGTTTCATTTCGAAGGAATCGAAGTGTAGTTTAAAACGAAAGAAACGGAGATGAAAAACTCCAAGTATTTTTAGAGTTATGATGGAAATAGTTAGACTCGCGCTTTGGTTTAGCAATTTACTGACCTACCTCCGATTGATTGACCATAACTCTCTAAATTTAACTCTTAACTCATTGAAATTAGTTTCATTTCGAAGGAATCGAAGTGTAGTTTAAAACGAAAGAAACGGAGATGAAAAACTCCAAGTATTTTGAGAGTTATGATGGAAATAGTTAGACTCGCGCTTTGGTTTAGCAATTTACTGACCTCCCTCCGATTGATTAACCATAAATCACTCAATTTAACTCGTAATTCATTGAAATTAGTTTCATTTCGAAGGAATCGAAGTGTAGTTTAAAACGAAAGAAACGGAGATGAAAAACTCTAAGTATTTTGAGAGTTAATGGAAATAGTTAGACTCGCGCTTTGGTTTAGCAATTTACTGACCTACCTCCGATTGATTGACCATAACTCTCTCAATTTAACTCTTAAGTCATTTAAAAATTAGTTTCATTTCGAAGGAATCGAAGTGTAGTTTAAAACGAAAGAAACGGAGATGAAAAACTCCAAGTATTTTGAGAGTTATGATGGAAATAGTTAGACTCGCGCTTTGGTTTAGCAATTTACTTACCTACCTCCGATTGATTGACCATAACTCTCTCAATTTAACTCGTAATTCATTTAAATTAGTTTCATTTCGAAGGAATCGAAGTGTAGTTTAAAACGAAAGAAACGGAGATGAAAAACTCCAAGTATTTTGAGAGTTATGATGGAAATAGTTAGACTCGCGCTTTGGTTTAGCAATTTACTGACTTACCTCCGATTGATTGACCATAACTCACTCAATTTAACTCGTAATTCATTGAAATTAGTTTCATTTCGAAGGAATCGAAGTGTAGTTTAAAACGAAAGAAACGGAGATGAAAAACTCCAAGTATTTTGAGAGTTATGATGGAAATAGTTAGACTCGCGCTTTGGTTTAGCAATTTACTGACCTACCTCCGATTGATTGACCATAACTCTCTCAATTTAACTCTTAATTCATTGAAATTAGTTTCATTTCGAAGGAATCGAAGTGTAGTTTAAAACGAAAGAAACGGAGATGAAAAACTCCAAGTATTTTTAGAGTTATTATGGAAATAGTTAGACTCACGCTTTGGTTTAGCAATTTACTGACCTACCTCCGATTGATTGACCATAACTCTGTCAATTTAACTTTTAACTCATTGAAATTAGTTTCATTTCGAAGGAATCGAAGTGTAGTTTAAAACGAAAGAAACGGAGATGAAAAACTCCAAGTATTTTGAGAGTTATGATGGAAATAGTTAGACTCGCGCTTTGGTTTAGCAATTTACTGACCTCCCTCCGATTAATTGACCATAAATCACTCAATTTAACTCGTAATTCATTGAAATTAGTTTCATTTCGAAGGAATCGAAGTGTAGTTTAAAACGAAAGAAACGGAGATGAAAAACTCCAAGTATTTTGAGAGTTATGTTGGAAATAGTTAGACTCGCGCTTTGGTTTAGCAATTTACTGACCTACCTCCGATTGATTGATCATAACTCTCTCAATTTAACTCGTAATTCATTGAAATTAGTTTCATTTCGAAGGAATCGAAGTGTAGTTTAAAACGAAAGAAACGGAGATGAAAAACTCCAAGTATTTTGAGAGTTATTATGGAAATAGTTAGACTCGCGCTTTGGTTTAGCAATTTACTGATCTACCTCCGATTGATTGACCATAAATCACTCAATTTAACTCGTTATTCATTGAAATTAGTTTCATTTCGAAGGAATCGAAGTGTAGTTTAAAACGAAAGAAACGGAGATGAAAAACTCCAAGTATTTTGAGAGTTATGATGGAAATTGTTAGACTCGCACTTTGGTTTAGCAATTTACTGACCTACATCCGATTAATTGACCATAACTCTCTCAATTTAACTCTTAAGTCATTGAAATTAGTTTCATTTCGAAGGAATAGAAGTGTAGTTTAAAACGAAAGAAACGGAGATGAAAAACTCCAAGTATTTTGAGAGTTATGATGGAAATAGTTAGACTCGCGCTTTGGTTTAGCAATTTACTGACCTACCTCCGATTGATTGACCATAACTCTCTCAATTTAAGTCGTAATTCATTTAAATTAGTTTCATTTCGAAGGAATCGAAGTGTAGTTTAAAACGAAAGAAACGGAGATGAAAAACTCCAAGTATTTTGAGAGTTATGATGGAAATAGTTAGACTCGCGCTTTGGTTTAGCAATTTACTGACCTCCCTCCGATTGATTGACCATAAATTACTCAATTTAACTCGTAATTCATTGAAATTAGTTTCATTTCGAAGGAATCGAAGTGTAGTTTAAAACGAAAGAAACGGAGATGAAAAACTCCAAGTATTTTGAGAGTTAATGGAAATAGTTAGACTCGCGCTTTGGTTTAGCAATTTACTGACCTCCCTCCGATTGATTGACCATAACTCTCTCAATTTAACTCTTAAGTCATTTAAAAATTAGTTTCATTTCGAAGGAATCGAAGTGTAGTTTAAAACGAAAGAAACGGAGATGAAAAACTCCAAGTATTTTGAGAGTTATGATAGAAATAGTTAGACTCGCGCTTTGGTTTAGCAATTTACTGACCTACCTCCGATTGATTGACCATAACTCTCTAAATTTAACTCTTAACTCATTGAAATTAGTTTCATTTCGAAGGAATCGAAGTGTAGTTTAAAACGAAAGAAACGGAGATGAAAAACTCCAAGTATTTTGAGAGTTATGATGGAAATAGTTAGACTCG
The DNA here is from genome assembly GCF_043159265.1 of Tasmannia lanceolata. Classification (NCBI taxonomy): domain Eukaryota; kingdom Viridiplantae; phylum Streptophyta; class Magnoliopsida; order Canellales; family Winteraceae; genus Tasmannia; species Tasmannia lanceolata. The sequence continues at coordinate 8,428,243 of NW_027518721.1, forward strand.
CGCTTTGGTTTAGCAATTTACTGACCTCCCTCCGATTGATTAACCATAAATCACTCAATTTAACTCGTAATTCATTGAAATTAGTTTCATTTCGAAGGAATCGAAGTGTAGTTTAAAACGAAAGAAACGGAGATGAAAAACTCTAAGTATTTTGAGAGTTAATGGAAATAGTTAGACTCGCGCTTTGGTTTAGCAATTTACTGACCTACCTCCGATTGATTGACCATAACTCTCTCAATTTAACTCTTAAGTCATTTAAAAATTAGTTTCATTTCGAAGGAATCGAAGTGTAGTTTAAAACGAAAGAAACGGAGATGAAAAACTCCAAGTATTTTGAGAGTTATGATGGAAATAGTTAGACTCGCGCTTTGGTTTAGCAATTTACTTACCTACCTCCGATTGATTGACCATAACTCTCTCAATTTAACTCGTAATTCATTTAAATTAGTTTCATTTCGAAGGAATCGAAGTGTAGTTTAAAACGAAAGAAACGGAGATGAAAAACTCCAAGTATTTTGAGAGTTATGATGGAAATAGTTAGACTCGCGCTTTGGTTTAGCAATTTACTGACCTCCCTCCGATTGATTGACCATAACTCACTCAATTTAACTCGTAATTCATTGAAATTAGTTTCATTTCGAAGGAATCGAAGTGTGGTTTAAAACGAAAGAAACGGAGATGAAAAACTCCAAGTATTTTGAGCGTTATGATGGAAATAGTTAGACTCGCGCTTTGGTTTAGCAATTTACTGACCTACCTCCGCTTGATTGACCATAACTCTCTCAATTTAACTCTTAACTCTTTGACCTTAGTTTCATTTCGAAGGAATCGAAGTGTAGTTTAAAACGAAAGAAACGGAGATGAAAAACTCCAAGTATTTTGAGAGTTATGATGGAAATAGTTAGACTCGCGCTTTGGTTTAGCAATTTACTGACCTACCTCCGATTGATTGACCATAACTCTCTCAATTTAACTCGTAATTCATTTAAATTAGTTTCATTTCGAAGGAATCGAAGTGTAGTTTAAAACGAAAGAAACGGAGATGAAAAACTCCAAGTATTTTGAGAGTTATGACGGAAATAGTTAGACTCGCGCTTTGGTTTAGCAATTTACTGACCTCCCTCCGATTAATTGACCATAAATCACTCAATTTAACTCGTAATTCATTGAAATTAGTTTCATTTCGAAGGAATCGAAGTGTAGTTTAAAACGAAAGAAACGGAGATGAAAAACTCCAAGTATTTTGAGAGTTATGATGGAAATAGTTAGACTCGCGCTTTGGTTTAGCAATTTACTGACCTACATCCGATTAATTGACCATAACTCTCTCAATTTAACTCTTAAGTCATTGAAATTAGTTTCATTTCGAAGGAATCGAAGTGTAGTTTAAAACGAAAGAAACGGAGATGAAAAACTCCAAGTATTTTGAGAGTTATGATGGAAATAGTTAGACTCGCGCTTTGGTTTAGCAATTTACTGACCTACCTCCGATTGATTGACCATAACTCTGTCAATTTAACTCTTAACTCATTGAAATTAGTTTCATTTCGAAGGAATCGAAGTGTAGTTTAAAACGAAAGAAACAGAGATGAAAAACTCCAAGTATTTTGAGAGTTATGATGGAAATAGTTAGACTCGCGCTTTGGTTTAGCAATTTACTGACCTCCCTCCGATTAATTGACCATAAATCACTCAATTTAACTCGTAATTCATTGAAATTAGTTTCATTTCGAAGGAATCGAAGTGTAGTTTAAAACGAAAGAAACGGAAATGAAAAACTCCAAGTATTTTGAGAGTTATGATGGAAATAGTTAGACTCGCGCTTTGGTTTAGCAATTTACTGACCTACCTCCGATTGATTTATCATAACTCTCTCAATTTAACTCTTAATTCATTGAAATTAGTTTCATTTCGAAGGAATCGAAGTGTAGTTTAAAACGAAAGAAACGGAGATGAAAAACTATAAGTATTTTGAGAGTTATTATGGAAATAGTTAGACTCGCGCTTTGGTTTAGCAATTTAATGATCTACCTCCGATTGATTGACCAAAAATCACTCAATTTAACTCGTAATTCATTGAAATTAGTTTCATTTCGAAGGAATCGAAGTGTAGTTTAAAACGAAAGAAACGGAGATGAAAAACTCCAAGTATTTTGAAAGTTATGATGGAAATAGTTAGACTCTCGCTTTGGTTTAGCAATTTACTGACCTACATCCGATTAATTGACCATAACTCTCTCAATTTAACTCTTAAGTCATTGAAATTAGTTTCATTTCGAAGGAATCGAAGTGTAGTTTAAAACGAAAGAAACGGAGATGAAAAACTCCAAGTATTTTGAGAGTTATGATGGAAATAGTTAGACTCGCGCTTTGGTTTAGCAATTTACTGACTTACCTCCGATTAATTGACCATAACTCTCTCAATTTAAGTCGTAATTCATTTAAATTAGTTTCATTTCGAAGGAATCGAAGTGTAGTTTAAAACGAAAGAAACGGAGATGAAAAACTCTAAGTATTTTGAGAGTTAATGGAAATAGTTAGACTCGCGCTTTGGTTTAGCAATTTACTGACCTACCCCCGATTGATTGACCATAACTCTCTCAATTTAACTCTTAAGTCATTGAAATTAGTTTCATTTCGAAGGAATCGAAGTGTAGTTTAAAACGAAAGAAACGGAGATGAAAAACTCCAAGTATTTTGAGAGTTATGATGGAAATAGTTAGACTCGCGCTTTGGTTTAGCAATTTACTTACCTACCTCCGATTGATTGACAATAACTCTCTCAATTTAACTCGTAATTCATTTAAATTAGTTTCATTTCGAAGGAATCGAAGTGTAGTTTAAAACGAAAGAAACGGAGATGAAAAACTCCAAGTATTTTGAGAGTTATGATGGAAATAGTTAGACTCGCGCTTTGGTTTAGCAATTTACTGACCTCCCTCCGATTGATTCACCATAACTCACTCAATTTAACTCGTAATTCATTGAAATTAGTTTCATTTCGAAGGAATCGAAGTGTAGTTTAAAACGAAAGAAACGAAGATGAAAAACTCCAAGTATTTTGAGAGTTATGATGGAAATAGTTAGACTCGCGCTTTGGTTTAGCAATTTACTGACCTCCCTCCGATTGATTAACCATAAATCACTCAATTTAACTCGTAATTCATTGAAATTAGTTTCATTTCGAAGGAATCGAAGTGTAGTTTAAAACGAAAGAAACGGAGATGAAAAACTCCAAGTATTTTGAGAGTTAATGGAAATAGTTAGACTCGCGCTTTGGTTTAGCAATTTACTGACCTACCCCCGATTGATTGACCATAACTCTCTCAATTTAACTCTTAAGTCATTGAAATTAGTTTCATTTCGAAGGAATCGAAGTGTAGTTTAAAACGAAAGAAACGGAGATGAAAAACTCCAAGTATTTTGAGAGTTATGATGGAAATAGTTAGACTCGCGCTTTGGTTTAGCAATTTACTGACTTACCTCCGATTGATTGATCATAACTCTCTCAATTTAACTCTTAATTCATTGAAATTAGTTTCATTTCGAAGGAATCGAAGTGTAGTTTAAAACGAAAGAAACGGAGATGAAAAACTACAAGTATTTTGAGAGTTATTATGGAAATAGTTAGACTCGCGCTTTGGTTTAGCAATTTACTGATCTACCTCCGATTGATTGACCATAAATCACTCAATTTAACTCGTTATTCATTGAAATTAGTTTCATTTCGAAGGAATCGAAGTGTAGTTTAAAACGAAAGAAACGGAGATGAAAAACTCCAAGTATTTTGAGAGTTATGATGGAAATAGTTAGACTCGCGCTTTGGTTTAGCAATTTACTGACCTACATCCGATTAATTGACCATAACTCTCTCAATTTAACTCTTAAGTCATTGAAATTAGTTTCATTTCGAAGGAATCGAAGTGTAGTTTAAAACGATAGAAACGGAGATGAAAAACTCCAAGTATTTTGAGAGTTATGATGGAAATAGTTAGACTCGCGCTTTGGTTTAGCAATTTACTGACCTACCTCCGATTGATTGACCATAACTCTCTCACTTTAAGTCGTAAATCATTTAAATTAGTTTCATTTCGAAGGAATCGAAGTGTAGTTTAAAACGAAAGAAACGGAGATGAAAAACTCCAAGTATTTTGAGAGTTATGATGGAAATAGTTAGACTCGCGCTTTGGTTTAGCAATTTACTGACCTCCCTCCGATTGATTGACCATAACTCAATCAATTTAACTCGTAATTCATTGAAATTAGTTTCATTTCGAAGGAATCGAAGTGTAGTTTAAAACGAAAGAAACGGAGATGAAAAACTCCAAGTATTTTGAGAGTTATGATGGAAATAGTTAAACTCGCGCTTTGGTTTAGCAATTTACTGACCTACATCCGATTAATTGACCATAACTCTCTCAATTTAACTCTTAAGTCATTGAAATTAGTTTCATTTCGAAGGAATCGAAGTGTAGTTTAAAACGAAAGAAACGGAGATGAAAAACTCCAAGTATTTTGAGAGTTATGATGGAAATAGTTAGACTCGCGCTTTGGTTTAGCAATTTACTAACCTACCTCCGATTGATTGACCATAACTCTCTCAATTTAACTCTTAATTCATTGAAATTAGTTTTATTTCGAAGGAATCGAAGTGTAGTTTAAAACGAAAGAAACGGAGATGAAAAACTCCAAGTATTTTGAGAGTTATGATGGAAATAGTTAGACTCGCGCTTTGGTTTAGCAATTTACTGACCTCCCTCCGATTGATTAACCATAAATCACTCAATTTAACTCGTAATTCATTGAAATTAGTTTCATTTCGAAGGAATCAAAGTGTAGTTTAAAACGAAAGAAACGGAGATAAAAAACTCCAAGTATTTTGAGAGTTAATGGAAATAGTTAGACTCGCGCTTTGGTTTAGCAATTTACTGACCTACCTCCGATTGATTGACCATAACTCTCTCAATTTAACTCTTAAGTCATTTAAAAATTAGTTTCATTTCGAAGGAATCGAAGTGTAGATTAAAACGAAAGAAACGGAGATGAAAAACTCCAAGTATTTTGAGAGTTATGATGGAAATAGTTAGACTCGCGCTTTGGTTTAGCAATTTACTTACCTACCTCCGATTGATTGACCATAACTCTCTCAATTTAACTCGTAATTCAATTAAATTAGTTTCATTTCGAAGGAATCGAAGTGTAGTTTAAAACGAAAGAAACGGAGATGAAAAACTCCAAGTATTTTGAGAGTTATGATGGAAATAGTTAGACTCGCGCTTTGGTTTAGCAATTTACTGACCTCCCTCCGATTGATTGACCATAACTCACTCAATTTAACTCGTAATTCATTGAAATTAGTTTCATTTCGAAGGAATCGAAGTGTGGTTTAAAACGAAAGAAACGGAGATAAAAAACTCCAAGTATTTTGAGAGTTATGATGGAAATAGTTAGACTCGCGCTTTGGTTTAGCAATTGACTGACCTACCTCCGCTTGATTGACCATAACTCTCTCAATTTAACTCTTAACTCTTTGAAATTAGTTTCATTTCGAAGGAATCGAAGTGTAGTTTAAAACGAAAGAAACGGAGATGAAAAACTCCAAGTATTTTGAGAGTTATGATGGAAATAGTTAGACTCGCGCTTTGGTTTAGCAATTTACTGACTTACCTCCGATTGATTGATCATAACTCTCTCAATTTAACTCTTAATTCATTGAAATTAGTTTCATTTCGAAGGAATCGAAGTGTAGTTTAAAACGAAAGAAACGGAGATGAAAAACTACAAGTATTTTGAGAGTTATTATGGAAATAGTTAGACTCGCGCTTTGGTTTAGCAATTTACTGACCTACCTCCGATTGATTGACCATAACTCTCTCAATTTAACTCGTAATTCATTTAAATTAGTTTCATTTCGAAGGAATCGAAGTGTAGTTTAAAACGAAAGAAACGGAGATGAAAAACTCCAAGTATTTTGAGAGTTATGAAGGAAATAGTTAGACTCGCGCTTTAGTTTAGCAATTTACTGACCTCCCTCCGATTGATTGACCATAACTCACTCAATTTAACTCGTAATTCATTGAAATTAGTTTCATTTCGAAGGAATCGAAGTGTAGTTTAAAACGAAAGAAACGGAGATGAAAAACTCCAAGTATTTTGAGAGTTATGATGGAAATAGTTAGACTCGCGCTTTGGTTTAGCAATTTACTGACCTACCTCCGATTGATTGACCATAACTCTCTCAATTTAACTCTTAATTCATTGAAATTAGTTTCATTTCGAAGGAATCGAATTGTAGTTTAAAACGAAAGAAACGGAGATGAAAAACTCCAAGTATTTTGAGAGTTATGATGGAAATAGTTAGACTCGCGCTTTGGTTTAGCAATTTACTGACCTACCTCCGATTGATTGACCATAACTCTGTCAATTTAACTATTAACTCATTGAAATTAGTTTCATTTCGAAGGAATCGAAGTGTAGTTTAAAACGAAAGAAACGGAGATGAAAAACTCCAAGTATTTTGAGAGTTATGATGGAAATAGTTAGACTCGCGCTTTGGTTTAGCAATTTACTGACCTCCCTCCGATTAATTGACCATAAATCACTCAATTTAACTCGTAATTCATTGAAATTAGTTTCATTTCGAAGGAATCGAAGTGTAGTTTAAAACGAAAGAAACGGAGATGAAAAACTCCAAGTATTTTGAGAGTTATGATAGAAATAGTTAGACTCGCGCTTTGGTTTAGCAATTTACTGACCTACCTCCGATTGATTGATCATAACTCTCTCAATTTAACTCTTAATTCATTGAAATTAGTTTCATTTCGAAGGAATCGAAGTGTAGTTTAAAACGAAAGAAACGGAGATGAAAAACTACAAGTATTTTGAGAGTTATTATGGAAATAGTTAGACTCGCGCTTTGGTTTAGCAATTTACTGATCTACCTCCGATTGATTGACCAAAAATCACTCAATTTAACTCGTAATTCATTGAAATTAGTTTAATTTCGAAGGAATCGAAGTGTAGTTTAAAACGAAAGAAACGGAGATGAAAAACTCCAAGTATTTTGAGAGTTATGATGGAAATAGTTAGACTCGCGCTTTGGTTTAGCAATTTACTGACCTACATCCGATTAATTGACCATAACTCTCTCAATTTAACTCTTAAGTCATTGAAATTAGTTTCATTTCGAAGGAATCGAAGTGTAGTTTAAAACGAAAGAAACGGAGATGAAAAACTCCAAGTATTTTGAGAGTTATGATGGAAATAGTTAGACTCGCGCTTTGGTTTAGCAATTTACTGACCTACCTCCGATTGATTGACCATAACTCTGTCAATTTAACTCTTAACTCATTGAAATTAGTTTCATTTCGAAGGAATCGAAGTGTAGTTTAAAACGAAAGAAACGGAGATGAAAAACTCCAAGTATTTTGAGAGTTATGATGGAAATAGTTAGACTCGCGCTTTGGTTTAGCAATTTACTGACCTCCCTCCGATTAATTGACCATAAATCACTCAATTTAACTCGTAATTCATTGAAATTAGTTTCATTTCGAAGGAATCGAAGTGTAGTTTAAAACGAAAGAAACGGAAATGAAAAACTCCAAGTATTTTGAGAGTTATGATGTAAATAGTTAGACTCGCGCTTTGGTTTAGCAATTTACTGACCTACCTCCGATTGATTTATCATAACTCTCTCAATTTAACTCTTAATTCATTGAAATTAGTTTCATTTCGAAGGAATCGAAGTGTAGTTTAAAACGAAAGAAACGGAGATGAAAAACTATAAGTATTTTGAGAGTTATTATGGAAATAGTTAGACTCGCGCTTTGGTTTAGCAATTTAATGATCTACCTCCGATTGATTGACCAAAAATCACTCAATTTAACTCGTAATTCATTGAAATTAGTTTCATTTCGAAGGAATCGAAGTGTAGTTTAAAACGAAAGAAACGGAGATGAAAAACTCCAAGTATTTTGAGAGTTATGATGGAAATAGTTAGACTCGCGCTTTGGTTTAGCAATTTACTAACCTACCTCCGATTGATTGACCATAACTCTCTCAATTTAACTCTTAATTCATTGAAATTAGTTTTATTTCGAAGGAATCGAAGTGTAGTTTAAAACGAAAGAAACGGAGATGAAAAACTCCAAGTATTTTGAGAGTTATGATGGAAATAGTTAGACTCGCGCTTTGGTTTAGCAATTTACTGACCTCCCTCCGATTGATTAACCATAAATCACTCAATTTAACTCGTAATTCATTGAAATTAGTTTCATTTCGAAGGAATCGAAGTGTAGTTTAAAACGAAAGAAACGGAGATAAAAAACTCCAAGTATTTTGAGAGTTAATGGAAATAGTTAGACTCGCGCTTTGGTTTAGCAATTTACTGACCTACCTCCGATTGATTGACCATAACTCTCTCAATTTAACTCTTAAGTCATTTAAAAATTAGTTTCATTTCGAAGGAATCGAAGTGTAGATTAAAACGAAAGAAACGGAGATGAAAAACTCCAAGTATTTTGAGAGTTATGATGGAAATAGTTAGACTCGCGCTTTGGTTTAGCAATTTACTTACCTACCTCCGATTGATTGACCATAACTCTCTCAATTTAACTCGTAATTCAATTAAATTAGTTTCATTTCGAAGGAATCGAAGTGTAGTTTAAAACGAAAGAAACGGAGATGAAAAACTCCAAGTATTTTGAGAGTTATGATGGAAATAGTTAGACTCGCGCTTTGGTTTAGCAATTTACTGACCTCCCTCCGATTGATTGACCATAACTCACTCAATTTAACTCGTAATTCATTGAAATTAGTTTCATTTCGAAGGAATCGAAGTGTGGTTTAAAACGAAAGAAACGGAGATAAAAAACTCCAAGTATTTTGAGAGTTATGATGGAAATAGTTAGACTCGCGCTTTGGTTTAGCAATTTACTGACCTACCTCCGCTTGATTGACCATAACTCTCTCAATTTAACTCTTAACTCTTTGAAATTAGTTTCATTTCGAAGGAATCGAAGTGTAGTTTAAAACGAAAGAAACGGAGATGAAAAACTCCAAGTATTTTGAGAGTTATGATGGAAATAGTTAGACTCGCGCTTTGGTTTAGCAATTTACTGACCTACCTCCGATTGATTGACCATAACTCTCTCAATTTAACTCGTAATTCATTTAAATTAGTTTCATTTCGAAGGAATCGAAGTGTAGTTTAAAACGAAAGAAACGGAGATGAAAAACTCCAAGTATTTTGAGAGTTATGAAGGAAATAGTTAGACTCGCGCTTTAGTTTAGCAATTTACTGACCTCCCTCCGATTGATTGACCATAACTCACTCAATTTAACTCGTAATTCATTGAAATTAGTTTCATTTCGAAGGAATCGAAGTGTAGTTTAAAACGAAAGAAACGGAGATGAAAAACTCCAAGTATTTTGAGAGTTATGATGGAAATAGTTAGACTCGCGCTTTGGTTTAGCAATTTACTGACCTACCTCCGATTGATTGACCATAACTCTCTCAATTTAACTCTTAATTCATTGAAATTAGTTTCATTTCGAAGGAATCGAAGTGTAGTTTAAAACGAAAGAAACGGAGATGAAAAACTCCAAGTATTTTGAGAGTTATGATGGAAATAGTTAGACTCGCGCTTTGGTTTAGCAATTTACTGACCTACCTCCGATTGATTGACCATAACTCTGTCAATTTAACTCTTAACTCATTGAAATTAGTTTCATTTCGAAGGAATCGAAGTGTAGTTTAAAACGAAAGAAACGGAGATGAAAAACTCCAAGTATTTTGAGAGTTATGATGGAAATAGTTAGACTCGCGCTTTGGTTTAGCAATTTACTGACCTCCCTCCGATTAATTGACCATAAATCACTCAATTTAACTCGTAATTCATTGAAATTAGTTTCATTTCGAAGGAATCGAAGTGTAGTTTAAAACGAAAGAAACGGAGATGAAAAACTCCAAGTATTTTGAGAGTTATGATAGAAATAGTTAGACTCGCGCTTTGGTTTAGCAATTTACTGACCTACCTCCGATTGATTGATCATAACTCTCTCAATTTAACTCTTAATTCATTGAAATTAGTTTCATTTCGAAGGAATCGAAGTGTAGTTTAAAACGAAAGAAACGGAGATGAAAAACTACAAGTATTTTGAGAGTTATTATGGAAATAGTTAGACTCGCGCTTTGGTTTAGCAATTTACTGATCTACCTCCGATTGATTGACCAAAAATCACTCAATTTAACTCGTAATTCATTGAAATTAGTTTAATTTCGAAGGAATCGAAGTGTAGTTTAAAACGAAAGAAACGGAGATGAAAAACTCCAAGTATTTTGAGAGTTATGATGGAAATAGTTAGACTCGCGCTTTGGTTTAGCAATTTACTGACCTACATCCGATTAATTGACCATAACTCTCTCAATTTAACTCTTAAGTCATTGAAATTAGTTTCATTTCGAAGGAATCGAAGTGTAGTTTAAAACGAAAGAAACGGAGATGAAAAACTCCAAGTATTTTGAGAGTTATGATGGAAATAGTTAGACTCGCGCTTTGGTTTAGCAATTTACTGACCTACCTCCGATTGATTGACCATAACTCTGTCAATTTAACTCTTAACTCATTGAAATTAGTTTCATTTCGAAGGAATCGAAGTGTAGTTTAAAACGAAAGAAACGGAGATGAAAAACTCCAAGTATTTTGAGAGTTATGATGGAAATAGTTAGACTCGCACTTTGGTTTAGCAATTTACTGACCTCCCTCCGATTAATTGACCATAAATCACTCAATTTAACTCGTAATTCATTGAAATTAGTTTCATTTCGAAGGAATCGAAGTGTAGTTTAAAACGAAAGAAACGGAAATGAAAAACTCCAAGTATTTTGAGAGTTATGATGGAAATAGTTAGACTCGCGCTTTGGTTTAGCAATTTACTGACCTACCTCCGATTGATTTATCATAACTCTCTCAATTTAACTCTTAATTCATTGAAATTAGTTTCATTTCGAAGGAATCGAAGTGTAGTTTAAAACGAAAGAAACGGAGATGAAAAACTATAAGTATTTTGAGAGTTATTATGGAAATAGTTAGACTCGCGCTTTGGTTTAGCAATTTAATGATCTACCTCCGATTGATTGACCAAAAATCACTCAATTTAACTCGTAATTCATTGAAATTAGTTTCATTTCGAAGGAATCGAAGTGTAGTTTAAAACGAAAGAAACGGAAATGAAAAACTCCAAGTATTTTGAGAGTTATGATGGAAATAGTTAGACTCGCGCTTTGGTTTAGCAATTTACTGACCTACCTCCGATTGATTTATCATAACTCTCTCAATTTAACTCTTAATTCATTGAAATTAGTTTCATTTCGAAGGAATCGAAGTGTAGTTTAAAACGAAAGAAACGGAGATGAAAAACTATAAGTATTTTGAGAGTTATTATGGAAATAGTTAGACTCGCGCTTTGGTTTAGCAATTTAATGATCTACCTCCGATTGATTGACCAAAAATCACTCAATTTAACTCGTAATTCATTGAAATTAGTTTCATTTCGAAGGAATCGAAGTGTAGTTTAAAACGAAAGAAACGGAGATGAAAAACTCCAAGTATTTTGACAGTTATGATGGAAATAGTTAGACTCTCGCTTTGGTTTAGCAAGTTACTGACCTACATCCGATTAATTGACCATAACTCTCTCAATTTAACTCTTAAGTCATTGAAATTAGTTTCATTTCGAAGGAATCGAAGTGTAGTTTAAAACGAAAGAAACGGAGATGAAAAACTCCAAGTATTTTGAGAGTTATGATGGAAATAGTTAGACTCGCGCTTTGGTTTAGCAATTTACTGACTTACCTCCGATTGATTGACCATAACTCTCTCAATTTAAGTCGTAATTCATTTAAATTAGTTTCATTTCGAAGGAATCGAAGTGTAGTTTAAAGCGAAAGAAACGGAGATGAAAAACTCCAAGTATTTTGAGAGTTAATGGAAATAGTTAGACTCGCGCTTTGGTTTAGCAATTTACTGACCTACCCCCGATTGATTGACCATAACTCTCTCAATTTAACTCTTAAGTCATTGAAATTAGTTTCATTTCGAAGGAATCGAAGTGTAGTTTAAAACGAAAGAAACGGAGATGAAAAACTCCAAGTATTTTGAGAGTTATGATGGAAATAGTTAGACTCGCGCTTTGGTTTAGCAATTTACTGACCTACCTCCGATTGATTGACCATAACTCTGTCAATTTAACTCTTAACTCATTGAAATTAGTTTCATTTCGAAGGAATCGAAGTGTAGTTTAAAACGAAAGAAACGGAGATGAAAAACTCCAAGTATTTTGAGAGTTATGATGGAAATAGTTAGACTCGCGCTTTGGTTTAGCAATTTACTTACCTACCTCCGATTGATTGACCATAACTCTCTCAATTTAACTCGTAATTCATTTAAATTAGTTTCATTTCGAAGGAATCGAAGTGTAGTTTAAAACGAAAGAAACGGAGATGAAAAACTCCAAGTATTTTGAGAGTTATGATGGAAATAGTTAGACTCGCGCTTTGGTTTAGCAATTTACTGACCTCCCTCCGATTGATTGACCATAACTCACTCAATTTAACTCGTAATTCATTGAAATTAGTTTCATTTCGAAGGAAACGAAGTGTAGTTTAAAACGAAAGAAACGAAGATGAAAAACTCCAAGTATTTTGAGAGTTATGATGGAAATAGTTAGACTCGCGCTTTGGTTTAGCAATTTACTGACCTCCCTCCGATTGATTGACCATAAATCACTCAATTTAACTCGTAATTCATTGAAATTAGTTTCATTTCGAAGGAATCGAAGTGTAGTTTAAAACGAAAGAAACGGAGATGAAAAACTCCAAGTATTTTGAGAGTTAATGGAAATAGTTAGACTCGCGCTTTGGTTTAGCAATTTACTGACCTACCTCCGATTGATTGACCATAACTCTCTCAATTTAACTCTTAAGTCATTGAAATTAGTTTCATTTCGAAGGAATCGAAGTGTAGTTTAAAACGAAAGAAACGGAGATGAAAAACTCCAAGTATTTTGAGAGTTATGATGGAAATAGTTAGACTCGCGCTTTGGTTTAGCAATTTACTGACTTACCTCCGATTGATTGATCATAACTCTCTCAATTTAACTCTTAATTCATTGAAATTAGTTTCATTTCGAAGGAATCGAAGTGTAGTTTAAAACGAAAGAAACGGAGATGAAAAACTACAAGTATTTTGAGAGTTATTATGGAAATAGTTAGACTCGCGCTTTGGTTTAGCAATTTACTGATCTACCTCCGATTGATTGACCATAAATCACTCAATTTAACTCGTTATTCATTGAAATTAGTTTCATTTTGAAGGAATCGAAGTGTAGTTTAAAACGAAAGAAACGGAGATGAAAAACTCCAAGTATTTTGAGAGTTATGATGGAAATAGTTAGACTCGCGCTTTGGTTTAGCAATTTACTGACCTACATCCGACTAATTGACCATAACTCTCTCAATTTAACTCTTAAGTCATTGAAATTAGTTTCATTTCGAAGGAATCGAAGTGTAGTTTAAAACGAAAGAAACGGAGATGAAAAACTCCAAGTATTTTGAGAGTTATGATGGAAATAGTTAGACTCGCGCTTTGGTTTAGCAATTTACTGACTTACCTCCGATTGATTGACCATAACTCACTCAATTTAACTCGTAATTCATTGAAATTAGTTTCATTTCGAAGGAATCGAAGTGTAGTTTAAAACGAAAGAAACGGAGATGAAAAACTCCAAGTATTTTGAGAGTTATGATGGAAATAGTTAGACTCGCGCTTTGGTTTAGCAATTTACTGACCTACCTCCGATTGATTGACCATAACTCTCTCAATTTAACTCTTAATTCATTGAAATTAGTTTCATTTCGAAGGAATCGAAGTGTAGTTTAAAACGAAAGAAACGGAGATGAAAAACTCCAAGTATTTTTAGAGTTATTATGGAAATAGTTAGACTCACGCTTTGGTTTAGCAATTTACTGACCTACCTCCGATTGATTGACCATAACTCTGTCAATTTAACTTTTAACTCATTGAAATTAGTTTCATTTCGAAGGAATCGAAGTGTAGTTTAAAACGAAAGAAACGGAGATGAAAAACTCCAAGTATTTTGAGAGTTATGATGGAAATAGTTAGACTCGCGCTTTGGTTTAGCAATTTACTGACCTCCCTCCGATTAATTGACCATAAATCACTCAATTTAACTCGTAATTCATTGAAATTAGTTTCATTTCGAAGGAATCGAAGTGTAGTTTAAAACGAAAGAAACGGAAATGAAAAACTCCAAGTATTTTGAGAGTTATGATGGAAATAGTTAGACTCGCGCTTTGGTTTAGCAATTTACTGACCTACCTCCGATTGATTTATCATAACTCTCTCAATTTAACTCTTAATTCATTGAAATTAGTTTCATTTCGAAGGAATCGAAGTGTAGTTTAAAACGAAAGAAACGGAGATGAAAAACTATAAGTATTTTGAGAGTTATTATGGAAATAGTTAGACTCGCGCTTTGGTTTAGCAATTTAATGATCTACCTCCGATTGATTGACCAAAAATCACTCAATTTAACTCGTAATTCATTGAAATTAGTTTCATTTCGAAGGAATCGAAGTGTAGTTTAAAACGAAAGAAACGGAGATGAAAAACTCCAAGTATTTTGACAGTTATGATGGAAATAGTTAGACTCTCGCTTTGGTTTAGCAAGTTACTGACCTACATCCGATTAATTGACCATAACTCTCTCAATTTAACTCTTAAGTCATTGAAATTAGTTTCATTTCGAAGGAATCGAAGTGTAGTTTAAAACGAAAGAAACGGAGATGAAAAACTCCAAGTATTTTGAGAGTTATGATGGAAATAGTTAGACTCGCGCTTTGGTTTAGCAATTTACTGACCTACCTCCGATTGATTGACCATAACTCTCTCAATTTAACTCTTAATTCATTGAAATTAGTTTCATTTCGAAGGAATCGAAGTGTAGTTTAAAACGAAAGAAACGGAGATGAAAAACTCCAAGTATTTTGAGAGTTATGATGGAAATAGTTAGACTCGCGCTTTGGTTTAGCAATTTACTGACCTACCTCCGATTGATTGACCTTAACTCTGTCAATTTAACTCTTAACTCATTGAAATTAGTTTCATTTCGAAGGAATCGAAGTGTAGTTTAAAACGAAAGAAACGGAGATGAAAAACTCCAAGTATTTTGAGAGTTATGATGGAAATAGTTAGACTCGCGCTTTGGTTTAGCAATTTACTGACTTACCTCCGATTGATTGATCATAACTCTCTCAATTTAACTCTTAATTCATTGAAATTAGTTTCATTTCGAAGGAATCGAAGTGTAGTTTAAAACGAAAGAAACGGAGATGAAAAACTACAAGTATTTTGAGAGTTATTATGGAAATAGTTAGACTCGCGCTTTGGTTTAGCAATTTACTGATCTACCTCCGATTGATTGACCATAAATCACTCAATTTAACTCGTTATTCATTGAAATTAGTTTCATTTCGAAGGAATCGAAGTGTAGTTTAAAACGAAAGAAACGAAGATGAAAAACTCCAAGTATTTTGAGAGTTATGATGGAAATAGTTAGACTCGCGCTTTGGTTTAGCAATTTACTGACCTCCCTCCGATTGATTGACCATAAATCACTCAATTTAACTCGTAATTCATTGAAATTAGTTTCATTTCGAAGGAATCGAAGTGTAGTTTAAAACGAAAGAAACGGAGATGAAAAACTCCAAGTATTTTGAGAGTTAATGGAAATAGTTAGACTCGCGCTTTGGTTTAGCAATTTACTGACCTACCTCCGATTGATTGACCATAACTCTCTCAATTTAACTCTTAAGTCATTGAAATTAGTTTCATTTCGAAGGAATCGAAGTGTAGTTTAAAACGAAAGAAACGGAGATGAAAAACTCCAAGTATTTTGAGAGTTATGATGGAAATAGTTAGACTCGCGCTTTGGTTTAGCAATTTACTGACTTACCTCCGATTGATTGATCATAACTCTCTCAATTTAACTCTTAATTCATTGAAATTAGTTTCATTTCGAAGGAATCGAAGTGTAGTTTAAAACGAAAGAAACGGAGATGAAAAACTACAAGTATTTTGAGAGTTATTATGGAAATAGTTAGACTCGCGCTTTGGTTTAGCAATTTACTGATCTACCTCCGATTGATTGACCATAAATCACTCAATTTAACTCGTTATTCATTGAAATTAGTTTCATTTCGAAGGAATCGAAGTGTAGTTTAAAACGAAAGAAACGGAGATGAAAAACTCCAAGTATTTTGAGAGTTATGATGGAAATAGTTAGACTCGCGCTTTGGTTTAGCAATTTACTGACCTACATCCGACTAATTGACCATAACTCTCTCAATTTAACTCTTAAGTCATTGAAATTAGTTTCATTTCGAAGGAATCGAAGTGTAGTTTAAAACGAAAGAAACGGAGATGAAAAACTCCAAGTATTTTGAGAGTTATGATGGAAATAGTTAGACTCGCGCTTTGGTTTAGCAATTTACTGACTTACCTCCGATTGATTGACCATAACTCACTCAATTTAACTCGTAATTCATTGAAATTAGTTTCATTTCGAAGGAATCGAAGTGTAGTTTAAAACGAAAGAAACGGAGATGAAAAACTCCAAGTATTTTGAGAGTTATGATGGAAATAGTTAGACTCGCGCTTTGGTTTAGCAATTTACTGACCTACCTCCGATTGATTGACCATAACTCTCTCAATTTAACTCTTAATTCATTGAAATTAGTTTCATTTCGAAGGAATCGAAGTGTAGTTTAAAACGAAAGAAACGGAGATGAAAAACTCCAAGTATTTTTAGAGTTATTATGGAAATAGTTAGACTCACGCTTTGGTTTAGCAATTTACTGACCTACCTCCGATTGATTGACCATAACTCTGTCAATTTAACTTTTAACTCATTGAAATTAGTTTCATTTCGAAGGAATCGAAGTGTAGTTTAAAACGAAAGAAACGGAGATGAAAAACTCCAAGTATTTTGAGAGTTATGATGGAAATAGTTAGACTCGCGCTTTGGTTTAGCAATTTACTGACCTCCCTCCGATTAATTGACCATAAATCACTCAATTTAACTCGTAATTCATTGAAATTAGTTTCATTTCGAAGGAATCGAAGTGTAGTTTAAAACGAAAGAAACGGAAATGAAAAACTCCAAGTATTTTGAGAGTTATGATGGAAATAGTTAGACTCGCGCTTTGGTTTAGCAATTTACTGACCTACCTCCGATTGATTTATCATAACTCTCTCAATTTAACTCTTAATTCATTGAAATTAGTTTCATTTCGAAGGAATCGAAGTGTAGTTTAAAACGAAAGAAACGGAGATGAAAAACTATAAGTATTTTGAGAGTTATTATGGAAATAGTTAGACTCGCGCTTTGGTTTAGCAATTTAATGATCTACCTCCGATTGATTGACCAAAAATCACTCAATTTAACTCGTAATTCATTGAAATTAGTTTCATTTCGAAGGAATCGAAGTGTAGTTTAAAACGAAAGAAACGGAGATGAAAAACTCCAAGTATTTTGACAGTTATGATGGAAATAGTTAGACTCTCGCTTTGGTTTAGCAAGTTACTGACCTACATCCGATTAATTGACCATAACTCTCTCAATTTAACTCTTAAGTCATTGAAATTAGTTTCATTTCGAAGGAATCGAAGTGTAGTTTAAAACGAAAGAAACGGAGATGAAAAACTCCAAGTATTTTGAGAGTTATGATGGAAATAGTTAGACTCGCGCTTTGGTTTAGCAATTTACTGACCTACCTCCGATTGATTGACCATAACTCTCTCAATTTAACTCTTAATTCATTGAAATTAGTTTCATTTCGAAGGAATCGAAGTGTAACTTAAAACGAAAGAAACGGAGATGAAAAACTCCAAGTATTTTGAGAGTTATGATGGAAATAGTTAGACTCGCGCTTTGGTTTAGCAATTTACTGACCTACCTCCGATTGATTGACCTTAACTCTGTCAATTTAACTCTTAACTCATTGAAATTAGTTTCATTTCGAAGGAATCGAAGTGTAGTTTAAAACGAAAGAAACGGAGATGAAAAACTCCAAGTATTTTGAGAGTTATGATGGAAATAGTTAGACTCGCGCTTTGGTTTAGCAATTTACTGACTTACCTCCGATTGATTGATCATAACTCTCTCAATTTAACTCTTAATTCATTGAAATTAGTTTCATTTCGAAGGAATCGAAGTGTAGTTTAAAACGAAAGAAACGGAGATGAAAAACTACAAGTATTTTGAGAGTTATTATGGAAATAGTTAGACTCGCGCTTTGGTTTAGCAATTTACTGATCTACCTCCGATTGATTGACCATAAATCACTCAATTTAACTCGTTATTCATTGAAATTAGTTTCATTTCGAAGGAATCGAAGTGTAGTTTAAAACGAAAGAAACGGAGATGAAAAACTCCAAGTATTTTGAGAGTTATGATGGAAATAGTTAGACTCGCGCTTTGGTTTAGCAATTTACTGACCTACATCCGACTAATTGACCATAACTCTCTCAATTTAACTCTTAAGTCATTGAAATTAGTTTCATTTCGAAGGAATCGAAGTGTAGTTTAAAACGAAAGAAACGGAGATGAAAAACTCCAAGTATTTTGAGAGTTATGATGGAAATAGTTAGACTCGCGCTTTGGTTTAGCAATTTACTGACTTACCTCCGATTGATTGATCATAACTCTCTCAATTTAACTCTTAATTCATTGAAATTAGTTTCATTTCGAAGGAATCGAAGTGTAGTTTAAAACGAAAGAAACGGAGATGAAAAACTACAAGTATTTTGAGAGTTATTATGGAAATAGTTAGACTCGCGCTTTGGTTTAGCAATTTACTGATCTACCTCCGATTGATTGACCATAAATCACTCAATTTAACTCGTTATTCATTGAAATTAGTTTCATTTCGAAGGAATCGAAGTGTAGTTTAAAACGAAAGAAACGGAGATGAAAAACTCCAAGTATTTTGAGAGTTATGATGGAAATAGTTAGACTCGCGCTTTGGTTTAGCAATTTACTGACCTACATCCGACTAATTGACCATAACTCTCTCAATTTAACTCTTAAGTCATTGAAATTAGTTTCATTTCGAAGGAATCGAAGTGTAGTTTAAAACGAAAGAAACGGAGATGAAAAACTCCAAGTATTTTGAGAGTTATGATGGAAATAGTTAGACTCGCGCTTTGGTTTAGCAATTTACTGACTTACCTCCGATTGATTGACCATAACTCACTCAATTTAACTCGTAATTCATTGAAATTAGTTTCATTTCGAAGGAATCGAAGTGTAGTTTAAAACGAAAGAAACGGAGATGAAAAACTCCAAGTATTTTGAGAGTTATGATGGAAATAGTTAGACTCGCGCTTTGGTTTAGCAATTTACTGACCTACCTCCGATTGATTGACCATAACTCTCTCAATTTAACTCTTAATTCATTGAAATTAGTTTCATTTCGAAGGAATCGAAGTGTAGTTTAAAACGAAAGAAACGGAGATGAAAAACTCCAAGTATTTTTAGAGTTATTATGGAAATAGTTAGACTCACGCTTTGGTTTAGCAATTTACTGACCTACCTCCGATTGATTGACCATAACTCTGTCAATTTAACTTTTAACTCATTGAAATTAGTTTCATTTCGAAGGAATCGAAGTGTAGTTTAAAACGAAAGAAACGGAGATGAAAAACTCCAAGTATTTTGAGAGTTATGATGGAAATAGTTAGACTCGCGCTTTGGTTTAGCAATTTACTGACCTCCCTCCGATTAATTGACCATAAATCACTCAATTTAACTCGTAATTCATTGAAATTAGTTTCATTTCGAAGGAATCGAAGTGTAGTTTAAAACGAAAGAAACGGAAATGAAAAACTCCAAGTATTTTGAGAGTTATGATGGAAATAGTTAGACTCGCGCTTTGGTTTAGCAATTTACTGACCTACCTCCGATTGATTTATCATAACTCTCTCAATTTAACTCTTAATTCATTGAAATTAGTTTCATTTCGAAGGAATCGAAGTGTAGTTTAAAACGAAAGAAACGGAGATGAAAAACTATAAGTATTTTGAGAGTTATTATGGAAATAGTTAGACTCGCGCTTTGGTTTAGCAATTTAATGATCTACCTCCGATTGATTGACCAAAAATCACTCAATTTAACTCGTAATTCATTGAAATTAGTTTCATTTCGAAGGAATCGAAGTGTAGTTTAAAACGAAAGAAACGGAGATGAAAAACTCCAAGTATTTTGACAGTTATGATGGAAATAGTTAGACTCTCGCTTTGGTTTAGCAAGTTACTGACCTACATCCGACTAATTGACCATAACTCTCTCAATTTAACTCTTAAGTCATTGAAATTAGTTTCATTTCGAAGGAATCGAAGTGTAGTTTAAAACGAAAGAAACGGAGATGAAAAACTCCAAGTATTTTGAGAGTTATGATGGAAATAGTTAGACTCGCGCTTTGGTTTAGCAATTTACTGACTTACCTCCGATTGATTGACCATAACTCACTCAATTTAACTCGTAATTCATTGAAATTAGTTTCATTTCGAAGGAATCGAAGTGTAGTTTAAAACGAAAGAAACGGAGATGAAAAACTCCAAGTATTTTGAGAGTTATGATGGAAATAGTTAGACTCGCGCTTTGGTTTAGCAATTTACTGACCTACCTCCGATTGATTGACCATAACTCTCTCAATTTAACTCTTAATTCATTGAAATTAGTTTCATTTCGAAGGAATCGAAGTGTAGTTTAAAACGAAAGAAACGGAGATGAAAAACTCCAAGTATTTTTAGAGTTATTATGGAAATAGTTAGACTCACGCTTTGGTTTAGCAATTTACTGACCTACCTCCGATTGATTGACCATAACTCTGTCAATTTAACTTTTAACTCATTGAAATTAGTTTCATTTCGAAGGAATCGAAGTGTAGTTTAAAACGAAAGAAACGGAGATGAAAAACTCCAAGTATTTTGAGAGTTATGATGGAAATAGTTAGACTCGCGCTTTGGTTTAGCAATTTACTGACCTCCCTCCGATTAATTGACCATAAATCACTCAATTTAACTCGTAATTCATTGAAATTAGTTTCATTTCGAAGGAATCGAAGTGTAGTTTAAAACGAAAGAAACGGAAATGAAAAACTCCAAGTATTTTGAGAGTTATGATGGAAATAGTTAGACTCGCGCTTTGGTTTAGCAATTTACTGACCTACCTCCGATTGATTTATCATAACTCTCTCAATTTAACTCTTAATTCATTGAAATTAGTTTCATTTCGAAGGAATCGAAGTGTAGTTTAAAACGAAAGAAACGGAGATGAAAAACTATAAGTATTTTGAGAGTTATTATGGAAATAGTTAGACTCGCGCTTTGGTTTAGCAATTTAATGATCTACCTCCGATTGATTGACCAAAAATCACTCAATTTAACTCGTAATTCATTGAAATTAGTTTCATTTCGAAGGAATCGAAGTGTAGTTTAAAACGAAAGAAACGGAGATGAAAAACTCCAAGTATTTTGACAGTTATGATGGAAATAGTTAGACTCTCGCTTTGGTTTAGCAAGTTACTGACCTACATCCGATTAATTGACCATAACTCTCTCAATTTAACTCTTAAGTCATTGAAATTAGTTTCATTTCGAAGGAATCGAAGTGTAGTTTAAAACGAAAGAAACGGAGATGAAAAACTCCAAGTATTTTGAGAGTTATGATGGAAATAGTTAGACTCGCGCTTTGGTTTAGCAATTTACTGACCTACCTCCGATTGATTGACCATAACTCTCTCAATTTAACTCTTAATTCATTGAAATTAGTTTCATTTCGAAGGAATCGAAGTGTAGTTTAAAACGAAAGAAACGGAGATGAAAAACTCCAAGTATTTTGAGAGTTATGATGGAAATAGTTAGACTCGCGCTTTGGTTTAGCAATTTACTGACCTACCTCCGATTGATTGACCTTAACTCTGTCAATTTAACTCTTAACTCATTGAAATTAGTTTCATTTCGAAGGAATCGAAGTGTAGTTTAAAACGAAAGAAACGGAGATGAAAAACTCCAAGTATTTTGAGAGTTATGATGGAAATAGTTAGACTCGCGCTTTGGTTTAGCAATTTACTGACTTACCTCCGATTGATTGATCATAACTCTCTCAATTTAACTCTTAATTCATTGAAATTAGTTTCATTTCGAAGGAATCGAAGTGTAGTTTAAAACGAAAGAAACGGAGATGAAAAACTACAAGTATTTTGAGAGTTATTATGGAAATAGTTAGACTCGCGCTTTGGTTTAGCAATTTACTGATCTACCTCCGATTGATTGACCATAAATCACTCAATTTAACTCGTTATTCATTGAAATTAGTTTCATTTCGAAGGAATCGAAGTGTAGTTTAAAACGAAAGAAACGAAGATGAAAAACTCCAAGTATTTTGAGAGTTATGATGGAAATAGTTAGACTCGCGCTTTGGTTTAGCAATTTACTGACCTCCCTCCGATTGATTGACCATAAATCACTCAATTTAACTCGTAATTCATTGAAATTAGTTTCATTTCGAAGGAATCGAAGTGTAGTTTAAAACGAAAGAAACGGAGATGAAAAACTCCAAGTATTTTGAGAGTTAATGGAAATAGTTAGACTCGCGCTTTGGTTTAGCAATTTACTGACCTACCTCCGATTGATTGACCATAACTCTCTCAATTTAACTCTTAAGTCATTGAAATTAGTTTCATTTCGAAGGAATCGAAGTGTAGTTTAAAACGAAAGAAACGGAGATGAAAAACTCCAAGTATTTTGAGAGTTATGATGGAAATAGTTAGACTCGCGCTTTGGTTTAGCAATTTACTGACTTACCTCCGATTGATTGATCATAACTCTCTCAATTTAACTCTTAATTCATTGAAATTAGTTTCATTTCGAAGGAATCGAAGTGTAGTTTAAAACGAAAGAAACGGAGATGAAAAACTACAAGTATTTTGAGAGTTATTATGGAAATAGTTAGACTCGCGCTTTGGTTTAGCAATTTACTGATCTACCTCCGATTGATTGACCATAAATCACTCAATTTAACTCGTTATTCATTGAAATTAGTTTCATTTCGAAGGAATCGAAGTGTAGTTTAAAACGAAAGAAACGGAGATGAAAAACTCCAAGTATTTTGAGAGTTATGATGGAAATAGTTAGACTCGCGCTTTGGTTTAGCAATTTACTGACCTACATCCGACTAATTGACCATAACTCTCTCAATTTAACTCTTAAGTCATTGAAATTAGTTTCATTTCGAAGGAATCGAAGTGTAGTTTAAAACGAAAGAAACGGAGATGAAAAACTCCAAGTATTTTGAGAGTTATGATGGAAATAGTTAGACTCGCGCTTTGGTTTAGCAATTTACTGACTTACCTCCGATTGATTGACCATAACTCACTCAATTTAACTCGTAATTCATTGAAATTAGTTTCATTTCGAAGGAATCGAAGTGTAGTTTAAAACGAAAGAAACGGAGATGAAAAACTCCAAGTATTTTGAGAGTTATGATGGAAATAGTTAGACTCGCGCTTTGGTTTAGCAATTTACTGACCTACCTCCGATTGATTGACCATAACTCTCTCAATTTAACTCTTAATTCATTGAAATTAGTTTCATTTCGAAGGAATCGAAGTGTAGTTTAAAACGAAAGAAACGGAGATGAAAAACTCCAAGTATTTTTAGAGTTATTATGGAAATAGTTAGACTCACGCTTTGGTTTAGCAATTTACTGACCTACCTCCGATTGATTGACCATAACTCTGTCAATTTAACTTTTAACTCATTGAAATTAGTTTCATTTCGAAGGAATCGAAGTGTAGTTTAAAACGAAAGAAACGGAGATGAAAAACTCCAAGTATTTTGAGAGTTATGATGGAAATAGTTAGACTCGCGCTTTGGTTTAGCAATTTACTGACCTCCCTCCGATTAATTGACCATAAATCACTCAATTTAACTCGTAATTCATTGAAATTAGTTTCATTTCGAAGGAATCGAAGTGTAGTTTAAAACGAAAGAAACGGAAATGAAAAACTCCAAGTATTTTGAGAGTTATGATGGAAATAGTTAGACTCGCGCTTTGGTTTAGCAATTTACTGACCTACCTCCGATTGATTTATCATAACTCTCTCAATTTAACTCTTAATTCATTGAAATTAGTTTCATTTCGAAGGAATCGAAGTGTAGTTTAAAACGAAAGAAACGGAGATGAAAAACTATAAGTATTTTGAGAGTTATTATGGAAATAGTTAGACTCGCGCTTTGGTTTAGCAATTTAATGATCTACCTCCGATTGATTGACCAAAAATCACTCAATTTAACTCGTAATTCATTGAAATTAGTTTCATTTCGAAGGAATCGAAGTGTAGTTTAAAACGAAAGAAACGGAGATGAAAAACTCCAAGTATTTTGACAGTTATGATGGAAATAGTTAGACTCTCGCTTTGGTTTAGCAAGTTACTGACCTACATCCGATTAATTGACCATAACTCTCTCAATTTAACTCTTAAGTCATTGAAATTAGTTTCATTTCGAAGGAATCGAAGTGTAGTTTAAAACGAAAGAAACGGAGATGAAAAACTCCAAGTATTTTGAGAGTTATGATGGAAATAGTTAGACTCGCGCTTTGGTTTAGCAATTTACTGACCTACCTCCGATTGATTGACCATAACTCTCTCAATTTAACTCTTAATTCATTGAAATTAGTTTCATTTCGAAGGAATCGAAGTGTAGTTTAAAACGAAAGAAACGGAGATGAAAAACTCCAAGTATTTTGAGAGTTATGATGGAAATAGTTAGACTCGCGCTTTGGTTTAGCAATTTACTGACCTACCTCCGATTGATTGACCTTAACTCTGTCAATTTAACTCTTAACTCATTGAAATTAGTTTCATTTCGAAGGAATCGAAGTGTAGTTTAAAACGAAAGAAACGGAGATGAAAAACTCCAAGTATTTTGAGAGTTATGATGGAAATAGTTAGACTCGCGCTTTGGTTTAGCAATTTACTGACTTACCTCCGATTGATTGATCATAACTCTCTCAATTTAACTCTTAATTCATTGAAATTAGTTTCATTTCGAAGGAATCGAAGTGTAGTTTAAAACGAAAGAAACGGAGATGAAAAACTACAAGTATTTTGAGAGTTATTATGGAAATAGTTAGACTCGCGCTTTGGTTTAGCAATTTACTGATCTACCTCCGATTGATTGACCATAAATCACTCAATTTAACTCGTTATTCATTGAAATTAGTTTCATTTCGAAGGAATCGAAGTGTAGTTTAAAACGAAAGAAACGGAGATGAAAAACTCCAAGTATTTTGAGAGTTATGATGGAAATAGTTAGACTCGCGCTTTGGTTTAGCAATTTACTGACCTACATCCGACTAATTGACCATAACTCTCTCAATTTAACTCTTAAGTCATTGAAATTAGTTTCATTTCGAAGGAATCGAAGTGTAGTTTAAAACGAAAGAAACGGAGATGAAAAACTCCAAGTATTTTGAGAGTTATGATGGAAATAGTTAGACTCGCGCTTTGGTTTAGCAATTTACTGACTTACCTCCGATTGATTGACCATAACTCACTCAATTTAACTCGTAATTCATTGAAATTAGTTTCATTTCGAAGGAATCGAAGTGTAGTTTAAAACGAAAGAAACGGAGATGAAAAACTCCAAGTATTTTGAGAGTTATGATGGAAATAGTTAGACTCGCGCTTTGGTTTAGCAATTTACTGACCTACCTCCGATTGATTGACCATAACTCTCTCAATTTAACTCTTAATTCATTGAAATTAGTTTCATTTCGAAGGAATCGAAGTGTAGTTTAAAACGAAAGAAACGGAGATGAAAAACTCCAAGTATTTTTAGAGTTATTATGGAAATAGTTAGACTCACGCTTTGGTTTAGCAATTTACTGACCTACCTCCGATTGATTGACCATAACTCTGTCAATTTAACTTTTAACTCATTGAAATTAGTTTCATTTCGAAGGAATCGAAGTGTAGTTTAAAACGAAAGAAACGGAGATGAAAAACTCCAAGTATTTTGAGAGTTATGATGGAAATAGTTAGACTCGCGCTTTGGTTTAGCAATTTACTGACCTCCCTCCGATTAATTGACCATAAATCACTCAATTTAACTCGTAATTCATTGAAATTAGTTTCATTTCGAAGGAATCGAAGTGTAGTTTAAAACGAAAGAAACGGAAATGAAAAACTCCAAGTATTTTGAGAGTTATGATGGAAATAGTTAGACTCGCGCTTTGGTTTAGCAATTTACTGACCTACCTCCGATTGATTTATCATAACTCTCTCAATTTAACTCTTAATTCATTGAAATTAGTTTCATTTCGAAGGAATCGAAGTGTAGTTTAAAACGAAAGAAACGGAGATGAAAAACTATAAGTATTTTGAGAGTTATTATGGAAATAGTTAGACTCGCGCTTTGGTTTAGCAATTTAATGATCTACCTCCGATTGATTGACCAAAAATCACTCAATTTAACTCGTAATTCATTGAAATTAGTTTCATTTCGAAGGAATCGAAGTGTAGTTTAAAACGAAAGAAACGGAGATGAAAAACTCCAAGTATTTTGACAGTTATGATGGAAATAGTTAGACTCTCGCTTTGGTTTAGCAAGTTACTGACCTACATCCGATTAATTGACCATAACTCTCTCAATTTAACTCTTAAGTCATTGAAATTAGTTTCATTTCGAAGGAATCGAAGTGTAGTTTAAAACGAAAGAAACGGAGATGAAAAACTCCAAGTATTTTGAGAGTTATGATGGAAATAGTTAGACTCGCGCTTTGGTTTAGCAATTTACTGACCTACCTCCGATTGATTGACCATAACTCTCTCAATTTAACTCTTAATTCATTGAAATTAGTTTCATTTCGAAGGAATCGAAGTGTAGTTTAAAACGAAAGAAACGGAGATGAAAAACTCCAAGTATTTTGAGAGTTATGATGGAAATAGTTAGACTCGCGCTTTGGTTTAGCAATTTACTGACCTACCTCCGATTGATTGACCTTAACTCTGTCAATTTAACTCTTAACTCATTGAAATTAGTTTCATTTCGAAGGAATCGAAGTGTAGTTTAAAACGAAAGAAACGGAGATGAAAAACTCCAAGTATTTTGAGAGTTATGATGGAAATAGTTAGACTCGCGCTTTGGTTTAGCAATTTACTGACTTACCTCCGATTGATTGATCATAACTCTCTCAATTTAACTCTTAATTCATTGAAATTAGTTTCATTTCGAAGGAATCGAAGTGTAGTTTAAAACGAAAGAAACGGAGATGAAAAACTACAAGTATTTTGAGAGTTATTATGGAAATAGTTAGACTCGCGCTTTGGTTTAGCAATTTACTGATCTACCTCCGATTGATTGACCATAAATCACTCAATTTAACTCGTTATTCATTGAAATTAGTTTCATTTCGAAGGAATCGAAGTGTAGTTTAAAACGAAAGAAACGGAGATGAAAAACTCCAAGTATTTTGAGAGTTATGATGGAAATAGTTAGACTCGCGCTTTGGTTTAGCAATTTACTGACCTACATCCGACTAATTGACCATAACTCTCTCAATTTAACTCTTAAGTCATTGAAATTAGTTTCATTTCGAAGGAATCGAAGTGTAGTTTAAAACGAAAGAAACGGAGATGAAAAACTCCAAGTATTTTGAGAGTTATGATGGAAATAGTTAGACTCGCGCTTTGGTTTAGCAATTTACTGACTTACCTCCGATTGATTGACCATAACTCACTCAATTTAACTCGTAATTCATTGAAATTAGTTTCATTTCGAAGGAATCGAAGTGTAGTTTAAAACGAAAGAAACGGAGATGAAAAACTCCAAGTATTTTGAGAGTTATGATGGAAATAGTTAGACTCGCGCTTTGGTTTAGCAATTTACTGACCTACCTCCGATTGATTGACCATAACTCTCTCAATTTAACTCTTAATTCATTGAAATTAGTTTCATTTCGAAGGAATCGAAGTGTAGTTTAAAACGAAAGAAACGGAGATGAAAAACTCCAAGTATTTTTAGAGTTATTATGGAAATAGTTAGACTCACGCTTTGGTTTAGCAATTTACTGACCTACCTCCGATTGATTGACCATAACTCTGTCAATTTAACTTTTAACTCATTGAAATTAGTTTCATTTCGAAGGAATCGAAGTGTAGTTTAAAACGAAAGAAACGGAGATGAAAAACTCCAAGTATTTTGAGAGTTATGATGGAAATAGTTAGACTCGCGCTTTGGTTTAGCAATTTACTGACCTCCCTCCGATTAATTGACCATAAATCACTCAATTTAACTCGTAATTCATTGAAATTAGTTTCATTTCGAAGGAATCGAAGTGTAGTTTAAAACGAAAGAAACGGAAATGAAAAACTCCAAGTATTTTGAGAGTTATGATGGAAATAGTTAGACTCGCGCTTTGGTTTAGCAATTTACTGACCTACCTCCGATTGATTTATCATAACTCTCTCAATTTAACTCTTAATTCATTGAAATTAGTTTCATTTCGAAGGAATCGAAGTGTAGTTTAAAACGAAAGAAACGGAGATGAAAAACTATAAGTATTTTGAGAGTTATTATGGAAATAGTTAGACTCGCGCTTTGGTTTAGCAATTTAATGATCTACCTCCGATTGATTGACCAAAAATCACTCAATTTAACTCGTAATTCATTGAAATTAGTTTCATTTCGAAGGAATCGAAGTGTAGTTTAAAACGAAAGAAACGGAGATGAAAAACTCCAAGTATTTTGAGAGTTATGATGGAAATAGTTAGACTCGCGCTTTGGTTTAGCAATTTACTGACTTACCTCCGATTGATTGACCATAACTCACTCAATTTAACTCGTAATTCATTGAAATTAGTTTCATTTCGAAGGAATCGAAGTGTAGTTTAAAACGAAAGAAACGGAGATGAAAAACTCCAAGTATTTTGAGAGTTATGATGGAAATAGTTAGACTCGCGCTTTGGTTTAGCAATTTACTGACCTACCTCCGATTGATTGACCATAACTCTCTCAATTTAACTCTTAATTCATTGAAATTAGTTTCATTTCGAAGGAATCGAAGTGTAGTTTAAAACGAAAGAAACGGAGATGAAAAACTCCAAGTATTTTTAGAGTTATTATGGAAATAGTTAGACTCACGCTTTGGTTTAGCAATTTACTGACCTACCTCCGATTGATTGACCATAACTCTGTCAATTTAACTTTTAACTCATTGAAATTAGTTTCATTTCGAAGGAATCGAAGTGTAGTTTAAAACGAAAGAAACGGAGATGAAAAACTCCAAGTATTTTGAGAGTTATGATGGAAATAGTTAGACTCGCGCTTTGGTTTAGCAATTTACTGACCTCCCTCCGATTAATTGACCATAAATCACTCAATTTAACTCGTAATTCATTGAAATTAGTTTCATTTCGAAGGAATCGAAGTGTAGTTTAAAACGAAAGAAACGGAAATGAAAAACTCCAAGTATTTTGAGAGTTATGATGGAAATAGTTAGACTCGCGCTTTGGTTTAGCAATTTACTGACCTACCTCCGATTGATTTATCATAACTCTCTCAATTTAACTCTTAATTCATTGAAATTAGTTTCATTTCGAAGGAATCGAAGTGTAGTTTAAAACGAAAGAAACGGAGATGAAAAACTATAAGTATTTTGAGAGTTATTATGGAAATAGTTAGACTCGCGCTTTGGTTTAGCAATTTAATGATCTACCTCCGATTGATTGACCAAAAATCACTCAATTTAACTCGTAATTCATTGAAATTAGTTTCATTTCGAAGGAATCGAAGTGTAGTTTAAAACGAAAGAAACGGAGATGAAAAACTCCAAGTATTTTGACAGTTATGATGGAAATAGTTAGACTCTCGCTTTGGTTTAGCAAGTTACTGACCTACATCCGATTAATTGACCATAACTCTCTCAATTTAACTCTTAAGTCATTGAAATTAGTTTCATTTCGAAGGAATCGAAGTGTAGTTTAAAACGAAAGAAACGGAGATGAAAAACTCCAAGTATTTTGAGAGTTATGATGGAAATAGTTAGACTCGCGCTTTGGTTTAGCAATTTACTGACCTACCTCCGATTGATTGACCATAACTCTCTCAATTTAACTCTTAATTCATTGAAATTAGTTTCATTTCGAAGGAATCGAAGTGTAGTTTAAAACGAAAGAAACGGAGATGAAAAACTCCAAGTATTTTGAGAGTTATGATGGAAATAGTTAGACTCGCGCTTTGGTTTAGCAATTTACTGACCTACCTCCGATTGATTGACCTTAACTCTGTCAATTTAACTCTTAACTCATTGAAATTAGTTTCATTTCGAAGGAATCGAAGTGTAGTTTAAAACGAAAGAAACGGAGATGAAAAACTCCAAGTATTTTGAGAGTTATGATGGAAATAGTTAGACTCGCGCTTTGGTTTAGCAATTTACTGACTTACCTCCGATTGATTGATCATAACTCTCTCAATTTAACTCTTAATTCATTGAAATTAGTTTCATTTCGAAGGAATCGAAGTGTAGTTTAAAACGAAAGAAACGGAGATGAAAAACTACAAGTATTTTGAGAGTTATTATGGAAATAGTTAGACTCGCGCTTTGGTTTAGCAATTTACTGATCTACCTCCGATTGATTGACCATAAATCACTCAATTTAACTCGTTATTCATTGAAATTAGTTTCATTTCGAAGGAATCGAAGTGTAGTTTAAAACGAAAGAAACGGAGATGAAAAACTCCAAGTATTTTGAGAGTTATGATGGAAATAGTTAGACTCGCGCTTTGGTTTAGCAATTTACTGACCTACATCCGACTAATTGACCATAACTCTCTCAATTTAACTCTTAAGTCATTGAAATTAGTTTCATTTCGAAGGAATCGAAGTGTAGTTTAAAACGAAAGAAACGGAGATGAAAAACTCCAAGTATTTTGAGAGTTATGATGGAAATAGTTAGACTCGCGCTTTGGTTTAGCAATTTACTGACTTACCTCCGATTGATTGACCATAACTCACTCAATTTAACTCGTAATTCATTGAAATTAGTTTCATTTCGAAGGAATCGAAGTGTAGTTTAAAACGAAAGAAACGGAGATGAAAAACTCCAAGTATTTTGAGAGTTATGATGGAAATAGTTAGACTCGCGCTTTGGTTTAGCAATTTACTGACCTACCTCCGATTGATTGACCATAACTCTCTCAATTTAACTCTTAATTCATTGAAATTAGTTTCATTTCGAAGGAATCGAAGTGTAGTTTAAAACGAAAGAAACGGAGATGAAAAACTCCAAGTATTTTTAGAGTTATTATGGAAATAGTTAGACTCACGCTTTGGTTTAGCAATTTACTGACCTACCTCCGATTGATTGACCATAACTCTGTCAATTTAACTTTTAACTCATTGAAATTAGTTTCATTTCGAAGGAATCGAAGTGTAGTTTAAAACGAAAGAAACGGAGATGAAAAACTCCAAGTATTTTGAGAGTTATGATGGAAATAGTTAGACTCGCGCTTTGGTTTAGCAATTTACTGACCTCCCTCCGATTAATTGACCATAAATCACTCAATTTAACTCGTAATTCATTGAAATTAGTTTCATTTCGAAGGAATCGAAGTGTAGTTTAAAACGAAAGAAACGGAAATGAAAAACTCCAAGTATTTTGAGAGTTATGATGGAAATAGTTAGACTCGCGCTTTGGTTTAGCAATTTACTGACCTACCTCCGATTGATTTATCATAACTCTCTCAATTTAACTCTTAATTCATTGAAATTAGTTTCATTTCGAAGGAATCGAAGTGTAGTTTAAAACGAAAGAAACGGAGATGAAAAACTATAAGTATTTTGAGAGTTATTATGGAAATAGTTAGACTCGCGCTTTGGTTTAGCAATTTAATGATCTACCTCCGATTGATTGACCAAAAATCACTCAATTTAACTCGTAATTCATTGAAATTAGTTTCATTTCGAAGGAATCGAAGTGTAGTTTAAAACGAAAGAAACGGAGATGAAAAACTCCAAGTATTTTGACAGTTATGATGGAAATAGTTAGACTCTCGCTTTGGTTTAGCAAGTTACTGACCTACATCCGATTAATTGACCATAACTCTCTCAATTTAACTCTTAAGTCATTGAAATTAGTTTCATTTCGAAGGAATCGAAGTGTAGTTTAAAACGAAAGAAACGGAGATGAAAAACTCCAAGTATTTTGAGAGTTATGATGGAAATAGTTAGACTCGCGCTTTGGTTTAGCAATTTACTGACCTACCTCCGATTGATTGACCATAACTCTCTCAATTTAACTCTTAATTCATTGAAATTAGTTTCATTTCGAAGGAATCGAAGTGTAGTTTAAAACGAAAGAAACGGAGATGAAAAACTCCAAGTATTTTGAGAGTTATGATGGAAATAGTTAGACTCGCGCTTTGGTTTAGCAATTTACTGACCTACCTCCGATTGATTGACCTTAACTCTGTCAATTTAACTCTTAACTCATTGAAATTAGTTTCATTTCGAAGGAATCGAAGTGTAGTTTAAAACGAAAGAAACGGAGATGAAAAACTCCAAGTATTTTGAGAGTTATGATGGAAATAGTTAGACTCGCGCTTTGGTTTAGCAATTTACTGACCTCCCTCCGATTAATTGACCATAAATCACTCAATTTAACTCGTAATTCATTGAAATTAGTTTCATTTCGAAGGAATCGAAGTGTAGTTTAAAACGAAAGAAACGGAGATGAAAAACTCCAAGTATTTTGAGAGTTATGATAGAAATAGTTAGACTCGCGCTTTGGTTTAGCAATTTACTGACCTACCTCCGATTGATTGATCATAACTCTCTCAATTTAACTCTTAATTCATTGAAATTAGTTTCATTTCGAAGGAATCAAAGTGTAGTTTAAAACGAAAGAAACGGAGATGAAAAACTACAAGTATTTTGAGAGTTATTATGGAAATAGTTAGACTCGCGCTTTGGTTTAGCAATTTACTGATCTACCTCCGATTGATTGACCAAAAATCACTCAATTTAACTCGTAATTCATTGAAATTAGTTTAATTTCGAAGGAATCGAAGTGTAGTTTAAAACGAAAGAAACGGAGATGAAAAACTCCAAGTATTTTGAGAGTTATGATGGAAATAGTTAGACTCGCGCTTTGGTTTAGCAATTTACTGACCTACATCCGATTAATTGACCATAACTCTCTCAATTTAACTCTTAAGTCATTGAAATTAGTTTCATTTCGAAGGAATCGAAGTGTAGTTTAAAACGAAAGAAACGGAGATGAAAAACTCCAAGTATTTTGAGAGTTATGATGGAAATAGTTAGACTCGCGCTTTGGTTTAGCAATTTACTGACCTACCTCCGATTGATTGACCATAACTCTGTCAATTTAACTCTTAACTCATTGAAATTAGTTTCATTTCGAAGGAATCGAAGTGTAGTTTAAAACGAAAGAAACGGAGATGAAAAACTCCAAGTATTTTGAGAGTTATGATGGAAATAGTTAGACTCGCGCTTTGGTTTAGCAATTTACTGACCTCCCTCCGATTAATTGACCATAAATCACTCAATTTAACTCGTAATTCATTGAAATTAGTTTCATTTCGAAGGAATCGAAGTGTAGTTTAAAACGAAAGAAACGGAAATGAAAAACTCCAAGTATTTTGAGAGTTATGATGGAAATAGTTAGACTCGCGCTTTGGTTTAGCAATTTACTGACCTACCTCCGATTGATTTATCATAACTCTCTCAATTTAACTCTTAATTCATTGAAATTAGTTTCATTTCGAAGGAATCGAAGTGTAGTTTAAAACGAAAGAAACGGAGATGAAAAACTCCAAGTATTTTGAGAGTTATGATGGAAATAGTTAGACTCGCGCTTTGGTTTAGCAATTTACTGACCTACATCCGACTAATTGACCATAACTCTCTCAATTTAACTCTTAAGTCATTGAAATTAGTTTCATTTCGAAGGAATCGAAGTGTAGTTTAAAACGAAAGAAACGGAGATGAAAAACTCCAAGTATTTTGAGAGTTATGATGGAAATAGTTAGACTCGCGCTTTGGTTTAGCAATTTACTGACTTACCTCCGATTGATTGACCATAACTCACTCAATTTAACTCGTAATTCATTGAAATTAGTTTCATTTCGAAGGAATCGAAGTGTAGTTTAAAACGAAAGAAACGGAGATGAAAAACTCCAAGTATTTTGAGAGTTATGATGGAAATAGTTAGACTCGCGCTTTGGTTTAGCAATTTACTGACCTACCTCCGATTGATTGACCATAACTCTCTCAATTTAACTCTTAATTCATTGAAATTAGTTTCATTTCGAAGGAATCGAAGTGTAGTTTAAAACGAAAGAAACGGAGATGAAAAACTCCAAGTATTTTTAGAGTTATTATGGAAATAGTTAGACTCACGCTTTGGTTTAGCAATTTACTGACCTACCTCCGATTGATTGACCATAACTCTGTCAATTTAACTTTTAACTCATTGAAATTAGTTTCATTTCGAAGGAATCGAAGTGTAGTTTAAAACGAAAGAAACGGAGATGAAAAACTCCAAGTATTTTGAGAGTTATGATGGAAATAGTTAGACTCGCGCTTTGGTTTAGCAATTTACTGACCTACCTCCGATTGATTGACCATAACTCTGTCAATTTAACTCTTAACTCATTGAAATTAGTTTCATTTCGAAGGAATCGAAGTGTAGTTTAAAACGAAAGAAACGGAGATGAAAAACTCCAAGTATTTTGAGAGTTATGATGGAAATAGTTAGACTCGCGCTTTGGTTTAGCAATTTACTGACCTACCTCCGATTGATTGACCATAACTCTGTCAATTTAACTCTTAACTCATTGAAATTAGTTTCATTTCGAAGGAATCGAAGTGTAGTTTAAAACGAAAGAAACGGAGATGAAAAACTCCAAGTATTTTGAGAGTTATGATGGAAATAGTTAGACTCGCGCTTTGGTTTAGCAATTTACTGACCTCCCTCCGATTAATTGACCATAAATCACTCAATTTAACTCGTAATTCATTGAAATTAGTTTCATTTCGAAGGAATCGAAGTGTAGTTTAAAACGAAAGAAACGGAAATGAAAAACTCCAAGTATTTTGAGAGTTATGATGGAAATAGTTAGACTCGCGCTTTGGTTTAGCAATTTACTGACCTACCTCCGATTGATTTATCATAACTCTCTCAATTTAACTCTTAATTCATTGAAATTAGTTTCATTTCGAAGGAATCGAAGTGTAGTTTAAAACGAAAGAAACGGAGATGAAAAACTATAAGTATTTTGAGAGTTATTATGGAAATAGTTAGACTCGCGCTTTGGTTTAGCAATTTAATGATCTACCTCCGATTGATTGACCAAAAATCACTCAATTTAACTCGTAATTCATTGAAATTAGTTTCATTTCGAAGGAATCGAAGTGTAGTTTAAAACGAAAGAAACGGAGATGAAAAACTCCAAGTATTTTGACAGTTATGATGGAAATAGTTAGACTCTCGCTTTGGTTTAGCAAGTTACTGACCTACATCCGATTAATTGACCATAACTCTCTCAATTTAACTCTTAAGTCATTGAAATTAGTTTCATTTCGAAGGAATCGAAGTGTAGTTTAAAACGAAAGAAACAGAGATGAAAAACTCCAAGTATTTTGAGAGTTATGATGGAAATAGTTAGACTCGCGCTTTGGTTTAGCAATTTACTGACTTACCTCCGATTGATTGACCATAACTCTCTCAATTTAAGTCGTAATTCATTTAAATTAGTTTCATTTCGAAGGAATCGAAGTGTAGTTTAAAACGAAAGAAACGGAGATGAAAAACTCCAAGTATTTTGAGAGTTAATGGAAATAGTTAGACTCGCGCTTTGGTTTAGCAATTTACTGACCTACCCCCGATTGATTGACCATAACTCTCTCAATTTAACTCTTAAGTCATTGAAATTAGTTTCATTTCGAAGGAATCGAAGTGTAGTTTAAAACGAAAGAAACGGAGATGAAAAACTCCAAGTATTTTGAGAGTTATGATGGAAATAGTTAGACTCGCGCTTTGGTTTAGCAATTTACTGACCTACCTCCGATTGATTGACCATAACTCTGTCAATTTAACTCTTAACTCATTGAAATTAGTTTCATTTCGAAGGAATCGAAGTGTAGTTTAAAACGAAAGAAACGGAGATGAAAAACTCCAAGTATTTTGAGAGTTATGATGGAAATAGTTAGACTCGCGCTTTGGTTTAGCAATTTACTTACCTACCTCCGATTGATTGACCATAACTCTCTCAATTTAACTCGTAATTCATTTAAATTAGTTTCATTTCGAAGGAATCGAAGTGTAGTTTAAAACGAAAGAAACGGAGATGAAAAACTCCAAGTATTTTGAGAGTTATGATGGAAATAGTTAGACTCGCGCTTTGGTTTAGCAATTTACTGACCTCCCTCCGATTGATTGACCATAACTCACTCAATTTAACTCGTAATTCATTGAAATTAGTTTCATTTCGAAGGAAACGAAGTGTAGTTTAAAACGAAAGAAACGAAGATGAAAAACTCCAAGTATTTTGAGAGTTATGATGGAAATAGTTAGACTCGCGCTTTGGTTTAGCAATTTACTGACCTCCCTCCGATTGATTGACCATAAATCACTCAATTTAACTCGTAATTCATTGAAATTAGTTTCATTTCGAAGGAATCGAAGTGTAGTTTAAAACGAAAGAAACGGAGATGAAAAACTCCAAGTATTTTGAGAGTTAATGGAAATAGTTAGCCTCGCGCTTTGGTTTAGCAATTTACTGACCTACCTCCGATTGATTGACCATAACTCTCTCAATTTAACTCTTAAGTCATTGAAATTAGTTTCATTTCGAAGGAATCGAAGTGTAGTTTAAAACGAAAGAAACGGAGATGAAAAACTCCAAGTATTTTGAGAGTTATGATGGAAATAGTTAGACTCGCGCTTTGGTTTAGCAATTTACTGACTTACCTCCGATTGATTGATCATAACTCTCTCAATTTAACTCTTAATTCATTGAAATTAGTTTCATTTCGAAGGAATCGAAGTGTAGTTTAAAACGAAAGAAACGGAGATGAAAAACTACAAGTATTTTGAGAGTTATTATGGAAATAGTTAGACTCGCGCTTTGGTTTAGCAATTTACTGATCTACCTCCGATTGATTGACCATAAATCACTCAATTTAACTCGTTATTCATTGAAATTAGTTTCATTTCGAAGGAATCGAAGTGTAGTTTAAAACGAAAGAAACGGAGATGAAAAACTCCAAGTATTTTGAGAGTTATGATGGAAATAGTTAGACTCGCGCTTTGGTTTAGCAATTTACTGACCTACATCCGATTAATTGACCATAACTCTCTCAATTTAACTCTTAAGTCATTGAAATTAGTTTCATTTCGAAGGAATCGAAGTGTAGTTTAAAACGAAAGAAACGGAGATGAAAAACTCCAAGTATTTTGAGAGTTATGATGGAAATAGTTAGACTCGCGCTTTGGTTTAGCAATTTACTGACTTACCTCCGATTGATTGACCATAACTCACTCAATTTAACTCGTAATTCATTGAAATTAGTTTCATTTCGAAGGAATCGAAGTGTAGTTTAAAACGAAAGAAACGGAGATGAAAAACTCCAAGTATTTTGAGAGTTATGATGGAAATAGTTAGACTCGCGCTTTGGTTTAGCAATTTACTGACCTACCTCCGATTGATTGACCATAACTCTCTCAATTTAACTCTTAATTCATTGAAATTAGTTTCATTTCGAAGGAATCGAAGTGTAGTTTAAAACGAAAGAAACGGAGATGAAAAACTCCAAGTATTTTTAGAGTTATTATGGAAATAGTTAGACTCACGCTTTGGTTTAGCAATTTACTGACCTACCTCCGATTGATTGACCATAACTCTGTCAATTTAACTTTTAACTCATTGAAATTAGTTTCATTTCGAAGGAATCGAAGTGTAGTTTAAAACGAAAGAAACGGAGATGAAAAACTCCAAGTATTTTGAGAGTTATGATGGAAATAGTTAGACTCGCGCTTTGGTTTAGCAATTTACTGACCTCCCTCCGATTAATTGACCATAAATCACTCAATTTAACTCGTAATTCATTGAAATTAGTTTCATTTCGAAGGAATCGAAGTGTAGTTTAAAACGAAAGAAACGGAGATGAAAAACTCCAAGTATTTTGAGAGTTATGTTGGAAATAGTTAGACTCGCGCTTTGGTTTAGCAATTTACTGACCTACCTCCGATTGATTGATCATAACTCTCTCAATTTAACTCGTAATTCATTGAAATTAGTTTCATTTCGAAGGAATCGAAGTGTAGTTTAAAACGAAAGAAACGGAGATGAAAAACTCCAAGTATTTTGAGAGTTATTATGGAAATAGTTAGACTCGCGCTTTGGTTTAGCAATTTACTGATCTACCTCCGATTGATTGACCATAAATCACTCAATTTAACTCGTTATTCATTGAAATTAGTTTCATTTCGAAGGAATCGAAGTGTAGTTTAAAACGAAAGAAACGGAGATGAAAAACTCCAAGTATTTTGAGAGTTATGATGGAAATTGTTAGACTCGCACTTTGGTTTAGCAATTTACTGACCTACATCCGATTAATTGACCATAACTCTCTCAATTTAACTCTTAAGTCATTGAAATTAGTTTCATTTCGAAGGAATAGAAGTGTAGTTTAAAACGAAAGAAACGGAGATGAAAAACTCCAAGTATTTTGAGAGTTATGATGGAAATAGTTAGACTCGCGCTTTGGTTTAGCAATTTACTGACCTACCTCCGATTGATTGACCATAACTCTCTCAATTTAAGTCGTAATTCATTTAAATTAGTTTCATTTCGAAGGAATCGAAGTGTAGTTTAAAACGAAAGAAACGGAGATGAAAAACTCCAAGTATTTTGAGAGTTATGATGGAAATAGTTAGACTCGCGCTTTGGTTTAGCAATTTACTGACCTCCCTCCGATTGATTGACCATAAATTACTCAATTTAACTCGTAATTCATTGAAATTAGTTTCATTTCGAAGGAATCGAAGTGTAGTTTAAAACGAAAGAAACGGAGATGAAAAACTCCAAGTATTTTAAGAGTTAATGGAAATAGTTAGACTCGCGCTTTGGTTTAGCAATTTACTGACCTCCCTCCGATTGATTGACCATAACTCTCTCAATTTAACTCTTAAGTCATTTAAAAATTAGTTTCATTTCGAAGGAATCGAAGTGTAGTTTAAAACGAAAGAAACGGAGATGAAAAACTCCAAGTATTTTGAGAGTTATGATAGAAATAGTTAGACTCGCGCTTTGGTTTAGCAATTTACTTACCTACCTCCGATTGATTGACCATATCTCTCTCAATTTAACTCGTAATTGATTTAAATTAGTTTCATTTCGAAGGAATCGAAGTGTAGTTTAAAACGAAAGAAACGGAGATGAAAAACTCCAAGTATTTTGAGAGTTATGATGGAAATAGTTAGACTCGCGCTTTAGTTTAGCAATTTACTGACCTCCCTCCGATTGATTGACCATAACTCACTCAATTTAACTCGTAATTCATTGAAATTAGTTTCATTTCGAAGGAATCGAAGTGTAGTTTAAAACGAAAGAAACGGAGATGAAAAACTCCAAGTATTTTGAGAGTTATGATGGAAATAGTTAGACTCGCGCTTTGGTTTAGCAATTTACTGACTTACCTCCGATTGATTGACCATAACTCTCTCAATTTAACTCGTAATTCATTTAAATTAGTTTCATTTCGAAGGAATCGAAGTGTAGTTTAAAACGAAAGAAACAGAGATGAAAAACTCCAAGTATTTTGAGAGTTATGATGGAAATAGTTAGACTCGCGCTTTGGTTTAACAATTTACTAACCTACCTCCGATTGATTGACCATAACTCTGTCAATTTAACTCTTAACTCATTGAAATTAGTTTCATTTCGAAGGAATCGAAGTGTAGTTTAAAACGAAAGAAACGGAGATGAAAAACTCCAAGTATTTTGAGAGTTATGATGGAAATAGTTAGACTCGCGCTTTGGTTTAGCAATTTACTGACCTCCCTCCGATTGATTGACCATAAATCACTCAATTTAACTCGTAATTCATTGAAATTAGTTTCATTTCGAAGGAATCGAAGTGTAGTTTAAAACGAAAGAAACGGAGATGAAAAACTCCAAGTATTTTAAGAGTTAATGGAAATAGTTAGACTCGCGCTTTGGTTTAGCAATTTACTGACCTACCTCCGATTGATTGACCATAACTCTCTCAATTTAAGTCGTAATTCATTTAAATTAGTTTCATTTCGAAGGAATCGAAGTGTAGTTTAAAACGAAAGAAACGGAGATGAAAAACTCCAAGTATTTTGAGAGTTATGATGGAAATAGTTAGACTCGCGCTTTGGTTTAGCAATTTACTGACCTCCCTCCGATTGATTGACCATAACTCAATCAATTTAACTCGTAATTCATTGAAATTAGTTTCATTTCGAAGGAATCGAAGTGTGGTTTAAAACGAAAGAAACGGAGATGAAAAACTCCAAGTATTTTGAGAGTTATGATGGAAATAGTTAGACTCGCGCTTTGGTTTAGCAATTTACTGACCTACCTCCGCTTGATTGACCATAACTCTCTCAATTTAACTCTTAACTCTTTGAAATTAGTTTCATTTCGAAGGAATCGAAGTGTAGTTTAAAACGAAAGAAACGGAGATGAAAAACTCCAAGTATTTTGAGAGTTATGATGGAAATAGTTAGACTCGCGCTTTGGTTTAGCAATTTACTGACCTACCTCCGATTGATTGACCATAACTCTCTCAATTTAACTCGTAATTCATTTAAATTAGTTTCATTTCGAAGGAATCGAAGTGTAGTTTAAAACGAAAGAAACGGAGATGAAAAACTCCAAGTATTTTGAGAGTTATGATGGAAATAGTTAGACTCGCGCTTTAGTTTAGCAATTTACTGACCTCCATCCGATTGATTGACCATAACTCACTCAATTTAACTCGTAATTCATTGAAATTAGTTTCATTTCGAAGGAATCGAAGTGTAGTTTAAAACGAAAGAAACGGAGATGAAAAACTCCAAGTATTTTGAGAGTTATGATGGAAATAGTTAGACTCGCGCTTTGGTTTAGCAATTTACTGACCTACCTCCGATTGATTGACCATAACTCTCTCAATTTAACTCTTAATTCATTGAAATTAGTTTCATTTCGAAGGAATCGAAGTGTAGTTTAAAACGAAAGAAACGGAGATGAAAAACTCCAAGTATTTTGAGAGTTATTATGGAAATAGTTAGACTCACGCTTTGGTTTAGCAATTTACTGACCTACCTCCGATTGATTGACCATAACTCTGTCAATTTAACTTTTAACTCATTGAAATTAGTTTCATTTCGAAGGAATCGAAGTGTAGTTTAAAACGAAAGAAACGGAGATGAAAAACTCCAAGTATTTTGAGAGTTATGATGGAAATAGTTAGACTCGCGCTTTGGTTTAGCAATTTACTGACCTCCCTCCGATTAATTGACCATAAATCACTAAATTTAACTCGTAATTCATTGAAATTAGTTTCATTTCGAAGGAATCGAAGTGTAGTTTAAAACGAAAGAAACGGAGATGAAAAACTCCAAGTATTTTGAGAGTTATGTTGGAAATAGTTAGACTCGCGCTTTGGTTTAGCAATTTACTGACCTACCTCCGATTGATTGATCATAACTCTCTCAATTTAACTCGTAATTCATTGAAATTAGTTTCATTTCGAAGGAATCGAAGTGTAGTTTAAAACGAAAGAAACGGAGATGAAAAACTACAAGTATTTTGAGAGTTATTATGGAAATAGTTAGACTCGCGCTTTGGTTTAGCAATTTACTGATCTACCTCCGATTGATTGACCAAAAATCACTCAATTTAACTCGTAATTCATTGAAATTAGTTTCATTTCGAAGGAATCGAAGTTTAGTTTAAAACGAAAGAAACTGAGATGAAAAACAACAAGTATTTTGAGAGTTATGATGGAAATAGTTAGACTCGCGCTTTGGTTTAGCAATTTACTGACCTACATCCGATTAATTGACCATAACTCTCTCAATTTAACTCTAAAGTCATTGAAATTAGTTTCATTTCGAAGGAATCGAAGTGTAGTTTAAAACGAAAGAAACGGAGATGAAAAACTCCAAGTATTTTGAGAGTTATGATGGAAATAGTTAGACTCGCGCTTTGGTTTAGCAATTTACTGACCTACCTCCGATTGATTGACCATAACTCACTCAATTTAACTCGTAATTCATTGAAATTAGTTTCATTTCGAAGGAATCGAAGTGTGGTTTAAAACGAAAGAAACGGAGATGAAAAAGTCCAAGTATTTTGAGAGTTATGATGGAAATAGTTAGACTCGCGCTTTGGTTTAGCAATTTACTGACCTACCTCCGCTTGATTGACCATAACTCTCTCAATTTAACTCTTAACTCTTTGAAATTAGTTTCATTTCGAAGGAATCGAAGTGTAGTTTAAAACGAAAGAAACGGAGATGAAAAACTCCAAGTATTTTGAGAGTTATGATGGAAATAGTTAGACTCGCGCTTTGGTTTAGCAATTTACTGACCTACCTCCGATTGATTGACCATAACTCTCTCAATTTAACTCGTAATTCATTTAAATTAGTTTCATTTCGAAGGAATCGAAGTGTAGTTTAAAACGAAAGAA
The DNA here is from genome assembly GCF_043159265.1 of Tasmannia lanceolata. NCBI lineage: Eukaryota > Viridiplantae > Streptophyta > Magnoliopsida > Canellales > Winteraceae > Tasmannia > Tasmannia lanceolata. Next base: position 8,471,121 of record NW_027518721.1, read on the forward strand.
ACGGAGATGAAAAACTCCAAGTATTTTGAGAGTTATGATGGAAATAGTTAGACTCGCGCTTTAGTTTAGCAATTTACTGACCTCCCTCCGATTGATTGATCATAACTCACTCAATTTAACTCGTAATTCATTGAAATTAGTTTCATTTCGAAGGAATCGAAGTGTAGTTTAAAACGAAAGAAACGGAGATGAAAAACTCCAAGTATTTTGAGAGTTATGATGGAAATAGTTAGACTCGCGCTTTGGTTTAGCAATTTACTGACCTACCTCCGATTGATTGACCATAACTCTCTCAATTTAACTCTTAAGTCATTGAAATTAGTTTCATTTCGAAGGAATCGAAGTGTAGTTTAAAACGAAAGAAACGGAGATGAAAAACTCCAAGTATTTTGAGAGTTATGATGGAAATAGTTAGACTCGCGCTTTGGTTTAGGAATTTACTGACCTACCTCCGATTGATTGACCATAACTCTGTCAATTTAACTCTTAACTCATTGAAATTAGTTTCATTTCGAAGGAATCGAAGTGTAGTTTAAAACGAAAGAAACGGAGATGAAAAACTCCAAGTATTTTGAGAGTTATGATGGAAATAGTTAGACTCGCGCTTTGGTTTAGCAATTTACTGACCTCCCTTCGATTAATTGACCATAAATCACTAAATTTAACTCGTAATTCATTGAAATTAGTTTCATTTCGAAGGAATCGAAGTGTAGTTTAAAACGAAAGAAACGGAGATGAAAAACTCCAAGTATTTTGAGAGTTATGATGGAAATAGTTAGACTCGCGCTTTGGTTTAGCAATTTACTGACCTACCTCCGATTGATTGATCATAACTCTCTCAATTTAACTCTTAATTCATTGAAATTAGTTTCATTTCGAAGGAATCGAAGTGTAGTTTAAAACGAAAGAAACGGAGATGAAAAACTCCAAGTATTTTGAGAGTTATGATGGAAATAGTTAGACTCGCGCTTTGGTTTAGCAATTTACTGACCTCCCTCCGATTAATTGACCATAAATTACTCAATTTAACTCGTAATTCATTGAAATTAGTTTCATTTCGAAGGAATCGAAGTGTAGTTTAAAACGAAAGAAACGGAGATGAAAAACTACAAGTATTTTGAGAGTTATGATGGAAATAGTTAGACTCGCGCTTTGGTTTAGCAATTTACTGACCTACCTCCGATTGATTGACCATAACTCTCTCAATTTAAGTCGTAATTCATTTAAATTAGTTTCATTTCGAAGGAATCGAAGTGTAGTTTAAAACGAAAGAAACGGAGATGAAAAACTCCAAGTATTTTGAGAGTTATGATGGAAATAGTTAGACTCGCGCTTTGGTTTAGCAATTTACTGACCTCCCTCCGATTGATTGACCATAACTCTCTCAATTTAAGTCGTAATTCATTTAAATTAGTTTCATTTCGAAGGAATTGAAGTGTAGTTTAAAACGAAAGAAACGGAGATGAAAAACTCCAAGTATTTTGAGAGTTATGATGGAAATAGTTAGACTCGCGCTTTAGTTTAGCAATTTACTGACCTCCCTCCGATTGATTGACCATAACTCACTCAATTTAACTCGTAATTCATTGAAATTAGTTTCATTTCGAAGGAATCGAAGTGTAGTTTAAAACGAAAGAAACGGAGATGAAAAACTCCAAGTATTTTGAGAGTTATGATGGAAATAGTTAGACTCGCGCTTTGGTTTAGCAATTTACTGACTTACCTCCGATTGATTGACCATAACTCTCTCAATTTAACTCGTAATTCATTTAAATTAGTTTCATTTCGAAGGAATCGAAGTGTAGTTTAAAACGAAAGAAACAGAGATGAAAAACTCCAAGTATTTTGAGAGTTATGATGGAAATAGTTAGACTCGCGCTTTGGTTTAGCAATTTACTAACCTACCTCCGATTGATTGACCATAACTCTGTCAATTTAACTCTTAACTCATTGAAATTAGTTTCATTTCGAAGGAATCGAAGTGTAGTTTAAAACGAAAGAAACGGAGATGAAAAACTCCAAGTATTTTGAGAGTTATGATGGAAATAGTTAGACTCGCGCTTTGGTTTAGCAATTTACTGACCTCCCTCCGATTGATTGACCATAAATCACTCAATTTAACTCGTAATTCATTGAAATTAGTTTCATTTCGAAGGAATCGAAGTGTAGTTTAAAACGAAAGAAATGGAGATGAAAAACTCCAAGTATTTTGAGAGTTAATGGAAATAGTTAGACTCGCGCTTTGGTTTAGCAATTTACTGACCTACCTCCGATTGATTGACCATAACTCTCTCAATTTAAGTCGTAATTCATTTAAATTAGTTTCATTTCGAAGGAATCGAAGTGTAGTTTAAAACGAAAGAAACGGAGATGAAAAACTCCAAGTATTTTGAGAGTTATGATGGAAATAGTTTGACTCGCGCTTTGGTTTAGCAATTTACTGACCTCCCTCCGATTGATTGACCATAACTCAATCAATTTAACTCGTAATTCATTGAAATTAGTTTAATTTCGAAGGAATCGAAGTGTGGTTTAAAACGAAAGAAACGGAGATGAAAAACTCCAAGTATTTTGAGAGTTATGATGGAAATAGTTAGACTCGCGCTTTGGTTTAGCAATTTACTGACCTACCTCCGCTTGATTGACCATAACTTTCTCAATTTAACTCTTAACTCTTTGAAATTAGTTTCATTTCGAAGGAATCGAAGTGTAGTTTAAAACGAAAGAAACGGAGATGAAAAACTCCAAGTATTTTGAGAGTTATGATGGAAATAGTTAGACTCGCGCTTTGGTTTAGCAATTTACTGACCTACCTCCGATTGATTGACCATAACTCTCTCAATTTAACTCGTAATTCATTTAAATTAGTTTCATTTCGAAGGAATCGAAGTGTAGTTTAAAACGAAAGAAACGGAGATGAAAAACTACAAGTATTTTGAGAGTTATGATGGAAATAGTTAGACTCGCGCTTTAGTTTAGCAATTTACTGACCTCCATCCGATTGATTGACCATAACTCACTCAATTTAACTCGTAATTCATTGAAATTAGTTTCATTTCGAAGGAATCGAAGTGTAGTTTAAAACGAAAGAAACGGAGATGAAAAACTCCAAGTATTTTGAGAGTTATGATGGAAATAGTTAGACTCGCGCTTTGGTTTAGCAATTTACTGACCTACCTCCGATTGATTGACCATAACTCTCTCAATTTAACTCTTAATTCATTGAAATTAGTTTCATTTCGAAGGAATCGAAGTGTAGTTTAAAACGAAAGAAACGGAGATGAAAAACTCCAAGTATTTTGAGAGTTATTATGGAAATAGTTAGACTCACGCTTTGGTTTAGCAATTTACTGACCTACCTCCGATTGATTGACCATAACTCTGTCAATTTAACTTTTAACTCATTGAAATTAGTTTCATTTCGAAGGAATCGAAGTGTAGTTTAAAACGAAAGAAACGGAGATGAAAAACTACAAGTATTTTGAGAGTTATTATGGAAATAGTTAGACTCGCGCTTTGGTTTAGCAATTTACTGATCTACCTCCGATTGATTGACCAAAAATCACTCAATTTAACTCGTAATTCTTTTAAATTAGTTTCATTTCGAAGGAATCGAAGTGTAGTTTAAAACGAAAGAAACGGAGATGAAAAACTACAAGTATTTTGAGAGTTATTATGGAAATAGTTAGACTCGCGCTTTAGTTTAGCAATTTACTGACCTGCATCCGATTGATTAACCATAACTCACTCAATTTAACTCGTAATTCATTGAAATTAGTTTCATTTTGAAGCAATCGAAGTGTAGTTTAAAACGAAAGAAACGGAGATGAAAAACTCCAAGTATTTTGAGAGTTATGATGGAAATAGTTAGACTCGCGCTTTGGTTTAGCAATTTACTGACCTACCTCCGATTGATTGACCATAACTCTCTCAATTTAACTCTTAATTCATTGAAATTAGTTTCATTTCGAAGGAATCGAAGTGTAGTTTAAAACGAAAGAAACGGAGATGAAAAACTCCAAGTATTTTGAGAGTTATGTTGGAAATAGTTAGACTCGCGCTTTGGTTTAGCAATTTACTGACCTACCTCCGATTGATTGATCATAACTCTCTCAATTTAACTCGTAATTCATTGAAATTAGTTTCATTTCGAAGGAATCGAAGTGTAGTTTAAAACGAAAGAAACGGAGATGAAAAACTACAAGTATTTTGAGAGTTATTATGGGAATAGTTAGACTCGCGCTTTGGTTTAGCAATTTACTGATCTACCTCCGATTGATTGACCAAAAATCACTCAATTTAACTCGTAATTCATTGAAATTAGTTTTATTTCGAAGGAATCGAAGTGTAGTTTAAAACGAAAGAAACTGAGATGAAAAACACCAAGTATTTTGAGAGTTATGATGGAAATAGTTAGACTCGCGCTTTGGTTTAGCAATTTACTGACCTACATCCGATTAATTGACCATAACTCTCTCAATTTAACTCTTAAGTCATTGAAATTAGTTTCATTTCGAAGGAATCGAAGTGTAGTTTAAAACGAAAGAAACGGAGATGAAAAACTCCAAGTATTTTGAGAGTTATGATGGAAATAGTTAGACTTGCGCTTTGGTTTAGCAATTTACTGACCTACCTCCGATTGATTGACCATAACTCACTCAATTTAACTCGTAATTCTTTGAAATTAGTTTCATTTCGAAGGAATCGAAGTGTGGTTTAAAACGAAAGAAACGGAGATGAAAAACTCCAAGTATTTTGAGAGTTATGATGGAAATAGTTAGACTCGCGCTTTGGTTTAGCAATTTACTGACCTACCTCCGCTTGATTGACCATAACTCTCTCAATTTAACTCTTAACTCTTTGAAATTAGTTTCATTTCGAAGGAATCGAAGTGTAGTTTAAAACGAAAGAAACGGAGATGAAAAACTCCAAGTATTTTGAAAGTTATGATGGAAATAGTTAGACTCGCGCTTTGGTTTAGCAATTTACTGACCTACCTCCGATTGATTGACCATAACTCTTTCAATTTAACTCGTAATTCATTTAAATTAGTTTCATTTCGAAGGAATCGAAGTGTAGTTTAAAACGAAAGAAACGGAGATGAAAAACTCCAAGTATTTTGAGAGTCATGATGGAAATAGTTAGACTCGCGCTTTAGTTTAGCAATTTACTGACCTCCCTCCGATTGATTGATCATAACTCACTCAATTTAACTCGTAATTCATTGAAATTAGTTTCATTTCGAAGGAATCGAAGTGTAGTTTAAAACGAAAGAAACGGAGATGAAAAACTCCAAGTATTTTGAGAGTTATGATGGAAATAGTTAGACTCGCGCTTTGGTTTAGCAATTTACTGACCTACCTCCGATTGATTGACCATAACTCTCTCAATTTAACTCTTAAGTCATTGAAATTAGTTTCATTTCGAAGGAATCGAAGTGTAGTTTAAAACGAAAGAAACGGAGATGAAAAACTCCAAGTATTTTGAGCGTTATGATGGAAATAGTTAGACTCGCGCTTTGGTTTAGCAATTTACTGACCTACCTCCGATTGATTGACCATAACTCTGTCAATTTAACTCTTAACTCATTGAAATTAGTTTCATTTCGAAGGAATCGAAGTGTAGTTTAAAACGAAAGAAACGGAGATGAAAAACTCCAAGTATTTTGAGAGTTATGATGGAAATAGTTAGACTCGCGCTTTGGTTTAGCAATTTACTGACCTCCCTCCGATTAATTGACCATAAATCACTCAATTTAACTCGTAATTCATTGAAATTAGTTTCATTTCGAAGGAATCGAAGTGTAGTTTAAAACGAAAGAAACGGAGATGAAAAACTCCAAGTATTTTGAGAGTTATGATGGAAATAGTTAGACTCGCGCTTTGGTTTAGCAATTTACTGACCTACCTCCGATTGATTGATCATAACTCTCTCAATTTAACTCTTAATTCATTGAAATTAGTTTCATTTCGAAGTAATCGAAGTGTAGTTTAAAACGAAAGAAACGGAGATGAAAAACTCCAAGTATTTTGAGAGTTATGATGGAAATAGTTAGACTCGCGCTTTGGTTTAGCAATTTACTGACCTCCCTCCGATTAATTGACCATAAATCACTCAATTTAACTCGTAATTCATTGAAATTAGTTTCATTTCGAAGGAATCGAAGTGTAGTTTAAAACGAAAGAAACGGAGATGAAAAACTCCAAGTATTTTGAGAGTTATGATGGAAATAGTTAGACTCGCGCTTTGGTTTAGCAATTTACTGACCTACATCCGATTAATTGACCATAACTCTCTCAATTTAACTCTTAAGTCATTGAAATTAGTTTCATTTCGAAGGAATCGAAGTGTAGTTTAAAACGAAAGAAACGGAGATGAAAAACTCCAAGTATTTTGAGAGTTATGATGGAAATAGTTAGACTCGCGCTTTGGTTTAGCAATTTACTGACCTACCTCCGATTGATTGACCATAACTCACTCAATTTAACTCGTAATTCATTGAAATTAGTTTCATTTCGAAGGAATCGAAGTGTGGTTTAAAATGAAAGAAACGGAGATGAAAAACTCCAAGTATTTTGAGAGTTATGATGGAAATAGTTAGACTCGCGCTTTGGTTTAGCAATTTACTGACCTACCTCCGCTTAATTGACCATAACTCTCTCAATTTAACTCTTAACTCTTTGAAATTAGTTTCATTTCGAAGGAATCGAAGTGTAGTTTAAAACGAAAGAAACGGAGATGAAAAACTCTAAGTATTTTGAGAGTTATGATGGAAATAGTTAGACTCGCGCTTTGGTTTATCAATTTACTGACCTACCTCCGATTGATTGACCATAACTCTCTCAATTTAACTCGTAATTCATTTAAATTAGTTTCATTTCGAAGGAATCGAAGTGTAGTTTAAAACGAAAGAAACGGAGATGAAAAACTCCAAGTATTTTGAGAGTTATGATGGAAATAGTTAGACTCGCGCTTTGGTTTAGCAATTTACTGACCTACCTCCGATTGATTGACCATAACTCTCTCAATTTAACTCTTAATTCATTGAAATTAGTTTCATTTCGAAGGAATCGAAGTATAGTTTAAAACGAAAGAAACGGAGATGAAAAACTCCAAGTATTTTGAGAGTTATGATGGAAATAGTTAGACTCGCGCTTTGGTTTAGCAATTTACTGACCTACCTCCGATTGATTGACCATAACTCTGTCAATTTAACTCTTAACTCATTGAAATTAGTTTCATTTCGAAGGAATCGAAGTGTAGTTTAAAACGAAAGAAACGGAGATGAAAAACTCCAAGTATTTTGAGAGTTATGATGGATATAGTTAGACTCGCGCTTTGGTTTAGCAATTTACTGACCCCCCTCCGATTAATTGACCATAAATCACTCAATTTAACTCGTAATTCATTGAAATTATTTTCATTTCGAAGGAATCGAAGTGTAGTTTAAAACGAAAGAAACGGAGATGAAAAACTCCAAGTATTTTGAGAGTTATGATGGAAATAGTTAGACTCGCGCTTTGGTTTAGCAATTTACTGACCTACCTCCGATTGATTGATCATAACTCTCTAAATTTAACTCTTAATTCATTGAAATTAGTTTCATTTCGAAGGAATCGAAGTGTAGTTTAAAACGAAAGAAACGGAGATGAAAAACTCCAAGTATTTTGAGAGTTATGATGGAAATAGTTAGACTCGCGCTTTGGTTTAGCAATTTACTGACCTCCCTCCGATTAATTGACCATAAATCACTCAATTTAACTCGTAATTCATTGAAATTAGTTTCATTTCGAAGGAATCGAAGTGTAGTTTAAAACGAAAGAAACGGAGATGAAAAACTCCAAGTATTTTGAGAGTTATGATGGAAATAGTTAGACTCGCGCTTTGGTTTAGCAATTTACTGACCTACCTCCGATTGATTGATCATAACTCTCTCAATTTAACTCTTAATTCATTCAAATTAGTTTCATTTCGAAGGAATCGAAGTGTAGTTTAAAACGAAAGAAACGGAGATGAAAAACTACAAGTATTTTGAGAGTTATTATGGAAATAGTTAGACTCGCGCTTTGGTTTAGCAATTTACTGATCTAGCTCCGATTGATTGACCAAAAATCACTCAATTTAACTCGTAATTCATTGAAATTAGTTTCATTTCGAAGGAATCGAAGTGTAGTTTAAAACGAAAGAAACGGAGATGAAAAACTCCAAGTATTTTGAGAGTTATGATGGAAATAGTTAGACTCGCGCTTTGGTTTAGCAATTTACTGACCTACATCCGATTAATTGACCATAACTCTCTCAATTTAACTCTTAAGTCATTGAAATTAGTTTCATTTCGAAGGAATCGAAGTGTAGTTTAAAACGAAAGAAACGGAGATGAAAAACTCCAAGTATTTTGAGAGTTATGATGGAAATAGTTAGACTCGCGCTTTGGTTTAGCAATTTACTGACCTACCTCCGCTTAATTGACCATAACTCTCTCAATTTAACTCTTAACTCTTTGAAATTAGTTTCATTTCGAAGGAATCGAAGTGTAGTTTAAAACGAAAGAAACGGAGATGAAAAACTCCAAGTATTTTGAGAGTTATGATGGAAATAGTTAGACTCGCGCTTTGGTTTATCAATTTACTGACCTACCTCCGATTGATTGACCATAACTCTCTCAATTTAACTCGTAATTCATTTAAATTAGTTTCATTTCGAAGGAATCGAAGTGTAGTTTAAAACGAAAGAAACGGAGATGAAAAACTCCAAGTATTTTGAGAGTTATGATGGAAATAGTTAGACTCGCGCTTTGGTTTAGCAATTTACTGACCTACCTCCGATTGATTGACCATAACTCTCTCAATTTAACTCTTAATTCATTGAAATTAGTTTCATTTCGAAGGAATCGAAGTATAGTTTAAAACGAAAGAAACGGAGATGAAAAACTCCAAGTATTTTGAGAGTTATGATGGAAATAGTTAGACTCGCGCTTTGGTTTAGCAATTTACTGACCTCCCTCCGATTAATTGACCATAAATCACTCAATTTAACTCGTAATTCATTGAAATTAGTTTCATTTCGAAGGAATCGAAGTGTAGTTTAAAACGAAAGAAACGGAGATGAAAAACTCCAAGTATTTTGAGAGTTATGTTGGAAATAGTTAGACTCGCGCTTTGGTTTAGCAATTTACTGACCTACCTCCGATTGATTGATCATAACTCTCTCAATTTAACTCGTAATTCATTGAAATTAGTTTCATTTCGAAGGAATCGAAGTGTAGTTTAAAACGAAAGAAACGGAGATGAAAAACTCCAAGTATTTTGAGAGTTATGATGGAAATAGTTAGACTCGCGCTTTGGTTTAGCAATTTACTGACCTACCTCCGATTGATTGACCATAACTCTCTCAATTTAACTCTTAAGTCATTGAAATTAGTTTCATTTCGAAGGAATCGAAGTGTAGTTTAAAACGAAAGAAACGGAGATGAAAAACTCCAAGTATTTTGAGCGTTATGATGGAAATAGTTAGACTCGCGCTTTGGTTTAGCAATTTACTGACCTACCTCCGATTGATTGACCATAACTCTGTCAATTTAACTCTTAACTCATTGAAATTAGTTTCATTTCGAAGGAATCGAAGTGTAGTTTAAAACGAAAGAAACGGAGATGAAAAACTCCAAGTATTTTGAGAGTTATGATGGAAATAGTTAGACTCGCGCTTTGGTTTAGCAATTTACTGACCTCCCTCCGATTAATTGACCATAAATCACTCAATTTAACTCGTAATTCATTGAAATTAGTTTCATTTCGAAGGAATCGAAGTGTAGTTTAAAACGAAAGAAACGGAGATGAAAAACTCCAAGTATTTTGAGAGTTATGATGGAAATAGTTAGACTCGCGCTTTGGTTTAGCAATTTACTGACCTACCTCCGATTGATTGATCATAACTCTCTCAATTTAACTCTTAATTCATTGAAATTAGTTTCATTTCGAAGGAATCGAAGTGTAGTTTAAAACGAAAGAAACGGAGATGAAAAACTCCAAGTATTTTGAGAGTTATGATGGAAATAGTTAGACTCGCGCTTTGGTTTAGCAATTTACTGACCTACCTCCGATTGATTGATCATAACTCTCTCAATTTACTCTTAATTCATTGAAATTAGTTTCATTTCGAAGGAATCGAAGTGTAGTTTAAAACGAAAGAAACGGAGATGAAAAACTACAAGTATTTTGAGAGTTATTATCGAAATAGTTAGACTCGCGCTTTGGTTTACCAATTTACTGATCTACCTCCGATTGATTGACCAAAAATCACTCAATTTAACTCGTAATTCATTGAAATTAGTTTCATTTCGAAGGAATCGAAGTGTAGTTTAAAACGAAAGAAACGGAGATGAAAAACTCCAAGTATTTTGAGAGTTATGATGGAAATAGTTAGACTCGCGCTTTGGTTTAGCAATTTACTGACCTACATCCGATTAATTGACCATAACTCTCTCAATTTAACTCTTAAGTCATTGAAATTAGTTTCATTTCGAAGGAATCGAAGTGTAGTTTAAAACGAAAGAAACGGAGATGAAAAACTCCAAGTATTTTGAGAGTTATGATGGAAATAGTTAGACTCGCGCTTTGGTTTAGCAATTTACTGACCTACCTCCGATTGATTGACCATAACTCACTCAATTTAACTCGTAATTCATTGAAATTAGTTTCATTTCGAAGGAATCGAAGTGTGGTTTAAAATGAAAGAAACGGAGATGAAAAACTCCAAGTATTTTGAGAGTTATGATGGAAATAGTTAGACTCGCGCTTTGGTTTAGCAATTTACTGACCTACCTCCGCTTAATTGACCATAACTCTCTCAATTTAACTCTTAACTCTTTGAAATTAGTTTCATTTCGAAGGAATCGAAGTGTAGTTTAAAACGAAAGAAACGGAGATGAAAAACTCCAAGTATTTTGAGAGTTATGATGGAAATAGTTAGACTCGCGCTTTGGTTTATCAATTTACTGACCTACCTCCGATTGATTGACCATAACTCTCTCAATTTAACTCGTAATTCATTTAAATTAGTTTCATTTCGAAGGAATCGAAGTGTAGTTTAAAACGAAAGAAACGGAGATGAAAAACTCCAAGTATTTTGAGAGTTATGATGGAAATAGTTAGACTCGCGCTTTGGTTTAGCAATTTACTGACCTACCTCCGATTGATTGACCATAACTCTCTCAATTTAACTCTTAATTCATTGAAATTAGTTTCATTTCGAAGGAATCGAAGTATAGTTTAAAACGAAAGAAACGGAGATGAAAAACTCCAAGTATTTTGAGAGTTATGATGGAAATAGTTAGACTCGCGCTTTGGTTTAGCAATTTACTGACCTACCTCCGATTGATTGACCATAACTCTGTCAATTTAACTCTTAACTCATTGAAATTAGTTTCATTTCGAAGGAATCGAAGTGTAGTTTAAAACGAAAGAAACGGAGATGAAAAACTCCAAGTATTTTGAGAGTTATGATGGATATAGTTAGACTCGCGCTTTGGTTTAGCAATTTACTGACCCCCCTCCGATTAATTGACCATAAATCACTCAATTTAACTCGTAATTCATTGAAATTAGTTTCATTTCGAAGGAATCGAATTGTAGTTTAAAACGAAAGAAACGGAGATGAAAAACTCCAAGTATTTTGAGAGTTATGATGGAAATAGTTAGACTCGCGCTTTGGTTTAGCAATTTACTGACCTACCTCCGATTGATTGATCATAACTCTCTAAATTTAACTCTTAATTCATTGAAATTAGTTTCATTTCGAAGGAATCGAAGTGTAGTTTAAAACGAAAGAAACGGAGATGAAAAACTCCAAGTATTTTGAGAGTTATGATGGAAATAGTTAGACTCGCGCTTTGGTTTAGCAATTTACTGACCTCCCTCCGATTAATTGACCATAAATCACTCAATTTAACTCGTAATTCATTGAAATTAGTTTCATTTCGAAGGAATCGAAGTGTAGTTTAAAACGAAAGAAACGGAGATGAAAAACTCCAAGTATTTTGAGAGTTATGATGGAAATAGTTAGACTCGCGCTTTGGTTTAGCAATTTACTGACCTACCTCCGATTGATTGACCATAACTCTCTCAATTTAACTCTTAAGTCATTGAAATTAGTTTCATTTCGAAGGAATCGAAGTGTAGTTTAAAACGAAAGAAACGGAGATGAAAAACTCCAAGTATTTTGAGCGTTATGATGGAAATAGTTAGACTCGCGCTTTGGTTTAGCAATTTACTGACCTACCTCCGATTGATTGACCATAACTCTGTCAATTTAACTCTTAACTCATTGAAATTAGTTTCATTTCGAAGGAATCGAAGTGTAGTTTAAAACGAAAGAAACGGAGATGAAAAACTCCAAGTATTTTGAGAGTTATGATGGAAATAGTTAGACTCGCGCTTTGGTTTAGCAATTTACTGACCTCCCTCCGATTAATTGACCATAAATCACTCAATTTAACTCGTAATTCATTGAAATTAGTTTCATTTCGAAGGAATCGAAGTGTAGTTTAAAACGAAAGAAACGGAGATGAAAAACTCCAAGTATTTTGAGAGTTATGATGGAAATAGTTAGACTCGCGCTTTGGTTTAGCAATTTACTGACCTACCTCCGATTGATTGATCATAACTCTCTCAATTTAACTCTTAATTCATTGAAATTAGTTTCATTTCGAAGGAATCGAAGTGTAGTTTAAAACGAAAGAAACGGAGATGAAAAACTCCAAGTATTTTGAGAGTTATGATGGAAATAGTTAGACTCGCGCTTTGGTTTAGCAATTTACTGACCTACCTCCGATTGATTGATCATAACTCTCTCAATTTACTCTTAATTCATTGAAATTAGTTTCATTTCGAAGGAATCGAAGTGTAGTTTAAAACGAAAGAAACGGAGATGAAAAACTACAAGTATTTTGAGAGTTATTATCGAAATAGTTAGACTCGCGCTTTGGTTTACCAATTTACTGATCTACCTCCGATTGATTGACCAAAAATCACTCAATTTAACTCGTAATTCATTGAAATTAGTTTCATTTCGAAGGAATCGAAGTGTAGTTTAAAACGAAAGAAACGGAGATGAAAAACTCCAAGTATTTTGAGAGTTATGATGGAAATAGTTAGACTCGCGCTTTGGTTTAGCAATTTACTGACCTACATCCGATTAATTGACCATAACTCTCTCAATTTAACTCTTAAGTCATTGAAATTAGTTTCATTTCGAAGGAATCGAAGTGTAGTTTAAAACGAAAGAAACGGAGATGAAAAACTCCAAGTATTTTGAGAGTTATGATGGAAATAGTTAGACTCGCGCTTTGGTTTAGCAATTTACTGACCTACCTCCGATTGATTGACCATAACTCACTCAATTTAACTCGTAATTCATTGAAATTAGTTTCATTTCGAAGGAATCGAAGTGTGGTTTAAAATGAAAGAAACGGAGATGAAAAACTCCAAGTATTTTGAGAGTTATGATGGAAATAGTTAGACTCGCGCTTTGGTTTAGCAATTTACTGACCTACCTCCGCTTAATTGACCATAACTCTCTCAATTTAACTCTTAACTCTTTGAAATTAGTTTCATTTCGAAGGAATCGAAGTGTAGTTTAAAACGAAAGAAACGGAGATGAAAAACTCCAAGTATTTTGAGAGTTATGATGGAAATAGTTAGACTCGCGCTTTGGTTTATCAATTTACTGACCTACCTCCGATTGATTGACCATAACTCTCTCAATTTAACTCGTAATTCATTTAAATTAGTTTCATTTCGAAGGAATCGAAGTGTAGTTTAAAACGAAAGAAACGGAGATGAAAAACTCCAAGTATTTTGAGAGTTATGATGGAAATAGTTAGACTCGCGCTTTGGTTTAGCAATTTACTGACCTACCTCCGATTGATTGACCATAACTCTCTCAATTTAACTCTTAATTCATTGAAATTAGTTTCATTTCGAAGGAATCGAAGTATAGTTTAAAACGAAAGAAACGGAGATGAAAAACTCCAAGTATTTTGAGAGTTATGATGGAAATAGTTAGACTCGCGCTTTGGTTTAGCAATTTACTGACCTACCTCCGATTGATTGACCATAACTCTGTCAATTTAACTCTTAACTCATTGAAATTAGTTTCATTTCGAAGGAATCGAAGTGTAGTTTAAAACGAAAGAAACGGAGATGAAAAACTCCAAGTATTTTGAGAGTTATGATGGATATAGTTAGACTCGCGCTTTGGTTTAGCAATTTACTGACCCCCCTCCGATTAATTGACCATAAATCACTCAATTTAACTCGTAATTCATTGAAATTAGTTTCATTTCGAAGGAATCGAATTGTAGTTTAAAACGAAAGAAACGGAGATGAAAAACTCCAAGTATTTTGAGAGTTATGATGGAAATAGTTAGACTCGCGCTTTGGTTTAGCAATTTACTGACCTACCTCCGATTGATTGATCATAACTCTCTAAATTTAACTCTTAATTCATTGAAATTAGTTTCATTTCGAAGGAATCGAAGTGTAGTTTAAAACGAAAGAAACGGAGATGAAAAACTCCAAGTATTTTGAGAGTTATGATGGAAATAGTTAGACTCGCGCTTTGGTTTAGCAATTTACTGACCTCCCTCCGATTAATTGACCATAAATCACTCAATTTAACTCGTAATTCATTGAAATTAGTTTCATTTCGAAGGAATCGAAGTGTAGTTTAAAACGAAAGAAACGGAGATGAAAAACTCCAAGTATTTTGAGAGTTATGATGGAAATAGTTAGACTCGCGCTTTGGTTTAGCAATTTACTGACCTACCTCCGATTGATTGATCATAACTCTCTCAATTTAACTCTTAATTCATTCAAATTAGTTTCATTTCGAAGGAATCGAAGTGTAGTTTAAAACGAAAGAAACGGAGATGAAAAACTACAAGTATTTTGAGAGTTATTATGGAAATAGTTAGACTCGCGCTTTGGTTTAGCAATTTACTGATCTACCTCCGATTGATTGACCAAAAATCACTCAATTTAACTCGTAATTCATTGAAATTAGTTTCATTTCGAAGGAATCGAAGTGTAGTTTAAAACGAAAGAAACGGAGATGAAAAACTCCAAGTATTTTGAGAGTTATGATGGAAATAGTTAGACTCGCGCTTTGGTTTAGCAATTTACTGACCTACATCCGATTAATTGACCATAACTCTCTCAATTTAACTCTTAAGTCATTGAAATTAGTTTCATTTCGAAGGAATCGAAGTGTAGTTTAAAACGAAAGAAACGGAGATGAAAAACTCCAAGTATTTTGAGAGTTATGATGGAAATAGTTAGACTCGCGCTTTGGTTTAGCAATTTACTGACCTACCTCCGCTTAATTGACCATAACTCTCTCAATTTAACTCTTAACTCTTTGAAATTAGTTTCATTTCGAAGGAATCGAAGTGTAGTTTAAAACGAAAGAAACGGAGATGAAAAACTCCAAGTATTTTGAGAGTTATGATGGAAATAGTTAGACTCGCGCTTTGGTTTATCAATTTACTGACCTACCTCCGATTGATTGACCATAACTCTCTCAATTTAACTCGTAATTCATTTAAATTAGTTTCATTTCGAAGGAATCGAAGTGTAGTTTAAAACGAAAGAAACGGAGATGAAAAACTCCAAGTATTTTGAGAGTTATGATGGAAATAGTTAGACTCGCGCTTTGGTTTAGCAATTTACTGACCTACCTCCGATTGATTGACCATAACTCTCTCAATTTAACTCTTAATTCATTGAAATTAGTTTCATTTCGAAGGAATCGAAGTATAGTTTAAAACGAAAGAAACGGAGATGAAAAACTCCAAGTATTTTGAGAGTTATGATGGAAATAGTTAGACTCGCGCTTTGGTTTAGCAATTTACTGACCTCCCTCCGATTAATTGACCATAAATCACTCAATTTAACTCGTAATTCATTGAAATTAGTTTCATTTCGAAGGAATCGAAGTGTAGTTTAAAACGAAAGAAACGGAGATGAAAAACTCCAAGTATTTTGAGAGTTATGTTGGAAATAGTTAGACTCGCGCTTTGGTTTAGCAATTTACTGACCTACCTCCGATTGATTGATCATAACTCTCTCAATTTAACTCGTAATTCATTGAAATTAGTTTCATTTCGAAGGAATCGAAGTGTAGTTTAAAACGAAAGAAACGGAGATGAAAAACTCCAAGTATTTTGAGAGTTATGATGGAAATAGTTAGACTCGCGCTTTGGTTTAGCAATTTACTGACCTACCTCCGATTGATTGACCATAACTCTCTCAATTTAACTCTTAAGTCATTGAAATTAGTTTCATTTCGAAGGAATCGAAGTGTAGTTTAAAACGAAAGAAACGGAGATGAAAAACTCCAAGTATTTTGAGCGTTATGATGGAAATAGTTAGACTCGCGCTTTGGTTTAGCAATTTACTGACCTACCTCCGATTGATTGACCATAACTCTGTCAATTTAACTCTTAACTCATTGAAATTAGTTTCATTTCGAAGGAATCGAAGTGTAGTTTAAAACGAAAGAAACGGAGATGAAAAACTCCAAGTATTTTGAGAGTTATGATGGAAATAGTTAGACTCGCGCTTTGGTTTAGCAATTTACTGACCTCCCTCCGATTAATTGACCATAAATCACTCAATTTAACTCGTAATTCATTGAAATTAGTTTCATTTCGAAGGAATCGAAGTGTAGTTTAAAACGAAAGAAACGGAGATGAAAAACTCCAAGTATTTTGAGAGTTATGATGGAAATAGTTAGACTCGCGCTTTGGTTTAGCAATTTACTGACCTACCTCCGATTGATTGATCATAACTCTCTCAATTTAACTCTTAATTCATTGAAATTAGTTTCATTTCGAAGGAATCGAAGTGTAGTTTAAAACGAAAGAAACGGAGATGAAAAACTCCAAGTATTTTGAGAGTTATGATGGAAATAGTTAGACTCGCGCTTTGGTTTAGCAATTTACTGACCTACCTCCGATTGATTGATCATAACTCTCTCAATTTACTCTTAATTCATTGAAATTAGTTTCATTTCGAAGGAATCGAAGTGTAGTTTAAAACGAAAGAAACGGAGATGAAAAACTACAAGTATTTTGAGAGTTATTATCGAAATAGTTAGACTCGCGCTTTGGTTTACCAATTTACTGATCTACCTCCGATTGATTGACCAAAAATCACTCAATTTAACTCGTAATTCATTGAAATTAGTTTCATTTCGAAGGAATCGAAGTGTAGTTTAAAACGAAAGAAACGGAGATGAAAAACTCCAAGTATTTTGAGAGTTATGATGGAAATAGTTAGACTCGCGCTTTGGTTTAGCAATTTACTGACCTACATCCGATTAATTGACCATAACTCTCTCAATTTAACTCTTAAGTCATTGAAATTAGTTTCATTTCGAAGGAATCGAAGTGTAGTTTAAAACGAAAGAAACGGAGATGAAAAACTCCAAGTATTTTGAGAGTTATGATGGAAATAGTTAGACTCGCGCTTTGGTTTAGCAATTTACTGACCTACCTCCGATTGATTGACCATAACTCACTCAATTTAACTCGTAATTCATTGAAATTAGTTTCATTTCGAAGGAATCGAAGTGTGGTTTAAAATGAAAGAAACGGAGATGAAAAACTCCAAGTATTTTGAGAGTTATGATGGAAATAGTTAGACTCGCGCTTTGGTTTAGCAATTTACTGACCTACCTCCGCTTAATTGACCATAACTCTCTCAATTTAACTCTTAACTCTTTGAAATTAGTTTCATTTCGAAGGAATCGAAGTGTAGTTTAAAACGAAAGAAACGGAGATGAAAAACTCCAAGTATTTTGAGAGTTATGATGGAAATAGTTAGACTCGCGCTTTGGTTTATCAATTTACTGACCTACCTCCGATTGATTGACCATAACTCTCTCAATTTAACTCGTAATTCATTTAAATTAGTTTCATTTCGAAGGAATCGAAGTGTAGTTTAAAACGAAAGAAACGGAGATGAAAAACTCCAAGTATTTTGAGAGTTATGATGGAAATAGTTAGACTCGCGCTTTGGTTTAGCAATTTACTGACCTACCTCCGATTGATTGACCATAACTCTCTCAATTTAACTCTTAATTCATTGAAATTAGTTTCATTTCGAAGGAATCGAAGTATAGTTTAAAACGAAAGAAACGGAGATGAAAAACTCCAAGTATTTTGAGAGTTATGATGGAAATAGTTAGACTCGCGCTTTGGTTTAGCAATTTACTGACCTACCTCCGATTGATTGACCATAACTCTGTCAATTTAACTCTTAACTCATTGAAATTAGTTTCATTTCGAAGGAATCGAAGTGTAGTTTAAAACGAAAGAAACGGAGATGAAAAACTCCAAGTATTTTGAGAGTTATGATGGATATAGTTAGACTCGCGCTTTGGTTTAGCAATTTACTGACCCCCCTCCGATTAATTGACCATAAATCACTCAATTTAACTCGTAATTCATTGAAATTAGTTTCATTTCGAAGGAATCGAATTGTAGTTTAAAACGAAAGAAACGGAGATGAAAAACTCCAAGTATTTTGAGAGTTATGATGGAAATAGTTAGACTCGCGCTTTGGTTTAGCAATTTACTGACCTACCTCCGATTGATTGATCATAACTCTCTAAATTTAACTCTTAATTCATTGAAATTAGTTTCATTTCGAAGGAATCGAAGTGTAGTTTAAAACGAAAGAAACGGAGATGAAAAACTCCAAGTATTTTGAGAGTTATGATGGAAATAGTTAGACTCGCGCTTTGGTTTAGCAATTTACTGACCTCCCTCCGATTAATTGACCATAAATCACTCAATTTAACTCGTAATTCATTGAAATTAGTTTCATTTCGAAGGAATCGAAGTGTAGTTTAAAACGAAAGAAACGGAGATGAAAAACTCCAAGTATTTTGAGAGTTATGATGGAAATAGTTAGACTCGCGCTTTGGTTTAGCAATTTACTGACCTACCTCCGATTGATTGATCATAACTCTCTCAATTTAACTCTTAATTCATTCAAATTAGTTTCATTTCGAAGGAATCGAAGTGTAGTTTAAAACGAAAGAAACGGAGATGAAAAACTACAAGTATTTTGAGAGTTATTGTGGAAATAGTTAGACTCGCGCTTTGGTTTAGCAATTTACTGATCTACCTCCGATTGATTGACCAAAAATCACTCAATTTAACTCGTAATTCATTGAAATTAGTTTCATTTCGAAGGAATCGAAGTGTAGTTTAAAACGAAAGAAACGGAGATGAAAAACTCCAAGTATTTTGAGAGTTATGATGGAAATAGTTAGACTCGCGCTTTGGTTTAGCAATTTACTGACCTACATCCGATTAATTGACCATAACTCTCTCAATTTAACTCTTAAGTCATTGAAATTAGTTTCATTTCGAAGGAATCGAAGTGTAGTTTAAAACGAAAGAAACGGAGATGAAAAACTCCAAGTATTTTGAGAGTTATGATGGAAATAGTTAGACTCGCGCTTTGGTTTAGCAATTTACTGACCTACCTCCGCTTAATTGACCATAACTCTCTCAATTTAACTCTTAACTCTTTGAAATTAGTTTCATTTCGAAGGAATCGAAGTGTAGTTTAAAACGAAAGAAACGGAGATGAAAAACTCCAAGTATTTTGAGAGTTATGATGGAAATAGTTAGACTCGCGCTTTGGTTTATCAATTTACTGACCTACCTCCGATTGATTGACCATAACTCTCTCAATTTAACTCGTAATTCATTTAAATTAGTTTCATTTCGAAGGAATCGAAGTGTAGTTTAAAACGAAAGAAACGGAGATGAAAAACTCCAAGTATTTTGAGAGTTATGATGGAAATAGTTAGACTCGCGCTTTGGTTTAGCAATTTACTGACCTACCTCCGATTGATTGACCATAACTCTCTCAATTTAACTCTTAATTCATTGAAATTAGTTTCATTTCGAAGGAATCGAAGTATAGTTTAAAACGAAAGAAACGGAGATGAAAAACTCCAAGTATTTTGAGAGTTATGATGGAAATAGTTAGACTCGCGCTTTGGTTTAGCAATTTACTGACCTCCCTCCGATTAATTGACCATAAATCACTCAATTTAACTCGTAATTCATTGAAATTAGTTTCATTTCGAAGGAATCGAAGTGTAGTTTAAAACGAAAGAAACGGAGATGAAAAACTCCAAGTATTTTGAGAGTTATGTTGGAAATAGTTAGACTCGCGCTTTGGTTTAGCAATTTACTGACCTACCTCCGATTGATTGATCATAACTCTCTCAATTTAACTCGTAATTCATTGAAATTAGTTTCATTTCGAAGGAATCGAAGTGTAGTTTAAAACGAAAGAAACGGAGATGAAAAACTACAAGTATTTTGAGAGTTATTATGGAAATAGTTAGACTCGCGCTTTGGTTTAGCAATTTAGTGATCTACCTCCGATTGATTGACCAAAAATCACTCAATTTAACTCGTAATTCATTGAAATTAGTTTCATTTCGAAGGAATCGAAGTGTAGTTTAAAACGAAAGAAACTGAGATGAAAAACACCAAGTATTTTGAGAGTTATGATGGAAATAGTTAGACTCGCGCTTTGGTTTAGCAATTTACTGACCTACATCCGATTAATTGACCATAACTCTCTCAATTTAACTCTTAAGTCATTGAAATTAGTTTCATTTCGAAGGAATCGAAGTGTAGTTTAAAACGAAAGAAACGGAGATGAAAAACTCCAAGTATTTTGAGAGTTATGATGGAAATAGTTAGACTCGCGCTTTAGTTTAGCAATTTACTGACCTCCCTCCGATTGATTGATCATAACTCACTCAATTTAACTCGTAATTCATTGAAATTAGTTTCATTTCGAAGGAATCGAAGTGTAGTTTAAAACGAAAGAAACGGAGATGAAAAACTCCAAGTATTTTGAGAGTTATGATGGAAATAGTTAGACTCGCGCTTTGGTTTAGCAATTTACTGACCTACCTCCGATTGATTGACCATAACTCTCTCAATTTAACTCTTAAGTCATTAAAATTAGTTTCATTTCGAAGGAATCGAAGTGTAGTTTAAAACGAAAGAAACGGAGATGAAAAACTCCAAGTATTTTGAGCGTTATGATGGAAATAGTTAGACTCGCGCTTTGGTTTAGCAATTTACTGACCTACCTCCGATTGATTGACCATAACTCTGTCAATTTAACTCTTAACTCATTGAAATTAGTTTCATTTCGAAGGAATCGAAGTGTAGTTTAAAACGAAAGAAACGGAGATGAAAAACTCCAAGTATTTTGAGAGTTATGATGGAAATAGTTAGACTCGCGCTTTGGTTTAGCAATTTACTGACCTCCCTCCGATTAATTGACCATAAATCACTCAATTTAACTCGTAATTCATTGAAATTAGTTTCATTTCGAAGGAATCGAAGTGTAGTTTAAAACGAAAGAAACGGAGATGAAAAACTCCAAGTATTTTGAGAGTTATGATGGAAATAGTTAGACTCGCGCTTTGGTTTAGCAATTTACTGACCTACCTCCGATTGATTGATCATAACTCTCTCAATTTAACTCTTAATTCATTGAAATTAGTTTCATTTCGAAGGAATCGAAGTGTAGTTTAAAACGAAAGAAACGGAGATGAAAAACTCCAAGTATTTTGAGAGTTATGATGGAAATAGTTAGACTCGCGCTTTGGTTTAGCAATTTACTGACCTCCCTCCGATTAATTGACCATAAATCACTCAATTTAACTCGTAATTCATTGAAATTAGTTTCATTTCGAAGGAATCGAAGTGTAGTTTAAAACGAAAGAAACGGAGATGAAAAACTCCAAGTATTTTGAGAGTTATGATGGAAGTAGTTAGACTCGCGCTTTGGTTTGGCAATTTACTGACCTACCTCCGATTGATTGATCATAACTCTCTCAATTTAACTCTTAATTCATTGAAATTAGTTTCATTTCGAAGGAATCGAAGTGTAGTTTAAAACGAAAGAAACGGAGATGAAAAACTACAAGTATTTTGAGAGTTATTATGGAAATAGTTAGACTCGCGCTTTGGTTTAGCAATTTACTGATCTACCTCCGATTGATTGACCAAAAATCACTTAATTTAACTCGTAATTCATTGAAATTAGTTTCATTTCGAAGGAATCGAAGTGTAGTTTAAAACGAAAGAAACGGAGATGAAAAACTCCAAGTATTTTGAGAGTTATGATGGAAATAGTTAGACTCGCGCTTTGGTTTAGCAATTTACTGACCTACATCCGATTAATTGACCATAACTCTCTCAATTTAACTCTTAAGTCATTGAAATTAGTTTCATTTCGAAGGAATCGAAGTGTAGTTTAAAACGAAAGAAACGGAGATGAAAAACTCCAAGTATTTTGAGAGTTATGATGGAAATAGTTAGACTCGCGCTTTGGTTTAGCAATTTACTGACCTACCTCCGATTGATTGATCATAACTCTCTCAATTTAACTCTTAATTCATTGAAATTAGTTTCA
Organism: Tasmannia lanceolata; assembly: GCF_043159265.1. Lineage (NCBI taxonomy): Eukaryota > Viridiplantae > Streptophyta > Magnoliopsida > Canellales > Winteraceae > Tasmannia > Tasmannia lanceolata. Next base: position 8,493,647 of record NW_027518721.1, read on the forward strand.
TTTCGAAGGAATCGAAGTGTAGTTTAAAACGAAAGAAACGGAGATGAAAAACTACAAGTATTTTGAGAGTTATTATGGAAATAGTTAGACTCGCGCTTTGGTTTAGCAATTTACTGATCTACCTCCGATTGATTGACCAAAAATCACTTAATTTAACTCGTAATTCATTGAAATTAGTTTCATTTCGAAGGAATCGAAGTGTAGTTTAAAACGAAAGAAACGGAGATGAAAAACTCCAAGTATTTTGAGAGTTATGATGGAAATAGTTAGACTCGCGCTTTGGTTTAGCAATTTACTGACCTACATCCGATTAATTGACCATAACTCTCTCAATTTAACTCTTAAGTCATTGAAATTAGTTTCATTTCGAAGGAATCGAAGTGTAGTTTAAAACGAAAGAAACGGAGATGAAAAACTCCAAGTATTTTGAGAGTTATGATGGAAATAGTTAGACTCGCGCTTTGGTTTAGCAATTTACTGACCTACCTCCGATTGATTGACCATAACTCACTCAATTTAACTCGTAATTCATTGAAATTAGTTTCATTTCGAAGGAATCGAAGTGTGGTTTAAAATGAAAGAAACGGAGATGAAAAACTCCAAGTATTTTGAGAGTTATGATGGAAATAGTTAGACTCGCGCTTTGGTTTAGCAATTTACTGACCTACCTCCGCTTAATTGACCATAACTCTCTCAATTTAACTCTTAACTCTTTGAAATTAGTTTCATTTCGAAGGAATCGAAGTGTAGTTTAAAACGAAAGAAACGGAGATGAAAAACTCCAAGTATTTTGAGAGTTATGATGGAAATAGTTAGACTCGCGCTTTGGTTTATCAATTTACTGACCTACCTCCGATTGATTGACCATAACTCTCTCAATTTAACTCGTAATTCATTTAAATTAGTTTCATTTCGAAGGAATCGAAGTGTAGTTTAAAACGAAAGAAACGGAGATGAAAAACTCCAAGTATTTTGAGAGTTATGATGGAAATAGTTAGACTCGCGCTTTGGTTTAGCAATTTACTGACCTACCTCCGATTGATTGACCATAACTCTCTCAATTTAACTCTTAATTCATTGAAATTAGTTTCATTTCGAAGGAATCGAAGTATAGTTTAAAACGAAAGAAACGGAGATGAAAAACTCCAAGTATTTTGAGAGTTATGATGGAAATAGTTAGACTCGCGCTTTGGTTTAGCAATTTACTGACCTACCTCCGATTGATTGACCATAACTCTGTCAATTTAACTCTTAACTCATTGAAAGTAGTGTCATTTCGAAGGAATCGAAGTGTAGTTTAAAACGAAAGAAACGGAGATGAAAAACTCCAAGTATTTTGAGAGTTATGATGGATATAGTTAGACTCGCGCTTTGGTTTAGCAATTTACTGACCTCCCTCCGATTAATTGACCATAAATCACTCAATTTAACTCGTAATTCATTGAAATTAGTTTCATTTCGAAGGAATCGAAGTGTAGTTTAAAACGAAAGAAACGGAGATGAAAAACTCCAAGTATTTTGAGAGTTATGATGGAAATAGTTAGACTCGCGCTTTGGTTTAGCAATTTACTGACCTACCTCCGATTGATTGATCATAACTCTCTAAATTTAACTCTTAATTCATTGAAATTAGTTTCATTTCGAAGGAATCGAAGTGTAGTTTAAAACGAAAGAAACGGAGATGAAAAACTCCAAGTATTTTGAGAGTTATGATGGAAATAGTTAGACTCGCGCTTTGGTTTAGCAATTTACTGACCTCCCTCCGATTAATTGACCATAAATCACTCAATTTAACTCGTAATTCATTGAAATTAGTTTCATTTCGAAGGAATCGAAGTGTAGTTTAAAACGAAAGAAACGGAGATGAAAAACTCCAAGTATTTTGAGAGTTATGATGGAAATAGTTAGACTCGCGCTTTGGTTTAGCAATTTACTGACCTACCTCCGATTGATTGATCATAACTCTCTCAATTTAACTCTTAATTCATTCAAATTAGTTTCATTTCGAAGGAATCGAAGTGTAGTTTAAAACGAAAGAAACGGAGATGAAAAACTACAAGTATTTTGAGAGTTATTATGGAAATAGTTAGACTCGCGCTTTGGTTTAGCAATTTACTGATCTACCTCCGATTGATTGACCAAAAATCACTCAATTTAACTCGTAATTCATTGAAATTAGTTTCATTTCGAAGGAATCGAAGTGTAGTTTAAAACGAAAGAAACGGAGATGAAAAACTCCAAGTATTTTGAGAGTTATGATGGAAATAGTTAGACTCGCGCTTTGATTTAGCAATTTACTGACCTACATCCGATTAATTGACCATAACTCTCTCAATTTAACTCTTAAGTCATTGAAATTAGTTTCATTTCGAAGGAATCGAAGTGTAGTTTAAAACGAAAGAAACGGAGATGAAAAACTCCAAGTATTTTGAGAGTTATGATGGAAATAGTTAGACTCGCGCTTTGGTTTAGCAATTTACTGACCTACCTCCGATTGATTGACCATAACTCACTCAATTTAACTCGTAATTCATTGAAATTAGTTTCATTTCGAAGGAATCGAAGTGTGGTTTAAAACGAAAGAAACGGAGATGAAAAACTCTAAGTATTTTGAGAGTTATGATGGAAATAGTTAGACTCGCGCTTTGGTTTAGCAATTTACTTACCTACCTCCGCTTAATTGACCATAACTCTCTCAATTTAACTCTTAACTCTTTGAAATTAGTTTCATTTCGAAGGAATCGAAGTGTAGTTTAAAACGAAAGAAACGGAGATGAAAAACTCCAAGTATTTTGAGAGTTATGATGGAAATAGTTAGACTCGCGCTTTGGTTTATCAATTTACTGACCTACCTCCGATTGATTGACCATAACTCTCTCAATTTAACTCGTAATTCATTTAAATTAGTTTCATTTCGAAGGAATCGAAGTGTAGTTTAAAACGAAAGAAACGGAGATGAAAAACTCCAAGTATTTTGAGAGTTATGATGGAAATAGTTAGACTCGCGCATTGGTTTAGCAATTTACTGACCTACCTCCGATTGATTGACCATAACTCTCTCAATTTAACTCGTAATTCATTTAAATTAGTTTCATTTCGAAGGAATCGAAGTGTAGTTTAAAACGAAAGAAACGGAGATGAAAAACTCCAAGTATTTTGAGAGTTATGATGGAAATAGTTAGACTCGCGCTTTAGTTTAGCAATTTACTGACCTCCCTCCGATTGATTGACCATAACTCACTCAATTTAACTCGTAATTCATTGAAATTAGTTTCATTTCGAAGGAATCGAAGTGTAGTTTAAAACGAAAGAAACGGAGATGAAAAACTCCAAGTATTTTGAGAGTTATGATGGAAATAGTTAGACTCGCGCTTTGGTTTAGCAATTTACTGACCTACCTCCGATTGTTTGACCATAACTCTCTCAATTTAACTCTTAATTCATTGAAATTAGTTTCATTTCGAAGGAATCGAAGTGTAGTTTAAATCGAAAGAAACGGAGATGAAAAACTCCAAGTATTTTGAGAGTTATGATGGAAATAGTTAGACTCGCGCTTTGGTTTAGCAATTTACTGACCTACCTCCGCTTGATTGACCATAACTCTCTCAATTTAACTCTTAACTCTTTGAAATTAGTTTCATTTCGAAGGAATCGAAGTGTAGTTTAAAACGAAAGAAACGGAGATGAAAAACTCCAAGTATTTTGAGAGTTATGATGGAAATAGTTAGACTCGCGCTTTGGTTTAGCAATTTACTGACCTACCTCCGATTGATTGACCATAACTCTCTCAATTTAACTCGTAATTCATTTAAATTAGTTTCATTTCGAAGGAATCGAAGTGTAGTTTAAAACGAAAGAAACGGAGATGAAAAACTCCAAGTATTTTGAGAGTTATGATGGAAATAGTTAGACTCGCGCTTTGGTTTAGCAATTTACTGACCTACCTCCGATTGATTAACCATTACTCTCTCAATTTAACTCGTAATTCATTTAAATTAGTTTCATTTCGAAGGAATCGAAGTGTAGTTTAAAACGAAAGAAACGGAGATGAAAAACTCCAAGTATTTTGAGAGTTATGATGGAAATAGTTAGACTCGCGCTTTAGTTTAGCAATTTACTGACCTCCCTCCGATTGATTGACCATAACTCACTCAATTTAACTCGTAATTCATTGAAATTAGTTTCATTTCGAAGGAATCGAAGTGTAGTTTAAAACGAAAGAAACGGAGATGAAAAACTCCAAGTATTTTGAGAGTTATGATGGAAATAGTTAGACTCACGCTTTGGTTTAGCAATTTACTGACCTACCTCCGATTGATTGACCATAACTCTGTCAATTTAACTTTTAACTCATTGAAATTAGTTTCATTTCGAAGGAATCGAAGTGTAGTTTAAAACGAAAGAAACGGAGATGAAAAACTCCAAGTATTTTGAGAGTTATGATGGAAATAGTTAGACTCGCGCTTTGGTTTAGCAATTTACTGACCTCCCTCCGATTAATTGACCATAAATCACTCAATTTAACTCGTAATTCATTGAAATTAGTTTCATTTCGAAGGAATCGAAGTGTAGTTTAAAACGAAAGAAACGGAGATGAAAAACTCCAAGTATTTTGAGAGTTATGATGGAAATAGTTAGACTCGCGCTTTGGTTTAGCAATTTACTGACCTCCCTCCGATTAATTGACCATAAATCACTCAATTTAACTCGTAATTCATTGAAATTAGTTTCATTTCGAAGGAATCGAAGTGTAGTTTAAAACGAAAGAAACGGAGATGAAAAACTCCAAGTATTTTGAGAGTTATGATGGAAATAGTTAGACTCGCGCTTTGGTTTAGCAATTTACTGACCTACCTCCGATTGATTGATCATAACTCTCTCAATTTAACTCGTAATTCATTGAAATTAGTTTCATTTCGAAGGAATCGAATTGTAGTTTAAAACGAAAGAAACGGAGATGAAAAACTACAAGTATTTTGAGAGTTAATATGGAAATAGTTAGACTCGCGCTTTGGTTTAGCAATTTACTGATCTACCTCTGATTGATTGACCAAAAATCACTCAATTTAACTCGTAATTCATTGAAATTAGTTTCATTTCGAAGGAATCGAAGTGTAGTTTAAAACGAAAGAAACGGAGATGAAAAACTCCAAGTATTTTGAGAGTTATGATGGAAGTAGTTAGACTCGCGCTTTGGTTTGGCAATTTACTGACCTACCTCCGATTGATTGATCATAACTCTCTCAATTTAACTCTTAATTCATTGAAATTAGTTTCATTTCGAAGGAATCGAAGTGTAGTTTAAAACGAAAGAAACGGAGATGAAAAACTACAAGTATTTTGAGAGTTATTATGGAAATAGTTAGACTCGCGCTTTGGTTTAGCAATTTACTGATCTACCTCCGATTGATTGACCAAAAATCACTTAATTTAACTCGTAATTCATTGAAATTAGTTTCATTTCGAAGGAATCGAAGTGTAGTTTAAAACGAAAGAAACGGAGATGAAAAACTCCAAGTATTTTGAGAGTTATGATGGAAATAGTTAGACTCGCGCTTTGGTTTAGCAATTTACTGACCTACATCCGATTAATTGACCATAACTCTCTCAATTTAACTCTTAAGTCATTGAAATTAGTTTCATTTCGAAGGAATCGAAGTGTAGTTTAAAACGAAAGAAACGGAGATGAAAAACTCCAAGTATTTTGAGAGTTATGATGGAAATAGTTAGACTCGCGCTTTGGTTTAGCAATTTACTGACCTACCTCCGATTGATTGACCATAACTCACTCAATTTAACTCGTAATTCATTGAAATTAGTTTCATTTCGAAGGAATCGAAGTGTGGTTTAAAATGAAAGAAACGGAGATGAAAAACTCCAAGTATTTTGAGAGTTATGATGGAAATAGTTAGACTCGCGCTTTGGTTTAGCAATTTACTGACCTACCTCCGCTTAATTGACCATAACTCTCTCAATTTAACTCTTAACTCTTTGAAATTAGTTTCATTTCGAAGGAATCGAAGTGTAGTTTAAAACGAAAGAAACGGAGATGAAAAACTCCAAGTATTTTGAGAGTTATGATGGAAATAGTTAGACTCGCGCTTTGGTTTATCAATTTACTGACCTACCTCCGATTGATTGACCATAACTCTCTCAATTTAACTCGTAATTCATTTAAATTAGTTTCATTTCGAAGGAATCGAAGTGTAGTTTAAAACGAAAGAAACGGAGATGAAAAACTCCAAGTATTTTGAGAGTTATGATGGAAATAGTTAGACTCGCGCTTTGGTTTAGCAATTTACTGACCTACCTCCGATTGATTGACCATAACTCTCTCAATTTAACTCTTAATTCATTGAAATTAGTTTCATTTCGAAGGAATCGAAGTATAGTTTAAAACGAAAGAAACGGAGATGAAAAACTCCAAGTATTTTGAGAGTTATGATGGAAATAGTTAGACTCGCGCTTTGGTTTAGCAATTTACTGACCTACCTCCGATTGATTGACCATAACTCTGTCAATTTAACTCTTAACTCATTGAAAGTAGTGTCATTTCGAAGGAATCGAAGTGTAGTTTAAAACGAAAGAAACGGAGATGAAAAACTCCAAGTATTTTGAGAGTTATGATGGATATAGTTAGACTCGCGCTTTGGTTTAGCAATTTACTGACCTCCCTCCGATTAATTGACCATAAATCACTCAATTTAACTCGTAATTCATTGAAATTAGTTTCATTTCGAAGGAATCGAAGTGTAGTTTAAAACGAAAGAAACGGAGATGAAAAACTCCAAGTATTTTGAGAGTTATGATGGAAATAGTTAGACTCGCGCTTTGGTTTAGCAATTTACTGACCTACCTCCGATTGATTGATCATAACTCTCTAAATTTAACTCTTAATTCATTGAAATTAGTTTCATTTCGAAGGAATCGAAGTGTAGTTTAAAACGAAAGAAACGGAGATGAAAAACTCCAAGTATTTTGAGAGTTATGATGGAAATAGTTAGACTCGCGCTTTGGTTTAGCAATTTACTGACCTCCCTCCGATTAATTGACCATAAATCACTCAATTTAACTCGTAATTCATTGAAATTAGTTTCATTTCGAAGGAATCGAAGTGTAGTTTAAAACGAAAGAAACGGAGATGAAAAACTCCAAGTATTTTGAGAGTTATGATGGAAATAGTTAGACTCGCGCTTTGGTTTAGCAATTTACTGACCTACCTCCGATTGATTGATCATAACTCTCTCAATTTAACTCTTAATTCATTCAAATTAGTTTCATTTCGAAGGAATCGAAGTGTAGTTTAAAACGAAAGAAACGGAGATGAAAAACTACAAGTATTTTGAGAGTTATTATGGAAATAGTTAGACTCGCGCTTTGGTTTAGCAATTTACTGATCTACCTCCGATTGATTGACCAAAAATCACTCAATTTAACTCGTAATTCATTGAAATTAGTTTCATTTCGAAGGAATCGAAGTGTAGTTTAAAACGAAAGAAACGGAGATGAAAAACTCCAAGTATTTTGAGAGTTATGATGGAAATAGTTAGACTCGCGCTTTGATTTAGCAATTTACTGACCTACATCCGATTAATTGACCATAACTCTCTCAATTTAACTCTTAAGTCATTGAAATTAGTTTCATTTCGAAGGAATCGAAGTGTAGTTTAAAACGAAAGAAACGGAGATGAAAAACTCTAAGTATTTTGAGAGTTATGATGGAAATAGTTAGACTCGCGCTTTGGTTTAGCAATTTACTGACCTACCTCCGATTGATTGACCATAACTCACTCAATTTAACTCGTAATTCATTGAAATTAGTTTCATTTCGAAGGAATCGAAGTGTGGTTTAAAACGAAAGAAACGGAGATGAAAAACTCTAAGTATTTTGAGAGTTATGATGGAAATAGTTAGACTCGCGCTTTGGTTTAGCAATTTACTTACCTACCTCCGCTTAATTGACCATAACTCTCTCAATTTAACTCTTAACTCTTTGAAATTAGTTTCATTTCGAAGGAATCGAAGTGTAGTTTAAAACGAAAGAAACGGAGATGAAAAACTCCAAGTATTTTGAGAGTTATGATGGAAATAGTTAGACTCGCGCTTTGGTTTATCAATTTACTGACCTACCTCCGATTGATTGACCATAACTCTCTCAATTTAACTCGTAATTCATTTAAATTAGTTTCATTTCGAAGGAATCGAAGTGTAGTTTAAAACGAAAGAAACGGAGATGAAAAACTCCAAGTATTTTGAGAGTTATGATGGAAATAGTTAGACTCGCGCATTGGTTTAGCAATTTACTGACCTACCTCCGATTGATTGACCATAACTCTCTCAATTTAACTCGTAATTCATTTAAATTAGTTTCATTTCGAAGGAATCGAAGTGTAGTTTAAAACGAAAGAAACGGAGATGAAAAACTCCAAGTATTTTGAGAGTTATGATGGAAATAGTTAGACTCGCGCTTTAGTTTAGCAATTTACTGACCTCCCTCCGATTGATTGACCATAACTCACTCAATTTAACTCGTAATTCATTGAAATTAGTTTCATTTCGAAGGAATCGAAGTGTAGTTTAAAACGAAAGAAACGGAGATGAAAAACTCCAAGTATTTTGAGAGTTATGATGGAAATAGTTAGACTCGCGCTTTGGTTTAGCAATTTACTGACCTACCTCCGATTGTTTGACCATAACTCTCTCAATTTAACTCTTAATTCATTGAAATTAGTTTCATTTCGAAGGAATCGAAGTGTAGTTTAAATCGAAAGAAACGGAGATGAAAAACTCCAAGTATTTTGAGAGTTATGATGGAAATAGTTAGACTCGCGCTTTGGTTTAGCAATTTACTGACCTACCTCCGCTTGATTGACCATAACTCTCTCAATTTAACTCTTAACTCTTTGAAATTAGTTTCATTTCGAAGGAATCGAAGTGTAGTTTAAAACGAAAGAAACGGAGATGAAAAACTCCAAGTATTTTGAGAGTTATGATGGAAATAGTTAGACTCGCGCTTTGGTTTAGCAATTTACTGACCTACCTCCGATTGATTGACCATAACTCTCTCAATTTAACTCGTAATTCATTTAAATTAGTTTCATTTCGAAGGAATCGAAGTGTAGTTTAAAACGAAAGAAACGGAGATGAAAAACTCCAAGTATTTTGAGAGTTATGATGGAAATAGTTAGACTCGCGCTTTGGTTTAGCAATTTACTGACCTACCTCCGATTGATTAACCATTACTCTCTCAATTTAACTCGTAATTCATTTAAATTAGTTTCATTTCGAAGGAATCGAAGTGTAGTTTAAAACGAAAGAAACGGAGATGAAAAACTCCAAGTATTTTGAGAGTTATGATGGAAATAGTTAGACTCGCGCTTTAGTTTAGCAATTTACTGACCTCCCTCCGATTGATTGACCATAACTCACTCAATTTAACTCGTAATTCATTGAAATTAGTTTCATTTCGAAGGAATCGAAGTGTAGTTTAAAACGAAAGAAACGGAGATGAAAAACTCCAAGTATTTTGAGAGTTATGATGGAAATAGTTAGACTCACGCTTTGGTTTAGCAATTTACTGACCTACCTCCGATTGATTGACCATAACTCTGTCAATTTAACTTTTAACTCATTGAAATTAGTTTCATTTCGAAGGAATCGAAGTGTAGTTTAAAACGAAAGAAACGGAGATGAAAAACTCCAAGTATTTTGAGAGTTATGATGGAAATAGTTAGACTCGCGCTTTGGTTTAGCAATTTACTGACCTCCCTCCGATTAATTGACCATAAATCACTCAATTTAACTCGTAATTCATTGAAATTAGTTTCATTTCGAAGGAATCGAAGTGTAGTTTAAAACGAAAGAAACGGAGATGAAAAACTCCAAGTATTTTGAGAGTTATGATGGAAATAGTTAGACTCGCGCTTTGGTTTAGCAATTTACTGACCTCCCTCCGATTAATTGACCATAAATCACTCAATTTAACTCGTAATTCATTGAAATTAGTTTCATTTCGAAGGAATCGAAGTGTAGTTTAAAACGAAAGAAACGGAGATGAAAAACTCCAAGTATTTTGAGAGTTATGATGGAAATAGTTAGACTCGCGCTTTGGTTTAGCAATTTACTGACCTACCTCCGATTGATTGATCATAACTCTCTCAATTTAACTCGTAATTCATTGAAATTAGTTTCATTTCGAAGGAATCGAATTGTAGTTTAAAACGAAAGAAACGGAGATGAAAAACTACAAGTATTTTGAGAGTTAATATGGAAATAGTTAGACTCGCGCTTTGGTTTAGCAATTTACTGATCTACCTCTGATTGATTGACCAAAAATCACTCAATTTAACTCGTAATTCATTGAAATTAGTTTCATTTCGAAGGAATCGAAGTGTAGTTTAAAACGAAAGAAACGGAGATGAAAAACTCCAAGTATTTTGAGAGTTATGAGGGAAATAGTTAGACTCGCGCTTTGGTTTAGCAATTTACTGACCTACATCCGATTAATTGACCATAACTCTCTCAATTTAACTCTTAAGTCATTGAAATTAGTTTCATTTCGAAGGAATCGAAGTGTAGTTTAAAACGAAAGAAACGGAGATGAAAAACTCCAAGTATTTTGAGAGTTATGATGGAAATAGTTAGACTCGCGCTTTGGTTTATCAATTTACTGACCTACCTCCGATTGATTGACCATAACTCTCTCAATTTAACTCGTAATTCATTTAAATTAGTTTCATTTCGAAGGAATCGAAGTGTAGTTTAAAACGAAAGAAACGGAGATGAAAAACTCCAAGTATTTTGAGAGTTATGATGGAAATAGTTAGACTCGCGCATTGGTTTAGCAATTTACTGACCTACCTCCGATTGATTGACCATAACTCTCTCAATTTAACTCGTAATTCATTTAAATTAGTTTCATTTCGAAGGAATCGAAGTGTAGTTTAAAACGAAAGAAACGGAGATGAAAAACTCCAAGTATTTTGAGAGTTATGATGGAAATAGTTAGACTCGCGCTTTAGTTTAGCAATTTACTGACCTCCCTCCGATTGATTGACCATAACTCTCTCAATTTAACTCTTAACTCTTTGAAATTAGTTTCATTTCGAAGGAATCGAAGTGTAGTTTAAAACGAAAGAAACGGAGATGAAAAACTCCAAGTATTTTGAGAGTTATGATGGAAATAGTTATACTCGCGCTTTGGTTTAGCAATTTGCTGACCTACCTCCGATTGATTGACCATAACTCTCTCAATTTAACTCGTAATTCATTTAAATTAGTTTCATTTCGAAGGAATCGAAGTGTAGTTTAAAACGAAAGAAACGGAGATGAAAAACTCCAAGTATTTTGAGAGTTATGATGGAAATAGTTAGACTCGCGCTTTGGTTTAGCAATTTACTGACCTCCCTCCGATTAATTGACCATAAATCACTCAATTTAACTCGTAATTCATTGAAATTAGTTTCATTTCGAAGGAATCGAAGTGTAGTTTAAAACGAAAGAAACGGAGATGAAAAACTCCAAGTATTTTGAGAGTTATGATGGAAATAGTTAGACTCGCGCTTTGGTTTAGCAATTTACTGACCTACCTCCGATTGATTGATCATAACTCTCTCAATTTAACTCGTAATTCATTGAAATTAGTTTCATTTCGAAGGAATCGAATTGTAGTTTAAAACGAAAGAAACGGAGATGAAAAACTACAAGTATTTTGAGAGTTATTATGGAAATAGTTAGACTCGCGCTTTGGTTTAGCAATTTACTGATCTACCTCTGATTGATTGACCAAAAATCACTCAATTTAACTCGTAATTCATTGAAATTAGTTTCATTTCGAAGGAATCGAAGTGTAGTTTAAAACGAAAGAAACGGAGATGAAAAACTACAAGTATTTTGAGAGTTATGATGGAAATAGTTAGACTCGCGCTTTGGTTTAGCAATTTACTGACCTACATCCGATTAATTGACCATAACTCTCTCAATTTAACTCTTAAGTCATTGAAATTAGTTTCATTTCGAAGGAATCGAAGTGTAGTTTAAAACGAAAGAAACGGAGATGAAAAACTCCAAGTATTTTGAGAGTTATGATGGAAATAGTTAGACTCGCGCTTTGGTTTATCAATTTACTGACCTACCTCCGATTGATTGACCATAACTCTCTCAATTTAACTCGTAATTCATTTAAATTAGTTTCATTTCGAAGGAATCGAAGTGTAGTTTAAAACGAAAGAAACGGAGATGAAAAACTCCAAGTATTTTGAGAGTTATGATGGAAATAGTTAGACTCGCGCATTGGTTTATCAATTTACTGACCTACCTCCGATTGATTGACCATAACTCTCTCAATTTAACTCGTAATTCATTTAAATTAGTTTCATTTCGAAGGAATCGAAGTGTAGTTTAAAACGAAAGAAACGGAGATGAAAAACTCCAAGTATTTTGAGAGTTATGATGGAAATAGTTAGACTCGCGCTTTGATTTAGCAATTTACTGACCTACATCCGATTAATTGACCATAACTCTCTCAATTTAACTCTTAAGTCATTGAAATTAGTTTCATTTCGAAGGAATCGAAGTGTAGTTTAAAACGAAAGAAACGGAGATGAAAAACTCCAAGTATTTTGAGAGTTATGATGGAAATAGTTAGACTCGCGCTTTGGTTTAGCAATTTACTGACCTACCTCCGATTGATTGACCATAACTCACTCAATTTAACTCGTAATTCATTGAAATTAGTTTCATTTCGAAGGAATCGAAGTGTGGTTTAAAACGAAAGAAACGGAGATGAAAAACTCTAAGTATTTTGAGAGTTATGATGGAAATAGTTAGACTCGCGCTTTGGTTTAGCAATTTACTTACCTACCTCCGCTTAATTGACCATAACTCTCTCAATTTAACTCTTAACTCTTTGAAATTAGTTTCATTTCGAAGGAATCGAAGTGTAGTTTAAAACGAAAGAAACGGAGATGAAAAACTCCAAGTATTTTGAGAGTTATGATGGAAATAGTTAGACTCGCGCTTTGGTTTATCAATTTACTGACCTACCTCCGATTGATTGACCATAACTCTCTCAATTTAACTCGTAATTCATTTAAATTAGTTTCATTTCGAAGGAATCGAAGTGTAGTTTAAAACGAAAGAAACGGAGATGAAAAACTCCAAGTATTTTGAGAGTTATGATGGAAATAGTTAGACTCGCGCATTGGTTTAGCAATTTACTGACCTACCTCCGATTGATTGACCATAACTCTCTCAATTTAACTCGTAATTCATTGAAATTAGTTTCATTTCGAAGGAATCGAAGTGTAGTTTAAAACGAAAGAAACGGAGATGAAAAACTCCAAGTATTTTGAGAGTTATGATGGAAATAGTTAGACTCGCGCTTTGGTTTAGCAATTTACTGACCTACCTCCGATTGTTTGACCATAACTCTCTCAATTTAACTCTTAATTCATTGAAATTAGTTTCATTTCGAAGGAATCGAAGTGTAGTTTAAATCGAAAGAAACGGAGATGAAAAACTCCAAGTATTTTGAGAGTTATGATGGAAATAGTTAGACTCGCGCTTTGGTTTAGCAATTTACTGACCTACCTCCGCTTGATTGACCATAACTCTCTCAATTTAACTCTTAACTCTTTGAAATTAGTTTCATTTCGAAGGAATCGAAGTGTAGTTTAAAACGAAAGAAACGGAGATGAAAAACTCCAAGTATTTTGAGAGTTATGATGGAAATAGTTAGACTCACGCTTTGGTTTAGCAATTTACTGACCTACCTCCGATTGATTGACCATAACTCTCTCAATTTAACTCGTAATTCATTTAAATTAGTTTCATTTCGAAGGAATCGAAGTGTAGTTTAAAACGAAAGAAACGGAGATGAAAAACTCCAAGTATTTTGAGAGTTATGATGGAAATAGTTAGACTCGCGCTTTGGTTTAGCAATTTACTGACCTCCCTCCGATTGATTAACCATTACTCTCTCAATTTAACTCGTAATTCATTTAAATTAGTTTCATTTCGAAGGAATCGAAGTGTAGTTTAAAACGAAAGAAACGGAGATGAAAAACTACAAGTATTTTGAGAGTTATGATGGAAATAGTTAGACTCGCGCTTTGGTTTAGCAATTTACTGACCTCCCTCCGATTAATTGACCATAACTCTCTCAATTTAACTCTTAAGTCATTGAAATTAGTTTCATTTCGAAGGAATCGAAGTGTAGTTTAAAACGAAAGAAACGGAGATGAAAAACTCCAAGTATTTTGAGAGTTATGATGGAAATAGTTAGACTCGCGCTTTGGTTTAGCAATTTACTGACCTACCTCCGATTGATTGATCATAACTCTCTCAATTTAACTCGTAATTCATTGAAATTAGTTTCATTTCGAAGGAATCGAATTGTAGTTTAAAACGAAAGAAACGGAGATGAAAAACTACAAGTATTTTGAGAGTTAATATGGAAATAGTTAGACTCGCGCTTTGGTTTAGCAATTTACTGATCTACCTCTGATTGATTGACCAAAAATCACTCAATTTAACTCGTAATTCATTGAAATTAGTTTCATTTCGAAGGAATCGAAGTGTAGTTTAAAACGAAAGAAACGGAGATGAAAAACTCCAAGTATTTTGAGAGTTATGAGGGAAATAGTTAGACTCGCGCTTTGGTTTAGCAATTTACTGACCTACATCCGATTAATTGACCATAACTCTCTCAATTTAACTCTTAAGTCATTGAAATTAGTTTCATTTCGAAGGAATCGAAGTGTAGTTTAAAACGAAAGAAACGGAGATGAAAAACTCCAAGTATTTTGAGAGTTATGATGGAAATAGTTAGACTCGCGCTTTGGTTTATCAATTTACTGACCTACCTCCGATTGATTGACCATAACTCTCTCAATTTAACTCGTAATTCATTTAAATTAGTTTCATTTCGAAGGAATCGAAGTGTAGTTTAAAACGAAAGAAACGGAGATGAAAAACTCCAAGTATTTTGAGAGTTATGATGGAAATAGTTAGACTCGCGCATTGGTTTAGCAATTTACTGACCTACCTCCGATTGATTGACCATAACTCTCTCAATTTAACTCGTAATTCATTTAAATTAGTTTCATTTCGAAGGAATCGAAGTGTAGTTTAAAACGAAAGAAACGGAGATGAAAAACTCCAAGTATTTTGAGAGTTATGATGGAAATAGTTAGACTCGCGCTTTAGTTTAGCAATTTACTGACCTCCCTCCGATTGATTGACCATAACTCTCTCAATTTAACTCTTAACTCTTTGAAATTAGTTTCATTTCGAAGGAATCGAAGTGTAGTTTAAAACGAAAGAAACGGAGATGAAAAACTCCAAGTATTTTGAGAGTTATGATGGAAATAGTTATACTCGCGCTTTGGTTTAGCAATTTGCTGACCTACCTCCGATTGATTGACCATAACTCTCTCAATTTAACTCGTAATTCATTTAAATTAGTTTCATTTCGAAGGAATCGAAGTGTAGTTTAAAACGAAAGAAACGGAGATGAAAAACTCCAAGTATTTTGAGAGTTATGATGGAAATAGTTAGACTCGCGCTTTGGTTTAGCAATTTACTGACCTCCCTCCGATTGATTGACCATAAATCACTCAATTTAACTCGTAATTCATTGAAATTAGTTTCATTTCGAAGGAATCGAAGTGTAGTTTAAAACGAAAGAAACGGAGATGAAAAACTCCAAGTATTTTGAGAGTTATGATGGAAATAATTATACTCGCGCTTTGGTTTAGCAATTTGCTGACCTACCTCCGATTGATTGACCATAACTCTCTCAATTTAACTCGTAATTCATTTAAATTAGTTTCATTTCGAAGGAATCGAAGTGTAGTTTAAAACGAAAGAAACGGAGATGAAAAACTCCAAGTATTTTGAGAGTTATGATGGAAATAGTTAGACTCGCGCTTTGGTTTAGCAATTTACTGACCTCCCTCCGATTAATTGACCATAAATCACTCAATTTAACTCGTAATTCATTGAAATTAGTTTCATTTCGAAGGAATCGAAGTGTAGTTTAAAACGAAAGAAACGGAGATGAAAAACTCCAAGTATTTTGAGAGTTATGATGGAAATAGTTAGACTCGCGCTTTGGTTTAGCAATTTACTGACCTACCTCCGATTGATTGATCATAACTCTCTCAATTTAACTCTTAATTCATTCAAATTAGTTTCATTTCGAAGGAATCGAAGTGTAGTTTAAAACGAAAGAAACGGAGATGAAAAACTCCAAGTATTTTGAGAGTTATTATGGAAATAGTTAGACTCGCGCTTTGGTTTAGCAATTTACTGATCTACCTCCGATTGATTGACCAAAAATCACTCAATTTAACTCGTAATTCATTGAAATTAGTTTCATTTCGAAGGAATCGAAGTGTAGTTTAAAACGAAAGAAACGGAGATGAAAAACTCCAAGTATTTTGAGAGTTATGATGGAAATAGTTAGACTCGCGCTTTGATTTAGCAATTTACTGACCTACATCCGATTAATTGACCATAACTCTCTCAATTTAACTCTTAAGTCATTGAAATTAGTTTCATTTCGAAGGAATCGAAGTGTAGTTTAAAACGAAAGAAACGGAGATGAAAAACTCCAAGTATTTTGAGAGTTATGATGGAAATAGTTAGACTCGCGCTTTGGTTTAGCAATTTACTGACCTACCTCCGATTGATTGACCATAACTCACTCAATTTAACTCGTAATTCATTGAAATTAGTTTCATTTCGAAGGAATCGAAGTGTGGTTTAAAACGAAAGAAACGGAGATGAAAAACTCTAAGTATTTTGAGAGTTATGATGGAAATAGTTAGACTCGCGCTTTGGTTTAGCAATTTACTTACCTACCTCCGCTTAATTGACCATAACTCTCTCAATTTAACTCTTAACTCTTTGAAATTAGTTTCATTTCGAAGGAATCGAAGTGTAGTTTAAAACGAAAGAAACGGAGATGAAAAACTCCAAGTATTTTGAGAGTTATGATGGAAATAGTTAGACTCGCGCTTTGGTTTATCAATTTACTGACCTACCTCCGATTGATTGACCATAACTCTCTCAATTTAACTCGTAATTCATTTAAATTAGTTTCATTTCGAAGGAATCGAAGTGTAGTTTAAAACGAAAGAAACGGAGATGAAAAACTCCAAGTATTTTGAGAGTTATGATGGAAATAGTTAGACTCGCGCATTGGTTTAGCAATTTACTGACCTACCTCCGATTGATTGACCATAACTCTCTCAATTTAACTCGTAATTCATTTAAATTAGTTTCATTTCGAAGGAATCGAAGTGTAGTTTAAAACGAAAGAAACGGAGATGAAAAACTCCAAGTATTTTGAGAGTTATGATGGAAATAGTTAGACTCGCGCTTTAGTTTAGCAATTTACTGACCTCCCTCCGATTGATTGACCATAACTCACTCAATTTAACTCGTAATTCATTGAAATTAGTTTCATTTCGAAGGAATCGAAGTGTAGTTTAAAACGAAAGAAACGGAGATGAAAAACTCCAAGTATTTTGAGAGTTATGATGGAAATAGTTAGACTCGCGCTTTGGTTTAGCAATTTACTGACCTACCTCCGATTGTTTGACCATAACTCTCTCAATTTAACTCTTAATTCATTGAAATTAGTTTCATTTCGAAGGAATCGAAGTGTAGTTTAAATCGAAAGAAACGGAGCTGAAAAACTCCAAGTATTTTGAGAGTTATGATGGAAATAGTTAGACTCGCGCTTTGGTTTAGCAATTTACTGACCTACCTCCGCTTGATTGACCATAACTCTCTCAATTTAACTCGTAATTCATTTAAATTAGTTTCATTTCGAAGGAATCGAAGTGTAGTTTAAAACGAAAGAAACGGAGATGAAAAACTCCAAGTATTTTGAGAGTTATGATGGAAATAGTTAGACTCGCGCTTTGGTTTAGCAATTTACTGACCTACCTCCGCTTGATTGACCATAACTCTCTCAATTTAACTCTTAACTCTTTGAAATTAGTTTCATTTCGAAGGAATCGAAGTGTAGTTTAAAACGAAAGAAACGGAGATGAAAAACTCCAAGTATTTTGAGAGTTATGATGGAAATAGTTAGACTCGCGCTTTGGTTTAGCAATTTACTGACCTACCTCCGATTGATTGACCATAACTCTCTCAATTTAACTCGTAATTCATTTAAATTAGTTTCATTTCGAAGGAATCGAAGTGTAGTTTAAAACGAAAGAAACGGAGATGAAAAACTCCAAGTATTTTGAGAGTTATGATGGAAATAGTTAGACTCGCGCTTTGGTTTAGCAATTTACTGACCTACCTCCGATTGATTAACCATTACTCTCTCAATTTAACTCGTAATTCATTTAAATTAGTTTCATTTCGAAGGAATCGAAGTGTAGTTTAAAACGAAAGAAACGGAGATGAAAAACTACAAGTATTTTGAGAGTTATGATGGAAATAGTTAGACTCGCGCTTTGGTTTAGCAATTTACTGACCTACATCCGATTAATTGACCATAACTCTCTCAATTTAACTCTTAAGTCATTGAAATTAGTTTCATTTCGAAGGAATCGAAGTGTAGTTTAAAACGAAAGAAACGGAGATGAAAAACTCCAAGTATTTTGAGAGTTATGATGGAAATAGTTAGACTCGCGCTTTGGTTTAGCAATTTACTGACCTACCTCCGATTGATTGACCATAACTCTGTCAATTTAACTTTTAACTCATTGAAATTAGTTTCATTTCGAAGGAATCGAAGTGTAGTTTAAAACGAAAGAAACGGAGATGAAAAACTCCAAGTATTTTGAGAGTTATGATGGAAATAGTTAGACTCGCGCTTTGGTTTAGCAATTTACTGACCTTCCTCTGATTAATTGACCATAAATCACTCAATTTAACTCGTAATTCATTGAAATTAGTTTCATTTCGAAGGAATCGAAGTGTAGTTTAAAACGAAAGAAACGGAGATGAAAAACTCCAAGTATTTTGAGAGTTATGATGGAAATAGTTAGACTCGCGCTTTGGTTTAGCAATTTACTGACCTACCTCCGATTGATTGATCATAACTCTCTCAATTTAACTCGTAATTCATTGAAATTAGTTTCATTTCGAAGGAATCGAATTGTAGTTTAAAACGAAAGAAACGGAGATGAAAAACTACAAGTATTTTGAGAGTTAATATGGAAATAGTTAGACTCGCGCTTTGGTTTAGCAATTTACTGATCTACCTCTGATTGATTGACCAAAAATCACTCAATTTAACTCGTAATTCATTGAAATTAGTTTCATTTCGAAGGAATCGAAGTGTAGTTTAAAACGAAAGAAACGGAGATGAAAAACTCCAAGTATTTTGAGAGTTATGAGGGAAATAGTTAGACTCGCGCTTTGGTTTAGCAATTTACTGACCTACATCCGATTAATTGACCATAACTCTCTCAATTTAACTCTTAAGTCATTGAAATTAGTTTCATTTCGAAGGAATCGAAGTGTAGTTTAAAACGAAAGAAACGGAGATGAAAAACTCCAAGTATTTTGAGAGTTATGATGGAAATAGTTAGACTCGCGCTTTGGTTTATCAATTTACTGACCTACCTCCGATTGATTGACCATAACTCTCTCAATTTAACTCGTAATTCATTTAAATTAGTTTCATTTCGAAGGAATCGAAGTGTAGTTTAAAACGAAAGAAACGGAGATGAAAAACTCCAAGTATTTTGAGAGTTATGATGGAAATAGTTAGACTCGCGCATTGGTTTAGCAATTTACTGACCTACCTCCGATTGATTGACCATAACTCTCTCAATTTAACTCGTAATTCATTTAACTTAGTTTCATTTCGAAGGAATCGAAGTGTAGTTTAAAACGAAAGAAACGGAGATGAAAAACTCCAAGTATTTTGAGAGTTATGATGGAAATAGTTAGACTCGCGCTTTAGTTTAGCAATTTACTGACCTCCCTCCGATTGATTGACCATAACTCTCTCAATTTAACTCTTAACTCTTCGAAATTAGTTTCATTTCGAAGGAATCGAAGTGTAGTTTAAAACGAAAGAAACGGAGATGAAAAACTCCAAGTATTTTGAGAGTTATGATGGAAATAATTATACTCGCGCTTTGGTTTAGCAATTTGCTGACCTACCTCCGATTGATTGACCATAACTCTCTCAATTTAACTCGTAATTCATTTAAATTAGTTTCATTTCGAAGGAATCGAAGTGTAGTTTAAAACGAAAGAAACGGAGATGAAAAACTCCAAGTATTTTGAGAGTTATGATGGAAATAGTTAGACTCGCGCTTTGGTTTAGCAATTTACTGACCTCCCTCCGATTAATTGACCATAAATCACTCAATTTAACTCGTAATTCATTGAAATTAGTTTCATTTCGAAGGAATCGAAGTGTAGTTTAAAACGAAAGAAACGGAGATGAAAAACTCCAAGTATTTTGAGAGTTATGATGGAAATAGTTAGACTCGCGCTTTGGTTTAGCAATTTACTGACCTACCTCCGATTGATTGATCATAACTCTCTCAATTTAACTCTTAATTCATTCAAATTAGTTTCATTTCGAAGGAATCGAAGTGTAGTTTAAAACGAAAGAAACGGAGATGAAAAACTACAAGTATTTTGAGAGTTATTATGGAAATAGTTAGACTCGCGCTTTGGTTTAGCAATTTACTGATCTACCTCCGATTGATTGACCAAAAATCACTCAATTTAACTCGTAATTCATTGAAATTAGTTTCATTTCGAAGGAATCGAAGTGTAGTTTAAAACGAAAGAAACGGAGATGAAAAACTCCAAGTATTTTGAGAGTTATGATGGAAATAGTTAGACTCGCGCTTTGATTTAGCAATTTACTGACCTACATCCGATTAATTGACCATAACTCTCTCAATTTAACTCTTAAGTCATTGAAATTAGTTTCATTTCGAAGGAATCGAAGTGTAGTTTAAAACGAAAGAAACGGAGATGAAAAACTCCAAGTATTTTGAGAGTTATGATGGAAATAGTTAGACTCGCGCTTTGGTTTAGCAATTTACTGACCTACCTCCGATTGATTGACCATAACTCACTCAATTTAACTCGTAATTCATTGAAATTAGTTTCATTTCGAAGGAATCGAAGTGTGGTTTAAAACGAAAGAAACGGAGATGAAAAACTCTAAGTATTTTGAGAGTTATGATGGAAATAGTTAGACTCGCGCTTTGGTTTAGCAATTTACTTACCTACCTCCGCTTAATTGACCATAACTCTCTCAATTTAACTCTTAACTCTTTGAAATTAGTTTCATTTCGAAGGAATCGAAGTGTAGTTTAAAACGAAAGAAACGGAGATGAAAAACTCCAAGTATTTTGAGAGTTATGATGGAAATAGTTAGACTCGCGCTTTGGTTTATCAATTTACTGACCTACCTCCGATTGATTGACCATAACTCTCTCAATTTAACTCGTAATTCATTTAAATTAGTTTCATTTCGAAGGAATCGAAGTGTAGTTTAAAACGAAAGAAACGGAGATGAAAAACTCCAAGTATTTTGAGAGTTATGATGGAAATAGTTAGACTCGCGCATTGGTTTAGCAATTTACTGACCTACCTCCGATTGATTGACCATAACTCTCTCAATTTAACTCGTAATTCATTTAAATTAGTTTCATTTCGAAGGAATCGAAGTGTAGTTTAAAACGAAAGAAACGGAGATGAAAAACTCCAAGTATTTTGAGAGTTATGATGGAAATAGTTAGACTCGCGCTTTAGTTTAGCAATTTACTGACCTCCCTCCGATTGATTGACCATAACTCACTCAATTTAACTCGTAATTCATTGAAATTAGTTTCATTTCGAAGGAATCGAAGTGTAGTTTAAAACGAAAGAAACGGAGATGAAAAACTCCAAGTATTTTGAGAGTTATGATGGAAATAGTTAGACTCGCGCTTTGGTTTAGCAATTTACTGACCTACCTCCGATTGTTTGACCATAACTCTCTCAATTTAACTCTTAATTCATTGAAATTAGTTTCATTTCGAAGGAATCGAAGTGTAGTTTAAATCGAAAGAAACGGAGCTGAAAAACTCCAAGTATTTTGAGAGTTATGATGGAAATAGTTAGACTCGCGCTTTGGTTTAGCAATTTACTGACCTACCTCCGCTTGATTGACCATAACTCTCTCAATTTAACTCGTAATTCATTTAAATTAGTTTCATTTCGAAGGAATCGAAGTGTAGTTTAAAACGAAAGAAACGGAGATGAAAAACTCCAAGTATTTTGAGAGTTATGATGGAAATAGTTAGACTCGCGCTTTGGTTTAGCAATTTACTGACCTACCTCCGCTTGATTGACCATAACTCTCTCAATTTAACTCTTAACTCTTTGAAATTAGTTTCATTTCGAAGGAATCGAAGTGTAGTTTAAAACGAAAGAAACGGAGATGAAAAACTCCAAGTATTTTGAGAGTTATGATGGAAATAGTTAGACTCGCGCTTTGGTTTAGCAATTTACTGACCTACCTCCGATTGATTGACCATAACTCTCTCAATTTAACTCGTAATTCATTTAAATTAGTTTCATTTCGAAGGAATCGAAGTGTAGTTTAAAACGAAAGAAACGGAGATGAAAAACTCCAAGTATTTTGAGAGTTATGATGGAAATAGTTAGACTCGCGCTTTGGTTTAGCAATTTACTGACCTACCTCCGATTGATTAACCATTACTCTCTCAATTTAACTCGTAATTCATTTAAATTAGTTTCATTTCGAAGGAATCGAAGTGTAGTTTAAAACGAAAGAAACGGAGATGAAAAACTCCAAGTATTTTGAGAGTTATGATGGAAATAGTTAGACTCGCGCTTTAGTTTAGCAATTTACTGACCTCCCTCCGATTGATTGACCATAACTCACTCAATTTAACTCGTAATTCATTGAAATTAGTTTCATTTCGAAGGAATCGAAGTGTAGTTTAAAACGAAAGAAACGGAGATGAAAAACTCCAAGTATTTTGAGAGTTATGATGGAAATAGTTAGACTCGCGCTTTGGTTTAGCAATTTACTGACCTACCTCCGATTGATTGACCATAACTCTGTCAATTTAACTTTTAACTCATTGAAATTAGTTTCATTTCGAAGGAATCGAAGTGTAGTTTAAAACGAAAGAAACGGAGATGAAAAACTCCAAGTATTTTGAGAGTTATGATGGAAATAGTTAGACTCGCGCTTTGGTTTAGCAATTTACTGACCTCCCTCCGATTAATTGACCATAAATCACTCAATTTAACTCGTAATTCATTGAAATTAGTTTCATTTCGAAGGAATCGAAGTGTAGTTTAAAACGAAAGAAACGGAGATGAAAAACTCCAAGTATTTTGAGAGTTATGATGGAAATAGTTAGACTCGCGCTTTGGTTTAGCAATTTACTGACCTACCTCCGATTGATTGACCATAACTCTCTCAATTTAACTCGTAATTCATTTAAATTAGTTTCATTTCGAAGGAATCGAAGTGTAGTTTAAAACGAAAGAAACGGAGATGAAAAACTCCAAGTATTTTGAGAGTTATGATGGAAATAGTTAGACTCGCGCTTTGGTTTAGCAATTTACTGACCTACCTCCGATTGATTAACCATTACTCTCTCAATTTAACTCGTAATTCATTTAAATTAGTTTCATTTCGAAGGAATCGAAGTGTAGTTTAAAACGAAAGAAACGGAGATGAAAAACTCCAAGTATTTTGAGAGTTATGATGGAAATAGTTAGACTCGCGCTTTAGTTTAGCAATTTACTGACCTCCCTCCGATTGATTGACCATAACTCACTCAATTTAACTCGTAATTCATTGAAATTAGTTTCATTTCGAAGGAATCGAAGTGTAGTTTAAAACGAAAGAAACGGAGATGAAAAACTCCAAGTATTTTGAGAGTTATGATGGAAATAGTTAGACTCGCGCTTTGGTTTAGCAATTTACTGACCTACCTCCGATTGATTGACCATAACTCTGTCAATTTAACTTTTAACTCATTGAAATTAGTTTCATTTCGAAGGAATCGAAGTGTAGTTTAAAACGAAAGAAACGGAGATGAAAAACTCCAAGTATTTTGAGAGTTATGATGGAAATAGTTAGACTCGCGCTTTGGTTTAGCAATTTACTGACCTCCCTCCGATTAATTGACCATAAATCACTCAATTTAACTCGTAATTCATTGAAATTAGTTTCATTTCGAAGGAATCGAAGTGTAGTTTAAAACGAAAGAAACGGAGATGAAAAACTCCAAGTATTTTGAGAGTTATGATGGAAATAGTTAGACTCGCGCTTTGGTTTAGCAATTTACTGACCTACCTCCGATTGATTGATCATAACTCTCTCAATTTAACTCGTAATTCATTGAAATTAGTTTCATTTCGAAGGAATCGAATTGTAGTTTAAAACGAAAGAAACGGAGATGAAAAACTACAAGTATTTTGAGAGTTAATATGGAAATAGTTAGACTCGCGCTTTGGTTTAGCAATTTACTGATCTACCTCTGATTGATTGACCAAAAATCACTCAATTTAACTCGTAATTCATTGAAATTAGTTTCATTTCGAAGGAATCGAAGTGTAGTTTAAAACGAAAGAAACGGAGATGAAAAACTCCAAGTATTTTGAGAGTTATGAGGGAAATAGTTAGACTCGCGCTTTGGTTTAGCAATTTACTGACCTACATCCGATTAATTGACCATAACTCTCTCAATTTAACTCTTAAGTCATTGAAATTAGTTTCATTTCGAAGGAATCGAAGTGTAGTTTAAAACGAAAGAAACGGAGATGAAAAACTCCAAGTATTTTGAGAGTTATGATGGAAATAGTTAGACTCGCGCTTTGGTTTATCAATTTACTGACCTACCTCCGATTGATTGACCATAACTCTCTCAATTTAACTCGTAATTCATTTAAATTAGTTTCATTTCGAAGGAATCGAAGTGTAGTTTAAAACGAAAGAAACGGAGATGAAAAACTCCAAGTATTTTGAGAGTTATGATGGAAATAGTTAGACTCGCGCATTGGTTTAGCAATTTACTGACCTACCTCCGATTGATTGACCATAACTCTCTCAATTTAACTCGTAATTCATTTAACTTAGTTTCATTTCGAAGGAATCGAAGTGTAGTTTAAAACGAAAGAAACGGAGATGAAAAACTCCAAGTATTTTGAGAGTTATGATGGAAATAGTTAGACTCGCGCTTTAGTTTAGCAATTTACTGACCTCCCTCCGATTGATTGACCATAACTCTCTCAATTTAACTCTTAACTCTTCGAAATTAGTTTCATTTCGAAGGAATCGAAGTGTAGTTTAAAACGAAAGAAACGGAGATGAAAAACTCCAAGTATTTTGAGAGTTATGATGGAAATAGTTATACTCGCGCTTTGGTTTAGCAATTTGCTGACCTACCTCCGATTGATTGACCATAACTCTCTCAATTTAACTCGTAATTCATTTAAATTAGTTTCATTTCGAAGGAATCGAAGTGTAGTTTAAAACGAAAGAAACGGAGATGAAAAACTCCAAGTATTTTGAGAGTTATGATGGAAATAGTTAGACTCGCGCTTTGGTTTAGCAATTTACTGACCTCCCTCCGATTAATTGACCATAAATCACTCAATTTAACTCGTAATTCATTGAAATTAGTTTCATTTCGAAGGAATCGAAGTGTAGTTTAAAACGAAAGAAACGGAGATGAAAAACTCCAAGTATTTTGAGAGTTATGATGGAAATAGTTAGACTCGCGCTTTGGTTTAGCAATTTACTGACCTACCTCCGATTGATTGATCATAACTCTCTCAATTTAACTCTTAATTCATTCAAATTAGTTTCATTTCGAAGGAATCGAAGTGTAGTTTAAAACGAAAGAAACGGAGATGAAAAACTACAAGTATTTTGAGAGTTATTATGGAAATAGTTAGACTCGCGCTTTGGTTTAGCAATTTACTGATCTACCTCCGATTGATTGACCAAAAATCACTCAATTTAACTCGTAATTCATTGAAATTAGTTTCATTTCGAAGGAATCGAAGTGTAGTTTAAAACGAAAGAAACGGAGATGAAAAACTCCAAGTATTTTGAGAGTTATGATGGAAATAGTTAGACTCGCGCTTTGATTTAGCAATTTACTGACCTACATCCGATTAATTGACCATAACTCTCTCAATTTAACTCTTAAGTCATTGAAATTAGTTTCATTTCGAAGGAATCGAAGTGTAGTTTAAAACGAAAGAAACGGAGATGAAAAACTCCAAGTATTTTGAGAGTTATGATGGAAATAGTTAGACTCGCGCTTTGGTTTAGCAATTTACTGACCTACCTCCGATTGATTGACCATAACTCACTCAATTTAACTCGTAATTCATTGAAATTAGTTTCATTTCGAAGGAATCGAAGTGTGGTTTAAAACGAAAGAAACGGAGATGAAAAACTCTAAGTATTTTGAGAGTTATGATGGAAATAGTTAGACTCGCGCTTTGGTTTAGCAATTTACTTACCTACCTCCGCTTAATTGACCATAACTCTCTCAATTTAACTCTTAACTCTTTGAAATTAGTTTCATTTCGAAGGAATCGAAGTGTAGTTTAAAATGAAAGAAACGGAGATGAAAAACTCCAAGTATTTTGAGAGTTATGATGGAAATAGTTAGACTCGCGCTTTGGTTTATCAATTTACTGACCTACCTCCGATTGATTGACCATAACTCTCTCAATTTAACTCGTAATTCATTTAAATTAGTTTCATTTCGAAGGAATCGAAGTGTAGTTTAAAACGAAAGAAACGGAGATGAAAAACTCCAAGTATTTTGAGAGTTATGATGGAAATAGTTAGACTCGCGCTTTGATTTAGCAATTTACTGACCTACATCCGATTAATTGACCATAACTCTCTCAATTTAACTCTTAAGTCATTGAAATTAGTTTCATTTCGAAGGAATCGAAGTGTAGTTTAAAACGAAAGAAACGGAGATGAAAAACTCCAAGTATTTTGAGAGTTATGATGGAAATAGTTAGACTCGCGCTTTGGTTTAGCAATTTACTGACCTACCTCCGATTGATTGACCATAACTCACTCAATTTAACTCGTAATTCATTGAAATTAGTTTCATTTCGAAGGAATCGAAGTGTGGTTTAAAACGAAAGAAACGGAGATGAAAAACTCTAAGTATTTTGAGAGTTATGATGGAAATAGTTAGACTCGCGCTTTGGTTTAGCAATTTACTTACCTACCTCCGCTTAATTGACCATAACTCTCTCAATTTAACTCTTAACTCTTTGAAATTAGTTTCATTTCGAAGGAATCGAAGTGTAGTTTAAAACGAAAGAAACGGAGATGAAAAACTCCAAGTATTTTGAGAGTTATGATGGAAATAGTTAGACTCGCGCTTTGGTTTATCAATTTACTGACCTACCTCCGATTGATTGACCATAACTCTCTCAATTTAACTCGTAATTCATTTAAATTAGTTTCATTTCGAAGGAATCGAAGTGTAGTTTAAAACGAAAGAAACGGAGATGAAAAACTCCAAGTATTTTGAGAGTTATGATGGAAATAGTTAGACTCGCGCATTGGTTTAGCAATTTACTGACCTACCTCCGATTGATTGACCATAACTCTCTCAATTTAACTCGTAATTCATTTAAATTAGTTTCATTTCGAAGGAATCGAAGTGTAGTTTAAAACGAAAGAAACGGAGATGAAAAACTCCAAGTATTTTGAGAGTTATGATGGAAATAGTTAGACTCGCGCTTTAGTTTAGCAATTTACTGACCTCCCTCCGATTGATTGACCATAACTCACTCAATTTAACTCGTAATTCATTGAAATTAGTTTCATTTCGAAGGAATCGAAGTGTAGTTTAAAACGAAAGAAACGGAGATGAAAAACTCCAAGTATTTTGAGAGTTATGATGGAAATAGTTAGACTCGCGCATTGGTTTAGCAATTTACTGACCTACCTCCGATTGATTGACCATAACTCTCTCAATTTAACTCGTAATTCATTTAACTTAGTTTCATTTCGAAGGAATCGAAGTGTAGTTTAAAACGAAAGAAACGGAGATGAAAAACTCCAAGTATTTTGAGAGTTATGATGGAAATAGTTAGACTCGCGCTTTAGTTTAGCAATTTACTGACCTCCCTCCGATTGATTGACCATAACTCTCTCAATTTAACTCTTAACTCTTCGAAATTAGTTTCATTTCGAAGGAATCGAAGTGTAGTTTAAAACGAAAGAAACGGAGATGAAAAACTCCAAGTATTTTGAGAGTTATGATGGAAATAGTTATACTCGCGCTTTGGTTTAGCAATTCATTTAACTTAGTTTCATTTCGAAGGAATCGAAGTGTAGTTTAAAACGAAAGAAACGGAGATGAAAAACTCCAAGTATTTTGAGAGTTATGATGGAAATAGTTAGACTCGCGCTTTGGTTTAGCAATTTACTGACCTACCTCCGATTGATTGACCATAACTCTCTCAATTTAACTCTTAACTCTTTGAAATTAGTTTCATTTCGAAGGAATCGAAGTGTAGTTTAAAACGAAAGAAACGGAGATGAAAAACTCCAAGTATTTTGAGAGTTATGATGGAAATAGTTAGACTCGCGCTTTGGTTTAGCAATTTACTGACCTGCCTCCGATTGATTGACCATAACTCTCTCAATTTAACTCGTAATTCATTTAAATTAGTTTCATTTCGAAGGAATCGAAGTGTAGTTTAAAACGAAAGAAACGGAGATGAAAAACTCCAAGTATTTTGAGAGTTATGATGGAAATAGTTAGACTCGCGCTTTGGTTTAGCAATTTACTGACCTACCTCCGATTGATTAACCATTACTCTCTCAATTTAACTCGTAATTCATTTAAATTAGTTTCATTTCGAAGGAATCGAAGTGTAGTTTAAAACGAAAGAAACGGAGATGAAAAACTCCAAGTATTTTGAGAGTTATGATGGAAATAGTTAGACTCGCGCTTTAGTTTAGCAATTTACTGACCTCCCTCCGATTGATTGACCATAACTCACTCAATTTAACTCGTAATTCATTGAAATTAGTTTCATTTCGAAGGAATCGAAGTGTAGTTTAAAACGAAAGAAACGGAGATGAAAAACTCCAAGTATTTTGAGAGTTATGATGGAAATAGTTAGACTCGCGCTTTGGTTTAGCAATTTACTGACCTACCTCCGATTGATTGACCATAACTCTGTCAATTTAACTTTTAACTCATTGAAATTAGTTTCATTTCGAAGGAATCGAAGTGTAGTTTAAAACGAAAGAAACGGAGATGAAAAACTCCAAGTATTTTGAGAGTTATGATGGAAATAGTTAGACTCGCGCTTTGGTTTAGCAATTTACTGACCTCCCTCCGATTAATTGACCATAAATCACTCAATTTAACTCGTAATTCATTGAAATTAGTTTCATTTCGAAGGAATCGAAGTGTAGTTTAAAACGAAAGAAACGGAGATGAAAAACTCCAAGTATTTTGAGAGTTATGATGGAAATAGTTAGACTCGCGCTTTGGTTTAGCAATTTACTGACCTACCTCCGATTGATTGATCATAACTCTCTCAATTTAACTCGTAATTCATTGAAATTAGTTTCATTTCGAAGGAATCGAATTGTAGTTTAAAACGAAAGAAACGGAGATGAAAAACTACAAGTATTTTGAGAGTTAATATGGAAATAGTTAGACTCGCGCTTTGGTTTAGCAATTTACTGATCTACCTCTGATTGATTGACCAAAAATCACTCAATTTAACTCGTAATTCATTGAAATTAGTTTCATTTCGAAGGAATCGAAGTGTAGTTTAAAACGAAAGAAACGGAGATGAAAAACTCCAAGTATTTTGAGAGTTATGAGGGAAATAGTTAGACTCGCGCTTTGGTTTAGCAATTTACTGACCTACATCCGATTAATTGACCATAACTCTCTCAATTTAACTCTTAAGTCATTGAAATTAGTTTCATTTCGAAGGAATCGAAGTGTAGTTTAAAACGAAAGAAACGGAGATGAAAAACTCCAAGTATTTTGAGAGTTATGATGGAAATAGTTAGACTCGCGCTTTGGTTTATCAATTTACTGACCTACCTCCGATTGATTGACCATAACTCTCTCAATTTAACTCGTAATTCATTTAAATTAGTTTCATTTCGAAGGAATCGAAGTGTAGTTTAAAACGAAAGAAACGGAGATGAAAAACTCCAAGTATTTTGAGAGTTATGATGGAAATAGTTAGACTCGCGCATTGGTTTAGCAATTTACTGACCTACCTCCGATTGATTGACCATAACTCTCTCAATTTAACTCGTAATTCATTTAAATTAGTTTCATTTCGAAGGAATCGAAGTGTAGTTTAAAACGAAAGAAACGGAGATGAAAAACTCCAAGTATTTTGAGAGTTATGATGGAAATAGTTAGACTCGCGCTTTAGTTTAGCAATTTACTGACCTCCCTCCGATTGATTGACCATAACTCTCTCAATTTAACTCTTAACTCTTTGAAATTAGTTTCATTTCGAAGGAATCGAAGTGTAGTTTAAAACGAAAGAAACGGAGATGAAAAACTCCAAGTATTTTGAGAGTTATGATGGAAATAGTTATACTCGCGCTTTGGTTTAGCAATTTGCTGACCTACCTCCGATTGATTGACCATAACTCTCTCAATTTAACTCGTAATTCATTGAAATTAGTTTCATTTCGAAGGAATCGAAGTGTAGTTTAAAACGAAAGAAACGGAGATGAAAAACTCCAAGTATTTTGAGAGTTATGATGGAAATAGTTAGACTCGCGCTTTGGTTTAGCAATTTACTGACCTCCCTCCGATTAATTGACCATAAATCACTCAATTTAACTCGTAATTCATTGAAATTAGTTTCATTTCGAAGGAATCGAAGTGTAGTTTAAAACGAAAGAAACGGAGATGAAAAACTCTAAGTATTTTGAGAGTTATGATGGAAATAGTTAGACTCGCGCTTTGGTTTAGCAATTTACTGACCTACCTCCGATTGATTGATCATAACTCTCTCAATTTAACTCGTAATTCATTGAAATTAGTTTCATTTCGAAGGAATCGAATTGTAGTTTAAAACGAAAGAAACGGAGATGAAAAACTACAAGTATTTTGAGAGTTAATATGGAAATAGTTAGACTCGCGCTTTGGTTTAGCAATTTACTGATCTACCTCTGATTGATTGACCAAAAATCACTCAATTTAACTCGTAATTCATTGAAATTAGTTTCATTTCGAAGGAATCGAAGTGTAGTTTAAAACGAAAGAAACGGAGATGAAAAACTCCAAGTATTTTGAGAGTTATGAGGGAAATAGTTAGACTCGCGCTTTGGTTTAGCAATTTACTGACTTACATCCGATTAATTGACCATAACTCTCTCAATTTAACTCTTAAGTCATTGAAATTAGTTTCATTTCGAAGGAATCGAAGTGTAGTTTAAAACGAAAGAAACGGAGATGAAAAACTCCAAGTATTTTGAGAGTTATGATGGAAATAGTTAGACTCGCGCTTTGGTTTATCAATTTACTGACCTACCTCCGATTGATTGACCATAACTCTCTCAATTTAACTCGTAATTCATTTAAATTAGTTTCATTTCGAAGGAATCGAAGTGTAGTTTAAAACGAAAGAAACGGAGATGAAAAACTCCAAGTATTTTGAGAGTTATGATGGAAATAGTTAGACTCGCGCATTGGTTTAGCAATTTACTGACCTACCTCCGATTGATTGACCATAACTCTCTCAATTTAACTCGTAATTCATTTAAATTAGTTTCATTTCGAAGGAATCGAAGTGTAGTTTAAAACGAAAGAAACGGAGATGAAAAACTCCAAGTATTTTGAGAGTTATGATGGAAATAGTTAGACTCGCGCTTTAGTTTAGCAATTTACTGACCTCCCTCCGATTGATTGACCATAACTCTCTCAATTTAACTCTTAACTCTTTGAAATTAGTTTCATTTCGAAGGAATCGAAGTGTAGTTTAAAACGAAAGAAACGGAGATGAAAAACTCCAAGTATTTTGAGAGTTATGATGGAAATAGTTATACTCGCGCTTTGGTTTAGCAATTTGCTGACCTACCTCCGATTGATTGACCATAACTCTCTCAATTTAACTCGTAATTCATTTAAATTAGTTTCATTTCGAAGGAATCGAAGTGTAGTTTAAAACGAAAGAAACGGAGATGAAAAACTCCAAGTATTTTGAGAGTTATGATGGAAATAGTTAGACTCGCGCTTTGGTTTAGCAATTTACTGACCTCCCTCCGATTAATTGACCATAAATCACTCAATTTAACTCGTAATTCATTGAAATTAGTTTCATTTCGAAGGAATCGAAGTGTAGTTTAAAACGAAAGAAACGGAGATGAAAAACTCCAAGTATTTTGAGAGTTATGATGGAAATAGTTAGACTCGCGCTTTGGTTTAGCAATTTACTGACCTACCTCCGCTTAATTGACCATAACTCTCTCAATTTAACTCTTAACTCTTTGAAATTAGTTTCATTTCGAAGGAATCGAAGTGTAGTTTAAAACGAAAGAAACGGAGATGAAAAACTCCAAGTATTTTGAGAGTTATGATGGAAATAGTTAGACTCGCGCTTTAGTTTAGCAATTTACTGACCTCCCTCCGATTGATTGACCATAACTCACTCAATTTAACTCGTAATTCATTGAAATTAGTTTCATTTCGAAGGAATCGAAGTGTAGTTTAAAACGAAAGAAACGGAGATGAAAAACTCCAAGTATTTTGAGAGTTATGATGGAAATAGTTAGACTCGCGCATTGGTTTAGCAATTTACTGACCTACCTCCGATTGATTGACCATAACTCTCTCAATTTAACTCGTAATTCATTTAACTTAGTTTCATTTCGAAGGAATCGAAGTGTAGTTTAAAACGAAAGAAACGGAGATGAAAAACTCCAAGTATTTTGAGAGTTATGATGGAAATAGTTAGACTCGCGCTTTAGTTTAGCAATTTACTGACCTCCCTCCGATTGATTGACCATAACTCTCTCAATTTAACTCTTAACTCTTCGAAATTAGTTTCATTTCGAAGGAATCGAAGTGTAGTTTAAAACGAAAGAAACGGAGATGAAAAACTCCAAGTATTTTGAGAGTTATGATGGAAATAGTTATACTCGCGCTTTGGTTTAGCAATTCATTTAACTTAGTTTCATTTCGAAGGAATCGAAGTGTAGTTTAAAACGAAAGAAACGGAGATGAAAAACTCCAAGTATTTTGAGAGTTATGATGGAAATAGTTAGACTCGCGCTTTGGTTTAGCAATTTACTGACCTACCTCCGATTGATTGACCATAACTCTCTCAATTTAACTCTTAACTCTTTGAAATTAGTTTCATTTCGAAGGAATCGAAGTGTAGTTTAAAACGAAAGAAACGGAGATGAAAAACTCCAAGTATTTTGAGAGTTATGATGGAAATAGTTAGACTCGCGCTTTGGTTTAGCAATTTACTGACCTGCCTCCGATTGATTGACCATAACTCTCTCAATTTAACTCGTAATTCATTTAAATTAGTTTCATTTCGAAGGAATCGAAGTGTAGTTTAAAACGAAAGAAACGGAGATGAAAAACTCCAAGTATTTTGAGAGTTATGATGGAAATAGTTAGACTCGCGCTTTGGTTTAGCAATTTACTGACCTACCTCCGATTGATTAACCATTACTCTCTCAATTTAACTCGTAATTCATTTAAATTAGTTTCATTTCGAAGGAATCGAAGTGTAGTTTAAAACGAAAGAAACGGAGATGAAAAACTCCAAGTATTTTGAGAGTTATGATGGAAATAGTTAGACTCGCGCTTTAGTTTAGCAATTTACTGACCTCCCTCCGATTGATTGACCATAACTCACTCAATTTAACTCGTAATTCATTGAAATTAGTTTCATTTCGAAGGAATCGAAGTGTAGTTTAAAACGAAAGAAACGGAGATGAAAAACTCCAAGTATTTTGAGAGTTATGATGGAAATAGTTAGACTCGCGCTTTGGTTTAGCAATTTACTGACCTACCTCCGATTGATTGACCATAACTCTGTCAATTTAACTTTTAACTCATTGAAATTAGTTTCATTTCGAAGGAATCGAAGTGTAGTTTAAAACGAAAGAAACGGAGATGAAAAACTCCAAGTATTTTGAGAGTTATGATGGAAATAGTTAGACTCGCGCTTTGGTTTAGCAATTTACTGACCTCCCTCCGATTAATTGACCATAAATCACTCAATTTAACTCGTAATTCATTGAAATTAGTTTCATTTCGAAGGAATCGAAGTGTAGTTTAAAACGAAAGAAACGGAGATGAAAAACTCCAAGTATTTTGAGAGTTATGATGGAAATAGTTAGACTCGCGCTTTGGTTTAGCAATTTACTGACCTACCTCCGATTGATTGATCATAACTCTCTCAATTTAACTCGTAATTCATTGAAATTAGTTTCATTTCGAAGGAATCGAATTGTAGTTTAAAACGAAAGAAACGGAGATGAAAAACTACAAGTATTTTGAGAGTTAATATGGAAATAGTTAGACTCGCGCTTTGGTTTAGCAATTTACTGATCTACCTCTGATTGATTGACCAAAAATCACTCAATTTAACTCGTAATTCATTGAAATTAGTTTCATTTCGAAGGAATCGAAGTGTAGTTTAAAACGAAAGAAACGGAGATGAAAAACTCCAAGTATTTTGAGAGTTATGAGGGAAATAGTTAGACTCGCGCTTTGGTTTAGCAATTTACTGACCTACATCCGATTAATTGACCATAACTCTCTCAATTTAACTCTTAAGTCATTGAAATTAGTTTCATTTCGAAGGAATCGAAGTGTAGTTTAAAACGAAAGAAACGGAGATGAAAAACTCCAAGTATTTTGAGAGTTATGATGGAAATAGTTAGACTCGCGCTTTGGTTTATCAATTTACTGACCTACCTCCGATTGATTGACCATAACTCTCTCAATTTAACTCGTAATTCATTTAAATTAGTTTCATTTCGAAGGAATCGAAGTGTAGTTTAAAACGAAAGAAACGGAGATGAAAAACTCCAAGTATTTTGAGAGTTATGATGGAAATAGTTAGACTCGCGCATTGGTTTAGCAATTTACTGACCTACCTCCGATTGATTGACCATAACTCTCTCAATTTAACTCGTAATTCATTTAAATTAGTTTCATTTCGAAGGAATCGAAGTGTAGTTTAAAACGAAAGAAACGGAGATGAAAAACTCCAAGTATTTTGAGAGTTATGATGGAAATAGTTAGACTCGCGCTTTAGTTTAGCAATTTACTGACCTCCCTCCGATTGATTGACCATAACTCTCTCAATTTAACTCTTAACTCTTTGAAATTAGTTTCATTTCGAAGGAATCGAAGTGTAGTTTAAAACGAAAGAAACGGAGATGAAAAACTCCAAGTATTTTGAGAGTTATGATGGAAATAGTTATACTCGCGCTTTGGTTTAGCAATTTGCTGACCTACCTCCGATTGATTGACCATAACTCTCTCAATTTAACTCGTAATTCATTGAAATTAGTTTCATTTCGAAGGAATCGAAGTGTAGTTTAAAACGAAAGAAACGGAGATGAAAAACTCCAAGTATTTTGAGAGTTATGATGGAAATAGTTAGACTCGCGCTTTGGTTTAGCAATTTACTGACCTCCCTCCGATTAATTGACCATAAATCACTCAATTTAACTCGTAATTCATTGAAATTAGTTTCATTTCGAAGGAATCGAAGTGTAGTTTAAAACGAAAGAAACGGAGATGAAAAACTCTAAGTATTTTGAGAGTTATGATGGAAATAGTTAGACTCGCGCTTTGGTTTAGCAATTTACTGACCTACCTCCGATTGATTGATCATAACTCTCTCAATTTAACTCGTAATTCATTGAAATTAGTTTCATTTCGAAGGAATCGAATTGTAGTTTAAAACGAAAGAAACGGAGATGAAAAACTACAAGTATTTTGAGAGTTAATATGGAAATAGTTAGACTCGCGCTTTGGTTTAGCAATTTACTGATCTACCTCTGATTGATTGACCAAAAATCACTCAATTTAACTCGTAATTCATTGAAATTAGTTTCATTTCGAAGGAATCGAAGTGTAGTTTAAAACGAAAGAAACGGAGATGAAAAACTCCAAGTATTTTGAGAGTTATGAGGGAAATAGTTAGACTCGCGCTTTGGTTTAGCAATTTACTGACTTACATCCGATTAATTGACCATAACTCTCTCAATTTAACTCTTAAGTCATTGA
The DNA here is from genome assembly GCF_043159265.1 of Tasmannia lanceolata. Lineage (NCBI taxonomy): Eukaryota > Viridiplantae > Streptophyta > Magnoliopsida > Canellales > Winteraceae > Tasmannia > Tasmannia lanceolata. The sequence goes on from NW_027518721.1 coordinate 8,529,928, forward strand.
AATTAGTTTCATTTCGAAGGAATCGAAGTGTAGTTTAAAACGAAAGAAACGGAGATGAAAAACTCCAAGTATTTTGAGAGTTATGATGGAAATAGTTAGACTCGCGCTTTGGTTTATCAATTTACTGACCTACCTCCGATTGATTGACCATAACTCTCTCAATTTAACTCGTAATTCATTTAAATTAGTTTCATTTCGAAGGAATCGAAGTGTAGTTTAAAACGAAAGAAACGGAGATGAAAAACTCCAAGTATTTTGAGAGTTATGATGGAAATAGTTAGACTCGCGCATTGGTTTAGCAATTTACTGACCTACCTCCGATTGATTGACCATAACTCTCTCAATTTAACTCGTAATTCATTTAAATTAGTTTCATTTCGAAGGAATCGAAGTGTAGTTTAAAACGAAAGAAACGGAGATGAAAAACTCCAAGTATTTTGAGAGTTATGATGGAAATAGTTAGACTCGCGCTTTAGTTTAGCAATTTACTGACCTCCCTCCGATTGATTGACCATAACTCTCTCAATTTAACTCTTAACTCTTTGAAATTAGTTTCATTTCGAAGGAATCGAAGTGTAGTTTAAAACGAAAGAAACGGAGATGAAAAACTCCAAGTATTTTGAGAGTTATGATGGAAATAGTTATACTCGCGCTTTGGTTTAGCAATTTGCTGACCTACCTCCGATTGATTGACCATAACTCTCTCAATTTAACTCGTAATTCATTTAAATTAGTTTCATTTCGAAGGAATCGAAGTGTAGTTTAAAACGAAAGAAACGGAGATGAAAAACTCCAAGTATTTTGAGAGTTATGATGGAAATAGTTAGACTCGCGCTTTGGTTTAGCAATTTACTGACCTCCCTCCGATTAATTGACCATAAATCACTCAATTTAACTCGTAATTCATTGAAATTAGTTTCATTTCGAAGGAATCGAAGTGTAGTTTAAAACGAAAGAAACGGAGATGAAAAACTCCAAGTATTTTGAGAGTTATGATGGAAATAGTTAGACTCGCGCTTTGGTTTAGCAATTTACTGACCTACCTCCGCTTAATTGACCATAACTCTCTCAATTTAACTCTTAACTCTTTGAAATTAGTTTCATTTCGAAGGAATCGAAGTGTAGTTTAAAACGAAAGAAACGGAGATGAAAAACTCCAAGTATTTTGAGAGTTATGATGGAAATAGTTAGACTCGCGCTTTGGTTTATCAATTTACTGACCTACCTCCGATTGATTGACCATAACTCTCTCAATTTAACTCGTAATTCATTTAAATTAGTTTCATTTCGAAGGAATCGTAGTGTAGTTTAAAACGAAAGAAACGGAGATGAAAAACTCCAAGTATTTTGAGAGTTATGATGGAAATAGTTAGACTCGCGCTTTGGTTTAGCAATTTACTGACCTACCTCCGATTGATTGACCATAACTCTCTCAATTTAACTCTTAATTCATTGAAATTAGTTTCATTTCGAAGGAATCGAAGTATAGTTTAAAACGAAAGAAACGGAGATGAAAAACTCCAAGTATTTTGAGAGTTATGATGGAAATAGTTAGACTCGCGCTTTGGTTTAGCAATTTACTGACCTACCTCCGATTGATTGACCATAACTCTGTCAATTTAACTCTTAACTCATTGAAATTAGTTTCATTTCGAAGGAATCGAAGTGTAGTTTAAAACGAAAGAAACGGAGATGAAAAACTCCAAGTATTTTGAGAGTTATGATGGATATAGTTAGACTCGCGCTTTGGTTTAGCAATTTACTGACCTCCCTCCGATTAATTGACCATAAATCACTCAATTTAACTCGTAATTCATTGAAATTAGTTTCATTTCGAAGGAATCGAAGTGTAGTTTAAAACGAAAGAAACGGAGATGAAAAACTCCAAGTTGAAATTAGTTTCATTTCGAAGGAATCGAAGTGTAGTTTAAAACGAAAGAAACGGAGATGAAAAACTCCAAGTATTTTGAGAGTTATGATGGAAATAGTTAGACTCGCGCTTTGGTTTAGCAATTTACTGACCTACATCCGATTAATTGACCATAACTCTCTCAATTTAACTCTTAAGTCATTGAAATTAGTTTCATTTCGAAGGAATCGAAGTGTAGTTTAAAAGGAAAGAAACGGAGATGAAAAACTCCAAGTATTTTGAGAGTTATGATGGAAATAGTTAGACTCGCGCTTTGGTTTAGCAATTTACTGACCTCCCTCCGATTAATTGACCATAAATCACTCAATTTAACTCGTAATTCATTGAAATTAGTTTCATTTCGAAGGAATCGAAGTGTAGTTTAAAACGAAAGAAACGGAGATGAAAAACTCCAAGTATTTTGAGAGTTATGATGGAAATAGTTAGACTCGCGCTTTGGTTTAGCAATTTACTGACCTACCTCCGATTGATTGATCATAACTCTCTCAATTTAACTTTTAATTCATTGAAATTAGTTTCATTTCGAAGGAATCGAAGTGTAGTTTAAAACGAAAGAAACGGAGATGAAAAACTCCAAGTATTTTGAGAGTTATGATGGAAATAGTTAGACTCGCGCTTTGGTTTAGCAATTTACTGACCTACCTCTGATTGATTGACCATAACTCTGTCAATTTAACTCTTAACTCATTGAAATTAGTTTCATTTCGAAGGAATCGAAGTGTAGTTTAAAACGAAAGAAACGGAGATGAAAAACTCCAAGTATTTTGAGAGTTATGATGGAAATAGTTAGACTCGCGCTTTGGTTTAGCAATTTACTGACCTACCTCCGATTGATTGACCATAACTCTCTCAATTTAACTCTTAATTCATTGAACTTAGTTTCATTTCGAAGGAATCGAAGTGTAGTTTAAAACGAAAGAAACGGAGATGAAAAACTCCAAGTATTTTGAGAGTTATGATGGAAATAGTTAGACTCGCGCTTTGGTTTAGCAATTTACTGACCTACATCCGATTAATTGACCGTAACTCTCTCAATTTAACTCTTAAGTCATTGAAATTAGTTTCATTTCGAAGGAATCGAAGTGTAGTTTAAAAGGAAAGAAACGGAGATGAAAAACTCCAAGTATTTTGAGAGTTATGATGGAAATAGTTAGACTCGCGCTTTGGTTTAGCAATTTACTGACCTACCTCCGATTGATTGACCATAACTCTCTCAATTTAAGTCGTAATTCATTTAAATTAGTTTCATTTCGAAGGAATCGAAGTGTAGTTTAAAACGAAAGAAACGGAGATGAAAAACTCCAAGTATTTTGAGAGTTATGATGGAAATAGTTAGACTCGCGCTTTGGTTTAGCAATTTACTGAACTACCTCCGATTGATTGACCATAACTCTCTCAATTTAACTCGTAATTCATTTAAATTAGTTTCATTTCGAAGGAATCGAAGTGTAGTTTAAAACGAAAGAAACGGAGATGAAAAACTCCAAGTATTTTGAGAGTTATGATGGAAATAGTTAGACTCGCGCTTTGGTTTAGCAATTTACTGAACTACCTCCGATTGATTGACCATAACTCACTCAATTTAACTCGTAATTCATTGAAATTAGTTTCATTTCGAAGGAATCGAAGTGTGGTTTAAAACGAAAGAAACGGAGATGAAAAACTCCAATTATTTTGAGAGTTATGATGGAAATAGTTAGACTCGCGCTTTGGTTTAGCAATTTACTGACCTACCTCCGCTTGATTGACCATAACTCTCTCAATTTAACTCTTAATTCATTGAAATTAGTTTCATTTCGAAGGAATCGAAGTGTAGTTTAAAACGAAAGAAACGGAGATGAAAAACTCCAAGTATTTTGAGAGTTATGATGGAAATAGTTAGACTCGCGCTTTGGTTTAGCAATTTACTGACCTACCTCCGATTGATTGACCATAACTCTCTCAATTTAACTCTTAATTCATTGAAATTAGTTTCATTTCGAAGGAATCGAAGTGTAGTTTAAAACGAAAGAAACGGAGATGAAAAACTCCAAGTATTTTGAGAGTTATGATGGAAATAGTTAGACTCGCGCTTTGGTTTAGCAATTTACTGACCTACCTCCGATTGATTGACCATAACTCTCTCAATTTAACTCTTAATTCATTGAAATTAGTTTCATTTCGAAGGAATCGAAGTGTAGTTTAAAACGAAAGAAACGGAGATGAAAAACTCCAAGTATTTTGAGAGTTATGATGGAAATAGTTAGACTCGCGCTTTGGTTTAGCAATTTACTGACCTACCTCCGATTGATTGACCATAACTCTCTCAATTTAACTCTTAATTCATTGAAATTAGTTTCATTTCGAAGGAATCGAAGTGTAGTTTAAAACGAAAGAAACGGAGATGAAAAACTCCAAGTATTTTGAGAGTTATGATGGAAATAGTTAGACTCGCGCTTTGGTTTAGCAATTTACTGACCTACATCCGATTAATTGACCATAACTCTCTCAATTTAACTCTTAAGTCATTGAAATTAGTTTCATTTCGAAGGAATCGAAGTGTAGTTTAAAAGGAAAGAAACGGAGATGAAAAACTCCAAGTATTTTGAGAGTTATGATGGAAATAGTTAGACTCGCGCTTTGGTTTAGCAATTTACTGACCTCCCTCCGATTAATTGACCATAAATCACTCAATTTAACTCCTAATTCATTGAAATTAGTTTCATTTCGAAGGAATCGAAGTGTAGTTTAAAACGAAAGAAACGGAGATGAAAAACTCCAAGTATTTTGAGAGTTATGATGGAAATAGTTAGACTCGCGCTTTGGTTTAGCAATTTACTGACCTACCTCCGATTGATTGATCATAACTCTCTCAATTTAACTTTTAATTCATTGAAATTAGTTTCATTTCGAAGGAATCGAAGTGTAGTTTAAAACGAAAGAAACGGAGATGAAAAACTCCAAGTATTTTGAGAGTTATGATGGAAATAGTTAGACTCGCGCTTTGGTTTAGCAATTTACTGACCTACCTCTGATTGATTGACCATAACTCTGTCAATTTAACTCTTAACTCATTGAAATTAGTTTCATTTCGAAGGAATCGAAGTGTAGTTTAAAACGAAAGAAACGGAGATGAAAAACTCCAAGTATTTTGAGAGTTATGATGGAAATAGTTAGACTCGCGCTTTGGTTTAGCAATTTACTGACCTACCTCCGATTGATTGACCATAACTCTCTCAATTTAACTCTTAATTCATTGAACTTAGTTTCATTTCGAAGGAATCGAGGTGTAGTTTAAAACGAAAGAAACGGAGATGAAAAACTCCAAGTATTTTGAGAGTTATGATGGAAATAGTTAGACTCGCGCTTTGGTTTAGCAATTTACTGACCTACATCCGATTAATTGACCATAACTCTCTCAATTTAACTCTTAAGTCATTGAAATTAGTTTCATTTCGAAGGAATCGAAGTGTAGTTTAAAAGGAAAGAAACGGAGATGAAAAACTCCAAGTATTTTGAGAGTTATGATGGAAATAGTTAGACTCGCGCTTTGGTTTAGCAATTTACTGACCTACCTCCGATTGATTGACCATAACTCTCTCAATTTAAGTCGTAATTCATTTAAATTAGTTTCATTTCGAAGGAATCGAAGTGTAGTTTAAAACGAAAGAAACGGAGATGAAAAACTCCAAGTATTTTGAGAGTTATGATGGAAATAGTTAGACTCGCGCTTTGGTTTAGCAATTTACTGAACTACCTCCGATTGATTGACCATAACTCTCTCAATTTAACTCGTAATTCATTTAAATTAGTTTCATTTCGAAAGAATCGAAGTGTAGTTTAAAACGAAAGAAACGGAGATGAAAAACTCCAAGTATTTTGAGAGTTATGATGGAAATAGTTAGACTCGCGCTTTGGTTTAGCAATTTACTGAACTACCTCCGATTGATTGACCATAACTCACCCAATTTAACTCGTAATTCATTGAAATTAGTTTCATTTCGAAGGAATCGAAGTGTGGTTTAAAACGAAAGAAACGGAGATGAAAAACTCCAATTATTTTGAGAGTTATGATGGAAATAGTTAGACTCGCGCTTTGGTTTAGCAATTTACTGACCTACCTCCGCTTGATTGACCATAACTCTCTCAATTTAACTCTTAATTCATTGAAATTAGTTTCATTTCGAAGGAATCGAAGTGTAGTTTAAAACGAAAGAAACGGAGATGAAAAACTCCAAGTATTTTGAGAGTTATGATGGAAATAGTTAGACTCGCGCTTTGGTTTAGCAATTTACTGACCTACCTCCGATTGATTGACCATAACTCTCTCAATTTAACTCTTAATTCATTGAAATTAGTTTCATTTCGAAGGAATCGAAGTGTAGTTTAAAACGAAAGAAACGGAGATGAAAAACTCCAAGTATTTTGAGAGTTATGATGGAAATAGTTAGACTCGCGCTTTGGTTTAGCAATTTACTGACCTACATCCGATTAATTGACCATAACTCTCTCAATTTAACTCTTAAGTCATTGAAATTAGTTTAATTTCGAAGGAATCGAAGTGTAGTTTAAAAGGAAAGAAACGGAGATGAAAAACTCCAAGTATTTTGAGAGTTATGATGGAAATAGTTAGACTCGCGCTTTGGTTTAGCAATTTACTGACCTCCCTCCGATTAATTGACCATAAATCACTCAATTTAACTCTTAAGTCATTGAAATTAGTTTCATTTCGAAGGAATCGAAGTGTAGTTTAAAACGAAAGAAACGGAGATGAAAAACTCCAAGTATTTTGAGAGTTATGATGGAAATAGTTAGACTCGCGCTTTGGTTTAGCAATTTAGTGACCTACCTCCGATTGATTGACCATAACTCTCTCAATTTAACTCTTAATTCATTGAAATTAGTTTCATTTCGAAGGAATCGAAGTGTAGTTTAAAACGAAAGAAACGGAGATGAAAAACTCCAAGTATTTTGAGAGTTATGATGGAAATAGTTAGACTCGCGCTTTGGTTTAGCAATTTACTGACCTACCTCCGATTGATTGGCCATAACTCTGTCAATTTAACTCTTAACTCATTGAAATTAGTTTCATTTCGAAGGAATCGAAGTGTAGTTTAAAACGAAAGAAACGGAGATGAAAAACTCCAAGTATTTTGAGAGTTATGATGGAAATAGTTAGACTCGCGCTTTGGTTTAGCAATTTACTGACCTCCCTCCGATTAATTGACCATAAATCACTCAATTTAACTCGTAATTCATTGAAATTAGTTTCATTTCGAAGGAATCGAAGTGTAGTTTAAAACGAAAGAAACGGAGATGAAAAACTCCAAGTATTTTGAGAGTTATGATGGAAATAGTTAGACTCGCGCTTTGGTTTAGCAATTTACTGACCTACATCCGATTAATTGACCATAACTCTCTCAATTTAACTCTTAAGTCATTGAAATTAGTTTCATTTCGAAGGAATCGAAGTGTAGTTTAAAAGGAAAGAAACGGAGATGAAAAACTCCAAGTATTTTGAGAGTTATGATGGAAATAGTTAGACTCGCGCTTTGGTTTAGCAATTTACTGACCTACCTCCGATTGATTGACCATAACTCTCTCAATTTAAGTCGTAATTCATTTAAATTAGTTTCATTTCGAAGGAATCGAAGTGTAGTTTAAAACGAAAGAAACGGAGATGAAAAACTCCAAGTATTTTGAGAGTTATGATGGAAATAGTTAGACTCGCGCTTTGGTTTAGCAATTTACTGAACTACCTCCGATTGATTGACCATAACTCTCTCAATTTAACTCGTAATTCATTTAAATTAGTTTCATTTCGAAGGAATCGAAGTGTAGTTTAAAACGAAAGAAACGGAGATGAAAAACTCCAAGTATTTTGAGAGTTATGATGGAAATAGTTAGACTCGCGCTTTGGTTTAGCAATTTACTGAACTACCTCCGATTGATTGACCATAACTCACTCAATTTAACTCGTAATTCATTGAAATTAGTTTCATTTCGAAGGAATCGAAGTGTGGTTTAAAACGAAAGAAACGGAGATGAAAAACTCCAATTATTTTGAGAGTTATGATGGAAATAGTTAGACTCGCGCTTTGGTTTAGCAATTTACTGACCTACCTCCGCTTGATTGACCATAACTCTCTCAATTTAACTCTTAATTCATTGAAATTAGTTTCATTTCGAAGGAATCGAAGTGTAGTTTAAAACGAAAGAAACGGAGATGAAAAACTCCAAGTATTTTGAGAGTTATGATGGAAATAGTTAGACTCGCGCTTTGGTTTAGCAATTTACTGACCTACCTCTGATTGATTGACCATAACTCTGTCAATTTAACTCTTAACTCATTGAAATTAGTTTCATTTCGAAGGAATCGAAGTGTAGTTTAAAACGAAAGAAACGGAGATGAAAAACTCCAAGTATTTTGAGAGTTATGATGGAAATAGTTAGACTCGCGCTTTGGTTTAGCAATTTACTGACCTACCTCTGATTGATTGACCATAACTCTGTCAATTTAACTCTTAACTCATTGAAATTAGTTTCATTTCGAAGGAATCGAAGTGTAGTTTAAAACGAAAGAAACGGAGATGAAAAACTCCAAGTATTTTGAGAGTTATGATGGAAATAGTTAGACTCGCGCTTTGGTTTAGCAATTTACTGACCTACCTCCGATTGATTGACCATAACTCTCTCAATTTAACTCTTAATTCATTGAACTTAGTTTCATTTCGAAGGAATCGAAGTGTAGTTTAAAACGAAAGAAACGGAGATGAAAAACTCCAAGTATTTTGAGAGTTATGATGGAAATAGTTAGACTCGCGCTTTGGTTTAGCAATTTACTGACCTACATCCGATTAATTGACCATAACTCTCTCAATTTAACTCTTAAGTCATTGAAATTAGTTTCATTTCGAAGGAATCGAAGTGTAGTTTAAAAGGAAAGAAACGGAGATGAAAAACTCCAAGTATTTTGAGAGTTATGATGGAAATAGTTAGACTCGCGCTTTGGTTTAGCAATTTACTGACCTACCTCCGATTGATTGACCATAACTCTCTCAATTTAAGTCGTAATTCATTTAAATTAGTTTCATTTCGAAGGAATCGAAGTGTAGTTTAAAACGAAAGAAACGGAGATGAAAAACTCCAAGTATTTTGAGAGTTATGATGGAAATAGTTAGACTCGCGCTTTGGTTTAGCAATTTACTGAACTACCTCCGATTGATTGACCATAACTCTCTCAATTTAACTCGTAATTCATTTAAATTAGTTTCATTTCGAAGGAATCGAAGTGTAGTTTAAAACGAAAGAAACGGAGATGAAAAACTCCAAGTATTTTGAGAGTTATGATGGAAATAGTTAGACTCGCGCTTTGGTTTAGCAATTTACTGACCTACCTCTGATTGATTGACCATAACTCTGTCAATTTAACTCTTAACTCATTGAAATTAGTTTCATTTCGAAGGAATCGAAGTGTAGTTTAAAACGAAAGAAACGGAGATGAAAAACTCCAAGTATTTTGAGAGTTATGATGGAAATAGTTAGACTCGCGCTTTGGTTTAGCAATTTACTGACCTACCTCCGATTGATTGACCATAACTCTCTCAATTTAACTCTTAATTCATTGAACTTAGTTTCATTTCGAAGGAATCGAAGTGTAGTTTAAAACGAAAGAAACGGAGATGAAAAACTCCAAGTATTTTGAGAGTTATGATGGAAATAGTTAGACTCGCGCTTTGGTTTAGCAATTTACTGACCTACATCCGATTAATTGACCATAACTCTCTCAATTTAACTCTTAAGTCATTGAAATTAGTTTCATTTCGAAGGAATCGAAGTGTAGTTTAAAAGGAAAGAAACGGAGATGAAAAACTCCAAGTATTTTGAGAGTTATGATGGAAATAGTTAGACTCGCGCTTTGGTTTAGCAATTTACTGACCTACCTTCGATTGATTGACCATAACTCTCTCAATTTAACTCTTAAGTCATTGAAATTAGTTTCATTTCGAAGGAATCGAAGTGTAGTTTAAAACGAAAGAAACGGAGATGAAAAACTCCAAGTATTTTGAGAGTTATGATGGAAATAGTTAGACTCGCGCTTTGGTTTAGCAATTTACTGACCTACCTCCGATTGATTGACCATAACTCTCTCAATTTAAGTCGTAATTCATTTAAATTAGTTTCATTTCGAAGGAATCGAAGTGTAGTTTAAAACGAAAGAAACGGAGATGAAAAACTCCAAGTATTTTGAGAGTTATGATGGAAATAGTTAGACTCGCGCTTTGGTTTAGCAATTTACTGACCTACCTCCGATTGATTGACCATAACTCTCTTAATTTAACTCTTAATTCATTGAAATTAGTTTCATTTCGAAGGAATCGAAGTGTAGTTTAAAACGAAAGAAACGGAGATGAAAAACTCCAAATATTTTGAGAGTTATGATGGAAATAGTTAGACTCGCGCTTTGGTTTAGCAATTTACTGACCTACCTCCGATTGATTGACCATAACTCTCTCAATTTAACTCTTAATTCATTGAAATTAGTTTCATTTCGAAGGAATCGAAGTGTAGTTTAAAACGAAAGAAACGGAGATGAAAAACTCCAAGTATTTTGAGAGTTATGATGGAAATAGTTAGACTCGCGCTTTGGTTTAGCAATTTACTGACCTACATCCGATTAATTGACCATAACTCTCTCAATTTAACTCTTAAGTCATTGAAATTAGTTTCATTTCGAAGGAATCGAAGTGTAGTTTAAAAGGAAAGAAACGGAGATGAAAAACTCCAAGTATTTTGAGAGTTATGATGGAAATAGTTAGACTCGCGCTTTGGTTTAGCAATTTACTGACCTCCCTCCGATTAATTGACCATAAATCACTCAATTTAACTCGTAATTCATTGAAATTAGTTTCATTTCGAAGGAATCGAAGTGTAGTTTAAAACGAAAGAAACGGAGATGAAAAACTCCAAGTATTTTGAGAGTTATGATGGAAATAGTTAGACTCGCGCTTTGGTTTAGCAATTTACTGACCTACCTCCGATTGATTGATCATAACTCTCTCAATTTAACTTTTAATTTATTGAAATTAGTTTCATTTCGAAGGAATCGAAGTGTAGTTTAAAACGAAAGAAACGGAGATGAAAAACTCCAAGTATTTTGAGAGTTATGATGGAAATAGTTAGACTCGCGCTTTGGTTTAGCAATTTACTGACCTACCTCTGATTGATTGACCATAACTCTGTCAATTTAACTCTTAACTCATTGAAATTAGTTTCATTTCGAAGGAATCGAAGTGTAGTTTAAAACGAAAGAAACGGAGATGAAAAACTCCAAGTATTTTGAGAGTTATGATGGAAATAGTTAGACTCGCGCTTTGGTTTAGCAATTTACTGACCTACCTCCGATTGATTGACCATAACTCTCTCAATTTAACTCTTAATTCATTGAACTTAGTTTCATTTCGAAGGAATCGAAGTGTAGTTTAAAACGAAAGAAACGGAGATGAAAAACTCCAAGTATTTTGAGAGTTATGATGGAAATAGTTAGACTCGCGCTTTGGTTTAGCAATTTACTGACCTACATCCGATTAATTGACCATAACTCTCTCAATTTAACTCTTAAGTCATTGAAATTAGTTTCATTTCGAAGGAATCGAAGTGTAGTTTAAAAGGAAAGAAACGGAGATGAAAAACTCCAAGTATTTTGAGAGTTATGATGAAAATAGTTAGACTCGCGCTTTGGTTTAGCAATTTACTGACCTACCTCCGATTGATTGACCATAACTCTCTCAATTTAAGTCGTAATTCATTTAAATTAGTTTCATTTCGAAGGAATCGAAGTGTAGTTTAAAACGAAAGAAACGGAGATGAAAAACTCCAAGTATTTTGAGAGTTATGATGGAAATAGTTAGACTCGCGCTTTGGTTTAGCAATTTACTGAACTACCTCCGATTGATTGACCATAACTCTCTCAATTTAACTCGTAATTCATTTAAATTAGTTTCATTTCGAAGGAATCGAAGTGTAGTTTAAAACGAAAGAAACGGAGATGAAAAACTCCAAGTATTTTGAGAGTTATGATGGAAATAGTTAGACTCGCGCTTTGGTTTAGCAATTTACTGAACTACCTCCGATTGATTGACCATAACTCACTCAATTTAACTCGTAATTCATTGAAATTAGTTTCATTTCGAAGGAATCGAAGTGTGGTTTAAAACGAAAGAAACGGAGATGAAAAACTCCAATTATTTTGAGAGTTATGATGGAAATAGTTAGACTCGCGCTTTGGTTTAGCAATTTACTGACCTACCTCCGCTTGATTGACCATAACTCTCTCAATTTAACTCTTAATTCATTGAAATTAGTTTCATTTCGAAGGAATCGAAGTGTAGTTTAAAACGAAAGAAACGGAGATGAAAAACTCCAAGTATTTTGAGAGTTATGATGGAAATAGTTAGACTCGCGCTTTGGTTTAGCAATTTACTGACCTACCTCCGCTTGATTGACCATAACTCTCTCAATTTAACTCTTAATTCATTGAAATTAGTTTCATTTCGAAGGAATCGAAGTGTAGTTTAAAACGAAAGAAACGGAGATGAAAAACTCCAAGTATTTTGAGAGTTATGATGGAAATAGTTAGACTCGCGCTTTGGTTTAGCAATTTACTGACCTACCTCTGATTGATTGACCATAACTCTGTCAATTTAACTCTTAACTCATTGAAATTAGTTTCATTTCGAAGGAATCGAAGTGTAGTTTAAAACGAAAGAAACGGAGATGAAAAACTCCAAGTATTTTGAGAGTTATGATGGAAATAGTTAGACTCGCGCTTTGGTTTAGCAATTTACTGACCTACCTCTGATTGATTGACCATAACTCTGTCAATTTAACTCTTAACTCATTGAAATTAGTTTCATTTCGAAGGAATCGAAGTGTAGTTTAAAACGAAAGAAACGGAGATGAAAAACTCCAATTATTTTGAGAGTTAATGGAAATAGTTAGACTCGCGCTTTGGTTTAGCAATTTACTGACCTACCTCCGATTGATTGACCATAACTCTCTCAATTTAACTCTTAAGTCATTGAAATTAGTTTCATTTCGAAGGAATCGAAGTGTAGTTTAAAACGAAAGAAACGGAGATGAAAAACTCCAAGTATTTTGAGAGTTATGATGGAAATAGTTAGACTCGCGCTTTGGTTTAGCAATTTACTGACCTACCTCCGATTGATTGACCATAACTCTCTCAATTTAAGTCGTAATTCATTTAAATTAGTTTCATTTCGAAGGAATCGAAGTGTAGTTTAAAACGAAAGAAACGGAGATGAAAAACTCCAAGTATTTTGATTGTTATGATGGAAATAGTTAGACTCGCGCTTTGGTTTAGCAATTTACTGACCTACCTCCGATTGATTGACCATAACTCTCTCAATTTAACTCTTAATTCATTGAAATTAGTTTCATTTCGAAGGAATCGAAGTGTAGTTTAAAACGAAAGAAACGGAGATGAAAAACTCCAAATATTTTGAGAGTTATGATGGAAATAGTTAGACTCGCGCTTTGGTTTAGCAATTTACTGACCTACCTCCGATTGATTGACCATAACTCTCTCAATTTAACTCTTAATTCATTGAAATTAGTTTCATTTCGAAGGAATCGAAGTGTAGTTTAAAACGAAAGAAACGGAGATGAAAAACTCCAAGTATTTTGAGAGTTATGATGGAAATAGTTAGACTCGCGCTTTGGTTTAGCAATTTACTGACCTACATCCGATTAATTGACCATAACTCTCTCAATTTAACTCTTAAGTCATTGAAATTAGTTTCATTTCGAAGGAATCGAAGTGTAGTTTAAAAGGAAAGAAACGGAGATGAAAAACTCCAAGTATTTTGAGAGTTATGATGGAAATAGTTAGACTCGCGCTTTGGTTTAGCAATTTACTGACCTCCCTCCGATTAATTGACCATAAATCACTCAATTTAACTCGTAATTCATTGAAATTAGTTTCATTTCGAAGGAATCGAAGTGTAGTTTAAAACGAAAGAAACGGAGATGAAAAACTCCAAGTATTTTGAGAGTTATGATGGAAATAGTTAGACTCGCGCTTTGGTTTAGCAATTTACTGACCTACCTCCGATTGATTGATCATAACTCTCTCAATTTAACTTTTAATTTATTGAAATTAGTTTCATTTCGAAGGAATCGAAGTGTAGTTTAAAACGAAAGAAACGGAGATGAAAAACTCCAAGTATTTTGAGAGTTATGATGGAAATAGTTAGACTCGCGCTTTGGTTTAGCAATTTACTGACCTACCTCTGATTGATTGACCATAACTCTGTCAATTTAACTCTTAACTCATTGAAATTAGTTTCATTTCGAAGGAATCGAAGTGTAGTTTAAAACGAAAGAAACGGAGATGAAAAACTCCAAGTATTTTGAGAGTTATGATGGAAATAGTTAGACTCGCGCTTTGGTTTAGCAATTTACTGACCTACCTCCGATTGATTGACCATAACTCTCTCAATTTAACTCTTAATTCATTGAACTTAGTTTCATTTCGAAGGAATCGAAGTGTAGTTTAAAACGAAAGAAACGGAGATGAAAAACTCCAAGTATTTTGAGAGTTATGATGGAAATAGTTAGACTCGCGCTTTGGTTTAGCAATTTACTGACCTACATCCGATTAATTGACCATAACTCTCTCAATTTAACTCTTAAGTCATTGAAATTAGTTTCATTTCGAAGGAATCGAAGTGTAGTTTAAAAGGAAAGAAACGGAGATGAAAAACTCCAAGTATTTTGAGAGTTATGATGAAAATAGTTAGACTCGCGCTTTGGTTTAGCAATTTACTGACCTACCTCCGATTGATTGACCATAACTCTCTCAATTTAAGTCGTAATTCATTTAAATTAGTTTCATTTCGAAGGAATCGAAGTGTAGTTTAAAACGAAAGAAACGGAGATGAAAAACTCCAAGTATTTTGAGAGTTATGATGGAAATAGTTAGACTCGCGCTTTGGTTTAGCAATTTACTGAACTACCTCCGATTGATTGACCATAACTCTCTCAATTTAACTCGTAATTCATTTAAATTAGTTTCATTTCGAAGGAATCGAAGTGTAGTTTAAAACGAAAGAAACGGAGATGAAAAACTCCAAGTATTTTGAGAGTTATGATGGAAATAGTTAGACTCGCGCTTTGGTTTAGCAATTTACTGAACTACCTCCGATTGATTGACCATAACTCACTCAATTTAACTCGTAATTCATTGAAATTAGTTTCATTTCGAAGGAATCGAAGTGTGGTTTAAAACGAAAGAAAAGGAGATGAAAAACTCCAATTATTTTGAGAGTTATGATGGAAATAGTTAGACTCGCGCTTTGGTTTAGCAATTTACTGACCTACCTCCGCTTGATTGACCATAACTCTCTCAATTTAACTCTTAATTCATTGAAATTAGTTTCATTTCGAAGGAATCGAAGTGTAGTTTAAAACGAAAGAAACGGAGATGAAAAACTCCAAGTATTTTGAGAGTTATGATGGAAATAGTTAGACTCGCGCTTTGGTTTAGCAATTTACTGACCTACCTCCGCTTGATTGACCATAACTCTCTCAATTTAACTCTTAATTCATTGAAATTAGTTTCATTTCGAAGGAATCGAAGTGTAGTTTAAAACGAAAGAAACGGAGATGAAAAACTCCAAGTATTTTGAGAGTTATGATGGAAATAGTTAGACTCGCGCTTTGGTTTAGCAATTTACTGACCTACCTCTGATTGATTGACCATAACTCTGTCAATTTAACTCTTAACTCATTGAAATTAGTTTCATTTCGAAGGAATCGAAGTGTAGTTTAAAACGAAAGAAACGGAGATGAAAAACTCCAAGTATTTTGAGAGTTATGATGGAAATAGTTAGACTCGCGCTTTGGTTTAGCAATTTACTGACCTACCTCTGATTGATTGACCATAACTCTGTCAATTTAACTCTTAACTCATTGAAATTAGTTTCATTTCGAAGGAATCGAAGTGTAGTTTAAAACGAAAGAAACGGAGATGAAAAACTCCAAGTATTTTGAGAGTTATGATGGAAATAGTTAGACTCGCGCTTTGGTTTAGCAATTTACTGACCTACCTCCGATTGATTGACCATAACTCTCTCAATTTAACTCTTAATTCATTGAACTTAGTTTCATTTCGAAGGAATCGAAGTGTAGTTTAAAACGAAAGAAACGGAGATGAAAAACTCCAAGTATTTTGAGAGTTATGATGGAAATAGTTAGACTCGCGCTTTGGTTTAGCAATTTACTGACCTACATCCGATTAATTGACCATAACTCTCTCAATTTAACTCTTAAGTCATTGAAATTAGTTTCATTTCGAAGGAATCGAAGTGTAGTTTAAAAGGAAAGAAACGGAGATGAAAAACTCCAAGTATTTTGAGAGTTATGATGGAAATAGTTAGACTCGCGCTTTGGTTTAGCAATTTACTGACCTACCTCCGATTGATTGACCATAACTCTCTCAATTTAAGTCGTAATTCATTTAAATTAGTTTCATTTCGAAGGAATCGAAGTGTAGTTTAAAACGAAAGAAACGGAGATGAAAAACTCCAAGTATTTTGAGAGTTATGATGGAAATAGTTAGACTCGCGCTTTGGTTTAGCAATTTACTGAACTACCTCCGATTGATTGACCATAACTCTCTCAATTTAACTCGTAATTCATTTAAATTAGTTTCATTTCGAAGGAATCGAAGTGTAGTTTAAAACGAAAGAAACGGAGATGAAAAACTCCAAGTATTTTGAGAGTTATGATGGAAATAGTTAGACTCGCGCTTTGGTTTAGCAATTTACTGACCTACCTCTGATTGATTGACCATAACTCTGTCAATTTAACTCTTAACTCATTGAAATTAGTTTCATTTCGAAGGAATCGAAGTGTAGTTTAAAACGAAAGAAACGGAGATGAAAAACTCCAAGTATTTTGAGAGTTATGATGGAAATAGTTAGACTCGCGCTTTGGTTTAGCAATTTACTGACCTACCTCCGATTGATTGACCATAACTCTCTCAATTTAACTCTTAATTCATTGAACTTAGTTTCATTTCGAAGGAATCGAAGTGTAGTTTAAAACGAAAGAAACGGAGATGAAAAACTCCAAGTATTTTGAGAGTTATGATGGAAATAGTTAGACTCGCGCTTTGGTTTAGCAATTTACTGACCTACATCCGATTAATTGACCATAACTCTCTCAATTTAACTCTTAAGTCATTGAAATTAGTTTCATTTCGAAGGAATCGAAGTGTAGTTTAAAAGGAAAGAAACGGAGATGAAAAACTCCAAGTATTTTGAGAGTTATGATGGAAATAGTTAGACTCGCGCTTTGGTTTAGCAATTTACTGACCTACCTCCGATTGATTGACCATAACTCTCTCAATTTAAGTCGTAATTCATTTAAATTAGTTTCATTTCGAAGGAATCGAAGTGTAGTTTAAAACGAAAGAAACGGAGATGAAAAACTCCAAGTATTTTGAGAGTTATGATGGAAATAGTTAGACTCGCGCTTTGGTTTAGCAATTTACTGAACTACCTCCGATTGATTGACCATAACTCTCTCAATTTAACTCGTAATTCATTTAAATTAGTTTCATTTCGAAGGAATCGAAGTGTAGTTTAAAACGAAAGAAACGGAGATGAAAAACTCCAAGTATTTTGAGAGTTATGATGGAAATAGTTAGACTCGCGCTTTAGTTTAGCAATTTACTCACCTCCCTCCGATTGATTGATCATAACTCACTCAATTTAACTCGTAATTCATTGAAATTAGTTTCATTTCGAAGGAATCGAAGTGTAGTTTAAAACGAAAGAAACGGAGATGAAAAACTCCAAGTATTTTGAGAGTTATGATGGAAATAGTTAGACTCGCGCTTTGGTTTAGCAATTTACTGACCTACCTCCGATTGATTGACCATAACTCTCTCAATTTAACTCTTAATTCATTGAAATTAGTTTCATTTCGAAGGAATCGAAGTGTAGTTTAAAACGAAAGAAACGGAGATGAAAAACTCCAAATATTTTGAGAGTTATGATGGAAATAGTTAGACTCGCGCTTTGGTTTAGCAATTTACTGACCTACCTCCGATTGATTGACCATAACTCTCTCAATTTAACTCTTAATTCATTGAAATTAGTTTCATTTCGAAGGAATCGAAGTGTAGTTTAAAACGAAAGAAACGGAGATGAAAAACTCCAAGTATTTTGAGAGTTATGATGGAAATAGTTAGACTCGCGCTTTGGTTTAGCAATTTACTGACCTACATCCGATTAATTGACCATAACTCTCTCAATTTAACTCTTAAGTCATTGAAATTAGTTTCATTTCGAAGGAATCGAAGTGTAGTTTAAAAGGAAAGAAACGGAGATGAAAAACTCCAAGTATTTTGAGAGTTATGATGGAAATAGTTAGACTCGCGCTTTGGTTTAGCAATTTACTGACCTCCCTCCGATTAATTGACCATAAATCACTCAATTTAACTCGTAATTCATTGAAATTAGTTTCATTTCGAAGGAATCGAAGTGTAGTTTAAAACGAAAGAAACGGAGATGAAAAACTCCAAGTATTTTGAGAGTTATGATGGAAATAGTTAGACTCGCGCTTTGGTTTAGCAATTTACTGACCTACCTCCGATTGATTGATCATAACTCTCTCAATTTAACTTTTAATTTATTGAAATTAGTTTCATTTCGAAGGAATCGAAGTGTAGTTTAAAACGAAAGAAACGGAGATGAAAAACTCCAAGTATTTTGAGAGTTATGATGGAAATAGTTAGACTCGCGCTTTGGTTTAGCAATTTACTGACCTACCTCTGATTGATTGACCATAACTCTGTCAATTTAACTCTTAACTCATTGAAATTAGTTTCATTTCGAAGGAATCGAAGTGTAGTTTAAAACGAAAGAAACGGAGATGAAAAACTCCAAGTATTTTGAGAGTTATGATGGAAATAGTTAGACTCGCGCTTTGGTTTAGCAATTTACTGACCTACCTCCGATTGATTGACCATAACTCTCTCAATTTAACTCTTAATTCATTGAACTTAGTTTCATTTCGAAGGAATCGAAGTGTAGTTTAAAACGAAAGAAACGGAGATGAAAAACTCCAAGTATTTTGAGAGTTATGATGGAAATAGTTAGACTCGCGCTTTGGTTTAGCAATTTACTGACCTACATCCGATTAATTGACCATAACTCTCTCAATTTAACTCTTAAGTCATTGAAATTAGTTTCATTTCGAAGGAATCGAAGTGTAGTTTAAAAGGAAAGAAACGGAGATGAAAAACTCCAAGTATTTTGAGAGTTATGATGGAAATAGTTAGACTCGCGCTTTGGTTTAGCAATTTACTGACCTACCTCCGATTGATTGACCATAACTCTCTCAATTTAAGTCGTAATTCATTTAAATTAGTTTCATTTCGAAGGAATCGAAGTGTAGTTTAAAACGAAAGAAACGGAGATGAAAAACTCCAAGTATTTTGAGAGTTATGATGGAAATAGTTAGACTCGCGCTTTGGTTTAGCAATTTACTGAACTACCTCCGATTGATTGACCATAACTCTCTCAATTTAACTCGTAATTCATTTAAATTAGTTTCATTTCGAAGGAATCGAAGTGTAGTTTAAAACGAAAGAAACGGAGATGAAAAACTCCAAGTATTTTGAGAGTTATGATGGAAATAGTTAGACTCGCGCTTTGGTTTAGCAATTTACTGAACTACCTCCGATTGATTGACCATAACTCACTCAATTTAACTCGTAATTCATTGAAATTAGTTTCATTTCGAAGGAATCGAAGTGTGGTTTAAAACGAAAGAAACGGAGATGAAAAACTCCAATTATTTTGAGAGTTATGATGGAAATAGTTAGACTCGCGCTTTGGTTTAGCAATTTACTGACCTACCTCCGCTTGATTGACCATAACTCTCTCAATTTAACTCTGAATTCATTGAAATTAGTTTCATTTCGAAGGAATCGAAGTGTAGTTTAAAACGAAAGAAACGGAGATGAAAAACTCCAAGTATTTTGAGAGTTATGATGGAAATAGTTAGACTCGCGCTTTGGTTTAGCAATTTACTGACCTACATCCGATTAATTGACCATAACTCTCTCAATTTAACTCTTAAGTCATTGAAATTAGTTTCATTTCGAAGGAATCGAAGTGTAGTTTAAAAGGAAAGAAACGGAGATGAAAAACTCCAAGTATTTTGAGAGTTATGATGGAAATAGTTAGACTCGCGCTTTGGTTTAGCAATTTACTGACCTACCTCCGATTGATTGACCATAACTCTCTCAATTTAAGTCGTAATTCATTTAAATTAGTTTCATTTCGAAGGAATCGAAGTGTAGTTTAAAACGAAAGAAACGGAGATGAAAAACTCCAAGTATTTTGAGAGTTATGATGGAAATAGTTAGACTCGCGCTTTGGTTTAGCAATTTACTGAACTACCTCCGATTGATTGACCATAACTCTCTGAATTTAACTCGTAATTCATTTAAATTAGTTTCATTTCGAAGGAATCGAAGTGTAGTTTAAAACGAAAGAAACGGAGATGAAAAACTCCAAGTATTTTGAGAGTTATGATGGAAATAGTTAGACTCGCGCTTTGGTTTAGCAATTTACTGAACTACCTCCGATTGATTGACCATAACTCACTCAATTTAACTCGTAATTCATTGAAATTAGTTTCATTTCGAAGGAATCGAAGTGTGGTTTAAAACGAAAGAAACGGAGATGAAAAACTCCAATTATTTTGAGAGTTATGATGGAAATAGTTAGACTCGCGCTTTGGTTTAGCAATTTACTGACCTACCTCCGCTTGATTGACCATAACTCTCTCAATTTAACTCTTAATTCATTGAAATTAGTTTCATTTCGAAGGAATCGAAGTGTAGTTTAAAACGAAAGAAACGGAGATGAAAAACTCCAAGTATTTTGAGAGTTATGATGGAAATAGTTAGACTCGCGCTTTGGTTTAGCAATTTACTGACCTACCTCTGATTGATTGACCATAACTCTGTCAATTTAACTCTTAACTCATTGAAATTAGTTTCATTTCGAAGGAATCGAAGTGTAGTTTAAAACGAAAGAAACGGAGATGAAAAACTCCAAGTATTTTGAGAGTTATGATGGAAATAGTTAGACTCGCGCTTTGGTTTAGCAATTTACTGACCTCCCTCCGATTAATTGACCATAAATCACTCAATTTAACTCGTAATTCATTGAAATTAGTTTCATTTCGAAGGAATCGAAGTGTAGTTTAAAACGAAAGAAACGGAGATGAAAAACTCCAAGTATTTTGAGAGTTATGATGGAAATAGTTAGACTCGCGCTTTGGTTTAGCAATTTACTGACCTACCTCCGATTGATTGATCATAACTCTCTCAATTTAACTCTTAATTCATTGAAATTAGTTTCATTTCGAAGGAATCGAAGTGTAGTTTAAAACGAAAGAAACGGAGATGAAAAACTCCAAGTATTTTGAGAGTTATGATGGAAATAGTTAGACTCGCGCTTTGGTTTAGCAATTTACTGACCTACCTCTGATTGATTGACCATAACTCTGTCAATTTAACTCTTAACTCATTGAAATTAGTTTCATTTCGAAGGAATCGAAGTGTAGTTTAAAACGAAAGAAACGGAGATGAAAAACTCCAAGTATTTTGAGAGTTATGATGGAAATAGTTAGACTCGCACTTTGGTTTAGCAATTTACTGACCTACCTCCGATTGATTGACCATAACTCTCTCAATTTAACTCTTAATTCATTGAAATTAGTTTCATTTCGAAGGAATCGAAGTGTAGTTTAAAACGAAAGAAACGGAGATGAAAAACTCCAAGTATTTTGAGAGTTATGATGGAAATAGTTAGACTCGCGCTTTGGTTTAGCAATTTACTGACCTACATCCGATTAATTGACCATAACTCTCTCAATTTAACTCTTAAGTCATTGAAATTAGTTTCATTTCGAAGGAATCGAAGTGTAGTTTAAAAGGAAAGAAACGGAGATGAAAAACTCCAAGTATTTTGAGAGTTATGATGGAAATAGTTAGACTCGCGCTTTGGTTTAGCAATTTACTGACCTACCTCCGATTGATTGACCATAACTCTCTCAATTTAAGTCGTAATTCATTTAAATTAGTTTCATTTCGAAGGAATCGAAGTGTAGTTTAAAACGAAAGAAACGGAGATGAAAAACTCCAAGTATTTTGAGAGTTATGATGGAAATAGTTAGACTCGCGCTTTGGTTTAGCAATTTACTGAACTACCTCCGATTGATTGACCATAACTCTCTCAATTTAACTCGTAATTCATTTAAATTAGTTTCATTTCGAAGGAATCGAAGTTTAGTTTAAAACGAAAGAAACGGAGATGAAAAACTCCAAGTATTTTGAGAGTTATGATGGAAATAGTTAGACTCGCGCTTTGGTTTAGCAATTTACTGAACTACCTCCGATTGATTGACCATAACTCTCTCAATTTAACTCGTAATTCATTTAAATTAGTTTCATTTCGAAGGAATCGAAGTGTAGTTTAAAACGAAAGAAACGGAGATGAAAAACTCCAAGTATTTTGAGAGTTATGATGGAAATAGTTAGACTCGCGCTTTGGTTTAGCAATTTACTGACCTCCCTCCGATTAATTGACCATAAATCACTCAATTTAACTCGTAATTCATTGAAATTAGTTTCATTTCGAAGGAATCGAAGTGTAGTTTAAAACGAAAGAAACGGAGATGAAAAACTCCAAGTATTTTGAGAGTTATGATGGAAATAGTTAGACTCGCGCTTTGGTTTAGCAATTTACTGACCTACCTCCGATTGATTGACCATAACTCTCTCAATTTAACTCTTAATTCATTGAAATTAGTTTCATTTCGAAGGAATCGAAGTGTAGTTTAAAACGAAAGAAACGGAGATGAAAAACTCCAAGTATTTTGAGAGTTATGATGGAAATAGTTAGACTCGCGCTTTGGTTTAGCAATTTACTGACCTACCTCCGATTGATTGACCATAACTCTGTCAATTTAACTCTTAACTCATTGAAATTAGTTTCATTTCGAAGGAATCGAAGTGTAGTTTAAAACGAAAGAAACGGAGATGAAAAACTCCAAGTATTTTGAGAGTTATGATGGAAATAGTTAGACTCGCGCTTTGGTTTAGCAATTTACTGACCTCCCTCCGATTAATTGACCATAAATCACTCAATTTAACTCGTAATTCATTGAAATTAGTTTCATTTCGAAGGAATCGAAGTGTAGTTTAAAACGAAAGAAACGGAGATGAAAAACTCCAAGTATTTTGAGAGTTATGATGGAAATAGTTAGACTCGCGCTTTGGTTTAGCAATTTACTGACCTACATCCGATTAATTGACCATAACTCTCTCAATTTAACTCTTAAGTCATTGAAATTAGTTTCATTTCGAAGGAATCGAAGTGTAGTTTAAAACGAAAGAAACGGAGATGAAAAACTCCAAGTATTTTGAGAGTTATGATGGAAATAGTTAGACTCGCGCTTTGGTTTAGCAATTTACTGACCTCCCTCCGATTAATTGACCATAAATCACTCAATTTAACTCGTAATTCATTGAAATTAGTTTCATTTCGAAGGAATCGAAGTGTAGTTTAAAACGAAAGAAACGGAGATGAAAAACTCCAAGTATTTTGAGAGTTATGATGGAAATAGTTAGACTCGCGCTTTGGTTTAGCAATTTACTGACCTACCTCCGATTGATTGACCATAACTCTCTCAATTTAACTCTTAATTCATTGAAATTAGTTTCATTTCGAAGGAATCGAAGTGTAGTTTAAAACGAAAGAAACGGAGATGAAAAACTCCAAGTATTTTAAGAGTTATGATGGAAATAGTTAGACTCGCGCTTTGGTTTAGCAATTTACTGACCTACCTCCGATTGATTGACCATAACTCTGTCAATTTAACTCTTAACTCATTGAAATTAGTTTCATTTCGAAGGAATCGAAGTGTAGTTTAAAACGAAAGAAACGGAGATGAAAAACTCCAAGTATTTTGAGAGTTATGATGGAAATAGTTAGACTCGCGCTTTGGTTTAGCAATTTACTGACCTACATCCGATTAATTGACCATAACTCTCTCAATTTAACTCTTAAGTCATTGAAATTAGTTTCATTTCGAAGGAATCGAAGTGTAGTTTAAAAGGAAAGAAACGGAGATGAAAAACTCCAAGTATTTTGAGAGTTACGATGGAAATAGTTAGACTCGCGCTTTGGTTTAGCAATTTACTTACCTACCTCCGATTGATTGACCATAACTCTCTCAATTTAACTCGTAATTCATTGAAATTAGTTTCATTTCGAAGGAATCGAAGTGTAGTTTAAAACGAAAGAAACGGAGATGAAAAACTCCAAGTATTTTGAGAGTTATGATGGAAATAGTTAGACTCGCGCTTTGGTTTAGCAATTTACTGACCTCCCTCCGATTGATTGACCATAACTCACTAAATTTAACTCGTAATTCATTGAAATTAGTTTCATTTCGAAGGAATCGAAGTGTGGTTTAAAACGAAAGAAACGAAGATGAAAAACTCCAAGTATTTTGAGAGTTATGATGGAAATAGTTAGACTCGCGCTTTGGTTTAGCAATTTACTAACCTCCCTCCGATTGATTGACCATAAATCACTCAATTTAACTCGTAATTCATTGAAATTAGTTTCATTTCGAAGGAATCGAAGTGTAGTTTAAAACGAAAGAAACGGAGATGAAAAACTCCAAGTATTTTGAGAGTTATGATGGAAATAGTTAGACTCGCGCTTTGGTTTAGCAATTTACTGACCTACCTCCGCTTGATTGACCATAACTCTCTCAATTTAACTCTTAACTCTTTGAAATTAGTTTCATTTCGAAGGAATCGAAGTGTAGTTTAAAACGAAAGAAACGGAGATGAAAAACTCCAAGTATTTTGAGAGTTATGATGGAAATAGTTAGACTCGCGCTTTGGTTTAGCAATTTACTGACCTACCTCCGATTGATTGACCATAACTCTCTCAATTTAACTCTTAATTCATTGAAATTAGTTTCATTTCGAAGGAATCGAAGTGTAGTTTAAAACGAAAGAAACGGAGATGAAAAACTCCAAGTATTTTGAGAGTTATGATGGAAATAGTTAGACTCGCGCTTTGGTTTAGCAATTTACTGACCTACCTCCGATTGATTGACCATAACTCTGTCAATTTAACTCTTAACTCATTGAAATTAGTTTCATTTCGAAGGAATCGAAGTGTAGTTTAAAACGAAAGAAACGGAGATGAAAAACTCCAAGTATTTTGAGAGTTATGATGGAAATAGTTAGACTCGCGCTTTGGTTTAGCAATTTACTGACCTCCCTCCGATTAATTGACCATAAATCACTCAATTTAACTCGTAATTCATTGAAATTAGTTTCATTTCGAAGGAATCGAAGTGTAGTTTAAAACGAAAGAAACGGAGATGAAAAACTCCAAGTATTTTGAGAGTTATGATGGAAATAGTTAGACTCGCGCTTTGGTTTAGCAATTTACTGACCTACATCCGATTAATTGACCATAACTCTCTCAATTTAACTCTTAAGTCATTGAAATTAGTTTCATTTCGAAGGAATCGAAGTGTAGTTTAAAACGAAAGAAACGGAGATGAAAAACTCCAAGTATTTTGAGAGTTATGATGGAAATAGTTAGACTCGCGCTTTGGTTTAGCAATTTACTGACCTCCCTCCGATTAATTGACCATAAATCACTCAATTTAACTCGTAATTCATTGAAATTAGTTTCATTTCGAAGGAATCGAAGTGTAGTTTAAAACGAAAGAAACGGAGATGAAAAACTCCAAGTATTTTGAGAGTTATGATGGAAATAGTTAGACTCGCGCTTTGGTTTAGCAATTTACTGACCTACCTCCGATTGATTGACCATAACTCTCTCAATTTAACTCTTAATTCATTGAAATTAGTTTCATTTCGAAGGAATCGAAGTGTAGTTTAAAACGAAAGAAACGGAGATGAAAAACTCCAAGTATTTTAAGAGTTATGATGGAAATAGTTAGACTCGCGCTTTGGTTTAGCAATTTACTGACCTACCTCCGATTGATTGACCATAACTCTGTCAATTTAACTCTTAACTCATTGAAATTAGTTTCATTTCGAAGGAATCGAAGTGTAGTTTAAAACGAAAGAAACGGAGATGAAAAACTCCAAGTATTTTGAGAGTTATGATGGAAATAGTTAGACTCGCGCTTTGGTTTAGCAATTTACTGACCTACATCCGATTAATTGACCATAACTCTCTCAATTTAACTCTTAAGTCATTGAAATTAGTTTCATTTCGAAGGAATCGAAGTGTAGTTTAAAAGGAAAGAAACGGAGATGAAAAACTCCAAGTATTTTGAGAGTTACGATGGAAATAGTTAGACTCGCGCTTTGGTTTAGCAATTTACTTACCTACCTCCGATTGATTGACCATAACTCTCTCAATTTAACTCGTAATTCATTGAAATTAGTTTCATTTCGAAGGAATCGAAGTGTAGTTTAAAACGAAAGAAACGGAGATGAAAAACTCCAAGTATTTTGAGAGTTATGATGGAAATAGTTAGACTCGCGCTTTGGTTTAGCAATTTACTGACCTCCCTCCGATTGATTGACCATAACTCACTAAATTTAACTCGTAATTCATTGAAATTAGTTTCATTTCGAAGGAATCGAAGTGTGGTTTAAAACGAAAGAAACGAAGATGAAAAACTCCAAGTATTTTGAGAGTTATGATGGAAATAGTTAGACTCGCGCTTTGGTTTAGCAATTTACTAACCTCCCTCCGATTGATTGACCATAAATCACTCAATTTAACTCGTAATTCATTGAAATTAGTTTCATTTCGAAGGAATCGAAGTGTAGTTTAAAACGAAAGAAACGGAGATGAAAAACTCCAAGTATTTTGAGAGTTAATAGAAATAGTTAGACTCGCGCTTTGGTTTAGCAATTTACTGACCTACCTCCGATTGATTGACCATAACTCTCTCAATTTAACTCTTAAGTCATTGAAATTAGTTTCATTTCGAAGGAATCGAAGTGTAGTTTAAAACGAAAGAAACGGAGATGAAAAACTCCAAGTATTTTGAGAGTTATGATGGAAATAGTTAGACTCGCGCTTTGGTTTAGCAATTTACTTACCTACCTCCGATTGATTGACCATAACTCTCTCAATTTAACTCGTAATTCATTTAAATTAGTTTCATTTCGAAGGAATCGAAGTGTAGTTTAAAACGAAAGAAACGGAGATGAAAAACTCCAAGTATTTTGAGAGTTATGATGGAAATAGTTAGACTCGCGCTTTGGTTTAGCAATTTACTGAACTCCCTCCGATTGATTGACCATAAATCACTCAATTTAACTCGTAATTCATTGAAATTAGTTTCATTTCGAAGGAATCGAAGTGTAGTTTAAAACGAAAGAAACGGAGATGAAAAACTCCAAGTATTTTGATAGTTAATGGAAATAGTTAGACTCGCGCTTTGGTTTAGCAATTTACTGACCTACCTCCGATTGATTGACCATAACTCTCTCAATTTAACTCTTAAGTCATTGAAATTAGTTTCATTTCGAAGGAATCGAAGTGTAGTTTAAAACGAAAGAAACGGAGATGAAAAACTCCAAGTATTTTGAGAGTTATGATGGAAATAGTTAGACTCGCGCTTTGGTTTAGCAATTTACTGACCTCCCTCCGATTAATTGACCATAAATCACTCAATTTAACTCGTAATTCATTGAAATTAGTTTCATTTCGAAGGAATCGAAGTGTAGTTTAAAACGAAAGAAACGGAGATGAAAAACTCCAAGTATTTTGAGAGTTATGATGGAAATAGTTAGACTCGCGCTTTGGTTTAGCAATTTACTGACCTACCTCCGATTGATTGACCATAACTCTCTCAATTTAACTCTTAATTCATTGAAATTAGTTTCATTTCGAAGGAATCGAAGTGTAGTTTAAAACGAAAGAAACGGAGATGAAAAACTCCAAGTATTTTAAGAGTTATGATGGAAATAGTTAGACTCGCGCTTTGGTTTAGCAATTTACTGACCTACCTCCGATTGATTGACCATAACTCTGTCAATTTAACTCTTAACTCATTGAAATTAGTTTCATTTCGAAGGAATCGAAGTGTAGTTTAAAACGAAAGAAACGGAGATGAAAAACTCCAAGTATTTTGAGAGTTATGATGGAAATAGTTAGACTCGCGCTTTGGTTTAGCAATTTACTGACCTACATCCGATTAATTGACCATAACTCTCTCAATTTAACTCTTAAGTCATTGAAATTAGTTTCATTTCGAAGGAATCGAAGTGTAGTTTAAAAGGAAAGAAACGGAGATGAAAAACTCCAAGTATTTTGAGAGTTACGATGGAAATAGTTAGACTCGCGCTTTGGTTTAGCAATTTACTTACCTACCTCCGATTGATTGACCATAACTCTCTCAATTTAACTCGTAATTCATTGAAATTAGTTTCATTTCGAAGGAATCGAAGTGTAGTTTAAAACGAAAGAAACGGAGATGAAAAACTCCAAGTATTTTGAGAGTTATGATGGAAATAGTTAGACTCGCGCTTTGGTTTAGCAATTTACTGACCTCCCTCCGATTGATTGACCATAACTCACTAAATTTAACTCGTAATTCATTGAAATTAGTTTCATTTCGAAGGAATCGAAGTGTGGTTTAAAACGAAAGAAACGAAGATGAAAAACTCCAAGTATTTTGAGAGTTATGATGGAAATAGTTAGACTCGCGCTTTGGTTTAGCAATTTACTAACCTCCCTCCGATTGATTGACCATAAATCACTCAATTTAACTCGTAATTCATTGAAATTAGTTTCATTTCGAAGGAATCGAAGTGTAGTTTAAAACGAAAGAAACGGAGATGAAAAACTCCAAGTATTTTGAGAGTTAATGGAAATAGTTAGACTCGCGCTTTGGTTTAGCAATTTACTGACCTACCTCCGATTGATTGACCATAACTCTCTCAATTTAACTCTTAAGTCATTGAAATTAGTTTCATTTCGAAGGAATCGAAGTGTAGTTTAAAACGAAAGAAACGGAGATGAAAAACTCCAAGTATTTTGAGAGTTATGATGGAAATAGTTAGACTCGCGCTTTGGTTTAGCAATTTACTTACCTACCTCCGATTGATTGACCATAACTCTCTCAATTTAACTCGTAATTCATTTAAATTAGTTTCATTTCGAAGGAATCGAAGTGTAGTTTAAAACGAAAGAAACGGAGATGAAAAACTCCAAGTATTTTGAGAGTTATGATGGAAATAGTTAGACTCGCGCTTTGGTTTAGCAATTTACTGAACTCCCTCCGATTGATTGACCATAAATCACTCAATTTAACTCGTAATTCATTGAAATTAGTTTCATTTCGAAGGAATCGAAGTGTAGTTTAAAACGAAAGAAACGGAGATGAAAAACTCCAAGTATTTTGATAGTTAATGGAAATAGTTAGACTCGCGCTTTGGTTTAGCAATTTACTGACCTACCTCCGATTGATTGACCATAACTCTCTCAATTTAACTCTTAAGTCATTGAAATTAGTTTCATTTCGAAGGAATCGAAGTGTAGTTTAAAACGAAAGAAACGGAGATGAAAAACTCCAAGTATTTTGAGAGTTATGATGGAAATAGTTAAACTCGCGCTTTGGTTTAGCAATTTACTTACCTACCTCCGATTGATTGACCATAACTCTCTCAATTTAACTCGTAAGTCATTTAAATGAGTTTCATTTCGAAGGAATCGAAGTGTAGTTTAAAACGAAAGAAACGGAGATGAAAAACTCCAAGTATTTTGAGAGTTATGATGGAAATAGTTAGACTCGCGCTTTGGTTTAGCAATTTACTGACCTCCCTCCGATTGATTGACTATAACTCACTCAATTTAACTCGTAATTCATTGAAATTAGTTTCATTTCGAAGGAATCGAAGTGTGGTTTTAAACGAAAGAAACGGAGATGAAAAACTCCAAGTATTTTGAGAGTTATGATGGAAATAGTTAGACTCGCGCTTTGGTTTAGCAATTTACTGACCTACCTCCGCTTGATTGACCATAACTCTCTCAATTTATCTCTTAACTCTTTGAAATTAGTTTCATTTCGAAGGAATCGAAGTGTAGTTTAAAACGAAAGAAACGGAGATGAAAAACTCCAAGTATTTTGAGAGTTATGATGGAAATAGTTAGACTCGCGCTTTGGTTTAGCAATTTAATGACCTACCTCCGATTGATTGACCATAACTCTCTCAATTTAACTCGTAATTCATTTAAATTAGTTTCATTTCGAAGGAATCGAAGTGTAGTTTAAAACGAAAGAAACGGAGATGAAAAACTCCAAGTATTTTGAGAGTTATGATTGAAATAGTTAGACTCGCGCTTTAGTTTAGCAATTTACTGACCTCCCTCCGATTGATTGACCATAACTCACTCAATTTAACTCGTAATTCATTGAAATTAGTTTCATTTCGAAGGAATCGAAGTGTAGTTTAAAACAAAAGAAACGGAGATGAAAAACTCCAAGTATTTTGAGAGTTAATGGAAATAGTTAGACTCGCGCTTTGGTTTAGCAATTTACTGACCTACCTCCGAATGATTGACCATAACTCTCTCAATTTAACTCTTAAGTCATTGAAATTAGTTTAATTTCGAAGGAATCGAAGTGTAGTTTAAAACGAAAGAAACGGAGATGAAAAACTCCAAGTATTTTGAGAGTTATGATGGAAATAGTTAGACTCGCGCTTTGGTTTAGCAATTTACTGACCTACCTCCGATTGATTGACCATAACTCTCTCAATTTAACTCGTAATTCATTTAAATTAGTTTCATTTCGAAGGAATCGAAGTGTAGTTTAAAACGAAAGAAACGGAGATGAAAAACTCCAAGTATTTTGAGAGTTATGATGGAAATAGTTAGACTCGCGCTTTGGTTTAGCAATTTACTGACCTACATCCGATTAATTGACCATAACTCTCTCAATTTAACTCTTAAGTCATTGAAATTAGTTTCATTTCGAAGGAATCGAAGTGTAGTTTAAAACGAAAGAAACGGAGATGAAAAACTCCAAGTATTTTGAGAGTTATGATGGAAATAGTTAGACTCGCGCTTTGGTTTAGCAATTTAGTAACCTACCTCCGATTGATTGACCATAACTCTCTCAATTTAACTCTTAATTCATTGAAATTAGTTTTATTTCGAAGGAATCGAAGTGTAGTTTAAAACGAAAGAAACGGAGATGAAAAACTCCAAGTATTTTGAGAGTTATGATGGAAATAGTTAGACTCGCGCTTTGGTTTAGCAATTTACTGACCTACCTCCGATTGATTGACCATAACTCTCTCAATTTAACTCTTAAGTCATTTAAAAATTAGTTTCATTTCGAAGGAATCGAAGTGTAGTTTAAAACGAAAGAAACGGAGATGAAAAACTCCAAGTATTTTGAGAGTTATGATAAAAATAGTTAGACTCGCGCTTTGGTTTATAAATTTACTTACCTACCTCCGATTGATTGACCATAACTCTCTCAATTTAACTCGTAATTCATTTAAATTAGTTTCATTTCGAAGGAATCGAAGTGTAGTTTAAAACGAAAGAAACGGAGATGAAAAACTCCAAGTATTTTGAGAGTTATGATGGAAATAGTTAGACTCGCGCTTTAGTTTAGCAATTTACTGACCTCCCTCCGATTGATTGACCATAACTCACTCAATTTAACTCGTAATTCATTGAAATTAGTTTCATTTCGAAGGAATCAAAGTGTAGTTTAAAACAAAAGAAACGGAGATGAAAAACTCCAAGTATTTTGAGAGTTAATGGAAATAGTTAGACTCGCGCTTTGGTTTAGCAATTTACTGACCTACCTCCGATTGATTGACCATAACTCTCTCAATTTAACTCTTAAGTCATTGAAATTAGTTTCATTTCGAAGGAATCGAAGTGTAGTTTAAAACGAAAGAAACGGAGATGAAAAACTCCAAGTATTTTGAGAGTTATGATGGAAATAGTTAGACTCGCGCTTTGGTTTAGCAATTTACTGACCTCCCTCCAATTAATTGACCATAAATCACTCAATTTAACTCGTAATTCATTGAAATTAGTTTCATTTCGAAGGAATCGAAGTGTAGTTTAAAACGAAAGAAACGGAGATGAAAAACTCCAAGTATTTTGAGAGTTATGATGGAAATAGTTAGACTCGCGCTTTGGTTTAGCAATTTACTGACCTACCTCCGATTGATTGACCATAACTCTCTCAATTTAACTCTTAATTCATTGAAATTAGTTTCATTTCGAAGGAATCGAAGTGTAGTTTAAAACGAAAGAAACGGAGATGAAAAACTCCAAGTATTTTAAGAGTTATGATGGAAATAGTTAGACTCGCGCTTTGGTTTAGCAATTTACTGACCTACCTCCGATTGATTGACCATAACTCTGTCAATTTAACTCTTAACTCATTGAAATTAGTTTCATTTCGAAGGAATCGAAGTGTAGTTTAAAACGAAAGAAACGGAGATGAAAAACTCCAAGTATTTTGAGAGTTATGATGGAAATAGTTAGACTCGCGCTTTGGTTTAGCAATTTACTGACCTACATCCGATTAATTGACCATAACTCTCTCAATTTAACTCTTAAGTCATTGAAATTAGTTTCATTTCGAAGGAATCGAAGTGTAGTTTAAAAGGAAAGAAACGGAGATGAAAAACTCCAAGTATTTTGAGAGTTACGATGGAAATAGTTAGACTCGCGCTTTGGTTTAGCAATTTACTTACCTACCTCCGATTGATTGACCATAACTCTCTCAATTTAACTCGTAATTCATTGAAATTAGTTTCATTTCGAAGGAATCGAAGTGTAGTTTAAAACGAAAGAAACGGAGATGAAAAACTCCAAGTATTTTGAGAGTTATGATGGAAATAGTTAGACTCGCGCTTTGGTTTAGCAATTTACTGACCTCCCTCCGATTGATTGACCATAACTCACTAAATTTAACTCGTAATTCATTGAAATTAGTTTCATTTCGAAGGAATCGAAGTGTGGTTTAAAACGAAAGAAACGAAGATGAAAAACTCCAAGTATTTTGAGAGTTATGATGGAAATAGTTAGACTCGCGCTTTGGTTTAGCAATTTACTAACCTCCCTCCGATTGATTGACCATAAATCACTCAATTTAACTCGTAATTCATTGAAATTAGTTTCATTTCGAAGGAATCGAAGTGTAGTTTAAAACGAAAGAAACGGAGATGAAAAACTCCAAGTATTTTGAGAGTTAATGGAAATAGTTAGACTCGCGCTTTGGTTTAGCAATTTACTGACCTACCTCCGATTGATTGACCATAACTCTCTCAATTTAACTCTTAAGTCATTGAAATTAGTTTCATTTCGAAGGAATCGAAGTGTAGTTTAAAACGAAAGAAACGGAGATGAAAAACTCCAAGTATTTTGAGAGTTATGATGGAAATAGTTAGACTCGCGCTTTGGTTTAGCAATTTACTTACCTACCTCCGATTGATTGACCATAACTCTCTCAATTTAACTCGTAATTCATTTAAATTAGTTTCATTTCGAAGGAATCGAAGTGTAGTTTAAAACGAAAGAAACGGAGATGAAAAACTCCAAGTATTTTGAGAGTTATGATGGAAATAGTTAGACTCGCGCTTTGGTTTAGCAATTTACTGAACTCCCTCCGATTGATTGACCATAAATCACTCAATTTAACTCGTAATTCATTGAAATTAGTTTCATTTCGAAGGAATCGAAGTGTAGTTTAAAACGAAAGAAACGGAGATGAAAAACTCCAAGTATTTTGATAGTTAATGGAAATAGTTAGACTCGCGCTTTGGTTTAGCAATTTACTGACCTACCTCCGATTGATTGACCATAACTCTCTCAATTTAACTCTTAAGTCATTGAAATTAGTTTCATTTCGAAGGAATCGAAGTGTAGTTTAAAACGAAAGAAACGGAGATGAAAAACTCCAAGTATTTTGAGAGTTATGATGGAAATAGTTAAACTCGCGCTTTGGTTTAGCAATTTACTTACCTACCTCCGATTGATTGACCATAACTCTCTCAATTTAACTCGTAAGTCATTTAAATGAGTTTCATTTCGAAGGAATCGAAGTGTAGTTTAAAACGAAAGAAACGGAGATGAAAAACTCCAAGTATTTTGAGAGTTATGATGGAAATAGTTAGACTCGCGCTTTGGTTTAGCAATTTACTGACCTCCCTCCGATTGATTGACTATAACTCACTCAATTTAACTCGTAATTCATTGAAATTAGTTTCATTTCGAAGGAATCGAAGTGTGGTTTTAAACGAAAGAAACGGAGATGAAAAACTCCAAGTATTTTGAGAGTTATGATGGAAATAGTTAGACTCGCGCTTTGGTTTAGCAATTTACTGACCTACCTCCGCTTGATTGACCATAACTCTCTCAATTTATCTCTTAACTCTTTGAAATTAGTTTCATTTCGAAGGAATCGAAGTGTAGTTTAAAACGAAAGAAACGGAGATGAAAAACTCCAAGTATTTTGAGAGTTATGATGGAAATAGTTAGACTCGCGCTTTGGTTTAGCAATTTAATGACCTACCTCCGATTGATTGACCATAACTCTCTCAATTTAACTCGTAATTCATTTAAATTAGTTTCATTTCGAAGGAATCGAAGTGTAGTTTAAAACGAAAGAAACGGAGATGAAAAACTCCAAGTATTTTGAGAGTTATGATGGAAATAGTTAGACTCGCGCTTTAGTTTAGCAATTTACTGACCTCCCTCCGATTGATTGACCATAACTCACTCAATTTAACTCGTAATTCATTGAAATTAGTTTCATTTCGAAGGAATCGAAGTGTAGTTTAAAACAAAAGAAACGGAGATGAAAAACTCCAAGTATTTTGAGAGTTAATGGAAATAGTTAGACTCGCGCTTTGGTTTAGCAATTTACTGACCTACCTCCGATTGATTGACCATAACTCTCTCAATTTAACTCTTAAGTCATTGAAATTAGTTTAATTTCGAAGGAATCGAAGTGTAGTTTAAAACGAAAGAAACAGAGATGAAAAACTCCAAGTATTTTGAGAGTTATGATGGAAATAGTTAGACTCGCGCTTTGGTTTAGCAATTTACTGACCTACCTCCGATTGATTGACCATAACTCTCTCAATTTAACTCGTAATTCATTTAAATTAGTTTCATTTCGAAGGAATCGAAGTGTAGTTTAAAACGAAAGAAACGGAGATGAAAAACTCCAAGTATTTTGAGAGTTATGATGGAAATAGTTAGACTCGCGCTTTGGTTTAGCAATTTACTGACCTACATCCGATTAATTGACCATAACTCTCTCAATTTAACTCTTAAGTCATTGAAATTAGTTTCATTTCGAAGGAATCGAAGTGTAGTTTAAAACGAAAGAAACGGAGATGAAAAACTCCAAGTATTTTGAGAGTTATGATGGAAATAGTTAAACTCGCGCTTTGGTTTAGCAATTTAGTAACCTACCTCCGATTGATTGACCATAACTCTCTCAATTTAACTCTTAATTCATTGAAATTAGTTTTATTTCGAAGGAATCGAAGTGTAGTTTAAAACGAAAGAAACGGAGATGAAAAACTCCAAGTATTTTGAGAGTTATGATGGAAATAGTTAGACTCGCGCTTTGGTTTAGCAATTTACTGACCTACCTCCGATTGATTGACCATAACTCTCTCAATTTAACTCTTAAGTCATTTAAAAATTAGTTTCATTTCGAAGGAATCGAAGTGTAGTTTAAAACGAAAGAAACGGAGATGAAAAACTCCAAGTATTTTGAGAGTTATGATAAAAATAGTTAGACTCGCGCTTTGGTTTATAAATTTACTTACCTACCTCCGATTGATTGACCATAACTCTCTCAATTTAACTCGTAATTCATTTAAATTAGTTTCATTTCGAAGGAATCGAAGTGTAGTTTAAAACGAAAGAAACGGAGATGAAAAACTCCAAGTATTTTGAGAGTTATGATGGAAATAGTTAGACTCGCGCTTTAGTTTAGCAATTTACTGACCTCCCTCCGATTGATTGACCATAACTCACTCAATTTAACTCGTAATTCATTGAAATTAGTTTCATTTCGAAGGAATCAAAGTGTAGTTTAAAACAAAAGAAACGGAGATGAAAAACTCCAAGTATTTTGAGAGTTAATGGAAATAGTTAGACTCGCGCTTTGGTTTAGCAATTTACTGACCTACCTCCGATTGATTGACCATAACTCTCTCAATTTAACTCTTAAGTCATTGAAATTAGTTTCATTTCGAAGGAATCGAAGTGTAGTTTAAAACGAAAGAAACGGAGATGAAAAACTCCAAGTATTTTGAGAGTTATGATGGAAATAGTTAGACTCGCGCTTTGGTTTAGCAATTTACTGACCTACCTCCGATTGATTGACCATAACTCTCTCAATTTAACTCGTAATTCATTTAAATTAGTTTCATTTCGAAGGAATCGAAGTGTAGTTTAAAACGAAAGAAACGGAGATGAAAAACTCCAAGTATTTTGAGAGTTATGATGGAAATAGTTAGACTCGCGCTTTGGTTTAGCAATTTACTGACCTACATCCGATTAATTGACCATAACTCTCTCAATTTAACTCTTAAGTCATTGAAATTAGTTTCATTTCGAAGGAATCGAAGTGTAGTTTAAAAGGAAAGAAACGGAGATGAAAAACTCCAAGTATTTTGAGAGTTATGATGGAAATAGTTAGACTCGCGCTTTGGTTTAGCAATTTACTGACCTACCTCCGATTGATTGACCATAACTCTCTCAATTTAAGTCGTAATTCATTTAAATTAGTTTCATTTCGAAGGAATCGAAGTGTAGTTTAAAACGAAAGAAACGGAGATGAAAAACTCCAAGTATTTTGAGAGTTAATGGAAATAGTTAGACTCGCGCTTTGGTTTAGCAATTTACTGACCTACCTCCGATTGATTGACCATAACTCTCTCAATTTAACTCTTAAGTCATTGAAATTAGTTTCATTTCGAAGGAATCGAAGTGTAGTTTAAAACGAAAGAAACGGAGATGAAAAACTCCAAGTATTTT
The DNA here is from genome assembly GCF_043159265.1 of Tasmannia lanceolata. Taxonomy (NCBI): domain Eukaryota; kingdom Viridiplantae; phylum Streptophyta; class Magnoliopsida; order Canellales; family Winteraceae; genus Tasmannia; species Tasmannia lanceolata. The sequence continues at coordinate 8,567,002 of NW_027518721.1, forward strand.
GAGAGTTACGATGGAAATAGTTAGACTCGCGCTTTGGTTTAGCAATTTACTTACCTACCTCCAATTGATTGACCATAACTCTCTCAATTTAACTCGTAATTCATTGAAATTAGTTTCATTTCGAAGGAATCGAAGTGTAGTTTAAAACGAAAGAAACGGAGATGAAAAACTCCAAGTATTTTGAGAGTTATGATGGAAATAGTTAGACTCGCGCTTTGGTTTAGCAATTTACTGACCTCCCTCCGATTGATTGACCATAACTCACTAAATTTAACTCGTAATTCATTGAAATTAGTTTCATTTCGAAGGAATCGAAGTGTGGTTTAAAACGAAAGAAACGAAGATGAAAAACTCCAAGTATTTTGAGAGTTATGATGGAAATAGTTAGACTCGCGCTTTGGTTTAGCAATTTACTGACCTACCTCCGATTGATTGACCATAACTCTCTCAATTTAACTCTTAAGTCATTGAAATTAGTTTAATTTCGAAGGAATCGAAGTGTAGTTTAAAACGAAAGAAACGGAGATGAAAAACTCCAAGTATTTTGAGAGTTATGATGGAAATAGTTAGACTCGCGCTTTGGTTTAGCAATTTACTGACCTACCTCCGATTGATTGACCATAACTCTCTCAATTTAACTCTTAAGTCATTTAAAAATTAGTTTCATTTCGAAGGAATCGAAGTGTAGTTTAAAACGAAAGAAACGGAGATGAAAAACTCCAAGTATTTTGAGAGTTATGATAGAAATAGTTAGACTCGCGCTTTGGTTTAGAAATTTACTTACCTACCTCCGATTGATTGACCATAACTCTCTCAATTTAACTCGTAATTCATTTAAATTAGTTTCATTTCGAAGGAATTAAAGTGTAGTTTAAAACGAAAGAAACGGAGATGAAAAACTCCAAGTATTTTGAGAGTTATGATGGAAATAGTTAGACTCACGCTTTGGTTTAGCAATTTACTGACCTCCCTCCGATTGATTGACCATAACTCACTCAATTTAACTCGTAATTCATTGAAATTAGTTTCATTTCGAAGGAATCGAAGTGTGGTTTAAAACGAAAGAAACGGAGATGAAAAACTCCAAGTATTTTGAGAGTTAATGGAAATAGTTAGACTCGCGCTTTGGTTTAGCAATTTACTGACCTACCTCCGATTGATTGACCATAACTCTCTCAATTTATCTCTTAACTCTTTGAAATTAGTTTCATTTCGAAGGAATCGAAGTGTAGTTTAAAACGAAAGAAACGGAGATGAAAAACTCCAAGTATTTTGAGAGTTATGATGGAAATAGTTAGACTCGCGCTTTGGTTTAGCAATTTAATGACCTACCTCCGATTGATTGACCATAACTCTCTCAATTTAACTCGTAATTCATTTAAATTAGTTTCATTTCGAAGGAATCGAAGTGTAGTTTAAAACGAAAGAAACGGAGATGAAAAACTCCAAGTATTTTGAGAGTTATGATGGAAATAGTTAGACTCGCGCTTTAGTTTAGCAATTTACTGACCTCCCTCCGATTGATTGACCATAACTCACTCAATTTAACTCGTAATTCATTGAAATTAGTTTCATTTCGAAGGAATCGAAGTGTAGTTTAAAACAAAAGAAACGGAGATGAAAAACTCCAAGTATTTTGAGAGTTAATGGAAATAGTTAGACTCGCGCTTTGGTTTAGCAATTTACTGACCTACCTCCGATTGATTGACCATAACTCTCTCAATTTAACTCTTAAGTCATTGAAATTAGTTTAATTTCGAAGGAATCGAAGTGTAGTTTAAAACGAAAGAAACGGAGATGAAAAACTCCAAGTATTTTGAGAGTTATGATGGAAATAGTTAGACTCGCGCTTTGGTTTAGCAATTTACTGACCTACCTCCGATTGATTGACCATAACTCTCTCAATTTAACTCGTAATTCATTTAAATTAGTTTCATTTCGAAGGAATCGAAGTGTAGTTTAAAACGAAAGAAACGGAGATGAAAAACTCCAAGTATTTTGAGAGTTATGATGGAAATAGTTAGACTCGCGCTTTGGTTTAGCAATTTACTGACCTACATCCGATTAATTGACCATAACTCTCTCAATTTAACTCTTAAGTCATTGAAATTAGTTTCATTTCGAAGGAATCGAAGTGTAGTTTAAAACGAAAGAAACGGAGATGAAAAACTCCAAGTATTTTGAGAGTTATGATGGAAATAGTTAGACTCGCGCTTTGGTTTAGCAATTTAGTAACCTACCTCCGATTGATTGACCATAACTCTCTCAATTTAACTCTTAATTCATTGAAATTAGTTTTATTTCGAAGGAATCGAAGTGTAGTTTAAAACGAAAGAAACGGAGATGAAAAACTCCAAGTATTTTGAGAGTTATGATGGAAATAGTTAGACTCGCGCTTTGGTTTAGCAATTTACTGACCTACCTCCGATTGATTGACCATAACTCTCTCAATTTAACTCTTAAGTCATTTAAAAATTAGTTTCATTTCGAAGGAATCGAAGTGTAGTTTAAAACGAAAGAAACGGAGATGAAAAACTCCAAGTATTTTGAGAGTTATGATAAAAATAGTTAGACTCGCGCTTTGGTTTATAAATTTACTTACCTACCTCCGATTGATTGACCATAACTCTCTCAATTTAACTCGTAATTCATTTAAATTAGTTTCATTTCGAAGGAATCGAAGTGTAGTTTAAAACGAAAGAAACGGAGATGAAAAACTCCAAGTATTTTGAGAGTTATGATGGAAATAGTTAGACTCGCGCTTTAGTTTAGCAATTTACTGACCTCCCTCCGATTGATTGACCATAACTCACTCAATTTAACTCGTAATTCATTGAAATTAGTTTCATTTCGAAGGAATCAAAGTGTAGTTTAAAACAAAAGAAACGGAGATGAAAAACTCCAAGTATTTTGAGAGTTAATGGAAATAGTTAGACTCGCGCTTTGGTTTAGCAATTTACTGACCTACCTCCGATTGATTGACCATAACTCTCTCAATTTAACTCTTAAGTCATTGAAATTAGTTTCATTTCGAAGGAATCGAAGTGTAGTTTAAAACGAAAGAAACGGAGATGAAAAACTCCAAGTATTTTGAGAGTTATGATGGAAATAGTTAGACTCGCGCTTTGGTTTAGCAATTTACTGACCTACCTCCGATTGATTGACCATAACTCTCTCAATTTAACTCGTAATTCATTTAAATTAGTTTCATTTCGAAGGAATCGAAGTGTAGTTTAAAACGAAAGAAACAGAGATGAAAAACTTCAAGTATTTTGAGAGTTATGATGGAAATAGTTAGACTCGCGCTTTGGTTTAGCAATTTACTGACCTACATCCGATTAATTGACCATAACTCTCTCAATTTAACTCTTAAGTCATTGAAATTAGTTTCATTTCGAAGGAATCGAAGTGTAGTTTAAAAGGAAAGAAACGGAGATGAAAAACTCCAAGTATTTTGAGAGTTATGATGGAAATAGTTAGACTCGCGCTTTGGTTTAGCAATTTACTGACCTACCTCCGATTGATTGACCATAACTCTCTCAATTTAAGTCGTAATTCATTTAAATTAGTTTCATTTCGAAGGAATCAAAGTGTAGTTTAAAACGAAAGAAACGGAGATGAAAAACTCCAAGTATTTTGAGAGTTAATGGAAATAGTTAGACTCGCGCTTTGGTTTAGCAATTTACTGACCTACCTCCGATTGATTGACCATAACTCTCTCAATTTAACTCTTAAGTCATTGAAATTAGTTTCATTTCGAAGGAATCGAAGTGTAGTTTAAAACGAAAGAAACGGAGATGAAAAACTCCAAGTATTTTGAGAGTTACGATGGAAATAGTTAGACTCGCGCTTTGGTTTAGCAATTTACTTACCTACCTCCGATTGATTGACCATAACTCTCTCAATTTAACTCGTAATTCATTGAAATTAGTTTCATTTCGAAGGAATCGAAGTGTAGTTTAAAACGAAAGAAACGGAGATGAAAAACTCCAAGTATTTTGAGAGTTATGATGGAAATAGTTAGACTCGCGCTTTGGTTTAGCAATTTACTGACCTCCCTCCGATTGATTGACCATAACTCACTAAATTTAACTCGTAATTCATTGAAATTAGTTTCATTTCGAAGGAATCGAAGTGTGGTTTAAAACGAAAGAAACGAAGATGAAAAACTCCAAGTATTTTGAGAGTTATGATGGAAATAGTTAGACTCGCGCTTTGGTTTAGCAATTTACTAACCTCCCTCCGATTGATTGACCATAAATCACTCAATTTAACTCGTAATTCATTGAAATTAGTTTCATTTCGAAGGAATCGAAGTGTAGTTTAAAACGAAAGAAACGGAGATGAAAAACTCCTAGTATTTTGAGAGTTAATGGAAATAGTTAGACTCGCGCTTTGGTTTAGCAATTTACTGACCTACCTCCGATTGATTGACCATAACTCTCTCAATTTAACTCTTAAGTCATTGAAATTAGTTTCATTTCGAAGGAATCGAAGTGTAGTTTAAAACGAAAGAAACGGAGATGAAAAACTCCAAGTATTTTGAGAGTTATGATGGAAATAGTTAGACTCGCGCTTTGGTTTAGCAATTTACTTACCTACCTCCGATTGATTGACCATAACTCTCTCAATTTAACTCGTAATTCATTTAAATTAGTTTCATTTCGAAGGAATCGAAGTGTAGTTTAAAACGAAAGAAACGGAGATGAAAAACTCCAAGTATTTTGAGAGTTATGATGGAAATAGTTAGACTCGAGCTTTGGTTTAGCAATTTACTGAACTCCCTCCGATTGATTGACCATAAATCACTCAATTTAACTCGTAATTCATTGAAATTAGTTTCATTTCGAAGGAATCGAAGTGTAGTTTAAAACGAAAGAAACGGAGATGAAAAACTCCAAGTATTTTGATAGTTAATGGAAATAGTTAGACTCGCGCTTTGGTTTAGCAATTTACTGACCTACCTCCGATTGATTGACCATAACTCTCTCAATTTAACTCTTAAGTCATTGAAATTAGTTTCATTTCGAAGGAATCGAAGTGTAGTTTAAAACGAAAGAAACGGAGATGAAAAACTCCAAGTATTTTGAGAGTTATGATGGAAATAGTTAAACTCGCGCTTTGGTTTAGCAATTTACTTACCTACCTCCGATTGATTGACCATAACTCTCTCAATTTAACTCGTAAGTCATTTAAATGAGTTTCATTTCGAAGGAATCGAAGTTTAGTTTAAAACGAAAGAAACGGAGATGAAAAACTCCAAGTATTTTGAGAGTTATGATGGAAATAGTTAGACTCGCGCTTTGGTTTAGCAATTTACTGACCTCCCTCCGATTGATTGACTATAACTCACTCAATTTAACTCGTAATTCATTGAAATTAGTTTCATTTCGAAGGAATCGAAGTGTGGTTTTAAACGAAAGAAACGGAGATGAAAAACTCCAAGTATTTTGAGAGTTATGATGGAAATAGTTAGACTCGCGCTTTGGTTTAGCAATTTACTGACCTACCTCCGCTTGATTGACCATAACTCTCTCAATTTATCTCTTAACTCTTTGAAATTAGTTTCATTTCGAAGGAATCGAAGTGTAGTTTAAAACGAAAGAAACGGAGATGAAAAACTCCAAGTATTTTGAGAGTTATGATGGAAATAGTTAGACTCGCGCTTTGGTTTAGCAATTTAATGACCTACCTCCGATTGATTGACCATAACTCTCTCAATTTAACTCGTAATTCATTTAAATTAGTTTCATTTCGAAGGAATCGAAGTGTAGTTTAAAACGAAAGAAACGGAGATGAAAAACTCCAAGTATTTTGAGAGTTATGATGGAAATAGTTAGACTCGCGCTTTAGTTTAGCAATTTACTGACCTCCCTCCGATTGATTGACCATAACTCACTCAATTTAACTCGTAATTCATTGAAATTAGTTTCATTTCGAAGGAATCGAAGTGTAGTTTAAAACAAAAGAAACGGAGATGAAAAACTCCAAGTATTTTGAGAGTTAATGGAAATAGTTAGACTCGCGCTTTGGTTTAGCAATTTACTGACCTACCTCCGATTGATTGACCATAACTCTCTCAATTTAACTCTTAAGTCATTGAAATTAGTTTCATTTCGAAGGAATCGAAGTGTAGTTTAAAAGGAAAGAAACGGAGATGAAAAACTCCAAGTATTTTGAGAGTTATGATGGAAATAGTTAGACTCGCGCTTTGGTTTAGCAATTTACTGACCTACCTCCGATTGATTGACCATAACTCTCTCAATTTAACTCGTAATTCATTTAAATTAGTTTCATTTCGAAGGAATCGAAGTGTAGTTTAAAACGAATGAAACGGAGATGAAAAACTCCAAGTATTTTGAGAGTTATGATGGAAATAGTTAGACTCGCGCTTTGGTTTAGCAATTTACTGACCTACATCCGATTAATTGACCATAACTCTCTCAATTTAACTCTTAAGTCATTGAAATTAGTTTCATTTCGAAGGAATCGAAGTGTAGTTTAAAACGAAAGAAACGGAGATGAAAAACTCCAAGTATTTTGAGAGTTATGATGGAAATAGTTAGACTCGCGCTTTGGTTTAGCAATTTAGTAACCTACCTCCGATTGATTGACCATAACTCTCTCAATTTAACTCTTAATTCATTGAAATTAGTTTTATTTCGAAGGAATCGAAGTGTAGTTTAAAACGAAAGAAACGGAGATGAAAAACTCTAAGTATTTTGAGAGTTATGATGGAAATAGTTAGACTCGCGCTTTGGTTTAGCAATTTACTGACCTACCTCCGATTGATTGACCATAACTCTCTCAATTTAACTCTTAAGTCATTTAAAAATTAGTTTCATTTCGAAGGAATCGAAGTGTAGTTTAAAACGAAAGAAACGGAGATGAAAAACTCCAAGTATTTTGAGAGTTATGATAGAAATAGTTAGACTCGCGCTTTGGTTTATAAATTTACTTACCTACCTCCGATTGATTGACCATAACTCTCTCAATTTAACTCGTAATTCATTTAAATTAGTTTCATTTCGAAGGAATCGAAGTGTAGTTTAAAACGAAAGAAACGGAGATGAAAAACTCCAAGTATTTTGAGAGTTATGATGGAAATAGTTAGACTCGCGCTTTAGTTTAGCAATTTACTGACCTCCCTCCGATTGATTGACCATAACTCACTCAATTTAACTCGTAATTCATTGAAATTAGTTTCATTTCGAAGGAATCAAAGTGTAGTTTAAAACAAAAGAAACGGAGATGAAAAACTCCAAGTATTTTGAGAGTTAATGGAAATAGTTAGACTCGCGCTTTGGTTTAGCAATTTACTGACCTACCTCCGATTGATTGACCATAACTCTCTCAATTTAACTCTTAAGTCATTGAAATTAGTTTCATTTCGAAGGAATCGAAGTGTAGTTTAAAACGAAAGAAACGGAGATGAAAAACTCCAAGTATTTTGAGAGTTATGATGGAAATAGTTAGACTCGCGCTTTGGTTTAGCAATTTACTGACCTACCTCCGATTGATTGACCATAACTCTCTCAATTTAACTCGTAATTCATTTAAATTAGTTTCATTTCGAAGGAATCGAAGTGTAGTTTAAAACGAAAGAAACGGAGATGAAAAACTCCAAGTATTTTGAGAGTTATGATGGAAATAGTTAGACTCGCGCTTTGGTTTAGCAATTTACTGACCTACATCCGATTAATTGACCATAACTCTCTCAATTTAACTCTTAAGTCATTGAAATTAGTTTCATTTCGAAGGAATCGAAGTGTAGTTTAAAACGAAAGAAACGGAGATGAAAAACTCCAAGTATTTTGAGAGTTATGATGGAAATAGTTAGACTCGCGCTTTGGTTTAGCAATTTACTAACCTACCTCCGATTGATTGACCATAACTCTCTCAATTTAACTCTTAATTCATTGAAATTAGTTTTATTTCGAAGGAATCGAAGTGTAGTTTAAAACGAAAGAAACGGAGATGAAAAACTCCAAGTATTTTGAGAGTTATGATGGAAATAGTTAGACTCGCGCTTTGGTTTAGCAATTTACTGACCTACCTCCGATTGATTGACCATAACTCTCTCAATTTAACTCTTAAGTCATTTAAAAATTAGTTTCATTTCGAAGGAATCGAAGTGTAGTTTAAAACGAAAGAAACGGAGATGAAAAACTCCAAGTATTTTGAGAGTTATGATAGAAATAGTTAGACTCGCGCTTTGGTTTAGAAATTTACTTACCTACCTCCGATTGATTGACCATAACTCTCTCAATTTAACTCGTAATTCATTTAAATTAGTTTCATTTCGAAGGAATTAAAGTGTAGTTTAAAACGAAAGAAACGGAGATGAAAAACTCCAAGTATTTTGAGAGTTATGATGGAAATAGTTAGACTCGCGCTTTGGTTTAGCAATTTACTGACCTACATCCGATTAATTGACCATAACTCTCTCAATTTAACTCTTAAGTCATTGAAATTAGTTTCATTTCGAAGGAATCGAAGTGTAGTTTAAAACGAAAGAAACGGAGATGAAAAACTCCAAGTATTTTGAGAGTTATGATGGAAATAGTTAGACTCGCGCTTTGGTTTAGCAATTTAGTAACCTACCTCCGATTGATTGACCATAACTCTCTCAATTTAACTCTTAATTCATTGAAATTAGTTTTATTTCGAAGGAATCGAAGTGTAGTTTAAAACGAAAGAAACGGAGATGAAAAACTCTAAGTATTTTGAGAGTTATGATGGAAATAGTTAGACTCGCGCTTTGGTTTAGCAATTTACTGACCTACCTCCGATTGATTGACCATAACTCTCTCAATTTAACTCTTAAGTCATTTAAAAATTAGTTTCATTTCGAAGGAATCGAAGTGTAGTTTAAAACGAAAGAAACGGAGATGAAAAACTCCAAGTATTTTGAGAGTTATGATAGAAATAGTTAGACTCGCGCTTTGGTTTATAAATTTACTTACCTACCTCCGATTGATTGACCATAACTCTCTCAATTTAACTCGTAATTCATTTAAATTAGTTTCATTTCGAAGGAATCGAAGTGTAGTTTAAAACGAAAGAAACGGAGATGAAAAACTCCAAGTATTTTGAGAGTTATGATGGAAATAGTTAGACTCGCGCTTTAGTTTAGCAATTTACTGACCTCCCTCCGATTGATTGACCATAACTCACTCAATTTAACTCGTAATTCATTGAAATTAGTTTCATTTCGAAGGAATCAAAGTGTAGTTTAAAACAAAAGAAACGGAGATGAAAAACTCCAAGTATTTTGAGAGTTAATGGAAATAGTTAGACTCGCGCTTTGGTTTAGCAATTTACTTACCTACCTCCGATTGATTGACCATAACTCTCTCAATTTAACTCTTAAGTCATTGAAATTAGTTTCATTTCGAAGGAATCGAAGTGTAGTTTAAAACGAAAGAAACGGAGATGAAAAACTCCAAGTATTTTGAGAGTTATGATGGAAATAGTTAGACTCGCGCTTTGGTTTAGCAATTTACTGACCTACCTCCGATTGATTGACCATAACTCTCTCAATTTAACTCGTAATTCATTTAAATTAGTTTCATTTCGAAGGAATCGAAGTGTAGTTTAAAACGAAAGAAACGGAGATGAAAAACTCCAAGTATTTTGAGAGTTATGATGGAAATAGTTAGACTCGCGCTTTGGTTTAGCAATTTACTGACCTACCTCCGATTGATTGACCATAACTCTCTCAATTTAACTCTTAAGTCATTTAAAAATTAGTTTCATTTCGAAGGAATCGAAGTGTAGTTTAAAACGAAAGAAACGGAGATGAAAAACTCCAAGTATTTTGAGAGTTATGATAGAAATAGTTAGACTCGCGCTTTGGTTTAGAAATTTACTTACCTACCTCCGATTGATTGACCATAACTCTCTCAATTTAACTCGTAATTCATTTAAATTAGTTTCATTTCGAAGGAATTAAAGTGTAGTTTAAAACGAAAGAAACGGAGATGAAAAACTCCAAGTATTTTGAGAGTTATGATGGAAATAGTTAGACTCACGCTTTGGTTTAGCAATTTACTGACCTCCCTCCGATTGATTGACCATAACTCACTCAATTTAACTCGTAATTCATTGAAATTAGTTTCATTTCGAAGGAATCGAAGTGTGGTTTAAAACGAAAGAAACGGAGATGAAAAACTCCAAGTATTTTGAGAGTTAATGGAAATAGTTAGACTCGCGCTTTGGTTTAGCAATTTACTGACCTACCTCCGATTGATTGACCATAACTCTCTCAATTTAACTCTTAAGTCATTGAAATTAGTTTCATTTCGAAGGAATCGAAGTGTAGTTTAAAACGAAAGAAACGGAGATGAAAAACTCCAAGTATTTTGAGAGTTATGATGGAAATAGTTAGACTCGCGCTTTGGTTTAGCAATTTACTGACCTACCTCCGCTTGATTGACCATAACTCTCTCAATTTAACTCTTAACTCTTTGAAATTAGTTTCATTTCGAAGGAATCGAAGTGTAGTTTAAAACGAAAGAAACGGAGATGAAAAACTCCTAGTATTTTGAGAGTTAATGGAAATAGTTAGACTCGCGCTTTGGTTTAGCAATTTACTGACCTACCTCCGATTGATTGACCATAACTCTCTCAATTTAACTCTTAAGTCATTGAAATTAGTTTCATTTCGAAGGAATCGAAGTGTAGTTTAAAACGAAAGAAACGGAGATGAAAAACTCCAAGTATTTTGAGAGTTATGATGGAAATAGTTAGACTCGCGCTTTGGTTTAGCAATTTACTTACCTACCTCCGATTGATTGACCATAACTCTCTCAATTTAACTCGTAATTCATTTAAATTAGTTTCATTTCGAAGGAATCGAAGTGTAGTTTAAAACGAAAGAAACGGAGATGAAAAACTCCAAGTATTTTGAGAGTTATGATGGAAATAGTTAGACTCGAGCTTTGGTTTAGCAATTTACTGAACTCCCTCCGATTGATTGACCATAAATCACTCAATTTAACTCGTAATTCATTGAAATTAGTTTCATTTCGAAGGAATCGAAGTGTAGTTTAAAACGAAAGAAACGGAGATGAAAAACTCCAAGTATTTTGATAGTTAATGGAAATAGTTAGACTCGCGCTTTGGTTTAGCAATTTACTGACCTACCTCCGATTGATTGACCATAACTCTCTCAATTTAACTCTTAAGTCATTGAAATTAGTTTCATTTCGAAGGAATCGAAGTGTAGTTTAAAACGAAAGAAACGGAGATGAAAAACTCCAAGTATTTTGAGAGTTATGATGGAAATAGTTAAACTCGCGCTTTGGTTTAGCAATTTACTTACCTACCTCCGATTGATTGACCATAACTCTCTCAATTTAACTCGTAAGTCATTTAAATGAGTTTCATTTCGAAGGAATCGAAGTGTAGTTTAAAACGAAAGAAACGGAGATGAAAAACTCCAAGTATTTTGAGAGTTATGATGGAAATAGTTAGACTCGCGCTTTGGTTTAGCAATTTACTGACCTCCCTCCGATTGATTGACTATAACTCACTCAATTTAACTCGTAATTCATTGAAATTAGTTTCATTTCGAAGGAATCGAAGTGTGGTTTTAAACGAAAGAAACGGAGATGAAAAACTCCAAGTATTTTGAGAGTTATGATGGAAATAGTTAGACTCGCGCTTTGGTTTAGCAATTTACTGACCTACCTCCGCTTGATTGACCATAACTCTCTCAATTTATCTCTTAACTCTTTGAAATTAGTTTCATTTCGAAGGAATCGAAGTGTAGTTTAAAACGAAAGAAACGGAGATGAAAAACTCCAAGTATTTTGAGAGTTATGATGGAAATAGTTAGACTCGCGCTTTGGTTTAGCAATTTAATGACCTACCTCCGATTGATTGACCATAACTCTCTCAATTTAACTCGTAATTCATTTAAATTAGTTTCATTTCGAAGGAATCGAAGTGTAGTTTAAAACGAAAGAAACGGAGATGAAAAACTCCAAGTATTTTGAGAGTTATGATGGAAATAGTTAGACTCGCGCTTTAGTTTAGCAATTTACTGACCTCCCTCCGATTGATTGACCATAACTCACTCAATTTAACTCGTAATTCATTGAAATTAGTTTCATTTCGAAGGAATCGAAGTGTAGTTTAAAACAAAAGAAACGGAGATGAAAAACTCCAAGTATTTTGAGAGTTAATGGAAATAGTTAGACTCGCGCTTTGGTTTAGCAATTTACTGACCTACCTCCGATTGATTGACCATAACTCTCTCAATTTAACTCTTAAGTCATTGAAATTAGTTTCATTTCGAAGGAATCGAAGTGTAGTTTAAAACGAAAGAAACGGAGATGAAAAACTCCAAGTATTTTGAGAGTTATGATGGAAATAGTTAGACTCGCGCTTTGGTTTAGCAATTTACTGACCTACCTCCGATTGATTGACCATAACTCTCTCAATTTAACTCGTAATTCATTTAAATTAGTTTCATTTCGAAGGAATCGAAGTGTAGTTTAAAACGAAAGAAACGGAGATGAAAAACTCCAAGTATTTTGAGAGTTATGATGGAAATAGTTAGACTCGCGCTTTGGTTTAGCAATTTACTGACCTACATCCGATTAATTGACCATAACTCTCTCAATTTAACTCTTAAGTCATTGAAATTAGTTTCATTTCGAAGGAATCGAAGTGTAGTTTAAAACGAAAGAAACGGAGATGAAAAACTCCAAGTATTTTGAGAGTTATGATGGAAATAGTTAGACTCGCGCTTTGGTTTAGCAATTTAGTAACCTACCTCCGATTGATTGACCATAACTCTCTCAATTTAACTCTTAATTCATTGAAATTAGTTTTATTTCGAAGGAATCGAAGTGTAGTTTAAAACGAAAGAAACGGAGATGAAAAACTCTAAGTATTTTGAGAGTTATGATGGAAATAGTTAGACTCGCGCTTTGGTTTAGCAATTTACTGACCTACCTCCGATTGATTGACCATAACTCTCTCAATTTAACTCTTAAGTCATTTAAAAATTAGTTTCATTTCGAAGGAATCGAAGTGTAGTTTAAAACGAAAGAAACGGAGATGAAAAACTCCAAGTATTTTGAGAGTTATGATAGAAATAGTTAGACTCGCGCTTTGGTTTATAAATTTACTTACCTACCTCCGATTGATTGACCATAACTCTCTCAATTTAACTCGTAATTCATTTAAATTAGTTTCATTTCGAAGGAATCGAAGTGTAGTTTAAAACGAAAGAATCGGAGATGAAAAACTCCAAGTATTTTGAGAGTTATGATGGAAATAGTTAGACTCGCGCTTTAGTTTAGCAATTTACTGACCTCCCTCCGATTGATTGACCATAACTCACTCAATTTAACTCGTAATTCATTGAAATTAGTTTCATTTCGAAGGAATCAAAGTGTAGTTTAAAACAAAAGAAACGGAGATGAAAAACTCCAAGTATTTTGAGAGTTAATGGAAATAGTTAGACTCGCGCTTTGGTTTAGCAATTTACTTACCTACCTCCGATTGATTGACCATAACTCTCTCAATTTAACTCGTAAGTCATTTAAATGAGTTTCATTTCGAAGGAATCGAAGTGTAGTTTAAAACGAAAGAAACGGAGATGAAAAACTCCAAGTATTTTGAGAGTTATGATGGAAATAGTTAGACTCGCGCTTTGGTTTAGCAATTTACTGACCTACCTCCGATTGATTGACCATAACTCTCTCAATTTAAGTCGTAATTCATTTAAATTAGTTTCATTTCGAAGGAATCGAAGTGTGGTTTTAAACGAAAGAAACGGAGATGAAAAACTCCAAGTATTTTGAGAGTTATGATGGAAATAGTTAGACTCGCGCTTTGGTTTAGCAATTTACTGATCTACCTCCGATTGATTGACCATAAATCACTCAATTTAACTCGTTATTCATTGAAATTAGTTTCATTTCGAAGGAATCGAAGTGTAGTTTAAAACGAAAGAAACGGAGATGAAAAACTCCAAGTATTTTGAGAGTTATGATGGAAATAGTTAAACTCGCGCTTTGGTTTAGCAATTTACTTACCTACCTCCGATTGATTGACCATAACTCTCTCAATTTAACTCGTAAGTCATTTAAATGAGTTTCATTTCGAAGGAATCGAAGTGTAGTTTAAAACGAAAGAAACGGAGATGAAAAACTCCAAGTATTTTGAGAGTTATGATGGAAATAGTTAGACTCGCGCTTTGGTTTAGCAATTTACTGACCTCCCTCCGATTATTTGACTATAACTCACTCAATTTAACTCGTAATTCATTGAAATTAGTTTCATTTCGAAGGAATCGAAGTGTGGTTTTAAACGAAAGAAACGGAGATGAAAAACTCCAAGTATTTTGAGAGTTATGATGGAAATAGTTAGACTCGCGCTTTGGTTTAGCAATTTACTGACCTACCTCCGCTTGATTGACCATAACTCTCTCAATTTATCTCTTAACTCTTTGAAATTAGTTTCATTTCGAAGGAATCGAAGTGTAGTTTAAAACGAAAGAAATGGAGATGAAAAACTCCAAGTATTTTGAGAGTTATGATGGAAATAGTTAGACTCGCGCTTTGGTTTAGCAATTTAATGACCTACCTCCGATTGATTGACCATAACTCTCTCAATTTAACTCGTAATTCATTTAAATTAGTTTCATTTCGAAGGAATCGAAGTGTAGTTTAAAACGAAAGAAACGGAGATGAAAAACTCCAAGTATTTTGAGAGTTATGATGGAAATAGTTAGACTCGCGCTTTAGTTTAGCAATTTACTGACCTCCCTCCGATTGATTGACCATAACTCACTCAATTTAACTCGTAATTCATTGAAATTAGTTTCATTTCGAAGGAATCGAAGTGTAGTTTAAAACAAAAGAAACGGAGATGAAAAACTCCAAGTATTTTGAGAGTTAATGGAAATAGTTAGACTCGCGCTTTGGTTTAGCAATTTACTGACCTACCTCCGATTGATTGACCATAACTCTCTCAATTTAACTCTTAAGTCATTGAAATTAGTTTCATTTCGAAGGAATCGAAGTGTAGTTTAAAACGAAAGAAACGGAGATGAAAAACTCCAAGTATTTTGAGAGTTATGATGGAAATAGTTAGACTCGCGCTTTGGTTTAGCAATTTACTGACCTACCTCCGATTGATTGACCATAACTCTCTCAATTTAACTCGTAATTCATTTAAATTAGTTTCATTTCGAAGGAATCGAAGTGTAGTTTAAAACGAAAGAAACGGAGATGAAAAACTCCAAGTATTTTGAGAGTTATGATGGAAATAGTTAGACTCGCGCTTTGGTTTAGCAATTTACTGACCTACATCCGATTAATTGACCATAACTCTCTCAATTTAACTCTTAAGTCATTGAAATTAGTTTCATTTCGAAGGAATCGAAGTGTAGTTTAAAACGAAAGAAACGGAGATGAAAAACTCCAAGTATTTTGAGAGTTATGATGGAAATAGTTAGACTCGCGCTTTGGTTTAGCAATTTAGTAACCTACCTCCGATTGATTGACCATAACTCTCTCAATTTAACTCTTAATTCATTGAAATTAGTTTTATTTCGAAGGAATCGAAGTGTAGTTTAAAATGAAAGAAACGGAGATGAAAAACTCCAAGTATTTTGAGAGTTATGATGGAAATAGTTAGACTCGCGCTTTGGTTTAGCAATTTACTGACCTACCTCCGATTGATTGACCATAACTCTCTCAATTTAACTCTTAAGTCATTTAAAAATTAGTTTCATTTCGAAGGAATCGAAGTGTAGTTTAAAACGAAAGAAACGGAGATGAAAAACTCCAAGTATTTTGAGAGTTATGATAGAAATAGTTAGACTCGCGCTTTGGTTTATAAATTTACTTACCTACCTCCGATTGATTGACCATAACTCTCTCAATTTAACTCGTAATTCATTTAAATTAGTTTCATTTCGAAGGAATCGAAGTGTAGTTTAAAACGAAAGAAACGGAGATGAAAAACTCCAAGTATTTTGAGAGTTATGATGGAAATAGTTAGACTCGCGCTTTAGTTTAGCAATTTACTGACCTCCCTCCGATTGATTGACCATAACTCACTCAATTTAACTCGTAATTCATTGAAATTAGTTTCATTTCGAAGGAATCAAAGTGTAGTTTAAAACAAAAGAAACGGAGATGAAAAACTCCAAGTATTTTGAGAGTTAATGGAAATAGTTAGACTCGCGCTTTGGTTTAGCAATTTACTGACCTACCTCCGATTGATTGACCATAACTCTCTCAATTTAACTCTTAAGTCATTGAAATTAGTTTCATTTCGAAGGAATCAAAGTGTAGTTTAAAACGAAAGAAACGGAGATGAAAAACTCCAAGTATTTTGAGAGTTATGATGGAAATAGTTAGACTCGCGCTTTGGTTTAGCAATTTACTGACCTACCTCCGATTGATTGACCATAACTCTCTCAATTTAACTCGTAATTCATTTAAATTAGTTTCATTTCGAAGGAATCGAAGTGTAGTTTAAAACGAAAGAAACGGAGATGAAAAACTCCAAGTATTTTGAGAGTTATGATGGAAATAGTTAGACTCGCGCTTTGGTTTAGCAATTTACTGACCTACATCCGATTAATTGACCATAACTCTCTCAATTTAACTCTTAAGTCATTGAAATTAGTTTCATTTCGAAGGAATCGAAGTGTAGTTTAAAAGGAAAGAAACGGAGATGAAAAACTCCAAGTATTTTGAGAGTTATGATGGAAATAGTTAGACTCGCGCTTTGGTTTAGCAATTTACTGACCTACCTCCGATTGATTGACCATAACTCTCTCAATTTAAGTCGTAATTCATTTAAATTAGTTTCATTTCGAAGGAATCGAAGTGTAGTTTAAAACGAAAGAAACGGAGATGAAAAACTCCAAGTATTTTGAGAGTTAATGGAAATAGTTAGACTCGCGCTTTGGTTTAGCAATTTACTGACCTACCTCCGATTGATTGACCATAACTCTCTCAATTTAACTCTTAAGTCATTGAAATTAGTTTTATTTCGAAGGAATCGAAGTGTAGTTTAAAACGAAAGAAACGGAGATGAAAAACTCCAAGTATTTTGAGAGTTACGATGGAAATAGTTAGACTCGCGCTTTGGTTTAGCAATTTACTTACCTACCTCCGATTGATTGACCATAACTCTCTCAATTTAACTCGTAATTCATTGAAATTAGTTTCATTTCGAAGGAATCGAAGTGTAGTTTAAAACGAAAGAAACGGAGATGAAAAACTCCAAGTATTTTGAGAGTTATGATGGAAATAGTTAGACTCGCGCTTTGGTTTAGCAATTTACTGACCTCCCTCCGATTGATTGACCATAACTCACTAAATTTAACTCGTAATTCATTGAAATTAGTTTCATTTCGAAGGAATCGAAGTGTGGTTTAAAACGAAAGAAACGAAGATGAAAAACTCCAAGTATTTTGAGAGTTATGATGGAAATAGTTAGACTCGCGCTTTGGTTTAGCAATTTACTAACCTCCCTCCGATTGATTGACCATAAATCACTCAATTTAACTCGTAATTCATTGAAATTAGTTTCATTTCGAAGGAATCGAAGTGTAGTTTAAAACGAAAGAAACGGAGATGAAAAACTCCAAGTATTTTGAGAGTTATGATGGAAATAGTTAGACTCGCGCTTTGGTTTAGCAATTTACTGACCTACCTCCGATTGATTGACCATAACTCTCTCAATTTAACTCGTAATTCATTTAAATTAGTTTCATTTCGAAGGAATCGAAGTGTAGTTTAAAACGAAAGAAACGGAGATGAAAAACTCCAAGTATTTTGAGAGTTATGATGGAAATAGTTAGACTCGCGCTTTGGTTTAGCAATTTACTGACCTACATCCGATTAATTGACCATAACTCTCTCAATTTAACTCTTAAGTCATTGAAATTAGTTTCATTTCGAAGGAATCGAAGTGTAGTTTAAAACGAAAGAAACGGAGATGAAAAACTCCAAGTATTTTGAGAGTTATGATGGAAATAGTTAGACTCGCGCTTTGGTTTAGCAATTTAGTAACCTACCTCCGATTGATTGACCATAACTCTCTCAATTTAACTCTTAATTCATTGAAATTAGTTTTATTTCGAAGGAATCGAAGTGTAGTTTAAAATGAAAGAAACGGAGATGAAAAACTCCAAGTATTTTGAGAGTTATGATGGAAATAGTTAGACTCGCGCTTTGGTTTAGCAATTTACTGACCTACCTCCGATTGATTGACCATAACTCTCTCAATTTAACTCTTAAGTCATTTAAAAATTAGTTTCATTTCGAAGGAATCGAAGTGTAGTTTAAAACGAAAGAAACGGAGATGAAAAACTCCAAGTATTTTGAGAGTTATGATAGAAATAGTTAGACTCGCGCTTTGGTTTATAAATTTACTTACCTACCTCCGATTGATTGACCATAACTCTCTCAATTTAACTCGTAATTCATTTAAATTAGTTTCATTTCGAAGGAATCGAAGTGTAGTTTAAAACGAAAGAAACGGAGATGAAAAACTCCAAGTATTTTGAGAGTTATGATGGAAATAGTTAGACTCGCGCTTTAGTTTAGCAATTTACTGACCTCCCTCCGATTGATTGACCATAACTCACTCAATTTAACTCGTAATTCATTGAAATTAGTTTCATTTCGAAGGAATCAAAGTGTAGTTTAAAACAAAAGAAACGGAGATGAAAAACTCCAAGTATTTTGAGAGTTAATGGAAATAGTTAGACTCGCGCTTTGGTTTAGCAATTTACTGACCTACCTCCGATTGATTGACCATAACTCTCTCAATTTAACTCTTAAGTCATTGAAATTAGTTTCATTTCGAAGGAATCAAAGTGTAGTTTAAAACGAAAGAAACGGAGATGAAAAACTCCAAGTATTTTGAGAGTTATGATGGAAATAGTTAGACTCGCGCTTTGGTTTAGCAATTTACTGACCTACCTCCGATTGATTGACCATAACTCTCTCAATTTAACTCGTAATTCATTTAAATTAGTTTCATTTCGAAGGAATCGAAGTGTAGTTTAAAACGAAAGAAACGGAGATGAAAAACTCCAAGTATTTTGAGAGTTATGATGGAAATAGTTAGACTCGCGCTTTGGTTTAGCAATTTACTGACCTACATCCGATTAATTGACCATAACTCTCTCAATTTAACTCTTAAGTCATTGAAATTAGTTTCATTTCGAAGGAATCGAAGTGTAGTTTAAAAGGAAAGAAACGGAGATGAAAAACTCCAAGTATTTTGAGAGTTATGATGGAAATAGTTAGACTCGCGCTTTGGTTTAGCAATTTACTGACCTACCTCCGATTGATTGACCATAACTCTCTCAATTTAAGTCGTAATTCATTTAAATTAGTTTCATTTCGAAGGAATCGAAGTGTAGTTTAAAACGAAAGAAACGGAGATGAAAAACTCCAAGTATTTTGAGAGTTAATGGAAATAGTTAGACTCGCGCTTTGGTTTAGCAATTTACTGACCTACCTCCGATTGATTGACCATAACTCTCTCAATTTAACTCTTAAGTCATTGAAATTAGTTTCATTTCGAAGGAATCGAAGTTTAGTTTAAAACGAAAGAAACGGAGATGAAAAACTCCAAGTATTTTGAGAGTTACGATGGAAATAGTTAGACTCGCGCTTTGGTTTAGCAATTTACTTACCTACCTCCGATTGATTGACCATAACTCTCTCAATTTAACTCGTAATTCATTGAAATTAGTTTCATTTCGAAGGAATCGAAGTGTAGTTTAAAACGAAAGAAACGGAGATGAAAAACTCCAAGTATTTTGAGAGTTATGATGGAAATAGTTAGACTCGCGCTTTGGTTTAGCAATTTACTGACCTCCCTCCGATTGATTGACCATAACTCACTAAATTTAACTCGTAATTCATTGAAATTAGTTTCATTTCGAAGGAATCGAAGTGTGGTTTAAAACGAAAGAAACGAAGATGAAAAACTCCAAGTATTTTGAGAGTTATGATGGAAATAGTTAGACTCGCGCTTTGGTTTAGCAATTTACTAACCTCCCTCCGATTGATTGACCATAAATCACTCAATTTAACTCGTAATTCATTGAAATTAGTTTCATTTCGAAGGAATCGAAGTGTAGTTTAAAACGAAAGAAACGGAGATGAAAAACTCCAAGTATTTTGAGAGTTAATGGAAATAGTTAGACTCGCGCTTTGGTTTAGCAATTTACTGACCTACCTCCGATTGATTGACCATAACTCTCTCAATTTAACTCTTAAGTCATTGAAATTAGTTTCATTTCGAAGGAATCGAAGTGTAGTTTAAAACGAAAGAAACGGAGATGAAAAACTCCAAGTATTTTGAGAGTTATGATGGAAATAGTTAGACTCGCGCTTTGGTTTAGCAATTTACTTACCTACCTCCGATTGATTGACCATAACTCTCTCAATTTAACTCGTAATTCATTTAAATTAGTTTCATTTCGAAGGAATCGAAGTGTAGTTTAAAACGAAAGAAACGGAGATGAAAAACTCCAAGTATTTTGAGAGTTATGATGGAAATAGTTAGACTCGCGCTTTGGTTTAGCAATTTACTGAACTCCCTCCGATTGATTGACCATAAATCACTCAATTTAACTCGTAATTCATTGAAATTAGTTTCATTTCGAAGGAATCGAAGTGTAGTTTAAAACGAAAGAAACGGAGATGAAAAACTCCAAGTATTTTGATAGTTAATGGAAATAGTTAGACTCGCGCTTTGGTTTAGCAATTTACTGACCTACCTCCGATTGATTGACCATAACTCTCTCAATTTAACTCTTAAGTCATTGAAATTAGTTTCATTTCGAAGGAATCGAAGTGTAGTTTAAAACGAAAGAAACGGAGATGAAAAACTCCAAGTATTTTGAGAGTTATGATGGAAATAGTTAAACTCGCGCTTTGGTTTAGCAATTTACTTACCTACCTCCGATTGATTGACCATAACTCTCTCAATTTAACTCGTAAGTCATTTAAATGAGTTTCATTTCGAAGGAATCGAAGTGTAGTTTAAAACGAAAGAAACGGAGATGAAAAACTCCAAGTATTTTGAGAGTTATGATGGAAATAGTTAGACTCGCGCTTTGGTTTAGCAATTTACTGACCTCCCTCCGATTGATTGACTATAACTCACTCAATTTAACTCGTAATTCATTGAAATTAGTTTCATTTCGAAGGAATCGAAGTGTGGTTTTAAACGAAAGAAACGGAGATGAAAAACTCCAAGTATTTTGAGAGTTATGATGGAAATAGTTAGACTCGCGCTTTGGTTTAGCAATTTACTGACCTACCTCCGCTTGATTGACCATAACTCTCTCAATTTATCTCTTAACTCTTTGAAATTAGTTTCATTTCGAAGGAATCGAAGTGTAGTTTAAAACGAAAGAAACGGAGATGAAAAACTCCAAGTATTTTGAGAGTTATGATGGAAATAGTTAGACTCGCGCTTTGGTTTAGCAATTTAATGACCTACCTCCGATTGATTGACCATAACTCTCTCAATTTAACTCGTAATTCATTTAAATTAGTTTCATTTCGAAGGAATCGAAGTGTAGTTTAAAACGAAAGAAACGGAGATGAAAAACTCCAAGTATTTTGAGAGTTATGATGGAAATAGTTAGACTCGCGCTTTAGTTTAGCAATTTACTGACCTCCCTCCGATTGATTGACCATAACTCACTCAATTTAACTCGTAATTCATTGAAATTAGTTTCATTTCGAAGGAATCGAAGTGTAGTTTAAAACAAAAGAAACGGAGATGAAAAACTCCAAGTATTTTGAGAGTTAATGGAAATAGTTAGACTCGCGCTTTGGTTTAGCAATTTACTGACCTACCTCCGATTGATTGACCATAACTCTCTCAATTTAACTCTTAAGTCATTGAAATTAGTTTCATTTCGAAGGAATCGAAGTGTAGTTTAAAACGAAAGAAACGGAGATGAAAAACTCCAAGTATTTTGAGAGTTATGATGGAAATAGTTAGACTCGCGCTTTGGTTTAGCAATTTACTGACCTACCTCCGATTGATTGACCATAACTCTCTCAATTTAACTCGTAATTCATTTAAATTAGTTTCATTTCGAAGGAATCGAAGTGTAGTTTAAAACGAAAGAAACGGAGATGAAAAACTCCAAGTATTTTGAGAGTTATGATGGAAATAGTTAGACTCGCGCTTTGGTTTAGCAATTTACTGACCTACATCCGATTAATTGACCATAACTCTCTCAATTTAACTCTTAAGTCATTGAAATTAGTTTCATTTCGAAGGAATCGAAGTGTAGTTTAAAACGAAAGAAACGGAGATGAAAAACTCCAAGTATTTTGAGAGTTATGATGGAAATAGTTAGACTCGCGCTTTGGTTTAGCAATTTAGTAACCTACCTCCGATTGATTGACCATAACTCTCTCAATTTAACTCTTAATTCATTGAAATTAGTTTTATTTCGAAGGAATCGAAGTGTAGTTTAAAACGAAAGAAACGGAGATGAAAAACTCCAAGTATTTTGAGAGTTATGATGGAAATAGTTAGACTCGCGCTTTGGTTTAGCAATTTACTGACCTACCTCCGATTGATTGACCATAACTCTCTCAATTTAACTCTTAAGTCATTTAAAAATTAGTTTCATTTCGAAGGAATCGAAGTGTAGTTTAAAACGAAAGAAACGGAGATGAAAAACTCCAAGTATTTTGAGAGTTATGATAGAAATAGTTAGACTCGCGCTTTGGTTTATAAATTTACTTACCTACCTCCGATTGATTGACCATAACTCTCTCAATTTAACTCGTAATTCATTTAAATTAGTTTCATTTCGAAGGAATCGAAGTGTAGTTTAAAACGAAAGAAACGGAGATGAAAAACTCCAAGTATTTTGAGAGTTATGATGGAAATAGTTAGACTCGCGCTTTAGTTTAGCAATTTACTGACCTCCCTCCGATTGATTGACCATAACTCACTCAATTTAACTCGTAATTCGTTGAAATTAGTTTCATTTTGAAGGAATCAAAGTGTAGTTTAAAACAAAAGAAACGGAGATGAAAAACTCCAAGTATTTTGAGAGTTAATGGAAATAGTTAGACTCGCGCTTTGGTTTAGCAATTTACTGACCTACCTCCGATTGATTGACCATAACTCTCTCAATTTAACTCTTAAGTCATTGAAATTAGTTTCATTTCGAAGGAATCGAAGTGTAGTTTAAAACGAAAGAAACGGAGATGAAAAACTCCAAGTATTTTGAGAGTTATGATGGAAATAGTTAGACTCGCGCTTTGGTTTAGCAATTTACTGACCTACCTCCGATTGATTGACCATAACTCTCTCAATTTAACTCGTAATTCATTTAAATTAGTTTCATTTCGAAGGAATCGAAGTGTAGTTTAAAACGAAAGAAACGGAGATGAAAAACTCCAAGTATTTTGAGAGTTATGATGGAAATAGTTAGACTCGCGCTTTGGTTTAGCAATTTACTGACCTACATCCGATTAATTGACCATAACTCTCTCAATTTAACTCTTAAGTCATTGAAATTAGTTTCATTTCGAAGGAATCGAAGTGTAGTTTAAAACGAAAGAAACGGAGATGAAAAACTCCAAGTATTTTGAGAGTTATGATGGAAATAGTTAGACTCGCGCTTTGGTTTAGCAATTTACTAACCTACCTCCGATTGATTGACCATAACTCTCTCAATTTAACTCTTAATTCATTGAAATTAGTTTTATTTCGAAGGAATCGAAGTGTAGTTTAAAACGAAAGAAACGGAGATGAAAAACTCCAAGTATTTTGAGAGTTATGATGGAAATAGTTAGACTCGCGCTTTGGTTTAGCAATTTACTGACCTACCTCCGATTGATTGACCATAACTCTCTCAATTTAACTCTTAAGTCATTTAAAAATTAGTTTCATTTCGAAGGAATCGAAGTGTAGTTTAAAACGAAAGAAACGGAGATGAAAAACTCCAAGTATTTTGAGAGTTATGATAGAAATAGTTAGACTCGCGCTTTGGTTTAGAAATTTACTTACCTACCTCCGATTGATTGACCATAACTCTCTCAATTTAACTCGTAATTCATTTAAATTAGTTTCATTTCGAAGGAATTAAAGTGTAGTTTAAAACGAAAGAAACGGAGATGAAAAACTCCAAGTATTTTGAGAGTTATGATGGAAATAGTTAGACTCACGCTTTGGTTTAGCAATTTACTGACCTCCCTCCGATTGATTGACCATAACTCACTCAATTTAACTCGTAATTCATTGAAATTAGTTTCATTTCGAAGGAATCGAAGTGTGGTTTAAAACGAAAGAAACGGAGATGAAAAACTCCAAGTATTTTGAGAGTTAATGGAAATAGTTAGACTCGCGCTTTGGTTTAGCAATTTACTGACCTACCTCCGATTGATTGACCATAACTCACTCAATTTAACTCGTAATTCATTGAAATTAGTTTCATTTCGAAGGAATCAAAATGTAGTTTAAAACGAAAGAAACGGAGATGAAAAACTCCAAGTATTTTGAGAGTTATGATGGAAATAGTTAGACTCGCGCTTTGGTTTAGCAATTTACTGACCTACCTCCGCTTGATTGACCATAACTCTCTCAATTTAACTCTTAAGTCATTGAAATTAGTTTCATTTCGAAGGAATCGAAGTGTAGTTTAAAACGAAAGAAACGGAGATGAAAAACTCCAAGTATTTTGAGAGTTATGATGGAAATAGTTAGACTCGCGCTTTGGTTTAGCAATTTACTTACCTACCTCCGATTGATTGACCATAACTCTCTCAATTTAACTCGTAATTCATTTAAATTAGTTTCATTTCGAAGGAATCGAAGTGTGGTTTAAAACGAAAGAAACGAAGATGAAAAACTCCAAGTATTTTGAGAGTTATGATGGAAATAGTTAGACTCGCGCTTTGGTTTAGCAATTTACTAACCTCCCTCCGATTGATTGACCATAAATCACTCAATTTAACTCGTAATTCATTGAAATTAGTTTCATTTCGAAGGAATCGAAGTGTAGTTTAAAACGAAAGAAACGGAGATGAAAAACTCCAAGTATTTTGAGAGTTAATGGAAATAGTTAGACTCGCGCTTTGGTTTAGCAATTTACTGACCTACCTCCGATTGATTGACCATAACTCTCTCAATTTAACTCTTAAGTCATTGAAATTAGTTTCATTTCGAAGGAATCGAAGTGTAGTTTAAAACGAAAGAAACGGAGATGAAAAACTCCAAGTATTTTGAGAGTTATGATGGAAATAGTTAGACTCGCGCTTTGGTTTAGCAATTTACTTACCTACCTCCGATTGATTGACCATAACTCTCTCAATTTAACTCGTAATTCATTTAAATTAGTTTCATTTCGAAGGAATCGAAGTGTAGTTTAAAACGAAAGAAACGGAGATGAAAAACTCCAAGTATTTTGAGAGTTATGATGGAAATAGTTAGACTCGCGCTTTGGTTTAGCAATTTACTGAACTCCCTCCGATTGATTGACCATAAATCACTCAATTTAACTCGTAATTCATTGAAATTAGTTTCATTTCGAAGGAATCGAAGTGTAGTTTAAAACGAAAGAAACGGAGATGAAAAACTCCAAGTATTTTGATAGTTAATGGAAATAGTTAGACTCGCGCTTTGGTTTAGCAATTTACTGACCTACCTCCGATTGATTGACCATAACTCTCTCAATTTAACTCTTAAGTCATTGAAATTAGTTTCATTTCGAAGGAATCGAAGTGTAGTTTAAAACGAAAGAAACGGAGATGAAAAACTCCAAGTATTTTGAGAGTTATGATGGAAATAGTTAAACTCGCGCTTTGGTTTAGCAATTTACTTACCTACCTCCGATTGATTGACCATAACTCTCTCAATTTAACTCGTAAGTCATTTAAATGAGTTTCATTTCGAAGGAATCGAAGTGTAGTTTAAAACGAAAGAAACGGAGATGAAAAACTCCAAGTATTTTGAGAGTTATGATGGAAATAGTTAGACTCGCGCTTTGGTTTAGCAATTTACTGACCTCCCTCCGATTGATTGACTATAACTCACTCAATTTAACTCGTAATTCATTGAAATTAGTTTCATTTCGAAGGAATCGAAGTGTGGTTTTAAACGAAAGAAACGGAGATGAAAAACTCCAAGTATTTTGAGAGTTATGATGGAAATAGTTAGACTCGCGCTTTGGTTTAGCAATTTACTGACCTACCTCCGCTTGATTGACCATAACTCTCTCAATTTATCTCTTAACTCTTTGAAATTAGTTTCATTTCGAAGGAATCGAAGTGTAGTTTAAAACGAAAGAAACGGAGATGAAAAACTCCAAGTATTTTGAGAGTTATGATGGAAATAGTTAGACTCGCGCTTTGGTTTAGCAATTTAATGACCTACCTCCGATTGATTGACCATAACTCTCTCAATTTAACTCGTAATTCATTTAAATTAGTTTCATTTCGAAGGAATCGAAGTGTAGTTTAAAACGAAAGAAACGGAGATGAAAAACTCCAAGTATTTTGAGAGTTATGATGGAAATAGTTAGACTCGCGCTTTAGTTTAGCAATTTACTGACCTCCCTCCGATTGATTGACCATAACTCACTCAATTTAACTCGTAATTCATTGAAATTAGTTTCATTTCGAAGGAATCGAAGTGTAGTTTAAAACAAAAGAAACGGAGATGAAAAACTCCAAGTATTTTGAGAGTTAATGGAAATAGTTAGACTCGCGCTTTGGTTTAGCAATTTACTGACCTACCTCCGATTGATTGACCATAACTCTCTCAATTTAACTCTTAAGTCATTGAAATTAGTTTCATTTCGAAGGAATCGAAGTGTAGTTTAAAACGAAAGAAACGGAGATGAAAAACTCCAAGTATTTTGAGAGTTATGATGGAAATAGTTAGACTCGCGCTTTGGTTTAGCAATTTACTGACCTACCTCCGATTGATTGACCATAACTCTCTCAATTTAACTCGTAATTCATTTAAATTAGTTTCATTTCGAAGGAATCGAAGTGTAGTTTAAAACGAAAGAAACGGAGATGAAAAACTCCAAGTATTTTGAGAGTTATGATGGAAATAGTTAGACTCGCGCTTTGGTTTAGCAATTTACTGACCTACATCCGATTAATTGACCATAACTCTCTCAATTTAACTCTTAAGTCATTGAAATTAGTTTCATTTCGAAGGAATCGAAGTGTAGTTTAAAACGAAAGAAACGGAGATGAAAAACTCCAAGTATTTTGAGAGTTATGATGGAAATAGTTAGACTCGCGCTTTGGTTTAGCAATTTAGTAACCTACCTCCGATTGATTGACCATAACTCTCTCAATTTAACTCTTAATTCATTGAAATTAGTTTTATTTCGAAGGAATCGAAGTGTAGTTTAAAACGAAAGAAACGGAGATGAAAAACTCCAAGTATTTTGAGAGTTATGATGGAAATAGTTAGACTCGCGCTTTGGTTTAGCAATTTACTGACCTACCTCCGATTGATTGACCATAACTCTCTCAATTTAACTCTTAAGTCATTTAAAAATTAGTTTCATTTCGAAGGAATCGAAGTGTAGTTTAAAACGAAAGAAACGGAGATGAAAAACTCCAAGTATTTTGAGAGTTATGATAGAAATAGTTAGACTCGCGCTTTGGTTTATAAATTTACTTACCTACCTCCGATTGATTGACCATAACTCTCTCAATTTAACTCGTAATTCATTTAAATTAGTTTCATTTCGAAGGAATCGAAGTGTAGTTTAAAACGAAAGAAACGGAGATGAAAAACTCCAAGTATTTTGAGAGTTATGATGGAAATAGTTAGACTCGCGCTTTAGTTTAGCAATTTACTGACCTCCCTCCGATTGATTGACCATAACTCACTCAATTTAACTCGTAATTCATTGAAATTAGTTTCATTTCGAAGGAATCAAAGTGTAGTTTAAAACAAAAGAAACGGAGATGAAAAACTCCAAGTATTTTGAGAGTTAATGGAAATAGTTAGACTCGCGCTTTGGTTTAGCAATTTACTGACCTACCTCCGATTGATTGACCATAACTCTCTCAATTTAACTCTTAAGTCATTGAAATTAGTTTCATTTCGAAGGAATCGAAGTGTAGTTTAAAACGAAAGAAACGGAGATGAAAAACTCCAAGTATTTTGAGAGTTATGATGGAAATAGTTAGACTCGCGCTTTGGTTTAGCAATTTACTGACCTACCTCCGATTGATTGACCATAACTCTCTCAATTTAACTCGTAATTCATTTAAATTAGTTTCATTTCGAAGGAATCGAAGTGTAGTTTAAAACGAAAGAAACGGAGATGAAAAACTCCAAGTATTTTGAGAGTTATGATGGAAATAGTTAGACTCGCGCTTTGGTTTAGCAATTTACTGACCTACATCCGATTAATTGACCATAACTCTCTCAATTTAACTCTTAAGTCATTGAAATTAGTTTCATTTCGAAGGAATCGAAGTGTAGTTTAAAACGAAAGAAACGGAGATGAAAAACTCCAAGTATTTTGAGAGTTATGATGGAAATAGTTAGACTCGCGCTTTGGTTTAGCAATTTACTAACCTACCTCCGATTGATTGACCATAACTCTCTCAATTTAACTCTTAATTCATTGAAATTAGTTTTATTTCGAAGGAATCGAAGTGTAGTTTAAAACGAAAGAAACGGAGATGAAAAACTCCAAGTATTTTGAGAGTTATGATGGAAATAGTTAGACTCGCGCTTTGGTTTAGCAATTTACTGACCTACCTCCGATTGATTGACCATAACTCTCTCAATTTAACTCTTAAGTCATTTAAAAATTAGTTTCATTTCGAAGGAATCGAAGTGTAGTTTAAAACGAAAGAAACGGAGATGAAAAACTCCAAGTATTTTGAGAGTTATGATAGAAATAGTTAGACTCGCGCTTTGGTTTAGAAATTTACTTACCTACCTCCGATTGATTGACCATAACTCTCTCAATTTAACTCGTAATTCATTTAAATTAGTTTCATTTCGAAGGAATTAAAGTGTAGTTTAAAACGAAAGAAACGGAGATGAAAAACTCCAAGTATTTTGAGAGTTATGATGGAAATAGTTAGACTCACACTTTGGTTTAGCAATTTACTGACCTCCCTCCGATTGATTGACCATAACTCACTCAATTTAACTCGTAATTCATTGAAATTAGTTTCATTTCGAAGGAATCGAAGTGTGGTTTAAAACGAAAGAAACGGAGATGAAAAACTCCAAGTATTTTGAGAGTTAATGGAAATAGTTAGACTCGCGCTTTGGTTTAGCAATTTACTGACCTACCTCCGATTGATTGACCATAACTCACTCAATTTAACTCGTAATTCATTGAAATTAGTTTCATTTCGAAGGAATCAAAATGTAGTTTAAAACGAAAGAAACGGAGATGAAAAACTCCAAGTATTTTGAGAGTTATGATGGAAATAGTTAGACTCGCGCTTTGGTTTAGCAATTTACTGACCTACCTCCGATTGAATGACTATAACTCTCTCAATTTAACTCTTAATTCATTGAAATTAGTTTCATTTCGAAGGAATCGAAGTGTAGTTTAAAACGAAAGAAACGGAGATGAAAAACTCTAAGTATTTTGAGAGTTATGATGGAAATAGTTAGACTCGCGCTTTGGTTTAGCAATTTACTGACCTACCTCCGATTGATTGACCATAACTCTCTCAATTTAACTCTTAACTCATTGAAATTAGTTTCATTTCGAAGGAATCGAAGTGTAGTTTAAAACGAAAGAAACGGAGATGAAAAACTCTAAGTATTTTGAGAGTTATGATGGAAATAGTTAGACTCGCGCTTTGGTTTAGCAATTTACTGACCTCCCTCCGATTGATTGACCATAAATCACTCAATTTAACTCGTAATTCATTGAAATTAGTTTCATTTCGAAGGAATCGAAGTGTAGTTTAAAACGAAAGAAACGGAGATGAAAAACTCCAAGTATTTTGAGAGTTAATGGAAATAGTTAGACTCGCGCTTTGGTTTAGCAATTTACTGACCTACCTCCGATTGATTGACCATAACTCTCTCAATTTAACTCTTAAGTCATTGAAATTAGTTTCATTTCGAAGGAATCGAAGTGTAGTTTAAAACGAAAGAAACGGAGATGAAAAACTCCAAGTATTTTGAGAGTTATGATGGAAATAGTTAGACTCACGCTTTGGTTTAGCAATTTACTTACCTACCTCCGATTGATTGACCATAACTCTCTCAATTTAACTCGTAATTCATTTAAATTAGTTTCATTTCGAAGGAATCGAAGTGTAGTTTAAAACGAAAGAAACGGAGATGAAAAACTCCAAGTATTTTGAGAGTTATGATGGAAATAGTTAGACTCGCGCTTTGGTTTAGCAATTTACTGACCTCCCTCCGATTAATTGACCATAAATCACTCAATTTAACTCGTAATTCATTGAAATTAGTTTCATTTCGAAGGAATCGAAGTGTAGTTTAAAACGAAAGAAACGGAGATGAAAAACTCCAAGTATTTTGAGAGTTATGATGGAAATAGTTAGACTCGCGCTTTGGTTTAGCAATTTACTGACTTACCTCCGATTGATTGATCATAACTCTCTCAATTTAACTCTTAATTCATTGAAATTAGTTTCATTTCGAAGGAATCGAAGTGTAGTTTAAAACGAAAGAAACGGAGATGAAAAACTCCAAGTATTTTGAGAGTTATTATGGAAATAGTTAGACTCGTGCTTTGGTTTAGCAATTTACTGATCTACCTCCGATTGATTGACCATAAATCACTCAATTTAACTCGTTATTCATTGAAATTAGTTTCATTTCGAAGGAATCGAAGTGTAGTTTAAAACGAAAGAAACGGAGATGAAAAACTCCAAGTATTTTGAGAGTTATGATGGAAATAGTTAGACTCGCGCTTTGGTTTAGCAATTTACTGACCTACCTCCGATTGATTGACCATAACTCTCTCAATTTAAGTCGTAATTCATTTAAATTAGTTTCATTTCGAAGGAATCGAAGTGTAGTTTAAAACGAAAGAAACGGAGATGAAAAACTCCAAGTATTTTGAGAGTTATGATGGAAATAGTTAGACTCGCGCTTTGGTTTAGCAATTTACTGACCTCCCTCCGATTGATTGACCATAACTCAATCAATTTAACTCGTAATTCGTTGAAATTAGTTTCATTTCGAAGGAATCGAAGTGTAGTTTAAAACGAAAGAAACGGAGATGAAAAACTCCAAGTATTTTGAGAGTTATGATGGAAATAGTTAGACTCGCGCTTTGGTTTAGTAATTTACTGACCTACATCCGATTAATTGACCATAACTCTCTCAATTTAACTCTTAAGTCATTGAAATTAGTTTCATTTCGAAGGAATCGAAGTGTAGTTTAAAACGAAAGAAACGGAGATGAAAAACTCCAAGTATTTTGAGAGTTATGATGGAAATAGTTAGACTCGCGCTTTGGTTTAGCAATTTAGTGACCTCCCTCCGATTGATTGACCATAAATCACTCAATTTAACTCGTAATTCATTGAAATTAGTTTCATTTCGAAGGAATCGAAGTGTAGTTTAAAACGAAAGAAACGGAGATGAAAAACTCCAAGTATTTTGAGAGTTAATGGAAATAATTAGACTCGCGCTTTGGTTTAGCAATTTACTGACCTACCTCCGATTGATTGACCATAACTCTCTCAATTTAACTCTTAAGTCATTTAAAAATTAGTTTAATTTCGAAGGAATCGAAGTGTAGTTTAAAACGAAAGAAACGGAGATGAAAAACTCCAAGTATTTTGAGAGTTATGATGGAAATAGTTAGACTCGCGCTTTGGTTTAACAATTTACTTACCTACCTCCGATTGATTGACCATAACTCTCTCAATTTAACTCGTAATTCATTTAAATTAGTTTCATTTCGAAGGAATCAAAGTGTAGTTTAAAATGAAAGAAACGGAGATGAAAAACTCCAAGTATTTTGAGAATTATGATGGAAATAGTTAGACTCACGCTTTGGTTTAGCAATTTACTGACCTCCCTCCGATTGATTGACCATAACTCACTCAATTTAACTCGTAATTCATTGAAATTAGTTTCATTTCGAAGGAATCGAAGTGTGGTTTAAAACGAAAGAAACGGAGATGAAAAACTCCAAGTATTTTGAGAGTTATGATGGAAATAGTTAGACTCGCGCTTTGGTTTAGCAATTTACTGACCTACCTCCGCTTGATTGACCATAACTCTCTCAATTTAACTCTTAACTCTTTGAAATTAGTTTCATTTCGAAGGAATCGAAGTGTAGTTTAAAACGAAAGAAACGGAGATGAAAAACTCCAAGTATTTTGAGAGTTCTGATGGAAATAGTTAGACTCGCGCTTTGGTTTAGCAATTTACTGACTTACCTCCGATTGATTGATCATAACTCTCTCAATTTAACTCTTAATTCATTTAAATTAGTTTCATTTCGAAGGAATCGAAGTGTAGTTTAAAACGAAAGAAACGGAGATGAAAAACTACAAGTATTTTGAGAGTTATTATGGAAATAGTTAGACTCGCGCTTTGGTTTAGCAATTTACTGATCTACCTCCGATTGATTGACCATAAATCACTCAATTTAACTCGTTATTCATTGAAATTAGTTTCATTTCGAAGGAATCGAAGTGTAGTTTAAAACGAAAGAAACGGAGATGAAAAACTCCAAGTATTTTGAGAGTTATGATGGAAATAGTTAGACTCGCGCTTTGGTTTAGCAATTTACTGACCTACCTCCGATTGATTGACCATAACTCTCTCAATTTAAGTCGTAATTCATTTAAATTAGTTTCATTTCGAAGGAATCGAAGTGTAGTTTAAAACGAAAGAAACGGAGATGAAAAACTCCAAGTATTTTGAGAGTTATGATGGAAATAGTTAGACTCGCGCTTTGGTTTAGCAATTTACTGACCTCCCTCCGATTGATTGACGATAACTCAATCAATTTAACTCGTAATTCATTGAAATTAGTTTCATTTCGAAGGAATCGAAGTGTAGTTTAAAACGAAAGAAACGGAGATGAAAAACTCCAAGTATTTTGAGAGTTATGATGGAAATAGTTAGACTCGCGCTTTGGTTTAGTAATTTACTGACCTACATCCGATTAATTGACCATAACTCTCTCAATTTAACTCTTAAGTCATTGAAATTAGTTTCATTTCGAAGGAATCGAAGTGTAGTTTAAAACGAAAGAAACGGAGATGAAAAACTCCAAGTATTTTGAGAGTTATGATGGAAATAGTTATACTCGCGCTTTGGTTTAGCAATTTAGTGACCTCCCTCCGATTGATTGACCATAAATCACTCAATTTAACTCGTAATTCATTGAAATTAGTTTCATTTCGAAGGAATCGAAGTGTAGTTTAAAACGAAAGAAACGGAGATGAAAAACTCCAAGTATTTTGAGAGTTAATGGAAATAGTTAGACTCGCGCTTTGGTTTAGCAATTTACTGACCTACCTCCGATTGATTGACCATAACTCTCTCAATTTAACTCTTAAGTCATTTAAAAATTAGTTTAATTTCGAAGGAATCGAAGTGTAGTTTAAAACGAAAGAAACGGAGATGAAAAACTCCAAGTATTTTGAGAGTTATGATGGAAATAGTTAGACTCGCGCTTTGGTTTAACAATTTACTTACCTACCTCCGATTGATTGACCATAACTCTCTCAATTTAACTCGTAATTCATTTAAATTAGTTTCATTTCGAAGGAATCAAAGTGTAGTTTAAAACGAAAGAAACGGAGATGAAAAACTCCAAGTATTTTGAGAGTTATGATGGAAATAGTTAGACTCACGCTTTGGTTTAGCAATTTACTGACCTCCCTCCGATTGATTGACCATAACTCACTCAATTTAACTCGTAATTCATTGAAATTAGTTTCATTTCGAAGGAATCGAAGTGTGGTTTAAAACGAAAGAAACGGAGATGAAAAACTCCAAGTATTTTGAGAGTTATGATGGAAATAGTTAGACTCGCGCTTTGGTTTAGCAATTTACTGACCTACCTCCGCTTGATTGACCATAACTCTCTCAATTTAAGTCTTAACTCTTTGAAATTAGTTTCATTTCGAAGGAATCGAAGTGTAGTTTAAAACGAAAGAAACGGAGATGAAAAACTCCAAGTATTTTGAGAGTTATGATGGAAATAGTTAGACTCGCGCTTTGGTTTAGCAATTTACTGACTTACCTCCGATTGATTGATCATAACTCTCTCAATTTAACTCTTAATTCATTTAAATTAGTTTCATTTCGAAGGAATCGAAGTGTAGTTTAAAACGAAAGAAACGGAGATGAAAAACTACAAGTATTTTGAGAGTTATTATGGAAATAGTTAGACTCGCGCTTTGGTTTAGCAATTTACTGATCTACCTCCGATTGATTGACCATAAATCACTCAATTTAACTCGTTATTCATTGAAATTAGTTTCATTTCGAAGGAATCGAAGTGTAGTTTAAAACGAAAGAAACGGAGATGAAAAACTCCAAGTATTTTGAGAGTTATGATGGAAATAGTTAGACTCGCGCTTTGGTTTAGCAATTTACTGACCTACCTCCGATTGATTGACCATAACTCTCTTAATTTAAGTCGTAATTCATTTAAATTAGTTTCATTTCGAAGGAATCGAAGTGTAGTTTAAAACGAAAGAAACGGAGATGAAAAACTCCAAGTATTTTGAGAGTTATGATGGAAATAGTTAGACTCGCGCTTTGGTTTAGCAATTTACTGACCTCCCTCCGATTGATTGACGATAACTCAATCAATTTAACTCGTAATTCATTGAAATTAGTTTCATTTCGAAGGAATCGAAGTGTAGTTTAAAACGAAAGAAACGGAGATGAAAAACTCCAAGTATTGTGAGAGTTATGATGGAAATAGTTAGACTCGCGCTTTGGTTTAGTAATTTACTGACCTACATCCGACTAATTGACCATAACTCTCTCAATTTAACTCTTAAGTCATTGAAATTAGTTTCATTTCGAAGGAATCGAAGTGTAGTTTAAAACGAAAGAAATGGAGATGAAAAACTCCAAGTATTTTGAGAGTTATGATGGAAATAGTTAGAATCGCGCTTTGGTTTAGCAATTTACTGACCTACCTCCGATTGATTGACCATAACTCTCTCAATTTAACTCTTAATTCATTGAAATTAGTTTTATTTCGAAGGAATCGAAGTGTAGTTTAAAACGAAAGAAACGGAGATGAAAAACTCCAAGTATTTTGAGAGTTATGATGGAAATAGTTAGACTCGCGCTTTGGTTTAGCAATTTACTGACCTACCTCCGATTGAT
This sequence comes from Tasmannia lanceolata, assembly GCF_043159265.1. NCBI lineage: Eukaryota > Viridiplantae > Streptophyta > Magnoliopsida > Canellales > Winteraceae > Tasmannia > Tasmannia lanceolata. The sequence continues at coordinate 8,602,345 of NW_027518721.1, forward strand.
TGACCATAACTCTCTCAATTTAACTCGTAATTCATTTAAATTAGTTTCATTTCGAAGGAATCGAAGTGTAGTTTAAAACGAAAGAAACGGAGATGAAAAACTCCAAGTATTTTGAGAGTTATGATGGAAATAGTTAGACTCGCGCTTTGGTTTAGCAATTTAGTGACCTCCCTCCGATTGATTGACCATAAATCACTCAATTTAACTCGTAATTCATTGAAATTAGTTTCATTTCGAAGGAATCGAAGTGTAGTTTAAAACGAAAGAAACGGAGATGAAAAACTCCAAGTATTTTGAGAGTTAATGGAAATAGTTAGACACGCGCTTTGGTTTAGCAATTTACTGACCTACCTTCGATTGATTGACCATAACTCTCTCAATTTAACTCTTAAGTCATTTAAAAATTAGTTTCATTTCGAAGGAATCGAAGTGTAGTTTAAAACGAAAGAAACGGAGATGAAAAACTCCAAGTATTTTGAGAGTTATGATGGAAATAGTTAGACTCGCGCTTTGGTTTAACAATTTACTTACCTACCTCTGATTGATTGACCATAACTCTCTCAATTTAACTCGTAATTCATTTAAATTAGTTTCATTTCGAAGGAATCAAAGTGTAGTTTAAAACGAAAGAAACGGAGATGAAAAACTCCAAGTATTTTGAGAGTTATGATGGAAATAGTTAAACTCACGCTTTGGTTTAGCAATTTACTGACCTCCCTCCGATTGATTGACCATAACTCACTCAATTTAACTCCTAATTCATTGAAATTAGTTTCATTTCGAAGGAATCGAAGTGTGGTTTAAAACGAAAGAAACGGAGATGAAAAACTCCAAGTATTTTGAGAGTTATGATGGAAATAGTTAGACTCGCGCTTTGGTTTAGCAATTTACTGACCTACCTCCGCTTGATTGACCATAACTCTCTCAATTTAACTCTTAACTCTTTGAAATTAGTTTCATTTCGAAGGAATCGAAGTGTAGTTTAAAACGAAAGAAACGGAGATGAAAAACTCCAAGTATTTTGAGAGTTATGATGGAAATAGTTAGACTCGCGCTTTGGTTTAGCAATTTACTGACTTACCTCCGATTGATTGATCATAACTCTCTCAATTTAACTCTTAATTCATTTAAATTAGTTTCATTTCGAAGGAATCGAAGTGTAGTTTAAAACGAAAGAAACGGAGATGAAAAACTACAAGTATTTTGAGAGTTATTATGGAAATAGTTAGACTCGCGCTTTGGTTTAGCAATTTACTGACCTCCCTCCGATTGATTGACGATAACTCAATCAATTTAACTCGTAATTCATTGAAATTAGTTTCATTTCGAAGGAATCGAAGTGTAGTTTAAAACGAAAGAAACGGAGATGAAAAACTCCAAGTATTTTGAGAGTTATGATGGAAATAGTTAGACTCGCGCTTTGGTTTAGTAATTTACTGACCTACATCCGATTAATTGACCATAACTCTCTCAATTTAACTCTTAAGTCATTGAAATTAGTTTCATTTCGAAGGAATCGAAGTGTAGTTTAAAACGAAAGAAACGGAGATGAAAAACTCCAAGTATTTTGAGAGTTATGATGGAAATAGTTAGACTCGCGCTTTGGTTTAGCAATTTACTGACCTCCCTCCGATTGATTGACGATAACTCAATCAATTTAACTCGTAATTCCTTGAAATTAGTTTCATTTCGAAGGAATCGAAGTGTAGTTTAAAACGAAAGAAACGGAGATGAAAAACTCCAAGTATTTTGAGAGTTATGATGGAAATAGTTAGACTCGCGCTTTGGTTTAGTAATTTACTGACCTACATCCGATTAATTGACCATAACTCTCTCAATTTAACTCTTAAGTCATTGAAATTAGTTTCATTTCGAAGGAATCGAAGTGTAGTTTAAAACGAAAGAAACGGAGATGAAAAACTCCAAGTATTTTGAGAGTTATGATGGAAATAGTTAGACTCGCGCTTTGGTTTAGCAATTTACTGACCTACCTCCGATTGATTGACCATAACTCTCTCAATTTAAGTCGTAATTCATTTAAATTAGTTTCATTTCGAAGGAATCGAAGTGTAGTTTAAAACGAAAGAAACGGAGATGAAAAACTCCAAGTATTTTGAGAGTTATGATGGAAATAGTTAGACTCGCGCTTTGGTTTAGCAATTTACTGACCTCCCTCCGATTGATTGACGATAACTCAATCAATTTAACTCGTAATTCATTGAAATTAGTTTCATTTCGAAGGAATCGAAGTGTAGTTTAAAACGAAAGAAACGGAGATGAAAAACTCCAAGTATTTTGAGAGTTATGATGGAAATAGTTAGACTCGCGCTTTGGTTTAGTAATTTACTGACCTACATCCGATTAATTGACCATAACTCTCTCAATTTAACTCTTAAGTCATTGAAATTAGTTTCATTTCGAAGGAATCGAAGTGTAGTTTAAAACGAAAGAAACGGAGATGAAAAACTCCAAGTATTTTGAGAGTTATGATGGAAATAGTTAGACTCGCGCTTTGGTTTAGCAATTTAGTGACCTCCCTCCGATTGATTGACCATAAATCACTCAATTTAACTCGTAATTCATTGAAATTAGTTTCATTTCGAAGGAATCGAAGTGTAGTTTAAAACGAAAGAAACGGAGATGAAAAACTCCAAGTATTTTGAGAGTTAATGGAAATAGTTAGACTCGCGCTTTGGTTTAGCAATTTACTGACCTACCTCCGATTGATTGACCATAACTCTCTCAATTTAACTCTTAAGTCATTTAAAAATTAGTTTAATTTCGAAGGAATCGAAGTGTAGTTTAAAACGAAAGAAACGGAGATGAAAAACTCCAAGTATTTTGAGAGTTATGATGGAAATAGTTAGACTCGCGCTTTGGTTTAACAATTTACTTACCTACCTCCGATTGATTGACCATAACTCTCTCAATTTAACTCGTAATTCATTTAAATTAGTTTCATTTCGAAGGAATCAAAGTGTAGTTTAAAACGAAAGAAACGGAGATGAAAAACTCCAAGTATTTTGAGAGTTATGATGGAAATAGTTAGACTCACGCTTTGGTTTAGCAATTTACTGACCTCCCTCCGATTGATTGACCATAACTCACTCAATTTAACTCGTAATTCATTGAAATTAGTTTCATTTCGAAGGAATCGAAGTGTGGTTTAAAACGAAAGAAACGGAGATGAAAAACTCCAAGTATTTTGAGAGTTATGATGGAAATAGTTAGACTCGCGCTTTGGTTTAGCAATTTACTGACCTACCTCCGCTTGATTGACCATAACTCTCTCAATTTAACTCTTAACTCTTTGAAATTAGTTTCATTTCGAAGGAATCGAAGTGTAGTTTAAAACGAAAGAAACGGAGATGAAAAACTCCAAGTATTTTGAGAGTTATGATGGAAATAGTTAGACTCGCGCTTTGGTTTAGCAATTTACTGACTTACCTCCGATTGATTGATCATAACTCTCTCAATTTAACTCTTAATTCATTTAAATTAGTTTCATTTCGAAGGAATCGAAGTGTAGTTTAAAACGAAAGAAACGGAGATGAAAAACTACAAGTATTTTGAGAGTTATTATGGAAATAGTTAGACTCGCGCTTTGGTTTAGCAATTTACTGATCTACCTCCGATTGATTGACCATAAATCACTCAATTTAACTCGTTATTCATTGAAATTAGTTTCATTTCGAAGGAATCGAAGTGTAGTTTAAAACGAAAGAAACGGAGATGAAAAACTCCAAGTATTTTGAGAGTTATGATGGAAATAGTTAGACTCGCGCTTTGGTTTAGCAATTTACTGACCTACCTCCGATTGATTGACCATAACTCTCTCAATTTAAGTCGTAATTCATTTAAATTAGTTTCATTTCGAAGGAATCGAAGTGTAGTTTAAAACGAAAGAAACGGAGATGAAAAACTCCAAGTATTTTGAGAGTTATGATGGAAATAGTTAGACTCGCGCTTTGGTTTAGTAATTTACTGACCTACATCCGATTAATTGACCATAACTCTCTCAATTTAACTCTTAAGTCATTGAAATTAGTTTCATTTCGAAGGAATCGAAGTGTAGTTTAAAACGAAAGAAACGGAGATGAAAAACTCCAAGTATTTTGAGAGTTATGATGGAAATAGTTAGACTCGCGCTTTGGTTTAGCAATTTAGTGACCTCCCTCCGATTGATTGACCATAAATCACTCAATTTAACTCGTAATTCATTGAAATTAGTTTCATTTCGAAGGAATCGAAGTGTAACTTAAAACGAAAGAAACGGAGATGAAAAACTCCAAGTATTTTGAGAGTTAATGGAAATAGTTAGACTCGCGCTTTGGTTTAGCAATTTACTGACCTACCTCCGATTGATTGACCATAACTCTCTCAATTTAACTCTTAAGTCATTTAAAAATTAGTTTAATTTCGAAGGAATCGAAGTGTAGTTTAAAACGAAAGAAACGGAGATGAAAAACTCCAAGTATTTTGAGAGTTATGATGGAAATAGTTAGACTCGCGCTTTGGTTTAACAATTTACTTACCTACCTCCGATTGATTGACCATAACTCTCTCAATTTAACTCGTAATTCATTTAAATTAGTTTCATTTCGAAGGAATCAAAGTGTAGTTTAAAACGAAAGAAACGGAGATGAAAAACTCCAAGTATTTTGAGAGTTATGATGGAAATAGTTAGACTCACGCTTTGGTTTAGCAATTTACTGACCTCCCTCCGATTGATTGACCATAACTCACTCAATTTAACTCGTAATTCATTGAAATTAGTTTCATTTCGAAGGAATCGAAGTGTGGTTTAAAACGAAAGAAACGGAGATGAAAAACTCCAAGTATTTTGAGAGTTATGATGGAAATAGTTAGACTCGCGCTTTGGTTTAGCAATTTACTGACCTACCTCCGCTTGATTGACCATAACTCTCTCAATTTAACTCTTAACTCTTTGAAATTAGTTTCATTTCGAAGGAATCGAAGTGTAGTTTAAAACGAAAGAAACGGAGATGAAAAACTCCAAGTATTTTGAGAGTTATGATGGAAATAGTTAGACTCGCGCTTTGGTTTAGCAATTTACTGACTTACCTCCGATTGATTGATCATAACTCTCTCAATTTAACTCTTAATTCATTTAAATTAGTTTCATTTCGAAGGAATCGAAGTGTAGTTTAAAACGAAAGAAACGGAGATGAAAAACTACAAGTATTTTGAGAGTTATTATGGAAATAGTTAGACTCGCGCTTTGGTTTAGCAATTTACTGATCTACCTCCGATTGATTGACCATAAATCACTCAATTTAACTCGTTATTCATTGAAATTAGTTTCATTTCGAAGGAATCGAAGTGTAGTTTAAAACGAAAGAAACGGAGATGAAAAACTCCAAGTATTTTGAGAGTTATGATGGAAATAGTTAGACTCGCGCTTTGGTTTAGCAATTTACTGACCTACCTCCGATTGATTGACCATAACTCTCTCAATTTAAGTCGTAATTCATTTAAATTAGTTTCATTTCGAAGGAATCGAAGTGTAGTTTAAAACGAAAGAAACGGAGATGAAAAACTCCAAGTATTTTGAGAGTTATGATGGAAATAGTTAGACTCGCGCTTTGGTTTAGCAATTTACTGACCTCCCTCCGATTGATTGACGATAACTCAATCAATTTAACTCGTAATTCATTGAAATTAGTTTCATTTCGAAGGAATCGAAGTGTAGTTTAAAACGAAAGAAACGGAGATGAAAAACTCCAAGTATTGTGAGAGTTATGATGGAAATAGTTAGACTCGCGCTTTGGTTTAGTAATTTACTGACCTACATCCGATTAATTGACCATAACTCTCTCAATTTAACTCTTAAGTCATTGAAATTAGTTTCATTTCGAAGGAATCGAAGTGTAGTTTAAAACGAAAGAAACGGAGATGAAAAACTCCAAGTATTTTGAGAGTTATGATGGAAATAGTTAGAATCGCGCTTTGGTTTAGCAATTTACTGACCTACCTCCGATTGATTGACCATAACTCTCTCAATTTAACTCTTAATTCATTGAAATTAGTTTTATTTCGAAGGAATCGAAGTGTAGTTTAAAACGAAAGAAACGGAGATGAAAAACTCCAAGTATTTTGAGAGTTATGATGGAAATAGTTAGACTCGCGCTTTGATTTAGCAATTTACTGACCTACCTCCGATTGATTGACCATAACTCTCTCAATTTAACTCTTAACTCATTGAAATTAGTTTCATTTCGAAGGAATCGAAGTGTAGTTTAAAACGAAAGAAACGGAGATGAAAAACTCCAAGTATTTTGAGAGTTATGATGGAAATAGTTAGACTCGCGCTTTGGTTTAGCAATTTAGTGACCTCCCTCCGATTGATTGACCATAAATCACTCAATTTAACTCGTAATTCATTGAAATTAGTTTCATTTCGAAGGAATCGAAGTGTAGTTTAAAACGAAAGAAACGGAGATGAAAAACTCCAAGTATTTTGAGAGTTAATGGAAATAGTTAGACACGCGCTTTGGTTTAGCAATTTACTGACCTACCTTCGATTGATTGACCATAACTCTCTCAATTTAACTCTTAAGTCATTTAAAAATTAGTTTCATTTCGAAGGAATCGAAGTGTAGTTTAAAACGAAAGAAACGGAGATGAAAAACTCCAAGTATTTTGAGAGTTATGATGGAAATAGTTAGACTCGCGCTTTGGTTTAACAATTTACTTACCTACCTCCGATTGATTGACCATAACTCTCTCAATTTAACTCGTAATTCATTTAAATTAGTTTCATTTCGAAGGAATCAAAGTGTAGTTTAAAACGAAAGAAACGGAGATGAAAAACTCCAAGTATTTTGAGAGTTATGATGGAAATAGTTAGACTCACGCTTTGGTTTAGCAATTTACTGACCTCCCTCCGATTGATTGACCATAACTCACTCAATTTAACTCCTAATTCATTGAAATTAGTTTCATTTCGAAGGAATCGAAGTGTGGTTTAAAACGAAAGAAACGGAGATGAAAAACTCCAAGTATTTTGAGAGTTATGATGGAAATAGTTAGACTCGCGCTTTGGTTTAGCAATTTACTGACCTACCTCCGCTTGATTGACCATAACTCTCTCAATTTAACTCTTAACTCTTTGAAATTAGTTTCATTTCGAAGGAATCGAAGTGTAGTTTAAAACGAAAGAAACGGAGATGAAAAACTCCAAGTATTTTGAGAGTTATGATGGAAATAGTTAGACTCGCGCTTTGGTTTAGCAATTTACTGACTTACCTCCGATTGATTGATCATAACTCTCTCAATTTAACTCTTAATTCATTTAAATTAGTTTCATTTCGAAGGAATCGAAGTGTAGTTTAAAACGAAAGAAACGGAGATGAAAAACTACAAGTATTTTGAGAGTTATTATGGAAATAGTTAGACTCGCGCTTTGGTTTAGCAATTTACTGACCTCCCTCCGATTGATTGACGATAACTCAATCAATTTAACTCGTAATTCATTGAAATTAGTTTCATTTCGAAGGAATCGAAGTGTAGTTTAAAACGAAAGAAACGGAGATGAAAAACTCCAAGTATTTTGAGAGTTATGATGGAAATAGTTAGACTCGCGCTTTGGTTTAGCAATTTACTGACCTACCTCCGATTGATTGACCATAACTCTCTCAATTTAAGTCGTAATTCATTTAAATTAGTTTCATTTCGAAGGAATCGAAGTGTAGTTTAAAACGAAAGAAACGGAGATGAAAAACTCCAAGTATTTTGAGAGTTATGATGGAAATAGTTAGACTCGCGCTTTGGTTTAGCAATTTACTGACCTCCCTCCGATTGATTGACGATAACTCAATCAATTTAACTCGTAATTCATTGAAATTAGTTTCATTTCGAAGGAATCGAAGTGTAGTTTAAAACGAAAGAAACGGAGATGAAAAACTCCAAGTATTTTGAGAGTTATGATGGAAATAGTTAGACTCGCGCTTTGGTTTAGTAATTTACTGACCTACATCCGATTAATTGACCATAACTCTCTCAATTTAACTCTTAAGTCATTGAAATTAGTTTCATTTCGAAGGAATCGAAGTGTAGTTTAAAACGAAAGAAACGGAGATGAAAAACTCCAAGTATTTTGAGAGTTATGATGGAAATAGTTAGACTCGCGCTTTGGTTTAGCAATTTAGTGACCTCCCTCCGATTGATTGACCATAAATCACTCAATTTAACTCGTAATTCATTGAAATTAGTTTCATTTCGAAGGAATCGAAGTGTAGTTTAAAACGAAAGAAACGGAGATGAAAAACTCCAAGTATTTTGAGAGTTAATGGAAATAGTTAGACTCGCGCTTTGGTTTAGCAATTTACTGACCTACCTCCGATTGATTGACCATAACTCTCTCAATTTAACTCTTAAGTCATTTAAAAATTAGTTTAATTTCGAAGGAATCGAAGTGTAGTTTAAAACGAAAGAAACGGAGATGAAAAACTCCAAGTATTTTGAGAGTTATGATGGAAATAGTTAGACTCGCGCTTTGGTTTAACAATTTACTTACCTACCTCCGATTGATTGACCATAACTCTCTCAATTTAACTCGTAATTCATTTAAATTAGTTTCATTTCGAAGGAATCAAAGTGTAGTTTAAAACGAAAGAAACGGAGATGAAAAACTCCAAGTATTTTGAGAGTTATGATGGAAATAGTTAGACTCACGCTTTGGTTTAGCAATTTACTGACCTCCCTCCGATTGATTGACCATAACTCACTCAATTTAACTCGTAATTCATTGAAATTAGTTTCATTTCGAAGGAATCGAAGTGTGGTTTAAAACGAAAGAAACGGAGATGAAAAACTCCAAGTATTTTGAGAGTTATGATGGAAATAGTTAGACTCGCGCTTTGGTTTAGCAATTTACTGACCTACCTCCGCTTGATTGACCATAACTCTCTCAATTTAACTCTTAACTCTTTGAAATTAGTTTCATTTCGAAGGAATCGAAGTGTAGTTTAAAACGAAAGAAACGGAGATGAAAAACTCCAAGTATTTTGAGAGTTATGATGGAAATAGTTAGACTCGCGCTTTGGTTTAGCAATTTACTGACTTACCTCCGATTGATTGATCATAACTCTCTCAATTTAACTCTTAATTCATTTAAATTAGTTTCATTTCGAAGGAATCGAAGTGTAGTTTAAAACGAAAGAAACGGAGATGACAAACTACAAGTATTTTGAGAGTTATTATGGAAATAGTTAGACTCGCGCTTTGGTTTAGCAATTTACTGATCTACCTCCGATTGATTGACCATAAATCACTCAATTTAACTCGTTATTCATTGAAATTAGTTTCATTTCGAAGGAATCGAAGTGTAGTTTAAAACGAAAGAAACGGAGATGAAAAACTCCAAGTATTTTGAGAGTTATGATGGAAATAGTTAGACTCGCGCTTTGGTTTAGCAATTTACTGACCTACCTCCGATTGATTGACCATAACTCTCTCAATTTAAGTCGTAATTCATTTAAATTAGTTTCATTTCGAAGGAATCGAAGTGTAGTTTAAAACGAAAGAAACGGAGATGAAAAACTCCAAGTATTTTGAGAGTTATGATGGAAATAGTTAGACTCGCGCTTTGGTTTAGCAATTTACTGACCTCCCTCCGATTGATTGACGATAACTCAATCAATTTAACTCGTAATTCATTGAAATTAGTTTCATTTCGAAGGAATCGAAGTGTAGTTTAAAACGAAAGAAACGGAGATGAAAAACTCCAAGTATTGTGAGAGTTATGATGGAAATAGTTAGACTCGCGCTTTGGTTTAGTAATTTACTGACCTACATCCGATTAATTGACCATAACTCTCTCAATTTAACTCTTAAGTCATTGAAATTAGTTTCATTTTGAAGGAATCGAAGTGTAGTTTAAAACGAAAGAAACGGAGATGAAAAACTCCAAGTATTTTGAGAGTTATGATGGAAATAGTTAGAATCGCGCTTTGGTTTAGCAATTTACTGACCTACCTCCGATTGATTGACCATAACTCTCTCAATTTAACTCTTAATTCATTGAAATTAGTTTTATTTCGAAGGAATCGAAGTGTAGTTTAAAACGAAAGAAACGGAGATGAAAAACTCCAAGTATTTTGAGAGTTATGATGGAAATAGTTAGACTCGCGCTTTGGTTTAGCAATTTACTGACCTACCTCCGATTGATTGACCATAACTCTCTCAATTTAACTCTTAACTCATTGAAATTAGTTTCATTTCGAAGGAATCGAAGTGTAGTTTAAAACGAAAGAAACGGAGATGAAAAACTCCAAGTATTTTGAGAGTTATGATGGAAATAGTTAGACTCGCGCTTTGGTTTAGCAATTTAGTGACCTCCCTCCGATTGATTGACCATAAATCACTCAATTTAACTCGTAATTCATTGAAATTAGTTTCATTTCGAAGGAATCGAAGTGTAGTTTAAAACGAAAGAAACGGAGATGAAAAACTCCAAGTATTTTGAGAGTTAATGGAAATAGTTAGACACGCGCTTTGGTTTAGCAATTTACTGACCTACCTTCGATTGATTGACCATAACTCTCTCAATTTAACTCTTAAGTCATTTAAAAATTAGTTTCATTTCGAAGGAATCGAAGTGTAGTTTAAAACGAAAGAAACGGAGATGAAAAACTCCAAGTATTTTGAGAGTTATGATGGAAATAGTTAGACTCGCGCTTTGGTTTAACAATTTACTTACCTACCTCCGATTGATTGACCATAACTCTCTCAATTTAACTCGTAATTCATTTAAATTAGTTTCATTTCGAAGGAATCAAAGTGTAGTTTAAAACGAAAGAAACGGAGATGAAAAACTCCAAGTATTTTGAGAGTTATGATGGAAATAGTTAGACTCACGCTTTGGTTTAGCAATTTACTGACCTCCCTCCGATTGATTGACCATAACTCACTCAATTTAACTCCTAATTCATTGAAATTAGTTTCATTTCGAAGGAATCGAAGTGTGGTTTAAAACGAAAGAAACGGAGATGAAAAACTCCAAGTATTTTGAGAGTTATGATGGAAATAGTTAGACTCGCGCTTTGGTTTAGCAATTTACTGACCTACCTCCGCTTGATTGACCATAACTCTCTCAATTTAACTCTTAACTCTTTGAAATTAGTTTCATTTCGAAGGAATCGAAGTGTAGTTTAAAACGAAAGAAACGGAGATGAAAAACTCCAAGTATTTTGAGAGTTATGATGGAAATAGTTAGACTCGCGCTTTGGTTTAGCAATTTACTGACTTACCTACGATTGATTGATCATAACTCTCTCAATTTAACTCTTAATTCATTTAAATTAGTTTCATTTCGAAGGAATCGAAGTGTAGTTTAAAACGAAAGAAACGGAGATGAAAAACTACAAGTATTTTGAGAGTTATTATGGAAATAGTTAGACTCGCGCTTTGGTTTAGCAATTTACTGACCTCCCTCCGATTGATTGACGATAACTCAATCAATTTAACTCGTAATTCATTGAAATTAGTTTCATTTCGAAGGAATCGAAGTGTAGTTTAAAACGAAAGAAACGGAGATGAAAAACTCCAAGTATTTTGAGAGTTATGATGGAAATAGTTAGACTCGCGCTTTGGTTTAGTAATTTACTGACCTACATCCGATTAATTGACCATAACTCTCTCAATTTAACTCTTAAGTCATTGAAATTAGTTTCATTTCGAAGGAATCGAAGTGTAGTTTAAAACGAAAGAAACGGAGATGAAAAACTCCAAGTATTTTGAGAGTTATGATGGAAATAGTTAGACTCGCGCTTTGGTTTAGCAATTTAGTGACCTCCCTCCGATTGATTGACCATAAATCACTCAATTTAACTCGTAATTCATTGAAATTAGTTTCATTTCGAAGGAATCGAAGTGTAGTTTAAAACGAAAGAAACGGAGATGAAAAACTCCAAGTATTTTGAGAGTTAATGGAAATAGTTAGACTCGCGCTTTGGTTTAGCAATTTACTGACCTACCTCCGATTGATTGACCATAACTCTCTCAATTTAACTCTTAAGTCATTTAAAAATTAGTTTAATTTCGAAGGAATCGAAGTGTAGTTTAAAACGAAAGAAACGGAGATGAAAAACTCCAAGTATTTTGAGAGTTATGATGGAAATAGTTAGACTCGCGCTTTGGTTTAACAATTTACTTACCTACCTCCGATTGATTGACCATAACTCTCTCAATTTAACTCGTAATTCATTTAAATTAGTTTCATTTCGAAGGAATCAAAGTGTAGTTTAAAACGAAAGAAACGGAGATGAAAAACTCCAAGTATTTTGAGAGTTATGATGGAAATAGTTAGACTCACGCTTTGGTTTAGCAATTTACTGACCTCCCTCCGATTGATTGACCATAACTCACTCAATTTAACTCGTAATTCATTGAAATTAGTTTCATTTCGAAGGAATCGAAGTGTGGTTTAAAACGAAAGAAACGGAGATGAAAAACTCCAAGTATTTTGAGAGTTATGATGGAAATAGTTAGACTCGCGCTTTGGTTTAGCAATTTACTGACCTACCTCCGCTTGATTGACCATAACTCTCTCAATTTAACTCTTAACTCTTTGAAATTAGTTTCATTTCGAAGGAATCGAAGTGTAGTTTAAAACGAAAGAAACGGAGATGAAAAACTCCAAGTATTTTGAGAGTTATGATGGAAATAGTTAGACTCGCGCTTTGGTTTAGCAATTTACTGACTTACCTCCGATTGATTGATCATAACTCTCTCAATTTAACTCTTAATTCATTTAAATTAGTTTCATTTCGAAGGAATCGAAGTGTAGTTTAAAACGAAAGAAACGGAGATGAAAAACTCCAAGTATTTTGAGAGTTATTATGGAAATAGTTAGACTCGCGCTTTGGTTTAGCAATTTACTGATCTACCTCCGATTGATTGACCATAAATCACTCAATTTAACTCGTTATTCATTGAAATTAGTTTCATTTCGAAGGAATCGAAGTGTAGTTTAAAACGAAAGAAACGGAGATGAAAAACTCCAAGTATTTTGAGAGTTATGATGGAAATAGTTAGACTCGCGCTTTGGTTTAGCAATTTACTGACCTACCTCCGATTGATTGACCATAACTCTCTCAATTTAAGTCGTAATTCATTTAAATTAGTTTCATTTCGAAGGAATCGAAGTGTAGTTTAAAACGAAAGAAACGGAGATGAAAAACTCCAAGTATTTTGAGAGTTATGATGGAAATAGTTAGACTCGCGCTTTGGTTTAGCAATTTACTGACCTCCCTCCGATTGATTGACGATAACTCAATCAATTTAACTCGTAATTCATTGAAATTAGTTTCATTTCGAAGGAATCGAAGTGTAGTTTAAAACGAAAGAAACGGAGATGAAAAACTCCAAGTATTTTGAGAGTTATGATGGAAATAGTTAGACTCGCACTTTGGTTTAGTAATTTACTGACCTACATCCGATTAATTGACCATAACTCTCTCAATTTAACTCTTAAGTCATTGAAATTAGTTTCATTTCGAAGGAATCGAAGTGTAGTTTAAAACGAAAGAAACGGAGATGAAAAACTCCAAGTATTTTGAGAGTTATGATGGAAATAGTTAGACTCGCGCTTTGGTTTAGCAATTTACTGACCTACCTCCGATTGATTGACCATAACTCTCTCAATTTAACTCTTAATTCATTGAAATTAGTTTTATTTCGAAGGAATCGAAGTGTAGTTTAAAACGAAAGAAACGGAGATGAAAAACTCCAAGTATTTTGAGAGTTATGATGGAAATAGTTAGACTCGCGCTTTGGTTTAGCAATTTACTGACCTACCTCCGATTGATTGACCATAACTCTCTCAATTTAACTCTTAACTCATTGAAATTAGTTTCATTTCGAAGGAATCGAAGTGTAGTTTAAAACGAAAGAAACGGAGATGAAAAACTCCAAGTATTTTGAGAGTTATGATGGAAATAGTTAGACTCGCGCTTTGGTTTAGCAATTTAGTGACCTCCCTCCGATTGATTGACCATAAATCACTCAATTTAACTCGTAATTCATTGAAATTAGTTTCATTTCGAAGGAATCGAAGTGTAGTTTAAAACGAAAGAAACGGAGATGAAAAACTTCAAGTATTTTGAGAGTTATGATGGAAATAGTTAGACTCACGCTTTGGTTTAGCAATTTACTGACCTCCCTCCGATTGATTGACCATAACTCACTCAATTTAACTCGTAATTCATTGAAATTAGTTTCATTTCGAAGGAATCGAAGTGTGGTTTAAAACGAAAGAAACGGAGATGAAAAACTCCAAGTATTTTGAGAGTTATGATGGAAATAGTTAGACTCGCGCTTTGGTTTAGCAATTTACTGACTTACCTCCGCTTGATTGACCATAACTCTCTCAATTTAACTCTTAAGTCATTTAAAAATTAGTTTCATTTCGAAGGAATCGAAGTGTAGTTTAAAACGAAAGAAACGGAGATGAAAAACTCCAAGTATTTTGAGAGTTATGATGGAAATAGTTAGACTCGCGCTTTGGTTTAGCAATTTACTGACCTCCCTCCGATTGATTGACCATAACTCACTCAATTTAACTCGTAATTCATTGAAATTAGTTTCATTTCGAAGGAATCGAAGTGTGGTTTAAAACGAAAGAAACGGAGATGAAAAACTCCAAGTATTTTGAGAGTTATGATGGAAATAGTTAGACTCGCGCTTTGGTTTAGCAATTTACTGACTTACCTCCGCTTGATTGACCATAACTCTCTCAATTTAACTCTTAAGTCATTTAAAAATTAGTTTCATTTCGAAGGAATCGAAGTGTAGTTTAAAACGAAAGAAACGGAGATGAAAAACTCCAAGTATTTTGAGAGTTATTATGGAAATAGTTAGACTCGCGCTTTGGTTTAGCAATTTACTGATCTACCTCCGATTGATTGACCATAAATCACTCAATTTAACTCGTTATTCATTGAAATTAGTTTCATTTCGAAGGAATCGAAGTGTAGTTTAAAACGAAAGAAACGGAGATGAAAAACTCCAAGTATTTTGAGAGTTATGATGGAAATAGTTAGACTCGCGCTTTGGTTTAGCAATTTACTGACCTACCTCCGATTGATTGACCATAACTCTCTCAATTTAAGTCGTAATTCATTTAAATTAGTTTCATTTCGAAGGAATCGAAGTGTAGTTTAAAACGAAAGAAACGGAGATGAAAAACTCCAAGTATTTTGAGAGTTATGATGGAAATAGTTAGACTCGCGCTTTGGTTTAGCAATTTACTGACCTCCCTCCGATTGATTGACGATAACTCAATCAATTTAACTCGTAATTCATTGAAATTAGTTTCATTTCGAAGGAATCGAAGTGTAGTTTAAAACGAAAGAAACGGAGATGAAAAACTCCAAGTATTGTGAGAGTTATGATGGAAATAGTTAGACTCGCGCTTTGGTTTAGTAATTTACTGACCTACATCCGATTAATTGACCATAACTCTCTCAATTTAACTCTTAAGTCATTGAAATTAGTTTCATTTCGAAGGAATCGAAGTGTAGTTTAAAACGAAAGAAACGGAGATGAAAAACTCCAAGTATTTTGAGAGTTATGATGGAAATAGTTAGAATCGCGCTTTGGTTTAGCAATTTACTGACCTACCTCCGATTGATTGACCATAACTCTCTCAATTTAACTCTTAATTCATTGAAATTAGTTTTATTTCGAAGGAATCGAAGTGTAGTTTAAAACGAAAGAAACGGAGATGAAAAACTCCAAGTATTTTGAGAGTTATGATGGAAATAGTTAGACTCGCGCTTTGATTTAGCAATTTACTGACCTACCTCCGATTGATTGACCATAACTCTCTCAATTTAACTCTTAACTCATTGAAATTAGTTTCATTTCGAAGGAATCGAAGTGTAGTTTAAAACGAAAGAAACGGAGATGAAAAACTCCAAGTATTTTGAGAGTTATGATGGAAATAGTTAGACTCGCGCTTTGGTTTAGCAATTTAGTGACCTCCCTCCGATTGATTGACCATAAATCACTCAATTTAACTCGTAATTCATTGAAATTAGTTTCATTTCGAAGGAATCGAAGTGTAGTTTAAAACGAAAGAAACGGAGATGAAAAACTCCAAGTATTTTGAGAGTTAATGGAAATAGTTAGACACGCGCTTTGGTTTAGCAATTTACTGACCTACCTTCGATTGATTGACCATAACTCTCTCAATTTAACTCTTAAGTCATTTAAAAATTAGTTTCATTTCGAAGGAATCGAAGTGTAGTTTAAAACGAAAGAAACGGAGATGAAAAACTCCAAGTATTTTGAGAGTTATGATGGAAATAGTTAGACTCGCGCTTTGGTTTAACAATTTACTTACCTACCTCCGATTGATTGACCATAACTCTCTCAATTTAACTCGTAATTCATTTAAATTAGTTTCATTTCGAAGGAATCAAAGTGTAGTTTAAAACGAAAGAAACGGAGATGAAAAACTCCAAGTATTTTGAGAGTTATGATGGAAATAGTTAGACTCACGCTTTGGTTTAGCAATTTACTGACCTCCCTCCGATTGATTGACCATAACTCACTCAATTTAACTCCTAATTCATTGAAATTAGTTTCATTTCGAAGGAATCGAAGTGTGGTTTAAAACGAAAGAAACGGAGATGAAAAACTCCAAGTATTTTGAGAGTTATGATGGAAATAGTTAGACTCGCGCTTTGGTTTAGCAATTTACTGACCTACCTCCGCTTGATTGACCATAACTCTCTCAATTTAACTCTTAACTCTTTGAAATTAGTTTCATTTCGAAGGAATCGAAGTGTAGTTTAAAACGAAAGAAACGGAGATGAAAAACTCCAAGTATTTTGAGAGTTATGATGGAAATAGTTAGACTCGCGCTTTGGTTTAGCAATTTACTGACTTACCTCCGATTGATTGATCATAACTCTCTCAATTTAACTCTTAATTCATTTAAATTAGTTTCATTTCGAAGGAATCGAAGTGTAGTTTAAAACGAAAGAAACGGAGATGAAAAACTACAAGTATTTTGAGAGTTATTATGGAAATAGTTAGACTCGCGCTTTGGTTTAGCAATTTACTGACCTCCCTCCGATTGATTGACGATAACTCAATCAATTTAACTCGTAATTCATTGAAATTAGTTTCATTTCGAAGGAATCGAAGTGTAGTTTAAAACGAAAGAAACGGAGATGAAAAACTCCAAGTATTTTGAGAGTTATGATGGAAATAGTTAGACTCGCGCTTTGGTTTAGCAATTTACTGACCTACCTCCGATTGATTGACCATAACTCTCTCAATTTAAGTCGTAATTCATTTAAATTAGTTTCATTTCGAAGGAATCGAAGTGTAGTTTAAAACGAAAGAAACGGAGATGAAAAACTCCAAGTATTTTGAGAGTTATGATGGAAATAGTTAGACTCGCGCTTTGGTTTAGCAATTTACTGACCTCCCTCCGATTGATTGACGATAACTCAATCAATTTAACTCGTAATTCATTGAAATTAGTTTCATTTCGAAGGAATCGAAGTGTAGTTTAAAACGAAAGAAACGGAGATGAAAAACTCCAAGTATTTTGAGAGTTATGATGGAAATAGTTAGACTCGCGCTTTGGTTTAGTAATTTACTGACCTACATCCGATTAATTGACCATAACTCTCTCAATTTAACTCTTAAGTCATTGAAATTAGTTTCATTTCGAAGGAATCGAAGTGTAGTTTAAAACGAAAGAAACGGAGATGAAAAACTCCAAGTATTTTGAGAGTTATGATGGAAATAGTTAGACTCGCGCTTTGGTTTAGCAATTTAGTGACCTCCCTCCGATTGATTGACCATAAATCACTCAATTTAACTCGTAATTCATTGAAATTAGTTTCATTTCGAAGGAATCGAAGTGTAGTTTAAAACGAAAGAAACGGAGATGAAAAACTCCAAGTATTTTGAGAGTTAATGGAAATAGTTAGACTCGCGCTTTGGTTTAGCAATTTACTGACCTACCTCCGATTGATTGACCATAACTCTCTCAATTTAACTCTTAAGTCATTTAAAAATTAGTTTAATTTCGAAGGAATCGAAGTGTAGTTTAAAACGAAAGAAACGGAGATGAAAAACTCCAAGTATTTTGAGAGTTATGATGGAAATAGTTAGACTCGCGCTTTGGTTTAACAATTTACTTACCTACCTCCGATTGATTGACCATAACTCTCTCAATTTAACTCGTAATTCATTTAAATTAGTTTCATTTCGAAGGAATCAAAGTGTAGTTTAAAACGAAAGAAACGGAGATGAAAAACTCCAAGTATTTTGAGAGTTATGATGGAAATAGTTAGACTCACGCTTTGGTTTAGCAATTTACTGACCTCCCTCCGATTGATTGACCATAACTCACTCAATTTAACTCGTAATTCATTGAAATTAGTTTCATTTCGAAGGAATCGAAGTGTGGTTTAAAACGAAAGAAACGGAGATGAAAAACTCCAAGTATTTTGAGAGTTATGATGGAAATAGTTAGACTCGCGCTTTGGTTTAGCAATTTACTGACCTACCTCCGCTTGATTGACCATAACTCTCTCAATTTAACTCTTAACTCTTTGAAATTAGTTTCATTTCGAAGGAATCGAAGTGTAGTTTAAAACGAAAGAAACGGAGATGAAAAACTCCAAGTATTTTGAGAGTTATGATGGAAATAGTTAGACTCGCGCTTTGGTTTAGCAATTTACTGACTTACCTCCGATTGATTGATCATAACTCTCTCAATTTAACTCTTAATTCATTTAAATTAGTTTCATTTCGAAGGAATCGAAGTGTAGTTTAAAACGAAAGAAACGGAGATGACAAACTACAAGTATTTTGAGAGTTATTATGGAAATAGTTAGACTCGCGCTTTGGTTTAGCAATTTACTGATCTACCTCCGATTGATTGACCATAAATCACTCAATTTAACTCGTTATTCATTGAAATTAGTTTCATTTCGAAGGAATCGAAGTGTAGTTTAAAACGAAAGAAACGGAGATGAAAAACTCCAAGTATTTTGAGAGTTATGATGGAAATAGTTAGACTCGCGCTTTGGTTTAGCAATTTACTGACCTACCTCCGATTGATTGACCATAACTCTCTCAATTTAAGTCGTAATTCATTTAAATTAGTTTCATTTCGAAGGAATCGAAGTGTAGTTTAAAACGAAAGAAACGGAGATGAAAAACTCCAAGTATTTTGAGAGTTATGATGGAAATAGTTAGACTCGCGCTTTGGTTTAGCAATTTACTGACCTCCCTCCGATTGATTGACGATAACTCAATCAATTTAACTCGTAATTCATTGAAATTAGTTTCATTTCGAAGGAATCGAAGTGTAGTTTAAAACGAAAGAAACGGAGATGAAAAACTCCAAGTATTGTGAGAGTTATGATGGAAATAGTTAGACTCGCGCTTTGGTTTAGTAATTTACTGACCTACATCCGATTAATTGACCATAACTCTCTCAATTTAACTCTTAAGTCATTGAAATTAGTTTCATTTTGAAGGAATCGAAGTGTAGTTTAAAACGAAAGAAACGGAGATGAAAAACTCCAAGTATTTTGAGAGTTATGATGGAAATAGTTAGAATCGCGCTTTGGTTTAGCAATTTACTGACCTACCTCCGATTGATTGACCATAACTCTCTCAATTTAACTCTTAATTCATTGAAATTAGTTTTATTTCGAAGGAATCGAAGTGTAGTTTAAAACGAAAGAAACGGAGATGAAAAACTCCAAGTATTTTGAGAGTTATGATGGAAATAGTTAGACTCGCGCTTTGGTTTAGCAATTTACTGACCTACCTCCGATTGATTGACCATAACTCTCTCAATTTAACTCTTAACTCATTGAAATTAGTTTCATTTCGAAGGAATCGAAGTGTAGTTTAAAACGAAAGAAACGGAGATGAAAAACTCCAAGTATTTTGAGAGTTATGATGGAAATAGTTAGACTCGCGCTTTGGTTTAGCAATTTAGTGACCTCCCTCCGATTGATTGACCATAAATCACTCAATTTAACTCGTAATTCATTGAAATTAGTTTCATTTCGAAGGAATCGAAGTGTAGTTTAAAACGAAAGAAACGGAGATGAAAAACTCCAAGTATTTTGAGAGTTAATGGAAATAGTTAGACACGCGCTTTGGTTTAGCAATTTACTGACCTACCTTCGATTGATTGACCATAACTCTCTCAATTTAACTCTTAAGTCATTTAAAAATTAGTTTCATTTCGAAGGAATCGAAGTGTAGTTTAAAACGAAAGAAACGGAGATGAAAAACTCCAAGTATTTTGAGAGTTATGATGGAAATAGTTAGACTCGCGCTTTGGTTTAACAATTTACTTACCTACCTCCGATTGATTGACCATAACTCTCTCAATTTAACTCGTAATTCATTTAAATTAGTTTCATTTCGAAGGAATCAAAGTGTAGTTTAAAACGAAAGAAACGGAGATGAAAAACTCCAAGTATTTTGAGAGTTATGATGGAAATAGTTAGACTCACGCTTTGGTTTAGCAATTTACTGACCTCCCTCCGATTGATTGACCATAACTCACTCAATTTAACTCCTAATTCATTGAAATTAGTTTCATTTCGAAGGAATCGAAGTGTGGTTTAAAACGAAAGAAACGGAGATGAAAAACTCCAAGTATTTTGAGAGTTATGATGGAAATAGTTAGACTCGCGCTTTGGTTTAGCAATTTACTGACCTACCTCCGCTTGATTGACCATAACTCTCTCAATTTAACTCTTAACTCTTTGAAATTAGTTTCATTTCGAAGGAATCGAAGTGTAGTTTAAAACGAAAGAAACGGAGATGAAAAACTCCAAGTATTTTGAGAGTTATGATGGAAATAGTTAGACTCGCGCTTTGGTTTAGCAATTTACTGACTTACCTACGATTGATTGATCATAACTCTCTCAATTTAACTCTTAATTCATTTAAATTAGTTTCATTTCGAAGGAATCGAAGTGTAGTTTAAAACGAAAGAAACGGAGATGAAAAACTACAAGTATTTTGAGAGTTATTATGGAAATAGTTAGACTCGCGCTTTGGTTTAGCAATTTACTGACCTCCCTCCGATTGATTGACGATAACTCAATCAATTTAACTCGTAATTCATTGAAATTAGTTTCATTTCGAAGGAATCGAAGTGTAGTTTAAAACGAAAGAAACGGAGATGAAAAACTCCAAGTATTTTGAGAGTTATGATGGAAATAGTTAGACTCGCGCTTTGGTTTAGTAATTTACTGACCTACATCCGATTAATTGACCATAACTCTCTCAATTTAACTCTTAAGTCATTGAAATTAGTTTCATTTCGAAGGAATCGAAGTGTAGTTTAAAACGAAAGAAACGGAGATGAAAAACTCCAAGTATTTTGAGAGTTATGATGGAAATAGTTAGACTCGCGCTTTGGTTTAGCAATTTAGTGACCTCCCTCCGATTGATTGACCATAAATCACTCAATTTAACTCGTAATTCATTGAAATTAGTTTCATTTCGAAGGAATCGAAGTGTAGTTTAAAACGAAAGAAACGGAGATGAAAAACTCCAAGTATTTTGAGAGTTAATGGAAATAGTTAGACTCGCGCTTTGGTTTAGCAATTTACTGACCTACCTCCGATTGATTGACCATAACTCTCTCAATTTAACTCTTAAGTCATTTAAAAATTAGTTTAATTTCGAAGGAATCGAAGTGTAGTTTAAAACGAAAGAAACGGAGATGAAAAACTCCAAGTATTTTGAGAGTTATGATGGAAATAGTTAGACTCGCGCTTTGGTTTAACAATTTACTTACCTACCTCCGATTGATTGACCATAACTCTCTCAATTTAACTCGTAATTCATTTAAATTAGTTTCATTTCGAAGGAATCAAAGTGTAGTTTAAAACGAAAGAAACGGAGATGAAAAACTCCAAGTATTTTGAGAGTTATGATGGAAATAGTTAGACTCACGCTTTGGTTTAGCAATTTACTGACCTCCCTCCGATTGATTGACCATAACTCACTCAATTTAACTCGTAATTCATTGAAATTAGTTTCATTTCGAAGGAATCGAAGTGTGGTTTAAAACGAAAGAAACGGAGATGAAAAACTCCAAGTATTTTGAGAGTTATGATGGAAATAGTTAGACTCGCGCTTTGGTTTAGCAATTTACTGACCTACCTCCGCTTGATTGACCATAACTCTCTCAATTTAACTCTTAACTCTTTGAAATTAGTTTCATTTCGAAGGAATCGAAGTGTAGTTTAAAACGAAAGAAACGGAGATGAAAAACTCCAAGTATTTTGAGAGTTATGATGGAAATAGTTAGACTCGCGCTTTGGTTTAGCAATTTACTGACTTACCTCCGATTGATTGATCATAACTCTCTCAATTTAACTCTTAATTCATTTAAATTAGTTTCATTTCGAAGGAATCGAAGTGTAGTTTAAAACGAAAGAAACGGAGATGAAAAACTCCAAGTATTTTGAGAGTTATTATGGAAATAGTTAGACTCGCGCTTTGGTTTAGCAATTTACTGATCTACCTCCGATTGATTGACCATAAATCACTCAATTTAACTCGTTATTCATTGAAATTAGTTTCATTTCGAAGGAATCGAAGTGTAGTTTAAAACGAAAGAAACGGAGATGAAAAACTCCAAGTATTTTGAGAGTTATGATGGAAATAGTTAGACTCGCGCTTTGGTTTAGCAATTTACTGACCTACCTCCGATTGATTGACCATAACTCTCTCAATTTAAGTCGTAATTCATTTAAATTAGTTTCATTTCGAAGGAATCGAAGTGTAGTTTAAAACGAAAGAAACGGAGATGAAAAACTCCAAGTATTTTGAGAGTTATGATGGAAATAGTTAGACTCGCGCTTTGGTTTAGCAATTTACTGACCTCCCTCCGATTGATTGACGATAACTCAATCAATTTAACTCGTAATTCATTGAAATTAGTTTCATTTCGAAGGAATCGAAGTGTAGTTTAAAACGAAAGAAACGGAGATGAAAAACTCCAAGTATTTTGAGAGTTATGATGGAAATAGTTAGACTCGCACTTTGGTTTAGTAATTTACTGACCTACATCCGATTAATTGACCATAACTCTCTCAATTTAACTCTTAAGTCATTGAAATTAGTTTCATTTCGAAGGAATCGAAGTGTAGTTTAAAACGAAAGAAACGGAGATGAAAAACTCCAAGTATTTTGAGAGTTATGATGGAAATAGTTAGACTCGCGCTTTGGTTTAGCAATTTACTGACCTACCTCCGATTGATTGACCATAACTCTCTCAATTTAACTCTTAATTCATTGAAATTAGTTTTATTTCGAAGGAATCGAAGTGTAGTTTAAAACGAAAGAAACGGAGATGAAAAACTCCAAGTATTTTGAGAGTTATGATGGAAATAGTTAGACTCGCGCTTTGGTTTAGCAATTTACTGACCTACCTCCGATTGATTGACCATAACTCTCTCAATTTAACTCTTAACTCATTGAAATTAGTTTCATTTCGAAGGAATCGAAGTGTAGTTTAAAACGAAAGAAACGGAGATGAAAAACTCCAAGTATTTTGAGAGTTATGATGGAAATAGTTAGACTCGCGCTTTGGTTTAGCAATTTAGTGACCTCCCTCCGATTGATTGACCATAAATCACTCAATTTAACTCGTAATTCATTGAAATTAGTTTCATTTCGAAGGAATCGAAGTGTAGTTTAAAACGAAAGAAACGGAGATGAAAAACTTCAAGTATTTTGAGAGTTATGATGGAAATAGTTAGACTCACGCTTTGGTTTAGCAATTTACTGACCTCCCTCCGATTGATTGACCATAACTCACTCAATTTAACTCGTAATTCATTGAAATTAGTTTCATTTCGAAGGAATCGAAGTGTGGTTTAAAACGAAAGAAACGGAGATGAAAAACTCCAAGTATTTTGAGAGTTATGATGGAAATAGTTAGACTCGCGCTTTGGTTTAGCAATTTACTGACTTACCTCCGCTTGATTGACCATAACTCTCTCAATTTAACTCTTAAGTCATTTAAAAATTAGTTTCATTTCGAAGGAATCGAAGTGTAGTTTAAAACGAAAGAAACGGAGATGAAAAACTCCAAGTATTTTGAGAGTTATGATGGAAATAGTTAGACTCGCGCTTTGGTTTAGCAATTTACTGACCTACCTCCGATTGATTGACCATAACTCTCTCAATTTAACTCTTAATTCATTGAAATTAGTTTTATTTCGAAGGAATCGAAGTGTAGTTTAAAACGAAAGAAACGGAGATGAAAAACTCCAAGTATTTTGAGAGTTATGATGGAAATAGTTAGACTCGCGCTTTGGTTTAGCAATTTACTGACCTACCTCCGATTGATTGACCATAACTCTCTCAATTTAACTCTTAACTCATTGAAATTAGTTTCATTTCGAAGGAATCGAAGTGTAGTTTAAAACGAAAGAAACGGAGATGAAAAACTCCAAGTATTTTGAGAGTTATGATGGAAATAGTTAGACTCGCGCTTTGGTTTAGCAATTTAGTGACCTCCCTCCGATTGATTGACCATAAATCACTCAATTTAACTCGTAATTCATTGAAATTAGTTTCATTTCGAAGGAATCGAAGTGTAGTTTAAAACGAAAGAAACGGAGATGAAAAACTCCAAGTATTTTGAGAGTTAATGGAAATAGTTAGACTCGCGCTTTGGTTTAGCAATTTACTGACCTACCTCCGATTGATTGACCATAACTCTCTCAATTTAACTCTTAAGTCATTTAAAAATTAGTTTCATTTCGAAGGAATCGAAGTGTAGTTTAAAACGAAAGAAACGGAGATGAAAAACTCCAAGTATTTTGAGAGTTATGATGGAAATAGTTAGACTCGCGCTTTGGTTTAGCAATTTACTTACCTACCTCCGATTGATTGACCATAACTCTCTTAATTTAACTCGTAATTCATTTAAATTAGTTTCATTTCGAAGGAATCAAAGTGTAGTTTAAAACGAAAGAAACGGAGATGAAAAACTTCAAGTATTTTGAGAGTTATGATGGAAATAGTTAGACTCACGCTTTGGTTTAGCAATTTACTGACCTCCCTCCGATTGATTGACCATAACTCACTCAATTTAACTCGTAATTCATTGAAATTAGTTTCATTTCGAAGGAATCGAAGTGTGGTTTAAAACGAAAGAAACGGAGATGAAAAACTCCAAGTATTTTGAGAGTTATGATGGAAATAGTTAGACTCGCGCTTTGGTTTAGCAATTTACTGACTTACCTCCGCTTGATTGACCATAACTCTCTCAATTTAACTCTTAACTCTTTGAAATTAGTTTCATTTCGAAGGAATCGAAGTGTAGTTTAAAACGAAAGAAACGGAGATGAAAAACTCCAAGTATTTTGAGAGTTATGATGGAAATAGTTAGACTCGCGCTTTGGTTTAGCAATTTACTGACCTACCTCCGATTGATTGACCATAACTCTCTCAATTTAACTCTTAACTCATTGAAATTAGTTTCATTTCGAAGGAATCGAAGTGTAGTTTAAAACGAAAGAAACGGAGATGAAAAACTACAAGTATTTTGAGAGTTATTATGGAAATAGTTAGACTCGCGCTTTGATTTAGCAATTTACTGATCTACCTCCGATTGATTCACCATAAATCACTCAATTTAACTCGTTATTCATTGAAATTAGTTTCATTTCGAAGGAATCGAAGTGTAGTTTAAAACGAAAGAAACGGAGATGAAAAACTCCAAGTATTTTGAGAGTTATGATGGAAATAGTTAGACTCGCGCTTTGGTTTAGCAATTTAGTGACCTCCCTCCGATTGATTGACCATAAATCACTCAATTTAACTCGTAATTCATTGAAATTAGTTTCATTTCGAAGGAATCGAAGTGTAGTTTAAAACGAAAGAAACGGAGATGAAAAACTCCAAGTATTTTGAGAGTTAATGGAAATAGTTAGACTCGCGCTTTGGTTTAGCAATTTACTGACCTACCTCCGATTGATTGACCATAACTCTCTCAATTTAACTCTTAAGTCATTTAAAAATTAGTTTCATTTCGAAGGAATCGAAGTGTAGTTTAAAACGAAAGAAACGGAGATGAAAAACTCCAAGTATTTTGAGAGTTATGATGGAAATAGTTAGACTCGCGCTTTGGTTTAACAATTTACTTACCTACCTGCGATTGATTGACCATAACTCTCTCAATTTAACTCGTAATTCATTTAAATTAGTTTCATTTCGAAGGAATCAAAGTGTAGTTTAAAACGAAAGAAACGGAGATGAAAAACTCCAAGTATTTTGAGAGTTATGATGGAAATAGTTAGACTCACGCTTTGGTTTAGCAATTTTCTGACCTCCCTCCGATTGATTGACCATAACTCACTCAATTTAACTCGTAATTCATTGAAATTAGTTTCATTTCGAAGGAATCGAAGTGTGGTTTAAAACGAAAGAAACGGAGATGAAAAACTCCAAGTATTTTGAGAGTTATGATGGAAATAGTTAGACTCGCGCTTTGGTTTAGCAATTTACTGACCTACCTCCGCTTGATTGACCATAACTCTCTCAATTTAACTCTTAACTCTTTGAAATTAGTTTCATTTCGAAGGAATCGAAGTGTAGTTTAAAACAAAAGAAACGGAGATGAAAAACTCCAAGTATTTTGAGAGTTATGATGGAAATAGTTAGACTCGCGCTTTGGTTTAGCAATTTACTGACCTCCCTCCGATTGATTGACCATAAATCACTCAATTTAACTCGTAATTCATTGAAATTAGTTTCATTTCGAAGGAATCGAAGTGTAGTTTAAAACGAAAGAAACGGAGATGAAAAACTCCAAGTATTTTGAGAGTTAATGGAAATAGTTAGACTCGCGCTTTGGTTTAGCAATTTACTGACCTACCTCCGATTGATTGACCATAACTCTCTCAATTTAACTCTTAAGTCATTTAAAAATTAGTTTCATTTCGAAGGAATCGAAGTGTAGTTTAAAACGAAAGAAACGGAGATGAAAAACTCCAAGTATTTTGAGAGTTATGATGGAAATAGTTAGACTCGCGCTTTGGTTTAGCAATTTACTTACCTACCTCCGATTGATTGACCATAACTCTCTCAATTTAACTCGTAATTCATTTAAATTAGTTTCATTTCGAAGGAATCAAAGTGTAGTTTAAAACGAAAGAAACGGAGATGAAAAACTCCAAGTATTTTGATAGTTATGATGGAAATAGTTAGACTCACGCTTTGGTTTAGCAATTTACTGACCTCCCTCCGATTGATTGACCATAACTCACTCAATTTAACTCGTAATTCATTGAAATTAGTTTCATTTCGAAGGAATCGAAGTGTGGTTTAAAACGAAAGAAACGGAGATGAAAAACTCCAAGTATTTTGAGAGTTATGATGGAAATAGTTAGACTCGCGCTTTGGTTTAGTAATTTACTGACCTACATCCGATTAATTGACCATAACTCTCTCAATTTAACTCTTAAGTCATTGAAATTAGTTTCATTTCGAAGGAATCGAAGTGTAGTTTAAAACGAAAGAAACGGAGATGAAAAACTCCAAGTATTTTGAGAGTTATGATGGAAATAGTTAGACTCGCGCTTTGGTTTAGCAATTTACTGACTTACCTCCGCTTGATTGACCATAACTCTCTCAATTTAACTCTTAACTCTTTGAAATTAGTTTCATTTCGAAGGAATCGAAGTGTAGTTTAAAACGAAAGAAACGGAGATGAAAAACTCCAAGTATTTTGAGAGTTATGATGGAAATAGTTAGACTCGCGCTTTGGTTTAGCAATTTACTGACCTACCTCCGATTGATTGACCATAACTCTCTCAATTTAACTCTTAACTCATTGAAATTAGTTTCATTTCGAAGGAATCGAAGTGTAGTTTAAAACGAAAGAAACGGAGATGAAAAACTACAAGTATTTTGAGAGTTATTATGGAAATAGTTAGACTCGCGCTTTGATTTAGCAATTTACTGATCTACCTCCGATTGATTCACCATAAATCACTCAATTTAACTCGTTATTCATTGAAATTAGTTTCATTTCGAAGGAATCGAAGTGTAGTTTAAAACGAAAGAAACGGAGATGAAAAACTCCAAGTATTTTGAGAGTTATGATGGAAATAGTTAGACTCGCGCTTTGGTTTAGCAATTTAGTGACCTCCCTCCGATTGATTGACCATAAATCACTCAATTTAACTCGTAATTCATTGAAATTAGTTTCATTTCGAAGGAATCGAAGTGTAGTTTAAAACGAAAGAAACGGAGATGAAAAACTCCAAGTATTTTGAGAGTTAATGGAAATAGTTAGACTCGCGCTTTGGTTTAGCAATTTACTGACCTACCTCCGATTGATTGACCATAACTCTCTCAATTTAACTCTTAAGTCATTTAAAAATTAGTTTCATTTCGAAGGAATCGAAGTGTAGTTTAAAACGAAAGAAACGGAGATGAAAAACTCCAAGTATTTTGAGAGTTATGATGGAAATAGTTAGACTCGCGCTTTGGTTTAACAATTTACTTACCTACCTGCGATTGATTGACCATAACTCTCTCAATTTAACTCGTAATTCATTTAAATTAGTTTCATTTCGAAGGAATCAAAGTGTAGTTTAAAACGAAAGAAACGGAGATGAAAAACTCCAAGTATTTTGAGAGTTATGATGGAAATAGTTAGACTCACGCTTTGGTTTAGCAATTTTCTGACCTCCCTCCGATTGATTGACCATAACTCACTCAATTTAACTCGTAATTCATTGAAATTAGTTTCATTTCGAAGGAATCGAAGTGTGGTTTAAAACGAAAGAAACGGAGATGAAAAACTCCAAGTATTTTGAGAGTTATGATGGAAATAGTTAGACTCGCGCTTTGGTTTAGCAATTTACTGACCTACCTCCGCTTGATTGACCATAACTCTCTCAATTTAACTCTTAACTCTTTGAAATTAGTTTCATTTCGAAGGAATCGAAGTGTAGTTTAAAACAAAAGAAACGGAGATGAAAAACTCCAAGTATTTTGAGAGTTATGATGGAAATAGTTAGACTCGCGCTTTGGTTTAGCAATTTACTGACCTCCCTCCGATTGATTGACCATAAATCACTCAATTTAACTCGTAATTCATTGAAATTAGTTTCATTTCGAAGGAATCGAAGTGTAGTTTAAAACGAAAGAAACGGAGATGAAAAACTCCAAGTATTTTGAGAGTTAATGGAAATAGTTAGACTCGCGCTTTGGTTTAGCAATTTACTGACCTACCTCCGATTGATTGACCATAACTCTCTCAATTTAACTCTTAAGTCATTTAAAAATTAGTTTCATTTCGAAGGAATCGAAGTGTAGTTTAAAACGAAAGAAACGGAGATGAAAAACTCCAAGTATTTTGAGAGTTATGATGGAAATAGTTAGACTCGCGCTTTGGTTTAGCAATTTACTTACCTACCTCCGATTGATTGACCATAACTCTCTCAATTTAACTCGTAATTCATTTAAATTAGTTTCATTTCGAAGGAATCAAAGTGTAGTTTAAAACGAAAGAAACGGAGATGAAAAACTCCAAGTATTTTGATAGTTATGATGGAAATAGTTAGACTCACGCTTTGGTTTAGCAATTTACTGACCTCCCTCCGATTGATTGACCATAACTCACTCAATTTAACTCGTAATTCATTGAAATTAGTTTCATTTCGAAGGAATCGAAGTGTGGTTTAAAACGAAAGAAACGGAGATGAAAAACTCCAAGTATTTTGAGAGTTATGATGGAAATAGTTAGACTCGCGCTTTGGTTTAGCAATTTACTGACCTACCTCCGATTGATTGACCATAACTCTCTCAATTTAACTCTTAACTCATTGAAATTAGTTTCATTTCGAAGGAATCGAAGTGTAGTTTAAAACGAAAGAAACGGAGATGAAAAACTACAAGTATTTTGAGAGTTATTATGGAAATAGTTAGACTCGCGCTTTGGTTTAGCAATTTACTGATCTACCTCCGATTGATTGACCATAAATCACTCAATTTAACTCGTTATTCATTGAAATTAGTTTCATTTCGAAGGAATCGAAGTGTAGTTTAAAACGAAAGAAACGGAGATGAAAAACTCCAAGTATTTTGAGAGTTATGATGGAAATAGTTTGACTCGCGCTTTGGTTTAGCAATTTACTGACCTCCCTCCGATTGATTGACCATAACTCAATCAATTTAACTCGTAATTCATTGAAATTAGTTTCATTTCGAAGGAATCGAAGTGTGGTTTAAAACGAAAGAAACGGAGATGAAAAACTCCAAGTATTTTGAGAGTTATGATGGAAATAGTTAGACTCGCGCTTTGGTTTAGCAATTTACTGACCTACCTCCGATTGATTGACCATAACTCTCTCAATTTAACTCTTAACTCATTGAAATTAGTTTCATTTCGAAGGAATCGAAGTGTAGTTTAAAACGAAAGAAACGGAGATGAAAAACTACAAGTATTTTGAGAGTTATTATGGAAATAGTTAGACTCGCGCTTTGGTTTAACAATTTACTTACCTACCTCCGATTGATGACCATAACTCTCTCAATTTAACTCGTAATTCATTTAAATTAGTTTCATTTCGAAGGAATCGAAGTGTAGTTTAAAACGAAAGAAACGGAGATGAAAAACTCCAAGTATTTTGAGAGTTAATGGAAATAGTTAGACTCGCGCTTTGGTTTAGCAATTTACTGACCTACCTCCGATTGATTGACCATAACTCTCTCAATTTAACTCTTAAGTCATTTAAAAATTAGTTTCATTTCGAAGGAATCGAAGTGTAGTTTAAAACGAAAGAAACGGAGATGAAAAACTCCAAGTATTTTGAGAGTTATGATGGAAATAGTTAGACTCGCGCTTTGGTTTAACAATTTACTTACCTACCTCCGATTGATTGACCATAACTCTCTCAATTTAACTCGTAATTCATTTAAATTAGTTTCATTTCGAAGGAATCAAAGTGTAGTTTAAAACGAAAGAAACGGAGATGAAAAACTCCAAGTATTTTGAGAGTTATGATGGAAATAGTTAGACTCGCGCTTTGGTTTAGTAATTTACTGACCTACATCCGATTAATTGACCATAACTCTCTCAATTTAACTCTTAAGTCATTGAAATTAGTTTCATTTCGAAGGAATCGAAGTGTAGTTTAAAACGAAAGAAACGGAGATGAAAAACTCCAAGTATTTTGAGAGTTATGATGGAAATAGTTAGACTCGCGCTTTGGTTTAGCAATTTAGTGACCTCCCTCCGATTGATTGACCATAAATCACTCAATTTAACTCGTAATTCATTGAAATTAGTTTCATTTCGAAGGAATCGAAGTGTAGTTTAAAACGAAAGAAACGGAGATGAAAAACTCCAAGTATTTTGAGAGTTAATGGAAATAGTTAGACTCGCGCTTTGGTTTAGCAATTTACTGACCTACCTCCGATTGATTGACCATAACTCTCTCAATTTAACTCTTAAGTCATTTAAAAATTAGTTTAATTTCGAAGGAATCGAAGTGTAGTTTAAAACGAAAGAAACGGAGATGAAAAACTCCAACTATTTTGAGAGTTATGATGGAAATAGTTAGACTCACGCTTTGGTTTAGCAATTTACTGACCTCCCTCCGATTGATTGACCATAACTCACTCAATTTAACTCGTAATTCATTGAAATTAGTTTCATTTCGAAGGAATCGAAGTGTGGTTTAAAACGAAAGAAACGGAGATGAAAAACTCCAAGTATTTTGAGAGTTATGATGGAAATAGTTAGACTCGCGCTTTGGTTTAGCAATTTACTGACCTACCTCCGCTTGATTGACCATAACTCTCTCAATTTAACTCTTAACTCTTTGAAATTAGTTTCATTTCGAAGGAATCGAAGTGTAGTTTAAAACGAAAGAAACGGAGATGAAAAACTCCAAGTATTTTGAGAGTTATGATGGAAATAGTTAGACTCGCGCTTTGGTTTAGCAATTTACTGACATCCCTCCGATTGATTGACCATAAATCACTCAATTTAACTCGTAATTCATTGAAATTAGTTTCATTTCGAAGGAATCGAAGTGTAGTTTAAAACGAAAGAAACGGAGATGAAAAACTCCAAGTATTTTGAGAGTTAATGGAAATAGTTAGACTCGCGCTTTGGTTTAGCAATTTACTGACCTACCTCCGATTGATTGACCATAACTCTCTCAATTTAACTCTTAAGTCATTTAAAAATTAGTTTCATTTCGAAGGAATCGAAGTGTAGTTTAAAACGAAAGAAACGGAGATGAAAAACTCCAAGTATTTTGAGAGTTATGATGGAAATAGTTAGACTCGCGCTTTGGTTTAGCAATTTACTTACCTACCTCCGATTGATTGACCATAACTCTCTCAATTTAACTCGTAATTCATTTAAATTAGTTTCATTTCGAAGGAATCAAAGTGTAGTTTAAAACGAAAGAAACGGAGATGAAAAACTCCAAGTATTTTGATAGTTATGATGGAAATAGTTAGACTCACGCTTTGGTTTAGCAATTTACTGACCTACCTCCGATTGATTGACCATAACTCTCTCAATTTAACTCTTAACTCATTGAAATTAGTTTCATTTCGAAGGAATCGAAGTGTAGTTTAAAACGAAAGAAACGGAGATGAAAAACTACAAGTATTTTGAGAGTTATTATGGAAATAGTTAGACTCGCGCTTTGGTTTAGCAATTTACTGATCTACCTCCGATTGATTGACCATAAATCACTCAATTTAACTCGTTATTCATTGAAATTAGTTTCATTTCGAAGGAATCGAAGTGTAGTTTAAAACGAAAGAAACGGAGATGAAAAACTCCAAGTATTTTGAGAGTTATGATGGAAATAGTTTGACTCGCGCTTTGGTTTAGCAATTTACTGACCTCCCTCCGATTGATTGACCATAAATCACTCAATTTAACTCGTAATTCATTGAAATTAGTTTCATTTCGAAGGAATCGAAGTGTGGTTTAAAACGAAAGAAACGGAGATGAAAAACTCCAAGTATTTTGAGAGTTATGATGGAAATAGTTAGACTCGCGCTTTGGTTTAGCAATTTACTGACCTACCTCCGCTTGATTGACCATAACTCTCTCAATTTAACTCTTAACTCTTTGAAATTAGTTTCATTTCGAAGGAATCGAAGTGTAGTTTAAAACGAAAGAAACGGAGATGAAAAACTCCAAGTATTTTGAGAGTTATGATGGAAATAGTTAGACTCGCGCTTTGGTTTAGCAATTTACTGACTTACCTCCGATTGATTGATCATAACTCTCTCAATTTAACTCTTAATTCATTTAAATTAGTTTCATTTCGAAGGAATCGAAGTGTAGTTTAAAACGAAAGAAACGGAGATGAAAAACTCCAAGTATTTTGAGAGTTAATGGAAATAGTTAGACTCGCGCTTTGGTTTAGCAATTTACTGACCTACCTCCGATTGATTGACCATAACTCTCTCAATTTAACTCTTAAGTCATTTAAAAATTAGTTTCATTTCGAAGGAATCGAAGTGTAGTTTAAAACGAAAGAAACGGAGATGAAAAACTCCAAGTATTTTGAGAGTTATGATGGAAATAGTTAGACTCGCGCTTTGGTTTAACAATTTACTTACCTACCTCCGATTGATTGACCATAACTCTCTCAATTTAACTCGTAATTCATTTAAATTAGTTTCATTTCGAAGGAATCAAAGTGTATTTTAAAACGAAAGAAACGGAGATGAAAAACTCCACGTATTTTGAGAGTTATGATGGAAATAGTTAGACTCGCGCTTTGGTTTAGTAATTTACTGACCTACATCCGATTAATTGACCATAACTCTCTCAATTTAACTCTTAAGTCATTGAAATTAGTTTCATTTCGAAGGAATCGAAGTGTAGTTTAAAACGAAAGAAACGGAGATGAAAAACTCCAAGTATTTTGAGAGTTATGATGGAAATAGTTAGACTCGCGCTTTGGTTTGGCAATTTAGTGACCTCCCTCCGATTGATTGACCATAAATCACTCAATTTAACTCGTAATTCATTGAAATTAGTTTCATTTCGAAGGAATCGAAGTGTAGTTTAAAACGAAAGAAACGGAGATGAAAAACTCCAAGTATTTTTAGAGTTAATGGAAATAGTTAGACTCGCGCTTTGGTTTAGCAATTTACTGACCTACCTCCGATTGATTGACCATAACTCTCTCAATTTAACTCTTAAGTCATTTAAAAATTAGTTTAATTTTGAAGGAATCGAAGTGTAGTTTAAAACGAAAGAAACGGAGATGAAAAACTCCAAGTATTTTGAGAGTTATGATGGAAATAGTTAGACTCGCGCTTTGGTTTAACAATTTACTTACCTACCTCCGATTGATTGACCATAACTCTCTCAATTTAACTCGTAATTCATTTAAATTAGTTTCATTTCGAAGGAATCAAAGTGTAGTTTAAAACGAAAGAAACGGAGATGAAAAACTCCAAGTATTTTGAGAGTTATGATGGAAATAGTTAGACTCACGCTTTGGTTTAGCAATTTACTGACCTCCCTCCGATTGATTGACCATAACTCACTCAATTTAACTCGTAATTCATTGAAATTAGTTTCATTTCGAAGGAATCGAAGTGTGGTTTAAAACGAAAGAAACGGAGATGAAAAACTCCAAGTATTTTGAGAGTTATGATGGAAATAGTTAGACTCGCGCTTTGGTTTAGCAATTTACTGACCTACCTCCGCTTGATTGACCATAACTCTCTCAATTTAACTCTTAACTCTTTGAAATTAGTTTCATTTCGAAGGAATCGAAGTGTAGTTTAAAACGAAAGAAACGGAGATGAAAAACTCCAAGTATTTTGAGAGTTATGATGGAAATAGTTAGACTCGCGCTTTGGTTTAGCAATTTACTGACTTACCTCCGATTGATTGATCATAACTCTCTCAATTTAACTCTTAATTCATTTAAATTAGTTTCATTTCGAAGGAATCGAAGTGTAGTTTAAAACGAAAGAAACGGAGATGAAAAACTACAAGTATTTTGAGAGTTATTATGGAAATAGTTAGACTCGCGCTTTGGTTTAGCAATTTACTGATCTACCTCCGATTGATTGACCATAAATCACTCAATTTAACTCGTTATTCATTGAAATTAGTTTCATTTCGAAGGAATCGAAGTGTAGTTTAAAACGAAAGAAACGGAGATGAAAAACTCCAAGTATTTTGAGAGTTATGATGGAAATAGTTAGACTCGCGCTTTGGTTTAGCAATTTACTGACCTACCTCCGATTGATTGACCATAACTCTCTCAATTTAAGTCGTAATTCATTTAAATTAGTTTCATTTCGAAGGAATCGAAGTGTAGTTTAAAACGAAAGAAACGGAGATGAAAAACTCCAAGTATTTTGAGAGTTATGATGGATATAGTTAGACTCGCGCTTTGGTTTAGCAATTTACTGACCTCCCTCCGATTGATTGACGATAACTCAATCAATTTAACTCGTAATTCATTGAAATTAGTTTCATTTCGAAGGAATCGAAGTGTAGTTTAAAACGAAAGAAACGGAGATGAAAAACTCCAAGTATTGTGAGAGTTATGATGGAAATAGTTAGACTCGCGCTTTGGTTTAGTAATTTACTGACCTACATCCGATTAATTGACCATAACTCTCTCAATTTAACTCTTAAGTCATTGAAATTAGTTTCATTTCGAAGGAATCGAAGTGTAGTTTAAAACGAAAGAAACGGAGATGAAAAACTCCAAGTATTTTGAGAGTTATGATGGAAATAGTTAGACTCGCGCTTTGGTTTAGCAATTTACTGACCTACCTCCGATTGATTGACCATAACTCTCTCAATTTAACTCTTAATTCATTGAAATTAGTTTTATTTCGAAGGAATCGAAGTGTAGTTTAAAACGAAAGAAACGGAGATGAAAAACTCCAAGTATTTTGAGAGTTATGATGGAAATAGTTAGACTCGCGCTTTGGTTTAGCAATTTACTGACCTACCTCCGATTGATTGACCATAACTCTCTCAATTTAACTCTTAACTCATTGAAATTAGTTTCATTTCGAAGGAATCGAAGTGTAGTTTAAAACGAAAGAAACGGAGATGAAAAACTCCAAGTATTTTGAGAGTTATGATGGAAATAGTTAGACTCGCGCTTTGGTTTAGCAATTTAGTGACCTCCCTCCGATTGATTGACCATAAATCACTCAATTTAACTCGTAATTCATTGAAATTAGTTTCATTTCGAAGGAATCGAAGTGTAGTTTAAAACGAAAGAAACGGAGATGAAAAACTCCAAGTATTTTGAGAGTTAATGGAAATAGTTAGACTCGCGCTTTGGTTTAGCAATTTACTGACCTACCTCCGATTGATTGACCATAACTCTCTCAATTTAACTCTTAAGTCATTTAAAAATTAGTTTCATTTCGAAGGAATCGAAGTGTAGTTTAAAACGAAAGAAACGGAGATGAAAAACTCCAAGTATTTTAAGAGTTATGATGGAAATAGTTAGACTCGCGCTTTGGTTTAACAATTTACTTACCTACCTCCGATTGATTGACCATAACTCTCTCAATTTAACTCGTAATTCATTTAAATTAGTTTCATTTCGAAGGAATCAAAGTGTAGTTTAAAACGAAAGAAACGGAGATGAAAAACTCCAAGTATTTTGAGAGTTATGATGGAAATAGTTAGACTCACGCTTTGGTTTAGCAATTTACTGACCTCCCTCCGATTGATTGACCATAACTCACTCAATTTAACTCGTAATTCATTGAAATTAGTTTCATTTCGAAGGAATCGAAGTGTGGTTTAAAACAAAAGAAACGGAGATGAAAAACTCCAAGTATTTTGAGAGTTATGATGGAAATAGTTAGACTCGCGCTTTGGTTTAGCAATTTACTGACCTACCTCCGCTTGATTGACCATAACTCTCTCAATTTAACTCTTAACTCTTTGAAATTAGTTTCATTTCGAAGGAATCGAAGTGTAGTTTAAAACGAAAGAAACGGAGATGAAAAACTCCAAGTATTTTGAGAGTTATGATGGAAATAGTTAGACTCGCGCTTTGGTTTAGCAATTTACTGACTTACCTCCGATTGATTGATCATAACTCTCTCAATTTAACTCTTAATTCATTTAAATTAGTTTCATTTCGAAGGAATCGAAGTGTAGTTTAAAACGAAAGAAACGGAGATGAAAAACTACAAGTATTTTGAGAGTTATTATGGAAATAGTTAGACTCGCGCTTTGGTTTAGCAATTTACTGATCTACCTCCGATTGATTGACCATAAATCACTCAATTTAACTCGTTATTCATTGAAATTAGTTTCATTTCGAAGGAATCGAAGTGTAGTTTAAAACGAAAGAAACGGAGATGAAAAACTCCAAGTATTTTGAGAGTTATGATGGAAATAGTTAGACTCGCGCTTTGGTTTAGCAATTTACTGACCTACCTCCGATTGATTGACCATAACTCTCTCAATTTAAGTCGTAATTCATTTAAATTAGTTTCATTTCGAAGGAATCGAAGTGTAGTTTAAAACGAAAGAAACGGAGATGAAAAACTCCAAGTATTTTGAGAGTTATGATGGAAATAGTTAGACTCGCGCTTTGGTTTAGCAATTTACTGACCTCCCTCCGATTGATTGACGATAACTCAATCAATTTAACTCGTAATTCATTGAAATTAGTTTCATTTCGAAGGAATCGAAGTGTAGTTTAAAACGAAAGAAACAGAGATGAAAAACTCCAAGTATTTTGAGAGTTATGATGGAAATAGTTAGACTCGCGCTTTGGTTTAGTAATTTACTGACCTACATCCGATTAATTGACCATAACTCTCTCAATTTAACTCTTAAGTCATTGAAATTAGTTTCATTTCGAAGGAATCGAAGTGTAGTTTAAAACGAAAGAAACGGAGATTAAAAACTCCAAGTATTTTGAGAGTTATGATGGAAATAGTTAGACTCGCGCTTTGGTTTAGCAATTTAGTGACCTCCCTCCGATTGATTGACCATAAATCACTCAATTTAACTCGTAATTCATTGAAATTAGTTTCATTTCGAAGGAATCGAAGTGTAGTTTAAAACGAAAGAAACGGAGATGAAAAACTCCAAGTATTTTGAGAGTTAATGGAAATAGTTAGACTCGCGCTTTGGTTTAGCAATTTACTGACCTACCTCCGATTGATTGACCATAACTCTCTCAATTTAACTCTTAAGTCATTTAAAAATTAGTTTAATTTCGAAGGAATCGAAGTGTAGTTTAAAACGAAAGAAACGGAGATGAAAAACTCCAAGTATTTTGAGAGTTATGATGGAAATAGTTAGACTCGCGCTTTGGTTTAACAATTTACTTACCTACCTCCGATTGATTGACCATAACTCTCTCAATTTAACTCGTAATTCATTTAAATTAGTTTCATTTCGAAGGAATCAAAGTGTAGTTTAAAACGAAAGAAACGGAGATGAAAAACTCCAAGTATTTTGAGAGTTATGATGGAAATAGTTAGACTCACGCTTTGGTTTAGCAATTTACTGACCTCCCTCCGATTGATTGACCATAACTCACTCAATTTAACTCGTAATTCATTGAAATTAGTTTCATTTCGAAGGAATCGAAGTGTGGTTTAAAACGAAAGAAACGGAGATGAAAAACTCCAAGTATTTTGAGAGTTATGATGGAAATAGTTAGACTCGCGCTTTGGTTTAGCAATTTACTGACCTACCTCCGCTTGATTGACCATAACTCTCTCAATTTAACTCTTAACTCTTTGAAATTAGTTTCATTTCGAAGGAATCGAAGTGTAGTTTAAAACGAAAGAAACGGAGATGAAAAACTCCAAGTATTTTGAGAGTTATGATGGAAATAGTTAGACTCGCGCTTTGGTTTAGCAATTTACTGACCTACCTCCGATTGATTGACCATAACTCTCTCAATTTAACTCTTAATTCATTGAAATTAGTTTTATTTCGAAGG
Source organism: Tasmannia lanceolata (assembly GCF_043159265.1). Classification (NCBI taxonomy): domain Eukaryota; kingdom Viridiplantae; phylum Streptophyta; class Magnoliopsida; order Canellales; family Winteraceae; genus Tasmannia; species Tasmannia lanceolata. The sequence goes on from NW_027518721.1 coordinate 8,641,356, forward strand.
AATCGAAGTGTAGTTTAAAACGAAAGAAACGGAGATTAAAAACTCCAAGTATTTTGAGAGTTATGATGGAAATAGTTAGACTCGCGCTTTGGTTTAGTAATTTACTGACCTACCTCCGATTGATTGACCATAACTCTCTCAATTTAACTCTTAACTCATTGAAATTAGTTTCATTTCGAAGGAATCGAAGTGTAGTTTAAAACGAAAGAAACGGAGATGAAAAACTCCAAGTATTTTGAGAGTTATGATGGAAATAGTTAGACTCGCGCTTTGGTTTAGCAATTTAGTGACCTCCCTCCGATTGATTGACCATAAATCACTCAATTTAACTCGTAATTCATTGAAATTAGTTTCATTTCGAAGGAATCGAAGTGTAGTTTAAAACGAAAGAAACGGAGATGAAAAACTCCAAGTATTTTGAGAGTTAATGGAAATAGTTAGACTCGCGCTTTGGTTTAGCAATTTACTGACCTACCTCCGATTGATTGACCATAACTCTCTCAATTTAACTCTTAAGTCATTTAAAAATTAGTTTAATTTCGAAGGAATCGAAGTGTAGTTTAAAACGAAAGAAACGGAGATGAAAAACTCCAAGTATTTTGAGAGTTATGATGGAAATAGTTAGACTCGCGCTTTGGTTTAACAATTTACTTACCTACCTCCGATTGATTGACCATAACTCTCTCAATTTAACTCGTAATTCATTTAAATTAGTTTCATTTCGAAGGAATCAAAGTGTAGTTTAAAACGAAAGAAACGGAGATGAAAAACTCCAAGTATTTTGAGAGTTATGATGGAAATAGTTAGACTCACGCTTTGGTTTAGCAATTTACTGACCTCTCTCCGATTGATTGACCATAACTCACTCAATTTAACTCGTAATTCATTGAAATTAGTTTCATTTCGAAGGAATCGAAGTGTGGTTTAAAACGAAAGAAACGGAGATGAAAAACTCCAAGTATTTTGAGAGTTATGATGGAAATAGTTAGACTCGCGCTTTGGTTTAGCAATTTACTGACCTACCTCCGCTTGATTGACCATAACTCTCTCAATTTAACTCTTAACTCTTTGAAATTAGTTTCATTTCGAAGGAATCGAAGTGTAGTTTAAAACGAAAGAAACGGAGATGAAAAACTCCAAGTATTTTGAGAGTTATGATGGAAATAGTTAGACTCGCGCTTTGGTTTAGCAATTTACTGACTTACCTCCGATTGATTGATCATAACTCTCTCAATTTAACTCTTAATTCATTTAAATTAGTTTCATTTCGAAGGAATCGAAGTGTAGTTTAAAACGAAAGAAACGGAGATGAAAAACTACAAGTATTTTGAGAGTTATTATGGAAATAGTTAGACTCGCGCTTTGGTTTAGCAATTTACTGATCTACCTCCGATTGATTGACCATAAATCACTCAATTTAACTCGTTATTCATTGAAATTAGTTTCATTTCGAAGGAATCGAAGTGTAGTTTAAAACGAAAGAAACGGAGATGAAAAACTCCAAGTATTTTGAGAGTTATGATGGAAATAGTTAGACTCGCGCTTTGGTTTAGCAATTTACTGACCTACCTCCGATTGATTGACCATAACTCTCTCAATTTAAGTCGTAATTCATTTAAATTAGTTTCATTTCGAAGGAATCGAAGTGTAGTTTAAAACGAAAGAAACGGAGATGAAAAACTCCAAGTATTTTGAGAGTTATGATGGAAATAGTTAGACTCGCGCTTTGGTTTAGCAATTTACTGACCTCCCTCCGATTGATTGACGATAACTCAATTAATTTAACTCGTAATTCATTGAAATTAGTTTCATTTCGAAGGAATCGAAGTGTAGTTTAAAACGAAAGAAACGGAGATGAAAAACTCCAAGTATTTTGAGAGTTATGATGGAAATAGTTAGACTCGCGCTTTGGTTTAGTAATTTACTGACCTACATCCGATTAATTGACCATAACTCTCTCAATTTAACTCTTAAGTCATTGAAATTAGTTTCATTTCGAAGGAATCGAAGTGTAGTTTAAAACGAAAGAAACGGAGATGAAAAACTCCAAGTATTTTGAGAGTTATGATGGAAATAGTTAGACTCGCGCTTTGGTTTAGCAATTTACTGACCTACCTCCGATTGATTGACCATAACTCTCTCAATTTAACTCTTAATTCATTGAAATTAGTTTTATTTCGAAGGAATCGAAGTGTAGTTTAAAACGAAAGAAACGGAGATTAAAAACTCCAAGTATTTTGAGAGTTATGATGGAAATAGTTAGACTCGCGCTTTGGTTTAGTAATTTACTGACCTACCTCCGATTGATTGACCATAACTCTCTCAATTTAACTCTTAACTCATTGAAATTAGTTTCATTTCGAAGGAATCGAAGTGTAGTTTAAAACGAAAGAAACGGAGATGAAAAACTCCAAGTATTTTGAGAGTTATGATGGAAATAGTTAGACTCACGCTTTGGTTTAGCAATTTACTGACCTCCCTCCGATTGATTGACCATAACTCACTCAATTTAACTCGTAATTCATTGAAATTAGTTTCATTTCGAAGGAATCGAAGTGTGGTTTAAAACGAAAGAAACGGAGATGAAAAACTCCAAGTATTTTGAGAGTTATGATGGAAATAGTTAGACTCGCGCTTTGGTTTAGCAATTTACTGACCTACCTCCGCTTGATTGACCATAACTCTCTCAATTTAACTCTTAACTCTTTGAAATTAGTTTCATTTCGAAGGAATCGAAGTGTAGTTTAAAACGAAAGAAACGGAGATGAAAAACTCCAAGTATTTTGAGAGTTATGATGGAAATAGTTAGACTCGCGCTTTGGTTTAGCAATTTACTGACCTACCTCCGATTGATTGACCATAACTCTCTCAATTTAACTCTTAATTCATTGAAATTAGTTTTATTTCGAAGGAATCGAAGTGTAGTTTAAAACGAAAGAAACGGAGATTAAAAACTCCAAGTATTTTGAGAGTTATGATGGAAATAGTTAGACTCGCGCTTTGGTTTAGTAATTTACTGACCTACCTCCGATTGATTGACCATAACTCTCTCAATTTAACTCTTAACTCATTGAAATTAGTTTCATTTCGAAGGAATCGAAGTGTAGTTTAAAACGAAAGAAACGGAGATGAAAAACTCCAAGTATTTTGAGAGTTATGATGGAAATAGTTAGACTCGCGCTTTGGTTTAGCAATTTAGTGACCTCCCTCCGATTGATTGACCATAAATCACTCAATTTAACTCGTAATTCATTGAAATTAGTTTCATTTCGAAGGAATCGAAGTGTAGTTTAAAACGAAAGAAACGGAGATGAAAAACTCCAAGTATTTTGAGAGTTAATGGAAATAGTTAGACTCGCGCTTTGGTTTAGCAATTTACTGACCTACCTCCGATTGATTGACCATAACTCTCTCAATTTAACTCTTAAGTCATTTAAAAATTAGTTTAATTTCGAAGGAATCGAAGTGTAGTTTAAAACGAAAGAAACGGAGATGAAAAACTCCAAGTATTTTGAGAGTTATGATGGAAATAGTTAGACTCGCGCTTTGGTTTAACAATTTACTTACCTACCTCCGATTGATTGACCATAACTCTCTCAATTTAACTCGTAATTCATTTAAATTAGTTTCATTTCGAAGGAATCAAAGTGTAGTTTAAAACGAAAGAAACGGAGATGAAAAACTCCAAGTATTTTGAGAGTTATGATGGAAATAGTTAGACTCACGCTTTGGTTTAGCAATTTACTGACCTCCCTCCGATTGATTGACCATAACTCACTCAATTTAACTCGTAATTCATTGAAATTAGTTTCATTTCGAAGGAATCGAAGTGTGGTTTAAAACGAAAGAAACGGAGATGAAAAACTCCAAGTATTTTGAGAGTTATGATGGAAATAGTTAGACTCGCGCTTTGGTTTAGCAATTTACTGACCTACCTCCGCTTGATTGACCATAACTCTCTCAATTTAACTCTTAACTCTTTGAAATTAGTTTCATTTCGAAGGAATCGAAGTGTAGTTTAAAACGAAAGAAACGGAGATGAAAAACTCCAAGTATTTTGAGAGTTATGATGGAAATAGTTAGACTCGCGCTTTGGTTTAGCAATTTACTGACTTACCTCCGATTGATTGATCATAACTCTCTCAATTTAACTCTTAATTCATTTAAATTAGTTTCATTTCGAAGGAATCGAAGTGTAGTTTAAAACGAAAGAAACGGAGATGAAAAACTACAAGTATTTTGAGAGTTATTATGGAAATAGTTAGACTCGCGCTTTGGTTTAGCAATTTACTGATCTACCTCCGATTGATTGACCATAAATCACTCAATTTAACTCGTTATTCATTGAAATTAGTTTCATTTCGAAGGAATCGAAGTGTAGTTTAAAACGAAAGAAACGGAGATGAAAAACTCCAAGTATTTTGAGAGTTATGATGGAAATAGTTAGACTCGCGCTTTGGTTTAGCAATTTACTGACCTACCTCCGATTGATTGACCATAACTCTCTCAATTTAAGTCGTAATTCATTTAAATTAGTTTCATTTCGAAGGAATCGAAGTGTAGTTTAAAACGAAAGAAACGGAGATGAAAAACTCCAAGTATTTTGAGAGTTATGATGGAAATAGTTAGACTCGCGCTTTGGTTTAGCAATTTACTGACCTCCCTCCGATTGATTGACGATAACTCAATTAATTTAACTCGTAATTCATTGAAATTAGTTTCATTTCGAAGGAATCGAAGTGTAGTTTAAAACGAAAGAAACGGAGATGAAAAACTCCAAGTATTTTGAGAGTTATGATGGAAATAGTTAGACTCGCGCTTTGGTTTAGTAATTTACTGACCTACATCCGATTAATTGACCATAACTCTCTCAATTTAACTCTTAAGTCATTGAAATTAGTTTCATTTCGAAGGAATCGAAGTGTAGTTTAAAACGAAAGAAACGGAGATGAAAAACTCCAAGTATTTTGAGAGTTATGATGGAAATAGTTAGACTCGCGCTTTGGTTTAGCAATTTACTGACCTACCTCCGATTGATTGACCATAACTCTCTCAATTTAACTCTTAATTCATTGAAATTAGTTTTATTTCGAAGGAATCGAAGTGTAGTTTAAAACGAAAGAAACGGAGATTAAAAACTCCAAGTATTTTGAGAGTTATGATGGAAATAGTTAGACTCGCGCTTTGGTTTAGTAATTTACTGACCTACCTCCGATTGATTGACCATAACTCTCTCAATTTAACTCTTAACTCATTGAAATTAGTTTCATTTCGAAGGAATCGAAGTGTAGTTTAAAACGAAAGAAACGGAGATGAAAAACTCCAAGTATTTTGAGAGTTATGATGGAAATAGTTAGACTCGCGCTTTGGTTTAGCAATTTAGTGACCTCCCTCCGATTGATTGACCATAAATCACTCAATTTAACTCGTAATTCATTGAAATTAGTTTCATTTCGAAGGAATCGAAGTGTAGTTTAAAACGAAAGAAACGGAGATGAAAAACTCCAAGTATTTTGAGAGTTATGATGGAAATAGTTAGACTCGCGCTTTGGTTTAGCAATTTACTGACTTACCTCCGATTGATTGATCATAACTCTCTCAATTTAACTCTTAATTCATTTAAATTAGTTTCATTTCGAAGGAATCGAAGTGTAGTTTAAAACGAAAGAAACGGAGATGAAAAACTACAAGTATTTTGAGAGTTATTATGGAAATAGTTAGACTCGCGCTTTGGTTTAGCAATTTACTGATCTACCTCCGATTGATTGACCATAAATCACTCAATTTAACTCGTTATTCATTGAAATTAGTTTCATTTCGAAGGAATCGAAGTGTAGTTTAAAACGAAAGAAACGGAGATGAAAAACTCCAAGTATTTTGAGAGTTATGATGGAAATAGTTAGACTCGCGCTTTGGTTTAGCAATTTACTGACCTACCTCCGATTGATTGACCATAACTCTCTCAATTTAAGTCGTAATTCATTTAAATTAGTTTCATTTCGAAGGAATCGAAGTGTAGTTTAAAACGAAAGAAACGGAGATGAAAAACTCCAAGTATTTTGAGAGTTATGATGGAAATAGTTAGACTCGCGCTTTGGTTTAGCAATTTACTGACCTCCCTCCGATTGATTGACGATAACTCAATCAATTTAACTCGTAATTCATTGAAATTAGTTTCATTTCGAAGGAATCGAAGTGTAGTTTAAAACGAAAGAAACAGAGATGAAAAACTCCAAGTATTTTGAGAGTTATGATGGAAATAGTTAGACTCGCGCTTTGGTTTAGTAATTTACTGACCTACATCCGATTAATTGACCATAACTCTCTCAATTTAACTCTTAAGTCATTGAAATTAGTTTCATTTCGAAGGAATCGAAGTGTAGTTTAAAACGAAAGAAACGGAGATTAAAAACTCCAAGTATTTTGAGAGTTATGATGGAAATAGTTAGACTCGCGCTTTGGTTTAGCAATTTAGTGACCTCCCTCCGATTGATTGACCATAAATCACTCAATTTAACTCGTAATTCATTGAAATTAGTTTCATTTCGAAGGAATCGAAGTGTAGTTTAAAACGAAAGAAACGGAGATGAAAAACTCCAAGTATTTTGAGAGTTAATGGAAATAGTTAGACTCGCGCTTTGGTTTAGCAATTTACTGACCTACCTCCGATTGATTGACCATAACTCTCTCAATTTAACTCTTAAGTCATTTAAAAATTAGTTTAATTTCGAAGGAATCGAAGTGTAGTTTAAAACGAAAGAAACGGAGATGAAAAACTCCAAGTATTTTGAGAGTTATGATGGAAATAGTTAGACTCGCGCTTTGGTTTAACAATTTACTTACCTACCTCCGATTGATTGACCATAACTCTCTCAATTTAACTCGTAATTCATTTAAATTAGTTTCATTTCGAAGGAATCAAAGTGTAGTTTAAAACGAAAGAAACGGAGATGAAAAACTCCAAGTATTTTGAGAGTTATGATGGAAATAGTTAGACTCACGCTTTGGTTTAGCAATTTACTGACCTCCCTCCGATTGATTGACCATAACTCACTCAATTTAACTCGTAATTCATTGAAATTAGTTTCATTTCGAAGGAATCGAAGTGTGGTTTAAAACGAAAGAAACGGAGATGAAAAACTCCAAGTATTTTGAGAGTTATGATGGAAATAGTTAGACTCGCGCTTTGGTTTAGCAATTTACTGACCTACCTCCGCTTGATTGACCATAACTCTCTCAATTTAACTCTTAACTCTTTGAAATTAGTTTCATTTCGAAGGAATCGAAGTGTAGTTTAAAACGAAAGAAACGGAGATGAAAAACTCCAAGTATTTTGAGAGTTATGATGGAAATAGTTAGACTCGCGCTTTGGTTTAGCAATTTACTGACCTACCTCCGATTGATTGACCATAACTCTCTCAATTTAACTCTTAATTCATTGAAATTAGTTTTATTTCGAAGGAATCGAAGTGTAGTTTAAAACGAAAGAAACGGAGATTAAAAACTCCAAGTATTTTGAGAGTTATGATGGAAATAGTTAGACTCGCGCTTTGGTTTAGTAATTTACTGACCTACCTCCGATTGATTGACCATAACTCTCTCAATTTAACTCTTAACTCATTGAAATTAGTTTCATTTCGAAGGAATCGAAGTGTAGTTTAAAACGAAAGAAACGGAGATGAAAAACTCCAAGTATTTTGAGAGTTATGATGGAAATAGTTAGACTCGCGCTTTGGTTTAGCAATTTAGTGACCTCCCTCCGATTGATTGACCATAAATCACTCAATTTAACTCGTAATTCATTGAAATTAGTTTCATTTCGAAGGAATCGAAGTGTAGTTTAAAACGAAAGAAACGGAGATGAAAAACTCCAAGTATTTTGAGAGTTAATGGAAATAGTTAGACTCGCGCTTTGGTTTAGCAATTTACTGACCTACCTCCGATTGATTGACCATAACTCTCTCAATTTAACTCTTAAGTCATTTAAAAATTAGTTTAATTTCGAAGGAATCGAAGTGTAGTTTAAAACGAAAGAAACGGAGATGAAAAACTCCAAGTATTTTGAGAGTTATGATGGAAATAGTTAGACTCGCGCTTTGGTTTAACAATTTACTTACCTACCTCCGATTGATTGACCATAACTCTCTCAATTTAACTCGTAATTCATTTAAATTAGTTTCATTTCGAAGGAATCAAAGTGTAGTTTAAAACGAAAGAAACGGAGATGAAAAACTCCAAGTATTTTGAGAGTTATGATGGAAATAGTTAGACTCACGCTTTGGTTTAGCAATTTACTGACCTCTCTCCGATTGATTGACCATAACTCACTCAATTTAACTCGTAATTCATTGAAATTAGTTTCATTTCGAAGGAATCGAAGTGTGGTTTAAAACGAAAGAAACGGAGATGAAAAACTCCAAGTATTTTGAGAGTTATGATGGAAATAGTTAGACTCGCGCTTTGGTTTAGCAATTTACTGACCTACCTCCGCTTGATTGACCATAACTCTCTCAATTTAACTCTTAACTCTTTGAAATTAGTTTCATTTCGAAGGAATCGAAGTGTAGTTTAAAACGAAAGAAACGGAGATGAAAAACTCCAAGTATTTTGAGAGTTATGATGGAAATAGTTAGACTCGCGCTTTGGTTTAGCAATTTACTGACTTACCTCCGATTGATTGATCATAACTCTCTCAATTTAACTCTTAATTCATTTAAATTAGTTTCATTTCGAAGGAATCGAAGTGTAGTTTAAAACGAAAGAAACGGAGATGAAAAACTACAAGTATTTTGAGAGTTATTATGGAAATAGTTAGACTCGCGCTTTGGTTTAGCAATTTACTGATCTACCTCCGATTGATTGACCATAAATCACTCAATTTAACTCGTTATTCATTGAAATTAGTTTCATTTCGAAGGAATCGAAGTGTAGTTTAAAACGAAAGAAACGGAGATGAAAAACTCCAAGTATTTTGAGAGTTATGATGGAAATAGTTAGACTCGCGCTTTGGTTTAGCAATTTACTGACCTACCTCCGATTGATTGACCATAACTCTCTCAATTTAAGTCGTAATTCATTTAAATTAGTTTCATTTCGAAGGAATCGAAGTGTAGTTTAAAACGAAAGAAACGGAGATGAAAAACTCCAAGTATTTTGAGAGTTATGATGGAAATAGTTAGACTCGCGCTTTGGTTTAGCAATTTACTGACCTCCCTCCGATTGATTGACGATAACTCAATTAATTTAACTCGTAATTCATTGAAATTAGTTTCATTTCGAAGGAATCGAAGTGTAGTTTAAAACGAAAGAAACGGAGATGAAAAACTCCAAGTATTTTGAGAGTTATGATGGAAATAGTTAGACTCGCGCTTTGGTTTAGTAATTTACTGACCTACATCCGATTAATTGACCATAACTCTCTCAATTTAACTCTTAAGTCATTGAAATTAGTTTCATTTCGAAGGAATCGAAGTGTAGTTTAAAACGAAAGAAACGGAGATGAAAAACTCCAAGTATTTTGAGAGTTATGATGGAAATAGTTAGACTCGCGCTTTGGTTTAGCAATTTACTGACCTACCTCCGATTGATTGACCATAACTCTCTCAATTTAACTCTTAATTCATTGAAATTAGTTTTATTTCGAAGGAATCGAAGTGTAGTTTAAAACGAAAGAAACGGAGATTAAAAACTCCAAGTATTTTGAGAGTTATGATGGAAATAGTTAGACTCGCGCTTTGGTTTAGTAATTTACTGACCTACCTCCGATTGATTGACCATAACTCTCTCAATTTAACTCTTAACTCATTGAAATTAGTTTCATTTCGAAGGAATCGAAGTGTAGTTTAAAACGAAAGAAACGGAGATGAAAAACTCCAAGTATTTTGAGAGTTATGATGGAAATAGTTAGACTCGCGCTTTGGTTTAGCAATTTAGTGACCTCCCTCCGATTGATTGACCATAAATCACTCAATTTAACTCGTAATTCATTGAAATTAGTTTCATTTCGAAGGAATCGAAGTGTAGTTTAAAACGAAAGAAACGGAGATGAAAAACTCCAAGTATTTTGAGAGTTAATGGAAATAGTTAGACTCGCGCTTTGGTTTAGCAATTTACTGACCTACCTCCGATTGATTGACCATAACTCTCTCAATTTAACTCTTAAGTCATTTAAAAATTAGTTTCATTTCGAAGGAATCGAAGTGTAGTTTAAAACGAAAGAAACGGAGATGAAAAACTCCAAGTATTTTGAGAGTTATGATGGAAATAGTTAGACTCGCGCTTTGGTTTAGCAATTTACTTACCTACCTCCGATTGATTGACCATAACTCTCTGAATTTAACTCGTAATTCATTTAAATTAGTTTCATTTCGAAGGAATCAAAGTGTAGTTTAAAACGAAAGAAACGGAGATGAAAAACTTCAAGTATTTTGAGAGTTATGATGGAAATAGTTAGACTCACGCTTTGGTTTAGCAATTTACTGACCTCCCTCCGATTGATTGACCATAACTCACTCAATTTAACTCGTAATTCATTGAAATTAGTTTCATTTCGAAGGAATCGAAGTGTGGTTTAAAACGAAAGAAACGGAGATGAAAAACTCCAAGTATTTTGAGAGTTATGATGGAAATAGTTAGACTCGCGCTTTGGTTTAGCAATTTACTGACCTACCTCCGATTGATTGACCATAACTCTCTCAATTTAACTCTTAACTCTTTGAAATTAGTTTCATTTCGAAGGAATCGAAGTGTAGTTTAAAACGAAAGAAACGGAGATGAAAAACTCCAAGTATTTTGAGAGTTATGATGGAAATAGTTAGACTCGCGCTTTGGTTTAGCAATTTACTGACCTACCTCCGATTGATTGACCATAACTCTCTCAATTTAACTCTTAACTCATTGAAATTAGTTTCATTTCGAAGGAATCGAAGTGTAGTTTAAAACGAAAGAAACGGAGATGAAAAACTACAAGTATTTTGAGAGTTATTATGGAAATAGTTAGACTCGCGCTTTGGTTTAGCAATTTACTGATCTACCTCCGATTGATTCACCATAAATCACTCAATTTAACTCGTTATTCATTGAAATTAGTTTCATTTCGAAGGAATCGAAGTGTAGTTTAAAACGAAAGAAACGGAGATGAAAAACTCCAAGTATTTTGAGAGTTATGATGGAAATAGTTAGACTCGCGCTTTGGTTTAGCAATTTACTGACCTACCTCCGATTGATTGACCATAACTCTCTCAATTTAAGTCGTAATTCATTTAAATTAGTTTCATTTCGAAGGAATCGAAGTGTAGTTTAAAACGAAAGAAACGGAGATGAAAAACTCCAAGTATTTTGAGAGTTATGATGGAAATAGTTAGACTCGCGCTTTGGTTTAGCAATTTAGTGACCTCCCTCCGATTGATTGACCATAAATCACTCAATTTAACTCGTAATTCATTGAAATTAGTTTCATTTCGAAGGAATCGAAGTGTAGTTTAAAACGAAAGAAACGGAGATGAAAAACTCCAAGTATTTTGAGAGTTAATGGAAATAGTTAGACTCGCGCTTTGGTTTAGCAATTTACTGACCTACCTCCGATTGATTGACCATAACTCTCTCAATTTAACTCTTAAGTCATTTAAAAATTAGTTTCATTTCGAAGGAATCGAAGTGTAGTTTAAAACGAAAGAAACGGAGATGAAAAACTCCAAGTATTTTGAGAGTTATGATGGAAATAGTTAGACTCGCGCTTTGGTTTAACAATTTACTTACCTACCTCCGATTGATTGACCATAACTCTCTCAATTTAACTCGTAATTCATTTAAATTAGTTTCATTTCGAAGGAATCAAAGTGTAGTTTAAAACGAAAGAAACGGAGATGAAAAACTCCAAGTATTTTGAGAGTTATGATGGAAATAGTTAGACTCACGCTTTGGTTTAGCAATTTACTGACCTCCCTCCGATTGATTGACCATAACTCACTCAATTTAACTCGTAATTCATTGAAATTAGTTTCATTTCGAAGGAATCGAAGTGTGGTTTAAAACGAAAGAAACGGAGATGAAAAACTCCAAGTATTTTGAGAGTTATGATGGAAATAGTTAGACTCGCGCTTTGGTTTAGCAATTTACTGACCTACCTCCGCTTGATTGACCATAACTCTCTCAATTTAACTCTTAACTCTTTGAAATTAGTTTCATTTCGAAGGAATCGAAGTGTAGTTTAAAACGAAAGAAACGGAGATGAAAAACTCCAAGTATTTTGAGAGTTATGATGGAAATAGTTAGACTCGCGCTTTGGTTTAGCAATTTACTGACCTCCCTCCGATTGATTGACCATAAATCACTCAATTTAACTCGTAATTCATTGAAATTAGTTTCATTTCGAAGGAATCGAAGTGTAGTTTAAAACGAAAGAAACGGAGATGAAAAACTCCAAGTATTTTGAGAGTTAATGGAAATAGTTAGACTCGCACTTTGGTTTAGCAATTTACTGACCTACCTCCGATTGATTGACCATAACTCTCTCAATTTAACTCTTAAGTCATTTAAAAATTAGTTTCATTTCGAAGGAATCGAAGTGTAGTTTAAAACGAAAGAAACGGAGATGAAAAACTCCAAGTATTTTGAGAGTTATGATGGAAATAGTTAGACTCGCGCTTTGGTTTAGCAATTTACTTACCTACCTCCGATTGATTGACCATAACTCTCTCAATTTAACTCGTAATTCATTTAAATTAGTTTCATTTCGAAGGAATCAAAGTGTAGTTTAAAACGAAAGAAACGGAGATGAAAAACTCCAAGTATTTTGATAGTTATGATGGAAATAGTTAGACTCACGCTTTGGTTTAGCAATTTACTGACCTCCCTCCGATTGATTGACCATAACTCACTCAATTTAACTCGTAATTCATTGAAATTAGTTTCATTTCGAAGGAATCGAAGTGTGGTTTAAAACGAAAGAAACGGAGATGAAAAACTCCAAGTATTTTGTGAGTTATGATGGAAATAGTTAGACTCGCGCTTTGGTTTAGCAATTTACTGACCTACCTCCGATTGATTGACCATAACTCTCTCAATTTAACTCTTAACTCATTGAAATTAGTTTCATTTCGAAGGAATCGAAGTGTAGTTTAAAACGAAAGAAACGGAGATGAAAAACTACAAGTATTTTGAGAGTTATTATGGAAATAGTTAGACTCGCGCTTTGGTTTAGCAATTTACTGATCTACCTCCGATTGATTCACCATAAATCACTCAATTTAACTCGTTATTCATTGAAATTAGTTTCATTTCGAAGGAATCGAAGTGTAGTTTAAAACGAAAGAAACGGAGATGAAAAACTCCAAGTATTTTGAGAGTTATGATGGAAATAGTTAGACTCGCGCTTTGGTTTAGCAATTTACTGACCTACCTCCGATTGATTGACCATAACTCTCTCAATTTAAGTCGTAATTCATTTAAATTAGTTTCATTTCGAAGGAATCGAAGTGTAGTTTAAAACGAAAGAAACGGAGATGAAAAACTCCAAGTATTTTGAGAGTTATGATGGAAATAGTTAGACTCGCGCTTTGGTTTAGCAATTTAGTGACCTCCCTCCGATTGATTGACCATAAATCACTCAATTTAACTCGTAATTCATTGAAATTAGTTTCATTTCGAAGGAATCGAAGTGTAGTTTAAAACGAAAGAAACGGAGATGAAAAACTCCAAGTATTTTGAGAGTTAATGGAAATAGTTAGACTCGCGCTTTGGTTTAGCAATTTACTGACCTACCTCCGATTGATTGACCATAACTCTCTCAATTTAACTCTTAAGTCATTTAAAAATTAGTTTCATTTCGAAGGAATCGAAGTGTAGTTTAAAACGAAAGAAACGGAGATGAAAAACTCCAAGTATTTTGAGAGTTATGATGGAAATAGTTAGACTCGCGCTTTGGTTTAACAATTTACTTACCTACCTCCGATTGATTGACCATAACTCTCTCAATTTAACTCGTAATTCATTTAAATTAGTTTCATTTCGAAGGAATCAAAGTGTAGTTTAAAACGAAAGAAACGGAGATGAAAAACTCCAAGTATTTTGAGAGTTATGATGGAAATAGTTAGACTCACGCTTTGGTTTAGCAATTTACTGACCTCCCTCCGATTGATTGACCATAACTCACTCAATTTAACTCGTAATTCATTGAAATTAGTTTCATTTCGAAGGAATCGAAGTGTGGTTTAAAACGAAAGAAACGGAGATGAAAAACTCCAAGTATTTTGAGAGTTATGATGGAAATAGTTAGACTCGCGCTTTGGTTTAGCAATTTACTGACCTACCTCCGCTTGATTGACCATAACTCTCTCAATTTAACTCTTAACTCTTTGAAATTAGTTTCATTTCGAAGGAATCGAAGTGTAGTTTAAAACGAAAGAAACGGAGATGAAAAACTCCAAGTATTTTGAGAGTTATGATGGAAATAGTTAGACTCGCGCTTTGGTTTAGCAATTTACTGACCTCCCTCCGATTGATTGACAATAAATCACTCAATTTAACTCGTAATTCATTGAAATTAGTTTCATTTCGAAGGAATCGAAGTGTAGTTTAAAACGAAAGAAACGGAGATGAAAAACTCCAAGTATTTTGAGAGTTAATGGAAATAGTTAGACTCGCGCTTTGGTTTAGCAATTTACTGACCTACCTCCGATTGATTGACCATAACTCTCTCAATTTAACTCTTAAGTCATTTAAAAATTAGTTTCATTTCGAAGGAATCGAAGTGTAGTTTAAAACGAAAGAAACGGAGATGAAAAACTCCAAGTATTTTGAGAGTTATGATGGAAATAGTTAGACTCGCGCTTTGGTTTAGCAATTTACTTACCTACCTCCGATTGATTGACCATAACTCTCTCAATTTAACTCGTAATTCATTTAAATTAGTTTCATTTCGAAGGAATCAAAGTGTAGTTTAAAACGAAAGAAACGGAGATGAAAAACTCCAAGTATTTTGATAGTTATGATGGAAATAGTTAGACTCACGCTTTGGTTTAGCAATTTACTGACCTCCCTCCGATTGATTGACCATAACTCACTCAATTTAACTCGTAATTCATTGAAATTAGTTTCATTTCGAAGGAATCGAAGTGTGGTTTAAAACGAAAGAAACGGAGATGAAAAACTCCAAGTATTTTGAGAGTTATGATGGAAATAGTTAGACTCGCGCTTTGGTTTAGCAATTTACTGACCTACCTCCGATTGATTGACCATAACTCTCTCAATTTAACTCTTAACTCATTGAAATTAGTTTCATTTCGAAGGAATCGAAGTGTAGTTTAAAACGAAAGAAACGGAGATGAAAAACTACAAGTATTTTGAGAGTTATTATGGAAATAGTTAGACTCGCGCTTTGGTTTAGCAATTTACTGATCTACCTCCGATTGATTGACCATAAATCACTCAATTTAACTCGTTATTCATTGAAATTAGTTTCATTTCGAAGGAATCGAAGTGTAGTTTAAAACGAAAGAAACGGAGATGAAAAACTCCAAGTATTTTGAGAGTTATGATGGAAATAGTTTGACTCGCGCTTTGGTTTAGCAATTTACTGACCTCCCTCCGATTGATTGACCATAACTCAATCAATTTAACTCGTAATTCATTGAAATTAGTTTCATTTCGAAGGAATCGAAGTGTGGTTTAAAACGAAAGAAACGGAGATGAAAAACTCCAAGTATTTTGAGAGTTATGATGGAAATAGTTAGACTCGCGCTTTGGTTTAGCAATTTACTGACCTACCTCCGATTGATTGACCATAACTCTCTCAATTTAACTCTTAACTCATTGAAATTAGTTTCATTTCGAAGGAATCGAAGTGTAGTTTAAAACGAAAGAAACGGAGATGAAAAACTACAAGTATTTTGAGAGTTATTATGGAAATAGTTAGACTCGCGCTTTGGTTTAGCAATTTACTGATCTACCTCCGATTGATTGACCATAAATCACTCAATTTAACTCGTTATTCATTGAAATTAGTTT
Organism: Tasmannia lanceolata; assembly: GCF_043159265.1. Lineage (NCBI taxonomy): Eukaryota > Viridiplantae > Streptophyta > Magnoliopsida > Canellales > Winteraceae > Tasmannia > Tasmannia lanceolata. The sequence goes on from NW_027518721.1 coordinate 8,657,361, forward strand.
CATTTCGAAGGAATCGAAGTGTAGTTTAAAACGAAAGAAACGGAGATGAAAAACTCCAAGTATTTTGAGAGTTATGATGGAAATAGTTAGACTCGCGCTTTGGTTTAGCAATTTACTGACCTACATCCGATTGATTGACCATAACTCTCTCAATTTAACTCTTAACTCATTGAAATTAGTTTCATTTCGAAGGAATCGAAGTGTAGTTTAAAACGAAAGAAACGGAGATGAAAAACTCCAAGTATTTTGAGAGTTATGATGGAAATAGTTAGACTCGCGCTTTGGTTTAGCAATTTAGTGACCTCCCTCCGATTGATTGACCATAAATCACTCAATTTAACTCGTAATTCATTGAAATTTGTTTCATTTCGAAGGAATCGAAGTGTAGTTTAAAACGAAAGAAACGGAGATGAAAAACTCCAAGTATTTTGAGAGTTAATGGAAATAGTTAGACTCGCGCTTTGGTTTAGCAATTTACTGACCTACCTCCGATTGATTGACCATAACTCTCTCAATTTAACTCTTAAGTCATTTAAAAATTAGTTTCATTTCGAAGGAATCGAAGTGTAGTTTAAAACGAAAGAAACGGAGATGAAAAACTCCAAGTATTTTGAGAGTTATGATGGAAATAGTTAGACTCGCGCTTTGGTTTAGCAATTTACTTACCTACCTCCGATTGATTGACCATAACTCTGTGAATTTAACTCGTAATTCATTTAAATTAGTTTCATTTCGAAGGAATCAAAGTGTAGTTTAAAACGAAAGAAACGGAGATGAAAAACTCCAAGTATTTTGAGAGTTATGATGGAAATAGTTAGACTCACGCTTTGGTTTAGCAATTTACTGACCTCCCTCCGATTGATTGACCATAACTCACTCAATTTAACTCGTAATTCATTGAAATTAGTTTCATTTCGAAGGAATCGAAGTGTGGTTTAAAACGAAAGAAACGGAGATGAAAAACTCCAAGTATTTTGAGAGTTATGATGGAAATAGTTAGACTCGCGCTTTGGTTTAGCAATTTACTGACCTACCTCCGCTTGATTGACCATAACTCTCTCAATTTAACTCTTAACTCTTTGAAATTAGTTTCATTTCGAAGGAATCGAAGTGTAGTTTAAAACGAAAGAAACGGAGATGAAAAACTCCAAGTATTTTGAGAGTTATGATGGAAATAGTTAGACTCGCGCTTTGGTTTAGCAATTTACTGACCTACCTCCGATTGATTGACCATAACTCTCTCAATTTAACTCTTAACTCATTGAAATTAGTTTCATTTCGAAGGAATCGAAGTGTAGTTTAAAACGAAAGAAACGGAGATGAAAAACTACAAGTATTTTGAGAGTTATTATGGAAATAGTTAGACTCGCGCTTTGGTTTAGCAATTTACTGATCTACCTCCGATTGATTGACCATAATAAATCACTCAATTTAACTCGTTATTCATTGAAATTAGTTTCGTTTCGAAGGAATCGAAGTTTAGTTTAAAACGAAAGAAACGGAGATGAAAAACACCAAGTATTTTGAGAGTTATGATGGAAATAGTTAGACTCGCGCTTTGGTTTAGAAATTTACTGACCTACCTCCGATTGATTGACCATAACTCTCTCAATTTAAGTCGTAATTCATTTAAATTAGTTTCATTTCGAAGGAATCGAAGTGTAGTTTAAAACGAAAGAAACGGAGATGAAAAACTCCAAGTATTTTGAGAGTTATGATGGAAATAGTTAGACTCGCGCTTTGGTTTAGCAATTTAGTGACCTCCCTCCGATTGATTGACCATAAATCACTCAATTTAACTCGTAATTCATTGAAATTAGTTTTATTTCGAAGGAATCGAAGTGTAGTTTAAAACGAAAGAAACGGAGATGAAAAACTCCAAGTATTTTGAGAGTTAATGGAAATAGTTAGACTCGCGCTTTGGTTTAGCAATTTACTGACCTACCTCCGATTGATTGACCATAACTCTCTCAATTTAACTCTTAAGTCATTTAAAAATTAGTTTCATTTCGAAGGAATCGAAGTGTAGTTTAAAACGAAAGAAACGGAGATGAAAACCCCCAAGTATTTTGAGAGTTATGATGGAAATAGTTAGACTCGCGCTTTGGTTTAGCAATTTACTTACCTACCTCCGATTGATTGACCGTAACTCTCTTAATTTAACTCGTAATTCATTTAAATTAGTTTCATTTCGAAGGAATCAAAGTGTAGTTTAAAACGAAAGAAACGGAGATGAAAAACTCCAAGTATTTTGAGAGTTATGATGGAAATAGTTAGACTCGCGCTTTGGTTTAGCAATTTACTGACCTACCTACGATTGATTGACCATAACTCTCTCAATTTAACTCTTAACTCATTAAAATTAGTTTCATTTCGAAGGAATCGAAGTGTAGTTTAAAACGAAAGAAACGGAGATGAAAAACTCCAAGTATTTTGAGAGTTATGATGGAAATAGTTAGACTCGCGCTTTGGTTTAGCAATTTACTGACCTCCCTCCGATTGATTGACCATAAATCACTCAATTTAACTCGTAATTCATTGAAATTAGTTTCATTTCGAAGGAATCGAAGTGTAGTTTAAAACGAAAGAAACGGAGATGAAAAACTCCAAGTATTTTGAGAGTTAATGGAAATAGTTAGACTCGCGCTTTGGTTTAGCAATTTACTGACCTACCTCCGATTGATTGACCATAACTCTCTCAATTTAACTCTTAAGTCATTTAAAAATTAGTTTCATTTCGAAGGAATCGAAGTGTAGTTTAAAACGAAAGAAACGGAGATGAAAAACTCCAAGTATTTTGAGAGTTATGATGGAAATAGTTAGACTCGCGCTTTGGTTTAGCAATTTACTTACCTACCTCCGATTGATTGACCATAACTCTCTCAATTTAACTCGTAATTCATTTAAATTAGTTTCATTTCGAAGGAATCAAAGTGTAGTTTAAAACGAAAGAAACGGAGATGAAAAACTCCAAGTATTTTGAGAGTTATGATAGAAATAGTTAGACTCACGCTTTGGTTTAGCAATTTACTGACCTCCCTCCGATTGATTGACCATAACTCACTCAATTTAACTCGTAATTCATTGAAATTAGTTTCATTTCGAAGGAATCGAAGTGTGGTTTAAAACGAAAGAAACGGAGATGAAAAACTCCAAGTATTTTGAGAGTTATGATGGAAATAGTTAGACTCGCGCTTTGGTTTAGCAATTTACTGACCTACCTCCGATTGATTGACCATAACTCTCTCAATTTAACTCTTAACTCATTGAAATTAGTTTCATTTCGAAGGAATCGAAGTGTAGTTTAAAACGAAAGAAACGGAGATGAAAAACTACAAGTATTTTGAGAGTTATTATGGAAATAGTTAGACTCGCGCTTTGGTTTAGCAATTTACTGATCTACCTCCGATTGATTGACCATAAATCACTCAATTTAACTCGTTATTCATTGAAGTTAGTTTCATTTCGAAGGAATCGAAGTGTAGTTTAAAACGAAAGAAACGGAGATGAAAAACTCCAAGTATTTTGAGAGTTATGATGGAAATAGTTAGACTCGCGCTTTGGTTTAGCAATTTACTGACCTACCTCCGATTGATTGACCATAACTCTCTCAATTTAAGTCGTAATTAATTTAAATTAGTTTCATTTCGAAGGAATCGAAGTGTAGTTTAAAACGAAAGAAACGGAGATGAAAAACTCCAAGTATTTTGAGAGTTATGATGGAAATAGTTAGACTCGCGCTTTGGTTTAGCAATTTAGTGACCTCCCTCCGATTGATTGACCATAAATCACTCAATTTAACTCGTAATTCATTGAAATTAGTTTCATTTCGAAGGAATCGACGTGTAGTTTAAAACGAAAGAAACGGAGATGAAAAACTCCAAGTATTTTGAGAGTTATGATGGAAATAGTTAGACTCACGCTTTGGTTTAGCAATTTAGTGACCTCCCTCCGATTGATTGACCATAAATCACTCAATTTAACTCGTAATTCATTGAAATTAGTTTCATTTCGAAGGAATCGAAGTGTAGTTTAAAACGAAAGAAACGGAGATGAAAAACTCCAAGTATTTTGAGAGTTAATGGAAATAGTTAGACTCGCGCTTTGGTTTAGCAATTTACTGACCTACCTCCGATTGATTGATCATAACTCTCTCAATTTAACTCTTAAGTCATTTAAAAATTAGTTTCATTTCGAAGGAATCGAAGTGTAGTTTAAAACGAAAGAAACGGAGATGAAAAACCCCAAGTATTTTGAGAGTTATGATGGAAATAGTTAGACTCGCGCTTTGGTTTAGCAATTTACTTACCTACCTCCGATTGATTGACCATAACTCTCTTAATTTAACTCGTAATTCATTTAAATTAGTTTCATTTCGAAGGAATCAAAGTGTAGTTTAAAACGAAAGAAACGGAGATGAAAAACTCCAAGTATTTTGAGAGTTATGATGGAAATAGTTAGACTCACGCTTTGGTTTAGCAATTTACTGACCTCCCTCCGATTGATTGACCATAACTCACTCAATTTAACTCGTAATTCATTGAAATTAGTTTCATTTCGAAGGAATCGAAGTGTGGTTTAAAACGAAAGAAACGGAGATGAAAAACTCCAAGTATTTTGAGAGTTATGATGGAAATAGTTAGACTCGCGCTTTGGTTTAGCAATTTACTGACCTACCTACGATTGATTGACCATAACTCTCTCAATTTAACTCTTAACTCATTGAAATTAGTTTCATTTCGAAGGAATCGAAGTGTAGTTTAAAACGAAAGAAACGGAGATGAAAAACTCCAAGTATTTTGAGAGTTATGATGGAAATAGTTAGACTCGCGCTTTGGTTTAGCAATTTACTGACCTCCCTCCGATTGATTGACCATAAATCACTCAATTTAACTCGTAATTCATTGAAATTAGTTTCATTTCGAAGGAATCGAAGTGTAGTTTAAAACGAAAGAAACGGAGATGAAAAACTCCAAGTATTTTGAGAGTTAATGGAAATAGTTAGACTCGCGCTTTGGTTTAGCAATTTACTGACCTACCTCCGATTGATTGACCATAACTCTCTCAATTTAACTCTTAAGTCATTTAAAAATTAGTTTCATTTCGAAGGAATCGAAGTGTAGTTTAAAACGAAAGAAACGGAGATGAAAAACTCCAAGTATTTTGAGAGTTATGATGGAAATAGTTAGACTCGCGCTTTGGTTTAGCAATTTACTTACCTACCTCCGATTGATTGACCATAACTCTCTCAATTTAACTCGTAATTCATTTAAATTAGTTTCATTTCGAAGGAATCAAAGTGTAGTTTAAAACGAAAGAAACGGAGATGAAAAACTCCAAGTATTTTGAGAGTTATGATGGAAATAGTTAGACTCACGCTTTGGTTTAGCAATTTACTGACCTCCCTCCGATTGATTGACCATAACTCACTCAATTTAACTCGTAATTCATTGAAATTAGTTTCATTTCGAAGGAATCGAAGTGTGGTTTAAAACGAAAGAAACGAAGATGAAAAACTCCAAGTATTTTGAGAGTTATGATGGAAATAGTTAGACTCGCGCTTTGGTTTAGCAATTTACTGACCTACCTCCGATTGATTGACCATAACTCTCTCAATTTAACAATTAACTCATTGAAATTAGTTTCATTTCGAAGGAATCGAAGTGTAGTTTAAAACGAAAGAAACGGAGATGAAAAACTACAAGTATTTTGAGAGTTATTATGGAAATAGTTAGACTCGCGCTTTGGTTTAGCAATTTACTGATCTACCTCCGATTGATTGACCATAAATCACTCAATTTAACTCGTTATTCATTGAAATTAGTTTCATTTCGAAGGAATCGAAGTGTAGTTTAAAACGAAAGAAACGGAGATGAAAATCTCCAAGTATTTTGAGAGTTATGATGGAAATAGTTAGACTCGCGCTTTGGTTTAGCAATTTACTGACCTACCTCCGATTGATTGACCATAACTCTCTCAATTTAAGTCGTAATTCATTTAAATTAGTTTCATTTCGAAGGAATCGAAGTGTATTTTAAAACGAAAGAAACGGAGATGAAAAACTCCAAGTATTTTGAGAGTTATGATGGAAATAGTTAGACTCGCGCTTTGGTTTAGCAATTTAGTGACCTCCCTCCGATTGATTGACCATAAATCACTCAATTTAACTCGTAATTCATTGAAATTAGTTTCATTTCGAAGGAGTCGAAGTGTAGTTTAAAACGAAAGAAACGGAGATGAAAAACCCCAAGTATTTTGAGAGTTATGATGGAAATAGTTAGACTCGCGCTTTGGTTTAGCAATTTACTTACCTACCTCCGATTGATTGACCATAACTCTCTTAATTTAACTCGTAATTCATTTAAATTAGTTTCATTTCGAAGGAATCAAAGTGTAGTTTAAAACGAAAGAAACGGAGATGAAAAACTCCAAGTATTTTGAGAGTTATGATGGAAATAGTTAGACTCACGCTTTGGTTTAGCAATTTACTGACCTCCCTCCGATTGATTGACCATAACTCACTCAATTTAACTCGTAATTCATTGAAATTAGTTTCATTTCGAAGGAATCGAAGTGTGGTTTAAAACGAAAGAAACGGAGATGAAAAACTCCAAGTATTTTGAGAGTTATGATGGAAATAGTTAGACTCGCGCTTTGGTTTAGCAATTTACTGACCTACCTACGATTGATTGACCATAACTCTCTCAATTTAACTCTTAACTCATTGAAATTAGTTTCATTTCGAAGGAATCGAAGTGTAGTTTAAAACGAAAGAAACGGAGATGAAAAACTCCAAGTATTTTGAGAGTTATGATGGAAATAGTTAGACTCGCGCTTTGGTTTAGCAATTTACTGACCTCCCTCCGATTGATTGACCATAAATCACTCAATTTAACTCGTAATTCATTGAAATTAGTTTCATTTCGAAGGAATCGAAGTGTAGTTTAAAACGAAAGAAACGGAGATGAAAAACTCCAAGTATTTTGAGAGTTAATGGAAATAGTTAGACTCGCGCTTTGGTTTAGCAATTTACTGACCTACCTCCGATTGATTGACCATAACTCTCTCAATTTAACTCTTAAGTCATTTAAAAATTAGTTTCATTTCGAAGGAATCGAAGTGTAGTTTAAAACGAAAGAAACGGAGATGAAAAACTCCAGGTATTTTGAGAGTTATGATGGAAATAGTTAGACTCGCGCTTTGGTTTAGCAATTTACTTACCTACCTCCGATTGATTGACCATAACTCTCTCAATTTAACTCGTAATTCATTTAAATTTGTTTCATTTCGAAGGAATCAAAGTGTAGTTTAAAACGAAAGAAACGGAGATGAAAAACTCCAAGTATTTTGAGAGTTATGATGGAAATAGTTAGACTCACGCTTTGGTTTAGCAATTTACTGACCTCCCTCCGATTGATTGACCATAACTCACTCAATTTAACTCGTAATTCATTGAAATTAGTTTCATTTCGAAGGAATCGAAGTGTGGTTTAAAACGAAAGAAACGAAGATGAAAAACTCCAAGTATTTTGAGAGTTATGATGGAAATAGTTAGACTCGCGCTTTGGTTTAGCAATTTACTGACCTACCTCCGATTGATTGACCATAACTCTCTCAATTTAACTCTTAACTCATTGAAATTAGTTTAATTTCGAAGGAATCGAAGTGTAGTTTAAAACGAAAGAAACGGAGATGAAAAACTACAAGTATTTTGAGAGTTATTATGGAAATAGTTAGACTCGCGCTTTGGTTTAGCAATTTACTGATCTACCTCCGATTGATTGACCATAAATCACTCAATTTAACTCGTTATTCATTGAAATTAGTTTCATTTCGAAGGAATCGAAGTGTAGTTTAAAACGAAAGAAACGGAGATGAAAAACTCCAAGTATTTTGAGAGTTATGATGGAAATAGTTAGACTCGCGCTTTGGTTTAGCAATTTACTGACCTACCTCCGATTGATTGACCATAACTCTCTCAATTTAAGTCGTAATTCATTTAAATTAGTTTCATTTCGAAGGAATCGAAGTGTATTTTAAAACGAAAGAAACGGAGATGAAAAACTCCAAGTATTTTGAGAGTTATGATGGAAATAGTTAGACTCGCGCTTTGGTTTAGCAATTTAGTGACCTCCCTCCGATTGATTGACCATAAATCACTCAATTTAACTCGTAATTCATTGAAATTAGTTTCATTTCGAAGGAATCGAAGTGTAGTTTAAAACGAAAGAAACGGAGATGAAAAACTCCAAGTATTTTGAGAGTTATGATGGAAATAGTTAGACTCGCGCTTTGGTTTAGCAATTTAGTGACCTCCCTCCGATTGATTGACCATAAATCACTCAATTTAACTCGTAATTCATTGAAATTAGTTTCATTTCGAAGGAATCGAAGTGTAGTTTAAAACGAAAGAAACGGAGATGAAAAACTCCAAGTATTTTGAGAGTTAATGGAAATAGTTAGACTCGCGCTTTGGTTTAGCAATTTACTGACTTACCTCCGATTGATTGACCATAACTCTCTCAATTTAACTCTTAAGTCATTTAAAAATTAGTTTCATTTCGAAGGAATCGAAGTGTAGTTTAAAACGAAAGAAACGGAGATGAAAAACCCCAAGTATTTTGAGAGTTATGATGGAAATAGTTAGACTCGCGCTTTGGTTTAGCAATTTACTTACCTACCTCCGATTGATTGACCATAACTCTCTTAATTTAACTCGTAATTCATTTAAATTAGTTTCATTTCGAAGGAATCAAAGTGTAGTTTAAAACGAAAGAAACGGAGATGAAAAACTCCAAGTATTTTGAGAGTTATGATGGAAATAGTTAGACTCACGCTTTGGTTTAGCAATTTACTGACCTCCCTCCGATTGATTGACCATAACTCACTCAATTTAACTCGTAATTCATTGAAATTAGTTTCATTTCGAAGGAATCGAAGTGTGGTTTAAAACGAAAGAAACGGAGATGAAAAACTCCAAGTATTTTGAGAGTTATGATGGAAATAGTTAGACTCGCGCTTTGGTTTAGCAATTTACTGACCTACCTCCGCTTGATTGACCATAACTCTCTCAATTTAACTCTTAACTCTTTGAAATTAGTTTCATTTCGAAGGAATCGAAGTGTAGTTTAAAACGAAAGAAACGGAGATGAAAAACTCCAAGTATTTTGAGAGTTATGATGGAAATAGTTAGACTCGCGCTTTGGTTTAGCAATTTACTGACCTACCTACGATTGATTGACCATAACTCTCTCAATTTAACTCTTAACTCATTGAAATTAGTTTCATTTCGAAGGAATCGAAGTGTAGTTTAAAACGAAAGAAACGGAGATGAAAAACTCCAAGTATTTTGAGAGTTATGATGGAAATAGTTAGACTCGCGCTTTGGTTTAGCAATTTACTGACCTCCCTCCGATTGATTGACCATAAATCACTCAATTTAACTCGTAATTCATTGAAATTAGTTTCATTTCGAAGGAATCGAAGTGTAGTTTAAAACGAAAGAAACGGAGATGAAAAACTCCAAGTATTTTGAGAGTTAATGGAAATAGTTAGACTCGCGCTTTGGTTTAGCAATTTACTGACCTACCTCCGATTGATTGACCATAACTCTCTCAATTTAACTCTTAAGTCATTTAAAAATTAGTTTCATTTCGAAGGAATCGAAGTGTAGTTTAAAACGAAAGAAACGGAGATGAAAAACTCCAAGTATTTTGAGAGTTATGATGGAAATAAGTAGACTCGCGCTTTGGTTTAGCAATTTACTTACCTACCTCCGATTGATTGACCATAACTCTCTCAATTTAACTCGTAATTCATTTAAATTAGTTTAATTTCGAAGGAATCAAAGTGTAGTTTAAAACGAAAGAAACGGAGATGAAAAACACCAAGTATTTTGAGAGTTATGATGGAAATAGTTAGACTCACGCTTTGGTTTAGCAATTTACTGACCTCCCTCCGATTGATTGACCATAACTCACTCAATTTAACTCGTAATTCATTGAAATTAGTTTCATTTCGAAGGAATCGAAGTGTGGTTTAAAACGAAAGAAACGGAGATGAAAAACTCCAAGTATTTTGAGAGTTATGATGGAAATAGTTAGACTCGCGCTTTGGTTTAGCAATTTACTGACCTACCTCCGCTTGATTGACCATAACTCTCTCAATTTAACTCTTAACTCTTTGAAATTAGTTTCATTTCGAAGGAATCGAAGTGTAGTTTAAAACGAAAGAAACGGAGATGAAAAACTCCAAGTATTTTGAGAGTTATGATGGAAATAGTTAGACTCGCGCTTTGGTTTAGCAATTTACTGACCTCCCTCCGATTGATTGACCATAAATCACTCAATTTAACTCGTAATTCATTGAAATTAGTTTCATTTCGAAGGAATCGAAGTGTAGTTTAAAACGAAAGAAACGGAGATGAAAAACTCCAAGTATTTTGAGAGTTAATGGAAATAGTTAGACTCGCGCTTTGGTTTAGCAATTTACTGATCTACCTCCGATTGATTGATCATAACTCTCTCAATTTAACTCTGAAGTCATTTAAAAATTAGTTTCATTTCGAAGGAATCGAAGTGTAGTTTAAAACGAAAGAAACGGAGATGAAAAACCCCAAGTATTTTGAGAGTTATGATGGAAATAGTTAGACTCGCGCTTTGGTTTAGCAATTTACTTACCTACCTCCGATTGATTGACCATAACTCCCCTAATTTAACTCGTAATTAATTTAAATTAGTTTCATTTCGAAGGAATCAAAGTGTAGTTTAAAACGAAAGAAACGGAGATGAAAAACTCCAAGTATTTTGAGAGTTATGATGGAAATAGTTAGACTCACGCTTTGGTTTAGCAATTTACTGACCTCCCTCCGATTGATTGACCATAACTCACTCAATTTAACTCGTAATTCATTGAAATTAGTTTCATTTCGAAGGAATCGAAGTGTGGTTTAAAACGAAAGAAACGGAGATGAAAAACTCCAAGTATTTTGAGAGTTATGATGGAAATAGTTAGACTCGCGCTTTGGTTTAGCAATTTACTGACCTACCTCCGCTTGATTGACCATAACTCTCTCAATTTAACTCTTAACTCTTTGAAATTAGTTTCATTTCGAAGGAATCGAAGTGTAGTTTAAAACGAAAGAAACGGAGATGAAAAACTCCAAGTATTTTGAGAGTTATGATGGAAATAGTTAGACTCGCGCTTTGGTTTAGCAATTTACTGACCTCCCTCCGATTGATTGACCATAAATCACTCAATTTAACTCGTAATTCATTGAAATTAGTTTCATTTCGAAGGAATCGAAGTGTAGTTTAAAACGAAAGAAACGGAGATGAAAAACTCCAAGTATTTTGAGAGTTAATGGAAATAGTTAGACTCGCGCTTTGGTTTAGCAATTTACTGACCTACCTCCGATTGATTGACCATAACTCTCTCAATTTAACTCTTAAGTCATTTAAAAATTAGTTTCATTTCGAAGGAATCGAAGTGTAATTTAAAACGAAAGAAACGGAGATGAAAAACTCCAAGTATTTTGAGAGTTATGATGGAAATAGTTAGACTCGCGCTTTGGTTTAGCAATTTACTTACCTACCTCCGATTGATTGACCATAACTCTCTCAATTTAACTCGTAATTCATTTAAATTAGTTTCATTTCGAACGAATCAAAGTGTAGTTTAAAACGAAAGAAACGGAGATGAAAAACTCCAAGTATTTTGATAGTTATGATGGAAATAGTTAGACTCACGCTTTGGTTTAGCAATTTACTGACCTCCCTCCGATTGATTGACCATAACTCACTCAATTTAACTCGTAATTCATTGAAATTAGTTTCATTTCGAAGGAATCGAAGTGTGGTTTAAAACGAAAGAAACGGAGATGAAAAACTCCAAGTATTTTGAGAGTTATGATGGAAATAGTTAGACTCGCGCTTTGGTTTAGCAATTTACTGACCTACCTCCGATTGATTGACCATAACTCTCTCAATTTAACTCTTAACTCATTGAAATTAGTTTCATTTCGATGGAATCGAAGTGTAGTTTAAAACGAAAGAAACGGAGATGAAAAACTACAAGTATTTTGAGAGTTATTATGGAAATAGTTAGACTCGCGCTTTGGTTTAGCAATTTACTGATCTACCTCCGATTGATTGACCATAAATCACTCAATTTAACTCGTTATTCATTGAAATTAGTTTCATTTCGAAGGAATCGAAGTGTAGTTTAAAACGAAAGAAACGGAGATGAAAAACTCCAAGTATTTTCAGAGTTATGATGGAAATAGTTAGACTCGCGCTTTAGTTTAGCAATTTACTGACCTCCCTCCGATTGATTGACCATAACTCACTCAATTTAACTCGTAATTCATTGAAATTAGTTTCATTTCGAAGGAATCGAAGTGTGGTTTAAAACGAAAGAAACGGAGATGAAAAACTCCAAGTATTTTGAGAGTTATGATGGAAATAGTTAGACTCGCGCTTTGGTTTAGCAATTTACTGACCTACCTCCGCTTGATTGACCATAACTCTCTCAATTTAACTCTTAACTCTTTGAAATTAGTTTCATTTCGAAGGAATCGAAGTGTAGTTTAAAACGAAAGAAACGGAGATGAAAAACTCCAAGTATTTTGAGAGTTATGATGGAAATAGTTAGACTCGCGCTTTGGTTTAGCAATTTACTGACCTCCCTCCGATTGATTGACCATAAATCACTCAATTTAACTCGTAATTCATTGAAATTAGTTTCATTTCGAAGGAATCGAAGTGTAGTTTAAAACGAAAGAAACGGAGATGAAAAACTCCAAGTATTTTGAGAGTTAATGGAAATAGTTAGACTCGCGCTTTGGTTTAGCAATTTACTGACCTACCTCCGATTGATTGACCATAACTCTCTCAATTTAACTCTTAAGTCATTTAAAAATTAGTTTAATTTCGAAGGAATCGAAGTGTAGTTTAAAACGAAAGAAACAGAGATGAAAAACTCCAAGTATTTTGAGAGTTATGATGGAAATAGTTAGACTCGCGCTTTGGTTTAGCAATTTACTTACCTACCTCCGATTGATTGACAATAACTCTCTTAATTTAACTCGTAATTCATTTAAATTAGTTTCATTTCGAAGGAATCAAAGTGTAGTTTAAAACGAAAGAAACGGAGATGAAAAACTCCAAGTATTTTGAGAGTTATGATGGAAATAGTTAGACTCACGCTTTGGTTTAGCAATTTACTGACCTCCCTCCGATTGATTGACCATAACTCACTCAATTTAACTCGTAATTCATTGAAATTAGTTTCATTTCGAAGGAATCGAAGTGTGGTTTAAAACGAAAGAAACGGAGATGAAAAACTCCAAGTATTTTGAGAGTTATGATGGAAATAGTTAGACTCGCGCTTTGGTTTAGCAATTTACTGACCTACCTCCGCTTGATTGACCATAACTCTCTCAATTTAACTCTTAACTCTTTGAAATTAGTTTCATTTCGAAGGAATCGAAGTGTAGTTTAAAACGAAAGAAACGGAGATGAAAAACTCCAAGTATTTTGAGAGTTATGATGGAAATAGTTAGACTCGCGCTTTGGTTTAGCAATTTACTGACCTACTACCTACGATTGATTGACCATAACTCTCTCAATTTAACTCTTAACTCATTGAAATTAGTTTCATTTCGAAGGAATCGAAGTGTAGTTTAAAACGAAAGAAACGGAGATGAAAAACTCCTAGTATTTTGATAGTTATGATGGAAATAGTTAGACTCGCGCTTTGGTTTAGCAATTTACTGACCTCCCTCCGATTGATTGACCATAAATCACTCAATTTAACTCGTAATTCATTGAAATTAGTTTCATTTCGAAGGAATCGAAGTGTAGTTTAAAACGAAAGAAACGGAGATGAAAAACTCCAAGTATTTTGAGAGTTAATGGAAATAGTTAGACTCGCGCTTTGGTTTAGCAATTTACTGACCTACCTCCGATTGATTGACCATAACTCTCTCAATTTAACTCTTAAGTCATTTAAAAATTAGTTTCATTTCGAAGGAATCGAAGTGTAGTTTAAAACGAAAGAAACGGAGATGAAAAACTCCAAGTATTTTGAGAGTTATGATTGAAATAGTTAGACTCGCGCTTTGGTTTAGCAATTTACTTACCTACCTCCGATTGATTGACCATAACTCTCTCAATTTAACTCGTAATTCATTTAAATTAGTTTCATTTCGAAGGAATCAAATTGTAGTTTAAAACGAAAGAAACGGAGATGAAAAACTCCAAGTATTTTGAGAGTTATGATGGAAATAGTTAGACTCACGCTTTGGTTTAGCAATTTACTGACCTCCCTCCGATTGATTGACCAAAACTCACTCAATTTAACTCGTAATTCATTGAAATTAGTTTCATTTCGAAGGAATCGAAGTGTGGTTTAAAACGAAAGAAACGGAGATGAAAAACTCCAAGTATTTTGAAAGTTATGATGGAAATAGTTAGACTCGCGCTTTGGTTTAGCAATTTACTGACCTACCTCCGCTTGATTGACCATAACTCTCTCAATTTAACTCTTAACTCTTTGAAATTAGTTTAATTTCGAAGGAATCGAAGTGTAGTTTAAAACGAAAGAAACGGAGATGAAAAACTCCAAGTATTTTGAGAGTTATGATGGAAATAGTTAGACTCGCGCTTTGGTTTAGCAATTTACTGACCTCCCTCCGATTGATTGACCATAAATCACTCAATTTAACTCGTAATTCATTGAAATTAGTTTCATTTCGAAGGAATCGAAGTGTAGTTTAAAACGAAAGAAACGGAGATGAAAAACTCCAAGTATTTTGAGAGTTAATGGAAATAGTTAGACTCGCGCTTTGGTTTAGCAATTTACTGACCTACCTCCGATTGATTGACCATAACTCTCTCAATTTAACTCTTAAGTCATTTAAAAATTAGTTTCATTTCGAAGGAATCGAAGTGTAGTTTAAAACGAAAGAAACGGAGATGAAAAACCCCAAGTATTTTGAGAGTTATGATGGAAATAGTTAGACTCGCGCTTTGGTTTAGCAATTTACTTACCTACCTCCGATTGATTGACCATAACTCTCTTAATTTAACTCGTAATTCATTTAAATTAGTTTCATTTCGAAGGAATCAAAGTGTAGTTTAAAACGAAAGAAACGGAGATGAAAAACTCCAAGTATTTTGAGAGTTATGATGGAAATAGTTAGACTCACGCTTTGGTTTAGCAATTTACTGACCTCCCTCCGATTGATTGACCATAACTCACTCAATTTAACTCGTAATTCATTGAAATTAGTTTCATTTCGAAGGAATCGAAGTGTGGTTTAAAACGAAAGAAACGGAGATGAAAAACTCCAAGTATTTTGAGAGTTATGATGGAAATAGTTAGACTCGCGCTTTGGTTTAGCAATTTACTGACCTACCTCCGATTGATTGACCATAACTCTCTCAATTTAACTCTTAACTAATTGAAATTAGTTTCATTTCGAAGGAATCGAAGTGTAGTTTAAAACGAAAGAAACGGAGATGAAAAACTACAAGTATTTTGAGAGTTATTATGGAAATAGTTAGACTCGCGCTTTGGTTTAGCAATTTACTGATCTACCTCCGATTGATTGACCATAAATCACTCAATATAACTCGTTATTCATTGAAATTAGTTTCATTTCGAAGGAATCGAAGTGTAGTTTAAAACGAAAGAAACGGAGATGAAAAACTCCAAGTATTTTGAGAGTTATGATGGAAATAGTTAGACTCGCGCTTTGGTTTAGCAATTTACTGACCTACCTCCGATTGATTGACCATAACTCTCTCAATTTAAGTCGTAATTCATTTAAATTAGTTTCATTTCGAAGGAATCGAAGTGTAGTTTAAAACGAAAGAAACGGAGATGAAAAACTCCAAGTATTTTGAGAGTTATGATGGAAATAGTTAGACTCGCGCTTTGGTTTAGCAATTTAGTGACCTCCCTCCGATTGATTGACCATAAATCACTCAATTTAACTCGTAATTCATTGAAATTAGTTTCATTTCGAAGGAATCGAAGTGTAGTTTAAAACGAAAGAAACGGAGATGAAAAACTCCAAGTATTTTGAGAGTTATGATGGAAATAGTTAGACTCGCGCTTTGGTTTAGCAATTTAGTGACCTCCCTCCGATTGATTGACCATAAATCACTCAATTTAACTCGTAATTCATTGAAATTAGTTTCATTTCGAAGGAATCGAAGTGTAGTTTAAAACGAAAGAAACGGAGATGAAAAACTCCAAGTATTTTGAGAGTTAATGGAAATAGTTAGACTCGCGCTTTGGTTTAGCAATTTACTGACCTACCTCCGATTGATTGACCATAACTCTCTCAATTTAACTCTTAAGTCATTTAAAAATTAGTTTCATTTCGAAGGAATCCAAGTGTAGTTTAAAACGAAAGAAACGGAGATGAAAAACCCCAAGTATTTTGAGAGTTATGATGGAAATAGTTAGACTCGCGCTTTGGTTTAGCAATTTACTTACCTACCTCCGATTGATTGACAATAACTCTCTTAATTTAACTCGTAATTCATTTAAATTAGTTTCATTTCGAAGGAATCAAAGTGTAGTTTAAAACGAAAGAAACGGAGATGAAAAACTCCAAGTATTTTGAGAGTTATGATGGAAATAGTTAGACTCACGCTTTGGTTTAGCAATTTACTGACCTCCCTCCGATTGATTGACCATAACTCACTCAATTTAACTCGTAATTCATTGAAATTAGTTTCATTTCGAAGGAATCGAAGTGTGGTTTAAAACGAAAGAAACGGAGATGAAAAACTCCAAGTATTTTGAGAGTTATGATGGAAATAGTTAGACTCGCGCTTTGGTTTAGCAATTTACTGACCTACCTCCGCTTGATTGACCATAACTCTCTCAATTTAACTCTTAACTCTTTGAAATTAGTTTCATTTCGAAGGAATCGAAGTGTAGTTTAAAACGAAAGAAACGGAGATGAAAAACTCCAAGTATTTTGAGAGTTATGATGGAAATAGTTAGACTCGCGCTTTGGTTTAGCAATTTACTGACCTACCTACGATTGATTGACCATAACTCTCTCAATTTAACTCTTAACTCATTGAAATTAGTTTCATTTCGAAGTAATCGAAGTGTAGTTTAAAACGAAAGAAACGGAGATGAAAAACTCCAAGTATTTTGATAGTTATGATGGAAATAGTTAGACTCGCGCTTTGGTTTAGCAATTTACTGACCTCCCTCCGATTGATTGACCATAAATCACTCAATTTAACTCGTAATTCATTGAAATTAGTTTCATTTCGAAGGAATCGAAGTGTAGTTTAAAACGAAAGAAACGGAGATGAAAAACTCCAAGTATTTTGAGAGTTAATGGAAATAGTTAGACTCGCGCTTTGGTTTAGCAATTTACTTACCTACCTCGGATTGATTGACCATAACTCTCTCAATTTAACTCGTAATTCATTTAAATTAGTTTCATTTCGAAGGAATCAAAGTGTAGTTTAAAACGAAAGAAACGGAGATGAAAAACTCCAAGTATTTTGATAGTTATGATGGAAATAGTTAGACTCACGCTTTGGTTTAGCAATTTACTGACCTCCCTCCGATTGATTGACCATAACTCACTCAATTTAACTCGTAATTCATTGAAATTAGTTTCATTTCGAAGGAATCGAAGTGTGGTTTAAAACGAAAGAAACGGAGATGAAAAACTCCAAGTATTTTGAGAGTTATGATGGAAATAGTTAGACTCGCGCTTTGGTTTAGCAATTTACTGACCTACCTCCGATTGATTGACCATAACTCTCTCAATTTAACTCTTAACTCATTGAAATTAGTTTCATTTCGAAGGAATCGAAGTGTAGTTTAAAACGAAAGAAACGGAGATGAAAAACTACAAGTATTTTGAGAGTTATTATGGAAATAGTTAGACTCGCGCTTTGGTTTAGCAATTTACTGATCTACCTCCGATTGATTGACCATAAATCACTCAATATAACTCGTTATTCATTGAAATTAGTTTCATTTCGAAGGAATCGAAGTGTAGTTTAAAACGAAAGAAACGGAGATGAAAAACTCCAAGTATTTTGAGAGTTATGATGGAAATAGTTAGACTCGCGCTTTGGTTTAGCAATTTACTGACCTACCTCCGATTGATTGACCATAACTCTCTCAATTTAAGTTGTAATTCATTTAAATTAGTTTCATTTCGAAGGAATCGAAGTGTAGTTTAAAACGAAAGAAACGGAGATGAAAAACTCCAAGTATTTTGAGAGTTATGATGGAAATAGTTAGACTCGCGCTTTGGTTTAGCAATTTAGTGACCTCCCTCCGATTGATTGACCATAAATCACTCAATTTAACTCGTAATTCATTGAAATTAGTTTCATTTCGAAGGAATCGAAGTGTAGTTTAAAACGAAAGAAACGGAGATGAAAAACTCCAAGTATTTTGAGAGTTATGATGGAAATAGTTAGACTCGCGCTTTGGTTTAGCAATTTAGTGACCTCCCTCCGATTGATTGACCATAAATCACTCAATTTAACTCGTAATTCATTGAAATTAGTTTCATTTCGAAGGAATCGAAGTGTAGTTTAAAACGAAAGAAACGGAGATGAAAAACTCCAAGTATTTTGAGAGTTAATGGAAATAGTTAGACTCGCGCTTTGGTTTAGCAATTTACTGACCTACCTCCGATTGATTGACCATAACTCTCTCAATTTAACTCTTAAGTCATTTAAAAATTAGTTTCATTTCGAAGGAATCCAAGTGTAGTTTAAAACGAAAGAAACGGAGATGAAAAACCCCAAGTATTTTGAGAGTTATGATGGAAATAGTTAGACTCGCGCTTTGGTTTAGCAATTTACTTACCTACCTCCGATTGATTGACCATAACTCTCTTAATTTAACTCGTAATTCATTTAAATTAGTTTCATTTCGAAGGAATCAAAGTGTAGTTTAAAACGAAAGAAACGGAGATGAAAAACTCCAAGTATTTTGAGAGTTATGATGGAAATAGTTAGACTCACGCTTTGGTTTAGCAATTTACTGACCTCCCTCCGATTGATTGACCATAACTCACTCAATTTAACTCGTAATTCATTGAAATTAGTTTCATTTCGAAGGAATCGAAGTGTGGTTTAAAACGAAAGAAACGGAGATGAAAAACTCCAAGTATTTTGAGAGTTATGATGGAAATAGTTAGACTCGCGCTTTGGTTTAGCAATTTACTGACCTACCTCCGCTTGATTGACCATAACTCTCTCAATTTAACTCTTAACTCTTTGAAATTAGTTTCATTTCGAAGGAATCGAAGTGTAGTTTAAAACGAAAGAAACGGAGATGAAAAACTCCAAGTATTTTGAGAGTTATGATGGAAATAGTTAGACTCGCGCTTTGGTTTAGCAATTTACTGACCTACCTACGATTGATTGACCATAACTCTCTCAATTTAACTCTTAACTCATTGAAATTAGTTTCATTTCGAAGGAATCGAAGTGTAGTTTAAAACGAAAGAAACGGAGATGAAAAACTCCAAGTATTTTGATAGTTATGATGGAAATAGTTAGACTCGCGCTTTGGTTTAGCAATTTACTGACCTCCCTCCGATTGATTGACCATAAATCACTCAATTTAACTCGTAATTCATTGAAATTAGTTTCATTTCGAAGGAATCGAAGTGTAGTTTAAAACGAAAGAAACGGAGATGAAAAACTCCAAGTATTTTGAGAGTTAATGGAAATAGTTAGACTCGCGCTTTGGTTTAGCAATTTACTGACCTACCTCCGATTGATTGACCATAACTCTCTCAATTTAACTCTTAAGTCATTTAAAAATTAGTTTCATTTCGAAGGAATCGAAGTGTAGTTTAAAACGAAAGAAACGGAGATGAAAAACTCCAAGTATTTTGAGAGTTATGATGGAAATAGTTAGACTCGCGCTTTGGTTTAGCAATTTACTTACCTACCTCCGATTGATTGACCATAACTCTCTCAATTTAACTCTTAAGTCATTTAAAAATTAGTTTCATTTCGAAGGAATCGAAGTGTAGTTTAAAACGAAAGAAACGGAGATGAAAAACTCCAAGTATTTTGAGAGTTATGATGGAAATAGTTAGACTCGCGCTTTGGTTTAGCAATTTACTTACCTACCTCCGATTGATTGACCATAACTCTCTCAATTTAACTCGTAATTCATTTAAATTAGTTTCATTTCGAAGGAATCAAATTGTAGTTTAAAACGAAAGAAACGGAGATGAAAAACTCCAAGTATTTTGAGAGTTATGATGGAAATAGTTAGACTCACGCTTTGGTTTAGCAATTTACTGACCTCCCTCCGATTGATTGACCAAAACTCACTCAATTTAACTCGTAATTCATTGAAATTAGTTTCATTTCGAAGGAATCGAAGTGTGGTTTAAAACGAAAGAAACGGAGATGAAAAACTCCAAGTATTTTGAAAGTTATGATGGAAATAGTTAGACTCGCGCTTTGGTTTAGCAATTTACTGACCTACCTCCGCTTGATTGACCATAACTCTCTCAATTTAACTCTTAACTCTTTGAAATTAGTTTAATTTCGAAGGAATCGAAGTGTAGTTTAAAACGAAAGAAACGGAGATGAAAAACTCCAAGTATTTTGAGAGTTATGATGGAAATAGTTAGACTCGCGCTTTGGTTTAGCAATTTAGTGACCTCCCTCCGATTGATTGACCATAAATCACTCAATTTAACTCGTAATTCATTGAAATTAGTTTCATTTCGAAGGAATCGAAGTGTAGTTTAAAACGAAAGAAACGAAGATGAAAAACTCCAAGTATTTTGAGAGTTAATGGAAATAGTTAGACTCGCGCTTTGGTTTAGCAATTTACTGACCTACCTCCGATTGATTGACCATAACTCTCTCAATTTAACTCCTAAGTCATTTAAAAATTAGTTTCATTTCGAAGGAATCGAAGTGTAGTTTAAAACGAAAGAAACGGAGATGAAAAACTCCAAGTATTTTGAGAGTTATGATGGAAATAGTTAGACTCGCGCTTTGGTTTAGCAATTTACTTACCTACCTCCGATTGATTGACCATAACTCTCTCAATTTAACTCGTAATTCATTTAAATTAGTTTCATTTCGAAGGAATCAAATTGTAGTTTAAAACGAAAGAAACGGAGATGAAAAACTCCAAGTATTTTGAGAGTTATGATGGAAATAGTTAGACTCACGCTTTGGTTTAGCAATTTACTGACCTCCCTCCGATTGATTGACCAAAACTCACTCAATTTAACTCGTAATTCATTGAAATTAGTTTCATTTCGAAGGAATCGAAGTGTGGTTTAAAACGAAAGAAACGGAGATGAAAAACTCCAAGTATTTTGAAAGTTATGATGGAAATAGTTAGACTCGCGCTTTGGTTTAGCAATTTACTGACCTACCTCCGCTTGATTGACCATAACTCTCTCAATTTAACTCTTAACTCTTTGAAATTAGTTTAATTTCGAAGGAATCGAAGTATAGTTTAAAACGAAAGAAACGGAGATGAAAAACTCCAAGTATTTTGAGAGTTATGATGGAAATAGTTAGACTCGCGCTTTGGTTTAGCAATTTACTGACCTCCCTCCGATTGATTGACCATAAATCACTCAATTTAACTCGTAATTCATTGAAATTAGTTTCATTTCGAAGGAATCGAAGTGTAGTTTAAAACGAAAGAAACGGAGATGAAAAACTCCAAGTATTTTGAGAGTTAATGGAAATAGTTAGACTCGCGCTTTGGTTTAGCAATTTACTGACCTACCTCCGATTGATTGACCATAACTCTCTCAATTTAACTCTTAAGTCATTTAAAAATTAGTTTCATTTCGAAGGAATCGAAGTGTAGTTTAAAACGAAAGAAACGGAGATGAAAAACCCCAAGTATTTTGAGAGTTATGATGGAAATAGTTAGACTCGCGCTTTGGTTTAGCAATTTACTTACCTACCTCCGATTGATTGACCATAACTCTCTTAATTTAACTCGTAATTCATTTAAATTAGTTTCATTTCGAAGGAATCAAAGTGTAGTTTAAAACGAAAGAAACGGAGATGAAAAACTCCAAGTATTTTGAGAGTTATGATGGAAATAGTTAGACTCACGCTTTGGTTTAGCAATTTACTGACCTCCCTCCGATTGATTGACCATAACTCACTCAATTTAACTCGTAATTCATTGAAATTAGTTTCATTTCGAAGGAATCGAAGTGTGGTTTAAAACGAAAGAAACGGAGATGAAAAACTCCAAGTATTTTGAGAGTTATGATGGAAATAGTTAGACTCGCGCTTTGGTTTAGCAATTTACTGACCTACCTCCGATTGATTGACCATAACTCTCTCAATTTAACTCTTAACTCATTGAAATTAGTTTCATTTCGAAGGAATCGAAGTGTAGTTTAAAACGAAAGAAACGGAGATGAAAAACTACAAGTATTTTGAGAGTTATTATGGAAATAGTTAGACTCGCGCTTTGGTTTAGCAATTTACTGATCTACCTCCGATTGATTGACCATAAATCACTCAATATAACTCGTTATTCATTGAAATTAGTTTCATTTCGAAGGAATCGAAGTGTAGTTTAAAACGAAAGAAACGGAGATGAAAAACTCCAAGTATTTTGAGAGTTATGATGGAAATAGTTAGACTCGCGCTTTGGTTTAGCAATTTACTGACCTACCTCCGATTGATTGACCATAACTCTCTCAATTTAAGTCGTAATTCATTTAAATTAGTTTCATTTCGAAGGAATCGAAGTGTAGTTTAAAACGAAAGAAACGGAGATGAAAAACTCCAAGTATTTTGAGAGTTATGATGGAAATAGTTAGACTCGCGCTTTGGTTTAGCAATTTAGTGACCTCCCTCCGATTGATTGACCATAAATCACTCAATTTAACTCGTAATTCATTGAAATTAGTTTCATTTCGAAAGAATCGAAGTGTAGTTTAAAACGAAAGAAACGGAGATGAAAAACTCCAAGTATTTTGAGAGTTATGATGGAAATAGTTAGACTCGCGCTTTGGTTTAGCAATTTAGTGACCTCCCTCCGATTGATTGACCATAAATCACTCAATTTAACTCGTAATTCATTGAAATTAGTTTCATTTCGAAGGAATCGAAGTGTAGTTTAAAACGAAAGAAACGGAGATGAAAAACTCCAAGTATTTTGAGAGTTAATGGAAATAGTTAGACTTGCGCTTTGGTTTAGCAATTTACTGACCTACCTCCGATTGATTGACCATAACTCTCTCAATTTAACTCTTAAGTCATTTAAAAATTAGTTTCATTTCGAAGGAATCCAAGTGTAGTTTAAAACGAAAGAAACGGAGATGAAAAACCCCAAGTATTTTGAGAGTTATGATGGAAATAGTTAGACTCGCGCTTTGGTTTAGCAATTTACTTACCTACCTCCGATTGATTGACCATAACTCTCTTAATTTAACTCGTAATTCATTTAAATTAGTTTCATTTCGAAGGAATCAAAGTGTAGTTTAAAACGAAAGAAACGGAGATGAAAAACTCCAAGTATTTTGAGAGTTATGATGGAAATAGTTAGACTCACGCTTTGGTTTAGCAATTTACTGACCTCCCTCCGATTGATTGACCATAACTCACTCAATTTAACTCGTAATTCATTGAAATTAGTTTCATTTCGAAGGAATCGAAGTGTGGTTTAAAACGAAAGAAACGGAGATGAAAAACTCCAAGTATTTTGAGAGTTATGATGGAAATAGTTAGACTCGCGCTTTGGTTTAGCAATTTACTGACCTACCTCCGCTTGATTGACCATAACTCTCTCAATTTAACTCTTAACTCTTTGAAATTAGTTTCATTTCGAAGGAATCGAAGTGTAGTTTAAAACGAAAGAAACGGAGATGAAAAACTCCAAGTATTTTGAGAGTTATGATGGAAATAGTTAGACTCGCGCTTTGGTTTAGCAATTTACTGACCTACCTACGATTGATTGACCATAACTCTCTCAATTTAACTCTTAACTCATTGAAATTAGTTTCATTTCGAAGGAATCGAAGTGTAGTTTAAAACGAAAGAAACGGAGATGAAAAACTCCAAGTATTTTGATAGTTATGATGGAAATAGTTAGACTCGCGCTTTGGTTTAGCAATTTACTGACCTCCCTCCGATTGATTGACCATAAATCACTCAATTTAACTCGTAATTCATTGAAATTAGTTTCATTTCGAAGGAATCGAAGTGTAGTTTAAAACGAAAGAAACGGAGATGAAAAACTCCAAGTATTTTGAGAGTTAATGGAAATAGTTAGACTCGCGCTTTGGTTTAGCAATTTACTGACCTACCTCCGATTGATTGACCATAACTCTCTCAATTTAACTCTTAAGTCATTTAAAAATTAGTTTCATTTCGAAGGAATCGAAGTGTAGTTTAAAACGAAAGAAACGGAGATGAAAAACTCCAAGTATTTTGAGAGTTATGATGGAAATAGTTAGACTCGCGCTTTGGTTTAGCAATTTACTTACCTACCTCCGATTGATTGACCATAACTCTCTCAATTTAACTCGTAATTCATTTAAATTAGTTTCATTTCGAAGGAATCAAATTGTAGTTTAAAACGAAAGAAACGGAGATGAAAAACTCCAAGTATTTTGAGAGTTATGATGGAAATAGTTAGACTCACGCTTTGGTTTAGCAATTTACTGACCTCCCTCCGATTGATTGACCAAAACTCACTCAATTTAACTCGTAATTCATTGAAATTAGTTTCATTTCGAAGGAATCGAAGTATGGTTTAAAACGAAAGAAACGGAGATGAAAAACTCCAAGTATTTTGAAAGTTATGATGGAAATAGTTAGACTCGCGCTTTGGTTTAGCAATTTACTGACCTACCTCCGATTGATTGACCATAACTCTCTCAATTTAACTCTTAAGTCATTTAAAAATTAGTTTCATTTCGAAGGAATCGAAGTGTAGTTTAAAACGAAAGAAACGGAGATGAAAAACTCCAAGTATTTTGAGAGTTATGATGGAAATAGTTAGACTCGCGCTTTGGTTTAGCAATTTACTTACCTACCTCCGATTGATTGACCATAACTCTCTCAATTTAACTCGTAATTCATTTAAATTAGTTTCATTTCGAAGGAATCAAATTGTAGTTTAAAACGAAAGAAACGGAGATGAAAAACTCCAAGTATTTTGAGAGTTATGATGGAAATAGTTAGACTCACGCTTTGGTTTAGCAATTTACTGACCTCCCTCCGATTGATTGACCATAACTCTCTCAATTTAACTCGTAATTCATTTAAATTAGTTTCATTTCGAAGGAATCAAATTGTAGTTTAAAACGAAAGAAACGGAGATGAAAAACTCCAAGTATTTTGAGAGTTATGATGGAAATAGTTAGACTCACGCTTTGGTTTAGCAATTTACTGACCTCCCTCCGATTGATTGACCAAAACTCACTCAATTTAACTCGTAATTCATTGAAATTAGTTTCATTTCGAAGGAATCGAAGTGTGGTTTAAAACGAAAGAAACGGAGATGAAAAACTCCAAGTATTTTGAAAGTTATGATGGAAATAGTTAGACTCGCGCTTTGGTTTAGCAATTTACTGACCTACCTCCGCTTGATTGACCATAACTCTCTCAATTTAACTCTTAACTCTTTGAAATTAGTTTAATTTCGAAGGAATCGAAGTATAGTTTAAAACGAAAGAAACGGAGATGAAAAACTCCCAGTATTTTGAGAGTTATGATGGAAATAGTTAGACTCGCGCTTTGGTTTAGCAATTTACTGACCTCCCTCCGATTGATTGACCATAAATCACTCAATTTAACTCGTAATTCATTGAAATTAGTTTCATTTCGAAGGAATCGAAGTGTAGTTTAAAACGAAAGAAACGGAGATGAAAAACTCCAAGTATTTTGAGAGTTAATGGAAATAGTTAGACTCGCGCTTTGGTTTAGCAATTTACTGACCTACCTCCGATTGATTGACCATAACTCTCTCAATTTAACTCTTAAGTCATTTAAAAATTAGTTTCATTTCGAAGGAATCGAAGTGTAGTTTAAAACGAAAGAAACGGAGATGAAAAACCCCAAGTATTTTGAGAGTTATGATGGAAATAGTTAGACTCGCGCTTTGGTTTAGCAATTTACTTACCTACCTCCGATTGATTGACCATAACTCTCTTAATTTAACTCGTAATTCATTTAAATTAGTTTCATTTCGAAGGAATCAAAGTGTAGTTTAAAACGAAAGAAACGGAGATGAAAAACTCCAAGTATTTTGAGAGTTATGATGGAAATAGTTAGACTCACGCTTTGGTTTAGCAATTTACTGACCTCCCTCCGATTGATTGACCATAACTCACTCAATTTAACTCGTAATTCATTGAAATTAGTTTCATTTCGAAGGAATCGAAGTGTGGTTTAAAACGAAAGAAACGGAGATGAAAAACTCCAAGTATTTTGAGAGTTATGATGGAAATAGTTAGACTCGCGCTTTGGTTTAGCAATTTACTGACCTACCTCCGATTGATTGACCATAACTCTCTCAATTTAACTCTTAACTCATTGAAATTAGTTTCATTTCGAAGGAATCGAAGTGTAGTTTAAAACGAAAGAAACGGAGATGAAAAACTACAAGTATTTTGAGAGTTATTATGGAAATAGTTAGACTCGCGCTTTGGTTTAGCAATTTACTGATCTACCTCCGATTGATTGACCATAAATCACTCAATATAACTCGTTATTCATTGAAATTAGTTTCATTTCGAAGGAATCGAAGTGTAGTTTAAAACGAAAGAAACGGAGATGAAAAACTCCAAGTATTTTGAGAGTTATGATGGAAATAGTTAGACTCGCGCTTTGGTTTAGCAATTTACTGACCTACCTCCGATTGATTGACCATAACTCTCTCAATTTAAGTCGTAATTCATTTAAATTAGTTTCATTTCGAAGGAATCGAAGTGTAGTTTAAAACGAAAGAAACGGAGATGAAAAACTCCAAGTATTTTGAGAGTTATGATGGAAATAGTTAGACTCGCGCTTTGGTTTAGCAATTTAGTGACCTCCCTCCGATTGATTGACCATAAATCACTCAATTTAACTCGTAATTCATTGAAATTAGTTTCATTTCGAAAGAATCGAAGTGTAGTTTAAAACGAAAGAAACGGAGATGAAAAACTCCAAGTATTTTGAGAGTTATGATGGAAATAGTTAGACTCGCGCTTTGGTTTAGCAATTTAGTGACCTCCCTCCGATTGATTGACCATAAATCACTCAATTTAACTCGTAATTCATTGAAATTAGTTTCATTTCGAAGGAATCGAAGTGTAGTTTAAAACGAAAGAAACGGAGATGAAAAACTCCAAGTATTTTGAGAGTTAATGGAAATAGTTAGACTTGCGCTTTGGTTTAGCAATTTACTGACCTACCTCCGATTGATTGACCATAACTCTCTCAATTTAACTCTTAAGTCATTTAAAAATTAGTTTCATTTCGAAGGAATCCAAGTGTAGTTTAAAACGAAAGAAACGGAGATGAAAAACCCCAAGTATTTTGAGAGTTATGATGGAAATAGTTAGACTCGCGCTTTGGTTTAGCAATTTACTTACCTACCTCCGATTGATTGACCATAACTCTCTTAATTTAACTCGTAATTCATTTAAATTAGTTTCATTTCGAAGGAATCAAAGTGTAGTTTAAAACGAAAGAAACGGAGATGAAAAACTCCAAGTATTTTGAGAGTTATGATGGAAATAGTTAGACTCACGCTTTGGTTTAGCAATTTACTGACCTCCCTCCGATTGATTGACCATAACTCACTCAATTTAACTCGTAATTCATTGAAATTAGTTTCATTTCGAAGGAATCGAAGTGTGGTTTAAAACGAAAGAAACGGAGATGAAAAACTCCAAGTATTTTGAGAGTTATGATGGAAATAGTTAGACTCGCGCTTTGGTTTAGCAATTTACTGACCTACCTCCGCTTGATTGACCATAACTCTCTCAATTTAACTCTTAACTCTTTGAAATTAGTTTCATTTCGAAGGAATCGAAGTGTAGTTTAAAACGAAAGAAACGGAGATGAAAAACTCCAAGTATTTTGAGAGTTATGATGGAAATAGTTAGACTCGCGCTTTGGTTTAGCAATTTACTGACCTACCTACGATTGATTGACCATAACTCTCTCAATTTAACTCTTAACTCATTGAAATTAGTTTCATTTCGAAGGAATCGAAGTGTAGTTTAAAACGAAAGAAACGGAGATGAAAAACTCCAAGTATTTTGATAGTTATGATGGAAATAGTTAGACTCGCGCTTTGGTTTAGCAATTTACTGACCTCCCTCCGATTGATTGACCATAAATCACTCAATTTAACTCGTAATTCATTGAAATTAGTTTCATTTCGAAGGAATCGAAGTGTAGTTTAAAACGAAAGAAACGGAGATGAAAAACTCCAAGTATTTTGAGAGTTAATGGAAATAGTTAGACTCGCGCTTTGGTTTAGCAATTTACTGACCTACCTCCGATTGATTGACCATAACTCTCTCAATTTAACTCTTAAGTCATTTAAAAATTAGTTTCATTTCGAAGGAATCGAAGTGTAGTTTAAAACGAAAGAAACGGAGATGAAAAACTCCAAGTATTTTGAGAGTTATGATGGAAATAGTTAGACTCGCGCTTTGGTTTAGCAATTTACTTACCTACCTCCGATTGATTGACCATAACTCTCTCAATTTAACTCGTAATTCATTTAAATTAGTTTCATTTCGAAGGAATCAAATTGTAGTTTAAAACGAAAGAAACGGAGATGAAAAACTCCAAGTATTTTGAGAGTTATGATGGAAATAGTTAGACTCACGCTTTGGTTTAGCAATTTACTGACCTCCCTCCGATTGATTGACCAAAACTCACTCAATTTAACTCGTAATTCATTGAAATTAGTTTCATTTCGAAGGAATCGAAGTGTGGTTTAAAACGAAAGAAACGGAGATGAAAAACTCCAAGTATTTTGAAAGTTATGATGGAAATAGTTAGACTCGCGCTTTGGTTTAGCAATTTACTGACCTACCTCCGCTTGATTGACCATAACTCTCTCAATTTAACTCTTAACTCTTTGAAATTAGTTTAATTTCGAAGGAATCGAAGTGTAGTTTAAAACGAAAGAAACGGAGATGAAAAACTCCAAGTATTTTGAGAGTTATGATGGAAATAGTTAGACTCGCGCTTTGGTTTAGCAATTTACTGACCTCCCTCCGATTGATTGACCATAAATCACTCAATTTAACTCGTAATTCATTGAAATTAGTTTTATTTCGAAGGAATCGAAGTGTAGTTTAAAACGAAAGAAACGGAGATGAAAAACTCCAAGTATTTTGAGAGTTAATGGAAATAGTTAGACTCGCGATTTGGTTTAGCAATTTACTTACCTACCTCCGATTGATTGACCATAACTCTCTCAATTTAACTCTTAAGTCATTTAAAAATTAGTTTCATTTCGAAGGAATCGAAGTGTAGTTTAAAACGAAAGAAACGGAGATGAAAAACCCCAAGTATTTTGAGAGTTATGATGGAAATAGTTAGACTCGCGCTTTGGTTTAGCAATTTACTTACCTACCTCCGATTGATTGACCATAACTCTCTTAATTTAACTCGTAATTCATTTAAATTAGTTTCATTTCGAAGGAATCAAAGTGTAGTTTAAAACGAAAGAAACGGAGATGAAAAACTCCAAGTATTTTGAGAGTTATGATGGAAATAGTTAGACTCACGCTTTGGTTTAGCAATTTACTGACCTCCCTCCGATTGATTGACCATAACTCACTCAATTTAACTCGTAATTCATTGAAATTAGTTTCATTTCGAAGGAATCGAAGTGTGGTTTAAAACGAAAGAAACGGAGATGAAAAACTCCAAGTATTTTGAGAGTTATGATGGAAATAGTTAGACTCGCGCTTTGGTTTAGCAATTTACTGACCTACCTCCGCTTGATTGACCATAACTCTCTCAATTTAACTCTTAACTCTTTGAAATTAGTTTCATTTCGAAGTAATCGAAGTGTAGTTTAAAACGAAAGAAACGGAGATGAAAAACTCCAAGTATTTTGAGAGTTATGATGGAAATAGTTAGACTCGCGCTTTGGTTTAGCAATTTACTGACCTCCCTCCGATTGATTGACCATAAATCACTCAATTAACTCGTAATTCATTGAAATTAGTTTCATTTCGAAGGAATCGAAGTGTAGTTTAAAACGAAAGAAACGGAGATGAAAAACTCCAAGTATTTTGAGAGTTAATGGAAATAGTTAGACTCGCGCTTTGGTTTAGCAATTTACTGACCTACCTCCGATTGATTGACCATAACTCTCTCAATTTAACTCTTAAGTCATGTAAAAATTAGTTTCATTTCGAAGGAATCGAAGTGTAGTTTAAAACGAAAGAAACGGAGATGAAAAACTCCAAGTATTTTGAGAGTTATGATGGAAATAGTTAGACTCGCGCTTTGGTTTAGCAATTTACTTACCTACCTCCGATTGATTGACCATAACTCTCTCAATTTAACTCGTAATTCATTTAAATTAGTTTCATTTCGAAGGAATCAAAGTGTAGTTTAAAACGAAAGAAACGGAGATGAAAAACTCCAAGTATTTTGATAGTTATGATGGAAATAGTTAGACTCACGCTTTGGTTTAGCAATTTACTGACCTCCCTCCGATTGATTGACCATAACTCACTCAATTTAACTCGTAATTCATTGAAATTAGTTTCATTTCGAAGGAATCGAAGTGTGGTTTAAAACGAAAGAAACGGAGATGAAAAACTCCAAGTATTTTGAGAGTTATGATGGAAATAGTTAGACTCGCGCTTTGGTTTAGCAATTTACTGACCTACCTCCGATTGATTGACCATAACTCTCTCAATTTAACTCTTAACTCATTGAAATTAGTTTCATTTCGAAGGAATCGAAGTGTAGTTTAAAACGAAAGAAACGGAGATGAAAAACTACAAGTATTTTGAGAGTTATTATGGAAATAGTTAGACTCGCGCTTTGGTTTAGCAATTTACTGATCTACCTCCGATTGATTGACCATAAATCACTCAATTTAACTCGTTATTCATTGAAATTAGTTTCATTTCGAAGGAATCGAAGTGTAGTTTAAAACGAAAGAAACGGAGATGAAAAACTCCAAGTATTTTGAGAGTTATGATGGAAATAGTTAGACTCGCGCTTTAGTTTAGCAATTTACTGACCTCCCTCCGATTGATTGACCATAACTCACTCAATTTAACTCGTAATTCATTGAAATTAGTTTCATTTCGAAGGAATCGAAGTGTGGTTTAAAACGAAAGAAACGGAGATGAAAAACTCCAAGTATTTTGAGAGTTATGATGGAAATAGTTAGACTCGCGCTTTGGTTTAGCAATTTACTGACCTACCTCCGCTTGATTGACCATAACTCTCTCAATTTAACTCTTAACTCTTTGAAATTAGTTTCATTTCGAAGGAATCGAAGTGTAGTTTAAAACGAAAGAAACGGAGATGAAAAACTCCAAGTATTTTGAGAGTTATGATGGAAATAGTTAGACTCGCGCTTTGGTTTAGCAATTTACTGACCTCCCTCCGATTGATTGACCATAAATCACTCAATTTAACTCATAATTCATTGAAATTAGTTTCATTTCGAAGGAATCGAAGTGTAGTTTAAAACGAAAGAAACGGAGATGAAAAACTCCAAGTATTTTGAGAGTTAATGGAAATAGTTAGACTCGCGCTTTGGTTTAGCAATTTACTGACCTACCTCCGATTGATTGACCATAACTCTCTCAATTTAACTCTTAAGTCATTTAAAAATTAGTTTCATTTCGAAGGAATCGAAGTGTAGTTTAAAACGAAAGAAACAGAGATGAAAAACTCCAAGTATTTTGAGAGTTATGATGGAAATAGTTAGACTCGCGCTTTGGTTTAGCAATTTACTTACCTACCTCCGATTGATTGACCATAACTCTCTCAATTTAACTCGTAATTCATTTAAATTAGTTTCATTTCGAAGGAATCAAAGTGTAGTTTAAAACGAAAGAAACGGAGATGAAAAACTCCAAGTATTTTGATAGTTATGATGGAAATAGTTAGACTCACGCTTTGGTTTAGCAATTTACTGACCTCCCTCCGATTGATTGACCATAACTCACTCAATTTAACTCGTAATTCATTGAAATTAGTTTCATTTCGAAGGAATCGAAGTGTGGTTTAAAACGAAAGAAACGGAGATGAAAAACTCCAAGTATTTTGAGAGTTATGATGGAAATAGTTAGACTCGCGCTTTGGTTTAGCAATTTACTGACCTACCTCCGATTGATTGACCATAACTCTCTCAATTTAACTCTTAACTCATTGAAATTAGTTTCATTTCGAAGGAATCGAAGTGTAGTTTAAAACGAAAGAAACGGAGATGAAAAACTACAAGTATTTTGAGAGTTATTATGGAAATAGTTAGACTCGCGCTTTGGTTTAGCAATTTACTGATCTACCTCCGATTGATTGACCATAAATCACTCAATATAACTCGTTATTCATTGAAATTAGTTTCATTTCGAAGGAATCGAAGTGTAGTTTAAAACGAAAGAAACGGAGATGAAAAACTCCAAGTATTTTGAGAGTTATGATGGAAATAGTTAGACTCGCGCTTTGGTTTAGCAATTTACTGACCTACCTCCGATTGATTGACCATAACTCTCTCAATTTAAGTCGTAATTCATTTAAATTAGTTTCATTTCGAAGGAATCGAAGTGTAGTTTAAAACGAAAGAAACGGAGATGAAAAACTCCAAGTATTTTGAGAGTTATGATGGAAATAGTTAGACTCGCGCTTTGGTTTAGCAATTTAGTGACCTCCCTCCGATTGATTGACCATAAATCACTCAATTTAACTCGTAATTCATTGAAATTAGTTTCATTTCGAAGGAATCGAAGTGTAGTTTAAAACGAAAGAAACGGAGATGAAAAACTCCAAGTATTTTGAGAGTTATGATGGAAATAGTTAGACTCGCGCTTTGGTTTAGCAATTTAGTGACCTCCCTCCGATTGATTGACCATAAATCACTCAATTTAACTCGTAATTCATTGAAATTAGTTTCATTTCGAAGGAATCGAAGTGTAGTTTAAAATGAAAGAAACGGAGATGAAAAACTCCAAGTATTTTGAGAGTTAATGGAAATAGTTAGACTCGCGCTTTGGTTTAGCAATTTACTGACCTACCTCCGATTGATTGACCATAACTCTCTCAATTTAACTCTTAAGTCATTTAAAAATTAGTTTCATTTCGAAGGAATCCAAGTGTAGTTTAAAACGAAAGAAACGGAGATGAAAAACCCCAAGTATTTTGAGAGTTATGATGGAAATAGTTAGACTCGCGCTTTGGTTTAGCAATTTACTTACCTACCTCCGATTGATTGACCATAACTCTCTTAATTTAACTCGTAATTCATTTAAATTAGTTTCATTTCGAAGGAATCAAAGTGTAGTTTAAAACGAAAGAAACGGAGATGAAAAACTCCAAGTATTTTGAGAGTTATGATGGAAATAGTTAGACTCGCGCTTTGGTTTAGCAATTTACTGACCTCCCTCCGATTGATTGACCATAAATCACTCAATTTAACTCGTAATTCATTGAAATTAGTTTCATTTCGAAGGAATCGAAGTGTAGTTTAAAACGAAAGAAACGGAGATGAAAAACTCCAAGTATTTTGAGAGTTAATGGAAATAGTTAGACTCGCGCTTTGGTTTAGCAATTTACTGACCTACCTCCGATTGATTGACCATAACTCTCTCAATTTAACTCTTAAGTCATTTAAAAATTAGTTTCATTTCGAAGGAATCGAAGTGTAGTTTAAAACGAAAGAAACAGAGATGAAAAACTCCAAGTATTTTGAGAGTTATGATGGAAATATTTAGACTCGCGCTTTGGTTTAGCAATTTACTTACCTACCTCCGATTGATTGACCATAACTCTCTCAATTTAAGTCGTAATTCATTTAAATTAGTTTCATTTCGAAGGAATCGAAGTGTAGTTTAAAACGAAAGAAACGGAGATGAAAAACTCCAAGTATTTTGAGAGTTATGATGGAAATAGTTAGACTCGCGCTTTGGTTTAGCAATTTAGTGACCTCCCTCCGATTGATTGACCATAAATCACTCAATTTAACTCGTAATTCATTGAAATTAGTTTCATTTCGAAGGAATCGAAGTGTGGTTTAAAACGAAAGAAACGGAGATGAAAAACTCCAAGTATTTTGAGAGTTATGATGGAAATAGTTAGACTCGCGCTTTGGTTTAGCAATTTACTGACCTACCTCCGCTTGATTGACCATAACTCTCTCAATTTAATTCTTAACTCTTTGAAATTAGTTTAATTTCGAAGGAATCGAAGTGTAGTTTAAAACGAAAGAAACGGAGATGAAAAACTCCAAGTATTTTGAGAGTTATGATGGAAATAGTTAGACTCGCGCTTTGGTTTAGCAATTTACTGACCTCCCTCCGATTGATTGACCATAAATCACTCAATTTAACTCGTAATTCATTGAAATTAGTTTCATTTCGAAGGAATCGAAGTGTAGTTTAAAACGAAAGAAACGGAGATGAAAAACTCCAAGTATTTTGAGAGTTAATGGAAATAGTTAGACTCGCGCTTTGGTTTAGCAATTTACTGACTTACCTCCGATTGATTGACCATAACTCTCTCAATTTAACTCTTAAGTCATTTAAAAATTAGTTTCATTTCGAAGGAATCGAAGTGTAGTTTAAAACGAAAGAAACGGAGATGAAAAACCCCAAGTATTTTGAGAGATATGATGGAAATAGTTAGACTCGCGCTTTGGTTTAGCAATTTACTTACCTACCTCCGATTGATTGACCATAACTCTCTTAATTTAACTCGTAATTCATTTAAATTAGTTTCATTTTGAAGGAATCAAAGTGTAGTTTAAAACGAAAGAAACGGAGATGAAAAACTCCAAGTATTTTGAGAGTTATGATGGAAATAGTTAGACTCACGCTTTGGTTTAGCAATTTACTGACCTCCCTCCGATTGATTGACCATAACTCACTCAATTTAACTCGTAATTCATTGAAATTAGTTTCATTTCGAAGGAATCGAAGTGTGGTTTAAAACGAAAGAAACGGAGATGAAAAACTCCAAGTATTTTGAGAGTTATGATGGAAATAGTTAGACTCGCGCTTTGGTTTAGCAATTTACTGACCTACCTCCGCTTGATTGACCATAACTCTCTCAATTTAACTCTTAACTCTTTGAAATTAGTTTCATTTCGAAGTAATCGAAGTGTAGTTTAAAACGAAAGAAACGGAGATGAAAAACTACAAGTATTTTGAGAGTTATTATGGAAATAGTTAGACTCGCGCTTTGGTTTAGCAATTTACTGATCTACCTCCGATTGATTGACCATAAATCACTCAATATAACTCGTTATTCATTGAAATTAGTTTCATTTCGAAGGAATCGAAGTGTAGTTTAAAACGAAAGAAACGGAGATGAAAAACTCCAAGTATTTTGAGAGTTAATGGAAATAGTTAGACTCGCGCTTTGGTTTAGCAATTTACTGACCTACCTCCGATTGATTGACCATAACTCTCTCAATTTAACTCTTAAGTCATTTAAAAATTAGTTTCATTTCGAAGGAATCGAAGTGTAGTTTAAAACGAAAGAAACGGAGATGAAAAACCCCAAGTATTTTGAGAGTTATGATGGAAATAGTTAGACTCGCGCTTTGGTTTAGCAATTTACTGACCTACCTCCGATTGATTGACCATAACTCTCTCAATTTAACTCTTAAGTCATTTAAAAATTAGTTTCATTTCGAAGGAATCGAAGTGTAGTTTAAAACGAAAGAAACGGAGATGAAAAACTCCAAGTATTTTGAGAGTTAATGGAAATAGTTAGACTCGCGCTTTGGTTTAGCAATTTACTGACCTACCTCCGATTGATTGACCATAACTCTCTCAATTTAACTCTTAAGTCATTTAAAAATTAGTTTCATTTCGAAGGAATCGAAGTGTAGTTTAAAACGAAAGAAACGGAGATGAAAAACCCCAAGTATTTTGAGAGTTATGATGGAAATAGTTAGACTCGCGCTTTGGTTTAGCAATTTACTTACCTACCTCCGATTGATTGACCATAACTCTCTTAATTTAACTCGTAATTCATTTAAATTAGTTTCATTTTGAAGGAATCAAAGTGTAGTTTAAAACGAAAGAAACGGAGATGAAAAACTCCAAGTATTTTGAGAGTTATGATGGAAATAGTTAGACTCACGCTTTGGTTTAGCAATTTACTGACCTCCCTCCGATTGATTGACCATAACTCACTCAATTTAACTCGTAATTCATTGAAATTAGTTTCATTTCGAAGGAATCGAAGTGTGGTTTAAAACGAAAGAAACGGAGATGAAAAACTCCAAGTATTTTGAGAGTTATGATGGAAATAGTTAGACTCGCGCTTTGGTTTAGCAATTTACTGACCTACCTCCGCTTGATTGACCATAACTCTCTCAATTTAACTCTTAACTCTTTGAAATTAGTTTCATTTCGAAGTAATCGAAGTGTAGTTTAAAACGAAAGAAACGGAGATGAAAAACTCCAAGTATTTTGAGAGTTATGATGGAAATAGTTAGACTCGCGCTTTGGTTTAGCAATTTACTGACCTCCCTCCGATTGATTGACCATAAATCACTCAATTAACTCGTAATTCATTGAAATTAGTTTCATTTCGAAGGAATCGAAGTGTAGTTTAAAACGAAAGAAACGGAGATGAAAAACTCCAAGTATTTTGAGAGTTAATGGAAATAGTTAGACTCGCGCTTTGGTTTAGCAATTTACTGACCTACCTCCGATTGATTGACCATAACTCTCTCAATTTAACTCTTAAGTCATTTAAAAATTAGTTTCATTTCGAAGGAATCGAAGTGTAGTTTAAAACGAAAGAAACGGAGATGAAAAACTCCAAGTATTTTGAGAGTTATGATGGAAATAGTTAGACTCGCGCTTTGGTTTAGCAATTTACTTACCTACCTCCGATTGATTGACCATAACTCTCTCAATTTAACTCGTAATTCATTTAAATTAGTTTCATTTCGAAGGAATCAAAGTGTAGTTTAAAACGAAAGAAACGGAGATGAAAAACTCCAAGTATTTTGATAGTTATGATGGAAATAGTTAGACTCACGCTTTGGTTTAGCAATTTACTGACCTCCCTCCGATTGATTGACCATAACTCACTCAATTTAACTCGTAATTCATTGAAATTAGTTTCATTTCGAAGGAATCGAAGTGTGGTTTAAAACGAAAGAAACGGAGATGAAAAACTCCAAGTATTTTGAGAGTTATGATGGAAATAGTTAGACTCGCGCTTTGGTTTAGCAATTTACTGACCTACCTCCGATTGATTGACCATAACTCTCTCAATTTAACTCTTAACTCATTGAAATTAGTTTCATTTCGAAGGAATCGAAGTGTAGTTTAAAACGAAAGAAACGGAGATGAAAAACTACAAGTATTTTGAGAGTTATTATGGAAATAGTTAGACTCGCGCTTTGGTTTAGCAATTTACTGATCTACCTCCGATTGATTGACCATAAATCACTCAATTTAACTCGTTATTCATTGAAATTAGTTTCATTTCGAAGGAATCGAAGTGTAGTTTAAAACGAAAGAAACGGAGATGAAAAACTCCAAGTATTTTGAGAGTTATGATGGAAATAGTTAGACTCGCGCTTTAGTTTAGCAATTTACTGACCTCCCTCCGATTGATTGACCATAACTCACTCAATTTAACTCGTAATTCATTGAAATTAGTTTCATTTCGAAGGAATCGAAGTGTGGTTTAAAACGAAAGAAACGGAGATGAAAAACTCCAAGTATTTTGAGAGTTATGATGGAAATAGTTAGACTCGCGCTTTGGTTTAGCAATTTACTGACCTCCCTCCGATTGATTGACCATAAATCACTCAATTTAACTCATAATTCATTGAAATTAGTTTCATTTCGAAGGAATCGAAGTGTAGTTTAAAACGAAAGAAACGGAGATGAAAAACTCCAAGTATTTTGAGAGTTAATGGAAATAGTTAGACTCGCGCTTTGGTTTAGCAATTTACTGACCTACCTCCGATTGATTGACCATAACTCTCTCAATTTAACTCTTAAGTCATTTAAAAATTAGTTTCATTTCGAAGGAATCGAAGTGTAGTTTAAAACGAAAGAAACAGAGATGAAAAACTCCAAGTATTTTGAGAGTTATGATGGAAATAGTTAGACTCGCGCTTTGGTTTAGCAATTTACTTACCTACCTCCGATTGATTGACCATAACTCTCTCAATTTAACTCGTAATTCATTTAAATTAGTTTCATTTCGAAGGAATCAAAGTGTAGTTTAAAACGAAAGAAACGGAGATGAAAAACTCCAAGTATTTTGATAGTTATGATGGAAATAGTTAGACTCACGCTTTGGTTTAGCAATTTACTGACCTCCCTCCGATTGATTGACCATAACTCACTCAATTTAACTCGTAATTCATTGAAATTAGTTTCATTTCGAAGGAATCGAAGTGTGGTTTAAAACGAAAGAAACGGAGATGAAAAACTCCAAGTATTTTGAGAGTTATGATGGAAATAGTTAGACTCGCGCTTTGGTTTAGCAATTTACTGACCTACCTCCGATTGATTGACCATAACTCTCTCAATTTAACTCTTAACTCATTGAAATTAGTTTCATTTCGAAGGAATCGAAGTGTAGTTTAAAACGAAAGAAACGGAGATGAAAAACTACAAGTATTTTGAGAGTTATTATGGAAATAGTTAGACTCGCGCTTTGGTTTAGCAATTTACTGATCTACCTCCGATTGATTGACCATAAATCACTCAATATAACTCGTTATTCATTGAAATTAGTTTCATTTCGAAGGAATCGAAGTGTAGTTTAAAACGAAAGAAACGGAGATGAAAAACTCCAAGTATTTTGAGAGTTATGATGGAAATAGTTAGACTCGCGCTTTGGTTTAGCAATTTACTGACCTACCTCCGATTGATTGACCATAACTCTCTCAATTTAAGTCGTAATTCATTTAAATTAGTTTCATTTCGAAGGAATCGAAGTGTAGTTTAAAACGAAAGAAACGGAGATGAAAAACTCCAAGTATTTTGAGAGTTATGATGGAAATAGTTAGACTCGCGCTTTGGTTTAGCAATTTAGTGACCTCCCTCCGATTGATTGACCATAAATCACTCAATTTAACTCGTAATTCATTGAAATTAGTTTCATTTCGAAGGAATCGAAGTGTAGTTTAAAACGAAAGAAACGGAGATGAAAAACTCCAAGTATTTTGAGAGTTATGATGGAAATAGTTAGACTCGCGCTTTGGTTTAGCAATTTAGTGACCTCCCTCCGATTGATTGACCATAAATCACTCAATTTAACTCGTAATTCATTGAAATTAGTTTCATTTCGAAGGAATCGAAGTGTAGTTTAAAACGAAAGAAACGGAGATGAAAAACTCCAAGTATTTTGAGAGTTAATGGAAATAGTTAGACTCGCGCTTTGGTTTAGCAATTTACTGACCTACCTCCGATTGATTGACCATAACTCTCTCAATTTAACTCTTAAGTCATTTAAAAATTAGTTTCATTTCGAAGGAATCCAAGTGTAGTTTAAAACGAAAGAAACGGAGATGAAAAACCCCAAGTATTTTGAGAGTTATGATGGAAATAGTTAGACTCGCGCTTTGGTTTAGCAATTTACTTACCTACCTCCGATTGATTGACCATAACTCTCTTAATTTAACTCGTAATTCATTTAAATTAGTTTCATTTCGAAGGAATCAAAGTGTAGTTTAAAACGAAAGAAACGGAGATGAAAAACTCCAAGTATTTTGAGAGTTATGATGGAAATAGTTAGACTCGCGCTTTGGTTTAGCAATTTACTGACCTCCCTCCGATTGATTGACCATAAATCACTCAATTTAACTCGTAATTCATTGAAATTAGTTTCATTTCGAAGGAATCGAAGTGTAGTTTAAAACGAAAGAAACGGAGATGAAAAACTCCAAGTATTTTGAGAGTTAATGGAAATAGTTAGACTCGCGCTTTGGTTTAGCAATTTACTGACCTACCTCCGATTGATTGACCATAACTCTCTCAATTTAACTCTTAAGTCATTTAAAAATTAGTTTCATTTCGAAGGAATCGAAGTGTAGTTTAAAACGAAAGAAACAGAGATGAAAAACTCCAAGTATTTTGAGAGTTATGATGGAAATATTTAGACTCGCGCTTTGGTTTAGCAATTTACTTACCTACCTCCGATTGATTGACCATAACTCTCTCAATTTAAGTCGTAATTCATTTAAATTAGTTTCATTTCGAAGGAATCGAAGTGTAGTTTAAAACGAAAGAAACGGAGATGAAAAACTCCAAGTATTTTGAGAGTTATGATGGAAATAGTTAGACTCGCGCTTTGGTTTAGCAATTTAGTGACCTCCCTCCGATTGATTGACCATAAATCACTCAATTTAACTCGTAATTCATTGAAATTAGTTTCATTTCGAAGGAATCGAAGTGTGGTTTAAAACGAAAGAAACGGAGATGAAAAACTCCAAGTATTTTGAGAGTTATGATGGAAATAGTTAGACTCGCGCTTTGGTTTAGCAATTTACTGACCTACCTCCGCTTGATTGACCATAACTCTCTCAATTTAATTCTTAACTCTTTGAAATTAGTTTAATTTCGAAGGAATCGAAGTGTAGTTTAAAACGAAAGAAACGGAGATGAAAAACTCCAAGTATTTTGAGAGTTATGATGGAAATAGTTAGACTCGCGCTTTGGTTTAGCAATTTACTGACCTCCCTCCGATTGATTGACCATAAATCACTCAATTTAACTCGTAATTCATTGAAATTAGTTTCATTTCGAAGGAATCGAAGTGTAGTTTAAAACGAAAGAAACGGAGATGAAAAACTCCAAGTATTTTGAGAGTTAATGGAAATAGTTAGACTCGCGCTTTGGTTTAGCAATTTACTGACTTACCTCCGATTGATTGACCATAACTCTCTCAATTTAACTCTTAAGTCATTTAAAAATTAGTTTCATTTCGAAGGAATCGAAGTGTAGTTTAAAACGAAAGAAACGGAGATGAAAAACCCCAAGTATTTTGAGAGATATGATGGAAATAGTTAGACTCGCGCTTTGGTTTAGCAATTTACTTACCTACCTCCGATTGATTGACCATAACTCTCTTAATTTAACTCGTAATTCATTTAAATTAGTTTCATTTTGAAGGAATCAAAGTGTAGTTTAAAACGAAAGAAACGGAGATGAAAAACTCCAAGTATTTTGAGAGTTATGATGGAAATAGTTAGACTCACGCTTTGGTTTAGCAATTTACTGACCTCCCTCCGATTGATTGACCATAACTCACTCAATTTAACTCGTAATTCATTGAAATTAGTTTCATTTCGAAGGAATCGAAGTGTGGTTTAAAACGAAAGAAACGGAGATGAAAAACTCCAAGTATTTTGAGAGTTATGATGGAAATAGTTAGACTCGCGCTTTGGTTTAGCAATTTACTGACCTACCTCCGCTTGATTGACCATAACTCTCTCAATTTAACTCTTAACTCTTTGAAATTAGTTTCATTTCGAAGTAATCGAAGTGTAGTTTAAAACGAAAGAAACGGAGATGAAAAACTCCAAGTATTTTGAGAGTTATGATGGAAATAGTTAGACTCGCGCTTTGGTTTAGCAATTTACTGACCTACCTCCGATTGATTGACCATAACTCTCTCAATTTAACTCTTAAGTCATTTAAAAATTAGTTTCATTTCGAAGGAATCGAAGTGTAGTTTAAAACGAAAGAAACGGAGATGAAAAACTCCAAGTATTTTGAGAGTTATGATGGAAATAGTTAGACTCGCGCTTTGGTTTAGCAATTTACTTACCTACCTCCGATTGATTGACCATAACTCTCTCAATTTAACTCGTAATTCATTTAAATTAGTTTCATTTCGAAGGAATCAAAGTGTAGTTTAAAACGAAAGAAACGGAGATGAAAAACTCCAAGTATTTTGAGAGTTATGATGGAAATAGTTAGACTCACGCTTTGGTTTAGCAATTTACTGACCTCCCTCCGATTGATTGACCATAACTCACTCAATTTAACTCGTAATTCATTGAAATTAGTTTCATTTCGAAGGAATCGAAGTGTGGTTTAAAACGAAAGAAACGGAGATGAAAAACTCCAAGTATTTTGAGAGTTATGATGGAAATAGTTAGACTCGCGCTTTGGTTTAGCAATTTACTGACCTACCTCCGCTTGATTGACCATAACTCTCTCAATTTAATTCTTAACTCTTTGAAATTAGTTTAATTTCGAAGGAATCGAAGTGTAGTTTAAAACGAAAGAAACGGAGATGAAAAACTCCAAGTATTTTGAGAGTTATGATGGAAATAGTTAGACTCGCGCTTTGGTTTAGCAATTTACTGACCTCCCTCCGATTGATTGACCATAAATCACTCAATTTAACTCGTAATTCATTGAAATTAGTTTCATTTCGAAGGAATCGAAGTGTAGTTTAAAACGAAAGAAACGGAGATGAAAAACTCCAAGTATTTTGAGAGTTAATGGAAATAGTTAGACTCGCGCTTTGGTTTAGCAATTTACTGACTTACCTCCGATTGATTGACCATAACTCTCTCAATTTAACTCTTAAGTCATTTAAAAATTAGTTTCATTTCGAAGGAATCGAAGTGTAGTTTAAAACGAAAGAAACGGAGATGAAAAACCCCAAGTATTTTGAGAGTTATGATGGAAATAGTTAGACTCGCGCTTTGGTTTAGCAATTTACTTACCTACCTCCGATTGATTGACCATAACTCTCTTAATTTAACTCGTAATTCATTTAAATTAGTTTCATTTCGAAGGAATCAAAGTGTAGTTTAAAACGAAAGAAACGGAGATGAAAAACTCCAAGTATTTTGAGAGTTATGATGGAAATAGTTAGACTCACGCTTTGGTTTAGCAATTTACTGACCTCCCTCCGATTGATTGACCATAACTCACTCAATTTAACTCGTAATTCATTGAAATTAGTTTCATTTCGAAGGAATCGAAGTGTGGTTTAAAACGAAAGAAACGGAGATGAAAAACTCCAAGTATTTTGAGAGTTATGATGGAAATAGTTAGACTCGCGCTTTGGTTTAGCAATTTACTGACCTACCTCCGCTTGATTGACCATAACTCTCTCAATTTAACTCTTAACTCTTTGAAATTAGTTTCATTTCGAAGTAATCGAAGTGTAGTTTAAAACGAAAGAAACGGAGATGAAAAACTCCAAGTATTTTGAGAGTTATGATGGAAATAGGTAGACTCGCGCTTTGGTTTAGCAATTTACTGACCTCCCTCCGATTGATTGACCATAAATCACTCAATTTAACTCGTAATTCATTGAAATTAGTTTCATTTCGAAGGAATCGAAGTGTAGTTTAAAACGAAAGAAACGGAGATGAAAAACTCCAAGTATTTTGAGAGTTAATGGAAATAGTTAGACTCGCGCTTTGGTTTAGCAATTTACTGACCTACCTCCGATTGATTGACCATAACTCTCTCAATTTAACTCTTAAGTCATTTAAAAATTAGTTTCATTTCGAAGGAATCGAAGTGTAGTTTAAAACGAAAGAAACGGAGATGAAAAACTCCAAGTATTTTGAGAGTTATGATGGAAATAGTTAGACTCGCGCTTTGGTTTAGCAATTTACTTACCTACCTCCGATTGATTGACCATAACTCTCTCAATTTAAGTCGTAATTCATTTAAATTAGTTTCATTTCGAAGGAATCGAAGTGTAGTTTAAAACGAAAGAAACGGAGATGAAAAACTCCAAGTATTTTGAGAGTTATGATGGAAATAGTTAGACTCGCGCTTTGGTTTAGCAATTTAGTGACCTCCCTCCGATTGATTGACCATAAATCACTCAATTTAACTCGTAATTCATTGAAATTAGTTTCATTTCGAAGGAATCGAAGTGTAGTTTAAAACGAAAGAAACGGAGATGAAAAACTCCAAGTATTTTGAGAGTTATGATGGAAATAGTTAGACTCGCGCTTTGGTTTAGCAATTTAGTGACATCCCTCCGATTGATTGACCATAAATCACTCAATTTAACTCGTAATTCATTGAAATTAGTTTCATTTCGAAGGAATCGAAGTGTAGTTTAAAACGAAAGAAACGGAGATG
The DNA here is from genome assembly GCF_043159265.1 of Tasmannia lanceolata. Classification (NCBI taxonomy): domain Eukaryota; kingdom Viridiplantae; phylum Streptophyta; class Magnoliopsida; order Canellales; family Winteraceae; genus Tasmannia; species Tasmannia lanceolata. Next base: position 8,701,645 of record NW_027518721.1, read on the forward strand.
AAAAACTCCAAGTATTTTGAGAGTTAATGGAAATAGTTAGACTCGCGCTTTGGTTTAGCAATTTACTGACCTACCTCCGATTGATTGACCATAACTCTCTCAATTTAACTCTTAAGTCATTTAAAAATTAGTTTCATTTCGAAGGAATCCAAGTGTAGTTTAAAACGAAAGAAACGGAGATGAAAAACCCCAAGTATTTTGAGAGTTATGATGGAAATAGTTAGACTCGCGCTTTGGTTTAGCAATTTACTTACCTACCTCCGATTGATTGACCATAACTCTCTTAATTTAACTCGTAATTCATTTAAATTAGTTTCATTTCGAAGGAATCAAAGTGTAGTTTAAAACGAAAGAAACGGAGATGAAAAACTCCAAGTATTTTGAGAGTTATGATGGAAATAGTTAGACTCACGCTTTGGTTTAGCAATTTACTGACCTCCCTCCGATTGATTGACCATAACTCACTCAATTTAACTCGTAATTCATTGAAATTAGTTTCATTTCGAAGGAATCGAAGTGTGGTTTAAAACGAAAGAAACGGAGATGAAAAACTCCAAGTATTTTGAGAGTTATGATGGAAATAGTTAGACTCGCGCTTTGGTTTAGCAATTTACTGACCTACCTCCGCTTGATTGACCATAACTCTCTCAATTTAACTCTTAACTCTTTGAAATTAGTTTCATTTCGAAGGAATCGAAGTGTAGTTTAAAACGAAAGAAACGGAGATGAAAAACTCCAAGTATTTTGAGAGTTATGATGGAAATAGTTAGACTCGCGCTTTGGTTTAGCAATTTACTGACCTACCTACGATTGATTGACCATAACTCTCTCAATTTAACTCTTAACTCATTGAAATTAGTTTCATTTCGAAGGAATCGAAGTGTAGTTTAAAACGAAAGAAACGGAGATGAAAAACTCTAAGTATTTTGAGAGTTATGATGGAAATAGTTAGACTCGCGCTTTGGTTTAGCAATTTACTGACCTCCCTCCGATTGATTGACCATAAATCACTCAATTTAACTCGTAATTCATTGAAATTAGTTTCATTTCGAAGGAATCGAAGTGTAGTTTAAAACGAAAGAAACGGAGATGAAAAACTCCAAGTATTTTGAGAGTTAATGGAAATAGTTAGACTCGCGCTTTGGTTTAGCAATTTACTGACCTACCTCCGATTGATTGACCATAACTCTCTCAATTTAACTCTTAAGTCATTTAAAAATTAGTTTCATTTCGAAGGAATCGAAGTGTAGTTTAAAACGAAAGAAACGGAGATGAAAAACTCCAAGTATTTTGAGAGTTATGATGGAAATAGTTAGACTCGCGCTTTGGTTTAGCAATTTACTTACCTACCTCCGATTGATTGACCATAACTCTCTCAATTTAACTCGTAATTCATTTAAATTAGTTTCATTTCGAAGGAATCAAAGTGTAGTTTAAAACGAAAGAAACGGAGATGAAAAACTCCAAGTATTTTGAGAGTTATGATGGAAATAGTTAGACTCACGCTTTGGTTTAGCAATTTACTGACCTCCCTCCGATTGATTGACCATAACTCACTCAATTTAACTCGTAATTCATTGAAATTAGTTTCATTTCGAAGGAATCGAAGTGTGGTTTAAAACGAAAGAAACGGAGATGAAAAACTCCAAGTATTTTGAGAGTTATGATGGAAATAGTTAGACTCGCGCTTTGGTTTAGCAATTTACTGACCTACCTCCGCTTGATTGACCATAACTCTCTCAATTTAATTCTTAACTCTTTGAAATTAGTTTAATTTCGAAGGAATCGAAGTGTAGTTTAAAACGAAAGAAACGGAGATGAAAAACTCCAAGTATTTTGAGAGTTATGATGGAAATAGTTAGACTCGCGCTTTGGTTTAGCAATTTACTGACCTCCCTCCGATTGATTGACCATAAATCACTCAATTTAACTCGTAATTCATTGAAATTAGTTTCATTTCGAAGGAATCGAAGTGTAGTTTAAAACGAAAGAAACGGAGATGAAAAACTCCAAGTATTTTGAGAGTTAATGGAAATAGTTAGACTCGCGCTTTGGTTTAGCAATTTACTGACTTACCTCCGATTGATTGACCATAACTCTCTCAATTTAACTCTTAAGTCATTTAAAAATTAGTTTCATTTCGAAGGAATCGAAGTGTAGTTTAAAACGAAAGAAACGGAGATGAAAAACCCCAAGTATTTTGAGAGTTATGATGGAAATAGTTAGACTCGCGCTTTGGTTTAGCAATTTACTTACCTACCTCCGATTGATTGACCATAACTCTCTTAATTTAACTCGTAATTCATTTAAATTAGTTTCATTTCGAAGGAATCAAAGTGTAGTTTAAAACGAAAGAAACGGAGATGAAAAACTCCAAGTATTTTGAGAGTTATGATGGAAATAGTTAGACTCACGCTTTGGTTTAGCAATTTACTGACCTCCCTCCGATTGATTGACCATAACTCACTCAATTTAACTCGTAATTCATTGAAATTAGTTTCATTTCGAAGGAATCGAAGTGTGGTTTAAAACGAAAGAAACGGAGATGAAAAACTCCAAGTATTTTGAGAGTTATGATGGAAATAGTTATACTCGCGCTTTGGTTTAGCAATTTACTGACCTACCTCCGCTTGATTGACCATAACTCTCTCAATTTAACTCTTAACTCTTTGAAATTAGTTTCATTTCGAAGTAATCGAAGTGTAGTTTAAAACGAAAGAAACGGAGATGAAAAACTCCAAGTATTTTGAGAGTTATGATGGAAATAGTTAGACTCGCGCTTTGGTTTAGCAATTTACTGACCTACCTCCGATTGATTGACCATAACTCTCTCAATTTAACTCTTAAGTCATTTAAAAATTAGTTTCATTTCGAAGGAATCGAAGTGTAGTTTAAAACGAAAGAAACGGAGATGAAAAACTCCAAGTATTTTGAGAGTTATGATGGAAATAGTTAGACTCGCGCTTTGGTTTAGCAATTTACTTACCTACCTCCGATTGATTGACCATAACTCTCTCAATTTAACTCGTAATTCATTTAAATTAGTTTCATTTCGAAGGAATCAAAGTGTAGTTTAAAACGAAAGAAACGGAGATGAAAAACTCCAAGTATTTTGAGAGTTATGATGGAAATAGTTAGACTCACGCTTTGGTTTAGCAATTTACTGACCTCCCTCCGATTGATTGACCATAACTCACTCAATTTAACTCGTAATTCATTGAAATTAGTTTCATTTCGAAGGAATCGAAGTGTGGTTTAAAACGAAAGAAACGGAGATGAAAAACTCCAAGTATTTTGAGAGTTATGATGGAAATAGTTAGACTCGCGCTTTGGTTTAGCAATTTACTGACCTACCTCCGCTTGATTGACCATAACTCTCTCAATTTAATTCTTAACTCTTTGAAATTAGTTTAATTTCGAAGGAATCGAAGTGTAGTTTAAAACGAAAGAAACGGAGATGAAAAACTCCAAGTATTTTGAGAGTTATGATGGAAATAGTTAGACTCGCGCTTTGGTTTAGCAATTTACTGACCTCCCTCCGATTGATTGACCATAAATCACTCAATTTAACTCGTAATTCATTGAAATTAGTTTCATTTCGAAGGAATCGAAGTGTAGTTTAAAACGAAAGAAACGGAGATGAAAAACTCCAAGTATTTTGAGAGTTAATGGAAATAGTTAGACTCGCGCTTTGGTTTAGCAATTTACTGACTTACCTCCGATTGATTGACCATAACTCTCTCAATTTAACTCTTAAGTCATTTAAAAATTAGTTTCATTTCGAAGGAATCGAAGTGTAGTTTAAAACGAAAGAAACGGAGATGAAAAACTCCAAGTATTTTGAGAGTTATGATGGAAATAGTTAGACTCGCGCTTTGGTTTAGCAATTTACTTACCTACCTCCGATTGATTGACCATAACTCTCTTAATTTAACTCGTAATTCATTTAAATTAGTTTCATTTCGAAGGAATCAAAGTGTAGTTTAAAACGAAAGAAACGGAGATGAAAAACTCCAAGTATTTTGAGAGTTATGATGGAAATAGTTAGACTCACGCTTTGGTTTAGCAATTTACTGACCTCCCTCCGATTGATTGATCATAACTCACTCAATTTAACTAGTAATTCATTGAAATTAGTTTCATTTCGAAGGAATCGAAGTGTGGTTTAAAACGAAAGAAACGGAGATGAAAAACTCCAAGTATTTTGAGAGTTATGATGGAAATAGTTAGACTCGCGCTTTGGTTTAGCAATTTACTGACCTACCTCCGCTTGATTGACCATAACTCTCTCAATTTAACTCTTAACTCTTTGAAATTAGTTTCATTTCGAAGTAATCGAAGTGTAGTTTAAAACGAAAGAAACGGAGATGAAAAACTCCAAGTATTTTGAGAGTTATGATGGAAATAGGTAGACTCGCGCTTTGGTTTAGCAATTTACTGACCTCCCTCCGATTGATTGACCATAAATCACTCAATTTAACTCGTAATTCATTGAAATTAGTTTCATTTCGAAGGAATCGAAGTGTAGTTTAAAACGAAAGAAACGGAGATGAAAAACTCCAAGTATTTTGAGAGTTAATGGAAATAGTTAGACTCGCGCTTTGGTTTAGCAATTTACTGACCTACCTCCGATTGATTGACCATAACTCTCTCAATTTAACTCTTAAGTCATTTAAAAATTAGTTTCATTTCGAAGGAATCGAAGTGTAGTTTAAAACGAAAGAAACGGAGATGAAAAACTCCAAGTATTTTGAGAGTTATGATGGAAATAGTTAGACTCGCGCTTTGGTTTAGCAATTTACTTACCTACCTCCGATTGATTGACCATAACTCTCTCAATTTAACTCGTAATTCATTTAAATTAGTTTCATTTCGAAGGAATCAAAGTGTAGTTTAAAACGAAAGAAACGGAGATGAAAAACTCCAAGTATTTTGATAGTTATGATGGAAATAGTTAGACTCACGCTTTGGTTTAGCAATTTACTAACCTCCCTCCGATTGATTGACCATAACTCACTCAATTTAACTCGTAATTCATTGAAATTAGTTTCATTTCGAAGGAATCGAAGTGTGGTTTAAAACGAAAGAAACGGAGATGAAAAACTCCAAGTATTTTGAGAGTTATGATGGAAATAGTTAGACTCGCGCTTTGGTTTAGCAATTTACTGACCTACCTCCGATTGATTGACCATAACTCTCTCAATTTAACTCTTAACTCATTGAAATTAGTTTCATTTCGAAGGAATCGAAGTGTAGTTTAAAACGAAAGAAACGGAGATGAAAAACTACAAGTATTTTGAGAGTTATTATGGAAATAGTTAGACTCGCGCTTTGGTTTAGCAATTTACTGATCTACCTCCGATTGATTGACCATAAATCACTCAATTTAACTCGTTATTCATTGAAATTAGTTTCATTTCGAAGGAATCGAAGTGTAGTTTAAAACGAAAGAAACGGAGATGAAAAACTCCAAGTATTTTGAGAGTTATGATGGAAATAGTTAGACTCGCGCTTTGGTTTAGCAATTTACTGACCTACCTCCGATTGATTGACCATAACTCTCTCAATTTAAGTCGTAATTCATTTAAATTAGTTTCATTTCGAAGGAATCGAAGTGTAGTTTAAAACGAAAGAAACGGAGATGAAAAACTCCAAGTATTTTGAGAGTTATGATGGAAATAGTTAGACTCGCGCTTTGGTTTAGCAATTTAGTGACCTCCCTCCGATTGATTGACCATAAATCACTCAATTTAACTCGTAATTCATTGAAATTAGTTTCATTTCGAAGGAATCGAAGTGTAGTTTAAAACGAAAGAAACGGAGATGAAAAACTCCAAGTATTTTGACAGTTATGATGGAAATAGTTAGACTCGCGCTTTGGTTTAGCAATTTAGTGACCTCCCTCCGATTGATTGACCATAAATCACTCAATTTAACTCGTAATTCATTGAAATTAGTTTCATTTCGAAGGAATCGAAGTGTAGTTTAAAACGAAAGAAACGGAGATGAAAAACTCCAAGTATTTTGAGAGTTAATGGAAATAGTTAGACTCGCGCTTTGGTTTAGCAATTTACTGACCTACCTCCGATTGATTGACCATAACTCTCTCAATTTAACTCTTAAGTCATTTAAAAATTAGTTTCATTTCGAAGGAATCCAAGTGTAGTTTAAAACGAAAGAAACGGAGATGAAAAACCCCAAGTATTTTGAGAGTTATGATGGAAATAGTTAGACTCGCGCTTTGGTTTAGCAATTTACTTACCTACCTCCGATTGATTGACCATAACTCTCTTAATTTAACTCGTAATTCATTTAAATTAGTTTCATTTCGAAGGAATCAAAGTGTAGTTTAAAACGAAAGAAACGGAGATGAAAAACTCCAAGTATTTTGAGAGTTATGATGGAAATAGTTAGACTCACGCTTTGGTTTAGCAATTTACTGACCTCCCTCCGATTGATTGACCATAACTCACTCAATTTAACTCGTAATTCATTGAAATTAGTTTCATTTCGAAAGAATCGAAGTGTGGTTTAAAACGAAAGAAACGGAGATGAAAAACTCCAAGTATTTTGAGAGTTATGATGGAAATAGTTAGACTCGCGCTTTGGTTTAGCAATTTACTGACCTACCTCCGCTTGATTGACCATAACTCTCTCAATTTAACTCTTAACTCTTTGAAATTAGTTTCATTTCGAAGGAATCGAAGTGTAGTTTAAAATGAAAGAAACGGAGATGAAAAACTCCAAGTATTTTGAGAGTTATGATGGAAATAGTTAGACTTGCGCTTTGGTTTAGCAATTTACTGACCTACCTCCGCTTGATTGACCATAACTCTCTCAATTTAACTCTTAACTCTTTGAAATTAGTTTCATTTCGAAGGAATCGAAGTGTAGTTTAAAATGAAAGAAACGGAGATGAAAAACTCCAAGTATTTTGAGAGTTATGATGGAAATAGTTAGACTCGCGCTTTGGTTTAGCAATTTACTGACCTACCTACGATTGATTGACCATAACTCTCTCAATTTAACTCTTAACTCATTGAAATTAGTTTCATTTCGAAGGAATCGAAGTGTAGTTTAAAACGAAAGAAACGGAGATGAAAAACTCTAAGTATTTTGAGAGTTATGATGGAAATAGTTAGACTCGCGCTTTGGTTTAGCAATTTACTGACCTCCCTCCGATTAATTGACCATAACTCACTCAATTTAACTCGTAATTCATTGAAATTAGTTTCATTTCGAAGGAATCGAAGTGTGGTTTAAAACGAAAGAAACGGAGATGAAAAACTCCAAGTATTTTGAGAGTTATGATGGAAATAGTTAGACTCGCGCTTTGGTTTAGCAATTTACTGACCTACCTCCGCTTGATTGACCATAACTCTCTCAATTTAACTCTTAACTCTTTGAAATTAGTTTCATTTCGAAGGAATCGAAGTGTAGTTTAAAACGAAAGAAACGGAGATGAAAATCTCCAAGTATTTTGAGAGTTATGATGGAAATAGTTAGACTCGCGCTTTGGTTTAGCAATTTAGTGACCTCCCTCCGATTGATTGACCGTAAATCACTCAATTTAACTCGTAATTCATTGAAATTAGTTTCATTTCGAAGGAATCGAAGTGTAGTTTAAAACGAAAGAAACGGAGATGAAAAACTCCAAGTATTTTGAGAGTTAATGGAAATAGTTAGACTCGCGCTTTGGTTTAGCAATTTACTGACCTACCTCCGATTGATTGACCATAACTCTCTCAATTTAACTCTTAAGTCATTTAAAAATTAGTTTCATTTCGAAGGAATCGAAGTGTAGTTTAAAACGAAAGAAACGGAGATGAAAAACCCCAAGTATTTTGAGAGTTATGATGGAAATAGTTAGACTCGCGCTTTGGTTTAGCAATTTACTTACCTACCTCCGATTGATTGACCATAACTCTCTCAATTTAACTCGTAATTCATTTAAATTAGTTTCATTTCGAAGGAATCAAAGTGTAGTTTAAAACGAAAGAAACGGAGATGAAAAACTCCAAGTATTTTGAGAGTTATGATGGAAATAGTTAGACTCACGCTTTGGTTTAGCAATTTACTGACCTCCCTCCGATTGATTGACCATAACTCACTCAATTTAACTCGTAATTCATTGAAATTAGTTTCATTTCGAAGGAATCGAAGTGTGGTTTAAAACGAAAGAAACGGAGATGAAAAACTCCAAGTATTTTGAGAGTTATGATGGAAATAGTTAGACTCGCGCTTTGGTTTAGCAATTTACTGACCTACCTCCGCTTGATTGACCATAACTCTCTCAATTTAACTCTTAACTCTTTGAAATTAGTTTCATTTCGAAGGAATCGAAGTGTAGTTTAAAACGAAAGAAACGGAGATGAAAAACTCCAAGTATTTTGAGAGTTATGATGGAAATAGTTAGACTCGCGCTTTGGTTTAGCAATTTACTGACCTACCTACGATTGATTGACCATAACTCTCTCAATTTAACTCTTAACTCATTGAAATTAGTTTCATTTCGAAGGAATCGAAGTGTAGTTTAAAACGAAAGAAACGGAGATGAAAAACTCCAAGTATTTTGATAGTTATGATGGAAATAGTTAGACTCGCGCTTTGGTTTAGCAATTTACTGACCTCCCTCCGATTGATTGACCATAAATCACTCAATTTAACTCGTAATTCATTGAAATTAGTTTCATTTCGAAGGAATCGAAGTGTAGTTTAAAACGAAAGAAACGGAGATGAAAAACTCCAAGTATTTTGAGAGTTAATGGAAATAGTTAGACTCGCGCTTTGGTTTAGCAATTTACTGACCTACCTCCGATTGATTGACCATAACTCTCTCAATTTAACTCTTAAGTCATTTAAAAATTAGTTTCATTTCGAAGGAATCGAAGTGTAGTTTAAAACGAAAGAAACGGAGATGAAAAACTCCAAGTATTTTGAGAGTTATGATGGAAATAGTTAGACTCGCGCTTTGGTTTAGCAATTTACTTACCTACCTCCGATTGATTGACCATAACTCTCTCAATTTAACTCGTAATTCATTTAAATTAGTTTCATTTCGAAGGAATCAAATTGTAGTTTAAAACGAAAGAAACGGAGATGAAAAACTCCAAGTATTTTGAGAGTTATGATGGAAATAGTTAGACTCACGCTTTGGTTTAGCAATTTACTGACCTCCCTCCGATTGATTGACCAAAACTCACTCAATTTAACTCGTAATTCATTGAAATTAGTTTCATTTCGAAGGAATCGAAGTGTGGTTTAAAACGAAAGAAACGGAGATGAAAAACTCCAAGTATTTTGAAAGTTATGATGGAAATAGTTAGACTCGCGCTTTGGTTTAGCAATTTACTGACCTACCTCCGCTTGATTGACCATAACTCTCTCAATTTAACTCTTAACTCTTTGAAATTAGTTTAATTTCGAAGGAATCGAAGTGTAGTTTAAAACGAAAGAAACGGAGATGAAAAACTCCAAGTATTTTGAGAGTTATGATGGAAATAGTTAGACTCGCGCTTTGGTTTAGCAATTTACTGACCTCCCTCCGATTGATTGACCATAAATCACTCAATTTAACTCGTAATTCATTGAAATTAGTTTCATTTCGAAGGAATCGAAGTGTAGTTTAAAACGAAAGAAACGGAGATGAAAAACTCCAAGTATTTTGAGAGTTAATGGAAATAGTTAGACTCGCGCTTTGGTTTAGCAATTTACTGACCTACCTCCGATTGATTGACCATAACTCTCTCAATTTAACTCTTAAGTCATTTAAAAATTAGTTTCATTTCGAAGGAATCGAAGTGTAGTTTAAAACGAAAGAAACGGAGATGAAAAACCCCAAGTATTTTGAGAGTTATGATGGAAATAGTTAGACTCGCGCTTTGGTTTAGCAATTTACTTACCTACCTCCGATTGATTGACCATAACTCTCTTAATTTAACTCGTAATTCATTTAAATTAGTTTCATTTCGAAGGAATCAAAGTGTAGTTTAAAACGAAAGAAACGGAGATGAAAAACTCCAAGTATTTTGAGAGTTATGATGGAAATAGTTAGACTCACGCTTTGGTTTAGCAATTTACTGACCTCCCTCCGATTGATTGACCATAACTCACTCAATTTAACTCGTAATTCATTGAAATTAGTTTCATTTCGAAGGAATCGAAGTGTGGTTTAAAACGAAAGAAACGGAGATGAAAAACTCCAAGTATTTTGAGAGTTATGATGGAAATAGTTAGACTCGCGCTTTGGTTTAGCAATTTACTGACCTCCCTCCGATTGATTGACCATAAATCACTCAATTTAACTCGTAATTCATTGAAATTAGTTTCATTTCGAAGGAATCGAAGTGTAGTTTAAAACGAAAGAAACGGAGATGAAAAACTCCAAGTATTTTGAGAGTTATGATGGAAATAGTTAGACTCGCGCTTTGGTTTAGCAATTTACTGACCTCCCTCCGATTGATTGACCATAAATCACTCAATTTAACTCGTAATTCATTGAAATTAGTTTCATTTCGAAGGAATCGAAGTGTAGTTTAAAACGAAAGAAACGGAGATGAAAAACTCCAAGTATTTTGAGAGTTAATGGAAATAGTTAGACTCGCGCTTTGGTTTAGCAATTTACTGACCTACCTCCGATTGATTGACCATAACTCTCTCAATTTAACTCTTAAGTCATTTAAAAATTAGTTTCATTTCGAAGGAATCGAAGTGTAGTTTAAAACGAAAGAAACGGAGATGAAAAACTCCAAGTATTTTGAGAGTTATGATGGAAATAGTTAGACTCGCGCTTTGGTTTAGCAATTTACTTACCTACCTCCGATTGATTGACCATAACTCTCTCAATTTAACTCGTAATTCATTTAAATTAGTTTCATTTCGAAGGAATCAAAGTGTAGTTTAAAACGAAAGAAACGGAGATGAAAAACTCCAAGTATTTTGATAGTTATGATGGAAATAGTTAGACTCACGCTTTGGTTTAGCAATTTACTGACCTCCCTCCGATTGATTGACCATAACTCACTCAATTTAACTCGTAATTCATTGAAATTAGTTTCATTTCGAAGGAATCGAAGTGTGGTTTAAAACGAAAGAAACGGAGATGAAAAACTCCAAGTATTTTGAGAGTTATGATGGAAATAGTTAGACTCGCGCTTTGGTTTAGCAATTTACTGACCTACCTCCGATTGATTGACCATAACTCTCTCAATTTAACTCTTAACTCATTGAAATTAGTTTCATTTCGAAGGAATCGAAGTGTAGTTTAAAACGAAAGAAACGGAGATGAAAAACTACAAGTATTTTGAGAGTTATTATGGAAATAGTTAGACTCGCGCTTTGGTTTAGCAATTTACTGATCTACCTCCGATTGATTGACCATAAATCACTCAATTTAACTCGTTATTCATTGAAATTAGTTTCATTTCGAAGGAATCGAAGTGTAGTTTAAAACGAAAGAAACGGAGATGAAAAACTCCAAGTATTTTGAGAGTTATGATGGAAATAGTTAGACTCGCGCTTTAGTTTAGCAATTTACTGACCTCCCTCCGATTGATTGACCATAACTCACTCAATTTAACTCGTAATTCATTGAAATTAGTTTCATTTCGAAGGAATCGAAGTGTGGTTTAAAACGAAAGAAACGGAGATGAAAAACTCCAAGTATTTTGAGAGTTATGATGGAAATAGTTAGACTCGCGCTTTGGTTTAGCAATTTACTGACCTACCTCCGCTTGATTGACCATAACTCTCTCAATTTAACTCTTAACTCTTTGAAATTAGTTTCATTTCGAAGGAATCGAAGTGTAGTTTAAAACGAAAGAAACGGAGATGAAAAACTCCAAGTATTTTGAGAGTTATGATGGAAATAGTTAGACTCGCGCTTTGGTTTAGCAATTTACTGACCTCCCTCCGATTGATTGACCATAAATCACTCAATTTAACTCGTAATTCATTGAAATTAGTTTCATTTCGAAGGAATCGAAGTGTAGTTTAAAACGAAAGAAACGGAGATGAAAAACTCCAAGTATTTTGAGAGTTAATGGAAATAGTTAGACTCGCGCTTTGGTTTAGCAATTTACTGACCTACCTCCGATTGATTGACCATAACTCTCTCAATTTAACTCTTAAGTCATTTAAAAATTAGTTTCATTTCGAAGGAATCGAAGTGTAGTTTAAAACGAAAGAAACAGAGATGAAAAACTCCAAGTATTTTGAGAGTTATGATGGAAATAGTTAGACTCGCGCTTTGGTTTAGCAATTTACTTACCTACCTCCGATTGATTGACCATAACTCTCTCAATTTAACTCGTAATTCATTTAAATTAGTTTCATTTCGAAGGAATAAAAGTGTAGTTTAAAACGAAAGAAACGGAGATGAAAAACTCCAAGTATTTTGATAGTTATGATGGAAATAGTTAGACTCACGCTTTGGTTTAGCAATTTACTGACCTCCCTCCGATTGATTGACCATAACTCACTCAATTTAACTCGTAATTCATTGAAATTAGTTTCATTTCGAAGGAATCGAAGTGTGGTTTAAAACGAAAGAAACGGAGATGAAAAACTCCAAGTATTTTGAGAGTTATGATGGAAATAGTTAGACTCGCGCTTTGGTTTAGCAATTTACTGACCTACCTCCGATTGATTGACCATAACTCTCTCAATTTAACTCTTAACTCATTGAAATTAGTTTCATTTCGAAGGAATCGAAGTGTAGTTTAAAACGAAAGAAACGGAGATGAAAAACTACAAGTATTTTGAGAGTTATTATGGAAATAGTTAGACTCGCGCTTTGGTTTAGCAATTTACTGATCTACCTCCGATTGATTGACCATAAATCACTCAATATAACTCGTTATTCATTGAAATTAGTTTCATTTCGAAGGAATCGAAGTGTAGTTTAAAACGAAAGAAACGGAGATGAAAAACTCCAAGTATTTTGAGAGTTATGATGGAAATAGTTAGACTCGCGCTTTGGTTTAGCAATTTACTGACCTACCTCCGATTGATTGACCATAACTCTCTCAATTTAAGTCGTAATTCATTTAAATTAGTTTCATTTCGAAGGAATCGAAGTGTAGTTTAAAACGAAAGAAACGGAGATGAAAAACTCCAAGTATTTTGAGAGTTATGATGGAAATAGTTAGACTCGCGCTTTGGTTTAGCAATTTAGTGACCTCCCTCCGATTGATTGACCATAAATCACTCAATTTAACTCGTAATTCATTGAAATTAGTTTCATTTCGAAGGAATCGAAGTGTAGTTTAAAACGAAAGAAACGGAGATGAAAAACTCCAAGTATTTTGAGAGTTATGATGGAAATAGTTAGACTCGCGCTTTGGTTTAGCAATTTAGTGACCTCCCTCCGATTGATTGACCATAAATCACTCAATTTAACTCGTAATTCATTGAAATTAGTTTCATTTCGAAGGAATCGAAGTGTGGTTTAAAACGAAAGAAACGGAGATGAAAAACTCCAAGTATTTTGAGAGTTATGATGGAAATAGTTAGACTCGCGCTTTGGTTTAGCAATTTACTGACCTACCTCCGCTTGATTGACCATAACTCTCTCAATTTAACTCTTAACTCTTTGAAATTAGTTTCATTTCGAAGGAATCGAAGTGTAGTTTAAAACGAAAGAAACGGAGATGAAAATCTCCAAGTATTTTGAGAGTTATGATGGAAATAGTTAGACTCGCGCTTTGGTTTAGCAATTTAGTGACCTCCCTCCGATTGATTGACCGTAAATCACTCAATTTAACTCGTAATTCATTGAAATTAGTTTCATTTCGAAGGAATCGAAGTGTAGTTTAAAACGAAAGAAACGGAGATGAAAAACTCCAAGTATTTTGAGAGTTAATGGAAATAGTTAGACTCGCGCTTTGGTTTAGCAATTTACTGACCTACCTCCGATTGATTGACCATAACTCTCTCAATTTAACTCTTAAGTCATTTAAAAATTAGTTTCATTTCGAAGGAATCGAAGTGTAGTTTAAAACGAAAGAAACGGAGATGAAAAACCCCAAGTATTTTGAGAGTTATGATGGAAATAGTTAGACTCGCGCTTTGGTTTAGCAATTTACTTACCTACCTCCGATTGATTGACCATAACTCTCTCAATTTAACTCGTAATTCATTTAAATTAGTTTCATTTCGAAGGAATCAAAGTGTAGTTTAAAACGAAAGAAACGGAGATGAAAAACTCCAAGTATTTTGAGAGTTATGATGGAAATAGTTAGACTCACGCTTTGGTTTAGCAATTTACTGACCTCCCTCCGATTGATTGACCATAACTCACTCAATTTAACTCGTAATTCATTGAAATTAGTTTCATTTCGAAGGAATCGAAGTGTGGTTTAAAACGAAAGAAACGGAGATGAAAAACTCCAAGTATTTTGAGAGTTATGATGGAAATAGTTAGACTCGCGCTTTGGTTTAGCAATTTACTGACCTACCTCCGCTTGATTGACCATAACTCTCTCAATTTAACTCTTAACTCTTTGAAATTAGTTTCATTTCGAAGGAATCGAAGTGTAGTTTAAAACGAAAGAAACGGAGATGAAAAACTCCAAGTATTTTGAGAGTTATGATGGAAATAGTTAGACTCGCGCTTTGGTTTAGCAATTTACTGACCTACCTACGATTGATTGACCATAACTCTCTCAATTTAACTCTTAACTCATTGAAATTAGTTTCATTTCGAAGGAATCGAAGTGTAGTTTAAAACGAAAGAAACGGAGATGAAAAACTCCAAGTATTTTGATAGTTATGATGGAAATAGTTAGACTCGCGCTTTGGTTTAGCAATTTACTGACCTCCCTCCGATTGATTGACCATAAATCACTCAATTTAACTCGTAATTCATTGAAATTAGTTTCATTTCGAAGGAATCGAAGTGTAGTTTAAAACGAAAGAAACGGAGATGAAAAACTCCAAGTATTTTGAGAGTTAATGGAAATAGTTAGACTCGCGCTTTGGTTTAGCAATTTACTGACCTACCTCCGATTGATTGACCATAACTCTCTCAATTTAACTCTTAAGTCATTTAAAAATTAGTTTCATTTCGAAGGAATCGAAGTGTAGTTTAAAACGAAAGAAACGGAGATGAAAAACTCCAAGTATTTTGAGAGTTATGATGGAAATAGTTAGACTCGCGCTTTGGTTTAGCAATTTACTTACCTACCTCCGATTGATTGACCATAACTCTCTCAATTTAACTCGTAATTCATTTAAATTAGTTTCATTTCGAAGGAATCAAATTGTAGTTTAAAACGAAAGAAACGGAGATGAAAAACTCCAAGTATTTTGAGAGTTATGATGGAAATAGTTAGACTCACGCTTTGGTTTAGCAATTTACTGACCTCCCTCCGATTGATTGACCAAAACTCACTCAATTTAACTCGTAATTCATTGAAATTAGTTTCATTTCGAAGGAATCGAAGTGTGGTTTAAAACGAAAGAAACGGAGATGAAAAACTCCAAGTATTTTGAAAGTTATGATGGAAATAGTTAGACTCGCGCTTTGGTTTAGCAATTTACTGACCTACCTCCGCTTGATTGACCATAACTCTCTCAATTTAACTCTTAACTCTTTGAAATTAGTTTAATTTCGAAGGAATCGAAGTGTAGTTTAAAACGAAAGAAACGGAGATGAAAAACTCCAAGTATTTTGAGAGTTATGATGGAAATAGTTAGACTCGCGCTTTGGTTTAGCAATTTACTGACCTCCCTCCGATTGATTGACCATAAATCACTCAATTTAACTCGTAATTCATTGAAATTAGTTTCATTTCGAAGGAATCGAAGTGTAGTTTAAAACGAAAGAAACGGAGATGAAAAACTCCAAGTATTTTGAGAGTTAATGGAAATAGTTAGACTCGCGCTTTGGTTTAGCAATTTACTGACCTACCTCCGATTGATTGACCATAACTCTCTCAATTTAACTCTTAAGTCATTTAAAAATTAGTTTCATTTCGAAGGAATCGAAGTGTAGTTTAAAACGAAAGAAACGGAGATGAAAAACCCCAAGTATTTTGAGAGTTATGATGGAAATAGTTAGACTCGCGCTTTGGTTTAGCAATTTACTTACCTACCTCCGATTGATTGACCATAACTCTCTTAATTTAACTCGTAATTCATTTAAATTAGTTTCATTTCGAAGGAATCAAAGTGTAGTTTAAAACGAAAGAAACGGAGATGAAAAACTCCAAGTATTTTGAGAGTTATGATGGAAATAGTTAGACTCACGCTTTGGTTTAGCAATTTACTGACCTCCCTCCGATTGATTGACCATAACTCACTCAATTTAACTCGTAATTCATTGAAATTAGTTTCATTTCGAAGGAATCGAAGTGTGGTTTAAAACGAAAGAAACGGAGATGAAAAACTCCAAGTATTTTGAGAGTTATGATGGAAATAGTTAGACTCGCGCTTTGGTTTAGCAATTTACTGACCTACCTCCGCTTGATTGACCATAACTCTCTCAATTTAACTCTTAACTCTTTGAAATTAGTTTCATTTCGAAGTAATCGAAGTGTAGTTTAAAACGAAAGAAACGGAGATGAAAAACTCCAAGTATTTTGAGAGTTATGATGGAAATAGTTAGACTCGCGCTTTGGTTTAGCAATTTACTGACCTCCCTCCGATTGATTGACCATAAATCACTCAATTTAACTCGTAATTCATTGAAATTAGTTTCATTTCGAAGGAATCGAAGTGTAGTTTAAAACGAAAGAAACGGAGATGAAAAACTCCAAGTATTTTGAGAGTTAATGGAAATAGTTAGACTCGCGCTTTGGTTTAGCAATTTACTGACCTACCTCCGATTGATTGACCATAACTCTCTCAATTTAACTCTTAAGTCATTTAAAAATTAGTTTCATTTCGAAGGAATCGAAGTGTAGTTTAAAACGAAAGAAACGGAGATGAAAAACTCCAAGTATTTTGAGAGTTATGATGGAAATAGTTAGACTCGCGCTTTGGTTTAGCAATTTACTTACCTACCTCCGATTGATTGACCATAACTCTCTCAATTTAACTCGTAATTCATTTAAATTAGTTTCATTTCGAAGGAATCAAAGTGTAGTTTAAAACGAAAGAAACGGAGATGAAAAACTCCAAGTATTTTGATAGTTATGATGGAAATAGTTAGACTCACGCTTTGGTTTAGCAATTTACTGACCTCCCTCCGATTGATTGACCATAACTCACTCAATTTAACTCGTAATTCATTGAAATTAGTTTCATTTCGAAGGAATCGAAGTGTGGTTTAAAACGAAAGAAACGGAGATGAAAAACTCCAAGTATTTTGAGAGTTATGATGGAAATAGTTAGACTCGCGCTTTGGTTTAGCAATTTACTGACCTACCTCCGATTGATTGACCATAACTCTCTCAATTTAACTCTTAACTCATTGAAATTAGTTTCATTTCGAAGGAATCGAAGTGTAGTTTAAAACGAAAGAAACGGAGATGAAAAACTACAAGTATTTTGAGAGTTATTATGGAAATAGTTAGACTCGCGCTTTGGTTTAGCAATTTACTGATCTACCTCCGATTGATTGACCATAAATCACTCAATTTAACTCGTTATTCATTGAAATTAGTTTCATTTCGAAGGAATCGAAGTGTAGTTTAAAACGAAAGAAACGGAGATGAAAAACTCCAAGTATTTTGAGAGTTATGATGGAAATAGTTAGACTCGCGCTTTAGTTTAGCAATTTACTGACCTCCCTCCGATTGATTGACCATAACTCACTCAATTTAACTCGTAATTCATTGAAATTAGTTTCATTTCGAAGGAATCGAAGTGTGGTTTAAAACGAAAGAAACGGAGATGAAAAACTCCAAGTATTTTGAGAGTTATGATGGAAATAGTTAGACTCGCGCTTTGGTTTAGCAATTTACTGACCTACCTCCGCTTGATTGACCATAACTCTCTCAATTTAACTCTTAACTCTTTGAAATTAGTTTCATTTCGAAGGAATCGAAGTGTAGTTTAAAACGAAAGAAACGGAGATGAAAAACTCCAAGTATTTTGAGAGTTATGATGGAAATAGTTAGACTCGCGCTTTGGTTTAGCAATTTACTGACCTCCCTCCGATTGATTGACCATAAATCACTCAATTTAACTCGTAATTCATTGAAATTAGTTTCATTTCGAAGGAATCGAAGTGTAGTTTAAAACGAAAGAAACGGAGATGAAAAACTCCAAGTATTTTGAGAGTTAATGGAAATAGTTAGACTCGCGCTTTGGTTTAGCAATTTACTGACCTACCTCCGATTGATTGACCATAACTCTCTCAATTTAACTCTTAAGTCATTTAAAAATTAGTTTCATTTCGAAGGAATCGAAGTGTAGTTTAAAACGAAAGAAACAGAGATGAAAAACTCCAAGTATTTTGAGAGTTATGATGGAAATAGTTAGACTCGCGCTTTGGTTTAGCAATTTACTTACCTACCTCCGATTGATTGACCATAACTCTCTCAATTTAACTCGTAATTCATTTAAATTAGTTTCATTTCGAAGGAATAAAAGTGTAGTTTAAAACGAAAGAAACGGAGATGAAAAACTCCAAGTATTTTGATAGTTATGATGGAAATAGTTAGACTCACGCTTTGGTTTAGCAATTTACTGACCTCCCTCCGATTGATTGACCATAACTCACTCAATTTAACTCGTAATTCATTGAAATTAGTTTCATTTCGAAGGAATCGAAGTGTGGTTTAAAACGAAAGAAACGGAGATGAAAAACTCCAAGTATTTTGAGAGTTATGATGGAAATAGTTAGACTCGCGCTTTGGTTTAGCAATTTACTGACCTACCTCCGATTGATTGACCATAACTCTCTCAATTTAACTCTTAACTCATTGAAATTAGTTTCATTTCGAAGGAATCGAAGTGTAGTTTAAAACGAAAGAAACGGAGATGAAAAACTACAAGTATTTTGAGAGTTATTATGGAAATAGTTAGACTCGCGCTTTGGTTTAGCAATTTACTGATCTACCTCCGATTGATTGACCATAAATCACTCAATATAACTCGTTATTCATTGAAATTAGTTTCATTTCGAAGGAATCGAAGTGTAGTTTAAAACGAAAGAAACGGAGATGAAAAACTCCAAGTATTTTGAGAGTTATGATGGAAATAGTTAGACTCGCGCTTTGGTTTAGCAATTTACTGACCTACCTCCGATTGATTGACCATAACTCTCTCAATTTAAGTCGTAATTCATTTAAATTAGTTTCATTTCGAAGGAATCGAAGTGTAGTTTAAAACGAAAGAAACGGAGATGAAAAACTCCAAGTATTTTGAGAGTTATGATGGAAATAGTTAGACTCGCGCTTTGGTTTAGCAATTTAGTGACCTCCCTCCGATTGATTGACCATAAATCACTCAATTTAACTCGTAATTCATTGAAATTAGTTTCATTTCGAAGGAATCGAAGTGTAGTTTAAAACGAAAGAAACGGAGATGAAAAACTCCAAGTATTTTGAGAGTTATGATGGAAATAGTTAGACTCGCGCTTTGGTTTAGCAATTTAGTGACCTCCCTCCGATTGATTGACCATAAATCACTCAATTTAACTCGTAATTCATTGAAATTAGTTTCATTTCGAAGGAATCGAAGTGTAGTTTAAAACGAAAGAAACGGAGATGAAAAACTCCAAGTATTTTGAGAGTTAATGGAAATAGTTAGACTCGCGCTTTGGTTTAGCAATTTACTGACCTACCTCCGATTGATTGACCATAACTCTCTCAATTTAACTCTTAAGTCATTTAAAAATTAGTTTCATTTCGAAGGAATCCAAGTGTAGTTTAAAACGAAAGAAACGGAGATGAAAAACCCCAAGTATTTTGAGAGTTATGATGGAAATAGTTAGACTCGCGCTTTGGTTTAGCAATTTACTTACCTACCTCCGATTGATTGACCATAACTCTCTTAATTTAACTCGTAATTCATTTAAATTAGTTTCATTTCGAAGGAATCAAAGTGTAGTTTAAAACGAAAGAAACGGAGATGAAAAACTCCAAGTATTTTGAGAGTTATGATGGAAATAGTTAGACTCGCGCTTTGGTTTAGCAATTTACTGACCTCCCTCCGATTGATTGACCATAAATCACTCAATTTAACTCGTAATTCATTGAAATTAGTTTCATTTCGAAGGAATCGAAGTGTAGTTTAAAACGAAAGAAACGGAGATGAAAAACTCCAAGTATTTTGAGAGTTAATGGAAATAGTTAGACTCGCGCTTTGGTTTAGCAATTTACTGACCTACCTCCGATTGATTGACCATAACTCTCTCAATTTAACTCTTAAGTCATTTAAAAATTAGTTTCATTTCGAAGGAATCGAAGTGTAGTTTAAAACGAAAGAAACAGAGATGAAAAACTCCAAGTATTTTGAGAGTTATGATGGAAATAGTTAGACTCGCGCTTTGGTTTAGCAATTTACTTACCTACCTCCGATTGATTGACCATAACTCTCTCAATTTAACTCGTAATTCATTTAAATTAGTTTCATTTCGAAGGAATCAAAGTGTAGTTTAAAACGAAAGAAACGGAGATGAAAAACTCCAAGTATTTTGATAGTTATGATGGAAATAGTTAGACTCACGCTTTGGTTTAGCAATTTACTGACCTCCCTCCGATTGATTGACCATAACTCACTCAATTTAACTCGTAATTCATTGAAATTAGTTTCATTTCGAAGGAATCGAAGTGTGGTTTAAAACGAAAGAAACGGAGATGAAAAACTCCAAGTATTTTGAGAGTTATGATGGAAATAGTTAGACTCGCGCTTTGGTTTAGCAATTTACTGACCTACCTCCGATTGATTGACCATAACTCTCTCAATTTAACTCTTAACTCATTGAAATTAGTTTCATTTCGAAGGAATCGAAGTGTAGTTTAAAACGAAAGAAACGGAGATGAAAAACTACAAGTATTTTGAGAGTTATTATGGAAATAGTTAGACTCGCGCTTTGGTTTAGCAATTTACTGATCTACCTCCGATTGATTGACCATAAATCACTCAATATAACTCGTTATTCATTGAAATTAGTTTCATTTCGAAGGAATCGAAGTGTAGTTTAAAACGAAAGAAACGGAGATGAAAAACTCCAAGTATTTTGAGAGTTATGATGGAAATAGTTAGACTCGCGCTTTGGTTTAGCAATTTACTGACCTACCTCCGATTGATTGACCATAACTCTCTCAATTTAAGTCGTAATTCATTTAAATTAGTTTCATTTCGAAGGAATCGAAGTGTAGTTTAAAACGAAAGAAACGGAGATGAAAAACTCCAAGTATTTTGAGAGTTATGATGGAAATAGTTAGACTCGCGCTTTGGTTTAGCAATTTAGTGACCTCCCTCCGATTGATTGACCATAAATCACTCAATTTAACTCGTAATTCATTGAAATTAGTTTCATTTCGAAGGAATCGAAGTGTAGTTTAAAACGAAAGAAACGGAGATGAAAAACTCCAAGTATTTTGAGAGTTATGATGGAAATAGTTAGACTCGCGCTTTGGTTTAGCAATTTAGTGACCTCCCTCCGATTGATTGACCATAAATCACTCAATTTAACTCGTAATTCATTGAAATTAGTTTCATTTCGAAGGAATCGAAGTGTAGTTTAAAACGAAAGAAACGGAGATGAAAAACTCCAAGTATTTTGAGAGTTAATGGAAATAGTTAGACTCGCGCTTTGGTTTAGCAATTTACTGACCTACCTCCGATTGATTGACCATAACTCTCTCAATTTAACTCTTAAGTCATTTAAAAATTAGTTTCATTTCGAAGGAATCCAAGTGTAGTTTAAAACGAAAGAAACGGAGATGAAAAACCCCAAGTATTTTGAGAGTTATGATGGAAATAGTTAGACTCGCGCTTTGGTTTAGCAATTTACTTACCTACCTCCGATTGATTGACCATAACTCTCTTAATTTAACTCGTAATTCATTTAAATTAGTTTCATTTCGAAGGAATCAAAGTGTAGTTTAAAACGAAAGAAACGGAGATGAAAAACTCCAAGTATTTTGAGAGTTATGATGGAAATAGTTAGACTCACGCTTTGGTTTAGCAATTTACTGACCTCCCTCCGATTGATTGACCATAACTCACTCAATTTAACTCGTAATTCATTGAAATTAGTTTCATTTCGAAGGAATCGAAGTGTGGTTTAAAACGAAAGAAACGGAGATGAAAAACTCCAAGTATTTTGAGAGTTATGATGGAAATAGTTAGACTCGCGCTTTGGTTTAGCAATTTACTGACCTACCTCCGCTTGATTGACCATAACTCTCTCAATTTAACTCTTAACTCTTTGAAATTAGTTTCATTTCGAAGGAATCGAAGTGTAGTTTAAAACGAAAGAAACGGAGATGAAAAACTCCAAGTATTTTAAGAGTTATGATGGAAATAGTTAGACTCGCGCTTTGGTTTAGCAATTTACTGACCTACCTACGATTGATTGACCATAACTCTCTCAATTTAACTCTTAACTCATTGAAATTAGTTTCATTTCGAAGGAATCGAAGTGTAGTTTAAAACGAAAGAAACGGAGATGAAAAACTCTAAGTATTTTGAGAGTTATGATGGAAATAGTTAGACTCGCGCTTTGGTTTAGCAATTTACTGACCTCCCTCCGATTGATTGACCATAAATCACTCAATTTAACTCGTAATTCATTGAAATTAGTTTCATTTCGAAGGAATCGAAGTGTAGTTTAAAACGAAAGAAACGGAGATGAAAAACTCCAAGTATTTTGAGAGTTAATGGAAATAGTTAGACTCGCGCTTTGGTTTAGCAATTTACTTACCTACCTCCGATTGATTGACCATAACTCTCTTAATTTAACTCGTAATTCATTTAAATTAGTTTCATTTCGAAGGAATCAAAGTGTAGTTTAAAACGAAAGAAACGGAGATGAAAAACTCCAAGTATTTTGAGAGTTATGATGGAAATAGTTAGACTCACGCTTTGGTTTAGCAATTTACTGACCTCCCTCCGATTGATTGACCATAACTCACTCAATTTAACTCGTAATTCATTGAAATTAGTTTCATTTCGAAGGAATCGAAGTGTGGTTTAAAACGAAAGAAACGGAGATGAAAAACTCCAAGTATTTTGAGAGTTATGATGGAAATAGTTAGACTCGCGCTTTGGTTTAGCAATTTACTGACCTACCTCCGCTTGATTGACCATAACTCTCTCAATTTAACTCTTAACTCTTTGAAATTAGTTTCATTTCGAAGGAATCGAAGTGTAGTTTAAAACGAAAGAAACGGAGATGAAAAACTCCAAGTATTTTGAGAGTTATGATGGAAATAGTTAGACTCGCGCTTTGGTTTAGCAATTTACTGACCTACCTACGATTGATTGACCATAACTCTCTCAATTTAACTCTTAACTCATTGAAATTAGTTTCATTTCGAAGGAATCGAAGTGTAGTTTAAAACGAAAGAAACGGAGATGAAAAACTCTAAGTATTTTGAGAGTTATGATGGAAATAGTTAGACTCGCGCTTTGGTTTAGCAATTTACTGACCTCCCTCCGATTGATTGACCATAAATCACTCAATTTAACTCGTAATTCATTGAAATTAGTTTCATTTCGAAGGAATCGAAGTGTAGTTTAAAACGAAAGAAACGGAGATGAAAAACTCCAAGTATTTTGAGAGTTAATGGAAATAGTTAGACTCGCGCTTTGGTTTAGCAATTTACTGACCTACCTCCGATTGATTGACCATAACTCTCTCAATTTAACTCTTAAGTCATTTAAAAATTAGTTTCATTTCGAAGGAATCGAAGTGTAGTTTAAAACGAAAGAAACGGAGATGAAAAACTCCAAGTATTTTGAGAGTTATGATGGAAATAGTTAGACTCGCGCTTTGGTTTAGCAATTTACTTACCTACCTCCGATTGATTGACCATAACTCTCTCAATTTAACTCGTAATTCATTTAAATTAGTTTCATTTCGAAGGAATCAAAGTGTAGTTTAAAACGAAAGAAACGGAGATGAAAAACTCCAAGTATTTTGAGAGTTATGATGGAAATAGTTAGACTCACGCTTTGGTTTAGCAATTTACTGACCTCCCTCCGATTGATTGACCATAACTCACTCAATTTAACTCGTAATTCATTGAAATTAGTTTCATTTCGAAGGAATCGAAGTGTGGTTTAAAACGAAAGAAACGGAGATGAAAAACTCCAAGTATTTTGAGAGTTATGATGGAAATAGTTAGACTCGCGCTTTGGTTTAGCAATTTACTGACCTACCTCCGCTTGATTGACCATAACTCTCTCAATTTAATTCTTAACTCTTTGAAATTAGTTTAATTTCGAAGGAATCGAAGTGTAGTTTAAAACGAAAGAAACGGAGATGAAAAACTCCAAGTATTTTGAGAGTTATGATGGAAATAGTTAGACTCGCGCTTTGGTTTAGCAATTTACTGACCTCCCTCCGATTGATTGACCATAAATCACTCAATTTAACTCGTAATTCATTGAAATTAGTTTCATTTCGAAGGAATCGAAGTGTAGTTTAAAACGAAAGAAACGGAGATGAAAAACTCCAAGTATTTTGAGAGTTAATGGAAATAGTTAGACTCGCGCTTTGGTTTAGCAATTTACTGACTTACCTCCGATTGATTGACCATAACTCTCTCAATTTAACTCTTAAGTCATTTAAAAATTAGTTTCATTTCGAAGGAATCGAAGTGTAGTTTAAAACGAAAGAAACGGAGATGAAAAACCCCAAGTATTTTGAGAGTTATGATGGAAATAGTTAGACTCGCGCTTTGGTTTAGCAATTTACTTACCTACCTCCGATTGATTGACCATAACTCTCTTAATTTAACTCGTAATTCATTTAAATTAGTTTCATTTCGAAGGAATCAAAGTGTAGTTTAAAACGAAAGAAACGGAGATGAAAAACTCCAAGTATTTTGAGAGTTATGATGGAAATAGTTAGACTCACGCTTTGGTTTAGCAATTTACTGACCTCCCTCCGATTGATTGACCATAACTCACTCAATTTAACTCGTAATTCATTGAAATTAGTTTCATTTCGAAGGAATCGAAGTGTGGTTTAAAACGAAAGAAACGGAGATGAAAAACTCCAAGTATTTTGAGAGTTATGATGGAAATAGTTAGACTCGCGCTTTGGTTTAGCAATTTACTGACCTACCTCCGCTTGATTGACCATAACTCTCTCAATTTAACTCTTAACTCTTTGAAATTAGTTTCATTTCGAAGTAATCGAAGTGTAGTTTAAAACGAAAGAAACGGAGATGAAAAACTCCAAGTATTTTGAGAGTTATGATGGAAATAGTTAAACTCGCGCTTTGGTTTAGCAATTTACTGACCTACCTCCGATTGATTGACCATAACTCTCTCAATTTAACTCTTAAGTCATTTAAAAATTAGTTTCATTTCGAAGGAATCGAAGTGTAGTTTAAAACGAAAGAAACGGAGATGAAAAACTCCAAGTATTTTGAGAGTTATGATGGAAATAGTTAGACTCGCGCTTTGGTTTAGCAATTTACTTACCTACCTCCGATTGATTGACCATAACTCTCTCAATTTAACTCGTAATTCATTTAAATTAGTTTCATTTCGAAGGAATCAAAGTGTAGTTTAAAACGAAAGAAACGGAGATGAAAAACTCCAAGTATTTTGAGAGTTATGATGGAAATAGTTAGACTCACGCTTTGGTTTAGCAATTTACTGACCTCCCTCCGATTGATTGACCATAACTCACTCAATTTAACTCGTAATTCATTGAAATTAGTTTCATTTCGAAGGAATCGAAGTGTGGTTTAAAACGAAAGAAACGGAGATGAAAAACTCCAAGTATTTTGAGAGTTATGATGGAAATAGTTAGACTCGCGCTTTGGTTTAGCAATTTACTGACCTACCTCCGCTTGATTGACCATAACTCTCTCAATTTAATTCTTAACTCTTTGAAATTAGTTTAATTTCGAAGGAATCGAAGTGTAGTTTAAAACGAAAGAAACGGAGATGAAAAACTCCAAGTATTTTGAGAGTTATGATGGAAATAGTTAGACTCGCGCTTTGGTTTAGCAATTTACTGACCTCCCTCCGATTGATTGACCATAAATCACTCAATTTAACTCGTAATTCATTGAAATTAGTTTCATTTCGAAGGAATCGAAGTGTAGTTTAAAACGAAAGAAACGGAGATGAAAAACTCCAAGTATTTTGAGAGTTAATGGAAATAGTTAGACTCGCGCTTTGGTTTAGCAATTTACTGACTTACCTCCGATTGATTGACCATAACTCTCTCAATTTAACTCTTAAGTCATTTAAAAATTAGTTTCATTTCGAAGGAATCGAAGTGTAGTTTAAAACGAAAGAAACGGAGATGAAAAACCCCAAGTATTTTGAGAGTTATGATGGAAATAGTTAGACTCGCGCTTTGGTTTAGCAATTTACTTACCTACCTCCGATTGATTGACCATAACTCTCTTAATTTAACTCGTAATTCATTTAAATTAGTTTCATTTCGAAGGAATCAAAGTGTAGTTTAAAACGAAAGAAACGGAGATGAAAAACTCCAAGTATTTTGAGAGTTATGATGGAAATAGTTAGACTCACGCTTTGGTTTAGCAATTTACTGACCTCCCTCCGATTGATTGACCATAACTCACTCAATTTAACTCGTAATTCATTGAAATTAGTTTCATTTCGAAGGAATCGAAGTGTGGTTTAAAACGAAAGAAACGGAGATGAAAAACTCCAAGTATTTTGAGAGTTATGATGGAAATAGTTAGACTCGCGCTTTGGTTTAGCAATTTACTGACCTACCTCCGCTTGATTGACCATAACTCTCTCAATTTAACTCTTAACTCTTTGAAATTAGTTTCATTTCGAAGTAATCGAAGTGTAGTTTAAAACGAAAGAAACGGAGATGAAAAACTCCAAGTATTTTGAGAGTTATGATGGAAATAGGTAGACTCGCGCTTTGGTTTAGCAATTTACTGACCTCCCTCCGATTGATTGACCATAAATCACTCAATTTAACTCGTAATTCATTGAAATTAGTTTCATTTCGAAGGAATCGAAGTGTAGTTTAAAACGAAAGAAACGGAGATGAAAAACTCCAAGTATTTTGAGAGTTAATGGAAATAGTTAGACTCGCGCTTTGGTTTAGCAATTTACTGACCTACCTCCGATTGATTGACCATAACTCTCTCAATTTAACTCTTAAGTCATTTAAAAATTAGTTTCATTTCGAAGGAATCGAAGTGTAGTTTAAAACGAAAGAAACGGAGATGAAAAACTCCAAGTATTTTGAGAGTTATGATGGAAATAGTTAGACTCGCGCTTTGGTTTAGCAATTTACTTACCTACCTCCGATTGATTGACCATAACTCTCTCAATTTAACTCGTAATTCATTTAAATTAGTTTCATTTCGAAGGAATCAAAGTGTAGTTTAAAACGAAAGAAACGGAGATGAAAAACTCCAAGTATTTTGATAGTTATGATGGAAATAGTTAGACTCACGCTTTGGTTTAGCAATTTACTAACCTCCCTCCGATTGATTGACCATAACTCACTCAATTTAACTCGTAATTCATTGAAATTAGTTTCATTTCGAAGGAATCGAAGTGTGGTTTAAAACGAAAGAAACGGAGATGAAAAACTCCAAGTATTTTGAGAGTTATGATGGAAATAGTTAGACTCGCGCTTTGGTTTAGCAATTTACTGACCTACCTCCGATTGATTGACCATAACTCTCTCAATTTAACTCTTAACTCATTGAAATTAGTTTCATTTCGAAGGAATCGAAGTGTAGTTTAAAACGAAAGAAACGGAGATGAAAAACTACAAGTATTTTGAGAGTTATTATGGAAATAGTTAGACTCGCGCTTTGGTTTAGCAATTTACTGATCTACCTCCGATTGATTGACCATAAATCACTCAATTTAACTCGTTATTCATTGAAATTAGTTTCATTTCGAAGGAATCGAAGTGTAGTTTAAAACGAAAGAAACGGAGATGAAAAACTCCAAGTATTTTGAGAGTTATGATGGAAATAGTTAGACTCGCGCTTTGGTTTAGCAATTTACTGACCTACCTCCGATTGATTGACCATAACTCTCTCAATTTAAGTCGTAATTCATTTAAATTAGTTTCATTTCGAAGGAATCGAAGTGTAGTTTAAAACGAAAGAAACGGAGATGAAAAACTCCAAGTATTTTGAGAGTTATGATGGAAATAGTTAGACTCGCGCTTTGGTTTAGCAATTTAGTGACCTCCCTCCGATTGATTGACCATAAATCACTCAATTTAACTCGTAATTCATTGAAATTAGTTTCATTTCGAAGGAATCGAAGTGTAGTTTAAAACGAAAGAAACGGAGATGAAAAACTCCAAGTATTTTGAGAGTTATGATGGAAATAGTTAGACTCGCGCTTTGGTTTAGCAATTTAGTGACCTCCCTCCGATTGATTGACCATAAATCACTCAATTTAACTCGTAATTCATTGAAATTAGTTTCATTTCGAAGGAATCGAAGTGTAGTTTAAAACGAAAGAAACGGAGATGAAAAACTCCAAGTATTTTGAGAGTTAATGGAAATAGTTAGACTCGCGCTTTGGTTTAGCAATTTACTGACCTACCTCCGATTGATTGACCATAACTCTCTCAATTTAACTCTTAAGTCATTTAAAAATTAGTTTCATTTCGAAGGAATCCAAGTGTAGTTTAAAACGAAAGAAACGGAGATGAAAAACCCCAAGTATTTTGAGAGTTATGATGGAAATAGTTAGACTCACGCTTTGGTTTAGCAATTTACTGACCTCCCTCCGATTGATTGAGCATAACTCACTCAATTTAACTCGTAATTCATTGAAATTAGTTTCATTTCGAAGGAATCGAAGTGTGGTTTAAAACGAAAGAAACGGAGATGAAAAACTCCAAGTATTTTGAGAGTTATGATGGAAATAGTTAGACTCGCGCTTTGGTTTAGCAATTTACTGACCTACCTCCGCTTGATTGACCATAACTCTCTCAATTTAACTCTTAACTCTTTGAAATTAGTTTAATTTCGAAGGAATCGAAGTGTAGTTTAAAACGAAAGAAACGGAGATGAAAAACTCCAAGTATTTTGAGAGTTATGATGGAAATAGTTAGACTCGCGCTTTGGTTTAGCAATTTACTGACCTCCCTCCGATTGATTGACCATAAATCACTCAATTTAACTCGTAATTCATTGAAATTAGTTTCATTTCGAAGGAATCGAAGTGTAGTTTAAAACGAAAGAAACGGAGATGAAAAACTCCAAGTATTTTGAGAGTTAATGGAAATAGTTAGACTCGCGCTTTGGTTTAGCAATTTACTGACCTACCTCCGATTGATTGACCATAACTCTCTAAATTTAACTCTTAAGTCATTTAAAAATTAGTTTCATTTCGAAGGAATCGAAGTGTAGTTTAAAACGAAAGAAACGGAGATGAAAAACCCCAAGTATTTTGAGAGTTATGATGGAAATAGTTAGACTCGCGCTTTGGTTTAGCAATTTACTTACCTACCTCCGATTGATTGACCATAACTCTCTTAATTTAACTCGTAATTCATTTAAATTAGTTTCATTTCGAAGGAATCAAAGTGTAGTTTAAAACGAAAGAAACGGAGATGAAAAACTCCAAGTATTTTGAGAGTTATGATGGAAATAGTTAGACTCACGCTTTGGTTTAGCAATTTACTGACCTCCCTCCGATTGATTGACCATAACTCACTCAATTTAACTCGTAATTCATTGAAATTAGTTTCATTTCGAAGGAATCGAAGTGTGGTTTAAAACGAAAGAAACGGAGATGAAAAACTCCAAGTATTTTGAGAGTTATGATGGAAATAGTTAGACTCGCGCTTTGGTTTAGCAATTTACTGACCTACCTCCGCTTGATTGACCATAACTCTCTCAATTTAACTCTTAACTCTTTGAAATTAGTTTCATTTCGAAGGAATCGAAGTGTAGTTTAAAACGAAAGAAACGGAGATGAAAAACTCCAAGTATTTTGAGTGTTATGATGGAAATAGTTAGACTCGCGCTTTGGTTTAGCAATTTACTGACCTACCTACGATTGATTGACCATAACTCTCTCAATTTAACTCTTAACTCATTGAAATTAGTTTCATTTCGAAGGAATCGAAGTGTAGTTTAAAACGAAAGAAACGGAGATGAAAAACTCTAAGTATTTTGAGAGTTATGATGGAAATAGTTAGACTCGCGCTTTGGTTTAGCAATTTACTGACCTCCCTCCGATTGATTGACCATAAATCACTCAATTTAACTCGTAATTCATTGAAATTAGTTTCATTTCGAAGTTATCGAAGTGTAGTTTAAAACGAAAGAAACGAAGATGAAAAACTCCAAGTATTTTGAGAGTTAATGGAAATAGTTAGACTCGCGCTTTGGTTTAGCAATTTACTGACCTACCTCCGATTGATTGACCATAACTCTCTCAATTTAACTCTTAAGTCATTTAAAAATTAGTTTCATTTCGAAGGAATCGAAGTGTAGTTTAAAACGAAAGAAACGGAGATGAAAAACTCCAAGTATTTTGAGAGTTATGATGGAAATAGTTAGACTCGCGCTTTGGTTTAGCAATTTACTTACCTACCTCCGATTGATTGACCATAACTCGCTCAATTTAACTCGTAATTCATTTAAATTAGTTTCATTTCGAAGGAATCAAAGTGTAGTTTAAAACGAAAGAAACGGAGATGAAAAACTCCAAGTATTTTGAGAGTTATGATGGAAATAGTTAGACTCACGCTTTGGTTTAGCAATTTACTGACCTCCCTCCGATTGATTGACCATAACTCACTCAATTTAACTCGTAATTCATTGAAATTAGTTTCATTTCGAAGGAATCGAAGTGTGGTTTAAAACGAAAGAAACGGAGATGAAAAACTCCAAGTATTTTGAGAGTTATGATGGAAATAGTTAGACTCGCGCTTTGGTTTAGCAATTTACTGACCTACCTCCGCTTGATTGACCATAACTCTCTCAATTTAACTCTTAACTCTTTGAAATTAGTTTAATTTCGAAGGAATCGAAGTGTAGTTTAAAACGAAAGAAACGGAGATGAAAAACTCCAAGTATTTTGAGAGTTATGATGGAAATAGTTAGACTCGCGCTTTGGTTTAGCAATTTACTGACCTCCCTCCGATTGATTGACCATAAATCACTCAATTTAACTCGTAATTCATTGAAATTAGTTTCATTTCGAAGGAATCGAAGTGTAGTTTAAAACGAAAGAAACGGAGATGAAAAACTCCAAGTATTTTGAGAGTTAATGGAAATAGTTAGACTCGCGCTTTGGTTTAGCAATTTACTGACCTACCTCCGATTGATTGACCATAACTCTCTCAATTTAACTCTTAAGTCATTTAAAAATTAGTTTCATTTCGAAGGAATCGAAGTGTAGTTTAAAACGAAAGAAACGGAGATGAAAAACCCCAAGTATTTTGAGAGTTATGATGGAAATAGTTAGACTCGCGCTTTGGTTTAGCAATTTACTTACCTACCTCCGATTGATTGACCATAACTCTCTTAATTTAACTCGTAATTCATTTAAATTAGTTTCATTTCGAAGGAATCAAAGTGTAGTTTAAAACGAAAGAAACGGAGATGAAAAACTCCAAGTTTTTGAGAGTTATGATGGAAATAGTTAGACTCACGCTTTGGTTTAGCAATTTACTGACCTCCCTCCGATTGATTGACCATAACTCACTCAATTTAACTCGTAATTCATTGAAATTAGTTTCATTTCGAAGGAATCGAAGTGTGGTTTAAAACGAAAGAAACGGAGATGAAAAACTCCAAGTATTTTGAGAGTTATGATGGAAATAGTTAGACTCGCGCTTTGGTTTAGCAATTTACTGACCTCCCTCCGATTGATTGACCATAAATCACTCAATTTAACTCGTAATTCATTGAAATTAGTTTCATTTCGAAGGAATCGAAGTGTAGTTTAAAACGAAAGAAACGGAGATGAAAAACTCCAAGTATTTTGAGAGTTAATGGAAATAGTTAGACTCGCGCTTTGGTTTAGCAATTTACTGACCTACCTCCGATTGATTGACCATAACTCTCTCAATTTAACTCTTAAGTCATTTAAAAATTAGTTTCATTTCGAAGGAATCGAAGTGTAGTTTAAAACGAAAGAAACGGAGATGAAAAACTCCAAGTATTTTGAGAGTTATGATGGAAATAGTTAGACTCGCGCTTTGGTTTAGCAATTTACTTACCTACCTCCGATTGATTGACCATAACTCTCTCAATTTAACTCGTAATTAATTTAAATTAGTTTCATTTCGAAGGAATCAAAGTGTAGTTTAAAACGAAAGAAACGGAGATGAAAAACTCCAAGTATTTTGATAGTTATGATGGAAATAGTTAGACTCACGCTTTGGTTTAGCAATTTACTGACCTCCCTCCGATTGATTGACCATAACTCACTCAATTTAACTCGTAATTCATTGAAATTAATTTCATTTCGAAGGAATCGAAGTGTGGTTTAAAACGAAAGAAACGGAGATGAAAAACTCCAAGTATTTTGAGAGTTATGATGGAAATAGTTAGACTCGCGCTTTGGTTTAGCAATTTACTGACCTACCTCCGATTGATTGACCATAACTCTCTCAATTTAACTCTTAACTCATTGAAATTAGTTTCATTTCGAAGGAATCGAAGTGTAGTTTAAAACGAAAGAAACGGAGATGAAAAACTACAAGTATTTTGAGAGTTATTATGGAAATAGTTAGACTCGCGCTTTGGTTTAGCAATTTACTGATCTACCTCCGATTGATTGACCATAAATCACTCAATATAACTCGTTATTCATTGAAATTAGTTTCATTTCGAAGGAATCGAAGTGTAGTTTAAAATGAAAGAAACGGAGATGAAAAACTCCAAGTATTTTGAGAGTTATGATGGAAATAGTTAGACTCGCGCTTTGGTTTAGCAATTTACTGACCTACCTCCGATTGATTGACCATAACTCTCTCAATTTAAGTCGTAATTCATTTAAATTAGTTTCATTTCGAAGGAATCGAAGTGTAGTTTAAAACGAAAGAAACGGAGATGAAAAACTCCAAGTATTTTGAGAGTTATGATGGAAATAGTTAGACTCGCGCTTTGGTTTAGCAATTTAGTGACCTCCCTCCGATTGATTGACCATAAATCACTCAATTTAACTCGTAATTCATTGAAATTAGTTTCATTTCGAAGGAATCGAAGTGTAGTTTAAAACGAAAGAAACGGAGATGAAAAACTCCAAGTATTTTGAGAGTTATGATGGAAATAGTTAGACTCGCGCTTTGGTTTAGCAATTTAGTGACCTCCCTCCGATTGATTGACCATAAATCACTCAATTTAACTCGTAATTCATTGAAATTAGTTTCATATCGAAGGAATCGAAGTGTAGTTTAAAACGAAAGAAACGGAGATGAAAAACTCCAAGTATTTTGAGAGTTAATGGAAATAGTTAGACTCGCGCTTTGGTTTAGCAATTTACTGACCTACCTCCGATTGATTGACCATAACTCTCTCAATTTAACTCTTAAGTCATTTAAAAATTAGTTTCATTTCGAAGGAATCCAAGTGTAGTTTAAAACGAAAGAAACGGAGATGAAAAACCCCAAGTATTTTGAGAGTTATGATGGAAATAGTTAGACTCGCGCTTTGGTTTAGCAATTTACTTACCTACCTCCGATTGATTGACCATAACTCTCTTAATTTAACTCGTAATTCATTTAAATTAGTTTCATTTCGAAGGAATCAAAGTGTAGTTTAAAACGAAAGAAACGGAGATGAAAAACTCCAAGTATTTTGAGAGTTATGATGGAAATAGTTAGACTCACGCTTTGGTTTAGCAATTTACTGACCTCCCTCCGATTGATTGACCATAACTCACTCAATTTAACTCGTAATTCATTGAAATTAGTTTCATTTCGAAAGAATCGAAGTGTGGTTTAAAACGAAAGAAACGGAGATGAAAAACTCCAAGTATTTTGAGAGTTATGATGGAAATAGTTAGACTCGCGCTTTGGTTTAGCAATTTACTGACCTACCTCCGCTTGATTGACCATAACTCTCTCAATTTAACTCTTAACTCTTTGAAATTAGTTTCATTTCGAAGGAATCGAAGTGTAGTTTAAAACGAAAGAAACGGAGATGAAAAACTCCAAGTATTTTGAGAGTTATGATGGAAATAGTTAGACTCGCGCTTTGGTTTAGCAATTTACTGACCTACCTACGATTGATTGACCATAACTCTCTCAATTTAACTCTTAACTCATTGAAATTAGTTTCATTTCGAAGGAATCGAAGTGTAGTTTAAAACGAAAGAAACGGAGATGAAAAACTCCAAGTATTTTGAGAGTTATGATGGAAATAGTTAGACTCGCGCTTTGGTTTAGCAATTTACTGACCTCCCTCCGATTGATTGACCATAAATCACTCAATTTAACTCGTAATTCATTGAAATTAGTTTCATTTCGAAGGAATCGAAGTGTAGTTTAAAACGAAAGAAACGGAGATGAAAAACTCCAAGTATTTTGAGAGTTAATGGAAATAGTTAGACTCGCGCTTTGGTTTAGCAATTTACTGACCTACCTCCGATTGATTGACCATAACTCTCTCAATTTAACTCTTAAGTCATTTAAAAATTAGTTTCATTTCGAAGGAATCGAAGTGTAGTTTAAAACGAAAGAAACGGAGATGAAAAACTCCAAGTATTTTGAGAGTTATGATGGAAATAGTTAGACTCGCGCTTTGGTTTAGCAATTTACTGACCTACCTACGATTGATTGACCATAACTCTCTCAATTTAACTCTTAACTCATTGAAATTAGTTTCATTTCGAAGGAATCGAAGTGTAGTTTAAAACGAAAGAAACGGAGATGAAAAACTCCAAGTATTTTGAGAGTTATGATGGAAATAGTTAGACTCGCGCTTTGGTTTAGCAATTTACTGACCTCCCTCCGATTGATTGACCATAAATCACTCAATTTAACTCGTAATTCATTGAAATTAGTTTCATTTCGAAGGAATCGAAGTGTAGTTTAAAACGAAAGAAACGGAGATGAAAAACTCCAAGTATTTTGAGAGTTAATGGAAATAGTTAGACTCGCGCTTTGGTTTAGCAATTTACTTACCTACCTCCGATTGATTGACCATAACTCTCTTAATTTAACTCGTAATTCATTTAAATTAGTTTCATTTCGAAGGAATCAAAGTGTAGTTTAAAACGAAAGAAACGGAGATGAAAAACTCCAAGTATTTTGAGAGTTATGATGGAAATAGTTAGACTCACGCTTTGGTTTAGCAATTTACTGACCTCCCTCCGATTGATTGACCATAACTCACTCAATTTAACTCGTAATTCATTGAAATTAGTTTCATTTCGAAAGAATCGAAGTGTGGTTTAAAACGAAAGAAACGGAGATGAAAAACTCCAAGTATTTTGAGAGTTATGATGGAAATAGTTAGACTCGCGCTTTGGTTTAGCAATTTACTGACCTACCTCCGCTTGATTGACCATAACTCTCTCAATTTAACTCTTAACTCTTTGAAATTAGTTTCATTTCGAAGGAATCGAAGTGTAGTTTAAAACGAAAGAAACGGAGATGAAAAACTCCAAGTATTTTGAGAGTTATGATGGAAATAGTTAGACTCGCGCTTTGGTTTAGCAATTTACTGACCTACCTACGATTGATTGACCATAACTCTCTCAATTTAACTCTTAACTCATTGAAATTAGTTTCATTTCGAAGGAATCGAAGTGTAGTTTAAAACGAAAGAAACGGAGATGAAAAACTCCAAGTATTTTGAGAGTTATGATGGAAATAGTTAGACTCGCGCTTTGGTTTAGCAATTTACTGACCTCCCTCCGATTGATTGACCATAAATCACTCAATTTAACTCGTAATTCATTGAAATTAGTTTCATTTCGAAGGAATCGAAGTGTAGTTTAAAACGAAAGAAACGGAGATGAAAAACTCCAAGTATTTTGAGAGTTAATGGAAATAGTTAGACTCGCGCTTTGGTTTAGCAATTTACTGACCTACCTCCGATTGATTGACCATAACTCTCTCAATTTAACTCTTAAGTCATTTAAAAATTAGTTTCATTTCGAAGGAATCGAAGTGTAGTTTAAAACGAAAGAAACGGAGATGAAAAACTCCAAGTATTTTGAGAGTTATGATGGAAATAGTTAGACTCGCGCTTTGGTTTAGCAATTTACTTACCTACCTCCGATTGATTGACCATAACTCTCTCAATTTAACTCGTAATTCATTTAAATTAGTTTCATTTCGAAGGAATCAAAGTGTAGTTTAAAACGAAAGAAACGGAGATGAAAAACTCCAAGTATTTTGAGAGTTATGATGGAAATAGTTAGACTCACGCTTTGGTTTAGCAATTTACTGACCTCCCTCCGATTGATTGACCATAACTCACTCAATTTAACTCGTAATTCATTGAAATTAGTTTCATTTCGAAGGAATCGAAGTGTGGTTTAAAACGAAAGAAACGGAGATGAAAAACTCCAAGTATTTTGAGAGTTATGATGGAAATAGTTAGACTCGCGCTTTGGTTTAGCAATTTACTGACCTACCTCCGCTTGATTGACCATAACTCTCTCAATTTAACTCTTAACTCTTTGAAATTAGTTTAATTTCGAAGGAATCGAAGTGTAGTTTAAAACGAAAGAAACGGAGATGAAAAACTCCAAGTATTTTGAGAGTTATGATGGAAATAGTTAGACTCGCGCTTTGGTTTAGCAATTTACTGACCTCCCTCCGATTGATTGACCATAAATCACTCAATTTAACTCGTAATTCATTGAAATTAGTTTCATTTCGAAGGAATCGAAGTGTAGTTTAAAACGAAAGAAACGGAGATGAAAAACTCCAAGTATTTTGAGAGTTAATGGAAATAGTTAGACTCGCGCTTTGGTTTAGCAATTTACTGACCTACCTCCGATTGATTGACCATAACTCTCTCAATTTAACTCTTAAGTCATTTAAAAATTAGTTTCATTTCGAAGGAATCGAAGTGTAGTTTAAAACGAAAGAAACGGAGATGAAAAACCCCAAGTATTTTGAGAGTTATGATGGAAATAGTTAGACTCGCGCTTTGGTTTAGCAATTTACTTACCTACCTCCGATTGATTGACCATAACTCTCTTAATTTAACTCGTAATTCATTTAAATTAGTTTCATTTCGAAGGAATCAAAGTGTAGTTTAAAACGAAAGAAACGGAGATGAAAAACTCCAAGTTTTTGAGAGTTATGATGGAAATAGTTAGACTCACGCTTTGGTTTAGCAATTTACTGACCTCCCTCCGATTGATTGACCATAACTCACTCAATTTAACTCGTAATTCATTGAAATTAGTTTCATTTCGAAGGAATCGAAGTGTGGTTTAAAACGAAAGAAACGGAGATGAAAAACTCCAAGTATTTTGAGAGTTATGATGGAAATAGTTAGACTCGCGCTTTGGTTTAGCAATTTACTGACCTCCCTCCGATTGATTGACCATAAATCACTCAATTTAACTCGTAATTCATTGAAATTAGTTTCATTTCGAAGGAATCGAAGTGTAGTTTAAAACGAAAGAAACGGAGATGAAAAACTCCAAGTATTTTGAGAGTTAATGGAAATAGTTAGACTCGCGCTTTGGTTTAGCAATTTACTGACCTACCTCCGATTGATTGACCATAACTCTCTCAATTTAACTCTTAAGTCATTTAAAAATTAGTTTCATTTCGAAGGAATCGAAGTGTAGTTTAAAACGAAAGAAACGGAGATGAAAAACTCCAAGTATTTTGAGAGTTATGATGGAAATAGTTAGACTCGCGCTTTGGTTTAGCAATTTACTTACCTACCTCCGATTGATTGACCATAACTCTCTCAATTTAACTCGTAATTAATTTAAATTAGTTTCATTTCGAAGGAATCAAAGTGTAGTTTAAAACGAAAGAAACGGAGATGAAAAAGTCCAAGTATTTTGATAGTTATGATGGAAATAGTTAGACTCACGCTTTGGTTTAGCAATTTACTGACCTCCCTCCGATTGATTGACCATAACTCACTCAATTTAACTCGTAATTCATTGAAATTAATTTCATTTCGAAGGAATCGAAGTGTGGTTTAAAACGAAAGAAACGGAGATGAAAAACTCCAAGTATTTTGAGAGTTATGATGGAAATAGTTAGACTCGCGCTTTGGTTTAGCAATTTACTGACCTACCTCCGATTGATTGACCATAACTCTCTCAATTTAACTCTTAACTCATTGAAATTAGTTTCATTTCGAAGGAATCGAAGTGTAGTTTAAAACGAAAGAAACGGAGATGAAAAACTACAAGTATTTTGAGAGTTATTATGGAAATAGTTAGACTCGCGCTTTGGTTTAGCAATTTACTGATCTACCTCCGATTGATTGACCATAAATCACTCAATATAACTCGTTATTCATTGAAATTAGTTTCATTTCGAAGGAATCGAAGTGTAGTTTAAAATGAAAGAAACGGAGATGAAAAACTCCAAGTATTTTGAGAGTTATGATGGAAATAGTTAGACTCGCGCTTTGGTTTAGCAATTTACTGACCTACCTCCGATTGATTGACCATAACTCTCTCAATTTAAGTCGTAATTCATTTAAATTAGTTTCATTTCGAAGGAATCGAAGTGTAGTTTAAAACGAAAGAAACGGAGATGAAAAACTCCAAGTATTTTGAGAGTTATGATGGAAATAGTTAGACTCGCGCTTTGGTTTAG
This sequence comes from Tasmannia lanceolata, assembly GCF_043159265.1. Classification (NCBI taxonomy): domain Eukaryota; kingdom Viridiplantae; phylum Streptophyta; class Magnoliopsida; order Canellales; family Winteraceae; genus Tasmannia; species Tasmannia lanceolata. The sequence goes on from NW_027518721.1 coordinate 8,740,469, forward strand.
CAATTTAGTGACCTCCCTCCGATTGATTGACCATAAATCACTCAATTTAACTCGTAATTCATTGAAATTAGTTTCATTTCGAAGGAATCGAAGTGTAGTTTAAAACGAAAGAAACGGAGATGAAAAACTCCAAGTATTTTGAGAGTTATGATGGAAATAGTTAGACTCGCGCTTTGGTTTAGCAATTTAGTGACCTCCCTCCGATTGATTGACCATAAATCACTCAATTTAACTCGTAATTCATTGAAATTAGTTTCATATCGAAGGAATCGAAGTGTAGTTTAAAACGAAAGAAACGGAGATGAAAAACTCCAAGTATTTTGAGAGTTAATGGAAATAGTTAGACTCGCGCTTTGGTTTAGCAATTTACTGACCTACCTCCGATTGATTGACCATAACTCTCTCAATTTAACTCTTAAGTCATTTAAAAATTAGTTTCATTTCGAAGGAATCCAAGTGTAGTTTAAAACGAAAGAAACGGAGATGAAAAACCCCAAGTATTTTGAGAGTTATGATGGAAATAGTTAGACTCGCGCTTTGGTTTAGCAATTTACTTACCTACCTCCGATTGATTGACCATAACTCTCTTAATTTAACTCGTAATTCATTTAAATTAGTTTCATTTCGAAGGAATCAAAGTGTAGTTTAAAACGAAAGAAACGGAGATGAAAAACTCCAAGTATTTTGAGAGTTATGATGGAAATAGTTAGACTCACGCTTTGGTTTAGCAATTTACTGACCTCCCTCCGATTGATTGACCATAACTCACTCAATTTAACTCGTAATTCATTGAAATTAGTTTCATTTCGAAAGAATCGAAGTGTGGTTTAAAACGAAAGAAACGGAGATGAAAAACTCCAAGTATTTTGAGAGTTATGATGGAAATAGTTAGACTCGCGCTTTGGTTTAGCAATTTACTGACCTACCTCCGCTTGATTGACCATAACTCTCTCAATTTAACTCTTAACTCTTTGAAATTAGTTTCATTTCGAAGGAATCGAAGTGTAGTTTAAAACGAAAGAAACGGAGATGAAAAACTCCAAGTATTTTGAGAGTTATGATGGAAATAGTTAGACTCGCGCTTTGGTTTAGCAATTTACTGACCTACCTACGATTGATTGACCATAACTCTCTCAATTTAACTCTTAACTCATTGAAATTAGTTTCATTTCGAAGGAATCGAAGTGTAGTTTAAAACGAAAGAAACGGAGATGAAAAACTCCAAGTATTTTGAGAGTTATGATGGAAATAGTTAGACTCGCGCTTTGGTTTAGCAATTTACTGACCTCCCTCCGATTGATTGACCATAAATCACTCAATTTAACTCGTAATTCATTGAAATTAGTTTCATTTCGAAGGAATCGAAGTGTAGTTTAAAACGAAAGAAACGGAGATGAAAAACTCCAAGTATTTTGAGAGTTAATGGAAATAGTTAGACTCGCGCTTTGGTTTAGCAATTTACTGACCTACCTCCGATTGATTGACCATAACTCTCTCAATTTAACTCTTAAGTCATTTAAAAATTAGTTTCATTTCGAAGGAATCGAAGTGTAGTTTAAAACGAAAGAAACGGAGATGAAAAACTCCAAGTATTTTGAGAGTTATGATGGAAATAGTTAGACTCACGCTTTGGTTTAGCAATTTACTGACCTCCCTCCGATTGATTGACCATAACTCACTCAATTTAACTCGTAATTCATTGAAATTAATTTCATTTCGAAGGAATCGAAGTGTGGTTTAAAACGAAAGAAACGGAGATGAAAAACTCCAAGTATTTTGAGAGTTATGATGGAAATAGTTAGACTCGCGCTTTGGTTTAGCAATTTACTGACCTACCTCCGATTGATTGACCATAACTCTCTCAATTTAACTCTTAACTCATTGAAATTAGTTTCATTTCGAAGGAATCGAAGTGTAGTTTAAAACGAAAGAAACGGAGATGAAAAACTACAAGTATTTTGAGAGTTATTATGGAAATAGTTAGACTCGCGCTTTGGTTTAGCAATTTACTGATCTACCTCCGATTGATTGACCATAAATCACTCAATATAACTCGTTATTCATTGAAATTAGTTTCATTTCGAAGGAATCGAAGTGTAGTTTAAAATGAAAGAAACGGAGATGAAAAACTCCAAGTATTTTGAGAGTTATGATGGAAATAGTTAGACTCGCGCTTTGGTTTAGCAATTTACTGACCTACCTCCGATTGATTGACCATAACTCTCTCAATTTAAGTCGTAATTCATTTAAATTAGTTTCATTTCGAAGGAATCGAAGTGTAGTTTAAAACGAAAGAAACGGAGATGAAAAACTCCAAGTATTTTGAGAGTTATGATGGAAATAGTTAGACTCGCGCTTTGGTTTAGCAATTTAGTGACCTCCCTCCGATTGATTGACCATAAATCACTCAATTTAACTCGTAATTCATTGAAATTAGTTTCATTTCGAAGGAATCGAAGTGTAGTTTAAAACGAAAGAAACGGAGATGAAAAACTCCAAGTATTTTGAGAGTTATGATGGAAATAGTTAGACTCGCGCTTTGGTTTAGCAATTTAGTGACCTCCCTCCGATTGATTGACCATAAATCACTCAATTTAACTCGTAATTCATTGAAATTAGTTTCATATCGAAGGAATCGAAGTGTAGTTTAAAACGAAAGAAACGGAGATGAAAAACTCCAAGTATTTTGAGAGTTAATGGAAATAGTTAGACTCGCGCTTTGGTTTAGCAATTTACTGACCTACCTCCGATTGATTGACCATAACTCTCTCAATTTAACTCTTAAGTCATTTAAAAATTAGTTTCATTTCGAAGGAATCCAAGTGTAGTTTAAAACGAAAGAAACGGAGATGAAAAACCCCAAGTATTTTGAGAGTTATGATGGAAATAGTTAGACTCGCGCTTTGGTTTAGCAATTTACTTACCTACCTCCGATTGATTGACCATAACTCTCTTAATTTAACTCGTAATTCATTTAAATTAGTTTCATTTCGAAGGAATCAAAGTGTAGTTTAAAACGAAAGAAACGGAGATGAAAAACTCCAAGTATTTTGAGAGTTATGATGGAAATAGTTAGACTCACGCTTTGGTTTAGCAATTTACTGACCTCCCTCCGATTGATTGACCATAACTCACTCAATTTAACTCGTAATTCATTGAAATTAGTTTAATTTCGAAAGAATCGAAGTGTGGTTTAAAACGAAAGAAACGGAGATGAAAAACTCCAAGTATTTTGAGAGTTATGATGGAAATAGTTAGACTCGCGCTTTGGTTTAGCAATTTACTGACCTACCTCCGCTTGATTGACCATAACTCTCTCAATTTAACTCTTAACTCTTTGAAATTAGTTTCATTTCGAAGGAATCGAAGTGTAGTTTAAAACGAAAGAAACGGAGATGAAAAACTCCAAGTATTTTGAGAGTTATGATGGAAATAGTTAGACTCGCGCTTTGGTTTAGCAATTTACTGACCTACCTACGATTGATTGACCATAACTCTCTCAATTTAACTCTTAACTCATTGAAATTAGTTTCATTTCGAAGGAATCGAAGTGTAGTTTAAAACGAAAGAAACGGAGATGAAAAACTCCAAGTATTTTGAGAGTTATGATGGAAATAGTTAGACTCGCGCTTTGGTTTAGCAATTTACTGACCTCCCTCCGATTGATTGACCATAAATCACTCAATTTAACTCGTAATTCATTGAAATTAGTTTCATTTCGAAGGAATCGAAGTGTAGTTTAAAACGAAAGAAACGGAGATGAAAAACTCCAAGTATTTTGAGAGTTAATGGAAATAGTTAGACTCGCGCTTTGGTTTAGCAATTTACTGACCTACCTCCGATTGATTGACCATAACTCTCTCAATTTAACTCTTAAGTCATTTAAAAATTAGTTTCATTTCGAAGGAATCGAAGTGTAGTTTAAAACGAAAGAAACGGAGATGAAAAACTCCAAGTATTTTGAGAGTTATGATGGAAATAGTTAGACTCGCGCTTTGGTTTAGCAATTTACTTACCTACCTCCGATTGATTGACCATAACTCTCTTAATTTAACTCGTAATTCATTTAAATTAGTTTCATTTCGAAGGAATCAAAGTGTAGTTTAAAACGAAAGAAACGGAGATGAAAAACTCCAAGTATTTTGAGAGTTATGATGGAAATAGTTAGACTCACGCTTTGGTTTAGCAATTTACTGACCTCCCTCCGATTGATTGACCATAACTCACTCAATTTAACTCGTAATTCATTGAAATTAGTTTCATTTCGAAGGAATCGAAGTGTGGTTTAAAACGAAAGAAACGGAGATGAAAAACTCCAAGTATTTTGAGAGTTATGATGGAAATAGTTAGACTCGCGCTTTGGTTTAGCAATTTACTGACCTACCTCCGCTTGATTGACCATAACTCTCTCAATTTAACTCTTAACTCTTTGAAATTAGTTTCATTTCGAAGGAATCGAAGTGTAGTTTAAAACGAAAGAAACGGAGATGAAAAACTCCAAGTATTTTGAGAGTTATGATGGAAATAGTTAGACTCGCGCTTTGGTTTAGCAATTTACTGACCTACCTACGATTGATTGACCATAACTCTCTCAATTTAACTCTTAACTCATTGAAATTAGTTTCATTTCGAAGGAATCGAAGTGTAGTTTAAAACGAAAGAAACGGAGATGAAAAACTCCAAGTATTTTGAGAGTTATGATGGAAATAGTTAGACTCGCGCTTTGGTTTAGCAATTTACTGACCTCCCTCCGATTGATTGACCATAAATCACTCAATTTAACTCGTAATTCATTGAAATTAGTTTCATTTCGAAGGAATCGAAGTGTAGTTTAAAACGAAAGAAACGGAGATGAAAAACTCCAAGTATTTTGAGAGTTAATGGAAATAGTTAGACTCGCGCTTTGGTTTAGCAATTTACTGACCTACCTCCGATTGATTGACCATAACTCTCTCAATTTAACTCTTAAGTCATTTAAAAATTAGTTTCATTTCGAAGGAATCAAAGTGTAGTTTAAAACGAAAGAAACGGAGATGAAAAACTCCAAGTATTTTGAGAGTTATGATGGAAATAGTTAGACTCGCGCTTTGGTTTAGCAATTTACTTACCTACCTCCGATTGATTGACCATAACTCTCTCAATTTAACTCGTAATTCATTTAAATTAGTTTCATTTCGAAGGAATCAAAGTGTAGTTTAAAACGAAAGAAACGGAGATGAAAAACTCCAAGTATTTTGAGAGTTATGATGGAAATAGTTAGACTCACGCTTTGGTTTAGCAATTTACTGACCTCCCTCCGATTGATTGACCATAACTCACTCAATTTAACTCGTAATTCATTGAAATTAGTTTCATTTCGAAGGAATCGACGTGTAGTTTAAAACGAAAGAAACGGAGATGAAAAACTCCAAGTATTTTGAGAGTTATGATGGAAATAGTTAGACTCGCGCTTTGGTTTAGCAATTTAGTGACTTACCTCCGATTGATTGACCATAACTCTCTCAATTTAACTCTTAACTCATTGAAATTAGTTTCATTTCGAAGGAATCGAAGTGAAGTTTAAAACGAAAGAAACGGAGATGAAAAACTCCAAGTATTTTGAGAGTTATGATGGAAATAGTTAGACTCGCGCTTTGGTTTAGCAATTTACTGACCTCCCTCCGATTAATTGACCATAAATCACTAAATTTAACTCGTAATTCATTGAAATTAGTTTCATTTCGAAGGAATCGAAGTGTAGTTTAAAACGAAAGAAACGGAGATGAAAAACTCCAAGTATTTTGAGAGTTATGATGTTAATAGTTAGACTCGCGCTTTGGTTTAGCAATTTACTGACTTACCTCCGATTTATTGATCATAACTCTCTCAATTTAACTCTTAATTCATTGAAATTAGTTTCATTTCGAAGGAATCGAAGTGTAGTTTAAAACGAAAGAAACGGAGATGAAAAACTACAAGTATTTTGAGAGTTATTATGGAAATAGTTAGACTCGCGCTTTGGTTTAGCAATTTACTGATCTACCTCCGATTGATTGACAATAAATCACTCAATTTAACTCGTTATTCATTGAAATTAGTTTCATTTCGAAGGAATCGAAGTGTAGTTTAAAACGAAAGAAACAGAGATGAAAAACTCCAAGTATTTTGAGAGTTATGATGGAAATAGTTAGACTCGCGCTTTGGTTTAGCAATTTACTGACTTACCTCCGATTGATTGACCATAACTCTCTCAATTTAAGTCGTAATTCATTTAAATTAGTTTCATTTCGAAGGAATCGAAGTGTAGTTTAAAACGAAAGAAACGGAGATGAAAAACTCCAAGTATTTTGAGAGTTATGATGGAAATAGTTAGACTCGCGCTTTGGTTTAGCAATTTACTGACCTCCCTCCGATTGATTGACCATAACTCAATTAATTTAACTCGTAATTCATTGAAATTAGTTTCATTTCGAAGGGATCGAAGTGTAGTTTAAAACGAAAGAAACGGAGATGAAAAACTCCAAGTATTTTGAGAGTTATGATGGAAATAGTTAGACTCGCGCTTTGGTTTAGTAATTTACTGACCTACATCCGATTAATTGACCATAACTCTCTCAATTTAACTCTTAAGTCATTGAAATTAGTTTCATTTCGAAGGAATCGAAGTGTAGTTTAAAACGAAAGAAACAGAGATGAAAAACTCCAAGTATTTTGAGAGTTATGATGGAAATAGTTAGACTCGCGCTTTGGTTTAGTAATTTACTGACCTACCTCCGATTGATTGACCATAACTCTCTCAATTTAACTCTTAATTCATTGAAATTAGTTTTATTTCGAAGGAATCGAAGTGTAGTTTAAAACGAAAGAAACGGAGATGAAAAACTCCAAGTATTTTGAGAGTTATGATGGAAATAGTTAGACTCGCGCTTTGGTTTAGGAATTTACTGACCTACCTCCGATTGATTGACCATAACTCTCTCAATTTAACTCTTAACTAATTGAAATTAGTTTCATTTCGAAGGAATCGAAGTGTAGTTTAAAACGAAAGAAACGGAGATGAAAAACTCCAAGTATTTTGAGAGTTATGATCGAAATAGTTAGACTCGCGCTTTGGTTTAGCAATTTACTGACCTCCCTCCGATTGATTGACCATAAATCACTCAATTTAACTCGTAATTCATTGAAATTAGTTTCATTTCGAAGGAATCGAAGTGTGGTTTAAAACGAAAGAAACGGAGATGAAAAACTCCAAGTATTTTGAGAGTTATGATGGAAATAGTTAGACTCGCGCTTTGGTTTAGCAATTTACTGACTTCCCTCCGATTAATTGACCATAAATCACTCAATTTAACTCGTAATTCATTGAAATTAGTTTCATTTCGAAGGAATCGAAGTGTAGTTTAAAACGAAAGAAACGGAGATGAAAAACTCCAAGTATTTTGAGAGTTATGATGGAAATAGTTAGACTCGCGCTTTGGTTTAGCAATTTACTGACCTACCTCCGATTGATTGATCATAACTCTCTTAATTTAACTCTTAATTCATTGAAATTAGTTTCATTTCGAAGGAATCGAAGTGTAGTTTAAAACGAAAGAAACGGAGATGAAAAACTACAAGTATTTTGAGAGTTATTATGGAAATAGTTAGACTCGCGCTTTGGTTTAGCAATTTACTGATCTACCTCCGATTGATTGACCATAAATCACTCAATTTAACTCGTAATTCATTGAAATTAGTTTCATTTCGAAGGAATCGAAGTGTAGTTTAAAACGAAAGAAACGGAGATGAAAAACTACAAGTATTTTGAGAGTTATGATGAAAATAGTTAGACTCGCGCTTTGGTTTAGCAATTTACTGACCTACCTCCGATTGATTGACCATAACTCTCTCAATTTAACTCTTAATTCATTGAAATTAGTTTTATTTCGAAGGAATCGAAGTGTAGTTTAAAACGAAAGAAACGGAGATGAAAAACTCCAAGTATTTTGAGAGTTATTATGGAAATAGTTAGACTCGCGCTTTGGTTTAGGAATTTTCTGCCTTACCTCCGATTGATTGACCATAACTCTCTCAATTTAACTCTTAACTCATTGAAATTAGTTTCATTTCGAAGGAATCGAAGTGTAGTTTAAAACGAAAGAAACGGAGATGAAAAACTCCAAGTATTTTGAGAGTTATGATGGAAATAGTTAGACTCGCGCTTTGGTTTAGCAATTTACTGACCTCCCTCCGATTGATTGACCATAAATCACTCAATTTAACTCGTAATTCATTGAAATTAGTTTCATTTCGAAGGAATCGAAGTGTGGTTTAAAACGAAAGAAACCGAGATGAAAAACTCCAAGTATTTTGAGAGTTATGATGGAAATAGTTAGACTCGCGTTTTGGTTTAGCAATTTACTGACCTACCTCCGCTTGATTGACCATAACTCTCTCAATTTAACTCTTAACTCTTTGAAATTAGTTTCATTTCGAAGGAATCGAAGTGTAGTTTAAAACGAAAGAAACGGAGATGAAAAACTCCAAGTATTTTGAGAGTTATGATGGAAATAGTTAGACTCGCGCTTTGGTTTAGCAATTTACTGACCTACCTCCGATTGATTGACCATAACTCTCTCAATTTAACTCTTAACTCATTGAAATTAGTTTCATTTCGAAGGAATCGAAGTGTAGTTTAAAACGAAAGAAACGGAGATGAAAAACTCCAAGTATTTTGAGAGTTATGATGGAAATAGTTAGACTCGCACTTTGGTTTAGCAATTTACTGACCTACCTCCGATTGATTGACCATAACTCTCTCAATTTAACTCTTAATTCATTGAAATTAGTTTCATTTCGAAGGAATCGAAGTGTAGTTTAAAACGAAAGAAACGGAGATGAAAAATTCCAAGTATTTTGAGAGTTATGATAGAAATAGTTAGAATCGCGCTTTGTTTAGCAATTTACTGACTTCCCTCCGATTAATTGACCATAAATCACTCAATTTAACTCGTAATTCATTGAAATTAGTTTCATTTCGAAGGAATCGAAGTGTAGTTTAAAACGAAAGAAACGGAGATGAAAAACTCCAAGTATTTTGAGAGTTATGATGGAAATAGTTAGACTCGCGCTTTGGTTTAGCAATTTAGTGACTTACCTCCGATTGATTGACCATAACTCTCTCAATTTAACTCTTAACTCATTGAAATTAGTTTCATTTCGAAGGAATCGAAGTGAAGTTTAAAACGAAAGAAACGGAGATGAAAAACTCCAAGTATTTTGAGAGTTATGATGGAAATAGTTAGACTCGCGCTTTGGTTTAGCAATTTACTGACCTCCCTCCGATTAATTGACCATAAATCACTAAATTTAACTCGTAATTCATTGAAATTAGTTTCATTTCGAAGGAATCGAAGTGTAGTTTAAAACGAAAGAAACGGAGATGAAAAACTCCAAGTATTTTGAGAGTTATGATGTTAATAGTTAGACTCGCGCTTTGGTTTAGCAATTTACTGACTTACCTCCGATTTATTGATCATAACTCTCTCAATTTAACTCTTAATTCATTGAAATTAGTTTCATTTCGAAGGAATCGAAGTGTAGTTTAAAACGAAAGAAACGGAGATGAAAAACTACAAGTATTTTGAGAGTTATTATGGAAATAGTTAGACTCGCGCTTTGGTTTAGCAATTTACTGATCTACCTCCGATTGATTGACAATAAATCACTCAATTTAACTCGTTATTCATTGAAATTAGTTTCATTTCGAAGGAATCGAAGTGTAGTTTAAAACGAAAGAAACGGAGATGAAAAACTCCAAGTATTTTGAGAGTTATGATGGAAATAGTTAGACTCGCGCTTTGGTTTAGCAATTTACTGACCTACCTCCGATTGATTGACCATAACTCTCGCAATTAAACTCGTAATTCATTTAAATTAGTTTCATTTCGAAGGAATCGAAGTGTAGTTTAAAACGAAAGAAACGGAGATGAAAAACTCCAAGTATTTTGAGAATTATGATGGAAAAGTTAGACACGCGCTTTAGTTTAGCAATTTACTGACCTCCCTCCGATTGATTGACCATAACTCACTCAATTTAACTCGTAATTCATTGAAATTAGTTTCATTTCGAAGGAATCGAAGTGTAGTTTAAAACGAAAGAAACGGAGATGAAAAACTCCAAGTATTTTGAGAGTTATGATGGAAATAGTTAGACTCACGCTTTGGTTTAGCAATTTACTGACCTCCCTCCGATTGATTGACCATAACTCACTCAATTTAACTCGTAATTCATTGAAATTAGTTTCATTTCGAAGGAATCGAAGTGTGGTTTAAAACGAAAGAAACGGAGATGAAAAACTCCAAGTATTTTGAGAGTTATGATGGAAATAGTTAGACTCGCGCTTTGGTTTAGCAATTTACTGACCTACCTCCGCTTGATTGACCATAACTCTCTCAATTTAACTCTTAACTCTTTGAAATTAGTTTCATTTCGAAGGAATCGAAGTGTAGTTTAAAACGAAAGAAACGGAGATGAAAAACTCCAAGTATTTTGAGAGTTATGATGGAAATAGTTAGACTCGCGCTTTGGTTTAGCAATTTACTGACCTACCTACGATTGATTGACCATAACTCTCTCAATTTAACTCTTAACTCATTGAAATTAGTTTCATTTCGAAGGAATCGAAGTGTAGTTTAAAACGAAAGAAACGGAGATGAAAAACTCCAAGTATTTTGAGAGTTATGATGGAAATAGTTAGACTCGCGCTTTGGTTTAGCAATTTACTGACCTCCCTCCGATTGATTGACCATAAATCACTCAATTTAACTCGTAATTCATTGAAATTAGTTTCATTTCGAAGGAATCGAAGTGTAGTTTAAAACGAAAGAAACGGAGATGAAAAACTCCAAGTATTTTGAGAGTTAATGGAAATAGTTAGACTCGCGCTTTGGTTTAGCAATTTACTGACCTACCTCCGATTGATTGACCATAACTCTCTCAATTTAACTCTTAAGTCATTTAAAAATTAGTTTCATTTCGAAGGAATCAAAGTGTAGTTTAAAACGAAAGAAACGGAGATGAAAAACTCCAAGTATTTTGAGAGTTATGATGGAAATAGTTAGACTCGCGCTTTGGTTTAGCAATTTACTTACCTACCTCCGATTGATTGACCATAACTCTCTCAATTTAACTCGTAATTCATTTAAATTAGTTTCATTTCGAAGGAATCGAAGTGTAGTTTAAAACGAAAGAAACGGAGATGAAAAACTCCAAGTATTTTGAGAGTTATGATGGAAATAGTTAGACTCACGCTTTGGTTTAGCAATTTACTGACCTCCCTCCGATTGATTGACCATAACTCACTCAATTTAACTCGTAATTCATTGAAATTAGTTTCATTTCGAAGGAATCGACGTGTAGTTTAAAACGAAAGAAACGGAGATGAAAAACTCCAAGTATTTTGAGAGTTACGATGGAAATAGTTAGACTCGCGCTTTGGTTTAGCAATTTAGTGACTTACCTCCGATTGATTGACCATAACTCTCTAAATTTAACTCTTAACTCATTGAAATTAGTTTCATTTCGAAGGAATCGAAGTGAAGTTTAAAACGAAAGAAACGGAGATGAAAAACTCCAAGTATTTTGAGAGTTATGATGGAAATAGTTAGACTCGCGCTTTGGTTTAGCAATTTACTGACCTCCCTCCGATTAATTGACCATAAATCACTAAATTTAACTCGTAATTCATTGAAATTAGTTTCATTTCGAAGGAATCGAAGTGTAGTTTAAAACGAAAGAAACGGAGATGAAAAACTCCAAGTATTTTGAGAGTTATGATGGAAATAGTTAAACTCGCGCTTTGGTTTAGCAATTTACTGACTTACCTCCGATTTATTGATCATAACTCTCTCAATTTAACTCTTAATTCATTGAAATTAGTTTCATTTCGAAGGAATCGAAGTATAGTTTAAAACGAAAGAAACGGAGATGAAAAACTACAAGTATTTTGAGAGTTATTATGGAAATAGTTAGACTCGCGCTTTGGTTTAGCAATTTACTGATCTACCTCCGATTGATTGACAATAAATCACTCAATTTAACTCGTTATTCATTGAAATTAGTTTCATTTCGAAGGAATCGAAGTGTAGTTTAAAACGAAAGAAACAGAGATTAAAAACTCCAAGTATTTTGAGAGTTATGATGGAAATAGTTAGACTCGCGCTTTGGTTTAGCAATTTACTGACCTACCTCCGATTGATTGACCATAACTCTCTCAATTTAAGTCGTAATTCATTTAAATTAGTTTCATTTCGAAGGAATCGAAGTGTAGTTTAAAACGAAAGAAACGGAGATGAAAAACTCCAAGTATTTTGAGAGTTATGATGGAAATAGTTAGACTTGCGCTTTGGTTTAGCAATTTACTGACCTCCCTCCGATTGATTGACCATAACTCAATCAATTTAACTCGTAATTCATTGAAATTAGTTTCATTTCGAAGGGATCGAAGTGTAGTTTAAAACGAAAGAAACGGAGATGAAAAACTCCAAGTATTTTGAGAGTTATGATGGAAATAGTTAGACTCGCGCTTTGGTTTAGTAATTTACTGACCTACATCCGATTAATTGACGATAACTCTCTCAATTTAACTCTTAAGTCATTGAAATTAGTTTCATTTCGAAGGAATCGAAGTGTAGTTTAAAACGAAAGAAACGGAGATGAAAAACTCCAAGTATTTTGAGAGTTATGATGGAAATAGTTAGACTCGCGCTTTGGTTTAGTAATTTACTGACCTACCTCCGATTGATTGACCATAACTCTCTCAATTTAACTCTTAATTCATTGAAATTAGTTTTATTTCGAAGGAATCGAAGTGTAGTTTAAAACGAAAGAAACGGAGATGAAAAACTCCAAGTATTTTGAGAGTTATGATGGAAATAGTTAGACTCGCGCTTTGGTTTAGTAATTTACTGACCTACATCCGATTAATTGACCATAACTCTCTCAATTTAACTCTTAAGTCATTGAAATTAGTTTCATTTCGAAGGAATCGAAGTGTAGTTTAAAACGAAAGAAACGGAGATGAAAAACTCCAAGTATTTTGAGAGTTATGATCGAAATAGTTAGACTCGCGCTTTGGTTTAGCAATTTACTGACCTCCCTCCGATTGATTGACCATAAATCACTCAATTTAACTCGTAATTCATTGAAATTAGTTTCATTTCGAAGGAATCGAAGTGTGGTTTAAAACGAAAGAAACGGAGATGAAAAACTCCAAGTATTTTGAGAGTTATGATGGAAATAGTTAGACTCGCGCTTTGGTTTAGCAATTTACTGACTTCCCTCCGATTAATTGACCATAAATCACTCAATTTAACTCGTAATTCATTGAAATTAGTTTCATTTCGAAGGAATCGAAGTGTAGTTTAAAACGAAAGAAACGGAGATGAAAAACTCCAAGTATTTTGAGAGTTATGATGGAAATAGTTAGACTCGCGCTTTGGTTTAGCAATTTACTGACCTACCTCCGATTGATTGATCATAACTCTCTTAATTTAACTCTTAATTCATTGAAATTAGTTTCATTTCGAAGGAATCGAAGTGTAGTTTAAAACGAAAGAAACGGAGATGAAAAACTACAAGTATTTTGAGAGTTATTATGGAAATAGTTAGACTCGCGCTTTGGTTTAGCAATTTACTGATCTACCTCCGATTGATTGACCATAAATCACTCAATTTAACTCGTAATTCATTGAAATTAGTTTCATTTCGAAGGAATCGAAGTGTAGTTTAAAACGAAAGAAACGGAGATGAAAAACTACAAGTATTTTGAGAGTTATGATGAAAATAGTTAGACTCGCGCTTTGGTTTAGCAATTTACTGACCTACCTCCGATTGATTGACCATAACTCTCTCAATTTAACTCTTAATTCATTGAAATTAGTTTTATTTCGAAGGAATCGAAGTGTAGTTTAAAACGAAAGAAACGGAGATGAAAAACTCCAAGTATTTTGAGAGTTATTATGGAAATAGTTAGACTCGCGCTTTGGTTTAGGAATTTTCTGCCTTACCTCCGATTGATTGACCATAACTCTCTCAATTTAACTCTTAACTCATTGAAATTAGTTTCATTTCGAAGGAATCGAAGTGTAGTTTAAAACGAAAGAAACGGAGATGAAAAACTCCAAGTATTTTGAGAGTTATGATGGAAATAGTTAGACTCGCGCTTTGGTTTAGCAATTTACTGACCTCCCTCCGATTGATTGACCATAAATCACTCAATTTAACTCGTAATTCATTGAAATTAGTTTCATTTCGAAGGAATCGAAGTGTGGTTTAAAACGAAAGAAACCGAGATGAAAAACTCCAAGTATTTTGAGAGTTATGATGGAAATAGTTAGACTCGCGCTTTGGTTTAGCAATTTACTGACCTACCTCCGCTTGATTGACCATAACTCTCTCAATTTAACTCTTAACTCTTTGAAATTAGTTTCATTTCGAAGGAATCGAAGTGTAGTTTAAAACGAAAGAAACGGAGATGAAAAACTCCAAGTATTTTGAGAGTTATGATGGAAATAGTTAGACTCGCGCTTTGGTTTAGCAATTTACTGACCTACCTCCGATTGATTGACCATAACTCTCGCAATTAAACTCGTAATTCATTTAAATTAGTTTCATTTCGAAGGAATCGAAGTGTAGTTTAAAACGAAAGAAACGGAGATGAAAAACTCCAAGTATTTTGAGAGTTATGATGGAAAAGTTAGACACGCGCTTTAGTTTAGCAATTTACTGACCTCCCTCCGATTGATTGACCATAACTCACTCAATTTAACTCGTAATTCATTGAAATTAGTTTCATTTCGAAGGAATCGAAGTGTAGTTTAAAACGAAAGAAACGGAGATGAAAAACTCCAAGTATTTTGAGAGTTATGATGGAAATAGTTAGACTCACGCTTTGGTTTAGCAATTTACTGACCTCCCTCCGATTGATTGACCATAACTCACTCAATTTAACTCGTAATTCATTGAAATTAGTTTCATTTCGAAGGAATCGAAGTGTGGTTTAAAACGAAAGAAACGGAGATGAAAAACTCCAAGTATTTTGAGAGTTATGATGGAAATAGTTAGACTCGCGCTTTGGTTTAGCAATTTACTGACCTACCTCCGCTTGATTGACCATAACTCTCTCAATTTAACTCTTAACTCTTTGAAATTAGTTTCATTTCGAAGGAATCGAAGTGTAGTTTAAAACGAAAGAAACGGAGATGAAAAACTCCAAGTATTTTGAGAGTTATGATGGAAATAGTTAGACTCGCGCTTTGGTTTAGCAATTTACTGACCTACCTACGATTGATTGACCATAACTCTCTCAATTTAACTCTTAACTCATTGAAATTAGTTTCATTTCGAAGGAATCGAAGTGTAGTTTAAAACGAAAGAAACGGAGATGAAAAACTCCAAGTATTTTGAGAGTTATGATGGAAATAGTTAGACTCGCGCTTTGGTTTAGCAATTTACTGACCTACCTACGATTGATTGACCATAACTCTCTCAATTTAACTCTTAACTCATTGAAATTAGTTTCATTTCGAAGGAATCGAAGTGTAGTTTAAAACGAAAGAAACGGAGATGAAAAACTCCAAGTATTTTGAGAGTTATGATGGAAATAGTTAGACTCGCGCTTTGGTTTAGCAATTTACTGACCTCCCTCCGATTGATTGACCATAAATCACTCAATTTAACTCGTAATTCATTGAAATTAGTTTCATTTCGAAGGAATCGAAGTGTAGTTTAAAACGAAAGAAACGGAGATGAAAAACTCCAAGTATTTTGAGAGTTATGATGGAAATAGTTAGACTCACGCTTTGGTTTAGTAATTTACTGACCTCCCTCCGATTGATTGACCATAACTCTCTCAATTTAACTCTTAATTCATTGAAATTAGTTTTATTTCGAAGGAATCGAAGTGTAGTTTAAAACGAAAGAAACGGAGATGAAAAACTCCAAGTATTTTGAGAGTTATGATGGAAATAGTTAGACTCGCGCTTTGGTTTAGTAATTTACTGACCTACATCCGATTAATTGACCATAACTCTCTCAATTTAACTCTTAAGTCATTGAAATTAGTTTCATTTCGAAGGAATCGAAGTGTAGTTTAAAACGAAAGAAACGGAGATGAAAAACTCCAAGTATTTTGAGAGTTATGATCGAAATAGTTAGACTCGCGCTTTGGTTTAGCAATTTACTGACCTCCCTCCGATTGATTGACCATAAATCACTCAATTTAACTCGTAATTCATTGAAATTAGTTTCATTTCGAAGGAATCGAAGTGTGGTTTAAAACGAAAGAAACGGAGATTAAAAACTCCAAGTATTTTGAGAGTTATGATGGAAATAGTTAGACTCGCGCTTTGGTTTAGCAATTTACTGACTTCCCTCCGATTAATTGACCATAAATCACTCAATTTAACTCGTAATTCATTGAAATTAGTTTCATTTCGAAGGAATCGAAGTGTAGTTTAAAACGAAAGAAACGGAGATGAAAAACTCCAAGTATTTTGAGAGTTATGATGGAAATAGTTAGACTCGCGCTTTGGTTTAGCAATTTACTGACCTACCTCCGATTGATTGATCATAACTCTCTTAATTTAACTCTTAATTCATTGAAATTAGTTTCATTTCGAAGGAATCGAAGTGTAGTTTAAAACGAAAGAAACGGAGATGAAAAACTACAAGTATTTTGAGAGTTATTATGGAAATAGTTAGACTCGCGCTTTGGTTTAGCAATTTACTGATCTACCTCCGATTGATTGACCATAAATCACTCAATTTAACTCGTAATTCATTGAAATTAGTTTCATTTCGAAGGAATCGAAGTGTAGTTTAAAACGAAAGAAACGGAGATGAAAAACTCCAAGTATTTTGAGAGTTATGATGAAAATAGTTAGACTCGCGCTTTGGTTTAGCAATTTACTGACCTACCTCCGATTGATTGACCATAACTCTCTCAATTTAACTCTTAATTCATTGAAATTAGTTTTATTTCGAAGGAATCGAAGTGTAGTTTAAAACGAAAGAAACGGAGATGAAAAACTCCAAGTATTTTGAGAGTTATTATGGAAATAGTTAGACTCGCGCTTTGGTTTAGGAATTTTCTGCCTTACCTCCGATTGATTGACCATAACTCTCTCAATTTAACTCTTAACTCATTGAAATTAGTTTCATTTCGAAGGAATCGAAGTGTAGTTTAAAACGAAAGAAACGGAGATGAAAAACTCCAAGTATTTTGAGAGTTATGATGGAAATAGTTAGACTCGCGCTTTGGTTTAGCAATTTACTGACCTCCCTCCGATTGATTGACCATAAATCACTCAATTTAACTCGTAATTCATTGAAATTAGTTTCATTTCGAAGGAATCGAAGTGTGGTTTAAAACGAAAGAAACCGAGATGAAAAACTCCAAGTATTTTGAGAGTTATGATGGAAATAGTTAGACTCGCGCTTTGGTTTAGCAATTTACTGACCTACCTCCGCTTGATTGACCATAACTCTCTCAATTTAACTCTTAACTCTTTGAAATTAGTTTCATTTCGAAGGAATCGAAGTGTAGTTTAAAACGAAAGAAACGGAGATGAAAAACTCCAAGTATTTTGAGAGTTATGATGGAAATAGTTAGACTCGCGCTTTGGTTTAGCAATTTACTGACCTACCTCCGATTGATTGACCATAACTCTCGCAATTAAACTCGTAATTCATTTAAATTAGTTTCATTTCGAAGGAATCGAAGTGTAGTTTAAAACGAAAGAAACGGAGATGAAAAACTCCAAGTATTTTGAGAGTTATGATGGAAAAGTTAGACACGCGCTTTAGTTTAGCAATTTACTGACCTCCCTCCGATTGATTGACCATAACTCACTCAATTTAACTCGTAATTCATTGAAATTAGTTTCATTTCGAAGGAATCGAAGTGTAGTTTAAAACGAAAGAAACGGAGATGAAAAACTCCAAGTATTTTGAGAGTTATGATGGAAATAGTTAGACTCACGCTTTGGTTTAGCAATTTACTGACCTCCCTCCGATTGATTGACCATAACTCACTCAATTTAACTCGTAATTCATTGAAATTAGTTTCATTTCGAAGGAATCGAAGTGTGGTTTAAAACGAAAGAAACGGAGATGAAAAACTCCAAGTATTTTGAGAGTTATGATGGAAATAGTTAGACTCGCGCTTTGGTTTAGCAATTTACTGACCTACCTCCGCTTGATTGACCATAACTCTCTCAATTTAACTCTTAACTCTTTGAAATTAGTTTCATTTCGAAGGAATCGAAGTGTAGTTTAAAACGAAAGAAACGGAGATGAAAAACTCTAAGTATTTTGAGAGTTATGATGGAAATAGTTAGACTCGCGCTTTGGTTTAGCAATTTACTGACCTACCTACGATTGATTGACCATAACTCTCTCAATTTAACTCTTAACTCATTGAAATTAGTTTCATTTCGAAGGAATCGAAGTGTAGTTTAAAACGAAAGAAACGGAGATGAAAAACTCCAAGTATTTTGAGAGTTATGATGGAAATAGTTAGACTCGCGCTTTGGTTTAGCAATTTACTGACCTCCCTCCGATTGATTGACCATAAATCACTCAATTTAACTCGTAATTCATTGAAATTAGTTTCATTTCGAAGAAATCGAAGTGTAGTTTAAAACGAAAGAAACGGAGATGAAAAACTCCAAGTATTTTGAGAGTTAATGGAAATAGTTAGACTCGCGCTTTGGTTTAGCAATTTACTGACCTACCTCCGATTGATTGACCATAACTCTCTCAATTTAACTCTTAAGTCATTTAAAAATTAGTTTCATTTCGAAGGAATCAAAGTGTAGTTTAAAACGAAAGAAACGGAGATGAAAAACTCCAAGTATTTTGAGAGTTATGATGGAAATAGTTAGACTCGCGCTTTGGTTTAGCAATTTACTTACCTACCTCCGATTGATTGACCATAACTCTCTCAATTTAACTCGTAATTCATTTAAATTAGTTTCATTTCGAAGGAATCAAAGTGTAGTTTAAAACGAAAGAAACGGAGATGAAAAACTCCAAGTATTTTGAGAGTTATGATGGAAATAGTTAGACTCACGCTTTGGTTTAGCAATTTACTGACCTCCCTCCGATTGATTGACCATAACTCACTCAATTTAACTCGTAATTCATTGAAATTAGTTTCATTTCGAAGGAATCGACGTGTAGTTTAAAACGAAAGAAACGGAGATGAAAAACTCCAAGTATTTTGAGAGTTATGATGGAAATAGTTAGACTCGCGCTTTGGTTTAGCAATTTAGTGACTTACCTCCGATTGATTGACCATAACTCTCTCAATTTAACTCTTAACTCATTGAAATTAGTTTCATTTCGAAGGAATCGAAGTGAAGTTTAAAACGAAAGAAACGGAGATGAAAAACTCCAAGTATTTTGAGAGTTATGATGGAAATAGTTAGACTCGCGCTTTGGTTTAGCAATTTACTGACCTCCCTCCGATTAATTGACCATAAATCACTAAATTTAACTCGTAATTCATTGAAATTAGTTTCATTTCGAAGGAATCGAAGTGTAGTTTAAAACGAAAGAAACGGAGATGAAAAACTCCAAGTATTTTGAGAGTTATGATGGAAATAGTTAGACTCGCGCTTTGGTTTAGCAATTTACTGACTTACCTCCGATTTATTGATCATAACTCTCTCAATTTAACTCTTAATTCATTGAAATTAGTTTCATTTCGAAGGAATCGAAGTGTAGTTTAAAACGAAAGAAACGGAGATGAAAAACTACAAGTATTTTGAGAGTTATTATGGAAATAGTTAGACTCGCGCTTTGGTTTAGCAATTTACTGATCTACCTCCGATTGATTGACAATAAATCACTCAATTTAACTCGTTATTCATTGAAATTAGTTTCATTTCGAAGGAATCGAAGTGTAGTTTAAAACGAAAGAAACAGAGATGAAAAACTCCAAGTATTTTGAGAGTTATGATGGAAATAGTTAGACTCGCGCTTTGGTTTAGCAATTTACTGACCTACCTCCGATTGATTGACCATAACTCTCTCAATTTAAGTCGTAATTCATTTAAATTAGTTTCATTTCGAAGGAATCGAAGTGTAGTTTAAAACGAAAGAAACGGAGATGAAAAACTCCAAGTATTTTGAGAGTTATGATGGAAATAGTTAGACTCGCGCTTTGGTTTAGCAATTTACTGACCTCCCTCCGATTGATTGACCATAACTCAATCAATTTAACTCGTAATTCATTGAAATTAGTTTCATTTCGAAGGGATCGAAGTGTAGTTTAAAACGAAAGAAACGGAGATGAAAAACTCCAAGTATTTTGAGAGTTATGATGGAAATAGTTAGACTCGCGCTTTGGTTTAGTAATTTACTGACCTACATCCGATTAATTGACCATAACTCTCTCAATTTAACTCTTAAGTCATTGAAATTAGTTTCATTTCGAAGGAATCGAAGTGTAGTTTAAAACGAAAGAAACGGAGATGAAAAACTCCAAGTATTTTGAGAGTTATGATGGAAATAGTTAGACTCGCGCTTTGGTTTAGTAATTTACTGACCTACCTCCGATTGATTGACCATAACTCTCTCAATTTAACTCTTAATTCATTGAAATTAGTTTTATTTCGAAGGAATCGAAGTGTAGTTTAAAACGAAAGAAACGGAGATGAAAAACTCCAAGTATTTTGAGAGTTATGATGGAAATAGTTAGACTCGCGCTTTGGTTTAGGAATTTACTGACCTACCTCCGATTGATTGACCATAACTCTCTCAATTTAACTCTTAACTAATTGAAATTAGTTTCATTTCGAAGGAATCGAAGTGTAGTTTAAAACGAAAGAAACGGAGATGAAAAACTCCAAGTATTTTGAGAGTTATGATCGAAATAGTTAGACTCGCGCTTTGGTTTAGCAATTTACTGACCTCCCTCCGATTGATTGACCATAAATCACTCAATTTAACTCGTAATTCATTGAAATTAGTTTCATTTCGAAGGAATCGAAGTGTGGTTTAAAACGAAAGAAACGGAGATGAAAAACTCCAAGTATTTTGAGAGTTATGATGGAAATAGTTAGACTCGCGCTTTGGTTTAGCAATTTACTGACTTCCCTCCGATTAATTGACCATAAATCACTCAATTTAACTCGTAATTCATTGAAATTAGTTTCATTTCGAAGGAATCGAAGTGTAGTTTAAAACGAAAGAAACGGAGATGAAAAACTCCAAGTATTTTGAGAGTTATGATGGAAATAGTTAGACTCGCGCTTTGGTTTAGCAATTTACTGACCTACCTCCGATTGATTGATCATAACTCTCTTAATTTAACTCTTAATTCATTGAAATTAGTTTTATTTCGAAGGAATCGAAGTGTAGTTTAAAACGAAAGAAACGGAGATGAAAAACTACAAGTATTTTGAGAGTTATTATGGAAATAGTTAGACTCGCGCTTTGGTTTAGCAATTTACTGATCTACCTCCGATTGATTGACAATAAATCACTCAATTTAACTCGTAATTCATTGAAATTAGTTTCATTTCGAAGGAATCGAAGTGTAGTTTAAAACGAAAGAAACGGAGATGAAAAACTACAAGTATTTTGAGAGTTATGATGAAAATAGTTAGACTCGCGCTTTGGTTTAGCAATTTACTGACCTACCTACGATTGATTGACCATAACTCTCTCAATTTAACTCTTAACTCATTGAAATTAGTTTCATTTCGAAGGAATCGAAATGTAGTTTAAAACGAAAGAAACGGAGATGAAAAACTCCAAGTATTTTGAGAGTTATGATGGAAATAGTTAGACTCGCGCTTTGGTTTAGCAATTTACTGACCTACCTACGATTGATTGACCATAACTCTCTCAATTTAACTCTTAACTCATTGAAATTAGTTTCATTTCGAAGGAATCGAAGTGTAGTTTAAAACGAAAGAAACGGAGATGAAAAACTCCAAGTATTTTGAGAGTTATGATGGAAATAGTTAGACTCGCGCTTTGGTTTAGCAATTTACTGACCTCCCTCCGATTGATTGACCATAAATCACTCAATTTAACTCGTAATTCATTGAAATTAGTTTCATTTCGAAGGAATCGAAGTGTAGTTTAAAACGAAAGAAACGGAGATGAAAAACTCCAAGTATTTTGAGAGTTATGATGGAAATAGTTAGACTCGCGCTTTGGTTTAGTAATTTACTGACCTCCCTCCGATTGATTGACCATAACTCTCTCAATTTAACTCTTAATTCATTGAAATTAGTTTTATTTCGAAGGAATCGAAGTGTAGTTTAAAACGAAAGAAACGGAGATGAAAAACTCCAAGTATTTTGAGAGTTATGATGGAAATAGTTAGACTCGCGCTTTGGTTTAGTAATTTACTGACCTACATCCGATTAATTGACCATAACTCTCTCAATTTAACTCTTAAGTCATTGAAATTAGTTTCATTTCGAAGGAATCGAAGTGTAGTTTAAAACGAAAGAAACGGAGATGAAAAACTCCAAGTATTTTGAGAGTTATGATCGAAATAGTTAGACTCGCGCTTTGGTTTAGCAATTTACTGACCTCCCTCCGATTGATTGACCATAAATCACTCAATTTAACTCGTAATTCATTGAAATTAGTTTCATTTCGAAGGAATCGAAGTGTGGTTTAAAACGAAAGAAACGGAGATTAAAAACTCCAAGTATTTTGAGAGTTATGATGGAAATAGTTAGACTCGCGCTTTGGTTTAGCAATTTACTGACTTCCCTCCGATTAATTGACCATAAATCACTCAATTTAACTCGTAATTCATTGAAATTAGTTTCATTTCGAAGGAATCGAAGTGTAGTTTAAAACGAAAGAAACGGAGATGAAAAACTCCAAGTATTTTGAGAGTTATGATGGAAATAGTTAGACTCGCGCTTTGGTTTAGTAATTTACTGACCTACATCCGATTAATTGACCATAACTCTCTCAATTTAACTCTTAAGTCATTGAAATTAGTTTCATTTCGAAGGAATCGAAGTGTAGTTTAAAACGAAAGAAACGGAGATGAAAAACTCCAAGTATTTTGAGAGTTATGATCGAAATAGTTAGACTCGCGCTTTGGTTTAGCAATTTACTGACCTCCCTCCGATTGATTGACCATAAATCACTCAATTTAACTCGTAATTCATTGAAATTAGTTTCATTTCGAAGGAATCGAAGTGTGGTTTAAAACGAAAGAAACGGAGATTAAAAACTCCAAGTATTTTGAGAGTTATGATGGAAATAGTTAGACTCGCGCTTTGGTTTAGCAATTTACTGACTTCCCTCCGATTAATTGACCATAAATCACTCAATTTAACTCGTAATTCATTGAAATTAGTTTCATTTCGAAGGAATCGAAGTGTAGTTTAAAACGAAAGAAACGGAGATGAAAAACTCCAAGTATTTTGAGAGTTATGATGGAAATAGTTAGACTCGCGCTTTGGTTTAGCAATTTACTGACCTACCTCCGATTGATTGATCATAACTCTCTTAATTTAACTCTTAATTCATTGAAATTAGTTTCATTTCGAAGGAATCGAAGTGTAGTTTAAAACGAAAGAAACGGAGATGAAAAACTACAAGTATTTTGAGAGTTATTATGGAAATAGTTAGACTCGCGCTTTGGTTTAGCAATTTACTGATCTACCTCCGATTGATTGACCATAAATCACTCAATTTAACTCGTAATTCATTGAAATTAGTTTCATTTCGAAGGAATCGAAGTGTAGTTTAAAACGAAAGAAACGGAGATGAAAAACTACAAGTATTTTGAGAGTTATGATGAAAATAGTTAGACTCGCGCTTTGGTTTAGCAATTTACTGACCTACCTCCGATTGATTGACCATAACTCTCTCAATTTAACTCTTAATTCATTGAAATTAGTTTTATTTCGAAGGAATCGAAGTGTAGTTTAAAACGAAAGAAACGGAGATGAAAAACTCCAAGTATTTTGAGAGTTATTATGGAAATAGTTAGACTCGCGCTTTGGTTTAGGAATTTTCTGCCTTACCTCCGATTGATTGACCATAACTCTCTCAATTTAACTCTTAACTCATTGAAATTAGTTTCATTTCGAAGGAATCGAAGTGTAGTTTAAAACGAAAGAAACGGAGATGAAAAACTCCAAGTATTTTGAGAGTTATGATGGAAATAGTTAGACTCGCGCTTTGGTTTAGCAATTTACTGACCTCCCTCCGATTGATTGACCATAAATCACTCAATTTAACTCGTAATTCATTGAAATTAGTTTCATTTCGAAGGAATCGAAGTGTGGTTTAAAACGAAAGAAACCGAGATGAAAAACTCCAAGTATTTTGAGAGTTATGATGGAAATAGTTAGACTCGCGCTTTGGTTTAGCAATTTACTGACCTACCTCCGCTTGATTGACCATAACTCTCTCAATTTAACTCTTAACTCTTTGAAATTAGTTTCATTTCGAAGGAATCGAAGTGTAGTTTAAAACGAAAGAAACGGAGATGAAAAACTCCAAGTATTTTGAGAGTTATGATGGAAATAGTTAGACTCGCGCTTTGGTTTAGCAATTTACTGACCTACCTCCGATTGATTGACCATAACTCTCGCAATTAAACTCGTAATTCATTTAAATTAGTTTCATTTCGAAGGAATCGAAGTGTAGTTTAAAACGAAAGAAACGGAGATGAAAAACTCCAAGTATTTTGAGAGTTATGATGGAAAAGTTAGACACGCGCTTTAGTTTAGCAATTTACTGACCTCCCTCCGATTGATTGACCATAACTCACTCAATTTAACTCGTAATTCATTGAAATTAGTTTCATTTCGAAGGAATCGAAGTGTAGTTTAAAACGAAAGAAACGGAGATGAAAAACTCCAAGTATTTTGAGAGTTATGATGGAAATAGTTAGACTCACGCTTTGGTTTAGCAATTTACTGACCTCCCTCCGATTGATTGACCATAACTCACTCAATTTAACTCGTAATTCATTGAAATTAGTTTCATTTCGAAGGAATCGAAGTGTGGTTTAAAACGAAAGAAACGGAGATGAAAAACTCCAAGTATTTTGAGAGTTATGATGGAAATAGTTAGACTCGCGCTTTGGTTTAGCAATTTACTGACCTACTTCCGCTTGATTGACCATAACTCTCTCAATTTAACTCTTAACTCTTTGAAATTAGTTTCATTTCGAAGGAATCGAAGTGTAGTTTAAAACGAAAGAAACGGAGATGAAAAACTCTAAGTATTTTGAGAGTTATGATGGAAATAGTTAGACTCGCGCTTTGGTTTAGCAATTTACTGACCTACCTACGATTGATTGACCATAACTCTCTCAATTTAACTCTTAACTCATTGAAATTAGTTTCATTTCGAAGGAATCGAAGTGTAGTTTAAAACGAAAGAAACGGAGATGAAAAACTCCAAGTATTTTGAGAGTTATGATGGAAATAGTTAGACTCGCGCTTTGGTTTAGCAATTTACTGACCTCCCTCCGATTGATTGACCATAAATCACTCAATTTAACTCGTAATTCATTGAAATTAGTTTCATTTCGAAGGAATCGAAGTGTAGTTTAAAACGAAAGAAACGGAGATGAAAAACTCCAAGTATTTTGAGAGTTAATGGAAATAGTTAGACTCGCGCTTTGGTTTAGCAATTTACTGACCTACCTCCGATTGATTGACCATAACTCTCTCAATTTAACTCTTAAGTCATTTAAAAATTAGTTTCATTTCGAAGGAATCAAAGTGTAGTTTAAAACGAAAGAAACGGAGATGAAAAACTCCAAGTATTTTGAGAGTTATGATGGAAATAGTTAGACTCGCGCTTTGGTTTAGCAATTTACTTACCTACCTCCGATTGATTGACCATAACTCTCTCAATTTAACTCGTAATTCATTTAAATTAGTTTCATTTCGAAGGAATCAAAGTGTAGTTTAAAACGAAAGAAACGGAGATGAAAAACTCCAAGTATTTTGAGAGTTATGATGGAAATAGTTAGACTCACGCTTTGGTTTAGCAATTTACTGACCTCCCTCCGATTGATTGACCATAACTCACTCAATTTAACTCGTAATTCATTGAAATTAGTTTCATTTCGAAGGAATCGACGTGTAGTTTAAAACGAAAGAAACGGAGATGAAAAACTCCAAGTATTTTGAGAGTTATGATGGAAATAGTTAGACTCGCGCTTTGGTTTAGCAATTTAGTGACTTACCTCCGATTGATTGACCATAACTCTCTCAATTTAACTCTTAACTCATTGAAATTAGTTTCATTTCGAAGGAATCGAAGTGAAGTTTAAAACGAAAGAAACGGAGATGAAAAACTCCAAGTATTTTGAGAGTTATGATGGAAATAGTTAGACTCGCGCTTTGGTTTAGCAATTTACTGACCTCCCTCCGATTAATTGACCATAAATCACTAAATTTAACTCGTAATTCATTGAAATTAGTTTCATTTCGAAGGAATCGAAGTGTAGTTTAAAACGAAAGAAACGGAGATGAAAAACTCCAAGTATTTTGAGAGTTATGATGGAAATAGTTAGACTCGCGCTTTGGTTTAGCAATTTACTGACTTACCTCCGATTTATTGATCATAACTCTCTCAATTTAACTCTTAATTCATTGAAATTAGTTTCATTTCGAAGGAATCGAAGTGTAGTTTAAAACGAAAGAAACGGAGATGAAAAACTACAAGTATTTTGAGAGTTATTATGGAAATAGTTAGACTCGCGCTTTGGTTTAGCAATTTACTGATCTACCTCCGATTGATTGACAATAAATCACTCAATTTAACTCGTTATTCATTGAAATTAGTTTCATTTCGAAGGAATCGAAGTGTAGTTTAAAACGAAAGAAACAGAGATGAAAAACTCCAAGTATTTTGAGAGTTATGATGGAAATAGTTAGACTCGCGCTTTGGTTTAGCAATTTACTGACCTACCTCCGATTGATTGACCATAACTCTCTCAATTTAAGTCGTAATTCATTTAAATTAGTTTCATTTCGAAGGAATCGAAGTGTAGTTTAAAACGAAAGAAACGGAGATGAAAAACTCCAAGTATTTTGAGAGTTATGATGGAAATAGTTAGACTCGCGCTTTGGTTTAGCAATTTACTGACCTCCCTCCGATTGATTGACCATAACTCAATCAATTTAACTCGTAATTCATTGAAATTAGTTTCATTTCGAAGGGATCGAAGTGTAGTTTAAAACGAAAGAAACGGAGATGAAAAACTCCAAGTATTTTGAGAGTTATGATGGAAATAGTTAGACTCGCGCTTTGGTTTAGTAATTTACTGACCTACATCCGATTAATTGACCATAACTCTCTCAATTTAACTCTTAAGTCATTGAAATTAGTTTCATTTCGAAGGAATCGAAGTGTAGTTTAAAACGAAAGAAACGGAGATGAAAAACTCCAAGTATTTTGAGAGTTATAATGGAAATAGTTATACTCGCGCTTTGGTTTAGTAATTTACTGACCTACCTCCGATTGATTGACCATAACTCTCTCAATTTAACTCTTAATTCATTGAAATTAGTTTTATTTCGAAGGAATCGAAGTGTAGTTTAAAACGAAAGAAACGGAGATGAAAAACTCCAAGTATTTTGAGAGTTATGATGGAAATAGTTAGACTCGCGCTTTGGTTTAGGAATTTACTGACCTACCTCCGATTGATTGACCATAACTCTCTCAATTTAACTCTTAACTAATTGAAATTAGTTTCATTTCGAAGGAATCGAAGTGTAGTTTAAAACGAAAGAAACGGAGATGAAAAACTCCAAGTATTTTGAGAGTTATGATCGAAATAGTTAGACTCGCGCTTTGGTTTAGCAATTTACTGACCTCCCTCCGATTGATTGACCATAAATCACTCAATTTAACTCGTAATTCATTGAAATTAGTTTCATTTCGAAGGAATCGAAGTGTGGTTTAAAACGAAAGAAACGGAGATGAAAAACTCCAAGTATTTTGAGAGTTATGATGGAAATAGTTAGACTCGCGCTTTGGTTTAGCAATTTACTGACTTCCCTCCGATTAATTGACCATAAATCACTCAATTTAACTCGTAATTCATTGAAATTAGTTTCATTTCGAAGGAATCGAAGTGTAGTTTAAAACGAAAGAAACGGAGATGAAAAACTCCAAGTATTTTGAGAGTTATGATGGAAATAGTTAGACTCGCGCTTTGGTTTAGCAATTTACTGACCTACCTCCGATTGATTGATCATAACTCTCTTAATTTAACTCTTAATTCATTGAAATTAGTTTCATTTCGAAGGAATCGAAGTGTAGTTTAAAACGAAAGAAACGGAGATGAAAAACTACAAGTATTTTGAGAGTTATTATGGAAATAGTTAGACTCGCGCTTTGGTTTAGCAATTTACTGATCTACCTCCGATTGATTGACAATAAATCACTCAATTTAACTCGTAATTCATTGAAATTAGTTTCATTTCGAAGGAATCGAAGTGTAGTTTAAAACGAAAGAAACGGAGATGAAAAATTACAAGTATTTTGAGAGTTATGATGAAAATAGTTAGACTCGCGCTTTGGTTTAGCAATTTACTGACCTACCTACGATTGATTGACCATAACTCTCTCAATTTAACTCTTAACTCATTGAAATTAGTTTCATTTCGAAGGAATCGAAGTGTAGTTTAAAACGAAAGAAACGGAGATGAAAAACTCCAAGTATTTTGAGAGTTATGATGGAAATAGTTAGACTCGCGCTTTGGTTTAGCAATTTACTGACCTACCTACGATTGATTGACCATAACTCTCTCAATTTAACTCTTAACTCATTGAAATTAGTTTTATTTCGAAGGAATCGAAGTGTAGTTTAAAACGAAAGAAACGGAGATGAAAAACTCCAAGTATTTTGAGAGTTATGATGGAAATAGTTAGACTCGCGCTTTGGTTTAGCAATTTACTGACCTCCCTCCGATTGATTGACCATAAATCACTCAATTTAACTCGTAATTCATTGAAATTAGTTTTATTTCGAAGGAATCGAAGTGTAGTTTAAAACGAAAGAAACGGAGATGAAAAACTCCAAGTATTTTGAGAGTTATGATGGAAATAGTTAGACTCGCGCTTTGGTTTAGCAATTTACTGACCTCCCTCCGATTAATTGACCATAAATCACTAAATTTAACTCGTAATTCATTGAAATTAGTTTCATTTCGAAGGAATCGAAGTGTAGTTTAAAACGAAAGAAACGGAGATGAAAAACTCTAAGTATTTTGAGAGTTATGATGGAAACAGTTAGACTCGCGCTTTGGTTTAGCAATTTACTGACTTACCTCCGATTTATTGATCATAACTCTCTCAATTTAACTCTTAATTCATTGAAATTAGTTTCATTTCGAAGGAATCGAAGTGTAGTTTAAAACGAAAGAAACAGAGATGAAAAACTACAAGTATTTTGAGAGTTATTATGGAAATAATTAGACTCGCGCTTTGGTTTAGCAATTTACTGATCTACCTCCGATTGATTGACAATAAATCACTCAATTTAACTCGTTATTCATTGAAATTAGTTTCATTTCGAAGGAATCGAAGTGTAGTTTAAAACGAAAGAAACAGAGATGAAAAACTCCAAGTATTTTGAGAGTTATGATGGAAATAGTTAGACTCGCGCTTTGGTTTAGCAATTTACTGACCTACCTCCGATTGATTGACCATAACTCCCTCAATTTAAGTCGTAATTCATTTAAATTAGTTTCATTTCGAAGGAATCGAAGTGTAGTTTAAAACGAAAGAAACGGAGATGAAAAACTCAAAGTATTTTGAGAGTTATGATGGAAATAGTTAGACTCGCGCTTTGGTTTAGCAATTTACTGACCTCCCTCCGATTGATTGACCATAACTCTCTCAATTTAACTCGTAATTCATTGAAATTAGTTTCATTTCGAAGGAATCGAAGTGTAGTTTAAAACGAAAGAAACGGAGATGAAAAACTCCAAGTATTTTGAGAGTTATGATGGAAATAGTTAGACTCACGCTTTGGTTTAGCAATTTACTGACCTCCCTCCGATTGATTGACCATAAATCACTCAATTTAACTCGTAATTCATTGAAATTAGTTTCATTTCGAAGGAATCGAAGTGTGGTTTAAAACGAAAGAAACGGAGATGAAAAACTCCAAGTATTTTGAGAGTTATGATGGAAATAGTTAGACTCGCGCTTTGGTTTAGCAATTTACTGACCTACCTCCGCTTGATTGACCATAACTCTCTCAATTTAACTCTTAACTCTTTGAAATTAGTTTCATTTCGAAGGAATCGAAGTGTAGTTTAAAACGAAAGAAACGGAGATGAAAAACTCCAAGTATTTTGAGAGTTATGATGGAAATAGTTAGACTCGCGCTTTGGTTTAGCAATTTACTGACCTACCTCCGATTGATTGACCATAACTCTCGCAATTAAACTCGTAATTCATTTAAATTAGTTTCATTTCGAAGGAATCGAAGTGTAGTTTAAAACGAAAGAAACGGAGATGAAAAACTCCAAGTATTTTGAGAGTTATGATGGAAAAGTTAGACACGCGCTTTAGTTTAGCAATTTACTGACCTCCCTCCGATTGATTGACCATAACTCACTCAATTTAACTCGTAATTCATTGAAATTAGTTTCATTTCGAAGGAATCGAAGTGTAGTTTAAAACGAAAGAAACGGAGATGAAAAACTCCAAGTATTTTGAGAGTTATGATGGAAATAGTTAGACTCACGCTTTGGTTTAGCAATTTACTGACCTCCCTCCGATTGATTGACCATAACTCACTCAATTTAACTCGTAATTCATTGAAATTAGTTTCATTTCGAAGGAATCGAAGTGTGGTTTAAAACGAAAGAAACGGAGATGAAAAACTCCAAGTATTTTGAGAGTTATGATGGAAATAGTTAGACTCGCGCTTTGGTTTAGCAATTTACTGACCTACCTCCGCTTGATTGACCATAACTCTCTCAATTTAACTCTTAACTCTTTGAAATTAGTTTCATTTCGAAGGAATCGAAGTGTAGTTTAAAACGAAGGAAACGGAGATGAAAAACTCTAAGTATTTTGAGAGTTATGATGGAAATAGTTAGACTCGCGCTTTGGTTTAGCAATTTACTGACCTACCTACGATTGATTGACCATAACTCTCTCAATTTAACTCTTAACTCATTGAAATTAGTTTCATTTCGAAGGAATCGAAGTGTAGTTTAAAACGAAAGAAACGGAGATGAAAAACTCCAAGTATTTTGAGAGTTATGATGGAAATAGTTAGACTCGCGCTTTGGTTTAGCAATTTACTGACCTCCCTCCGATTGATTGACCATAAATCACTCAATTTAACTCGTAATTCATTGAAATTAGTTTCATTTCGAAGGAATCGAAGTGTAGTTTAAAACGAAAGAAACGGAGATGAAAAACTCCAAGTATTTTGAGAGTTAATGGAAATAGTTAGACTCGCGCTTTGGTTTAGCAATTTACTGACCTACCTCCGATTGATTGACCATAACTCTCTCAATTTAACTCTTAAGTCATTTAAAAATTAGTTTCATTTCGAAGGAATCAAAGTGTAGTTTAAAACGAAAGAAACGGAGATGAAAAACTCCAAGTATTTTGAGAGTTATGATGGAAATAGTTAGACTCGCGCTTTGGTTTAGCAATTTACTTACCTACCTCCGATTGATTGACCATAACTCTCTCAATTTAACTCGTAATTCATTTAAATTAGTTTCATTTCGAAGGAATCAAAGTGTAGTTTAAAACGAAAGAAACGGAGATGAAAAACTCCAAGTATTTTGAGAGTTATGATGGAAATAGTTAGACTTACGCTTTGGTTTAGCAATTTACTGACCTCCCTCCGATTGATTGACCATAACTCACTCAATTTAACTCGTAATTCATTGAAATTAGTTTCATTTCGAAGGAATCGACGTGTAGTTTAAAACGAAAGAAACGGAGATGAAAAACTCCAAGTATTTTGAGAGTTATGATGGAAATAGTTAGACTCGCGCTTTGGTTTAGCAATTTAGTGACTTACCTCCGATTGATTGACCATAACTCTCTCAATTTAACTCTTAACTCATTGAAATTAGTTTCATTTCGAAGGAATCGAAGTGAAGTTTAAAACGAAAGAAACGGAGATGAAAAACTCCAAGTATTTTGAGAGTTATGATGGAAATAGTTAGACTCGCGCTTTGGTTTAGCAATTTACTGACCTCCCTCCGATTAATTGACCATAAATCACTAAATTTAACTCGTAATTCATTGAAATTAGTTTCATTTCGAAGGAATCGAAGTGTAGTTTAAAACGAAAGAAACGGAGATGAAAAACTCCAAGTATTTTGAGAGTTATGATGGAAATAGTTAGACTCGCGCTTTGGTTTAGCAATTTACTGACTTACCTCCGATTTATTGATCATAACTCTCTCAATTTAACTCTTAATTCATTGAAATTAGTTTCATTTCGAAGGAATCGAAGTGTAGTTTAAAACGAAAGAAACGGAGATGAAAAACTACAAGTATTTTGAGAGTTATTATGGAAATAGTTAGACTCGCGCTTTGGTTTAGCAATTTACTGATCTACCTCCGATTGATTGACAATAAATCACTCAATTTAACTCGTTATTCATTGAAATTAGTTTCATTTCGAAGGAATCGAAGTGTAGTTTAAAACGAAAGAAACAGAGATGAAAAACTCCAAGTATTTTGAGAGTTATGATGGAAATAGTTAGACTCGCGCTTTGGTTTAGCAATTTACTGACCTACCTCCGATTGATTGACCATAACTCTCTCAATTTAAGTCGTAATTCATTTAAATTAGTTTCATTTCGAAGGAATCGAAGTGTAGTTTAAAACGAAAGAAACGGAGATGAAAAACTCCAAGTATTTTGAGAGTTATGATGGAAATAGTTAGACTCGCGCTTTGGTTTAGCAATTTACTGACCTCCCTCCGATTGATTGACCATAACTCAATCAATTTAACTCGTAATTCATTGAAATTAGTTTCATTTCGAAGGGATCGAAGTGTAGTTTAAAACGAAAGAAACGGAGATGAAAAACTCCAAGTATTTTGAGAGTTATGATGGAAATAGTTAGACTCGCGCTTTGGTTTAGTAATTTACTGACCTACATCCGATTAATTGACCATAACTCTCTCAATTTAACTCTTAAGTCATTGAAATTAGTTTCATTTCGAAGGAATCGAAGTGTAGTTTAAAACGAAAGAAACGGAGATGAAAAACTCCAAGTATTTTGAGAGTTATAATGGAAATAGTTATACTCGCGCTTTGGTTTAGTAATTTACTGACCTACCTCCGATTGATTGACCATAACTCTCTCAATTTAACTCTTAATTCATTGAAATTAGTTTTATTTCGAAGGAATCGAAGTGTAGTTTAAAACGAAAGAAACGGAGATGAAAAACTCCAAGTATTTTGAGAGTTATGATGGAAATAGTTAGACTCGCGCTTTGGTTTAGGAATTTACTGACCTACCTCCGATTGATTGACCATAACTCTCTCAATTTAACTCTTAACTAATTGAAATTAGTTTCATTTCGAAGGAATCGAAGTGTAGTTTAAAACGAAAGAAACGGAGATGAAAAACTCCAAGTATTTTGAGAGTTATGATCGAAATAGTTAGACTCGCGCTTTGGTTTAGCAATTTACTGACCTCCCTCCGATTGATTGACCATAAATCACTCAATTTAACTCGTAATTCATTGAAATTAGTTTCATTTCGAAGGAATCGAAGTGTGGTTTAAAACGAAAGAAACGGAGATGAAAAACTCCAAGTATTTTGAGAGTTATGATGGAAATAGTTAGACTCGCGCTTTGGTTTAGCAATTTACTGACTTCCCTCCGATTAATTGACCATAAATCACTCAATTTAACTCGTAATTCATTGAAATTAGTTTCATTTCGAAGGAATCGAAGTGTAGTTTAAAACGAAAGAAACGGAGATGAAAAACTCCAAGTATTTTGAGAGTTATGATGGAAATAGTTAGACTCGCGCTTTGGTTTAGCAATTTACTGACCTACCTCCGATTGATTGATCATAACTCTCTTAATTTAACTCTTAATTCATTGAAATTAGTTTCATTTCGAAGGAATCGAAGTGTAGTTTAAAACGAAAGAAACGGAGATGAAAAACTACAAGTATTTTGAGAGTTATTATGGAAATAGTTAGACTCGCGCTTTGGTTTAGCAATTTACTGATCTACCTCCGATTGATTGACAATAAATCACTCAATTTAACTCGTAATTCATTGAAATTAGTTTCATTTCGAAGGAATCGAAGTGTAGTTTAAAACGAAAGAAACGGAGATGAAAAACTACAAGTATTTTGAGAGTTATGATGAAAATAGTTAGACTCGCGCTTTGGTTTAGCAATTTACTGACCTACCTACGATTGATTGACCATAACTCTCTCAATTTAACTCTTAACTCATTGAAATTAGTTTCATTTCGAAGGAATCGAAGTGTAGTTTAAAACGAAAGAAACGGAGATGAAAAACTCCAAGTATTTTGAGAGTTATGATGGAAATAGTTAGACTCGCGCTTTGGTTTAGCAATTTACTGACCTACCTACGATTGATTGACCATAACTCTCTCAATTTAACTCTTAACTCATTGAAATTAGTTTTATTTCGAAGGAATCGAAGTGTAGTTTAAAACGAAAGAAACGGAGATGAAAAACTCCAAGTATTTTGAGAGTTATGATGGAAATAGATAGACTCGCGCTTTGGTTTAGCAATTTACTGACCTCCCTCCGATTGATTGACCATAAATCACTCAATTTAACTCGTAATTCATTGAAATTAGTTTTATTTCGAAGGAATCGAAGTGTAGTTTAAAACGAAAGAAACGGAGATGAAAAACTCCAAGTATTTTGAGAGTTATGATGGAAATAGTTAGACTCGCGCTTTGGTTTAGCAATTTACTGACCTCCCTCCGATTAATTGACCATAAATCACTAAATTTAACTCGTAATTCATTGAAATTAGTTTCATTTCGAAGGAATCGAAGTGTAGTTTAAAACGAAAGAAACGGAGATGAAAAACTCTAAGTATTTTGAGAGTTATGATGGAAATAGTTAGACTCGCGCTTTGGTTTAGCAATTTACTGACTTACCTCCGATTTATTGATCATAACTCTCTCAATTTAACTCTTAATTCATTGAAATTAGTTTCATTTCGAAGGAATCGAAGTGTTGTTTAAAACGAAAGAAACGGAGATGAAAAACTACAAGTATTTTGAGAGTTATTATGGAAATAGTTAGACTCGCGCTTTGGTTTAGCAATTTACTGATCTACCTCCGATTGATTGACAATAAATCACTCAATTTAACTCGTTATTCATTGAAATTAGTTTCATTTCGAAGGAATCGAAGTGTAGTTTAAAACGAAAGAAACAGAGATGAAAAACTCCAAGTATTTTGAGAGTTATGATGGAAATAGTTAGACTCGCGCTTTGGTTTAGCAATTTACTGACCTACCTACGATTGATTGACCATAACTCTCTCAATTTAACTCTTAACTCATTGAAATTAGTTTCATTTCGAAGGAATCGAAGTGTAGTTTAAAACGAAAGAAACGGAGATGAAAAACTCCAAGTATTTTGAGAGTTATGATGGAAATAGTTAGACTCGCGCTTTGGTTTAGCAATTTACTGACCTCCCTCCGATTGATTGACCATAAATCACTCAATTTAACTCGTAATTCATTGAAATTAGTTTCATTTCGAAGGAATCGAAGTGTAGTTTAAAACGAAAGAAACGGAGATGAAAAACTCCAAGTATTTTGAGAGTTATGATGGAAATAGTTAGACTCGCGCTTTGGTTTAGCAATTTACTGACCTCCCTCCGATTGATTGACCATAAATCACTCAATTTAACTCGTAATTCATTGAAATTAGTTTCATTTCGAAGGAATCGAAGTGTAGTTTAAAACGAAAGAAACGGAGATGAAAAACTCCAAGATTTTGAGAGTTATGATGGAAATAGTTAGACTCGCGCTTTGGTTTAGTAATTTACTGACCTCCCTCCGATTGATTGACCATAACTCTCTCAATTTAACTCTTAAGTCATTGAAATTAGTTTCATTTCGAAGGAATCGAAGTGTAGTTTAAAACGAAAGAAACGGAGATGAAAAACTCCAAGTATTTTGAGAGTTATGATCGAAATAGTTAGACTCGCGCTTTGGTTTAGTAATTTACTGACCTACATCCGATTAATTGACCATAACTCTCTCAATTTAACTCTTAAGTCATTGAAATTAGTTTCATTTCGAAGGAATCGAAGTGTAGTTTAAAACGAAAGAAACGGAGATGAAAAACTCCAAGTATTTTGAGAGTTATGATCGAAATAGTTAGACTCGCGCTTTGGTTTAGCAATTTACTGACCTCCCTCCGATTGATTGACCATAAATCACTCAATTTAACTCGTAATTCATTGAAATTAGTTTCATTTCGAAGGAATCGAAGTGTGGTTTAAAACGAAAGAAACGGAGATTAAAAACTCCAAGTATTTTGAGAGTTATGATGGAAATAGTTAGACTCGCGCTTTGGTTTAGCAATTTACTGACTTCCCTCCGATTAATTGACCATAAATCACTCAATTTAACTCGTAATTCATTGAAATTAGTTTCATTTCGAAGGAATCGAAGTGTAGTTTAAAACGAAAGAAACGGAGATGAAAAACTCCAAGTATTTTGAGAGTTATGATGGAAATAGTTAGACTCGCGCTTTGGTTTAGCAATTTACTGACCTACCTCCGATTGATTGATCATAACTCTCTTAATTTAACTCTTAATTCATTGAAATTAGTTTCATTTCGAAGGAATCGAAGTGTAGTTTAAAACGAAAGAAACGGAGATGAAAAACTACAAGTATTTTGAGAGTTATTATGGAAATAGTTAGACTCGCGCTTTGGTTTAGCAATTTACTGATCTACCTACGATTGATTGACCATAAATCACTCAATTTAACTCGTAATTCATTGAAATTAGTTTCATTTCGAAGGAATCGAAGTATAGTTTAAAACGAAAGAAACGGAGATGAAAAACTACAAGTATTTTGAGAGTTATGATGAAAATAGTTAGACTCGCGCTTTGGTTTAGCAATTTACTGACCTACCTCCGATTGATTGACCATAACTCTCTCAATTTAACTCTTAATTCATTGAAATTAGTTTTATTTCGAAGGAATCGAAGTGTAGTTTAAAACGAAAGAAACGGAGATGAAAAACTCCAAGTATTTTGAGAGTTATTATGGAAATAGTTAGACTCGCGCTTTGGTTTAGGAATTTTCTGCCTTACCTCCGATTGATTGACCATAACTCTCTCAATTTAACTCTTAACTCATTGAAATTAGTTTCATTTCGAAGGAATCGAAGTGTAGTTTAAAACGAAAGAAACGGAGATGAAAAACTCCAAGTATTTTGAGAGTTATGATGGAAATAGTTAGACTCGCGCTTTGGTTTAGCAATTTACCTCCCTCCCTCCGATTGATTGACCATAAATCACTCAATTTAACTCGTAATTCATTGAAATTAGTTTCATTTCGAAGGAATCGAAGTGTGGTTTAAAACGAAAGAAACCGAGATGAAAAACTCCAAGTATTTTGAGAGTTATGATGGAAATAGTTAGACTCGCGCTTTGGTTTAGCAATTTACTGACCTACCTCCGCTTGATTGACCATAACTCTCTCAATTTAACTCTTAACTCTTTGAAATTAGTTTCATTTCGAAGGAATCGAAGTGTAGTTTAAAACGAAAGAAACGGAGATGAAAAACTCCAAGTATTTTGAGAGTTATGATGGAAATAGTTAGACTCGCGCTTTGGTTTAGCAATTTACTGACCTACCTCCGATTGATTGACCATAACTCTCGCAATTAAACTCGTAATTCATTTAAATTAGTTTCATTTCGAAGGAATCGAAGTGTAGTTTAAAACGAAAGAAACGGAGATGAAAAACTCCAAGTATTTTGAGAGTTATGATGGAAAAGTTAGACACGCGCTTTAGTTTAGCAATTTACTGACCTCCCTCCGATTGATTGACCATAACTCACTCAATTTAACTCGTAATTCATTGAAATTAGTTTCATTTCGAAGGAATCGAAGTGTAGTTTAAAACGAAAGAAACGGAGATGAAAAACTCCAAGTATTTTGAGAGTTATGATGGAAATAGTTAGACTCACGCTTTGGTTTAGCAATTTACTGACCTCCCTCCGATTGATTGACCATAACTCACTCAATTTAACTCGTAATTCATTGAAATTAGTTTCATTTCGAAGGAATCGAAGTGTGGTTTAAAACGAAAGAAACGGAGATGAAAAACTCCAAGTATTTTGAGAGTTATGATGGAAATAGTTAGACTCGCGCTTTGGTTTAGCAATTTACTGACCTACCTCCGCTTGATTGACCATAACTCTCTCAATTTAACTCTTAACTCTTTGAAATTAGTTTCATTTCGAAGGAATCGAAGTGTAGTTTAAAACGAAAGAAACGGAGATGAAAAACTCTAAGTATTTTGAGAGTTATGATGGAAATAGTTAGACTCGCGCTTTGGTTTAGCAATTTACTGACCTACCTACGATTGATTGACCATAACTCTCTCAATTTAACTCTTAACTCATTGAAATTAGTTTCATTTCGAAGGAATCGAAGTGTAGTTTAAAACGAAAGAAACGGAGATGAAAAACTCCAAGTATTTTGAGAGTTATGATGGAAATAGTTAGACTCGCGCTTTGGTTTAGCAATTTACTGACCTCCCTCCGATTGATTGACCATAAATCACTCAATTTAACTCGTAATTCATTGAAATTAGTTTCATTTCGAAGGAATCGAAGTGTAGTTTAAAACGAAAGAAACGGAGATGAAAAACTCCAAGTATTTTGAGAGTTAATGGAAATAGTTAGACTCGCGCTTTGGTTTAGCAATTTACTGACCTACCTCCGATTGATTGACCATAACTCTCTCAATTTAACTCTTAAGTCATTTAAAAATTAGTTTCATTTCGAAGGAATCAAAGTGTAGTTTAAAACGAAAGAAACGGAGATGAAAAACTCCAAGTATTTTGAGAGTTATGATGGAAATAGTTAGACTCGCGCTTTGGTTTAGCAATTTACTTACCTACCTCCGATTGATTGACCATAACTCTCTCAATTTAACTCGTAATTCATTTAAATTAGTTTCATTTCGAAGGAATCAAAGTGTAGTTTAAAACGAAAGAAACGGAGATGAAAAACTCCAAGTATTTTGAGAGTTATGATGGAAATAGTTAGACTCACGCTTTGGTTTAGCAATTTACTGACCTCCCTCCGATTGATTGACCATAACTCACTCAATTTAACTCGTAATTCATTGAAATTAGTTTCATTTCGAAGGAATCGACGTGTAGTTTAAAACGAAAGAAACGGAGATGAAAAACTCCAAGTATTTTGAGAGTTATGATGGAAATAGTTAGACTCGCGCTTTGGTTTAGCAATTTAGTGACTTACCTCCGATTGATTGACCATAACTCTCTCAATTTAACTCTTAACTCATTGAAATTAGTTTCATTTCGAAGGAATCGAAGTGAAGTTTAAAACGAAAGAAACGGAGATGAAAAACTCCAAGTATTTTGAGAGTTATGATGGAAATAGTTAGACTCGCGCTTTGGTTTAGCAATTTACTGACCTCCCTCCGATTAATTGACCATAAATCACTAAATTTAACTCGTAATTCATTGAAATTAGTTTCATTTCGAAGGAATCGAAGTGTAGTTTAAAACGAAAGAAACGGAGATGAAAAACTCCAAGTATTTTGAGAGTTATGATGGAAATAGTTAGACTCGCGCTTTGGTTTAGCAATTTACTGACTTACCTCCGATTTATTAATCAT
This sequence comes from Tasmannia lanceolata, assembly GCF_043159265.1. Classification (NCBI taxonomy): domain Eukaryota; kingdom Viridiplantae; phylum Streptophyta; class Magnoliopsida; order Canellales; family Winteraceae; genus Tasmannia; species Tasmannia lanceolata. The sequence goes on from NW_027518721.1 coordinate 8,780,353, forward strand.
AACTCTCTCAATTTAACTCTTAATTCATTGAAATTAGTTTCATTTCGAAGGAATCGAAGTGTAGTTTAAAACGAAAGAAACGGAGATGAAAAACTACAAGTATTTTGAGAGTTATTATGGAAATAGTTAGACTCGCGCTTTGGTTTAGCAATTTACTGATCTACCTCCGATTGATTGACAATAAATCACTCAATTTAACTCGTTATTCATTGAAATTAGTTTCATTTCGAAGGAATCGAAGTGTAGTTTAAAACGAAAGAAACAGAGATGAAAAACTCCAAGTATTTTGAGAGTTATGATGGAAATAGTTAGACTCGCGCTTTGGTTTAGCAATTTACTGACCTACCTCCGATTGATTGACCATAACTCTCTCAATTTAAGTCGTAATTCATTTAAATTAGTTTCATTTCGAAGGAATCGAAGTGTAGTTTAAAACGAAAGAAACGGAGATGAAAAACTCCAAGTATTTTGAGAGTTATGATGGAAATAGTTAGACTCGCGCTTTGGTTTAGCAATTTACTGACCTCCCTCCGATTGATTGACCATAACTCAATCAATTTAACTCGTAATTCATTGAAATTAGTTTCATTTCGAAGGGATCGAAGTGTAGTTTAAAACGAAAGAAACGGAGATGAAAAACTCCAAGTATTTTGAGAGTTATGATGGAAATAGTTAGACTCGCGCTTTGGTTTAGCAATTTACTGACCTCCCTCCGATTGATTGACCATAAATCACTCAATTTAACTCGTAATTCATTGAAATTAGTTTCATTTCGAAGGAATCGAAGTGTAGTTTAAAACGAAAGAAACGGAGATGAAAAACTCCAAGTATTTTGAGAGTTATGATGGAAATAGTTAGACTCGCGCTTTGGTTTAGCAATTTACTGACCTCCCTCCGATTGATTGACCATAAATCACTCAATTTAACTCGTAATTCATTGAAATTAGTTTAATTTCGAAGGAATCGAAGTGTAGTTTAAAACGAAAGAAACGGAGATGAAAAACTTCAAGTATTTTGAGAGTTATGATGGAAATAGTTAGACTCGCGCTTTGGTTTAGTAATTTACTGACCTCCCTCCGATTGATTGACCATAACTCTCTCAATTTAACTCTTAATTCATTGAAATTAGTTTTATTTCGAAGGAATCGAAGTGTAGTTTAAAACGAAAGAAACGGAGATGAAAAACTCCAAGTATTTTGAGAGTTATGATGGAAATAGTTAGACTCGCGCTTTGGTTTAGTAATTTACTGACCTACATCCGATTAATTGACCATAACTCTCTCAATTTAACTCTTAAGTCATTGAAATTAGTTTCATTTCGAAGGAATCGAAGTGTAGTTTAAAACGAAAGAAACGGAGATGAAAAACTCCAAGTATTTTGAGAGTTATGATCGAAATAGTTAGACTCGCGCTTTGGTTTAGCAATTTACTGACCTCCCTCCGATTGATTGACCATAAATCACTCAATTTAACTCGTAATTCATTGAAATTAGTTTCATTTCGAAGGAATCGAAGTGTGGTTTAAAACGAAAGAAACGGAGATTAAAAACTCCAAGTATTTTGAGAGTTATGATGGAAATAGTTAGACTCGCGCTTTGGTTTAGCAATTTACTGACTTCCCTCCGATTAATTGACCATAAATCACTCAATTTAACTCGTAATTCATTGAAATTAGTTTCATTTCGAAGGAATCGAAGTGTAGTTTAAAACGAAAGAAACGAGATGAAAAACTCCAAGTATTTTGAGAGTTATGATGGAAATAGTTAGACTCGCGCTTTGGTTTAGCAATTTACTGACCTACCTCCGATTGATTGATCATAACTCTCTTAATTTAACTCTTAATTCATTGAAATTAGTTTCATTTCGAAGGAATCGAAGTGTAGTTTAAAACGAAAGAAACGGAGATGAAAAACTACAAGTATTTTGAGAGTTATTATGGAAATAGTTAGACTCGCGCTTTGGTTTAGCAATTTACTGATCTACCTCCGATTGATTGACCATAAATCACTCAATTTAACTCGTAATTCATTGAAATTAGTTTCATTTCGAAGGAATCGAAGTGTAGTTTAAAACGAAAGAAACGGAGATGAAAAACTACAAGTATTTTGAGAGTTATGATGAAAATAGTTAGACTCGCGCTTTGGTTTAGCAATTTACTGACCTACCTCCGATTGATTGACCATAACTCTCTCAATTTAACTCTTAATTCATTGAAATTAGTTTTATTTCGAAGGAATCGAAGTGTAGTTTAAAACGAAAGAAACGGAGATGAAAAACTCCAAGTATTTTGAGAGTTATTATGGAAATAGTTAGACTCGCGCTTTGGTTTAGGAATTTTCTGCCTTACCTCCGATTGATTGACCATAACTCTCTCAATTTAACTCTTAACTCATTGAAATTAGTTTCATTTCGAAGGAATCGAAGTGTAGTTTAAAACGAAAGAAACGGAGATGAAAAACTCCAAGTATTTTGAGAGTTATGATGGAAATAGTTAGACTCGCGCTTTGGTTTAGCAATTTACTGACCTCCCTCCGATTGATTGACCATAAATCACTCAATTTAACTCGTAATTCATTGAAATTAGTTTCATTTCGAAGGAATCGAAGTGTGGTTTAAAACGAAAGAAACCGAGATGAAAAACTCCAAGTATTTTGAGAGTTATGATGGAAATAGTTAGACTCGCGCTTTGGTTTAGCAATTTACTGACCTACCTCCGCTTGATTGACCATAACTCTCTCAATTTAACTCTTAACTCTTTGAAATTAGTTTCATTTCGAAGGAATCGAAGTGTAGTTTAAAACGAAAGAAACGGAGATGAAAAACTCCAAGTATTTTGAGAGTTATGATGGAAATAGTTAGACTCGCGCTTTGGTTTAGCAATTTACTGACCTACCTCCGATTGATTGACCATAACTCTCGCAATTAAACTCGTAATTCATTTAAATTAGTTTCATTTCGAAGGAATCGAAGTGTAGTTTAAAACGAAAGAAACGGAGATGAAAAACTCCAAGTATTTTGAGAGTTATGATGGAAAAGTTAGACACGCGCTTTAGTTTAGCAATTTACTGACCTCCCTCCGATTGATTGACCATAACTCACTCAATTTAACTCGTAATTCATTGAAATTAGTTTCATTTCGAAGGAATCGAAGTGTAGTTTAAAACGAAAGAAACGGAGATGAAAAACTCCAAGTATTTTGAGAGTTAATGGAAATAGTTAGACTCGCGCTTTGGTTTAGCAATTTACTGACCTACCTCCGATTGATTGACCATAACTCTCTCAATTTAACTCTTAAGTCATTTAAAAATTAGTTTCATTTCGAAGGAATCAAAGTGTAGTTTAAAACGAAAGAAACGGAGATGAAAAACTCCAAGTATTTTGAGAGTTATGATGGAAATAGTTAGACTCGCGCTTTGGTTTAGCAATTTACTTACCTACCTCCGATTGATTGACCATAACTCTCTCAATTTAACTCGTAATTCATTTAAATTAGTTTCATTTCGAAGGAATCAAAGTGTAGTTTAAAACGAAAGAAACGGAGATGAAAAACTCCAAGTATTTTGAGAGTTATGATGGAAATAGTTAGACTCACGCTTTGGTTTAGCAATTTACTGACCTCCCTCCGATTGATTGACCATAACTCACTCAATTTAACTCGTAATTCATTGAAATTAGTTTCATTTCGAAGGAATCGACGTGTAGTTTAAAACGAAAGAAACGGAGATGAAAAACTCCAAGTATTTTGAGAGTTATGATGGAAATAGTTAGACTCGCGCTTTGGTTTAGCAATTTAGTGACTTACCTCCGATTGATTGACCATAACTCTCTCAATTTAACTCTTAACTCATTGAAATTAGTTTCATTTCGAAGGAATCGAAGTGAAGTTTAAAACGAAAGAAACGGAGATGAAAAACTCCAAGTATTTTGAGAGTTATGATGGAAATAGTTAGACTCGCGCTTTGGTTTAGCAATTTACTGACCTCCCTCCGATTAATTGACCATAAATCACTAAATTTAACTCGTAATTCATTGAAATTAGTTTCATTTCGAAGGAATCGAAGTGTAGTTTAAAACGAAAGAAACGGAGATGAAAAACTCCAAGTATTTTGAGAGTTATGATGGAAATAGTTAGACTCGCGCTTTGGTTTAGCAATTTACTGACTTACCTCCGATTTATTGATCATAACTCTCTCAATTTAACTCTTAATTCATTGAAATTAGTTTCATTTCGAAGGAATCGAAGTGTAGTTTAAAACGAAAGAAACAGAGATGAAAAACTACAAGTATTTTGAGAGTTATTATGGAAATAGTTAGACTCGCGCTTTGGTTTAGCAATTTACTGATCTACCTCCGATTGATTGACAATAAATCACTCAATTTAACTCGTTATTCATTGAAATTAGTTTCATTTCGAAGGAATCGAAGTGTAGTTTAAAACGAAAGAAACAGAGATGAAAAACTCCAAGTATTTTGAGAGTTATGATGGAAATAGTTAGACTCGCGCTTTGGTTTAGCAATTTACTGACCTACCTCCGATTGATTGACCATAACTCTCTCAATTTAAGTCGTAATTCATTTAAATTAGTTTCATTTCGAAGGAATCGAAGTGTAGTTTAAAACGAAAGAAACGGAGATGAAAAACTCCAAGTATTTTGAGAGTTATGATGGAAATAGTTAGACTCGCGCTTTGGTTTAGCAATTTACTGACCTCCCTCCGATTGATTGACCATAACTCAATCAATTTAACTCGTAATTCATTGAAATTAGTTTCATTTCGAAGGGATCGAAGTGTAGTTTAAAACGAAAGAAACAGAGATGAAAAACTCCAAGTATTTTGAGAGTTATGATGGAAATAGTTAGACTCGCGCTTTGGTTTAGCAATTTACTGACCTCCCTCCGATTGATTGACCATAAATCACTCAATTTAACTCGTAATTCATTGAAATTAGTTTCATTTCGAAGGAATCGAAGTGTAGTTTAAAACGAAAGAAATGGAGATGAAAAACTCCAAGTATTTTGAGAGTTATGATGGAAATAGTTAGACTCGCGCTTTGGTTTAGCAATTTACTGACCTCCCTCCGATTGATTGACCATAAATCTCTCAATTTAACTCGTAATTCATTGAAATTAGTTTCATTTCGAAGGAATCGAAGTGTAGTTTAAAACGAAAGAAACGGAGATGAAAAACTCCAAGTATTTTGAGAGTTATGATGGAAATAGTTAGACTCGCGCTTTGGTTTAGCAATTTACTGATCTACCTCCGATTGATTGACCATAAATCACTCAATTTAACTCGTAATTCATTTAAATTAGTTTCATTTCGAAGGAATCGAAGTGTAGTTTAAAACGAAAGAAACGGAGATGAAAAACTACAAGTATTTTGAGAGTTATGATGAAAATAGTTAGACTCGCGCTTTGGTTTAGCAATTTACTGACCTACCTCCGATTGATTGACCATAACTCTCTCAATTTAACTCTTAATTCATTGAAATTAGTTTTATTTCGAAGGAATCGAAGTGTAGTTTAAAACGAAAGAAACGGAGATGAAAAACTCCAAGTATTTTGAGAGTTATGATGGAAATAGTTAGACTCGCGCTTTGGTTTAGCAATTTACTGACCTCCCTCCGATTGATTGACCATAAATCACTCAATTTAACTCGTAATTCATTGAAATTAGTTTCATTTCGAAGGAATCGAAGTGTAGTTTAAAACGAAAGAAACGGAGATGAAAAACTCCAAGTATTTTGAGAGTTATGATGGAAATAGTTAGACTCGCGCTTTGGTTTAGTAATTTACTGACCTCCCTCCGATTGATTGACCATAACTCTCTCAATTTAACTCTTAATTCATTGAAATTAGTTTTATTTCGAAGGAATCGAAGTGTAGTTTAAAACGAAAGAAACGGAGATGAAAAACTCCAAGTATTTTGAGAGTTATGATGGAAATAGTTAGACTCGCGCTTTGGTTTAGTAATTTACTTACCTACATCCGATTAATTGACCATAACTCTCTCAATTTAACTCTTAAGTCATTGAAATTAGTTTCATTTCGAAGGAATCGAAGTGTAGTTTAAAACGAAAGAAACGGAGATGAAAAACTCCAAGTATTTTGAGAGTTATGATCGAAATAGTTAGACTCGCGCTTTGGTTTAGCAATTTACTGACCTCCCTCCGATTGATTGACCATAAATCACTCAATTTAACTCGTAATTCATTGAAATTAGTTTCATTTCGAAGGAATCGAAGTGTGGTTTAAAACGAAAGAAACGGAGATTAAAAACTCCAAGTATTTTGAGAGTTATGATGGAAATAGTTAGACTCGCGCTTTGGTTTAGCAATTTACTGACTTCCCTCCGATTAATTGACCATAAATCACTCAATTTAACTCGTAATTCATTGAAATTAGTTTCATTTCGAAGGAATCGAAGTGTAGTTTAAAACGAAAGAAACGGAGATGAAAAACTCCAAGTATTTTGAGAGTTATGATGGAAATAGTTAGACTCGCGCTTTGGTTTAGCAATTTACTGACCTACCTCCGATTGATTGATCATAACTCTCTTAATTTAACTCTTAATTCATTGAAATTAGTTTCATTTCGAAGGAATCGAAGTGTAGTTTAAAACGAAAGAAACGGAGATGAAAAACTACAAGTATTTTGAGAGTTATTATGGAAATAGTTAGACTCGCGCTTTGGTTTAGCAATTTACTGATCTACCTCCGATTGATTGACCATAAATCACTCAATTTAACTCGTAATTCATTGAAATTAGTTTCATTTCGAAGGAATCGAAGTGTAGTTTAAAACGAAAGAAACGGAGATGAAAAACTACAAGTATTTTGAGAGTTATGATGAAAATAGTTAGACTCGCGCTTTGGTTTAGCAATTTACTGACCTCCCTCCGATTGATTGACCATAAATCACTCAATTTAACTCGTAATTCATTGAAATTAGTTTCATTTCGAAGGAATCGAAGTGTGGTTTAAAACGAAAGAAACCGAGATGAAAAACTCCAAGTATTTTGAGAGTTATGATGGAAATAGTTAGACTCGCGCTTTGGTTTAGCAATTTACTGACCTACCTCCGCTTGATTGACCATAACTCTCTCAATTTAACTCTTAACTCTTTGAAATTAGTTTCATTTCGAAGGAATCGAAGTGTAGTTTAAAACGAAAGAAACGGAGATGAAAAACTCCAAGTATTTTGAGAGTTATGATGGAAATAGTTAGACTCGCGCTTTGGTTTAGCAATTTACTGACCTACCTCCGATTGATTGACCATAACTCTCGCAATTAAACTCGTAATTCATTTAAATTAGTTTCATTTCGAAGGAATCGAAGTGTAGTTTAAAACGAAAGAAACGGAGATGAAAAACTCCAAGTATTTTGAGAGTTATGATGGAAAAGTTAGACACGCGCTTTAGTTTAGCAATTTACTGACCTCCCTCCGATTGATTGACCATAACTCACTCAATTTAACTCGTAATTCATTGAAATTAGTTTCATTTCGAAGGAATCGAAGTGTAGTTTAAAATGAAAGAAACGGAGATGAAAAACTCCAAGTATTTTGAGAGTTATGATGGAAATAGTTAGACTCACGCTTTGGTTTAGCAATTTACTGACCTCCCTCCGATTGATTGACCATAACTCACTCAATTTAACTCGTAATTCATTGAAATTAGTTTCATTTCGAAGGAATCGAAGTGTGGTTTAAAACGAAAGAAACGGAGATGAAAAACTCCAAGTATTTTGAGAGTTATGATGGAAATAGTTAGACTCGCGCTTTGGTTTAGCAATTTACTGACCTACCTCCGCTTGATTGACCATAACTCTCTCAATTTAACTCTTAACTCTTTGAAATTAGTTTCATTTCGAAGGAATCGAAGTGTAGTTTAAAACGAAAGAAACGGAGATGAAAAACTCTAAGTATTTTGAGAGTTATGATGGAAATAGTTAGACTCGCGCTTTGGTTTAGCAATTTACTGACCTACCTACGATTGATTGACCATAACTCTCTCAATTTAACTCTTAACTCATTGAAATTAGTTTCATTTCGAAGGAATCGAAGTGTAGTTTAAAACGAAAGAAACGGAGATAAAAAACTCCAAGTATTTTGAGAGTTATGATGGAAATAGTTAGACTCGCGCTTTGGTTTAGCAATTTACTGACCTCCCTCCGATTGATTGACCATAAATCACTCAATTTAACTCGTAATTCATTGAAATTAGTTTCATTTCGAAGGAATCGAAGTGTAGTTTAAAACGAAAGAAACGGAGATGAAAAACTCCAAGTATTTTGAGAGTTAATGGAAATAGTTAGACTCGCGCTTTGGTTTAGCAATTTACTGACCTACCTCCGATTGATTGACCATAACTCTCTCAATTTAACTCTTAAGTCATTTAAAAATTAGTTTCATTTCGAAGGAATCAAAGTGTAGTTTAAAACGAAAGAAACGGAGATGAAAAACTCCAAGTATTTTGAGAGTTATGATGGAAATAGTTAGACTCGCGCTTTGGTTTAGCAATTTACTTACCTACCTCCGATTGATTGACCATAACTCTCTCAATTTAACTCGTAATTCATTTAAATTAGTTTCATTTCGAAGGAATCAAAGTGTAGTTTAAAACGAAAGAAACGGAGATGAAAAACTCCAAGTATTTTGAGAGTTATGATGGAAATAGTTAGACTCACGCTTTGGTTTAGCAATTTACTGACCTCCCTCCGATTGATTGACCATAACTCACTCAATTTAACTCGTAATTCATTGAAATTAGTTTCATTTCGAAGGAATCGACGTGTAGTTTAAAACGAAAGAAACGGAGATGAAAAACTCCAAGTATTTTGAGAGTTATGATGGAAATAGTTAGACTCGCGCTTTGGTTTAGCAATTTAGTGACTTACCTCCGATTGATTGACCATAACTCTCTCAATTTAACTCTTAACTCATTGAAATTAGTTTCATTTCGAAGGAATCGAAGTGAAGTTTAAAACGAAAGAAACGGAGATGAAAAACTCCAAGTATTTTGAGAGTTATGATGGAAATAGTTAGACTCGCGCTTTGGTTTAGCAATTTACTGACCTCCCTCCGATTAATTGACCATAAATCACTAAATTTAACTCGTAATTCATTGAAATTAGTTTCATTTCGAAGGAATCGAAGTGTAGTTTAAAACGAAAGAAACGGAGATGAAAAACTCCAAGTATTTTGAGAGTTATGATGGAAATAGTTAGACTCGCGCTTTGGTTTAGCAATTTACTGACTTACCTCCGATTTATTGATCATAACTCTCTCAATTTAACTCTTAATTCATTGAAATTAGTTTCATTTCGAAGGAATCGAAGTGTAGTTTAAAACGAAAGAAACGGAGATGAAAAACTACAAGTATTTTGAGAGTTATTATGGAAATAGTTAGACTCGCGCTTTGGTTTAGCAATTTACTGATCTACCTCCGATTGATTGACAATAAATCACTCAATTTAACTCGTTATTCATTGAAATTAGTTTCATTTCGAAGGAATCGAAGTGTAGTTTAAAACGAAAGAAACAGAGATGAAAAACTCCAAGTATTTTGAGAGTTATGATGGAAATAGTTAGACTCGCGCTTTGGTTTAGCAATTTACTGACCTACCTCCGATTGATTGACCATAACTCTCTCAATTTAAGTCGTAATTCATTTAAATTAGTTTCATTTCGAAGGAATCGAAGTGTAGTTTAAAACGAAAGAAACGGAGATGAAAAACTCCAAGTATTTTGAGAGTTATGATGGAAATAGTTAGACTCGCGCTTTGGTTTAGCAATTTACTGACCTCCCTCCGATTGATTGACCATAACTCAATCAATTTAACTCGTAATTCATTGAAATTAGTTTCATTTCGAAGGGATCGAAGTGTAGTTTAAAACGAAAGAAACAGAGATGAAAAACTCCAAGTATTTTGAGAGTTATGATGGAAATAGTTAGACTCGCGCTTTGGTTTAGCAATTTACTGACCTCCCTCCGATTGATTGACCATAAATCACTCAATTTAACTCGTAATTCATTGAAATTAGTTTCATTTCGAAGGAATCGAAGTGTAGTTTAAAACGAAAGAAATGGAGATGAAAAACTCCAAGTATTTTGAGAGTTATGATGGAAATAGTTAGACTCGCGCTTTGGTTTAGCAATTTACTGACCTCCCTCCGATTGATTGACCATAAATCTCTCAATTTAACTCGTAATTCATTGAAATTAGTTTCATTTCGAAGGAATCGAAGTGTAGTTTAAAACGAAAGAAACGGAGATGAAAAACTCCAAGTATTTTGAGAGTTATGATGGAAATAGTTAGACTCGCGCTTTGGTTTAGCAATTTACTGATCTACCTCCGATTGATTGACCATAAATCACTCAATTTAACTCGTAATTCATTTAAATTAGTTTCATTTCGAAGGAATCGAAGTGTAGTTTAAAACGAAAGAAACGGAGATGAAAAACTACAAGTATTTTGAGAGTTATGATGAAAATAGTTAGACTCGCGCTTTGGTTTAGCAATTTACTGACCTACCTCCGATTGATTGACCATAACTCTCTCAATTTAACTCTTAATTCATTGAAATTAGTTTTATTTCGAAGGAATCGAAGTGTAGTTTAAAACGAAAGAAACGGAGATGAAAAACTCCAAGTATTTTGAGAGTTATGATGGAAATAGTTAGACTCGCGCTTTGGTTTAGCAATTTACTGACCTCCCTCCGATTGATTGACCATAAATCACTCAATTTAACTCGTAATTCATTGAAATTAGTTTCATTTCGAAGGAATCGAAGTGTAGTTTAAAACGAAAGAAACGGAGATGAAAAACTCCAAGTATTTTGAGAGTTATGATGGAAATAGTTAGACTCGCGCTTTGGTTTAGTAATTTACTGACCTCCCTCCGATTGATTGACCATAACTCTCTCAATTTAACTCTTAATTCATTGAAATTAGTTTTATTTCGAAGGAATCGAAGTGTAGTTTAAAACGAAAGAAACGGAGATGAAAAACTCCAAGTATTTTGAGAGTTATGATGGAAATAGTTAGACTCGCGCTTTGGTTTAGTAATTTACTTACCTACATCCGATTAATTGACCATAACTCTCTCAATTTAACTCTTAAGTCATTGAAATTAGTTTCATTTCGAAGGAATCGAAGTGTAGTTTAAAACGAAAGAAACGGAGATGAAAAACTCCAAGTATTTTGAGAGTTATGATCGAAATAGTTAGACTCGCGCTTTGGTTTAGCAATTTACTGACCTCCCTCCGATTGATTGACCATAAATCACTCAATTTAACTCGTAATTCATTGAAATTAGTTTCATTTCGAAGGAATCGAAGTGTGGTTTAAAACGAAAGAAACGGAGATTAAAAACTCCAAGTATTTTGAGAGTTATGATGGAAATAGTTAGACTCGCGCTTTGGTTTAGCAATTTACTGACTTCCCTCCGATTAATTGACCATAAATCACTCAATTTAACTCGTAATTCATTGAAATTAGTTTCATTTCGAAGGAATCGAAGTGTAGTTTAAAACGAAAGAAACGGAGATGAAAAACTCCAAGTATTTTGAGAGTTATGATGGAAATAGTTAGACTCGCGCTTTGGTTTAGCAATTTACTGACCTACCTCCGATTGATTGATCATAACTCTCTTAATTTAACTCTTAATTCATTGAAATTAGTTTCATTTCGAAGGAATCGAAGTGTAGTTTAAAACGAAAGAAACGGAGATGAAAAACTACAAGTATTTTGAGAGTTATTATGGAAATAGTTAGACTTGCGCTTTGGTTTAGCAATTTACTGATCTACCTCCGATTGATTGACCATAAATCACTCAATTTAACTCGTAATTCATTGAAATTAGTTTCATTTCGAAGGAATCGAAGTGTAGTTTAAAACGAAAGAAACGGAGATGAAAAACTACAAGTATTTTGAGAGTTATGATGAAAATAGTTAGACTCGCGCTTTGGTTTAGCAATTTACTGACCTACCTCCGATTGATTGACCATAACTCTCTCAATTTAACTCTTAATTCATTGAAATTAGTTTTATTTCGAAGGAATCGAAGTGTAGTTTCAAACGAAAGAAACGGAGATGAAAAACTCCAAGTATTTTGAGAGTTATTATGGAAATAGTTAGACTCGCGCTTTGGTTTAGGAATTTTCTGCCTTACCTCCGATTGATTGACCATAACTCTCTCAATTTAACTCTTAACTCATTGAAATTAGTTTCATTTCGAAGGAATCGAAGTGTAGTTTAAAACGAAAGAAACGGAGATGAAAAACTCCAAGTATTTTGAGAGTTATGATGGAAATAGTTAGACTCGCGCTTTGGTTTAGCAATTTACTGACCTCCCTCCGATTGATTGACCATAAATCACTCAATTTAACTCGTAATTCATTGAAATTAGTTTCATTTCGAAGGAATCGAAGTGTGGTTTAAAACGAAAGAAACCGAGATGAAAAACTCCAAGTATTTTGAGAGTTATGATGGAAATAGTTAGACTCGCGCTTTGGTTTAGCAATTTACTGACCTACCTCCGCTTGATTGACCATAACTCTCTCAATTTAACTCTTAACTCTTTGAAATTAGTTTCATTTCGAAGGAATCGAAGTGTAGTTTAAAACGAAAGAAACGGAGATGAAAAACTCCAAGTATTTTGAGAGTTATGATGGAAATAGTTAGACTCGCGCTTTGGTTTAGCAATTTACTGACCTACCTCCGATTGATTGACCATAACTCTCGCAATTAAACTCGTAATTCATTTAAATTAGTTTCATTTCGAAGGAATCGAAGTGTAGTTTAAAACGAAAGAAACGGAGATGAAAAACTCCAAGTATTTTGAGAGTTATGATGGAAAAGTTAGACACGCGCTTTAGTTTAGCAATTTACTGACCTCCCTCCGATTGATTGACCATAACTCACTCAATTTAACTCGTAATTCATTGAAATTAGTTTCATTTCGAAGGAATCGAAGTGTAGTTTAAAACGAAAGAAACGGAGATGAAAAACTCCAAGTATTTTGAGAGTTATGATGGAAATAGTTAGACTCACGCTTTGGTTTAGCAATTTACTGACCTCCCTCCGATTGATTGACCATAACTCACTCAATTTAACTCGTAATTCATTGAAATTAGTTTCATTTCGAAGGAATCGAAGTGTGGTTTAAAACGAAAGAAACGGAGATGAAAAACTCTAAGTATTTTGAGAGTTATGATGGAAATAGTTAGACTCGCGCTTTGGTTTAGCAATTTACTGACCTACCTCCGCTTGATTGACCATAACTCTCTCAATTTAACTCTTAACTCTTTGAAATTAGTTTCATTTCGAAGGAATCGAAGTGTAGTTTAAAACGAAAGAAACGGAGATGAAAAACTCTAAGTATTTTGAGAGTTATGATGGAAATAGTTAGACTCGCGCTTTGGTTTAGCAATTTACTGACCTACCTACGATTGATTGACCATAACTCTCTCAATTTAACTCTTAACTCATTGAAATTAGTTTCATTTCGAAGGAATCGAAGTGTAGTTTAAAACGAAAGAAACGGAGATAAAAAACTCCAAGTATTTTGAGAGTTATGATGGAAATAGTTAGACTCGCGCTTTGGTTTAGCAATTTACTGACCTCCCTCCGATTGATTGACCATAAATCACTCAATTTAACTCGTAATTCATTGAAATTAGTTTCATTTCGAAGGAATCGAAGTGTAGTTTAAAACGAAAGAAACGGAGATGAAAAACTCCAAGTATTTTAAGAGTTAATGGAAATAGTTAGACTCGCGCTTTGGTTTAGCAATTTACTGACCTACCTCCGATTGATTGACCATAACTCTCTCAATTTAACTCTTAAGTCATTTAAAAATTAGTTTCATTTCGAAGGAATCAAAGTGTAGTTTAAAACGAAAGAAACGGAGATGAAAAACTCCAAGTATTTTGAGAGTTATGATGGAAATAGTTAGACTCGCGCTTTGGTTTAGCAATTTACTTACCTACCTCCGATTGATTGACCATAACTCTCTCAATTTAACTCGTAATTCATTTAAATTAGTTTCATTTCGAAGGAATCAAAGTGTAGTTTAAAACGAAAGAAACGGAGATGAAAAACTCCAAGTATTTTGAGAGTTATGATGGAAATAGTTAGACTCACGCTTTGGTTTAGCAATTTACTGACCTCCCTCCGATTGATTGACCATAACTCACTAAATTTAACTCGTAATTCATTGAAATTAGTTTCATTTCGAAGGAATCGACGTGTAGTTTAAAACGAAAGAAACGGAGATGAAAAACTCCAAGTATTTTGAGAGTTATGATGGAAATAGTTAGACTCGCGCTTTGGTTTAGTAATTTACTGACCTCCCTCCGATTGATTGACCATAACTCTCTCAATTTAACTCTTAATTCATTGAAATTAGTTTTATTTCGAAGGAATCGAAGTGTAGTTTAAAACGAAAGAAACGGAGATGAAAAACTCCAAGTATTTTGAGAGTTATGATGGAAATAGTTAGACTCGCGCTTTGGTTTAGTAATTTACTGACCTACATCCGATTAATTGACCATAACTCTCTCAATTTAACTCTTAAGTCATTGAAATTAGTTTCATTTCGAAGGAATCGAAGTGTAGTTTAAAACGAAAGAAACGGAGATGAAAAACTCCAAGTATTTTGAGAGTTATTATGGAAATAGTTAGACTCGCGCTTTGGTTTAGGAATTTTCTGCCTTACCTCCGATTGATTGACCATAACTCTCTCAATTTAACTCTTAACTCATTGAAATTAGTTTCATTTCGAAGGAATCGAAGTGTAGTTTAAAACGAAAGAAACGGAGATGAAAAACTCCAAGTATTTTGAGAGTTATGATGGAAATAGTTAGACTCGCGCTTTGGTTTAGCAATTTACTGACCTCCCTCCGATTGATTGACCATAAATCACTCAATTTAACTCGTAATTCATTGAAATTAGTTTCATTTCGAAGGAATCGAAGTGTGGTTTAAAACGAAAGAAACGGAGATGAAAAACTCCAAGTATTTTGAGAGTTATGATGGAAATAGTTAGACTCGCGCTTTGGTTTAGCAATTTACTGACCTACCTCCGCTTGATTGACCATAACTCTCTCAATTTAACTCTTAACTCTTTGAAATTAGTTTCATTTCGAAGGAATCGAAGTGTAGTTTAAAACGAAAGAAACGGAGATGAAAAACTCCAAGTATTTTGAGAGTTATGATGGAAATAGTTAGACTCGCGCTTTGGTTTAGCAATTTACTGACCTACCTCCGATTGATTGACCATAACTCTCGCAATTAAACTCGTAATTCATTTAAATTAGTTTCATTTCGAAGGAATCGAAGTGTAGTTTAAAACGAAAGAAACGGAGATGAAAAACTCCAAGTATTTTGAGAGTTATGATGGAAAAGTTAGACACGCGCTTTAGTTTAGCAATTTACTGACCTCCCTCCGATTGATTGACCATAACTCACTCAATTTAACTCGTAATTCATTGAAATTAGTTTCATTTCGAAGGAATCGAAGTGTAGTTTAAAACGAAAGAAACGGAGATGAAAAACTCCAAGTATTTTGAGAGTTAATGGAAATAGTTAGACTCGCGCTTTGGTTTAGCAATTTACTGACCTACCTCCGATTGATTGACCATAACTCTCTCAATTTAACTCTTAAGTCATTTAAAAATTAGTTTCATTTCGAAGGAATCAAAGTGTAGTTTAAAACGAAAGAAACGGAGATGAAAAACTCCAAGTATTTTGAGAGTTATGATGGAAATAGTTAGACTCGCGCTTTGGTTTAGCAATTTACTTACCTACCTCCGATTGATTGACCATAACTCTCTCAATTTAACTCGTAATTCATTTAAATTAGTTTCATTTCGAAGGAATCAAAGTGTAGTTTAAAACGAAAGAAACGGAGATGAAAAACTCCAAGTATTTTGAGAGTTATGATGGAAATAGTTAGACTCACGCTTTGGTTTAGCAATTTACTGACCTCCCTCCGATTGATTGACCATAACTCACTCAATTTAACTCGTAATTCATTGAAATTAGTTTCATTTCGAAGGAATCGACGTGTAGTTTAAAACGAAAGAAACGGAGATGAAAAACTCCAAGTATTTTGAGAGTTATGATGGAAATATTTAGACTCGCGCTTTGGTTTAGTAATTTACTGACCTCCCTCCGATTGATTGACCATAACTCTCTCAATTTAACTCTTAATTCATTGAAATTAGTTTTATTTCGAAGGAATCGAAGTGTAGTTTAAAACGAAAGAAACGGAGATGAAAAACTCCAAGTATTTTGAGAGTTATGATGGAAATAGTTAGACTCGCGCTTTGGTTTAGTAATTTACTGACCTACATCCGATTAATTGACCATAACTCTCTCAATTTAACTCTTAAGTCATTGAAATTAGTTTCATTTCGAAGGAATCGAAGTGTAGTTTAAAACGAAAGAAACGGAGATGAAAAACTCCAAGTATTTTGAGAGTTATGATCGAAATAGTTAGACTCGCGCTTTGGTTTAGCAATTTACTGACCTCCCTCCGATTGATTGACCATAAATCACTCAATTTAACTCGTAATTCATTGAAATTAGTTTCATTTCGAAGGAATCGAAGTGTGGTTTAAAACGAAAGAAACGGAGATTAAAAACTCCAAGTATTTTGAGAGTTATGATGGAAATAGTTAGACTCGCGCTTTGGTTTAGCAATTTACTGACTTCCCTCTGATTAATTGACCATAAATCACTCAATTTAACTCGTAATTCATTGAAATTAGTTTCATTTCGAAGGAATCGAAGTGTAGTTTAAAACGAAAGAAACGGAGATGAAAAACTCCAAGTATTTTGAGAGTTATGATGGAAATAGTTAGACTCGCGCTTTGGTTTAGCAATTTACTGACGTACCTCCGATTGATTGATCATAACTCTCTTAATTTAACTCTTAATTCATTGAAATTAGTTTCATTTCGAAGGAATCGAAGTGTAGTTTAAAACGAAAGAAACGGAGATGAAAAACTACAAGTATTTTGAGAGTTATTATGGAAATAGTTAGACTCGCGCTTTGGTTTAGCAATTTACTGATCTACCTCCGATTGATTGACCATAAATCACTCAATTTAACTCGTAATTCATTGAAATTAGTTTCATTTCGAAGGAATCGAAGTGTAGTTTAAAACGAAAGAAACGGAGATGAAAAACTACAAGTATTTTGAGAGTTATGATGAAAATAGTTAGACTCGCGCTTTGGTTTAGCAATTTACTGACCTACCTCCGATTGATTGACCATAACTCTCTCAATTTAACTCTTAATTCATTGAAATTAGTTTTATTTCGAAGGAATCGAAGTGTAGTTTAAAACGAAAGAAACGGAGATGAAAAACTCCAAGTATTTTGAGAGTTATTATGGAAATAGTTAGACTCGCGCTTTGGTTTAGGAATTTTCTGCCTTACCTCCGATTGATTGACCATAACTCTCTCAATTTAACTCTTAACTCATTGAAATTAGTTTCATTTCGAAGGAATCGAAGTGTAGTTTAAAACGAAAGAAACGGAGATGAAAAACTCCAAGTATTTTGAGAGTTATGATGGAAATAGTTAGACTCGCGCTTTGGTTTAGCAATTTACTGACCTCCCTCCGATTGATTGACCATAAATCACTCAATTTAACTCGTAATTCATTGAAATTAGTTTCATTTCGAAGGAATCGAAGTGTGGTTTAAAACGAAAGAAACCGAGATGAAAAACTCCAAGTATTTTGAGAGTTATGATGGAAATAGTTAGACTCGCGCTTTGGTTTAGCAATTTACTGACCTACCTCCGCTTGATTGACCATAACTCTCTCAATTTAACTCTTAACTCTTTGAAATTAGTTTCATTTCGAAGGAATCGAAGTGTAGTTTAAAACGAAAGAAACGGAGATGAAAAACTCCAAGTATTTTGAGAGTTATGATGGAAATAGTTAGAATCGCGCTTTGGTTTAGCAATTTACTGACCTACCTCCGATTGATTGACCATAACTCTCGCAATTAAACTCGTAATTCATTTAAATTAGTTTTATTTCGAAGGAATCGAAGTGTAGTTTAAAACGAAAGAAACGGAGATGAAAAACTCCAAGTATTTTGAGAGTTAATGGAAATAGTTAGACTCGCGCTTTGGTTTAGCAATTTACTGACCTACCTCCGATTGATTGACCATAACTCTCTCAATTTAACTCTTAAGTCATTTAAAAATTAGTTTCATTTCGAAGGAATCAAAGTGTAGTTTAAAACGAAAGAAACGGAGATGAAAAACTCCAAGTATTTTGAGAGTTATGATGGAAATAGTTAGACTCGCGCTTTGGTTTAGCAATTTACTTACCTACCTCCGATTGATTGACCATAACTCTCTCAATTTAACTCGTAATTCATTTAAATTAGTTTCATTTCGAAGGAATCAAAGTGTAGTTTAAAACGAAAGAAACGGAGATGAAAAACTCCAAGTATTTTGAGAGTTATGATGGAAATAGTTAGACTCACGCTTTGGTTTAGCAATTTACTGACCTCCCTCCGATTGATTGACCATAACTCACTCAATTTAACTCGTAATTCATTGAAATTAGTTTCATTTCGAAGGAATCGACGTGTAGTTTAAAACGAAAGAAACGGAGATGAAAAACTCCAAGTATTTTGAGAGTTATGATGGAAATATTTAGACTCGCGCTTTGGTTTAGTAATTTACTGACCTCCCTCCGATTGATTGACCATAACTCTCTCAATTTAACTCTTAATTCATTGAAATTAGTTTTATTTCGAAGGAATCGAAGTGTAGTTTAAAACGAAAGAAACGGAGATGAAAAACTCCAAGTATTTTGAGAGTTATGATGGAAATAGTTAGACTCGCGCTTTGGTTTAGTAATTTACTGACCTACATCCGATTAATTGACCATAACTCTCTCAATTTAACTCTTAAGTCATTGAAATTAGTTTCATTTCGAAGGAATCGAAGTGTAGTTTAAAACGAAAGAAACGGAGATGAAAAACTCCAAGTATTTTGAGAGTTATGATCGAAATAGTTAGACTCGCGCTTTGGTTTAGCAATTTACTGACCTCCCTCCGATTGATTGACCATAAATCACTCAATTTAACTCGTAATTCATTGAAATTAGTTTCATTTCGAAGGAATCGAAGTGTGGTTTAAAACGAAAGAAACGGAGATTAAAAACTCCAAGTATTTTGAGAGTTATGATGGAAATAGTTAGACTCGCGCTTTGGTTTAGCAATTTACTGACTTCCCTCTGATTAATTGACCATAAATCACTCAATTTAACTCGTAATTCATTGAAATTAGTTTCATTTCGAAGGAATCGAAGTGTAGTTTAAAACGAAAGAAACGGAGATGAAAAACTCCAAGTATTTTGAGAGTTATGATGGAAATAGTTAGACTCGCGCTTTGGTTTAGCAATTTACTGACGTACCTCCGATTGATTGATCATAACTCTCTTAATTTAACTCTTAATTCATTGAAATTAGTTTCATTTCGAAGGAATCGAAGTGTAGTTTAAAACGAAAGAAACGGAGATGAAAAACTACAAGTATTTTGAGAGTTATTATGGAAATAGTTAGACTCGCGCTTTGGTTTAGCAATTTACTGATCTACCTCCGATTGATTGACCATAAATCACTCAATTTAACTCGTAATTCATTGAAATTAGTTTCATTTCGAAGGAATCGAAGTTTAGTTTAAAACGAAAGAAACGGAGATGAAAAACTACAAGTATTTTGAGAGTTATGATGAAAATAGTTAGACTCGCGCTTTGGTTTAGCAATTTACTGACCTACCTCCGATTGATTGACCATAACTCTCTCAATTTAACTCTTAATTCATTGAAATTAGTTTTATTTCGAAGGAATCGAAGTGTAGTTTAAAACGAAAGAAACGGAGATGAAAAACTCCAAGTATTTTGAGAGTTATTATGGAAATAGTTAGACTCGCGCTTTGGTTTAGGAATTTTCTGCCTTACCTCCGATTGATTGACCATAACTCTCTCAATTTAACTCTTAACTCATTGAAATTAGTTTCA
Organism: Tasmannia lanceolata; assembly: GCF_043159265.1. NCBI lineage: Eukaryota > Viridiplantae > Streptophyta > Magnoliopsida > Canellales > Winteraceae > Tasmannia > Tasmannia lanceolata. The sequence goes on from NW_027518721.1 coordinate 8,800,410, forward strand.
TTTCGAAGGAATCGAAGTGTAGTTTAAAACGAAAGAAACGGAGATGAAAAACTCCAAGTATTTTGAGAGTTATGATGGAAATAGTTAGACTCGCGCTTTGGTTTAGCAATTTACTGACCTCCCTCCGATTGATTGACCATAAATCACTCAATTTAACTCGTAATTCATTGAAATTAGTTTCATTTCGAAGGAATCGAAGTGTGGTTTAAAACGAAAGAAACCGAGATGAAAAACTCCAAGTATTTTGAGAGTTATGATGGAAATAGTTAGACTCGCGCTTTGGTTTAGCAATTTACTGACCTACCTCCGCTTGATTGACCATAACTCTCTCAATTTAACTCTTAACTCTTTGAAATTAGTTTCATTTCGAAGGAATCGAAGTGTAGTTTAAAACGAAAGAAACGGAGATGAAAAACTCCAAGTATTTTGAGAGTTATGATGGAAATAGTTAGAATCGCGCTTTGGTTTAGCAATTTACTGACCTACCTCCGATTGATTGACCATAACTCTCGCAATTAAACTCGTAATTCATTTAAATTAGTTTTATTTCGAAGGAATCGAAGTGTAGTTTAAAACGAAAGAAACGGAGATGAAAAACTCCAAGTATTTTGAGAGTTATGATGGAAAAGTTAGACACGCGCTTTAGTTTAGCAATTTACTGACCTCCCTCCGATTGATTGACCATAACTCACTCAATTTAACTCGTAATTCATTGAAATTAGTTTCATTTCGAAGGAATCGAAGTGTAGTTTAAAACGAAAGAAACGGAGATGAAAAACTCCAAGTATTTTGAGAGTTATGATGGAAATAGTTAGACTCACGCTTTGGTTTAGCAATTTACTGACCTCCCTCCGATTGATTGACCATAACTCACTCAATTTAACTCGTAATTCATTGAAATTAGTTTCATTTCGAAGGAATCGAAGTGTGGTTTAAAACGAAAGAAACGGAGATGAAAAACTCCAAGTATTTTGAGAGTTATGATGGAAATAGTTAGACTCGCGCTTTGGTTTAGCAATTTACTGACCTACCTCCGCTTGATTGACCATAACTCTCTCAATTTAACTCTTAACTCTTTGAAATTAGTTTCATTTCGAAGGAATCGAAGTGTAGTTTAAAACGAAAGAAACGGAGATGAAAAACTCTAAGTATTTTGAGAGTTATGATGGAAATAGTTAGACTCGCGCTTTGGTTTAGCAATTTACTGACCTACCTACGATTGATTGACCATAACTCTCTCAATTTAACTCTTAACTCATTGAAATTAGTTTCATTTCGAAGGAATCGAAGTGTAGTTTAAAACGAAAGAAACGGAGATGAAAAACTCCAAGTATTTTGAGAGTTATGATGGAAATAGTTAGACTCGCGCTTTGGTTTAGCAATTTACTGACCTCCCTCCGCTTGATTGACCATAAATCACTCAATTTAACTCGTAATTCATTGAAATTAGTTTCATTTCGAAGGAATCGAAGTGTAGTTTAAAACGAAAGAAACGGAGATGAAAAACTCCAAGTATTTTGAGAGTTAATGGAAATAGTTAGACTCGCGCTTTGGTTTAGCAATTTACTGACCTACCTCCGATTGATTGACCATAACTCTCTCAATTTAACTCTTAAGTCATTTAAAAATTAGTTTCATTTCGAAGGAATCAAAGTGTAGTTTAAAACGAAAGAAACGGAGATGAAAAACTCCAAGTATTTTGAGAGTTATGATGGAAATAGTTAGACTCGCGCTTTGGTTTAGCAATTTACTTACCTACCTCCGATTGATTGACCATAACTCTCTCAATTTAACTCGTAATTCATTTAAATTAGTTTCATTTCGAAGGAATCAAAGTGTAGTTTAAAACGAAAGAAACGGAGATGAAAAACTCCAAGTATTTTGAGAGTTATGATGGAAATAGTTAGACTCACGCTTTGGTTTAGCAATTTACTGACCTCCCTCCGATTGATTGACCATAACTCACTCAATTTAACTCGTAATTCATTGAAATTAGTTTCATTTCGAAGGAATCGACGTGTAGTTTAAAACGAAAGAAACGGAGATGAAAAACTCCAAGTATTTTGAGAGTTATGATGGAAATAGTTAGACTCGCGCTTTGGTTTAGCAATTTAGTGACTTACCTCCGATTGATTGACCATAACTCTCTCAATTTAACTCTTAACTCATTGAAATTAGTTTCATTTCGAAGGAATCGAAGTGAAGTTTAAAACGAAAGAAACGGAGATGAAAAACTCCAAGTATTTTGAGAGTTATGATGGAAATAGTTAGACTCGCGCTTTGGTTTAGCAATTTACTGACCTCCCTCTGATTAATTGACCATAAATCACTAAATTTAACTCGTAATTCATTGAAATTAGTTTCATTTCGAAGGAATCGAAGTGTAGTTTAAAACGAAAGAAACGGAGATGAAAAACTCCAAGTATTTTGAGAGTTATGATGGAAATAGTTAGACTCGCGCTTTGGTTTAGCAATTTACTGACTTACCTCCGATTTATTGATCATAACTCTCTCAATTTAACTCTTAATTCATTGAAATTAGTTTAATTTCGAAGGAATCGAAGTGTAGTTTAAAACGAAAGAAACGGAGATGAAAAACTACAAGTATTTTGAGAGTTATTATGGAAATAGTTAGACTCGCGCTTTGGTTTAGCAATTTACTGATCTACCTCCGATTGATTGACAATAAATCACTCAATTTAACTCGTTATTCATTGAAATTAGTTTCATTTCGAAGGAATCGAAGTGTAGTTTAAAACGAAAGAAACAGAGATGAAAAACTCCAAGTATTTTGAGAGTTATGATGGAAATAGTTAGACTCGCGCTTTGGTTTAGCAATTTACTGACCTACCTCCGATTGATTGACCATAACTCTCTCAATTTAAGTCGTAATTCATTTAAATTAGTTTCATTTCGAAGGAATCGAAGTGTAGTTTAAAACGAAAGAAACGGAGATGAAAAACTCCAAGTATTTTGAGAGTTATGATGGAAATAGTTAGACTCGCGCTTTGGTTTAGCAATTTACTGACCTCCCTCCGATTGATTGACCATAACTCAATCAATTTAACTCGTAATTCATTGAAATTAGTTTCATTTCGAAGGGATCGAAGTGTAGTTTAAAACGAAAGAAACGGAGATGAAAAACTCCAAGTATTTTGAGAGTTATGATGGAAATAGTTAGACTCGCGCTTTGGTTTAGCAATTTACTGACCTCCCTCCGATTGATTGACCATAAATCACTCAATTTAACTCGTAATTCATTGAAATTAGTTTCATTTCGAAGGAATCGAAGTGTAGTTTAAAACGAAAGAAACGGAGATGAAAAACTCCAAGTATTTTGAGAGTTATGATGGAAATAGTTAGACTCGCGCTTTGGTTTAGCAATTTACTGACCTCCCTCCGATTGATTGACCATAAATCACTCAATTTAACTCGTAATTCATTGAAATTAGTTTCATTTCGAAGGAATCGAAGTGTAGTTTAAAACGAAAGAAACGGAGATGAAAAACTCCAAGTATTTTGAGAGTTATGATGGAAATAGTTAGACTCGCGCTTTGGTTTAGCAATTTACTGATCTACCTCAGATTGATTGACCATAAATCACTCAATTTAACTCGTAATTCATTGAAATTAGTTTCATTTCGAAGGAATCGAAGTGTAGTTTAAAACGAAAGAAACGGAGATGAAAAACTACAAGTATTTTGAGAGTTATGATGAAAATAGTTAGACTCGCGCTTTGGTTTAGCAATTTACTGACCTACCTCCGATTGATTGACCATAACTCTCTCAATTTAACTCTTAATTCATTGAAATTAGTTTTATTTCGAAGGAATCGAAGTGTAGTTTAAAACGAAAGAAACGGAGATGAAAAACTCCAAGTATTTTGAGAGTTATGATGGAAATAGTTAGACTCGCGCTTTGGTTTAGCAATTTACTGACCTCCCTCCGATTGATTGACCATAAATCACTCAATTTAACTCGTAATTCATTGAAATTAGTTTCATTTCGAAGGAATCGAAGTGTAGTTTAAAACGAAAGAAACGGAGATGAAAAACTCCAAGTATTTTGAGAGTTATGATGGAAATAGTTAGACTCGCGCTTTGGTTTAGTAATTTACTGACCTCCCTCCGATTGATTGACCATAACTCTCTCAATTTAACTCTTAATTCATTGAAATTAGTTTTATTTCGAAGGAATCGAAGTGTAGTTTAAAACGAAAGAAACGGAGATGAAAAACTCCAAGTATTTTGAGAGTTATGATGGAAATAGTTAGACTCGCGCTTTGGTTTAGTAATTTACTGACCTACATCCGATTAATTGACCATAACTCTCTCAATTTAACTCTTAAGTCATTGAAATTAGTTTCATTTCGAAGGAATCGAAGTGTAGTTTAAAACGAAAGAAACGGAGATGAAAAACTCCAAGTATTTTGAGAGTTATGATCGAAATAGTTAGACTCGCGCTTTGGTTTAGCAATTTACTGACCTCCCTCCGATTGATTGACCATAAATCACTCAATTTAACTCGTAATTCATTGAAATTAGTTTCATTTCGAAGGAATCGAAGTGTGGTTTAAAACGAAAGAAACGGAGATTAAAAACTCCAAGTATTTTGAGAGTTATGATGGAAATAGTTAGACTCGCGCTTTGGTTTAGCAATTTACTGACTTCCCTCCGATTAATTGACCATAAATCACTCAATTTAACTCGTAATTCATTGAAATTAGTTTCATTTCGAAGGAATCGAAGTGTAGTTTAAAACGAAAGAAACGGAGATGAAAAACTCCAAGTATTTTGAGAGTTATGATGGAAATAGTTAGACTCGCGCTTTGGTTTAGCAATTTACTGACCTACCTCCGATTGATTGATCATAACTCTCTTAATTTAACTCTTAATTCACTGAAATTAGTTTCATTTCGAAGGAATCGAAGTGTAGTTTAAAACGAAAGAAACGGAGATGAAAAACTACAAGTATTTTGAGAGTTATTATGGAAATAGTTAGACTCGCGCTTTGGTTTAGCAATTTACTGATCTACCTCCGATTGATTGACCATAAATCACTCAATTTAACTCGTAATTCATTGAAATTAGTTTCATTTCGAAGGAATCGAAGTGTAGTTTAAAACGAAAGAAACGGAGATGAAAAACTACAAGTATTTTGAGAGTTATGATGAAAATAGTTAGACTCGCGCTTTGGTTTAGCAATTTACTGACCTACCTCCGATTGATTGACCATAACTCTCTCAATTTAACTCTTAATTCATTGAAATTAGTTTTATTTCGAAGGAATCGAAGTGTAGTTTAAAACGAAAGAAACGGAGATGAAAAACTCCAAGTATTTTGAGAGTTATTATGGAAATAGTTAGACTCGCGCTTTGGTTTAGGAATTTTCTGCCTTACCTCCGATTGATTGACCATAACTCTCTCAATTTAACTCTTAACTCATTGAAATTAGTTTCATTTCGAAGGAATCGAAGTGTAGTTTAAAACGAAAGAAACGGAGATGAAAAACTCCAAGTATTTTGAGAGTTATGATGGAAATAGTTAGACTCGCGCTTTGGTTTAGCAATTTACTGACCTCCCTCCGATTGATTGACCATAAATCACTCAATTTAACTCGTAATTCATTGAAATTAGTTTCATTTCGAAGGAATCGAAGTGTGGTTTAAAACGAAAGAAACCGAGATGAAAAACTCCAAGTATTTTGAGAGTTATGATGGAAATAGTTAGACTCGCGCTTTGGTTTAGCAATTTACTGACCTACCTCCGCTTGATTGACCATAACTCTCTCAATTTAACTCTTAACTCTTTGAAATTAGTTTCATTTCGAAGGAATCGAAGTGTAGTTTAAAACGAAAGAAACGGAGATGAAAAACTCCAAGTATTTTGAGAGTTATGATGGAAATAGTTAGACTCGCGCTTTGGTTTAGCAATTTACTGACCTACCTCCGATTGATTGACCATAACTCTCGCAATTAAACTCGTAATTCATTTAAATTAGTTTCATTTCGAAGGAATCGAAGTGTAGTTTAAAACGAAAGAAACGGAGATGAAAAACTCCAAGTATTTTGAGAGTTATGATGGAAAAGTTAGACACGCGCTTTAGTTTAGCAATTTACTGACCTCCCTCCGATTGATTGACCATAACTCACTCAATTTAACTCGTAATTCATTGAAATTAGTTTCATTTCGAAGGAATCGAAGTGTAGTTTAAAACGAAAGAAACGGAGATGAAAAACTCCAAGTATTTTGAGAGTTATGATGGAAATAGTTAGACTCACGCTTTGGTTTAGCAATTTACTGACCTCCCTCCGATTGATTGACCATAACTCACTCAATTTAACTCGTAATTCATTGAAATTAGTTTCATTTCGAAGGAATCGAAGTGTGGTTTAAAACGAAAGAAACGGAGATGAAAAACTCCAAGTATTTTGAGAGTTATGATGGAAATAGTTAGACTCGCGCTTTGGTTTAGCAATTTACTGACCTACCTCCGCTTGATTGACCATAACTCTCTCAATTTAACTCTTAACTCTTTGAAATTAGTTTCATTTCGAAGGAATCGAAGTGTAGTTTAAAACGAAAGAAACGGAGATGAAAAACTCTAAGTATTTTGAGAGTTATGATGGAAATAGTTAGACTCGCGCTTTGGTTTAGCAATTTACTGACCTACCTACGATTGATTGACCATAACTCTCTCAATTTAACTCTTAACTCATTGAAATTAGTTTCATTTCGAAGGAATCGAAGTGTAGTTTAAAACGAAAGAAACGGAGATAAAAAACTCCAAGTATTTTGAGAGTTATGATGGAAATAGTTAGACTCGCGCTTTGGTTTAGCAATTTACTGACCTCCCTCCGATTGATTGACCATAAATCACTCAATTTAACTCGTAATTCATTGAAATTAGTTTCATTTCGAAGGAATCGAAGTGTAGTTTAAAACGAAAGAAACGGAGATGAAAAACTCCAAGTATTTTGAGAGTTAATGGAAATAGTTAGACTCGCGCTTTGGTTTAGCAATTTACTGACCTACCTCCGATTGATTGACCATAACTCTCTCAATTTAACTCTTAAGTCATTTAAAAATTAGTTTCATTTCGAAGGAATCAAAGTGTAGTTTAAAACGAAAGAAACGGAGATGAAAAACTCCAAGTATTTTGAGAGTTATGATGGAAATAGTTAGACTCGCGCTTTGGTTTAGCAATTTACTTACCTACCTCCGATTGATTGACCATAACTCTCTCAATTTAACTCGTAATTCATTTAAATTAGTTTCATTTCGAAGGAATCAAAGTGTAGTTTAAAACGAAAGAAACGGAGATGAAAAACTCCAAGTATTTTGAGAGTTATGATGGAAATAGTTAGACTCACGCTTTGGTTTAGCAATTTACTGACCTCCCTCCGATTGATTGACCATAACTCACTCAATTTAACTCGTAATTCATTGAAATTAGTTTCATTTCGAAGGAATCGACGTGTAGTTTAAAACGAAAGAAACGGAGATGAAAAACTCCAAGTATTTTGAGAGTTATGATGGAAATAGTTAGACTCGCGCTTTGGTTTAGCAATTTAGTGACTTACCTCCGATTGATTGACCATAACTCTCTCAATTTAACTCTTAACTCATTGAAATTAGTTTCATTTCGAAGGAATCGAAGTGAAGTTTAAAACGAAAGAAACGGAGATGAAAAACTCCAAGTATTTTGAGAGTTATGATGGAAATAGTTAGACTCGCGCTTTGGTTTAGCAATTTACTGACCTCCCTCCGATTAATTGACCATAAATCACTAAATTTAACTCGTAATTCATTGAAATTAGTTTCATTTCGAAGGAATCGAAGTGTAGTTTAAAACGAAAGAAACGGAGATGAAAAACTCCAAGTATTTTGAGAGTTATGATGGAAATAGTTAGACTCGCGCTTTGGTTTAGCAATTTACTGACTTACCTCCGATTTATTGATCATAACTCTCTCAATTTAACTCTTAATTCATTGAAATTAGTTTCATTTCGAAGGAATCGAAGTGTAGTTTAAAACGAAAGAAACGGAGATGAAAAACTACAAGTATTTTGAGAGTTATTATGGAAATAGTTAGACTCGCGCTTTGGTTTAGCAATTTACTGATCTACCTCCGATTGATTGACAATAAATCACTCAATTTAACTCGTTATTCATTGAAATTAGTTTCATTTCGAAGGAATCGAAGTGTAGTTTAAAACGAAAGAAACAGAGATGAAAAACTCCAAGTATTTTGAGAGTTATGATGGAAATAGTTAGACTCGCGCTTTGGTTTAGCAATTTACTGACCTACCTCCGATTGATTGACCATAACTCTCTCAATTTAAGTCGTAATTCATTTAAATTAGTTTCATTTCGAAGGAATCGAAGTGTAGTTTAAAACGAAAGAAACGGAGATGAAAAACTCCAAGTATTTTGAGAGTTATGATGGAAATAGTTAGACTCGCGCTTTGGTTTAGCAATTTACTGACCTCCCTCCGATTGATTGACCATAACTCAATCAATTTAACTCGTAATTCATTGAAATTAGTTTCATTTCGAAGGGATCGAAGTGTAGTTTAAAACGAAAGAAACGGAGATGAAAAACTCCAAGTATTTTGAGAGTTATGATGGAAATAGTTAGACTCGCGCTTTGGTTTAGTAATTTACTGACCTACATCCGATTAATTGACCATAACTCTCTCAATTTAACTCTTAAGTCATTGAAATTAGTTTCATTTCGAAGGAATCGAAGTGTAGTTTAAAACGAAAGAAACGGAGATGAAAAACTCCAAGTATTTTGAGAGTTATGATGGAAATAGTTAGACTCGCGCTTTGGTTTAGTAATTTACTGACCTACCTCCGATTGATTGACCATAACTCTCTCAATTTAACTCTTAATTCATTGAAATTAGTTTTATTTCGAAGGAATCGAAGTGTAGTTTAAAACGAAAGAAACGGAGATGAAAAACTCCAAGTATTTTGAGAGTTATGATGGAAATAGTTAGACTCGCGCTTTGGTTTAGGAATTTACTGACCTACCTCCGATTGATTGACCATAACTCTCTCAATTTAACTCTTAACTAATTGAAATTAGTTTCATTTCGAAGGAATCGAAGTGTAGTTTAAAACGAAAGAAACGGAGATGAAAAACTCCAAGTATTTTGAGAGTTATGATCGAAATAGTTAGACTCGCGCTTTGGTTTAGCAATTTACTGACCTCCCTCCGATTGATTGACCATAAATCACTCAATTTAACTCGTAATTCATTGAAATTAGTTTCATTTCGAAGGAATCGAAGTGTGGTTTAAAACGAAAGAAACGGAGATGAAAAACTCCAAGTATTTTGAGAGTTATGATGGAAATAGTTAGACTCGCGCTTTGGTTTAGCAATTTACTGACTTCCCTCCGATTAATTGACCATAAATCACTCAATTTAACTCGTAATTCATTGAAATTAGTTTCATTTCGAAGGAATCGAAGTGTAGTTTAAAACGAAAGAAACGGAGATGAAAAACTCCAAGTATTTTGAGAGTTATGATGGAAATAGTTAGACTCGCGCTTTGGTTTAGCAATTTACTGACCTACCTCCGATTGATTGATCATAACTCTCTTAATTTAACTCTTAATTCATTGAAATTAGTTTCATTTCGAAGGAATCGAAGTGTAGTTTAAAACGAAAGAAACGGAGATGAAAAACTACAAGTATTTTGAGAGTTATTATGGAAATAGTTAGACTCGCGCTTTGGTTTAGCAATTTACTGATCTACCTCCGATTGATTGACAATAAATCACTCAATTTAACTCGTAATTCATTGAAATTAGTTTCATTTCGAAGGAATCGAAGTGTAGTTTAAAACGAAAGAAACGGAGATGAAAAACTACAAGTATTTTGAGAGTTATGATGAAAATAGTTAGACTCGCGCTTTGGTTTAGCAATTTACTGACATACCTCCGATTGATTGACCATAACTCTCTCAATTTAACTCTTAATTCATTGAAATTAGTTTTATTTCGAAGGAATCGAAGTGTAGTTTAAAACGAAAGAAACGGAGATGAAAAACTCCAAGTATTTTGAGAGTTATTATGGAAATAGTTAGACTCGCGCTTTGGTTTAGGAATTTTCTGCCTTACCTCCGATTGATTGACCATAACTCTCTCAATTTAACTCTTAACTCATTGAAATTAGTTTCATTTCGAAGGAATCGAAGTGTAGTTTAAAACGAAAGAAACGGAGATGAAAAACTCCAAGTATTTTGAGAGTTATGATGGAAATAGTTAGACTCGCGCTTTGGTTTAGCAATTTACTGACCTCCCTCCGATTGATTGACCATAAATCACTCAATTTAACTCGTAATTCATTGAAATTAGTTTCATTTCGAAGGAATCGAAGTGTGGTTTAAAACGAAAGAAACCGAGATGAAAAACTCCAAGTATTTTGAGAGTTATGATGGAAATAGTTAGACTCGCGCTTTGGTTTAGCAATTTACTGACCTACCTCCGCTTGATTGACCATAACTCTCTCAATTTAACTCTTAACTCTTTGAAATTAGTTTCATTTCGAAGGAATCGAAGTGTAGTTTAAAACGAAAGAAACGGAGATGAAAAACTCCAAGTATTTTGAGAGTTATGATGGAAATAGTTAGACTCGCGCTTTGGTTTAGCAATTTACTGACCTACCTCCGATTGATTGACCATAACTCTCGCAATTAAACTCGTAATTCATTTAAATTAGTTTCATTTCGAAGGAATCGAAGTGTAGTTTAAAACGAAAGAAACGGAGATGAAAAACCCCAAGTATTTTGAGAGTTATGATGGAAAAGTTAGACACGCGCTTTAGTTTAGCAATTTACTGACCTCCCTCCGATTGATTGACCATAACTCACTCAATTTAACTTGTAATTCATTGAAATTAGTTTCATTTCGAAGGAATCGAAGTGTAGTTTAAAACGAAAGAAACGGAGATGAAAAACTCCAAGTATTTTGAGAGTTATGATGGAAATAGTTAGACTCGCGCTTTGGTTTAGCAATTTACTGACCTACCTCCGATTGATTGACCATAACTCTCTCAATTTAACTCTTAATTCATTGAAATTAGTTTCATTTCGAAGGAATCGAAGTGTAGTTTAAAACGAAAGAAACAGAGATGAAAAACTCCAAGTATTTTGAGAGTTATGATGGAAATAGTTAGACTCGCGCTTTGGTTTAGCAATTTACTGACCTACCTCCGATTGATTGACCATAACTCTGTCAATTTAACTCTTAACTCATTGAAATTAGTTTCATTTCGAAGGAATCGAAGTGTAGTTTAAAACGAAAGAAACGGAGATGAAAAACTCCAAGTATTTTGAGAGTTGTGATGGAAATAGTTAGACTCACGCTTTGGTTTAGCAATTTACTGACCTCTCTCCGATTGATTGACCATAACTCACTCAATTTACCTCGTAATTCATTGAAATTAGTTTCATTTCGAAGGAATCGAAGTGTGGTTTAAAACGAAAGAAACGGAGATGAAAAACTCCAAGTATTTTGAGAGTTATGATGGAAAAGTTAGACTCGCGCTTTGGTTTAGCAATTTACTGACCTACCTCCGCTTGATTGACCATAACTCTCTCAATTTAACTCTTAACTCTTTGAAATTAGTTTCATTTCGAAGGAATCGAAGTGTAGTTTAAAACGAAAGAAACGGAGATGAAAAACTCAAAGTATTTTGAGAGTTATGATGGAAATAGTTAGACTCGCGCTTTGGTTTAGCAATTTACTGACCTACCTCCGATTGATTGACCATAACTCTCTCAATTTAACTCGTAATTCATTTAAATTAGTTTCATTTCGAAGGAATCGAAGTGTAGTTTAAAACGAAAGAAACGGAGATGAAAAACTCCAAGTATTTTGAGAGTTATGATGGAAATAGTTAGACTCGCGCTTTAGTTTAGCAATTTACTGACCTCCCTCCGATTGATTGACCATAACTCACTCAATTTAACTCGTAATTCATTGAAATTAGTTTCATTTCGAAGGAATCGAAGTGTAGTTTAAAACGAAAGAAACGGAGATGAAAAACTCCAAGTATTTTGAGAGTTAATGGAAATAGTTAGACTCGCGCTTTGGTTTAGCAATTTACTGACCTACCTCCGATTGATTGACCATAACTCTCTCAATTTAACTCTTAAGTCATTGAAATTAGTTTCATTTCGAATGAATCGAAGTGTAGTTTAAAACGAAAGAAACGGAGATGAAAAACTCCAAGTATTTTGAGAGTTATGATGGAAATAGTTAGACTCGCGCTTTGGTTTAGCAATTTACTTACCTACCTCCGATTGATTGACCATAACTCTCTCAATTTAACTCGTAATTCATTTAAATTAGTTTCATTTCGAAGGAATCGAAGTGTAGTTTAAAACGAAAGAAACGGAGATGAAAAACTCCAAGTATTTTGAGAGTTATGATGGAAATAGTTAGACTCGCGCTTTGGTTTAGCAATTTACTGACCTCCCTCCGATTGATTGACCATAACTCACTGAATTTAACTCGTAATTCATTGAAATTAGTTTCATTTCGAAGGAATCGAAGTGTGGTTTTAAACGAAAGAAACGGAGATGAAAAACTCCAAGTATTTTGAGAGTTATAATGTAAATAGTTAGACTCGCGCTTTGGTTTAGCAATTTACTGACCTACCTCCGATTGATTGACCATAACTCTCTCAATTTAAGTCGTAATTCATTTAAATTAGTTTCATTTCGAAGGAATCGAAGTGTAGTTTAAAACGAAAGAAACGGAGATGAAAAACTCCAAGTATTTTGAGAGTTATGATGGAAATAGTTAGACTCGCGCTTTGGTTTTGCAATTTACTGACCTCCCTCCGATTGATTGACCATAACTCAATAAATTTAACTCGTAATTCATTGAAATTAGTTTCATTTCGAAGGAATCGAAGTGTAGTTTAAAACGAAAGAAACGGAGATGAAAAACTCCAAGTATTTTGAGAGTTATGATGGAAATAGTTAGACTCGCGCTTTGGTTTAGTAATTTACTGACCTACATCCGATTAATTGACCATAACTCTCTCAATTTAACTCTTAAGTCATTGAAATTAGTTTCATTTCGAAGGAATCGAAGTGTAGTTTAAAACGAAAGAAACGGAGATGAAAAACTCCAAGTATTTTGAGAGTTATGATGGAAATAGTTAGACTCGCGCTTTGGTTTAGCAATTTACTGACCTCCCTCCGATTGATTGACCATAACTCAATCAATTTAACTCGTAATTCATTGAAATTAGTTTCATTTCGAAGGGATCGAAGTGTAGTTTAAAACGAAAGAAACGGAGATGAAAAACTCCAAGTATTTTGAGAGTTATGATGGAAATAGTTAGACTCGCGCTTTGGTTTAGTAATTTACTGACCTACATCCGATTAATTGACCATAACTCTCTCAATTTAACTCTTAAGTCATTGAAATTAGTTTCATTTCGAAGGAATCGAAGTGTAGTTTAAAACGAAAGAAACGGAGATGAAAAACTCCAAGTATTTTGAGAGTTATGATGGAAATAGTTAGACTCACGCTTTGGTTTAGTAATTTACTGACCTACCTCCGATTGATTGACCATAACTCTCTCAATTTAACTCTTAATTCATTGAAATTAGTTTTATTTCGAAGGAATCGAAGTGTAGTTTAAAACGAAAGAAACGGAGATGAAAAACTCCAAGTATTTTGAGAGTTATGATGGAAATAGTTAGACTCGCGCTTTGGTTTAGGAATTTACTGACCTACCTCCGATTGATTGACCATAACTCTCTCAATTTAACTCTTAACTAATTGAAATTAGTTTCATTTCGAAGGAATCGAAGTGTAGTTTAAAACGAAAGAAACGGAGATGAAAAACTCCAAGTATTTTGAGAGTTATGATCGAAATAGTTAGACTCGCGCTTTGGTTTAGCAATTTACTGACCTCCCTCCGATTGATTGACCATAAATCACTCAATTTAACTCTTAACTCATTGAAATTAGTTTCATTTCGAAGGAATCGAAGTGTAGTTTAAAACGAAAGAAACGGAGATGAAAAACTCCAAGTATTTTGAGAGTTATTATGGAAATAGTTAGACTCGCGCTTTGGTTTAGCAATTTACTGATCTACCTCCGATTGATTGACAATAAATCACTCAATTTAACTCGTTATTCATTGAAATTAGTTTCATTTCGAAGGAATCGAAGTGTAGTTTAAAACGAAAGAAACAGAGATGAAAAACTCCAAGTATTTTGAGAGTTATGATGGAAATAGTTAGACTCGCGCTTTGGTTTAGCAATTTACTGACCTACCTCCGATTGATTGACCATAACTCTCTCAATTTAAGTCGTAATTCATTTAAATTAGTTTCATTTCGAAGGAATCGAAGTGTAGTTTAAAACGAAAGAAACGGAGATGAAAAACTCCAAGTATTTTGAGAGTTATGATGGAAATAGTTAGACTCGCGCTTTGGTTTAGCAATTTACTGACCTCCCTCCGATTGATTGACCATAACTCAATCAATTTAACTCGTAATTCATTGAAATTAGTTTCATTTCGAAGGGATCGAAGTGTAGTTTAAAACGAAAGAAACGGAGATGAAAAACTCCAAGTATTTTGAGAGTTATGATGGAAATAGTTAGACTCGCGCTTTGGTTTAGTAATTTACTGACCTACATCCGATTAATTGACCATAACTCTCTCAATTTAACTCTTAAGTCATTGAAATTAGTTTCATTTCGAAGGAATCGAAGTGTAGTTTAAAACGAAAGAAACGGAGATGAAAAACTCCAAGTATTTTGAGAGTTATGATGGAAATAGTTAGACTCGCGCTTTGGTTTAGTAATTTACTGACCTACCTCCGATTGATTGACCATAACTCTCTCAATTTAACTCTTAATTCATTGAAATTAGTTTTATTTCGAAGGAATCGAAGTGTAGTTTAAAACGAAAGAAACGGAGATGAAAAACTCCAAGTATTTTGAGAGTTATGATGGAAATAGTTAGACTCGCGCTTTGGTTTAGGAATTTACTGACCTACCTCCGATTGATTGACCATAACTCTCTCAATTTAACTCTTAACTAATTGAAATTAGTTTCATTTCGAAGGAATCGAAGTGTAGTTTAAAACGAAAGAAACGGAGATGAAAAACTCCAAGTATTTTGAGAGTTATGATCGAAATAGTTAGACTCGCGCTTTGGTTTAGCAATTTACTGACCTCCCTCCGATTGATTGACCATAAATCACTCAATTTAACTCGTAATTCATTGAAATTAGTTTCATTTCGAAGGAATCGAAGTGTGGTTTAAAACGAAAGAAACGGAGATGAAAAACTCCAAGTATTTTGAGAGTTATGATGGAAATAGTTAGACTCGCGCTTTGGTTTAGCAATTTACTGACTTCCCTCCGATTAATTGACCATAAATCACTCAATTTAACTCGTAATTCATTGAAATTAGTTTCATTTCGAAGGAATCGAAGTGTAGTTTAAAACGAAAGAAACGGAGATGAAAAACTCCAAGTATTTTGAGAGTTATGATGGAAATAGTTAGACTCGCGCTTTGGTTTAGCAATTTACTGACCTACCTCCGATTGATTGATCATAACTCTCTTAATTTAACTCTTAATTCATTGAAATTAGTTTCATTTCGAAGGAATCGAAGTGTAGTTTAAAACGAAAGAAACGGAGATGAAAAACTACAAGTATTTTGAGAGTTATTATGGAAATAGTTAGACTCGCGCTTTGGTTTAGCAATTTACTGATCTACCTCCGATTGATTGACAATAAATCACTCAATTTAACTCGTAATTCATTGAAATTAGTTTCATTTCGAAGGAATCGAAGTGTAGTTTAAAACGAAAGAAACGGAGATGAAAAACTACAAGTATTTTGAGAGTTATGATGAAAATAGTTAGACTCGCGCTTTGGTTTAGCAATTTACTGACATACCTCCGATTGATTGACCATAACTCTCTCAATTTAACTCTTAATTCATTGAAATTAGTTTTATTTCGAAGGAATCGAAGTGTAGTTTAAAACGAAAGAAACGGAGATGAAAAACTCCAAGTATTTTGAGAGTTATTATGGAAATAGTTAGACTCGCGCTTTGGTTTAGGAATTTTCTGCCTTACCTCCGATTGATTGACCATAACTCTCTCAATTTAACTCTTAACTCATTGAAATTAGTTTCATTTCGAAGGAATCGAAGTGTAGTTTAAAACGAAAGAAACGGAGATGAAAAACTCCAAGTATTTTGAGAGTTATGATGGAAATAGTTAGACTCGCGCTTTGGTTTAGCAATTTACTGACCTCCCTCCGATTGATTGACCATAAATCACTCAATTTAACTCGTAATTCATTGAAATTAGTTTCATTTCGAAGGAATCGAAGTGTGGTTTAAAACGAAAGAAACCGAGATGAAAAACTCCAAGTATTTTGAGAGTTATGATGGAAATAGTTAGACTCGCGCTTTGGTTTAGCAATTTACTGACCTACCTCCGCTTGATTGACCATAACTCTCTCAATTTAACTCTTAACTCTTTGAAATTAGTTTCATTTCGAAGGAATCGAAGTGTAGTTTAAAACGAAAGAAACGGAGATGAAAAACTCCAAGTATTTTGAGAGTTATGATGGAAATAGTTAGACTCGCGCTTTGGTTTAGCAATTTACTGACCTACCTCCGATTGATTGACCATAACTCTCGCAATTAAACTCGTAATTCATTTAAATTAGTTTCATTTCGAAGGAATCGAAGTGTAGTTTAAAACGAAAGAAACGGAGATGAAAAACCCCAAGTATTTTGAGAGTTATGATGGAAAAGTTAGACACGCGCTTTAGTTTAGCAATTTACTGACCTCCCTCCGATTGATTGACCATAACTCACTCAATTTAACTCGTAATTCATTGAAATTAGTTTCATTTCGAAGGAATCGAAGTGTAGTTTAAAACGAAAGAAACGGAGATGAAAAACTCCAAGTATTTTGAGAGTTATGATGGAAATAGTTAGACTCGCGCTTTGGTTTAGCAATTTACTGACCTACCTCCGATTGATTGACCATAACTCTCTCAATTTAACTCTTAATTCATTGAAATTAGTTTCATTTCGAAGGAATCGAAGTGTAGTTTAAAACGAAAGAAACAGAGATGAAAAACTCCAAGTATTTTGAGAGTTATGATGGAAATAGTTAGACTCGCGCTTTGGTTTAGCAATTTACTGACCTACCTCCGATTGATTGACCATAACTCTGTCAATTTAACTCTTAACTCATTGAAATTAGTTTCATTTCGAAGGAATCGAAGTGTAGTTTAAAACGAAAGAAACGGAGATGAAAAACTCCAAGTATTTTGAGAGTTGTGATGGAAATAGTTAGACTCACGCTTTGGTTTAGCAATTTACTGACCTCTCTCCGATTGATTGACCATAACTCACTCAATTTACCTCGTAATTCATTGAAATTAGTTTCATTTCGAAGGAATCGAAGTGTGGTTTAAAACGAAAGAAACGGAGATGAAAAACTCCAAGTATTTTGAGAGTTATGATGGAAAAGTTAGACTCGCGCTTTGGTTTAGCAATTTACTGACCTACCTCCGCTTGATTGACCATAACTCTCTCAATTTAACTCTTAACTCTTTGAAATTAGTTTCATTTCGAAGGAATCGAAGTGTAGTTTAAAACGAAAGAAACGGAGATGAAAAACTCAAAGTATTTTGAGAGTTATGATGGAAATAGTTAGACTCGCGCTTTGGTTTAGCAATTTACTGACCTACCTCCGATTGATTGACCATAACTCTCTCAATTTAACTCGTAATTCATTTAAATTAGTTTCATTTCGAAGGAATCGAAGTGTAGTTTAAAACGAAAGAAACGGAGATGAAAAACTCCAAGTATTTTGAGAGTTATGATGGAAATAGTTAGACTCGCGCTTTAGTTTAGCAATTTACTGACCTCCCTCCGATTGATTGACCATAACTCACTCAATTTAACTCGTAATTCATTGAAATTAGTTTCATTTCGAAGGAATCGAAGTGTAGTTTAAAACGAAAGAAACGGAGATGAAAAACTCCAAGTATTTTGAGAGTTAATGGAAATAGTTAGACTCGCGCTTTGGTTTAGCAATTTACTGACCTACCTCCGATTGATTGACCATAACTCTCTCAATTTAACTCTTAAGTCATTGAAATTAGTTTCATTTCGAATGAATCGAAGTGTAGTTTAAAACGAAAGAAACGGAGATGAAAAACTCCAAGTATTTTGAGAGTTATGATGGAAATAGTTAGACTCGCGCTTTGGTTTAGCAATTTACTTACCTACCTCCGATTGATTGACCATAACTCTCTCAATTTAACTCGTAATTCATTTAAATTAGTTTCATTTCGAAGGAATCGAAGTGTAGTTTAAAACGAAAGAAACGGAGATGAAAAACTCCAAGTATTTTGAGAGTTATGATGGAAATAGTTAGACTCGCGCTTTGGTTTAGCAATTTACTGACCTCCCTCCGATTGATTGACCATAACTCACTGAATTTAACTCGTAATTCATTGAAATTAGTTTCATTTCGAAGGAATCGAAGTGTGGTTTTAAACGAAAGAAACGGAGATGAAAAACTCCAAGTATTTTGAGAGTTATAATGTAAATAGTTAGACTCGCGCTTTGGTTTAGCAATTTACTGACCTACCTCCGATTGATTGACCATAACTCTCTCAATTTAAGTCGTAATTCATTTAAATTAGTTTCATTTCGAAGGAATCGAAGTGTAGTTTAAAACGAAAGAAACGGAGATGAAAAACTCCAAGTATTTTGAGAGTTATGATGGAAATAGTTAGACTCGCGCTTTGGTTTTGCAATTTACTGACCTCCCTCCGATTGATTGACCATAACTCAATAAATTTAACTCGTAATTCATTGAAATTAGTTTCATTTCGAAGGAATCGAAGTGTAGTTTAAAACGAAAGAAACGGAGATGAAAAACTCCAAGTATTTTGAGAGTTATGATGGAAATAGTTAGACTCGCGCTTTGGTTTAGTAATTTACTGACCTACATCCGATTAATTGACCATAACTCTCTCAATTTAACTCTTAAGTCATTGAAATTAGTTTCATTTCGAAGGAATCGAAGTGTAGTTTAAAACGAAAGAAACGGAGATGAAAAACTCCAAGTATTTTGAGAGTTATGATGGAAATAGTTAGACTCGCGCTTTGGTTTAGTAATTTACTGACCTACCTCCGATTGATTGACCATAACTCTCTCAATTTAACTCTTAATTCATTGAAATTAGTTTTATTTCGAAGGAATCGAAGTGTAGTTTAAAACGAAAGAAACGGAGATGAAAAACTCCAAGTATTTTGAGAGTTATGATGGAAATAGTTAGACTCGCGCTTTGGTTTAGGAATTTACTGACCTACCTCCGATTGATTGACCATAACTCTCTCAATTTAACTCTTAACTCATTGAAATTAGTTTCATTTCGAAGGAATCGAAGTGTAGTTTAAAACGAAAGAAACGAAGATGAAAAACTCCAAGTATTTTGAGAGTTATGATGGAAATAGTTAGACTCGCGCTTTGGTTTAGCAATTTACTGACCTCCCTCCGATTGATTGACCATAAATCACTCAATTTAACTCGTAATTCATTGAAATTAGTTTCATTTCGAAGGAATCGAAGTGTGGTTTAAAACGAAAGAAACGGAGATGAAAAACTCTAAGTATTTTGAGAGTTATGATGGAAATAGTTAGACTCGCGCTTTGGTTTAGCAATTTACTGACCTACCTCCGCTTGATTGACCATAACTCTCTCAATTTAACTCTTAACTCTTTGAAATTAGTTTCATTTCGAAGGAATCGAAGTGTAGTTTAAAACGAAAGAAACGGAGATGAAAAACTCCAAGTATTTTGAGAGTTATGATGGAAATAGTTAGACTCGCGCTTTGGTTTAGCAATTTACTGACCTACCTCCGATTGATTGACCATAACTCTCGCAATTAAACTCGTAATTCATTTAAATTAGTTTCATTTCGAAGGAATCGAAGTGTAGTTTAAAACGAAAGAAACGGAGATGAAAAACTCCAAGTATTTTGAGAGTTATGATGGAAAAGTTAGACACGCGCTTTAGTTTAGCAATTTACTGACCTCCCTCCGATTGATTGACCATAACTCACTCAATTTAACTCGTAATTCATTGAAATTAGTTTCATTTCGAAGGAATCGAAGTGTAGTTTAAAACGAAAGAAACGGAGATGAAAAACTCCAAGTATTTTGAGAGTTATGATGGAAATAGTTAGACTCGCGCTTTGGTTTAGCAATTTACTGACCTACCTCCGATTGATTGACCATAACTCTCTCAATTTAACTCTTAATTCATTGAAATTAGTTTCATTTCGAAGGAATCGAAGTGTAGTTTAAAACGAAAGAAACAGAGATGAAAAACTCCAAGTATTTTGAGAGTTATGATGGAAATAGTTAGACTCGCGCTTTGGTTTAGCAATTTACTGACCTACCTCCGATTGATTGACCATAACTCTGTCAATTTAACTCTTAACTCATTGAAATTAGTTTCATTTCGAAGGAATCGAAGTGTAGTTTAAAACGAAAGAAACGGAGATGAAAAACTCCAAGTATTTTGAGAGTTGTGATGGAAATAGTTAGACTCACGCTTTGGTTTAGCAATTTACTGACCTCTCTCCGATTGATTGACCATAACTCACTCAATTTACCTCGTAATTCATTGAAATTAGTTTCATTTCGAAGGAATCGAAGTGTGGTTTAAAACGAAAGAAACGGAGATGAAAAACTCCAAGTATTTTGAGAGTTATGATGGAAAAGTTAGACTCGCGCTTTGGTTTAGCAATTTACTGACCTACCTCCGCTTGATTGACCATAACTCTCTCAATTTAACTCTTAACTCTTTGAAATTAGTTTCATTTCGAAGGAATCGAAGTGTAGTTTAAAACGAAAGAAACGGAGATGAAAAACTCAAAGTATTTTGAGAGTTATGATGGAAATAGTTAGACTCGCGCTTTGGTTTAGCAATTTACTGACCTACCTCCGATTGATTGACCATAACTCTCTCAATTTAACTCGTAATTCATTTAAATTAGTTTCATTTCGAAGGAATCGAAGTGTAGTTTAAAACGAAAGAAACGGAGATGAAAAACTCCAAGTATTTTGAGAGTTATGATGGAAATAGTTAGACTCGCGCTTTAGTTTAGCAATTTACTGACCTACCTCCGATTGATTGACCATAACTCACTCAATTTAACTCGTAATTCATTGAAATTAGTTTCATTTCGAAGGAATCGAAGTGTAGTTTAAAACCAAAGAAACGGAGATGAAAAACTCCAAGTATTTTGAGAGTTAATGGAAATAGTTAGACTCGCGCTTTGGTTTAGCAATTTACTGACCTACCTCCGATTGATTGACCATAACTCTCTCAATTTAACTCTTAAGTCATTGAAATTAGTTTCATTTCGAATGAATCGAAGTGTAGTTTAAAACGAAAGAAACGGAGATGAAAAACTCCAAGTATTTTGAGAGTTATGATGGAAATAGTTAGACTCGCGCTTTGGTTTAGCAATTTACTTACCTACCTCCGATTGATTGACCATAACTCTCTCAATTTAACTCGTAATTCATTTAAATTAGTTTCATTTCGAAGGAATCGAAGTGTAGTTTAAAACGAAAGAAACGGAGATGAAAAACTCCAAGTATTTTGAGAGTTATGATGGAAATAGTTAGACTCGCGCTTTGGTTTAGCAATTTACTGGCCTCCCTCCGATTGATTGACCATAACTCACTTAATTTAACTCGTAATTCATTGAAATTAGTTTCATTTCGAAGGAATCGAAGTGTGGTTTTAAACGAAAGAAACGGAGATGAAAAACTCCAAGTATTTTGAGAGTTATAATGTAAATAGTTAGACTCGCGCTTTGGTTTAGCAATTTACTGACCTACCTCCGATTGATTGACCATAACTCTCTCAATTTAAGTCGTAATTCATTTAAATTAGTTTCATTTCGAAGGAATCGAAGTGTAGTTTAAAACGAAAGAAACGGAGATGAAAAACTCCAAGGATTTTGAGAGTTATGATGGAAATAGTTAGACTCGCGCTTTGGTTTTGCAATTTACTGACCTCCCTCCGATTGATTGACCATAACTCAATAAATTTAACTCGTAATTCATTGAAATTAGTTTCATTTCGAAGGAATCGAAGTGTAGTTTAAAACGAAAGAAACGGAGATGAAAAACTCCAAGTATTTTGAGAGTTATGATGGAAATAGTTAGACTCGCGCTTTGGTTTAGTAATTTACTGACCTACATCCGATTAATTGACCATAACTCTCTCAATTTAACTCTTAAGTCATTGAAATTAGTTTCATTTCGAAGGAATCGAAGTGTAGTTTAAAACGAAAGAAACGGAGATGAAAAACTCCAAGTATTTTGAGAGTTATGATGGAAATAGTTAGACTCGCGCTTTGGTTTAGTAATTTACTGACCTACCTCCGATTGATTGACCATAACTCTCTCAATTTAACTCTTAATTCATTGAAATTAGTTTTATTTCGAAGGAATCGA
This sequence comes from Tasmannia lanceolata, assembly GCF_043159265.1. Taxonomy (NCBI): domain Eukaryota; kingdom Viridiplantae; phylum Streptophyta; class Magnoliopsida; order Canellales; family Winteraceae; genus Tasmannia; species Tasmannia lanceolata. The sequence goes on from NW_027518721.1 coordinate 8,822,979, forward strand.
AGTGTAGTTTAAAACGAAAGAAACGGAGATGAAAAACTCCAAGTATTTTGAGAGTTATGATGGAAATAGTTAGACTCGCGCTTTGGTTTAGGAATTTACTGACCTACCTCCGATTGATTGACCATAACTCTCTCAATTTAACTCTTAATTCATTGAAATTAGTTTTATTTCGAAGGAATCGAAGTGTAGTTTAAAACGAAAGAAACGGAGATGAAAAACTCCAAGTATTTTGAGAGTTATTATGGAAATAGTTAGACTCGCGCTTTGGTTTAGGAATTTTCTGCCTTACCTCCGATTGATTGACCATAACTCTCTCAATTTAACTCTTAACTCATTGAAATTAGTTTCATTTCGAAGGAATCGAAGTGTAGTTTAAAACGAAAGAAACGGAGATGAAAAACTCCAAGTATTTTGAGAGTTATGATGGAAATAGTTAGACTCGCGCTTTGGTTTAGCAATTTACTGACCTCCCTCCGATTGATTGACCATAAATCACTCAATTTAACTCGTAATTCATTGAAATTAGTTTCATTTCGAAGGAATCGAAGTGTGGTTTAAAACGAAAGAAACCGAGATGAAAAACTCCAAGTATTTTGAGAGTTATGATGGAAATAGTTAGACTCGCGCTTTGGTTTAGCAATTTACTGACCTACCTCCGCTTGATTGACCATAACTCTCTCAATTTAACTCTTAACTCTTTGAAATTAGTTTCATTTCGAAGGAATCGAAGTGTAGTTTAAAACGAAAGAAACGGAGATGAAAAACTCCAAGTATTTTGAGAGTTATGATGGAAATAGTTAGACTCGCGCTTTGGTTTAGCAATTTACTGACCTACCTCCGATTGATTGACCATAACTCTCGCAATTAAACTCGTAATTCATTTAAATTAGTTTCATTTCGAAGGAATCGAAGTGTAGTTTAAAACGAAAGAAACGGAGATGAAAAACTCCAAGTATTTTGAGAGTTATGATGGAAAAGTTAGACACGCGCTTTAGTTTAGCAATTTACTGACCTCCCTCCGATTGATTGACCATAACTCACTCAATTTAACTCGTAATTCATTGAAATTAGTTTCATTTCGAAGGAATCGAAGTGTAGTTTAAAACGAAAGAAACGGAGATGAAAAACTCCAAGTATTTTGAGAGTTATGATGGAAATAGTTAGACTCACGCTTTGGTTTAGCAATTTACTGACCTCCCTCCGATTGATTGACCATAACTCACTCAATTTAACTCGTAATTCATTGAAATTAGTTTCATTTCGAAGGAATCGAAGTGTGGTTTAAAACGAAAGAAACGGAGATGAAAAACTCCAAGTATTTTGAGAGTTATGATGGAAATAGTTAGACTCGCGCTTTGGTTTAGCAATTTACTGACCTACCTCCGCTTGATTGACCATAACTCTCTCAATTTAACTCTTAACTCTTTGAAATTAGTTTCATTTCGAAGGAATCGAAGTGTAGTTTAAAACGAAAGAAACGGAGATGAAAAACTCTAAGTATTTTGAGAGTTATGATGGAAATAGTTAGACTCGCGCTTTGGTTTAGCAATTTACTGACCTACCTACGATTGATTGACCATAACTCTCTCAATTTAACTCTTAACTCATTGAAATTAGTTTCATTTCGAAGGAATCGAAGTGTAGTTTAAAACGAAAGAAACGGAGATAAAAAACTCCAAGTATTTTGAGAGTTATGATGGAAATAGTTAGACTCGCGCTTTGGTTTAGCAATTTACTGACCTCCCTCCGATTGATTGACCATAAATCACTCAATTTAACTCGTAATTCATTGAAATTAGTTTCATTTCGAAGGAATCGAAGTGTAGTTTAAAACGAAAGAAACGGAGATGAAAAACTCCAAGTATTTTGAGAGTTAATGGAAATAGTTAGACTCGCGCTTTGGTTTAGCAATTTACTGACCTACCTCCGATTGATTGACCATAACTCTCTCAATTTAACTCTTAAGTCATTTAAAAATTAGTTTCATTTCAAAGGAATCAAAGTGTAGTTTAAAACGAAAGAAACGGAGATGAAAAACTCCAAGTATTTTGAGAGTTATGATGGAAATAGTTAGACTCGCGCTTTGGTTTAGCAATTTACTTACCTACCTCCGATTGATTGACCATAACTCTCTCAATTTAACTCGTAATTCATTTAAATTAGTTTAATTTCGAAGGAATCAAAGTGTAGTTTAAAACGAAAGAAACGGAGATGAAAAACTCCAAGTATTTTGAGAGTTATGATGGAAATAGTTAGACTCACGCTTTGGTTTAGCAATTTACTGACCTCCCTCCGATTGATTGACCATAACTCACTCAATTTAACTCGTAATTCATTGAAATTAGTTTCATTTCGAAGGAATCGACGTGTAGTTTAAAACGAAAGAAACGGAGATGAAAAACTCCAAGTATTTTGAGAGTTATGATGGAAATAGTTAGACTCGCGCTTTGGTTTAGCAATTTAGTGACTTACCTCCGATTGATTGACCATAACTCTCTCAATTTAACTCTTAACTCATTGAAATTAGTTTCATTTCGAAGGAATCGAAGTGAAGTTTAAAACGAAAGAAACGGAGATGAAAAACTCCAAGTATTTTGAGAGTTATGATGGAAATAGTTAGACTCGCGCTTTGGTTTAGCAATTTACTGACCTCCCTCCGATTAATTGACCATAAATCACTAAATTTAACTCGTAATTCATTGAAATTAGTTTCATTTCGAAGGAATCGAAGTGTAGTTTAAAACGAAAGAAACGGAGATGAAAAACTCCAAGTATTTTGAGAGTTATGATGGAAATAGTTAGACTCGCGCTTTGGTTTAGCAATTTACTGACTTACCTCCGATTTATTGATCATAACTCTCTCAATTTAACTCTTAATTCATTGAAATTAGTTTCATTTCGAAGGAATCGAAGTGTAGTTTAAAACGAAAGAAACGGAGATGAAAAACTACAAGTATTTTGAGAGTTATTATGGAAATAGTTAGACTCGCGCTTTGGTTTAGCAATTTACTGATCTACCTCCGATTGATTGACAATAAATCACTCAATTTAACTCGTTATTCATTGAAATTAGTTTCATTTCGAAGGAATCGAAGTGTAGTTTAAAACGAAAGAAACAGAGATGAAAAACTCCAAGTATTTTGAGAGTTATGATGGAAATAGTTAGACTCGCGCTTTGGTTTAGCAATTTACTGACCTACCTCCGATTGATTGACCATAACTCTCTCAATTTAAGTCGTAATTCATTTAAATTAGTTTCATTTCGAAGGAATCGAAGTGTAGTTTAAAACGAAAGAAACGGAGATGAAAAACTCCAAGTATTTTGAGAGTTATGATGGAAATAGTTAGACTCGCGCTTTGGTTTAGCAATTTACTGACCTCCCTCCGATTGATTGACCATAACTCAATCAATTTAACTCGTAATTCATTGAAATTAGTTTCATTTCGAAGGGATCGAAGTGTAGTTTAAAACGAAAGAAACGGAGATGAAAAACTCCAAGTATTTTGAGAGTTATGATGGAAATAGTTAGACTCGCGCTTTGGTTTAGTAATTTACTGACCTACATCCGATTAATTGACCATAACTCTCTCAATTTAACTCTTAAGTCATTGAAATTAGTTTCATTTCGAAGGAATCGAAGTGTAGTTTAAAACGAAAGAAACGGAGATGAAAAACTCCAAGTATTTTGAGAGTTATGATGGAAATAGTTAGACTCGCGCTTTGGTTTAGTAATTTACTGACCTACCTCCGATTGATTGACCATAACTCTCTCAATTTAACTCTTAATTCATTGAAATTAGTTTTATTTCGAAGGAATCGAAGTGTAGTTTAAAACGAAAGAAACGGAGATGAAAAACTCCAAGTATTTTGAGAGTTATGATGGAAATAGTTAGACTCGCGCTTTGGTTTAGGAATTTACTGACCTACCTCCGATTGATTGACCATAACTCTCTCAATTTAACTCTTAACTAATTGAAATTAGTTTCATTTCGAAGGAATCGAAGTGTAGTTTAAAACGAAAGAAACGGAGATGAAAAACTCCAAGTATTTTGAGAGTTATGATCGAAATAGTTAGACTCGCGCTTTGGTTTAGCAATTTACTGACCTCCCTCCGATTGATTGACCATAAATCACTCAATTTAACTCGTAATTCATTGAAATTAGTTTCATTTCGAAGGAATCGAAGTGTGGTTTAAAACGAAAGAAACGGAGATGAAAAACTCCAAGTATTTTGAGAGTTATGATGGAAATAGTTAGACTCGCGCTTTGGTTTAGCAATTTACTGACTTCCCTCCGATTAATTGACCATAAATCACTCAATTTAACTCGTAATTCATTGAAATTAGTTTAATTTCGAAGGAATCGAAGTGTAGTTTAAAACGAAAGAAACGGAGATGAAAAACTCCAAGTATTTTGAGAGTTATGATGGAAATAGTTAGACTCGCGCTTTGGTTTAGCAATTTACTGACCTACCTCCGATTGATTGATCATAACTCTCTTAATTTAACTCTTAATTCATTGAAATTAGTTTCATTTCGAAGGAATCGAAGTGTAGTTTAAAACGAAAGAAACGGAGATGAAAAACTACAAGTATTTTGAGAGTTATTATGGAAATAGTTAGACTCGCGCTTTGGTTTAGCAATTTACTGATCTACCTCCGATTGATTGACAATAAATCACTCAATTTAACTCGTAATTCATTGAAATTAGTTTCATTTCGAAGGAATCGAAGTGTAGTTTAAAACGAAAGAAACGGAGATGAAAAACTACAAGTATTTTGAGAGTTATGATGAAAATAGTTAGACTCGCGCTTTGGTTTAGCAATTTACTGACATACCTCCGATTGATTGACCATAACTCTCTCAATTTAACTCTTAATTCATTGAAATTAGTTTTATTTCGAAGGAATCGAAGTGTAGTTTAAAACGAAAGAAACGGAGATGAAAAACTCCAAGTATTTTGAGAGTTATTATGGAAATAGTTAGACTCGCGCTTTGGTTTAGGAATTTTCTGCCTTACCTCCGATTGATTGACCATAACTCTCTCAATTTAACTCTTAACTAATTGAAATTAGTTTCATTTCGAAGGAATCGAAGTGTAGTTTAAAACGAAAGAAACGGAGATGAAAAACTCCAAGTATTTTGAGAGTTATGATCGAAATAGTTAGACTCGCGCTTTGGTTTAGCAATTTACTGACCTCCCTCCGATTGATTGACCATAAATCACTCAATTTAACTCGTAATTCATTGAAATTAGTTTCATTTCGAAGGAATCGAAGTGTGGTTTAAAACGAAAGAAACGGAGATGAAAAACTCCAAGTATTTTGAGAGTTATGATGGAAATAGTTAGACTCGCGCTTTGGTTTAGCAATTTACTGACTTCCCTCCGATTAATTGACCATAAATCACTCAATTTAACTCGTAATTCATTGAAATTAGTTTCATTTCGAAGGAATCGAAGTGTAGTTTAAAACGAAAGAAACGGAGATGAAAAACTCCAAGTATTTTGAGAGTTATGATGGAAATAGTTAGACTCGCGCTTTGGTTTAGCAATTTACTGACCTACCTCCGATTGATTGATCATAACTCTCTTAATTTAACTCTTAATTCATTGAAATTAGTTTCATTTCGAAGGAATCGAAGTGTAGTTTAAAACGAAAGAAACGGAGATGAAAAACTACAAGTATTTTGAGAGTTATTATGGAAATAGTTAGACTCGCGCTTTGGTTTAGCAATTTACTGATCTACCTCCGATTGATTGACAATAAATCACTCAATTTAACTCGTAATTCATTGAAATTAGTTTCATTTCGAAGGAATCGAAGTGTAGTTTAAAACGAAAGAAACGGAGATGAAAAACTACAAGTATTTTGAGAGTTATGATGAAAATAGTTAGACTCGCGCTTTGGTTTAGCAATTTACTGACATACCTCCGATTGATTGACCATAACTCTCTCAATTTAACTCTTAATTCATTGAAATTAGTTTTATTTCGAAGGAATCGAAGTGTAGTTTAAAACGAAAGAAACGGAGATGAAAAACTCCAAGTATTTTGAGAGTTATTATGGAAATAGTTAGACTCGCGCTTTGGTTTAGGAATTTTCTGCCTTACCTCCGATTGATTGACCATAACTCTCTCAATTTAACTCTTAACTCATTGAAATTAGTTTCATTTCGAAGGAATCGAAGTGTAGTTTAAAACGAAAGAAACGGAGATGAAAAACTCCAAGTATTTTGAGAGTTATGATGGAAATAGTTAGACTCGCGCTTTGGTTTAGCAATTTAGTGACCTCCCTCCGATTGATTGACCATAAATCACTCAATTTAACTCGTAATTCATTGAAATTAGTTTCATTTCGAAGTAATCGAAGTGTGGTTTAAAACGAAAGAAACCGAGATGAAAAACTCCAAGTATTTTGAGAGTTATGATGGAAATAGTTAGACTCGCGCTTTGGTTTAGCAATTTACTGACCTACCTCCGCTTGATTGACCATAACTCTCTCAATTTAACTCTTAACTCTTTGAAATTAGTTTCATTTCGAAGGAATCGAAGTGTAGTTTAAAACGAAAGAAACGGAGATGAAAAACTCCAAGTATTTTGAGAGTTATGATGGAAATAGTTAGACTCGCGCTTTGGTTTAGCAATTTACTGACCTACCTCCGATTGATTGACCATAACTCTCGCAATTAAACTCGTAATTCATTTAAATTAGTTTCATTTCGAAGGAATCGAAGTGTAGTTTAAAACGAAAGAAACGGAGATGAAAAACTCCAAGTATTTTGAGAGTTATGATGGAAAAGTTAGACACGCGCTTTAGTTTAGCAATTTACTGACCTCCCTCCGATTGATTGACCATAACTCACTCAATTTAACTCGTAATTCATTGAAATTAGTTTCATTTCGAAGGAATCGAAGTGTAGTTTAAAACGAAAGAAACGGAGATGAAAAACTCCAAGTATTTTGAGAGTTATGATGGAAATAGTTAGACTCGCGCTTTGGTTTAGCAATTTACTGACCTACCTCCGATTGATTGACCATAACTCTCTCAATTTAACTCTTAATTCATTGAAATTAGTTTCATTTCGAAGGAATCGAAGTGTAGTTTAAAACGAAAGAAACAGAGATGAAAAACTCCAAGTATTTTGAGAGTTATGATGGAAATAGTTAGACTCGCGCTTTGGTTTAGCAATTTACTGACCTACCTCCGATTGATTGACCATAACTCTGTCAATTTAACTCTTAACTCATTTAAATTAGTTTCATTTCGAAGGAATCGAAGTGTAGTTTAAAACGAAAGAAACGGAGATGAAAAACTCCAAGTATTTTGAGAGTTATGATGGAAATAGTTAGACTCGCGCTTTGGTTTAGCAATTTACTGACCTACCTCCGATTGATTGACCATAACTCTCTCAATTTAACTCTTAATTCATTGAAATTAGTTTCATTTCGAAGGAATCGAAGTGTAGTTTAAAACGAAAGAAACAGAGATGAAAAACTCCAAGTATTTTGAGAGTTATGATGGAAATAGTTAGACTCGCGCTTTGGTTTAGCAATTTACTGACCTACCTCCGATTGATTGACCATAACTCTGTCAATTTAACTCTTAACTCATTTAAATTAGTTTCATTTCGAAGGAATCGAAGTGTAGTTTAAAACGAAAGAAACGGAGATGAAAAACTCCAAGTATTTTGAGAGTTGTGATGGAAATAGTTAGACTCACGCTTTGGTTTAGCAATTTACTGACCTCTCTCCGATTGATTGACCATAACTCACTCAATTTACCTCGTAATTCATTGAAATTAGTTTCATTTCGAAGGAATCGAAGTGTGGTTTAAAACGAAAGAAACGGAGATGAAAAACTCCAAGTATTTTGAGAGTTATGATGGAAAAGTTAGACTCGCGCTTTGGTTTAGCAATTTACTGACCTACCTCCGCTTGATTGACCATAACTCTCTCAATTTAACTCTTAACTCTTTGAAATTAGTTTCATTTCGAAGGAATCGAAGTGTAGTTTAAAACGAAAGAAACGGAGATGAAAAACTCAAAGTATTTTGAGAGTTATGATGGAAATAGTTAGACTCGCGCTTTGGTTTAGCAATTTACTGACCTACCTCCGATTGATTGACCATAACTCTCTCAATTTAACTCGTAATTCATTTAAATTAGTTTCATTTCGAAGGAATCGAAGTGAAGTTTAAAACGAAAGAAACGGAGATGAAAAACTCCAAGTATTTTGAGAGTTATGATGGAAATAGTTAGACTCGCGCTTTGGTTTAGCAATTTACTGACTTCCCTCCGATTAATTGACCATAAATCACTCAATTTAACTCGTAATTCATTGAAATTAGTTTCATTTCGAAGGAATCGAAGTGTAGTTTAAAACGAAAGAAACGGAGATGAAAAACTCTAAGTATTTTGAGAGTTATGATGGAAATAGTTAGACTCGCGCTTTGGTTTAGCAATTTACTGACCTACCTCCGATTGATTGATCATAACTCTCTTAATTTAACTCTTAATTCATTGAAATTAGTTTCATTTCGAAGGAATCGAAGTGTAGTTTAAAACGAAAGAAACGGAGATGAAAAACTACAAGTATTTTGAGAGTTATTATGGAAATAGTTAGACTCGCGCTTTGGTTTAGCAATTTACTGATCTACCTCCGATTGATTGACAATAAATCACTCAATTTAACTCGTAATTCATTGAAATTAGTTTCATTTCGAAGGAATCGAAGTGTAGTTTAAAACGAAAGAAACGGAGATGAAAAACTACAAGTATTTTGAGAGTTATGATGAAAATAGTTAGACTCGCGCTTTGGTTTAGCAATTTACTGACATACCTCCGATTGATTGACCATAACTCTCTCAATTTAACTCTTAATTCATTGAAATTAGTTTTATTTCGAAGGAATCGAAGTGTAGTTTAAAACGAAAGAAACGGAGATGAAAAACTCCAAGTATTTTGAGAGTTATTATGGAAATAGTTAGACTCGCGCTTTGGTTTAGGAATTTTCTGCCTTACCTCCGATTGATTGACCATAACTCTCTCAATTTAACTCTTAACTCATTGAAATTAGTTTCATTTCGAAGGAATCGAAGTGTAGTTTAAAACGAAAGAAACGGAGATGAAAAACTCCAAGTATTTTGAGAGTTATGATGGAAATAGTTAGACTCGCGCTTTGGTTTAGCAATTTACTGACCTCCCTCCGATTGATTGACCATAAATCACTCAATTTAACTCGTAATTCATTGAAATTAGTTTCATTTCGAAGGAATCGAAGTGTGGTTTAAAACGAAAGAAACGGAGATGAAAAACTCTAAGTATTTTGAGAGTTATGATGGAAATAGTTAGACTCGCGCTTTGGTTTAGCAATTTACTGACCTACCTCCGCTTGATTGACCATAACTCTCTCAATTTAACTCTTAACTCTTTGAAATTAGTTTCATTTCGAAGGAATCGAAGTGTAGTTTAAAACGAAAGAAACGGATATGAAAAACTCCAAGTATTTTGAGAGTTATGATGGAAATAGTTAGACTCGCGCTTTGGTTTAGCAATTTACTGACCTACCTCCGATTGATTGACCATAACTCTCGCAATTAAACTCGTAATTCATTTAAATTAGTTTCATTTCGAAGGAATCGAAGTGTAGTTTAAAACGAAAGAAACGGAGATGAAAAACTCCAAGTATTTTGAGAGTTATGATGGAAAAGTTAGACACGCGCTTTAGTTTAGCAATTTACTGACCTCCCTCCGATTGATTGACCATAACTCACTCAATTTAACTCGTAATTCATTGAAATTAGTTTCATTTCGAAGGAATCGAAGTGTAGTTTAAAACGAAAGAAACGGAGATGAAAAACTCCAAGTATTTTGAGAGTTATGATGGAAATAGTTAGACTCGCGCTTTGGTTTAGCAATTTACTGACCTACCTCCGATTGATTGACCATAACTCTCTCAATTTAACTCTTAATTCATTGAAATTAGTTTCATTTCGAAGGAATCGAAGTGTAGTTTAAAACGAAAGAAACAGAGATGAAAAACTCCAAGTATTTTGAGAGTTATGATGGAAATAGTTAGACTCGCGCTTTGGTTTAGCAATTTACTGACCTACCTCCGATTGATTGACCATAACTCTGTCAATTTAACTCTTAACTCATTGAAATTAGTTTCATTTCGAAGGAATCGAAGTGTAGTTTAAAACGAAAGAAACGGAGATGAAAAACTCCAAGTATTTTGAGAGTTGTGATGGAAATAGTTAGACTCACGCTTTGGTTTAGCAATTTACTGACCTCTCTCCGATTGATTGACCATAACTCACTCAATTTACCTCGTAATTCATTGAAATTAGTTTCATTTCGAAGGAATCGAAGTGTGGTTTAAAACGAAAGAAACGGAGATGAAAAACTCCAAGTATTTTGAGAGTTATGATGGAAAAGTTAGACTCGCGCTTTGGTTTAGCAATTTACTGACCTACCTCCGCTTGATTGACCATAACTCTCTCAATTTAACTCTTAACTCTTTGAAATTAGTTTCATTTCGAAGGAATCGAAGTGTAGTTTAAAACGAAAGAAACGGAGATGAAAAACTCAAAGTATTTTGAGAGTTATGATGGAAATAGTTAGACTCGCGCTTTGGTTTAGCAATTTACTGGCCTACCTCCGATTGATTGACCATAACTCTCTCAATTTAACTCGTAATTCATTTAAATTAGTTTCATTTCGAAGGAATCGAAGTGTAGTTTAAAACGAAAGAAACGGAGATGAAAAACTCCAAGTATTTTGAGAGTTAATGGAAATAGTTAGACTCGCGCTTTGGTTTAGCAATTTACTGACCTACCTCCGATTGATTGACCATAACTCTCTCAATTTAACTCTTAAGTCATTGAAATTAGTTTCATTTCGAATGAATCGAAGTGTAGTTTAAAACGAAAGAAACGGAGATGAAAAACTCCAAGTATTTTGAGAGTTATGATGGAAATAGTTAGACTCGCGCTTTGGTTTAGCAATTTACTTACCTACCTCCGATTGATTGACCATAACTCTCTCAATTTAACTCGTAATTCATTTAAATTAGTTTCATTTCGAAGGAATCGAAGTGTAGTTTAAAACGAAAGAAACGGAGATGAAAAACTCCAAGTATTTTGAGAGTTATGATGGAAATAGTTAGACTCGCGCTTTGGTTTAGCAATTTACTGACCTCCCTCCGATTGATTGACCATAACTCACTTAATTTAACTCGTAATTCATTGAAATTAGTTTCATTTCGAAGGAATCGAAGTGTGGTTTTAAACGAAAGAAACGGAGATGAAAAACTCCAAGTATTTTGAGAGTTATAATGTAAATAGTTAGACTCGCGCTTTGGTTTAGCAATTTACTGAACTACCTCCGATTGATTGACCATAACTCTCTCAATTTAAGTCGTAATTCATTTAAATTAGTTTCATTTCGAAGGAATCGAAGTGTAGTTTAAAACGAAAGAAACGGAGATGAAAAACTCCAAGGATTTTGAGAGTTATGATGGAAATAGTTAGACTCGCGCTTTGGTTTTGCAATTTACTGACCTCCCTCCGATTGATTGACCATAACTCAATAAATTTAACTCGTAATTCATTGAAATTAGTTTCATTTCGAAGGAATCGAAGTGTAGTTTAAAACGAAAGAAACGGAGATGAAAAACTCCAAGTATTTTGAGAGTTATGATGGAAATAGTTAGACTCGCGCTTTGGTTTAGTAATTTACTGACCTACATCCGATTAATTGACCATAACTCTCTCAATTTAACTCTTAAGTCATTGAAATTAGTTTCATTTCGAAGGAATCGAAGTGTAGTTTAAAACGAAAGAAACGGAGATGAAAAACTCCAAGTATTTTGAGAGTTATGATGGAAATAGTTAGACTCGCGCTTTGGTTTAGTAATTTACTGACCTACCTCCGATTGATTGACCATAACTCTCTCAATTTAACTCTTAATTCATTGAAATTAGTTTTATTTCGAAGGAATCGAAGTGTAGTTTAAAACGAAAGAAACGGAGATGAAAAACTCCAAGTATTTTGAGAGTTATGATGGAAATAGTTAGACTCGCGCTTTGGTTTAGGAATTTACTGACCTACCTCCGATTGATTGACCATAACTCTCTCAATTTAACTCTTAACTCATTGAAATTAGTTTCATTTCGAAGGAATCGAAGTGTAGTTTAAAACGAAAGAAACGAAGATGAAAAACTCCAAGTATTTTGAGAGTTATGATGGAAATAGTTAGACTCGCGCTTTGGTTTAGCAATTTACTGACCTCCCTCCGATTGATTGACCATAAATCACTCAATTTAACTCGTAATTCATTGAAATTAGTTTCATTTCGAAGGAATCGAAGTGTGGTTTAAAACGAAAGAAACGGAGATGAAAAACTCTAAGTATTTTGAGAGTTATGATGGAAATAGTTAGACTCGCGCTTTGGTTTAGCAATTTACTGACCTACCTCCGCTTGATTGACCATAACTCTCTCAATTTAACTCTTAACTCTTTGAAATTAGTTTCATTTCGAAGGAATCGAAGTGTAGTTTAAAACGAAAGAAACGGAGATGAAAAACTCCAAGTATTTTGAGAGTTATGATGAAAATAGTTAGACTCGCGCTTTGGTTTAGCAATTTACTGACATACCTCCGATTGATTGACCATAACTCTCTCAATTTAACTCTTAATTCATTGAAATTAGTTTTATTTCGAAGGAATCGAAGTGTAGTTTAAAACGAAAGAAACGGAGATGAAAAACTCCAAGTATTTTGAGAGTTATTATGGAAATAGTTAGACTCGCGCTTTGGTTTAGCAATTTACTGACCTACCTCCGATTGATTGACCATAACTCTCGCAATTAAACTCGTAATTCATTTAAATTAGTTTCATTTCGAAGGAATCGAAGTGTAGTTTAAAACGAAAGAAACGGAGATGAAAAACTCCAAGTATTTTGAGAGTTATGATGGAAAAGTTAGACACGCGCTTTAGTTTAGCAATTTACTGACCTCCCTCCGATTGATTGACCATAACTCACTCAATTTAACTCGTAATTCATTGAAATTAGTTTCATTTCGAAGGAATCGAAGTGTAGTTTAAAACGAAAGAAACGGAGATGAAAAACTCTAAGTATTTTGAGAGTTATGATGGAAATAGTTAGACTCGCGCTTTGGTTTAGCAATTTACTGACCTACCTCCTATTGATTGACCATAACTCTCTCAATTTAACTCGTAATTCATTTAAATTAGTTTCATTTCGAAGGAATCGAAGTGAAGTTTAAAACGAAAGAAACGGAGATGAAAAACTCCAAGTATTTTGAGAGTTATGATGGAAATAGTTAGACTCGCGCTTTGGTTTAGCAATTTACTGACTTCCCTCCGATTAATTGACCATAAATCACTCAATTTAACTCGTAATTCATTGAAATTAGTTTCATTTCGAAGGAATCGAAGTGTAGTTTAAAACGAAAGAAACGGAGATGAAAAACTCTAAGTATTTTGAGAGTTATGATGGAAATAGTTAGACTCGCGCTTTGGTTTAGCAATTTACTGACCTACCTCCGATTGATTGATCATAACTCTCTTAATTTAACTCTTAATTCATTGAAATTAGTTTCATTTCGAAGGAATCGAAGTGTAGTTTAAAACGAAAGAAACGGAGATGAAAAACTACAAGTATTTTGAGAGTTATTATGGAAATAGTTAGACTCGCGCTTTGGTTTAGCAATTTACTGATCTACCTCCGATTGATTGACAATAAATCACTCAATTTAACTCGTAATTCATTGAAATTAGTTTCATTTCGAAGGAATCGAAGTGTAGTTTAAAACGAAAGAAACGGAGATGAAAAACTACAAGTATTTTGAGAGTTATGATGAAAATAGTTAGACTCGCGCTTTGGTTTAGCAATTTACTGACATACCTCCGATTGATTGACCATAACTCTCTCAATTTAACTCTTAATTCATTGAAATTAGTTTTATTTCGAAGGAATCGAAGTGTAGTTGTAGACACCCCATTTTGATTCGTTTTAATCAACAAAGAAGTTAGTGTGATGTTGTCGAATTCTAGTGTTTTCCATTCCCGTGTTCGTCCCTTATGCTTTCTCAATCTTTCCGATCTATTCTGCAATGTTCCGCATTTTTCTTTTCGCTAGTGTTGAGGATGGTTATTCAGGAGAATCCAAGCTAGGGGAGAATTCAGACCCATTCGGTGGGCCCGCATTGGACATTTATTGGAGCTTGGACCGTCGGTGGGCCCGTATCGGATATTTGTTTAAATTTGGATCAATCAAGGGGCCCGCATATTGTTTCAATGAAAATAAGTGTTAAACCTTCTTCGATCCAACACCTAAAGATGATCATCAAGAGAACGGTCAAGATCTCAGAGAAGTCGTTTTAACAACCAATTTTGAAATTATCATCAGGTTGAGTTACTCGGGTCAGCCCATTGAAATGATTTAGGAGGACACAACCTACTTAGGTAGGGGACCCATCAATTGGATGGTCTGGATCGTCATAGAGGAATGATTTAAGGGGGCACAACCAATTTACATTGCGACCCACCATTTGAACGGTCAAGATCATCAATTGTCGCCCATCAAATGGACGGTTCGGATCATCAAATGGGAGTGATTTAAAAATGGGGTAACATATTCACATTTTGATCTATTGGATGGTTTGGATCAGCCCATAGGATTGATTAGTGGAGCACAAATTAAATCACATCGCAGCCCACTATTTGAACGGTCAAGATCATCAATTGTCGCCCATCAAATGGACAGTTCGGATCATCAAATGGGAGTGATTTAAAAATAGGGTAACATATTCACATTTTGATCTATTGGATGGCTTGGATCAGCCCATAGGATTGATTAGCGGAGCACAAATTAAATCACAATGTCGCCCATCAAATGAACGGTTCCGATCATACTTTGGAGTGGGGCATATGATTTTATGCACAATTGGGAATTTGGTCACATATGGGACCCACTTGGGTTATCTTTTACCTACTCAAAAGGACTTTAAAAAACATGCATGGGGCCACACACATGTCAAAATTCAATGTCCACAATGGTGGCCACCTACCATGGAATAAGTCCACAATGGTGGCCACCACCCTCCCATTCCTTTGCTATAAATGGTTCAATGAGGGGGAGTAAGGGAAGACAACTCATTTCTCTTCTATCATGTGTTCTAACAAAGTTGCTATGTGGGGTTGAAAAGAAAAAAAAAGAAGAAAAAGAAACAAGAAAAGAAGAAAAAGAAACAAAAAAAGAAGGAAAAAGAGAAAGAAAGCGGAAGCAATCGCACGGAGGCGGGATTTTCGAGTTTTTCGGCTCTCGGATTCGGCGAGGATTTCGATCACAGGTAGGTACACCGTTTTCGGAATTTTTTTAGAATTATTTGGTATATTTTCGGATTTTTGCATGATTTTTAACAAAGAAAACTAAACGATATACTAAACAGATTCTAAAAATAATGAAATTTCGTGGGAAAATAATATGATAATGATACATTCTACCATGAATTTGTGAGAATTTTTGGATTTTGTTTGGTATATAATTTTATGCTTTCTTTGAAAATCAGCAGATTTTGGGGGAATTTTTACTGACATCAGATCACAAAGAAAATTCTTAAAATTTTTACAGTAGTCTTATATTTCATATTTCTTGCTTCTGTAAACGTTTCAATTACTTTGGATCTTGTTTTACATGGGATGTAGTGTTAATTCATAATCTGGCCTAACAATTGAAAAATCCGAAACTGATAGTAAATAGTTTTCTAAATTCATGAAAATCTCACAGCATGCTACTTTTACTTATATCTTACTAATGTAGAAATTTCATGGAATTTAGATTTCTATTTCTAGTAGTTTCTGTGTTATTTTTGCAATCTGGTCAATTAATTGTTAAATCAAAATTAAATTTGAGCTTAATGTAAAAATCTGTAAAAATCTTCCAGAAAGCTACATCTCATCATATCTTGCTTCTGTATAAGTTTCAACTCATTTCGAATTCGTTTGCAATAATTTTACTTGTAAAATCACTCATATGCTTAAAATTGATAAAATCCATTGAAAATCCGAAATTAATTGAAAATCACCTGAAAATCTCTAAAGAACCTTAAATCTCTGTCATATATTAAATCATTAATCCATTGAAACAGAAATCTTAGGATCTTTAGATTTCCCTGGAAAAATGGCCAATGCATCCATAATCGTATCCCAATTGCAACCGATCTTTGACAATTTGAATACTTAAGCTATAGCACGTTGTTGGCTCCGAGGTTCACTGTCCACGAAAATCCTTAGATATGCCAGGCAATAAGATGTTATAACCTAAGTATTAAATTGCGCAAGGAAAGAGCGCACGATTCCCTTCCTTGGATGCTATCCTGGGCCGAAACTGGTGAACCCTAGAACCATTGGTAATCCTTGAATGTCCAAAAACTGAAAATCCTTGAAATCTAAAATTCATTAACCTCGAGAATTTAAATCGATTTGTCTTGTGTCTTTCGGAACCGTTGGATCACGGTTTCCGTCGTAAGGACCCTTAGAGCCCAATTTAGGAACACCGGTGTCGTGTCGTGTCCTAAGTTTTAGGGAGTCTTAGGTTTTAGGGAGTCCTAGAGTTAGGAGTCAAGCCTCATCACGGACGTTTGCTATGTATAGCAACCGTGCCATAGGTCTAGTTACACTAGTCACCCGATCTTTCCATAGGACAAGCCTAGTAAACTAGGATGTAGGCTAACCTGCATTAGTCTAAGGGACAACTTGCATTTAGATAAGAATCATATAGCATCTTCGATGAAATCCTAAGATAATAAAATCCTCAACTTGAATTAAATAACTTCTCTTAAAACTGTTGAAACAGTCAATCCCGTCTAGGTCGGTGTCTTAGTTGAGTTAGGCATATGTAACTTAGCTTAGGTGCACCGAACTACGTCGACTCTGATCCCAGTGAGGCTTGGGTACGTAGGCAGCTTGGATGTCTGATGGCATACCACCCGCGAGTCGGCACCACAAACAAATTGTGGTGTTTTGTATATTAATTTTCTTGTAAATGCTTAATCAAATCACTTAGGACTTTCCATGAAATTAGAATTTTAGGAGAACTTTCACTTAGATTGAATCCAGACAAATTAATAAATCAAGATACACATTTAGGATTCACATTGAAATTAGATCATAGGATGCATGTCACTTAGTTCGCACATTAACATAGAGTTGAATGAGCCATTTAAAATAAATTTAAAAGAGTTAGCTTTTGGAATCGAAGACCGATTATCGGGCAAGAATGGTGCATGTGGTGGATAACTCCCCATACCTTCCATTCTCGTAACCAGGTAGCGAGTCTAGATTTCTGGTTAATTACGGGTCCTAGATCCCACATCTAGGTGGCGACTCTGTCAGTCTCTTTCGTGTGGAATTCGGATTGCCTTAGTGATCCCAAGTTCACAGGAAAGATTAATTCAAATCAATAATAAAATGCACACGCCAATCGCGTGGATACGAGAGACCAAGAGAGAGAGAGCGGCGGCTCGCGCCCCACCCCTCTCGCGGGATCAGGGTACCACAGTTTGGCGACTCTGCTGGGGATCACCTAACTTCATTAAAATTTCAAAAGATAATTCATTTGAATTTAATTTAACTGGCTCATAAAAACTCTATACTTGTTAGATTAGTTTGTCTTGTTTTATTTTCTCATCACCTTTTACTTGAACTTAATCTAACAAAACCTGAAGGCATCATAGATTGCGCAAACATATTGCACACACTTACATCACTTGCATCTAAACCCTTGCATCTCACGTGCACACACGTCCTATTTTAGGAACCCGGAGTGTTATCTAGCATGGTTGACTGGGATTTCATCACCTGGTGCCTCTGTGCTAGAGAAGCATTCCACCCTTAGCCTAGTACCTTTATGGTACGTAAACGGATCTCTTGTTCACGTACTGATACGCCGGACACTGGTACAGTATATCGAACAGGGATTCGCGCTAAGGGAACTCTTGGCCTTACCCCTAGATTAACCCACACATGCATGTAGTATACGAACACATGTGCATCACGTGTGTGAGCCTAGTTTAGGATATCCTACCTATTTGTGTCTAGATTAGGCCGTAGTCCATCTTCCAATGGCTACGATCGGTCCTTAGATACACGAACAAAGTCATGAGTTGAGATCCTCTCTCCACTCCGCTAGATTAGGATTAGGGTTGATACCTTCAGGTAACACTGATAAAATGTGTGAAGATTAAAAAACTTTCCCTTTGGGGTTAGGATATAAATCCCATCATTTCCAAAGATCTCATAGGATTAGTCATTCATGATCTATCCGTTGAAAGCAATCTTATGCTATCTCATCTAATCTCTTGATCGTGCGTCTTTCATTCTTCTGCCATACGATTCGATCGTATCTTCATGCCATCCCCTAACTGGCAGGAGCACAATCTCACAATCTTTCGATTATGCAATCTCATGATCTGATCATGCCTGGTCCAGATGATCCAATCTTGCTTGTACTCTTAGTCTTTCTTACTCTAAGGACAACCTTCTTCGAGAATATTTTGCTAAGTCCTTCAGAGTTCACTCTCATGATCCATGAACTAGGGGCATTTCCTTATACGATTTTATTATCATTGTCATATCTTGGTCTTTTGGGATTCACTCTATTGTCCCAATTACTTGCTTAAATGAGTAATCTTTGTTTTAGTCATTGAGAATGAACACTCCATGAATGTCAAGCTCATATACCTCGTGTTCATTATTTCCATCACAGGAAGTTGACACAATAGCTAACCCCACTGCTCCTTGGGTTCGGGTCTCTTCACGATTGGAGAGGAATTCTGTCTCTCTACCATCCTCTCTGAGAACCCCAGCGTCTCCTTCTTTCTCATCCTCACCAATGGCAGATAACCAAGATGGCCTTCCACCTGCTGCAATTACCGATACTCTTACCTTGATTCTCCAGCAGCTTCAAGAACTCAAAGAAGAAAACCAAGTTATCAAGGCTCAGCTTTCTGAAAAGTTGGGACCATCGTTGTCCAAGGATAAAGGGCCTATGCACCAAGCAGCTACTTCAACAGCACCTGCCCATCCAGTGTTCATCAATATCCATGATAAAACCGAAGAAGATTTGGAAAAAGAGCAATATAGCGAGAATCGCAGTAGGCCTTCTCAGTTCATGGTTGATAATTCTGTTATGGAGAAATTAGAGACTCTTACCAGGAAAGTTCAAGACATTCAGTTTCAAGACCAGGGTGGTTTCAATCCCAGTGATCTTACTCTATTTCCCGAAATCCGCCTTCCTGCCAATTTTCAAATGCCCGATTTCGACAAATATGATGGTGTGGGTTGTCCAATCACACATTTGCAAATGTTCACCATTATGTGTCAGCCTCAAGGCTTATCTCCTGAGCAAATGGCTCAATTGTTCCCAGTTTCCTTAACCAAGGTTGCTAGGAGATGGTTCATGGTCTTGGACAAGACTCGTTACAGGACATGGAAGGATATCGGCGAGCAATTCATCAGGCAGTTCAAATATGATGATGGGACAGAAATCACCAGAAAGGATTTAGAGAGAACAAAGCAAGACTCGAGGGAATCCTTTCTGATTTTTGTGAAAAGATGGAGGAGAGTAGCAGCTCAGATGATGGAGCGCCCGTCTGAGGAAGAGCAGGTCCAGATAATCATGAAAAATATTTCCCCCCAACTCCAATATCACATGTCGTTGCAGTATTATCCGGACTTCAAACACTTTATCGTGGCAGGCACCCAAATAGAGGAGGCTATGGCTCAAGGTGTATTCAACCGAAGTAACCCGAATACCAGAGAATTCAGGAAGTCTCCATCAGCTGAAATTAATAACCTTTCCCGCTCCAATCCTCAGCCTTCCAAATCTCAGAACCCCATGGTGATGGACTATACCCAACCTGCTGTCGCACCTCGACCACAGGCCCAAACAAAATTTACCCCTCTCCCTCTTCCACCATCTGAGATACTCAAGGAGTGTCTAGCCTCAGGTCGCATAATCCTGCCCGACATTAGGGCTCTTCCCAATCCTTTACCAGCAAATTGGCGAACAGATCAACACTGCGAATACCATAGAAATTCCGGCCATCTCACTGATAATTGCATCGCCCTAAAATTCAGGATCCAGAGGTTGCTCGACAACAAAGATCTTGTGTTCGAGCCAAAACCCGATAACTCATTACCTGGTCATGCAAACCCTGCTGATGCTGTTAATGCTATAACCATAGGGGACCCAAAATTTGATCCTCTCACTCTTATCTGTGCCTTAGAACCTACCTTTGAAACGTCTGGGTCGGAACCTTTTGAAGAAGAGGAAGATGCAGACAGTGGAGATGTTCTAGTAGCTGCTATCCCGATACGAGCCAGCCTTCGCCGAGCCTTCAACGCCAAACGGTTGCAGCAGTTAAAGTTTTAGTCACTTACTATTTTATGTTGAGTCAGTCATCATGGTCAGTATAATTGTTGAGTCCGGTCTTACAGTTCAAGGTCAATGCCTAGTCCAGGCAAGTTATCTTCTGTTTCTCTTTAGAGTTGTGAATCCTGAGCATGTTCAGGATAGGTCGTCAAATGTAATAGCTTTTCTTTAAATAAAAATTTCAGTTCCAAATCCTTAATGTAATTCACTTGTGTCTGTTTCTTAAGTATGCTTCTGATCTTAAAGTAAGACTCCCTCCTCAAATGAGAACAAAATTGACGAAACTCCACTTGAGTCAGCAATTACTTGAACAAGAGGAGGAGCGCCAATCCCAACCTTTCAAAGATGAAATTGAAATGATAAACATTGGCACTGAAACTTTGATTCAGTGAATACCGATTGAAAATACATTACCCTCTGAAGAGTGTGAAGAATTATTTCAAGAATAAGAAGATTGTCTAGAAAAGCTACAACCAATACCAGGGGCAAGACATGGATGGAAAGCTCAAAGAAAATGAAGAAAGTGAGAAGATATATGCTATACAAGGGGCATAGAGTGGAAACAACTTTCATATTTTCAATCAATGACCTTGGTTCTCAAATTCATAACATAAAGCCAACAAATTCAAGATAAGAAGTTCAAGAGCAAGCATTGAAAAGTGATCATCAGATATCAAGAGTACGAATCCATAGATGGAGGATGTCAAAGAACAAGTTTCGCTCTATGAAAGTCTAAAGCACGCTTTAGAATCTTGGAAAAAGAAGATCCATTATCTCTTACCTGGAAATGCCGTCAAACTCCGTGAAAAAAAAACAACAAAAAAAGAAAAAGAAAAAAAGAAAAAAATAATCACTACCAGACGGACTCTAGTAACCCAGATCGATTCCCAATCTGAACATCGAAAGGCCTCATTTGGCCGATTAAATCCCAAAATCAGAACCCAATGTCAAAAGAATACCGGTTTGCAAACCCTTCGAGCCTGAATAAAATTTTCTTGAAAACCCATCAAAGCAGGGGCATTTCCCCGAACTACGCGAGACCTGATCCCTATACTGGGGTACGTAGGCAACTCGGTTGAACCGAGTTCGGTCGATTCAAAAAGGAAAAGAAATTCAATCCTTTCAAAAAAAAAAAAAAGAGGGACAAGTTCCAAAAGAAGAGAAGTTAATTGTTCCAGAAAGAAAAGAAAAAAGGAAAAAAAATCAATTAACCTTCAAACAATTTATCTTCAAACTAGGGGCATTCGCCCTGAACTACACACGACCTGATTCCTACCTTGGGATATGTAGGCGACCTGTTCACAGGTTCGGTCGAAATCTTTGTTGAGCCTTAAGCCATTCTTTGAAAAGCCCTATCCTACCTATAAAAGTCCTTCTGGTGTTCAGAACTAATGAGCTAGGTCCGGAGATACAATAAAAAAAATGAAATGATGATGAATAAGAAAAATAACGGAGTTTGAAGATCTGCTAGACTGAAAACCTGAAAGGGCGGTCTAGGCAAAATTTAAGATCATTCCCCTGCTAAGTTGAAAACCCGAAAGGGCGGCTTAGGCAAAAGCTAAGGGGATAGCCTGCTGGATCAAAAACCTAGAAAGATGGTTCAGGCAAAAGTTAAGGCTAGCGCGGTCCGCCAAGTTAAAAACCCTGAAGAGGTAACTTGGTCACGGTAAGAGAATCAGTATAAGAAGGCTACAGCCGGTATCAAGACTGAAGATCAACTGAAATTCAAGCAAATCCAAGTGATATCCTCAAAACTGGGGGCATTGAAGCTAAGCAATCTTAGGGGGCGTAATTAAATCCTTGAGGCATTACTGTTTTAAGGAAAAAGTCCAGTGTTTACCAATTGAAAAACTATTCCTCGAAAGGATAGACTTACCAAACAAAATATTAACTAAGTCAGAAGCATCACTGTGTTTGTCAGTATAGTCAGTCAATCTTTGTTATTCTAAGTTCACTCCTTCAGGGCTGCTCAATCCTTTGAGTAGTGCCTTTCATCTAAGTTTTCTCTTTAGAAAGAGTCAATCGTCGTTCTTATGTCCAAATGATGTAACTGTCTTGGTGAAGGAGGCCCGGCCTAGGCAGCTCCCTGCAATTATACCTGAAAGGGTTCGAGAATCTAGTCAAACAGCTACATTTCAAATAAGATCAACTCAGAAGAGTTCAGAAGTAGAAACATCAGAAAGCCCAACTTCCGTAAAAAGATCATACCCCAGGAAGGCACCTTAAGCTTAGAAGAGACCCAGATGTAATGGTGGTTGAGCAAATTTCTCAGAAAGATGAACCATTAAAATTCAGGATTTCCTTCCAGTTAGTTAAATACTATCCTGGTCAAAAAATGTTTATCTAAACACCTGTCAAGAGGCAAATCCCACTTTTCCATGATTATATCCAAGAGAGCCGTTGTTCTAAATTACCAATCTCAAATGTCTTGTTCAAAGTTTCAGTTATCAAAATCCCCAGAAGACAAGACTAGCAGTCTCTTTGAGAAAAATCTCGTTGAAGTTTCATAAAGGTATTCCTGATCCATTCTTGTTCGTAATGATTCTTCGTTCCTAAGGTTTGCTGTTTCATCTTTCGGCAAAATCTTAGTTTCCAATATCTTTGTCAGGCACGATCTATAATGTCCCCGATTTCATTAAGTTCAAAAATTAAAAAAAATAAAAAAATAAAAAATTCATCAAATCAAATCCCAATTCAAAAAAAAAAAAAATCCAATCCTACGTCAAATTCAAATTCATGGAAAATCTCTAAATTCTTCGAGCCCGTTTGTGAACGATGCCTTTTTTCTCGATGCCATTTGTGAATGGTCTCGTCTTCTCCTTGAGCCCGTTTGCGGACGGTACCTCATTTCCCAAAAATAAAAAATTCATCAAAACCAATCCCCGATTCAAACAAATCCAATCTTACGTCAAATTCAAGTTCATGAAAAATCTCATGCCCTCTTTGAGCCCGTTTGTGAACGGTGCCTCTTTTCTCGAGGCCATTTGGGGATGGTCTCGTCTTCTCCTTGAACCCGTTTGTGAACAGGTTTCTCATTCTCTGAGTCCATTTGTGAATGGTCTCATGTCCTCTTTGAGCCCGTTTGTGAACGGTGCCTCTTTTCTCGAGGCCATTTGTGAATGGTCTCATCTTCTCCTTGAGCCCGTTTGCGGACGGTACCTCATTTTCCAAAAATAAAAAAAAATTTATCAAATCCAAATCCTTAATTAAAAAATAAAAATAAAAATCCATTCCTACGTCAAATTCAAGTTCATAAAAAAATCCCTAAATTCTTCGAGCCCGTTTGTGAACGGTGCCTCATTTCTCGAGTCCATTTGTGAATGGTCTCGTCTTCTCTTCGAACCCGTTTGTGAACAGGTGTCTCATTCTCTGAGTCCATTTGTGAATGGTCTCATCTTCTCCTTGAGCCCGTTTGTGAACGGTGCCTCATTTTCTGAGTCCATTTGTGAATGGTCTCGTGTCCTCTTTGAGCCCGTTTGTGAACGGTGCCTCATTTCTCGAGTCCATTTGTGAATGGTCTTGTCTTCTCCTTGAGCCCGTTTGTGAACGGTGCCTCATTTCTCGAATCCATTTGTGAATGGTCTTGTCTTCTCCTTGAGCCCGTTTGTGAACGGTGCCTCATTTCTCGAATCCATTTGTGAATGGTCTCGTCTTCTCCTTGAGCCCGTTTGTGAACGGTGCCTCATTTCTCGAGTCCATTTATGAATGGTCTCGTCTTCTCCTTGAGCCTGTTTGTGAATGGTGCCTCATTTCTCGAGTCCATTTGTGAATGGTCTTGTCTTATCCTTGAGCCCGTTTGTGAATGGTGCCTCTTTTCTCGAATCCATTTGTGAATGGTATCGTCCTCCTTGAGCCCGTTTGTGAACGGTGCCTCATTTCTCGAGTCCATTTGTGAATGGTCTTGTCTTCTCCTTGAGCCCGTTTGTGAACGGTGCCTCTTTTCTCGAATCCATTTGTGAATGGTATCTTCCTCCTTGAGCCCGTTTGTGAACGATGCCTCATTTCTCGAGTCCATTTGTGAATGGTCTCGTCTTCTCCTTGAACCCGTTTGTGAACGGTGTCTCATTCTTTGAGTCCATTTGTGAATGGTCTCATATCCTCTTTCAGCCCTTTTGTGAAAGGTGCCTCATTTCTCGAGTCCATTTGTGAATGGTCTCGTCTTCTCCTTGAACCCGTTTGTGAACGGTGTCTCATTCTCTGAGTCCATTTGTGAATGGTCTCATGTCCTCTTTGAGCCCTTTTGTGAAAGGTGCTTCATTTCTCGAGTCCATTTGTGAATGGTCTCGTCTTCTCCTTGAACCCGTTTGTGAACGGTATCTCATTTTCTGAGTCCATTTGTGAATGGTCTCATGTCCTCCTTGAGCCCGTTTGTGAATGGTGCCTCATTTCTCGAGTCCATTTGTGAATGGTCTCGTCTTCTCTTCGAACCCGTTTGTGAACAGGTGTCTCATTCTCTGAGTCCATTTGTGAATGGTCTCATCTTCTCCTTGAGCCCGTTTGTGAACGGTGCCTCATTTTCTGAGTTCATTTGTGAATGGTCTCGTGTTCTCCTTGAGCCCGTTTGTAAACGACGCCTCATTTCTCGAGTTCATTTGTGAATGGTCTCGTCTTCTCCTTGAACCCGTTTGTGAACGGTGTCTCGTTTTCTGAGTCCATTTGGGAATGGTCTCATGTCCTCCTTGAGCCCGTTTGTGAACGGTGCCTCATTTCTCGAGTCCATTTGTGAATGGTCTCTTATCCTCCTTGAGACCGTTTGTGAACGATACCTCATTGTCCGAATCCATTTGTGAATGGCCTCCTATCCTGTTTGAGCCCGTTTCTGAACGGTATCTCATTTTCTGAGTCCATTTGTGAATGGTCTCATCTTCTCTCGTTGCCCGTTTGTGAGCGGCACCGCAGCGGGATTTTGTGCATTCCAAATTCCAGGATTTCATCTAGGGTCTTGCATTATGTTAAGGTACGTTGTGTTTAGAGAGTCCTTTGTCGATTAAAGCTACGCAAAATGGTTTTGTCATTTTTTGCTTTGGTATTCAATAACTACATCATCTCTACCAAAGAGGGGCATCTGTAGACACCCCATTTTGATTCGTTTTAATCAACAAAGAAGTTAGTGTGATGTTGTCGAATTCTAGTGTTTTCCATTCCCGTGTTCGTCCCTTATGCTTTCTCAATCTTTCCGATCTATTCTGCAATGTTCCGCATTTTTCTTTTCGCTAGTGTTGAGGATGGTTATTCAGGAGAATCCAAGCTAGGGGAGAATTCAGACCCATTCGGTGGGCCCGCATTGGACATTTATTGGAGCTTGGACCGTCGGTGGGCCCGTATCGGATATTTGTTTAAATTTGGATCAATCAAGGGGCCCGCATATTGTTTCAATGAAAATAAGTGTTAAACCTTCTTCGATCCAACACCTAAAGATGATCATCAAGAGAACGGTCAAGATCTCAGAGAAGTCGTTTTAACAACCAATTTTGAAATTATCATCAGGTTGAGTTACTCGGGTCAGCCCATTGAAATGATTTAGGAGGACACAACCTACTTAGGTAGGGGACCCATCAATTGGATGGTCTGGATCGTCATAGAGGAATGATTTAAGGGGGCACAACCAATTTACATTGCGACCCACCATTTGAACGGTCAAGATCATCAATTGTCGCCCATCAAATGGACGGTTCGGATCATCAAATGGGAGTGATTTAAAAATGGGGTAACATATTCACATTTTGATCTATTGGATGGTTTGGATCAGCCCATAGGATTGATTAGTGGAGCACAAATTAAATCACATCGCAGCCCACTATTTGAACGGTCAAGATCATCAATTGTCGCCCATCAAATGGACAGTTCGGATCATCAAATGGGAGTGATTTAAAAATAGGGTAACATATTCACATTTTGATCTATTGGATGGCTTGGATCAGCCCATAGGATTGATTAGCGGAGCACAAATTAAATCACAATGTCGCCCATCAAATGAACGGTTCCGATCATACTTTGGAGTGGGGCATATGATTTTATGCACAATTGGGAATTTGGTCACATATGGGACCCACTTGGGTTATCTTTTACCTACTCAAAAGGACTTTAAAAAACATGCATGGGGCCACACACATGTCAAAATTCAATGTCCACAATGGTGGCCACCTACCATGGAATAAGTCCACAATGGTGGCCACCACCCTCCCATTCCTTTGCTATAAATGGTTCAATGAGGGGGAGTAAGGGAAGACAACTCATTTCTCTTCTATCATGTGTTCTAACAAAGTTGCTATGTGGGGTTGAAAAGAAAAAAAAAGAAGAAAAAGAAACAAGAAAAGAAGAAAAAGAAACAAAAAAAGAAGGAAAAAGAGAAAGAAAGCGGAAGCAATCGCACGGAGGCGGGATTTTCGAGTTTTTCGGCTCTCGGATTCGGCGAGGATTTCGATCACAGGTAGGTACACCGTTTTCGGAATTTTTTTAGAATTATTTGGTATATTTTCGGATTTTTGCATGATTTTTAACAAAGAAAACTAAACGATATACTAAACAGATTCTAAAAATAATGAAATTTCGTGGGAAAATAATATGATAATGATACATTCTACCATGAATTTGTGAGAATTTTTGGATTTTGTTTGGTATATAATTTTATGCTTTCTTTGAAAATCAGCAGATTTTGGGGGAATTTTTACTGACATCAGATCACAAAGAAAATTCTTAAAATTTTTACAGTAGTCTTATATTTCATATTTCTTGCTTCTGTAAACGTTTCAATTACTTTGGATCTTGTTTTACATGGGATGTAGTGTTAATTCATAATCTGGCCTAACAATTGAAAAATCCGAAACTGATAGTAAATAGTTTTCTAAATTCATGAAAATCTCACAGCATGCTACTTTTACTTATATCTTACTAATGTAGAAATTTCATGGAATTTAGATTTCTATTTCTAGTAGTTTCTGTGTTATTTTTGCAATCTGGTCAATTAATTGTTAAATCAAAATTAAATTTGAGCTTAATGTAAAAATCTGTAAAAATCTTCCAGAAAGCTACATCTCATCATATCTTGCTTCTGTATAAGTTTCAACTCATTTCGAATTCGTTTGCAATAATTTTACTTGTAAAATCACTCATATGCTTAAAATTGATAAAATCCATTGAAAATCCGAAATTAATTGAAAATCACCTGAAAATCTCTAAAGAACCTTAAATCTCTGTCATATATTAAATCATTAATCCATTGAAACAGAAATCTTAGGATCTTTAGATTTCCCTGGAAAAATGGCCAATGCATCCATAATCGTATCCCAATTGCAACCGATCTTTGACAATTTGAATACTTAAGCTATAGCACGTTGTTGGCTCCGAGGTTCACTGTCCACGAAAATCCTTAGATATGCCAGGCAATAAGATGTTATAACCTAATTATTAAATTGCGCAAGGAAAGAACGCACGATTCCCTTCCTTGGATGCTATTCTGGGCCGAAACTGGTGAACCCTAGAACCATTGGTAATCCTTGAATGTCCAAAAACTGAAAATCCTTGAAATCTAAAATTCATTAACCTCGAGAATTTAAATCGATTTGTCTTGTGTCTCTCGGAACCATTGGATTATGGTTTCCGTCTTAAGAACCATTAGAGCCCACTTTAGGAACACTGGTGTCGTGTCGTGTCCTAAGTTTTAGGGAGTCTTAGAGTTAGGAGTCCAGCCTCATCACAGACGTTTGCTATGTATAGCAACCGTGCCATAGGTCTAGTTACACTAGTCACCCGATCTTTCCCTAGGACAAGCCTAGTTAACTAGGATGTAGGCTAACCTGCATTAGTCTAAGGGACAACTTGTATTTAGATAAGAATCATATAGCATCTTCGATGAAATCCTAAGATAATAAAATCCTCAACTTGAATTAAATAACTTCTCCTAAAACTGTTGAAACAGTCAATCCCGTCTAGGTCGGTGTCTTAGTTGAGTTAGGCATATGTAACTAGCTTAGGTGCACCGAACTACGTCGACTCTGATCCCAGTGAGGCTTGGGTACGTAGGCAGCTTGGATGTCTGATGGCATACCACCCGCGAGTCGGCACCACAACAAATTGTGGTGTTTTGTATATTAATTTTCTTGTAAATGCTTAATCAAATCACTTAGGACTTTCCATGAAATTAGAATTTTAGGAGAACTTTCACTTAGATTGAATCCAGACAAATTAATAAATCAAGATACACATTTAGGATTCACATTGAAATTAGATGTTAGGATGCATGTCACTTAGTTCGCACTTTAACATAGAGTTGAATGAGCCATTTAAAATAAATTTAAAAGAGTTAGCTTTTGGAATCGAAGACCGATTATCGGGCAGGAATGGTGCATGTGGTGGATAACTCCCCATACCTTCCATTCTCGTAACCAGGTAGCGAGTCTAGATTTCTGGTTAATTTCGGGTCCTAGATCCCACATCTAGGTGGCGACTCTGTCATTCTCTTTCGTGTGGAGTTCGGATTGCCTTAGTGATCCCAAGTTCACATGAAAGATGAATTCAAATCAATATTAAAATGCACACGCCAATCGCGTGGATACGAGAGACCAAGAGAGGAGGCGCGGCGGCTCGCGCCCCACCCCTCTCGCGGGATCCGGGTACCACAGTAGTTTAAAACGAAAGAAACGGAGATGAAAAACTCCAAGTATTTTGAGAGTTATTATGGAAATAGTTAGACTCGCGCTTTGGTTTAGGAATTTTCTGCCTTACCTCCGATTGATTGACCATAACTCTCTCAATTTAACTCTTAACTCATTGAAATTAGTTTCATTTCGAAGGAATCGAAGTGTAGTTTAAAACGAAAGAAACGGAGATGAAAAACTCCAAGTATTTTGAGAGTTATGATGGAAATAGTTAGACTCGCGCTTTGGTTTAGCAATTTACTGACCTCCCTCCGATTGATTGACCATAAATCACTCAATTTAACTCGTAATTCATTGAAATTAGTTTCATTTCGAAGGAATCGAAGTGTGGTTTAAAACGAAAGAAACGGAGATGAAAAACTCTAAGTATTTTGAGAGTTATGATGGAAATAGTTAGACTCGCGCTTTGGTTTAGCAATTTACTGACCTACCTCCGCTTGATTGACCATAACTCTCTCAATTTAACTCTTAACTCTTTGAAATTAGTTTCATTTCGAAGGAATCGAAGTGTAGTTTAAAACGAAAGAAACGGAGATGAAAAACTCCAAGTATTTTGAGAGTTATGATGGAAATAGTTAGACTCGCGCTTTGGTTTAGCAATTTACTGACCTACCTCCGATTGATTGACCATAACTCTCGCAATTAAACTCGTAATTCATTTAAATTAGTTTCATTTCGAAGGAATCGAAGTGTAGTTTAAAACGAAAGAAACGGAGATGAAAAACTCCAAGTATTTTGAGAGTTATTATGGAAATAGTTAGACTCGCGCTTTGGTTTAGCAATTTACTGACCTACCTCCGATTGATTGACCATAACTCTCGCAATTAAACTCGTAATTCATTTAAATTAGTTTCATTTCGAAGGAATCGAAGTGTAGTTTAAAACGAAAGAAACGGAGATGAAAAACTCCAAGTATTTTGAGAGTTATGATGGAAAAGTTAGACACGCGCTTTAGTTTAGCAATTTACTGACCTCCCTCCGATTGATTGACCATAACTCACTCAATTTAACTCGTAATTCATTGAAATTAGTTTCATTTCGAAGGAATCGAAGTGTAGTTTAAAACGAAAGAAACGGAGATGAAAAACTCTAAGTATTTTGAGAGTTATGATGGAAATAGTTAGACTCGCGCTTTGGTTTAGCAATTTACTGACCTACCTCCGATTGATTGACCATAACTCTCTCAATTTAACTCGTAATTCATTTAAATTAGTTTCATTTCGAAGGAATCGAAGTGAAGTTTAAAACGAAAGAAACGGAGATGAAAAACTCCAAGTATTTTGAGAGTTATGATGGAAATAGTTAGACTCGCGCTTTGGTTTAGCAATTTACTGACTTCCCTCCGATTAATTGACCATAAATCACTCAATTTAACTCGTAATTCATTGAAATTAGTTTCATTTCGAAGGAATCGAAGTGTAGTTTAAAACGAAAGAAACGGAGATGAAAAACTCTAAGTATTTTGAGAGTTATGATGGAAATAGTTAGACTCGCGCTTTGGTTTAGCAATTTACTGACCTACCTCCGATTGATTGATCATAACTCTCTTAATTTAACTCTTAATTCATTGAAATTAGTTTCATTTCGAAGGAATCGAAGTGTAGTTTAAAACGAAAGAAACGGAGATGAAAAACTACAAGTATTTTGAGAGTTATTATGGAAATAGTTAGACTCGCGCTTTGGTTTAGCAATTTACTGATCTACCTCCGATTGATTGACAATAAATCACTCAATTTAACTCGTAATTCATTGAAATTAGTTTCATTTCGAAGGAATCGAAGTGTAGTTTAAAACGAAAGAAACGGAGATGAAAAACTACAAGTATTTTGAGAGTTATGATGAAAATAGTTAGACTCGCGCTTTGGTTTAGCAATTTACTGACATACCTCCGATTGATTGACCATAACTCTCTCAATTTAACTCTTAATTCATTGAAATTAGTTTTATTTCGAAGGAATCGAAGTGTAGTTTAAAACGAAAGAAACGGAGATGAAAAACTCCAAGTATTTTGAGAGTTATTATGGAAATAGTTAGACTCGCGCTTTGGTTTAGGAATTTTCTGCCTTACCTCCGATTGATTGACCATAACTCTCTCAATTTAACTCTTAACTCATTGAAATTAGTTTCATTTCGAAGGAATCGAAGTGTAGTTTAAAACGAAAGAAACGGAGATGAAAAACTCCAAGTATTTTGAGAGTTATGATGGAAATAGTTAGACTCGCGCTTTGGTTTAGCAATTTACTGACCTCCCTCCGATTGATTGACCATAAATCACTCAATTTAACTCGTAATTCATTGAAATTAGTTTCATTTCGAAGGAATCGAAGTGTGGTTTAAAACGAAAGAAACGGAGATGAAAAACTCTAAGTATTTTGAGAGTTATGATGGAAATAGTTAGACTCGCGCTTTGGTTTAGCAATTTACTGACCTACCTCCGCTTGATTGACCATAACTCTCTCAATTTAACTCTTAACTCTTTGAAATTAGTTTCATTTCGAAGGAATCGAAGTGTAGTTTAAAACGAAAGAAACGGAGATGAAAAACTCCAAGTATTTTGAGAGTTATGATGGAAATAGTTAGACTCGCGCTTTGGTTTAGCAATTTACTGACCTACCTCCGATTGATTGACCATAACTCTCGCAATTAAACTCGTAATTCATTTAAATTAGTTTCATTTCGAAGGAATCGAAGTGTAGTTTAAAACGAAAGAAACGGAGATGAAAAACTCCAAGTATTTTGAGAGTTATGATGGAAAAGTTAGACACGCGCTTTAGTTTAGCAATTTACTGACCTCCCTCCGATTGATTGACCATAACTCACTCAATTTAACTCGTAATTCATTGAAATTAGTTTCATTTCGAAGGAATCGAAGTGTAGTTTAAAACGAAAGAAACGGAGATGAAAAACTCCAAGTATTTTGAGAGTTATGATGGAAATAGTTAGACTCGCGCTTTGGTTTAGCAATTTACTGACCTACCTCCGATTGATTGACCATAACTCTCTCAATTTAACTCTTAATTCATTGAAATTAGTTTCATTTCGAAGGAATCGAAGTGTAGTTTAAAACGAAAGAAACAGAGATGAAAAACTCCAAGTATTTTGAGAGTTATGATGGAAATAGTTAGACTCGCGCTTTGGTTTAGCAATTTACTGACCTACCTCCGATTGATTGACCATAACTCTGTCAATTTAACTCTTAACTCATTGAAATTAGTTTCATTTCGAAGGAATCGAAGTGTAGTTTAAAACGAAAGAAACGGAGATGAAAAACTCCAAGTATTTTGAGAGTTGTGATGGAAATAGTTAGACTCACGCTTTGGTTTAGCAATTTACTGACCTCTCTCCGATTGATTGACCATAACTCACTCAATTTACCTCGTAATTCATTGAAATTAGTTTCATTTCGAAGGAATCGAAGTGTGGTTTAAAACGAAAGAAACGGAGATGAAAAACTCCAAGTATTTTGAGAGTTATGATGGAAAAGTTAGACTCGCGCTTTGGTTTAGCAATTTACTGACCTACCTCCGCTTGATTGACCATAACTCTCTCAATTTAACTCTTAACTCTTTGAAATTAGTTTCATTTCGAAGGAATCGAAGTGTAGTTTAAAACGAAAGAAACGGAGATGAAAAACTCAAAGTATTTTGAGAGTTATGATGGAAATAGTTAGACTCGCGCTTTGGTTTAGCAATTTACTGGCCTACCTCCGATTGATTGACCATAACTCTCTCAATTTAACTCGTAATTCATTTAAATTAGTTTCATTTCGAAGGAATCGAAGTGTAGTTTAAAACGAAAGAAACGGAGATGAAAAACTCCAAGTATTTTGAGAGTTAATGGAAATAGTTAGACTCGCGCTTTGGTTTAGCAATTTACTGACCTACCTCCGATTGATTGACCATAACTCTCTCAATTTAACTCTTAAGTCATTGAAATTAGTTTCATTTCGAATGAATCGAAGTGTAGTTTAAAACGAAAGAAACGGAGATGAAAAACTCCAAGTATTTTGAGAGTTATGATGGAAATAGTTAGACTCGCGCTTTGGTTTAGCAATTTACTTACCTACCTCCGATTGATTGACCATAACTCTCTCAATTTAACTCGTAATTCATTTAAATTAGTTTCATTTCGAAGGAATCGAAGTGTAGTTTAAAACGAAAGAAACGGAGATGAAAAACTCCAAGTATTTTGAGAGTTATGATGGAAATAGTTAGACTCGCGCTTTGGTTTAGCAATTTACTGACCTCCCTCCGATTGATTGACCATAACTCACTTAATTTAACTCGTAATTCATTGAAATTAGTTTCATTTCGAAGGAATCGAAGTGTGGTTTTAAACGAAAGAAACGGAGATGAAAAACTCCAAGTATTTTGAGAGTTATAATGTAAATAGTTAGACTCGCGCTTTGGTTTAGCAATTTACTGAACTACCTCCGATTGATTGACCATAACTCTCTCAATTTAAGTCGTAATTCATTTAAATTAGTTTCATTTCGAAGGAATCGAAGTGTAGTTTAAAACGAAAGAAACGGAGATGAAAAACTCCAAGGATTTTGAGAGTTATGATGGAAATAGTTAGACTCGCGCTTTGGTTTTGCAATTTACTGACCTCCCTCCGATTGATTGACCATAACTCAATAAATTTAACTCGTAATTCATTGAAATTAGTTTCATTTCGAAGGAATCGAAGTGTAGTTTAAAACGAAAGAAACGGAGATGAAAAACTCCAAGTATTTTGAGAGTTATGATGGAAATAGTTAGACTCGCGCTTTGGTTTAGTAATTTACTGACCTACATCCGATTAATTGACCATAACTCTCTCAATTTAACTCTTAAGTCATTGAAATTAGTTTCATTTCGAAGGAATCGAAGTGTAGTTTAAAACGAAAGAAACGGAGATGAAAAACTCCAAGTATTTTGAGAGTTATGATGGAAATAGTTAGACTCGCGCTTTGGTTTAGTAATTTACTGACCTACCTCCGATTGATTGACCATAACTCTCTCAATTTAACTCTTAATTCATTGAAATTAGTTTTATTTCGAAGGAATCGAAGTGTAGTTTAAAACGAAAGAAACGGAGATGAAAAACTCCAAGTATTTTGAGAGTTATGATGGAAATAGTTAGACTCGCGCTTTGGTTTAGGAATTTACTGACCTACCTCCGATTGATTGACCATAACTCTCTCAATTTAACTCTTAACTCATTGAAATTAGTTTCATTTCGAAGGAATCGAAGTGTAGTTTAAAACGAAAGAAACGAAGATGAAAAACTCCAAGTATTTTGAGAGTTATGATGGAAATAGTTAGACTCGCGCTTTGGTTTAGCAATTTACTGACCTCCCTCCGATTGATTGACCATAAATCACTCAATTTAACTCGTAATTCATTGAAATTAGTTTCATTTCGAAGGAATCGAAGTGTGGTTTAAAACGAAAGAAACGGAGATGAAAAACTCTAAGTATTTTGAGAGTTATGATGGAAATAGTTAGACTCGCGCTTTGGTTTAGCAATTTACTGACCTACCTCCGCTTGATTGACCATAACTCTCTCAATTTAACTCTTAACTCTTTGAAATTAGTTTCATTTCGAAGGAATCGAAGTGTAGTTTAAAACGAAAGAAACGGAGATGAAAAACTCCAAGTATTTTGAGAGTTATGATGAAAATAGTTAGACTCGCGCTTTGGTTTAGCAATTTACTGACATACCTCCGATTGATTGACCATAACTCTCTCAATTTAACTCTTAATTCATTGAAATTAGTTTTATTTCGAAGGAATCGAAGTGTAGTTTAAAACGAAAGAAACGGAGATGAAAAACTCCAAGTATTTTGAGAGTTATTATGGAAATAGTTAGACTCGCGCTTTGGTTTAGCAATTTACTGACCTACCTCCGATTGATTGACCATAACTCTCGCAATTAAACTCGTAATTCATTTAAATTAGTTTCATTTCGAAGGAATCGAAGTGTAGTTTAAAACGAAAGAAACGGAGATGAAAAACTCCAAGTATTTTGAGAGTTATGATGGAAAAGTTAGACACGCGCTTTAGTTTAGCAATTTACTGACCTCCCTCCGATTGATTGACCATAACTCACTCAATTTAACTCGTAATTCATTGAAATTAGTTTCATTTCGAAGGAATCGAAGTGTAGTTTAAAACGAAAGAAACGGAGATGAAAAACTCCAAGTATTTTGAGAGTTATGATGGAAATAGTTAGACTCGCGCTTTGGTTTAGCAATTTACTGACCTACCTCCGATTGATTGACCATAACTCTCTCAATTTAACTCTTAATTCATTGAAATTAGTTTCATTTCGAAGGAATCGAAGTGTAGTTTAAAACGAAAGAAACAGAGATGAAAAACTTCAAGTATTTTGAGAGTTATGATGGAAATAGTTAGACTCGCGCTTTGGTTTAGCAATTTACTGACCTACCTCCGATTGATTGACCATAACTCTGTCAATTTAACTCTTAACTCATTTAAATTAGTTTCATTTCGAAGGAATCGAAGTGTAGTTTAAAACGAAAGAAACGGAGATGAAAAACTCCAAGTATTTTGAGAGTTGTGATGGAAATAGTTAGACTCACGCTTTGGTTTAGCAATTTACTGACCTCTCTCCGATTGATTGACCATAACTCACTCAATTTACCTCGTAATTCATTGAAATTAGTTTCATTTCGAAGGAATCGAAGTGTGGTTTAAAACGAAAGAAACGGAGATGAAAAACTCCAAGTATTTTGAGAGTTATGATGGAAAAGTTAGACTCGCGCTTTGGTTTAGCAATTTACTGACCTACCTCCGCTTGATTGACCATAACTCTCTCAATTTAACTCTTAACTCTTTGAAATTAGTTTCATTTCGAAGGAATCGAAGTGTAGTTTAAAACGAAAGAAACGGAGATGAAAAACTCAAAGTATTTTGAGAGTTATGATGGAAATAGTTAGACTCGCGCTTTGGTTTAGCAATTTACTGACCTACCTCCGATTGATTGACCATAACTCTCTCAATTTAACTCGTAATTCATTTAAATTAGTTTCATTTCGAAGGAATCGAAGTGAAGTTTAAAACGAAAGAAACGGAGATGAAAAACTCCAAGTATTTTGAGAGTTATGATGGAAATAGTTAGACTCGCGCTTTGGTTTAGCAATTTACTGACTTCCCTCCGATTAATTGACCATAAATCACTCAATTTAACTCGTAATTCATTGAAATTAGTTTCATTTCGAAGGAATCGAAGTGTAGTTTAAAACGAAAGAAACGGAGATGAAAAACTCCAAGTATTTTGAGAGTTATGATGGAAATAGTTAGACTCGCGCTTTGGTTTAGCAATTTACTGACCTACCTCCGATTGATTGACCATAACTCTCTCAATTTAACTCTTAATTCATTGAAATTAGTTTCATTTCGAAGGAATCGAAGTGTAGTTTAAAACGAAAGAAACGGAGATGAAAAACTCCAAGTATTTTGAGAGTTGTGATGGAAATAGTTAGACTCACGCTTTGGTTTAGCAATTTACTGACCTCTCTCCGATTGATTGACCATAACTCACTCAATTTACCTCGTAATTCATTGAAATTAGTTTCATTTCGAAGGAATCGAAGTGTGGTTTAAAACGAAAGAAACGGAGATGAAAAACTCCAAGTATTTTGAGAGTTATGATGGAAAAGTTAGACTCGCGCTTTGGTTTAGCAATTTACTGACCTACCTCCGCTTGATTGACCATAACTCTCTCAATTTAACTCTTAACTCTTTGAAATTAGTTTCATTTCGAAGGAATCGAAGTGTAGTTTAAAACGAAAGAAACGGAGATGAAAAACTCAAAGTATTTTGAGAGTTATGATGGAAATAGTTAGACTCGCGCTTTGGTTTAGCAATTTACTGACCTACCTCCGATTGATTGACCATAACTCTCTCAATTTAACTCGTAATTCATTTAAATTAGTTTCATTTCGAAGGAATCGAAGTGAAGTTTAAAACGAAAGAAACGGAGATGAAAAACTCCAAGTATTTTGAGAGTTATGATGGAAATAGTTAGACTCGCGCTTTGGTTTAGCAATTTACTGACTTCCCTCCGATTAATTGACCATAAATCACTCAATTTAACTCGTAATTCATTGAAATTAGTTTCATTTCGAAGGAATCGAAGTGTAGTTTAAAACGAAAGAAACGGAGATGAAAAACTCTAAGTATTTTGAGAGTTATGATGGAAATAGTTAGACTCGCGCTTTGGTTTAGCAATTTACTGACCTACCTCCGATTGATTGATCATAACTCTCTTAATTTAACTCTTAATTCATTGAAATTAGTTTCATTTCGAAGGAATCGAAGTGTAGTTTAAAACGAAAGAAACGGAGATGAAAAACTACAAGTATTTTGAGAGTTATTATGGAAATAGTTAGACTCGCGCTTTGGTTTAGCAATTTACTGATCTACCTCCGATTGATTGACAATAAATCACTCAATTTAACTCGTAATTCATTGAAATTAGTTTCATTTCGAAGGAATCGAAGTGTAGTTTAAAACGAAAGAAACGGAGATGAAAAACTACAAGTATTTTGAGAGTTATGATGAAAATAGTTAGACTCGCGCTTTGGTTTAGCAATTTACTGACATACCTCCGATTGATTGACCATAACTCTCTCAATTTAACTCTTAATTCATTGAAATTAGTTTTATTTCGAAGGAATCGAAGTGTAGTTTAAAACGAAAGAAACGGAGATGAAAAACTCCAAGTATTTTGAGAGTTATTATGGAAATAGTTAGACTCGCGCTTTGGTTTAGGAATTTTCTGCCTTACCTCCGATTGATTGACCATAACTCTCTCAATTTAACTCTTAACTCATTGAAATTAGTTTCATTTCGAAGGAATCGAAGTGTAGTTTAAAACGAAAGAAACGGAGATGAAAAACTCCAAGTATTTTGAGAGTTATGATGGAAATAGTTAGACTCGCGCTTTGGTTTAGCAATTTACTGACCTCCCTCCGATTGATTGACCATAAATCACTCAATTTAACTCGTAATTCATTGAAATTAGTTTCATTTCGAAGGAATCGAAGTGTGGTTTAAAACGAAAGAAACGGAGATGAAAAACTCTAAGTATTTTGAGAGTTATGATGGAAATAGTTAGACTCGCGCTTTGGTTTAGCAATTTACTGACCTACCTCCGCTTGATTGACCATAACTCTCTCAATTTAACTCTTAACTCTTTGAAATTAGTTTCATTTCGAAGGAATCGAAGTGTAGTTTAAAACGAAAGAAACGGAGATGAAAAACTCCAAGTATTTTGAGAGTTATGATGGAAATAGTTAGACTCGCGCTTTGGTTTAGCAATTTACTGACCTACCTCCGATTGATTGACCATAACTCTCGCAATTAAACTCGTAATTCATTTAAATTAGTTTCATTTCGAAGGAATCGAAGTGTAGTTTAAAACGAAAGAAACGGAGATGAAAAACTCCAAGTATTTTGAGAGTTATGATGGAAAAGTTAGACACGCGCTTTAGTTTAGCAATTTACTGACCTCCCTCCGATTGATTGACCATAACTCACTCAATTTAACTCGTAATTCATTGAAATTAGTTTCATTTCGAAGGAATCGAAGTGTAGTTTAAAACGAAAGAAACGGAGATGAAAAACTCCAAGTATTTTGAGAGTTATGATGGAAATAGTTAGACTCGCGCTTTGGTTTAGCAATTTACTGACCTACCTCCGATTGATTGACCATAACTCTCTCAATTTAACTCTTAATTCATTGAAATTAGTTTCATTTCGAAGGAATCGAAGTGTAGTTTAAAACGAAAGAAACAGAGATGAAAAACTCCAAGTATTTTGAGAGTTATGATGGAAATAGTTAGACTCGCGCTTTGGTTTAGCAATTTACTGACCTACCTCCGATTGATTGACCATAACTCTGTCAATTTAACTCTTAACTCATTGAAATTAGTTTCATTTCGAAGGAATCGAAGTGTAGTTTAAAACGAAAGAAACGGAGATGAAAAACTCCAAGTATTTTGAGAGTTGTGATGGAAATAGTTAGACTCACGCTTTGGTTTAGCAATTTACTGACCTCTCTCCGATTGATTGACCATAACTCACTCAATTTACCTCGTAATTCATTGAAATTAGTTTCATTTCGAAGGAATCGAAGTGTGGTTTAAAACGAAAGAAACGGAGATGAAAAACTCCAAGTATTTTGAGAGTTATGATGGAAAAGTTAGACTCGCGCTTTGGTTTAGCAATTTACTGACCTACCTCCGCTTGATTGACCATAACTCTCTCAATTTAACTCTTAACTCTTTGAAATTAGTTTCATTTCGAAGGAATCGAAGTGTAGTTTAAAACGAAAGAAACGGAGATGAAAAACTCAAAGTATTTTGAGAGTTATGATGGAAATAGTTAGACTCGCGCTTTGGTTTAGCAATTTACTGGCCTACCTCCGATTGATTGACCATAACTCTCTCAATTTAACTCGTAATTCATTTAAATTAGTTTCATTTCGAAGGAATCGAAGTGTAGTTTAAAACGAAAGAAACGGAGATGAAAAACTCCAAGTATTTTGAGAGTTAATGGAAATAGTTAGACTCGCGCTTTGGTTTAGCAATTTACTGACCTACCTCCGATTGATTGACCATAACTCTCTCAATTTAACTCTTAAGTCATTGAAATTAGTTTCATTTCGAATGAATCGAAGTGTAGTTTAAAACGAAAGAAACGGAGATGAAAAACTCCAAGTATTTTGAGAGTTATGATGGAAATAGTTAGACTCGCGCTTTGGTTTAGCAATTTACTTACCTACCTCCGATTGATTGACCATAACTCTCTCAATTTAACTCGTAATTCATTTAAATTAGTTTCATTTCGAAGGAATCGAAGTGTAGTTTAAAACGAAAGAAACGGAGATGAAAAACTCCAAGTATTTTGAGAGTTATGATGGAAATAGTTAGACTCGCGCTTTGGTTTAGCAATTTACTGACCTCCCTCCGATTGATTGACCATAACTCACTTAATTTAACTCGTAATTCATTGAAATTAGTTTCATTTCGAAGGAATCGAAGTGTGGTTTTAAACGAAAGAAACGGAGATGAAAAACTCCAAGTATTTTGAGAGTTATAATGTAAATAGTTAGACTCGCGCTTTGGTTTAGCAATTTACTGAACTACCTCCGATTGATTGACCATAACTCTCTCAATTTAAGTCGTAATTCATTTAAATTAGTTTCATTTCGAAGGAATCGAAGTGTAGTTTAAAACGAAAGAAACGGAGATGAAAAACTCCAAGGATTTTGAGAGTTATGATGGAAATAGTTAGACTCGCGCTTTGGTTTTGCAATTTACTGACCTCCCTCCGATTGATTGACCATAACTCAATAAATTTAACTCGTAATTCATTGAAATTAGTTTCATTTCGAAGGAATCGAAGTGTAGTTTAAAACGAAAGAAACGGAGATGAAAAACTCCAAGTATTTTGAGAGTTATGATGGAAATAGTTAGACTCGCGCTTTGGTTTAGTAATTTACTGACCTACATCCGATTAATTGACCATAACTCTCTCAATTTAACTCTTAAGTCATTGAAATTAGTTTCATTTCGAAGGAATCGAAGTGTAGTTTAAAACGAAAGAAACGGAGATGAAAAACTCCAAGTATTTTGAGAGTTATGATGGAAATAGTTAGACTCGCGCTTTGGTTTAGTAATTTACTGACCTACCTCCGATTGATTGACCATAACTCTCTCAATTTAACTCTTAATTCATTGAAATTAGTTTTATTTCGAAGGAATCGAAGTGTAGTTTAAAACGAAAGAAACGGAGATGAAAAACTCCAAGTATTTTGAGAGTTATGATGGAAATAGTTAGACTCGCGCTTTGGTTTAGGAATTTACTGACCTACCTCCGATTGATTGACCATAACTCTCTCAATTTAACTCTTAACTCATTGAAATTAGTTTCATTTCGAAGGAATCGAAGTGTAGTTTAAAACGAAAGAAACGAAGATGAAAAACTCCAAGTATTTTGAGAGTTATGATGGAAATAGTTAGACTCGCGCTTTGGTTTAGCAATTTACTGACCTCCCTCCGATTGATTGACCATAAATCACTCAATTTAACTCGTAATTCATTGAAATTAGTTTCATTTCGAAGGAATCGAAGTGTGGTTTAAAACGAAAGAAACGGAGATGAAAAACTCTAAGTATTTTGAGAGTTATGATGGAAATAGTTAGACTCGCGCTTTGGTTTAGCAATTTACTGACCTACCTCCGCTTGATTGACCATAACTCTCTCAATTTAACTCTTAACTCTTTGAAATTAGTTTCATTTCGAAGGAATCGAAGTGTAGTTTAAAACGAAAGAAACGGAGATGAAAAACTCCAAGTATTTTGAGAGTTATGATGAAAATAGTTAGACTCGCGCTTTGGTTTAGCAATTTACTGACATACCTCCGATTGATTGACCATAACTCTCTCAATTTAACTCTTAATTCATTGAAATTAGTTTTATTTCGAAGGAATCGAAGTGTAGTTTAAAACGAAAGAAACGGAGATGAAAAACTCCAAGTATTTTGAGAGTTATTATGGAAATAGTTAGACTCGCGCTTTGGTTTAGCAATTTACTGACCTACCTCCGATTGATTGACCATAACTCTCGCAATTAAACTCGTAATTCATTTAAATTAGTTTCATTTCGAAGGAATCGAAGTGTAGTTTAAAACGAAAGAAACGGAGATGAAAAACTCCAAGTATTTTGAGAGTTATGATGGAAAAGTTAGACACGCGCTTTAGTTTAGCAATTTACTGACCTCCCTCCGATTGATTGACCATAACTCACTCAATTTAACTCGTAATTCATTGAAATTAGTTTCATTTCGAAGGAATCGAAGTGTAGTTTAAAACGAAAGAAACGGAGATGAAAAACTCCAAGTATTTTGAGAGTTATGATGGAAATAGTTAGACTCGCGCTTTGGTTTAGCAATTTACTGACCTACCTCCGATTGATTGACCATAACTCTCTCAATTTAACTCTTAATTCATTGAAATTAGTTTCATTTCGAAGGAATCGAAGTGTAGTTTAAAACGAAAGAAACAGAGATGAAAAACTCCAAGTATTTTGAGAGTTATGATGGAAATAGTTAGACTCGCGCTTTGGTTTAGCAATTTACTGACCTACCTCCGATTGATTGACCATAACTCTGTCAATTTAACTCTTAACTCATTTAAATTAGTTTCATTTCGAAGGAATCGAAGTGTAGTTTAAAACGAAAGAAACGGAGATGAAAAACTCCAAGTATTTTGAGAGTTGTGATGGAAATAGTTAGACTCACGCTTTGGTTTAGCAATTTACTGACCTCTCTCCGATTGATTGACCATAACTCACTCAATTTACCTCGTAATTCATTGAAATTAGTTTCATTTCGAAGGAATCGAAGTGTGGTTTAAAACGAAAGAAACGGAGATGAAAAACTCCAAGTATTTTGAGAGTTATGATGGAAAAGTTAGACTCGCGCTTTGGTTTAGCAATTTACTGACCTACCTCCGCTTGATTGACCATAACTCTCTCAATTTAACTCTTAACTCTTTGAAATTAGTTTCATTTCGAAGGAATCGAAGTGTAGTTTAAAACGAAAGAAACGGAGATGAAAAACTCAAAGTATTTTGAGAGTTATGATGGAAATAGTTAGACTCGCGCTTTGGTTTAGCAATTTACTGACCTACCTCCGATTGATTGACCATAACTCTCTCAATTTAACTCGTAATTCATTTAAATTAGTTTCATTTCGAAGGAATCGAAGTGAAGTTTAAAACGAAAGAACGGAGATGAAAAACTCCAAGTATTTTGAGAGTTATGATGGAAATAGTTAGACTCGCGCTTTGGTTTAGCAATTTACTGACTTCCCTCCGATTAATTGACCATAAATCACTCAATTTAACTCGTAATTCATTGAAATTAGTTTCATTTCGAAGGAATCGAAGTGTAGTTTAAAACGAAAGAAACGGAGATGAAAAACTCCAAGTATTTTGAGAGTTATGATGGAAATAGTTAGACTCGCGCTTTGGTTTAGCAATTTACTGACCTACCTCCGATTGATTGATCATAACTCTCTTAATTTAACTCTTAATTCATTGAAATTAGTTTCATTTCGAAGGAATCGAAGTGTAGTTTAAAACGAAAGAAACGGAGATGAAAAACTACAAGTATTTTGAGAGTTATTATGGAAATAGTTAGACTCGCGCTTTGGTTTAGCAATTTACTGATCTACCTCCGATTGATTGACAATAAATCACTCAATTTAACTCGTAATTCATTGAAATTAGTTTCATTTCGAAGGAATCGAAGTGTAGTTTAAAACGAAAGAAACGGAGATGAAAAACTACAAGTATTTTGAGAGTTATGATGAAAATAGTTAGACTCGCGCTTTGGTTTAGCAATTTACTGACATACCTCCGATTGATTGACCATAACTCTCTCAATTTAACTCTTAATTCATTGAAATTAGTTTTATTTCGAAGGAATCGAAGTGTAGTTTAAAACGAAAGAAACGGAGATGAAAAACTCCAAGTATTTTGAGAGTTATTATGGAAATAGTTAGACTCGCGCTTTGGTTTAGGAATTTTCTGCCTTACCTCCGATTGATTGACCATAACTCTCTCAATTTAACTCTTAACTCATTGAAATTAGTTTCATTTCGAAGGAATCGAAGTGTAGTTTAAAACGAAAGAAACGGAGATGAAAAACTCCAAGTATTTTGAGAGTTATGATGGAAATAGTTAGACTCGCGCTTTGGTTTAGCAATTTACTGACCTCCCTCCGATTGATTGACCATAAATCACTCAATTTAACTCGTAATTCATTGAAATTAGTTTCATTTCGAAGGAATCGAAGTGTGGTTTAAAACGAAAGAAACGGAGATGAAAAACTCTAAGTATTTTGAGAGTTATGATGGAAATAGTTAGACTCGCGCTTTGGTTTAGCAATTTACTGACCTACCTCCGCTTGATTGACCATAACTCTCTCAATTTAACTCTTAACTCTTTGAAATTAGTTTCATTTCGAAGGAATCGAAGTGTAGTTTAAAACGAAAGAAACGGAGATGAAAAACTCCAAGTATTTTGAGAGTTATGATGGAAATAGTTAGACTCGCGCTTTGGTTTAGCAATTTACTGACCTACCTCCGATTGATTGACCATAACTCTCGCAATTAAACTCGTAATTCATTTAAATTAGTTTCATTTCGAAGGAATCGAAGTGTAGTTTAAAACGAAAGAAACGGAGATGAAAAACTCCAAGTATTTTGAGAGTTATGATGGAAAAGTTAGACACGCGCTTTAGTTTAGCAATTTACTGACCTCCCTCCGATTGATTGACCATAACTCACTCAATTTAACTCGTAATTCATTGAAATTAGTTTCATTTCGAAGGAATCGAAGTGTAGTTTAAAACGAAAGAAACGGAGATGAAAAACTCCAAGTATTTTGAGAGTTATGATGGAAATAGTTAGACTCGCGCTTTGGTTTAGCAATTTACTGACCTACCTCCGATTGATTGACCATAACTCTCTCAATTTAACTCTTAATTCATTGAAATTAGTTTCATTTCGAAGGAATCGAAGTGTAGTTTAAAACGAAAGAAACAGAGATGAAAAACTCCAAGTATTTTGAGAGTTATGATGGAAATAGTTAGACTCGCGCTTTGGTTTAGCAATTTACTGACCTACCTCCGATTGATTGACCATAACTCTGTCAATTTAACTCTTAACTCATTGAAATTAGTTTCATTTCGAAGGAATCGAAGTGTAGTTTAAA
This sequence comes from Tasmannia lanceolata, assembly GCF_043159265.1. NCBI lineage: Eukaryota > Viridiplantae > Streptophyta > Magnoliopsida > Canellales > Winteraceae > Tasmannia > Tasmannia lanceolata. The sequence goes on from NW_027518721.1 coordinate 8,867,889, forward strand.
ACGAAAGAAACGGAGATGAAAAACTCCAAGTATTTTGAGAGTTGTGATGGAAATAGTTAGACTCACGCTTTGGTTTAGCAATTTACTGACCTCTCTCCGATTGATTGACCATAACTCACTCAATTTACCTCGTAATTCATTGAAATTAGTTTCATTTCGAAGGAATCGAAGTGTGGTTTAAAACGAAAGAAACGGAGATGAAAAACTCCAAGTATTTTGAGAGTTATGATGGAAAAGTTAGACTCGCGCTTTGGTTTAGCAATTTACTGACCTACCTCCGCTTGATTGACCATAACTCTCTCAATTTAACTCTTAACTCTTTGAAATTAGTTTCATTTCGAAGGAATCGAAGTGTAGTTTAAAACGAAAGAAACGGAGATGAAAAACTCAAAGTATTTTGAGAGTTATGATGGAAATAGTTAGACTCGCGCTTTGGTTTAGCAATTTACTGGCCTACCTCCGATTGATTGACCATAACTCTCTCAATTTAACTCGTAATTCATTTAAATTAGTTTCATTTCGAAGGAATCGAAGTGTAGTTTAAAACGAAAGAAACGGAGATGAAAAACTCCAAGTATTTTGAGAGTTATGATGGAAATAGTTAGACTCGCGCTTTAGTTTAGCAATTTACTGACCTCCCTCCGATTGATTGACCATAACTCACTCAATTTAACTCGTAATTCATTGAAATTAGTTTCATTTCGAAGGAATCGAAGTGTAGTTTAAAACGAAAGAAACGGAGATGAAAAACTCCAAGTATTTTGAGAGTTAATGGAAATAGTTAGACTCGCGCTTTGGTTTAGCAATTTACTGACCTACCTCCGATTGATTGACCATAACTCTCTCAATTTAACTCTTAAGTCATTGAAATTAGTTTCATTTCGAATGAATCGAAGTGTAGTTTAAAACGAAAGAAACGGAGATGAAAAACTCCAAGTATTTTGAGAGTTATGATGGAAATAGTTAGACTCGCGCTTTGGTTTAGCAATTTACTTACCTACCTCCGATTGATTGACCATAACTCTCTCAATTTAACTCGTAATTCATTTAAATTAGTTTCATTTCGAAGGAATCGAAGTGTAGTTTAAAACGAAAGAAACGGAGATGAAAAACTCCAAGTATTTTGAGAGTTATGATGGAAATAGTTAGACTCGCGCTTTGGTTTAGCAATTTACTGACCTCCCTCCGATTGATTGACCATAACTCACTTAATTTAACTCGTAATTCATTGAAATTAGTTTCATTTCGAAGGAATCGAAGTGTGGTTTTAAACGAAAGAAACGGAGATGAAAAACTCCAAGTATTTTGAGAGTTATAATGTAAATAGTTAGACTCGCGCTTTGGTTTAGCAATTTACTGAACTACCTCCGATTGATTGACCATAACTCTCTCAATTTAAGTCGTAATTCATTTAAATTAGTTTCATTTCGAAGGAATCGAAGTGTAGTTTAAAACGAAAGAAACGGAGATGAAAAACTCCAAGGATTTTGAGAGTTATGATGGAAATAGTTAGACTCGCGCTTTGGTTTTGCAATTTACTGACCTCCCTCCGATTGATTGACCATAACTCAATAAATTTAACTCGTAATTCATTGAAATTAGTTTCATTTCGAAGGAATCGAAGTGTAGTTTAAAACGAAAGAAACGGAGATGAAAAACTCCAAGTATTTTGAGAGTTATGATGGAAATAGTTAGACTCGCGCTTTGGTTTAGTAATTTACTGACCTACATCCGATTAATTGACCATAACTCTCTCAATTTAACTCTTAAGTCATTGAAATTAGTTTCATTTCGAAGGAATCGAAGTGTAGTTTAAAACGAAAGAAACGGAGATGAAAAACTCCAAGTATTTTGAGAGTTATGATGGAAATAGTTAGACTCGCGCTTTGGTTTAGTAATTTACTGACCTACCTCCGATTGATTGACCATAACTCTCTCAATTTAACTCTTAATTCATTGAAATTAGTTTTATTTCGAAGGAATCGAAGTGTAGTTTAAAACGAAAGAAACGGAGATGAAAAACTCCAAGTATTTTGAGAGTTATGATGGAAATAGTTAGACTCGCGCTTTGGTTTAGGAATTTACTGACCTACCTCCGATTGATTGACCATAACTCTCTCAATTTAACTCTTAACTCATTGAAATTAGTTTCATTTCGAAGGAATCGAAGTGTAGTTTAAAACGAAAGAAACGAAGATGAAAAACTCCAAGTATTTTGAGAGTTATGATGGAAATAGTTAGACTCGCGCTTTGGTTTAGCAATTTACTGACCTCCCTCCGATTGATTGACCATAAATCACTCAATTTAACTCGTAATTCATTGAAATTAGTTTCATTTCGAAGGAATCGAAGTGTGGTTTAAAACGAAAGAAACGGAGATGAAAAACTCTAAGTATTTTGAGAGTTATGATGGAAATAGTTAGACTCGCGCTTTGGTTTAGCAATTTACTGACCTACCTCCGCTTGATTGACCATAACTCTCTCAATTTAACTCTTAACTCTTTGAAATTAGTTTCATTTCGAAGGAATCGAAGTGTAGTTTAAAACGAAAGAAACGGAGATGAAAAACTCCAAGTATTTTGAGAGTTATGATGAAAATAGTTAGACTCGCGCTTTGGTTTACCAATTTACTGACCTACCTCCTATTGATTGACCATAACTCTCTAAATTTAACTCTTAACTCATTGAAATTAGTTTCATTTCGAAGGAATCGAAGTGTAGTTTAAAACGAAAGAAACGGAGATGAAAAACTCCAAGTATTTTGAGAGTTATGATGAAAATAGTTAGACTCGCGCTTTGGTTTAGCAATTTACTGACCTCCCTCCGATTGATTGACCATAAATCACTCAATTTAACTCGTAATTCATTGAAATTAGTTTCATTTCGAAGGAATCGAAGTGTAGTTTAAAACGAAAGAAACGGAGATGAAAAACTCCAAGTATTTTGAGAGTTAATGGAAATAGTTAGACTCGCGCTTTGGTTTAGCAATTTACTGACCTACCTCCGATTGATTGACCATAACTCTCTCAATTTAACTCTTAAGTCATTTAAAAATTAGTTTCATTTCGAAGGAATCGAAGTGTAGTTTAAAACGAAAGAAACGGAGATGAAAAACTCCAAGTATTTTGAGAGTTATGATGGAAATAGTTAGACTCGCGCTTTGGTTTAGCAATTTACTTACCTACCTCCGATTGATTGACCATAACTCTCTCAATTTAACTCGTAATTCATTTAAATTAGTTTAATTTCGAAGGAATCAAAGTGTAGTTTAAAACGAAAGAAACGGAGATGAAAAACTCCAAGTATTTTGAGAGTTGTGATGGAAATAATTAGACTCACGCTTTGGTTTAGCAATTTACTGACCTCCCTCCGATTGATTGACCATAACTCACTCAATTTAACTCGTAATTCATTGAAATTAGTTTCATTTCGAAGGAATCGAAGTGTGGTTTAAAACGAAAGAAACGGAGATGAAAAACTCCAAGTATTTTGAGAGTTATGATGGAAAAGTTAGACTCGCGCTTTGGTTTAGCAATTTACTGACCTACCTCCGCTTGATTGACCATAACTCTCTCAATTTAACTCTTAACTCTTTGAAATTAGATTCATTTCGAAGGAATCGAAGTGTAGTTTAAAACGAAAGAAACGGAGATGAAAAACTCCAAGTATTTTGAGAGTTATGATGGAAATAGTTAGACTCGCGCTTTGGTTTAGCAATTTACTGACCTACCTCCGATTGATTGACCATAACTCTCTCAATTTAACTCGTAATTCATTTAAATTAGTTTCATTTCGAAGGAATCGAAGTGTAGTTTAAAACGAAAGAAACGGAGATGAAAAAGTCCAAGTATTTTGAGAGTTATGATGGAAATAGTTAGACTCGCGCTTTAGTTTAGCAATTTACTGACCTCCCTCCGATTGATTGACCATAACTCACTCAATTTAACTCGTAATTCATTGAAATTAGTTTCATTTCGAAGGAATCGAAGTGTAGTTTAAAACGAAAGAAACGGAGATGAAAAACTCCAAGTATTTTGAGAGTTATGATGGAAATAGTTAGACTCGCGCTTTGGTTTAGCAATTTACTGACCTACCTCCGATTGATTGACCATAACTCTGTCAATTTAACTCTTAACTCATTGAAATTAGTTTCATTTCGAAGGAATCGAAGTGTAGTTTAAAACGAAAGAAACGGAGATGAAAAACTCTAAGTATTTTGAGAGTTATGATGGAAATAGTTAGACTCGCGCTTTGGTTTAGCGATTTACTGACTTCCCTCCGATTAATTGACCATAAATCACTCAATTTAACTCGTAATTCATTGAAATTAGTTTCATTTCGAAGGAATCGAAGTGTAGTTTAAAACGAAAGAAACGGAGATGAAAAACTCCAAGTATTTTGAGAGTTATGATGGAAATTGTTAGACTCGCGCTTTGGTTTAGCAATTTACTGACCTACCTCCGATTGATTGATCATAACTCTCTCAATTTAACTCTTAATTCATTGAAATTAGTTTCATTTCGAAGGAATCGAAGTGTAGTTTAAAACGAAAGAAACGGAGATGAAAAACTACAAGTATTTTGAGAGTTATTATGGAAATAGTTAGACTCGCGCTTTGGTTTAGCAATTTACTGATCTACCTCCGATTGATTGACCATAAATCACTCAATTTAACTCGTAATTAATTGAAATTAGTTTCATTTCGAAGGAATCGAAGTGTAGTTTAAAACGAAAGAAACGGAGATGAAAAACTACAAGTATTTTGAGAGTTATGATGAAAATAGTTAGACTCGCGCTTTGGTTTAGCAATTTACTGACCTACCTCCGATTGATTGACCATAACTCTCTCAATTTAACTCTTAATTCATTGAAATTAGTTTTATTTCGAAGGAATCGAAGTGTAGTTTATAACGAAAGAAACGGAGATGAAAAACTCCAAGTATTTTGAGAGTTATGATGGAAATAGTTAGACTCGCGCTTTGGTTTAGCAATTTACTGACCTACCTCCGATTGATTGACCATAACTCTCTCAATTTAACTCTTAACTCACTGAAATTAGTTTCATTTCGAAGGAATCGAAGTGTAGTTTAAAACGAAAGAAACGGAGATGAAAAACTCCAAGTATTTTGAGAGTTATGATGGAAATAGTTAGACTCGCGCTTTGGTTTAGCAATTTACTGACCTCCCTCCGATTGATTGACCATAAATCACTCAATTTAACTCGTAATTCATTGAAATTAGTTTCATTTCGAAGGAATCGAAGTGTAGTTTAAAACGAAAGAAACGGAGATGAAAAACTCCAAGTATTTTGAGAGTTAATGGAAATAGTTAGACTCGCGCTTTGGTTTAGCAATTTACTGACCTACCTCCGATTGATTGACCATAACTCTCTCAATTTAACTCTTAAGTCATTTAAAAATTAGTTTCATTTCGAAGGAATCGAAGTGTAGTTTAAAACGAAAGAAACGGAGATGAAAAACTCCAAGTATTTTGAGAGTTATGATGGAAATAGTTAGACTCGCGCTTTGGTTTAGCAATTTACTTACCTACCTCCGATTGATTGACCATAACTCTCTCAATTTAACTCGTAATTCATTTAAATTAGTTTAATTTCGAAGGAATCAAAGTGTAGTTTAAAACGAAAGAAACGGAGATGAAAAACTCCAAGTATTTTGAGAGTTGTGATGGAAATAGTTAGACTCACGCTTTGGTTTAGCAATTTACTGACCTCCCTCCGATTGATTGACCATAACTCACTCAATTTAACTCGTAATTCATTGAAATTAGTTTCATTTCGAAGGAATCGAAGTGTAGTTTAAAACGAAAGAAACGGAGATGAAAAACTCCAACTATTTTGAGAGTTATGATGGAAATAGTTAGACTCGCGCTTTAGTTTAGCAATTTACTGACCTACCTCCGATTGATTGAACATAACTCTCTAAATTTAACTCGTAATTCATTTAAATTAGTTTCATTTCGAAGGAATCGAAGTGTAGTTTAAAACGAAAGAAACGGAGATGAAAAACTCCAAGTATTTTGAGAGTTATGATGGAAATAGTTAGACTCGCGCTTTAGTTTAGCAATTTACTGACCTACCTCCGATTGATTGACCATAACTCTCTCAATTTAACTCGTAATTCATTTAAATTAGTTTCATTTCGAAGGAATCGAAGTGTAGTTTAAAACGAAAGAAACGGAGATGAAAAACTCCAAGTATTTTGAGAGTTAATGGAAATAGTTAGACTCGCGCTTTGGTTTAGCAATTTACTGACCTACCTCCGATTGATTGACCATAACTCTCTCAATTTAACTCTTAAGTCATTTAAAAATTAGTTTCATTTCGAAGGAATCGAAGTGTAGTTTAAAACGAAAGAAACGGAGATGAAAAACTCCAAGTATTTTGAGAGTTATGATGGAAATAGTTAGACTCGCGCTTTGGTTTAGCAATTTACTTACCTACCTCCGATTGATTGACCATAACTCTCTCAATTTAACTCGTAATTCATTTAAATTAGTTTAATTTCGAAGGAATCAAAGTGTAGTTTAAAACGAAAGAAACGGAGATGAAAAACTCCAAGTATTTTGAGAGTTGTGATGGAAATAGTTAGACTCACGCTTTGGTTTAGCAATTTACTGACCTCCCTCCGATTGATTGACCATAACTCACTCAATTTAACTCGTAATTCATTGAAATTAGTTTCATTTCGAAGGAATCGAAGTGTAGTTTAAAACGAAAGAAACGGAGATGAAAAACTCCAAGTATTTTGAGAGTTATGATGGAAATAGTTAGACTCGCGCTTTAGTTTAGCAATTTACTGACCTACCTCCGATTGATTGAACATAACTCTCTAAATTTAACTCGTAATTCATTTAAATTAGTTTCATTTCGAAGGAATCGAAGTGTAGTTTAAAACGAAAGAAACGGAGATGAAAAACTCCAAGTATTTTGAGAGTTATGATGGAAATAGTTAGACTCGCGCTTTAGTTTAGCAATTTACTGACCTACCTCCGATTGATTGACCATAACTCTCTCAATTTAACTCGTAATTCATTTAAATTAGTTTCATTTCGAAGGAATCGAAGTGTAGTTTAAAACGAAAGAAACGGAGATGAAAAACTCCAAGTATTTTGAGAGTTATGATGGAAATAGTTAGACTCGCGCTTTAGTTTAGCAATTTACTGACCTCCCTCCGATTGATTGACCATAACTCACTCAATTTAACTCGTAATTCATTGAAATTAGTTTCATTTCGAAGGAATCGAAGTGTAGTTTAAAACGAAAGAAACGGAGATGAAAAACTCCAAGTATTTTGAGAGTTATGATGGAAATAGTTAGACTCGCGCTTTGGTTTAGCAATTTACTGACCTACCTCCGATTGATTGACCATAACTCTGTCAATTTAACTCTTAACTCATTGAAATTAGTTTCATTTCGAAGGAATCGAAGTGTAGTTTAAAACGAAAGAAACGGAGATGAAAAACTCTAAGTATTTTGAGAGTTATGATGGAAATAGTTAGACTCGCGCTTTGGTTTAGCGATTTACTGACTTCCCTCCGATTAATTGACCATAAATCACTCAATTTAACTCGTAATTCATTGAAATTAGTTTCATTTCGAAGGAATCGAAGTGTAGTTTAAAACGAAAGAAACGGAGATGAAAAACTCCAAGTATTTTGAGAGTTATGATGGAAATTGTTAGACTCGCGCTTTGGTTTAGCAATTTACTGACCTACCTCCGATTGATTGATCATAACTCTCTCAATTTAACTCTTAATTCATTGAAATTAGTTTCATTTCGAAGGAATCGAAGTGTAGTTTAAAACGAAAGAAACGGAGATGAAAAACTACAAGTATTTTGAGAGTTATTATGGAAATAGTTAGACTCGCGCTTTGGTTTAGCAATTTACTGATCTACCTCCGATTGATTGACCATAAATCACTCAATTTAACTCGTAATTAATTGAAATTAGTTTCATTTCGAAGGAATCGAAGTGTAGCTTAAAACGAAAGAAACGTAGATGAAAAACTACAAGTATTTTGAGAGTTATGATGAAAATAGTTAGACTCGCGCTTTGGTTTAGCAATTTACTGACCTACCTCCGATTGATTGACCATAACTCTCTCAATTTAACTCTTAATTCATTGAAATTAGTTTTATTTCGAAAGAATCGAAGTGTAGTTTATAACGAAAGAAACGGAGATGAAAAACTCCAAGTATTTTGAGAGTTATGATGGAAATAGTTAGACTCGCGCTTTGGTTTAGCAATTTACTGACCTACCTCCGATTGATTGACCATAACTCTCTCAATTTAACTCTTAACTCATTGAAATTAGTTTCATTTCGAAGGAATCGAAGTGTAGTTTAAAACGAAAGAAACGGAGATGAAAAACTCCAAGTATTTTGAGAGTTATGATGGAAATAGTTAGACTCGCGCTTTGGTTTAGCAATTTACTGACCTCCCTCCGATTGATTGACCATAAATCACTCAATTTAACTCGTAATTCATTGAAATTAGTTTCATTTCGAAGGAATCGAAGTGTGGTTTAAAACGAAAGAAACGGAGATGAAAAACTCCAAGTATTTTGAGAGTTATGATGGAAATAGTTAGACTCGCGCTTTGGTTTAGCAATTTACTGACCTACCTCCGCTTGATTGACCATAACTCTCTCAATTTAACTCTTAACTCGTTGAAATTAGTTTCATTTCGAAGGAATCGAAGTATAGTTTAAAACGAAAGAAACGGAGATGAAAAACTCTAAGTATTTTGAGAGTTATGATGGAAATAGTTAGACTCGCGCTTTGGTTTAGCGATTTACTGACTTCCCTCCGATTAATTGACCATAAATCACTCAATTTAACTCGTAATTCATTGAAATTAGTTTCATTTCGAAGGAATCGAAGTGTAGTTTAAAACGAAAGAAACGGAGATGAAAAACTCTAAGTATTTTGAGAGTTATGATGGAAATAGTTAGACTCGCGCTTTGGTTTAGCGATTTACTGACTTCCCTCCGATTAATTGACCATAAATCACTCAATTTAACTCGTAATTCATTGAAATTAGTTTCATTTCGAAGGAATCGAAGTGTAGTTTAAAACGAAAGAAACGGAGATGAAAAACTCCAAGTATTTTGAGAGTTATGATGGAAATTGTTAGACTCGCGCTTTGGTTTAGCAATTTACTGACCTACCTCCGATTGATTGATCATAACTCTCTCAATTTAACTCTTAATTCATTGAAATTAGTTTCATTTCGGAGGAATCGAAGTGTAGTTTAAAACGAAAGAAACGGAGATGAAAAACTACAAGTATTTTGAGAGTTATTATGGAAATAGTTAGACTCGCGCTTTGGTTTAGCAATTTACTGATCTACCTCCGATTGATTGACCATAAATCACTCAATTTAACTCGTAATTAATTGAAATTAGTTTCATTTCGAAGGAATCGAAGTGTAGTTTAAAATGAAAGAAACGGAGATGAAAAACTACAAGTATTTTGAGAGTTATGATGAAAATAGTTAGACTCGCGCTTTGGTTTAGCAATTTACTGACCTACCTCCGATTGATTGACCATAACTCTCTCAATTTAACTCTTAATTCATTGAAATTAGTTTTATTTCGAAAGAATCGAAGTGTAGTTTATAACGAAAGAAACGGAGATGAAAAACTCCAAGTATTTTGAGAGTTATGATGGAAATAGTTAGACTCGCGCTTTGGTTTAGCAATTTACTGACCTACCTCCGATTGATTGACCATAACTCTCTCAATTTAACTCTTAACTCATTGAAATTAGTTTCATTTCGAAGGAATCGAAGTGTAGTTTAAAACGAAAGAAACGGAGATGAAAAACTCCAAGTATTTTGAGAGTTATGATGGAAATAGTTAGACTCGCGCTTTGGTTTAGCAATTTACTGACCTCCCTCCGATTGATTGACCATAAATCACTCAATTTAACTCGTAATTCATTGAAATTAGTTTCATTTCGAAGGAATCGAAGTGTGGTTTAAAACGAAAGAAACGGAGATGAAAAACTCCAAGTATTTTGAGAGTTATGATGGAAATAGTTAGACTCGCGCTTTGGTTTAGCAATTTACTGACCTACCTCCGCTTGATTGACCATAACTCTCTCAATTTAACTCTTAACTCGTTGAAATTAGTTTCATTTCGAAGGAATCGAAGTGTAGTTTAAAACGAAAGAAACGGAGATGAAAAACTCCAAGTATTTTGAGAGTTATGATGGAAATAGTTAGACTCGCGCTTTGGTTTAGCAATTTACTGACCTACCTCCGATTGATTGACCATAACTCTCGCAATTTAACTCGTAATTCATTTAAATTAGTTTCATTTCGAAGGAATCGAAGTGTAGTTTAAAACGAAAGAAACGGAGATGAAAAACTCCAAGTATTTTGAGAGTTATGATGGAAATAGTTAGACTCGCGCTTTGGTTTAGCAATTTACTGACCTCCCTCCGATTGATTGACCATAAATCACTCAATTTAACTCGTAATTCATTGAAATTAGTTTCATTTCGAAGGAATCGAAGTGTAGTTTAAAACGAAAGAAACGGAGATGAAAAACTCCAAGTATTTTGAGAGTTAATGGAAATAGTTAGACTCGCGCTTTGGTTTAGCAATTTACTGACCTACCTCCGATTGATTGACCATAACTCTCTCAATTTAACTCTTAAGTCATTTAAAAATTAGTTTCATTTCGAAGGAATCAAAGTGTAGTTTAAAACGAAAGAAACGGAGATGAAAAACTCCAAGTATTTTGAGAGTTGTGATGGAAATAGTTAGACTCACGCTTTGGTTTAGCAATTTACTGACCTCCCTCCGATTGATTGACCATAACTCACTCAATTTAACTCGTAATTCATTGAAATTAGTTTCATTTCGAAGGAATCGAAGTGTGGTTTAAAACGAAAGAAACGGAGATGAAAAACTCCAAGTATTTTGAGAGTTATGATTGAAAAGTTAGACTCGCGCTTTGGTTTAGCAATTTACTGACCTACCTCCGCTTGATTGACCATAACTCTCTCAATTTAACTCTTAACTCTTTGAAATTAGTTTCATTTCGAAGGAATCGAAGTGTAGTTTAAAACGAAAGAAACGGAGATGAAAAACTCCAAGTATTTTGAGAGTTATGATGGAAATAGTTAGACTCGCGCTTTGGTTTAGCAATTTACTGACCTACCTCCGATTGATTGACCATAACTCTCTCAATTTAACTCGTAATTCATTTAAATTAGTTTCATTTCGAAGGAATCGAAGTGTAGTTTAAAACGAAAGAAACGGAGATGAAAAACTCCAAGTATTTTGAGAGTTATGATGGAAATAGTTAGACTCGCGCTTTAGTTTAGCAATTTACTGACCTCCCTCCGATTGATTGACCATAACTCACTCAATTTAACTCGTAATTCATTGAAATTAGTTTCATTTCGAAGGAATCGAAGTGTAGTTTAAAACGAAAGAAACGGAGATGAAAAACTCCAAGTATTTTGAGAGTTATGATGGAAATAGTTAGACTCGCGCTTTGGTTTAGCAATTTACTGACCTACCTCCGATTGATTGACCATAACTCTGTCAATTTAACTCTTAACTCATTGAAATTAGTTTCATTTCGAAGGAATCGAAGTGTAGTTTAAAACGAAAGAAACGGAGATGAAAAACTCTAAGTATTTTGAGAGTTATGATGGAAATAGTTAGACTCGCGCTTTGGTTTAGCGATTTACTGACTTCCCTCCGATTAATTGACCATAAATCACTCAATTTAACTCGTAATTCATTGAAATTAGTTTCATTTCGAAGGAATCGAAGTGTAGTTTAAAACGAAAGAAACGGAGATGAAAAACTCCAAGTATTTTGAGAGTTATGATGGAAATTGTTAGACTCGCGCTTTGGTTTAGCAATTTACTGACCTACCTCCGATTGATTGATCATAACTCTCTCAATTTAACTCTTAATTCATTGAAATTAGTTTCATTTCGAAGGAATCGAAGTGTAGTTTAAAACGAAAGAAACGGAGATGAAAAACTACAAGTATTTTGAGAGTTATTATGGAAATAGTTAGACTCGCGCTTTGGTTTAGCAATTTACTGATCTACCTCCGATTGATTGACCATAAATCACTCAATTTAACTCGTAATTCATTGAAATTAGTTTCATTTCGAAGGAATCGAAGTGTAGTTTAAAACGAAAGAAACGGAGATGAAAAACTACAAGTATTTTGAGAGTTATGATGAAAATAGTTAGACTCGCGCTTTGGTTTAGCAATTTACTGACCTACCTCCGATTGATTGACCATAACTCTCTCAATTTAACTCTTAATTCATTGAAATTAGTTTTATTTCGAAGGAATCGAAGTGTAGTTTATAACGAAAGAAACGGAGATGAAAAACTCCAAGTATTTTGAGAGTTATGATGGAAATAGTTAGACTCGCGCTTTGGTTTAGCAATTTACTGACCTACCTCCGATTGATTGACCATAACTCTCTCAATTTAACTCTTAACTCATTGAAATTAGTTTCATTTCGAAGGAATCGAAGTGTAGTTTAAAACGAAAGAAACGGAGATGAAAAACTCCAAGTATTTTGAGAGTTATGATGGAAATAGTTAGACTCGCGCTTTGGTTTAGCAATTTACTGACCTCCCTCCGATTGATTGACCATAAATCACTCAATTTAACTCGTAATTCATTGAAATTAGTTTCATTTCGAATGAATCGAAGTGTAGTTTAAAACGAAAGAAACGGAGATGAAAAACTCCAAGTATTTTGAGAGTTATGATGGAAATAGTTAGACTCGCGCTTTGGTTTAGCAATTTACTGACCTACCTCCGCTTGATTGACCATAACTCTCTCAATTTAACTCTTAACTCTTTGAAATTAGTTTCATTTCGAAGGAATCGAAGTGTAGTTTAAAACGAAAGAAACGGAGATGAAAAACTCCAAGTATTTTGAGAGTTATGATGGAAATAGTTAGACTCGCGCTTTGGTTTAGCAATTTACTGACCTACCTCCGATTGATTGACCATAACTCTCGCAATTTAACTCGTAATTAATTGAAATTAGTTTCATTTCGAAGGAATCGAAGTGTAGTTTAAAACGAAAGAAACGGAGATGAAAAACTCCAAGTATTTTGAGAGTTATGATGGAAAAGTTAGACTCGCGCTTTAGTTTAGCAATTTACTGACCTCCCTCCGATTGATTGACCATAACTCACTCAATTTAACTCGTAATTCATTGAAATTAGTTTCATTTCGAAGGAATCGAAGTGTGGTTTAAAACGAAAGAAACGGAGATGAAAAACTCCAAGTATTTTGAGAGTTATGATGGAAATAGTTAGACTCGCGCTTTGGTTTAGCAATTTACTTACCTACCTCCGATTGATTGACCATAACTCTCTTAATTTAACTCGTAATTCATTTAAATTAGTTTCATTTCGAAGGAATCAAAGTGTAGTTTAAAACGAAAGAAACGGAGATGAAAAACTCCAAGTATTTTGAGAGTTATGATGGAAATAGTTAGACTCACGCTTTGGTTTAGCAATTTACTGACCTCCCTCCGATTGATTGACCATAACTCACTCAATTTAACTCGTAATTCATTGAAATTAGTTTCATTTCGAAGGAATCGAAGTGTGGTTTAAAACGAAAGAAACGGAGATGAAAAACTCCAAGTATTTTGAGAGTTATGATGGAAATAGTTAGACTCGCGCTTTGGTTTAGCAATTTACTGACCTACCTCCGCTTGATTGACCATAACTCTCTCAATTTAACTCTTAACTCTTTGAAATTAGTTTCATTTCGAAGGAATCGAAGTGTAGTTTAAAACGAAAGAAACGGAGATGAAAAACTCCAAGTATTTTGAGAGTTATGATGGAAATAGTTAGACTCGCGCTTTGGTTTAGCAATTTACTGACCTACATACGATTGATTGACCATAACTCTCTCAATTTAACTCTTAACTCATTGAAATTAGTTTCATTTCGAAGGAATCGAAGTGTAGTTTAAAACGAAAGAAACGGAGATGAAAAACTCCAAGTATTTTGAGAGTTATGATGGAAATAGTTAGACTCGCGCTTTGGTTTAGCAATTTACTGACCTCCCTCCGATTGATTGACCATAAATCACTCAATTTAACTCGTAATTCATTGAAATTAGTTTCATTTCGAAGGAATCGAAGTGTAGTTTAAAACGAAAGAAACGGAGATGAAAAACTCCAAGTATTTTGAGAGTTATGATGGAAATAGTTAGACTCGCGCTTTGGTTTAGCAATTTACTGACCTACCTCCGATTGATTGACCATAACTCTGTCAATTTAACTCTTAACTCATTGAAATTAGTTTCATTTCGAAGGAATCGAAGTGTAGTTTAAAACGAAAGAAACGGAGATGAAAAACTCTAAGTATTTTGAGAGTTATGATGGAAATAGTTAGACTCGCGCTTTGGTTTAGCGATTTACTGACTTCCCTCCGATTAATTGACCATAAATCACTCAATTTAACTCGTAATTCATTGAAATTAGTTTCATTTCGAAGGAATCGAAGTGTAGTTTAAAACGAAAGAAACGGAGATGAAAAACTCCAAGTATTTTGAGAGTTATGATGGAAATTGTTAGACTCGCGCTTTGGTTTAGCAATTTACTGACCTACCTCCGATTGATTGATCATAACTCTCTCAATTTAACTCTTAATTCATTGAAATTAGTTTCATTTCGAAGGAATCGAAGTGTAGTTTAAAACGAAAGAAACGGAGATGAAAAACTACAAGTATTTTGAGAGTTATTATGGAAATAGTTAGACTCGCGCTTTGGTTTAGCAATTTACTGATCTACCTCCGATTGATTGACCATAAATCACTCAATTTAACTCGTAATTCATTGAAATTAGTTTCATTTCGAAGGAATCGAAGTGTAGTTTAAAACGAAAGAAACGGAGATGAAAAACTACAAGTATTTTGAGAGTTATGATGAAAATAGTTAGACTCGCGCTTTGGTTTAGCAATTTACTGACCTACCTCCGATTGATTGACCATAACTCTCTCAATTTAACTCTTAATTCATTGAAATTAGTTTTATTTCGAAGGAATCGAAGTGTAGTTTATAACGAAAGAAACGGAGATGAAAAACTCCAAGTATTTTGAGAGTTATGATGGAAATAGTTAGACTCGCGCTTTGGTTTAGCAATTTACTGACCTACCTCCGATTGATTGACCATAACTCTCTCAATTTAACTCTTAACTCATTGAAATTAGTTTCATTTCGAAGGAATCGAAGTGTAGTTTAAAACGAAAGAAACGGAGATGAAAAACTCCAAGTATTTTGAGAGTTATGATGGAAATAGTTAGACTCGCGCTTTGGTTTAGCAATTTACTGACCTCCCTCCGATTGATTGACCATAAATCACTCAATTTAACTCGTAATTCATTGAAATTAGTTTCATTTCGAATGAATCGAAGTGTAGTTTAAAACGAAAGAAACGGAGATGAAAAACTCCAAGTATTTTGAGAGTTATGATGGAAATAGTTAGACTCGCGCTTTGGTTTAGCAATTTACTGACCTACCTCCGCTTGATTGACCATAACTCTCTCAATTTAACTCTTAACTCTTTGAAATTAGTTTCATTTCGAAGGAATCGAAGTGTAGTTTAAAACGAAAGAAACGGAGATGAAAAACTCCAAGTATTTTGAGAGTTATGATGGAAATAGTTAGACTCGCGCTTTGGTTTAGCAATTTACTGACCTACCTCCGATTGATTGACCATAACTCTCGCAATTTAACTCGTAATTAATTGAAATTAGTTTCATTTCGAAGGAATCGAAGTGTAGTTTAAAACGAAAGAAACGGAGATGAAAAACTCCAAGTATTTTGAGAGTTATGATGGAAAAGTTAGACTCGCGCTTTAGTTTAGCAATTTACTGACCTCCCTCCGATTGATTGACCATAACTCACTCAATTTAACTCGTAATTCATTGAAATTAGTTTCATTTCGAAGGAATCGAAGTGTGGTTTAAAACGAAAGAAACGGAGATGAAAAACTCCAAGTATTTTGAGAGTTATGATGGAAATAGTTAGACTCGCGCTTTGGTTTAGCAATTTACTTACCTACCTCCGATTGATTGACCATAACTCTCTTAATTTAACTCGTAATTCATTTAAATTAGTTTCATTTCGAAGGAATCAAAGTGTAGTTTAAAACGAAAGAAACGGAGATGAAAAACTCCAAGTATTTTGAGAGTTATGATGGAAATAGTTAGACTCACGCTTTGGTTTAGCAATTTACTGACCTCCCTCCGATTGATTGACCATAACTCACTCAATTTAACTCGTAATTCATTGAAATTAGTTTCATTTCGAAGGAATCGAAGTGTGGTTTAAAACGAAAGAAACGGAGATGAAAAACTCCAAGTATTTTGAGAGTTATGATGGAAATAGTTAGACTCGCGCTTTGGTTTAGCAATTTACTGACCTACCTCCGCTTGATTGACCATAACTCTCTCAATTTAACTCTTAACTCTTTGAAATTAGTTTCATTTCGAAGGAATCGAAGTGTAGTTTAAAACGAAAGAAACGGAGATGAAAAACTCCAAGTATTTTGAGAGTTATGATGGAAATAGTTAGACTCGCGCTTTGGTTTAGCAATTTACTGACCTACATACGATTGATTGACCATAACTCTCTCAATTTAACTCTTAACTCATTGAAATTAGTTTCATTTCGAAGGAATCGAAGTGTAGTTTAAAACGAAAGAAACGGAGATGAAAAACTCCAAGTATTTTGAGAGTTATGATGGAAATAGTTAGACTCGCGCTTTGGTTTAGCAATTTACTGACCTCCCTCCGATTGATTGACCATAAATCACTCAATTTAACTCGTAATTCATTGAAATTAGTTTCATTTCGAAGGAATCGAAGTGTAGTTTAAAACGAAAGAAACGGAGATGAAAAACTCCAAGTATTTTGAGAGTTAATGGAAATAGTTAGACTCGCGCTTTGGTTTAGCAATTTACTGACCTACCTCCGATTGATTGACCATAACTCTCTCAATTTAACTCTTAAGTCATTTAAAAATTAGTTTCATTTCGAAGGAATCAAAGTGTAGTTTAAAACGAAAGAAACGGAGATGAAAAACTCCAAGTATTTTGAGAGTTATGATGGAAATAGTTAGACTCGCGCTTTGGTTTAGCAATTTACTTACCTACCTCCGATTGATTGACCATAACTCTCTCAATTTAACTCGTAATTCATTTAAATTAGTTTCATTTCGAAGGAATCAAAGTGTAGTTTAAAACGAAAGAAACGGAGATGAAAAACTCCAAGTATTTTGAGAGTTATGATGGAAATAGTTAGACTCACGGTTTGGTTTAGCAATTTACTGACCTCCCTCCGATTGATTGACCATAACTCACTCAATTTAACTCGTAATTCATTGAAATTAGTTTCATTTCGAAGGAATCGACGTGTAGTTTAAAACGAAAGAAACGGAGGTGAAAAACTCCAAGTATTTTGAGAGTTATGATGGAAATAGTTAGACTCGCGCTTTGGTTTAGCAATTTAGTGACTTACCTCCGATTGATTGACCATAACTCTCTCAATTTAACTCTTAACTCATTGAAATTAGTTTCATTTCGAAGGAATCGAAGTGTAGTTTAAAACGAAAGAAACGGAGATGAAAAACTCCAAGTATTTTGAGAGTTATGATGGAAATAGTTAGACTCGCGCTTTGGTTTAGCAATTTACTGACCTCCCTCCGATTAATTGACCATAAATCACTAAATTTAACTCGTAATTCATTGAAATTAGTTTCATTTCGAAGGAATCGAAGTGTAGTTTAAAACGAAAGAAACGGAGATGAAAAACTCCAAGTATTTTGAGAGTTATGATGGAAATAGTTAGACTCGCGCTTTGGTTTAGCAATTTACTGACTTACCTCCGATTTATTGATCATAACTCTCTCAATTTAACTCTTAATTCATTGAAATTAGTTTCATTTCGAAGGAATCGAAGTGTAGTTTAAAACGAAAGAAACGGAGATGAAAAACTACAAGTATTTTGAGAGTTATTATGGAAATAGTTAGACTCGCGCTTTGGTTTAGCAATTTACTGATCTACCTCCGATTGATTGACAATAAATCACTCAATTTAACTCGTTATTCATTGAAATTAGTTTCATTTCGAAGGAATCGAAGTGTAGTTTAAAACGAAAGAAACAGAGATGAAAAACTCCAAGTATTTTGAGAGTTATGATGGAAATAGTTAGACTCGCGCTTTGGTTTAGCAATTTACTGACCTACCTCCGATTGATTGACCATAACTCTCTCAATTTAAGTCGTAATTCATTTAAATTAGTTTCATTTCGAAGGAATCGAAGTGTAGTTTAAAACGAAAGAAACGGAGATGAAAAACTCCAAGTATTTTGAGAGTTATGATGGAAATAGTTATACTCACGCTTTGGTTTAGCAATTTACTGACCTACCTCCGATTGATTGACCATAACTCAATCAATTTAACTCGTAATTCATTGAAATTAGTTTCATTTCGAAGGGATCGAAGTGTAGTTTAAAACGAAAGAAACGGAGATGAAAAACTCCAAGTATTTTGAGAGTTATGATGGAAATAGTTAGACTCGCGCTTTGGTTTAGTAATTTACTGACCTACATCCGATTAATTGACCATAACTCTCTCAATTTAACTCTTAAGTCATTGAAATTAGTTTCATTTCGAAGGAATCGAAGTGTAGTTTAAAACGAAAGAAACGGAGATGAAAAACTCCAAGTATTTTGAGAGTTATGATGGAAATAGTTAGACTCGCGCTTTGGTTTAGTAATTTACTGACCTACCTCCGATTGATTGACCATAACTCTCTCAATTTAACTCTTAATTCATTGAAATTAGTTTTATTTCGAAGGAATCGAAGTGTAGTTTAAAACGAAAGAAACGGAGATGAAAAACTCCAAGTATTTTGAGAGTTATGATGGAAATAGTTAGACTCGCGCTTTGGTTTAGGAATTTACTGACCTACCTCCGATTGATTGACCATAACTCTCTCAATTTAACTCTTAACTAATTGAAATTAGTTTCATTTCGAAGGAATCGAAGTGTAGTTTAAAACGAAAGAAACGGAGATGAAAAACTCCAAGTATTTTGAGAGTTATGATCGAAATAGTTAGACTCGCGCTTTGGTTTAGCAATTTACTGACCTCCCTCCGATTGATTGACCATAAATCACTCAATTTAACTCGTAATTCATTGAAATTAGTTTCATTTCGAAGGAATCGAAGTGTGGTTTAAAACGAAAGAAACGGAGATGAAAAACTCCAAGTATTTTGAGAGTTATGATGGAAATAGTTAGACTCGCGCTTTGGTTTAGCAATTTACTGACTTCCCTCCGATTAATTGACCATAAATCACTCAATTTAACTCGTAATTCATTGAAATTAGTTTCATTTCGAAGGAATCGAAGTGTAGTTTAAAACGAAAGAAACGGATATGAAAAACTCCAAGTATTTTGAGAGTTATGATGGAAATAGTTAGACTCGCGCTTTGGTTTAGCAATTTACTGACCTACCTCCGATTGATTGATCATAACTCTCTCAATTTAACTCTTAATTCATTGAAATTAGTTTCATTTCGAAGGAATCGAAGTGTAGTTTAAAACGAAAGAAACGGAGATGAAAAACTACAAGTATTTTGAGAGTTATTATGGAAATAGTTAGACTTGCGCTTTGGTTTAGCAATTTACTGATCTACCTCCGATTGATTGACCATAAATCACTCAATTTAACTCGTAATTCATTGAAATTAGTTTCATTTCGAAGGAATCGAAGTGTAGTTTAAAACGAAAGAAACGGAGATGAAAAACTACAAGTATTTTGAGAGTTATGATGAAAATAGTTAGACTCGCGCTTTGGTTTAGCAATTTACTGACCTACCTCCGATTGATTGACCATAACTCTCTCAATTTAACTCTTAATTCATTGAAATTAGTTTTATTTCGAAGGAATCGAAGTGTAGTTTAAAACGAAAGAAACGGAGATGAAAAACTCCAAGTATTTTGAGAGTTATGATGGAAATAGTTAGACTCGCGCTTTGGTTTAGCAATTTACTGACCTCCCTCCGATTGATTGACCATAAATCACTCAATTTAACTCGTAATTCATTGAAATTAGTTTCATTTCGAAGGAATCGAAGTGTGGTTTAAAACGAAAGAAACCGAGATGAAAAACTCCAAGTATTTTGAGAGTTATGATGGAAATAGTTAGACTCGCGCTTTGGTTTAGCAATTTACTGACCTACCTCCGCTTGATTGACCATAACTCTCTCAATTTAACTCTTAACTCTTTGAAATTAGTTTCATTTCGAAGGAATCGAAGTGTAGTTTAAAACGAAAGAAATGGAGATGAAAAACTCCAAGTATTTTGAGAGTTATGATGGAAATAGTTAGACTCGCGCTTTGGTTTAGCAATTTACTGACCTACCTCCGATTGATTGACCATAACTCTCGCAATTTAACTCGTAATTCATTTAAATTAGTTTCATTTCGAAGGAATCGAAGTGTAGTTTAAAACGAAAGAAACGGAGATGAAAAACTCCAAGTATTTTGAGAGTTATGATGGAAAAGTTAGACACGCGCTTTAGTTTAGCAATTTACTGACCTCCCTCCGATTGATTGACCATAACTCACTCAATTTAACTCGTAATTCATTGAAATTAGTTTCATTTCGAAGGAATCGAAGTGTAGTTTAAAACGAAAGAAACGGAGATGAAAAACTCCAAGTATTTTGAGAGTTATGATGGAAATAGTTAGACTCGCGCTTTGGTTTAGCAATTTACTGACCTACCTCCGATTGATTGACCATAACTCTCTCAATTTAACTCTTAATTCATTGAAATTAGTTTCATTTCGAAGGAATCGAAGTATAGTTTAAAACGAAAGAAACAGAGATGAAAAACTCCAAGTATTTTAAGAGTTATGATGGAAATAGTTAGACTCGCGCTTTGGTTTAGCAATTTACTGACCTACCTCCGATTGATTGACCATAACTCTGTCAATTTAACTCTTAACTCATTGAAATTAGTTTCATTTCGAAGGAATCAAAGTGTAGTTTAAAACGAAAGAAACGGAGATGAAAAACTCCAAGTATTTTGAGAGTTGTGATGGAAATAGTTAGACTCACGCTTTGGTTTAGCAATTTACTGACCTCTCTCCGATTGATTGACCATAACTCACTCAATTTAACTCGTAATTCATTGAAATTAGTTTCATTTCGAAGGAATCGAAGTGTGGTTTAAAACGAAAGAAACGGAGATGAAAAACTCCAAGTATTTTGAGAGTTATGATGGAAAAATTAGACTCGCGCTTTCGTTTAGCAATTTACTGACCTACCTCCGCTTGATTGACCATAACTCTCTCAATTTAACTCTTAACTCTTTGAAATTAGTTTCATTTCGAAGGAATCGAAGTGTAGTTTAAAACGAAAGAAACGGAGATGAAAAACTCAAAGTATTTTGAGAGTTATGATGGAAATAGTTAGACTCGCGCTTTGGTTTAGCAATTTACTGACCTACCTCCGATTGATTGACCATAACTCTCTCAATTTAACTCGTAATTCATTTAAATTAGTTTCATTTCGAAGGAATCGAAGTGTAGTTTAAAACGAAAGAAACGGAGATAAAAAACTGCAAGTATTTTGAGAGTTATGATGGAAATAGTTAGACTCGCGCTTTAGTTTAGCAATTTACTGACCTCCCTCCGATTGATTGACCATAACTCACTCAATTTAACTCGTAATTCATTGAAATTAGTTTCATTTCGAAGGAATCGAAGTGTAGTTTAAAACGAAAGAAACGGAGATGAAAAACTCCAAGTATTTTGAGAGTTATGATGGAAATAGTTAGACTCGCGCTTTGGTTTAGCAATTTACTGACTTACCTCCGATTTATTGATCATAACTCT
Organism: Tasmannia lanceolata; assembly: GCF_043159265.1. Lineage (NCBI taxonomy): Eukaryota > Viridiplantae > Streptophyta > Magnoliopsida > Canellales > Winteraceae > Tasmannia > Tasmannia lanceolata. The sequence goes on from NW_027518721.1 coordinate 8,889,838, forward strand.
CTCAATTTAACTCTTAATTCATTGAAATTAGTTTCATTTCGAAGGAATCGAAGTGTAGTTTAAAACGAAAGAAACGGAGATGAAAAACTACAAGTATTTTGAGAGTTATTATGGAAATAGTTAGACTCGCGCTTTGGTTTAGCAATTTACTGATCTACCTCCGATTGATTGACAATAAATCACTCAATTTAACTCGTTATTCATTGAAATTAGTTTCATTTCGAAGGAATCGAAGTGTAGTTTAAAACGAAAGAAACAGAGATGAAAAACTCCAAGTATTTTGAGAGTTATGATGGAAATAGTTAGACTCGCGCTTTGGTTTAGCAATTTACTGACCTACCTCCGATTGATTGACCATAACTCTCTCAATTTAAGTCGTAATTCATTTAAATTAGTTTCATTTCGAAGGAATCGAAGTGTAGTTTAAAACGAAAGAAACGGAGATGAAAAACTCCAAGTATTTTGAGAGTTATGATGGAAATAGTTAGACTCACGCTTTGGTTTAGCAATTTACTGACCTCCCTCCGATTGATTGACCATAACTCAATCAATTTAACTCGTAATTCATTAAAATTAGTTTCATTTCGAAGGGATCGAAGTGTAGTTTAAAACGAAAGAAACGGAGATGAAAAACTCCAAGTATTTTGAGAGTTATGATGGAAATAGTTAGACTCGCGCTTTGGTTTAGTAATTTACTGACCTACATCCGATTAATTGACCATAACTCTCTCAATTTAACTCTTAAGTCATTGAAATTAGTTTCATTTCGAAGGAATCGAAGTGTAGTTTAAAACGAAAGAAACGGAGATGAAAAACTTCAAGTATTTTGAGAGTTATGATGGAAATAGTTAGACTCGCGCTTTGGTTTAGGAATTTACTGACCTACCTCCGATTGATTGACCATAACTCTCTCAATTTAACTCTTAACTAATTGAAATTAGTTTCATTTCGAAGGAATCGAAGTGTAGTTTAAAACGAAAGAAACGGAGATGAAAAACTCCAAGTATTTTGAGAGTTATGATCGAAATAGTTAGACTCGCGCTTTGGTTTAGCAATTTACTGACCTCCCTCCGATTGATTGACCATAAATCACTCAATTTAACTCGTAATTCATTGAAATTAGTTTCATTTCGAAGGAATCGAAGTGTGGTTTAAAACGAAAGAAACGGAGATGAAAAACTCCAAGTATTTTGAGAGTTATGATGGAAATAGTTAGACTCGCGCTTTGGTTTAGCAATTTACTGACTTTCCTCCGATTAATTGACCATAAATCACTCAATTTAACTCGTAATTCATTGAAATTAGTTTCATTTCGAAGGAATCGAAGTGTAGTTTAAAACGAAAGAAACGGAGATGAAAAACTCCAAGTATTTTGAGAGTTATGATGGAAATAGTTAGACTCGCGCTTTGGTTTAGCAATTTACTGACCTACCTCCGATTGATTGATCATAACTCTCTCAATTTAACTCTTAATTCATTGAAATTAGTTTCATTTCGAAGGAATCGAAGTGTAGTTTAAAACGAAAGAAACGGAGATGAAAAACTACAAGTATTTTGAGAGTTATTATGGAAATAGTTAGACTTGCGCTTTGGTTTAGCAATTTACTGATCTACCTCCGATTGATTGACCATAAATCACTCAATTTAACTCGTAATTCATTGAAATTAGTTTCATTTCGAAGGAATCGAAGTGTAGTTTAAAACGAAAGAAACGGAGATGAAAAACTACAAGTATTTTGAGAGTTATGATGAAAATAGTTAGACTCGCGCTTTGGTTTAGCAATTTACTGACCTACCTCCGATTGATTGACCATAACTCTCTCAATTTAACTCTTAATTCATTGAAATTAGTTTTATTTCGAAGGAATCGAAGTGTAGTTTAAAACGAAAGAAACGGAGATGAAAAACTCCAAGTATTTTGAGAGTTATTATGGAAATAGTTAGACTCGCGCTTTGGTTTAGGAATTTTCTGCCTTACCTCCGATTGATTGACCATAACTCTCTCAATTTAACTCTTAACTCATTGAAATTAGTTTCATTTCGAAGGAATCGAAGTGTAGTTTAAAACGAAAGAAACGGAGATGAAAAACTCCAAGTATTTTGAGAGTTATGATGGAAATAGTTAGACTCGCGCTTTGGTTTAGCAATTTACTGACCTCCCTCCGATTGATTGACCATAAATCACTCAATTTAACTCGTAATTCATTGAAATTAGTTTCATTTCGAAGGAATCGAAGTGTGGTTTAAAACGAAAGAAACCGAGATGAAAAACTCCAAGTATTTTGAGAGTTATGATGGAAATAGTTAGACTCGCGCTTTGGTTTAGCAATTTACTGACCTACCTCCGCTTGATTGACCATAACTCTCTCAATTCAACTCTTAACTCTTTGAAATTAGTTTCATTTCGAAGGAATCGAAGTGTAGTTTAAAACGAAAGAAACGGAGATGAAAAACTCCAAGTATTTTGAGAGTTATGATGGAAATAGTTAGACTCGCGCTTTGGTTTAGCAATTTACTGACCTACCTCCGATTGATTGACCATAACTCTCGCAATTTAACTCGTAATTCATTTAAATTAGTTTCATTTCGAAGGAATCGAAGTGTAGTTTAAAACGAAAGAAACGGAGATGAAAAACTCCAAGTATTTTGAGAGTTATGATGGAAAAGTTAGACACGCGCTTTAGTTTAGCAATTTACTGACCTCCCTCCGATTGATTGACCATAACTCACTCAATTTAACTCGTAATTCATTGAAATTAGTTTCATTTCGAAGGAATCGAAGTGTGGTTTAAAACGAAAGAAACGGAGATGAAAAACTCCAAGTATTTTGAGAGTTATGATGGAAATAGTTAGACTCGCGCTTTGGTTTAGCAATTTACTGACCTACCTCCGATTGATTGACCATAACTCTCTCAATTTAACTCTTAATTCATTGAAATTAGTTTCATTTCGAAGGAATCGAAGTATAGTTTAAAACGAAAGAAACAGAGATGAAAAACTCCAAGTATTTTGAGAGTTATGATGGAAATAGTTAGACTCGCGCTTTGGTTTAGCAATTTACTGACCTACCTCCGATTGATTGATCATAACTCTCTCAATTTAACTCTTAATTCATTGAAATTAGTTTCATTTCGAAGGAATCGAAGTGTAGTTTAAAACGAAAGAAACGGAGATGAAAAACTACAAGTATTTTGAGAGTTATTATGGAAATAGTTAGACTTGCGCTTTGGTTTAGCAATTTACTGATCTACCTCCGATTGATTGACCATAAATCACTCAATTTAACTCGTAATTCATTGAAATTAGTTTCATTTCGAAGGAATCGAAGTGTAGTTTAAAACGAAAGAAACGGAGATGAAAAACTACAAGTATTTTGAGAGTTATGATGAAAATAGTTAGACTCGCGCTTTGGTTTAGCAATTTACTGACCTACCTCCGATTGATTGACCATAACTCTCTCAATTTAACTCTTAATTCATTGAAATTAGTTTTATTTCGAAGGAATCGAAGTGTAGTTTAAAACGAAAGAAACGGAGATGAAAAACTCCAAGTATTTTGAGAGTTATTATGGAAATAGTTAGACTCGCGCTTTGGTTTAGGAATTTTCTGCCTTACCTCCGATTGATTGACCATAACTCTCTCAATTTAACTCTTAACTCATTGAAATTAGTTTCATTTCGAAGGAATCGAAGTGTAGTTTAAAACGAAAGAAACGGAGATGAAAAACTCCAAGTATTTTGAGAGTTATGATGGAAATAGTTAGACTCGCGCTTTGGTTTAGCAATTTACTGACCTCCCTCCGATTGATTGACCATAAATCACTCAATTTAACTCGTAATTCATTGAAATTAGTTTCATTTCGAAGGAATCGAAGTGTGGTTTAAAACGAAAGAAACCGAGATGAAAAACTCCAAGTATTTTGAGAGTTATGATGGAAATAGTTAGACTCGCGCTTTGGTTTAGCAATTTACTGACCTACCTCCGCTTGATTGACCATAACTCTCTCAATTCAACTCTTAACTCTTTGAAATTAGTTTCATTTCGAAGGAATCGAAGTGTAGTTTAAAACGAAAGAAACGGAGATGAAAAACTCCAAGTATTTTGAGAGTTATGATGGAAATAGTTAGACTCGCGCTTTGGTTTAGCAATTTACTGACCTACCTCCGATTGATTGACCATAACTCTCGCAATTTAACTCGTAATTCATTTAAATTAGTTTCATTTCGAAGGAATCGAAGTGTAGTTTAAAACGAAAGAAACGGAGATGAAAAACTCCAAGTATTTTGAGAGTTATGATGGAAAAGTTAGACACGCGCTTTAGTTTAGCAATTTACTGACCTCCCTCCGATTGATTGACCATAACTCACTCAATTTAACTCGTAATTCATTGAAATTAGTTTCATTTCGAAGGAATCGAAGTGTGGTTTAAAACGAAAGAAACGGAGATGAAAAACTCCAAGTATTTTGAGAGTTATGATGGAAATAGTTAGACTCGCGCTTTGGTTTAGCAATTTACTGACCTACCTCCGATTGATTGACCATAACTCTCTCAATTTAACTCTTAATTCATTGAAATTAGTTTCATTTCGAAGGAATCGAAGTATAGTTTAAAACGAAAGAAACAGAGATGAAAAACTCCAAGTATTTTGAGAGTTATGATGGAAATAGTTAGACTCGCGCTTTGGTTTAGCAATTTACTGACCTACCTCCGATTGATTGACCATAACTCTGTCAATTTAACTCTTAACTCATTGAAATTAGTTTCATTTCGAAGGAATCGAAGTGTAGTTTAAAACGAAAGAAACGGAGATGAAAAACTCCAAGTATTTTGAGAGTTGTGATGGAAATAGTTAGACTCACGCTTTGGTTTAGCAATTTACTGACCTCTCTCCGATTGATTGACCATAACTCACTCAATTTAACTCGTAATTCATTGAAATTAGTTTCATTTCGAAGGAATCGAAGTGTGGTTTAAAACGAAAGAAACGGAGATGAAAAACTCCAAGTATTTTGAGAGTTATGATGGAAATAGTTAGACTCGCGCTTTGGTTTAGCAATTTACTGACCTACCTCCGATTGATTGACCATAACTCTGTCAATTTAACTCTTAACTCATTGAAATTAGTTTCATTTCGAAGGAATCGAAGTGTAGTTTAAAACGAAAGAAACGGAGATGAAAAACTCCAAGTATTTTGAGAGTTGTGATGGAAATAGTTAGACTCACGCTTTGGTTTAGCAATTTACTGACCTCTCTCCGATTGATTGACCATAACTCACTCAATTTAACTCGTAATTCATTGAAATTAGTTTCATTTCGAAGGAATCGAAGTGTGGTTTAAAACGAAAGAAACGGAGATGAAAAACTCCAAGTATTTTGAGAGTTATGATGGAAAAATTAGACTCGCGCTTTGGTTTAGCAATTTACTGACCTACCTCCGCTTCATTGACAATAAATCACTCAATTTAACTCGTTATTCATTGAAATTAGTTTCATTTCGAAGGAATCGAAGTGTAGTTTAAAACGAAAGAAACGGAGATGAAAAACTCCAAGTATTTTGAGAGTTATGATCGAAATAGTTAGACTCGCGCTTTGGTTTAGCAATTTACTGACCTCCCTCCGATTGATTGACCATAAATCACTCAATTTAACTCGTAATTCATTGAAATTAGTTTCATTTCGAAGGAATCGAAGTGTGGTTTAAAACGAAAGAAACGGAGATGAAAAACTCCAAGTATTTTGAGAGTTATGATGGAAATAGTTAGACTCGCGCTTTGGTTTAGCAATTTACTGACTTTCCTCCGATTAATTGACCATAAATCACTCAATTTAACTCGTAATTCATTGAAATTAGTTTCATTTCGAAGGAATCGAAGTGTAGTTTAAAACGAAAGAAACGGAGATGAAAAACTCCAAGTATTTTGAGAGTTATGATGGAAATAGTTAGACTCGCGCTTTGGTTTAGCAATTTACTGACCTACCTCCGATTGATTGATCATAACTCTCTCAATTTAACTCTTAATTCATTGAAATTAGTTTCATTTCGAAGGAATCGAAGTGTAGTTTAAAACGAAAGAAACGGAGATGAAAAACTACAAGTATTTTGAGAGTTATTATGGAAATAGTTAGACTTGCGCTTTGGTTTAGCAATTTACTGATCTACCTCCGATTGATTGACCATAAATCACTCAATTTAACTCGTAATTCATTGAAATTAGTTTCATTTCGAAGGAATCGAAGTGTAGTTTAAAACGAAAGAAACGGAGATGAAAAACTACAAGTATTTTGAGAGTTATGATGAAAATAGTTAGACTCGCGCTTTGGTTTAGCAATTTACTGACCTACCTCCGATTGATTGACCATAACTCTCTCAATTTAACTCTTAATTCATTGAAATTAGTTTTATTTCGAAGGAATCGAAGTGTAGTTTAAAACGAAAGAAACGGAGATGAAAAACTCCAAGTATTTTGAGAGTTATTATGGAAATAGTTAGACTCGCGCTTTGGTTTAGGAATTTTCTGCCTTACCTCCGATTGATTGACCATAACTCTCTCAATTTAACTCTTAACTCATTGAAATTAGTTTCATTTCGAAGGAATCGAAGTGTAGTTTAAAACGAAAGAAACGGAGATGAAAAACTCCAAGTATTTTGAGAGTTATGATGGAAATAGTTAGACTCGCGCTTTGGTTTAGCAATTTACTGACCTCCCTCCGATTGATTGACCATAAATCACTCAATTTAACTCGTAATTCATTGAAATTAGTTTCATTTCGAAGGAATCGAAGTGTGGTTTAAAACGAAAGAAACCGAGATGAAAAACTCCAAGTATTTTGAGAGTTATGATGGAAATAGTTAGACTCGCGCTTTGGTTTAGCAATTTACTGACCTACCTCCGCTTGATTGACCATAACTCTCTCAATTCAACTCTTAACTCTTTGAAATTAGTTTCATTTCGAAGGAATCGAAGTGTAGTTTAAAACGAAAGAAACGGAGATGAAAAACTCCAAGTATTTTGAGAGTTATGATGGAAATAGTTAGACTCGCGCTTTGGTTTAGCAATTTACTGACCTACCTCCGATTGATTGACCATAACTCTCGCAATTTAACTCGTAATTCATTTAAATTAGTTTCATTTCGAAGGAATCGAAGTGTAGTTTAAAACGAAAGAAACGGAGATGAAAAACTCCAAGTATTTTGAGAGTTATGATGGAAAAGTTAGACACGCGCTTTAGTTTAGCAATTTACTGACCTCCCTCCGATTGATTGACCATAACTCACTCAATTTAACTCGTAATTCATTGAAATTAGTTTCATTTCGAAGGAATCGAAGTGTGGTTTAAAACGAAAGAAACGGAGATGAAAAACTCCAAGTATTTTGAGAGTTATGATGGAAATAGTTAGACTCGCGCTTTGGTTTAGCAATTTACTGACCTACCTCCGATTGATTGACCATAACTCTCTCAATTTAACTCTTAATTCATTGAAATTAGTTTCATTTCGAAGGAATCGAAGTATAGTTTAAAACGAAAGAAACAGAGATGAAAAACTCCAAGTATTTTGAGAGTTATGATGGAAATAGTTAGACTCGCGCTTTGGTTTAGCAATTTACTGACCTACCTCCGATTGATTGACCATAACTCTGTCAATTTAACTCTTAACTCATTGAAATTAGTTTCATTTCGAAGGAATCGAAGTGTAGTTTAAAACGAAAGAAACGGAGATGAAAAACTCCAAGTATTTTGAGAGTTGTGATGGAAATAGTTAGACTCACGCTTTGGTTTAGCAATTTACTGACCTCTCTCCGATTGATTGACCATAACTCACTCAATTTAACTCGTAATTCATTGAAATTAGTTTCATTTCGAAGGAATCGAAGTGTGGTTTAAAACGAAAGAAACGGAGATGAAAAACTCCAAGTATTTTGAGAGTTATGATGGAAAAATTAGACTCGCGCTTTGGTTTAGCAATTTACTGACCTACCTCCGCTTCATTGACAATAAATCACTCAATTTAACTCGTTATTCATTGAAATTAGTTTCATTTCGAAGGAATCGAAGTGTAGTTTAAAACGAAAGAAACAGAGATGAAAAACTCCAAGTATTTTGAGAGTTATGATGGAAATAGTTAGACTCGCGCTTTGGTTTAGCAATTTACTGACCTACCTCCGATTGATTGACCATAACTCTCTCAATTTAAGTCGTAATTCATTTAAATTAGTTTCATTTCGAAGGAATCGAAGTGTAGTTTAAAACGAAAGAAACGGAGATGAAAAACTCCAAGTATTTTGAGAGTTATGATGGAAATAGTTAGACTCACGCTTTGGTTTAGCAATTTACTGACCTCCCTCCGATTGATTGACCATAACTCAATCAATTTAACTCGTAATTCATTGAAATTAGTTTCATTTCGAAGGGATCGAAGTGTAGTTTAAAACGAAAGAAACGGAGATGAAAAACTCCAAGTATTTTGAGAGTTATGATGGAAATAGTTAGACTCGCGCTTTGGTTTAGTAATTTACTGACCTACATCCGATTAATTGACCATAACTCTCTCAATTTAACTCTTAAGTCATTGAAATTAGTTTCATTTCGAAGGAATCGAAGTGTAGTTTAAAACGAAAGAAACGGAGATGAAAAACTTCAAGTATTTTGAGAGTTATGATGGAAATAGTTAGACTCGCGCTTTGGTTTAGGAATTTACTGACCTACCTCCGATTGATTGACCATAACTCTCTCAATTTAACTCTTAACTAATTGAAATTAGTTTCATTTCGAAGGAATCGAAGTGTAGTTTAAAACGAAAGAAACGGAGATGAAAAACTCCAAGTATTTTGAGAGTTATGATCGAAATAGTTAGACTCGCGCTTTGGTTTAGCAATTTACTGACCTCCCTCCGATTGATTGACCATAAATCACTCAATTTAACTCGTAATTCATTGAAATTAGTTTCATTTCGAAGGAATCGAAGTGTGGTTTAAAACGAAAGAAACGGAGATGAAAAACTCCAAGTATTTTGAGAGTTATGATGGAAATAGTTAGACTCGCGCTTTGGTTTAGCAATTTACTGACTTTCCTCCGATTAATTGACCATAAATCACTCAATTTAACTCGTAATTCATTGAAATTAGTTTCATTTCGAAGGAATCGAAGTGTAGTTTAAAACGAAAGAAACGGAGATGAAAAACTCCAAGTATTTTGAGAGTTATGATGGAAATAGTTAGACTCGCGCTTTGGTTTAGCAATTTACTGACCTACCTCCGATTGATTGATCATAACTCTCTCAATTTAACTCTTAATTCATTGAAATTAGTTTCATTTCGAAGGAATCGAAGTGTAGTTTAAAACGAAAGAAACGGAGATGAAAAACTACAAGTATTTTGAGAGTTATTATGGAAATAGTTAGACTTGCGCTTTGGTTTAGCAATTTACTGATCTACCTCCGATTGATTGACCATAAATCACTCAATTTAACTCGTAATTCATTGAAATTAGTTTCATTTCGAAGGAATCGAAGTGTAGTTTAAAACGAAAGAAACGGAGATGAAAAACTACAAGTATTTTGAGAGTTATGATGAAAATAGTTAGACTCGCGCTTTGGTTTAGCAATTTACTGACCTACCTCCGATTGATTGACCATAACTCTCTCAATTTAACTCTTAATTCATTGAAATTAGTTTTATTTCGAAGGAATCGAAGTGTAGTTTAAAACGAAAGAAACGGAGATGAAAAACTCCAAGTATTTTGAGAGTTATTATGGAAATAGTTAGACTCGCGCTTTGGTTTAGGAATTTTCTGCCTTACCTCCGATTGATTGACCATAACTCTCTCAATTTAACTCTTAACTCATTGAAATTAGTTTCATTTCGAAGGAATCGAAGTGTAGTTTAAAACGAAAGAAACGGAGATGAAAAACTCCAAGTATTTTGAGAGTTATGATGGAAATAGTTAGACTCGCGCTTTGGTTTAGCAATTTACTGACCTCCCTCCGATTGATTGACCATAAATCACTCAATTTAACTCGTAATTCATTGAAATTAGTTTCATTTCGAAGGAATCGAAGTGTGGTTTAAAACGAAAGAAACCGAGATGAAAAACTCCAAGTATTTTGAGAGTTATGATGGAAATAGTTAGACTCGCGCTTTGGTTTAGCAATTTACTGACCTACCTCCGCTTGATTGACCATAACTCTCTCAATTTAACTCTTAACTCTTTGAAATTAGTTTCATTTCGAAGGAATCGAAGTGTAGTTTAAAACGAAAGAAACGGAGATGAAAAACTCCAAGTATTTTGAGAGTTATGATGGAAATAGTTAGACTCGCGCTTTGGTTTAGCAATTTACTGACCTACCTCCGATTGATTGACCATAACTCTCGCAATTTAACTCGTAATTCATTTAAATTAGTTTCATTTCGAAGGAATCGAAGTGTAGTTTAAAACGAAAGAAACGGAGATGAAAAACTCCAAGTATTTTGAGAGTTATGATGGAAAAGTTAGACACGCGCTTTAGTTTAGCAATTTACTGACCTCCCTCCGATTGATTGACCATAACTCACTCAATTTAACTCGTAATTCATTGAAATTAGTTTCATTTCGAAGGAATCGAAGTGTAGTTTAAAACGAAAGAAACGGAGATGAAAAACTCCAAGTATTTTGAGAGTTATGATGGAAATAGTTAGACTCGCGCTTTGGTTTAGCAATTTACTGACCTACCTCCGATTGATTGACCATAACTCTCTCAATTTAACTCTTAATTCATTGAAATTAGTTTCATTTCGAAGGAATCGAAGTATAGTTTAAAACGAAAGAAACAGAGATGAAAAACTCCAAGTATTTTGAGAGTTATGATGGAAATAGTTAGACTCGCGCTTTGGTTTAGCAATTTACTGACCTACCTCCGATTGATTGACCATAACTCTGTCAATTTAACTCTTAACTCATTGAAATTAGTTTCATTTCGAAGGAATCGAAGTGTAGTTTAAAACGAAAGAAACGGAGATGAAAAACTCCAAGTATTTTGAGAGTTGTGATGGAAATAGTTAGACTCACGCTTTGGTTTAGCAATTTACTGACCTCTCTCCGATTGATTGACCATAACTCACTCAATTTAACTCGTAATTCATTGAAATTAGTTTCATTTCGAAGGAATCGAAGTGTGGTTTAAAACGAAAGAAACGGAGATGAAAAACTCCAAGTATTTTGAGAGTTATGATGGAAAAATTAGACTCGCGCTTTGGTTTAGCAATTTACTGACCTACCTCCGCTTCATTGACCATAACTCTCTCAATTTAACTCGTAATTCATTGAAATTAGTTTCATTTCGAAGGAATCGAAGTGTGGTTTAAAACGAAAGAAACGGAGATGAAAAACTCCAAGTATTTTGAGAGTTATGATGGAAAAATTAGACTCGCGCTTTGGTTTAGCAATTTACTGACCTACCTCCGCTTGATTGACCATAACTCTCTAAATTTAACTCTTAACTCTTTGAAATTAGTTTCATTTCGAAGGAATCGAAGTGTAGTTTAAAACGAAAGAAACGGAGATGAAAAACTCAAAGTATTTTGAGAGTTATGATGGAAATAGTTAGACTCACGCTTTGGTTTAGCAATTTACTGACCTCTCTCCGATTGATTGACCATAACTCACTCAATTTAACTCGTAATTCATTGAAATTAGTTTCATTTCGAAGGAATCGAAGTGTGGTTTAAAACGAAAGAAACGGAGATGAAAAACTCCAAGTATTTTGAGAGTTATGATGGAAAAATTAGACTCGCGCTTTGGTTTAGCAATTTACTGACCTACCTCCGCTTGATTGACCATAACTCTCTAAATTTAACTCTTAACTCTTTGAAATTAGTTTCATTTCGAAGGAATCGAAGTGTAGTTTAAAACGAAAGAAACGGAGATGAAAAACTCAAAGTATTTTGAGAGTTATGATGGAAATAGTTAGACTCGCGCTTTGGTTTAGCAATTTACTGACCTACCTCCGATTGATTGACCATAACTCTCTCAATTTAACTCGTAATTCATTTAAATTAGTTTCATTTCGAAGGAATCGAAGTGTAGTTTAAAACGAAAGAAACGGAGATGAAAAACTCCAAGTATTTTGAGAGTTATGATGGAAATAGTTAGACTCGCGCTTTAGTTTAGCAATTTACTGACCTACCTCCGCTTGATTGACCATAACTCTCTCAATTTAACTCTTAACTCTTTGAAATTAGTTTCATTTCGAAGGAATCGAAGTGTAGTTTAAAACGAAAGAAACGGAGATGAAAAACTCAAAGTATTTTGAGAGTTATGATGGAAATAGTTAGACTCGCGCTTTGGTTTAGCAATTTACTGACCTACCTCCGATTGATTGACCATAACTCTCTCAATTTAACTCGTAATTCATTTAAATTAGTTTCATTTCGAAGGAATGAAAGTGTAGTTTAAAACGAAAGAAACGGAGATGAAAAACTCCAAGTATTTTGAGAGTTATGATGGAAATAGTTAGACTCGCGCTTTAGTTTAGCAATTTACTGACCTCCCTCCGATTGATTGACCATAACTCACTCAATTTAACTCGTAATTCATTGAAATTAGTTTCATTTCGAAGGAATCGAAGTGTAGTTTAAAACGAAAGAAACGGAGATGAAAAACTCCAAGTATTTTGAGAGTTAATGGAAATAGTTAGACTCGCGCTTTGGTTTAGCAATTTACTGACCTACCTCCGATTGATTGACCATAACTCTCTCAATTTAACTCTTAAGTCATTGAAATTAGTTTCATTTCGAAGGAATCGAAGTGTAGTTTAAAACGAAAGAAACGGAGATGAAAAACTCTAAGTATTTTGAGAGTTATGATGGAAATAGTTAGACTCGCGCTTTGGTTTAGCAATTTACTTACCTACCTCCGATTGATTGACCATAACTCTCTCAATTTAACTCGTAATTCATTTAAATTAGTTTCATTTCGAAGGAATCGAAGTGTAGTTTAAAACGAAAGAAACGGAGATGAAAAACTCCAAGTATTTTGAGAGTTATGATGGAAATAGTTAGACTCGCGCTTTGGTTTAGCAATTTACTGACCTCCCTCCGATTGATTGACCATAACTCACTTAATTTAACTCGTAATTCATTGAAATTAGTTTCATTTCGAAGGAATCGAAGTGTGGTTTTAAACGAAAGAAACGAAGATGAAAAACTCCAAGTATTTTGAGAGTTATGATGGAAAAATTAGACTCGCGCTTTGGTTTAGCAATTTACTGACCTACCTCCGCTTGATTGACCATAACTCTCTCAATTTAACTCTTAACTCTTTGAAATTAGTTTCATTTCGAAGGAATCGAAGTGTAGTTTAAAACGAAAGAAACGGAGATGAAAAACTCAAAGTATTTTGAGAGTTATGATGGAAATAGTTAGACTCGCGCTTTGGTTTAGCAATTTACTGACCTACCTCCGATTGATTGACCATAACTCTCTCAATTTAACTCGTAATTCATTTAAATTAGTTTCATTTCGAAGGAATCAAAGTGTAGTTTAAAACGAAAGAAACGGAGATGAAAAACTCCAAGTATTTTGAGAGTTATGATGGAAATAGTTAGACTCGCGCTTTACTTTAGCAATTTTCTGACCTCCCTCCGATTGATTGACCATAACTCACTCAATTTAACTCGTAATTCATTGAAATTAGTTTCATTTCGAAGGAATCGAAGTGTAGTTTAAAACGAAAGAAACGGAGATGAAAAACTCCAAGTATTTTGAGAGTTAATGGAAATAGTTAGACTCGCGCTTTGGTTTAGCAATTTACTGACCTACCTCCGATTGATTGACCATAACTCTCTCAATTTAACTCTTAAGTCATTGAAATTAGTTTCATTTCGAAGGAATCGAAGTGTAGTTTAAAACGAAAGAAACGGAGATGAAAAACTCCAAGTATTTTGAGAGTTATGATGGAAATAGTTAGACTCGCGCTTTGGTTTAGCAATTTACTTACCTACCTCCGATTGATTGACCATAACTCTCTCAATTTAACTCGTAATTCATTTAAATTAGTTTCATTTCGAAGGAATCGAAGTGTAGTTTAAAACTAAAGAAACGGAGATGAAAAACTCCAAGTATTTTGAGAGTTATGATGGAAATAGTTAGACTCGCGCTTTGGTTTAGCAATTTACTGACCTCCCTCCGATTGATTGACCATAACTCACTTAATTTAACTCGTAATTCATTGAAATTAGTTTCATTTCGAAGGAATCGAAGTGTGGTTTTAAACGAAAGAAACGGAGATGAAAAACTCCAAGTATTTTGAGAGTTATCATGTAAATAGTTAGACTCGCGCTTTGGTTTAGCAATTTACTGACCTACCTCCGATTGATTGACCATAACTCTCTCAATTTAAGTCGTAATTCATTTAAATTAGTTTCATTTCGAAGGAATCGAAGTGTAGTTTAAAACGAAAGAAACGGAGATGAAAAACTCCAAGTATTTTGAGAGTTATGATGGAAATAGTTAGACTCGCGCTTTGGTTTAGCAATTTACTGACCTCCCTCCGATTGATTGACCATAACTCAATAAATTTAACTCGTAATTCATTGAAATTAGTTTCATTTCGAAGGAATCGAAGTGTAGTTTAAAACGAAAGAAACGGAGATGAAAAACTCCAAGTATTTTGAGAGTTATGATGGAAATAGTTAGACTCGCGCTTTGGTTTAGTAATTTACTGACCTACATCCGATTAATTGACCATAACTCTCTCAATTTAACTCTTAAGTCATTGAAATTAGTTTCATTTCGAAGGAATCGAAGTGTAGTTTAAAACGAAAGAAACGGAGATGAAAAACTCCAAGTATTTTGAGAGTTATGATGGAAATAGTTAGACTCGCGCTTTGGTTTAGTAATTTACTGACCTACCTCCGATTGATTGACCATAACTCTCTCAATTTAACTCTTAATTCATTGAAATTAGTTTTATTTCGAAGGAATCGAAGTGTAGTTTAAAACGAAAGAAACGGAGATGAAAAACTCCAAGTATTTTGAGAGTTATGATGGAAATAGTTAGACTCGCGCTTTGGTTTAGGAATTTACTGACCTACCTCCGATTGATTGACCATAACTCTCTCAATTTAACTCTTAACTCATTGAAATTAGTTTCATTTCGAAGGAATCGAAGTGTAGTTTAAAACGAAAGAAACGGAGATGAAAAACTCCAAGTATTTTGAGAGTTATGATGGAAATAGTTAGACTCGCGCTTTGGTTTAGCAATTTACTGACCTCCCTCCGATTGATTGACCATAAATCACTCAATTTAACTCGTAATTCATTGAAATTAGTTTCATTTCGAAGGAATCGAAGTGTGGTTTAAAACGAAAGAAACGGAGATGAAAAACTCTAAGTATTTTGAGAGTTATGATGGAAATAGTTAGACTCGCGCTTTGGTTTAGCAATTTACTGACCTACCTCCGCTTGATTGACCATAACTCTCTCAATTTAACTCTTAACTCTTTGAAATTAGTTTCATTTCGAAGGAATCGAAGTGTAGTTTAAAACGAAAGAAACGGAGATGAAAAACTCCAAGTATTTTGAGAGTTATGATGAAAATAGTTAGACTCGCGCTTTGGTTTAGCAATTTACTGACCTACCTCCGATTGATTGACCATAACTCTCTCAATTTAACTCTTAACTCATTGAAATTAGTTTCATTTCGAAGGAATCGAAGTGTAGTTTAAAACGAAAGAAACGGAGATGAAAAACTCCAAGTATTTTGAGAGTTATGATGGAAATAGTTAGACTCGCGCTTTGGTTTAGCAATTTACTGACCTCCCT
Source organism: Tasmannia lanceolata (assembly GCF_043159265.1). Lineage (NCBI taxonomy): Eukaryota > Viridiplantae > Streptophyta > Magnoliopsida > Canellales > Winteraceae > Tasmannia > Tasmannia lanceolata. The sequence continues at coordinate 8,905,636 of NW_027518721.1, forward strand.
CCGATTGATTGACCATAAATCACTCAATTTAACTCGTAATTCATTGAAATTAGTTTCATTTCGAAGGAATCGAAGTGTAGTTTAAAACGAAAGAAACGGAGATGAAAAACTCCAAGTATTTTGAGAGTTAATGGAAATAGTTAGACTCGCGCTTTGGTTTAGCAATTTACTGACCTACCTCCGATTGATTGACCATAACTCTCTCAATTTAACTCTTAAGTCATTTAAAAAATAGTTTCATTTCGAAGGAATCGAAGTGTAGTTTAAAACGAAAGAAACGGAGATGAAAAACTCCAAGTATTTTGAGAGTTATGATGGAAATAGTTAGACTCGCGCTTTGGTTTAGCAATTTACTGACCTCCCTCCGATTGATTGACCATAACTCAATAAATTTAACTCGTAATTCATTGAAATTAGTTTCATTTCGAAGGAATCGAAGTGTAGTTTAAAACGAAAGAAACGGAGATGAAAAACTCCAAGTATTTTGAGAGTTATGATGGAAATAGTTAGACTCGCGCTTTGGTTTAGTAATTTACTGACCTACATCCGATTAATTGACCATAACTCTCTCAATTTAACTCTTAAGTCATTGAAATTAGTTTCATTTCGAAGGAATCGAAGTGTAGTTTAAAACGAAAGAAACGGAGATGAAAAACTCCAAGTATTTTGAGAGTTATGATGGAAATAGTTAGACTCGCGCTTTGGTTTAGTAATTTACTGACCTACCTCCGATTGATTGACCATAACTCTCTCAATTTAACTCTTAATTCATTGAAATTAGTTTTATTTCGAAGGAATCGAAGTGTAGTTTAAAACGAAAGAAACGGAGATGAAAAACTCCAAGTATTTTGAGAGTTAGGATGGAAATTGTTAGACTCGCGCTTTGGTTTAGCAATTTACTGACCTACCTCCGATTGATTGATCATAACTCTCTCAATTTAACTCTTAATTCATTGAAATTAGTTTCATTTCGAAGGAATCGAAGTGTAGTTTAAAACGAAAGAAACGGAGATGAAAAACTACAAGTATTTTGAGAGTTATTATGGAAATAGTTAGACTCGCGCTTTGGTTTAGCAATTTACTGATCTACCTACGATTGATTGACCATAAATCACTCAATTTAACTCGTAATTCATTGAAATTAGTTTCATTTCGAAGGAATCGAAGTGTAGTTTAAAACGAAAGAAACGGAGATGAAAAACTACAAGTATTTTGAGAGTTATGATGAAAATAGTTAGACTCGCGCTTTGGTTTAGCAATTTACTGACCTACCTCCGATTGATTGACCATAACTCTCTCAATTTAACTCTTAACTCATTGAAATTAGTTTCATTTCGAAGGAATCGAAGTGTAGTTTAAAACGAAAGAAACGGAGATGAAAAACTCCAAGTATTTTGAGAGTTATGATGGAAATAGTTAGACTCGCGCTTTGGTTTAGCAATTTACTGACCTCCCTCCGATTGATTGACCATAAATCACTCAATTTAACTCGTAATTCATTGAAATTAGTTTCATTTCGAAGGAATCGAAGTGTAGTTTAAAACGAAAGAAACGGAGATGAAAAACTCCAAGTATTTTGAGAGTTAATGGAAATAGTTAGACTCGCGCTTTGGTTTAGCAATTTACTGACCTACCTCCGATTGATTGACCATAACTCTCTCAATTTAACTCTTAAGTCATTTAAAAATTAGTTTCATTTCGAAGGAATCGAAGTGTAGTTTAAAACGAAAGAAACGGAGATGAAAAACTCCAAGTATTTTGAGAGTTATGATGGAAATAGTTAGACTCGCGCTTTGGTTTAGCAATTTACTTACCTACCTCCGATTGATTGACCATAACTCTCTCAATTTAACTCGTAATTCATTTAAATTAGTTTAATTTCGAAGGAATCAAAGTGTAGTTTAAAACGAAAGAAACGGAGATGAAAAACTCCAAGTATTTTGAGAGTTGTGATGGAAATAGTTAGACTCACGCTTTGGTTTAGCAATTTACTGACCTCCCTCCGATTGATTGACCATAACTCACTCAATTTAACTCGTAATTCATTGAAATTAGTTTCATTTCGAAGGAATCGAAGTGTGGTTTAAAACGAAAGAAACGGAGATGAAAAACTCCAAGTATTTTGAGAGTTATGATGGAAAATTTAGACTCGCGCTTTGGTTTAGCAATTTACTGACCTACCTCCGCTTGATTGACCATAACTCTCTCAATTTAACTCTTAACTCTTTGAAATTAGTTTCATTTCGAAGGAATCGAAGTGTAGTTTAAAACGAAAGAAACGGAGATGAAAAACTCCAAGTATTTTGAGAGTTATGATGGAAATAGTTAGACTCACGCTTTGGTTTAGCAATTTACTGACCTACCTCCTATTGATTGACCATAACTCTCTCAATTTAACTCGTAATTCATTTAAATTAGTTTCATTTCGAAGGAATCGAAGTCTGGTTTAAAACGAAAGAAACCGAGATGAAAAACTCTAAGTATTTTGAGAGTTATGATGAAAATAGTTAGACTCGCGCTTTGGTTTAGCAATTTACTGACCTACCTCCGATTGATTGACCATAACTCTCTCAATTTAACTCTTAATTCATTGAAATTAGTTTTATTTCGAAGGAATCGAAGTGTAGTTTAAAACGAAAGAAACGGAGATGAAAAACTCCAAGTATTTTGAGAGTTATTATGGAAATAGTTAGACTCGCGCTTTGGTTTAGGAATTTTCTGCCTTACCTCCGATTGATTGACCATAACTCTCTCAATTTAACTCTTAACTCATTGAAATTAGTTTCATTTCGAAGGAATCGAAGTGTAGTTTAAAACGAAAGAAACGGAGATGAAAAACTCCAAGTATTTTGAGAGTTATGATGGAAATAGTTAGACTCGCGCTTTGGTTTAGCAATTTACTGACCTCCCTCCGATTGATTGACCATAAATCACTCAATTTAACTCGTAATTCATTGAAATTAGTTTCATTTCGAAGGAATCGAAGTGTGGTTTAAAACGAAAGAAACCGAGATGAAAAACTCCAAGTATTTTGAGAGTTATGATGGAAATAGTTAGACTCGCGCTTTGGTTTAGCAATTTACTGACCTACCTCCGCTTGATTGACCATAACTCTCTCAATTTAACTCTTAACTCTTTGAAATTAGTTTCATTTCGAAGGAATCGAAGTGTAGTTTAAAACGAAAGAAACGGAGATGAAAAACTCCAAGTATTTTGAGAGTTATGATGGAAATAGTTAGACTCGCGCTTTGGTTTAGCAATTTACTGACCTACCTCCGATTGATTGACCATAACTCTCGCAATTTAACTCGTAATTCATTTAAATTAGTTTCATTTCGAAGGAATCGAAGTGTAGTTTAAAACGAAAGAAACGGAGATGAAAAACTCCAAGTATTTTGAGAGTTATGATGGAAAAGTTAGACACGCGCTTTAGTTTAGCAATTTACTGACCTCCCTCCGATTGATTGACCATAACTCACTCAATTTAACTCGTAATTCATTGAAATTAGTTTCATTTCGAAGGAATCGAAGTGTAGTTTAAAACGAAAGAAACGGAGATGAAAAACTCCAAGTATTTTGAGAGTTCTGATGGAAATAGTTAGACTCGCGCTTTGGTTTAGCAATTTACTGACCTACCTCCGATTGATTGACCATAACTCTCTCAATTTAACTCTTAATTCATTGAAATTAGTTTCATTTCGAAGGAATCGAAGTATAGTTTAAAACGAAAGAAACAGAGATGAAAAACTCCAAGTATTTTGAGAGTTATGATGGAAATAGTTAGACTCGCGCTTTGGTTTAGCAATTTACTGACCTACCTCCGATTGATTGACCATAACTCTGTCAATTTAACTCTTAACTCATTGAAATTAGTTTCATTTCGAAGGAATCGAAGTGTAGTTTAAAACGAAAGAAACGGAGATGAAAAACTCCAAGTATTTTGAGAGTTGTGATGGAAATAGTTAGACTCACGCTTTGGTTTAGCAATTTACTGACCTCTCTCCGATTGATTGACCATAACTCACTCAATTTAACTCGTAATTCATTGAAATTAGTTTCATTTCGAAGGAATCGAAGTGTGGTTTAAAACGAAAGAAACGGAGATGAAAAACTCCAAGTATTTTGAGAGTTATGATGGAAAAATTAGACTCGCGCTTTGGTTTAGCAATTTACTGACCTACCTCCGCTTCATTGACCATAACTCTCTCAATTTAACTCGTAATTCATTGAAATTAGTTTCATTTCGAAGGAATCGAAGTGTGGTTTAAAACGAAAGAAACGGAGATGAAAAACTCCAAGTATTTTGAGAGTTATGATGGAAAAATTAGACTCGCGCTTTGGTTTAGCAATTTACTGACCTACCTCCGCTTGATTGACCATAACTCTCTAAATTTAACTCTTAACTCTTTGAAATTAGTTTCATTTCGAAGGAATCGAAGTGTAATTTAAAACGAAAGAAACGGAGATGAAAAACTCAAAGTATTTTGAGAGTTATGATGGAAATAGTTAGACTCACGCTTTGGTTTAGCAATTTACTGACCTCTCTCCGATTGATTGACCATAACTCACTCAATTTAACTCGTAATTCATTGAAATTAGTTTCATTTCGAAGGAATCGAAGTGTGGTTTAAAACGAAAGAAACGGAGATGAAAAACTCCAAGTATTTTGAGAGTTATGATGGAAAAATTAGACTCGCGCTTTGGTTTAGCAATTTACTGACCTACCTCCGCTTGATTGACCATAACTCTCTAAATTTAACTCTTAACTCTTTGAAATTAGTTTCATTTCGAAGGAATCGAAGTGTAGTTTAAAACGAAAGAAACGGAGATGAAAAACTCAAAGTATTTTGAGAGTTATGATGGAAATAGTTAGACTCGCGCTTTGGTTTAGCAATTTACTGACCTACCTCCGATTGATTGACCATAACTCTCTCAATTTAACTCGTAATTCATTTAAATTAGTTTCATTTCGAAGGAATCGAAGTGTAGTTTAAAACGAAAGAAACGGAGATGAAAAACTCCAAGTATTTTGAGAGTTATGATGGAAATAGTTAGACTCGCGCTTTAGTTTAGCAATTTACTGACCTACCTCCGCTTGATTGACCATAACTCTCTCAATTTAACTCTTAACTCTTTGAAATTAGTTTCATTTCGAAGGAATCGAAGTGTAGTTTAAAACGAAAGAAACGGAGATGAAAAACTCAAAGTATTTTGAGAGTTATGATGGAAATAGTTAGACTCGCGCTTTGGTTTAGCAATTTACTGACCTACCTCCGATTGATTGACCATAACTCTCTCAATTTAACTCGTAATTCATTTAAATTAGTTTCATTTCGAAGGAATCAAAGTGTAGTTTAAAACGAAAGAAACGGAGATGAAAAACTCCAAGTATTTTGAGAGTTATGATGGAAATAGTTAGACTCGCGCTTTAGTTTAGCAATTTACTGACCTCCCTCCGATTGATTGACCATAACTCACTCAATTTAACTCGTAATTCATTGAAATTAGTTTCATTTCGAAGGAATCGAAGTGTAGTTTAAAACGAAAGAAACGGAGATGAAAAACTCCAAGTATTTTGAGAGTTAATGGAAATAGTTAGACTCGCGCTTTGGTTTAGCAATTTACTGACCTACCTCCGATTGATTGACCATAACTCTCTCAATTTAACTCTTAAGTCATTGAAATTAGTTTCATTTCGAAGGAATCGAAGTGTAGTTTAAAACGAAAGAAACGGAGATGAAAAACTCTAAGTATTTTGAGAGTTATGATGGAAATAGTTAGACTCGCGCTTTGGTTTAGCAATTTACTTACCTACCTCCGATTGATTGACCATAACTCTCTCAATTTAACTCGTAATTCATTTAAATTAGTTTCATTTCGAAGGAATCGAAGTGTAGTTTAAAACGAAAGAAACGGAGATGAAAAACTCCAAGTATTTTGAGAGTTATGATGGAAATAGTTAGACTCGCGCTTTGGTTTAGCAATTTACTGACCTCCCTCCGATTGATTGACCATAACTCACTTAATTTAACTCGTAATTCATTGAAATTAGTTTCATTTCGAAGGAATCGAAGTGTGGTTTTAAACGAAAGAAACGAAGATGAAAAACTCCAAGTATTTTGAGAGTTATGATGGAAAAATTAGACTCGCGCTTTGGTTTAGCAATTTACTGACCTACCTCCGCTTGATTGACCATAACTCTCTCAATTTAACTCTTAACTCTTTGAAATTAGTTTCATTTCGAAGGAATCGAAGTGTAGTTTAAAACGAAAGAAACGGAGATGAAAAACTCAAAGTATTTTGAGAGTTATGATGGAAATAGTTAGACTCGCGCTTTGGTTTAGCAATTTACTGACCTACCTCCGATTGATTGACCATAACTCTCTCAATTTAACTCGTAATTCATTTAAATTAGTTTCATTTCGAAGGAATCAAAGTGTAGTTTAAAACGAAAGAAACGGAGATGAAAAACTCCAAGTATTTTGAGAGTTATGATGGAAATAGTTAGACTCGCGCTTTACTTTAGCAATTTTCTGACCTCCCTCCGATTGATTGACCATAACTCACTCAATTTAACTCGTAATTCATTGAAATTAGTTTCATTTCGAAGGAATCGAAGTGTAGTTTAAAACGAAAGAAACGGAGATGAAAAACTCCAAGTATTTTGAGAGTTAATGGAAATAGTTAGACTCGCGCTTTGGTTTAGCAATTTACTGACCTACCTCCGATTGATTGACCATAACTCTCTCAATTTAACTCTTAAGTCATTGAAATTAGTTTCATTTCGAAGGAATCGAAGTGTAGTTTAAAACGAAAGAAACGGAGATGAAAAACTCCAAGTATTTTGAGAGTTATGATGGAAATAGTTAGACTCGCGCTTTGGTTTAGCAATTTACTTACCTACCTCCGATTGATTGACCATAACTCTCTCAATTTAACTCGTAATTCATTTAAATTAGTTTCATTTCGAAGGAATCGAAGTGTAGTTTAAAACTAAAGAAACGGAGATGAAAAACTCCAAGTATTTTGAGAGTTATGATGGAAATAGTTAGACTCGCGCTTTGGTTTAGCAATTTACTGACCTCCCTCCGATTGATTGACCATAACTCACTTAATTTAACTCGTAATTCATTGAAATTAGTTTCATTTCGAAGGAATCGAAGTGTGGTTTTAAACGAAAGAAACGGAGATGAAAAACTCCAAGTATTTTGAGAGTTATCATGTAAATAGTTAGACTCGCGCTTTGGTTTAGCAATTTACTGACCTACCTCCGATTGATTGACCATAACTCTCTCAATTTAAGTCGTAATTCATTTAAATTAGTTTCATTTCGAAGGAATCGAAGTGTAGTTTAAAACGAAAGAAACGGAGATGAAAAACTCCAAGTATTTTGAGAGTTATGATGGAAATAGTTAGACTCGCGCTTTGGTTTAGCAATTTACTGACCTCCCTCCGATTGATTGACCATAACTCAATAAATTTAACTCGTAATTCATTGAAATTAGTTTCATTTCGAAGGAATCGAAGTGTAGTTTAAAACGAAAGAAACGGAGATGAAAAACTCCAAGTATTTTGAGAGTTATGATGGAAATAGTTAGACTCGCGCTTTGGTTTAGTAATTTACTGACCTACATCCGATTAATTGACCATAACTCTCTCAATTTAACTCTTAAGTCATTGAAATTAGTTTCATTTCGAAGGAATCGAAGTGTAGTTTAAAACGAAAGAAACGGAGATGAAAAACTCCAAGTATTTTGAGAGTTATGATGGAAATAGTTAGACTCGCGCTTTGGTTTAGTAATTTACTGACCTACCTCCGATTGATTGACCATAACTCTCTCAATTTAACTCTTAATTCATTGAAATTAGTTTTATTTCGAAGGAATCGAAGTGTAGTTTAAAACGAAAGAAACGGAGATGAAAAACTCCAAGTATTTTGAGAGTTATGATGGAAATAGTTAGACTCGCGCTTTGGTTTAGGAATTTACTGACCTACCTCCGATTGATTGACCATAACTCTCTCAATTTAACTCTTAACTCATTGAAATTAGTTTCATTTCGAAGGAATCGAAGTGTAGTTTAAAACGAAAGAAACGGAGATGAAAAACTCCAAGTATTTTGAGAGTTATGATGGAAATAGTTAGACTCGCGCTTTGGTTTAGCAATTTACTGACCTCCCTCCGATTGATTGACCATAAATCACTCAATTTAACTCGTAATTCATTGAAATTAGTTTCATTTCGAAGGAATCGAAGTGTGGTTTAAAACGAAAGAAACGGAGATGAAAAACTCTAAGTATTTTGAGAGTTATGATGGAAATAGTTAGACTCGCGCTTTGGTTTAGCAATTTACTGACCTACCTCCGCTTGATTGACCATAACTCTCTCAATTTAACTCTTAACTCTTTGAAATTAGTTTCATTTCGAAGGAATCGAAGTGTAGTTTAAAACGAAAGAAACGGAGATGAAAAACTCCAAGTATTTTGAGAGTTATGATGAAAATAGTTAGACTCGCGCTTTGGTTTAGCAATTTACTGACCTACCTCCGATTGATTGACCATAACTCTCTCAATTTAACTCTTAACTCATTGAAATTAGTTTCATTTCGAAGGAATCGAAGTGTAGTTTAAAACGAAAGAAACGGAGATGAAAAACTCCAAGTATTTTGAGAGTTATGATGGAAATAGTTAGACTCGCGCTTTGGTTTAGCAATTTACTGACCTCCCTCCGATTGATTGACCATAAATCACTCAATTTAACTCGTAATTCATTGAAATTAGTTTCATTTCGAAGGAATCGAAGTGTAGTTTAAAACGAAAGAAACGGAGATGAAAAACTCCAAGTATTTTGAGAGTTAATGGAAATAGTTAGACTCGCGCTTTGGTTTAGCAATTTACTGACCTACCTCCGATTGATTGACCATAACTCTCTAAATTTAACTCTTAAGTCATTTAAAAAATAGTTTCATTTCGAAGGAATCGAAGTGTAGTTTAAAACGAAAGAAACGGAGATGAAAAACTCCAAGTATTTTGAGAGTTATGATGGAAATAGTTAGACTCGCGCTTTGGTTTAGCAATTTACTGACCTCCCTCCGATTGATTGACCATAACTCAATAAATTTAACTCGTAATTCATTGAAATTAGTTTCATTTCGAAGGAATCGAAGTGTAGTTTAAAACGAAAGAAACGGAGATGAAAAACTCCAAGTATTTTGAGAGTTATGATGGAAATAGTTAGACTCGCGCTTTGGTTTAGTAATTTACTGACATACATCCGATTAATTGACCATAACTCTCTCAATTTAACTCTTAAGTCATTGAAATTAGTTTCATTTCGAAGGAATCGAAGTGTAGTTTAAAACGAAAGAAACGGAGATGAAAAACTCCAAGTATTTTGAGAGTTATGATGGAAATAGTTAGACTCGCGCTTTGGTTTAGTAATTTACTGACCTACCTCCGATTGATTGACCATAACTCTCTCAATTTAACTCTTAATTCATTGAAATTAGTTTTATTTCGAAGGAATCGAAGTGTAGTTTAAAACGAAAGAAACGGAGATGAAAAACTCCAAGTATTTTGAGAGTTAGGATGGAAATTGTTAGACTCGCGCTTTGGTTTAGCAATTTACTGACCTACCTCCGATTGATTGATCATAACTCTCTCAATTTAACTCTTAATTCATTGAAATTAGTTTCATTTCGAAGGAATCGAAGTGTAGTTTAAAACGAAAGAAACGGAGATGAAAAACTACAAGTATTTTGAGAGTTATTATGGAAATAGTTAGACTCGCGCTTTGGTTTAGCAATTTACTGATCTACCTCCGATTGATTGACCATAAATCACTCAATTTAACTCGTAATTCATTGAAATTAGTTTCATTTCGAAGGAATCGAAGTGTAGTTTAAAACGAAAGAAACGGAGATGAAAAACTACAAGTATTTTGAGAGTTATGATGAAAATAGTTAGACTCGCGCTTTGGTTTAGCAATTTACTGACCTACCTCCGATTGATTGACCATAACTCTCTCAATTTAACTCTTAACTCATTGAAATTAGTTTCATTTCGAAGGAATCGAAGTGTAGTTTAAAACGAAAGAAACGGAGATGAAAAACTCCAAGTATTTTGAGAGTTATGATGGAAATAGTTAGACTCGCGCTTTGGTTTAGCAATTTACTGACCTCCCTCCGATTGATTGACCATAAATCACTCAATTTAACTCGTAATTCATTGAAATTAGTTTCATTTCGAAGGAATCGAAGTGTAGTTTAAAACGAAAGAAACGGAGATGAAAAACTACAAGTATTTTGAGAGTTATGATGAAAATAGTTAGACTCGCGCTTTGGTTTAGCAATTTACTGACCTACCTCCGATTGATTGACCATAACTCTCTCAATTTAACTCTTAACTCATTGAAATTAGTTTCATTTCGAAGGAATCGAAGTGTAGTTTAAAACGAAAGAAACGGAGATGAAAAACTCCAAGTATTTTGAGAGTTATGATGGAAATAGTTAGACTCGCGCTTTGGTTTAGCAATTTACTGACCTCCCTCCGATTGATTGACCATAAATCACTCAATTTAACTCGTAATTCATTGAAATTAGTTTCATTTCGAAGGAATCGAAGTGTAGTTTAAAACGAAAGAAACGGAGATAAAAAACTCCAAGTATTTTGAGAGTTAATGGAAATAGTTAGACTCGCGCTTTGGTTTAGCAATTTACTGACCTACCTCCGATTGATTGACCATAACTCTCTCAATTTAACTCTTAAGTCATTTAAAAATTAGTTTCATTTCGAAGGAATCGAAGTGTAGTTTAAAACGAAAGAAACGGAGATGAAAAACTCCAAGTATTTTGAGAGTTATGATGGAAATAGTTAGACTCGCGCTTTGGTTTAGCAATTTACTTACCTACCTCCGATTGATTGACCATAACTCTCTCAATTTAACTCGTAATTCATTTAAATTAGTTTAATTTCGAAGGAATCAAAGTGTAGTTTAAAACGAAAGAAACGGAGATGAAAAACTCCAAGTATTTTGAGAGTTGTGATGGAAATAGTTAGACTCACGCTTTGGTTTAGCAATTTACTGACCTCCCTCCGATTGATTGACCATAACTCACTCAATTTAACTCGTAATTCATTGAAATTAGTTTCATTTCGAAGGAATCGAAGTGTGGTTTAAAACGAAAGAAACGGAGATGAAAAACTCCAAGTATTTTGAGAGTTATGATGGAAAATTTAGACTCGCGCTTTGGTTTAGCAATTTACTGACCTACCTCCGCTTGATTGACCATAACTCTCTCAATTTAACTCTTAACTCTTTGAAATTAGTTTCATTTCGAAGGAATCGAAGTGTAGTTTAAAACGAAAGAAACGGAGATGAAAAACTCCAAGTATTTTGAGAGTTATGATGGAAATAGTTAGACTCACGCTTTGGTTTAGCAATTTACTGACCTACCTCCTATTGATTGACCATAACTCTCTCAATTTAACTCGTAATTCATTTAAATTAGTTTCATTTCGAAGGAATCGAAGTGTAGTTTAAAACGAAAGAAACGGAGATGAAAAACTCCAAGTATTTTGAGAGTTATGATGGAAATAGTTAGACTCGCGCTTTAGTTTAGCAATTTACTGACCTCCCTCCGATTGATTGACCATAACTCACTCAATTTAACTCGTAATTCATTGAAATTAGTTTCATTTCGAAGGAATCGAAGTGTAGTTTAAAACGAAAGAAACGGAGATGAAAAACTCCAAGTATTTTGAGAGTTATGATGGAAATAGTTAGACTCGCGCTTTGGTTTAGCATTTTACTGACCTACCTCCGATTGATTGACCATAACTCTGTCAATTTAACTCTTAACTCATTGAAATTAGTTTCATTTCGAAGGAATCGAAGTGTAGTTTAAAACGAAAGAAACGGAGATGAAAAACTCTAAGTATTTTGAGAGTTATGATGGAAATAGTTAGACTCGCGCTTTGGTTTAGCAATTTACTGACTTCCCTCCGATTAATTGACCATAAATCACTCAATTTAACTCGTAATTCATTGAAATTAGTTTCATTTCGAAGGAATCGAAGTGTAGTTTAAAACGAAAGAAACGGAGATGAAAAACTCCAAGTATTTTGAGAGTTAGGATGGAAATTGTTAGATTCGCGCTTTGGTTTAGCAATTTACTGACCTACCTCCGATTGATTGATCATAACTCTCTCAATTTAACTCTTAATTCATTGAAATTAATTTCATTTCGAAGGAATCGAAGTGTAGTTTAAAACGAAAGAAACGGAGATGAAAAACTACAAGTATTTTGAGAGTTATTATGGAAATAGTTAGACTCGCGCTTTGGTTTAGCAATTTACTGATCTACCTCCGATTGATTGACCATAAATCACTCAATTTAACTCGTAATTCATTGAAATTAGTTTCATTTCGAAGGAATCGAAGTGTAGTTTAAAACGAAAGAAACGGAGATGAAAAACTACAAGTATTTTGAGAGTTATGATGAAAATAGTTAGACTCGCGCTTTGGTTTAGCAATTTACTGACCTACCTCCGATTGATTGACCATAACTCTCTCAATTTAACTCTTAATTCATTGAAATTAGTTTTATTTCGAAGGAATCGAAGTGTAGTTTATAACGAAAGAAACGGAGATGAAAAACTCCAAGTATTTTGAGAGTTATGATGGAAATAGTTAGACTCGCGCTTTGGTTTAGCAATTTACTGACCTACCTCCGATTGATTGACCATAACTCTCTCAATTTAACTCTTAAGTCATTGAAATTAGTTTCATTTCGAAGGAATCGAAGTGTAGTTTAAAACGAAAGAAACGGAGATGAAAAACTCCAAGTATTTTGAGAGTTATGATGGAAATAGTTAGACTCGCGCTTTGGTTTAGCAATTTACTGACCTCCCTCCGATTGATTGACCATAAATCACTCAATTTAACTCGTAATTCATTAAAATTAGTTTCATTTCGAAGGAATCGAAGTGTGGTTTAAAACGAAAGAAACGGAGATGAAAAACTCCAAGTATTTTGAGAGTTATGATGGAAATAGTTAGACTCGCGCTTTGGTTTAGCAATTTACTGACCTACCTCCGCTTGATTGACCATAACTCTCTCAATTTAACTCTTAACTCTTTGAAATTAGTTTCATTTCGAAGGAATCGAAGTGTAGTTTAAAACGAAAGAAACGGAGATGAAAAACTCCAAGTATTTTGAGAGTTATGATGGAAATAGTTAGACTCGCGCTTTGGTTTAGCAATTTACTGACCTACCTCCGATTGATTGACCATAACTCTCGCAATTTAACTCGTAATTCATTTAAATTAGTTTCATTTCGAAGGAATCGAAGTGTAGTTTAAAACGAAAGAAACGGAGATGAAAAACTCCAAGTATTTTGAGAGTTATGATGGAAAAGTTAGACTCGCGCTTTAGTTTAGCAATTTACTGACCTCCCTCCGATTGATTGACCATAACTCACTCAATTTAACTCGTAATTCATTGAAATTAGTTTCATTTCGAAGGAATCGAAGTGTAGTTTAAAACGAAAGAAACGGAGATGAAAAACTCCAAGTATTTTGAGAGTTATGATGGAAATAGTTAGACTCGCGCTTTGGTTTAGCAATTTACTGACCAACCTCCGATTGATTGACCATAACTCTCGCAATTTAACTCGTAATTCATTTAAATTAGTTTCATTTCGAAGGAATCGAAGTGTAGTTTAAAACGAAAGAAACGGAGATGAAAAACTCCAAGTATTTTGAGAGTTATGATGGAAAAGTTAGACTCGCGCTTTAGTTTAGCAATTTACTGACCTCCCTCCGATTGATTGACCATAACTCACTCAATTTAACTCGTAATTCATTGAAATTAGTTTCATTTCGAAGGAATCGAAGTGTAGTTTAAAACGAAAGAAACGGAGATGAAAAACTCCAAGTATTTTGAGAGTTATGATGGAAATAGTTAGACTCGCGCTTTGGTTTAGCAATTTACTGACCTACCTCCGATTGATTGACCATAACTCTCTCAATTTAACTCTTAATTCATTGAAATTAGTTTCATTTCGAAGGAATCGAAGTGTAGTTTAAAACGAAAGAAACAGAGATGAAAAACTCCAAGTATTTTGAGAGTTATGATGGAAATAGTTAGACTCGCGCTTTGGTTTAGCAATTTACTGACCTACCTCCGATTGATTGACCATAACTCTGTCAATTTAACTCTTAACTCATTGAAATTAGTTTCATTTCGAAGGAATCGAAGTGTAGTTTAAAACGAAAGAAACGGAGATGAAAAACTCCAAGTATTTTGAGAGTTGTGATGGAAATAGTTAGACTCACGCTTTGGTTTAGCAATTTACTGACCTCCCTCCGATTGATTGACCATAACTCACTCAATTTAACTCGTAATTCATTGAAATTAGTTTCATTTCGAAGGAATCGAAGTGTGGTTTAAAACAAAAGAAACGGAGATGAAAAACTCCAAGTATTTTGAGAGTTATGATGGAAAAGTTAGACTCGCGCTTTGGTTTAGCAATTTACTGACCTACCTCCGCTTGATTGACCATAACTCTCTCAATTTAACTCTTAACTCTTTGAAATTAGTTTCATTTCGAAGGAATCGAAGTGTAGTTTAAAACGAAAGAAACGGAGATGAAAAACTCCAAGTATTTTGAGAGTTATGATGGAAATAGTTAGACTCGCGCTTTGGTTTAGCAATTTACTGACCTACCTCCGATTGATTGACCATAACTCTCTCAATTTAACTCGTAATTCATTTAAATTAGTTTCATTTCGAAGGAATCGAAGTGTAGTTTAAAACGAAAGAAACGGAGATGAAAAACTCCAAGTATTTTGAGAGTTATGATGGAAATAGTTAGACTCGCGCTTTGGTTTAGCAATTTACTGACCTCCCTCCGATTGATTGACCATAAATCACTCAATTTAACTCGTAATTCATTGAAATTAGTTTCATTTCGAAGGAATCGAAGTGTAGTTTAAAACGAAAGAAACGGAGATGAAAAACTCCAAGTATTTTGAGAGTTAATGGAAATAGTTAGACTCGCGCTTTGGTTTAGCAATTTACTGACCTACCTCCGATTGATTGACCATAACTCTCTCAATTTAACTCTTAAGTCATTGAAATTAGTTTCATTTCGAAGGAATCGAAGTGTAGTTTAAAACGAAAGAAACGGAGATGAAAAACTCCAAGTATTTTGAGAGTTATGATGGAAATAGTTAGACTCGCGCTTTGGTTTAGCAATTTACTTACCTACCTCCGATTGATTGACCATAACTCTCTCAATTTAATTCGTAATTCATTTAAATTAGTTTCATTTCGAAGGAATCGAAGTGTAGTTTAAAACGAAAGAAACGGACATGAAAAACTCCAAGTATTTTGAGAGTTATGATGGAAATAGTTAGACTCGCGCTTTGGTTTAGCAATTTACTGACCTCCCTCCAATTGATTGACCATAACTCACTCAATTTAACTCGTAATTCATTGAAATTAGTTTCATTTCGAAGGAATCGAAGTGTGGTTTTAAACGAAAGAAACGGAGATGAAAAACTCCAAGTATTTTGAGAGTTATGATGGAAATAGTTAGACTCGCGCTTTGGTTTAGCAATTTACTGACCTACCTCCGATTGATTGACCATAACTCTCTCAATTTAAGTCGTAATTCATTTAAATTAGTTTCATTTCGAAAGAATCGAAGTGTAGTTTAAAACGAAAGAAACGGAGATGAAAAACTCCAAGTATTTTGAGAGTTATGATGGAAATAGTTAGACTCGCGCTTTGGTTTAGCAATTTACTGACCTTCCTCCGATTGATTGACCATAACTCTCTCAATTTAACTCTTAATTCATTGAAATTAGTTTTATTTCGAAGGAATCGAAGTGTAGTTTATAACGAAAGAAACGGAGATGAAAAACTCCAAGTATTTTGAGAGTTATGATGGAAATAGTTAGACTCGGGCTTTGGTTTAGCAATTTACTGACCTACCTCCGATTGATTGACCATAACTCACTCAATTTAACTCTTAATTCATTGAAATTAGTTTCATTTCGAAGGAATCGAAGTGTAGTTTAAAACGAAAGAAACGGAGATGAAAAACTCCAAGTATTTTGAGAGTTATGATGGAAATAGTTAGACTCGCGCTTTGGTTTAGCAATTTACTGACCTACCTCCGATTGATTGACCATTACTCTCTCAATTTAACTCGTAATTCATTTAAATTAGTTTCATTTCGAAGGAATCGAAGTGTAGTTTAAAACGAAAGAAACGGAGATGAAAAACTCCAAGTATTTTGAGAGTTATGATGGAAATAGTTAGACTCGCGCTTCGGTTTAGCTATTTACTGACCTACCTTTGATTGATTGACCATAACTCTCTCAATTTAACTTTTAATTCATTTAAATTAGTTTCATTTCGAAGGAATCGAAGTGTAGTTTAAAACGAAAGAAACGGAGATGAAAAACTCCAAGTATTTTGAGAGTTATGATGGAAATAGTTAGACTCGCGCTTTAGTTTAGCAATTTACTGACCTCCCTCCGATTGATTGACCATAACTCACTCAATTTAACTCGTAATTCATTGAAATTAGTTTCATTTCGAAGGAATCGAAGTGTAGTTTAAAACGAAAGAAACGGAGATGAAAAACTACAAGTATTTTGAGAGTTATTATGGAAATAGTTAGACTCGCGCTTTGGTTTAGCAATTTACTGACCTACCTCCGATTGATTGACCATAACTCTCTCAATTTAACTCTTAATTCATTGAAATTAGTTTCATTTCGAAGGAATCGAAGTGTAGTTTAAAACGAAAGAAACGGAGATGAAAAATTCCAAGTATTTTGAGAGTTATGATAGAAATAGTTAGACTCGCGCTTTGGTTTAGCAATTTACTGACCTACCTCCGATTGATTGACCATAACTCTCTCAATTTAACTTTTAATTCATTGAAATTAGTTTCATTTCGAAGGAATCGAAGTGTAGTTTAAAACGAAAGAAACGGAGATGAAAAACTCCAAGTATTTTGAGAGTTATGATGGAAATAGTTAGACTCGCGCTTTGGTTTAGCAATTTACTGACCTACCTCCGATTGATTGACCATAACTCTCTCAATTTAACTCTTAATTCATTGAAATTAGTTTCATTTCGAAGGAATCGAAGTGTAGTTTAAAACGAAAGAAACGGAGATGAAAAATTCCAAGTATTTTGAGAGTTATGATAGAAATAGTTAGACTCGCGCTTTGGTTTAGCAATTTACTGACCTACCTCCGATTGATTGACCATAACTCTCTCAATTTAACTCGTAATTCATTGAAATTAGTTTCATTTCGAAGGAATCGAAGTGTAGTTTAAAACGAAAGAAACGGAGATGAAAAACTCCAAGTATTTTGAGAGTTATGATGGAAATAGTTAGACTCACGCTTTGGTTTAGCAATTTACTGACCTACCTCTGCTTGATTGACCATAACTCTCTCAATTTAACTCTTAACTCTTTGAAATTAGTTTCATTTCGAAGGAATCGAAGTGTAGTTTAAAACGAAAGAAACGGAGATGAAAAACTCCAAGTATTTTGAGAGTTATGATGGAAATAGTTAGACTCGCGCTTTGGTTTAGCAATTTACTGACCTACCTCCGATTGATTGACAATAACTCTCTCAATTTAACTCGTAATTCATTTAAATTAGTTTCATTTCGAAGGAATCGAAGTGTAATTTAAAACGAAAGAAACGGAGATGAAAAACTCCAAGTATTTTGAGAGTTATGATGGAAATAGTTAGTCTCACGCTTTAGTTTAGCAATTTACTGACCTACCTCCGATTGATTGAACATAACTCACTTAATTTAACTCGTAATTCATTGAAATTAGTTTCATTTCGAAGGAATCGAAGTGTAGTTTAAAACGAAAGAAACGGAGATGAAAAACTCCAAGTATTTTGAGAGTTATGATGGAAATAGTTAGACTCGCGCTTTGGTTTATCAATTTACTGACCTAGCTCCGATTGATTGACCATAACTCTCTCAATTTAACTCTTAAGTCATTGAAATTAGTTTCATTTCGAAGGAATCGAAGTGTAGTTTAAAACGAAAGAAACGGAGATGAAAAACTCCAAGTATTTTGATAGTTATGATGGAAATAGTTAGACTCGCGCTTTGGTTTAGCAATTTACTGACCTACCTCCGATTGATTGACCATAACTCTCTCAATTTAACTCGTAATTCATTTAAATTAGTTTCATTTCGAAGGAATCGAAGTGTAGTTTAAAACGAAAGAAACGGAGATGAAAAACTCCAAGTATTTTGAGAGTTATGATGGAAATAGTTAGACTCGCGCTTTGGTTTAGCAATTTACTGACCTACCTCCGATTGATTGACCATAACTCTCTCAATTTAACTCGTAATTCATTTAAATTAGTTTCATTTCGAAGGAATCGAAGTGTAGTTTAAAACGAAAGAAACGGAGATGAAAAACTCCAAGTATTTTGAGAGTTATGATGGAAATAGTTAGACTCGCGCTTCGGTTTAGCTATTTACTGACCTACCTTTGATTGATTGACCATAACTCTCTCAATTTAACTTGTAATTCATTTAAATTAGTTTCATTTCGAAGGAATCGAAGTGTAGTTTAAAACGAAAGAAACGGAGATGAAAAACTCCAAGTATTTTGAGATTTATGATGGAAATAATTAGACTCGCGCTTTAGTTTAGCAATTTACTGACCTCCCTCCGATTGATTGACCATAACTCACTCAATTTAACTCGTAATTCATTGAAATTAGTTTCATTTCGAAGGAATCGAAGTGTAGTTTAAAGCGAAAGAAACGGAGATGAAAAACTCCAAGTATTTTGAGAGTTATGATGGAAATAGTTAGACTCGCGCTTTGGTTTATCAATTTACTGACCTACCTCCGATTGATTGACCATAACTCTCTCAATTTAACTCTTAATTCATTGAAATTAGTTTCATTTCGAAGGAATCGAAGTGTAGTTTAAAACGAAAGAAACGGAGATGAAAAACTCCAAGTATTTTGAGAGTTATGATGGAAATAGTTAGACTCGCGCTTTGGTTTAGCAATTTACTGACCTACCTCCGATTGATTGACCATAACTCTCTCAATTTAACTCTTAATTCATTGAAATTAGTTTCATTTCGAAGGAATCGAAGTGTAGTTTAAAACGAAAGAAACGGAGATGAAAAATTCCAAGTATTTTGAGAGTTATGATAGAAATAGTTAGACTCGCGCTTTGGTTTAGCAATTTACTGACCTACCTCCGATTGATTGACCATAACTCTCTCAATTTAACTCGTAATTCATTGAAATTAGTTTCATTTCGAAGGAATCGAAGTGTGGTTTAAAACGAAAGAAACGGAGATGAAAAACTCCAAGTATTTTGAGAGTTATGATGGAAATAGTTAGACTCACGCTTTGGTTTAGCAATTTACTGACCTACCTCCGCTTGATTGACCATAACTCTCTCAATTTAACTCTTAACTCTTTGAAATTAGTTTCATTTCGAAGGAATCGAAGTGTAGTTTAAAACGAAAGAAACGGAGATGAAAAACTCCAAGTATTTTGAGAGTTATGATGGAAATAGTTAGACTCGCGCTTTGGTTTAGCAATTTACTGACCTACCTCCGATTGATTGACAATAACTCTCTCAATTTAACTCGTAATTCATTTAAATTAGTTTCATTTCGAAGGAATCGAAGTGTAATTTAAAACGAAAGAAACGGAGATGAAAAACTCCAAGTATTTTGAGAGTTATGATGGAAATAGTTAGTCTCGCGCTTTAGTTTAGCAATTTACTGACCTACCTCCGATTGATTGAACATAACTCACTCAATTTAACTCGTAATTCATTGAAATTAGTTTCATTTCGAAGGAATCGAAGTGTAGTTTAAAACGAAAGAAACGGAGATGAAAAACTCCAAGTATTTTGAGAGTTATGATGGAAATAGTTAGACTCGCGCTTTGGTTTATCAATTTACTGACCTAGCTCCGATTGATTGACCATAACTCTCTCAATTTAACTCTTAAGTCATTGAAATTAGTTTCATTTCGAAGGAATCGAAGTGTAGTTTAAAACGAAAGAAACGGAGATGAAAAACTCCAAGTATTTTGAGAGTTATGATGGAAATAGTTAGACTCGCGCTTTGGTTTAGCAATTTACTGACCTACCTCCGATTGATTGACCATAACTCTCTCAATTTAACTCGTAATTCATTTAAATTAGTTTCATTTCGAAGGAATCGAAGTGTAATTTAAAACGAAAGAAACGGATATGAAAAACTCCAAGTATTTTGAGAGTTATGATGGAAATAGTTAGACTCGCGCTTTGGTTTAGCAATTTACTGACCTACCTCCGATTGATTGACCATAACTCTCTCAATTTAACTCTTAATTCATTGAAATTAGTTTCATTTCGAAGGAATCGAAGTGTAGTTTAAAACGAAAGAAACGGAGATGAAAAATTCCAAGTATTTTGAGAGTTATGATAGAAATAGTTAGACTCGCGCTTTGGTTTAGCAATTTACTGACCTACCTCCGATTGATTGACCATAACTCTCTCAATTTAACTCGTAATTCATTGAAATTAGTTTCATTTCGAAGGAATCGAAGTGTAGTTTAAAACGAAAGAAATGGAGATGAAAAACTCCAAGTATTTTGAGAGTTATGATGGAAATAGTTAGACTCACGCTTTGGTTTAGCAATTTACTGACCTACCTCCGCTTGATTGACCATAACTCTCTCAATTTAACTCTTAACTCTTTGAAATTAGTTTCATTTCGAAGGAATCGAAGTGTAGTTTAAAACGAAAGAAACGGAGATGAAAAACTCCAAGTATTTTGAGAGTTATGATGGAAATAGTTAGACTCGCGCTTTGGTTTAGCAATTTACTGACCTACCTCCGATTGATTGACAATAACTCTCTCAATTTAACTCGTAATTCATTTAAATTAGTTTCATTTCGAAGGAATCGAAGTGTAATTTAAAACGAAAGAAACGGAGATGAAAAACTCCAAGTATTTTGAGAGTTATGATGGAAATAGTTAGACTCGCGCTTTAGTTTAGCAATTTACTGACCTACCTCCGATTGATTGAACATAACTCACTCAATTTAACTCGTAATTCATTGAAATTAGTTTCATTTCGAATGAATCGAAGTATAGTTTAAAACGAAAGAAACGGAGATGAAAAACTCCAAGTATTTTGAGAGTTATGATGGAAATAGTTAGACTCGCGCTTTGGTTTAGCAATTTACTGACCTAGCTCCGATTGATTGACCATAACTCTCTCAATTTAACTCTTAAGTCATTGAAATTAGTTTCATATCGAAGGAATCGAAGTGTAGTTTAAAACGAAAGAAACGGAGATGAAAAACTCCAAGTATTTTGAGAGTTATGATGGAAATAGTTAGACTCGCGCTTTGGTTTAGCAATTTACTGACCTACCTCCGATTGATTGACCATAACTCTCTCAATTTAACTCGTAATTCATTTAAATTAGTTTCATTTCGAAGGAATCGAAGTGTAATTTAAAACGAAAGAAACGGAGATGAAAAACTCCAAGTATTTTGAGAGTTATGATGGAAATAGTTAGACTCGCGCTTTGGTTTAGCAATTTACTGACCTACCTCCGATTGATTGACCATAACTCTCTCAATTTAACTCGTAATTCATTTAAATTAGTTTCATTTCGAAGGAATCGAAGTGTAATTTAAAACGAAAGAAACGGAGATGAAAAACTCCAAGTATTTTGAGAGTTATGATGGAAATAGTTAGACTCGCGCTTTGGTTTAGCAATTTACTGACCTACCTCCGATTGATTGACCATAACTCTCTCAATTTAACTCGAAATTCATTTAAATTAGTTTCATTTCGAAGGAATCGAAGTGTAGTTTAAAACGAAAGAAACGGAGATGAAAAACTCCAAGTATTTTGAGAGTTATGATGGAAATAGTTAGACTCGCGCTTTGGTTTAGCAATTTACTGACCTACCTCCGATTGATTGACCATAACTCTCTCAATTTAACTCTTAATTCATTGAAATTAGTTTCATTTCGAAGGAATCGAAGTGTAGTTTAAAACGAAAGAAACGGAGATGAAAAATTCCAAGTATTTTGAGAGTTATGATAGAAATAGTTAGACTCGCTCTTTGGTTTAGCAATTTACTGACCTACCTCCGATTGATTGACCATAACTCTCTCAATTTAACTCGTAATTCATTGAAATTAGTTTCATTTCGAAGGAATCGAAGTGTAGTTTAAAACGAAAGAAACGGAGATGAAAAACTCAAAGTATTTTGAGAGTTATGATGGAAATAGTTAGACTCACGCTTTGGTTTAGCAATTTACTGACCTACCTCCGCTTGATTGACCATAACTCTCTCAATTTAACTCTTAACTCTTTGAAATTAGTTTCATTTCGAAGGAATCGAAGTGTAGTTTAAAACGAAAGAAACGGAGATTAAAAACTCCAAGTATTTTGAGAGTTATGATGGAAATAGTTAGACTCGCGCTTTGGTTTAGAAATTTACTGACCTACCTCCGATTGATTGACAATAACTCTCTCAATTTAACTCGTAATTCATTTAAATTAGTTTCATTTCGAAGGAATCGAAGTGTACTTTAAAACGAAAGAAACGGAGATGAAAAACTCCAAGTATTTTGAGACTTATGATGGAAATAGTTAGACTCGCGCTTTAGTTTAGCAATTTACTGACCTACCTCCGATTGATTGAACATAACTCACTCAATTTAACTCGTAATTTATTGAAATTAGTTTCATTTCGAAGGAATCGAAGTATAGTTTAAAACGAAAGAAACGGAGATGAAAAACTCCAAGTATTTTGAGAGTTATGATGGAAATAGTTAGACTCGCGCTTTGGTTTAGCAATTTACTGACCTAGCTCCGATTGATTGACCATAACTCTCTCAATTTAACTCTTAAGTCATTGAAATTAGTTTCATTTCGAAGGAATCGAAGTGTAGTTTAAAACGAAAGAAACGGAGATGAAAAACTCCAAGTATTTTGAGAGTTATGATGGAAATAGTTAGACTCGCGCTTTGGTTTAGCAATTTACTGACCTACCTCCGATTGATTGACCATAACTCTCTCAATTTAACTCGTAATTCATTTAAATTAGTTTCATTTCGAAGGAATCGAAGTGTAATTTAAAACGAAAGAAACGGAGATGAAAAACTCCAAGTATTTTGAGAGTTATGATGGAAATATTAGACTCGCGCTTTGGTTTAGCAATTTACTGACCTACCTCCGATTGATTGACCATAACTCTCTCAATTTAACTCTTAATTCATTGAAATTAGTTTCATTTCGAAGGAATCGAAGTGTAGTTTAAAACGAAAGAAACGGAGATGAAAAATTCCAAGTATTTTGAGAGTTATGATAGAAATAGTTAGACTCGCGCTTTGGTTTAGCAATTTACTGACCTACCTCCGATTGATTGACCATAACTCTCTCAATTTAACTCGTAATTCATTGAAATTAGTTTCATTTCGAAGGAATCGAAGTGTAGTTTAAAACGAAAGAAACGGAGATGAAAAACTCCAAGTATTTTGAGAGTTATGATGGAAATAGTTAGACTCACGCTTTGGTTTAGCAATTTACTGACCTACCTCCGCTTGATTGACCATAACTCTCTCAATTTAACTCTTAACTCTTTGAAATTAGTTTCATTTCGAAGGAATCGAAGTGTAGTTTAAAACGAAAGAAACGGAGATGAAAAACTCCAAGTATTTTGAGAGTTATGATGGAAATAGTTAGACTCGCGCTTTGGTTTAGCAATTTACTGACCTACCTCCGATTGATTGACAATAACTCTCTCAATTTAACTCGTAATTCATTTAAATTAGTTTCATTTCGAAGGAATCGAAGTGTAATTTAAAACGAAAGAAACGGAGATGAAAAACTCCAAGTATTTTGAGAGTTATGATGGAAATAGTTAGACTCGCGCTTTAGTTTAGCAATTTACTGACCTACCTCCGATTGATTGAACATAACTCACTCAATTTAACTCGTAATTCATTGAAATTAGTTTCATTTCGAAGGAATCGAAGTCTAGTTTAAAACGAAAGAAACGGAGATGAAAAACTCCAAGTATTTTGATAGTTATGATGGAAATAGTTAGACTCGCGCTTTGGTTTAGCAATTTACTGACCTAGCTCCGATTGATTGACCATAACTCTCTCAATTTAACTCTTAAGTCATTGAAATTAGTTTCATTTCGAAGGAATCGAAGTGTAGTTTAAAACGAAAGAAACGGAGATGAAAAACTCCAAGTATTTTGAGAGTTATGATGAAAATAGTTAGACTCGCGCTTTGGTTTAGCAATTTACTGACCTACCTCCGATTGATTGACCATAACTCTCTCAATTTAACTCGTAATTCATTTAAATTAGTTTCATTTCGAAGGAATCGAAGTGTAATTTAAAACGAAAGAAACGGAGATGAAAAACTCCAAGTATTTTGAGAGTTATGATGGAAATAGTTAGACTCGCGCTTTGGTTTAGCAATTTACTGACCTACCTCCGATTGATTGACCATAACTCTCTCAATTTAACTCGTAATTCATTTAAATTAGTTTCATTTCGAAGGAATCGAAGTGTAATTTAAAACGAAAGAAACGGAGATGAAAAACTCCAAGTATTTTGAGAGTTATGATGGAAATAGTTAGACTCGCGCTTTGGTTTAGCAATTTACTGACCTACCTCCGATTGATTGACCATAACTCTCTCAATTTAACTCGTAATTCATTTAAATTAGTTTCATTTCGAAGGAATCGAAGTGTAATTTAAAATGAAAGAAACGGAGATGAAAAACTCCAAGTATTTTGAGAGTTATGATGGAAATAGTTAGACTCGCGCTTTGGTTTAGCAATTTACTGACCTACCTCCGATTGTTTGACCATAACTCTCTCAATTTAACTCTTAATTCATTGAAATTAGTTTCATTTCGAAGGAATCGAAGTGTAGTTTAAAACGAAAGAAACGGAGATGAAAAATTCCAAGTATTTTGAGAGTTATGATAGAAATAGTTATACTCGCGCTTTGGTTTAGCAATTTACTGACCTACCTCCGATTGATTGACCATAACTATCTCAATTTAACTCGTAATTCATTGAAATTAGTTTCATTTCGAAGGAATCGAAGTGTAGTTTAAAACGAAAGAAACAGAGATGAAAAACTCCAAGTATTTTGAGAGTTATGATGGAAATAGTTAGACTCACGCTTTGGTTTAGCAATTTACTGACCTACCTCCGCTTGATTGACCATAACTCTCTCAATTTAACTCTTAACTCTTTGAAATTAGTTTCATTTCGAAGGAATCGAAGTGTAGTTTAAAACGAAAGAAACGGAGATGAAAAACTCCAAGTATTTTGAGAGTTATGATGGAAATAGTTAGACTCGCGCTTTGGTTTAGCAATTTACTGACCTACCTCCGATTGATTGACAATAACTCTCTCAATTTAACTCGTAATTCATTTAAATTAGTTTCATTTCGAAGGAATCGAAGTGTACTTTAAAACGAAAGAAACGGAGATGAAAAACTCCAAGTATTTTGAGAGTTATGATGGAAATAGTTAGACTCGCGCTTTAGTTTAGCAATTTACTGACCTACCTCCGATTGATTGAACATAACTCACTCAATTTAACTCGTAATTCATTGAAATTAGTTTCATTTCGAAGGAATCAAAGTATAGTTTAAAACGAAAGAAACGGAGATGAAAAACTCCAAGTATTTTGAGAGTTATGATGGAAATAGTTAGACTCGCGCTTTGGTTTAGCAATTTACTGACCTAGCTCCGATTGATTGACCATAACTCTCTCAATTTAACTCTTAAGTCATTGAAATTAGTTTCATTTCGAAGGAATCGAAGTGTAGTTTAAAACAAAAGAAACGGAGATGAAAAACTCCAAGTATTTTGAGAGTTATGATGGAAATAGTTAGACTCGCGCTTTGGTTTAGCAATTTACTGACCTACCTCCGATTGATTGACCATAACTCTCTCAATTTAACTCGTAATTCATTTAAATTAGTTTCATTTCGAAGGAATCGAAGTGTAATTTAAAACGAAAGAAACGGAGATGAAAAACTCCAAGTATTTTGAGAGTTATGATGGAAATAGTTAGACTCGCGCTTTGGTTTAGCAATTTACTGACCTACCTCCGATTGATTGACCATAACTCTCTCAATTTAACTCGTAATTCATTTAAATTAGTTTCATTTCGAAGGAATCGAAGTGTAATTTAAAACGAAAGAAACGGAGATGAAAAACTCCAAGTATTTTAAGAGTTATGATGGAAATAGTTAGACTCGCGCTTTAGTTTAGCAATTTACTGACCTACCTCCGATTGATTGACCATAACTCTATCAATTTAACTCTTAAGTCATTGAAATTTGTTTCATTTCGAAGGAATCGAAGTGTAGTTTAAAACGAAAGAAACGGAGATGAAAAACTCCAAGTATTTTGAGAGTTATGATGGAAATAGTAGACTCGGGCTTTGGTTTAGCAATTTACTGACCTACCTCCGATTGATTGACCATAACTCACTCAATTTAACTCTTAATTCATTGAAATTAGTTTCATTTCGAAGGAATCGAAGTGTAGTTTAAAACGAATGAAACGGAGATGAAAAACTCCAAGTATTTTGAGAGTTATGATGGAAATAGTTAGACTCGCGCTTTGGTTTATCAATTTACTGACCTAGCTCCGATTGATTGACCATAACTCTCTCAATTTAACTCTTAAGTCATTGAAATTAGTTTCATTTCGAAGGAATCGAAGTGTAGTTTAAAACAAAAGAAACGGAGATGAAAAACTCCAAGTATTTTGAGAGTTATGATGGAAATAGTTAGACTCGCGCTTTGGTTTAGCAATTTACTGACCTACCTCCGATTGATTGACCATAACTCTCTCAATTTAACTCGTAATTCATTTAAATTAGTTTCATTTCGAAGGAATCGAAGTGTAGTTTAAAACGAAAGAAACGGAGATGAAAAACTCCAAGTATTTTGAGAGTTATGATGGAAATAGTTAGACTCGCGCTTCGGTTTAGCTATTTACTGACCTACCTTTGATTGATTGACCATAACTCTCTCAATTTAACTTGTAATTCATTTAAATTAGTTTCATTTCGAAGGAATCGAAGTGTAGTTTAAAACGAAAGAAACGGAGATGAAAAACTCCAAGTATTTTGAGATTTATGATGGAAATAGTTAGACTCGCGCTTTAGTTTAGCAATTTACTGACCTCCCTCCGATTGATTGATCATAACTCACTCAATTTAACTCGTAATTCATTGAAATTAGTTTCATTTCGAAGGAATCGAACTGTAGTTTAAAACGAAAGAAACGGAGATGAAAAACTCCAAGTATTTTGAGAGTTATGATGGAAATAGTTAGACTCGCGCTTTGGTTTATCAATTTACTGACCTACCTCCGATTGATTGACCATAACTCTCTCAATTTAACTCTTAATTCATTGAAATTAGTTTCATTTCGAAGGAATCGAAGTGTAGTTTAAAACGAAAGAAACGGAGATGAAAAACTCCAAGTATTTTGAGAGTTATGATGGAAATAGTTAGACTCGCGCTTTGGTTTAGCAATTTACTGACCTACCTCCGATTGATTGACCATAACTCTCTCAATTTAACTCTTAATTCATTGAAATTAGTTTCATTTCGAAGGAATCGAAGTGTAGTTTAAAACGAAAGAAACGGAGATGAAAAATTCCAAGTATTTTGAGAGTTATGATAGAAATAGTTAGACTCGCGCTTTGGTTTAGCAATTTACTGACCTACCTCCGATTGATTGACCATAACTCTCTCAATTTAACTCGTAATTCATTGAAATTAGTTTCATTTCGAAGGAATCGAAGTGTGGTTTAAAACGAAAGAAACGGAGATGAAAAACTCCAAGTATTTTGAGAGTTAGGATGGAAATAGTTAGACTCACGCTTTGGTTTAGCAATTTACTGACCTACCTCCGCTTGATTGACCATAACTCTCTCAATTTAACTCTTAACTCTTTGAAATTAGTTTCATTTCGAAGGAATCGAAGTGTAGTTTAAAACGAAAGAAACGGAGATGTAAAACTCCAAGTATTTTGAGAGTTATGATGGAAATAGTTAGACTCGCGCTTTGGTTTAGCAATTTACTGACCTACCTCCGATTGATTGACAATAACTCTCTCAATTTAACTCGTAATTCATTTAAATTAGTTTCATTTCGAAGGAATCGAAGTGTAATTTAAAACGAAAGAAACGGAGATGAAAAACTCCAAGTATTTTGAGAGTTATGATGGAAATAGTTAGACTCGCGCTTTGGTTTAGCAATTTACTGACCTACCTCCGATTGATTGACCATAACTCTCTCAATTTAACTCGTAATTCATTTAAATTAGTTTCATTTCGAAGGAATCGAAGTGTAATTTAAAACGAAAGAAACGGAGATGAAAAACTCCAAGTATTTTGAGAGTTATGATGGAAATAGTTAGACTCGCGCTTTAGTTTAGCAATTTACTGACCTACCTCCGATTGATTGACCATAACTCTATCAATTTAACTCTTAAGTCATTGAAATTTGTTTCATTTCGAAGGAATCGAAGTGTAGTTTAAAACGAAAGAAACGGAGATGAAAAACTCCAAGTATTTTGAGAGTTATGATGGAAATAGTTAGACTCGGGCTTTGGTTTAGCAATTTACTGACCTACCTCCGATTGATTGACCATAACTCACTCAATTTAACTCTTAATTCATTGAAATTAGTTTCATTTCGAAGGAATCGAAGTGTAGTTTAAAACGAAAGAAACGGAGATGAGAAACTCCAAGTATTTTGAGAGTTATGATGGAAATAGTTAGACTCGCGCTTTAGTTTAGCAATTTACTGACCTACCTCCGATTGATTGAACATAACTCACTCAATTTAACTCGTAATTCATTGAAATTAGTTTCATTTCGAAGGAATCAAAGTATAGTTTAAAACGAAAGAAACGGAGATGAAAAACTCCAAGTATTTTGAGAGTTATGATGGAAATAGTTAGACTCGCGCTTTGGTTTAGCAATTTACTGACCTACCTCCGATTGATTGACCATAACTCTCTCAATTTAACTCGTAATTCATTTAAATTAGTTTCATTTCGAAGGAATCGAAGTGTAGTTTAAAACGAAAGAAACGGAGATGAAAAACTCCAAGTATTTTGAGAGTTATGATGGAAATAGTTAGACTCGCGCTTTGGTTTAGCAATTTACTGACCTACCTCCGATTGATTGACCATAACTCTCTCAATTTAACTCGTAATTCATTTAAATTAGTTTCATTTCGAAGGAATCGAAGTGTAGTTTAAAACGAAAGAAACGGAGATGAAAAACTCCAAGTATTTTGAGAGTTATGATGGAAATAGTTAGACTCGCGCTTCGGTTTAGCTATTTACTGACCTACCTTTGATTGATTGACCATAACTCTCTCAATTTAACTTGTAATTCATTTAAATTAGTTTCATTTCGAAGGAATCGAAGTGTAGTTTAAAACGAAAGAAACGGAGATGAAAAACTCCAAGTATTTTGAGATTTATGATGGAAATAGTTAGACTCGCGCTTTAGTTTAGCAATTTACTGACCTCCCTCCGATTGATTGATCATAACTCACTCAATTTAACTCGTAATTCATTGAAATTAGTTTCATTTCGAAGGAATCGAAGTGTAGTTTAAAACGAAAGAAACGGAGATGAAAAACTCCAAGTATTTTGAGAGTTATGATGGAAATAGTTAGACTCGCGCTTTGGTTTATCAATTTACTGACCTACATCCGATTGATTGACCATAACTCTCTCAATTTAACTCTTAATTCATTGAAATTAGTTTCATTTCGAAGGAATCGAAGTGTAGTTTAAAACGAAAGAAACGGAGATGAAAAACTCCAAGTATTTTGAGAGTTATGATGGAAATAGTTAGACTCGCGCTTTGGTTTAGCAATTTACTGACCTACCTCCGATTGATTGACCATAACTCTCTCAATTTAACTCTTAATTCATTGAAATTAGTTTCATTTCGAAGGAATCGAAGTGTAGTTTAAAACGAAAGAAACGGAGATGAAAAATTCTAAGTATTTTGAGAGTTATGATAGAAATAGTTAGACTCGCGCTTTGGTTTAGCAATTTACTGACCTACCTCCGATTGATTGACCATAACTCTCTCAATTTAACTCGTAATTCATTGAAATTAGTTTCATTTCGAAGGAATCGAAGTGTGGTTTAAAACGAAAGAAACGGAGATGAAAAACTCCAAGTATTTTGAGAGTTATGATGGAAATAGTTAGACTCACGCTTTGGTTTAGCAATTTACTGACCTACCTCCGCTTGATTGACCATAACTCTCTCAATTTAACTCTTAACTCTTTGAAATTAGTTTCATTTCGAAGGAATCGAAGTGTAGTTTAAAACGAAAGAAACGGAGATGTAAAACTCCAAGTATTTTGAGAGTTATGATGGAAATAGTTAGACTCGCGCTTTGGTTTAGCAATTTACTGACCTACCTCCGATTGATTGACAATAACTCTCTCAATTTAACTCGTAATTCATTTAAATTAGTTTCATTTCGAAGGAATCGAAGTGTAATTTAAAACGAAAGAAACGGAGATGAAAAACTCCAAGTATTTTGAGAGTTATGATGGAAATAGTTAGTCTCGCGCTTTAGTTTAGCAATTTACTGACCTCCCTCCGATTGATTGAACATAACTCACTCAATTTAACTCGTAATTCATTGAAATTAGTTTCATTTCGAAGGAATCGAAGTGTAGTTTAAAACGAAAGAAACGGAGATGAAAAACTCCAAGTATTTTGAGAGTTATGATGGAAATAGTTAGACTCGCGCTTTGGTTTATCAATTTACTGACCTAGCTCCGATTGATTGACCATAACTCTCTCAATTTAACTCTTAAGTCATTGAAATTAGTTTCATTTCGAAGGAATCGAAGTGTAGTTTAAAACGAAAGAAACGGAGATGAAAAACTCCAAGTATTTTGAGAGTTATGATGGAAATAGTTAGACTCGCGCTTTGGTTTAGCAATTTACTGACCTACCTCCGATTGATTGACCATAACTCTCTCAATTTAACTCTTAATTCATTGAAATTAGTTTCATTTCGAAGGAATCGAAGTGTAGTTTAAAACGAAAGAAACGGAGATGAAAAATTCTAAGTATTTTGAGAGTTATGATAGAAATAGTTAGACTCGCGCTTTGGTTTAGCAATTTACTGACCTACCTCCGATTGATTGACCATAACTCTCTCAATTTAACTCGTAATTCATTGAAATTAGTTTCATTTCGAAGGAATCGAAGTGTGGTTTAAAACGAAAGAAACGGAGATGAAAAACTCCAAGTATTTTGAGAGTTATGATGGAAATAGTTAGACTCACGCTTTGGTTTAGCAATTTACTGACCTACCTCCGCTTGATTGACCATAACTCTCTCAATTTAACTCTTAACTCTTTGAAATTAGTTTCATTTCGAAGGAATCGAAGTGTAGTTTAAAACGAAAGAAACGGAGATGTAAAACTCCAAGTATTTTGAGAGTTATGATGGAAATAGTTAGACTCGCGCTTTGGTTTAGCAATTTACTGACCTACCTCCGATTGATTGACAATAACTCTCTCAATTTAACTCGTAATTCATTTAAATTAGTTTCATTTCGAAGGAATCGAAGTGTAATTTAAAACGAAAGAAACGGAGATGAAAAACTCCAAGTATTTTGAGAGTTATGATGGAAATAGTTAGTCTCGCGCTTTAGTTTAGCAATTTACTGACCTACCTACGATTGATTGAACATAACTCACTCAATTTAACTCGTAATTCATTGAAATTAGTTTCATTTCGAAGGAATCGAAGTGTAGTTTAAAACGAAAGAAACGGAGATGAAAAACTCCAAGTATTTTGAGAGTTATGATGGAAATAGTTAGACTCGCGCTTTGGTTTATCAATTTACTGACCTAGCTCCGATTGATTGACCATAACTCTCTCAATTTAACTCTTAAGTCATTGAAATTAGTTTCATTTCGAAGGAATCGAAGTGTAGTTTAAAACGAAAGAAACGGAGATGAAAAACTCCAAGTATTTTGAGAGTTATGATGGAAATAGTTAGACTCGCGCTTTGGTTTAGCAATTTACTGACCTACCTCCGATTGATTGACCATAACTCTCTCAATTTAACTCGTAATTCATTTAAATTAGTTTCATTTCGAAGGAATCGAAGTGTAGTTTAAAACGAAAGAAACGGAGATGAAAAACTCCAAGTATTTTGAGAGTTATGATGGAAATAGTTAGACTCGCGCTTTAGTTTAGCAATTTACTGACCTACCTCCGATTGATTGAACATAACTCACTCAATTTAACTTGTAATTCATTGAAATTAGTTTCATTTCGAATGAATCGAAGTATAGTTTAAAACGAAAGAAACGGAGATGAAAAACTCCAAGTATTTTGAGAGTTATGATGGAAATAGTTAGACTCGCGCTTTGGTTTAGCAATTTACTGACCTAGCTCCGATTGATTGACCATAACTCTCTCAATTTAACTCTTAAGTCATTGAAATTAGTTTCATATCGAAGGAATCGAAGTGTAGTTTAAAACGAAAGAAACGGAGATGAAAAACTCCAAGTATTTTGAGAGTTATGATGGAAATAGTTAGACTCGCGCTTTGGTTAAGCAATTTACTGACCTACCTCCGATTGATTGACCATAACTCTCTCAATTTAACTCGTAATTCATTTAAATTAGTTTCATTTCGAAGGAATCGAAGTGTAATTTAAAACGAAAGAAACGGAGATGAAAAACTCCAAGTATTTTGAGAGTTATGATGGAAATAGTTAGACTCGCGCTTTGGTTTAGCAATTTACTGACCTACCTCCGATTGATTGACCATAACTCTCTCAATTTAACTCGTAATTCATTTAAATTAGTTTCATTTCGAAGGAATCGAAGTGTAATTTAAAACGAAAGAAACGGAGATGAAAAACTCCAAGTATTTTGAGAGTTATGATGGAAATAGTTAGACTCGCGCTTTGGTTTATCAATTTACTGACCTACATCCGATTGATTGACCATAACTCTCTCAATTTAACTCTTAATTCATTGAAATTAGTTTCATTTCGAAGGAATCGAAGTGTAGTTTAAAACGAAAGAAACGGAGATGAAAAACTCCAAGTATTTTGAGAGTTATGATGGAAATAGTTAGACTCGCGCTTTGGTTTAGCAATTTACTGACCTACCTTCGATTGATTGACCATAACTCTCTCAATTTAACTCTTAATTCATTGAAATTAGTTTCATTTCGAAGGAATCGAAGTGTAGTTTAAAACGAAAGAAACGGAGATGAAAAATTCTAAGTATTTTGAGAGTTATGATAGAAATAGTTAGACTCGCGCTTTGGTTTAGCAATTTACTGACCTACCTCCGATTGATTGACCATAACTCTCTCAATTTAACTCGTAATTCATT
The DNA here is from genome assembly GCF_043159265.1 of Tasmannia lanceolata. Lineage (NCBI taxonomy): Eukaryota > Viridiplantae > Streptophyta > Magnoliopsida > Canellales > Winteraceae > Tasmannia > Tasmannia lanceolata. The sequence goes on from NW_027518721.1 coordinate 8,939,151, forward strand.
GAAATTAGTTTCATTTCGAAGGAATCGAAGTGTGGTTTAAAACGAAAGAAACGGAGATGAAAAACTCCAAGTATTTTGAGAGTTATGATGGAAATAGTTAGACTCACGCTTTGGTTTAGCAATTTACTGACCTACCTCCGCTTGATTGACCATAACTCTCTCAATTTAACTCTTAACTCTTTGAAATTAGTTTCATTTCGAAGGAATCGAAGTGTAGTTTAAAACGAAAGAAACGGAGATGTAAAACTCCAAGTATTTTGAGAGTTATGATGGAAATAGTTAGACTCGCGCATTGGTTTAGCAATTTACTGACCTACCTCCGATTGATTGACAATAACTCTCTCAATTTAACTCGTAATTCATTTAAATTAGTTTCATTTCGAAGGAATCGAAGTGTACTTTAAAACGAAAGAAACGGAGATGAAAAACTCCAAGTATTTTGAGAGTTATGATGGAAATAGTTAGTCTCGCGCTTTAGTTTAGCAATTTACTGACCTACCTCCGATTGATTGAACATAACTCACTCAATTTAACTCGTAATTCATTGAAATTAGTTTCATTTCGAAGGAATCGAAGTGTAGTTTAAAACGAAAGAAACGGAGATGAAAAACTCCAAGTATTTTGAGAGTTATGATGGAAATAGTTAGACTCGCGCTTTGGTTTATCAATTTACTGACCTAGCTCCGATTGATTGACCATAACTCTCTCAATTTAACTCTTAAGTCATTGAAATTAGTTTCATTTCGAAGGAATCGAAGTGTAGTTTAAAACGAAAGAAACGGAGATGAAAAACTCCAAGTATTTTGAGAGTTATGATGGAAATAGTTAGACTCGCGCTTTGGTTTAGCAATTTACTGACCTACCTCCGATTGATTGACCATAACTCTCTCAATTTAACTCGTAATTCATTTAAATTAGTTTCATTTCGAAGGAATCGAAGTGTAATTTAAAACGAAAGAAACGGAGATGAAAAACTCCAAGTATTTTGAGAGTTATGATGGAAATAGTTAGACTCGCGCTTTGGTTTAGCAATTTACTGACCTACCTCCGATTGATTGACCATAACTCTCTCAATTTAACTCTTAATTCATTGAAATTAGTTTCATTTCGAAGGAATCGAAGTGTAGTTTAAAACGAAAGAAACGGAGATGAAAAATTCCAAGTATTTTGAGAGTTATGATAGAAATAGTTAGACTCGCGCTTTGGTTTAGCAATTTACTGACCTACCTCCGATTGATTGACCATAACTCTCTCAATTTAACTCGTAATTCATTGAAATTAGTTTCATTTCGAAGGAATCGAAGTGTAGTTTAAAACGAAAGAAACGGAGATGAAAAACTCCAAGTATTTTGAGAGTTATGATGGAAATAGTTAGACTCACGCTTTGGTTTAGCAATTTACTGACCTACCTCCGCTTGATTGACCATAACTCTCTCAATTTAACTCTTAACTCTTTGAAATTAGTTTCATTTCGAAGGAATCGAAGTGTAGTTTAAAACGAAAGAAACGGAGATGAAAAACTCCAAGTATTTTGAGAGTTATGATGGAAATAGTTAGACTCGCGCTTTGGTTTAGCAATTTACTGACCTACCTCCGATTGATTGACAATAACTCTCTCAATTTAACTCGTAATTCATTTAAATTAGTTTCATTTCGAAGGAATCGAAGTGTAATTTAAAACGAAAGAAACGGAGATGAAAAACTCCAAGTATTTTGAGAGTTATGATGGAAATAGTTAGACTCGCGCTTTAGTTTAGCAATTTACTGACCTACCTCCGATTGATTGAACATAACTCACTCAATTTAACTCGTAATTCATTGAAATTAGTTTCATTTCGAATGAATCGAAGTATAGTTTAAAACGAAAGAAACGGAGATGTAAAACTCCAAGTATTTTGAGAGTTATGATGGAAATAGTTAGACTCGCGCTTTGGTTTAGCAATTTACTGACCTAGCTCCGATTGATTGACCATAACTCTCTCAATTTAACTCTTAAGTCATTGAAATTAGTTTCATATCGAAGGAATCGAAGTGTAGTTTAAAACGAAAGAAACGGAGATGAAAAACTCCAAGTATTTTGAGAGTTATGATGGAAATAGTTAGACTCGCGCTTTGGTTTAGCAATTTACTGACCTACCTCCGATTGATTGAACATAACTCACTCAATTTAACTCGTAATTCATTTAAATTAGTTTCATTTCGAAGGAATCGAAGTGTAATTTAAAACGAAAGAAACGGAGATGAAAAACTCCAAGTATTTTGAGAGTTATGATGGAAATAGTTAGACTCGCGCTTTGGTTTATCAATTTACTGACCTAGCTCCGATTGATTGACCATAACTCTCTCAATTTAACTCTTAAGTCATTGAAATTAGTTTCATTTCGAAGGAATCGAAGTGTAGTTTAAAACGAAAGAAACGGAGATGAAAAACTCCAAGTATTTTGAGAGTTATGATGGAAATAGTTAGACTCGCGCTTTGGTTTAGCAATTTACTGACCTACCTCCGATTGATTGACCATAACTCTCTCAATTTAACTCGTAATTCATTTAAATTAGTTTCATTTCGAAGGAATCGAAGTGTAATTTAAAACGAAAGAAACGGAGATGAAAAACTCCAAGTATTTTGAGAGTTATGATGGAAATAGTTAGACTCGCGCTTTGGTTTAGCAATTTACTGACCTACCTCCGATTGATTGACCATAACTCTCTCAATTTAACTCTTAATTCATTGAAATTAGTTTCATTTCGAAGGAATCGAAGTGTAGTTTAAAACGAAAGAAACGGAGATGAAAAATTCCAAGTATTTTGAGAGTTATGATAGAAATAGTTAGACTCGCGCTTTGGTTTAGCAATTTACTGACCTACCTCCGATTGATTGACCATAACTCTCTCAATTTAACTCGTAATTCATTGAAATTAGTTTCATTTCGAAGGAATCGAAGTGTAGTTTAAAACGAAAGAAACGGAGATGAAAAACTCCAAGTATTTTGAGAGTTATGATGGAAATAGTTAGACTCACGCTTTGGTTTAGCAATTTACTGACCTACCTCCGCTTGATTGACCATAACTCTCTCAATTTAACTCTTAACTCTTTGAAATTAGTTTCATTTCGAAGGAATCGAAGTGTAGTTTAAAACGAAAGAAACGGAGATGAAAAACTCCAAGTATTTTGAGAGTTATGATGGAAATAGTTAGACTCGCGCTTTGGTTTAGCAATTTACTGACCTACCTCCGATTGATTGACAATAACTCTCTCAATTTAACTCGTAATTCATTTAAATTAGTTTCATTTCGAAGGAATCGAAGTGTAATTTAAAACGAAAGAAACGGAGATGAAAAACTCCAAGTATTTTGAGAGTTATGATGGAAATAGTTAGACTCGCGCTTTAGTTTAGCAATTTACTGACCTACCTCCGATTGATTGAACATAACTCACTCAATTTAACTCGTAATTCATTGAAATTAGTTTCATTTCGAAGGAATCGAAGTATAGTTTAAAACGAAAGAAACGGAGATGAAAAACTCCAAGTATTTTGAGAGTTATGATGGAAATAGTTAGACTCGCGCTTTGGTTTAGCAATTTACTGACCTAGCTCCGATTGATTGACCATAACTCTCTCAATTTAACTCTTAAGTCATTGAAATTAGTTTCATATCGAAGGAATCGAAGTGTAGTTTAAAACGAAAGAAACGGAGATGAAAAACTCCAAGTATTTTGAGAGTTATGATGGAAATAGTTAGACTCGCGCTTTGGTTTAGCAATTTACTGACCTACCTCCGATTGATTGACCATAACTCTCTCAATTTAACTCGTAATTCATTTAAATTAGTTTCATTTCGAAGGAATCGAAGTGTAATTTAAAACGAAAGAAACGGAGATGAAAAACTCCAAGTATTTTGAGAGTTATGATGGAAATAGTTAGACTCGCGCTTTGGTTTAGCAATTTACTGACCTACCTCCGATTGATTGACCATAACTCTCTCAATTTAACTCGTAATTCATTTAAATTAGTTTCATTTCGAAGGAATCGAAGTGTAATTTAAAACGAAAGAAACGGAGATGAAAAACTCCAAGTATTTTGAGAGTTATGATGGAAATAGTTAGACTCGCGCTTTGGTTTAGCAATTTACTGACCTACCTCCGATTGATTGACCATAACTCTCTCAATTTAACTCGTAATTCATTGAAATTAGTTTCATTTCGAAGGAATCGAAGTGTAGTTTAAAACGAAAGAAACGGAGATGAAAAACTCCAAGTATTTTGAGAGTTATGATGGAAATAGTTAGACTCGCGCTTTGGTTTAGCAATTTACTGACTTACCTCCGATTGATTGACCATAACTCTCTCAATTTAACTCTTAATTCATTGAAATTAGTTTCATTTCGAAGGAATCGAAGTGTAGTTTAAAACGAAAGAAACGGAGATGAAAAATTCCAAGTATTTTGAGAGTTATGATAGAAATAGTTAGACTCGCGCTTTGGTTTAGCAATTTACTGACCTACCTCCGATTGATTGACCATAACTCTCTCAATTTAACTCGTAATTCATTGAAATTAGTTTCATTTCGAAGGAATCGAAGTGTAGTTTAAAACGAAAGAAACGGAGATGAAAAACTCCAAGTATTTTGAGAGTTATGATGGAAATAGTTAGACTCACGCTTTGGTTTAGCAATTTACTGACCTACCTCCGCTTGATTGACCATAACTCTCTCAATTTAACTCTTAACTCTTTGAAATTAGTTTCATTTCGAAGGAATCGAAGTGTAGTTTAAAACGAAAGAAACGGAGATGAAAAACTCCAAGTATTTTGAGAGTTATGATGGAAATAGTTAGACTCGCGCTTTGGTTTAGCAATTTACTGACCTACCTCCGATTGATTGACAATAACTCTCTCAATTTAACTCGTAATTCATTTAAATTAGTTTCATTTCGAAGGAATCGAAGTGTACTTTAAAACGAAAGAAACGGAGATGAAAAACTCCAAGTATTTTGAGAGTTATGATGGAAATAGTTAGACTCGCGCTTTAGTTTAGCAATTTACTGACCTACCTCTGATTTTTTGAACATAACTCACTCAATTTAACTCGTAATTCATTGAAATTAGTTTCATTTCGAAGGAATCGAAGTGTAGTTTAAAACGAAAGAAACGGAGATGAAAAACTCCAAGTATTTTGAGAGTTATGATGGAAATAGTTAGACTCGCGCTTTGGTTTAGCAATTTACTGACCTAGCTCCGATTGATTGACCATAACTCTCTCAATTTAACTCTTAAGTCATTGAAATTAGTTTCATTTCGAAGGAATCGAAGTGTAGTTTAAAACGAAAGAAACGGAGATGAAAAACTCCAAGTATTTTGAGAGTTATGATGGAAATAGTTAGACTCGCGCTTTGGTTTAGCAATTTACTGACCTACCTCCGATTGATTGACCATAACTCTCTCAATTTAACTTGTAATTCATTTAAATTAGTTTCATTTCGAAGGAATCGAAGTGTAATTTAAAACGAAAGAAACGGAGATGAAAAACTCCAAGTATTTTGAGAGTTATGATGGAAATAGTTAGACTCGCGCTTTGGTTTAGCAATTTACTGACCTACCTCCGATTGATTAACCATAACTCTCTCAATTTAACTCTTAATTCATTGAAATTAGTTTCATTTCGAAGGAATCGAAGTGTAATTTAAAACGAAAGAAACGGAGATGAAAAATTCCAAGTATTTTGAGAGTTATGATAGAAATAGTTAGACTCGCGCTTTGGTTTAGCAATTTACTGACCTACCTCCGATTGATTGACCATAACTCTCTCAATTTAACTCGTAATTCATTGAAATTAGTTTCATTTCGAAGGAATCGAAGTGTAGTTTAAAACGAAAGAAACGGAGATGAAAAACTCCAAGTATTTTGAGAGTTATGATGGAAATAGTTAGACTCACGCTTTGGTTTAGCAATTTACTGACCTACCTCCGCTTGATTGACCATAACTCTCTCAATTTAACTCTTAACTCTTTGAAATTAGTTTCATTTCGAAGGAATCGAAGTGTAGTTTAAAACGAAAGAAACGGAGATGAAAAACTCCAAGTATTTTGAGAGTTATGATGGAAATAGTTAGACTCGCGCTTTGGTTTAGCAATTTACTGACCTACCTCCGATTGATTAACAATAACTCTCTCAATTTAACTCGTAATTCATTTAAATTAGTTTCATTTCGAAGGAATCGAAGTGTAATTTAAAACGAAAGAAACGGAGATGAAAAACTCCAAGTATTTTGAGAGTTATGATGGAAATAGTTAGACTCACGCTTTGGTTTAGCAATTTACTGACCTACCTCCGCTTGATTGACCATAACTCTCTCAATTTAACTCTTAACTCTTTGAAATTAGTTTCATTTCGAAGGAATCGAAGTGTAGTTTAAAACGAAAGAAACGGAGATGTAAAACTTCAAGTATTTTGAGAGTTATGATGGAAATAGTTAGACTCGCGCTTTGGTTTAGCAATTTACTGACCTACCTCCGATTGATTGACAATAACTCTCTCAATTTAACTCGTAATTCATTTAAATTAGTTTCATTTCGAAGGAATCGAAGTGTACTTTAAAACGAAAGAAACGGAGATGAAAAACTCCAAGTATTTTGAGAGTTATGATGGAAATAGTTAGTCTCGCGCTTTAGTTTAGCAATTTACTGACCTACCTCCGATTGATTGAACATAACTCACTCAATTTAACTCGTAATTCATTGAAATTAGTTTCATTTCGAAGGAATCGAAGTGTAGTTTAAAACGAAAGAAACGGAGATGAAAAACTCCAAGTATTTTGAGAGTTATGATGGAAATAGTTAGACTCGCGCTTTGGTTTATCAATTTACTGACCTAGCTCCGATTGATTGACCATAACTCTCTCAATTTAACTCTTAAGTCATTGAAATTAGTTTCATTTCGAAGGAATCGAAGTGTAGTTTAAAACGAAAGAAACGGAGATGAAAAACTCCAAGTATTTTGAGAGTTATGATGGAAATAGTTAGACTCGCGCTTTGGTTTAGCAATTTACTGACCTACCTCCGATTGATTGACCATAACTCTCTCAATTTAACTCGTAATTCATTTAAATTAGTTTCATTTCGAAGGAATCGAAGTGTAATTTAAAACGAAAGAAACGGAGATGAAAAACTCCAAGTATTTTGAGAGTTATGAAGGAAATAGTTAGACTCGCGCTTTGGTTTAGCAATTTACTGACCTACCTCCGATTGATTGACCATAACTCTCTCAATTTAACTCTTAATTCATTGAAATTAGTTTCATTTCGAAGGAATCGAAGTGTAGTTTAAAACGAAAGAAACGGAGATGAAAAATTCCAAGTATTTTGAGAGTTATGATAGAAATAGTTAGACTCGCGCTTTGGTTTAGCAATTTACTGACCTACCTCCGATTGATTGACCATAACTCTCTCAATTTAACTCGTAATTCATTGAAATTAGTTTCATTTCGAAGGAATCGAAGTGTAGTTTAAAACGAAAGAAACGGAGATGAAAAACTCCAAGTATTTTGAGAGTTATGATGGAAATAGTTAGACTCACGCTTTGGTTTAGCAATTTACTGACCTACCTCCGCTTGATTGACCATAACTCTCTCAATTTAACTCTTAACTCTTTGAAATTAGTTTCATTTCGAAGGAATCGAAGTGTAGTTTAAAACGAAAGAAACGGAGATGAAAAACTCCAAGTATTTTGAGAGTTATGATGGAAATAGTTAGACTCGCGCTTTGGTTTAGCAATTTACTGACCTACCTCCGATTGATTGACAATAACTCTCTCAATTTAACTCGTAATTCATTTAAATTAGTTTCATTTCGAAGGAATCGAAGTGTAATTTAAAACGAAAGAAACGGAGATGAAAAACTCCAAGTATTTTGAGAGTTATGATGGAAATAGTTAGACTCGCGCTTTAGTTTAGCAATTTACTGACCTACCTCCGATTGATTGAACATAACTCACTCAATTTAACTCGTAATTCATTGAAATTAGTTTCATTTCGAATGAATCGAAGTATAGTTTAAAACGAAAGAAACGGAGATGAAAAACTCCAAGTATTTTGAGAGTTATGATGGAAATAGTTAGACTCGCGCTTTGGTTTAGCAATTTACTGACCTAGCTCCGATTGATTGACCATAACTCTCTCAATTTAACTCTTAAGTCATTGAAATTAGTTTCATATCGAAGGAATCGAAGTGTAGTTTAAAACGAAAGAAACGGAGATGAAAAACTCCAAGTATTTTGAGAGTTATGATGGAAATAGTTAGACTCGCGCTTTGGTTTAGCAATTTACTGACCTACCTCCGATTGATTGACCATAACTCTCTCAATTTAACTCGTAATTCATTTAAATTAGTTTCATTTCGAAGGAATCGAAGTGTAATTTAAAACGAAAGAAACGGAGATGAAAAACTCCAAGTATTTTGAGAGTTATGATGGAAATAGTTAGACTCGCGCTTTGGTTTAGCAATTTACTGACCTACCTCCGATTGATTGACCATAACTCTCTCAATTTAACTCGTAATTCATTTAAATTAGTTTCATTTCGAAGGAATCGAAGTGTAATTTAAAACGAAAGAAACGGAGATGAAAAACTCCAAGTATTTTGAGAGTTATGATGGAAATAGTTAGACTCGCGCTTTGGTTTAGCAATTTACTGACCTACCTCCGATTGATTGACCATAACTCTCTCAATTTAACTCGTAATTCATTTAAATTAGTTTCATTTCGAAGGAATCGAAGTGTAGTTTAAAACGAAAGAAACGGAGATGAAAAACTCCAAGTATTTTGAGAGTTATGATGGAAATAGTTAGACTCGCGCTTTGGTTTAGCAATTTACTGACCTACCTCCGATTGTTTGACCATAACTCTCTCAATTTAACTCTTAATTCATTGAAATTAGTTTCATTTCGAAGGAATCGAAGTGTAGTTTAAAACGAAAGAAACGGAGATGAAAAATCCCAAGTATTTTGAGAGTTATGATAGAAATAGTTAGACTCGCGCTTTGGTTTAGCAATTTACTGACCTACCTCCGATTGATTGACCATAACTCTCTCAATTTAACTCGTAATTCATTGAAATTAGTTTCATTTCGAAGGAATCGAAGTGTAGTTTAAAACGAAAGAAACGGAGATGAAAAACTCCAAGTATTTTGAGAGTTATGATGGAAATAGTTAGACTCACGCTTTGGTTTAGCAATTTACTGACCTACCTCCGCTTGATTGACCATAACTCTCTCAATTTAACTCTTAACTCTTTGAAATTAGTTTCATTTCGAAGGAATCGAAGTGTAGTTTAAAACGAAAGAAACGGAGATGAAAAACTCCAAGTATTTTGAGAGTTATGATGGAAATAGTTAGACTCGCGCTTTGGTTTAGCAATTTACTGACCTACCTCCGATTGATTGACAATAACTCTCTCAATTTAACTCGTAATTCATTTAAATTAGTTTCATTTCGAAGGAATCGAAGTGTACTTTAAAACGAAAGAAACGGAGATGAAAAACTCCAAGTATTTTGAGAGTTATGATGGAAATAGTTAGACTCGCGCTTTAGTTTAGCAATTTACTGACCTACCTCCGATTGATTGAACATAACTCACTCAATTTAACTCGTAATTCATTGAAATTAGTTTCATTTCGAAGGAATCGAAGTATAGTTTAAAACGAAAGAAACGGAGATGAAAAACTCCAAGTATTTTGAGAGTTATGATGGAAATAGTTAGACTCGCGCTTTGGTTTAGCAATTTACTGACCTAGCTCCGATTGATTGACCATAACTCTCTCAATTTAACTCTTAAGTCATTGAAATTAGTTTCATTTCGAAGGAATCGAAGTGTAGTTTAAAACGAAAGAAACGGAGATGAAAAACTCCAAGTATTTTGAGAGTTATGATGGAAATAGTTAGACTCGCGCTTTGGTTTAGCAATTTACTGACCTACCTCCGATTGATTGACCATAACTCTCTCAATTTAACTCGTAATTCATTTAAATTAGTTTCATTTCGAAGGAATCGAAGTGTAATTTAAAACGAAAGAAACGGAGATGAAAAACTCCAAGTATTTTGAGAGTTATGATGGAAATAGTTAGACTCGCGCTTTGGTTTAGCAATTTACTGACCTACCTCCGATTGATTGACCATAACTCTCTCAATTTAACTCGTAATTCATTTAAATTAGTTTCATTTCGAAGGAATCGAAGTGTAATTTAAAACGAAAGAAACGGAGATGAAAAACTCCAAGTATTTTGAGAGTTATGATGGAAATAGTTAGACTCGCGCTTTGGTTTAGCAATTTACTGACCTACCTCCGATTGATTGACCATAACTCTCTCAATTTAACTCGTAATTCATTGAAATTAGTTTCATTTCGAAGGAATCGAAGTGTAGTTTAAAACGAAAGAAACGGAGATGAAAAACTCCAAGTATTTTGAGAGTTATGATGGAAATAGTTAGACTCGCGCTTTGGTTTAGCAATTTACTGACCTACCTCCGATTGTTTGACCATAACTCTCTCAATTTAACTCTTAATTCATTGAAATTAGTTTCATTTCGAAGGAATCGAAGTGTAGTTTAAAACGAAAGAAACGGAGATGAAAAATCCCAAGTATTTTGAGAGTTATGATAGAAATAGTTAGACTCGCGCTTTGGTTTAGCAATTTACTGACCTACCTCCGATTGATTGACCATAACTCTCTCAATTTAACTCGTAATTCATTGAAATTAGTTTCATTTCGAAGGAATCGAAGTGTAGTTTAAAACGAAAGAAACGGAGATGAAAAACTCCAAGTATTTTGAGAGTTATGATGGAAATAGTTAGACTCGCGCTTTGGTTTAGCAATTTACTGACCTACCTCCGCTTGATTGACCATAACTCTCTCAATTTAACTTGTAATTCATTTAAATTAGTTTCATTTCGAAGGAATCGAAGTGTAGTTTAAAACGAAAGAAACGGAGATGAAAAACTCCAAGTATTTTGAGAGTTATGATGGAAATAGTTAGACTCGCGCTTTAGTTTAGCAATTTACTGACCTCCCTCCGATTGATTGACCATAACTCACTCAATTTAACTCGTAATTCATTGAAATTAGTTTCATTTCGAAGGAATCGAAGTGTAGTTTAAAACGAAAGAAACGGAGATGAAAAATTCCAAGTATTTTGAGAGTTATGATGGAAATAGTTAGACTCGCGCTTTCGTTTATCAATTTACTGACCTACCTCCGATTGATTGACCATAACTCTCTCAATTTAACTCTTAATTCATTGAAATTAGTTTCATTTCGAAGGAATCGAAGTGTAGTTTAAAACGAAAGAAACGGAGATGAAAAACTCCAAGTATTTTGAGAGTTATGATGGAAATAGTTAGACTCGCGCTTTGGTTTAGCAATTTACTGACCTACCTCCGATTGATTGACCATAACTCTCTCAATTTAACTCTTAATTCATTTAAATTAGTTTCATTTCGAAGGAATCGAAGTGTAGTTTAAAACGAAAGAAACGGAGATGAAAAATTCCAAGTATTTTGAGAGTTATGATAGAAATAGTTAGACTCGCGCTTTGGTTTAGCAATTTACTGACCTACCTCCGATTGATTGACCATAACTCTCTCAATTTAACTCGTAATTCATTGAAATTAGTTTCATTTCGAAGGAATCGAAGTGTAGTTTAAAACGAAAGAAACGGAGATGAAAAACTCCAAGTATTTTGAGAGTTATTATGGAAATAGTTAGACTCGCGCTTTGGTTTAGCAATTTACTGACCTACCTCCGCTTGATTGACCATAACTCTCTCAATTTAACTCTTAACTCTTTGAAATTAGTTTCATTTCGAAGGAATCGAAGTGTAGTTTAAAACGAAAGAAAAACGGAGATGAAAAACTCCAAGTATTTTGAGAGTTATGATGGAAATAGTTAGACTCGTGCTTCGGTTTAGCAATTTACTGACCTACCTTTGATTGATTGACTATAACTCTCTCAATTTAACTTGTAATTCATTTAAAGTAGTTTCATTTCGAAAGAATCGAAGTGTAGTTTAAAACGAAAGAAACGGAGATGAAAAACTCCAAGTATTTTGAGAGTTATGATGGAAATAGTTAGACTCGCGCTTTAGTTTAGCAATTTACTGACCTCCCTCCGATTGATTGACCATAACTCACTCAATTTAACTCGTAATTCATTGAAATTAGTTTCATTTCGAAGGAATCGAAGTATAGTTTAAAACGAAAGAAACGGAGATGAAAAACTCCAAGTATTTTGAGAGTTATGATGGAAATAGTTAGACTCGGGCTTTGGTTTAGCAATTTACTGACCTACCTCCGATTGATTGACCATAACTCACTCAATTTAACTCTTAATTCATTGAAATTAGTTTCATTTCGAAGGAATCGAAGTGTAGTTTAAAACGAAAGAAACGGAGATGAAAAACTCCAAGTATTTTGAGAGTTATGATGGAAATAGTTAGACTCGCGCTTCGGTTTAGCAATTTACTGACCTACCTCCGATTGATTGACCATAACTCTCTCAATTTAACTTGTAATTCATTTAAATTAGTTTCATTTCGAAGGAATCGAAGTGTAGTTTAAAACGAAAGAAACGGAGATGAAAAACTCCAAGTATTTTGAGAGTTATGATGGAAATAGTTAGACTCGCGCTTTAGTTTAGCAATTTACTGACCTCCCTCCGATTGATTGACCATAACTCACTCAATTTAACTCGTAATTCATTGAAATTAGTTTCATTTCGAAGGAATCGAAGTGTAGTTTAAAACGAAAGAAACGGAGATGAAAAATTCCAAGTATTTTGAGAGTTATGATGGAAATAGTTAGACTCGCGCTTTCGTTTATCAATTTACTGACCTACCTCCGATTGATTGACCATAACTCTCTCAATTTAACTCTTAATTCATTGAAATTAGTTTCATTTCGAAGGAATCGAAGTGTAGTTTAAAACGAAAGAAACGGAGATGAAAAACTCCAAGTATTTTGAGAGTTATGATGGAAATAGTTAGACTCGCGCTTTGGTTTAGCAATTTACTGACCTACCTCCGATTGATTGACCATAACTCTCTCAATTTAACTCTTAATTCATTGAAATTAGTTTCATTTCGAAGGAATCGAAGTGTAGTTTAAAACGAAAGAAACGGAGATGAAAAATTCCAAGTATTTTGAGAGTTATGATAGAAATAGTTAGACTCGCGCTTTGGTTTAGCAATTTACTGACCTACCTCCGATTGATTGACCATAACTCTCTCAATTTAACTCGTAATTCATTGAAATTAGTTTCATTTCGAAGGAATCGAAGTGTAGTTTAAAACGAAAGAAACGGAGATGAAAAACTCCAAGTATTTTGAGAGTTATTATGGAAATAGTTAGACTCGCGCTTTGGTTTAGCAATTTACTGACCTACCTCCGCTTGATTGACCATAACTCTCTCAATTTAACTCTTAACTCTTTGAAATTAGTTTCATTTCGAAGGAATCGAAGTGTAGTTTAAAACGAAAGAAAAACGGAGATGAAAAACTCCAAGTATTTTGAGAGTTATGATGGAAATAGTTAGACTCGTGCTTCGGTTTAGCAATTTACTGACCTACCTTTGATTGATTGACTATAACTCTCTCAATTTAACTTGTAATTCATTTAAAGTAGTTTCATTTCGAAAGAATCGAAGTGTAGTTTAAAACGAAAGAAACGGAGATGAAAAACTCCAAGTATTTTGAGAGTTATGATGGAAATAGTTAGACTCGCGCTTTAGTTTAGCAATTTACTGACCTCCCTCCGATTGATTGACCATAACTCACTCAATTTAACTCGTAATTCATTGAAATTAGTTTCATTTCGAAGGAATCGAAGTATAGTTTAAAACGAAAGAAACGGAGATGAAAAACTCCAAGTATTTTGAGAGTTATGATGGAAATAGTTAGACTCGGGCTTTGGTTTAGCAATTTACTGACCTACCTCCGATTGATTGACCATAACTCACTCAATTTAACTCTTAATTCATTGAAATTAGTTTCATTTCGAAGGAATCGAAGTGTAGTTTAAAACGAAAGAAACGGAGATGAAAAACTCCAAGTATTTTGAGAGTTATGATGGAAATAGTTAGACTCGCGCTTCGGTTTAGCAATTTACTGACCTACCTTTGATTGATTGACCATAACTCTCTCAATTTAACTTGTAATTCATTTAAATTAGTTTCATTTCGAAGGAATCGAAGTGTAGTTTAAAACGAAAGAAACGGAGATGAAAAACTCCAAGTATTTTGAGAGTTATGATGGAAATAGTTAGACTCGCGCTTTAGTTTAGCAATTTACTGACCTCCCTCCGATTGATTGACCATAACTCACTCAATTTAACTCGTAATTCATTGAAATTAGTTTCATTTCGAAGGAATCGAAGTGTAGTTTAAAACGAAAGAAACGGAGATGAAAAATTCCAAGTATTTTGAGAGTTATGATGGAAATAGTTAGACTCGCGCTTTCGTTTATCAATTTACTGACCTACCTCCGATTGATTGACCATAACTCTCTCAATTTAACTCTTAATTCATTGAAATTAGTTTCATTTCGAAGGAATCGAAGTGTAGTTTAAAACGAAAGAAACGGAGATGAAAAACTCCAAGTATTTTGAGAGTTATGATGGAAATAGTTAGACTCGCGCTTTGGTTTAGCAATTTACTGACCTACCTCCGATTGATTGACCATAACTCTCTCAATTTAACTCTTAATTCATTTAAATTAGTTTCATTTCGAAGGAATCGAAGTGTAGTTTAAAACGAAAGAAACGGAGATGAAAAATTCCAAGTATTTTGAGAGTTATGATAGAAATAGTTAGACTCGCGCTTTGGTTTAGCAATTTACTGACCTACCTCCGATTGATTGACCATAACTCTCTCAATTTAACTCGTAATTCATTGAAATTAGTTTCATTTCGAAGGAATCGAAGTGTAGTTTAAAACGAAAGAAACGGAGATGAAAAACTCCAAGTATTTTGAGAGTTATTATGGAAATAGTTAGACTCGCGCTTTGGTTTAGCAATTTACTGACCTACCTCCGCTTGATTGACCATAACTCTCTCAATTTAACTCTTAACTCTTTGAAATTAGTTTCATTTCGAAGGAATCGAAGTGTAGTTTAAAACGAAAGAAAAACGGAGATGAAAAACTCCAAGTATTTTGAGAGTTATGATGGAAATAGTTAGACTCGTGCTTCGGTTTAGCAATTTACTGACCTACCTTTGATTGATTGACTATAACTCTCTCAATTTAACTTGTAATTCATTTAAAGTAGTTTCATTTCGAAAGAATCGAAGTGTAGTTTAAAACGAAAGAAACGGAGATGAAAAACTCCAAGTATTTTGAGAGTTATGATGGAAATAGTTAGACTCGCGCTTTAGTTTAGCAATTTACTGACCTCCCTCCGATTGATTGACCATAACTCACTCAATTTAACTCGTAATTCATTGAAATTAGTTTCATTTCGAAGGAATCGAAGTATAGTTTAAAACGAAAGAAACGGAGATGAAAAACTCCAAGTATTTTGAGAGTTATGATGGAAATAGTTAGACTCGGGCTTTGGTTTAGCAATTTACTGACCTACCTCCGATTGATTGACCATAACTCACTCAATTTAACTCTTAATTCATTGAAATTAGTTTCATTTCGAAGGAATCGAAGTGTAGTTTAAAACGAAAGAAACGGAGATGAAAAACTCCAAGTATTTTGAGAGTTATGATGGAAATAGTTAGACTCGCGCTTTGGTTTAGCAATTTACTGACCTACCTCCGATTGATTGACCATAACTCTCTCAATTTAACTCGTAATTCATTTAAATTAGTTTCATTTCGAAGGAATCGAAGTGTAATTTAAAACGAAAGAAACGGAGATGAAAAACTCCAAGTATTTTGAGAGTTATGATGGAAATAGTTAGACTCGCGCTTTGGTTTAGCAATTTACTGACCTACCTCCGATTGATTGACCATAACTCTCTCAATTTAACTCGTAATTCATTTAAATTAGTTTCATTTCGAAGGAATCGAAGTGTAGTTTAAAACGAAAGAAACGGAGATGAAAAACTCCAAGTATTTTGAGAGTTATGATGGAAATAGTTAGACTCGCGCTTTGGTTTAGCAATTTACTGACCTACCTCCGCTTGATTGACCATAACTCTCTCAATTTAACTCTTAACTCTTTGAAATTAGTTTCATTTCGAAGGAATCGAAGTGTAGTTTAAAACGAAAGAAACGGAGATGAAAAACTCCAAGTATTTTGAGAGTTATGATGGAAATAGTTAGACTCGCGCTTTGGTTTAGCAATTTACTGACCTACCTCCGATTGATTGACAATAACTCTCTCAATTTAACTCGTAATTCATTTAAATTAGTTTCATTTCGAAGGAATCGAAGTGTACTTTAAAACGAAAGAAACGGAGATGAAAAACTCCAAGTATTTTGAGAGTTATGATGGAAATAGTTAGACTCGCGCTTTAGTTTAGCAATTTACTGACCTACCTCCGATTGATTGAACATAACTCACTCAATTTAACTCGTAATTCATTGAAATTAGTTTCATTTCGAAGGAATCGAAGTATAGTTTAAAACGAAAGAAACGGAGATGAAAAACTCCAAGTATTTTGAGAGTTATGATGGAAATAGTTAGACTCGCGCTTTGGTTTAGCAATTTACTGACCTAGCTCCGATTGATTGACCATAACTCTCTCAATTTAACTCTTAAGTCATTGAAATTAGTTTCATTTCGAAGGAATCGAAGTGTAGTTTAAAACGAAAGAAACGGAGATGAAAAACTCCAAGTATTTTGAGAGTTATGATGGAAATAGTTAGACTCGCGCTTTGGTTTAGCAATTTACTGACCTACCTCCGATTGATTGACCATAACTCTCTCAATTTAACTCGTAATTCATTTAAATTAGTTTCATTTCGAAGGAATCGAAGTGTAATTTAAAACGAAAGAAACGGAGATGAAAAACTCCAAGTATTTTGAGAGTTATGATGGAAATAGTTAGACTCGCGCTTTGGTTTAGCAATTTACTGACCTACCTCCGATTGATTGACCATAACTCTCTCAATTTAACTCGTAATTCATTGAAAGTAGTTTCATTTCGAAAGAATCGAAGTGTAGTTTAAAACGAAAGAAACGGAGATGAAAAACTCCAAGTATTTTGAGAGTTATGATGGAAATAGTTAGACTCGCGCTTTAGTTTAGCAATTTACTGACCTCCCTCCGATTGATTGACCATAACTCACTCAATTTAACTCGTAATTCATTGAAATTAGTTTCATTTCGAAGGAATCGAAGTATAGTTTAAAACGAAAGAAACGGAGATGAAAAACTCCAAGTATTTTGAGAGTTATGATGGAAATAGTTAGACTCGGGCTTTGGTTTAGCAATTTACTGACCTACCTCCGATTGATTGACCATAACTCACTCAATTTAACTCTTAATTCATTGAAATTAGTTTCATTTCGAAGGAATCGAAGTGTAGTTTAAAACGAAAGAAACGGAGATGAAAAACTCCAAGTATTTTGAGAGTTATGATGGAAATAGTTAGACTCGCGCTTTGGTTTAGCAATTTACTGACCTACCTCCGATTGATTAACCATAACTCTCTCAATTTAACTCGTAATTCATTTAAATTAGTTTCATTTCGAAGGAATCGAAGTGTAGTTTAAAACGAAAGAAACGGAGATGAAAAACTCCAAGTATTTTGAGAGTTATGATGGAAATAGTTAGACTCGCGCTTCGGTTTAGCAATTTTCTGACCTACCTTTGATTGATTGACCATAACTCTCTCAATTTAACTTGTAATTCATTTAAATTAGTTTCATTTCGAAGGAATCGAAGTGTAGTTTAAAACGAAAGAAACGGAGATGAAAAACTCCAAGTATTTTGAGAGTTATGATGGAAATAGTTAGACTCGCGCTTTAGTTTAGCAATTTACTGACCTCCCTCCGATTGATTGACCATAACTCACTCAATTTAACTCGTAATTCATTGAAATTAGTTTCATTTCGAAGGAATCGAAGTGTAGTTTAAAACGAAAGAAACGGAGATGAAAAATTCCAAGTATTTTGAGAGTTATGATGGAAATAGTTAGACTCGCGCTTTCGTTTATCAATTTACTGACCTACCTCCGATTGATTGACCATAACTCTCTCAATTTAACTCTTAATTCATTGAAATTAGTTTCATTTCGAAGGAATCGAAGTGTAGTTTAAAACGAAAGAAACGGAGATGAAAAACTCCAAGTATTTTGAGAGTTATGATGGAAATAGTTAGACTCGCGCTTTGGTTTAGCAATTTACTGACCTACCTCCGATTGATTGACCATAACTCTCTCAATTTAACTCTTAATTCATTTAAATTAGTTTCATTTCGAAGGAATCGAAGTGTAGTTTAAAACGAAAGAAACGGAGATGAAAAATTCCAAGTATTTTGAGAGTTATGATAGAAATAGTTAGACTCGCGCTTTGGTTTAGCAATTTACTGACCTACCTCCGATTGATTGACCATAACTCTCTCAATTTAACTCGTAATTCATTGAAATTAGTTTCATTTCGAAGGAATCGAAGTGTAGTTTAAAACGAAAGAAACGGAGATGAAAAACTCCAAGTATTTTGAGAGTTATTATGGAAATAGTTAGACTCGCGCTTTGGTTTAGCAATTTACTGACCTACCTCCGCTTGATTGACCATAACTCTCTCAATTTAACTCTTAACTCTTTGAAATTAGTTTCATTTCGAAGGAATCGAAGTGTAGTTTAAAACGAAAGAAAAACGGAGATGAAAAACTCCAAGTATTTTGAGAGTTATGATGGAAATAGTTAGACTCGTGCTTCGGTTTAGCAATTTACTGACCTACCTTTGATTGATTGACTATAACTCTCTCAATTTAACTTGTAATTCATTTAAAGTAGTTTCATTTCGAAAGAATCGAAGTGTAGTTTAAAACGAAAGAAACGGAGATGAAAAACTCCAAGTATTTTGAGAGTTATGATGGAAATAGTTAGACTCGCGCTTTAGTTTAGCAATTTACTGACCTCCCTCCGATTGATTGACCATAACTCACTCAATTTAACTCGTAATTCATTGAAATTAGTTTCATTTCGAAGGAATCGAAGTATAGTTTAAAACGAAAGAAACGGAGATGAAAAACTCCAAGTATTTTGAGAGTTATGATGGAAATAGTTAGACTCGGGCTTTGGTTTAGCAATTTACTGACCTACCTCCGATTGATTGACCATAACTCACTCAATTTAACTCTTAATTCATTGAAATTAGTTTCATTTCGAAGGAATCGAAGTGTAGTTTAAAACGAAAGAAACGGAGATGAAAAACTCCAAGTATTTTGAGAGTTATGATGGAAATAGTTAGACTCGCGCTTTGGTTTAGCAATTTACTGACCTACCTCCGATTGATTAACCATAACTCTCTCAATTTAACTCGTAATTCATTTAAATTAGTTTCATTTCGAAGGAATCGAAGTGTAGTTTAAAACGAAAGAAACGGAGATGAAAAACTCCAAGTATTTTGAGAGTTATGATGGAAATAGTTAGACTCGCGCTTCGGTTTAGCAATTTACTGACCTACCTTTGATTGATTGACCATAACTCTCTCAATTTAACTTGTAATTCATTTAAATTAGTTTCATTTCGAAGGAATCGAAGTGTAGTTTAAAACGAAAGAAACGGAGATGAAAAACTCCAAGTATTTTGAGAGTTATGATGGAAATAGTTAGACTCGCGCTTTAGTTTAGCAATTTACTGACCTCCCTCCGATTGATTGACCATAACTCACTCAATTTAACTCGTAATTCATTGAAATTAGTTTCATTTCGAAGGAATCGAAGTGTAGTTTAAAACGAAAGAAACGGAGATGAAAAACTCCAAGTATTTTGAGAGTTATGATGGAAATAGTTAGACTCGCGCTTTCGTTTATCAATTTACTGACCTACCTCCGATTGATTGACCATAACTCTCTCAATTTAACTCTTAATTCATTGAAATTAGTTTCATTTCGAAGGAATCGAAGTGTAGTTTAAAACGAAAGAAACGGAGATGAAAAACTCCAAGTATTTTGAGAGTTATGATGGAAATAGTTAGACTCGCGCTTTGGTTTAGCAATTTACTGACCTACCTCCGATTGATTGACCATAACTCTCTCAATTTAACTCTTAATTCATTTAAATTAGTTTCATTTCGAAGGAATCGAAGTGTAGTTTAAAACGAAAGAAACGGAGATGAAAAATTCCAAGTATTTTGAGAGTTATGATAGAAATAGTTAGACTCGCGCTTTGGTTTAGCAATTTACTGACCTACCTCCGATTGATTGACCATAACTCTCTCAATTTAACTCGTAATTCATTGAAATTAGTTTCATTTCGAAGGAATCGAAGTGTAGTTTAAAACAAAAGAAACGGAGATGAAAAACTCCAAGTATTTTGAGAGTTATGATGGAAATAGTTAGACTCGCGCTTTGGTTTAGCAATTTACTGACCTACCTCCGCTTGATTGACCATAACTCTCTCAATTTAACTCTTAACTCTTTGAAATTAGTTTCATTTCGAAGGAATCGAAGTGTAGTTTAAAACGAAAGAAAAACGGAGATGAAAAACTCCAAGTATTTTGAGAGTTATGATGGAAATAGTTAGACTCGCGCTTTGGTTTAGCAATTTACTGACCTACCTCCGATTGATTGACAATAACTCTCTCAATTTAACTCGTAATTCATTTAAATTAGTTTCATTTCGAAGGAATCGAAGTGTAATTTAAAACGAAAGAAACGGAGATGAAAAACTCCAAGTATTTTGAGAGTTATGATGGAAATAGTTAGACTCGCGCTTTAGTTTAGCAATTTACTGACCTACCTCCGATTGATTGAACATAACTCACTCAATTTAACTCGTAATTCATTGAAATTAGTTTCATTTCGAAGGAATCGAAGTGTAGTTTAAAACGAAAGAAACGGAGATGAAAAACTCCAAGTATTTTGAGAGTTATGATGGAAATAGTTAGACTCGCGCTTTGGTTTAGCAATTTACTGACCTACCTCCGATTGATTGACCATAACTCTCTCAATTTAACTCTTAAGTCATTGAAATTAGTTTCATTTCGAAGGAATCGAAGTGTAGTTTAAAACGAAAGAAACGGAGATGAAAAACTCCAAGTATTTTGAGAGTTATGATGGAAATAGTTAGACTCGCGCTTTGGTTTAGCAATTTACTGACCTACCTCCGATTGATTGACCATAACTCTCTCAATTTAACTCGTAATTCATTTAAATTAGTTTCATTTCGAAGGAATCGAAGTGTAATTTAAAACGAAAGAAACGGAGATGAAAAACTCCAAGTATTTTGAGAGTTATGATGGAAATAGTTAGACTCGCGCTTTGGTTTAGCAATTTACTGACCTACCTCCGATTGATTGACCATAACTCTCTCAATTTAACTCGTAATTCATTTAAATTAGTTTCATTTCGAAGGAATCGAAGTGTAATTTAAAACGAAAGAAACGGAGATGAAAAACTCCAAGTATTTTGAGAGTTATGATGGAAATAGTTAGACTCGCGCTTTGGTTTAGCAATTTACTGACCTACCTCCGATTGATTGACCATAACTCTCTCAATTTAACTCGTAATTCATTTAAATTAGTTTCATTTCGAAGGAATCGAAGTGTAATTTAAAACGAAAGAAACGGAGATGAAAAACTCCAAGTATTTTGAGAGTTATGATGGAAATAGTTAGACTCGCGCTTTGGTTTAGCAATTTACTGACCTAGCTCCGATTGATTGACCATAACTCTCTCAATTTAACTCTTAAGTCATTGAAATTAGTTTCATTTCGAAGGAATCGAAGTGTAGTTTAAAACGAAAGAAACGGAGATGAAAAACTCCAAGTATTTTGAGAGTTATGATGGAAATAGTTAGACTCGCGCTTTGGTTTAGCAATTTACTGACCTACCTCCGATTGATTGACCATAACTCTCTCAATTTAACTCGTAATTCATTGAAATTAGTTTCATTTCGAAGGAATCGAAGTGTAGTTTAAAACGAAAGAAACGGAGATGAAAAACTCCAAGTATTTTGAGAGTTATGATGGAAATAGTTAGACTCGTGCTTCGGTTTAGCAATTTACTGACCTACCTTTGATTGATTGACTATAACTCTCTCAATTTAACTTGTAATTCATTTAAAGTAGTTTCATTTCGAAAGAATCGAAGTGTAGTTTAAAACGAAAGAAACGGAGATGAAAAACTCCAAGTATTTTGAGAGTTATGATGGAAATAGTTAGACTCGCGCTTTAGTTTAGCAATTTACTGACCTCCCTCCGATTGATTAACCATAACTCACTCAATTTAACTCGTAATTCATTGAAATTAGTTTCATTTCGAAGGAATCGAAGTATAGTTTAAAACGAAAGAAACGGAGATGAAAAACTCCAAGTATTTTGAGAGTTATGATGGAAATAGTTAGACTCAGGCTTTGGTTTAGCAATTTACTGACCTACCTCCGATTGATTGACCATATCTCTCTCAATTTAACTCTTAATTCATTGAAATTAGTTTCATTTCGAAGGAATCGAAGTGTAGTTTAAAACGAAAGAAACGGAGATGAAAAACTCCAAGTATTTTGAGAGTTATGATGGAAATAGTTAGACTCGCGCTTTGGTTTAGCAATTTACTGACCTACCTCCGATTGATTAACCATAACTCTCTCAATTTAACTCGTAATTCATTTAAATTAGTTTCATTTCGAAGGAATCGAAGTGTAGTTTAAAACGAAAGAAACGGAGATGAAAAACTCCAAGTATTTTGAGAGCTATGATGGAAATAGTTAGACTCGCGCTTCGGTTTAGCAATTTACTGACCTACCTTTGATTGATTGACCATAACTCTCTCAATTTAACTTGTAATTCATTTAAATTAGTTTCATTTCGAAGGAATCGAAGTGTAGTTTAAAACGAAAGAAACGGAGATGAAAAACTCCAAGTATTTTGAGAGTTATGATGGAAATAGTTAGACTCGCGCTTTAGTTTAGCAATTTACTGACCTCCCTCCGATTGATTGACCATAACTCACTCAATTTAACTCGTAATTCATTGAAATTAGTTTCATTTCGAAGGAATCGAAGTGTAGTTTAAAACGAAAGAAACGGAGATGAAAAACTCCAAGTATTTTGAGAGTTATGATGGAAATAGTTAGACTCGCGCTTTCGTTTATCAATTTACTGACCTACCTCCGATTGATTGACCATAACTCTCTCACTTTAACTCTTAATTCATTGAAATTAGTTTCATTTCGAAGGAATCGAAGTGTAGTTTAAAACGAAAGAAACGGAGATGAAAAACTCTAAGTATTTTGAGAGTTATGATGGAAATAGTTAGACTCGCGCTTTGGTTTAGCAATTTACTGACCTACCTCCGATTGATTGACCATAACTCTCTCAATTTAACTCTTAATTCATTGAAATTAGTTTCATTTCGAAGGAATCGAAGTGTAGTTTAAAACGAAAGAAACGGAGATGAAAAATTCCAAGTATTTTGAGAGTTATGATTGAAATAGTTAGACTCGCGCTTTGGTTTAGCAATTTACTGACCTACCTCCGATTGATTGACCATAACTCTCTCAATTTAACTCGTAATTCATTGAAATTAGTTTCATTTCGAAGGAATCGAAGTGTAGTTTAAAACGAAAGAAACGGAGATGAAAAACTCCAAGTATTTTGAGATTTATGATGGAAATAGTTAGACTCGCGCTTTGGTTTAGCAATTTACTGACCTACCTCCGCTTGATTGACCATAACTCTCTCAATTTAACTCTTAACTCTTTGAAATTAGTTTCATTTCGAAGGAATCGAAGTGTAGTTTAAAACGAAAGAAACGGAGATGAAAAACTCCAAGTATTTTGAGAGTTATGATGGAAATAGTTAGACTCGCGCTTTGGTTTAGCAATTTACTGACCTACCTCCGATTGATTGACAATAACTCTCTCAATTTAACTCGTAATTCATTTAAATTAGTTTCATTTCGAAGGAATCGAAGTGTAATTTAAAACGAAAGAAACGGAGATGAAAAACTCCAAGTATTTTGAGAGTTATGATGGAAATAGTTAGACTCGCGCTTTAGTTTAGCAATTTACTGACCTACCTCCGATTGATTGAACATAACTCACTCAATTTAACTCGTAATTCATTGAAATTAGTTTCATTTCGAAGGAATCGAAGTGTAGTTTAAAACGAAAGAAACGGAGATGAAAAACTCCAAGTATTTTGAGAGTTATGATGGAAATAGTTAGACTCGCGCTTTCGTTTAGCAATTTACTGACCTACCTCCGATTGATTGACCATAACTCTCTCAATTTAACTCTTAAGTCATTGAAATTAGTTTCATTTCGAAGGAATCGAAGTGTAGTTTAAAACGAAAGAAACGGAGATGAAAAACTCCAAGTATTTTGAGAGTTATGATGGAAATAGTTAGACTCGCGCTTTGGTTTAGCAATTTACTAACCTACCTCCGATTGATTGACCATAACTCTCTCAATTTAACTCGTAATTCATTTAAATTAGTTTCATTTCGAAGGAATCGAAGTGTAATTTAAAACGAAAGAAACGGAGATGAAAAACTCCAAGTATTTTGAGAGTTATGATGGAAATAGTTAGACTCGCGCTTTGGTTTAGCAATTTACTGACCTACCTCCGATTGATTGACCATAACTCTCTCAATTTAACTCGTAATTCATTTAAATTAGTTTCATTTCGAAGGAATCGAAGTGTAATTTAAAACGAAAGAAACGGAGATGAAAAACTCCAAGTATTTTGAGAGTTATGATGGAAATAGTTAGACTCGCGCTTTGGTTTAGCAATTTACTGACCTACCTCCGATTGATTGACCATAACTCTCTCAATTTAACTCGTAATTCATTTAAATTAGTTTCATTTCGAAGGAATCGAAGTGTAATTTAAAACGAAAGAAACGGAGATGAAAAACTCCAAGTATTTTGAGAGTTATGATGGAAATAGTTAGACTCGCGCTTTGGTTTAGCAATTTACTGACCTACCTCCGATTGATTGACCATAACTCTCTCAATTTAACTCTTAAGTCATTGAAATTAGTTTCATTTCGAAGGAATCGAAGTGTAGTTTAAAACGAAAGAAACGGAGATGAAAAACTCCAAGTATTTTGAGAGTTATGATGGAAATAGTTAGACTCGCGCTTTGGTTTAGCAATTTACTGACCTACCTCCGATTGATTGACCATAACTCTCTCAATTTAACTCGTAATTCATTTAAATTAGTTTCATTTCGAAGGAATCGAAGTGTAGTTTAAAACGAAAGAAACGGAGATGAAAAACTTCAAGTATTTTGAGAGTTATGATGGAAATAGTTAGACTCGCGCTTTGGTTTAGCAATTTACTGACCTCCCTCCGATTGATTGACCATAACTCACTCAATTTAACTCGTAATTCATTGAAATTAGTTTCATTTCGAAGGAATCGAAGTGTGGTTTAAAACGAAAGAAATGGAGATGAAAAACTCCAAGTATTTTGAGAGTTATGATGGAAATAGTTAGACTCGCGCTTTGGTTTAGCAATTTACTGACCTACCTCCGATTGATTGAACATAACTCACTCAATTTAACTCGTAATTCATTGAAATTAGTTTCATTTCGAAGGAATCGAAGTGTAGTTTAAAACGAATTAAACGGAGATGAAAAACTCCAAGTATTTTGAGAGTTATGATGGAAATAGTTAGACTCGCGCTTTGGTTTAGCAATTTACTGACCTCCCTCCGATTGATTGACCATAACTCACTCAATTTAACTCGTAATTCATTGAAATTAGTTTCATTTCGAAGGAATCGAAGTGTGGTTTAAAACGAAAGAAATGGAGATGAAAAACTCCAAGTATTTTGAGAGTTATGATGGAAATAGTTAGACTCGCGCTTTGGTTTAGCAATTTACTGACCTACCTCCGATTGATTGAACATAACTCACTCAATTTAACTCGTAATTCATTGAAATTAGTTTCATTTCGAAGGAATCGAAGTGTAGTTTAAAACGAATTAAACGGAGATGAAAAACTCCAAGTATTTTGAGAGTTATGATGGAAATAGTTAGACTCGCGCTTTGGTTTAGCAATTTACTGACCTACCTCCGATTGATTGACCATAACTCTCTCAATTTAACTCGTAATTCATTGAAATTAGTTTCATTTCGAAGGAATCGAAGTGTAGTTTAAAACGAAAGTAACGGAGGTGAAAAACTCCAAGTATTTTGAGAGTTATGATGGAAATAGTTAGACTCGCGCTTCGGTTTAGCAATTTACTGACCTACCTTTGATTGATTGACCATAACTCTCTCAATTTAACTTGTAATTCATTTAAATTAGTTTCATTTCGAAAGAATCGAAGTGTAGTTTAAAACGAAAGAAACGGAGATGAAAAACTCCAAGTATTTTGAGAGTTATGATGGAAATAGTTAGACTCGCGCTTTAATTTAGCAATTTACTGACCTACCTCCGATTGATTGACCATAACTCACTCAATTTAACTCGTAATTCATTGAAATTAGTTTCATTTCGAAGGAATCGAAGTGTAGTTTAAAACGAAAGAAACGGAGATGAAAAACTCCAAGTATTTTGAGAGTTATGATGGAAATAGTTAGACTCGGGCTTTGGTTTAGCAATTTACTGACCTACCTCCGATTGATTGACCATAACTCACTCAATTTAACTCTTAATTCATTGAAATTAGTTTCATTTCGAAGGAATCGAAGTGTAGTTTAAAACGAAAGAAACGGAGATGAAAAACTCCAAGTATTTTGAGAGTTATGATGGAAATAGTTAGACTCGCGCTTTGGTTTAGCAATTTACTGACCTACCTCCGATTGATTGACCATAACTCTCTCAATTTAACTCGTAATTCATTTAAATTAGTTTCATTTCGAAGGAATCGAAGTGTAGTTTAAAACGAAAGAAACGGAGATGAAAAACTCCAAGTATTTTGAGAGTTATGATGGAAATATTTAGACTCGCGCTTCGGTTTAGCTATTTACTGACCTACCTTTGATTGATTGACCATAACTCTCTCAATTTAACTTGTAATTCATTTAAATTAGTTTTATTTCGAAGGAATCGAAGTGTAGTTTAAAACGAAAGAAACGGAGATGAAAAACTCCAAGTATTTTGAGAGTTATGATGGAAATAGTTAGACTCGCGCTTTAGTTTAGCAATTTACTGACCTCCCTTCGATTGATTGACCATAACTCACTCAATTTAACTCGTAATTCATTGAAATTAGTTTCATTTCGAAGGAATCGAAGTGTAGTTTAAAACGAAAGAAACGGAGATGAAAAACTCCAAGTATTTTGAGAGTTATGATGGAAATAGTTAGACTCGCGCTTTGGTTTATCAATTTATTGACTTACCTCCGATTGATTGACCATAACTCTCTCAATTTAACTCTTAATTCATTGAAATTAGTTTCATTTCGAAGGAATCGAAGTGTAGTTTAAAACGAAAGAAACGGAGATGAAAAACTCCAAGTATTTTGAGAGTTATGATGGAAATAGTTAGACTCGCGCTTTGGTTTAGCAATTTACTGACCTACCTCCGATTGATTGACCATAACTCTCTCAATTTAACTCTTAATTCATTGAAATTAGTTTCATTTCGAAGGAATCGAAGTGTAGTTTAAAACGAAAGAAACGGAGATGAAAAATTCCAAGTATTTTGAGAGTTATGATAGAAATAGTTAGACTCGCGCTTTGGTTTAGCAATTTACTGACCTACCTCCGATTGATTGACCATAACTCTCTCAATTTAACTCGTAATTCATTGAAATTAGTTTCATTTCGAAGGAATCGAAGTGTAGTTTAAAACGAAAGAAACGGAGATGAATAACTCCAAGTATTTTGAGAGTTATGATGGAAATAGTTAGACTCGCGCTTTAGGTTAGCAATTTACTGACCTCCCTCCGATTGATTGACCATAACTCACTCAATTTAACTCGTAATTCATTGAAATTAGTTTCATTTCGAAGGAATCGAAGTGTAGTTTAAAACGAAAGAAACGGAGATGAAAAACTCCAAGTATTTTGAGAGTTATGATGCAAATAGTTAGACTCGCGCTTTGGTTTAGCAATTTACTGACCTACCTCCGATTGATTGACCATAACTCTCTCAATTTAACTCGTAATTCATTTAAATTAGTTTCATTTCGAAGGAATCGAAGTGTAATTTAAAACAAAAGAAACGGAGATGAAAAACTCCAAGTATTTTGAGAGTTATGATGGAAATAGTTAGACTCGCGCTTTGGTTTAGCAATTTACTGACCTACCTCCGATTGATTGACCATAACTCTCTCAATTTAACTCGTAATTCATTTAAATTAGTTTCATTTCGAAGGAATCGAAGTGTAATTTAAAACGAAAGAAACGGAGATGAAAAACTCCAAGTATTTTGAGAGTTATGATGGAAATAGTTAGACTCGCGCTTTGGTTTAGCAATTTACTGACCTACCTCCGATTGATTGACCATAACTCTCTCAATTTAACTCGTAATTCATTTAAATTAGTTTCATTTCGAAGGAATCGAAGTGTAATTTAAAACGAAAGAAACGGAGATGAAAAACTCCAAGTATTTTGAGAGTTATGATGGAAATAGTTAGACTCGCGCTTTGGTTTAGCAATTTACTGACCTACCTCCGATTGATTGACCATAACTCTCTCAATTTAACTCTTAAGTCATTGAAATTAGTTTCATTTCGAAGGAATCGAAGTGTAGTTTAAAACGAAAGAAACGGAGATGAAAAACTCCAAGTATTTTGAGAGTTATGATGGAAATAGTTAGACTCGCGCTTTGGTTTAGCAATTTACTGACCTACCTCCGATTGATTGACCATAACTCTCTCAATTTAACTCGTAATTCATTTAAATTAGTTTCATTTCGAAGGAATCGAAGTGTAGTTTAAAACGAAAG
Source organism: Tasmannia lanceolata (assembly GCF_043159265.1). Taxonomy (NCBI): domain Eukaryota; kingdom Viridiplantae; phylum Streptophyta; class Magnoliopsida; order Canellales; family Winteraceae; genus Tasmannia; species Tasmannia lanceolata. The sequence continues at coordinate 8,968,147 of NW_027518721.1, forward strand.
AAACGGAGATGAAAAACTTCAAGTATTTTGAGAGTTATGATGGAAATAGTTAGACTCGCGCTTTGGTTTAGCAATTTACTGACCTCCCTCCGATTGATTGACCATAACTCACTCAATTTAACTCGTAATTCATTGAAATTAGTTTCATTTCGAAGGAATCGAAGTGTGGTTTAAAACGAAAGAAATGGAGATGAAAAACTCCAAGTATTTTGAGAGTTATGATGGAAATAGTTAGACTCGCGCTTTGGTTTAGCAATTTACTGACCTACCTCCGATTGATTGAACATAACTCACTCAATTTAACTCGTAATTCATTGAAATTAGTTTCATTTCGAAGGAATCGAAGTGTAGTTTAAAACGAAAGAAACGGAGATGAAAAACTCCAAGTATTTTGAGAGTTATGATGGAAATAGTTAGACTCGCGCTTTGGTTTAGCAATTTACTGACCTACCTCCGATTGATTGACCATAACTCTCTCAATTTAACTCGTAATTCATTGAAATTAGTTTCATTTCGAAGGAATCGAAGTGTAGTTTAAAACGAAAGTAACGGAGGTGAAAAACTCCAAGTATTTTGAGAGTTATGATGGAAATAGTTAGACTCGCGCTTCGGTTTAGCAATTTACTGACCTACCTTTGATTGATTGACCATAACTCTCTCAATTTAACTTGTAATTCATTTAAATTAGTTTCATTTCGAAGGAATCGAAGTGTAGTTTAAAACGAAAGAAACGGAGATGAAAAACTCCAAGTATTTTGAGAGTTATGATGGAAATAGTTAGACTCGCGCTTTAATTTAGCAATTTACTGACCTACCTCCGATTGATTGACCATAACTCACTCAATTTAACTCGTAATTCATTGAAATTAGTTTCATTTCGAAGGAATCGAAGTGTAGTTTAAAACGAAAGAAACGGAGATGAAAAACTCCAAGTATTTTGAGAGTTATGATGGAAATAGTTAGACTCGGGCTTTGGTTTAGCAATTTACTGACCTACCTCCGATTGATTGACCATAACTCACTCAATTTAACTCTTAATTCATTGAAATTAGTTTCATTTCGAAGGAATCGAAGTGTAGTTTAAAACGAAAGAAACGGAGATGAAAAACTCCAAGTATTTTGAGAGTTATGATGGAAATAGTTAGACTCGCGCTTTGGTTTAGCAATTTACTGACCTACCTCCGATTGATTGACCATAACTCTCTCAATTTAACTCGTAATTCATTTAAATTAGTTTCATTTCGAAGGAATCGAAGTGTAGTTTAAAACGAAAGAAACGGAGATGAAAAACTCCAAGTATTTTGAGAGTTATGATGGAAATAGTTAGACTCGCGCTTCGGTTTAGCTATTTACTGACCTACCTTTGATTGATTGACCATAACTCTCTCGATTTAACTTGTAATTCATTTAAATTAGTTTTATTTCGAAGGAATCGAAGTGTAGTTTAAAACGAAAGAAACGGAGATGAAAAACTCCAAGTATTTTGAGAGTTATGATGGAAATAGTTAGACTCGCGCTTTAGTTTAGCAATTTACTGACCTCCCTTCGATTGATTGACCATAACTCACTCAATTTAACTCGTAATTCATTGAAATTAGTTTCATTTCGAAGGAATCGAAGTGTAGTTTAAAACGAAAGAAACGGAGATGAAAAACTCCAAGTATTTTGAGAGTTATGATGGAAATAGTTAGACTCGCGCTTTGGTTTATCAATTTATTGACTTACCTCCGATTGATTGACCATAACTCTCTCAATTTAACTCTTAATTCATTGAAATTAGTTTCATTTCGAAGGAATCGAAGTGTAGTTTAAAACGAAAGAAACGGAGATGAAAAACTCCAAGTATTTTGAGAGTTATGATGGAAATAGTTAGACTCGCGCTTTGGTTTAGCAATTTACTGACCTACCTCCGATTGATTGACCATAACTCTCTCAATTTAACTCTTAATTCATTGAAATTAGTTTCATTTCGAAGGAATCGAAGTGTAGTTTAAAACGAAAGAAACGGAGATGAAAAACTCCAAGTATTTTGAGAGTTATGATGGAAATAGTTAGACTCGCGCTTTAGGTTAGCAATTTACTGACCTCCCTCCGATTGATTGACCATAACTCACTCAATTTAACTCGTAATTCATTGAAATTAGTTTCATTTCGAAGGAATCGAAGTGTAGTTTAAAACGAAAGAAACGGAGATGAAAAACTCCAAGTATTTTGAGAGTTATGATGCAAATAGTTAGACTCGCGCTTTGGTTTAGCAATTTACTGACCTACCTCCGATTGATTGACCATAACTCTCTCAATTTAACTCGTAATTCATTTAAATTAGTTTCATTTCGAAGGAATCGAAGTGTAGTTTAAAACGAAAGAAACGGAGATGAAAAACTCCAAGTATTTTGAGAGTTATGATGGAAATAGTTAGACTCGCGCTTTAATTTAGCAATTTACTGACCTACCTCCGATTGATTGACCATAACTCACTCAATTTAACTCGTAATTCATTGAAATTAGTTTCATTTCGAAGGAATCGAAGTGTAGTTTAAAACGAAAGAAACGGAGATGAAAAACTCCAAGTATTTTGAGAGTTATGATGGAAATCGTTAGACTCGGGCTTTGGTTTAGCAATTTACTGACCTACCTCCGATTGATTGACCATAACTCACTCAATTTAACTCTTAATTCATTGAAATTAGTTTCATTTCGAAGGAATCGAAGTGTAGTTTAAAACGAAAGAAACGGAGATGAAAAACTCCAAGTATTTTGAGAGTTATGATGGAAATAGTTAGACTCGCGCTTTGGTTTAGCAATTTACTGACCTACCTCCGATTGATTGACCATAACTCTCTCAATTTAACTCGTAATTCATTTAAATTAGTTTCATTTCGAAGGAATCGAAGTGTAGTTTAAAACGAAAGAAACGGAGATGAAAAACTCCAAGTATTTTGAGAGTTATGATGGAAATAGTTAGACTCGCGCTTCGGTTTAGCTATTTACTGACCTACCTTTGATTGATTGACCATAACTCTCTCGATTTAACTTGTAATTCATTTAAATTAGTTTTATTTCGAAGGAATCGAAGTGTAGTTTAAAACGAAAGAAACGGAGATGAAAAACTCCAAGTATTTTGAGAGTTATGATGGAAATAGTTAGACTCGCGCTTTAGTTTAGCAATTTACTGACCTCCCTTCGATTGATTGACCATAACTCACTCAATTTAACTCGTAATTCATTGAAATTAGTTTCATTTCGAAGGAATCGAAGTGTAGTTTAAAACGAAAGAAACGGAGATGAAAAACTCCAAGTATTTTGAGAGTTATGATGGAAATAGTTAGACTCGCGCTTTGGTTTATCAATTTATTGACTTACCTCCGATTGATTGACCATAACTCTCTCAATTTAACTCTTAATTCATTGAAATTAGTTTCATTTCGAAGGAATCGAAGTGTAGTTTAAAACGAAAGAAACGGAGATGAAAAACTCCAAGTATTTTGAGAGTTATGATGGAAATAGTTAGACTCGCGCTTTGGTTTAGCAATTTACTGACCTACCTCCGATTGATTGACCATAACTCTCTCAATTTAACTCTTAATTCATTGAAATTAGTTTCATTTCGAAGGAATCGAAGTGTAGTTTAAAACGAAAGAAACGGAGATGAAAAACTCCAAGTATTTTGAGAGTTATGATGGAAATAGTTAGACTCGCGCTTTAGGTTAGCAATTTACTGACCTCCCTCCGATTGATTGACCATAACTCACTCAATTTAACTCGTAATTCATTGAAATTAGTTTCATTTCGAAGGAATCGAAGTGTAGTTTAAAACGAAAGAAACGGAGATGAAAAACTCCAAGTATTTTGAGAGTTATGATGCAAATAGTTAGACTCGCGCTTTGGTTTAGCAATTTACTGACCTACCTCCGATTGATTGACCATAACTCTCTCAATTTAACTCGTAATTCATTTAAATTAGTTTCATTTCGAAGGAATCGAAGTGTAGTTTAAAACGAAAGAAACGGAGATGAAAAACTCCAAGTATTTTGAGAGTTATGATGGAAATAGTTAGACTCGCGCTTTAATTTAGCAATTTACTGACCTACCTCCGATTGATTGACCATAACTCACTCAATTTAACTCGTAATTCATTGAAATTAGTTTCATTTCGAAGGAATCGAAGTGTAGTTTAAAACGAAAGAAACGGAGATGAAAAACTCCAAGTATTTTGAGAGTTATGATGGAAATAGTTAGACTCGGGCTTTGGTTTAGCAATTTACTGACCTACCTCCGATTGATTGACCATAACTCACTCAATTTAACTCTTAATTCATTGAAATTAGTTTCATTTCGAAGGAATCGAAGTGTAGTTTAAAACGAAAGAAACGGAGATGAAAAACTCCAAGTATTTTGAGAGTTATGATGGAAATAGTTAGACTCGCGCTTTGGTTTAGCAATTTACTGACCTACCTCCGATTGATTGACCATAACTCTCTCAATTTAACTCGTAATTCATTTAAATTAGTTTCATTTCGAAGGAATCGAAGTGTAGTTTAAAACGAAAGAAACGGAGATGAAAAACTCCAAGTATTTTGAGAGTTATGATGGAAATAGTTAGACTCGCGCTTCGGTTTAGCTATTTACTGACCTACCTTTGATTGATTGACCATAACTCTCTCGATTTAACTTGTAATTCATTTAAATTAGTTTTATTTCGAAGGAATCGAAGTGTAGTTTAAAACGAAAGAAACGGAGATGAAAAACTCCAAGTATTTTGAGAGTTATGATGGAAATAGTTAGACTCGCGCTTTAGTTTAGCAATTTACTGACCTCCCTTCGATTGATTGACCATAACTCACTCAATTTAACTCGTAATTCATTGAAATTAGTTTCATTTCGAAGGAATCGAAGTGTAGTTTAAAACGAAAGAAACGGAGATGAAAAACTCCAAGTATTTTGAGAGTTATGATGGAAATAGTTAGACTCGCGCTTTGGTTTATCAATTTATTGACTTACCTCCGATTGATTGACCATAACTCTCTCAATTTAACTCTTAATTCATTGAAATTAGTTTCATTTCGAAGGAATCGAAGTGTAGTTTAAAACGAAAGAAACGGAGATGAAAAACTCCAAGTATTTTGAGAGTTATGATGGAAATAGTTAGACTCGCGCTTTGGTTTAGCAATTTACTGACCTACCTCCGATTGATTGACCATAACTCTCTCAATTTAACTCTTAATTCATTGAAATTAGTTTCATTTCGAAGGAATCGAAGTGTAGTTTAAAACGAAAGAAACGGAGATGAAAAACTCCAAGTATTTTGAGAGTTATGATGGAAATAGTTAGACTCGCGCTTTAGGTTAGCAATTTACTGACCTCCCTCCGATTGATTGACCATAACTCACTCAATTTAACTCGTAATTCATTGAAATTAGTTTCATTTCGAAGGAATCGAAGTGTAGTTTAAAACGAAAGAAACGGAGATGAAAAACTCCAAGTATTTTGAGAGTTATGATGCAAATAGTTAGACTCGCGCTTTGGTTTAGCAATTTACTGACCTACCTCCGATTGATTGACCATAACTCTCTCAATTTAACTCGTAATTCATTTAAATTAGTTTCATTTCGAAGGAATCGAAGTGTAATTTAAAACGAAAGAAACGGAGATGAAAAACTCCAAGTATTTTGAGAGTTATGATGGAAATAGTTAGACTCGCGCTTTGGTTTAGCAATTTACTGACCTACCTCCGATTGATTGACCATAACTCTCTCAATTTAACTCGTAATTCATTTAAATTAGTTTCATTTCGAAGGAATCGAAGTGTAATTTAAAACGAAAGAAACGGAGATGAAAAACTCCAAGTATTTTGAGAGTTATGATGGAAATAGTTAGACTCGCGCTTTGGTTTAGCAATTTACTGACCTACCTCCGATTGATTGACCATAACTCTCTCAATTTAACTCGTAATTCATTTAAATTAGTTTCATTTCGAAGGAATCGAAGTGTAATTTAAAACGAAAGAAACGGAGATGAAAAACTCCAAGTATTTTGAGAGTTATGATGGAAATAGTTAGACTCGCGCTTTGGTTTAGCAATTTACTGACCTACCTCCGATTGATTGACCATAACTCTCTCAATTTAACTCTTAAGTCATTGAAATTAGTTTCATTTCGAAGGAATCGAAGTGTAGTTTAAAACGAAAGAAACGGAGATGAAAAACTCCAAGTATTTTGAGAGTTATGATGGAAATAGTTAGACTCGCGCTTTGGTTTAGCAATTTACTGACCTACCTCCGATTGATTGACCATAACTCTCTCAATTTAACTCGTAATTCATTTAAATTAGTTTCATTTCGAAGGAATCGAAGTGTAGTTTAAAACGAAAGAAACGGAGATGAAAAACTTCAAGTATTTTGAGAGTTATGATGGAAATAGTTAGACTCGCGCTTTGGTTTAGCAATTTACTGACCTCCCTCCGATTGATTGACCATAACTCACTCAATTTAACTCGTAATTCATTGAAATTAGTTTCATTTCGAAGGAATCGAAGTGTGGTTTAAAACGAAAGAAATGGAGATGAAAAACTCCAAGTATTTTGAGAGTTATGATGGAAATAGTTAGACTCGCGCTTTGGTTTAGCAATTTACTGACCTACCTCCGATTGATTGAACATAACTCACTCAATTTAACTCGTAATTCATTGAAATTAGTTTCATTTCGAAGGAATCGAAGTGTAGTTTAAAACGAAAGAAACGGAGATGAAAAACTCTAAGTATTTTGAGAGTTATGATGGAAATAGTTAGACTCGCGCTTTGGTTTAGCAATTTACTGACCTACCTCCGATTGATTGACCATAACTCTCTCAATTTAACTCGTAATTCATTGAAATTAGTTTCATTTCGAAGGAATCGAAGTGTAGTTTAAAACGAAAGTAACGGAGGTGAAAAACTCCAAGTATTTTGAGAGTTATGATGGAAATAGTTAGACTCGCGCTTCGGTTTAGCAATTTACTGACCTACCTTTGATTGATTGACCATAACTCTCTCAATTTAACTTGTAATTCATTTAAATTAGTTTCATTTCGAAGGAATCGAAGTGTAGTTTAAAACGAAAGAAACGGAGATGAAAAACTCCAAGTATTTTGAGAGTTATGATGGAAATAGTTAGACTCGCGCTTTAATTTAGCAATTTACTGACCTACCTCCGATTGATTGACCATAAATCACTCAATTTAACTCGTAATTCATTGAAATTAGTTTCATTTCGAAGCAATCGAAGTGTAGTTTAAAACGAAAGAAAAGGAGATGAAAAACTCCAAGTATTTTGAGAGTTATGATGGAAATAGTTAGACTCGGGCTTTGGTTTAGCAATTTACTGACCTACCTCCGATTGATTGACCATAACTCACTCAATTTAACTCTTAATTCATTGAAATTAGTTTCATTTCGAAGGAATCGAAGTGTAGTTTAAAACGAAAGAAACGGAGATGAAAAACTCCAAGTATTTTGAGAGTTATGATGGAAATAGTTAGACTCGCGCTTTGGTTTAGCAATTTACTGACCTACCTCCGATTGATTGACCATAACTCTCTCAATTTAACTCGTAATTCATTTAAATTAGTTTCATTTCGAAGGAATCGAAGTGTAGTTTAAAACGAAAGAAACGGAGATGAAAAACTCCAAGTATTTTGAGAGTTATGATGGAAATAGTTAGACTCGCGCTTCGGTTTAGCTATTTACTGACCTACCTTTGATTGATTGACCATAACTCTCTCAATTTAACTTGTAATTCATTTAAATTAGTTTTATTTCGAAGGAATCGAAGTGTAGTTTAAAACGAAAGAAACGGAGATGAAAAACTCCAAGTATTTTGAGAGTTATGATGGAAATAGTTAGACTCGCGCTTTAGTTTAGCAATTTACTGACCTCCCTTCGATTGATTGACCATAACTCACTCAATTTAACTCGTAATTCATTGAAATTAGTTTCATTTCGAAGGAATCGAAGTGTAGTTTAAAACGAAAGAAACGGAGATGAAAAACTCCAAGTATTTTGAGAGTTATGATGGAAATAGTTAGACTCGCGCTTTGGTTTATCAATTTATTGACTTACCTCCGATTGATTGACCATAACTCTCTCAATTTAACTCTTAATTCATTGAAATTAGTTTCATTTCGAAGGAATCGAAGTGTAGTTTAAAACGAAAGAAACGGAGATGAAAAACTCCAAGTATTTTGAGAGTTATGATGGAAATAGTTAGACTCGCGCTTTGGTTTAGCAATTTACTGACCTACCTCCGATTGATTGACCATAACTCTCTCAATTTAACTCTTAATTCATTGAAATTAGTTTCATTTCGAAGGAATCGAAGTGTAGTTTAAAACGAAAGAAACGGAGATGAAAAACTCCAAGTATTTTGAGAGTTATGATGGAAATAGTTAGACTCGCGCTTTAGGTTAGCAATTTACAGACCTCCCTCCGATTGATTGACCATAACTCACTCAATTTAACTCGTAATTCATTGAAATTAGTTTCATTTCGAAGGAATCGAAGTGTAGTTTAAAACGAAAGAAACGGAGATGAAAAACTCCAAGTATTTTGAGAGTTATGATGCAAATAGTTAGACTCGCGCTTTGGTTTAGCAATTTACTGACCTACCTCCGATTGATTGACCATAACTCTCTCAATTTAACTCGTAATTCATTTAAATTAGTTTCATTTCGAAGGAATCGAAGTGTAATTTAAAACGAAAGAAACGGAGATGAAAAACTCCAAGTATTTTGAGAGTTATGATGGAAATAGTTAGACTCGCGCTTTGGTTTAGCAATTTACTGACCTACCTCCGATTGATTGACCATAACTCTCTCAATTTAACTCTTAAGTCATTGAAATTAGTTTCATTTCGAAGGAATCGAAGTGTAGTTTAAAACGAAAGAAACGGAGATGAAAAACTCCAAGTATTTTGAGAGTTATGATGGAAATAGTTAGACTCGCGCTTTGGTTTAGCAATTTACTGACCTACCTCCGATTGATTGACCATAACTCTCTCAATTTAACTCGTAATTCATTTAAATTAGTTTCATTTCGAAGGAATCGAAGTGTAGTTTAAAACGAAAGAAACGGAGATGAAAAACTTCAAGTATTTTGAGAGTTATGATGGAAATAGTTAGACTCGCGCTTTGGTTTAGCAATTTACTGACCTCCCTCCGATTGATTGACCATAACTCACTCAATTTAACTCGTAATTCATTGAAATTAGTTTCATTTCGAAGGAATCGAAGTGTGGTTTAAAACGAAAGAAATGGAGATGAAAAACTCCAAGTATTTTGAGAGTTATGATGGAAATAGTTAGACTCGCGCTTTGGTTTAGCAATTTACTGACCTACCTCCGATTGATTGAACATAACTCACTCAATTTAACTCGTAATTCATTGAAATTAGTTTCATTTCGAAGGAATCGAAGTGTAGTTTAAAACGAAAGAAACGGAGATGAAAAACTCTAAGTATTTTGAGAGTTATGATGGAAATAGTTAGACTCGCGCTTTGGTTTAGCAATTTACTGACCTACCTCCGATTGATTGACCATAACTCTCTCAATTTAACTCGTAATTCATTGAAATTAGTTTCATTTCGAAGGAATCGAAGTGTAGTTTAAAACGAAAGTAACGGAGGTGAAAAACTCCAAGTATTTTGAGAGTTATGATGGAAATAGTTAGACTCGCGCTTCGGTTTAGCAATTTACTGACCTACCTTTGATTGATTGACCATAACTCTCTCAATTTAACTTGTAATTCATTTAAATTAGTTTCATTTCGAAGGAATCGAAGTGTAGTTTAAAACGAAAGAAACGGAGATGAAAAACTCCAAGTATTTTGAGAGTTATGATGGAAATAGTTAGACTCGCGCTTTAATTTAGCAATTTACTGACCTACCTCCGATTGATTGACCATAAATCACTCAATTTAACTCGTAATTCATTGAAATTAGTTTCATTTCGAAGGAATCGAAGTGTAGTTTAAAACGAAAGAAACGGAGATGAAAAACTCCAAGTATTTTGAGAGTTATGATGGAAATAGTTAGACTCGGGCTTTGGTTTAGCAATTTACTGACCTACCTCCGATTGATTGACCATAACTCACTCAATTTAACTCTTAATTCATTGAAATTAGTTTCATTTCGAAGGAATCGAAGTGTAGTTTAAAACGAAAGAAACGGAGATGAAAAACTCCAAGTATTTTGAGAGTTATGATGGAAATAGTTAGACTCGCGCTTTGGTTTAGCAATTTACTGACCTACCTCCGATTGATTGACCATAACTCTCTCAATTTAACTCGTAATTCATTTAAATTAGTTTCATTTCGAAGGAATCGAAGTGTAGTTTAAAACGAAAGAAACGGAGATGAAAAACTCCAAGTATTTTGAGAGTTATGATGGAAATAGTTAGACTCGCGCTTCGGTTTAGCTATTTACTGACCTACCTTTGATTGATTGACCATAACTCTCTCAATTTAACTTGTAATTCATTTAAATTAGTTTTATTTCGAAGGAATCGAAGTGTAGTTTAAAACGAAAGAAACGGAGATGAAAAACTCCAAGTATTTTGAGAGTTATGATGGAAATAGTTAGACTCGCGCTTTAGTTTAGCAATTTACTGACCTCCCTTCGATTGATTGACCATAACTCACTCAATTTAACTCGTAATTCATTGAAATTAGTTTCATTTCGAAGGAATCGAAGTGTAGTTTAAAACGAAAGAAACGGAGATGAAAAACTCCAAGTATTTTGAGAGTTATGATGGAAATAGTTAGACTCGCGCTTTGGTTTATCAATTTATTGACTTACCTCCGATTGATTGACCATAACTCTCTCAATTTAACTCTTAATTCATTGAAATTAGTTTCATTTCGAAGGAATCGAAGTGTAGTTTAAAACGAAAGAAACGGAGATGAAAAACTCCAAGTATTTTGAGAGTTATGATGGAAATAGTTAGACTCGCGCTTTGGTTTAGCAATTTACTGACCTACCTCCGATTGATTGACCATAACTCTCTCAATTTAACTCTTAATTCATTGAAATTAGTTTCATTTCGAAGGAATCGAAGTGTAGTTTAAAACGAAAGAAACGGAGATGAAAAACTCCAAGTATTTTGAGAGTTATGATGGAAATAGTTAGACTCGCGCTTTAGGTTAGCAATTTACAGACCTCCCTCCGATTGATTGACCATAACTCACTCAATTTAACTCGTAATTCATTGAAATTAGTTTCATTTCGAAGGAATCGAAGTGTAGTTTAAAACGAAAGAAACGGAGATGAAAAACTCCAAGTATTTTGAGAGTTATGATGCAAATAGTTAGACTCGCGCTTTGGTTTAGCAATTTACTGACCTACCTCCGATTGATTGACCATAACTCTCTCAATTTAACTCGTAATTCATTTAAATTAGTTTCATTTCGAAGGAATCGAAGTGTAATTTAAAACGAAAGAAACGGAGATGAAAAACTCCAAGTATTTTGAGAGTTATGATGGAAATAGTTAGACTCGCGCTTTGGTTTAGCAATTTACTGACCTACCTCCGATTGATTGACCATAACTCTCTCAATTTAACTCGTAATTCATTTAAATTAGTTTCATTTCGAAGGAATCGAAGTGTAATTTAAAACGAAAGAAACGGAGATGAAAAACTCCAAGTATTTTGAGAGTTATGATGGAAATAGTTAGACTCGCGCTTTGGTTTAGCAATTTACTGACCTACCTCCGATTGATTGAACATAACTCACTCAATTTAACTCGTAATTCATTGAAATTAGTTTCATTTCGAAGGAATCGAAGTGTAGTTTAAAACGAAAGAAACGGAGATGAAAAACTCCAAGTATTTTGAGAGTTATGATGGAAATAGTTAGACTCGCGCTTTGGTTTAGCAATTTACTGACCTACCTCCGATTGATTGACCATAACTCTCTCAATTTAACTCGTAATTCATTGAAATTAGTTTCATTTCGAAGGAATCGAAGTGTAGTTTAAAACGAAAGTAACGGAGGTGAAAAACTCCAAGTATTTTGAGAGTTATGATGGAAATAGTTAGACTCGCGCTTCGGTTTAGCAATTTACTGACCTACCTTTGATTGATTGACCATAACTCTCTCAATTTAACTTGTAATTCATTTAAATTAGTTTCATTTCGAAAGAATCGAAGTGTAGTTTAAAACGAAAGAAACGGAGATGAAAAACTCCAAGTATTTTGAGAGTTATGATTGAAATAGTTAGACTCGCGCTTTAATTTAGCAATTTACTGACCTACCTCCGATTGATTGACCATAACTCACTCAATTTAACTCGTAATTCATTGAAATTAGTTTCATTTCGAAGGAATCGAAGTGTAGTTTAAAACGAAAGAAACGGAGATGAAAAACTCCAAGTATTTTGAGAGTTATGATGGAAATAGTTAGACTCGGGCTTTGGTTTAGCAATTTACTGACCTACCTCCGATTGATTGACCATAACTCACTCAATTTAACTCTTAATTCATTGAAATTAGTTTCATTTCGAAGGAATCGAAGTGTAGTTTAAAATGAAAGAAACGGAGATGAAAAACTCCAAGTATTTTGAGAGTTATGATGCAAATAGTTAGACTCGCGCTTTGGTTTAGCAATTTACTGACCTACCTCCGATTGATTGACCATAACTCTCTCAATTTAACTCGTAATTCATTTAAATTAGTTTCATTTCGAAGGAATCGAAGTGTAATTTAAAACGAAAGAAACGGAGATGAAAAACTCCAAGTATTTTGAGAGTTATGATGCAAATAGTTAGACTCGCGCTTTGGTTTAGCAATTTACTGACCTACCTCCGATTGATTGACCATAACTCTCTCAATTTAACTCGTAATTCATTTAAATTAGTTTCATTTCGAAGGAATCGAAGTGTAATTTAAAACGAAAGAAACGGAGATGAAAAACTCCAAGTATTTTGAGAGTTATGATGGAAATAGTTAGACTCGCGCTTTGGTTTAGCAATTTACTGACCTACCTCCGATTGATTGACCATAACTCTCTCAATTTAACTCGTAATTCATTTAAATTAGTTTCATTTCGAAGGAATCGAAGTGTAATTTAAAACGAAAGAAACGGAGATGAAAAACTCCAAGTATTTTGAGAGTTATGATGGAAATAGTTAGACTCGCGCTTTGGTTTAGCAATTTACTGACCTACCTCCGATTGATTGACCATAACTCTCTCAATTTAACTCTTAAGTCATTGAAATTAGTTTCATTTCGAAGGAATCGAAGTGTAGTTTAAAACGAAAGAAACGGAGATGAAAAACTCCAAGTATTTTGAGAGTTATGATGGAAATAGTTAGACTCGCGCTTTGGTTTAGCAATTTACTGACCTACCTCCGATTGATTGACCATAACTCTCTCAATTTAACTCGTAATTCATTTAAATTAGTTTCATTTCGAAGGAATCGAAGTGTAGTTTAAAACGAAAGAAACGGAGATGAAAAACTTCAAGTATTTTGAGAGTTATGATGGAAATAGTTAGACTCGCGCTTTGGTTTAGCAATTTACTGACCTCCCTCCGATTGATTGACCATAACTCACTCAATTTAACTCGTAATTCATTGAAATTAGTTTCATTTCGAAGGAATCGAAGTGTGGTTTAAAACGAAAGAAATGGAGATGAAAAACTCCAAGTATTTTGAGAGTTATGATGGAAATAGTTAGACTCGCGCTTTGGTTTAGCAATTTACTGACCTACCTCCGATTGATTGAACATAACTCACTCAATTTAACTCGTAATTCATTGAAATTAGTTTCATTTCGAAGGAATCGAAGTGTAGTTTAAAACGAAAGAAACGGAGATGAAAAACTCTAAGTATTTTGAGAGTTATGATGGAAATAGTTAGACTCGCGCTTTGGTTTAGCAATTTACTGACCTACCTCCGATTGATTGACCATAACTCTCTCAATTTAACTCGTAATTCATTGAAATTAGTTTCATTTCGAAGGAATCGAAGTGTAGTTTAAAACGAAAGTAACGGAGGTGAAAAACTCCAAGTATTTTGAGAGTTATGATGGAAATAGTTAGACTCGCGCTTCGGTTTAGCAATTTACTGACCTACCTTTGATTGATTGACCATAACTCTCTCAATTTAACTTGTAATTCATTTAAATTAGTTTCATTTCGAAGGAATCGAAGTGTAGTTTAAAACGAAAGAAACGGAGATGAAAAACTCCAAGTATTTTGAGAGTTATGATGGAAATAGTTAGACTCGCGCTTTAATTTAGCAATTTACTGACCTACCTCCGATTGATTGACCATAAATCACTCAATTTAACTCGTAATTCATTGAAATTAGTTTCATTTCGAAGGAATCGAAGTGTAGTTTAAAACGAAAGAAACGGAGATGAAAAACTCCAAGTATTTTGAGAGTTATGATGGAAATAGTTAGACTCGGGCTTTGGTTTAGCAATTTACTGACCTACCTCCGATTGATTGACCATAACTCACTCAATTTAACTCTTAATTCATTGAAATTAGTTTCATTTCGAAGGAATCGAAGTGTAGTTTAAAACGAAAGAAACGGAGATGAAAAACTCCAAGTATTTTGAGAGTTATGATGGAAATAGTTAGACTCGCGCTTTGGTTTAGCAATTTACTGACCTACCTCCGATTGATTGACCATAACTCTCTCAATTTAACTCGTAATTCATTTAAATTAGTTTCATTTCGAAGGAATCGAAGTGTAGTTTAAAACGAAAGAAACGGAGATGAAAAACTCCAAGTATTTTGAGAGTTATGATGGAAATAGTTAGACTCGCGCTTCGGTTTAGCTATTTACTGACCTACCTTTGATTGATTGACCATAACTCTCTCAATTTAACTTGTAATTCATTTAAATTAGTTTTATTTCGAAGGAATCGAAGTGTAGTTTAAAACGAAAGAAACGGAGATGAAAAACTCCAAGTATTTTGAGAGTTATGATGGAAATAGTTAGACTCGCGCTTTAGTTTAGCAATTTACTGACCTCCCTTCGATTGATTGACCATAACTCACTCAATTTAACTCGTAATTCATTGAAATTAGTTTCATTTCGAAGGAATCGAAGTGTAGTTTAAAACGAAAGAAACGGAGATGAAAAACTCCAAGTATTTTGAGAGTTATGATGGAAATAGTTAGACTCGCGCTTTGGTTTATCAATTTATTGACTTACCTCCGATTGATTGACCATAACTCTCTCAATTTAACTCTTAATTCATTGAAATTATTTTCATTTCGAAGGAATCGAAGTGTAGTTTAAAACGAAAGAAACGGAGATGAAAAACTCCAAGTATTTTGAGAGTTATGATGGAAATAGTTAGACTCGCGCTTTGGTTTAGCAATTTACTGACCTACCTCCGATTGATTGACCATAACTCTCTCAATTTAACTCTTAATTCATTGAAATTAGTTTCATTTCGAAGGAATCGAAGTGTAGTTTAAAACGAAAGAAACGGAGATGAAAAACTCCAAGTATTTTGAGAGTTATGATGGAAATAGTTAGACTCGCGCTTTAGGTTAGCAATTTACAGACCTCCCTCCGATTGATTGACCATAACTCACTCAATTTAACTCGTAATTCATTGAAATTAGTTTCATTTCGAAGGAATCGAAGTGTAGTTTAAAACGAAAGAAACGGAGATGAAAAACTCCAAGTATTTTGAGAGTTATGATGCAAATAGTTAGACTCGCGCTTTGGTTTAGCAATTTACTGACCTACCTCCGATTGATTGACCATAACTCTCTCAATTTAACTCGTAATTCATTTAAATTAGTTTCATTTCGAAGGAATCGAAGTGTAATTTAAAACGAAAGAAACGGAGATGAAAAACTCCAAGTATTTTGAGAGTTATGATGGAAATAGTTAGACTCGCGCTTTGGTTTAGCAATTTACTGACCTACCTCCGATTGATTGACCATAACTCTCTCAATTTAACTCGTAATTCATTTAAATTAGTTTCATTTCGAAGGAATCGAAGTGTAATTTAAAACGAAAGAAACGGAGATGAAAAACTCCAAGTATTTTGAGAGTTATGATGGAAATAGTTAGACTCGCGCTTTGGTTTAGCAATTTACTGACCTACCTCCGATTGATTGAACATAACTCACTCAATTTAACTCGTAATTCATTGAAATTAGTTTCATTTCGAAGGAATCGAAGTGTAGTTTAAAACGAAAGAAACGGAGATGAAAAACTCCAAGTATTTTGAGAGTTATGATGGAAATAGTTAGACTCGCGCTTTGGTTTAGCAATTTACTGACCTACCTCCGATTGATTGACCATAACTCTCTCAATTTAACTCGTAATTCATTGAAATTAGTTTCATTTCGAAGGAATCGAAGTGTAGTTTAAAACGAAAGTAACGGAGGTGAAAAACTCCAAGTATTTTGAGAGTTATGATGGAAATAGTTAGACTCGCGCTTCGGTTTAGCAATTTACTGACCTACCTTTGATTGATTGACCATAACTCTCTCAATTTAACTTGTAATTCATTTAAATTAGTTTCATTTCGAAAGAATCGAAGTGTAGTTTAAAACGAAAGAAACGGAGATGAAAAACTCCAAGTATTTTGAGAGTTATGATGGAAATAGTTAGACTCGCGCTTTAATTTAGCAATTTACTGACCTACCTCCGATTGATTGACCATAACTCACTCAATTTAACTCGTAATTCATTGAAATTAGTTTCATTTCGAAGGAATCGAAGTGTAGTTTAAAACGAAAGAAACGGAGATGAAAAACTCCAAGTATTTTGAGAGTTATGATGGAAATAGTTAGACTCGGGCTTTGGTTTAGCAATTTACTGACCTACCTCCGATTGATTGACCATAACTCACTCAATTTAACTCTTAATTCATTGAAATTAGTTTCATTTCGAAGGAATCGAAGTGTAGTTTAAAACGAAAGAAACGGAGATGAAAAACTCCAAGTATTTTGAGAGTTATGATGGAAATAGTTAGACTCGCGCTTTGGTTTAGCAATTTACTGACCTACCTCCGATTGATTGACCATAACTCTCTCAATTTAACTCGTAATTCATTTAAATTAGTTTCATTTCGAAGGAATCGAAGTGTAGTTTAAAACGAAAGAAACGGAGATGAAAAACTCCAAGTATTTTGAGAGTTATGATGGAAATATTTAGACTCGCGCTTCGGTTTAGCTATTTACTGACCTACCTTTGATTGATTGACCATAACTCTCTCAATTTAACTTGTAATTCATTTAAATTAGTTTTATTTCGAAGGAATCGAAGTGTAGTTTAAAACGAAAGAAACGGAGATGAAAAACTCCAATTATTTTGAGAGTTATGATGGAAATAGTTAGACTCGCGCTTTAGTTTAGCAATTTACTGACCTCCCTTCGATTGATTGACCATAACTCACTCAATTTAACTCGTAATTCATTGAAATTAGTTTCATTTCGAAGGAATCGAAGTGTAGTTTAAAACGAAAGAAACGGAGATGAAAAACTCCAAGTATTTTGAGAGTTATGATGGAAATAGTTAGACTCGCGCTTTGGTTTATCAATTTATTGACTTACCTCCGATTGATTGACCATAACTCTCTCAATTTAACTCTTAATTCATTGAAATTAGTTTCATTTCGAAGGAATCGAAGTGTAGTTTAAAACGAAAGAAACGGAGATGAAAAACTCTAAGTATTTTGAGAGTTATGATGGAAATAGTTAGACTCGCGCTTTGGTTTAGCAATTTACTGACCTACCTCCGATTGATTGACCATAACTCTCTCAATTTAACTCTTAATTCATTGAAATTAGTTTCATTTCGAAGGAATCGAAGTGTAGTTTAAAACGAAAGAAACGGAGATGAAAAATTCCAAGTATTTTGAGAGTTATGATAGAAATAGTTAGACTCGCGCTTTGGTTTAGCAATTTACTGACCTACCTCCGATTGATTGACCATAACTCTCTCAATTTAACTCGTAATTCATTGAAATTAGTTTCATTTCGAAGGAATCGAAGTGTAGTTTAAAACGAAAGAAACGGAGATGAAAAACTCCAAGTATTTTGAGAGTTATGATGGAAATAGTTAGACTCGCGCTTTAGGTTAGCAATTTACTGCCCTCCCTCCGATTGATTGACCATAACTCACTCAATTTAACTCGTAATTCATTGAAATTAGTTTCATTTCGAAGGAATCGAAGTGTAGTTTAAAACGAAAGAAACGGAGATGAAAAACTCCAAGTATTTTGAGAGTTATGATGCAAATAGTTAGACTCGCGCTTTGGTTTAGCAATTTACTGACCTACCTCCGATTGATTGACCATAACTCTCTCAATTTAACTCGTAATTCATTTAAATTAGTTTCATTTCGAAGGAATCGAAGTGTAATTTAAAACGAAAGAAACGGAGATGAAAAACTCCAAGTATTTTGAGAGTTATGATGGAAATAGTTAGACTCGCGCTTTGGTTTAGCAATTTACTGACCTACCTCCGATTGATTGACCATAACTCTCTCAATTTAACTCGTAATTCATTTAAATTAGTTTCATTTCGAAGGAATCGAAGTGTAATTTAAAACGAAAGAAACGGAGATGAAAAACTCCAAGTATTTTGAGAGTTATGATGGAAATAGTTAGACTCGCGCTTTGGTTTAGCAATTTACTGACCTACCTCCGATTGATTGACCATAACTCTCTCAATTTAACTCGTAATTCATTTAAATTAGTTTCATTTCGAAGGAATCGAAGTGTAATTTAAAACGAAAGAAACGGAGATGAAAAACTCCAAGTATTTTGAGAGTTATGATGGAAATAGTTAGACTCGCGCTTTGGTTTAGCAATTTACTGACCTACCTCCGATTGATTGACCATAACTCTCTCAATTTAACTCTTAAGTCATTGAAATTAGTTTCATTTCGAAGGAATCGAAGTGTAGTTTAAAACGAAAGAAACGGAGATGAAAAACTCCAAGTATTTTGAGAGTTATGATGGAAATAGTTAGACTCGCGCTTTGGTTTAGCAATTTACTGACCTACCTCCGATTGATTGACCATAACTCTCTCAATTTAACTCGTAACTCATTTAAATTAGTTTCATTTCGAAGGAATCGAAGTGTAGTTTAAAACGAAAGAAACGGAGATGAAAAACTTCAAGTATTTTGAGAGTTATGATGGAAATAGTTAGACTCGCGCTTTGGTTTAGCAATTTACTGACCTCCCTCCGATTGATTGACCATAACTCACTCAATTTAACTCGTAATTCATTGAAATTAGTTTCATTTCGAAGGAATCAAAGTGTGGTTTAAAACGAAAGAAATGGAGATGAAAAACTCCAAGTATTTTGAGAGTTATGATGGAAATAGTTAGACTCGCGCTTTGGTTTAGCAATTTACTGACCTACCTCCGATTGATTGAACATAACTCACTCAATTTAACTCGTAATTCATTGAAATTAGTTTCATTTCGAAGGAATCGAAGTGTAGTTTAAAACGAAAGAAACGGAGATGAAAAACTCTAAGTATTTTGAGAGTTATGATGGAAATAGTTAGACTCGCGCTTCGGTTTAGCAATTTACTGACCTACCTCCGATTGATTGACCATAACTCACTCAATTTAACTCGTAATTCATTGAAATTAGTTTCATTTCGAAGGAATCGAAGTGTAGTTTAAAACGAAAGTAACGGAGGTGAAAAACTCCAAGTATTTTGAGAGTTATGATGGAAATAGTTAGACTCGCGCTTCGGTTTAGCAATTTACTGACCTACCTTTGATTGATTGACCATAACTCTCTCAATTTAACTTGTAATTAATTTAAATTAGTTTCATTTCGAAGGAATCGAAGTGTAGTTTAAAACGAAAGAAACGGAGATGAAAAACTCCAAGTATTTTGAGAGTTATGATGGAAATAGTTAGACTCGCGCTTTAATTTAGCAATTTACTGACCTACCTCCGATTGATTGACCATAACTCACTCAATTTAACTCGTAATTCATTGAAATTAGTTTCATTTCGAAGGAATCGAAGTGTAGTTTAAAACGAAAGAAACGGAGATGAAAAACTCCAAGTATTTTGAGAGTTATGATGGAAATAGTTAGACTCGGGCTTTGGTTTAGCAATTTACTGACCTACCTCCGATTGATTGACCATAACTCACTCAATTTAACTCTTAATTCATTGAAATTAGTTTCATTTCGAAGGAATCGAAGTGTAGTTTAAAACGAAAGAAACGGAGATGAAAAACTCCAAGTATTTTGAGAGTTATGATGGAAATAGTTAGACTCGCGCTTTGGTTTAGCAATTTACTGACCTACCTCCGATTGATTGACCATAACTCTCTCAATTTAACTCGTAATTCATTTAAATTAGTTTCATTTCGAAGGAATCGAAGTGTAGTTTAAAACGAAAGAAACGGAGATGAAAAACTCCAAGTATTTTGAGAGTTATGATGGAAATAGTTAGACTCGCGCTTCGGTTTAGCTATTTACTGACCTACCTTTGATTGATTGACCATAACTCTCTCAATTTAACTTGTAATTCATTTAAATTAGTTTTATTTCGAAGGAATCGAAGTGTAGTTTAAAACGAAAGAAACGGAGATGAAAAACTCCAAGTATTTTGAGAGTTATGATGGAAATAGTTAGACTCGCGCTTTAGTTTAGCAATTTACTGACCTCCCTTCGATTGATTGACCATAACTCACTCAATTTAACTCGTAATTCATTGAAATTAGTTTCATTTCGAAGGAATCGAAGTGTAGTTTAAAACGAAAGAAACGGAGATGAAAAACTCCAAGTATTTTGAGAGTTATGATGGAAATAGTTAGACTCGCGCTTTGGTTTATCAATTTATTGACTTACCTCCGATTGATTGACCATAACTCTCTCAATTTAACTCTTAATTCATTGAAATTAGTTTCATTTCGAAGGAATCGAAGTGTAGTTTAAAACGAAAGAAACGGAGATGAAAAACTCCAAGTATTTTGAGAGTTATGATGGAAATAGTTAGACTCGCGCTTTGGTTTAGCAATTTACTGACCTACCTCCGATTGATTGACCATAACTCTCTCAATTTAACTCTTAATTCATTGAAATTAGTTTCATTTCGAAGGAATCGAAGTGTAGTTTAAAACGAAAGAAACGGAGATGAAAAACTCCAAGTATTTTGAGAGTTATGATGGAAATAGTTAGACTCGCGCTTTAGGTTAGCAATTTACTGACCTCCCTCCGATTGATTGACCATAACTCACTCAATTTAACTCGTAATTCATTGAAATTAGTTTCATTTCGAAGGAATCGAAGTGTAGTTTAAAACGAAAGAAACGGAGATGAAAAACTCCAAGTATTTTGAGAGTTATGATGCAAATAGTTAGACTCGCGCTTTGGTTTAGCAATTTACTGACCTACCTCCGATTGATTGACCATAACTCTCTCAATTTAACTCGTAATTCATTTAAATTAGTTTCATTTCGAAGGAATCGAAGTGTAATTTAAAACGAAAGAAACGGAGATGAAAAACTCCAAGTATTTTGAGAGTTATGATGGAAATAGTTAGACTCGCGCTTTGGTTTAGCAATTTACTGACCTACCTCCGATTGATTGACCATAACTCTCTCAATTTAACTCGTAATTCATTTAAATTAGTTTCATTTCGAAGGAATCGAAGTGTAATTTAAAACGAAAGAAACGGAGATGAAAAACTCCAAGTATTTTGAGAGTTATGATGGAAATAGTTAGACTCGCGCTTTGGTTTAGCAATTTACTGACCTACCTCCGATTGATTGAACATAACTCACTCAATTTAACTCGTAATTCATTGAAATTAGTTTCATTTCGAAGGAATCGAAGTGTAGTTTAAAACGAAAGAAACGGAGATGAAAAACTCCAAGTATTTTGAGAGTTATGATGGAAATAGTTAGACTCGCGCTTTGGTTTAGCAATTTACTGACCTACCTCCGATTGATTGACCATAACTCTCTCAATTTAACTCGTAATTCATTGAAATTAGTTTCATTTCGAAGGAATCGAAGTGTAGTTTAAAACGAAAGTAACGGAGGTGAAAAACTCCAAGTATTTTGAGAGTTATGATGGAAATAGTTAGACTCGCGCTTCGGTTTAGCAATTTACTGACCTACCTTTGATTGATTGACCATAACTCTCTCAATTTAACTTGTAATTCATTTAAATTAGTTTCATTTCGAAAGAATCGAAGTGTAGTTTAAAACGAAAGAAACGGAGATGAAAAACTCCAAGTATTTTGAGAGTTATGATGGAAATAGTTAGACTCGCGCTTTAATTTAGCAATTTACTGACCTACCTCCGATTGATTGACCATAACTCACTCAATTTAACTCGTAATTCATTGAAATTAGTTTCATTTCGAAGGAATCGAAGTGTAGTTTAAAACGAAAGAAACGGAGATGAAAAACTCCAAGTATTTTGAGAGTTATGATGCAAATAGTTAGACTCGCGCTTTGGTTTAGCAATTTACTGACCTACCTCCGATTGATTGACCATAACTCTCTCAATTTAACTCGTAATTCATTTAAATTAGTTTCATTTCGAAGGAATCGAAGTGTAATTTAAAACGAAAGAAACGGAGATGAAAAACTCCAAGTATTTTGAGAGTTATGATGGAAATAGTTAGACTCGCGCTTTGGTTTAGCAATTTACTGACCTACCTCCGATTGATTGACCATAACTCTCTCAATTTAACTCGTAATTCATTTAAATTAGTTTCATTTCGAAGGAATCGAAGTGTAATTTAAAACGAAAGAAACGGAGATGAAAAACTCCAAGTATTTTGAGAGTTATGATGGAAATAGTTAGACTCGCGCTTTGGTTTAGCAATTTACTGACCTACCTCCGATTGATTGAACATAACTCACTCAATTTAACTCGTAATTCATTGAAATTAGTTTCATTTCGAAGGAATCGAAGTGTAGTTTAAAACGAAAGAAACGGAGATGAAAAACTCCAAGTATTTTGAGAGTTATGATGGAAATAGTTAGACTCGCGCTTTGGTTTAGCAATTTACTGACCTACCTCCGATTGATTGACCATAACTCTCTCAATTTAACTCGTAATTCATTGAAATTAGTTTCATTTCGAAGGAATCGAAGTGTAGTTTAAAACGAAAGTAACGGAGGTGAAAAACTCCAAGTATTTTGAGAGTTATGATGGAAATAGTTAGACTCGCGCTTCGGTTTAGCAATTTACTGACCTACCTTTGATTGATTGACCATAACTCTCTCAATTTAACTTGTAATTCATTTAAATTAGTTTCATTTCGAAAGAATCGAAGTGTAGTTTAAAACGAAAGAAACGGAGATGAAAAACTCCAAGTATTTTGAGAGTTATGATGGAAATAGTTAGACTCGCGCTTTAATTTAGCAATTTACTGACCTACCTCCGATTGATTGACCATAACTCACTCAATTTAACTCGTAATTCATTGAAATTAGTTTCATTTCGAAGGAATCGAAGTGTAGTTTAAAACGAAAGAAACGGAGATGAAAAACTCCAAGTATTTTGAGAGTTATGATGGAAATAGTTAGACTCGGGCTTTGGTTTAGCAATTTACTGACCTACCTCCGATTGATTGACCATAACTCACTCAATTTAACTCTTAATTCATTGAAATTAGTTTCATTTCGAAGGAATCGAAGTGTAGTTTAAAACGAAAGAAACGGAGATGAAAAACTCCAAGTATTTTGAGAGTTATGATGGAAATAGTTAGACTCGCGCTTTGGTTTAGCAATTTACTGACCTACCTCCGATTGATTGACCATAACTCTCTCAATTTAACTCGTAATTCATTTAAATTAGTTTCATTTCGAAGGAATCGAAGTGTAGTTTAAAACGAAAGAAACGGAGATGAAAAACTCCAAGTATTTTGAGAGTTATGATGGAAATATTTAGACTCGCGCTTCGGTTTAGCTATTTACTGACCTACCTTTGATTGATTGACCATAACTCTCTCAATTTAACTTGTAATTCATTTAAATTAGTTTTATTTCGAAGGAATCGAAGTGTAGTTTAAAACGAAAGAAACGGAGATGAAAAACTCCAAGTATTTTGAGAGTTATGATGGAAATAGTTAGACTCGGGCTTTGGTTTAGCAATTTACTGACCTACCTCCGATTGATTGACCATAACTCACTCAATTTAACTCTTAATTCATTGAAATTAGTTTCATTTCGAAGGAATCGAAGTGTAGTTTAAAACGAAAGAAACGGAGATGAAAAACTCCAAGTATTTTGAGAGTTATGATAGAAATAGTTAGACTCGCGCTTTGGTTTAGCAATTTACTGACCTACCTCCGATTGATTGACCATAACTCTCTCAATTTAACTCGTAATTCATTGAAATTAGTTTCATTTCGAAGGAATCGAAGTGTAGTTTAAAACGAAAGAAACGGAGATGAAAAACTCCAAGTATTTTGAGAGTTATGATGGAAATAGTTAGACTCGCGCTTTAGGTTAGCAATTTACTGACCTCCCTCCGATTGATTGACCATAACTCACTCAATTTAACTCGTAATTCATTGAAATTAGTTTCATTTCGAAGGAATCGAAGTGTAGTTTAAAACGAAAGAAACGGAGATGAAAAACTCCAAGTATTTTGAGAGTTATGATGCAAATAGTTAGACTCGCGCTTTGGTTTAGCAATTTACTGACCTACCTCCGATTGATTGACCATAACTCTCTCAATTTAACTCGTAATTCATTTAAATTAGTTTCATTTCGAAGGAATCGAAGTGTAATTTAAAACGAAAGAAACGGAGATGAAAAACTCCAAGTATTTTGAGAGTTATGATGGAAATAGTTAGACTCGCGCTTTGGTTTAGCAATTTACTGACCTACCTCCGATTGATTGACCATAACTCTCTCAATTTAACTCGTAATTCATTTAAATTAGTTTCATTTCGAAGGAATCGAAGTGTAATTTAAAACGAAAGAAACGGAGATGAAAAACTCCAAGTATTTTGAGAGTTATGATGGAAATAGTTAGACTCGCGCTTTGGTTTAGCAATTTACTGACCTACCTCCGATTGATTGACCATAACTCTCTCAATTTAACTCGTAATTCATTTAAATTAGTTTCATTTCGAAGGAATCGAAGTGTAATTTAAAACGAAAGAAACGGAGATGAAAAACTCCAAGTATTTTGAGAGTTATGATGGAAATAGTTAGACTCGCGCTTTGGTTTAGCAATTTACTGACCTACCTCCGATTGATTGACCATAACTCTCTCAATTTAACTCTTAAGTCATTGAAATTAGTTTCATTTCGAAGGAATCGAAGTGTAGTTTAAAACGAAAGAAACGGAGATGAAAAACTCCAAGTATTTTGAGAGTTATGATGGAAATAGTTAGACTCGCGCTTTGGTTTAGCAATTTACTGACCTACCTCCGATTGATTGACCATAACTCTCTCAATTTAACTCGTAATTCATTTAAATTAGTTTCATTTCGAAGGAATCGAAGTGTAGTTTAAAACGAAAGAAACGGAGATGAAAAACTTCAAGTATTTTGAGAGTTATGATGGAAATAGTTAGACTCGCGCTTTGGTTTAGCAATTTACTGACCTCCCTCCGATTGATTGACCATAACTCACTCAATTTAACTCGTAATTCATTGAAATTAGTTTCATTTCGAAGGAATCGAAGTGTGGTTTAAAACGAAAGAAATGGAGATGAAAAACTCCAAGTATTTTGAGAGTTATGATGGAAATAGTTAGACTCGCGCTTTGGTTTAGCAATTTACTGACCTACCTCCGATTGATTGAACATAACTCACTCAATTTAACTCGTAATTCATTGAAATTAGTTTCATTTCGAAGGAATCGAAGTGTAGTTTAAAACGAAAGAAACGGAGATGAAAAACTCCAAGTATTTTGAGAGTTATGATGGAAATAGTTAGACTCGCGCTTTGGTTTAGCAATTTACTGACCTACCTCCGATTGATTGACCATAACTCTCTCAATTTAACTCGTAATTCATTGAAATTAGTTTCATTTCGAAGGAATCGAAGTGTAGTTTAAAACGAAAGTAACGGAGGTGAAAAACTCCAAGTATTTTGAGAGTTATGATGGAAATAGTTAGACTCGCGCTTCGGTTTAGCAATTTACTGACCTACCTTTGATTGATTGACCATAACTCTCTCAATTTAACTTGTAATTCATTTAAATTAGTTTCATTTCGAAGGAATCGAAGTGTAGTTTAAAACGAAAGAAACGGAGATGAAAAACTCCAAGTATTTTGAGAGTTATGATGGAAATAGTTAGACTCGCGCTTTAATTTAGCAATTTACTGACCTACCTCCGATTGATTGACCATAACTCACTCAATTTAACTCGTAATTCATTGAAATTAGTTTCATTTCGAAGGAATCGAAGTGTAGTTTAAAACGAAAGAAACGGAGATGAAAAACTCCAAGTATTTTGAGAGTTATGATGGAAATAGTTAGACTCGGGCTTTGGTTTAGCAATTTACTGACCTACCTCCGATTGATTGACCATAACTCACTCAATTTAACTCTTAATTCATTGAAATTAGTTTCATTTCGAAGGAATCGAAGTGTAGTTTAAAACGAAAGAAACGGAGATGAAAAACTCCAAGTATTTTGAGAGTTATGATGGAAATAGTTAGACTCGCGCTTTGGTTTAGCAATTTACTGACCTACCTCCGATTGATTGACCATAACTCTCTCAATTTAACTCGTAATTCATTTAAATTAGTTTCATTTCGAAGGAATCGAAGTGTAGTTTAAAACGAAAGAAACGGAGATGAAAAACTCCAAGTATTTTGAGAGTTATGATGGAAATAGTTAGACTCGCGCTTCGGTTTAGCTATTTACTGACCTACCTTTGATTGATTGACCATAACTCTCTCAATTTAACTTGTAATTCATTTAAATTAGTTTTATTTCGAAGGAATCGAAGTGTAGTTTAAAACGAAAGAAACGGAGATGAAAAACTCCAAGTATTTTGAGAGTTATGATGGAAATAGTTAGACTCGCGCTTTAGTTTAGCAATTTACTGACCTCCCTTCGATTGATTGACCATAACTCACTCAATTTAACTCGTAATTCATTGAAATTAGTTTCATTTCGAAGGAATCGAAGTGTAGTTTAAAACGAAAGAAACGGAGATGAAAAACTCCAAGTATTTTGAGAGTTATGATGGAAATAGTTAGACTCGCGCTTTGGTTTATCAATTTATTGACTTACCTCCGATTGATTGACCATAACTCTCTCAATTTAACTCTTAATTCATTGAAATTAGTTTCATTTCGAAGGAATCGAAGTGTAGTTTAAAACGAAAGAAACGGAGATGAAAAACTCCAAGTATTTTGAGAGTTATGATGGAAATAGTTAGACTCGCGCTTTGGTTTAGCAATTTACTGACCTACCTCCGATTGATTGACCATAACTCTCTCAATTTAACTCTTAATTCATTGAAATTAGTTTCATTTCGAAGGAATCGAAGTGTAGTTTAAAACGAAAGAAACGGAGATGAAAAACTCCAAGTATTTTGAGAGTTATGATGGAAATAGTTAGACTCGCGCTTTAGGTTAGCAATTTACTGACCTCCCTCCGATTGATTGACCATAACTCACTCAATTTAACTCGTAATTCATTGAAATTAGTTTCATTTCGAAGGAATCGAAGTGTAGTTTAAAACGAAAGAAACGGAGATGAAAAACTCCAAGTATTTTGAGAGTTATGATGCAAATAGTTAGACTCGCGCTTTGGTTTAGCAATTTACTGACCTACCTCCGATTGATTGACCATAACTCTCTCAATTTAACTCGTAATTCATTTAAATTAGTTTCATTTCGAAGGAATCGAAGTGTAATTTAAAACGAAAGAAACGGAGATGAAAAACTCCAAGTATTTTGAGAGTTATGATGGAAATAGTTAGACTCGCGCTTTGGTTTAGCAATTTACTGACCTACCTCCGATTGATTGACCATAACTCTCTCAATTTAACTCGTAATTCATTTAAATTAGTTTCATTTCGAAGGAATCGAAGTGTAATTTAAAACGAAAGAAACGGAGATGAAAAACTCCAAGTATTTTGAGAGTTATGATGGAAATAGTTAGACTCGCGCTTTGGTTTAGCAATTTACTGACCTACCTCCGATTGATTGACCATAACTCTCTCAATTTAACTCGTAATTCATTTAAATTAGTTTCATTTCGAAGGAATCGAAGTGTAATTTAAAACGAAAGAAACGGAGATGAAAAACTCCAAGTATTTTGAGAGTTATGATGGAAATAGTTAGACTCGCGCTTTGGTTTAGCAATTTACTGACCTACCTCCGATTGATTGACCATAACTCTCTCAATTTAACTCTTAAGTCATTGAAATTAGTTTCATTTCGAAGGAATCGAAGTGTAGTTTAAAACGAAAGAAACGGAGATGAAAAACTCCAAGTATTTTGAGAGTTATGATGGAAATAGTTAGACTCGCGCTTTGGTTTAGCAATTTACTGACCTACCTCCGATTGATTGACCATAACTCTCTCAATTTAACTCGTAACTCATTTAAATTAGTTTCATTTCGAAGGAATCGAAGTGTAGTTTAAAACGAAAGAAACGGAGATGAAAAACTTCAAGTATTTTGAGAGTTATGATGGAAATAGTTAGACTCGCGCTTTGGTTTAGCAATTTACTGACCTCCCTCCGATTGATTGACCATAACTCACTCAATTTAACTCGTAATTCATTGAAATTAGTTTCATTTCGAAGGAATCGAAGTGTGGTTTAAAACGAAAGAAATGGAGATGAAAAACTCCAAGTATTTTGAGAGTTATGATGGAAATAGTTAGACTCGCGCTTTGGTTTAGCAATTTACTGACCTACCTCCGATTGATTGAACATAACTCACTCAATTTAACTCGTAATTCATTGAAATTAGTTTCATTTCGAAGGAATCGAAGTGTAGTTTAAAACGAAAGAAACGGAGATGAAAAACTCTAAGTATTTTGAGAGTTATGATGGAAATAGTTAGACTCGCGCTTCGGTTTAGCAATTTACTGACCTACCTCCGATTGATTGACCATAACTCACTCAATTTAACTCGTAATTCATTGAAATTAGTTTCATTTCGAAGGAATCGAAGTGTAGTTTAAAACGAAAGTAACGGAGGTGAAAAACTCCAAGTATTTTGAGAGTTATGATGGAAATAGTTAGACTCGCGCTTCGGTTTAGCAATTTACTGACCTACCTTTGATTGATTGACCATAACTCTCTCAATTTAACTTGTAATTCATTTAAATTAGTTTCATTTCGAAGGAATCGAAGTGTAGTTTAAAACGAAAGAAACGGAGATGAAAAACTCCAAGTATTTTGAGAGTTATGATGGAAATAGTTAGACTCGCGCTTTAATTTAGCAATTTACTGACCTACCTCCGATTGATTGACCATAACTCACTCAATTTAACTCGTAATTCATTAAAATTAGTTTCATTTCGAAGGAATCGAAGTGTAGTTTAAAACGAAAGAAACGGAGATGAAAAACTCCAAGTATTTTGAGAGTTATGATGGAAATAGTTAGACTCGGGCTTTGGTTTAGCAATTTACTGACCTACCTCCGATTGATTGACCATAACTCACTCAATTTAACTCTTAATTCATTGAAATTAGTTTCATTTCGAAGGAATCGAAGTGTAGTTTAAAACGAAAGAAACGGAGATGAAAAACTCCAAGTATTTTGAGAGTTATGATGGAAATAGTTAGACTCGCGTTTTGGTTTAGCAATTTACTGACCTACCTCCGATTGATTGACCATAACTCTCTCAATTTAACTCGTAATTCATTTAAATTAGTTTCATTTCGAAGGAATCGAAGTGTAGTTTAAAACGAAAGAAACGGAGATGAAAAACTCCAAGTATTTTGAGAGTTATGATGGAAATAGTTAGACTCGCGCTTCGGTTTAGCTATTTACTGACCTACCTTTGATTGATTGACCATAACTCTCTCAATTTAACTTGTAATTCATTTAAATTAGTTTTATTTCGAAGGAATCGAAGTGTAGTTTAAAACGAAAGAAACGGAGATGAAAAACTCCAAGTATTTTGAGAGTTATGATGGAAATAGTTAGACTCGCGCTTTAGTTTAGCAATTTACTGACCTCCCTTCGATTGATTGACCATAACTCACTCAATTTAACTCGTAATTCATTGAAATTAGTTTCATTTCGAAGGAATCGAAGTGTAGTTTAAAACGAAAGAAACGGAGATGAAAAACTCCAAGTATTTTGAGAGTTATGATGGAAATAGTTAGACTCGCGCTTTGGTTTATCAATTTATTGACTTACCTCCGATTGATTGACCATAACTCTCTCAATTTAACTCTTAATTCATTGAAATTAGTTTCATTTCGAAGGAATCGAAGTGTAGTTTAAAACGAAAGAAACGGAGATGAAAAACTCCAAGTATTTTGAGAGTTATGATGGAAATAGTTAGACTCGCGCTTTGGTTTAGCAATTTACTGACCTACCTCCGATTGATTGACCATAACTCTCTCAATTTAACTCTTAATTCATTGAAATTAGTTTCATTTCGAAGGAATCGAAGTGTAGTTTAAAACGAAAGAAACGGAGATGAAAAATTCCAAGTATTTTGAGAGTTATGATAGAAATAGTTAGACTCGCGCTTTGGTTTAGCAATTTACTGACCTACCTCCGATTGATTGACCATAACTCTCTCAATTTAACTCGTAATTCATTGAAATTAGTTTTATTTCGAAGGAATCGAAGTGTAGTTTAAAACGAAAGAAAAGGAGATGAAAAACTCCAAGTATTTTGAGAGTTATGATGGAAATAGTTAGAATCGCGCTTTAGGTTAGCAATTTACTGACCTCCCTCCGATTGATTGACCATAACTCACTCAATTTAACTCGTAATTCATTGAAATTAGTTTCATTTCGAAGGAATCGAAGTGTAGTTTAAAACGAAAGAAACGGAGATGAAAAACTCCAAGTATTTTGAGAGTTATGATGGAAATAGTTAGACTCGCGCTTTCGTTTATCAATTTACTGACCTACCTCCGATTGATTGACCATAACTCTCTCAATTTAACTCTTAATTCATTGAAATTAGTTTCATTTCGAAGGAATCGAAGTGTAGTTTAAAACGAAAGAAACGGAGATGAAAAACTCCAAGTATTTTGAGAGTTATGATGGAAATAGTTAGACTCGCGCTTTGGTTTAGCAATTTACTGACCTACCTCCGATTGATTGACCATAACTCTCTCAATTTAACTCTTAATTCATTGAAATTAGTTTCATTTCGAAGGAATCGAAGTGTAGTTTAAAACGAAAGAAACGGAGATGAAAAATTCCAAGTATTTTGAGAGTTATGATTGAAATAGTTAGACTCGCGCTTTGGTTTAGCAATTTACTGACCTACCTCCGATTGATTGACCATAACTCTCTCAATTTAACTCGTAATTCATTGAAATTAGTTTCATTTCGAAGGAATCGAAGTGTAGTTTAAAACGAAAGAAACGGAGATGAAAAACTCCAAGTATTTTGAGAGTTATGATGGAAATAGTTAGACTCGCGCTTTGGTTTAGCAATTTACTGACCTACCTCCGCTTGATTGACCATAACTCTCTCAATTTAACTCTTAACTCTTTGAAATTAGTTTCATTTCGAAGGAATCGAAGTGTAGTTTAAAACGAAAGAAACGGAGATGAAAAACTCCAAGTATTTTGAGAGTTATGATGGAAATAGTTAGACTCGCGCTTTGGTTTAGCAATTTACTGACCTACCTCCGATTGATTGACAATAACTCTCTCAATTTAACTCGTAATTCATTTAAATTAGTTTCATTTCGAAGGAATCGAAGTGTAATTTAAAACGAAAGAAACGGAGATGAAAAACTCCAAGTATTTTGAGAGTTATGATGGAAATAGTTAGACTCGCGCTTTAGTTTAGCAATTTACTGACCTACCTCCGATTGATTGAACATAACTCACTCAATTTAACTCGTAATTCATTGAAATTAGTTTCATTTCGAAGGAATCGAAGTGTAGTTTAAAACGAAAGAAACGGAGATGAAAAACTCCAAGTATTTTGAGAGTTATGATGGAAATAGTTAGACTCGCGCTTTGGTTTAGCAATTTACTGACCTACCTCCGATTGATTGACCATAACTCCCTCAATTTAACTCTTAAGTCATTGAAATTAGTTTCATTTCGAAGGAATCGAAGTGTAGTTTAAAACGAAAGAAACGGAGATGAAAAACTCCAAGTATTTTGAGAGTTATGATGGAAATAGTTAGACTCGCGCTTTGGTTTAGCAATTTACTGACCTACCTCCGATTGATTGACCATAACTCTCTCAATTTAACTCGTAATTCATTTAAATTAGTTTCATTTCGAAGGAATCGAAGTGTAATTTAAAACGATAGAAACGGAGATGAAAAACTCCAAGTATTTTGAGAGTTATGATGGAAATAGTTAGACTCGCGCTTTGGTTTAGCAATTTACTGACCTACCTCCGATTGATTGACCATAACTCTCTCAATTTAACTCGTAATTCATTTAAATTAGTTTCATTTCGAAGGAATCGAAGTGTAATTTAAAACGAAAGAAACGGAGATGAAAAACTCCAAGTATTTTGAGAGTTATGATGGAAATAGTTAGACTCGCGCTTTGGTTTAGCAATTTACTGACCTACCTCCGATTGATTGACCATAACTCTCTAAATTTAACTCGTAATTCATTTAAATTAGTTTTATTTCGAAGGAATCGAAGTGTAATTTAAAACGAAAGAAACGGAGATGAAAAACTCCAAGTATTTTGAGAGTTATGATGGAAATAGTTAGACTCGCGCTTTGGTTTAGCAATTTACTGACCTACCTCCGATTGATTGACCATAACTCTCTCAATTTAACTCTTAAGTCATTGAAATTAGTTTCATTTCGAAGGAATCGAAGTGTAGTTTAAAACGAAAGAAACGGAGATGAAAAACTCCAAGTATTTTGAGAGTTATGATGGAAATAGTTAGACTCGCGCTTTGGTTTAGCAATTTACTGACCTACCTCCGATTGATTGACCATAACTCTCTCAATTTAACTCTTAATTCATTGAAATTAGTTTCATTTCGAAGGAATCGAAGTGTAGTTTAAAACGAAAGAAACGGAGATGAAAAATTCCAAGTATTTTGAGAGTTATGATAGAAATAGTTAGACTCGCGCTTTGGTTTAGCAATTTACTGACTTACCTCCGATTGATTGACCATAACTCTCTAAATTTAACTCGTAATTCATTGAAATTAGTTTCATTTCGAAGGAATCGAAGTGTAATTTAAAACGAAAGAAACGGAGATGAAAAACTCCAAGTATTTTGAGAGTTATGATGGAAATAGTTAGACTCGCGCTTTAGTTTAACAATTTACTGACCTCCCTCCGATTGATTGACCATAACTCACTCAATTTAACTCGTAATTCATTGAAATTAGTTTCATTTCGAAGGAATCGAAGTGTAGTTTAAAACGAAAGAAACGGAGATGAAAAACTCCAAGTATTTTGAGAGTTATGATGGAAATAGTTAGACTCGCGCTTTCGTTTATCAATTTACTGACCTACCTCCGATTGATTGACCATAACTCTCTCAATTTAACTCTTAATTCATTGAAATTAGTTTCATTTCGAAGGAATCGAAGTGTAGTTTAAAACGAAAGAAACGGAGATGAAAAACTCCAAGTATTTTGAGAGTTATGATGGAAATAGTTAGACTCGCGCTTTGGTTTAGCAATTTACTGACCTACCTCCGATTGATTGACCATAACTCTCTCAATTTAACTCTTAATTCATTGAAATTAGTTTCATTTCGAAGGAATCGAAGTGTAGTTTAAAACGAAAGAAACGGAGATGAAAAATTCCAAGTATTTTGAGAGTTATGATTGAAATAGTTAGACTCGCGCTTTGGTTTAGCAATTTACTGACCTACCTCCGATTGATTGACCATAACTCTCTAAATTTAACTCGTAATTCATTGAAATTAGTTTCATTTCGAAGGAATCGAAGTGTAGTTTAAAACGAAAGAAACGGAGATGAAAAACTCCAAGTATTTTGAGAGTTATGATGGAAATAGTTAGACTCGCGCTTTGGTTTAGCAATTTACTGACCTACCTACGCTTGATTGACCATAACTCTCTCAATTTAACTCTTAACTCTTTGAAATTAGTTTCATTTCGAAGGAATCGAAGTGTAGTTTTAAACGAAAGAAACGGAGATGAAAAACTCCAAGTATTTTGAGAGTTATGATGGAAATAGTTAGACTCGCGCTTTGGTTTAGCAATTTACTGACCTACCTCCGATTGATTGACCATAACTCTCTCAATTTAACTCGTAATTCATTTAAATTAGTTTCATTTCGAAGGAATCGAAGTGTAGTTTAAAACGAAAGAAACGGAGATGAAAAACTCCAAGTATTTTGAGAGTTATGATGGAAATAGTTAGACTCGCGCTTCGGTTTAGCTATTTACTGACCTACCTTTGATTGATTGACCATAACTCTCTCAATTTAACTTGTAATTCATTTAAATTAGTTTCATTTCGAAGGAATCGAAGTGTAGTTTAAAACGAAAGAAACGGAGATGAAAAACTCCAAGTATTTTGAGAGTTATGATGGAAATAGTTAGACTCGCGCTTTAGTTTAGCAATTTACTGACCTCCCTTCGATTGATTGACCATAACTCACTCAATTTAACTCGTAATTCATTGAAATTAGTTTCATTTCGAAGGAATCGAAGTGTAGTTTAAAACGAAAGAAACGGAGATGAAAAACTCCAAGTATTTTGAGAGTTATGATGGAAATAGTTAGACTCGCGCTTTGGTTTATCAATTTATGGACCTACCTCCGATTGATTGACAATAACTCTCTCAATTTAACTCTTAATTCATTGAAATTAGTTTCATTTCGAAGGAATCGAAGTGTAGTTTAAAACGAAAGAAACAGAGATGAAAAACTCCAAGTATTTTGAGAGTTATGATGGAAATAGTTAGACTCGCGCTTTGGTTTAGCAATTTACTGACCTACCTCCGATTGATTGACCATAACTCTCTCAATTTAACTCTTAATTCATTGAAATTAGTTTCATTTCGAAGGAATCGAAGTGTAGTTTAAAACGAAAGAAACGGAGATGAAAAATTCCAAGTATTTTGAGAGTTATGATAGAAATAGTTAGACTCGCGCTTTGGTTTAGCAATTTACTGACCTACCTCCGATTGATTGACCATAACTCTCTCAATTTAACTCGTAATTCATTGAAATTAGTTTCATTTCGAAGGAATCGAAGTGTAGTTTAAAACAAAAAAAACGGAGATGAAAAACTCCAAGTATTTTGAGAGTTATGATGGAAATAGTTAGACTCACGCTTTGGTTTAGCAATTTACTGACCTACCTCCGCTTGATTGACCATAACTCTCTCAATTTAACTCTTAACTCTTTGAAATTAGTTTCATTTCGAAGGAATCGAAGTGTAGTTTAAAACGAAAGAAACGGAGATGAAAAACTCCAAGTATTTTGAGAGTTATGATGCAAATAGTTAGACTCGCGCTTTGGTTTAGCAATTTACTGACCTACTTCCAATTGATTGACAATAACTCTCTCAATTTAACTCGTAATTCATTTAAATTAGTTTCATTTCGAAGGAATCGAAGTGTAATTTAAAACGAAAGAAACGGAGATGAAAAACTCCAAGTATTTTGAGAGTTATGATGGAAATAGTTAGTCTCGCGCTTTAGTTTAGCAATTTACTGACCTACCTCCGATTGATTGAACATAACTCACTCAATTTAACTCGTAATTCATTGAAATTAGTTTCATTTCGAAGGAATCGAAGTGTAGTTTAAAACGAAAGAAACGGAGATGAAAAACTCCAAGTATTTTGAGAGTTATGATGGAAATAGTTAGACTCGCGCTTTGGTTTAGCAATTTACTGACCTAGCTCCGATTGATTGACCATAACTCTCTCAATTTAACTCTTAAGTCATTGAAATTAGTTTCATTTCGAAGGAATCGAAGTGTAGTTTAAAACGAAAGAAACGGAGATGAAAAACTCCAAGTATTTTGAGAGTTATGATGGAAATAGTTAGACTCGCGCTTTGGTTTAGCAATTTACTGACCTACCTCCGATTGATTGACCATAACTCTCTCAATTTAACTCGTAATTCATTTAAATTAGTTTCATTTCGAAGGAATCGAAGTGTAATTTAAAACGAAAGAAACGGAGATGAAAAACTCCAAGTATTTTGAGAGTTATGATGGAAATAGTTAGACTCGCGCTTTGGTTTAGCAATTTACTGACCTACCTCCGATTGATTGACCATAACTCTCTCAATTTAACTCTTAATTCATTGAAATTAGTTTCATTTCGAAGGAATCGAAGTGTAGTTTAAAACGAAAGAAACGGAGATGAAAAATTCCAAGTATTTTGAGAGTTATGATAGAAATAGTTAGACTCGCGCTTTGGTTTAGCAATTTACTGACCTACCTCCGATTGATTGACCATAACTCTCTCAATTTAACTCGTAATTCATTTAAATTAGTTTCATTTCGAAGGAATCGAAGTGTAATTTAAAACGATAGAAACGGAGATGAAAAACTCCAAGTATTTTGAGAGTTATGATGGAAATAGTTAGACTCGCGCTTTGGTTTAGCAATTTACTGACCTACCTCCGATTGATTGACCATAACTCTCTCAATTTAACTCGTAATTCATTTAAATTAGTTTCATTTCGAAGGAATCGAAGTGTAATTTAAAACGAAAGAAACGGAGATGAAAAACTCCAAGTATTTTGAGAGTTATGATGGAAATAGTTAGACTCGCGCTTTGGTTTAGCAATTTACTGACCTACCTCCGATTGATTGACCATAACTCTCTAAATTTAACTCGTAATTCATTTAAATTAGTTTTATTTCGAAGGAATCGAAGTGTAATTTAAAACGAAAGAAACGGAGATGAAAAACTCCAAGTATTTTGAGAGTTATGATGGAAATAGTTAGACTCGCGCTTTGGTTTAGCAATTTACTGACCTACCTCCGATTGATTGACCATAACTCTCTCAATTTAACTCTTAAGTCATTGAAATTAGTTTCATTTTGAAGGAATCGAAGTGTAGTTTAAAACGAAAGAAACGGAGATGAAAAACTCCAAGTATTTTGAGAGTTATGATGGAAATAGTTAGACTCGCGCTTTGGTTTAGCAATTTACTGACCTACCTCCGATTGATTGACCATAACTCTCTCAATTTAACTCTTAATTCATTGAAATTAGTTTCATTTCGAAGGAATCGAAGTGTAGTTTAAAACGAAAGAAACGGAGATGAAAAATTCCAAGTATTTTGAGAGTTATGATAGAAATAGTTAGACTCGCGCTTTGGTTTAGCAATTTACTGACTTACCTCCGATTGATTGACCATAACTCTCTAAATTTAACTCGTAATTCATTGAAATTAGTTTCATTTCGAAGGAATCGAAGTGTAATTTAAAACGAAAGAAACGGAGATGAAAAACTCCAAGTATTTTGAGAGTTATGATGGAAATAGTTAGACTCGCGCTTTAGTTTAACAATTTACTGACCTCCCTCCGATTGATTGACCATAACTCACTCAATTTAACTCGTAATTCATTGAAATTAGTTTCATTTCGAAGGAATCGAAGTGTAGTTTAAAACGAAAGAAACGGAGATGAAAAACTCCAAGTATTTTGAGAGTTATGATGGAAATAGTTAGACTCGCGCTTTCGTTTATCAATTTACTGACCTACCTCCGATTGATTGACCATAACTCTCTCAATTTAACTCTTAATTCATTGAAATTAGTTTCATTTCGAAGGAATCGAAGTGTAGTTTAAAACGAAAGAAACGGAGATGAAAAACTCCAAGTATTTTGAGAGTTATGATGGAAATAGTTAGACTCGCGCTTTGGTTTAGCAATTTACTGACCTACCTCCGATTGATTGACCATAACTCTCTCAATTTAACTCTTAATTCATTGAAATTAGTTTCATTTCGAAGGAATCGAAGTGTAGTTTAAAACGAAAGAAACGGAGATGAAAAATTCCAAGTATTTTGAGAGTTATGATTGAAATAGTTAGACTCGCGCTTTGGTTTAGCAATTTACTGACCTACCTCCGATTGATTGACCATAACTCTCTAAATTTAACTCGTAATTCATTGAAATTAGTTTCATTTCGAAGGAATCGAAGTGTAGTTTAAAACGAAAGAAACGGAGATGAAAAACTCCAAGTATTTTGAGAGTTATGATGGAAATAGTTAGACTCGCGCTTTGGTTTAGCAATTTACTGACCTACCTACGCTTGATTGACCATAACTCTCTCAATTTAACTCTTAACTCTTTGAAATTAGTTTCATTTCGAAGGAATCGAAGTGTAGTTTTAAACGAAAGAAACGGAGATGAAAAACTCCAAGTATTTTGAGAGTTATGATGGAAATAGTTAGACTCGCGCTTTGGTTTAGCAATTTACTGACCTACCTCCGATTGATTGACCATAACTCTCTCAATTTAACTCGTAATTCATTTAAATTAGTTTCATTTCGAAGGAATCGAAGTGTAGTTTAAAACGAAAGAAACGGAGATGAAAAACTCCAAGTATTTTGAGAGTTATGATGGAAATAGTTAGACTCGCGCTTCGGTTTAGCTATTTACTGACCTACCTTTGATTGATTGACCATAACTCTCTCAATTTAACTTGTAATTCATTTAAATTAGTTTCATTTCGAAGGAATCGAAGTGTAGTTTAAAACGAAAGAAACGGAGATGAAAAACTCCAAGTATTTTGAGAGTTATGATGGAAATAGTTAGACTCGCGCTTTAGTTTAGCAATTTACTGACCTCCCTTCGATTGATTGACCATAACTCACTCAATTTAACTCGTAATTCATTGAAATTAGTTTCATTTCGAAGGAATCGAAGTGTAGTTTAAAACGAAAGAAACGGAGATGAAAAACTCCAAGTATTTTGAGAGTTATGATGGAAATAGTTAGACTCGCGCTTTGGTTTATCAATTTATGGACCTACCTCCGATTGATTGACAATAACTCTCTCAATTTAACTCTTAATTCATTGAAATTAGTTTCATTTCGAAGGAATCGAAGTGTAGTTTAAAACGAAAGAAACAGAGATGAAAAACTCCAAGTATTTTGAGAGTTATGATGGAAATAGTTAGACTCGCGCTTTGGTTTAGCAATTTACTGACCTACCTCCGATTGATTGACCATAACTCTCTCAATTTAACTCTTAATTCATTGAAATTAGTTTCATTTCGAAGGAATCGAAGTGTAGTTTAAAACGAAAGAAACGGAGATGAAAAATTCCAAGTATTTTGAGAGTTATGATAGAAATAGTTAGACTCGCGCTTTGGTTTAGCAATTTACTGACCTACCTCCGATTGATTGACCATAACTCTCTCAATTTAACTCGTAATTCATTGAAATTAGTTTCATTTCGAAGGAATCGAAGTGTAGTTTAAAACGAAAAAAACGGAGATGAAAAACTCCAAGTATTTTGAGAGTTATGATGGAAATAGTTAGACTCACGCTTTGGTTTAGCAATTTACTGACCTACCTCCGCTTGATTGACCATAACTCTCTCAATTTAACTCTTAACTCTTTGAAATTAGTTTCATTTCGAAGGAATCGAAGTGTAGTTTAAAACGAAAGAAACGGAGATGAAAAACTCCAAGTATTTTGAGAGTTATGATGCAAATAGTTAGACTCGCGCTTTGGTTTAGCAATTTACTGACCTACTTCCAATTGATTGACAATAACTCTCTCAATTTAACTCGTAATTCATTTAAATTAGTTTCATTTCGAAGGAATCGAAGTGTAATTTAAAACGAAAGAAACGGAGATGAAAAACTCCAAGTATTTTGAGAGTTATGATGGAAATAGTTAGTCTCGCGCTTTAGTTTAGCAATTTACTGACCTACCTCCGATTGATTGAACATAACTCACTCAATTTAACTCGTAATTCATTGAAATTAGTTTCATTTCGAAGGAATCGAAGTGTAGTTTAAAACGAAAGAAACGGAGATGAAAAACTCCAAGTATTTTGAGAGTTATGATGGAAATAGTTAGACTCGCGCTTTGGTTTAGCAATTTACTGACCTACCTCCGATTGATTGACCATAACTCTCTCAATTTAACTCTTAATTCATTTAAATTAGTTTCATTTCGAAGGAATCGAAGTGTAGTTTAAAACGAAAGAAACGGAGATGAAAAATTCCAAGTATTTTGAGAGTTATGATAGAAATAGTTAGACTCGCGCTTTGGTTTAGCAATTTACTGACTTACCTCCGATTGATTGACCATAACTCTCTAAATTTAACTCGTAATTCATTGAAATTAGTTTCATTTCGAAGGAATCGAAGTGTAATTTAAAACGAAAGAAACGGAGATGAAAAACTCCAAGTATTTTGAGAGTTATGATGGAAATAGTTAGACTCGCGCTTTAGTTTAACAATTTACTGACCTCCCTCCGATTGATTGACCATAACTCACTCAATTTAACTCGTAATTCATTGAAATTAGTTTCATTTCGAAGGAATCGAAGTGTAGTTTAAAACGAAAGAAACGGAGATGAAAAACTCCAAGTATTTTGAGAGTTATGATGGAAATAGTTAGACTCGCGCTTTCGTTTATCAATTTACTGACCTACCTCCGATTGATTGACCATAACTCTCTCAATTTAACTCTTAATTCATTGAAATTAGTTTCATTTCGAAGGAATCGAAGTGTAGTTTAAAACGAAAGAAACGGAGATGAAAAACTCCAAGTATTTTGAGAGTTATGATGGAAATAGTTAGACTCGCGCTTTGGTTTAGCAATTTACTGACCTACCTCCGATTGATTGACCATAACTCTCTCAATTTAACTCTTAATTCATTGAAATTAGTTTCATTTCGAAGGAATCGAAGTGTAGTTTAAAACGAAAGAAACGGAGATGAAAAATTCCAAGTATTTTGAGAGTTATGATTGAAATAGTTAGACTCGCGCTTTGGTTTAGCAATTTACTGACCTACCTCCGATTGATTGACCATAACTCTCTAAATTTAACTCGTAATTCATTGAAATTAGTTTCATTTCGAAGGAATCGAAGTGTAGTTTAAAACGAAAGAAACGGAGATGAAAAACTCCAAGTATTTTGAGAGTTATGATGGAAATAGTTAGACTCGCGCTTTGGTTTAGCAATTTACTGACCTACCTACGCTTGATTGACCATAACTCTCTCAATTTAACTCTTAACTCTTTGAAATTAGTTTCATTTCGAAGGAATCGAAGTGTAGTTTTAAACGAAAGAAACGGAGATGAAAAACTCCAAGTATTTTGAGAGTTATGATGGAAATAGTTAGACTCGCGCTTTGGTTTAGCAATTTACTGACCTACCTCCGATTGATTGACCATAACTCTCTCAATTTAACTCGTAATTCATTTAAATTAGTTTCATTTCGAAGGAATCGAAGTGTAGTTTAAAACGAAAGAAACGGAGATGAAAAACTCCAAGTATTTTGAGAGTTATGATGGAAATAGTTAGACTCGCGCTTCGGTTTAGCTATTTACTGACCTACCTTTGATTGATTGACCATAACTCTCTCAATTTAACTTGTAATTCATTTAAATTAGTTTCATTTCGAAGGAATCGAAGTGTAGTTTAAAACGAAAGAAACGGAGATGAAAAACTCCAAGTATTTTGAGAGTTATGATGGAAATAGTTAGACTCGCGCTTTAGTTTAGCAATTTACTGACCTCCCTTCGATTGATTGACCATAACTCACTCAATTTAACTCGTAATTCATTGAAATTAGTTTCATTTCGAAGGAATCGAAGTGTAGTTTAAAACGAAAGAAACGGAGATGAAAAACTCCAAGTATTTTGAGAGTTATGATGGAAATAGTTAGACTCGCGCTTTGGTTTATCAATTTATGGACCTACCTCCGATTGATTGACAATAACTCTCTCAATTTAACTCTTAATTCATTGAAATTAGTTTCATTTCGAAGGAATCGAAGTGTAGTTTAAAACGAAAGAAACAGAGATGAAAAACTCCAAGTATTTTGAGAGTTATGATGGAAATAGTTAGACTCGCGCTTTGGTTTAGCAAT
This sequence comes from Tasmannia lanceolata, assembly GCF_043159265.1. Classification (NCBI taxonomy): domain Eukaryota; kingdom Viridiplantae; phylum Streptophyta; class Magnoliopsida; order Canellales; family Winteraceae; genus Tasmannia; species Tasmannia lanceolata. The sequence goes on from NW_027518721.1 coordinate 9,010,264, forward strand.
TTACTGACCTACCTCCGATTGATTGACCATAACTCTCTCAATTTAACTCTTAATTCATTGAAATTAGTTTCATTTCGAAGGAATCGAAGTGTAGTTTAAAACGAAAGAAACGGAGATGAAAAATTCCAAGTATTTTGAGAGTTATGATAGAAATAGTTAGACTCGCGCTTTGGTTTAGCAATTTACTGACCTACCTCCGATTGATTGACCATAACTCTCTCAATTTAACTCGTAATTCATTGAAATTAGTTTCATTTCGAAGGAATCGAAGTGTAGTTTAAAACGAAAAAAACGGAGATGAAAAACTCCAAGTATTTTGAGAGTTATGATGGAAATAGTTAGACTCACGCTTTGGTTTAGCAATTTACTGACCTACCTCCGCTTGATTGACCATAACTCTCTCAATTTAACTCTTAACTCTTTGAAATTAGTTTCATTTCGAAGGAATCGAAGTGTAGTTTAAAACGAAAGAAACGGAGATGAAAAACTCCAAGTATTTTGAGAGTTATGATGCAAATAGTTAGACTCGCGCTTTGGTTTAGCAATTTACTGACCTACTTCCAATTGATTGACAATAACTCTCTCAATTTAACTCGTAATTCATTTAAATTAGTTTCATTTCGAAGGAATCGAAGTGTAATTTAAAACGAAAGAAACGGAGATGAAAAACTCCAAGTATTTTGAGAGTTATGATGGAAATAGTTAGTCTCGCGCTTTAGTTTAGCAATTTACTGACCTACCTCCGATTGATTGAACATAACTCACTCAATTTAACTCGTAATTCATTGAAATTAGTTTCATTTCGAAGGAATCGAAGTGTAGTTTAAAACGAAAGAAACGGAGATGAAAAACTCCAAGTATTTTGAGAGTTATGATGGAAATAGTTAGACTCGCGCTTTGGTTTAGCAATTTACTGACCTAGCTCCGATTGATTGACCATAACTCTCTCAATTTAACTCTTAAGTCATTGAAATTAGTTTCATTTCGAAGGAATCGAAGTGTAGTTTAAAACGAAAGAAACGGAGATGAAAAACTCCAAGTATTTTGAGAGTTATGATGGAAATAGTTAGACTCGCGCTTTGGTTTAGCAATTTACTGACCTACCTCCGATTGATTGACCATAACTCTCTCAATTTAACTCGTAATTCATTTAAATTAGTTTCATTTCGAAGGAATCGAAGTGTAATTTAAAACGAAAGAAACGGAGATGAAAAACTCCAAGTATTTTGAGAGTTATGATGGAAATAGTTAGACTCGCGCTTTGGTTTAGCAATTTACTGACCTACCTCCGATTGATTGACCATAACTCTCTCAATTTAACTCTTAATTCATTGAAATTAGTTTCATTTCGAAGGAATCGAAGTGTAGTTTAAAACGAAAGAAACGGAGATGAAAAATTCCAAGTATTTTGAGAGTTATGATAGAAATAGTTAGACTCGCGCTTTGGTTTAGCAATTTACTGACCTACCTCCGATTGATTGACCATAACTCTCTCAATTTAACTCGTAATTCATTTAAATTAGTTTCATTTCGAAGGAATCGAAGTGTAATTTAAAACGAAAGTGACGGAGATGAAAAACTCCAAGTATTTTGAGAGTTATGATGGAAATAGTTAGACTCGCGCTTTGGTTTAGCAATTTACTGACCTACCTCCGATTGATTGACCATAACTCTCTCAATTTAACTCGTAATTCATTTAAATTAGTTTCATTTCTAAGGAATCGAAGTGTAGTTTAAGACGAAAGAAACGGAGATGAAAAACTCCAAGTATTTTGAGAGTTATGATGGAAATAGTTAGACTCGCGCTTTAGTTTAGCAATTTACTGACCTACCTCCGATTGATTGACAATAACTCTCTCAATTTAACTCGTAATTCATTTAAATTAGTTTCATTTCGAAGGAATCGAAGTGTAATTTAAAACGAAAGAAACGGAGATGAAAAACTCCAAGTATTTTGAGAGTTATGATGGAAATAGTTAGTCTCGCGCTTTAGTTTAGCAATTTACTGACCTACCTCCGATTGATTGAACATAACTCACTCAATTTAACTCGTAATTCATTGAAATTAGTTTCATTTCGAAGGAATCGAAGTGTAGTTTAAAACGAAAGAAACGGAGATGAAAAACTCCAAGTATTTTGAGAGTTATGATGGAAATAGTTAGACTCGCGCTTTGGTTTAGCAATTTACTGACCTAGCTCCGATTGATTGACCATAACTCTCTCAATTTAACTCTTAAGTCATTGAAATTAGTTTCATTTCGAAGGAATCGAAGTGTAGTTTAAAACGAAAGAAACGGAGATGAAAAACTCCAAGTATTTTGAGAGTTATGATGGAAATAGTTAGACTCGCGCTTTGGTTTAGCAATTTACTGACCTACCTCCGATTGATTGACCATAACTCTCTCAATTTAACTCGTAATTCATTTAAATTAGTTTCATTTCGAAGGAATCGAAGTGTAATTTAAAACGAAAGAAACGGAGATGAAAAACTCCAAGTATTTTGAGAGTTATGATGGAAATAGTTAGACTCGCGCTTTGGTTTAGCAATTTACTGACCTACCTCCGATTGATTGACCATAACTCTCTCAATTTAACTCTTAATTCATTGAAATTAGTTTCATTTCGAAGGAATCGAAGTGTAGTTTAAAACGAAAGAAACGGAGATGAAAAATTCCAAGTATTTTGAGAGTTATGATAGAAATAGTTAGACTCGCGCTTTGGTTTAGCAATTTACTGACCTACCTCCGATTGATTGACCATAACTCTCTCAATTTAACTCGTAATTCATTTAAATTAGTTTCATTTCGAAGGAATCGAAGTGTAATTTAAAACGAAAGTGACGGAGATGAAAAACTCCAAGTATTTTGAGAGTTATGATGGAAATAGTTAGACTCGCGCTTTGGTTTAGCAATTTACTGACCTACCTCCGATTGATTGACCATAACTCTCTCAATTTAACTCGTAATTCATTTAAATTAGTTTCATTTCTAAGGAATCGAAGTGTAGTTTAAGACGAAAGAAACGGAGATGAAAAACTCCAAGTATTTTGAGAGTTATGATGGAAATAGTTAGACTCGCGCTTTAGTTTAGCAATTTACTGACCTACCTCCGATTGATTGACAATAACTCTCTCAATTTAACTCGTAATTCATTTAAATTAGTTTCATTTCGAAGGAATCGAAGTGTAATTTAAAACGAAAGAAACGGAGATGAAAAACTCCAAGTATTTTGAGAGTTATGATGGAAATAGTTAGTCTCGCGCTTTAGTTTAGCAATTTACTGACCTACCTCCGATTGATTGAACATAACTCACTCAATTTAACTCGTAATTCATTGAAATTAGTTTCATTTCGAAGGAATCGAAGTGTAGTTTAAAACGAAAGAAACGGAGATGAAAAACTCCAAGTATTTTGAGAGTTATGATGGAAATAGTTAGACTCGCGCTTTGGTTTAGCAATTTACTGACCTAGCTCCGATTGATTGACCATAACTCTCTCAATTTAACTCTTAAGTCATTGAAATTAGTTTCATTTCGAAGGAATCGAAGTGTAGTTTAAAACGAAAGAAACGGAGATGAAAAACTCCAAGTATTTTGAGAGTTATGATGGAAATAGTTAGACTCGCGCTTTGGTTTAGCAATTTACTGACCTACCTCCGATTGATTGACCATAACTCTCTCAATTTAACTCGTAATTCATTTAAATTAGTTTCATTTCGAAGGAATCGAAGTGTAATTTAAAACGAAAGAAACGGAGATGAAAAACTCCAAGTATTTTGAGAGTTATGATGGAAATAGTTAGACTCGCGCTTTGGTTTAGCAATTTACTGACCTACCTCCGATTGATTGACCATAACTCTCTCAATTTAACTCTTAATTCATTGAAATTAGTTTCATTTCGAAGGAATCGAAGTGTAGTTTAAAACGAAAGAAACGGAGATGAAAAATTCCAAGTATTTTGAGAGTTATGATAGAAATAGTTAGACTCGCGCTTTGGTTTAGCAATTTACTGACCTACCTCCGATTGATTGACCATAACTCTCTCAATTTAACTCGTAATTCATTTAAATTAGTTTCATTTCGAAGGAATCGAAGTGTAATTTAAAACGAAAGTGACGGAGATGAAAAACTCCAAGTATTTTGAGAGTTATGATGGAAATAGTTAGACTCGCGCTTTGGTTTAGCAATTTACTGACCTACCTCCGATTGATTGACCATAACTCTCTCAATTTAACTCGTAATTCATTTAAATTAGTTTCATTTCTAAGGAATCGAAGTGTAGTTTAAGACGAAAGAAACGGAGATGAAAAACTCCAAGTATTTTGAGAGTTATGATGGAAATAGTTAGACTCGCGCTTTAGTTTAGCAATTTACTGACCTACCTCCGATTGATTGACAATAACTCTCTCAATTTAACTCGTAATTCATTTAAATTAGTTTCATTTCGAAGGAATCGAAGTGTAATTTAAAACGAAAGAAACGGAGATGAAAAACTCCAAGTATTTTGAGAGTTATGATGGAAATAGTTAGTCTCGCGCTTTAGTTTAGCAATTTACTGACCTACCTCCGATTGATTGAACATAACTCACTCAATTTAACTCGTAATTCATTGAAATTAGTTTCATTTCGAAGGAATCGAAGTGTAGTTTAAAACGAAAGAAACGGAGATGAAAAACTCCAAGTATTTTGAGAGTTATGATGGAAATAGTTAGACTCGCGCTTTGGTTTAGCAATTTACTGACCTAGCTCCGATTGATTGACCATAACTCTCTCAATTTAACTCTTAAGTCATTGAAATTAGTTTCATTTCGAAGGAATCGAAGTGTAGTTTAAAACGAAAGAAACGGAGATGAAAAACTCCAAGTATTTTGAGAGTTATGATGGAAATAGTTAGACTCGCGCTTTGGTTTAGCAATTTACTGACCTACCTCCGATTGATTGACCATAACTCTCTCAATTTAACTCGTAATTCATTTAAATTAGTTTCATTTCGAAGGAATCGAAGTGTAATTTAAAACGAAAGAAACGGAGATGAAAAACTCCAAGTATTTTGAGAGTTATGATGGAAATAGTTAGACTCGCGCTTTGGTTTAGCAATTTACTGACCTACCTCCGATTGATTGACCATAACTCTCTCAATTTAACTCTTAATTCATTGAAATTAGTTTCATTTCGAAGGAATCGAAGTGTAGTTTAAAACGAAAGAAACGGAGATGAAAAATTCCAAGTATTTTGAGAGTTATGATAGAAATAGTTAGACTCGCGCTTTGGTTTAGCAATTTACTGACCTACCTCCGATTGATTGACCATAACTCTCTCAATTTAACTCGTAATTCATTTAAATTAGTTTCATTTCGAAGGAATCGAAGTGTAATTTAAAACGAAAGAAACGGAGATGAAAAACTCCAAGTATTTTGAGAGTTATGATGGAAATAGTTAGACTCGCGCTTTGGTTTAGCAATTTACTGACCTACCTCCGATTGATTGACCATAACTCTCTCAATTTAACTCGTAATTCATTTAAATTAGTTTCATTTCGAAGGAATCGAAGTGTAGTTTAAGACGAAAGAAACGGAGATGAAAAACTCCAAGTATTTTGAGAGTTATTATGGAAATAGTTAGACTCGCGCTTTAGTTTAGCAATTTACTGACCTCCCTCCGATTGATTGACCATAACTCACTCAATTTAACTCGTAATTCATTGAAATTAGTTTCATTTCGAAGGAATCGAAGTGTAGTTTAAAACGAAAGAAACGGAGATGAAAAACTCCAAGTATTTTGAGAGTTATGATGGAAATAGTTAGACTCGCGCTTTCGTTTATCAATTTACTGACCTACCTCCGATTGATTGACCATAACTCTCTCAATTTAACTCGTAATTCATTGAAATTAGTTTCATTTCGAAGGAATCGAAGTGTAATTTAAAACGAAAGAAACGGAGATGAAAAACTCCAAGTATTTTGAGAGTTATGATGGAAATAGTTAGACTCGCGCTTTAGTTTAGCAATTTACTGACCTCCCTCCGATTGATTGACCATAACTCACTCAATTTAACTCGTAATTCATTGAAATTAGTTTCATTTCGAAGGAATCGAAGTGTAGTTTAAAACGAAAGAAACGGAGATGAAAAACTCCAAGTATTTTGAGAGTTATGATGGAAATAGTTAGACTCGCGCTTTCGTTTATCAATTTACTGACCTACCTCCGATTGATTGACCATAACTCTCTCAATTTAACTCTTAATTCATTGAAATTAGTTTCATTTCGAAGGAATCGAAGTGTAGTTTAAAACGAAAGAAACGGAGATGAAAAACTCCAAGTATTTTGAGAGTTATGATGGAAATAGTTAGACTCGCGCTTTGGTTTAGCAATTTACTGACCTACCTCCGATTGATTGACCATAACTCTCTCAATTTAACTCTTAATTCATTGAAATTAGTTTCATTTCGAAGGAATCGAAGTGTAGTTTAAAACGAAAGAAACGGAGATGAAAAATTCCAAGTATTTTGAGAGTTATGATTGAAATAGTTAGACTCGCGCTTTGGTTTAGCAATTTACTGACCTACCTCCGATTGATTGACCATAACTCTCTAAATTTAACTCGTAATTCATTGAAATTAGTTTCATTTCGAAGGAATCGAAGTGTAGTTTAAAACGAAAGAAACGGAGATGAAAAACTCCAAGTATTTTGAGAGTTATGATGGAAATAGTTAGACTCGCGCTTTGGTTTAGCAATTTACTGACCTACCTCCGCTTGATTGACCATAACTCTCTCAATTTAACTCTTAACTCTTTGAAATTAGTTTCATTTCGAAGGAATCGAAGTGTAGTTTTAAACGAAAGAAACGGAGATGAAAAACTCCAAGTATTTTGAGAGTTATGATGGAAATAGTTAGACTCGCGCTTTGGTTTAGCAATTTACTGACCTACCTCCGATTGATTGACCATAACTCTCTCAATTTAACTCGTAATTCATTTAAATTAGTTTCATTTCGAAGGAATCGAAGTGTAGTTTAAAACGAAAGAAACGGAGATGAAAAACTCCAAGTATTTTGAGAGTTATGATGGAAATAGTTAGACTCGCGCTTCGGTTTAGCTATTTACTGACCTACCTTTGATTGATTGACCATAACTCTCTCAATTTAACTTGTAATTCATTTAAATTAGTTTCATTTCGAAGGAATCGAAGTGTAGTTTAAAACGAAAGAAACGGAGATGAAAAACTCCAAGTATTTTGAGAGTTATGATGGAAATAGTTAGACTCGCGCTTTAGTTTAGCAATTTACTGACCTCCCTTCGATTGATTGACCATAACTCACTCAATTTAACTCGTAATTCATTGAAATTAGTTTCATTTCGAAGGAATCGAAGTGTAGTTTAAAACGAAAGAAACGGAGATGAAAAACTCCAAGTATTTTGAGAGTTATGATGGAAATAGTTAGACTCGCGCTTTGGTTTATCAATTTATGGACCTACCTCCGATTGATTGACAGTAACTCTCTCAATTTAACTCTTAATTCATTGAAATTAGTTTCATTTAGAAGGAATCGAAGTGTAGTTTAAAACGAAAGAAACAGAGATGAAAAACTCCAAGTATTTTGAGAGTTATGATGGAAATAGTTAGACTCGCGCTTTGGTTTAGCAATTTACTGACCTACCTCCGATTGATTGACCATAACTCTCTCAATTTAACTCGTAATTCATTTAAATTAGTTTCATTTCGAAGGAATCGAAGTGTAGTTTAAGACGAAAGAAACGGAGATGAAAAACTCCAAGTATTTTGAGAGTTATGATGGAAATAGTTAGACTCGCGCTTTAGTTTAGCAATTTACTGACCTACCTCCGATTGATTGACAATAACTCTCTCAATTTAACTCGTAATTCATTTAAATTAGTTTCATTTCGAAGGAATCGAAGTGTAATTTAAAACGAAAGAAACGGAGATTAAAAAAACCAAGTATTTTGAGAGTTATGATGGAAATAGTTAGTCTCGCGCTTTAGTTTAGCAATTTACTGACCTACCTCCGATTGATTGAACATAACTCACTCAATTTAACTCGTAATTCATTGAAATTAGTTTCATTTCGAAGGAATCGAAGTGTAGTTTAAAACGAAAGAAACGGAGATGAAAAACTCCAAGTATTTTGAGAGTTATGATGGAAATAGTTAGACTCGCGCTTTGGTTTAGCAATTTACTGACCTAGCTCCGATTGATTGACCATAACTCTCTCAATTTAACTCTTAAGTCATTGAAATTAGTTTCATTTCGAAGGAATCGAAGTGTAGTTTAAAACGAAAGAAACGGAGATGAAAAACTCCAAGTATTTTGAGAGTTATGATGGAAATAGTTAGACTCGCGCTTTGGTTTAGCAATTTACTGACCTACCTCCGATTGATTGACCATAACTCTCTCAATTTAACTCGTAATTCATTTAAATTAGTTTCATTTCGAAGGAATCGAAGTGTAATTTAAAACGAAAGAAACGGAGATGAAAAACTCCAAGTATTTTGAGAGTTATGATGGAAATAGTTAGACTCGCGCTTTGGTTTAGCAATTTACTGACCTACCTCCGATTGATTGACCATAACTCTCTCAATTTAACTCTTAATTCATTGAAATTAGTTTCATTTCGAAGGAATCGAAGTGTAGTTTAAAACGAAAGAAACGGAGATGAAAAATTCCAAGTATTTTGAGAGTTATGATAGAAATAGTTAGACTCGCGCTTTGGTTTAGCAATTTACTGACCTACCTCCGATTGATTGACCATAACTCTCTCAATTTAACTCGTAATTCATTTAAATTAGTTTCATTTCGAAGGAATCGAAGTGTAATTTAAAACGAAAGAAACGGAGATGAAAAACTCCAAGTATTTTGAGAGTTATGATGGAAATAGTTAGACTCGCGCTTTGGTTTAGCAATTTACTGACCTACCTCCGATTGATTGACCATAACTCTCTCAATTTAACTCGTAATTCATTTAAATTAGTTTCATTTCGAAGGAATCGAAGTGTAGTTTAAGACGAAAGAAACGGAGATGAAAAACTCCAAGTATTTTGAGAGTTATTATGGAAATAGTTAGACTCGCGCTTTAGTTTAGCAATTTACTGACCTCCCTCCGATTGATTGACCATAACTCACTCAATTTAACTCGTAATTCATTGAAATTAGTTTCATTTCGAAGGAATCGAAGTGTAGTTTAAAACGAAAGAAACGGAGATGAAAAACTCCAAGTATTTTGAGAGTTATGATGGAAATAGTTAGACTCGCGCTTTCGTTTATCAATTTACTGACCTACCTCCGATTGATTGACCATAACTCTCTCAATTTAACTCGTAATTCATTGAAATTAGTTTCATTTCGAAGGAATCGAAGTGTAATTTAAAACGAAAGAAACGGAGATGAAAAACTCCAAGTATTTTGAGAGTTATGATGGAAATAGTTAGACTCGCGCTTTAGTTTAGCAATTTACTGACCTCCCTCCGATTGATTGACCATAACTCACTCAATTTAACTCGTAATTCATTGAAATTAGTTTCATTTCGAAGGAATCGAAGTGTAGTTTAAAACAAAAGAAACGGAGATGAAAAACTCCAAGTATTTTGAGAGTTATGATGGAAATAGTTAGACTCGCGCTTTCGTTTATCAATTTACTGACCTACCTCCGATTGATTGACCATAACTCTCTCAATTTAACTCTTAATTCATTGAAATTAGTTTCATTTCGAAGGAATCGAAGTGTAGTTTAAAACGAAAGAAACGGAGATGAAAAACTCCAAGTATTTTGAGAGTTATGATGGAAATAGTTAGACTCGCGCTTTGGTTTAGCAATTTACTGACCTACCTCCGATTGATTGACCATAACTCACTCAATTTAACTCGTAATTCATTGAAATTAGTTTCATTTCGAAGGAATCGAAGTGTAGTTTAAAACGAAAGAAACGGAGATGAAAAACTCCAAGTATTTTGAGAGTTATGATGGAAATAGTTAGACTCGCGCTTTCGTTTATCAATTTACTGACCTACCTCCGATTGATTGACCATAACTCTCTCAATTTAACTCTTAATTCATTGAAATTAGTTTCATTTCGAAGGAATCGAAGTGTAGTTTAAAACGAAAGAAACGGAGATGAAAAACTCCAAGTATTTTGAGAGTTATGATGGAAATAGTTAGACTCGCGCTTTGGTTTAGCAATTTACTGACCTACCTCCGATTGATTGACCATAACTCTCTCAATTTAACTCTTAATTCATTGAAATTAGTTTCATTTCGAAGGAATCGAAGTGTAGTTTAAAACGAAAGAAACGGAGATGAAAAATTCCAAGTATTTTGAGAGTTATGATTGAAATAGTTAGACTCGCGCTTTGGTTTAGCAATTTACTGACCTACCTCCGATTGATTGACCATAACTCTCTAAATTTAACTCGTAATTCATTGAAATTAGTTTCATTTCGAAGGAATCGAAGTGTAGTTTAAAACGAAAGAAACGGAGATGAAAAACTCCAAGTATTTTGAGAGTTATGATGGAAATAGTTAGACTCGCGCTTTGGTTTAGCAATTTACTGACCTACCTCCGCTTGATTGACCATAACTCTCTCAATTTAACTCTTAACTCTTTGAAATTAGTTTCATTTCGAAGGAATCGAAGTGTAGTTTTAAACGAAAGAAACGGAGATGAAAAACTCCAAGTATTTTGAGAGTTATGATGGAAATAGTTAGACTCGCGCTTTGGTTTAGCAATTTACTGACCTACCTCCGATTGATTGACCATAACTCTCTCAATTTAACTCGTAATTCATTTAAATTAGTTTCATTTCGAAGGAATCGAAGTGTAGTTTAAAACGAAAGAAACGGAGATGAAAAACTCCAAGTATTTTGAGAGTTATGATGGAAATAGTTAGACTCGCGCTTCGGTTTAGCTATTTACTGACCTACCTTTGATTGATTGACCATAACTCTCTCAATTTAACTTGTAATTCATTTAAATTAGTTTCATTTCGAAGGAATCGAAGTGTAGTTTAAAACGAAAGAAACGGAGATGAAAAACTCCAAGTATTTTGAGAGTTATGATGGAAATAGTTAGACTCGCGCTTTAGTTTAGCAATTTACTGACCTCCCTTCGATTGATTGACCATAACTCACTCAATTTAACTCGTAATTCATTGAAATTAGTTTCATTTCGAAGGAATCGAAGTGTAGTTTAAAACGAAAGAAACGGAGATGAAAAACTCCAAGTATTTTGAGAGTTATGATGGAAATAGTTAGACTCGCGCTTTGGTTTATCAATTTATGGACCTACCTCCGATTGATTGACAATAACTCTCTCAATTTAACTCTTAATTCATTGAAATTAGTTTCATTTAGAAGGAATCGAAGTGTAGTTTAAAACGAAAGAAACAGAGATGAAAAACTCCAAGTATTTTGAGAGTTATGATGGAAATAGTTAGACTCGCGCTTTGGTTTAGCAATTTACTGACCTACCTCCGATTGATTGACCATAACTCTCTCAATTTAACTCGTAATTCATTTAAATTAGTTTCATTTCGAAGGAATCGAAGTGTAGTTTAAGACGAAAGAAACGGAGATGAAAAACTCCAAGTATTTTGAGAGTTATGATGGAAATAGTTAGACTCGCGCTTTAGTTTAGCAATTTACTGACCTACCTCCGATTGATTGACAATAACTCTCTCAATTTAACTCGTAATTCATTTAAATTAGTTTCATTTCGAAGGAATCGAAGTGTAATTTAAAACGAAAGAAACGGAGATGAAAAACTCCAAGTATTTTGAGAGTTATGATGGAAATAGTTAGTCTCGCGCTTTAGTTTAGCAATTTACTGACCTACCTCCGATTGATTGAACATAACTCACTCAATTTAACTCGTAATTCATTGAAATTAGTTTCATTTCGAAGGAATCGAAGTGTAGTTTAAAACGAAAGAAACGGAGATGAAAAATTCCAAGTATTTTGAGAGTTATGATGGAAATAGTTAGACTCGCGCTTTGGTTTAGCAATTTACTGACCTAGCTCCGATTGATTGACCATAACTCTCTCAATTTAACTCTTAAGTTATTGAAATTAGTTTCATTTCGAAGGAATCGAAGTGTAGTTTAAAACGAAAGAAACGGAGATGAAAAACTCCAAGTATTTTGAGAGTTATGATGGAAATAGTTAGACTCGCGCTTTGGTTTAGCAATTTACTGACCTACCTCCGATTGATTGACCATAACTCTCTCAATTTAACTCGTAATTCATTTAAATTAGTTTCATTTCGAAGGAATCGAAGTGTAATTTAAAACGAAAGAAACGGAGATGAAAAACTCCAAGTATTTTGAGAGTTATGATGGAAATAGTTAGACTCGCGCTTTGGTTTAGCAATTTACTGACCTACCTCCGATTGATTGACCATAACTCTCTCAATTTAACTCTTAATTCATTGAAATTAGTTTCATTTCGAAGGAATCGAAGTGTAGTTTAAAACGAAAGAAACGGAGATGAAAAATTCCAAGTATTTTGAGAGTTATGATAGAAATAGTTAGACTCGCGCTTTGGTTTAGCAATTTACTGACCTACCTCCGATTGATTGACCATAACTCTCTCAATTTAACTCGTAATTCATTTAAATTAGTTTCATTTCGAAGGAATCGAAGTGTAATTTAAAACGAAAGAAACGGAGATGAAAAACTCCAAGTATTTTGAGAGTTATGATGGAAATAGTTAGACTCGCGCTTTGGTTTAGCAATTTACTGACCTACCTCCGATTGATTGACCATAACTCTCTCAATTTAACTCGTAATTCATTTAAATTAGTTTCATTTCGAAGGAATCGAAGTGTAGTTTAAGACGAAAGAAACGGAGATGAAAAACTCCAAGTATTTTGAGAGTTATTATGGAAATAGTTAGACTCGCGCTTTAGTTTAGCAATTTACTGACCTCCCTCCGATTGATTGACCATAACTCACTCAATTTAACTCGTAATTCATTGAAATTAGTTTCATTTCGAAGGAATCGAAGTGTAGTTTAAAACGAAAGAAACGGAGATGAAAAACTCCAAGTATTTTGAGAGTTATGATGGAAATAGTTAGACTCGCGCTTTCGTTTATCAATTTACTGACCTACCTCCGATTGATTGACCATAACTCTCTCAATTTAACTCGTAATTCATTGAAATTAGTTTCATTTCGAAGGAATCGAAGTGTAATTTAAAACGAAAGAAACGGAGATGAAAAACTCCAAGTATTTTGAGAGTTATGATGGAAATAGTTAGACTCGCGCTTTAGTTTAGCAATTTACTGACCTCCCTCCGATTGATTGACCATAACTCACTCAATTTAACTCGTAATTCATTGAAATTAGTTTCATTTCGAAGGAATCGAAGTGTAGTTTAAAACGAAAGAAACGGAGATGAAAAACTCCAAGTATTTTGAGAGTTATGATGGAAATAGTTAGACTCGCGCTTTCGTTTATCAATTTACTGACCTACCTCCGATTGATTGACCATAACTCTCTCAATTTAACTCTTAATTCATTGAAATTAGTTTCATTTCGAAGGAATCGAAGTGTAGTTTAAAACGAAAGAAACGGAGATGAAAAACTCCAAGTATTTTGAGAGTTATGATGGAAATAGTTAGACTCGCGCTTTGGTTTAGCAATTTACTGACCTACCTCCGATTGATTGACCATAACTCTCTCAATTTAACTCTTAATTCATTGAAATTAGTTTCATTTCGAAGGAATCGAAGTGTAGTTTAAAACGAAAGAAACGGAGATGAAAAATTCCAAGTATTTTGAGAGTTATGATTGAAATAGTTAGACTCGCGCTTTGGTTTAGCAATTTACTGACCTACCTCCGATTGATTGACCATAACTCTCTAAATTTAACTCGTAATTCATTGAAATTAGTTTCATTTCGAAGGAATCGAAGTGTAGTTTAAAACGAAAGAAACGGAGATGAAAAACTCCAAGTATTTTGAGAGTTATGATGGAAATAGTTAGACTCGCGCTTTGGTTTAGCAATTTACTGACCTACCTCCGCTTGATTGACCATAACTCTCTCAATTTAACTCTTAACTCTTTGAAATTAGTTTCATTTCGAAGGAATCGAAGTGTAGTTTTAAACGAAAGAAACGGAGATGAAAAACTCCAAGTATTTTGAGAGTTATGATGGAAATAGTTAGACTCGCGCTTTGGTTTAGCAATTTACTGACCTACCTCCGATTGATTGACCATAACTCTCTCAATTTAACTCGTAATTCATTTAAATTAGTTTCATTTCGAAGGAATCGAAGTGTAATTTAAAACGAAAGAAACGGAGATGAAAAACTCCAAGTATTTTGAGAGTTATGATGGAAATAGTTAGACTCGCGCTTTGGTTTAGCAATTTACTGACCTACCTCCGATTGATTGACCATAACTCTCTCAATTTAACTCTTAATTCATTGAAATTAGTTTCATTTCGAAGGAATCGAAGTGTAGTTTAAAACGAAAGAAACGGAGATGAAAAATTCCAAGTATTTTGAGAGTTATGATAGAAATAGTTAGACTCGCGCTTTGGTTTAGCAATTTACTGACCTACCTCCGATTGATTGACCATAACTCTCTCAATTTAACTCGTAATTCATTTAAATTAGTTTCATTTCGAAGGAATCGAAGTGTAATTTAAAACGAAAGAAACGGAGATGAAAAACTCCAAGTATTTTGAGAGTTATGATGGAAATAGTTAGACTCGCGCTTTGGTTTAGCAATTTACTGACCTACCTCCGATTGATTGACCATAACTCTCTCAATTTAACTCGTAATTCATTTAAATTAGTTTCATTTCGAAGGAATCGAAGTGTAGTTTAAGACGAAAGAAACGGAGATGAAAAACTCCAAGTATTTTGAGAGTTATTATGGAAATAGTTAGACTCGCGCTTTAGTTTAGCAATTTACTGACCTCCCTCCGATTGATTGACCATAACTCACTCAATTTAACTCGTAATTCATTGAAATTAGTTTCATTTCGAAGGAATCGAAGTGTAGTTTAAAACGAAAGAAACGGAGATGAAAAACTCCAAGTATTTTGAGAGTTATGATGGAAATAGTTAGACTCGCGCTTTCGTTTATCAATTTACTGACCTACCTCCGATTGATTGACCATAACTCTCTCAATTTAACTCGTAATTCATTGAAATTAGTTTCATTTCGAAGGAATCGAAGTGTAATTTAAAACGAAAGAAACGGAGATGAAAAACTCCAAGTATTTTGAGAGTTATGATGGAAATAGTTAGACTCGCGCTTTAGTTTAGCAATTTACTGACCTCCCTCCGATTGATTGACCATAACTCACTCAATTTAACTCGTAATTCATTGAAATTAGTTTCATTTCGAAGGAATCGAAGTGTAGTTTAAAACGAAAGAAACGGAGATGAAAAACTCCAAGTATTTTGAGAGTTATGATGGAAATAGTTAGACTCGCGCTTTCGTTTATCAATTTACTGACCTACCTCCGATTGATTGACCATAACTCTCTCAATTTAACTCTTAATTCATTGAAATTAGTTTCATTTCGAAGGAATCGAAGTGTAGTTTAAAACGAAAGAAACGGAGATGAAAAACTCCAAGTATTTTGAGAGTTATGATGGAAATAGTTAGACTCGCGCTTTGGTTTAGCAATTTACTGACCTACCTCCGATTGATTGACCATAACTCTCTCAATTTAACTCTTAATTCATTGAAATTAGTTTCATTTCGAAGGAATCGAAGTGTAGTTTAAAACGAAAGAAACGGAGATGAAAAATTCCAAGTATTTTGAGAGTTATGATTGAAATAGTTAGACTCGCGCTTTGGTTTAGCAATTTACTGACCTACCTCCGATTGATTGACCATAACTCTCTAAATTTAACTCGTAATTCATTGAAATTAGTTTCATTTCGAAGGAATCGAAGTGTAGTTTAAAACGAAAGAAACGGAGATGAAAAACTCCAAGTATTTTGAGAGTTATGATGGAAATAGTTAGACTCGCGCTTTGGTTTAGCAATTTACTGACCTACCTCCGCTTGATTGACCATAACTCTCTCAATTTAACTCTTAACTCTTTGAAATTAGTTTCATTTCGAAGGAATCGAAGTGTAGTTTTAAACGAAAGAAACGGAGATGAAAAACTCCAAGTATTTTGAGAGTTATGATGGAAATAGTTAGACTCGCGCTTTGGTTTAGCAATTTACTGACCTACCTCCGATTGATTGACCATAACTCTCTCAATTTAACTCGTAATTCATTTAAATTAGTTTCATTTCGAAGGAATCGAAGTGTAGTTTAAAACGAAAGAAACGGAGATGAAAAACTCCAAGTATTTTGAGAGTTATGATGGAAATAGTTAGACTCGCGCTTCGGTTTAGCTATTTACTGACCTACCTTTGATTGATTGACCATAACTCTCTCAATTTAACTTGTAATTCATTTAAATTAGTTTCATTTCGAAGGAATCGAAGTGTAGTTTAAAACGAAAGAAACGGAGATGAAAAACTCCAAGTATTTTGAGAGTTATGATGGAAATAGTTAGACTCGCGCTTTAGTTTAGCAATTTACTGACCTCCCTTCGATTGATTGACCATAACTCACTCAATTTAACTCGTAATTCATTGAAATTAGTTTCATTTCGAAGGAATCGAAGTGTAGTTTAAAACGAAAGAAACGGAGATGAAAAACTCCAAGTATTTTGAGAGTTATGATGGAAATAGTTAGACTCGCGCTTTGGTTTATCAATTTATGGACCTACCTCCGATTGATTGACAATAACTCTCTCAATTTAACTCTTAATTCATTGAAATTAGTTTCATTTAGAAGGAATCGAAGTGTAGTTTAAAACGAAAGAAACAGAGATGAAAAACTCCAAGTATTTTGAGAGTTATGATGGAAATAGTTAGACTCGCGCTTTGGTTTAGCAATTTACTGACCTACCTCCGATTGATTGACCATAACTCTCTCAATTTAACTCTTAATTCATTGAAATTAGTTTCATTTCGAAGGAATCGAAGTGTAGTTTAAAACGAAAGAAACGGAGATGAAAAATTCCAAGTATTTTGAGAGTTATGATAGAAATAGTTAGACTCGCGCTTTGGTTTAGCAATTTACTGACCTACCTCCGATTGATTGACCATAACTCTCTCAATTTAACTCGTAATTCATTGAAATTAGTTTCATTTCGAAGGAATCGAAGTGTAGTTTAAAACGAAAAAAACGGAGATGAAAAACTCCAAGTATTTTGAGAGTTATGATGGAAATAGTTAGACTCACGCTTTGGTTTAGCAATTTACTGACCTACCTCCGCTTGATTGACCATAACTCTCTCAATTTAACTCTTAACTCTTTGAAATTAGTTTCATTTCGAAGGAATCGAAGTGTAGTTTAAAACGAAAGAAACGGAGATGAAAAACTCCAAGTATTTTGAGAGTTATGATGCAAATACTTAGACTCGCGCTTTGGTTTAGCAATTTACTGACCTACTTCCGATTGATTGACAATAACTCTCTCAATTTAACTCGTAATTCATTTAAATTAGTTTCATTTCGAAGGAATCGAAGTGTAATTTAAAACGAAAGAAACGGAGATGAAAAACTCCAAGTATTTTGAGAGTTATGATGGAAATAGTTAGTCTCGCGCTTTAGTTTAGCAATTTACTGACCTACCTCCGATTGATTGAACATAACTCACTCAATTTAACTCGTAATTCATTGAAATTAGTTTCATTTCGAAGGAATCGAAGTGTAGTTTAAAACGAAAGAAACGGAGATGAAAAACTCCAAGTATTTTGAGAGTTATGATGGAAATAGTTAGACTCGCGCTTTGGTTTAGCAATTTACTGACCTAGCTCCGATTGATTGACCATAACTCTCTCAATTTAACTCTTAAGTCATTGAAATTAGTTTCATTTCGAAGGAATCGAAGTGTAGTTTAAAACGAAAGAAACGGAGATGAAAAACTCCAAGTATTTTGAGAGTTATGATGGAAATAGTTAGACTCGCGCTTTGGTTTAGCAATTTACTGACCTACCTCCGATTGATTGACCATAACTCTCTCAATTTAACTCGTAATTCATTTAAATTAGTTTCATTTCGAAGGAATCGAAGTGTAATTTAAAACGAAAGAAACGGAGATGAAAAACTCCAAGTATTTTGAGAGTTATGATGGAAATAGTTAGACTCGCGCTTTGGTTTAGCAATTTACTGACCTACCTCCGATTGATTGACCATAACTCTCTCAATTTAACTCTTAATTCATTGAAATTAGTTTCATTTCGAAGGAATCGAAGTGTAGTTTAAAACGAAAGAAACGGAGATGAAAAATTCCAAGTATTTTGAGAGTTATGATAGAAATAGTTAGACTCGCGCTTTGGTTTAGCAATTTACTGACCTACCTCCGATTGATTGACCATAACTCTCTCAATTTAACTCGTAATTCATTTAAATTAGTTTCATTTCGAAGGAATCGAAGTGTAATTTAAAACGAAAGAGACGGAGATGAAAAACTCCAAGTATTTTGAGAGTTATGATGGAAATAGTTAGACTCGCGCTTTGGTTTAGCAATTTACTGACCTACCTCCGATTGATTGACCATAACTCTCTCAATTTAACTCGTAATTCATTTAAATTAGTTTCATTTCGAAGGAATCGAAGTGTAGTTTCAGACGAAAGAAACGGAGATGAAAAACTCCAAGTATTTTGAGAGTTATGATGGAAATAGTTAGACTCGCGCTTTGGTTTAGCAATTTACTGACCTACCTCCGATTGATTGACAATAACTCTCTCAATTTAACTCGTAATTCATTTAAATTAGTTTCATTTCGAAGGAATCGAAGTGTAATTTAAAACGAAAGAAACGGAGATGAAAAACTCCAAGTATTTTGAGAGTTATGATGGAAATAGTTAGTCTCGCGCTTTAGTTTAGCAATTTACTGACCTACCTCCGATTGATTGAACATAACTCACTCAATTTAACTCGTAATTCATTGAAATTAGTTTCATTTCGAAGGAATCGAAGTGTAGTTTAAAACGAAAGAAACGGAGATGAAAAACTCCAAGTAATTTGAGAGTTATGATGGAAATAGTTAGACTCGCGCTTTGGTTTAGCAATTTACTGACCTAGCTCCGATTGATTGACCATAACTCTCTCAATTTAACTCTTAAGTCATTGAAATTAGTTTCATTTCGAAGGAATCGAAGTGTAGTTTAAAACGAAAGAAACGGAGATGAAAAACTCCAAGTATTTTGAGAGTTATGATGGAAATAGTTAGACTCGCGCTTTGGTTTAGCAATTTACTGACCTACCTCCGATTGATTGACCATAACTCTCTCAATTTAACTCGTAATTCATTTAAATTAGTTTCATTTCGAAGGAATCGAAGTGTAATTTAAAACGAAAGAAACGGAGATGAAAAACTCCAAGTATTTTGAGAGTTATGATGGAAATAGTTAGACTCGCGCTTTGGTTTAGCAATTTACTGACTTACCTCCGATTGATTGACCATAACTCTCTCAATTTAACTCGTAATTCATTTAAATTAGTTTCATTTCGAAGGAATCGAAGTGTAGTTTAAAACGAAAGAAACGGAGATGAAAAATTCCAAGTATTTTGAGAGTTATGATGGAAATAGTTAGACTCGCGCTTTCGTTTATCAATTTACTGACCTACCTCCGATTGATTGACCATAACTCTCTCAATTTAACTCTTGATTCATTGAAATTAGTTTCATTTCGAAGGAATCGAAGTGTAGTTTAAAACGAAAGAAACGGAGATGAAAAACTCCAAGTATTTTGAGAGTTATGATGGAAATAGTTAGACTCGCGCTTTGGTTTAGCAATTTACTGACCTACCTCCGATTGATTGACCATAACTCTCTCAATTTAACTCGTAATTCATTTAAATTAGTTTCATTTCGAAGGAATCGAAGTGTAGTTTAAGACGAAAGAAACGGAGATGAAAAACTCCAAGTATTTTGAGAGTTATGATGGAAATAGTTAGACTCGCGCTTTGGTTTAGCAATTTACTGACCTACCTCCGATTGATTGACAATAACTCTCTCAATTTAACTCGTAATTCATTTAAATTAGTTTCATTTCGAAGGAATCGAAGTGTAATTTAAAACGAAAGAAACGGAGATGAAAAACTCCAAGTATTTTGAGAGTTATGATGGAAATAGTTAGTCTCGCGCTTTAGTTTAGCAATTTACTGACCTACCTCCGATTGATTGAACATAACTCACTCAATTTAACTCGTAATTCATTGAAATTAGTTTCATTTCGAAGGAATCGAAGTGTAGTTTAAAACGAAAGAAACGGAGATGAAAAACTCCAAGTATTTTGAGAGTTATGATGGAAATAGTTAGACTCGCGCTTTGGTTTAGCAATTTACTGACCTAGCTCCGATTGATTGACCATAACTCTCTCAATTTAACTCTTAAGTCATTGAAATTAGTTTAATTTCGAAGGAATCGAAGTGTAGTTTAAAACGAAAGAAACGGAGATGAAAAACTCCAAGTATTTTGAGAGTTATGATGGAAATAGTTAGACTCGCGCTTTGGTTTAGCAATTTACTGACCTACCTCCGATTGATTGACCATAACTCTCTCAATTTAACTCGTAATTCATTTAAATTAGTTTCATTTCGAAGGAATCGAAGTGTAATTTAAAACGAAAGAAACGGAGATGAAAAACTCCAAGTATTTTGAGAGTTATGATGGAAATAGTTAGACTCGCGCTTTCGTTTATCAATTTACTGACCTACCTCCGATTGATTGACCATAACTCTCTCAATTTAACTCTTAATTCATTGAAATTAGTTTCATTTCGAAGGAATCGAAGTGTAGTTTAAAACGAAAGAAACGGAGATGAAAAACTCCAAGTATTTTGAGAGTTATGATGGAAATAGTTAGACTCGCGCTTTGGTTTAGCAATTTACTGACCTAGCTCCGATTGATTGACCATAACTCTCTCAATTTAACTCTTAAGTCATTGAAATTAGTTTCATTTCGAAGGAATCGAAGTGTAGTTTAAAACGAAAGAAACGGAGATGAAAAACTCCAAGTATTTTGAGAGTTATGATGGAAATAGTTAGACTCGCGCTTTGGTTTAGCAATTTACTGACCTACCTCCGATTGATTGACCATAACTCTCTCAATTTAACTCGTAATTCATTTAAATTAGTTTCATTTCGAAGGAATCGAAGTGTAATTTAAAACGAAAGAAACGGAGATGAAAAACTCCAAGTATTTTGAGAGTTATGATGGAAATAGTTAGACTCGCGCTTTGGTTTAGCAATTTACTGACCTACCTCCGATTGATTGACCATAACTCTCTCAATTTAACTCTTAATTCATTGAAATTAGTTTCATTTCGAAGGAATCGAAGTGTAGTTTAAAACGAAAGAAACGGAGATGAAAAATTCCAAGTATTTTGAGAGTTATGATAGAAATAGTTAGACTCGCGCTTTGGTTTAGCAATTTACTGACCTACCTCCGATTGATTGACCATAACTCTCTCAATTTAACTCGTAATTCATTTAAATTAGTTTCATTTCGAAGGAATCGAAGTGTAATTTAAAACGAAAGAAACGGAGATGAAAAACTCCAAGTATTTTGAGAGTTATGATGGAAATAGTTAGACTCGCGCTTTGGTTTAGCAATTTACTGACCTACCTCCGATTGATTGACCATAACTCTCTCAATTTAACTCGTAATTCATTTAAATTAGTTTCATTTCGAAGGAATCGAAGTGTAGTTTAAGACGAAAGAAACGGAGATGAAAAACTCCAAGTATTTTGAGAGTTATTATGGAAATAGTTAGACTCGCGCTTTAGTTTAGCAATTTACTGACCTCCCTCCGATTGATTGACCATAACTCACTCAATTTAACTCGTAATTCATTGAAATTAGTTTCATTTCGAAGGAATCGAAGTGTAGTTTAAAACGAAAGAAACGGAGATGAAAAACTCCAAGTATTTTGAGAGTTATGATGGAAATAGTTAGACTCGCGCTTTCGTTTATCAATTTACTGACCTACCTCCGATTGATTGACCATAACTCTCTCAATTTAACTCTTAATTCATTGAAATTAGTTTCATTTCGAAGGAATCGAAGTGTAGTTTAAAACGAAAGAAACGGAGATGAAAAATTCCAAGTATTTTGAGAGTTATGATTGAAATAGTTAGACTCGCGCTTTGGTTTAGCAATTTACTGACCTACCTCCGATTGATTGACCATAACTCTCTAAATTTAACTCGTAATTCATTGAAATTAGTTTCATTTCGAAGGAATCGAAGTGTAGTTTAAAACGAAAGAAACGGAGATGAAAAACTCCAAGTATTTTGAGAGTTATGATGGAAATAGTTAGACTCGCGCTTTGGTTTAGCAATTTACTGACCTACCTCCGCTTGATTGACCATAACTCTCTCAATTTAACTCTTAACTCTTTGAAATTAGTTTCATTTCGAAGGAATCGAAGTGTAGTTTTAAACGAAAGAAACGGAGATGAAAAACTCCAAGTATTTTGAGAGTTATGATGGAAATAGTTAGACTCGCGCTTTGGTTTAGCAATTTACTGACCTACCTCCGATTGATTGACCATAACTCTCTCAATTTAACTCGTAATTCATTTAAATTAGTTTCATTTCGAAGGAATCGAAGTGTAGTTTAAAACGAAAGAAACGGAGATGAAAAACTCCAAGTATTTTGAGAGTTATGATGGAAATAGTTAGACTCGCGCTTCGGTTTAGCTATTTACTGACCTACCTTTGATTGATTGACCATAACTCTCTCAATTTAACTTGTAATTCATTTAAATTAGTTTCATTTCGAAGGAATCGAAGTGTAGTTTAAAACGAAAGAAACGGAGATGAAAAACTCCAAGTATTTTGAGAGTTATGATGGAAATAGTTAGACTCGCGCTTTAGTTTAGCAATTTACTGACCTCCCTTCGATTGATTGACCATAACTCACTCAATTTAACTCGTAATTCATTGAAATTAGTTTCATTTCGAAGGAATCGAAGTGTAGTTTAAAACGAAAGAAACGGAGATGAAAAACTCCAAGTATTTTGAGAGTTATGATGGAAATAGTTAGACTCGCGCTTTGGTTTATCAATTTATGGACCTACCTCCGATTGATTGACAATAACTCTCTCAATTTAACTCTTAATTCATTGAAATTAGTTTCATTTAGAAGGAATCGAAGTGTAGTTTAAAACGAAAGAAACAGAGATGAAAAACTCCAAGTATTTTGAGAGTTATGATGGAAATAGTTAGACTCGCGCTTTGGTTTAGTAATTTACTGACCTACCTCCGATTGATTGACCATAACTCTCTCAATTTAACTCTTAATTCATTGAAATTAGTTTCATTTCGAAGGAATCGAAGTGTAGTTTAAAACGAAAGAAACGGAGATGAAAAATTCCAAGTATTTTGAGAGTTATGATAGAAATAGTTAGACTCGCGCTTTGGTTTAGCAATTTACTGACCTACCTCCGATTGATTGACCATAACTCTCTCAATTTAACTCGTAATTCATTGAAATTAGTTTCATTTCGAAGGAATCGAAGTGTAGTTTAAAACGAAAAAAACGGAGATGAAAAACTCCAAGTATTTTGAGAGTTATGATGGAAATAGTTAGACTCACGCTTTGGTTTAGCAATTTACTGACCTACCTCCGCTTGATTGACCATAACTCTCTCAATTTAACTCTTAACTCTTTGAAATTAGTTTCATTTCGAAGGAATCGAAGTGTAGTTTAAAACGAAAGAAACGGAGATGAAAAACTCCAAGTATTTTGAGAGTTATGATGCAAATACTTAGACTCGCGCTTTGGTTTAGCAATTTACTGACCTACTTCCGATTGATTGACAATAACTCTCTCAATTTAACTCGTAATTCATTTAAATTAGTTTAATTTCGAAGGAATCGAAGTGTAATTTAAAACGAAAGAAACGGAGATGAAAAACTCCAAGTATTTTGAGAGTTATGATGGAAATAGTTAGTCTCGCGCTTTAGTTTAGCAATTTACTGACCTACCTCCGATTGATTGAACATAACTCACTCAATTTAACTCGTAATTCATTGAAATTAGTTTCATTTCGAAGGAATCGAAGTGTAGTTTAAAACGAAAGAAACGGAGATGAAAAACTCCAAGTATTTTGAGAGTTATGATGGAAATAGTTAGACTCGCGCTTTGGTTTAGCAATTTACTGACCTAGCTCCGATTGATTGACCATAACTCTCTCAATTTAACTCTTAAGTCATTGAAATTAGTTTCATTTCGAAGGAATCGAAGTGTAGTTTAAAACGAAAGAAACGGAGATGAAAAACTCCAAGTATTTTGAGAGTTATGATGGAAATAGTTAGACTCGCGCTTTGGTTTAGCAATTTACTGACCTACCTCCGATTGATTGACCATAACTCTCTCAATTTAACTCGTAATTCATTTAAATTAGTTTCATTTCGAAGGAATCGAAGTGTAATTTAAAACGAAAGAAACGGAGATGAAAAACTCCAAGTATTTTGAGAGTTATGATGGAAATAGTTAGACTCGCGCTTTGGTTTAGCAATTTACTGACCTACCTCCGATTGATTGACCATAACTCTCTCAATTTAACTCTTAATTCATTGAAATTAGTTTCATTTCGAAGGAATCGAAGTGTAGTTTAAAACGAAAGAAACGGAGATGAAAAATTCCAAGTATTTTGAGAGTTATGATAGAAATAGTTAGACTCGCGCTTTGGTTTAGCAATTTACTGACCTACCTCCGATTGATTGACCATAACTCTCTCAATTTAACTCGTAATTCATTTAAATTAGTTTCATTTCGAAGGAATCGAAGTGTAATTTAAAACGAAAGAGACGGAGATGAAAAACTCCAAGTATTTTGAGAGTTATGATGGAAATAGTTAGACTCGCGCTTTGGTTTAGCAATTTACTGACCTACCTCCGATTGATTGACCATAACTCTCTCAATTTAACTCGTAATTCATTTAAATTAGTTTCATTTCGAAGGAATCGAAGTGTAGTTTAAGACGAAAGAAACGGAGATGAAAAACTCCAAGTATTTTGAGAGTTATGATGGAAATAGTTAGACTCGCGCTTTGGTTTAGCAATTTACTGACCTACCTCCGATTGATTGACAATAACTCTCTCAATTTAACTCGTAATTCATTTAAATTAGTTTCATTTCGAAGGAATCGAAGTGTAATTTAAAACGAAAGAAACGGAGATGAAAAACTCCAAGTATTTTGAGAGTTATGATGGAAATAGTTAGTCTCGCGCTTTAGTTTAGCAATTTACTGACCTACCTCCGATTGATTGAACATAACTCACTCAATTTAACTCGTAATTCATTGAAATTAGTTTCATTTCGAAGGAATCGAAGTGTAGTTTAAAACGAAAGAAACGGAGATGAAAAACTCCAAGTAATTTGAGAGTTATGATGGAAATAGTTAGACTCGCGCTTTGGTTTAGCAATTTACTGACCTAGCTCCGATTGATTGACCATAACTCTCTCAATTTAACTCTTAAGTCATTGAAATTAGTTTCATTTCGAAGGAATCGAAGTGTAGTTTAAAACGAAAGAAACGAAGATGAAAAACTCCAAGTATTTTGAGAGTTATGATGGAAATAGTTAGACTCGCGCTTTGGTTTAGCAATTTACTGACCTACCTCCGATTGATTGACCATAACTCTCTCAATTTAACTCGTAATTCATTTAAATTAGTTTCATTTCGAAGGAATCGAAGTGTAATTTAAAACGAAAGAAACGGAGATGAAAAACTCCAAGTATTTTGAGAGTTATGATGGAAATAGTTAGACTCGCGCTTTGGTTTAGCAATTTACTGACTTACCTCCGATTGATTGACCATAACTCTCTCAATTTAACTCGTAATTCATTTAAATTAGTTTCATTTCGAAGGAATCGAAGTGTAGTTTAAAACGAAAGAAACGGAGATGAAAAATTCCAAGTATTTTGAGAGTTATGATGGAAATAGTTAGACTCGCGCTTTCGTTTATCAATTTACTGACCTACCTCCGATTGATTGACCATAACTCTCTCAATTTAACTCTTGATTCATTGAAATTAGTTTCATTTCGAAGGAATCGAAGTGTAGTTTAAAACGAAAGAAACGGAGATGAAAAACTCCAAGTATTTTGAGAGTTATGATGGAAATAGTTAGACTCGCGCTTTGGTTTAGCAATTTACTGACCTACCTCCGATTGATTGACCATAACTCTCTCAATTTAACTCGTAATTCATTTAAATTAGTTTCATTTCGAAGGAATCGAAGTGTAGTTTAAGACAAAAGAAACGGAGATGAAAAACTCCAAGTATTTTGAGAGTTATGATGGAAATAGTTAGACTCGCGCTTTGGTTTAGCAATTTACTGACCTACCTCCGATTGATTGACAATAACTCTCTCAATTTAACTCGTAATTCATTTAAATTAGTTTCATTTCGAAGGAATCGAAGTGTAATTTAAAACGAAAGAAACGGAGATGAAAAACTCCAAGTATTTTGAGAGTTATGATGGAAATAGTTAGTCTCGCGCTTTAGTTTAGCAATTTACTGACCTACCTCCGATTGATTGAACATAACTCACTCAATTTAACTCGTAATTCATTGAAATTAGTTTCATTTCGAAGGAATCGAAGTGTAGTTTAAAACGAAAGAAACGGAGATGAAAAACTCCAAGTATTTTGAGAGTTATGATGGAAATAGTTAGACTCGCGCTTTGGTTTAGCAATTTACTGACCTAGCTCCGATTGATTGACCATAACTCTCTCAATTTAACTCTTAAGTCATTGAAATTAGTTTAATTTCGAAGGAATCGAAGTGTAGTTTAAAACGAAAGAAATGGAGATGAAAAACTCCAAGTATTTTGAGAGTTATGATGGAAATAGTTAGACTCGCGCTTTGGTTTAGCAATTTACTGACCTACCTCCGATTGATTGACCATAACTCTCTCAATTTAACTCGTAATTCATTTAAATTAGTTTCATTTCGAAGGAATCGAAGTGTAATTTAAAACGAAAGAAACGGAGATGAAAAACTCCAAGTATTTTGAGAGTTATGATGGAAATAGTTAGACTCGCGCTTTGGTTTAGCAATTTACTGACCTACCTCCGATTGATTGACCATAACTCTCTCAATTTAACTCTTAATTCATTGAAATAGGTTTATTTCGAAGGAATCGAAGTGTAGTTTAAAACGAAAGAAACGGAGATGAAAAATTCCAAGTATTTTGAGAGTTATGATAGAAATAGTTAGACTCGCGCTTTGGTTTAGCAATTTACTGACCTAGCTCCGATTGATTGACCATAACTCTCTCAATTTAACTCTTAAGTCATTGAAATTAGTTTCATTTCGAAGGAATCGAAGTGTAGTTTAAAACGAAAGAAACGGAGATGAAAAACTCCAAGTATTTTGAGAGTTATGATGGAAATAGTTAGACTCGCGCTTTGGTTTAGCAATTTACTGACCTACCTCCGAGTGATTGACCATAACTCTCTAAATTTAACTCGTAATTCATTGAAATTAGTTTCATTTCGAAGGAATCGAAGTGTAGTTTAAAACGAAAGTAACGGAGGTGAAAAACTCCAAGTATTTTGAGAGTTATGATGGAAATAGTTAGACTCGCGCTTCGGTTTAGCAATTTACTGACCTACCTTTGATTGATTGACCATAACTCTCTCAATTTAACTTGTAATTCATTTAAATTAGTTTCATTTCGAAGGAATCGAAGTGTAGTTTAAAACGAAAGAAACGGAGATGAAAAACTCCAAGTATTTTGAGAGTTATGATGGAAATAGTTAGACTCGCGCTTTAATTTAGCAATTTACTGACCTACCTCCGATTGATTGACCATAACTCACTCAATTTAACTCGTAATTCATTGAAATTAATTTCATTTCGAAGGAATCGAAGTGTAGTTTAAAACGAAAGAAACGGAGATGAAAAACTCCAAGTATTTTGAGAGTTATGATGGAAATAGTTAGACTCGGGCTTTGGTTTAGCAATTTACTGACCTACCTCCGATTGATTGACCATAACTCACTCAATTTAACTCTTAATTCATTGAAATTAGTTTCATTTCGAAGGAATCGAAGTGTAGTTTAAAACGAAAGAAACGGAGATGAAAAACTCCAAGTATTTTGAGAGTTATGATGGAAATAGTTAGACTCGCGCTTTGGTTTAGCAATTTACTGACCTAGCTCCGATTGATTGACCATAACTCTCTCAATTTAACTCTTAAGTCATTGAAATTAGTTTAATTTCGAAGGAATCGAAGTGGAGTTTAAAACGAAAGAAACGGAGATGAAAAACTCCAAGTATTTTGAGAGTTATGATGGAAATAGTTAGACTCGCGCTTTGGTTTAGCAATTTACTGACCTACCTCCGATTGATTGACCATAACTCTCTCAATTTAACTCGTAATTCATTTAAATTAGTTTCATTTCGAAGGAATCGAAGTGTAATTTAAAACGAAAGAAACGGACATGAAAAACTCCAAGTATTTTGAGAGTTATGATGGAAATAGTTAGACTCGCGCTTTGGTTTAGCAATTTACTGACCTACCTCCGATTGATTGACCATAACTCTCTCAATTTAACTCTTAATTCATTGAAATAGGTTTATTTCGAAGGAATCGAAGTGTAGTTTAAAACGAAAGAAACGGAGATGAAAAATTCCAAGTATTTTGAGAGTTATGATAGAAATAGTTAGACTCGCGCTTTGGTTTAGCAATTTACTGACCTAGCTCCGATTGATTGACCATAACTCTCTCAATTTTACTCTTAAGTCATTGAAATTAGTTTCATTTCGAAGGAATCGAAGTGTAGTTTAAAACGAAAGAAACGGAGATGAAAAACTCCAAGTATTTTGAGAGTTATGATGGAAATAGTTAGACTCGCGCTTTGGTTTAGCAATTTACTGACCTACCTCCGATTGATTGACCATAACTCTCTCAATTTAACTCGTAATTCATTGAAATTAGTTTCATTTCGAAGGAATCGAAGTGTAGTTTAAAACGAAAGTAACGGAGGTGAAAAACTCCAAGTATTTTGAGAGTTATGATGGAAATAGTTAGACTCGCGCTTCGGTTTAGCAATTTACTGACCTACCTTTGATTGATTGACCATAACTCTCTCAATTTAACTTGTAATTCATTTAAATTAGTTTCATTTCGAAGGAATCGAAGTGTAGTTTAAAACGAAAGAAACGGAGATGAAAAACTCCAAGTATTTTGAGAGTTATGATGGAAATAGTTAGACTCGCGCTTTCATTTAGTAATTTACTGACCTACCTCCGATTGATTGACCATAACTCACTCAATTTAACTCGTAATTCATTGAAATTAGTTTCATTTCGAAGGAATCGAAGTGTAGTTTAAAACGAAAGAAACGGAGATGAAAAACTCCAAGTATTTTGAGAGTTATGATGGAAATAGTTAGACTCGGGCTTTGGTTTAGCAATTTACTGACCTACCTCCGATTGATTGACCATAATTCACTCAATTTAACTCTTAATTCATTGAAATTAGTTTCATTTCGAAGGAATCGAAGTGTAGTTTAAAACGAAAGAAACGGAGATGAAAAACTCCAAGTATTTTGAGAGTTATGATGGAAATAGTTAGACTCGCGCTTTGGTTTAGCAATTTACTGACCTGCCTCCGATTGATTGACCATAACTCTCTCAATTTAACTCGTAATTCATATAAATTAGTTTCATTTCGAAGGAATCGAAGTGTAGTTTAAAACGAAAGAAACGGAGATGAAAAAGTCCAAGTATTTTGAGAGTTATGATGGAAATAGTTAGACTCGCGCTTCGGTTTAGCTATTTACTGACCTACCTTTGATTGATTGACCATAACTCTCTCAATTTAACTTGTAATTCATTTAAATTAGTTTCATTTCGAAGGAATCGAAGTGTAGTTTAAAACGAAAGAAACGGAGATGAAAAACTCCAAGTATTTTGAGAGTTATGATGGAAATAGTTAGACTCGCGCTTTAGTTTAGCAATTTACTGACCTCCCTTCGATTGATTGACCATAACTCACTCAATTTAACTCGTAATTCATTGAAATTAGTTTCATTTCGAAGGAATCGAAGTGTAGTTTAAAACGAAAGAAACGGAGATGAAAAACTCCAAGTATTTTGAGAGTTATGATGGAAATAGTTAGACTCGCGCTTTGGTTTATCAATTTATTGACCTACCTCCGATTGATTGACCATAACTCTCTCAATTTAACTCTTAATTCATTGAAATTAGTTTCATTTCGAAGGAATCGAAGTGTAGTTTAAAACGAAAGAAACGGAGATGAAAAACTCCAAGTATTTCGAGAGTTATGATGGAAATAGTTAGACTCGCGCTTTGGTTTAGCAATTTACTGACCTACCTCCGATTGATTGACCATAACTCTCTCAATTTAACTCACTGACCTACCTTTGATTGATTGACCATAACTCTCTC
The DNA here is from genome assembly GCF_043159265.1 of Tasmannia lanceolata. Lineage (NCBI taxonomy): Eukaryota > Viridiplantae > Streptophyta > Magnoliopsida > Canellales > Winteraceae > Tasmannia > Tasmannia lanceolata. The sequence continues at coordinate 9,040,742 of NW_027518721.1, forward strand.
AATTTAACTTGTAATTCATTTAAATTAGTTTCATTTCGAAGGAATCGAAGTGTAGTTTAAAACGAAAGAAACGGAGATGAAAAACTCCAAGTATTTTGAGAGTTATGATGGAAATAGTTAGACTCGCGCTTTGGTTTAGCAATTTACTGACCTACCTCCGATTGATTGACCATAACTCTCTCAATTTAACTCGTAATTCATTTAAATTAGTTTCATTTCGAAGGAATCGAAGTGTAATTTAAAACGAAAGAAACGGAGATGAAAAACTCCAAGTATTTTGAGAGTTATGATGGAAATAGTTAGACTCGCGCTTTAGTTTAGCAATTTACTGACCTACCTCCGATTGATTGACCATAACTCTCTCAATTTAACTCTTAAGTCATTGAAATTAGTTTCATTTCGAAGGAATCGAAGTGTAGTTTAAAACGAAAGAAACGGAGATGAAAAACTCCAAGTATTTTGAGAGTTATGATGGAAATAGTTAGACTCGCGCTTTGGTTTATCAATTTACTGACCTACCTCCGATTGATTGACCATAACTCTCTCAATTTAACTCTTAATTCATTGAAATTAGTTTCATTTCGAAGGAATCGAAGTGTAGTTTAAAACGAAAGAAACGGAGATGAAAAACTCCAAGTATTTTGAGAGTTATGATGGAAATAGTTAGACTCGCGCTTTGGTTTAGCAATTTACTGACCTACCTCCGATTGATTGACCATAACTCTCTCAATTTAACTCGTAATTCATTTAAATTAGTTTCATTTCGAAGGAATCGAAGTGTAATTTAAAACGAAAGAAACGGACATGAAAAACTCCAAGTATTTTGAGAGTTATGATGGAAATAGTTAGACTCGCGCTTTGGTTTAGCAATTTACTGACCTACCTCCGATTGATTGACCATAACTCTCTCAATTTAACTCTTAATTCATTGAAATAGGTTTATTTCGAAGGAATCGAAGTGTAGTTTAAAACGAAAGAAACGGAGATGAAAAATTCCAAGTATTTTGAGAGTTATGATAGAAATAGTTAGACTCGCGCTTTGGTTTAGCAATTTACTGACCTAGCTCCGATTGATTGACCATAACTCTCTCAATTTTACTCTTAAGTCATTGAAATTAGTTTCATTTCGAAGGAATCGAAGTGTAGTTTAAAACGAAAGAAACGGAGATGAAAAACTCCAAGTATTTTGAGAGTTATGATGGAAATAGTTAGACTCGCGCTTTGGTTTAGCAATTTACTGACCTACCTCCGATTGATTGACCATAACTCTCTCAATTTAACTCGTAATTCATTGAAATTAGTTTCATTTCGAAGGAATCGAAGTGTAGTTTAAAACGAAAGTAACGGAGGTGAAAAACTCCAAGTATTTTGAGAGTTATGATGGAAATAGTTAGACTCGCGCTTCGGTTTAGCAATTTACTGACCTACCTTTGATTGATTGACCATAACTCTCTCAATTTAACTTGTAATTCATTTAAATTAGTTTCATTTCGAAGGAATCGAAGTGTAGTTTAAAACGAAAGAAACGGAGATGAAAAACTCCAAGTATTTTGAGAGTTATGATGGAAATAGTTAGACTCGCGCTTTCATTTAGTAATTTACTGACCTACCTCCGATTGATTGACCATAACTCACTCAATTTAACTCGTAATTCATTGAAATTAGTTTCATTTCGAAGGAATCGAAGTGTAGTTTAAAACGAAAGAAACGGAGATGAAAAACTCCAAGTATTTTGAGAGTTATGATGGAAATAGTTAGACTCGGGCTTTGGTTTAGCAATTTACTGACCTACCTCCGATTGATTGACCATAATTCACTCAATTTAACTCTTAATTCATTGAAATTAGTTTCATTTCGAAGGAATCGAAGTGTAGTTTAAAACGAAAGAAACGGAGATGAAAAACTCCAAGTATTTTGAGAGTTATGATGGAAATAGTTAGACTCGCGCTTTGGTTTAGCAATTTACTGACCTGCCTCCGATTGATTGACCATAACTCTCTCAATTTAACTCGTAATTCATATAAATTAGTTTCATTTCGAAGGAATCGAAGTGTAGTTTAAAACGAAAGAAACGGAGATGAAAAAGTCCAAGTATTTTGAGAGTTATGATGGAAATAGTTAGACTCGCGCTTCGGTTTAGCTATTTACTGACCTACCTTTGATTGATTGACCATAACTCTCTCAATTTAACTTGTAATTCATTTAAATTAGTTTCATTTCGAAGGAATCGAAGTGTAGTTTAAAACGAAAGAAACGGAGATGAAAAACTCCAAGTATTTTGAGAGTTATGATGGAAATAGTTAGACTCGCGCTTTAGTTTAGCAATTTACTGACCTCCCTTCGATTGATTGACCATAACTCACTCAATTTAACTCGTAATTCATTGAAATTAGTTTCATTTCGAAGGAATCGAAGTGTAGTTTAAAACGAAAGAAACGGAGATGAAAAACTCCAAGTATTTTGAGAGTTATGATGGAAATAGTTAGACTCGCGCTTTGGTTTATCAATTTATTGACCTACCTCCGATTGATTGACCATAACTCTCTCAATTTAACTCTTAATTCATTGAAATTAGTTTCATTTCGAAGGAATCGAAGTGTAGTTTAAAACGAAAGAAACGGAGATGAAAAACTCCAAGTATTTCGAGAGTTATGATGGAAATAGTTAGACTCGCGCTTTGGTTTAGCAATTTACTGACCTACCTCCGATTGATTGACCATAACTCTCTCAATTTAACTCACTGACCTACCTTTGATTGATTGACCATAACTCTCTCAATTTAACTTGTAATTCATTTAAATTAGTTTCATTTCGAAGGAATCGAAGTGTAGTTTAAAACGAAAGAAACGGAGATGAAAAACTCCAAGTATTTTGAGAGTTATGATGGAAATAGTTAAACTCGCGCTTTGGTTTAGCAATTTACTGACCTAGCTCCGATTGATTGACCATAACTCTCTCAATTTAACTCTTAAGTCATTGAAATTAGTTTCATTTCGAAGGAATCGAAGTGTAGTTTAAAACGAAAGAAACGGAGATGAAAAACTCCAAGTATTTTGAGAGTTATGATGGAAATAGTTAGACTCGCGCTTTCATTTAGTAATTTACTGACCTACCTCCGATTGATTGACCATAACTCACTCAATTTAACTCGTAATTCATTGAAATTAGTTTCATTTCGAAGGAATCGAAGTGTAGTTTAAAACGAAAGAAACGGAGATGAAAAACTCCAAGTATTTTGAGAGTTATGATGGAAATAGTTAGACTCGGGCTTTGGTTTAGCAATTTACTGACCTACCTCCGATTGATTGACCATAATTCACTCAATTTAACTCTTAATTCATTGAAATTAGTTTCATTTCGAAGGAATCGAAGTGTAGTTTAAAACGAAAGAAACGGAGATGAAAAACTCCAAGTATTTTGAGAGTTATGATGGAAATAGTTAGACTCGCGCTTTGGTTTAGCAATTTACTGACCTGCCTCCGATTGATTGACCATAACTCTCTCAATTTAACTCGTAATTCATATAAATTAGTTTCATTTCGAAGGAATCGAAGTGTAGTTTAAAACGAAAGAAACGGAGATGAAAAAGTCCAAGTATTTTGAGAGTTATGATGGAAATAGTTAGACTCGCGCTTCGGTTTAGCTATTTACTGACCTACCTTTGATTGATTGACCATAACTCTCTCAATTTAACTTGTAATTCATTTAAATTAGTTTCATTTCGAAGGAATCGAAGTGTAGTTTAAAACGAAAGAAACGGAGATGAAAAACTCCAAGTATTTTGAGAGTTATGATGGAAATAGTTAGACTCGCGCTTTAGTTTAGCAATTTACTGACCTCCCTTCGATTGATTGACCATAACTCACTCAATTTAACTCGTAATTCATTGAAATTAGTTTCATTTCGAAGGAATCGAAGTGTAGTTTAAAACGAAAGAAACGGAGATGAAAAACTCCAAGTATTTTGAGAGTTATGATGGAAATAGTTAGACTCGCGCTTTGGTTTATCAATTTATTGACCTACCTCCGATTGATTGACCATAACTCTCTCAATTTAACTCTTAATTCATTGAAATTAGTTTCATTTCGAAGGAATCGAAGTGTAGTTTAAAACGAAAGAAACGGAGATGAAAAACTCCAAGTATTTCGAGAGTTATGATGGAAATAGTTAGACTCGCGCTTTGGTTTAGCAATTTACTGACCTACCTCCGATTGATTGACCATAACTCTCTCAATTTAACTCACTGACCTACCTTTGATTGATTGACCATAACTCTCTCAATTTAACTTGTAATTCATTTAAATTAGTTTCATTTCGAAGGAATCGAAGTGTAGTTTAAAACGAAAGAAACGGAGATGAAAAACTCCAAGTATTTTGAGAGTTATGATGGAAATAGTTAAACTCGCGCTTTGGTTTAGCAATTTACTGACCTAGCTCCGATTGATTGACCATAACTCTCTCAATTTAACTCTTAAGTCATTGAAATTAGTTTCATTTCGAAGGAATCGAAGTGTAGTTTAAAACGAAAGAAAAGGAAATGAAAAACTCCAAGTATTTTGAGAGTTATGATGGAAATAGTTAGACTCGCGCTTTAGTTTAGCAATTTACTGACCTACCTCCGATTGATTGACCATAACTCTCTCAATTTAACTCTTAAGTCATTGAAATTAGTTTCATTTCGAAGGAATCGAAGTGTAGTTTAAAACGAAAGAAACGGAGATGAAAAACTCCAAGTATTTTGAGAGTTATGATGAAAATAGTTAGACTCGCGCTTTAGTTTAGCAATTTACTGACCTCCCTCCGATTGATTGACCATAACTCACTCAATTTAACTCGTAATTCATTGAAATTAGTTTCATTTCGAAGGAATCGAAGTGTAGTTTAAAACGAAAGAAACGGAGATGAAAAACTCCAAGTATTTTGAGAGTTATGATGGAAATAGTTAGACTCGCGCTTTGGTTTATCAATTTACTGACCTACCTCCGATTGATTGACCATAACTCTCTCAATTTAACTCTTAATTCATTGAAATTAGTTTCATTTCGAAGGAATCGAAGTGTAGTTTAAAACGAAAGAAACGGAGATGAAAAACTCCAAGTATTTTGAGAGTTATGATGGAAATAGTTAGACTCGCGCTTTGGTTTAGCAATTTACTGACCTACCTCCGATTGATTGACCATAACTCTCTCAATTTAACTCGTAATTCATTTAAATTAGTTTCATTTCGAAGGAATCGAAGTGTAATTTAAAACGAAAGAAACGGAGATGAAAAACTCCAAGTATTTTGAGAGTTATGATGGAAATAGTTAGACTCGCGCTTTAGTTTAGCAATTTACTGACCTACCTCCGATTGATTGACCATAACTCTCTCAATTTAACTCTTAAGTCATTGAAATTAGTTTCATTTCGAAGGAATCGAAGTGTAGTTTAAAACGAAAGAAACGGAGATGAAAAACTCCAAGTATTTTGAGAGTTATGATGGAAATAGTTAGACTCGCGCTTTGGTTTAGCAATTTACTGACCTACCTCCGATTGATTGACAATAACTCTCTCAATTTCACTCGTAATTCATTTAAATTAGTTTCATTTCGAAGGAATCGAAGTGTAGTTTAAAACGAAAGAAACGGAGATGAAAAACTTCAAGTATTTTGAGAGTTATGATGGAAATAGTTAGACTCGCGCTTTGGTTTAGCAATTTACTGACCTCCCTCCGATTGATTGACCATAACTCACTCAATTTAACTCGTAATTCATTGAAATTAGTTTCATTTCGAAGGAATCGAAGTGTAGTTTAAAACGAAAGAAACGGAGATGAAAAACTCCAAGTATTTTGAGAGTTATGATGGAAATAGTTAGACTCGCGCTTTCGTTTATCAATTTACTGACCTACCTCCGATTGATTGACCATAACTCTCTCAATTTAACTCTTGATTCATTGAAATTAGTTTCATTTCGAAGGAATCGAAGTGTAGTTTAAAACGAAAGAAACGGAGATGAAAAACTCCAAGTATTTTGAGAGTTATGATGGAAATAGTTAGACTCGCGATTTGGTTTAGCAATTTACTGACCTACCTCCGATTGATTGACCATAACTCTCTCAATTTAACTCTTAATTCATTGAAATTAGTTTCATTTCGAAGGAATCGAAGTGTAGTTTAAAACGAAAGAAACGGAGATGAAAAATTCCAAGTATTTTGAGAGTTATGATAGAAATAGTTAGACTCGCGCTTTGGTTTAGCAATTTACTGACCTACCTCCGATTGATTGACCATAACTCTCTCAATTTAACTCGTAATTCATTGAAATTAGTTTCATTTCGAAGGAATCGAAGTGTAGTTTAAAACGAAAGAAACGGAGATGAAAAACTCCAAGTATTTTGAGAGTTATGATGGAAATAGTTAGACTCACGCTTTGGTTTAGCAATTTACTGACCTACCTCCGCTTGATTGACCATAACTCTCTCAATTTAACTCTTAACTCTTTGAAATTAGTTTCATTTCGAAGGAATCGAAGTGTAGTTTAAAACGAAAGAAACGGAGATGAAAAACTCCAAGTATTTTGAGAGTTATGATGGAAATAGTTAGACTCGCGCTTTGGTTTAGTAATTTACTGACTTACCTCCGATTGATTGACAATAACTCTCTCAATTTAACTCGTAATTCATTTAAATTAGTTTCATTTCGAAGGAATCGAAGTGTAATTTAAAACGAAAGAAACGGAGATGAAAAACTCCAAGTATTTTGAGAGTTATGATGGAAATAGTTAGACTCGCGCTTTAGTTTAGCAATTTACTGACCTACCTCCGATTGATTGAACATAACTCACTCAATTTAACTCGTAATTAATTGAAATTAGTTTCATTTCGAAGGAATCGAAGTGTAGTTTAAAACGAAAGAAACGGAGATGAAAAACTCCAAGTATTTTGAGAGTTATGATGGAAATAGTTAGACTCGCGCTTTGGTTTAGCAATTTACTGACCTAGCTCCGATTGATTGACCATAACTCTCTCAATTTAACTCTTAAGTCATTGAAATTAGTTTCATTTCGAAGGAATCGAAGTGTAGTTTAAAACGAAAGAAACGGAGATGAAAAACTCCAAGTATTTTGAGAGTTATGATGGAAATAGTTAGACTCGCGCTTTGGTTTAGCAATTTACTGACCTACCTCCGATTGATTGACCATAACTCTCTCAATTTAACTCGTAATTCATTTAAATTAGTTTCATTTCGAAGGAATCGAAGTGTAATTTAAAACGAAAGAAACGGAGATGAAAAACTCCAAGTATTTTGAGAGTTATGATGGAAATAGTTAGACTCGCGCTTTGGTTTAGCAATTTACTGACCTACCTCCGATTGATTGACCATAACTCTCTCAATTTAACTCTTAATTCATTGAAATTAGTTTCATTTCGAAGGAATCGAAGTGTAGTTTAAAACGAAAGAAACGGAGATGAAAAATTCTAAGTATTTTGACAGTTATGATAGAAATAGTTAGACTCGCGCTTTGGTTTAGCAATTTACTGACCTACCTCCGATTGATTGACCATAACTCTCTCAATTTAACTCGTAATTCATTGAAATTAGTTTCATTTCGAAGGAATCGAAGTGTAGTTTAAAACGAAAGAAACGGAGATGAAAAACTCTAAGTATTTTGAGAGTTATGATGGAAATAGTTAGACTCACGCTTTGGTTTAGCAATTTACTGACCTACCTCCGCTTGATTGACCATAACTCTCTCAATTTAACTCTTAACTCTTTGAAATTAGTTTCATTTCGAAGGAATCGAAGTGTAGTTTAAAACGAAAGAAACGGAGATGAAAAACTCCAAGTATTTTGAGAGTTATGATGGAAATAGTTAGACTCGCGCTTTGGTTTAGCAATTTACTGACCTACCTCCGATTGATTGACAATAACTCTCTCAATTTAACTCGTAATTCATTTAAATTAGTTTCATTTCGAAGGAATCGAAGTGTAATTTAAAACGAAAGAAACGGAGATGAAAAACTCCAAGTATTTTGAGAGTTATGATGGAAATAGTTAGACTCGCGCTTTAGTTTAGCAATTTACTGACCTACCTCCGATTGATTGAACATAACTCACTCAATTTAACTCGTAATTCATTGAAATTAGTTTCATTTCGAAGGAATCGAAGTGTAGTTTAAAACGAAAGAAACGGAGATGAAAAACTCCAAGTATTTTGAGAGTTATGATGGAAATAGTTAGACTCGCGCTTTGGTTTAGCAATTTACTGACCTAGCTCCGATTGATTGACCATAACTCTCTCAATTTAACTCTTAAGTCATTGAAATTAGTTTCATTTCGAAGGAATCGAAGTGTAGTTTAAAACGAAAGAAACGGAGATGAAAAACTCCAAGTATTTTGAGAGTTATGATGGAAATAGTTAGACTCGCGCTTTGGTTTAGCAATTTACTGACCTACCTCCGATTGATTGACCATAACTCTCTCAATTTAACTCGTAATTCATTTAAATTAGTTTCATTTCGAAGGAATCGAAGTGTAATTTAAAACGAAAGAAACGGAGATGAAAAACTCCAAGTATTTTGAGAGTTATGATGGAAATAGTTAGACTCGCGCTTTAGTTTAGCAATTTACTGACCTCCCTCCGATTGATTGACCATAACTCACTCAATTTAACTCGTAATTCATTGAAATTAGTTTCATTTCGAAGGAATCGAAGTGTAATTTAAAACGAAAGAAACGGAGATGAAAAACTCCAAGTATTTTGAGAGTTATGATGGAAATAGTTAGACTCGCGCTTTGGTTTAGCAATTTACTGACCTAGCTCCGATTGATTGACCATAACTCTCTCAATTTAACTCTTAAGTCATTGAAATTAGTTTCATTTCGAAGGAATCGAAGTGTAGTTTAAAACGAAAGAAACGGAGATGAAAAACTCCAAGTATTTTGAGAGTTATGATGGAAATAGTTAGACTCGCGCTTTGGTTTAGCAATTTACTGACCTACCTCCGATTGATTGACCATAACTCTCTCAATTTAACTCGTAATTCATTTAAATTAGTTTCATTTCGAAGGAATCGAAGTGTAATTTAAAACGAAAGAAACGGAGATGAAAAACTCCAAGTATTTTGAGAGTTATGATGGAAATAGTTAGACTCGCGCTTTAGTTTAGCAATTTACTGACCTCCCTCCGATTGATTGACCATAACTCACTCAATTTAACTCGTAATTCATTGAAATTAGTTTCATTTTGAAGGAATCGAAGTGTAGTTTAAAACGAAAGAAACGGAGATGAAAAACTCCAAGTATTTTGAGAGTTATGATGGAAATAGTTAGACTCGCGCTTTGGTTTAGCAATTTACTGACCTACCTCCGATTGATTGACCATAACTCTCTCAATTTAACTCTTAACTCTTTGAAATTAGTTTCATTTCGAAGGAATCGAAGTGTAGTTTAAAACGAAAGAAACGGAGATGAAAAACTCCAAGTATTTTGAGAGTTATGATGGAAATAGTTAGACTCGCGCTTTGGTTTAGCAATTTACTGACTTACCTCCGATTGATTGACAATAACTCTCTCAATTTAACTCGTAATTCATTGAAATTAGTTTCATTTCGAAGGAATCGAAGTGTAATTTAAAACGAAAGAAACGGAGATGAAAAACTCCAAGTATTTTGAGAGTTATGATGGAAATAGTTAGACTCGCGCTTTGGTTTAGCAATTTACTGACCTAGCTCCGATTGATTGACCATAACTCTCTCAATTTAACTCTTAAGTCATTGAAATTAGTTTCATTTCGAAGGAATCGAAGTGTAGTTTAAAACGAAAGAAACGGAGATGAAAAACTCCAAGTATTTTGAGAGTTATGATGGAAATAGTTAGACTCGCGCTTTGGTTTAGCAATTTACTGACCTACCTCCGATTGATTGACCATAACTCTCTCAATTTAACTCGTAATTCATTTAAATTAGTTTCATTTCGAAGGAATCGAAGTGTAATTTAAAACGAAAGAAACGGAGATGAAAAACTCCAAGTATTTTGAGAGTTATGATGGAAATAGTTAGACTCGCGCTTTAGTTTAGCAATTTACTGACCTCCCTCCGATTGATTGACCATAACTCACTCAATTTAACTCGTAATTCATTGAAATTAGTTTCATTTTGAAGGAATCGAAGTGTAGTTTAAAACGAAAGAAACGGAGATGAAAAACTCCAAGTATTTTGAGAGTTATGATGGAAATAGTTAGACTCGCGCTTTGGTTTAGCAATTTACTGACCTACCTCCGATTGATTGACAATAACTCTCTCAATTTCACTCGTAATTCATTTAAATTAGTTTCATTTCGAAGGAATCGAAGTGTAGTTTAAAACGAAAGAAACGGAGATGAAAAACTTCAAGTATTTTGAGAGTTATGATGGAAATAGTTAGACTCGCGCTTTGGTTTAGCAATTTACTGACCTCCCTCCGATTGATTGACCATAACTCACTCAATTTAACTCGTAATTCATTGAAATTAGTTTCATTTCGAAGGAATCGAAGTGTAGTTTAAAACGAAAGAAACGGAGATGAAAAACTCCAAGTATTTTGAGAGTTATGATGGAAATAGTTAGACTCGCGCTTTCGTTTATCAATTTACTGACCTACCTCCGATTGATTGACCATAACTCTCTCAATTTAACTCTTGATTCATTGAAATTAGTTTCATTTCGAAGGAATCGAAGTGTAGTTTAAAACGAAAGAAACGGAGATGAAAAACTCCAAGTATTTTGAGAGTTATGATGGAAATAGTTAGACTCGCGATTTGGTTTAGCAATTTACTGACCTACCTCCGATTGATTGACCATAACTCTCTCAATTTAACTCTTAATTCATTGAAATTAGTTTCATTTCGAAGGAATCGAAGTGTAGTTTAAAACGAAAGAAACGGAGATGAAAAATTCCAAGTATTTTGAGAGTTATGATAGAAATAGTTAGACTCGCGCTTTGGTTTAGCAATTTACTGACCTACCTCCGATTGATTGACCATAACTCTCTCAATTTAACTCGTAATTCATTGAAATTAGTTTCATTTCGAAGGAATCGAAGTGTAGTTTAAAACGAAAGAAACGGAGATGAAAAACTCCAAGTATTTTGAGAGTTATGATGGAAATAGTTAGACTCACGCTTTGGTTTAGCAATTTACTGACCTACCTCCGCTTGATTGACCATAACTCTCTCAATTTAACTCTTAACTCTTTGAAATTAGTTTCATTTCGAAGGAATCGAAGTGTAGTTTAAAACGAAAGAAACGGAGATGAAAAACTCCAAGTATTTTGAGAGTTATGATGGAAATAGTTAGACTCGCGCTTTGGTTTAGTAATTTACTGACTTACCTCCGATTGATTGACAATAACTCTCTCAATTTAACTCGTAATTCATTTAAATTAGTTTCATTTCGAAGGAATCGAAGTGTAATTTAAAACGAAAGAAACGGAGATGAAAAACTCCAAGTATTTTGAGAGTTATGATGGAAATAGTTAGACTCGCGCTTTAGTTTAGCAATTTACTGACCTACCTCCGATTGATTGAACATAACTCACTCAATTTAACTCGTAATTAATTGAAATTAGTTTCATTTCGAAGGAATCGAAGTGTAGTTTAAAACGAAAGAAACGGAGATGAAAAACTCCAAGTATTTTGAGAGTTATGATGGAAATAGTTAGACTCGCGCTTTGGTTTAGCAATTTACTGACCTAGCTCCGATTGATTGACCATAACTCTCTCAATTTAACTCTTAAGTCATTGAAATTAGTTTCATTTCGAAGGAATCGAAGTGTAGTTTAAAACGAAAGAAACGGAGATGAAAAACTCCAAGTATTTTGAGAGTTATGATGGAAATAGTTAGACTCGCGCTTTGGTTTAGCAATTTACTGACCTACCTCCGATTGATTGACCATAACTCTCTCAATTTAACTCGTAATTCATTTAAATTAGTTTCATTTCGAAGGAATCGAAGTGTAATTTAAAACGAAAGAAACGGAGATGAAAAACTCCAAGTATTTTGAGAGTTATGATGGAAATAGTTAGACTCGCGCTTTGGTTTAGCAATTTACTGACCTACCTCCGATTGATTGACCATAACTCTCTCAATTTAACTCTTAATTCATTGAAATTAGTTTCATTTCGAAGGAATCGAAGTGTAGTTTAAAACGAAAGAAACGGAGATGAAAAATTCTAAGTATTTTGACAGTTATGATAGAAATAGTTAGACTCGCGCTTTGGTTTAGCAATTTACTGACCTACCTCCGATTGATTGACCATAACTCTCTCAATTTAACTCGTAATTCATTGAAATTAGTTTCATTTCGAAGGAATCGAAGTGTAGTTTAAAACGAAAGAAACGGAGATGAAAAACTCTAAGTATTTTGAGAGTTATGATGGAAATAGTTAGACTCACGCTTTGGTTTAGCAATTTACTGACCTACCTCCGCTTGATTGACCATAACTCTCTCAATTTAACTCTTAACTCTTTGAAATTAGTTTCATTTCGAAGGAATCGAAGTGTAGTTTAAAACGAAAGAAACGGAGATGAAAAACTCCAAGTATTTTGAGAGTTATGATGGAAATAGTTAGACTCGCGCTTTGGTTTAGCAATTTACTGACCTACCTCCGATTGATTGACAATAACTCTCTCAATTTAACTCGTAATTCATTTAAATTAGTTTCATTTCGAAGGAATCGAAGTGTAATTTAAAACGAAAGAAACGGAGATGAAAAACTCCAAGTATTTTGAGAGTTATGATGGAAATAGTTAGACTCGCGCTTTAGTTTAGCAATTTACTGACCTACCTCCGATTGATTGAACATAACTCACTCAATTTAACTCGTAATTCATTGAAATTAGTTTCATTTCGAAGGAATCGAAGTGTAGTTTAAAACGAAAGAAACGGAGATGAAAAACTCCAAGTATTTTGAGAGTTATGATGGAAATAGTTAGACTCGCGCTTTGGTTTAGCAATTTACTGACCTAGCTCCGATTGATTGACCATAACTCTCTCAATTTAACTCTTAAGTCATTGAAATTAGTTTCATTTCGAAGGAATCGAAGTGTAGTTTAAAACGAAAGAAACGGAGATGAAAAACTCCAAGTATTTTGAGAGTTATGATGGAAATAGTTAGACTCGCGCTTTGGTTTAGCAATTTACTGACCTACCTCCGATTGATTGACCATAACTCTCTCAATTTAACTCGTAATTCATTTAAATTAGTTTCATTTCGAAGGAATCGAAGTGTAATTTAAAACGAAAGAAACGGAGATGAAAAACTCCAAGTATTTTGAGAGTTATGATGGAAATAGTTAGACTCGCGCTTTAGTTTAGCAATTTACTGACCTCCCTCCGATTGATTGACCATAACTCACTCAATTTAACTCGTAATTCATTGAAATTAGTTTCATTTCGAAGGAATCGAAGTGTAATTTAAAACGAAAGAAACGGAGATGAAAAACTCCAAGTATTTTGAGAGTTATGATGGAAATAGTTAGACTCGCGCTTTGGTTTAGCAATTTACTGACCTAGCTCCGATTGATTGACCATAACTCTCTCAATTTAACTCTTAAGTCATTGAAATTAGTTTCATTTCGAAGGAATCGAAGTGTAGTTTAAAACGAAAGAAACGGAGATGAAAAACTCCAAGTATTTTGAGAGTTATGATGGAAATAGTTAGACTCGCGCTTTGGTTTAGCAATTTACTGACCTACCTCCGATTGATTGACCATAACTCTCTCAATTTAACTCGTAATTCATTTAAATTAGTTTCATTTCGAAGGAATCGAAGTGTAATTTAAAACGAAAGAAACGGAGATGAAAAACTCCAAGTATTTTGAGAGTTATGATGGAAATAGTTAGACTCGCGCTTTAGTTTAGCAATTTACTGACCTCCCTCCGATTGATTGACCATAACTCACTCAATTTAACTCGTAATTCATTGAAATTAGTTTCATTTTGAAGGAATCGAAGTGTAGTTTAAAACGAAAGAAACGGAGATGAAAAACTCCAAGTATTTTGAGAGTTATGATGGAAATAGTTAGACTCGCGCTTTGGTTTATCAATTTACTGACCTACCTCCGATTGATTGACCATAACTCTCTCAATTTAACTCTTAATTCATTGAAATTAGTTTCATTTCGAAGGAATCGAAGTGTAGTTTAAAACGAAAGAAACGGAGATGAAAAACTCCAAGTATTTTGAGAGTTATGATGGAAATAGTTAGACTCGCGCTTTGGTTTAGCAATTTACTGACCTACCTCTGATTGATTGACCATAACTCTCTCAATTTAACTCGTAATTCATTTAAATTAGTTTCATTTCGAAGGAATCAAAGTGTAATTTAAAACGAAAGAAACGGAGATGAAAAACTCCAAGTATTTTGAGAGTTATGATGGAAATAGTTAGACTCGCGCTTTAGTTTAGCAATTTACTGACCTACCTCCGATTGATTGACCATAACTCTCTCAATTTAACTCTTAAGTCATTGAAATTAGTTTCATTTCGAAGGAATCGAAGTGTAGTTTAAAACGAAAGAAACGGAGATGAAAAACTCCAAGTATTTTGAGAGTTATGATGGAAATAGTTAGACTCGCGCTTTGGTTTAGCAATTTACTGACCTACCTCCGATTGATTGACCATAACTCTCTCAATTTCACTCGTAATTCATTTAAATTAGTTTCATTTCGAAGGAATCGAAGTGTAGTTTAAAACGAAAGAAACGGAGATGAAAAACTTCAAGTATTTTGAGAGTTATGATGGAAATAGTTAGACTCGCGCTTTGGTTTAGCAATTTACTGACCTCCCTCCGATTGATTGACCATAACTCACTCAATTTAACTCGTAATTCATTGAAATTAGTTTCATTTCGAAGGAATCGAAGTGTAGTTTAAAACGAAAGAAACGGAGATGAAAAACTCCAAGTATTTTGAGAGTTATGATGGAAATAGTTAGACTCGCGCTTTCGTTTATCAATTTACTGACCTACCTCCGATTGATTGACCATAACTCTCTCAATTTAACTCTTGATTCATTGAAATTAGTTTCATTTCGAAGGAATCGAAGTGTAGTTTAAAACGAAAGAAACGGAGATGAAAAACTCCAAGTATTTTGAGAGTTATGATGGAAATAGTTAGACTCGCGCTTTGGTTTAGCAATTTACTGACCTACCTCCGATTGATTGACCATAACTCTCTCAATTTAACTCTTAATTCATTGAAATTAGTTTCATTTCGAAGGAATCGAAGTGTAGTTTAAAACGAAAGAAACGGAGATGAAAAATTCCAAGTATTTTGAGAGTTATGATAGAAATAGTTAGACTCGCGCTTTGATTTAGCAATTTACTGACCTACCTCCGATTGATTGACCATAACTCTCTCAATTTAACTCGTAATTCATTGAAATTAGTTTCATTTCGAAGGAATCGAAGTGTAGTTTAAAACGAAAGAAACGGAGATGAAAAACTCCAAGTATTTTGAGAGTTATGATGGAAATAGTTAGACTCACGCTTTGGTTTAGCAATTTACTGACCTACCTCCGCTTGATTGACCATAACTCTCTCAATTTAACTCTTAACTCTTTGAAATTAGTTTCATTTCGAAGGAATCGAAGTGTAGTTTAAAACGAAAGAAACGGAGATGAAAAACTCCAAGTATTTTGAGAGTTATGATGGAAATAGTTAGACTCGCGCTTTGGTTTAGCAATTTACTGACTTACCTCCGATTGATTGACAATAACTCTCTCAATTTAACTCGTAATTCATTTTAAATTAGTTTCATTTCGAAGGAATCGAAGTGTAATTTAAAACGAAAGAAACGGAGATGAAAAACTCCAAGTATTTTGAGAGTTATGATGGAAATAGTTAGACTCGCGCTTTAGTTTAGCAATTTACTGACCTCCCTCCGATTGATTGACCATAACTCACTCAATTTAACTCGTAATTCATTGAAATTAGTTTCATTTCGAAGGAATCGAAGTGTAGTTTAAAACGAAAGAAACGGAGATGAAAAACTCCAAGTATTTTGAGAGTTATGATGGAAATAGTTAGACTCGCGCTTTGGTTTATCAATTTACTGACCTACCTCCGATTGATTGACCATAACTCTCTCAATTTAACTCTTAATTCATTGAAATTAGTTTCATTTCGAAGGAATCGAAGTGTAGTTTAAAACGAAAGAAACGGAGATGAAAAACTCCAAGTATTTTGAGAGTTATGATGGAAATAGTTAGACTCGCGCTTTGGTTTAGCAATTTACTGACCTACCTCTGATTGATTGACCATAACTCTCTCAATTTAACTCGTAATTCATTTAAATTAGTTTCATTTCGAAGGAATCAAAGTGTAATTTAAAACGAAAGAAACGGAGATGAAAAACTCCAAGTATTTTGAGAGTTATGATGGAAATAGTTAGACTCGCGCTTTAGTTTAGCAATTTACTGACCTACCTCCGATTGATTGACCATAACTCTCTCAATTTAACTCTTAAGTCATTGAAATTAGTTTCATTTCGAAGGAATCGAAGTGTAGTTTAAAACGAAAGAAACGGAGATGAAAAACTCCAAGTATTTTGAGAGTTATGATGGAAATAGTTAGACTCGCGCTTTGGTTTAGCAATTTACTGACCTACCTCCGATTGATTGACCATAACTCTCTCAATTTCACTCGTAATTCATTTAAATTAGTTTCATTTCGAAGGAATCGAAGTGTAGTTTAAAACGAAAGAAACGGAGATGAAAAACTTCAAGTATTTTGAGAGTTATGATGGAAATAGTTAGACTCGCGCTTTGGTTTAGCAATTTACTGACCTCCCTCCGATTGATTGACCATAACTCACTCAATTTAACTCGTAATTCATTGAAATTAGTTTCATTTCGAAGGAATCGAAGTGTAGTTTAAAACGAAAGAAACGGAGATGAAAAACTCCAAGTATTTTGAGAGTTATGATGGAAATAGTTAGACTCGCGCTTTCGTTTATCAATTTACTGACCTACCTCCGATTGATTGACCATAATTCTCTCAATTTAACTCTTGATTCATTGAAATTAGTTTCATTTCGAAGGAATCGAAGTGTAGTTTAAAACGAAAGAAACGGAGATGAAAAACTCCAAGTATTTTGAGAGTTATGATGGAAATAGTTAGACTCGCGCTTTGGTTTAGCAATTTACTGACCTACCTCCGATTGATTGACCATAACTCTCTCAATTTAACTCTTAATTCATTGAAATTAGTTTCATTTCGAAGGAATCGAAGTGTAGTTTAAAACGAAAGAAACGGAGATGAAAAATTCCAAGTATTTTGAGAGTTATGATAGAAATAGTTAGACTCGCGCTTTGATTTAGCAATTTACTGACCTACCTCCGATTGATTGACCATAACTCTCTCAATTTAACTCGTAATTCATTGAAATTAGTTTCATTTCGAAGGAATCGAAGTGTAGTTTAAAACGAAAGAAACGGAGATGAAAAACTCCAAGTATTTTGAGAGTTATGATGGAAATAGTTAGACTCACGCTTTGGTTTAGCAATTTACTGACCTACCTCCGCTTGATTGACCATAACTCTCTCAATTTAACTCTTAACTCTTTGAAATTAGTTTCATTTCGAAGGAATCGAAGTGTAGTTTAAAACGAAAGAAACGGAGATGAAAAACTCCAAGTATTTTGAGAGTTATGATGGAAATAGTTAGACTCGCGCTTTGGTTTAGCAATTTACTGACTTACCTCCGATTGATTGACAATAACTCTCTCAATTTAACTCGTAATTCATTTTAAATTAGTTTCATTTCGAAGGAATCGAAGTGTAATTTAAAACGAAAGAAACGGAGATGAAAAACTCCAAGTATTTTGAGAGTTATGATGGAAATAGTTAGACTCGCGCTTTAGTTTAGCAATTTACTGACCTCCCTCCGATTGATTGACCATAACTCACTCAATTTAACTCGTAATTCATTGAAATTAGTTTCATTTCGAAGGAATCGAAGTGTAGTTTAAAACGAAAGAAACGGAGATGAAAAACTCCAAGTATTTTGAGAGTTATGATGGAAATAGTTAGACTCGCGCTTTGGTTTATCAATTTACTGACCTACCTCCGATTGATTGACCATAACTCTCTCAATTTAACTCTTAATTCATTGAAATTAGTTTCATTTCGAAGGAATCGAAGTGTAGTTTAAAACGAAAGAAACGGAGATGAAAAACTCCAAGTATTTTGAGAGTTATGATGGAAATAGTTAGACTCGCGCTTTGGTTTAGCAATTTACTGACCTACCTCTGATTGATTGACCATAACTCTCTCAATTTAACTCGTAATTCATTTAAATTAGTTTCATTTCGAAGGAATCAAAGTGTAATTTAAAACGAAAGAAACGGAGATGAAAAACTCCAAGTATTTTGAGAGTTATGATGGAAATAGTTAGACTCGCGCTTTAGTTTAGCAATTTACTGACCTACCTCCGATTGATTGACCATAACTCTCTCAATTTAACTCTTAAGTCATTGAAATTAGTTTCATTTCGAAGGAATCGAAGTGTAGTTTAAAACGAAAGAAACGGAGATGAAAAACTCCAAGTATTTTGAGAGTTATGATGGAAATAGTTAGACTCGCGCTTTGGTTTAGCAATTTACTGACCTACCTCCGATTGATTGACCATAACTCTCTCAATTTCACTCGTAATTCATTTAAATTAGTTTCATTTCGAAGGAATCGAAGTGTAGTTTAAAACGAAAGAAACGGAGATGAAAAACTTCAAGTATTTTGAGAGTTATGATGGAAATAGTTAGACTCGCGCTTTGGTTTAGCAATTTACTGACCTCCCTCCGATTGATTGACCATAACTCACTCAATTTAACTCGTAATTCATTGAAATTAGTTTCATTTCGAAGGAATCGAAGTGTAGTTTAAAACGAAAGAAACGGAGATGAAAAACTCCAAGTATTTTGAGAGTTATGATGGAAATAGTTAGACTCGCGCTTTCGTTTATCAATTTACTGACCTACCTCCGATTGATTGACCATAACTCTCTCAATTTAACTCTTGATTCATTGAAATTAGTTTCATTTCGAAGGAATCGAAGTGTAGTTTAAAACGAAAGAAACGGAGATGAAAAACTCCAAGTATTTTGAGAGTTATGATGGAAATAGTTAGACTCGCGCTTTGGTTTAGCAATTTACTGACCTACCTCCGATTGATTGACCATAACTCTCTCAATTTAACTCTTAATTCATTGAAATTAGTTTCATTTCGAAGGAATCGAAGTGTAGTTTAAAACGAAAGAAACGGAGATGAAAAATTCCAAGTATTTTGAGAGTTATGATAGAAATAGTTAGACTCGCGCTTTGATTTAGCAATTTACTGACCTACCTCCGATTGATTGACCATAACTCTCTCAATTTAACTCGTAATTCATTGAAATTAGTTTCATTTCGAAGGAATCGAAGTGTAGTTTAAAACGAAAGAAACGGAGATGAAAAACTCCAAGTATTTTGAGAGTTATGATGGAAATAGTTAGACTCACGCTTTGGTTTAGCAATTTACTGACCTACCTCCGCTTGATTGACCATAACTCTCTCAATTTAACTCTTAACTCTTTGAAATTAGTTTCATTTCGAAGGAATCGAAGTGTAGTTTAAAACGAAAGAAACGGAGATGAAAAACTCCAAGTATTTTGAGAGTTATGATGGAAATAGTTAGACTCGCGCTTTGGTTTAGCAATTTACTGACTTACCTCCGATTGATTGACAATAACTCTCTCAATTTAACTCGTAATTCATTTTAAATTAGTTTCATTTCGAAGGAATCGAAGTGTAATTTAAAACGAAAGAAACGGAGATGAAAAACTCCAAGTATTTTGAGAGTTATGATGGAAATAGTTAGACTCGCGCTTTAGTTTAGCAATTTACTGACCTACCTCCGATTGATTGAACATAACTCACTCAATTTAACTCGTAATTAATTGAAATTAGTTTCATTTCGAAGGAATCGAAGTGTAGTTTAAAACGAAAGAAACGGAGATGAAAAACTCCAAGTATTTTGAGAGTTATGATGGAAATAGTTAGACTAGCGCTTTGGTTTAGCAATTTACTGACCTAGCTCCGATTGATTGACCATAACTCTCTCAATTTAACTCTTAAGTCATTGAAATTAGTTTCATTTCGAAGGAATCGAAGTGTAGTTTAAAACGAAAGAAACGGAGATGAAAAACTCCAAGTATTTTGAGAGTTATGATGGAAATAGTTAGACTCGCGCTTTGGTTTAGCAATTTACTGACCTACCTCCGATTGATTGACCATAACTCTCTCAATTTAACTCGTAATTCATTTAAATTAGTTTCATTTCGAAGGAATCGAAGTGTAATTTAAAACGAAAGAAACGGAGATGAAAAACTCCAAGTATTTTGAGAGTTATGATGGAAATAGTTAGACTCGCGCTTTGGTTTAGCAATTTACTGACCTACCTCCGATTGATTGACCATAACTCTCTCAATTTAACTCTTAATTCATTGAAATTAGTTTCATTTCGAAGGAATCGAAGTGTAGTTTAAAACGAAAGAAACGGAGATGAAAAATTCCAAGTATTTTGAGAGTTATGATAGAAATAGTTAGACTCGCGCTTTGGTTTAGCAATTTACTGACCTACCTCCGATTGATTGACCATAACTCTCTCAATTTAACTCGTAATTCATTGAAATTAGTTTCATTTCGAAGGAATCGAAGTGTAGTTTAAAACGAAAGAAACGGAGATGAAAAACTCCAAGTATTTTGAGAGTTATGATGGAAATAGTTAGACTCGCGCTTTAGTTTAGCAATTTACTGACCTACCTCCGCTTGATTGACCATAACTCTCTCAATTTAACTCTTAACTCTTTGAAATTAGTTTCATTTCGAAGGAATCGAAGTGTAGTTTAAAACGAAAGAAACGGAGATGAAAAACTCCAAGTATTTTGAGAGTTATGATGGAAATAGTTAGACTCGCGCTTTGGTTTAGCAATTTACTGACCTACCTCCGATTGATTGACCATAACTCTCTAAATTTAACTCTTAATTCATTGAAATTAGTTTCATTTCGAAGGAATCGAAGTGTAGTTTAAAACGAAAGAAACGGAGATGAAAAATTCCAAGTATTTTGAGAGTTATGATAGAAATAGTTAGACTCGCGCTTTGGTTTAGCAATTTACTGACCTACCTCCGATTGATTGACCATAACTCTCTCAATTTAACTCGTAATTCATTGAAATTAGTTTCATTTCGAAGGAATCGAAGTGTAGTTTAAAACGAAAGAAACGGAGATGAAAAACTCCAAGTATTTTGAGAGTTATGATGGAAATAGTTAGACTCACGCTTTGGTTTAGCAATTTACTGACCTACCTCCGCTTGATTGACCATAACTCTCTCAATTTAACTCTTAACTCTTTGAAATTAGTTTCATTTCGAAGGAATCGAAGTGTAGTTTAAAACGAAAGAAACGGAGATGAAAAACTCCAAGTATTTTGAGAGTTATGATGGAAATAGTTAGACTCGCGCTTTGGTTTAGCAATTTACTGACCTACCTCCGATTGATTGACAATAACTCTCTCAATTTAACTCGTAATTCATTTAAATTAGTTTCATTTCGAAGGAATCGAAGTGTAATTTAAAACGAAAGAAACGGAGATGAAAAACTCCAAGTATTTTGAGAGTTATGATGGAAATAGTTAGACTCGCGCTTTAGTTTAGCAATTTACTGACCTACCTCCGATTGATTGAACATAACTCACTCAATTTAACTCGTAATTCATTGAAATTAGTTTCATTTCGAAGGAATCGAAGTGTAGTTTAAAACGAAAGAAACGGAGATGAAAAACTCCAAGTATTTTGAGAGTTATGATGGAAATAGTTAGACTCGCGCTTTGGTTTAGCAATTTACTGACCTAGCTCCGATTGATTGACCATAACTCTCTCAATTTAACTCTTAAGTCATTGAAATTAGTTTCATTTCGAATGAATCGAAGTGTAGTTTAAAACGAAAGAAACGGAGATGAAAAACTCCAAGTATTTTGAGAGTTATGATGGAAATAGTTAGACTCGCGCTTTGGTTTAGCAATTTACTGACCTACCTCCGATTGATTGACCATAACTCTCTCAATTTAACTCGTAATTCATTTAAATTAGTTTCATTTCGAAGGAATCGAAGTGTAATTTAAAACGAAAGAAACGGAGATGAAAAACTCCAAGTATTTTGAGAGTTATGATGGAAATAGTTAGACTCGCGCTTTGGTTTAGCAATTTACTGACCTACCTCCGATTGATTGACCATAACTCTCTCAATTTAACTCGTAATTCATTTAAATTAGTTTCATTTCGAAGGAATCGAAGTGTAATTTAAAACGAAAGAAACGGAGATGAAAAACTCCAAGTATTTTGAGAGTTATGATGGAAATAGTTAGACTCGCGCTTTAGTTTAGCAATTTACTGACCTACCTCCGATTGATTGACCATAACTCTCCCAATTTAACTCTTAAGTCATTGAAATTAGTTTCATTTCGAAGGAATCGAAGTGTAGTTTAAAACGAAAGAAACGGAGATGAAAAACTCCAAGTATTTTGAGAGTTATGATGGAAATAGTTAGACTCGCGCTTTGGTTTAGCAATTTACTGACCTACCTCCGATTGATTGACCATAACTCTCTCAATTTAACTCGTAATTCATTTAAATTAGTTTCATTTCGAAGGAATCGAAGTGTAATTTAAAACAAAAGAAACGGAGATGAAAAACTCCAAGTATTTTGAGAGTTATGATGGAAATAGTTAGACTCGCGCTTTGGTTTAGCAATTTACTGACCTACCTCCGATTGATTGACCATAACTCTCTCAATTTAACTCGTAATTCATTTAAATTAGTTTCATTTCGAAGGAATCGAAGTGTAATTTAAAACGAAAGAAACGGAGATGAAAAACTCTAAGTATTTTGAGAGTTATGATGGAAATAGTTAGACTCGCGCTTTAGTTTAGCAATTTACTGACCTACCTCCGATTGATTGACCATAACTCTCTCAATTTAACTCTTAAGTCATTGAAATTAGTTTCATTTCGAAGGAATCGAAGTGTAGTTTAAAACGAAAGAAACGGAGATGAAAAACTCCAAGTATTTTGAGAGTTATGATGGAAATAGTTAGACTCGCGCTTTGGTTTAGCAATTTACTGACTTACCTCCGATTGATTGACCATAACTCTCTCAATTTAACTCGTAATTCATTTAAATTAGTTTCATTTCGAAGGAATCGAAGTGTAGTTTAAAACGAAAGAAACGGAGATGAAAAACTCCAAGTATTTTGAGAGTTATGATGGAAATAGTTAGACTCGCGCTTTCGTTTATCAATTTACTGACCTACCTCCGATTGATTGACCATAACTCTCTCAATTTAACTCTTGATTCATTGAAATTAGTTTCATTTCGAAGGAATCGAAGTGTAGTTTAAAACGAAAGAAACGGAGATGAAAAACTCCAAGTATTTTGAGAGTTATGATGGAAATAGTTAGACTCGCGCTTTGGTTTAGCAATTTACTGACCTACCTCCGATTGATTGACCATAACTCTCTCAATTTAACTCTTAATTCATTGAAATTAGTTTCATTTCGAAGGAATCGAAGTGTAGTTTAAAACGAAAGAAACGGAGATGAAAAACTCCAAGTATTTTGAGAGTTATGATGGAAATAGTTAGACTCGCGCTTTGGTTTAGCAATTTACTGACCTACCTCTGATTGATTGACCATAACTCTCTCAATTTAACTCGTAATTCATTTAAATTAGTTTCATTTCGAAGGAATCGAAGTGTAATTTAAAACGAAAGAAACGGAGATGAAAAACTCCAAGTATTTTGAGAGTTATGATGGAAATAGTTAGACTCGCGCTTTGGTTTAGCAATTTACTGACCTACCTCCGATTGATTGACCATAACTCTCTCAATTTAACTCGTAATTCATTTAAATTAGTTTCATTTCGAAGGAATCGAAGTGTAATTCAAAACGAAAGAAACGGAGATGAAAAACTCCAAGTATTTTGAGAGTTATGATGGAAATAGTTAGACTCGCGCTTTAGTTTAGCAATTTACTGACCTACCTACGATTGATTGACCATAACTCTCTCAATTTAACTCTTAAGTCATTGAAATTAGTTTCATTTCGAAGGAATCGAAGTGTAGTTTAAAACGAAAGAAACGGAGATGAAAAACTCCAAGTATTTTGAGAGTTATGATGGAAATAGTTAGACTCGCGCTTTGGTTTAGCAATTTACTGACCTACCTCCGATTGATTGACCATAACTCTCTCAATTTAACTCGTAATTCATTTAAATTAGTTTCATTTCGAAGGAATCGAAGTGTAGTTTAAAACGAAAGAAACGGAGATGAAAAACTCCAAGTATTTTGAGAGTTATGATGGAAATAGTTAGACTCGCGCTTTCGTTTATCAATTTACGGACCTACCTCCGATTGATTGACCATAACTCTCTCAATTTAACTCTTGATTCATTGAAATTAGTTTCATTTCGAAGGAATCGAAGTGTAGTTTAAAACGAAAGAAACGGAGATGAAAAACTCCAAGTATTTTGAGAGTTATGATGGAAATAGTTAGACTCGCGCTTTGGTTTAGCAATTTACTGACCTACCTCCGATTGATTGACAATAACTCTCTCAATTTAACTCGTAATTCATTGAAATTAGTTTCATTTCGAAGGAATCGAAGTGTAGTTTAAAACGAAAGAAACGGAGATGAAAAACTCCAAGTATTTTGAGAGTTATGATGGAAATAGTTAGACTCGCGCTTTGGTTTAGCAATTTACCGACCTACCTCCGCTTGATTGACCATAACTCTCTCAATTTAACTCTTAACTCTTTGAAATTAGTTTCATTTCGAAGGAATCGAAGTGTAGTTTAAAACGAAAGAAACGGAGATGAAAAACTCCAAGTATTTTGAGAGTTATGATGGAAATAGTTAGACTCGCGCTTTGGTTTAGCAATTTACTGACCTACCTCCGATTGATTGACAATAACTCTCTCAATTTAACTCGTAATTCATTTAAATTAGTTTCATTTCGAAGGAATCGAAGTGTAATTTAAAACGAAAGAAACGGAGATGAAAAACTCCAAGTATTTTGAGAGTTATGATGGAAATAGTTAGACTCGCGCTTTAGTTTAGCAATTTACTGACCTACCTCCGATTGATTGAACATAACTCACTCAATTTAACTCGTAATTCATTGAAATTAGTTTCATTTCGAAGGAATCGAAGTGTAGTTTAAAACGAAAGAAACGGAGATGAAAAACTCCAAGTATTTTGAGAGTTATGATGGAAATAGTTAGACTCGCGCTTTGGTTTAGCAATTTACTGACCTAGCTCCGATTGATTGACCATAACTCTCTCAATTTAACTCTTAAGTCATTGAAATTAGTTTCATTTCGAAGGAATCGAAGTGTAGTTTAAAACGAAAGAAACGGAGATGAAAAACTCCAAGTATTTTGAGAGTTATGATGGAAATAGTTAGACTCGCGCTTTGGTTTAGCAATTTACTGACCTACCTCCGATTGATTGACCATAACTCTCTCAATTTAACTCGTAATTCATTTAAATTAGTTTCATTTCGAAGGAATCGAAGTGTAATTTAAAACGAAAGAAACGGAGATGAAAAACTCCAAGTATTTTGAGAGTTATGATGGAAATAGTTAGACTCGCGCTTTGGTTTAGCAATTTACTGACCTACCTCCGATTGATTGACCATAACTCTCTCAATTTAACTCTTAATTCATTGAAATTAGTTTCATTTCGAAGGAATCGAAGTGTAGTTTAAAACGAAAGAAACGGAGATGAAAAATTCCAAGTATTTTGAGAGTTATGATAGAAATAGTTAGACTCGCGCTTTGGTTTAGCAATTTACTGACCTACCTCCGATTGATTGACCATAACTCTCTCAATTTAACTCGTAATTCATTGAAATTAGTTTCATTTCGAAGGAATCGAAGTGTAGTTTAAAACGAAAGAAACGGAGATGAAAAACTCCAAGTATTTTGAGAGTTATGATGGAAATAGTTAGACTCACGCTTTGGTTTAGCAATTTACTGACCTACCTGCGCATGATTGACCATAACTCTCTCAATTTAACTCTTAACTCTTTGAAATTAGTTTCATTTCGAAGGAATCGAAGTGTAGTTTAAAACGAAAGAAACGGAGATGAAAAACTCCAAGTATTTTGAGAGTTATGATGGAAATAGTTAGACTCGCGCTTTGGTTTAGCAATTTACTGACCTACCTCCGATTGATTGACAATAACTCTCTCAATTTAACTCGTAATTCATTTAAATTAGTTTCATTTCGAAGGAATCGAAGTGTAATTTAAAACGAAAGAAACGGAGATGAAAAACTCCAAGTATTTTGAGAGTTATGATGGAAATAGTTAGACTCGCGCTTTAGTTTAGCAATTTACTGACCTACCTCCGATTGATTGAACATAACTCACTCAATTTAACTCGTAATTCATTGAAATTAGTTTCATTTCGAAGGAATCGAAGTGTAGTTTAAAACGAAAGAAACGGAGATGAAAAACTCCAAGTATTTTGAGAGTTATGATGGAAATAGTTAGACTCGCGCTTTGGTTTAGCAATTTACTGACCTAGCTCCGATTGATTGACCATAACTCTCTCAATTTAACTCTTAAGTCATTGAAATTAGTTTCATTTCGAAGGAATCGAAGTGTAGTTTAAAACGAAAGAAACGGAGATGAAACACTCCAAGTATTTTGAGAGTTATGATGGAAATAGTTAGACTCGCTCTTTGGTTTAGCAATTTAATGACCTACCTCCGATTGATTGACCATAACTCTCTCAATTTAACTCGTAATTCATTTAAATTAGTTTCATTTCGAAGGAATCGAAGTGTAATTTAAAACGAAAGAAACGGAGATGAAAAACTCCAAGTATTTTGAGAGTTATGATGGAAATAGTTAGACTCGCGCTTTGGTTTAGCAATTTACTGACCTACCTCCGATTGATTGACCATAACTCTCTCAATTTAACTCGTAATTCATTTAAATTAGTTTCATTTCGAAGGAATCGAAGTGTAATTCAAAACGAAAGAAACGGAGATGAAAAACTCCAAGTATTTTGAGAGTTATGATGGAAATAGTTAGACTCGCGCTTTAGTTTAGCAATTTACTGACCTACCTACGATTGATTGACCATAACTCTCTCAATTTAACTCTTAAGTCATTGAAATTAGTTTCATTTCGAAGGAATCGAAGTGTAGTTTAAAACGAAAGAAACGGAGATGAAAAACTCCAAGTATTTTGAGAGTTATGATGGAAATAGTTAGACTCGCGCTTTGGTTTAGCAATTTACTGACCTACCTCCGATTGATTGACCATAACTCTCTCAATTTAACTCGTAATTCATTTAAATTAGTTTCATTTCGAAGGAATCGAAGTGTAGTTTAAAACGAAAGAAACGGAGATGAAAAACTCCAAGTATTTTGAGAGTTATGATGGAAATAGTTAGACTCGCGCTTTCGTTTATCAATTTACTGACCTACCTCCGATTGATTGACCATAACTCTCTCAATTTAACTCTTGATTCATTGAAATTAGTTTCATTTCGAAGGAATCGAAGTGTAGTTTAAAACGAAAGAAACGGAGATGAAAAACTCCAAGTATTTTGAGAGTTATGATGGAAATAGTTAGACTCGCGCTTTGGTTTAGCAATTTACTGACCTACCTCCGATTGATTGACCATAACTCTCTCAATTTAACTCCTAATTCATTGAAATTAGTTTCATTTCGAAGGAATCGAAGTGTAGTTTAAAACGAAAGAAACGGAGATGAAAAATTCCAAGTATTTTGAGAGTTATGATAGAAATAGTTAGACTCGCGCTTTGGTTTAGCAATTTACTGACCTACCTCCGATTGATTGACCATAACTCTCTCAATTTAACTCGTAATTCATTGAAATTAGTTTCATTTCGAAGGAATCGAAGTGTAGTTTAAAACGAAAGAAACGGAGATGAAAAACTCCAAGTATTTTGAGAGTTATGATGGAAATAGTTAGACTCACGCTTTGGTTTAGCAATTTACTGACCTACCTCCGCTTGATTGACCATAACTCTCTCAATTTAACTCTTAACTCTTTGAAATTAGTTTCATTTCGAAGGAATCGAAGTGTAGTTTAAAATGAAAGAAACGGAGATGAAAAACTCCAAGTATTTTGAGAGTTATGATGGAAATAGTTAGACTCGCGCTTTGGTTTAGCAATTTACTGACCTACCTCCGATTGATTCACAATAACTCTCTCAATTTAACTCGTAATTCATTGAAATTAGTTTCATTTCGAAGGAATCGAAGTGTAGTTTAAAACGAAAGAAACGGAGATGAAAAACTCCAAGTATTTTGAGAGTTATGATGGAAATAGTTAGACTCGCGCTTTAGTTTAGCAATTTACTGACCTACCTCCGATTGATTGAACATAACTCACTCAATTTAACTCATAATTCATTGAAATTAGTTTCATTTCGAAGGAATCGAAGTGTAGTTTAAAACGAAAGAAATGGAGATGAAAAACTCCAAGTATTTTGAGAGTTATGATGGAAATAGTTAGACTCGCGCTTTGGTTTAGCAATTTACTGACCTACCTCCGATTGATTGACCATAACTCTCTCAATTTAACTCGTAATTCATTTAAATTAGTTTCATTTCGAAGGAATCGAAGTGTAATTTAAAACGAAAGAAACGGAGATGAAAAACTCCAAGTATTTTGAGAGTTATGATGGAAATAGTTAGACTCGCGCTTTGGTTTAGCAATTTACTGACCTACCTCCGATTGATTGACCATAACTCTCTCAATTTAACTCGTAATTCATTTAAATTAGTTTCATTTCGAAGGAATCGAAGTGTAATTTAAAACGAAAGAAACGGAGATGAAAAACTCCAAGTATTTTGAGAGTTATGATGGAAATAGTTAGACTCGCGCTTTGGTTTTGCAATTTACTGACCTACCTCCGATTGATTGACCATAACTCTCTCAATTTAACTCGTAATTCATTTAAATTAGTTTCATTTCGAAGGAATCGAAGTGTAGTTTAAAACGAAAGAAACGGAGATGAAAAACTCCAAGTATTTTGAGAGTTATGATGGAAATAGTTAGACTCGCGCTTTAGTTTAGCAATTTACTGACCGACCTCCGATTGATTGACCATAACTCTCTAAATTTAACTCTTAAGTCATTGAAATTAGTTTCATTTCGAAGGAATCGAAGTTTAGTTTAAAACGAAAGAAACGGAGATGAAAAACTCCAAGTATTTTGAGAGTTATGATGGAAATAGTTAGACTCGCGCTTTGGTTTAGCAATTTACTGACCTACCTCCGATTGATTGACCATAACTCTCTCAATTTAACTCGTAATTCATTGAAATTAGTTTCATTTCGAAGGAATCGAAGTGTAGTTTAAAACGAAAGAAACGGAGATGAAAAACTCTAAGTATTTTGAGAGTTATGATGGAAATAGTTAGGCTCGCGCTTTCGTTTATCAATTTACTGACCTAGCTCCGATTGATTGACCATAACTCTCTCAATTTAACTCTTGATTCATTGAAATTAGTTTCATTTCGAAGGAATCGAAGTGTAGTTTAAAACGAAAGAAACGGAGATGAAAAACTCCAAGTATTTTGAGAGTTATGATGGAAATAGTTAGACTCGCGCTTTGGTTTAGCAATTTACTGACCTACCTCCGATTGATTGACCATAACTCTCTCAATTTAACTCTTAATTCATTGAAATTAGTTTCATTTCGAAGGAATCGAAGTGTAGTTTAAAACGAAAGAAACGGAGATGAAAAATTCCAAGTATTTTGAGAGTTATGATAGAAATAGTTAGACTCGCGCTTTGGTTTAGCAATTTACTGACCTACCTCCGATTGATTGACCATAACTCTCTCAATTTAACTCGTAATTCATTGAAATTAGTTTCATTTCGAAGGAATCGAAGTGTAGTTTAAAACGAAAGAAACGGAGATGAAAAACTCCAAGTATTTTGAGAGTTATGATGGAAATAGTTAGACTCACGCTTTGGTTTAGCAATTTACCGACCTACCTCCGCTTGATTGACCATAACTCTCTCAATTTAACGCTTAACTCTTTGAAATTAGTTTCATTTCGAAGGAATCGAAGTGTAGTTTAAAACGAAAGAAACGGAGATGAAAAACTCCAAGTATTTTGAGAGTTATGATGGAAATAGTTAGACTCGCGCTTTGGTTTAGCAATTTACTGACCTACCTCCGATTGATTGACAATAACTCTCTCAATTTAACTCGTAATTCATTTAAATTAGTTTCATTTCGAAGGAATCGAAGTGTAATTTAAAGCGAAAGAAACGGAGATGAAAAACTCCAAGTATTTTGAGAGTTATGATGGAAATAGTTAGACTCGCGCTTTAGTTTAGCAATTTACTGACCTACCTCCGATTGATTGAACATAACTCACTCAATTTAACTCGTAATTCATTGAAATTAGTTTCATTTCGAAGGAATCGAAGTTTAGTTTAAAACGAAAGAAACGGAGATGAAAAACTCCAAGTATTTTGAGAGTTATGATGGAAATAGTTAGACTCGCACTTTGGTTTAGCAATTTACTGACCTAGCTCCGATTGATTAACCACAACTCTCTCAATTTAACTCTTAAGTCATTGAAATTAGTTTCATTTCGAAGGAATCGAAGTGTAGTTTAAAACGAAAGAAACGGAGATGAAAAATTCCAAGTATTTTGAGAGTTATGATAGAAATAGTGAGACTCGCGCTTTGGTTTAGCAATTTACTGACCTACCTCCGATTGATTGACCATAACTCTCTCAATTTAACTCGTAATTCATTGAAATTAGTTTCATTTCGAAGGAATCGAAGTGTAGTTTAAAACGAAAGAAACGGAGATGAAAAACTCCAAGTATTTTGAGAGTTATGATGGAAATAGTTAGACTCACGCTTTGGTTTAGCAATTTACTGACCTACCTCCGCTTGATTGACCATAACTCTCTCAATTTAACTCTTAACTCTTTGAAATTAGTTTCATTTCGAAGGAATCGAAGTGTAGTTTAAAACGAAAGAAACGGAGATGAAAAACTCCAAGTATTTTGAGAGTTATGATGGAAATAGTTACACTCGCGCTTTGGTTTAGCAATTTACTGACCTACCTCCGATTGATTGACAATAACTCTCTCAATTTAACTCGTAATTCATTTAAATTAGTTTCATTTCGAAGGAATCGAAGTGTAATTTAAAACGAAAGAAACGGAGATGAAAAACTCCAAGTATTTTGAGAGTTATGATGGAAATAGTTAGACTCGCGCTTTAGTTTAGCAATTTACTGACCTACCTCCGATTGATTGAACATAACTCACTCAATTTAACTCGTAATTCATTGAAATTAGTTTCATTTCGAAGGAATCGAAGTGTAGTTTAAAACGAAAGAAACGGAGATGAAAAACTCCAAGTATTTTGAGAGTTATGATGGAAATAGTTAGACTCGCGCTTTGGTTTAGCAATTTACTGACCTAGCTCCGATTGATTGACCATAACTCTCTCAATTTAACTCTTAAGTCATTGAAATTAGTTTCATTTCGAAGGAATCGAAGTGTAGTTTAAAACGAAAGAAACGGAGATGAAACACTCCAAGTATTTTGAGAGTTATGATGGAAATAGTTAGACTCGCTCTTTGGTTTAGCAATTTACTGACCTACCTCCGATTGATTGACCATAACTCTCTCAATTTAACTCGTAATTCATTTAAATTAGTTTCATTTCGAAGGAATCGAAGTGTACTTTAAAACGAAAGAAACGGAGATGAAAAACTCCAAGTATTTTGAGAGTTATGATGGAAATAGTTAGACTCG
Organism: Tasmannia lanceolata; assembly: GCF_043159265.1. NCBI lineage: Eukaryota > Viridiplantae > Streptophyta > Magnoliopsida > Canellales > Winteraceae > Tasmannia > Tasmannia lanceolata. Next base: position 9,072,632 of record NW_027518721.1, read on the forward strand.
CGCTTTGGTTTAGCAATTTACTGACCTACCTCCGATTGATTGACCATAACTCTCTCAATTTAACTCGTAATTCATTTAAATTAGTTTCATTTCGAAGGAATCGAAGTGTAATTTAAAACGAAAGAAACGGAGATGAAAAACTCCAAGTATTTTGAGAGTTATGATGGAAATAGTTAGACTCGCGCTTTAGTTTAGCAATTTACTGACCTACCTCCGATTGATTGACCATAACTCTCTAAATTTAACTCTTAAGTCATTGAAATTAGTTTCATTTCGAAGGAATCGAAGTGTAGTTTAAAACGAAAGAAACGGAGATGAAAAACTCCAAGTATTTTGAGAGTTATGATGGAAATAGTTAGACTCGCGCTTTGGTTTAGCAATTTACTGACCTACCTCCGATTGATTGACCATAACTCTCTCAATTTAACTCGTAATTCATTTAAATTAGTTTCATTTCGAAGGAATCGAAGTGTAGTTTAAAACGAAAGAAACGGAGATGAAAAACTCCAAGTATTTTGAGAGTTATGATGGAAATAGTTAGACTCGCGCTTTCGTTTATCAATTTACTGACCTACCTCCGATTGATTGACCATAACTCTCTCAATTTAACTCTTGATTCATTGAAATTAGTTTCATTTCGAAGGAATCGAAGTGTAGTTTAAAACGAAAGAAACGGAGATGAAAAACTCCAAGTATTTTGAGAGTTATGATGGAAATAGTTAGACTCGCGCTTTGGTTTAGCAATTTACTGACCTACCTCCGATTGATTGACCATAACTCTCTCAATTTAACTCTTAATTCATTGAAATTAGTTTCATTTCGAAGGAATCGAAGTGTAGTTTAAAACGAAAGAAACGGAGATGAAAAATTCCAAGTATTTTGAGAGTTATGATAGAAATAGTTAGACTCGTGCTTTGGTTTAGCAATTTACTGACCTACCTCCGATTGATTGACCATAACTCTCTCAATTTAACTCGTAATTCATTGAAATTAGTTTCATTTCGAAGGAATCGAAGTGTAGTTTAAAACGAAAGAAACGGAGATTAAAAACTCCAAGTATTTTGAGAGTTATGATGGAAATAGTTAGACTCACGCTTTGGTTTAGCAATTTACTGACCTACCTCCGCTTGATTGACCATAACTCTCTCAATTTAACTCTTAACTCTTTGAAATTAGTTTCATTTCGAAGGAATCGAAGTGTAGTTTAAAACGAAAGAAACGGAGATGAAAAACTCCAAGTATTTTGAGAGTTATGATGGAAATAGTTAGACTCGCGCTTTGGTTTAGCAATTTACTGACCTACCTCCGATTGATTCACAATAACTCTCTCAATTTAACTCGTAATTCATTTAAATTAGTTTCATTTCGAAGGAATCGAAGTGTAATTTAAAACGAAAGAAACGGAGATGAAAAACTCCAAGTATTTTGAGAGTTATGATGGAAATAGTTAGACTCGCGCTTTAGTTTAGCAATTTACTGACCTACCTCCGATTGATTGAACATAACTCACTCAATTTAACTCATAATTCATTGAAATTAGTTTCATTTCGAAGGAATCGAAGTGTAGTTTAAAACGAAAGAAATGGAGATGAAAAACTCCAAGTATTTTGAGAGTTATGATGGAAATAGTTAGACTCGCGCTTTGGTTTAGCAATTTACTGACCTACCTCCGATTGATTGACCATAACTCTCTCAATTTAACTCGTAATTCATTTAAATTAGTTTCATTTCGAAGGAATCGAAGTATAATTTAAAACGAAAGAAACGGAGATGAAAAACTCCAAGTATTTTGAGAGTTATGATGGAAATAGTTAGACTCGCGCTTTGGTTTAGCAATTTACTGACCTACCTCCGATTGATTGACCATAACTCTCTCAATTTAACTCGTAATTCATTTAAATTAGTTTCATTTCGAAGGAATCGAAGTGTAATTTAAAACGAAAGAAACGGAGATGAAAAACTCCAAGTATTTTGAGAGTTATGATGGAAATAGTTAGACTCGCGCTTTAGTTTAGCAATTTACTGACCTACCTCCGATTGATTGACCATAACTCTCTCAATTTAACTCTTAAGTCATTGAAATTAGTTTCATTTCGAAGGAATCGAAGTGTAGTTTAAAACGAAAGAAACGGAGATGAAAAACTCCAAGTATTTTGAGAGTTATGATGGAAATAGTTAGACTCGCGCTTTGGTTTAGCAATTTACTGACCTACCTCCGATTGATTGACCATAACTCTCTCAATTTAACTCGTAATTCATTTAAATTAGTTTCCTTTCGAAGGAATCGAAGTGTAGTTTAAAACGAAAGAAACGGAGATGAAAAATTCCAAGTATTTTGAGAGTTATGATAGAAATAGTTAGACTCGCGCTTTGGTTTAGCAATTTACTGACCTACCTCCGATTGATTGACCATAACTCTCTCAATTTAACTCGTAATTCATTGAAATTAGTTTCATTTCGAAGGAATCGAAGTGTAGTTTAAAACGAAAGAAACGGAGATGAAAAACTCCAAGTATTTTGAGAGTTATGATGGAAATAGTTAGACTCACGCTTTGGTTTAGCAATTTACCGACCTACCTCCGCTTGATTGACCATAACTCTCTCAATTTAACTCTTAACTCTTTGAAATTAGTTTCATTTCGAAGGAATCGAAGTGTAGTTTAAAACGAAAGAAACGGAGATGAAAAACTCCAAGTATTTTGAGAGTTATGATGGAAATAGTTAGACTCGCGCTTTGGTTTAGCAATTTACTGACCTACCTCCGATTGATTGACAATAACTCTCTCAATTTAACTCGTAATTCATTTAAATTAGTTTCATTTCGAAGGAATCAAAGTGTAATTTAAAACGAAAGAAACGGAGATGAAAAACTCCAAGTATTTTGAGAGTTATGATGGAAATAGTTAGACTCGCGCTTTAGTTTAGCAATTTACTGACCTACCTCCGATTGATTGAACATAACTCACTCAATTTAACTCGTAATTCATTGAAATTAGTTTCATTTCGAAGGAATCGAAGTGTAGTTTAAAACGAAAGAAACGGAGATGAAAAACTCCAAGTATTTTGAGAGTTATGATGGAAATAGTTAGACTCGCACTTTGGTTTAGCAATTTACTGACCTAGCTCCGATTGATTAACCATAACTCTCTCAATTTAACTCTTAAGTCATTGAAATTAGTTTCATTTCGAAGGAATCGAAGTGTAGTTTAAAACGAAAGAAACGGAGATGAAAAACTCCAAGTATTTTGAGAGTTATGATGGAAATAGTTAGACTCGCGCTTTGGTTTAGCAATTTACTGACCTACCTCCGATTGATTGACCATAACTCTCTCAATTTAACTCGTAATTCATTTAAATTAGTTTCATTTCGAAGGAATCGAAGTGTAATTTAAAACGAAAGAAACGGAGATGAAAAACTCCAAGTATTTTGAGAGTTATGATGGAAATAGTTAGACTCGCGCTTTGGTTTAGCAATTTACTGACCTACCTCCGATTGATTGACCATAACTCTCTCAATTTAACTCTTAATTCATTGAAATTAGTTTCATTTCGAAGGAATCGAAGTGTAGTTTAAAACGAAAGAAACGGAGATGAAAAATTCCAAGTATTTTGAGAGTTATGATAGAAATAGTTAGACTCGCGCTTTGGTTTAGCAATTTACTGACCTACCTCCGATTGATTGACCATAACTCTCTCAATTTAACTCGTAATTCATTGAAATTAGTTTCATTTCGAAGGAATCGAAGTGTAGTTTAAAACGAAAGAAACGGAGATGAAAAACTCCAAGTATTTTGAGAGTTATGATGGAAATAGTTAGACTCACGCTTTGGTTTAGCAATTTACTGACCTACCTCCGCTTGATTGACCATAACTCTCTCAATTTAACTCTTAACTCTTTGAAATTAGTTTCATTTCGAAGGAATCGAAGTGTAGTTTAAAACGAAAGAAACGGAGATGAAAAACTCCAAGTATTTTGAGAGTTATGATGGAAATAGTTACACTCGCGCTTTGGTTTAGCAATTTACTGACCTACCTCCGATTGATTGACAATAACTCTCTCAATTTAACTCGTAATTCATTTAAATTAGTTTCATTTCGAAGGAATCGAAGTGTAATTTAAAACGAAAGAAACGGAGATGAAAAAATCCAAGTATTTTGAGAGTTATGATGGAAATAGTTAGACTCGCGCTTTAGTTTAGCAATTTACTGACCTACCTCCGATTGATTGAACATAACTCACTCAATTTAACTCGTAATTCATTGAAATTAGTTTCATTTCGAAGGAATCGAAGTGTAGTTTAAAACGAAAGAAACGGAGATGAAAAACTCCAAGTATTTTGAGAGTTATGATGGAAATAGTTAGACTCGCGCTTTGGTTTAGCAATTTACTGACCTAGCTCCGATTGATTGACCATAACTCTCTCAATTTAACTCTTAAGTCATTGAAATTAGTTTCATTTCGAAGGAATCGAAGTGTAGTTTAAAACGAAAGAAACGGAGATGAAACACTCCAAGTATTTTGAGAGTTATGATGGAAATAGTTAGACTCGCTCTTTGGTTTAGCAATTTACTGACCTACCTCCGATTGATTGACCATAACTCTCTCAATTTAACTCGTAATTCATTTAAATTAGTTTCATTTCGAAGGAATCGAAGTGTACTTTAAAACGAAAGAAACGGAGATGAAAAACTCCAAGTATTTTGAGAGTTATGATGGAAATAGTTAGACTCGCGCTTTGGTTTAGCAATTTACTGACCTACCTCCGATTGATTGACCATAACTCTCTCAATTTAACTCGTAATTCATTTAAATTAGTTTCATTTCGAAGGAATCGAAGTGTAATTTAAAACGAAAGAAACGGAGATGAAAAACTCCAAGTATTTTGAGAGTTATGATGGAAATAGTTAGACTCGCGCTTTAGTTTAGCAATTTACTGACCTACCTCCGATTGATTGACCATAACTCTCTAAATTTAACTCTTAAGTCATTGAAATTAGTTTCATTTCGAAGGAATCGAAGTGTAGTTTAAAACGAAAGAAACGGAGATGAAAAACTCCAAGTATTTTGAGAGTTATGATGGAAATAGTTAGACTCGCGCTTTGGTTTAGCAATTTACTGACCTACCTCCGATTGATTGACCATAACTCTCTCAATTTAACTCGTAATTCATTTAAATTAGTTTCATTTCAAAGGAATCGAAGTGTAGTTTAAAACGAAAGAAACGGAGATGAAAAACTCCAAGTATTTTGAGAGTTATGATGGAAATAGTTAGACTCGCGCTTTCGTTTATCAATTTACTGACCTACCTCCGATTGATTGACCATAACTCTCTCAATTTAACTCTTGATTCATTGAAATTAGTTTCATTTCGAAGGAATCGAAGTGTAGTTTAAAACGAAAGAAACGGAGATGAAAAACTCCAAGTATTTTGAGAGTTATGATGGAAATAGTTAGACTCGCGCTTTGGTTTAGCAATTTACTGACCTACCTCCGATTGATTGACCATAACTCTCTCAATTTAACTCTTAATTCATTGAAATTAGTTTCATTTCGAAGGAATCGAAGTGTAGTTTAAAACGAAAGAAACGGAGATGAAAAATTCCAAGTATTTTGAGAGTTATGATAGAAATAGTTAGACTCGCGCTTTGGTTTAGCAATTTACTGACCTACCTCCGATTGATTGACCATAACTCTCTCAATTTAACTCGTAATTCATTGAAATTAGTTTCATTTCGAAGGAATCGAAGTTTAGTTTAAAACGAAAGAAACGGAGATGAAAAACTCCAAGTATTTTGAGAGTTATGATGGAAATAGTTAGACTCACGCTTTGGTTTAGCAATTTACTGACCTACCTCCGCTTGATTGACCATAACTCTCTCAATTTAACTCTTAACTCTTTGAAATTAGTTTCATTTCGAAGGAATCGAAGTGTAGTTTAAAACGAAAGAAACGGAGATGAAAAACTCCAAGTATTTTGAGAGTTATGATGGAAATAGTTAGACTCGCGCTTTGGTTTAGCAATTTACTAACCTACCTCCGATTGATTCACAATAACTCTCTCAATTTAACTCGTAATTCATTTAAATTAGTTTCATTTCGAAGGAATCGAAGTGTAATTTAAAACGAAAGAAACGGAGATGAAAAACTCCAAGTATTTTGAGAGTTATGATGGAAATAGTTAGACTCGCGCTTTAGTTTAGCAATTTACTGACCTACTGTGGACCCCGATCCTGAGAGGACGAGTGCGGCGGGGGACGCGAGGTCCCCACAGCAATCCTCAAAGATCTCCACAACGTGAAGGAGAGCTCTACCAAGGAACTCTCAAAACGGATGCCACCCTCATAGCATAGCACGAGTGGCGATATAAAAGAAAGAGATATGTCTCGATCCGGAACCGGGGTTCGAAACCGAGACATACCTATAATAACTCAGAGTCGCCATCCATGGATAGGCCATGGAACCCTAAAATCAAATCCTCTGTGCAATGGATAACCAGAAATATATATGGGTTCGTGCCTGGTTACGAATGGGGAAGGTCTGAGAGCACCCCCAATTCGCCCGAGTGCAAGCACTTGGTCTCTTATGCCATTTTCATTAATTCCAAAGAAGTTTGAGTAAAAATCATGTGAAATGGGAACAATCCTCAGGAATCGTCTACCTAAGCATGCATTTCCTGAGAATGGAGAAATAAACACGTAAAATGAAATGAAAAATGTGTCACCTAAGCAAAGCTAGGTTATGAGTGACATGCCTAATGGGTGTCTAAGTTTCTGGTGGACACGCACATGCAAGCTACAACCAAAGGTATAGGATCAGTACGAGAAAGTAAGAAAACACATCAAAACATATAATAACAACATAATAAATCCTAAGACTCTAAATTATTAGCCCGAGTCCTCGGATGGTCTGGTATTCATCCAAAGAAGCCTACGTATCCCCGCCTCCACGAGAATCAAGGCAACGTAGTTCTTCGCGTCTATTCTAAGCTATAATGCCTAAGACACCTAGCCCTCTATCCTAAACTCGATCTAAAAGACCGGACCAATTATTAAAGTTTATTGTACGATTATTTAAATTCCAGTGAATTGTGGATTTTTAGGACACCCTATATGCCCTAACTAAATGCAGATTAGCCCTAGGCTAATGCAGGTGGTTCCTACAACCTATGTGTAACTAGGCTGTATTTCCTAAGGAAAACCAAGGGTGGACTAGCGAATCCTATTCTAGTCATCACTCGGCGATGTGGATCGCCGACTGACCGGACGGAGGCGCTCCTATAACTCTAGGACAAACCCCTAACTCTAAAACAATCACACAACAAGCAAACAAACAAACAACCTATCAAAAGACACAACCTAACTCTAAAACTCTCTATCTAGGAGAAACTCCTAACTCTAGAGGAAGATCTTTTGAAAATGAAGGTTTTAAAAGTTGCTTATTCGAAAAGATTTAAAATGCTATCTACAAAAGTTTGGCTGGACTTGGGATATAAATCCCAAGCTGCACTACGTACCTCGTGGAAGAGGATCAAGCCAACGTAGTTCGAAACGAACTCTCTACCTATCAAACACTTACGGTAAATCAACTATGCTCTAATAATACTATTATAAGAGCAAATGAGTCAAAGACTCTCTAATGACAGTAACTGGAGAATAAATGAGTCAAAGACTCTCTAATAAAAGCGACTAAAGGATAAACGAGTCAAAGACTCTCTAATAAGAGCAACTGATAACACTGAAATGAGATAACGAAGTCAAAGACTCTCTAATAATACTGCAAATAAAACAGATGAGTCAAAGACTCTCTAAAAACGGAAACACGAGTCAAAGACTCCAATGACACCAACTAAAAGATAAATGAGTCAAAGACTCTCTAAAGGAAAAGAAACACGAGTCAAAGACTCCACTAACATTAACTAAAGGATTAATGAGTAAAGACTCTCTAAAAGAGATGAAAAACACGAGTCAAAGACTCCACTAACACCAACTAAAGGATATATGAGTCAAAGACTCTCTAAAGGAAAAGAAATACGAGTCAAAGACTCCACTAACACCAACTAAAGGATAAATGAGTCAAAGACTCTCTAAAAGAGATGAAAATACGAGTCAAAGACTCCACTAACACCAACTAAAGGATATATGAGTCAAAGACTCTCTAAAGGAAAAGAAACACAGTCAAAGACTCTACTAACACCAACTAAAGGCTAAATGAGTCAAAGACTCTCTAAAGGAAAAGAAACATGAGTCAAAGACTCTACTAACACCAACTAAAGGATAAATGAGTCAAAGACTCTCTAAAAGAGATGAAAACACGAGTCAAAGACTCTACTAACACCAACTAAAGGATATATGAGTCAAAGACTCTCTAAAGGAAAAGAAACACGAGTCAAAGACTCCACTAACACCAACTAAAGGATAAATGAGTCAAAGACTCTCTAAAAGAGATGAAAACACGAGTCAAATCAGATAATATAAGATTGAAAATCTGTGATCAAGATGAGATGAGATAGCATAAGATTGCTTTCAACGGATGGATCATGAATGACTAATCCTATGAGATCTTTGGAAATGAATGGGATTTACATCCTAACCCCAAAGGAAAAGTTTTTTAATCTTCGCACATTTTATCAGTGTTACCTGAAGGCATCAACCCTAACCATAATCTAGCGGAGTGGAGAGAGGATCTCGACTCATGACTTTGTTTGTGTACCTAGGACCGATCGTAGCCATTGGAAGATGGACTACGGCCTAATCTAGACACAAATGGGTAGGATATCCTAAACTAGGCTCACACACGTGATGCACATGTGTTCGTATACTACATGCATGTGTGGGTTAATCTAGGGGTAAGGCCAAGAGTTCCCTTAGCGCGAATCCATGTTCGATATACTGTACCAGTGTCCGGCGTATCAGTACGTGAACAAGAGATCCGTTTACGTACCATAAAGGTACTAGGCTAAGGGTGGAATGCTTCTCTAGCACAGAGGCACCAGGTGATGAAATCCCAGTCAACCATGCTAGATAACACTCCGGGTTCCTAAAATAGGACGTGTGTGCATGTGAGATGCAGGGGTTTAGATGCAAGTGATGTAAGTGTGTGCAACAAGTTCGCGCAATCTATGATGCCTTCAGGTTTTGTTAGATTAAGTTTGAGTAAATGTGATGAGAAAATAAAACATACAAACTAATCACAGCATCAGGATTTTACAAAGGAAATCAGTGATTCCTAAGGTTTCTATTTTGATAATTTAATGATTGAATATGTGATGGAATATTATGATCTGGAAATTTTTAAAACAATTTGATTTTAATTCAATTTACTCAAGGATTTTAAAAGGTTTCAATTCAGATTGTAGATTTACACATCAACATATAACAAATCTTTTCAGAACAAGATGAAATTTTTACAGTAACTTCTCCTTAATTATATAAGATTATAATAAAAATTTCATAGATTTTAAATGTGGTTTGCTATTAGTTTTTCAATGTTGAAAGTTTCTGTCCAGATTGTGAATTAACACAGTAACGTATAGCAAATCAATTCAAAACAATATGAAATTTCTATAGTATGTTTATTACAATAAGAAAGGATTACTGTAAAAGTTTCATAAATTTTAAAAATGATTTACTATTAATTTACGATTTTACAAATATCCATCCAGATTATGAATTAACAAAGAAACACATAGTAAATCAAATCCAAATCAGTTTAAACTTTATGAAAACATGTAATTCCAGTAGCAATTATCAAACAAATATTTTCAGAAGTTTTCATTGCAATTTACTATTTTTATCAGATTTAATACAGCATGCATGATTTTACGTAAAAAATCATAAACAAATATCCAACAGAAACCAAAAATCTTGAAAAATTCACGGGAGATTAGATTAGATTTAATTTGCATATCATCCAAATTTCACTTTTGAAAACATTATAGAGTTTTTGAAAATTGGTTTTTTCCAAAAATACCCCTAGAGTTAAATGAATTTTTAAACCCTTTAAATCAAATCAAGAATTCATAAAGAAATTCGTACTAATTCAAAATCTTACAATTATATTATGTTTAAATTTTCATTGATTTTGGATCTATGTTGACATCTTCTTAAATTCAATCTTTAGAATTTTACCCCTTTGAGGGTAAAGTTCAAAAGGTCAAATTACGGTCAAAACGAAGTCAAAATTCTTCGAAATTCCAGATTTCTACACTTCTTAATGTGCAAAACACTCAGAGATTGAAAAAAACATATTTTGAATAACAATAAGAAAAAATAAAAATAAATCACAAATTCTATCCTAGCATGCTTCTAGTTTAAGATATATGAAAGAGGGTTTTGGAATACCAACCTTGCTAGCTCTCCTTGTCTCTAGGGTAAGTAATCCTCGGATATACGCTTTGTCTTACCCTTTCAATTAGCAAAGAAAACCCCAAAAAAAAAAAAATGTTGCCGCCGATCCGTTCCGCCGTCTTTCACTTTCTCTTAGAGGGAAGGATTGGGAGGTGATTGGGAGAGATAATGGAAGAAGAATATAGGGAAAGGGATTGGAGGGAGTGATTGGAAGAGATAATGGAAGAGAAAAAGATAATGGAAGATAAATCTCTCCTTTTTCTCCTCCCTTTTATGGATGGGAAGGAAGATATATATAGGGAGAGAAAGAGAGAGAGAGAGATGTGTTGGTGGAGAGCTCATCATGTTGTCCCTCTTAGTGGAGAATCCATCATCATTCTTCTTAGTGGAGGGCCCATCATGTTTCTTAGTGGAGAATCCATCATCATTCTTCTTAGTGGAGGGCCCATCATGTTTCTTAGTGGAGAATCCATCATCATTCTTCTTAGTGGAGGGCCCATCATGTTTCTTAGTGGAGAATCCATCATTATTGTTCTTAGTGGAGGGCCCATCATGTTTCTTTAGTGGAGAATCCATCATTATTGTTCTTCATAAGAGGCCTCACAAGAGGCCCTACTGAGGCCCCACAATGTGGGCCCCACAACGCGGGCCCCACAACGTGGGCCCCACAATGTGGGCCCTCGGTTGATTCGAATTTTAAACAAATGTTCAATGCGGGCCCACCAAACGGGTCCAAATTCTCCCTCGCTTGGATTCTTATGAATAATCTCTCTCAACCTCTCACGGAAAAATGCGAAACATGGCGGAAATGATCGGATGGGGTTTCTCCCAAGCATAGCGAACTTGGGTCCGGTCAAAATGGGGTGTCTACAGATGCCCCTCTTTGGCAGAGCGTGTGTAACACGCGAATGGCAAAGCTGAACAGACGACACATTTTGACTGACCCGAAACCAAAACAAAGCAAATTTTTGGGTTTTCAGTTTTAAAACGATATTCACAAAGATAAAACTCTACTAACAATAGGGAGATAGTCTCTCACCGACTCTTAACTCGGCAACTAAGACATCTCAAAGAGATAGTCTCTCCCTAATACTCATGAGTCGACTAATTAATAAAAAACGAACGAACGATTACAAAAACACAAACATTTTTTCTTTTTTTTTTTTTTTTTATATATTAGGCTAAGCCAAAGTAAACATAACAATTGCTCCAAGAGCACCAACCAAAGAAACAAGTTAATCACTTCAATCACTCAAAGAGCTTCCATTTTCTTTTTTAATTTTTTAGAAACCACATTGCAATTTGTCCAAGACAAGTATAATTCGAAACACTCAAAGAGTTTTTTTTTTTTTTTTTTTTTTTTTTTTTTTTTTTTTTTTTTTTAGAAACCTGCAAAAATAGGCCAAAGACCAATGTATCAAAACTCGTCCAAAACAAGTTCAAAATCAAACACTCAAAAAATTAAATTTTTTTTTTTTTTTAAAATCATGCCGATCAGTCAGAGACTCGACCAATTACTAGGGTAATCGAATATTCGAGCTAAACTCAAACTTCTAATACCCGAGGCGAGACTAAGTCTCAAGCCTAGCGATAGTTATACAGATCATTGCTGAAAATAAATCTGTGTAACTACCGAGTAACTCTGACTCCTCTCTTTCAAGGTAGCGAATCACTCCGGATCACGCGGTTCTGCTAAACAGTTCCACGTAAATCCAAATTCGTAGGTCCTGCTAAACAGTCCCCTACAAACCTCTTCGCAGATACACATGACTCCTAACACGTTAGGAAGCTGCACATTGCGGAACGATGATTAGGTAAGTTACCACTTGACATTACATTACTAATCATCTGGGTACTAAACACCCGAGGCGAGACTGAGTCTCAAGCCTAGCGATAGTTATACAGATCATTGATGAAAATAAATCTGTTTAACTATCCGAGTAATTCTGACTCCTCTCTTTCAAGGTAGCGAATCACTCCGGATCATGCGGTTCTGCTAAACAGTTCCACATAAACCCAAATTCGTAGGTCCTGCTAAACAGTCCCCTACAAACCTCTTCGCAGATATACATGACTCCTAACACGTTAGGAAGCTGCACATTGCGGAACGATGATTAGGTAAGTCACTACTTAACATTACAATACTAATCATCAGGGTCCTAAATACCCGGGAGAAGGAAGAAAAGATCAATCCTTGTAACACAGGATCAGAAATTTTCCACAATTAAAACCTTTAAAAAGACCAAGCCGTGTAACACGAGTTCGGTAATTTTTCCTTGTAAAACATCTTTGAAAACAGGTTAAAGGAACCACCAGATAGTGCAACACTAAATCCGATGATTTCTTATTCTATTAAAACACTCTTCAAAACACTTTGAAGAAAAGACCAGACCATGTAACACATATTCTGGTAACCTCTATCTTTATTAAGAAACTCCTCAGAACAAAAGAAGAAAGACCAGATCATGAAACACGGAATCTGCTAATTTCTATCTTTATTAAAAATCTTTCAAAATTCGAGTATCTTGAAAGAATTTTTGAAGGTCAAACCTTTTTTTTTTTTTTTTTAAAAAACGCAAAGCATTTTACTGAAATTTAAAAATCTCTGGAGTGAATTCTAGACTCCACTGGGATAAAGATTTTTCAAAGAAATTCAACTCCAAAGGAAAATACCCTGACTAAGAAGCTCAATATAAAGAGTGTTCGAACTTCTCTAGTCTCTATTTTATACAAAAATTTATTTCAAATCTCAATGATTACTTGACATCTTTTATGACATAAGTCATAAAAGATGCCCCTAGTATGATTACTTCCATGAAAAAATTCATTAGAGAGCAACAAAAAAAGGAATGGGCCAAAGGCTGAACATTTGAGATTACAACAAATTTTTTCTGATAAACACCTGGGTTTACAAGGTTTTTCATAGGCACCAGAAACTTGTTATGCTCAAAATTTTCTCATCTCTGCCATCTGCTGATACCGGAACTGAGCTAAAAGCTTGTCGATCTCTGAACACTGCTCTGCTTTACATTATCCACATGAACTGCAAATTTTCTACTTCTCTGAGTCTCTAAGTCTTTATCACCCCGGCTTTGGGAAGAATACTGACTAAACAGGACTCTGGAAATTGACTTTGATTCGACAACAAACTGAGTTTGACAGACAATGACCAAAGACTTTGACGAGTTTTAAACAAGACTTTAAAAGAGAATGAATCTGCTTCTTAAATTGATAAACATTTTTTTTTTAAAAAATGGTTAAAGTCCACCACTCTTTAGAGTTTTTTTTTTTTTTTTAAATACCATGTTTAAAGATGTTTCAACCTCTTTTCAAGATCTCCATCATGGTTATTATCCCTTCAGATTACTTAGTTTCAATCTCCTGACTCAAAGAGTAACCAAAGAAGCTCTGATGGCACTTATTAACTGGCTTTCAGATAGCTCTGTCCTTCATGAAGTCTTGCCGTGACCAAATCGCCCTTTTGGGTTTTCGATTTAGCGGACCGCATGCCTTAATTTTTGCCTGGACTGTCTGCCCTTGCAGATTTTCCATCCAGCAGGCTCAATACCCTGATTTTTGCCTAAACTGCCCTTTCAGGTTTTCAGCTTAGCGGATTTAAGACTCCATCATTCTTTTCTTTTCTTTTTTTTTACAAACCTGGGCCTAAGTACATCAGGAAGACTTTCAGGTAGGCTTAGGTTCAAAAAGGCTGAATATCTAAGGTTCTAAGGATTTGGACCGAATCTGGTCTAGCCAGACTACCTACGTACCCCAAAATGGAGGATCAGGTCCTAACGTAGTTCAAACTACTCTTTTTTTTTTATATATATATAAAAAAGAAAATGCCCCTGGTTTGGGTTTATCAAAGAAACAAATTATTTTATAAGCCCAAAGGGTTTGCAAAACGGTTTAAAATATTTAGGTTGTTTGGCTCAAAACTCAGATCAATCAAAGACGGCCTCTTGGTGTATTTAAGCATAGTACTTCTTTAACTGATCCAGGTTTGTAGGTTCATTTAATTTTTCTCCATTTTCATTGAGGAGTCTTACGGCTTTTCCAGGCAGGACTTCATCGACGATGTAAGGACCAGACCAGTTTGGCCTGAATTTCCCTCGGGGATCGAATACCGGTGCTCTGTAAGACTTCAAAACAAGATCTCCAGGCTTCAAATCTCGAACACGGACTTTCTTGTTGAAAGCTCTCTCAATCCGCCTCTGATATCCTTGAATATGGTACAAGGCTCTCAATCTCTTCTCATCTATCATCTGCAGCTCATCATACCTGGCTCTAGCCCAATCAGACTCTGGTAAGTCAGCTTCCATCATCACTCTCAAAGAGGAAATTCTAAGCTCAACAGGGAGGACTGCCTCCATTCCATACACCAAAGAATACGGAGTTACACCTGTTGAAGATCTGATTGATGTCCGATAAGCCCATAAGGCATATGGAAGCTTATTCGACCAATCTTTATAGGTCTCAGTCATCTTACTGATAATGATTTTGACATTCTTATTTGCCGCCTCTACAGCCCCATTTGTTTGAGGTCTGTAAGGAGATGACTTGTGATGTTTAATCTTGAATTCTTCACACAGGTGTAACACCTCTTTCTTGAAATGCGACCCATTATCTGAAATCAGCTCGTGAGGCACTCCATATCTGCAAATAATATTGGCACGAATGAACTTCGCAACTGTGCTCGAAGTAATGGAAGCATACGAAGCGGCTTCAATCCATTTTGTAAAATAATCAATTGCGACCAGAATGTACTCATGACCGCTCGAAGACTTTGGATAAACTTTCCCAATTATATCAATTCCCCATACTGAAAATGGCCATGGAGAAGTCATAGAGTGCAACACCGAAGGAGGAACGTGAATAAGATTTGCATAGACTTGACACTTATGGCATTTCTTCACAAATGCGAAGCAATCTGTTTCCATTGTGGGCCAATAGAATCCGAGTCTCAAAATCTTTCTTGACAACATTTTTCCATTCATGTGAGGTCCACAAACTCCTTCATGGGTCTGCTCAATAAGCTCTGCAGCTTTATCTTCATCAACACAAAGAAGCTGTATACCATCAAATGACCTTCTGTACAGCTCTTCTCCGCAAATAATAAAGTTGGCAGCCAACTTCTGAAGCGTCTTCCTCTCTTTGCTTGAAGCTTCTGGGGGATGTCCTTTACCAGCAATAAGATTTCTGACATCTGTATACCAAGGCTTCCCATCTGGACACCTGGCTGAGATCTCTATAGCATTCACATGCGAAGGAGCCCACTGAAGTCTGACAACTAGCGGCTGAACCTCCATTGATACAGAAATGTCTAACATCGAGGCCAAAGTAGCCAAAGCGTCAGCAAAATGATTTCTGGTCCTTGACAAGTGAGTGAACGTAATGTTCTTGAACTTTCTGACCAAAGATTCCAAATAAGTGTTATAAGGGATCAATTTATCTTCTCGAGTTTTCCATTGCCCATTAATTTGGCAAATGATCAAAATAGAATCCCCAAACACATCAATATCCTGAATCTCCAAAGCTAAGGCTGCCTCTAACCCGGCGATGCAAGCTTCATACTCAGCCATATTGTTGGTGCACTCAAACTGCAACTTGATAGAGACAGGAATATATTCTTTCCGAGGGGATATAAGTACAGCTCCTACTCCTTGTCCTCGACTGTTTACAGCTCCATCAAAATACATAAGCCACTTAGTATTCGAAGCTTCTTCTTTAATATCCATGATCTCTTCGTCAGGGAAGTCTGCCTTCAGAAAAGCGTTCTCTTCAATGGGTGCATCAGCCAACTGTTCAGCAACGACACGCCCTTTAATTGATTTCTGAGTGACATAAGTGATGTCAAACTCAGACAATAACAACAACCATCTTGCGGTTCGTCCTGTAAGGGCGGGTTTCTCAAACAAGTATTTTAGCGGATCCATCCGCGAAAGCAAAAAGATCTTGCTTGAAAGCAAATAATGTCTAAGCCTCTGGGTAGCCCAAACTAATGCTAGACACGTCTTTTCCAAAACTGTGTACTTTAATTCGTATTCCAGCATCTTCTTACTGATGTAGTAAATGGGCTTCTCCCGTTTAGACTCTGAATCTTGCTGAGCAAGCATGCAACCCATCGCTGTATCTGTGATAGACAAGTACAACAATAATGGCTGGCCTGGAGTGACTGGCGATAGAACAGGGGGCAAGGATAGGCACTGCTTAACCTTTTCAAATGCCTCCTGACATTCTTCATTCCACTTCTTCGAGGAATTCTTTTTCAGAAGCTTGAAAATGGGTTCACACGTCATCGTCAGATGTGATATGAACCGTCTCAGATACTGAACTTTGCCAAGGAAACCTCGGATCTGCCTTTCTGTCTTCGGCGGCTGCATTTCTTGAATTGCCTTAATCTTTTGCGGGTCTACTTCAATCCCTCTTTCACTGACCATAAACCCTAAGAGCTTTCCTGATGTAACACCAAAGACGCACTTACTCGGATTTAGGCGAAGCTGATACTTCCTGATCCGCTCAAAGAACCTTCTCAGGGCAACAGTGTGCTCAGGTCGAGTCTTGCCTTTCACAATCATGTCATCAACATATACCTCGACCTCTTTATGGATCATATCATGTAAAAGAGTTGTAGCAGCCCTCTGATACGTAGCACCCGCATTTTTCAATCCAAACGGCATCACCCTGTAGCAGTATGTACCCCATTGAGTAATGAACGCTGTCTTCATCATGTCCTCGGGAGCCATCTTAATCTGATTGTAGCCTGAGAACCCATCCATAAAGGATAGAAGAGCATGACCAGCTGTATTATCAACCAGGAGATCAATATTGGGAAGAGGAAAGTCATCCTTAGGACTTGCCTTGTTCAGGTCTCGAAAATCGACACACATTCGAACTTTTCCGTCCTTTTTGGGCACCGGTACAATGTTTGCAAGCCATTCTGGGTATTCAACTACTTGAATGAATTTTACCTCCAACAGTTTCTTAACTTCTTCATAAACTTTCATCTCCCATTCAGTTTTGAGTTTTCGGAGCTTTTGCTTCTTTGGCTTAACACCAGGGATTAAGGGTAAGCGATGTTGAACAATTTCTTCACTTAACCCTGGCATGTCATCATATGACCAAGCAAAAACTTCCTTGAACTCTTTAAATAAGGCGATTAATTCCTCGCGTTCTTCAGGAGATAAAGTTTTGCCAATTCGAATCTCCTGAATCAAGGTTTCGTCACCTATATTCACGGTTTCAATTTCCTCTTCGAGTGGTTTTGCTCGGCGACTCTCATCCTGTTGAATCATGTATTTGATTTCAGGAGGAGTGTCGTCGGTATCCTCATCAGAGGGGGAGTCTTGATTGTTATTATTAAGTTTATCAGATTCTGAAGCAGAAACATTAGAAATAAAAGTAGAGACTGGATTGTACTCAGAGAAAGGATGCTTTATTTCATTTAATGCTGAATCAGGTACATCAAATGAAAAATTACCCACATCGGGCTTTACAATAGACGCTTGAAAAAAATTTACAGACTCAACGAACATATTGACATTTATGTCAATTAACTCTGAATCAACGATAGAAGTAGCATCTGACTTGATTCTGCTGGAAGAAGAGGAATCATCATCGACCTTAGGAGACTCGACATTTACAGTACCTGCATTAACAGAATTGTTAGAATAAACAGACTCTGAATTAGACCCAAAGATTGACGTGTATTTATGGACAACTGACTCTTTTGGAGGGACATGACTGTTTAGGAAAGTAACCTGAGGTATGACTTGAAAGGTCCAGTTGGTCAATGGTTCCTCTGCCGGGGTGATTAAATGAGTAGGGTTCAGAATCGAGGCCCTCCGATCAATTACGGCAATAGTTTGTGAATCTTCGAGAAACAGTGAACTCAGAAGGCTCGGCTCTACATGTTCTGCCCAATCAGCTTCTGATTCAACTTCTGTCTGCACATCGGTCTGCTTGTCTTCTAACTGCAGATCAAAGAAAATTTCAAATCCTGGCAACCTCTGTCCTGAATTCTCATCTAACCAAGTTTCGGCAAAGCCACAGAAAGGGACATCTGCACCCTCTCTTCGAAAACGGCCATTCATCGTCAAATTAATCGGTGCCATTGGTAATTCTAACCCCCTGCGGCGACATTCAGCCCATTTCATCATCAGCAGCTTCATTTCTTTAACTTCCTTCTTTGAAGGCTTGTACCCCAGCCCAAATAGATTATTGAAGGATTCGAATTCAGGGAACTCAGTCAAACCCTGATGGTGTCTACCTAGCCCTGCACCTGGCATATATCCTTGTCGACGAATCATCCTGACGACATTTGCGTTTGTACTGGTCAGGAAACAAATTTCCTCATTCATAGCTTCTTTAAAGGTAATGGCAGCCACCTCTAATGAGAATCCAGTCAAACTAACATCCTCAGCTTTCTCCATAGTCAGGTCCTGAGTAATCAGCCCTACTTCCAGGTCTGGGTCCCCCTTCACAGTTACCACTCCGTTTTTGCGAAGAAACTTTAGCTTTTGGTGAAGAGAGGATGGAACAACCCCAAACTTGTGCAACCAAGGGCGGCCGAGTAACAACAAAAATGAGGCTTTGATGTCCAAAACCTGGAACTCTATCTCAAAGTCTTCTCCTCCGATCTGTATTTCGGTGACCAGAGTTCCGATCACATCTCGGCGAGTGCCATCGTACGCCAGAATACCCTGTTCAGATGGGATGAAATCCGCAGGACCAAATCCAAGAGTTGTTGCAGTACTCAACGGGCATACATTCAAAGCAGAGCCATTATCAACTAACACCTCTGGTACTCTCTTCTTGTTGCAAAGTACTGTGATTTTCAGAGATTTGGTGTGGTCTCGGCCCTCAGAAGGCAGATCGTCGTCAGTGAAAGATAAAGTCTTAGACACTCTTGTCATGGCAACCAAGCTTACCAGCTCATCCGGAGTAGTGTCTACAGAGACTTGTGCTGAGTTAAGCTCTTGAAGGACTAATTTTCTGTGCTTAGATGAGGCCATGAGTAAACCCCATACGGAAATATTGGCCTGAGTCTTTTTCAACTGCTTTAACAAGCTCTCTTCTTCTTCATCGGCGCTGACCTTACTGACCTTATTCTGTCTCTGGTTTTCAGTATTTCGCGCAACCTCTGCAGGATTTTCAACACACAATTCTTGAGGCTTGAATACACGCCCACCACGGGTCATATGACGCATCTCGTCACAATGGTTATCCAACAACAATAACTCATCTTCTTCAAAGTCCTCAGCCCTTAAGACATAAGGAGCTGTCCTTCTATTTCCAGCACTGTCAATCTGAAATGTACCAAACTGAGATGAAGACGATTCAGCCAATTCATCGTCATCAAAGGAAATTACATAATGATCTTTCTTTTCTACTGCTTCGAAATCTTCCTTGTCAAACTTCATTACATAGGTTTTTTCTGTGGTAATGGCACAAATGAGGGTTGATGGATCGAGCAGAGGTTCATCAGTAAAAATTGCATTGGTAGCAGGAGGAGGCATGGTATGATGATTAGGAAGTGGGTTTTGAGTAACGTTTGGTCTCTCCACTGCCAGCTCATTTTTGTCAATCATGTTCTGGATAGCATGCTTCAAGGCCAAACAATTCTCGGTCAAATGCCCTGGACCTCTGTGATATTCACAGTATTGATCCATCTTCCAGAATGCGGGTAAGGGATTGGGTGGAGGTTTGATATCCGGGAGCCGGATCTTCCTATCTTTCATGAGCCTTTTGAATATCATTATTATCGGATATGGAAGAGGATCAAACTTTCTGTCATATGCAACTCTCCTTGGCGCTTTTGCAGCCTCTGCAGCAACTCTGGCCACAGGCCTGGTATAACTGACAGCATGAATTTCTTTGGACTGGACCATTGGTCTTTTCCCGTCTCGGATTTCAGAAGAAACCTTGGCTCTCAAGCCTTTTGCTATGGCATCTTCTGTCTGAGTACCCGTCTTGATTAAATGGTCAAAGCTCGGGTAATGCTGAGGAGCGAGAAAATGAAAATACATGGGAGACAAACTCTTCAGAACCAGCTTTATCTGCTCTGATTCAGTCATTTTCTGGCTTAGCTGAGCAGATTTGCGTCTCCAGCGCCTGATAAAGAAAGTGAAGGTCTCTTGAGGACCTTGCTTTAGCTGTTTTAGGTCTCTCTTCGTGACCTCAATACCCTCTTCCATTGAGAATTGCTCTATTAGTTTCTCCGAAATATCTTCCAGGGTTCTCACCTCCTCGGGCTTTAGCCTTAGAAACCACTTCTTTGCGATCCCAATCAAAGAAATCGGGAACAACTGGGCCATCTGCTCACGGCTCAGACCATACTGCTGGGACAAAATGATAAACCACCTCATGTGGTTACGCGGACACCCGGTTCCGTCATATTTGTCATAATCAGGAGCTTTGAAGTTGGGCGGTAAAGAAACTGTTGAAGACAGTATTAATTCAGAGACGTCAAATTTCTTGGGTCCCTGGACTCTCATCTGCTCCATCTCATGAGCCATCTTGCTGAATTTCTCAGACATTTCCTTCTCAAATTTTTCAAATTTTTCTTTTTCTTTATCAACCTCTGGAGCACAATACTCTGCAGCATACTGACCATCATCTAAATCCACCTCGAAAGACTGGATAACGGGTCTATGCGACTCCGGAGCTGGAACATGAGAAGGCTGAAGTACGGGCCTAGACGTGGAAGTCTTATCACTTATCTGTGTTTTCATGTTTGCCATTTCTTCTTTCATTCCCGCCATATCTCTGGTGAGGTTTTTCATCATCTCTTGCATGCTCATTAAAAGTTCAGTTGTGTCTGCCATTTGATTTACTTCAAATAAATTTGAAGACTCTGGTGAAGAAGGTAAACGAACTGAAGATGACACAGAGGAATCAAAGTGGCGAACGAGTCTAGACACTGGGGTAGGTCTCGACCAGGTGGGCTTAGCTTGAAAGTCTTTTTTAGGAGCGATGGTTGCTATCTTTCAGAATCCTGATTGGAAGTTAACAAACTAGGTTACATGATTGACAAATAAGATAGTTTGTACCAATAGAGACAAAAGAAAAAACAAACATCCTTTGTATTGATTATACTGACAGCAATCGCTGAAAACCCTGAATCACTGACTGTTTATAACATGTCAAGTAAAATTTTTTGAATTTTCATCTATAATGGAATCAAATTTACAAGTTTTGACTCAATAAAAGAAATGACAATCTTGATCCAAAAATCCTCATGGTGGATAGAAATGACGAAGAGGAGGCACAATGGATTGCTCCCCTCCATACTGACGCTGAATCCTGGCAGGAACATAGAAGGAAGTCCTTTTGAGACCAAGAAGACGAACGTAGCATACGCACCTACCTGGTGCCCCTGGATTCTAACGATAGAGTTCCCATTTAAAATGATTTTAGCTCAAATTTCTCCAAAGTTAATAAAAATGGCATTTTTAAAGAGTTAGGCAATGTTTCAAGAACTCCCCAGCAGAGTCGCCAGCCTGTGGACCCCGATCCTGAGAGGACGAGTGCGGCGGGGGACGCGAGGTCCCCACAGCAATCCTCAAAGATCTCCACAACGTGAAGGAGAGCTCTACCAAGGAACTCTCAAAACGGATGCCACCCTCATAGCATAGCACGAGTGGCGATATAAAAGAAAGAGATATGTCTCGATCCGGAACCGGGGTTCGAAACCGAGACATACCTATAATAACTCAGAGTCGCCATCCATGGATAGGCCATGGAACCCTAAAATCAAATCCTCTGTGCAATGGATAACCAGAAATATATATGGGTTCGTGCCTGGTTACGAATGGGGAAGGTCTGAGAGCACCCCCAATTCGCCCGAGTGCAAGCACTTGGTCTCTTATGCCATTTTCATTAATTCCAAAGAAGTTTGAGTAAAAATCATGTGAAATGGGAACAATCCTCAGGAATCGTCTACCTAAGCATGCATTTCCTGAGAATGGAGAAATAAACACGTAAAATGAAATGAAAAATGTGTCACCTAAGCAAAGCTAGGTTATGAGTGACATGCCTAATGGGTGTCTAAGTTTCTGGTGGACACGCACATGCAAGCTACAACCAAAGGTATAGGATCAGTACGAGAAAGTAAGAAAACACATCAAAACATATAATAACAACATAATAAATCCTAAGACTCTAAATTATTAGCCCGAGTCCTCGGATGGTCTGGTATTCATCCAAAGAAGCCTACGTATCCCCGCCTCCACGAGAATCAAGGCAACGTAGTTCTTCGCGTCTATTCTAAGCTATAATGCCTAAGACACCTAGCCCTCTATCCTAAACTCGATCTAAAAGACCGGACCAATTATTAAAGTTTATTGTACGATTATTTAAATTCCAGTGAATTGTGGATTTTTAGGACACCCTATATGCCCTAACTAAATGCAGATTAGCCCTAGGCTAATGCAGGTGGTTCCTACAACCTATGTGTAACTAGGCTGTATTTCCTAAGGAAAACCAAGGGTGGACTAGCGAATCCTATTCTAGTCATCACTCGGCGATGTGGATCGCCGACTGACCGGACGGAGGCGCTCCTATAACTCTAGGACAAACCCCTAACTCTAAAACAATCACACAACAAGCAAACAAACAAACAACCTATCAAAAGACACAACCTAACTCTAAAACTCTCTATCTAGGAGAAACTCCTAACTCTAGAGGAAGATCTTTTGAAAATGAAGGTTTTAAAAGTTGCTTATTCGAAAAGATTTAAAATGCTATCTACAAAAGTTTGGCTGGACTTGGGATATAAATCCCAAGCTGCACTACGTACCTCGTGGAAGAGGATCAAGCCAACGTAGTTCGAAACGAACTCTCTACCTATCAAACACTTACGGTAAATCAACTATGCTCTAATAATACTATTATAAGAGCAAATGAGTCAAAGACTCTCTAATGACAGTAACTGGAGAATAAATGAGTCAAAGACTCTCTAATAAAAGCGACTAAAGGATAAACGAGTCAAAGACTCTCTAATAAGAGCAACTGATAACACTGAAATGAGATAACGAAGTCAAAGACTCTCTAATAATACTGCAAATAAAACAGATGAGTCAAAGACTCTCTAAAAACGGAAACACGAGTCAAAGACTCCAATGACACCAACTAAAAGATAAATGAGTCAAAGACTCTCTAAAGGAAAAGAAACACGAGTCAAAGACTCCACTAACATTAACTAAAGGATTAATGAGTAAAGACTCTCTAAAAGAGATGAAAAACACGAGTCAAAGACTCCACTAACACCAACTAAAGGATATATGAGTCAAAGACTCTCTAAAGGAAAAGAAATACGAGTCAAAGACTCCACTAACACCAACTAAAGGATAAATGAGTCAAAGACTCTCTAAAAGAGATGAAAATACGAGTCAAAGACTCCACTAACACCAACTAAAGGATATATGAGTCAAAGACTCTCTAAAGGAAAAGAAACACAGTCAAAGACTCTACTAACACCAACTAAAGGCTAAATGAGTCAAAGACTCTCTAAAGGAAAAGAAACATGAGTCAAAGACTCTACTAACACCAACTAAAGGATAAATGAGTCAAAGACTCTCTAAAAGAGATGAAAACACGAGTCAAAGACTCTACTAACACCAACTAAAGGATATATGAGTCAAAGACTCTCTAAAGGAAAAGAAACACGAGTCAAAGACTCCACTAACACCAACTAAAGGATAAATGAGTCAAAGACTCTCTAAAAGAGATGAAAACACGAGTCAAATCAGATAATATAAGATTGAAAATCTGTGATCAAGATGAGATGAGATAGCATAAGATTGCTTTCAACGGATGGATCATGAATGACTAATCCTATGAGATCTTTGGAAATGAATGGGATTTACATCCTAACCCCAAAGGAAAAGTTTTTTAATCTTCGCACATTTTATCAGTGTTACCTGAAGGCATCAACCCTAACCATAATCTAGCGGAGTGGAGAGAGGATCTCGACTCATGACTTTGTTTGTGTACCTAGGACCGATCGTAGCCATTGGAAGATGGACTACGGCCTAATCTAGACACAAATGGGTAGGATATCCTAAACTAGGCTCACACACGTGATGCACATGTGTTCGTATACTACATGCATGTGTGGGTTAATCTAGGGGTAAGGCCAAGAGTTCCCTTAGCGCGAATCCATGTTCGATATACTGTACCAGTGTCCGGCGTATCAGTACGTGAACAAGAGATCCGTTTACGTACCATAAAGGTACTAGGCTAAGGGTGGAATGCTTCTCTAGCACAGAGGCACCAGGTGATGAAATCCCAGTCAACCATGCTAGATAACACTCCGGGTTCCTAAAATAGGACGTGTGTGCATGTGAGATGCAGGGGTTTAGATGCAAGTGATGTAAGTGTGTGCAACAAGTTCGCGCAATCTATGATGCCTTCAGGTTTTGTTAGATTAAGTTTGAGTAAATGTGATGAG
Source organism: Tasmannia lanceolata (assembly GCF_043159265.1). Classification (NCBI taxonomy): domain Eukaryota; kingdom Viridiplantae; phylum Streptophyta; class Magnoliopsida; order Canellales; family Winteraceae; genus Tasmannia; species Tasmannia lanceolata. The sequence continues at coordinate 9,097,431 of NW_027518721.1, forward strand.
AAAATAAAACATACAAACTAATCACAGCATCAGGATTTTACAAAGGAAATCAGTGATTCCTAAGGTTTCTATTTTGATAATTTAATGATTGAATATGTGATGGAATATTATGATCTGGAAATTTTTAAAACAATTTGATTTTAATTCAATTTACTCAAGGATTTTAAAAGGTTTCAATTCAGATTGTAGATTTACACATCAACATATAACAAATCTTTTCAGAACAAGATGAAATTTTTACAGTAACTTCTCCTTAATTATATAAGATTATAATAAAAATTTCATAGATTTTAAATGTGGTTTGCTATTAGTTTTTCAATGTTGAAAGTTTCTGTCCAGATTGTGAATTAACACAGTAACGTATAGCAAATCAATTCAAAACAATATGAAATTTCTATAGTATGTTTATTACAATAAGAAAGGATTACTGTAAAAGTTTCATAAATTTTAAAAATGATTTACTATTAATTTACGATTTTACAAATATCCATCCAGATTATGAATTAACAAAGAAACACATAGTAAATCAAATCCAAATCAGTTTAAACTTTATGAAAACATGTAATTCCAGTAGCAATTATCAAACAAATATTTTCAGAAGTTTTCATTGCAATTTACTATTTTTATCAGATTTAATACAGCATGCATGATTTTACGTAAAAAATCATAAACAAATATCCAACAGAAACCAAAAATCTTGAAAAATTCACGGGAGATTAGATTAGATTTAATTTGCATATCATCCAAATTTCACTTTTGAAAACATTATAGAGTTTTTGAAAATTGGTTTTTTCCAAAAATACCCCTAGAGTTAAATGAATTTTTAAACCCTTTAAATCAAATCAAGAATTCATAAAGAAATTCGTACTAATTCAAAATCTTACAATTATATTATGTTTAAATTTTCATTGATTTTGGATCTATGTTGACATCTTCTTAAATTCAATCTTTAGAATTTTACCCCTTTGAGGGTAAAGTTCAAAAGGTCAAATTACGGTCAAAACGAAGTCAAAATTCTTCGAAATTCCAGATTTCTACACTTCTTAATGTGCAAAACACTCAGAGATTGAAAAAAACATATTTTGAATAACAATAAGAAAAAATAAAAATAAATCACAAATTCTATCCTAGCATGCTTCTAGTTTAAGATATATGAAAGAGGGTTTTGGAATACCAACCTTGCTAGCTCTCCTTGTCTCTAGGGTAAGTAATCCTCGGATATACGCTTTGTCTTACCCTTTCAATTAGCAAAGAAAACCCCAAAAAAAAAAAAAATGTTGCCGCCGATCCGTTCCGCCGTCTTTCACTTTCTCTTAGAGGGAAGGATTGGGAGGTGATTGGGAGAGATAATGGAAGAAGAATATAGGGAAAGGGATTGGAGGGAGTGATTGGAAGAGATAATGGAAGAGAAAAAGATAATGGAAGATAAATCTCTCCTTTTTCTCCTCCCTTTTATGGATGGGAAGGAAGATATATATAGGGAGAGAAAGAGAGAGAGAGAGATGTGTTGGTGGAGAGCTCATCATGTTGTCCCTCTTAGTGGAGAATCCATCATCATTCTTCTTAGTGGAGGGCCCATCATGTTTCTTAGTGGAGAATCCATCATCATTCTTCTTAGTGGAGGGCCCATCATGTTTCTTAGTGGAGAATCCATCATCATTCTTCTTAGTGGAGGGCCCATCATGTTTCTTAGTGGAGAATCCATCATTATTGTTCTTAGTGGAGGGCCCATCATGTTTCTTTAGTGGAGAATCCATCATTATTGTTCTTCATAAGAGGCCTCACAAAAGGCCCTACTGAGGCCCCACAATGTGGGCCCCACAACGCGGGCCCCACAACGTGGGCCCCACAATGTGGGCCCTCGGTTGATTCGAATTTTAAACAAATGTTCAATGCGGGCCCACCAAACGGGTCCAAATTCTCCCTCGCTTGGATTCTTATGAATAATCTCTCTCAACCTCTCACGGAAAAATGCGAAACATGGCGGAAATGATCGGATGGGGTTTCTCCCAAGCATAGCGAACTTGGGTCCGGTCAAAATGGGGTGTCTACACCTACCTCCGATTGATTGAACATAACTCACTCAATTTAACTCATAATTCATTGAAATTAGTTTCATTTCGAAGGAATCGAAGTGTAGTTTAAAACGAAAGAAATGGAGATGAAAAACTCCAAGTATTTTGAGAGTTATGATGGAAATAGTTAGACTCGCGCTTTGGTTTAGCAATTTACTGACCTACCTCCGATTGATTGACCATAACTCTCTCAATTTAACTCGTAATTCATTTAAATTAGTTTCATTTCGAAGGAATCGAAGTATAATTTAAAACGAAAGAAACGGAGATGAAAAACTCCAAGTATTTTGAGAGTTATGATGGAAATAGTTAGACTCGCGCTTTGGTTTAGCAATTTACTGACCTACCTCCGATTGATTGACCATAACTCTCTCAATTTAACTCGTAATTCATTTAAATTAGTTTCATTTCGAAGGAATCGAAGTGTAATTTAAAACGAAAGAAACGGAGATGAAAAACTCCAAGTATTTTGAGAGTTATGATGGAAATAGTTAGACTCGCGCTTTAGTTTAGCAATTTACTGACCTACCTCCGATTGATTGACCATAACTCTCTCAATTTAACTCTTAAGTCATTGAAATTAGTTTCATTTCGAAGGAATCGAAGTGTAGTTTAAAACGAAAGAAACGGAGATGAAAAACTCCAAGTATTTTGAGAGTTATGATGGAAATAGTTAGACTCGCGCTTTGGTTTAGCAATTTACTGACCTACCTCCGATTGATTGACCATAACTCTCTCAATTTAACTCGTAATTCATTTAAATTAGTTTCATTTCGAAGGAATCGAAGTGTAATTGAAAACGAAAGAAACGGAGATGAAAAACTACAAGTATTTTGAGAGTTATGATGGAAATAGTTAGACTCGCGCTTTGGTTTAGCAATTTACTGACCTACCTCCGATTGATTGACCATAACTCTCTCAATTTAACTCGTAATTCATTTAAATTAGTTTCATTTCGAAGGAATCGAAGTGTAATTTAAAACGAAAGAAACGGAGATGAAAAACTCCAAGTATTTTGAGAGTTATGATGGAAATAGTTAGACTCGCGCTTTAGTTTAGCAATTTACTGACCTACCTCCGATTGATTGACCATAACTCTCTCAATTTAACTCTTAAGTCATTGAAATTAGTTTCATTTCGAAGGAATCGAAGTGTAGTTTAAAACGAAAGAAACGGAGATGAAAAACTCCAAGTATTTTGAGAGTTATGATGGAAATAGTTAGACTCGCGCTTTGGTTTAGCAATTTACTGACCTACCTCCGATTGATTGACCATAACTCTCTCAATTTAACTCTTAATTCATTGAAATTAGTTTCATTTCGAAGGAATCGAAGTGTAGTTTAAAACGAAAGAAACGGAGATGAAAAACTCCAAGTATTTTGAGAGTTATGATGGAAATAGTTAGACTCGCGCTTTCGTTTATCAATTTACTGACCTACCTCCGATTGATTGACCATAACTCTCTCAATTTAACTCTTGATTCATTGAAATTAGTTTCATTTCGAAGGAATCGAAGTGTAGTTTAAAACGAAAGAAACGGAGATGAAAAACTCCAAGTATTTTGAGAGTTATGATGGAAATAGTTAGACTCGCGCTTTGGTTTAGCAATTTACTGACCTACCTCCGATTGATTGACCATAACTCTCTCAATTTAACTCTTAATTCATTGAAATTAGTTTCATTTCGAAGGAATCGAAGTGTAGTTTAAAACGAAAGAAACGGAGATGAAAAATTCCAAGTATTTTGAGAGTTATGATAGAAATAGTTAGACTCGCGCTTTGGTTTAGCAATTTACTGACCTACCTCCGATTGATTGACCATAACTCTCTCAATTTAACTCGTAATTCATTGAAATTAGTTTCATTTCGAAGGAATCGAAGTGTAGTTTAAAACGAAAGAAACGGAGATGAAAAACTCCAAGTATTTTGAGAGTTATGATGGAAATAGTTAGACTCACGCTTTGGTTTAGCAATTTACCGACCTACCTTCGCTTGATTGACCATAACTCTCTCAATTTAACTCTTAACTCTTTGAAATTAGTTTCATTTCGAAGGAATCGAAGTGTAGTTTAAAACGAAAGAAACGGAGATGAAAAACTCCAAGTATTTTGAGAGTTATGATGGAAATAGTTAGACTCGCGCTTTGGTTTAGCAATTTACTGACCTACCTCCGATTGATTGACAATAACTCTCTCAATTTAACTCGTAATTCATTTAAATTAGTTTCATTTCGAAGGAATCGAAGTGTAATTTAAAACGAAAGAAACGGAGATGAAAAACTCCAAGTATTTTGAGAGTTATGATGGAAATAGTTAGACTCGCGCTTTAGTTTAGCAATTTACTGACCTACCTCCGATTGATTGAACATAACTCACTCAATTTAACTCGTAATTCATTGAAATTAGTTTCATTTCGAAGGAATCGAAGTGTAGTTTAAAACGAAAGAAACGGAGATGAAAAACTCCAAGTATTTTGAGAGTTATGATGGAAATAGTTAGACTCGCACTTTGGTTTAGCAATTTACAGACCTAGCTCCGATTGATTGACCATAACTCTCTCAATTTAACTCTTAAGTCATTGAAATTAGTTTCATTTCGAAGGAATCGAAGTGTAGTTTAAAACGAAAGAAACGGAGATGAAAAACTCCAAGTATTTTGAGAGTTATGATGGAAATAGTTAGACTCGCGCTTTGGTTTAGCAATTTACTGACCTAGCTCCGATTGATTGACCATAACTCTCTCAATTTAACTCGTAATTCATTTAAATTAGTTTCATTTCGAAGGAATCGAAGTGTAATTTAAAACGAAAGAAACGGAGATGAAAAACTCCAAGTATTTTGAGAGTTATGATGGAAATAGTTAGACTCGCGCTTTGGTTTAGCAATTTACTGACCTACCTCCGATTGATTGACCATAACTCTCTCAATTTAACTCTTAATTCATTGAAATTAGTTTCATTTCGAAGGAATCGAAGTGTAGTTTAAAACGAAAGAAACGGAGATGAAAAATTCCAAGTATTTTGAGAGTTATGATAGAAATAGTTAGACTCGCGCTTTGGTTTAGCAATTTACTGACCTACCTCCGATTGATTGACCATAACTCTCTCAATTTAACTCGTAATTCATTGAAATTAGTTTCATTTCGAAGGAATCGAAGTGTAGTTTAAAACGAAAGAAACGGAGATGAAAAACTCCAAGTATTTTGAGAGTTATGATGGAAATAGTTAGACTCGCGCTTTGGTTTAGCAATTTACTGACCTACCTCCGATTGATTGACCATAACTCTCTCAATTTAACTCGTAATTCATTTAAATTAGTTTCATTTCGAAGGAATCGAAGTGTAGTTTAAAACGAAAGAAACGGAGATGAAAAACTCCAAGTATTTTGAGAGTTATGATGGAAATAGTTAGACTCGCGCTTTGGTTTAGCAATTTACTGACCTAGCTCCGATTGATTGACCATAACTCTCTCAATTTAACTCTTAAGTCATTGAAATTAGTTTCATTTCGAAGGAATCGAAGTGTAGTTTAAAACGAAAGAAACGGAGATGAAAAACTCCAAGTATTTTGAGAGTTATGATGGAAATAGTTAGACTCGCGCTTTGGTTTAGCAATTTACTGACCTAGCTCCGATTGATTGACCATAACTCTCTCAATTTAACTCGTAATTCATTTAAATTAGTTTCATTTCGAATGAATCGAAGTGTAATTTAAAACGAAAGAAACGGAGATGAAAAACTCCAAGTATTTTGAGAGTTATGATGGAAATAGTTAGACTCGCGCTTTGGTTTAGCAATTTACTGACCTACCTCCGATTGATTGACCATAACTCTCTCAATTTAACTCGTAATTCATTTAAATTAGTTTCATTTCGAAGGAATCGAAGTGTATTTTAAAACGAAAGAAACGGAGATGAAAAACTCCAAGTATTTTGAGAGTTATGATGGAAATAGTTAGACTCGCGCTTTGGTTTAGCAATTTACTGACCTACCTCCGATTGATTGACCATAACTCTCTCAATTTAACTCTTAATTCATTGAAATTAGTTTCATTTCGAAGGAATCGAAGTGTAGTTTAAAACGAAAGAAACGTAGATGAAAAATTCCAAGTATTTTGAGAGTTATGATAGAAATAGTTAGACTCGCGCTTTGGTTTAGCAATTTACTGACCTACCTCCGATTGATTGACCATAACTCTCTCAATTTAACTCGTAATTCATTGAAATTAGTTTCATTTCGAAGGAATCGAAGTGTAGTTTAAAACGAAAGAAACGGAGATGAAAAACTCCAAGTATTTTGAGAGTTATGATGGAAATAGTTAGACTCACGCTTTGGTTTAGCAATTTACTGACCTACCTCCGCTTGATTGACCATAACTCTCTCAATTTAACTCTTAACTCTTTGAAATTAGTTTCATTTCGAAGGAATCGAAGTGTAGTTTAAAACGAAAGAAACGGAGATGAAAAACTCCAAGTATTTTGAGAGTTATGATGGAAATAGTTAGACTCGCGCTTTGGTTTAGCAATTTACTGACCTACCTCCGATTGATTGACCATAACTCTCTCAATTTAACTCGTAATTCATTTAAATTAGTTTCATTTCGAAGGAATCGAAGTGTAGTTTAAAACGAAAGAAACGGAGATGAAAAACTCCAAGTATTTTGAGAGTTATGATGGAAATAGTTAGACTCGCGCTTTCGTTTATCAATTTACTGACCTACCTCCGATTGATTGACCATAACTCTCTCAATTTAACTCTTGATTCATTGAAATTAGTTTCATTTCGAAGGAATCGAAGTGTAGTTTAAAACGAAAGAAACGGAGATGAAAAACTCCAAGTATTTTGAGAGTTATGATGGAAATAGTTAGACTCGCGCTTTGGTTTAGCAATTTACTGACCTACCTCCGATTGATTGACCATAACTCTCTCAATTTAACTCTTAATTCATTGAAATTAGTTTCATTTCGAAGGAATCGAAGTGTAGTTTAAAACGAAAGAAACGGAGATGAAAAATTCCAAGTATTTTGAGAGTTATGATAGAAATAGTTAGACTCGCGCTTTGGTTTAGCAATTTACTGACCTACCTCCGATTGATTGACCATAACTCTCTCAATTTAACTCTTAATTCATTGAAATTAGTTTCATTTCGAAGGAATCGAAGTGTAGTTTAAAACGAAAGAAACGGAGATGAAAAACTCCAAGTATTTTGAGAGTTATGATGGAAATAGTTAGACTCACGCTTTGGTTTAGCAATTTACTGACCTACCTCCGCTTGATTGACCATAACTCTCTCAATTTAACTCTTAACTCTTTGAAATTAGTTTCATTTCGAAGGAATCGAAGTGTAGTTTAAAACGAAAGAAACGGAGATGAAAAACTCTAAGTATTTTGAGAGTTATGATGGAAATAGTTAGACTCGCGCTTTGGTTTAGCAATTTACTGACCTACCTCCGATTGATTCACAATAACTCTCTCAATTTAACTCGTAATTCATTTAAATTAGTTTCATTTCGAAGGAATCGAAGTGTAATTTAAAACGAAAGAAACGGAGATGAAAAACTCCAAGTATTTTGAGAGTTATGATGGAAATAGTTAGACTCGCGCTTTAGTTTAGCAATTTACTGACCTACCTCCGATTGATTGAACATAACTCACTCAATTTAACTCGTAATTCATTGTAATTAGTTTCATTTCGAAGGAATCGAAGTATAGTTTAAAACGAAAGAAACGGAGATGAAAAACTCCAAGTATTTTGAGAGTTATGATGGAAATAGTTAGACTCGCGCTTTGGTTTAGCAATTTACTGACCTAGCTCCGATTGATTGACCATAACTCTCTCAATTTAACTCTTAAGTCATTGAAATTAGTTTCATTTCGAAGGAATCGAAGTGTAGTTTAAAACGAAAGAAACGGAGATGAAAAACTCCAAGTATTTTGAGAGTTATGATGGAAATAGTTAGACTCGCGCTTTGGTTTAGCAATTTACTGACCTACCTCCGATTGATTGACTATAACTCTCTCAATTTAACTCTTAATTCATTGAAATTAGTTTCATTTCGAAGGAATCGAAGTGTAGTTTAAAACGAAAGAAACGGAGATGAAAAATTCCAAGTATTTTGAGAGTTATGATAGAAATAGTTAGACTCGCGCTTTGGTTTAGCAATTTACTGACCTACCTCCGATTGATTGACCATAACTCTCTCAATTTAACTCGTAATTCATTGAAATTAGTTTCATTTCGAAGGAATCGAAGTGTAGTTTAAAACGAAAGAAACGGAGATGAAAAACTCCAAGTATTTTGAGAGTTATGATGGAAATAGTTAGACTCACGCTTTGGTTTAGCAATTTACTGACCTACCTCCGCTTGATTGACCATAACTCTCTCAATTTTACTCTTAACTCTTTGAAATTAGTTTCATTTCGAAGGAATCGAAGTGTAGTTTAAAACGAAAGAAACGGAGATGAAAAACTCCAAGTATTTTGAGAGTTATGATGGAAATAGTTAGACTCGCGCTTTGGTTTAGCAATTTACTGACCTAGCTCCGATTGATTGACCATAACTCTCTCAATTTAACTCTTAAGTCATTGAAATTAGTTTCATTTCGAAGGAATCGAAGTGTAGTTTAAAACGAAAGAAACGGAGATGAAAAACTCCAAGTATTTTGAGAGTTATGATGGAAATAGTTAGACTCGCGCTTTGGTTTAGCAATTTACTGACCTACCTCCGATTGATTGACCATAACTCTCTCAATTTAACTCTTAATTCATTGAAATTAGTTTCATTTCGAAGGAATCGAAGTGTAGTTTAAAACGAAAGAAACGGAGATGAAAAATTCCAAGTATTTTGAGAGTTATGATAGAAATAGTTAGACTCGCGCTTTGGTTTAGCAATTTACTGACCTACCTCCGATTGATTGACCATAACTCTCTCAATTTAACTCGTAATTCATTGAAATTAGTTTCATTTCGAAGGAATCGAAGTGTAGTTTAAAACGAAAGAAACGGAGATGAAAAACTCCAAGTATTTTGAGAGTTATGATGGAAATAGTTAGACTCACGCTTTGGTTTAGCAATTTACTGACCTACCTCCGCTTGATTGACCATAACTCTCTCAATTTAACTCTTAACTCTTTGAAATTAGTTTCATTTCGAAGGAATCGAAGTGTAGTTTAAAACGAAAGAAACGGAGATGAAAAACTCCAAGTATTTTGAGAGTTATGATGGAAATAGTTAGACTCGCGCTTTAGTTTAGCAATTTACTGACCTACCTCCGATTGATTGACCATAACTCTCTCAATTTAACTCGTAATTCATTGAAATTAGTTTCATTTCGAAGGAATCGAAGTGTAGTTTAAAACGAAAGAAACGGAGATGAAAAACTCCAAGTATTTTGAGAGTTATGATGGAAATAGTTAGACTCACGCTTTGGTTTAGCAATTTACTGACCTACCTCCGCTTGATTGACCATAACTCTCTCAATTTAACTCTTAACTCTTTGAAATTAGTTTCATTTCGAAGGAATCGAAGTGTAGTTTAAAACGAAAGAAACGGAGATGAAAAACTCCAAGTATTTTGAGAGTTATGATGGAAATAGTTAGACTCGCGCTTTGGTTTAGCAATTTACTGACCTACCTCCGATTGATTGACCATAACTCTCTCAATTTAACTCGTAATTCATTTAAATTAGTTTCATTTCGAAGGAATCGAAGTGTAATTTAAAACGAAAGAAACGGAGATGAAAAACTCCAAGTATTTTGAGAGTTATGATGGAAATAGTTAGACTCGCGCTTTGGTTTAGCAATTTACTGACCTACCTCCGATTGATTGACCATAACTCTCTCAATTTAACTCTTAATTCATTGAAATTAGTTTCATTTCGAAGGAATCGAAGTGTAGTTTAAAACGAAAGAAACGTAGATGAAAAATTCCAAGTATTTTGAGAGTTATGATAGAAATAGTTAGACTCGCGCTTTGGTTTAGCAATTTACTGACCTACCTCCGATTGATTGACCATAACTCTCTCAATTTAACTCGTAATTCATTGAAATTAGTTTCATTTCGAAGGAATCGAAGTGTAGTTTAAAACGAAAGAAACGGAGATGAAAAACTCCAAGTATTTTGAGAGTTATGATGGAAATAGTTAGACTCACGCTTTGGTTTAGCAATTTACTGACCTACCTCCGCTTGATTGACCATAACTCTCTCAATTTAACTCTTAACTCTTTGAAATTAGTTTCATTTCGAAGGAATCGAAGTGTAGTTTAAAACAAAAGAAACGGAGATGAAAAACTCCAAGTATTTTGAGAGTTATGATGGAAATAGTTAGACTCGCGCTTTGGTTTAGCAATTTACTGACCTACCTCCGATTGATTGACAATAACTCTCTCAATTTAACTCGTAATTCATTTAAATTAGTTTCATTTCGAAGGAATCGAAGTGTAATTTAAAACGAAAGAAACGGAGATGAAAAACTCCAAGTATTTTGAGAGTTATGATGGAAATAGTTAGACTCGCGCTTTAGTTTAGCAATTTACTGACCTACCTCCGATTGATTGAACATAACTCACTCAATTTAACTCGTAATTCATTGAAATTAGTTTCATTTCGAAGGAATCGAAGTATAGTTTAAAACGAAAGAAACGGAGATGAAAAACTCCAAGTATTTTGAGAGTTATGATGGAAATAGTTAGACTCGCGCTTTGGTTTAGCAATTTACTGACCTAGCTCCGATTGATTGACCATAACTCTCTCAATTTAACTCTTAAGTCATTGAAATTAGTTTCATTTCGAAGGAATCGAAGTGTAGTTTAAAACGAAAGAAACGGAGATGAAAAACTCCAAGTATTTTGAGAGTTATGATGGAAATAGTTAGACTCGCGCTTTGGTTTAGCAATTTACTGACCTACCTCCGATTGATTGACCATAACTCTCTCAATTTAACTCGTAATTCATTTAAATTAGTTTCATTTCGAAGGAATCGAAGTGTAATTTAAAACGAAAGAAACGGAGATGAAAAACTCCAAGTATTTTGAGAGTTATGATGGAAATAGTTAGACTCGCGCTTTGGTTTAGCAATTTACTGACCTACCTCCGATTGATTGACCATAACTCTCTCAATTTAACTCGTAATTCATTTAAATTAGTTTCATTTCGAAGGAATCGAAGTGTAATTTAAAACGAAAGAAACGGAGATGAAAAACTCCAAGTATTTTGAGAGTTATGATGGAAATAGTTAGACTCGCGCTTTAGTTTAGCAATTTACTGACCTACCTCCGATTGATTGACCATAACTCTCTCAATTTAACTCTTAAGTCATTGAAATTAGTTTCATTTCGAAGGAATCGAAGTGTAGTTTAAAACGAAAGAAACGGAGATAAAAAACTCCAAGTATTTTGAGAGTTATGATGGAAATAGTTAGACTCGCGCTTTGGTTTAGCAATTTACTGACCTACCTCCGATTGATTGACCATAACTCTCTCAATTTAACTCGTAATTCATTTAAATTAGTTTCATTTCGAAGGAATCGAAGTGTAGTTTAAAACGAAAGAAACGGAGATGAAAAACTTCAAGTATTTTGAGAGTTATGATGGAAATAGTTAGACTCGCGCTTTGGTTTAGCAATTTACTGACCTCCCTCCGATTGATTGACCATAACTCACTCAATTTAACTCGTAATTCATTGAAATTAGTTTCATTTCGAAGGAATCGAAGTGTGGTTTAAAACGAAAGAAATGGAGATGAAAAACTCCAAGTATTTTGAGAGTTATGATGGAAATAGTTAGACTCGCGCTTTGGTTTAGCAATTTACTGACCTACCTCCGATTGATTGAACATAACTCACTCAATTTAACTCGTAATTCATTGAAATTAGTTTCATTTCGAAGGAATCGAAGTGTAGTTTAAAACGAAAGAAACGGAGATGAAAAACTCCAAGTATTTTGAGAGTTATGATGGAAATAGTTAGACTCGCGCTTCGGTTTAGCAATTTACTGACCTACCTTTGATTGATTGACCATAACTCTCTCAATTTAACTTGTAATTCATTTAAATTAGTTTCATTTTGAAGGAATCGAAGTGTAGTTTAAAACGAAAGAAACGGAGATGAAAAACTCCAAGTATTTTGAGAGTTATGATGGAAATAGTTAGACTCGCGCTTTAGTTTAGCAATTTACTGACCTCCCTCCGATTGATTGACCATAACTCACTCAATTTAACTCGTAATTCATTGAAATTAGTTTCATTTCGAAGGAATCGAAGTGTAGTTTAAAACGAAAGAAACGGAGATGAAAAACTCCAAGTATTTTGAGAGTTATGAAGGAAATAGTTAGACTCGGGCTTTGGTTTAGCAATTTACTGACCTACCTCCGATTGATTGACCATAACTCACTCAATTTAACTCTTAATTCATTGAAATTAGTTTCATTTCGAAGGAATCGAAGTGTAGTTTAAAACGAAAGAAACGGAGATGAAAAACTCCAAGTATTTTGAGAGTTATGATGGAAATAGTTAGACTCGCGCTTTGGTTTAGCAATTTACTGACCTACCTCCGATTGATTGACCATAACTCTCTCAATTTAACTCGTAATTCATTTAAATTAGTTTCATTTCGAAGGAATCGAAGTGTAATTTAAAACGAAAGAAACGGAGATGAAAAACTCCAAGTATTTTGAGAGTTATGATGGAAATAGTTAGACTCGCGCTTCGGTTTAGCTATTTACTGACCTACCTTTGATTGATTGACCATAACTCTCTCAATTTAACTTTTAATTCATTTAAATTAGTTTCATTTCGAAGGAATCGAAGTGTAGTTTAAAACGAAAGAAACGGAGATGAAAAACTCTAAGTATTTTGAGAGTTATGATGGAAATAGTTAGACTCGCGCTTTAGTTTAGCAATTTACTGACCTCCCTCCGATTAATTGACCATAACTCACTCAATTTAACTCGTAATTCATTGAAATTAGTTTCATTTCGAAGGAATCGAAGTGTAGTTTAAAACGAAAGAAACGGAGATGAAAAACTCGAAGTATTTTGAGAGTTATGATGGAAATAGTTAGACTCGCGCTTTGGTTTAGCAATTTACTGACCTACCTCCGATTGATTGACCATAACTCTTTCAATTTAACTCGTAATTCATTTAAATTAGTTTCATTTCGAAGGAATCGAAGTGTAGTTTAAAACGAAAGAAACAGAGATGAAAAACTTTAAGTATTTTGAGAGTTATGATGGAAATAGTTAGACTCGCGCTTTAGTTTAGCAATTTACTGACCTCCCTCCGATTGATTGACAATAACTCTCTCAATTTAACTCGTAATTCATTTAAATTAGTTTCATTTCGAAGGAATCGAAGTGTAATTTAAAACGAAAGAAACGGAGATGAAAAACTCCAAGTATTTTGAGAGTTATGATGGAAATAGTTAGTCTCGCGCTTTAGTTTAGCAATTTACTGACCTACCTCCGATTGATTGAACATAACTCACTCAATTTAACTCGTAATTCATTGAAATTAGTTTCATTTCGAAGGAATCGAAGTGTAGTTTAAAACGAAAGAAACGGAGATGAAAAACTCCAAGTATTTTGAGAGTTATGATGGAAATAGTTAGACTCGCGCTTTGGTTTAGCAATTTACTGACCTAGCTCCGATTGATTGACCATAACTCTCTAAATTTAACTCTTAAGTCATTGAAATTAGTTTAATTTCGAAGGAATCGAAGTGTAGTTTAAAACGAAAGAAACGGAGATTAAAAACTCCAAGTATTTTGAGAGTTATGATGGAAATAGTTAGACTCGCGCTTTGGTTTAGCAATTTACTGACCTACCTCCGATTGATTGACCATAACTCACTCAATTTAACTCGTAATTCATTTAAATTAGTTTCATTTCGAAGGAATCGAAGTGTAATTTAAAACGAAAGAAACGGAGATGAAAAACTCCAAGTATTTTGAGAGTTATGATGGAAATAGTTAGACTCGCGCTTTAGTTTAGCAATTTACTGACCTACCTCCGATTGATTGACCATAACTCTCTCAATTTAACTCTTAAGTCATTGAAATTAGTTTCATTTCGAAGGAATCGAAGTGTAGTTTAAAACGAAAGAAACGGAGATGAAAAACTCCAAGTATTTTGAGAGTTATGATGGAAATAGTTAGACTCGCGCTTTGGTTTAGCAATTTACTGACCTACCTCCGATTGATTGACCATAACTCTCTCAATTTAACTCGTAATTCATTTAAATTAGTTTCATTTCGAAGGAATCGAAGTGTAGTTTAAAACGAAAGAAACGGAGATGAAAAACTTCAAGTATTTTGAGAGTTATGATGGAAATAGTTAGACTCGCGCTTTAGTTTAGCAATTTACTGACCTCCCTCCGATTGATTGACCATAACTCACTCAATTTAACTCGTAATTCATTGAAATTAGTTTCATTTCGAAGGAATCGAAGTGTGGTTTAAAACGAAAGAAATGGGGATGAAAAACTCCAAGTATTTTGAGAGTTATGATGGAAATAGTTAGACTCGCGCTTTGGTTTAGCAATTTACTGACGTACCTCCTATTGATTGAACATAACTCACTCAATTTAACTCGTAATTCATTGAAATTAGTTTCATTTCGAAGGAATCGAAGTGTAGTTTAAAACGAAAGAAACGGAGATGAAAAACTCCAAGTATTTTGAGAGTTATGATGGAAATAGTTAGACTCGCGCTTTGGTTTAGCAATTTACTGACCTACCTCCGATTGATTGACCATAACTCTCTCAATTTAACTCGTAATTCATTGAAATTAGTTTCATTTCGAAGGAATCGAAGTGTAGTTTAAAACGAAAGAAACGGAGATGAAAAACTCCAAGTATTTTGAGAGTTATGATGGAAATAGTTAGACTCGCGCTTCGGTTTAGCAATTTACTGACCTACCTTTGATTGATTGACCATAACTCTCTCAATTTAACTTGTAATTCATTTAAATTAGTTTCATTTCGAAGGAATCGAAGTGTAGTTTAAAACGAAAGAAACGGAGATGAAAAACTCCAAGTATTTTGAGAGTTATTATTGAAATAGTTAGACTCGCGCTTTAGTTTAGCAATTTACTGACCTCCCTCCGATTGATTGACCATAACTCACTCAATTTAACTCGTAATTCATTGAAATTAGTTTCATTTCGAAGGAATCGAAGTGTAGTTTAAAACGAAAGAAACGGAGATGAAAAACTCCAAGTATTTTGAGAGTTATGATGGAAATAGTTAGACTCGGGCTTTGGTTTAGCAATTTACTGACCTACCTCCGATTGATTGACCATAACTCACTCAATTTAACTCTTAATTCATTGAAATTAGTTTCATTTCGAAGGAATCGAAGTGTAGTTTAAAACGAAAGAAACGGAGATGAAAAACTCCAAGTATTTTGAGAGTTATGATGGAAATAGTTAGACTCGGGCTTTGGTTTAGCAATTTACTGACCTACCTCCGATTGATTGAACATAACTCACTCAATTTAACTCGTAATTCATTGAAATTAGTTTCATTTCGAAGGAATCGAAGTGTAGTTTAAAACGAAAGAAACGGAGATGAAAAACTCCAAGTATTTTGAGAGTTATGATGGAAATAGTTAGACTCGCGCTTTGGTTTAGCAATTTTCTGACCTACCTCCGATTGATTGAACATAACTCTCTCAATTTAACTCGTAATTCATTTAAATTAGTTTCATTTCGAAGGAATCGAAGTGTAGTTTAAAACGAAAGAAACGGAGATGAAAAACTCCAAGTATTTTGAGAGTTATGATGGAAATAGTTAGACTCGCGCTTTAGTTTAGCAATTTACTGACCTCCCTCCGATTGATTGACCATAACTCACTCAATTTAACTCGTAATTCATTGAAATTAGTTTCATTTCGAAGGAATCGAAGTGTAGTTTAAAACGAAAGAAACGGATATGAAAAACTCCAAGTATTTTGAGAGTTATGATGGAAATAGTTAGACTCGCGCTTTGGTTTATCAATTTACTGACCTACCTCCGATTGATTGACCATAACTCTCTCAATTTAACTCTTAATTCATTGAAATTAGTTTCATTTCGAAGGAATCGAAGTGTAGTTTAAAACGAAAGAAACGGAGATGAAAAACTCCAAGTATTTTGAGAGTTATGATGGAAATAGTTAGACTCGCGCTTTGGTTTAGCAATTTACTGACCTACCTCCGATTGATTGACCATAACTCTCTCAATTTAACTCGTAATTCATTTAAATTAGTTTCATTTCGAAGGAATCGAAGTGTAATTTAAAACGAAAGAAACGGAGATGAAAAACTCCAAGTATTTTGAGAGTTATGATGGAAATAGTTAGACTCGCGCTTTAGTTTAGCAATTTACTGACCTACCTCCGATTGATTGACCATAACTCTCTCAATTTAACTCTTAAGTCATTGAAATTAGTTTCATTTCGAAGGAATCGAAGTGTAGTTTAAAACGAAAGAAACGGAGATGAAAAAGTCCAAGTATTTTGAGAGTTATGATGGAAATAGTTAGACTCGCGCTTTGGTTTAGCAATTTACTGACCTACCTCCGATTGATTGACCATAACTCTCTCAATTTAACTCGTAATTCATTTAAATTAGTTTCATTTCGAAGGAATCGAAGTGTAGTTTAAAACGAAAGAAACGGAGATGAAAAACTTCAAGTATTTTGAGAGTTATGATGGAAATAGTTAGACTCGCGCTTTGGTTTAGCAATTTACTGACCTCCCTCCGATTGATTGACCATAACTCACTCAATTTAACTCGTAATTCATTGAAATTAGTTTCATTTCGAAGGAATCGAAGTGTGGTTTAAAACAAAAGAAATGGAGATGAAAAACTCCAAGTATTTTGAGAGTTATGATGGAAATAGTTAGACTCGCGCTTTGGTTTAGCAATTTACTGACCTACCTCCGATTGATTGAACATAACTCACTCAATTTAACTCGTAATTCATTTAAATTAGTTTCATTTCGAACGAATCGAAGTGTAGTTTAAAACGAAAGAAACGGAGATGAAAAACTCCAAGTATTTTGAGAGTTATGATAGAAATAGTTAGACTCGCGCTTTGGTTTAGCAATTTACTGACCTACCTCCGATTGATTGACCATAACTCTCTCAATTTAACTCGTAATTCATTGAAATTAGTTTCATTTCGAAGGAATCGAAGTGTAGTTTAAAACGAAAGAAACGGAGATGAAAAACTCCAAGTATTTTGAGAGTTATGATGGAAATAGTTAGACTCGCGCTTCGGTTTAGCAATTTACTGACCTACCTTTGATTGATTGACCATAACTCTCTCAATTTAACTTGTAATTCATTTAAATTAGTTTCATTTAGAAGGAATCGAAGTGTAGTTTAAAACGAAAGAAACGGAGATGAAAAACTCCAAGTATTTTGAGAGTTATGATGGAAATAGTTAGACTCGCGCTTTAGTTTAGCAATTTACTGACCTCCCTCCGATTGATTGACCATAACTCACTCAATTTAACTCGTAATTCATTGAAATTAGTTTCATTTCGAAGGAATCGAAGTGTAGTTTAAAACGAAAGAAACGGAGATGAAAAACTCCAAGTATTTTGAGAGTTATGATGGAAATAGTTAGACTCGGGCTTTGGTTTAGCAATTTACTTACCTACCTCCGATTGATTGACCATAACTCACTCAATTTAACTTTTAATTCATTGAAATTAGTTTCATTTCGAAGGAATCGAAGTGTAGTTTAAAACGAAAGAAACGGAGATGAAAAACTCCAAGTATTTTGAGAGTTATGATGGAAATAGTTAGACTCGCGCTTTGGTTTAGCAATTTACTGACCTACCTCCGATTGATTGACCATAACTCTCTCAATTTAACTCGTAATTCATTTAAATTAGTTTCATTTCGAAGGAATCGAAGTGTAGTTTAAAACGAAAGAAACGGAGATGAAAAACTCCAAGTATTTTGAGAGTTATGATGGAAATAGTTAGACTCGCGCTTCGGTTTAGCTATTTACTGACCTACCTTTGATTGATTGACCATAACTCTCTCAATTTAACTTGTAATTCATTTAAATTAGTTTCATTTCGAAAGAATCGAAGTGTAGTTTAAAACGAAAGAAACGGAGATGAAAAACTCCAAGTATTTTGAGAGTTATGATGGAAATAGTTAGACTCGCGCTTTAGTTTAGCAATTTACTGACCTCCCTCCGATTGATTGACCATAACTCACTCAATTTAACTCGTAATTCATTGAAATTAGTTTCATTTCGAAGGAATCGAAGTGTAGTTTAAAACGAAAGAAACGGAGATGAAAAACTCCAAGTATTTTGAGAGTTATGATGGAAATAGTTAGACTCGCGCTTTGGTTTATCAATTTACTGACCTCCCTCCGATTGATTGACCATAACTCTCTCAATTTAACTCTTAATTCATTGAAATTAGTTTCATTTCGAAGGAATCGAAGTGTAGTTTAAAACGAAAGAAACGGAGATGAAAAACTCCAAGTATTTTGAGAGTTATGATGGAAATAGTTAGACTCGCGCTTTGGTGTAGCAATTTACTGACCTACCTCCGATTGATTGACCATAACTCTCTCAATTTAACTCGTAATTCATTTAAATTAGTTTCATTTCGAAGGAATCGAAGTGTAATTTAAAACGAAAGAAACGGAGATGAAAAACTCCAAGTATTTTGAGAGTTATGATGGAAATAGTTAGACTCGCGCTTTAGTTTAGCAATTTACTGACCTACCTCCGATTGATTGACCATAACTCTCTCAATTTAACTCGTAATTCATTTAAATTAGTTTCATTTCGAAGGAATCGAAGTGTAGTTTAAAACGAAAGAAACGGAGATGAAAAACTCCAAGTATTTTGAGAGTTATGATAGAAATAGTTAGACTCGCGCTTCGGTTTAGCTATTTACTGACCTACCTTTGATTGATTGACCATAACTCTCTCAATTTAACTTGTAATTCATTTAAATTAGTTTCATTTCGAAAGAATCGAAGTGTAGTTTAAAACGAAAGAAACGGAGATGAAAAACTCCAAGTATTTTGAGAGTTATGATGGAAATAGTTAGACTCGCGCTTTGGTTTATCAATTTACTGACCTACCTCCGATTGATTGACCATAACTCTCTCAATTTAACTCTTAATTCATTGAAATTAGTTTCATTTCGAAGGAATCGAAGTGTAGTTTAAAACGAAAGAAACGGAGATGAAAAACTCCAAGTATTTTGAGAGTTATGATGGAAATAGTTAGACTCGCGCTTTGGTGTAGCAATTTACTGACCTACCTCCGATTGATTGACCATAACTCTCTCAATTTAACTCGTAATTCATTTAAATTAGTTTCATTTCGAAGGAATCGAAGTGTAATTTAAAACGAAAGAAACGGAGATGAAAAACTCCAAGTATTTTGAGAGTTATGATGGAAATAGTTAGACTCGCGCTTTAGTTTAGCAATTTACTGACCTACCTCCGATTGATTGACCATAACTCTCTCAATTTAACTCTTAAGTAATTGAAATTAGTTTCATTTCGAAGGAATCGAAGTGTAGTTTAAAACGAAAGAAACGGAGATGAAAAACTCCAAGTATTTTGAGAGTTATGATGGAAATAGTTAGACTCGCGCTTTGGTTTAGCAATTTACTGACCTACCTCCGATTGATTGACCATAACTCTCTCAATTTAACTCGTAATTCATTTAAATTAGTTTCATTTCGAAGGAATCGAAGTGTAGTTTAAAACGAAAGAAACGGAGATGAAAAACTTCAAGTATTTTGAGAGTTATGATGGAAATAGTTAGACTCGCGCTTTGGTTTAGCAATTTACTGACCTCCCTCCGATTGATTGACCATAACTCACTCAATTTAACTCGTAATTCATTGAAATTAGTTTCATTTCGAAGGAATCGAAGTGTGGTTTAAAACGAAAGAAATGGAGATGAAAAACTCCAAGTATTTTGAGAGTTATGATGGAAATAGTTAGACTCGCGCTTTGGTTTAGCAATTTACTGACCTCCCTCCGATTGATTGACCATAACTCTCTCAATTTAACTTGTAATTCATTTAAATTAGTTTCATTTCGAAGGAATCGAAGTGTAGTTTAAAACGAAAGAAACGGAGATGAAAAACTCCAAGTATTTTGAGAGTTATTATTGAAATAGTTAGACTCGCGCTTTAGTTTAGCAATTTACTGACCTCCCTCCGATTGATTGACCATAACTCACTCAATTTAACTCGTAATTCATTGAAATTAGTTTCATTTCGAAGGAATCGAAGTGTAGTTTAAAACGAAAGAAACGGAGATGAAAAACTCCAAGTATTTTGAGAGTTATGATGGAAATAGTTAGACTCGGGCTTTGGTTTAGCAATTTACTGACCTACCTCCGATTGATTGACCATAACTCACTCAATTTAACTCTTAATTCATTGAAATTAGTTTCATTTCGAAGGAATCGAAGTGTAGTTTAAAACGAAAGAAACGGAGATGAAAAACTCCAAGTATTTTGAGAGTTATGATGGAAATAGTTAGACTCGGGCTTTGGTTTAGCAATTTACTGACCTACCTCCGATTGATTGAACATAACTCACTCAATTTAACTCGTAATTCATTGAAATTAGTTTCATTTCGAAGGAATCGAAGTGTAGTTTAAAACGAAAGAAACGGAGATGAAAAACTCCAAGTATTTTGAGAGTTATGATGGAAATAGTTAGACTCGCGCTTTGGTTTAGCAATTTTCTGACCTACCTCCGATTGATTGAACATAACTCTCTCAATTTAACTCGTAATTCATTTAAATTAGTTTCATTTCGAAGGAATCGAAGTGTAGTTTAAAACGAAAGAAACGGAGATGAAAAACTCCAAGTATTTTGAGAGTTATGATGGAAATAGTTAGACTCGCGCTTTAGTTTAGCAATTTACTGACCTCCCTCCGATTGATTGACCATAACTCACTCAATTTAACTCGTAATTCATTGAAATTAGTTTCATTTCGAAGGAATCGAAGTGTAGTTTAAAACGAAAGAAACGGATATGAAAAACTCCAAGTATTTTGAGAGTTATGATGGAAATAGTTAGACTCGCGCTTTGGTTTATCAATTTACTGACCTACCTCCGATTGATTGACCATAACTCTCTCAATTTAACTCTTAATTCATTGAAATTAGTTTCATTTCGAAGGAATCGAAGTGTAGTTTAAAACGAAAGAAACGGAGATGAAAAACTCCAAGTATTTTGAGAGTTATGATGGAAATAGTTAGACTCGCGCTTTGGTTTAGCAATTTACTGACCTACCTCCGATTGATTGACCATAACTCTCTCAATTTAACTCGTAATTCATTTAAATTAGTTTCATTTCGAAGGAATCGAAGTGTAATTTAAAACGAAAGAAACGGAGATGAAAAACTCCAAGTATTTTGAGAGTTATGATGGAAATAGTTAGACTCGCGCTTTAGTTTAGCAATTTACTGACCTACCTCCGATTGATTGACCATAACTCTCTCAATTTAACTCTTAAGTCATTGAAATTAGTTTCATTTCGAAGGAATCGAAGTGTAGTTTAAAACGAAAGAAACGGAGATGAAAAAGTCCAAGTATTTTGAGAGTTATGATGGAAATAGTTAGACTCGCGCTTTGGTTTAGCAATTTACTGACCTACCTCCGATTGATTGACCATAACTCTCTCAATTTAACTCGTAATTCATTTAAATTAGTTTCATTTCGAAGGAATCGAAGTGTAGTTTAAAACGAAAGAAACGGAGATGAAAAACTTCAAGTATTTTGAGAGTTATGATGGAAATAGTTAGACTCGCGCTTTGGTTTAGCAATTTACTGACCTCCCTCCGATTGATTGACCATAACTCACTCAATTTAACTCGTAATTCATTGAAATTAGTTTCATTTCGAAGGAATCGAAGTGTGGTTTAAAACGAAAGAAATGGAGATGAAAAACTCCAAGTATTTTGAGAGTTATGATGGAAATAGTTAGACTCGCGCTTTGGTTTAGCAATTTACTGACCTACCTCCGATTGATTGAACATAACTCACTCAATTTAACTCGTAATTCATTTAAATTAGTTTCATTTCGAACGAATCGAAGTGTAGTTTAAAACGAAAGAAACGGAGATGAAAAACTCCAAGTATTTTGAGAGTTATGATAGAAATAGTTAGACTCGCGCTTTGGTTTAGCAATTTACTGACCTACCTCCGATTGATTGACCATAACTCTCTCAATTTAACTCGTAATTCATTGAAATTAGTTTCATTTCGAAGGAATCGAAGTGTAGTTTAAAACGAAAGAAACGGAGATGAAAAACTCCAAGTATTTTGAGAGTTATGATGGAAATAGTTAGACTCGCGCTTCGGTTTAGCAATTTACTGACCTACCTTTGATTGATTGACCATAACTCTCTCAATTTAACTTGTAATTCATTTAAATTAGTTTCATTTAGAAGGAATCGAAGTGTAGTTTAAAACGAAAGAAACGGAGATGAAAAACTCCAAGTATTTTGAGAGTTATGATGGAAATAGTTAGACTCGCGCTTTAGTTTAGCAATTTACTGACCTCCCTCCGATTGATTGACCATAACTCACTCAATTTAACTCGTAATTCATTGAAATTAGTTTCATTTCGAAGGAATCGAAGTGTAGTTTAAAACGAAAGAAACGGAGATGAAAAACTCCAAGTATTTTGAGAGTTATGATGGAAATAGTTAGACTCGGGCTTTGGTTTAGCAATTTACTTACCTACCTCCGATTGATTGACCATAACTCACTCAATTTAACTTTTAATTCATTGAAATTAGTTTCATTTCGAAGGAATCGAAGTGTAGTTTAAAACGAAAGAAACGGAGATGAAAAACTCCAAGTATTTTGAGAGTTATGATGGAAATAGTTAGACTCGCGCTTTGGTTTAGCAATTTACTGACCTACCTCCGATTGATTGACCATAACTCTCTCAATTTAACTCGTAATTCATTTAAATTAGTTTCATTTCGAAGGAATCGAAGTGTAGTTTAAAACGAAAGAAACGGAGATGAAAAACTCCAAGTATTTTGAGAGTTATGATGGAAATAGTTAGACTCGCGCTTCGGTTTAGCTATTTACTGACCTACCTTTGATTGATTGACCATAACTCTCTCAATTTAACTTGTAATTCATTTAAATTAGTTTCATTTCGAAAGAATCGAAGTGTAGTTTAAAACGAAAGAAACGGAGATGAAAAACTCCAAGTATTTTGAGAGTTATGATGGAAATAGTTAGACTCGCGCTTTAGTTTAGCAATTTACTGACCTCCCTCCGATTGATTGACCATAACTCACTCAATTTAACTCGTAATTCATTGAAATTAGTTTCATTTCGAAGGAATCGAAGTGTAGTTTAAAACGAAAGAAACGGAGATGAAAAACTCCAAGTATTTTGAGAGTTATGATGGAAATAGTTAGACTCGCGCTTTGGTTTATCAATTTACTGACCTCCCTCCGATTGATTGACCATAACTCTCTCAATTTAACTCTTAATTCATTGAAATTAGTTTCATTTCGAAGGAATCGAAGTGTAGTTTAAAACGAAAGAAACGGAGATGAAAAACTCCAAGTATTTTGAGAGTTATGATGGAAATAGTTAGACTCGCGCTTTGGTGTAGCAATTTACTGACCTACCTCCGATTGATTGACCATAACTCTCTCAATTTAACTCGTAATTCATTTAAATTAGTTTCATTTCGAAGGAATCGAAGTGTAATTTAAAACGAAAGAAACGGAGATGAAAAACTCCAAGTATTTTGAGAGTTATGATGGAAATAGTTAGACTCGCGCTTTAGTTTAGCAATTTACTGACCTACCTCCGATTGATTGACCATAACTCTCTCAATTTAACTCGTAATTCATTTAAATTAGTTTCATTTCGAAGGAATCGAAGTGTAGTTTAAAACGAAAGAAACGGAGATGAAAAACTCCAAGTATTTTGAGAGTTATGATAGAAATAGTTAGACTCGCGCTTCGGTTTAGCTATTTACTGACCTACCTTTGATTGATTGACCATAACTCTCTCAATTTAACTTGTAATTCATTTAAATTAGTTTCATTTCGAAAGAATCGAAGTGTAGTTTAAAACGAAAGAAACGGAGATGAAAAACTCCAAGTATTTTGAGAGTTATGATGGAAATAGTTAGACTCGCGCTTTGGTTTATCAATTTACTGACCTACCTCCGATTGATTGACCATAACTCTCTCAATTTAACTCTTAATTCATTGAAATTAGTTTCATTTCGAAGGAATCGAAGTGTAGTTTAAAACGAAAGAAACGGAGATGAAAAACTCCAAGTATTTTGAGAGTTATGATGGAAATAGTTAGACTCGCGCTTTGGTGTAGCAATTTACTGACCTACCTCCGATTGATTGACCATAACTCTCTCAATTTAACTCGTAATTCATTTAAATTAGTTTCATTTCGAAGGAATCGAAGTGTAATTTAAAACGAAAGAAACGGAGATGAAAAACTCCAAGTATTTTGAGAGTTATGATGGAAATAGTTAGACTCGCGCTTTAGTTTAGCAATTTACTGACCTACCTCCGATTGATTGACCATAACTCTCTCAATTTAACTCTTAAGTCATTGAAATTAGTTTCATTTCGAAGGAATCGAAGTGTAGTTTAAAACGAAAGAAACGGAGATGAAAAACTCCAAGTATTTTGAGAGTTATGATGGAAATAGTTAGACTCGCGCTTTGGTTTAGCAATTTACTGACCTACCTCCGATTGATTGACCATAACTCTCTCAATTTAACTCGTAATTCATTTAAATTAGTTTCATTTCGAAGGAATCGAAGTGTAGTTTAAAACGAAAGAAACGGAGATGAAAAACTTCAAGTATTTTGAGAGTTATGATGGAAATAGTTAGACTCGCGCTTTGGTTTAGCAATTTACTGACCTCCCTCCGATTGATTGACCATAACTCACTCAATTTAACTCGTAATTCATTGAAATTAGTTTCATTTCGAAGGAATCGAAGTGTGGTTTAAAACGAAAGAAATGGAGATGAAAAACTCCAAGTATTTTGAGAGTTATGATGGAAATAGTTAGACTCGCGCTTTGGTTTAGCAATTTACTGACCTCCCTCCGATTGATTGACCATAAATCACTCAATTTAACTCGTAATTCATTGAAATTAGTTTCATTTCGAAGGAATCGAAGTGTAGTTTAAAACGAAAGAAACGGAGATGAAAAACTCCAAGTATTTTGAGAGTTATGATGGAAATAGTTAGACTCGCTTTGGTTTAGCAATTTACTGACTAACCTCCGATTGATTGATCATAACTCTCTCAATTTAACTCTTAATTCATTGAAATTAGTTTCATTTCGAAGGAATCGAAGTGTAGTTTAAAACGAAAGAAACGGAGATGAAAAACTCTAAGTATTTTGAGAGTTATGATGGAAATAGTTAGACTCGGGCTTTGGTTTAGCAATTTACTTACCTACCTCCGATTGATTGACCATAACTCACTCAATTTGACTCTTAATTCATTGAAATTAGTTTCATTTCGAAGGAATCGAAGTGTAGTTTAAAACGAAAGAAACGGAGATGAAAAACTCCAAGTATTTTGAGAGTTATGATGGAAATAGTTAGACTCGCGCTTTGGTTTAGCAATTTACTGACCTACCTCCGATTGATTGACCATAACTCTCTCAATTTAACTCGTAATTCATTTAAATTAATTTCATTTCGAAGGAATCGAAGTGTAGTTTAAAACGAAAGAAACGGAGATGAAAAACTCCAAGTATTTTGAGAGTTATGATGGAAATAGTTAGACTCGCGCTTCGGTTTAGCTATTTACTGACCTACCTTTGATTGATTGACCATAACTCTCTCAATTTAACTTGTAATTCATTTAAATTAGTTTCATTTCGAAAGAATCGAAGTGTAGTTTAAAACGAAAGAAACGGAGATGAAAAACTCCAAGTATTTTGAGAGTTATGATGGAAATAGTTAGAATCGCGCTTTGGTTTAGCAATTTAGTGACTTACCTCCGATTGATTGACCATAACTCTCTCAATTTAACTCTTAACTCATTGAAATTAGTTTCATTTCGAAGGAATCGAAGTGTAGTTTAAAACGAAAGAAACGGAGATGAAAAACTCCAAGTATTTTGAGAGTTATGATGGAAATAGTTAGACTCGCGCTTTGGTTTAGCAATTTACTGACCTACCTCCGATTGATTGATCATAACTCTCTAAATTTAACTCTTAATTCATTGAAATTAGTTTCATTTCGAAGGAATCGAAGTGTAGTTTAAAACGAAAGAAACGGAGATGAAAAACTCCAAGTATTTTGAGAGTTATGATGGAAATAGTTAGACTCGCGCTTTGGTTTAGCAATTTACTGACCTCCCTCCGATTGATTGACCATAAATCACTCAATTTAACTCGTAATTCATTGAAATTAGTTTCATTTCGAAGGAATCGACGTGTAGTTTAAAACGAAAGAAACGGAGATGAAAAACTCCAAGTATTTTGAGAGTTATGATGGAAATAGTTAGACTCGCGCTTTGGTTTAGCAATTTACTGACGTACCTACGATTGATTGACCATAACTCTCTCAATTTAACTCTTAATTCATTGAAATTTGTTTCATTTCGAAGGAATCGAAGTGTAGTTTAAAACGAAAGAAACGGAGATGAAAAATTCCAAGTATTTTGAGAGTTATGATGGAAATAGTTAGACTCGCGCTTTGGTTTACCAATTTACTGACCTACCTCCGATTGATTGACCATAACTCACTCAATTTTACTTGTAATTGATTGAAATTAGTTTCATTTCGAAGGAATCGAAGTGTAGTTTAAAACGAAAGAAACGGAGATGAAAAACTCCAAGTATTTTGAGAGTTATGATGGAAATAGTTAGACTCGGGCTTTGGTTTAGCAATTTACTGACCTACCTCCGATTGATTGAACATAACTCACTCAATTTAACTCGTAATTCATTGAAATTAGTTTCATTTCGAAGGAATCGAAGTGTAGTTTAAAACGAAAGAAACGGAGATGAAAAACTCCAAGTATTTTGAGAGTTATGATGGAAATAGTTAGACTCGCGCTTTGGTTTAGCAATTTTCTGACCTACCTCCGATTGATTGACCATAACTCTCTCAATTTAACTCGTAATTCATTTAAATTAGTTTCATTTCGAAGGAATCGAAGTGTAGTTTAAAACGAAAGAAACGGAGATGAAAAACTCCAAGTATTTTGAGAGTTATGATGGAAATAGTTAGACTCGCGCTTTAGTTTAGCAATTTACTGACCTCCCTCCGATTGATTGACCATAACTCACTCAATTTAACTCGTAATTCATTGAAATTAGTTTCATTTCGAAGGAATCGAAGTGTAGTTTAAAACGAAAGAAACGGAGATGAAAAACTCCAAGTATTTTGAGAGTTATGATGGAAATAGTTAGACTCGCGCTTTGGTTTATCAATTTACTGACCTACCTCCGATTGATTGACCATAACTCTCTCAATTTAACTCTTAATTCATTGAAATTAGTTTCATTTCGAAGGAATCGAAGTGTAGTTTAAAACGAAAGAAACGGAGATGAAAAACTCCAAGTATTTTGAGAGTTATGATGGAAATAGTTAGACTCGCGCTTTGGTTTAGCAATTTACTGACCTACCTCCGATTGATTGACCATAACTCTCTCAATTTAACTCGTAATTCATTTAAATTAGTTTCATTTCGAAGGAATCGAAGTGTAATTTAAAACGAAAGAAACGGAGATGAAAAACTCCAAGTATTTTGAGAGTTATGATGGAAATAGTTAGACTCGCGCTTTAGTTTAGCAATTTACTGACCTACCTCCGATTGATTGACCATAACTCTCTCAATTTAACTCTTAATTCATTGAAATTAGTTTCATTTCGAAGGAATCGAAGTGTAGTTTAAAACGAAAGAAACGGAGATGAAAAACTCCAAGTATTTTGAGAGTTATGATGGAAATAGTTAGACTCGCGCTTTGGTGTAGCAATTTACTGACCTACCTCCGATTGATTGACCATAACTCTCTCAATTTAACTCGTAATTCATTTAAATTAGTTTCATTTCGAAGGAATCGAAGTGTAATTTAAAACGAAAGAAACGGAGATGAAAAACTCCAAGTATTTTGAGAGTTATGATGGAAATAGTTAGACTCGCGCTTTAGTTTAGCAATTTACTGACCTACCTCCGATTGATTGACCATAACTCTCTCAATTTAACTCGTAATTCATTTAAATTAGTTTCATTTCGAAGGAATCGAAGTGTAGTTTAAAACGAAAGAAACGGAGATGAAAAACTCCAAGTATTTTGAGAGTTATGATAGAAATAGTTAGACTCGCGCTTCGGTTTAGCTATTTACTGACCTACCTTTGATTGATTGACCATAACTCTCTCAATTTAACTTGTAATTCATTTAAATTAGTTTCATTTCGAAAGAATCGAAGTGTAGTTTAAAACGAAAGAAACGGAGATGAAAAACTCCAAGTATTTTGAGAGTTATGATGGAAATAGTTAGACTCGCGCTTTGGTTTATCAATTTACTGACCTACCTCCGATTGATTGACCATAACTCTCTCAATTTAACTCTTAATTCATTGAAATTAGTTTCATTTCGAAGGAATCGAAGTGTAGTTTAAAACGAAAGAAACGGAGATGAAAAACTCCAAGTATTTTGAGAGTTATGATGGAAATAGTTAGACTCGCGCTTTGGTGTAGCAATTTACTGACCTACCTCCGATTGATTGACCATAACTCTCTCAATTTAACTCGTAATTCATTTAAATTAGTTTCATTTCGAAGGAATCGAAGTGTAATTTAAAACGAAAGAAACGGAGATGAAAAACTCCAAGTATTTTGAGAGTTATGATGGAAATAGTTAGACTCGCGCTTTAGTTTAGCAATTTACTGACCTACCTCCGATTGATTGACCATAACTCTCTCAATTTAACTCTTAAGTCATTGAAATTAGTTTCATTTCGAAGGAATCGAAGTGTAGTTTAAAACGAAAGAAACGGAGATGAAAAACTCCAAGTATTTTGAGAGTTATGATGGAAATAGTTAGACTCGCGCTTTGGTTTAGCAATTTACTGACCTACCTCCGATTGATTGACCATAACTCTCTCAATTTAACTCGTAATTCATTTAAATTAGTTTCATTTCGAAGGAATCGAAGTGTAGTTTAAAACGAAAGAAACGGAGATGAAAAACTTCAAGTATTTTGAGAGTTATGATGGAAATAGTTAGACTCGCGCTTTGGTTTAGCAATTTACTGACCTCCCTCCGATTGATTGACCATAACTCACTCAATTTAACTCGTAATTCATTGAAATTAGTTTCATTTCGAAGGAATCGAAGTGTGGTTTAAAACGAAAGAAATGGAGATGAAAAACTCCAAGTATTTTGAGAGTTATGATGGAAATAGTTAGACTCGCGCTTTGGTTTAGCAATTTACTGACCTCCCTCCGATTGATTGACCATAAATCACTCAATTTAACTCGTAATTCATTGAAATTAGTTTCATTTCGAAGGAATCGAAGTGTAGTTTAAAACGAAAGAAACGGAGATGAAAAACTCCAAGTATTTTGAGAGTTATGATGGAAATAGTTAGACTCGCTTTGGTTTAGCAATTTACTGACTAACCTCCGATTGATTGATCATAACTCTCTC
Source organism: Tasmannia lanceolata (assembly GCF_043159265.1). NCBI lineage: Eukaryota > Viridiplantae > Streptophyta > Magnoliopsida > Canellales > Winteraceae > Tasmannia > Tasmannia lanceolata. The sequence continues at coordinate 9,127,176 of NW_027518721.1, forward strand.
AATTTAACTCTTAATTCATTGAAATTAGTTTCATTTCGAAGGAATCGAAGTGTAGTTTAAAACGAAAGAAACGGAGATGAAAAACTCTAAGTATTTTGAGAGTTATGATGGAAATAGTTAGACTCGGGCTTTGGTTTAGCAATTTACTTACCTACCTCCGATTGATTGACCATAACTCACTCAATTTGACTCTTAATTCATTGAAATTAGTTTCATTTCGAAGGAATCGAAGTGTAGTTTAAAACGAAAGAAACGGAGATGAAAAACTCCAAGTATTTTGAGAGTTATGATGGAAATAGTTAGACTCGCGCTTTGGTTTAGCAATTTACTGACCTACCTCCGATTGATTGACCATAACTCTCTCAATTTAACTCGTAATTCATTTAAATTAGTTTCATTTCGAAGGAATCGAAGTGTAGTTTAAAACGAAAGAAACGGAGATGAAAAACTCCAAGTATTTTGAGAGTTATGATGGAAATAGTTAGACTCGCGCTTTGGTTTAGCAATTTTCTGACCTACCTCCGATTGATTGACCATAACTCTCTCAATTTAACTCGTAATTCATTTAAATTAGTTTCATTTCGAAGGAATCGAAGTGTAGTTTAAAACGAAAGAAACGGAGATGAAAAACTCCAAGTATTTTGAGAGTTATGATGGAAATAGTTAGACTCGCGCTTTAGTTTAGCAATTTACTGACCTCCCTCCGATTGATTGACCATAACTCACTCAATTTAACTCGTAATTCATTGAAATTAGTTTCATTTCGAAGGAATCGAAGTGTAGTTTAAAACGAAAGAAACGGAGATGAAAAACTCCAAGTATTTTGAGAGTTATGATGGAAATAGTTAGACTCGCGCTTTGGTTTATCAATTTACTGACCTACCTCCGATTGATTGACCATAACTCTCTCAATTTAACTCTTAATTCATTGAAATTAGTTTCATTTCGAAGGAATCGAAGTGTAGTTTAAAACGAAAGAAACGGAGATGAAAAACTCCAAGTATTTTGAGAGTTATGATGGAAATAGTTAGACTCGCGCTTTGGTTTAGCAATTTACTGACCTACCTCCGATTGATTGACCATAACTCTCTCAATTTAACTCGTAATTCATTTAAATTAGTTTCATTTCGAAGGAATCGAAGTGTAATTTAAAACGAAAGAAACGGAGATGAAAAACTCCAAGTATTTTGAGAGTTATGATGGAAATAGTTAGACTCGCGCTTTAGTTTAGCAATTTACTGACCTACCTCCGATTGATTGACCATAACTCTCTCAATTTAACTCTTAATTCATTGAAATTAGTTTCATTTCGAAGGAATCGAAGTGTAGTTTAAAACGAAAGAAACGGAGATGAAAAACTCCAAGTATTTTGAGAGTTATGATGGAAATAGTTAGACTCGCGCTTTGGTGTAGCAATTTACTGACCTACCTCCGATTGATTGACCATAACTCTCTCAATTTAACTCGTAATTCATTTAAATTAGTTTCATTTCGAAGGAATCGAAGTGTAATTTAAAACGAAAGAAACGGAGATGAAAAACTCCAAGTATTTTGAGAGTTATGATGGAAATAGTTAGACTCGCGCTTTAGTTTAGCAATTTACTGACCTACCTCCGATTGATTGACCATAACTCTCTCAATTTAACTCGTAATTCATTTAAATTAGTTTCATTTCGAAGGAATCGAAGTGTAGTTTAAAACGAAAGAAACGGAGATGAAAAACTCCAAGTATTTTGAGAGTTATGATAGAAATAGTTAGACTCGCGCTTCGGTTTAGCTATTTACTGACCTACCTTTGATTGATTGACCATAACTCTCTCAATTTAACTTGTAATTCATTTAAATTAGTTTCATTTCGAAAGAATCGAAGTGTAGTTTAAAACGAAAGAAACGGAGATGAAAAACTCCAAGTATTTTGAGAGTTATGATGGAAATAGTTAGACTCGCGCTTTGGTTTATCAATTTACTGACCTACCTCCGATTGATTGACCATAACTCTCTCAATTTAACTCTTAATTCATTGAAATTAGTTTCATTTCGAAGGAATCGAAGTGTAGTTTAAAACGAAAGAAACGGAGATGAAAAACTCCAAGTATTTTGAGAGTTATGATGGAAATAGTTAGACTCGCGCTTTGGTGTAGCAATTTACTGACCTACCTCCGATTGATTGACCATAACTCTCTCAATTTAACTCGTAATTCATTTAAATTAGTTTCATTTCGAAGGAATCGAAGTGTAATTTAAAACGAAAGAAACGGAGATGAAAAACTCCAAGTATTTTGAGAGTTATGATGGAAATAGTTAGACTCGCGCTTTAGTTTAGCAATTTACTGACCTACCTCCGATTGATTGACCATAACTCTCTCAATTTAACTCTTAAGTCATTGAAATTAGTTTCATTTCGAAGGAATCGAAGTGTAGTTTAAAACGAAAGAAACGGAGATGAAAAACTCCAAGTATTTTGAGAGTTATGATGGAAATAGTTAGACTCGCGCTTTGGTTTAGCAATTTACTGACCTACCTCCGATTGATTGACCATAACTCTCTCAATTTAACTCGTAATTCATTTAAATTAGTTTCATTTCGAAGGAATCGAAGTGTAGTTTAAAACGAAAGAAACGGAGATGAAAAACTTCAAGTATTTTGAGAGTTATGATGGAAATAGTTAGACTCGCGCTTTGGTTTAGCAATTTACTGACCTCCCTCCGATTGATTGACCATAACTCACTCAATTTAACTCGTAATTCATTGAAATTAGTTTCATTTCGAAGGAATCGAAGTGTGGTTTAAAACGAAAGAAATGGAGATGAAAAACTCCAAGTATTTTGAGAGTTATGATGGAAATAGTTAGACTCGCGCTTTGGTTTAGCAATTTACTGACCTCCCTCCGATTGATTGACCATAAATCACTCAATTTAACTCGTAATTCATTGAAATTAGTTTCATTTCGAAGGAATCGAAGTGTAGTTTAAAACGAAAGAAACGGAGATGAAAAACTCCAAGTATTTTGAGAGTTATGATGGAAATAGTTAGACTCGCTTTGGTTTAGCAATTTACTGACTAACCTCCGATTGATTGATCATAACTCTCTCAATTTAACTCTTAATTCATTGAAATTAGTTTCATTTCGAAGGAATCGAAGTGTAGTTTAAAACGAAAGAAACGGAGATGAAAAACTCTAAGTATTTTGAGAGTTATGATGGAAATAGTTAGACTCGGGCTTTGGTTTAGCAATTTACTTACCTACCTCCGATTGATTGACCATAACTCACTCAATTTGACTCTTAATTCATTGAAATTAGTTTCATTTCGAAGGAATCGAAGTGTAGTTTAAAACGAAAGAAACGGAGATGAAAAACTCCAAGTATTTTGAGAGTTATGATGGAAATAGTTAGACTCGCGCTTTGGTTTAGCAATTTACTGACCTACCTCCGATTGATTGACCATAACTCTCTCAATTTAACTCGTAATTCATTTAAATTAATTTCATTTCGAAGGAATCGAAGTGTAGTTTAAAACGAAAGAAACGGAGATGAAAAACTCCAAGTATTTTGAGAGTTATGATGGAAATAGTTAGACTCGCGCTTCGGTTTAGCTATTTACTGACCTACCTTTGATTGATTGACCATAACTCTCTCAATTTAACTTGTAATTCATTTAAATTAGTTTCATTTCGAAAGAATCGAAGTGTAGTTTAAAACGAAAGAAACGGAGATGAAAAACTCCAAGTATTTTGAGAGTTATGATGGAAATAGTTAGAATCGCGCTTTGGTTTAGCAATTTAGTGACTTACCTCCGATTGATTGACCATAACTCTCTCAATTTAACTCTTAACTCATTGAAATTAGTTTCATTTCGAAGGAATCGAAGTGTAGTTTAAAACGAAAGAAACGGAGATGAAAAACTCCAAGTATTTTGAGAGTTATGATGGAAATAGTTAGACTCGCGCTTTGGTTTAGCAATTTACTGACCTACCTCCGATTGATTGATCATAACTCTCTAAATTTAACTCTTAATTCATTGAAATTAGTTTCATTTCGAAGGAATCGAAGTGTAGTTTAAAACGAAAGAAACGGAGATGAAAAACTCCAAGTATTTTGAGAGTTATGATGGAAATAGTTAGACTCGCGCTTTGGTTTAGCAATTTACTGACCTCCCTCCGATTGATTGACCATAAATCACTCAATTTAACTCGTAATTCATTGAAATTAGTTTCATTTCGAAGGAATCGACGTGTAGTTTAAAACGAAAGAAACGGAGATGAAAAACTCCAAGTATTTTGAGAGTTATGATGGAAATAGTTAGACTCGCGCTTTGGTTTAGCAATTTACTGACGTACCTACGATTGATTGACCATAACTCTCTCAATTTAACTCTTAATTCATTGAAATTTGTTTCATTTCGAAGGAATCGAAGTGTAGTTTAAAACGAAAGAAACGGAGATGAAAAATTCCAAGTATTTTGAGAGTTATGATGGAAATAGTTAGACTCGCGCTTTGGTTTACCAATTTACTGACCTACCTCCGATTGATTGACCATAACTCACTCAATTTTACTTGTAATTGATTGAAATTAGTTTCATTTCGAAGGAATCGAAGTGTAGTTTAAAACGAAAGAAACGGAGATGAAAAACTCCAAGTATTTTGAGAGTTATGATGGAAATAGTTAGACTCGGGCTTTGGTTTAGCAATTTACTGACCTACCTCCGATTGATTGAACATAACTCACTCAATTTAACTCGTAATTCATTGAAATTAGTTTCATTTCGAAGGAATCGAAGTGTAGTTTAAAACGAAAGAAACGGAGATGAAAAACTCCAAGTATTTTGAGAGTTATGATGGAAATAGTTAGACTCGCGCTTTGGTTTAGCAATTTTCTGACCTACCTCCGATTGATTGACCATAACTCTCTCAATTTAACTCGTAATTCATTTAAATTAGTTTCATTTCGAAGGAATCGAAGTGTAGTTTAAAACGAAAGAAACGGAGATGAAAAACTCCAAGTATTTTGAGAGTTATGATGGAAATAGTTAGACTCGCGCTTTAGTTTAGCAATTTACTGACCTCCCTCCGATTGATTGACCATAACTCACTCAATTTAACTCGTAATTCATTGAAATTAGTTTCATTTCGAAGGAATCGAAGTGTAGTTTAAAACGAAAGAAACGGAGATGAAAAACTCCAAGTATTTTGAGAGTTATGATGGAAATAGTTAGACTCGCGCTTTGGTTTATCAATTTACTGACCTACCTCCGATTGATTGACCATAACTCTCTCAATTTAACTCTTAATTCATTGAAATTAGTTTCATTTCGAAGGAATCGAAGTGTAGTTTAAAACGAAAGAAACGGAGATGAAAAACTCCAAGTATTTTGAGAGTTATGATGGAAATAGTTAGACTCGCGCTTTGGTTTAGCAATTTACTGACCTACCTCCGATTGATTGACCATAACTCTCTCAATTTAACTCGTAATTCATTTAAATTAGTTTCATTTCGAAGGAATCGAAGTGTAATTTAAAACGAAAGAAACGGAGATGAAAAACTCCAAGTATTTTGAGAGTTATGATGGAAATAGTTAGACTCGCGCTTTAGTTTAGCAATTTACTGACCTACCTCCGATTGATTGACCATAACTCTCTCAATTTAACTCTTAAGTCATTGAAATTAGTTTCATTTCGAAGGAATCGAAGTGTAGTTTAAAACGAAAGAAACGGAGATGAAAAACTCCAAGTATTTTGAGAGTTATGATGGAAATAGTTAGACTCGCGCTTTGGTTTAGCAATTTACTGACCTACCTCCGATTGATTGACCATAACTCTCTCAATTTAACTCGTAATTCATTTAAATTAGTTTCATTTCGAAGGAATCGAAGTGTAGTTTAAAACGAAAGAAACGGAGATGAAAAACTTCAAGTATTTTGAGAGTTATGATGGAAATAGTTAGACTCGCGCTTTGGTTTAGCAATTTACTGACCTCCCTCCGATTGATTGACCATAACTCACTCAATTTAACTCGTAATTCATTGAAATTAGTTTCATTTCGAAGGAATCGAAGTGTGGTTTAAAACGAAAGAAATGGAGATGAAAAACTCCAAGTATTTTGAGAGTTATGATGGAAATAGTTAGACTCGCGCTTTGGTTTAGCAATTTACTGACCTCCCTCCGATTGATTGACCATAAATCACTCAATTTAACTCGTAATTCATTGAAATTAGTTTCATTTCGAAGGAATCGAAGTGTAGTTTAAAACGAAAGAAACGGAGATGAAAAACTCCAAGTATTTTGAGAGTTATGATGGAAATAGTTAGACTCGCGCTTTGGTTTAGCAATTTACTGACCTACCTCCGATTGATTGATCATAACTCTCTCAATTTAACTCTTAATTCATTGAAATTAGTTTCATTTCGAAGGAATCGAAGTGTAGTTTAAAACGAAAGAAACGGAGATGAAAAACTCCAAGTATTTTGAGAGTTATTATGGAAATAGTTAGACTCGCGCTTTGGTTTAGCAATTTACTGATCTACCTCCGATTGATGGACCATAAATCACTCAATTTAAATCGTAATTCATTGAAATTAGTTTCATTTCGAAGGAATCGAAGTGTAGTTTAAAACGAAAGAAACGGAAATGAAAAACTCCAAGTATTTTGAGAGTTATGATGGAAATAGTTAGACTCGCGCTTTGGTTTAGCAATTTACTGACCTACCTCCGATTGATTGACCATAACTCTCACAATTTAACTCTTAATTCATTTAAATTTGTTTCATTTCGAAGGAATCGAAGTGTAGTTTAGGACGAAAGAAACGGAGATGAAAAACTCCAAGTATTTTGAGAGTTATGATGGAAATAGTTAGACTCGCGCTTTGGTTTAGCAATTTACTGACCTACCTCCGATTGATTGACCATAACTCTCTCAATTTAACTCGTAATTCATTTAAATTAGTTTCATTTCAAAGGAATCGAAGTGTAGTTTAAAACGAAAGAAACGGAGATGAAAAACTCCAAGTATTTTGAGAGTTATGATGGAAATAGTTAGACTCGGGCTTTGGTTTAGCAATTTACTTACCTACCTCCGATTGATTGACCATAACTCACTCAATTTAACTCTTAATTCATTGAAATTAGTTTCATTTCGAAGGAATCGAAGTGTAGTTTAAAACGAAAGAAACGGAGATGAAAAACTCCAAGTATTTTGAGAGTTATGATGGAAATAGTTAGACTCGCGCTTTGGTTTAGCAATTTACTGACCTACCTCCGATTGATTGACCATAACTCTCTCAATTTAACTCGTAATTCATTTAAATTAGTTTCATTTCGAAGGAATCGAAGTGTAGTTTAAAACGAAAGAAACGGAGATGAAAAACTCCAAGTATTTTGAGAGTTATGATGGAAATAGTTAGACTCGCGCTTCGGTTTAGCTATTTACTGACCTACCTTTGATTGATTGACCATAACTCTCTCAATTTAACTTGTAATTCATTTAAATTAGTTTCATTTCGAAAGAATCGAAGTGTAGTTTAAAACGAAAGAAACGGAGATGAAAAACTCCAAGTATTTTGAGAGTTATGATGGAAATAGTTAGACTCGCGCTTTAGTTTAGCAATTTACTGACCTCCCTCCGATTGATTGACCATAACTCACTCAATTTAACTCGTAATTCATTGAAATTAGTTTCATTTCGAAGGAATCGAAGTGTAGTTTAAAACGAAAGAAACAGAGATGAAAAACTCCAAGTATTTTGAGAGTTATGATGGAAATAGTTAGACTCGCGCTTTGGTTTATCAATTTACTGACCTAGCTCCGATTGATTGACCATAACTCTCTCAATTTAACTCTTAATTCATTGAAATTAGTTTCATTTCGAAGGAATCGAAGTGTAGTTTAAAACGAAAGAAACGGAGATGAAAAACTCCAAGTATTTTGAGAGTTATGATGGAAATAGTTAGACTCGCGCTTTGGTTTAGCAATTTACTGACCTACCTCCGATTGATTGACCATAACTCTCTCAATTTAACTCGTAATTCATTTAAATTAGTTTCATTTCGAAGGAATCGAAGTGTAATTTAAAACGAAAGAAACGGAGATGAAAAACTCCAAGTATTTTGAGAGTTATGATGGAAATAGTTAGACTCGCGCTTTAGTTTAGCAATTTACTGACCTACCTCCGATTGATTGACCATAACTCTCTCAATTTAACTCTTAAGTCATTGAAATTAGTTTCATTTCGAATGAATCGAAGTGTAGTTTAAAACGAAAGAAACGGAGATGAAAAACTCCAAGTATTTTGAGAGTTATGATGGAAATAGTTAGACTCGCGCTTTGGTTTAGCAATTTACTGACCTACCTCCGATTGATTGACCATAACTCTCTCAATTTAACTCGTAATTCATTTAAATTAGTTTCATTTCGAAGGAATCGAAGTGTAGTTTAAAACGAAAGAAACGGAGATGAAAAACTTCAAGTATTTTGAGAGTTATGATGGAAATAGTTAGACTCGCGCTTTGGTTTAGCAATTTACTGACCTCCCTCCGATTGATTGACCATAACTCACTCAATTTAACTCGTAATTCATTGAAATTAGTTTCATTTCGAAGGAATCGAAGTGTGGTTTAAAACGAAAGAAATGGAGATGAAAAACTCCAAGTATTTTGAGAGTTATGATGGAAATAGTTAGACTCGCGCTTTGGTTTAGCAATTTACTGACCTCCCTCCGATTGATTGACCATAAATCACTCAATTTAACTCGTAATTCATTGAAATTAGTTTCATTTCGAAGGAATCGAAGTGTAGTTTAAAACGAAAGAAACGGAGATGAAAAACTCCAAGTATTTTGAGAGTTATGATGGAAATAGTTAGACTCGCGCTTTGGTTTAGCAATTTACTGACCTACCTCCGATTGATTGATCATAACTCTCTCAATTTAACTCTTAATTCATTGAAATTAGTTTCATTTCGAAGGAATCGAAGTGTAGTTTAAAACGAAAGAAACGGAGATGAAAAACTCCAAGTATTTTGAGAGTTATTATGGAAATAGTTAGACTCGCGCTTTGGTTTAGCAATTTACTGATCTACCTCCGATTGATGGACCATAAATCACTCAATTTAAATCGTAATTCATTGAAATTAGTTTCATTTCGAAGGAATCGAAGTGTAGTTTAAAACGAAAGAAACGGAGATGAAAAACTCCAAGTATTTTGAGAGTTATGATGGAAATAGTTAGACTCGCGCTTTGGTTTAGCAATTTACTGACCTACCTCCGATTGATTGACCATAACTCTCTCAATTTAACTCGTAATTCATTTAAATTAGTTTCATTTCAAAGGAATCGAAGTGTAGTTTAAAACGAAAGAAACGGAGATGAAAAACTCCAAGTATTTTGAGAGTTATGATGGAAATAGTTAGACTCGGGCTTTGGTTTAGCAATTTACTTACCTACCTCCGATTGATTGACCATAACTCACTCAATTTAACTCTTAATTCATTGAAATTAGTTTCATTTCGAAGGAATCGAAGTGTAGTTTAAAACGAAAGAAACGGAGATGAAAAACTCCAAGTATTTTGAGAGTTATGATGGAAATAGTTAGACTCGGGCTTTGGTTTAGCAATTTACTTACCTACCTCCGATTGATTGACCATAACTCACTCAATTTGACTCTTAATTCATTGAAATTAGTTTCATTTCGAAGGAATCGAAGTGTAGTTTAAAACGAAAGAAACGGAGATGAAAAACTCCAAGTATTTTGAGAGTTATGATGGAAATAGTTAGACTCGCGCTTCGGTTTAGCTATTTACTGACCTACCTTTGATTGATTGACCATAACTTTCTCAATTTAACTTGTAATTCATTTAAATTAGTTTCATTTCGAAAGAATCGAAGTGTAGTTTAAAACGAAAGAAACGGAGATGAAAAACTCCAAGTATTTTGAGAGTTATGATGGAAATAGTTAGACTCGCGCTTTAGTTTAGCAATTTACTGACCTCCCTCCGATTGATTGACCATAACTCACTCAATTTAACTCGTAATTCATTGAAATTAGTTTCATTTCGAAGGAATCGAAGTGTAGTTTAAAACGAAAGAAACAGAGATGAAAAACTCCAAGTATTTTGAGAGTTATGATGGAAATAGTTAGACTCGCGCTTTGGTTTATCAATTTACTGACCTAGCTCCGATTGATTGACCATAACTCTCTCAATTTAACTCTTAATTCATTGAAATTAGTTTCATTTCGAAGGAATCGAAGTGTAGTTTAAAACGAAAGAAACGGAGATGAAAAACTCCAAGTATTTTGAGAGTTATGATGGAAATAGTTAGACTCGCGCTTTGGTTTAGCAATTTACTGACCTACCTCCGATTGATTGACCATAACTCTCTCAATTTAACTCGTAATTCATTTAAATTAGTTTCATTTCGAAGGAATCGAAGTGTAATTTAAAACGAAAGAAACGGAGATGAAAAACTCCAAGTATTTTGAGAGTTATGATGGAAATAGTTAGACTCGCGCTTTAGTTTAGCAATTTACTGACCTACCTCCGATTGATTGACCATAACTCTCTCAATTTAACTCTTAAGTCATTGAAATTAGTTTCATTTCGAATGAATCGAAGTGTAGTTTAAAACGAAAGAAACGGAGATGAAAAACTCCAAGTATTTTGAGAGTTATGATGGAAATAGTTAGACTCGCGCTTTGGTTTAGCAATTTACTGACCTACCTCCGATTGATTGACCATAACTCTCTTAATTTAACTCGTAATTCATTTAAATTAGTTTCATTTCGAAGGAATCGAAGTGTAGTTTAAAACGAAAGAAACGGAGATGAAAAACTTCAAGTATTTTGAGAGTTATGATGGAAATAGTTAGACTCGCGCTTTGGTTTAGCAATTTACTGACCTCCCTCCGATTGATTGACCATAACTCACTCAATTTAACTCGTAATTCATTGAAATTAGTTTCATTTCGAAGGAATCGAAGTGTGGTTTAAAACGAAAGAAATGGAGATGAAAAACTCCAAGTATTTTGAGAGTTATGATGGAAATAGTTAGACTCGCGCTTTGGTTTAGCAATTTACTGACCTCCCTCCGATTGATTGACCATAAATCACTCAATTTAACTCGTAATTCATTGAAATTAGTTTCATTTCGAAGGAATCGAAGTGTAGTTTAAAACGAAAGAAACGGAGATGAAAAACTCCAAGTATTTTGAGAGTTATGATGGAAATAGTTAGACTCGCGCTTTGGTTTAGCAATTTACTGACCTACCTCCGATTGATTGATCATAACTCTCTCAATTTAACTCTTAATTCATTGAAATTAGTTTCATTTCGAAGGAATCGAAGTGTAGTTTAAAACGAAAGAAACGGAGATGAAAAACTCCAAGTATTTTGAGAGTTATTATGGAAATAGTTAGACTCGCGCTTTGGTTTAGCAATTTACTGATCTACCTCCGATTGATGGACCATAAATCACTCAATTTAAATCGTAATTCATTGAAATTAGTTTCATTTCGAAGGAATCGAAGTGTAGTTTAAAACGAAAGAAACGGAGATGAAAAACTCCAAGTATTTTGAGAGTTATGATGGAAATAGTTAGACTCGCGCTTTGGTTTAGCAATTTACTGACCTACCTCCGATTGATTGACCATAACTCTCACAATTTAACTCTTAATTCATTTAAATTTGTTTCATTTCGAAGGAATCGAAGTGTAGTTTAGGACGAAAGAAACGGAGATGAAAAACTCCAAGTATTTTGAGAGTTATGATGGAAATAGTTAGACTCGCGCTTTGGTTTAGCAATTTACTGACCTACCTCCAATTGATTGACCATAACTCTCTCAATTTAACTCGTAATTCATTTAAATTAGTTTCATTTCGAAGGAATCGAAGTGTAGTTTAAAACGAAAGAAACGGAGATGAAAAACTCCAAGTATTTTGAGAGTTATGATGGAAATAGTTAGACTCGCGCTTTGGTTTAGCAATTTAGTGACTTACCTCCGATTGATTGACCATAACTCTCTCAATTTAACTCTTAACTCATTGAAATTAGTTTCATTTCGAAGGAATCGAAGTGTAGTTTAAAACGAAAGAAACGGAGATGAAAAACTCCAAGTATTTTGAGAGTTATGATGGAAATAGTTAGACTCGCGCTTTAGTTTAACAATTTACTGACCTACATCCGATTGATTGACCATAACTCTCTCAATTTAACTCTTAACTCATTGAAATTAGTTTCATTTCGAAGGAATCGAAGTGTAGTTTAAAACGAAAGAAACGGAGATGAAAAACTCCAAGTATTTTGAGAGTTATGATGGAAATAGTTAGACTCGCGCTTTGGTTTAGCAATTTACTGACCTACCTCCGATTGATTGACCATAACTCTCTCAATTTAACTCTTAATTCATTGAAATTAGTTTCATTTCGAAGGAATCGAAGTGTAGTTTAAAACGAAAGAAACGGAGATGAAAAATTCTAAGTATTTTGAGAGTTATGATAGAAATAGTTAGAATCGCGCTTTGGTTTAGCAATTTACTGACTTACATCCGATTGATTGACCATAACTCTCTCAATTTAACTCTTAAGTCATTGAAATTAGTTTCATTTCGAAGGAATCGAAGTGTAGTTTAAAACGAAAGAAACGGAGATGAAAAACTCCAAGTATTTTGAGAGTTATGATGGAAATAGTTAGACTCGCGCTTTGGTTTAGCAATTTACTGACCTACCTCCGATTGATTGATCATAACTCTCTAAATTTTACTCTTAATTCATTGAAATTAGTTTCATTTCGAAGGAATCGAAGTGTAGTTTAAAACGAAAGAAACGGAGATGAAAAACTCCAAGTATTTTGAGAGTTATGATGGAAATAGTTAGACTCGCGCTTTGGTTTAGCAATTTACTGACCTCCCTCCGATTGATTGACCATAAATCACTCAATTTAACTCGTAATTCATTGAAATTAGTTTCATTTCGAAGGAATCGACGTGTAGTTTAAAACGAAAGAAACGGAGATGAAAAACTCCAAGTATTTTGAGAGTTATGATGGAAATAGTTAGACTCGCGCTTTGGTTTAGCAATTTACTGACGTACCTACGATTGATTGACCATAACTCTCTCAATTTAACTCTTAATTCATTGAAATTTGTTTCATTTCGAAGGAATCGAAGTGTAGTTTAAAACGAAAGAAACGGAGATGAAAAATTCCAAGTATTTTGAGAGTTATGATGGAAATAGTTAGACTCGCGCTTTGGTTTACCAATTTACTGACCTACCTCCGATTGATTGACCATAACTCACTCAATTTTACTTGTAATTGATTGAAATTAGTTTCATTTCGAAGGAATCGAAGTGTAGTTTAAAACGAAAGAAACGGAGATGAAAAACTCCAAGTATTTTGAGAGTTATGATGGAAATAGTTAGACTCGGGCTTTGGTTTAGCAATTTACTGACCTACCTCCGATTGATTGAACATAACTCACTAAATTTAACTCGTAATTCATTGAAATTAGTTTCATTTCGAAGGAATCGAAGTGTAGTTTAAAACGAAAGAAACGGAGATGAAAAACTCCAAGTATTTTGAGAGTTATGATGGAAATAGTTAGACTCGCGCTTTGGTTTAGCAATTTTCTGACCTACCTCCGATTGATTGACCATAACTCTCTCAATTTAACTCGTAATTCATTTAAATTAGTTTCATTTCGAAGGAATCGAAGTGTAGTTTAAAACGAAAGAAACGGAGATGAAAACCTCCAAGTATTTTGAGAGTTATGATGGAAATAGTTAGACTCGCGCTTTAGTTTAGCAATTTACTGACCTCCCTCCGATTGATTGACCATAACTCACTCAATTTAACTCGTAATTCATTGAAATTAGTTTCATTTCGAAGGAATCGAAGTGTAGTTTAAAACGAAAGAAACGGAGATGAAAAACTCCAAGTATTTTGAGAGTTATGATGGAAATAGTTAGACTCGCGCTTTGGTTTATCAATTTACTGACCTACCTCCGATTGATTGACCATAACTCTCTCAATTTAACTCTTAATTCATTGAAATTAGTTTCATTTCGAAGGAATCGAAGTGTAGTTTAAAACGAAAGAAACGGAGATGAAAAACTCCAAGTATTTTGAGAGTTATGATGGAAATAGTTAGACTCGCGCTTTGGTTTAGCAATTTACTGACCTACCTCCGATTGATTGACCATAACTCTCTCAATTTAACTCGTAATTCATTTAAATTAGTTTCATTTCGAAGGAATCGAAGTGTAATTTAAAACGAAAGAAACGGAGATGAAAAACTCCAAGTATTTTGAGAGTTATGATGGAAATAGTTAGACTCGCGCTTTAGTTTAGCAATTTACTGACCTACCTCCGATTGATTGACCATAACTCTCTCAATTTAACTCTTAAGTCATTGAAATTAGTTTCATTTCGAAGGAATCGAAGTGTAGTTTAAAACGAAAGAAACGGAGATGAAAAACTCCAAGTATTTTGAGAGTTATGATGGAAATAGTTAGACTCGCGCTTTGGTTTAGCAATTTACTGACCTACCTCCGATTGATTGACCATAACTCTCTCAATTTAACTCGTAATTCATTTAAATTAGTTTCATTTCGAAGGAATCGAAGTGTAGTTTAAAACGAAAGAAACGGAGATGAAAAACTTCAAGTATTTTGAGAGTTATGATGGAAATAGTTAGACTCGCGCTTTGGTTTAGCAATTTACTGACCTCCCTCCGATTGATTGACCATAACTCACTCAATTTAACTCGTAATTCATTGAAATTAGTTTCATTTGAAGGAATCGAAGTGTGGTTTAAAACGAAAGAAATGGAGATGAAAAACTCCAAGTATTTTGAGAGTTATGATGGAAATAGTTAGACTCGCGCTTTGGTTTAGCAATTTACTGACCTCCCTCCGATTGATTGACCATAAATCACTCAATTTAACTCGTAATTCATTGAAATTAGTTTCATTTCGAAGGAATCGAAGTGTAGTTTAAAACGAAAGAAACGGAGATGAAAAACTCCAAGTATTTTGAGAGTTATGATGGAAATAGTTAGACTCGCGCTTTGGTTTAGCAATTTACTGACCTACCTCCGATTGATTGATCATAACTCTCTCAATTTAACTCTTAATTCATTGAAATTAGTTTCATTTCGAAGGAATCGAAGTGTAGTTTAAAACGAAAGAAACGGAGATGAAAAACTCCAAGTATTTTGAGAGTTATTATGGAAATAGTTAGACTCGCGCTTTGGTTTAGCAATTTACTGATCTACCTCCGATTGATGGACCATAAATCACTCAACTTAAATCGTAATTCATTGAAATTAGTTTCATTTCGAAGGAATCGAAGTGTAGTTTAAAAAGAAAGAAACGGAGATGAAAAACTCCAAGTATTTTGAGAGTTATGATGGAAATAGTTAGACTCGCGCTTTGGTTTAGCAATTTACTGACCTACCTCCGATTGATTGACCATAACTCTCACAATTTAACTCTTAATTCGTTTAAATTTGTTTCATTTCGAAGGAATCGAAGTGTAGTTTAGGACGAAAGAAACGGAGATGAAAAACTCCAAGTATTTTGAGAGTTATGATGGAAATAGTGAGACTCGCGCTTTGGTTTAGCAATTTACTGACCTACCTCCGATTGATTGACCATAACTCTCTCAATTTAACTCGTAATTCATTTAAATTAGTTTCATTTCGAAGGAATCGAAGTGTAGTTTAAAACGAAAGAAACGGAGATGAAAAACTCCAAGTATTTTGAGAGTTATGATGGAAATAGTTAGACTCGCGCTTTGGTTTAGCAATTTAGTGACTTACCTCCGATTGATTGACCATAACTCTCTCAATTTAACTCTTAACTCATTGAAATTAGTTTCATTTCGAAGGAATCGAAGTGTAGTTTAAAACGAAAGAAACGGAGATGAAAAACTCCAAGTATTTTGAGAGTTATGATGGAAATAGTTAGACTCGCGCTTTGGTTTAGCAATTTACTGACCTACATCCGATTGATTGACCATAACTCTCTCAATTTAACTCTTAACTCATTGAAATTAGTTTCATTTCGAAGGAATCGAAGTGTAGTTTAAAACGAAAGAAACGGAGATGAAAAACTCCAAGTATTTTGAGAGTTATGATGGAAATAGTTAGACTCGCGCTTTGGTTTAGCAATTTACTGACCTACCTCCGATTGATTGACCATAACTCTCTCAATTTAACTCTTAATTCATTGAAATTAGTTTCATTTCGAAGGAATCGAAGTGTAGTTTAAAACGAAAGAAACGGAGATGAAAAATTCTAAGTATTTTGAGAGTTATGATAGAAATAGTTAGAATCGCGCTTTGGTTTAGCAATTTACTGACTTACATCCGATTGATTGACCATAACTCTCTCAATTTAACTCTTAAGTCATTGAAATTAGTTTCATTTCGAAGGAATCGAAGTGTAGTTTAAAACGAAAGAAACGGAGATGAAAAACTCCAAGTATTTTGAGAGTTATGATGGAAATAGTTAGACTCGCGCTTTGGTTTAGCAATTTACTGACCTACCTCCGATTGATTGATCATAACTCTCTAAATTTAACTCTTAATTCGTTGAAATTAGTTTCATTTCGAAGGAATCGAAGTGTAGTTTAAAACGAAAGAAACGGAGATGAAAAATTCTAAGTATTTTGAGAGTTATGATAGAAATAGTTAGAATCGCGCTTTGGTTTAGCAATTTACTGACTTACATCCGATTGATTGACCATAACTCTCTCAATTTAACTCTTAAGTCATTGAAATTAGTTTCATTTCGAAGGAATCGAAGTGTAGTTTAAAACGAAAGAAACGGAGATGAAAAACTCCAAGTATTTTGAGAGTTATGATGGAAATAGTTAGACTCGCGCTTTGGTTTAGCAATTTACTGACCTCCCTCCGATTGATTGACCATAAATCACTCAATTTAACTCGTAATTCATTGAAATTAGTTTCATTTCGAAGGAATCGAAGTGTAGTTTAAAACGAAAGAAACGGAGATGAAAAACTCCAAGTATTTTGAGAGTTATGATGGAAATAGTTAGACTCGCGCTTTGGTTTAGCAATTTAGTGACTTACCTCCGATTGATTGACCATAACTCTCTCAATTTAACTCTTAACTCATTGAAATTAGTTTCATTTCGAAGGAATCGAAGTGTAGTTTAAAACGAAAGAAACGGAGATGAAAAACTCCAAGTATTTTGAGAGTTATGATGGAAATAGTTAGACTCGCGCTTTGGTTTAGCAATTTACTGACCTACATCCGATTGATTGACCATAACTCTCTCAATTTAACTCTTAACTCATTGAAATTAGTTTCATTTCGAAGGAATCGAAGTGTAGTTTAAAACGAAAGAAACGGAGATGAAAAACTCCAAGTATTTTGAGAGTTATGATGGAAATAGTTAGACTCGCGCTTTGGTTTAGCAATTTACTGACCTACCTCCGATTGATTGACCATAACTCTCACAATTTAACTCTTAATTCATTTAAATTTGTTTCATTTCGAAGGAATCGAAGTGTAGTTTAGGACGAAAGAAACGGAGATGAAAAACTCCAAGTATTTTGAGAGTTATGATGGAAATAGTTAGACTCGCGCTTTGGTTTAGCAATTTACTGACCTACCTCCGATTGATTGACCATAACTCTCTCAATTTAACTCGTAATTCATTTAAATTAGTTTCATTTCGAAGGAATCGAAGTGTAGTTTAAAACGAAAGAAACGGAGATGAAAAACTTCAAGTATTTTGAGAGTTATGATGGAAATAGTTAGACTCGCGCTTTGGTTTAGCAATTTACTGACCTACCTCCGATTGATTGACCATAACTCTCTCAATTTAACTCGTAATTCATTTAAATTAGTTTCATTTCGAAGGAATCGAAGTGTAATTTAAAACGAAAGAAACGGAGATGAAAAACTCCAAGTATTTTGAGAGTTATGATGGAAATAGTTAGACTCGCGCTTTAGTTTAGCAATTTACTGACCTACCTCCGATTGATTGACCATAACTCTCTCAATTTAACTCTTAAGTCATTGAAATTAGTTTCATTTCGAATGAATCGAAGTGTAGTTTAAAACGAAAGAAACGGAGATGAAAAACTCCAAGTATTTTGAGAGTTATGATGGAAATAGTTAGACTCGCGCTTTGGTTTAGCAATTTACTGACCTACCTCCGATTGATTGACCATAACTCTCTCAATTTAACTCGTAATTCATTTAAATTAGTTTCATTTCGAAGGAATCGAAGTGTAGTTTAAAACGAAAGAAACGGAGATGAAAAACTTCAAGTATTTTGAGAGTTATGATGGAAATAGTTAGACTCGCGCTTTGGTTTAGCAATTTACTGACCTCCCTCCGATTGATTGACCATAACTCACTCAATTTAACTCGTAATTCATTGAAATTAGTTTCATTTCGAAGGAATCGAAGTGTGGTTTAAAACGAAAGAAATGGAGATGAAAAACTCCAAGTATTTTGAGAGTTATGATGGAAATAGTTAGACTCGCGCTTTGGTTTAGCAATTTACTGACCTCCCTCCGATTGATTGACCATAAATCACTCAATTTAACTCGTAATTCATTGAAATTAGTTTCATTTCGAAGGAATCGAAGTGTAGTTTAAAACGAAAGAAACGGAGATGAAAAACTCCAAGTATTTTGAGAGTTATGATGGAAATAGTTAGACTCGCGCTTTGGTTTAGCAATTTACTGACCTACCTCCGATTGATTGATCATAACTCTCTCAATTTAACTCTTAATTCATTGAAATTAGTTTCATTTCGAAGGAATCGAAGTGTAGTTTAAAACGAAAGAAACGGAGATGAAAAACTCCAAGTATTTTGAGAGTTATTATGGAAATAGTTAGACTCGCGCTTTGGTTTAGCAATTTACTGATCTACCTCCGATTGATGGACCATAAATCACTCAATTTAAATCGTAATTCATTGAAATTAGTTTCATTTCGAAGGAATCGAAGTGTAGTTTAAAACGAAAGAAACGGAGATGAAAAACTCCAAGTATTTTGAGAGTTATGATGGAAATAGTTAGACTCGCGCTTTGGTTTAGCAATTTACTGACCTACCTCCGATTGATTGACCATAACTCTCACAATTTAACTCTTAATTCATTTAAATTTGTTTCATTTCGAAGGAATCGAAGTGTAGTTTAGGACGAAAGAAACGGAGATGAAAAACTCCAAGTATTTTGAGAGTTATGATGGAAATAGTTAGACTCGCGCTTTGGTTTAGCAATTTACTGACCTACCTCCGATTGATTGACCATAACTCTCTCAATTTAACTCGTAATTCATTTAAATTAGTTTCATTTCGAAGGAATCGAAGTGTAGTTTAAAACGAAAGAAACGGAGATGAAAAACTCCAAGTATTTTGAGAGTTATGATGGAAATAGTTAGACTCGCGCTTTGGTTTAGCAATTTAGTGACTTACCTCCGATTGATTGACCATAACTCTCTCAATTTAACTCTTAACTCATTGAAATTAGTTTCATTTCGAAGGAATCGAAGTGTAGTTTAAAACGAAAGAAACGGAGATGAAAAACTCCAAGTATTTTGAGAGTTATGATGGAAATAGTTAGACTCGCGCTTTGGTTTAACAATTTACTGACCTACATCCGATTGATTGACCATAACTCTCTCAATTTAACTCTTAACTCATTGAAATTAGTTTCATTTCGAAGGAATCGAAGTGTAGTTTAAAACGAAAGAAACGGAGATGAAAAACTCCAAGTATTTTGAGAGTTATGATGGAAATAGTTAGACTCGCGCTTTGGTTTAGCAATTTACTGACCTACCTCCGATTGATTGACCATAACTCTCTCAATTTAACTCTTAATTCATTGAAATTAGTTTCATTTCGAAGGAATTGAAGTGTAGTTTAAAACGAAAGAAACGGAGATGAAAAATTCTAAGTATTTTGAGAGTTATGATAGAAATAGTTAGAATCGCGCTTTGGTTTAGCAATTTACTGACTTACATCCGATTGATTGACCATAACTCTCTCAATTTAACTCTTAAGTCATTGAAATTAGTTTCATTTCGAAGGAATCGAAGTGTAGTTTAAAACGAAAGAAACGGAGATGAAAAACTCCAAGTATTTTGAGAGTTATGATGGAAATAGTTAGACTCGCGCTTTGGTTTAGCAATTTACTGACCTACCTCCGATTGATTGATCATAACTCTCTAAATTTAACTCTTAATTCATTGAAATTAGTTTCATTTCGAAGGAATCGAAGTGTAGTTTAAAACGAAAGAAACGGAGATGAAAAACTCCAAGTATTTTGAGAGTTATGATGGAAATAGTTAGACTCGCGCTTTGGTTTAGCAATTTACTGACCTCCCTCCGATTGATTGACCATAAATCACTCAATTTAACTCGTAATTCATTGAAATTAGTTTCATTTCGAAGGAATCGACGTGTAGTTTAAAACGAAAGAAACGGAGATGAAAAACTCCAAGTATTTTGAGAGTTATGATGGAAATAGTTAGACTCGCGCTTTGGTTTAGCAATTTACTGACGTACCTACGATTGATTGACCATAACTCTCTCAATTTAACTCTTAATTCATTGAAATTTGTTTCATTTCGAAGGAATCGAAGTGTAGTTTAAAACGAAAGAAACAGAGATGAAAAATTCCAAGTATTTTGAGAGTTATGATGGAAATAGTTAGACTCGCGCTTTGGTTTACCAATTTACTGACCTACCTCCGATTGATTGACCATAACTCACTCAATTTTACTTGTAATTGATTGAAATTAGTTTCATTTCGAAGGAATCGAAGTGTAGTTTAAAACGAAAGAAACGGAGATGAAAAACTCCAAGTATTTTGAGAGTTATGATGGAAATAGTTAGACTCGGGCTTTGGTTTAGCAATTTACTGACCTACCTCCGATTGATTGAACATAACTCACTAAATTTAACTCGTAATTCATTGAAATTAGTTTCATTTCGAAGGAATCGAAGTGTAGTTTAAAACGAAAGAAACGGAGATGAAAAACTCCAAGTATTTTGAGAGTTATGATGGAAATAGTTAGACTCGCGCTTTGGTTTAGCAATTTTCTGACCTACCTCCGATTGATTGACCATAACTCTCTCAATTTAACTCGTAATTCATTTAAATTAGTTTCATTTCGAAGGAATCGAAGTGTAGTTTAAAACGAAAGAAACGGAGATGAAAACCTCCAAGTATTTTGAGAGTTATGATGGAAATAGTTAGACTCGCGCTTTAGTTTAGCAATTTACTGACCTCCCTCCGATTGATTGACCATAACTCACTCAATTTAACTCGTAATTCATTGAAATTAGTTTCATTTCGAAGGAATCGAAGTGTAGTTTAAAACGAAAGAAACGGAGATGAAAAACTCCAAGTATTTTGAGAGTTATGATGGAAATAGTTAGACTCGCGCTTTGGTTTATCAATTTACTGACCTACCTCCGATTGATTGACCATAACTCTCTCAATTTAACTCTTAATTCATTGAAATTAGTTTCATTTCGAAGGAATCGAAGTGTAGTTTAAAACGAAAGAAACGGAGATGAAAAACTCCAAGTATTTTGAGAGTTATGATGGAAATAGTTAGACTCGCGCTTTGGTTTAGCAATTTACTGACCTACCTCCGATTGATTGACCATAACTCTCTCAATTTAACTCGTAATTCATTTAAATTAGTTTCATTTCGAAGGAATCGAAGTGTAGTTTAAAACGAAAGAAACGGAGATGAAAAACTTCAAGTATTTTGAGAGTTATGATGGAAATAGTTAGACTCGCGCTTTGGTTTAGCAATTTACTGACCTCCCTCCGATTGATTGACCATAACTCACTCAATTTAACTCGTAATTCATTGAAATTAGTTTCATTTCGAAGGAATCGAAGTGTGGTTTAAAACGAAAGAAATGGAGATGAAAAACTCCAAGTATTTTGAGAGTTATGATGGAAATAGTTAGACTCGCGCTTTGGTTTAGCAATTTACTGACCTCCCTCCGATTGATTGACCATAAATCACTCAATTTAACTCGTAATTCATTGAAATTAGTTTCATTTCGAAGGAATCGAAGTGTAGTTTAAAACGAAAGAAACGGAGATGAAAAACTCCAAGTATTTTGAGAGTTATGATGGAAATAGTTAGACTCGCGCTTTGGTTTAGCAATTTACTGACCTACCTCCGATTGATTGATCATAACTCTCTCAATTTAACTCTTAATTCATTGAAATTAGTTTCATTTCGAAGGAATCGAAGTGTAGTTTAAAACGAAAGAAACGGAGATGAAAAACTCCAAGTATTTTGAGAGTTATTATGGAAATAGTTAGACTCGCGCTTTGGTTTAGCAATTTACTGATCTACCTCCGATTGATGGACCATAAATCACTCAATTTAAATCGTAATTCATTGAAATTAGTTTCATTTCGAAGGAATCGAAGTGTAGTTTAAAACGAAAGAAACGGAGATGAAAAACTCCAAGTATTTTGAGAGTTATGATGGAAATAGTTAGACTCGCGCTTTGGTTTAGCAATTTACTGACCTACCTCCGATTGATTGACCATAACTCTCACAATTTAACTCTTAATTCATTTAAATTTGTTTCATTTCGAAGGAATCGAAGTGTAGTTTAGGACGAAAGAAACGGAGATGAAAAACTCCAAGTATTTTGAGAGTTATGATGGAAATAGTTAGACTCGCGCTTTGGTTTAGCAATTTACTGACCTACCTCCGATTGATTGACCATAACTCTCTCAATTTAACTCGTAATTCATTTAAATTAGTTTCATTTCGAAGGAATCGAAGTGTAGTTTAAAACGAAAGAAACGGAGATGAAAAACTCCAAGTATTTTGAGAGTTATGATGGAAATAGTTAGACTCGCGCTTTGGTTTAGCAATTTAGTGACTTACCTCCGATTGATTGACCATAACTCTCTCAATTTAACTCTTAACTCATTGAAATTAGTTTCATTTCGAAGGAATCGAAGTGTAGTTTAAAACGAAAGAAACGGAGATGAAAAACTCCAAGTATTTTGAGAGTTATGATGGAAATAGTTAGACTCGCGCTTTGGTTTAACAATTTACTGACCTACATCCGATTGATTGACCATAACTCTCTCAATTTAACTCTTAACTCATTGAAATTAGTTTCATTTCGAAGGAATCGAAGTGTAGTTTAAAACGAAAGAAACGGAGATGAAAAACTCCAAGTATTTTGAGAGTTATGATGGAAATAGTTAGACTCGCGCTTTGGTTTAGCAATTTACTGACCTACCTCCGATTGATTGACCATAACTCTCTCAATTTAACTCTTAATTCATTGAAATTAGTTTCATTTCGAAGGAATTGAAGTGTAGTTTAAAACGAAAGAAACGGAGATGAAAAATTCTAAGTATTTTGAGAGTTATGATAGAAATAGTTAGAATCGCGCTTTGGTTTAGCAATTTACTGACTTACATCCGATTGATTGACCATAACTCTCTCAATTTAACTCTTAAGTCATTGAAATTAGTTTCATTTCGAAGGAATCGAAGTGTAGTTTAAAACGAAAGAAACGGAGATGAAAAACTCCAAGTATTTTGAGAGTTATGATGGAAATAGTTAGACTCGCGCTTTGGTTTAGCAATTTACTGACCTACCTCCGATTGATTGATCATAACTCTCTAAATTTAACTCTTAATTCATTGAAATTAGTTTCATTTCGAAGGAATCGAAGTGTAGTTTAAAACGAAAGAAACGGAGATGAAAAACTCCAAGTATTTTGAGAGTTATGATGGAAATAGTTAGACTCGCGCTTTGGTTTAGCAATTTACTGACCTCCCTCCGATTGATTGACCATAAATCACTCAATTTAACTCGTAATTCATTGAAATTAGTTTCATTTCGAAGGAATCGACGTGTAGTTTAAAACGAAAGAAACGGAGATGAAAAACTCCAAGTATTTTGAGAGTTATGATGGAAATAGTTAGACTCGCGCTTTGGTTTAGCAATTTACTGACGTACCTACGATTGATTGACCATAACTCTCTCAATTTAACTCTTAATTCATTGAAATTTGTTTCATTTCGAAGGAATCGAAGTGTAGTTTAAAACGAAAGAAACAGAGATGAAAAATTCCAAGTATTTTGAGAGTTATGATGGAAATAGTTAGACTCGCGCTTTGGTTTACCAATTTACTGACCTACCTCCGATTGATTGACCATAACTCACTCAATTTTACTTGTAATTGATTGAAATTAGTTTCATTTCGAAGGAATCGAAGTGTAGTTTAAAACGAAAGAAACGGAGATGAAAAACTCCAAGTATTTTGAGAGTTATGATGGAAATAGTTAGACTCGGGCTTTGGTTTAGCAATTTACTGACCTACCTCCGATTGATTGAACATAACTCACTAAATTTAACTCGTAATTCATTGAAATTAGTTTCATTTCGAAGGAATCGAAGTGTAGTTTAAAACGAAAGAAACGGAGATGAAAAACTCCAAGTATTTTGAGAGTTATGATGGAAATAGTTAGACTCGCGCTTTGGTTTAGCAATTTTCTGACCTACCTCCGATTGATTGACCATAACTCTCTCAATTTAACTCGTAATTCATTTAAATTAGTTTCATTTCGAAGGAATCGAAGTGTAGTTTAAAACGAAAGAAACGGAGATGAAAACCTCCAAGTATTTTGAGAGTTATGATGGAAATAGTTAGACTCGCGCTTTAGTTTAGCAATTTACTGACCTCCCTCCGATTGATTGACCATAACTCACTCAATTTAACTCGTAATTCATTGAAATTAGTTTCATTTCGAAGGAATCGAAGTGTAGTTTAAAACGAAAGAAACGGAGATGAAAAACTCCAAGTATTTTGAGAGTTATGATGGAAATAGTTAGACTCGCGCTTTGGTTTATCAATTTACTGACCTACCTCCGATTGATTGACCATAACTCTCTCAATTTAACTCTTAATTCATTGAAATTAGTTTCATTTCGAAGGAATCGAAGTGTAGTTTAAAACGAAAGAAACGGAGATGAAAAACTCCAAGTATTTTGAGAGTTATGATGGAAATAGTTAGACTCGCGCTTTGGTTTAGCAATTTACTGACCTACCTCCGATTGATTGACCATAACTCTCTCAATTTAACTCGTAATTCATTTAAATTAGTTTCATTTCGAAGGAATCGAAGTGTAATTTAAAACGAAAGAAACGGAGATGAAAAACTCCAAGTATTTTGAGAGTTATGATGGAAATAGTTAGACTCGCGCTTTAGTTTAGCAATTTACTGACCTACCTCCGATTGATTGACCATAACTCTCTCAATTTAACTCTTAAGTCATTGAAATTAGTTTCATTTCGAAGGAATCGAAGTGTAGTTTAAAACGAAAGAAACGGAGATGAAAAACTCCAAGTATTTTGAGAGTTATGATAGAAATAGTTAGAATCGCGCTTTGGTTTAGCAATTTACTGACTTACATCCGATTGATTGACCATAACTCTCTCAATTTAACTCTTAAGTCATTGAAATTAGTTTCATTTCGAAGGAATCGAAGTGTAGTTTAAAACGAAAGAAACGGAGATGAAAAACTCCAAGTATTTTGAGAGTTATGATGGAAATAGTTAGACTCGCGCTTTGGTTTAGCAATTTACTGACCTACCTCCGATTGATTGATCATAACTCTCTAAATTTAACTCTTAATTCATTGAAATTAGTTTCATTTCGAAGGAATCGAAGTGTAGTTTAAAACGAAAGAAACGGAGATGAAAAACTCCAAGTATTTTGAGAGTTATGATGGAAATAGTTAGACTCGCGCTTTGGTTTAGCAATTTACTGACCTCCCTCCGATTGATTGACCATAAATCACTCAATTTAACTCGTAATTCATTGAAATTAGTTTCATTTCGAAGGAATCGACGTGTAGTTTAAAACGAAAGAAACGGAGATGAAAAACTCCAAGTATTTTGAGAGTTATGATGGAAATAGTTAGACTCGCGCTTTGGTTTAGCAATTTACTGACGTACCTACGATTGATTGACCATAACTCTCTCAATTTAACTCTTAATTCATTGAAATTTGTTTCATTTCGAAGGAATCGAAGTGTAGTTTAAAACGAAAGAAACGGAGATGAAAAATTCCAAGTATTTTGAGAGTTATGATGGAAATAGTTAGACTCGCGCTTTGGTTTACCAATTTACTGACCTACCTCCGATTGATTGACCATAACTCACTCAATTTTACTTGTAATTGATTGAAATTAGTTTCATTTCGAAGGAATCGAAGTGTAGTTTAAAACGAAAGAAACGGAGATGAAAAACTCCAAGTATTTTGAGAGTTATGATGGAAATAGTTAGACTCGGGCTTTGGTTTAGCAATTTACTGACCTACCTCCGATTGATTGAACATAACTCACTAAATTTAACTCGTAATTCATTGAAATTAGTTTCATTTCGAAGGAATCGAAGTGTAGTTTAAAACGAAAGAAACGGAGATGAAAAACTCCAAGTATTTTGAGAGTTATGATGGAAATAGTTAGACTCGCGCTTTGGTTTAGCAATTTTCTGACCTACCTCCGATTGATTGACCATAACTCTCTCAATTTAACTCGTAATTCATTTAAATTAGTTTCATTTCGAAGGAATCGAAGTGTAGTTTAAAACGAAAGAAACGGAGATGAAAAACTTTAAGTATTTTGAGAGTTATGATGGAAATAGTTAGACTCGCGCTTTGGTTTAGCAATTTATTGACCTCCCTCCGATTGATTGACCATAACTCACTCAATTTAACTCGTAATTCATTGAAATTAGTTTCATTTGAAGGAATCGAAGTGTGGTTTAAAACGAAAGAAATGGAGATGAAAAACTCCAAGTATTTTGAGAGTTATGATGGAAATAGTTAGACTCGCGCTTTGGTTTAGCAATTTACTGACCTCCCTCCGATTGATTGACCATAAATCACTCAATTTAACTCGTAATTCATTGAAATTAGTTTCATTTCGAAGGAATCGAAGTGTAGTTTAAAACGAAAGAAACGGAGATGAAAAACTCCAAGTATTTTGAGAGTTATGATGGAAATAGTTAGACTCGCGCTTTGGTTTAGCAATTTACTGACCTACCTCCGATTGATTGATCATAACTCTCTCAATTTAACTCTTAATTCATTGAAATTAGTTTCATTTCGAAGGAATCGAAGTGTAGTTTAAAACGAAAGAAACGGAGATGAAAAACTCCAAGTATTTTGAGAGTTATTATGGAAATAGTTAGACTCGCGCTTTGGTTTAGCAATTTACTGATCTACCTCCGATTGATGGACCATAAATCACTCAACTTAAATCGTAATTCATTGAAATTAGTTTCATTTCGAAGGAATCGAAGTGTAGTTTAAAAAGAAAGAAACGGAGATGAAAAACTCCAAGTATTTTGAGAGTTATGATGGAAATAGTTAGACTCGCGCTTTGGTTTAGCAATCTACTGACCTACCTCCGATTGATTGACCATAACTCTCACAATTTAACTCTTAATTCATTTAAATTTGTTTCATTTCGAAGGAATCGAAGTGTAGTTTAGGACGAAAGAAACGGAGATGAAAAACTCCAAGTATTTTGAGAGTTATGATGGAAATAGTGAGACTCGCGCTTTGGTTTAGCAATTTACTGACCTACCTCCGATTGATTGACCATAACTCTCTCAATTTAACTCGTAATTCATTTAAATTAGTTTCATTTCGAAGGAATCGAAGTGTAGTTTAAAACGAAAGAAACGGAGATGAAAAACTCCAAGTATTTTGAGAGTTATGATGGAAATAGTTAGACTCGCGCTTTGGTTTAGCAATTTAGTGACTTACCTCCGATTGATTGACCATAACTCTCTCAATTTAACTCTTAACTCATTGAAATTAGTTTCATTTCGAAGGAATCGAAGTGTAGTTTAAAACGAAAGAAACGGAGATGAAAAACTCCAAGTATTTTGAGAGTTATGATGGAAATAGTTAGACTCGCGCTTTGGTTTAGCAATTTACTGACCTACATCCGATTGATTGACCATAACTCTCTCAATTTAACTCTTAACTCATTGAAATTAGTTTCATTTCGAAGGAATCGAAGTGTAGTTTAAAACGAAAGAAACGGAGATGAAAAACTCCAAGTATTTTGAGAGTTATGATGGAAATAGTTAGACTCGCGCTTTGGTTTAGCAATTTACTGACCTACCTCCGATTGATTGACCATAACTCTCTCAATTTAACTCTTAATTCATTGAAATTAGTTTCATTTCGAAGGAATCGAAGTGTAGTTTAAAACAAAAGAAACGGAGATGAAAAATTCTAAGTATTTTGAGAGTTATGATAGAAATAGTTAGAATCGCGCTTTGGTTTAGCAATTTACTGACTTACATCCGATTGATTGACCATAACTCTCTCAATTTAACTCTTAAGTCATTGAAATTAGTTTCATTTCGAAGGAATCGAAGTGTAGTTTAAAACGAAAGAAACGGAGATGAAAAACTCCAAGTATTTTGAGAGTTACGATGGAAATAGTTAGACTCGCGCTTTGGTTTAGCAATTTACTGACCTACCTCCGATTGATTGATCATAACTCTCTACATTTAACTCTTAATTCGTTGAAATTAGTTTCATTTCGAAGGAATCGAAGTGTAGTTTAAAACGAAAGAAACGGAGATGAAAAATTCTAAGTATTTTGAGAGTTATGATAGAAATAGTTAGAATCGCGCTTTGGTTTAGCAATTTACTGACTTACATCCGATTTATTGACCATAACTCTCTCAATTTAACTCTTAAGTCATTGAAATTAGTTT
Organism: Tasmannia lanceolata; assembly: GCF_043159265.1. Taxonomy (NCBI): domain Eukaryota; kingdom Viridiplantae; phylum Streptophyta; class Magnoliopsida; order Canellales; family Winteraceae; genus Tasmannia; species Tasmannia lanceolata. The sequence continues at coordinate 9,155,959 of NW_027518721.1, forward strand.
CATTTCGAAGGAATCGAAGTGTAGTTTAAAACGAAAGAAACGGAGATGAAAAACTCCAAGTATTTTGAGAGTTATGATGGAAATAGTTAGACTCGCGCTTTGGTTTAGCAATTTACTGACCTCCCTCCGATTGATTGACCATAAATCACTCAATTTAACTCGTAATTCATTGAAATTAGTTTCATTTCGAAGGAATCGAAGTGTAGTTTAAAACGAAAGAAACGGAGATGAAAAACTCCAAGTATTTTGAGAGTTATGATGGAAATAGTTAGACTCGCGCTTTGGTTTAGCAATTTAGTGACTTACCTCCGATTGATTGACCATAACTCTCTCAATTTAACTCTTAACTCATTGAAATTAGTTTCATTTCGAAGGAATCGAAGTGTAGTTTAAAACGAAAGAAACGGAGATGAAAAACTCCAAGTATTTTGAGAGTTATGATGGAAATAGTTAGACTCGCGCTTTGGTTTAGCAATTTACTGACCTACATCCGATTGATTGACCATAACTCTCTCAATTTAACTCTTAACTCATTGAAATTAGTTTCATTTCGAAGGAATCGAAGTGTAGTTTAAAACGAAAGAAACGGAGATGAAAAACTCCAAGTATTTTGAGAGTTATGATGGAAATAGTTAGACTCGCGCTTTGGTTTAGCAATTTACTGACCTACCTCCGATTGATTGACCATAACTCTCACAATTTAACTCTTAATTCATTTAAATTTGTTTCATTTCGAAGGAATCGAAGTGTAGTTTAGGACGAAAGAAACGGAGATGAAAAACTCCAAGTATTTTGAGAGTTATGATGGAAATAGTTAGACTCGCGCTTTGGTTTAGCAATTTACTGACCTACCTCCGATTGATTGACCATAACTCTCTCAATTTAACTCGTAATTCATTTAAATTAGTTTCATTTCGAAGGAATCGAAGTGTAGTTTAAAACGAAAGAAACGGAGATGAAAAACTCCAAGTATTTTGAGAGTTATGATGGAAATAGTTAGACTCGCGCATTGGTTTAGCAATTTAGTGACTTACCTCCGATTGATTGACCATAACTCTCTCAATTTAACTCTTAACTCATTGAAATTAGTTTCATTTCGAAGGAATCGAAGTGTAGTTTAAAACGAAAGAAACGGAGATGAAAAACTCCAAGTATTTTGAGAGTTATGATGGAAATAGTTAGACTCGAGCTTTGGTTTAACAATTTACTGACCTACATCCGATTGATTGACCATAACTCTCTCAATTTAACTCTTAACTCATTGAAATTAGTTTCATTTCGAAGGAATCGAAGTGTAGTTTAAAACGAAAGAAACGGAGATGAAAAACTCCAAGTATTTTGAGAGTTATGATGGAAATAGTTAGACTCGCGCTTTGGTTTAGCAATTTACTGACCTACCTCCGATTGATTGACCATAACTCTCTCAATTTAACACTTAATTCATTGAAATTAGTTTCATTTCGAAGGAATCGAAGTGTAGTTTAAAACGAAAGAAACGGAGATGAAAAATTCTAAGTATTTTGAGAGTTATGATAGAAATAGTTAGAATCGCGCTTTGGTTTAGCAATTTACTGACTTACATCCGATTGATTGACCATAACTCTCTCAATTTAACTCTTAAGTCATTGAAATTAGTTTCATTTCGAAGGAATCGAAGTGTAGTTTAAAACGAAAGAAACGGAGATGAAAAACTCCAAGTATTTTGAGAGTTATGATGGAAATAGTTAGACTCGCGCTTTGGTTTAGCAATTTACTGACCTACCTCCGATTGATTGATCATAACTCTCTAAATTTAACTCTTAATTCATTGAAATTAGTTTCATTTCGAAGGAATCGAAGTGTAGTTTAAAACGAAAGAAACGGAGATGAAAAACTCCAAGTATTTTGAGAGTTATGATGGAAATAGTTAGACTCGCGCTTTGGTTTAGCAATTTACTGACCTCCCTCCGATTGATTGACCATAAATCACTCAATTTAACTCGTAATTCATTGAAATTAGTTTCATTTCGAAGGAATCGACGTGTAGTTTAAAACGAAAGAAACGGAGATGAAAAACTCCAAGTATTTTGAGAGTTATGATGGAAATAGTTAGACTCGCGCTTTGGTTTAGCAATTTACTGACGTACCTACGATTGATTGACCATAACTCTCTCAATTTAACTCTTAATTCATTGAAATTTGTTTCATTTCGAAGGAATCGAAGTGTAGTTTAAAACGAAAGAAACGGAGATGAAAAACTCCAAGTATTTTGAGAGTTATGATGGAAATAGTTAGACTCGCGCTTTGGTTTAGCAATTTACTGACCTACCTCCGATTGATTGACCATAACTCTCTCAATTTAACTCGTAATTCATTTAAATTAGTTTCATTTCGAAGGAATCGAAGTGTAATTTAAAACGAAAGAAACGGAGATGAAAAACTCCAAGTATTTTGAGAGTTATGATGGAAATAGTTAGACTCGCGCTTTAGTTTAGCAATTTACTGACCTACCTCCGATTGATTGACCATAACTCTCTCAATTTAACTCTTAAGTCATTGAAATTAGTTTCATTTCGAATGAATCGAAGTGTAGTTTAAAACGAAAGAAACGGAGATGAAAAACTCCAAGTATTTTGAGAGTTATGATGGAAATAGTTAGACTCGCGCTTTGGTTTAGCAATTTACTGACCTACCTCCGATTGATTGACCATAACTCTCTCAATTTAACTCGTAATTCATTTAAATTAGTTTCATTTCGAAGGAATCGAAGTGTAGTTTAAAACGAAAGAAACGGAGATGAAAAACTTCAAGTATTTTGAGAGTTATGATGGAAATAGTTAGACTCGCGCTTTGGTTTAGCAATTTACTGACCTCCCTCCGATTGATTGACCATAACTCACTCAATTTAACTCGTAATTCATTGAAATTAGTTTCATTTCGAAGGAATCGAAGTGTGGTTTAAAACGAAAGAAATGGAGATGAAAAACTCCAAGTATTTTGAGAGTTATGATGGAAATAGTTAGACTCGCGCTTTGGTTTAGCAATTTACTGACCTCCCTCCGATTGATTGACCATAAATCACTCAATTTAACTCGTAATTCATTGAAATTAGTTTCATTTCGAAGGAATCGAAGTGTAGTTTAAAACGAAAGAAACGGAGATGAAAAACTCCAAGTATTTTGAGAGTTATGATGGAAATAGTTAGACTCGCGCTTTGGTTTAGCAATTTACTGACCTACCTCCGATTGATTGATCATAACTCTCTCAATTTAACTCTTAATTCATTGAAATTAGTTTCATTTCGACGGAATCGAAGTGTAGTTTAAAACGAAAGAAACGGAGATGAAAAACTCCAAGTATTTTGAGAGTTATTATGGAAATAGTTAGACTCGCGCTTTGGTTTAGCAATTTACTGATCTACCTCCGATTGATGGACCATAAATCACTCAATTTAAATCGTAATTCATTGAAATTAGTTTCATTTCGAAGGAATCGAAGTGTAGTTTAAAACGAAAGAAACGGAGATGAAAAACTCCAAGTATTTTGAGAGTTATGATGGAAATAGTTAGACTCGCGCTTTGGTTTAGCAATTTACTGACCTACCTCCGATTGATTGACCATAACTCTCACAATTTAACTCTTAATTCATTTAAATTTGTTTCATTTCGAAGGAATCGAAGTGTAGTTTAGGACGAAAGAAACGGAGATGAAAAACTCCAAGTATTTTGAGAGTTATGATGGAAATAGTTAGACTCGCGCTTTGGTTTAGCAATTTACTGACCTACCTCCGATTGATTGACCATAACTCTCTCAATTTAACTCGTAATTCATTTAAATTAGTTTCATTTCGAAGGAATCGAAGTGTAGTTTAAAACGAAAGAAACGGAGATGAAAAACTCCAAGTATTTTGAGAGTTATGATGGAAATAGTTAGACTCGCGCTTTGGTTTAGCAATTTAGTGACTTACCTCCGATTGATTGACCATAACTCTCTCAATTTAACTCTTAACTCATTGAAATTAGTTTCATTTCGAAGGAATCGAAGTGTAGTTTAAAACGAAAGAAACGGAGATGAAAAACTCCAAGTATTTTGAGAGTTATGATGGAAATAGTTAGACTCGCGCTTTGGTTTAACAATTTACTGACCTACATCCGATTGATTGACCATAACTCTCTCAATTTAACTCTTAACTCATTGAAATTAGTTTCATTTCGAAGGAATCGAAGTGTAGTTTAAAACGAAAGAAACGGAGATGAAAAACTCCAAGTATTTTGAGAGTTATGATGGAAATAGTTTGACTCGCGCTTTGGTTTAGCAATTTACTGACCTACCTCCGATTGATTGACCATAACTCTCTCAATTTAACTCTTAATTCATTGAAATTAGTTTCATTTCGAAGGAATCGAAGTGTAGTTTAAAACGAAAGAAACGGAGATGAAAAATTCTAAGTATTTTGAGAGTTATGATAGAAATAGTTAGAATCGCGCTTTGGTTTAGCAATTTACTGACTTACATCCGATTGATTGACCATAACTCTCTCAATTTAACTCTTAAGTCATTGAAATTAGTTTCATTTCGAAGGAATCGAAGTGTAGTTTAAAACGAAAGAAACGGAGATGAAAAACTCCAAGTATTTTGAGAGTTATGATGGAAATAGTTAGACTCGCGCTTTGGTTTAGCAATTTACTGACCTACCTCCGATTGATTGATCATAACTCTCTAAATTTAACTCTTAATTCATTGAAATTAGTTTCATTTCGAAGGAATCGAAGTGTAGTTTAAAACGAAAGAAACGGAGATGAAAAACTCCAAGTATTTTGAGAGTTATGATGGAAATAGTTAGACTCGCGCTTTGGTTTAGCAATTTACTGACCTACCTCCGATTGATTGACCATAACTCTCTCAATTTAACTCTTAATTCATTGAAATTAGTTTCATTTCGAAGGAATCGAAGTGTAGTTTAAAACGAAAGAAACGGAGATGAAAAATTCTAAGTATTTTGAGAGTTATGATAGAAATAGTTAGAATCGCGCTTTGGTTTAGCAATTTACTGACTTACATCCGATTGATTGACCATAACTCTCTCAATTTAACTCTTAAGTCATTGAAATTAGTTTCATTTCGAAGGAATCGAAGTGTAGTTTAAAACGAAAGAAACGGAGATGAAAAACTCCAAGTATTTTGAGAGTTATGATGGAAATAGTTAGACTCGCGCTTTGGTTTAGCAATTTACTGACCTACCTCCGATTGATTGATCATAACTCTCTAAATTTAACTCTTAATTCATTGAAATTAGTTTCATTTCGAAGGAATCGAAGTGTAGTTTAAAACGAAAGAAACGGAGATGAAAAACTCCAAGTATTTTGAGAGTTATGATGGAAATAGTTAGACTCGCGCTTTGGTTTAGCAATTTACTGACCTCCCTCCGATTGATTGACCATAAATCACTCAATTTAACTCGTAATTCATTGAAATTAGTTTCATTTCGAAGGAATCGACGTGTAGTTTAAAACGAAAGAAACGGAGATGAAAAACTCCAAGTATTTTGAGAGTTATGATGGAAATAGTTAGACTCGCGCTTTGGTTTAGCAATTTACTGACGTACCTACGATTGATTGACCATAACTCTCTCAATTTAACTCTTAATTCATTGAAATTTGTTTCATTTCGAAGGAATCGAAGTGTAGTTTAAAACGAAAGAAACGGAGATGAAAAACTCCAAGTATTTTGAGAGTTATGATGGAAATAGTTAGACTCGCGCTTTGGTTTAGCAATTTACTGACCTACCTCCGATTGATTGACCATAACTCTCTCAATTTAACTCGTAATTCATTTAAATTAGTTTCATTTCGAAGGAATCGAAGTGTAATTTAAAACGAAAGAAACGGAGATGAAAAACTCCAAGTATTTTGAGAGTTATGATGGAAATAGTTAGACTCGCGCTTTAGTTTAGCAATTTACTGACCTACCTCCGATTGATTGACCATAACTCTCTCAATTTAACTCTTAAGTCATTGAAATTAGTTTCATTTCGAATGAATCGAAGTGTAGTTTAAAACGAAAGAAACGGAGATGAAAAACTCCAAGTATTTTGAGAGTTATGATGGAAATAGTTAGACTCGCGCTTTGGTTTAGCAATTTACTGACCTACCTCCGATTGATTGACCATAACTCTCTCAATTTAACTCGTAATTCATTTAAATTAGTTTCATTTCGAAGGAATCGAAGTGTAGTTTAAAACGAAAGAAATGGAGATGAAAAACTTCAAGTATTTTGAGAGTTATGATGGAAATAGTTAGACTCGCGCTTTGGTTTAGCAATTTACTGACCTCCCTCCGATTGATTGACCATAACTCACTCAATTTAACTCGTAATTCATTGAAATTAGTTTCATTTCGAAGGAATCGAAGTGTGGTTTAAAACGAAAGAAATGGAGATGAAAAACTCCAAGTATTTTGAGAGTTATGATGGAAATAGTTAGACTCGCGCTTTGGTTTAGCAATTTACTGACCTCCCTCCGATTGATTGACCATAAATCACTCAATTTAACTCGTAATTCATTGAAATTAGTTTCATTTCGAAGGAATCGAAGTGTAGTTTAAAACGAAAGAAACGGAGATGAAAAATTCTAAGTATTTTGAGAGTTATGATAGAAATAGTTAGAATCGCGCTTTGGTTTAGCAATTTACTGACTTACATCCGATTGATTGACCATAACTCTCTCAATTTAACTCTTAAGTCATTGAAATTAGTTTCATTTCGAAGGAATCAAAGTGTAGTTTAAAACGAAAGAAACGGAGATGAAAAACTCCAAGTATTTTGAGAGTTATGATGGAAATAGTTAGACTCGCGCTTTGGTTTAGCAATTTACTGACCTACCTCCGATTGATTGATCATAACTCTCTAAATTTAACTCTTAATTCATTGAAATTAGTTTCATTTCGAAGGAATCGAAGTGTAGTTTAAAACGAAAGAAACGGAGATGAAAAACTCCAAGTATTTTGAGAGTTATGATGGAAATAGTTAGACTCGCGCTTTGGTTTAGCAATTTACTGACCTCCCTCCGATTGATTGACCATAAATCACTCAATTTAACTCGTAATTCATTGAAATTAGTTTCATTTCGAAGGAATCGACGTGTAGTTTAAAACGAAAGAAACGGAGATGAAAAACTCCAAGTATTTTGAGAGTTATGATGGAAATAGTTAGACTCGCGCTTTGGTTTAGCAATTTACTGACGTACCTACGATTGATTGACCATAACTCTCTCAATTTAACTCTTAATTCATTGAAATTTATTTCATTTCGAAGGAATCGAAGTGTAGTTTAAAACGAAAGAAACGGAGATGAAAAATTCCAAGTATTTTGAGAGTTATGATGGAAATAGTTAGACTCGCGCTTTGGTTTACCAATTTACTGACCTACCTCCGATTGATTGACCATAACTCACTCAATTTTACTTGTAATTGATTGAAATTAGTTTCATTTCGAAGGAATCGAAGTGTAGTTTAAAACGAAAGAAACGGAGATGAAAAACTCCAAGTATTTTGAGAGTTATGATGGAAATAGTTAGACTCGGGCTTTGGTTTAGCAATTTACTGACCTACCTCCGATTGATTGAACATAACTCACTAAATTTAACTCGTAATTCATTGAAATTAGTTTCATTTCGAAGGAATCGAAGTGTAGTTTAAAACGAAAGAAACGGAGATGAAAAACTCCAAGTATTTTGAGAGTTATGATGGAAATAGTTAGACTCGCGCTTTGGTTTAGCAATTTTCTGACCTACCTCCGATTGATTGACCATAACTCTCTCAATTTAACTCGTAATTCATTTAAATTAGTTTCATTTCGAAGGAATCGAAGTGTAGTTTAAAACGAAAGAAACGGAGATGAAAAACTCCAAGTATTTTGAGAGTTATGATGGAAATAGTTAGACTCGCGCTTTAGTTTAGCAATTTACTGACCTCCCTCCGATTGATTGACCATAACTCACTCAATTTAACTCGTAATTCATTGAAATTAGTTTCATTTCGAAGGAATCGAAGTGTAGTTTAAAACGAAAGAAACGGAGATGAAAAACTCCAAGTATTTTGAGAGTTATGATGGAAATAGTTAGACTCGCGCTTTGGTTTATCAATTTACTGACCTACCTCCGATTGATTGACCATAACTCTCTCAATTTAACTCTTAATTCATTGAAATTAGTTTCATTTCGAAGGAATCGAAGTGTAGTTTAAAACGAAAGAAACGGAGATGAAAAACTCCAAGTATTTTGAGAGTTATGATGGAAATAGTTAGACTCGCGCTTTGGTTTAGCAATTTACTGACCTACCTCCGATTGATTGACCATAACTCTCTCAATTTAACTCGTAATTCATTTAAATTAGTTTCATTTCGAAGGAATCGAAGTGTAATTTAAAACGAAAGAAACGGAGATGAAAAACTCCAAGTATTTTGAGAGTTATGATGGAAATAGTTAGACTCGCGCTTTAGTTTAGCAATTTACTGACCTACCTCCGATTGATTGACCATAACTCTCTCAATTTAACTCTTAAGTCATTGAAATTAGTTTCATTTCGAAGGAATCGAAGTGTAGTTTAAAACGAAAGAAACGGAGATGAAAAACTCCAAGTATTTTGAGAGTTATGATGGAAATAGTTAGACTCGCGCTTTGGTTTAGCAATTTACTGACCTACCTCCGATTGATTGACCATAACTCTCTCAATTTAACACTTAATTCATTGAAATTAGTTTCATTTCGAAGGAATTGAAGTGTAGTTTAAAACGAAAGAAACGGAGATGAAAAATTCTAAGTATTTTGAGAGTTATGATAGAAATAGTTAGAATCGCGCTTTGGTTTAGCAATTTACTGACTTACATCCGATTGATTGACCATAACTCTCTCAATTTAACTCTTAAGTCATTGAAATTAGTTTCATTTCGAAGGAATCGAAGTGTAGTTTAAAACGAAAGAAACGGAGATGAAAAACTCCAAGTATTTTGAGAGTTATGATGGAAATAGTTAGACTCGCGCTTTGGTTTAGCAATTTACTGACCTACCTCCGATTGATTGATCATAACTCTCTAAATTTAACTCTTAATTCATTGAAATTAGTTTCATTTCGAAGGAATCGAAGTGTAGTTTAAGACGAAAGAAACGGAGATGAAAAACTCCAAGTATTTTGAGAGTTATGATGGAAATAGTTAGACTCGCGCTTTGGTTTAGCAATTTACTGACCTCCCTCCGATTGATTGACCATAAATCACTCAATTTAACTCGTAATTCATTGAAATTAGTTTCATTTCGAAGGAATCGACGTGTAGTTTAAAACGAAAGAAACGGAGATGAAAAACTCCAAGTATTTTGAGAGTTATGATGGAAATAGTTAGACTCGCGCTTTGGTTTAGCAATTTACTGACGTACCTACGATTGATTGACCATAACTCTCTCAATTTAACTCTTAATTCATTGAAATTTGTTTCATTTCGAAGGAATCGAAGTGTAGTTTAAAACGAAAGAAACGGAGATGAAAAACTCCAAGTATTTTGAGAGTTATGATGGAAATAGTTAGACTCGCGCTTTGGTTTAGCAATTTACTGACCTACCTCCGATTGATTGACCATAACTCTCTCAATTTAACTCGTAATTCATTTAAATTAGTTTCATTTCGAAGGAATCGAAGTGTAATTTAAAACGAAAGAAACGGAGATGAAAAACTCCAAGTATTTTGAGAGTTATGATGGAAATAGTTAGACTCGCGCTTTAGTTTAGCAATTTACTGACCTACCTCCGATTGATTGACCATAACTCTCTCAATTTAACTCTTAAGTCATTGAAATTAGTTTCATTTCGAATGAATCGAAGTGTAGTTTAAAACGAAAGAAACGGAGATGAAAAACTCCAAGTATTTTGAGAGTTATGATGGAAATAGTTAGACTCGCGCTTTGGTTTAGCAATTTACTGACCTACCTCCGATTGATTGACCATAACTCTCTCAATTTAACTCGTAATTCATTTAAATTAGTTTCATTTCGAAGGAATCGAAGTGTAGTTTAAAACGAAAGAAACGGAGATGAAAAACTCCAAGTATTTTGAGAGTTATGATGGAAATAGTTAGACTCGCGCTTTGGTTTAGCAATTTAGTGACTTACCTCCGATTGATTGACCATAACTCTCTCAATTTAACTCTTAACTCATTGAAATTAGTTTCATTTCGAAGGAATCGAAGTGTAGTTTAAAACGAAAGAAACGGAGATGAAAAACTCCAAGTATTTTGAGAGTTATGATGGAAATAGTTAGACTCGCGCTTTGGTTTAACAATTTACTGACCTACATCCGATTGATTGACCATAACTCTCTCAATTTAACTCTTAACTCATTGAAATTAGTTTCATTTCGAAGGAATCGAAGTGTAGTTTAAAACGAAAGAAACGGAGATGAAAAACTCCAAGTATTTTGAGAGTTATGATGGAAATAGTTAGACTCGCGCTTTGGTTTAGCAATTTACTGACCTACCTCCGATTGATTGACCATAACTCTCTCAATTTAACTCTTAATTCATTGAAATTAGTTTCATTTCGAAGGAATCGAAGTGTAGTTTAAAACGAAAGAAACGGAGATGAAAAATTCTAAGTATTTTGAGAGTTATGATAGAAATAGTTAGAATCGCGCTTTGGTTTAGCAATTTACTGACTTACATCCGATTGATTGACCATAACTCTCTCAATTTAACTCTTAAGTCATTGAAATTAGTTTCATTTCGAAGGAATCGAAGTGTAGTTTAAAAAGAAAGAAACGGAGATGAAAAACTCCAAGTATTTTGAGAGTTATGATGGAAATAGTTAGACTCGCGCTTTGGTTTAGCAATTTACTGACCTACCTCCGATTGATTGACCATAACTCTCACAATTTAACTCTTAATTCATTTAAATTTGTTTCATTTCGAAGGAATCGAAGTGTAGTTTAGGACGAAAGAAACGGAGATGAAAAACTCCAAGTATTTTGAGAGTTATGATGGAAATAGTTAGACTCGCGCTTTGGTTTAGCAATTTACTGACCTACCTCCGATTGATTGACCATAACTCTCTCAATTTAACTCGTAATTCATTTAAATTAGTTTCATTTCGAAGGAATCGAAGTGTAGTTTAAAACGAAAGAAACGGAGATGAAAAACTCCAAGTATTTTGAGAGTTATGATGGAAATAGTTAGACTCGCGCTTTGGTTTAGCAATTTAGTGACTTACCTCCGATTGATTGACCATAACTCTCTCAATTTAACTCTTAACTCATTGAAATTAGTTTCATTTCGAAGGAATCGAAGTGTAGTTTAAAACGAAAGAAACGGAGATGAAAAACTCCAAGTATTTTGAGAGTTATGATGGAAATAGTTAGACTCGCGCTTTGGTTTAGCAATTTACTGACCTACATCCGATTGATTGACCATAACTCTCTCAATTTAACTCTTAACTCATTGAAATTAGTTTCATTTCGAAGGAATCGAAGTGTAGTTTAAAACGAAAGAAACGGAGATGAAAAACTCCAAGTATTTTGAGAGTTATGATGGAAATAGTTAGACTCGCGCTTTGGTTTAGCAATTTACTGACCTACCTCCGATTGATTGACCATAACTCTCTCAATTTAACTCTTAATTCATTGAAATTAGTTTCATTTCGAAGGAATCGAAGTGTAGTTTAAAACGAAAGAAACGGAGATGAAAAATTCTAAGTATTTTGAGAGTTATGATAGAAATAGTTAGAATCGCGCTTTGGTTTAGCAATTTACTGACTTACATCCGATTGATTGACCATAACTCTCTCAATTTAACTCTTAAGTCATTGAAATTAGTTTCATTTCGAAGGAATCGAAGTGTAGTTTAAAACGAAAGAAACGGAGATGAAAAACTCCAAGTATTTTGAGAGTTATGATGGAAATAGTTAGACTCGCGCTTTGGTTTAGCAATTTACTGACCTACCTCCGATTGATTGATCATAACTCTCTAAATTTAACTCTTAATTCATTGAAATTAGTTTCATTTCGAAGGAATCGAAGTGTAGTTTAAAACGAAAGAAACGGAGATGAAAAATTCTAAGTATTTTGAGAGTTATGATAGAAATAGTTAGAATCGCGCTTTGGTTTAGCAATTTACTGACTTACATCCGATTGATTGACCATAACTCTCTCAATTTAACTCTTAAGTCATTGAAATTAGTTTCATTTCGAAGGAATCGAAGTGTAGTTTAAAACGAAAGAAACGGAGATGAAAAACTCCAAGTATTTTGAGAGTTATGATGGAAATAGTTAGACTCGCGCTTTGGTTTAGCAATTTACTGACCTCCCTCCGATTGATTGACCATAAATCACTCAATTTAACTCGTAATTCATTGAAATTAGTTTCATTTCGAAGGAATCGAAGTGTAGTTTAAAACGAAAGAAACGGAGATGAAAAACTCCAAGTATTTTGAGAGTTATGATGGAAATAGTTAGACTCGCGCTTTGGTTTAGCAATTTAGTGACTTACCTCCGATTGATTGACCATAACTCTCTCAATTTAACTCTTAACTCATTGAAATTAGTTTCATTTCGAAGGAATCGAAGTGTAGTTTAAAACGAAAGAAACGGAGATGAAAAACTCCAAGTATTTTGAGAGTTATGATGGAAATAGTTAGACTCGCGCTTTGGTTTAGCAATTTACTGACCTACATCCGATTGATTGACCATAACTCTCTCAATTTAACTCTTAACTCATTGAAATTAGTTTCATTTCGAAGGAATCGAAGTGTAGTTTAAAACGAAAGAAACGGAGATGAAAAACTCCAAGTATTTTGAGAGTTATGATGGAAATAGTTAGACTCGCGCTTTGGTTTAGCAATTTACTGACCTACCTCCGATTGATTGACCATAACTCTATCAATTTAACTCTTAATTCATTGAAATTAGTTTCATTTCGAAGGAATCGAAGTGTAGTTTAAAACGAAAGAAACGGAGATGAAAAATTCTAAGTATTTTGAGAGTTATGATAGAAATAGTTAGAATCGCGCTTTGGTTTAGCAATTTACTGACTTACATCCGATTGATTGACCATAACTCTCTAAATTTAACTCTTAAGTCATTGAAATTAGTTTCATTTCGAAGGAATCGAAGTGTAGTTTAAAACGAAAGAAACGGAGATGAAAAACTCCAAGTATTTTGAGAGTTATGATGGAAATAGTTAGACTCGCGCTTTGGTTTAGCAATTTACTGACCTACCTCCGATTGATTGATCATAACTCTCTAAATTTAACTCTTAATTCATTTAAATTAGTTTCATTTCGAAGGAATCGAAGTGTAGTTTAAAACGAAAGAAACGGAGATGAAAAACTCCAAGTATTTTGAGAGTTATGATGGAAATAGTTAGACTCGCGCTTTGGTTTAGCAATTTACTGACCTCCCTCCGATTGATTGACCATAAATCACTCAATTTAACTCGTAATTCATTGAAATTAGTTTCATTTCGAAGGAATCGACGTGTAGTTTAAAACGAAAGAAACGGAGATGAAAAACTCCAATTATTTTGAGAGTTATGATGGAAATAGTTAGACTCGCGCTTTGGTTTAGCAATTTACTGACGTACCTACGATTGATTGACCATAACTCTCTCAATTTAACTCTTAATTCATTGAAATTTGTTAATTTCGAAGGAATCGAAGTGTAGTTTAAAACGAAAGAAACGGAGATGAAAAATTCCAAGTATTTTGAGAGTTATGATGGAAATAGTTAGACTCGCGCTTTGGTTTACCAATTTACTGACCTACCTCCGATTGATTGACCATAACTCACTCAATTTTACTTGTAATTGATTGAAATTAGTTTCATTTCGAAGGAATCGAAGTGTAGTTTAAAACGAAAGAAACGGAGATGAAAAACTCCAAGTATTTTGAGAGTTATGATGGAAATAGTTAGACTCGGGCTTTGGTTTAGCAATTTACTGACCTACCTCCGATTGATTGAACATAACTCACTCAATTTAACTCGTAATTCATTGAAATTAGTTTCATTTCGAAGGAATCGAAGTGTAGTTTAAAACAAAAGAAACGGAGATGAAAAACTCCAAGTATTTTGAGAGTTATGATGGAAATAGTTAGACTCGCGCTTTGGTTTAGCAATTTACTGACCTACCTTTGATTGATTGACCATAACTCTCTCAATTTAACTTGTAATTCATTTAAATTAGTTTCATTTCGAAGGAATCGAAGTGTAGTTTAAAACGAAAGAAACGGAGATGAAAAACTCCAAGTATTTTGAGAGTTATGATGGAAATAGTTAAACTCGAGCTTTGGTTTAGCAATTTACTGACCTCCTTCCGATTGATTGACCATAACTCACTCAATTTAACTCGTAATTCATTGAAATTAGTTTCATTTTGAAGGAATCGAAGTGTAGTTTAAAACGAAAGAAACGGAGATGAAAAACTCCAAGTATTTTGAGAGTTATGATGGAAATAGTTAGACTCGCGCTTTGGTTTAGCAATTTACTGACCTACCTCCGATTGATTGACCATAACTCTCTCAATTTAACTCTTAATTCATTGAAATTAGTTTCATTTCGAAGGAATCGAAGTGTAGTTTAAAACGAAAGAAACAGAGATGAAAAACTCCAAGTATTTTGAGAGTTATGATGGAAATAGTTAGACTCGCGCTTTGGTTTAGCAATTTACTGACCTACCTCCGATTGATTGACCATAACTCTCTCAATTTAACTCTTAATTCATTGAAATTAGTTTCATTTCGAAGGAATCGAAGTGTAGTTTAAAACGAAAGAAACGGAGATGAAAAATTCCAAGTATTTTGAGAGTTATGATAGAAATAGTTAGACTCGCGCTTTGGTTTAGCAATTTACTGACCTACCTCCGATTGATTGACCATAACTCTCTCAATTTAACTCTTAACTCATTGAAATTAGTTTCATTTCGAAGGAATCGAAGTGTAGTTTAAAACGAAAGAAACGGAGATGAAAAACTCCAAGTATTTTGAGAGTTATGATGAAAATAGTTAGACTCGCGCTTTAGTTTAGCAATTTACTGACCTACCTCCGATTGATTGACCATAACTCTCTCAATTTAACTCGTAATTCATTTAAATTAGTTTCATTTCGAAGGAATCGAAGTGTAGTTTAAAACGAAAGAAACGGAGATGAAAAACTCCAAGTATTTTGAGAGTTATGATGGAAATAGTTAGACTCGCGCTTTGGTTTAGCAATTTACTGACCTACCTCCGATTGATTGATTATAACTCTCTAAATTTAACTCTTAATTCATTGAAATTAGTTTCATTTCGAAGGAATCGAAGTGTAGTTTAAAACGAAAGAAACGGAAATGAAAAACTCCAAGTATTTTGAGAGTTATGATGGAAATAGTTAGACTCGCGCTTTGGTTTAGCAATTTACTGACCTACATCCGATTGATTGACCATAACTCTCTCAATTTAACTCTTAACTCATTGAAATTAGTTTCATTTCGAAGGAATCGAAGTGTAGTTTAAAACGAAAGAAACGGAGATGAAAAACTCCAAGTATTTTGAGAGTTATGATGGAAATAGTTAGACTCGCGCTTTGGTTTAGCAATTTACTGACCTACCTCCGATTGATTGACCATAACTCTCTCAATTTAACTCTTAATTCATTGAAATTAGTTTCATTTCGAAGGAATCGAAGTGTAGTTTAAAACGAAAGAAACGAAGATGAAAAATTCTAAGTATTTTGAGAGTTATGATAGAAATAGTTAGAATCGCGCTTTGGTTTAGCAATTTACTGACTTACATCCGATTGATTGACCATAACTCTCTCAATTTAACTCTTAATTCATTGAAATTAGTTTCATTTCGAAGGAATCGAAGTGTAGTTTAAAACGAAAGAAACGGAGATGAAAAACTCCAAGTATTTTGAGAGTTATGATGGAAATAGTTAGACTCGCGCTTTGGTTTAGCAATTTACTGACCTCCCTCCGATTGATTGATCATAAATCACTCAATTTAACTCGTAATTCATTGAAATTAGTTTCATTTCGAAGGAATCGACGTGTAGTTTAAAACGAAAGAAACGGAGATGAAAAACTCCAAGTATTTTGAGAGTTATGATGGAAATAGTTAGACTCGCGCTTTGGTTTAGCAATTTACTGACGTACCTACGATTGATTGACCATAACTCTCTCAATTTAACTCTTAATTCATTGAAATTTGTTTCATTTCGAAGGAATCGAAGTGTAGTTTAAAACGAAAGAAACGGAGATGAAAAATTCCAAGTATTTTGAGAGTTATGATGGAAATAGTTAGACTCGCGCTTTGGTTTAGCAATTTACTGACCTACCTCCGATTGATTGACCATAACTCACTCAATTTTACTTGTAATTGATTGAAATTAGTTTCATTTCGAAGGAATCGAAGTGTAGTTTAAAACGAAAGAAACGGAGATGAAAAACTCCAAGTATTTTGAGAGTTATGATGGAAATAGTTAGACTCGGGCTTTGGTTTAGCAATTTACTGACCTACCTCCGATTGATTGACCATAACTCTCACAATTTAACTCTTAATTCATTTAAATTTGTTTCATTTCGAAGGAATCGAAGTGTAGTTTAGGACGAAAGAAACGGAGATGAAAAACTCCAAGTATTTTGAGAGTTATGATGGAAATAGTTAGACTCGCGCTTTGGTTTAGCAATTTACTGACCTACCTCCGATTGATTGACCATAACTCTCTCAATTTAACTCGTAATTCATTTAAATTAGTTTCATTTCGAAGGAATCGAAGTGTAGTTTAAAACGAAAGAAACGGAGATGAAAAACTCCAAGTATTTTGAGAGTTATGATGGAAATAGTTAGACTCGCGCTTTGGTTTAGCAATTTAATGACTTACCTCCGATTGATTGACCATAACTCTCTCAATTTAACTCTTAACTCATTGAAATTAGTTTCATTTCGAAGGAATCGAAGTGTAGTTTAAAACGAAAGAAACGGAGATGAAAAACTCCAAGTATTTTGAGAGTTATGATGGAAATAGTTAGACTCGCGCTTTGGTTTAGCAATTTCCTGACCTACCTCCGATTGATTGACCATAACTCTCTCAATTTAACTCGTAATTCATTTAAATTAGTTTCATTTCGAAGGAATCGAAGTGTAGTTTAAAACGAAAGAAACGGAGATGAAAAACTCCAAGTATTTTGAGAGTTATGATGGAAATAGTTAGACTCGCGCTTTGGTTTAGCAATTTACTGACCTACCTCCGATTGATTGACCATAACTCTCTCAATTTAACTCTTAATTCATTGAAATTAGTTTCATTTCGAAGGAATCGAAGTGTAGTTTAAAACGAAAGAAACGGAGATGAAAAATTCTAAGTATTTTGAGAGTTATGATAGAAATAGTTAGAATCGCGCTTTGGTTTAGCAATTTACTGACTTACATCCGATTGATTGACCATAACTCTCTCAATTTAACTCTTAAGTCATTGAAATTAGTTTCATTTCGAAGGAATCGAAGTGTAGTTTAAAACGAAAGAAACAGAGATGAAAAACTCCAAGTATTTTGAGAGTTATGATGGAAATAGTTAGACTCGCGCTTTGGTTTAGCAATTTACTGACCTACCTCCGATTGATTGACCATAACTCTCTCAATTTAACTCTTAATTCATTGAAATTAGTTTCATTTCGAAGGAATCGAAGTGTAGTTTAAAACGAAAGAAACGGAGATGAAAAATTCTAAGTATTTTGAGAGTTATGATAGAAATAGTTAGAATCGCGCTTTGGTTTAGCAATTTACTGACTTACATCCGATTGATTGACCATAACTCTCTCAATTTAACTCTTAAGTCATTGAAATTAGTTTCATTTCGAAGGAATCGAAGTGTAGTTTAAAACGAAAGAAACAGAGATGAAAAACTCCAAGTATTTTGAGAGTTATGATGGAAATAGTTAGACTCGCGCTTTGGTTTAGCAATTTACTGACCTACCTCCGATTGATTGACCATAACTCTCTCAATTTAACTCTTAATTCATTGAAATTAGTTTCATTTCGAAGGAATCGAAGTGTAGTTTAAAACGAAAGAAACAGAGATGAAAAACTCCAAGTATTTTGAGAGTTATGATGGAAATAGTTAGACTCGCGCTTTGGTTTAGCAATTTACTGACCTACCTCCGATTGATTGACCATAACTCTCTCAATTTAACTCGTAATTCATTTAAATTAGTTTCATTTCGAAGGAATCGAAGTGTAGTTTAAAACGAAAGAAACGGAGATGAAAAACTCCAAGTATTTTGAGAGTTATGATGGAAATAGTTAGACTCGCGCTTTGGTTTAGCAATTTACTGACCTACCTCCGATTGATTGATCATAACTCTCTAAATTTAACTCTTAATTCATTGAAATTAGTTTCATTTCGAAGGAATCGAAGTGTAGTTTAAAACGAAAGAAACGGAGATGAAAAACTCCAAGAATTTTGAGAGTTATGATGGAAATAGTTAGACTCGCTCTTTGGTTTAGCAATTTACTGACCTCCCTCCGATTGATTGACCATAAATCACTCAATTTAACTCGTAATTCATTGAAATTAGTTTCATTTCGAAGGAATCGACGTGTAGTTTAAAACGAAAGAAACGGAGATGAAAAACTCCAAGTATTTTGAGAGTTATGATGGAAATAGTTAGACTCGCGCTTTGGTTTAGCAATTTACTGACGTACCTACGATTGATTGACCATAACTCTCTCAATTTAACTCTTAATTCATTGAAATTTGTTTCATTTCGAAGGAATCGAAGTGTAGTTTAAAACGAAAGAAACGGAGATGAAAAATTACAAGTATTTTGAGAGTTATGATGGAAATAGTTAGACTCGCGCTTTGGTTTACCAATTTACTGACCTACCTCCGATTGATTGACCATAACTCACTGAATTTTACTTGTAATTGATTGAAATTAGTTTCATTTCGAAAGAATCGAAGTGTAGTTTAAAACGAAAGAAACGGAGATGAAAAACTCCAAGTATTTTGAGAGTTATGATGGAAATAGTTAGACTCGGGCTTTGGTTTAGCAATTTACTGACCTACCTCCGATTGATTGAACATAACTCACTCAATTTAACTCGTAATTCATTGAAATTAGTTTCATTTCGAAGGAATCGAAGTGTTGTTTAAAACGAAAGAAACGGAGATGAAAAACTCCAAGTATTTTGAGAGTTATGATGGAAATAGTTAGACTCGCGCTTTGGTTTAGCAATTTACTGACCTACCTCCGATTGATTGACCATAACTCTCTCAATTTAACTCGTAATTCATTTAATTTAGTTTCATTTCGAAGGAATCGAAGTGTAGTTTAAAACGAAAGAAACGGTGATGAAAAACTCCAAGTATTTTGAGAGTTATGATGGAAATAGTTAGACTCGCGCTTTGGTTTAGCAATTTACTGACCTACCTTTGATTGATTGACCATAACTCTCTCAATTTAACTTGTAATTCATTTAAATTAGTTTCATTTCGTAGGAATCGAAGTGTAGTTTAAAACGAAAGAAACGGAGATGAAAAACTCCAAGTATTTTTAGAGTTATGATGGAAATAGTTAAACTCGCGCTTTGGTTTAGCAATTTACTGACCTCCCTCCGATTGATTGACCATAACTCACTCAATTTAACTCGTAATTCATTGAAATTAGTTTCATTTTGAAGGAATCGAAGTGTAGTTTAAAACGAAAAAAACGGAGATGAAAAACTCCAAGTATTTTGAGAGTTATGATGGAAATAGTTAGACTCGCGCTTTGGTTTAGCAATTTACTGACCTACCTCCGATTGATTGACCATAACTCTCTCAATTTAACTCTTAATTCATTGAAATTAGTTTCATTTCGAAGGAATCGAAGTGTTGTTTAAAACGAAAGAAACAGAGATGAAAAACTCTAAGTATTTTGAGAGTTATGATGGAAATAGTTAGACTCGCGCTTTGGTTTAGCAATTTACTGACCTACCTCCGATTGATTGACCATAACTCTCTCAATTTAACTCTTAATTCATTGAAATTAGTTTCATTTCGAAGGAATCGAAGTGTAGTTTAAAACGAAAGAAACGGAGATGAAAAATTCCAAGTATTTTGAGAGTTATGATAGAAATAGTTAGACTCGCGCTTTGGTTTAGCAATTTACTGACCTAGCTCCAATTGATTGACCATAACTCTCTCAATTTAACTCTTAACTCATTGAAATTAGTTTCATTTCGAAGGAATCGAAGTGTAGTTTAAAACGAAAGAAACGGAGATGAAAAACTCCAAGTATTTTGAGAGTTATGATGGAAATAGTTAGACTCGCGCTTTGGTTTAGCAATTTACTGACCTACCTCCGATTGATTGACCATAACTCTCTCAATTTAACTCTTAATTCATTGAAATTAGTTTCATTTCGAAGGAATCGAAGTGTAGTTTAAAACGAAAGAAACGAAGATGAAAAATTCTAAGTATTTTGAGAGTTATGATAGAAATAGTTAGAATCGCGCTTTGGTTTAGCAATTTACTGACTTACATCCGATTGATTGACCATAACTCTCTCAATTTAACTCTTAATTCATTGAAATTAGTTTCATTTCGAAGGAATCGAAGTGTAGTTTAAAACGAAAGAAACGTAGATGAAAAACTCCAAGTATTTTGAGAGTTATGATGGAAATAGTTAGACTCGCGCTTTGGTTTAGCAATTTACTGACCTCCCTCCGATTGATTGACCATAAATCACTCAATTTAACTCGTAATTCATTGAAATTTGTTTCATTTCGAAGGAATCGACGTGTAGTTTAAAACGAAAGAAACGGAGATGAAAAACTCCAAGTATTTTGAGAGTTATGATGGAAATAGTTAGACTCGCGCTTTGGTTTAGCAATTTACTGACGTACCTACGATTGATTGACCATAACTCTCTCAATTTAACTCTTAATTCACTGAAATTTGTTTCATTTCGAAGGAATCGAAGTGTAGTTTAAAATGAAAGAAACGGAGATGAAAAATTCCAAGTATTTTGAGAGTTATGATGGAAATAGTTAGACTCGCGCTTTGGTTTAGCAATTTACTGACCTACCTCCGATTGATTGACCATAACTCACTCAAATTTACTTGTAATTGATTGAAATTAGTTTCATTTCGAAGGAATCGAAGTGTAGTTTAAAACGAAAGAAACGGAGATGAAAAACTCCAAGTATTTTGAGAGTTATGATGGAAATAGTTAGACTCGGGCTTTGGTTTAGCAATTTACTGACCTACCTCCGATTGATTGAACATAACTCACTCAATTTAACTCGTAATTCATTGAAATTAGTTTCATTTCGAAGGAATCGAAGTGTAGTTTAAAACGAAAGAAACGGAGATGAAAAACTCCAAGTATTTTGAGAGTTATGATGGAAATAGTTAGACTCGCGCTTTGGTTTAGCAATTTACTGACCTACCTCCGATTGATTGACCATAACTCTCTCAATTTAACTCGTAATTCATTTAAATTAGTTTCATTTCGAAGGAATCGAAGTGTAGTTTAAAACGAAAGAAACGGTGATGAAAAACTCCAAGTATTTTGAGAGTTATGATGGAAATAGTTATACTCGCGCTTTGGTTTAGCAATTTACTGACCTACCTTTGATTGATTGACCATAACTCTCTCAATTTAACTTGTAATTCATTTAAATTAGTTTCATTTCGAAGGAATCGAAGTGTAGTTTAAAACGAAAGAAACGAAGATGAAAAACTCCAAGTATTTTGAGAGTTATGATGGAAATAGTTAGACTCGCGCTTTGGTTTAGCAATTTACTGACCTCCCTCCGATTGATTGACCATAAATCACTCAATTTAACTCGTAATTCATTGAAATTAGTTTCATTTCGAAGGAATCGACGTGTAGTTTAAAACGAAAGAAACGGAGATGAAAAACTCCAAGTATTTTGAGAGTTATGATGGAAATAGTTAGACTCGCGCTTTGGTTTAGCAATTTACTGACGTACCTACGATTGATTGACCATAACTCTCTCAATTTAACTCTTAATTCATTGAAATTTGTTTCATTTCGAAGGAATCGAAGTGTAGTTTAAAACGAAAGAAACGGAGATGAAAAATTCCAAGTATTTTGAGAGTTATGATGGAAATAGTTAGACTCGCGCTTTGGTTTAGCAATTTACTGACCTACCTCCGATTGATTGACCATAACTCACTCAAATTTACTTGTAATTGATTGAAATTAGTTTCATTTCGAAGGAATCGAAGTGTAGTTTAAAACGAAAGAAACGGAGATGAAAAACTCCAAGTATTTTGAGAGTTATGATGGAAATAGTTAGACTCGGGCTTTGGTTTAGCAATTTACTGACCTACCTCCGATTGATTGAACATAACTCACTCAATTTAACTCGTAATTCATTGAAATTAGTTTCATTTCGAAGGAATCGAAGTATAGTTTAAAACGAAAGAAACGGAGATGAAAAACTCCAAGTATTTTGAGAGTTATGATGGAAATAGTTAGACTCGCGCTTTGGTTTAGCAATTTACTGACCTACCTCCGATTGATTGACCATAACTCTCTCAATTTAACTCGTAATTCATTTAAATTAGTTTCATTTCGAAGGAATCGAAGTGTAGTTTAAAACGAAAGAAACGGTGATGAAAAACTCCAAGTATTTTGAGAGTTATGATGGAAATAGTTATACTCGCGCTTTGGTTTAGCAATTTACTGACCTACCTTTGATTGATTGACCATAACTCTCTCAATTTAACTTGTAATTCATTTAAATTAGTTTCATTTCGAAGGAATCGAAGTGTAGTTTAAAACGAAAGAAACGAAGATGAAAAACTCCAAGTATTTTGAGAGTTATGATGGAAATAGTTAGACTCGCGCTTTGGTTTAGTAATTTACTGACCTCCCTCCGATTGATTGACCATAACTCACTCAATTTAACTCGTAATTCATTGAAATTAGTTTCATTTGGAAGGAATCGAAGTGTAGTTTAAAACGAAAGAAACGGAGATGAAAAACTCCAAGTATTTTGAGAGTTATGATGGAAATAGTTAGACTCGCGCTTTGGTTTAGCAATTTACTAAGCTACCTCCGATTGATTGACCATAACTCTCTCAATTTAACTCTTAATTCATTGAAATTAGTTTCATTTCGAAGGAATCGAAGTGTAGTTTAAAACGAAAGAAACGGAGATGAAAAACTCCAAGTATTTTGAGAGTTATGATGGAAATAGTTAGACTCGCGCTTTGGTTTAGGATTTACTGACCTACCTCCGATTGATTGACCATAACTCTCTCAATTTAAGTCTTAATTCATTGAAATTAGTTTCATTTCGAAGGAATCGAAGTGTAGTTTAAAACGAAAGAAACGGAGATGAAAAATTCCAAGTATTTTGAGAGTTATGATAGAAATAGTTAAACTCGCGCTTTGGTTTAACAATTTACTGACCTACCTCCGATTGATTGACCATAACTCTCTCAATTTAACTCTTAACTCATTGAAATTAGTTTCATTTCGAAGGAATCGAAGTGTAGTTTAAAACGAAAGAAACGGAGATGAAAAACTCCAAGTATTTTGAGAGTTATGATGGAAATAGTTAGACTCGCGCTTTAGTTTAGCAATTTACTGACCTACCTCCGATTGATTGACCATAACTCTCTCAATTTAACTCGTAATTCATTTAAATTAGTTTCATTTCGAAGGAATCGAAGTGTAGTTTAAAACGAAAGAAACGGAGATGAAAAACTCCAAGTATTTTGAGAGTTATGATGGAAATAGTTAGACTCGCGCTTTGGTTTAGCAATTTACTGACCTACCTCCGATTGATTGATTATAACTCTCTAAATTTAACTCTTAATTCATTGAAATTAGTTTCATTTCGAAGGAATCGAAGTGTAGTTTAAAACGAAAGAAACGGAGATGAAAAACTCCAAGTATTTTGAGAGTTATGATGGAAATAGTTAGACTCGCGCTTTGGTTTAGCAATTTACTGACCTACATCCGATTGATTGACCATAACTCTCTCAATTTAACTCTTAACTCATTGAAATTAGTTTCATTTCGAAGGAATCGAAGTGTAGTTTAAAACGAAAGAAACGGAGATGAAAAACTCCAAGTATTTTTAGAGTTATGATGGAAATAGTTAGACTCGCGCTTTGGTTTAGCAATTTACTGACCTACCTCCGATTGATTGACCATAACTCTCTCAATTTAACTCTTAATTCATTGAAATTAGTTTCATTTCGAAGGAATCGAAGTGTAGTTTAAAACGAAAGAAACGGAGATGAAAAATTCTAAGTATTTTGAGAGTTATGATAGAAATAGTTAGAATCGCGCTTTGGTTTAGCAATTTACTGACTTACATCCGATTGATTGACCATAACTCTCTCAATTTAACTCTTAAGTCATTGAAATTAGTTTCATTTCGAAGGAATCGAAGTGTAGTTTAAAACGAAAGAAACGGAGATGAAAAACTCCAAGTATTTTGAGAGTTATGATGGAAATAGTTAGACTCGCGCTTTGGTTTAGCAATTTACTGACCTACCTCCGATTAATTGATCATAACTCTCTAAATTTAACTCTTAATTCATTGAAATTAGTTTCATTTCGAAGGAATCGAAGTGTAGTTTAAAACGAAAGAAACGGAGATGAAAAACTCCAAGTATTTTGAGAGTTATGATGGAAATAGTTAGACTCGCGCTTTGGTTTAGCAATTTACTGACCTCCCTCCGATTTATTGACCATAAATCACTCAATTTAACTCGTAATTCATTGAAATTAGTTTCATTTCGAAGGAATCGACGTGTAGTTTAAAACGAAAGAAACGGAGATGAAAAACTCCAAGTATTTTGAGAGTTATGATGGAAATAGTTAGACTCGCGCTTTGGTTTAGCAATTTACTGACGTACCTACGATTGATTGACCATAACTCTCTCAATTTAACTCTTAATTCATTGAAATTTGTTTCATTTCGAAGGAATCGAAGTGTAGTTTAAAACGAAAGAAACGGAGATGAAAAACTCCAAGTATTTTGAGAGTTATGATGGAAATAGTTAGACTCGCGCTTTGGTTTAGCAATTTACTGACCTACCTCCGATTGATTGATTATAACTCTCTAAATTTAACTCTTAATTCATTGAAATTAGTTTCATTTCGAAGGAATCGAAGTGTAGTTTAAAACGAAAGAAACAGAGATGAAAAACTCCAAGTATTTTGAGAGTTATGACGGAAATAGTTAGACTCGCGCTTTGGTTTAGCAATTTACTGACCTACCTCCGATTGATTGATTATAACTCTCTAAATTTAACCCTTAATTCATTGAAATTAGTTTCATTTCGAAGGAATCGAAGTGTAGTTTAAAACGAAAGAAACGGAGATGAAAAACTCCAAGTATTTTGAGAGTTATGATGGAAATAGTTAGACTCGCGCTTTGGTTTAGCAATTTACTGACCTACATCCGATTGATTGACCATAACTCTCTCAATTTAACTCTTAACTCATTGAAATTAGTTTCATTTCGAAGGAATCGAAGTGTAGTTTAAAACGAAAGAAACGGAGATGAAAAACTCCAAGTATTTTGAGAGTTATGATGGAAATAGTTAGACTCGCGCTTTGGTTTAGCAATTTACTGACCTACCTCCGATTGATTGACCATAACTCTCTCAATTTAACTCTTAATTCATTGAAATTAGTTTCATTTCGAAGGAATCGAAGTGTAGTTTAAAACGAAAGAAACGGAGATGAAAAATTCTAAGTATTTTGAGAGTTATGATAGAAATAGTTAGAATCGCGCTTTGGTTTAGCAATTTACTGACTTACATCCGATTGATTGACCATAACTCTCTCAATTTAACTCTTAAGTCATTGAAATTAGTTTCATTTCGAAGGAATCGAAGTGTAGTTTAAAACGAAAGAAACGGAGATGAAAAACTCCAAGTATTTTGAGAGTTATGATGGAAATAGTTAGACTCGCGCTTTGGTTTAGCAATTTACTGACCTACCTCCGATTAATTGATCATAACTCTCTAAATTTAACTCTTAATTCATTGAAATTAGTTTCATTTCGAAGGAATCGAAGTGTAGTTTAAAACGAAAGAAACGGAGATGAAAAACTCCAAGTATTTTGAGAGTTATGATGGAAATAGTTAGACTCGCGCTTTGGTTTAGCAATTTACTGACCTCCCTCCGATTTATTGACCATAAATCACTCAATTTAACTCGTAATTCATTGAAATTAGTTTCATTTCGAAGGAATCGACGTGTAGTTTAAAACGAAAGAAACGGAGATGAAAAACTCCAAGTATTTTGAGAGTTATGATGGAAATAGTTAGACTCGCGCTTTGGTTTAGCAATTTACTGACGTACCTACGATTGATTGACCATAACTCTCTCAATTTAACTGTTAATTCATTGAAATTTGTTTCATTTCGAAGGAATCGAAGTGTAGTTTAAAACGAAAGAAACGGAGATGAAAAACTCCAAGTATTTTGAGAGTTATGATGGAAATAGTTAGACTCGCGCTTTGGTTTAGCAATTTACTGACCTACCTCCGATTGATTGATTATAACTCTCTAAATTTAACTCTTAATTCATTGAAATTAGTTTCATTTCGAAGGAATCGAAGTGTAGTTTAAAACGAAAGAAACAGAGATGAAAAACTCCAAGTATTTTGAGAGTTATGACGGAAATAGTTAGACTCGCGCTTTGGTTTAGCAATTTACTGACCTACCTCCGATTGATTGATTATAACTCTCTAAATTTAACCCTTAATTCATTGAAATTAGTTTCATTTCGAAGGAATCGAAGTGTAGTTTAAAACGAAAGAAACGGAGATGAAAAACTCCAAGTATTTTGAGAGTTATGATGGAAATAGTTAGACTCGCGCTTTGGTTTAGCAATTTACTGACCTACATCCGATTGATTGACCATAACTCTCTCAATTTAACTCTTAACTCATTGAAATTAGTTTCATTTCGAAGGAATCGAAGTGTAGTTTAAAACGAAAGAAACGGAGATGAAAAACTCCAAGTATTTTGAGAGTTATGATGGAAATAGTTAGACTCGCGCTTTGGTTTAGCAATTTACTGACCTACCTCCGATTGATTGACCATAACTCTCTCAATTTAACTCTTAATTCATTGAAATTAGTTTCATTTCGAAGGAATCGAAGTGTAGTTTAAAACGAAAGAAACAGAGATGAAAAACTCCAAGTATTTTGAGAGTTATGATGGAAATAGTTAGACTCGCGCTTTGGTTTAGCAATTTACTGACCTACCTCCGATTGATTGACCATAACTCTCTCAATTTAACTCTTAATTCATTGAAATTAGTTTCATTTCGAAGGAATCGAAGTGTAGTTTAAAACGAAAGAAACGGAGATGAAAAATTCCAAGTATTTTGAGAGTTATGATAGAAATAGTTAGACTCGCGCTTTGGTTTAGCAATTTACTGACCTACCTCCGATTGATTGACCATAACTCTCTCAATTTAACTCTTAACTCATTGAAATTAGTTTCATTTCGAAGGAATCGAAGTGTAGTTTAAAACGAAAGAAACGGAGATGAAAAACTCCAAGTATTTTGAGAGTTATGATGGAAATAGTTAGACTCGCGCTTTAGTTTAGCAATTTACTGACCTACCTCCGATTGATTGACCATAACTCTCTCAATTTAACTCGTAATTCATTTAAATTAGTTTCATTTCGAAGGAATCGAAGTGTAGTTTAAAACGAAAGAAACGGAGATGAAAAACTCCAAGTATTTTGAGAGTTATGATGGAAATAGTTAGACTCGCGCTTTGGTTTAGCAATTTACTGACCTACCTCCGATTGATTGATTATAACTCTCTAAATTTAACTCTTAATTCATTGAAATTAGTTTCATTTCGAAGGAATCGAAGTGTAGTTTAAAACGAAAGAAACGGAGATGAAAAACTCCAAGTATTTTGAGAGTTATGATGGAAATAGTTAGACTCGCGCTTTGGTTTAGCAATTTACTGACCTACATCCGATTGATTGACCATAACTCTCTCAATTTAACTCTTAACTCATTGAAATTAGTTTCATTTCGAAGGAATCGAAGTGTAGTTTAAAACGAAAGAAACGGAGATGAAAAACTCTAAGTATTTTGAGAGTTATGATGGAAATAGTTAGACTCGCGCTTTGGTTTAGCAATTTACTGACCTACCTCCGATTGATTGAACATAACTCTCTCAATTTAACTCTTAATTCATTGAAATTAGTTTCATTTCGAAGGAATCGAAGTGTAGTTTAAAACGAAAGAAACGAAGATGAAAAATTCTAAGTATTTTGAGAGTTATGATAGAAATAGTTAGAATCGCGCTTTGGTTTAGCAATTTACTGACTTACATCCGATTGATTGACCATAACTCTCTCAATTTAACTCTTAATTCATTGAAATTAGTTTCATTTCGAAGGAATCGAAGTGTAGTTTAAAACGAAAGAAACGGAGATGAAAAACTCCAAGTATTTTGAGAGTTATGATGGAAATAGTTAGACTCGCGCTTTGGTTTAGCAATTTACTGACCTCCCTCCGATTGATTGACCATAAATCACTCAATTTAACTCGTAATTCATTGAAATTAGTTTGATTTGGAAGGAATCGAAGTGTAGTTTAAAACGAAAGAAACGGAGATGAAAAACTCCAAGTATTTTGAGAGTTATGATGGAAATAGTTAGACTCGCGCTTTGGTTTAGCAATTTACTGACCTACCTCCGATTGATTGACCATAACTCTCTCAATTTAACTCTTAATTCATTGAAATTAGTTTCATTTCGAAGGAATCGAAGTGTAGTTTAAAACGAAAGAAACGGAGATGAAAAACTCCAAGTATTTTGAGAGTTATGATGGAAATAGTTAGACTCGCGCTTTGGTTTAGCAATTTACTGACCTACCTCCGATTGATTGACCATAACTCTCTTAATTTAACTCTTAATTCATTGAAATTAGTTTCATTTCGAAGGAATCGAAGTGTAGTTTAAAACGAAAGAAACGGAGATGAAAAATTCCAAGTATTTTGAGAGTTATGATAGAAATAGTTAGACTCGCGCTTTGGTTTAGCAATTTACTGACCTACCTCCGATTGATTGACCATAACTCTCTCAATTTAACTCTTAACTCATTGAAATTAGTTTCATTTCGAAGGAATCGAAGTGTAGTTTAAAACGAAAGAAACGGAGATGAAAAACTCCAAGTATTTTGAGAGTTATGATGGAAATAGTTAGACTCGCGCTTTAGTTTAGCAATTTACTGACCTACCTCCGATTGATTGACCATAACTCTCTCAATTTAACTCGTAATTCATTTAAATTAGTTTCATTTCGAAGGAATCGAAGTGTAGTTTAAAACGAAAGAAACGGAGATGAAAAACTCCAAGTATTTTGAGAGTTATGATGGAAATAGTTAGACTCGCGCTTTGGTTTAGCAATTTACTGACCTACCTCCGATTGATTGATTATAACTCTCTAAATTTAACTCTTAATTCATTGAAATTAGTTTCATTTCGAAGGAATCGAAGTGTAGTTTAAAACGAAAGAAACGGAGATGAAAAACTCCAAGTATTTTGAGAGTTATGATGGAAATAGTTAGACTCGCGCTTTGGTTTAGCAATTTACTGACCTACATCCGATTGATTGACCATAACTCTCTCAATTTAACTCTTAACTCATTGAAATTAGTTTCATTTCGAAGGAATCGAAGTGTAGTTTAAAACGAAAGAAACGGAGATGAAAAACTCCAAGTATTTTGAGAGTTATGATGGAAATAGTTAGACTCGCGCTTTGGTTTAGCAATTTACTGACCTACCTCCGATTGATTGACCATAACTCTCTCAATTTAACTCTTAATTCATTGAAATTAGTTTCATTTCGAAGGAATCGAAGTGTAGTTTAAAACGAAAGAAACGGAGATGAAAAATTCTAAGTATTTTGAGAGTTATGATAGAAATAGTTAGAATCGCGCTTTGGTTTAGCAATTTACTGACTTACATCCGATTGATTGACCATAACTCTCTCAATTTAACTCTTAAGTCATTGAAATTAGTTTCATTTCAAAGGAATCGAAGTGTAGTTTAAAACGAAAGAAACGGAGATGAAAAACTCCAAGTATTTTGAGAGTTATGATGGAAATAGTTAGACTCGCGCTTTGGTTTAGCAATTTACTGACCTACCTCCGATTAATTGATCATAACTCCCTAAATTTAACTCTTAATTCATTGAAATTAGTTTCATTTCGAAGGAATCGAAGTGTAGTTTAAAACGAAAGAAACGGAGATGAAAAACTCCAAGTATTTTGAGAGTTATGATGGAAATAGTTAGACTCGCGCTTTGGTTTAGCAATTTACTGACCTCCCTCCGATTTATTGACCATAAATCACTCAATTTAACTCGTAATTCATTGAAATTAGTTTCATTTCGAAGGAATCGACGTGTAGTTTAAAACGAAAGAAACGGAGATGAAAAACTCCAAGTATTTTGAGAGTTATGATGGAAATAGTTAGACTCGCGCTTTGGTTTAGCAATTTACTGACGTACCTACGATTGATTGACCATAACTCTCTCAATTTAACTCTTAATTCATTGAAATTTGTTTCATTTCGAAGGAATCGAAGTGTAGTTTAAAACGAAAGAAACGGAGATGAAAAACTCCAAGTATTTTGAGAGTTATGATGGAAATAGTTAGACTCGCGCTTTGGTTTAGCAATTTACTGACCTACCTCCGATTGATTGATTATAACTCTCTAAATTTAACCCTTAATTCATTGAAATTAGTTTCATTTCGAAGGAATCGAAGTGTAGTTTAAAACGAAAGAAACGGAGATGAAAAACTCCAAGTATTTTGAGAGTTATGATAGAAATAGTTAGACTCGCGCTTTGGTTTAGAAATTTACTGACCTACATCCGATTGATTGACCATAACTCTCTCAATTTAACTCTTAACTCATTGAAATTAGTTTCATTTCGAAGGAATCGAAGTGTAGTTTAAAACGAAAGAAACGGAGATGAAAAACTCCAAGTATTTTGAGAGTTATGATGGAAATAGTTAGACTCGCGCTTTGGTTTAGCAATTTACTGACCTACCTCCGATTGATTGACCATAACTCTCTCAATTTAACTCTTAATTCATTGAAATTAGTTTCATTTCGAAGGAATCGAAGTGTAGTTTAAAACGAAAGAAACAGAGATGAAAAACTCCAAGTATTTTGAGAGTTATGATGGAAATAGTTAGACTCGCGCTTTGGTTTAGCAATTTACTGACCTACCTCCGATTGATTGACCATAACTCTCTCAATTTAACTCTTAATTCATTGAAATTAGTTTCATTTCGAAGGAATCGAAGTGTAGTTTAAAACGAAAGAAACGGAGATGAAAACTTCCAAGTATTTTGAGAGTTATGATAGAAATAGTTAGACTCGCGCTTTGGTTTAGCAATTTACTGACCTACCTCCGATTGATTGACCATAACTCTCTCAATTTAACTCTTAACTCATTGAAATTAGTTTCATTTCGAAGGAATCGAAGTGTAGTTTAAAACGAAAGAAACGGAGATGAAAAACTCCAAGTATTTTGAGAGTTATGATGGAAATAGTTAGACTCGCGCTTTAGTTTAGCAATTTACTGACCTACCTCCGATTGATTGACCATAACTCTCTCAATTTAACTCGTAATTCATTTAAATTAGTTTCATTTCGAAGGAATCGAAGTGTAGTTTAAAACGAAAGAAACGGAGATGAAAAACTCCAAGTATTTTGAGAGTTATGATGGAAATAGTTAGACTCGCGCTTTGGTTTAGCAATTTACTGACCTATCTCCGATTGATTGATTATAACTCTCTAAATTTAACTCTTAATTCATTGAAATTAGTTTCATTTCGAAGGAATCGAAGTGTAGTTTAAAACGAAAGAAACGGAGATGAAAAACTCCAAGTATTTTGAGAGTTATGATGGAAATAGTTAGACTCGCGCTTTGGTTTAGCAATTTACTGACCTACATCCGATTGATTGACCATAACTCTCTCAATTTAACTCTTAACTCATTGAAATTAGTTTCATTTCGAAGGAATCGAAGTGTAGTTTAAAACGAAAGAAACGGAGATGAAAAACTCCAAGTATTTTGAGAGTTATGATGGAAATAGTTAGACTCGCGCTTTGGTTTAGCAATTTACTGACCTACCTCCGATTGATTGACCATAACTCTCTCAATTTAACTCTTAATTCATTGAAATTAGTTTCATTTCGAAGGAATCGAAGTGTAGTTTAAAACGAAAGAAACGGAGATGAAAAATTCTAAGTATTTTGAGAGTTATGATAGAAATAGTTAGAATCGCGCTTTGGTTTAGCAATTTACTGACTTACATCCGATTGATTGACCATAACTCTCTTAATTTAACTCTTAAGTCATTGAAATTAGTTTCATTTCGAAGGAATCGAAGTGTAGTTTAAAACGAAAGAAACGGAGATGAAAAACTCCAAGTATTTTGAGAGTTATGATGGAAATAGTTAGACTCGCGCTTTGGTTTAGCAATTTACTGACCTACCTCCGATTAATTGATCATAACTCTCTAAATTTAACTCTTAATTCATTGAAATTAGTTTCATTTCGAAGGAATCGAAGTGTAGTTTAAAACGAAAGAAACGGAGATGAAAAACTCCAAGTATTTTGAGAGTTATGATGGAAATAGTTAGACTCGCGCTTTGGTTTAGCAATTTACTGACCTCCCTCCGATTTATTGACCATAAATCACTCAATTTAACTCGTAATTCATTGAAATTAGTTTCATTTCGAAGGAATCGACGTGTAGTTTAAAACGAAAGAAACGGAGATGAAAAACTCCAAGTATTTTGAGAGTTATGATGGAAATAGTTAGACTCGCGCTTTGGTTTAGCAGTTTACTGACGTACCTACGATTGATTGACCATAACTCTCTCAATTTAACTCTTAATTCATTGAAATTTGTTTCATTTCGAAGGAATCGAAGTGTAGTTTAAAACGAAAGAAACGGAGATGAAAAACTCCAAGTATTTTGAGAGTTATGATGGAAATAGTTAGTCTCGCGCTTTGGTTTAGCAATTTACTGACCTACCTCCGATTGATTGATTATAACTCTCTAAATTTAACCCTTAATTCATTGAAATTAGTTTCATTTCGAAGGAATCGAAGTGTAGTTTAAAACGAAAGAAACGGAGATGAAAAACTCCAAGTATTTTGAGAGTTATGATGGAAATAGTTAGACTCGCGCTTTGGTTTAGCAATTTACTGACCTACATCCGATTGATTGACCATAACTCTCTCAATTTAACTCTTAACTCATTGAAATTAGTTTCATTTCGAAGGAATCGAAGTGTAGTTTAAAACGAAAGAAACGGAGATGAAAAACTCCAAGTATTTTGAGAGTTATGATGGAAATAGTTAGACTCGCGCTTTGGTTTAGCAATTTACTGACCTACCTCCGATTGATTGACCATAACTCTCTCAATTTAACTCTTAATTCATTGAAATTAGTTTCATTTCGAAGGAATCGAAGTGTAGTTTAAAACGAAAGAAACAGAGATGAAAAACTCCAAGTATTTTGAGAGTTATGATGGAAATAGTTAGACTCGCGCTTTGGTTTAGCAATTTACTGACCTACCTCCGATTGATTGACCATAACTCTCTAAATTTAACTCTTAATTCATTGAAATTAGTTTCATTTCGAAGGAATCGAAGTGTAGTTTAAAACGAAAGAAACGGAGATGAAAAATTCCAAGTATTTTGAGAGTTATGATAGAAATAGTTAGACTCGCGCTTTGGTTTAGCAATTTACTGACCTACCTCCGATTGATTGACCATAACTCTCTCAATTAAACTCTTAACTCATTGAAATTAGTTTCATTTCGAAGGAATCGAAGTGTAGTTTAAAACGAAAGAAACGGAGATGAAAAACTCCAAGTATTTTGAGAGTTATGATGGAAATAGTTAGACTCGCGCTTTAGTTTAGCAATTTACTGACCTACCTCCGATTGATTGACCATAACTCTCTCAATTTAACTCGTAATTCATTTAAATTAGTTTCATTTCGAAGGAATCGAAGTGTAGTTTAAAACGAAAGAAACGGAGATGAAAAACTCCAAGTATTTTGAATGTTATGATGGAAATAGTTAGACTTGCGCTTTGGTTTAGCAATTTACTGACCTCCCTCCGATTTATTGACCATAAATCACTCAATTTAACTCGTAATTCATTGAAATTAGTTTCATTTCGAAGGAATCGACGTGTAGTTTAAAACGAAAGAAACGGAGATGAAAAACTCCAAGTATTTTGAGAGTTATGATGGAAATAGTTAGACTCGCGCTTTGGTTTAGCAATTTACTGACCTACCTCCGATTGATTGACCATAACTCTCTCAATTTAACTCTTAATTCATTGAAATTAGTTTCATTTCGAAGGAATCGAAGTGTAGTTTAAAACGAAAGAAACAGAGATGAAAAACTCCAAGTATTTTGCGAGTTATGATGGAAATAGTTAGACTCGCGCTTTGGTTTAGCAATTTACTGACCTCCCTCCGATTTATTGACCATAAATCACTCAATTTAACTCGTAATTCATTGAAATTAGTTTCATTTCGAAGGAATCGACGTGTAGTTTAAAACGAAAGAAACGGAGATGAAAAACTCTAAGTATTTTGAGAGTTATGATGGAAATAGTTAGACTCGCGCTTTGGTTTAGCAATTTACTGACCTACCTCCGATTGATTGACCATAACTCTCTCAATTTAACTCTTAATTCATTTAAATTAGTTTCATTTCGAATGAATCGAAGTGTAGTTTAAAACGAAAGAAACGGAGATGAAAAACTCCAAGTATTTTGAATGTTATGATGGAAATAGTTAGACTTGCGCTTTGGTTTAGCAATTTACTGACCTCCCTCCGATTTATTGACCATAAATCACTCAATTTAACTCGTAATTCATTGAAATTAGTTTCATTTCGAAGGAATCGACGTGTAGTTTAAAACGAAAGAAACGGAGATGAAAAACTCCAAGTATTTTGAGAGTTATGATGGAAATAGTTAGACTCGCGCTTTGGTTTAGCAATTTACTGACCTACCTCCGATTGATTGACCATAACTCTCTCAATTTAACTCTTAATTCATTGAAATTAGTTTCATTTCGAAGGAATCGAAGTGTAGTTTAAAACGAAAGAAACAGAGATGAAAAACTCCAAGTATTTTGAGAGTTATGATGGAAATAGTTAGACTCGCGCTTTGGTTTAGCAATTTACTGACCTACCTCCGATTGATTGACCATAACTCTCTCAATTTAACTCTTAATTCATTGAAATTAGTTTCATTTCGAAGGTATCGAAGTGTAGTTTAAAACGAAAGAAACGGAGATGAAAAACTCCAAGTATTTTGAATGTTATGATGGAAATAGTTAGACTTGCGCTTTGGTTTAGCAATTTACTGACCTCCCTCCGATTTATTGACCATAAATCACTCAATTTAACTCGTAATTCATTGAAATTAGTTTCATTTCGAAGGAATCGACGTGTAGTTTAAAACGAAAGAAACGGAGATGACAAACTCCAAGTATTTTGAGAGTTATGATGGAAATAGTTAGACTCGCGCTTTGGTTTAGCAATTTACTGACCTACCTCCGATTAATTGATCATAACTCTCTAAATTTAACTCTTAATTCATTGAAATTAGTTTCATTTCGAAGGAATCGAAGTGTAGTTTAAAACGAAAGAAACGGAGATGAAAAACTCCAAGTATTTTGAGAGTTATGATGGAAATAGTTAGACTCGCGCTTTGGTTTAGCAATTTACTGACCTCCCTCCGATTTATTGACCATAAATCACTCAATTTAACTCGTAATTCATTGAAATTAGTTTCATTTCGAAGGAATCGACGTGTAGTTTAAAACGAAAGAAACGGAGATGAAAAACTCCAAGTATTTTGAGAGTTATGATGGAAATAGTTAGACTCGCGCTTTGGTTTAGCAGTTTACTGACGTACCTACGATTGATTGACCATAACTCTCTCAATTTAACTCTTAATTCATTGAAATTTGTTTCATTTCGAAGGAATCGAAGTGTAGTTTAAAACGAAAGAAACGGAGATGAAAAACTCCAAGTATTTTGAGAGTTATGATGGAAATAGTTAGTCTCGCGCTTTGGTTTAGCAATTTACTGACCTACCTCCGATTGATTGATTATAACTCTCTAAATTTAACCCTTAATTCATTGAAATTAGTTTCATTTCGAAGGAATCGAAGTGTAGTTTAAAACGAAAGAAACGGAGATGAAAAACTCCAAGTATTTTGAGAGTTATGATGGAAATAGTTAGACTCGCGCTTTGGTTTAGCAATTTACTGACCTACATCCGATTGATTGACCATAACTCTCTCAATTTAACTCTTAACTCATTGAAATTAGTTTCATTTCGAAGGAATCGAAGTGTAGTTTAAAACGAAAGAAACGGAGATGAAAAACTCCAAGTATTTTGAGAGTTATGATGGAAATAGTTAGACTCGCGCTTTGGTTTAGCAATTTACTGACCTACCTCCGATTGATTGACCATAACTCTCTCAATTTAACTCTTAATTCATTGAAATTAGTTTCATTTCGAAGGAATCGAAGTGTAGTTTAAAACGAAAGAAACAGAGATGAAAAACTCCAAGTATTTTGAGAGTTATGATGGAAATAGTTAGACTCGCGCTTTGGTTTAGCAATTTACTGACCTACCTCCGATTGATTGACCATAACTCTCTCAATTTAACTCTTAATTCATTGAAATTAGTTTCATTTCGAAGGTATCGAAGTGTAGTTTAAAACGAAAGAAACGGAGATGAAAAACTCCAAGTATTTTGAATGTTATGATGGAAATAGTTAGACTTGCGCTTTGGTTTAGCAATTTACTGACCTCCCTCCGATTTATTGACCATAAATCACTCAATTTAACTCGTAATTCATTGAAATTAGTTTCATTTCGAAGGAATCGACGTGTAGTTTAAAACGAAAGAAACGGAGATGAAAAACTCCAAGTATTTTGAGAGTTATGATGGAAATAGTTAGACTCGCGCTTTGGTTTAGCAATTTACTGACCTACCTCCGATTAATTGATCATAACTCTCTAAATTTAACTCTTAATTCATTGAAATTAGTTTCATTTCGAAGGAATCGAAGTGTAGTTTAAAACGAAAGAAACGGAGATGAAAAACTCCAAGTATTTTGAGAGTTATGATGGAAATAGTTAGACTCGCGCTTTGGTTTAGCAATTTACTGACCTCCCTCCGATTTATTGACCATAAATCACTCAATTTAACTCGTAATTCATTGAAATTAGTTTCATTTCGAAGGAATCGACGTGTAGTTTAAAACGAAAGAAACGGAGATGAAAAACTCCAAGTATTTTGAGAGTTATGATGGAAATAGTTAGACTCGCGCTTTGGTTTAGCAGTTTACTGACGTACCTACGATTGATTGACCATAACTCTCTCAATTTAACTCTTAATTCATTGAAATTTGTTTCATTTCGAAGGAATCGAAGTGTAGTTTAAAACGAAAGAAACGGAGATGAAAAACTCCAAGTATTTTGAGAGTTATGATGGAAATAGTTAGTCTCGCGCTTTGGTTTAGCAATTTACTGACCTACCTCCGATTGATTGATTATAACTCTCTAAATTTAACCCTTAATTCATTGAAATTAGTTTCATTTCGAAGGAATCGAAGTGTAGTTTAAAACGAAAGAAACGGAGATGAAAAACTCCAAGTATTTTGAGAGTTATGATGGAAATAGTTAGACTCGCGCTTTGGTTTAGCAATTTACTGACCTACATCCGATTGATTGACCATAACTCTCTCAATTTAACTCTTAACTCATTGAAATTAGTTTCATTTCGAAGGAATCGAAGTGTAGTTTAAAACGAAAGAAACGGAGATGAAAAACTCCAAGTATTTTGAGAGTTATGATGGAAATAGTTAGACTCGCGCTTTGGTTTAGCAATTTACTGACCTACCTCCGATTGATTGACCATAACTCTCTCAATTTAACTCTTAATTCATTGAAATTAGTTTCATTTCGAAGGAATCGAAGTGTAGTTTAAAACGAAAGAAACAGAGATGAAAAACTCCAAGTATTTTGAGAGTTATGATGGAAATAGTTAGACTCGCGCTTTGGTTTAGCAATTTACTGACCTACCTCCGATTGATTGACCATAACTCTCTAAATTTAACTCTTAATTCATTGAAATTAGTTTCATTTCGAAGGAATCGAAGTGTAGTTTAAAACGAAAGAAACGGAGATGAAAAATTCCAAGTATTTTGAGAGTTATGATAGAAATAGTTAGACTCGCGCTTTGGTTTAGCAATTTACTGACCTACCTCCGATTGATTGACCATAACTCTCTCAATTAAACTCTTAACTCATTGAAATTAGTTTCATTTCGAAGGAATCGAAGTGTAGTTTAAAACGAAAGAAACGGAGATGAAAAACTCCAAGTATTTTGAGAGTTATGATGGAAATAGTTAGACTCGCGCTTTGGTTTAGCAATTTACTGACCTACCTCCGATTAATTGATCATAACTCTCTAAATTTAACTCTTAATTCATTGAAATTAGTTTCATTTCGAAGGAATCGAAGTGTAGTTTAAAACGAAAGAAACGGAGATGAAAAACTCCAAGTATTTTGAGAGTTATGATGGAAATAGTTAGACTCGCGCTTTGGTTTAGCAATTTACTGACCTCCCTCCGATTTATTGACCATAAATCACTCAATTTAACTCGTAATTCATTGAAATTAGTTTCATTTCGAAGGAATCGACGTGTAGTTTAAAACGAAAGAAACGGAGATGAAAAACTCCAAGTATTTTGAGAGTTATGATGGAAATAGTTAGACTCGTGCTTTGGTTTAGCAATTTACTGACGTACCTACGATTGATTGACCATAACTCTCTCAATTTAACTCTTAATTCATTGAAATTTGTTTCATTTCGAAGGAATCGAAGTGTAGTTTAAAACGAAAGAAACGGAGATGAAAAACTCCAAGTATTTTGAGAGTTATGATGGAAATAGTTAGACTCGCGCTTTGGTTTAGCAATTTACTAACCTACCTCCGATTGATTGATTATAACTCTCTAAATTTAACCCTTAATTCATTGAAATTAGTTTCATTTCGAAGGAATCGAAGTGTAGTTTAAAACGAAAGAAACGGAGATGAAAAACTCCAAGTATTTTGAGAGTTATGATGGAAATAGTTAGACTCGCGCTTTGGTTTAGCAATTTACTGACCTACATCCGATTGATTGACCATAACTCTCTCAATTTAACTCTTAACTCATTGAAATTAGTTTCATTTCGAAGGAATCGAAGTGTAGTTTAAAACGAAAGAAACGGAGATGAAAAACTCCAAGTATTTTGAGAGTTATGATGGAAATAGTTAGACTCGCGCTTTGGTTTAGAAATTTACTGACCTACCTCCGATTGATTGACCATAACTCTCTCAATTTAACTCTTAATTCATTGAAATTAGTTTCATTTCGAAGGAATCGAAGTGTAGTTTAAAACGAAAGAAACAGAGATGAAAAACTCCAAGTATTTTGAGAGTTATGATGGAAATAGTTAGACTCGCGCTTTGGTTTAGCAATTTACTGACCTACCTCCGATTGATTGACCATAACTCTCTCAATTTAACTCTTAATTCATTGAAATTAGTTTCATTTCGAAGGAATCGAAGTGTAGTTTAAAACGAAAGAAACGGAGATGAAAAATTCCAAGTATTTTGAGAGTTATGATAGAAATAGTTAGACTCGCGCTTTGGTTTAGCAATTTACTGACCTACCTCCGATTGATTGACCATAACTCTCTCAATTTAACTCTTAACTCATTGAAATTAGTTTCATTTCGAAGGAATCGAAGTGTAGTTTAAAACGAAAGAAACGGAGAAGAAAAACTCCAAGTATTTTGAGAGTTATGATGGAAATAGTTAGACTCGCGCTTTAGTTTAGCAATTTACTGACCTACCTCCGATTGATTGACCATAACTCTCTCAATTTAACTCGTAATTCATTTAAATTAGTTTCATTTCGAAGGAATCGAAGTGTAGTTTAAAACGAAAGAAACGGAGATGAAAAACTCCAAGTATTTTGAGAGTTATGATGGAAATAGTTAGACTCGCGCTTTGGTTTAGCAATTTACTGACCTACATCCGATTGATTGACCATAACTCTCTCAATTTAACTCTTAACTCATTGAAATTAGTTTCATTTCGAAGGAATCGAAGTGTAGTTTAAAACGAAAGAAACGGAGATGAAAAACTCCAAGTATTTTGAGAGTTATGATGGAAATAGTTAGACTCGCGCTTTGGTTTAGCAATTTACTGACCTACCTCCGATTGATTGACCATAACTCTCTCAATTTAACTCTTAATTCATTGAAATTAGTTTCATTTCGAAGGAATCGAAGTGTAGTTTAAAACGAAAGAAACGGAGATGAAAAATTCTAAGTATTTTGAGAGTTATGATAGAAATAGTTAGAATCGCGCTTTGGTTTAGCAATTTACTGACTTACATCCGATTGATTGACCATAACTCTCTCAATTTAACTCTTAAGTCATTGAAATTAGTTTCATTTCGAAGGAATCGAAGTGTAGTTTAAAACGAAAGAAACGGAGATGAAAAACTCCAAGTATTTTGAGAGTTATGATGGAAATAGTTAGACTCGCGCTTTGGTTTAGCAATTTACTGACCTACCTCCGATTAATTGATCATAACTCTCTAAATTTAACTCTTAATTCATTGAAATTAGTTTCATTTCGAAGGAATCGAAGTGTAGTTTAAAGCGAAAGAAACGGAGATGAAAAACTCCAAGTATTTTGAGAGTTATGATGGAAATAGTTAGACTCGCGCTTTGGTTTAGCAATTTACTGACCTCCCTCCGATTTATTGACCATAAATCACTCAATTTAACTCGTAATTCATTGAAATTAG
This sequence comes from Tasmannia lanceolata, assembly GCF_043159265.1. Taxonomy (NCBI): domain Eukaryota; kingdom Viridiplantae; phylum Streptophyta; class Magnoliopsida; order Canellales; family Winteraceae; genus Tasmannia; species Tasmannia lanceolata. The sequence goes on from NW_027518721.1 coordinate 9,196,904, forward strand.
TTTCATTTCGAAGGAATCGACGTGTAGTTTAAAACGAAAGAAACGGAGATGAAAAACTCCAAGTATTTTGAGAGTTATGATGGAAATAGTTAGACTCGCGCTTTGGTTTAGCAATTTACTGACGTACCTACGATTGGTTGACCATAACTCTCTCAATTTAACTCTTAATTCATTGAAATTTGTTTCATTTCGAAGGAATCGAAGTGTAGTTTAAAACGAAAGAAACGGAGATGAAAAACTCCAAGTATTTTGAGAGTTATGATGGAAATAGTTAGACTCGCGCTTTGGTTTAGCAATTTACTGACTTACCTCCGATTGATTGATTATAACTCTCTAAATTTAACCCTTAATTCATTGAAATTAGTTTCATTTCGAAGGAATCGAAGTGTAGTTTAAAACGAAAGAAACGGAGATGAAAAACTCCAAGTATTTTGAGAGTTATGATGGAAATAGTTAGACTCGCGCTTTGGTTTAGCAATTTACTGACCTACATCCGATTGATTGACCATAACTCTCTCAATTTAACTCTTAACTCATTGAAATTAGTTTCATTTCGAAGGAGTCGAAGTGTAGTTTAAAACGAAAGAAACGGAGATGAAAAACTCCAAGTATTTTGAGAGTTATGATGGAAATAGTTAGACTCGCGCTTTGGTTTAGCAATTGACTGACCTACCTCCGATTGATTGACCATAACTCTCTCAATTTAACTCTTAATTCATTGAAATTAGTTTCATTTCGAAGGAATCGAAGTGTAGTTTAAAACGAAAGAAACGAAGATGAAAAATTCTAAGTATTTTGAGAGTTTTGATAGAAATAGTTAGAATCGCGCTTTGGTTTAGCAATTTACTGACTTACATCCGATTGATTGACCATAACTCTCTCAATTTAACTCTTAATTCATTGAAATTAGTTTCATTTCGAAGGAATCGAAGTGTAGTTTAAAACGAAAGAAACGGAGATGAAAAACTCCAAGTATTTTGAGAGTTATGATGGAAATAGTTAGACTCGCGCTTTGGTTTAGCAATTTACTGACCTCCCTCCGATTGATTGACCATAAATCACTCAATTTAACTCGTAATTCATTGAAATTAGTTTCATTTCGAAGGAATCGACGTGTAGTTTAAAACGAAAGAAACGGAGATGAAAAACTCCAAGTATTTTGAGAGTTATGATGGAAATAGTTAGACTCGCGCTTTGGTTTAGCAATTTACTGACGTACCTACGATTGATTGACCATAACTCTCTCAATTTAACTCTTAATTCATTGAAATTTGTTTCATTTCGAAGGAATCGAAGTGTAGTTTAAAACGAAAGAAACGGAGATGAAAAATTCCAAGTATTTTGAGAGTTATGATGGAAATAGTTAGACTCGCGCTTTGGTTTAGCAATTTACTGACCTACCTCCGATTGATTGACCATAACTCACTCAATTTTACTTGTAATTGATTGAAATTAGTTTCATTTCGAAGGAATCGAAGTGTAGTTTAAAACGAAAGAAACGGAGATGAAAAACTCCAAGTATTTTGAGAGTTATGATGGAAATAGTTAGACTCGCGCTTTGGTTTAGCAATTTACTGACCTACCTCCGATTGATTGACCATAACTCTCTCAATTTAACTCTTAATTCATTGAAATTAGTTTCATTTCGAAGGAATCGAAGTGTAGTTTAAAACGAAAGAAACGGAGATGAAAAATTCTAAGTATTTTGAGAGTTATGAAAGAAATAGTTAGAATCGCGCTTTGGTTTAGCAATTTACTGACTTACATCCGATTGATTGACCATAACTCTCTCAATTTAACTCTTAAGTCATTGAAATTAGTTTCATTTCGAAGGAATCGAAGTGTAGTTTAAAACGAAAGAAACAGAGATGAAAAACTCCAAGTATTTTGAGAGTTATGATGGAAATAGTTAGACTCGCGCTTTGGTTTAGCAATTTACTGACCTACCTCCGATTGATTGACCATAACTCTCTCAATTTAACTCTTAATTCATTGAAATTAGTTTCATTTCGAAGGAATCGAAGTGTAGTTTAAAACGAAAGAAACAGAGATGAAAAACTCCAAGTATTTTGAGAGTTATGATGGAAATAGTTAGACTCGCGCTTTGGTTTAGCAATTTACTGACCTACCTCCGATTGATTGACCATAACTCTCTCAATTTAACTCGTAATTCATTTAAATTAGTTTCATTTCGAAGGAATCGAAGTGTAGTTTAAAACGAAAGAAACGGAGATGAAAAACTCCAAGTATTTTGAGAGTTATGATGGAAATAGTTAGACTCGCGCTTTGGTTTAGCAATTTACTGACCTACCTCCGATTGATTGATCATAACTCTCTAAATTTAACTCTTAATTCATTGAAATTAGTTTCATTTCGAAGGAATCGAAGTGTAGTTTAAAACGAAAGAAACGGAGATGAAAAACTCCAAGTATTTTGAGAGTTATGATGGAAATAGTTAGACTCGCGCTTTGGTTTAGCAATTTACTGACCTCCCTCCGATTGATTGACCATAAATCACTCAATTTAACTCGTAATTCATTGAAATTAGTTTCATTTCGAAGGAATCGACGTGTAGTTTAAAACGAAAGAAACGGAGATGAAAAACTCCAAGTATTTTGAGAGTTATGATGGAAATAGTTAGACTCGCGCTTTGGTTTAGCAATTTACTGACGTACCTACGATTGATTGACCATAACTCTCTCAATTTAACTCTTAATTCATTGAAATTTGTTTCATTTCGAAGGAATCGAAGTGTAGTTTAAAACGAAAGAAACGGAGATGAAAAATTCCAAGTATTTTGAGAGTTATGATGGAAATAGTTAGACTCGCGCTTTGGTTTACCAATTTACTGACTTACCTCCGATTGATTGACCATAACTCACTGAATTTTACTTGTAATTGATTGAAATTAGTTTCATTTCGAAAGAATCGAAGTGTAGTTTAAAACGAAAGAAACGGAGATGAAAAACTTCAAGTATTTTGAGAGTTATGATGGAAATAGTTAGACTCGGGCTTTGGTTTAGCAATTTACTGACCTACCTCCGATTGATTGAACATAACTCACTCAATTTAACTCGTAATTCATTGAAATTAGTTTCATTTCGAAGGAATCGAAGTGTAGTTTAAAACGAAAGAAACGGAGATGAAAAACTCCAAGTATTTTGAGAGTTATGATGGAAATAGTTAGACTCGCGCTTTGGTTTAGCAATTTACTGACCTACCTCCGATTGATTGACCATAACTCTCTCAATTTAACTCGTAATTCATTTAATTTAGTTTCATTTCGAAGGAATCGAAGTGTAGTTTAAAACGAAAGAAACGGTGATGAAAAACTCCAAGTATTTTGAGAGTTATGATGGAAATAGTTAGCCTCGCGCTTTGGTTTAGCAATTTAATGACCTACCTTTGATTGATTGACCATAACTCTCTCAATTTAACTTGTAATTCATTTAAATTAGTTTCATTTCGTAGGAATCGAAGTGTAGTTTAAAACGAAAGAAACGGAGATGAAAAACTCCAAGTATTTTGAGAGTTATGATGGAAATAGTTAAACTCGCGCTTTGGTTTAGCAATTTACTGACCTCCCTCCGATTGATTGACCATAACTCACTCAATTTAACTCGTAATTCATTGAAATTAGTTTCATTTTGAAGGAATCGAAGTGTAGTTTAAAACGAAAAAAACGGAGATGAAAAACTCCAAGTATTTTGAGAGTTATGATGGAAATAGTTAGACTCGCGCTTTGGTTTAGCAATTTACTGACCTACCTCCAATTGATTGACCATAACTCTCTCAATTTAACTCTTAATTCATTGAAATTAGTTTCATTTCGAAGGAATCGAAGTGTAGTTTAAAACGAAAGAAACAGAGATGAAAAACTCCAAGTATTTTGAGAGTTATGATGGAAATAGTTAGACTCGCGCTTTGGTTTAGCAATTTACTGACCTACCTCCGATTGATTGACCATAACTCTCTCAATTTAACTCTTAATTCATTGAAATTAGTTTCATTTCGAAGGAATCGAAGTGTAGTTTAAAACGAAAGAAACGGAGATGAAAAATTCCAAGTATTTTGAGAGTTATGATAGAAATAGTTAGACTCGCGCTTTGGTTTAGCAATTTACTGACCTAGCTCCGATTGATTGACCATAACTCTCTCAATTTAACTCTTAACTCATTGAAATTAGTTTCATTTCGAAGGAATCGAAGTGTAGTTTAAAACGAAAGAAACGGAGATGAAAAACTCCAAGTATTTTGAGAGTTATGATGGAAATAGTTAGACTCGCGCTTTAGTTTAGCAATTTACTGACCTACCTCCGATTGATTGACCATAACTCTCTCAATTTAACTCGTAATTCATTTAAATTAGTTTCATTTCGAAGGAATCGAAGTGTAGTTTAAAACGAAAGAAACGGAGATGAAAAACTCCAAGTATTTTGAGAGTTATGATGGAAATAGTTAGACTCGCGCTTTGGTTTAGCAATTTACTGACCTACCTCCGATTGATTGATTATAACTCTCTAAATTTAACTCTTAATTCATTGAAATTAGTTTCATTTCGAAGGAATCGAAGTTTAGTTTAAAACGAAAGAAACGGAGATGAAAAACTCCAAGTATTTTGAGAGTTATGATGGAAATAGTTAGACTCGCGCTTTGGTTTAGCAATTTACTGACCTACATCCGATTGATTGACCATAACTCTCTCAATTTAACTCTTAACTCATTGAAATTAGTTTCATTTCGAAGGAATCGAAGTGTAGTTTAAAACGAAAGAAACGGAGATGAAAAACTCCAAGTATTTTGAGAGTTATGATGGAAATAGTTAGACTCGCGCTTTGGTTTAGCAATTTACTGACCTACCTCCGATTGATTGACCATAACTCACTCAATTTAACTCTTAACTCATTGAAATTAGTTTCATTTCGAAGGAATCGAAGTGTAGTTTAAAACGAAAGAAACGGAGATGAAAAACTCCAAGTATTTTGAGAGTTATGATGGAAATAGTTAGACTCGCGCTTTGGTTTAGCAATTTACTGACCTACCTCCGATTGATTGACCATAACTCTCTCAATTTAACTCTTAATTCATTGAAATTAGTTTCATTTCGAAGGAATCGAAGTGTAGTTTAAAACGAAAGAATAGAAGATGAAAAATTCTAAGTATTTTGAGAGTTATGATAGAAATAGTTAGAATCGCGCTTTGGTTTAGCAATTTACTGACTTACATCCGATTGATTGACCATAACTCTCTCAATTTAACTCTTAATTCATTGAAATTAGTTTCATTTCGAAGGAATCGAAGTGTAGTTTAAAACGAAAGAAACGGAGATGAAAAACTCCAAGTATTTTGAGAGTTATGATGGAAATAGTTAGACTCGCGCTTTGGTTTAGCAATTTACTGACCTCCCTCCGATTGATTGACCATAAATCACTCAATTTAACTCGTAATTCATTGAAATTAGTTTCATTTCGAAGGAATCGACATGTAGTTTAAAACGAAAGAAACGGAGATGAAAAACTCCAAGTATTTTGAGAGTTATGATGGAAATAGTTAGACTCGCGCTTTGGTTTAGCAATTTACTGACCTACCTTTGATTGATTGACCATAACTCTCTCAATTTAACTTGTAATTCATTTAAATTAGTTTCATTTCGAAGAAATCGAAGTGTAGTTTAAAACGAAAGAAACGGAGATGAAAAACTCCAAGTATTTTGAGAGTTATGATGGAAATAGTTAGACTCGCGCTTTAGTTTAGCAATTTACTGACCTCCCTCCGATTGATTGACCATAACTCACTCAATTTAACTCGTAATTCATTGAAATTAGTTTCATTTCGAAGGAATCGAAGTGTAGTTTAAAACGAAAGAAACGAAGATGAAAAACTCCAAGTATTTTGAGAGTTATGATGGAAATAGTTAGACTCGCGCTTTGGTTTAGCAATTTACTGACCTACCTCCGATTGATTGACCATAACTCTCTCAATTTAACTCGTAATTCATTTAAATTAGTTTCATTTCGAAGGAATCGAAGTGTAGTTTAAAACGAAAGAAACGGAGATGAAAAACTCCAAGTATTTTGAGAGTTATGATGGAAATAGTTAGACTCGCGCTTTGGTTTAGCAATTTACTGACCTACCTCCGATTAATTGATCATAACTCTCTAAATTTAACTCTTAATTCATTGAAATTAGTTTCATTTCGAAGGAATCGAAGTGTAGTTTAAAACGAAAGAATAGAAGATGAAAAATTCTAAGTATTTTGAGAGTTATGATAGAAATAGTTAGAATCGCGCTTTGGTTTAGCAATTTACTGACTTACATCCGATTGATTGACCATAACTCTCTCAATTTAACTCTTAATTCATTGAAATTAGTTTCATTTCGAAGGAATCGAAGTGTAGTTTAAAACGAAAGAAACGGAGATGAAAAACTCCAAGTATTTTGAGAGTTATGATGGAAATAGTTAGACTCGCGCTTTGGTTTAGCAATTTACTGACCTCCCTCCGATTGATTGACCATAAATCACTCAATTTAACTCGTAATTCATTGAAATTAGTTTCATTTCGAAGGAATCGACATGTAGTTTAAAACGAAAGAAACGGAGATGAAAAACTCCAAGTATTTTGAGAGTTATGATGGAAATAGTTAGACTCGCGCTTTGGTTTAGCAATTTACTGACCTACCTTTGATTAATTGACCATAACTCTCTCAATTTAACTTGTAATTCATTTAAATTAGTTTCATTTCGAAGAAATCGAAGTGTAGTTTAAAACGAAAGAAACGGAGATGAAAAACTCTAAGTATTTTGAGAGTTATGATGGAAATAGTTAGACTCGCGCTTTAGTTTAGCAATTTACTGACCTCCCTCCGATTGATTGACCATAACTCACTCAATTTAACTCGTAATTCATTGAAATTAGTTTCATTTCGAAGGAATCGAAGTGTAGTTTAAAACGAAAGAAACGGAGATGAAAAACTCCAAGTATTTTGAGAGTTATGATGGAAATAGTTAGACTCGGGCTTTGGTTTAGCAATTTACTGACCTACCTCCGATTGATTGAACATAACTCACTCAATTTAACTCGTAATTCATTGAAATTAGTTTCATTTCGAAGGAATCGAAGTGTAGTTTAAAACGAAAGAAACGGAGATGAAAAACTCCAAGTATTTTGAGAGTTATGATGGAAATAGTTAGACTCGCGCTTTGGTTTAGCAATTTACTGACCTACCTCCGATTGATTGACCATAACTCTCTCAATTTAACTCGTAATTCATTTAAATTAGTTTCATTTCGAAGGAATCGAAGTGTAGTTTAAAACGAAAGAAACGGTGATGAAAAACTCCAAGTATTTTGAAAGTTATGATGGAAATAGTTATACTCGCGCTTTGGTTTAGCAATTTACTGACCTACCTTTGATTGATTGACCATAACTCTCTCAATTTAACTTGTAATTCATTTAAATTAGTTTCATTTCGAAGGAATCGAAGTGTAGTTTAAAACGAAAGAAACGAAGATGAAAAACTCCAAGTATTTTGAGAGTTATGATGGAAATAGTTAGACTCGCGCTTTGGTTTAGCAATTTACTGACCTCCCTCCGATTGATTGACCATAACTCACTCAATTTAACTCGTAATTCATTGAAATTAGTTTCATTTGGAAGGAATCGAAGTGTAGTTTAAAACGAAAGAAACGGAGATGAAAAACTCCAAGTATTTTGAGAGTTATGATAGAAATAGTTAGACTCGCGCTTTGGTTTAGCAATTTACTGACCTACCTCCGATTGATTGACCATAACTCTCTCAATTTAACTCTTAATTCATTGAAATTAGTTTCATTTCGAAGGAATCGAAGTGTAGTTTAAAACGAAAGAAACGGAGATGAAAAACTCCAAGTATTTTGAGAGTTATGATGGAAATAGTTAGACTCGCGCTTTGGTTTAGCAATTTACTGACATACCTCCGATTGATTGACCATAACTCTCTCAATTTAACTCTTAATTCATTGAAATTAGTTTCATTTCGAAGGAATCGAAGTGTAGTTTAAAACGAAAGAAACGGAGATGAAAAATTCCAAGTATTTTGAGAGTTATGATCGAAATAGTTAGACTCGCGCTTTGGTTTAGCAATTTACTGACCTACCTCCGATTGATTGACCATAACTATCTCAATTTAACTCTTAACTCATTGAAATTAGTTTCATTTCGAAGGAATCGAAGTGTAGTTTAAAACGAAAGAAACGGAGATGAAAAACTCCAAGTATTTTGAGAGTTATGATGGAAATAGTTAGACTCGCGCTTTAGTTTAGCAATTTACTGACATACCTCCGATTGATTGACCATAACTCTCTCAATTTAACTCGTAATTCATTTAAATTAGTTTCATTTCGAAGGAATCGAAGTGTAGTTTAAAACGAAAGAAACGGAGATGAAAAACTCCAAGTATTTTGAGAGTTATGATGGAAATAGTTAGACTCGCGCTTTGGTTTAGCAATTTACTGACCTACCTCCGATTGATTGATTATAACTCTCTAAATTTAACTCTTAATTCATTGAAATTAGTTTCATTTCGAAGGAATCGAAGTGTAGTTTAAAACGAAAGAAACGGAGATGAAAAACTCCAAGTATTTTGAGAGTTATGATGGAAATAGTTAGACTCGCGCTTTGGTTTAGCAATTTACTGACCTACATCCGATTGATTGACCATAACTCTCTCAATTTAACTCTTAACTCATTGAAATTAGTTTCATTTCGAAGGAATCGAAGTGTAGTTTAAAACGAAAGAAACGGAGATGAAAAACTCCAAGTATTTTGAGAGTTATGATGGAAATAGTTAGACTCGCGCTTTGGTTTAGCAATTTACTGACCTACCTCCGATTGATTGACCATAACTCTCTCAATTTAACTCTTAATTCATTGAAATTAGTTTCATTTCGAAGGAATCGAAGTGTAGTTTAAAACGAAAGAAACGGAGATGAAAAATTCTAAGTATTTTGAGAGTTATGATAGAAATAGTTAGAATCGCGCTTTGGTTTAGCAATTTACTGACTTACATCCGATTGATTGACCATAACTCTCTCAATTTAACTCTTAAGTCATTGAAATTAGTTTCATTTCGAAGGAATCGAAGTGTAGTTTAAAACGAAAGAAACGGAGATGAAAAACTCCAAGTATTTTGAGAGTTATGATGGAAATAGTTAGACTCGCGCTTTGGTTTAGCAATTTACTGACCTACCTCCGATTAATTGATCATAACTCTCTAAATTTAACTCTTAATTCATTGAAATTAGTTTCATTTCGAAGGAATCGAAGTGTAGTTTAAAACGAAAGAAACGGAGATGAAAAACTCCAAGTATTTTGAGAGTTATGATGGAAATAGTTAGACTCGCGCTTTGGTTTAGCAATTTACTGACCTACCTCCGATTGATTGACCATAACTCTCTCAATTTAACTCGTAATTCATTTAAATTAGTTTCATTTCGAAGGAATCGAAGTGTAGTTTAAAACGAAAGAAACGGAGATGAAAAACTCCAAGTATTTTGAGAGTTATGATGGAAATAGTTAGACTCGCGCTTTGGTTTAGCAATTTACTGACCTACCTCCGATTGATTGATCATAACTCTCTCAATTTAACTCTTAATTCATTGAAATTAGTTTCATTTCGAAGGAATCGAAGTGTAGTTTAAAACGAAAGAAACGGAGATGAAAAATTCCAAGTAATTTGAGAGTTATGATGGAAATAGTTAGACTCGCGCTTTGGTTTAGCAATTTACTGACCTCCCTCCGATTGATTGACCATAAATCACTCAATTTAACTCTTAATTCATTGAAATTAGTTTCATTTCGAAGGAATCGAAGTGTAGTTTAAAACGAAAGAAACGGAGATGAAAAACTCCAAGTATTTTGAGAGTTATGATGGAAATAGTTAGACTCGCGCTTTGGTTTTGCAATTTACTGACCTACATCCGATTGATTGACCATAACTCTCTCAATTTAACTCTTAACTCATTGAAATTAGTTTCATTTCGAAGGAATCGAAGTGTAGTTTAAAACGAAAGAAATGGAGATGAAAAACTCCAAGTATTTTGAGAGTTATGATGGAAATAGTTAGACTCGCGCTTTGGTTTAGCAATTTACTGACCTACCTCCGATTGATTGACCATAACTCACTCAATTTAACTCTTAACTCATTGAAATTAGTTTCATTTCGAAGGAATCGAAGTGTAGTTTAAAACGAAAGAAACGGAGATGAAAAACTCCAAGTATTTTGAGAGTTATGATGGAAATAGTTAGACTCGCGCTTTGGTTTAGCAATTTACTGACCTACCTCCGATTGATTGACCATAACTCTCTCAATTTAACTCTTAATTCATTGAAATTAGTTTCATTTCGAAGGAATCGAAGTGTAGTTTAAAACGAAAGAATAGAAGATGAAAAATTCTAAGTATTTTGAGAGTTATGATAGAAATAGTTAGAATCGCGCTTTGGTTTAGCAATTTACTGACTTACATCCGATTGATTGACCATAACTCTCTCAATTTAACTCTTAATTCATTGAAATTAGTTTCATTTCGAAGGAATCGAAGTGTAGTTTAAAACGAAAGAAACGGAGATGAAAAACTCCAAGTATTTTGAGAGTTATGATTGAAATAGTTAGACTCGCGCTTTGGTTTAGCAATTTACTGACCTCCCTCCGATTGATTGACCATAAATCACTCAATTTAACTCGTAATTCATTGAAATTAGTTTCATTTCGAAGGAATCGACATGTAGTTTAAAACGAAAGAAACGGAGATGAAAAACTCCAAGTATTTTGAGAGTTATGATGGAAATAGTTAGACTCGCGCTTTGGTTTAGCAATTTACTGACCTACCTTTGATTGATTGACCATAACTCTCTCAATTTAACTTGTAATTCATTTAAATTAGTTTCATTTCGAAGAAATCGAAGTGTAGTTTAAAACGAAAGAAACGGAGATGAAAAACTCCAAGTATTTTGAAAGTTATGATGGAAATAGTTATACTCGCGCTTTGGTTTAGCAATTTACTGACCTACCTTTGATTGATTGACCATAACTCTCTCAATTTAACTTGTAATTCATTTAAATTAGTTTCATTTCGAAGGAATCGAAGTGTAGTTTAAAACGAAAGAAACGAAGATGAAAAACTCCAAGTATTTTGAGAGTTATGATGGAAATAGTTAGACTCGGGCTTTGGTTTAGCAATTTACTGACCTACCTCCGATTGATTAAACATAACTCACTCAATTTAACTCGTAATTCATTGAAATTAGTTTCATTTCGAAGGAATCGAAGTGTAGTTTAAAACGAAAGAAACGGAGATGAAAAACTCCAAGTATTTTGAGAGTTATGATGGAAATAGTTAGACTCGCGCTTTGGTTTAGCAATTTACTGACCTACCTCCGATTGATTGACCATAACTCTCTCAATTTAACTCGTAATTCATTTAAATTAGTTTCATTTCGAAGGAATCGAAGTGTAGTTTAAAACGAAAGAAACGGTGATGAAAAACTCCAAGTATTTTGAAAGTTATGATGGAAATAGTTATACTCGCGCTTTGGTTTAGCAATTTACTGACCTACCTTTGATTGATTGACCATAACTCTCTCAATTTAACTTGTAATTCATTTAAATTAGTTTCATTTCGAAGGAATCGAAGTGTAGTTTAAAACGAAAGAAACGAAGATGAAAAACTCCAAGTATTTTGAGAGTTATGATGGAAATAGTTAGACTCGCGCTTTGGTTTAGCAATTTACTGACCTCCCTCCGATTGATTGACCATAACTCACTCAATTTAACTCGTAATTCATTGAAATTAGTTTCATTTGGAAGGAATCGAAGTTTAGTTTAAAACGAAAGAAACGGAGATGAAAAACTCCAAGTATTTTGAGAGTTATGATAGAAATAGTTAGACTCGCGCTTTGGTTTAGCAATTTACTGACCTACCTCCGATTGATTGACCATAACTCTCTCAATTTAACTCTTAATTCATTGAAATTAGTTTCATTTCGAAGGAATCGAAGTGTAGTTTAAAACGAAAGAAACGGAGATGAAAAACTCCAAGTATTTTGAGAGTTATGATGGAAATAGTTAGACTCGCGCTTTGGTTTAGCAATTTACTGACCTACCTCCGATTGATTGACCATAACTCTCTCAATTTAACTCTTAATTCATTGAAATTAGTTTCATTTCGAAGGAATCGAAGTGTAGTTTAAAACGAAAGAAACGGAGATGAAAAATTCCAAGTATTTTGAGAGTTATGATCGAAATAGTTAGACTCGCGCTTTGGTTTAGCAATTTACTGACCTACCTCCGATTGATTGACCATAACTATCTCAATTTAACTCTTAACTCATTGAAATTAGTTTCATTTCGAAGGAATCGAAGTGTAGTTTAAAACGAAAGAAACGGAGATGAAAAACTCCAAGTATTTTGAGAGTTATGATGGAAATAGTTAGACTCGCGCTTTGGTTTAGCAATTTACTGACCTACCTCCGATTGATTGACCATAACTCTCTCAATTTAACTCGTAATTCATTTAAATTAGTTTCATTTCGAAGGAATCGAAGTGTAGTTTAAAACGAAAGAAACGGAGATGAAAAACTCCAAGTATTTTGAGAGTTATGATGGAAATAGTTAGACTCGCGCTTTGGTTTAGCAATTTACTGACCTACCTCCGATTGATTGATTATAACTCTCTAAATTTAACTCTTAATTCATTGAAATTAGTTTCATTTCGAAGGAATCGAAGTGTAGTTTAAAACGAAAGAAACGGAGATGAAAAACTCCAAGTATTTTGAGAGTTATGATGGAAATAGTTAGACTCGCGCTTTGGTTTAGCAATTTACTGACCTACATCCGATTGATTGACCATAACTCTCTCAATTTAACTCTTAACTCATTGAAATTAGTTTCATTTCGAAGGAATCGAAGTGTAGTTTAAAACGAAAGAAACGGAGATGAAAAACTCCAAGTATTTTGAGAGTTATGATGGAAATAGTTAGACTCGCGCTTTGGTTTAGCAATTTACTGACCTACCTCCGATTGATTGACCATAACTCTCTCAATTTAACTCTTAATTCATTGAAATTAGTTTCATTTCGAAGGAATCGAAGTGTAGTTTAAAACGAAAGAAACGGAGATGAAAAATTCTAAGTATTTTGAGAGTTATGATAGAAATAGTTAGAATCGCGCTTTGGTTTAGCAATTTACTGACTTACATCCGATTGATTGACCATAACTCTCTCAATTTAACTCTTAAGTCATTGAAATTAGTTTCATTTCGAAGGAATCGAAGTGTAGTTTAAAACGAAAGAAACGGAGATGAAAAACTCCAAGTATTTTGAGAGTTATGATGGAAATAGTTAGACTCGCGCTTTGGTTTAGCAATTTACTGACCTACCTCCGATTAATTGATCATAACTCTCTAAATTTAACTCTTAATTCATTGAAATTAGTTTCATTTCGAAGGAATCGAAGTGTAGTTTAAAACGAAAGAATAGAAGATGAAAAATTCTAAGTATTTTGAGAGTTATGATAGAAATAGTTAGAATCGCGCTTTGGTTTAGCAATTTACTGACTTACATCCGATTGATTGACCATAACTCTCTCAATTTAACTCTTAAGTCATTGAAATTAGTTTCATTTCGAAGGAATCGAAGTGTAGTTTAAAACGAAAGAAACGGAGATGAAAAACTCCAAGTATTTTGAGAGTTATGATGGAAATAGTTAGACTCGCGCTTTGGTTTAGCAATTTACTGACCTACCTCCGATTAATTGATCATAACTCTCTAAATTTAACTCTTAATTCATTGAAATTAGTTTCATTTCGAAGGAATCGAAGTGTAGTTTAAAACGAAAGAATAGAAGATGAAAAATTCTAAGTATTTTGAGAGTTATGATAGAAATAGTTAGAATCGCGCTTTGGTTTAGCAATTTACTGACTTACATCCGATTGATTGACCATAACTCTCTCAATTTAACTCTTAATTCATTGAAATTAGTTTCATTTCGAAGGAATCGAAGTGTAGTTTAAAACGAAAGAAACGGAGATGAAAAACTCCAAGTATTTTGAGAGTTATGATGGAAATAGTTAGACTCGCGCTTTGGTTTAGCAATTTACTGACCTCCCTCCGATTGATTGACCATAAATCACTCAATTTAACTCGTAATTCATTGAAATTAGTTTCATTTCGAAGGAATCGACATGTAGTTTAAAACGAAAGAAACGGAGATGAAAAACTCCAAGTATTTTGAGAGTTATGATGGAAATAGTTAGACTCGCGCTTTGGTTTAGCAATTTACTGACCTACCTTTGATTAATTGACCATAACTCTCTCAATTTAACTTGTAATTCATTTAAATTAGTTTCATTTCGAAGAAATCGAAGTGTAGTTTAAAACGAAAGAAACGGAGATGAAAAACTCTAAGTATTTTGAGAGTTATGATGGAAATAGTTAGACTCGCGCTTTAGTTTAGCAATTTACTGACCTCCCTCCGATTGATTGACCATAACTCACTCAATTTAACTCGTAATTCATTGAAATTAGTTTCATTTCGAAGGAATCGAAGTGTAGTTTAAAACGAAAGAAACGGAGATGAAAAACTCCAAGTATTTTGAGAGTTATGATGGAAATAGTTAGACTCGGGCTTTGGTTTAGCAATTTACTGACCTACCTCCGATTGATTGAACATAACTCACTCAATTTAACTCGTAATTCATTGAAATTAGTTTCATTTCGAAGGAATCGAAGTGTAGTTTAAAACGAAAGAAACGGAGATGAAAAACTCCAAGTATTTTGAGAGTTATGATGGAAATAGTTAGACTCGCGCTTTGGTTTAGCAATTTACTGACCTACCTCCGATTGATTGACCATAACTCTCTCAATTTAACTCGTAATTCATTTAAATTAGTTTCATTTCGAAGGAATCGAAGTGTAGTTTAAAACGAAAGAAACGGTGATGAAAAACTCCAAGTATTTTGAAAGTTATGATGGAAATAGTTATACTCGCGCTTTGGTTTAGCAATTTACTGACCTACCTTTGATTGATTGACCATAACTCTCTCAATTTAACTTGTAATTCATTTAAATTAGTTTCATTTCGAAGGAATCGAAGTGTAGTTTAAAACGAAAGAAACGAAGATGAAAAACTCCAAGTATTTTGAGAGTTATGATGGAAATAGTTAGACTCGCGCTTTGGTTTAGCAATTTACTGACCTCCCTCCGATTGATTGACCATAACTCACTCAATTTAACTCGTAATTCATTGAAATTAGTTTCATTTGGAAGGAATCGAAGTGTAGTTTAAAACGAAAGAAACGGAGATGAAAAACTCCAAGTATTTTGAGAGTTATGATAGAAATAGTTAGACTCGCGCTTTGGTTTAGCAATTTACTGACCTACCTCCGATTGATTGACCATAACTCTCTCAATTTAACTCTTAATTCATTGAAATTAGTTTCATTTCGAAGGAATCGAAGTGTAGTTTAAAACGAAAGAAACGGAGATGAAAAACTCCAAGTATTTTGAGAGTTATGATGGAAATAGTTAGACTCGCGCTTTGGTTTAGCAATTTACTGACATACCTCCGATTGATTGACCATAACTCTCTCAATTTAACTCTTAATTCATTGAAATTAGTTTCATTTCGAAGGAATCGAAGTGTAGTTTAAAACGAAAGAAACGGAGATGAAAAATTCCAAGTATTTTGAGAGTTATGATCGAAATAGTTAGACTCGCGCTTTGGTTTAGCAATTTACTGACCTACCTCCGATTGATTGACCATAACTATCTCAATTTAACTCTTAACTCATTGAAATTAGTTTCATTTCGAAGGAATCGAAGTGTAGTTTAAAACGAAAGAAACGGAGATGAAAAACTCCAAGTATTTTGAGAGTTATGATGGAAATAGTTAGACTCGCGCTTTAGTTTAGCAATTTACTGACATACCTCCGATTGATTGACCATAACTCTCTCAATTTAACTCGTAATTCATTTAAATTAGTTTCATTTCGAAGGAATCGAAGTGTAGTTTAAAACGAAAGAAACGGAGATGAAAAACTCCAAGTATTTTGAGAGTTATGATGGAAATAGTTAGACTCGCGCTTTGGTTTAGCAATTTACTGACCTACCTCCGATTGATTGATTATAACTCTCTAAATTTAACTCTTAATTCATTGAAATTAGTTTCATTTCGAAGGAATCGAAGTGTAGTTTAAAACGAAAGAAACGGAGATGAAAAACTCCAAGTATTTTGAGAGTTATGATGGAAATAGTTAGACTCGCGCTTTGGTTTAGCAATTTACTGACCTACATCCGATTGATTGACCATAACTCTCTCAATTTAACTCTTAACTCATTGAAATTAGTTTCATTTCGAAGGAATCGAAGTGTAGTTTAAAACGAAAGAAACGGAGATGAAAAACTCCAAGTATTTTGAGAGTTATGATGGAAATAGTTAGACTCGCGCTTTGGTTTAGCAATTTACTGACCTACCTCCGATTGATTGACCATAACTCTCTCAATTTAACTCTTAATTCATTGAAATTAGTTTCATTTCGAAGGAATCGAAGTGTAGTTTAAAACGAAAGAAACGGAGATGAAAAATTCTAAGTATTTTGAGAGTTATGATAGAAATAGTTAGAATCGCGCTTTGGTTTAGCAATTTACTGACTTACATCCGATTGATTGACCATAACTCTCTCAATTTAACTCTTAAGTCATTGAAATTAGTTTCATTTCGAAGGAATCGAAGTGTAGTTTAAAACGAAAGAAACGGAGATGAAAAACTCCAAGTATTTTGAGAGTTATGATGGAAATAGTTAGACTCGCGCTTTGGTTTAGCAATTTACTGACCTACCTCCGATTAATTGATCATAACTCTCTAAATTTAACTCTTAATTCATTGAAATTAGTTTCATTTCGAAGGAATCGAAGTGTAGTTTAAAACGAAAGAAACGGAGATGAAAAACTCCAAGTATTTTGAGAGTTATGATGGAAATAGTTAGACTCGCGCTTTGGTTTAGCAATTTACTGACCTACCTCCGATTGATTGACCATAACTCTCTCAATTTAACTCGTAATTCATTTAAATTAGTTTCATTTCGAAGGAATCGAAGTGTAGTTTAAAACGAAAGAAACGGAGATGAAAAACTCCAAGTATTTTGAGAGTTATGATGGAAATAGTTAGACTCGCGCTTTGGTTTAGCAATTTACTGACCTACCTCCGATTGATTGATCATAACTCTCTCAATTTAACTCTTAATTCATTGAAATTAGTTTCATTTCGAAGGAATCGAAGTGTAGTTTAAAACGAAAGAAACGGAGATGAAAAATTCCAAGTAATTTGAGAGTTATGATGGAAATAGTTAGACTCGCGCTTTGGTTTAGCAATTTACTGACCTCCCTCCGATTGATTGACCATAAATCACTCAATTTAACTCTTAATTCATTGAAATTAGTTTCATTTCGAAGGAATCGAAGTGTAGTTTAAAACGAAAGAAACGGAGATGAAAAACTCCAAGTATTTTGAGAGTTATGATGGAAATAGTTAGACTCGCGCTTTGGTTTTGCAATTTACTGACCTACATCCGATTGATTGACCATAACTCTCTCAATTTAACTCTTAACTCATTGAAATTAGTTTCATTTCGAAGGAATCGAAGTGTAGTTTAAAACGAAAGAAATGGAGATGAAAAACTCCAAGTATTTTGAGAGTTATGATGGAAATAGTTAGACTCGCGCTTTGGTTTAGTAATTTACTGACCTACCTCCGATTGATTGACCATAACTCACTCAATTTAACTCTTAACTCATTGAAATTAGTTTCATTTCGAAGGAATCGAAGTGTAGTTTAAAACGAAAGAAACGGAGATGAAAAACTCCAAGTATTTTGAGAGTTATGATGGAAATAGTTAGACTCGCGCTTTGGTTTAGCAATTTACTGACCTACCTCCGATTGATTGACCATAACTCTCTCAATTTAACTCTTAATTCATTGAAATTAGTTTCATTTCGAAGGAATCGAAGTGTAGTTTAAAACGAAAGAATAGAAGATGAAAAATTCTAAGTATTTTGAGAGTTATGATAGAAATAGTTAGAATCGCGCTTTGGTTTAGCAATTTACTGACTTACATCCGATTGATTGACCATAACTCTCTCAATTTAACTCTTAATTCATTGAAATTAGTTTCATTTCGAAGGAATCGAAGTGTAGTTTAAAACGAAAGAAACGGAGATGAAAAACTCCAAGTATTTTGAGAGTTATGATTGAAATAGTTAGACTCGCGCTTTGGTTTAGCAATTTACTGACCTCCCTCCGATTGATTGACCATAAATCACTCAATTTAACTCGTAATTCATTGAAATTAGTTTCATTTCGAAGGAATCGACATGTAGTTTAAAACGAAAGAAACGGAGATGAAAAACTCCAAGTATTTTGAGAGTTATGATGGAAATAGTTAGACTCGCGCTTTGGTTTAGCAATTTACTGACCTACCTTTGATTGATTGACCATAACTCTCTCAATTTAACTTGTAATTCATTTAAATTAGTTTCATTTCGAAGAAATCGAAGTGTAGTTTAAAACGAAAGAAACGGAGATGAAAAACTCCAAGTATTTTGAGAGTTATGATGGAAATAGTTAGACTCGCGCTTTAGTTTAGCAATTTACTGACCTCCCTCCGATTGATTGACCATAACTCACTCAATTTAACTCGTAATTCATTGAAATTAGTTTCATTTCGAAGGAATCGAAGTGTAGTTTAAAACGAAAGAAACGGAGATGAAAAACTCCAAGTATTTTGAGAGTTATGATGGAAATAGTTAGACTCGGGCTTTGGTTTAGCAATTTACTGACCTACCTCCGATTGATTGAACATAACTCACTCAATTTAACTCGTAATTCATTGAAATTAGTTTCATTTCGAAGGAATCGAAGTGTAGTTTAAAACGAAAGAAACGGAGATGAAAAACTCCAAGTATTTTGAGAGTTATGATGGAAATAGTTAGACTCGCGCTTTGGTTTAGCAATTTACTGACCTACCTCCGATTGATTGACCATAACTCTCTCAATTTAACTCGTAATTCATTGAAATTAGTTTCATTTCGAAGGAATCGAAGTGTAGTTTAAAACGAAAGAAACGGAGATGAAAAATTCCAAGTAATTTGAGAGTTATGATGGAAATAGTTAGACTCGCGCTTTGGTTTAGCAATTTACTGACCTCCCTCCGATTGATTGACCATAAATCACTCAATTTAACTCTTAATTCATTGAAATTAGTTTCATTTCGAAGGAATCGAAGTGTAGTTTAAAACGAAAGAAACGGAGATGAAAAACTCCAAGTATTTTGAGAGTTATGATGGAAATAGTTAGACTCGCGCTTTGGTTTTGCAATTTACTGACCTACATCCGATTGATTGACCATAACTCTCTCAATTTAACTCTTAACTCATTGAAATTAGTTTCATTTCGAAGGAATCGAAGTGTAGTTTAAAACGAAAGAAACGGAGATGAAAAACTCCAAGTATTTTGAGAGTTATGATGGAAATAGTTAGACTCGCGCTTTGGTTTAGCAATTTACTGACCTACCTCCGATTGATTGACCATAACTCACTCAATTTAACTCTTAACTCATTGAAATTAGTTTCATTTCGAAGGAATCGAAGTGTAGTTTAAAACGAAAGAAACGGAGATGAAAAACTCCAAGTATTTTGAGAGTTATGATGGAAATAGTTAGACTCGCGCTTTGGTTTAGCAATTTACTGACCTACCTCCGATTGATTGACCATAACTCTCTCAATTTAACTCTTAATTCATTGAAATTAGTTTCATTTCGAAGGAATCGAAGTGTAGTTTAAAACGAAAGAATAGAAGATGAAAAATTCTAAGTATTTTGAGAGTTATGATAGAAATAGTTAGAATCGCGCTTTGGTTTAGCAATTTACTGACTTACATCCGATTGATTGACCATAACTCTCTCAATTTAACTCTTAATTCATTGAAATTAGTTTCATTTCGAAGGAATCGAAGTGTAGTTTAAAACGAAAGAAACGGAGATGAAAAACTCCAAGTATTTTGAGAGTTATGATTGAAATAGTTAGACTCGCGCTTTGGTTTAGCAATTTACTGACCTCCCTCCGATTGATTGACCATAAATCACTCAATTTAACTCGTAATTCATTGAAATTAGTTTCATTTCGAAGGAATCGACATGTAGTTTAAAACGAAAGAAACGGAGATGAAAAACTCCAAGTATTTTGAGAGTTATGATGGAAATAGTTAGACTCGCGCTTTGGTTTAGCAATTTACTGACCTACCTCCGATTGATTGATTATAACTCTCTAAATTTAACTCTTAATTCATTGAAATTAGTTTCATTTCGAAGGAATCGAAGTTTAGTTTAAAACGAAAGAAACGGAGATGAAAAACTCCAAGTATTTTGAGAGTTATGATGGAAATAGTTAGACTCGCGCTTTGGTTTAGCAATTTACTGACCTACATCCGATTGATTGACCATAACTCTCTCAATTTAACTCTTAACTCATTGAAATTAGTTTCATTTCGAAGGAATCGAAGTGTAGTTTAAAACGAAAGAAACGGAGATGAAAAACTCCAAGTATTTTGAGAGTTATGATGGAAATAGTTAGACTCGCGCTTTGGTTTAGCAATTTACTGACCTACCTCCGATTGATTGACCATAACTCACTCAATTTAACTCTTAACTCATTGAAATTAGTTTCATTTCGAAGGAATCGAAGTGTAGTTTAAAACGAAAGAAACGGAGATGAAAAACTCCAAGTATTTTGAGAGTTATGATGGAAATAGTTAGACTCGCGCTTTGGTTTAGCAATTTACTGACCTACCTCCGATTGATTGACCATAACTCTCTCAATTTAACTCTTAATTCATTGAAATTAGTTTCATTTCGAAGGAATCGAAGTGTAGTTTAAAACGAAAGAATAGAAGATGAAAAATTCTAAGTATTTTGAGAGTTATGATAGAAATAGTTAGAATCGCGCTTTGGTTTAGCAATTTACTGACTTACATCCGATTGATTGACCATAACTCTCTCAATTTAACTCTTAATTCATTGAAATTAGTTTCATTTCGAAGGAATCGAAGTGTAGTTTAAAACGAAAGAAACGGAGATGAAAAACTCCAAGTATTTTGAGAGTTATGATGGAAATAGTTAGACTCGCGCTTTGGTTTAGCAATTTACTGACCTCCCTCCGATTGATTGACCATAAATCACTCAATTTAACTCGTAATTCATTGAAATTAGTTTCATTTCGAAGGAATCGACATGTAGTTTAAAACGAAAGAAACGGAGATGAAAAACTCCAAGTATTTTGAGAGTTATGATGGAAATAGTTAGACTCGCGCTTTGGTTTAGCAATTTACTGACCTACCTTTGATTGATTGACCATAACTCTCTCAATTTAACTTGTAATTCATTTAAATTAGTTTCATTTCGAAGAAATCGAAGTGTAGTTTAAAACGAAAGAAACGGAGATGAAAAACTCCAAGTATTTTGAGAGTTATGATGGAAATAGTTAGACTCGCGCTTTAGTTTAGCAATTTACTGACCTCCCTCCGATTGATTGACCATAACTCACTCAATTTAACTCGTAATTCATTGAAATTAGTTTCATTTCGAAGGAATCGAAGTGTAGTTTAAAACGAAAGAAACGAAGATGAAAAACTCCAAGTATTTTGAGAGTTATGATGGAAATAGTTAGACTCGGGCTTTGGTTTAGCAATTTACTGACCTACCTCCGATTGATTAAACATAACTCACTCAATTTAACTCGTAATTCATTGAAATTAGTTTCATTTCGAAGGAATCGAAGTGTAGTTTAAAACGAAAGAAACGGAGATGAAAAACTCCAAGTATTTTGAGAGTTATGATGGAAATAGTTAGACTCGCGCTTTGGTTTAGCAATTTACTGACCTACCTCCGATTGATTGACCATAACTCTCTCAATTTAACTCGTAATTCATTTAAATTAGTTTCATTTCGAAGGAATCGAAGTGTAGTTTAAAACGAAAGAAACGGTGATGAAAAACTCCAAGTATTTTGAAAGTTATGATGGAAATAGTTATACTCGCGCTTTGGTTTAGCAATTTACTGACCTACCTTTGATTGATTGACCATAACTCTCTCAATTTAACTTGTAATTCATTTAAATTAGTTTCATTTCGAAGGAATCGAAGTGTAGTTTAAAACGAAAGAAACGAAGATGAAAAACTCCAAGTATTTTGAGAGTTATGATGGAAATAGTTAGACTCGCGCTTTGGTTTAGCAATTTACTGACCTCCCTCCGATTGATTGACCATAACTCACTCAATTTAACTCGTAATTCATTGAAATTAGTTTCATTTGGAAGGAATCGAAGTTTAGTTTAAAACGAAAGAAACGGAGATGAAAAACTCCAAGTATTTTGAGAGTTATGATAGAAATAGTTAGACTCGCGCTTTGGTTTAGCAATTTACTGACCTACCTCCGATTGATTGACCATAACTCTCTCAATTTAACTCTTAATTCATTGAAATTAGTTTCATTTCGAAGGAATCGAAGTGTAGTTTAAAACGAAAGAAACGGAGATGAAAAACTCCAAGTATTTTGAGAGTTATGATGGAAATAGTTAGACTCGCGCTTTGGTTTAGCAATTTACTGACCTACCTCCGATTGATTGACCATAACTCTCTCAATTTAACTCTTAATTCATTGAAATTAGTTTCATTTCGAAGGAATCGAAGTGTAGTTTAAAACGAAAGAAACGGAGATGAAAAATTCCAAGTATTTTGAGAGTTATGATCGAAATAGTTAGACTCGCGCTTTGGTTTAGCAATTTACTGACCTACCTCCGATTGATTGACCATAACTATCTCAATTTAACTCTTAACTCATTGAAATTAGTTTCATTTCGAAGGAATCGAAGTGTAGTTTAAAACGAAAGAAACGGAGATGAAAAACTCCAAGTATTTTGAGAGTTATGATGGAAATAGTTAGACTCGCGCTTTGGTTTAGCAATTTACTGACCTACCTCCGATTGATTGACCATAACTCTCTCAATTTAACTCGTAATTCATTTAAATTAGTTTCATTTCGAAGGAATCGAAGTGTAGTTTAAAACGAAAGAAACGGAGATGAAAAACTCCAAGTATTTTGAGAGTTATGATGGAAATAGTTAGACTCGCGCTTTGGTTTAGCAATTTACTGACCTACCTCCGATTGATTGATTATAACTCTCTAAATTTAACTCTTAATTCATTGAAATTAGTTTCATTTCGAAGGAATCGAAGTGTAGTTTAAAACGAAAGAAACGGAGATGAAAAACTCCAAGTATTTTGAGAGTTATGATGGAAATAGTTAGACTCGCGCTTTGGTTTAGCAATTTACTGACCTACATCCGATTGATTGACCATAACTCTCTCAATTTAACTCTTAACTCATTGAAATTAGTTTCATTTCGAAGGAATCGAAGTGTAGTTTAAAACGAAAGAAACGGAGATGAAAAACTCCAAGTATTTTGAGAGTTATGATGGAAATAGTTAGACTCGCGCTTTGGTTTAGCAATTTACTGACCTACCTCCGATTGATTGACCATAACTCTCTCAATTTAACTCTTAATTCATTGAAATTAGTTTCATTTCGAAGGAATCGAAGTGTAGTTTAAAACGAAAGAAACGGAGATGAAAAATTCTAAGTATTTTGAGAGTTATGATAGAAATAGTTAGAATCGCGCTTTGGTTTAGCAATTTACTGACTTACATCCGATTGATTGACCATAACTCTCTCAATTTAACTCTTAAGTCATTGAAATTAGTTTCATTTCGAAGGAATCGAAGTGTAGTTTAAAACGAAAGAAACGGAGATGAAAAACTCCAAGTATTTTGAGAGTTATGATGGAAATAGTTAGACTCGCGCTTTGGTTTAGCAATTTACTGACCTACCTCCGATTAATTGATCATAACTCTCTAAATTTAACTCTTAATTCATTGAAATTAGTTTCATTTCGAAGGAATCGAAGTGTAGTTTAAAACGAAAGAATAGAAGATGAAAAATTCTAAGTATTTTGAGAGTTATGATAGAAATAGTTAGAATCGCGCTTTGGTTTAGCAATTTACTGACTTACATCCGATTGATTGACCATAACTCTCTCAATTTAACTCTTAAGTCATTGAAATTAGTTTCATTTCGAAGGAATCGAAGTGTAGTTTAAAACGAAAGAAACGGAGATGAAAAACTCCAAGTATTTTGAGAGTTATGATGGAAATAGTTAGACTCGCGCTTTGGTTTAGCAATTTACTGACCTACCTCCGATTAATTGATCATAACTCTCTAAATTTAACTCTTAATTCATTGAAATTAGTTTCATTTCGAAGGAATCGAAGTGTAGTTTAAAACGAAAGAATAGAAGATGAAAAATTCTAAGTATTTTGAGAGTTATGATAGAAATAGTTAGAATCGCGCTTTGGTTTAGCAATTTACTGACTTACATCCGATTGATTGACCATAACTCTCTCAATTTAACTCTTAATTCATTGAAATTAGTTTCATTTCGAAGGAATCGAAGTGTAGTTTAAAACGAAAGAAACGGAGATGAAAAACTCCAAGTATTTTGAGAGTTATGATGGAAATAGTTAGACTCGCGCTTTGGTTTAGCAATTTACTGACCTCCCTCCGATTGATTGACCATAAATCACTCAATTTAACTCGTAATTCATTGAAATTAGTTTCATTTCGAAGGAATCGACATGTAGTTTAAAACGAAAGAAACGGAGATGAAAAACTCCAAGTATTTTGAGAGTTATGATGGAAATAGTTAGACTCGCGCTTTGGTTTAGCAATTTACTGACCTACCTTTGATTAATTGACCATAACTCTCTCAATTTAACTTGTAATTCATTTAAATTAGTTTCATTTCGAAGAAATCGAAGTGTAGTTTAAAACGAAAGAAACGGAGATGAAAAACTCTAAGTATTTTGAGAGTTATGATGGAAATAGTTAGACTCGCGCTTTAGTTTAGCAATTTACTGACCTCCCTCCGATTGATTGACCATAACTCACTCAATTTAACTCGTAATTCATTGAAATTAGTTTCATTTCGAAGGAATCGAAGTGTAGTTTAAAACGAAAGAAACGGAGATGAAAAACTCCAAGTATTTTGAGAGTTATGATGGAAATAGTTAGACTCGGGCTTTGGTTTAGCAATTTACTGACCTACCTCCGATTGATTGAACATAACTCACTCAATTTAACTCGTAATTCATTGAAATTAGTTTCATTTCGAAGGAATCGAAGTGTAGTTTAAAACGAAAGAAACGGAGATGAAAAACTCCAAGTATTTTGAGAGTTATGATGGAAATAGTTAGACTCGCGCTTTGGTTTAGCAATTTACTGACCTACCTCCGATTGATTGACCATAACTCTCTCAATTTAACTCGTAATTCATTTAAATTAGTTTCATTTCGAAGGAATCGAAGTGTAGTTTAAAACGAAAGAAACGGTGATGAAAAACTCCAAGTATTTTGAAAGTTATGATGGAAATAGTTATACTCGCGCTTTGGTTTAGCAATTTACTGACCTACCTTTGATTGATTGACCATAACTCTCTCAATTTAACTTGTAATTCATTTAAATTAGTTTCATTTCGAAGGAATCGAAGTGTAGTTTAAAACGAAAGAAACGAAGATGAAAAACTCCAAGTATTTTGAGAGTTATGATGGAAATAGTTAGACTCGCGCTTTGGTTTAGCAATTTACTGACCTCCCTCCGATTGATTGACCATAACTCACTCAATTTAACTCGTAATTCATTGAAATTAGTTTCATTTGGAAGGAATCGAAGTGTAGTTTAAAACGAAAGAAACGGAGATGAAAAACTCCAAGTATTTTGAGAGTTATGATAGAAATAGTTAGACTCGCGCTTTGGTTTAGCAATTTACTGACCTACCTCCGATTGATTGACCATAACTCTCTCAATTTAACTCTTAATTCATTGAAATTAGTTTCATTTCGAAGGAATCGAAGTGTAGTTTAAAACGAAAGAAACGGAGATGAAAAACTCCAAGTATTTTGAGAGTTATGATGGAAATAGTTAGACTCGCGCTTTGGTTTAGCAATTTACTGACATACCTCCGATTGATTGACCATAACTCTCTCAATTTAACTCTTAATTCATTGAAATTAGTTTCATTTCGAAGGAATCGAAGTGTAGTTTAAAACGAAAGAAACGGAGATGAAAAATTCCAAGTATTTTGAGAGTTATGATCGAAATAGTTAGACTCGCGCTTTGGTTTAGCAATTTACTGACCTACCTCCGATTGATTGACCATAACTATCTCAATTTAACTCTTAACTCATTGAAATTAGTTTCATTTCGAAGGAATCGAAGTGTAGTTTAAAACGAAAGAAACGGAGATGAAAAACTCCAAGTATTTTGAGAGTTATGATGGAAATAGTTAGACTCGCGCTTTAGTTTAGCAATTTACTGACATACCTCCGATTGATTGACCATAACTCTCTCAATTTAACTCGTAATTCATTTAAATTAGTTTCATTTCGAAGGAATCGAAGTGTAGTTTAAAACGAAAGAAACGGAGATGAAAAACTCCAAGTATTTTGAGAGTTATGATGGAAATAGTTAGACTCGCGCTTTGGTTTAGCAATTTACTGACCTACCTCCGATTGATTGATTATAACTCTCTAAATTTAACTCTTAATTCATTGAAATTAGTTTCATTTCGAAGGAATCGAAGTGTAGTTTAAAACGAAAGAAACGGAGATGAAAAACTCCAAGTATTTTGAGAGTTATGATGGAAATAGTTAGACTCGCGCTTTGGTTTAGCAATTTACTGACCTACATCCGATTGATTGACCATAACTCTCTCAATTTAACTCTTAACTCATTGAAATTAGTTTCATTTCGAAGGAATCGAAGTGTAGTTTAAAACGAAAGAAACGGAGATGAAAAACTCCAAGTATTTTGAGAGTTATGATGGAAATAGTTAGACTCGCGCTTTGGTTTAGCAATTTACTGACCTACCTCCGATTGATTGACCATAACTCTCTCAATTTAACTCTTAATTCATTGAAATTAGTTTCATTTCGAAGGAATCGAAGTGTAGTTTAAAACGAAAGAAACGGAGATGAAAAATTCTAAGTATTTTGAGAGTTATGATAGAAATAGTTAGAATCGCGCTTTGGTTTAGCAATTTACTGACTTACATCCGATTGATTGACCATAACTCTCTCAATTTAACTCTTAAGTCATTGAAATTAGTTTCATTTCGAAGGAATCGAAGTGTAGTTTAAAACGAAAGAAACGGAGATGAAAAACTCCAAGTATTTTGAGAGTTATGATGGAAATAGTTAGACTCGCGCTTTGGTTTAGCAATTTACTGACCTACCTCCGATTAATTGATCATAACTCTCTAAATTTAACTCTTAATTCATTGAAATTAGTTTCATTTCGAAGGAATCGAAGTGTAGTTTAAAACGAAAGAAACGGAGATGAAAAACTCCAAGTATTTTGAGAGTTATGATGGAAATAGTTAGACTCGCGCTTTGGTTTAGCAATTTACTGACCTACCTCCGATTGATTGACCATAACTCTCTCAATTTAACTCGTAATTCATTTAAATTAGTTTCATTTCGAAGGAATCGAAGTGTAGTTTAAAACGAAAGAAACGGAGATGAAAAACTCCAAGTATTTTGAGAGTTATGATGGAAATAGTTAGACTCGCGCTTTGGTTTAGCAATTTACTGACCTACCTCCGATTGATTGATCATAACTCTCTCAATTTAACTCTTAATTCATTGAAATTAGTTTCATTTCGAAGGAATCGAAGTGTAGTTTAAAACGAAAGAAACGGAGATGAAAAATTCCAAGTAATTTGAGAGTTATGATGGAAATAGTTAGACTCGCGCTTTGGTTTAGCAATTTACTGACCTCCCTCCGATTGATTGACCATAAATCACTCAATTTAACTCTTAATTCATTGAAATTAGTTTCATTTCGAAGGAATCGAAGTGTAGTTTAAAACGAAAGAAACGGAGATGAAAAACTCCAAGTATTTTGAGAGTTATGATGGAAATAGTTAGACTCGCGCTTTGGTTTTGCAATTTACTGACCTACATCCGATTGATTGACCATAACTCTCTCAATTTAACTCTTAACTCATTGAAATTAGTTTCATTTCGAAGGAATCGAAGTGTAGTTTAAAACGAAAGAAATGGAGATGAAAAACTCCAAGTATTTTGAGAGTTATGATGGAAATAGTTAGACTCGCGCTTTGGTTTAGCAATTTACTGACCTACCTCCGATTGATTGACCATAACTCACTCAATTTAACTCTTAACTCATTGAAATTAGTTTCATTTCGAAGGAATCGAAGTGTAGTTTAAAACGAAAGAAACGGAGATGAAAAACTCCAAGTATTTTGAGAGTTATGATGGAAATAGTTAGACTCGCGCTTTGGTTTAGCAATTTACTGACCTACCTCCGATTGATTGACCATAACTCTCTCAATTTAACTCTTAATTCATTGAAATTAGTTTCATTTCGAAGGAATCGAAGTGTAGTTTAAAACGAAAGAATAGAAGATGAAAAATTCTAAGTATTTTGAGAGTTATGATAGAAATAGTTAGAATCGCGCTTTGGTTTAGCAATTTACTGACTTACATCCGATTGATTGACCATAACTCTCTCAATTTAACTCTTAATTCATTGAAATTAGTTTCATTTCGAAGGAATCGAAGTGTAGTTTAAAACGAAAGAAACGGAGATGAAAAACTCCAAGTATTTTGAGAGTTATGATTGAAATAGTTAGACTCGCGCTTTGGTTTAGCAATTTACTGACCTCCCTCCGATTGATTGACCATAAATCACTCAATTTAACTCGTAATTCATTGAAATTAGTTTCATTTCGAAGGAATCGACATGTAGTTTAAAACGAAAGAAACGGAGATGAAAAACTCCAAGTATTTTGAGAGTTATGATGGAAATAGTTAGACTCGCGCTTTGGTTTAGCAATTTACTGACCTACCTTTGATTGATTGACCATAACTCTCTCAATTTAACTTGTAATTCATTTAAATTAGTTTCATTTCGAAGAAATCGAAGTGTAGTTTAAAACGAAAGAAACGGAGATGAAAAACTCCAAGTATTTTGAGAGTTATGATGGAAATAGTTAGACTCGCGCTTTAGTTTAGCAATTTACTGACCTCCCTCCGATTGATTGACCATAACTCACTCAATTTAACTCGTAATTCATTGAAATTAGTTTCATTTCGAAGGAATCGAAGTGTAGTTTAAAACGAAAGAAACGGAGATGAAAAACTCCAAGTATTTTGAGAGTTATGATGGAAATAGTTAGACTCGGGCTTTGGTTTAGCAATTTACTGACCTACCTCCGATTGATTGAACATAACTCACTCAATTTAACTCGTAATTCATTGAAATTAGTTTCATTTCGAAGGAATCGAAGTGTAGTTTAAAACGAAAGAAACGGAGATGAAAAACTCCAAGTATTTTGAGAGTTATGATGGAAATAGTTAGACTCGCGCTTTGGTTTAGCAATTTACTGACCTACCTCCGATTGATTGACCATAACTCTCTCAATTTAACTCGTAATTCATTGAAATTAGTTTCATTTCGAAGGAATCGAAGTGTAGTTTAAAACGAAAGAAACGGAGATGAAAAATTCCAAGTAATTTGAGAGTTATGATGGAAATAGTTAGACTCGCGCTTTGGTTTAGCAATTTACTGACCTCCCTCCGATTGATTGACCATAAATCACTCAATTTAACTCTTAATTCATTGAAATTAGTTTCATTTCGAAGGAATCGAAGTGTAGTTTAAAACGAAAGAAACGGAGATGAAAAACTCCAAGTATTTTGAGAGTTATGATGGAAATAGTTAGACTCGCGCTTTGGTTTTGCAATTTACTGACCTACATCCGATTGATTGACCATAACTCTCTCAATTTAACTCTTAACTCATTGAAATTAGTTTCATTTCGAAGGAATCGAAGTGTAGTTTAAAACGAAAGAAACGGAGATGAAAAACTCCAAGTATTTTGAGAGTTATGATGGAAATAGTTAGACTCGCGCTTTGGTTTAGCAATTTACTGACCTACCTCCGATTGATTGACCATAACTCACTCAATTTAACTCTTAACTCATTGAAATTAGTTTCATTTCGAAGGAATCGAAGTGTAGTTTAAAACGAAAGAAACGGAGATGAAAAACTCCAAGTATTTTGAGAGTTATGATGGAAATAGTTAGACTCGCGCTTTGGTTTAGCAATTTACTGACCTACCTCCGATTGATTGACCATAACTCTCTCAATTTAACTCTTAATTCATTGAAATTAGTTTCATTTCGAAGGAATCGAAGTGTAGTTTAAAACGAAAGAATAGAAGATGAAAAATTCTAAGTATTTTGAGAGTTATGATAGAAATAGTTAGAATCGCGCTTTGGTTTAGCAATTTACTGACTTACATCCGATTGATTGACCATAACTCTCTCAATTTAACTCTTAATTCATTGAAATTAGTTTCATTTCGAAGGAATCGAAGTGTAGTTTAAAACGAAAGAAACGGAGATGAAAAACTCCAAGTATTTTGAGAGTTATGATTGAAATAGTTAGACTCGCGCTTTGGTTTAGCAATTTACTGACCTCCCTCCGATTGATTGACCATAAATCACTCAATTTAACTCGTAATTCATTGAAATTAGTTTCATTTCGAAGGAATCGACATGTAGTTTAAAACGAAAGAAACGGAGATGAAAAACTCCAAGTATTTTGAGAGTTATGATGGAAATAGTTAGACTCGCGCTTTGGTTTAGCAATTTACTGACCTACCTTTGATTGATTGACCATAACTCTCTCAATTTAACTTGTAATTCATTTAAATTAGTTTCATTTCGAAGAAATCGAAGTGTAGTTTAAAACGAAAGAAACGGAGATGAAAAACTCCAAGTATTTTGAGAGTTATGATGGAAATAGTTAGACTCGCGCTTTAGTTTAGCAATTTACTGACCTCCCTCCGATTGATTGACCATAACTCACTCAATTTAACTCGTAATTCATTGAAATTAGTTTAATTTCGAAGGAATCGAAGTGTAGTTTAAAACGAAAGAAACGGAGATGAAAAACTCCAAGTATTTTGAGAGTTATGATGGAAATAGTTAGACTCGGGCTTTGGTTTAGCAATTTACTGACCTACCTCCGATTGATTGAACATAACTCACTCAATTTAACTCGTAATTCATTGAAATTAGTTTCATTTCGAAGGAATCGAAGTGTAGTTTAAAACGAAAGAAACGGAGATGAAAAACTCCAAGTATTTTGAGAGTTATGATGGAAATAGTTAGACTCGCGCTTTGGTTTAGCAATTTACTGACCTACCTCCGATTGATTGACCATAACTCTCTCAATTTAACTCGTAATTCATTTAAATTAGTTTCATTTCGAAGGAATCGAAGTGTAGTTTAAAACGAAAGAAACGGTGATGAAAAACTCCAAGTATTTTGAAAGTTATGATGGAAATAGTTATACTCGCGCTTTGGTTTAGCAATTTACTGACCTACCTTTGATTGATTGACCATAACTCTCTCAATTTAACTTGTAATTCATTTAAATTAGTTTCATTTCGAAGGAATCGAAGTGTAGTTTAAAACGAAAGAAACGAAGATGAAAAACTCCAAGTATTTTGAGAGTTATGATGGAAATAGTTAGACTCGCGCTTTGGTTTAGCAATTTACTGACCTCCCTCCGATTGATTGACCATAACTCACTCAATTTAACTCGTAATTCATTGAAATTAGTTTCATTTGGAAGGAATCGAAGTGTAGTTTAAAACGAAAGAAACGGAGATGAAAAACTCCAAGTATTTTGAGAGTTATGATAGAAATAGTTAGACTCGCGCTTTGGTTTAGCAATTTACTGACCTACCTCCGATTGATTGACCATAACTCTCTCAATTTAACTCTTAATTCATTGAAATTAGTTTCATTTCGAAGGAATCGAAGTGTAGTTTAAAACGAAAGAAACGGAGATGAAAAACTCCAAGTATTTTGAGAGTTATGATGGAAATAGTTAGACTCGCGCTTTGGTTTAGCAATTTACTGACCTACCTCCGATTGATTGACCATAACTCTCTCAATTTAACTCTTAATTCATTTAAATTAGTTTCATTTCGAAGGAATCGAAGTGTAGTTTAAAACGAAAGAAACGGAGATGAAAAATTCCAAGTATTTTGAGAGTTATGATCGAAATAGTTAGACTCGCGCTTTGGTTTAGCAATTTACTGACCTACCTCCGATTGATTGACCATAACTATCTCAATTTAACTCTTAACTCATTGAAATTAGTTTCATTTCGAAGGAATCGAAGTGTAGTTTAAAACGAAAGAAACGGAGATGAAAAACTCCAAGTATTTTGAGAGTTATGATGGAAATAGTTAGACTCGCGCTTTAGTTTAGAAATTTACTGACCTACCTCCGATTGATTGACCATAACTCTCTCAATTTAACTCGTAATTCATTTAAATTAGTTTCATTTCGAAGGAATCGAAGTGTAGTTTAAAACGAAAGAAACGGAGATGAAAAACTCCAAGTATTTTGAGAGTTATGATGGAAATAGTTAGACTCGCGCTTTGGTTTAGCAATTTACTGACCTACCTCCGATTGATTGATTATAACTCTCTAAATTTAACTCTTAATTCATTGAAATTAGTTTCATTTCGAAGGAATCGAAGTGTAGTTTAAAACGAAAGAAACGGAGATGAAAAACTCCAAGTATTTTGAGAGTTATGATGGAAATAGTTAGACTCGCGCTTTGGTTTAGCAATTTACTGACCTACATCCGATTGATTGACCATAACTCTCTCAATTTAACTCTTAACTCATTGAAATTAGTTTCATTTCGAAGGAATCGAAGTGTAGTTTAAAACGAAAGAAACGGAGATGAAAAACTCCAAGTATTTTGAGAGTTATGATGGAAATAGTTAGACTCGCGCTTTGGTTTAGCAATTTACTGACCTACCTCCGATTGATTGACCATAACTCTCTCAATTTAACTCTTAATTCATTGAAATTAGTTTCATTTCGAAGGAATCGAAGTGTAGTTTAAAACGAAAGAAACGGAGATGAAAAATTCTAAGTATTTTGAGAGTTATGATAGAAATAGTTAGAATCGCGCTTTGGTTTAGCAATTTACTGACTTACATCCGATTGATTGACCATAACTCTCTCAATTTAACTCTTAAGTCATTGAAATTAGTTTCATTTCGAAGGAATCGAAGTGTAGTTTAAAACGAAAGAAACGGAGATGAAAAACTCCAAGTATTTTGAGAGTTATGATGGAAATAGTTAGACTCGCGCTTTGGTTTAGCAATTTACTGACCTACCTCCGATTAATTGATCATAACTCTCTAAATTTAACTCTTAATTCATTGAAATTAGTTTCATTTCGAAGGAATCGAAGTGTAGTTTAAAACGAAAGAAACGGAGATGAAAAACTCCAAGTATTTTGAGAGTTATGATGGAAATAGTTAGACTCGCGCTTTGGTTTAGCAATTTACTGACCTACCTCCGATTGATTGACCATAACTCTCTCAATTTAACTCGTAATTCATTTAAATTAGTTTCATTTCGAAGGAATCGAAGTGTAGTTTAAAACGAAAGAAACGGAGATGAAAAACTCCAAGTATTTTGAGAGTTATGATGGAAATAGTTAGACTCGCGCTTTGGTTTAGCAATTTACTGACCTACCTCCGATTGATTGATCATAACTCTCTAAATTTAACTCTTAATTCATTGAAATTAGTTTCATTTCGAAGGAATCGAAGTGTAGTTTAAAACGAAAGAAACGGAGATGAAAAATTCCAAGTAATTTGAGAGTTATGATGGAAATAGTTAGACTCGCGCTTTGGTTTAGCAATTTACTGACCTACCTCCGATTGATTGACCATAACTCTCTCAATTTAACTCTTAATTCATTGAAATTAGTTTCATTTCGAAGGAATCGAAGTGTAGTTTAAAACGAAAGAAACGGAGATGAAAAACTCCAAGTATTTTGAGAGTTATGATGGAAATAGTTAGACTCGCGCTTTGGTTTAGCAATTTACTGACCTACCTCCGATTGATTGACCATAACTCTCTCAATTTAACTCGTAATTTATTTAAATTAGTTTCATTTCGAAGGAATCGAAGTGTAGTTTAAAACGAAAGAAACGGTGATGAAAAGCTCCAAGTATTTTGAAAGTTATGATGGAAATAGTTATACTCGCGCTTTGGTTTAGCAATTTACTGACCTACCTTTGATTGATTGACCATAACTCTCTCAATTTAACTTGTAATTCATTTAAATTAGTTTCATTTCGAAGGAATCGAAGTGTAGTTTAAAACGAAAGAAACGAAGATGAAAAACTCCAAGTATTTTGAGAGTTATGATGGAAATAGTTAGACTCGCGCTTTGGTTTAGCAATTTACTGACCTCCCTCCGATTGATTGACCATAACTCACTCAATTTAACTCGTAATTCATTGAAATTAGTTTCATTTGGAAGGAATCGAAGTGTAGTTTAAAACGAAAGAAACGGAGATGAAAAACTCCAAGTATTTTGAGAGTTATGATAGAAATAGTTAGACTCGCGCTTTGGTTTAGCAATTTACTGACCTACCTCCGATTGATTGACCATAACTCTCTCAATTTAACTCTTAATTCATTGAAATTAGTTTCATTTCGAAGGAATCGAAGTGTAGTTTAAAACGAAAGAAACGGAGATGAAAAACTCCAAGTATTTTGAGAGTTATGATGGAAATAGTTAGACTCGCGCTTTGGTTTAGCAATTTACTGACCTACCTCCGATTGATTGACCATAACTCTCTCAATTTAACTCTTAATTCATTGAAATTAGTTTCATTTCGAAGGAATCGAAGTGTAGTTTAAAACGAAAGAAACGGAGATGAAAAATTCCAAGTATTTTGAGAGTTATGATCGAAATAGTTAGACTCGCGCTTTGGTTTAGCAATTTACTGACCTACCTCCGATTGATTGACCATAACTATCTCAATTTAACTCTTAACTCATTGAAATTAGTTTCATTTCGAAGGAATCGAAGTGTAGTTTAAAACGAAAGAAACGGAGATGAAAAACTCCAAGTATTTTGAGAGTTATGATGGAAATAGTTAGACTCGCGCTTTGGTTTAGCAATTTACTGACCTACCTCCGATTGATTGACCATAACTCTCTCAATTTAACTCGTAATTCATTTAAATTAGTTTCATTTCGAAGGAATCGAAGTGTAGTTTAAAACGAAAGAAACGAAGATGAAAAACTCCAAGTATTTTGAGAGTTATGATGGAAATAGTTAGACTCGCGCTTTGGTTTAGCAATTTACTGACCTACCTCCGATTGATTGATTATAACTCTCTAAATTTAACTCTTAATTCATTGAAATTAGTTTCATTTCGAAGGAATCGAAGTGTAGTTTAAAACGAAAGAAACGGAGATGAAAAACTCCAAGTATTTTGAGAGTTATGATGGAAATAGTTAGACTCGCGCTTTGGTTTAGCAATTTACTGACCTACATCCGATTGATTGACCATAACTCTCTCAATTTAACTCTTAACTCATTGAAATTAGTTTCATTTCGAAGGAATCGAAGTGTAGTTTAAAACGAAAGAAACGGAGATGAAAAACTCCAAGTATTTTGAGAGTTATGATGGAAATAGTTAGACTCGCGCTTTGGTTTAGCAATTTACTGACCTACCTCCGATTGATTGACCATAACTCTCTCAATTTAACTCTTAATTCATTGAAATTAGTTTCATTTCGAAGGAATCGAAGTGTAGTTTAAAACGAAAGAAACGGAGATGAAAAATTCTAAGTATTTTGAGAGTTATGATAGAAATAGTTAGAATCGCGCTTTGGTTTAGCAATTTACTGACTTACATCCGATTGATTGACCATAACTCTCTCAATTTAACTCTTAAGTCATTGAAATTAGTTTCATTTCGAAGGAATCGAAGTGTAGTTTAAAACGAAAGAAACGGAGATGAAAAACTCCAAGTATTTTGAGAGTTATGATTGAAATAGTTAGACTCGCGCTTTGGTTTAGCAATTTACTGACCTACCTCCGATTAATTGATCATAACTCTCTAAATTTAACTCTTAATTCATTGAAATTAGTTTCATTTCGAAGGAATCGAAGTGTAGTTTAAAACGAAAGAAACGGAGATGAAAAACTCCAAGTATTTTGAGAGTTATGATGGAAATAGTTAGACTCGCGCTTTGGTTTAGCAATTTACTGACCTACCTCCGATTGATTGACCATAACTCTCTCAATTTAACTCGTAATTCATTTAAATTAGTTTCATTTCGAAGGAATCGAAGTGTAGTTTAAAACGAAAGAAACGGAGATGAAAAACTCCAAGTATTTTGAGAGTTATGATGGAAATAGTTAGACTCGCGCTTTGGTTTAGCAATTTACTGACCTACCTCCGATTGATTGATCATAACTCTCTAAATTTAACTCTTAATTCATTGAAATTAGTTTCATTTCGAAGGAATCGAAGTGTAGTTTAAAACGAAAGAAACGGAGATGAAAAACTCCAAGTAATTTGAGAGTTATGATGGAAATAGTTAGACTCGCGCTTTGGTTTAGCAATTTACTGACCTCCCTCCGATTGATTGACCATAAATCACTCAATTTAACTCGTAATTCATTGAAATTAGTTTCATTTCGAAGGAATCGACGTGTAGTTTAAAACGAAAGAAACGGAGATGAAAAACTCCAAGTATTTTGAGAGTTATGATGGAAATAGTTAGACTCGCGCTTTGGTTTAGCAATTTACTGACGTACCTACGATTGATTGACCATAACTCTCTCAATTTAACTCTTAATTCATTGAAATTTGTTTCATTTCGAAGGAATCGAAGTGTAGTTTAAAACGAAAGAAACGGAGATGAAAAATTCCAAGTATTTTGAGAGTTATGATGGAAATAGTTAGACTCGCGCTTTGGTTTACCAATTTACTGACCTACCTCCGATTGATTGACCATAACTCACTGAATTTTACTTGTAATTGATTGAAATTAGTTTCATTTCGAAAGAATCGAAGTGTAGTTTAAAACGAAAGAAACGGAGATGAAAAACTTCAAGTATTTTGAGAGTTATGATGGAAATAGTTAGACTCGGGCTTTGGTTTAGCAATTTACTGACCTACCTCCGATTGATTGAACATAACTCACTCAATTTAACTCGTAATTCATTGAAATTAGTTTCATTTCGAAGGAATCGAAGTGTAGTTTAAAACGAAAGAAACGGAGATGAAAAACTCCAAGTATTTTGAGAGTTATGATGGAAATAGTTAGACTCGCGCTTTGGTTTAGCAATTTACTGACCTCCCTCCGATTGATTGACCATAAATCACTCAATTTAACTCGTAATTCATTGAAATTAGTTTCATTTCGAAGGAATCGACATGTAGTTTAAAACGAAAGAAACGGAGATGAAAAACTCCAAGTATTTTGAGAGTTATGATGGAAATAGTTAGACTCGCGCTTTGGTTTAGCAATTTACTGACCTACCTTTGATTGATTGACCATAACTCTCTCAATTTAACTTGTAATTCATTTAAATTAGTTTCATTTCGAAGAAATCGAAGTGTAGTTTAAAACGAAAAAACCGAGATGAAAAACTCCAAGTATTTTGAGAGTTATGATGGAAATAGTTAGACTCGCGCTTTAGTTTAGCAATTTACTGACCTCCCTCCGATTGATTGACCATAACTCACTCAATTTAACTCGTAATTCATTGAAATTAGTTTCATTTCGAAGGAATCGAAGTGTAGTTTAAAACGAAAGAAACGGAGATGAAAAACTCCAAGTATTTTGAGAGTTATGATGGAAATAGTTAGACTCGGGCTTTGGTTTAGCAATTTACTGACCTACATCCGATTGATTGACCATAACTCTCTCAATTTAACTCTTAACTCATTGAAATTAGTTTCATTTCGAAGGAATCGAAGTGTAGTTTAAAACGAAAGAAACGGAGATGAAAAACTCCAAGTATTTTGAGAGTTATGATGGAAATAGTTAGACTCGCGCTTTGGTTTAGCAATTTACTGACCTACCTCCGATTGATTGACCATAACTCTCTCAATTTAACTCTTAATTCATTGAAATTAGTTTCATTTCGAAGGAATCGAAGTTTAGTTTAAAACGAAAGAAACGAAGATGAAAAATTCTAAGTATTTTGAGAGTTATGATAGAAATAGTTAGAATCGCGCTTTGGTTTAGCAATTTACTGACTTACATCCGATTGATTGACCATAACTCTCTCAATTTAACTCTTAATTCATTGAAATTAGTTTCATTTCGAAGGAATCGAAGTGTAGTTTAAAACGAAAGAAACGGAGATGAAAAACTCCAAGTATTTTGAAAGTTATGATGGAAATAGTTAGACTCGCGCTTTGGTTTAGCAATTTACTGACCTCCCTCCGATTGATTGACCATAAATCACTCAATTTAACTCGTAATTCATTGAAATTAGTTTCATTTCGAAGGAATCGACGTGTAGTTTAAAACGAAAGAAACGGAGATGAAAAACTCCAAGTATTTTGAGAGTTATGATGGAAATAGTTAGACTCGCGCTTTGGTTTAGCAATTTACTGACGTACCTACGATTGATTGACCATAACTCTCTCAATTTAACTCTTAATTCATTGAAATTTGTTTCATTTCGAAGGAATCGAAGTGTAGTTTAAAACGAAAGAAACGGAGATGAAAAATTCCAAGTATTTTGAGAGTTATGATGGAAATAGTTAGACTCGCGCTTTGGTTTAGCAATTTACGGACCTACCTCCGCTTGATTGACCATAACTCACTCAATTTAACTCTTAACTCATTGAAATTAGTTTCATTTCGAAGGAATCGAAGTGTAGTTTAAAACGAAAGAAACGGAGATGAAAAACTCCAAGTATTTTGAGAGTTATGATGGAAATAGTTAGACTCGCGCTTTGGTTTAGCAATTTACTGACCTACCTCCGATTGATTGACCATAACTCTCTCAATTTAACTCTTAATTCATTGAAATTAGTTTCATTTCGAAGGAATCGAAGTGTAGTTTAAAACGAAAGAAACGAAGATGAAAAATTCTAAGTATTTTGAGAGTTATGATAGAAATAGTTAGAATCGCGCTTTGGTTTAGCAATTTACTGACTTACATCCGATTGATTGACCATAACTCTCTCAATTTAACTCTTAATTCATTGAAATTAGTTTCATTTCGAAGGAATCGAAGTGTAGTTTAAAACGAAAGAAACGGAGATGAAAAACTCCAAGTATTTTGAGAGTTATGATGGAAATAGTTAGACCCGCGCTTTGGTTTCGTAATTTACTGACCTCCCTCCGATTGATTGACCATAAATCACTCAATTTAACTCGTAATTCATTGAAATTAGTTTCATTTCGAAGGAATCGACGTGTAGTTTAAAACGAAAGAAACGGAGATGAAAAACTCCAAGTATTTTGAGAGTTATGATGGAAATAGTTAGACTCGCGCTTTGGTTTAGCAATTTACTGACGTACCTACGATTGATTGACCATAACTCTCTTAATTTAACTCTTAATTCATTGAAATTTGTTTCATTTCGAAGGAATCGAAGTGTACTTTAAAACGAAAGAAACGGAGATGAAAAATTCCAAGTATTTTGAGAGTTATGATGGAAATAGTTAGACTCGCGCTTTGGTTTAGCAATTTACTGACCTACCTCCGATTGATTGACCATAACTCACTCAATTTTACTTGTAATTGATTGAAATTAGTTTCATTTCGAAGGAATCGAAGTGTAGTTTAAAACGAAAGAAACGAAGATGAAAAACTTCAAGTATTTTGAGAGTTATGATGGAAATAGTTAGACTGGGGCTTTGGTTTAGCAATTTACTGACCTACCTCCGATTGATTGAACATAACTCACTCAATTTAACTCGTAATTCATTGAAATTAGTTTCATTTCGAAGGAATCGAAGTGTAGTTTAAAACGAAAGAAACGGAGATGAAAAACTCCAAGTATTTTGAGATTTATGATGGAAATAGTTAGACTCGCGCTTTGGTTTACCAATTTACTGACCTACCTCCGATTGATTGACCATAACTCTCTCAATTTAACTCGTAATTCATTTAAATTAGTTTCATTTCGAAGGAATCGAAGTGTAGTTTAAAACGAAAGAAACGGTGATGAAAAACTCCAAGTATTTTGAGAGTTATCATGGAAATAGTTATACTCGCGCTTTGGTTTAGCAATTTACTGACCTACCTTTGATTGATTGACCATAACTCTCTCAATTTAACTTGAAATTCATTTAAATTAGTTTCATTTCGAAGGAATCGAAGTGTAGTTTAAAACGAAAGAAACGGAGATGAAAAACTCCAAGTATTTTGAGAGTTATGATGGAAATAGTTAGACTCGCGCTTTGGTTTAGCAATTTACTGACCTCCCTCCGATTGATTGACCATAACTAACTCAATTTAACTCGTAATTCATTGAAATTAGTTTCATTTGGAAGGAATCGAAGTGTAGTTTAAAACGAAAGAAACGGAGATGAAAAACTCCAAGTATTTTGAGAGTTATGATGGAAATAGTTAGACTCGCGCTTTGGTTTAGCAATTTACTGACCTACCTCCGATTGATTGACCATAACTCTCTCAATTTAACTCTTAATTCATTGAAATTAGTTTCATTTCGAAGGAATCGAAGTGTAGTTTAAAACGAAAGAAACGGAGATGAAAAACTCCAAGTATTTTGAGAGTTATGATGGAAATAGTTAGACTCGCGCTTTAGTTTAGCAATTTACTGACCTACCTCCGATTGATTGACCATAACTCTTTCAATTTAACTCTTAATTCAATGAAATTAGTTTCATTTCGAAGGAATCGAAGTGTAGTTTAAAACGAAAGAAACGGAGATGAAAAATTCCAAGTATTTTGAGAGTTATGATAGAAATAGTTAGACTCGCGCTTTGGTTTAGCAATTTACTGACCTACCTCCGATTGATTGACCATAACTCTCTCAATTTAACTCTTAACTCATTGAAATTAGTTTCATTTCGAAGGAATCGAAGTGTAGTTTAAAACGAAAGAAACGGAGATGAAAAACTCTAAATATTTTGAGAGTTATGATGGAAATAGTTAGACTCGCGCTTTAGTTTAGCAATTTACTGACCTACCTCCGATTGATTGACCATAACTCTCTCAATTTAACTCGTAATTCATTTAAATTAGTTTCATTTCGAAGGAATCGAAGTGTAGTTTAAAACGAAAGAAACGGAGATGAAAAACTCCAAGTATTTTGAGAGTTATGATGGAAATAGTTAGACTCGCGCTTTGGTTTAGCAATTTACTGACCTACCTCCGATTGATTGATTATAACTCTCTAAATTTAACTCTTAATTCATTGAAATTAGTTTCATTTCGAAGGAATCGAAGTGTAGTTTAAAACGAAAGAAACGGAGATGAAAAACTCCAAGTATTTTGAGAGTTATGATGGAAATAGTTAGACTCGCGCTTTGGTTTAGCAATTTACTGACCTACATCCGATTGATTGACCATAACTCTCTCAATTTAACTCTTAACTCATTGAAATTAGTTTCATTTCGAAGGAATCGAAGTGTAGTTTAAAACGAAAGAAACGGAGATGAAAAACTCCAAGTATTTTGAGAGTTATGATGGAAATAGTTAGACTCGCGCTTTGGTTTAGCAATTTACTGACCTACCTCCGATTGATTGACCATAACTCTCTCAATTTAACTCTTAATTCATTGAAATTAGTTTCATTTCGAAGGAATCGAAGTGTAGTTTAAAACGAAAGAAACGGAGATGAAAAATTCTAAGTATTTTGAGAGTTATGATAGAAATAGTTAGAATCGCGCTTTGGTTTAGCAATTTACTGACTTACATCCGATTGATTGACCATAACTCTCTCAATTTAACTCTTAAGTCATTGAAATTAGTTTCATTTCGAAGGAATCGAAGTGTAGTTTAAAACGAAAGAAACGGAGATGAAAAACTCCAAGTATTTTGAGAGTTATGATGGAAATAGTTAAACTCGCGCTTTGGTTTAGCAATTTACTGACCTACCTCCGATTAATTGATCATAACTCTCTAAATTTAACTCTTAATTCATTGAAATTAGTTTCATTTCGAAGGAATCGAAGTGTAGTTTAAAACGAAAGAAACGGAGATGAAAAACTCCAAGTATTTTGAGAGTTATGATGGAAATAGTTAGACTCGCGCTTTGGTTTAGCAATTTACTGACCTCCCTCCGATTTATTGACCATAAATCACTCAATTTAACTCGTAATTCATTGAAATTAGTTTCATTTCGAAGGAATCGACGTGTAGTTTAAAACGAAAGAAACGGAGATGAAAAACTCCAAGTATTTTGAGAGTTATGATGGAAATAGTTAGACTCGCGCTTTGGTTTAGCAATTTACTGACGTACCTACGATTGATTGACCATAACTCTCTCAATTTAACTCTTAATTCATTGAAATTAGTTTCATTTCGAAGGAATCGAAGTGTAGTTTAAAACGAAAGAAACGGAGATGAAAAACTCCAAGTATTTTGAGAGTTATGATGGAAATAGTTAGACTCGCGCTTTGGTTTAGCAATTTACTGACCTACCTCTGATTGATTGACCATAACTCACTCAATTTTACTTGTAATTGATTGAAATTAGTTTCATTTCGAAGGAATCGAAGTGTAGTTTAAAACGAAAGAAACGGAGATGAAAAACTCCAAGTATTTTGAGAGTCATGATGGAAATAGGTAGACTCGGGCTTTGGTTTAGCAATTTACTGACCTACCTCCGATTGATTGAACATAACTCACTCAATTTAACTCGTAATTCATTGAAATTAGTTTCATTTCGAAGGAATCGAAGTGTAGTTTAAAATGAAAGAAACGGAGATGAAAAACTCCAAGTATTTTGAGAGTTATGATGGAAATAGTTAGACTCGCGCTTTGGTTTAGCAATTTACTGACCTACCTCCGATTGATTGACCATAACTCTCTCAATTTAACTCGTAATTCATTTAAATTAGTTTCATTTCGAAGGAATCGAAGTGTAGTTTAAAACGAAAGAAACGGAGATGAAAAACTCCAAGTATTTTGAGAGTTATGATGGAAATAGTTAGACTCGCGCTTTGGTTTAGCAATTTACTGACCTACCTTTGATTGATTGACCATAACTCTCTCAATTTAACTTGTAATTCATTTAAATTAGTTTCATTTCGAAGGAATCGAAGTGTAGTTTAAAACGAAAGAAACGGAGATGAAAAACTCCAAGTATTTTGAGAGTTATGATGGAAATAGTTAGACTCGCGCTTTAGTTTAGCAATTTACTGACCTCCCTCCGATTGATTGACCATAACTCACTC
Organism: Tasmannia lanceolata; assembly: GCF_043159265.1. Lineage (NCBI taxonomy): Eukaryota > Viridiplantae > Streptophyta > Magnoliopsida > Canellales > Winteraceae > Tasmannia > Tasmannia lanceolata. The sequence goes on from NW_027518721.1 coordinate 9,240,373, forward strand.
AATTTAACTCGTAATTCATTGAAATTAGTTTCATTTCGAAGGAATCGACGTGTAGTTTAAAACGAAAGAAACGGAGATGAAAAACTCCAAGTATTTTGAGAGTTATGATGGAAATAGTTAGACTCGCGCTTTGGTTTAGCAATTTAGTGACTTACCTCCGATTGATTGACCATAACTCTCTCAATTTAACTCTTAACTCATTGAAATTAGTTTCATTTCGAAGGAATTGAAGTGTAGTTTAAAACGAAAGAAACGGAGATGAAAAACTCCAAGTATTTTGAGAGTTATGATGGAAATAGTTAGACTCGCGCTTTGGTTTAGCAATTTACTGACCTACATCCGATTGATTGACCATAACTCTCTCAATTTAACTCTTAACTCATTGAAATTAGTTTCATTTCGAAGGAATCGAAGTGTAGTTTAAAACGAAAGAAACGGAGATGAAAAACTCCAAGTATTTTGAGAGTTATGATGGAAATAGTTAGACTCGCGCTTTGGTTTAGCAATTTACTGACCTACCTCCGATTGATTGACCATAACTCTCTCAATTTAACCCTTAATTCATTGAAATTAGTTTCATTTCGAAGGAATCGAAGTGTAGTTTAAAACGAAAGAAACGGAGATGAAAAATTCTAAGTATTTTGAGAGTTATGATAGAAATAGTTAGAATCGCGCTTTGGTTTAGCAATTTACTGACTTACATCCGATTGATTGACCATAACTCTCTCAATTTAACTCTTAAGTCATTGAAATTAGTTTCATTTCGAAGGAATCGAAGTGTAGTTTAAAACGAAAGAAACGGAGATGAAAAACTCCAAGAATTTTGAGAGTTATGATGGAAATAGTTAGACTCGCGCTTTGGTTTTGCAATTTACTGACCTACCTCCGATTGATTGATCATAACTCTCTAAATTTAACTCTTAATTCATTGAAATTAGTTTCATTTCGAAGGAATCGAAGTGTAGTTTAAAACGAAAGAAACGGAGATGAAAAACTCCAAGTATTTTGAGAGTTATGATGGAAATAGTTAGACTCGCGCTTTGGTTTAGCAATTTACTGACCTCCCTCCGATTGATTGACCATAAATCACTCAATTTAACTCGTAATTCATTGAAATTAGTTTCATTTCGAAGGAATCGACGTGTAGTTTAAAACGAAAGAAACGGAGATAAAAAACTCCAAGTATTTTGAGAGTTATGATGGAAATAGTTAGACTCGCGCTTTGGTTTAGCAATTTACTGACGTACCTACGATTGATTGACCATAACTCTCTCAATTTAACTCTTAATTCATTGAAATTTGTTTCATTTCGAAGGAATCGAAGTGTAGTTTAAAACGAAAGAAACGGAGATGAAAAATTCAAAGTATTTTGAGAGTTATGATGGAAATAGTTAGACTCGCGCTTTGGTTTACCAATTTACTGACCTACCTCCGATTGATTGACCATAACCCACTCAATTTTACTTGTAATTGATTGAAATTAGTTTCATTTCGAAGGAATCGAAGTGTAGTTTAAAACGAAAGAAACGGAGATGAAAAACTCCAAGTATTTTGAGAGTTATGATGGAAATAGTTAGACTCGGGCTTTGGTTTAGCAATTTACTGACCTACCTCCGATTGATTGAACATAACTCACTCAATTTAACTCGTAATTCATTGAAATTAGTTTCATTTCGAAGGAATCGAAGTGTAGTTTAAAACGAAAGAAACGGAGATGAAAAACTCCAAGTATTTTGAGAGTTATGATGGAAATAGTTAGACTCGCGCTTTGGTTTAGCAATTTACTGACCTACCTCCGATTGATTGACCATAACTCTCTCAATTTAACTCGTAATTCATTTAAATTATTTTCATTTCGAAGGAATCGAAGTGTAGTTTAAAACGAAAGAAACGGTGATGAAAAACTCCAAGTATTTTGAGAGTTATGATGGAAATAGTTAGACTCGCGCTTTGGTTTAGCAATTTACTGACCTACCTTTGATTGATTGACCATAACTCTCTCAATTTAACTTGTAATTCATTTAAATTAGTTTCATTTCGAAGGAATCGAAGTGTAGTTTAAAACGAAAGAAACGGAGATGAAAAACTCCAAGTATTTTGAGAGTTATGATGGAAATAGTTAAACTCGCGCTTTGGTTTAGCAATTTACTGACCTCCCTCCGATTGATTGACCATAACTCACTCAATTTAACTCGTAATTCATTGAAATTAGTTTCATTTTGAAGGAATCGAAGTGTAGTTTAAAACGAAAGAAACGGAGATGAAAAACTCCAAGTATTTTGAGAGTTATGATGGAAATAGTTAGACTCGCGCTTTGGTTTAGCAATTTACTGACCTACCTCCGATTGATTGACCATAACTCTCTCAATTTAACTCTTAATTCATTGAAATTAGTTTCATTTCGAAGGAATCGAAGTGTAGTTTAAAACGAAAGAAACGGAGATGAAAAACTCCAAGTATTTTGAGAGTTATGATGGAAATAGTTAGACTCGCGCTTTGGTTTAGCAATTTACTGACCTACCTCCGATTGATTGACCATAACTCTCTCAATTTAACTCTTAATTCATTGAAATTAGTTTCATTTCGAAGGAATCGAAGTGTAGTTTAAAACGAAAGAAACGGAGATGAAAAATTCCAAGTATTTTGAGAGTTATGATAGAAATAGTTAGACTCGCGCTTTGGTTTAGCAATTTACTGACCTACCTCCGATTGATTGACCATAACTCTCTCAATTTAACTCTTAACTCATTGAAATTAGTTTCATTTCGAAGGAATCGAAGTGTAGTTTAAAACGAAAGAAACGGAGATGAAAAACTCCAAGTATTTTGAGAGTTATGATGGAAATAGTTAGACTCGCGCTTTAGTTTAGCAATTTACTGACCTACCTCCGATTGATTGACCATAACTCTCTCAATTTAACTCGTAATTCATTTAAATTAGTTTCATTTCGAAGGAATCGAAGTGTAGTTTAAAACGAAAGAAACGGAGATGAAAAACTCCAAGTATTTTGAGAGTTATGATGGAAATAGTTAGACTCGCGCTTTGGTTTAGCAATTTACTGACCTACCTCCGATTGATTGATTATAACTCTCTAAATTTAACTCTTAATTCATTGAAATTAGTTTCATTTCGAAGGAATCGAAGTGTAGTTTAAAACGAAAGAAACGGAGATGAAAAACTCAAAGTATTTTGAGAGTTATGATGGAAATAATTAGACTCGCGCTTTGGTTTAGCAATTTACTGACCTACATCCGATTGATTGACCATAACTCTCTCAATTTAACTCTTAACTCATTGAAATTAGTTTCATTTCGAAGGAATCGAAGTGTAGTTTAAAACGAAAGAAACGGAGATGAAAAACTCCAAGTATTTTGAGAGTTATGATGGAAATAGTTAGACTCGCGCTTTGGTTTAGTAATTTACTGACCTACCTCCGATTGATTGACCATAACTCACTCAATTTAACTCGTAATTCATTGAAATTAGTTTCATTTTGAAGGAATCGAAGTGTAGTTTAAAACGAAAGAAACGGAGATGAAAAACTCCAAGTATTTTGAGAGTTATGATGGAAATAGTTAGACTCGCGCTTTGGTTTAGCAATTTACTGACCTACCTCCGATTGATTGACCATAACTCTCTCAATTTAACTCTTAATTCATTGAAATTAGTTTCATTTCGAAGGAATCGAAGTGTAGTTTAAAACGAAAGAAACGGAGATGAAAAACTCCAAGTATTTTGAGAGTTATGATGGAAATAGTTAGACTCGCGCTTTGGTTTAGCAATTTACTGACCTACCTCCGATTGATTGACCATAACTCTCTCAATTTAACTCTTAATTCATTGAAATTAGTTTCATTTCGAAGGAATCGAAGTGTAGTTTAAAACGAAAGAAACGGAGATGAAAAATTCCAATTATTTTGAGAGTTATGATAGAAATAGTTAGACTCGCGCTTTGGTTTAGCAATTTACTGACCTACCTCCGATTGATTGACCATAACTCTCTCAATTTAACTCTTAACTCATTGAAATTAGTTTCATTTCGAAGGAATCGAAGTGTAGTTTAAAACGAAAGAAACGGAGATGAAAAACTCCAAGTATTTTGAGAGTTATGATGGAAATAGTTAGACTCGCGCTTTGGTTTAGCAATTTACTGACCTACCTCCGATTGATTGACCATAACTCTCTCAATTTAACTCTTAATTCATTGAAATTAGTTTCATTTCGAAGGAATCGAAGTGTAGTTTAAAACGAAAGAAACGGAGATGAAAAATTCCAATTATTTTGAGAGTTATGATAGAAATAGTTAGACTCGCGCTTTGGTTTAGCAATTTACTGACCTACCTCCGATTGATTGACCATAACTCTCTCAATTTAACTCTTAACTCATTGAAATTAGTTTCATTTCGAAGGAATCGAAGTGTAGTTTAAAACGAAAGAAACGGAGATGAAAAACTCCAAGTATTTTGAGAGTTATGATGGAAATAGTTAGACTCGCGCTTTAGTTTAGCAATTTACTGACCTACCTCCGATTGATTGACCATAACTCTCTCAATTTAACTCGTAATTCATTTAAATTAGTTTCATTTCGAAGGAATCGAAGTGTAGTTTAAAACGAAAGAAACGGAGATGAAAAACTCCAAGTATTTTGAGAGTTATGATGGAAATAGTTAAACTCGCGCTTTGGTTTAGCAATTTACTGACCTCCCTCCGATTGATTGACCATAACTCACTCAATTTAACTCGTAATTCATTGAAATTAGTTTCATTTTGAAGGAATCGAAGTGTAGTTTAAAACGAAAGAAACGGAGATGAAAAACTCCAAGTATTTTGAGAGTTATGATGGAAATAGTTAGACTCGCGCTTTGGTTTAGCAATTTACTGACCTACCTCCGATTGATTGACCATAACTCTCTCAATTTAACTCTTAATTCATTGAAATTAGTTTCATTTCGAAGGAATCGAAGTGTAGTTTAAAACGAAAGAAACGGAGATGAAAAACTCCAAGTATTTTGAGAGTTATGATGGAAATAGTTAGACTCGCGCTTTGGTTTAGCAATTTACTGACCTACCTCCGATTGATTGACCATAACTCTCTCAATTTAACTCTTAATTCATTGAAATTAGTTTCATTTCGAAGGAATCGAAGTGTAGTTTAAAACGAAAGAAACGGAGATGAAAAATTCCAAGTATTTTGAGAGTTATGATAGAAATAGTTAGACTCGCGCTTTGGTTTAGCAATTTACTGACCTACCTCCGATTGATTGACCATAACTCTCTCAATTTAACTCTTAACTCATTGAAATTAGTTTCATTTCGAAGGAATCGAAGTGTAGTTTAAAACGAAAGAAACGGAGATGAAAAACTCCAAGTATTTTGAGAGTTATGATGGAAATAGTTAGACTCGCGCTTTAGTTTAGCAATTTACTGACCTACCTCCGATTGATTGACCATAACTCTCTCAATTTAACTCGTAATTCATTTAAATTAGTTTCATTTCGAAGGAATCGAAGTGTAGTTTAAAACGAAAGAAACGGAGATGAAAAACTCCAAGTATTTTGAGAGTTATGATGGAAATAGTTAGACTCGCGCTTTGGTTTAGCAATTTACTGACCTACCTCCGATTGATTGATTATAACTCTCTAAATTTAACTCTTAATTCATTGAAATTAGTTTCATTTCGAAGGAATCGAAGTGTAGTTTAAAACGAAAGAAACGGAGATGAAAAACTCCAAGTATTTTGAGAGTTATGATGGAAATAGTTAGACTCGCGCTTTGGTTTAGCAATTTACTGACCTACATCCGATTGATTGACCATAACTCTCTAAATTTAACTCTTAACTCATTGAAATTAGTTTCATTTCGAAGGAATCGAAGTGTAGTTTAAAACGAAAGAAACGGAGATGAAAAACTCCAAGTATTTTGAGAGTTATGATGGAAATAGTTAGACTCGCGCTTTGGTTTAGTAATTTACTGACCTACCTCCGATTGATTGACCATAACTCACTCAATTTAACTCGTAATTCATTGAAATTAGTTTCATTTTGAAGGAATCGAAGTGTAGTTTAAAACGAAAGAAACGGAGATGAAAAACTCTAAGTATTTTGAGAGTTATGATGGAAATAGTTAGACTCGCGCTTTGGTTTAGCAATTTACTGACCTACCTCCGATTGATTGACCATAACTCTCTCAATTTAACTCTTAATTCATTGAAATTAGTTTCATTTCGAAGGAATCGAAGTGTAGTTTAAAACGAAAGAAACGGAGATGAAAAACTCCAAGTATTTTGAGAGTTATGATGGAAATACTTAGACTCGCGCTTTGGTTTAGCAATTTACTGACCTACCTCCGATTGATTGACCATAACTCTCTCAATTTAACTCTTAATTCATTGAAATTAGTTTCATTTCGAAGGAATCGAAGTGTAGTTTAAAACGAAAGAAACGGAGATGAAAAATTCCAATTATTTTGAGAGTTATGATAGAAATAGTTAGACTCGCGCTTTGGTTTAGCAATTTACTGACCTACCTCCGATTGATTGACCATAACTCTCTCAATTTAACTCTTAACTCATTGAAATTAGTTTCATTTCGAAGGAATCGAAGTGTAGTTTAAAACGAAAGAAACGGAGATGAAAAACTCCAAGTATTTTGAGAGTTATGATGGAAATAGTTAGACTCGCGCTTTAGTTTAGCAATTTACTGACCTACCTCCGATTGATTGACCATAACTCTCTCAATTTAACTCGTAATTCATTTAAATTAGTTTCATTTCGAAGGAATCAAAGTGTAGTTTAAAACGAAAGAAACGGAGATGAAAAACTCCAAGTATTTTGAGAGTTATGATGGAAATAGTTAGACTCGCGCTTTGGTTTAGCAATTTACTGAGCTACCTCCGATTGATTGATTATAACTCTCTAAATTTAACTCTTAATTCATTGAAATTAGTTTCATTTCGAAGGAATCGAAGTGTAGTTTAAAACGAAAGAAACGGAGATGAAAAACTCCAAGTATTTTGAGAGTTATTATGGAAATAGTTAGACTCGCGCTTTGGTTTAGCAATTTACTGACCTACATCCGATTGATTGACCATAACTCTCTCAATTTAACTCTTAACTCATTGAAATTAGTTTCATTTCGAAGGAATCGAAGTGTAGTTTAAAACGAAAGAAACGGAAATGAAAAACTCCAAGTATTTTGAGAGTTATGATGGAAATAGTTAGACTCGCGCTTTGGTTTAGCAATTTACTGACCTACCTCCGATTGATTGACCATAACTCTCTCAATTTAACTCTTAATTCATTGAAATTAGTTTCATTTCGAAGGAATCGAAGTGTAGTTTAAAACGAAAGAAACGAAGATGAAAAATTCTAAGTATTTTGAGAGTTATGATAGAAATAGTTAGAATCGCGCTTTGGTTTAGCAATTTACTGACTTAATTCCGATTGATTGACCATAACTCTCTCAATTTAACTCTTAATTCATTGAAATTAGTTTCATTTCGAAGGAATCGAAGTGTAGTTTAAAACGAAAGAAACGGAGATGAAAAACTCCAAGTATTTTGAGAGTTATGATGGAAATAGTTAGACTCGCGCTTTGGTTTAGCAATTTACTGACCTCCCTCCGATTGATTGACCATAAATCACTCAATTTAACTCGTAATTCATTGAAATTAGTTTCATTTCGAAGGAATCGACGTGTAGTTTAAAACGAAAGAAACGGAGATGAAAAACTCCAAGTATTTTGAGAGTTATGATGGAAATAGTTAGACTCGCGCTTTGGTTTAGCAATTTACTGACGTACCTACGATTGATTGACCATAACTCTCTCAATTTAACTCTTAATTCATTGAAATTTGTTTCATTTCGAAGGAATCGAAGTGTAGTTTAAAACGAAAGAAATGGAGATGAAAAACTCCAAGTATTTTGAGAGTTATGATGGAAATAGTTAGACTCGCGATTTGGTTTAGCAATTTACTGACCTACCTCCGATTGATTGACCATAACTCACTCAATTTTACTTGTAATTGATTGAAATTAGTTTCATTTCGAAGGAATCGAAGTGTAGTTTAAAACGAAAGAAACGGAGATGAAAAACTCCAAGTATTTTGAGAGTTATGATGGAAATAGTTAGACTCGGGCTTTGGTTTAGCAATTTACTGACCTACCTCCGATTGATTGAACATAACTCACTCAATTTAACTCGTAATTCATTGAAATTAGTTTCATTTCGAAGGAATCGAAGTGTAGTTTAAAACGAAAGAAACGGAGATGAAAAACTCCAAGTATTTTGAGAGTTATGATGGAAATAGTTAGACTCGCGCTTTGGTTTAGCAATTTACTGACCTACCTCCGATTGATTGACCATAACTCTCTCAATTTAACTCGTAATTCATTTAAATTAGTTTCATTTCGAAGGAATCGAAGTGTAGTTTAAAACGAAAGAAACGGTGATGAAAAACTCCAAGTATTTTGAGAGTTATGATGGAAATAGTTATACTCGCGCTTTGGTTTAGCAATTTACTGACCTACCTTTGATTGATTGACCATAACTCTCTCAATTTAACTTTTAATTCATCTAAATTAGTTTCATTTCGAAGGAATCGAAGTGTAGTTTAAAACGAAAGAAACGGAGATGAAAAACTCCAAGTATTTTGAGAGTTATGATGGAAATAGTTAGACTCGCGCTTTGGTTTAGCAATTTACTGACCTACCTCCGATTGATTGACCATAACTCTCTCAATTTAACTCTTAATTCATTGAAATTAGTTTCATTTCGAAGGAATCGAAGTGTAGTTTAAAACGAAAGAAACGGAGATGAAAAACTCCAAGTATTTTGAGAGTTATGATGGAAATAGTTAGACTCGCGCTTTGGTTTAGCAATTTACTGACCTACCTCCGATTGATTGACCATAACTCTCTCAATTTAACTCTTAATTCATTGAAATTAGTTTCATTTCGAAGGAATCGAAGTGTAGTTTAAAACGAAAGAAACGGAGATGAAAAACTCCAAGTATTTTGAGAGTTATGATGGAAATAGTTAGACTCGCGCTTTGGTTTAGCAATTTACTGACCTACCTCCGATTGATTGATTATAACTCTCTAAATTTAACTCTTAATTCATTGAAATTAGTTTCATTTCGAAGGAATCGAAGTGTAGTTTAAAACGAAAGAAACGGAGATGAAAAACTCCAAGTATTTTGAGAGTTATGATGGAAATAGTTAGACTCGCGCTTTGGTTTAGCAATTTACTGACCTACATCCGATTGATTGACCATAACTCTCTCAATTTAACTCTTAACTCATTGAAATTAGTTTCATTTCGAAGGAATCGAAGTGTAGTTTAAAACGAAAGAAACGGAGATGAAAAACTCCAAGTATTTTGAGAGTTATGATGGAAATAGTTAGACTCGCGCTTTAGTTTAGCAATTTACTGACCTACCTCCGATTGATTGACCATAACTCTCTCAATTTAACTCGTAATTCATTTAAATTAGTTTCATTTCGAAGGAATCGAAGTGTAGTTTAAAACGAAAGAAACGGAGATGAAAAACTCCAAGTATTTTGAGAGTTATGATGGAAATAGTTAGACTCGCGCTTTAGTTTAGCAATTTACTGACCTACCTCCGATTGATTGACCATAACTCTCTCAATTTAACTCGTAATTCATTTAAATTAGTTTCATTTCGAAGGAATCGAAGTATAGTTTAAAACGAAAGAAACGGAGATGAAAAACTCCAAGTATTTTGAGAGTTATGATGGAAATACTTAGACTCGCGCTTTGGTTTAGCAATTTACTGACCTACCTCCGATTGATTGATTATAACTCTCTAAATTTAACTCTTAATTCATTGAAATTAGTTTCATTTCGAAGGAATCGAAGTGTAGTTTAAAACGAAAGAAACGGAGATGAAAAACTCCAAGTATTTTGAGAGTTATGATGGAAATAGTTAGACTCGCGCTTTGGTTTAGCAATTTACTGACCTACATCCGATTGATTGACCATAACTCTCTCAATTTAACTCTTAACTCATTGAAATTAGTTTCATTTCGAAGGAATCGAAGTGTAGTTTAAAACGAAAGAAACGGAGATGAAAAACTCCAAGTATTTTGAGAGTTATGATGGAAATAGTTAGACTCGCGCTTTGGTTTAGCAATTTACTGACCTACCTCCGATTGATTGACCATAACTCTCTCAATTTAACTCTTAATTCATTGAAATTAGTTTCATTTCGAAGGAATCGAAGTGTAGTTTAAAACGAAAGAAACGGAGATGAAAAATTCTAAGTATTTTGAGAGTTATGATAGAAATAGTTAGAATCGCGCTTTGGTTTAGCAATTTACTGACCTACCTCCGATTGATTGACCATAACTCTCTCAATTTAACTCTTAATTCATTGAAATTAGTTTCATTTCGAAGGAATCGAAGTGTAGTTTAAAACGAAAGAAACGAAGATGAAAAATTCTAAGTATTTTGAGAGTTATGATAGAAATAGTTAGAATCGCGCTTTGGTTTAGCAATTTACTGACTTAATTCCGATTGATTGACCATAACTCTCTCAATTTAACTCTTAATTCATTGAAATTAGTTTCATTTCGAAGGAATCGAAGTGTAGTTTAAAACGAAAGAAACGGAGATGAAAAACTCCAAGTATTTTGAGAGTTATGATGGAAATAGTTAGACTCGCGCTTTGGTTTAGCAATTTACTGACCTCCCTCCGATTGATTGACCATAAATCACTCAATTTAACTCGTAATTCATTGAAATTAGTTTCATTTCGAAGGAATCGACGTGTAGTTTAAAACGAAAGAAACGGAGATGAAAAACTCCAAGTATTTTGAGAGTTATGATGGAAATAGTTAGACTCGCGCTTTGGTTTAGCAATTTACTGACGTACCTACGATTGATTGACCATAACTCTCTCAATTTAACTCTTAATTCATTGAAATTTGTTTCATTTCGAAGGAATCGAAGTGTAGTTTAAAACGAAAGAAATGGAGATGAAAAACTCCAAGTATTTTGAGAGTTATGATGGAAATAGTTAGACTCGCGATTTGGTTTAGCAATTTACTGACCTACCTCCGATTGATTGACCATAACTCACTCAATTTTACTTGTAATTGATTGAAATTAGTTTCATTTCGAAGGAATCGAAGTGTAGTTTAAAACGAAAGAAACGGAGATGAAAAACTCCAAGTATTTTGAGAGTTATGATGGAAATAGTTAGACTCGGGCTTTGGTTTAGCAATTTACTGACCTACCTCCGATTGATTGAACATAACTCACTCAATTTAACTCGTAATTCATTGAAATTAGTTTCATTTCGAAGGAATCGAAGTGTAGTTTAAAACGAAAGAAACGGAGATGAAAAACTCCAAGTATTTTGAGAGTTATGATGGAAATAGTTAGACTCGCGCTTTGGTTTAGCAATTTACTGACCTACCTCCGATTGATTGACCATAACTCTCTCAATTTAACTCGTAATTCATTTAAAATAGTTTCATTTCGAAGGAATCGAAGTGTAGTTTAAAACGAAAGAAACGGTGATGAAAAACTCCAAGTATTTTGAGAGTTATGATGGAAATAGTTATACTCGCGCTTTGGTTTAGCAATTTACTGACCTACCTTTGATTGATTGACCATAACTCTCTCAATTTAACTTTTAATTCATCTAAATTAGTTTCATTTCGAAGGAATCGAAGTGTAGTTTAAAACGAAAGAAACGGAGATGAAAAACTCCAAGTATTTTGAGAGTTATGATGGAAATAGTTAGACTCGCGCTTTGGTTTAGCAATTTACTGACCTACCTCCGATTGATTGACCATAACTCTCTCAATTTAACTCTTAATTCATTGAAATTAGTTTCATTTCGAAGGAATCGAAGTGTAGTTTAAAACGAAAGAAACGGAGATGAAAAACTCCAAGTATTTTGAGAGTTATGATGGAAATAGTTAGACTCGCGCTTTGGTTTAGCAATTTACTGACCTACCTCCGATTGATTGACCATAACTCTCTCAATTTAACTCTTAATTCATTGAAATTAGTTTCATTTCGAAGGAATCGAAGTGTAGTTTAAAACGAAAGAAACGGAGATGAAAAACTCCAAGTATTTTGAGAGTTATGATGGAAATAGTTAGACTCGCGCTTTGGTTTAGCAATTTACTGACCTACCTCCGATTGATTGATTATAACTCTCTAAATTTAACTCTTAATTCATTGAAATTAGTTTCATTTCGAAGGAATCGAAGTGTAGTTTAAAACGAAAGAAACGGAGATGAAAAACTCCAAGTATTTTGAGAGTTATGATGGAAATAGTTAGACTCGCGCTTTGGTTTAGCAATTTACTGACCTACATCCGATTGATTGACCATAACTCTCTCAATTTAACTCTTAACTCATTGAAATTAGTTTCATTTCGAAGGAATCGAAGTGTAGTTTAAAACGAAAGAAACGGAGATGAAAAACTCCAAGTATTTTGAGAGTTATGATGGAAATAGTTAGACTCGCGCTTTAGTTTAGCAATTTACTGACCTACCTCCGATTGATTGACCATAACTCTCTCAATTTAACTCGTAATTCATTTAAATTAGTTTCATTTCGAAGGAATCGAAGTGTAGTTTAAAACGAAAGAAACGGAGATGAAAAACTCCAAGTATTTTGAGAGTTATGATGGAAATAGTTAGACTCGCGCTTTAGTTTAGCAATTTACTGACCTACCTCCGATTGATTGACCATAACTCTCTCAATTTAACTCGTAATTCATTTAAATTAGTTTCATTTCGAAGGAATCGAAGTATAGTTTAAAACGAAAGAAACGGAGATGAAAAACTCCAAGTATTTTGAGAGTTATGATGGAAATAGTTAGACTCGCGCTTTGGTTTAGCAATTTACTGACCTACCTCCGATTGATTGATTATAACTCTCTAAATTTAACTCTTAATTCATTGAAATTAGTTTCATTTCGAAGGAATCGAAGTGTAGTTTAAAACGAAAGAAACGGAGATGAAAAACTCCAAGTATTTTGAGAGTTATGATGGAAATAGTTAGACTCGCGCTTTGGTTTAGCAATTTACTGACCTACATCCGATTGATTGACCATAACTCTCTCAATTTAACTCTTAACTCATTGAAATTAGTTTCATTTCGAAGGAATCGAAGTGTAGTTTAAAACGAAAGAAACGGAGATGAAAAACTCCAAGTATTTTGAGAGTTATGATGGAAATAGTTAGACTCGCGCTTTGGTTTAGCAATTTACTGACCTACCTCCGATTGATTGACCATAACTCTCTCAATTTAACTCTTAATTCATTGAAATTAGTTTCATTTCGAAGGAATCGAAGTGTAGTTTAAAACGAAAGAAACGGAGATGAAAAATTCTAAGTATTTTGAGAGTTATGATAGAAATAGTTAGAATCGCGCTTTGGTTTAGCAATTTACTGACTTACATCCGATTGATTGACCATAACTCTCTCAATTTAACTCTTAAGTCATTGAAATTAGTTTCATTTCGAAGGAATCGAAGTGTAGTTTAAAACGAAAGAAACGGAGATGAAAAACTCCAAGTATTTTGAGAGTTATGATGGAAATAGTTAGACTCGCGCTTTGGTTTAGCAATTTACTGACCTACCTCCGATTAATTGATCATAACTCTCTAAATTTAACTCTTAATTCATTGAAATTAGTTTCATTTCGAAGGAATCGAAGTGTAGTTTAAAACGAAAGAAACGGAGATGAAAAACTCCAAGTATTTTGAGAGTTATGATGGAAATAGTTAGACTCGCGCTTTGGTTTAGCAATTTACTGACCTCCCTCCGATTTATTGACCATAAATCACTCAATTTAACTCGTAATTCATTGAAATTAGTTTCATTTCGAAGGAATCGACGTGTAGTTTAAAACGAAAGAAACGGAGATGAAAAACTCCAAGTATTTTGAGAGTTATGATGGAAATAGTTAGACTCGCGCTTTGATTTAGCAATTTACTGACGTACCTACGATTGATTGACCATAACTCTCTCAATTTAACTCTTAATTCATTGAAATTTGTTTCATTTCGAAGGAATCGAAGTGTAGTTTAAAACGAAAGAAACGGAGATGAAAAACTCCAAGTATTTTGAGAGTTATGATGGAAATAGTTAGACTCGCGCTTTGGTTTAGCAATTTACTGACCTACCTCCGATTGATTGACCATAACTCACTCAATTTTACTTGTAATTGATTGAAATTAGTTTCATTTCGAAGGAATCGAAGTGTAGTTTAAAACGAAAGAAACGGAGATGAAAAACTCCATGTATTTTGAGAGTTATGATGGAAATAGTTAGACTCGGGCTTTGGTTTAGCAATTTACTGACCTACCTCCGATTGATTGAACATAACTCACTCAATTTAACTCGTAATTCATTGAAATTAGTTTCATTTCGAAGGAATCGAAGTGTAGTTTAAAACGAAAGAAACGGAGATGAAAAACTCCAAGTATTTTGAGAGTTATGATGGAAATAGTTAGACTCGCGCTTTGGTTTAGCAATTTACTGACCTACCTCCGATTGATTGACCATAACTCTCTCAATTTAACTCGTAATTCATTTAAATTAGTTTCATTTCGAAGGAATCGAAGTGTAGTTTAAAACGAAAGAAACGGTGATGAAAAACTCCAAGTATTTTGAGAGTTATGATGGAAATAGTTATACTCGCGCTTTGGTTTAGCAATTTACTGACCTACCTTTGATTGATTGACCATAACTCTCTCAATTTAACTTTTAATTCATCTAAATTAGTTTCATTTCGAAGGAATCGAAGTGTAGTTTAAAACGAAAGAAACGGAGATGAAAAACTCCAAGTATTTTGAGAGTTATGATGGAAATAGTTAGACTCGCGCTTTGGTTTAGCAATTTACTGACCTACCTCCGATTGATTGACCATAACTCTCTCAATTTAACTCTTAATTCATTGAAATTAGTTTCATTTCGAAGGAATCGAAGTGTAGTTTAAAACGAAAGAAACGGAGATGAAAAACTCCAAGTATTTTGAGAGTTATGATGGAAATAGTTAGACTCGCGCTTTGGTTTAGCAATTTACTGACCTACCTCCGATTGATTGACCATAACTCTCTCAATTTAACTCTTAATTCATTGAAATTAGTTTCATTTCGAAGGAATCGAAGTGTAGTTTAAAACGAAAGAAACGGAGATGAAAAACTCCAAGTATTTTGAGAGTTATGATGGAAATAGTTAGACTCGCGCTTTGGTTTAGCAATTTACTGACCTACCTCCGATTGATTGATTATAACTCTCTAAATTTAACTCTTAATTCATTGAAATTAGTTTCATTTCGAAGGAATCGAAGTGTAGTTTAAAACGAAAGAAACGGAGATGAAAAACTCCAAGTATTTTGAGAGTTATGATGGAAATAGTTAGACTCGCGCTTGTGGGACATGATCCCGCGAGAGGGGCGTGGGGCGCGAGCTGCCGCGCGCTCTCTCTTGGTCTCTCGTTCCCACGCGATTGGCGTGTGCATTTTATTTGTTGATTTGAATTCGTCTTTCCTGTGAACTTGGGATCACTAAGGCAATCCGAATTCCACACGAAAGAGATTGACAGAGTCGCCACCTAGATGTGGGATCTAGGACCCATAATTAACCAGAAATCTAGACTCGCTACCTGGTTACGAGAATGGAAGGTATGGGGAGTTATCCACCACATGCACCATTCTTGCCCGATAGTCGGTCTTCGATTCCAAAAGCTAACTCTTTTAAATTTATTTTAAATGGCTCATTCAACTCTATGTTATTGTGCGAACTAAGTGACATGCATCCTATGATCTAATTTCAATGTGAATCCTAAATGTGTATCTTGATTTCTTAATTTGTCTGGATTCAATCTAGGTGAAAGTTCTCCTAAAATTCTAATTTCATGAAAAATCCTAAGTGATTTGATTAAGCATTTACAAGAAGATTAATATACAAAACACCACAATTTGTTGTGGTGCCGACTCGCGGGTGGTATGCCGTCAGACATCCAAGCTGCCTACGTACCCAAGCCTCACTGGGATCAGAGTCGACGTAGTTCGGTGCACCTAAGCTAAGCTACATATGCCTAACTCAACTAGGACACCGACTTAGACGGATTTGACTGTTTCAACAGTTTTAAGAGGAATTATTTAATTCAAGTTGAGGATTTTATTATCTTAGGATTTCATCTAAGATGCTATATGATTCTTATCTGAATGCAAGTTGTCCCTTAGACTAATGCAGGTTTTGCCTACATCCTAGTTTACTAGGCTTGTCCTAGGGAAAGATCGGGTGACTAGTGTAACTAGACCTATGGTACGGTTGCTATTCATAGCAAGCGTCCGTGATGAGGCTGGACTCCTAACTCTAGGACTCCCTAAAACCTAGGACACGGCACGACACCAGTGTTCCTAAATTGGGCTCTAATGGTTCTTAGATTGGAAACCATAATCCAATGGTTCCGAAAGACACAAGATAAATCGATTTAAGTTCTCGAGGTTAATGAGTTTCAGATTTCGAAGATTTTCAGTTTCTAGACATTTAAGGATTACCAATGGTTCTAGGGTTCACCAATTTCGGCCTTGAATGGCATCCAAAGGAGGGAATCGTGCGCTCTTTCCTTGTGCAATTTAATACTTAGGTTATAGCATCTTATTGCCTGGCAGAATCTCAGGATTTCCGTGGACACTAACCTCGGAGCCAACAACATGCTATAACTTAAATATTCAAATTGTCAAAGATCAAGTTGCAATTGGGATACGATTATGGATGCACGGGCTATTTTTCCAGGAAAATCTAAAGATCCTAAAATTTCTGTTTCAATGGATTAAGGAGTGAACATGTGACAGAATTTTAAAGTTCTTTAGGAATTTTTATATGATTTTCAATTAATTTCGAATTTTCCATGGATTTTATCAATTTTAAGCATATGAGCGGTTTTACAAGTGAAATTGTTGCAAATAAATTCGAAATGATTTGAAATTTCTACAGCAGCAAGATGAAAATGTATGTAGCTTACAGGATGAGTTTTGCATATTTTTACATTAAATTCACATTTAATCTTGATTAAACCATTAAATGTCCAGATTGCACAATTAACACATAAACTAGTAGAAATATAACTCTAAATTCTATGAAATTTCTACAGAAATACTATATGAATCAAAATAGCATGCAGTGAGATTTTCATGAATTTTAGAAATTATTTACTACCAATTTCGGATTTTACAATTTCCAGACCAGATTATAAATTAACACTACATCCCATATTAAAACAGATCCAAATCACACGAAAATTTTACGGTAACAAGTAATATGGAAGCTAAGACTACTGTAAAAATTTTATGAATTTTAATGATGATCTGATGTTAGTAAAAATTCTCCTAAAATCTGATAAGTTTCAAAGAAAATATTAAATAATATACCAAATAAACTCCAAAAATCTTTACAAATTCATGGTAAAATGAATCAGTAACATATTATTTTCCCACGAAATTTCATTAATTTTAGAATCTGTTTGGTATATAATTTAATTTTTCTTCGTCAAAAGATGTTTTTTGAAGAGTTTTCCATTTTTAAAACACAATTTGCGGAAAAAATCAGAAAAATTCGGAAAAATACAGAAATATTTTGAGAACAATGCACCTACCTGTGGTGAAGATCTCCGCCCAATCCAAAAAATATAAAAAATCCTGCCGCCGCCGATCCGCTCCGCCGTCTTTCGCTTTCTCTGGAGTGTTTAGAGGGAGTGATTGAGGGAGTGAAGAGATAATGGAAGAAGAATATTAGGGAGAGGGATGGAAGAATATATTGAGGAAAGGGATTGGAGGGAGTGATTAGAAGAGATAATGGAAGAGAAAGAGATAATGGAAGATAAATTTCTTTTTTTTTTTTTTTCTCCTTTTCTTATGGATGGGAAGGGAGATATATATAGGGAGAGAAAGAGAGAGAGAGAGATATGTTGGTGGAGAGCTCATCATGTTGTCCCTCTTAGTGGAGAATCCATCATTATTGTTCTTAGTGGAGGGCCCATCATGTTTCTTAGTGGAGAGTCCATCATTATTGCTCTTAGTGGAGGGCCCATCATGTTTCTTAGTGGAGAGTCCATCATTATTGCTCTTAGTGGAGGGCCCATCATGTTTCTTAGTGGAGAGTCCATCATTATTGCTCTTAGTGGAGGGCCCATCATGTTGTCTTAGTGGAGAGCTACCATCATTGCTCTTCATGGAGGGCCCATCATGTTGTCTTAGTGGAGAGCTACCATCATTGCTCTTCATAAGAGGCCTCACAAGAGGCCCCACTGAGGCCCCACAACGCGGGCCCCACAATGTGGGCCCTCGGTTGATTCGATTTTAAACAAATGTTCAATGCGGGCCCACCAAACGAGTCCAAATTTAATCAAAATGCATCATGCGGCCCCACCGAATGGGTCCAACTTTCTCGATCCAAATTTAATCGAAGCACCCAATGCGGGCCCACCAAACGGGTCCCAATTCTCTCTGGTTTAGATTTTTCTGAATAATCCTTCTCAACATTTAGCGGGAAAATACGAAACACGACGGAAACGACCAAAAATATTTAGAAATGTAACAAACGGATGCGGGAAAGAAAGACATTGGAAAACCGACGGAAAACAAACCCTAATTTCTTTATCGATTAAGGTAGAGCAAAATGGGGTGTCTACAGATGCCCCTCTTTGGTAGAGATGACGTAGTCATCGAATACCAAAGTCAAAATGACAGAGCCATTTTGCGTAGCTTTAATCGACAAAAGACTCTACACAAACGGAACTTAGACGCAAACATTTACTACCTAATGCAAGGCCCTAAATGAAATCCTAGAATTAGAACATAATAAGAAATCCTGATGCGGTGCCGTTCACAAACGGGCAACGAGAGAATGAGATACCACTTTCGAATGGATTCCGAACAGAAAGAACAAAGATCGTTCTCAAGCGGTTTTTTTTTTTTTTTTTTTTTTTTTTTTAAAAAAAAAAAAGAAAAAAGAAAATGAGACATCTTTCACAAGCGGGCTCAAGGAGGATAAGAGACCATTCACAAATGGATTCAGAAAATGAGGTACCGTTCACAAACGGGCTCAAGGAGAAGACGAGACCATTCACAAATGGACTCGAAAATGAGGTACCGTTTACAAACGGGCTTAAAGAGAACACATGACCATTCACAAATGGACTCGAGAAACGAGACACCGTTCACAAACGGGCTCAAGGAGAACATGAGACCATTCACAAATGGACTCAGAAAATGAGGTACCATTCACAAACGGGCTCAAGGAGAATAAAAGACCATTCACAAATGGGCTCAGAAAATGAGGTACCGTTCACCAACGGGCTCAAGGAGAAGACGAGACCATTCACAAATGGATTCGAGAAACGAGGCACCGTTCACAAACGGGCTCAAGGAAAACATGAGACCATTCACAAATAGACTCAGAAAATGAGGTACCGTTCACAAACGGGCTCAAGGAGAATAAAAAGACCATTCACAAATGGGCTCAGAAAATGAGGTACCGTTCACCAACAGGCTCAAGGAGAAGACGAGACCATTCACAAATGGATTCGAGAAACGAGGCACCGTTCACAAACGGGCTCAAGGAAAACATGAGACCATTCACAAATAGACTCAGAAAATGAGGTACCGTTCACAAACGGGCTTAAGGAGAAGACGAGACCATTCACAAATGGACTCGAGAAACGAGGCACCGTTCACAAACGGGCTCTAGGAGAACATGAGACCATTCATAAATGGACTCGAGAAATGAGGCACCGTTCACAAATGGGCTCAAAGAAACAAGATAGCTTCAACCACGAAGAATTTAAAGATTTTTCATAAACTTGAATTTGACGTAGGATTGGATTTGATGAATTTTTGATTTTTCAGAAATAAGGCAGCGTCCACAAACGGGCTCAAGGAGGACATGAGACCATTCACAAATAGACTCAGAAAATGAAGTACCGTTCACAAACGGGCTTAAGGAGAAGACGGGACCATTTACAAATGGACTCGAGAAATGAGGCACCGTTCACAAACGGGCTCAAAGAAACAAGATAGCTTTGATTGATGAACTCAACAACGAAGAATTTAGAGTTTTTTCATGAACTTGAATTTGACATAGGATTGGATTTGATGAATTTTTGATTTTTCAGAAATAAGGCACCGTCCACAAACGGGCTCAAGGAGGACATGAGACCGTAAATGGACTCAGAAAAATGAGACACCGTTCACAAACGGGTTCAAGGAGAAGACGAGACCATTTACAAATGGACTCGAGAAACGAGGCACCGTTCACAAACAGGCTCAAAGAAACAAGATAGCTTTGATTGATGAATTCAACAACGAAGAATTTAGAGTTTTTTCATGAACTTGAATTTGACATAGGATTGGATTTGATGAATTTTTGATTTTTCAGAAATAAGGCACCGTCCACAAACGGGCTCAAGGAGGACATGAGACCGTAAATGGACTCAGAAAAATGAGACACCGTTCACAAACGGGTTCAAGGAGAAGACGAGACCATTTACAAATGGACTCGAGAAAAGAGGCACCGTTCACAAACAGGCTCAAAGAAACAAGATAGCTTTGATTGATGAATTCAACAACGAAGAATTTAGAGTTTTTTCATGAACTTGAATTTGACATAGGATTGGATTTGATGAATTTTTGATTTTTCAGAAATAAGGCACCGTCCACAAACGGGCTCAAGGAGGACATGAGACCGTAAATGGACTCAGAAAAATGAGACACCGTTCACAAACGGGTTCAAGGAGAAGACGAGACCATTTACAAATGGACTCGAGAAAAGAGGCACCGTTCACAAACAGGCTCAAAGAAACAAGATAGCTTTGATTGATGAATTCAATAACGAAGAATTTAGAGATTTTTCATGAACTTGAATTTGACATAGGATTGGATTTGATGAATTTTTGATTTTTTTTGAACTTAATGAAATCGAGGATGTTATAGATCGTGCCTGACAAAGATATCGGAAACTAGGACTTTGACGAATGATGAAACGGCAAACCGAAGAACCATTACTAACAAGAATGGATTAGAAACACTTTTATGAAACTTCAACAAGATTTTTCTCAAAGAGACTGCTGGTCTTGTCTTTGGGGATTTGGATGACTGAAACCTTGAACAAGACACTTGAAATTGGTAATCTAGAACAACGGCTCTCTTGGATATAATCATGGAAAAGTGGGACTTGCCTCTTGATAGGTGTTTAGATAAACATTTCTTGACCAGGAAAGTATTTAACTAACTGGAAGGAAATTCTGAATTTTAACGGTTCATCTTTCTGAGAAATTGGCTCGACCATCATTGCATCTGAGGCTCTTCCAAGCTTAAGATGCCTTCCTGGGGTATGATCTTTTTACGGAAGCTGGGCTTTCCGATGTTTCTACTTCTGAATTCTTCTGGGTTGATCATCTTTGAAATATAGCTGTTTGACTAGATTCTCGAACTTTTTCAGGTACAATCGCAGGGAGCTGACGAGGCCGGGCCTCCTTCACCGAGACAGTTGCATCATTTGGACATATGGATGACGATTGACTCTTTTTAAATAGAAAACTTAGATAAAAGGCACTACTCAAAGGATTGAGGAGCTCTAAAGGAGTGAACATAGAATAACAACGATTGATTAACTACACTGACAGACACAGTAATGCTTCTGACTTAGTTAACGTTTTATTTGGTAAGTCTATCCTTTCAAGGAATATTTTTTTCAATTGTTAAACACTGGACTTTTTCCTTAAAACAGTAATGCCTCAATGATTTAATTACAACTCCTAGGATTGCTTAGCTCCAATGCCCCCAGTTTTGAGGATGTCACTTGAATTTGTTTGAACTTCAATTGATCTTCAGTCCTGATACCGGCTGTAACCTTCTTATAAATTTGCTTGAACTTCAGTTGATCTTCAGTCTTGATACTGGCTGTAGCCTTCTTATAATGATTCTCTTACCGTGACCAAGTCACCTCTTCAGGGTTTTTAACTTGGCGGACCGTGGTAGCCTTAACTTTTGCCTGAACCGTCTTTCTAGGTTTTCGATTCAGCAGGCTATCCCCTTAGCTTTTGCCTAAGCCGCCCTTTCGGGTTTTCAACTTAACAGGGGAATGATCTTAAATTTTGCCTAAACCGCCCTTTCAGGTTTTCAGTCTAGCAGATCTTCAAACTCCATTTTTTTTTATCATCATTTTTTTTTGTTTGTTTCGGGACCTAGATCATTAGTTCTGAACACCGGAAGGACTTTATAGGTAGGATAGGGCTTTTCAAAGAATGGCTTAAGGTTCAACAAAGATTTCGACCGAACCTGTGAATAGGTTGCCTACATATCCCAAGGTAGGAATCAGGTCGTGTATAGTTCAGGGCGAATGCCCCTAGTTTGAAGATAAATTGTTCGAAAGTTTATTGATTTTTCTTTTTTTTTCTTCTTTCTGGAATAATTGACTTCTCTTCTTTAGGAACTTGTCCCATTTTTTTTCTGAAAGGATTGAATTTCTTTTTTTTTTTTTGGATTGATTGAATTGCTTTTCTTTTTTGAATTGACCGAACTCAGTTTAACCGAGCTGCCTACGTACCCCAGTGTAGGGATCAGGTCTCGCGTAGTTCGGGGCGAATGCCCCTAGTTTGATGGGTTTTCAAGAAAATTTCATTTAGGCTCGAAGGGTTTGCAAACCAGTATTCTTTTGACGTTGGGTTCTGATTTTGGGATTTATTCGGCCAAAGGAGGCCTTCCGATGTTCAGATTGGGAGTCGATCTAGTTTACTAGAGTCCCTCTGGTACTGATTATTTATTTTTTTATTTTCTTTTTCTTTTTTTTACGGAGTTTGACGGCATTTCCAGGTAAGAGATAATAAATCTTCTTCTTTCAAGATTCTAATACGTGCCTTCGACTTTCATAGAGCGAAACTTGTTCTTCGACATCCTCCATCTATGGATTTGTAACTCTTGATATCTGATGATCACTTTTCAATGCTTGCTCTTGAACTTCTTATCTCGAATTTGATGGCTTCATGTTATGAATTTGAGAACCAAGGTCATTGATTGGTAATATGAAAGTTGTTTCCACTCCATGCCCCTTGCATAGCATATGATATTCACTTCATTCTTTCTTGAACCTTCTATCTGGGTCTTTCTCTTGGCATTAATGGTAACACTTACCGGACCATCTTTTTATCCTCAAAATGGGTTTACCAATTCTTCACACTCTTCAGAGGGTAATGTATTTTCAATCGGCATTTACTGGATCAAGGTTTCAGTGCCAGTGTTTACCACTTTAATTTCATCTTTGAAAGGCTGAGATTGGCGCTCCTCCTCTTGTTCAAGTAATCGTTGTGACTCAAGTGGAGTTTCGTCAATTTTGTCCTCATTTGATGAGGGAGTCTTATTTTAAGATCAGAAGCACACTTAAGAAACAGACACCAATGAACTTTTGGAACTGAAATTTTTATTTAAAGAAATGGCTATTACATCTGATGACCTATCCTGAACATTCTTAGGATTCACAACTCTAAATAAAAAAGAGAAGCAGAAGATATCTTGCCTGGACTAGGCATTGACCTTGAAATGTAAGACCGGACTCAACAATTGTACTGACCATGATTACTGATTCGCATAGGGGAACGCCCCTAGTTCAAGGATTATGATAGTGAACTCTGAAGGACTTAGCAAAATATTCTTGAAAAAGGTTGCCCTTAGAGTAAGAAAAGACCAAGGGTACAAGCAAGATTGGATCATCTGGACCAGGCATGATCAGATCATGAGATTGCATAATCGAAAGATTGTGAGATTCTGCTCCTGCCAGTTAGGGGATGGCATGAAGATACGATCGAATCGTATGACAGAAGAATGAAAGACGCACGATCAAGAGATTAGATGAGATAGTATAAGATTGCTTTCAACGGATAGATCATGAATGACTAATCCTATGAGATCTTTGGAAATGATGGGATTTATATCCTAACCCCAAAGGAAAAGTTTTTAGTCTTCGCACATTTTAACAGTGTTACCTGAAGGCATCAACCCTAATCCTAATCTAGCGGAGTGGAGAGATGATCTCGACTCATGACTTTGTTTGTGTACCTAGGACCGATCGTAGCCATTGGAAGATGGACTACGGCCTAATCTAGACACAAATGGGTAAGATATCCTAAACTAGGCTCACACATGTGGTGCACATGTGTTCGTATACTGCATGCATGTGTGGGTTAATCTAGGGGTAAGGCCAAGAGTCCCCTTAGCGCGAATCCATGTTCGATATACTGTACCAGTGTCCGGCGTATCAGTACGTGAACAAGAGATCCGTTTACGCACCATAAAGGTACTAGGCTAAGGGTGGAATGCTTCTCTAGCACAGAGGCACCAGGTGATGAAATCCCAGTCAACCATGCTAGATAACACTCCGGGTTCCTAAAATAGGACGTGTGTGCATGTGAAATGCAAGGGTTTAGATGCAAGTGATGTAAGTGTGTGCAATAAGTTCGCGCAATCTATGATGCCTTCAGGTTTTGTTAAATTAAGTTCGAGTAAAATGTGATGAGAAAATAAAACGAGACAAACTAATCTAACAAGTATAGAGTTTTTATGAGCCAGTTAAATTAAATTCAAATGAATTATCTTTTGAAATTTTAATGAAGTTAGGTGGTCCCCAGCAGAGTCGCCAGACTGTGGGAGCCAGATCCCGCGAGAGGGGCGTGGGGCGCGAGCCGCCGCGCTCTCTCTCTTGGTCTCTCGTTCCCACGCGATTGGCGTGTGCATTTTATTTGTTGATTTGAATTCGTCTTTCCTGTGAACTTGGGATCACTAAGGCAATCCGAATTCCACACGAAAGAGATTGACAGAGTCGCCACCTAGATGTGGGATCTAGGACCCATAATTAACCAGAAATCTAGACTCGCTACCTGGTTACGAGAATGGAAGGTATGGGGAGTTATCCACCACATGCACCATTCTTGCCCGATAGTCGGTCTTCGATTCCAAAAGCTAACTCTTTTAAATTTATTTTAAATGGCTCATTCAACTCTATGTTATTGTGCGAACTAAGTGACATGCATCCTATGATCTAATTTCAATGTGAATCCTAAATGTGTATCTTGATTTCTTAATTTGTCTGGATTCAATCTAGGTGAAAGTTCTCCTAAAATTCTAATTTCATGAAAAATCCTAAGTGATTTGATTAAGCATTTACAAGAAAATTAATATACAAAACACCACAATTTGTTGTGGTGCCGACTCGCGGGTGGTATGCCGTCAGACATCCAAGCTGCCTACGTACCCAAGCCTCACTGGGATCAGAGTCGACGTAGTTCGGTGCACCTAAGCTAAGCTACATATGCCTAACTCAACTAGGACACCGACTTAGACGGATTTGACTGTTTCAACAGTTTTAAGAGGAATTATTTAATTCAAGTTGAGGATTTTATTATCTTAGGATTTCATCTAAGATGCTATATGATTCTTATCTGAATGCAAGTTGTCCCTTAGACTAATGCAGGTTTTGCCTACATCCTAGTTTACTAGGCTTGTCCTAGGGAAAGATCGGGTGACTAGTGTAACTAGACCTATGGTACGGTTGCTATTCATAGCAAGCGTCCGTGATGAGGCTGGACTCCTAACTCTAGGACTCCCTAAAACCTAGGACACGGCACGACACCAGTGTTCCTAAATTGGGCTCTAATGGTTCTTAGATTGGAAACCATAATCCAATGGTTCCGAAAGACACAAGATAAATCGATTTAAGTTCTCGAGGTTAATGAGTTTCAGATTTCGAAGATTTTCAGTTTCTAGACATTTAAGGATTACCAATGGTTCTAGGGTTCACCAATTTCGGCCTTGAATGGCATCCAAAGGAGGGAATCGTGCGCTCTTTCCTTGTGCAATTTAATACTTAGGTTATAGCATCTTATTGCCTGGCAGAATCTCAGGATTTCCGTGGACACTAACCTCGGAGCCAACAACATGCTATAACTTAAATATTCAAATTGTCAAAGATCAAGTTGCAATTGGGATACGATTATGGATGCACGGGCTATTTTTCCAGGAAAATCTAAAGATCCTAAAATTTCTGTTTCAATGGATTAAGGAGTGAACATGTGACAGAATTTTAAAGTTCTTTAGGAATTTTTATATGATTTTCAATTAATTTCGAATTTTCCATGGATTTTATCAATTTTAAGCATATGAGCGGTTTTACAAGTGAAATTGTTGCAAATAAATTCGAAATGATTTGAAATTTCTACAGCAGCAAGATGAAAATGTATGTAGCTTACAGGATGAGTTTTGCATATTTTTACATTAAATTCACATTTAATCTTGATTAAACCATTAAATGTCCAGATTGCACAATTAACACATAAACTAGTAGAAATATAACTCTAAATTCTATGACATTTCTACAGAAATACTATATGAATCAAAATAGCATGCAGTGAGATTTTCATGAATTTTAGAAATTATTTACTACCAATTTCGGATTTTACAATTTCCAGACCAGATTATAAATTAACACTACATCCCATATTAAAACAGATCCAAATCACACGAAAATTTTACAGTAACAAGTAATATGGAAGCTAAGACTACTGTAAAAATTTTATGAATTTTAATGATGATCGGATGTTAGTAAAAATTCTCCTAAAATCTGATAAGTTTCAAAGAAAATATTAAATAATATACCAAATAAACTCCAAAAATCTTTACAAATTCATGGTAAAATGAATCAGTAACATATTATTTTCCCACGAAATTTCATTAATTTTAGAATCTGTTTGGTATATAATTTAATTTTTCTTCGTCAAAAGATGTTTTTTGAAGAGTTTTCCATTTTTAAAACACAATTTGCGGAAAAAATCAGAAAAATTCGGAAAAATACAGAAATATTTTGAGAACAATGCACCTACCTGTGGTGAAGATCTCCGCCCAATCCAAAAAATATAAAAAATCCTGCCGCCGCCGATCCGCTCCGCCGTCTTTCGCTTTCTCTGGAGTGTTTAGAGGGAGTGATTGAGGGAGTGAAGAGATAATGGAAGAAGAATATTAGGGAGAGGGATGGAAGAATATATTGAGGAAAGGGATTGGAGGGAGTGATTAGAAGAGATAATGGAAGAGAAAGAGATAATGGAAGATAAATTTCTTTTTTTTTTTTTTTCTCCTTTTCTTATGGATGGGAAGGGAGATATATATAGGGAGAGAAAGAGAGAGAGAGAGATATGTTGGTGGAGAGCTCATCATGTTGTCCCTCTTAGTGGAGAATCCATCATTATTGTTCTTAGTGGAGGGCCCATCATGTTTCTTAGTGGAGAGTCCATCATTATTGCTCTTAGTGGAGGGCCCATCATGTTTCTTAGTGGAGAGTCCATCATTATTGCTCTTAGTGGAGGGCCCATCATGTTTCTTAGTGGAGAGTCCATCATTATTGCTCTTAGTGGAGGGCCCATCATGTTGTCTTAGTGGAGAGCTACCATCATTGCTCTTCATGGAGGGCCCATCATGTTGTCTTAGTGGAGAGCTACCATCATTGCTCTTCATAAGAGGCCTCACAAGAGGCCCCACTGAGGCCCCACAACGCGGGCCCCACAATGTGGGCCCTCGGTTGATTCGATTTTAAACAAATGTTCAATGCGGGCCCACCAAACGAGTCCAAATTTAATCAAAATGCATCATGCGGCCCCACCGAATGGGTCCAACTTTCTCGATCCAAATTTAATCGAAGCACCCAATGCGGGCCCACCAAACGGGTCCCAATTCTCTCTGGTTTAGATTTTTCTGAATAATCCTTCTCAACATTTAGCGGGAAAATACGAAACACGACGGAAACGACCAAAAATATTTAGAAATGTAACAAACGGATGCGGGAAAGAAAGACATTGGAAAACCGACGGAAAACAAACCCTAATTTCTTTATCGATTAAGGTAGAGCAAAATGGGGTGTCTACAGCGCTTTGGTTTAGCAATTTACTGACCTACATCCGATTGATTGACCATAACTCTCTCAATTTAACTCTTAACTCATTGAAATTAGTTTCATTTCGAAGGAATCGAAGTGTAGTTTAAAACGAAAGAAACGGAGATGAAAAACTCCAAGTATTTTGAGAGTTATGATGGAAATAGTTAGACTCGCGCTTTAGTTTAGCAATTTACTGACCTACCTCCGATTGATTGACCATAACTCTCTCAATTTAACTCGTAATTCATTTAAATTAGTTTCATTTCGAAGGAATCGAAGTGTAGTTTAAAACGAAAGAAACGGAGATGAAAAACTCCAAGTATTTTGAGAGTTATGATGGAAATAGTTAGACTCGCGCTTTAGTTTAGCAATTTACTGACCTACCTCCGATTGATTGACCATAACTCTCTCAATTTAACTCGTAATTCATTTAAATTAGTTTCATTTCGAAGGAATCGAAGTATAGTTTAAAACGAAAGAAACGGAGATGAAAAACTCCAAGTATTTTGAGAGTTATGATGGAAATAGTTAGACTCGCGCTTTGGTTTAGCAATTTACTGACCTACCTCCGATTGATTGATTATAACTCTCTAAATTTAACTCTTAATTCATTGAAATTAGTTTCATTTCGAAGGAATCGAAGTGTAGTTTAAAACGAAAGAAACGGAGATGAAAAACTCCAAGTATTTTGAGAGTTATGATGGAAATAGTTAGACTCGCGCTTTGGTTTAGCAATTTACTGACCTACATCCGATTGATTGACCATAACTCTCTCAATTTAACTCTTAACTCATTGAAATTAGTTTCATTTCGAAGGAATCGAAGTGTAGTTTAAAACGAAAGAAACGGAGATGAAAAACTCCAAGTATTTTGAGAGTTATGATGGAAATAGTTAGACTCGCGCTTTGGTTTAGCAATTTACTGACCTACCTCCGATTGATTGACCATAACTCTCTCAATTTAACTCTTAATTCATTGAAATTAGTTTCATTTCGAAGGAATCGAAGTGTAGTTTAAAACGAAAGAAACGGAGATGAAAAATTCTAAGTATTTTGAGAGTTATGATAGAAATAGTTAGAATCGCGCTTTGGTTTAGCAATTTACTGACTTACATCCGATTGATTGACCATAACTCTCTCAATTTAACTCTTAAGTCATTGAAATTAGTTTCATTTCGAAGGAATCGAAGTGTAGTTTAAAACGAAAGAAACGGAGATGAAAAACTCCAAGTATTTTGAGAGTTATGATGGAAATAGTTAGACT
Organism: Tasmannia lanceolata; assembly: GCF_043159265.1. Lineage (NCBI taxonomy): Eukaryota > Viridiplantae > Streptophyta > Magnoliopsida > Canellales > Winteraceae > Tasmannia > Tasmannia lanceolata. The sequence goes on from NW_027518721.1 coordinate 9,269,602, forward strand.
CGCGCTTTGGTTTAGCAATTTACTGACCTACCTCCGATTAATTGATCATAACTCTCTAAATTTAACTCTTAATTCATTGAAATTAGTTTCATTTCGAAGGAATCGAAGTATAGTTTAAAACGAAAGAAACGGAGATGAAAAACTCCAAGTATTTTGAGAGTTATGATGGAAATAGTTAGACTCGCGCTTTGGTTTAGCAATTTACTGACCTCCCTCCGATTTATTGACCATAAATCACTCAATTTAACTCGTAATTCATTGAAATTAGTTTCATTTCGAAGGAATCGACGTGTAGTTTAAAACGAAAGAAACGGAGATGAAAAACTCCAAGTATTTTGAGAGTTATGATGGAAATAGTTAGACTCGCGCTTTGATTTAGCAATTTACTGACGTACCTACGATTGATTGACCATAACTCTCTCAATTTAACTTTTAATTCATTGAAATTTGTTTCATTTCGAAGGAATCGAAGTGTAGTTTAAAACGAAAGAAACGGAGATGAAAAACTCCAAGTATTTTGAGAGTTATGATGGAAATAGTTAGACTCGCGCTTTGGTTTAGCAATTTACTGACCTACCTCCGATTGATTGACCATAACTCACTCAATTTTACTTGTAATTGATTGAAATTAGTTTCATTTCGAAAGAATCGAAGTGTAGTTTAAAACGAAAGAAACGGAGATGAAAAACTCCAAGTATTTTGAGAGTTATGATGGAAATAGTTAGACTCGGGCTTTGGTTTAGCAATTTACTGACCTACCTCCGATTGATTGAACATAACTCACTCAATTTAACTCGTAATTCATTGAAATTAGTTTCATTTCGAAGGAATCGAAGTGTAGTTTAAAACGAAAGAAACGGAGATGAAAAACTCCAAGTATTTTGAGAGTTATGATGGAAATAGTTAGACTCGCGCTTTGGTTTAGCAATTTACTGACCTACCTCCGATTGATTGACCATAACTCTCTCAATTTAACTCGTAATTCATTTAAATTAGTTTCATTTCGAAGGAATCGAAGTGTAGTTTAAAACGAAAGAAACGGAGATGAAAAACTCCAAGTATTTTGAGAGTTATGATGGAAATAGTTAGACTCGCGCTTTGGTTTAGCAATTTACTGACCTACCTTTGATTGATTGACCATAACTCTCTCAATTTAACTTGTAATTCATTTAAATTAGTTTCATTTCGAAGAAATCGAAGTGTAGTTTAAAACGAAAGAAACGGAGATGAAAAACTCCAAGTATTTTGAGAGTTATGATGGAAATAGTTAAACTCGCGCTTTAGTTTAGCAATTTACTGACCTCCCTCCGATTGATTGACCATAACTCACTCAATTTAACTCGTAATTCATTGAAATTAGTTTCATTTCGAAGGAATCAAAGTGTAGTTTAAAACGAAAGAAACGGAGATGAAAAACTCCAAGTATTTTGAGAGTTATGATGGAAATAGTTAGACTCGCGCTTTGGTTTAGCAATTTACGGACCTACCTCCGATTGATTGACCATAACTCTCTCAATTTAACTCTTAATTCATTGAAATTAGTTTCATTTCGAAGGAATCGAAGTGTAGTTTAAAACGAAAGAAACGGAGATGAAAAACTCCCAGTATTTTGAGAGTTATGATGGAAATAGTTAGACTCGCGCTTTGGTTTAGCAATTTACTGACCTACCTCCGATTGATTGACCATAACTCTCTCAATTTAACTCTTAATTCATTGAAATTAGTTTAATTTCGAAGGAATCGAAGTGTAGTTTAAAACGAAAGAAACGGAGATGAAAAATTCCAAGTATTTTGAGAGTTATGATAGAAATAGTTAGACTCGCGCTTTGGTTTAGCAATTTACTGACCTACCTCCGATTGATTGACCATAACTCTCTCAATTTAACTCTTAACTCATTGAAATTAGTTTCATTTCGAAGGAATCGAAGTGTAGTTTAAAACGAAAGAAACGGAGATGAAAAACTCCAAGTATTTTGAGAGTTATGATGGAAATAATTAGACTCGCGCTTTAGTTTAGCAATTTACTGACCTACCTCCGATTGATTGACCCTAACTCTCTCAATTTAACTCGTAATTCATTTAAATTAGTTTCATTTCGAAGGAATCGAAGTGTAGTTTAAAACGAAAGAAACGGAGATGAAAAACTCCAAGTATTTTGAGAGTTATGATGGAAATAGTTAGACTCGTGCTTTGGTTTAGAAATTTACTGACCTACCTCCGATTGATTGATCATAACTCTCTAAATTTAACTCTTAATTCATTGAAATTAGTTTCATTTCGAAGGAATCGAAGTGTAGTTTAAAACGAAAGAAACGGAGATGAAAAACTCCAAGTATTTTGAGAGTTATGATGGAAATAGTTAGACTCGCGCTTTGGTTTAGCAATTTACTGACGTACCTACGATTGATTGACCATAACTCTCTCAATTTAACTCTTAATTCATTGAAATTTGTTTCATTTCGAAGGAATCGAAGTGTAGTTTAAAACGAAAGAAATGGAGATGAAAAACTCCAAGTATTTTGAGAGTTATGATGGAAATAGTTAGACTCGCGCTTTGGTTTAGCAATTTACTGACCTACCTCCGATTGATTGACCATAACTCACTCAATTTTACTTGTAATTGATTGAAATTAGTTTCATTTCGAAGGAATCGAAGTGTAGTTTAAAACGAAAGAAACGGAGATGAAAAACTCCAAGTATTTTGAGAGTTATGATGGAAATAGTTAGACTCGGGCTTTGGTTTAGCAATTTACTGACCTACCTCCGATTGATTGAACATAACTCACTCAATTTAACTCGTAATTCATTGAAATTAGTTTCATTTCGAAAGAATCGAAGTGTAGTTTAAAACGAAAGAAACGGAGATGAAAAACTCCAAGTATTTTGAGAGTTATGATGGAAATAGTTAGACTCGCGCTTTGGTTTAGCAATTTACTGACCTACCTCCGATTGATTGAACATAACTCTCTCAATTTAACTCGTAATTCATTTAAATTAGTTTCATTTCGAAGGAATCGAAGTGTAGTTTAAAACGAAAGAAACGGAGATGAAAAACTCCAAGTATTTTGAGAGTTATGATGGAAATAGTTAGACTCGCGCTTTAGTTTAGCAATTTACTGACCTACCTCCGATTGATTGACCATAACTCTCTCAATTTAACTCGTAATTCATTTAAATTAGTTTCATTTCGAAGGAATCGAAGTGTAGTTTAAAACGAAAGAAACGGAGATGAAAAACTCCAAGTATTTTGAGAGTTATGATGGAAATAGTTAGACTCGCGCTTTGGTTTAGTAATTTACTGACCTACCTCCGATTGATTGATCATAACTCTCTAAATTTAACTCTTAATTCATTGAAATTAGTTTCATTTCGAAGGAATCGAAGTGTAGTTTAAAACGAAAGAAACGGAGATGAAAAATTCCAAGTATTTTGAGAGTTATAATAGAAATAGTTAGAATCGCGCTTTGGTTTAGCAATTTACTGACTTACATCCGATTGATTGACCATAACTCTCTCAATTTAACTCTTAAGTCATTGAAATTAGTTTCATTTCGAAGGAATCGAAGTGTAGTTTAAAACGAAAGAAACGGAGATGAAAAATTCCAAGTATTTTTAGAGTTATGATGGAAATAGTTAGACTCGCGCTTTGGTTTAGCAATTTACTGACCTACCTCCGATTGATTGACCATAACTCACTCAATTTTACTTGTAATTGATTGAAATTAGTTTCATTTCGAAGGAATCGAAGTGTAGTTTAAAACGAAAGAAACGGAGATGAAAAACTCCAAGTATTTTGAGAGTTATGATGGAAATAGTTAGACTCGGGCTTTGGTTTAGCAATTTACTGACCTACCTCCGATTGATTGAACATAACTCACTCAATTTAACTCGTAATTCATTGAAATTAGTTTCATTTCGAAGGAATCGAAGTGTAGTTTAAAACGAAAGAAACGGAGATGAAAAACTCCAAGTATTTTGAGAGTTATGATGGAAATAGTTAGACTCGCGCTTTGGTTTAGCAATTTACTGACCTACCTCCGATTGATTGACCATAACTCTCTCAATTTAACTCGTAATTCATTTAAATTAGTTTCATTTCGAAGGAATCGAAGTGTAGTTTAAAACGAAAGAAACGGTGATGAAAAACTCCAAGCATTTTGAGAGTTATGATGGAAATAGTTAGACTCGCGCTTTGGTTTAGCAATTTACTGACCTACCTTTGATTGATTGACCGTAACTCTCTCAATTTAACTTGTAATTCATTTAAATTAGTTTCATTTCGAAGGAATCGAAGTGTAGTTTAAAACGAAAGAAACGGAGATGAAAAACTCCAAGTATTTTGAGAGTTATGATGGAAATAGTTAGACTCGCGCTTTGGTTTAGCAATTTACTGACCTCCCTCCGATTGATTGACCCTAACTCACTCAATTTAACTCGTAATTCATTGAAATTAGTTTCATTTCGAAGGAATCGAAGTGTAGTTTAAAACGAAAGAAACGGAGATGAAAAACGCCAAGTATTTTGAGAGTTATGATGGAAATAGTTAGACTCGCGCTTTGGTTTAGCAATTTACTGACCTACCTCCGATTGATTGACCATAACTCTCTCAATTTAACTCTTAATTCATTGAAATTAGTTTCATTTCGAAGGAATCGAAGTGTAGTTTAAAACGAAGGAAACGGAGATGAAAAACTCCAAGTATTTTGAGAGTTATGATGGAAATAGTTACACTCGCGCTTTGGTTTAGTAATTTACTAACCTACCTCCGATTGATTAACCATAACTCTCTCAATTTAACTCGTAATTCATTTAAATTAGTTTCATTTCGAAGGAATCGAAGTGTAGTTTAAAACGAAAGAAACGGAGATGAAAAACTCCAAGTATTTTGAGAGTTATGATGGAAATAGTTAGACTCGCGCTTTAGTTTAGCAATTTACTGACCTACCTCCGATTGATTGACCCTAACTCTCTCAATTTAACTCGTAATTCATTGAAATTAGTTTCATTTCGAAGGAATCGAAGTGTAGTTTAAAACGAAAGAAACGGAGATGAAAAACGCCAAGTATTTTGAGAGTTATGATGGAAATAGTTAGACTCGCGCTTTGGTTTAGCAATTTACTGACCTACCTCCGATTGATTGACCATAACTCTCTCAATTTAACTCTTAATTCATTGAAATTAGTTTCATTTCGAAGGAATCGAAGTGTAGTTTAAAACGAAAGAAACGGAGATGAAAAACTCCAAGTATTTTGAGAGTTATGATGGAAATAGTTACACTCGCGCTTTGGTTTAGTAATTTACTAACCTACCTCCGATTGATTAACCATAACTCTCTCAATTTAACTCGTAATTCATTTAAATTAGTTTCATTTCGAAGGAATCGAAGTGTAGTTTAAAACGAAAGAAACGGAGATGAAAAACTCCAAGTATTTTGAGAGTTATGATGGAAATAGTTAGACTCGCGCTTTAGTTTAGCAATTTACTGACCTACCTCCGATTGATTGACCATAACTCTCTCAATTTAACTCGTAATTCATTTAAATTAGTTTCATTTCGAAGGAATCGAAGTATAGTTTAAAACGAAAGAAACGGAGATGAAAAACTCCAAGTATTTTGAGAGTTATGATGGAAATAGTTAGACTCGCGCTTTGGTTTAGCAATTTACTGACCTACCTCCGATTGATTGATTATAACTCTCTAAATTTAACTCTTAATTCATTGAAATTAGTTTCATTTCGAAGGAATCGAAGTGTAGTTTAAAACGAAAGAAACGGAGATGAAAAACTCCAAGTATTTTGAGAGTTATGATGGAAATAGTTAGACTCGCGCTTTGGTTTAGCAATTTACTGACCTACATCCGATTGATTGACCATAACTCTCTCAATTTAACTCTTAACTCATTGAAATTAGTTTCATTTCGAAGGAATCGAAGTGTAGTTTAAAACGAAAGAAACGGAGATGAAAAACTCTAAGTATTTTGAGAGTTATGATGGAAATAGTTAGACTCGCGCTTTGGTTTAGCAATTTACTGACCTACCTCCGATTGATTGACCATAACTCTCTCAATTTAACTCTTAATTCATTGAAATTAGTTTCATTTCGAAGGAATCGAAGTGTAGTTTAAAACGAAAGAAACGGAGATGAAAAATTCTAAGTATTTTGAGAGTTATGATAGAAATAGTTAGAATCGCGCATTGGTTTAGCAATTTACTGACTTACATCCGATTGATTGACCATAACTCTCTCAATTTAACTCTTAAGTCATTGAAATTAGTTTCATTTCGAAGGAATCGAAGTGTAGTTTAAAACGAAAGAAACGGAGATGAAAAACTCCAAGTATTTTGAGAGTTATGATGGAAATAGTTAGACTCGCGCTTTGGTTTAGCAATTTACTGACCTACCTCCGATTAATTGATCATAACTCTCTAAATTTAACTCTTAATTCATTGAAATTAGTTTCATTTCGAAGGAATCGAAGTGTAGTTTAAAACGAAAGAAACGGAGATGAAAAACTCCAAGTATTTTGAGAGTTATGATGGAAATAGTTAGACTCGCGCTTTAGTTTAGCAATTTACTGACCTACCTCCGATTGATTGACCCTAACTCTCTCAATTTAACTCGTAATTCATTGAAATTAGTTTCATTTCGAAGGAATCGAAGTGTAGTTTAAAACGAAAGAAACGGAGATGAAAAACGCCAAGTATTTTGAGAGTTATGATGGAAATAGTTAGACTCGCGCTTTGGTTTAGCAATTTACTGACCTACCTCCGATTGATTGACCATAACTCTCTCAATTTAACTCTTAATTCATTGAAATTAGTTTCATTTCGAAGGAATCGAAGTGTAGTTTAAAACGAAAGAAACGGAGATGAAAAACTCCAAGTATTTTGAGAGTTATGATGGAAATAGTTACACTCGCGCTTTGGTTTAGTAATTTACTAACCTACCTCCGATTGATTAACCATAACTCTCTCAATTTAACTCGTAATTCATTTAAATTAGTTTCATTTCGAAGGAATCGAAGTGTAGTTTAAAACGAAAGAAACGGAGATGAAAAACTCCAAGTATTTTGAGAGTTATGATGGAAATAGTTAGACTCGCGCTTTAGTTTAGCAATTTACTGACCTACCTCCGATTGATTGACCATAACTCTCTCAATTTAACTCGTAATTCATTTAAATTAGTTTCATTTCGAAGGAATCGAAGTATAGTTTAAAACGAAAGAAACGGAGATGAAAAACTCCAAGTATTTTGAGAGTTATGATGGAAATAGTTAGACTCGCGCTTTGGTTTAGCAATTTACTGACCTACCTCCGATTGATTGATTATAACTCTCTAAATTTAACTCTTAATTCATTGAAATTAGTTTCATTTCGAAGGAATCGAAGTGTAGTTTAAAACGAAAGAAACGGAGATGAAAAACTCCAAGTATTTTGAGAGTTATGATGGAAATAGTTAGACTCGCGCTTTGGTTTAGCAATTTACTGACCTACATCCGATTGATTGACCATAACTCTCTCAATTTAACTCTTAACTCATTGAAATTAGTTTCATTTCGAAGGAATCGAAGTGTAGTTTAAAACGAAAGAAACGGAGATGAAAAACTCCAAGTATTTTGAGAGTTATGATGGAAATAGTTAGACTCGCGCTTTGGTTTAGCAATTTACTGACCTACCTCCGATTGATTGACCATAACTCTCTCAATTTAACTCTTAATTCATTGAAATTAGTTTCATTTCGAAGGAATCGAAGTGTAGTTTAAAACGAAAGAAACGGAGATGAAAAATTCTAAGTATTTTGAGAGTTATGATAGAAATAGTTAGAATCGCGCATTGGTTTAGCAATTTACTGACTTACATCCGATTGATTGACCATAACTCTCTCAATTTAACTCTTAAGTCATTGAAATTAGTTTCATTTCGAAGGAATCGAAGTGTAGTTTAAAACGAAAGAAACGGAGATGAAAAACTCCAAGTATTTTGAGAGTTATGATGGAAATAGTTAGACTCGCGCTTTGGTTTAGCAATTTACTGACCTACCTCCGATTAATTGATCATAACTCTCTAAATTTAACTCTTAATTCATTGAAATTAGTTTCATTTCGAAGGAATCGAAGTGTAGTTTAAAACGAAAGAAACGGAGATGAAAAACTCCAAGTATTTTGAGAGTTATGATGGAAATAGTTAGACTCGCGCTTTGGTTTAGCAATTTACTGACCTCCCTCCGATTTATTGACCATAAATCACTCAATTTAACTCGTAATTCATTGAAATTAGTTTCATTTCGAAGGAATCGACGTGTAGTTTAAAACGAAAGAAACGGAGATGAAAAACTCCAAGTATTTTGAGAGTTATGATGGAAATAGTTAGACTCGCGCTTTGATTTAGCAATTTACTGACGTACCTACGATTAATTGACCATAACTCTCTCAATTTAACTCTTAATTCATTGAAATTTGTTTCATTTCGAAGGAATCGAAGTGTAGTTTAAAACGAAAGAAACGGAGATGAAAAACTCCAAGTATTTTGAGAGTTATGATGGAAATAGTTAGACTCGCGCTTTGGTTTAGCAATTTACTGACCTACCTCCGATTGATTGACCATAACTCACTCAATTTTACTTGTAATTGATTGAAATTAGTTTCATTTCGAAGGAATCGAAGTGTAGTTTAAAACGAAAGAAACGGAGATGAAAAAGTCCAAGTATTTTGAGAGTTATGATGGAAATAGTTAGACTCGCGCTTTGGTTTAGCAATTTACTGACCTACCTCCGATTAATTGATCATAACTCTCTAAATTTAACTCTTAAGTCATTGAAATTAGTTTCATTTCGAAGGAATCGAAGTTTAGTTTAAAACGAAAGAAACGGAGATGAAAAACTCCAAGTATTTTGAGAGTTATGATGGAAATAGTTAGACTCGCGCTTTGGTTTAGCAATTTACTGACCTACCTCCGATTAATTGATCATAACTCTCTAAATTTAACTCTTAATTCATTGAAATTAGTTTCATTTCGAAGGAATCGAAGTGTAGTTTAAAACGAAAGAAACGGAGATGAAAAACTCCAAGTATTTTGAGAGTTATGATGGAAATAGTTAGACTCGCGCTTTGGTTTAGCAATTTACTGACCTCCCTCCGATTTATTGACCATAAATCACTCAATTTAACTCGTAATTCATTGAAATTAGTTTCATTTCGAAGGAATCGACGTGTAGTTTAAAACGAAAGAAACGGAGATGAAAAACTCCAAGTATTTTGAGAGTTATGATGGAAATAGTTAGACTCGCGCTTTGATTTAGCAATTTACTGACGTACCTACGATTGATTGACCATAACTCTCTCAATTTAACTCTTAATTCATTGAAATTTGTTTCATTTCGAAGGAATCGAAGTGTAGTTTAAAACGAAAGAAACGGAGATGAAAAACTCCAAGTATTTTGAGAGTTATGATGGAAATAGTTAGACTCGCGCTTTGGTTTAGCAATTTACTGACCTACCTCCGATTGATTGACCATAACTCTCTCAATTTAACTCTTAATTCATTGAAATTAGTTTCATTTCGAAGGAATCGAAGTGTAGTTTAAAACGAAAGAAACGGAGATGAAAAATACTAAGTATTTTGAGAGTTATGATAGAAATAGTTAGAATCGCGCATTGGTTTAGCAATTTACTGACTTACATCCGATTGATTGACCATAACTCTCTCAATTTAACTCTTAAGTCATTGAAATTAGTTTCATTTCGAAGGAATCGAAGTGTAGTTTAAAACGAAAGAAACGGAGATGAAAAACTCCAAGTATTTTGAGAGTTATGATGGAAATAGTTAGACTCGCGCTTTGGTTTAGCAATTTACTGACCTACCTCCGATTAATTGATCATAACTCTCTAAATTTAACTCTTAATTCATTGAAATTAGTTTCATTTCGAAGGAATCGAAGTGTAGTTTAAAACGAAAGAAACGGAGATGAAAAACTCCAAGTATTTTGAGAGTTATGATGGAAATAGTTAGACTCGCGCTTTGGTTTAGCAATTTACTGACCTCCCTCCGATTTATTGACCATAAATCACTCAATTTAACTCGTAATTCATTGAAATTAGTTTCATTTCGAAGGAATCGACGTGTAGTTTAAAACGAAAGAAACGGAGATGAAAAACTCCAAGTATTTTGAGAGTTATGATGGAAATAGTTAGACTCGCGCTTTGATTTAGCAATTTACTGACGTACCTACGATTAATTGACCATAACTCTCTCAATTTAACTCTTAATTCATTGAAATTTGTTTCATTTCGAAGGAATCGAAGTGTAGTTTAAAACGAAAGAAACGGAGATGAAAAACTCCAAGTATTTTGAGAGTTATGATGGAAATAGTTAGACTCGCGCTTTGGTTTAGCAATTTACTGACCTACCTCCGATTGATTGACCATAACTCACTCAATTTTACTTGTAATTGATTGAAATTAGTTTCATTTCGAAGGAATCGAAGTGTAGTTTAAAACGAAAGAAACGGAGATGAAAAAGTCCAAGTATTTTGAGAGTTATGATGGAAATAGTTAGACTCGCGCTTTGGTTTAGCAATTTACTGACCTACCTCCGATTAATTGATCATAACTCTCTAAATTTAACTCTTAAGTCATTGAAATTAGTTTCATTTCGAAGGAATCGAAGTTTAGTTTAAAACGAAAGAAACGGAGATGAAAAACTCCAAGTATTTTGAGAGTTATGATGGAAATAGTTAGACTCGCGCTTTGGTTTAGCAATTTACTGACCTACCTCCGATTAATTGATCATAACTCTCTAAATTTAACTCTTAATTCATTGAAATTAGTTTCATTTCGAAGGAATCGAAGTGTAGTTTAAAACGAAAGAAACGGAGATGAAAAACTCCAAGTATTTTGAGAGTTATGATGGAAATAGTTAGACTCGCGCTTTGGTTTAGCAATTTACTGACCTCCCTCCGATTTATTGACCATAAATCACTCAATTTAACTCGTAATTCATTGAAATTAGTTTCATTTCGAAGGAATCGACGTGTAGTTTAAAACGAAAGAAACGGAGATGAAAAACTCCAAGTATTTTGAGAGTTATGATGGAAATAGTTAGACTCGCGCTTTGATTTAGCAATTTACTGACGTACCTACGATTGATTGACCATAACTCTCTCAATTTAACTCTTAATTCATTGAAATTTGTTTCATTTCGAAGGAATCGAAGTGTAGTTTAAAACGAAAGAAACGGAGATGAAAAACTCCAAGTATTTTGAGAGTTATGATGGAAATAGTTAGACTCGCGCTTTGGTTTAGCAATTTACTGACCTACCTCCGATTGATTGACCATAACTCTCTCAATTTAACTCTTAATTCATTGAAATTAGTTTCATTTCGAAGGAATCGAAGTGTAGTTTAAAACGAAAGAAACGGAGATGAAAAACTCCAAGTATTTTGAGAGTTATGATGGAAATAGTTAGACTCGCGCTTTGGTTTAGCAATTTACTGACCTACCTCCGATTGATTGACCATAACTCTCTCAATTTAACTCTTAATTCATTGAAATTAGTTTCATTTCGAAGGAATCGAAGTGTAGTTTAAAACGAAAGAAACGGAGATGAAAAACTCCAAGTATTTTGAGAGTTATGATGGAAATAGTTAGACTCGCGCTTTGGTTTAGCAATTTACTGACCTACCTCCGATTGATTGATTATAACTCTCTAAATTTAACTCTTAATTCATTGAAATTAGTTTCATTTCGAAGGAATCGAAGTGTAGTTTAAAACGAAAGAAACGGAGATGAAAAACTCCAAGTATTTTGAGAGTTATGATGGAAATAGTTAGACTCGCGCTTTAGTTTAGCAATTTACTGACCTACCTCCGATTGATTGACCATAACTCTCTCAATTTAACTCGTAATTCATTTAAATTAGTTTCATTTCGAAGGAATCAAAGTGTAGTTTAAAACGAAAGAAACGGAGATGAAAAACTCCAAGTATTTTGAGAGTTATGATGGAAATAGTTAGACTCGCGCTTTGGTTTAGCAATTTACTGAGCTACCTCCGATTGATTGATTATAACTCTCTAAATTTAACTCTTAATTCATTGAAATTAGTTTCATTTCGAAGGAATCGAAGTGTAGTTTAAAACGAAAGAAACGGAGATGAAAAACTCCAAGTATTTTGAGAGTTATTATGGAAATAGTTAGACTCGCGCTTTGGTTTAGCAATTTACTGACCTACATCCGATTGATTGACCATAACTCTCTCAATTTAACTCTTAACTCATTGAAATTAGTTTCATTTCGAAGGAATCGAAGTGTAGTTTAAAACGAAAGAAACGGAAATGAAAAACTCCAAGTATTTTGAGAGTTATGATGGAAATAGTTAGACTCGCGCTTTGGTTTAGCAATTTACTGACCTACCTCCGATTGATTGACCATAACTCTCTCAATTTAACTCTTAATTCATTGAAATTAGTTTCATTTCGAAGGAATCGAAGTGTAGTTTAAAACGAAAGAAACGAAGATGAAAAATTCTAAGTATTTTGAGAGTTATGATAGAAATAGTTAGAATCGCGCTTTGGTTTAGCAATTTACTGACTTAATTCCGATTGATTGACCATAACTCTCTCAATTTAACTCTTAATTCATTGAAATTAGTTTCATTTCGAAGGAATCGAAGTGTAGTTTAAAACGAAAGAAACGGAGATGAAAAACTCCAAGTATTTTGAGAGTTATGATGGAAATAGTTAGACTCGCGCTTTGGTTTAGCAATTTACTGACCTCCCTCCGATTGATTGACCATAAATCACTCAATTTAACTCGTAATTCATTGAAATTAGTTTCATTTCGAAGGAATCGACGTGTAGTTTAAAACGAAAGAAACGGAGATGAAAAACTCCAAGTATTTTGAGAGTTATGATGGAAATAGTTAGACTCGCGCTTTGGTTTAGCAATTTACTGACGTACCTACGATTGATTGACCATAACTCTCTCAATTTAACTCTTAATTCATTGAAATTTGTTTCATTTCGAAGGAATCGAAGTGTAGTTTAAAACGAAAGAAATGGAGATGAAAAACTCCAAGTATTTTGAGAGTTATGATGGAAATAGTTAGACTCGCGATTTGGTTTAGCAATTTACTGACCTACCTCCGATTGATTGACCATAACTCACTCAATTTTACTTGTAATTGATTGAAATTAGTTTCATTTCGAAGGAATCGAAGTGTAGTTTAAAACGAAAGAAACGGAGATGAAAAACTCCAAGTATTTTGAGAGTTATGATGGAAATAGTTAGACTCGGGCTTTGGTTTAGCAATTTACTGACCTACCTCCGATTGATTGAACATAACTCACTCAATTTAACTCGTAATTCATTGAAATTAGTTTCATTTCGAAGGAATCGAAGTGTAGTTTAAAACGAAAGAAACGGAGATGAAAAACTCCAAGTATTTTGAGAGTTATGATGGAAATAGTTAGACTCGCGCTTTGGTTTAGCAATTTACTGACCTACCTCCGATTGATTGACCATAACTCTCTCAATTTAACTCGTAATTCATTTAAAATAGTTTCATTTCGAAGGAATCGAAGTGTAGTTTAAAACGAAAGAAACGGTGATGAAAAACTCCAAGTATTTTGAGAGTTATGATGGAAATAGTTATACTCGCGCTTTGGTTTAGCAATTTACTGACCTACCTTTGATTGATTGACCATAACTCTCTCAATTTAACTTTTAATTCATCTAAATTAGTTTCATTTCGAAGGAATCGAAGTGTAGTTTAAAACGAAAGAAACGGAGATGAAAAACTCCAAGTATTTTGAGAGTTATGATGGAAATAGTTAGACTCGCGCTTTGGTTTAGCAATTTACTGACCTACCTCCGATTGATTGACCATAACTCTCTCAATTTAACTCTTAATTCATTGAAATTAGTTTCATTTCGAAGGAATCGAAGTGTAGTTTAAAACGAAAGAAACGGAGATGAAAAACTCCAAGTATTTTGAGAGTTATGATGGAAATAGTTAGACTCGCGCTTTGGTTTAGCAATTTACTGACCTACCTCCGATTGATTGACCATAACTCTCTCAATTTAACTCTTAATTCATTGAAATTAGTTTCATTTCGAAGGAATCGAAGTGTAGTTTAAAACGAAAGAAACGGAGATGAAAAACTCCAAGTATTTTGAGAGTTATGATGGAAATAGTTAGACTCGCGCTTTGGTTTAGCAATTTACTGACCTACCTCCGATTGATTGATTATAACTCTCTAAATTTAACTCTTAATTCATTGAAATTAGTTTCATTTCGAAGGAATCGAAGTGTAGTTTAAAACGAAAGAAACGGAGATGAAAAACTCCAAGTATTTTGAGAGTTATGATGGAAATAGTTAGACTCGCGCTTTGGTTTAGCAATTTACTGACCTACATCCGATTGATTGACCATAACTCTCTCAATTTAACTCTTAACTCATTGAAATTAGTTTCATTTCGAAGGAATCGAAGTGTAGTTTAAAACGAAAGAAACGGAGATGAAAAACTCCAAGTATTTTGAGAGTTATGATGGAAATAGTTAGACTCGCGCTTTAGTTTAGCAATTTACTGACCTACCTCCGATTGATTGACCATAACTCTCTCAATTTAACTCGTAATTCATTTAAATTAGTTTCATTTCGAAGGAATCGAAGTGTAGTTTAAAACGAAAGAAACGGAGATGAAAAACTCCAAGTATTTTGAGAGTTATGATGGAAATAGTTAGACTCGCGCTTTAGTTTAGCAATTTACTGACCTACCTCCGATTGATTGACCATAACTCTCTCAATTTAACTCGTAATTCATTTAAATTAGTTTCATTTCGAAGGAATCGAAGTATAGTTTAAAACGAAAGAAACGGAGATGAAAAACTCCAAGTATTTTGAGAGTTATGATGGAAATAGTTAGACTCGCGCTTTGGTTTAGCAATTTACTGACCTACCTCCGATTGATTGATTATAACTCTCTAAATTTAACTCTTAATTCATTGAAATTAGTTTCATTTCGAAGGAATCGAAGTGTAGTTTAAAACGAAAGAAACGGAGATGAAAAACTCCAAGTATTTTGAGAGTTATGATGGAAATAGTTAGACTCGCGCTTTGGTTTAGCAATTTACTGACCTACATCCGATTGATTGACCATAACTCTCTCAATTTAACTCTTAACTCATTGAAATTAGTTTCATTTCGAAGGAATCGAAGTGTAGTTTAAAACGAAAGAAACGGAGATGAAAAACTCCAAGTATTTTGAGAGTTATGATGGAAATAGTTAGACTCGCGCTTTGGTTTAGCAATTTACTGACCTACCTCCGATTGATTGACCATAACTCTCTCAATTTAACTCTTAATTCATTGAAATTAGTTTCATTTCGAAGGAATCGAAGTGTAGTTTAAAACGAAAGAAACGGAGATGAAAAATTCTAAGTATTTTGAGAGTTATGATAGAAATAGTTAGAATCGCGCTTTGGTTTAGCAATTTACTGACTTACATCCGATTGATTGACCATAACTCTCTCAATTTAACTCTTAAGTCATTGAAATTAGTTTCATTTCGAAGGAATCGAAGTGTAGTTTAAAACGAAAGAAACGGAGATGAAAAACTCCAAGTATTTTGAGAGTTATGATGGAAATAGTTAGACTCGCGCTTTGGTTTAGCAATTTACTGACCTACCTCCGATTAATTGATCATAACTCTCTAAATTTAACTCTTAATTCATTGAAATTAGTTTCATTTCGAAGGAATCGAAGTGTAGTTTAAAACGAAAGAAACGGAGATGAAAAACTCCAAGTATTTTGAGAGTTATGATGGAAATAGTTAGACTCGCGCTTTGGTTTAGCAATTTACTGACCTCCCTCCGATTTATTGACCATAAATCACTCAATTTAACTCGTAATTCATTGAAATTAGTTTCATTTCGAAGGAATCGACGTGTAGTTTAAAACGAAAGAAACGGAGATGAAAAACTCCAAGTATTTTGAGAGTTATGATGGAAATAGTTAGACTCGCGCTTTGATTTAGCAATTTACTGACGTACCTACGATTGATTGACCATAACTCTCTCAATTTAACTCTTAATTCATTGAAATTTGTTTCATTTCGAAGGAATCGAAGTGTAGTTTAAAACGAAAGAAACGGAGATGAAAAACTCCAAGTATTTTGAGAGTTATGATGGAAATAGTTAGACTCGCGCTTTGGTTTAGCAATTTACTGACCTACCTCCGATTGATTGACCATAACTCACTCAATTTTACTTGTAATTGATTGAAATTAGTTTCATTTCGAAGGAATCGAAGTGTAGTTTAAAACGAAAGAAACGGAGATGAAAAACTCCATGTATTTTGAGAGTTATGATGGAAATAGTTAGACTCGGGCTTTGGTTTAGCAATTTACTGACCTACCTCCGATTGATTGAACATAACTCACTCAATTTAACTCGTAATTCATTGAAATTAGTTTCATTTCGAAGGAATCGAAGTGTAGTTTAAAACGAAAGAAACGGAGATGAAAAACTCCAAGTATTTTGAGAGTTATGATGGAAATAGTTAGACTCGCGCTTTGGTTTAGCAATTTACTGACCTACCTCCGATTGATTGACCATAACTCTCTCAATTTAACTCGTAATTCATTTAAATTAGTTTCATTTCGAAGGAATCGAAGTGTAGTTTAAAACGAAAGAAACGGTGATGAAAAACTCCAAGTATTTTGAGAGTTATGATGGAAATAGTTATACTCGCGCTTTGGTTTAGCAATTTACTGACCTACCTTTGATTGATTGACCATAACTCTCTCAATTTAACTTTTAATTCATCTAAATTAGTTTCATTTCGAAGGAATCGAAGTGTAGTTTAAAACGAAAGAAACGGAGATGAAAAACTCCAAGTATTTTGAGAGTTATGATGGAAATAGTTAGACTCGCGCTTTGGTTTAGCAATTTACTGACCTACCTCCGATTGATTGACCATAACTCTCTCAATTTAACTCTTAATTCATTGAAATTAGTTTCATTTCGAAGGAATCGAAGTGTAGTTTAAAACGAAAGAAACGGAGATGAAAAACTCCAAGTATTTTGAGAGTTATGATGGAAATAGTTAGACTCGCGCTTTGGTTTAGCAATTTACTGACCTACCTCCGATTGATTGACCATAACTCTCTCAATTTAACTCTTAATTCATTGAAATTAGTTTCATTTCGAAGGAATCGAAGTGTAGTTTAAAACGAAAGAAACGGAGATGAAAAACTCCAAGTATTTTGAGAGTTATGATGGAAATAGTTAGACTCGCGCTTTGGTTTAGCAATTTACTGACCTACCTCCGATTGATTGATTATAACTCTCTAAATTTAACTCTTAATTCATTGAAATTAGTTTCATTTCGAAGGAATCGAAGTGTAGTTTAAAACGAAAGAAACGGAGATGAAAAACTCCAAGTATTTTGAGAGTTATGATGGAAATAGTTAGACTCGCGCTTTGGTTTAGCAATTTACTGACCTACATCCGATTGATTGACCATAACTCTCTCAATTTAACTCTTAACTCATTGAAATTAGTTTCATTTCGAAGGAATCGAAGTGTAGTTTAAAACGAAAGAAACGGAGATGAAAAACTCCAAGTATTTTGAGAGTTATGATGGAAATAGTTAGACTCGCGCTTTAGTTTAGCAATTTACTGACCTACCTCCGATTGATTGACCATAACTCTCTCAATTTAACTCGTAATTCATTTAAATTAGTTTCATTTCGAAGGAATCGAAGTGTAGTTTAAAACGAAAGAAACGGAGATGAAAAACTCCAAGTATTTTGAGAGTTATGATGGAAATAGTTAGACTCGCGCTTTAGTTTAGCAATTTACTGACCTACCTCCGATTGATTGACCATAACTCTCTCAATTTAACTCGTAATTCATTTAAATTAGTTTCATTTCGAAGGAATCGAAGTATAGTTTAAAACGAAAGAAACGGAGATGAAAAACTCCAAGTATTTTGAGAGTTATGATGGAAATAGTTAGACTCGCGCTTTGGTTTAGCAATTTACTGACCTACCTCCGATTGATTGATTATAACTCTCTAAATTTAACTCTTAATTCATTGAAATTAGTTTCATTTCGAAGGAATCGAAGTGTAGTTTAAAACGAAAGAAACGGAGATGAAAAACTCCAAGTATTTTGAGAGTTATGATGGAAATAGTTAGACTCGCGCTTTGGTTTAGCAATTTACTGACCTACATCCGATTGATTGACCATAACTCTCTCAATTTAACTCTTAACTCATTGAAATTAGTTTCATTTCGAAGGAATCGAAGTGTAGTTTAAAACGAAAGAAACGGAGATGAAAAACTCCAAGTATTTTGAGAGTTATGATGGAAATAGTTAGACTCGCGCTTTGGTTTAGCAATTTACTGACCTACCTCCGATTGATTGACCATAACTCTCTCAATTTAACTCTTAATTCATTGAAATTAGTTTCATTTCGAAGGAATCGAAGTGTAGTTTAAAACGAAAGAAACGGAGATGAAAAATTCTAAGTATTTTGAGAGTTATGATAGAAATAGTTAGAATCGCGCTTTGGTTTAGCAATTTACTGACTTACATCCGATTGATTGACCATAACTCTCTCAATTTAACTCTTAAGTCATTGAAATTAGTTTCATTTCGAAGGAATCGAAGTGTAGTTTAAAACGAAAGAAACGGAGATGAAAAACTCCAAGTATTTTGAGAGTTATGATGGAAATAGTTAGACTCGCGCTTTGGTTTAGCAATTTACTGACCTACCTCCGATTAATTGATCATAACTCTCTAAATTTAACTCTTAATTCATTGAAATTAGTTTCATTTCGAAGGAATCGAAGTATAGTTTAAAACGAAAGAAACGGAGATGAAAAACTCCAAGTATTTTGAGAGTTATGATGGAAATAGTTAGACTCGCGCTTTGGTTTAGCAATTTACTGACCTCCCTCCGATTTATTGACCATAAATCACTCAATTTAACTCGTAATTCATTGAAATTAGTTTCATTTCGAAGGAATCGACGTGTAGTTTAAAACGAAAGAAACGGAGATGAAAAACTCCAAGTATTTTGAGAGTTATGATGGAAATAGTTAGACTCGCGCTTTGATTTAGCAATTTACTGACGTACCTACGATTGATTGACCATAACTCTCTCAATTTAACTTTTAATTCATTGAAATTTGTTTCATTTCGAAGGAATCGAAGTGTAGTTTAAAACGAAAGAAACGGAGATGAAAAACTCCAAGTATTTTGAGAGTTATGATGGAAATAGTTAGACTCGCGCTTTGGTTTAGCAATTTACTGACCTACCTCC
Source organism: Tasmannia lanceolata (assembly GCF_043159265.1). Taxonomy (NCBI): domain Eukaryota; kingdom Viridiplantae; phylum Streptophyta; class Magnoliopsida; order Canellales; family Winteraceae; genus Tasmannia; species Tasmannia lanceolata. Next base: position 9,288,929 of record NW_027518721.1, read on the forward strand.
GATTGATTGACCATAACTCACTCAATTTTACTTGTAATTGATTGAAATTAGTTTCATTTCGAAAGAATCGAAGTGTAGTTTAAAACGAAAGAAACGGAGATGAAAAACTCCAAGTATTTTGAGAGTTATGATGGAAATAGTTAGACTCGGGCTTTGGTTTAGCAATTTACTGACCTACCTCCGATTGATTGAACATAACTCACTCAATTTAACTCGTAATTCATTGAAATTAGTTTCATTTCGAAGGAATCGAAGTGTAGTTTAAAACGAAAGAAACGGAGATAAAAAACTCCAAGTATTTTGAGAGTTATGATGGAAATAGTTAGACTCGCGCTTTGGTTTAGCAATTTACTGACCTACCTCCGATTGATTGACCATAACTCTCTCAATTTAACTCGTAATTCATTTAAATTAGTTTCATTTCGAAGGAATCGAAGTGTAGTTTAAAACGAAAGAAACGGAGATGAAAAACTCCAAGTATTTTGAGAGTTATGATGGAAATAGTTAGACTCGCGCTTTGGTTTAGCAATTTACTGACCTACCTTTGATTGATTGACCATAACTCTCTCAATTTAACTTGTAATTCATTTAAATTAGTTTCATTTCGAAGAAATCGAAGTGTAGTTTAAAACGAAAGAAACGGAGATGAAAAACTCCAAGTATTTTGAGAGTTATGATGGAAATAGTTAAACTCGCGCTTTAGTTTAGCAATTTACTGACCTCCCTCCGATTGATTGACCATAACTCACTCAATTTAACTCGTAATTCATTGAAATTAGTTTCATTTCGAAGGAATCAAAGTGTAGTTTAAAACGAAAGAAACGGAGATGAAAAACTCCAAGTATTTTGAGAGTTATGATGGAAATAGTTAGACTCGCGCTTTGGTTTAGCAATTTACGGACCTACCTCCGATTGATTGACCATAACTCTCTCAATTTAACTCTTAATTCATTGAAATTAGTTTCATTTCGAAGGAATCGAAGTGTAGTTTAAAACGAAAGAAACGGAGATGAAAAACTCCCAGTATTTTGAGAGTTATGATGGAAATAGTTAGACTCGCGCTTTGGTTTAGCAATTTACTGACCTACCTCCGATTGATTGACCATAACTCTCTCAATTTAACTCTTAATTCATTGAAATTAGTTTAATTTCGAAGGAATCGAAGTGTAGTTTAAAACGAAAGAAACGGAGATGAAAAATTCCAAGTATTTTGAGAGTTATGATAGAAATAGTTAGACTCGCGCTTTGGTTTAGCAATTTACTGACCTACCTCCGATTGATTGACCATAACTCTCTCAATTTAACTCTTAACTCATTGAAATTAGTTTCATTTCGAAGGAATCGAAGTGTAGTTTAAAACGAAAGAAACGGAGATGAAAAACTCCAAGTATTTTGAGAGTTATGATGGAAATAATTAGACTCGCGCTTTAGTTTAGCAATTTACTGACCTACCTCCGATTGATTGACCCTAACTCTCTCAATTTAACTCGTAATTCATTTAAATTAGTTTCATTTCGAAGGAATCGAAGTGTAGTTTAAAACGAAAGAAACGGAGATGAAAAACTCCAAGTATTTTGAGAGTTATGATGGAAATAGTTAGACTCGTGCTTTGGTTTAGAAATTTACTGACCTACCTCCGATTGATTGATCATAACTCTCTAAATTTAACTCTTAATTCATTGAAATTAGTTTCATTTCGAAGGAATCGAAGTGTAGTTTAAAACGAAAGAAACGGAGATGAAAAACTCCAAGTATTTTGAGAGTTATGATGGAAATAGTTAGACTCGCGCTTTGGTTTAGCAATTTACTGACGTACCTACGATTGATTGACCATAACTCTCTCAATTTAACTCTTAATTCATTGAAATTTGTTTCATTTCGAAGGAATCGAAGTGTAGTTTAAAACGAAAGAAATGGAGATGAAAAACTCCAAGTATTTTGAGAGTTATGATGGAAATAGTTAGACTCGCGCTTTGGTTTAGCAATTTACTGACCTACCTCCGATTGATTGACCATAACTCACTCAATTTTACTTGTAATTGATTGAAATTAGTTTCATTTCGAAGGAATCGAAGTGTAGTTTAAAACGAAAGAAACGGAGATGAAAAACTCCAAGTATTTTGAGAGTTATGATGGAAATAGTTAGACTCGGGCTTTGGTTTAGCAATTTACTGACCTACCTCCGATTGATTGAACATAACTCACTCAATTTAACTCGTAATTCATTGAAATTAGTTTCATTTCGAAAGAATCGAAGTGTAGTTTAAAACGAAAGAAACGGAGATGAAAAACTCCAAGTATTTTGAGAGTTATGATGGAAATAGTTAGACTCGCGCTTTGGTTTAGCAATTTACTGACCTACCTCCGATTGATTGAACATAACTCTCTCAATTTAACTCGTAATTCATTTAAATTAGTTTCATTTCGAAGGAATCGAAGTGTAGTTTAAAACGAAAGAAACGGAGATGAAAAACTCCAAGTATTTTGAGAGTTATGATGGAAATAGTTAGACTCGCGCTTTAGTTTAGCAATTTACTGACCTACCTCCGATTGATTGACCATAACTCTCTCAATTTAACTCGTAATTCATTTAAATTAGTTTCATTTCGAAGGAATCGAAGTGTAGTTTAAAACGAAAGAAACGGAGATGAAAAACTCCAAGTATTTTGAGAGTTATGATGGAAATAGTTAGACTCGCGCTTTGGTTTAGTAATTTACTGACCTACCTCCGATTGATTGATCATAACTCTCTAAATTTAACTCTTAATTCATTGAAATTAGTTTCATTTCGAAGGAATCGAAGTGTAGTTTAAAACGAAAGAAACGGAGATGAAAAATTCCAAGTATTTTGAGAGTTATAATAGAAATAGTTAGAATCGCGCTTTGGTTTAGCAATTTACTGACTTACATCCGATTGATTGACCATAACTCTCTCAATTTAACTCTTAAGTCATTGAAATTAGTTTCATTTCGAAGGAATCGAAGTGTAGTTTAAAACGAAAGAAACGGAGATGAAAAATTCCAAGTATTTTTAGAGTTATGATGGAAATAGTTAGACTCGCGCTTTGGTTTAGCAATTTACTGACCTACCTCCGATTGATTGACCATAACTCACTCAATTTTACTTGTAATTGATTGAAATTAGTTTCATTTCGAAGGAATCGAAGTGTAGTTTAAAACGAAAGAAACGGAGATGAAAAACTCCAAGTATTTTGAGAGTTATGATGGAAATAGTTAGACTCGGGCTTTGGTTTAGCAATTTACTGACCTACCTCCGATTGATTGAACATAACTCACTCAATTTAACTCGTAATTCATTGAAATTAGTTTCATTTCGAAGGAATCGAAGTGTAGTTTAAAACGAAAGAAACGGAGATGAAAAACTCCAAGTATTTTGAGAGTTATGATGGAAATAGTTAGACTCGCGCTTTGGTTTAGCAATTTACTGACCTACCTCCGATTGATTGACCATAACTCTCTCAATTTAACTCGTAATTCATTTAAATTAGTTTCATTTCGAAGGAATCGAAGTGTAGTTTAAAACGAAAGAAACGGTGATGAAAAACTCCAAGCATTTTGAGAGTTATGATGGAAATAGTTAGACTCGCGCTTTGGTTTAGCAATTTACTGACCTACCTTTGATTGATTGACCGTAACTCTCTCAATTTAACTTGTAATTCATTTAAATTAGTTTCATTTCGAAGGAATCGAAGTGTAGTTTAAAACGAAAGAAACGGAGATGAAAAACTCCAAGTATTTTGAGAGTTATGATGGAAATAGTTAGACTCGCGCTTTGGTTTAGCAATTTACTGACCTCCCTCCGATTGATTGACCCTAACTCACTCAATTTAACTCGTAATTCATTGAAATTAGTTTCATTTCGAAGGAATCGAAGTGTAGTTTAAAACGAAAGAAACGGAGATGAAAAACGCCAAGTATTTTGAGAGTTATGATGGAAATAGTTAGACTCGCGCTTTGGTTTAGCAATTTACTGACCTACCTCCGATTGATTGACCATAACTCTCTCAATTTAACTCTTAATTCATTGAAATTAGTTTCATTTCGAAGGAATCGAAGTGTAGTTTAAAACGAAAGAAACGGAGATGAAAAACTCCAAGTATTTTGAGAGTTATGATGGAAATAGTTACACTCGCGCTTTGGTTTAGTAATTTACTAACCTACCTCCGATTGATTAACCATAACTCTCTCAATTTAACTCGTAATTCATTTAAATTAGTTTCATTTCGAAGGAATCGAAGTGTAGTTTAAAACGAAAGAAACGGAGATGAAAAACTCCAAGTATTTTGAGAGTTATGATGGAAATAGTTAGACTCGCGCTTTAGTTTAGCAATTTACTGACCTACCTCCGATTGATTGACCCTAACTCTCTCAATTTAACTCGTAATTCATTGAAATTAGTTTCATTTCGAAGGAATCGAAGTGTAGTTTAAAACGAAAGAAACGGAGATGAAAAACGCCAAGTATTTTGAGAGTTATGATGGAAATAGTTAGACTCGCGCTTTGGTTTAGCAATTTACTGACCTACCTCCGATTGATTGACCATAACTCTCTCAATTTAACTCTTAATTCATTGAAATTAGTTTCATTTCGAAGGAATCGAAGTGTAGTTTAAAACGAAAGAAACGGAGATGAAAAACTCCAAGTATTTTGAGAGTTATGATGGAAATAGTTACACTCGCGCTTTGGTTTAGTAATTTACTAACCTACCTCCGATTGATTAACCATAACTCTCTCAATTTAACTCGTAATTCATTTAAATTAGTTTCATTTCGAAGGAATCGAAGTGTAGTTTAAAACGAAAGAAACGGAGATGAAAAACTCCAAGTATTTTGAGAGTTATGATGGAAATAGTTAGACTCGCGCTTTAGTTTAGCAATTTACTGACCTACCTCCGATTGATTGACCATAACTCTCTCAATTTAACTCGTAATTCATTTAAATTAGTTTCATTTCGAAGGAATCGAAGTATAGTTTAAAACGAAAGAAACGGAGATGAAAAACTCCAAGTATTTTGAGAGTTATGATGGAAATAGTTAGACTCGCGCTTTGGTTTAGCAATTTACTGACCTACCTCCGATTTATTGATTATAACTCTCTAAATTTAACTCTTAATTCATTGAAATTAGTTTCATTTCGAAGGAATCGAAGTGTAGTTTAAAACGAAAGAAACGGAGATGAAAAACTCCAAGTATTTTGAGAGTTATGATGGAAATAGTTAGACTCGCGCTTTGGTTTAGCAATTTACTGACCTACATCCGATTGATTGACCATAACTCTCTCAATTTAACTCTTAACTCATTGAAATTAGTTTCATTTCGAAGGAATCGAAGTGTAGTTTAAAACGAAAGAAACGGAGATGAAAAACTCCAAGTATTTTGAGAGTTATGATGGAAATAGTTAGACTCGCGCTTTGGTTTAGCAATTTACTGACCTACCTCCGATTGATTGACCATAACTCTCTCAATTTAACTCTTAATTCATTGAAATTAGTTTCATTTCGAAGGAATCGAAGTGTAGTTTAAAACGAAAGAAACGGAGATGAAAAATTCTAAGTATTTTGAGAGTTATGATAGAAATAGTTAGAATCGCGCATTGGTTTAGCAATTTACTGACTTACATCCGATTGATTGACCATAACTCTCTCAATTTAACTCTTAAGTCATTGAAATTAGTTTCATTTCGAAGGAATCGAAGTGTAGTTTAAAACGAAAGAAACGGAGATGAAAAACTCCAAGTATTTTGAGAGTTATGATGGAAATAGTTAGACTCGCGCTTTGGTTTAGCAATTTACTGACCTACCTCCGATTAATTGATCATAACTCTCTAAATTTAACTCTTAATTCATTGAAATTAGTTTCATTTCGAAGGAATCGAAGTGTAGTTTAAAACGAAAGAAACGGAGATGAAAAACTCCAAGTATTTTGAGAGTTATGATGGAAATAGTTAGACTCGCGCTTTGGTTTAGCAATTTACTGACCTCCCTCCGATTTATTGACCATAAATCACTCAATTTAACTCGTAATTCATTGAAATTAGTTTCATTTCGAAGGAATCGACGTGTAGTTTAAAACGAAAGAAACGGAGATGAAAAACTCCAAGTATTTTGAGAGTTATGATGGAAATAGTTAGACTCGCGCTTTGATTTAGCAATTTACTGACGTACCTACGATTAATTGACCATAACTCTCTCAATTTAACTCTTAATTCATTGAAATTTGTTTCATTTCGAAGGAATCGAAGTGTAGTTTAAAACGAAAGAAACGGAGATGAAAAACTCCAAGTATTTTGAGAGTTATGATGGAAATAGTTAGACTCGCGCTTTGGTTTAGCAATTTACTGACCTACCTCCGATTGATTGACCATAACTCACTCAATTTTACTTGTAATTGATTGAAATTAGTTTCATTTCGAAGGAATCGAAGTGTAGTTTAAAACGAAAGAAACGGAGATGAAAAAGTCCAAGTATTTTGAGAGTTATGATGGAAATAGTTAGACTCGCGCTTTGGTTTAGCAATTTACTGACCTACCTCCGATTAATTGATCATAACTCTCTAAATTTAACTCTTAAGTCATTGAAATTAGTTTCATTTCGAAGGAATCGAAGTGTAGTTTAAAACGAAAGAAACGGAGATGAAAAACTCCAAGTATTTTGAGAGTTATGATGGAAATAGTTAGACTCGCGCTTTGGTTTAGCAATTTACTGACCTACCTCCGATTAATTGATCATAACTCTCTAAATTTAACTCTTAATTCATTGAAATTAGTTTCATTTCGAAGGAATCGAAGTGTAGTTTAAAACGAAAGAAACGGAGATGAAAAACTCCAAGTATTTTGAGAGTTATGATGGAAATAGTTAGACTCGCGCTTTGGTTTAGCAATTTACTGACCTCCCTCCGATTTATTGACCATAAATCACTCAATTTAACTCGTAATTCATTGAAATTAGTTTCATTTCGAAGGAATCGACGTGTAGTTTAAAACGAAAGAAACGGAGATGAAAAACTCCAAGTATTTTGAGAGTTATGATGGAAATAGTTAGACTCGCGCTTTGATTTAGCAATTTACTGACGTACCTACGATTGATTGACCATAACTCTCTCAATTTAACTCTTAATTCATTGAAATTTGTTTCATTTCGAAGGAATCGAAGTGTAGTTTAAAACGAAAGAAACGGAGATGAAAAACTCCAAGTATTTTGAGAGTTATGATGGAAATAGTTAGACTCGCGCTTTGGTTTAGCAATTTACTGACCTACCTCCGATTGATTGACCATAACTCACTCAATTTTACTTGTAATTGATTGAAATTAGTTTCATTTCGAAGGAATCGAAGTGTAGTTTAAAACGAAAGAAACGGAGATGAAAAACTCCAAGTATTTTGAGAGTTATGATGGAAATAGTTAGACTCGGGCTTTGGTTTAGCAATTTACTGACCTACCTCCGATTGATTGAACATAACTCACTCAATTTAACTCGTAATTCATTGAAATTAGTTTCATTTCGAAGGAATCGAAGTGTAGTTTAAAACGAAAGAAACGGAGATGAAAAACTCCAAGTATTTTGAGAGTTATGATGGAAATAGTTAGACTCGCGCTTTGGTTTAGCAATTTACTGACCTACCTCCGATTGATTGACCATAACTCTCTCAATTTAACTCGTAATTCATTTAAATTAGTTTCATTTCGAAGGAATCGAAGTGTAGTTTAAAACGAAAGAAACGGTGACGAAAAACTCCAAGTATTTTGAGAGTTATGATGGAAATAGTTATACTCGCGCTTTGGTTTAGCAATTTACTGACCTACCTTTGATTGATTGACCATAACTCTCTCAATTTAACTTTTAATTCATCTAAATTAGTTTCATTTCGAAGGAATCGAAGTGTAGTTTAAAACGAAAGAAACGGAGATGAAAAACTCCAAGTATTTTGAGAGTTATGATGGAAATAGTTAGACTCGCGCTTTGGTTTAGCAATTTACTGACCTACCTCCGATTGATTGACCATAACTCTCTCAATTTAACTCTTAATTCATTGAAATTAGTTTCATTTCGAAGGAATCGAAGTGTAGTTTAAAACGAAAGAAACGGAGATGAAAAACTCCAAGTATTTTGAGAGTTATGATGGAAATAGTTAGACTCGCGCTTTGGTTTAGCAATTTACTGACCTACCTCCGATTGATTGACCATAACTCTCTCAATTTAACTCTTAATTCATTGAAATTAGTTTCATTTCGAAGGAATCGAAGTGTAGTTTAAAACGAAAGAAACGGAGATGAAAAACTCCAAGTATTTTGAGAGTTATGATGGAAATAGTTAGACTCGCGCTTTGGTTTAGCAATTTACTGACCTACCTCCGATTGATTGATTATAACTCTCTAAATTTAACTCTTAATTCATTGAAATTAGTTTCATTTCGAAGGAATCGAAGTGTAGTTTAAAACGAAAGAAACGGAGATGAAAAACTCCAAGTATTTTGAGAGTTACGATGGAAATAGTTAGACTCGCGCTTTGGTTTAGCAATTTACTGACCTACATCCGATTGATTGACCATAACTCTCTCAATTTAATTCTTAACTCATTGAAATTAGTTTCATTTCGAAGGAATCGAAGTGTAGTTTAAAACGAAAGAAACGGAGATGAAAAACTCCAAGTATTTTGAGAGTTATGATGGAAATAGTTAGACTCGCGCTTTAGTTTAGCAATTTACTGACCTACCTCCGATTGATTGACCATAACTCTCTCAATTTAACTCGTAATTCATTTAAATTAGTTTCATTTCGAAGGAATCGAAGTGTAGTTTAAAACGAAAGAAACGGAGATGAAAAACTCCAAGTATTTTGAGAGTTATGATGGAAATAGTTAGACTCGCGCTTTAGTTTAGCAATTTACTGACCTACCTCCGATTGATTGACCATAACTCTCTCAATTTAACTCGTAATTCATTTAAATTAGTTTCATTTCGAAGGAATCGAAATATAGTTTAAAACGAAAGAAACGGAGATGAAAAACTCCAAGTATTTTGAGAGTTATGATGGAAATAGTTAGACTCGCGCTTTGGTTTAGCAATTTACTGACCTACCTCCGATTGATTGATTATAACTCTCTAAATTTAACTCTTAAATCATTGAAATTAGTTTCATTTCGAAGGAATCGAAGTGTAGTTTAAAACGAAAGAAACGGAGATGAAAAACTCCAAGTATTTTGAGAGTTATGATGGAAATAGTTAGACTCGCGCTTTGGTTTAGCAATTTACTGACCTACATCCGATTGATTGACCATAACTCTCTCAATTTAACTCTTAACTCATTGAAATTAGTTTCATTTCGAAGGAATCGAAGTGTAGTTTAAAACGAAAGAAACGGAGATGAAAAACTCCAAGTATTTTGAGAGTTATGATGGAAATAGTTAGACTCGCGCTTTGGTTTAGCAATTTACTGACCTACCTCCGATTGATTGACCATAACTCTCTCAATTTAACTCTTAATTCATTGAAATTAGTTTCATTTCGAAGGAATCGAAGTGTAGTTTAAAACGAAAGAAACGGAGATGAAAAATTCTAAGTATTTTGAGAGTTATGATAGAAATAGTTAGAATCGCGCTTTGGTTTAGCAATTTACTGACTTACATCCGATTGATTGACCATAACTCTCTCAATTTAACTCTTAAGTCATTGAAATTAGTTTCATTTCGAAGGAATCGAAGTGTAGTTTAAAACGAAAGAAACGGAGATGAAAAACTCCAAGTATTTTGAGAGTTATGATGGAAATAGTTAGACTCGCGCTTTGGTTTAGCAATTTACTGACCTACCTCCGATTAATTGATCATAACTCTCTAAATTTAACTCTTAATTCATTGAAATTAGTTTCATTTCGAAGGAATCGAAGTATAGTTTAAAACGAAAGAAACGGAGATGAAAAACTCCAAGTATTTTGAGAGTTATGATCGAAATAGTTAGACTCGCGCTTTGGTTTAGCAATTTACTGACCTCCCTCCGATTTATTGACCATAAATCACTCAATTTAACTCGTAATTCATTGAAATTAGTTTCATTTCGAAATAATCGACGTGTAGTTTAAAACGAAAGAAACGGAGATGAAAAACTCCAAGTATTTTGAGAGTTATGATGGAAATAGTTAGACTCGCGCTTTGATTTAGCAATTTACTGACGTACCTACGATTGATTGACCATAACTCTCTCAATTTAACTCTTAATTCATTGAAATTTGTTTCATTTCGAAGGAATCGAAGTGTAGTTTAAAACGAAAGAAACGGAGATGAAAAACTCCAAGTATTTTGAGAGTTATGATGGAAATAGTTAGACTCGCGCTTTGGTTTAGCAATTTACTGACCTACCTCCGATTGATTGACCATAACTCACTCAATTTTACTTGTAATTGATTGAAATTAGTTTCATTTCGAAGGAATCGAAGTGTAGTTTAAAACGAAAGAAACGGAGATGAAAAACTCCAAGTATTTTGAGAGTTATGATGGAAATAGTTAGACTCGGGCTTTGGTTTAGCAATTTACTGACCTACCTCCGATTGATTGAACATAACTCACTCAATTTAACTCGTAATTCATTGAAATTAGTTTCATTTCGAAGGAATCGAAGTGTAGTTTAAAACGAAAGAAACGGAGATGAAAAACTCCAAGTATTTTGAGAGTTATGATGGAAATAGTTAGACTCGCGCTTTGGTTTAGCAATTTACTGACCTACCTCCGATTGATTGACCATAACTCTCTCAATTTAACTCGTAATTCATTTAAATTAGTTTCATTTCGAAGGAATCGAAGTGTAGTTTAAAACGAAAGAAACGGAGATGAAAAACTCCAAGTATTTTGAGAGTTATGATGGAAATAGTTAGACTCGCGCTTTGGTTTAGCAATTTACTGACCTACCTTTGATTGATTGACCATAACTCTCTCAATTTAACTTGTAATTCATTTAAATTAGTTTCATTTCGAAGAAATCGAAGTGTAGTTTAAAACGAAAGAAACGGAGATGAAAAACTCCAAGTATTTTGAGAGTTATGATGGAAATAGTTAAACTCGCGCTTTAGTTTAGCAATTTACTGACCTCCCTCCGATTGATTGACCATAACTCACTCAATTTAACTCGTAATTCATTGAAATTAGTTTCATTTCGAAGGAATCGAAGTGTAGTTTAAAACGAAAGAAACGGAGATGAAAAACTCCAAGTATTTTGAGAGTTATGATGGAAATAGTTAGACTCGCGCTTTGGTTTAGCAATTTACGGACCTACCTCCGATTGATTGACCATAACTCTCTCAATTTAACTCTTAATTCATTGAAATTAGTTTCATTTCGAAGGAATCGAAGTGTAGTTTAAAACGAAAGAAACGGAGATGAAAAACTCCCAGTATTTTGAGAGTTATGATGGAAATAGTTAGACTCGCGCTTTGGTTTAGCAATTTACTGACCTACCTCCGATTGATTGACCATAACTCTCTCAATTTAACTCTTAATTCATTGAAATTAGTTTAATTTCGAAGGAATCGAAGTGTAGTTTAAAACGAAAGAAACGGAGATGAAAAATTCCAAGTATTTTGAGAGTTATGATAGAAATAGTTAGACTCGCGCTTTGGTTTAGCAATTTACTGACCTACCTCCGATTGATTGACCATAACTCTCTCAATTTAACTCTTAACTCATTGAAATTAGTTTCATTTCGAAGGAATCGAAGTGTAGTTTAAAACGAAAGAAACGGAGATGAAAAACTCCAAGTATTTTGAGAGTTATGATGGAAATAATTAGACTCGCGCTTTAGTTTAGCAATTTACTGACCTACCTCCGATTGATTGACCCTAACTCTCTCAATTTAACTCGTAATTCATTTAAATTAGTTTCATTTCGAAGGAATCGAAGTGTAGTTTAAAACGAAAGAAACGGAGATGAAAAACTCCAAGTATTTTGAGAGTTATGATGGAAATAGTTAGACTCGTGCTTTGGTTTAGAAATTTACTGACCTACCTCCGATTGATTGATCATAACTCTCTAAATTTAACTCTTAATTCATTGAAATTAGTTTCATTTCGAAGGAATCGAAGTGTAGTTTAAAACGAAAGAAACGGAGATGAAAAACTCCAAGTATTTTGAGAGTTATGATGGAAATAGTTAGACTCGCGCTTTGGTTTAGCAATTTACTGACGTACCTACGATTGATTGACCATAACTCTCTCAATTTAACTCTTAATTCATTGAAATTTGTTTCATTTCGAAGGAATCGAAGTGTAGTTTAAAACGAAAGAAATGGAGATGAAAAACTCCAAGTATTTTGAGAGTTATGATGGAAATAGTTAGACTCGCGCTTTGGTTTAGCAATTTACTGACCTACCTCCGATTGATTGACCATAACTCACTAAATTTTACTTGTAATTGATTGAAATTAGTTTCATTTCGAAGGAATCGAAGTGTAGTTTAAAACGAAAGAAACGGAGATGAAAAACTCCAAGTATTTTGAGAGTTATGATGGAAATAGTTAGACTCGGGCTTTGGTTTAGCAATTTACTGACCTACCTCCGATTGATTGAACATAACTCACTCAATTTAACTCGTAATTCATTGAAATTAGTTTCATTTCGAAAGAATCGAAGTGTAGTTTAAAACGAAAGAAACGGAGATGAAAAACTCCAAGTATTTTGAGAGTTATGATGGAAATAGTTAGACTCGCGCTTTGGTTTAGCAATTTACTGACCTACCTCCGATTGATTGAACATAACTCTCTCAATTTAACTCGTAATTCATTTAAATTAGTTTCATTTCGAAGGAATCGAAGTGTAGTTTAAAACGAAAGAAACGGAGATGAAAAACTCCAAGTATTTTGAGAGTTATGATGGAAATAGTTAGACTCGCGCTTTAGTTTAGCAATTTACTGACCTACCTCCGATTGATTGACCATAACTCTCTCAATTTAACTCGTAATTCATTTAAATTAGTTTCATTTCGAAGGAATCGAAGTGTAGTTTAAAACGAAAGAAACGGAGATGAAAAACTCCAAGTATTTTGAGAGTTATGATGGAAATAGTTAGACTCGCGCTTTGGTTTAGAAATTTACTGACCTACCTCCGATTGATTGATCATAACTCTCTAAATTTAACTCTTAATTCATTGAAATTAGTTTCATTTCGAAGGAATCGAAGTGTAGTTTAAAACGAAAGAAACGGAGATGAAAAATTCCAAGTATTTTGAGAGTTATGATAGAAATAGTTAGAATCGCGCTTTGGTTTAGCAATTTACTGACTTACATCCGATTGATTGACCATAACTCTCTCAATTTAACTCTTAAGTCATTGAAATTAGTTTCATTTCGAAGGAATCGAAGTGTAGTTTAAAACGAAAGAAACGGAGATGAAAAATTCCAAGTATTTTTAGAGTTATGATGGAAATAGTTAGACTCGCGCTTTGGTTTAGCAATTTACTGACCTACCTCCGATTGATTGACCATAACTCACTCAATTTTACTTGTAATTGATTGAAATTAGTTTCATTTCGAAGGAATCGAAGTGTAGTTTAAAACGAAAGAAACGGAGATGAAAAACTCCAAGTATTTTGAGAGTTATGATGGAAATAGTTAGACTCGGGCTTTGGTTTAGCAATTTACTGACCTACCTCCGATTGATTGAACATAACTCACTCAATTTAACTCGTAATTCATTGAAATTAGTTTCATTTCGAAGGAATCGAAGTGTAGTTTAAAACGAAAGAAACGGAGATGAAAAACTCCAAGTATTTTGAGAGTTATGATGGAAATAGTTAGACTCGCGCTTTGGTTTAGCAATTTACTGACCTACCTCCGATTGATTGACCATAACTCTCTCAATTTAACTCGTAATTCATTTAAATTAGTTTCATTTCGAAGGAATCGAAGTGTAGTTTAAAACGAAAGAAACGGTGATGAAAAACTCCAAGCATTTTGAGAGTTATGATGGAAATAGTTAGACTCGCGCTTTGGTTTAGCAATTTACTGACCTACCTTTGATTGATTGACCGTAACTCTCTCAATTTAACTTGTAATTCATTTAAATTAGTTTCATTTCGAAGGAATCGAAGTGTAGTTTAAAACGAAAGAAACGGAGATGAAAAACTCCAAGTATTTTGAGAGTTATGATGGAAATAGTTAGACTCGCGCTTTGGTTTAGCAATTTACTGACCTCCCTCCGATTGATTGACCCTAACTCACTCAATTTAACTCGTAATTCATTGAAATTAGTTTCATTTCGAAGGAATCGAAGTGTAGTTTAAAACGAAAGAAACGGAGATGAAAAACGCCAAGTATTTTGAGAGTTATGATGGAAATAGTTAGACTCGCGCTTTGGTTTAGCAATTTACTGACCTACCTCCGATTGATTGACCATAACTCTCTCAATTTAACTCTTAATTCATTGAAATTAGTTTCATTTCGAAGGAATCGAAGTGTAGTTTAAAACGAAAGAAACGGAGATGAAAAACTCCAAGTATTTTGAGAGTTATGATGGAAATAGTTACACTCGCGCTTTGGTTTAGTAATTTACTAACCTACCTCCGATTGATTAACCATAACTCTCTCAATTTAACTCTTAATTCATTGAAATTAGTTTCATTTCGAAGGAATCGAAGTGTAGTTTAAAACGAAAGAAACGGAGATGAAAAATTCTAAGTATTTTGAGAGTTATGATAGAAATAGTTAGAATCGCGCTTTGGTTTAGCAATTTACTGACTTACATCCGATTGATTGACCATAACTCTCTCAATTTAACTCTTAAGTCATTGAAATAAGTTTCATTTCGAAGGAATCGAAGTGTAGTTTAAAACGAAAGAAACGGAGATGAAAAACTCCAAGTATTTTGAGAGTTATGATGGAAATAGTTAGACTCGCGCTTTGGTTTAGAAATTTACTGACCTACCTCCGATTGATTGATCATAACTCTCTAAATTTAACTCTTAATTCATTGAAATTAGTTTCATTTCGAAGGAATCGAAGTGTAGTTTAAAACGAAAGAAACGGAGATGAAAAACTCCAAGTATTTTGAGAGTTATGATGAAAATAGTTAGACTCGCGCTTTGGTTTAGCAATTTACTGACGTACCTACGATTGATTGACCATAACTCTCTCAATTTAACTCTTAATTCATTGAAATTTGTTTCATTTCGAAGGAATCGAAGTGTAGTTTAAAACGGAAGAAACGGAGATGAAATACTCCAAGTATTTTGAGAGTTATGATGGAAATAGTTAGACTCGCGCTTTGGTTTAGCAATTTACTGACCTACCTCCGATTGATTGACCATAACTCTCTCAATTTAACTCGTAATTCATTTAAATTAGTTTCATTTCGAAGGAATCGAAGTGTAGTTTAAAACGAAAGAAACGGAGATGAAAAACTCCAAGTATTTTGAGAGTTATGATGGAAATAGTTAGACTCGGGCTTTGGTTAAGCAATTTACTGACCTACCTCCTATTGATTGAACATAACTCACTCAATTTAACTCGTAATTCATTGAAATTAGTTTCATTTCGAAGGAATCGAAGTGTAGTTTAAAACGAAAGAAACGGAGATGAAAAACTCCAAGTATTTTGAGAGTTATGATGGAAATAGTTAGACTCGCGCTTTGGTTTAGCAATTTACTGACCTACCTCCGATTGATTGACCATAACTCTCTCAATTTAACTCGTTATTCATTTAAATTAGTTTCATTTCGAAGGAATCGAAGTGTAGTTTAAAACGAAAGAAACGGTGATGAAAAACTCCAAGTATTTTGAGAGTTATGATGGAAATAGTTAGACTCGCACTTTGGTTTAGCAATTTACTGACCTACCTTTGATTGATTGACCATAACTCTCTCAATTTAACTTGTAATTCATTTAAATTAGTTTCATTTCGAAGGAATCGAAGTTTAGTTTAAAACGAAAGAAACGGAGATGAAAAACTCCAAGTATTTTGAGAGTTATGATGGAAATAGTTAGACTCGCGCTTTGGTTTAGCAATTTACTGACCTACCTCCGATTGATTGAACATAACTCTCTCAATTTAACTCGTAATTCATTTAAATTAGTTTCATTTCGAAGGAATCGAAGTGTAGTTTAAAACGAAAGAAACGGAGATGAAAAACTCCAAGTATTTTGAGAGTTATGATGGAAATAGTTAGACTCGCGCTTTAGTTTAGCAATTTACTGACCTACCTCCGATTGATTGACCATAACTCTCTCAATTTAACTCGTAATTCATTTAAATTAGTTTCATTTCGAAGGAATCGAAGTGTAGTTTAAAACGAAAGAAACGGAGATGAAAAACTCCAAGTATTTTGAGAGTTATGATGGAAATAGTTAGACTCGCGCTTTGGTTTAGAAATTTACTGACCTACCTCCGATTGATTGATCATAACTCTCTAAATTTAACTCTTAATTCATTGAAATTAGTTTCATTTCGAAGGAATCGAAGTGTAGTTTAAAACGAAAGAAACGGAGATGAAAAATTCCAAGTATTTTGAGAGTTATGATAGAAATAGTTAGAATCGCGCTTTGGTTTAGCAATTTACTGACTTACATCCGATTGATTGACCATAACTCTCTCAATTTAACTCTTAAGTCATTGAAATTAGTTTCATTTCGAAGGAATCGAAGTGTAGTTTAAAACGAAAGAAACGGAGATGAAAAATTCCAAGTATTTTTAGAGTTATGATGGAAATAGTTAGACTCGCGCTTTGGTTTAGCAATTTACTGACCTACCTCCGATTGATTGACCATAACTCACTCAATTTTACTTGTAATTGATTGAAATTAGTTTCATTTCGAAGGAATCGAAGTGTAGTTTAAAACGAAAGAAACGGAGATGAAAAACTCCAAGTATTTTGAGAGTTATGATGGAAATAGTTAGACTCGGGCTTTGGTTTAGCAATTTACTGACCTACCTCCGATTGATTGAACATAACTCACTCAATTTAACTCGTAATTCATTGAAATTAGTTTCATTTCGAAGGAATCGAAGTGTAGTTTAAAACGAAAGAAACGGAGATGAAAAACTCCAAGTATTTTGAGAGTTATGATGGAAATAGTTAGACTCGCGCTTTGGTTTAGCAATTTACTGACCTACCTCCGATTGATTGACCATAACTCTCTCAATTTAACTCGTAATTCATTTAAATTAGTTTCATTTCGAAGGAATCGAAGTGTAGTTTAAAACGAAAGAAACGGTGATGAAAAACTCCAAGCATTTTGAGAGTTATGATGGAAATAGTTAGACTCGCGCTTTGGTTTAGCAATTTACTGACCTACCTTTGATTGATTGACCGTAACTCTCTCAATTTAACTTGTAATTCATTTAAATTAGTTTCATTTCGAAGGAATCGAAGTGTAGTTTAAAACGAAAGAAACGGAGATGAAAAACTCCAAGTATTTTGAGAGTTATGATGGAAATAGTTAGACTCGCGCTTTGGTTTAGCAATTTACTGACCTCCCTCCGATTGATTGACCCTAACTCACTCAATTTAACTCGTAATTCATTGAAATTAGTTTCATTTCGAAGGAATCGAAGTGTAGTTTAAAATGAAAGAAACGGAGATGAAAAACGCCAAGTATTTTGAGAGTTATGATGGAAATAGTTAGACTCGCGCTTTGGTTTAGCAATTTACTGACCTACCTCCGATTGATTGACCATAACTCTCTCAATTTAACTCTTAATTCATTGAAATTAGTTTCATTTCGAAGGAATCGAAGTGTAGTTTAAAACGAAAGAAACGGAGATGAAAAACTCCAAGTATTTTGAGAGTTATGATGGAAATAGTTACACTCGCGCTTTGGTTTAGTAATTTACTAACCTACCTCCGATTGATTAACCATAACTCTCTCAATTTAACTCTTAATTCATTGAAATTAGTTTCATTTCGAAGGAATCGAAGTGTAGTTTAAAACGAAAGAAACGGAGATGAAAAATTCTAAGTATTTTGAGAGTTATGATAGAAATAGTTAGAATCGCGCTTTGGTTTAGCAATTTACTGACTTACATCCGATTGATTGACCATAACTCTCTCAATTTAACTCTTAAGTCATTGAAATAAGTTTCATTTCGAAGGAATCGAAGTGTAGTTTAAAACGAAAGAAACGGAGATGAAAAACTCCAAGTATTTTGAGAGTTATGATGGAAATAGTTAGACTCGCGCTTTGGTTTAGAAATTTACTGACCTACCTCCGATTGATTGATCATAACTCTCTAAATTTAACTCTTAATTCATTGAAATTAGTTTCATTTCGAAGGAATCGAAGTGTAGTTTAAAACGAAAGAAACGGAGATGAAAAACTCCAAGTATTTTGAGAGTTATGATGGAAATAGTTAGACTCGCGCTTTGGTTTAGCAATTTACTGACGTACCTACGATTGATTGACCATAACTCTCTCAATTTAACTCTTAATTCATTGAAATTTGTTTCATTTCGAAGGAATCGAAGTGTAGTTTAAAACGGAAGAAACGGAGATGAAATACTCCAAGTATTTTGAGAGTTATGATGGAAATAGTTAGACTCGCGCTTTGGTTTAGCAATTTACTGACCTACCTCCGATTGATTGACCATAACTCTCTCAATTTAACTCGTAATTCATTTAAATTAGTTTCATTTCGAAGGAATCGAAGTGTAGTTTAAAACGAAAGAAACGGAGATGAAAAACTCCAAGTATTTTGAGAGTTATGATGGAAATAGTTAGACTCGGGCTTTGGTTAAGCAATTTACTGACCTACCTCCTATTGATTGAACATAACTCACTCAATTTAACTTGTAATTCATTGAAATTAGTTTCATTTCGAAGGAATCGAAGTGTAGTTTAAAACGAAAGAAACGGAGATGAAAAACTCCAAGTATTTTGAGAGTTATGATGGAAATAGTTAGACTCGCGCTTTGGTTTAGCAATTTACTGACCTACCTCCGATTGATTGACCATAACTCTCTCAATTTAACTCGTTATTCATTTAAATTAGTTTCATTTCGAAGGAATCGAAGTGTAATTTAAAACGAAAGAAACGGTGATGAAAAACTCCAAGTATTTTGAGAGTTATGATGGAAATAGTTAGACTCGCGCTTTGGTTTAGCAATTTACTGACCTACCTTTGATTGATTGACCATAACTCTCTCAATTTAACTTGTAATTCATTTAAATTAGTTTCATTTCGAAGGAATCGAAGTTTAGTTTAAAACGAAAGAAACGGAGATGAAAAACTCCAAGTATTTTGAGAGTTATGATGGAAATAGTTAGACTCGCGCTTTGGTTTAGCAATTTACTGACCTCCCTCCGATTGATTGACCATAACTCACTCAATTTAACTCGTAATTCATTGAAATTAGTTTCATTTCGAAGGAATCGAAGTGTAGTTTAAAACGAAAGAAACGGAGATGAAAAACTCCAAGTATTTTGAGAGTTATGATGGAAATAGTTAGACTCGCGCTTTGGTTTAGCAATTTACTGACCTACCTCCGATTGATTGACCATAACTCTCTCAATTTAACTCTTAATTCATTGAAATTAGTTTCATTTCGAAGGAATCGAAGTGTAGTTTAAAACGAAAGAAACGGAGCTGAAAAACTCCAAGTATTTTGAGAGTTATGATGGAAATAGTTAGACTCGCGCTTTGGTTTAGTAATTTACTAACCTACCTCCGATTGATTGACCATAACTCTCTCAATTTAACTCTTAATTCATTGAAATTAGTTTCATTTCGAAGGAATCGAAGTGTAGTTTAAAACGAAAGAAACGGAGATGAAAAATTCTAAGTATTTTGAGAGTTATGATAGAAATAGTTAGAATCGCGCTTTGGTTTAGCAATTTACTGACTTACATCCGATTGATTGACCATAACTCTCTCAATTTAACTCTTAAGTCATTGAAATTAGTTTCATTTCGAAGGAATCGAAGTGTAGTTTAAAACGAAAGAAACGGAGATGAAAAACTCCAAGTATTTTGAGAGTTATGATGGAAATAGTTAGACTCGCGCTTTGGTTTAGCAATTTACTGACGTACCTACGATTGATTGACCATAACTCTCTCAATTTAACTCTTAATTCATTGAAATTTGTTTCATTTCGAAGGAATCGAAGTGTAGTTTAAAACGAAAGAAATGGAGATGAAAAACTCCAAGTATTTTGAGAGTTATGATGGAAATAGTTAGACTCGCGCTTTGGTTTAGCAATTTACTGACCTACCTCCGATTGATTGACCATAACTCACTCAATTTTACTTGTAATTGATTGAAATTAGTTTCATTTCGAAGGAATCGAAGTGTAGTTTAAAACGAAAGAAACGGAGATGAAAAACTCCAAGTATTTTGAGAGTTATGATGGAAATAGTTAGACTCGGGCTTTGGTTTAGCAATTTACTGACCTACCTCCGATTGATTGAACATAACTCACTCAATTTAACTCGTAATTCATTGAAATTAGTTTCATTTCGAAGGAATCGAAGTGTAGTTTAAAACGAAAGAAACGGAGATGAAAAACTCCAAGTATTTTGAGAGTTATGATGGAAATAGTTAGACTCGCGCTTTGGTTTAGCAATTTACTGACCTACCTCCGATTGATTGACCATAACTCTCTCAATTTAACTCGTAATTCATTTAAATTAGTTTCATTTCGAAGGAATCGAAGTGTAGTTTAAAACGAAAGAAACGGAGATGAAAAACTCCAAGTATTTTGAGAGTTATGATGGAAATAGTTAGACTCGCGCTTTGGTTTAGAAATTTACTGACCTACCTCCGATTGATTGATCATAACTCTCTAAATTTAACTCTTAATTCATTGAAATTAGTTTCATTTCGAAGGAATCGAAGTGTAGTTTAAAACGAAAGAAACGGAGATGAAAAATTCCAAGTATTTTGAGAGTTATGATAGAAATAGTTAGAATCGCGCTTTGGTTTAGCAATTTACTGACTTACATCCGATTGATTGACCATAACTCTCTCAATTTAACTCTTAAGTCATTGAAATTAGTTTCATTTCGAAGGAATCGAAGTGTAGTTTAAAACGAAAGAAACGGAGATGAAAAACTCCAAGTATTTTGAGAGTTATGATGGAAATAGTTAGACTCGCGCTTTGGTTTAGCAATTTACTGACCTACCTCCGATTGATTGATCATAACTCTCTAAATTTAACTCTTAATTCATTGAAATTAGTTTCATTTCGAAGGAATCGAAGTGTAGTTTAAAACGAAAAAAACGGAGATGAAAAACTCCAAGTATTTTGAGAGTTATGATGGAAATAGTTAGACTCGCGCTTTGGTTTAGCAATTTACTGACCTCCCTCCGATTGATTGACCATAAATCACTCAATTTAACTCGTAATTCATTGAAATTAGTTTCATTTCGAAGGAATCGACGTGTAGTTTAAAACGAAAGAAACGGAGATGAAAAACTCCAAGTATTTTGAGAGTTATGATGGAAATAGTTAGACTCGGGCTTTGGTTAAGCAATTTACTGACCTACCTCCTATTGATTGAACATAACTCACTCAATTTAACTCGTAATTCATTGAAATTAGTTTCATTTCGAAGGAATCGAAGTGTAGTTTAAAACGAAAGAAACGGAGATGAAAAACTCCAAGTATTTTGAGAGTTATGATGGAAATAGTTAGACTCGCGCTTTGGTTTAGCAATTTACTGACCTACCTCCGATTGATTGACCATAACTCTCTCAATTTAACTCGTTATTCATTTAAATTAGTTTCATTTCGAAGGAATCGAAGTGTAATTTAAAACGAAAGAAACGGTGATGAAAAACTCCAAGTATTTTGAGAGTTATGATGGAAATAGTTAGACTCGCGCTTTGGTTTAGCAATTTACTGACCTACCTTTGATTGATTGACCATAACTCTCTCAATTTAACTTGTAATTCATTTAAATTAGTTTCATTTCGAAGGAATCGAAGTTTAGTTTAAAACGAAAGAAACGGAGATGAAAAACTCCAAGTATTTTGAGAGTTATGATGGAAATAGTTAGACTCGCGCTTTGGTTTAGCAATTTACTGACCTCCCTCCGATTGATTGACCATAACTCACTCAATTTAACTCGTAATTCATTGAAATTAGTTTCATTTCGAAGGAATCGAAGTGTAGTTTAAAACGAAAGAAACGGAGATGAAAAACTCCAAGTATTTTGAGAGTTATGATGGAAATAGTTAGACTCGCGCTTTGGTTTAGCAATTTACTGACCTACCTCCGATTGATTGACCATAACTCTCTCAATTTAACTCTTAATTCATTGAAATTAGTTTCATTTCGAAGGAATCGAAGTGTAGTTTAAAACGAAAGAAACGGAGCTGAAAAACTCCAAGTATTTTGAGAGTTATGATGGAAATAGTTAGACTCGCGCTTTGGTTTAGTAATTTACTAACCTACCTCCGATTGATTGACCATAACTCTCTCAATTTAACTCTTAATTCATTGAAATTAGTTTCATTTCGAAGGAATCGAAGTGTAGTTTAAAACGAAAGAAACGGAGATGAAAAATTCTAAGTATTTTGAGAGTTATGATAGAAATAGTTAGAATCGCGCTTTGGTTTAGCAATTTACTGACTTACATCCGATTGATTGACCATAACTCTCTCAATTTAACTCTTAAGTCATTGAAATTAGTTTCATTTCGAAGGAATCGAAGTGTAGTTTAAAACGAAAGAAACGGAGATGAAAAACTCCAAGTATTTTGAGAGTTATGATGGAAATAGTTAGACTCGCGCTTTGGTTTAGCAATTTACTGACGTACCTACGATTGATTGACCATAACTCTCTCAATTTAACTCTTAATTCATTGAAATTTGTTTCATTTCGAAGGAATCGAAGTGTAGTTTAAAACGAAAGAAATGGAGATGAAAAACTCCAAGTATTTTGAGAGTTATGATGGAAATAGTTAGACTCGCGCTTTGGTTTAGCAATTTACTGACCTACCTCCGATTGATTGACCATAACTCACTCAATTTTACTTGTAATTGATTGAAATTAGTTTCATTTCGAAGGAATCGAAGTGTAGTTTAAAACGAAAGAAACGGAGATGAAAAACTCCAAGTATTTTGAGAGTTATGATGGAAATAGTTAGACTCGGGCTTTGGTTTAGCAATTTACTGACCTACCTCCGATTGATTGAACATAACTCACTCAATTTAACTCGTAATTCATTGAAATTAGTTTCATTTCGAAGGAATCGAAGTGTAGTTTAAAACGAAAGAAACGGAGATGAAAAACTCCAAGTATTTTGAGAGTTATGATGGAAATAGTTAGACTCGCGCTTTGGTTTAGCAATTTACTGACCTACCTCCGATTGATTGACCATAACTCTCTCAATTTAACTCGTAATTCATTTAAATTAGTTTCATTTCGAAGGAATCGAAGTGTAGTTTAAAACGAAAGAAACGGAGATGAAAAACTCCAAGTATTTTGAGAGTTATGATGGAAATAGTTAGACTCGCGCTTTGGTTTAGAAATTTACTGACCTACCTCCGATTGATTGATCATAACTCTCTAAATTTAACTCTTAATTCATTGAAATTAGTTTCATTTCGAAGGAATCGAAGTGTAGTTTAAAACGAAAGAAACGGAGATGAAAAATTCCAAGTATTTTGAGAGTTATGATAGAAATAGTTAGAATCGCGCTTTGGTTTAGCAATTTACTGACTTACATCCGATTGATTGACCATAACTCTCTCAATTTAACTCTTAAGTCATTGAAATTAGTTTCATTTCGAAGGAATCGAAGTGTAGTTTAAAACGAAAGAAACGGAGATGAAAAACTCCAAGTATTTTGAGAGTTATGATGGAAATAGTTAGACTCGCGCTTTGGTTTAGCAATTTACTGACCTACCTCCGATTGATTGATCATAACTCTCTAAATTTAACTCTTAATTCATTGAAATTAGTTTCATTTCGAAGGAATCGAAGTGTAGTTTAAAACGAAAAAAACGGAGATGAAAAACTCCAAGTATTTTGAGAGTTATGATGGAAATAGTTAGACTCGCGCTTTGGTTTAGCAATTTACTGACCTCCCTCCGATTGATTGACCATAAATCACTCAATTTAACTCGTAATTCATTGAAATTAGTTTCATTTCGAAGGAATCGACGTGTAGTTTAAAACGAAAGAAACGGAGATGAAAAACTCCAAGTATTTTGAGAGTTATGATGGAAATAGTTAGACTCGCGCTTTGGTTTAGCAATTTACTGACCTACCTCCGATTGATTGACCATAACTCACTCAATTTTACTGGTAATTGATTGAAATTAGTTTCATTTCGAAGGAATCGAAGAGTAGTTTAAAACGAAAGAAACGGAGATGAAAAACTCCAAGTATTTTGAGAGTTATGATGGAAATAGTTAGACTCGGGCTTTGGTTTAGCAATTTACTGACCAACCTCCGATTGATTGAACATAACTCACTCAATTTAACTCGTAATTCATTGAAATTAGTTTCATTTCGAAGGAATCGAAGTGTAGTTTAAAACGAAAGAAACGGAGATGAAAAACTCCAAGTATTTTGAGAGTTATGATGGAAATAGTTAGACTCGCGCTTTGGTTTAGCAATTTACTGACCTACCTCCGATTGATTGACCATAACTCTCTCAATTTAACTCGTAATTCATTTAAATTAGTTTCATTTCGAAGGAATCGAAGTGTAGTTTAAAACGAAAGAAACGGTGATGAAAAACTCCAAGTATTTTGAGAGTTATGATGGAAATAGTTAGACTCGCGCTTTGGTTTAGCAATTTACTGACCTACCTTTGATTAATTGACCATAACTCTCTCAATTTAACTTGTAATTCATTTAAATTAGTTTCATTTCGAAGGAATCGAAGTGTAGTTTAAAACGAAAGAAACGGAGATGAAAAACTCCAAGTATTTTGAGAGTTATGATGGAAATAGTTAGACTCGCGCTTTGGTTTAGCAATTTACTGACCTCCCTCCGATTGATTGACCATAACTCACTCAATTTAACTCGTAATTCATTGAAATTAGTTTCATTTCGAAGGAATCGAAGTGTAGTTTAAAACGAAAGAAACGGAGATGAAAAACTCCAAGTATTTTGAGAGTTATGATGGAAATAGTTAGACTCGCGCTTTGGTTTAGCAATTTACTGACCTACCTCCGATTGATTGACCATAACTCTCTCAATTTAACTCTTAATTCATTGAAATTAGTTTCATTTCGAAGGAATCGAAGTGTAGTTTAAAACGAAAGAAACGGAGATGAAAAACTCCAAGTATTTTGAGAGTTATGATGGAAATAGTTAGACTCGCGCTTTAGTTTAGCAATTTACTGACCTCCCTCCGATTGATTGACCATAACTCACTCAATTTAACTCGTAATTCATTGAAATTAGTTTCATTTCGAAGGAATCGAAGTGTAGTTTAAAACGAAAGAAACGGAGATGAAAAACTCCAAGTATTTTGAGAGTTATGATGGAAATAGTTAGACTCGCGCTTTGGTTTAGCAATTTACTGACCTCCCTCCGATTGATTGACCATAACTCACTCAATTTAACTCGTAATTCATTGAAATTAGTTTCATTTCGAAGGAATCGAAGTGTAGTTTAAAACGAAAGAAACGGAGATGAAAAACTCCAAGTATTTTGAGAGTTATGATGGAAATAGTTAGACTCGCGCTTTGGTTTAGCAATTTACTGACCTACCTCCGATTGATTGACCATAACTCTCTCAATTTAACTCTTAATTCATTGAAATTAGTTTCATTTCGAAGGAATCGAAGTGTAGTTTAAAACGAAAGAAACGGAGATGAAAAACTCCAAGTATTTTGAGAGTTATGATGGAAATAGTTAGACTCGCGCTTTAGTTTAGCAATTTACTGACCTCCCTCCGATTGATTGACCATAACTCACTCAATTTAACTCGTAATTCATTGAAATTAGTTTCATTTCGAAGGAATCGAAGTGTAGTTTAAAACGAAAGAAACGGAGATGAAAAACTCCAAGTATTTTGAGAGTTATGATGGAAATAGTTAGACTCGCGCTTTGGTTTAGCAATTTACGGACCTACCTCCGATTGGTTGACCATAACTCTCTCAATTTAACTCTTAATTCATTGAAATTAGTTTCATTTCGAAGGAATCGAAGTGTAGTTTAAAACGAAAGAAACGGAGATGAAAAACTCCAAGTATTTTGAGAGTTATGATGGAAATAGTTAGACTCGCGCTTTGGTTTAGCAATTTACTGACCTACCTCCGATTGATTGACCATAACTCTCTCAATTTAACTCTTAATTCATTGAAATTAGTTTCATTTCGAAGGAATCGAAGTGTAGTTTAAAACGAAAGAAACGGAGATGAAAAATTCCAAGTATTTTGAGAGTTATGATAGAAATAGTTAGACTCGCGCTTTGGTTTAGCAATTTACTGACCTACCTCCGATTGATTGACCATAACTCTCTCAATTTAACTCTTAACTCATTGAAATTAGTTTCATTTCGAAGGAATCGTAGTGTAGTTTAAAACGAAAGAAACGGAGATGAAAAACTCCAAGTATTTTGAGAGTTATGATGGAAATAGTTAGACTCGCGCTTTAGTTTAGCAATTTACTGACCTACCTCCGATTGATTGACCATAACTCTCTCAATTTAACTCGTAATTCATTTAAATTAGTTTCATTTCGAGGGAATCGAAGTGTAGTTTAAAACGAAAGAAACGGAGATGAAAAACTCCAAGTATTTTGAGAGTTATGATGGAAATAGTTAGACTCGCGCTTTGGTTTAGAAATTTACTGACCTACCTCCGATTGATTGATCATAACTCTCTAAATTTAACTCTTAATTCATTGAAATTAGTTTCATTTCGAAGGAATCGAAGTGTAGTTTAAAACGAAAGAAACGGAGATGAAAAACTCCAAGTATTTTGAGAGTTATGATGGAAATAGTTAGACTCGCGCTTTGGTTTAGCAATTTACTGACGTACCTACGATTGATTGACCATAACTCTCTCAATTTAACTCTTAATTCATTGAAATTTGTTTCATTTCGAAGGAATCGAAGTGTAGTTTAAAACGAAAGAAATGGAGATGAAAAACTCCAAGTATTTTGAGAGTTATGATGGAAATAGTTAGACTCGTGCTTTGGTTTAGCAATTTACTGACCTACCTCCGATTGATTGACCATAACTCACTCAATTTTACTTGTAATTGATTGAAATTAGTTTCATTTCGAAGGAATCGAAGTGTAGTTTAAAACGAAAGAAACGGAGATGAAAAACTCCAAGTATTTTGAGAGTTATGATGGAAATAGTTAGACTCGGGCTTTGGTTTAGCAATTTACTGACCTACCTCCGATTGATTGAACATAACTCACTCAATTTAACTCGTAATTCATTGAAATTAGTTTCATTTCGAAGGAATCGAAGTGTAGTTTAAAACGAAAGAAACGGAGATGAAAAACTCCAAGTATTTTGAGAGTTATGATGGAAATAGTTAGACTCGCGCTTTGGTTTAGCAATTTACTGACCTACCTCCGATTGATTGACCATAACTCTCTCAATTTAACTCGTAATTGATTGAAATTAGTTTCATTTCGAAGGAATCGAAGTGTAGTTTAAAACGAAAGAAACGGAGATGAAAAACTCCAAGTATTTTGAGAGTTATGATGGAAATAGTTAGACTCGCGCTTTGGTTTAGAAATTTACTGACCTACCTCCGATTGATTGATCATAACTCTCTAAATTTAACTCTTAATTCATTGAAATTAGTTTCATTTCGAAGGAATCGAAGTGTAGTTTAAAACGAAAGAAACGGAGATGAAAAATTCCAAGTATTTTGAGAGTTATGATAGAAATAGTTAGAATCGCGCTTTGGTTTAGCAATTTACTGACTTACATCCGATTGATTGACCATAACTCTCTCAATTTAACTCTTAAGTCATTGAAATTAGTTTCATTTCGAAGGAATCGAAGTGTAGTTTAAAACGAAAGAAACGGAGATGAAAAACTCCAAGTATTTTGAGAGTTATGATGGAAATAGTTAGACTCGCGCTTTGGTTTAGCAATTTACTGACCTACCTCCGATTGATTGATCATAACTCTCTAAATTTAACTCTTAATTCATTGAAATTAGTTTCATTTCGAAGGAATTGAAGTGTAGTTTAAAACGAAAGAAACGGAGATGAAAAACTCCAAGTATTTTGAGAGTTACGATGGAAATAGTTAGACTCGCGCTTTGGTTTAGCAATTTACTGACCTCCCTCCGATTGATTGACCATAAATCACTCAATTTAACTCGTAATTCATTGAAATTAGTTTCATTTCGAAGGAATCGACGTGTAGTTTAAAACGAAAGAAACGGAGATGAAAAACTCCAAGTATTTTGAGAGTTATGATGGAAATAGTTAGAGTCGCGCTTTGGTTTAGCAATTTACTGACGTACCTACGATTGATTGACCATAACTCTCTCAATTTAACTCTTAATTCATTGAAATTTGTTTCATTTCGAAGGAATCGAAGTGTAGTTTAAAACGAAAGAAACGGAGATGAAAAATTCCAAGTATTTTGAGAGTTATGATGGAAATAGTTAGACTCGCGCTTTGGTTTAGCAATTTACTGACCTACCTCCGATTGATTGACCATAACTCACTCAATTTTACTTGTAATTGATTGAAATTAGTTTCATTTCGAAGGAATCGAAGAGTAGTTTAAAACGAAAGAAACGGAGATGAAAAACTCAAAGTATTTTGAGAGTTATGATGGAAATAGTTAGACTCGGGCTTTGGTTTAGCAATTTACTGACCTACCTCCGATTGATTGAACATAACTCACTCAATTTAACTCGTAATTCATTGAAATTAGTTTCATTTCGAAGGAATCGAAGTGTAGTTTAAAACGAAAGAAACGGAGATGAAAAACTCCAAGTATTTTGAGAGTTATGATGGAAATAGTTTGACTCGCGCTTTGGTTTAGCAATTTACTGACCTACCTCCGATTGATTGACCATAACTCTCTCAATTTAACTCGTAATTCATTTAAATTAGTTTCATTTCGAAGGAATCGAAGTGTAGTTTAAAACGAAAGAAACGGTGATGAAAAACTCCAAGTATTTTGAGAGTTATGATGGAAATAGTTAGACTCGCGCTTTGGTTTAGCAATTTACTGACCTACCTTTGATTGATTGACCATAACTCTCTCAATTTAACTTGTAATTCATTTAAATTAGTTTCATTTCGAAGGAATCGAAGTGTAGTTTAAAACGAAAGAAACGGAGATGAAAAACTCCAAGTATTTTGAGAGTTATGATGGAAATAGTTAGACTCGCGCTTTGGTTTAGCAATTTACTGACCTCCCTCCGATTGATTGACCATAACTCACTCAATTTAACTCGTAATTCATTGAAATTAGTTTCATTTCGAAGGAATCGAAGTGTAGTTTAAAACGAAAGAAACGGAGATGAAAAACTCCAAGTATTTTGAGAGTTATGATGGAAATAGTTAGACTCGCGCTTTGGTTTAGCAATTTACTGACCTACCTCCGATTGATTGACCATAACTCTCTCAATTTAACTCTTAATTCATTGAAATTAGTTTCATTTCGAAGGAATCGAAGTGTAGTTTAAAACGAAAGAAACGGAGATGAAAAACTCCAAGTATTTTGAGAGTTATGATGGAAATAGTTAGACTCGCGCTTTGGTTTAGTAATTTACTAACCTACCTCCGATTGATTGACCATAACTCTCTCAATTTAACTCTTAATTCATTGAAATTAGTTTCATTTCGAAGGAATCGAAGGGTAGTTTAAAACGAAAGAAACGGAGATGAAAAATTCCAAGTATTTTGAGAGTTATGATAGAAATAGTTAGAATCGCGCTTTGGTTTAGCAATTTCCTGACTTACATCCGATTGATTGACCATAACTCTCTCAATTTAACTCTTAAGTCATTGAAATTAGTTTCATTTCGAGGGAATCGAAGTGTAGTTTAAAACGAAAGAAACGGAGATGAAAAACTCCAAGTATTTTGAGAGTTATGATGGAAATAGTTAGACTCGCGCTTTGGTTTAGCAATTTACTGACCTACCTCCGATTGATTGATCATAACTCTCTAAATTTAACTCTTAATTCATTGAAATTAGTTTCATTTCGAAGGAATCGAAGTGTAGTTTAAAACGAAAGAACGGAGATGAAAAACTCCAAGTATTTTGAGAGTTATGATGGAAATAGTTAGACTCGCGCTTTGGTTTAGCAATTTACTGACCTCCCTCCGATTGATTGACCATAAATCACTCAATTTAACTCGTAATTCATTGAAATTAGTTTCATTTCGAAGGAATCGACGTGTAGTTTAAAACGAAAGAAACGGAGATGAAAAACTCCAAGTATTTTGAGAGTTATGATGGAAATAGTTAGACTCGCGCTTTGGTTTAGCAATTTACTGACGTAGCTACGATTGATTGACCATAACTCTCTCAATTTAACTCTTAATTCATTGAAATTTGTTTCATTTTGAAGGAATCGAAGAGTAGTTTAAAACGAAAGAAACGGAGATGAAAAATTCCAAGTATTTTGAGAGTTATGATGGAAATAGTTAGACTCGCGCTTTGGTTTAGCAATTTACTGACCTACCTCCGATTGATTGACCATAACTCACTCAATTTTACTTGTAATTGATTGAAATTAGTTTCATTTCGAAGGAATCGAAGTGTAGTTTAAAACGAAAGAAACGGAGATGAAAAACTCCAAGTATTTTGAGAGTTATGATGGAAATAGTTAGACTCGGGCTTTGGTTTAGCAATTTACTGACCTACCTCCGATTGATTGAACATAACTCACTCAATTTAACTCGTAATTCATTGAAATTAGTTTCATTTCGAAGGAATCGAACTGTAGTTTAAAACGAAAGAAACGGAGATGAAAAACTCCAAGTATTTTGAGAGTTATGATGGAAATAGTTAGACTCGCGCTTTGGTTTAGCAATTTACTGACCTACCTCCGATTGATTGACCATAACTCTCTCAATTTAACTCGTAATTCATTTAAATTAGTTTCATTTCGAAGGAATCGAAGTGTAGTTTAAAACGAAAGAAACGGAGATGAAAAACTCCAAGTATTTTGAGAGTTATGATGGAAATAGTTAGACTCGCGCTTTGGTTTAGTAATTTACTAACCTACCTCCGATTGATTGACCATAACTCTCTCAATTTAACTCTTAATTCATTGAAATTAGTTTCATTTCGAAGGAATCGAAGTGTAGTTTAAAACGAAAGAAACGGAGATGAAAAATTCCAAGTATTTTGAGAGTTATGATAGAAATAGTTAGAATCGCGCTTTGGTTTAGCAATTTCCTGACTTACATCCGATTGATTGACCATAACTCTCTCAATTTAACTCTTAAGTCATTGAAATTAGTTTCATTTCGAGGGAATCGAAGTGTAGTTTAAAACGAAAGAAACGGAGATGAAAAACTCCAAGTATTTTGAGAGTTATGATGGAAATAGTTAGACTCGCGCTTTGGTTTAGCAATTTACTGACCTACCTCCGATTGATTGATCATAACTCTCTAAATTTAACTCTTAATTCATTGAAATTAGTTTCATTTCGAAGGAATCGAAGTGTAGTTTAAAACGAAAGAACGGAGATGAAAAACTCCAAGTATTTTGAGAGTTATGATGGAAATAGTTAGACTCGCGCTTTGGTTTAGCAATTTACTGACCTCCCTCCGATTGATTGACCATAAATCACTCAATTTAACTCGTAATTCATTGAAATTAGTTTCATTTCGAAGGAATCGACGTGTAGTTTAAAACGAAAGAAACGGAGATGAAAAACTCCAAGTATTTTGAGAGTTATGATGGAAATAGTTAGACTCGCGCTTTGGTTTAGCAATTTACTGACGTAGCTACGATTGATTGACCATAACTCTCTCAATTTAACTCTTAATTCATTAAAATTTGTTTCATTTTGAAGGAATCGAAGTGTAGTTTAAAACGAAAGAAACGGAGATGAAAAATTCCAAGTATTTTGAGAGTTATGATGGAAATAGTTAGACTCGCGCTTTGGTTTAGCAATTTACTGACCTACCTCCGATTGATTGACCATAACTCACTCAATTTTACTTGTAATTGATTGAAATTAGTTTCATTTCGAAGGAATCGAAGTGTAGTTTAAAACGAAAGAAACGGAGATGAAAAACTCCAAGTATTTTGAGAGTTATGATGGAAATAGTTAGACTCGGGCTTTGGTTTAGCAATTTACTGACCTACCTCCGATTGATTGAACATAACTCACTCAATTTAACTCGTAATTCATTGAAATTAGTTTCATTTCGAAGGAATCGAACTGTAGTTTAAAACGAAAGAAACGGAGATGAAAAACTCCAAGTATTTTGAGAGTTATGATGGAAATAGTTAGACTCGCGCTTTGGTTTAGCAATTTACTGACATACCTCCGATTGATTGACCATAACTCTCTCAATTTAACTCGTAATTCATTTAAATTAGTTTCATTTCGAAGGAATCGAAGTGTAGTTTAAAACGAAAGAAACGGTGATGAAAAACTCCAAGTATTTTGAGAGTTATGATGGAAATAGTTAGACTCGCGCTTTGGTTTAGCAATTTACTGACCTACCTTTGATTGATTGACCATAACTCTCTCAATTTAACTTGTAATTCATTTAAATTAGTTTCATTTCGAAGGAATCGAAGTGTAGTTTAAAATGAAAGAAACGGAGATGAAAAACTCCAAGTATTTTGAGAGTTATGATGGAAATAGTTAGACTCGCGCTTTGGTTTAGCAATTTACTGACCTCCCTCCGATTGATTGACCATAACTCACTCAATTTAACTCGTAATTCATTGAAATTAGTTTCATTTGGAAGGAATCGAAGTGTAGTTTAAAACCAAAGAAACAGAGATGAAAAACTCCAAGTATTTTGAGAGTTATGATGGAAATAGTTAGACTCGCGCTTTGGTTTAGCAATTTACTGACGTAGCTACGATTGATTGACCATAACTCTCTCAATTTAACTCTTAATTCATTGAAATTTGTTTCATTTTGAAGGAATCGAAGAGTAGTTTAAAACGAAAGAAACGGAGATGAAAAATTCCAAGTATTTTGAGAGTTATGATGGAAATAGTTAGACTCGCGCTTTGGTTTAGCAATTTACTGACCTACCTCCGATTGATTGACCATAACTCACTCAATTTTACTTGTAATTGATTGAAATTAGTTTCATTTCGAAGGAATCGAAGTGTAGTTTAAAACGAAAGAAACGGAGATGAAAAACTCCAAGTATTTTGAGAGTTATGATGGAAATAGTTAGACTCGGGCTTTGGTTTAGCAATTTACTGACCTACCTCCGATTGATTGAACATAACTCACTCAATTTAACTCGTAATTCATTGAAATTAGTTTCATTTCGAAGGAATCGAACTGTAGTTTAAAACAAAAGAAACGGAGATGAAAAACTCCAAGTATTTTGAGAGTTATGATGGAAATAGTTAGACTCGCGCTTTGGTTTAGCAATTTACTGACCTACCTCCGATTGATTGACCATAACTCTCTCAATTTAACTCGTAATTCATTTAAATTAGTTTCATTTCGAAGGAATCGAAGTGTAGTTTAAAACGAAAGAAACGGAGATGAAAAACTCCAAGTATTTTGAGAGTTATGATGGAAATAGTTAGACTCGCGCTTTGGTTTAGTAATTTACTAACCTACCTCCGATTGATTGACCATAACTCTCTCAATTTAACTCTTAATTCATTGAAATTAGTTTCATTTCGAAGGAATCGAAGTGTAGTTTAAAACGAAAGAAACGGAGATGAAAAATTCCAAGTATTTTGAGAGTTATGATAGAAATAGTTAGAATCGCGCTTTGGTTTAGCAATTTCCTGACTTACATCCGATTGATTGACCATAACTCTCTCAATTTAACTCTTAAGTCATTGAAATTAGTTTCATTTCGAGGGAATCGAAGTGTAGTTTAAAACGAAAGAAACGGAGATGAAAAACTCCAAGTATTTTGAGAGTTATGATGGAAATAGTTAGACTCGCGCTTTGGTTTAGCAATTTACTGACCTACCTCCGATTGATTGATCATAACTCTCTAAATTTAACTCTTAATTCATTGAAATTAGTTTCATTTCGAAGGAATCGAAGTGTAGTTTAAAACGAAAGAACGGAGATGAAAAACTCCAAGTATTTTGAGAGTTATGATGGAAATAGTTAGACTCGCGCTTTGGTTTAGCAATTTACTGACCTCCCTCCGATTGATTGACCATAAATCACTCAATTTAACTCGTAATTCATTGAAATTAGTTTCATTTCGAAGGAATCGACGTGTAGTTTAAAACGAAAGAAACGGAGATGAAAAACTCCAAGTATTTTGAGAGTTATGATGGAAATAGTTAGACTCGCGCTTTGGTTTAGCAATTTACTGACGTAGCTACGATTGATTGACCATAACTCTCTCAATTTAACTCTTAATTCATTAAAATTTGTTTCATTTTGAAGGAATCGAAGTGTAGTTTAAAACGAAAGAAACGGAGATGAAAAATTCCAAGTATTTTGAGAGTTATGATGGAAATAGTTAGACTCGCGCTTTGGTTTAGCAATTTACTGACCTACCTCCGATTGATTGACCATAACTCACTCAATTTTACTTGTAATTGATTGAAATTAGTTTCATTTCGAAGGAATCGAAGTGTAGTTTAAAACGAAAGAAACGGAGATGAAAAACTCCAAGTATTTTGAGAGTTATGATGGAAATAGTTAGACTCGGGCTTTGGTTTAGCAATTTACTGACCTACCTCCGATTGATTGAACATAACTCACTCAATTTAACTCGTAATTCATTGAAATTAGTTTCATTTCGAAGGAATCGAACTGTAGTTTAAAACGAAAGAAACGGAGATGAAAAACTCCAAGTATTTTGAGAGTTATGATGGAAATAGTTAGACTCGCGCTTTGGTTTAGCAATTTACTGACATACCTCCGATTGATTGACCATAACTCTCTCAATTTAACTCGTAATTCATTTAAATTAGTTTCATTTCGAAGGAATCGAAGTGTAGTTTAAAACGAAAGAAACGGTGATGAAAAACTCCAAGTATTTTGAGAGTTATGATGGAAATAGTTAGACTCGCGCTTTGGTTTAGCAATTTACTGACCTACCTTTGATTGATTGACCATAACTCTCTCAATTTAACTTGTAATTCATTTAAATTAGTTTCATTTCGAAGGAATCGAAGTGTAGTTTAAAATGAAAGAAACGGAGATGAAAAACTCCAAGTATTTTGAGAGTTATGATGGAAATAGTTAGACTCGCGCTTTGGTTTAGCAATTTACTGACCTCCCTCCGATTGATTGACCATAACTCACTCAATTTAACTCGTAATTCATTGAAATTAGTTTCATTTGGAAGGAATCGAAGTGTAGTTTAAAACGAAAGAAACAGAGATGAAAAACTCCAAGTATTTTGAGAGTTATGATGGAAATAGTTAGACTCGCGCTTTGGTTTAGCAATTTACTGACCTACCTCCGATTGATTGACCATAACTCTCTCAATTTAACTCTTAATTCATTGAAATTAGTTTCATTTCGAAGGAATCGAAGTGTAGTTTAAAACGAAAGAAACGGAGATGAAAAACTCCAAGTATTTTGAGAGTTATGATGGAAATAGTTAGACTCGCGCTTTGGTTTAGCAATTTACTGACCTACCTCCGATTGATTGACCATAACTCTCTCAATTTAACTCTTAATTCATTGAAATTAGTTTCATTTCGAAGGAATCGAAGTGTAGTTTAAAACGAAAGAAACGGAGATGAAAAATTCCAAGTATTTTGAGAGTTATGATAGAAAAAGTTAGACTCGCGCTTTGGTTTAGCAATTTACTGACTTACCTCTGATTGATTGATCATAACTCTCTAAATTTAACTCTTAATTCATTGAAATTAGTTTCATTTCGAAGGAATCGAAGTGTAGTTTAAAACGAAAGTAACGGAGATGAAAAATTCCAAGTATTTTGAGAGTTATGATAGAAATAGTTAGAATCGCGCTTTGGTTTAGCAATTTACTGACTTACATCCGATTGATTGACCATAACTCTCTCAATTTAACTCTTAAGTCATTGAAATTAGTTTCATTTCGAAGGAATCGAAGTGTAGTTTAAAACGAAAGAAACGGAGATGAAAAACTCCAAGTATTTTGAGAGTTATGATGGAAATAGTTAGACTCGCGCTTTGGTTTAGCAATTTACTGACCTCCCTCCGATTGATTGACCATAAATCACTCAATTTAACTCGTAATTCATTGAAATTAGTTTCATTTCGAAGGAATCGACGTGTAGTTTAAAACGAAAGAAACGGAGATGGAAAACTCCAAGTATTTTGAGAGTTATGATGGAAATAGTTAGAGTCGCGCTTTGGTTTAGCAATTTACTGACGTACCTACGATTGATTGACCATAACTCTCTCAATTTAACTCTTAATTCATTGAAATTTGTTTCATTTCGAAGGAATCGAAGTGTAGTTTAAAACGAAAGAAACGGAGATGAAAAATTCCAAGTATTTTGAGAGTTATGATGGAAATAGTTAGACTCGCGCTTTGGTTTAGCAATTTACTGACCTACCTCCGATTGATTGACCATAACTCACTCAATTTTACTTGTAATTGATTGAAATTAGTTTCATTTCGAAGGAATCGAAGTGTAGTTTAAAACGAAAGAAACGGAGATGAAAAACTCCAAGTATTTTGAGAGTTATGATGGAAATAGTTAGACTCGGGCTTTGGTTTAGCAATTTACTGACCTACCTCCGATTGATTGAACATAACTCACTCAATTTAACTCGTAATTCATTGAAATTAGTTTCATTTCGAAGGAATCGAAGTGTAGTTTAAAACGAAAGAAACGGAGATGAAAACCTCCAAGTATTTTGAGAGTTATGAGGGAAATAGTTAGACTCGCGCTTTGGTTTAGCAATTTACTGACCTACCTCCGATTGATTGACCATAACTCTCTCAATTTAACTCGTAATTCATTTAAATTAGTTTCATTTCGAAGGAATCGAAGTGTAGTTTAAAACGAAAGAAACGGTGATGAAAAACTCCAAGTATTTTGAGAGTTATGATGGAAATAGTTAGACTCGCGCTTTGGTTTAGCAATTTACTGACCTACCTTTGATTGATTGACCATAACTCTCTCAATTTAACTTGTAATTCATTTAAATTAGTTTCATTTCGAAGGAATCGAAGTGTAGTTTAAAACGAAAGAAACGGAGATGAAAAACTCCAAGTATTTTGAGAGTTATGATGGAAATAGTTAGACTCGCGCTTTGGTTTAGCAATTTACTGACCTCCCTCCGATTGATTGACCATAACTCACTCAATTTAACTCGTAATTCATTGAAATTAGTTTCATTTCGAAGGAATCGAAGTGTAGTTTAAAACGAAAGAAACGGAGATGAAAAACTCCAAGTATTTTGAGAGTTATGATGGAAATAGTTAGACTCGCGCTTTGATTTAGCAATTTACTGACCTACCTCCGATTGATTGACCATAACTCTCTCAATTTAACTCTTAATTCATTGAAATTAGTTTCATTTCGAAGGAATCGAAGTGTAGTTTAAAACGAAAGAAACGGAGATGAAAAACTCCAAGTATTTTGAGAGTTATGATGGAAATAGTTAGACTCGCGCTTTGGTTTAGTAATTTACTAACCTACCTCCGATTGATTGACCATAACTCTCTCAATTTAACTCTTAATTCATTGAAATTAGTTTCATTTCGAAGGAATCGAAGTGTAGTTTAAAACGAAAGAAACGGAGATGAAAAATTCCAAGTATTTTGATAGTTATGATAGAAATAGTTAGAATCGCGCTTTGGTTTAGCAATTTCCTGACTTACATCCGATTGATTGACCATAACTCTCTCAATTTAACTCTTAAGTCATTGAAATTAGTTTCATTTCGAAGGAATCGAAGTGTAGTTTAAAACGAAAGAAACGGAGATGAAAAACTCCAAGTATTTTGAGAGTTATGATGGAAATAGTTAGACTCGCGCTTTGGTTTAGCAATTTACTGACCTACCTCCGATTGATTGATCATAACTCTCTAAATTTAACTCTTAATTCATTGAAATTAGTTTCATTTCGAAGGAATCAAAGTGTAGTTTAAAACGAAAGAACGGAGATGAAAAACTCCAAGTATTTTGAGAGTTATGATGGAAATAGTTAGACTCGCGCTTTGGTTTAGCAATTTGCTGACCTCCCTCCGATTGATTGACCATAAATCACTCAATTTAACTCGTAATTCATTGAAATTAATTTCATTTCGAAGGAATCGACGTGTAGTTTAAAACGAAAGAAACGGAGATGAAAAACTCCAAGTATTTTGAGAGTTATGATGGAAATAGTTAGACTCGCGCTTTGGTTTAGCAATTTACTGACCTACCTACGATTGATTGACCATAACTCTCTCAATTTAACTCTTAATTCATTGAAATTTATTTCATTTCGAAGGAATCGAAGTGTAGTTTAAAACGAAAGAAACGGAGATGAAAAATTCCAAGTATTTTGAGAGTTATGATGGAAATAGTTAGACTCGCGCTTTGGTTTAGCAATTTACTGACCTACCTCCGATTGATTGACCATAACTCTCTAAATTTAACTCTTAATTCATTGAAATTAGTTTCATTTCGAAGGAATCGAAGTGTAGTTTAAAACGAAAGAAACGGAGATGAAAAACTCCAAGTATTTTGAGAGTTATGATGGAAATAGTTAGACTCGCGCTTTGGTTTAGCAATTTACTGACCTCCCTCCGATTGATTGACCATAAATCACTCAATTTAACTCGTAATTCATTGAAATTAGTTTCATTTCGAAGGAATCGACGTGTAGTTTAAAACGAAAGAAACGGAGATGAAAAACTCCAAGTATTTTGAGAGTTATGATGGAAATAGTTAGAGTCGCGCTTTGGTTTAGCAATTTACTGACGTACCTACGATTGATTGACCATAACTCTCTCAATTTAACTCTTAATTCATTGAAATTTGTTTCATTTCGAAGGAATCGAAGTGTAGTTTAAAACGAAAGAAACGGAGATGAAAAATTCCAAGTATTTTGAGAGTTATGATGGAAATAGTTAGACTCGCGCTTTGGTTTAGCAATTTACTGACCTACCTCCGATTGATTGACCATAACTCACTCAATTTTACTTGTAATTGATTGAAATTAGTTTCATTTCGAAGGAATCGAAGTGTAGTTTAAAACGAAAGAAACGGAGATGAAAAACTCCAAGTATTTTGAGAGTTATGATGGAAATAGTTAGACTCGGGCTTTGGTTTAGCAATTTACTGACCTACCTCCGATTGATTGAACATAACTCACTCAATTTAACTCGTAATTCATTGAAATTAGTTTTATTTCGAAGGAATCGAAGTATAGTTTAAAACGAAAGAAACGGAGATGAAAAACTCCAAGTATTTTGAGAGTTATGATGGAAATAGTTAGACTCGCGCTTTGGTTTAGCAATTTACTGACCTACCTCCGATTGATTGACCATAACTCTCTCAATTTAACTCGTAATTCATTTAAATTAGTTTCATTTCGAAGGAATCGAAGTATAGTTTAAAACGAAAGAAACGGTGATGAAAAACTCCAAGTATTTTGAGAGTTATGATGGAAATAGTTAGACTCGCGCTTTGGTTTAGCAATTTACTGACCTACCTTTGATTGATTGACCATAACTCTCTCAATTTAACTTGTAATTCATTTAAATTAGTTTCATTTCGAAGGAATCGAAGTGTAGTTTAAAACGAAAGAAACGGAGATGAAAAACTCCAAGTATTTTGAGAGTTATGATGGAAATAGTTAGACTCGCGCTTTGGTTTAGCAATTTACTGACCTCCCTCCGATTGATTGACCATAACTCACTCAATTTAACTCGTAATTCATTGAAATTAGTTTCATTTCGAAGGAATCGAAGTGTAGTTTAAAACGAAAGAAACGGAGATGAAAAACTCCAAGTATTTTGAGAGTTATGATGGAAATAGTTAGACTCGCGCTTTGGTTTAGCAATTTACTGACCTACCTCCGATTGATTGACCATAACTCTCTAAATTTAACTCTTAATTCATTGAAATTAGTTTCATTTCGAAGGAATCGAAGTGTAGTTTAAAACGAAAGAAACGGAGATGAAAAACTCCAAGTATTTTGAGAGTTATGATGGAAATAGTTAGACTCGCGCTTTGGTTTAGTAATTTACTAACCTACCTCCGATTGATTGACCATAACTCTCTCAATTTAACTCTTAATTCATTGAAATTAGTTTCATTTCGAAGGAATCGAAGTGTAGTTTAAAACGAAAGAAACGGAGATGAAAAATTCCAAGTATTTTGAGAGTTATGATAGAAATAGTTAGAATCGCGCTTTGGTTTAGCAATTTCCTGACTTACATCCGATTGATTGACCATAACTCTCTCAATTTAACTCTTAAGTCATTGAAATTAGTTTCATTTCGAATGAATCGAAGTGTAGTTTAAAACGAAAGAAACGGAGATGAAAAACTCCAAGTATTTTGAGAGTTATGATGGAAATAGTTAGACTCGCGCTTTGGTTTTGCAATTTACTGACCTACCTCCGATTGATTGATCATAACTCTCTAAATTTAACTCTTAATTCATTGAAATTAGTTTCATTTCGAAGGAATCGAAGTGTAGTTTAAAACGAAAGAACGGAGATGAAAAACTCCAAGTATTTTGAGAGTTATGATGGAAATAGTTAGACTCGCGCTTTGGTTTAGCAATTTCCTGACCTCCCTCCGATTGATTGACCATAAATCACTCAATTTAACTCGTAATTCATTGAAATTAGTTTCATTTCGAAGGAATCGACGTGTAGTTTAAAACGAAAGAAACGGAGATGAAAAACTCCAAGTATTTTGAGAGTTATGATGGAAATAGTTAGACTCGCGCTTTGGTTTAGCAATTTACTGACGTACCTACGATTGATTGACCATAACTCT
Source organism: Tasmannia lanceolata (assembly GCF_043159265.1). Taxonomy (NCBI): domain Eukaryota; kingdom Viridiplantae; phylum Streptophyta; class Magnoliopsida; order Canellales; family Winteraceae; genus Tasmannia; species Tasmannia lanceolata. The sequence goes on from NW_027518721.1 coordinate 9,329,894, forward strand.
CTCAATTTAACTCTTAATTCATTGAAATTTATTTCATTTCGAAGGAATCGAAGTGTAGTTTAAAACGAAAGAAACGGAGATGAAAAATTCCAAGTATTTTGAGAGTTATGATGGAAATAGTTAGACTCGCGCTTTGGTTTAGCAATTTACTGACCTACCTCCGATTGATTGACCATAACTCACTCAATTTTACTTGTAATTGATTGAAATTAGTTTCATTTCGAAGGAATCGAAGTGTAGTTTAAAACGAAAGAAACGGAGATGAAAAACTCCAAGTATTTTGAGAGTTATGATGGAAATAGTTAGACTCGGGCTTTGGTTTAGCAATTTACTGACCTACCTCCGATTGATTGAACATAACTCACTCAATTTAACTCGTAATTCATTGAAATTAGTTTCATTTCGAAGGAATCGAACTGTAGTTTAAAACGAAAGAAACGGAGATGAAAAACTCAAAGTATTTTGAGAGTTATGATGGAAATAGTTAGACTCGCGCTTTGGTTTAGCAATTTACTGACCTACCTCCGATTGATTGACCATAACTCTCTCAATTTAACTCGTAATTCATTTAAATTAGTTTCATTTCGAAGGAATCGAAGTGTAGTTTAAAACGAAAGAAATGGTGATGAAAAACTCCAAGTATTTTGAGAGTTATGATGGAAATAGTTAGACTCGCGCTTTGGTTTAGCAATTTACTGACCTACCTTTGATTGATTGACCATAACTCTCTCAATTTAACTTGTAATTCATTTAAATTAGTTTCATTTCGAAGGAATCGAAGTGTAGTTTAAAACGAAAGAAACGGAGATGAAAAACTCCAAGTATTTTGAGAGTTATGATGGAAATAGTTAGACTCGCGCTTTGGTTTAGCAATTTACTGACCTCCCTCCGATTGATTGACCATAACTCACTCAATTTAACTCGTAATTCATTGAAATTAGTTTCATTTGGAAGGAATCGAAGTGTAGTTTAAAACGAAAGAAACGGAGATGAAAAACTCCAAGTATTTTGAGAGTTATGATGAAAATAGTTAGACTCGCGCTTTGGTTTAGCAATTTACTGACCTACCTCCGATTGATTGACCATTACTCTCTCAATTTAACTCTTAATTCATTGAAATTAGTTTCATTTCGAAGGAATCGAAGTGTAGTTTAAAACGAAAGAAACGGAGATGAAAAACTCCAAGTATTTTGAGAGTTATGATGGAAATAGTTAGACTCGCGCTTTGGTTTAGCAATTTACTGACCTACCTCCGATTGATTGACCATAACTCTCTCAATTTAACTCTTAATTCATTGAAATTAGTTTCATTTCGAAGGAATCGAAGTGTAGTTTAAAACGAAAGAAACGGAGATGAAAAATTCCAAGTATTTTGAGAGTTATGATAGAAATAGTTAGACTCGCGCTTTGGTTTAGCAATTTACTGACCTACCTCCGATTGATTGACCATAACTCTCTCAATTTAACTCTTAACTCATTGAAATTAGTTTCATTTCGAAGGAATCGAAGTGTAGTTTAAAACGAAAGAAACGGAGATGAAAAACTCCACGTATTTTGAGAGTTATGATGGAAATAGTTAGACTCGCGCTTTAGTTTAGCAATTTACTGACCTACCTCCGATTGATTGACCATAACTCTCTCAATTTAACTCGTAATTCATTTAAATTAGTTTAATTTCGAAGGAATCGAAGTGTAGTTTAAAATGAAAGAAACGGAGATTAAAAACTCCAAGTATTTTGAGAGTTATGATGGAAATAGTTAGACTCGCGCTTTGGTTTAGCAATTTACTGACCTACCTCCGATTGATTGATTATAACTCTCTAAATTTAACTCTTAATTCATTGAAATTAGTTTCATTTCGAAGGAATCGAAGTGTAGTTTAAAACGAAAGAAACGGAGATGAAAAATTCCAAGTATTTTGAGAGTTATGATAGAAATAGTTAGACTCGCGCTTTGGTTTAGCAATTTACTGACCTACCTCCGATTGATTGACCATAACTCACTCAATTTTACTTGTAATTGATTGAAATTAGTTTCATTTCGAAGGAATCGAAGTGTAGTTTAAAACGAAAGAAACGGAGATGAAAAACTCCAAGTATTTTGAGAGTTATGATGGAAATAGTTAGACTCGGGCTTTGGTTTAGCAATTTACTGACCTACCTCCGATTGATTGAACATAACTCACTCAATTTAACTCGTAATTCATTGAAATTAGTTTCATTTCGAAGGAATCGAACTGTAGTTTAAAACGAAAGAAACGGAGATGAAAAACTCAAAGTATTTTGAGAGTTATGATGGAAATAGTTAGACTCGCGCTTTGGTTTAGCAATTTACTGACCTACCTCCGATTGATTGACCATAACTCTCTCAATTTAACTCGTAATTCATTTAAATTAGTTTCATTTCGAAGGAATCGAAGTGTAGTTTAAAACGAAAGAAATGGTGATGAAAAACTCCAAGTATTTTGAGAGTTATGATGGAAATAGTTAGACTCGCGCTTTGGTTTAGCAATTTACTGACCTACCTTTGATTGATTGACCATAACTCTCTCAATTTAACTTGTAATTCATTTAAATTAGTTTCATTTCGAAGGAATCGAAGTGTAGTTTAAAACGAAAGAAACGGAGATGAAAAACTCCAAGTATTTTGAGAGTTATGATGGAAATAGTTAGACTCGCGCTTTGGTTTAGCAATTTACTGACCTCCCTCCGATTGATTGACCATAACTCACTCAATTTAACTCGTAATTCATTGAAATTAGTTTCATTTGGAAGGAATCGAAGTGTAGTTTAAAACGAAAGAAACGGAGATGAAAAACTCCAAGTATTTTGAGAGTTATGATGAAAATAGTTAGACTCGCGCTTTGGTTTAGCAATTTACTGACCTACCTCCGATTGATTGACCATTACTCTCTCAATTTAACTCTTAATTCATTGAAATTAGTTTCATTTCGAAGGAATCGAAGTGTAGTTTAAAACGAAAGAAACGGAGATGAAAAACTCCAAGTATTTTGAGAGTTATGATGGAAATAGTTAGACTCGCGCTTTGGTTTAGCAATTTACTGACCTACCTCCGATTGATTGACCATAACTCTCTCAATTTAACTCTTAATTCATTGAAATTAGTTTCATTTCGAAGGAATCGAAGTGTAGTTTAAAACGAAAGAAACGGAGATGAAAAATTCCAAGTATTTTGAGAGTTATGATAGAAATAGTTAGACTCGCGCTTTGGTTTAGCAATTTACTGACCTACCTCCGATTGATTGACCATAACTCTCTCAATTTAACTCTTAACTCATTGAAATTAGTTTCATTTCGAAGGAATCGAAGTGTAGTTTAAAACGAAAGAAACGGAGATGAAAAACTCCACGTATTTTGAGAGTTATGATGGAAATAGTTAGACTCGCGCTTTAGTTTAGCAATTTACTGACCTACCTCCGATTGATTGACCATAACTCTCTCAATTTAACTCGTAATTCATTTAAATTAGTTTAATTTCGAAGGAATCGAAGTGTAGTTTAAAATGAAAGAAACGGAGATTAAAAACTCCAAGTATTTTGAGAGTTATGATGGAAATAGTTAGACTCGCGCTTTGGTTTAGCAATTTACTGACCTACCTCCGATTGATTGATTATAACTCTCTAAATTTAACTCTTAATTCATTGAAATTAGTTTCATTTCGAAGGAATCGAAGTGTAGTTTAAAACGAAAGAAACGGAGATAAAAAACTCCAAGTATTTTGAGAGTTATGATGGAAATAGTTAGACTCGCGCTTTGGTTTAGTAATTTACTGACCTACATCCGATTGATTGACCATAACTCTCTCAATTTAACTCTTAACTCATTGAAATTAGTTTCATTTCGAAGGAATCGAAGTGTAGTTTAAAACGAAAGAAACGGAGATGAAAAACTCCAAGTATTTTGAGAGTTATGATGGAAATAGTTAGACTCGCGCTTTGGTTTAGCAATTTACTGACCTACCTCCGATTGATTGACCATAACTCTCTCAATTTAACTCTTAATTCATTGAAATTAGTTTAATTTCGAAGGAATCGAAGTGTAGTTTAAAACGAAAGAAACGGAGATGAAAAATTCTAAGTATTTTGAGAGTTATGATAGAAATAGTTAGAATCGCGCTTTGGTTTAGCAATTTACTGACTTACATCCGATTGATTGACCATAACTCTCTCAATTTAACTCTTAAGTCATTGAAATTAGTTTCATTTCGAAGGAATCGAAGTGTAGTTTAAAACGAAAGAAACGGAGATGAAAAACTCCAAGTATTTTGAGAGTTATGATGGAAATAGTTAGACTCGCGCTTTGGTTTAGCAATTTACTGACCTACCTCCGATTAATTGATCATAACTCTCTAAATTTAACTCTTAATTCATTGAAATTAGTTTCATTTCGAAGGAATCGAAGTGTAGTTTAAAACGAAAGAAACGGAGATGAAAAACTCCAAGTATTTTGAGAGTTATGATGGAAATAGTTAGACTCGCGCTTTGGTTTAGCAATTTACTGACCTCCCTCCGATTGATTGACCATAAATCACTCAATTTAACTCGTAATTCATTGAAATTAGTTTCATTTCGAAGGAATCGACGTGTAGTTTAAAACGAAAGAAACGGAGATGAAAAACTCCAAGTATTTTGAGAGTTATGATGGAAATAGTTAGACTCGCGCTTTGGTTTAGCAATTTACTGACGTACCTACGATTGATTGACCATAACTCTCTCAATTTAACTCTTAATTCATTGAAATTTGTTTCATTTCGAAGGAATCGAAGTGTAGTTTAAAACGAAAGAAACGGAGATGAAAAATTCCAAGTATTTTAAGAGTTATGATGGAAATAGTTAGACTCGCGCTTTGGTTTAGCAATTTACTGACCTACCTCCGATTGATTGACCATAACTCTCTAAATTTAACTCTTAATTCATTGAAATTAGTTTCATTTCGAAGGAATCGAAGTGTAGTTTAAAACGAAAGAAACGGAGATGAAAAACTCCAAGTATTTTGAGAGTTATGATGGAAATAGTTAGACTCGCGCTTTGGTTTAGCAATTTACTGACCTCCCTCCGATTGATTGACCATAAATCACTCAATTTAACTCGTAATTCATTGAAATTAGTTTCATTTCGAAGGAATCGACGTGTAGTTTAAAACGAAAGAAACGGAGATGAAAAACTCCAAGTATTTTGAGAGTTATGATGGAAATAGTTAGAGTCGCGCTTTGGTTTAGCAATTTACTGACGTACCTACGATTGATTGACCATAACTCTCTCAATTTAACTCTTAATTCATTGAAATTTGTTTCATTTCGAAGGAATCGAAGTGTAGTTTAAAACGAAAGAAACGGAGATGAAAAATTCCAAGTATTTTGAGAGTTATGATGGAAATAGTTAGACTCGCGCTTTGGTTTAGCAATTTACTGACCTACCTCCGATTGATTGACCATAACTCACTCAATTTTACTTGTAATTGATTGAAATTAGTTTCATTTCGAAGGAATCGAAGTGTAGTTTAAAACGAAAGAAACGGAGATGAAAAACTCCAAGTATTTTGAGAGTTATGATGGAAATAGTTAGACTCGGGCTTTGGTTTAGCAATTTACTGACCTACCTCCGATTGATTGAACATAACTCACTCAATTTAACTCGTAATTCATTGAAATTAGTTTTATTTCGAAGGAATCGAAGTATAGTTTAAAACGAAAGAAACGGAGATGAAAAACTCCAAGTATTTTGAGAGTTATGATGGAAATAGTTAGACTCGCGCTTTGGTTTAGCAATTTACTGACCTACCTCCGATTGATTGACCATAACTCTCTCAATTTAACTCGTAATTCATTTAAATTAGTTTCATTTCGAAGGAATCGAAGTGTAGTTTAAAACGAAAGAAACGGTGATGAAAAACTCCAAGTATTTTGAGAGTTATGATGGAAATAGTTAGACTCGCGCTTTGGTTTAGCAATTTACTGACCTACCTTTGATTGATTGACCATAACTCTCTCAATTTAACTTGTAATTCATTTAAATTAGTTTCATTTCGAAGGAATCGAAGTGTAGTTTAAAACGAAAGAAACGGAGATGAAAAACTCCAAGTATTTTGAGAGTTATGATGGAAATAGTTAGACTCGCGCTTTGGTTTAGCAATTTACTGACCTCCCTCCGATTGATTGACCATAACTCACTCAATTTAACTCGTAATTCATTGAAATTTGTTTCATTTCGAAAGAATCGAAGTGTAGTTTAAAACGAAAGAAACGGAGATGAAAAACTCCAAGTATTTTGAGAGTTATGATGGAAATAGTTAGACTCGCGCTTTGGTTTAGCAATTTACTGACCTACCTCCGATTGATTGACCATAACTCTCTCAATTTAACTCTTAATTCATTGAAATTAGTTTCATTTCGAAGGAATCGAAGTGTAGTTTAAAACGAAAGAAACGGAGATGAAAAACTCCAAGTATTTTGAGAGTTATGATGGAAATAGTTAGACTCGCGCTTTGGTTTAGTAATTTACTAACCTACCTCCGATTGATTGACCATAACTCTCTCAATTTAACTCTTAATTCATTGAAATTAGTTTCATTTCGAAGGAATCGAAGTGTAGTTTAAAACGAAAGAAACGGAGATGAAAAATTCCAAGTATTTTGATAGTTATGATAGAAATAGTTAGAATCGCGCTTTGGTTTAGCAATTTCCTGACTTACATCCGATTGATTGACCATAACTCTCTCAATTTAACTCTTAAGTCATTGAAATTAGTTTCATTTCGAAGGAATCGAAGTGTAGTTTAAAGCGAAAGAAACGGAGATGAAAAACTCCAAGTATTTTGAGAGTTATGATGGAAATAGTTAGACTCGCGCTTTGGTTTAGCAATTTACTGACCTACCTCCGATTGATTGATCATAACTCTCTAAATTTAACTCTTAATTCATTGAAATTAGTTTCATTTCGAAGGAATCGAAGTGTAGTTTAAAACGAAAGAACGGAGATGAAAAACTCCAAGTATTTTGAGAGTTATGATGGAAATAGTTAGACTCGCGCTTTGGTTTAGCAATTTGCTGACCTCCCTCCGATTGATTGACCATAAATCACTCAATTTAACTCGTAATTCATTGAAATTAGTTTCATTTCGAAGGAATCGACGTGTAGTTTAAAACGAAAGAAACGGAGATGAAAAACTCCAAGTATTTTGAGAGTTATGATGGAAATAGTTAGACTCGCGCTTTGGTTTAGCAATTTACTGACGTACCTACGATTGATTGACCATAACTCTCTCAATTTAACTCTTAATTCATTGAAATTTGTTTCATTTCGAAGGAATCGAAGTGTAGTTTAAAACAAAAGAAACGGAGATGAAAAATTCCAAGTATTTTGAGAGTTATGATGGAAATAGTTAGACTCGCGCTTTGGTTTAGCAATTTACTGACCTACCTCCGATTGATTGACCATAACTCACTCAATTTTACTTGTAATTGATTGAAATTAGTTTCATTTCGAAGGAATCGAAGTGTAGTTTAAAACGAAAGAAACGGAGATGAAAAACTCCAAGTATTTTGAGAGTTATGATGGAAATAGTTAGACTCGGGCTTTGGTTTAGCAATTTACTGACCTACCTCCGATTGATTGAACATAACTCACTCAATTTAACTCGTAATTCATTGAAATTAGTTTCATTTCGAAGGAATCGAACTGTAGTTTAAAACGAAAGAAACGGAGATGAAAAACTCCAAGTATTTTGAGAGTTATGATGGAAATAGTTAGACTCGCGCTTTGGTTTAGCAATTTACTGACCTACCTCCGATTGATTGACCATAACTCTCTCAATTTAACTCGTAATTCATTTAAATTAGTTTCATTTCGAAGGAATCGAAGTGTAGTTTAAAACGAAAGAAATGGTGATGAAAAACTCCAAGTATTTTGAGAGTTATGATGGAAATAGTTAGACTCGCGCTTTGGTTTAGCAATTTACTGACCTACCTTTGATTGATTGACCATAACTCTCTCAATTTAACTTGTAATTCATTTAAATTAGTTTAATTTCGAAGGAATCGAAGTGTAGTTTAAAACGAAAGAAACGGAGATGAAAAACTCCAAGTATTTTGAGAGTTATGATGGAAATAGTTAGACTCGCGCTTTGGTTTAGCAATTTACTGACCTCCCTCCGATTGATTGACCATAACTCACTCAATTTAACTCGTAATTCATTGAAATTAGTTTCATTTGGAAGGAATCGAAGTGTAGTTTAAAACGAAAGAAACGGAGATGAAAAACTCCAAGTATTTTGAGAGTTATGATGGAAATAGTTAGACTCGCGCTTTGGTTTAGCAATTTACTGACCTACCTCCGATTGATTGACCATTACTCTCTCAATTTAACTCTTAATTCATTGAAATTAGTTTCATTTCGAAGGAATCGAAGTGTAGTTTAAAACGAAAGAAACGGAGATGAAAAACTCCAAGTATTTTGAGAGTTATGATGGAAATAGTTAGACTCGCGCTTTGGTTTAGCAATTTACTGACCTACCTCCGATTGATTGACCATAACTCTCTCAATTTAACTCTTAATTCATTGAAATTAGTTTCATTTCGAAGGAATCGAAGTGTAGTTTATAACGAAAGAAACGGAGATGAAAAATTCCAAGTATTTTGAGAGTTATGATAGAAATAGTTAGACTCGCGCTTTGGTTTAGCAATTTACTGACCTACCTCCGATTGATTGACCATAACTCTCTCAATTTAACTCTTAACTCATTGAAATTAGTTTCATTTCGAAGGAATCGAAGTGTAGTTTAAAACGAAAGAAACGGAGATGAAAAACTCCAAGTATTTTGAGAGTTATGATGGAAATAGTTAGACTCGCGCTTTAGTTTAGCAATTTACTGACCTACCTCCGATTGATTGACCATAACTCTCTCAATTTAACTCGTAATTCATTTAAATTAGTTTAATTTCGAAGGAATCGAAGTGTAGTTTAAAACGAAAGAAACGGAGATGAAAAACTCCAAGTATTTTGAGAGTTATGATGGAAATAGTTAGACTCGCGCTTTGGTTTAGCAATTTACTGACCTACCTCCGATTGATTGATTATAACTCTCTAAATTTAACTCTTAATTCATTGAAATTAGTTTCATTTCGAAGGAATCGAAGTGTAGTTTAAAACGAAAGAAACGGAGATAAAAAACTCCAAGTATTTTGGGAGTTATGATGGAAATAGTTAGACTCGCGCTTTGGTTTAGCAATTTACTGACCTACATCCGATTGATTGACCATAACTCTCTCAATTTAACTCTTAACTCATTGAAATTAGTTTCATTTCGAAGGAATCGAAGTGTAGTTTAAAACGAAAGAAACGGAGATGAAAAACTCCAAGTATTTTGAGAGTTATGATGGAAATAGTTAGACTCGCGCTTTGGTTTAGCAATTTACTGACCTACCTCCGATTGATTGACCATAACTCTCTCAATTTAACTCTTAATTCATTGAAATTAGTTTCATTTCGAAGGAATCGAAGTGTAGTTTAAAACGAAAGAAACGGAGATGAAAAATTCTAAGTATTTTGAGAGTTATGATAGAAATAGTTAGAATCGCGCTTTGGTTTAGCAATTTACTGACTTACATCCGATTGATTGACCATAACTCTCTCAATTTAACTCTTAAGTCATTGAAATTAGTTTCATTTCGAAGGAATCGAAGTGTAGTTTAAAACGAAAGAAACGGAGATGAAAAACTCCAAGTATTTTGAGAGTTATAATGGAAATAGTTAGACTCGCGCTTTGGTTTAGCAATTTACTGACCTACCTCCGATTAATTGATCATAACTCTCTAAATTTAACTCTTAATTCATTGAAATTAGTTTCATTTCGAAGGAATCGAAGTGTAGTTTAAAACGAAAGAAACGGAGATGAAAAACTCCAAGTATTTTGAGAGTTATGATGGAAATAGTTAGACTCGCGCTTTGGTTTAGCAATTTACTGACCTCCCTCCGATTGATTGACCATAAATCACTCAATTTAACTCGTAATTCATTGAAATTAGTTTCATTTCGAAGGAATCGACGTGTAGTTTAAAACGAAAGAAACGGAGATGAAAAACTCCAAGTATTTTGAGAGTTATGATGGAAATAGTTAGACTCGCGCTTTGGTTTAGCAATTTACTGACGTACCTACGATTGATTGACCATAACTCTCTCAATTTAACTCTTAATTCATTGAAATTTGTTTCATTTCGAAGGAATTGAAGTGTAGTTTAAAACGAAAGAAACGGAGATGAAAAACTCCAAGTATTTTGAGAGTTATGATGGAAATAGTTAGACTCGCGCTTTGGTTTAGCAATTTACTGACCTACCTCCGATTGATTGACCATAACTCACTCAATTTTACTTGTAATTGATTGAAATTAGTTTCATTTCGAAGGAATCGAAGTGTAGTTTAAAACGAAAGAAACGGAGATGAAAAACTCCAAGTATTTTGAGAGTTATGATGGAAATAGTTAGACTCGGGCTTTGGTTTAGCAATTTACTGACCAACCTCCGATTGATTGAACATAACTCACTCAATTTAACTCGTAATTCATTGAAATTAGTTTCATTTCGAAGGAATCGAAGTGTAGTTTAAAACGAAAGAAACGGAGATGAAAAACTCCAAGTATTTTGAGAGTTATGATGGAAATAGTTAGACTCGCGCTTTGGTTTTGCAATTTACTGACCTACCTCCGATTGATTGATCATAACTCTCTAAATTTAACTCTTAATTCATTGAAATTAGTTTCATTTCGAAGGAATCGAAGTGTAGTTTAAAACGAAAGAAACGGAGATGAAAAATTCCAAGTATTTTGAGAGTTATGATAGAAATAGTTAGAATCGCGCTTTGGTTTAGCAATTTCCTGACTTACATCCGATTGATTGACCATAACTCTCTCAATTTAACTCTTAAGTCATTGAAATTAGTTTCATTTCGAAGGAATCGAAGTGTAGTTTAAAACGAAAGAAACGGAGATGAAAAACTCCAAGTATTTTGAGCGTTATGATGGAAATAGTTAGACTCGCGCTTTGGTTTTGCAATTTACTGACCTACCTCCGATTGATTGATCATAACTCTCTAAATTTAACTCTTAATTCATTTAAATTAGTTTCATTTCGAAGGAATCGAAGTGTAGTTTAAAACGAAAGAACGGAGATGAAAAACTCCAAGTATTTTGAGAGTTATGATGGAAATAGTTAGACTCGCGCTTCGGTTTAGCAATTTCCTGACCTCCCTCCGATTGAATGACCATAAATCACTCAATTTAACTCGTAATTCATTGAAATTAGTTTCATTTCGAAGGAATCGACGTGTAGTTTAAAACGAAAGAAACGGAGATGAAAAACTCCAAGTATTTTGAGAGTTATGATGGAAATAGTTAGACTCGCGCTTTGGTTTAGCAATTTACTGACGTACCTACGATTGATTGACCATAACTCTCTCAATTTAACTCTTAATTCATTGAAATTTGTTTCATTTCGAAGGAATCGAAGTGTAGTTTAAAACGAAAGAAACGGAGATGAAAAATTCCAAGTATTTTGAGAGTTATGATGGAAATAGTTAGACTCGCGCTTTGGTTTAGCAATTTACTGACCTACCTCCGATTGATTGACCATAACTCACTCAATTTTACTTGTAATTGATTGAAATTAGTTTCATTTCGAAGGAATCGAAGTGTAGTTTAAAACGAAAGAAACGGAGATGAAAAACTCCAAGTATTTTGAGAGTTATGATGGAAATAGTTAGACTCGGGCTTTGGTTTAGCAATTTACTGACCTACCTCCGATTGATTGAACATAACTCACTCAATTTAACTCGTAATTCATTGAAATTAGTTTCATTTCGAAGGAATCGAACTGTAGTTTAAAACGAAAGAAACGGAGATGAAAAACTCCAAGTATTTTGAGAGTTATGATGGAAATAGTTAGACTCGCGCTTTGGTTTAGCAATTTACTTACCTACCTCCGATTGATTGACCATAACTCTCTCAATTTAACTCGTAATTCATTTAAATTAGTTTCATTTCGAAGGAATCGAAGTGTAGTTTAAAACGAAAGAAACGGTGATGAAAAACTCCAAGTATTTTGAGAGTTATGATGGAAATAGTTAGACTCGCGCTTTGGTTTAGCAATTTACTGACTTACCTTTGATTGATTGACCATAACTCTCTCAATTTAACTTGTAATTCATTTAAATTAGTTTCATTTCGAAGGAATCGAAGTGTAGTTTAAAACGAAAGAAACGGAGATGAAAAACTCCAAGTATTTTGAGAGTTATGATGGAAATAGTTAGACTCTCGCTTTGGTTTAGCAATTTACTGACCTCCCTCCGATTGATTGACCATAACTCACTCAATTTAACTCGTAATTCATTGAAATTAGTTTCATTTGGAAGGAATCGAAGTGTAGTTTAAAACGAAAGAAACGGAGATGAAAAACTCCAAGTATTTTGAGAGTTATGATGGAAATAGTTAGACTCGCGCTTTGGTTTAGCAATTTACTGACCTACCTCCGATTGATTGACCATAACTCTCTCAATTTAACTCTTAATTCATTGAAATTAGTTTCATTTCGAAGGAATCGAAGTGTAGTTTAAAACGAAAGAAACGGAGATGAAAAACTCCAAGTATTTTGAGAGTTATGATGGAAATAGTTAGACTCGCGCTTTGGTTTAGCAATTTACTGACCTACCTCCGATTGATTGACCATAACTCTCTCAATTTAACTCTTAATTCATTGAAATTAGTTTCATTTCGAAGGAATCGAAGTGTAGTTTAAAACGAAAGAAACGGAGATGAAAAATTCCAAGTATTTTGAGAGTTATGATAGAAATAGTTAGACTCGCGCTTTGGTTTAGCAATTTACTGACCTACCTCCGATTGATTGACCATAACTCTCTCAATTTAACTCTTAACTCATTGAAATTAGTTTCATTTCGAAGGAATCGAAGTGTAGTTTAAAACGAAAGAAACGGAGATGAAAAACTCCAAGTATTTTGAGAGTTATGATGGAAATAGTTAGACTCGCGCTTTAGTTTAGCAATTTACTGACCTACCTCCGATTGATTGACCATAACTCTCTCAATTTAACTCGTAATTCATTTAAATTAGTTTCATTTCGAAGGAATCGAAGTGTAGTTTAAAACGAAAGAAACGGAGATGAAAAACTCCAAGTATTTTGAGAGTTATGATGGAAATAGTTAGACTCGCGCTTTGGTTTAGCAATTTACTGACCTACCTCCGATTGATTGATTATAACTCTCTAAATTTAACTCTTAATTCATTGAAATTAGTTTCATTTCGAAGGAATCGAAGTGTAGTTTAAAACGAAAGAAACGGAGATAAAAAACTCCAAGTATTTTGAGAGTTATGATGGAAATAGTTAGACTCGCGCTTTGGTTTAGCAATTTACTGACCTACATCCGATTGATTGACCATAACTCTCTCAATTTAACTCTTAACTCATTGAAATTAGTTTCATTTCGAAGGAATCGAAGTGTAGTTTAAAACGAAAGAAACGGAGATGAAAAACTCCAAGTATTTTGAGAGTTATGATGGAAATAGTTAGACTCGCGCTTTGGTTTAGCAATTTACTGACCTACCTCCGATTGATTGACCATAACTCTCTCAATTTAACTCTTAATTCATTGAAATTAGTTTCATTTCGAAGGAATCGAAGTGTAGTTTAAAACGAAAGAAACGGAGATGAAAAATTCTAAGTATTTTGAGAGTTATGATAGAAATAGTTAGAATCGCGCTTTGGTTTAGCAATTTACTGACTTACATCCGATTGATTGACCATAACTCTCTCAATTTAACTCTTAAGTCATTGAAATTAGTTTCATTTCGAAGGAATCGAAGTGTAGTTTAAAACGAAAGAAACGGAGATGAAAAACTCCAAGTATTTTGAGAGTTATGATGGAAATAGTTAGACTCGCGCTTTGGTTTAGCAATTTACTGACCTACCTCCGATTAATTGATCATAACTCTCTAAATTTAACTCTTAATTCATTGAAATTAGTTTCATTTCGAAGGAATCGAAGTGTAGTTTAAAACGAAAGAAACGGAGATGAAAAACTCCAAGTATTTTGAGAGTTATGATGGAAATAGTTAGACTCGCGCTTTGGTTTAGCAATTTACTGACCTCCCTCCGATTGATTGACCATAAATCACTCAATTTAACTCGTAATTCATTGAAATTAGTTTCATTTCGAAGGAATCGACGTGTAGTTTAAAACGAAAGAAACGGAGATGAAAAACTCCAAGTATTTTGAGAGTTATGATGGAAATAGTTAGACTCGCGCTTTGGTTTAGCAATTTACTGACGTACCTACGATTGATTGACCATAACTCTCTCAATTTAACTCTTAAGTCATTGAAATTTGTTTCATTTCGAAGGAATCGAAGTGTAGTTTAAAACGAAAGAAACGGAGATGAAAAACTCCAAGTATTTTGAGAGTTATGATGGAAATAGTTAGACTCGGGCTTTGGTTTAGCAATTTACTGACCTACCTCCGATTGATTGAACATAACTCACTCAATTTAACTCGTAATTCATTGAAATTAGTTTCATTTCGAAGGAATCGAACTGTAGTTTAAAACGAAAGAAACGGAGATGAAAAACTCCAAGTATTTTGAGAGTTATGAAGGAAATAGTTAGACTCGCGCTTTGGTTTAGCAATTTACTGACCTACCTCCGATTGATTGACCATAACTCTCTCAATTTAACTCGTAATTCATTTAAATTAGTTTCATTTCGAAGGAATCGAAGTGTAGTTTAAAACGAAAGAAATGGTGATGAAAAACTCCAAGTATTTTGAGAGTTATGATGGAAATAGTTAGACTCGCGCTTTGGTTTAGCAATTTACTGACCTACCTTTGATTGATTGACCATAACTCTCTCAATTTAACTTGTAATTCATTTAAATTAGTTTCATTTCGAAGGAATCGAAGTGTAGTTTAAAACGAAAGAAACGGAGATGAAAAACTCCAAGTATTTTGAGAGTTATGATGGAAATAGTTAGACTCGCGCTTTGGTTTAGCAATTTACTGACCTCCCTCCGATTGATTGACCATAACTCACTCAATTTAACTCGTAATTCATTGAAATTAGTTTCATTTGGAAGGAATCGAAGTGTAGTTTAAAACGAAAGAAACGGAGATGAAAAACTCCAAGTATTTTGAGAGTTATGATGGAAATAGTTAGACTCGCGCTTTGGTTTAGCAATTTACTGACCTACCTCCGATTGATTGACCATTACTCTCTCAATTTAACTCTTAATTCATTGAAATTAGTTTCATTTCGAAGGAATCGAAGTGTAGTTTAAAACGAAAGAAACGGAGATGAAAAACTCCAAGTATTTTGAGAGTTATGATGGAAATAGTTAGACTCGCGCTTTGGTTTAGCAATTTACTGACCTACCTCCGATTGATTGACCATAACTCTCTCAATTTAACTCTTAATTCATTGAAATTAGTTTCATTTCGAAGGAATCGAAGTGTAGTTTAAAACGAAAGAAACGGAGATGAAAAATTCCAAGTATTTTGAGAGTTATGATAGAAATAGTTAGACTCGCGCTTTGGTTTAGCAATTTACTGACCTACCTCCGATTGATTGACCATAACTCTCTCAATTTAACTCTTAACTCATTGAAATTAGTTTCATTTCGAAGGAATCGAAGTGTAGTTTAAAACGAAAGAAACGGAGATGAAAAACTCCAAGTATTTTGAGAGTTATGATGGAAATAGTTAGACTCGCGCTTTAGTTTAGCAATTTACTGACCTACCTCCGATTGATTGACCATAACTCTCTCAATTTAACTCGTAATTCATTTAAATTAGTTTAATTTCGAAGGAATCGAAGTGTAGTTTAAAACGAAAGAAACGGAGATGAAAAACTCCAAGTATTTTGAGAGTTATGATGGAAATAGTTAGACTCGCGCTTTGGTTTAGCAATTTACTGACCTACCTCCGATTGATTGATTATAACTCTCTAAATTTAACTCTTAATTCATTGAAATTAGTTTCATTTCGAAGGAATCGAAGTGTAGTTTAAAATGAAAGAAACGGAGATAAAAAACTCCAAGTATTTTGAGAGTTATGATGGAAATAGTTAGACTCGCGCTTTGGTTTAGCAATTTACTGACCTACATCCGATTGATTGACCATAACTCTCTCAATTTAACTCTTAACTCATTGAAATTAGTTTCATTTCGAAGGAATCGAAGTGTAGTTTAAAACGAAAGAAACGGAGATGAAAAACTCCAAGTATTTTGAGAGTTATGATGGAAATAGTTAGACTCGCGCTTTGGTTTAGCAATTTACTGACCTACCTCCGATTGATTGACCATAACTCTCTCAATTTAACTCTTAATTCATTGAAATTAGTTTCATTTCGAAGGAATCGAAGTGTAGTTTAAAACGAAAGAAACGGAGATGAAAAACTCCAAGTATTTTTAGAGTTATTATGGAAATAGTTAGACTCACGCTTTGGTTTAGCAATTTACTGACCTACCTCCGATTGATTGACCATAACTCTGTCAATTTAACTTTTAACTCATTGAAATTAGTTTCATTTCGAAGGAATCGAAGTGTAGTTTAAAACGAAAGAAACGGAGATGAAAAATTCTAAGTATTTTGAGAGTTATGATAGAAATAGTTAGAATCGCGCTTTGGTTTAGCAATTTACTGACTTACATCCGATTGATTGACCATAACTCTCTCAATTTAACTCTTAAGTCATTGAAATTAGTTTCATTTCGAAGGAATCGAAGTGTAGTTTAAAACGAAAGAAACGGAGATGAAAAACTCCAAGTATTTTGAGAGTTATGATGGAAATAGTTAGACTCGCGCTTTGGTTTAGCAATTTACTGACCTACCTCCGATTAATTGATCATAACTCTCCAAATTTAACTCTTAATTCATTGAAATTAGTTTCATTTCGAAGGAATCGAAGTGTAGTTTAAAACGAAAGAAACGGAGATGAAAAACTCCAAGTATTTTGAGAGTTATAATGGAAATAGTTAGACTCGCGCTTTGGTTTAGCAATTTACTGACCTCCCTCCGATTGATTGACCATAAATCACTCAATTTAACTCGTAATTCATTGAAATTAGTTTCATTTCGAAGGAATCGACGTGTAGTTTAAAACGAAAGAAACGGAGATGAAAAACTCCAAGTATTTTGAGAGTTATGATGGAAATAGTTAGACTCGCGCTTTGGTTTAGCAATTTACTGACGTACCTACGATTGATTGACCATAACTCTCTCAATTTAACTCTTAATTCATTGAAATTTGTTTCATTTCGAAGGAATCGAAGTGTAGTTTAAAACGAAAGAAACGGAGATGAAAAACTCCAAGTATTTTGAGAGTTATGATGGAAATAGTTAGACTCGCGCTTTGGTTTAGCAATTTACTGACCTACCTCCGATTGATTGACCATAACTCACTCAATTTTACTTGTAATTGATTGAAATTAGTTTCATTTCGAAGGAATCGAAGTGTAGTTTAAAACGAAAGAAACGGAGATGAAAAACTCCAAGTATTTTGAGAGTTATGATGGAAATAGTTAGACTCGGGCTTTGGTTTAGCAATTTACTGACCTACCTCCGATTGATTGAACATAACTCACTCAATTTAACTCGTAATTCATTGAAATTAGTTTCATTTCGAAGGAATCGAAGTGTAGTTTAAAACGAAAGAAACTGAGATGAAAAACTCCAAGTATTTTGAGAGTTATGATGGAAATAGTTAGACTCGCGCTTTGGTTTTGCAATTTACTGACCTACCTCCGATTGATTGATCATAACTCTCTAAATTTAACTCTTAATTCATTGAAATTAGTTTCATTTCGAAGGAATCGAAGTGTAGTTTAAAACGAAAGAAACGGAGATGAAAAATTCCAAGTATTTTGAGAGTTATGATAGAAATAGTTAGAATCGCGCTTTGGTTTAGCAATTTCCTGACTTACATCCGATTGATTGACCATAACTCTCTCAATTTAACTCTTAAGTCATTGAAATTAGTTTCATTTCGAAGGAATCGAAGTGTAGTTTAAAACGAAAGAAACGGAGATGAAAAACTCCAAGTATTTTGAGAGTTATGATGGAAATAGTTAGACTCGCGCTTTGGTTTTGCAATTTACTGACCTACCTCCGATTGATTGATCATAACTCTCTAAATTTAACTCTTAATTCATTGAAATTAGTTTCATTTCGAAGGAATCGAAGTGTAGTTTAAAACGAAAGAACGGAGATGAAAAACTCCAAGTATTTTGAGAGTTATGATGGAAATAGTTAGACTCGCGCTTCGGTTTAGCAATTTCCTGACCTCCCTCCGATTGAATGACCATAAATCACTCAATTTAACTCGTAATTCATTGAAATTAGTTTCATTTCGAAGGAATCGACGTGTAGTTTAAAACGAAAGAAACGGAGATGAAAAACTCCAAGTATTTTGAGAGTTATGATGGAAATAGTTAGACTCGCGCTTTGGTTTAGCAATTTACTGACGTACCTACGATTGATTGACCATAACTCTCTCAATTTAACTCTTAATTCATTGAAATTTGTTTCATTTCGAAGGAATCGAAGTGTAGTTTAAAACGAAAGAAACGGAGATGAAAAATTCCAAGTATTTTGAGAGTTATGATGGAAATAGTTAGACTCGCGCTTTGGTTTAGCAATTTACTGACCTACCTCCGATTGATTGACCATAACTCACTCAATTTTACTTGTAATTGATTGAAATTAGTTTCATTTCGAAGGAATCGAAGTGTAGTTTAAAACGAAAGAAACGGAGATGAAAAACTCCAAGTATTTTGAGAGTTATGATGGAAATAGTTAGACTCGGGCTTTGGTTTAGCAATTTACTGACCTACCTCCGATTGATTGAACATAACTCACTCAATTTAACTCGTAATTCATTGAAATTAGTTTCATTTCGAAGGAATCGAACTGTAGTTTAAAACGAAAGAAACGGAGATGAAAAACTCCAAGTATTTTGAGAGTTATGATGGAAATAGTTAGACTCGCGCTTTGGTTTAGCAATTTACTTACCTACCTCCGATTGATTGACCATAACTCTCTCAATTTAACTCGTAATTCATTTAAATTAGTTTCATTTCGAAGGAATCGAAGTGTAGTTTAAAACGAAAGAAACGGTGATGAAAAACTCCAAGTATTTTGAGAGTTATGATGGAAATAGTTAGACTCGCGCTTTGGTTTAGCAATTTACTGACTTACCTTTGATTGATTGACCATAACTCTCTCAATTTAACTTGTAATTCATTTAAATTAGTTTCATTTCGAAGGAATCGAAGTGTAGTTTAAAACGAAAGAAACGGAGATGAAAAACTCCAAGTATTTTGAGAGTTATGATGGAAATAGTTAGACTCGCGCTTTGGTTTAGCAATTTACTGACCTCCCTCCGATTGATTGACCATAACTCACTCAATTTAACTCGTAATTCATTGAAATTAGTTTCATTTGGAAGGAATCGAAGTGTAGTTTAAAATGAAAGAAACGGAGATGAAAAACTCCAAGTATTTTGAGAGTTATGATGGAAATAGTTAGACTCGCGCTTTGGTTTAGCAATTTACTGACCTACCTCCGATTGATTGACCATAACTCTCTCAATTTAACTCTTAATTCATTGAAATTAGTTTCATTTCGAAGGAATCGAAGTGTAGTTTAAAACGAAAGAAACGGAGATGAAAAACTCCAAGTATTTTGAGAGTTATGATGGAAATAGTTAGACTCGCGCTTTGGTTTAGCAATTTACTGACCTACCTCCGATTGATTGACCATAACTCTCTCAATTTAACTCTTAATTCATTGAAATTAGTTTCATTTCGAAGGAATCGAAGTGTAGTTTAAAACGAAAGAAACGGAGATGAAAAATTCCAAGTATTTTGAGAGTTATGATAGAAATAGTTAGACTCGCGCTTTGGTTTAGCAATTTACTGACCTACCTCCGATTGATTGACCATAACTCTCTCAATTTAACTCTTAACTCATTGAAATTAGTTTCATTTCGAAGGAATCGAAGTGTAGTTTAAAACGAAAGAAACGGAGATGAAAAACTCCAAGTATTTTGAGAGTTATGATGGAAATAGTTAGACTCGCGCTTTAGTTTAGCAATTTACTGACCTACCTCCGATTGATTGACCATAACTCTCTCAATTTAACTCGTAATTCATTTAAATTAGTTTCATTTCGAAGGAATCGAAGTGTAGTTTAAAACGAAAGAAACGGAGATGAAAAACTCCAAGTATTTTGAGAGTTATGATGGAAATAGTTAGACTCGCGCTTTGGTTTAGCAATTTACTGACCTACCTCCGATTGATTGATTATAACTCTCTAAATTTAACTCTTAATTCATTGAAATTAGTTTCATTTCGAAGGAATCGAAGTGTAGTTTAAAACGAAAGAAACGGAGATAAAAAACTCCAAGTATTTTGAGAGTTATGATGGAAATAGTTAGACTCGCGCTTTGGTTTAGCAATTTACTGACCTACATCCGATTGATTGACCATAACTCTCTCAATTTAACTCTTAACTCATTGAAATTAGTTTCATTTCGAAGGAATCGAAGTGTAGTTTAAAACGAAAGAAACGGAGATGAAAAACTCCAAGTATTTTGAGAGTTATGATGGAAATAGTTAGACTCGCGCTTTGGTTTAGCAATTTACTGACCTACCTCCGATTGATTGACCATAACTCTCTCAATTTAACTCTTAATTCATTGAAATTAGTTTCATTTCGAAGGAATCGAAGTGTAGTTTAAAACGAAAGAAACGGAGATGAAAAATTCTAAGTATTTTGAGAGTTATGATAGAAATAGTTAGAATCGCGCTTTGGTTTAGCAATTTACTGACTTACATCCGATTGATTGACCATAACTCTCTCAATTTAACTCTTAAGTCATTGAAATTAGTTTCATTTCGAAGGAATCGAAGTGTAGTTTAAAACGAAAGAAACGGAGATGAAAAACTCCAAGTATTTTGAGAGTTATGATGGAAATAGTTAGACTCGCGCTTTGGTTTAGCAATTTACTGACCTACCTCCGATTAATTGATCATAACTCTCTAAATTTAACTCTTAATTCATTGAAATTAGTTTCATTTCGAAGGAATCGAAGTGTAGTTTAAAACGAAAGAAACGGAGATGAAAAACTCCAAGTATTTTGAGAGTTATGATGGAAATAGTTAGACTCGCGCTTTGGTTTAGCAATTTACTGACCTCCCTCCAATTGATTGACCATAAATCACTCAATTTAACTCGTAATTCATTGAAATTAGTTTCATTTCGAAGGAATCGACGTGTAGTTTAAAACGAAAGAAACGGAGATGAAAAACTCCAAGTATTTTGAGAGTTATGATGGAAATAGTTAGACTCGCGCTTTGGTTTAGCAATTTACTGACGTACCTACGATTGATTGACCATAACTCTCTCAATTTAACTCTTAAGTCATTGAAATTTGTTTCATTTCGAAGGAATCGAAGTGTAGTTTAAAACGAAAGAAACGGAGATGAAAAACTCCAAGTATTTTGAGAGTTATGATGGAAATAGTTAGACTCGCGCTTTGGTTTAGCAATTTACTGACCTACCTCCGATTGATTGACCATAACTCACTCAATTTTACTTGTAATTGATTGAAATTAGTTTCATTTCGAAGGAATCGAAGTGTAGTTTAAAACGAAAGAAACGGAGATGAAAAACTCCAAGTATTTTGAGAGTTATGATGGAAATAGTTAGACTCGGGCTTTGGTTTAGCAATTTACTGACCTACCTCCGATTGATTGAACATAACTCACTCAATTTAACTCGTAATTCATTGAAATTAGTTTCATTTCGAAGGAATCGAAGTGTAGTTTAAAACGAAACAAACGGAGATGAAAAACTCCAAGTATTTTGAGAGTTATGATGGAAATAGTTAGACTCGCGCTTTGGTTTAGCAATTTACTGACCTACCTCCGATTGATTGACCATAACTCTCTCAATTTAACTCGTAATTCATTTAAATTAGTTTCATTTCGAAGGAATCGAAGTGTAGTTTAAAACGAAACAAACGGAGATGAAAAACTCCAAGTATTTTGAGAGTTATGATGGAAATAGTTAGACTCGCGCTTTGGTTTAGCAATTTACTGACCTACCTTTGATTGATTGACCATAACTCTCTCAATTTAACTTGTAATTCATTTAAATTAGTTTCATTTCAAAGGAATCGAAGTGTAGTTTAAAACGAAAGAAACGGAGATGAAAAACTCCAAGTATTTTGAGAGTTATGATGGAAATAGTTAGACTCGCGCTTTAGTTTAGCAATTTACTGACCTCCCTCCGATTGATTGACCATAACTCACTCAATTTAACTCGTAATTCATTGAAATTAGTTTCATTTCGAAGGAATCGAAGTGTAGTTTAAAACGAAAGAAACGGAGATGAAAAACTCCAAGTATTTTGAGAGTTATGATGGAAATAGTTAGACTCGCGCTTTGGTTTAGCAATTTACGGACTTACCTCCGATTGATTGACCATAACTCTCTCAATTTAACTCTTAATTCATTGAAATTAGTTTCATTTCGAAGGAATCGAAGTGTAGTTTAAAACGAAAGAAACGGAGATGAAAAACTCCAAGTATTTTGAGAGTTATGATGGAAATAGTTAGACTCGCGCTTTGGTTTAGCAATTTACTGACCTACCTCCGATTGATTGACCATAACTCTCTCAATTTAACTCTTAATTCATTGAAATTAGTTTCATTTCGAAGGAATCGAAGTGTAGTTTAAAACGAAAGAAACGGAGATGAAAAATTCCAAGTATTTTGAGAGTTATGATAGAAATAGTTAGACTCGCGCTTTGGTTTAGCAATTTACTGACCTCCCTCCGATTGATTGACCATAACTCTCTCAATTTAACTCTTAACTCATTGAAATTAGTTTCATTTCGAAGGAATCGAAGTGTAGTTTAAAACGAAAGAAACGGAGATGAAAAATTCCAAGTATTTTGAGAGTTATGATAGAAATAGTTAGAATCGCGCTTTGGTTTAGCAATTTACTGACTTACATCCGATTGATTGACAATAACTCTCTCAATTTAACTCTTAAGTCATTGAAATTAGTTTCATTTCGAAGGAATCGAAGTGTAGTTTAAAACGAAAGAAACGGAGATGAAAAACTCCAAGTATTTTGAGAGTTATGATGGAAATAGTTAGACTCGCGCTTTGGTTTAGTAATTTACTAACTTACCTCCGATTGATTGACCATAACTCTCTCAATTTAACTCTTAATTCATTGAAATTAGTTTCATTTCGAAGGAATCGAAGTGTAGTTTAAAACGAAAGAAACGGAGATGAAAAATTCCAAGTATTTTGAGAGTTATGATAGAAATAGTTAGAATCGCGCTTTGGTTTAGCAATTTCCTGACTTACATCCGATTGATTGACCATAACTCTCTCAATTTAACTCTTAAGTCATTGAAATTAGTTTCATTTCGAAGGAATCGAAGTGTAGTTTAAAACGAAAGAAACGGAGATGAAAAACTCCAAGTATTTTGAGAGTTATGATGGAAATAGTTAGACTCGCGCTTTGGTTTAGCAATTTACTGACCTACCTCCGATTGATTGATCATAACTCTCTAAATTTAACTCTTAATTCATTGAAATTAGTTTCATTTCGAAGGAATCGAAGTGTAGTTTAAAACGAAAGAACGGAGATGAAAAACTCCAAGTATTTTGAGAGTTATGATGGAAATAGTTAGACTCGCGCTTTGGTTTAGCAATTTACTGACCTTCCTCCGATTGATTGACCATAAATCACTCAATTTAACTCGTAATTCATTGAAATTAGTTTCATTTCGAAGGAATCGACGTGTAGTTTAAAACGAAAGAAACGGAGATGAAAAACTCCAAGTATTTTGAGAGTTATGATGGAAATAGTTAGACTCGCGCTTTGGTTTAGCAATTTACTGACGTACCTACGATTGATTGACCATAACTCTCTCAATTTAACTCTTAATTCATTGAAATTAGTTTCATTTCGAAGGAATCGAAGTGTAGTTTAAAACGAAAGAAACGGAGATGAAAAACTCCAAGTATTTTGAGAGTTATGATGGAAATAGTTAGACTCGCGCTTTGGTTTAGCAATTTACTGACCTACCTCCGATTGATTGACCATAACTCTCTCAATTTAACTCTTAATTCATTGAAATTAGTTTCATTTCGAAGGAATCGAAGTGTAGTTTAAAACGAAAGAAACGGAGATGAAAAATTCTAAGTATTTTGAGAGTTATGATAGAAATAGTTAGAATCGCGCTTTGGTTTAGCAATTTACTGACTTACATCCGATTGATTGACCATAACTCTCTCAATTTAACTCTTAAGTCATTGAAATTAGTTTCATTTCGAAGGAATCGAAGTGTAGTTTAAAACGAAAGAAACGGAGATGAAAAACTCCAAGTATTTTGAGAGTTATGATGGAAATAGTTAGACTCGCGCTTTGGTTTAGCAATTTACTGACCTCCCTCCGATTGATTGACCATAACTCACTCAATTTAACTCGTAATTCATTGAAATTAGTTTCATTTGGAAGGAATCGAAGTGTAGTTTAAAACGAAAGAAACGGAGATGAAAAACTCCAAGTATTTTGAGAGTTATGATGGAAATAGTTAGACTCGCGCTTTGGTTTAGCAATTTACTGACCTACCTCCGATTGATTGACCATTACTCTCTCAATTTAACTCTTAATTCATTGAAATTAGTTTCATTTCGAAGGAATCGAAGTGTAGTTTAAAACGAAAGAAACGGAGATGAAAAACTCCAAGTATTTTGAGAGTTATGATGGAAATAGTTAGACTCGCGCTTTGGTTTAGCAATTTACTGACCTACCTCCGATTGATTGACCATAACTCTCTCAATTTAACTCTTAATTCATTGAAATTAGTTTCATTTCGAAGGAATCGAAGTGTAGTTTAAAACGAAAGAAACGGAGATGAAAAATTCCAAGTATTTTGAGAGTTATGATAGAAATAGTTAGACTCGCGCTTTGGTTTAGCAATTTACTGACCTACCTCCGATTGATTGACCATAACTCTCTCAATTTAACTCTTAACTCATTGAAATTAGTTTCATTTCGAAGGAATCGAAGTGTAGTTTAAAACGAAAGAAACGGAGATGAAAAACTCCAAGTATTTTGAGAGTTATGATGGAAATAGTTAGACTCGCGCTTTAGTTTAGCAATTTACTGACCTACCTCCGATTGATTGACCATAACTCTCTCAATTTAACTCGTAATTCATTTAAATTAGTTTAATTTCGAAGGAATCGAAGTGTAGTTTAAAACGAAAGAAACGGAGATGAAAAACTCCAAGTATTTTGAGAGTTATGATGGAAATAGTTAGACTCGCGCTTTGGTTTAGCAATTTACTGACCTACCTCCGATTGATTGATTATAACTCTCTAAATTTAACTCTTAATTCATTGAAATTAGTTTCATTTCGAAGGAATCGAAGTGTAGTTTAAAACGAAAGAAACGGAGATAAAAAACTCCAAGTATTTTGAGAGTTATGATGGAAATAGTTAGACTCGCGCTTTGGTTTAGCAATTTACTGACCTACATCCGATTGATTGACCATAACTCTCTCAATTTAACTCTTAACTCATTGAAATTAGTTTCATTTCGAAGGAATCGAAGTGTAGTTTAAAACGAAAGAAACGGAGATGAAAAACTCCAAGTATTTTGAGAGTTATGATGGAAATAGTTAGACTCGCGCTTTGGTTTAGCAATTTACTGACCTACCTCCAATTGATTGACCATAACTCTCTCAATTTAACTCTTAATTCATTGAAATTAGTTTCATTTCGAAGGAATCGAAGTGTAGTTTAAAACGAAAGAAACGGAGATGAAAAATTCTAAGTATTTTGAGAGTTATGATAGAAATAGTTAGAATCGCGCTTTGGTTTAGCAATTTACTGACTTACATCCGATTGATTGACCATAACTCTCTCGATTTAACTCTTAAGTCATTGAAATTAGTTTCATTTCGAAGGAATCGAAGTGTAGTTTAAAACGAAAGAAACGGAGATGAAAAACTCCAAGTATTTTGAGAGTTATGATGGAAATAGTTAGACTCGCGCTTTGGTTTAGCAATTTACTGACCTACCTCCGATTAATTGATCATAACTCTCTAAATTTAACTCTTAATTCATTGAAATTAGTTTCATTTCGAAGGAATCGAAGTGTAGTTTAAAACGAAAGAAACGGAGATGAAAAACTCCAAGTATTTTGAGAGTTATGATGGAAATAGTTAGACTCGCGCTTTGGTTTAGCAATTTACTGACCTCCCTCCGATTGATTGACCATAAATCACTCAATTTAACTCGTAATTCATTGAAATTAGTTTCATTTCGAAGGAATCGACGTGTAGTTTAAAACGAAAGAAACAGAGATGAAAAACTCCAAGTATTTTGAGAGTTATGATGGAAATAGTTAGACTCGCGCTTTGGTTTAGCAATTTACTGACGTACCTACGATTGATTGACCATAACTCTCTCAATTTAACTCTTAAGTCATTGAAATTTGTTTCATTTCGAAGGAATCGAAGTGTAGTTTAAAACGAAAGAAACGGAGATGAAAAACTCCAAGTATTTTGAGAGTTATGATGGAAATAGTTAGACTCGGGCTTTGGTTTAGCAATTTACTGACCTACCTCCGATTGATTGAACATAACTCACTCAATTTAACTCGTAATTCATTGAAATTAGTTTCATTTCGAAGGAATCGAACTGTAGTTTAAAACGAAAGAAACGGAGATGAAAAACTCCAAGTATTTTGAGAGTTATGAAGGAAATAGTTAGACTCGCGCTTTGGTTTAGCAATTTACTGACCTACCTCCGATTGATTGACCATAACTCTCTCAATTTAACTCGTAATTCATTTAAATTAGTTTCATTTCGAAGGAATCGAAGTGTAGTTTAAAACGAAAGAAATGGTGATGAAAAACTCCAAGTATTTTGAGAGTTATGATGGAAATAGTTAGACTCGCGCTTTGGTTTAGCAATTTACTGACCTACCTTTGATTGATTGACCATAACTCTCTCAATTTAACTTGTAATTCATTTAAATTAGTTTCATTTCGAAGGAATCGAAGTGTAGTTTAAAACGAAAGAAACAGAGATGAAAAACTCCAAGTATTTTGAGAGTTATGATGGAAATAGTTAGACTCGCGCTTTGGTTTAGCAATTTACTGACCTCCCTCCGATTGATTGACCATAACTCACTCAATTTAACTCGTAATTCATTGAAATTAGTTTCATTTGGAAGGAATCGAAGTGTAGTTTAAAACGAAAGAAACGGAGATGAAAAACTCCAAGTATTTTGAGAGTTATGATGGAAATAGTTAGACTCGCGCTTTGGTTTAGCAATTTACTGACCTACCTCCGATTGATTGACCATTACTCTCTCAATTTAACTCTTAATTCATTGAAATTAGTTTCATTTCGAAGGAATCGAAGTGTAGTTTAAAACGAAAGAAACGGAGATGAAAAACTCCAAGTATTTTGAGAGTTATGATGGAAATAGTTAGACTCGCGCTTTGGTTTAGCAATTTACTGACCTACCTCCGATTGATTGACCATAACTCTCTCAATTTAACTCTTAATTCATTGAAATTAGTTTCATTTCGAAGGAATCGAAGTGTAGTTTAAAACGAAAGAAACGGAGATGAAAAATTCCAAGTATTTTGAGAGTTATGATAGAAATAGTTAGACTCGCGCTTTGGTTTAGCAATTTACTGACCTACCTCCGATTGATTGACCATAACTCTCTCAATTTAACTCTTAACTCATTGAAATTAGTTTCATTTCGAAGGAATCGAAGTGTAGTTTAAAACGAAAGAAACGGAGATGAAAAACTCCAAGTATTTTGAGAGTTATGATGGAAATAGTTAGACTCGCGCTTTAGTTTAGCAATTTACTGACCTACCTCCGATTGATTGACCATAACTCTCTCAATTTAACTCGTAATTCATTTAAATTAGTTTAATTTCGAAGGAATCGAAGTGTAGTTTAAAACGAAAGAAACGGAGATGAAAAACTCCAAGTATTTTGAGAGTTATGATGGAAATAGTTAGACTCGCGCTTTGGTTTAGCAATTTACTGACCTACCTCCGATTGATTGATTATAACTCTCTAAATTTAACTCTTAATTCATTGAAATTAGTTTCATTTCGAAGGAATCGAAGTGTAGTTTAAAACGAAAGAAACGGAGATAAAAAACTCCAAGTATTTTGAGAGTTATGATGGAAATAGTTAGACTCGCGCTTTGGTTTAGCAATTTACTGACCTACATCCGATTGATTGACCATAACTCTCTCAATTTAACTCTTAACTCATTGAAATTAGTTTCATTTCGAAGGAATCGAAGTGTAGTTTAAAACGAAAGAAACGGAGATGAAAAACTCCAAGTATTTTGAGAGTTATGATGGAAATAGTTAGACTCGCGCTTTGGTTTAGCAATTTACTGACCTACCTCCGATTGATTGACCATAACTCTCTCAATTTAACTCTTAATTCATTGAAATTAGTTTCATTTCGAAGGAATCGAAGTGTAGTTTAAAACGAAAGAAACGGAGATGAAAAATTCTAAGTATTTTGAGAGTTATGATAGAAATAGTTAGAATCGCGCTTTGGTTTAGCAATTTACTGACTTACATCCGATTGATTGACCATAACTCTCTCAATTTAACTCTTAAGTCATTGAAATTAGTTTCATTTCGAAGGAATCGAAGTGTAGTTTAAAACGAAAGAAACGGAGATGAAAAACTCCAAGTATTTTGAGAGTTATGATGGAAATAGTTAGACTCGCGCTTTGGTTTAGCAATTTACTGACCTACCTCCGATTAATTGATCATAACTCTCTAAATTTAACTCTTAATTCATTGAAATTAGTTTCATTTCGAAGGAATCGAAGTGTAGTTTAAAACGAAAGAAACGGAGATGAAAAACTCCAAGTATTTTGAGAGTTATGATGGAAATAGTTAGACTCGCGCTTTGGTTTAGCAATTTACTGACCTCCCTCCGATTGATTGACCATAAATCACTCAATTTAACTCGTAATTCATTGAAATTAGTTTCATTTCGAAGGAATCGACGTGTAGTTTAAAACGAAAGAAACGGAGATGAAAAACTCCAAGTATTTTGAGAGTTATGATGGAAATAGTTAGACTCGCGCTTTGGTTTAGCAATTTACTGACGTACCTACGATTGATTGACCATAACTCTCTCAATTTAACTCTTAATTCATTGAAATTTGTTTCATTTCGAAGGAATCGAAGTGTAGTTTAAAACGAAAGAAACGGAGATGAAAAATTCCAAGTATTTTGAGAGTTATGATGGAAATAGTTAGACTCGCGCTTTGGTTTAGCAATTTACTGACCTACCTCCGATTGATTGACCATAACTCACTCAATTTTACTTGTAATTGATTGAAATTAGTTTCATTTCGAAGGAATCGAAGTGTAGTTTAAAACGAAAGAAACGGAGATGAAAAACTCCAAGTATTTTGAGAGTTATGATGGAAATAGTTAGACTCGGGCTTTGGTTTAGCAATTTACTGACCTACCTCCGATTGATTGAACATAACTCACTCAATTTAACTCGTAATTCATTGAAATTAGTTTCATTTCGAAGGAATCGAACTGTAGTTTAAAACGAAAGAAACGGAGATGAAAAACTCCAAGTATTTTGAGAGTTATGATGGAAATAGTTAGACTCGCGCTTTGGTTTAGCAATTTACTTACCTACCTCCGATTGATTGACCATAACTCTCTCAATTTAACTCGTAATTCATTTAAATTAGTTTCATTTCGAAGGAATCGAAGTGTAGTTTAAAACGAAAGAAACGGTGATGAAAAACTCCAAGTATTTTGAGAGTTATGATGGAAATAGTTAGACTCGCGCTTTGGTTTAGCAATTTACTGACTTACCTTTGATTGATTGACCATAACTCTCTCAATTTAACTTGTAATTCATTTAAATTAGTTTCATTTCGAAGGAATCGAAGTGTAGTTTAAAACGAAAGAAACGGAGATGAAAAACTCCAAGTATTTTGAGAGTTATGATGGAAATAGTTAGACTCGCGCTTTGGTTTAGCAATTTACTGACCTCCCTCCGATTGATTGACCATAACTCACTCAATTTAACTCGTAATTCATTGAAATTAGTTTCATTTGGAAGGAATCGAAGTGTAGTTTAAAACGAAAGAAACGGAGATGAAAAACTCCAAGTATTTTGAGAGTTATGATGGAAATAGTTAGACTCGCGCTTTGGTTTAGCAATTTACTGACCTACCTCCGATTGATTGACCATAACTCTCTCAATTTAACTCTTAATTCATTGAAATTAGTTTCATTTCGAAGGAATCGAAGTGTAGTTTAAAACGAAAGAAACGGAGATGAAAAACTCCAAGTATTTTGAGAGTTATGATGGAAATAGTTAGACTCGCGCTTTGGTTTAGCAATTTACTGACCTACCTCCGATTGATTGACCATAACTCTCTCAATTTAACTCTTAATTCATTGAAATTAGTTTCATTTCGAAGGAATCGAAGTGTAGTTTAAAACGAAAGAAACGGAGATGAAAAATTCCAAGTATTTTGAGAGTTATGATAGAAATAGTTAGACTCGCGCTTTGGTTTAGCAATTTACTGACCTACCTCCGATTGATTGACCATAACTCTCTCAATTTAACTCTTAACTCATTGAAATTAGTTTCATTTCGAAGGAATCGAAGTGTAGTTTAAAACGAAAGAAACGGAGATGAAAAACTCCAAGTATTTTGAGAGTTATGATGGAAATAGTTAGACTCGCGCTTTAGTTTAGCAATTTACTGACCTACCTCCGATTGATTGACCATAACTCTCTCAATTTAACTCGTAATTCATTTAAATTAGTTTAATTTCGAAGGAATCGAAGTGTAGTTTAAAACAAAAGAAACGGAGATGAAAAACTCCAAGTATTTTGAGAGTTATGATGGAAATAGTTAGACTCGCGCTTTGGTTTAGCAATTTACTGACCTACCTCCGATTGATTGATTATAACTCTCTAAATTTAACTCTTAATTCATTGAAATTAGTTTCATTTCGAAGGAATCGAAGTGTAGTTTAAAACGAAAGAAACGGAGATAAAAAACTCCAAGTATTTTGAGAGTTATGATGGAAATAGTTAGACTCGCGCTTTGGTTTAGCAATTTACTGACCTACATCCGATTGATTGACCATAACTCTCTCAATTTAACTCTTAACTCATTGAAATTAGTTTCATTTCGAAGGAATCGAAGTGTAGTTTAAAACGAAAGAAACGGAGATGAAAAACTCCAAGTATTTTGAGAGTTATGATGGAAATAGTTAGACTCGCGCTTTGGTTTAGCAATTTACTGACCTACCTCCGATTGATTGACCATAACTCTCTCAATTTAACTCTTAATTCATTGAAATTAGTTTCATTTCGAAAGAATCGAAGTGTAGTTTAAAACGAAAGAAACGGAGATGAAAAACTCCAAGTATTTTGAGAGTTATGATGGAAATAGTTAGACTCGCGCTTTGGTTTAGCAATTTACTGACCTACCTCCGATTAATTGATCATAACTCTCTAAATTTAACTCTTAATTCATTGAAATTAGTTTCATTTCGAAGGAATCGAAGTGTAGTTTAAAACGAAAGAAACGGAGATGAAAAACTCCAAGTATTTTGAGAGTTATGATGGAAATAGTTAGACTCGCGCTTTGGTTTAGCAATTTACTGACCTCCCTCCGATTGATTGACCATAAATCACTCAATTTAACTCGTAATTCATTGAAATTAGTTTCATTTCGAAGGAATCGACGTGTAGTTTAAAACGAAAGAAACGGAGATGAAAAACTCCAAGTATTTTGAGAGTTATGATGGAAATAGTTAGACTCGCGCTTTGGTTTAGCAATTTACTGACGTACCTACGATTGATTGACCATAACTCTCTCAATTTAACTCTTAATTCATTGAAATTTATTTCATTTCGAAGGAATCGAAGTGTAGTTTAAAACGAAAGAAACGGAGATGAAAAATTCCAAGTATTTTAAGAGTTATGATGGAAATAGTTAGACTCGCGCTTTGGTTTAGCAATTTACTGACCTACCTCCGATTGATTGACCATAACTCTCTAAATTTAACTCTTAATTCATTGAAATTAGTTTCATTTCGAAGGAATCGAAGTGTAGTTTAAAACGAAAGAAACGGAGATGAAAAACTCCAAGTATTTTGAGAGTTATGATGGAAATAGTTAGACTCGCGCTTTGGTTTAGCAATTTACTGACCTCCCTCCGATTGATTGACCATAAATCACTCAATTTAACTCGTAATTCATTGAAATTAGTTTCATTTCGAAGGAATCGACGTGTAGTTTAAAACGAAAGAAACGGAGATGAAAAACTCCAAGTATTTTGAGAGTTATGATGGAAATAGTTAGAGTCGCGCTTTGGTTTAGCAATTTACTGACGTACCTACGATTGATTGACCATAACTCTCTCAATTTAACTCTTAATTCATTGAAATTTGTTTCATTTCGAAGGAATCGAAGTGTAGTTTAAAACGAAAGAAACGGAGATGCAAAATTCCAAGTATTTTGAGAGTTATGATGGAAATAGTTAGACTCGCGCTTTGGTTTAGCAATTTACTGACCTACCTCCGATTGATTGACCATAACTCACTCAATTTTACTTGTAATTGATTGAAATTAGTTTCATTTCGAAGGAATCGAAGTGTAGTTTAAAACGAAAGAAACGGAGATGAAAAACTCCAAGTATTTTGAGAGTTATGATGGAAATAGTTAGACTCGGGCTTTGGTTTAGCAATTTACTGACCTACCTCCGATTGATTGAACATAACTCACTCAATTTAACTCGTAATTCATTGAAATTAGTTTTATTTCGAAGGAATCGAAGTATAGTTTAAAACGAAAGAAACGGAGATGAAAAACTCCAAGTATTTTGAGAGTTATGATGGAAATAGTTAGACTCGCGCTTTGGTTTAGCAATTTACTGACCTACCTCCGATTGATTGACCATAACTCTCTCAATTTAACTCGTAATTCATTTAAATTAGTTTCATTTCGAAGGAATCGAAGTGTAGTTTAAAACGAAAGAAACGGTGATGAAAAACTCCAAGTATTTTGAGAGTTATGATGGAAATAGTTAGACTCGCGCTTTGGTTTAGCAATTTACTGACCTACCTTTGATTGATTGACCATAACTCTCTCAATTTAACTTGTAATTCATTTAAATTAGTTTCATTTCGAAGGAATCGAAGTGTAGTTTAAAACGAAAGAAACGGAGATGAAAAACTCCAAGTATTTTGAGAGTTATGATGGAAATAGTTAGACTCGCGCTTTGGTTTAGCACTTTACTGACCTCCCTCCGATTGATTGACCATAACTCACTCAATTTAACTCGTAATTCATTGAAATTAGTTTCATTTCGAAGGAATCGAAGTGTAGTTTAAAACGAAAGAAACGGAGATGAAAAACTCCAAGTATTTTGAGAGTTATGATGGAAATAGTTAGACTCGCGCTTTGGTTTAGCAATTTACTGACCTACCTCCGATTGATTGACCATAACTCTCTCAATTTAACTCTTAATTCATTGAAATTAGTTTCATTTCGAAGGAATCGAAGTGTAGTTTAAAACGAAAGAAACGGAGATGAAAAACTCCAAGTATTTTGAGAGTTATGATGGAAATAGTTAGACTCGCGCTTTGGTTTAGTAATTTACTAACCTACCTCCGATTGATTGACCATAACTCTCTCAATTTAACTCTTAATTCATTGAAATTAGTTTCATTTCGAAGGAATCGAAGTGTAGTTTAAAACGAAAGAAACGGAGATGAAAAATTCCAAGTATTTTGAGAGTTATGATAGAAATAGTTAGAATCGCGCTTTGGTTTAGCAATTTCCTGACTTACATCCGATTGATTGACCATAACTCTCTCAATTTAACTCTTAAGTCATTGAAATTAGTTTCATTTCGAAGGAATCGAAGTGTAGTTTAAAACGAAAGAAACGGAGATGAAAAACTCCAAGTATTTTGAGAGTTATGATGGAAATAGTTAGACTCGCGCTTTGGTTTTGCAATTTACTGACCTACCTCCGATTGATTGATCATAACTCTCTAAATTTAACTCTTAATTCATTGAAATTAGTTTCATTTCGAAGGAATCGAAGTGTAGTTTAAAACGAAAGAACGGAGATGAAAAACTCCAAGTATTTTGAGAGTTATGATGGAAATAGTTAGACTCGCGCTTTGGTTTAGCAATTTCCTGACCTCCCTCCGATTGATTGACCATAAATCACTCAATTTAACTCGTAATTCATTGAAATTAGTTTCATTTCGAAGGAATCGACGTGTAGTTTAAAACGAAAGAAACGGAGATGAAAAACTCCAAGTATTTTGAGAGTTATGATGGAAATAGTTAGACTCGCGCTTTGGTTTAGCAATTTACTGACCTACCTCCGATTGATTGAACATAACTCACTCAATTTAACTCGTAATTCATTGAAATTAGTTTCATTTCGAAGGAATCGAACTGTAGTTTAAAACGAAAGAAACGGAGATGAAAAACTCCAAGTATTTTGAGAGTTATGATGGAAATAGTTAGACTCGCGCTTTGGTTTAGCAATTTACTGACCTACCTCCGATTGATTGACCATAATTCTCTCAATTTAACTCGTAATTCATTTAAATTAGTTTCATTTCGAAGGAATCGAAGTGTAGTTTAAAACGAAAGAAATGGTGATGAAAAACTCCAAGTATTTTGAGAGTTATGATGGAAATAGTTAGACTCGCGCTTTGGTTTAGCAATTTACTGACCTACCTTTGATTGATTGACCATAACTCTCTCAATTTAACTTGTAATTCATTTAAATTAGTTTCATTTCGAAGGAATCGAAGTGTAGTTTAAAACGAAAGAAACGGAGATGAAAAACTCCAAGTATTTTGAGAGTTATGATGGAAATAGTTAGACTCGCGCTTTGGTTTAGCAATTTACTGACCTCCCTCCGATTGATTGACCATAACTCACTCAATTTAACTCGTAATTCATTGAAATTAGTTTCATTTGGAAGGAATCGAAGTGTAGTTTAAAACGAAAGAAACGGAGATGAAAAACTCCAAGTATTTTGAGAGTTATGATGGAAATAGTTAGACTCGCGCTTTGGTTTAGCAATTTACTGACCTACCTCCGATTGATTGACCATTACTCTCTCAATTTAACTCTTAATTCATTGAAATTAGTTTCATTTCGAAGGAATCGAAGTGTAGTTTAAAACGAAAGAAACGGAGATGAAAAACTCCAAGTATTTTGAGAGTTATGATGGAAATAGTTAGACTCGCGCTTTGGTTTAGCAATTTACTGACCTACCTCCGATTGATTGACCATAACTCTCTCAATTTAACTCTTAATTCATTGAAATTAGTTTCATTTCGAAGGAATCGAAGTGTAGTTTAAAACGAAAGAAACGGAGATGAAAAATTCCAAGTATTTTGAGAGTTATGATAGAAATAGTTAGACTCGCGCTTTGGTTTAGCAATTTACTGACCTACCTCCGATTGATTGACCATAACTCTCTCAATTTAACTCTTAACTCATTGAAATTAGTTTCATTTCGAAGGAATCGAAGTGTAGTTTAAAACGAAAGAAACGGAGATGAAAAACTCCAAGTATTTTGAGAGTTATGATGGAAATAGTTAGACTCGCGCTTTAGTTTAGCAATTTACTGACCTACCTCCGATTGATTGACCATAACTCTCTCAATTTAACTCGTAATTCATTTAAATTAGTTTAATTTCGAAGGAATCGAAGTGTAGTTTAAAACGAAAGAAACGGAGATGAAAAACTCCAAGTATTTTGAGAGTTATGATGGAAATAGTTAGACTCGCGCTTTGGTTTAGCAATTTACTGACCTACCTCCGATTGATTGATTATAACTCTCTAAATTTAACTCTTAATTCATTGAAATTAGTTTCATTTCGAAGGAATCGAAGTGTAGTTTAAAACGAAAGAAACGGAGATAAAAAACTCCAAGTATTTTGAGAGTTATGATGGAAATAGTTAGACTCGCGCTTTGGTTTAGCAATTTACTGACCTACATCCGATTGATTGACCATAACTCTCTCAATTTAACTCTTAACTCATTGAAATTAGTTTCATTTCGAAGGAATCGAAGTGTAGTTTAAAACGAAAGAAACGGAGATGAAAAACTCCAAGTATTTTGAGAGTTATGATGGAAATAGTTAGACTCGCGCTTTGGTTTAGCAATTTACTGACCTACCTCCGATTGATTGACCATAACTCTCTCAATTTAACTCTTAATTCATTGAAATTAGTTTCATTTCGAAGGAATCGAAGTGTAGTTTAAAACGAAAGAAACGGAGATGAAAAATTCTAAGTATTTTGAGAGTTATGATAGAAATAGTTAGAATCGCGCTTTGGTTTAGCAATTTACTGACTTACATCCGATTGATTGACCATAACTCTCTCAATTTAACTCTTAAGTCATTGAAATTAGTTTCATTTCGAAGGAATCGAAGTGTAGTTTAAAACGAAAGAAACGGAGATGAAAAACTCCAAGTATTTTGAGAGTTATGATGGAAATAGTTAGACTCGCGCTTTGGTTTAGCAATTTACTGACCTACCTCCGATTAATTGATCATAACTCTCTAAATTTAACTCTTAATTCATTGAAATTAGTTTCATTTCGAAGGAATCGAAGTTTAGTTTAAAACGAAGGAAACGGAGATGAAAAACTCCAAGTATTTTGAGAGTTATGATGGAAATAGTTAGACTCGCGCTTTGGTTTAGCAATTTACTGACCTCCCTCCGATTGATTGACCATAAATCACTCAATTTAACTCGTAATTCATTGAAATTAGTTTCATTTCGAAGGAATCGACGTGTAGTTTAAAACGAAAGAAACGGAGATGAAAAACTCCAAGTATTTTGAGAGTTATGATGGAAATAGTTAGACTCGCGCTTTGGTTTAGCAATTTACTGACGTACCTACGATTGATTGACCATAACTCTCTCAATTTAACTCTTAATTCATTGAAATTTGTTTCATTTCGAAGGAATCGAAGTGTAGTATAAAACGAAAGAAACGGAGATGAAAAACTCCAAGTATTTTGAGAGTTATGATGGAAATAGTTAGACTCGCGCTTTGGTTTAGCAATTTACTGACCTACCTCCGATTGATTGACCATAACTCACTCAATTTTACTTGTAATTGATTGAAATTAGTTTCATTTCGAAGGAATCGAAGTGTAGTTTAAAACGAAAGAAACGGAGATGAAAAACTCCAAGTATTTTGAGAGTTATGATGGAAATAGTTAGACTCGGGCTTTGGTTTAGCAATTTACTGACCTACCTCCGATTGATTGAACATAACTCACTTAATTTAACTCGTAATTCATTGAAATTAGTTTCATTTCGAAGGAATCGAAGTGTAGTTTAAAACGAAAGAAACGGAGATGAAAAACTCCAAGTATTTTGAGAGTTATGATGGAAATAGTTAGACTCGCGCTTTGGTTTTGCAATTTACTGACCTACCTCCGATTGATTGATCATAACTCTCTAAATTTAACTCTTAATTCATTGAAATTAGTTTCATTTCGAAGGAATCGAAGTGTAGTTTAAAACGAAAGAAACGGAGATGAAAAATTCCAAGTATTTTGAGAGTTATGATAGAAATAGTTAGAATCGCGCTTTGGTTTAGCAATTTCCTGACTTACATCCGATTGATTGACCATAACTCTCTCAATTTAACTCTTAAGTCATTGAAATTAGTTTCATTTCGAAGGAATCGAAGTGTAGTTTAAAACGAAAGAAACGGAGATGAAAAACTCCAAGTATTTTGAGAGTTATGATGGAAATAGTTAGACTCGCGCTTTGGTTTTGCAATTTACTGACCTACCTCCGATTGATTGATCATAACTCTCTAAATTTAACTCTTAATTCATTGAAATTAGTTTCATTTCGAAGGAATCGAAGTGTAGTTTAAAACGAAAGAACGGAGATGAAAAACTCCAAGTATTTTGAGAGTTATGATGGAAATAGTTAGACTCGCGCTTCGGTTTAGCAATTTCCTGACCTCCCTCCGATTGAATGACCATAAATCACTCAATTTAACTCGTAATTCATTGAAATTAGTTTCATTTCGAAGGAATCGACGTGTAGTTTAAAACGAAAGAAACGGAGATGAAAAACTCCAAGTATTTTGAGAGTTATGATGGAAATAGTTAGACTCGCGCTTTGGTTTAGCAATTTACTGACGTACCTACGATTGATTGACCATAACTCTCTCAATTTAACTCTTAATTCATTGAAATTTGTTTCATTTCGAAGGAATCGAAGTGTAGTTTAAAACGAAAGAAACGGAGATGAAAAATTCCAAGTATTTTGAGAGTTATGATGGAAATAGTTAGAATCGCGCTTTGGTTTAGCAATTTACTGACCTACCTCCGATTGATTGACCATAACTCACTCAATTTTACTTGTAATTGATTGAAATTAGTTTCATTTCGAAGGAATCGAAGTGTAGTTTAAAACGAAAGAAACGGAGATGAAAAACTCCAAGTATTTTGAGAGTTATGATGGAAATAGTTAGACTCGGGCTTTGGTTTAGCAATTTACTGACCTACCTCCGATTGATTGAACATAACTCACTCAATTTAACTCGTAATTCATTGAAATTAGTTTCATTTCGAAGGAATCGAACTGTAGTTTAAAACGAAAGAAACGGAGATGAAAAACTCCAAGTATTTTGAGAGTTATGATGGAAATAGTTAGACTCGCGCTTTGGTTTAGCAATTTACTTACCTACCTCCGATTGATTGACCATAACTCTCTCAATTTAACTCGTAATTCATTTAAATTAGTTTCATTTCGAAGGAATCGAAGTGTAGTTTAAAACGAAAGAAACGGTGATGAAAAACTCCAAGTATTTTGAGAGTTATGATGGAAATAGTTAGACTCGCGCTTTGGTTTAGCAATTTACTGACTTACCTTTGATTGATTGACCATAACTCTCTCAATTTAACTTGTAATTCATTTAAATTAGTTTCATTTCGAAGGAATCGAAGTGTAGTTTAAAACGAAAGAAACGGAGATGAAAAACTCCAAGTATTTTGAGAGTTATGATGGAAATAGTTAGACTCGCGCTTTGGTTTAGCAATTTACTGACCTCACTCCGATTGATTGACCATAACTCACTCAATTTAACTCGTAATTCATTGAAATTAGTTTCATTTGGAAGGAATCGAAGTGTAGTTTAAAACGAAAGAAACGGAGATGAAAAACTCCAAGTATTTTGAGAGTTATGATGGAAATAGTTAGACTCGCGCTTTGGTTTAGCAATTTACTGACCTACCTCCGATTGATTGACCATAACTCTCTCAATTTAACTCTTAATTCATTGAAATTAGTTTCATTTCGAAGGAATCGAAGTGTAGTTTAAAACGAAAGAAACGGAGATGAAAAACTCCAAGTATTTTGAGAGTTATGATGGAAATAGTTAGACTCGCGCTTTGGTTTAGCAATTTACTGACCTACCTCCGATTGATTGACCATAACTCTCTCAATTTAACTCTTAATTCATTGAAATTAGTTTCATTTCGAAGGAATCGAAGTGTAGTTTAAAACGAAAGAAACGGAGATGAAAAATTCCAAGTATTTTGAGAGTTATGATAGAAATAGTTAGACTCGCGCTTTGGTTTAGCAATTTACTGACCTACCTCCGATTGATTGACCATAACTCTCTCAATTTAACTCTTAACTCATTGAAATTAGTTTCATTTCGAAGGAATCGAAGTGTAGTTTAAAACGAAAGAAACGGAGATGAAAAACTCCAAGTATTTTGAGAGTTATGATGGAAATAGTTAGACTCGCGCTTTAGTTTAGCAATTTACTGACCTACCTCCGATTGATTGACCATAACTCTCTCAATTTAACTCGTAATTCATTTAAATTAGTTTCATTTCGAAGGAATCGAAGTGTAGTTTAAAACGAAAGAAACGGAGATGAAAAACTCCAAGTATTTTGAGAGTTATGATGGAAATAGTTAGACTCGCGCTTTGGTTTAGCAATTTACTGACCTACCTCCGATTGATTGATTATAACTCTCTAAATTTAACTCTTAATTCATTGAAATTAGTTTCATTTCGAAGGAATCGAAGTGTAGTTTAAAACGAAAGAAACGGAGATAAAAAACTCCAAGTATTTTGAGAGTTATGATGGAAATAGTTAGACTCGCGCTTTGGTTTAGCAATTTACTGACCTACATCCGATTGATTGACCATAACTCTCTCAATTTAACTCTTAACTCATTGAAATTAGTTTCATTTCGAAGGAATCGAAGTGTAGTTTAAAACGAAAGAAACGGAGATGAAAAACTCCAAGTATTTTGAGAGTTATGATAGAAATAGTTAGACTCGCGCTTTGGTTTAGCAATTTACTGACCTACCTCCGATTGATTGACCATAACTCTCTCAATTTAACTCTTAATTCATTGAAATTAGTTTCATTTCGAAGGAATCGAAGTGTAGTTTAAAACGAAAGAAACGGAGATGAAAAATTCTAAGTATTTTGAGAGTTATGATAGAAATAGTTAGAATCGCGCTTTGGTTTAGCAATTTACTGACTTACATCCGATTGATTGACCATAACTCTCTCAATTTAACTCTTAAGTCATTGAAATTAGTTTCATTTCGAAGGAATCGAAGTGTAGTTTAAAACGAAAGAAACGGAGATGAAAAACTCCAAGTATTTTGAGAGTTATGATGGAAATAGTTAGACTCGCGCTTTGGTTTAGCAATTTACTGACCTACCTCCGATTAATTGATCATAACTCTCTAAATTTAACTCTTAATTCATTGAAATTAGTTTCATTTCGAAGGAATCGAAGTGTAGTTTAAAACGAAAGAAACGGAGATGAAAAACTCCAAGTATTTTGAGAGTTATGATGGAAATAGTTAGACTCGCGCTTTGGTTTAGCAATTTACTGACCTCCCTCCGATTGATTGACCATAAATCACTCAATTTAACTCGTAATTCATTGAAATTAGTTTCATTTCGAAGGAATCGACGTGTAGTTTAAAACGAAAGAAACGGAGATGAAAAACTCCAAGTATTTTGAGAGTTATGATGGAAATAGTTAGACTCGCGCTTTGGTTTAGCAATTTACTGACGTACCTACGATTGATTGACCATAACTCTCTCAATTTAACTCTTAAGTCATTGAAATTTGTTTCATTTCGAAGGAATCGAAGTGTAGTTTAAAACGAAAGAAACGGAGATGAAAAACTCCAAGTATTTTGAGAGTTATGATGGAAATAGTTAGACTCGCGCTTTGGTTTAGCAATTTACTGACCTACCTCCGATTGATTGACCATAACTCACTCAATTTTACTTGTAATTGATTGAAATTAGTTTCATTTCGAAGGAATCGAAGTGTAGTTTAAAACGAAAGAAACGGAGATGAAAAACTCCAAGTATTTTGAGAGTTATGATGGAAATAGTTAGACTCGGGCTTTGGTTTAGCAATTTACTGACCTACCTCCGATTGATTGAACATAACTCACTCAATTTAACTCGTAATTCATTGAAATTAGTTTCATTTCGAAGGAATCGAAGTGTAGTTTAAAACGAAACAAACGGAGATGAAAAACTCCAAGTATTTTGAGAGTTATGATGGAAATAGTTAGACTCGCGCTTTGGTTTAGCAATTTACTGACCTACCTCCGATTGATTGACCATAACTCTCTCAATTTAACTCGTAATTCATTTAAATTAGTTTCATTTCGAAGGAATCGAAGTGTAGTTTAAAACGAAACAAACGGAGATGAAAAACTCCAAGTATTTTGAGAGTTATGATGGAAATAGTTAGACTCGCGCTTTGGTTTAGCAATTTACTGACCTACCTTTGATTGATTGACCATAACTCTCTCAATTTAACTTGTAATTCATTTAAATTAGTTTCATTTCAAAGGAATCGAAGTGTAGTTTAAAACGAAAGAAACGGAGATGAAAAACTCCAAGTATTTTGAGAGTTATGATGGAAATAGTTAGACTCGCGCTTTAGTTTAGCAATTTACTGACCTCCCTCCGATTGATTGACCATAACTCACTCAATTTAACTCGTAATTCATTGAAATTAGTTTCATTTCGAAGGAATCGAAGTGTAGTTTAAAACGAAAGAAACGGAGATGAAAAACTCCAAGTATTTTGAGAGTTATGATGGAAATAGTTAGACTCGCGCTTTGGTTTAGCAATTTACGGACTTACCTCCGATTGATTGACCATAACTCTCTCAATTTAACTCTTAATTCATTGAAATTAGTTTCATTTCGAAGGAATCGAAGTGTAGTTTAAAACGAAAGAAACGGAGATGAAAAACTCCAAGTATTTTGAGAGTTATGATGGAAATAGTTAGACTCGCGCTTTGGTTTAGCAATTTACTGACCTACCTCCGATTGATTGACCATAACTCTCTCAATTTAACTCTTAATTCATTGAAATTAGTTTCATTTCGAAGGAATCGAAGTGTAGTTTAAAACGAAAGAAACGGAGATGAAAAATTCCAAGTATTTTGAGAGTTATGATAGAAATAGTTAGACTCGCGCTTTGGTTTAGCAATTTACTGACCTACCTCCGATTGATTGACCATAACTCTCTCAATTTAACTCTTAACTCATTGAAATTAGTTTCATTTCGAAGGAATCGAAGTGTAGTTTAAAACGAAAGAAACGGAGATGAAAAATTCCAAGTATTTTGAGAGTTATGATAGAAATAGTTAGAATCGCGCTTTGGTTTAGCAATTTACTGACTTACATCCGATTGATTGACAATAACTCTCTCAATTTAACTCTTAAGTCATTGAAATTAGTTTCATTTCGAAGGAATCGAAGTGTAGTTTAAAACGAAAGAAACAGAGATGAAAAACTCCAAGTATTTTGAGAGTTATGATGGAAATAGTTAGACTCGCGCTTTGGTTTAGCAATTTACTGACCTACCTCCGATTGATTGATCATAACTCTCTAAATTTAACTCTTAATTCATTGAAATTAGTTTCATTTCGAAGGAATCGAAGTATAGTTTAAAACGAAAGAAACGGAGTTGAAAAACTCCAAGTATTTTGAGAGTTATGATGGAAATAGTTAGACTCGCGCTTTGGTTTAGCAATTTACTGACCTCCCTCCGATTGATTGACCATAAATCACTCAATTTAACTCGTAATTCATTGAAATTAGTTTCATT
This sequence comes from Tasmannia lanceolata, assembly GCF_043159265.1. NCBI lineage: Eukaryota > Viridiplantae > Streptophyta > Magnoliopsida > Canellales > Winteraceae > Tasmannia > Tasmannia lanceolata. The sequence goes on from NW_027518721.1 coordinate 9,373,242, forward strand.
TCGAAGGAATCGACGTGTAGTTTAAAACGAAAGAAACGGAGATGAAAAACTCCAAGTATTTTGAGAGTTATGATGGAAATAGTTAGAGTCGCGCTTTGGTTTAGCAATTTACTGACGTACCTACGATTGATTGACCATAACTCTCTCAATTTAACTCTTAATTCATTGAAATTTGTTTCATTTCGAAGGAATCGAAGTGTAGTTTAAAACGAAAGAAACGGAGATGAAAAATTCCAAGTATTTTGAGAGTTATGATGGAAATAGTTAGACTCGCGCTTTGGTTTAGCAATTTACTGACCTACCTCCGATTGATTGACCATAACTCACTCAATTTTACTTGTAATTGATTGAAATTAGTTTCATTTCGAAGGAATCGAAGTGTAGTTTAAAACGAAAGAAACGGAGATGAAAAACTCCAAGTATTTTGAGAGTTATGATGGAAATAGTTAGACTCGGGCTTTGGTTTAGCAATTTACTGACCTACCTCCGATTGATTGAACATAACTCACTCAATTTAACTCGTAATGCATTGAAATTAGTTTCATTTCGAAGGAATCGAAGTGTAGTTTAAAACGAAAGAAACGGAGATGAAAAATTCCAAGTATTTTGAGAGTTATGATGGAAATAGTTAGACTCGCGCTTTGGTTTAGCAATTTACTGACCTACCTCCGATTGATTGACCATAACTCTCTCAATTTAACTCGTAATTCATTTAAATTAGTTTCATTTCGAAGGAATCGAAGTGTAGTTTAAAACGAAAGAAACGGTGATGAAAAACTCCAAGTATTTTGAGAGTTATGATGGAAATAGTTAGAATCGCGCTTTGGTTTAGCAATTTACTGACCTACCTTTGATTGATTGACCATAACTCTCTCAATTTAACTTGTAATTCATTTAAATTAGTTTCATTTCGAAGGAAACGAAGTGTAGTTTAAAACGAAAGAAACGGAGATGAAAAACTCCAAGTATTTTGAGAGTTATGATGGAAATAGTTAGACTCGCGCTTTGGTTTAGCAATTTACTGACCTCCCTCCGATTGATTGACCATAACTCACTCAATTTAACTCGTAATTCATTGAAATTAGTTTCATTTCGAAGGAATCGAAGTGTAGTTTAAAACGAAAGAAACGGAGATGAAAAACTCCAAGTATTTTGAGAGTTATGATGGAAATAGTTAGAATCGCGCTTTGGTTTAGCAATTTACTGACCTACCTCCGATTGATTGACCATAACTCTCTCAATTTAACTCTTAATTCATTGAAATTAGTTTCATTTCGAAGGAATCGAAGTGTAGTTTAAAACGAAAGAAACGGAGATGAAAAACTCCAAGTATTTTGAGAGTTATGATGGAAATAGTTAGACTCGCGCTTTGGTTTAGTAATTTACTAACCTACCTCCGATTGATTGACCATAACTCTCTCAATTTAACTCTTAATTCATTGAAATTAGTTTCATTTCGAAGGAATCGAAGTGTAGTTTAAAACGAAAGAAACGGAGATGAAAAATTCCAAGTATTTTGAGAGTTATGATAGAAATAGTTAGAATCGCGCTTTGGTTTAGCAATTTCCTGACTTACATCCGATTGATTGACCATAACTCTCTCAATTTAACTCTTAAGTCATTGAAATTAGTTTCATTTCGAAGGAATCGAAGTGTAGTTTAAAACGAAAGAAACGGAGATGAAAAACTCCAAGTATTTTGAGAGTTATGATGGAAATAGTTAGACTCGCGCTTTGGTTTAGCAATTTACTGACCTACCTCCGATTGATTGATCATAACTCTCTAAATTTAACTCTTAATTCATTGAAATTAGTTTCATTTCGAAGGAATCGAAGTGTAGTTTAAAACGAAAGAACGGAGATGAAAAACTCCAAGTATTTTGAGAGTTATGATGGAAATAGTTAGACTCGCGCTTTGGTTTAGCAATTTACTGACGTACCTACGATTGATTGACCATAACTCTCTCAATTTAACTCTTAATTCATTGAAATTAGTTTCATTTCGAAGGAATCGAAGTGTAGTTTAAAACGAAAGAAACGGAGATGAAAAACTCCAAGTATTTTGAGAGTTATGATGGAAATAGTTAGACTCGCGCTTTGGTTTAGCAATTTACTGACCTACCTCCGATTGATTGACCATAACTCTCTCAATTTAACTCTTAATTCATTGAAATTAGTTTCATTTCGAAGGAATCGAAGTGTAGTTTAAAACGAAAGAAACGGAGATGAAAAATTCTAAGTATTTTGAGAGTTATGATAGAAATAGTTAGAATCGCGCTTTGGTTTAGCAATTTACTGACTTACATCCGATTGATTGACCATAACTCTCTCAATTTAACTCTTAAGTCATTGAAATTAGTTTCATTTCGAAGGAATCGAAGTGTAGTTTAAAACGAAAGAAACGGAGATGAAAAACTCCAAGTATTTTGAGAGTTATGATGGAAATAGTTAGACTCGCGCTTTGGTTTAGCAATTTACTGACCTACCTCCGATTAATTGATCATAACTCTCTAAATTTAACTCTTAATTCATTGAAATTAGTTTCATTTCGAAGGAATCGAAGTGTAGTTTAAAACGAAAGAAACGGAGATGAAAAACTCCAAGTATTTTGAGAGTTATGATGGAAATAGTTAGACTCGCGCTTTGGTTTAGCAATTTACTGACCTCCCTCCGATTGATTGACCATAAATCACTCAATTTAACTCGTAATTCATTGAAATTAGTTTCATTTCGAAGGAATCGACGTGTAGTTTAAAACGAAAGAAACGGAGATGAAAAACTCCAAGTATTTTGAGAGTTATGATGGAAATAGTTAGACTCGCGCTTTTGTTTAGCAATTTACTGACGTACCTACGATTGATTGACCATAACTCTCTCAATTTAACTCTTAAGTCATTGAAATTTGTTTCATTTCGAAGGAATCGAAGTGTAGTTTAAAACGAAAGAAACGGAGATGAAAAACTCCAAGTATTTTGAGAGTTATGATGGAAATAGTTAGACTCGCGCTTTGGTTTAGCAATTTACTGACCTACCTCCGATTGATTGACCATAACTCACTCAATTTTACTTGTAATTGATTGAAATTAGTTTCATTTCGAAGGAATCGAAGTGTAGTTTAAAACGAAAGAAACGGAGATGAAAAACTCCAAGTATTTTGAAAGTTATGATGGAAATAGTTAGACTCGGGCTTTGGTTTAGCAATTTACTGACCTACCTCCGATTGATTGAACATAACTCACTCAATTTAACTCGTAATTCATTGAAATTAGTTTCATTTCGAAGGAATCGAAGTGTAGTTTAAAACGAAACAAACGGAGATGAAAAACTCCAAGTATTTTGAGAGTTATGATGGAAATAGTTAGACTCGCGCTTTGGTTTAGCAATTTACTGACCTACCTCCGATTGATTGACCATAACTCTCTCAATTTAACTCGTAATTCATTTAAATTAGTTTCATTTCGAAGGAATCGAAGTGTAGTTTAAAACGAAACAAACGGAGATGAAAAACTCCAAGTATTTTGAGAGTTATGATGGAAATAGTTAGACTCGCGCTTTGGTTTAGCAATTTACTGACCTACCTTTGATTGATTGACCATAACTCTCTCAATTTAACTTGTAATTCATTTAAATTAGTTTCATTTCAAAGGAATCGAAGTGTAGTTTAAAACGAAAGAAACGGAGATGAAAAACTCCAAGTATTTTGAGAGTTATGATGGAAATAGTTAGACTCGCGCTTTAGTTTAGCAATTTACTGACCTCCCTCCGATTGATTGACCATAACTCACTCAATTTAACTCGTAATTCATTGAAATTAGTTTCATTTCGAAGGAATCGAAGTGTAGTTTAAAACGAAAGAAACGGAGATGAAAAACTCCAAGTATTTTGAGAGTTATGATGGAAATAGTTAGACTCGCGCTTTGGTTTAGCAATTTACGGACTTACCTCCGATTGATTGACCATAACTCTCTCAATTTAACTCTTAATTCATTGAAATTAGTTTCATTTCGAAGGAATCGAAGTGTAGTTTAAAACGAAAGAAACGGAGATGAAAAACTCCAAGTATTTTGAGAGTTATGATGGAAATAGTTAGACTCGCGCTTTGGTTTAGCAATTTACTGACCTACCTCCGATTGATTGACCATAACTCTCTCAATTTAACTCTTAATTCATTGAAATTAGTTTCATTTCGAAGGAATCGAAGTGTAGTTTAAAACGAAAGAAACGGAGATGAAAAATTCCAAGTATTTTGAGAGTTATGATAGAAATAGTTAGACTCGCGCTTTGGTTTAGCAATTTACTGACCTACCTCCGATTGATTGACCATAACTCTCTCAATTTAACTCTTAACTCATTGAAATTAGTTTCATTTCGAAGGAATCGAAGTGTAGTTTAAAACGAAAGAAACGGAGATGAAAAATTCCAAGTATTTTGAGAGTTATGATAGAAATAGTTAGAATCGCGCTTTGGTTTAGCAATTTACTGACTTACATCCGATTGATTGACCATAACTCTCTCAATTTAACTCTTAAGTCATTGAAATTAGTTTCATTTCGAAGGAATCGAAGTGTAGTTTAAAACGAAAGAAACGGAGATGAAAAACTCCAAGTATTTTGAGAGTTATGATGGAAATAGTTAGACTCGCGCTTTGGTTTAGCAATTTACTGACCTACCTCCGATTGATTGATCATAACTCTCTAAATTTAACTCTTAATTCATTGAAATTAGTTTCATTTCGAAGGAATCGAAGTATAGTTTAAAACGAAAGAAACGGAGATGAAAAACTCCAAGTATTTTGAGAGTTATGATGGAAATAGTTAGACTCGCGCTTTGGTTTAGCAATTTACTGACCTCCCTCCGATTGATTGACCATAAATCACTCAATTTAACTCGTAATTCATTGAAATTAGTTTCATTTCGAAGGAATCGACGTGTAGTTTAAAACGAAAGAAACGGAGATGAAAAACTCCAAGTATTTTGAGAGTCATGATGGAAATAGTTAGAGTCGCGCTTTGGTTTAGCAATTTACTGACGTACCTACGATTGATTGACCATAACTCTCTCAATTTAACTCTTAATTCATTGAAATTTGTTTCATTTCGAAGGAATCGAAGTGTAGTTTAAAACGAAAGAAACGGAGATGAAAAATTCCAAGTATTTTGAGAGTTATGATGGAAATAGTTAGACTCGCGCTTTGGTTTAGCAATTTACTGACCTACCTCCGATTGATTGACCATAACTCACTCAATTTTACTTGTAATTGATTGAAATTAGTTTCATTTCGAAGGAATCGAAGTGTAGTTTAAAACGAAAGAAACGGAGATGAAAAACTCCAAGTATTTTGAGAGTTATGATGGAAATAGTTAGACTCGGGCTTTGGTTTAGCAATTTACTGACCTACCTCCGATTGATTGAACATAACTCACTCAATTTAACTCGTAATTCATTGAAATTAGTTTCATTTCGAAGGAATCGAAGTGTAGTTTAAAACGAAAGAAACGGAGATGAAAACTCCAAGTATTTTGAGAGTTATGATGGAAATAGTTAGACTCGCGCTTTGGTTTAGCAATTTACTGACCTACCTCCGATTGATTGACCATAACTCTCTCAATTTAACTCGTAATTCATTTAAATTAGTTTCATTTCGAAGGAATCGAAGTGTAGTTTAAAACGAAAGAAACGGTGATGAAAAACTCCAAGTATTTTGAGAGTTATGATGGAAATAGTTAGACTCGCGCTTTGGTTTAGCAATTTACTGACCTACCTTTGATTGATTGACCATAACTCTCTCAATTTAACTTGTAATTCATTTAAATTAGTTTCATTTCGAAGGAATCGAAGTGTAGTTTAAAACGAAAGAAACGGAGATGAAAAACTCCAAGTATTTTGAGAGTTATGATGGAAATAGTTAGACTCGCGCTTTGGTTTAGCAATTTACTGACCTCCCTCCGATTGATTGACCATAACTCACTCAATTTAACTCGTAATTCATTGAAATTAGTTTCATTTCGAAGGAATCGAAGTGTAGTTTAAAACGAAAGAAACGGAGATGAAAAACTCCAAGTATTTTGAGAGTTATGATGGAAATAGTTAGACTCGCGCTTTGGTTTAGCAATTTACTGACCTACCTCCGATTGATTGACCATAACTCTCTCAATTTAACTCTTAATTCATTGAAATTAGTTTCATTTCGAAGGAATCGAAGTGTAGTTTAAAACGAAAGAAACGGAGATGAAAAACTCCAAGTATTTTGAGAGTTATGATGGAAATAGTTAGACTCGCGCTTTGGTTTAGTAATTTACTAACCTACCTCCGATTGATTGACCATAACTCTCTCAATTTAACTCTTAATTCATTGAAATTAGTTTCATTTCGAAGGAATCGAAGTGTAGTTTAAAATGAAAGAAACGGAGATGAAAAACTCCAAGTATTTTGAGAGTTATGATGGAAATAGTTAGACTCGCGCTTTGGTTTAGCAATTTACTGACCTACCTCCGATTAATTGATCATAACTCTCTAAATTTAACTCTTAATTCATTGAAATTAGTTTCATTTCGAAGGAATCGAAGTGTAGTTTAAAACGAAAGAAACGGAGATGAAAAACTCCAAGTATTTTGAGAGTTATGATGGAAATAGTTAGACTCGCGCTTTGGTTTAGCAATTTACTGACCTCCCTCCGATTGATTGACCATAAATCACTCAATTTAACTCGTAATTCATTGAAATTAGTTTCATTTCGAAGGAATCGACGTGTAGTTTAAAACGAAAGAAACGGAGATGAAAAACTCCAAGTATTTTGAGAGTTATGATGGAAATAGTTAGACTCGCGCTTTGGTTTAGCAATTTACTGACGTACCTACGATTGATTGACCATAACTCTCTCAATTTAACTCTTAATTCATTGAAATTTGTTTCATTTCGAAGGAATCGAAGTGTAGTTTAAAACGAAAGAAACGGAGATGAAAAACTCCAAGTATTTTGAGAGTTATGATGGAAATAGTTAGACTCGCGCTTTGGTTTAGCAATTTACTGACCTACCTCCGATTGATTGACCATAACTCTCTCAATTTAACTCTTAATTCATTGAAATTAGTTTAATTTCGAAGGAATCGAAGTGTAGTTTAAAACGAAAGAAACGGAGATGAAAAACTCCAAGTATTTTGAGAGTTATGATGGAAATAGTTAGACTCGCGCTTTGGTTTAGCAATTTCCTGACTTACATCCGATTGATTGACCATAACTCTCTCAATTTAACTCTTAAGTCATTGAAATTAGTTTCATTTCGAAGGAATCGAAGTGTAGTTTAAAACGAAAGAAACGGAGATGAAAAACTCCAAGTATTTTGAGAGTTATGATGGAAATAGTTAGACTCGCGCTTTGGTTTAGCAATTTACTGACCTACCTCCGATTGATTGACCATAACTCTCTCAATTTAACTCTTAATTCATTGAAATTAGTTTCATTTCGAAGGAATCGAAGTGTAGTTTAAAACGAAAGAAACGGAGATGAAAAATTCCAAGTATTTTGAGAGTTATGATAGAAATAGTTAGACTCGCGCTTTGGTTTAGCAATTTACTGACTTACCTCCGATTGATTGACCATAACTCTCTCAATTTAACTCTTAACTCATTGAAATTAGTTTCATTTCGAAGGAATCGAAGTGTAGTTTAAAACGAAAGAAACGGAAATGAAAAACTCCAAGTATTTTGAGAGTTATGATGGAAATAGTTAGACTCGCGCTTTAGTTTAGCAATTTACTGACCTACCTCCGATTGATTGACCATAACTCTCTCAATTTAACTCGTAATTCATTTAAATTATTTTCATTTCGAAGGAATCGAAGTGTAGTTTAAAACGAAAGAAACGGAGATGAAAAACTCCAAGTATTTTGAGAGTTATGATGGAAATAGTTAGACTCGCGCTTTGGTTTAGAAATTTACTGACCTACCTCCGATTGATTGATCATAACTCTCTAAATTTAACTCTTAATTCATTGAAATTAGTTTCATTTCGAAGGAATCGAAGTGTAGTTTAAAACGAAAGAAACGGAGATGAAAAACTCCAAGTATTTTGAGAGTTATGATGGAAATAGTTAGACTCGCGCTTTGGTTTAGCAATTTACTGACTTACATCCGATTGATTGACCATAACTCTCTCAATTTAACTCTTAAGTCATTGAAATTAGTTTCAATTCGAAGGAATCGAAGTGTAGTTTAAAATGAAAGAAACGGAGATGAAAAACTCCAAGTATTTTGAGAGTTATGATGGAAATAGTTAGACTCGCGCTTTGGTTTAGCAATTTACTGACCTACCTCCGATTAATTGATCATAACTCTCTAAATTTAACTCTTAATTCATTGAAATTAGTTTCATTTCGAAGGAATCGAAGTGTAGTTTAAAACGAAAGAAACGGAGATGAAAAACTCCAAGTATTTTGAGAGTTATGATGGAAATAGTTAGACTCGCGCTTTGGTTTAGCAATTTACTGACCTCCCTCCGATTGATTGACCATAAATCACTCAATTTAACTCGTAATTCATTGAAATTAGTTTCATTTCGAAGGAATCGACGTGTAGTTTAAAACGAAAGAAACGGAGATGAAAAACTCCAAGTATTTTGAGAGTTATGATGGAAATAGTTAGACTCGCGCTTTGGTTTAGCAATTTACTGACCTCCCTCCGATTGATTGACCATAAATCACTCAATTTAACTCGTAATTCATTGAAATTAGTTTCATTTCGAAGGAATCGACGTGTAGTTTAAAACGAAAGAAACGGAGATGAAAAACTCCAAGTATTTTGAGAGTTATGATGGAAATAGTTAGACTCGCGCTTTGGTTTAGCAATTTACTGACGTACCTACGATTGATTGACCATAACTCTCTCAATTTAACTCTTAATTCATTGAAATTTGTTTCATTTCGAAGGAATCGAAGTGTAGTTTAAAACGAAAGAAACGGAGATGAAAAATTCCAAGTATTTTGAGAGTTATGATGGAAATAGTTAGACTCGCGCTTTGGTTTAGCAATTTACTGACCTACCTCCGATTGATTGACCATAACTCACTCAATTTTACTTGTAATTGATTGAAATTAGTTTCATTTCGAAGGAATCGAAGTGTAGTTTAAAACGAAAGAAACGGAGATGAAAAACTCCAAGTATTTTGAGAGTTATGATGGAAATAGTTAGACTCGGGCTCTGGTTTAGCAATTTACTGACCTACCTCCGATTGATTGAACATAACTCACTCAATTTAACTCGTAATTCATTGAAATTAGTTTCATTTCGAAGGAATCGAACTGTAGTTTAAAACGAAAGAAACGGAGATGAAAAACTCCAAGTATTTTGAGAGTTATGATGGAAATAGTTAGACTCGCGCTTTGGTTTAGCAATTTACTGACCTACCTCCGATTGATTGACCATAACTCTCTCAATTTAACTTGTAATTCATTTAAATTAGTTTCATTTCGAAGGAATCGAAGTGTAGTTTAAAACGAAAGAAACGGAGATGAAAAACTCCAAGTATTTTGAGAGTTATGATGGAAATAGTTAGACTCGCGCTTTGGTTTAGCAATTTACTGACCTACCTCCGATTGATTGACCATAACTCTCTCAATTTAACTCTTAATTCATTGAAATTAGTTTCATTTCGAAGGAATCGAAGTGTAGTTTAAAACGAAAGAAACGGAGATGAAAAATTCCAAGTATTTTGAGAGTTATGATAGAAATAGTTAGACTCGCGCTTTGGTTTAGCAATTTACTGACCTACCTCCGATTGATTGACCATAACTCTCTCAATTTAACTCTTAACTCATTGAAATTAGTTTCATTTCGAAGGAATCGAAGTGTAGTTTAAAACGAAAGAAACGGAGATGAAAAACTCCAAGTATTTTGAGAGTTATGATGGAAATAGTTAGACTCGCGCTTTAGTTTAGCAATTTACTGACCTACATCCGATTGATTGACCATAACTCTCTCAATTTAACTCGTAATTCATTTAAATTAGTTTCATTTCGAAGGAATCGAAGTGTAGTTTAAAACGAAAGAAACGGAGATGAAAAACTCCAAGTATTTTGAGAGTTATGATGGAAATAGTTAGACTCGCGCTTTGGTTTAGCAATTTACTGACCTACCTCCGATTGATTGATTATAACTCTCTAAATTTAACTCTTAATTCATTGAAATTAGTTTCATTTCGAAGGAATCGAAGTGTAGTTAAAAACGAAAGAAACGGAGATAAAAAACTCCAAGTATTTTGAGAGTTATGATGGAAATAGTTAGACTCGCGCTTTGGTTTAGCAATTTACTGACCTACATCCGATTGATTGACCATAACTCTCTCAATTTAACTCTTAACTCATTGAAATTAGTTTCATTTCGAAGGAATCGAAGTGTAGTTTAAAACGAAAGAAACGGAGATGAAAAACTCCAAGTATTTTGAGAGTTATGATGGAAATAGTTAGACTCGCGCTTTGGTTTAGCAATTTACTGACCTACCTCCGATTGATTGACCATAACTCTCTCAATTTAACTCTTAATTCATTGAAATTAGTTTCATTTCGAAGGAATCGAAGTGTAGTTTAAAACGAAAGAAACGGAGATGAAAAATTCTAAGTATTTTGAGAGTTATGATAGAAATAGTTAGAATCGCGCTTTGGTTTAGCAATTTACTGACTTACATCCGATTGATTGACCATAACTCTCTCAATTTAACTCTTAAGTCATTGAAATTAGTTTCATTTCGAAGGAATCGAAGTGTAGTTTAAAATGAAAGAAACGGAGATGAAAAACTCCAAGTATTTTGAGAGTTATGATGGAAATAGTTAGACTCGCGCTTTGGTTTAGCAATTTACTGACCTACCTCCGATTAATTGATCATAACTCTCTAAATTTAACTCTTAATTCATTGAAATTAGTTTCATTTCGAAGGAATCGAAGTGTAGTTTAAAACGAAAGAAACGGAGATGAAAAACTCCAAGTATTTTGAGAGTTATGATGGAAATAGTTAGACTCGCGCTTTGGTTTAGCAATTTACTGACCTCCCTCCGATTGATTGACCATAAATCACTCAATTTAACTCGTAATTCATTGAAATTAGTTTCATTTCGAAGGAATCGACGTGTAGTTTAAAACGAAAGAAACGGAGATGAAAAACTCCAAGTATTTTGAGAGTTATGATGGAAATAGTTAGACTCGCGCTTTGGTTTAGCAATTTACTGACGTACCTACGATTGATTGACCATAACTCTCTCAATTTAACTCTTAATTCATTGAAATTTGTTTCATTTCGAAGGAATCGAAGTGTAGTTTAAAACGAAAGAAACGGAGATGAAAAACTCCAAGTATTTTGAGAGTTATGATGGAAATAGTTAGACTCGCGCTTTGGTTTAGCAATTTACTGACCTCCCTCCGATTGATTGACCATAACTCACTCAATTTAACTCGTAATTCATTGAAATTAGTTTCATTTGGAAGGAATCGAAGTGTAGTTTAAAACGAAAGAAACGGAGATGAAAAACTCCAAGTATTTTGAGAGTTATGATGGAAATAGTTAGACACGCGCTTTGGTTTAGCAATTTACTGACCTACCTCCGATTGATTGACCATAACTCTCTCAATTTAACTCTTAATTCATTGAAATTAGTTTCATTTCGAAGGAATCAAAGTGTAGTTTAAAACGAAAGAAACGGAGATGAAAAACTCCAAGTATTTTGAGAGTTATGATGGAAATAGTTAGACTCGCGCTTTGGTTTAGCAATTTACTGACCTACCTCCGATTGATTGACCATAACTCTCTCAATTTAACTCTTAATTCATTGAAATTAGTTTCATTTCGAAGGAATCGAAGTGTAGTTTAAAACGAAAGAAACGGAGATGAAAAATTCCAAGTATTTTGAGAGTTATGATAGAAATAGTTAGACTCGCGCTTTGGTTTAGCAATTTACTGACCTACCTCCGATTGATTGACCATAACTCTCTCAATTTAACTCTTAACTCATTGAAATTAGTTTCATTTCGAAGGAATCGAAGTGTAGTTTAAAACGAAAGAAACAGAGATGAAAAACTCCAAGTATTTTGAGAGTTATGATGGAAATAGTTAGACTCGCGCTTTAGTTTAGCAATTTACTGACTTACATCCGATTGATTGACCATAACTCTCTCAATTTAACTCGTAATTCATTTAAATTAGTTTCATTTCGAAGGAATCGAAGTGTAGTTTAAAACGAAAGAAACGGAGATGAAAAACTCCAAGTATTTTGAGAGTTATGATGGAAATAGTTAGACTCGCGCTTTGGTTTAGCAATTTACTGACCTACCTCCGATTGATTGATTATAACTCTCTAAATTTAACTCTTAATTCATTGAAATTAGTTTCATTTCGAAGGAATCGAAGTGTAGTTAAAAACGAAAGAAACGGAGATAAAAAACTCCAAGTATTTTGAGAGTTATGATGGAAATAGTTAGACTCGCGCTTTGGTTTAGCAATTTACTGACCTACATCCGATTGATTGACCATAACTCTCTCAATTTAACTCTTAACTCATTGAAATTAGTTTCATTTCGAAGGAATCGAAGTGTAGTTTAAAACGAAAGAAATGGAGATGAAAAACTCCAAGTATTTTGAGAGTTATGATGGAAATAGTTAGACTCGCGCTTTGGTTTAGCAATTTACTGACCTACCTCCGATTGATTGACCATAACTCTCTCAATTTAACTCTTAATTCATTGAAATTAGTTTCATTTCGAAGGAATCGAAGTGTAGTTTAAAACGAAAGAAACGGAGATGAAAAATTCTAAGTATTTTGAGAGTTATGATAGAAATAGTTAGAATCGCGCTTTGGTTTAGCAATTTACTGACTTACATCCGATTGATTGACCATAACTCTCTCAATTTAACTCTTAAGTCATTGAAATTAGTTTCAATTCGAAGGAATCGAAGTGTAGTTTAAAATGAAAGAAACGGAGATGAAAAACTCCAAGTATTTTGAGAGTTATGATGGAAATAGTTAGACTCGCGCTTTGGTTTAGCAATTTACTGACCTACCTCCGATTAATTGATCATAACTCTCTAAATTTAACTCTTAATTCATTGAAATTAGTTTCATTTCGAAGGAATCGAAGTGTAGTTTAAAACGAAAGAAACGGAGATGAAAAACTCCAAGTATTTTGAGAGTTATGATGGAAATAGTTAGACTCGCGCTTTGGTTTAGCAATTTACTGACCTCCCTCCGATTGATTGACCATAAATCACTCAATTTAACTCGTAATTCATTGAAATTAGTTTCATTTCGAAGGAATCGACGTGTAGTTTAAAACGAAAGAAATGGAGATGAAAAACTCCAAGTATTTTGAGAGTTATGATGGAAATAGTTAGACTCGCGCTTTGGTTTAGCAATTTACTGACGTACCTACGATTGATTGACCATAACTCTCTCAATTTAACTCTTAATTCATTGAAATTTGTTTCATTTCGAAGGAATCGAAGTGTAGTTTAAAACGAAAGAAACGGAGATGAAAAACTCCAAGTATTTTGAGAGTTATGATGGAAATAGTTAGACTCGCGCTTTGGTTTAGCAATTTACTGACCTACCTCCGATTGATTGACCATAACTCACTCAATTTTACTTGTAATTGATTGAAATTAGTTTCATTTCGAAGGAATCGAAGTGTAGTTTAAAACGAAAGAAACGGAGATGAAAAACTCCAAGTATTTTGAGAGTTATGATGGAAATAGTTAGACTCGGGCTTTGGTTTAGCAATTTACTGACCTACCTCCGATTGATTGAACATAACTCACTCAATTTAACTCGTAATTCATTGAAATTAGTTTCATTTCGAAGGAATCGAAGTGTAGTTTAAAACGAAAGAAACGGAGATGAAAAACTCCAAGTATTTTGAGAGTTATGATGGAAATAGTTAGACTCGCGCTTTGGTTTAGCAATTTACTGACCTACCTCCGATTGATTGACCATAACTCTCTCAATTTAACTCGTAATTCATTTAAATTAGTTTCATTTCGAAGGAATCGAAGTGTAGTTTAAAACGAAACAAACGGAGATGAAAAACTCCAAGTATTTTGAGAGTTATGATGGAAATAGTTAGACTCGCGCTTTGGTTTAGCAATTTACTGACCTACCTTTGATTGATTTACCATAACTCTCTCAATTTAACTTGTAATTCATTTAAATTAGTTTCATTTCGAAGGAATCGAAGTGTAGTTTAAAACGAAAGAAACGGAGATGAAAAACTCCAAGTATTTTGAGAGTTATGATGGAAATAGTTAGACTCGCGCTTTAGTTTAGCAATTTACTGACCTCCCTCCGATTGATTGACCATAACTCACTCAATTTAACTCGTAATTCATTGAAATTAGTTTCATTTCGAAGGAATCGAAGTGTAGTTTAAAACGAAAGAAACGGAGATGAAAAACTCCAAGTATTTTGAGAGTTATGATGGAAATAGTTAGACTCGCGCTTTGGTTTAGCAATTTACGGACTTACCTCCGATTGATTGACCATAACTCTCTCAATTTAACTCTTAATTCATTGAAATTAGTTTCATTTCGAAGGAATCGAAGTGTAGTTTAAAACGAAAGAAACGGAGATGAAAAACTCCAAGTATTTTGAGAGTTATGATGGAAATAGTTAGACTCGCGCTTTGGTTTAGCAATTTACTGACCTACCTCCGATTGATTGACCATAACTCTCTCAATTTAACTCTTAATTCATTGAAATTAGTTTCATTTCGAAGGAATCGAAGTGTAGTTTAAAACGAAAGAAACGGAGATGAAAAATTCCAAGTATTTTGAGAGTTATGATAGAAATAGTTAGACTCGCGCTTTGGTTTAGCAATTTACTGACCTACCTCCGATTGATTGACCATAACTCTCTCAATTTAACTCTTAACTCATTGAAATTAGTTTCATTTCGAAGGAATCGAAGTGTAGTTTAAAACGAAAGAAAAGGAGATGAAAAACTCCAAGTATTTTGAGAGTTATGATGGAAATAGTTAGACTCGCGCTTTAGTTTAGAAATTTACTGACCTACCTCCGATTGATTGACCATAACTCTCTCAATTTAACTCGTAATTCATTTAAATTAGTTTCATTTCGAAGGAATCGAAGTGTAGGTTAAAACGAAAGAAACGGAGATGAAAAACTCCAAGTATTTTGAGAGTTATGATGGAAATAGTTAGACTCGCGCTTTGGTTTAAAAATTTACTGACCTACCTCCGATTGATTGATCATAACTCTCTAAATTTAACTCTTAATTCATTGAAATTAGTTTCATTTCGAAGGAATCGAAGTGTAGTTTAAAACGAAAGAAACGGAGATGAAAAACTCCAAGTATTTTGAGAGTTATGATGGAAATAGTTAGACTCGCGCTTTGGTTTAGCAATTTACTGACGTACCTACGATTGATTGACCATAACTCTCTCAATTTAACTCTTAATTCATTGAAATTTGTTTCATTTCGAAGGAATCGAAGTGTAGTTTAAAACGAAAGAAATGGAGATGAAAAACTCCAAGTATTTTGAGAGTTATGATGGAAATAGTTAGACTCGCGCTTTGGTTTAGCAATTTACTGACCTACCTCCGATTGATTGACCATAACTCACTCAATTTTACTTGTAATTGATTGAAATTAGTTTCATTTCGAAGGAATCGAAGTATAGTTTAAAACGAAAGAAACGGAGATGAAAAACTCCAAGTATTTTGAGAGTTATGATGGAAATAGTTAGACTCGGGCTTTGGTTTAGCAATTTACTGACCTACCTCCGATTGATTGAACATAACTCACTCAATTTAACTCGTAATTCATTGAAATTAGTTTCATTTCGAAGGAATCGAAGTGTAGTTTAAAACGAAACAAACGAAGATGAAAAACTCCTAGTATTTTGAGAGTTATGATGGAAATAGTTAGACTCGCGCTTTGGTTTAGCAATTTACTGACCTACCTCCGATTGATTGACCATAACTCTCTCAATTTAACTCGTAATTCATTTAAATTAGTTTCATTTCGAAGGAATCGAAGTGTAGTTTAAAACGAAAGAAACGGAGATGAAAAACTCCAAGTATTTTGAGAGTTATGATGGAAATAGTTAGACTCGCGCTTTGGTTTAGCAATTTACTGACCTACCTTTGATTGATTGACCATAACTCTCTCAATTTAACTTGTAATTCATTTAAATTAGTTTCATTTCGAAAGAATCGAAGTGTAGTTTAAAACGAAAGAAACGGAGATGAAAAACTCCAAGTATTTTGAGAGTTATGATGGAAATAGTTAGACTCGCGCTTTGGTTTAGCAATTTACTGACCTACCTCCGATTGATTGACCATAACTCTCTCAATTTAACTCTTAATTCATTGAAATTAGTTTCATTTCGAAGGAATCGAAGTATAGTTTAAAACGAAAGAAACGGAGATGAAAAATTCCAAGTATTTTGAGAGTTATGATAGAAATAGTTAGACTCGCGCTTTGGTTTAGCAATTTACTGACCTACCTCCGATTGATTGACCATAACTCTCTCAATTTAACTCTTAACTCATTGAAATTAGTTTCATTTCGAAGGAATCGAAGTGTAGTTTAAAACGAAAGAAACGGAAATGAAAAACTCCAAGTATTTTGAGAGTTATGATGGAAATAGTTAGACTCGCGCTTTAGTTTAGCAATTTACTAACCTACCTCCGATTGATTGACCATAACTCTCTCAATTTAACTCGTAATTCATTTAAATTATTTTCATTTCGAAGGAATCGAAGTGTAGTTTAAAACGAAAGAAACGGAGATGAAAAACTCCAAGTATTTTGAGAGTTATGATGGAAATAGTTAGACTCGCGCTTTGGTTTAGAAATTTACTGACCTACCTCCGATTGATTGATCATAACTCTCTAAATTTAACTCTTAATTCATTGAAATTAGTTTCATTTCGAAGGAATCGAAGTGTAGTTTAAAACGAAAGAAACGGAGATGAAAAACTCTAAGTATTTTGAGAGTTATGATGGAAATAGTTAGACTCGCGCTTTGGTTTAGCAATTTACTGACGTACCTACGATTGATTGACCATAACTCTCTCAATTTAACTCTTAATTCATTGAAATTTGTTTCATTTCGAAGGAATCGAAGTGTAGTTTAAAACGAAAGAAACGGAGATGAAAAACTCCAAGTATTTTGAGAGTTATGATGGAAATAGTTAGACTCGCGCTTTGGTTTAGCAATTTACTGACCTACCTCCGATTGATTGACCATAACTCTCTCAATTTAACTCTTAACTCATTGAAATTAGTTTCATTTCGAAGGAATCGAAGTGTAGTTTAAAACGAAAGAAACGGAGATGAAAAACTCCAAGTATTTTGAGAGTTATGATGGAAATAGTTAGACTCGCGCTTTGGTTTAGCAATTTACTGACCTACCTTTGATTGATTGACCATAACTCTCTCAATTTAACTTGTAATTCATTTAAATTAGTTTCATTTCGAAAGAATCGAAGTGTAGTTTAAAACGAAAGAAACGGAGATGAAAAACTCCAAGTATTTTGAGAGTTATGATGGAAATAGTTAGACTCGCGCTTTGGTTTAGCAATTTACTGACCTACCTCCGATTGATTGACCATAACTCTCTCAATTTAACTCGTAATTCATTTAAATTAGTTTCATTTCGAAGGAATCGAAGTGTAGTTTAAAACGAAAGAAACGGAGATGAAAAACTCCAAGTATTTTGAGAGTTATGATGGAAATAGTTAGACTCGCGCTTTGGTTTAGCAATTTACTGACCTACCTTTGATTGATTGACCATAACTCTCTCAATTTAACTTGTAATTCATTTAAATTAGTTTCATTTCGAAAGAATCGAAGTGTAGTTTAAAACGAAAGAAACGGAGATGAAAAACTCCAAGTATTTTGAGAGTTATGATGGAAATAGTTAGACTCGCGCTTTGGTTTAGCAATTTACTGACCTACCTCCGATTGATTGACCATAACTCTCTCAATTTAACTCTTAATTCATTGAAATTAGTTTCATTTCGAAGGAATCGAAGTGTAGTTTAAAACGAAAGAAACGGAGATGAAAAATTCCAAGTATTTTGAGAGTTATGATAGAAATAGTTAGACTCGCGCTTTGGTTTAGCAATTTACTGACCTACCTCCGATTGATTGACCATAACTCTCTCAATTTAACTCTTAACTCATTGAAATTAGTTTCATTTCGAAGGAATCGAAGTGTAGTTTAAAACGAAAGAAACGGAAATGAAAAACTCCAAGTATTTTGAGAGTTATGATGGAAATAGTTAGACTCGCGCTTTAGTTTAGCAATTTACTGACCTACCTCCGATTGATTGACCATAACTCTCTCAATTTAACTCGTAATTCATTTAAATTATTTTCATTTCGAAGGAATCGAAGTGTAGTTTAAAACGAAAGAAACGGAGATGAAAAACTCCAAGTATTTTGAGAGTTATGATGGAAATAGTTAGACTCGCGCTTTGGTTTAGAAATTTACTGACCTACCTCCGATTGATTGATCATAACTCTCTAAATTTAACTCTTAATTCATTGAAATTAGTTTCATTTCGAAGGAATCGAAGTGTAGTTTAAAACGAAAGAAACGGAGATGAAAAACTCCAAGTATTTTGAGAGTTATGATGGAAATAGTTAGACTCGCGCTTTGGTTTAGCAATTTACTGACGTACCTACGATTGATTGACCATAACTCTCTCAATTTAACTCTTAATTCATTGAAATTTGTTTCATTTCGAAGGAATCGAAGTGTAGTTTAAAACGAAAGAAACGGAGATGAAAAACTCCAAGTATTTTGAGAGTTATGATGGAAATAGTTAGACTCGCGCTTTGGTTTAGCAATTTACTGACCTACCTCCGATTGATTGACCATAACTCGCTCAATTTTACTTGTAATTGATTGAAATTAGTTTCATTTCGAAGGAATCGAAGTGTAGTTTAAAACGAAAGAAACGGAGATGAAAAACTCCTAGTATTTTGAGAGTTATGATGGAAATAGTTAGACTCGGGCTTTGGTTTAGCAATTTACTGACCTACCTCCGATTGATTGAACATAACTCACTCAATTTAACTCGTAATTCATTGAAATTAGTTTCATTTCGAAGGAATCGAAGTGTAGTTTAAAACGAAAGAAACGGAGATGAAAAACTCCAAGTATTTTGAGAGTTATGATGGAAATAGTTAGACTCGCGCTTTGGTTTAGCAATTTACTGACTTACCTCCGATTGATTGACCATAACTCTCTCAATTTAACTCGTAATTCATTTAAATTAGTTTCATTTCGAAGGAATCGAAGTGTAGTTTAAAACGAAACAAACGGAGATGAAAAACTCCAAGTATTTTGAGAGTTATGATGGAAATAGTTAGACTCGCGCTTTGGTTTAGCAATTTACTGACCTACCTTTGATTGATTGACCATAACTCTCTCAATTTAACTTGTAATTCATTTAAATTAGTTTCATTTCGAAGGAATCGAAGTGTAGTTTAAAACGAAAGAAACGGAGATGAAAAACTCCAAGTATTTTGAGAGTTATGATGGAAATAGTTAGACTCGCGCTTTAGTTTAGCAATTTACTGACCTCCCTCCGATTGATTGACCATAACTCACTCAATTTAACTCGTAATTCATTGAAATTAGTTTCATTTCGAAGGAATCGAAGTGTAGTTTAAAACGAAAGAAACGGAGATGAAAAACTCCAAGTATTTTGAGAGTTATGATGGAAATAGTTAGACTCGCGCTTTGGTTTAGCAATTTACGGACTTACCTCCGATTGATTGACCATAACTCTCTCAATTTAACTCTTAATTCATTGAAATTAGTTTCATTTCGAAGGAATCGAAGTGTAGTTTAAAACGAAAGAAACGGAGATGAAAAACTCCAAGTATTTTGAGAGTTATGATGGAAATAGTTAGACTCGCGCTTTGGTTTAGCAATTTACTGACCTACCTCCGATTGATTGACCATAACTCTCTCAATTTAACTCTTAATTCATTGAAATTAGTTTCATTTCGAAGGAATCGAAGTGTAGTTTAAAACGAAAGAAACGGAGATGAAAAATTCCAAGTATTTTGAGAGTTATGATAGAAATAGTTAGACTCGCGCTTTGGTTTAGCAATTTACTGACCTACCTCCGATTGATTGACCATAACTCTCTCAATTTAACTCTTAATTCATTGAAATTAGTTTCATTTCGAAGGAATCGAAGTGTAGTTTAAAACGAAAGAAACGGAGATGAAAAATTCCAAGTATTTTGAGAGTTATGATAGAAATAGTTAGACTCGCGCTTTGGTTTAGCAATTTACTGACCTACCTCCGATTGATTGACCATAACTCTCTCAATTTAACTCTTAACTCATTGAAATTAGTTTCATTTCGAAGGAATCGAAGTGTAGTTTAAAACGAAAGAAACGGAAATGAAAAACTCCAAGTATTTTGAGAGTTATGATGGAAATAGTTAGACTCGCGCTTTGGTTTAGCAATTTACTGACGTACCTACGATTGATTGACCATAACTCTCTCAATTTAACTCTTAATTCATTGAAATTTGTTTCATTTCGAAGGAATCGAAGTGTAGTTTAAAACGAAAGAAATGGAGATGAAAAACTCCAAGTATTTTGAGAGTTATGATGGAAATAGTTAGACTCGCGCTTTGGTTTAGCAATTTACTGACCTACCTCCGATTGATTGACCATAACTCACTCAATTTTACTTGTAATTGATTGAAATTAGTTTCATTTCGAAGGAATCGAAGTGTAGTTTAAAACGAAAGAAACGGAGATGAAAAACTCCAAGTATTTTGAGAGTTATGATGGAAATAGTTAGACTCGGGCTTTGGTTTAGCAATTTACTGACCTACCTCCGATTGATTGAACATAACTCACTCAATTTAACTCGTAATTCATTGAAATTAGTTTCATTTCGAAGGAATCGAAGTGTAGTTTAAAACGAAACAAACGGAGATGAAAAACTCCTAGTATTTTGAGAGTTATGATGGAAATAGTTAGACTCGCGCTTTGGTTTAGCAATTTACTGACCTACCTCCGATTGATTGACCATAACTCTCTCAATTTAACTCGTAATTCATTTAAATTAGTTTCATTTCGAAGGAATCGAAGTGTAGTTTAAAACGAAAGAAACGGAGATGAAAAACTCCAAGTATTTTGAGAGTTATGATGGAAATAGTTAGACTCGCGCTTTGGTTTAGCAATTTACTGACCTACCTTTGATTGATTGACCATAACTCTCTCAATTTAACTTGTAATTCATTTAAATTAGTTTCATTTCGAAAGAATCGAAGTGTAGTTTAAAACGAAAGAAACGGAGATGAAAAACTCCAAGTATTTTGAGAGTTATGATGGAAATAGTTAGACTCGCGCTTTGGTTTAGCAATTTACTGACCTACCTCCGATTGATTGACCATAACTCTCTCAATTTAACTCTTAATTCATTGAAATTAGTTTCATTTCGAAGGAATCGAAGTGTAGTTTAAAACGAAAGAAACGGAGATGAAAAATTCCAAGTATTTTGAGAGTTATGATAGAAATAGTTAGACTCGCGCTTTGGTTTAGCAATTTACTGACTTACCTCCGATTGATTGACCATAACTCTCTCAATTTAACTCTTAACTCATTGAAATTAGTTTCATTTCGAAGGAATCGAAGTGTAGTTTAAAACGAAAGAAACGGAAATGAAAAACTCCAAGTATTTTGAGAGTTATGATGGAAATAGTTAGACTCGCGCTTTAGTTTAGCAATTTACTGACCTACCTCCGATTGATTGACCATAACTCTCTCAATTTAACTCGTAATTCATTTAAATTATTTTCATTTCGAAGGAATCGAAGTGTAGTTTAAAACGAAAGAAACGGAGATGAAAAACTCCAAGTATTTTGAGAGTTATGATGGAAATAGTTAGACTCGCGCTTTGGTTTAGAAATTTACTGACCTACCTCCGATTGATTGATCATAACTCTCTAAATTTAACTCTTAATTCATTGAAATTAGTTTCATTTCGAAGGAATCGAAGTGTAGTTTAAAACGAAAGAAACGGAGATGAAAAATTCCAAGTATTTTGAGAGTTATGATAGAAATAGTTAGACTCGCGCTTTGGTTTAGCAATTTACTGACCTACCTCCGATTGATTGACCATAACTCTCTCAATTTAACTCTTAATTCATTGAAATTAGTTTCATTTCGAAGGAATCGAAGTGTAGTTTAAAACGAAAGAAACGGAGATGAAAAATTCCAAGTATTTTGAGAGTTATGATAGAAATAGTTAGACTCGCGCTTTGGTTTAGCAATTTACTGACCTACCTCCGATTGATTGACCATAACTCTCTCAATTTAACTCTTAACTCATTGAAATTAGTTTCATTTCGAAGGAATCGAAGTGTAGTTTAAAACGAAAGAAACGGAAATGAAAAACTCCAAGTATTTTGAGAGTTATGATGGAAATAGTTAGACTCGCGCTTTGGTTTAGCAATTTACTGACGTACCTACGATTGATTGACCATAACTCTCTCAATTTAACTCTTAATTCATTGAAATTTGTTTCATTTCGAAGGAATCGAAGTGTAGTTTAAAGCGAAAGAAATGGAGATGAAAAACTCCAAGTATTTTGAGAGTTATGATGGAAATAGTTAGACTCGCGCTTTGGTTTAGCAATTTACTGACCTACCTCCGATTGATTGACCATAACTCACTCAATTTTACTTGTAATTGATTGAAATTAGTTTCATTTCGAAGGAATCGAAGTGTAGTTTAAAACGAAAGAAACGGAGATGAAAAACTCCAAGTATTTTGAGAGTTATGATGGAAATAGTTAGACTCGGGCTTTGGTTTAGCAATTTACTGACCTACCTCCGATTGATTGAACATAACTCACTCAATTTAACTCGTAATTCATTGAAATTAGTTTCATTTCGAAGGAATCGAAGTGTAGTTTAAAACGAAAGAAACGGAGATGAAAAACTCCTAGTATTTTGAGAGTTATGATGGAAATAGTTAGACTCGCGCTTTGGTTTAGCAATTTACTGACCTACCTCCGATTGATTGACCATAACTCTCTCAATTTAACTCGTAATTCATTTAAATTAGTTTCATTTCGAAGGAATCGAAGTGTAGTTTAAAACGAAAGAAACGGAGATGAAAAACTCCAAGTATTTTGAGAGTTATGATGGAAATAGTTAGACTCGCGCTTTGGTTTAGCAATTTACTGACCTACCTTTGATTGATTGACCATAACTCTCTCAATTTAACTTGTAATTCATTTAAATTAGTTTCATTTCGAAAGAATCGAAGTGTAGTTTAAAACGAAAGAAACGGAGATGAAAAACTCCAAGTATTTTGAGAGTTATGATGGAAATAGTTAGACTCGCGCTTTGGTTTAGCAATTTACTGACCTACCTCCGATTGATTGACCATAACTCTCTCAATTTAACTCTTAATTCATTGAAATTAGTTTCATTTCGAAGGAATCGAAGTGTAGTTTAAAACGAAAGAAACGGAGATGAAAAATTCCAAGTATTTTGAGAGTTATGATAGAAATAGTTAGACTCGCGCTTTGGTTTAGCAATTTACTGACTTACCTCCGATTGATTGACCATAACTCTCTCAATTTAACTCTTAACTCATTGAAATTAGTTTCATTTCGAAGGAATCGAAGTGTAGTTTAAAACGAAAGAAACGGAAATGAAAAACTCCAAGTATTTTGAGAGTTATGATGGAAATAGTTAGACTCGCGCTTTAGTTTAGCAATTTACTGACCTACCTCCGATTGATTGACCATAACTCTCTCAATTTAACTCGTAATTCATTTAAATTATTTTCATTTCGAAGGAATCGAAGTGTAGTTTAAAACGAAAGAAACGGAGATGAAAAACTCCAAGTATTTTGAGAGTTATGATGGAAATAGTTAGACTCGCGCTTTGGTTTAGAAATTTACTGACCTACCTCCGATTGATTGATCATAACTCTCTAAATTTAACTCTTAATTCATTGAAATTAGTTTCATTTCGAAGGAATCGAAGTGTAGTTTAAAACGAAAGAAACGGAGATGAAAAACTCCAAGTATTTTGAGAGTTATGATGGAAATAGTTAGACTCGCGCTTTGGTTTAGCAATTTACTGACGTACCTACGATTGATTGACCATAACTCTCTCAATTTAACTCTTA
The DNA here is from genome assembly GCF_043159265.1 of Tasmannia lanceolata. Classification (NCBI taxonomy): domain Eukaryota; kingdom Viridiplantae; phylum Streptophyta; class Magnoliopsida; order Canellales; family Winteraceae; genus Tasmannia; species Tasmannia lanceolata. Next base: position 9,397,424 of record NW_027518721.1, read on the forward strand.
ATTCATTGAAATTTGTTTCATTTCGAAGGAATCGAAGTGTAGTTTAAAACGAAAGAAACGGAGATGAAAAACTCCAAGTATTTTGAGAGTTATGATGGAAATAGTTAGACTCGCGCTTTGGTTTAGCAATTTACTGACCTACCTCCGATTGATTGACCATAACTCTCTCAATTTAACTCTTAACTCATTGAAATTAGTTTCATTTCGAAGGAATCGAAGTGTAGTTTAAAACGAAAGAAACGGAGATGAAAAACTCCAAGTATTTTGAGAGTTATGATGGAAATAGTTAGACTCGCGCTTTGGTTTAGCAATTTACTGACCTACCTTTGATTGATTGACCATAACTCTCTCAATTTAACTTGTAATTCATTTAAATTAGTTTCATTTCGAAAGAATCGAAGTGTAGTTTAAAACGAAAGAAACGGAGATGAAAAACTCCAAGTATTTTGAGAGTTATGATGGAAATAGTTAGACTCGCGCTTTGGTTTAGCAATTTACTGACCTACCTCCGATTGATTGACCATAACTCTCTCAATTTAACTCGTAATTCATTTAAATTAGTTTCATTTCGAAGGAATCGAAGTGTAGTTTAAAACGAAAGAAACGGAGATGAAAAACTCCAAGTATTTTGAGAGTTATGATGGAAATAGTTAGACTCGCGCTTTGGTTTAGCAATTTACTGACCTACCTTTGATTGATTGACCATAACTCTCTCAATTTAACTTGTAATTCATTTAAATTAGTTTCATTTCGAAAGAATCGAAGTGTAGTTTAAAACGAAAGAAACGGAGATGAAAAACTCCAAGTATTTTGAGAGTTATGATGGAAATAGTTAGACTCGCGCTTTGGTTTAGCAATTTACTGACCTACCTCCGATTGATTGACCATAACTCTCTCAATTTAACTCTTAATTCATTGAAATTAGTTTCATTTCGAAGGAATCGAAGTGTAGTTTAAAACGAAAGAAACGGAGATGAAAAATTCCAAGTATTTTGAGAGTTATGATAGAAATAGTTAGACTCGCGCTTTGGTTTAGCAATTTACTGACCTACCTCCGATTGATTGACCATAACTCTCTCAATTTAACTCTTAACTCATTGAAATTAGTTTCATTTCGAAGGAATCGAAGTGTAGTTTAAAACGAAAGAAACGGAAATGAAAAACTCCAAGTATTTTGAGAGTTATGATGGAAATAGTTAGACTCGCGCTTTAGTTTAGCAATTTACTGACCTACCTCCGATTGATTGACCATAACTCTCTCAATTTAACTCGTAATTCATTTAAATTATTTTCATTTCGAAGGAATCGAAGTGTAGTTTAAAACGAAAGAAACGGAGATGAAAAACTCCAAGTATTTTGAGAGTTATGATGGAAATAGTTAGACTCGCGCTTTGGTTTAGAAATTTACTGACCTACCTCCGATTGATTGATCATAACTCTCTAAATTTAACTCTTAATTCATTGAAATTAGTTTCATTTCGAAGGAATCGAAGTGTAGTTTAAAACGAAAGAAACGGAGATGAAAAACTCCAAGTATTTTGAGAGTTATGATGGAAATAGTTAGACTCGCGCTTTGGTTTAGCAATTTACTGACGTACCTACGATTGATTGACCATAACTCTCTCAATTTAACTCTTAATTCATTGAAATTTGTTTCATTTCGAAGGAATCGAAGTGTAGTTTAAAACGAAAGAAACGGAGATGAAAAACTCCAAGTATTTTGAGAGTTATGATGGAAATAGTTAGACTCGCGCTTTGGTTTAGCAATTTACTGACCTACCTCCGATTGATTGACCATAACTCGCTCAATTTTACTTGTAATTGATTGAAATTAGTTTCATTTCGAAGGAATCGAAGTGTAGTTTAAAACGAAAGAAACGGAGATGAAAAACTCCTAGTATTTTGAGAGTTATGATGGAAATAGTTAGACTCGGGCTTTGGTTTAGCAATTTACTGACCTACCTCCGATTGATTGAACATAACTCACTCAATTTAACTCGTAATTCATTGAAATTAGTTTCATTTCGAAGGAATCGAAGTGTAGTTTAAAACGAAAGAAACGGAGATGAAAAACTCCAAGTATTTTGAGAGTTATGATGGAAATAGTTAGACTCGCGCTTTGGTTTAGCAATTTACTGACTTACCTCCGATTGATTGACCATAACTCTCTCAATTTAACTCGTAATTCATTTAAATTAGTTTCATTTCGAAGGAATCGAAGTGTAGTTTAAAACGAAAGAAACGGAGATGAAAAACTCCAAATATTTTGAGAGTTATGATGGAAATAGTTAGACTCGCGCTTTGGTTTAGCAATTTACTGACCTACCTCCGATTGATTGACCATAACTCTCTCAATTTAACTCTTAATTCATTGAAATTAGTTTCATTTCGAAGGAATCGAAGTGTAGTTTAAAACGAAAGAAACGGAGATGAAAAATTCCAAGTATTTTGAGAGTTATGATAGAAATAGTTAGACTCGCGCTTTGGTTTAGCAATTTACTGACCTACCTCCGATTGATTGACCATAACTCTCTCAATTTAACTCTTAACTCATTGAAATTAGTTTCATTTCGAAGGAATCGAAGTGTAGTTTAAAACGAAAGAAACGGAAATGAAAAACTCCAAGTATTTTGAGAGTTATGATGGAAATAGTTAGACTCGGGCTTTGGTTTAGCAATTTACTGACCTACCTCCGATTGATTGAACATAACTCACTCAATTTAACTCGTAATTCATTGAAATTAGTTTCATTTCGAAGGAATCGAAGTGTAGTTTAAAACGAAACAAACGGAGATGAAAAACTCCTAGTATTTTGAGAGTTATGATGGAAATAGTTAGACTCGCGCTTTGGTTTAGCAATTTACTGACCTACCTCCGATTGATTGACCATAACTCTCTCAATTTAACTCGTAATTCATTTAAATTAGTTTCATTTCGAAGGAATCGAAGTGTAGTTTAAAACGAAAGAAACGGAGATGAAAAACTCCAAGTATTTTGAGAGTTATGATGGAAATAGTTAGACTCGCGCTTTGGTTTAGCAATTTACTGACCTACCTTTGATTGATTGACCATAACTCTCTCAATTTAACTTGTAATTCATTTAAATTAGTTTCATTTCGAAAGAATCGAAGTGTAGTTTAAAACGAAAGAAACGGAGATGAAAAACTCCAAGTATTTTGAGAGTTATGATGGAAATAGTTAGACTCGCGCTTTGGTTTAGCAATTTACTGACTTACCTCCGATTGATTGACCATAACTCTCTCAATTTAACTCTTAACTCATTGAAATTAGTTTCATTTCGAAGGAATCGAAGTGTAGTTTAAAACGAAAGAAACGGAAATGAAAAACTCCAAGTATTTTGAGAGTTATGATGGAAATAGTTAGACTCGCGCTTTAGTTTAGCAATTTACTGACCTACCTCCGATTGATTGACCATAACTCTCTCAATTTAACTCGTAATTCATTTAAATTATTTTCATTTCGAAGGAATCGAAGTGTAGTTTAAAACGAAAGAAACGGAGATGAAAAACTCCAAGTATTTTGAGAGTTATGATGGAAATAGTTAGACTCGCGCTTTGGTTTAGAAATTTACTGACCTACCTCCGATTGATTGATCATAACTCTCTAAATTTAACTCTTAATTCATTGAAATTAGTTTCATTTCGAAGGAATCGAAGTGTAGTTTAAAACGAAAGAAACGGAGATGAAAAACTCCAAGTATTTTGAGAGTTATGATGGAAATAGTTAGACTCGCGCTTTGGTTTAGCAATTTACTGACGTACCTACGATTGATTGACCATAACTCTCTCAATTTAACTCTTAATTCATTGAAATTTGTTTCATTTCGAAGGAATCGAAGTGTAGTTTAAAACGAAAGAAACGGAGATGAAAAACTCCAAGTATTTTGAGAGTTATGATGGAAATAGTTAGACTCGCGCTTTGGTTTAGCAATTTACTGACCTACCTTTGATTGATTGACCATAACTCTCTCAATTTAACTTGTAATTCATTTAAATTAGTTTCATTTCGAAAGAATCGAAGTGTAGTTTAAAACGAAAGAAACGGAGATGAAAAACTCCAAGTATTTTGAGAGTTATGATGGAAATAGTTAGACTCGCGCTTTGGTTTAGCAATTTACTGACCTACCTCCGATTGATTGACCATAACTCTCTCAATTTAACTCGTAATTCATTTAAATTAGTTTCATTTCGAAGGAATCGAAGTGTAGTTTAAAACGAAAGAAACGGAGATGAAAAACTCCAAGTATTTTGAGAGTTATGATGGAAATAGTTAGACTCGCGCTTTGGTTTAGCAATTTACTGACGTACCTACGATTGATTGACCATAACTCTCTCAATTTAACTCTTAATTCATTGAAATTTGTTTCATTTCGAAGGAATCGAAGTGTAGTTTAAAACGAAAGAAACGGAGATGAAAAACTCCAAGTATTTTGAGAGTTATGATGGAAATAGTTAGACTCGCGCTTTGGTTTAGCAATTTACTGACCTACCTCCGATTGATTGACCATAACTCTCTCAATTTAACTCTTAACTCATTGAAATTAGTTTCATTTCGAAGGAATCGAAGTGTAGTTTAAAACGAAACAAACGGAGATGAAAAACTCCTAGTATTTTGAGAGTTATGATGGAAATAGTTAGACTCGCGCTTTGGTTTAGCAATTTACTGACCTACCTCCGATTGATTGACCATAACTCTCTCAATTTAACTCGTAATTCATTTAAATTAGTTTCATTTCGAAGGAATCGAAGTGTAGTTTAAAACGAAAGAAACGGAGATGAAAAACTCCAAGTATTTTGAGAGTTATGATGGAAATAGTTAGACTCGCGCTTTGGTTTAGCAATTTACTGACCTACCTTTGATTGATTGACCATAACTCTCTCAATTTAACTTGTAATTCATTTAAATTAGTTTCATTTCGAAAGAATCGAAGTGTAGTTTAAAACGAAAGAAACGGAGATGAAAAACTCCAAGTATTTTGAGAGTTATGATGGAAATAGTTAGACTCGCGCTTTGGTTTAGCAATTTACTGACCTACCTCCGATTGATTGACCATAACTCTCTCAATTTAACTCTTAATTCATTGAAATTAGTTTCATTTCGAAGGAATCGAAGTGTAGTTTAAAACGAAAGAAACGGAGATGAAAAATTCCAAGTATTTTGAGAGTTATGATAGAAATAGTTAGACTCGCGCTTTGGTTTAGCAATTTACTGACTTACCTCCGATTGATTGACCATAACTCTCTCAATTTAACTCTTAACTCATTGAAATTAGTTTCATTTCGAAGGAATCGAAGTGTAGTTTAAAACGAAAGAAACGGAAATGAAAAACTCCAAGTATTTTGAGAGTTATGATGGAAATAGTTAGACTCGCGCTTTAGTTTAGCAATTTACTGACCTACCTCCGATTGATTGACCATAACTCTCTCAATTTAACTCGTAATTCATTTAAATTATTTTCATTTCGAAGGAATCGAAGTGTAGTTTAAAACGAAAGAAACGGAGATGAAAAACTCCAAGTATTTTGAGAGTTATGATGGAAATAGTTAGACTCGCGCTTTGGTTTAGAAATTTACTGACCTACCTCCGATTGATTGATCATAACTCTCTAAATTTAACTCTTAATTCATTGAAATTAGTTTCATTTCGAAGGAATCGAAGTGTAGTTTAAAACGAAAGAAACGGAGATGAAAAACTCCAAGTATTTTGAGAGTTATGATGGAAATAGTTAGACTCGCGCTTTGGTTTAGCAATTTACTGACGTACCTACGATTGATTGACCATAACTCTCTCAATTTAACTCTTAACTCATTGAAATTAGTTTCATTTCGAAGGAATCGAAGTGTAGTTTAAAACGAAAGAAACGGAGATGAAAAACTCCAAGTATTTTGAGAGTTATGATGGAAATAGTTAGACTCGCGCTTTGGTTTAGCAATTTACTGACCTACCTTTGATTGATTGACCATAACTCTCTCAATTTAACTTGTAATTCATTTAAATTAGTTTCATTTCGAAAGAATCGAAGTGTAGTTTAAAACGAAAGAAACGGAGATGAAAAACTCCAAGTATTTTGAGAGTTATGATGGAAATAGTTAGACTCGCGCTTTGGTTTAGCAATTTACTGACCTACCTCCGATTGATTGACCATAACTCTCTCAATTTAACTCGTAATTCATTTAAATTAGTTTCATTTCGAAGGAATCGAAGTGTAGTTTAAAACGAAAGAAACGGAGATGAAAAACTCCAAGTATTTTGAGAGTTATGATGGAAATAGTTAGACTCGCGCTTTGGTTTAGCAATTTACTGACCTACCTTTGATTGATTGACCATAACTCTCTCAATTTAACTTGTAATTCATTTAAATTAGTTTCATTTCGAAAGAATCGAAGTGTAGTTTAAAACGAAAGAAACGGAGATGAAAAACTCCAAGTATTTTGAGAGTTATGATGGAAATAGTTAGACTCGCGCTTTGGTTTAGCAATTTACTGACCTACCTCCGATTGATTGACCATAACTCTCTCAATTTAACTCTTAATTCATTGAAATTAGTTTCATTTCGAAGGAATCGAAGTGTAGTTTAAAACGAAAGAAACGGAGATGAAAAATTCCAAGTATTTTGAGAGTTATGATAGAAATAGTTAGACTCGCGCTTTGGTTTAGCAATTTACTGACCTACCTCCGATTGATTGACCATAACTCTCTCAATTTAACTCTTAACTCATTGAAATTAGTTTCATTTCGAAGGAATCGAAGTGTAGTTTAAAACGAAAGAAACGGAAATGAAAAACTCCAAGTATTTTGAGAGTTATGATGGAAATAGTTAGACTCGCGCTTTAGTTTAGCAATTTACTGACCTACCTCCGATTGATTGACCATAACTCTCTCAATTTAACTCGTAATTCATTTAAATTATTTTCATTTCGAAGGAATCGAAGTGTAGTTTAAAACGAAAGAAACGGAGATGAAAAACTCCAAGTATTTTGAGAGTTATGATGGAAATAGTTAGACTCGCGCTTTGGTTTAGAAATTTACTGACCTACCTCCGATTGATTGATCATAACTCTCTAAATTTAACTCTTAATTCATTGAAATTAGTTTCATTTCGAAGGAATCGAAGTGTAGTTTAAAACGAAAGAAACGGAGATGAAAAACTCCAAGTATTTTGAGAGTTATGATGGAAATAGTTAGACTCGCGCTTTGGTTTAGCAATTTACTGACGTACCTACGATTGATTGACCATAACTCTCTCAATTTAACTCTTAATTCATTGAAATTTGTTTCATTTCGAAGGAATCGAAGTGTAGTTTAAAACGAAAGAAACGGAGATGAAAAACTCCAAGTATTTTGAGAGTTATGATGGAAATAGTTAGACTCGCGCTTTGGTTTAGCAATTTACTGACCTACCTCCGATTGATTGACCATAACTCGCTCAATTTTACTTGTAATTGATTGAAATTAGTTTCATTTCGAAGGAATCGAAGTGTAGTTTAAAACGAAAGAAACGGAGATGAAAAACTCCTAGTATTTTGAGAGTTATGATGGAAATAGTTAGACTCGGGCTTTGGTTTAGCAATTTACTGACCTACCTCCGATTGATTGAACATAACTCACTCAATTTAACTCGTAATTCATTGAAATTAGTTTCATTTCGAAGGAATCGAAGTGTAGTTTAAAACGAAAGAAACGGAGATGAAAAACTCCAAGTATTTTGAGAGTTATGATGGAAATAGTTAGACTCGCGCTTTGGTTTAGCAATTTACTGACTTACCTCCGATTGATTGACCATAACTCTCTCAATTTAACTCGTAATTCATTTAAATTAGTTTCATTTCGAAGGAATCGAAGTGTAGTTTAAAACGAAAGAAACGGAGATGAAAAACTCCAAATATTTTGAGAGTTATGATGGAAATAGTTAGACTCGCGCTTTGGTTTAGCAATTTACTGACCTACCTCCGATTGATTGACCATAACTCTCTCAATTTAACTCTTAATTCATTGAAATTAGTTTCATTTCGAAGGAATCGAAGTGTAGTTTAAAACGAAAGAAACGGAGATGAAAAATTCCAAGTATTTTGAGAGTTATGATAGAAATAGTTAGACTCGCGCTTTGGTTTAGCAATTTACTGACCTACCTCCGATTGATTGACCATAACTCTCTCAATTTAACTCTTAACTCATTGAAATTAGTTTCATTTCGAAGGAATCGAAGTGTAGTTTAAAACGAAAGAAACGGAAATGAAAAACTCCAAGTATTTTGAGAGTTATGATGGAAATAGTTAGACTCGGGCTTTGGTTTAGCAATTTACTGACCTACCTCCGATTGATTGAACATAACTCACTCAATTTAACTCGTAATTCATTGAAATTAGTTTCATTTCGAAGGAATCGAAGTGTAGTTTAAAACGAAACAAACGGAGATGAAAAACTCCTAGTATTTTGAGAGTTATGATGGAAATAGTTAGACTCGCGCTTTGGTTTAGCAATTTACTGACCTACCTCCGATTGATTGACCATAACTCTCTCAATTTAACTCGTAATTCATTTAAATTAGTTTCATTTCGAAGGAATCGAAGTGTAGTTTAAAACGAAAGAAACGGAGATGAAAAACTCCAAGTATTTTGAGAGTTATGATGGAAATAGTTAGACTCGCGCTTTGGTTTAGCAATTTACTGACCTACCTTTGATTGATTGACCATAACTCTCTCAATTTAACTTGTAATTCATTTAAATTAGTTTCATTTCGAAAGAATCGAAGTGTAGTTTAAAACGAAAGAAACGGAGATGAAAAACTCCAAGTATTTTGAGAGTTATGATGGAAATAGTTAGACTCGCGCTTTGGTTTAGCAATTTACTGACCTACCTCCGATTGATTGACCATAACTCTCTCAATTTAACTCTTAATTCATTGAAATTAGTTTCATTTCGAAGGAATCGAAGTGTAGTTTAAAACGAAAGAAACGGAGATGAAAAATTCCAAGTATTTTGAGAGTTATGATAGAAATAGTTAGACTCGCGCTTTGGTTTAGCAATTTACTGACTTACCTCCGATTGATTGACCATAACTCTCTCAATTTAACTCTTAACTCATTGAAATTAGTTTCATTTCGAAGGAATCGAAGTGTAGTTTAAAACGAAAGAAACGGAAATGAAAAACTCCAAGTATTTTGAGAGTTATGATGGAAATAGTTAGACTCGCGCTTTAGTTTAGCAATTTACTGACCTACCTCCGATTGATTGACCATAACTCTCTCAATTTAACTCGTAATTCATTTAAATTATTTTCATTTCGAAGGAATCGAAGTGTAGTTTAAAACGAAAGAAACGGAGATGAAAAACTCCAAGTATTTTGAGAGTTATGATGGAAATAGTTAGACTCGCGCTTTGGTTTAGAAATTTACTGACCTACCTCCGATTGATTGATCATAACTCTCTAAATTTAACTCTTAATTCATTGAAATTAGTTTCATTTCGAAGGAATCGAAGTGTAGTTTAAAACGAAAGAAACGGAGATGAAAAACTCCAAGTATTTTGAGAGTTATGATGGAAATAGTTAGACTCGCGCTTTGGTTTAGCAATTTACTGACGTACCTACGATTGATTGACCATAACTCTCTCAATTTAACTCTTAATTCATTGAAATTTGTTTCATTTCGAAGGAATCGAAGTGTAGTTTAAAACGAAAGAAACGGAGATGAAAAACTCCAAGTATTTTGAGAGTTATGATGGAAATAGTTAGACTCGCGCTTTGGTTTAGCAATTTACTGACCTACCTTTGATTGATTGACCATAACTCTCTCAATTTAACTTGTAATTCATTTAAATTAGTTTCATTTCGAAAGAATCGAAGTGTAGTTTAAAACGAAAGAAACGGAGATGAAAAACTCTAAGTATTTTGAGAGTTATGATGGAAATAGTTAGACTCGCGCTTTGGTTTAGCAATTTACTGACCTACCTCCGATTGATTGACCATAACTCTCTCAATTTAACTCGTAATTCATTTAAATTAGTTTCATTTCGAAGGAATCGAAGTGTAGTTTAAAACGAAAGAAACGGAGATGAAAAACTCCAAGTATTTTGAGAGTTATGATGGAAATAGTTAGACTCGCGCTTTGGTTTAGCAATTTACTGACGTACCTACGATTGATTGACCATAACTCTCTCAATTTAACTCTTAATTCATTGAAATTTGTTTCATTTCGAAGGAATCGAAGTGTAGTTTAAAACGAAAGAAACGGAGATGAAAAACTCCAAGTATTTTGAGAGTTATGATGGAAATAGTTAGACTCGCGCTTTGGTTTAGCAATTTACTGACCTACCTCCGATTGATTGACCATAACTCTCTCAATTTAACTCTTAACTCATTGAAATTAGTTTCATTTCGAAGGAATCGAAGTGTAGTTTAAAACGAAACAAACGGAGATGAAAAACTCCTAGTATTTTGAGAGTTATGATGGAAATAGTTAGACTCGCGCTTTGGTTTAGCAATTTACTGACCTACCTCCGATTGATTGACCATAACTCTCTCAATTTAACTCGTAATTCATTTAAATTAGTTTCATTTCGAAGGAATCGAAGTGTAGTTTAAAACGAAAGAAACGGAGATGAAAAACTCCAAGTATTTTGAGAGTTATGATGGAAATAGTTAGACTCGCGCTTTGGTTTAGCAATTTACTGACCTACCTTTGATTGATTGACCATAACTCTCTCAATTTAACTTGTAATTCATTTAAATTAGTTTCATTTCGAAAGAATCGAAGTGTAGTTTAAAACGAAAGAAACGGAGATGAAAAACTCCAAGTATTTTGAGAGTTATGATGGAAATAGTTAGACTCGCGCTTTGGTTTAGCAATTTACTGACCTACCTCCGATTGATTGACCATAACTCTCTCAATTTAACTCTTAATTCATTGAAATTAGTTTCATTTCGAAGGAATCGAAGTGTAGTTTAAAACGAAAGAAACGGAGATGAAAAATTCCAAGTATTTTGAGAGTTATGATAGAAATAGTTAGACTCGCGCTTTGGTTTAGCAATTTACTGACTTACCTCCGATTGATTGACCATAACTCTCTCAATTTAACTCTTAACTCATTGAAATTAGTTTCATTTCGAAGGAATCGAAGTGTAGTTTAAAACGAAAGAAACGGAAATGAAAAACTCCAAGTATTTTGAGAGTTATGATGGAAATAGTTAGACTCGCGCTTTAGTTTAGCAATTTACTGACCTACCTCCGATTGATTGACCATAACTCTCTCAATTTAACTCGTAATTCATTTAAATTATTTTCATTTCGAAGGAATCGAAGTGTAGTTTAAAACGAAAGAAACGGAGATGAAAAACTCCAAGTATTTTGAGAGTTATGATGGAAATAGTTAGACTCGCGCTTTGGTTTAGAAATTTACTGACCTACCTCCGATTGATTGATCATAACTCTCTAAATTTAACTCTTAATTCATTGAAATTAGTTTCATTTCGAAGGAATCGAAGTGTAGTTTAAAACGAAAGAAACGGAGATGAAAAACTCCAAGTATTTTGAGAGTTATGATGGAAATAGTTAGACTCGCGCTTTGGTTTAGCAATTTACTGACGTACCTACGATTGATTGACCATAACTCTCTCAATTTAACTCTTAATTCATTGAAATTTGTTTCATTTCGAAGGAATCGAAGTGTAGTTTAAAACGAAAGAAACGGAGATGAAAAACTCCAAGTATTTTGAGAGTTATGATGGAAATAGTTAGACTCGCGCTTTGGTTTAGCAATTTACTGACCTACCTTTGATTGATTGACCATAACTCTCTCAATTTAACTTGTAATTCATTTAAATTAGTTTCATTTCGAAAGAATCGAAGTGTAGTTTAAAACGAAAGAAACGGAGATGAAAAACTCCAAGTATTTTGAGAGTTATGATGGAAATAGTTAGACTCGCGCTTTGGTTTAGCAATTTACTGACCTACCTCCGATTGATTGACCATAACTCTCTCAATTTAACTCGTAATTCATTTAAATTAGTTTCATTTCGAAGGAATCGAAGTGTAGTTTAAAACGAAAGAAACGGAGATGAAAAACTCCAAGTATTTTGAGAGTTATGATGGAAATAGTTAGACTCGCGCTTTGGTTTAGCAATTTACTGACGTACCTACGATTGATTGACCATAACTCTCTCAATTTAACTCTTAATTCATTGAAATTTGTTTCATTTCGAAGGAATCGAAGTGTAGTTTAAAACGAAAGAAACGGAGATGAAAAACTCCAAGTATTTTGAGAGTTATGATGGAAATAGTTAGACTCGCGCTTTGGTTTAGCAATTTACTGACCTACCTCCGATTGATTGACCATAACTCTCTCAATTTAACTCTTAACTCATTGAAATTAGTTTCATTTCGAAGGAATCGAAGTGTAGTTTAAAACGAAAGAAACGGAGATGAAAAACTCCAAGTATTTTGAGAGTTATGATGGAAATAGTTAGACTCGCGCTTTGGTTTAGCAATTTACTGACCTACCTTTGATTGATTGACCATAACTCTCTCAATTTAACTTGTAATTCATTTAAATTAGTTTCATTTCGAAAGAATCGAAGTGTAGTTTAAAACGAAAGAAACGGAGATGAAAAACTCCAAGTATTTTGAGAGTTATGATGGAAATAGTTAGACTCGCGCTTTGGTTTAGCAATTTACTGACCTACCTCCGATTGATTGACCATAACTCTCTCAATTTAACTCGTAATTCATTTAAATTAGTTTCATTTCGAAGGAATCGAAGTGTAGTTTAAAACGAAAGAAACGGAGATGAAAAACTCCAAGTATTTTGAGAGTTATGATGGAAATAGTTAGACTCGCGCTTTGGTTTAGCAATTTACTGACCTACCTTTGATTGATTGACCATAACTCTCTCAATTTAACTTGTAATTCATTTAAATTAGTTTCATTTCGAAAGAATCGAAGTGTAGTTTAAAACGAAAGAAACGGAGATGAAAAACTCCAAGTATTTTGAGAGTTATGATGGAAATAGTTAGACTCGCGCTTTGGTTTAGCAATTTACTGACCTACCTCCGATTGATTGACCATAACTCTCTCAATTTAACTCGTAATTCATTTAAATTAGTTTCATTTCGAAGGAATCGAAGTGTAGTTTAAAACGAAAGAAACGGAGATGAAAAACTCCAAGTATTTTGAGAGTTATGATGGAAATAGTTAGACTCGCGCTTTGGTTTAGCAATTTACTGACGTACCTACGATTGATTGACCATAACTCTCTCAATTTAACTCTTAATTCATTGAAATTTGTTTCATTTCGAAGGAATCGAAGTGTAGTTTAAAACGAAAGAAACGGAGATGAAAAACTCCAAGTATTTTGAGAGTTATGATGGAAATAGTTAGACTCGCGCTTTGGTTTAGCAATTTACTGACCTACCTCCGATTGATTGACCATAACTCTCTCAATTTAACTCTTAACTCATTGAAATTAGTTTCATTTCGAAGGAATCGAAGTGTAGTTTAAAACGAAACAAACGGAGATGAAAAACTCCTAGTATTTTGAGAGTTATGATGGAAATAGTTAGACTCGCGCTTTGGTTTAGCAATTTACTGACCTACCTCCGATTGATTGACCATAACTCTCTCAATTTAACTCGTAATTCATTTAAATTAGTTTCATTTCGAAGGAATCGAAGTGTAGTTTAAAACGAAAGAAACGGAGATGAAAAACTCCAAGTATTTTGAGAGTTATGATGGAAATAGTTAGACTCGCGCTTTGGTTTAGCAATTTACTGACCTACCTTTGATTGATTGACCATAACTCTCTCAATTTAACTTGTAATTCATTTAAATTAGTTTCATTTCGAAAGAATCGAAGTGTAGTTTAAAACGAAAGAAACGGAGATGAAAAACTCCAAGTATTTTGAGAGTTATGATGGAAATAGTTAGACTCGCGCTTTGGTTTAGCAATTTACTGACCTACCTCCGATTGATTGACCATAACTCTCTCAATTTAACTCTTAATTCATTGAAATTAGTTTCATTTCGAAGGAATCGAAGTGTAGTTTAAAACGAAAGAAACGGAGATGAAAAATTCCAAGTATTTTGAGAGTTATGATAGAAATAGTTAGACTCGCGCTTTGGTTTAGCAATTTACTGACTTACCTGCGATTGATTGACCATAACTCTCTCAATTTAACTCTTAACTCATTGAAATTAGTTTCATTTCGAAGGAATCGAAGTGTAGTTTAAAACGAAAGAAACGGAAATGAAAAACTCCAAGTATTTTGAGAGTTATGATGGAAATAGTTAGACTCGCGCTTTAGTTTAGCAATTTACTGACCTACCTCCGATTGATTGACCATAACTCTCTCAATTTAACTCGTAATTCATTTAAATTATTTTCATTTCGAAGGAATCGAAGTGTAGTTTAAAACGAAAGAAACGGAGATGAAAAACTCCAAGTATTTTGAGAGTTATGATGGAAATAGTTAGACTCGCGCTTTGGTTTAGAAATTTACTGACCTACCTCCGATTGATTGATCATAACTCTCTAAATTTAACTCTTAATTCATTGAAATTAGTTTCATTTCGAAGGAATCGAAGTGTAGTTTAAAACGAAAGAAACGGAGATGAAAAACTCCAAGTATTTTGAGAGTTATGATGGAAATAGTTAGACTCGCGCTTTGGTTTAGCAATTTACTGACGTACCTACGATTGATTGACCATAACTCTCTCAATTTAACTCTTAATTCATTGAAATTTGTTTCATTTCGAAGGAATCGAAGTGTAGTTTAAAACGAAAGAAACGGAGATGAAAAACTCCAAGTATTTTGAGAGTTATGATGGAAATAGTTAGACTCGCGCTTTGGTTTAGCAATTTACTGACCTACCTTTGATTGATTGACCATAACTCTCTCAATTTAACTTGTAATTCATTTAAATTAGTTTCATTTCGAAAGAATCGAAGTGTAGTTTAAAACGAAAGAAACGGAGATGAAAAACTCCAAGTATTTTGAGAGTTATGATGGAAATAGTTAGACTCGCGCTTTGGTTTAGCAATTTACTGACCTACCTCCGATTGATTGACCATAACTCTCTCAATTTAACTCGTAATTCATTTAAATTAGTTTCATTTCGAAGGAATCGAAGTGTAGTTTAAAACGAAAGAAACGGAGATGAAAAACTCCAAGTATTTTGAGAGTTATGATGGAAATAGTTAGACTCGCGCTTTGGTTTAGCAATTTACTGACGTACCTACGATTGATTGACCATAACTCTCTCAATTTAACTCTTAATTCATTGAAATTTGTTTCATTTCGAAGGAATCGAAGTGTAGTTTAAAACGAAAGAAACGGAGATGAAAAACTCCAAGTATTTTGAGAGTTATGATGGAAATAGTTAGACTCGCGCTTTGGTTTAGCAATTTACTGACCTACCTCCGATTGATTGACCATAACTCTCTCAATTTAACTCTTAACTCATTGAAATTAGTTTCATTTCGAAGGAATCGAAGTGTAGTTTAAAACGAAAGAAACGGAGATGAAAAACTCCAAGTATTTTGAGAGTTATGATGGAAATAGTTAGACTCGCGCTTTGGTTTAGCAATTTACTGACCTACCTTTGATTGATTGACCATAACTCTCTCAATTTAACTTGTAATTCATTTAAATTAGTTTCATTTCGAAAGAATCGAAGTGTAGTTTAAAACGAAAGAAACGGAGATGAAAAACTCCAAGTATTTTGAGAGTTATGATGGAAATAGTTAGACTCGCGCTTTGGTTTAGCAATTTACTGACCTACCTCCGATTGATTGACCATAACTCTCTCAATTTAACTCGTAATTCATTTAAATTAGTTTCATTTCGAAGGAATCGAAGTGTAGTTTAAAACGAAAGAAACGGAGATGAAAAACTCCAAGTATTTTGAGAGTTATGATGGAAATAGTTAGACTCGCGCTTTGGTTTAGCAATTTACTGACCTACCTTTGATTGATTGACCATAACTCTCTCAATTTAACTTGTAATTCATTTAAATTAGTTTCATTTCGAAAGAATCGAAGTGTAGTTTAAAACGAAAGAAACGGAGATGAAAAACTCCAAGTATTTTGAGAGTTATGATGGAAATAGTTAGACTCGCGCTTTGGTTTAGCAATTTACTGACCTACCTCCGATTGATTGACCATAACTCTCTCAATTTAACTCTTAATTCATTGAAATTAGTTTCATTTCGAAGGAATCGAAGTGTAGTTTAAAACGAAAGAAACGGAGATGAAAAATTCCAAGTATTTTGAGAGTTATGATAGAAATAGTTAGACTCGCGCTTTGGTTTAGCAATTTACTGACTTACCTCCGATTGATTGACCATAACTCTCTCAATTTAACTCTTAACTCATTGAAATTAGTTTCATTTCGAAGGAATCGAAGTGTAGTTTAAAACGAAAGAAACGGAAATGAAAAACTCCAAGTATTTTGAGAGTTATGATGGAAATAGTTAGACTCGCGCTTTAGTTTAGCAATTTACTGACCTACCTCCGATTGATTGACCATAACTCTCTCAATTTAACTCGTAATTCATTTAAATTATTTTCATTTCGAAGGAATCGAAGTGTAGTTTAAAACGAAAGAAACGGAGATGAAAAACTCCAAGTATTTTGAGAGTTATGATGGAAATAGTTAGACTCGCGCTTTGGTTTAGAAATTTACTGACCTACCTCCGATTGATTGATCATAACTCTCTAAATTTAACTCTTAATTCATTGAAATTAGTTTCATTTCGAAGGAATCGAAGTGTAGTTTAAAACGAAAGAAACGGAGATGAAAAACTCCAAGTATTTTGAGAGTTATGATGGAAATAGTTAGACTCGCGCTTTGGTTTAGCAATTTACTGACGTACCTACGATTGATTGACCATAACTCTCTCAATTTAACTCTTAATTCATTGAAATTTGTTTCATTTCGAAGGAATCGAAGTGTAGTTTAAAACGAAAGAAACGGAGATGAAAAACTCCAAGTATTTTGAGAGTTATGATGGAAATAGTTAGACTCGCGCTTTGGTTTAGCAATTTACTGACCTACCTCCGATTGATTGACCATAACTCTCTCAATTTAACTCTTAACTCATTGAAATTAGTTTCATTTCGAAGGAATCGAAGTGTAGTTTAAAACGAAAGAAACGGAGATGAAAAACTCCAAGTATTTTGAGAGTTATGATGGAAATAGTTAGACTCGCGCTTTGGTTTAGCAATTTACTGACCTACCTTTGATTGATTGACCATAACTCTCTCAATTTAACTTGTAATTCATTTAAATTAGTTTCATTTCGAAAGAATCGAAGTGTAGTTTAAAACGAAAGAAACGGAGATGAAAAACTCCAAGTATTTTGAGAGTTATGATGGAAATAGTTAGACTCGCGCTTTGGTTTAGCAATTTACTGACCTACCTCCGATTGATTGACCATAACTCTCTCAATTTAACTCGTAATTCATTTAAATTAGTTTCATTTCGAAGGAATCGAAGTGTAGTTTAAAACGAAAGAAACGGAGATGAAAAACTCCAAGTATTTTGAGAGTTATGATGGAAATAGTTAGACTCGCGCTTTGGTTTAGCAATTTACTGACCTACCTTTGATTGATTGACCATAACTCTCTCAATTTAACTTGTAATTCATTTAAATTAGTTTCATTTCGAAAGAATCGAAGTGTAGTTTAAAACGAAAGAAACGGAGATGAAAAACTCCAAATATTTTGAGAGTTATGATGGAAATAGTTAGACTCGCGCTTTGGTTTAGCAATTTACTGACCTACCTCCGATTGATTGACCATAACTCTCTCAATTTAACTCTTAACTCATTGAAATTAGTTTCATTTCGAAGGAATCGAAGTGTAGTTTAAAACGAAAGAAACGGAAATGAAAAACTCCAAGTATTTTGAGAGTTATGATGGAAATAGTTAGACTCGCGCTTTAGTTTAGCAATTTACTGACCTACCTCCGATTGATTGACCATAACTCTCTCAATTTAACTCGTAATTCATTTAAATTATTTTCATTTCGAAGGAATCGAAGTGTAGTTTAAAACGAAAGAAACGGAGATGAAAAACTCCAAGTATTTTGAGAGTTATGATGGAAATAGTTAGACTCGCGCTTTGGTTTAGAAATTTACTGACCTACCTCCGATTGATTGATCATAACTCTCTAAATTTAACTCTTAATTCATTGAAATTAGTTTCATTTCGAAGGAATCGAAGTGTAGTTTAAAACGAAAGAAACGGAGATGAAAAACTCCAAGTATTTTGAGAGTTATGATGGAAATAGTTAGACTCGCGCTTTGGTTTAGCAATTTACTGACGTACCTACGATTGATTGACCATAACTCTCTCAATTTAACTCTTAATTCATTGAAATTTGTTTCATTTCGAAGGAATCGAAGTGTAGTTTAAAACGAAAGAAACGGAGATGAAAAACTCCAAGTATTTTGAGAGTTATGATGGAAATAGTTAGACTCGCGCTTTGGTTTAGCAATTTACTGACCTACCTCCGATTGATTGACCATAACTCGCTCAATTTTACTTGTAATTGATTGAAATTAGTTTCATTTCGAAGGAATCGAAGTGTAGTTTAAAACGAAAGAAACGGAGATGAAAAACTCCTAGTATTTTGAGAGTTATGATGGAAATAGTTAGACTCGGGCTTTGGTTTAGCAATTTACTGACCTACCTCCGATTGATTGAACATAACTCACTCAATTTAACTCGTAATTCATTGAAATTAGTTTCATTTCGAAGGAATCGAAGTGTAGTTTAAAACGAAAGAAACGGAGATGAAAAACTCCAAGTATTTTGAGAGTTATGATGGAAATAGTTAGACTCGCGCTTTGGTTTAGCAATTTACTGACTTACCTCCGATTGATTGACCATAACTCTCTCAATTTAACTCGTAATTCATTTAAATTAGTTTCATTTCGAAGGAATCGAAGTGTAGTTTAAAACGAAAGAAACGGAGATGAAAAACTCCAAATATTTTGAGAGTTATGATGGAAATAGTTAGACTCGCGCTTTGGTTTAGCAATTTACTGACCTACCTCCGATTGATTGACCATAACTCTCTTAATTTAACTCTTAATTCATTGAAATTAGTTTCATTTCGAAGGAATCGAAGTGTAGTTTAAAACGAAAGAAACGGAGATGAAAAATTCCAAGTATTTTGAGAGTTATGATAGAAATAGTTAGACTCGCGCTTTGGTTTAGCAATTTACTGACCTACCTCCGATTGATTGACCATAACTCTCTCAATTTAACTCTTAACTCATTGAAATTAGTTTCATTTCGAAGGAATCGAAGTGTAGTTTAAAACGAAAGAAACGGAAATGAAAAACTCCAAGTATTTTGAGAGTTATGATGGAAATAGTTAGACTCGGGCTTTGGTTTAGCAATTTACTGACCTACCTCCGATTGATTGAACATAACTCACTCAATTTAACTCGTAATTCATTGAAATTAGTTTCATTTCGAAGGAATCGAAGTGTAGTTTAAAACGAAACAAACGGAGATGAAAAACTCCTAGTATTTTGAGAGTTATGATGGAAATAGTTAGACTCGCGCTTTGGTTTAGCAATTTACTGACCTACCTCCGATTGATTGACCATAACTCTCTCAATTTAACTCGTAATTCATTTAAATTAGTTTCATTTCGAAGGAATCGAAGTGTAGTTTAAAACGAAAGAAACGGAGATGAAAAACTCCAAGTATTTTGAGAGTTATGATGGAAATAGTTAGACTCGCGCTTTGGTTTAGCAATTTACTGACCTACCTTTGATTGATTGACCATAACTCTCTCAATTTAACTTGTAATTCATTTAAATTAGTTTCATTTCGAAAGAATCGAAGTGTAGTTTAAAACGAAAGAAACGGAGATGAAAAACTCCAAGTATTTTGAGAGTTATGATGGAAATAGTTAGACTCGCGCTTTGGTTTAGCAATTTACTGACCTACCTCCGATTGATTGACCATAACTCTCTCAATTTAACTCTTAATTCATTGAAATTAGTTTCATTTCGAAGGAATCGAAGTGTAGTTTAAAACGAAAGAAACGGAGATGAAAAATTCCAAGTATTTTGAGAGTTATGATAGAAATAGTTAGACTCGCGCTTTGGTTTAGCAATTTACTGACTTACCTCCGATTGATTGACCATAACTCTCTCAATTTAACTCTTAACTCATTGAAATTAGTTTCATTTCGAAGGAATCGAAGTGTAGTTTAAAACGAAAGAAACGGAAATGA
Organism: Tasmannia lanceolata; assembly: GCF_043159265.1. Taxonomy (NCBI): domain Eukaryota; kingdom Viridiplantae; phylum Streptophyta; class Magnoliopsida; order Canellales; family Winteraceae; genus Tasmannia; species Tasmannia lanceolata. Next base: position 9,417,693 of record NW_027518721.1, read on the forward strand.
AAAACTCCAAGTATTTTGAGAGTTATGATGGAAATAGTTAGACTCGCGCTTTAGTTTAGCAATTTACTGACCTACCTCCGATTGATTGACCATAACTCTCTCAATTTAACTCGTAATTCATTTAAATTATTTTCATTTCGAAGGAATCGAAGTGTAGTTTAAAACGAAAGAAACGGAGATGAAAAACTCCAAGTATTTTGAGAGTTATGATGGAAATAGTTAGACTCGCGCTTTGGTTTAGAAATTTACTGACCTACCTCCGATTGATTGATCATAACTCTCTAAATTTAACTCTTAATTCATTGAAATTAGTTTCATTTCGAAGGAATCGAAGTGTAGTTTAAAACGAAAGAAACGGAGATGAAAAACTCCAAGTATTTTGAGAGTTATGATGGAAATAGTTAGACTCGCGCTTTGGTTTAGCAATTTACTGACGTACCTACGATTGATTGACCATAACTCTCTCAATTTAACTCTTAATTCATTGAAATTTGTTTCATTTCGAAGGAATCGAAGTGTAGTTTAAAACGAAAGAAACGGAGATGAAAAACTCCAAGTATTTTGAGAGTTATGATGGAAATAGTTAGACTCGCGCTTTGGTTTAGCAATTTACTGACCTACCTCCGATTGATTGACCATAACTCTCTCAATTTAACTCTTAACTCATTGAAATTAGTTTCATTTCGAAGGAATCGAAGTGTAGTTTAAAACGAAAGAAACGGAGATGAAAAACTCCAAGTATTTTGAGAGTTATGATGGAAATAGTTAGACTCGCGCTTTGGTTTAGCAATTTACTGACCTACCTTTGATTGATTGACCATAACTCTCTCAATTTAACTTGTAATTCATTTAAATTAGTTTCATTTCGAAAGAATCGAAGTGTAGTTTAAAACGAAAGAAACGGAGATGAAAAACTCCAAGTATTTTGAGAGTTATGATGGAAATAGTTAGACTCGCGCTTTGGTTTAGCAATTTACTGACCTACCTCCGATTGATTGACCATAACTCTCTCAATTTAACTCGTAATTCATTTAAATTAGTTTCATTTCGAAGGAATCGAAGTGTAGTTTAAAACGAAAGAAACGGAGATGAAAAACTCCAAGTATTTTGAGAGTTATGATGGAAATAGTTAGACTCGCGCTTTGGTTTAGCAATTTACTGACCTACCTTTGATTGATTGACCATAACTCTCTCAATTTAACTTGTAATTCATTTAAATTAGTTTCATTTCGAAAGAATCGAAGTGTAGTTTAAAACGAAAGAAACGGAGATGAAAAACTCCAAGTATTTTGAGAGTTATGATGGAAATAGTTAGACTCGCGCTTTGGTTTAGCAATTTACTGACCTACCTCCGATTGATTGACCATAACTCTCTCAATTTAACTCTTAATTCATTGAAATTAGTTTCATTTCGAAGGAATCGAAGTGTAGTTTAAAACGAAAGAAACGGAGATGAAAAATTCCAAGTATTTTGAGAGTTATGATAGAAATAGTTAGACTCGCGCTTTGGTTTAGCAATTTACTGACCTACCTCCGATTGATTGACCATAACTCTCTCAATTTAACTCTTAACTCATTGAAATTAGTTTCATTTCGAAGGAATCGAAGTGTAGTTTAAAACGAAAGAAACGGAAATGAAAAACTCCAAGTATTTTGAGAGTTATGATGGAAATAGTTAGACTCGCGCTTTAGTTTAGCAATTTACTGACCTACCTCCGATTGATTGACCATAACTCTCTCAATTTAACTCGTAATTCATTTAAATTATTTTCATTTCGAAGGAATCGAAGTGTAGTTTAAAACGAAAGAAACGGAGATGAAAAACTCCAAGTATTTTGAGAGTTATGATGGAAATAGTTAGACTCGCGCTTTGGTTTAGAAATTTACTGACCTACCTCCGATTGATTGATCATAACTCTCTAAATTTAACTCTTAATTCATTGAAATTAGTTTCATTTCGAAGGAATCGAAGTGTAGTTTAAAACGAAAGAAACGGAGATGAAAAACTCCAAGTATTTTGAGAGTTATGATGGAAATAGTTAGACTCGCGCTTTGGTTTAGCAATTTACTGACGTACCTACGATTGATTGACCATAACTCTCTCAATTTAACTCTTAATTCATTGAAATTTGTTTCATTTCGAAGGAATCGAAGTGTAGTTTAAAACGAAAGAAACGGAGATGAAAAACTCCAAGTATTTTGAGAGTTATGATGGAAATAGTTAGACTCGCGCTTTGGTTTAGCAATTTACTGACCTACCTCCGATTGATTGACCATAACTCGCTCAATTTTACTTGTAATTGATTGAAATTAGTTTCATTTCGAAGGAATCGAAGTGTAGTTTAAAACGAAAGAAACGGAGATGAAAAACTCCTAGTATTTTGAGAGTTATGATGGAAATAGTTAGACTCGGGCTTTGGTTTAGCAATTTACTGACCTACCTCCGATTGATTGAACATAACTCACTCAATTTAACTCGTAATTCATTGAAATTAGTTTCATTTCGAAGGAATCGAAGTGTAGTTTAAAACGAAAGAAACGGAGATGAAAAACTCCAAGTATTTTGAGAGTTATGATGGAAATAGTTAGACTCGCGCTTTGGTTTAGCAATTTACTGACTTACCTCCGATTGATTGACCATAACTCTCTCAATTTAACTCGTAATTCATTTAAATTAGTTTCATTTCGAAGGAATCGAAGTGTAGTTTAAAACGAAAGAAACGGAGATGAAAAACTCCAAATATTTTGAGAGTTATGATGGAAATAGTTAGACTCGCGCTTTGGTTTAGCAATTTACTGACCTACCTCCGATTGATTGACCATAACTCTCTCAATTTAACTCTTAATTCATTGAAATTAGTTTCATTTCGAAGGAATCGAAGTGTAGTTTAAAACGAAAGAAACGGAGATGAAAAATTCCAAGTATTTTGAGAGTTATGATAGAAATAGTTAGACTCGCGCTTTGGTTTAGCAATTTACTGACCTACCTCCGATTGATTGACCATAACTCTCTCAATTTAACTCTTAACTCATTGAAATTAGTTTCATTTCGAAGGAATCGAAGTGTAGTTTAAAACGAAAGAAACGGAAATGAAAAACTCCAAGTATTTTGAGAGTTATGATGGAAATAGTTAGACTCGCGCTTTAGTTTAGCAATTTACTGACCTACCTCCGATTGATTGACCATAACTCTCTCAATTTAACTCGTAATTCATTTAAATTAGTTTCATTTCGAAGGAATCGAAGTGTAGTTTAAAACGAAAGAAACGGAGATGAAAAACTCCAAGTATTTTGAGAGTTATGATGGAAATAGTTAGACTCGCGCTTTGGTTTAGAAATTTACTGACCTACCTCCGATTGATTGATCATAACTCTCTAAATTTAACTCTTAATTCATTGAAATTAGTTTCATTTCGAAGGAATCGAAGTGTAGTTTAAAACGAAAGAAACGTAGATGAAAAACTCCAAGTATTTTGAGAGTTATGATGGAAATAGTTAGACTCGCGCTTTGGTTTAGCAATTTACTGACGTACCTACGATTGATTGACCATAACTCTCTCAATTTAACTCTTAATTCATTGAAATTTGTTTCATTTCGAAGGAATCGAAGTGTAGTTTAAAACGAAAGAAACGGAGATGAAAAACTCCAAGTATTTTGAGAGTTATGATGGAAATAGTTAGACTCGCGCTTTGGTTTAGCAATTTACTGACCTACCTCCGATTGATTGACCATAACTCGCTCAATTTTACTTGTAATTGATTGAAATTAGTTTCATTTCGAAGGAATCGAAGTGTAGTTTAAAACGAAAGAAACGGAGATGAAAAACTCCTAGTATTTTGAGAGTTATGATGGAAATAGTTAGACTCGGGCTTTGGTTTAGCAATTTACTGACCTACCTCCGATTGATTGAACATAACTCACTCAATTTAACTCGTAATTCATTGAAATTAGTTTCATTTCGAAGGAATCGAAGTGTAGTTTAAAACGAAAGAAACGGAGATGAAAAACTCCAAGTATTTTGAGAGTTATGATGGAAATAGTTAGACTCGCGCTTTGGTTTAGCAATTTACTGACCTACCTCCGATTGATTGACCATAACTCTCTCAATTTAACTCGTAATTCATTTAAATTAGTTTCATTTCGAAGGAATCGAAGTGTAGTTTAAAACGAAAGAAACGGAGATGAAAAACTCCAAGTATTTTGAGAGTTATGATGGAAATTGTTAGACTCGCGCTTTGGTTTAGCAATTTACTGACCTACCTTTGATTGATTGACCATAACTCTCTCAATTTAACTTGTAATTCATTTAAATTAGTTTCATTTCGAAGGAATCGAAGTGTAGTTTAAAACGAAAGAAACGGAGATGAAAAACTCCAAGTATTTTGAGAGTTATGATGGAAATAGTTAGACTCGCGCTTTAGTTTAGCAATTTACTGACCTCCCTCCGATTGATTGACCATAACTCACTCAATTTAACTCGTAATTAATTGAAATTAGTTTCATTTCGAAGGAATCGAAGTGTAGTTTAAAACGAAAGAAACGGAGATGAAAAACTCCAAGTATTTTGAGAGTTATGATGGAAATAGTTAGACTCGCGCTTTGGTTTAGCAATTTACGGACCTACCTCCGATTGATTGACCATAACTCTCTCAATTTAACTCTTAATTCATTGAAATTTGTTTCATTTCGAAGGAATCGAAGTGTAGTTTAAAACGAAAGAAACGGAGATGAAAAACTCCAAGTATTTTGAGAGTTATGATGGAAATAGTTAGACTCGCGCTTTGGTTTAGCAATTTACTGACCTACCTCCGATTGATTGACCATAACTCTCTAAATTTAACTCTTAATTCATTGAAATTAGTTTCATTTCGAAGGAATCGAAGTGTAGTTTAAAACGAAAGAAACGGAGATGAAAAATTCCAAGTATTTTGAGAGTTATGATAGAAATAGTTAGACTCGCGCTTTGGTTTAGCAATTTACTGACCTCCCTCCGATTGATTGACCATAACTCTCTCAATTTAACTCTTAACTCATTGAAATTAGTTTCATTTCGAAGGACTCGAAGTGTAGTTTAAAACGAAAGAAACGGAGATGAAAAACTCCAAGTATTTTGAGAGTTATGATGGAAATAGTTAGACTCGCGCTTTAGTTTAGCAATTTACTGACCTACCTCCGATTGATTGACCATAACTCTCTCAATTTAACTCGTAATTCATTTAAATTAGTTTCATTTCGAAGGAATCGAAGTGTAGTTTAAAACGAAAGAAACGGAGATGAAAAACTCCAAGTATTTTGAGAGTTATGATGGAAATAGTTAGACTCGCGCTTTGGTTTAGCAATTTACTGACCTACCTCCGATTGATTGACCATAACTCTCTAAATTTAACTCTTAATTCATTGAAATTAGTTTCATTTCGAAGGAATCGAAGTGTAGTTTAAAACGAAAGAAACGGAGATTGAAAACTCTAAGTATTTTGAGAGTTATGATGGAAATAGTTAGACTCGCGCTTTGGTTTAGAAATTTACTGACCTACCTCCGATTGATTGATCATAACTCTCTAAATTTAACTCTTAATTCATTGAAATTAGTTTCATTTCGAAAGAATCGAAGTGTAGTTTAAAACGAAAGAAACGGAGATGAAAAACTCCAAGTATTTTGAGAGTTATGATGGAAATAGTTAGACTCGCGCTTTGGTTTAGCAATTTACTGACCTACCTCCGATTGATTGACCATAACTCTCTCAATTTAACTTGTAATTCATTTAAATTAGTTTCATTTCGAAGGAATCGAAGTGTAGTTTAAAACGAAAGAAACGGAGATGAAAAACTCCAAGTATTTTGAGAGTTATGATGGAAATAGTTAGACTCGCGCTTTAGTTTAGCAATTTACTGACCTCCCTCCGATTGATTGACCATAACTCACTCAATTTAACTCGTAATTCATTGAAATTAGTTTCATTTCGAAGGAATCGAAGTGTAGTTTAAAACGAAAGAAACGGAGATGAAAAACTCCAAGTATTTTGAGAGTTATGATGGAAATAGTTAGACTCGCGCTTTGGTTTAGCAATTTACGGACCTACCTCCGATTGATTGACCATAACTCTCTCAATTTAACTCTTAATTCATTGAAATTTGTTTCATTTCGAAGGAATCGAAGTGTAGTTTAAAACGATAGAAACGGAGATGAAAAACTCCAAGTATTTTGAGAGTTATGATGGAAATAGTTAGACTCGCGCTTTGGTTTAGCAATTTACTGACCTACCTCCGATTGATTGACCATAACTCTCTAAATTTAACTCTTAATTCATTGAAATTAGTTTCATTTCGAAGGAATCGAAGTGTAGTTTAAAACGAAAGAAACGGAGATGAAAAATTCCAAGTATTTTGAGAGTTATGATAGAAATAGTTAGACTCGCGCTTTGGTTTAGCAATTTACTGACCTCCCTCCGATTGATTGACCATAACTCTCTCAATTTAACTCTTAACTCATTGAAATTAGTTTCATTTCGAAGGACTCGAAGTGTAGTTTAAAACGAAAGAAACGGAGATGAAAAACTCCAAGTATTTTGAGAGTTATGATGGAAATAGTTAGACTCGCGCTTTAGTTTAGCAATTTACTGACCTACCTCCGATTGATTGACCATAACTCTCTCAATTTAACTCGTAATTCATTTAAATTAGTTTCATTTCGAAGGAATCGAAGTGTAGTTTAAAACGAAAGAAACGGAGATGAAAAACTCCAAGTATTTTGAGAGTTATGATGGAAATAGTTAGACTCGCGCTTTGGTTTAGCAATTTACTGACCTACCTCCGATTGATTGACCATAACTCTCTAAATTTAACTCTTAATTCATTGAAATTAGTTTCATTTCGAAGGAATCGAAGTGTAGTTTAAAACGAAAGAAACGGAGATGAAAAATTCCAAGTATTTTGAGAGTTATGATAGAAATAGTTAGACTCGCGCTTTGGTTTAGCAATTTACTGACCTACCTCCGATTGATTGACCATAACTCTCTCAATTTAACTCTTAACTCATTGAAATTAGTTTCATTTCGAAGGAATCGAAGTGTAGTTTAAAACGAAAGAAACGGAGATGAAAAACTCTAAGTATTTTGAGAGTTATGATGGAAATAGTTAGACTCGCGCTTTAGTTTAGCAATTTACTGACCTACCTTCGATTGATTGACCATAACTCTCTCAATTTAACTCGTAATTCATTTAAATTAGTTTCATTTCGAAGGAATCGAAGTGTAGTTTAAAACGAAAGAAACGGAGATTGAAAACTCTAAGTATTTTGAGAGTTATGATGGAAATAGTTAGACTCGCGCTTTGGTTTAGAAATTTACTGACCTACCTCCGATTGATTGATCATAACTCTCTAAATTTAACTCTTAATTCATTGAAATTAGTTTCATTTCGAAAGAATCGAAGTGTAGTTTAAAACGAAAGAAACGGAGATGAAAAACTCCAAGTATTTTGAGAGTTATGATGGAAATAGTTAGACTCGCGCTTTGGTTTAGCAATTTACTGACGTACCTACGATTGATTGACCATAACTCTCTCAATTTTACTCTTAATTAATTGAAATTTGTTTCATTTCGAAGGAATCGAAGTGTAGTTTAAAACGAAAGAAATGGAGATGAAAAACTCTAAGTATTTTGAGAGTTATGATGGAAATAGTTAGACTCGCGCTTTGGTTTAGCAATTTACTGACCTACCTCCGATTGATTGACCATAACTCACTCAATTTTACTTGTAATTGATTGAAATTAGTTTCATTTCGAAGGAATCGAAGTGTAGTTTAAAACGAAAGAAACGGAGATGAAAAACTCCAAGTATTTTGAGAGTTATGATGGAAATAGTTAGACTCGGGCTTTGGTTTAGCAATTTACTGACCTACCTCCGATTGATTGAACATAACTCACTCAATTTAACTCGTAATTCATTGAAATTAGTTTCATTTCGAAGGAATCGAAGTGTAGTTTAAAACGAAACAAACGGAGATGAAAAACTCCAAGTATTTTGAGAGTTATGATGGAAATAGTTAGACTCGCGCTTTGGTTTAGCAATTTACTGACCTACCTCCGATTGATTGACCATAACTCTCTCAATTTAACTTGTAATTCATTTAAATTAGTTTCATTTCGAAGGAATCGAAGTGTAGTTTAAAACGAAAGAAACGGAGATGAAAAACTCCAAGTATTTTGAGAGTTATGATGGAAATAGTTAGACTCGCGCTTTAGTTTAGCAATTTACTGACCTCCCTCCGATTGATTGACCATAACTCACTCAATTTAACTCATAATTCATTGAAATTAGTTTCATTTCGAAGGAATCGAAGTGTAGTTTAAAACGAAAGAAACGGAGATGAAAAACTCCAAGTATTTTGAGAGTTATGATGGAAATAGTTAGACTCGCGCTTTGGTTTAGCAATTTACTGACCTACCTCCGATTGATTGATCATAACTCACTCAATTTTACTTGTAATTGATTGAAATTAGTTTCATTTCGAAGGAATCGAAGTGTAGTTTAAAACGAAAGAAACGGAGATGAAAAACTCCAAGTATTTTGAGAGTTATGATGGAAATAGTTAGACTCGGGCTTTGGTTTAGCAATTTACTGACCTACCTCCGATTGATTGAACATAACTCACTCAATTTAACTCGTAATTCATTGAAATTAGTTTCATTTCGAAGGAATCGAAGTGTAGTTTAAAACGAAACAAACGGAGATGAAAAACTCCAAGTATTTTGAGAGTTATGATGGAAATAGTTAGACTCGCGCTTTGGTTTAGCAATTTACTGACCTACCTCCGATTGATTGACCATAACTCTCTCAATTTAACTCGTAATTCATTTAAATTAGTTTCATTTCGAAGGAATCGAAGTGTAGTTTAAAACGAAAGAAACGGAGATGAAAAACTCCAAGTATTTTGAGAGTTATGATGGAAATAGTTAGACTCGCGCTTTGGTTTAGCAATTTACTGACCTACCTTTGATTGATTGACCATAACTCTCTCAATTTAACTTGTAATTCATTTAAATTAGTTTCATTTCGAAGGAATCGAAGTGTAGTTTAAAACGAAAGAAACGGAGATGAAAAACTCCAAGTATTTTGAGAGTTATGATGGAAATAGTTAGACTCGCGCTTTAGTTTAGCAATTTACTGACCTCCCTCCGATTGATTGACCATAACTCACTCAATTTAACTCGTAATTCATTGAAATTAGTTTCATTTCGAAGGAATCGAAGTGTAGTTTAAAACGAAAGAAACGGAGATGAAAAACTCCAAGTATTTTGAGAGTTATGATGGAAATAGTTAGACTCGCGCTTTGGTTTAGCAATTTACTGACCTACCTCCGATTGATTGACCATAACTCTCTCAATTTAACTCTTAATTCATTGAAATTAGTTTCATTTCGAAGGAATCGAAGTGTAGTTTAAAACGAAAGAAACGGAGATGAAAAACTCCAAGTATTTTGAGAGTTATGATGGAAATAGTTAGACTCGCGCTTTGGTTTAGCAATTTACTGACCTACCTCCGATTGATTGACCATAACTCTCTAAATTTAACTCTTAATTCATTGAAATTAGTTTCATTTCGAAGGAATCGAAGTGTAGTTTAAAACGAAAGAAACGGAGATGAAAAATTCCAAGTATTTTGAGAGTTATGATAGAAATAGTTAGACTCGCGCTTTGGTTTAGCAATTTACTGACCTACCTCCGATTGATTGACCATAACTCTCTCAATTTAACTCTTAACTCATTGAAATTAGTTTCATTTCGAAGGAATCGAAGTGTAGTTTAAAACGAAAGAAACGGAGATGAAAAACTCCAAGTATTTTGAGAGTTATGATGGAAATAGTTAGACTCGCGCTTTAGTTTAGCAATTTACTGACCTACCTCCGATTGATTGACCATAACTCTCTCAATTTAACTCGTAATTCATTTAAATTAGTTTCATTTCGAAGGAATCGAAGTGTAGTTTAAAACGAAAGAAACGGAGATGAAAAACTCCAAGTATTTTGAGAGTTATGATGGAAATAGTTAGACTCGCGCTTTGGTTTAGAAATTTACTGACCTACCTCCGATTGATTGATCATAACTCTCTAAATTTAACTCTTAATTCATTGAAATTAGTTTCATTTCGAAGGAATCGAAGTGTAGTTTAAAACGAAAGAAACGGAGATGAAAAACTTCAAGTATTTTGAGAGTTATGATGGAAATAGTTAGACTCGCGCTTTGGTTTAGCAATTTACTGACGTACCTACGATTGATTGACCATAACTCTCTCAATTTAACTCTTAATTCATTGAAATTTGTTTCATTTCGAAGGAATCGAAGTGTAGTTTAAAACGAAAGAAACGGAGATGAAAAACTCCAAGTATTTTGAGAGTTATGATGGAAATAGTTAGACTCGCGCTTTGGTTTAGCAATTTACTGACGTACCTACGATTGATTGACCATAACTCTCTCAATTTAACTCTTAACTCATTGAAATTAGTTTCATTTCGAAGGAATCGAAGTGTAGTTTAAAACGAAAGAAACGGAGATGAAAAACTCTAAGTATTTTGAGAGTTATGATGGAAATAGTTAGACTCGCGCTTTAGTTTAGCAATTTACTGACCTACCTTCGATTGATTGACCATAACTCTCTCAATTTAACTCGTAATTCATTTAAATTAGTTTCATTTCGAAGGAATCGAAGTGTAGTTTAAAACGAAAGAAACGGAGATTGAAAACTCTAAGTATTTTGAGAGTTATGATGGAAATAGTTAGACTCGCGCTTTGGTTTAGAAATTTACTGACCTACCTCCGATTGATTGATCATAACTCTCTAAATTTAACTCTTAATTCATTGAAATTAGTTTCATTTCGAAAGAATCGAAGTGTAGTTTAAAACGAAAGAAACGGAGATGAAAAACTCCAAGTATTTTGAGAGTTATGATGGAAATAGTTAGACTCGCGCTTTGGTTTAGCAATTTACTGACGTACCTACGATTGATTGACCATAACTCTCTCAATTTTACTCTTAATTAATTGAAATTTGTTTCATTTCGAAGGAATCGAAGTGTAGTTTAAAACGAAAGAAATGGAGATGAAAAACTCTAAGTATTTTGAGAGTTATGATGGAAATAGTTAGACTCGCGCTTTGGTTTAGCAATTTACTGACCTACCTCCGATTGATTGACCATAACTCACTCAATTTTACTTGTAATTGATTGAAATTAGTTTCATTTCGAAGGAATCGAAGTGTAGTTTAAAACGAAAGAAACGGAGATGAAAAACTCCAAGTATTTTGAGAGTTATGATGGAAATAGTTAGACTCGGGCTTTGGTTTAGCAATTTACTGACCTACCTCCGATTGATTGAACATAACTCACTCAATTTAACTCGTAATTCATTGAAATTAGTTTCATTTCGAAGGAATCGAAGTGTAGTTTAAAACGAAACAAACGGAGATGAAAAACTCCAAGTATTTTGAGAGTTATGATGGAAATAGTTAGACTCGCGCTTTGGTTTAGCAATTTACTGACCTACCTCCGATTGATTGACCATAACTCTCTCAATTTAACTTGTAATTCATTTAAATTAGTTTCATTTCGAAGGAATCGAAGTGTAGTTTAAAACGAAAGAAACGGAGATGAAAAACTCCAAGTATTTTGAGAGTTATGATGGAAATAGTTAGACTCGCGCTTTAGTTTAGCAATTTACTGACCTCCCTCCGATTGATTGACCATAACTCACTCAATTTAACTCATAATTCATTGAAATTAGTTTCATTTCGAAGGAATCGAAGTGTAGTTTAAAACGAAAGAAACGGAGATGAAAAACTCCAAGTATTTTGAGAGTTATGATGGAAATAGTTAGACTCGCGCTTTGGTTTAGCAATTTACTGACCTACCTCCGATTGATTGATCATAACTCACTCAATTTTACTTGTAATTGATTGAAATTAGTTTCATTTCGAAGGAATCGAAGTGTAGTTTAAAACGAAAGAAACGGAGATGAAAAACTCCAAGTATTTTGAGAGTTATGATGGAAATAGTTAGACTCGGGCTTTGGTTTAGCAATTTACTGACCTACCTCCGATTGATTGAACATAACTCACTCAATTTAACTCGTAATTCATTGAAATTAGTTTCATTTCGAAGGAATCGAAGTGTAGTTTAAAACGAAACAAACGGAGATGAAAAACTCCAAGTATTTTGAGAGTTATGATGGAAATAGTTAGACTCGCGCTTTGGTTTAGCAATTTACTGACCTACCTCCGATTGATTGACCATAACTCTCTCAATTTAACTCGTAATTCATTTAAATTAGTTTCATTTCGAAGGAATCGAAGTGTAGTTTAAAACGAAAGAAACGGAGATGAAAAACTCCAAGTATTTTGAGAGTTATGATGGAAATAGTTAGACTCGCGCTTTGGTTTAGCAATTTACTGACCTACCTTTGATTGATTGACCATAACTCTCTCAATTTAACTTGTAATTCATTTAAATTAGTTTCATTTCGAAGGAATCGAAGTGTAGTTTAAAACGAAAGAAACGGAGATGAAAAACTCCAAGTATTTTGAGAGTTATGATGGAAATAGTTAGACTCGCGCTTTAGTTTAGCAATTTACTGACCTCCCTCCGATTGATTGACCATAACTCACTCAATTTAACTCGTAATTCATTGAAATTAGTTTCATTTCGAAGGAATCGAAGTGTAGTTTAAAACGAAAGAAACGGAGATGAAAAACTCCAAGTATTTTGAGAGTTATGATGGAAATAGTTAGACTCGCGCTTTGGTTTAGCAATTTACTGACCTACCTCCGATTGATTGACCATAACTCTCTCAATTTAACTCTTAATTCATTGAAATTAGTTTCATTTCGAAGGAATCGAAGTGTAGTTTAAAACGAAAGAAACGGAGATGAAAAACTCCAAGTATTTTGAGAGTTATGATGGAAATAGTTAGACTCGCGCTTTGGTTTAGCAATTTACTGACCTACCTCCGATTGATTGACCATAACTCTCTAAATTTAACTCTTAATTCATTGAAATTAGTTTCATTTCGAAGGAATCGAAGTGTAGTTTAAAACGAAAGAAACGGAGATGAAAAATTCCAAGTATTTTGAGAGTTATGATAGAAATAGTTAGACTCGCGCTTTGGTTTAGCAATTTACTGACCTACCTCCGATTGATTGACCATAACTCTCTCAATTTAACTCTTAACTCATTGAAATTAGTTTCATTTCGAAGGAATCGAAGTGTAGTTTAAAACGAAAGAAACGGAGATGAAAAACTCCAAGTATTTTGAGAGTTATGATGGAAATAGTTAGACTCGCGCTTTAGTTTAGCAATTTACTGACCTACCTCCGATTGATTGACCATAACTCTCTCAATTTAACTCGTAATTCATTTAAATTAGTTTCATTTCGAAGGAATCGAAGTGTAGTTTAAAACGAAAGAAACGGAGATGAAAAACTCCAAGTATTTTGAGAGTTATGATGGAAATAGTTAGACTCGCGCTTTGGTTTAGAAATTTACTGACCTACCTCCGATTGATTGATCATAACTCTCTAAATTTAACTCTTAATTCATTGAAATTAGTTTCATTTCGAAGGAATCGAAGTGTAGTTTAAAACGAAAGAAACGGAGATGAAAAACTTCAAGTATTTTGAGAGTTATGATGGAAATAGTTAGACTCGCGCTTTGGTTTAGCAATTTACTGACGTACCTACGATTGATTGACCATAACTCTCTCAATTTAACTCTTAATTCATTGAAATTTGTTTCATTTCGAAGGAATCGAAGTGTAGTTTAAAACGAAAGAAACGGAGATGAAAAACTCCAAGTATTTTGAGAGTTATGATGGAAATAGTTAGACTCGCGCTTTGGTTTAGCAATTTACTGACGTACCTACGATTGATTGACCATAACTCTCTCAATTTAACTCTTAATTCATTGAAATTTGTTTCATTTCGAAGGAATCGAAGTGTAGTTTAAAACGAAAGAAACAGAGATGAAAAACTCCAAGTATTTTGAGAGTTATGATGGAAATAGTTAGACTCGCGCTTTGGTTTAGCAATTTACTGACCTACCTCCGATTGATTGATTATAACTCTCTAAATTTAACTCTTAATTCATTGAAATTAGTTTCATTTCGAAGGAATCGAAGTGTAGTTTAAAACGAAAGAAACGGAGATGAAAAACTCCAAGTATTTTGAGAGTTATGATGGAAATAGTTAGACTCGCGCTTTGGTTTAGCAATTTACTGACCTACATCCGATTGATTGACCATAACTCTCTCAATTTAACTCTTAACTCATTGAAATTAGTTTCATTTCGAAGGAATCGAAGTGTAGTTTAAAACGAAAGAAACGGAGATGAAAAACTCCAAGTATTTTGAGAGTTATGATGGAAATAGTTAGACTCGCGCTTTGGTTTAGCAATTTACTGACCTACCTCCGATTGATTGACCATAACTCTCTCAATTTAACTCTTAATTCATTGAAATTAGTTTCATTTCGAAGGAATCGAAGTGTAGTTTAAAACGAAAGAAACGGAGATGAAAAACTCTAAGTATTTTGACAGTTATGATGGAAATAGGTAGACTCGCGCTTTGGTTTAGCAATTTACTGACGTACCTACGATTGATTGACCATAACTCTCTCAATTTAAGTCTTAATTCATTGAAATTTGTTTCATTTCGAAGGAATCGAAGTGTAGTTTAAAACGAAAGAAATGGAGATGAAAAACTCTAAGTATTTTGAGAGTTATGATGGAAATAGTTAGACTCGCGCTTTGGTTTAACAATTTACTGACCTACCTCCGATTGATTGACCATAACTCACTCAATTTTACTTGTAATTGATTGAAATTAGTTTCATTTCGAAGGAATCGAAGTGTAGTTTAAAACGAAAGAAACGGAGATGAAAAACTCCAAGTATTTTGAGAGTTATGATGGAAATAGTTAGACTCGGGCTTTGGTTTAGCAATTTACTGACCTACCTCCGATTGATTGAACATAACTCACTCAATTTAACTCGTAATTCATTGAAATTAGTTTCATTTCGAAGGAATCGAAGTGTAGTTTAAAACGAAACAAACGGAGATGAAAAACTCCAAGTATTTTGAGAGTTATGATGGAAATAGTTAGACTCGCGCTTTGGTTTAGCAATTTACTGACGTACCTACGATTGATTGACCATAACTCTCTCAATTTAACTCTTAATTCATTGAAATTTGTTTCATTTCGAAGGAATCGAAGTGTAGTTTAAAACGAAAGAAACAGAGATGAAAAACTCCAAGTATTTTGAGAGTTATGATGGAAATAGTTAGACTCGCGCTTTGGTTTAGCAATTTACTGACCTACCTCCGATTGATTGATTATAACTCTCTAAATTTAACTCTTAATTCATTGAAATTAGTTTCATTTCGAAGGAATCGAAGTGTAGTTTAAAACGAAAGAAACGGAGATGAAAAACTCCAAGTATTTTGAGAGTTATGATGGAAATAGTTAGACTCGCGCTTTGGTTTAGCAATTTACTGACCTACATCCGATTGATTGACCATAACTCTCTCAATTTAACTCTTAACTCATTGAAATTAGTTTCATTTCGAAGGAATCGAAGTGTAGTTTAAAACGAAAGAAACGGAGATGAAAAACTCCAAGTATTTTGAGAGTTATGATGGAAATAGTTAGACTCGCGCTTTGGTTTAGCAATTTACTGACCTACCTCCGATTGATTGACCATAACTCTCTCAATTTAACTCTTAATTCATTGAAATTAGTTTCATTTCGAAGGAATCGAAGTGTAGTTTAAAACGAAACAAACGGAGATGAAAAACTCCAAGTATTTTGAGAGTTATGATGGAAATAGTTAGACTCGCGCTTTGGTTTAGCAATTTACTGACCTACCTCCGATTGATTGACCATAACTCTCTCAATTTAACTCGTAATTCATTTAAATTAGTTTCATTTCGAAGGAATCGAAGTGTAGTTTAAAACGAAAGAAACGGAGATGAAAAACTCCAAGTATTTTGAGAGTTATGATGGAAATAGTTAGACTCGCGCTTTGGTTTAGCAATTTACTGACCTACCTTTGATTGATTGACCATAACTCTCTCAATTTAACTTGTAATTCATTTAAATTAGTTTCATTTCGAAGGAATCGAAGTGTTGTTTAAAACGAAAGAAACGGAGATGAAAAACTCCAAGTATTTTGAGAGTTATGATGGAAATAGTTAGACTCGCGCTTTAGTTTAGCAATTTACTAACCTCCCTCCGATTGATTGACCATAACTCACTCAATTTAACTCGTAATTCATTGAAATTAGTTTCATTTCGAAGGAATCAAAGTGTAGTTTAAAACGAAAGAAACGGAGATGAAAAACTCCAAGTATTTTGAGAGTTATGATGGAAATAGTTAGACTCGCGCTTTGGTTTAGCAATTTACGGACCTACCTCCGATTGATTGACCATAACTCTCTCAATTTAACTCTTAATTCATTGAAATTAGTTTCATTTCGAAGGAATCGAAGTGTAGTTTAAAACGAAAGAAACGGAGATGAAAAACTCCAAGTATTTTGAGAGTTATGATGGAAATAGTTAGACTCGCGCTTTGGTTTAGCAATTTACTGACCTACCTCCGATTGATTGACCATAACTCTCTAAATTTAACTCTTAATTCATTGAAATTAGTTTCATTTCGAAGGAATCGAAGTGTAGTTTAAAACGAAAGAAACGGAGATGAAAAATTCCAAGTATTTTGAGAGTTATGATAGAAATAGTTAGACTCGCGCTTTGGTTTAGCAATTTACTGACCTCCCTCCGATTGATTGACCATAACTCTCTCAATTTAACTCTTAACTCATTGAAATTAGTTTCATTTCGAAGGAATCGAAGTGTAGTTTAAAACGAAAGAAACGGAGATGAAAAACTCCAAGTATTTTGAGAGTTATGATGGAAATAGTTAGACTCGCGCTTTAGTTTAGCAATTTACTGACCTACCTCCGATTGATTGACCATAACTCTCTCAATTTAACTCGTAATTCATTTAAATTAGTTTCATTTCGAAGGAATCGAAGTGTAGTTTAAAACGAAAGAAACGGAGATGAAAAACTCCAAGTATTTTGAGAGTTATGATGGAAATAGTTAGACTCGCGCTTTGGTTTAGCAATTTACTGACCTACCTCCGATTGATTGACCATAACTCTCTAAATTTAACTCTTAATTCATTGAAATTAGTTTCATTTCGAAGGAATCGAAGTGTAGTTTAAAACGAAAGAAACGGAGATGAAAAATTCCAAGTATTTTGAGAGTTATGATAGAAATAGTTAGACTCGCGCTTTGGTTTAGCAATTTACTGACCTACCTCCGATTGATTGACCATAACTCTCTCAATTTAACTCTTAACTCATTGAAATTAGTTTCATTTCGAAGGAATCGAAGTGTAGTTTAAAACGAAAGAAACGGAGATGAAAAACTCCAAGTATTTTGAGAGTTATGATGGAAATAGTTAGACTCGCGCTTTAGTTTAGCAATTTACTGACCTACCTCCGATTGATTGACCATAACTCTCTCAATTTAACTCGTAATTCATTTAAATTAGTTTCATTTCGAAGGAATCGAAGTGTAGTTTAAAACGAAAGAAACGGAGATGAAAAACTCCAAGTATTTTGAGAGTTATGATGGAAATAGTTAGACTCGCGCTTTGGTTTAGAAATTTACTGACCTACCTCCGATTGATTGATCATAACTCTCTAAATTTAACTCTTAATTCATTGAAATTAGTTTCATTTCGAAAGAATCGAAGTGTAGTTTAAAACGAAAGAAACGGAGATGAAAAACTCCAAGTATTTTGAGAGTTATGATGGAAATAGTTAGACTCGGGCTTTGGTTTAGCAATTTACTGACCGACCTCCGATTGATTGAACATAACTCACTCAATTTAACTCGTAATTCATTGAAATTAGTTTCATTTCGAAGGAATCGAAGTGTAGTTTAAAACGAAACAAACGGAGATGAAAAACTCCAAGTATTTTGAGAGTTATGATGGAAATAGTTAGACTCGCGCTTTGGTTTAGCAATTTACTGACCTACCTCCGATTGATTGACCATAACTCTCTCAATTTAACTCGTAATTCATTTAAATTAGTTTCATTTCGAAGGAATCGAAGTGTAGTTTAAAACGAAAGAAACGGAGATGAAAAACTCCAAGTATTTTGAGAGTTATGATGGAAATAGTTAGACTCGCGCTTTGGTTTAGCAATTTACTGACCTACCTTTGATTGATTGACCATAACTCTCTCAATTTAACTTGTAATTCATTTAAATTAGTTTCATTTCGAAGGAATCGAAGTGTAGTTTAAAACGAAAGAAACGGAGATGAAAAACTCCAAGTATTTTGAGAGTTATGATGGAAATAGTTAGACTCGCGCTTTAGTTTAGCAATTTACTGACCTCCCTCCGATTGATTGACCATAACTCACTCAATTTAACTCGTAATTCATTGAAATTAGTTTCATTTCGAAGGAATCGAAGTGTAGTTTAAAACGAAAGAAACGGAGATGAAAAACTCCAAGTATTTTGAGAGTTATGATGGAAATAGTTAGACTCGCGCTTTGGTTTAGCAATTTACTGACCTACCTCCGATTGATTGACCATAACTCTCTCAATTTAACTCTTAATTCATTGAAATTAGTTTCATTTCGAAGGAATCGAAGTGTAGTTTAAAACGAAAGAAACGGAGATGAAAAACTCCAAGTATTTTGAGAGTTATGATGGAAATAGTTAGACTCGCGCTTTGGTTTAGCAATTTACTGACCTACCTCCGATTGATTGACCATAACTCTCTCAATTTAACTCTTAATTCATTGAAATTAGTTTCATTTCGAAGGAATCGAAGTGTAGTTTAAAACGAAAGAAACGGAGATGAAAAATTCCAAGTATTTTGAGAGTTATGATAGAAATAGTTAGACTCGCGCTTTGGTTTAGCAATTTACTGACCTACCTCCGATTGATTGACCATAACTCTCTCAATTTAACTCTTAACTCATTGAAATTAGTTTCATTTCGAAGGAATCGAAGTGTAGTTTAAAACGAAAGAAACGGAGATGAAAAACTCCAAGTATTTTGAGAGTTATGATGGAAATAGTTAGACTCGCGCTTTAGTTTAGCAATTTACTGACCTACCTCCGATTGATTGACCATAACTCTCTCAATTTAACTCGTAATTCATTTAAATTAGTTTCATTTCGAAGGAATCGAAGTGTAGTTTAAAACGAAAGAAACGGAGATGAAAAATTCCAAGTATTTTGAGAGTTATGATAGAAATAGTTAGACTCGCGCTTTGGTTTAGCAATTTACTGACCTCCCTCCGATTGATTGACCATAACTCTCTCAATTTAACTCTTAACTCATTGAAATTAGTTTCATTTCGAAGGAATCGAAGTGTAGTTTAAAACGAAAGAAACGGAGATGAAAAACTCCAAGTATTTTGAGAGTTATGATGGAAATAGTTAGACTCGCGCTTTAGTTTAGCAATTTACTGACCTACCTCCGATTGATTGACCATAACTCTCTCAATTTAACTCGTAATTCATTTAAATTAGTTTCATTTCGAAGGAATCGAAGTGTAGTTTAAAACGAAACAAACAGAGATGAAAAACTCCAAGTATTTTGAGAGTTATGATGGAAATAGTTAGACTCGCGCTTTGGTTTAGCAATTTACTGACCTACCTCCGATTGATTGATTATAACTCTCTAAATTTAACTCTTAATTCATTGAAATTAGTTTCATTTCGAAGGAATCGAAGTGTAGTTTAAAACGAAAGAAACGGAGATGAAAAACTCCAAGTATTTTGAGAGTTATGATGGAAATAGTTAGACTCGCGCTTTGGTTTAGCAATTTACTGACCTACATCCGATTGATTGACCATAACTCTCTCAATTTAACTCTTAACTCATTGAAATTAGTTTCATTTCGAAGGAATCGAAGTGTAGTTTAAAACGAAAGAAACGGAGATGAAAAACTCCAAGTATTTGGAGAGTTATGATGGAAATAGTTAGACTCGCGCTTTGGTTTAGCAATTTACTGACCTACCTCCGATTGATTGACCATAACTCTCTCAATTTAACTCTTAATTCATTGAAATTAGTTTCATTTCGAAGGAATCGAAGTGTAGTTTAAAACGAAAGAAACGGAGATGAAAAACTCTAAGTATTTTGACAGTTATGATGGAAATAGGTAGACTCGCGCTTTGGTTTAGCAATTTACTGACGTACCTACGATTGATTGACCATAACTCTCTCAATTTAAGTCTTAATTCATTGAAATTTGTTTCATTTCGAAGGAATCGAAGTGTAGTTTAAAACGAAAGAAATGGAGATGAAAAACTCTAAGTATTTTGAGAGTTATGATGGAAATAGTTAGACTCGCGCTTTGGTTTAACAATTTACTGACCTACCTCCGATTGATTGACCATAACTCACTCAATTTTACTTGTAATTGATTGAAATTAGTTTCATTTCGAAGGAATCGAAGTGTAGTTTAAAACGAAAGAAACGGAGATGAAAAACTCCAAGTATTTTGAGAGTTATGATGGAAATAGTTAGACTCGGGCTTTGGTTTAGCAATTTACTGACCTACCTCCGATTGATTGAACATAACTCACTCAATTTAACTCGTAATTCATTGAAATTAGTTTCATTTCGAAGGAATCGAAGTGTAGTTTAAAACGAAACAAACGGAGATGAAAAACTCCAAGTATTTTGAGAGTTATGATGGAAATAGTTAGACTCGCGCTTTGGTTTAGCAATTTACTGACCTACCTCCGATTGATTGACCATAACTCTCTCAATTTAACTCGTAATTCATTTAAATTAGTTTCATTTCGAAGGAATCGAAGTGTAGTTTAAAACGAAAGAAACGGAGATGAAAAACTCCAAGTATTTTGAGAGTTATGATGGAAATAGTTAGACTCGAGCTTTGGTTTAGCAATTTACTGACCTACCTTTGATTGATTGACCATAACTCTCTCAATTTAACTTGTAATTCATTTAAATTAGTTTCATTTCGAAGGAATCGAAGTGTTGTTTAAAACGAAAGAAACGGAGATGAAAAACTCCAAGTATTTTGAGAGTCATGATGGAAATAGTTAGACTCGCGCTTTAGTTTAGCAATTTACTGACCTCCCTCCGATTGATTGACCATAACTCACTCAATTTAACTCGTAATTCATTGAAATTAGTTTCATTTCGAAGGAATCAAAGTGTAGTTTAAAACGAAAGAAACGGAGATGAAAAACTCCAAGTATTTTGAGAGTTATGATGGAAATAGTTAGACTCGCGCTTTGGTTTAGCAATTTACGGACCTACCTCCGATTGATTGACCATAACTCTCTCAATTTAACTCTTAATTCATTGAAATTAGTTTCATTTCGAAGGAATCGAAGTGTAGTTTAAAACGAAAGAAACGGAGATGAAAAACTCCAAGTATTTTGAGAGTTATGATGGAAATAGTTAGACTCGCGCTTTGGTTTAGCAATTTACTGACCTACCTCCGATTGATTGACCATAACTCTCTAAATTTAACTCTTAATTCATTGAAATTAGTTTCATTTCGAAGGAATCGAAGTGTAGTTTAAAACGAAAGAAACGGAGATGAAAAATTCCAAGTATTTTGAGAGTTATGATAGAAATAGTTAGACTCGCGCTTTGGTTTAGCAATTTACTGACCTCCCTCCGATTGATTGACCATAACTCTCTCAATTTAACTCTTAACTCATTGAAATTAGTTTCATTTCGAAGGAATCGAAGTGTAGTTTAAAACGAAAGAAACGGAGATGAAAAACTCCAAGTATTTTGAGAGTTATGATGGAAATAGTTAGACTCGCGCTTTAGTTTAGCAATTTACTGACCTACCTCCGATTGATTGACCATAACTCTCTCAATTTAACTCGTAATTCATTTAAATTAGTTTCATTTCGAAGGAATCGAAGTGTAGTTTAAAACGAAAGAAACGGAGATGAAAAACTCCAAGTATTTTGAGAGTTATGATGGAAATAGTTAGACTCGCGCTTTGGTTTAGCAATTTACTGACCTACCTCCGATTGATTGACCATAACTCTCTCAATTTAACTCTTAATTCATTGAAATTTGTTTCATTTCGAAGGAATCGAAATGTAGTTTAAAACGAAAGAAACGGAGATGAAAAACTTCAAGTATTTTGAGAGTTATGATGGAAATAGTTAGACTCGCGCTTTGGTTTAGCAATTTACTGACGTACCTACGATTGATTGACCATAACTCTCTCAATTTAACTCTTAATTCATTGAAATTTGTTTCATTTCGAAGGAATCGAAATGTAGTTTAAAACGAAAGAAACGGAGATGAAAAACTCCAAGTATTTTGAGAGTTATGATGGAAATAGTTAGACTCGCGCTTTGGTTTAGCAATTTACTGACGTACCTACGATTGATTGACCATAACTCTCTCAATTTAACTCTTAATTCATTGAAATTTGTTTCATTTCGAAGGAATCAAAGTGTAGTTTAAAACGAAAGAAACAGAGATGAAAAACTCCAAGTATTTTGAGAGTTATGATGGAAATAGTTAGACTCGCGCTTTGGTTTAGCAATTTACTGACCTACCTCCGATTGATTGATTATAACTCTCTAAATTTAACTCTTAATTCATTGAAATTAGTTTCATTTCGAAGGAATCGAAGTGTAGTTTAAAACGAAAGAAACGGAGATGAAAAACTCCAAGTATTTTGAGAGTTATGATGGAAATAGTTAGACTCGCGCTTTGGTTTAGCAATTTACTGACCTACATCCGATTGATTGACCATAACTCTCTCAATTTAACTCTTAACTCATTGAAATTAGTTTCATTTCGAAGGAATCGAAGTGTAGTTTAAAACGAAAGAAACGGAGATGAAAAACTCCAAGTATTTTGAGAGTTATGATGGAAATAGTTAGACTCGCGCTTTGGTTTAGCAATTTACTGACCTACCTCCGATTGATTGACCATAATTCTCTCAATTTAACTCTTAATTCATTGAAATTTGTTTCATTTCGAAGGAATCGAAGTGTAGTTTAAAACGAAAGAAACGGAGATGAAAAACTCCAAGTATTTTGAGAGTTATGATGGAAATAGTTAGACTCGCGCTTTGGTTTAGCAATTTACTGACGTACCTACGATTGATTGACCATAACTCTCTCAATTTAAGTCTTAATTCATTGAAATTTGTTTCATTTCGAAGGAATCGAAGTGTAGTTTAAAACGAAAGAAACGGAGATGAAAAACTTCAAGTATTTTGAGAGTTATGATGGAAATAGTTAGACTCGCGCTTTGGTTTAGCAATTTACTGACGTACCTACGATTGATTGACCATAACTCTCTCAATTTAACTCTTAATTCATTGAAATTTGTTTCATTTCGAAGGAATCGAAGTGTAGTTTAAAACGAAAGAAACGGAGATGAAAAACTCCAAGTATTTTGAGAGTTATGATGGAAATAGTTAGACTCGCGCTTTGGTTTAGCAATTTACTGACGTACCTACGATTGATTGACCATAACTCTCTCAATTTAACTCTTAATTCATTGAAATTTGTTTCATTTTGAAGGAATCGAAGTGTAGTTTAAAACGAAAGAAACAGAGATGAAAAACTCTAAGTATTTTGAGAGTTATGATGGAAATAGTTAGACTCGCGCTTTGGTTTAGCAATTTACTGACCTACCTCCGATTGATTGATTATAACTCTCTAAATTTAACTCTTAATTCATTGAAATTAGTTTCATTTCGAAGGAATCGAAGTGTAGTTTAAAACGAAAGAAACGGAGATGAAAAACTCCAAGTATTTTGAGAGTTATGATGGAAATAGTTAGACTCGCGCTTTGGTTTAGCAATTTACTGACCTACATCCGATTGATTGACCATAACTCTCTCAATTTAACTCTTAACTCATTGAAATTAGTTTCATTTCGAAGGAATCGAAGTGTAGTTTAAAACGAAAGAAACGGAGATGAAAAACTCCAAGTATTTTGAGAGTTATGATGGAAATAGTTAGACTCGCGCTTTGGTTTAGCAATTTACTGACCTACCTCCGATTGATTGACCATAACTCTCTCAATTTAACTCTTAATTCATTGAAATTAGTTTCATTTCGAAGGAATCGAAGTGTAGTTTAAAACGAAAGAAACGGAGATGAAAAACTCCAAGTATTTTGAGAGTTATGATGGAAATAGTTAGACTCGCGCTTTGGTTTAGCAATTTACTGACGTACCTACGATTGATTGACCATAACTCTCTCAATTTAAGTCTTAATTCATTGAAATTTGTTTCATTTCGAAGGAATCGAAGTGTAGTTTAAAACGAAAGAAATGGAGATGAAAAACTCTAAGTATTTTGAGAGTTATGATGGAAATAGTTAGACTCGCGCTTTGGTTTAACAATTTACTGACCTACCTCTGATTGATTGACCATAACTCACTCAATTTTACTTGTAATTGATTGAAATTAGTTTCATTTCGAAGGAATCGAAGTGTAGTTTAAAACGAAAGAAACGGAGATGAAAAACTCCAAGTATTTTGAGAGTTATGATGGAAATAGTTAGACTCGGGCTTTGGTTTAGCAATTTACTGACCTACCTCCGATTGATTGAACATAACTCACTCAATTTAACTCGTAATTCATTGAAATTAGTTTCATTTCGAAGGAATCGAAGTGTAGTTTAAAACGAAACAAACGGAGATGAAAAACTCCAAGTATTTTGAGAGTTATGATGGAAATAGTTAGACTCGCGCTTTGGTTTAGCAATTTACTGACCTACCTCCGATTGATTGACCATAACTCTCTCAATTTAACTCGTAATTCATTTAAATTAGTTTCATTTCGAAGGAATCGAAGTGTAGTTTAAAACGAAAGAAACGGAGATGAAAAACTCCAAGTATTTTGAGAGTTATGATGGAAATAGTTAGACTCGCGCTTTGGTTTAGCAATTTACTGACCTACCTTTGATTGATTGAACATAACTCTCTCAATTTAACTTGTAATTCATTTAAATTAGTTTCATTTCGAAGGAATCGAAGTGTAGTTTAAAACGAAAGAAACGGAGATGAAAAACTCCAAGTATTTTGAGAGTTATGATGGAAATAGTTAGACTCGCGCTTTAGTTTAGCAATTTACTGACCTCCCTCCGATTGATTGACCATAACTCACTCAATTTAACTCGTAATTCATTGAAATTAGTTTCATTTCGAAGGAATCAAAGTGTAGTTTAAAACGAAAGAAACGGAGATGAAAAACTCCAAGTATTTTGAGAGTTATGATGGAAATAGTTAGACTCGCGCTTTGGTTTAGCAATTTACTGACCTACCTCCGATTGATTGACCATAACTCTCTCAATTTAACTCTTAATTCATTGAAATTAGTTTCATTTCGAAGGAATCGAAGTGTAGTTTAAAACGAAAGAAACGGAGATGAAAAACTCCAAGTATTTTGAGAGGTATGATGGAAATAGTTAGACTCGCGCTTTGGTTTAGCAATTTACTGACCTACCTCCGATTGATTGACCATAACTCTCTCAATTTAACTCTTAATTCATTGAAATTAGTTTCATTTCGAAGGAATCGAAGTGTAGTTTAAAACGAAAGAAACGGAGATGAAAAACTCCAAGTATTTTGAGAGTTATGATGGAAATAGTTAGACTCGCGCTTTGGTTTAGCAATTTACTGACCTACCTTTGATTGATTGACCATAACTCTCTCAATTTAACTCGTAATTCATTTAAATTAGTTTCATTTCGAAGGAATCGAAGTGTAGTTTAAAACGAAAGAAACGGAGATGAAAAACTCCAAGTATTTTGAGAGTTATGATGGAAATAGTTAGACTCGCGCTTTGGTTTAGAAATTTACTGACCTACCTCCGATTGATTGATCATAACTCTCTAAATTTAACTCTTAATTCATTGAAATTAGTTTCATTTCGAAGGAATCGAAGTGTAGTTTAAAACGAAAGAAACGGAGATGAAAAACTCCAAGTATTTTGAGAGTTATGATGGAAATAGTTAGACTCGCGCTTTGGTTTAGCAATTTACTGACGTACCTACGATTGATTGACCATAACTCTCTCAATTTAACTCTTAATTCATTGAAATTTGTTTCATTTCGAAGGAATCGAAGTGTAGTTTAAAACGAAAGAAACGGAGATGAAAAACTCCAAGTATTTTGAGAGTTATGATGGAAATAGTTAGACTCGCGCTTTGGTTTAGCAATTTACTGACGTACCTACGATTGATTGACCATAACTCTCTCAATTTAACTCTTAATTCATTGAAATTTGTTTCATTTCGAAGAAATCGAAGTGTAGTTTAAAACGAAAGAAACGGAGATGAAAAACTCCAAGTATTTTGAGAGTTATGATGGAAATAGTTAGACTCGCGCTTTGGTTTACCAATTTACTGACCTACCTCCGATTGATTGACCATAACTCACTCAATTTTACTTGTAATTGATTGAAATTAGTTTCATTTCGAAGGAATCGAAGTGTAGTTTAAAACGAAAGAAACGGAGATGAAAAACTCCAAGTATTTTGAGAGTTATGATGGAAATAGTTAGACTCGCGCTTTGGTTTAGCAATTTACTGACCTACCTCCGATTGATTGACCATAACTCTCTCAATTTAACTCGTAATTCATTTAAATTAGTTTCATTTCGAAGGAATCAAAGTGTAATTTAAAACGAAAGAAACGGAGATGAAAAACTCCAAGTATTTTGAGAGTTATGATGGAAATAGTTAGACTCGCGCTTTGGTTTAGCAATTTACTGACCTCCCTCCGATTGATTGACCATAAATCACTCAATTTAACTCGTAATTCATTGAAATTAGTTTCATTTCGAAGGAATCGAAGTGTAGTTTAAAACGAAAGAAACGGAGATGAAAAACTCCAAGTATTTTGAGAGTTATGATGGAAATAGTTAGACTCGCGCTTTGGTTTAGCAATTTACTGACCTACCTCCGATTGATTGATCATAACTCTCTCAATTTAACTCTTAATTCATTGAAATTAGTTTCATTTCGAAGGAATCGAAGTGTAGTTTAAAACGAAAGAAACGGAGATGAAAAACTCCAAGTATTTTGAGAGTTATGATGGAAATAGTTAGACTCGCGCTTTGGTTTAGCAATTTACTGACCTTCCTCCGATTGATTGACCATAACTCTCACAATTTAACTCTTAATTCATTTAAATTTGTTTCATTTCGAAGGAATCGAAGTGTAGTTTAGGACGAAAGAAACGGAGATGAAAAACTCCAAGTATTTTGAGAGTTATGATGGAAATAGTTAGACTCGCGCTTTGGTTTAGCAATTTACTGACCTACCTCCGATTGATTGACCATAACTCTCTCAATTTAACTCTTAACTCATTGAAATTAGTTTCATTTCGAAGGAATCAAAGTGTAGTTTAAAACGAAAGAAACGGAGATGAAAAACTCCAAGTATTTTGAGAGTTATGATGGAAATAGTTAGACTCGCGCTTTGGTTTAGCAATTTACTGACCTACATCCGATTGATTGACCATAACTCTCTCAATTTAACTCTTAACTCATTGAAATTAGTTTCATTTCGAAGGAATCAAAGTGTAGTTTAAAACGAAAGAAACGGAGATGAAAAACTCTAAGTATTTTGAGAGTTATGATGGAAATAGTTAGACTCGCGCTTTGGTTTAGCAATTTACTGACGTACCTACGATTGATTGACCATAACTCTCTCAATTTAACTCTTAATTCATTGAAATTTGTTTCATTTCGAAGGAATCGAAGTGTAGTTTAAAACGAAAGAAACGGAGATGAAAAATTCCAAGTATTTTGAGAGTTATGATGGAAATAGTTAGACTCGCGCTTTGGTTTAGCAATTTACTGACCTACCTCCGATTGATTGACAATAACTCACTCAATTTTACTTGTAATTGATTGAAATTAGTTTCATTTCGAAGGAATCGAAGTGTAGTTTAAAACGAAAGAAACGGAGATGAAAAACTCCAAGTATTTTGAGAGTTATGATGGAAATAGTTAGACTCGCGCTTTAGTTTAGCAATTTACTGACCTACCTCCGATTGATTGACCATAACTCTCTCAATTTAACTCGTAATTCATTTAAATTAGTTTCATTTCGAAGGAATCGAAGTGTAGTTTAAAACGAAAGAAACGGAGATGAAAAACTCCAAGTATTTTGAGAGTTATGATGGAAATAGTTAGACTCGCGCTTTGGTTTAGCAATTTACTGACCTACCTCCGATTGATTGACCGTAACTCTCTCAATTTAACTCTTAATTCATTGAAATTAGTTTCATTTCGGAGGAATCGAAGTGTAGTTTAAAACGAAAGAAACAGAGATGAAAAATTCCAAGTATTTTGAGAGTTATGATAGAAATAGTTAGACTCGCGCTTTGGTTTAGCAATTTACTAACCTACCTCCGATTGATTGACCATAACTCTCTCAATTTAACTCTTAACTCATTGAAATTAGTTTCATTTCGAAGGAATCGAAGTGTAGTTTAAAACGAAAGAAACGGAGATGAAAAACTCCAAGTATTTTAAGAGTTATGATGGAAATAGTTAGACTCGCGCTTTAGTTTAGCAATTTATTGACCTACCTCCGATTGATTGACCATAACTCTCTCAATTTAACTCGTAATTCATTTAAATTAGTTTCATTTCGAAGGAATCGAAGTGTAGTTTAAAACGAAAGAAATGGAGATGAAAAACTCCAAGTATTTTGAGAGTTATGATGGAAATAGTTAGACTCGCGCTTTGGTTTAGAAATTTACTGACTTACCTCCGATTGATTGATCATAACTCTCTAAATTTAACTCTTAATTCATTGAAATTAGTTTCATTTCGAAGGAATCGAAGTGTAGTTTAAAACGAAAGAAACGGAGATGAAAAACTCCAAGTATTTTGAGAGTTATGATGGAAATAGTTAGACTCGCGCTTTGGTTTAGCAATTTACTGACCTACCTCCGATTGATTGACCATAACTCTCTCAATTTAACTCTTAATTCATTGAAATTAGTTTCATTTCGAAGGAATCGAAGTGTAGTTTAAAACGAAAGAAACGGAGATGAAAAACTCCAAGTATTTTGAGAGGTATGATGGAAATAGTTAGACTCGCGCTTTGGTTTAGCAATTTACTGACCTACCTCCGATTGATTGACCATAACTCTCTCAATTTAACTCTTAATTCATTGAAATTAGTTTCATTTCGAAGGAATCGAAGTGTAGTTTAAAACGAAAGAAACGGAGATGAAAAACTCCAAGTATTTTGAGAGTTATGATGGAAATAGTTAGACTCGCGCTTTGGTTTAGCAATTTACTGACCTACCTTTGATTGATTGACCATAACTCTCTCAATTTAACTCGTAATTCATTTAAATTAGTTTCATTTCGAAGGAATCGAAGTGTAGTTTAAAACGAAAGAAACGGAGATGAAAAACTCCAAGTATTTTGAGAGTTATGATGGAAATAGTTAGACTCGCGCTTTGGTTTAACAATTTACTGACCTACCTCCGATTGATTGACCATAACTCACTCAATTTTACTTGTAATTGATTGAAATTAGTTTCATTTCGAAGGAATCGAAGTGTAGTTTAAAACGAAAGAAACGGAGATGAAAAACTCCAAGTATTTTGAGAGTTATGATGGAAATAGTTAGACTCGGGCTTTGGTTTAGCAATTTACTGACCTACCTCCGATTGATTGAACATAACTCACTCAATTTAACTCGTAATTCATTGAAATTAGTTTCATTTCGAAGGAATCGAAGTATAGTTTAAAACGAAACAAACGGAGATGAAAAACTCCAAGTATTTTGAGAGTTATGATGGAAATAGTTAGACCCGCGCTTTGGTTTAGAAATTTACTGACCTACCTCCGATTGATTGATCATAACTCTCTAAATTTAACTCTTAATTCATTGAAATTAGTTTCATTTCGAAGGAATCGAAGTGTAGTTTAAAACGAAAGAAACGGAGATGAAAAACTCCAAGTATTTTGAGAGTTATGATGGAAATAGTTAGACTCGCGCTTTGGTTTAGCAATTTACTGACGTACCTACGATTGATTGACCATAACTCTCTCAATTTAACTCTTAATTCATTGAAATTTGTTTCATTTCGAAGGAATCGAAGTGTAGTTTAAAACGAAAGAAACGGAGATGAAAAACTCCAAGTATTTTGAGAGTTATGATGGAAATAGTTAGACTCGCGCTTTGGTTTAGCAATTTACTGACGTACCTACGATTGATTGACCATAACTCTCTCAATTTAAGTCTTAATTCATTGAAATTTGTTTCATTTCGAAGGAATCGAAGTGTAGTTTAAAACGAAAGAAATGGAGATGAAAAACTCTAAGTATTTTGAGAGTTATGATGGAAATAGTTAGACTCGCGCTTTGGTTTAACAATTTACTGACCTACCTCCGATTGATTGACCATAACTCACTCAATTTTACTTGTAATTGATTGAAATTAGTTTCATTTCGAAGGAATCGAAGTGTAGTTTAAAACGAAAGAAACGGAGATGAAAAACTCCAAGTATTTTGAGAGTTATGATGGAAATAGTTAGACTCGGGCTTTGGTTTAGCAATTTACTGACCTACCTCCGATTGATTGAACATAACTCACTCAATTTAACTCGTAATTCATTGAAATTAGTTTCATTTCGAAGGAATCGAAGTGTAGTTTAAAACGAAACAAACGGAGATGAAAAACTCCAAGTATTTTGAGAGTTATGATGGAAATAGTTAGACTCGCGCTTTGGTTTAGCAATTTACTGACCTACCTCCGATTGATTGACCATAACTCTCTCAATTTAACTCGTAATTCATTTAAATTAGTTTCATTTCGAAGGAATCGAAGTGTAGTTTAAAACGAAAGAAACGGAGATGAAAAACTCCAAGTATTTTGAGAGTTATGATGGAAATAGTTAGACTCGCGCTTTGGTTTAGCAATTTACTGACCTACCTTTGATTGATTGACCATAACTCTCTCAATTTAACTTGTAATTCATTTAAATTAGTTTCATTTCGAAGGAATCGAAGTGTAGTTTAAAACGAAAGAAACGGAGATGAAAAACTCCAAGTATTTTGAGAGTTATGATGGAAATAGTTAGACTCGCGCTTTAGTTTAGCAATTTACTGACCTCCCTCCGATTGATTGACCATAACTCACTCAATTTAACTCGTAATTCATTGAAATTAGTTTCATTTCGA
The DNA here is from genome assembly GCF_043159265.1 of Tasmannia lanceolata. Lineage (NCBI taxonomy): Eukaryota > Viridiplantae > Streptophyta > Magnoliopsida > Canellales > Winteraceae > Tasmannia > Tasmannia lanceolata. The sequence continues at coordinate 9,448,956 of NW_027518721.1, forward strand.
AGGAATCAAAGTGTAGTTTAAAACGAAAGAAACGGAGATGAAAAACTCCAAGTATTTTGAGAGTTATGATGGAAATAGTTAGACTCGCGCTTTGGTTTAGCAATTTACTGACCTACCTCCGATTGATTGACCATAACTCTCTCAATTTAACTCTTAATTCATTGAAATTAGTTTCATTTCGAAGGAATCGAAGTGTAGTTTAAAACGAAAGAAACGGAGATGAAAAACTCCAAGTATTTTGAGAGGTATGATGGAAATAGTTAGACTCGCGCTTTGGTTTAGCAATTTACTGACCTACCTCCGATTGATTGACCATAACTCTCTCAATTTAACTCTTAATTCATTGAAATTAGTTTCATTTCGAAGGAATCGAAGTGTAGTTTAAAACGAAAGAAACGGAGATGAAAAACTCCAAGTATTTTGAGAGTTATGATGGAAATAGTTAGACTCGCGCTTTGGTTTAGCAATTTACTGACCTACCTTTGATTGATTGACCATAACTCTCTCAATTTAACTCGTAATTCATTTAAATTAGTTTCATTTCGAAGGAATCGAAGTGTAGTTTAAAACGAAAGAAACGGAGATGAAAAACTCCAAGTATTTTGAGAGTTATGATGGAAATAGTTAGACTCGCGCTTTGGTTTAGAAATTTACTGACCTACCTCCGATTGATTGACCATAACTCACTCAATTTTACTTGTAATTGATTGAAATTAGTTTCATTTCGAAGGAATCGAAGTGTAGTTTAAAACGAAAGAAACGGAGATGAAAAACTCCAAGTATTTTGAGAGTTATGATGGAAATAGTTAGACTCGCGCTTTGGTTTAGCAATTTACTGACCTACCTCCGATTGATTGACCATAACTCTCTCAATTTAACTCGTAATTCATTTAAATTAGTTTCATTTCGAAGGAATCAAAGTGTAATTTAAAACGAAAGAAACGGAGATGAAAAACTCCAAGTATTTTGAGAGTTATGATGGAAATAGTTAGACTCGCGCTTTGGTTTAGCAATTTACTGACCTCCCTCCGATTGATTGACCATAAATCACTCAATTTAACTCGTAATTCATTGAAATTAGTTTCATTTCGAAGGAATCGAAGTGTAGTTTAAAACGAAAGAAACGGAGATGAAAAACTCCAAGTATTTTGAGAGTTATGATGGAAATAGTTAGACTCGCGCTTTGGTTTAGCAATTTACTGACCTACCTCCGATTGATTGATCATAACTCTCTCAATTTAACTCTTAATTCATTGAAATTAGTTTCATTTCGAAGGAATCGAAGTGTAGTTTAAAACGAAAGAAACGGAGATGAAAAACTCCAAGTATTTTGAGAGTTATGATGGAAATAGTTAGACTCGCGCTTTGGTTTAGCAATTTACTGACCTTCCTCCGGTTGATTGACCATAACTCTCACAATTTAACTCTTAATTCATTTAAATTTGTTTCATTTCGAAGGAATCGAAGTGTAGTTTAGGACGAAAGAAACGGAGATGAAAAACTCCAAGTATTTTGAGAGTTATGATGGAAATAGTTAGACTCGCGCTTTGGTTTAGCAATTTACTGACCTACCTCCGATTGATTGACCATAACTCTCTCAATTTAACTCTTAACTCATTGAAATTAGTTTCATTTCGAAGGAATCAAAGTGTAGTTTAAAACGAAAGAAACGGAGATGAAAAACTCCAAGTATTTTGAGAGTTATGATGGAAATAGTTAGACTCGCGCTTTGGTTTAGCAATTTACTGACCTACATCCGATTGATTGACCATAACTCTCTCAATTTAACTCTTAACTCATTGAAATTAGTTTCATTTCGAAGGAATCAAAGTGTAGTTTAAAACGAAAGAAACGGAGATGAAAAACTCCAAGTATTTTGAGAGTTATGATGGAAATAGTTAGACTCGCGCTTTGGTTTAGCAATTTACTGACGTACCTACGATTGATTGACCATAACTCTCTCAATTTAACTCTTAATTCATTGAAATTTGTTTCATTTCGAAGGAATCGAAGTGTAGTTTAAAACGAAAGAAACGGAGATGAAAAATTCCAAGTATTTTGAGAGTTATGATGGAAATAGTTAGACTCGCGCTTTGGTTTAGCAATTTACTGACCTACCTCCGATTGATTGACAATAACTCACTCAATTTTACTTGTAATTGATTGAAATTAGTTTCATTTCGAAGGAATCGAAGTGTAGTTTAAAACGAAAGAAACGGAGATGAAAAACTCCAAGTATTTTGAGAGTTATGATGGAAATAGTTAGACTCGCGCTTTAGTTTAGCAATTTACTGACCTACCTCCGATTGATTGACCATAACTCTCTCAATTTAACTCGTAATTCATTTAAATTAGTTTCATTTCGAAGGAATCGAAGTGTAGTTTAAAACGAAAGAAACGGAGATGAAAAACTCCAAGTATTTTGAGAGTTATGATGGAAATAGTTAGACTCGCGCTTTGGTTTAGCAATTTACTGACCTACCTCCGATTGATTGACCGTAACTCTCTCAATTTAACTCTTAATTCATTGAAATTAGTTTCATTTCGGAGGAATCGAAGTGTAGTTTAAAACGAAAGAAACAGAGATGAAAAATTCCAAGTATTTTGAGAGTTATGATAGAAATAGTTAGACTCGCGCTTTGGTTTAGCAATTTACTAACCTACCTCCGATTGATTGACCATAACTCTCTCAATTTAACTCTTAACTCATTGAAATTAGTTTCATTTCGAAGGAATCGAAGTGTAGTTTAAAACGAAAGAAACGGAGATGAAAAACTCCAAGTATTTTGAGAGTTATGATGGAAATAGTTAGACTCGCGCTTTAGTTTAGCAATTTATTGACCTACCTCCGATTGATTGACCATAACTCTCTCAATTTAACTCGTAATTCATTTAAATTAGTTTCATTTCGAAGGAATCGAAGTGTAGTTTAAAACGAAAGAAATGGAGATGAAAAACTCCAAGTATTTTGAGAGTTATGATGGAAATAGTTAGACTCGCGCTTTGGTTTAGAAATTTACTGACTTACCTCCGATTGATTGATCATAACTCTCTAAATTTAACTCTTAATTCATTGAAATTAGTTTCATTTCGAAGGAATCGAAGTGTAGTTTAAAACGAAAGAAACGGAGATGAAAAACTCCAAGTATTTTGAGAGTTATGATGGAAATAGTTAGACTCGCGCTTTGGTTTAGCAATTTACTGACCTACATCCGATTGATTGACCATAACTCTCTCAATTTAACTCTTAACTCATTGAAATTAGTTTCATTTCGAAGGAATCAAAGTGTAGTTTAAAACGAAAGAAACGGAGATGAAAAACTCCAAGTATTTTGAGAGTTATGATGGAAATAGTTAGACTCGCGCTTTGGTTTAGCAATTTACTGACGTACCTACGATTGATTGACCATAACTCTCTCAATTTAACTCTTAATTCATTGAAATTTGTTTCATTTCGAAGGAATCGAAGTGTAGTTTAAAACGAAAGAAACGGAGATGAAAAATTCCAAGTATTTTGAGAGTTATGATGGAAATAGTTAGACTCGCGCTTTGGTTTAGCAATTTACTGACCTACCTCCGATTGATTGACAATAACTCACTCAATTTTACTTGTAATTGATTGAAATTAGTTTCATTTCGAAGGAATCGAAGTGTAGTTTAAAACGAAAGAAACGGAGATGAAAAACTCCAAGTATTTTGAGAGTTATGATGGAAATAGTTAGACTCGCGCTTTAGTTTAGCAATTTACTAACCTACCTCCGATTGATTGACCATAACTCTCTCAATTTAACTCGTAATTCATTTAAATTAGTTTCATTTCGAAGGAATCGAAGTGTAGTTTAAAACGAAAGAAACGGAGATGAAAAACTCCAAGTATTTTGAGAGTTATGATGGAAATAGTTAGACTCGCGCTTTGGTTTAGCAATTTACTGACCTACCTCCGATTGATTGACCGTAACTCTCTCAATTTAACTCTTAATTCATTGAAATTAGTTTCATTTCGGAGGAATCGAAGTGTAGTTTAAAACGAAAGAAACAGAGATGAAAAATTCCAAGTATTTTGAGAGTTATGATAGAAATAGTTAGACTCGCGCTTTGGTTTAGCAATTTACTAACCTACCTCCGATTGATTGACCATAACTCTCTCAATTTAACTCTTAACTCATTGAAATTAGTTTCATTTCGAAGGAATCGAAGTGTAGTTTAAAACGAAAGAAACGGAGATGAAAAACTCCAAGTATTTTGAGAGTTATGATGGAAATAGTTAGACTCGCGCTTTAGTTTAGCAATTTATTGACCTACCTCCGATTGATTGACCATAACTCTCTCAATTTAACTCGTAATTCATTTAAATTAGTTTCATTTCGAAGGAATCGAAGTGTAGTTTAAAACGAAAGAAATGGAGATGAAAAACTCCAAGTATTTTGAGAGTTATGATGGAAATAGTTAGACTCGCGCTTTGGTTTAGAAATTTACTGACTTACCTCCGATTGATTGATCATAACTCTCTAAATTTAACTCTTAATTCATTGAAATTAGTTTCATTTCGAAGGAATCGAAGTGTAGTTTAAAACGAAAGAAACGGAGATAAAAAACTCCAAGTATTTTGAGAGTTATGATGGAAATAGTTAGACTCGCGCTTTGGTTTAGCAATTTACTGACGTACCTACGATTGATTGACCATAACTCTCTCAATTTAACTCTTAATTCATTGAAATTTGTTTCATTTCGAAGGAATCGAAGTGTAGTTTAAAACGAAAGAAACGGAGATGAAAAATTCCAAGTATTTTGAGAGTTATGATGGAAATAGTTAGACTCGCGCTTTGGTTTAGCAATTTACTGACCTACCTCCGATTGATTGACAATAACTCACTCAATTTTACTTGTAATTGATTGAAATTAGTTTCATTTCGAAGGAATCGAAGTGTAGTTTAAAACGAAAGAAACGGAGATGAAAAACTCCAAGTATTTTGAGAGTTATGATGGAAATAGTTAGACTCGCGCTTTAGTTTAGCAATTTACTGACCTACCTCCGATTGATTGACCATAACTCTCTCAATTTAACTCGTAATTCATTTAAATTAGTTTCATTTCGAAGGAATCGAAGTGTAGTTTAAAACGAAAGAAACGGAGATGAAAAACTCCAAGTATTTTGAGAGTTATGATGGAAATAGTTAGACTCGCGCTTTGGTTTAGCAATTTACTGACCTACCTCCGATTGATTGACAATAACTCACTCAATTTTACTTGTAATTGATTGAAATTAGTTTCATTTCGAAGGAATCGAAGTGTAGTTTAAAACGAAAGAAACGGAGATGAAAAACTCCAAGTATTTTGAGAGTTATGATGGAAATAGTTAGACTCGCGCTTTAGTTTAGCAATTTACTGACCTACCTCCGATTGATTGACCATAACTCTCTCAATTTAACTCGTAATTCATTTAAATTAGTTTCATTTCGAAGGAATCGAAGTGTAGTTTAAAACGAAAGAAACGGAGATGAAAAACTCCAAGTATTTTGAGAGTTATGATGGAAATAGTTAGACTCGCGCTTTGGTTTAGCAATTTACTGACCTACCTCCGATTGATTGACCGTAACTCTCTCAATTTAACTCTTAATTCATTGAAATTAGTTTCATTTCGGAGGAATCGAAGTGTAGTTTAAAACGAAAGAAACAGAGATGAAAAATTCCAAGTATTTTGAGAGTTATGATAGAAATAGTTAGACTCGCGCTTTGGTTTAGCAATTTACTAACCTACCTCCGATTGATTGACCATAACTCTCTCAATTTAACTCTTAACTCATTGAAATTTGTTTCATTTCGAAGGAATCGAAGTGTAGTTTAAAACGAAAGAAACGGAGATGAAAAATTCCAAGTATTTTGAGAGTTATGATGGAAATAGTTAGACTCGCGCTTTGGTTTAGCAATTTACTGACCTACCTCCGATTGATTGACAATAACTCACTCAATTTTACTTGTAATTGATTGAAATTAGTTTCATTTCGAAGGAATCGAAGTGTAGTTTAAAACGAAAGAAACGGAGATGAAAAACTCCAAGTATTTTGAGAGTTATGATGGAAATAGTTAGACTCGCGCTTTAGTTTAGCAATTTACTGACCTACCTCCGATTGATTGATCATAACTCTCTCAATTTAACTCTTAATTCATTGAAATTAGTTTCATTTCGAAGGAATCGAAGTGTAGTTTAAAACGAAAGAAACGGAGATGAAAAACTCCAAGTATTTTGAGAGTTATGATGGAAATAGTTAGACTCGCGCTTTGGTTTAGCAATTTACTAACCTACCTCCGATTGATTGACCATAACTCTCACAATTTAACTCTTAATTCATTTAAATTTGTTTCATTTCGAAGGAATCGAAGTGTAGTTTAGGACGAAAGAAACGGAGATGAAAAACTCCAAGTATTTTGAGAGTTATGATGGAAATAGTTAGACTCGCGCTTTGGTTTAGCAATTTACTGACCTACCTCCGATTGATTGACCATAACTCTCTCAATTTAACTCTTAACTCATTGAAATTAGTTTCATTTCGAAGGAATCAAAGTGTAGTTTAAAACGAAAGAAACGGAGATGAAAAACTCCAAGTATTTTGAGAGTTATGATGGAAATAGTTAGACTCGCGCTTTGGTTTAGCAATTTACTGACCTACATCCGATTGATTGACCATAACTCTCTCAATTTAACTCTTAACTCATTGAAATTAGTTTCATTTCGAAGGAATCAAAGTGTAGTTTAAAACGAAAGAAACGGAGATGAAAAACTCCAAGTATTTTGAGAGTTATGATGGAAATAGTTAGACTCGCGCTTTGGTTTAGCAATTTACTGACGTACCTACGATTGATTGACCATAACTCTCTCAATTTAACTCTTAATTCATTGAAATTTGTTTCATTTCGAAGGAATCGAAGTGTAGTTTAAAACGAAAGAAACGGAGATGAAAAATTCCAAGTATTTTGAGAGTTATGATGGAAATAGTTAGACTCGCGCTTTGGTTTAGCAATTTACTGACCTACCTCCGATTGATTGACAATAACTCACTCAATTTTACTTGTAATTGATTGAAATTAGTTTCATTTCGAAGGAATCGAAGTGTAGTTTAAAACGAAAGAAACGGAGATGAAAAACTCCAAGTATTTTGAGAGTTATGATGGAAATAGTTAGACTCGCGCTTTAGTTTAGCAATTTACTGACCTACCTCCGATTGATTGACCATAACTCTCTCAATTTAACTCGTAATTCATTTAAATTAGTTTCATTTCGAAGGAATCGAAGTGTAGTTTAAAACGAAAGAAACGGAGATGAAAAACTCCAAGTATTTTGAGAGTTATGATGGAAATAGTTAGACTCGCGCTTTGGTTTAGCAATTTACTGACCTACCTCCGATTGATTGACCGTAACTCTCTCAATTTAACTCTTAATTCATTGAAATTAGTTTCATTTCGGAGGAATCGAAGTGTAGTTTAAAACGAAAGAAACAGAGATGAAAAATTCCAAGTATTTTGAGAGTTATGATAGAAATAGTTAGACTCGCGCTTTGGTTTAGCAATTTACTAACCTACCTCCGATTGATTGACCATAACTCTCTCAATTTAACTCTTAACTCATTGAAATTAGTTTCATTTCGAAGGAATCGAAGTGTAGTTTAAAACGAAAGAAACGGAGATGAAAAACTCCAAGTATTTTGAGAGTTATGATGGAAATAGTTAGACTCGCGCTTTAGTTTAGCAATTTATTGACCTACCTCCGATTGATTGACCATAACTCTCTCAATTTAACTCGTAATTCATTTAAATTAGTTTCATTTCGAAGGAATCGAAGTGTAGTTTAAAACGAAAGAAATGGAGATGAAAAACTCCAAGTATTTTGAGAGTTATGATGGAAATAGTTAGACTCGCGCTTTGGTTTAGAAATTTACTGACTTACCTCCGATTGATTGATCATAACTCTCTAAATTTAACTCTTAATTCATTGAAATTAGTTTCATTTCGAAGGAATCGAAGTGTAGTTTAAAACGAAAGAAACGGAGATGAAAAACTCCAAGTATTTTGAGAGTTATGATGGAAATAGTTAGACTCGCGCTTTGGTTTAGCAATTTACTGACCTACCTCCGATTGATTGACCATAACTCTCTCAATTTAACTCTTAATTCATTGAAATTAGTTTCATTTCGAAGGAATCGAAGTGTAGTTTAAAACGAAAGAAACGGAGATGAAAAACTCCAAGTATTTTGAGAGGTATGATGGAAATAGTTAGACTCGCGCTTTGGTTTAGCAATTTACTGACCTACCTCCGATTGATTGACCATAACTCTCTCAATTTAACTCTTAATTCATTGAAATTAGTTTCATTTCGAAGGAATCGAAGTGTAGTTTAAAACGAAAGAAACGGAGATGAAAAACTCCAAGTATTTTGAGAGTTATGATGGAAATAGTTAGACTCGCGCTTTGGTTTAGCAATTTACTGACCTACCTTTGATTGATTGACCATAACTCTCTCAATTTAACTCGTAATTCATTTAAATTAGTTTCATTTCGAAGGAATCGAAGTGTAGTTTAAAACGAAAGAAACGGAGATGAAAAACTCCAAGTATTTTGAGAGTTATGATGGAAATAGTTAGACTCGCGCTTTGGTTTAGAAATTTACTGACCTACCTCCGATTGATTGATCATAACTCTCTAAATTTAACTCTTAATTCATTGAAATTAGTTTCATTTCGAAGGAATCGAAGTGTAGTTTAAAACGAAAGAAACGGAGATGAAAAACTCCAAGTATTTTGAGAGTTATGATGGAAATAGTTAGACTCGCGCTTTGGTTTAGCAATTTACTGACGTACCTACGATTGATTGACCATAACTCTCTCAATTTAACTCTTAATTCATTGAAATTTGTTTCATTTCGAAGGAATCGAAGTGTAGTTTAAAACGAAAGAAACGGAGATGAAAAACTCCAAGTATTTTGAGAGTTATGATGGAAATAGTTAGACTCGCGCTTTGGTTTAGCAATTTACTGACGTACCTACGATTGATTGACCATAACTCTCTCAATTTAACTCTTAATTCATTGAAATTTGTTTCATTTCGAAGGAATCGAAGTGTAGTTTAAAACGAAAGAAACGGAGATGAAAAACTCCAAGTATTTTGAGAGTTATGATGGAAATAGTTAGACTCGCGCTTTGGTTTAGCAATTTACTGACCTACCTCCGATTGATTGACCATAACTCACTCAATTTTACTTGTAATTGATTGAAATTAGTTTCATTTCGAAGGAATCGAAGTGTAGTTTAAAACGAAAGAAACGGAGATGAAAAACTCCAAGTATTTTGAGAGTTATGATGGAAATAGTTAAACTCGCGCTTTGGTTTAGCAATTTACTGACCTACCTCCGATTGATTGACCATAACTCTCTCAATTTAACTCGTAATTCATTTAAATTTGTTTCATTTCGAAGGAATCGAAGTGTAGTTTAAAACGAAAGAAACGGAGATGAAAAACTCCAAGTATTTTGAGAGTTATGATGGAAATAGTTAGACTCGCGCTTTGGTTTAGCAATTTACTGACCTACATCCGATTGATTGACCATAACTCTCTCAATTTAACTCTTAACTCATTGAAATTAGTTTCATTTCGAAGGAATCGAAGTGTAGTTTAAAACGAAAGAAACGGAGATGAAAAACTCCAAGTATTTTGAGAGTTATGATGGAAATAGTTAGACTCGCGCTTTGGTTTAGCAATTTACTGACCTACCTTTGATTGATTGACCATAACTCTCTCAATTTAACTCGTAATTCATTTAAATTAGTTTCATTTCGAAGGAATCGAAGTGTAGTTTAAAACGAAAGAAACGGAGATGAAAAACTCCAAGTATTTTGAGAGTTATGATGGAAATAGTTAGACTCGCGCTTTGGTTTAGAAATTTACTGACCTACCTCCGATTGATTGATCATAACTCTCTAAATTTAACTCTTAATTCATTGAAATTAGTTTCATTTCGAAGGAATCGAAGTGTAGTTTAAGACGAAAGAAACGGAGATGAAAAACTCCAAGTATTTTGAGAGTTATGATGGAAATAGTTAGACTCGCGCTTTGGTTTAGCAATTTACTGACCTACCTCCGATTGATTGACCATAACTCTCTCAATTTAACTCTTAACTCATTGAAATTAGTTTCATTTCGAAGGAATCGAAGTGTAGTTTAAAACGAAAGAAACGGAGATGAAAAACTCCAAGTATTTTGAGAGTTATGATGGAAATAGTTAGACTCGCGCTTTGGTTTAGCAATTTACTGACCTACATCCGATTGATTGACCATAACTCTCTCAATTTAACTCTTAACTCATTGAAATTAGTTTCATTTCGAAGGAATCAAAGTGTAGTTTAAAACGAAAGAAACGGAGATGAAAAACTCCAAGTATTTTGAGAGTTATGATGGAAATAGTTAGACTCGCGCTTTGGTTTAGCAATTTACTGACGTACCTACGATTGATTGACCATAACTCTCTCAATTTAACTCTTAATTCATTGAAATTTGTTTCATTTCGAAGGAATCGAAGTGTAGTTTAAAACGAAAGAAACGGAGATGAAAAATTCCAAGTATTTTGAGAGTTATGATGGAAATAGTTAGACTCGCGCTTTGGTTTAGCAATTTACTGACCTACCTCCGATTGATTGACAATAACTCACTCAATTTTACTTGTAATTGATTGAAATTAGTTTCATTTCGAAGGAATCGAAGTGTAGTTTAAAACGAAAGAAACGGAGATGAAAAACTCCAAGTATTTTGAGAGTTATGATGGAAATAGTTAGACTCGCGCTTTAGTTTAGCAATTTACTGACCTACCTCCGATTGATTGACCATAACTCTCTCAATTTAACTCGTAATTCATTTAAATTAGTATCATTTCGAAGGAATCGAAGTGTAGTTTAAAACGAAAGAAACGGAGATGAAAAACTCCAAGTATTTTGAGAGTTATGATGGAAATAGTTAGACTCGCGCTTTGGTTTAGCAATTTACTGACCTACCTCCGATTGATTGACCGTAACTCTCTCAATTTAACTCTTAATTCATTGAAATTAGTTTCATTTCGGAGGAATCGAAGTGTAGTTTAAAACGAAAGAAACAGAGATGAAAAATTCCAAGTATTTTGAGAGTTATGATAGAAATAGTTAGACTCGCGCTTTGGTTTAGCAATTTACTAACCTACCTCCGATTGATTGACCATAACTCTCTCAATTTAACTCTTAACTCATTGAAATTAGTTTCATTTCGAAGGAATCGAAGTGTAGTTTAAAACGAAAGAAACGGAGATGAAAAACTCCAAGTATTTTGAGAGTTATGATGGAAATAGTTAGACTCGCGCTTTAGTTTAGCAATTTATTGACCTACCTCCGATTGATTGACCATAACTCTCTCAATTTAACTCGTAATTCATTTAAATTAGTTTCATTTCGAAGGAATCGAAGTGTAGTTTAAAACGAAAGAAACGGAGATGAAAAACTCCAAGTATTTTGAGAGTTATGATGGAAATAGTTAGACTCGCGCTTTGGTTTAGAAATTTACTGACCTACCTCCGATTGATTGATCATAACTCTCTAAATTTAACTCTTAATTCATTGAAATTAGTTTCATTTCGAAGGAATCGAAGTGTAGTTTAAAACGAAAGAAACGGAGATGAAAAACTCCAAGTATTTTGAGAGTTATGATGGAAATAGTTAGACTCGCGCTTTGGTTTAGCAATTTACTGACCTACCTCCGATTGATTGATCATAACTCTCTAAATTTAACTCTTAATTCATTGAAATTAGTTTCATTTTGAAGGAATCGAAGTGTAGTTTAAAACGAAAGAAACGGAGATGAAAAACTCCAAGTATTTTGAGAGTTATGATGGAAATAGTTAGACTCGCGCTTTGGTTTAGAAATTTACTGACCTACCTCCGATTGATTGATCATAACTCTCTAAATTTAACTCTTAATTCATTGAAATTAGTTTCATTTCGAAGGAATCGAAGTGTAGTTTAAAACGAAAGAAACGGAGATGAAAAACTCCAAGTATTTTGAGAGTTATGATGGAAATAGTTAGACTCGCGCTTTGGTTTAGCAATTTACTGACCTACATCCGATTGATTGACCATAACTCTCTCAATTTAACTCTTAACTCATTGAAATTAGTTTCATTTCGAAGGAATCGAAGTGTAGTTTAAAACGAAAGAAACGGAGATGAAAAACTCCAAGTATTTTGAGAGTTATGATGGAAATAGTTAGACTCGCGCTTTGGTTTAGCAATTTACTGACCTACCTCCGATTGATTGACCATAACTCTCTCAATTTAACTCTTAATTCATTGAAATTAGTTTCATTTCGAAGGAATCGAAGTGTAGTTTAAAACGAAAGAAACGGAGATGAAAAACTCCAAGTATTTTGAGAGGTATGATGGAAATAGTTAGACTCGCGCTTTGGTTTAGCAATTTACTGACCTACCTCCGATTGATTGACCATAACTCTCTCAATTTAACTCTTAATTCATTGAAATTAGTTTCATTTCGAAGGAATCGAAGTGTAGTTTAAAACGAAAGAAACGGAGATGAAAAACTCCAAGTATTTTGAGAGTTATGATGGAAATAGTTAGACTCGCGCTTTGGTTTAGCAATTTACTGACCTACCTTTGATTGATTGACCATAACTCTCTCAATTTAACTCGTAATTCATTTAAATTAGTTTCATTTCGAAGGAATCGAAGTGTAGTTTAAAACGAAAGAAACGGAGATGAAAAACTCCAAGTATTTTGAGAGTTATGATGGAAATAGTTAGACTCGCGCTTTGGTTTAGAAATTTACTGACCTACCTCCGATTGATTGATCATAACTCTCTAAATTTAACTCTTAATTCATTGAAATTAGTTTCATTTCGAAGGAATCGAAGTGTAGTTTAAAACGAAAGAAACGGAGATGAAAAACTCCAAGTATTTTGAGAGTTATGATGGAAATAGTTAGACTCGCGCTTTGGTTTAGCAATTTACTGACGTACCTACGATTGATTGACCATAACTCTCTCAATTTAACTCTTAATTCATTGAAATTTGTTTCATTTCGAAGGAATCGAAGTGTAGTTTAAAACGAAAGAAACGGAGATGAAAAACTCCAAGTATTTTGAGAGTTATGATGGAAATAGTTAGACTCGCGCTTTGGTTTAGCAATTTACTGACGTACCTACGATTGATTGACCATAACTCTCTCAATTTAACTCTTAATTCATTGAAATTTGTTTCATTTCGAAGGAATCGAAGTGTAGTTTAAAACGAAAGAAACGGAGATGAAAAACTCCAAGTATTTTGAGAGTTATGATGGAAATAGTTAGACTCGCGCTTTGGTTTAGCAATTTACTGACCTACCTCCGATTGATTGACCATAACTCACTCAATTTTACTTGTAATTGATTGAAATTAGTTTCATTTCGAAGGAATCGAAGTGTAGTTTAAAACGAAAGAAACGGAGATGAAAAACTCCAAGTATTTTGAGAGTTATGATGGAAATAGTTAGACTCGCGCTTTGGTTTAGCAATTTACTGACCTACCTCCGATTGATTGACCATAACTCTCTCAATTTAACTCGTAATTCATTTAAATTAGTTTCATTTCGAAGGAATCAAAGTGTAATTTAAAACGAAAGAAACGGAGATGAAAAACTCCAAGTATTTTGAGAGTTATGATGGAAATAGTTAGACTCGCGCTTTGGTTTAGCAATTTACTGACCTCCCTCCGATTGATTGACCATAAATCACTCAATTTAACTCGTAATTCATTGAAATTAGTTTCATTTCGAAGGAATCGAAGTGTAGTTTAAAACGAAAGAAACGGAGATGAAAAACTCCAAGTATTTTGAGAGTTATGATGGAAATAGTTAGACTCGCGCTTTGGTTTAGCAATTTACTGACCTACCTCCGATTGATTGATCATAACTCTCTCAATTTAACTCTTAATTCATTGAAATTAGTTTCATTTCGAAGGAATCGAAGTGTAGTTTAAAACAAAAGAAACGGAGATGAAAAACTCCAAGTATTTTGAGAGTTATGATGGAAATAGTTAGACTCGCGCTTTGGTTTAGCAATTTACTGACCTTCCTCCGATTGATTGACCATAACTCTCACAATTTAACTCTTAATTCATTTAAATTTGTTTCATTTCGAAGGAATCGAAGTGTAGTTTAGGACGAAAGAAACGGAGATGAAAAACTCCAAGTATTTTGAGAGTTATGATGGAAATAGTTAGACTCGCGCTTTGGTTTAGCAATTTACTGACCTACCTCCGATTGATTGACCATAACTCTCTCAATTTAACTCTTAACTCATTGAAATTAGTTTCATTTCGAAGGAATCAAAGTGTAGTTTAAAACGAAAGAAACGGAGATGAAAAACTCCAAGTATTTTGAGAGTTATGATGGAAATAGTTAGACTCGCGCTTTGGTTTAGCAATTTACTGACCTACATCCGATTGATTGACCATAACCCTCTCAATTTAACTCTTAACTCATTGAAATTAGTTTCATTTCGAAGGAATCAAAGTGTAGTTTAAAACGAAAGAAACGGAGATGAAAAACTCCAAGTATTTTGAGAGTTATGATGGAAATAGTTAGACTCGCGCTTTGGTTTAGCAATTTACTGACGTACCTACGATTGATTGACCATAACTCTCTCAATTTAACTCTTAATTCATTGAAATTTGTTTCATTTCGAAGGAATCGAAGTGTAGTTTAAAACGAAAGAAACGGAGATGAAAAATTCCAAGTATTTTGAGAGTTATGATGGAAATAGTTAGACTCGCGCTTTGGTTTAGCAATTTACTGACCTACCTCCGATTGATTGACAATAACTCACTCAATTTTACTTGTAATTGATTGAAATTAGTTTCATTTCGAAGGAATCGAAGTGTAGTTTAAAACGAAAGAAACGGAGATGAAAAACTCCAAGTATTTTGAGAGTTATGATGGAAATAGTTAGACTCGCGCTTTAGTTTAGCAATTTATTGACCTACCTCCGATTGATTGACCATAACTCTCTCAATTTAACTCGTAATTCATTTAAATTAGTTTCATTTCGAAGGAATCGAAGTGTAGTTTAAAACGAAAGAAATGGAGATGAAAAACTCCAAGTATTTTGAGAGTTATGATGGAAATAGTTAGACTCGCGCTTTGGTTTAGAAATTTACTGACATACCTCCGATTGATTGATCATAACTCTCTAAATTTAACTCTTAATTCATTGAAATTAGTTTCATTTCGAAGGAATCGAAGCGTAGTTTAAAACGAAAGAAACGGAGATGAAAAACTCCAAGTATTTTGAGAGTTATGATGGAAATAGTTAGACTCGCGCTTTGGTTTAGCAATTTACTGACCTACCTCCGATTGATTGACCATAACTCTCTCAATTTAACTCTTAATTCATTGAAATTAGTTTCATTTCGAAGGAATCGAAGTGTAGTTTAAAACGAAAGAAACGGAGATGAAAAACTCCAAGTATTTTGAGAGGTATGATGGAAATAGTTAGACTCGCGCTTTGGTTTAGCAATTTACTGACCTACCTCCGATTGATTGACCATAACTCTCTCAATTTAACTCTTAATTCATTGAAATTAGTTTCATTTCGAAGGAATCGAAGTGTAGTTTAAAACGAAAGAAACGGAGATGAAAAACTCCAAGTATTTTGAGAGTTATGATGGAAATAGTTAGACTCGCGCTTTGGTTTAGCAATTTACTGACCTACCTTTGATTGATTGACCATAACTCTCTCAATTTAACTCGTAATTCATTTAAATTAGTTTCATTTCGAAGGAATCGAAGTGTAGTTTAAAACGAAAGAAACGGAGATGAAAAACTCCAAGTATTTTGAGAGTTATGATGGAAATAGTTAGACTCGCGCTTTGGTTTAGAAATTTACTGACCTACCTCCGATTGATTGATCATAACTCTCTAAATTTAACTCTTAATTCATTGAAATTAGTTTCATTTCGAAGGAATCGAAGTGTAGTTTAAAACGAAAGAAACGGAGATGAAAAACTCCAAGTATTTTGAGAGTTATGATGGAAATAGTTAGACTCGCGCTTTGGTTTAGCAATTTACTGACGTACCTACGATTGATTGACCATAACTCTCTCAATTTAACTCTTAATTCATTGAAATTTGTTTCATTTCGAAGGAATCGAAGTGTAGTTTAAAACGAAAGAAACGGAGATGAAAAACTCCAAGTATTTTGAGAGTTATGATGGAAATAGTTAGACTCGCGCTTTGGTTTAGCAATTTACTGACCTACCTCCGATTGATTGACCGTAACTCTCTCAATTTAACTCTTAATTCATTGAAATTAGTTTCATTTCGGAGGAATCGAAGTGTAGTTTAAAACGAAAGAAACAGAGATGAAAAATTCCAAGTATTTTGAGAGTTATGATAGAAATAGTTAGACTCGCGCTTTGGTTTAGCAATTTACTAACCTACCTCCGATTGATTGACCATAACTCTCTCAATTTAACTCTTAACTCATTGAAATTAGTTTCATTTCGAAGGAATCGAAGTGTAGTTTAAAACGAAAGAAACGGAGATGAAAAACTCCAAGTATTTTGAGAGTTATGATGGAAATAGTTAGACTCGCGCTTTAGTTTAGCAATTTATTGACCTACCTCCGATTGATTGACCATAACTCTCTCAATTTAACTCGTAATTCATTTAAATTAGTTTCATTTCGAAGGAATCGAAGTGTAGTTTAAAACGAAAGAAAAGGAGATGAAAAACTCCAAGTATTTTGAGAGTTATGATGGAAATAGTTAGACTCGCGCTTTGGTTTAGAAATTTACTGACATACCTCCGATTGATTGATCATAACTCTCTAAATTTAACTCTTAATTCATTTAAATTAGTTTCATTTCGAAGGAATCGAAGTGTAGTTTAAAACGAAAGAAACGGAGATGAAAAACTCCAAGTATTTTGAGAGTTATGATGGAAATAGTTAGACTCGCGCTTTGGTTTAGCAATTTACTGACCTACCTCCGATTGATTGACCATAACTCTCTCAATTTAACTCTTAATTCATTGAAATTAGTTTCATTTCGAAGGAATCGAAGTGTAGTTTAAAACGAAAGAAACGGAGATGAAAAACTCCAAGTATTTTGAGAGGTATGATGGAAATAGTTAGACTCGCGCTTTGGTTTAGCAATTTACTGACCTACCTCCGATTGATTGACCATAACTCTCTCAATTTAACTCTTAATTCATTGAAATTAGTTTCATTTCGAAGGAATCGAAGTGTAGTTTAAAACGAAAGAAACGGAGATGAAAAACTCCAAGTATTTTGAGAGTTATGATGGAAATAGTTAGACTCGCGCTTTGGTTTAGCAATTTACTGACCTACCTTTGATTGATTGACCATAACTCTCTCAATTTAACTCGTAATTCATTTAAATTAGTTTCATTTCGAAGGAATCGAAGTGTAGTTTAAAACGAAAGAAACGGAGATGAAAAACTCCAAGTATTTTGAGAGTTATGATGGAAATAGTTAGACTCGCGCTTTGGTTTAGAAATTTACTGACCTACCTCCGATTGATTGATCATAACTCTCTAAATTTAACTCTTAATTCATTGAAATTAGTTTCATTTCGAAGGAATCGAAGTGTAGTTTAAAACGAAAGAAACGGAGATGAAAAACTCCAAGTATTTTGAGAGTTATGATGGAAATAGTTAGACTCGCGCTTTGGTTTAGCAATTTACTGACGTACCTACGATTGATTGACCATAACTCTCTCAATTTAACTCTTAATTCATTGAAATTTGTTTCATTTCGAAGGAATCGAAGTGTAGTTTAAAACGAAAGAAACGGAGATGAAAAACTCCAAGTATTTTGAGAGTTATGATGGAAATAGTTAGACTCGCGCTTTGGTTTAGCAATTTACTGACGTACCTACGATTGATTGACCATAACTCTCTCAATTTAACTCTTAATTCATTGAAATTTGTTTCATTTCGAAGGAATCGAAGTGTAGTTTAAAACGAAAGAAACGGAGATGAAAAACTCCAAGTATTTTGAGAGTTATGATGGAAATAGTTAGACTCGCGCTTTGGTTTAGCAATTTACTGACCTACCTCCGATTGATTGACCATAACTCACTCAATTTTACTTGTAATTGATTGAAATTAGTTTCATTTCGAAGGAATCGAAGTGTAGTTTAAAACGAAAGAAACGGAGATGAAAAACTCCAAGTATTTTGAGAGTTATGATGGAAATAGTTAGACTCGCGCTTTGGTTTAGCAATTTACTGACCTACCTCCGATTGATTGACCATAACTCTCTCAATTTAACTCGTAATTCATTTAAATTAGTTTCATTTCGAAGGAATCAAAGTGTAATTTAAAACGAAAGAAACGGAGATGAAAAACTCCAAGTATTTTGAGAGTTATGATGGAAATAGTTAGACTCGCGCTTTGGTTTAGCAATTTACTGACCTCCCTCCGATTGATTGACCATAAATCACTCAATTTAACTCGTAATTCATTGAAATTAGTTTCATTTCGAAGGAATCGAAGTGTAGTTTAAAACGAAAGAAACGGAGATGAAAAACTCCAAGTATTTTGAGAGTTATGATGGAAATAGTTAGACTCGCGCTTTGGTTTAGCAATTTACTGACCTACCTCCGATTGATTGATCATAACTCTCTCAATTTAACTCTTAATTCATTGAAATTAGTTTCATTTCGAAGGAATCGAAGTGTAGTTTAAAACGAAAGAAACGGAGATGAAAAACTCCAAGTATTTTGAGAGTTATGATGGAAATAGTTAGACTCGCGCTTTGGTTTAGCAATTTACTGACCTACCTCCGATTGATTGACCATAACTCTCACAATTTAACTCTTAATTCATTTAAATTTGTTTCATTTCGAAGGAATCGAAGTGTAGTTTAGGACGAAAGAAACGGAGATGAAAAACTCCAAGTATTTTGAGAGTTATGATGGAAATAGTTAGACTCGCGCTTTGGTTTAGCAATTTACTGACCTACCTCCGATTGATTGACCATAACTCTCTCAATTTAACTCTTAACTCATTGAAATTAGTTTTATTTCGAAGGAATCGAAGTGTAGTTTAAAACGAAAGAAACGGAGATGAAAAACTCCAAGTATTTTGAGAGTTATGATGGAAATAGTTAGACTCGCGCTTTGGTTTAGCAATTTACTGACCTACATCCGATTGATTGACCATAACTCTCTCAATTTAACTCTTAACTCATTGAAATTAGTTTCATTTCGAAGGAATCAAAGTGTAGTTTAAAACGAAAGAAACGGAGATGAAAAACTCCAAGTATTTTGAGAGTTATGATGGAAATAGTTAGACTCGCGCTTTGGTTTAGCAATTTACTGACGTACCTACGATTGATTGACCATAACTCTCTCAATTTAACTCTTAATTCATTGAAATTTGTTTCATTTCGAAGGAATCGAAGTGTAGTTTAAAACGAAAGAAACGGAGATGAAAAATTCCAAGTATTTTGAGAGTTATGATGGAAATAGTTAGACTCGCGCTTTGGTTTAGCAATTTACTGACCTACCTCCGATTGATTGACAATAACTCACTCAATTTTACTTGTAATTGATTGAAATTAGTTTCATTTCGAAGGAATCGAAGTGTAGTTTAAAACGAAAGAAACGGAGATGAAAAACTCCAAGTATTTTGAGAGTTATGATGGAAATAGTTAGACTCGCGCTTTAGTTTAGCAATTTACTGACCTACCTCCGATTGATTGACCATAACTCTCTCAATTTAACTCGTAATTCATTTAAATTAGTATCATTTCGAAGGAATCGAAGTGTAGTTTAAAACGAAAGAAACGGAGATGAAAAACTCCAAGTATTTTGAGAGTTATGATGGAAATAGTTAGACTCGCGCTTTGGTTTAGCAATTTACTGACCTACCTCCGATTGATTGACCATAACTCTCACAATTTAACTCTTAATTCATTTAAATTTGTTTCATTTCGAAGGAATCGAAGTGTAGTTTAGGACGAAAGAAACGGAGATGAAAAACTCCAAGTATTTTGAGAGTTATGATGGAAATAGTTAGACTCGCGCTTTGGTTTAGCAATTTACTGACTTACCTCCGATTGATTGACCATAACTCTCTCAATTTAACTCTTAACTCATTGAAATTAGTTTCATTTCGAAGGAATCGAAGTGTAGTTTAAAACGAAAGAAACGGAGATGAAAAACTCCAAGTATTTTGAGAGTTATGATGGAAATAGTTAGACTCGCGCTTTGGTTTAGCAATTTACTGACCTACATCCGATTGATTGACCATAACTCTCTCAATTTAACTCTTAACTCATTGAAATTAGTTTCATTTCGAAGGAATCAAAGTGTAGTTTAAAACGAAAGAAACGGAGATGAAAAACTCCAAGTATTTTGAGAGTTATGATGGAAATAGTTAGACTCGCGCTTTGGTTTAACAATTTACTGACGTACCTACGATTGATTGACCATAACTCTCTCAATTTAACTCTTAATTCATTGAAATTTGTTTCATTTCGAAGGAATCGAAGTGTAGTTTAAAACGAAAGAAACGGAGATGAAAAATTCCAAGTATTTTGAGAGTTATGATGGAAATAGTTAGACTCGCGCTTTGGTTTAGCAATTTACTGACCTACCTCCGATTGATTGACAATAACTCACTCAATTTTACTTGTAATTGATTGAAATTAGTTTCATTTCGAAGGAATCGAAGTGTAGTTTAAAACGAAAGAAACGGAGATGAAAAACTCCAAGTATTTTGAGAGTTATGATGGAAATAGTTAGACTCGCGCTTTAGTTTAGCAATTTACTGACCTACCTCCGATTGATTGACCATAACTCTCTCAATTTAACTCGTAATTCATTTAAATTAGTATCATTTCGAAGGAATCGAAGTGTAGTTTAAAACGAAAGAAACGGAGATGAAAAACTCCAAGTATTTTGAGAGTTATGATGGAAATAGTTAGACTCGCGCTTTGGTTTAGCAATTTACTGACCTACCTCCGATTGATTGACCGTAACTCTCTCAATTTAACTCTTAATTCATTGAAATTAGTTTCATTTCGGAGGAATCGAAGTGTAGTTTAAAACGAAAGAAACAGAGATGAAAAATTCCAAGTATTTTGAGAGTTATGATAGAAATAGTTAGACTCGCGCTTTGGTTTAGCAATTTACTAACCTACCTCCGATTGATTGACCATAACTCTCTCAATTTAACTCTTAACTCATTGAAATTAGTTTCATTTCGAAGGAATCAAAGTGTAGTTTAAAACGAAAGAAACGGAGATGAAAAACTCCAAGTATTTTGAGAGTTATGATGGAAATAGTTAGACTCGCGCTTTAGTTTAGCAATTTATTGACCTACCTCCGATTGATTGACCATAACTCTCTCAATTTAACTCGTAATTCATTTAAATTAGTTTCATTTCGAAGGAATCGAAGTGTAGTTTAAAACGAAAGAAACGGAGATGAAAAACTCCAAGTATTTTGAGAGTTATGATGGAAATAGTTAGACTCGCGCTTTGGTTTAGAAATTTACTGACCTACCTCCGATTGATTGATCATAACTCTCTAAATTTAACTCTTAATTCATTGAAATTAGTTTCATTTCGAAGGAATCGAAGTGTAGTTTAAAACGAAAGAAACGGAGATGAAAAACTCCAAGTATTTTGAGAGTTATGATGGAAATAGTTAGACTCGCGCTTTGGTTTAGCAATTTACTGACCTACCTCCGATTGATTGATCATAACTCTCTAAATTTAACTCTTAATTCATTGAAATTAGTTTCATTTTGAAGGAATCGAAGTGTAGTTTAAAACGAAAGAAACGGAGATGAAAAACTCCAAGTATTTTGAGAGTTATGATGGAAATAGTTAGACTCGCGCTTTGGTTTAGAAATTTACTGACCTACCTCCGATTGATTGATCATAACTCTCTAAATTTAACTCTTAATTCATTGAAATTAGTTTCATTTCGAAGGAATCGAAGTGTAGTTTAAAACGAAAGAAACGGAGATGAAAAACTCCAAGTATTTTGAGAGTTATGATGGAAATAGTTAGACTCGCGCTTTGGTTTAGCAATTTACTGACCTACATCCGATTGATTGACCATAACTCTCTCAATTTAACTCTTAACTCATTGAAATTAGTTTCATTTCGAAGGAATCGAAGTGTAGTTTAAAACGAAAGAAACGGAGATGAAAAACTCCAAGTATTTTGAGAGTTATGATGGAAATAGTTAGACTCGCGCTTTAGTTTAGCAATTTACTGACCTACCTCCGATTGATTGACCATAACTCTCTCAATTTAACTCGTAATTCATTTAAATTAGTTTCATTTCGAAGGAATCGAAGTGTAGTTTAAAACGAAAGAAACGGAGATGAAAAACTCCAAGTATTTTGAGAGTTATGATGGAAATAGTTAGACTCGCGCTTTGGTTTAGCAATTTACTGACCTACCTCCGATTGATTGACCATAACTCACTCAATTTTACTTGTAATTGATTGAAATTAGTTTCATTTCGAAGGAATCGAAGTGTAGTTTAAAACGAAAGAAACGGAGATGAAAAACTCCAAGTATTTTGAGAGTTATGATGGAAATAGTTAGACTCGCGCTTTGGTTTAGCAATTTACTGACCTACCTCCGATTGATTGACCATAACTCTCTCAATTTAACTCGTAATTCATTTAAATTTGTTTCATTTCGAAGGAATCAAAGTGTAATTTAAAACGAAAGAAACGGAGATGAAAAACTCCAAGTATTTTGAGAGTTATGATGGAAATAGTTAGACTCGCGCTTTGGTTTAGCAATTTACTGACCTCCCTCCGATTGATTGACCATAAATCACTCAATTTAACTCGTAATTCATTGAAATTAGTTTCATTTCGAAGGAATCGAAGTGTAGTTTAAAACGAAAGAAACGGAGATGAAAAACTCCAAGTATTTTGAGAGTTATGATGGAAATAGTTAGACTCGCGCTTTGGTTTAGCAATTTACTGACGTACCTCCGATTGATTGATCATAACTCTCTCAATTTAACTCTTAATTCATTGAAATTAGTTTCATTTCGAAGGAATCGAAGTGTAGTTTAAAACGAAAGAAACGGTGATGAAAAACTCCAAGTATTTTGAGAGTTATTATTGAAATAGTTAGACTCGCGCTTTGGTTTAGCAATTTACTGATCTACCTCCGATTGATGGACCATAAATCATTAAATTTAAATCGTAATTCATTGAAATTAGTTTCATTTCGAAGGAATCGAAGTGTAGTTTAAAACGAAAGAAACGGAGATGAAAAACTCCAAGTATTTTGAGAGTTATGATGGAAATAGTTAGACTCGCGCTTTGGTTTAGCAATTTACTGACCTACCTCCGATTGATTGACCATAACTCTCACAATTTAACTCTTAATTCATTTAAATTTCTTTCATTTCGAAGGAATCGAAGTGTAGTTTAGGACGAAAGAAACGGAGATGAAAAACTCCAAGTATTTTGAGAGTTATGATGGAAATAGTTAGACTCGCGCTTTGGTTTAGCAATTTACTGACCTACCTCCGATTGATTGACCATAACTCTCTCAATTTAACTCTTAACTCATTGAAATTAGTTTCATTTCGAAGGAATCGAAGTGTAGTTTAAAACGAAAGAAACGGAGATGAAAAACTCCAAGTATTTTGAGAGTTATGATGGAAATAGTTAGACTCGCGCTTTGGTTTAGCAATTTACTGACCTACATCCGATTGATTGACCATAACTCTCTCAATTTAACTCTTAACTCATTGAAATTAGTTTCATTTCGAAGGAATCAAAGTGTAGTTTAAAACGAAAGAAACGGAGATGAAAAACTCCAAGTATTTTGAGAGTTATGATGGAAATAGTTAGACTCGCGCTTTGGTTTAGCAATTTACTGACCTACCTCCGATTGATTGATCATAACTCTCTAAATTTAACTCTTAATTCATTGTAATTAGTTTCATTTCGAAGGAATCGAAGTGTAGTTTAAAACGAAAGAAACGGAGATGAAAAACTCCAAGTATTTTGAGAGTTATGATGGAAATAGTTAGACTCGCGCTTTGGTTTAGCAATTTACTGACCTCCCTCCGATTGATTGACCATAAATCACTCAATTTAACTCGTAATTCATTTAAATTAGTTTCATTTCGAAGGAATCGACGTGTAGTTTAAAACGAAAGAAACGGAGATGAAAAACTCCAAGTATTTTGAGAGTTATGATGGAAATAGTTAGACTCGCGCTTTGGTTTAGCAATTTACTGACCTACCTTTGATTGATTGACCATAACTCTCTCAATTTAACTCGTAATTCATTTAAATTAGTTTCATTTCGAAGGAATCGAAGTGTAGTTTAAAACGAAAGAAACGGAGATGAAAAACTCCAAGTATTTTGAGAGTTATGATGGAAATAGTTAGACTCGCGCTTTGGTTTAGCAATTTACTGACCTACATCCGATTGATTGACCATAACTCTCTCAATTTAACTCTTAACTCATTGAAATTAGTTTCATTTCGAAGGAATCAAACTGTAGTTTAAAACGAAAGAAACGGAGATGAAAAACTCCAAGTATTTTGAGAGTTATGATGGAAATAGTTAGACTCGCGCTTTGGTTTAGCAATTTACTGACGTACCTACGATTGATTGACCATAACTCTCTCAATTTAACTCTTAATTCATTGAAATTTGTTTCATTTCGAAGGAATCGAAGTGTAGTTTAAAACGAAAGAAACGGAGATGAAAAATTCCAAGTATTTTGAGAGTTATGATGGAAATAGTTAGACTCGCGCTTTGGTTTAGCAATTTACTGACCTACCTCCGATTGATTGACAATAACTCACTCAATTTTACTTGTAATTGATTGAAATTAGTTTCATTTCGAAGGAATCGAAGTGTAGTTTAAAACGAAAGAAACGGAGATGAAAAACTCCAAGTATTTTGAGAGTTATGATGGAAATAGTTAGACTCGCGCTTTGGTTTAGCAATTTACTGACCTACCTCCGATTGATTGACCATAACTCACTCAATTTTACTTGTAATTAATTGAAATTAGTTTCATTTCGAAGGAATCGAAGTGTAGTTTAATACGAAAGAAACGGAGATGAAAAACTCCAAGTATTTTGAGAGTTATGATGGAAATAGTTAGACTCGCGCTTTGGTTTAGCAATTTACTGACCTACCTCCGATTGATTGACCATAACTCTCTCAATTTAACTCGTAATTCATTTAAATTAGTTTCATTTCGAAGGAATCGAAGTGTAGTTTAAAACGAAAGAAACGGAGATGAAAAACTTCAAGTATTTTGAGAGTTATGATGGAAATAGTTAGACTCGCGCTTTGGTTTAGCAATTTACTGACCTCCCTCCGATTGATTGACCATAACTCACTCAATTTAACTCGTAATTCATTGAAATTAGTTTCATTTCGAAGGAATCGAAGTGTGGTTTAAAACGAAAGAAATGGAGATGAAAAACTCCAAGTATTTTGAGAGTTATGATGGAAATAGTTAGACTCGCGCTTTGGTTTAGCAATTTACTGACCTCCCTCCGATTGATTGACCATAAATCACACAATTTAACTCGTAATTCATTGAAATTAGTTTCATTTCGAAGGAATCGAAGTGTAGTTTAAAACGAAAGAAACGGAGATGAAAAACTCCAAGTATTTTGAGAGTTATGATGGAAATAGTTAGACTCGCGCTTTGGTTTAGCAATTTACTGACCTACCTCCGATTGATTGATCATAACTCTCTCAATTTAACTCTTAATTCATTGAAATTAGTTTCATTTCGAAGGAATCGAAGTGTAGTTTAAAACGAAAGAAACGGTGATGAAAAACTCCAAGTATTTTGAGAGTTATTATGGAAATAGTTAGACTCGCGCTTTGGTTTAGCAATTTACTGATCTACCTCCGATTGATGGACCATAAATCACTAAATTTAAATCGTAATTCATTGAAATTAGTTTCATTTCGAAGGAATCGAAGTGTAGTTTAAAACGAAAGAAACGGAGATGAAAAACTCCAAGTATTTTGAGAGTTATGATGGAAATAGTTAGACTCGCGCTTTGGTTTAGCAATTTACTGACCTACCTCCGATTGATTGACCATAACTCTCTCAATTTAACTCTTAATTCATTGAAATTAGTTTCATTTCGAAGGAATCGAAGTGTAGTTTAAAACGAAAGAAACGGAGATGAAAAACTCCAAGTATTTTGAGAGTTATGATGGAAATAGTTAGACTCGCGCTTTGGTTTAGCAATTTACTGACCTACCTCCGATTGATTGACCATAACTCTCTCAATTTAACTCTTAATTCATTGAAATTAGTTTCATTTCGAAGGAATCGAAGTGTAGTTTAAAACGAAAGAAACGGAGATGAAAAATTTCAAGTATTTTGAGAGTTATGATAGAAATAGTTAGACTCGCGCTTTGGTTTAGCAATTTACTGACCAACCTCCGATTGATTGACCATAACTCTCACAATTTAACTCTTAATTCATTTAAATTTGTTTCATTTCGAAGGAATCGAAGTGTAGTTTAGGACGAAAGAAACGGAGATGAAAAACTCCAAGTATTTTGAGAGTTATGATGGAAATAGTTAGACTCGCGCTTTGGTTTAGCAATTTACTGACCTACCTCCGATTGATTGACCATAACTCTCTCAATTTAACTCGTAATTCATTTAAATTAGTTTCATTTCGAAGGAATCGAAGTGTAGTTTAAAACGAAAGAAACGGAGATGAAAAACTCCAAGTATTTTGAGAGTTATGATGGAAATAGTTAGACTCGCGCTTTGGTTTAGCAATTTACTGACCTACCTCCGATTGATTGACCATAACTCTCTCAATTTAACTCTTAACTCATTGAAATTAGTTTCATTTCGAAGGAATCGAAGTGTAGTTTAAAACGAAAGAAACGGAGATGAAAAACTCCAAGTATTTTGAGAGTTATGATGGAAATAGTTAGACTCACGCTTTAGTTTAGCAATTTACTGACCTACATCCGATTGATTGACCATAACTCTCTCAATTTAACTCTTAACTCATTGAAATTAGTTTCATTTCGAAGGAATCGAAGTGTAGTTTAAAACGAAAGAAACGGAGATGAAAAACTCCAAGTATTTTGAGAGTTATGATGGAAATAGTTAGACTCGCGCTTTGGTTTAGCAATTTACTGACCTACCTCCGATTGATTGACCATAACTCTCTCAATTTAACTCTTAATTCATTGAAATTAGTTTCATTTCGAAGGAATCGAAGTGTAGTTTAAAACGAAAGAAACGGAGATGAAAAATTCTAAGTATTTTGAGAGTTATGATAGAAATAGTTAGAATCGCGCTTTGGTTTAGCAATTTACTGACTTACATCCGATTGATTGACCATAACTCTCTCAATTTAACTCTTAAGTCATTGAAATTAGTTTCATTTCGAAGGAATCGAAGTGTAGTTTAAAACGAAAGAAACGGAGATGAAAAACTCCAAGTATTTTGAGAGTTATGATGGAAATAGTTAGTGTGGTACCGATCCCGCGAGAGGGGTGGGGCGCGAGCCGCCGCGCTCTCTCTCTTTTGGTCTCTCGTATCCACGCGATTGGCGTGTGCATTTTAATGTTGATTTGAATTAATCTTTCCTGTGAACTTGGGATCACTAAGGCAATCCGAATTCCACACGAAAGAGACTGACAGAGTCGCCACCTAGATGTGGGATCTAGGACCCGTAATTAACCAGAAATCTAGACTCGCTACCTGGTTACGAGAATGGAAGGTATGGGGAGTTATCCGCCACATGCACCATTCCTGCCCGATAATCGGTCTTCGATTCCAAAAGCTAACTCTTTTAAATTTATTTTAAATGGCTCATTCAACTCTATGTTAATGTGCGAACTAAGTGACATGCATCCTAGAATCTAATTTCAATGTGAATCCTAGATGTGTATCTTGATTTATTAATTTGTCTGGATTCAATCTAAGTGACAGTTCTCCTAGAATTCTAATTTCATGGAAAATCCTAAGTGATTTAATTAAGCATTTACAAGAAAATTAATATATAAAACACCACAATTTGTTGTGGTGCCGACTCGCGGGTGGTATGCCGTCAGACATCCAAGCTGCCTACGTACCCAAGCCTCACTGGGATCAGAGTCGACGTAGTTCGGTGCACCTAAGCTAAGCTACATATGCCTAACTCAACTAGGACACCGATCTAGACGGGATTGACTGTTTCAACAGTTTTAAGAGAAGTTATTTAATTCAAGTTGAGGATTTTATTATCTTAGGATTTCATCGAAGATGCTATATGATCCTATCTAAATGCAAGTTGTCCCTTAGACTAATGCAGGTTAGCCTACATCCTAGTTTACTAGGCTTGTCCTAGGGAAAAACTGGATGACTAGTGTAACTTGACCTATGGCACGGTTGCTATACATAGCAAGCGTCCGTGATGAGGCTGGACTCCTAACTCTAGGACTCCCTAAAACTTAGGACACAACACGACACGACACCATTGTTCCTAAATTGGGCTCTAAGGGTTCTTACGACGGAAACCATAATCCAATGGTTCCGAGAGACACGAGATGAATCGAGATGATGAATAGTGTGAGGGAATGGGAAAGATAGAGAAAGGTGCGACTGAACTTGGGAGTGCCAAATTGCCTACGTACCCCGTGATGGGGATCAAGCCACACGTAGTTCCACTGGCGAGGTTGCTTGGATTTTGGAAGACAGAATTGGTATTTGTATCTGGAATCGGGTTTGCATTTGAGCATTGGACTTGAGATTCAGAAACATTGATTTAGCAATGAGATTTTGGAATTGGGAATTTGCATCAAAGAATTGAGCATACAGGAATCATCAAGGGTTTGAATTTTGGGAATTCAAAATGGGCGGGCTTATGAGATTCGGCCAAATGGATTCAAACATGCGACTCAGATTGTGTTGGGATATTACTTGGTTGGATTGGGTTAATGGTTAGGGTCAAGTGAGTCGGGTCTAAGTTAGGAGCAAACCCGAGACTAGCCATGGTCTAACTAGGAGGAAGCAGGGTACAAACCAGGGTGCGGACCAGGGTGCACCAGGGTGCGAACCAGCAGGGAACCAGGGTGCGAACCAGCAGGGGAACCTGGGTGCAACCAGCAGGGAACCTGGGTGCAACCAGCAGCGAACCTGGGTGCGAACCAGCAGGGAACCAGGGTGCGAACCAGCAGGGGAACCAGGGTGCAACCAGGAGGGAACCTGGGTGCAACCAGCAGCGAACCTGGGTGCAACCAGGGTCTAACCAGAGTGCGAACCAGCAGGGAACCGGGGTGCGAACCAGCAGGGAACCAGGGTGCGAACCAGTAGGGAACCAGGGTGCAACCAGCAGGGAACCAGGGTGCAACCAGTAGGGAACCAGGGTGCAACCAGCAGGGGAACCAGGGTGCGAATCAGTAGGGAACCAGGGTGCAACCAGCATCGAACCTGGGTGCAACCAGCAGCGAACCTGGGTGCAACCAGGGTCTAACCAGAGGCTAACCAGGGGGAAAACGGACCCTACATGCTTCCTAACATGGTTTTTCTTTTAAAGTAAAAGATATGCATGAAAACAGACCCTACATAGAATTGAAATAAATGCCTACCTCTTTGGAAACCCACTTTGTGTTTGATTTTTCTTTGATGTTAATTCCTTGAAGATGATTCCTTGCTTGATAATGACTGCTTTTGATATATATCACCCAACGTATAAAATCACCCGATCCGGCAAGGATGGCCGAACCCTTGAAGAGATGAGGGAGAGGGATGAATTTTCTAAGAGAGGGGTTCTTTTTCTTCTTTTCGTTGGATGGTGGGATGAGAGGGTATTTATAGGAGAATGGGATAGGAGGTTAGGTGAGGTTAGGTGAGGTTAGGTAAGGTTAGGTGAGGTTAGGTGGTTAGGTGAGGTTAGGTGAGGTTAGGTGAGGTTTGGATGGTTAGGATGAGAGGAGAGGTTAGGTGAGGTTAGGTGAGGTTTGGATGGTTAGGATGAGAGGAGAGGTTAGGTGGTTTTGGATGGTTAGACCCAGGTCAAGATCTGCCATTGATCTAACGATTTACGGAAATCGGGTCTCGGAATGGAATCAGGGTTCGGGCTATGAAGTGACCCTATCTTATTTTGTCCCGATTGATGATCCGTAAAGTCAGATCAAGATATTAATGACCTAAAACATATATTAGGTTATTGTTGGTTAAAGTAAAGCAAAATGTGGGTGTCTACAGTTAGACTCGCGCTTTGGTTTAGCAATTTACTGACCTACCTCCGATTGATTGATCATAACTCTCTAAATTTAACTCTTAATTCATTGAAATTAGTTTCATTTCGAAGGAATTGAAGTGTAGTTTAAAACGAAAGAAACGGAGATGAAAAATTCTAAGTATTTTGAGAGTTATGATAGAAATAGTTAGAATCGCGCTTTGGTTTAGCAATTTACTGACTTACATCCGATTGATTGACCATAACTCTCTCAATTTAACTCTTAACTCATTGAAATTAGTTTCATTTCGAAGGAATCGAAGTGTAGTTTAAAACGAAAGAAACGGAGATGAAAAACTCCAAGTATTTTGAGAGTTATGATGGAAATAGTTAGACTCGCGCTTTGGTTTAGCAATTTACTGACGTACCTACGATTGATTGACCATAACTCTCTCAATTTAACTCTTAATTCATTGAAATTTGTTTCATTTCGAAGGAATCGAAGTATAGTTTAAAACGAAAGAAACGGAGATGAAAAATTCCAAGTATTTTGAGAGTTATGATGGAAATAGTTAGACTCGCGCTTTGGTTTAGCAATTTACTGACCTACCTCCGATTGATTGACAATAACTCACTCAATTTTACTTGTAATTGATTGAAATTAGTTTCATTTCGAAGGAATCGAAGTGTAGTTTAAAACGAAAGAAACGGAGATGAAAAACTCCAAGTATTTTGAGAGTTATGATGGAAATAGTTAGACTCGCGCTTTAGTTTAGCAATTTACTGACCTACCTCCGATTGATTGACCATAACTCTCTCAATTTAACTCGTAATTCATTTAAATTAGTTTCATTTCGAAGGAATCGAAGTGTAGTTTAAAACGAAAGAAACGGAGATGAAAAACTCCAAGTATTTTGAGAGTTATGATGGAAATAGTTAGACTCGCGCTTTGGTTTAGCAATTTACTGACCTACCTCCGATTGATTGACCGTAACTCTCTCAATTTAACTCTTAATTCATTGAAATTAGTTTCATTTCGGAGGAATCGAAGTGTAGTTTAAAACGAAAGAAACAGAGATGAAAAATTCCAAGTATTTTGAGAGTTATGATAGAAATAGTTAGACTCGCGCTTTGGTTTAGCAATTTACTAACCTACCTCCGATTGATTGACCATAACTCTCTCAATTTAACTCTTAACTCATTGAAATTAGTTTCATTTCGAAGGAATCGAAGTGTAGTTTAAAACGAAAGAAACGGAGATGAAAAACTCCAAGTATTTTGAGAGTTATGATGGAAATAGTTAGACTCGCGCTTTAGTTTAGCAATTTATTGACCTACCTCCGATTGATTGACCATAACTCTCTCAATTTAACTCGTAATTCATTTAAATTAGTTTCATTTCGAAGGAATCGAAGTGTAGTTTAAAACGAAAGAAATGGAGATGAAAAACTCCAAGTATTTTGAGAGTTATGATGGAAATAGTTAGACTCGCGCTTTGGTTTAGAAATTTACTGACATACCTCCGATTGATTGATCATAACTCTCTAAATTTAACTCTTAATTCATTGAAATTAGTTTCATTTCGAAGGAATCGAAGTGTAGTTTAAAACGAAAGAAACGGAGATGAAAAACTCCAAGTATTTTGAGAGTTATGATGGAAATAGTTAGACTCGCGCTTTGGTTTAGCAATTTACTGACCTACCTCCAATTGATTGACCATAACTCTCTCAATTTAACTCTTAATTCATTGAAATTAGTTTCATTTCGAAGGAATCGAAGTGTAGTTTAAAACGAAAGAAACGGAGATGAAAAACTCCAAGTATTTTGAGAGGTATGATGGAAATAGTTAGACTCGCGCTTTGGTTTAGCAATTTACTGACCTACCTCCGATTGATTGACCATAACTCTCTCAATTTAACTCTTAATTCATTGAAATTAGTTTCATTTCGAAGGAATCGAAGTGTAGTTTAAAACGAAAGAAACGGAGATGAAAAACTCCAAGTATTTTGAGAGTTATGATGGAAATAGTTAGACTCGCGCTTTGGTTTAGCAATTTACTGACCTACCTTTGATTGATTGACCATAACTCTCTCAATTTAACTCGTAATTCATTTAAATTAGTTTCATTTCGAAGGAATCGAAGTGTAGTTTAAAACGAAAGAAACGGAGATGAAAAACTCCAAGTATTTTGAGAGTTATGATGGAAATAGTTAGACTCGCGCTTTGGTTTAGAAATTTACTGACCTACCTCCGATTGATTGATCATAACTCTCTAAATTTAACTCTTAATTCATTGAAATTAGTTTCATTTCGAAGGAATCGAAGTGTAGTTTAAAACGAAAGAAACGGAGATGAAAAACTCCAAGTATTTTGAGAGTTATGATGGAAATAGTTAGACTCGCGCTTTGGTTTAGCAATTTACTGACGTACCTACGATTGATTGACCATAACTCTCTCAATTTAACTCTTAATTCATTGAAATTTGTTTCATTTCGAAGGAATCGAAGTGTAGTTTAAAACGAAAGAAACGGAGATGAAAAACTCCAAGTATTTTGAGAGTTATGATGGAAATAGTTAGACTCGCGCTTTGGTTTAGCAATTTACTGACGTACCTACGATTGATTGACCATAACTCTCTCAATTTAACTCTTAATTCATTGAAATTTGTTTCATTTCGAAGGAATCGAAGTGTAGTTTAAAACGAAAGAAACGGAGATGAAAAACTCCAAGTATTTTGAGAGTTATGATGGAAATAGTTAGACTCGCGCTTTGGTTTAGCAATTTACTGACCTACCTCCGATTGATTGACCATAACTCACTCAATTTTACTTGTAATTGATTGAAATTAGTTTCATTTCGAAGGAATCGAAGTGTAGTTTAAAACGAAAGAAACGGAGATGAAAAACTCCAAGTATTTTGAGAGTTATGATGGAAATAGTTAGACTCGCGCTTTGGTTTAGCAATTTACTGACCTACCTCCGATTGATTGACCATAACTCTCTCAATTTAACTCGTGATTCATTTAAATTAGTTTCATTTCGAAGGAATCGAAGTGTAGTTTAAAACGAAAGAAACGGAGATGAAAAATTCTAAGTATTTTGAGAGTTATGATAGAAATAGTTAGAATCGCGCTTTGGTTTAGCAATTTACTGACTTACATCCGATTGATTGACCATAACTCTCTCAATTTAACTCTTAAGTCATTGAAATTAGTTTCATTTCGAAGGAATCGAAGTGTAGTTTAAAACGAAAGAAACGGAGATGAAAAACTCCAAGTATTTTGAGAGTTATGATGGAAATAGTTAGACTCGCGCTTTGGTTTAGCAATTTACTGACCTACCTCCGATTGATTGACCATAACTCTCTCAATTTAACTCTTAATTCATTGAAATTAGTTTCATTTCGAAGGAATCGAAGTGTAGTTTAAAACGAAAGAAACGGAGATGAAAAACTCCAAGTATTTTGAGAGTTATGATGGAAATAGTTAGACTCGCGCTTTGGTTTAGCAATTTACTGACCTACCTCCGATTGATTGACCATAACTCTCTCAATTTAACTCTTAATTCATTGAAATTAGTTTCATTTCGAAGGAATCGAAGTGTAGTTTAAAACGAAAGAAACGGAGATGAAAAATTTCAAGTATTTTGAGAGTTATGATAGAAATAGTTAGACTCGCGCTTTGGTTTAGCAATTTACTGACCAACCTCCGATTGATTGACCATAACTCTCACAATTTAACTCTTAATTCATTTAAATTTGTTTCATTTCGAA
The DNA here is from genome assembly GCF_043159265.1 of Tasmannia lanceolata. Classification (NCBI taxonomy): domain Eukaryota; kingdom Viridiplantae; phylum Streptophyta; class Magnoliopsida; order Canellales; family Winteraceae; genus Tasmannia; species Tasmannia lanceolata. The sequence goes on from NW_027518721.1 coordinate 9,482,984, forward strand.
GGAATCGAAGTGTAGTTTAGGACGAAAGAAACGGAGATGAAAAACTCCAAGTATTTTGAGAGTTATGATGGAAATAGTTAGACTCGCGCTTTGGTTTAGCAATTTACTGACCTACCTCCGATTGATTGACCATAACTCTCTCAATTTAACTCGTAATTCATTTAAATTAGTTTCATTTCGAAGGAATCGAAGTGTAGTTTAAAACGAAAGAAACGGAGATGAAAAACTCCAAGTATTTTGAGAGTTATGATGGAAATAGTTAGACTCGCGCTTTGGTTTAGCAATTTACTGACCTACCTCCGATTGATTGACCATAACTCTCTCAATTTAACTCTTAACTCATTGAAATTAGTTTCATTTCGAAGGAATCGAAGTGTAGTTTAAAACGAAAGAAACGGAGATGAAAAACTCCAAGTATTTTGAGAGTTATGATGGAAATAGTTAGACTCACGCTTTAGTTTAGCAATTTACTGACCTACATCCGATTGATTGACCATAACTCTCTCAATTTAACTCTTAACTCATTGAAATTAGTTTCATTTCGAAGGAATCGAAGTGTAGTTTAAAACGAAAGAAACGGAGATGAAAAACTCCAAGTATTTTGAGAGTTATGATGGAAATAGTTAGACTCGCGCTTTGGTTTAGCAATTTACTGACCTACCTCCGATTGATTGACCATAACTCTCTCAATTTAACTCTTAATTCATTGAAATTAGTTTCATTTCGAAGGAATCGAAGTGTAGTTTAAAACGAAAGAAACGGAGATGAAAAATTCTAAGTATTTTGAGAGTTATGATAGAAATAGTTAGAATCGCGCTTTGGTTTAGCAATTTACTGACTTACATCCGATTGATTGACCATAACTCTCTCAATTTAACTCTTAAGTCATTGAAATTAGTTTCATTTCGAAGGAATCGAAGTGTAGTTTAAAACGAAAGAAACGGAGATGAAAAACTCCAAGTATTTTGAGAGTTATGATGGAAATAGTTAGACTCGCGCTTTGGTTTAGCAATTTACTGACCTACCTCCGATTGATTGATCATAACTCTCTAAATTTAACTCTTAATTCATTGAAATTAGTTTCATTTCGAAGGAATTGAAGTGTAGTTTAAAACGAAAGAAACGGAGATGAAAAATTCTAAGTATTTTGAGAGTTATGATAGAAATAGTTAGAATCGCGCTTTGGTTTAGCAATTTACTGACTTACATCCGATTGATTGACCATAACTCTCTCAATTTAACTCTTAACTCATTGAAATTAGTTTCATTTCGAAGGAATCGAAGTGTAGTTTAAAACGAAAGAAACGGAGATGAAAAACTCCAAGTATTTTGAGAGTTATGATGGAAATAGTTAGACTCGCGCTTTGGTTTAGCAATTTACTGACGTACCTACGATTGATTGACCATAACTCTCTCAATTTAACTCTTAATTCATTGAAATTTGTTTCATTTCGAAGGAATCGAAGTGTAGTTTAAAACGAAAGAAACGGAGATGAAAAATTCCAAGTATTTTGAGAGTTATGATGGAAATAGTTAGACTCGCGCTTTGGTTTAGCAATTTACTGACCTACCTCCGATTGATTGACAATAACTCACTCAATTTTACTTGTAATTGATTGAAATTAGTTTCATTTCGAAGGAATCGAAGTGTAGTTTAAAACGAAAGAAACGGAGATGAAAAACTCCAAGTATTTTGAGAGTTATGATGGAAATAGTTAGACTCGCGCTTTAGTTTAGCAATTTACTGACCTACCTCCGATTGATTGACCATAACTCTCTCAATTTAACTCGTAATTCATTTAAATTAGTTTCATTTCGAAGGAATCGAAGTGTAGTTTAAAACGAAAGAAACGGAGATGAAAAACTCCAAGTATTTTGAGAGTTATGATGGAAATAGTTAGACTCGCGCTTTGGTTTAGCAATTTACTGACCTACCTCCGATTGATTGACCGTAACTCTCTCAATTTAACTCTTAATTCATTGAAATTAGTTTCATTTCGGAGGAATCGAAGTGTAGTTTAAAACGAAAGAAACAGAGATGAAAAATTCCAAGTATTTTGAGAGTTATGATAGAAATAGTTAGACTCGCGCTTTGGTTTAGCAATTTACTAACCTACCTCCGATTGATTGACCATAACTCTCTCAATTTAACTCTTAACTCATTGAAATTAGTTTCATTTCGAAGGAATCGAAGTGTAGTTTAAAACGAAAGAAACGGAGATGAAAAACTCCAAGTATTTTGAGAGTTATGATGGAAATAGTTAGACTCGCGCTTTAGTTTAGCAATTTATTTACCTACCTCCGATTGATTGACCATAACTCTCTCAATTTAACTCGTAATTCATTTAAATTAGTTTCATTTCGAAGGAATCGAAGTGTAGTTTAAAACGAAAGAAATGGAGATGAAAAACTCCAAGTATTTTGAGAGTTATGATGGAAATAGTTAGACTCGCGCTTTGGTTTAGAAATTTACTGACATACCTCCGATTGATTGATCATAACTCTCTAAATTTAACTCTTAATTCATTGAAATTAGTTTCATTTCGAAGGAATCGAAGTGTAGTTTAAAACGAAAGAAACGGAGATGAAAAACTCCAAGTATTTTGAGAGTTATGATGGAAATAGTTAGACTCGCGCTTTGGTTTAGCAATTTACTGACCTACCTCCAATTGATTGACCATAACTCTCTCAATTTAACTCTTAATTCATTGAAATTAGTTTCATTTCGAAGGAATCGAAGTGTAGTTTAAAACGAAAGAAACGGAGATGAAAAACTCCAAGTATTTTGAGAGGTATGATGGAAATAGTTAGACTCGCGCTTTGGTTTAGCAATTTACTGACCTACCTCCGATTGATTGACCATAACTCTCTCAATTTAACTCTTAATTCATTGAAATTAGTTTCATTTCGAAGGAATCGAAGTGTAGTTTAAAACGAAAGAAACGGAGATGAAAAACTCCAAGTATTTTGAGAGTTATGATGGAAATAGTTAGACTCGCGCTTTGGTTTAGCAATTTACTGACCTACCTTTGATTGATTGACCATAACTCTCTCAATTTAACTCGTAATTCATTTAAATTAGTTTCATTTCGAAGGAATCGAAGTGTAGTTTAAAACGAAAGAAACGGAGATGAAAAACTCCAAGTATTTTGAGAGTTATGATGGAAATAGTTAGACTCGCGCTTTGGTTTAGAAATTTACTGACCTACCTCCGATTGATTGATCATAACTCTCTAAATTTAACTCTTAATTCATTGAAATTAGTTTCATTTCGAAGGAATCGAAGTGTAGTTTAAAACGAAAGAAACGGAGATGAAAAACTCCAAGTATTTTGAGAGTTATGATGGAAATAGTTAGACTCGCGCTTTGGTTTAGCAATTTACTGACGTACCTACGATTGATTGACCATAACTCTCTCAATTTAACTCTTAATTCATTGAAATTTGTTTCATTTCGAAGGAATCGAAGTGTAGTTTAAAACGAAAGAAACGGAGATGAAAAACTCCAAGTATTTTGAGAGTTATGATGGAAATAGTTAGACTCGCGCTTTGGTTTAGCAATTTACTGACGTACCTACGATTGATTGACCATAACTCTCTCAATTTAACTCTTAATTCATTGAAATTTGTTTCATTTCGAAGGAATCGAAGTGTAGTTTAAAACGAAAGAAACGGAGATGAAAAACTCCAAGTATTTTGAGAGTTATGATGGAAATAGTTAGACTCGCGCTTTGGTTTAGCAATTTACTGACCTACCTCCGATTGATTGACCATAACTCACTCAATTTTACTTGTAATTGATTGAAATTAGTTTCATTTCGAAGGAATCGAAGTGTAGTTTAAAACGAAAGAAACGGAGATGAAAAACTCCAAGTATTTTGAGAGTTATGATGGAAATAGTTAGACTCGCGCTTTGGTTTAGCAATTTACTGACCTACCTCCGATTGATTGACCATAACTCTCTCAATTTAACTCGTAATTCATTTAAATTAGTTTCATTTCGAAGGAATCAAAGTGTAATTTAAAACGAAAGAAACGGAGATGAAAAACTCCAAGTATTTTGAGAGTTATGATGGAAATAGTTAGACTCGCGCTTTGGTTTAGCAATTTACTGACCTCCCTCCGATTGATTGACCATAAATCACTCAATTTAACTCGTAATTCATTGAAATTAGTTTCATTTCGAAGGAATCGAAGTGTAGTTTAAAACGAAAGAAACGGAGATGAAAAACTCCAAGTATTTTGAGAGTTATGATGGAAATAGTTAGACTCGCGCTTTGGTTTAGCAATTTACTGACCTACCTCCGATTGATTGATCATAACTCTCTCAATTTAACTCTTAATTCATTGAAATTAGTTTCATTTCGAAGGAATCGAAGTGTAGTTTAAAACGAAAGAAACGGAGATGAAAAACTCCAAGTATTTTGAGAGTTATGATGGAAATAGTTAGACTCGCGCTTTGGTTTAGCAATTTACTGACCTACCTCCGATTGATTGACCATAACTCTCACAATTTAACTCTTAATTCATTTAAATTTGTTTCATTTCGAAGGAATCGAAGTGTAGTTTAGGACGAAAGAAACGGAGATGAAAAACTCCAAGTATTTTGAGAGTTATGATGGAAATAGTTAGACTCGCGCTTTGGTTTAGAAATTTACTGACCTACCTCCGATTGATTGATCATAACTCTCTAAATTTAACTCTTAATTCATTGAAATTAGTTTCATTTCGAAGGAATCGAAGTGTAGTTTAAAACGAAAGAAACGGAGATGAAAAACTCCAAGTATTTTGAGAGTTATGATGGAAATAGTTAGACTCGCGCTTTGGTTTAGCAATTTACTGACGTACCTACGATTGATTGACCATAACTCTCTCAATTTAACTCTTAATTCATTGAAATTTGTTTCATTTCGAAGGAATCGAAGTGTAGTTTAAAACGAAAGAAACGGAGATGAAAAACTCCAAGTATTTTGAGAGTTATGATGGAAATAGTTAGACTCGCGCTTTGGTTTAGCAATTTACTGACGTACCTACGATTGATTGACCATAACTCTCTCAATTTAACTCTTAATTCATTGAAATTTGTTTCATTTCGAAGGAATCGAAGTGTAGTTTAAAACGAAAGAAACGGAGATGAAAAACTCCAAGTATTTTGAGAGTTATGATGGAAATAGTTAGACTCGCGCTTTGGTTTAGCAATTTACTGACCTACCTCCGATTGATTGACCATAACTCACTCAATTTTACTTGTAATTGATTGAAATTAGTTTCATTTCGAAGGAATCGAAGTGTAGTTTAAAACGAAAGAAACGGAGATGAAAAACTCCAAGTATTTTGAGAGTTATGATGGAAATAGTTAGACTCGCGCTTTGGTTTAGCAATTTACTGACCTACCTCCGATTGATTGACCATAACTCTCTCAATTTAACTCGTAATTCATTTAAATTAGTTTCATTTCGAAGGAATCAAAGTGTAATTTAAAACGAAAGAAACGGAGATGAAAAACTCCAAGTATTTTGAGAGTTATGATGGAAATAGTTAGACTCGCGCTTTGGTTTAGCAATTTACTGACCTCCCTCCGATTGATTGACCATAAATCACTCAATTTAACTCGTAATTCATTGAAATTAGTTTCATTTCGAAGGAATCGAAGTGTAGTTTAAAACGAAAGAAACGGAGATGAAAAACTCCAAGTATTTTGAGAGTTATGATGGAAATAGTTAGACTCGCGCTTTGGTTTAGCAATTTACTGACCTACCTCCGATTGATTGATCATAACTCTCTCAATTTAACTCTTAATTCATTGAAATTAGTTTCATTTCGAAGGAATCGAAGTGTAGTTTAAAACGAAAGAAACGGAGATGAAAAACTCCAAGTATTTTGAGAGTTATGATGGAAATAGTTAGACTCGCGCTTTGGTTTAGCAATTTACTGACCTACCTCCGATTGATTGACCATAACTCTCACAATTTAACTCTTAATTCATTTAAATTTGTTTCATTTCGAAGGAATCGAAGTGTAGTTTAGGACGAAAGAAACGGAGATGAAAAACTCCAAGTATTTTGAGAGTTATGATGGAAATAGTTAGACTCGCGCTTTGGTTTAGCAATTTACTGACCTACCTCCGATTGATTGACCATAACTCTCTCAATTTAACTCTTAACTCATTGAAATTAGTTTCATTTCGAAGGAATCGAAGTGTAGTTTAAAACGAAAGAAACGGAGATGAAAAACTCCAAGTATTTTGAGAGTTATGATGGAAATAGTTAGACTCGCGCTTTGGTTTAGCAATTTACTGACCTACATCCGATTGATTGACCATAACTCTCTCAATTTAACTCTTAACTCATTGAAATTAGTTTCATTTCGAAGGAATCAAAGTGTAGTTTAAAACGAAAGAAACGGAGATGAAAAACTCCAAGTATTTTGAGAGTTATGATGGAAATAGTTAGACTCGCGCTTTGGTTTAGCAATTTACTGACGTACCTACGATTGATTGACCATAACTCTCTCAATTTAACTCTTAATTCATTGAAATTTGTTTCATTTCGAAGGAATCGAAGTGTAGTTTAAAACGAAAGAAACGGAGATGAAAAATTCCAAGTATTTTGAGAGTTATGATGGAAATAGTTAGACTCGCGCTTTGGTTTAGCAATTTACTGACCTACCTCCGATTGATTGACAATAACTCACTCAATTTTACTTGTAATTGATTGAAATTAGTTTCATTTCGAAGGAATCGAAGTGTAGTTTAAAACGAAAGAAACGGAGATGAAAAACTCCAAGTATTTTGAGAGTTATGATGGAAATAGTTAGACTCGCGCTTTAGTTTAGCAATTTACTGACCTACCTCCGATTGATTGACCATAACTCTCTCAATTTAACTCGTAATTCATTTAAATTAGTATCATTTCGAAGGAATCGAAGTGTAGTTTAAAACGAAAGAAACGGAGATGAAAAACTCCAAGTATTTTGAGAGTTATGATGGAAATAGTTAGACTCGCGCTTTGGTTTAGCAATTTACTGACCTACCTCCGATTGATTGACCATAACTCTCACAATTTAACTCTTAATTCATTTAAATTTGTTTCATTTCGAAGGAATCGAAGTGTAGTTTAGGACGAAAGAAACGGAGATGAAAAACTCCAAGTATTTTGAGAGTTATGATGGAAATAGTTAGACTCGCGCTTTGGTTTAGCAATTTACTGACCTACCTCCGATTGATTGACCATAACTCTCTCAATTTAACTCTTAACTCATTGAAATTAGTTTCATTTCGAAGGAATCGAAGTGTAGTTTAAAACGAAAGAAACGGAGATGAAAAACTCCAAGTATTTTGAGAGTTATGATGGAAATAGTTAGACTCGCGCTTTGGTTTAGCAATTTACTGACCTACATCCGATTGATTGACCATAACTCTCTCAATTTAACTCTTAACTCATTGAAATTAGTTTCATTTCGAAGGAATCAAAGTGTAGTTTAAAACGAAAGAAACGGAGATGAAAAACTCCAAGTATTTTGAGAGTTATGATGGAAATAGTTAGACTCGCGCTTTGGTTTAGCAATTTACTGACGTACCTACGATTGATTGACCATAACTCTCTCAATTTAACTCTTAATTCATTGAAATTTGTTTCATTTCGAAGGAATCGAAGTGTAGTTTAAAACGAAAGAAACGGAGATGAAAAATTCCAAGTATTTTGAGAGTTATGATGGAAATAGTTAGACTCGCGCTTTGGTTTAGCAATTTACTGACCTACCTCCGATTGATTGACAATAACTCACTCAATTTTACTTGTAATTGATTGAAATTAGTTTCATTTCGAAGGAATCGAAGTGTAGTTTAAAACGAAAGAAACGGAGATGAAAAACTCCAAGTATTTTGAGAGTTATGATGGAAATAGTTAGACTCGCGCTTTAGTTTAGCAATTTACTGACCTACCTCCGATTGATTGACCATAACTCTCTCAATTTAACTCGTAATTCATTTAAATTAGTATCATTTCGAAGGAATCGAAGTGTAGTTTAAAACGAAAGAAACGGAGATGAAAAACTCCAAGTATTTTGAGAGTTATGATGGAAATAGTTAGACTCGCGCTTTGGTTTAGCAATTTACTGACCTACCTCCGATTGATTGACCGTAACTCTCTCAATTTAACTCTTAATTCATTGAAATTAGTTTCATTTCGGAGGAATCGAAGTGTAGTTTAAAACGAAAGAAACAGAGATGAAAAATTCCAAGTATTTTGAGAGTTATGATAGAAATAGTTAGACTCGCGCTTTGGTTTAGCAATTTACTAACCTACCTCCGATTGATTGACCATAACTCTCTCAATTTAACTCTTAACTCATTGAAATTAGTTTCATTTCGAAGGAATCGAAGTGTAGTTTAAAACGAAAGAAACGGAGATGAAAAACTCCAAGTATTTTGAGAGTTATGATGGAAATAGTTAGACTCGCGCTTTAGTTTAGCAATTTATTGACCTACCTCCGATTGATTGACCATAACTCTCTCAATTTAACTCGTAATTCATTTAAATTAGTTTCATTTCGAAGGAATCGAAGTGTAGTTTAAAACGAAAGAAACGGAGATGAAAAACTCCAAGTATTTTGAGAGTTATGATGGAAATAGTTAGACTCGCGCTTTGGTTTAGAAATTTACTGACCTACCTCCGATTGATTGATCATAACTCTCTAAATTTAACTCTTAATTCATTGAAATTAGTTTCATTTCGAAGGAATCGAAGTGTAGTTTAAAACGAAAGAAACGGAGATGAAAAACTCCAAGTATTTTGAGAGTTATGATGGAAATAGTTAGACTCGCGCTTTGGTTTAGCAATTTACTGACCTACCTCCGATTGATTGATCATAACTCTCTAAATTTAACTCTTAATTCATTGAAATTAGTTTCATTTTGAAGGAATCGAAGTGTAGTTTAAAACGAAAGAAACGGAGATGAAAAACTCCAAGTATTTTGAGAGTTATGATGGAAATAGTTAGACTCGCGCTTTGGTTTAGAAATTTACTGACCTACCTCCGATTGATTGATCATAACTCTCTAAATTTAACTCTTAATTCATTGAAATTAGTTTCATTTCGAAGGAATCGAAGTGTAGTTTAAAACGAAAGAAACGGAGATGAAAAACTCCAAGTATTTTGAGAGTTATGATGGAAATAGTTAGACTCGCGCTTTGGTTTAGCAATTTACTGACCTACATCCGATTGATTGACCATAACTCTCTCAATTTAACTCTTAACTCATTAAAATTAGTTTCATTTCGAAGGAATCGAAGTGTAGTTTAAAACGAAAGAAACGGAGATGAAAAACTCCAAGTATTTTGAGAGTTATGATGGAAATAGTTAGACTCGCGCTTTAGTTTAGCAATTTACTGACCTACCTCCGATTGATTGACCATAACTCTCTCAATTTAACTCGTAATTCATTTAAATTAGTTTCATTTCGAAGGAATCGAAGTGTAGTTTAAAACGAAAGAAACGGAGATGAAAAACTCCAAGTATTTTGAGAGTTATGATGGAAATAGTTAGACTCGCGCTTTGGTTTAGCAATTTACTGACCTACCTCCGATTGATTGACCATAACTCACTCAATTTTACTTGTAATTGATTGAAATTAGTTTCATTTCGAAGGAATCGAAGTGTAGTTTAAAACGAAAGAAACGGAGATGAAAAACTCCAAGTATTTTGAGAGTTATGATGGAAATAGTTAGACTCGCGCTTTGGTTTAGCAATTTACTGACCTACCTCCGATTGATTGACCATAACTCTCTCAATTTAACTCGTAATTCATTTAAATTAGTTTCATTTCGAAGGAATCAAAGTGTAATTTAAAACGAAAGAAACGGAGATGAAAAACTCCAAGTATTTTGAGAGTTATGATGGAAATAGTTAGACTCGCGCTTTGGTTTAGCAATTTACTGACCTCCCTCCGATTGATTGACCATAAATCACTCAATTTAACTCGTAATTCATTGAAATTAGTTTCATTTCGAAGGAATCGAAGTGTAGTTTAAAACGAAAGAAACGGAGATGAAAAACTCCAAGTATTTTGAGAGTTATGATGGAAATAGTTAGACTCGCGCTTTGGTTTAGCAATTTACTGACGTACCTCCGATTGATTGATCATAACTCTCTCAATTTAACTCTTAATTCATTGAAATTAGTTTCATTTCGAAGGAATCGAAGTGTAGTTTAAAACGAAAGAAACGGTGATGAAAAACTCCAAGTATTTTGAGAGTTATTATTGAAATAGTTAGACTCGCGCTTTGGTTTAGCAATTTACTGATCTACCTCCGATTGATGGACCATAAATCATTAAATTTAAATCGTAATTCATTGAAATTAGTTTCATTTCGAAGGAATCGAAGTGTAGTTTAAAACGAAAGAAACGGAGATGAAAAACTCCAAGTATTTTGAGAGTTATGATGGAAATAGTTAGACTCGCGCTTTGGTTTAGCAATTTACTGACCTACCTCCGATTGATTGACCATAACTCTCACAATTTAACTCTTAATTCATTTAAATTTCTTTCATTTCGAAGGAATCGAAGTGTAGTTTAGGACGAAAGAAACGGAGATGAAAAACTCCAAGTATTTTGAGAGTTATGATGGAAATAGTTAGACTCGCGCTTTGGTTTAGCAATTTACTGACCTACCTCCGATTGATTGACCATAACTCTCTCAATTTAACTCTTAACTCATTGAAATTAGTTTCATTTCGAAGGAATCGAAGTGTAGTTTAAAACGAAAGAAACGGAGATGAAAAACTCCAAGTATTTTGAGAGTTATGATGGAAATAGTTAGACTCGCGCTTTGGTTTAGCAATTTACTGACCTACATCCGATTGATTGACCATAACTCTCTCAATTTAACTCTTAACTCATTGAAATTAGTTTCATTTCGAAGGAATCAAAGTGTAGTTTAAAACGAAAGAAACGGAGATGAAAAACTCCAAGTATTTTGAGAGTTATGATGGAAATAGTTAGACTCGCGCTTTGGTTTAGCAATTTACTGACCTACCTCCGATTGATTGATCATAACTCTCTAAATTTAACTCTTAATTCATTGTAATTAGTTTCATTTCGAAGGAATCGAAGTGTAGTTTAAAACGAAAGAAACGGAGATGAAAAACTCCAAGTATTTTGAGAGTTATGATGGAAATAGTTAGACTCGCGCTTTGGTTTAGCAATTTACTGACCTCCCTCCGATTGATTGACCATAAATCACTCAATTTAACTCGTAATTCATTTAAATTAGTTTCATTTCGAAGGAATCGACGTGTAGTTTAAAACGAAAGAAACGGAGATGAAAAACTCCAAGTATTTTGAGAGTTATGATGGAAATAGTTAGACTCGCGCTTTGGTTTAGCAATTTACTGACCTACCTTTGATTGATTGACCATAACTCTCTCAATTTAACTCGTAATTCATTTAAATTAGTTTCATTTCGAAGGAATCGAAGTGTAGTTTAAAACGAAAGAAACGGAGATGAAAAACTCCAAGTATTTTGAGAGTTATGATGGAAATAGTTAGACTCGCGCTTTGGTTTAGCAATTTACTGACCTACATCCGATTGATTGACCATAACTCTCTCAATTTAACTCTTAACTCATTGAAATTAGTTTCATTTCGAAGGAATCAAAGTGTAGTTTAAAACGAAAGAAACGGAGATGAAAAACTCCAAGTATTTTGAGAGTTATGATGGAAATAGTTAGACTCGCGCTTTGGTTTAGCAATTTACTGACGTACCTACGATTGATTGACCATAACTCTCTCAATTTAACTCTTAATTCATTGAAATTTGTTTCATTTCGAAGGAATCGAAGTGTAGTTTAAAACGAAAGAAACGGAGATGAAAAATTCCAAGTATTTTGAGAGTTATGATGGAAATAGTTAGACTCGCGCTTTGGTTTAGCAATTTACTGACCTACCTCCGATTGATTGACAATAACTCACTCAATTTTACTTGTAATTGATTGAAATTAGTTTCATTTCGAAGGAATCGAAGTGTAGTTTAAAACGAAAGAAACGGAGATGAAAAACTCCAAGTATTTTGAGAGTTATGATGGAAATAGTTAGACTCGCGCTTTGGTTTAGCAATTTACTGACCTACCTCCGATTGATTGTCCATAACTCACTCAATTTTACTTGTAATTAATTGAAATTAGTTTCATTTCGAAGGAATCGAAGTGTAGTTTAATACGAAAGAAACGGAGATGAAAAACTCCAAGTATTTTGAGAGTTATGATGGAAATAGTTAGACTCGCGCTTTGGTTTAGCAATTTACTGACCTACCTCCGATTGATTGACCATAACTCTCTCAATTTAACTCGTAATTCATTTAAATTAGTTTCATTTCGAAGGAATCGAAGTGTAGTTTAAAACGAAAGAAACGGAGATGAAAAACTTCAAGTATTTTGAGAGTTATGATGGAAATAGTTAGACTCGCGCTTTGGTTTAGCAATTTACTGACCTCCCTCCGATTGATTGACCATAACTCACTCAATTTAACTCGTAATTCATTGAAATTAGTTTCATTTCGAAGGAATCGAAGTGTGGTTTAAAACGAAAGAAATGGAGATGAAAAACTCCAAGTATTTTGAGAGTTATGATGGAAATAGTTAGACTCGCGCTTTGGTTTAGCAATTTACTGACCTCCCTCCGATTGATTGACCATAAATCACACAATTTAACTCGTAATTCATTGAAATTAGTTTCATTTCGAAGGAATCGAAGTGTAGTTTAAAACGAAAGAAACGGAGATGAAAAACTCCAAGTATTTTGAGAGTTATGATGGAAATAGTTAGACTCGCGCTTTGGTTTAGCAATTTACTGACCTACCTCCGATTGATTGATCATAACTCTCTCAATTTAACTCTTAATTCATTGAAATTAGTTTCATTTCGAAGGAATCGAAGTGTAGTTTAAAACGAAAGAAACGGTGATGAAAAACTCCAAGTATTTTGAGAGTTATTATGGAAATAGTTAGACTCGCGCTTTGGTTTAGCAATTTACTGATCTACCTCCGATTGATGGACCATAAATCACTAAATTTAAATCGTAATTCATTGAAATTAGTTTCATTTCGAAGGAATCGAAGTGTAGTTTAAAACGAAAGAAACGGAGATGAAAAACTCCAAGTATTTTGAGAGTTATGATGGAAATAGTTAGACTCGCGCTTTGGTTTAGCAATTTACTGACGTACCTCCGATTGATTGACCATAACTCTCTCAATTTAACTCTTAATTCATTGAAATTAGTTTCATTTCGAAGGAATCGAAGTGTAGTTTAAAACGAAAGAAACGGAGATGAAAAACTCCAAGTATTTTGAGAGTTATGATGGAAATAGTTAGACTCGCGCTTTGGTTTAGCAATTTACTGACCTACCTCCGATTGATTGACCATAACTCTCTCAATTTAACTCTTAATTCATTGAAATTAGTTTCATTTCGAAGGAATCGAAGTGTAGTTTAAAACGAAAGAAACGGAGATGAAAAATTTCAAGTATTTTGAGAGTTATGATAGAAATAGATAGACTCGCGCTTTGGTTTAGCAATTTACTGACCAACCTCCGATTGATTGACCATAACTCTCACAATTTAACTCTTAATTCATTTAAATTTGTTTCATTTCGAAGGAATCGAAGTGTAGTTTAGGACGAAAGAAACGGAGATGAAAAACTCCAAGTATTTTGAGAGTTATGATGGAAATAGTTAGACTCGCGCTTTGGTTTAGCAATTTACTGACCTACCTCCGATTGATTGACCATAACTCTCTCAATTTAACTCGTAATTCATTTAAATTAGTTTCATTTCGAAGGAATCGAAGTGTAGTTTAAAACGAAAGAAACGGAGATGAAAAACTCCAAGTATTTTGAGAGTTATGATGGAAATAGTTAGACTCGCGCTTTGGTTTAGCAATTTACTGACCTACCTCCGATTGATTGACCATAACTCTCTCAATTTAACTCTTAACTCATTGAAATTAGTTTCATTTCGAAGGAATCGAAGTGTAGTTTAAAACGAAAGAAACGGAGATGAAAAACTCCAAGTATTTTGAGAGTTATGATGGAAATAGTTAGACTCACGCTTTAGTTTAGCAATTTACTGACTTACATCCGATTGATTGACCATAACTCTCTCAATTTAACTCTTAACTCATTGAAATTAGTTTCATTTCGAAGGAATCGAAGTGTAGTTTAAAACGAAAGAAACGGAGATGAAAAACTCCAAGTATTTTGAGAGTTATGATGGAAATAGTTAGACTCGCGCTTTGGTTTAGCAATTTACTGACCTACCTCCGATTGATTGACCATAACTCTCTCAATTTAACTCTTAATTCATTGAAATTAGTTTCATTTCGAAGGAATCGAAGTGTAGTTTAAAACGAAAGAAACGGAGATGAAAAATTCTAAGTATTTTGAGAGTTATGATAGAAATAGTTAGAATCGCGCTTTGGTTTAGCAATTTACTGACTTACATCCGATTGATTGACCATAACTCTCTCAATTTAACTCTTAAGTCATTGAAATTAGTTTCATTTCGAAGGAATCGAAGTGTAGTTTAAAACGAAAGAAACGGAGATGAAAAACTCCAAGTATTTTCAGAGTTATGATGGAAATAGTTAGACTCGCGCTTTGGTTTAGCAATTTACTGACCTACCTCCGATTGATTGATCATAACTCTCTAAATTTAACTCTTAATTCATTGAAATTAGTTTCATTTCGAAGGAATTGAAGTGTAGTTTAAAACGAAAGAAACGGAGATGAAAAATTCTAAGTATTTTGAGAGTTATGATAGAAATAGTTAGAATCGCGCTTTGGTTTAGCAATTTACTGACTTACATCCGATTGATTGACCATAACTCTCTCAATTTAACTCTTAACTCATTGAAATTAGTTTCATTTCGAAGGAATCGAAGTGTAGTTTAAAACGAAAGAAACGGAGATGAAAAACTCCAAGTATTTTGAGAGTTATGATGGAAATAGTTAGACTCGCGCTTTGGTTTAGCAATTTACTGACGTACCTACGATTGATTGACCATAACTCTCTCAATTTAACTCTTAATTCATTGAAATTTGTTTCATTTCGAAGGAATCGAAGTGTAGTTTAAAACGAAAGAAACGGAGATGAAAAATTCCAAGTATTTTGAGAGTTATGATGGAAATAGTTAGACTCGCGCTTTGGTTTAGCAATTTACTGACCTACCTCCGATTGATTGACCATAACTCACTCAATTTTACTTGTAATTGATTGAAATTAGTTTCATTTCGAAGGAATCGAAGTGTAGTTTAAAACGAAAGAAACGGAGATGAAAAACTCCAAGTATTTTGAGAGTTATGATGGAAATAGTTAGACTCGGGCTTTGGTTTAGCAATTTACTGACCTACCTCCGATTGATTTGAACATAACTCACTCAATTTAACTCGTAATTCATTGAAATTAGTTTCATTTCGAAGGAATCGAAGTGTAGTTTAAAACGAAAGAAACGGAGATGAAAAACTCCAAGTATTTTGAGAGTTATGATGGAAATAGTTAGACTCGCGCTTTGGTTTAGCAATTTACTGACCTACCTACGATTGATTGACCATAACTCTCTCAATTTAACTCTTAATTCATTGAAATTAGTTTCATTTCGAAGGAATCGAAGTGTAGTTTAAAACGAAAGAAACGGAGATGAAAAATTCCAAGTATTTTGAGAGTTATGATAGAAATAGTTAGACTCGCGCTTTGGTTTAGCAATTTACTGACCTACCTCCGATTGATTGACCATAACTCTCTCAATTTAACTCTTAACTCATTGAAATTAGTTTCATTTCGAAGGAATCGAAGTGTAGTTTAAAACGAAAGAAACGGAGATGAAAAACTCCAAGTATTTTGAGAGTTATGATGGAAATAGTTAGACTCGCGCTTTAGTTTAGCAATTTACTGACCTACCTCCGATTGATTGACCATAACTCTCTCAATTTAACTCGTAATTCATTTAAATTAGTTTCATTTCGAAGGAATCGAAGTGTAGTTTAAAACGAAAGAAACGGAAAGTATTTTGAGAGTTATGATGGAAATAGTTAGACTCGCGCTTTAGTTTAGCAATTTACTGACCTACCTCCGATTGATTGACCATAACTCTCTCAATTTAACTCGTAATTCATTTAAATTTGTTTCATTTCGAAGGAATCGAAGTGTAGTTTAAAACGAAAGAAACGGAGATGAAAAACTCCAAGTATTTTGAAAGTTATGATGGAAATAGTTAGACTCGCGCTTTGGTTTAGAAATTTACTGACCTACCTCCGATTGATTGATCATAACTCTCTAAATTTAACTCTTAATTCATTGAAATTAGTTTCATTTCGAAGGAATCGAAGTGTAGTTTAAAACGAAAGAAACGGAGATGAAAAACTCCAAGTATTTTGAGAGTTATAATGGAAATAGTTAGACTCGCGCTTTGGTTTAGCAATTTACTGACGTACCTACGATTGATTGACCATAACTCTCTCAATTTAACTCTTAATTCATTGAAATTTGTTTCATTTCGAAGGAATCGAAGTGTAGTTTAAAACGAAAGAAACGGAGATGAAAAACTCCAAGTATTTTGAGAGTTATGATGGAAATAGTTAGACTCGCGCTTTGGTTTAGCAATTTACTGACCTACCTCCGATTGATTGACCATAACTCACTCAATTTTACTTGTAATTGATTGAAATTAGTTTCATTTCGAAAGAATCGAAGTGTAGTTTAAAACGAAAGAAACGGAGATGAAAAACTCCAAGTATTTTGAGAGTTATGATGGAAATAGTTAGACTCGCGCTTTGGTTTAGCAATTTACTGACCTACCTCCGATTGATTGACCATAACTCTCTCAATTTAACTCGTAATTCATTTAAATTAGTTTCATTTCGAAGGAATCGAAGTGTAGTTTAAAACGAAAGAAACGGAGATGAAAAACTTCAAGTATTTTGAGAGTTATGATGGAAATAGTTAGACTCGCGCTTTGGTTTAGCAATTTACTGACCTCCCTCCGATTGATTGACCATAACTCACTCAATTTAACTCGTAATTAATTGAAATTAGTTTCATTTCGAAGGAATCGAAGTGTGGTTTAAAACGAAAGAAATGGAGATGAAAAACTCCAAGTATTTTGAGAGTTATGATGGAAATAGTTAGACT
This sequence comes from Tasmannia lanceolata, assembly GCF_043159265.1. Classification (NCBI taxonomy): domain Eukaryota; kingdom Viridiplantae; phylum Streptophyta; class Magnoliopsida; order Canellales; family Winteraceae; genus Tasmannia; species Tasmannia lanceolata. The sequence goes on from NW_027518721.1 coordinate 9,500,164, forward strand.
CGCGCTTTGGTTTAGCAATTTACTGACCTCCCTCCGATTGATTGACCATAAATCACACAATTTAACTCGTAATTCATTGAAATTAGTTTCATTTCGAAGGAATCGAAGTGTAGTTTAAAACGAAAGAAACGGAGATGAAAAACTCCAAGTATTTTGAGAGTTATGATGGAAATAGTTAGACTCGCGCTTTGGTTTAGCAATTTACTGACCTACCTCCGATTGATTGATCATAACTCTCTCAATTTAACTCTTAATTCATTGAAATTAGTTTCATTTCGAAGGAATCGAAGTGTAGTTTGAAACGAAAGAAACGGTGATGAAAAACTCCAAGTATTTTGAGAGTTATTATGGAAATAGTTAGACTCGCGCTTTGGTTTAGCAATTTACTGATCTACCTCCGATTGATGGACCATAAATCACTAAATTTAAATCGTAATTCATTGAAATTAGTTTCATTTCGAAGGAATCGAAGTGTAGTTTAAAACGAAAGAAACGGAGATGAAAAACTCCAAGTATTTTGAGAGTTATAATGGAAATAGTTAGACTCGCGCTTTGGTTTAGCAATTTACTGACCTACCTCCGATTGATTGACCATAACTCTCACAATTTAACTCTTAATTCATTTAAATTTGTTTCATTTCGAAGGAATCGAAGTGTAGTTTAGGACGAAAGAAACGGAGATGAAAAACTCCAAGTATTTTGAGAGTTATGATGGAAATAGTTAGACTCGCGCTTTGGTTTAGCAATTTACTGACCTACCTCCGATTGATTGACCATAACTCTCTCAATTTAACTCGTAATTCATTTAAATTAGTTTCATTTCGAAGGAATCGAAGTGTAGTTTAAAACGAAAGAAACGGAGATGAAAAACTCCAAGTATTTTGAGAGTTATGATGGAAATAGTTAGACTCGCACTTTGGTTTAGCAATTTACTGACCTACCTCCGATTGATTGACCATAACTCTCTCAATTTAACTCTTAACTAATTGAAATTAGTTTCATTTCGAAGGAATCGAAGTGTAGTTTAAAACGAAAGAAACGGAGATGAAAAACTCCAAGTATTTTGAGAGTTATGATGGAAATAGTTAGACTCGCGCTTTAGTTTAGCAATTTACTGACCTACATCCGATTGATTGACCATAACTCTCTCAATTTAACTCTTAACTCATTGAAATTAGTTTCATTTCGAAGGAATCGAAGTGTAGTTTAAAACGAAAGAAACGGAGATGAAAAACTCCAAGTATTTTGAGAGTTATGATGGAAATAGTTAGACTCGCGCTTTGGTTTAGCAATTTACTGACCTACCTCCGATTGATTGATCATAACTCTCTAAATTTAACTCTTAATTCATTGAAATTAGTTTAATTTCGAAGGAATCGAAGTGTAGTTTAAAACGAAAGAAACGGAGATGAAAAACTCCAAGTATTTTGAGAGTTATGATGGAAATAGTTAGACTCGCGCTTTGGTTTAGCAATTTACTGACCTCCCTCCGATTGATTGACCATAAATCACTCAATTTAACTCGTAATTCATTGAAATTAGTTTCATTTCGAAGGAATCGACGTGTAGTTTAAAACGAAAGAAACGGAGATGAAAAACTCCAAGTATTTTGAGAGTTATGATGGAAATAGTTAGACTCGCGCTTTGGTTTAGCAATTTACTGACGTACCTACGATTGATTGACCATAACTCTCTCAATTTAACTCTTAATTCATTGAAATTTGTTTCATTTCGAAGGAATCGAAGTGTAGTTTAAAACGAAAGAAACGGAGATGAAAAATTCCAAGTATTTTGAGAGTTATGATGGAAATAGTTAGACTCGCGCTTTGGTTTAGCAATTTACTGACCTACCTCCGATTGATTGACCATAACTCACTCAATTTTACTTGTAATTGATTGAAATTAGTTTCGTTTCGAAGGAATCGAAGTGTAGTTTAAAACGAAAGAAACGGAGATGAAAAACTCCAAGTATTTTGAGAGTTATGATGGAAATAGTTAGACTCGGGCTTTGGTTTAGCAATTTACTGACCTACCTCCGATTGATTGAACATAACTCACTCAATTTAACTCGTAATTCATTGAAATTAGTTTCATTTCGAAGGAATCGAAGTGTAGTTTAAAACGAAAGAAACGGAGATGAAAAACTCCAAGTATTTTGAGAGTTATGATGGAAATAGTTAGACTCGCGCTTTGGTTTAGCAATTTACTGACCTACCTCCGATTGATTGACCATAACTCTCTCAATTTAACTCGTAATTCATTTAAATTAGTTTCATTTCGAAGGAATCGAAGTGTAGTTTAAAACGAAAGAAACGGTGATGAAAAACTCCAAGTATTTTGAGAGTTATGATGGAAATAGTTAGACTCGCGCTTTGGTTTAGCAATTTACTGACCTACCTTTGATTGATTGACCATAACTCTCTCAATTTAACTTGTAATTCATTTAAATTAGTTTCATTTCGAAGGAATCGAAGTGTAGTTTAAAACGAAAGAAACGGAGATGAAAAACTCCAAGTATTTTGAGAGTTATGATGGAAATAGTTAGACTCGCGCTTTGGTTTAGCAATTTACTGACCTCCCTCCGATTGATTGACCATAACTCACTCAATTTAACTCGTAATTCATTGAAATTAGTTTCATTTCGAAGGAATCGAAGTGTACTTTAAAACGAAAGAAACGGAGATGAAAAACTCCAAGTATTTTGAGAGTTATGATGGAAATAGTTAGACTCGCGCTTTGGTTTAGCAATTTACTGACCTACCTCCGATTGATTGACCATAACTCTCTCAATTTAACTCTTAATTCATTGAAATTAGTTTCATTTCGAAGGAATCGAAGTGTAGTTTAAAACGAAAGAAACGGAGATGAAAAACTCCAAGTATTTTGAGAGTTATGATGGAAATAGTTAGACTCGCGCTTTGGTTTAGCAATTTACTAACCTTCCTCCGATTGATTGACAATAACTCTCTCAATTTAACTCTTAATTCATTGAAATTAGTTTCATTTCGAAGGAATCGAAGTGTAGTTTAAATCGAAAGAAACGGAGATGAAAAATTCCAAGTATTTTGAGAGTTATGATAGAAATAGGTAGACTCGCGCTTTGGTTTAGCAATTTACTGACCTACCTCCGATTGATTGACCATAACTCTCTTAATTTAACTCTTAACTCATTGAAATTAGTTTCATTTCGAAGGAATCGAAGTGTAGTTTAAAACGAAAGAAACGGAGATGAAAAACTCCAAGTATTTTGAGAGTTATGATGGAAATAGTTAGACTCGCGCTTTAGTTTAGCAATTTACTGACCTACCTCCGATTGATTAACCATAACTCTCTCAATTTAACTCGTAATTCATTTAAATTAGTTTCATTTCGAAGGAAACGAAGTGTAGTTTAAAACGAAAGAAACGGAGATGAAAACCTCCAAGTATTTTGAGAGTTATGATGGAAATAGTTAGACTCGCGCTTTGGTTTAGCAATTTACTGACCTACCTCCGATTGATTGATTATAACTCTCTAAATTTAACTCTTAATTCATTGAAATTAGTTTCATTTCGAAGGAATCGAAGTGTAGTTTAAAACGAAAGAAACGGAGATGAAAAACTCCAAGTATTTTGAGAGTTATGATGGAAATAGTTAGACTCGCGCTTTGGTTTAGCAATTTACTGACCTACATCCGATTGATTGACCATAACTCTCTCAATTTAACTCTTAACTCATTGAAATTAGTTTCATTTCGAAGGAATCGAAGTGTAGTTTAAAACGAAAGAAACGGAGATGAAAAACTCCAAGTATTTTGAGAGTTATGATGGAAATAGTTAGACTCGCGCTTTGGTTTAGCAATTTACTGACCTACCTCCGATTGATTGACCATAACTCTCTCAATTTAACTCTTAATTCATTGAAATTAATTTCATTTCGAAGGAATCGAAGTGTAGTTTAAAACGAAAGAAACGGAGATGAAAAACTCCAAGTATTTTGAGAGTTATGATAGAAATAGTTAGACTCGCGCTTTGGTTTAGCAATTTACTGACCTACCTCCGATTGATTGACCATAACTCTCTCAATTTAACTCTTAATTCATTGAAATTAATTTCATTTCGAAGGAATCGAAGTGTAGTTTAAAACGAAAGAAACGGAGATGAAAAATTCTAAGTATTTTGAGAGTTATGATAGAAATAGTTAGAATCGCGCTTTGGTTTAGCAATTTACTGACTTACATCCGATTGATTGACCATAACTCTCTAAATTTAACTCTTAAGTCATTGAAATTAGTTTCATTTCGAAGGAATCGAAGTGTAGTTTAAAACGAAAGAAACGGAGATGAAAAACTCCAAGTATTTTGAGAGTTATGATGGAAATAGTTAGACTCGCGCTTTGGTTTAGCAATTTACTGACCTACCTCCGATTAATTGATCATAACTCTCTAAATTTAACTCTTAATTCATTGAAATTAGTTTCATTTCGAAGGAATCGAAGTGTAGTTTAAAACGAAAGAAACGGAGATGAAAAACTCCAAGTATTTTGAGAGTTATGATGGAAATAGTTAGACTCGCGCTTTGGTTTAGCAATTTACTGACCTCCCTCCGATTGATTGACCATAAATCACTCAATTTAACTCGTAATTCATTGAAATTAGTTTCATTTCGAAGGAATCGACGTGTAGTTTAAAACGAAAGAAACGGAGATGAAAAACTCCAAGTATTTTGAGAGTTATGATGGAAATAGTTAGACTCGCGCTTTGGTTTAGCAATTTACTGACGTACCTACGATTGATTGACCATAACTCTCTCAATTTAACTCTTAATTCATTGAAATTTGTTTCATTTCGAAGGAATCGAAGTGTAGTTTAAAACGAAAGAAACGGAGATGAAAAACTCCAAGTATTTTGAGAGTTATGATGGAAATAGTTAGACTCGCGCTTTGGTTTAGCAATTTACTGACCTACCTCCGATTGATTGACCATAACTCACTCAATTTTACTTGTAATTGATTGAAATTAGTTTCATTTCGAAGGAATCGAAGTTTAGTTTAAAACGAAAGAAACGGAGATGAAAAACTCCAAGTATTTTGAGAGTTATGTTGGAAATAGTTAGACTCGGGCTTTGGTTTAGCAATTTACTGACCTACCTCCGATTGATTGAACATAACTCACTCAATTTAACTCGTAATTCATTGAAATTAGTTTCATTTCGAAGGAATCGAAGTGTAGTTTAAAACGAAAGAAACGGAGATGAAAAACTCCAAGTATTTTGAGAGTTATGATGGAAATAGTTAGACTCGCGCTTTGGTTTAGCAATTTACTGACCTACCTCCGATTGATTGACCATAACTCTCTCAATTTAACTCGTAATTCATTTAAATTAGTTTCATTTCGAAGGAATCGAAGTGTAGTTTAAAACGAAAGAAACGGAGATGAAAAACTCCAAGTATTTTGAGAGTTATGATGGAAATAGTTAGACTCGCGCTTTGGTTTAGCAATTTACTGACCTACCTTTGATTGATTGACCATAACTCTCTCAATTTAACTTGTAATTCATTTAAATTAGTTTCATTTCGAAGGAATCGAAGTGTAGTTTAAAACGAAAGAAACGGAGATGAAAAACTCCAAGTATTTTGAGAGTTATGATGGAAATAGTTAGACTCGCGCTTTAGTTTAGCAATTTACTGACCTCCCTCCGATTGATTGACCATAACTCACTCAATTTAACTCGTAATTCATTGAAATTAGTTTCATTTCGAAGGAATCGAAGTGTAGTTTAAAACGAAAGAAACGGAGATGAAAAACTCCAAGTATTTTGAGAGTTATGATGGAAATAGTTAGACTCGCGCTTTGGTTTAGCAATTTACTGACCTACCTCCGATTGATTGACCATAACTCTCTCAATTTAACTCTTAATTCATTGAAATTAGTTTCATTTCGAAGGAATCGAAGTGTAGTTTAAAACGAAAGAAACGGAGATGAAAAACTCCAAGTATTTTGAGAGTTATGATGGAAATAGTTAGACTCGCGCTTTGGTTTAGCAATTTACTGACCTACCTCCGATTGATTGACCATAACTCTCTCAATTTAACTCTTAATTCATTGAAATTAGTTTCATTTCGAAGGAATCGAAGTGTAGTTTAAAACGAAAGAAACGGAGATGAAAAATTTCAAGTATTTTGAGAGTTATGATAGAAATAGTTAGACTCGCGCTTTGGTTTAGCAATTTACTGACCAACCTCCGATTGATTGACCATAACTCTCTCAATTTAACTCTTAACTCATTGAAATTAGTTTCATTTCGAAGGAATCGAAGTGTAGTTTAAAACGAAAGAAACGGAGATGAAAAACTCCAAGTATTTTGAGAGTTATGATGGAAATAGTTAGACTCGCGCTTTAGTTTAGCAATTTACTGACCTACCTCCGATTGATTGACCATAACTCTCTCAATTTAACTCGTAATTCATTTAAATTAGTTTCATTTCGAAGGAATCGAAGTGTAGTTTAAAACGAAAGAAACGGAGATGAAAAACTCCAAGTATTTTGAGAGTTATGATGGAAATAGTTAGACTCGCGCTTTGGTTTAGAAATTTACTGACCTACCTCCGATTGATTGATCATAACTCTCTAAATTTAACTCTTAATTCATTGAAATTAGTTTCATTTCGAAAGAATCGAAGTGTAGTTTAAAACGAAAGAAACGGAGATGAAAAACTCCAAGTATTCTGAGAGTTATGATGGAAATAGTTAGACTCGCGCTTTGGTTTAGCAATTTACTGACGTACCTACGATTGATTGACCATAACTCTCTCAATTTAACTCTTAATTCATTGAAATTTGTTTCATTTCGAAGGAATCGAAGTGTAGTTTAAAACGAAAGAAACGGAGATGAAAAAACTCCAAGTATTTTGAGAGTTATGATGGAAATAGTTAGACTCGCGCTTTGGTTTAGCAATTTACTGACCTACCTCCGATTGATTGACCATAACTCACTCAATTTTACTTGTAATTGATTGAAATTAGTTTCATTTCGAAGGAATCGAAGTGTAGTTTAAAACGAAAGAAACGGAGATGAAAAACTCCAAGTATTTTGAGAGTTATGATGGAAATAGTTAGACTCGGGCTTTGGTTTAGCAATTTACTGACCTACCTCCGATTGATTGAACATAACTCACTCAATTTAACTCGTAATTCATTGAAATTAGTTTCATTTCGAAGGAAAATCGAAGTGTAGTTTAAAACGAAAGAAATGGAGATGAAAAACTCCAAGTATTTTGAGAGTTATGATGGAAATAGTTAGACTCGCGCTTTGGTTTAGCAATTTACTGACCTACCTCCGATTGATTGACCATAACTCTCTCAATTTAACTCGTAATTCATTTAAATTAGTTTCATTTCGAAGGAATCGAAGTGTAGTTTAAAACGAAAGAAACGGAGATGAAAAACTCCAAGTATTTTGAGAGTTATGATGGAAATAGTTAGACTCGCGCTTTGGTTTAGCAATTTACTGACCTACCTTTGATTGATTGACCATAACTCTCTCAATTTAACTTGTAATTCATTTAAATTAGTTTCATTTCGAAGGAATCGAAGTGTAGTTTAAAACGAAAGAAACGGAGATGAAAAACTCCAAGTATTTTGAGAGTTATGATGGAAATAGTTAGACTCGCGCTTTAGTTTAGCAATTTACTGACCTCCCTCCGATTGATTGACCATAACTCACTCAATTTAACTCGTAATTCATTGAAATTAGTTTCATTTCGAAGGAATCGAAGTGTAGTTTAAAACGAAAGAAACGGAGATGAAAAACTCCAAGTATTTTGAGAGTTATGATGGAAATAGTTAGACTCGCGCTTTGGTTTAGCAATTTACTGACCTACCTCCGATTGATTGACCATAACTCTCTCAATTTAACTCTTAACTCATTGAAATTAGTTTCATTTCGAAGGAATCGAAGTGTAGTTTAAAACGAAAGAAACGGAGATGAAAAACTCCAAGTATTTTGAGAGTTATGATGGAAATAGTTAGACTCGCGCTTTGGTTTAGCAATTTACTGACCTACATCCGATTGATTGACCATAACTCTCTCAATTTACCTCTTAACTCATTGAAATTAGTTTCATTTCGAAGGAATCGAAGTGTAGTTTAAAACGAAAGAAACGGAGATGAAAAACTCCAAGTATTTTGAGAGTTATGATGGAAATAGTTAGACTCGCGCTTTGGTTTAGCAATTTACTGACCTACCTCCGATTGATTGACCATAACTCTCTCAATTTAACTCTTAATTCATTGAAATTAATTTCATTTCGAAGGAATCGAAGTGTAGTTTAAAACGAAAGAAACGGAGATGAAAAATTCTAAGTATTTTGAGAGTTATGATAGAAATAGTTAGAATCGCGCTTTGGTTTAGCAATTTACTGACTTACATCCGATTGATTGACCATAACTCTCTAAATTTAACTCTTAAGTCATTGAAATTAGTTTCATTTCGAAGGAATCGAAGTGTAGTTTAAAACGAAAGAAACGGAGATGAAAAACTCCAAGTATTTTGAGAGTTATGATGGAAATAGTTAGACTCGCGCTTTGGTTTAGCAATTTACTGACCTACCTCCGATTAATTGATCATAACTCTCTAAATTTAACTCTTAATTCATTGAAATTAGTTTCATTTCGAAGGAATCGAAGTGTAGTTTAAAACGAAAGAAACGGAGATGAAAAACTCCAAGTATTTTGAGAGTTATGATGGAAATAGTTAGACTCGCGCTTTGGTTTAGCAATTTACTGACCTCCCTCCGATTGATTGACCATAAATCACTCAATTTAACTCGTAATTCATTGAAATTAGTTTCATTTCGAAGGAATCGACGTGTAGTTTAAAACGAAAGAAACGGAGATGAAAAACTCCAAGTATTTTGAGAGTTATGATGGAAATAGTTAGACTCGCGCTTTGGTTTAGCAATTTACTGACGTACCTACGATTGATTGACCATAACTCTCTCAATTTAACTCTTAATTCATTGAAATTTGTTTCATTTCGAAGGAATCGAAGTATAGTTTAAAACGAAAGAAACGGAGATGAAAAACTCCAAGTATTTTGAGAGTTATGATGGAAATAGTTAGACTCGCGCTTTGGTTTAGCAATTTACTGACCTACCTCCGATTGATTGACCATAACTCACTCAATTTTATTTGTAATTGATTGAAATTAGTTTCATTTCGAAGGAATCAAAGTGTAGTTTAAAACGAAAGAAACGGAGATGAAAAACTCCAAGTATTTTGAGAGTTATGATGGAAATAGTTAGACTCGGGCTTTGGTTTAGCAATTTACTGACCTACCTCCGATTGATTGAACATAACTCACTCAATTTAACTCGTAATTCATTGAAATTAGTTTCATTTCGAAGGAATCGAACTGTAGTTTAAAACGAAAGAAACGGAGATAAAAAACTCCAAGTATTTTGAGAGTTATGATGGAAATAGTTAGACTCGCGCTTTGGTTTAGCAATTTACTGACCTTCCTCCGATTGATTGACCATAACTCTCTCAATTTAACTCGTAATTCATTTAAATTAGTTTCATTTCGAAGGAATCGAAGTGTAGTTTAAAACGAAAGAAACGGAGATGAAAAACTCCAAGTATTTTGAGAGTTATGATGGAAATAGTTAGACTCGCGCTTTGGTTTAGCAATTTACTGACCTACCTTTGATTGATTGACCATAACTCTCTCAATTTAACTTGTAATTCATTTAAATTAGTTTCATTTCGAAGGAATCGAAGTGTAGTTTAAAACGAAAGAAACGGAGATGAAAAACTCCAAGTATTTTGAGAGTTATGATGGAAATAGTTAGACTCGCGCTTTAGTTTAGCAATTTACTGACCTCCCTCCGATTGATTGACCATAACTCACTCAATTTAACTCATAATTCATTGAAATTAGTTTCATTTCGAAGGAATCGAAGTGTAGTTTAAAACGAAAGAAACGGAGATGAAAAACTCCAAGTATTTTGAGAGTTATGATGGAAATAGTTAGACTCGCGCTTTGGTTTAGCAATTTACTGACCTACCTCCGATTGATTGACCATAACTCTCTCAATTTAACTCTTAATTCATTGAAATTAGTTTCATTTCGAAGGAATCGAAGTGTAGTTTAAAACGAAAGAAACGGAGATGAAAAACTCCAAGTATTTTGAGAGTTATGATGGAAATAGTTAGACTCGCGCTTTGGTTTAGCAATTTACTGACCTACCTCCGATTGATTGACCATAACTCTCTCAATTTAACTCTTAATTCATTGAAATTAGTTTCATTTCGAAGGAATCGAAGTGTAGTTTAAAACGAAAGAAACGGAGATGAAAAATTTCAAGTATTTTGAGAGTTATGATAGAAATAGTTAGACTCGCGCTTTGGTTTAGCAATTTACTGACCAACCTCCGATTGATTGACCATAACTCTCTCAATTTAACTCTTAACTCATTGAAATTAGTTTCATTTCGAAGGAATCGAAGTGTAGTTTAAAACGAAAGAAACGGAGATGAAAAACTCCAAGTATTTTGAGAGTTATGATGGAAATAGTTAGACTCGCGCTTTAGTTTAGCAATTTACTGACCTACCTCCGATTGATTGACCATAACTCTCTCAATTTAACTCGTAATTCATTTAAATTAGTTTCATTTCGAAGGAATCGAAGTGTAGTTTAAAACGAAAGAAACGGAGATGAAAAACTCCAAGCATTTTGAGAGTTATGATGGAAATAGTTAGACTCGCGCTTTGGTTTAGAAATTTACTGACCTACCTCCGATTGATTGATCATAACTCTCTAAATTTAACTCTTAATTCATTGAAATTAGTTTCATTTCGAAAGAATCGAAGTGTAGTTTAAAACGAAAGAAACGGAGATGAAAAACTCCAAGTATTTTGAGAGTTATGATGGAAATAGTTAGACTCGCGCTTTGGTTTAGCAATTTACTGACGTACCTACGATTGATTGACCATAACTCTCTCAATTTAACTCTTAATTCATTGAAATTTGTTTCATTTCGAAGGAATCGAAGTGTAGTTTAAAACGAAAGAAACGGAGATGAAAAACTCCAAGTATTTTGAGAGTTATGATGGAAATAGTTAGACTCGCGCTTTGGTTTAGCAATTTACTGACCTACCTCCGATTGATTGACCATAACTCACTCAATTTTACTTGTAATTGATTGAAATTAGTTTCATTTCGAAGGAATCGAAGTGTAGTTTAAAACGAAAGAAACGGAGATGAAAAACTCCAAGTATTTTGAGAGTTATGATGGAAATAGTTAGACTCGGGCTTTGGTTTAGCAATTTACTGACCTACCTCCGATTGATTGAACATAACTCACTCAATTTAACTCGTAATTCATTGAAATTAGTTTCATTTCGAAGGAATCGAAGTGTAGTTTAAAACGAAAGAAACGGAGATGAAAAACTCCAAGTATTTTGAGAGTTATGATGGAAATAGTTAGACTCGCGCTTTGGTTTAGCAATTTACTGACCTACCTCCGATTGATTGACCATAACTCTCTCAATTTAACTCTTAATTCATTGAAATTAGTTTCATTTCGAAGGAATCGAAGTGTAGTTTAAAACGAAAGAAACGGAGATGAAAAACTCCAAGTATTTTGAGAGTTATGATGGAAATAGTTAGACTCGCGCTTTGGTTTAGCAATTTACTGACCTACCTCCGATTGATTGACCATAACTCTCTCAATTTAACTCTTAATTCATTGAAATTAGTTTCATTTCGAAGGAATCGAAGTGTAGTTTAAAACGAAAGAAACGGAGATGAAAAATTTCAAGTATTTTGAGAGTTATGATAGAAATAGTTAGACTCCCGCTTTGGTTTAGCAATTTACTGACCAACCTCCGATTGATTGACCATAACTCTCTCAATTTAACTCTTAACTCATTGAAATTAGTTTCATTTCGAAGGAATCGAAGTGTAGTTTAAAACGAAAGAAACGGAGATGAAAAACTCCAAGTATTTTGAGAGTTATGATGGAAATAGTTAGACTCGCGCTTTGGTTTAGCAATTTACTGACCTACCTCCGATTGATTGACCATAACTCTCTCAATTTAACTCTTAATTCATTGAAATTAGTTTCATTTCGAAGGAATCGAAGTGTAGTTTAAAACGAAAGAAACGGAGATGAAAAACTCCAAGTATTTTGAGAGTTATGATGGAAATAGTTAGACTCGCGCTTTGGTTTAGCAATTTACTGACCTACCTCCGATTGATTGACCATAACTCTCTCAATTTAACTCTTAATTCATTGAAATTAGTTTCATTTCGAAGGAATCGAAGTGTAGTTTAAAACGAAAGAAACGGAGATGAAAAATTCCAAGTATTTTGAGAGTTATGATAGAAATAGTTAGACTCGCGCTTTGGTTTAGCAATTTACTGACCTACCTCCGATTGATTGACCATAACTCTCTCAATTTAACTCTTAACTCATTGAAATTAGTTTCATTTCGAAGGAATCGAAGTGTAGTTTAAAACGAAAGAAACGGAGATGAAAAACTCCAAGTATTTTGAGAGTTATGATGGAAATAGTTAGACTCGCGCTTTAGTTTAGCAATTTACTGACCTACCTCCGATTGATTGACCATAACTCTCTCAATTTAACTCGTAATTCATTTAAATTAGTTTCATTTCGAAGGAATCGAAGTGTAGTTTAAAACGAAAGAAACGGAGATGAAAAACTCCAAGTATTTTGAGAGTTATGATGGAAATAGTTAGACTCGCGCTTCGGTTTAGCAATTTACTGACCTACCTTTGATTGATTGACCATAACTCTCTCAATTTAACTCTTAATTCATTGAAATTAGTTTCATTTCGAAGGAATCGAAGTGTAGTTTAAAACGAAAGAAACGGAGATGAAAAACTCCAAGTATTTTGAGAGTTATGATGGAAATAGTTAGACTCGCGCTTTGGTTTAGCAATTTACTGACCTACCTTTGATTGATTGACCATAACTCTCTCAATTTAACTTGTAATTCATTTAAATTAGTTTCATTTCGAAGGAATCGAAGTGTAGTTTAAAACGAAAGAAACGGAGATGAAAAACTCCAAGTATTTTGAGAGTTATGATGGAAATAGTTAGACTCGCGCTTTAGTTTAGCAATTTACTGACCTCCCTCCGATTGATTGACCATAACTCACTCAATTTAACTCATAATTCATTGAAATTAGTTTCATTTCGAAGGAATCGAAGTGTAGTTTAAAACGAAAGAAACGGAGATGAAAAACTCCAAGTATTTTGAGAGTTATGATGGAAATAGTTAGACTCGCGCTTTGGTTTAGCAATTTACTGACCTACCTCCGATTGATTGACCATAACTCTCTCAATTTAACTCTTAATTCATTGAAATTAGTTTCATTTCGAAGGAATCGAAGTGTAGTTTAAAACGAAAGAAACGGAGATGAAAAACTCCAAGTATTTTGAGAGTTATGATGGAAATAGTTAGACTCGCGCTTTGGTTTAGCAATTTACTGACCTACCTCCGATTGATTGACCATAACTCTCTCAATTTAACTCTTAATTCATTGAAATTAGTTTCATTTCGAAGGAATCGAAGTGTAGTTTAAAACGAAAGAAACGGAGATGAAAAATTTCAAGTATTTTGAGAGTTATGATAGATATAGTTAGACTCCCGCTTTGGTTTAGCAATTTACTGACCAACCTCCGATTGATTGACCATAACTCTCTCAATTTAACTCTTAACTCATTGAAATTAGTTTCATTTCGAAGGAATCGAAGTGTAGTTTAAAACGAAAGAAACGGAGATGAAAAACTCCAAGTATTTTGAGAGTTATGATGGAAATAGTTAGACTCGCGCTTTGGTTTAGCAATTTACTGACCTACCTCCGATTGATTGACCATAACTCTCTCAATTTAACTCTTAATTCATTGAAATTAGTTTCATTTCGAAGGAATCGAAGTGTAGTTTAAAACGAAAGAAACGGAGATGAAAAACTCCAAGTATTTTGAGAGTTATGATGGAAATAGTTAGACTCGCGCTTTGGTTTAGCAATTTACTGACCTACCTCCGATTGATTGACCATAACTCTCTCAATTTAACTCTTAATTCATTGAAATTAGTTTCATTTCGAAGGAATCGAAGTGTAGTTTAAAACGAAAGAAACGGAGATGAAAAATTTCAAGTATTTTGAGAGTTATGATAGAAATAGTTAGACTCGCGCTTTGGTTTAGCAATTTACTGACCAACCTCCGATTGATTGACCATAACTCTCTCAATTTAACTCTTAACTCATTGAAATTAGTTTCATTTCGAAGGAATCGAAGTGTAGTTTAAAACGAAAGAAACGGAGATGAAAAACTCCAAGTATTTTGAGAGTTATGATGGAAATAGTTAGACTCGCGCTTTAGTTTAGCAATTTACTGACCTACCTCCGATTGATTGACCATAACTCTCTCAATTTAACTCGTAATTCATTTAAATTAGTTTCATTTCGAAGGAATCGAAGTGTAGTTTAAAACGAAAGAAACGGAGATGAAAAACTCCAAGTATTTTGAGAGTTATGATGGAAATAGTTAGACTCGCGCTTTGGTTTAGAAATTTACTGACCTACCTCCGATTGATTGATCATAACTCTCTAAATTTAACTCTTAATTCATTGAAATTAGTTTCATTTCGAAAGAATCGAAGTGTAGTTTAAAACGAAAGAAACGGAGATGAAAAACTCCAAGTATTTTGAGAGTTATGATGGAAATAGTTAGACTCGCGCTTTGGTTTAGCAATTTACTGACGTACCTACGATTGATTGACCATAACTCTCTCAATTTAACTCTTAATTCATTGAAATTTGTTTCATTTCGAAGGAATCGAAGTGTAGTTTAAAACGAAAGAAACGGAGATGAAAAACTCCAAGTATTTTGAGAGTTATGATGGAAATAGTTAGACTCGCGCTTTGGTTTAGCAATTTACTGACCTACCTCCGATTGATTGACCATAACTCACTCAATTTTATTTGTAATTGATTGAAATTAGTTTCATTTCGAAGGAATCGAAGTGTAGTTTAAAACGAAAGAAACGGAGATGAAAAACTCCAAGTATTTTGAGAGTTATGATGGAAATAGTTAGACTCGGGCTTTGGTTTAGCAATTTACTGACCTACCTCCGATTGATTGAACATAACTCACTCAATTTAACTCGTAATTCATTGAAATTAGTTTCATTTCGAAGGAATCGAACTGTAGTTTAAAACGAAAGAAACGGAGATGAAAAACTCCAAGTATTTTGAGAGTTATGATGGAAATAGTTAGACTCGCGCTTTGGTTTAGCAATTTACTGACCTTCCTCCGATTGATTGACCATAACTCTCTCAATTTAACTCGTAATTCATTTAAATTAGTTTCATTTCGAAGGAATCGAAGTGTAGTTTAAAACGAAAGAAACGGAGATGAAAAACTCCAAGTATTTTGAGAGTTATGATGGAAATAGTTAGACTCGCGCTTTGGTTTAGCAATTTACTGACCTACCTTTGATTGATTGACCATAACTCTCTCAATTTAACTTGTAATTCATTTAAATTAGTTTCATTTCGAAGGAATCGAAGTGTAGTTTAAAACGAAAGAAACGGAGATGAAAAACTCCAAGTATTTTGAGAGTTATGATGGAAATAGTTAGACTCGCGCTTTAGTTTAGCAATTTACTGACCTCCCTCCGATTGATTGACCATAACTCACTCAATTTAACTCATAATTCATTGAAATTAGTTTCATTTCGAAGGAATCGAAGTGTAGTTTAAAACGAAAGAAACGGAGATGAAAAACTCCAAGTATTTTGAGAGTTATGATGGAAATAGTTAGACTCGCGCTTTGGTTTAGCAATTTACTGACCTACCTCCGATTGATTGACCATAACTCTCTCAATTTAACTCTTAATTCATTGAAATTAGTTTCATTTCGAAGGAATCGAAGTGTAGTTTAAAACGAAAGAAACGGAGATGAAAAACTCCAAGTATTTTGAGAGTTATGATGGAAATAGTTAGACTCGCGCTTTGGTTTAGCAATTTACTGACCTACCTCCGATTGATTGACCATAACTCTCTCAATTTAACTCTTAATTCATTGAAATTAGTTTCATTTCGAAGGAATCGAAGTGTAGTTTAAAACGAAAGAAACGGAGATGAAAAATTTCAAGTATTTTGAGAGTTATGATAGATATAGTTAGACTCCCGCTTTGGTTTAGCAATTTACTGACCAACCTCCGATTGATTGACCATAACTCTCTCAATTTAACTCTTAACTCATTGAAATTAGTTTCATTTCGAAGGAATCGAAGTGTAGTTTAAAACGAAAGAAACGGAGATGAAAAACTCCAAGTATTTTGAGAGTTATGATGGAAATAGTTAGACTCGCGCTTTGGTTTAGCAATTTACTGACCTACCTCCGATTGATTGACCATAACTCTCTCAATTTAACTCTTAATTCATTGAAATTAGTTTCATTTCGAAGGAATCGAAGTGTAGTTTAAAACGAAAGAAACGGAGATGAAAAACTCCAAGTATTTTGAGAGTTATGATGGAAATAGTTAGACTCGCGCTTTGGTTTAGCAATTTACTGACCTACCTCCGATTGATTGACCATAACTCTCTCAATTTAACTCTTAATTCATTGAAATTAGTTTCATTTCGAAGGAATCGAAGTGTAGTTTAAAACGAAAGAAACGGAGATGAAAAATTTCAAGTATTTTGAGAGTTATGATAGAAATAGTTAGACTCGCGCTTTGGTTTAGCAATTTACTGACCAACCTCCGATTGATTGACCATAACTCTCTCAATTTAACTCTTAACTCATTGAAATTAGTTTCATTTCGAAGGAATCGAAGTGTAGTTTAAAACGAAAGAAACGGAGATGAAAAACTCCAAGTATTTTGAGAGTTATGATGGAAATAGTTAGACTCGCGCTTTAGTTTAGCAATTTACTGACCTACCTCCGATTGATTGACCATAACTCTCTCAATTTAACTCGTAATTCATTTAAATTAGTTTCATTTCGAAGGAATCGAAGTGTAGTTTAAAACGAAAGAAACGGAGATGAAAAACTCCAAGTATTTTGAGAGTTATGATGGAAATAGTTAGACTCGCGCTTTGGTTTAGAAATTTACTGACCTACCTCCGATTGATTGATCATAACTCTCTAAATTTAACTCTTAATTCATTGAAATTAGTTTCATTTCGAAAGAATCGAAGTGTAGTTTAAAACGAAAGAAACGGAGATGAAAAACTCCAAGTATTTTGAGAGTTATGATGGAAATAGTTAGAATCGCGCTTTGGTTTAGCAATTTAATGACGTACCTACGATTGATTGACCATAACTCTCTCAATTTAACTCTTAATTCATTGAAATTTGTTTCATTTCGAAGGAATCGAAGTGTAGTTTAAAACGAAAGAAACGGAGATGAAAAACTCCAAGTATTTTGAGAGTTATGATGGAAATAGTTAGACTCGCGCTTTGGTTTAGCAATTTACTGACCTACCTCCGATTGATTGACCATAACTCACTCAATTTTATTTGTAATTGATTGAAATTAGTTTCATTTCGAAGGAATCGAAGTGTAGTTTAAAACGAAAGAAACGGAGATGAAAAACTCCAAGTATTTTGAGAGTTATGATGGAAATAGTTAGACTCGGGCTTTGGTTTAGCAATTTACTGACCTACCTCCGATTGATTGAACATAACTCACTCAATTTAACTCGTAATTCATTGAAATTAGTTTCATTTCGAAGGAATCGAACTGTAGTTTAAAACGAAAGAAACGGAGATGAAAAACTCCAAGTATTTTGAGAGTTATGATGGAAATAGTTAGACTCGCGCTTTGGTGTAGCAATTTACTGACCTTCCTCCGATTGATTGACCATAACTCTCTCAATTTAACTCGTAATTCATTTAAATTAGTTTCATTTCGAAGGAATCGAAGTGTAGTTTAAAACGAAAGAAACGGAGATGAAAAACTCCAAGTATTTTGAGAGTTATGATGGAAATAGTTAGACTCGCGCTTTGGTTTAGCAATTTACTGACCTACCTTTGATTGATTGACCATAACTCTCTCAATTTAACTTGTAATTCATTTAAATTAGTTTCATTTCGAAGGAATCGAAGTGTAGTTTAAAACGAAAGAAACGGAGATGAAAAACTCCAAGTATTTTGAGAGTTATGATGGAAATAGTTAGACTCGCGCTTTAGTTTAGCAATTTACTGACCTCCCTCCGATTGATTGACCATAACTCACTCAATTTAACTCATAATTCATTGAAATTAGTTTCATTTCGAAGGAATCGAAGTGTAGTTTAAAACGAAAGAAACGGAGATGAAAAACTCCAAGTATTTTGAGAGTTATGATGGAAATAGTTAGACTCGCGCTTTGGTTTAGCAATTTACTGACCTACCTCCGATTGATTGACCATAACTCTCTCAATTTAACTCTTAATTCATTGAAATTAGTTTCATTTCGAAGGAATCGAAGTGTAGTTTAAAACGAAAGAAACGGAGATGAAAAACTCCAAGTATTTTGAGAGTTATGATGGAAATAGTTAGACTCGCGCTTTGGTTTAGCAATTTACTGACCTACCTCCGATTGATTGACCATAACTCTCTCAATTTAACTCTTAATTCATTGAAATTAGTTTCATTTCGAAGGAATCGAAGTGTAGTTTAAAACGAAAGAAACGGAGATGAAAAATTTCAAGTATTTTGAGAGTTATGATAGAAATAGTTAGACTCGCGCTTTGGTTTAGCAATTTACTGACCAACCTCCGATTGATTGACCATAACTCTCTCAATTTAACTCTTAACTCATTGAAATTAGTTTCATTTCGAAGGAATCGAAGTGTAGTTTAAAACGAAAGAAACGGAGATGAAAAACTCCAAGTATTTTGAGAGTTATGATGGAAATAGTTAGACTCGCGCTTTAGTTTAGCAATTTACTGACCTACCTCCGATTGATTGACCATAACTCTCTCAATTTAACTCGTAATTCATTTAAATTAGTTTCATTTCGAAGGAATCGAAGTGTAGTTTAAAACGAAAGAAACGGAGATGAAAAACTCCAAGTATTTTGAGAGTTATGATGGAAATAGTTAGACTCGCGCTTTGGTTTAGAAATTTACTGACCTACCTCCGATTGATTGATCATAACTCTCTAAATTAACTCTTAATTCATTGAAATTAGTTTCATTTCGAAAGAATCGAAGTGTAGTTTAAAACGAAAGAAACGGAGATGAAAAACTCCAAGTATTTTGAGAGTTATGATGGAAATAGTTAGACTCGCGCTTTGGTTTAGCAATTTACTGACGTACCTACGATTGATTGACCATAACTCTCTCAATTTAACTCTTAATTCATTGAAATTTGTTTCATTTCGAAGGAATCGAAGTGTAGTTTAAAACGAAAGAAACGGAGATGAAAAACTCCAAGTATTTTGAGAGTTATGATGGAAATAGTTAGACTCGCGCTTTGGTTTAGCAATTTACTGACCTACCTCCGATTGATTGACCATAACTCACTCAATTTTACTTGTAATTGATTGAAATTAGTTTCATTTCGAAGGAATCGAAGTGTAGTTTAAAACGAAAGAAACGGAGATGAAAAACTCCAAGTATTTTGAGAGTTATGATGGAAATAGTTAGACTCGGGCTTTGGTTTAGCAATTTACTGACCTACCTCCGATTGATTGAACATAACTCACTCAATTTAACTCGTAATTCATTGAAATTAGTTTCATTTCGAAGGAATCGAAGTGTAGTTTAAAACGAAAGAAACGGAGATGAAAAACTCCAAGTATTTTGAGAGTTATGATGGAAATAGTTAGACTCGCGCTTTGGTTTAGCAATTTACTGACCTACCTTCGATTGATTGACCATAACTCTCTCAATTTAACTCTTAATTCATTGAAATTAGTTTCATTTCGAAGGAATCGAAGTGTAGTTTAAAACGAAAGAAACGGAGATGAAAAACTCCAAGTATTTTGAGAGTTATGATGGAAATAGTTAGACTCGCGCTTTGGTTTAGCAATTTACTGACCTACCTCCGATTGATTGACCATAACTCTCTCAATTTAACTCTTAATTCATTGAAATTAGTTTCATTTCGAAGGAATCGAAGTGTAGTTTAAAACGAAAGAAACGGAGATGAAAAATTTCAAGTATTTTGAGAGTTATGATAGAAATAGTTAGACTCCCGCTTTGGTTTAGCAATTTACTGACCAACCTCCGATTGATTGACCATAACTCTCTCAATTTAACTCTTAACTCATTGAAATTAGTTTCATTTCGAAGGAATCGAAGTGTAGTTTAAAACGAAAGAAACGGAGATGAAAAACTCCAAGTATTTTGAGAGTTATGATGGAAATAGTTAGACTCGCGCTTTGGTTTAGCAATTTACTGACCTACCTCCGATTGATTGACCATAACTCTCTCAATTTAACTCTTAATTCATTGAAATTAGTTTCATTTCGAAGGAATCGAAGTGTAGTTTAAAACGAAAGAAACGGAGATGAAAAACTCCAAGTATTTTGAGAGTTATGATGGAAATAGTTAGACTCGCGCTTTGGTTTAGCAATTTACTGACCTACCTCCGATTGATTGACCATAACTCTCTCAATTTAACTCTTAATTCATTGAAATTAGTTTCATTTCGAAGGAATCGAAGTGTAGTTTAAAACGAAAGAAACGGAGATGAAAAATTCCAAGTATTTTGAGAGTTATGATAGAAATAGTTAGACTCGCGCTTTGGTTTAGCAATTTACTGACCTACCTCCGATTGATTGACCATAACTCTCTCAATTTAACTCTTAACTCATTGAAATTAGTTTCATTTCGAAGGAATCGAAGTGTAGTTTAAAACGAAAGAAACGGAGATGAAAAACTCCAAGTATTTTGAGAGTTATGATGGAAATAGTTAGACTCGCGCTTTAGTTTAGCAATTTACTGACCTACCTCCGATTGATTGACCATAACTCTCTCAATTTAACTCGTAATTCATTTAAATTAGTTTCATTTCGAAGGAATCGAAGTGTAGTTTAAAACGAAAGAAACGGAGATGAAAAACTCCAAGTATTTTGAGAGTTATGATGGAAATAGTTAGACTCGCGCTTCGGTTTAGCAATTTACTGACCTACCTTTGATTGATTGACCATAACTCTCTCAATTTAACTCTTAATTCATTGAAATTAGTTTCATTTCGAAGGAATCGAAGTGTAGTTTAAAACGAAAGAAACGGAGATGAAAAACTCCAAGTATTTTGAGAGTTATGATGGAAATAGTTAGACTCGCGCTTTGGTTTAGCAATTTACTGACCTACCTTTGATTGATTGACCATAACTCTCTCAATTTAACTTGTAATTCATTTAAATTAGTTTCATTTCGAAGGAATCGAAGTGTAGTTTAAAACGAAAGAAACGGAGATGAAAAACTCCAAGTATTTTGAGAGTTATGATGGAAATAGTTAGACTCGCGCTTTAGTTTAGCAATTTACTGACCTCCCTCCGATTGATTGACCATAACTCACTCAATTTAACTCATAATTCATTGAAATTAGTTTCATTTCGAAGGAATCGAAGTGTAGTTTAAAACGAAAGAAACGGAGATGAAAAACTCCAAGTATTTTGAGAGTTATGATGGAAATAGTTAGACTCGCGCTTTGGTTTAGCAATTTACTGACCTACCTCCGATTGATTGACCATAACTCTCTCAATTTAACTCTTAATTCATTGAAATTAGTTTCATTTCGAAGGAATCGAAGTGTAGTTTAAAACGAAAGAAACGGAGATGAAAAACTCCAAGTATTTTGAGAGTTATGATGGAAATAGTTAGACTCGCGCTTTGGTTTAGCAATTTACTGACCTACCTCCGATTGATTGACCATAACTCTCTCAATTTAACTCTTAATTCATTGAAATTAGTTTCATTTCGAAGGAATCGAAGTGTAGTTTAAAACGAAAGAAACGGAGATGAAAAATTTCAAGTATTTTGAGAGTTATGATAGAAATAGTCAGACTCCCGCTTTGGTTTAGCAATTTACTGACCAACCTCCGATTGATTGACCATAACTCTCTCAATTTAACTCTTAACTCATTGAAATTAGTTTCATTTCGAAGGAATCGAAGTGTAGTTTAAAACGAAAGAAACGGAGATGAAAAACTCCAAGTATTTTGAGAGTTATGATGGAAATAGTTAGACTCGCGCTTTGGTTTAGCAATTTACTGACCTACCTCCGATTGATTGACCATAACTCTCTCAATTTAACTCTTAATTCATTGAAATTAGTTTCATTTCGAAGGAATCGAAGTGTAGTTTAAAACGAAAGAAACGGAGATGAAAAACTCCAAGTATTTTGAGAGTTATGATGGAAATAGTTAGACTCGCGCTTTGGTTTAGCAATTTACTGACCTACCTCCGATTGATTGACCATAACTCTCTCAATTTAACTCTTAATTCATTGAAATTAGTTTCATTTCGAAGGAATCGAAGTGTAGTTTAAAACGAAAGAAACGGAGATGAAAAATTTCAAGTATTTTGAGAGTTATGATAGAAATAGTTAGACTCGCGCTTTGGTTTAGCAATTTACTGACCAACCTCCGATTGATTGACCATAACTCTCTCAATTTAACTCTTAACTCATTGAAATTAGTTTCATTTCGAAGGAATCGAAGTGTAGTTTAAAACGAAAGAAACGGAGATGAAAAACTCCAAGTATTTTGAGAGTTATGATGGAAATAGTTAGACTCGCGCTTTAGTTTAGCAATTTACTGACCTACCTCCGATTGATTGACCATAACTCTCTCAATTTAACTCGTAATTCATTTAAATTAGTTTCATTTCGAAGGAATCGAAGTGTAGTTTAAAACGAAAGAAACGGAGATGAAAAACTCCAAGTATTTTGAGAGTTATGATGGAAATAGTTAGACTCGCGCTTTGGTTTAGAAATTTACTGACCTACCTCCGATTGATTGATCATAACTCTCTAAATTTAACTCTTAATTCATTGAAATTAGTTTCATTTCGAAAGAATCGAAGTGTAGTTTAAAACGAAAGAAACGGAGATGAAAAACTCCAAGTATTTTGAGAGTTATGATGGAAATAGTTAGACTCGCGCTTTGGTTTAGCAATTTACTGACGTACCTACGATTGATTGACCATAACTCTCTCAATTTAACTCTTAATTCATTGAAATTTGTTTCATTTCGAAGGAATCGAAGTGTAGTTTAAAACGAAAGAAACGGAGATGAAAAACTCCAAGTATTTTGAGAGTTATGATGGAAATAGTTAGACTCGCGCTTTGGTTTAGCAATTTACTGACCTACCTCCGATTGATTGACCATAACTCACTCAATTTTACTTGTAATTGATTGAAATTAGTTTCATTTCGAAGGAATCGAAGTGTAGTTTAAAACGAAAGAAACGGAGATGAAAAACTCCAAGTATTTTGAGAGTTATGATGGAAATAGTTAGACTCGGGTTTTGGTTTAGCAATTTACTGACCTACCTCCGATTGATTGAACATAACTCACTCAATTTAACTCGTAATTCATTGAAATTAGTTTCATTTCGAAGGAATCGAAGTGTAGTTTAAAACGAAAGAAACGGAGATGAAAAACTCCAAGTATTTTGAGAGTTATGATGGAAATAGTTAGACTCGCGCTTTGGTTTAGCAATTTACTGACCTCCCTCCGATTGATTGACCATAAATCACTCAATTTAACTCGTAATTCATTGAAATTAGTTTCATTTCGAAGGAATCGAACTGTAGTTTAAAACGAAAGAAACGGAGATGAAAAACTCCAAGTATTTTGAGAGTTATGATGGAAATAGTTAGACTCGCGCTTTGGTTTAGCAATTTACTGACCTACCTCCGATTGATTGACCATAACTCTCTCAATTTAACTCTTAACTCATTGAAATTAGTTTCATTTCGAAGGAATCGAAGTGTAGTTTAAAACGAAAGACACGGAGATGAAAAACTCCAAGTATTTTGAGAGTTATGATGGAAATAGTTAGACTCGCGCTTTGGTTTAGCAATTTACTGACCTACATCCGATTGATTGACCATAACTCTCTCAATTTACCTCTTAACTCATTGAAATTAGTTTCATTTCGAAGGAATCGAAGTGTAGTTTAAAACGAAAGAAACGGAGATGAAAAACTCCAAGTATTTTGAGAGTTATGATGGAAATAGTTAGACTCGCGCTTTGGTTTAGCAATTTACTGACCTACCTCCGATTGATTGACCATAACTCTCTCAATTTAACTCTTAATTCATTGAAATTAATTTCATTTCGAAGGAATCGAAGTGTAGTTTAAAACGAGAGAAACGGAGATGAAAAATTCTAAGTATTTTGAGAGTTATGATAGAAATAGTTAGAATCGCGCTTTGGTTTAGCAATTTACTGACTTACATCCGATTGATTGACCATAACTCTCTAAATTTAACTCTTAAGTCATTGAAATTAGTTTCATTTCGAAGGAATCGAAGTGTAGTTTAAAACGAAAGAAACGGAGATGAAAAACTCCAAGTATTTTGAGAGTTATGATGGAAATAGTTAGACTCGCGCTTTGGTTTAGCAATTTACTGACCTACCTCCGATTAATTGATCATAACTCTCTAAATTTAACTCTTAATTCATTGAAATTAGTTTCATTTCGAAGGAATCGAAGTGTAGTTTAAAACGAAAGAAACGGAGATGAAAAACTCCAAGTATTTTGAGAGTTATGATGGAAATAGTTAGACTCGCGCTTTGGTTTAGCAATTTACTGACCTCCCTCCGATTGATTGACCATAAATCACTCAATTTAACTCGTAATTCATTGAAATTAGTTTCATTTCGAAGGAATCGACGTGTAGTTTAAAACGAAAGAAACGGAGATGAAAAACTCCAAGTATTTTGAGAGTTATGATGGAAATAGTTAGACTCGCGCTTTGGTTTAGCAATTTACTGACGTACCTACGATTGATTGACCATAACTCTCTCAATTTAACTCTTAATTCATTGAAATTTGTTTCATTTCGAAGGAATCGAAGTATAGTTTAAAACGAAAGAAACGGAGATGAAAAACTCCAAGTATTTTGAGAGTTATGATGGAAATAGTTAGACTCGCGCTTTGGTTTAGCAATTTACTGACCTACCTCCGATTGATTGACCATAACTCACTCAATTTTATTTGTAATTGATTGAAATTAGTTTCATTTCGAAGGAATCGAAGTGTAGTTTAAAACGAAAGAAACGGAGATGAAAAACTCCAAGTATTTTGAGAGTTATGATGGAAATAGTTAGACTCGGGCTTTGGTTTAGCAATTTACTGACCTACCTCCGATTGATTGAACATAACTCACTCAATTTAACTCGTAATTCATTGAAATTAGTTTCATTTCGAAGGAATCGAACTGTAGTTTAAAACGAAAGAAACGGAGATGAAAAACTCCAAGTATTTTGAGAGTTATGATGGAAATAGTTAGACTCGCGCTTTGGTTTAGCAATTTACTGACCTTCCTCCGATTGATTGACCATAACTCTCTCAATTTAACTCGTAATTCATTTAAATTAGTTTCATTTCGAAGGAATCGAAGTGTAGTTTAAAACGAAAGAAACGGAGATGAAAAACTCCAAGTATTTTGAGAGTTATGATGGAAATAGTTAGACTCGCGCTTTGGTTTAGCAATTTACTGACCTACCTTTGATTGATTGACCATAACTCTCTCAATTTAACTTGTAATTCATTTAAATTAGTTTCATTTCGAAGGAATCGAAGTGTAGTTTAAAACGAAAGAAACGGAGATGAAAAACTCCAAGTATTTTGAGAGTTATGATGGAAATAGTTAGACTCGCGCTTTAGTTTAGCAATTTACTGACCTCCCTCCGATTGATTGACCATAACTCACTCAATTTAACTCATAATTCATTGAAATTAGTTTCATTTCGAAGGAATCGAAGTGTAGTTTAAAACGAAAGAAACGGAGATGAAAAACTCCAAGTATTTTGAGAGTTATGATGGAAATAGTTAGACTCGCGCTTTGGTTTAGCAATTTACTGACCTACCTCCGATTGATTGACCATAACTCTCTCAATTTAACTCTTAATTCATTGAAATTAGTTTCATTTCGAAGGAATCGAAGTGTAGTTTAAAACGAAAGAAACGGAGATGAAAAACTCCAAGTATTTTGAGAGTTATGATGGAAATAGTTAGACTCGCGCTTTGGTTTAGCAATTTACTGACCTACCTCCGATTGATTGACCATAACTCTCTCAATTTAACTCTTAATTCATTGAAATTAGTTTCATTTCGAAGGAATCGAAGTGTAGTTTAAAACGAAAGAAACGGAGATGAAAAATTTCAAGTATTTTGAGAGTTATGATAGAAATAGTTAGACTCGCGCTTTGGTTTAGCAATTTACTGACCAACCTCCGATTGATTGACCATAACTCTCTCAATTTAACTCTTAACTCATTGAAATTAGTTTCATTTCGAAGGAATCGAAGTGTAGTTTAAAACGAAAGAAACGGAGATGAAAAACTCCAAGTATTTTGAGAGTTATGATGGAAATAGTTAGACTCGCGCTTTAGTTTAGCAATTTACTGACCTACCTCCGATTGATTGACCATAACTCTCTCAATTTAACTCGTAATTCATTTAAATTAGTTTCATTTCGAAGGAATCGAAGTGTAGTTTAAAACGAAAGAAACGGAGATGAAAAACTCCAAGTATTTTGAGAGTTATGATGGAAATAGTTAGACTCGCGCTTTGGTTTAGAAATTTACTGACCTACCTCCGATTGATTGATCATAACTCTCTAAATTTAACTCTTAATTCATTGAAATTAGTTTCATTTCGAAAGAATCGAAGTGTAGTTTAAAACGAAAGAAACGGAGATGAAAAACTCCAAGTATTTTGAGAGTTATGATGGAAATAGTTAGACTCGCGCTTTGGTTTAGCAATTTACTGACGTACCTACGATTGATTGACCATAACTCTCTCAATTTAACTCTTAATTCATTGAAATTTGTTTCATTTCGAAGGAATCGAAGTGTAGTTTAAAACGAAAGAAACGGAGATGAAAAACTCCAAGTATTTTGAGAGTTATGATGGAAATAGTTAGACTCGCGCTTTGGTTTAGCAATTTACTGACCTACCTCCGATTGATTGACCATAACTCACTCAATTTTACTTGTAATTGATTGAAATTAGTTTCATTTCGAAGGAATCGAAGTGTAGTTTAAAACGAAAGAAACGGAGATGAAAAACTCCAAGTATTTTGAGAGTTATGATGGAAATAGTTAGACTCGGGCTTTGGTTTAGCAATTTACTGACCTACCTCCGATTGATTGAACATAACTCACTCAATTTAACTCGTAATTCATTGAAATTAGTTTCATTTCGAAGGAATCGAAGTGTAGTTTAAAACGAAAGAAACGGAGATGAAAAACTCCAAGTATTTTGAGAGTTATGATGGAAATAGTTAGACTCGCGCTTTGGTTTAGCAATTTACTGACCTACCTCCGATTGATTGACCATAACTCTCTCAATTTAACTCTTAATTCATTGAAATTAGTTTCATTTCGAAGGAATCGAAGTGTAGTTTAAAACGAAAGAAACGGAGATGAAAAACTCCAAGTATTTTGAGAGTTATGATGGAAATAGTTAGACTCGCGCTTTGGTTTAGCAATTTACTGACCTACCTCCGATTGATTGACCATAACTCTCTCAATTTAACTCTTAATTCATTGAAATTAGTTTCATTTCGAAGGAATCGAAGTGTAGTTTAAAACGAAAGAAACGGAGATGAAAAATTTCAAGTATTTTGAGAGTTATGATAGAAATAGTTAGACTCCCGCTTTGGTTTAGCAATTTACTGACCAACCTCCGATTGATTGACCATAACTCTCTCAATTTAACTCTTAACTCATTGAAATTAGTTTCATTTCGAAGGAATCGAAGTGTAGTTTAAAACGAAAGAAACGGAGATGAAAAACTCCAAGTATTTTGAGAGTTATGATGGAAATAGTTAGACTCGCGCTTTGGTTTAGCAATTTACTGACCTACCTCCGATTGATTGACCATAACTCTCTCAATTTAACTCTTAATTCATTGAAATTAGTTTCATTTCGAAGGAATCGAAGTGTAGTTTAAAACGAAAGAAACGGAGATGAAAAACTCCAAGTATTTTGAGAGTTATGATGGAAATAGTTAGACTCGCGCTTTGGTTTAGCAATTTACTGACCTACCTCCGATTGATTGACCATAACTCTCTCAATTTAACTCTTAATTCATTGAAATTAGTTTCATTTCGAAGGAATCGAAGTGTAGTTTAAAACGAAAGAAACGGAGATGAAAAATTCCAAGTATTTTGAGAGTTATGATAGAAATAGTTAGACTCGCGCTTTGGTTTAGCAATTTACTGACCTACCTCCGATTGATTGACCATAACTCTCTCAATTTAACTCTTAACTCATTGAAATTAGTTTCATTTCGAAGGAATCGAAGTGTAGTTTAAAACGAAAGAAACGGAGATGAAAAACTCCAAGTATTTTGAGAGTTATGATGGAAATAGTTAGACTCGCGCTTTAGTTTAGCAATTTACTGACCTACCTCCGATTGATTGACCATAACTCTCTCAATTTAACTCGTAATTCATTTAAATTAGTTTCATTTCGAAGGAATCGAAGTGTAGTTTAAAACGAAAGAAACGGAGATGAAAAACTCCAAGTATTTTGAGAGTTATGATGGAAATAGTTAGACTCGCGCTTCGGTTTAGCAATTTACTGACCTACCTTTGATTGATTGACCATAACTCTCTCAATTTAACTCTTAATTCATTGAAATTAGTTTCATTTCGAAGGAATCGAAGTGTAGTTTAAAACGAAAGAAACGGAGATGAAAAACTCCAAGTATTTTGAGAGTTATGATGGAAATAGTTAGACTCGCGCTTTGGTTTAGCAATTTACTGACCTACCTTTGATTGATTGACCATAACTCTCTCAATTTAACTTGTAATTCATTTAAATTAGTTTCATTTCGAAGGAATCGAAGTGTAGTTTAAAACGAAAGAAACGGAGATGAAAAACTCCAAGTATTTTGAGAGTTATGATGGAAATAGTTAGACTCGCGCTTTAGTTTAGCAATTTACTGACCTCCCTCCGATTGATTGACCATAACTCACTCAATTTAACTCATAATTCATTGAAATTAGTTTCATTTCGAAGGAATCGAAGTGTAGTTTAAAACGAAAGAAACGGAGATGAAAAACTCCAAGTATTTTGAGAGTTATGATGGAAATAGTTAGACTCGCGCTTTGGTTTAGCAATTTACTGACCTACCTCCGATTGATTGACCATAACTCTCTCAATTTAACTCTTAATTCATTGAAATTAGTTTCATTTCGAAGGAATCGAAGTGTAGTTTAAAACGAAAGAAACGGAGATGAAAAACTCCAAGTATTTTGAGAGTTATGATGGAAATAGTTAGACTCGCGCTTTGGTTTAGCAATTTACTGACCTACCTCCGATTGATTGACCATAACTCTCTCAATTTAACTCTTAATTCATTGAAATTAGTTTCATTTCGAAGGAATCGAAGTGTAGTTTAAAACGAAAGAAACGGAGATGAAAAATTTCAAGTATTTTGAGAGTTATGATAGAAATAGTTAGACTCCCGCTTTGGTTTAGCAATTTACTGACCAACCTCCGATTGATTGACCATAACTCTCTCAATTTAACTCTTAACTCATTGAAATTAGTTTCATTTCGAAGGAATCGAAGTGTAGTTTAAAACGAAAGAAACGGAGATGAAAAACTCCAAGTATTTTGAGAGTTATGATGGAAATAGTTAGACTCGCGCTTTGGTTTAGCAATTTACTGACCTACCTCCGATTGATTGACCATAACTCTCTCAATTTAACTCTTAATTCATTGAAATTAGTTTCATTTCGAAGGAATCGAAGTGTAGTTTAAAACGAAAGAAACGGAGATGAAAAACTCCAAGTATTTTGAGAGTTATGATGGAAATAGTTAGACTCGCGCTTTGGTTTAGCAATTTACTGACCTACCTCCGATTGATTGACCATAACTCTCTCAATTTAACTCTTAATTCATTGAAATTAGTTTCATTTCGAAGGAATCGAAGTGTAGTTTAAAACGAAAGAAACGGAGATGAAAAATTTCAAGTATTTTGAGAGTTATGATAGAAATAGTTAGACTCGCGCTTTGGTTTAGCAATTTACTGACCAACCTCCGATTGATTGACCATAACTCTCTCAATTTAACTCTTAACTCATTGAAATTAGTTTCATTTCGAAGGAATCGAAGTGTAGTTTAAAACGAAAGAAACGGAGATGAAAAACTCCAAGTATTTTGAGAGTTATGATGGAAATAGTTAGACTCGCGCTTTAGTTTAGCAATTTACTGACCTACCTCCGATTGATTGACCATAACTCTCTCAATTTAACTCGTAATTCATTTAAATTAGTTTCATTTCGAAGGAATCGAAGTGTAGTTTAAAACGAAAGAAACGGAGATGAAAAACTCCAAGTATTTTGAGAGTTATGATGGAAATAGTTAGACTCGCGCTTTGGTTTAGAAATTTACTGACCTACCTCCGATTGATTGATCATAACTCTCTAAATTTAACTCTTAATTCATTGAAATTAGTTTCATTTCGAAAGAATCGAAGTGTAGTTTAAAACGAAAGAAACGGAGATGAAAAACTCCAAGTATTTTGAGAGTTATGATGGAATTAGTTAGACTCGCGCTTTGGTTTAGCAATTTACTGACGTACCTACGATTGATTGACCATAACTCTCTCAATTTAACTCTTAATTCATTGAAATTTGTTTCATTTCGAAGGAATCGAAGTGTAGTTTAAAACGAAAGAAACGGAGATGAAAAACTCCAAGTATTTTGAGAGTTATGATGGAAATAGTTAGACTCGCGCTTTGGTTTAGCAATTTACTGACCTACCTCCGATTGATTGACCATAACTCACTCAATTTTACTTGTAATTGATTGAAATTAGTTTCATTTCGAAGGAATCGAAGTGTAGTTTAAAACGAAAGAAACGGAGATGAAAAACTCCAAGTATTTTGAGAGTTATGATGGAAATAGTTAGACTCGGGCTTTGGTTTAGCAATTTACTGACCTACCTCCGATTGATTGAACATAACTCACTCAATTTAACTCGTAATTCATTGAAATTAGTTTCATTTCGAAGGAATCGAAGTGTAGTTTAAAACGAAAGAAACGGAGATGAAAAACTCCAAGTATTTTGAGAGTTATGATGGAAATAGTTAGACTCGCGCTTTGGTTTAGCAATTTACTGACCTACCTCCGATTGATTGACCATAACTCACTCAATTTTACTTGTAATTGATTCAAATTAGTTTCATTTCGAAGGAATCGAAGTGTAGTTTAAAACGAAAGAAACGGAGATGAAAAACTCCAAGTATTTTGAGAGTTATGATGGAAATAGTTAGACTCGCGCTTTAGTTTAGCAATTTACTGACCTCCCTCCGATTGATTGACCATAACTCACTCAATTTAACTCGTAATTCATTGAAATTAGTTTCATTTCGAAGGAATCGAAGTGTAGTTTAAAACGAAAGAAACGGAGATGAAAAACTCCAAGTATTTTGAGAGTTATGATGGAAATAGTTAGACTCGCGCTTTGGTTTAGCAATTTACTGACCTACCTCCGATTGATTGACCATAACTCTCTAAATTTAACTCTTAATTCATTGAAATTAGTTTCATTTCGAAGGAATCGAAGTGTAGTTTAAAACGAAAGAAACGGAGATGAAAAACTCCAAGTATTTTGAGAGTTATGATGGAAATAGTTAGACTCGCGCTTTGGTTTAGCAATTTACTGACCTACCTCCGATTGATTGACCATAACTCTCTCAATTTAACTCTTAATTCATTGAAATTAGTTTCATTTCGAAGGAATCGAAGTGTAGTTTAAAACGAAAGAAACGGAGATGAAAAATTCCAAGTATTTTGAGAGTTATGATAGAAATAGTTAGACTCGCGCTTTGGTTTAGCAATTTACTGACCTACCTCCGATTGATTGACCATAACTCTCTCAATTTAACTCTTAACTCATTGAAATTAGTTTCATTTCGAAGGAATCGAAGTGTAGTTTAAAACGAAAGAAACGGAGATGAAAAACTCCAAGTATTTTGAGAGTTATGATGGAAATAGTTAGACTCGCGCTTTAGTTTAGCAATTTACTGACCTCCCTCCGATTGATTGACCATAACTCACTCAATTTAACTCGTAATTCATTGAAATTAGTTTCATTTCGAAGGAATCGAAGTGTAGTTTAAAACGAAAGAAACGGAGATAAAAAACTCCAAGTATTTTGAGAGTTATGATGGAAATAGTTAGACTCGCGCTTTGGTTTAGCAATTTACTGACCTACCTCCGATTGATTGACCATAACTCTCTAAATTTAACTCTTAATTCATTTAAATTAGTTTCATTTCGAAGGAATCGAAGTGTAGTTTAAAACGAAAGAAACGGAGATGAAAAACTCCAAGTATTTTGAGAGTTATGATGGAAATAGTTAGACTCGCGCTTTGGTTTAGAAATTTACTGACCTACCTCCGATTGATTGATCATAACTCTCTAAATTTAACTCTTAATTCATTGAAATTAGTTTCATTTCGAAGGAATCGAAGTGTAGTTTAAAACGAAAGAAACGGAGATGAAAAACTCCAAGTATTTTGAGAGTTATGATGGAAATAGTTAGACTCGCGCTTTGGTTTAGCAATTTACTGACCTACCTCCGATTGATTGATCATAACTCTCTAAATTTAACTCTTAATTCATTGAAATTTGTTTCATTTTGAAGGAATCGAAGTGTAGTTTAAAACGAAAGAAACGGAGATGAAAAACTCCAAGTATTTTGAGAGTTATGATGGAAATAGTTAGACTCGCGCTTTAGTTTAGCAATTTACTGACCTACCTACGATTGATTGAACATAACTCTCTCAATTTAACTCGTAATTCATTTAAATTAGTTTCATTTCGAAGGAATCGAAGTGTAGTTTAAAACGAAAGAAACGGAGATGAAAAACTCCAATTATTTTGAGAGTTATGATGGAAATAGTTAGACTCGGGCTTTGGTTTAGCAATTTACTGACCTACCTCCGATTGATTGAACATAACTCACTCAATTTAACTCGTAATTCATTGAAATTAGTTTCATTTCGAAGGAATCGAAGTGTAGTTTAAAACGAAAGAAACGGAGATGAAAAACTCCAAGTATTTTGAGAGTTATGATGGAAATAGTTAGACTCGCGCTTTGGTTTAGCAATTTACTGACCTACCTCCGATTGATTGACCATAACTCTCTCAATTTAACTCTTAAGTCATTGAAATTAGTTTCATTTCGAAGGAATCGAAGTGTAGTTTAAAACGAAAGAAACGGAGATGAAAAACTCCAAGTATTTTGAGAGTTATGATGGAAATAGTTAGACTCGCGCTTTGGTTTAGAAATTTACTGACCTACCTCCGATTGATTGATCATAACTCTCTAAATTTAACTCTTAATTCATTGAAATTAGTTTCATTTCGAAGGAATCGAAGTGTAGTTTAAAACGAAAGAAACGGAGATGAAAAACTCCAAGTATTTTGAGAGTTATGATGGAAATAGTTAGACTCGCGCTTTAGTTTAGCAATTTACTGACCTACCTACGATTGATTGAACATAACTCTCTCAATTTAACTCGTAATTCATTTAAATTAGTTTCATTTCGAAGGAATCGAAGTGTAGTTTAAAACGAAAGAAACGGAGATGAAAAACTCCAATTATTTTGAGAGTTATGATGGAAATAGTTAGACTCGGGCTTTGGTTTAGCAATTTACTGACCTACCTCCGATTGATTGAACATAACTCACTCAATTTAACTCGTAATTCATTGAAATTAGTTTCATTTCGAAGGAATCGAAGTGTAGTTTAAAACGAAAGAAACGGAGATGAAAAACTCCAAGTATTTTGAGAGTTATGATGGAAATAGTTAGACTCGCGCTTTAGTTTAGCAATTTACTGACCTCCCTCCGATTGATTGACCATAACTCACTCAATTTAACTCGTAATTCATTGAAATTAGTTTCATTTCGAAGGAATCGAAGTGTAGTTTAAAACGAAAGAAACGGAGATGAAAAACTCCAAGTATTTTGAGAGTTATGATGGAAATAGTTAGACTCGCGCTTTGGTTTAGCAATTTACTGACCTACCTCCGATTGATTGACCATAACTCTCTCAATTTAACTCTTAATTGATTGAAATTAGTTTCATTTCGAAGGAATCGAAGTGTAGTTTAAAACGAAAGAAACGGAGATGAAAAACTCCAAGTATTTTGAGAGTTATGATGGAAATAGTTAGACTCGCGCTTTGGTTTAGCAATTTACTGACCTACCTCCGATTGATTGACCATAACTCTCTCAATTTAACTCTTAATTCATTGAAATTAGTTTCATTTCGAAGGAATCGAAGTGTAGTTTAAAACGAAAGAAACGGAGATGAAAAATTCCAAGTATTTTGAGAGTTATGATAGAAATAGTTAGACTCGCGCTTTGGTTTAGCAATTTACTGACCTACCTCCGATTGATTGACCATAACTCTCTCAATTTAACTCTTAACTCATTGAAATTAGTTTCATTTCGAAGGAATCGAAGTGTAGTTTAAAACGAAAGAAACGGAGATGAAAAACTCCAAGTATTTTGAGGGTTATGATGGAAATAGTTAGACTCGCGCTTTAGTTTAGCAATTTACTGACCTACCTCCGATTGATTGACCATAACTCTCTCAATTTAACTCGTAATTCATTTAAATTAGTTTCATTTCGAAGGAATCGAAGTGTAGTTTAAAACGAAAGAAACGGAGATGAAAAACTCCAAGTATTTTGAGAGTTATGATGGAAATAGTTAGACTCGCGCTTTGGTTTAGAAATTTACTGACCTACCTCCGATTGATTGATCATAACTCTCTAAATTTAACTCTTAATTCATTGAAATTAGTTTCATTTCGAAGGAATCGAAGTGTAGTTTAAAACGAAAGAAACGGAGATGAAAAACTCCAAGTATTTTGAGAGTTATGATGGAAATAGTTAGACTCGCGCTTTGGTTTAGCAATTTACTGACCTACCTCCGATTGATTGATCATAACTCTCTAAATTTAACTCTTAATTCATTGAAATTAGTTTCATTTTGAAGGAATCGAAGTGTAGTTTAAAACGAAAGAAACGGAGATGAAAAACTCCAAGTATTTTGAGAGTTATGATGGAAATAGTTAGACTCGCGCTTTAGTTTAGCAATTTACTGACCTACCTACGATTGATTGAACATAACTCTCTCAATTTAACTCGTAATTCATTTAAATTAGTTTCATTTCGAAGGAATCGAAGTGTAGTTTAAAACGAAAGAAACGGAGATGAAAAACTCCAATTATTTTGAGAGTTATGATGGAAATAGTTAGACTCGGGCTTTGGTTTAGCAATTTACTGACCTACCTCCGATTGATTGAACATAACTCACTCAATTTAACTCGTAATTCATTGAAATTAGTTTCATTTCGAAGGAATCGAAGTGTAGTTTAAAACGAAAGAAACGGAGATGAAAAACTCCAAGTATTTTGAGAGTTATGATGGAAATAGTTAGACTCGCGCTTTGGTTTAGCAATTTACTGACCTACCTCCGATTCATTGACCATAACTCTCTCAATTTAACTCTTAAGTCATTGAAATTAGTTTCATTTCGAAGGAATCGAAGTGTAGTTTAAAACGAAAGAAACGGAGATGAAAAACTCCAAGTATTTTGAGAGTTATGATAGAAATAGTTAGACTCGCGCTTTGGTTTAGCAATTTACTGACCTACCTCCGATTGATTGACCATAACTCTCTCAATTTAACTCGTAATTCATTTAAATTAGTTTCATTTCGAAGGAATCGAAGTGTAGTTTGAAACGAAAGAAACGGAGATGAAAAACTTCAAGTATTTTGAGAGTTATGATGGAAATAGTTAGACTCGCGCTTTGGTTTAGCAATTTACTGACCTCCCTCCGATTGATTGACCATAACTCACTCAATTTAACTCGTAATTCATTGAAATTAGTTTCATTTCGAAAGAATCGAAGTGTGGTTTAAAACGAAAGAAATGGAGATGAAAAACTCCAACTATTTTGAGAGTTATGATGGAAATAGTTAGACTCGCGCTTTGGTTTAGCAATTTACTGACCTACCTCCGCTTGATTGACCATAACTCTCTCAATTTAACTCTTAACTCTTTGAAATTAGTTTCATTTCGAAGGAATCGAAGTGTAGTTTAAAACGAAAGAAACGGAGATGAAAAACTCCAAGTATTTTGAGAGTTATGATGGAAATAGTTAGACTCGCGCTTTGGTTTAGCAATTTACTGACCTACCTCCGATTGATTGACCATAACTCTCTCAATTTAACTCTTAACTCATTGAAATTAGTTTCATTTCGAAGGAATCGAAGTGTAGTTTAAAACGAAAGAAACGGAGATGAAAAACTCCAAGTATTTTGAGAGTTATGATGGAAATAGTTAGACTCGCGCTTTGGTTTAGCAATTTACTGACCTACCTCCGATTGATTGAGCATAACTCTCTAAATTTAACTCTTAATTCATTCAAATTAGTTTCATTTCGAAGGAATCGAAGTATAGTTTAAAACGAGAGAAACGGAGATTAAAAACTCCAAGTATTTTGAGAGTTATGATGGAAATAGTTAGACTCGCGCTTTGGTTTAGCAATATACTGACTTACCTCCGATTGATTGATCATAACTCTCTAAATTTAACTCTTAATTCATTGAAATTAGTTTCATTTCGAAGGAATCGAAGTGTAGTTTAAAACGAAAGAAACGGAGATGAAAAACTCCAAGTATTTTGAGAGTTATGATGGAAATAGTTAGACTCGCGCTTTGGTTTAGCAATTTACTGACCTACCTCCGATTGATTGACCATAACTCTCTCAATTTAACTCTTAATTCATTGAAATTAGTTTCATTTCGAAGGAATCGAAGTGTAGTTTAAAACGAAAGAAACGGAGATGAAAAATTTCAAGTATTTTGAGAGTTATGATAGAAATAGTTAGACTCGCGCTTTGGTTTAGCAATTTACTGACCAACCTCCGATTGATTGACCATAACTCTCTCAATTTAACTCTTAACTCATTGAAATTAGTTTCATTTCGAAGGAATCGAAGTGTAGTTTAAAACGAAAGAAACGGAGATGAAAAACTCCAAGTATTTTGAGAGTTATGATGGAAATAGTTAGACTCGCGCTTTAGTTTAGCAATTTACTGACCTACCTCCGATTGATTGACCATAACTCTCTCAATTTAACTCGTAATTCATTTAAATTAGTTTCATTTCGAAGGAATCGAAGTGTAGTTTAAAACGAAAGAAACGGAGATGAAAAACTCCAAGTATTTTGAGAGTTATGATGGAAATAGTTAGACTCGCGCTTTGGTTTAGAAATTTACTGACCTACCTCCGATTGATTGATCATAACTCTCTAAATTTAACTCTTAATTCATTGAAATTAGTTTCATTTCGAAAGAATCGAAGTGTAGTTTAAAACGAAAGAAACGGAGATGAAAAACTCCAAGTATTTTGAGAGTTATGATGGAAATAGTTAGACTCGCGCTTTGGTTTAGCAATTTACTGACGTACCTACGATTGATTGACCATAACTCTCTCAATTTAACTCTTAATTCATTGAAATTTGTTTCATTTCGAAGGAATCGAAGTGTAGTTTAAAACGAAAGAAACGGAGATGAAAAACTCCAAGTATTTTGAGAGTTATGATGGAAATAGTTAGACTCGCGCTTTGGTTTAGCAATTTACTGACCTACCTCCGATTGATTGACCATAACTCACTCAATTTTACTTGTAATTGATTGAAATTAGTTTCATTTCGAAGGAATCGAAGTGTAGTTTAAAACGAAAGAAACGGAGATGAAAAACTCCAAGTATTTTGAGAGTTATGATGGAAATAGTTAGACTCGGGCTTTGGTTTAGCAATTTACTGACCTACCTCCGATTGATTGAACATAACTCACTCAATTTAACTCGTAATTCATTGAAATTAGTTTCATTTCGAAGGAATCGAAGTGTAGTTTAAAACGAAAGAAACGGAGATGAAAAACTCCAAGTATTTTGAGAGTTATGATGGAAATAGTTAGACTCGCGCTTTGGTTTAGCAATTTACTGACCTACCTCCGATTGATTGACCATAACTCTCTCAATTTAACTTGTAATTCATTTAAATTAGTTTCATTTCGAAGGAATCGAAGTGTAGTTTAAAACGAAAGAAACGGAGATGAAAAACTCCAAGTATTTTGAGAGTTATGATGGAAATAGTTAGACTCGCGCTTTAGTTTAGCAATTTACTGACCTCCCTCCGATTGATTGACCATAACTCACTCAATTTAACTCGTAATTCATTGAAATTAGTTTCATTTCGAAGGAATCGAAGTGTAGTTTAAAACGAAAGAAACGGAGATGAAAAACTCCAAGTATTTTGAGAGTTATGATGGAAATAGTTAGACTCGCGCTTTGGTTTAGCAATTTACTGACCTACCTCCGATTGATTGACCATAACTCTCTAAATTTAACTCTTAATTCATTGAAATTCGTTTCATTTCGAAGGAATCGAAGTGTAGTTTAAAACGAAAGAAACGGAGATGAAAAACTCCAAGTATTTTGAGAGTTATGATGGAAATAGTTAGACTCGCGCTTTGGTTTAGCAATTTACTGACCTACCTCCGATTGATTGACCATAACTCTCTCAATTTAACTCTTAATTCATTGAAATTAGTTTCATTTCGAAGGAATCGAAGTGTAGTTTAAAACGAAAGAAACGGAGATGAAAAATTCCAAGTATTTTGAGAGTTATGATAGAAATAGTTAGACTCGCGCTTTGGTTTAGCAATTTACTGACCTACCTCCGATTGATTGACCATAACTCTCTCAATTTAACTCTTAACTCATTGAAATTAGTTTCATTTCGAAGGAATCGAAGTGTAGTTTAAAACGAAAGAAACGGAGATGAAAAACTCCAAGTATTTTGAGAGTTATGATGGAAATAGTTAGACTCGCGCTTTAGTTTAGCAATTTACTGACCTACCTACGATTGATTGAACATAACTCTCTCAATTTAACTCGTAATTCATTTAAATTAGTTTCATTTCGAAGGAATCGAAGTGTAGTTTAAAACGAAAGAAACGGAGATGAAAAACTCCAAGTATTTTGAGAGTTATGATGGAAATAGTTAGACTCGCGCTTTGGTTTAGAAATTTACTGACCTACCTCCGATTGATTGAACATAACTCTCTAAATTTAACTCTTAATTCATTGAAATTAGTTTCATTTCGAAGGAATCGAAGTGTAGTTTAAAACGAAAGAAACGGAGATGAAAAACTCCAAGTATTTTGAGAGTTATGATGGAAATAGTTAGACTCGCGCTTTGGTTTAGCAATTTACTGACCTACCTCCGATTGATTGATCATAACTCTCTAAATTTAACTCTTAATTCATTGAAATTAGTTTCATTTTGAAGGAATCGAAGTGTAGTTTAAAACGAAAGAAACGGAGATGAAAAACTCCAAGTATTTTGAGAGTTATGATGGAAATAGTTAGACTCGCGCTTTAGTTTAGCAATTTACTGACCTACCTACGATTGATTGAACATAACTCTCTCAATTTAACTCGTAATTCATTTAAATTAGTTTCATTTCGAAGGAATCGAAGTGTAGTTTAAAACGAAAGAAACGGAGATGAAAAACTCCAATTATTTTGAGAGTTATGGTGGAAATAGTTAGACTCGGGCTTTGGTTTAGCAATTTACTGACCTACCTCCGATTGATTGAACATAACTCACTCAATTTAACTCGTAATTCATTGAAATTAGTTTCATTTCGAAGGAATCGAAGTGTAGTTTAAAACGAAAGAAACGGAGATGAAAAACTCCAAGTATTTTGAGAGTTATGATGGAAATAGTTAGACTCGCGCTTTGGTTTAGCAATTTACTGACCTACCTCCGATTGATTGACCATAACTCTCTCAATTTAACTCTTAAGTCATTGAAATTAGTTTCATTTCGAAGGAATCGAAGTGTAGTTTAAAACGAAAGAAACGGAGATGAAAAACTCCAAGTATTTTGAGAGTTATGATGGAAATAGTTAGACTCGCGCTTTGGTTTAGAAATTTACTAACCTACCTCCGATTGATTGATCATAACTCTCTAAATTTAACTCTTAATTCATTGAAATTAGTTTCATTTCGAAGGAATCGAAGTGTAGTTTAAAACGAAAGAAACGGAGATGAAAAACTCCAAGTATTTTGAGAGTTATGATGGAAATAGTTAGACTCGCGCTTTAGTTTAGCAATTTACTGACCTACCTACGATTGATTGAACATAACTCTCTCAATTTAACTCGTAATTCATTTAAATTAGTTTCATTTCGAAGGAATCGAAGTGTAGTTTAAAACGAAAGAAACGGAGATGAAAAACTCCAATTATTTTGAGAGTTATGATGGAAATAGTTAGACTCGGGCTTTGGTTTAGCAATTTACTGACCTACCTCCGATTGATTGAACATAACTCACTCAATTTAACTCGTAATTCATTGAAATTAGTTTCATTTCGAAGGAATCGAAGTGTAGTTTAAAACGAAAGAAACGGAGATGAAAAACTCCAAGTATTTTGAGAGTTATGATGGAAATAGTTAGACTCGCGCTTTAGTTTAGCAATTTACTGACCTCCCTCCGATTGATTGACCATAACTCACTCAATTTAACTCGTAATTCATTGAAATTAGTTTCATTTCGAAGGAATCGAAGTGTAGTTTAAAACGAAAGAAACGGAGATGAAAAACTCCAAGTATTTTGAGAGTTATGATGGAAATAGTTAGACTCGCGCTTTGGTTTAGCAATTTACTGACCTACCTCCGATTGATTGACCATAACTCTCTCAATTTAACTCTTAATTCATTGAAATTAGTTTCATTTCGAAGGAATCGAAGTGTAGTTTAAAACGAAAGAAACGGAGATGAAAAACTCCAAGTATTTTGAGAGTTATGATGGAAATAGTTAGACTCGCGCTTTGGTTTAGCAATTTACTGACCTACCTCCGATTGATTGACCATAACTCTCTCAATTTAACTCTTAATTCATTGAAATTAGTTTCATTTCGAAGGAATCGAAGTGTAGTTTAAAACGAAAGAAACGGAGATGAAAAATTCCAAGTATTTTGAGAGTTATGATAGAAATAGTTAGACTCGCGCTTTGGTTTAGCAATTTACTGACCTACCTCCGATTGATTGACCATAACTCTCTCAATTTAACTCTTAACTCATTGAAATTAGTTTCATTTCGAAGGAATCGAAGTGTAGTTTAAAACGAAAGAAACGGAGATGAAAAACTCCAAGTATTTTGAGAGTTATGATGGAAATAGTTAGACTCGCGCTTTAGTTTAGCAATTTACTGACCTACCTCCGATTGATTGACCATAACTCTCTCAATTTAACTCGTAATTCATTTAAATTAGTTTCATTTCGAAGGAATCGAAGTGTAGTTTAAAACGAAAGAAACGGAGATGAAAAACTCCAAGTATTTTGAGAGTTATGATGGAAATAGTTAGACTCGCGCTTTGGTTTAGAAATTTACTGACCTACCTCCGATTGATTGATCATAACTCTCTAAATTTAACTCTTAATTCATTGAAATTAGTTTCATTTCGAAGGAATCGAAGTGTAGTTTAAAACGAAAGAAACGGAGATGAAAAACTCCAAGTATTTTGAGAGTTATGATGGAAATAGTTAGACTCGCGCTTTGGTTTAGCAATTTACTGACCTACCTCCGATTGATTGATCATAACTCTCTAAATTTAACTCTTAATTCATTGAAATTAGTTTCATTTTGAAGGAATCGAAGTGTAGTTTAAAACGAAAGAAACGGAGATGAAAAACTCCAAGTATTTTGAGAGTTATGATGGAAATAGTTAGACTCGCGCTTTAGTTTAGCAATTTACTGACCTACCTACGATTGATTGAACATAACTCTCTCAATTTAACTCGTAATTCATTTAAATTAGTTTCATTTCGAAGGAATCGAAGTGTAGTTTAAAACGAAAGAAACGGAGATGAAAAACTCCAATTATTTTGAGAGTTATGATGGAAATAGTTAGACTCGGGCTTTGGTTTAGCAATTTACTGACCTACCTCCGATTGATTGAACATAACTCACTCAATTTAACTCGTAATTCATTGAAATTAGTTTCATTTCGAAGGAATCGAAGTGTAGTTTAAAACGAAAGAAACGGAGATGAAAAACTCCAAGTATTTTGAGAGTTATGATGGAAATAGTTAGACTCGCGCTTTGGTTTAGCAATTTACTGACCTACCTCCGATTGATTGACCATAACTCTCTCAATTTAACTCTTAAGTCATTGAAATTAGTTTCATTTCGAAGGAATCGAAGTGTAGTTTAAAACGAAAGAAACGGAGATGAAAAACTCCAAGTATTTTGAGAGTTATGATAGAAATAGTTAGACTCGCGCTTTGGTTTAGCAATTTACTGACCTACCTCCGATTGATTGACCATAACTCTCTCAATTTAACTCGTAATTCATTT
This sequence comes from Tasmannia lanceolata, assembly GCF_043159265.1. NCBI lineage: Eukaryota > Viridiplantae > Streptophyta > Magnoliopsida > Canellales > Winteraceae > Tasmannia > Tasmannia lanceolata. Next base: position 9,542,833 of record NW_027518721.1, read on the forward strand.
AAATTAGTTTCATTTCGAAGGAATCGAAGTGTAGTTTAAAACGAAAGAAACGGAGATGAAAAACTTCAAGTATTTTGAGAGTTATGATGGAAATAGTTAGACTCGCGCTTTGGTTTAGCAATTTACTGACCTCCCTCCGATTGATTGACCATAACTCACTCAATTTAACTCGTAATTCATTGAAATTAGTTTCATTTCGAAAGAATCGAAGTGTGGTTTAAAACGAAAGAAATGGAGATGAAAAACTCCAACTATTTTGAGAGTTATGATGGAAATAGTTAGACTCGCGCTTTGGTTTAGCAATTTACTGACCTACCTCCGCTTGATTGACCATAACTCTCTCAATTTAACTCTTAACTCTTTGAAATTAGTTTCATTTCGAAGGAATCGAAGTGTAGTTTAAAACGAAAGAAACGGAGATGAAAAACTCCAAGTATTTTGAGAGTTATGATGGAAATAGTTAGACTCGCGCTTTGGTTTAGCAATTTACTGACCTACCTCCGATTGATTGACCATAACTCTCTCAATTTAACTCTTAACTCATTGAAATTAGTTTCATTTCGAAGGAATCGAAGTGTAGTTTAAAACGAAAGAAACGGAGATGAAAAACTCCAAGTATTTTGAGAGTTATGATGGAAATAGTTAGACTCGCGCTTTGGTTTAGCAATTTACTGACCTACCTCCGATTGATTGAGCATAACTCTCTAAATTTAACTCTTAATTCATTGAAATTAGTTTCATTTCGAAGGAATCGAAGTGTAGTTTAAAACGAGAGAAACGGAGATTAAAAACTCCAAGTATTTTGAGAGTTATGATGGAAATAGTTAGACTCGCGCTTTGGTTTAGCAATATACTGACTTACCTCCGATAGATTGATCATAACTCTCTAAATTTAACTCTTAATTCATTGAAATTAGTTTCATTTCGAAGGAATCGAAGTGTAGTTTAAAACGAAAGAAACGGAGATGAAAAACTCCAAGTATTTTGAGAGTTATGATGGAAATAGTTAGACTCGCGCTTTGGTTTAGCAATTTACTGACCTACCTCCGATTGATTGACCATAACTCTCTCAATTTAACTCTTAACTCATTGAAATTAGTTTCATTTCGAAGGAATCGAAGTGTAGTTTAAAACGAAAGAAACGGAGATGAAAAACTCCAAGTATTTTGAGAGTTATGATGGAAATAGTTAGACTCGCGCTTTGGTTTAGCAATTTACTGACCTACCTCCGATTAATTGATCATAACTCTCTAAATTTAACTCTTAATTCATTGAAATTAGTTTCATTTCGAATGAATCGAAGTGTAGTTTAAAACGAAAGAAACGGAGATGAAAAACTCCAAGTATTTTGAGAGTTATGATGGAAATAGTTAGACTCGCGCTTTGGTTTAGCAATTTACAGACCTCCCTCCGATTGATTGACCATAAATCACTCAATTTAACTCGTAATTCATTGAAATTAGTTTCATTTCGAAGGAATCGACGTGTAGTTTAAAACGAAAGAAACGGAGATGAAAAACTCCAAGTATTTTGAGAGTTATGATGGAAATAGTTAGACTCGCGCTTTGGTTTAGCAATTTACTGACGTACCTACGATTGATTGACCATAACTCTCTCAATTTAACTCTTAATTCATTGAAATTTGTTTCATTTCGAAGGAATCGAAGTGTTGTTTAAAACGAAAGAAACGGAGATGAAAAACTCCAAGTATTTTGAGAGTTATGATGGAAATAGTTAGACTCGCGCTTTGGTTTAGCAATTTACTGACCTACCTCCGATTGATTGACCATAACTCACTCAATTTTACTTGTAATTGATTCAAATTAGTTTCATTTCGAAGGAATCGAAGTGTAGTTTAAAACGAAAGAAACGGAGATGAAAAACTCCAAGTATTTTGAGAGTTATGATGGAAATAGTTAGACTCGGGCTTTGGTTTAGCAATTTACTGACCTACCTCCGATTGATTGAACATAACTCACTCAATTTAACTCGTAATTCATTGAAATTAGTTTCATTTCGAAGGAATCGAAGTGTAGTTTAAAACGAAAGAAACGGAGATGAAAAACTCCAAGTATTTTGAGAGTTATGATGGAAATAGTTAGACTCGCGCTTTAGTTTAGCAATTTACTGACCTCCCTCCGATTGATTGACCATAACTCACTCAATTTAACTCGTAATTCATTGAAATTAGTTTCATTTCGAAGGAATCGAAGTGTAGTTTAAAACGAAAGAAACGGAGATGAAAAACTCCAAGTATTTTGAGAGTTATGATGGAAATAGTTAGACTCGCGCTTTGGTTTAGCAATTTACTGACCTACCTCCGATTGATTGACCATAACTCACTCAATTTTACTTGTAATTGATTCAAATTAGTTTCATTTCGAAGGAATCGAAGTGTAGTTTAAAACGAAAGAAACGGAGATGAAAAACTCCAAGTATTTTGAGAGTTATGATGGAAATAGTTAGACTCGCGCTTTAGTTTAGCAATTTACTGACCTCCCTCCGATTGATTGACCATAACTCACTCAATTTAACTCGTAATTCATTGAAATTAGTTTCATTTCGAAGGAATCGAAGTGTAGTTTAAAACGAAAGAAACGGAGATGAAAAACTCCAAGTATTTTGAGAGTTATGATGGAAATAGTTAGACTCGCGCTTTGGTTTAGCAATTTACTGACCTACCTCCGATTGATTGACCATAACTCTCTAAATTTAACTCTTAATTCATTGAAATTAGTTTCATTTCGAAGGAATCGAAGTGTAGTTTAAAACGAAAGAAACGGAGATGAAAAACTCCAAGTATTTTGAGAGTTATGATGGAAATAGTTAGACTCGCGCTTTGGTTTAGCAATTTACTGACCTACCTCCGATTGATTGACCATAACTCTCTCAATTTAACTCTTAATTCATTGAAATTAGTTTCATTTCGAAGGAATCGAAGTGTAGTTTAAAACGAAAGAAACGGAGATGAAAAATTCCAAGTATTTTGAGAGTTATGATAGAAATAGTTAGACTCGCGCTTTGGTTTAGCAATTTACTGACCTACCTCCGATTGATTGACCATAACTCTCTCAATTTAACTCTTAACTCATTGAAATTAGTTTCATTTCGAAGGAATCGAAGTGTAGTTTAAAACGAAAGAAACGGAGATGAAAAACTCCAAGTATTTTGAGAGTTATGATGGAAATAGTTAGACTCGCGCTTTAGTTTAGCAATTTACTGACCTCCCTCCGATTGATTGACCATAACTCACTCAATTTAACTCGTAATTCATTGAAATTAGTTTCATTTCGAAGGAATCGAAGTGTAGTTTAAAACGAAAGAAACGGAGATGAAAAACTCCAAGTATTTTGAGAGTTATGATGGAAATAGTTAGACTCGCGCTTTGGTTTAGCAATTTACTGACCTACCTCCGATTGATTGACCATAACTCTCTAAATTTAACTCTTAATTCATTTAAATTAGTTTCATTTCGAAGGAATCGAAGTGTAGTTTAAAACGAAAGAAACGGAGATGAAAAACTCCAAGTATTTTGAGAGTTATGATGGAAATAGTTAGACTCGCGCTTTGGTTTAGAAATTTACTGACCTACCTCCGATTGATTGATCATAACTCTCTAAATTTAACTCTTAATTCATTGAAATTAGTTTCATTTCGAAGGAATCGAAGTGTAGTTTAAAACGAAAGAAACGGAGATGAAAAACTCCAAGTATTTTGAGAGTTATGATGGAAATAGTTAGACTCGCGCTTTGGTTTAGCAATTTACTGACCTACCTCCGATTGATTGATCATAACTCTCTAAATTTAACTCTTAATTCATTGAAATTTGTTTCATTTTGAAGGAATCGAAGTGTAGTTTAAAACGAAAGAAACGGAGATGAAAAACTCCAAGTATTTTGAGAGTTATGATGGAAATAGTTAGACTCGCGCTTTAGTTTAGCAATTTACTGACCTACCTACGATTGATTGAACATAACTCTCTCAATTTAACTCGTAATTCATTTAAATTAGTTTCATTTCGAAGGAATCGAAGTGTAGTTTAAAACGAAAGAAACGGAGATGAAAAACTCCAATTATTTTGAGAGTTATGATGGAAATAGTTAGACTCGGGCTTTGGTTTAGCAATTTACTGACCTACCTCCGATTGATTGAACATAACTCACTCAATTTAACTCGTAATTCATTGAAATTAGTTTCATTTCGAAGGAATCGAAGTGTAGTTTAAAACAAAAGAAACGGAGATGAAAAACTCCAAGTATTTTGAGAGTTATGATGGAAATAGTTAGACTCGCGCTTTGGTTTAGCTATTTACTGACCTACCTCCGATTGATTGACCATAACTCTCTCAATTTAACTCTTAAGTCATTGAAATTAGTTTCATTTCGAAGGAATCGAAGTGTAGTTTAAAACGAAAGAAACGGAGATGAAAAACTCCAAGTATTTTGAGAGTTATGATGGAAATAGTTAGACTCGCGCTTTGGTTTAGAAATTTACTGACCTACCTCCGATTGATTGATCATAACTCTCTAAATTTAACTCTTAATTCATTGAAATTAGTTTCATTTCGAAGGAATCGAAGTGTAGTTTAAAACGAAAGAAACGGAGATGAAAAACTCCAAGTATTTTGAGAGTTATGATGGAAATAGTTAGACTCGCGCTTTAGTTTAGCAATTTACTGACCTACCTACGATTGATTGAACATAACTCTCTCAATTTAACTCGTAATTCATTTAAATTAGTTTCATTTCGAAGGAATCGAAGTGTAGTTTAAAACGAAAGAAACGGAGATGAAAAACTCCAATTATTTTGAGAGTTATGATGGAAATAGTTAGACTCGGGCTTTGGTTTAGCAATTTACTGACCTACCTCCGATTGATTGAACATAACTCACTCAATTTAACTCGTAATTCATTGAAATTAGTTTCATTTCGAAGGAATCGAAGTGTAGTTTAAAACGAAAGAAACGGAGATGAAAAACTCCAAGTATTTTGAGAGTTATGATGGAAATAGTTAGACTCGCGCTTTAGTTTAGCAATTTACTGACCTCCCTCCGATTGATTGACCATAACTCACTCAATTTAACTCGTAATTCATTGAAATTAGTTTCATTTCGAAGGAATCGAAGTGTAGTTTAAAACGAAAGAAACGGAGATGAAAAACTCCAAGTATTTTGAGAGTTATGATGGAAATAGTTAGACTCGCGCTTTGGTTTAGCAATTTACTGACCTACCTCCGATTGATTGACCATAACTCTCTCAATTTAACTCTTAATTGATTGAAATTAGTTTCATTTCGAAGGAATCGAAGTGTAGTTTAAAACGAAAGAAACGGAGATGAAAAACTCCAAGTATTTTGAGAGTTATGATGGAAATAGTTAGACTCGCGCTTTGGTTTAGCAATTTACTGACCTACCTCCGATTGATTGACCATAACTCTCTCAATTTAACTCTTAATTCATTGAAATTAGTTTCATTTCGAAGGAATCGAAGTGTAGTTTAAAACGAAAGAAACGGAGATGAAAAATTCCAAGTATTTTGAGAGTTATGATAGAAATAGTTAGACTCGCGCTTTGGTTTAGCAATTTACTGACCTACCTCCGATTGATTGACCATAACTCTCTCAATTTAACTCTTAACTCATTGAAATTAGTTTCATTTCGAAGGAATCGAAGTGTAGTTTAAAACGAAAGAAACGGAGATGAAAAACTCCAAGTATTTTGAGGGTTATGATGGAAATAGTTAGACTCGCGCTTTAGTTTAGCAATTTACTGACCTACCTCCGATTGATTGACCATAACTCTCTCAATTTAACTCGTAATTCATTTAAATTAGTTTCATTTCGAAGGAATCGAAGTGTAGTTTAAAACGAAAGAAACGGAGATGAAAAACTCCAAGTATTTTGAGAGTTATGATGGAAATAGTTAGACTCGCGCTTTGGTTTAGAAATTTACTGACCTACCTCCGATTGATTGATCATAACTCTCTAAATTTAACTCTTAATTCATTGAAATTAGTTTCATTTCGAAGGAATCGAAGTGTAGTTTAAAACGAAAGAAACGGAGATGAAAAACTCCAAGTATTTTGAGAGTTATGATGGAAATAGTTAGACTCGCGCTTTGGTTTAGCAATTTACTGACCTACCTCCGATTGATTGATCATAACTCTCTAAATTTAACTCTTAATTCATTGAAATTAGTTTCATTTTGAAGGAATCGAAGTGTAGTTTAAAACGAAAGAAACGGAGATGAAAAACTCCAAGTATTTTGAGAGTTATGATGGAAATAGTTAGACTCGCGCTTTAGTTTAGCAATTTACTGACCTACCTACGATTGATTGAACATAACTCTCTCAATTTAACTCGTAATTCATTTAAATTAGTTTCATTTCGAAGGAATCGAAGTGTAGTTTAAAACGAAAGAAACGGAGATGAAAAACTCCAATTATTTTGAGAGTTATGATGGAAATAGTTAGACTCGGGCTTTGGTTTAGCAATTTACTGACCTACCTCCGATTGATTGAACATAACTCACTCAATTTAACTCGTAATTCATTGAAATTAGTTTCATTTCGAAGGAATCGAAGTGTAGTTTAAAACGAAAGAAACGGAGATGAAAAACTCCAAGTATTTTGAGAGTTATGATGGAAATAGTTAGACTCGCGCTTTGGTTTAGCAATTTACTGACCTACCTCCGATTCATTGACCATAACTCTCTCAATTTAACTCTTAAGTCATTGAAATTAGTTTCATTTCGAAGGAATCGAAGTGTAGTTTAAAACGAAAGAAACGGAGATGAAAAACTCCAAGTATTTTGAGAGTTATGATAGAAATAGTTAGACTCGCGCTTTGGTTTAGCAATTTACTGACCTACCTCCGATTGATTGACCATAACTCTCTCAATTTAACTCGTAATTCATTTAAATTAGTTTCATTTCGAAGGAATCGAAGTGTAGTTTGAAACGAAAGAAACGGAGATGAAAAACTTCAAGTATTTTGAGAGTTAAGATGGAAATAGTTAGACTCGCGCTTTGGTTTAGCAATTTACTGACCTCCCTCCGATTGATTGACCATAACTCACTCAATTTAACTCGTAATTCATTGAAATTAGTTTCATTTCGAAAGAATCGAAGTGTGGTTTAAAACGAAAGAAATGGAGATGAAAAACTCCAACTATTTTGAGAGTTATGATGGAAATAGTTAGACTCGCGCTTTGGTTTAGCAATTTACTGACCTACCTCCGCTTGATTGACCATAACTCTCTCAATTTAACTCTTAACTCTTTGAAATTAGTTTCATTTCGAAGGAATCGAAGTGTAGTTTAAAACGAAAGAAACGGAGATGAAAAACTCCAAGTATTTTGAGAGTTATGATGGAAATAGTTAGACTCGCGCTTTGGTTTAGCAATTTACTGACCTACCTCCGATTGATTGACCATAACTCTCTCAATTTAACTCTTAACTCATTGAAATTAGTTTCATTTCGAAGGAATCGAAGTGTAGTTTAAAACGAAAGAAACGGAGATGAAAAACTCCAAGTATTTTGAGAGTTATGATGGAAATAGTTAGACTCGCGCTTTGGTTTAGCAATTTACTGACCTACCTCCGATTGATTGAGCATAACTCTCTAAATTTAACTCTTAATTCATTGAAATTAGTTTCATTTCGAAGGAATCGAAGTATAGTTTAAAACGAGAGAAACGGAGATTAAAAACTCCAAGTATTTTGAGAGTTATGATGGAAATAGTTAGACTCGCGCTTTGGTTTAGCAATATACTGACTTACCTCCGATTGATTGATCATAACTCTCTAAATTTAACTCTTAATTCATTGAAATTAGTTTCATTTCGAAGGAATCGAAGTGTAGTTTAAAACGAAAGAAACGGAGATGAAAAACTCCAAGTATTTTGAGAGTTATGATGGAAATAGTTAGACTCGCGCTTTGGTTTAGCAATTTACTGACCTACCTCCGATTGATTGACCATAACTCTCTCAATTTAACTCTTAATTCATTGAAATTAGTTTCATTTCGAAGGAATCGAAGTGTAGTTTAAAACGAAAGAAACGGAGATGAAAAATTTCAAGTATTTTGAGAGTTATGATAGAAATAGTTAGACTCGCGCTTTGGTTTAGCAATTTACTGACCAACCTCCGATTGATTGACCATAACTCTCTCAATTTAACTCTTAACTCATTGAAATTAGTTTCATTTCGAAGGAATCGAAGTGTAGTTTAAAACGAAAGAAACGGAGATGAAAAACTCCAAGTATTTTGAGAGTTATGATGGAAATAGTTAGACTCGCGCTTTAGTTTAGCAATTTACTGACCTACCTCCGATTGATTGACCATAACTCTCTCAATTTAACTCGTAATTCATTTAAATTAGTTTCATTTCGAAGGAATCGAAGTGTAGTTTAAAACGAAAGAAACGGAGATGAAAAACTCCAAGTATTTTGAGAGTTATGATGGAAATAGTTAGACTCGCGCTTTGGTTTAGAAATTTACTGACCTACCTCCGATTGATTGATCATAACTCTCTAAATTTAACTCTTAATTCATTGAAATTAGTTTCATTTCGAAAGAATCGAAGTGTAGTTTAAAACGAAAGAAACGGAGATGAAAAACTCCAAGTATTTTGAGAGTTATGATGGAAATAGTTAGACTCGCGCTTTGGTTTAGCAATTTACTGACGTACCTACGATTGATTGACCATAACTCTCTCAATTTAACTCTTAATTCATTGAAATTTGTTTCATTTCGAAGGAATCGAAGTGTAGTTTAAAACGAAAGAAACGGAGATGAAAAACTCCAAGTATTTTGAGAGTTATGATGGAAATAGTTAGACTCGCGCTTTGGTTTAGCAATTTACTGACCTACCTCCGATTGATTGACCATAACTCACTCAATTTTACTTGTAATTGATTGAAATTAGTTTCATTTCGAAGGAATCGAAGTGTAGTTTAAAACGAAAGAAACGGAGATGAAAAACTCCAAGTATTTTGAGAGTTATGATGGAAATAGTTAGACTCGGGCTTTGGTTTAGCAATTTACTGACCTACCTCCGATTGATTGAACATAACTCACTCAATTTAACTCGTAATTCATTGAAATTAGTTTCATTTCGAAGGAATCGAAGTGTAGTTTAAAACGAAAGAAACGGAGATGAAAAACTCCAAGTATTTTGAGAGTTATGATGGAAATAGTTAGACTCGCGCTTTGGTTTAGCAATTTACTGACCTACCTCCGATTGATTGACCATAACTCTCTCAATTTAACTTGTAATTCATTTAAATTAGTTTCATTTCGAAGGAATCGAAGTGTAGTTTAAAACGAAAGAAACGGAGATGAAAAACTCCAAGTATTTTGAGAGTTATGATGGAAATAGTTAGACTCGCGCTTTAGTTTAGCAATTTACTGACCTCCCTCCGATTGATTGACCATAACTCACTCAATTTAACTCGTAATTCATTGAAATTAGTTTCATTTCGAAGGAATCGAAGTGTAGTTTAAAACGAAAGAAACGGAGATGAAAAACTCCAAGTATTTTGAGAGTTATGATGGAAATAGTTAGACTCGCGCTTTGGTTTAGCAATTTACTGACCTACCTCCGATTGATTGACCATAACTCTCTAAATTTAACTCTTAATTCATTGAAATTCGTTTCATTTCGAAGGAATCGAAGTGTAGTTTAAAACGAAAGAAACGGAGATGAAAAACTCCAAGTATTTTGAGAGTTATGATGGAAATAGTTAGACTCGCGCTTTGGTTTAGCAATTTACTGACCTACCTCCGATTGATTGACCATAACTCTCTCAATTTAACTCTTAATTCATTGAAATTAGTTTCATTTCGAAGGAATCGAAGTGTAGTTTAAAACGAAAGAAACGGAGATGAAAAATTCCAAGTATTTTGAGAGTTATGATAGAAATAGTTAGACTCGCGCTTTGGTTTAGCAATTTACTGACCTACCTCCGATTGATTGACCATAACTCTCTCAATTTAACTCTTAACTCATTGAAATTAGTTTCATTTCGAAGGAATCGAAGTGTAGTTTAAAACGAAAGAAACGGAGATGAAAAACTCCAAGTATTTTGAGAGTTATGATGGAAATAGTTAGACTCGCGCTTTAGTTTAGCAATTTACTGACCTACCTACGATTGATTGAACATAACTCTCTCAATTTAACTCGTAATTCATTTAAATTAGTTTCATTTCGAAGGAATCGAAGTGTAGTTTAAAACGAAAGAAACGGAGATGAAAAACTCCAAGTATTTTGAGAGTTATGATGGAAATAGTTAGACTCGCGCTTTGGTTTAGAAATTTACTGACCTACCTCCGATTGATTGAACATAACTCTCTAAATTTAACTCTTAATTCATTGAAATTAGTTTCATTTCGAAGGAATCGAAGTGTAGTTTAAAACGAAAGAAACGGAGATGAAAAACTCCAAGTATTTTGAGAGTTATGATGGAAATAGTTAGACTCGCGCTTTGGTTTAGCAATTTACTGACCTACCTCCGATTGATTGATCATAACTCTCTAAATTTAACTCTTAATTCATTGAAATTAGTTTCATTTTGAAGGAATCGAAGTGTAGTTTAAAACGAAAGAAACGGAGATGAAAAACTCCAAGTATTTTGAGAGTTATGATGGAAATAGTTAGACTCGCGCTTTAGTTTAGCAATTTACTGACCTACCTACGATTGATTGAACATAACTCTCTCAATTTAACTCGTAATTCATTTAAATTAGTTTCATTTCGAAGGAATCGAAGTGTAGTTTAAAACGAAAGAAACGGAGATGAAAAACTCCAATTATTTTGAGAGTTATGGTGGAAATAGTTAGACTCGGGCTTTGGTTTAGCAATTTACTGACCTACCTCCGATTGATTGAACATAACTCACTCAATTTAACTCGTAATTCATTGAAATTAGTTTCATTTCGAAGGAATCGAAGTGTAGTTTAAAACGAAAGAAACGGAGATGAAAAACTCCAAGTATTTTGAGAGTTATGATGGAAATAGTTAGACTCGCGCTTTGGTTTAGCAATTTACTGACCTACCTCCGATTGATTGACCATAACTCTCTCAATTTAACTCTTAAGTCATTGAAATTAGTTTCATTTCGAAGGAATCGAAGTGTAGTTTAAAACGAAAGAAACGGAGATGAAAAACTCCAAGTATTTTGAGAGTTATGATGGAAATAGTTAGACTCGCGCTTTGGTTTAGAAATTTACTAACCTACCTCCGATTGATTGATCATAACTCTCTAAATTTAACTCTTAATTCATTGAAATTAGTTTCATTTCGAAGGAATCGAAGTGTAGTTTAAAACGAAAGAAACGGAGATGAAAAACTCCAAGTATTTTGAGAGTTATGATGGAAATAGTTAGACTCGCGCTTTAGTTTAGCAATTTACTGACCTACCTACGATTGATTGAACATAACTCTCTCAATTTAACTCGTAATTCATTTAAATTAGTTTCATTTCGAAGGAATCGAAGTGTAGTTTAAAACGAAAGAAACGGAGATGAAAAACTCCAATTATTTTGAGAGTTATGATGGAAATAGTTAGACTCGGGCTTTGGTTTAGCAATTTACTGACCTACCTCCGATTGATTGAACATAACTCACTCAATTTAACTCGTAATTCATTGAAATTAGTTTCATTTCGAAGGAATCGAAGTGTAGTTTAAAACGAAAGAAACGGAGATGAAAAACTCCAAGTATTTTGAGAGTTATGATGGAAATAGTTAGACTCGCGCTTTAGTTTAGCAATTTACTGACCTCCCTCCGATTGATTGACCATAACTCACTCAATTTAACTCGTAATTCATTGAAATTAGTTTCATTTCGAAGGAATCGAAGTGTAGTTTAAAACGAAAGAAACGGAGATGAAAAACTCCAAGTATTTTGAGAGTTATGATGGAAATAGTTAGACTCGCGCTTTGGTTTAGCAATTTACTGACCTACCTCCGATTGATTGACCATAACTCTCTCAATTTAACTCTTAATTCATTGAAATTAGTTTCATTTCGAAGGAATCGAAGTGTAGTTTAAAACGAAAGAAACGGAGATGAAAAACTCCAAGTATTTTGAGAGTTATGATGGAAATAGTTAGACTCGCGCTTTGGTTTAGCAATTTACTGACCTACCTCCGATTGATTGACCATAACTCTCTCAATTTAACTCTTAATTCATTGAAATTAGTTTCATTTCGAAGGAATCGAAGTGTAGTTTAAAACGAAAGAAACGGAGATGAAAAATTCCAAGTATTTTGAGAGTTATGATAGAAATAGTTAGACTCGCGCTTTGGTTTAGCAATTTACTGACCTACCTCCGATTGATTGACCATAACTCTCTCAATTTAACTCTTAAGTCATTGAAATTAGTTTCATTTCGAAGGAATCGAAGTGTAGTTTAAAACGAAAGAAACGGAGATGAAAAACTCCAAGTATTTTGAGAGTTATGATGGAAATAGTTAGACTCGCGCTTTGGTTTAGAAATTTACTAACCTACCTCCGATTGATTGATCATAACTCTCTAAATTTAACTCTTAATTCATTGAAATTAGTTTCATTTCGAAGGAATCGAAGTGTAGTTTAAAACGAAAGAAACGGAGATGAAAAACTCCAAGTATTTTGAGAGTTATGATGGAAATAGTTAGACTCGCGCTTTAGTTTAGCAATTTACTGACCTACCTACGATTGATTGAACATAACTCTCTCAATTTAACTCGTAATTCATTTAAATTAGTTTCATTTCGAAGGAATCGAAGTGTAGTTTAAAACGAAAGAAACGGAGATGAAAAACTCCAATTATTTTGAGAGTTATGATGGAAATAGTTAGACTCGGGCTTTGGTTTAGCAATTTACTGACCTACCTCCGATTGATTGAACATAACTCACTCAATTTAACTCGTAATTCATTGAAATTAGTTTCATTTCGAAGGAATCGAAGTGTAGTTTAAAACGAAAGAAACGGAGATGAAAAACTCCAAGTATTTTGAGAGTTATGATGGAAATAGTTAGACTCGCGCTTTAGTTTAGCAATTTACTGACCTCCCTCCGATTGATTGACCATAACTCACTCAATTTAACTCGTAATTCATTGAAATTAGTTTCATTTCGAAGGAATCGAAGTGTAGTTTAAAACGAAAGAAACGGAGATGAAAAACTCCAAGTATTTTGAGAGTTATGATGGAAATAGTTAGACTCGCGCTTTGGTTTAGCAATTTACTGACCTACCTCCGATTGATTGACCATAACTCTCTCAATTTAACTCTTAATTCATTGAAATTAGTTTCATTTCGAAGGAATCGAAGTGTAGTTTAAAACGAAAGAAACGGAGATGAAAAACTCCAAGTATTTTGAGAGTTATGATGGAAATAGTTAGACTCGCGCTTTGGTTTAGCAATTTACTGACCTACCTCCGATTGATTGACCATAACTCTCTCAATTTAACTCTTAATTCATTGAAATTAGTTTCATTTCGAAGGAATCGAAGTGTAGTTTAAAACGAAAGAAACGGAGATGAAAAATTCCAAGTATTTTGAGAGTTATGATAGAAATAGTTAGACTCGCGCTTTGGTTTAGCAATTTACTGACCTACCTCCGATTGATTGACCATAACTCTCTCAATTTAACTCTTAACTCATTGAAATTAGTTTCATTTCGAAGGAATCGAAGTGTAGTTTAAAACGAAAGAAACGGAGATGAAAAACTCCAAGTATTTTGAGAGTTATGATGGAAATAGTTAGACTCGCGCTTTAGTTTAGCAATTTACTGACCTACCTCCGATTGATTGACCATAACTCTCTCAATTTAACTCGTAATTCATTTAAATTAGTTTCATTTCGAAGGAATCGAAGTGTAGTTTAAAACGAAAGAAACGGAGATGAAAAACTCCAAGTATTTTGAGAGTTATGATGGAAATAGTTAGACTCGCGCTTTGGTTTAGAAATTTACTGACCTACCTCCGATTGATTGATCATAACTCTCTAAATTTAACTCTTAATTCATTGAAATTAGTTTCATTTCGAAGGAATCGAAGTGTAGTTTAAAACGAAAGAAACGGAGATGAAAAACTCCAAGTATTTTGAGAGTTATGATGGAAATAGTTAGACTCGCGCTTTGGTTTAGCAATTTACTGACCTACCTCCGATTGATTGATCATAACTCTCTAAATTTAACTCTTAATTCATTGAAATTAGTTTCATTTTGAAGGAATCGAAGTGTAGTTTAAAACGAAAGAAACGGAGATGAAAAACTCCAAGTATTTTGAGAGTTATGATGGAAATAGTTAGACTCGCGCTTTAGTTTAGCAATTTACTGACCTACCTACGATTGATTGAACATAACTCTCTCAATTTAACTCGTAATTCATTTAAATTAGTTTCATTTCGAAGGAATCGAAGTGTAGTTTAAAACGAAAGAAACGGAGATGAAAAACTCCAATTATTTTGAGAGTTATGATGGAAATAGTTAGACTCGGGCTTTGGTTTAGCAATTTACTGACCTACCTCCGATTGATTGAACATAACTCACTCAATTTAACTCGTAATTCATTGAAATTAGTTTCATTTCGAAGGAATCGAAGTGTAGTTTAAAACGAAAGAAACGGAGATGAAAAACTCCAAGTATTTTGAGAGTTATGATGGAAATAGTTAGACTCGCGCTTTGGTTTAGCAATTTACTGACCTACCTCCGATTGATTGACCATAACTCTCTCAATTTAACTCTTAAGTCATTGAAATTAGTTTCATTTCGAAGGAATCGAAGTGTAGTTTAAAACGAAAGAAACGGAGATGAAAAACTCCAAGTATTTTGAGAGTTATGATAGAAATAGTTAGACTCGCGCTTTGGTTTAGCAATTTACTGACCTACCTCCGATTGATTGACCATAACTCTCTCAATTTAACTCGTAATTCATTTAAATTAGTTTCATTTCGAAGGAATCGAAGTGTAGTTTAAAACGAAAGAAACGGAGATGAAAAACTTCAAGTATTTTGAGAGTTATGATGGAAATAGTTAGACTCGCGCTTTGGTTTAGCAATTTACTGACCTCCCTCCGATTGATTGACCATAACTCACTCAATTTAACTCGTAATTCATTGAAATTAGTTTCATTTCGAAAGAATCGAAGTGTGGTTTAAAACGAAAGAAATGGAGATGAAAAACTCCAACTATTTTGAGAGTTATGATGGAAATAGTTAGACTCGCGCTTTGGTTTAGCAATTTACTGACCTACCTCCGCTTGATTGACCATAACTCTCTCAATTTAACTCTTAACTCTTTGAAATTAGTTTCATTTCGAAGGAATCGAAGTGTAGTTTAAAACGAAAGAAACGGAGATGAAAAACTCCAAGTATTTTGAGAGTTATGATGGAAATAGTTAGACTCGCGCTTTGGTTTAGCAATTTACTGACCTACCTCCGATTGATTGACCATAACTCTCTCAATTTAACTCTTAACTCATTGAAATTAGTTTCATTTCGAAGGAATCGAAGTGTAGTTTAAAACGAAAGAAACGGAGATGAAAAACTCCAAGTATTTTGAGAGTTATGATGGAAATAGTTAGACTCGCGCTTTGGTTTAGCAATTTACTGACCTACCTCCGATTGATTGAGCATAACTCTCTAAATTTAACTCTTAATTCATTGAAATTAGTTTCATTTCGAAGGAATCGAAGTGTAGTTTAAAACGAGAGAAACGGAGATTAAAAACTCCAAGTATTTTGAGAGTTATGATGGAAATAGTTAGACTCGCGCTTTGGTTTAGCAATATACTGACTTACCTCCGATAGATTGATCATAACTCTCTAAATTTAACTCTTAATTCATTGAAATTAGTTTCATTTCGAAGGAATCGAAGTGTAGTTTAAAACGAAAGAAACGGAGATGAAAAACTCCAAGTATTTTGAGAGTTATGATGGAAATAGTTAGACTCGCGCTTTGGTTTAGCAATTTACTGACCTACCTCCGATTGATTGACCATAACTCTCTCAATTTAACTCTTAACTCATTGAAATTAGTTTCATTTCGAAGGAATCGAAGTGTAGTTTAAAACGAAAGAAACGGAGATGAAAAACTCCAAGTATTTTGAGAGTTATGATGGAAATAGTTAGACTCGCGCTTTGGTTTAGCAATTTACTGACCTACCTCCGATTAATTGATCATAACTCTCTAAATTTAACTCTTAATTCATTGAAATTAGTTTCATTTCGAATGAATCGAAGTGTAGTTTAAAACGAAAGAAACGGAGATGAAAAACTCCAAGTATTTTGAGAGTTATGTTGGAAATAGTTAGACTCGCGCTTTGGTTTAGCAATTTACAGACCTCCCTCCGATTGATTGACCATAAATCACTCAATTTAACTCGTAATTCATTGAAATTAGTTTCATTTCGAAGGAATCGACGTGTAGTTTAAAACGAAAGAAACGGAGATGAAAAACTCCAAGTATTTTGAGAGTTATGATGGAAATAGTTAGACTCGCGCTTTGGTTTAGCAATTTACTGACGTACCTACGATTGATTGACCATAACTCTCTCAATTTAACTCTTAATTCATTGAAATTTGTTTCATTTCGAAGGAATCGAAGTGTTG
Organism: Tasmannia lanceolata; assembly: GCF_043159265.1. Classification (NCBI taxonomy): domain Eukaryota; kingdom Viridiplantae; phylum Streptophyta; class Magnoliopsida; order Canellales; family Winteraceae; genus Tasmannia; species Tasmannia lanceolata. The sequence goes on from NW_027518721.1 coordinate 9,559,429, forward strand.
TTTAAAACGAAAGAAACGGAGATGAAAAACTCCAAGTATTTTGAGAGTTATGATGGAAATAGTTAGACTCGCGCTTTGGTTTAGCAATTTACTGACCAACCTCCGATTGATTGACCATAACTCACTCAATTTTACTTGTAATTGATTCAAATTAGTTTCATTTCGAAGGAATCGAAGTGTAGTTTAAAACGAAAGAAACGGAGATGAAAAACTCCAAGTATTTTGAGAGTTATGATGGAAATAGTTAGACTCGGGCTTTGGTTTAGCAATTTACTGACCTACCTCCGATTGATTGAACATAACTCACTCAATTTAACTCGTAATTCATTGAAATTAGTTTCATTTCGAAGGAATCGAAGTGTAGTTTAAAACGAAAGAAACGGAGATGAAAAACTCCAAGTATTTTGAGAGTTATGATGGAAATAGTTAGACTCGCGCTTTGGTTTAGCAATTTACTGACCTACCTCCGATTGATTGACCATAACTCTCTCAATTTAACTCGTAATTCATTTAAATTAGTTTCATTTCGAAGGAATCGAAGTGTAGTTTAAAACGAAAGAAACGGAGATGAAAAACTCCAAGTATTTTGAGAGTTATGATGGAAATAGTTAGACTCGCGCTTTGGTTTAGCAATTTACTGACCTACCTCCGCTTGATTGACCATAACTCTCTCAATTTAACTCTTAACTCTTTGAAATTAGTTTCATTTCGAAGGAATCGAAGTGTAGTTTAAAACGAAAGAAACGGAGATGAAAAACTCCAAGTATTTTGAGAGTTATGATGGAAATAGTTAGACTCGCGCTTTGGTTTAGCAATTTACTGACCTACCTCCGATTGATTGACCATAACTCTCTCAATTTAACTCTTAACTCATTGAAATTAGTTTCATTTCGAAGGAATCGAAGTGTAGTTTAAAACGAAAGAAACGGAGATGAAAAACTCCAAGTATTTTGAGAGTTATGATGGAAATAGTTAGACTCGCGCTTTGGTTTAGCAATTTACTGACCTACCTCCGATTGATTGAGCATAACTCTCTAAATTTAACTCTTAATTCATTGAAATTAGTTTCCTTTCGAAGGAATCGAAGTGTAGTTTAAAACGAGAGAAACGGAGATTAAAAACTCCAAGTATTTTGAGAGTTATGATGGAAATAGTTAGACTCGCGCTTTGGTTTAGCAATATACTGACTTACCTCCGATAGATTGATCATAACTCTCTAAATTTAACTCTTAATTCATTGAAATTAGTTTCATTTCGAAGGAATCGAAGTGTAGTTTAAAACGAAAGAAACGGAGATGAAAAACTCCAAGTATTTTGAGAGTTATGATGGAAATAGTTAGACTCGCGCTTTGGTTTAGCAATTTACTGACCTACCTCCGATTGATTGACCATAACTCTCTCAATTTAACTCTTAACTCATTGAAATTAGTTTCATTTCGAAGGAATCGAAGTGTAGTTTAAAACGAAAGAAACGGAGATGAAAAACTCCAAGTATTTTGAGAGTTATGATGGAAATAGTTAGACTCGCGCTTTGGTTTAGCAATTTACTGACCTACCTCCGATTAATTGATCATAACTCTCTAAATTTAACTCTTAATTCATTGAAATTAGTTTCATTTCGAATGAATCGAAGTGTAGTTTAAAACGAAAGAAACGGAGATGAAAAACTCCAAGTATTTTGAGAGTTATGTTGGAAATAGTTAGACTCGCGCTTTGGTTTAGCAATTTACAGACCTCCCTCCGATTGATTGACCATAAATCACTCAATTTAACTCGTAATTCATTGAAATTAGTTTCATTTCGAAGGAATCGACGTGTAGTTTAAAACGAAAGAAACGGAGATGAAAAACTCCAAGTATTTTGAGAGTTATGATGGAAATAGTTAGACTCGCGCTTTGGTTTAGCAATTTACTGACGTACCTACGATTGATTGACCATAACTCTCTCAATTTAACTCTTAATTCATTGAAATTTGTTTCATTTCGAAGGAATCGAAGTGTTGTTTAAAACGAAAGAAACGGAGATGAAAAACTCCAAGTATTTTGAGAGTTATGATGGAAATAGTTAGACTCGCGCTTTGGTTTAGCAATTTACTGACCAACCTCCGATTGATTGACCATAACTCACTCAATTTTACTTGTAATTGATTCAAATTAGTTTCATTTCGAAGGAATCGAAGTGTAGTTTAAAACGAAAGAAACGGAGATGAAAAACTCCAAGTATTTTGAGAGTTATGATGGAAATAGTTAGACTCGGGCTTTGGTTTAGCAATTTACTGACCTACCTCCGATTGATTGAACATAACTCACTCAATTTAACTCGTAATTCATTGAAATTAGTTTCATTTCGAAGGAATCGAAGTGTAGTTTAAAACGAAAGAAACGGAGATGAAAAACTCCAAGTATTTTGAGAGTTATGATGGAAATAGTTAGACTCGCGCTTTGGTTTAGCAATTTACTGACCTACCTCCGATTGATTGACCATAACTCTCTCAATTTAACTCGTAATTCATTTAAATTAGTTTCATTTCGAAGGAATCGAAGTGTAGTTTAAAACGAAAGAAACGGAGATGAAAAACTCCAAGTATTTTGAGAGTTATGATGGAAATAGTTAGACTCGCGCTTTGGTTTAGCAATTTACTGACCTACCTTTGATTGATTGACCATAACTCTCTCAATTTAACTTGTAATTCATTTAAATTAGTTTCATTTCGAAGGAATCGAAGTGTAGTTTAAAACGAAAGAAACGGAGATGAAAAACTCCAAGTATTTTGAGAGTTATGATGGAAATAGTTAGACTCGCGCTTTAGTTTAGCAATTTACTGACCTCCCTCCGATTGATTGACCATAACTCACTCAATTTAACTCATAATTCATTTAAATTAGTTTCATTTCGAAGGAATCGATGTGTAGTTTAAAACGAAAGAAACGGAGATGAAAAACTCCAAGTATTTTGAGAGTTATGATGGAAATAGTTAGACTCGCGCTTTGGTTTAGCAATTTACTGACCTACCTCCGATTGATTGACCATAACTCTCTCAATTTAACTCTTAATTCATTGAAATTAGTTTCATTTCGAAGGAATCGAAGTGTAGTTTAAAACGAAAGAAACGGAGATGAAAAACTCCAAGTATTTTGAGAGTTATGATGGAAATAGTTAGACTCGCGCTTTGGTTTAGCAATTTACTGACCTACCTCCGATTGATTGACCATAACTCACTCAATTTTACTTGTAATTGATTCAAATTAGTTTCATTTCGAAGGAATCGAAGTGTAGTTTAAAACGAAAGAAACGGAGATGAAAAACTCCAAGTATTTTGAGAGTTATGATGGAAATAGTTAGACTCGGGCTTTGGTTTAGCAATTTACTGACCTACCTCCGATTGATTGAACATAACTCACTCAATTTAACTCGTAATTCATTGAAATTAGTTTCATTTCGAAGGAATCGAAGTGTAGTTTAAAACGAAAGAAACGGAGATGAAAAACTCCAAGTATTTTGAGAGTTATGATGGAAATAGTTAGACTCGCGCTTTGGTTTAGCAATTTACTGACCTACCTCCGATTGATTGACCATAACTCTCTCAATTTAACTCGTAATTCATTTAAATTAGTTTCATTTCGAAGGAATCGAAGTGTAGTTTAAAACGAAAGAAACGGAGATGAAAAACTCCAAGTATTTTGAGAGTTATGATGGAAATAGTTAGACTCGCGCTTTGGTTTAGCAATTTACTGACCTACCTTTGATTGATTGACCATAACTCTCTCAATTTAACTTGTAATTCATTTAAATTAGTTTCATTTCGAAGGAATCGAAGTGTAGTTTAAAACGAAAGAAACGGAGATGAAAAACTCCAAGTATTTTGAGAGTTATGATGGAAATAGTTAGACTCGCGCTTTAGTTTAGCAATTTACTGACCTCCCTCCGATTGATTGACCATAACTCACTCAATTTAACTCATAATTCATTTAAATTAGTTTCATTTCGAAGGAATCGATGTGTAGTTTAAAACGAAAGAAACGGAGATGAAAAACTCCAAGTATTTTGAGAGTTATGATGGAAATAGTTAGACTCGCGCTTTGGTTTAGAAATTTACTGACCTACCTCCGATTGGTTGATCATAACTCTCTAAATTTAACTCTTAATTCATTGAAATTAGTTTCATTTCGAAAGAATCGAAGTGTAGTTTAAAACGAAAGAAACGGAGATGAAAAACTCCAAGTATTTTGAGAGTTATGATGGAAATAGTTAGACTCGCGCTTTGGTTTAGCAATTTACTGACGTACCTACGATTGATTGACCATAACTCTCTCAATTTAACTCTTAATTCATTGAAATTTGTTTCATTTCGAAGGAATCGAAGTGTAGTTTAAAACGAAAGAAACGGAGATGAAAAACTCCAAGTATTTTGAGAGTTATGATGGAAATAGTTAGACTCGGGCTTTGGTTTAGCAATTTACTGACCTACCTCCGATTGATTGAACATAACTCACTCAATTTAACTCGTAATTCATTGAAATTAGTTTCATTTCGAAGGAATCGAAGTGTAGTTTAAAACGAAAGAAACGGAGATGAAAAACTCCAAGTATTTTGAGAGTTATGATGGAAATAGTTAGACTCGCGCTTTGGTTTAGCAATTTACTGACCTACCTCCGATTGATTGACCATAACTCTCTCAATTTAACTCGTAATTCATTTAAATTAGTTTCATTTCGAAGGAATCGAAGTGTAGTTTAAAACGAAAGAAACGGAGATGAAAAACTCCAAGTATTTTGAGAGTTATGATGGAAATAGTTAGACTCGCGCTTTGGTTTAGCAATTTACTGACCTACCTTTGATTGATTGACCATAACTCTCTCAATTTAACTTGTAATTCATTTAAATTAGTTTCATTTCGAAGGAATCGAAGTGTAGTTTAAAACGAAAGAAACGGAGATGAAAAACTCCAAGTATTTTGAGAGTTATGATGGAAATAGTTAGACTCGCGCTTTAGTTTAGCAATTTACTGACCTCCCTCCGATTGATTGACCATAACTCACTCAATTTAACTCGTAATTCATTGAAATTAGTTTCATTTCGAAGGAATCGAAGTGTAGTTTAAAACGAAAGAAACGGAGATGAAAAACTCCAAGTATTTTGAGAGTTATGATGGAAATAGTTAGACTCGCGCTTTGGTTTAGCAATTTACTGACCTACCTCCGATTGATTGACCATAACTCTCTCAATTTAACTCTTAATTCATTGAAATTAGTTTCATTTCGAAGGAATCGAAGTGTAGTTTAAAACGAAAGAAACGGAGATGAAAAACTCCAAGTATTTTGAAAGTTATGATGGAAATAGTTAGACTCGCGCTTTGGTTTAGCAATTTACGGACCTACCTCCGATTGATTGACCATAACTCTCTCAATTTAACTCTTAATTCATTGAAATTAGTTTCATTTCGAAGGAATCGAAGTGTAGTTTAAAACGAAAGAAACGAAGATGAAAAATTCCAAGTATTTTGAGAGTTATGATAGAAATAGTTAGACTCGCGCTTTGGTTTAGCAATTTACTGACCTACCTCCGATTGATTGACCATAACTCTCTCAATTTAACTCTTAACTCATTGAAATTAGTTTCATTTCGAAGGAATCGAAGTGTAGTTTAAAACGAAAGAAACGGAGATGAAAAACTCCAAGTATTTTGAGAGTTATGATGGAAATAGTTAGACTCGCGCTTTAGTTTAGCAATTTACTGACCTACCTCCGATTGATTGACCATAACTCTCTCAATTTAACTCGTAATTCATTTAAATTAGTTTCATTTCGAAGGAATCAAAGTGTAGTTTAAAACGAAAGAAACGGAGATGAAAAACTCCAAGTATTTTGAGAGTTATGATGGAAATAGTTAGACTCGCGCTTTGGTTTAGAAATTTACTGACCTACCTCCGATTGATTGATCATAACTCTCTAAATTTAACTCTTAATTCATTGAAATTAGTTTCATTTCGAAGGAATCGAAGTGTAGTTTAAAACGAAAGAAACGGAGATGAAAAACTCCAAGTATTTTGAGAGTTATGATGGAAATAGTTAGACTCGCGCTTTGGTTTAGCAATTTACTGACCTACCTCCGATTGATTGATCATAACTCTCTAAATTTAACTCTTAATTCATTGAAATTAGTTTCATTTTGAAGGAATCGAAGTGTAGTTTAAAACGAAAGAAACGGAGATGAAAAACTCCAAGTATTTTGAGAGTTATGATGGAAATAGTTAGACTCGCGCTTTAGTTTAGCAATTTACTGACCTACCTACGATTGATTGAACATAACTCTCTCAATTTAACTCGTAATTCATTTAAATTAGTTTCATTTCGAAGGAATCGAAGTGTAGTTTAAAACGAAAGAAACGGAGATGAAAAACTCCAATTATTTTGAGAGTTATGATGGAAATAGTTAGACTCGGGCTTTGGTTTAGCAATTTACTGACCTATCTCCGATTGATTAAACATAACTCACTCAATTTAACTCGTAATTCATTGAAATTAGTTTCATTTCGAAGGAATCGAAGTGTAGTTTAAAACGAAAGAAACGGAGATGAAAAACTCCAAGTATTTTGAGAGTTATGATGGAAATAGTTAGACTCGCGCTTTGGTTTAGAAATTTACTGACCTACCTCCGATTGATTGACCATAACTCTCTCAATTTAACTCTTAAGTCATTGAAATTAGTTTCATTTCGAAGGAATCGAAGTGTAGTTTAAAACGAAAGAAACGGAGATGAAAAACTCCAAGTATTTTGAGAGTTATGATAGAAATAGTTAGACTCGCGCTTTGATTTAGCAATTTACTGACCTACCTCCGATTGATTGACCATAACTCTCTCAATTTAACTCGTAATTGATTTAAATTAGTTTCATTTCGAAGGAATCGAAGTGTAGTTTAAAACGAAAGAAACGGAGATGAAAAACTTCAAGTATTTTGAGAGTTATGATGGAAATAGTTAGACTCGCGCTTTGGTTTAGCAATTTACTGACCTCCCTCCGATTGATTGACCATAACTCACTCAATTTAACTCGTAATTCATTGAAATTAGTTTCATTTCGAAAGAATCGAAGTGTGGTTTAAAACGAAAGAAATGGAGATGAAAAACTCCAACTATTTTGAGAGTTATGATGGAAATAGTTAGACTCGCGCTTTGGTTTAGCAATTTACTGACCTACCTCCGCTTGATTGACCATAACTCTCTCAATTTAACTCTTAACTCTTTGAAATTAGTTTCATTTCGAAGGAATCGAAGTGTAGTTTAAAATGAAAGAAACGGAGATGAAAAACTCCAAGTATTTTGAGAGTTATGATGGAAATAGTTAGACTCGCGCTTTGGTTTAGCAATTTACTGACCTACCTCCGATTGATTGACCATAACTCTCTCAATTTAACTCTTAACTCATTGAAATTAGTTTCATTTCGAAGGAATCGAAGTGTAGTTTAAAACGAAAGAAACGGAGATGAAAAACTCCAAGTATTTTGAGAGTTATGATGGAAATAGTTAGACTCGCGCTTTGGTTTAGCAATTTACTGACCTACCTCCGATTGATTGAGCATAACTCTCTAAATTTAACTCTTAATTCATTGAAATTAGTTTCATTTCGAAGGAATCGAAGTGTAGTTTAAAACGAAAGAAACGGAGATTAAAAACTCCAAGTATTTTGAGAGTTATGATGGAAATAGTTAGACTCGCGCTTTGGTTTAGCAATATACTGACTTACCTCCGATTGATTGATCATAACTCTCTAAATTTAACTCTTAATTCATTGAAATTAGTTTCATTTCGAAGGAATCGAAGTGTAGTTTAAAACGAAAGAAACGAAGATGAAAAATTCCAAGTATTTTGAGAGTTATGATAGAAATAGTTAGACTCGCGCTTTGGTTTAGCAATTTACTGACCTACCTCCGATTGATTGACCATAACTCTCTCAATTTAACTCTTAACTCATTGAAATTAGTTTCATTTCGAAGGAATCGAAGTGTAGTTTAAAACGAAAGAAACGGAGATGAAAAACTCCAAGTATTTTGAGAGTTATGATGGAAATAGTTAGACTCGCGCTTTGGTTTAGAAATTTACTGACCTACCTCCGATTGATTGACCATAACTCTCTCAATTTAACTCTTAAGTCATTGAAATTAGTTTCATTTCGAAGGAATCGAAGTGTAGTTTAAAACGAAAGAAACGGAGATGAAAAACTCCAAGTATTTTGAGAGTTATGATAGAAATAGTTAGACTCGCGCTTTGATTTAGCAATTTACTGACATACCTCCGATTGATTGACCATAACTCTCTCAATTTAACTCGTAATTGATTTAAATTAGTTTCATTTCGAAGGAATCGAAGTGTAGTTTAAAACGAAAGAAACGGAGATGAAAAACTTCAAGTATTTTGAGAGTTATGATGGAAATAGTTAGACTCGCGCTTTGGTTTAGCAATTTACTGACCTCCCTCCGATTGATTGACCATAACTCACTCAATTTAACTCGTAATTCATTGAAATTAGTTTCATTTCGAAAGAATCGAAGTGTGGTTTAAAACGAAAGAAATGGAGATGAAAAACTCCAACTATTTTGAGAGTTATGATGGAAATAGTTAGACTCGCGCTTTGGTTTAGCAATTTACTGACCTACCTCCGCTTGATTGACCATAACTCTCTCAATTTAACTCTTAACTCTTTGAAATTAGTTTCATTTCGAAGGAATCGAAGTGTAGTTTAAAATGAAAGAAACGGAGATGAAAAACTCCAAGTATTTTGAGAGTTATGATGGAAATAGTTAGACTCGCGCTTTGGTTTAGCAATTTACTGACCTACCTCCGATTGATTGACCATAACTCTCTCAATTTAACTCTTAACTCATTGAAATTAGTTTCATTTCGAAGGAATCGAAGTGTAGTTTAAAACGAAAGAAACGGAGATGAAAAACTCCAAGTATTTTGAGAGTTATGATGGAAATAGTTAGACTCGCGCTTTGGTTTAGCAATTTACTGACCTACCTCCGATTGATTGAGCATAACTCTCTAAATTTAACTCTTAATTCATTGAAATTAGTTTCATTTCGAAGGAATCGAAGTGTAGTTTAAAACGAAAGAAACGGAGATTAAAAACTCCAAGTATTTTGAGAGTTATGATGGAAATAGTTAGACTCGCGCTTTGGTTTAGCAATATACTGACTTACCTCCGATTGATTGATCATAACTCTCTAAATTTAACTCTTAATTCATTGAAATTAGTTTTATTTCGAAGGAATCGAAGTGTAGTTTAAAACGAAAGAAACGGAGATGAAAAACTCCAAGTATTTTGAGAGTTATGATGGAAATAGTTAGACTCGCGCTTTGGTTTAGCAATTTACTGACCTACCTCCGATTGATTGACCATAACTCACTCAATTTTACTTGTAATTGATTGAAATTAGTTTCATTTCGAAGGAATCGAAGTGTAGTTTAAAACGAAAGAAACGGAGATGAAAAACTCTAAGTATTTTGAGAGTTATGATGGAAATAGTTAGACTCGGGCTTTGGTTTAGCAATTTACTGACCTACCTCCGATTGATTGAACATAACTCACTCAATTTAACTCGTAATTCATTGAAATTAGTTTCATTTCGAAGGAATCGAAGTGTAGTTTAAAACGAAAGAAACGGAGATGAAAAACTCCAAGTATTTTGAGAGTTATGATGGAAATAGTTAGACTCGCGCTTTGGTTTAGCAATTTACTGACCTACTGTAGACACCCCATTTTGACCGGACCCAAGTTCGCTATGCTTGGGCGAAATCCCGTTCAATCATTTCCGCCATGTTTCGCACTTTTCCGTTAAGTGTTGAGAGAGATTATTCCCAAGAATTCGAGCAAGAGAGAATTTGGATCCGATTGATGGGCCCGTCTTGAGCATTTGTTTAGATTTGGATCAAACAGGGTGGCCCGCGCATTGTTTTAGTGAAAAATGAGTTTTGAACCTACTTCGATCCAACACCTAAAGATGATCATCAAGAGAACGGTCAAGATCTCAGAGAAGTCGTTTTAACAACCAATTTTGTTACGATCATCAGGTTGAGTTACTCGGATCAGCCCATTGAAATGATTTAGGAGGACACAACCTACTTAGGTAGGGGACCCATCAATTGGATGGTCTGGATCGTCATAGAGGAATGATTTAAGGGGGCACAACCAATTTACATTGCGAACCACCATTCGAACGGTCAAGATCATCAATTGTCGCCCATCAAATGGACGGTTCGGATCATCAAATGGGAGTGATTTAAAAATGGGGTAACATATTCACATTTTGATCTATTGGATGGCTTGGATCAGCCCATAGGATTGATTAGCGGAGCACAAATTAAATCACATTGTCGCCCATCAAATGAACGGTTCCGATCATACTTTGGAGTGGGGCATATGATTTTATGCACAATTGGGAATTTGGTCACATATGGGACCCATTTGGATTATCTTTTACCTACTCAAAAGGACTTTAAAAAACATGCATGGGGCCACACACATGTCAAAATTCAATGTCCACAATGGTGGCCACCTACCATGGAATATGTCCACAATGGTGGCCACCTACCATGGAATAAGTCCACAATGGTGGCCACCACCCTCCCATTCCTTTGCTATAAATGGTTCAATGAGGGTGAGTAAGAGGGAAGGAGAACTCATTTCTCTTCTATCATGTGTTCTAACAAAGTTGCTATGAGGGGTTGAAAAGAAAAAAAAAGAAAAGAAACAAGAAAAGAAGAAAAAGAAACAAAAAAGAAGCAAAAAGAGAAAGAAAGCGGAAGCGATCGCACGGAGGCGGAATTTTCGAGTTTTTCGGCTCTCGGATTCGGCGAGGATTTCGATCACAGGTAGGTACACCGTTCTCGGAATTTTTTTTAGAATTATTTGGTATATTTTCGGATTTTTGCATGATTTTTAACAAAGAAAACTAAACGATATACTAAACAGATTCCAAAAATAATGAAATTTCGTGGGAAAATAATATGATAATGATACATTCTACCATGAATTTGTGAGAATTTTTGGATTTTGTTTGGTATATTATTTTACGCATTCTTTGAAAATTATCAGATTTTGGGAGAATTGTTACTGACGTCAAATCACAGATAAAATTCTCCAAAGTTTTACAATAGTCTTAAATTCTATACTTCTTGCTTCTGTAAAATTTTCAAGTGATTTGGATCTTGTTTCATATGAGCTGTAGTGTTAATTCATAATCTGGTTTGAAATTTGAAAAATCCGAAACTGATAGTAAATAGTTTTTCTAAATTCATGGAAATCTCACAGCATGCTATTTTCACTTATCTCTTACTACTGTAGAAATTTCATGGAATTTAGATATCTATTTCTAGTAGTTTATGTGTTATTTTTGCAATCTGGTTAATTAATTTTTAAATCCATATTAAATATGAGTTTAATGTAAAAATCTGTAAAAATCTTCCAGTAAATTACATCTCATCATATCTTGTTGCTGGAGAAGTTTCAACTCATTTCGAGTTCGTTTGCAACAGCTTCACTTGTAAAATCACTCATATGGTTAAAAATTGGTAAAATCCATTAAAAAAATAAAAATTAAGTGAAAATCATCTTAAAATCTCTAAAGCACCTTCATCTTTGTGTGTGTTTGGGAGACCCGCCCGGTCTCATTCTCTCATTAGTCCTCTTTGTGCGCCGTTTGGTTTTGGAAGAACGCCCTACTCGGCTTGGCTTCATACCCCTACCCTTATGGGTATTGGGTTGCACATTTGTTACACCCTAGGGCTAGGTAGCTGTCCGGCCCGGCTGGGTGTTTTACCTCTGCCAAATGTGCAAATTCGTGTTTCCTTTTCTTTTAGAGAGTCTTTGACTCATCTATCATTTAGTTGGTGTTATTGGAGTCTTTGACTCATGTTTCCATTTCTTTTAGAGAGTCTTTGACTCATTCGTTCTTTTGTTGTATTACTAGGAAGTCTTTGACTCATTGGTTCTTCTGTTGGCGTTATTTGGGAGTCTTTGACTCATTCCTCCTCTAAGTTGTAGTATTAGAGAGTCTCTGACTCATTTGCTCATTTGTACCCTTCTTTAATATTTTTAGTTAGGAGTTTCTCCTTTAGAGTTGTTGATTACTTCGCTTTAATTAGAGGCTAACTCAGTCTTATTAGAGCTTTGCTTGCTTGAGATCTTGGATCGTTTTCTCTCTTCTTGGGACGCTATCTTTCTTGTTATGGTTCGTCTCTTTGAGACGTTAGTTGTTTGTTCGGGGTTTCCCCTTTTGGATTTAGGGCTTTGCCCTAGTTTGTGGTTGTTCTTGCGTGTTCCCTTTAAGATTGAAAACATCTAAAGGTCCTGAGCATTGGAAAAGCTTTAAAATCCAAAAACATTAGAAATTTAAAACTCAAAAATATTTGAAAACTTTAAAAATATCAAAAACATTTGAAAATATAAAAAAACCTTAAAAAATCTGAAGTGTGAGTGTTTCTTTTAGAAGCGTAGTTTGAGAGTTCGTTTTCGAACTACGTTGGCTTGATCCTCTTCCGAGGTACGTAGTGCAGCTTGGGATTTACATCCCAAGTCCAGCCAAACCTTTTTTGTAAATAATATCTTAAACTTTCTTCAAAAACCTTTAAAATCTTATTTTCAAAAGATCTTCCTCTAGAGTTAGGAGTTTCTCCTAGATAGAGAGTTTTAGAGTTAGGGTTTTTCTTTTGATAGGTAGTTTGATTGTTTGTTTGTTGTGTGCTTGTTTTAGAGTTAGGGGTCTGTCCTAGAGTTATAGGAGCGCCTCCGTCCGGTCAGTCGGCGATCCATATCGCCGAGTGATGACTAGAGTAGGATACGCTAGTCCACCCTTGGTTTTTCTTAGGAAATACAGCCTAGTCACACATAGGTTGTAAGAACCACCTGCATTAGCTTAGGGCTAATCTGCATTTAGTTAGGGCATATAGGGTGTCATAAAATCCACAATTCACTGAAATTTAAATAATCGTACAAGAAACTTTAATAACCGGTTCGGTCTTTTAGATCGAGTCTAGGATAGAAGTCTAGGTGTCTTAGGCATCCTAGCTTAGAATAGGCGCGAAGAACTACGTTGCCTTGATTCTCGTGGAGGCGGGGATACGTAGGCTTCTTTGGATGAATACCAGATCATCTGAGGACTCGGGCTAATCACTTTTAAAACTGTTGAAACAATCAAATCACTTAGGATTTTCCATGAAATTAGAATTTTAGGAGAACTTTCACTTAGATTGAATCCAAACCAATTAAGAAATCAAGATACACATTTAGGATTCACATTGAAATTAGATCATAGGATGCATGTCACATAGATAGCACATTAACAGAGAGTTGAATGAGCCATTAAAAATGAATTTAAAAGAGTTAACTTTTGGAATTGAAGACCGATTATCGGGCAGGAATGGTGCATGTGGTGGATAAATCCCCATACCTTCCATTCTTGTAACCAGGTAGCGAGTCTAGATTTCTGGTTAATTATGGGTCCTAGATCCCACATCTAGGTGGCGACTCTGTCAGTCTCTTTTGTGTGGAATTCGGATTGCCTTAGTGATCCCAAGTTCACATAAAAGACGAATTAAAATTAATAATAAAAGGCACACGCCAATCGCGTGGGTACGAGAGACCAAGAGATAGTGCGTGGCGGCTCTCGCGCCACCACCCCTCTCGCGGGATCGGGTCCCACAGACTGGCGACTCTGCTGGGGATAACCTAACTTCATTACAATTCCAAAGGATTACTCATTTGAATCTATTTTAACTGGCTCATGAAAACTCTATCTCTTTTATGCTTGTTAGATTAGTTTGTATGCTTTATTTTCTCATCACATTTACTCAAACTTAATCTAACAAAACCTGAAGGCATCGTAGATTGCGCGAACTTATTGCACACACTTACATCACTTTCATCTAAACCCCTGCATCTCACATGCACACACGTCCTATTTTAGGAACCCGGAGTGTTATCTAGCATGGTTGACTGGGATTTCATCACCTGGTGCCTCTGTGCTAGAGAAGCATTCCACCCTTAGCCTAGTACCTTTATGGTACGTAAACGGATCTCTTGTTCACGTACTGATACACCGGACACTGGTACAGTATATCGAACATAGATTCGCGCTAAGGGAACTCTTGGCCTTACCCCTAGATTAACCCACACATGCATGTAGTATACGAACACATGTGCATCACGTGTGTTGAGCCTAGTTTAGGATATCCTACCCATTTGTGTCTAGATTAGGCCGTAGTTCATCTTCCAATGGCTACGATCGGTCATAGGTACACAAACAAAGTCATGAGTCGAGATCCTCTCTCCACTCCGCTAGATTAGGGTTAGGATTGATGCCTTCAGGTAACACTGATAAAATGTGCGAAGATTTAAAAAACTTTTCCTTTGGGGTTAGGATGTAAATCCCATTCATTTCCAAAGATCTCATAGGATTAGTCATTCATGATCCATCCGTTGAAAGCAATCTTATGCTATCTCATCTCATCTTGATCTAATCATATTGATCTACAGTTGTTGATATCCATCATTCAGATTTTAGATCTGGCCCTTGACTCTACTTTTGTCATTCTTATGGCCATGGTCTATTATCTGAGCCATTGATTTTTCATTGATCAATGTTTACCTATCATATATCTTTTACCCTTGGATCATATCGAAATCATTGATGGAAAAGTTTGATCTTACCTGTATTCTTTGAGTGCATGATCGTTGCTGAGATCGAAACTTATTTTGATTAGGGATGTTTATCGTTCCTGACTCTTTCATTCACAAAAGAAGAACGGTTATACCCAAAGAACATCTTAAGGAATAGATTGAGGATTCTTTCCAAATTAACATACCCGTTGATGTATTTCAAGATTACTCTTTTCTCTATTTGTTTAGAATTTTTATCCCATGACTATTGAGATAGTGTGATTGCTTCTAAGTCAAAAGTCTGTGTTCAACAAAAAGCCCCTCTTCCAAAAGACTGACCATTTCTGAATTCATTCGATACATCAGTCTATTGCTTTACCCACATTGTCAGCATAAGCCTTTTGTTGCCCCATTTAACCTAGACCTTGTGGAGTTGCCTTTTCTGGGATTCCTACTCTGGGATTGAACTTTATAGTTATCATTATCATGGGGAAAGGTGTATCATCTATAAACTTTCAGTGTCAGTTCACTACCTTTGAAGAAGTGTCCTGTGTCTTTAGATTTATCTTTCATTGAGTGTACATCAACTTTCTTCTCTCTAAGTTGAAAAAGTTCAGTTATATAGATGTTAAAAAAGAAGAAGAGAGAAGTGTCATATCTGCCAGTCTTTCTTATATAGAGTCAGTGTTCTGTTTTCTATCAGAACTGATAAAGAGCCCATTGAGGTGTGTCAAAAATCATCAATGTACTTACAGTCTTCAATTCAATAAAATGGTTGATTTCGTATCTTTGATACTCTATGATTCACTCTTAGATCTAATGTTTAAACAACTAAAGACCCCCTTTTCGGATGAGAATGCAGACGAAATTCACCTCGAGATCTGAAAGATGGTCGAACGAGAGGAAGAGCGTCGAGCATAGCCACTTAAAGAAGAAATCGAAGCCATTGATAGTGGTATCGAAATCCGAAATTCGGGAGAAATGGATTGGAAAAACTTTATCTCCTAAGGAGCGCAAAGAATTGATAAACCTGTTTAGAGGGGTTTGAGGTAGTCTTGCTTGATCCTATAAGGATAAACCAGGGGAATGCCCTGTCGTTGAGCAAAGCAAGACTTCATCTGCTTTAGACATCCAGTTGAAGAGTAAAATTTTAAAGAGATAAGCATCAGACATCCTGTGGAGCTGATGAAATACTGAGAGAAGATTTTCGGACAAGGAGTTGTGGAATCTTGAGCATAAATCCAAGATCTTTGAGATGAGAGTGGAGCACAGTGGTTGAAGTTTTGCCAGAAAACCGCCAGACTCCTCGATAAAAAAAAAATTCTAAGTCTTTGAACCTCAGCATTCAAGAGCTTGTACATCATATACATCAGGAGGCCATCATTGGACATTTGAGCCTTAATAGCCAAAATCCTAAAATCCTTTTGAGAACCCTTTGGGCCAACAATTTAAAGCCAATGTTTCTTTTCAAACACATTATAAATCCGGGGCATTTATGCACCCGAACTACGTCGGACCTGATCCCCATTTCTTCAGGGGTACGTAGGCAACTTGATTAATTCAGGTTCGGTCAAACCTTGGGATAAAATCCCTTTTCAAAATTTTGAAGCTAAATGCTAAACCATTCTTTGAAAAATCCTTAAGCGAACTACGCGGACCTGATCCTCCATTTTTGGGGTACGTAGGTAGTCTGGCTAGACCAGATTCGGTCCAAATCCTTAGAACCTTAGGTATTCAACCCTTTTGAACCCGAGCCCACCTAGAAAGTCCTTCTGGTGAAACAAGTAAAGGTTCGAGGCGAATGAAAAGAAAAACAGAAAGAAAAGAATGAGAGTCTGAAGATCCGCTAGGTTGAAAACCCGAAAGGGCGGCCTAGAGAAAGGTGAAAGTCGTTTTTCTTGCTAAGTCAACAAGCAAAATGATTGACTTATCAGAAGGTAAGGGTAGTGGTATGCTGGATTGAAAACTTGAAGAGACAATCTAGTCAGAGGCAAATACTTCCCATGAAAAGTTGAGTTGAATAGAAGCAGAAGGAGTTCCTCAGTTACGTAGAATTCCCAAGTTTGAGTACAAGCAAAAATTGAGATAAGTAGTCTTTTAGACTGAAAGCTTGGAAAGCAAAAGTTGAGATAAGTGGTCTTTTAGACTGAAAACTTGGAAGACATTAATTTTGACTTCTTCCGAAAAGACAAATCAAGGAGACTGAGAAGCAACCTCTATAGGGCAGGATCCTGGAATCCGAATAGTGTCAGCAAGGCTTACTTTGACACCTTTTTAAACTAGGGGCATTAAAACCGAGCAATCCGAAGGGGTATAACCATGACGGATGTCCTGATGGAGGAAACTAGAGCCTTTTGGCATGGTTTTTTAGACTACTCTAAGAGTGGCTGACCTTACCATTTAAAAATAACACATTTGATTTAAGAGTGAATCAAAATTTAGTCAAGTCCCATGAATATTGTAAGTCTTCTTTGAAAGAGTCCTCAGGAGTCTGTTCCTTGTTTCTCATTGTTTTCTTTTAGAATCAAAAGTGTTTGGCACTGGAGAGAATGGGTGTACACCTTCCGAAATGTAAAGAAAAATCTAGAGTAGATCCTGGTTTAAGAATCAAAGAAGGGCAAGAGATTTGTTATTCAGACCTGCCTGAAACATCAAAGCCTCAAGCACTGAGCAAAATGAAGAACTCTTACGTTCAGCCTTTGTGAAGGTGGTCTTACCATTATACCAAAGAAAGAACCCATGCAAACTCAAATTTTTCCTACTTACCTTGGTTCTGCTTTCTTAAAACCTTGTCATGGAAGCACATCATACTAGGGGCATCTTTTATGACTTGCGTCATAAAAGATATTACACAATGATAACTGGGATATCTATTCTTAGCAAATAGAAACCAGAGAAGCTTGAACATACTCTTTGAGTTGAATTCCTTGATCAAGTTGTTTCTTTTGGAGTCAAAGTTTCATAAACTTCAATTCCCAGCGGGGTATATAATCTACTCCTGCATCTTTCAAACCTCATTAGAATGCTTTTCATCTGTTAAAGAGAGTCAGCACCTAAAAATCTCATCAATCTACTTGAGTTTTGCTTTCAGCAAAGATCATGCACTCCCATTTATTCTCGGCAGGAGATCGCTATGCTATCAATGAACTCGATATAAGATCGATAAATATTTTTGTGTTGATTTGAGACTCTTTGAGTAGTTAAGGCCCTTTGAGTGTTACAGACTCTTCGGGTAGTTGAGACTCTCTGAGTATAAATGTTTTGATTTGTTTTGAGACTCTTTGAGTAGTTGAGACCCTTTGAGTGTTACAGACTCTTCGGGTAGTTGAGACTCTTTGAGTATAAATGTTTTGTGTTAATTTGAGACTCTTTGAGTAGTTGAGACCCTTCGAGTGTTACAGACTCTTCGGGTAGTTGAGACTCTTTGAGTATAAATGTTTTTGTGTTGATTTAAGACTCTTTGAGTAGTTGAGACCTTTTGAGTGTTACAGACTCTTCGGGTAGTTGAGACTCCTTGAGTATAAATGTTTTGTGTTGGTTTGAGACTCTTTGAGTAGTTGGGACCCTTTGAGTGTTACAGACTC
This sequence comes from Tasmannia lanceolata, assembly GCF_043159265.1. Classification (NCBI taxonomy): domain Eukaryota; kingdom Viridiplantae; phylum Streptophyta; class Magnoliopsida; order Canellales; family Winteraceae; genus Tasmannia; species Tasmannia lanceolata. The sequence continues at coordinate 9,577,669 of NW_027518721.1, forward strand.
TTCGGGTAGTTGAGACTCTTTGAGTATAAATAGTTTTTGATGTATTTGAGACTCTTTGAGTAGTTGAGACCCTTTGAGTGTTACAGACTCTTCGGGTAGTTGAGACTCTTTGAGTATAAATAGTTTTTGATGTATTTGAGACTCTTTGAGTAGTTGAGACCCTTTGAGTGTTACAGACTCTTCGGGTAGTTGAGGCTCTTTGAGTATAAAAGTTTCTTTGATGTGTTTGAGACTCTTTGAGTAGTTGAGACCCTTTGAGTGTTACAGACTCTTCGGGTAGTTGAGACTCTTTGAGTATAAATGTTTTTATGTTGTAATTTGAGACTCTTTGAATAGTTGAGACCCTTTGAGTGTTACAGACTCTTCGGGAAGTTGAGACTCTTTGAGTATAAATGTTTTTTTGGTGTATTTAAGACTCTTTGAGTAGTTGAGACCCTTTGAGTGTTACAGACTCTTCGGGTAGTTGAGACTCTTTGAGTATAAATGTTTTTGTGTTGGTTTGAGACTCTTTGAGTAGTTGAGACCCTTTGAGTGTTACAGACTCTTCGGGTAGTTGAGACTCTTTGAGTATAAATATTTTCGTGTCGGTTTGAGACTCTTTGAGTAGTTAAGACCCTTTGAGTGTTACAGACTCTTCGGGTAGTTGAGACTTTTTGAGTATAAAGGTTTTTTGTTGATTTGAGACTCTTTGAGTAGTTGAGACCCTTTGAGTGTTACAGACTCTTCGGGTAGTTGAGATTTTTTGAGTATAAATGATCTTTGTTGATTTAAGACTCTTTGAGTAGTTGAGATCCTTTGAGTATTACAGACTCTTCGGGTAGTTGAGACCTTTTTTTAGTATAAATGTTTTGCGTTAATTTGAGACTCTTTGAGTAGTTAAGGCCATTTGAGTGTTACAGACTCTTCGGGTAGTTGAGACTTTTTGAGTATAAATGTTTTGCGTTAATTTGAGACTCTTTGAGTAGTTAAGCCCCTTTGAGTGTTACAGACTCTTCGGGTAGTTGAGGCTCTTTGAGTATAAAGATTTCTATGAAGCTCTCTGAGTGTTTGATTTGAGACTCTATGAGTGTTACATACTCTTTGAGTAATTTGATTTGATATTCTTTGAAGGGTTGATTTACGTCTGCATCGATAGTGGTCTGCTTTCTTTGAGGTAATTTCATTGGGTTCGTTTTCTTAAAAGCTTTATTTTAACAAAGTATGTTTGTGTTTGCTTTAATAGAGTCTTTGCGTATTGATTTAAATAGTTGAGTTGTGAGTATTAGAGAGAGGCCATCTCATTGAGATGTCGTGATTGCCGAGTTAAGGGTCGGTGAGAGGTCATCTCCCTTTTGCTTCTAGTCTTTCAGTCTCGTAGTGCTATTTTGTTGTTTTACCCTGATGAACATCATTTTAAAAACAAAACAAAAAAAACTTGTTTTACTTTGTTTTCGGGCCGGCCAAAATGTGTCGTCTGTTCAGCTTTGTCATTCGTGTGTTACACACGCTTTGCCAAAGAGGGGCATCTGTAGACACCCCATTTTGACCGGACCCAAGTTCGCTATGCTTGGGCGAAATCCCGTTCAATCATTTCCGCCATGTTTCGCACTTTTCCGTTAAGTGTTGAGAGAGATTATTCCCAAGAATTCGAGCAAGAGAGAATTTGGATCCGATTGATGGGCCCGTCTTGAGCATTTGTTTAGATTTGGATCAAACAGGGTGGCCCGCGCATTGTTTTAGTGAAAAATGAGTTTTGAACCTACTTCGATCCAACACCTAAAGATGATCATCAAGAGAACGGTCAAGATCTCAGAGAAGTCGTTTTAACAACCAATTTTGTTACGATCATCAGGTTGAGTTACTCGGATCAGCCCATTGAAATGATTTAGGAGGACACAACCTACTTAGGTAGGGGACCCATCAATTGGATGGTCTGGATCGTCATAGAGGAATGATTTAAGGGGGCACAACCAATTTACATTGCGAACCACCATTCGAACGGTCAAGATCATCAATTGTCGCCCATCAAATGGACGGTTCGGATCATCAAATGGGAGTGATTTAAAAATGGGGTAACATATTCACATTTTGATCTATTGGATGGCTTGGATCAGCCCATAGGATTGATTAGCGGAGCACAAATTAAATCACATTGTCGCCCATCAAATGAACGGTTCCGATCATACTTTGGAGTGGGGCATATGATTTTATGCACAATTGGGAATTTGGTCACATATGGGACCCATTTGGATTATCTTTTACCTACTCAAAAGGACTTTAAAAAACATGCATGGGGCCACACACATGTCAAAATTCAATGTCCACAATGGTGGCCACCTACCATGGAATATGTCCACAATGGTGGCCACCTACCATGGAATAAGTCCACAATGGTGGCCACCACCCTCCCATTCCTTTGCTATAAATGGTTCAATGAGGGTGAGTAAGAGGGAAGGAGAACTCATTTCTCTTCTATCATGTGTTCTAACAAAGTTGCTATGAGGGGTTGAAAAGAAAAAAAAAGAAAAGAAACAAGAAAAGAAGAAAAAGAAACAAAAAAGAAGCAAAAAGAGAAAGAAAGCGGAAGCGATCGCACGGAGGCGGAATTTTCGAGTTTTTCGGCTCTCGGATTCGGCGAGGATTTCGATCACAGGTAGGTACACCGTTCTCGGAATTTTTTTTAGAATTATTTGGTATATTTTCGGATTTTTGCATGATTTTTAACAAAGAAAACTAAACGATATACTAAACAGATTCCAAAAATAATGAAATTTCGTGGGAAAATAATATGATAATGATACATTCTACCATGAATTTGTGAGAATTTTTGGATTTTGTTTGGTATATTATTTTACGCATTCTTTGAAAATTATCAGATTTTGGGAGAATTGTTACTGACGTCAAATCACAGATAAAATTCTCCAAAGTTTTACAATAGTCTTAAATTCTATACTTCTTGCTTCTGTAAAATTTTCAAGTGATTTGGATCTTGTTTCATATGAGCTGTAGTGTTAATTCATAATCTGGTTTGAAATTTGAAAAATCCGAAACTGATAGTAAATAGTTTTTCTAAATTCATGGAAATCTCACAGCATGCTATTTTCACTTATCTCTTACTACTGTAGAAATTTCATGGAATTTAGATATCTATTTCTAGTAGTTTATGTGTTATTTTTGCAATCTGGTTAATTAATTTTTAAATCCATATTAAATATGAGTTTAATGTAAAAATCTGTAAAAATCTTCCAGTAAATTACATCTCATCATATCTTGTTGCTGGAGAAGTTTCAACTCATTTCGAGTTCGTTTGCAACAGCTTCACTTGTAAAATCACTCATATGGTTAAAAATTGGTAAAATCCATTAAAAAAATAAAAATTAAGTGAAAATCATCTTAAAATCTCTAAAGCACCTTCATCTTTGTGTGTGTTTGGGAGACCCGCCCGGTCTCATTCTCTCATTAGTCCTCTTTGTGCGCCGTTTGGTTTTGGAAGAACGCCCTACTCGGCTTGGCTTCATACCCCTACCCTTATGGGTATTGGGTTGCACATTTGTTACACCCTAGGGCTAGGTAGCTGTCCGGCCCGGCTGGGTGTTTTACCTCTGCCAAATGTGCAAATTCGTGTTTCCTTTTCTTTTAGAGAGTCTTTGACTCATCTATCATTTAGTTGGTGTTATTGGAGTCTTTGACTCATGTTTCCATTTCTTTTAGAGAGTCTTTGACTCATTCGTTCTTTTGTTGTATTACTAGGAAGTCTTTGACTCATTGGTTCTTCTGTTGGCGTTATTTGGGAGTCTTTGACTCATTCCTCCTCTAAGTTGTAGTATTAGAGAGTCTCTGACTCATTTGCTCATTTGTACCCTTCTTTAATATTTTTAGTTAGGAGTTTCTCCTTTAGAGTTGTTGATTACTTCGCTTTAATTAGAGGCTAACTCAGTCTTATTAGAGCTTTGCTTGCTTGAGATCTTGGATCGTTTTCTCTCTTCTTGGGACGCTATCTTTCTTGTTATGGTTCGTCTCTTTGAGACGTTAGTTGTTTGTTCGGGGTTTCCCCTTTTGGATTTAGGGCTTTGCCCTAGTTTGTGGTTGTTCTTGCGTGTTCCCTTTAAGATTGAAAACATCTAAAGGTCCTGAGCATTGGAAAAGCTTTAAAATCCAAAAACATTAGAAATTTAAAACTCAAAAATATTTGAAAACTTTAAAAATATCAAAAACATTTGAAAATATAAAAAAACCTTAAAAAATCTGAAGTGTGAGTGTTTCTTTTAGAAGCGTAGTTTGAGAGTTCGTTTTCGAACTACGTTGGCTTGATCCTCTTCCGAGGTACGTAGTGCAGCTTGGGATTTACATCCCAAGTCCAGCCAAACCTTTTTTGTAAATAATATCTTAAACTTTCTTCAAAAACCTTTAAAATCTTATTTTCAAAAGATCTTCCTCTAGAGTTAGGAGTTTCTCCTAGATAGAGAGTTTTAGAGTTAGGGTTTTTCTTTTGATAGGTAGTTTGATTGTTTGTTTGTTGTGTGCTTGTTTTAGAGTTAGGGGTCTGTCCTAGAGTTATAGGAGCGCCTCCGTCCGGTCAGTCGGCGATCCATATCGCCGAGTGATGACTAGAGTAGGATACGCTAGTCCACCCTTGGTTTTTCTTAGGAAATACAGCCTAGTCACACATAGGTTGTAAGAACCACCTGCATTAGCTTAGGGCTAATCTGCATTTAGTTAGGGCATATAGGGTGTCATAAAATCCACAATTCACTGAAATTTAAATAATCGTACAAGAAACTTTAATAACCGGTTCGGTCTTTTAGATCGAGTCTAGGATAGAAGTCTAGGTGTCTTAGGCATCCTAGCTTAGAATAGGCGCGAAGAACTACGTTGCCTTGATTCTCGTGGAGGCGGGGATACGTAGGCTTCTTTGGATGAATACCAGATCATCTGAGGACTCGGGCTAATCACTTTTAAAACTGTTGAAACAATCAAATCACTTAGGATTTTCCATGAAATTAGAATTTTAGGAGAACTTTCACTTAGATTGAATCCAAACCAATTAAGAAATCAAGATACACATTTAGGATTCACATTGAAATTAGATCATAGGATGCATGTCACATAGATAGCACATTAACAGAGAGTTGAATGAGCCATTAAAAATGAATTTAAAAGAGTTAACTTTTGGAATTGAAGACCGATTATCGGGCAGGAATGGTGCATGTGGTGGATAAATCCCCATACCTTCCATTCTTGTAACCAGGTAGCGAGTCTAGATTTCTGGTTAATTATGGGTCCTAGATCCCACATCTAGGTGGCGACTCTGTCAGTCTCTTTTGTGTGGAATTCGGATTGCCTTAGTGATCCCAAGTTCACATAAAAGACGAATTAAAATTAATAATAAAAGGCACACGCCAATCGCGTGGGTACGAGAGACCAAGAGATAGTGCGTGGCGGCTCTCGCGCCACCACCCCTCTCGCGGGATCGGGTCCCACACCTACCTCCGATTGATTGACCATAACTCTCTCAATTTAACTCGTAATTCATTTAAATTAGTTTCATTTCGAAGGAATCGAAGTGTAGTTTAAAACGAAAGAAACGGAGATGAAAAACTCCAAGTATTTTGAGAGTTATGATGGAAATAGTTAGACTCGCGCTTTGGTTTAGCAATTTACTGACCTACCTTTGATTGATTGACCATAACTCTCTCAATTTAACTTGTAATTCATTTAAATTAGTTTCATTTCGAAGGAATCGAAGTGTAGTTTAAAACGAAAGAAACGGAGATGAAAAACTCCAAGTATTTTGAGAGTTATGATGGAAATAGTTAGACTCGCGCTTTAGTTTAGCAATTTACTGACCTCCCTCCGATTGATTGACCATAACTAACTCAATTTAACTCGTAATTCATTGAAATTAGTTTCATTTCGAAGGAATCGAAGTATAGTTTAAAACGAAAGAAACGGAGATGAAAAACTCCAAGTATTTTGAGAGTTATGATGGAAATAGTTAGACTCGCGCTTTGGTTTAGCAATTTACTGACCTACCTCCGATTGATTGACCATAACTCTCTCAATTTAACTCTTAATTCATTGAAATTAGTTTCATTTCGAAGGAATCGAAGTGTAGTTTAAAACGAAAGAAACGGAGATGAAAAACTCCAAGTATTTTGAGAGTTATGATGGAAATAGTTAGACTCGCGCTTTGGTTTAGCAATTTACTGACCTACCTCCGATTGATTGACCATAACTCTCTCAATTTAACTCTTAATTCATTGAAATTAGTTTCATTTCGAAGGAATCGAAGTGTAGTTTAAAACAAAAGAAACGAAGATGAAAAATTCCAAGTATTTTGAGAGTTATGATAGAAATAGTTAGACTCGCGCTTTGGTTTAGCAATTTACTGACCTACCTCCGATTGATTGACCATAACTCTCTCAATTTAACTCTTAACTCATTGAAATTAGTTTCATTTCGAAGGAATCGAAGTGTAGTTTAAAACGAAAGAAACGGAGATGAAAAACTCCAAGTATTTTGAGAGTTATGATGGAAATAGTTAGACTCGCGCTTTAGTTTAGCAATTTACTGACCTACCTCCGATTGATTGACCATAACTCTCTCAATTTAACTCGTAATTCATTTAAATTAGTTTCATTTCGAAGGAATCGAAGTGTAGTTTAAAACGAAAGAAACGGAGATGAAAAACTCCAAGTATTTTGAGAGTTATGATGGAAATAGTTAGACTCGCGCTTTGGTTTAGAAATTTACTGACCTACCTCCGATTGATTGATCATAACTCTCTAAATTTAACTCTTAATTCATTGAAATTAGTTTCATTTCGAAGGAATCGAAGTGTAGTTTAAAACGAAAGAAACGGAGATGAAAAACTCCAAGTATTTTGAGAGTTATGATGGAAATAGTTAGACTCGCGCTTTGGTTTAGCAATTTACTGACCTACCTCCGATTGATTGATCATAACTCTCTAAATTTAACTCTTAATTCATTGAAATTAGTTTCATTTTGAAGGAATCGAAGTGTAGTTTAAAACGAAAGAAACGGAGATGAAAAACTCCAAGTATTTTGAGAGTTATGATGGAAATAGTCAGACTCGCGCTTTAGTTTAGCAATTTACTGACCTACCTACGATTGATTGAACATAACTCTCTCAATTTAACTCGTAATTCATTTAAATTAGTTTCATTTCGAAGGAATCGAAGTGTAGTTTAAATCGAAAGAAACGGAGATGAAAAACTCCAATTATTTTGAGAGTTATGTTGGAAATAGTTAGACTCGGGCTTTGGTTTAGCAATTTACTGACCTACCTCCGATTGATTGAACATAACTCACTCAATTTAACTCGTAATTCATTGAAATTAGTTTCATTTCGAAGGAATCGAAGTGTAGTTTAAAACGAAAGAAACGGAGATGAAAAACTCCAAGTATTTTGAGAGTTATGATGGAAATAGTTAGACTCGCGCTTTGGTTTAGCAATTTACTGACCTACCTCCGATTGATTGACCATAACTCTCTCAATTTAACTCTTAAGTCATTGAAATTATTTTCATTTCGAAGGAATCGAAGTGTAGTTTAAAACGAAAGAAACGGAGATGAAAAACTCCAAGTATTTTGAGAGTTATGATAGAAATAGTTAGACTCGCGCTTTGATTTAGCAATTTACTGACCTACCTCCGATTGATTGACCATAACTCTCTCAATTTAACTCGTAATTCATTTAAATTAGTTTCATTTCGAAGGAATCGAAGTGTAGTTTAAAACGAAAGAAACGGAGATGAAAAACTTCAAGTATTTTGAGAGTTATGATGGAAATAGTTAGACTCGCGCTTTGGTTTAGCAATTTACTGACCTCCCTCCGATTGATTGACCATAACTCACTCAATTTAACTCGTAATTCATTGAAATTAGTTTCATTTCGAAAGAATCGAAGTGTGGTTTAAAACGAAAGAAATGGAGATGAAAAACTACAACTATTTTGAGAGTTATGATGGAAATAGTTAGACTCGCGCTTTGGTTTAGCAATTTACTGACCTACCTCCGCTTGATTGACCATAACTCTCTCAATTTAACTCTTAACTCTTTGAAATTAGTTTCATTTCGAAGGAATCGAAGTGTAGTTTAAAACGAAAGAAACGGAGATGAAAAACTCCAAGTATTTTGAGAGTTATGATGGAAATAGTTAGACTCGCGCTTTGGTTTAGCAATTTACTGACCTACCTCCGATTGATTGACCATAACTCTCTCAATTTAACTCTTAACTCATTGAAATTAGTTTCATTTCGAAGGAATCGAAGTGTAGTTCAAAACGAAAGAAACGGAGATGAAAAACTCCAAGTATTTTGAGAGTTATGATGGAAATAGTTAGACTCGCGCTTTGGTTTAGCAATTTACTGACCTACCTCCGATTGATTGAGCATAACTCTCTAAATTTAACTCTTAATTCATTGAAATTAGTTTCATTTCGAAGGAATCGAAGTGTAGTTTAAAACGAAAGAAACGGAGATTAAAAACTCCAAGTATTTTGAGAGTTATGATGGAAATAGTTAGACTCGCGCTTTGGTTTAGCAATATACTGACTTACCTCCGATTGATTGATCATAACTCTCTAAATTTAACTCTTAATTCATTGAAATTAGTTTCATTTCGAAGGAATCGAAGTGTAGTTTAAAACGAAAGAAACGGAGATGAAAAACTCCAAGTATTTTGAGAGTTATGATGGAAATAGTTAGACTCGCGCTTTGGTTTAGCAATTTCTCGACCTACCTCCGATTGATTGACCATAACTCTCTCAATTTAACTCTTAACTCATTGAAATTAGTTTCATTTCGAAGGAATCGAAGTGTAGTTTAAAACGAAAGAAACGGAGATGAAAAACTCCAAGTATTTTGAGAGTTATGATGGAAATAGTTAGACTCGCGCTTTAGTTTAGCAATTTACTGACCTACCTACGATTGATTGAACATAACTCTCTCAATTTAACTCGTAATTCATTTAAATTAGTTTCATTTCGAAGGAATCGAAGTGTAGTTTAAATCGAAAGAAACGGAGATGAAAAACTCCAATTATTTTGAGAGTTATGATGGAAATAGTTAGACTCGGGCTTTGGTTTAGCAATTTACTGACCTACCTCCGATTGATTGAACATAACTCACTCAATTTAACTCGTAATTCATTGAAATTAGTTTCATTTCGAAGGAATCGAAGTGTAGTTTAAAACGAAAGAAACGGAGATGAAAAACTCCAAGTATTTTGAGAGTTATGATGGAAATAGTTAGACTCGCGCTTTGGTTTAGCAATTTACTGACCTACCTCCGATTGATTGACCATAACTCTCTCAATTTAACTCTTAAGTCATTGAAATTAGTTTCATTTCGAAGGAATCGAAGTGTAGTTTAAAACGAAAGAAACGGAGATGAAAAACTCCAAGTATTTTGAGAGTTATGATAGAAATAGTTAGACTCGCGCTTTGATTTAGCAATTTACTGACCTACCTCCGATTGATTGACCATAACTCTCTCAATTTAACTCGTAATTCATTTAAATTAGTTTCATTTCGAAGGAATCGAAGTGTAGTTTAAAACGAAAGAAACGGAGATGAAAAACTTCAAGTATTTTGAGAGTTATGATGGAAATAGTTAGACTCGCGCTTTGGTTTAGCAATTTACTGACCTCCCTCCGATTGATTGACCATAACTCACTCAATTTAACTCGTAATTCATTGAAATTAGTTTCATTTCGAAAGAATCGAAGTGTGGTTTAAAACGAAAGAAATGGAGATGAAAAACTCCAACTATTTTGAGAGTTATGATGGAAATAGTTAGACTCGCGCTTTGGTTTAGCAATTTACTGACCTACCTCCGCTTAATTGACCATAACTCTCTCAATTTAACTCTTAACTCTTTGAAATTAGTTTCATTTCGAAGGAATCGAAGTGTAGTTTAAAACGAAAGAAACGGAGATGAAAAACTCCAAGTATTTTGAGAGTTATGATGGAAATAGTTAGACTCGCGCTTTGGTTTAGCAATTTACTGACCTACCTCCGATTGATTGACCATAACTCTCTCAATTTAACTCTTAACTCATTGAAATTAGTTTCATTTCGAAGGAATCGAAGTGTAGTTTAAAACGAAAGAAACGGAGATGAAAAACTCCAAGTATTTTGAGAGTTATGATGGAAATAGTTAGACTCGCGCTTTGGTTTAGCAATTTACTGACCTACCTCCGATTGATTGAGCATAACTCTCTAAATTTAACTCTTAATTCATTGAAATTAGTTTCATTTCGAAGGAATCGAAGTGTAGTTTAAAACGAAAGAAACGGAGATTAAAAACTCCAAGTATTTTGAGAGTTATGATGGAAATAGTTAGACTCGCGCTTTGGTTTAGCAATATACTGACTTACCTCCGATTGATTGATCATAACTCTCTAAATTTAACTCTTAATTCATTGAAATTAGTTTCATTTCGAAGGAATCGAAGTGTAGTTTAAAACGAAAGAAACGGAGATGAAAAACTCCAAGTATTTTGAGAGTTATGATGGAAATAGTTAGACTCGCGCTTTGGTTTAGCAATTTACCGACCTACCTCCGATTGATTGACCATAACTCTCTCAATTTAACTCTTAACTCATTGAAATTAGTTTCATTTCGAAGGAATCGAAGTGTAGTTTAAAACGAAAGAAACGGAGATGAAAAACTCCAAGTATTTTGAGAGTTATGATGGAAATAGTTAGACTCGCGCTTTAGTTTAGCAATTTACTGACCTACCTACGATTGATTGAACATAACTCTCTCAATTTAACTCGTAATTCATTTAAATTAGTTTCATTTCGAAGGAATCGAAGTGTAGTTTAAAACGAAAGAAACGGAGATGAAAAACTCCAATTATTTTGAGAGTTATGATGGAAATAGTTAGACTCGGGCTTTGGTTTAGCAATTTACTGACCTACCTCCGATTGATTGAACATAACTCACTCAATTTAACTCGTAATTCATTGAAATTAGTTTCATTTCGAAGGAATCGAAGTGTAGTTTAAAACGAAAGAAACGGAGATGAAAAACTCCAAGTATTTTGAGAGTTATGATGGAAATAGTTAGACTCGCGCTTTGGTTTAGCAATTTACTGACCTACCTCCGATTGATTGACCATAACTCTCTCAATTTAACTCTTTAGTCATTGAAATTAGTTTCATTTCGAAGGAATCGAAGTATAGTTTAAAACGAAAGAAACGGAGATGAAAAACTCCAAGTATTTTGAGAGTTATGATAGAAATAGTTAGACTCGCGCTTTGATTTAGCAATTTACTGACCTACCTCCGATTGATTGACCATAACTCTCTCAATTTAACTCGTAATTCATTTAAATTAGTTTCATTTCGAAGGAATCGAAGTGTAGTTTAAAACGAAAGAAACGGAGATGAAAAACTTCAAGTATTTTGAGAGTTATGATGGAAATAGTTAGACTCGCGCTTTGGTTTAGCAATTTACTGACCTCCCTCCGATTGATTGACCATAACTCACTCAATTTAACTCGTAATTCATTGAAATTAGTTTCATTTCGAAAGAATCGAAGTGTGGTTTAAAACGAAAGAAATGGAGATGAAAAACTCCAACTATTTTGAGAGTTATGATGGAAATAGTTAGACTCGCGCTTTGGTTTAGCAATTTACTGACCTACCTCCGCTTGATTGACCATAACTCTCTCAATTTAACTCTTAACTCTTTGAAATTAGTTTCATTTCGAAGGAATCGAAGTGTAGTTTAAAACGAAAGAAACGGAGATGAAAAACTCCAAGTATTTTGAGAGTTATGATGGAAATAGTTAGACTCGCGCTTTGGTTTAGCAATTTACTGACCTACCTCCGATTGATTGACCATAACTCTCTCAATTTAACTCTTAACTCATTGAAATTAGTTTCATTTCGAAGGAATCGAAGTGTAGTTTAAAACGAAAGAAACGGAGATGAAAAACTCCAAGTATTTTGAGAGTTATGATGGAAATAGTTAGACTCGCGCTTTGGTTTAGCAATTTACTGACCTACCTCCGATTGATTGAGCATAACTCTCTAAATTTAACTCTTAATTCATTGAAATTAGTTTCATTTCGAAGGAATCGAAGTTTAGTTTAAAACGACAGAAACGGAGATTAAAAACTCCAAGTATTTTGAGAGTTATGATGGAAATAGTTAGACTCGCGCTTTGGTTTAGCAATATACTGACTTACCTCCGATTGATTGATCATAACTCTCTAAATTTAACTCTTAATTCATTGAAATTAGTTTCATTTCGAAGGAATCGAAGTGTAGTTTAAAACGAAAGAAACGGAGATGAAAAACTCCAAGTATTTTGAGAGTTATGATGGAAATAGTTAGACTCGCGCTTTGGTTTAGCAATTTACTGACCTACCTCCGATTGATTTACCATAACTCTCTCAATTTAACTCTTAACTCATTGAAATTAGTTTCATTTCGAAGGAATCGAAGTGTAGTTTAAAACGAAAGAAACGGAGATGAAAAACTCCAAGTATTTTGAGAGTTATGATGGAAATAGTTAGACTCGGGCTTTGGTTTAGCAATTTACTGACCTACCTCCGATTGATTGAACATAACTCACTCAATTTAACTCGTAATTCATTGAAATTAGTTTCATTTCGAAGGAATCGAAGTGTAGTTTAAAACGAAAGAAACGGAGATGAAAAACTCCAAGTATTTTGAGAGTTATGATGGAAATAGTTAGACTCGCGCTTTGGTTTAGCAATTTACTGACCTACCTCCGATTGATTGACCATAACTCTCTCAATTTAACTCGTAATTCATTTAAATTAGTTTCATTTCGAAGGAATCGAAGTGTAGTTTAAAACGAAAGAAATGGAGATGAAAAACTCCAAGTATTTTGAGAGTTATGATGGAAATAGTTAGACTCGCGCTTTGGTTTAGCAATTTACTGACCTACCTTTGATTGATTGACCATAACTCTCTCAATTTAACTTGTAATTCATTTAAATTAGTTTCATTTCGAAGGAATCGAAGTGTAGTTTAAAACGAAAGAAACGGAGATGAAAAACTCCAAGTATTTTGAGAGTTATGATGGAAATAGTTAGACTCGCGCTTTAGTTTAGCAATTTACTGACCTCCCTCCGATTGATTGACCATAACTCACTCAATTTAACTCGTAATTCATTGAAATTAGTTTCATTTCGAAGGAATCGAAGTGTAGTTTAAAACGAAAGAAACGGAGATGAAAAACTCCAAGTATTTTGAGAGTTATGATGGAAATAGTTAGACTCGCGCTTTGGTTTAGCAATTTACTGACCTACCTCCGATTGATTGACCATAACTCTCTAAATTTAACTCTTAATTCATTGAAATTAGTTTCATTTCGAAGGAATCGAAGTGTAGTTTAAAACGAAAGAAACGGAGATGAAAAACTCCAAGTATTTTGAGAGTTATGATGGAAATAGTTAGACTCGCGCTTTGGTTTAGCAATTTACTGACCTACCTCCGATTGATTGACCATAACTCTCTCAATTTAACTCTTAATTCATTGAAATTAGTTTCATTTCGAAGGAATCGAAGTGTAGTTTAAAACGAAAGAAACGGAGATGAAAAATTTCAAGTATTTTGAGAGTTATGATAGAAATAGTTAGACTCGCACTTTGGTTTAGCAATTTACAGACCAACTTCCGATTGATTGACCATAACTCTCTCAATTTAACTCTTAACTCATTGAAATTAGTTTCATTTCGAAGGAATCGAAGTGTAGTTTAAAACGAAAGAAACGGAGATGAAAAACTCCAAGTATTTTGAGAGTTATGATGGAAATAGTTAGACTCGCGCTTTAGTTTAGCAATTTACTGACCTACCTCCGATTGATTGACCATAACTCTCTCAATTTAACTCGTAATTCATTTAAATTAGTTTCATTTCGAAGGAATCGAAGTGTAGTTTAAAACGAAAGAAACGGAGATGAAAAACTCCAAGTATTTTGAGAGTTATGATGGAAATAGTTAGACTCGCGCTTTGGTTTAAAAATTTACTGACCTACCTCCGATTGATTGATCATAACTCTCTAAATTTAACTCTTAATTCATTGAAATTAGTTTCATTTCGAAGGAATCGAAGTGTAGTTTAAAACGAAAGAAACGGAGATGAAAAACTCCAAGTATTTTGAGAGTTATGATGGAAATAGTTAGACTCGCGCTTTGGTTTAGCAATTTACTGACGTACCTACGATTGATTGACCATAACTCTCTCAATTTAACTCTTAATTCATTGAAATTTGTTTCATTTCGAAGGAATCGAAGTGTAGTTTAAAACGAAAGAAACGGAGATGAAAACTCCAAGTATTTTGAGAGTTATGATGGAAATAGTTAGACTCGCGCTTTGGTTTAGCAATTTACTGACCTACCTCCGATTGATTGACCATAACTCTCTCAATTTAACTCGTAATTCATTTAAATTAGTTTCATTTCGAAGGAATCGAAGTGTAGTTTAAAACGAAAGAAACGGAGATGAAAAACTCCAAGTATTTTGAGAGTTATGATGGAAATAGTTAGACTCGCGCTTTGGTTTAGCAATTTACTGACCTACCTTTGATTGATTGACCATAACTCTCTCAATTTAACTTGTAATTCATTTAAATTAGTTTCATTTCGAAGGAATCGAAGTGTAGTTTAAAACGAAAGAAACGGAGATGAAAAACTCCAAGTATTTTGAGAGTTATGATGGAAATAGTTAGACTCGCACTTTAGTTTAGCAATTTACTGACCTCCCTCCGATTGATTGACCATAACTCACTCAATTTAACTCGTAATTCATTGAAATTAGTTTCATTTCGAAGGAATCGAAGTGTAGTTTAAAACGAAAGAAACGGAGATGAAAAACTCCAAGTATTTTGAGAGTTATGATGGAAATAGTTAGACTCGCGCTTTGGTTTAGCAATTTACTGACCTACCTCCGATTGATTGACCATAACTCTCTCAATTTAACTCTTAATTCATTGAAATTAGTTTCATTTCGAAGGAATCGAAGTGTAGTTTAAAACGAAAGAAACGGAGATGAAAAACTCCAAGTATTTTGAGAGTTATGATGGAAATAGTTAGACTCGCGCTTTGGTTTAGCAATTTACTGACCTACCTCCGATTGATTGACCATAACTCTCTCAATTTAACTCTTAATTCATTGAAATTAGTTTCATTTCGAAGGAATCGAAGTGTAGTTTAAAACGAAAGAAACGGAGATGAAAAACTCCAAGTATTTTGAGAGTTATGATGGAAATAGTTAGACTCGCGCTTTGGTTTAGCAATTTACTGACCTACCTCCGATTGATTGACCATAACTCACTCAATTTTACTTGTAATTGATTGAAATTAGTTTCATTTCGAAGGAATCGAAGTGTAGTTTAAAACGAAAGAAACGGAGATGAAAAACTCCAAGTATTTTGAGAGTTATGATGGAAATAGTTAGACTCGGGCTTTGGTTTAGCAATTTACTGACCTACCTCCGATTGATTGAACATAACTCACTCAATTTAACTCGTAATTCATTGAAATTAGTTTCATTTCGAAGGAATCGAAGTGTAGTTTAAAACGAAAGAAACGGAGATGAAAAACTCCAAGTATTTTGAGAGTTATGATGGAAATAGTTAGACTCGCGCTTTGGTTTAACAATTTACTGACCTACCTCCGATTGATTGACCATAACTCTCTCAATTTAACTCGTAATTCATTTAAATTAGTTTCATTTCGAAGGAATCGAAGTGTAGTTTAAAACGAAAGAAACGGAGATGAAAAACTCCAAGTATTTTGAGAGTTATGATGGAAATAGTTAGACTCGCGCTTTGGTTTAGCAATTTACTGACCTACCTTTGATTGATTGACCATAACTCTCTCAATTTAACTTGTAATTTATTTAAATTAGTTTCATTTCGAAGGAATCGAAGTGTAGTTTAAAACGAAAGAAACGGAGATGAAAAACTCCAAGTATTTTGAGAGTTATGATTGAAATAGTTAGACTCGCGCTTTAATTTAGCAATTTACTGACCTCCCTCCGATTGATTGACCATAACTAACTCAATTTAACTCGTAATTCATTGAAATTAGTTTCATTTCGAAGGAATCAAAGTGTAGTTTAAAACGAAAGAAATGGAGATGAAAAACTCCAAGTATTTTGAGAGTTATGATGGAAATAGTTAGACTCGCGCTTTGGTTTAGCAATTTACTGACTTACCTCCGATTGATTGACCATAACTCTCTCAATTTAACTCTTAATTCATTGAAATTAGTTTCATTTCGAAGGAATCGAAGTGTAGTTTAAAACGAAAGAAACGGAGATGAAAAACTCCAAGTATTTTGAGAGTTATGATGGAAATAGTTAGACTCGCGCTTTGGTTTAGCAATTTACTGACCTACCTCCGATTGATTAACCATAACTCTCTCAATTTAACTCTTAATTCATTGAAATTAGTTTCATTTCGAAGGAATCGAAGTGTAGTTTAAAACGAAAGAAACGGAGATGAAAAATTCCAAGTATTTTGAGAGTTATGATAGAAATAGTTAGACTCGCGCTTTGGTTTAGCAATTTACTGACCTACCTCCGATTGATTGACCATAACTCTCTCAATTTAACTCTTAACTCATTGAAATTAGTTTCATTTCGAAGGAATCGAAGTGTAGTTTAAAACGAAAGAAACGGAGATGAAAAACTCCAAGTATTTTGAGAGTTATGATGGAAATAGTTAGACTCGCGCTTTAGTTTAGCAATTTACTGACCTACCTCCGATTGATTGACCATAACTCTCTCAATTTAACTCGTAATTCATTTAAATTAGTTTCATTTCGAAGGAATCGAAGTGTAGTTTAAAACGAAAGAAACGGAGATGAAAAACTCCAAGTATTTTGAGAGTTATGATGGAAATAGTTAGACTCGCGCTTTGGTTTAGAAATTTACTGACCTACCTCCGATTGATTGATCATAACTCTCTAAATTTAACTCTTAATTCATTGAAATTAGTTTCATTTCGAAGGAATCGAAGTGTAGTTTAAAACGAAAGAAACGGAGATGAAAAACTCCAAGTATTTTGAGAGTTATGATGGAAATAGTTAGACTCGCGCTTTGGTTTAGCAATTTACTGACCTACCTCCGATTGATTGATCATAACTCTCTAAATTTAACTCTTAATTCATTGAAATTAGTTTCATTTTGAAGGAATCGAAGTGTAGTTTAAAACGAAAGAAACGGAGATGAAAAACTCCAAGTATTTTGAGAGTTATGATGGAAATAGTTAGACTCGCGCTTTAGTTTAGCAATTTACTGACCTACCTACGATTGATTGAACATAACTCTCTCAATTTAACTCGTAATTCATTTAAATTAGTTTCATTTCGAAGGAATCGAAGTGTAGTTTAAAACGAAAGAAACGGAGATGAAAAACTCCAAGTATTTTGAGAGTTATGATGGAAATAGTTAGACTCGCGCTTTAGTTTAGCAATTTACTGACCTCCCTCCGATTGATTGACCATAACTCACTCAATTTAACTCGTAATTCATTGAAATTAGTTTCATTTCGAAGGAATCGAAGTGTAGTTTAAAACGAAAGAAACGGAGATGAAAAACTCCAAGTATTTTGAGAGTTATGATGGAAATAGTTAGACTCGCGCTTTGGTTTAGCAATTTACTGACCTACCTCCGATTGATTGACCATAACTCTCTCAATTTAACTCTTAAGTCATTGAAATTAGTTTCATTTCGAAGGAATCGAAGTGTAGTTTAAAACGAAAGAAACGGAGATGAAAAACTCCAAGTATTTTGAGAGTTATGATAGAAATAGTTAGACTCGCGCTTTGGTTTAGCAATTTACTGACCTACCTCCGATTGATTGACCATAACTCTCTCAATTTAACTCGTAATTCATTTAAATTAGTTTCATTTCGAAGGAATCGAAGTGTAGTTTAAAACGAAAGAAACGGAGATGAAAAACTTCAAGTATTTTGAGAGTTATGATGGAAATAGTTAGACTCGCGCTTTGGTTTAGCAATTTACTGACCTCCCTCCGATTGATTGACCATAACTCACTCAATTTAACTCGTAATTCATTGAAATTAGTTTCATTTCGAAAGAATCGAAGTGTGGTTTAAAACGAAAGAAATGGAGATGAAAAACTCCAACTATTTTGAGAGTTATGATGGAAATAGTTAGACTCGCGCTTTGGTTTAGCAATTTACTGACCTACCTCCGCTTGATTGACCATAACTCTCTCAATTTAACTCTTAACTCTTTGAAATTAGTTTCATTTCGAAGGAATCGAAGTGTAGTTTAAAACGAAAGAAACGGAGATGAAAAACTCCAAGTATTTTGAGAGTTATGATGGAAATAGTTAGACTCGCGCTTTGGTTTAGCAATTTACTGACCTACCTCCGATTGATTGACCATAACTCTCTCAATTTAACTCTTAACTCATTGAAATTAGTTTCATTTCGAAGGAATCGAAGTGTAGTTTAAAACGAAAGAAACGGAGATGAAAAACTCCAAGTATTTTGAGAGTTATGATGGAAATAGTTAGACTCGCGCTTTGGTTTAGCAATTTACTGACCTACCTCCGATTGATTGAGCATAACTCTATAAATTTAACTCTTAATTCATTGAAATTAGTTTCATTTCGAAGGAATCGAAGTGTAGTTTAAAACGAAAGAAACGGAGATTAAAAACTCCAAGTATTTTGAGCGTTATGATGGAAATAGTTAGACTCGCGCTTTGGTTTAGCAATATACTGACTTACCTCCGATTGATTGATCATAACTCTCTAAATTTAACTCTTAATTCATTGAAATTAGTTTCATTTCGAAGGAATCGAAGTGTAGTTTAAAACGAAAGAAACGGAGATGAAAAACTCCAAGTATTTTGAGAGTTATGATGGAAATAGTTAGACTCGGGCTTTGGTTTAGCAATTTACTGACCTACCTCCGATTGATTGAACATAACTCACTCAATTTAACTCGTAATTCATTGAAATTAGTTTCATTTCGAAGGAATCGAAGTGTAGTTTAAAACGAAAGAAACGGAGATGAAAAACTCCAAGTATTTTGAGAGTTATGATGGAAATAGTTAGACTCGCGCTTTGGTTTAGCAATTTACTGACCTACCTCCGATTGATTGACCATAACTCTCTCAATTTAACTCGTAATTCATTTAAATTAGTTTCATTTCGAAGGAATCGAAGTGTAGTTTAAAACGAAAGAAACGGAGATGAAAAACTCCAAGTATTTTGAGAGTTATGATAGAAATAGTTAGACTCGCGCTTTGGTTTAGCAATTTACTGACCTACCTCCGATTGATTGAACATAACTCACTCAATTTAACTCGTAATTCATTGAAATTAGTTTCATTTCGAAGGAATCGAAGTGTAGTTTAAAACGAAAGAAACGGAGATGAAAAACTCCAAGTATTTTGAGAGTTATGATGGAAATAGTTAGACTCGCGCTTTGGTTTAGCAATTTACTGACCTACCTCCGATTGATTGACCATAACTCTCTCAATTTAACTCGTAATTCATTTAAATTAGTTTCATTTCGAAGGAATCGAAGTGTAGTTTAAAACGAAAGAAACGGAGATGAAAAACTCCAAGTATTTTGAGAGTTATGATGGAAATAGTTAGACTCGCGCTTTGGTTTAGCAATTTACTGACCTACCTTTGATTGATTGACCATAACTCTCTCAATTTAACTTGTAATTCATTTAAATTAGTTTCATTTCGAAGGAATCGAAGTGTAGTTTAAAACGAAAGAAACGGAGATGAAAAACTCCAAGTATTTTGAGAGTTATGATGGAAATAGTTAGACTCGCGCTTTAGTTTAGCAATTTACTGACCTCCCTCCGATTGATTGACCATAACTCACTCAATTTAACTCGTAATTCATTGAAATTAGTTTCATTTCGAAGGAATCGAAGTGTAGTTTAAAACGAAAGAAACGGAGATGAAAAACTTCAAGTATTTTGAGAGTTATGAAGGAAATAGTTAGACTCGCGCTTTGGTTTAGCAATTTACTGACCTACCTCCGATTGATTGACCATAACTCTCTCAATTTAACTCTTAATTCATTGAAATTAGTTTCATTTCGAAGGAATCGAAGTGTAGTTTAAAACGAAAGAAACGGAGATGAAAAACTCCAAGTATTTTGAGATTTATGATGGAAATAGTTAGACTCGCGCTTTGGTTTAGCAATTTACTGACCTACCTCCGATTGATTGACCATAACTCTCTCAATTTAACTCTTAATTCATTGAAATTAGTTTCATTTCGAAGGAATCGAAGTGTAGTTTAAAACGAAAGAAACGGAGATGAAAAATTCCAAGTATTTTGAGAGTTATGATAGAAATAGTTAGACTCGCGCTTTGGTTTAGCAATTTACTGACCTACCTCCGATTGATTGACCATAACTCTCTCAATTTAACTCTTAACTCATTGAAATTAGTTTCATTTCGAAGGAATCGAAGTGTAGTTTAAAACGAAAGAAACGGAGATGAAAAACTCCAAGTATTTTGAGAGTTATGATGGAAATAGTTAGACTCGCGCTTTCGTTTAGCAATTTACTGACCTACCTCCGATTGATTGACCATAACTCTCTCAATTTAACTCGTAATTCATTTAAATTAGTTTCATTTCGAAGGAATCGAAGTGTAGTTTAAAACGAAAGAAACGGAGATGAAAAACTCCAAGTATTTTGAGAGTTATGATGGAAATAGTTAGACTCGCGCTTTGGTTTAGCAATTTACTGACCTACCTCCAATTGATTGAACATAACTCACTCAATTTAACTCGTAATTCATTGAAATTAGTTTCATTTCGAAGGAATCGAAGTGTAGTTTAAAACGAAAGAAACGGAGATGAAAAACTCCAAGTATTTTGAGAGTTATGATGGAAATAGTTAGACTCGCGCTTTGGTTTAGCAATTTACTGACCTACCTCCGATTGATTGACCATAACTCTCTCAATTTAACTCGTAATTCATTTAAATTAGTTTCATTTCGAAGGAATCGAAGTGTAGTTTAAAACGAAAGAAACGGAGATGAAAAACTCCAAGTATTTTGAGAGTTATGATAGAAATAGTTAGACTCGCGCTTTGGTTTAGCAATTTACTGACCTACCTCCGATTGATTGAACATAACTCACTCAATTTAACTCGTAATTCATTGAAATTAGTTTCATTTCGAAGGAATCGAAGTGTAGTTTAAAACGAAAGAAACGGAGATGAAAAACTCCAAGTATTTTGAGAGTTATGATGGAAATAGTTAGACTCGCGCTTTGGTTTAGCAATTTACTGACCTACCTCCGATTGATTGACCATAACTCTCTCAATTTAACTCGTAATTCATTTAAATTAGTTTCATTTCGAAGGAATCGAAGTGTAGTTTAAAACGAAAGAAACGGAGATGAAAAACTCCAAGTATTTTGAGAGTTATGATGGAAATAGTTAGACTCGCGCTTTGGTTTAGCAATTTACTGACCTACCTTTGATTGATTGACCATAACTCTCTCAATTTAACTTGTAATTCATTTAAATTAGTTTCATTTCGAAGGAATCGAAGTGTAGTTTAAAACGAAAGAAACGGAGATGAAAAACTCCAAGTATTTTGAGAGTTATGATGGAAATAGTTAGACTCGCGCTTTAGTTTAGCAATTTACTGACCTCCCTCCGATTGATTGACCATAACTCACTCAATTTAACTCGTAATTCATTGAAATTAGTTTCATTTCGAAGGAATCGAAGTGTAGTTTAAAACGAAAGAAACGGAGATGAAAAACTTCAAGTATTTTGAGAGTTATGAAGGAAATAGTTAGACTCGCGCTTTGGTTTAGCAATTTACTGACCTACCTCCGATTGATTGACCATAACTCTCTCAATTTAACTCTTAATTCATTGAAATTAGTTTCATTTCGAAGGAATCGAAGTGTAGTTTAAAACGAAAGAAACGGAGATGAAAAACTCTAAGTATTTTGAGAGTTATGATGGAAATAGTTAGACTCGCGCTTTGGTTTAGCAATTTACTGACCTACCTCCGATTGATTGACCATAACTCTCTCAATTTAACTCTTAATTCATTGAAATTAGTTTCATTTCGAAGGAATCGAAGTGTAGTTTAAAACGAAAGAAACGGAGATGAAAAATTCCAAGTATTTTGAGAGTTATGATAGAAATAGTTAGACTCGCGCTTTGGTTTAGCAATTTACTGACCTACCTCCGATTGATTGACCATAACTCTCTCAATTTAACTCTTAACTCATTGAAATTAGTTTCATTTCGAAGGAATCGAAGTGTAGTTTAAAACGAAAGAAACGGAGATGAAAAACTCCAAGTATTTTGAGAGTTATGATGGAAATAGTTAGACTCGCGCTTTAGTTTAGCAATTTACTGACCTACCTCCGATTGATTGACCATAACTCTCTCAATTTAACTCGTAATTCATTTAAATTAGTTTCATTTCGAAGGAATCGAAGTGTAGTTTAAAACGAAAGAAACGGAGATGAAAAACTCCAAGTATTTTGAGAGTTATGATGGAAATAGTTAGACTCGCGCTTTGGTTTAGAAATTTACTGACCTACCTCCGATTGATTGATCATAACTCTCTAAATTTAACTCTTAATTCATTGAAATTAGTTTCATTTCGAAGGAATCGAAGTGTAGTTTAAAACGAAAGAAACGGAGATGAAAAACTCCAAGTATTTTGAGAGTTATGATGGAAATAGTTAGACTCGCGCTTTGGTTTAGCAATTTACTGACCTACCTCCGATTGATTGATCATAACTCTCTAAATTTAACTCTTAATTCATTGAAATTAGTTTCATTTTGAAGGAATCGAAGTGTAGTTTAAAACGAAAGAAACGGAGATGAAAAACTCCAAGTATTTTGAGAGTTATGATGGAAATAGTTAGACTCGCGCTTTAGTTTAGCAATTTACTGACCTACCTACGATTGATTGAACATAACTCTCTCAATTTAACTCGTAATTCATTTAAATTAGTTTCATTTCGAAGGAATCGAAGTGTAGTTTAAAACGAAAGAAACGGAGATGAAAAACTCCAATTATTTTGAGAGTTATGATGGAAATAGTTAGACTCGGGCTTTGGTTTAGCAATTTACTGACCTACCTCCGATTGATTGAACATAACTCACTCAATTTAACTCGTAATTCATTGAAATTAGTTTCATTTCGAAGGAATCGAAGTGTAGTTTAAAACGAAAGAAACGGAGATGAAAAACTCCAAGTATTTTGAGAGTTATGATGGAAATAGTTAGACTCGCGCTTTGGTTTAGCAATTTACTGACCTACCTCCGATTGATTGACCATAACTCTCTCAATTTAACTCTTAAGTCATTGAAATTAGTTTCATTTCGAAGGAATCGAAGTGTAGTTTAAAACGAAAGAAACGGAGATGAAAAACTCCAAGTATTTTGAGAGTTATGATAGAAATAGTTAGACTCGCGCTTTGGTTTAGCAATTTACTGACCTACCTCCGATTGATTGACCATAACTCTCTCAATTTAACTCGTAATTCATTTAAATTAGTTTCATTTCGAAGGAATCGAAGTGTAGTTTAAAACGAAAGAAACGGAGATGAAAAACTTCAAGTATTTTGAGAGTTATGATGGAAATAGTTAGACTCGCGCTTTGGTTTAGCAATTTACTGACCTCCCTCCGATTGATTGACCATAACTCACTCAATTTAACTCGTAATTCATTGAAATTAGTTTCATTTCGAAAGAATCGAAGTGTGGTTTAAAACGAAAGAAATGGAGATGAAAAACTCCAACTATTTTGAGAGTTATGATGGAAATAGTTAGACTCGCGCTTTGGTTTAGCAATTTACTGACCTACCTCCGCTTGATTGACCATAACTCTCTCAATTTAACTCTTAACTCTTTGAAATTAGTTTCATTTCGAAGGAATCGAAGTGTAGTTTAAAACGAAAGAAACGGAGATGAAAAACTCCAAGTATTTTGAGAGTTATGATGGAAATAGTTAGACTCGCGCTTTGGTTTAGCAATTTACTGACCTACCTCCGATTGATTGACCATAACTCTCTCAATTTAACTCTTAACTCATTGAAATTAGTTTCATTTCGAAGGAATCGAAGTGTAGTTTAAAACGAAAGAAACGGAGATGAAAAACTCCAAGTATTTTGAGAGTTATGATGGAAATAGTTAGACTCGCGCTTTGGTTTAGCAATTTACTGACCTACCTCCGATTGATTGAGCATAACTCTATAAATTTAACTCTTAATTCATTGAAATTAGTTTCATTTCGAAGGAATCGAAGTGTAGTTTAAAACGAAAGAAACGGAGATTAAAAACTCCAAGTATTTTGAGAGTTATGATGGAAATAGTTAGACTCGCGCTTTGGTTTAGCAATATACTGACTTACCTCCGATTGATTGATCATAACTCTCTAAATTTAACTCTTAATTCATTGAAATTAGTTTCATTTCGAAGGAATCGAAGTGTAGTTTAAAACGAAAGAAACGGAGATGAAAAACTCCAAGTATTTTGAGAGTTATGATGGAAATAGTTAGACTCGGGCTTTGGTTTAGCAATTTACTGACCTACCTCCGATTGATTGACCATAACTCTCTCAATTTAACTCTTAATTCATTGAAATTAGTTTAATTTCGAAGGAATCGAAGTGTGGTTTAAAACGAAAGAAACGGAGATGAAAAACTCCAAGTATTTTGAGAGTTATGATGGAAATAGTTAGACTCGCGCTTTGGTTTAGCAATTTACTGACCTACCTCCGATTGATTGACCATAACTCTCTCAATTTAACTCTTAACTCATTGAAATTAGTTTCATTTCGAAGGAATCGAAGTGTAGTTTAAAACGAAAGAAACGGAGATGAAAAACTCCAAGTATTTTGAGAGTTATGATGGAAATAGTTAGACTCGCGCTTTGGTTTAGCAATTTACTGACCTACCTCCGATTGATTGAGCATAACTCTCTAAATTTAACTCTTAATTCATTGAAATTAGTTTCATTTCGAAGGAATCGAAGTGTAGTTTAAAACGAAAGAAACGGAGATTAAAAACTCCAAGTATTTTGAGAGTTATGATGGAAATAGTTAGACTCGCGCTTTGGTTTAGCAATATACTGACTTACCTCCGATTGATTGATCATAACTCTCTAAATTTAACTCTTAATTCATTGAAATTAGTTTCATTTCGAAGGAATCGAAGTGTAGTTTAAAACGAAAGAAACGGAGATGAAAAACTCCAAGTATTTTGAGAGTTATGATGGAAATAGTTAGACTCGGGCTTTGGTTTAGCAATTTACTGACCTACCTCCGATTGATTGACCATAACTCACTCAATTTAACTCGTAATTCACTGAAATTTGTTTCATTTCGAAGGAATCGAAGTGTAGTTTAAAACGAAAGAAATGGAGATGAAAAACTCCAAGTATTTTGAGAGTTATGATGGAAATAGTTAGACTCGCGCTTTGGTTTAGTAATTTACTGACCTACCTCCGATTGATTGACCATAACTCTCACAATTTAACTCTTAATTCATTTAAATTTGTTTCATTTCGAAGGAATCGAAGTGTAGTTTAGGACGAAAGAAACGGAGATGAAAAACTCCAAGTATTTTGAGAGTTATGATGGAAATAGTTAGACTCGCGCTTTAGTTTAGCAATTTACTGACCTACCTCCGATTGATTGACCATAACTCTCTCAATTTAACTCGTAATTCATTTAAATTAGTTTCATTTCGAAGGAATCGAAGTGTAGTTTAAAACGAAAGAAACGGAGATGAAAAACTCCAAGTATTTTGAGAGTTATGATGGAAATAGTTAGACTCGGGCTTTGGTTTAGCAATTTACTGACCTACCTCCGATTGATTGACCATAACTCACTCAATTTAACTCGTAATTCACTGAAATTTGTTTCATTTCGAAGGAATCGAAGTGTAGTTTAAAACGAAAGAAACGGAGATGAAAAATTTCAAGTATTTTGAGAGTTATGATAGAAATAGTTAGACTCGCACTTTGGTTTAGCAATTTACTGGCCAACCTCCGATTGATTGACCATAACTCTCTCAATTTAACTCTTAACTCATTGAAATTAGTTTCATTTCGAAGGAATCGAAGTGTAGTTTAAAACGAAAGAAACGGAGATGAAAAACTCCAAGTATTTTGAGAGTTATGATGGAAATAGTTAGACTCGCGCTTTAGTTTAGCAATTTACTGACCTACCTCCGATTGATTGACCATAACTCTCTCAATTTAACTCGTAATTCATTTAAATTAGTTTCATTTCGAAGGAATCGAAGTGTAGTTTAAAACGAAAGAAACGGAGATGAAAAACTCCAAGTATTTTGAGAGTTATGATGGAAATAGTTAGACTCGCGCTTTGGTTTAGAAATTTACTGACCTACCTCCGATTGATTGATCATAACTCTCTAAATTTAACTCTTAATTCATTGAAATTAGTTTCATTTCGAAGGAATCGAAGTGTAGTTTAAAACGAAAGAAACGGAGATGAAAAACTCCAAGTATTTTGAGAGTTATGATGGAAATAGTTAGACTCGCGCTTTGGTTTAGCAATTTACTGACGTACCTACGATTGATTGACCATAACTCTCTCAATTTAACTCTTAATTCATTGAAATTTGTTTCATTTCGAAGGAATCGAAGTGTAGTTTAAAACGAAAGAAACGGAGATGAAAAACTCCAAGTATTTTGAGAGTTATGATGGAAATAGTTAGACTCGCGCTTTGGTTTAGCAATTTACTGACCTACCTCCGATTGATTGACCATAACTCACTCAATTTTACTTGTAATTGATTGAAATTAGTTTCATTTCGAAGGAATCGAAGTGTAGTTTAAAACGAAAGAAACGGTGATGAAAAACTCCAAGTATTTTGAGAGTTATGATGGAAATAGTTAGACTCGGGCTTTGGTTTAGCAATTTACTGACCTACCTCCGATTGATTGAACATAACTCACTCAATTTAACTCGTAATTCATTGAAATTAGTTTCATTTCGAAGGAATCGAAGTATAGTTTAAAACGAAAGAAACGGAGATGAAAAACTCCAAGTATTTTGAGAGTTATGATGGAAATAGTTAGACTCGCGCTTTGGTTTAGCAATTTACTGACCTACCTCCGATTGATTGAGCATAACTCTCTAAATTTAACTCTTAATTCATTGAAATTAGTTTCATTTCGAAGGAATCGAAGTGTAGTTTAAAACGAAAGAAACGGAGATTAAAAACTCCAAGTATTTTGAGAGTTATGATGGAAATAGTTAGACTCGCGCTTTGGTTTAGCAATATACTGACTTACCTCCGATTGATTGATCATAACTCTCTAAATTTAACTCTTAATTCATTGAAATTAGTTTCATTTCGAAGGAATCGAAGTGTAGTTTAAAACGAAAGAAACGGAGATGAAAAACTCCAAGTATTTTGAGAGTTATGATGGAAATAGTTAGACTCGGGCTTTGGTTTAGCAATTTACTGACCTACCTCCGATTGATTGACCATAACTCACTCAATTTACCTCGTAATTCACTGAAATTTGTTTCATTTCGAAGGAATCGAAGTGTAGTTTAAAACGAAAGAAATGGAGATGAAAAACTCCAAGTATTTTGAGAGTTATGATGGAAATAGTTAGACTCGCGCTTTGGTTTAGTAATTTACTGACCTACCTCCGATTGATTGACCATAACTCTCACAATTTAACTCTTAATTCATTTAAATTTGTTTCATTTCGAAGGAATCGAAGTGTAGTTTAGGACGAAAGAAACGGAGATGAAAAACTCCAAGTATTTTGAGAGTTATGATGGAAATAGTTAGACTCGCGCTTTGGTTTAGCAATTTACTGACCTACCTCCGATTGATTGACCATAACTCTCTCAATTTAACTCGTAATTCATTTAAATTAGTTTCATTTCGAAGGAATCGAAGTGTAGTTTAAAACGAAAGAAACGGAGATGAAAAACTCCAAGTATTTTGAGAGTTATGATGGAAATAGTTAGACTCGCGCTTTGGTTTAGCAATTTACTGACCTACCTTTGAATGATTGACCATAACTCTCTCAATTTAACTTGTAATTCATTTAAATTAGTTTCATTTCGAAGGAATCGAAGTGTAGTTTAAAACAAAAGAAACGGAGATGAAAAACTCCAAGTATTTTGAGAGTTATGATGGAAATAGTTAGACTCGCGCTTTAGTTTAGCAATTTACTGACCTCCCTCCGATTGATTGACCATAACTCACTCAATTTAACTCGTAATTCATTGAAATTAGTTTCATTTCGAAGGAATCGAAGTGTAGTTTAAAACGAAAGAAACGGAGATGAAAAACTCCAAGTATTTTGAGAGTTATGATGGAAATAGTTAGACTCGCGCTTTGGTTTAGCAATTTACTGACCTACCTCCGATTGATTGAACATAACTCACTCAATTTAACTCGTAATTCATTGAAATTAGTTTCATTTCGAAGGAATCGAAGTGTAGTTTAAAACGAAAGAAACGGAGATGAAAAACTCCAAGTATTTTGAGAGTTATGATGGAAATAGTTAGACTCGCGCTTTGGTTTAGCAATTTACTGACCTACCTCCGATTGATTGACCATAACTCTCTCAATTTAACTCTTAAGTCATTGAAATTAGTTTCATTTCGAAGGAATCGAAGTGTAGTTTAAAACGAAAGAAACGGAGATGAAAAACTCCAAGTATTTTGAGAGTTATGATAGAAATAGTTAGACTCGCGCTTTGGTTTAGCAATTTACTGACCTACCTCCGATTGATTGACCATAACTCTCTCAATTTAACTCGTAATTCATTTAAATTAGTTTCATTTCGAAGGAATCGAAGTGTAGTTTAAAACGAAAAAAACGGAGATGAAAAACTTCAAGTATTTTGAGAGTTATGATGGAAATAGTTAGACTCGCGCTTTGGTTTAGCAATTTACTGACCTCCCTCCGATTGATTGACCATAACTCACTCAATTTAACTCGTAATTCATTGAAATTAGTTTCATTTCGAAAGAATCGAAGTGTGGTTTAAAACGAAAGAAATGGAGATGAAAAACTCCAACTATTTTGAGAGTTATGATGGAAATAGTTAGACTCGCGCTTTGGTTTAGCAATTTACTGACCTACCTCCGCTTGATTGACCATAACTCACTCAATTTAACTCGTAATTCATTGAAATTAGTTTCATTTCGAAAGAATCGAAGTGTGGTTTAAAACGAAAGAAATGGAGATGAAAAACTCCAACTATTTTGAGAGTTATGATGGAAATAGTTAGACTCGCGCTTTGGTTTAGCAATTTACTGACCTACCTCCGCTTGATTGACCATAACTCTCTCAATTTAACTCTTAACTCTTTGAAATTAGTTTCATTTCGAAGGAATCGAAGTGTAGTTTAAAACGAAAGAAACGGAGATGAAAAACTCCAAGTATTTTGAGAGTTATGATGGAAATAGTTAGACTCGCGCTTTGGTTTAGCAATTTACTGACCTACCTCCGATTGATTGAACATAACTCTCTCAATTTAACTCGTAATTCATTTAAATTAGTTTCATTTCGAAGGAATCGAAGTGTAGTTTAAAACGAAAGAAACGGAGATGAAAAACTCCAAGTATTTTGAGAGTTATGATGGAAATAGTTAGACTCGCGCTTTGGTTTAGCAATTTACTGACCTACCTCCGATTGATTGACCATAACTCTCTAAATTTAACTCTTAACTCATTGAAATTAGTTTCATTTCGAAGGAATCGAAGTGTAGTTTAAAACGAAAGAAACGGAGATGAAAAACTCCAAGTATTTTGAGAGTTATGATGGAAATAGTTAGACTCGCGCTTTAGTTTAGCAATTTACTGACTTACATCCGATTGATTGACCATAACTCTCTCAATTTAACTCTTAACTCATTGAAATTAGTTTCATTTCGAAGGAATCGAAGTGTAGTTTAAAACGAAAGAAACGGAGATGAAAAACTCCAAGTATTTTGAGAGTTATGATGGAAATAGTTAGACTCGCGCTTTGGTTTAGCAATTTACTGACCTACCTTTGATTGATTGACCATAACTCTCTCAATTTAACTTGTAATTCATTTAAATTAGTTTCATTTCGAAGGAATCGAAGTGTAGTTTAAAACAAAAGAAACGGAGATGAAAAACTCCAAGTATTTTGAGAGTTATGATGGAAATAGTTAGACTCGCGCTTTAGTTTAGCAATTTACTGACCTCCCTCCGATTGATTGACCATAACTCACTCAATTTAACTCGTAATTCATTGAAATTAGTTTCATTTCGAAGGAATCGAAGTGTAGTTTAAAACGAAAGAAACGGAGATGAAAAACTCCAAGTATTTTGAGAGTTATGATGGAAATAGTTAGACTCGCGCTTTGGTTTAGCAATTTACTGACCTACCTCCGATTGATTGAACATAACTCACTCAATTTAACTCGTAATTCATTGAAATTAGTTTCATTTCGAAGGAATCGAAGTGTAGTTTAAAACGAAAGAAACGGAGATGAAAAACTCCAAGTATTTTGAGAGTTATGATGGAAATAGTTAGACTCGCGCTTTGGTTTAGCAATTTACTGACCTACCTCCGATTGATTGACCATAACTCTCTCAATTTAACTCTTAAGTCATTGAAATTAGTTTCATTTCGAAGGAATCGAAGTGTAGTTTAAAACGAAAGAAACGGAGATGAAAAACTCCAAGTATTTTGAGAGTTATGATAGAAATAGTTAGACTCGCGCTTTGGTTTAGCAATTTACTGACCTACCTCCGATTGATTGACCATAACTCTCTCAATTTAACTCGTAATTCATTTAAATTAGTTTCATTTCGAAGGAATCGAAGTGTAGTTTAAAACGAAAGAAACGGAGATGAAAAACTTCAAGTATTTTGAGAGTTATGATGGAAATAGTTAGACTCGCGCTTTGGTTTAGCAATTTACTGACCTCCCTCCGATTGATTGACCATAACTCACTCAATTTAACTCGTAATTCATTGAAATTAGTTTCATTTCGAAAGAATCGAAGTGTGGTTTAAAACGAAAGAAATGGAGATGAAAAACTCCAACTATTTTGAGAGTTATGATGGAAATAGTTAGACTCGCGCTTTGGTTTAGCAATTTACTGACCTACCTCCGCTTGATTGACCATAACTCACTCAATTTAACTCGTAATTCATTGAAATTAGTTTCATTTCGAAAGAATCGAAGTGTGGTTTAAAACGAAAGAAATGGAGATGAAAAACTCCAACTATTTTGAGAGTTATGATGGAAATAGTTAGACTCGCGCTTTGGTTTAGCAATTTACTGACCTACCTCCGCTTGATTGACCATAACTCTCTCAATTTAACTCTTAACTCTTTGAAATTAGTTTCATTTCGAAGGAATCGAAGTGTAGTTTAAAACGAAAGAAACGGAGATGAAAAACTCCAAGTATTTTGAGAGTTATGATGGAAATAGTTAGACTCGCGCTTTGGTTTAGCAATTTACTGACCTACCTCCGATTGATTGACCATAACTCTCTCAATTTAACTCTTAACTCATTGAAATTAGTTTCATTTCGAAGGAATCGAAGTGTAGTTTAAAACGAAAGAAACGGAGATGAAAAACTCCAAGTATTTTGAGAGTTATGATGGAAATAGTTAGACTCGCACTTTGGTTTAGCAATTTACTGACCTACCTCCGATTGATTGAGCATAACTCTATAAATTTAACTCTTAATTCATTGAAATTAGTTTCATTTCGAAGGAATCGAAGTGTAGTTTAAAACGAAAGAAACGGAGATTAAAAACTCCAAGTATTTTGAGAGTTATGATGGAAATAGTTAGACTCGCGCTTTGGTTTAGCAATATACTGACGTACCTCCGATTGATTGATCATAACTCTCTAAATTTAACTCTTAATTCATTGAAATTAGTTTCATTTCGAAGGAATCGAAGTGTAGTTTAAAACGAAAGAAACGGAGATGAAAAACTCCAAGTATTTTGACAGTTATGATGGAAATAGTTAGACTCGGGCTTTGGTTTAGCAATTTACTGACCTACCTCCGATTGATTGACCATAACTCTCTCAATTTAACTCTTAATTCATTGAAATTAGTTTAATTTCGAAGGAATCGAAGTGTGGTTTAAAACGAAAGAAACGGAGATGAAAAACTCCAAGTATTTTGAGAGTTATGATGGAAATAGTTAGACTCGCGCTTTGGTTTAGCAATTTACTGACCTACCTCCGATTGATTGACCATAACTCTCTCAATTTAACTCTTAACTCATTGAAATTAGTTTCATTTCGAAGGAATCGAAGTGTAGTTTAAAACGAAAGAAACGGAGATGAAAAACTCCAAGTATTTTGAGAGTTATGATGGAAATAGTTAGACTCGCGCTTTGGTTTAGCAATTTACTGACCTACCTCTGATTGATTGAGCATAACTCTCTAAATTTAACTCTTAATTCATTGAAATTAGTTTCATTTCGAAGGAATCGAAGTGTAGTTTAAAACGAAAGAAACGGAGATTAAAAACTCCAAGTATTTTGAGAGTTATGATGGAAATAGTTAGACTCGCGCTTTGGTTTAGCAATATACTGACTTACCTCCGATTGATTGATCATAACTCTCTAAATTTAACTCTTAATTCATTGAAATTAGTTTCATTTCGAAGGAATCGAAGTGTAGTTTAAAACGAAAGAAACGGAGATGAAAAACTCCAAGTATTTTGAGAGTTATGATGGAAATAGTTAGACTCGGGCTTTGGTTTAGCAATTTACTGACCTACCTCCGATTGATTGACCATAACTCACTCAATTTAACTCGTAATTCACTGAAATTTGTTTCATTTCGAAGGAATCGAAGTGTAGTTTAAAACGAAAGAAATGGAGATGAAAAACTCCAAGTATTTTGAGAGTTATGATGGAAATAGTTAGACTCGCGCTTTGGTTTAGTAATTTACTGACCTACC
This sequence comes from Tasmannia lanceolata, assembly GCF_043159265.1. NCBI lineage: Eukaryota > Viridiplantae > Streptophyta > Magnoliopsida > Canellales > Winteraceae > Tasmannia > Tasmannia lanceolata. The sequence goes on from NW_027518721.1 coordinate 9,610,617, forward strand.
TCCGATTGATTGACCATAACTCTCACAATTTAACTCTTAATTCATTTAAATTTGTTTCATTTCGAAGGAATCGAAGTGTAGTTTAGGACGAAAGAAACGGAGATGAAAAACTCCAAGTATTTTGAGAGTTATGATGGAAATAGTTAGACTCGCGCTTTAGTTTAGCAATTTACTGACCTACCTCCGATTGATTGACCATAACTCTCTCAATTTAACTCGTAATTCATTTAAATTAGTTTCATTTCGAAGGAATCGAAGTGTAGTTTAAAACGAAAGAAACGGAGATGAAAAACTCCAAGTATTTTGAGAGTTATGATGGAAATAGTTAGACTCGGGCTTTGGTTTAGCAATTTACTGACCTACCTCCGATTGATTGACCATAACTCACTCAATTTAACTCGTAATTCACTGAAATTTGTTTCATTTCGAAGGAATCGAAGTGTAGTTTAAAACGAAAGAAACGGAGATGAAAAATTTCAAGTATTTTGAGAGTTATGATAGAAATAGTTAGACTCGCACTTTGGTTTAGCAATTTACTGGCCAACCTCCGATTGATTGACCATAACTCTCTCAATTTAACTCTTAACTCATTGAAATTAGTTTCATTTCGAAGGAATCGAAGTGTAGTTTAAAACGAAAGAAACGGAGATGAAAAACTCCAAGTATTTTGAGAGTTATGATGGAAATAGTTAGACTCGCGCTTTAGTTTAGCAATTTACTGACCTACCTCCGATTGATTGACCATAACTCTCTCAATTTAACTCGTAATTCATTTAAATTAGTTTCATTTCGAAGGAATCGAAGTGTAGTTTAAAACGAAAGAAACGGAGATGAAAAACTCCAAGTATTTTGAGAGTTATGATGGAAATAGTTAGACTCGCGCTTTGGTTTAGAAATTTACTGACCTACCTCCGATTGATTGATCATAACTCTCTAAATTTAACTCTTAATTCATTGAAATTAGTTTCATTTCGAAGGAATCGAAGTGTAGTTTAAAACGAAAGAAACGGAGATGAAAAACTCCAAGTATTTTGAGAGTTATGATGGAAATAGTTAGACTCGCGCTTTGGTTTAGCAATTTACTGACGTACCTACGATTGATTGACCATAACTCTCTCAATTTAACTCTTAATTCATTGAAATTTGTTTCATTTCGAAGGAATCGAAGTGTAGTTTAAAACGAAAGAAACGGAGATGAAAAACTCCAAGTATTTTGAGAGTTATGATGGAAATAGTTAGACTCGCGCTTTGGTTTAGCAATTTACTGACCTACCTCCGATTGATTGACCATAACTCACTCAATTTTACTTGTAATTGATTGAAATTAGTTTCATTTCGAAGGAATCGAAGTGTAGTTTAAAACGAAAGAAACGGTGATGAAAAACTCCAAGTATTTTGAGAGTTATGATGGAAATAGTTAGACTCGGGCTTTGGTTTAGCAATTTACTGACCTACCTCCGATTGATTGAACATAACTCACTCAATTTAACTCGTAATTCATTGAAATTAGTTTCATTTCGAAGGAATCGAAGTGTAGTTTAAAACGAAAGAAACGGAGATGAAAAACTCCAAGTATTTTGAGAGTTATGATGGAAATAGTTAGACTCGCGCTTTGGTTTAGCAATTTACTGACCTACCTCCGATTGATTGACCATAACTCTCTCAATTTAACTCGTAATTCATTTAAATTAGTTTCATTTCGAAGGAATCGAAGTGTAGTTTAAAACGAAAGAAACGGAGATGAAAAACTCCAAGTATTTTGAGAGTTATGATGGAAATAGTTAGACTCGCGCTTTGGTTTAGCAATTTACTGACCTACCTTTGATTGATTGACCATAACTCTCTCAATTTAACTTGTAATTCATTTAAATTAGTTTCATTTCGAAGGAATCGAAGTGTAGTTTAAAACGAAAGAAACGGAGATGAAAAACTCCAAGTATTTTGAGAGTTATGATGGAAATAGTTAGACTCGTGCTTTAGTTTAGCAATTTACTGACCTCCCTCCGATTGATTGACCATAACTCACTCAATTTAACTCGTAATTCATTGAAATTAGTTTCATTTCGAAGGAATCGAAGTGTAGTTTAAAACGAAAGAAACGGAGATGAAAAACTCCAAGTATTTTGAGAGTTATGATGGAAATAGTTAGACTCGCGCTTTGGTTTAACAATTTACTGACCTACCTCCGATTGATTGACCATAACTCTCTCAATTTAACTCTTAATTCATTGAAATTAGTTTCATTTCGAAGGAATCGAAGTGTAGTTTAAAACGAAAGAAACGGAGATGAAAAACTCCAAGTATTTTGAGAGTTATGATGGAAATAGTTAGACTCGCGCTTTGGTTTAGCAATTTACTGACCTACCTCCGATTGATTGACCATAACTCTCTCAATTTAACTCTTAATTCATTGAAATTAGTTTAATTTTGAAGGAATCGAAGTGTAGTTTAAAACGAAAGAAACGGAGATGAAAAATTCCAAGTATTTTGAGAGTTATGATAGAAATAGTTAGACTCGCGCTTTGGTTTAGCAATTTACTGACCTACCTCCGATTGATTGACCATAACTCTCTCAATTTAACTCTTAACTCATTGAAATTAGTTTCATTTCGAAGGAATCGAAGTGTAGTTTAAAACGAAAGAAACGGAGATGAAAAACTCCAAGTATTTTGAGAATTATGATGGAAATAGTTAGACTCGCGCTTTAGTTTAGCAATTTACTGACCTACCTCCGATTGATTGGCCATAACTCTCTCAATTTAACTCGTAATTCATTTAAATTAGTTTCATTTCGAAGGAATCGAAGTGTAGTTTAAAACGAAAGAAACGGAGATGAAAAACTCCAAGTATTTTGAGAGTTATGATGGAAATAGTTAGACTCGCGCTTTGGTTTAGAAATTTACTGACCTACCTCCGATTGATTGATCATAACTCTCTAAATTTAACTCTTAATTCATTGAAATTAGTTTCATTTCGAAGGAATCGAAGTGTAGTTTAAAACGAAAGAAACGGAGATGAAAAACTCCAAGTATTTTGAGAGTTATGATGGAAATAGTTAGACTCACGCTTTGGTTTAGCAATTTACTGACCTACCTCCGATTGATTGATCATAACTCTCTAAATTTAACTCTTAATTCATTGAAATTAGTTTCATTTTGAAGGAATCGAAGTGTAGTTTAAAACGAAAGAAACGGAGATGAAAAACTCCAAGTATTTTGAGAGTTATGATGGAAATAGTTAGACTCGCGCTTTAGTTTAGCAATTTACTGACCTACCTACGATTGATTGAACATAACTCTCTCAATTTAACTCGTAATTCATTTAAATTAGTTTCATTTCGAAGGAATCGAAGTGTAGTTTAAAACGAAAGAAACGGAGATGAAAAACTCCAATTATTTTGAGAGTTATGATGGAAATAGTTAGACTCGGGCTTTGGTTTAGCAATTTACTGACCTACCTCCGATTGATTGAACATAACTCACTCAATTTAACTCGTAATTCATTGAAATTAGTTTCATTTCGAAGGAATCGAAGTGTAGTTTAAAACGAAAGAAACGGAGATGAAAAACTCCAAGTATTTTGAGAGTTATGATGGAAATAGTTAGACTCGCGCTTTGGTTTAGCAATTTACTGACCTACCTCCGATTGATTGACCATAACTCTCTCAATTTAACTCTTAAGTCATTGAAATTAGTTTCATTTCGAAGGAATCGAAGTGTAGTTTAAAACGAAAGAAACGGAGATGAAAAACTCCAAGTATTTTGAGAGTTATGATAGAAATAGTTAGACTCGCGCTTTGGTTTAGCAATTTACTGACCTACCTCCGATTGATTAACCATAACTCTCTCAATTTAACTCGTAATTCATTTAAATTAGTTTCATTTCGAAGGAATCGAAGTGTAGTTTAAAACGAAAGAAACGGAGATGAAAAACTTCAAGTATTTTGAGAGTTATGATGGAAATAGTTAGACTCGCGCTTTGGTTTAGCAATTTACTGACCTCCCTCCGATTGATTGACCATAACTCACTCAATTTAACTCGTAATTCATTGAAATTAGTTTCATTTCGAAAGAATCGAAGTGTGGTTTAAAACGAAAGAAATGGAGATGAAAAACTCCAACTATTTTGAGAGTTATGATGGAAATAGTTAGACTCGCGCTTTGGTTTAGCAATTTACTGACCTACCTCCGCTTGATTGACCATAACTCTCTCAATTTAACTCTTAACTCTTTGAAATTAGTTTCATATCGAAGGAATCGAAGGGTAGTTTAAAACGAAAGAAACGGAGATGAAAAACTTCAAGTATTTTGAGAGTTATGATGGAAATAGTTAGACTCGCGCTTTGGTTTAGCAATTTACTGACCTACCTCCGATTGATTGACCATAACTCTCTCAATTTAACTCTTAACTCATTGAAATTAGTTTCATTTCGAAGGAATCGAAGTGTAGTTTAAAACGAAAGAAACGGAGATGAAAAACTCCAAGTATTTTGAGAGTTATGATGGAAATAGTTAGACTCGCGCTTTGGTTTAGCAATTTACTGACCTCCCTCCGATTGATTGACCATAACTCACTCAATTTAACTCGTAATTCATTCAAATTAGTTTCATTTCGAAGGAATCGAAGTGTGGTTTAAAACGAAAGAAATGGAGATGAAAAACTCCAACTATTTTGAGAGTTATGATAGAAATAGTTAGACTCGCGCTTTAGTTTAGCAATTTACTGACTTACATCCGATTGATTGACCATAACTCTCTCAATTTAACTCTTAACTCATTGAAATTAGTTTCATTTCGAAGGAATCGAAGTGTAGTTTAAAACGAAAGAAACGGAGATTAAAAACTCCAAGTATTTTGAGAGTTATGATGGAAATAGTTAGACTCGCGCTTTGGTTTAGAAATTTACTGACCTACCTCCGATTGATTGATCATAACTCTCTAAATTTAACTCTTAATTCATTGAAATTAGTTTCATTTCGAAGGAATCGAAGTGTAGTTTAAAACGAAAGAAACGGAGATGAAAAACTCCAAGTATTTTGAGAGTTATGATGGAAATAGTTAGACTCGCGCTTTGGTTTAGCAATTTACTGACCTACCTCCGATTGATTGATCATAACTCTCTAAATTTAACTCTTAATTCATTGAAATTAGTTTCATTTTGAAGGAATCGAAGTGTAGTTTAAAACGAAAGAAACGGAGATGAAAAACTCCAAGTATTTTGAGAGTTATGATGGAAATAGTTAGACTCGCGCTTTAGTTTAGCAATTTACTGACCTACCTCCGATTGATTGAACATAACTCTCTCAATTTAACTCGTAATTCATTTAAATTAGTTTCATTTCGAAGGAATCGAAGTGTAGTTTAAAACGAAAGAAACGGAGATGAAAAACTCCAAGTATTTTGAGAGTTATGATGGAAATAGTTAGACTCGGGCTTTGGTTTAGCAATTTACTGACCTACCTCCGATTGATTGAACATAACTCACTCAATTTAACTCGTAATTCATTGAAATTAGTTTCATTTCGAAGGAATCGAAGTATAGTTTAAAACGAAAGAAACGGAGATGAAAAACTCCAAGTATTTTGAGAGTTATGATGGAAATAGTTAGACTCGCGCTTTGGTTTAGCAATTTACTGACCTACCTCCGATTGCTTGAGCATAACTCTCTAAATTTAACTCTTAATTCATTGAAATTAGTTTCATTTCGAAGGAATCGAAGTGTAGTTTAAAACGAAAGAAACGGAGATTAAAAACTCCAAGTATTTTGAGAGTTATGATGGAAATAGTTAGACTCGCGCTTTGGTTTAGCAATATACTGACTTACCTCCGATTGATTGATCATAACTCTCTAAATTTAACTCTTAATTCATTGAAATTAGTTTCATTTCGAAGGAATCGAAGTGTAGTTTAAAACGAAAGAAACGGAGATGAAAAACTCCAAGTATTTTGAGAGTTATGATGGAAATAGTTAGACTCGGGCTTTGGTTTAGCAATTTACTGACCTACCTCCGATTGATTGACCATAACTCACTCAATTTACCTCGTAATTCACTGAAATTTGTTTCATTTCGAAGGAATCGAAGTGTAGTTTAAAACGAAAGAAATGGAGATGAAAAACTCCAAGTATTTTGAGAGTTATGATGGAAATAGTTAGACTCGCGCTTTGGTTTAGTAATTTACTGACCTACCTCCGATTGATTGACCATAACTCTCACAATTTAACTCTTAATTCATTTAAATTTGTTTCATTTCGAAGGAATCGAAGTGTAGTTTAGGACGAAAGAAACGGAGATGAAAAACTCCAAGTATTTTGAGAGTTATGATGGAAATAGTTAGACTCGCGCTTTGGTTTAGCAATTTACTGACCTACCTCCGATTGATTGACCATAACTCTCTCAATTTAACTCGTAATTCATTTAAATTAGTTTCATTTCGAAGGAATCGAAGTGTAGTTTAAAACGAAAGAAACGGAGATGAAAAACTCCAAGTATTTTGAGAGTTATGATGGAAATAGTTAGACTCGCGCTTTGGTTTAGCAATTTACTGACCTACCTCCGATTGATTGACCATAACTCTCTAAATTTAACTCTTAACTCATTGAAATTAGTTTCATTTCGAAGGAATCGAAGTGTAGTTTAAAACGAAAGAAACGGAGATGAAAAACTCCAAGTATTTTGAGAGTTATGATGGAAATAGTTAGACTCGCGCTTTAGTTTAGCAATTTACTGACTTACATCCGATTGATTGACCATAACTCTCTCAATTTAACTCTTAACTCATTGAAATTAGTTTCATTTCGAAGGAATCGAAGTGTAGTTTAAAACGAAAGAAACGGAGATGAAAAACTCCAAGTATTTTAAGAGTTATGATGGAAATAGTTAGACTCGCGCTTTGGTTTAGCAATTTACTGACCTACCTTTGATTGATTGACCATAACTCTCTCAATTTAACTTGTAATTCATTTAAATTAGTTTCATTTCGAAGGAATCGAAGTGTAGTTTAAAACGAAAGAAACGGAGATGAAAAACTCCAAGTATTTTGAGAGTTATGATGGAAATAGGTAGACTCGCGCTTTAGTTTAGCAATTTACTGACCTCCCTCCGATTGATTGACCATAACTCACTCAATTTAACTCGTAATTCATTGAAATTAGTTTCATTTCGAAGGAATCGAAGTGTAGTTTAAAACGAAAGAAACGGAGATGAAAAACTCCAAGTATTTTGAGAGTTATGATGGAAATAGTTAGACTCGCGCTTTGGTTTAGCAATTTACTGACCTACCTCCGATTGATTGAACATAACTCACTCAATTTAACTCGTAATTCATTGAAATTAGTTTCATTTCGAAGGAATCGAAGTGTAGTTTAAAACGAAAGAAACGGAGATGAAAAACTCCAAGTATTTTGAGAGTTATGATGGAAATAGTTAGACTCGCGCTTTGGTTTAGCAATTTACTGACCTACCTCCGATTGATTGACCATAACTCTCTCAATTTAACTCTTAAGTCATTGAAATTAGTTTCATTTCGAAGGAATCGAAGTGTAGTTTAAAACGAAAGAAACGGAGATGAAAAACTCCAAGTATTTTGAGAGTTATGATAGAAATAGTTAGACTCGCGCTTTGGTTTAGCAATTTACTGACCTACCTCCGATTGATTGACCATAACTCTCTCAATTTAACTCGTAATTCATTTAAATTAGTTTCATTTCGAAGGAATCGAAGTGTAGTTTAAAACGAAAGAAACGGAGATGAAAAACTTCAAGTATTTTGAGAGTTATGATGGAAATAGTTAGACTCGCGCTTTGGTTTAGCAATTTACTGACCTCCCTCCGATTGATTGACCATAACTCACTCAATTTAACTCGTAATTCATTGAAATTAGTTTCATTTCGAAAGAATCGAAGTGTGGTTTAAAACGAAAGAAATGGAGATGAAAAACTCCAACTATTTTGAGAGTTATGATGGAAATAGTTAGACTCGCGCTTTGGTTTAGCAATTTACTGACCTACCTCCGCTTGATTGACCATAACTCTCTCAATTTAACTCTTAACTCTTTGAAATTATTTTCATTTCGAAGGAATCGAAGTGTAGTTTAAAACGAAAGAAACGGAGATGAAAAACTCCAAGTATTTTGAGAGTTATGATGGAAATAGTTAGACTCGCGCTTTGGTTTAGCAATTTACTGACCTACCTCCGATTGATTGACCATAACTCTCTCAATTTAACTCTTAACTCATTGAAATTAGTTTCATTTCGAAGGAATCGAAGTGTAGTTTAAAACGAAAGAAACGGAGATGAAAAACTCCAAGTATTTTGAGAGTTATGATGGAAATAGTTAGACTCGCGCTTTGGTTTAGCAATTTACTGACCTACCTCCGATTGATTGAGCATAACTCTATAAATTTAACTCTTAATTCATTGAAATTAGTTTCATTTCGAAGGAATCGAAGTGTAGTTTAAAACGAAAGAAACGGAGATTAAAAACTCCAAGTATTTTGAGAGTTATGATGGAAATAGTTAGACTCGCGCTTTGGTTTAGCAATATACTGACTTACCTCCGATTGATTGATCATAACTCTCTAAATTTAACTCTTAATTCATTGAAATTAGTTTCATTTCGAAGGAATCGAAGTGTAGTTTAAAACGAAAGAAACGGAGATGAAAAACTCCAAGTATTTTGAGAGTTATGATGGAAATAGTTAGACTCGGGCTTTGGTTTAGCAATTTACTGACCTACCTCCGATTGATTGACCATAACTCTCTCAATTTAACTCTTAAGTCATTGAAATTAGTTTCATTTCGAAGGAATCGAAGTGTAGTTTAAAACGAAAGAAACGGAGATGAAAAACTCCAAGTATTTTGAGAGTTATGATAGAAATAGTTAGACTCGCGCTTTGGTTTAGCAATTTACTGACCTACCTCCGATTGATTGACCATAACTCTCTCAATTTAACTCGTAATTCATTTAAATTAGTTTCATTTCGAAGGAATCGAAGTGTAGTTTAAAACGAAAGAAACGGAGATGAAAAACTTCAAGTATTTTGAGAGTTATGATGGAAATAGTTAGACTCGCGCTTTGGTTTAGCAATTTACTGACCTCCCTCCGATTGATTGACCATAACTCACTCAATTTAACTCGTAATTCATTGAAATTAGTTTCATTTCGAAAGAATCGAAGTGTGGTTTAAAACGAAAGAAATGGAGATGAAAAACTCCAACTATTTTGAGAGTTATGATGGAAATAGTTAGACTCGCGCTTTGGTTTAGCAATTTACTGACCTACCTCCGCTTGATTGACCATAACTCTCTCAATTTAACTCTTAACTCTTTGAAATTAGTTTCATATCGAAGGAATCGAAGTGTAGTTTAAAACGAAAGAAACGGAGATGAAAAACTTCAAGTATTTTGAGAGTTATGATGGAAATAGTTAGACTCGCGCTTTGGTTTAGCAATTTACTGACCTACCTCCGATTGATTGACCATAACTCTCTCAATTTAACTCTTAACTCATTGAAATTAGTTTCATTTCGAAGGAATCGAAGTGTAGTTTAAAACGAAAGAAACGGAGATGAAAAACTCCAAGTATTTTGAGAGTTATGATGGAAATAGTTAGACTCGCGCTTTGGTTTAGCAATTTACTGACCTCCCTCCGATTGATTGACCATAACTCACTCAATTTAACTCGTAATTCATTCAAATTAGTTTCATTTCGAAGGAATCGAAGTGTGGTTTAAAACGAAAGAAATGGAGATGAAAAACTCCAACTATTTTGAGAGTTATGATAGAAATAGTTAGACTCGCGCTTTAGTTTAGCAATTTACTGACTTACATCCGATTGATTGACCATAACTCTCTCAATTTAACTCTTAACTCATTGAAATTAGTTTCATTTCGAAGGAATCGAAGTGTAGTTTAAAACGAAAGAAACGGAGATTAAAAACTCCAAGTATTTTGAGAGTTATGATGGAAATAGTTAGACTCGCGCTTTGGTTTAGAAATTTACTGACCTACCTCCGATTGATTGATCATAACTCTCTAAATTTAACTCTTAATTCATTGAAATTAGTTTCATTTCGAAGGAATCGAAGTGTAGTTTAAAACGAAAGAAACGGAGATGAAAAACTCCAAGTATTTTGAGAGTTATGATGGAAATAGTTAGACTCGCGCTTTGGTTTAGCAATTTACTGACCTACCTCCGATTGATTGATCATAACTCTCTAAATTTAACTCTTAATTCATTGAAATTAGTTTCATTTTGAAGGAATCGAAGTGTAGTTTAAAACGAAAGAAACGGAGATGAAAAACTCCAAGTATTTTGAGAGTTATGATGGAAATAGTTAGACTCGCGCTTTAGTTTAGCAATTTACTGACCTACCTCCGATTGATTGAACATAACTCTCTCAATTTAACTCGTAATTCATTTAAATTAGTTTCATTTCGAAGGAATCGAAGTGTAGTTTAAAACGAAAGAAACGGAGATGAAAAACTCCAAGTATTTTGAGAGTTATGATGGAAATAGTTAGACTCGGGCTTTGGTTTAGCAATTTACTGACCTACCTCCGATTGATTGAACATAACTCACTCAATTTAACTCGTAATTCATTGAAATTAGTTTCATTTCGAAGGAATCGAAGTATAGTTTAAAACGAAAGAAACGGAGATGAAAAACTCCAAGTATTTTGAGAGTTATGATGGAAATAGTTAGACTCGCGCTTTGGTTTAGCAATTTACTGACCTACCTCCGATTGCTTGAGCATAACTCTCTAAATTTAACTCTTAATTCATTGAAATTAGTTTCATTTCGAAGGAATCGAAGTGTAGTTTAAAACGAAAGAAACGGAGATTAAAAACTCCAAGTATTTTGAGAGTTATGATGGAAATAGTTAGACTCGCGCTTTGGTTTAGCAATATACTGACTTACCTCCGATTGATTGATCATAACTCTCTAAATTTAACTCTTAATTCATTGAAATTAGTTTCATTTCGAAGGAATCGAAGTGTAGTTTAAAACGAAAGAAACGGAGATGAAAAACTCCAAGTATTTTGAGAGTTATGATGGAAATAGTTAGACTCGGGCTTTGGTTTAGCAATTTACTGACCTACCTCCGATTGATTGACCATAACTCACTCAATTTACCTCGTAATTCACTGAAATTTGTTTCATTTCGAAGGAATCGAAGTGTAGTTTAAAACGAAAGAAATGGAGATGAAAAACTCCAAGTATTTTGAGAGTTATGATGGAAATAGTTAGACTCGCGCTTTGGTTTAGTAATTTACTGACCTACCTCCGATTGATTGACCATAACTCTCACAATTTAACTCTTAATTCATTTAAATTTGTTTCATTTCGAAGGAATCGAAGTGTAGTTTAGGACGAAAGAAACGGAGATGAAAAACTCCAAGTATTTTGAGAGTTATGATGGAAATAGTTAGACTCGCGCTTTGGTTTAGCAATTTACTGACCTACCTCCGATTGATTGACCATAACTCTCTCAATTTAACTCGTAATTCATTTAAATTAGTTTCATTTCGAAGGAATCGAAGTGTAGTTTAAAACGAAAGAAACGGAGATGAAAAACTCCAAGTATTTTGAGAGTTATGATGGAAATAGTTAGACTCGCGCTTTGGTTTAGCAATTTACTGACCTACCTCCGATTGATTGACCATAACTCTCTAAATTTAACTCTTAACTCATTGAAATTAGTTTCATTTCGAAGGAATCGAAGTGTAGTTTAAAACGAAAGAAACGGAGATGAAAAACTCCAAGTATTTTGAGAGTTATGATGGAAATAGTTAGACTCGCGCTTTAGTTTAGCAATTTACTGACTTACATCCGATTGATTGACCATAACTCTCTCAATTTAACTCTTAACTCATTGAAATTAGTTTCATTTCGAAGGAATCGAAGTGTAGTTTAAAACGAAAGAAACGGAGATGAAAAACTCCAAGTATTTTGAGAGTTATGATGGAAATAGTTAGACTCGCGCTTTGGTTTAGCAATTTACTGACCTACCTTTGATTGATTGACCATAACTCTCTCAATTTAACTTGTAATTCATTTAAATTAGTTTCATTTCGAAGGAATCGAAGTGTAGTTTAAAACGAAAGAAACGGAGATGAAAAACTCCAAGTATTTTGAGAGTTATGATGGAAATAGGTAGACTCGCGCTTTAGTTTAGCAATTTACTGACCTCCCTCCGATTGATTGACCATAACTCACTCAATTTAACTCGTAATTCATTGAAATTAGTTTCATTTCGAAGGAATCGAAGTGTAGTTTAAAACGAAAGAAACGGAGATGAAAAACTCCAAGTATTTTGAGAGTTATGATGGAAATAGTTAGACTCGCGCTTTGGTTTAGCAATTTACTGACCTACCTCCGATTGATTGAACATAACTCACTCAATTTAACTCGTAATTCATTGAAATTAGTTTCATTTCGAAGGAATCGAAGTGTAGTTTAAAACGAAAGAAACGGAGATGAAAAACTCCAAGTATTTTGAGAGTTATGATGGAAATAGTTAGACTCGCGCTTTGGTTTAGCAATTTACTGACCTACCTCCGATTGATTGACCATAACTCTCTCAATTTAACTCTTAAGTCATTGAAATTAGTTTCATTTCGAAGGAATCGAAGTGTAGTTTAAAACGAAAGAAACGGAGATGAAAAACTCCAAGTATTTTGAGAGTTATGATAGAAATAGTTAGACTCGCGCTTTGGTTTAGCAATTTACTGACCTACCTCCGATTGATTGACCATAACTCTCTCAATTTAACTCGTAATTCATTTAAATTAGTTTCATTTCGAAGGAATCGAAGTGTAGTTTAAAACGAAAGAAACGGAGATGAAAAACTTCAAGTATTTTGAGAGTTATGATGGAAATAGTTAGACTCGCGCTTTGGTTTAGCAATTTACTGACCTCCCTCCGATTGATTGACCATAACTCACTCAATTTAACTCGTAATTCATTGAAATTAGTTTCATTTCGAAAGAATCGAAGTGTGGTTTAAAACGAAAGAAATGGAGATGAAAAACTCCAACTATTTTGAGAGTTATGATGGAAATAGTTAGACTCGCGCTTTGGTTTAGCAATTTACTGACCTACCTCCGCTTGATTGACCATAACTCTCTCAATTTAACTCTTAACTCTTTGAAATTAGTTTCATTTCGAAGGAATCGAAGTGTAGTTTAAAACGAAAGAAACGGAGATGAAAAACTCCAAGTATTTTGAGAGTTATGATGGAAATAGTTAGACTCGCGCTTTGGTTTAGCAATTTACTGACCTACCTCCGATTGATTGACCATAACTCTCTCAATTTAACTCTTAACTCATTGAAATTAGTTTCATTTCGAAGGAATCGAAGTGTAGTTTAAAACGAAAGAAACGGAGATGAAAAACTCCAAGTATTTTGAGAGTTATGATGGAAATAGTTAGACTCGCGCTTTGGTTTAGCAATTTACTGACCTACCTCCGATTGATTGACCATAACTCTATAAATTTAACTCTTAATTCATTGAAATTAGTTTCATTTCGAAGGAATCGAAGTGTAGTTTAAAACGAAAGAAACGGAGATTAAAAACTCCAAGTATTTTGAGAGTTATGATGGAAATAGTTAGACTCGCGCTTTGGTTTAGCAATATACTGACTTACCTCCGATTGATTGATCATAACTCTCTAAATTTAACTCTTAATTCATTGAAATTAGTTTCATTTCGAAGGAATCGAAGTGTAGTTTAAAACGAAAGAAACGGAGATGAAAAACTCCAAGTATTTTGAGAGTTATGATGGAAATAGTTAGACTCGCGCTTTGGTTTAGCAATTTACTGACCTCCCTCCGATTGATTGACCATAACTCACTCAATTTAACTCGTAATTCATTGAAATTAGTTTCATTTCGAAGGAATCGAAGTGTGGTTTAAAACGAAAGAAATGGAGATGAAAAACTCCAACTATTTTGAGAGTTATGATCGAAATAGTTAGACTCGCGCTTTAGTTTAGCAATTTACTGACTTACATCCGATTGATTGACCATAACTCTCTCAATTTAACTCTTAACTCATTGAAATTAGTTTCATTTCGAAGGAATCGAAGTGTAGTTTAAAACGAAAGAAACGGAGATGAAAAACTCCAAGTATTTTGAGAGTTATGATGAAAATAGTTAGACTCGCGCTTTGGTTTAGCAATTTACTGACCTACCTCCGATTGATTGACCATAACTCTCTAAATTTAACTCTTAACTCATTGAAATTAGTTTCATTTCGAAGGAATCGAAGTGTAGTTTAAAACGAAAGAAACGGAGATGAAAAACTCCAAGTATTTTGAGAGTTATGATGGAAATAGTTAGACTCGCGCTTTAGTTTAGCAATTTACTGACTTACATCCGATTGATTGACCATAACTCTCTCAATTTAACTCTTAACTCATTGAAATTAGTTTCATTTCGAAGGAATCGAAGTGTAGTTTAAAACGAAAGAAACGGAGATGAAAAACTCCAAGTATTTTGAGAGTTATGATGGAAATAGTTAGACTCGCGCTTTGGTTTAGCAATTTACTGACCTACCTTTGATTGATTGACCATAACTCTCTCAATTTAACTTGTAATTCATTTAAATTAGTTTCATTTCGAAGGAATCGAAGTGTAGTTTAAAACGAAAGAAACGGAGATGAAAAACTCCAAGTATTTTGAGAGTTATGATGGAAATAGGTAGACTCGCGCTTTAGTTTAGCAATTTACTGACCTCCCTCCGATTGATTGACCATAACTCACTCAATTTAACTCGTAATTCATTGAAATTAGTTTCATTTCGAAGGAATCGAAGTGTAGTTTAAAACGAAAGAAACGGAGATGAAAAACTCCAAGTATTTTGAGAGTTATGATGGAAATAGTTAGACTCGCGCTTTGGTTTAGCAATTTACTGACCTACCTCCGATTGATTGAACATAACTCACTCAATTTAACTCGTAATTCATTGAAATTAGTTTCATTTCGAAGGAATCGAAGTGTAGTTTAAAACGAAAGAAACGGAGATGAAAAACTCCAAGTATTTTGAGAGTTATGATGGAAATAGTTAGACTCGCGCTTTGGTTTAGCAATTTACTGACCTACCTCCGATTGATTGACCATAACTCTCTCAATTTAACTCTTAAGTCATTGAAATTAGTTTCATTTCGAAGGAATCGAAGTGTAGTTTAAAACGAAAGAAACGGAGATGAAAAACTCCAAGTATTTTAAGAGTTATGATAGAAATAGTTAGACTCGCGCTTTGGTTTAGCAATTTACTGACCTACCTCCGATTGATTGACCATAACTCTCTCAATTTAACTCGTAATTCATTTAAATTAGTTTCATTTCGAATGAATCGACGTGTAGTTTAAAACGAAAGAAACGGAGATGAAAAACTCCAAGTATTTTGAGAGTTATGATAGAAATAGTTAGACTCGCGCTTTGGTTTAGCAATTTACTGACCTACCTCCGATTGATTGACCATAACTCTCTCAATTTAACTCGTAATTCATTTAAATTAGTTTCATTTCGAAGGAATCGAAGTGTAGTTTAAAACGAAAGAAACGGAGATGAAAAACTTTAAGTATTTTGAGAGTTATGATGGAAATAGTTAGACTCGCGCTTTGGTTTAGCAATTTACTGACCTCCCTCCGATTGATTGACCATAACTCACTCAATTTAACTCGTAATTCATTGAAATTAGTTTCATTTCGAAGGAATCGAAGTGTGGTTTAAAACGAAAGAAATGGAGATGAAAAACTCCAACTATTTTGAGAGTTATGATCGAAATAGTTAGACTCGCGCTTTAGTTTAGCAATTTACTGACTTACATCCGATTGATTGACCATAACTCTCTCAATTTAACTCTTAACTCATTGAAATTAGTTTCATTTCGAAGGAATCGAAGTGTAGTTTAAAACGAAAGAAACGGAGATGAAAAACTCCAAGTATTTTGAGAGTTATGATGGAAATAGTTAGACTCGGGCTTTGGTTTAGCAATTTACTGACCTACCTCCGATTGATTGACCATAACTCACTCAATTTACCTCGTAATTCACTGAAATTTGTTTCATTTCGAAGGAATCGAAGTGTAGCTTAAAACGAAAGAAATGGAGATGAAAAACTCCAAGTATTTTGAGAGTTATGATGGAAATAGTTAGACTCGCGCTTTGGTTTAGTAATTTACTGACCTACCTCCGATTGATTGACCATAACTCTCACAATTTAACTCTTAATTCATTTAAATTTGTTTCATTTCGAAGGAATCGAAGTGTAGTTTAGGACGAAAGAAACGGAGATGAAAAACTCCAAGTATTTTGAGAGTTATGATGGAAATAGTTAGACTCGCGCTTTGGTTTAGCAATTTACTGACCTACCTCCGATTGATTGACCATAACTCTCTCAATTTAACTCGTAATTCATTTAAATTAGTTTCATTTCGAAGGAATCGAAGTGTAGTTTAAAACGAAAGAAACGGAGATGAAAAACTCCAAGTATTTTGAGAGTTATGATGGAAATAGTTAGACTCGCGCTTTGGTTTAGCAATTTACTGACCTACCTCCGATTGATTGACCATAACTCTCTAAATTTAACTCTTAACTCATTGAAATTAGTTTCATTTCGAAGGAATCGAAGTGTAGTTTAAAACGAAAGAAACGGAGATGAAAAACTCCAAGTATTTTGAGAGTTATGATGGAAATAGTTAGACTCGCGCTTTAGTTTAGCAATTTACTGACTTACATCCGATTGATTGACCATAACTCGCTCAATTTAACTCTTAACTCATTGAAATTAGTTTCATTTCGAAGGAATCGAAGTGTAGTTTAAAACGAAAGAAACGGAGATGAAAAACTCCAAGTATTTTGAGAGTTATGATGGAAATAGTTAGACTCGCGCTTTGGTTTAGCAATTTACTGACCTACCTCCGATTGATTGACCATAACTCTCTCAATTTAACTCTTAATTCATTGAAATTAGTTTCATTTCGAAGGAATCGAAGTGTAGTTTAAAACGAAAGAAACGGAGATGAAAAACTCCAAGTATTTTGAGAGTTATGATGGAAATAGTTAGACTCGCGCTTTGGTTTAGCAATTTACTGACCTACCTCCGATTGATTGATCTTAACTCTCTAAATTTAACTCTTAATTCATTGAAATTAGTTTCATTTCGAAGGAATCGAAGTGTAGTTTAAAACGAAAGAAACGGAGATGAAAAACTCCAAGTATTTTGAGAGTTATGATGGAAATAGTTAGACTCGCGCTTTGGTTTAGCAATTTACTGACCTCCCTCCGATTGATTGACCATAAATCACTCAATTTAACTCGTAATTCATTGAAATTAGTTTCATTTCGAAGGAATCGACGTGTAGTTTAAAACGAAAGAAACGGAGATGAAAAACTCCAAGTATTTTGAGAGTTATGATAGAAATAGTTAGACTCGCGCTTTGGTTTAGCAATTTACTGACCTACCTCCGATTGATTGACCATAACTCTCTCAATTTAACTCGTAATTCATTTAAATTAGTTTCATTTCGAAGGAATCGAAGTGTAGTTTAAAACGAAAGAAACGGAGATGAAAAACTTTAAGTATTTTGAGAGTTATGGTGGAAATAGTTAGACTCGCGCTTTGGTTTAGTAATTTACTGACCTCCCTCCGATTGATTGACCATAACTCACTCAATTTAACTCGTAATTCATTCAAATTAGTTTCATTTCGAAGGAATCGAAGTGTGGTTTAAAACGAAAGAAATGGAGATGAAAAACTCCAACTATTTTGAGAGTTATGATAGAAATAGTTAGACTCGCGCTTTAGTTTAGCAATTTACTGACTTACATCCGATTGATTGACCATAACTCTCTCAATTTAACTCTTAACTCATTGAAATTAGTTTCATTTCGAAGGAATCGAAGTGTAGTTTAAAACGAAAGAAACGGAGATGAAAAACTCCAAGTATTTTGAGAGTTATGATGGAAATAGTTAGACTCGCGCTTTGGTTTAGCAATTTACTGACCTACCTCCGATTGATTGACCATAACTCTCTCAATTTAACTCTTAATTCATTGAAATTAGTTTCATTTCGAAGGAATCGAAGTGTAGTTTAAAACGAAAGAAACGGAGATGAAAAACTCCAAGTATTTTGAGAGTTATGATGGAAATAGTTAGACTCGCGCTTTGGTTTAGCAATTTACTGACCTACCTCCGATTGATTGACCATAACTCTCTCAATTTAACTCTTAATTCATTGAAATTAGTTTCATTTCGAAGGAATCGAAGTGTAGTTTAAAACGAAAGAAACGGAGATGAAAAATTCAAAGTATTTTGAGAGTTATGATAGAAATAGTTAGACTCGCGCTTTGGTTTAGCAATTTACTGACCTACCTCCGATTGATTTACCATAACTCTCTCAATTTAACTCTTAACTCATTTAAATTAGTTTCATTTCGAAGAAATCGAAGTGTAGTTTAAAACGAAAGAAAAGGAGATGAAAAACTCCAAGTATTTTGAGAGTTATGATGGAAATAGTTAGACTCGCGCTTTAGTTTAGCAATTTACTGACCTACCTCCGATTGATTGACCATAACTCTCTCAATTTAACTCGTAATTCATTTAAATTAGTTTCATTTCGAAGGAATCGAAGTGTAGTTTAAAACGAAAGAAACGGAGATTAAAAACTCCAAGTATTTTGAGAGTTATGATGGAAATAGTTAGACTCGCGCTTTGGTTTAGAAATTTACTGACCTACCTCCGATTGATTGATCATAACTCTCTAAATTTAACTCTTAATTCATTGAAATTAGTTTCATTTCGAAGGAATCGAAGTGTAGTTTAAAACGAAAGAAACGGAGATGAAAAACTCCAAGTATTTTGAGAGTTATGATGGAAATAGTTAGACTCGCGCTTTGGTTTAGCAATTTACTGACCTACCTCCGATTGATTGATCATAACTCTCTAAATTTAACTCTTAATTCATTGAAATTAGTTTCATTTTGAAGGAATCGAAGTGTAGTTTAAAACGAAAGAAACGGAGATGAAAAACTCCAAGTATTTTGAGAGTTATGATGGAAATAGTTAGACTCGCGCTTTAGTTTAGCAATTTACTGACCTACCTCCGATTGATTGAACATAACTCTCTCAATTTAACTCGTAATTCATTTAAATTAGTTTCATTTCGAAGGAATCGAAGTGTAGTTTAAAACGAAAGAAACGGAGATGAAAAACTCCAAGTATTTTGAGAGTTATGATGGAAATAGTTAGACTCGGGCTTTGGTTTAGCAATTTACTGACCTACCTCCGATTGATTGAACATAACTCACTCAATTTAACTCGTAATTCATTGAAATTAGTTTCATTTCGAAGGAATCGAAGTATAGTTTAAAACGAAAGAAACGGAGATGAAAAACTCCAAGTATTTTGAGAGTTATGATGGAAATAGTTAGACTCGCGCTTTGGTTTAGCAATTTACTGACCTACCTCCGATTGATTGAGCATAACTCTCTAAATTTAACTCTTAATTCATTGAAATTAGTTTCATTTCGAAGGAATCGAAGTGTAGTTTAAAACGAAAGAAACGGAGATTAAAAACTCCAAGTATTTTGAGAGTTATGATGGAAATAGTTAGACTCGCGCTTTGGTTTAGCAATATACTGACTTACCTCCGATTGATTGATCATAACTCTCTAAATTTAACTCTTAATTCATTGAAATTAGTTTCATTTCGAAGGAATCGAAGTGTAGTTTAAAACGAAAGAAACGGAGATGAAAAACTCCAAGTATTTTGAGAGTTATGATGGAAATAGTTAGACTCGGGCTTTGGTTTAGCAATTTACTGACCTACCTCCGATTGATTGACCATAACTCACTCAATTTACCTCGTAATTCACTGAAATTTGTTTCATTTCGAAGGAATCGAAGTGTAGTTTAAAACGAAAGAAATGGAGATGAAAAACTCCAAGTATTTTGAGAGTTATGATGGAAATAGTTAGACTCGCGCTTTGGTTTAGTAATTTACTGACCTACCTCCGATTGATTGACCATAACTCTCACAATTTAACTCTTAATTCATTTAAATTTGTTTCATTTCGAAGGAATCGAAGTGTAGTTTAGGACGAAAGAAACGGAGATGAAAAACTCCAAGTATTTTGAGAGTTATGATGGAAATAGTTAGACTCGCGCTTTGGTTTAGCAATTTACTGACCTACCTCCGATTGATTGACCATAACTCTCTCAATTTAACTCGTAATTCATTTAAATTAGTTTCATTTCGAAGGAATCGAAGTGTAGTTTAAAACGAAAGAAACGGAGATGAAAAACTCCAAGTATTTTGAGAGTTATGATGGAAATAGTTAGACTCGCGCTTTGGTTTAGCAATTTACTGACCTACCTCCGATTGATTGACCATAACTCTCTAAATTTAACTCTTAACTCATTGAAATTAGTTTCATTTCGAAGGAATCGAAGTGTAGTTTAAAACGAAAGAAACGGAGATGAAAAACTCCAAGTATTTTGAGAGTTATGATGGAAATAGTTAGACTCGCGCTTTAGTTTAGCAATTTACTGACTTACATCCGATTGATTGACCATAACTCTCTCAATTTAACTCTTAACTCATTGAAATTAGTTTCATTTCGAAGGAATCGAAGTGTAGTTTAAAACGAAAGAAACGGAGATGAAAAACTCCAAGTATTTTGAGAGTTATGATGGAAATAGTTAGACTCGCGCTTTGGTTTAGCAATTTACTGACCTACCTCCGATTGATTGACCATAACTCTCTCAATTTAACTCTTAATTCATTGAAATTAGTTTCATTTCGAAGGAATCGAAGTGTAGTTTAAAACGAAAGAAACGGAGATGAAAAACTCCAAGTATTTTGAGAGTTATGATGGAAATAGTTAGACTCGCGCTTTGGTTTAGCAATTTACTGACCTACCTCCGATTGATTGATCATAACTCTCTAAATTTAACTCTTAATTCATTGAAATTAGTTTCATTTCGAAGGAATCGAAGTGTAGTTTAAAACGAAAGAAACGGAGATGAAAAACTCCAAGTATTTTGAGAGTTATGATGGAAATAGTTAGACTCGCGCTTTGGTTTAGCAATTTACTGACCTCCCTCCGATTGATTGACCATAAATCACTCAATTTAACTCGTAATTCATTGAAATTAGTTTCATTTCGAAGGAATCGACGTGTAGTTTAAAACGAAAGAAACGGAGATGAAAAACTCCAAGTATTTTGAGAGTTATGATAGAAATAGTTAGACTCGCGCTTTGGTTTAGCAATTTACTGACCTACCTCCGATTGATTGACCATAACTCTCTCAATTTAACTCGTAATTCATTTAAATTAGTTTCATTTCGAAGGAATCGAAGTGTAGTTTAAAACGAAAGAAACGGAGATGAAAAACTTTAAGTATTTTGAGAGTTATGATGGAAATAGTTAGACTCGCGCTTTGGTTTAGCAATTTACTGACCTCCCTCCGATTGATTGACCATAACTCACTCAATTTAACTCGTAATTCATTGAAATTAGTTTCATTTCGAAGGAATCGAAGTGTGGTTTAAAACGAAAGAAATGGAGATGAAAAACTCCAACTATTTTGAGAGTTATGATTGAAATAGTTAGACTCGCGCTTTAGTTTAGCAATTTACTGACTTACATCCGATTGATTGACCATAACTCTCTCAATTTAACTCTTAACTCATTGAAATTAGTTTCATTTCGAAGGAATCGAAGTGTAGTTTAAAACGAAAGAAACGGAGATGAAAAACTCCAAGTATTTTGAGAGTTATGATGGAAATAGTTAGACTCGCGCTTTGGTTTAGCAATTTACTGACCTACCTCCGATTGATTGATCTTAACTCTCTAAATTTAACTCTTAATTCATTGAAATTAGTTTCATTTCGAAGGAATCGAAGTGTAGTTTAAAACGAAAGAAACGGAGATGAAAAACTCCAAGTATTTTGAGAGTTATGATGGAAATAGTTAGACTCGCGCTTTGGTTTAGCAATTTACTGACCTCCCTCCGATTGATTGACCATAAATCACTCAATTTAACTCGTAATTCATTGAAATTAGTTTCATTTCGAAGGAATCGACGTGTAGTTTAAAACGAAAGAAACGGAGATGAAAAACTCCAAGTATTTTGAGAGTTATGATAGAAATAGTTAGACTCGCGCTTTGGTTTAGCAATTTACTGACCTACCTCCGATTGATTGACCATAACTCTCTCAATTTAACTCGTAATTCATTTAAATTAGTTTCATTTCGAAGGAATCGAAGTGTAGTTTAAAACGAAAGAAACGGAGATGAAAAACTTTAAGTATTTTGAGAGTTATGGTGGAAATAGTTAGACTCGCGCTTTGGTTTAGCAATTTACTGACCTCCCTCCGATTGATTGACCATAACTCACTCAATTTAACTCGTAATTCATTCAAATTAGTTTCATTTCGAAGGAATCGAAGTGTGGTTTAAAACGAAAGAAATGGAGATGAAAAACTCCAACTATTTTGAGAGTTATGATAGAAATAGTTAGACTCGCGCTTTAGTTTAGCAATTTACTGACTTACATCCGATTGATTGACCATAACTCTCTCAATTTAACTCTTAACTCATTGAAATTAGTTTCATTTCGAAGGAATCGAAGTGTAGTTTAAAACGAAAGAAACGGAGATGAAAAACTCCAAGTATTTTGAGAGTTATGATGGAAATAGTTAGACTCGCGCTTTGGTTTAGCAATTTACTGACCTACCTCCGATTGATTGACCATAACTCTCTCAATTTAACTCTTAATTCATTGAAATTAGTTTCATTTCGAAGGAATCGAAGTGTAGTTTAAAACGAAAGAAACGGAGATGAAAAACTCCAAGTATTTTGAGAGTTATGATGGAAATAGTTAGACTCGCGCTTTGGTTTAGCAATTTACTGACCTACCTCCGATTGATTGACCATAACTCTCTCAATTTAACTCTTAATTCATTGAAATTAGTTTCATTTCGAAGGAATCGAAGTGTAGTTTAAAACGAAAGAAACGGAGATGAAAAATTCAAAGTATTTTGAGAGTTATGATAGAAATAGTTAGACTCGCGCTTTGGTTTAGCAATTTACTGACCTACCTCCGATTGATTTACCATAACTCTCTCAATTTAACTCTTAACTCATTTAAATTAGTTTCATTTCGAAGAAATCGAAGTGTAGTTTAAAACGAAAGAAAAGGAGATGAAAAACTCCAAGTATTTTGAGAGTTATGATGGAAATAGTTAGACTCGCGCTTTAGTTTAGCAATTTACTGACCTACCTCCGATTGATTGACCATAACTCTCTCAATTTAACTCGTAATTCATTTAAATTAGTTTCATTTCGAAGGAATCGAAGTGTAGTTTAAAACGAAAGAAACGGAGATTAAAAACTCCAAGTATTTTGAGAGTTATGATGGAAATAGTTAGACTCGCGCTTTGGTTTAGAAATTTACTGACCTACCTCCGATTGATTGATCATAACTCTCTAAATTTAACTCTTAATTCATTGAAATTAGTTTCATTTCGAAGGAATCGAAGTGTAGTTTAAAACGAAAGAAACGGAGATGAAAAACTCCAAGTATTTTGAGAGTTATGATGGAAATAGTTAGACTCGCGCTTTGGTTTAGCAATTTACTGACCTACCTCCGATTGATTGATCATAACTCTCTAAATTTAACTCTTAATTCATTGAAATTAGTTTCATTTTGAAGGAATCGAAGTGTAGTTTAAAACGAAAGAAACGGAGATGAAAAACTCCAAGTATTTTGAGAGTTATGATGGAAATAGTTAGACTCGCGCTTTAGTTTAGCAATTTACTGACCTACCTCCGATTGATTGAACATAACTCTCTCAATTTAACTCGTAATTCATTTAAATTAGTTTCATTTCGAAGGAATCGAAGTGTAGTTTAAAACGAAAGAAACGGAGATGAAAAACTCCAAGTATTTTGAGAGTTATGATGGAAATAGTTAGACTCGGGCTTTGGTTTAGCAATTTACTGACCTACCTCCGATTGATTAAACATAACTCACTCAATTTAACTCGTAATTCATTGAAATTAGTTTCATTTCGAAGGAATCGAAGTATAGTTTAAAACGAAAGAAACGGAGATGAAAAACTCCAAGTATTTTGAGAGTTATGATGGAAATAGTTAGACTCGCGCTTTGGTTTAGCAATTTACTGACCTACCTCCGATTGATTGAGCATAACTCTCTAAATTTAACTCTTAATTCATTGAAATTAGTTTCATTTCGAAGGAATCGAAGTGTAGTTTAAAACGAAAGAAACGGAGATTAAAAACTCCAAGTATTTTGAGAGTTATGATGGAAATAGTTAGACTCGCGCTTTGGTTTAGCAATATACTGACTTACCTCCGATTGATTGATCATAACTCTCTAAATTTAACTCTTAATTCATTGAAATTAGTTTCATTTCGAAGGAATCGAAGTGTAGTTTAAAACGAAAGAAACGGAGATGAAAAACTCCAAGTATTTTGAGAGTTATGATGGAAATAGTTAGACTCGGGCTTTGGTTTAGCAATTTACTGACCTACCTCCGATTGATTGACCATAACTCACTCAATTTACCTCGTAATTCACTGAAATTTGTTTCATTTCGAAGGAATCGAAGTGTAGTTTAAAACGAAAGAAATGGAGATGAAAAACTCCAAGTATTTTGAGAGTTATGATGGAAATAGTTAGACTCGCGCTTTGGTTTAGTAATTTACTGACCTACCTCCGATTGATTGACCATAACTCTCACAATTTAACTCTTAATTCATTTAAATTTGTTTCATTTCGAAGGAATCGAAGTGTAGTTTAGGACGAAAGAAACGGAGATGAAAAACTCCAAGTATTTTGAGAGTTATGATGGAAATAGTTAGACTCGCGCTTTGGTTTAGCAATTTACTGACCTACCTCCGATTGATTGACCATAACTCTCTCAATTTAACTCGTAATTCATTTAAATTAGTTTCATTTCGAAGGAATCGAAGTGTAGTTTAAAACGAAAGAAACGGAGATGAAAAACTCCAAGTATTTTGAGAGTTATGATGGAAATAGTTAGACTCGCGCTTTGGTTTAGCAATTTACTGACCTACCTCCGATTGATTGACCATAACTCTCTAAATTTAACTCTTAACTCATTGAAATTAGTTTCATTTCGAAGGAATCGAAGTGTAGTTTAAAACGAAAGAAACGGAGATGAAAAACTCCAAGTATTTTGAGAGTTATGATGGAAATAGTTAGACTCGCGCTTTAGTTTAGCAATTTACTGACTTACATCCGATTGATTGACCATAACTCTCTCAATTTAACTCTTAACTCATTGAAATTAGTTTCATTTCGAAGGAATCGAAGTGTAGTTTAAAACGAAAGAAACGGAGATGAAAAACTCCAAGTATTTTGAGAGTTATGATGGAAATAGTTAGACTCGCGCTTTGGTTTAGCAATTTACTGACCTACCTCCGATTGATTGACCATAACTCTCTCAATTTAACTCTTAATTCATTGAAATTAGTTTCATTTCGAAGGAATCGAAGTGTAGTTTAAAACGAAAGAAACGGAGATGAAAAACTCCAAGTATTTTGAGAGTTATGATGGAAATAGTTAGACTCGCGCTTTGGTTTAGCAATTTACTGACCTACCTCCGATTGATTGATCATAACTCTCTAAATTTAACTCTTAATTCATTGAAATTAGTTTCATTTCGAAGGAATCGAAGTGTAGTTTAAAACGAAAGAAACGGAGATGAAAAACTCCAAGTATTTTGAGAGTTATGATGGAAATAGTTAGACTCGCGCTTTGGTTTAGCAATTTACTGACCTCCCTCCGATTGATTGACCATAAATCACTCAATTTAACTCGTAATTCATTGAAATTAGTTTCATTTCGAAGGAATCGACGTGTAGTTTAAAACGAAAGAAACGGAGATGAAAAACTCCAAGTATTTTGAGAGTTATGATAGAAATAGTTAGACTCGCGCTTTGGTTTAGCAATTTACTGACCTACCTCCGATTGATTGACCATAACTCTCTCAATTTAACTCGTAATTCATTTAAATTAGTTTCATTTCGAAGGAATCGAAGTGTAGTTTAAAACGAAAGAAACGGAGATGAAAAACTTTAAGTATTTTGAGAGTTATGATGGAAATAGTTAGACTCGCGCTTTGGTTTAGCAATTTACTGACCTCCCTCCGATTGATTGACCATAACTCACTCAATTTAACTCGTAATTCATTGAAATTAGTTTCATTTCGAAGGAATCGAAGTGTGGTTTAAAACGAAAGAAATGGAGATGAAAAACTCCAACTATTTTGAGAGTTATGATAGAAATAGTTAGACTCGCGCTTTAGTTTAGCAATTTACTGACTTACATCCGATTGATTGACCATAACTCTCTCAATTTAACTCTTAACTCATTGAAATTAGTTTCATTTCGAAGGAATCGAAGTGTAGTTTAAAACGAAAGAAACAGAGATGAAAAACTCCAAGTATTTTGAGAGTTATGATGGAAATAGTTAGACTCGCGCTTTGGTTTAGCAATTTACTGACCTACCTCCGATTGATTGACCATAACTCTCTCAATTTAACTCTTAATTCATTGAAATTAGTTTCATTTCGAAGGAATCGAAGTGTAGTTTAAAACGAAAGAAACGGAGATGAAAAACTCCAAGTATTTTGAGAGTTATGATGGAAATAGTTAGACTCGCGCTTTGGTTTAGCAATTTACTGACCTACCTCCGATTGATTGACCATAACTCTCTCAATTTAACTCTTAATTCATTGAAATTAGTTTCATTTCGAAGGAATCGAAGTGTAGTTTAAAACGAAAGAAACGGAGATGAAAAATTCAAAGTATTTTGAGAGTTATGATAGAAATAGTTAGACTCGCGCTTTGGTTTAGCAATTTACTGACCTACCTCCGATTGATTGACCATAACTCTCTCAATTTAACTCTTAACTCATTGAAATTAGTTTCATTTCGAAGGAATCGAAGTGTAGTTTAAAACGAAAGAAAAGGAGATGAAAAACTCCAAGTATTTTGAGAGTTATGATGGAAATAGTTAGACTCGCGCTTTAGTTTAGCAATTTACTGACCTACCTCCGATTGATTGACCATAACTCTCTCAATTTAACTCGTAATTCATTTAAATTAGTTTCATTTCGAAGGAATCGAAGTGTAGTTTAAAACGAAAGAAACGGAGATTAAAAACTCCAAGTATTTTGAGAGTTATGATGGAAATAGTTAGACTCGCGCTTTGGTTTAGAAATTTACTGACCTACCTCCGATTGATTGATCATAACTCTCTAAATTTAACTCTTAATTCATTGAAATTAGTTTCATTTCGAAGGAATCGAAGTGTAGTTTAAAACGAAAGAAACGGAGATGAAAAACTCCAAGTATTTTGAGAGTTATGATGGAAATAGTTAGACTCGCGCTTTGGTTTAGCAATTTACTGACCTACCTCCGATTGATTGATCATAACTCTCTAAATTTAACTCTTAATTCATTGAAATTAGTTTCATTTTGAAGGAATCGAAGTGTAGTTTAAAACGAAAGAAACGGAGATGAAAAACTCCAAGTATTTTGAGAGTTATGATGGAAATAGTTAGACTCGCGCTTTAGTTTAGCAATTTACTGACCTACCTCCGATTGATTGAACATAACTCTCTCAATTTAACTCGTAATTCATTTAAATTAGTTTCATTTCGAAGGAATCGAAGTGTAGTTTAAAACGAAAGAAACGGAGATGAAAAACTCCAAGTATTTTGAGAGTTATGATGGAAATAGTTAGACTCGGGCTTTGGTTTAGCAATTTACTGACCTACCTCCGATTGATTGAACATAACTCACTCAATTTAACTCGTAATTCATTGAAATTAGTTTCATTTCGAAGGAATCGAAGTATAGTTTAAAACGAAAGAAACGGAGATGAAAAACTCCAAGTATTTTGAGAGTTATGATGGAAATAGTTAGACTCGCGCTTTGGTTTAGCAATTTACTGACCTACCTCCGATTGATTGACCATAACTCTCTCAATTTAACTCTTAAGTCATTGAAATTAGTTTCATTTCGAAGGAATCGAAGTGTAGTTTAAAACGAAACAAACGGAGATGAAAAACTCCAAGTATTTTGAGAGTTAGGATAGAAATAGTTAGACTCGCGCTTTGGTTTAGCAATTTACTGACCTACCTCCGATTGATTGACCATAACTCTCTCAATTTAACTCGTAATTCATTTAAATTAGTTTCATTTCGAAGGAATCGAAGTGTAGTTTAAAACGAAAGAAACGGAGATGAAAAACTTCAAGTATTTTGAGAGTTATGATGGAAATAGTTAGACTCGCGCTTTGGTTTAGCAATTTACTAACCTCCCTCCGATTGATTGACCATAACTCACTCAATTTAACTCGTAATTCATTGAAATTAGTTTCATTTCGAAGGAATCGAAGTGTGGTTTAAAACGAAAGAAATGGAGATGAAAAACTCCAACTATTTTGAGAGTTATGATGGAAATAGTTAGACTCGCGCTTTGGTTTAGCAATTTACTGACCTACCTCCGATTGATTGACCATAACTCTCTCAATTTAACTCGTAATTCATTTAAATTAGTTTCATTTCGAAGGAATCGAAGTGTAGTTTAAAACGAAAGAAACGGAGATGAAAAACTTCAAGTATTTTGAGAGTTATGATGGAAATAGTTAGACTCGCGCTTTGGTTTAGCAATTTACTGACCTCCCTCCAGATTGATTGACCATAACTCACTCAATTTAACTCGTAATTCATTGAAATTAGTTTCATTTCGAAGGAATCGAAGTGTGGTTTAAAACGAAAGAAATGGAGATGAAAAACTCCAACTATTTTGAGAGTTATGATGGAAATAGTTAGACTCGCGCTTTGGTTTAGCAATTTACTGACCTACCTCCGCTTGATTGACCATAACTCTCTCAATTTAACTCTTAACTCTTTGAAATTAGTTTCATTTCGAAGGAATCGAAGTGTAGTTTAAAACGAAAGAAACGGAGATGAAAAACTCCAAGTATTTTGAGAGTTATGATGGAAATAGTTAGACTCGCGCTTTGGTTTAGCAATTTACTGACCTACCTCCGATTGATTGACCATAACTCTCTCAATTTAACTCTTAACTCATTGAAATTAGTTTCATTTCGAAGGAATCGAAGTGTAGTTTAAAACGAAAGAAACGGAGATGAAAAACTCCAAGTATTTTGAGAGTTATGATGGAAATAGTTAGACTCGCGCTTTGGTTTAGCAATTTACTGACCTACCTCCGATTGATTGAGCATAACTCTCTAAATTTAACTCTTAATTCATTGAAATTAGTTTTATTTCGAAGGAATCGAAGTGTAGTTTAAAACGAAAGAAACGGAGATTAAAAACTCCAAGTATTTTGAGAGTTATGATGGAAATAGTTAGACTCGCGCTTTGGTTTAGCAATATACTGACTTACCTCCGATTGATTGATCATAACTCTCTAAATTTAACTCTTAATTCATTGAAATTAGTTTCATTTCGAAGGAATCGAAGTGTAGTTTAAAACGAAAGAAACGGAGATGAAAAACTCCAAGTATTTTGAGAGTTATGATGGAAATAGTTAGACTCGGGCTTTGGTTTAGCAATTTACTGACCTACCTCCGATTGATTGACCATAACTCACTCAATTTAACTCGTAATTGACTGAAATTTGTTTCATTTCGAAGGAATCGAAGTGTAGTTTAAAACGAAAGAAATGGAGATGAAAAACTCCAAGTATTTTGAGAGTTATGATGGAAATAGTTAGACTCGCGCTTTAGTTTAGCAATTTACTAACCTCCTTCCGATTGATTGACTATAACTCACTCAATTTAACTCGTAATTCATTGAAATTAGTTTCATTTCGAAGGAATCGAAGTGTAGTTTAAAACGAAAGAAACGGAGATGAAAAACTCCAAGTATTTTGAGAGTTATGATGGAAATAATTAGACTCGCGCTTTGGTTTAGCAATTTACTGACGTACCTACGATTGATTGACCATAACTCTCTCAATTTAACTCTTAATTCATTGAAATTAGTTTCATTTCGAAGGAATCGAAGTGTAGTTTAAAACGAAAGAAACGGAGATGAAAAACTCCAAGTATTTTGAGAGTTATGATGGAAATAGTTAGACTCGCGCTTTGGTTTAGCAATTTACTGACCTACCTCCGATTGATTGACCATAACTCACTCAATTTTACTTGTAATTGATTGAAATTAGTTTCATTTCGAAGGAATCGAAGTGTAGTTTAAAACGAAAGAAACGGAGATGAAAAACTCCAAGTATTTTGAGAGTTATGATGGAAATAGTTAGACTCGGGCTTTGGTTTAGCAATTTACTGACCTACCTCCGATTGATTGAACATAACTCTCTCAATTTAACTCGTAATTCATTTAAATTAGTTTCATTTCGAAGGAATCGAAGTGTAGTTTAAAACGAAAGAAACGGAGATGAAAAACTCCAAGTATTTTGAGAGTTATGATGGAAATAGTTAGACTCGGGCTTTGGTTTAGCAATTTACTGACCTACCTCCGATTGATTGAACATAACACACTCAATTTAACTCGTAATTCATTGAAATTAGTTTCATTTCGAAGGAATCGAAGTATAGTTTAAAACGAAAGAAACGGAGATGAAAAACTCCAAGTATTTTGAGAGTTATGATGGAAATAGTTAGACTCGCGCTTTGGTTTAGCAATTTACTGACGTACCTACGATTGATTGACCATAACTCTCTCAATTTAACTCTTAATTCATTGAAATTAGTTTCATTTCGAAGGAATCGAAGTGTAGTTTAAAACGAAAGAAACGGAGATGAAAAACTCCAAGTATTTTGAGAGTTATGATGGAAATAGTTAGACTCGCGCTTTGGTTTAGCAATTTACTGACCTACCTCCGATTGATTGACCATAACTCACTCAATTTTACTTGTAATTGATTGAAATTAGTTTCATTTCGAAGGAATCGAAGTGTAGTTTAAAACGAAAGAAACGGAGATGAAAAACTCCAAGTATTTTGAGAGTTATGATGGAAATAGTTAGACTCGGGCTTTGGTTTAGCAATTTACTGACCTACCTCCGATTGATTAAACATAACTCACTCAATTTAACTCGTAATTCATTGAAATTAGTGTCATTTCGAAGGAATCGAAGTGTAGTTTAAAACGAAAGAAACGGAGATGAAAAACTCCAAGTATTTTGAGAGTTATGATGGAAATAGTTAGACTCGCGCTTTAGTTTAGCAATTTACTGACCTACCTCCGATTGATTGAACATAACTCTCTAAATTTAACTCGTAATTCATTTAAATTAGTTTCATTTCGAAGGAATCGAAGTGTAGTTTAAAACGAAAGAAACGGAGATGAAAAACTCCAAGTATTTTGAGAGTTATGATGGAAATAGTTAGACTCGGGCTTTGGTTTAGCAATTTACTGACCTACATCCGATTGATTGATCATAACTCTCTAAATTTAACTCTTAATTCATTGAAATTACTTTCATTTCGAAGGAATCAAAGTATAGTTTAAAACGAAAGAAACAGAGATTAAAAACTCCAAGTATTTTGAGAGTTATGATGGAAATAGTTAGACTCGCGCTTTGGTTTAGCAATATACTGACCTACCTCCGATTGATTGATCATAACTCTCTAAATTTAACTCTTAATTCATTGAAATTAGTTTCATTTCGAAGGAATCGAAGTGTAGTTTAAAACGAAAGAAACGGAGATGAAAAACTCCAAGTATTTTGAGAGTTATGATGGAAATAGTTAGACTCGGGCTTTGGTTTAGCAATTTACTGACCTACCTCCGATTGATTGACCATAACTCACTCAATTTAACTCGTAATTCACTGAAATTTGTTTCATTTCGAAGGAATCGAAGTGTAGTTTAAAACGAAAGAAACGGAGATGAAAAACTCCAAGTATTTTGAGAGTTATGATGGAAATAGTTAGACTCGCGCTTTGGTTTAGCAATTTACTGACCTACATCCGATTGATTGACCATAACTCTCTCAATTTAACTCTTAAGTCATTGAAATTAGTTTCATTTCGAAGGAATCGAAGTGTAGTTTAAAACGAAAGAAACGGAGATGAAAAACTCCAAGTATTTGGAGAGTTATGATGGAAATAGTTAGACTCGCGCTTTGGTTTAGCAATTTACTGACCTACCTCCGATTGATTTACCATAACTCTCTCAATTTAACTCGTAATTCATTTAAATTAGTTTCATTTCGAAGGAATCGAAGTGTAGTTTAAAACGAAAGAAACGGAGATGAAAAACTTCAAGTATTTTGAGAGTTATGATGGAAATAGTTAGACTCGCGCTTTGGTTTAGCAATTTACTGACCTACCTCCGATTGATTGAACATAACTCACTCAATTTAACTCGTAATTCATTGAAATTAGTTTCATTTCGAAGGAATCGAAGTGTAGTTTAAAACGAAAGAAACGGAGATGAAAAACTTCAAGTATTTTGAGAGTTATGATGGAAATAGTTAGACTCGCGCTTTGGTTTAGCAATTTACTGACCTACCTCCGATTGATTGAACATAACTCACTCAATTTAACTCGTAATTCATTGAAATTAGTTTCATTTCGAAGGAATCGAAGTGTAGTTTAAAACGAAAGAAACGGAGATGAAAAACTTCAAGTATTTTGAGAGTTATGATGGAAATAGTTAGACTCGCGCTTTGGTTTAGCAATTTACTGACCTACCTCCGATTGATTGACCATAACTCTCTCAATTTAACTCGTAATTCATTGAAATTAGTTTCATTTCGAAGGAATCGAAGTGTAGTTTAAAACGAAAGAAACGGAGATGAAAAACTCCAAGTATTTTGAGAGTTATGATGGAAATAGTTAGACTCGCGCTTCGGTTTAGCAATTTACTGACCTACCTTTGATTGATTGACCATAACTCTCTCAAATTAACTTGTAATTCATTTAAATTAGTTTCATTTCGAAGGAATCGAAGTGTAGTTTAAAACGAAAGAAACGGAGATGAAAAACTCCAAGTATTTTGAGAGTTATGATGGAAATAGTTAGACTCGCGCTTTAGTTTAGCAATTTACTGACCTCCCTCCGATTGATTGACCATAACTCACTCAATTTAACTCGTAACTCATTGAAATTAGTTTCATTTCGAAGGAATCGAAGTGTAGTTTAAAACGAAAGAAACGGAGATGAAAAACTCCAAGTATTTTGAGAATTATGATGGAAATAGTTAGACTCGGGCTTTGGTTTAGCAATTTACTGACCTACCTCCGATTGATTGACCATAACTCACTCAATTTAACTCTTAATTCATTGAAATTAGTTTCATTTCGAAGGAATCGAAGTGTAGTTTAAAACGAAAGAAACGGAGATGAAAAACTCCAAGTATTTTGAGAGTTATGATGGAAATAGTTAGACTCGCGCTTTGGTTTAGCAATTTACTGACCTACCTCCGATTGATTGACCATAACTCTCTCAATTTAACTCGTAATTCATTTAAATTAGTTTCATTTCGAAGGAATCGAAGTGTAGTTTAAAACGAAAGAAACGGAGATGAAAAACTCCAAGTATTTTGAGAGTTATGATGGAAATAGTTAGACTCGTGCTTCGGTTTAGCAATTTACTGACCTACCTCCGATTGATTGAACATAACTCACTCAATTTAACTCGTAATTCATTGAAATTATTTTCATTTCGAAGGAATCGAAGTGTAGTTTAAAACGAAAGAAACGGAGATGAAAAACTCCAAGTATTTTGAGAGTTATGATGGAAATAGTTAGACTCGCGCTTTGGTTTAGCAATTTACTGACCTACCTCCGATTGATTGACCATAACTCTCTCAATTTAACTCTTAAGTCATTGAAATTAGTTTCATTTCGAAGGAATCGAAGTGTAGTTTAAAACGAAAGAAACGGAGATGAAAAACTCCAAGTATTTTGAGAGTTATGATGGAAATAGTTAGACTCGCGCTTTGGTTTAGAAATTTACTGACCTACCTCCGATTGATTGATGATAACTCTCTAAATTTAACTCTTAATTCATTGAAATTAGTTTCATTTGGAAGGAATCGAAGTGTAGTTTAAAACGAAAGAAACGGAGATGAAAAACTCCAAGTATTTTGAGAGTTATGATGGAAATAGTTAGACTCGGGCTTTGGTTTAGCAATTTACTGACCTACCTCCGATTGATTGAACATAACTCACTCAATTTAACTCGTAATTCATTGAAATTAGTTTCATTTCGAAGGAATCGAAGTGTAGTTTAAAACGAAAGAAACGGAGATGAAAAACTCCAAGTATTTTGAGAGTTATGATGGAAATAGTTAGACTCGCGCTTTGGTTTAGCAATTTACTGACCTACCTCCGATTGATTGACCATAACTCTCTCAATTTAACTCTTAAGTCATTGAAATTAGTTTCATTTCGAAGGAATCGAAGTGTAGTTTAAAACGAAAGAAACGGAGATGAAAAACTCCAAGTATTTTGAGAGTTATGATTGAAATAGTTAGACTCGGGCTTTGGTTTAGCAATTTACTGACCTACCTCCGATTGATTGAACATAACTCTCTCAATTTAACTCGTAATTCATTTAAATTAGTTTCATTTCGAAGGAATCAAAGTGTAGTTTAAAACGAAAGAAACGGAGATGAAAAACTCCAAGTATTTTGAGAGTTATGATGGAAATAGTTAGACTCGGGCTTTGGTTTAGCAATTTACTGACCTACCTCCGATTAATTGAACATAACTCACTCAATTTAACTCGTAATTCATTGAAATTAGTTTCATTTCGAAGGAATCGAAGTGTAGTTTAAAACGAAAGAAACGGAGATGAAAAACTCCAAGTATTTTGAGAGTTATGATGGAAATAGTTAGACTCGCGCTTTGGTTTAGCAATTTACTGACCTACCTCCGATTGATTGACCATAACTCTCTCAATTTAACTCTTAAGTCATTGAAATTAGTTTCATTTCGAAGGAATCGAAGTGTAGTTTAAAACGAAAGAAACGGAGATGAAAAACTCCAAGTATTTTGAGAGTTATGATGGAAATAGTTAGACTCGCGCTTTGGTTTAGCAATTTACTGACCTACCTCCGATTGATTGACCATAACTCTCTCAATTTAACTCGTAATTCATTTAAATTAGTTTCATTTCGAAGGAATCGAAGTGTAGTTTAAAACGAAAGAAACGGAGATGAAAAACTTCTAGTATTTTGAGAGTTATGATGGAAATAGTTAGACTCGCGCTTTGGTTTAGCAATTTACTGACCTCCCTCCGATTGATTGACCATAACTCACTCAATTTAACTCGTAATTCATTGAAATTAGTTTCATTTCGAAGGAATCGAAGTGTGGTTTAAAACGAAAGAAATGGAGATGAAAAACTCCAACTATTTTGAGAGTTATGATGGAAATAGTTAGACTCGCGCTTTGGTTTAGCAATTTACTGACCTACCTCCGCTTGATTGACCATAACTCTCTCAATTTAACTCTTAACTCTTTGAAATTAGTTTCATTTCGAAGGAATCGAAGTGTAGTTTAAAACGAAAGAAACGGAGATGAAAAACTCCAAGTATTTTGAGAGTTATGATGGAAATAGTTAGACTCGGGCTTTGGTTTAGCAATTTACTGACCTACCTCCGATTGATTGAACATAACTCTCTCAATTTAACTCGTAATTCATTTAAATTAGTTTCATTTCGAAGGAATCAAAGTGTAGTTTAAAACGAAAGAAACGGAGATGAAAAACTCCAAGTATTTTGAGAGTTATGATGGAAATAGTTAGACTCGGGCTTTGGTTTAGCAATTTACTGACCTACCTCCGATTAATTGAACATAACTCACTCAATTTAACTCGTAATTCATTGAAATTAGTTTCATTTCGAAGGAATCGAAGTGTAGTTTAAAACGAAAGAAACGGAGATGAAAAACTCCAAGTATTTTGAGAGTTATGATGGAAATAGTTAGACTCGCGCTTTGGTTTAGCAATTTACTGACCTACCTCCGATTGATTGACCATAACTCTCTCAATTTAACTCTTAAGTCATTGAAATTAGTTTCATTTCGAAGGAATCGAAGTGTAGTTTAAAACGAAAGAAACGGAGATGAAAAACTCCAAGTATTTTGAGAGTTATGATGGAAATAGTTAGACTCGCGCTTTAGTTTAGCAATTTACTGACCTACCTCCGATTGATTGAACATAACTCTCTAAATTTAACTCGTAATTCATTTAAATTAGTTTCATTTCGAAGGAATCGAAGTGTAGTTTAAAACGAAAGAAACGGAGATGAAAAACTCCAAGTATTTTGAGAGTTATGATGGAAATAGTTAGACTCGGGCTTTGGTTTAGCAATTTACTGACCTACATCCGATTGATTGATCATAACTCTCTAAATTTAACTCTTAATTCATTGAAATTACTTTCATTTCGAAGGAATCGAAGTATAGTTTAAAACGAAAGAAACAGAGATTAAAAACTCCAAGTATTTTGAGAGTTATGATGGAAATAGTTAGACTCGCGCTTTGGTTTAGCAATATACTGACCTACCTCCGATTGATTGATCATAACTCTCTAAATTTAACTCTTAATTCATTGAAATTAGTTTCATTTCGAAGGAATCGAAGTGTAGTTTAAAACGAAAGAAACGGAGATGAAAAACTCCAAGTATTTTGAGAGTTATGATGGAAATAGTTAGACTCGGGCTTTGGTTTAGCAATTTACTGACCTACCTCCGATTGATTGACCATAACTCACTCAATTTAACTCGTAATTCACTGAAATTTGTTTCATTTCGAAGGAATCGAAGTGTAGTTTAAAACGAAAGAAACGGAGATGAAAAACTCCAAGTATTTTGAGAGTTATGATGGAAATAGTTAGACTCGCGCTTTGGTTTAGCAATTTACTGACCTACATCCGATTGATTGACCATAACTCTCTCAATTTAACTCTTAAGTCATTGAAATTAGTTTCATTTCGAAGGAATCGAAGTGTAGTTTAAAACGAAAGAAACGGAGATGAAAAACTCCAAGTATTTTGAGAGTTATGATGGAAATAGTTAGACTCGCGCTTTGGTTTAGCAATTTACTGACCTACCTCCGATTGATTTACCATAACTCTCTCAATTTAACTCGTAATTCATTTAAATTAGTTTCATTTCGAAGGAATCGAAGTGTAGTTTAAAACGAAAGAAACGGAGATGAAAAACTTCAAGTATTTTGAGAGTTATGATGGAAATAGTTAGACTCGCGCTTTGGTTTAGCAATTTACTGACCTACCTCCGATTGATTGAACATAACTCACTCAATTTAACTCGTAATTCATTGAAATTAGTTTCATTTCGAAGGAATCGAAGTGTAGTTTAAAACGAAAGAAACGGAGATGAAAAACTTCAAGTATTTTGAGAGTTATGATGGAAATAGTTAGACTCGCGCTTTGGTTTAGCAATTTACTGACCTACCTCCGATTGATTGAACATAACTCACTCAATTTAACTCGTAATTCATTGAAATTAGTTTCATTTCGAAGGAATCGAAGTGTAGTTTAAAACGAAAGAAACGGAGATGAAAAACTTCAAGTATTTTGAGAGTTATGATGGAAATAGTTAGACTCGCGCTTTGGTTTAGCAATTTACTGACCTACCTCCGATTGATTGACCATAACTCTCTCAATTTAACTCGTAATTCATTGAAATTAGTTTCATTTCGAAGGAATCGAAGTGTAGTTTAAAACGAAAGAAACGGAGATGAAAAACTCCAAGTATTTTGAGAGTTATGATGGAAATAGTTAGACTCGCGCTTCGGTTTAGCAATTTACTGACCTACCTTTGATTGATTGACCATAACTCTCTCAATTTAACTTGTAATTCATTTAAATTAGTTTCATTTCGAAGGAATCGAAGTGTAGTTTAAAACGAAAGAAACGGAGATGAAAAACTCCAAGTATTTTGAGAGTTATGATGGAAATAGTTAGACTCGCGCTTTAGTTTAGCAATTTACTGACCTCCCTCCGATTGATTGACCATAACTCACTCAATTTAACTCGTAACTCATTGAAATTAGTTTCATTTCGAAGGAATCGAAGTGTAGTTTAAAACGAAAGAAACGGAGATGAAAAACTCCAAGTATTTTGAGAATTATGATGGAAATAGTTAGACTCGGGCTTTGGTTTAGCAATTTACTGACCTACCTCCGATTGATTGACCATAACTCACTCAATTTAACTCTTAATTCATTGAAATTAGTTTCATTTCGAAGGAATCGAAGTGTAGTTTAAAACGAAAGAAACGGAGATGAAAAACTCCAAGTATTTTGAGAGTTATGATGGAAATAGTTAGACTCGCGCTTTGGTTTAGCAATTTACTGACCTACCTCCGATTGATTGACCATAACTCTCTCAATTTAACTCGTAATTCATTTAAATTAGTTTCATTTCGAAGGAATCGAAGTGTAGTTTAAAACGAAAGAAACGGAGATGAAAAACTCCAAGTATTTTGAGAGTTATGATGGAAATAGTTAGACTCGTGCTTCGGTTTAGCAATTTACTGACCTACCTCCGATTGATTGAACATAACTCACTCAATTTAACTCGTAATTCATTGAAATTATTTTCATTTCGAAGGAATCGAAGTGTAGTTTAAAACGAAAGAAACGGAGATGAAAAACTCCAAGTATTTTGAGAGTTATGATGGAAATAGTTAGACTCGCGCTTTGGTTTAGCAATTTACTGACCTACCTCCGATTGATTGACCATAACTCTCTCAATTTAACTCTTAAGTCATTGAAATTAGTTTCATTTCGAAGGAATCGAAGTGTAGTTTAAAACGAAAGAAACGGAGATGAAAAACTCCAAGTATTTTGAGAGTTATGATGGAAATAGTTAGACTCGCGCTTTGGTTTAGAAATTTACTGACCTACCTCCGATTGATTGATGATAACTCTCTAAATTTAACTCTTAATTCATTGAAATTAGTTTCATTTGGAAGGAATCGAAGTGTAGTTTAAAACGAAAGAAACGGAGATGAAAAACTCCAAGTATTTTGAGAGTTATGATGGAAATAGTTAGACTCGGGCTTTGGTTTAGCAATTTACTGACCTACCTCCGATTGATTGAACATAACTCACTCAATTTAACTCGTAATTCATTGAAATTAGTTTCATTTCGAAGGAATCGAAGTGTAGTTTAAAACGAAAGAAACGGAGATGAAAAACTCCAAGTATTTTGAGAGTTATGATGGAAATAGTTAGACTCGCGCTTTGGTTTAGCAATTTACTGACCTACCTCCGATTGATTGACCATAACTCTCTCAATTTAACTCTTAAGTCATTGAAATTAGTTTCATTTCGAAGGAATCGAAGTGTAGTTTAAAACGAAAGAAACGGAGATGAAAAACTCCAAGTATTTTGAGAGTTATGATGGAAATAGTTAGACTCGGGCTTTGGTTTAGCAATTTACTGACCTACCTCCGATTGATTGAACATAACTCTCTCAATTTAACTCGTAATTCATTTAAATTAGTTTCATTTCGAAGGAATCAAAGTGTAGTTTAAAACGAAAGAAACGGAGATGAAAAACTCCAAGTATTTTGAGAGTTATGATGGAAATAGTTAGACTCGGGCTTTGGTTTAGCAATTTACTGACCTACCTCCGATTAATTGAACATAACTCACTCAATTTAACTCGTAATTCATTGAAATTAGTTTCATTTCGAAGGAATCGAAGTGTAGTTTAAAACGAAAGAAACGGAGATGAAAAACTCCAAGTATTTTGAGAGTTATGATGGAAATAGTTAGACTCGCGCTTTGGTTTAGCAATTTACTGACCTACCTCCGATTGATTGACCATAACTCTCTCAATTTAACTCTTAAGTCATTGAAATTAGTTTCATTTCGAAGGAATCGAAGTGTAGTTTAAAACGAAAGAAACGGAGATGAAAAACTCCAAGTATTTTGAGAGTTATGATGGAAATAGTTAGACTCGCGCTTTGGTTTAGCAATTTACTGACCTACCTCCGATTGATTGACCATAACTCTCTCAATTTAACTCGTAATTCATTTAAATTAGTTTCATTTCGAAGGAATCGAAGTGTAGTTTAAAACGAAAGAAACGGAGATGAAAAACTTCTAGTATTTTGAGAGTTATGATGGAAATAGTTAGACTCGCGCTTTGGTTTAGCAATTTACTGACCTCCCTCCGATTGATTGACCATAACTCACTCAATTTAACTCGTAATTCATTGAAATTAGTTTCATTTCGAAGGAATCGAAGTGTGGTTTAAAACGAAAGAAATGGAGATGAAAAACTCCAACTATTTTGAGAGTTATGATGGAAATAGTTAGACTCGCGCTTTGGTTTAGCAATTTACTGACCTACCTCCGATTGATTGACCATAACTCTCTCAATTTAACTCTTAAGTCATTGAAATTAGTTTCATTTCGAAGGAATCGAAGTGTAGTTTAAAACGAAAGAAACGGAGATGAAAAACTCCAAGTATTTTGAGAGTTATGATGGAAATAGTTAGACTCGCGCTTTGGTTTAGCAATTTACTGACCTACCTCCGATTGATTGACCATAACTCTCTCAATTTAACTCTTAAGTCATTGAAATTAGTTTCATTTCGAAGGAATCGAAGTGTAGTTTAAAACGAAAGAAACGGAGATGAAAAACTCCAAGTATTTTGAGAGTTATGATGGAAATAGTTAGACTCGGGCTTTGGTTTAGCAATTTACTGACCTACCTCCGATTGATTGAACATAACTCTCTCAATTTAACTCGTAATTCATTTAAATTAGTTTCATTTCGAAGGAATCAAAGTGTAGTTTAAAACGAAAGAAACGGAGATGAAAAACTCCAAGTATTTTGAGAGTTATGATGGAAATAGTTAGACTCGGGCTTTGGTTTAGCAATTTACTGACCTACCTCCGATTAATTGAACATAACTCACTCAATTTAACTCGTAATTCATTGAAATTAGTTTCATTTCGAAGGAATCGAAGTGTAGTTTAAAACGAAAGAAACGGAGATGAAAAACTCCAAGTATTTTGAGAGTTATGATGGAAATAGTTAGACTCGCGCTTTGGTTTAGCAATTTACTGACCTACCTCCGATTGATTGACCATAACTCTCTCAATTTAACTCTTAAGTCATTGAAATTAGTTTCATTTCGAAGGAATCGAAGTGTAGTTTAAAACGAAAGAAACGGAGATGAAAAACTCCAAGTATTTTGAGAGTTATGATGGAAATAGTTAGACTCGCGCTTTGGTTTAGCAATTTACTGACCTACCTCCGATTGATTGACCATAACTCTCTCAATTTAACTCGTAATTCATTTAAATTAGTTTCATTTCGAAGGAATCGAAGTGTAGTTTAAAACGAAAGAAACGGAGATGAAAAACTTCTAGTATTTTGAGAGTTATGATGGAAATAGTTAGACTCGCGCTTTGGTTTAGCAATTTACTGACCTCCCTCCGATTGATTGACCATAACTCACTCAATTTAACTCGTAATTCATTGAAATTAGTTTCATTTCGAAGGAATCGAAGTGTGGTTTAAAACGAAAGAAATGGAGATGAAAAACTCCAACTATTTTGAGAGTTATGATGGAAATAGTTAGACTCGCGCTTTGGTTTAACAATTTACTGACCTACCTCCGCTTGATTGACCATAACTCTCTCAATTTAACTCTTAACTCTTTGAAATTAGTTTCATTTCGAAGGAATCGAAGTGTAGTTTAAAACGAAAGAAACGGAGATGAAAAACTCCAAGTATTTTGAGA
This sequence comes from Tasmannia lanceolata, assembly GCF_043159265.1. Taxonomy (NCBI): domain Eukaryota; kingdom Viridiplantae; phylum Streptophyta; class Magnoliopsida; order Canellales; family Winteraceae; genus Tasmannia; species Tasmannia lanceolata. Next base: position 9,652,423 of record NW_027518721.1, read on the forward strand.
GTTATGATGGAAATAGTTAGACTCGCGCTTAGGTTTAGCAATTTACTGACCTACCTCCGATTGATTGACCATAACTCTCTCAATTTAACTCTTAACTCATTGAAATTAGTTTCATTTCGAAGGAATCGAAGTGTAGTTTAAAACGAAAGAAACGGAGATGAAAAACTCCAAGTATTTTGAGAGTTATGATGGAAATAGTTAGACTCGCGCTTTGGTTTAGCAATTTACTGACCTACCTCCGATTGATTGAGCATAACTCTCTAAATTTAACTCTTAATTCATTGAAATTAGTTTCATTTCGAAGGAATCGAAGTGTAGTTTAAAACGAAAGAAACGGAGATGAAAAACTCCAAGTATTTTGAGAGTTATGATGGAAATAGTTAGACTCGCGCTTTGGTTTAGCAATATACTGACTTACCTCCGATTGATTGATCATAACTCTCTAAATTTAACTCTTAATTCATTGAAATTAGTTTCATTTCGAAGGAATCGAAGTATAGTTTAAAACGAAAGAAACGGAGATGAAAAACTCCAAGTATTTTGAGAGTTATGATGGAAATAGTTAGACTCGCGCTTTGGTTTAGCAATATACTGACTAACCTCCGATTGATTGATCATAACTCTCTAAATTTAACTCTTAATTCATTGAAATTAGTTTCATTTCGAAGGAATCGAAGTGTAGTTTAAAACGAAAGAAACGGAGATGAAAAACTCCAAGTATTTTGAGAGTTATGATGGAAATAATTAGACTCGGGCTTTGGTTTAGCAATTTACTGACCTACCTCCGATTGATTGACCATAACTCACTCAATTTAACTCGTAATTGACTGAAATTTGTTTCATTTCGAAGGAATCGAAGTGTAGTTTAAAACGAAAGAAATGGAGATGAAAAACTCCAAGTATTTTGAGAGTTATGATGGAAATAGTTAGACTCGCGCTTTAGTTTAGCAATTTACTAACCTCCTTCCGATTGATTGACTATAACTCACTCAATTTAACTCTTAATTCATTGAAATTAGTTTCATTTCGAAGGAATCGAAGTGTAGTTTAAAACGAAAGAAACGGAGATGAAAAACTCCAAGTATTTTGAGAGTTATGATGGAAATAGTTAGACTCGCGCTTTGGTTTAGCAATTTACTGACCTACCTCCGATTGATTGACCATAACTCACTCAATTTTACTTGTAATTGATTGAAATTAGTTTCATTTCGAAGGAATCGAAGTGTAGTTTAAAACGAAAGAAACGGAGATGAAAAACTCCAAGTATTTTGAGAGTTATGATGGAAATAGTTAGACTCGGGCTTTGGTTTAGCAATTTACTGACCTACCTCCGATTGATTGAACATAACTCACTCAATTTAACTTGTAATTCATTGAAATTAGTTTCATTTCGAAGGAATCGAAGTGTAGTTTAAAACGAAAGAAACGGAGATGAAAAACTCCAAGTATTTTGAGAGTTATTATGGAAATAGTTAGACTCGCGCTTTAGTTTAGCAATTTACTGACCTACCTCCGATTGATTGAACATAACTCTCTAAATTTAACTCGTAATTCATTTAAATTAGTTTCATTTCGAAGGAATCGAAGTGTAGTTTAAAACGAAAGAAACGGAGATGAAAAACTCCAAGTATTTTGAGAGTTATGATGGAAATAGTTAGACTCGCGCTTTGGTTTAGCAATTTACTGACCTACCTCCGATTGATTGACCATAACTCTCTCAATTTAACTCTTAAGTCATTGAAATTAGTTTCATTTCGAAGGAATCGAAGTGTAGTTTAAAACGAAAGAAACGGAGATGAAAAACTCCAAGTATTTTGAGAGTTATGATGGAAATAGTTAGACTCGGGCTTTGGTTTAGCAATTTACTGACCTACCTCCGATTGATTGAACATAACTCTCTCAATTTAACTCGTAATTCATTTAAATTAGTTTCATTTCGAAGGAATCAAAGTGTAGTTTAAAACGAAAGAAACGGAGATGAAAAACTCCAAGTATTTTGAGAGTTATGATGGAAATAGTTAGACTCGGGCTTTGGTTTAGCAATTTACTGACCTACCTCCGATTGATTGAACAAAACTCACTCAATTTAACTCATAATTCATTGAAATTAGTTTCATTTCGAAGGAATCGAAGTGTAGTTTAAAACGAAAGAAACGGAGATGAAAAACTCCAAGTATTTTGAGAGTTATGATGGAAATAGTTAGACTCGCGCTTTGGTTTAGCAATTTACTGACCTACCTCCGATTGATTGACCATAACTCTCTCAATTTAACTCTTAAGTCATTGAAATTAGTTTCATTTCGAAGGAATCGAAGTGTAGTTTAAAACGAAAGAAACGGAGATGAAAAACTCCAAGTATTTTGAGAGTTATGATGGAAATAGTTAGACTCGCGCTTTGGTTTAGCAATTTACTGACCTACCTCCGATTGATTGACCATAACTCTCTCAATTTAACTCGTAATTCATTTAAATTAGTTTCATTTCGAAGGAATCGAAGTGTAGTTTAAAACGAAAGAAACGGAGATGAAAAACTTCAAGTATTTTGAGAGTTATGATGGAAATAGTTAGACTCGCGCTTTGGTTTAGCAATTTACTGACCTCGCTCCGATTGATTGACCATAACTCACTCAATTTAACTCGTAATTCATTGAAATTAGTTTCATTTCGAAGGAATCGAAGTGTGGTTTAAAACGAAAGAAATGGAGATGAAAAACTCCAACTATTTTGAGAGTTATGATGGAAATAGTTAGACTCGCGCTTTGGTTTAGCAATTTACTGACCTACCTCCGCTTGATTGACCATAACTCTCTCAATTTAACTCTTAACTCTTTGAAATTAGTTTCATTTCGAAGGAATCGAAGTGTAGTTTAAAACGAAAGAAACGGAGATGAAAAACTCCAAGTATTTTGAGAGTTATGATGGAAATAGTTAGACTCGCGCTTTGGTTTAGCAATTTACTGACCTACCTCCGATTGATTGACCATAACTCTCTCAATTTAACTCTTAACTCATTGAAATTAGTTTCATTTCGAAGGAATCGAAGTGTAGTTTAAAACGAAAGAAACGGAGATGAAAAACTCCAAGTATTTTGAGAGTTATGATGGAAATAGTTAGACTCGCGCTTTGGTTTAGCAATTTACTGACCTACCTCCGATTGATTGAGCATAACTCTCTAAATTTAACTCTTAATTCATTGAAATTAGTTTCATTTCGAAGGAATCGAAGTGTAGTTTAAAACGAAAGAAACGGAGATTAAAAACTCCAAGTATTTTGAGAGTTATGATGGAAATAGTTAGACTCGCGCTTTGGTTTAGCAATATACTGACTTACCTCCGATTGATTGATCATAACTCTCTAAATTTAACTCTTAATTCATTGAAATTAGTTTCATTTCAAAGGAATCGAAGTGTAGTTTAAAACGAAAGAAACGGAGATGAAAAACTCCAAGTATTTTGAGAGTTATGATGGAAATAGTTAGACTCGGGCTTTGGTTTAGCAATTTACTGACCTACCTCCGATTGATTGACCATAACTCACTCAATTTAACTCGTAATTGACAGAAATTTGTTTCATTTCGAAGGAATCGAAGTGTAGTTTAAAACGAAAGAAATGGAGATGAAAAACTCCAAGTATTTTGAGAGTTATGATGGAAATAGTTAGACTCGCGCTTTAGTTTAGCAATTTACTAACCTCCTTCCGATTGATTGACTATAACTCACTCAATTTAACTCGTAATTCATTGAAATTAGTTTCATTTCGAAGGAATCGAAGTGTAGTTTAAAACGAAAGAAACGGAGATGAAAAACTCCAAGTATTTTGAGAGTTATGATGGAAATAGTTAGACTCGCGCTTTGGTTTAGCAATTTACTGACGTACCTACGATTGATTGACCATAACTCTCTCAATTTAACTCTTAATTCATTGAAATTAGTTTCATTTCGAAGGAATCGAAGTGTAGTTTAAAACGAAAGAAACGGAGATGAAAAACTCCAAGTATTTTGAGAGTTATGATGGAAATAGTTAGACTCGCGCTTTGGTTTAGCAATTTACTGACCTACCTCCGATTGATTGACCATAACTCACTCAATTTTACTTGTAATTGATTGAAATTAGTTTCATTTCGAAGGAATCGAAGTGTAGTTTAAAACGAAAGAAACGGAGATGAAAAACTCCAAACATTTTGAGAGTTATGATGGAAATAGTTAGACTCGGGCTTTGGTTTAGCAATTTACTGACCTACCTCCGATTGATTAAACATAACTCACTCAATTTAACTCGTAATTCATTGAAATTAGTTTCATTTCGAAGGAATCGAAGTGTAGTTTAAAACGAAAGAAACGGAGATGAAAAACTCCAAGTATTTTGAGAGTTATGATGGAAATAGTTAGACTCGCGCTTTAGTTTAGCAATTTACTGACCTACCTCCGATTGATTGACCATAAATCACTCAATTTAACTCGTAATTCATTGAAATTAGTTTCATTTCGAAGGAATCGACGTGTAGTTTAAAACGAAAGAAACGGAGATGAAAAACTCCAAGTATTTTGAGAGTTATGATAGAAATAGTTAGACTCGCGCTTTGGTTTAGCAATTTACTGACCTACCTCCGATTGATTGACCATAACTCTCTCAATTTAACTCGTAATTCATTTAAATTAGTTTCATTTCGAAGGAATCGAAGTGTAGTTTAAAACGAAAGAAACGGAGATGAAAAACTTTAAATATTTTGAGAGTTATGATGGAAATAGTTAGACTCGCGCTTTGGTTTAGCAATTTACTGACCTCCCTCCGATTGATTGACCATAACTCACTCAATTTAACTCGTAATTCATTGAAATTAGTTTCATTTCGAAGGAATCGAAGTGTGGTTTAAAACGAAAGAAATGGAGATGAAAAACTCCAACTATTTTGAGAGTTATGATAGAAATAGTTAGACTCGCGCTTTAGTTTAGCAATTTACTGACTTACATCCGATTGATTGACCATAACTCTCTCAATTTAACTCTTAACTCATTGAAATTAGTTTCATTTCGAAGGAATCGAAGTGTAGTTTAAAACGAAAGAAACGGAGATGAAAAACTCCAAGTATTTTGAGAGTTATGATGGAAATAGTTAGACTCGCGCTTTGGTTTAGCAATTTACTGACCTACCTCCGATTGATTGACCATAACTCTCTCAATTTAACTCTTAATTCATTGAAATTAGTTTCATTTCGAAGGAATCGAAGTGTAGTTTAAAACGAAAGAAACGGAGATGAAAAACTCCAAGTATTTTGAGAGTTATGATGGAAATAGTTAGACTCGCGCTTTGGTTTAGCAATTTACTGACCTACCTCCGATTGATTGACCATAACTCTCTCAATTTAACTCTTAATTCATTGAAATTAGTTTCATTTCGAAGGAATCGAAGTGTAGTTTAAAACGAAAGAAACGGAGATGAAAAACTCCAAGTATTTTGAGAGTTATGATGGAAATAGTTAGACTCGCGCTTCGGTTTAGCAATTTACTGACCTACCTTTGATTGATTGACCATAACTCTCTCAATTTAACTTGTAATTCATTTAAATTAGTTTCATTTCGAAGGAATCGAAGTGTAGTTTAAAACGAAAGAAACGAAGATGAAAAACTCCAAGTATTTTGAGAGTTATGATGGAAATAGTTAGACTCGCGCTTTAGTTTAGCAATTTACTGACCTCCCTCCGATTGATTGACCATAACTCACTCAATTTAACTCGTAACTCATTGAAATTAGTTTCATTTCGAAGGAATCGAAGTGTAGTTTAAAACGAAAGAAACGGAGATGAAAAACTCCAAGTATTTTGAGAATTATGATGGAAATAGTTAGACTCGGGCTTTGGTTTAGCAATTTACTGACCTACCTCCGATTGATTGACCATAACTCACTCAATTTAACTCTTAATTCATTGAAATTAGTTTCATTTCGAAGGAATCGAAGTGTAGTTTAAAACGAAAGAAACGGAGATGAAAAACTCCAAGTATTTTGAGAGTTATGATGGAAATAGTTAGACTCGCGCTTTGGTTTAGCAATTTACTGACCTACCTCCGATTGATTGACCATAACTCTCTCAATTTAACTCGTAATTCATTTAAATTAGTTTCATTTCGAAGGAATCGAAGTGTAGTTTAAAACGAAAGAAACGGAGATGAAAAACTCCAAGTATTTTGAGAGTTATGATGGAAATAGTTAGACTCGTGCTTCGGTTTAGCAATTTACTGACCTACCTCCGATTGATTGAACATAACTCACTCAATTTAACTCGTAATTCATTGAAATTATTTTCATTTCGAAGGAATCGAAGTGTAGTTTAAAACGAAAGAAACGGAGATGAAAAACTCCAAGTATTTTGAGAGTTATGATGGAAATAGTTAGACTCGCGCTTTGGTTTAGCAATTTACTGACCTACCTCCGATTGATTGACCATAACTCTCTCAATTTAACTCTTAAGTCATTGAAATTAGTTTCATTTCGAAGGAATCGAAGTGTAGTTTAAAACGAAAGAAACGGAGATGAAAAACTCCAAGTATTTTGAGAGTTATGATGGAAATAGTTAGACTCGCGCTTTGGTTTAGAAATTTACTGACCTACCTCCGATTGATTGATGATAACTCTCTAAATTTAACTCTTAATTCATTGAAATTAGTTTCATTTGGAAGGAATCGAAGTGTAGTTTAAAACGAAAGAAACGGAGATGAAAAACTCCAAGTATTTTGAGAGTTATGATGGAAATAGTTAGACTCGGGCTTTGGTTTAGCAATTTACTGACCTACCTCCGATTGATTGAACATAACTCACTCAATTTAACTCGTAATTCATTGAAATTAGTTTCATTTCGAAGGAATCGAAGTGTAGTTTAAAACGAAAGAAACGGAGATGAAAAACTCCAAGTATTTTGAGAGTTATGATGGAAATAGTTAGACTCGCGCTTTGGTTTAGCAATTTACTGACCTACCTCCGATTGATTGACCATAACTCTCTCAATTTAACTCTTAAGTCATTGAAATTAGTTTCATTTCGAAGGAATCGAAGTGTAGTTTAAAACGAAAGAAACGGAGATGAAAAACTCCAAGTATTTTGAGAGTTATGATGGAAATAGTTAGACTCGGGCTTTGGTTTAGCAATTTACTGACCTACCTCCGATTGATTGAACATAACTCTCTCAATTTAACTCGTAATTCATTTAAATTAGTTTCATTTCGAAGGAATCAAAGTGTAGTTTAAAACGAAAGAAACGGAGATGAAAAACTCCAAGTATTTTGAGAGTTATGATGGAAATAGTTAGACTCGCGCTTTGGTTTAGCAATTTACTGACCTACCTCCGATTGATTGACCATAACTCTCTCAATTTAACTCTTAACTCTTTGAAATTAGTTTCATTTCGAAGGAATCGAAGTGTAGTTTAAAACGAAAGAAACGGAGATGAAAAACTCCAAGTATTTTGAGAGTTATGATGGAAATAGTTAGACTCGCGCTTTGGTTTAGCAATTTACTGACCTACCTCCGATTGATTGACCATAACTCTCTCAATTTAACTCTTAAGTCATTGAAATTAGTTTCATTTCGAAGGAATCGAAGTGTAGTTTAAAACGAAAGAAACGGAGATGAAAAACTCCAAGTATTTTGAGAGTTATGATGGAAATAGTTAGACTCGCGCTTTGGTTTAGCAATTTACTGACCTACCTCCGATTGATTGACCATAACTCTCTCAATTTAACTCGTAATTCATTTAAATTAGTTTCATTTCGAAGGAATCGAAGTGTAGTTTAAAACGAAAGAAACGGAGATGAAAAACTTCTAGTATTTTGAGAGTTATGATGGAAATAGTTAGACTCGCGCTTTGGTTTAGCAATTTACTGACCTCCCTCCGATTGATTGACCATAACTCACTAAATTTAACTCGTAATTCATTGAAATTAGTTTCATTTCGAAGGAATCGAAGTGTGGTTTAAAACGAAAGAAATGGAGATGAAAAACTCCAACTATTTTGAGAGTTATGATGGAAATAGTTAGACTCGCGCTTTGGTTTAGCAATTTACTGACCTACCTCCGCTTGATTGACCATAACTCTCTCAATTTAACTCTTAACTCTTTGAAATTAGTTTCATTTCGAAGGAATCGAAGTGTAGTTTAAAACGAAAGAAACGGAGATGAAAAACTCCAAGTATTTTGAGAGTTATGATGGAAATAGTTAGACTCGCGCTTTGGTTTAGCAATTTACTGACCTACCTCCGATTGATTGACCATAACTCTCTCAATTTAACTCTTAACTCATTGAAATTAGTTTCATTTCGAAGGAATCGAAGTGTAGTTTAAAACGAAAGAAACGGAGATGAAAAACTCCAAGTATTTTGAGAGTTATGATGGAAATAGTTAGACTCGCGCTTTGGTTTAGCAATTTACTGACCTACCTCCGATTGATTGAGCATAACTCTCTAAATTTAACTCTTAATTCATTGAAATTAGTTTCATTTCGAAGGAATCGAAGTGTAGTTTAAAACGAAAGAAACGGAGATGAAAAACTCCAAGTATTTTGAGAGTTATGATGGAAATAGTTAGACTCGCGCTTTGGTTTAGCAATATACTGACTTACCTCCGATTGATTGATCATAACTCTCTAAATTTAACTCTTAATTCATTGAAATTAGTTTCATTTCGAAGGAATCGAAGTATAGTTTAAAACGAAAGAAACGGAGATGAAAAACTCCAAGTATTTTGAGAGTTATGATGGAAATAGTTAGACTCGCGCTTTGGTTTAGCAATATACTGACTAACCTCCGATTGATTGATCATAACTCTCTAAATTTAACTCTTAATTCATTGAAATTAGTTTCATTTCGAAGGAATCGAAGTGTAGTTTAAAACGAAAGAAACGGAGATGAAAAACTCCAAGTATTTTGAGAGTTATGATGGAAATAATTAGACTCGGGCTTTGGTTTAGCAATTTACTGACCTACATCCGATTGATTGACCATAACTCACTCAATTTAACTCGTAATTGACTGAAATTTGTTTCATTTCGAAGGAATCGAAGTGTAGTTTAAAACGAAAGAAATGGAGATGAAAAACTCCAAGTATTTTGAGAGTTATGATGGAAATAGTTAGACTCGCGCTTTAGTTTAGCAATTTACTAACCTCCTTCCGATTGATTGACTATAACTCACTCAATTTAACTCTTAATTCATTGAAATTAGTTTCATTTCGAAGGAATCGAAGTGTAGTTTAAAACGAAAGAAACGGAGATGAAAAACTCCAAGTATTTTGAGAGTTATGATGGAAATAGTTAGACTCGCGCTTTGGTTTAGCAATTTACTGACCTACCTCCGATTGATTGACCATAACTCACTCAATTTTACTTGTAATTGATTGAAATTAGTTTCATTTCGAAGGAATCGAAGTGTAGTTTAAAACGAAAGAAACGGAGATGAAAAACTCCAAGTATTTTGAGAGTTATGATGGAAATAGTTAGACTCGGGCTTTGGTTTAGCAATTTACTGACCTACCTCCGATTGATTGAACATAACTCACTCAATTTAACTTGTAATTCATTGAAATTAGTTTCATTTCGAAGGAATCGAAGTGTAGTTTAAAACGAAAGAAACGGAGATGAAAAACTCCAAGTATTTTGAGAGTTATTATGGAAATAGTTAGACTCGCGCTTTAGTTTAGCAATTTACTGACCTACCTCCGATTGATTGAACATAACTCTCTAAATTTAACTCGTAATTCATTTAAATTAGTTTCATTTCGAAGGAATCGAAGTGTAGTTTAAAACGAAAGAAACGGAGATGAAAAACTCCAAGTATTTTGAGAGTTATGATGGAAATAGTTAGACTCGCGCTTTGGTTTAGCAATTTACTGACCTACCTCCGATTGATTGACCATAACTCTCTCAATTTAACTCTTAAGTCATTGAAATTAGTTTCATTTCGAAGGAATCGAAGTGTAGTTTAAAACGAAAGAAACGGAGATGAAAAACTCCAAGTATTTTGAGAGTTATGATGGAAATAGTTAGACTCGGGCTTTGGTTTAGCAATTTACTGACCTACCTCCGATTGATTGAACATAACTCTCTCAATTTAACTCGTAATTCATTTAAATTAGTTTCATTTCGAAGGAATCAAAGTGTAGTTTAAAACGAAAGAAACGGAGATGAAAAACTCCAAGTATTTTGAGAGTTATGATGGAAATAGTTAGACTCGGGCTTTGGTTTAGCAATTTACTGACCTACCTCCGATTGATTGAACAAAACTCACTCAATTTAACTCATAATTCATTGAAATTAGTTTCATTTCGAAGGAATCGAAGTGTAGTTTAAAACGAAAGAAACGGAGATGAAAAACTCCAAGTATTTTGAGAGTTATGATGGAAATAGTTAGACTCGCGCTTTGGTTTAGCAATTTACTGACCTACCTCCGATTGATTGACCATAACTCTCTCAATTTAACTCTTAAGTCATTGAAATTAGTTTCATTTCGAAGGAATCGAAGTGTAGTTTAAAACGAAAGAAACGGAGATGAAAAACTCCAAGTATTTTGAGAGTTATGATGGAAATAGTTAGACTCGCGCTTTGGTTTAGCAATATACTGACTTACCTCCGATTGATTGATCATAACTCTCTAAATTTAACTCTTAATTCATTGAAATTAGTTTCATTTCGAAGGAATCGAAGTATAGTTTAAAACGAAAGAAACGGAGATGAAAAACTCCAAGTATTTTGAGAGTTATGATGGAAATAGTTAGACTCGCGCTTTGGTTTAGCAATATACTGACTAACCTCCGATTGATTGATCATAACTCTCTAAATTTAACTCTTAATTCATTGAAATTAGTTTCATTTCGAAGGAATCGAAGTGTAGTTTAAAACGAAAGAAACGGAGATGAAAAACTCCAAGTATTTTGAGAGTTATGATGGAAATAATTAGACTCGGGCTTTGGTTTAGCAATTTACTGACCTACCTCCGATTGATTGACCATAACTCACTCAATTTAACTCGTAATTGACTGAAATTTGTTTCATTTCGAAGGAATCGAAGTGTAGTTTAAAACGAAAGAAATGGAGATGAAAAACTCCAAGTATTTTGAGAGTTATGATGGAAATAGTTAGACTCGCGCTTTAGTTTAGCAATTTACTAACCTCCTTCCGATTGATTGACTATAACTCACTCAATTTAACTCTTAATTCATTGAAATTAGTTTCATTTCGAAGGAATCGAAGTGTAGTTTAAAACGAAAGAAACGGAGATGAAAAACTCCAAGTATTTTGAGAGTTATGATGGAAATAGTTAGACTCGCGCTTTGGTTTAGCAATTTACTGACCTACCTCCGATTGATTGACCATAACTCACTCAATTTTACTTGTAATTGATTGAAATTAGTTTCATTTCGAAGGAATCGAAGTGTAGTTTAAAACGAAAGAAACGGAGATGAAAAACTCCAAGTATTTTGAGAGTTATGATGGAAATAGTTAGACTCGGGCTTTGGTTTAGCAATTTACTGACCTACCTCCGATTGATTGAACATAACTCACTCAATTTAACTTGTAATTCATTGAAATTAGTTTCATTTCGAAGGAATCGAAGTGTAGTTTAAAACGAAAGAAACGGAGATGAAAAACTCCAAGTATTTTGAGAGTTATTATGGAAATAGTTAGACTCGCGCTTTAGTTTAGCAATTTACTGACCTACCTCCGATTGATTGAACATAACTCTCTAAATTTAACTCGTAATTCATTTAAATTAGTTTCATTTCGAAGGAATCGAAGTGTAGTTTAAAACGAAAGAAACGGAGATGAAAAACTCCAAGTATTTTGAGAGTTATGATGGAAATAGTTAGACTCGCGCTTTGGTTTAGCAATTTACTGACCTACCTCCGATTGATTGACCATAACTCTCTCAATTTAACTCTTAAGTCATTGAAATTAGTTTCATTTCGAAGGAATCGAAGTGTAGTTTAAAACGAAAGAAACGGAGATGAAAAACTCCAAGTATTTAAAGAGTTATGATGGAAATAGTTAGACTCGGGCTTTGGTTTAGCAATTTACTGACCTACCTCCGATTGATTGAACATAACTCTCTCACTTTAACTCGTAATTCATTTAAATTAGTTTCATTTCGAAGGAATCAAAGTGTAGTTTAAAACGAAAGAAACGGAGATGAAAAACTCCAAGTATTTTGAGAGTTATGATGGAAATAGTTAGACTCGGGCTTTGGTTTAGCAATTTACTGACCTACCTCCGATTGATTGAACAAAACTCACTCAATTTAACTCATAATTCATTGAAATTAGTTTCATTTCGAAGGAATCGAAGTGTAGTTTAAAACGAAAGAAACGGAGATGAAAAACTCCAAGTATTTTGAGAGTTATGATGGAAATAGTTAGACTCGCGCTTTGGTTTAGCAATTTACTGACCTACCTCCGATTGATTGACCATAACTCTCTCAATTTAACTCTTAAGTCATTGAAATTAGTTTCATTTCGAAGGAATCGAAGTGTAGTTTAAAACGAAAGAAACGGAGATGAAAAACTCCAAGTATTTTGAGAGTTATGATGGAAATAGTTAGACTCGCGCTTTGGTTTAGCAATTTACTGACCTACCTCCGATTGATTGACCATAACTCTCTCAATTTAACTCGTAATTCATTTAAATTAGTTTCATTTCGAAGGAATCGAAGTGTAGTTTAAAACGAAAGAAACGGAGATGAAAAACTTCAAGTATTTTGAGAGTTATGATGGAAATAGTTAGACTCGCGCTTTGGTTTAGCAATTTACTGACCTCGCTCCGATTGATTGACCATAACTCACTCAATTTAACTCGTAATTCATTGAAATTAGTTTCATTTCGAAGGAATCGAAGTGTGGTTTAAAACGAAAGAAATGGAGATGAAAAACTCCAACTATTTTGAGAGTTATGATGGAAATAGTTAGACTCGCGCTTTGGTTTAGCAATTTACTGACCTACCTCCGCTTGATTGACCATAACTCTCTCAATTTAACTCTTAACTCTTTGAAATTAGTTTCATTTCGAAGGAATCGAAGTGTAGTTTAAAACGAAAGAAACGGAGATGAAAAACTCCAAGTATTTTGAGAGTTATGATGGAAATAGTTAGACTCGCGCTTTGGTTTAGCAATTTACTGACCTACCTCCGATTGATTGACCATAACTCTCTCAATTTAACTCTTAACTCATTGTAATTAGTTTCATTTCGAAGGAATCGAAGTGTAGTTTAAAACGAAAGAAACGGAGATGAAAAACTCCAAGTATTTTGAGAGTTATGATGGAAATAGTTAGACTCGCGCTTTGGTTTAGCAATTTACTGACCTACCTCCGATTGATTGAGCATAACTCTCTAAATTTAACTCTTAATTCATTGAAATTAGTTTCATTTCGAAGGAATCGAAGTGTAGTTTAAAACGAAAGAAACGGAGATTAAAAACTCCAAGTATTTTGAGAGTTATGATGGAAATAGTTAGACTCGCGCTTTGGTTTAGCAATATACTGACTTACCTCCGATTGATTGATCATAACTCTCTAAATTTAACTCTTAATTCATTGAAATTAGTTTCATTTCAAAGGAATCGAAGTGTAGTTTAAAACGAAAGAAACGGAGATGAAAAACTCCAAGTATTTTGAGAGTTATGATGGAAATAGTTAGACTCGGGCTTTGGTTTAGCAATTTACTGACCTACCTCCGATTGATTGACCATAACTCACTCAATTTAACTCGTAATTGACAGAAATTTGTTTCATTTCGAAGGAATCGAAGTGTAGTTTAAAACGAAAGAAATGGAGATGAAAAACTCCAAGTATTTTGAGAGTTATGATGGAAATAGTTAGACTCGCGCTTTAGTTTAGCAATTTACTAACCTCCTTCCGATTGATTGACTATAACTCACTGAATTTAACTCGTAATTCATTGAAATTAGTTTCATTTCGAAGGAATCGAAGTGTAGTTTAAAACGAAAGAAACGGAGATGAAAAACTCCAAGTATTTTGAGAGTTATGATGGAAATAGTTAGACTCGCGCTTTGGTTTAGCAATTTACTGACGTACCTACGATTGATTGACCATAACTCTCTCAATTTAACTCTTAATTCATTGAAATTAGTTTCATTTCGAAGGAATCGAAGTGTAGTTTAAAACGAAAGAAACGGAGATGAAAAACTCCAAGTATTTTGAGAGTTATGATGGAAATAGTTAGACTCGCGCTTTGGTTTAGCAATTTACTGACCTACCTCCGATTGATTGACCATAACTCACTCAATTTTACTTGTAATTGATTGAAATTAGTTTCATTTCGAAGGAATCGAAGTGTAGTTTAAAACGAAAGAAACGGAGATGAAAAACTCCAAACATTTTGAGAGTTATGATGGAAATAGTTAGACTCGGGCTTTGGTTTAGCAATTTACTGACCTACCTCCGATTGATTAAACATAACTCACTCAATTTAACTCGTAATTCATTGAAATTAGTTTCATTTCGAAGGAATCGAAGTGTAGTTTAAAACGAAAGAAACGGAGATGAAAAACTCCAAGTATTTTGAGAGTTATGATGGAAATAGTTAGACTCGCGCTTTAGTTTAGCAATTTACTGACCTACCTCCGATTGATTGACCATAAATCACTCAATTTAACTCGTAATTCATTGAAATTAGTTTCATTTCGAAGGAATCGACGTGTAGTTTAAAACGAAAGAAACGGAGATGAAAAACTCCAAGTATTTTGAGAGTTATGATAGAAATAGTTAGACTCGCGCTTTGGTTTAGCAATTTACTGACCTACCTCCGATTGATTGACCATAACTCTCTCAATTTAACTCGTAATTCATTTAAATTAGTTTCATTTCGAAGGAATCGAAGTGTAGTTTAAAACGAAAGAAACGGAGATGAAAAACTTTAAATATTTTGAGAGTTATGATGGAAATAGTTAGACTCGCGCTTTGGTTTAGCAATTTACTGACCTCCCTCCGATTGATTGACCATAACTCACTCAATTTAACTCGTAATTCATTGAAATTAGTTTCATTTCGAAGGAATCGAAGTGTGGTTTAAAACGAAAGAAATGGAGATGAAAAACTCCAACTATTTTGAGAGTTATGATAGAAATAGTTAGACTCGCGCTTTAGTTTAGCAATTTACTGACTTACATCCGATTGATTGACCATAACTCTCTCAATTTAACTCTTAACTCATTGAAATTAGTTTCATTTCGAAGGAATCGAAGTGTAGTTTAAAACGAAAGAAACGGAGATGAAAAACTCCAAGTATTTTGAGAGTTATGATGGAAATAGTTAGACTCGCGCTTTGGTTTAGCAATTTACTGACCTACCTCCGATTGATTGACCATAACTCTCTCAATTTAACTCTTAATTCATTGAAATTAGTTTCATTTCGAAGGAATCGAAGTGTAGTTTAAAACGAAAGAAACGGAGATGAAAAACTCCAAGTATTTTGAGAGTTATGATGGAAATAGTTAGACTCGCGCTTTGGTTTAGCAATTTACTGACCTACCTCCGATTGATTGACCATAACTCTCTCAATTTAACTCTTAATTCATTGAAATTAGTTTCATTTCGAAAGAATCGAAGTGTAGTTTAAAACGAAAGAAACGGAGATGAAAAACTCCAAGTATTTTGAGAGTTATGATGGAAATAGTTAGACTCGCGCTTCGGTTTAGCAATTTACTGACCTACCTTTGATTGATTGACCATAACTCTCTCAATTTAACTTGTAATTCATTTAAATTAGTTTCATTTCGAAGGAATCGAAGTGTAGTTTAAAACGAAAGAAACGAAGATGAAAAACTCCAAGTATTTTGAGAGTTATGATGGAAATAGTTAGACTCGCGCTTTAGTTTAGCAATTTACTGACCTCCCTCCGATTGATTGACCATAACTCACTCAATTTAACTCGTAACTCATTGAAATTAGTTTCATTTCGAAGGAATCGAAGTGTAGTTTAAAACGAAAGAAACGGAGATGAAAAACTCCAAGTATTTTGAGAATTATGATGGAAATAGTTAGACTCGGGCTTTGGTTTAGCAATTTACTGACCTACCTCCGATTGATTGACCATAACTCACTCAATTTAACTCTTAATTCATTGAAATTAGTTTCATTTCGAAGGAATCGAAGTGTAGTTTAAAACGAAAGAAACGGAGATGAAAAACTCCAAGTATTTTGAGAGTTATGATGGAAATAGTTAGACTCGCGCTTTGGTTTAGCAATTTACTGACCTACCTCCGATTGATTGACCATAACTCTCTCAATTTAACTCGTAATTCATTTAAATTAGTTTCATTTCGAAGGAATCGAAGTGTAGTTTAAAACGAAAGAAACGGAGATGAAAAACTCCAAGTATTTTGAGAGTTATGATGGAAATAGTTAGACTCGTGCTTCGGTTTAGCAATTTACTGACCTACCTCCGATTGATTGAACATAACTCACTCAATTTAACTCGTAATTCATTGAAATTATTTTCATTTCGAAGGAATCGAAGTGTAGTTTAAAACGAAAGAAACGGAGATGAAAAACTCCAAGTATTTTGAGAGTTATGATGGAAATAGTTAGACTCGCGCTTTGGTTTAGCAATTTACTGACCTACCTCCGATTGATTGACCATAACTCTCTCAATTTAACTCTTAAGTCATTGAAATTAGTTTCATTTCGAAGGAATCGAAGTGTAGTTTAAAACGAAAGAAACGGAGATGAAAAACTCCAAGTATTTTGAGAGTTATGATGGAAATAGTTAGACTCGCGCTTTGGTTTAGAAATTTACTGACCTACCTCCGATTGATTGATGATAACTCTCTAAATTTAACTCTTAATTCATTGAAATTAGTTTCATTTGGAAGGAATCGAAGTGTAGTTTAAAACGAAAGAAACGGAGATGAAAAACTCCAAGTATTTTGAGAGTTATGATGGAAATAGTTAGACTCGGGCTTTGGTTTAGCAATTTACTGACCTACCTCCGATTGATTGAACATAACTCACTCAATTTAACTCGTAATTCATTGAAATTAGTTTCATTTCGAAGGAATCGAAGTGTAGTTTAAAACGAAAGAAACGGAGATGAAAAACTCCAAGTATTTTGAGAGTTATGATGGAAATAGTTAGACTCGCGCTTTGGTTTAGCAATTTACTGACCTACCTCCGATTGATTGACCATAACTCTCTCAATTTAACTCTTAATTCATTGAAATTAGTTTCATTTCGAAGGAATCGAAGTGTAGTTTAAAACGAAAGAAACGGAGATGAAAAACTCCAAGTATTTTGAGAGTTATGATGGAAATAGTTAGACTCGCGCTTCGGTTTAGCAATTTACTGACCTACCTTTGATTGATTGACCATAACTCTCTCAATTTAACTTGTAATTCATTTAAATTAGTTTCATTTCGAAGGAATCGAAGTGTAGTTTAAAACGAAAGAAACGAAGATGAAAAACTCCAAGTATTTTGAGAGTTATGATGGAAATAGTTAGACTCGCGCTTTAGTTTAGCAATTTACTGACCTCCCTCCGATTGATTGACCATAACTCACTCAATTTAACTCGTAACTCATTGAAATTAGTTTCATTTCGAAGGAATCGAAGTGTAGTTTAAAACGAAAGAAACGGAGATGAAAAACTCCAAGTATTTTGAGAATTATGATGGAAATAGTTAGACTCGGGCTTTGGTTTAGCAATTTACTGACCTACCTCCGATTGATTGACCATAACTCACTCAATTTAACTCTTAATTCATTGAAATTAGTTTCATTTCGAAGGAATCGAAGTGTAGTTTAAAACGAAAGAAACGGAGATGAAAAACTCCAAGTATTTTGAGAGTTATGATGGAAATAGTTAGACTCGCGCTTTGGTTTAGCAATTTACTGACCTACCTCCGATTGATTGACCATAACTCTCTCAATTTAACTCGTAATTCATTTAAATTAGTTTCATTTCGAAGGAATCGAAGTGTAGTTTAAAACGAAAGAAACGGAGATGAAAAACTCCAAGTATTTTGAGAGTTATGATGGAAATAGTTAGACTCGTGCTTCGGTTTAGCAATTTACTGACCTACCTCCGATTGATTGAACATAACTCACTCAATTTAACTCGTAATTCATTGAAATTATTTTCATTTCGAAGGAATCGAAGTGTAGTTTAAAACGAAAGAAACGGAGATGAAAAACTCCAAGTATTTTGAGAGTTATGAGGGAAATAGTTAGACTCGCGCTTTGGTTTAGCAATTTACTGACCTACCTCCGATTGATTGACCATAACTCTCTCAATTTAACTCTTAAGTCATTGAAATTAGTTTCATTTCGAAGGAATCGAAGTGTAGTTTAAAACGAAAGAAACGGAGATGAAAAACTCCAAGTATTTTGAGAGTTATGATGGAAATAGTTAGACTCGCGCTTTGGTTTAGAAATTTACTGACCTACCTCCGATTGATTGATGATAACTCTCTAAATTTAACTCTTAATTCATTGAAATTAGTTTCATTTGGAAGGAATCGAAGTGTAGTTTAAAACGAAAGAAACGGAGATGAAAAACTCCAAGTATTTTGAGAGTTATGATGGAAATAGTTAGACTCGGGCTTTGGTTTAGCAATTTACTGACCTACCTCCGATTGATTGAACATAACTCACTCAATTTAACTCGTAATTCATTGAAATTAGTTTCATTTCGAAGGAATCGAAGTGTAGTTTAAAACGAAAGAAACGGAGATGAAAAACTCCAAGTATTTTGAGAGTTATGATGGAAATAGTTAGACTCGCGCTTTGGTTTAGCAATTTACTGACCTACCTCCGATTGATTGACCATAACTCTCTCAATTTAACTCTTAAGTCATTGAAATTAGTTTCATTTCGAAGGAATCGAAGTGTAGTTTAAAACGAAAGAAACGGAGATGAAAAACTCCAAGTATTTTGAGAGTTATGATGGAAATAGTTAGACTCGGGCTTTGGTTTAGCAATTTACTGACCTACCTCCGATTGATTGAACATAACTCTCTCAATTTAACTCGTAATTCATTTAAATTAGTTTCATTTCGAAGGAATCAAAGTGTAGTTTAAAACGAAAGAAACGGAGATGAAAAACTCCAAGTATTTTGAGAGTTATGATGGAAATAGTTAGACTCGGGCTTTGGTTTAGCAATTTACTGACCTACCTCCGATTAATTGAACATAACTCACTCAATTTAACTCGTAATTCATTGAAATTAGTTTCATTTCGAAGGAATCGAAGTGTAGTTTAAAACGAAAGAAACGGAGATGAAAAACTCCAAGTATTTTGAGAGTTATGATGGAAATAGTTAGACTCGCGCTTTGGTTTAGCAATTTACTGACCTACCTCCGATTGATTGACCATAACTCTCTCAATTTAACTCTTAAGTCATTGAAATTAGTTTCATTTCGAAGGAATCGAAGTGTAGTTTAAAACGAAAGAAACGGAGATGAAAAACTCCAAGTATTTTGAGAGTTATGATGGAAATAGTTAGACTCGCGCTTTGGTTTAGCAATTTACTGACCTACCTCCGATTGATTGACCATAACTCTCTCAATTTAACTCGTAATTCATTTAAATTAGTTTCATTTCGAAGGAATCGAAGTGTAGTTTAAAACGAAAGAAACGGAGATGAAAAACTTCTAGTATTTTGAGAGTTATGATGGAAATAGTTAGACTCGCGCTTTGGTTTAGCAATTTACTGACCTCCCTCCGATTGATTGACCATAACTCACTCAATTTAACTCGTAATTCATTGAAATTAGTTTCATTTCGAAGGAATCGAAGTGTGGTTTAAAACGAAAGAAATGGAGATGAAAAACTCCAACTATTTTGAGAGTTATGATGGAAATAGTTAGACTCGCGCTTTGGTTTAGCAATTTACTGACCTACCTCCGCTTGATTGACCATAACTCTCTCAATTTAACTCTTAACTCTTTGAAATTAGTTTCATTTCGAAGGAATCGAAGTGTAGTTTAAAACGAAAGAAACGGAGATGAAAAACTCCAAGTATTTTGAGAGTTATGATGGAAATAGTTAGACTCGCGCTTTGGTTTAGCAATTTACTGACCTACCTCCGATTGATTGACCATAACTCTCTCAATTTAACTCTTAACTCATTGAAATTAGTTTCATTTCGAAGGAATCGAAGTGTAGTTTAAAACGAAAGAAACGGAGATGAAAAACTCCAAGTATTTTGAGAGTTATGATGGAAATAGTTAGACTCGCGCTTTGGTTTAGCAATTTACTGACCTACCTCCGATTGATTGAGCATAACTCTCTAAATTTAACTCTTAATTCATTGAAATTAGTTTCATTTCGAAGGAATCGAAGTGTAGTTTAAAACGAAAGAAACGGAGATGAAAAACTCCAAGTATTTTGAGAGTTATGATGGAAATAGTTAGACTCGCGCTTTGGTTTAGCAATATACTGACTTACCTCCGATTGATTGATCATAACTCTCTAAATTTAACTCTTAATTCATTGAAATTAGTTTCATTTCGAAGGAATCGAAGTATAGTTTAAAACGAAAGAAACGGAGATGAAAAACTCCAAGTATTTTGAGAGTTATGATGGAAATAGTTAGACTCGCGCTTTGGTTTAGCAATATACTGACTAACCTCCGATTGATTGATCATAACTCTCTAAATTTAACTCTTAATTCATTGAAATTAGTTTCATTTCGAAGGAATCGAAGTGTAGTTTAAAACGAAAGAAACGGAGATGAAAAACTCCAAGTATTTTGAGAGTTATGATGGAAATAATTAGACTCGGGCTTTGGTTTAGCAATTTACTGACCTACATCCGATTGATTGACCATAACTCACTCAATTTAACTCGTAATTGACTGAAATTTGTTTCATTTCGAAGGAATCGAAGTGTAGTTTAAAACGAAAGAAATGGAGATGAAAAACTCCAAGTATTTTGAGAGTTATGATGGAAATAGTTAGACTCGCGCTTTAGTTTAGCAATTTACTAACCTCCTTCCGATTGATTGACTATAACTCACTCAATTTAACTCTTAATTCATTGAAATTAGTTTCATTTCGAAGGAATCGAAGTGTAGTTTAAAACGAAAGAAACGGAGATGAAAAACTCCAAGTATTTTGAGAGTTATGATGGAAATAGTTAGACTCGCGCTTTGGTTTAGCAATTTACTGACCTACCTCCGATTGATTGACCATAACTCACTCAATTTTACTTGTAATTGATTGAAATTAGTTTCATTTCGAAGGAATCGAAGTGTAGTTTAAAACGAAAGAAACGGAGATGAAAAACTCCAAGTATTTTGAGAGTTATGATGGAAATAGTTAGACTCGGGCTTTGGTTTAGCAATTTACTGACCTACCTCCGATTGATTGAACATAACTCACTCAATTTAACTTGTAATTCATTGAAATTAGTTTCATTTCGAAGGAATCGAAGTGTAGTTTAAAACGAAAGAAACGGAGATGAAAAACTCCAAGTATTTTGAGAGTTATTATGGAAATAGTTAGACTCGCGCTTTAGTTTAGCAATTTACTGACCTACCTCCGATTGATTGAACATAACTCTCTAAATTTAACTCGTAATTCATTTAAATTAGTTTCATTTCGAAGGAATCGAAGTGTAGTTTAAAACGAAAGAAACGGAGATGAAAAACTCCAAGTATTTTGAGAGTTATGATGGAAATAGTTAGACTCGCGCTTTGGTTTAGCAATTTACTGACCTACCTCCGATTGATTGAGCATAACTCTCTAAATTTAACTCTTAATTCATTGAAATTAGTTTCATTTCGAAGGAATCGAAGTGTAGTTTAAAACGAAAGAAACGGAGATGAAAAACTCCAAGTATTTTGAGAGTTATGATGGAAATAGTTAGACTCGGGCTTTGGTTTAGCAATTTACTGACCTACCTCCGATTGATTGAACATAACTCTCTCAATTTAACTCGTAATTCATTTAAATTAGTTTCATTTCGAAGGAATCAAAGTGTAGTTTAAAACGAAAGAAACGGAGATGAAACACTCCAAGTATTTTGAGAGTTATGATGGAAATAGTTAGACTCGGGCTTTGGTTTAGCAATTTACTGACCTACCTCCGATTGATTGAACAAAACTCACTCAATTTAACTCATAATTCATTGAAATTAGTTTCATTTCGAAGGAATCGAAGTGTAGTTTAAAACGAAAGAAACGGAGATGAAAAACTCCAAGTATTTTGAGAGTTATGATGGAAATAGTTAGCCTCGCGCTTTGGTTTAGCAATTTACTGACCTACCTCCGATTGATTGACCATAACTCTCTCAATTTAACTCTTAAGTCATTGAAATTAGTTTCATTTCGAAGGAATCGAAGTGTAGTTTAAAACGAAAGAAACGGAGATGAAAAACTCCAAGTATTTTGAGAGTTATGATGGAAATAGTTAGACTCGCGCTTTGGTTTAGCAATTTACTGACCTACCTCCGATTGATTGACCATAACTCTCTCAATTTAACTCGTAATTCATTTAAATTAGTTTCATTTCGAAGGAATCGAAGTGTAGTTTAAAACGAAAGAAACGGAGATGAAAAACTTCAAGTATTTTGAGAGTTATGATGGAAATAGTTAGACTCGCGCTTTGGTTTAGCAATTTACTGACCTCGCTCCGATTGATTGACCATAACTCACTCAATTTAACTCGTAATTCATTGAAATTAGTTTCATTTCGAAGGAATCGAAGTGTGGTTTAAAACGAAAGAAATGGAGATGAAAAACTCCAACTATTTTGAGAGTTATGATGGAAATAGTTAGACTCGCGCTTTGGTTTAGCAATTTACTGACCTACCTCCGCTTGATTGACCATAACTCTCTCAATTTAACTCTTAACTCTTTGAAATTAGTTTCATTTCGAAGGAATCGAAGTGTAGTTTAAAACGAAAGAAACGGAGATGAAAAACTCCAAGTATTTTGAGAGTTATGATGGAAATAGTTAGACTCGCGCTTTGGTTTAGCAATTTACTGACCTACCTCCGATTGATTGACCATAACTCTCTCAATTTAACTCTTAACTCATTGAAATTAGTTTCATTTCGAAGGAATCGAAGTGTAGTTTAAAACGAAAGAAACGGAGATGAAAAACTCCAAGTATTTTGAGAGTTATGATGGAAATAGTTAGACTCGCGCTTTGGTTTAGCAATTTACTGACCTACCTCCGATTGATTGAGCATAACTCTCTAAATTTAACTCTTAATTCATTGAAATTAGTTTCATTTCGAAGGAATCGAAGTGTAGTTTAAAACGAAAGAAACGGAGATTAAAAACTCCAAGTATTTTGAGAGTTATGATGGAAATAGTTAGACTCGCGCTTTGGTTTAGCAATATACTGACTTACCTCCGATTGATTGATCATAACTCTCTAAATTTAACTCTTAATTCATTGAAATTAGTTTCATTTCAAAGGAATCGAAGTGTAGTTTAAAACGAAAGAAACGGAGATGAAAAACTCCAAGTATTTTGAGAGTTATGATGGAAATAGTTAGACTCGGGCTTTGGTTTAGCAATTTACTGACCTACCTCCGATTGATTGACCATAACTCACTCAATTTAACTCGTAATTGACAGAAATTTGTTTCATTTCGAAGGAATCGAAGTGTAGTTTAAAACGAAAGAAATGGAGATGAAAAACTACAAGTATTTTGAGAGTTATGATGGAAATAGTTAGACTCGCGCTTTAGTTTAGCAATTTACTAACCTCCTTCCGATTGATTGACTATAACTCACTCAATTTAACTCGTAATTCATTGAAATTAGTTTCATTTCGAAGGAATCGAAGTGTAGTTTAAAACGAAAGAAACGGAGATGAAAAACTCCAAGTATTTTGAGAGTTATGATGGAAATAGTTAGACTCGCGCTTTGGTTTAGCAATTTACTGACGTACCTACGATTGATTGACCATAACTCTCTCAATTTAACTCTTAATTCATTGAAATTAGTTTCATTTCGAAGGAATCGAAGTGTAGTTTAAAACGAAAGAAACGGAGATGAAAAACTCCAAGTATTTTGAGAGTTATGATGGAAATAGTTAGACTCGCGCTTTGGTTTAGCAATTTACTGACCTACCTCCGATTGATTGACCATAACTCACTCAATTTTACTTGTAATTGATTGAAATTAGTTTCATTTCGAAGGAATCGAAGTGTAGTTTAAAACGAAAGAAACGGAGATGAAAAACTCCAAACATTTTGAGAGTTATGATGGAAATAGTTAGACTCGGGCTTTGGTTTAGCAATTTACTGACCTACCTCCGATTGATTAAACATAACTCACTCAATTTAACTCGTAATTCATTGAAATTAGTTTCATTTCGAAGGAATCGAAGTGTAGTTTAAAACGAAAGAAACGGAGATGAAAAACTCCAAGTATTTTGAGAGTTATGATGGAAATAGTTAGCCTCGCGCTTTGGTTTAGCAATTTACTGACCTACCTCCGATTGATTGACCATAACTCTCTCAATTTAACTCTTAAGTCATTGAAATTAGTTTCATTTCGAAGGAATCGAAGTGTAGTTTAAAACGAAAGAAACGGAGATGAAAAACTCCAAGTATTTTGAGAGTTATGATGGAAATAGTTAGACTCGCGCTTTGGTTTAGCAATTTACTGACCTACCTCCGATTGATTGACCATAACTCTCTCAATTTAACTCGTAATTCATTTAAATTAGTTTCATTTCGAAGGAATCGAAGTGTAGTTTAAAACGAAAGAAACGGAGATGAAAAACTTCAAGTATTTTGAGAGTTATGATGGAAATAGTTAGACTCGCGCTTTGGTTTAGCAATTTACTGACCTCGCTCCGATTGATTGACCATAACTCACTCAATTTAACTCGTAATTCATTGAAATTAGTTTCATTTCGAAGGAATCGAAGTGTGGTTTAAAACGAAAGAAATGGAGATGAAAAACTCCAACTATTTTGAGAGTTATGATGGAAATAGTTAGACTCGCGCTTTGGTTTAGCAATTTACTGACCTACCTCCGCTTGATTGACCATAACTCTCTCAATTTAACTCTTAACTCTTTGAAATTAGTTTCATTTCGAAGGAATCGAAGTGTAGTTTAAAACGAAAGAAACGGAGATGAAAAACTCCAAGTATTTTGAGAGTTATGATGGAAATAGTTAGACTCGCGCTTTGGTTTAGCAATTTACTGACCTACCTCCGATTGATTGACCATAACTCTCTCAATTTAACTCTTAACTCATTGAAATTAGTTTCATTTCGAAGGAATCGAAGTGTAGTTTAAAACGAAAGAAACGGAGATGAAAAACTCCAAGTATTTTGAGAGTTATGATGGAAATAGTTAGACTCGCGCTTTGGTTTAGCAATTTACTGACCTACCTCCGATTGATTGAGCATAACTCTCTAAATTTAACTCTTAATTCATTGAAATTAGTTTCATTTCGAAGGAATCGAAGTGTAGTTTAAAACGAAAGAAACGGAGATTAAAAACTCCAAGTATTTTGAGAGTTATGATGGAAATAGTTAGACTCGCGCTTTGGTTTAGCAATATACTGACTTACCTCCGATTGATTGATCATAACTCTCTAAATTTAACTCTTAATTCATTGAAATTAGTTTCATTTCAAAGGAATCGAAGTGTAGTTTAAAACGAAAGAAACGGAGATGAAAAACTCCAAGTATTTTGAGAGTTATGATGGAAATAGTTAGACTCGGGCTTTGGTTTAGCAATTTACTGACCTACCTCCGATTGATTGACCATAACTCACTCAATTTAACTCGTAATTGACAGAAATTTGTTTCATTTCGAAGGAATCGAAGTGTAGTTTAAAACGAAAGAAATGGAGATGAAAAACTACAAGTATTTTGAGAGTTATGATGGAAATAGTTAGACTCGCGCTTTAGTTTAGCAATTTACTAACCTCCTTCCGATTGATTGACTATAACTCACTCAATTTAACTCGTAATTCATTGAAATTAGTTTCATTTCGAAGGAATCGAAGTGTAGTTTAAAACGAAAGAAACGGAGATGAAAAACTCCAAGTATTTTGAGAGTTATGATGGAAATAGTTAGACTCGGGCTTTGGTTTAGCAATTTACTGACCTACCTCCGATTGATTGACCATAACTCACTCAATTTAACTCGTAATTGACAGAAATTTGTTTCATTTCGAAGGAATCGAAGTGTAGTTTAAAACGAAAGAAATGGAGATGAAAAACTACAAGTATTTTGAGAGTTATGATGGAAATAGTTAGACTCGCGCTTTAGTTTAGCAATTTACTAACCTCCTTCCGATTGATTGACTATAACTCACTCAATTTAACTCGTAATTCATTGAAATTAGTTTCATTTCGAAGGAATCGAAGTGTAGTTTAAAACGAAAGAAACGGAGATGAAAAACTCCAAGTATTTTGAGAGTTATGATGGAAATAGTTAGACTCGGGCTTTGGTTTAGCAATTTACTGACCTACCTCCGATTGATTGAACATAACTCTCTCAATTTAACTCGTAATTCATTTAAATTAGTTTCATTTCGAAGGAATCAAAGTGTAGTTTAAAACGAAAGAAACGGAGATGAAACACTCCAAGTATTTTGAGAGTTATGATGGAAATAGTTAGACTCGGGCTTTGGTTTAGCAATTTACTGACCTACCTCCGATTGATTGAACAAAACTCACTCAATTTAACTCATAATTCATTGAAATTAGTTTCATTTCGAAGGAATCGAAGTGTAGTTTAAAACGAAAGAAACGGAGATGAAAAACTCCAAGTATTTTGAGAGTTATGATGGAAATAGTTAGCCTCGCGCTTTGGTTTAGCAATTTACTGACCTACCTCCGATTGATTGACCATAACTCTCTCAATTTAACTCTTAAGTCATTGAAATTAGTTTCATTTCGAAGGAATCGAAGTGTAGTTTAAAACGAAAGAAACGGAGATGAAAAACTCCAAGTATTTTGAGAGTTATGATGGAAATAGTTAGACTCGCGCTTTGGTTTAGCAATTTACTGACCTACCTCCGATTGATTGACCATAACTCTCTCAATTTAACTCGTAATTCATTTAAATTAGTTTCATTTCGAAGGAATCGAAGTGTAGTTTAAAACGAAAGAAACGGAGATGAAAAACTTCAAGTATTTTGAGAGTTATGATGGAAATAGTTAGACTCGCGCTTTGGTTTAGCAATTTACTGACCTCGCTCCGATTGATTGACCATAACTCACTCAATTTAACTCGTAATTCATTGAAATTAGTTTCATTTCGAAGGAATCGAAGTGTGGTTTAAAACGAAAGAAATGGAGATGAAAAACTCCAACTATTTTGAGAGTTATGATGGAAATAGTTAGACTCGCGCTTTGGTTTAGCAATTTACTGACCTACCTCCGCTTGATTGACCATAACTCTCTCAATTTAACTCTTAACTCTTTGAAATTAGTTTCATTTCGAAGGAATCGAAGTGTAGTTTAAAACGAAAGAAACGGAGATGAAAAACTCCAAGTATTTTGAGAGTTATGATGGAAATAGTTAGACTCGCGCTTTGGTTTAGCAATTTACTGACCTACCTCCGATTGATTGACCATAACTCTCTCAATTTAACTCTTAACTCATTGAAATTAGTTTCATTTCGAAGGAATCGAAGTGTAGTTTAAAACGAAAGAAACGGAGATGAAAAACTCCAAGTATTTTGAGAGTTATGATGGAAATAGTTAGACTCGCGCTTTGGTTTAGCAATTTACTGACCTACCTCCGATTGATTGAGCATAACTCTCTAAATTTAACTCTTAATTCATTGAAATTAGTTTCATTTCGAAGGAATCGAAGTGTAGTTTAAAACGAAAGAAACGGAGATTAAAAACTCCAAGTATTTTGAGAGTTATGATGGAAATAGTTAGACTCGCGCTTTGGTTTAGCAATATACTGACTTACCTCCGATTGATTGATCATAACTCTCTAAATTTAACTCTTAATTCATTGAAATTAGTTTCATTTCAAAGGAATCGAAGTGTAGTTTAAAACGAAAGAAACGGAGATGAAAAACTCCAAGTATTTTGAGAGTTATGATGGAAATAGTTAGACTCGGGCTTTGGTTTAGCAATTTACTGACCTACCTCCGATTGATTGACCATAACTCACTCAATTTAACTCGTAATTGACAGAAATTTGTTTCATTTCGAAGGAATCGAAGTGTAGTTTAAAACGAAAGAAATGGAGATGAAAAACTACAAGTATTTTGAGAGTTATGATGGAAATAGTTAGACTCGCGCTTTAGTTTAGCAATTTACTAACCTCCTTCCGATTGATTGACTATAACTCACTCAATTTAACTCGTAATTCATTGAAATTAGTTTCATTTCGAAGGAATCGAAGTGTAGTTTAAAACGAAAGAAACGGAGATGAAAAACTCCAAGTATTTTGAGAGTTATGATGGAAATAGTTAGACTCGCGCTTTGGTTTAGCAATTTACTGACGTACCTACGATTGATTGACCATAACTCTCTCAATTTAACTCTTAATTCATTGAAATTAGTTTCATTTCGAAGGAATCGAAGTGTAGTTTAAAACGAAAGAAACGGAGATGAAAAACTCCAAGTATTTTGAGAGTTATGATGGAAATAGTTAGACTCGCGCTTTGGTTTAGCAATTTACTGACCTACCTCCGATTGATTGACCATAACTCACTCAATTTTACTTGTAATTGATTGAAATTAGTTTCATTTCGAAGGAATCGAAGTGTAGTTTAAAACGAAAGAAACGGAGATGAAAAACTCCAAACATTTTGAGAGTTATGATGGAAATAGTTAGACTCGGGCTTTGGTTTAGCAATTTACTGACCTACCTCCGATTGATTAAACATAACTCACTCAATTTAACTCGTAATTCATTGAAATTAGTTTCATTTCGAAGGAATCGAAGTGTAGTTTAAAACGAAAGAAACGGAGATGAAAAACTCCAAGTATTTTGAGAGTTATGATGGAAATAGTTAGACTCGCGCTTTAGTTTAGCAATTTACTGACCTACCTCCGATTGATTGACCATAAATCACTCAATTTAACTCGTAATTCATTGAAATTAGTTTCATTTCGAAGGAATCGACGTGTAGTTTAAAACGAAAGAAACGGAGATGAAAAACTCCAAGTATTTTGAGAGTTATGATAGAAATAGTTAGACTCGCGCTTTGGTTTAGCAATTTACTGACCTACCTCCGATTGATTGACCATAACTCTCTCAATTTAACTCGTAATTCATTTAAATTAGTTTCATTTCGAAGGAATCGAAGTGTAGTTTAAAACGAAAGAAACGGAGATGAAAAACTTTAAGTATTTTGAGAGTTATGATGGAAATAGTTAGACTCGCGCTTTGGTTTAGCAATTTACTGACCTCCCTCCGATTGATTGACCATAACTCACTCAATTTAACTCGTAATTCATTGAAATTAGTTTCATTTCGAAGGAATCGAAGTGTGGTTTAAAACGAAAGAAATGGAGATGAAAAACTCCAACTATTTTGAGAGTTATGATAGAAATAGTTAGACTCGCGCTTTAGTTTAGCAATTTACTGACTTACATCCGATTGATTGACCATAACTCTCTCAATTTAACTCTTAACTCATTGAAATTAGTTTCATTTCGAAGGAATCGAAGTGTAGTTTAAAACGAAAGAAACGGAGATGAAAAACTCCAAGTATTTTGAGAGTTATGATGGAAATAGTTAGACTCGCGCTTTGGTTTAGCAATTTACTGACCTACCTCCGATTGATTGACCATAACTCTCTCAATTTAACTCTTAATTCATTGAAATTAGTTTCATTTCGAAGGAATCGAAGTGTAGTTTAAAACGAAAGAAACGGAGATGAAAAACTCCAAGTATTTTGAGAGTTATGATGGAAATAGTTAGACTCGCGCTTTGGTTTAGCAATTTACTGACCTACCTCCGATTGATTGACCATAACTCTCTCAATTTAACTCTTAATTCATTAAAATTAGTTTCATTTCGAAGGAATCGAAGTGTAGTTTAAAACGAAAGAAACGGAGATGAAAAATTCAAAGTATTTTGAGAGTTATGATAGAAATAGTTAGACTCGCGCTTTGGTTTAGCAATTTACTGACCTACCTCCGATTGATTGACCATAACTCTCTCAATTTAACTCTTAACTCATTGAAATTAGTTTCATTTCGAAGGAATCGAAGTGTAGTTTAAAACGAAAGAAACGGAGATGAAAAACTCCAAGTATTTTGAGAGTTATGATGGAAATAGTTAGACTCGCGCTTTAGTTTAGCAATTTACTGACCTACCTCCGATTGATTGACCATAACTCTCTCAATTTAACTCGTAATTCATTTAAATTAGTTTCATTTCGAAGGAATCAAAGTGTAGTTTAAAACGAAAGAAACGGAGATTAAAAACTCCAAGTATTTTGAGAGTTATGATGGAAATAGTTAGACTCGCGCTTTGGTTTAGAAATTTACTGACCTACCTCCGATTGATTGATCATAACTCTCTAAATTTAACTCTTAATTCATTGAAATTAGTTTCATTTCGAAGGAATCGAAGTGTAGTTTAAAACGAAAGAAACGGAGATGAAAAACTCCAAGTATTTTGAGAGTTATGATGGAAATAGTTAGACTCGCGCTTTGGTTTAGCAATTTACTGACCTACCTCCGATTGATTGATCATAACTCTCTAAATTTAACTCTTAATTCATTGAAATTAGTTTCATTTTGAAGGAATCGAAGTGTAGTTTAAAACGAAAGAAACGAAGATGAAAAACTCCAAGTATTTTGAGAGTTATGATGGAAATAGTTAGACTCGCGCTTTAGTTTAGCAATTTACTGACCTACCTCCGATTGATTGAACATAACTCTCTCAATTTAACTCGTAATTCATTTAAATTAGTTTCATTTCGAAGGAATCGAAGTGTAGTTTAAAACGAAAGAAACGGAGATGAAAAACTCCAAGTATTTTGAGAGTTATGATGGAAATAGTTAGACTCGGGCTTTGGTTTAGCAATTTACTGACTTACCTCCGATTGATTGAACATAACTCACTCAATTTAACTCGTAATTCATTGAAATTAGTTTCATTTCGAAGGAATCGAAGTATAGTTTAAAACGAAAGAAACGGAGATGAAAAACTCCAAGTATTTTGAGAGTTATGATGGAAATAGTTAGACTCGCGCTTTGGTTTAGCAATTTACTGACCTACCTCCGATTGATTGACCATAACTCTCTCAATTTAACTCTTAAGTCATTGAAATTAGTTTCATTTCGAAGGAATCGAAGTGTAGTTTAAAACGAAACAAACGGAGATGAAAAACTCCAAGTATTTTGAGAGTTATGATAGAAATAGTTAGACTCGCGCTTTGGTTTAGCAATTTACTGACCTACCTCCGATTGATTGACCATAACTCTCTCAATTTAACTCGTAATTCATTTAAATTAGTTTCATTTCGAAGGAATCGAAGTGTAGTTTAAAACGAAAGAAACGGAGATGAAAAACTTCAAGTATTTTGAGAGTTATGATGGAAATATTTAGACTCGCGCTTTGGTTTAGCAATTTACTGACCTCCCTCCGATTGATTGACCATAACTCACTCAATTTAACTCGTAATTCATTGAAATTAGTTTCATTTCGAAGGAATCGAAGTGTGGTTTAAAACGAAAGAAATGGAGATGAAAAACTCCAACTATTTTGAGAGTTATGATGGAAATAGTTAGACTCGCGCTTTGGTTTAGCAATTTACTGACCTACCTCCGCTTGATTGACCATAACTCTCTCAATTTAACTCTTAACTCTTTGAAATTAGTTTCATTTCGAAGGAATCGAAGTGTAGTTTAAAACGAAAGAAACGGAGATGAAAAACTCCAAGTATTTTGAGAGTTATGATGGAAATAGTTAGACTCGCGCTTTGGTTTAGCAATTTACTGACCTACCTCCGATTGATTGACCATAACTCTCTCAATTTAACTCTTAACTCATTGAAATTAGTTTCATTTCGAAGGAATCGAAGTGTAGTTTAAAACGAAAGAAACGGAGATGAAAAACTCCAAGTATTTTGAGAGTTATGATGGAAATAGTTAGACTCGCGCTTTGGTTTAGCAATTTACTGACCTACCTCCGATTGATTGAGCATAACTCTCTAAATTTAACTCTTAATTCATTGAAATTAGTTTAATTTCGAAGGAATCGAAGTGTAGTTTAAAACGAAAGAAACGGAGATTAAAAACTCCAAGTATTTTGAGAGTTATGATGGAAATAGTTAGACTCGCGCTTTGGTTTAGCAATATACTGACTTACCTCCGATTGATTGATCATAACTCTCTAAATTTAACTCTTAATTCATTGAAATTAGTTTCATTTCGAAGGAATCGAAGTGTAGTTTAAAACGAAAGAAACGGAGATGAAAAACTCCAAGTATTTTGAGAGTTATGATGGAAATAGTTAGACTCGGGCTTTGGTTTAGCAATTTACTGACCTACCTCCGATTGATTGACCATAACTCACTCAATTTAACTCGTAATTGACTGAAATTTGTTTCATTTCGAAGGAATCGAAGTGTAGTTTAAAACGAAAGAAATGGAGATGAAAAACTCCAAGTATTTTGAGAGTTATGATGGAAATAGTTAGACTCGCGCTTTAGTTTAGCAATTTACTAACCTCCTTCCGATTGATTGACTATAACTCACTCAATTTAACTCGTAATTCATTGAAATTAGTTTCATTTCGAAGGAATCGAAGTGTAGTTTAAAACGAAAGAAACGGAGATGAAAAACTCCAAGTATTTTGAGAGTTATGATGGAAATAGTTAGACTCGCGCTTTGGTTTAGCAATTTACTGACGTACCTACGATTGATTGACCATAACTCTCTCAATTTAACTCTTAATTCATTGAAATTAGTTTCATTTCGAAGGAATCGAAGTGTAGTTTAAAACGAAAGAAACGGAGATGAAAAACTCCAAGTATTTTGAGAGTTATGATGGAAATAGTTAGACTCGCGCTTTGGTTTAGCAATTTACTGACCTACCTCCGATTGATTGACCATAACTCTCTCAATTTAACTCGTAATTCATTGAAATTAGTTTCATTTCGAAGGAATCGAAGTGTAGTTTAAAACGAAAGAAACGGAGATGAAAAACTCCAAGTATTTTGAGAGTTATGATAGAAATAGTTAGACTCGCGCTTTGGTTTACCAATTTACTGACCTACCTCCGATTGATTGACCATAACTCTCTCAATTTAACTCGTAATTCATTTAAATTAGTTTCATTTCGAAGGAATCGAAGTGTAGTTTAAAACGAAAGAAACGGAGATGAAAAACTTCAAGTATTTTGAGAGTTATGATGGAAATAGTTAGACTCGCGCTTTGGTTTAGCAATTTACTGACCTCCCTCCGATTGATTGACCATAACTCACTCAATTTAACTCGTAATTCATTGAAATTAGTTTCATTTCGAAGGAATCGAAGTGTGGTTTTAAACGAAAGAAATGGAGATGAAAAACTCCAACTATTTTGAGAGTTATGATGGAAATAGTTAGACTCGCGCTTTGGTTTAGCAATTTACTGACCTACCTCCGCTTGATTGACCATAACTCTCTCAATTTAACTCTTAACTCTTTGAAATTAGTTTCATTTCGAAGGAATCGAAGTGTAGTTTAAAACGAAAGAAACGGAGATGAAAAACTCCAAGTATTTTGAGAGTTATGATGGAAATAGTTAGACTCGCGCTTTGGTTTAGCAATTTACTGACCTACCTCCGATTGATTGACCATAACTCTCTCAATTTAACTCTTAACTCATTGAAATTAGTTTCATTTCGAAGGAATCGAAGTGTAGTTTAAAACGAAAGAAACGGAGATGAAAAACTCCAAGTATTTTGAGAGTTATGATGGAAATAGTTAGACTCGCGCTTTGGTTTAGCAATTTACTGACCTACCTCCGATTGATTGAGCATAACTCTCTAAATTTAACTCTTAATTCATTGAAATTAGTTTCATTTCGAAGGAATCGAAGTGTAGTTTAAAACGAAAGAAACGGAGATGAAAAACTCCAAGTATTTTGAGAGTTATGATGGAAATAGTTAGACTCGCGCTTTGGTTTAGCAATATACTGACTTACCTCCGATTGATTGATCATAACTCTCTAACTTTAACTCTTAATTCATTGAAATTAGTTTCATTTCGAAGGAATCGAAGTGTAGTTTAAAACGAAAGAAACGGAGATGAAAAACTCCAAGTATTTTGAGAGTTATGATGGAAATAGTTAGACTCGGGCTTTGGTTTAGCAATATACTGACTAACCTCCGATTGATTGATCATAACTCTCTAAATTTAACTCTTAATTCATTGAAATTAGTTTCATTTCGAAGGAATCGAAGTGTAGTTTAAAACGAAAGAAACGGAGATGAAAAACTCCAAGTATTTTGAGAGTTATGATGGAAATAATTAGACTCGGGCTTTGGTTTAGCAATTTACTGACCTACCTCCGATTGATTGACCATAACTCACTCAATTTAACTCGTAATTGACTGAAATTTGTTTCATTTCGAAGGAATCGAAGTGTAGTTTAAAACGAAAGAAATGGAGATGAAAAACTCCAAGTATTTTGAGAGTTATGATGGAAATAGTTAGACTCGCGCTTTAGTTTAGCAATTTACTAACCTCCTTCCGATTGATTGACTATAACTCACTCAATTTAACTCGTAATTCATTGAAATTAGTTTCATTTCGAAGGAATCGAAGTGTAGTTTAAAACGAAAGAAACGGAGATGAAAAACTCCAAGTATTTTGAGAGTTATGATGGAAATAGTTAGACTCGCGCTTTGGTTTAGCAATTTACTGACGTACCTACGATTGATTGACCATAACTCTCTCAATTTAACTCTTAATTCATTGAAATTAGTTTCATTTCGAAGGAATCGAAGTGTAGTTTAAAACGAAAGAAACGGAGATGAAAAACTCCAAGTATTTTGAGAGTTATGATGGAAATAGTTAGACTCGCGCTTTGGTTTAGCAATTTACTGACCTACCTCCGATTGATTGACCATAACTCACTCAATTTTACTTGTAATTGATTGAAATTAGTTTCATTTCGAAGGAATCGAAGTGTAGTTTAAAACGAAAGAAACGGAGATGAAAAACTCCAAGTATTTTGAGAGTTATGATGGAAATAGTTAGACTCGGGCTTTGGTTTAGCAATTTACTGACCTACCTCCGATTGATTGAACATAACTCACTCAATTTAACTCGTAATTCATTGAAATTAGTTTCATTTCGAAGGAATCGAAGTGTAGTTTAAAACGAAAGAAACGGAGATGAAAAACTCCAAGTATTTTGAGAGTTATGATGGAAATAGTTAGACTCGCGCTTTAGTTTAGCAATTTACTGACCTACCTCCGATTGATTGAACATAACTCTCTAAATTTAACTCGTAATTCATTTAAATTAGTTTCATTTCGAAGGAATCGAAGTGTAGTTTAAAACGAAAGAAACGGAGATGAAAAACTCCAAGTATTTTGAGAGTTATGATGGAAATAGTTAGACTCGCGCTTTAGTTTAGCAATTTACTGACCTACCTCCGATTGATTGACCATAACTCTCTCAATTTAACTCGTAATTCATTTAAATTAGTTTCATTTCGAAGGAATCGAAGTGTAGTTTAAAACGAAAGAAACGGAGATGAAAAACTTCAAGTATTTTGAGAGTTATGATGGAAATAGTTAGACTCGCGCTTTGGTTTAGCAATTTACTGACCTCCCTCCGATTGATTGACCATAACTCACTCAATTTAACTCGTAATTCATTGAAATTAGTTTCATTTCGAAGGAATCGAAGTGTGGTTTAAAACGAAAGAAATGGAGATGAAAAACTCCAACTATTTTGAGAGTTATGATGGAAATAGTTAGACTCGCGCTTTGGTTTAGCAATTTACTGACCTACCTCCGCTTGATTGACCATAACTCTCTCAATTTAACTCTTAACTCTTTGAAATTAGTTTCATTTCGAAGGAATCGAAGTGTAGTTTAAAACGAAAGAAACGGAGATGAAAAACTCCAAGTATTTTGAGAGTTATGATGGAAATAGTTAGACTCGCGCTTTGGTTTAGCAATTTACTGACCTACCTCCGATTGATTGACCATAACTCTCTCAATTTAACTCTTAAGTCATTGAAATTAGTTTCATTTCGAAGGAATCGAAGTGTAGTTTAAAACGAAAGAAACGGAGATGAAAAACTCCAAGTATTTTGAGAGTTATGATGGAAATAGTTAGACTCGCGCTTTGGTTTAGCAATTTACTGACCTACCTCCGATTGATTGAGCATAACTCTCTAAATTTAACTCTTAATTCATTGAAATTAGTTTAATTTCGAAGGAATCGAAGTGTAGTTTAAAACGAAAGAAACGGAGATTAAAAACTCCAAGTATTTTGAGAGTTATGATGGAAATAGTTAGACTCGCGCTTTGGTTTAGCAATATACTGACTTACCTCCGATTGATTGATCATAACTCTCTAAATTTAACTCTTAATTCATTGAAATTAGTTTCATTTCGAAGGAATCGAAGTGTAGTTTAAAACGAAAGAAACGGAGATGAAAAACTCCAAGTATTTTGAGAGTTATGATGGAAATAGTTAGACTCGGGCTTTGGTTTAGCAATTTACTGACCTACCTCCGATTGATTGACCATAACTCACTCAATTTAACTCTTAATTCATTGAAATTAGTTTCATTTCGAAGGAATCGAAGTGTAGTTTAAAACGAAAGAAACGGAGATGAAAAACTCCAAGTATTTTGAGAGTTATGATGGAAATAGTTAGACTCGCGCTTTGGTTTAGCAATTTACTGACCTACCTCCGATTGATTGACCATAACTCTCTCAATTTAACTCGTAATTCATTTAAATTAGTTTCATTTCGAAGGAATCGAAGTGTAGTTTAAAACGAAAGAAACGGAGATGAAAAACTCCAAGTATTTTGAGAGTTATGATGGAAATAGTTAGACTCGCGCTTTAGTTTAGCAATTTACTGACGTACCTACGATTGATTGACCATAACTCTCTCAATTTAACTCTTAATTCATTGAAATTAGTTTCATTTCGAAGGAATCGAAGTGTAGTTTAAAACGAAAGAAACGGAGATGAAAAACTCCAAGTATTTTGAGAGTTATGATGAAAATAGTTAGACTCGCGCTTTGGTTTAGAAATTTACTGACCTACCTCCGATTGATTGATGATAACTCTCTAAATTTAACTCTTAATTCATTGAAATTAGTTTCATTTGGAAGGAATCGAAGTGTAGTTTAAAACGAAAGAAACGGAGATGAAAAACTCCAAGTATTTTGAGAGTTATGATAGAAATAGTTAGACTCGCGCTTTAGTTTAGCAATTTACTGACCTACCTCCGATTGATTGAACATAACTCTCTCAATTTAACTCGTAATTCATTTAAATTAGTTTCATTTCGAAGGAATCAAAGTGTAGTTCAAAACGAAAGAAACGGAGATGAAAAACTCCAAGTATTTTGAGAGTTATGATGGAAATAGTTAGACTCGGGCTTTGGTTTAGCAATTTACTGACCTACCTCCGATTGATTGAACATAACTCACTCAATTTAACTCGTAATTCATTGAAATTAGTTTCATTTCGAAGGAATCGAAGTGTAGTTTAAAACGAAAGAAACGGAGATGAAAAACTCCAAGTATTTTGAGAGTTATGATGGAAATAGTTAGACTCGCGCTTTGGTTTAGCAATTTACTGACCTACCTCCGATTGATTGACCATAACTCTCTCAATTTAACTCTTAACTCTTTGAAATTAGTTTCATTTCGAAGGAATCGAAGTGTAGTTTAAAACGAAAGAAACGGAGATGAAAAACTCCAAGTATTTTGAGAGTTATGATGGAAATAGTTAGACTCGCGCTTTGGTTTAGCAATTTACTGACCTACCTCCGATTGATTGACCATAACTCTCTCAATTTAACTCTTAAGTCATTGAAATTAGTTTCATTTCGAAGGAATCGAAGTGTAGTTTAAAACGAAAGAAACGGAGATGAAAAACTCCAAGTATTTTGAGAGTTATGATGGAAATACTTAGACTCGCGCTTTGGTTTAGCAATTTACTGACCTACCTCCGATTGATTGACCATAACTCTCTCAATTTAACTCGTAATTCATTGAAATTAGTTTCATTTCGAAGGAATCGAAGTGTAGTTTAAAACGAAAGAAACGGAGATGAAAAACTCCAAGTATTTTGAGAGTTATGATAGAAATAGTTAGACTCGCGCTTTGGTTTACCAATTTACTGACCTACCTCCGATTGATTGACCATAACTCTCTCAATTTAACTCGTAATTCATTTAAATTAGTTTCATTTCGAAGGAATCGAAGTGTAGTTTAAAACGAAAGAAACGGAGATGAAAAACTTCAAGTATTTTGAGAGTTATGATGGAAATAGTTAGACTCGCGCTTTGGTTTAGCAATTTACTGACCTCCCTCCGATTGATTGACCATAACTCACTCAATTTAACTCGTAATTCATTGAAATTAGTTTCATTTCGAAGGAATCGAAGTGTGGTTTAAAACGAAAGAAATGGAGATGAAAAACTCCAACTATTTTGAGAGTTATGATGGAAATAGTTAGACTCGCGCTTTGGTTTAGCAATTTACTGACCTACCTCCGCTTGATTGACCATAACTCTCTCAATTTAACTCTTAACTCTTTGAAATTAGTTTCATTTCGAAGGAATCGAAGTGTAGTTTAAAACGAAAGAAACGGAGATGAAAAACTCCAAGTATTTTGAGAGTTATGATGGAAATAGTTAGACTCGCGCTTTGGTTTAGCAATTTACTGACCTACCTCCGATTGATTGACCATAACTCTCTCAATTTAACTCTTAACTCATTGAAATTAGTTTCATTTCGAAGGAATCGAAGTGTAGTTTAAAACGAAAGAAACGGAGATGAAAAACTCCAAGTATTTTGAGAGTTATGATGGAAATAGTTAGACTCGCGCTTTGGTTTAGCAATTTACTGACCTACCTCCGATTGATTGAGCATAACTCTCTAAATTTAACTCTTAATTCATTGAAATTAGTTTCATTTCGAAGGAATCGAAGTGTAGTTTAAAACGAAAGAAACGGAGATGAAAAACTCCAAGTATTTTGAGAGTTATGATGGAAATAGTTAGACTCGCGCTTTGGTTTAGCAATATACTGACTTACCTCCGATTGATTGATCATAACTCTCTAACTTTAACTCTTAATTCATTGAAATTAGTTTCATTTCGAAGGAATCGAAGTATAGTTTAAAACGAAAGAAACGGAGATGAAAAACTCCAAGTATTTTGAGAGTTATGATGGAAATAGTTAGACTCGCGCTTTGGTTTAGCAATATACTGACTAACCTCCGATTGATTGATCATAACTCTCTAAATTTAACTCTTAATTCATTGAAATTAGTTTCATTTCGAAGGAATCGAAGTGTAGTTTAAAACGAAAGAAACGGAGATGAAAAACTCCAAGTATTTTGAGAGTTATGATGGAAATAATTAGACTCGCGCTTTGGTTTAGCAATTTACTGACCTACCTCCGATTGATTGACCATAACTCACTCAATTTAACTCGTAATTGACTGAAATTTGTTTCATTTCGAAGGAATCGAAGTGTAGTTTAAAACGAAAGAAATGGAGATGAAAAACTCCAAGTATTTTGAGAGTTATGATGGAAATAGTTAGACTCGCGCTTTAGTTTAGCAATTTACTAACCTCCTTCCGATTGATTGACTATAACTCACTCAATTTAACTCGTAATTCATTGAAATTAGTTTCATTTCGAAGGAATCGAAGTGTAGTTTAAAACGAAAGAAACGGAGATGAAAAACTCCAAGTATTTTGAGAGTTATGATGGAAATAGTTAGACTCGCGCTTTGGTTTAGCAATTTACTGACGTACCTACGATTGATTGACCATAACTCTCTCAATTTAACTCTTAATTCATTGAAATTAGTTTCATTTCGAAGGAATCGAAGTGTAGTTTAAAACGAAAGAAACGGAGATGAAAAACTCCAAGTATTTTGAGAGTTATGATGGAAATAGTTAGACTCGCGCTTTGGTTTAGCAATTTACTGACCTACCTCCGATTGATTGACCATAACTCACTCAATTTTACTTGTAATTGATTGAAATTAGTTTCATTTCGAAGGAATCGAAGTGTAGTTTAAAACGAAAGAAACGGAGATGAAAAACTCCAAGTATTTTGAGAGTTATGATGGAAATAGTTAGACTCGGGCTTTGGTTTAGCAATTTACTGACCTACCTCCGATTGATTGAACATAACTCACTCAATTTAACTCGTAATTCATTGAAATTAGTTTCATTTCGAAGGAATCGAAGTGTAGTTTAAAACGAAAGAAACGGAGATGAAAAACTCCAAGTATTTTGAGAGTTATGATGGAAATAGTTAGACTCGCGCTTTAGTTTAGCAATTTACTGACCTACCTCCGATTGATTGAACATAACTCTCTAAATTTAACTCGTAATTCATTTAAATTAGTTTCATTTCGAAGGAATCGAAGTGTAGTTTAAAACGAAAGAAACGGAGATGAAAAACTCCAAGTATTTTGAGAGTTATGATGGAAATAGTTAGACTCGCGCTTTAGTTTAGCAATTTACTGACCTACCTCCGATTGATTGACCATAACTCTCTCAATTTAACTCGTAATTCATTTAAATTAGTTTCATTTCGAAGGAATCGAAGTGTAGTTTAAAACGAAAGAAACGGAGATGAAAAACTTCAAGTATTTTGAGAGTTATGATGGAAATAGTTAGACTCGCGCTTTGGTTTAGCAATTTACTGACCTCCCTCCGATTGATTGACCATAACTCACTCAATTTAACTCGTAATTCATTGAAATTAGTTTCATTTCGAAGGAATCGAAGTGTGGTTTAAAACGAAAGAAATGGAGATGAAAAACTCCAACTATTTTGAGAGTTATGATGGAAATAGTTAGACTCGCGCTTTGGTTTAGCAATTTACTGACCTACCTCCGCTTGATTGACCATAACTCTCTCAATTTAACTCTTAACTCTTTGAAATTAGTTTCATTTCGAAGGAATCGAAGTGTAGTTTAAAACGAAAGAAACGGAGATGAAAAACTCCAAGTATTTTGAGAGTTATGATGGAAATAGTTAGACTCGCGCTTTGGTTTAGCAATTTACTGACCTACCTCCGATTGATTGACCATAACTCTCTCAATTTAACTCTTAAGTCATTGAAATTAGTTTCATTTCGAAGGAATCGAAGTGTAGTTTAAAACGAAAGAAACGGAGATGAAAAACTCCAAGTATTTTGAGAGTTATGATGGAAATAGTTAGACTCGCGCTTTGGTTTAGCAATTTACTGACCTACCTCCGATTGATTGAGCATAACTCTCTAAATTTAACTCTTAATTCATTGAAATTAGTTTAATTTCGAAGGAATCGAAGTGTAGTTTAAAACGAAAGAAACGGAGATGAAAAACTCCAAGTATTTTGAGAGTTATGATGGAAATAGTTAGACTCGGGCTTTGGTTTAGCAATTTACTGACCTACCTCCGATTGATTGAACATAACTCTCTCAATTTAACTCGTAATTCATTTAAATTAGTTTCATTTCGAAGGAATCAAAGTGTAGTTTAAAACGAAAGAAACGGAGATGAAAAACTCCAAGTATTTTGAGAGTTATGATGGAAATAGTTAGACTCGGGCTTTGGTTTAGCAATTTACTGACCTACCTCCGATTGATTGAACAAAACTCACTCAATTTAACTCATAATTCATTGAAATTAGTTTCATTTCGAAGGAATCGAAGTGTAGTTTAAAACGAAAGAAACGGAGATGAAAAACTCCAAGTATTTTGAGAGTTATGATGGAAATAGTTAGACTCGGGCTTTGGTTTAGCAATTTACTGACCTACCTCCGATTGATTGAACATAACTCTCTCAATTTAACTCGTAATTCATTGAAATTAGTTTAATTTCGAAGGAATCAAAGTGTAGTTTAAAACGAAAGAAACGGAGATGAAAAACTCCAAGTATTTTGAGAGTTATGATGGAAATAGTTAGACTCGGGCTTTGGTTTAGCAATTTACTGACCTACCTCCGATTGATTGACCATAACTCACTCAATTTAACTCTTAATTCATTGAAATTAGTTTCATTTCGAAGGAATCGAAGTGTAGTTTAAAACGAAAGAAACGGAGATGAAAAACTCCAAGTATTTTGAGAGTTATGATGGAAATAGTTAGACTCGCGCTTTGGTTTAGCAATTTACTGACCTACCTCCGATTGATTGACCATAACTCTCTCAATTTAACTCGTAATTCATTTAAATTAGTTTCATTTCGAAGGAATCGAAGTGTAGTTTAAAACGAAAGAAACGGAGATGAAAAACTCCAAGTATTTTGAGAGTTATGATAGAAATAGTTAGACTCGCGCTTTGGTTTAGCAATTTACTGACCTACCTCCGATTGATTGACCATAACTCTCTCAATTTAACTCGTAATTCATTTAAATTAGTTTCATTTCGAAGGAATCAAAGTGTAGTTTAAAACGAAAGAAACGGAGATGAAAAACTCCAAGTATTTTGAGAGTTATGATGGAAATAGTTAGACTCGGGCTTTGGTTTAGCAATTTACTGACCTACCTCCGATTGATTGAACATAACTCTCTCAATTTAACTCGTAATTCATTTAAATTAGTTTCATTTCGAAGGAATCAAAGTGTAGTTTAAAACGAAAGAAACGGAGATGAAAAACTCCAAGTATTTTGAGAGTTATGATGGAAATAGTTAGACTCGGGCTTTGGTTTAGCAATTTACTGACCTACCTCCGATTGATTGACCATAACTCACTCAATTTACCTCGTAATTCACTGAAATTTGTTTCATTTCGAAGGAATCGAAGTGTAGTTTAAAACGAAAGAAATGGAGATGAAAAACTCCAAGTATTTTGAGAGTTATGATGGAAATAGTTAGACTCGCGCTTTGGTTTAGTAATTTACTGACCTACCTCCGATTGATTGACCATAACTCTCACAATTTAACTCTTAATTCATTTAAATTTGTTTCATTTCCAAGGAATCGAAGTGTAGTTTAGGACGAAAGAAACGGAGATGAAAAACTCCAAGTATTTTGAGAGTTATGATGGAAATAGTTAGACTCGCGCTTTGGTTTAGCAATTTACTGACCTACCTCCGATTGATTGACCATAACTCTCTCAATTTAACTCGTAATTCATTTAAATTAGTTTCATTTCGAAGGAATCGAAGTGTAGTTTAAAACGAAAGAAACGGAGATGAAAAACTCCAAGTATTTTGAGAGTTATGATGGAAATAGTTAGACTCGCGCTTTGGTTTAGCAATTTACTGACCTACCTCCGATTGATTGACCATAACTCTCTAAATTTAACTCTTAACTCATTGAAATTAGTTTCATTTCGAAGGAATCGAAGTGTAGTTTAAAACGAAAGAAACGGAGATGAAAAACTCCAAGTATTTTGAGAGTTATGATGGAAATAGTTAGACTCGCGCTTTAGTTTAGCAATTTACTGACTTACATCCGATTGATTGACCATAACTCTCTCAATTTAACTCTTAACTCATTGAAATTAGTTTCATTTCGAAGGAATCGAAGTGTAGTTTAAAACGAAAGAAACGGAGATGAAAAACTCCAAGTATTTTGAGAGTTATGATGGAAATAGTTAGACTCGCGCTTTGGTTTAGCAATTTACTGACCTACCTCCGATTGATTGACCATAACTCTCTCAATTTAACTCTTAATTAAAGCGCGAGTCTAACTATTTCCATCATAACTCTCAAAATACTTGGAGTTTTTCATCTCCGTTTCTTTCGTTTTAAACTACACTTCGATTCCTTCGAAATGAAACTAATTTCAATGAATTAAGAGTTAAATTGAGAGAGTTATGGTCAATCAATCGTAGGTACGTCAGTAAATTGCTAAACCAAAGCGCGAGTCTAACTATTTCCATCATAACTCTCAAAATACTTGGAGTTTTTCATCTCCGTTTCTTTCGTTTTAAACTACACTTCGATTCCTTCGAAATGAAACAAATTTCAGTCAATTACGAGTTAAATTGAGTGAGTTATGGTCAATCAATCGGAGGTAGGTCAGTAAATTGCTAAA
Source organism: Tasmannia lanceolata (assembly GCF_043159265.1). Lineage (NCBI taxonomy): Eukaryota > Viridiplantae > Streptophyta > Magnoliopsida > Canellales > Winteraceae > Tasmannia > Tasmannia lanceolata. The sequence goes on from NW_027518721.1 coordinate 9,696,562, forward strand.
CCAAAGCCCGAGTCTAATTATTTCCATCATAACTCTCAAAATACTTGGAGTTTTTCATCTCCGTTTCTTTCGTTTTAAACTACACTTCGATTCCTTCGAAATGAAACTAATTTCAATGAATTAAGAGTTAAATTTAGAGAGTTATAATCAATCAATCGGAGGTTAGTCAGTGTATTGCTAAACCAAAGCGCGAGTCTAACTATTTCCATCATAACTCTCAAAATACTTGGAGTTTTTCATCTCCGTTTCTTTCGTTTTAAACTATACTTCGATTCCTTCGAAATGAAACTAATTTCAATGAATTAAGAGTTAAATTTAGAGAGTTATGATCAATCAATCGGAGGTAAGTCAGTATATTGCTAAACCAAAGCGCGAGTCTAACTATTTCCATCATAACTCTCAAAATACTTGGAGTTTTTCATCTCCGTTTCTTTCGTTTTAAACTACACTTCGATTCCTTCGAAATGAAACTAATTTCAATGAATTAAGAGTTAAATTTAGAGAGTTATGCTCAATCAATCGGAGGTAGGTCAGTAAATTGCTAAACCAAAGCGCGAGTCTAACTATTTCCATCATAACTCTCAAAATACTTGGAGTTTTTCATCTCCGTTTCTTTCGTTTTAAACTACACTTCGATTCCTTCGAAATGAAACTAATTTCAATGAGTTAAGAGTTAAATTGAGAGAGTTATGGTCAATCAATCGGAGGTAGGTCAGTAAATTGCTAAACCAAAGCGCGAGTCTAACTATTTCCATCATAACTCTCAAAATACTTGGAGTTTTTCATCTCCGTTTCTTTCGTTTTAAACTACACTTCGATTCCTTCGAAATGAAACTAATTTCAAAGAGTTAAGAGTTAAATTGAGAGAGTTATGGTCAATCAAGCGGAGGTAGGTCAGTAAATTGCTAAACCAAAGCGCGAGTCTAACTATTTCCATCATAACTCTCAAAATAGTTGGAGTTTTTCATCTCCATTTCTTTCGTTTTAAACCACACTTCGATTCCTTCGAAATGAAACTAATTTCAATGAATTACGAGTTAAATTGAGTGAGTTATGGTCAATCAATCGGAGGGAGGTCAGTAAATTGCTAAACCAAAGCGCGAGTCTAACTATTTCCATCATAACTCTCAAAATACTTGAAGTTTTTCATCTCCGTTTCTTTCGTTATGATGGAAATAGTTAGACTCGGGCTTTGGTTTAGCAATTTACTGACCTACCTCCGATTGATTGACCATAACTCACTCAATTTAACTCGTAATTGACTGAAATTTGTTTCATTTCGAAGGAATCGAAGTGTAGTTTAAAATGAAAGAAATGGAGATGAAAAACTCCAATTATTTTGAGAGTTATGATGGAAATAGTTAGACTCGCGCTTTAGTTTAGCAATTTACTAACCTCCTTCCGATTGATTGACTATAACTCACTCAATTTAACTCGTAATTCATTGAAATTAGTTTCATTTCGAAGGAATCGAAGTGTAGTTTAAAACGAAAGAAACGGAGATGAAAAACTCCAAGTATTTTGAGAGTTATGATGGAAATAGTTAGACTCGCGCTTTGGTTTAGCAATTTACTGACGTACCTACGATTGATTGACCATAACTCTCTCAATTTAACTCTTAATTCATTGAAATTAGTTTCATTTCGAAGGAATCGAAGTGTAGTTTAAAACGAAAGAAACGGAGATGAAAAACTCCAAGTATTTTGAGAGTTATGATGGAAATAGTTAGACTCGCGCTTTGGTTTAGCAATTTACTGACCTACCTCCGATTGATTGACCATAACTCACTCAATTTTACTTGTAATTGATTGAAATTAGTTTCATTTCGAAGGAATCGAAGTGTAGTTTAAAACGAAAGAAACGGAGATGAAAAACTCCAAGTATTTTGAGAGTTATGATGGAAATAGTTAGACTCGCGCTTTGGTTTAGCAATTTACTGACCTACCTCCGATTGATTGAACATAACTCTCTAAATTTAACTCTTAATTCATTGAAATTAGTTTCATTTCGAAGGAATCGAAGTGTAGTTTAAAACGAAAGAAACGGAGATGAAAAACTCCAAGTATTTTGAGAGTTATGATGGAAATAGTTAGACTCGCGCTTTGGTTTAGCAATTTACTGACCTACCTCCGATTGATTGAACATAACTCTCTAAATTTAACTCGTAATTCATTTAAATTAGTTTCATTTCGAAGGAATCGAAGTGTAGTTTAAAACGAAAGAAACGGAGATGAAAAACTCCAAGTATTTTGAGAGTTATGATGGAAATAGTTAGACTCGGGCTTTGGTTTAGCAATTTACTGACCTACCTCCGATTGATTGATCATAACTCTCTCAATTTAACTCGTAATTCATTTAAATTAGTTTCATTTCGAAGGAATCGAAGTGTAGTTTAAAACGAAAGAAACGGAGATGAAAAACTTTAAGTATTTTGAGAGTTATGATGGAAATAGTTAGACTCGCGCTTTGGTTTAGCAATTTACTGACCTCCCTCCGATTGATTGACCATAACTCACTCAATTTAACTCGTAATTCATTGAAATTAGTTTCATTTCGAAGGAATCGAAGTGTGGTTTAAAACGAAAGAAATGGAGATGAAAAACTCCAACTATTTTGAGAGTTATCATAGAAATAGTTAGACTCGCGCTTTAGTTTAGCAATTTACTGACTTACATCCGATTGATTGACCATAACTCTCTCAATTTAACTCTTAACTCATTGAAATTAGTTTCATTTCGAAGGAATCGAAGTGTAGTTTAAAACGAAAGAAACGGAGATGAAAAACTCCAAGTATTTTGAGAGTTATGATGGAAATAGTTAGACTCGCGCTTTGGTTTAGCAATTTACTGACCTACCTCCAATTGATTGACCATAACTCTCTCAATTTAACTCTTAATTCATTGAAATTAGTTTCATTTCGAAGGAATCGAAGTGTAGTTTAAAACGAAAGAAACGGAGATGAAAAACTCCAAGTATTTTGAGAGTTATGATGGAAATAGTTAGACTCGCGCTTTGGTTTAGCAATTTACTGACCTACCTCCGATTGATTGACCATAACTCTCTCAATTTAACTCTTAATTCATTGAAATTAGTTTCATTTCGAAGGAATCGAAGTGTAGTTTAAAACGAAAGAAACGGAGATGAAAAATTCAAAGTATTTTGAGAGTTATGATAGAAATAGTTAGACTCGCGCTTTGGTTTAGCAATTTACTGACCTACCTCCGATTGATTGACCATAACTCTCTCAATTTAACTCTTAACTCATTGAAATTAGTTTCATTTTGAAGGAATCGAAGTGTAGTTTAAAACGAAAGAAACGGAGATGAAAAACTCCAAGTATTTTGAGAGTTATGATGGAAATAGTTAGACTCGCGCTTTAGTTTAGCAATTAACTGACCTACCTCCGATTGATTGACCATAACTCTCTCAATTTAACTCGTAATTCATTTAAATTAGTTTCATTTCGAAGGAATCGAAGTGTAGTTTAAAACGAAAGAAACGGAGATTAAAAACTCCAAGTATTTTGAGAGTTATGATGGAAATAGTTAGACTCGCGCTTTGGTTTAGAAATTTACTGACCTACCTACGATTGATTGATCATAACTCTCTAAATTTAACTCTTAATTCATTGAAATTAGTTTCATTTCGAAGGAATCGAAGTGTAGTTTAAAACGAAAGAAACGGAGATGAAAAACTCCAAGTATTTTGAGAGTTATGATGGAAATAGTTAGACTCGCGCTTTGGTTTAGCAATTTACTGACCTACCTCCGATTGATTGATCATAACTCTCTAAATTTAACTCTTAATTCATTGAAATTAGTTTCATTTTGAAGGAATCGAAGTGTAGTTTAAAACGAAAGAAACGGAGATGAAAAACTCCAAGTATTTTGAGAGTTATGATGGAAATAGTTAGACTCGGGCTTTGGTTTAGCAATTTACTGACCTACCTCCGATTGATTGAACATAACTCTCTCAATTTAACTCGAAATTCATTTAAATTAGTTTCATTTCGAAGGAATCAAAGTGTAGTTTAAAACGAAAGAAACGAAGATGAAAAACTCCAAGTATTTTGAGAGTTATGATGGAAATAGTTAGACTCGGGCTTTGGTTTAGCAATTTACTGACCTACCTCCGATTGATTGAACATAACTCACTCAATTTAACTCGTAATTCATTGAAATTAGTTTCATTTCGAAGGAATCGAAGTGTAGTTTAAAACGAAAGAAACGGAGATGAAAAACTCCAAGTATTTTGAGAGTTATGATGGAAATAGTTAGACTCGCGCTTTGGTTTAGCAATTTACTGACCTACCTCCGATTGATTGACCATAACTCTCTCAATTTAACTCTTAATTCATTGAAATTAGTTTCATTTCGAAGGAATCGAAGTGTAGTTTAAAACGAAAGAAACGGAGATGAAAAACTCCAAGTATTTTGAGAGTTATGATGGAAATAGTTAGACTCGCGCTTTGGTTTAGCAATTTACTGACCTACCTCCGATTGATTGACCATAACTCTCTCAATTTAACTCTTAATTCATTGAAATTAGTTTCATTTCGAAGGAATCGAAGTGTAGTTTAAAACGAAAGAAACGGAGATGAAAAATTCAAAGTATTTTGAGAGTTATGATAGAAATAGTTAGACTCGCGCTTTGGTTTAGCAATTTACTGACCTACCTCCGATTGATTGACCATAACTCTCTCAATTTAACTCTTAACTCATTGAAATTAGTTTCATTTCGAAGGAATCGAAGTGTAGTTTAAAACGAAAGAAACGGAGATGAAAAACTCCAAGTATTTTGAGAGTTATGATGGAAATAGTTAGACTCGCGCTTTAGTTTAGCAATTTACTGACCTACCTCCGATTGATTGACCATAACTCTCTCAATTTAACTCGTAATTCATTTAAATTAGTTTCATTTCGAAGGAATCGAAGTGTAGTTTAAAACGAAAGAAACGGAGATTAAAAACTCCAAGTATTTTGAGAGTTATGATGGAAATAGTTAGACTCGCGCTTTGGTTTAGAAATTTACTGACCTACCTCCGATTGATTGATCATAACTCTCTAAATTTAACTCTTAATTCATTGAAATTAGTTTCATTTCGAAGGAATCGAAGTGTAGTTTAAAACGAAAGAAACGGAGATGAAAAACTCCAAGTATTTTGAGAGTTATGATGGAAATAGTTAGACTCGCGCTTTGGTTTAGCAATTTACTGACCTACCTCCGATTGATTGATCATAACTCTCTAAATTTAACTCTTAATTCATTGAAATTAGTTTCATTTTGAAGGAATCGAAGTGTAGTTTAAAACGAAAGAAACGGAGATGAAAAACTCCAAGTATTTTGAGAGTTATGATGGAAATAGTTAGACTCGGGCTTTGGTTTAGCAATTTACTGACCTACCTCCGATTGATTGAACATAACTCTCTCAATTTAACTCGTAATTCATTTAAATTAGTTTCATTTCGAAGGAATCAAAGTGTAGTTTAAAACGAAAGAAACGAAGATGAAAAACTCCAAGTATTTTGAGAGTTATGATGGAAATAGTTAGACTCGCGCTTTGGTTTAGCAATTTACTGACCTACCTCCGATTGATTGACCATAACTCTCTCAATTTAACTCTTAATTCATTGAAATTAGTTTCATTTCGAAGGAATCGAAGTGTAGTTTAAAACGAAAGAAACGGAGATGAAAAACTCCAAGTATTTTGAGAGTTATGATGGAAATAGTTAGACTCGCGCTTTGGTTTAGCAATTTACTGACCTACCTCCGATTGATTGAACATAACTCTCTAAATTTAACTCTTAATTCATTGAAATTAGTTTCATTTCGAAGGAATCGAAGTGTAGTTTAAAACGAAAGAAACGGAGATGAAAAACTCCAAGTATTTTGAGAGTTATGATGGAAATAGTTAGACTCGAGCTTTGGTTTAGCAATTTACTGACCTACCTCCGATTGATTGAACATAACTCTCTAAATTTAACTCGTAATTCATTTAAATTAGTTTCATTTCGAAGGAATCGAAGTGTAGTTTAAAACGAAAGAAACGGAGATGAAAAACTCCAAGTATTTTGAGAGTTATGATGGAAATAGTTAGACTCGGGCTTTGGTTTAGCAATTTACTGACCTACCTCCGATTGATTGATCATAACTCTCTCAATTTAACTCGTAATTCATTTAAATTAGTTTCATTTCGAAGGAATCGAAGTGTAGTTTAAAACGAAAGAAACGGAGATGAAAAACTTTAAGTATTTTGAGAGTTATGATGGAAATAGTTAGACTCGCGCTTTGGTTTAGCAATTTACTGACCTCCCTCCGATTGATTGACCATAACTCACTCAATTTAACTCGTAATTCATTGAAATTAGTTTCATTTCGAAGGAATCGAAGTGTGGTTTAAAACGAAAGAAATGGAGATGAAAAACTCCAACTATTTTGAGAGTTATGATAGAAATAGTTAGACTCGCGCTTTAGTTTAGCAATTTACTGACTTACATCCGATTGATTGACCATAACTCTCTCAATTTAACTCTTAACTCATTGAAATTAGTTTCATTTCGAAGGAATCGAAGTGTAGTTTAAAACGAAAGAAACGGAGATGAAAAACTCCAAGTATTTTGAGAGTTATGATGGAAATAGTTAGACTCGCGCTTTGGTTTAGCAATTTACTGACCTACCTCCGATTGATTGACCATAACTCTCTCAATTTAACTCTTAATTCATTGAAATTAGTTTCATTTCGAAGGAATCGAAGTGTAGTTTAAAACGAAAGAAACGGAGATGAAAAACTCCAAGTATTTTGAGAGTTATGATGGAAATAGTTAGACTCGCGCTTTGGTTTAGCAATTTACTGACCTACCTCCGATTGATTGACCATAACTCTCTCAATTTAACTCTTAATTCATTGAAATTAGTTTCATTTCGAAGGAATCGAAGTGTAGTTTAAAACGAAAGAAACGGAGATGAAAAATTCAAAGTATTTTGAGAGTTATGATAGAAATAGTTAGACTCGCGCTTTGGTTTAGCAATTTACTGACCTACCTCCGATTGATTGACCATAACTCTCTCAATTTAACTCTTAACTCATTGAAATTAGTTTCATTTCGAAGGAATCGAAGTGTAGTTTAAAACGAAAGAAACGGAGATGAAAAACTCCAAGTATTTTGAGAGTTATGATGGAAATAGTTAGACTCGCGCTTTAGTTTAGCAATTTACTGACCTACCTCCGATTGATTGACCATAACTCTCTCAATTTAACTCGTAATTCATTTAAATTAGTTTCATTTCGAAGGAATCGAAGTGTAGTTTAAAACGAAAGAAACGGAGATTAAAAACTCCAAGTATTTTGAGAGTTATGATGGAAATAGTTAGACTCGCGCTTTGGTTTAGAAATTTACTGACCTACCTCCGATTGATTGATCATAACTCTCTAAATTTAACTCTTAATTCATTGAAATTAGTTTCATTTCGAAGGAATCGAAGTGTAGTTTAAAACGAAAGAAACGGAGATGAAAAACTCCAAGTATTTTGAGAGTTATGATGGAAATAGTTAGACTCGCGCTTTGGTTTAGCAATTTACTGACCTACCTCCGATTGATTGATCATAACTCTCTAAATTTAACTCTTAATTCATTGAAATTAGTTTCATTTTGAAGGAATCGAAGTGTAGTTTAAAACGAAAGAAACGGAGATGAAAAACTCCAAGTATTTTGAGAGTTATGATGGAAATAGTTAGACTCGGGCTTTGGTTTAGCAATTTACTGACCTACCTCCGATTGATTAAACATAACTCTCTCAATTTAACTCGTAATTCATTTAAATTAGTTTCATTTCGAAGGAATCAAAGTGTAGTTTAAAACGAAAGAAACAGAGATGAAAAACTCCAAGTATTTTGAGAGTTATGATGGAAATAGTTAGACTCGGGCTTTGGTTTAGCAATTTACTGACCTACCTCCGATTGATTGAACATAACTCACTCAATTTAACTCGTAATTCATTGAAATTAGTTTCATTTCGAAGGAATCGAAGTGTAGTTTAAAACGAAAGAAACGGAGATGAAAAACTCCAAGTATTTTGAGAGTTATGATGGAAATAGTTAGACTCGCGCTTTGGTTTAGCAATTTACTGACCTACCTCCGATTGATTGACCATAACTCTCTCAATTTAACTCTTAATTCATTGAAATTAGTTTCATTTCGAAGGAATCGAAGTGTAGTTTAAAACGAAAGAAACGGAGATGAAAAACTCCAAGTATTTTGAGAGTTATGATGGAAATAGTTAGACTCGCGCTTTGGTTTAGCAATTTACTGACCTACCTCCGATTGATTGACCATAACTCTCTCAATTTAACTCTTAATTCATTGAAATTAGTTTCATTTCGAAGGAATCGAAGTGTAGTTTAAAACGAAAGAAACGGAGATGAAAAATTCAAAGTATTTTGAGAGTTATGATAGAAATAGTTAGACTCGCGCTTTGGTTTAGCAATTTACTGACCTACCTCCGATTGATTGACCATAACTCTCTCAATTTAACTCTTAACTCATTGAAATTAGTTTCATTTCGAAGGAATCGAAGTGTAGTTTAAAACGAAAGAAACGGAGATGAAAAACTCCAAGTATTTTGAGAGTTATGATGGAAATAGTTAGACTCGCGCTTTAGTTTAGCAATTTACTGACCTACCTCCGATTGATTGACCATAACTCTCTCAATTTAACTCGTAATTCATTTAAATTAGTTTCATTTCGAAGGAATCGAAGTGTAGTTTAAAACGAAAGAAACGGAGATTAAAAACTCCAAGTATTTTGAGAGTTATGATGGAAATAGTTAGACTCGCGCTTTGGTTTAGAAATTTACTGACCTACCTCCGATTGATTGATCATAACTCTCTAAATTTAACTCTTAATTCATTGAAATTAGTTTCATTTCGAAGGAATCGAAGTGTAGTTTAAAACGAAAGAAACGGAGATGAAAAACTCCAAGTATTTTGAGAGTTATGATGGAAATAGTTAGACTCGCGCTTTGGTTTAGCAATTTACTGACCTACCTCCGATTGATTGATCATAACTCTCTAAATTTAACTCTTAATTCATTGAAATTAGTTTCATTTTGAAGGAATCGAAGTGTAGTTTAAAACGAAAGAAACGGAGATGAAAAACTCCAAGTATTTTGAGAGTTATGATGGAAATAGTTAGACTCGGGCTTTGGTTTAGCAATTTACTGACCTACCTCCGATTGATTGAACATAACTCTCTCAATTTAACTCGTAATTCATTTAAATTAGTTTCATTTCGAAGGAATCAAAGTGTAGTTTAAAACGAAAGAAACGGAGATGAAAAACTCCAAGTATTTTGAGAGTTATGATGGAAATAGTTAGACTCGGGCTTTGGTTTAGCAATTTACTGACCTACCTCCGATTGATTGAACATAACTCACTCAATTTAACTCGTAATTCATTGAAATTAGTTTCATTTCGAAGGAATCGAAGTGTAGTTTAAAACGAAAGAAACGGAGATGAAAAACTCCAAGTATTTTGAGAGTTATGATGGAAATAGTTAGACTCGGGCTTTGGTTTAGCAATTTACTGACCTACCTCCGATTGATTGAACATAACTCTCTCAATTTAACTCGTAATTCATTTAAATTAGTTTCATTTCGAAGGAATCAAAGTGTAGTTTAAAACGAAAGAAACGGAGATGAAAAACTCCAAGTATTTTGAGAGTTATGATGGAAATAATTAGACTCGGGCTTTGGTTTAGCAATTTACTGACCTACCTCCGATTGATTGAACATAACTCACTCAATTTAACTCGTAATTCATTGAAATTAGTTTCATTTCGAAGGAATCGAAGTGTAGTTTAAAACGAAAGAAACGGAGATGAAAAACTCCAAGTATTTTGAGAGTTATGATGGAAATAGTTAGACTCGCGCTTTGGTTTAGCAATTTACTGACCTACCTCCGATTGATTGACCATAACTCTCTCAATTTAACTCTTAAGTCATTGAAATTAGTTTCATTTCGAAGGAATCGAAGTGTAGTTTAAAACGAAAGAAACGGAGATGAAAAACTCCAAGTATTTTGAGAGTTATGATAGAAATAGTTAGACTCGCGCTTTGGTTTAGCAATTTACTGACCTACCTCCGATTGATTGACCATAACTCTCTCAATTTAACTCGTAATTCATTTAAATTAGTTTCATTTCGAAGGAATCGAAGTGTAGTTTAAAACGAAAGAAACGGAGATGAAAAACTTCAAGTATTTTGAGAGTTATGATGGAAATAGTTAGACTCGCGCTTTGGTTTAGCAATTTACTGACCTCCCTCCGATTGATTGACCATAACTCACTCAATTTAACTCGTAATTCATTGAAATTAGTTTCATTTCGAAGGAATCGAAGTGTGGTTTAAAACGAAAGAAATGGAGATGAAAAACTCCAACTATTTTGAGAGTTATGATGGAAATAGTTAGACTCGCGCTTTGGTTTAGCAATTTACTGACCTACCTCCGCTTGATTGACCATAACTCTCTCAATTTAACTCTTAACTCTTTGAAATTAGTTTCATTTCGAAGGAATCGAAGTGTAGTTTAAAACGAAAGAAACGGAGATGAAAAACTCCAAGTATTTTGAGAGTTATGATGGAAATAGTTAGACTCGCGCTTTGGTTTAGCAATTTACTGACCTACCTCCGATTGAATGACCATAACTCTCTCAATTTAACTCTTAACTCATTGAAATTAGTTTTATTTCGAAGGAATCGAAGTGTAGTTTAAAACGAAAGAAACGGAGATGAAAAACTCCAAGTATTTTGAGAGTTATGATGGAAATAGTTAGACTCGCGCTTTGGTTTAGCAATTTACTGACCTACCTCCGATTGATTGAGCATAACTCTCTAAATTTAACTCTTAATTCATTGAAATTAGTTTCATTTCGAAGGAATCGAAGTGTAGTTTAAAACGAAAGAAACGGAGATGAAAAACTCCAAGTATTTTGAGAGTTATGATGGAAATAGTTAGACTCGCGCTTTGGTTTAGCAATATACTGACTTACCTCCGATTGATTGATCATAACTCTCTAAATTTAACTCTTAATTCATTGAAATTAGTTTCATTTCGAAGGAATCGAAGTATAGTTTAAAACGAAAGAAACGGAGATGAAAAACTCCAAGTATTTTGAGAGTTATGATGGAAATAGTTAGACTCCCGCTTTGGTTTAGCAATATACTGACTAACCTCCGATTGATTGAGCATAACTCTCTAAATTTAACTCTTAATTCATTGAAATTAGTTTCATTTCGAAGGAATCGAAGTGTAGTTTAAAACGAAAGAAACGGAGATGAAAAACTCCAAGTATTTTGAGAGTTATGATGGAAATAATTAGACTCGGGCTTTGGTTTAGCAATTTACTGACCTACCTCCGATTGATTGACCATAACTCACTCAATTTAACTCGTAATTGACTGAAATTTGTTTCATTTCGAAGGAATCGAAGTGTAGTTTAAAACGAAAGAAATGGAGATGAAAAACTCCAAGTATTTTGAGAGTTATGATGGAAATAGTTAGACTCGCGCTTTAGTTTAGCAATTTACTAACCTCCTTCCGATTGATTGACTATAACTCACTCAATTTAACTCGTAATTCATTGAAATTAGTTTCATTTCGAAGGAATCGAAGTGTAGTTTAAAACGAAAGAAACGGAGATGAAAAACTCCAAGTATTTTGAGAGTTATGATGGAAATAGTTAGACTCGCGCTTTGGTTTAGCAATTTACTGACGTACCTACGATTGATTGACCATAACTCTCTCAATTTAACTCTTAATTCATTGAAATTAGTTTCATTTCGAAGGAATCGAAGTGTAGTTTAAAACGAAAGAAACGGAGATGAAAAACTCCAAGTATTTTGAGAGTTATGATGGAAATAGTTAGACTCGCGCTTTGGTTTAGCAATTTACTGACCTACCTCCGATTGATTGACCATAACTCACTCAATTTTACTTGTAATTGATTGAAATTAGTTTCATTTCGAAGGAATCGAAGTGTAGTTTAAAACGAAAGAAACGGAGATGAAAAACTCCAAGTATTTTGAGAGTTATGATGGAAATAGTTAGACTCGGGCTTTGGTTTAGCAATTTACTGACCTACCTCCGATTGATTGAACATAACTCACTCAATTTAACTTGTAATTCATTGAAATTAGTTTCATTTCGAAGGAATCGAAGTGTAGTTTAAAACGAAAGAAACGGAGATGAAAAACTCCAAGTATTTTGAGAGTTATGATGGAAATAGTTAGACTCGCGCTTTAGTTTAGCAATTTACTGACCTACCTCCGATTGATTGAACATAACTCTCTAAATTTAACTCGTAATTCATTTAAATTAGTTTCATTTCGAAGGAATCGAAGTGTAGTTTAAAACGAAAGAAACGGAGATGAAAAACTCCAAGTATTTTGAGAGTTATGATGGAAATAGTTAGACTCGCGCTTTAGTTTAGCAATTTACTGACCTACCTCCGATTGATTGACCATAACTCTCTCAATTTAACTCGTAATTCATTTAAATTAGTTTCATTTCGAAGGAATCGAAGTGTAGTTTAAAACGAAAGAAACGGAGATGAAAAACTTCAAGTATTTTGAGAGTTATGATGGAAATAGTTAGACTCGCGCTTTGGTTTAGCAATTTACTGACCTCCCTCCGATTGATTGACCATAACTCACTCAATTTAACTCGTAATTCATTGAAATTAGTTTCATTTCGAAGGAATCGAAGTGTGGTTTAAAACGAAAGAAATGGAGATGAAAAACTCCAACTATTTTGAGAGTTATGATGGAAATAGTTAGACTCGCGCTTTGGTTTAGCAATTTACTGACCTACCTCCGCTTGATTGACCATAACTCTCTCAATTTAACTCTTAACTCTTTGAAATTAGTTTCATTTCGAAGGAATCGAAGTGTAGTTTAAAACGAAAGAAACGGAGATGAAAAACTCCAAGTATTTTGAGAGTTATGATGGAAATAGTTAGACTCGCGCTTTGGTTTAGCAATTTACTGACCTACCTTCGATTGATTGACCATAACTCTCTCAATTTAACTCTTAACTCATTGAAATTAGTTTCATTTCGAAGGAATCGAAGTGTAGTTTAAAACGAAAGAAACGGAGATGAAAAACTCCAAGTATTTTGAGAGTTATGATGGAAATAGTTAGACTCGCGCTTTGGTTTAGCAATTTACTGACCTACCTCCGATTGATTGAGCATAACTCTCTAAATTTAACTCTTAATTCATTGAAATTAGTTTAATTTCGAAGGAATCGAAGTGTAGTTTAAAACGAAAGAAACGGAGATTAAAAACTCCAAGTATTTTGAGAGTTATGATGGAAATAGTTAGACTCGCGCTTTGGTTTAGCAATATACTGACTTACCTCCGATTGATTGATCATAACTCTCTAAATTTAACTCTTAATTCATTGAAATTAGTTTCATTTCGAAGGAATCGAAGTGTAGTTTAAAACGAAAGAAACGGAGATGAAAAACTCCAAGTATTTTGAGAGTTATGATGGAAATAGTTAGACTCGGGCTTTGGTTTAGCAATTTACTGACCTACCTCCGATTGATTGACCATAACTCACTCAATTTAACTCGTAATTGACTGAAATTTGTTTCATTTCGAAGGAATCGAAGTGTAGTTTAAAACGAAAGAAATGGAGATGAAAAACTCCAAGTATTTTGAGAGTTATGATGGAAATAGTTAGACTCGCGCTTTAGTTTAGCAATTTACTAACCTCCTTCCGATTGATTGACTATAACTCACTCAATTTAACTCGTAATTCATTGAAATTAGTTTCATTTCGAAGGAATCGAAGTGTAGTTTAAAACGAAAGAAACGGAGATGAAAAACTCCAAGTATTTTGAGAGTTATGATGGAAATAGTTAGACTCGCGCTTTGGTTTAGCAATTTACTGACGTACCTACGATTGATTGACCATAACTCTCTCAATTTAACTCTTAACTCTTTGAAATTAGTTTCATTTCGAAGGAATCGAAGTGTAGTTTAAAACGAAAGAAACGGAGATGAAAAACTCCAAGTATTTTGAGAGTTATGATGGAAATAGTTAGACTCGCGCTTTGGTTTAGCAATTTACTGACCTACCTCCGATTGATTGACCATAACTCTCTCAATTTAACTCTTAATTCATTGAAATTAGTTTCATTTCGAAGGAATCGAAGTGTAGTTTAAAACGAAAGAAACGGAGATGAAAAACTCCAAGTATTTTGAGAGTTATGATGGAAATAGTTAGACTCGCGCTTTGGTTTAGCAATTTACTGACCTACCTCCGATTGATTATGCATAACTCTCTAAATTTAACTCTTAATTCATTGAAATTAGTTTCATTTCGAAGGAATCGAAGTGTAGTTTAAAACGAAAGAAACGGAGATGAAAAACTCCAAGTATTTTGAGAGTTATGATGGAAATAGTTAGACTCGCGCTTTGGTTTAGCAATATACTGACTTACCTCCGATTGATTGATCATAACTCTCTAAATTTAACTCTTAATTCATTGAAATTAGTTTCATTTCGAAGGAATCGAAGTATAGTTTAAAATGAAAGAAACGGAGATGAAAAACTCCAAGTATTTTGAGAGTTATGATGGAAATAGTTAGACTCGCGCTTTGGTTTAGCAATATACTGACTAACCTCCGATTGATTGATCATAACTCTCTAAATTTAACTCTTAATTCATTGAAATTAGTTTCATTTCGAAGGAATCGAAGTGTAGTTTAAAACGAAAGAAACGGAGATGAAAAACTCCAAGTATTTTGAGAGTTATGATGGAAATAATTAGACTCGGGCTTTGGTTTAGCAATTTACTGACCTACCTCCGATTGATTGACCATAACTCACTCAATTTAACTCGTAATTGACTGAAATTTGTTTCATTTCGAAGGAATCGAAGTGTAGTTTAAAACGAAAGAAATGGAGATGAAAAACTCCAAGTATTTTGAGAGTTATGATGGAAATAGTTAGACTCGCGCTTTAGTTTAGCAATTTACTAACCTCCTTCCGATTGATTGACTATAACTCACTAAATTTAACTCGTAATTCATTGAAATTAGTTTCATTTCGAAGGAATCGAAGTGTAGTTTAAAACGAAAGAAACGGAGATGAAAAACTCCAAGTATTTTGAGAGTTATGATGGAAATAGTTAGACTCGCGCTTTGGTTTAGCAATTTACTGACGTACCTACGATTGATTGACCATAACTCTCTCAATTTAACTCTTAATTCATTGAAATTAGTTTCATTTCGAAGGAATCGAAGTGTAGTTTAAAACGAAAGAAACGGAGATGAAAAACTCCAAGTATTTTGAGAGTTATGATGGAAATAGTTAGACTCGCGCTTTGGTTTAGCAATTTACTGACCTACCTCCGATTAATTGACCATAACTCACTCAATTTTACTTGTAATTGATTGAAATTAGTTTCATTTCGAAGGAATCGAAGTGTAGTTTAAAACGAAAGAAACGGAGATGAAAAACTCCAAGTATTTTGAGAGTTATGATGGAAATAGTTAGACTCGCGCTTTGGTTTAGCAATTTACTGACCTACCTCCGATTGATTGAACATAACTCTCTCAATTTAACTCGTAATTCATTTAAATTAGTTTCATTTCGAAGGAATCAAATTGTAGTTTAAAACGAAAGAAACGAAGATGAAAAACTCCAAGTATTTTGAGAGTTATGATGGAAATAGTTAGACTCGCGCTTTGGTTTAGCAATTTACTGACCTACCTCCGATTGATTGACCATAACTCTCTCAATTTAACTCTTAATTCATTGAAATTAGTTTCATTTCGAAGGAATCGAAGTGTAGTTTAAAACGAAAGAAACGGAGATGAAAAACTCCAAGTATTTTGAGAGTTATGATGGAAATAGTTAGACTCGCGCTTTGGTTTAGCAATTTACTGACCTACCTCCGATTGATTGAACATAACTCTCTAAATTTAACTCTTAATTCATTGAAATTAGTTTCATTTCGAAGGAATCGAAGTGTAGTTTAAAACGAAAGAAACGGAGATGAAAAACTCCAAGTATTTTGAGAGTTATGATGGAAATAGTTAGACTCGAGCTTTGGTTTAGCAATTTACTGACCTACCTCCGATTGATTGAACATAACTCTCTAAATTTAACTCGTAATTCATTTAAATTAGTTTCATTTCGAAGGAATCGAAGTGTAGTTTAAAACGAAAGAAACGGAGATGAAAAACTCCAAGTATTTTGAGAGTTATGATGGAAATAGTTAGACTCGGGCTTTGGTTTAGCAATTTACTGACCTACCTCCGATTGATTGATCATAACTCTCTCAATTTAACTCGTAATTCATTTAAATTAGTTTCATTTCGAAGGAATCGAAGTGTAGTTTAAAACGAAAGAAACGGAGATGAAAAACTTTAAGTATTTTGAGAGTTATGATGGAAATAGTTAGACTCGCGCTTTGGTTTAGCAATTTACTGACCTCCCTCCGATTGATTGACCATAACTCACTCAATTTAACTCGTAATTCATTGAAATTAGTTTCATTTCGAAGGAATCGAAGTGTGGTTTAAAACGAAAGAAATGGAGATGAAAAACTCCAACTATTTTGAGAGTTATGATAGAAATAGTTAGACTCGCGCTTTAGTTTAGCAATTTACTGACTTACATCCGATTGATTGACCATAACTCTCTCAATTTAACTCTTAACTCATTGAAATTAGTTTCATTTCGAAGGAATCGAAGTGTAGTTTAAAACGAAAGAAACGGAGATGAAAAACTCCAAGTATTTTGAGAGTTATGATGGAAATAGTTAGACTCGCGCTTTGGTTTAGCAATTTACTGACCTACCTCCGATTGATTGACCATAACTCTCTCAATTTAACTCTTAATTCATTGAAATTAGTTTCATTTCGAAGGAATCGAAGTGTAGTTTAAAACGAAAGAAACGGAGATGAAAAACTCCAAGTATTTTGAGAGTTATGATGGAAATAGTTAGACTCGCGCTTTGGTTTAGCAATTTACTGACCTACCTCCGATTGATTGACCATAACTCTCTCAATTTAACTCTTAATTCATTGAAATTAGTTTCATTTCGAAGGAATCGAAGTGTAGTTTAAAACGAAAGAAACGGAGATGAAAAATTCAAAGTATTTTGAGAGTTATGATAGAAATAGTTAGACTCGCGCTTTGGTTTAGCAATTTACTGACCTACCTCCGATTGATTGACCATAACTCTCTCAATTTAACTCTTAACTCATTGAAATTAGTTTCATTTCGAAGGAATCGAAGTGTAGTTTAAAACGAAAGAAACGGAGATGAAAAACTCCAAGTATTTTGAGAGTTATGATGGAAATAGTTAGACTCGCGCTTTAGTTTAGCAATTTACTGACCTACCTCCGATTGATTGACCATAACTCTCTCAATTTAACTCGTAATTCATTTAAATTAGTTTCATTTCGAAGGAATCGAAGTGTAGTTTAAAACGAAAGAAACGGAGATTAAAAACTCCAAGTATTTTGAGAGTTATGATGGAAATAGTTAGACTCGCGCTTTGGTTTAGAAATTTACTGACCTACCTCCGATTGATTGATCATAACTCTCTAAATTTAACTCTTAATTCATTGAAATTAGTTTCATTTCGAAGGAATCGAAGTGTAGTTTAAAACGAAAGAAACGGAGATGAAAAACTCCAAGTATTTTGAGAGTTATGATGGAAATAGTTAGACTCGCGCTTTGGTTTAGCAATTTACTGACCTACCTCCGATTGATTGATCATAACTCTCTAAATTTAACTCTTAATTCATTGAAATTAGTTTCATTTTGAAGGAATCGAAGTGTAGTTTAAAACGAAAGAAACGGAGATGAAAAACTCCAAGTATTTTGAGAGTTATGATGGAAATAGTTAGACTCGGGCTTTGGTTTAGCAATTTACTGACCTACCTCCGATTGATTAAACATAACTCTCTCAATTTAACTCGTAATTCATTTAAATTAGTTTCATTTCGAAGGAATCAAAGTGTAGTTTAAAACGAAAGAAACAGAGATGAAAAACTCCAAGTATTTTGAGAGTTATGATGGAAATAGTTAGACTCGGGCTTTGGTTTAGCAATTTACTGACCTACCTCCGATTGATTGAACATAACTCACTCAATTTAACTCGTAATTCATTGAAATTAGTTTCATTTCGAAGGAATCGAAGTGTAGTTTAAAACGAAAGAAACGGAGATGAAAAACTCCAAGTATTTTGAGAGTTATGATGGAAATAGTTAGACTCGCGCTTTGGTTTAGCAATTTACTGACCTACCTCCGATTGATTGACCATAACTCTCTCAATTTAACTCTTAATTCATTGAAATTAGTTTCATTTCGAAGGAATCGAAGTGTAGTTTAAAACGAAAGAAACGGAGATGAAAAACTCCAAGTATTTTGAGAGTTATGATGGAAATAGTTAGACTCGCGCTTTGGTTTAGCAATTTACTGACCTACCTCCGATTGATTGACCATAACTCTCTCAATTTAACTCTTAATTCATTGAAATTAGTTTCATTTCGAAGGAATCGAAGTGTAGTTTAAAACGAAAGAAACGGAGATGAAAAATTCAAAGTATTTTGAGAGTTATGATAGAAATAGTTAGACTCGCGCTTTGGTTTAGCAATTTACTGACCTACCTCCGATTGATTGACCATAACTCTCTCAATTTAACTCTTAACTCATTGAAATTAGTTTCATTTCGAAGGAATCGAAGTGTAGTTTAAAACGAAAGAAACGGAGATGAAAAACTCCAAGTATTTTGAGAGTTATGATGGAAATAGTTAGACTCGCGCTTTAGTTTAGCAATTTACTGACCTACCTCCGATTGATTGACCATAACTCTCTCAATTTAACTCGTAATTCATTTAAATTAGTTTCATTTCGAAGGAATCGAAGTGTAGTTTAAAACGAAAGAAACGGAGATTAAAAACTCCAAGTATTTTGAGAGTTATGATGGAAATAGTTAGACTCGCGCTTTGGTTTAGAAATTTACTGACCTACCTCCGATTGATTGATCATAACTCTCTAAATTTAACTCTTAATTCATTGAAATTAGTTTCATTTTGAAGGAATCGAAGTGTAGTTTAAAACGAAAGAAACGGAGATGAAAAACTCCAAGTATTTTGAGAGTTATGATGGAAATAGTTAGACTCGGGCTTTGGTTTAGCAATTTACTGACCTACCTCCGATTGATTGAACATAACTCTCTCAATTTAACTCGTAATTCATTTAAATTAGTTTCATTTCGAAGGAATCAAAGTGTAGTTTAAAACGAAAGAAACGGAGATGAAAAACTCCAAGTATTTTGAGAGTTATGATGGAAATAGTTAGACTCGGGCTTTGGTTTAGCAATTTACTGACCTACCTCCGATTGATTGAACATAACTCACTCAATTTAACTCGTAATTCATTGAAATTAGTTTCATTTCGAAGGAATCGAAGTGTAGTTTAAAACGAAAGAAACGGAGATGAAAAACTCCAAGTATTTTGAGAGTTATGATGGAAATAGTTAGACTCGGGCTTTGGTTTAGCAATTTACTGACCTACCTCCGATTGATTGAACATAACTCTCTCAATTTAACTCGTAATTCATTTAAATTAGTTTCATTTCGAAGGAATCAAAGTGTAGTTTAAAACGAAAGAAACGGAGATGAAAAACTCCAAGTATTTTGAGAGTTATGATGGAAATAGTTAGACTCGGGCTTTGGTTTAGCAATTTACTGACCTACCTCCGATTGATTGAACATAACTCACTCAATTTAACTCGTAATTCATTGAAATTAGTTTCATTTCGAAGGAATCGAAGTGTAGTTTAAAACGAAAGAAACGGAGATGAAAAACTCCAAGTATTTTGAGAGTTATGATGGAAATAGTTAGACTCGCGCTTTGGTTTAGCAATTTACTGACCTACCTCCGATTGATTGACCATAACTCTCTCAATTTAACTCTTAAGTCATTGAAATTAGTTTCATTTCGAAGGAATCGAAGTGTAGTTTAAAACGAAAGAAACGGAGATGAAAAACTCCAAGTATTTTGAGAGTTATGATAGAAATAGTTAGACTCGCGCTTTGGTTTAGCAATTTACTGACCTACCTCCGATTGATTGACCATAACTCTCTCAATTTAACTCGTAATTCATTTAAATTAGTTTCATTTCGAAGGAATCGAAGTGTAGTTTAAAACGAAAGAAACGGAGATGAAAAACTTCAAGTATTTTGAGAGTTATGATGGAAATAGTTAGACTCGCGCTTTGGTTTAGCAATTTACTGACCTCCCTCCGATTGATTGACCATAACTCACTCAATTTAACTCGTAATTCATTGAAATTAGTTTCATTTCGAAGGAATCGAAGTGTGGTTTAAAACGAAAGAAATGGAGATGAAAAACTCCAACTATTTTGAGAGTTATGATGGAAATAGTTAGACTCGCGCTTTGGTTTAGCAATTTACTGACCTACCTCCGCTTGATTGACCATAACTCTCTCAATTTAACTCTTAACTCTTTGAAATTAGTTTCATTTCGAAGGAATCGAAGTGTAGTTTAAAACGAAAGAAACGGAGATGAAAAACTCCAAGTATTTTGAGAGTTATGATGGAAATAGTTAGACTCGCGCTTTGGTTTAGCAATTTACTGACCTACCTCCGATTGAATGACCATAACTCTCTCAATTTAACTCTTAACTCATTGAAATTAGTTTTATTTCGAAGGAATCGAAGTGTAGTTTAAAACGAAAGAAACGGAGATGAAAAACTCCAAGTATTTTGAGAGTTATGATGGAAATAGTTAGACTCGCGCTTTGGTTTAGCAATTTACTGACCTACCTCCGATTGATTGAGCATAACTCTCTAAATTTAACTCTTAATTCATTGAAATTAGTTTCATTTCGAAGGAATCGAAGTGTAGTTTAAAACGAAAGAAACTGAGATGAAAAACTCCAAGTATTTTGAGAGTTATGATGGAAATAGTTAGACTCGCGCTTTGGTTTAGCAATATACTGACTTACCTCCGATTGATTGATCATAACTCTCTAAATTTAACTCTTAATTCATTGAAATTAGTTTCATTTCGAAGGAATCGAAGTATAGTTTAAAACGAAAGAAACGGAGATGAAAAACTCCAAGTATTTTGAGAGTTATGATGGAAATAGTTAGACTCCCGCTTTGGTTTAGCAATATACTGACTAACCTCCGATTGATTGATCATAACTCTCTAAATTTAACTCTTAATTCATTGAAATTAGTTTCATTTCGAAGGAATCGAAGTGTAGTTTAAAACGAAAGAAACGGAGATGAAAAACTCCAAGTATTTTGAGAGTTATGATGGAAATAATTAGACTCGGGCTTTGGTTTAGCAATTTACTGACCTACCTCCGATTGATTGACCATAACTCACTCAATTTAACTCGTAATTGACTGAAATTTGTTTCATTTCGAAGGAATCGAAGTGTAGTTTAAAACGAAAGAAATGGAGATGAAAAACTCCAAGTATTTTGAGAGTTATGATGGAAATAGTTAGACTCGCGCTTTAGTTTAGCAATTTACTAACCTCCTTCCGATTGATTGACTATAACTCACTCAATTTAACTCGTAATTCATTGAAATTAGTTTCATTTCGAAGGAATCGAAGTGTAGTTTAAAACGAAAGAAACGGAGATGAAAAACTCCAAGTATTTTGAGAGTTATGATGGAAATAGTTAGACTCGCGCTTTGGTTTAGCAATTTACTGACGTACCTACGATTGATTGACCATAACTCTCTCAATTTAACTCTTAATTCATTGAAATTAGTTTCATTTCGAAGGAATCGAAGTGTAGTTTAAAACGAAAGAAACGGAGATGAAAAACTCCAAGTATTTTGAGAGTTATGATGGAAATAGTTAGACTCGCGCTTTGGTTTAGCAATTTACTGACCTACCTCCGATTGATTGACCATAACTCACTCAATTTTACTTGTAATTGATTGAAATTAGTTTCATTTCGAAGGAATCGAAGTGTAGTTTAAAACGAAAGAAACGGAGATGAAAAACTCCAAGTATTTTGAGAGTTATGATGGAAATAGTTAGACTCGGGCTTTGGTTTAGCAATTTACTGACCTACCTCCGATTGATTGAACATAACTCACTCAATTTAACTTGTAATTCATTGAAATTAGTTTCATTTCGAAGGAATCGAAGTGTAGTTTAAAACGAAAGAAACGGAGATGAAAAACTCCAAGTATTTTGAGAGTTATGATGGAAATAGTTAGACTCGCGCTTTAGTTTAGCAATTTACTGACCTACCTCCGATTGATTGAACATAACTCTCTAAATTTAACTCGTAATTCATTTAAATTAGTTTCATTTCGAAGGAATCGAAGTGTAGTTTAAAACGAAAGAAACGGAGATGAAAAACTCCAAGTATTTTGAGAGTTATGATGGAAATAGTTAGACTCGCGCTTTAGTTTAGCAATTTACTGACCTACCTCCGATTGATTGACCATAACTCTCTCAATTTAACTCGTAATTCATTTAAATTAGTTTCATTTCGAAGGAATCGAAGTGTAGTTTAAAACGAAAGAAACGGAGATGAAAAACTTCAAGTATTTTGAGAGTTATGATGGAAATAGTTAGACTCGCGCTTTGGTTTAGCAATTTACTGACCTCCCTCCGATTGATTGACCATAACTCACTCAATTTAACTCGTAATTCATTGAAATTAGTTTCATTTCGAAGGAATCGAAGTGTGGTTTAAAACGAAAGAAATGGAGATGAAAAACTCCAACTATTTTGAGAGTTATGATGGAAATAGTTAGACTCGCGCTTTGGTTTAGCAATTTACTGACCTACCTCCGCTTGATTGACCATAACTCTCTCAATTTAACTCTTAACTCTTTGAAATTAGTTTCATTTCGAAGGAATCGAAGTGTAGTTTAAAACGAAAGAAACGGAGATGAAAAACTCCAAGTATTTTGAGAGTTATGATGGAAATAGTTAGACTCGCGCTTTGGTTTAGCAATTTACTGACCTACCTCCGATTGATTGACCATAACTCTCTCAATTTAACTCTTAACTCATTGAAATTAGTTTCATTTCGAAGGAATCGAAGTGTAGTTTAAAACGAAAGAAACGGAGATGAAAAACTCCAAGTATTTTGAGAGTTATGATGGAAATAGTTAGACTCGCGCTTTGGTTTAGCAATTTACTTACCTACCTCCGATTGATTGAGCATAACTCTCTAAATTTAACTCTTAATTCATTGAAATTAGTTTAATTTCGAAGGAATCGAAGTGTAGTTTAAAACGAAAGAAACGGAGATTAAAAACTCCAAGTATTTTGAGAGTTATGATGGAAATAGTTAGACTCGCGCTTTGGTTTAGCAATATACTGACTTACCTCCGATTGATTGATCATAACTCTCTAAATTTAACTCTTAATTCATTGAAATTAGTTTCATTTCGAAGGAATCGAAGTGTAGTTTAAAACGAAAGAAACGGAGATGAAAAACTCCAAGTATTTTGAGAGTTATGATGGAAATAGTTAGACTCGGGCTTTGGTTTAGCAATTTACTGACCTACCTCCGATTGATTGACCATAACTCACTCAATTTAACTCGTAATTGACTGAAATTTGTTTCATTTCGAAGGAATCGAAGTGTAGTTTAAAACGAAAGAAATGGAGATGAAAAACTCCAAGTATTTTGAGAGTTATGATGGAAATAGTTAGACTCGCGCTTTAGTTTAGCAATTTACTAACCTCCTTCCGATTGATTGACTATAACTCACTCAATTTAACTCGTAATTCATTGAAATTAGTTTCATTTCGAAGGAATCGAAGTGTAGTTTAAAACGAAAGAAACGGAGATGAAAAACTCCAAGTATTTTGAGAGTTATGATGGAAATAGTTAGACTCGCGCTTTGGTTTAGCAATTTACTGACGTACCTACGATTGATTGACCATAACTCTCTCAATTTAACTCTTAACTCTTTGAAATTAGTTTCATTTCGAAGGAATCGAAGTGTAGTTTAAAACGAAAGAAACGGAGATGAAAAACTCCAAGTATTTTGAGAGTTATGATGGAAATAGTTAGACTCGCGCTTTGGTTTAGCAATTTACTGACCTACCTCCGATTGATTGACCATAACTCTCTCAATTTAACTCTTAATTCATTGAAATTAGTTTCATTTCGAAGGAATCGAAGTGTAGTTTAAAACGAAAGAAACGGAGATGAAAAACTCCAAGTATTTTGAGAGTTATGATGGAAATAGTTAGACTCGCGCTTTGGTTTAGCAATTTACTGACCTACCTCCGATTGATTGAGCATAACTCTCTAAATTTAACTCTTAATTCATTGAAATTAGTTTCATTTCGAAGGAATCGAAGTGTAGTTTAAAACGAAAGAAACGGAGATGAAAAACTCCAAGTATTTTGAGAGTTATGATGGAAATAGTTAGACTCGCGCTTTGGTTTAGCAATATACTGACTTACCTCCGATTGATTGATCATAACTCTCTAAATTTAACTCTTAATTCATTGAAATTAGTTTCATTTCGAAGGAATCGAAGTATAGTTTAAAATGAAAGAAACGGAGATGAAAAACTCCAAGTATTTTGAGAGTTATGATGGAAATAGTTAGACTCGCGCTTTGGTTTAGCAATATACTGACTAACCTCCGATTGATTGATCATAACTCTCTAAATTTAACTCTTAATTCATTGAAATTAGTTTCATTTCGAAGGAATCGAAGTGTAGTTTAAAACGAAAGAAACGGAGATGAAAAACTCCAAGTATTTTGAGAGTTATGATGGAAATAATTAGACTCGGGCTTTGGTTTAGCAATTTACTGACCTACCTCCGATTGATTGACCATAACTCACTCAATTTAACTCGTAATTGACTGAAATTTGTTTCATTTCGAAGGAATCGAAGTGTAGTTTAAAACGAAAGAAATGGAGATGAAAAACTCCAAGTATTTTGAGAGTTATGATGGAAATAGTTAGACTCGCGCTTTGGTTTAGCAATTTACTGACCTACCTCCGATTGATTGAGCATAACTCTCTAAATTTAACTCTTAATTCATTGAAATTAGTTTCATTTCGAAGGAATCGAAGTGTAGTTTAAAACGAAAGAAACGGAGATTAAAAACTCCAAGTATTTTGAGAGTTATGATGGAAATAGTTAGACTCGCGCTTTGGTTTAGCAATATACTGACTTACCTCCGATTGATTGATCATAACTCTCTAAATTTAACTCTTAATTCATTGAAATTAGTTTCATTTCGAAGGAATCGAAGTGTAGTTTAAAACGAAAGAAACGGAGATGAAAAACTCCAAGTATTTTGAGAGTTATGATGGAAATAGTTAGACTCGGGCTTTGGTTTAGCAATTTACTGACCTACCTCCGATTGATTGACCATAACTCACTCAATTTACCTCGTAATTCACTGAAATTTGTTTCATTTCGAAGGAATCGAAGTGTAGTTTAAAACGAAAGAAATGGAGATGAAAAACTCAAAGTATTTTGAGAGTTATGATGGAAATAGTTAGACTCGCGCTTTGGTTTAGTAATTTACTGACCTACCTCCGATTGATTGACCATAACTCTCACAATTTAACTCTTAATTCATTTAAATTTGTTTCATTTCCAAGGAATCGAAGTGTAGTTTAGGACGAAAGAAACGGAGATGAAAAACTCCAAGTATTTTGAGAGTTATGATGGAAATAGTTAGACTCGCGCTTTGGTTTAGCAATTTACTGACCTACCTCCGATTGATTGACCATAACTCTCTCAATTTAACTCGTAATTCATTTAAATTAGTTTCATTTCGAAGGAATCGAAGTGTAGTTTAAAACGAAAGAAACGGAGATGAAAAACTCCAAGTATTTTGAGAGTTATGATGGAAATAGTTAGACTCGCGCTTTGGTTTAGCAATTTACTGACCTACCTCCGATTGATTGACCATAACTCTCTAAATTTAACTCTTAACTCATTGAAATTAGTTTCATTTCGAAGGAATCGAAGTGTAGTTTAAAACGAAAGAAACGGAGATGAAAAACTCCAAGTATTTTGAGAGTTATGATGGAAATAGTTAGACTCGCGCTTTAGTTTAGCAATTTACTGACTTACATCCGATTGATTGACCATAACTCTCTCAATTTAACTCTTAACTCATTGAAATTAGTTTCATTTCGAAGGAATCGAAGTGTAGTTTAAAACGAAAGAAACGGAGATGAAAAACTCCAAGTATTTTGAGAGTTATGATGGAAATAGTTAGACTCGCGCTTTGGTT
Organism: Tasmannia lanceolata; assembly: GCF_043159265.1. Classification (NCBI taxonomy): domain Eukaryota; kingdom Viridiplantae; phylum Streptophyta; class Magnoliopsida; order Canellales; family Winteraceae; genus Tasmannia; species Tasmannia lanceolata. The sequence continues at coordinate 9,722,876 of NW_027518721.1, forward strand.
TAGCAATTTACTGACCTACCTCCGATTGATTGACCATAACTCTCTCAATTTAACTCTTAATTAAAGCGCGAGTCTAACTATTTCCATCATAACTCTCAAAATACTTGGAGTTTTTCATCTCCGTTTCTTTCGTTTTAAACTACACTTCGATTCCTTCGAAATGAAACTAATTTCAATGAATTAAGAGTTAAATTGAGAGAGTTATGGTCAATCAATCGTAGGTACGTCAGTAAATTGCTAAACCAAAGCGCGAGTCTAACTATTTCCATCATAACTCTCAAAATACTTGGAGTTTTTCATCTCCGTTTCTTTCGTTTTAAACTACACTTCGATTCCTTCGAAATGAAACAAATTTCAGTCAATTACGAGTTAAATTGAGTGAGTTATGGTCAATCAATCGGAGGTAGGTCAGTAAATTGCTAAACCAAAGCCCGAGTCTAATTATTTCCATCATAACTCTCAAAATACTTGGAGTTTTTCATCTCCGTTTCTTTCGTTTTAAACTACACTTCGATTCCTTCGAAATGAAACTAATTTCAATGAATTAAGAGTTAAATTTAGAGAGTTATAATCAATCAATCGGAGGTTAGTCAGTGTATTGCTAAACCAAAGCGCGAGTCTAACTATTTCCATCATAACTCTCAAAATACTTGGAGTTTTTCATCTCCGTTTCTTTCGTTTTAAACTATACTTCGATTCCTTCGAAATGAAACTAATTTCAATGAATTAAGAGTTAAATTTAGAGAGTTATGATCAATCAATCGGAGGTAAGTCAGTATATTGCTAAACCAAAGCGCGAGTCTAACTATTTCCATCATAACTCTCAAAATACTTGGAGTTTTTCATCTCCGTTTCTTTCGTTTTAAACTACACTTCGATTCCTTCGAAATGAAACTAATTTCAATGAATTAAGAGTTAAATTTAGAGAGTTATGCTCAATCAATCGGAGGTAGGTCAGTAAATTGCTAAACCAAAGCGCGAGTCTAACTATTTCCATCATAACTCTCAAAATACTTGGAGTTTTTCATCTCCGTTTCTTTCGTTTTAAACTACACTTCGATTCCTTCGAAATGAAACTAATTTCAATGAGTTAAGAGTTAAATTGAGAGAGTTATGGTCAATCAATCGGAGGTAGGTCAGTAAATTGCTAAACCAAAGCCCGAGTCTAACTATTTCCATCATAACTCTCAAAATACTTGGAGTTTTTCATCTCCGTTTCTTTCGTTTTAAACTACACTTCGATTCCTTCGAAATGAAACTAATTTCAAAGAGTTAAGAGTTAAATTGAGAGAGTTATGGTCAATCAAGCGGAGGTAGGTCAGTAAATTGCTAAACCAAAGCGCGAGTCTAACTATTTCCATCATAACTCTCAAAATAGTTGGAGTTTTTCATCTCCATTTCTTTCGTTTTAAACCACACTTCGATTCCTTCGAAATGAAACTAATTTCAATGAATTACGAGTTAAATTGAGTGAGTTATGGTCAATCAATCGGAGGGAGGTCAGTAAATTGCTAAACCAAAGCGCGAGTCTAACTATTTCCATCATAACTCTCAAAATACTTGAAGTTTTTCATCTCCGTTTCTTTCGTTATGATGGAAATAGTTAGACTCGGGCTTTGGTTTAGCAATTTACTGACCTACCTCCGATTGATTGACCATAACTCACTCAATTTAACTCGTAATTGACTGAAATTTGTTTCATTTCGAAGGAATCGAAGTGTAGTTTAAAACGAAAGAAATGGAGATGAAAAACTCCAATTATTTTGAGAGTTATGATGGAAATAGTTAGACTCGCGCTTTAGTTTAGCAATTTACTAACCTCCTTCCGATTGATTGACTATAACTCACTCAATTTAACTCGTAATTCATTGAAATTAGTTTCATTTCGAAGGAATCGAAGTGTAGTTTAAAACGAAAGAAACGGAGATGAAAAACTCCAAGTATTTTGAGAGTTATGATGGAAATAGTTAGACTCGCGCTTTGGTTTAGCAATTTACTGACGTACCTACGATTGATTGACCATAACTCTCTCAATTTAACTCTTAATTCATTGAAATTAGTTTCATTTCGAAGGAATCGAAGTGTAGTTTAAAACGAAAGAAACGGAGATGAAAAACTCCAAGTATTTTGAGAGTTATGATGGAAATAGTTAGACTCGCGCTTTGGTTTAGCAATTTACTGACCTACCTCCGATTGATTGACCATAACTCACTCAATTTTACTTGTAATTGATTGAAATTAGTTTCATTTCGAAGGAATCGAAGTGTAGTTTAAAACGAAAGAAACGGAGATGAAAAACTCCAAGTATTTTGAGAGTTATGATGGAAATAGTTAGACTCGCGCTTTGGTTTAGCAATTTACTGACCTACCTCCGATTGATTGAACATAACTCTCTAAATTTAACTCTTAATTCATTGAAATTAGTTTCATTTCGAAGGAATCGAAGTGTAGTTTAAAACGAAAGAAACGGAGATGAAAAACTCTAAGTATTTTGAGAGTTATGATGGAAATAGTTAGACTCGCGCTTTGGTTTAGCAATTTACTGACCTACCTCCGATTGATTGAACATAACTCTCTAAATTTAACTCGTAATTCATTTAAATTAGTTTCATTTCGAAGGAATCGAAGTGTAGTTTAAAACGAAAGAAACGGAGATGAAAAACTCCAAGTATTTTGAGAGTTATGATGGAAATAGTTAGACTCGGGCTTTGGTTTAGCAATTTACTGACCTACCTCCGATTGATTGATCATAACTCTCTCAATTTAACTCGTAATTCATTTAAATTAGTTTCATTTCGAAGGAATCGAAGTGTAGTTTAAAACGAAAGAAACGGAGATGAAAAACTTTAAGTATTTTGAGAGTTATGATGGAAATAGTTAGACTCGCGCTTTGGTTTAGCAATTTACTGACCTCCCTCCGATTGATTGACCATAACTCACTCAATTTAACTCGTAATTCATTGAAATTAGTTTCATTTCGAAGGAATCGAAGTGTGGTTTAAAACGAAAGAAATGGAGATGAAAAACTCCAACTATTTTGAGAGTTATCATAGAAATAGTTAGACTCGCGCTTTAGTTTAGCAATTTACTGACTTACATCCGATTGATTGACCATAACTCTCTCAATTTAACTCTTAACTCATTGAAATTAGTTTCATTTCGAAGGAATCGAAGTGTAGTTTAAAACGAAAGAAACGGAGATGAAAAACTCCAAGTATTTTGAGAGTTATGATGGAAATAGTTAGACTCGCGCTTTGGTTTAGCAATTTACTGACCTACCTCCAATTGATTGACCATAACTCTCTCAATTTAACTCTTAATTCATTGAAATTAGTTTCATTTCGAAGGAATCGAAGTGTAGTTTAAAACGAAAGAAACGGAGATGAAAAACTCCAAGTATTTTGAGAGTTATGATGGAAATAGTTAGACTCGCGCTTTGGTTTAGCAATTTACTGACCTACCTCCGATTGATTGACCATAACTCTCTCAATTTAACTCTTAATTCATTGAAATTAGTTTCATTTCGAAGGAATCGAAGTGTAGTTTAAAACGAAAGAAACGGAGATGAAAAATTCAAAGTATTTTGAGAGTTATGATAGAAATAGTTAGACTCGCGCTTTGGTTTAGCAATTTACTGACCTACCTCCGATTGATTGACCATAACTCTCTCAATTTAACTCTTAACTCATTGAAATTAGTTTCATTTTGAAGGAATCGAAGTGTAGTTTAAAACGAAAGAAACGGAGATGAAAAACTCCAAGTATTTTGAGAGTTATGATGGAAATAGTTAGACTCGCGCTTTAGTTTAGCAATTTACTGACCTACCTCCGATTGATTGACCATAACTCTCTCAATTTAACTCGTAATTCATTTAAATTAGTTTCATTTCGAAGGAATCGAAGTGTAGTTTAAAACGAAAGAAACGGAGATTAAAAACTCCAAGTATTTTGAGAGTTATGATGGAAATAGTTAGACTCGCGCTTTGGTTTAGAAATTTACTGACCTACCTCCGATTGATTGATCATAACTCTCTAAATTTAACTCTTAATTCATTGAAATTAGTTTCATTTCGAAGGAATCGAAGTGTAGTTTAAAACGAAAGAAACGGAGATGAAAAACTCCAAGTATTTTGAGAGTTATGATGGAAATAGTTAGACTCGCGCTTTGGTTTAGCAATTTACTGACCTACCTCCGATTGATTGATCATAACTCTCTAAATTTAACTCTTAATTCATTGAAATTAGTTTCATTTTGAAGGAATCGAAGTGTAGTTTAAAACGAAAGAAACGGAGATGAAAAACTCCAAGTATTTTGAGAGTTATGATGGAAATAGTTAGACTCGGGCTTTGGTTTAGCAATTTACTGACCTACCTCCGATTGATTGAACATAACTCTCTCAATTTAACTCGAAATTCATTTAAATTAGTTTCATTTCGAAGGAATCAAAGTGTAGTTTAAAACGAAAGAAACGAAGATGAAAAACTCCAAGTATTTTGAGAGTTATGATGGAAATAGTTAGACTCGGGCTTTGGTTTAGCAATTTACTGACCTACCTCCGATTGATTGAACATAACTCACTCAATTTAACTCGTAATTCATTGAAATTAGTTTCATTTCGAAGGAATCGAAGTGTAGTTTAAAACGAAAGAAACGGAGATGAAAAACTCCAAGTATTTTGAGAGTTATGATGGAAATAGTTAGACTCGCGCTTTGGTTTAGCAATTTACTGACCTACCTCCGATTGATTGACCATAACTCTCTCAATTTAACTCTTAATTCATTGAAATTAGTTTCATTTCGAAGGAATCGAAGTGTAGTTTAAAACGAAAGAAACGGAGATGAAAAACTCCAAGTATTTTGAGAGTTATGATGGAAATAGTTAGACTCGCGCTTTGGTTTAGCAATTTACTGACCTACCTCCGATTGATTGACCATAACTCTCTCAATTTAACTCTTAATTCATTGAAATTAGTTTCATTTCGAAGGAATCGAAGTGTAGTTTAAAACGAAAGAAACGGAGATGAAAAATTCAAAGTATTTTGAGAGTTATGATAGAAATAGTTAGACTCGCGCTTTGGTTTAGCAATTTACTGACCTACCTCCGATTGATTGACCATAACTCTCTCAATTTAACTCTTAACTCATTGAAATTAGTTTCATTTCGAAGGAATCGAAGTGTAGTTTAAAACGAAAGAAACGGAGATGAAAAACTCCAAGTATTTTGAGAGTTATGATGGAAATAGTTAGACTCGCGCTTTAGTTTAGCAATTTACTGACCTACCTCCGATTGATTGACCATAACTCTCTCAATTTAACTCGTAATTCATTTAAATTAGTTTCATTTCGAAGGAATCGAAGTGTAGTTTAAAACGAAAGAAACGGAGATTAAAAACTCCAAGTATTTTGAGAGTTATGATGGAAATAGTTAGACTCGCGCTTTGGTTTAGAAATTTACTGACCTACCTCCGATTGATTGATCATAACTCTCTAAATTTAACTCTTAATTCATTGAAATTAGTTTCATTTCGAAGGAATCGAAGTGTAGTTTAAAACGAAAGAAACGGAGATGAAAAACTCCAAGTATTTTGAGAGTTATGATGGAAATAGTTAGACTCGCGCTTTGGTTTAGCAATTTACTGACCTACCTCCGATTGATTGATCATAACTCTCTAAATTTAACTCTTAATTCATTGAAATTAGTTTCATTTTGAAGGAATCGAAGTGTAGTTTAAAACGAAAGAAACGGAGATGAAAAACTCCAAGTATTTTGAGAGTTATGATGGAAATAGTTAGACTCGGGCTTTGGTTTAGCAATTTACTGACCTACCTCCGATTGATTGAACATAACTCTCTCAATTTAACTCGTAATTCATTTAAATTAGTTTCATTTCGAAGGAATCAAAGTGTAGTTTAAAACGAAAGAAACGAAGATGAAAAACTCCAAGTATTTTGAGAGTTATGATGGAAATAGTTAGACTCGCGCTTTGGTTTAGCAATTTACTGACCTACCTCCGATTGATTGACCATAACTCTCTCAATTTAACTCTTAATTCATTGAAATTAGTTTCATTTCGAAGGAATCGAAGTGTAGTTTAAAACGAAAGAAACGGAGATGAAAAACTCCAAGTATTTTGAGAGTTATGATGGAAATAGTTAGACTCGCGCTTTGGTTTAGCAATTTACTGACCTACCTCCGATTGATTGAACATAACTCTCTAAATTTAACTCTTAATTCATTGAAATTAGTTTCATTTCGAAGGAATCGAAGTGTAGTTTAAAACGAAAGAAACGGAGATGAAAAACTCCAAGTATTTTGAGAGTTATGATGGAAATAGTTAGACTCGAGCTTTGGTTTAGCAATTTACTGACCTACCTCCGATTGATTGAACATAACTCTCTAAATTTAACTCGTAATTCATTTAAATTAGTTTCATTTCGAAGGAATCGAAGTGTAGTTTAAAACGAAAGAAACGGAGATGAAAAACTCCAAGTATTTTGAGAGTTATGATGGAAATAGTTAGACTCGCGCTTTGGTTTAGCAATTTACTGACCTACCTCCGATTGATTGATCATAACTCTCTCAATTTAACTCGTAATTCATTTAAATTAGTTTCATTTCGAAGGAATCGAAGTGTAGTTTAAAACGAAAGAAACGGAGATGAAAAACTTTAAGTATTTTGAGAGTTATGATGGAAATAGTTAGACTCGCGCTTTGGTTTAGCAATTTACTGACCTCCCTCCGATTGATTGACCATAACTCACTCAATTTAACTCGTAATTCATTGAAATTAGTTTCATTTCGAAGGAATCGAAGTGTGGTTTAAAACGAAAGAAATGGAGATGAAAAACTCCAACTATTTTGAGAGTTATGATAGAAATAGTTAGACTCGCGCTTTAGTTTAGCAATTTACTGACTTACATCCGATTGATTGACCATAACTCTCTCAATTTAACTCTTAACTCATTGAAATTAGTTTCATTTCGAAGGAATCGAAGTGTAGTTTAAAACGAAAGAAACGGAGATGAAAAACTCCAAGTATTTTGAGAGTTATGATGGAAATAGTTAGACTCGCGCTTTGGTTTAGCAATTTACTGACCTACCTCCGATTGATTGACCATAACTCACTCAATTTAACTCGTAATTCATTGAAATTAGTTTCATTTCGAAGGAATCGAAGTGTAGTTTAAAACGAAAGAAACGGAGATGAAAAACTCCAAGTATTTTGAGAGTTATGATGGAAATAGTTAGACTCGCGCTTTGGTTTAGCAATTTACTGACGTACCTACGATTGATTGACCATAACTCTCTCAATTTAACTCTTAATTCATTGAAATTAGTTTCATTTCGAAGGAATCGAAGTGTAGTTTAAAACGAAAGAAACGGAGATGAAAAACTCCAAGTATTTTGAGAGTTATGATGGAAATAGTTAGACTCGCGCTTTGGTTTAGCAATTTACTGACCTACCTCCGATTGATTGACCATAACTCACTCAATTTTACTTGTAATTGATTGAAATTAGTTTCATTTCGAAGGAATCGAAGTGTAGTTTAAAACGAAAGAAACGGAGATGAAAAACTCCAAGTATTTTGAGAGTTATGATGGAAATAGTTAGACTCGCGCTTTGGTTTAGCAATTTACTGACCTACCTCCGATTGATTGAACATAACTCTCTAAATTTAACTCTTAATTCATTGAAATTAGTTTCATTTCGAAGGAATCGAAGTGTAGTTTAAAACGAAAGAAACGGAGATGAAAAACTCTAAGTATTTTGAGAGTTATGATGGAAATAGTTAGACTCGCGCTTTGGTTTAGCAATTTACTGACCTACCTCCGATTGATTGAACATAACTCTCTAAATTTAACTCGTAATTCATTTAAATTAGTTTCATTTCGAAGGAATCGAAGTGTAGTTTAAAACGAAAGAAACGGAGATGAAAAACTCCAAGTATTTTGAGAGTTATGATGGAAATAGTTAGACTCGGGCTTTGGTTTAGCAATTTACTGACCTACCTCCGATTGATTGATCATAACTCTCTCAATTTAACTCGTAATTCATTTAAATTAGTTTCATTTCGAAGGAATCGAAGTGTAGTTTAAAACGAAAGAAACGGAGATGAAAAACTTTAAGTATTTTGAGAGTTATGATGGAAATAGTTAGACTCGCGCTTTGGTTTAGCAATTTACTGACCTCCCTCCGATTGATTGACCATAACTCACTCAATTTAACTCGTAATTCATTGAAATTAGTTTCATTTCGAAGGAATCGAAGTGTGGTTTAAAACGAAAGAAATGGAGATGAAAAACTCCAACTATTTTGAGAGTTATCATAGAAATAGTTAGACTCGCGCTTTAGTTTAGCAATTTACTGACTTACATCCGATTGATTGACCATAACTCTCTCAATTTAACTCTTAACTCATTGAAATTAGTTTCATTTCGAAGGAATCGAAGTGTAGTTTAAAACGAAAGAAACGGAGATGAAAAACTCCAAGTATTTTGAGAGTTATGATGGAAATAGTTAGACTCGCGCTTTGGTTTAGCAATTTACTGACCTACCTCCAATTGATTGACCATAACTCTCTCAATTTAACTCTTAATTCATTGAAATTAGTTTCATTTCGAAGGAATCGAAGTGTAGTTTAAAACGAAAGAAACGGAGATGAAAAACTCCAAGTATTTTGAGAGTTATGATGGAAATAGTTAGACTCGCGCTTTGGTTTAGCAATTTACTGACCTACCTCCGATTGATTGACCATAACTCTCTCAATTTAACTCTTAATTCATTGAAATTAGTTTCATTTCGAAGGAATCGAAGTGTAGTTTAAAACGAAAGAAACGGAGATGAAAAATTCAAAGTATTTTGAGAGTTATGATAGAAATAGTTAGACTCGCGCTTTGGTTTAGCAATTTACTGACCTACCTCCGATTGATTGACCATAACTCTCTCAATTTAACTCTTAACTCATTGAAATTAGTTTCATTTTGAAGGAATCGAAGTGTAGTTTAAAACGAAAGAAACGGAGATGAAAAACTCCAAGTATTTTGAGAGTTATGATGGAAATAGTTAGACTCGCGCTTTAGTTTAGCAATTTACTGACCTACCTCCGATTGATTGACCATAACTCTCTCAATTTAACTCGTAATTCATTTAAATTAGTTTCATTTCGAAGGAATCGAAGTGTAGTTTAAAACGAAAGAAACGGAGATTAAAAACTCCAAGTATTTTGAGAGTTATGATGGAAATAGTTAGACTCGCGCTTTGGTTTAGAAATTTACTGACCTACCTCCGATTGATTGATCATAACTCTCTAAATTTAACTCTTAATTCATTGAAATTAGTTTCATTTCGAAGGAATCGAAGTGTAGTTTAAAACGAAAGAAACGGAGATGAAAAACTCCAAGTATTTTGAGAGTTATGATGGAAATAGTTAGACTCGCGCTTTGGTTTAGCAATTTACTGACCTACCTCCGATTGATTGATCATAACTCTCTAAATTTAACTCTTAATTCATTGAAATTAGTTTCATTTTGAAGGAATCGAAGTGTAGTTTAAAACGAAAGAAACGGAGATGAAAAACTCCAAGTATTTTGAGAGTTATGATGGAAATAGTTAGACTCGGGCTTTGGTTTAGCAATTTACTGACCTACCTCCGATTGATTGAACATAACTCTCTCAATTTAACTCGAAATTCATTTAAATTAGTTTCATTTCGAAGGAATCAAAGTGTAGTTTAAAACGAAAGAAACGAAGATGAAAAACTCCAAGTATTTTGAGAGTTATGATGGAAATAGTTAGACTCGGGCTTTGGTTTAGCAATTTACTGACCTACCTCCGATTGATTGAACATAACTCACTCAATTTAACTCGTAATTCATTGAAATTAGTTTCATTTCGAAGGAATCGAAGTGTAGTTTAAAACGAAAGAAACGGAGATGAAAAACTCCAAGTATTTTGAGAGTTATGATGGAAATAGTTAGACTCGCGCTTTGGTTTAGCAATTTACTGACCTACCTCCGATTGATTGACCATAACTCTCTCAATTTAACTCTTAATTCATTGAAATTAGTTTCATTTCGAAGGAATCGAAGTGTAGTTTAAAACGAAAGAAACGGAGATGAAAAACTCCAAGTATTTTGAGAGTTATGATGGAAATAGTTAGACTCGCGCTTTGGTTTAGCAATTTACTGACCTACCTCCGATTGATTGACCATAACTCTCTCAATTTAACTCTTAATTCATTGAAATTAGTTTCATTTCGAAGGAATCGAAGTGTAGTTTAAAACGAAAGAAACGGAGATGAAAAATTCAAAGTATTTTGAGAGTTATGATAGAAATAGTTAGACTCGCGCTTTGGTTTAGCAATTTACTGACCTACCTCCGATTGATTGACCATAACTCTCTCAATTTAACTCTTAACTCATTGAAATTAGTTTCATTTCGAAGGAATCGAAGTGTAGTTTAAAACGAAAGAAACGGAGATGAAAAACTCCAAGTATTTTGAGAGTTATGATGGAAATAGTTAGACTCGCGCTTTAGTTTAGCAATTTACTGACCTACCTCCGATTGATTGACCATAACTCTCTCAATTTAACTCGTAATTCATTTAAATTAGTTTCATTTCGAAGGAATCGAAGTGTAGTTTAAAACGAAAGAAACGGAGATTAAAAACTCCAAGTATTTTGAGAGTTATGATGGAAATAGTTAGACTCGCGCTTTGGTTTAGAAATTTACTGACCTACCTCCGATTGATTGATCATAACTCTCTAAATTTAACTCTTAATTCATTGAAATTAGTTTCATTTCGAAGGAATCGAAGTGTAGTTTAAAACGAAAGAAACGGAGATGAAAAACTCCAAGTATTTTGAGAGTTATGATGGAAATAGTTAGACTCGCGCTTTGGTTTAGCAATTTACTGACCTACCTCCGATTGATTGATCATAACTCTCTAAATTTAACTCTTAATTCATTGAAATTAGTTTCATTTTGAAGGAATCGAAGTGTAGTTTAAAACGAAAGAAACGGAGATGAAAAACTCCAAGTATTTTGAGAGTTATGATGGAAATAGTTAGACTCGGGCTTTGGTTTAGCAATTTACTGACCTACCTCCGATTGATTGAACATAACTCTCTCAATTTAACTCGTAATTCATTTAAATTAGTTTCATTTCGAAGGAATCAAAGTGTAGTTTAAAACGAAAGAAACGAAGATGAAAAACTCCAAGTATTTTGAGAGTTATGATGGAAATAGTTAGACTCGCGCTTTGGTTTAGCAATTTACTGACCTACCTCCGATTGATTGACCATAACTCTCTCAATTTAACTCTTAATTCATTGAAATTAGTTTCATTTCGAAGGAATCGAAGTGTAGTTTAAAACGAAAGAAACGGAGATGAAAAACTCCAAGTATTTTGAGAGTTATGATGGAAATAGTTAGACTCGCGCTTTGGTTTAGCAATTTACTGACCTACCTCCGATTGATTGAACATAACTCTCTAAATTTAACTCTTAATTCATTGAAATTAGTTTCATTTCGAAGGAATCGAAGTGTAGTTTAAAACGAAAGAAACGGAGATGAAAAACTCCAAGTATTTTGAGAGTTATGATGGAAATAGTTAGACTCGAGCTTTGGTTTAGCAATTTACTGACCTACCTCCGATTGATTGAACATAACTCTCTAAATTTAACTCGTAATTCATTTAAATTAGTTTCATTTCGAAGGAATCGAAGTGTAGTTTAAAACGAAAGAAACGGAGATGAAAAACTCCAAGTATTTTGAGAGTTATGATGGAAATAGTTAGACTCGGGCTTTGGTTTAGCAATTTACTGACCTACCTCCGATTGATTGATCATAACTCTCTCAATTTAACTCGTAATTCATTTAAATTAGTTTCATTTCGAAGGAATCGAAGTGTAGTTTAAAACGAAAGAAACGGAGATGAAAAACTTTAAGTATTTTGAGAGTTATGATGGAAATAGTTAGACTCGCGCTTTGGTTTAGCAATTTACTGACCTCCCTCCGATTGATTGACCATAACTCACTCAATTTAACTCGTAATTCATTGAAATTAGTTTCATTTCGAAGGAATCGAAGTGTGGTTTAAAACGAAAGAAATGGAGATGAAAAACTCCAACTATTTTGAGAGTTATGATAGAAATAGTTAGACTCGCGCTTTAGTTTAGCAATTTACTGACTTACATCCGATTGATTGACCATAACTCTCTCAATTTAACTCTTAACTCATTGAAATTAGTTTCATTTCGAAGGAATCGAAGTGTAGTTTAAAACGAAAGAAACGGAGATGAAAAACTCCAAGTATTTTGAGAGTTATGATGGAAATAGTTAGACTCGCGCTTTGGTTTAGCAATTTACTGACCTACCTCCGATTGATTGACCATAACTCTCTCAATTTAACTCTTAATTCATTGAAATTAGTTTCATTTCGAAGGAATCGAAGTGTAGTTTAAAACGAAAGAAACGGAGATGAAAAACTCCAAGTATTTTGAGAGTTATGATGGAAATAGTTAGACTCGCGCTTTGGTTTAGCAATTTACTGACCTACCTCCGATTGATTGACCATAACTCTCTCAATTTAACTCTTAATTCATTGAAATTAGTTTCATTTCGAAGGAATCGAAGTGTAGTTTAAAACGAAAGAAACGGAGATGAAAAATTCAAAGTATTTTGAGAGTTATGATAGAAATAGTTAGACTCGCGCTTTGGTTTAGCAATTTACTGACCTACCTCCGATTGATTGACCATAACTCTCTCAATTTAACTCTTAACTCATTGAAATTAGTTTCATTTCGAAGGAATCGAAGTGTAGTTTAAAACGAAAGAAACGGAGATGAAAAACTCCAAGTATTTTGAGAGTTATGATGGAAATAGTTAGACTCGCGCTTTAGTTTAGCAATTTACTGACCTACCTCCGATTGATTGACCATAACTCTCTCAATTTAACTCGTAATTCATTTAAATTAGTTTCATTTCGAAGGAATCGAAGTGTAGTTTAAAACGAAAGAAACGGAGATTAAAAACTCCAAGTATTTTGAGAGTTATGATGGAAATAGTTAGACTCGCGCTTTGGTTTAGAAATTTACTGACCTACCTCCGATTGATTGATCATAACTCTCTAAATTTAACTCTTAATTCATTGAAATTAGTTTCATTTCGAAGGAATCGAAGTGTAGTTTAAAACGAAAGAAACGGAGATGAAAAACTCCAAGTATTTTGAGAGTTATGATGGAAATAGTTAGACTCGCGCTTTGGTTTAGCAATTTACTGACCTACCTCCGATTGATTGATCATAACTCTCTAAATTTAACTCTTAATTCATTGAAATTAGTTTCATTTTGAAGGAATCGAAGTGTAGTTTAAAACGAAAGAAACGGAGATGAAAAACTCCAAGTATTTTGAGAGTTATGATGGAAATAGTTAGACTCGGGCTTTGGTTTAGCAATTTACTGACCTACCTCCGATTGATTAAACATAACTCTCTCAATTTAACTCGTAATTCATTTAAATTAGTTTCATTTCGAAGGAATCAAAGTGTAGTTTAAAACGAAAGAAACAGAGATGAAAAACTCCAAGTATTTTGAGAGTTATGATGGAAATAGTTAGACTCGGGCTTTGGTTTAGCAATTTACTGACCTACCTCCGATTGATTGAACATAACTCACTCAATTTAACTCGTAATTCATTGAAATTAGTTTCATTTCGAAGGAATCGAAGTGTAGTTTAAAACGAAAGAAACGGAGATGAAAAACTCCAAGTATTTTGAGAGATATGATGGAAATAGTTAGACTCGCGCTTTGGTTTAGCAATTTACTGACCTACCTCCGATTGATTGACCATAACTCTCTCAATTTAACTCTTAATTCATTGAAATTAGTTTCATTTCGAAGGAATCGAAGTGTAGTTTAAAACGAAAGAAACGGAGATGAAAAACTCCAAGTATTTTGAGAGTTATGATGGAAATAGTAAGACTCGCGCTTTGGTTTAGCAATTTACTGACCTACCTCCGATTGATTGACCATAACTCTCTCAATTTAACTCTTAATTCATTGAAATTAGTTTCATTTCGAAGGAATCGAAGTGTAGTTTAAAACGAAAGAAACGGAGATGAAAAATTCAAAGTATTTTGAGAGTTATGATAGAAATAGTTAGACTCGCGCTTTGGTTTAGCAATTTACTGACCTACCTCCGATTGATTGACCATAACTCTCTCAATTTAACTCTTAACTCATTGAAATTAGTTTCATTTCGAAGGAATCGAAGTGTAGTTTAAAACGAAAGAAACGGAGATGAAAAACTCCAAGTATTTTGAGAGTTATGATGGAAATAGTTAGACTCGCGCTTTAGTTTAGCAATTTACTGACCTACCTCCGATTGATTGACCATAACTCTCTCAATTTAACTCGTAATTCATTTAAATTAGTTTCATTTCGAAGGAATCGAAGTGTAGTTTAAAACGAAAGAAACGGAGATTAAAAACTCCAAGTATTTTGAGAGTTATGATGGAAATAGTTAGACTCGCGCTTTGGTTTAGAAATTTACTGACCTACCTCCGATTGATTGATCATAACTCTCTAAATTTAACTCTTAATTCATTGAAATTAGTTTCATTTCGAAGGAATCGAAGTGTAGTTTAAAACGAAAGAAACGGAGATGAAAAACTCCAAGTATTTTGAGAGTTATGATGGAAATAGTTAGACTCGCGCTTTGGTTTAGCAATTTACTGACCTACCTCCGATTGATTGATCATAACTCTCTAAATTTAACTCTTAATTCATTGAAATTAGTTTCATTTTGAAGGAATCGAAGTGTAGTTTAAAACGAAAGAAACGGAGATGAAAAACTCCAAGTATTTTGAGAGTTATGATGGAAATAGTTAGACTCGGGCTTTGGTTTAGCAATTTACTGACCTACCTCCGATTGATTGAACATAACTCTCTCAATTTAACTCGTAATTCATTTAAATTAGTTTCATTTCGAAGGAATCAAAGTGTAGTTTAAAACGAAAGAAACGGAGATGAAAAACTCCAAGTATTTTGAGAGTTATGATGGAAATAGTTAGACTCGGGCTTTGGTTTAGCAATTTACTGACCTACCTCCGATTGATTGAACATAACTCACTCAATTTAACTCGTAATTCATTGAAATTAGTTTCATTTCGAAGGAATCGAAGTGTAGTTTAAAACGAAAGAAACGGAGATGAAAAACTCCAAGTATTTTGAGAGTTATGATGGAAATAGTTAGACTCGGGCTTTGGTTTAGCACTTTACTGACCTACCTCCGATTGATTGAACATAACTCTCTCAATTTAACTCGTAATTCATTTAAATTAGTTTCATTTCGAAGGAATCAAAGTGTAGTTTAAAACGAAAGAAACGGAGATGAAAAACTCCAAGTATTTTGAGAGTTATGATGGAAATAGTTAGACTCGGGCTTTGGTTTAGCAATTTACTGACCTACCTCCGATTGATTGAACATAACTCACTCAATTTAACTCGTAATTCATTGAAATTAGTTTCATTTCGAAGGAATCGAAGTGTAGTTTAAAACGAAAGAAACGGAGATGAAAAACTCCAAGTATTTTGAGAGTTATGATGGAAATAGTTAGACTCGCGCTTTGGTTTAGCAATTTACTGACCTACCTCCGATTGATTGACCATAACTCTCTCAATTTAACTCTTAAGTCATTGAAATTAGTTTCATTTCGAAGGAATCGAAGTGTAGTTTAAAACGAAAGAAACGGAGATGAAAAACTCCAAGTATTTTGAGAGTTATGATAGAAATAGTTAGACTCGCGCTTTGGTTTAGCAATTTACTGACCTACCTCCGATTGATTGACCATAACTCTCTCAATTTAACTCGTAATTCATTTAAATTAGTTTCATTTCGAAGGAATCGAAGTGTAGTTTAAAACGAAAGAAACGGAGATGAAAAACTTCAAGTATTTTGAGAGTTATGATGGAAATAGTTAGACTCGCGCTTTGGTTTAGCAATTTACTGACCTCCCTCCGATTGATTGACCATAACTCACTCAATTTAACTCGTAATTCATTGAAATTAGTTTCATTTCGAAGGAATCGAAGTGTGGTTTAAAACGAAAGAAATGGAGATGAAAAACTCCAACTATTTTGAGAGTTATGATGGAAATAGTTAGACTCGCGCTTTGGTTTAGCAATTTACTGACCTACCTCCGCTTGATTGACCATAACTCTCTCAATTTAACTCTTAACTCTTTGAAATTAGTTTCATTTCGAAGGAATCGAAGTGTAGTTTAAAACGAAAGAAACGGAGATGAAAAACTCCAAGTATTTTGAGAGTTATGATGGAAATAGTTAGACTCGCGCTTTGGTTTAGCAATTTACTGACCTACCTCCGATTGAATGACCATAACTCTCTCAATTTAACTCTTAACTCATTGAAATTAGTTTTATTTCGAAGGAATCGAAGTGTAGTTTAAAACGAAAGAAACGGAGATGAAAAACTCCAAGTATTTTGAGAGTTATGATGGAAATAGTTAGACTCGCGCTTTGGTTTAGCAATTTACTGACCTACCTCCGATTGATTGAGCATAACTCTCTAAATTTAACTCTTAATTCATTGAAATTAGTTTCATTTCGAAGGAATCGAAGTGTAGTTTAAAACGAAAGAAACGGAGATGAAAAACTCCAAGTATTTTGAGAGTTATGATGGAAATAGTTAGACTCGCGCTTTGGTTTAGCAATATACTGACTTACCTCCGATTGATTGATCATAACTCTCTAAATTTAACTCTTAATTCATTGAAATTAGTTTCATTTCGAAGGAATCGAAGTATAGTTTAAAACGAAAGAAACGGAGATGAAAAACTCCAAGTATTTTGAGAGTTATGATGGAAATAGTTAGACTCCCGCTTTGGTTTAGCAATATACTGACTAACCTCCGATTGATTGATCATAACTCTCTAAATTTAACTCTTAATTCATTGAAATTAGTTTCATTTCGAAGGAATCGAAGTGTAGTTTAAAACGAAAGAAACGGAGATGAAAAACTCCAAGTATTTTGAGAGTTATGATGGAAATAATTAGACTCGGGCTTTGGTTTAGCAATTTACTGACCTACCTCCGATTGATTGACCATAACTCACTCAATTTAACTCGTAATTGACTGAAATTTGTTTCATTTCGAAGGAATCGAAGTGTAGTTTAAAACGAAAGAAATGGAGATGAAAAACTCCAAGTATTTTGAGAGTTATGATGGAAATAGTTAGACTCGCGCTTTAGTTTAGCAATTTACTAACCTCCTTCCGATTGATTGACTATAACTCACTCAATTTAACTCGTAATTCATTGAAATTAGTTTCATTTCGAAGGAATCGAAGTGTAGTTTAAAACGAAAGAAACGGAGATGAAAAACTCCAAGTATTTTGAGAGTTATGATGGAAATAGTTAGACTCGCGCTTTGGTTTAGCAATTTACTGACGTACCTACGATTGATTGACCATAACTCTCTCAATTTAACTCTTAATTCATTGAAATTAGTTTCATTTCGAAGGAATCGAAGTGTAGTTTAAAACGAAAGAAACGGAGATGAAAAACTCCAAGTATTTTGAGAGTTATGATGGAAATAGTTAGACTCGCGCTTTGGTTTAGCAATTTACTGACCTACCTCCGATTGATTGACCATAACTCACTCAATTTTACTTGTAATTGATTGAAATTAGTTTCATTTCGAAGGAATCGAAGTGTAGTTTAAAACGAAAGAAACGGAGATGAAAAACTCCAAGTATTTTGAGAGTTATGATGGAAATAGTTAGACTCGGGCTTTGGTTTAGCAATTTACTGACCTACCTCCGATTGATTGAACATAACTCACTCAATTTAACTTGTAATTCATTGAAATTAGTTTCATTTCGAAGGAATCGAAGTGTAGTTTAAAACGAAAGAAACGGAGATGAAAAACTCCAAGTATTTTGAGAGTTATGATGGAAATAGTTAGACTCGCGCTTTAGTTTAGCAATTTACTGACCTACCTCCGATTGATTGAACATAACTCTCTAAATTTAACTCGTAATTCATTTAAATTAGTTTCATTTCGAAGGAATCGAAGTGTAGTTTAAAACGAAAGAAACGGAGATGAAAAACTCCAAGTATTTTGAGAGTTATGATGGAAATAGTTAGACTCGCGCTTTAGTTTAGCAATTTACTGACCTACCTCCGATTGATTGACCATAACTCTCTCAATTTAACTCGTAATTCATTTAAATTAGTTTCATTTCGAAGGAATCGAAGTGTAGTTTAAAACGAAAGAAACGGAGATGAAAAACTTCAAGTATTTTGAGAGTTATGATGGAAATAGTTAGACTCGCGCTTTGGTTTAGCAATTTACTGACCTCCCTCCGATTGATTGACCATAACTCACTCAATTTAACTCGTAATTCATTGAAATTAGTTTCATTTCGAAGGAATCGAAGTGTGGTTTAAAACGAAAGAAATGGAGATGAAAAACTCCAACTATTTTGAGAGTTATGATGGAAATAGTTAGACTCGCGCTTTGGTTTAGCAATTTACTGACCTACCTCCGCTTGATTGACCATAACTCTCTCAATTTAACTCTTAACTCTTTGAAATTAGTTTCATTTCGAAGGAATCGAAGTGTAGTTTAAAACGAAAGAAACGGAGATGAAAAACTCCAAGTATTTTGAGAGTTATGATGGAAATAGTTAGACTCGCGCTTTGGTTTAGTAATTTACTGACCTACCTCCGATTGATTGACCATAACTCTCTCAATTTAACTCTTAACTCATTGAAATTAGTTTCATTTCGAAGGAATCGAAGTGTAGTTTAAAACGAAAGAAACGGAGATGAAAAACTCCAAGTATTTTGAGAGTTATGATGGAAATAGTTAGACTCGCGCTTTGGTTTAGCAATTTACTGACCTACCTCCGATTGATTGAGCATAACTCTCTAAATTTAACTCTTAATTCATTGAAATTAGTTTAATTTCGAAGGAATCGAAGTGTAGTTTAAAACGAAAGAAACGGAGATTAAAAACTCCAAGTATTTTGAGAGTTATGATGGAAATAGTTAGACTCGCGCTTTGGTTTAGCAATATACTGACTTACCTCCGATTGATTGATCATAACTCTCTAAATTTAACTCTTAATTCATTGAAATTAGTTTCATTTCGAAGGAATCGAAGTGTAGTTTAAAACGAAAGAAACGGAGATGAAAAACTCCAAGTATTTTGAGAGTTATGATGGAAATAGTTAGACTCGGGCTTTGGTTTAGCAATTTACTGACCTACCTCCGATTGATTGACCATAACTCACTCAATTTAACTCGTAATTGACTGAAATTTGTTTCATTTCGAAGGAATCGAAGTGTAGTTTAAAACGAAAGAAATGGAGATGAAAAACTCCAAGTATTTTGAGAGTTATGATGGAAATAGTTAGACTCGCGCTTTAGTTTAGCAATTTACTAACCTCCTTCCGATTGATTGACTATAACTCACTCAATTTAACTCGTAATTCATTGAAATTAGTTTCATTTCGAAGGAATCGAAGTGTAGTTTAAAACGAAAGAAACGGAGATGAAAAACTCCAAGTATTTTGAGAGTTATGATGGAAATAGTTAGACTCGCGCTTTGGTTTAGCAATTTACTGACGTACCTACGATTGATTGACCATAACTCTCTCAATTTAACTCTTAACTCTTTGAAATTAGTTTCATTTCGAAGGAATCGAAGTGTAGTTTAAAACGAAAGAAACGGAGATGAAAAACTCCAAGTATTTTGAGAGTTATGATGGAAATAGTTAGACTCGCGCTTTGGTTTAGCAATTTACTGACCTACCTCCGATTGATTGACCATAACTCTCTCAATTTAACTCTTAATTCATTGAAATTAGTTTCATTTCGAAGGAATCGAAGTGTAGTTTAAAACGAAAGAAACGGAGATGAAAAACTCCAAGTATTTTGAGAGTTATGATGGAAATAGTTAGACTCGCGCTTTGGTTTAGCAATTTACTGACCTACCTCCGATTGATTGAGCATAACTCTCTAAATTTAACTCTTAATTCATTGAAATTAGTTTCATTTCGAAGGAATCGAAGTGTAGTTTAAAACGAAAGAAACGGAGATGAAAAACTCCAAGTATTTTGAGAGTTATGATGGAAATAGTTAGACTCGCGCTTTGGTTTAGCAATATACTGACTTACCTCCGATTGATTGATCATAACTCTCTAAATTTAACTCTTAATTCATTGAAATTAGTTTCATTTCGAAGGAATCGAAGTATAGTTTAAAATGAAAGAAACGGAGATGAAAAACTCCAAGTATTTTGAGAGTTATGATGGAAATAGTTAGACTCGCGCTTTGGTTTAGCAATATACTGACTAACCTCCGATTGATTGATCATAACTCTCTAAATTTAACTCTTAATTCATTGAAATTAGTTTCATTTCGAAGGAATCGAAGTGTAGTTTAAAACGAAAGAAACGGAGATGAAAAACTCCAAGTATTTTGAGAGTTATGATGGAAATAATTAGACTCGGGCTTTGGTTTAGCAATTTACTGACCTACCTCCGATTGATTGACCATAACTCACTCAATTTAACTCGTAATTGACTGAAATTTGTTTCATTTCGAAGGAATCGAAGTGTAGTTTAAAACGAAAGAAATGGAGATGAAAAACTCCAAGTATTTTGAGAGTTATGATGGAAATAGTTAGACTCGCGCTTTAGTTTAGCAATTTACTAACCTCCTTCCGATTGATTGACTATAACTCACTAAATTTAACTCGTAATTCATTGAAATTAGTTTCATTTCGAAGGAATCGAAGTGTAGTTTAAAACGAAAGAAACGGAGATGAAAAACTCCAAGTATTTTGAGAGTTATGATGGAAATAGTTAGACTCGCGCTTTGGTTTAGCAATTTACTGACGTACCTACGATTGATTGACCATAACTCTCTCAATTTAACTCTTAATTCATTGAAATTAGTTTCATTTCGAAGGAATCGAAGTGTAGTTTAAAACGAAAGAAACGGAGATGAAAAACTCCAAGTATTTTGAGAGTTATGATGGAAATAGTTAGACTCGCGCTTTGGTTTAGCAATTTACTGACCTACCTCCGATTGATTGACCATAACTCACTCAATTTTACTTGTAATTGATTGAAATTAGTTTCATTTCGAAGGAATCGAAGTGTAGTTTAAAACGAAATAAACGGAGATGAAAAACTCCAAGTATTTTGAGAGTTATGATGGAAATAGTTAGACTCGGGCTTTGGTTTAGCAATTTACTGACCTACCTCCGATTGATTGAACATAACTCACTCAATTTAACTCGTAATTCATTGAAATTAGTTTCATTTCGAAGGAATCGAAGTGTAGTTTAAAACGAAAGAAACGGAGATGAAAAACTCCAAGTATTTTGAGAGTTATGATGGAAATAGTTAGACTCGCGCTTTAGTTTAGCAATTTACTGACATACCTCCGATTGATTGAACATAACTCTCTAAATTTAACTCGTAATTCATTTAAATTAGTTTCATTTCGAAGGAATCGAAGTGTAGTTTAAAACGAAAGAAACGGAGATGAAAAACTCCAAGTATTTTGAGAGTTATGATGGAAATAGTTAGACTCGGGCTTTGGTTTAGCAATTTACTGACCTACCTCCGATTGATTGATCATAACTCTCTAAATTTAACTCTTAATTCATTGAAATTAGTTTCATTTCGAAGGAATCGAAGTGTAGTTTAAAACGAAAGAAACGGAGATGAAAAACTCCAAGTATTTTGAGAGTTATGATGGAAATAGTTAGACTCGCGCTTTGGTTTAGCAATATACTGACCTACCTCCGATTGATTGATCATAACTCTCTAAATTTAACTCTTAATTCATTGAAATTAGTTTCATTTCGAAGGAATCGAAGTGTAGTTTAAAACGAAAGAAACGGAGATGAAAAACTCCAAGTATTTTGAGAGTTATGATGGAAATAGTTAGACTCGCGCTTTGGTTTAGCAATTTACTTACGTACCTACGATTGATTGACCATAACTCTCTCAATTTAACTCTTAATTCATTGAAATTAGTTTCATTTCGAAGGAATCGAAGTGTAGTTTAAAACGAAAGAAACGGAGATGAAAAACTCCAAGTATTTTGAGAGTTATGATGGAAATAGTTAGACTCGCGCTTTGGTTTAGCAATTTACTGACCTACCTCCGATTGATTGACCATAACTCACTCAATTTTACTTGTAATTGATTGAAATTAGTTTCATTTCGAAGGAATCGAAGTGTAGTTTAAAACGAAAGAAACGGAGATGAAAAACTCCAAGTATTTTGAGAGTTATGATGGAAATAGTTAGACTCGGGCTTTGGTTTAGCAATTTACTGACCTACCTCCGATTGATTGAACATAACTCACTCAATTTAACTTGTAATTCATTGAAATTAGTTTCATTTCGAAGGAATCGAAGTGTAGTTTAAAACGAAAGAAACGGAGATGAAAAACTCCAAGTATTTTGAGAGTTATGATGGAAATAGTTAGACTCGCGCTTTAGTTTAGCAATTTACTGACCTACCTCCGATTGATTGAACATAACTCTCTAAATTTAACTCGTAATTCATTTAAATTAGTTTCATTTCGAAGGAATCGAAGTGTAGTTTAAAACGAAAGAAACGGAGATGAAAAACTCCAAGTATTTTGAGAGTTATGATGGAAATAGTTAGACTCGCGCTTTAGTTTAGCAATTTACTGACCTACCTCCGATTGATTGACCATAACTCTCTCAATTTAACTCGTAATTCATTTAAATTAGTTTCATTTCGAAGGAATCGAAGTGTAGTTTAAAACGAAAGAAACGGAGATGAAAAACTTCAAGTATTTTGAGAGTTATGATGGAAATAGTTAGACTCGCGCTTTGGTTTAGCAATTTACTGACCTCCCTCCGATTGATTGACCATAACTCACTCAATTTAACTCGTAATTCATTGAAATTAGTTTCATTTCGAAGGAATCGAAGTGTGGTTTAAAACGAAAGAAATGGAGATGAAAAACTCCAACTATTTTGAGAGTTATGATGGAAATAGTTAGACTCGCGCTTTGGTTTAGCAATTTACTGACCTACCTCCGCTTGATTGACCATAACTCTCTCAATTTAACTCTTAACTCTTTGAAATTAGTTTCATTTCGAAGGAATCGAAGTGTAGTTTAAAACGAAAGAAACGGAGATGAAAAACTCCAAGTATTTTGAGAGTTATGATGGAAATAGTTAGACTCGCGCTTTGGTTTAGCAATTTACTGACCTACCTCCGATTGATTGACCATAACTCTCTCAATTTAACTCTTAACTCATTGAAATTAGTTTCATTTCGAAGGAATCGAAGTGTAGTTTAAAACGAAAGAAACGGAGATGAAAAACTCCAAGTATTTTGAGAGTTATGATGGAAATAGTTAGACTCGCGCTTTGGTTTAGCAATTTACTGACCTACCTCCGATTGATTGAGCATAACTCTCTAAATTTAACTCTTAATTCATTGAAATTAGTTTAATTTCGAAGGAATCGAAGTGTAGTTTAAAACGAAAGAAACGGAGATTAAAAACTCCAAGTATTTTGAGAGTTATGATGGAAATAGTTAGACTCGCGCTTTGGTTTAGCAATATACTGACTTACCTCCGATTGATTGATCATAACTCTCTAAATTTAACTCTTAATTCATTGAAATTAGTTTCATTTCGAAGGAATCGAAGTGTAGTTTAAAACGAAAGAAACGGAGATGAAAAACTCCAAGTATTTTGAGAGTTATGATGGAAATAGTTAGACTCGGGCTTTGGTTTAGCAATTTACTGACCTACCTCCGATTGATTGACCATAACTCACTCAATTTAACTCGTAATTGACTGAAATTTGTTTCATTTCGAAGGAATCGAAGTGTAGTTTAAAACGAAAGAAATGGAGATGAAAAACTCCAAGTATTTTGAGAGTTATGATGGAAATAGTTAGACTCGCGCTTTAGTTTAGCAATTTACTAACCTCCTTCCGATTGATTGACTATAACTCACTCAATTTAACTCGTAATTCATTGAAATTAGTTTCATTTCGAAGGAATCGAAGTGTAGTTTAAAACGAAAGAAACGGAGATGAAAAACTCCAAGTATTTTGAGAGTTATGA
Organism: Tasmannia lanceolata; assembly: GCF_043159265.1. NCBI lineage: Eukaryota > Viridiplantae > Streptophyta > Magnoliopsida > Canellales > Winteraceae > Tasmannia > Tasmannia lanceolata. The sequence continues at coordinate 9,747,038 of NW_027518721.1, forward strand.
TGGAAATAGTTAGACTCGCGCTTTGGTTTAGCAATTTACTGACGTACCTACGATTGATTGACCATAACTCTCTCAATTTAACTCTTAACTCTTTGAAATTAGTTTCATTTCGAAGGAATCGAAGTGTAGTTTAAAACGAAAGAAACGGAGATGAAAAACTCCAAGTATTTTGAGAGTTATGATGGAAATAGTTAGACTCGCGCTTTGGTTTAGCAATTTACTGACCTACCTCCGATTGATTGACCATAACTCTCTCAATTTAACTCTTAATTCATTGAAATTAGTTTCATTTCGAAGGAATCGAAGTGTAGTTTAAAACGAAAGAAACGGAGATGAAAAACTCCAAGTATTTTGAGAGTTATGATGGAAATAGTTAGACTCGCGCTTTGGTTTAGCAATTTACTGACCTACCTCCGATTGATTGAGCATAACTCTCTAAATTTAACTCTTAATTCATTGAAATTAGTTTCATTTCGAAGGAATCGAAGTGTAGTTTAAAACGAAAGAAACGGAGATGAAAAACTCCAAGTATTTTGAGAGTTATGATGGAAATAGTTAGACTCGCGCTTTGGTTTAGCAATATACTGACTTACCTCCGATTGATTGATCATAACTCTCTAAATTTAACTCTTAATTCATTGAAATTAGTTTCATTTCGAAGGAATCGAAGTATAGTTTAAAATGAAAGAAACGGAGATGAAAAACTCCAAGTATTTTGAGAGTTATGATGGAAATAGTTAGACTCGCGCTTTGGTTTAGCAATATACTGACTAACCTCCGATTGATTGATCATAACTCTCTAAATTTAACTCTTAATTCATTGAAATTAGTTTCATTTCGAAGGAATCGAAGTGTAGTTTAAAACGAAAGAAACGGAGATGAAAAACTCCAAGTATTTTGAGAGTTATGATGGAAATAATTAGACTCGGGCTTTGGTTTAGCAATTTACTGACCTACCTCCGATTGATTGACCATAACTCACTCAATTTAACTCGTAATTGACTGAAATTTGTTTCATTTCGAAGGAATCGAAGTGTAGTTTAAAACGAAAGAAATGGAGATGAAAAACTCCAAGTATTTTGAGAGTTATGATGGAAATAGTTAGACTCGCGCTTTAGTTTAGCAATTTACTAACCTCCTTCCGATTGATTGACTATAACTCACTAAATTTAACTCGTAATTCATTGAAATTAGTTTCATTTCGAAGGAATCGAAGTGTAGTTTAAAACGAAAGAAACGGAGATGAAAAACTCCAAGTATTTTGAGAGTTATGATGGAAATAGTTAGACTCGCGCTTTGGTTTAGCAATTTACTGACGTACCTACGATTGATTGACCATAACTCTCTCAATTTAACTCTTAATTCATTGAAATTAGTTTCATTTCGAAGGAATCGAAGTGTAGTTTAAAACGAAAGAAACGGAGATGAAAAACTCCAAGTATTTTGAGAGTTATGATGGAAATAGTTAGACTCGCGCTTTGGTTTAGCAATTTACTGACCTACCTCCGATTGATTGACCATAACTCACTCAATTTTACTTGTAATTGATTGAAATTAGTTTCATTTCGAAGGAATCGAAGTGTAGTTTAAAACGAAAGAAACGGAGATGAAAAACTCCAAGTATTTTGAGAGTTATGATGGAAATAGTTAGACTCGGGCTTTGGTTTAGCAATTTACTGACCTACCTCCGATTGATTGAACATAACTCACTCAATTTAACTCGTAATTCATTGAAATTAGTTTCATTTCGAAGGAATCGAAGTGTAGTTTAAAACGAAAGAAACGGAGATGAAAAACTCCAAGTATTTTGAGAGTTATGATGGAAATAGTTAGACTCGCGCTTTAGTTTAGCAATTTACTGACATACCTCCGATTGATTGAACATAACTCTCTAAATTTAACTCGTAATTCATTTAAATTAGTTTCATTTCGAAGGAATCGAAGTGTAGTTTAAAACGAAAGAAACGGAGATGAAAAACTCCAAGTATTTTGAGAGTTATGATGGAAATAGTTAGACTCGGGCTTTGGTTTAGCAATTTACTGACCTACCTCCGATTGATTGATCATAACTCTCTAAATTTAACTCTTAATTCATTGAAATTAGTTTCATTTCGAAGGAATCGAAGTGTAGTTTAAAACGAAAGAAACGGAGATGAAAAACTCCAAGTATTTTGAGAGTTATGATGGAAATAGTTAGACTCGCGCTTTGGTTTAGCAATATACTGACCTACCTCCGATTGATTGATCATAACTCTCTAAATTTAACTCTTAATTCATTGAAATTAGTTTCATTTCGAAGGAATCGAAGTGTAGTTTAAAACGAAAGAAACGGAGATGAAAAACTCCAAGTATTTTGAGAGTTATGATGGAAATAGTTAGACTCGGGCTTTGGTTTAGCAATTTACTGACGTACCTCCGATTGATTGACCATAACTCACTCAATTTAACTCGTAATTCACTGAAATTTGTTTCATTTCGAAGGAATCGAAGTGTAGTTTAAAACGAAAGAAACGGAGATGAAAAACTCCAAGTATTTTGAGAGTTATGATGGAAATAGTTAGACTCGCGCTTTGGTTTAGCAATTTACTGACCTACCTCCGATTGATTGACCATAACTCTCTCAATTTAACTCGTAATTCATTTAAATTAGTTTCATTTCGAAGGAATCGAAGTGTAGTTTAAAACGAAAGAAACGGAGATGAAAAACTTCAAGTATTTTGAGAGTTATGATGGAAATAGTTAGACTCGCGCTTTGGTTTAGCAATTTACTGACCTCCCTCCGATTGATTGACCATAACTCACTCAATTTAACTCGTAATTCATTGAAATTAGTTTCATTTCGAAGGAATCGAAGTGTGGTTTAAAACGAAAGAAATGAAGATGAAAAACTCCAAGTATTTTGAGAGTTATGATGGAAATAGTTAGACTCGCGCTTTGGTTTAGCAATTTACTGACCTACCTCCGATTGATTGAACAAATCTCACTCAATTTAACTCGTAATTCATTGAAATTAGTTTCATTTCGAAGGAATCGAAGTGTAGTTTAAAACGAAAGAAACGGAGATGAAAAACTCCAAGTATTTTGAGAGTTATGATGGAAATAGTTAGACTCGCGCTTTGGTTTAGCAATTTACTGACCTACCTCCGATTGATTGACCATAACTCTCTCAATTTAACTCGTAATTCATTGAAATTAGTTTCATTTCGAAGGAATCGAAGTGTAGTTTAAAACGAAAGAAACGGAGATGAAAAACTCCAAGTATTTTGAGAGTTATGATGGAAATAGTTAGACTCGCGCTTTGGTTTAGCAATTTACTGACCTACCTCCGATTGATTGAACAAATCTCACTCAATTTAACTCGTAATTCATTGAACTTAGTTTCATTTCGAAGGAATCGAAGTGTAGTTTAAAACGAAAGAAACGGAGATGAAAAACTCCAAGTATTTTGAGAGTTATGATGGAAATAGTTAGACTCGCGCTTTGGTTTAGCAATTTACTGACCTACCTCCGATTGATTGACCATAACTCTCTCAATTTAACTCGTAATTCATTGAAATTAGTTTCATTTCGAAGGAATCGAAGTGTAGTTTAAAACGAAAGAAACGGAGATGAAAAACTCCAAGTATTTTGAGAGTTATGATGGAAATAGTTAGACTCGCGCTTCGGTTTAGCAATTTACTGACCTACCTTTGATTGATTGACCATAACTCTCTCAATTTAACTTGTAATTCATTTAAATTAGTTTCATTTCGAAGGAATCGAAGTGTAGTTTAAAACGAAAGAAACGGAGATGAAAAACTCCAAGTATTTTGAGAGTTATAATGGAAATAGTTAGACTCGCGCTTTAGTTTAGCAATTTACTGACCTCCCTCCGATTGATTGACCATAACTCACTCAATTTAACTCGTAATTCATTGAAATTAGTTTCATTTCGAAGGAATCGAAGTGTAGTTTAAAACGAAAGAAACGGAGATGAAAAACTCTAAGTATTTTGAGAATTATGATGGAAATAGGTAGACTCGGGCTTTGGTTTAGCAATTTACTGACCTACCTCCGATTGATTGACCATAACTTACTCAATTTAACTCTTAATTCATTGAAATTAGTTTCATTTCGAAGGAATCGAAGTGTAGTTTAAAACGAAAGAAACGGAGATGAAAAACTCCAAGTATTTTGAGAGTTATGATGGAAATAGTTAGACTCGCGCTTTGGTTTAGCAATTTACTGACCTACCTCCGATTGATTGACCATAACTCTCTCAATTTAACTCGTAATTCATTTAAATTAGTTTCATTTCGAAGGAATCGAAGTGTAGTTTAAAACGAAAGAAACGGAGATGAAAAACTCCAAGTATTTTGAGAGTTATGATGGAAATAGTTAGACTCGCGCTTCGGTTTAGCAATTTATTGACCTACCTTTGATTGATTGACCATAACTCTCTCAATTTAACTTTTAATTCATTTAAATTAGTTTCATTTCGAAGGAATCGAAGTGTAGTTTAAAACGAAAGAAACGGAGATGAAAAACTCCAAGTATTTTGAGAGTTATGATGGAAATAGTTAGACTCGCGCTTTAGTTTAGCAATTTACTGACCTCCCTCCGATTGATTGACCATAACTCACTCAATTTAACTCGTAATTCATTGAAATTAGTTTCATTTCGAAGGAATCGAAGTGTAGTTTAAAACGAAAGAAACGGAGATGAAAAACTCCAAGTATTTTGAGAGTTATGATGGAAATAGTTAAACTCGCGCTTTGGTTTAGCAATTTACTGACCTACCTCCGATTGATTGACCATAACTCTCTCAATTTAACTCTTAATTCATTGAAATTAGTTTCATTTCGAAGGAATCGAAGTGTAGTTTAAAAAGAAAGAAACGGAGATGAAAAACTCCAAGTATTTTGAGAGTTATGATGGAAATAGTTAGACTCGCGCTTTGGTTTAGCAATTTACTGACCTACCTCCGATTGATTGACCATAACTCTCTCAATTTAACTCTTAATTCATTGAAATTAGTTTCATTTCGAAGGAATCGAAGTGTAGTTTAAAACGAAAGAAACGGAGATGAAAAACTCCAAGTATTTTGAGAGTTATGATGGAAATAGTTAGACTCGGGCTTTGGTTTAGCAATTTACTGACCTACCTCCGATTGATTGACCATAACTCACTCAATTTAACTCGTAATTGACTGAAATTTGTTTCATTTCGAAGGAATCGAAGTGTAGTTTAAAACGAAAGAAATGGAGATGAAAAACTCCAAGTATTTTGAGAGTTATGATGGAAATAGTTAGACTCGCGCTTTAGTTTAGCAATTTACTAACCTCCTTCCGATTGATTGACTATAACTCACTCAATTTAACTCGTAATTCATTGAAATTAGTTTCATTTCGAAGGAATCGAAGTGTAGTTTAAAACGAAAGAAACGGAGATGAAAAACTCCAAGTATTTTGAGAGTTATGATGGAAATAGTTAGACTCGCGCTTTGGTTTAGCAATTTACTGACGTACCTACGATTGATTGACCATAACTCTCTCAATTTAACTCTTAACTCTTTGAAATTAGTTTCATTTCGAAGGAATCGAAGTGTAGTTTAAAACGAAAGAAACGGAGATGAAAAACTCCAAGTATTTTGAGAGTTATGATGGAAATAGTTAGACTCGCGCTTTGGTTTAGCAATTTACTGACCTACCTCCGATTGATTGACCATAACTCTCTCAATTTAACTCTTAATTCATTGAAATTAGTTTCATTTCGAAGGAATCGAAGTGTAGTTTAAAACGAAAGAAACGGAGATGAAAAACTCCAAGTATTTTGAGAGTTATGATGGAAATAGTTAGACTCGCGCTTTGGTTTAGCAATTTACTGACCTACCTCCGATTGATTGAGCATAACTCTCTAAATTTAACTCTTAATTCATTGAAATTAGTTTCATTTCGAAGGAATCGAAGTGTAGTTTAAAACGAAAGAAACGGAGATGAAAAACTCCAAGTATTTTGAGAGTTATGATGGAAATAGTTAGACTCGCGCTTTGGTTTAGCAATATACTGACTTACCTCCGATTGATTGATCATAACTCTCTAAATTTAACTCTTAATTCATTGAAATTAGTTTCATTTCGAAGGAATCGAAGTATAGTTTAAAACGAAAGAAACGGAGATGAAAAACTCCAAGTATTTTGAGAGTTATGATGGAAATTGTTAGACTCGCGCTTTGGTTTAGCAATATACTGACTAACCTCCGATTGATTGATCATAACTCTCTAAATTTAACTCTTAATTCATTGAAATTAGTTTCATTTCGAAGGAATCGAAGTGTAGTTTAAAACGAAAGAAACGGAGATGAAAAACTCCAAGTAGTTTGAGAGTTATGATGGAAATAATTAGACTCGGGCTTTGGTTTAGCAATTTACTGACCTACCTCCGATTGATTGACCATAACTCACTCAATTTAACTCGTAATTGACTGAAATTTGTTTCATTTCGAAGGAATCGAAGTGTAGTTTAAAACGAAAGAAATGGAGATGAAAAACTCCAAGTATTTTGAGAGTTATGATGGAAATAGTTAGACTCGCGCTTTAGTTTAGCAATTTACTAACCTCCTTCCGATTGATTGACTATAACTCACTAAATTTAACTCGTAATTCATTGAAATTAGTTTCATTTCGAAGGAATCGAAGTGTAGTTTAAAACGAAAGAAACGGAGATGAAAAACTCCAAGTATTTTGAGAGTTATGATGGAAATAGTTAGACTCGCGCTTTGGTTTAGCAATTTACTGACATACCTACGATTGATTGACCATAACTCTCTCAATTTAACTCTTAATTCATTGAAATTAGTTTCATTTCGAAGGAATCGAAGTGTAGTTTAAAACGAAAGAAACGGAGATGAAAAACTCCAAGTATTTTGAGAGTTATGATGGAAATAGTTAGACTCGCGCTTTGGTTTAGCAATTTACTGACCTACCTCCGATTGATTGACCATAACTCACTCAATTTTACTTGTAATTGATTGAAATTAGTTTTATTTCGAAGGAATCGAAGTGTAGTTTAAAACGAAAGAAACGGAGATGAAAAACTCCAAGTATTTTGAGAGTTATGATGGAAATAGTTAGACTCGGGCTTTGGTTTAGCAATTTACTGACCTACCTCCGATTGATTGAACATAACTCACTCAATTTAACTCGTAATTCATTGAAATTAGTTTCATTTCGAAGGAATCGAAGTGTAGTTTAAAACGAAAGAAACGGAGATGAAAAACTCCAAGTATTTTGAGAGTTATGATGGAAATAGTTAGACTCGCGCTTTAGTTTTGCAATTTACTGACATACCTCCGATTGATTGAACATAACTCTCTAAATTTAACTCGTAATTCATTTAAATTAGTTTCATTTCGAAGGAATCGAAGTGTAGTTTAAAACGAAAGAAACGGAGATGAAAAACTCCAAGTATTTTGAGAGTTATGATGGAAATAGTTAGACTCGGGCTTTGGTTTAGCAATTTACTGACCTACCTCCGATTGATTGATCATAACTCTCTAAATTTAACTCTTAATTCATTGAAATTAGTTTCATTTCGAAGGAATCGAAGTGTAGTTTAAAACGAAAGAAACGGAGATGAAAAACTCCAAGTATTTTGAGAGTTATGATGGAAATAGTTAGACTCGCGCTTTGGTTTAGCAATATACTGACCTACCTCCGATTGATTGATCATAACTCTCTAAATTTAACTCTTAATTCATTGAAATTAGTTTCATTTCGAAGGAATCGAAGTGTAGTTTAAAACGAAAGAAACGGAGATGAAAAACTCCAAGTATTTTGAGAGTTATGATGGAAATAGTTAGACTCGGGCTTTGGTTTAGCAATTTACTGACCTACCTCCGATTGATTGACCATAACTCACTCAATTTAACTCGTAATTCACTGAAATTTGTTTCATTTCGAAGGAATCGAAGTGTAGTTTAAAACGAAAGAAACGGAGATGAAAAACTCCAAGTATTTTGAGAGTTATGATGGAAATAGTTAGACTCGCGCTTTGGTTTAGCAATTTACTGACCTACCTCCGATTGATTGACCATAACTCTCTCAATTTAACTCGTAATTCATTTAAATTAGTTTCATTTCGAAGGAATCGAAGTGTAGTTTAAAACGAAAGAAACGGAGATGAAAAACTTCAAGTATTTTGAGAGTTATGATGGAAATAGTTAGACTCGCGCTTTGGTTTAGCAATTTACTGACCTCCCTCCGATTGATTGACCATAACTCACTCAATTTAACTCGTAATTCATTGAAATTAGTTTCATTTCGAAGGAATCGAAGTGTGGTTTAAAACGAAAGAAATGAAGATGAAAAACTCCAAGTATTTTGAGAGTTATGATGGAAATAGTTAGACTCGCGCTTTGGTTTAGCAATTTACTGACCTACCTCCGATTGATTGAACAAATCTCACTCAATTTAACTCGTAATTCATTGAAATTAGTTTCATTTCGAAGGAATCGAAGTGTAGTTTAAAACGAAAGAAACGTAGATGAAAAACTCCAAGTATTTTGAGAGTTATGATGGAAATAGTTAGACTCGCGCTTTGGTTTAGCAATTTACTGACCTACCTCCGATTGATTGACCATAACTCTCTCAATTTAACTCGTAATTCATTGAAATTAGTTTCATTTCGAAGGAATCGAAGTGTAGTTTAAAACGAAAGAAACGGAGATGAAAAACTCCAAGTATTTTGAGAGTTATGATGGAAATAGTTAGACTCGCGCTTTGGTTTAGCAATTTACTGACCTCCCTCCGATTGATTGACCATAACTCACTCAATTTAACTCGTAATTCATTGAAATTAGTTTCATTTCGAAGGAATCGAAGTGTGGTTTAAAACGAAAGAAATGAAGATGAAAAACTCCAAGTATTTTGAGAGTTATGATGGAAATAGTTAGACTCGCGCTTTGGTTTAGCAATTTACTGACCTACCTCCGATTGATTGAACAAATCTCACTCAATTTAACTCGTAATTCATTGAAATTAGTTTCATTTCGAAGCAATCGAAGTGTAGTTTAAAACGAAAGAAACGGAGATGAAAAACTCCAAGTATTTTGAGAGTTATGATGGAAATAGTTAGACTCGCGCTTTGGTTTAGCAATTTACTGACCTACCTCCGATTGATTGACCATAACTCTCTCAATTTAACTCGTAATTCATTGAAATTAGTTTCATTTCGAAGGAATCGAAGTGTAGTTTAAAACGAAAGAAACGGAGATGAAAAACTCCAAGTATTTTGAGAGTTATGATGGAAATAGTTAGACTCGCGCTTTGGTTTAGCAATTTACTGACCTACCTCCGATTGATTGAACAAATCTCACTCAATTTAACTCGTAATTCATTGAAATTAGTTTCATTTCGAAGGAATCGAAGTGTAGTTTAAAACGAAAGAAACAGAGATGAAAAACTCCAAGTATTTTGAGAGTTATGATGGAAATAGTTAGACTCGCGCTTTGGTTTAGCAATTTACTGACCTACCTACGATTGATTGACCATAACTCTCTCAATTTAACTCGTAATTCATTGAAATTAGTTTCATTTCGAAGGAATCGAAATGTAGTTTAAAACGAAAGAAACGGAGATGAAAAACTCCAAGTATTTTGAGAGTTATGATGGAAATAGTTAGACTCGCGCTTCGGTTTAGCAATTTACTGACCTACCTTTGATTGATTGACCATAACTCTCTCAATTTAACTTGTAATTCATTTAAATTAGTTTCATTTCGAAGGAATCGAAGTGTAGTTTAAAACGAAAGAAACGGAGATGAAAAACTCCAAGTATTTTGAGAGTTATGATGGAAATAGTTAGACTCGCGCTTTAGTTTAGCAATTTACTGACCTCCCTCCGATTGATTGACCATAACTCACTCAATTTAACTCGTAATTCATTGAAATTAGTTTCATTTCGAAGGAATCGAAGTGTAGTTTAAAACGAAAGAAACGGAGATGAAAAACTCTAAGTATTTTGAGAATTATGATGGAAATAGGTAGACTCGGGCTTTGGTTTAGCAATTTACTGACCTACCTCCGATTGATTGACCATAACTTACTCAATTTAACTCTTAATTCATTGAAATTAGTTTCATTTCGAAGGAATCGAAGTGTAGTTTAAAACGAAAGAAACGGAGATGAAAAACTCCAAGTATTTTGAGAGTTATGATGGAAATAGTTAGACTCGCGCTTTGGTTTAGCAATTTACTGACCTACCTCCGATTGATTGACCATAACTCTCTCAATTTAACTCGTAATTCATTTAAATTAGTTTCATTTCGAAGGAATCGAAGTGTAGTTTAAAACGAAAGAAACGGAGATGAAAAACTCCAAGTATTTTGAGAGTTATGATGGAAATAGTTAGACTCGCGCTTCGGTTTAGCAATTTACTGACCTACCTTTGATTGATTGACCATAACTCTCTCAATTTAACTTTTAATTCATTTAAATTAGTTTCATTTCGAAGGAATCGAAGTGTAGTTTAAAACGAAAGAAACGGAGATGAAAAACTCCAAGTATTTTGAGAGTTATGATGGAAATAGTTAGACTCGCGCTTTAGTTTAGCAATTTACTGACCTCCCTCCGATTGATTGACCATAACTCACTCAATTTAACTCGTAATTCATTGAAATTAGTTTCATTTCGAAGGAATCGAAGTGTAGTTTAAAACGAAAGAAACGGAGATGAAAAACTCCAAGTATTTTGAGAGTTATGATGGAAATAGTTAAACTCGCGCTTTGGTTTAGCAATTTACTGACCTACCTCCGATTGATTGACCATAACTCTCTCAATTTAACTCTTAATTCATTGAAATTAGTTTCATTTCGAAGGAATCGAAGTGTAGTTTAAAACGAAAGAAACGGAGATGAAAAACTCCAAGTATTTTGAGAGTTATGATGGAAATAGTTAGACTCGCGCTTTGGTTTAGCAATTTACTGACCTACCTCCGATTGATTGACCATAACTCTCTCAATTTAACTCTTAATTCATTGAAATTAGTTTCATTTCGAAGGAATCGAAGTGTAGTTTAAAACGAAAGAAACGGAGATGAAAAACTCCAAGTATTTTGAGAGTTATGATGGCAATAGTTAGACTCGCACTTTGGTTTAGCAATTTACTGACCTACCTCCGATTGATTGACCATAACTCTCTCAATTTAACTCTTAATTCATTGAAATTAGTTTCATTTCGAAGGAATCGAAGTGTAGTTTAAAACGAAAGAAACGGAGATGAAAAATTCCAAGTATTTTGAGAGTTATGATAGAAATAGTTAGACTCGCGCTTTGGTTTAGCAATTTACTGACCTACCTCCGATTGATTCACCATAACTCTCTCAATTTAACTCTTAACTCATTGAAATTAGTTTCATTTCGAAGGAATCGAAGTGTAGTTTAAAACGAAAGAAACGGAGATGAAAAACTCCAAGTATTTTGAGAGTTATGATGGAAATAGTTAGACTCGCGCTTTGGTTTAGCAATTTACTGACCTACCTCCGATTGATTGATCATAACTCTCTAAATTTAACTCTTAATTCATTGAAATTAGTTTCATTTCGAAGGAATCGAAGTGTAGTTTAAAACGAAAGAAACGGAGATGAAAAACTCCAAGTATTTTGAGAGTTATGATGGAAATAGTTAGACTCGCGCTTCGGTTTAGCAATTTACTGACCTACCTTTGATTGATTGACCATAACTCTCTCAATTTAACTTGTAATTCATTTAAATTAGTTTCATTTCGAAGGAATCGAAGTGTAGTTTAAAACTAAAGAAACGGAGATGAAAAACTCCAAGTATTTTGAGAGTTATGATGGAAATAGTTAGACTCGCGCTTTGGTTTAGCAATTTACTGACCTACCTCCGATTAATTGATCATAACTCTCTAAATTTAACTCTTAATTCATTGAAATTAGTTTCATTTCGAAGGAATCGAAGTGTAGTTTAAAACGAAAGAAACGGAGATGAAAAACTCCAAGTATTTTGAGAGTTATGATGGAAATAGTTAGACTCGCGCTTTGGTTTAGCAATTTACTGACCTCCCTCCGATTGATTGACCATAAATCACTCAATTTAACTCGTAATTCATTGAAATTGGTTTCATTTCGAAGGAATCGACGTGTAGTTTAAAACGAAAGAAACGGAGATGAAAAACTCCAAGTATTTTGAGAGTTATGATTGAAATAGTTAGACTCGCGCTTTGGTTTAGCAATTTACTGACGTACCTACGATTGATTGACCATAACTCTCTCAATTTAACTCTTAATTCATTGAAATTAGTTTCATTTCGAAGGAATCGAAGTGTAGTTTAAAACGAAAGAAACGGAGATGAAAAACTCCAAGTATTTTGAGAGTTATGATGGAAATAGTTAGACTCGCGCTTTGGTTTAGCAATTTACTGACCTACCTCCGATTGATTGACCATAACTCACTCAATTTTACTTGTAATTGATTGAAATTAGTTTCATTTCGAAGGAATCGAAGTTTAGTTTAAAACGAAAGAAACGGAGATGAAAAACTCCAAGTATTTTGAGAGTTATGATGGAAATAGTTAGACTCGGGCTTTGGTTTAGCAATTTACTAACCTACCTCCGATTGATTGACCATAACTCTCTCAATTTAACTCCTAATTCATTTAAATTAGTTTCATTTCGAAGGAATCGAAGTGTAGTTTAAAACGAAAGAAACGGAGATGAAAAACTCCAAGTATTTTGAGAGTTATGATGGAAGTAGTTAGACTCGCGCTTTGGTTTAGCAATTTACTGACCTCCCTCCGATTGATTGACCAAAACTCACTCAATTTAACTCGTAACTCTTTGAAATTAGTTTCATTTCGAAGGAATCGAAGTGTAGTTTAAAACGAAAGAAACGGAGATGAAAAACTCCAAGTATTTTGACAGTTATGATGGAAATAGTTAGACTCGCGCTTTGGTTTAGCAATTTACTGACCTACCTCCGATTGATTGACCATAACTCTCTCAATTTAACTCGTAATTCATTTAAATTACTTTCATTTCGAAGGAATCGAAGTGTAGTTTAAAACGAAAGAAACGGAGATGAAAAACTCCAAGTATTTTGAGAGTTATAATGGAAATAGTTAGACTCGCGCTTTGGTTTAGCAATTTACTGACCTCCCTCCGATTGATTGACCATAACTCACTCAATTTAACTCGTAATTCATTGAAATTAGTTTCATTTCGAAGGAATCGAAGTGTGGTTTAAAACGAAAGAAATGGAGATGAAAAACTCCAACTATTTTGAGAGTTATGATAGAAATAGTTAGACTCGCGCTTTGGTTTAGCAATTTACTGACCTACCTCCGCTTGATTGACCATAACTCTCTCAATTTAACTCTTAACTCTTTGAAATTAGTTTCATTTCGAAGGAATCGAAGTGTAGTTTGAAACGAAAGAAACGGAGATGAAAAACTCCAAGTATTTTGAGAGTTATGATGGAAATAGTTAGACTCGCGCTTTGGTTTAGCAATTTACTGACCTACCTCCGATTGATTGACCATAACTCTCTCAATTTAACTCTTAACTCATTGAAATTAGTTTCATTTCGAAGGAATCGAAGTGTAGTTTAAAACGAAAGAAACGGAGATGAAAAACTCCAAGTATTTTGAGAGTTATGATGGAAATAGTTAGACTCGTGCTTTGGTTTAGCAATTTACTGACCTACCTCCGATTGATTGATCATAACTCTCTAAATTTAACTCTTAATTCATTGAAATTAGTTTCATTTCGAAGGAATCGAAGTGTAGTTTAAAACGAAAGAAACGGAGATGAAAAACTCCAAGTATTTTGAGAGTTATGATGGAAATAGTTAGACTCGCGCTTTGGTTTAGCAATATACTGACCTACCTCCGATTGATTGATCATAACTCTCTAAATTTAACTCTTAATTCATTGAAATTAGTTTCATTTCGAAGGAATCGAAGTGTAGTTTAAAACGAAAGAAACGGAGATGAAAAACTCCAAGTATTTTGAGAGTTATGATGGAAATAGTTAGACTCGGGCTTTGGTTTAGCAATTTACTGACCTACCTCCGATTGATTGACCATAACTCACTAAATTTAACTCGTAATTCACTGAAATTTGTTTCATTTCGAAGGAATCAAAGTGTAGTTTAAAACGAAAGAAACGGAGATGAAAAACTCCAAGTATTTTGAGAGTTATGATTGAAATAGTTAGACTCGCGCTTTGGTTTAGCAATTTACTGACGTACCTACGATTGATTGACCATAACTCTCTCAATTTAACTCTTAATTCATTGAAATTAGTTTCATTTCGAAGGAATCGAAGTGTAGTTTAAAACGAAAGAAACGGAGATGAAAAACTCCAAGTATTTTGAGAGTTATGATGGAAATAGTTAGACTCGCGCTTTGGTTTAGCAATTTACTGACCTACCTCCGATTGATTGACCATAACTCACTCAATTTTACTTGTAATTGATTGAAATTAGTTTCATTTCGAAGGAATCGAAGTTTAGTTTAAAACGAAAGAAACGGAGATGAAAAACTCCAAGTATTTTGAGAGTTATGATGGAAATAGTTAGACTCGGGCTTTGGTTTAGCAATTTACTAACCTACCTCCGATTGATTGACCATAACTCTCTCAATTTAACTCCTAATTCATTTAAATTAGTTTCATTTCGAAGGAATCGAAGTGTAGTTTAAAACGAAAGAAACGGAGATGAAAAACTCCAAGTATTTTGAGAGTTATGATGGAAGTAGTTAGACTCGCGCTTTGGTTTAGCAATTTACTGACCTCCCTCCGATTGATTGACCAAAACTCACTCAATTTAACTCGTAACTCTTTGAAATTAGTTTCATTTCGAAGGAATCGAAGTGTAGTTTAAAACGAAAGAAACGGAGATGAAAAACTCCAAGTATTTTGACAGTTATGATGGAAATAGTTAGACTCGCGCTTTGGTTTAGCAATTTACTGACCTACCTTCGATTGATTGACCATAACTCTCTCAATTTAACTCGTAATTCATTTAAATTACTTTCATTTCGAAGGAATCGAAGTGTAGTTTAAAACGAAAGAAACGGAGATGAAAAACTCCAAGTATTTTGAGAGTTATAATGGAAATAGTTAGACTCGCGCTTTGGTTTAGCAATTTACTGACCTCCCTCCGATTGATTGACCATAACTCACTCAATTTAACTCGTAATTCATTGAAATTAGTTTCATTTCGAAGGAATCGAAGTGTGGTTTAAAACGAAAGAAATGGAGATGAAAAACTCCAACTATTTTGAGAGTTATGATAGAAATAGTTAGACTCGCGCTTTGGTTTAGCAATTTACTGATCTACCTCCGCTTGATTGACCATAACTCTCTCAATTTAACTCTTAACTCTTTGAAATTAGTTTCATTTCGAAGGAATCGAAGTGTAGTTTGAAACGAAAGAAACGGAGATGAAAAACTCCAAGTATTTTGAGAGTTATGATGGAAATAGTTAGACTCGCGCTTTGGTTTAGCAATTTACTGACCTACCTCCGATTGATTGACCATAACTCTCTCAATTTAACTCTTAACTCATTGAAATTAGTTTCATTTCGAAGGAATCGAAGTGTAGTTTAAAACGAAAGAAACGGAGATGAAAAACTCCAAGTATTTTGAGAGTTATGATGGAAATAGTTAGACTCGTGCTTTGGTTTAGCAATTTACTGACCTACCTCCGATTGATTGATCATAACTCTCTAAATTTAACTCTTAATTCATTGAAATTAGTTTCATTTCGAAGGAATCGAAGTGTAGTTTAAAACGAAAGAAACGGAGATGAAAAACTCCAAGTATTTTGAGAGTTATGATGGAAATAGTTAGACTCGCGCTTTGGTTTAGCAATATACTGACCTACCTCCGATTGATTGATCATAACTCTCTAAATTTAACTCTTAATTCATTGAAATTAGTTTCATTTCGAAGGAATCGAAGTGTAGTTTAAAACGAAAGAAACGGAGATGAAAAACTCCAAGTATTTTGAGAGTTATGATGGAAATAGTTAGACTCGGGCTTTGGTTTAGCAATTTACTGACCTACCTCCGATTGATTGACCATAACTCACTAAATTTAACTCGTAATTCACTGAAATTTGTTTCATTTCGAAGGAATCAAAGTGTAGTTTAAAACGAAAGAAACGGAGATGAAAAACTCCAAGTATTTTGAGAGTTATGATGGAAATAGTTAGACTCGCGCTTTAGTTTAGCAATTTACTAACCTCCTTCCGATTGATTGACTATAACTCACTCAATTTAACTCGTAATTCGTTGAAATTAGTTTCATTTCGAAGGAATCAAAGTGTAGTTTAAAATGAAAGAAACAGAGATGAAAAACTCCAAGTATTTTTAGAGTTATGATGGAAATAGTTAGACTCGCGCTTTGGTTGAGCAATTTACTGACGTACCTACGATTCATTGACCATAACTCTCTCAATTTAACTCTTAATTCATTGAAATTAGTTTCATTTCGAAGGAATCGAAGTGTAGTTTAAAACGAAAGAAACGGAGATGAAAAACTCCAAGTATTTTGAGAGTTATGATGGAAATAGTTAGACTCGCGCTTTGGTTTAGCAATTTACTGACGTACCTACGATTGATTGACCATAACTCTCTCAATTTAACTCTTAATTCTTTGAAATTAGTTTCATTTCGAAGGAATCGAAGTGTAGTTTAAAACGAAAGAAACGGAGATGAAAAACTCCAAGTATTTTGATAGTTATGATGGAAATAGTTAGACTCGCGCTTTGGTTTAGCAATTTACTGACCTACCTCCGATTGATTGACCATAACTCTCTCAATTTAACTCTTAAGTCATTGAAATTAGTTTCATTTCGAAGGAATCGAAGTGTAGTTTAAAACGAAAGAAACGGAGATGAAAAACTCCAAGTATTTTGAGAGTTATGATGGAAATAGTTAGACTCACGCTTTAGTTTAGCAATTTACTGACCTCCCTCCGATTGATTGACCATAACTCACACAATTTAACTCGTAATTCATTGAAATTAGTTTCATTTCGAAGGAATCGAAGTGTAGTTTAAAACGAAAGAAACGGAGATGAAAAACTCCAAGTATTTTGAGAGTTATGATGGAAATAGTTAGACTCGGGCTTTGGTTTAGCAATTTACTGACATACCTCCGATTGATTGACCATAACTCACTCAATTTAACTCTTAATTCATTGAAATTAGTTTCATTTCGAAGGAATCGAAGTGTAGTTTAAAACGAAAGAAACGGAGATGAAAAACTCCAAGTATTTTGAGAGTTATGATGGAAATACTTAGACTCGCGCTTTGGTTTAGCAATTTACTGACCTACCTCCGATTGATTGACCATAACTCTCTCAATTTAACTCGTAATTCATTTAAATTAGTTTCATTTCGAAGGAATCGAAGTGTATTTTAAAACGAAAGAAACGGAGATGAAAAACTCCAAGTATTTTGAGAGTTATGATGGAAATAGTTAGACTCGCGCTTCGGTTTAGCAATTTACTGACATACCTTTGATTGATTGACCATAACTCTCTCAATTTAACTTGTAATTCATTTAAATTAGTTTTATTTCGAAGGAATCGAAGTGTAGTTTAAAACGAAAGAAACGGAGATGAAAAACTCCAAGTATTTTGAGAGTTATGATGGAAATAGTTAGACTCGCGCTTTGGTTTAGCAATTTACTGACCTACCTCCGATTGATTGATCATAACTCACTCAATTTTACTTGTAATTGATTGAAATTAGTTTCATTTCGAAGGAATCGAAGTGTAGTTTAAAACGAAAGAAACGGAGATGAAAAACTCCAAGTATTTTGAGAGTTATGATGGAAATAGTTAGACTCGGGCTTTGGTTTAGCAATTTACTGACCTACCTCCGATTGATTGAACATAACTCACTCAATTTAACTCGTAATTCGTTGAAATTAGTTTCATTTCGAAGGAATCGAAGTGTGGTTTAAAACGAAAGAAATGAAGATGAAAAACTCCAAGTATTTTGAGAGTTATGATGGAAATAGTTAGACTCGCGCTTTGGTTTAGCAATTTACTGACCTACCTCCGATTGATTGAACATAACTCACTCAATTTAACTCGTAATTCATTGAAATTAGTTTCATTTCGAATGAATCGAAGTGTAGTTTAAAACGAAAGAAACGGAGATGAAAAACTCCAAGTATTTTGAGAGTTATGATGGAAATAGTTAGACTCACGCTTTGGTTTATCAATTTACTGACCTACCTCCGATTGATTGACCATAACTCTCTCAATTTAACTCTTAATTCATTGAAATTAGTTTCATTTCGAAGGAATCGAAGTGTAGTTTAAAACGAAAGAAACGGAGATGAAAAACTCCAAGTATTTTGAGAGTTATGATGGAAATAGTTAGACTCGCGCTTTGGTTTAGCAATTTACTGACCTACCTACGATTGATTGACCATAACTCTCTCAATTTAACTCTTAATTCATTGAAATTAGTTTCATTTCGAAGGAATCAAAGTGTAGTTTAAAACGAAAGAAACGGAGATGAAAAATTCCAAGTATTTTGAGAGTTATGATAGAAATAGTTAGACTCGCGCTTTGGTTTAGCAATTTACTGACCTACCTCCGATTAATTGACCATAACTCTCTCAATTTAACTCGTAATTCATTGAAATTAGTTTCATTTCGAAGGAATCGAAGTGTAGTTTAAAACGAAAGAAACGGAGATGAAAAACTCCAAGTATTTTGAGAGTTATGATGGAAATAGTTAGACTCACGCTTTGGTTTAGCAATTTACTGACCTACCTCCGCTTGATTGACCATAACTCTCTCAATTTAACTCTTAACTCTTTGAAATTAGTTTCATTTCGAAGGAATCGAAGTGTAGTTTAAAACGAAAGAAACGGAGATGAAAAACTCCAAGTATTTTGAGAGTTATGATGGAAATAGTTAGACTCGCGCTTTGGTTTAGCAATTTACTGACCTACCTCCGATTGATTGACCATAACTCTCTCAATTTAACTCGTAATTCATTTAAATTAGTTTCATTTCGAAGGAATCGAAGTGTAATTTAAAACGAAAGAAACGGAGATGAAAAACTCCAAGTATTTTGAGAGTTATGATGGAAATAGTTAGACTCGCGCTTTAGTTTAGCAATTTACTGACCTACCTCCGATTGATTGAACATAACTCACTCAATTTAACTCATAATTCATTGAAATTAGTTTCATTTCGAAGGAATCGAAGTGTAGTTTAAAACGAAAGAAACGGAGATGAAAAACTCTAAGTATTTTGAGAGTTATGATGGAAATAGTTAGACTCGCGCTTTGGTTTAGCAATTTACTGACCTACCTCCGATTGATTGACCATAACTCTCTCAATTTAACTCTTAATTCATTGAAATTAGTTTCATTTCGAAGGAATCGAAGTGTAGTTTAAGACGAAAGAAACGGAGATGAAAAACTCCAAGTATTTTGAGAGTTATGATGGAAATAGTTAGACTCGCGCTTTGGTTTAGCAATTTACTGACCTAACTCCGATTGATTGACCATAACTCTCTCAATTTAACTCTTAACTCATTGAAATTAGTTTCATTTCGAAGGAATCGAAGTGTAGTTTAAAACGAAAGAAACGGAGATGAAAAACTCCAAGTATTTTGAGAGTTATGATGGAAATAGTTAGACTCGCGCTTTGGTTTAGCAATTTACTGACCTCCCTCCGATTGATTGACCATAAATCACTCAATTTAACTCGTAATTCATTGAAATTAGTTTCATTTCGAAGGAATCGAAGTGTCGTTTAAAACGAAAGAAACGGAGATGAAAAACTCCAAGTATTTTGAGAGTTATGATGGAAATAGTTAGACTCGCGCTTTGGTTTAGCAATTGACTGACCTACCTCCGATTGATTGATCATAACTCTCTCAATTTAACTCTTAATTCATTGAAATTAGTTTCATTTCGAAGGAATCGAAGTGTAGTTTAAAACGAAAGAAACGGAGATGAAAAACTCCAAGTATTTTGAGAGTTATTATGGAAATAGTTAGACTCGCGCTTTGGTTTAGCAATTTACTGAACTACCTCCGATTGATGGACCATAAATCACTCAATTTAAATCGTAATTCATTGAAATTAGTTTCATTTCGAAGGAATCGAAGTGTAGTTTAAAACGAAAGAAACGGAGATGAAAAACTCCAAGTATTTTGAGAGTTATGATGGAAATAGTTAGACTCGCGCTTTGGTTTAGCAATTTACTGACCTACCTCCGATTGATTGACCATAACTCTCACAATTTAACTCTTAAGTCATTGAAATTAGTTTCATTTCGAAGGACTCGAAGTGTAGTTTAGGACGAAAGAAACGGAGATGAAAAACTCCAAGTATTTTGAGAGTTATGATGGAAATAGTTAGACTCGCGCTTTGGTTTAGCAATTTACTGACCTACCTCCGATTGATTGACCATAACTCTCTCAATTTAACTCGTAATTCATTTAAATTAGTTTCATTTCGAAGGAATCGAAGTGTAGTTTAAAACGAAAGAAACGGAGATGAAAAACTCCAAGTATTTTGAGAGTTATGATGGAAATAGTTAGACTCGCGCTTTGGTTTAGCAATTTACTGACCTACCTCCGATTGATTGACCATAACTCTCTCAATTTAACTCTTAACTCATTGAAATTAGTTTCATTTCGAAGGAATCGAAGTGTAGTTTAAAACGAAAGAAACGGAGATGAAAAACTCCAAGTATTTTGAAAGTTATGATGGAAATAGTTAGACTCGTGCTTTGGTTTAGCAATTTACTGACCTACATCCGATTGATTGACCATAACTCTCTCAATTTAACTCTTAACTCATTGAAATTAGTTTCATTTCGAAGGAATCGAAGTGTAGTTTAAAACGAAAGAAACGGAGATGAAAAACTCCAAGTATTTTGAGAGTTATGATGGAAATAGTTAGACTCGCGCTTTGGTTTAGCAATTTACTGACCTACCTTCGATTGATTGACCATAACTCTCTAAATTTAACTCTTAATTCATTGAAATTAGTTTCATTTCGAAGGAATCGAAGTGTAGTTTAAAACGAAAGAAACGGAGATAAAAAATTCTAAGTATTTTGAGAGTTACGATAGAAATAGGTAGAATCGCGCTTTGGTTTAGAAATTTACTGACTTACATCCGATTGATTGACCATAACTCTCTCAATTTAACTCTTAAGTCATTGAAATTAGTTTCATTTCGAAGGAATCGAAGTGTAGTTTAAAACGAAAGAAACGGAGATGAAAAACTCCAAGTATTTTGAGAGTTATGATGGAAATAGTTAGACTCGCGCTTTGGTTTAGCAATTTACTGACCTACCTCCGATTAATTGATCATAACTCTCTAAATTTAACTCTTAATTCATTGAAATTAGTTTCATTTCGAAGGAATCGAAGTGTAGTTTAAAACGAAAGAAACGGAGATGAAAACTCCAAGTATTTTGAGAGTTATGATGGAAATAGTTAGACTCGCGCTTTGGTTTAGCAATTTACTGAACTCCCTCCGATTGATTGACCATAACTCACTCAATTTAACTCGTAATTCATTGAAATTAGTTTCATTTCGAAGGAATCGAAGTGTGGTTTAAAACGAAAGAAACGGAGATGAAAAACTCCAAGTATTTTGAGAGGTATGATGGAAATAGTTAGACTCGCGCTTTGGTTTAGCAATTTACTGACCTACCTCCGCTTGATTGACCATAACTCTCTCAATTTAACTCTTAACTCTTTGAAATTAGTTTCATTTCGAAGGAATCGAAGTGTAGTTTAAAACGAAAGAAACGGAGATGAAAAACTCCAAGTATTTTGACAGTTATGATGGAAATAGTTAGACTCGCGCTTTGGTTTAGCAATTTACTGACCTACCTCCGATTGATTGACCATAACTCTCTCAATTTAACTCGTAATTCATTTAAGTTAGTTTCATTTCGAAGGAATCGAAGTGTAGTTTAAAACGAAAGAAACGGAGATGAAAAACTCCAAGTATTTTGAGAGTTATAATGGAAATAGTTAGACTCGCGCTTTGGTTTAGCAATTTACTGACCTCCCTCCGATTGATTGACCATAACTCACTCAATTTAACTCGTATTTCATTGAAATTAGTTTCATTTCGAAGGAATCAAAGTGTGGTTTAAAACGAAAGAAATGGAGATGAAAAACTCCAACTATTTTGAGAGTTATGATAGAAATAGTTAGACTCGTGCTTTGGTTTAGCAATTTACTGACCTACCTCCGCTTGATTGACCATAACTCTCTCAATTTAACTCTTAACTCTTTGAAATTAGTTTCATTTCGAAGGAATCGAAGTGTAGTTTAAAACGAAAGAAACGGAGATGAAAAACTCCAAGTATTTTGAGAGTTATGATGGAAATAGTTAGACTCGCGCTTTGGTTTAGCAATTTACTGACCTACCTCCGATTGATTGACCATAACTCTCTCAATTTAACTCTTAACTCATTGAAATTAGTTTCATTTCGAAGGAATCGAAGTGTAGTTTAAAACGAAAGAAACGGAGATGAAAAACTCCAAGTATTTTGAGAGTTATGATGGAAATAGTTAGACTCGCGCTTTGGTTTAGCAATTTACTGACCTACCTCCGATTGATTGATCATAACTCTCTAAATTTAACTCTTAATTCATTGAAATTAGTTTCATTTCGAAGGAATCGAAGGGTAGTTTAAAACGAAAGAAACGGAGATGAAAAACTCCAAGTATTTTGAGAGTTATGATGGAAATAGTTAGACTCGCGCTTTGGTTTAGCAATATACTGACCTACCTCCGATTGATTGATCATAACTCTCTAAATTTAACTCTTAATTCATTGAAATTAGTTTCATTTCGAAGGAATCGAAGTGTAGTTTAAAACGAAAGAAACGGAGATGAAAAACTCCAAGTATTTTGAGAGTTATGATGGAAATAGTTAGACTCGGGCTTTGGTTTAGCAATTTACTGACCTACCTCCGATTGATTGACCATAACTCACTCAATTTAACTCGTAATTCACTGAAATTTGTTTCATTTCGAAGGAATCGAAGTGTAGTTTAAAACGAAAGAAACGGAGATGAAAAACTCCAAGTATTTTGAGAGTTATGATGGAAATAGTTAGACTCGCGCTTTAGTTTAGCAATTTACTAACCTCCTTCCGATTGATTGACTATAACTCACTCAATTTAACTCGTAATTCGTTGAAATTAGTTTCATTTCGAAGGAATCGAAGTGTAGTTTAAAATGAAAGAAACAGAGATGAAAAACTCCAAGTATTTTGAGAGTTATGATGGAAATAGTTAGACTCGCGCTTTGGTTTAGCAATTTACTGACGTACCTACGATTGATTGACCATAACTCTCTCAATTTAACTCTTAATTCATTGAAATTAGTTTCATTTCGAAGGAATCGAAGTGTAGTTTAAAACGAAAGAAACGGAGATGAAAAACTCCAAGTATTTTGAGAGTTATGATGGAAATAGTTAGACTCGCGCTTTGGTTTAGGAATTTACTGACGTACCTACGATTGATTGACCATAACTCTCTCAATTTAACTCTTAATTCATTGAAATTAGTTTCATTTCGAAGGAATCGAAGTGTAGTTTAAAACGAAAGAAACGGAGATGAAAAACTCCAAGTATTTTGAGAGTTATGATGGAAATAGTTAGACTCGCGCTTTGGTTTAGCAATTTACTGACCTACCTCCGATTGATTGACCATAACTCTCTCAATTTAACTCTTAACTCATTGAAATTAGTTTCATTTCGAAGGAATCGAAGTGTAGTTTAAAACGAAAGAAACGGAGATGAAAAACTCCAAGTATTTTGAGAGTTATGATGGAAATAGTTAGACTCGCGCTTTGGTTTAGCAATTTACTGACCTACCTCCGATTGATTGATCATAACTCTCTAAATTTAACTCTTAATTCATTGAAATTAGTTTCATTTCGAAGGAATCGAAGGGTAGTTTAAAACGAAAGAAACGGAGATGAAAAACTCCAAGTATTTTGAGAGTTATGATGGAAATAGTTAGACTCGCGCTTTGGTTTAGCAATATACTGACCTACCTCCGATTGATTGATCATAACTCTCTAAATTTAACTCTTAATTCATTGAAATTAGTTTCATTTCGAAGGAATCGAAGTGTAGTTTAAAACGAAAGAAACGGAGATGAAAAACTCCAAGTATTTTGAGAGTTATGATGGAAATAGTTAGACTCGGGCTTTGGTTTAGCAATTTACTGACCTACCTCCGATTGATTGACCATAACTCACTCAATTTAACTCGTAATTCACCGAAATTTGTTTCATTTCGAAGGAATCGAAGTGTAGTTTAAAACGAAAGAAACGGAGATGAAAAACTCCAAGTATTTTGAGAGTTATGATGGAAATAGTTAGACTCGCGCTTTAGTTTAGCAATTTACTAACCTCCTTCCGATTGATTGACTATAACTCACTCAATTTAACTCGTAATTCGTTGAAATTAGTTTCATTTCGAAGGAATCGAAGTGTAGTTTAAAATGAAAGAAACAGAGATGAAAAACTCCAAGTATTTTGAGAGTTATGATGGAAATAGTTAGACTCGCGCTTTGGTTTAGCAATTTACTGACGTACC
Source organism: Tasmannia lanceolata (assembly GCF_043159265.1). Lineage (NCBI taxonomy): Eukaryota > Viridiplantae > Streptophyta > Magnoliopsida > Canellales > Winteraceae > Tasmannia > Tasmannia lanceolata. The sequence goes on from NW_027518721.1 coordinate 9,771,655, forward strand.
TACGATTGATTGACCATAACTCTCTCAATTTAACTCTTAATTCATTGAAATTAGTTTCATTTCGAAGGAATCGAAGTGTAGTTTAAAACGAAAGAAACGGAGATGAAAAACTCCAAGTATTTTGAGAGTTATGATGGAAATAGTTAGACTCGCGCTTTGGTTTAGGAATTTACTGACGTACCTACGATTGATTGACCATAACTCTCTCAATTTAACTCTTAATTCATTGAAATTAGTTTCATTTCGAAGGAATCGAAGTGTAGTTTAAAACGAAAGAAACGGAGATGAAAAACTCCAAGTATTTTGATAGTTATGATGGAAATAGTTAGACTCGCGCTTTGGTTTAGCAATTACTGACCTACCTCCGATTGATTGACCATAACTCTCTCAATTTAACTCTTAAGTCATTGAAATTAGTTTCATTTCGAAGGAATCGAAGTGTAGTTTAAAACGAAAGAAACGGAGATGAAAAACTCCAAGTATTTTGAGAGTTATGATGGAAATAGTTATACTCGCGCTTTAGTTTAGCAATTTACTGACCTCCCTCCGATTGATTGACCATAACTCACTCAATTTAACTCGTAATTCATTTAAATTAGTTTCATTTCGAAGGAATCGAAGTTTAGTTTAAAACGAAAGAAACGGAGATGAAAAACTCCAAGTATTTTGAGAGTTATGATGGAAATAGTTAGACTCGGGCTTTGGTTTAGCAATTTACTGACCTACCTCCGATTGATTGACCATAACTCACTCAATTTAACTCTTAATTCATTGAAATTAGTTTCATTTCGAAGGAATCGAAGTGTAGTTTAAAACGAAAGAAACGGAGATGAAAAACTCCAAGTATTTTGAGAGTTATGATGGAAATAGTTAGACTTGCGCTTTGGTTTAGCAATTTACTGACCTACCTCCGATTGATTGACCATAACTCTCTCAATTTAACTCGTAATTCATTTAAATTAGTTTCATTTCGAAGGAATCGAAGTGTAGTTTAAAACGAAAGAAACGGAGATGAAAAACTCCAAGTATTTTGAGAGTTATGATGGAAATAGTTAGACTCGCGCTTCGGTTTAGCAATTTACTGACCTACCTTTGATTGATTGACCATAACTCTCTCAATTTAACTTGTAATTCATTTAATTTAGTTTTATTTCGAAGGAATCGAAGTGTAGTTTAAAACGAAAGAAACGGAGATGAAAAACTCCAAGTATTTTGAGAGTTATGATGGAAATAGTTAGACTCGCGCTTTAGTTTAGCAATTTACTGACCTCCCTCCGATTGATTGACCATAACTCACTCAATTTAACTCGTAATTCATTGAAATTAGTTTCATTTCGAAGGAATCGAAGTGTAGTTTAAAGCGAAAGAAACGGAGATGAAAAACTCCAAGTATTTTGAGAGTTATGATGGAAATAGTTAGACTCGCGCTTTGTTTTATCAATTTACTGACCTACCTCCGATTGATTGACCATAACTCTCTTAATTTAACTCTTAATTCATTGAAATTAGTTTCATTTCGAAGGAATCGAAGTGTAGTTTAAAACGAAAGAAACGGAGATGAAAAACTCCAAGTATTTTGAGAGTTATGATGGAAATAGTTAGACTCGCGCTTTGGTTTAGCAATTTACTGACCTACCTCCGATTGATTGACCATAACTCTCTCAATTTAACTCTTAATTCATTGAAATTAGTTTCATTTCGAAGGAATCAAAGTGTAGTTTAAAACGAAAGAAACGGAGATGAAAAATTCCAAGTATTTTGAGAGTTATGATAGAAATAGTTAGACTCGCGCTTTGGTTTAGCAATTTACTGACCTACCTCCGATTGATTGACCATAACTCTCTCAATTTAACTCGTAATTCATTAAAATTAGTTTCATTTTGAAGGAATCGAAGTGTAGTTTAAAACGAAAGAAACGGAGATGAAAAACTCCAAGTATTTTGAGAGTTATGATGGAAATAGTTAGACTCACGATTTGGTTTAGCAATTTACTGACCTACCTCCGCTTGATTGACCATAACTCTCTCAATTTAACTCTTAACTCTTTGAAATTAGTTTCATTTCGAAGGAATCGAAGTGTAGTTTAAAACGAAAGAAACGGAGATGAAAAACTCCAAGTATTTTGAGAGTTATGATGGAAATAGTTAGACTCGCGCTTTGGTTTAGAAATTTACTGACCTACCTCCGATTGATTGACCATAACTCTCTCAATTTAACTCGTAATTCATTTAAATTAGTTTCATTTCGAAGGAATCGAAGTGTAATTTAAAACGAAAGAAACGGAGATGAAAAACTCCAAGTATTTTGAGAGTTATGATGGAAATAGTTAGACTCGCGCTTTAGTTTAGCAATTTACTGACCTACCTCCGATTGATTGAACATAACTCACTCAATTTAACTCATAATTCATTGAAATTAGTTTCATTTCGAAGGAATCGAAGTGTAGTTTAAAACGAAAGAAATGGAGATGAAAAACTCCAAGTATTTTGAGAGTTATGATGGAAATAGTTAGACTCGCGCTTTGGTTTAGCAATTTACTGACCTACCTCCGATTGATTGACCATAACTCTCTCAATTTAACTCTTAATTCATTGAAATTAGTTTCATTTCGAAGGAATCGAAGTGTAGTTTAAGACGAAAGAAACGGAGATGAAAAACTCCAAGTATTTTGAGAGTTATGATGGAAATAGTTAGACTCGCGCTTTGGTTTAGCAATTTACTGACCTACCTCCGATTGATTGACCATAACTCTCTCAATTTAACTCTTAACTCATTGAAATTAGTTTCATTTCGAAGGAATCGAAGTGTAGTTTAAAACGAAAGAAACGGAGATGAAAAACTCCAAGTATTTTGAGAGTTATGATGGAAATAGTTAGACTCGCGCTTTGGTTTAGCAATTTACTGACCTCCCTCCGATTGATTGACCTTAAATCACTCAATTTAACTCGTAATTCATTGAAATTAGTTTCATTTCGAAGGAATCGAAGTGTAGTTTAAAACGAAAGAAACGGAGATGAAAAACTCCAAGTATTTTGAGAGTTATGATGGAAATAGTTAGACTCGCGCTTTGGTTTAGCAATTTACTGACCTACCTCCGATTGATTGACCATAACTCTCTCAATTTAACTCTTAATTCATTGAAATTAGTTTCATTTCGAAGGAATCAAAGTGTAGTTTAAAACGAAAGAAACGGAGATGAAAAATTCCAAGTATTTTGAGAGTTATGATAGAAATAGTTAGACTCGCGCTTTGGTTTAGCAATTTACTGATCTACCTCCGCTTGATTGACCATAACTCTCTCAATTTAACTCGTAATTCATTAAAATTAGTTTCATTTCGAAGGAATCGAAGTGTAGTTTAAAACGAAAGAAACGGAGATGAAAAACTCCAAGTATTTTGAGAGGTATGATGGAAATAGTTAGACTCGCGCTTTGGTTTAGCAATTTACTGACCTACCTCCGATTGATTGACCATAACTCTCTCAATTTAACTCTTAATTCATTGAAATTAGTTTCATTTCGAAGGAATCGAAGTGTAGTTTAAAACGAAAGAAACGGAGATGAAAAACTCCAAGTATTTTGAGAGTTATGATGGAAATAGTTAGACTCGGGCTTTGGTTTAGCAATTTACTGACATACCTCCGATTGATTGACCATAACTCACTCAATTTAACTCTTAATTCATTGAAATTAGTTTCATTTCGAAGGAATCGAAGTGTAGTTTAAAACGAAAGAAACGGAGATGAAAAACTCCAAGTATTTTGAGAGTTATGATGGAAATACTTAGACTCGCGCTTTGGTTTAGCAATTTACTGACCTACCTCCGATTGATTGACCATAACTCTCTCAATTTAACTCGTAATTCATTTAAATTAGTTTCATTTCGAAGGAATCGAAGTGTAGTTTAAAACGAAAGAAACGGAGATGAAAAACTCCAAGTATTTTGAGAGTTATGATGGAAATAGTTAGACTCGCGCTTCGGTTTAGCAATTTACTGACATACCTTTGATTGATTGACCATAACTCTCTCAATTTAACTTGTAATTCATTTAAATTAGTTTTATTTCGAAGGAATCGAAGTGTAGTTTAAAACGAAAGAAACGGAGATGAAAAACTCCAAGTATTTTGAGAGTTATGATGGAAATAGTTAGACTCGCGCTTTGGTTTAGAAATTTACTGACCTACCTCCGATTGATTGACCATAACTCTCTCAATTTAACTCGTAATTCATTTAAATTAGTTTCATTTCGAAGGAATCGAAGTGTAATTTAAAACGAAAGAAACGGAGATGAAAAACTCCAAGTATTTTGAGAGTTATGATGGAAATAGTTAGACTCGCGCTTTAGTTTAGCAATTTACTGACCTACCTCCGATTGATTGAACATAACTCACTTAATTTAACTCATAATTCATTGAAATTAGTTTCATTTCGAAGGAATCGAAGTGTAGTTTAAAACGAAAGAAATGGAGATGAAAAACTCCAAGTATTTTGAGAGTTATGATGGAAATAGTTAGACTCGCGCTTTGGTTTAGCAATTTACTGACCTACCTCCGATTGATTGACCATAACTCTCTCAATTTAACTCTTAATTCATTGAAATTAGTTTCATTTCGAAGGAATCGAAGTGTAGTTTAAGACGAAAGAAACGGAGATGAAAAACTCCAAGTATTTTGAGAGTTATGATGGAAATAGTTAGACTCGGGCTTTGGTTTAGCAATTTACTGACCTACCTCCGATTGATTGACCATAACTCACTCAATTTAACTCGTAATTCACCGAAATTTGTTTCATTTCGAAGGAATCGAAGTGTAGTTTAAAACGAAAGAAACGGAGATGAAAAACTCCAAGTATTTTGAGAGTTATGATGGAAATAGTTAGACTCGCGCTTTAGTTTAGCAATTTACTAACCTCCTTCCGATTGATTGACTATAACTCACTCAATTTAACTCGTAATTCGTTGAAATTAGTTTCATTTCGAAGGAATCGAAGTGTAGTTTAAAATGAAAGAAACAGAGATGAAAAACTCCAAGTATTTTGAGAGTTATGATGGAAATAGTTAGACTCACGATTTGGTTTAGCAATTTACTGACCTACCTCCGCTTGATTGACCATAACTCTCTCAATTTAACTCTTAACTCTTTGAAATTAGTTTCATTTCGAAGGAATCGAAGTGTAGTTTAAAACGAAAGAAACGGAGATGAAAAACTCCAAGTATTTTGAGAGTTATGATGGAAATAGTTAGACTCGCGCTTTGGTTTAGAAATTTACTGACCTACCTCCGATTGATTGACCATAACTCTCTCAATTTAACTCGTAATTCATTTAAATTAGTTTCATTTCGAAGGAATCGAAGTGTAATTTAAAACGAAAGAAACGGAGATGAAAAACTCCAAGTATTTTGAGAGTTATGATGGAAATAGTTAGACTCGCGCTTTAGTTTAGCAATTTACTGACCTACCTCCGATTGATTGAACATAACTCACTCAATTTAACTCATAATTCATTGAAATTAGTTTCATTTCGAAGGAATCGAAGTGTAGTTTAAAACGAAAGAAATGGAGATGAAAAACTCCAAGTATTTTGAGAGTTATGATGGAAATAGTTAGACTCGCGCTTTGGTTTAGCAATTTACTGACCTACCTCCGATTGATTGACCATAACTCTCTCAATTTAACTCTTAATTCATTGAAATTAGTTTCATTTCGAAGGAATCGAAGTGTAGTTTAAGACGAAAGAAACGGAGATGAAAAACTCCAAGTATTTTGAGAGTTATGATGGAAATAGTTAGACTCGCGCTTTGGTTTAGCAATTTACTGACCTACCTCCGATTGATTGACCATAACTCTCTCAATTTAACTCTTAACTCATTGAAATTAGTTTCATTTCGAAGGAATCGAAGTGTAGTTTAAAACGAAAGAAACGGAGATGAAAAACTCCAAGTATTTTGAGAGTTATGATGGAAATAGTTAGACTCGCGCTTTGGTTTAGCAATTTACTGACCTCCCTCCGATTGATTGACCTTAAATCACTCAATTTAACTCGTAATTCATTGAAATTAGTTTCATTTCGAAGGAATCGAAGTGTAGTTTAAAACGAAAGAAACGGAGATGAAAAACTCCAAGTATTTTGAGAGTTATGATGGAAATAGTTAGACTCGCGCTTTGGTTTAGCAATTTACTGACCTACCTCCGATTGATTGACCATAACTCTCTCAATTTAACTCTTAATTCATTGAAATTAGTTTCATTTCGAAGGAATCAAAGTGTAGTTTAAAACGAAAGAAACGGAGATGAAAAATTCCAAGTATTTTGAGAGTTATGATAGAAATAGTTAGACTCGCGCTTTGGTTTAGCAATTTACTGACCTACCTCCGATTGATTGACCATAACTCTCTCAATTTAACTCGTAATTCATTAAAATTAGTTTCATTTCGAAGGAATCGAAGTGTAGTTTAAAACGAAAGAAACGGAGATGAAAAACTCCAAGTATTTTGAGAGGTATGATGGAAATAGTTAGACTCGCGCTTTGGTTTAGCAATTTACTGACCTACCTCCGATTGATTGACCATAACTCTCTCAATTTAACTCTTAATTCATTGAAATTAGTTTCATTTCGAAGGAATCGAAGTGTAGTTTAAAACGAAAGAAACGGAGATGAAAAACTCCAAGTATTTTGAGAGTTATGATGGAAATAGTTAGACTCGCGCTTTGGTTTAGAAATTTACTGACCTACCTCCGATTGATTGACCATAACTCTCTCAATTTAACTCGTAATTCATTTAAATTAGTTTCATTTCGAAGGAATCGAAGTGTAATTTAAAACGAAAGAAACGGAGATGAAAAACTCCAAGTATTTTGAGAGTTATGATGGAAATAGTTAGACTCGCGCTTTAGTTTAGCAATTTACTGACCTACCTCCGATTGATTGAACATAACTCACTCAATTTAACTCATAATTCATTGAAATTAGTTTCATTTCGAAGGAATCGAAGTGTAGTTTAAAACGAAAGAAATGGAGATGAAAAACTCCAAGTATTTTGAGAGTTATGATGGAAATAGTTAGACTCGCGCTTTGGTTTAGCAATTTACTGACCTACCTCCGATTGATTGACCATAACTCTCTCAATTTAACTCTTAATTCATTGAAATTAGTTTCATTTCGAAGGAATCGAAGTGTAGTTTAAGACGAAAGAAACGGAGATGAAAAACTCCAAGTATTTTGAGAGTTATGATGGAAATAGTTAGACTCGCGCTTTGGTTTAGCAATTTACTGACCTACCTCCGATTGATTGACCATAACTCTCTCAATTTAACTCTTAACTCATTGAAATTAGTTTCATTTCGAAGGAATCGAAGTGTAGTTTAAAACGAAAGAAACGGAGATGAAAAACTCCAAGTATTTTGAGAGTTATGATGGAAATAGTTAGACTCGCGCTTTGGTTTAGCAATTTACTGACCTCCCTCCGATTGATTGACCTTAAATCACTCAATTTAACTCGTAATTCATTGAAATTAGTTTCATTTCGAAGGAATCGAAGTGTAGTTTAAAACGAAAGAAACGGAGATGAAAAACTCCAAGTATTTTGAGAGTTATGATGGAAATAGTTAGACTCGCGCTTTGGTTTAGCAATTTACTGACCTACCTCCGATTGATTGACCATAACTCTCTCAATTTAACTCTTAATTCATTGAAATTAGTTTCATTTCGAAGGAATCAAAGTGTAGTTTAAAACGAAAGAAACGGAGATGAAAAATTCCAAGTATTTTGAGAGTTATGATAGAAATAGTTAGACTCGCGCTTTGGTTTAGCAATTTACTGACCTACCTCCGATTGATTGACCATAACTCTCTCAATTTAACTCGTAATTCATTAAAATTAGTTTCATTTCGAAGGAATCGAAGTGTAGTTTAAAACGAAAGAAACGGAGATGAAAAACTCCAAGTATTTTGAGAGGTATGATGGAAATAGTTAGACTCGCGCTTTGGTTTAGCAATTTACTGACCTACCTCCGATTGATTGACCATAACTCTCTCAATTTAACTCTTAATTCATTGAAATTAGTTTCATTTCGAAGGAATCGAAGTGTAGTTTAAAACGAAAGAAACGGAGATGAAAAACTCCAAGTATTTTGAGAGTTATGATGGAAATAGTTAGACTCGGGCTTTGGTTTAGCAATTTACTGACATACCTCCGATTGATTGACCATAACTCACTCAATTTAACTCTTAATTCATTGAAATTAGTTTCATTTCGAAGGAATCGAAGTGTAGTTTAAAACGAAAGAAACGGAGATGAAAAACTCCAAGTATTTTGAGAGTTATGATGGAAATACTTAGACTCGCGCTTTGGTTTAGCAATTTACTGACCTACCTCCGATTGATTGACCATAACTCTCTCAATTTAACTCGTAATTCATTTAAATTAGTTTCATTTCGAAGGAATCGAAGTGTAGTTTAAAACGAAAGAAACGGAGATGAAAAACTCCAAGTATTTTGAGAGTTATGATGGAAATAGTTAGACTCGCGCTTCGGTTTAGCAATTTACTGACATACCTTTGATTGATTGACCATAACTCTCTCAATTTAACTTGTAATTCATTTAAATTAGTTTTATTTCGAAGGAATCGAAGTGTAGTTTAAAACGAAAGAAACGGAGATGAAAAACTCCAAGTATTTTGAGAGTTATGATGGAAATAGTTAGACTCGCGCTTTGGTTTAGAAATTTACTGACCTACCTCCGATTGATTGACCATAACTCTCTCAATTTAACTCGTAATTCATTTAAATTAGTTTCATTTCGAAGGAATCGAAGTGTAATTTAAAACGAAAGAAACGGAGATGAAAAACTCCAAGTATTTTGAGAGTTATGATGGAAATAGTTAGACTCGCGCTTTAGTTTAGCAATTTACTGACCTACCTCCGATTGATTGAACATAACTCACTTAATTTAACTCATAATTCATTGAAATTAGTTTCATTTCGAAGGAATCGAAGTGTAGTTTAAAACGAAAGAAATGGAGATGAAAAACTCCAAGTATTTTGAGAGTTATGATGGAAATAGTTAGACTCGCGCTTTGGTTTAGCAATTTACTGACCTACCTCCGATTGATTGACCATAACTCTCTCAATTTAACTCTTAATTCATTGAAATTAGTTTCATTTCGAAGGAATCGAAGTGTAGTTTAAGACGAAAGAAACGGAGATGAAAAACTCCAAGTATTTTGAGAGTTATGATGGAAATAGTTAGACTCGGGCTTTGGTTTAGCAATTTACTGACCTACCTCCGATTGATTGACCATAACTCACTCAATTTAACTCGTAATTCACCGAAATTTGTTTCATTTCGAAGGAATCGAAGTGTAGTTTAAAACGAAAGAAACGGAGATGAAAAACTCCAAGTATTTTGAGAGTTATGATGGAAATAGTTAGACTCGCGCTTTAGTTTAGCAATTTACTAACCTCCTTCCGATTGATTGACTATAACTCACTCAATTTAACTCGTAATTCGTTGAAATTAGTTTCATTTCGAAGGAATCGAAGTGTAGTTTAAAATGAAAGAAACAGAGATGAAAAACTCCAAGTATTTTGAGAGTTATGATGGAAATAGTTAGACTCACGATTTGGTTTAGCAATTTACTGACCTACCTCCGCTTGATTGACCATAACTCTCTCAATTTAACTCTTAACTCTTTGAAATTAGTTTCATTTCGAAGGAATCGAAGTGTAGTTTAAAACGAAAGAAACGGAGATGAAAAACTCCAAGTATTTTGAGAGTTATGATGGAAATAGTTAGACTCGCGCTTTGGTTTAGAAATTTACTGACCTACCTCCGATTGATTGACCATAACTCTCTCAATTTAACTCGTAATTCATTTAAATTAGTTTCATTTCGAAGGAATCGAAGTGTAATTTAAAACGAAAGAAACGGAGATGAAAAACTCCAAGTATTTTGAGAGTTATGATGGAAATAGTTAGACTCGCGCTTTAGTTTAGCAATTTACTGACCTACCTCCGATTGATTGAACATAACTCACTCAATTTAACTCATAATTCATTGAAATTAGTTTCATTTCGAAGGAATCGAAGTGTAGTTTAAAACGAAAGAAATGGAGATGAAAAACTCCAAGTATTTTGAGAGTTATGATGGAAATAGTTAGACTCGCGCTTTGGTTTAGCAATTTACTGACCTACCTCCGATTGATTGACCATAACTCTCTCAATTTAACTCTTAATTCATTGAAATTAGTTTCATTTCGAAGGAATCGAAGTGTAGTTTAAGACGAAAGAAACGGAGATGAAAAACTCCAAGTATTTTGAGAGTTATGATGGAAATAGTTAGACTCGCGCTTTGGTTTAGCAATTTACTGACCTACCTCCGATTGATTGACCATAACTCTCTCAATTTAACTCTTAACTCATTGAAATTAGTTTCATTTCGAAGGAATCGAAGTGTAGTTTAAAACGAAAGAAACGGAGATGAAAAACTCCAAGTATTTTGAGAGTTATGATGGAAATAGTTAGACTCGCGCTTTGGTTTAGCAATTTACTGACCTACCTCCGATTGATTGACCATAACTCTCTCAATTTAACTCTTAATTCATTGAAATTAGTTTCATTTCGAAGGAATCAAAGTGTAGTTTAAAACGAAAGAAACGGAGATGAAAAATTCCAAGTATTTTGAGAGTTATGATAGAAATAGTTAGACTCGCGCTTTGGTTTAGCAATTTACTGACCTACCTCCGATTGATTGACCATAACTCTCTCAATTTAACTCGTAATTCATTAAAATTAGTTTCATTTCGAAGGAATCGAAGTGTAGTTTAAAACGAAAGAAACGGAGATGAAAAACTCCAAGTATTTTGAGAGGTATGATGGAAATAGTTAGACTCGCGCTTTGGTTTAGCAATTTACTGACCTACCTCCGATTGATTGACCATAACTCTCTCAATTTAACTCTTAATTCATTGAAATTAGTTTCATTTCGAAGGAATCGAAGTGTAGTTTAAAACGAAAGAAACGGAGATGAAAAACTCCAAGTATTTTGAGAGTTATGATGGAAATAGTTAGACTCGGGCTTTGGTTTAGCAATTTACTGACATACCTCCGATTGATTGACCATAACTCACTCAATTTAACTCTTAATTCATTGAAATTAGTTTCATTTCGAAGGAATCGAAGTGTAGTTTAAAACGAAAGAAACGGAGATGAAAAACTCCAAGTATTTTGAGAGTTATGATGGAAATACTTAGACTCGCGCTTTGGTTTAGCAATTTACTGACCTACCTCCGATTGATTGACCATAACTCTCTCAATTTAACTCGTAATTCATTTAAATTAGTTTCATTTCGAAGGAATCGAAGTGTAGTTTAAAACGAAAGAAACGGAGATGAAAAACTCCAAGTATTTTGAGAGTTATGATGGAAATAGTTAGACTCGCGCTTCGGTTTAGCAATTTACTGACATACCTTTGATTGATTGACCATAACTCTCTCAATTTAACTTGTAATTCATTTAAATTAGTTTTATTTCGAAGGAATCGAAGTGTAGTTTAAAACGAAAGAAACGGAGATGAAAAACTCCAAGTATTTTGAGAGTTATGATGGAAATAGTTAGACTCGCGCTTTGGTTTAGAAATTTACTGACCTACCTCCGATTGATTGACCATAACTCTCTCAATTTAACTCGTAATTCATTTAAATTAGTTTCATTTCGAAGGAATCGAAGTGTAATTTAAAACGAAAGAAACGGAGATGAAAAACTCCAAGTATTTTGAGAGTTATGATGGAAATAGTTAGACTCGCGCTTTAGTTTAGCAATTTACTGACCTACCTCCGATTGATTGAACATAACTCACTTAATTTAACTCATAATTCATTGAAATTAGTTTCATTTCGAAGGAATCGAAGTGTAGTTTAAAACGAAAGAAATGGAGATGAAAAACTCCAAGTATTTTGAGAGTTATGATGGAAATAGTTAGACTCGCGCTTTGGTTTAGCAATTTACTGACCTACCTCCGATTGATTGACCATAACTCTCTCAATTTAACTCTTAATTCATTGAAATTAGTTTCATTTCGAAGGAATCGAAGTGTAGTTTAAGACGAAAGAAACGGAGATGAAAAACTCCAAGTATTTTGAGAGTTATGATGGAAATAGTTAGACTCGCGCTTTGGTTTAGCAATTTACTGACCTACCTCCGATTGATTGACCATAACTCTCTAAATTTAACTCTTAACTCATTGAAATTAGTTTCATTTCGAAGGAATCGAAGTGTAGTTTAAAACGAAAGAAACGGAGATGAAAAACTCCAAGTATTTTGAGAGTTATGATGGAAATAGTTAGACTCGCGCTTTAGTTTAGCAATTTACTGACCTCCCTCCGATTGATTGACCTTAAATCACTCAATTTAACTCGTAATTCATTGAAATTAGTTTCATTTCGAAGGAATCGAAGTGTAGTTTAAAACGAAAGAAACGGAGATGAAAAACTCCAAGTATTTTGAGAGTTATGATAGAAATAGTTAGACTCGCGCTTTGGTTTAGCAATTTACTGACCTACCTCCGATTGATTGACCATAACTCTCTCAATTTAACTCTTAATTCATTGAAATTAGTTTCATTTCGAAGGAATCAAAGTGTAGTTTAAAACGAAAGAAACGGAGATGAAAAATTCCAAGTATTTTGAGAGTTATGATAGAAATAGTTAGACTCGCGCTTTGGTTTAGCAATTTACTGACCTACCTCCGATTGATTGACCATAACTCTCTCAATTTAACTCGTAATTCATTAAAATTAGTTTCATTTCGAAGGAATCGAAGTGTAGTTTAAAACGAAAGAAACGGAGATGAAAAACTCCAAGTATTTTGAGAGGTATGATGGAAATAGTTAGACTCGCGCTTTGGTTTAGCAATTTACTGACCTACCTCCGATTGATTGACCATAACTCTCTCAATTTAACTCTTAATTCATTGAAATTAGTTTCATTTCGAAGGAATCGAAGTGTAGTTTAAAACGAAAGAAACGGAGATGAAAAACTCCAAGTATTTTGAGAGTTATGATGGAAATAGTTAGACTCGGGCTTTGGTTTAGCAATTTACTGACATACCTCCGATTGATTGACCATAACTCACTCAATTTAACTCTTAATTCATTGAAATTAGTTTCATTTCGAAGGAATCGAAGTGTAGTTTAAAACGAAAGAAACGGAGATGAAAAACTCCAAGTATTTTGAGAGTTATGATGGAAATACTTAGACTCGCGCTTTGGTTTAGCAATTTACTGACCTACCTCCGATTGATTGACCATAACTCTCTCAATTTAACTCGTAATTCATTTAAATTAGTTTCATTTCGAAGGAATCGAAGTGTAGTTTAAAACGAAAGAAACGGAGATGAAAAACTCCAAGTATTTTGAGAGTTATGATGGAAATAGTTAGACTCGCGCTTCGGTTTAGCAATTTACTGACATACCTTTGATTGATTGACCATAACTCTCTCAATTTAACTTGTAATTCATTTAAATTAGTTTTATTTCGAAGGAATCGAAGTGTAGTTTAAAACGAAAGAAACGGAGATGAAAAACTCCAAGTATTTTGAGAGTTATGATGGAAATAGTTAGACTCGCGCTTTGGTTTAGAAATTTACTGACCTACCTCCGATTGATTGACCATAACTCTCTCAATTTAACTCGTAATTCATTTAAATTAGTTTCATTTCGAAGGAATCGAAGTGTAATTTAAAACGAAAGAAACGGAGATGAAAAACTCCAAGTATTTTGAGAGTTATGATGGAAATAGTTAGACTCGCGCTTTAGTTTAGCAATTTACTGACCTACCTCCGATTGATTGAACATAACTCACTTAATTTAACTCATAATTCATTGAAATTAGTTTCATTTCGAAGGAATCGAAGTGTAGTTTAAAACGAAAGAAATGGAGATGAAAAACTCCAAGTATTTTGAGAGTTATGATGGAAATAGTTAGACTCGCGCTTTGGTTTAGCAATTTACTGACCTACCTCCGATTGATTGACCATAACTCTCTCAATTTAACTCTTAATTCATTGAAATTAGTTTCATTTCGAAGGAATCGAAGTGTAGTTTAAGACGAAAGAAACGGAGATGAAAAACTCCAAGTATTTTGAGAGTTATGATGGAAATAGTTAGACTCGCGCTTTGGTTTAGCAATTTACTGACCTACCTCCGATTGATTGACCATAACTCTCTAAATTTAACTCTTAACTCATTGAAATTAGTTTCATTTCGAAGGAATCGAGGTGTAGTTTAAAACGAAAGAAACGGAGATGAAAAACTCCAAGTATTTTGAGAGTTATGATGGAAATAGTTAGACTCGCGCTTTAGTTTAGCAATTTACTGACCTCCCTCCGATTGATTGACCTTAAATCACTCAATTTAACTCGTAATTCATTGAAATTAGTTTCATTTCGAAGGAATCGAAGTGTAGTTTAAAACGAAAGAAACGGAGATGAAAAACTCCAAGTATTTTGAGAGTTATGATAGAAATAGTTAGACTCGCGCTTTGGTTTAGCAATTTACTGACCTACCTCCGATTGATTGACCATAACTCTCTCAATTTAACTCTTAATTCATTGAAATTAGTTTCATTTCGAAGGAATCAAAGTGTAGTTTAAAACGAAAGAAACGGAGATGAAAAATTCCAAGTATTTTGAGAGTTATGATAGAAATAGTTAGACTCGCGCTTTGGTTTAGCAATTTACTGACCTACCTCCGATTGATTGACCATAACTCTCTCAATTTAACTCGTAATTCATTAAAATTAGTTTCATTTCGAAGGAATCGAAGTGTAGTTTAAAACGAAAGAAACAGAGATGAAAAACTCCAAGTATTTTGAGAGGTATGATGGAAATAGTTAGACTCGCGCTTTGGTTTAGCAATTTACTGACCTACCTCCGATTGATTGACCATAACTCTCTCAATTTAACTCTTAATTCATTGAAATTAGTTTCATTTCGAAGGAATCGAAGTGTAGTTTAAAACGAAAGAAACGGAGATGAAAAACTCCAAGTATTTTGAGAGTTATGATGGAAATAGTTAGACTCGGGCTTTGGTTTAGCAATTTACTGACATACCTCCGATTGATTGACCATAACTCACTCAATTTAACTCTTAATTCATTGAAATTAGTTTCATTTCGAAGGAATCGAAGTGTAGTTTAAAACGAAAGAAACGGAGATGAAAAACTCCAAGTATTTTGAGAGTTATGATGGAAATACTTAGACTCGCGCTTTGGTTTAGCAATTTACTGACCTACCTCCGATTGATTGACCATAACTCTCTCAATTTAACTCGTAATTCATTTAAATTAGTTTCATTTCGAAGGAATCGAAGTGTAGTTTAAAACGAAAGAAACGGAGATGAAAAACTCCAAGTATTTTGAGAGTTATGATGGAAATAGTTAGACTCGCGCTTCGGTTTAGCAAATTACTGACATACCTTTGATTGATTGACCATAACTCTCTCAATTTAACTTGTAATTCATTTAAATTAGTTTTATTTCGAAGGAATCGAAGTGTAGTTTAAAACGAAAGAAACGGAGATGAAAAACTCCAAGTATTTTGAGAGTTATGATGGAAATAGTTAGACTCGCGCTTTGGTTTAGCAATTTACTGACCTACCTCCGATTGATTGATCATAACTCACTCAATTTTACTTGTAATTGATTGAAATTAGTTTCATTTCGAAGGAATCGAAGTGTAGTTTAAAACGAAAGAAACGGAGATGAAAAACTCCAAGTATTTTGAGAGTTATGATGGAAATAGTTAGACTCGGGCTTTGGTTTAGCAATTTACTGACCTACCTCCGATTGATTGAACATAACTCACTCAATTTAACTCGTAATTCATTGAAATTAGTTTCATTTCGAAGGAATCGAAGTGTGGTTTAAAATGAAAGAAATGAAGATGAAAAACTCCAAGTATTTTGAGAGTTATGATGGAAATAGTTAGACTCGCGCTTTGGTTTAGCAATTTACTGACCTACCTCCGATTGATTGAACATAACTCAACAATTTAACTCGTAATTCATTGAAATTAGTTTCATTTCGAATGAATCGAAGTGTAGTTTAAAACGAAAGAAACGGAGATGAAAAACTCCAAGTATTTTGAGAGTTATGATGGAAATAGTTAGACTCACGCTTTGGTTTATCAATTTACTGACCTACCTCCGATTGATTGACCATAACTCTCTCAATTTAACTCTTAATTCATTGAAATTAGTTTCATTTCGAAGGAATCGAAGTGTAGTTTAAAACGAAAGAAACGGAGATGAAAAACTCCAAGTATTTTGAGAGTTATGATGGAAATAGTTAGACTCGCGCTTTGGTTTAGCAATTTACTGACCTACCTCCGATTGATTGACCATAACTCTCTCAATTTAACTCTTAATTCATTGAAATTAGTTTCATTTCGAAGGAATCAAAGTGTAGTTTAAAACGAAAGAAACGGAGATGAAAAATTCCAAGTATTTTGAGAGTTATGATAGAAATAGTTAGACTCGCGCTTTGGTTTAGCAATTTACTGACCTACCTCCGATTAATTGACCATAACTCTCTCAATTTAACTCGTAATTCATTGAAATTAGTTTCATTTCGAAGGAATCGAAGTGTAGTTTAAAACGAAAGAAACGGAGATGAAAAACTCCAAGTATTTTGAGAGTTATGATGGAAATAGTTAGACTCACGCTTTGGTTTAGCAATTTACTGACCTACCTCCGCTTGATTGACCATAACTCTCTCAATTTAACTCTTAACTCTTTGAAATTAGTTTCATTTCGAAGGAATCGAAGTGTAGTTTAAAACGAAAGAAACGGAGATGAAAAACTCCAAGTATTTTGAGAGTTATGATGGAAATAGTTAGACTCGCGCTTTGGTTTAGCAATTTACTGACCTACCTCCGATTGATTGACCATAACTCTCTCAATTTAACTCGTAATTCATTTAAATTAGTTTCATTTCGAAGGAATCGAAGTGTAATTTAAAACGAAAGAAACGGAGATGAAAAACTCCAAGTATTTTGAGAGTTATGATGGAAATAGTTAGACTCGCGCTTTAGTTTAGCAATTTACTGACCTACCTCCGATTGATTGAACATAACTCACTCAATTTAACTCATAATTCATTGAAATTAGTTTCATTTCGAAGGAATCGAAGTGTAGTTTAAAACGAAAGAAACGGAGATGAAAAACTCTAAGTATTTTGAGAGTTATGATGGAAATAGTTAGACTCGCGCTTTGGTTTAGCAATTTACTGACCTACCTCCGATTGATTGACCATAACTCTCTCAATTTAACTCTTAATTCATTGAAATTAGTTTCATTTCGAAGGAATCGAAGTGTAGTTTAAGACGAAAGAAACGGAGATGAAAAACTCCAAGTATTTTGAGAGTTATGATGGAAATAGTTAGACTCGCGCTTTGGTTTAGCAATTTACTGACCTACCTCCGATTGATTGACCATAACTCTCTCAATTTAACTCTTAACTCATTGAAATTAGTTTCATTTCGAAGGAATCGAAGTGTAGTTTAAAACGAAAGAAACGGAGATGAAAAACTCCAAGTATTTTGAGAGTTATGATGGAAATAGTTAGACTCGCGCTTTGGTTTAGCAATTTACTGACCTCCCTCCGATTGATTGACCATAAATCACTCAATTTAACTCGTAATTCATTGAAATTAGTTTCATTTCGAAGGAATCGAAGTGTCGTTTAAAACGAAAGAAACGGAGATGAAAAACTCCAAGTATTTTGAGAGTTATGATGGAAATAGTTAGACTCGCGCTTTGGTTTAGCAATTGACTGACCTACCTCCGATTGATTGATCATAACTCTCTCAATTTAACTCTTAATTCATTGAAATTAGTTTCATTTCGAAGGAATCGAAGTGTAGTTTAAAACGAAAGAAACGGAGATGAAAAACTCCAAGTATTTTGAGAGTTATTATGGAAATAGTTAGACTCGCGCTTTGGTTTAGCAATTTACTGAACTACCTCCGATTGATGGACCATAAATCACTCAATTTAAATCGTAATTCATTGAAATTAGTTTCATTTCGAAGGAATCGAAGTGTAGTTTAAAACGAAAGAAACGGAGATGAAAAACTCCAAGTATTTTGAGAGTTATGATGGAAATAGTTAGACTCGCGCTTTGGTTTAGCAATTTACTGACCTACCTCCGATTGATTGACCATAACTCTCACAATTTAACTCTTAAGTCATTGAAATTAGTTTCATTTCGAAGGAATCGAAGTGTAGTTTAGGACGAAAGAAACGGAGATGAAAAACTCCAAGTATTTTGAGAGTTATGATGGAAATAGTTAGACTCGCGCTTTGGTTTAGCAATTTACTGACCTACCTCCGATTGATTGACCATAACTCTCTCAATTTAACTCGTAATTCATTTAAATTAGTTTCATTTCGAAGGAATCGAAGTGTAGTTTAAAACGAAAGAAACGGAGATGAAAAACTCCAAGTATTTTGAGAGTTATGATGGAAATAGTTAGACTCGCGCTTTGGTTTAGCAATTTACTGACCTACCTCCGATTGATTGACCATAACTCTCTCAATTTAACTCTTAACTCATTGAAATTAGTTTCATTTCGAATGAATCGAAGTGTAGTTTAAAACGAAAGAAACGGAGATGAAAAACTCCAAGTATTTTGAGAGTTATGATGGAAATAGTTAGACTCGTGCTTTGGTTTAGCAATTTACTGACCTACATCCGATTGATTGACCATAACTCTCTCAATTTAACTCTTAACTCATTGAAATTAGTTTCATTTCGAAGGAATCGAAGTGTAGTTTAAAACGAAAGAAACGGAGATGAAAAACTCCAAGTATTTTGAGAGTTATGGTGGAAATAGTTAGACTCGCGCTTTGGTTTAGCAATTTACTGACCTACCTTCGATTGATTGACCATAACTCTCTAAATTTAACTCTTAATTCATTGAAATTAGTTTCATTTCGAAGGAATCGAAGTGTAGTTTAAAACGAAAGAAACGGAGATAAAAAATTCTAAGTATTTTGAGAGTTACGATAGAAATAGGTAGAATCGCGCTTTGGTTTAGCAATTTACTGACTTACATCCGATTGATTGACCATAACTCTCTCAATTTAACTCTTAAGTCATTGAAATTAGTTTCATTTCGAAGGAATCGAAGTGTAGTTTAAAACGAAAGAAACGGAGATGAAAAACTCCAAGTATTTTGAGAGTTATGATGGAAATAGTTAGACTCGCGCTTTGGTTTAGCAATTTACTGACCTACCTCCGATTAATTGATCATAACTCTCTAAATTTAACTCTTAATTCATTGAAATTAGTTTCATTTCGAAGGAATCGAAGTGTAGTTTAAAACGAAAGAAACGGAGATGAAAACTCCAAGTATTTTGAGAGTTATGATGGAAATAGTTAGACTCGCGCTTTGGTTTAGCAATTTACTGAACTCTCTCCGATTGATTGACCATAACTCACTCAATTTAACTCGTAATTCATTGAAATTAGTTTCATTTCGAAGGAATCGAAGTGTGGTTTAAAACGAAAGAAACGGAGATGAAAAACTCCAAGTATTTTGAGAGGTATGATGGAAATAGTTAGACTCGCGCTTTGGTTTAGCAATTTACTGACCTACCTCCGCTTGATTGACCATAACTCTCTCAATTTAACTCTTAACTCTTTGAAATTAGTTTCATTTCGAAGGAATCGAAGTGTAGTTTAAAACGAAAGAAACGGAGATGAAAAACTCCAAGTATTTTGACAGTTATGATGGAAATAGTTAGACTCGCGCTTTGGTTTAGCAATTTACTGACCTACCTCCGATTGATTGACCATAACTCTCTCAATTTAACTCGTAATTCATTTAAGTTAGTTTCATTTCGAAGGAATCGAAGTGTAGTTTAAAACGAAAGAAACGGAGATGAAAAACTCCAAGTATTTTGAGAGTTATAATGGAAATAGTTAGACTCGCGCTTTGGTTTAGCAATTTACTGACCTCCCTCCGATTGATTGACCATAACTCACTCAATTTAACTCGTATTTCATTGAAATTAGTTTCATTTCGAAGGAATCGAAGTGTGGTTTAAAACGAAAGAAATGGAGATGAAAAACTCCAACTATTTTGAGAGTTATGATAGAAATAGTTAGACTCGTGCTTTGGTTTAGCAATTTACTGACCTACCTCCGCTTGATTGACCATAACTCTCTCAATTTAACTCTTAACTCTTTGAAATTAGTTTCATTTCGAAGGAATCGAAGTGTAGTTTAAAACGAAAGAAACGGAGATGAAAAACTCCAAGTATTTTGAGAGTTATGATGGAAATAGTTAGACTCGCGCTTTGGTTTAGCAATTTACTGACCTACCTCCGATTGATTGACCATAACTCTCTCAATTTAACTCTTAACTCATTGAAATTAGTTTCATTTCGAAGGAATCGAAGTGTAGTTTAAAACGAAAGAAACGGAGATGAAAAACTCCAAGTATTTTGAGAGTTATGATGGAAATAGTTAGACTCGCGCTTTGGTTTAGCAATTTACTGACCTACCTCCGATTGATTGATCATAACTCTCTAAATTTAACTCTTAATTCATTGAAATTAGTTTCATTTCGAAGGAATCGAAGGGTAGTTTAAAACGAAAGAAACGGAGATGAAAAACTCCAAGTATTTTGAGAGTTATGATGGAAATAGTTAGACTCGCGCTTTGGTTTAGCAATATACTGACCTACCTCCGATTGATTGATCATAACTCTCTAAATTTAACTCTTAATTCATTGAAATTAGTTTCATTTCGAAGGAATCGAAGTGTAGTTTAAAACGAAAGAAACGGAGATGAAAAACTCCAAGTATTTTGAGAGTTATGATGGAAATAGTTAGACTCGGGCTTTGGTTTAGCAATTTACTGACCTACCTCCGATTGATTGACCATAACTCACTCAATTTAACTCGTAATTCACTGAAATTTGTTTCATTTCGAAGGAATCGAAGTGTAGTTTAAAACGAAAGAAACGGAGATGAAAAACTCCAAGTATTTTGAGAGTTATGATGGAAATAGTTAGACTCGCGCTTTAGTTTAGCAATTTACTAACCTCCTTCCGATTGATTGACTATAACTCACTCAATTTAACTCGTAATTCGTTGAAATTAGTTTCATTTCGAAGGAATCGAAGTGTAGTTTAAAATGAAAGAAACAGAGATGAAAAACTCCAAGTATTTTGAGAGTTATGATGGAAATAGTTAGACTCGCGCTTTGGTTTAGCAATTTACTGACGTACCTACGATTGATTGACCATAACTCTCTCAATTTAACTCTTAATTCATTGAAATTAGTTTCATTTCGAAGGAATCGAAGTGTAGTTTAAAACGAAAGAAACGGAGATGAAAAACTCCAAGTATTTTGAGAGTTATGATGGAAATAGTTAGACTCGCGCTTTGGTTTAGGAATTTACTGACGTACCTACGATTGATTGACCATAACTCTCTCAATTTAACTCTTAATTCATTGAAATTAGTTTCATTTCGAAGGAATCGAAGTGTAGTTTAAAACGAAAGAAACGGAGATGAAAAACTCCAAGTATTTTGAGAGTTATGATGGAAATAGTTAGACTCGCGCTTTGGTTTAGAAATTTACTGACCTACCTCCGATTGATTGACCATAACTCTCTCAATTTAACTCGTAATTCATTTAAATTAGTTTCATTTCGAAGGAATCGAAGTGTAATTTAAAACGAAAGAAACGGAGATGAAAAACTCCAAGTATTTTGAGAGTTATGATGGAAATAGTTAGACTCGCGCTTTAGTTTAGCAATTTACTGACCTACCTCCGATTGATTGAACATAACTCACTCAATTTAACTCATAATTCATTGAAATTAGTTTCATTTCGAAGGAATCGAAGTGTAGTTTAAAACGAAAGAAATGGAGATGAAAAACTCCAAGTATTTTGAGAGTTATGATGGAAATAGTTAGACTCGCGCTTTGGTTTAGCAATTTACTGACCTACCTCCGATTGATTGACCATAACTCTCTCAATTTAACTCTTAATTCATTGAAATTAGTTTCATTTCGAAGGAATCGAAGTGTAGTTTAAGACGAAAGAAACGGAGATGAAAAACTCCAAGTATTTTGAGAGTTATGATGGAAATAGTTAGACTCGCGCTTTGGTTTAGCAATTTACTGACCTACCTCCGATTGATTGACCATAACTCTCTCAATTTAACTCTTAACTCATTGAAATTAGTTTCATTTCGAAGGAATCGAAGTGTAGTTTAAAACGAAAGAAACGGAGATGAAAAACTCCAAGTATTTTGAGAGTTATGATGGAAATAGTTAGACTCGCGCTTTGGTTTAGCAATTTACTGACCTACCTCCGATTGATTGACCATAACTCTCTCAATTTAACTCTTAATTCATTGAAATTAGTTTCATTTCGAAGGAATCGAAGTGTAGTTTAAAACGAAAGAAACGGAGATGAAAAACTCCAAGTATTTTGAGAGTTATGATGGAAATAGTTAGACTCGGGCTTTGGTTTAGCAATTTACTGACATACCTCCGATTGATTGACCATAACTCACTCAATTTAACTCTTAATTCATTGAAATTAGTTTCATTTCGAAGGAATCGAAGTGTAGTTTAAAACGAAAGAAACGGAGATGAAAAACTCCAAGTATTTTGAGAGTTATGATGGAAATACTTAGACTCGCGCTTTGGTTTAGCAATTTACTGACCTACCTCCGATTGATTGACCATAACTCTCTCAATTTAACTCGTAATTCATTTAAATTAGTTTCATTTCGAAGGAATCGAAGTGTAGTTTAAAACGAAAGAAACGGAGATGAAAAACTCCAAGTATTTTGAGAGTTATGATGGAAATAGTTAGACTCGCGCTTCGGTTTAGCAATTTACTGACATACCTTTGATTGATTGACCATAACTCTCTCAATTTAACTTGTAATTCATTTAAATTAGTTTTATTTCGAAGGAATCGAAGTGTAGTTTAAAACGAAAGAAACGGAGATGAAAAACTCCAAGTATTTTGAGAGTTATGATGGAAATAGTTAGACTCGCGCTTTGGTTTAGCAATTTACTGACCTACCTCCGATTGATTGATCATAACTCACTCAATTTTACTTGTAATTGATTGAAATTAGTTTCATTTCGAAGGAATCGAAGTGTAGTTTAAAACGAAAGAAACGGAGATGAAAAACTCCAAGTATTTTGAGAGTTATGATGGAAATAGTTAGACTCGGGCTTTGGTTTAGCAATTTACTGACCTACCTCCGATTGATTGAACATAACTCACTCAATTTAACTCGTAATTCATTGAAATTAGTTTCATTTCGAAGGAATCGAAGTGTGCTTTAAAACGAAAGAAATGAAGATGAAAAACTCCAAGTATTTTGAGAGTTATGATGGAAATAGTTAGACTCGCGCTTTGGTTTAGCAATTTACTGACCTACCTCCGATTGATTGAACATAACTCACTCAATTTAACTCGTAATTCATTGAAATTAGTTTCATTTCGAATGAATCGAAGTGTAGTTTAAAACGAAAGAAACGGAGATGAAAAACTCCAAGTATTTTGAGAGTTATGATGGAAATAGTTAGACTCGCGCTTTGGTTTAGCAATTTACTGACCTACCTCCGATTGATTGACCATAACTCTCTCAATTTAACTCTTAATTCATTGAAATTAGTTTCATTTCGAAGGAATCAAAGTGTAGTTTAAAACGAAAGAAACGGAGATGAAAAATTCCAAGTATTTTGAGAGTTATGATAGAAATAGTTAGACTCGCGCTTTGGTTTAGCAATTTACTGACCTACCTCCGATTAATTGACCATAACTCTCTCAATTTAACTCGTAATTCATTGAAATTAGTTTCATTTCGAAGGAATCGAAGTGTAGTTTAAAACGAAAGAAACGGAGATGAAAAACTCCAAGTATTTTGAGAGTTATGATGGAAATAGTTAGACTCACGCTTTGGTTTAGCAATTTACTGACCTACCTCCGCTTGATTGACCATAACTCTCTCAATTTAACTCTTAACTCTTTGAAATTAGTTTCATTTCGAAGGAATCGAAGTGTAGTTTAAAACGAAAGAAACGGAGATGAAAAACTCCAAGTATTTTGAGAGTTATGATGGAAATAGTTAGACTCGCGCTTTGGTTTAGCAATTTACTGACCTACCTCCGATTGATTGACCATAACTCTCTCAATTTAACTCGTAATTCATTTAAATTAGTTTCATTTCGAAGGAATCGAAGTGTAATTTAAAACGAAAGAAACGGAGATGAAAAACTCCAAGTATTTTGAGAGTTATGATGGAAATAGTTAGACTCACGCTTTGGTTTATCAATTTACTGACCTACCTCCGATTGATTGACCATAACTCTCTCAATTTAACTCTTAATTCATTGAAATTAGTTTCATTTCGAAGGAATCGAAGTGTAGTTTAAAACGAAAGAAACGGAGATGAAAAACTCCAATTATTTTGAGAGTTATGATGGAAATAGTTAGACTCGCGCTTAGGTTTAGCAATTTACTGACCTACCTCCGATTGATTGACCATAACTCTCTCAATTTAACTCTTAATTCATTGAAATTAGTTTCATTTCGAAGGAATCAAAGTGTAGTTTAAAACGAAAGAAACGGAGATGAAAAATTCCAAGTATTTTGAGAGTTATGATAGAAATAGTTAGACTCGCGCTTTGGTTTAGCAATTTACTGACCTACCTCCGATTAATTGACCATAACTCTCTCAATTTAACTCGTAATTCATTAAAATTAGTTTCATTTCGAAGGAATCGAAGTGTAGTTTAAAACGAAAGAAACGGAGATGAAAAACTCCAAGTATTTTGAGAGTTATGATGGAAATAGTTAGACTCACGCTTTGGTTTAGCAATTTACTGACCTACCTCCGCTTGATTGACCATAACTCTCTCAATTTAACTCTTAACTCTTTGAAATTAGTTTCATTTCGAAGGAATCGAAGTGTAGTTTAAAACGAAAGAAACGGAGATGAAAAACTCCAAGTATTTTGAGAGTTATGATGGAAATAGTTAGACTCGCGCTTTGGTTTAGCAATTTACTGACCTACCTCCGATTGATTGACCATAACTCTCTCAATTTAACTCGTAATTCATTTAAATTAGTTTCATTTCGAAGGAATCGAAGTGTAATTTAAAACGAAAGAAACGGAGATGAAAAACTCCAAGTATTTTGAGAGTTATGATGGAAATAGTTAGACTCGCGCTTTAGTTTAGCAATTTACTGACCTACCTCCGATTGATTGAACATAACTCACTCAATTTAACTCATAATTCATTGAAATTAGTTTCATTTCGAAGGAATCGAAGTGTAGTTTAAAACGAAAGAAACGGAGATGAAAAACTCTAAGTATTTTGAGAGTTATGATGGAAATAGTTAGACTCGCGCTTTGGTTTAGCAATTTACTGACCTACCTCCGATTGATTGACCATAACTCTCTCAATTTAACTCTTAATTCATTGAAATTAGTTTCATTTCGAAGGAATCGAAGTGTAGTTTAAGACGAAAGAAACGGAGATGAAAAACTCCAAGTATTTTGAGAGTTATGATGGAAATAGTTAGACTCGCGCTTTGGTTTAGCAATTTACTGACCTACCTCCGATTGATTGACCATAACTCTCTCAATTTAACTCTTAACTCATTGAAATTAGTTTCATTTCGAAGGAATCGAAGTGTAGTTTAAAACGAAAGAAACGGAGATGAAAAACTCCAAGTATTTTGAGAGTTATGATGGAAATAGTTAGACTCGCGCTTTGGTTTAGCAATTTACTGACCTCCCTCCGATTGATTGACCATAAATCACTCAATTTAACTCGTAATTCATTGAAATTAGTTTCATTTCGAAGGAATCGAAGTGTCGTTTAAAACGAAAGAAACGGAGATGAAAAACTCCAAGTATTTTGAGAGTTATGATGGAAATAGTTAGACTCGCGCTTTGGTTTAGCAATTGACTGACCTACCTCCGATTGATTGATCATAACTCTCTCAATTTAACTCTTAATTCATTGAAATTAGTTTCATTTCGAAGGAATCGAAGTGTAGTTTAAAACGAAAGAAACGGAGATGAAAAACTCCAAGTATTTTGAGAGTTATTATGGAAATAGTTAGACTCGCGCTTTGGTTTAGCAATTTACTGAACTACCTCCGATTGATGGACCATAAATCACTCAATTTAAATCGTAATTCATTGAAATTAGTTTCATTTCGAAGGAATCGAAGTGTAGTTTAAAACGAAAGAAACGGAGATGAAAAACTCCAAGTATTTTGAGAGTTATGATGGAAATAGTTAGACTCGCGCTTTGGTTTAGCAATTTACTGACCTACCTCCGATTGATTGACCATAACTCTCACAATTTAACTCTTAAGTCATTGAAATTAGTTTCATTTCGAAGGAATCGAAGTGTAGTTTAGGACGAAAGAAACGGAGATGAAAAACTCCAAGTATTTTGAGAGTTATGATGGAAATAGTTAGACTCGCGCTTTGGTTTAGCAATATACTGACCTACCTCCGATTGATTGACCATAACTCTCTCAATTTAACTCGTAATTCATTTAAATTAGTTTCATTTCGAAGGAATCGAAGTGTAGTTTAAAACGAAAGAAACGGAGATGAAAAACTCCAAGTATTTTGAGAGTTATGATGGAAATAGTTAGACTCGCGCTTTGGTTTAGCAATTTACTGACCTACCTCCGATTGATTGACCATAACTCTCTCAATTTAACTCTTAACTCATTGAAATTAGTTTCATTTCGAAGGAATCGAAGTGTAGTTTAAAACGAAAGAAACGGAGATGAAAAACTCCAAGTATTTTGAGAGTTATGATGGAAATAGTTAGACTCGTGCTTTGGTTTAGCAATTTACTGACCTACATCCGATTGATTGACCATAACTCTCTCAATTTAACTCTTAACTCATTGAAATTAGTTTCATTTCGAAGGAATCGAAGTGTAGTTTAAAACGAAAGAAACGGAGATGAAAAACTCCAAGTATTTTGAGAGTTATGATGGAAATAGTTAGACTCGCGCTTTGGTTTAGCAATTTACTGACCTACCTTCGATTGATTGACCATAACTCTCTAAATTTAACTCTTAATTCATTGAAATTAGTTTCATTTCGAAGGAATCGAAGTGTAGTTTAAAACGAAAGAAACGGAGATGAAAAACTCCAAGTATTTTGAGAGTTATGATGGAAATAGTTAGACTCACGCTTTGGTTTAGCAATTTACTGACCTACCTCCGCTTGATTGACCATAACTCTCTCAATTTAACTCTTAACTCTTTGAAATTAGTTTCATTTCGAAGGAATCGAAGTGTAGTTTAAAACGAAAGAAACGGAGATGAAAAACTCCAAGTATTTTGAGAGTTATGATGGAAATAGTTAGACTCGCGCTTTGGTTTAGCAATTTACTGACCTACCTCCGATTAATTGATCATAACTCTCTAAATTTAACTCTTAATTCATTGAAATTAGTTTCATTTCGAAGGAATCGAAGTGTAGTTTAAAACGAAAGAAACGGAGATGAAAACTCCAAGTATTTTGAGAGTTATGATGGAAATAGTTAGACTCGCGCTTTGGTTTAGCAATTTACTGAACTCCCTCCGATTGATTGACCATAACTCACTCAATTTAACTCGTAATTCATTGAAATTAGTTTCATTTCGAAGGAATCGAAGTGTGGTTTAAAACGAAAGAAACGGAGATGAAAAACTCCAAGTATTTTGAGAGGTATGATGGAAATAGTTAGACTCGCGCTTTGGTTTAGCAATTTACTGACCTACCTCCGCTTGATTGACCATAACTCTCTCAATTTAACTCTTAACTCTTTGAAATTAGTTTCATTTCGAAGGAATCGAAGTGTAGTTTAAAACGAAAGAAACGGAGATGAAAAACTCCAAGTATTTTGACAGTTATGATGGAAATAGTTAGACTCGCGCTTTGGTTTAGCAATTTACTGACCTACCTCCGATTGATTGACCATAACTCTCTCAATTTAACTCGTAATTCATTTAAGTTAGTTTCATTTCGAAGGAATCGAAGTGTAGTTTAAAACGAAAGAAACGGAGATGAAAAACTCCAAGTATTTTGAGAGTTATAATGGAAATAGTTAGACTCGCGCTTTGGTTTAGCAATTTACTGACCTCCCTCCGATTGATTGACCATAACTCACTCAATTTAACTCGTATTTCATTGAAATTAGTTTCATTTCGAAGGAATCGAAGTGTGGTTTAAAACGAAAGAAATGGAGATGAAAAACTCCAACTATTTTGAGAGTTATGATAGAAATAGTTAGACTCGTGCTTTGGTTTAGCAATTTACTGACCTACCTCCGCTTGATTGACCATAACTCTCTCAATTTAACTCTTAACTCTTTGAAATTAGTTTCATTTCGAAGGAATCGAAGTGTAGTTTAAAACGAAAGAAACGGAGATGAAAAACTCCAAGTATTTTGAGAGTTATGATGGAAATAGTTAGACTCGCGCTTTGGTTTAGCAATTTACTGACCTACCTCCGATTGATTGACCATAACTCTCTCAATTTAACTCTTAACTCATTGAAATTAGTTTCATTTCGAAGGAATCGAAGTGTAGTTTAAAACGAAAGAAACGGAGATGAAAAACTCCAAGTATTTTGAGAGTTATGATGGAAATAGTTAGACTCACGCTTTGGTTTAGCAATTTACTGACCTACCTCCGCTTGATTGACCATAACTCTCTCAATTTAACTCTTAACTCTTTGAAATTAGTTTCATTTCGAAGGAATCGAAGTGTAGTTTAAAACGAAAGAAACGGAGATGAAAAACTCCAAGTATTTTGAGAGTTATGATGGAAATAGTTAGACTCGCGCTTTGGTTTAGCAATTTACTGACCTACCTCCGATTGATTGACCATAACTCTCTCAATTTAACTCGTAATTCATTTAAATTAGTTTCATTTCGAAGGAATCGAAGTGTAATTTAAAACGAAAGAAACGGAGATGAAAAACTCCAAGTATTTTGAGAGTTATGATGGAAATAGTTAGACTCGCGCTTTAGTTTAGCAATTTACTGACCTACCTCCGATTGATTGAACATAACTCACTCAATTTAACTCATAATTCATTGAAATTAGTTTCATTTCGAAGGAATCGAAGTGTAGTTTAAAACGAAAGAAACGGAGATGAAAAACTCTAAGTATTTTGAGAGTTATGATGGAAATAGTTAGACTCGCGCTTTGGTTTAGCAATTTACTGACCTACCTCCGATTGATTGACCATAACTCTCTCAATTTAACTCTTAATTCATTGAAATTAGTTTCATTTCGAAGGAATCGAAGTGTAGTTTAAGACGAAAGAAACGGAGATGAAAAACTCCAAGTATTTTGAGAGTTATGATGGAAATAGTTAGACTCGCGCTTTGGTTTAGCAATTTACTGACCTACCTCCGATTGATTGACCATAACTCTCTCAATTTAACTCTTAACTCATTGAAATTAGTTTCATTTCGAAGGAATCGAAGTGTAGTTTAAAACGAAAGAAACGGAGATGAAAAACTCCAAGTATTTTGAGAGTTATGATGGAAATAGTTAGACTCGCGCTTTGGTTTAGCAATTTACTGACCTCCCTCCGATTGATTGACCATAAATCACTCAATTTAACTCGTAATTCATTGAAATTAGTTTCATTTCGAAGGAATCGAAGTGTCGTTTAAAACGAAAGAAACGGAGATGAAAAACTCCAAGTATTTTGAGAGTTATGATGGAAATAGTTAGACTCGCGCTTTGGTTTAGCAATTGACTGACCTACCTCCGATTGATTGATCATAACTCTCTCAATTTAACTCTTAATTCATTGAAATTAGTTTCATTTCGAAGGAATCGAAGTGTAGTTTAAAACGAAAGAAACGGAGATGAAAAACTCCAAGTATTTTGAGAGTTATTATGGAAATAGTTAGACTCGCGCTTTGGTTTAGCAATTTACTGAACTACCTCCGATTGATGGACCATAAATCACTCAATTTAAATCGTAATTCATTGAAATTAGTTTCATTTCGAAGGAATCGAAGTGTAGTTTAAAACGAAAGAAACGGAGATGAAAAACTCCAAGTATTTTGAGAGTTATGATGGAAATAGTTAGACTCGCGCTTTGGTTTAGCAATTTACTGACCTACCTCCGATTGATTGACCATAACTCTCACAATTTAACTCTTAAGTCATTGAAATTAGTTTCATTTCGAAGGAATCGAAGTGTAGTTTAGGACGAAAGAAACGGAGATGAAAAACTCCAAGTATTTTGAGAGTTATGATGGAAATAGTTAGACTCGCGCTTTGGTTTAGCAATTTACTGACCTACCTCCGATTGATTGACCATAACTCTCTCAATTTAACTCGTAATTCATTTAAATTAGTTTCATTTCGAAGGAATCGAAGTGTAGTTTAAAACGAAAGAAACGGAGATGAAAAACTCCAAGTATTTTGAGAGTTATGATGGAAATAGTTAGACTCGCGCTTTGGTTTAGCAATTTACTGACCTACCTCCGATTGATTGACCATAACTCTCTCAATTTAACTCTTAACTCATTGAAATTAGTTTCATTTCGAAGGAATCGAAGTGTAGTTTAAAACGAAAGAAACGGAGATGAAAAACTCCAAGTATTTTGAGAGTTATGATGGAAATAGTTAGACTCGTGCTTTGGTTTAGCAATTTACTGACCTACATCCGATTGATTGACCATAACTCTCTCAATTTAACTCTTAACTCATTGAAATTAGTTTCATTTCGAAGGAATCGAAGTGTAGTTTAAAACGAAAGAAACGGAGATGAAAAACTCCAACTATTTTGAGAGTTATGATGGAAATAGTTAGACTCGCGCTTTGGTTTAGCAATTTACTGACCTACCTTCGATTGATTGACCATAACTCTCTAAATTTAACTCTTAATTCATTGAAATTAGTTTCATTTCGAAGGAAACGAAGTGTAGTTTAAAACGAAAGAAACGGAGATGAAAAACTCCAAGTATTTTGAGAGTTATGATGGAAATAGTTAGACTCACGCTTTGGTTTAGCAATTTACTGACCTACCTCCGCTTGATTGACCATAACTCTCTCAATTTAACTCTTAACTCTTTGAAATTAGTTTCATTTCGAAGGAATCGAAGTGTAGTTTAAAACGAAAGAAACGGAGATGAAAAACTCCAAGTATTTTGAGAGTTATGATGGAAATAGTTAGACTCGCGCTTTGGTTTAGCAATTTACTGACCTACCTCCGATTAATTGATCATAACTCTCTAAATTTAACTCTTAATTCATTGAAATTAGTTTCATTTCGAAGGAATCGAAGTGTAGTTTAAAACGAAAGAAACGGAGATGAAAACTCCAAGTATTTTGAGAGTTATGATGGAAATAGTTAGACTCGCGCTTTGGTTTAGCAATTTACTGAACTCCCTCCGATTGATTGACCATAACTCACTCAATTTAACTCGTAATTCATTGAAATTAGTTTCATTTCGAAGGAATCGAAGTGTGGTTTAAAACGAAAGAAACGGAGATGAAAAACTCCAAGTATTTTGAGAGGTATGATGGAAATAGTTAGACTCGCGCTTTGGTTTAGCAATTTACTGACCTACCTCCGCTTGATTGACCATAACTCTCTCAATTTAACTCTTAACTCTTTGAAATTAGTTTCATTTCGAAGGAATCGAAGTGTAGTTTAAAACGAAAGAAACGGAGATGAAAAACTCCAAGTATTTTGACAGTTATGATGGAAATAGTTAGACTCGCGCTTTGGTTTAGCAATTTACTGACCTACCTCCGATTGATTGACCATAACTCTCTCAATTTAACTCGTAATTCATTTAAGTTAGTTTCATTTCGAAGGAATCGAAGTGTAGTTTAAAACGAAAGAAACGGAGATGAAAAACTCCAAGTATTTTGAGAGTTATAATGGAAATAGTTAGACTCGCGCTTTGGTTTAGCAATTTACTGACCTCCCTCCGATTGATTGACCATAACTCACTCAATTTAACTCGTATTTCATTGAAATTAGTTTCATTTCGAAGGAATCGAAGTGTGGTTTAAAACGAAAGAAATGGAGATGAAAAACTCCAACTATTTTGAGAGTTATGATAGAAATAGTTAGACTCGTGCTTTGGTTTAGCAATTTACTGACCTACCTCCGCTTGATTGACCATAACTCTCTCAATTTAACTCTTAACTCTTTGAAATTAGTTTCATTTCGAAGGAATCGAAGTGTAGTTTAAAACGAAAGAAACGGAGATGAAAAACTCCAAGTATTTTGAGAGTTATGATGGAAATAGTTAGACTCGCGCTTTGGTTTAGCAATTTACTGACCTACCTCCGATTGATTGACCATAACTCTCTCAATTTAACTCTTAACTCATTGAAATTAGTTTCATTTCGAAGGAATCGAAGTGTAGTTTAAAACGAAAGAAACGGAGATGAAAAACTCCAACTATTTTGAGAGTTATGATGGAAATAGTTAGACTCGCGCTTTGGTTTAGCAATTTACTGACCTACCTCCGATTGATTGATCATAACTCTCTAAATTTAACTCTTAATTCATTGAAATTAGTTTCATTTCGAAGGAATCGAAGGGTAGTTTAAAACGAAAGAAACGGAGATGAAAAACTCCAAGTATTTTGAGAGTTATGATGGAAATAGTTAGACTCGCGCTTTGGTTTAGCAATATACTGACCTACCTCCGATTGATTGATCATAACTCTCTAAATTTAACTCTTAATTCATTGAAATTAGTTTCATTTCGAAGGAATCGAAGTGTAGTTTAAAACGAAAGAAACGGAGATGAAAAACTCCAAGTATTTTGAGAGTTATGATGGAAATAGTTAGACTCGGGCTTTGGTTTAGCAATTTACTGACCTACCTCCGATTGATTGACCATAACTCACTCAATTTAACTCGTAATTCACTGAAATTTGTTTCATTTCGAAGGAATCGAAGTGTAGTTTAAAACGAAAGAAACGGAGATGAAAAACTCCAAGTATTTTGAGAGTTATTATGGAAATAGTTAGACTCGCGCTTTAGTTTAGCAATTTACTAACCTCCTTCCGATTGATTGACTATAACTCACTCAATTTAACTCGTAATTCGTTGAAATTAGTTTCATTTCGAAGGAATCGAAGTGTAGTTTAAAATGAAAGAAACAGAGATGAAAAACTCCAAGTATTTTGAGAGTTATGATGGAAATAGTTAGACTCGCGCTTTGGTT
Source organism: Tasmannia lanceolata (assembly GCF_043159265.1). Classification (NCBI taxonomy): domain Eukaryota; kingdom Viridiplantae; phylum Streptophyta; class Magnoliopsida; order Canellales; family Winteraceae; genus Tasmannia; species Tasmannia lanceolata. Next base: position 9,804,936 of record NW_027518721.1, read on the forward strand.
TAGCAATTTACTGACGTACCTACGATTGATTGACCATAACTCTCTCAATTTAACTCTTAATTCATTGAAATTAGTTTCATTTCGAAGGAATCGAAGTGTAGTTTAAAACGAAAGAAACGGAGATGAAAAACTCCAAGTATTTTGAGAGTTATGATGGAAATAGTTAGACTCGCGCTTTGGTTTAGGAATTTACTGACGTACCTACGATTGATTGACCATAACTCTCTCAATTTAACTCTTAATTCATTGAAATTAGTTTCATTTCGAAGGAATCGAAGTGTAGTTTAAAACGAAAGAAACGGAGATGAAAAACTCCAAGTATTTTGATAGTTATGATGGAAATAGTTAGACTCGCGCTTTGGTTTAGCAATTACTGACCTACCTCCGATTGATTGACCATAACTCTCTCAATTTAACTCTTAAGTCATTGAAATTAGTTTCATTTCGAAGGAATCGAAGTGTAGTTTAAAACGAAAGAAACGGAGATGAAAAACTCCAAGTATTTTGAGAGTTATGATGGAAATAGTTATACTCGCGCTTTAGTTTAGCAATTTACTGACCTCCCTCCGATTGATTGACCATAACTCACTCAATTTAACTCGTAATTCATTTAAATTAGTTTCATTTCGAAGGAATCGAAGTGTAGTTTAAAACGAAAGAAACGGAGATGAAAAACTCCAAGTATTTTGAGAGTTATGATGGAAATAGTTAGACTCGCGCTTTGGTTTAGCAATTTACTGACCTACCTCCGATTGATTGAACATAACTCACTCAATTTAACTCATAATTCATTGAAATTAGTTTCATTTCGAAGGAATCGAAGTGTAGTTTAAAACGAAAGAAATGGAGATGAAAAACTCCAAGTATTTTGAGAGTTATGATGGAAATAGTTAGACTCGCGCTTTGGTTTAGCAATTTACTGACCTACCTCCGATTGATTGACCATAACTCTCTCAATTTAACTCTTAATTCATTGAAATTAGTTTCATTTCGAAGGAATCGAAGTGTAGTTTAAGACGATAGAAACGGAGATGAAAAACTCCAAGTATTTTGAGAGTTATGATGGAAATAGTTAGACTCGCGCTTTGGTTTAGCAATTTACTGACCTACCTCCGATTGATTGACCATAACTCTCTCAATTTAACTCTTAACTCATTGAAATTAGTTTCATTTCGAAGGAATCGAAGTGTAGTTTAAAACGAAAGAAACGGAGATGAAAAACTCCAAGTATTTTGAGAGTTATGATGGAAATAGTTAGACTCGCGCTTTGGTTTAGCAATTTACTGACCTCCCTCCGATTGATTGACCTTAAATCACTCAATTTAACTCGTAATTCATTGAAATTAGTTTCATTTCGAAGGAATCGAAGTGTAGTTTAAAACGAAAGAAACGGAGATGAAAAACTCCAAGTATTTTGAGAGTTATGATGGAAATAGTTAGACTCGCGCTTTGGTTTAGCAATTTACTGACCTACCTCCGATTGATTGACCATAACTCTCTCAATTTAACTCTTAATTCATTGAAATTAGTTTCATTTCGAAGGAATCAAAGTGTAGTTTAAAACGAAAGAAACGGAGATGAAAAATTCCATGTATTTTGAGAGTTATGATAGAAATAGTTAGACTCGCGCTTTGGTTTAGCAATTTACTGACCTACCTCCGATTGATTGACCATAACTCTCTCAATTTAACTCGTAATTCATTAAAATTAGTTTCATTTCGAAGGAATCGAAGTGTAGTTTAAAACGAAAGAAACGGAGATGAAAAACTCCAAGTATTTTGAGAGTTATGATGGAAATAGTTAGACTCGCGCTTTGGTTTAGCAATTTACTGACCTACCTCCGATTGATTGACCATAACTCTCTCAATTTAACTCTTAATTCATTGAAATTAGTTTCATTTCGAAGGAATCGAAGTGTAGTTTAAGACGAAAGAAACGGAGATGAAAAACTCCAAGTATTTTGAGAGTTATGATGGAAATAGTTAGACTCGCGCTTTGGTTTAGCAATTTACTGACCTACCTCCGATTGATTGACCATAACTCTCTCAATTTAACTCTTAACTCATTGAAATTAGTTTCATTTCGAAGGAATCGAAGTTTAGTTTAAAACGAAAGAAACGGAGATGAAAAACTCCAAGTATTTTGAGAGTTATGATGGAAATAGTTAGACTCGCGCTTTGGTTTAGCAATTTACTGACCTCCCTCCGATTGATTGACCATAAATCACTCAATTTAACTCGTAATTCATTGAAATTAGTTTCATTTCGAAGGAATCGAAGTGTAGTTTAAAACGAAAGAAACGGAGATGAAAAACTCCAAGTATTTTGAGAGTTATGATGGAAATAGTTAGACTCGCGCTTTGATTTAGCAATTTACTGACCTACCTCCGATTGATTGACCATAACTCTCACAATTTAACTCTTAATTCATTGAAATTAGTTTCATTTCGAAGGAATCGAAGTGTAGTTTAGGACGAAAGAAACGGAGATGAAAAACTCCAAGTATTTTTAGAGTTATGATGGAAATAGTTAGACTCGCGCTTTGGTTTAGCAATTTACTGACCTACCTTTGATTGATTGACAATAACTCTCTAAATTTAACTTGTAATTCATTTAAATTAGTTTCATTTCGAAGGAATCGAAGTTTAGTTTAAAACGAAAGAAACGGAGATGAAAAACTCCAAGTATTTTGAGAGTTATGATGGAAATAGTTAGACTCGCGCTTTAGTTTAGCAATTTACTGACCTCCCTCCGCTTGATTGACCATAACTCTCTCAATTTAACTCTTAACTCTTTGAAATTAGTTTCATTTCGAAGGAATCGAAGTATAGTTTAAAACGAAAGAAACGGAGATGAAAAACTCCAAGTATTTTGACAGTTATGATGGAAATAGTTAGACTCGCGCTTTGGTTTAGCAATTTACTGACCTACCTCCGATTGATTGACCATAACTCTCTCAATTTAACTCGTAATTCATTTAAATTAGTTTCATTTCGAAGGAATCGAAGTTTGGTTTAAAACGAAAGAAACGGAGATGAAAAACTCCAAGTATTTTGATAGTTATGATGGAAATAGTTAGACTCGCGCTTTGGTTTAGCAATTTACTGACCTACCTCCGATTGATTGATCATAACTCTCTCAATTTAACTCTTAATTCATTGAAATTGGTTTCATTTCGAAGGAATAGAAGTGTAGTTTAAAACGAAAGAAACGGAGATGAAAAACTCCAAGTATTTTGAGAGTTATTATGGAAATAGTTAGACTCGCGCTTTGGTTTAGCAATTTACTGATCTACCTCCGATTGATGGACCATAAATCACTCAATTTAAATAGTAATTCATTGAAATTAGTTTCATTTCGAAGGAATCGAAGTGTATTTTAAAACGAAAGAAACGGAGATGAAAAACTCCAAGAATTTTGAGAGTTATGATGGAAATAGTTAGACTCGCGCTTTGATTTAGCAATTTACTGACCTACCTCCGATTGATTGACCATAACTCTCACAATTTAACTCTTAATTCATTGAAATTAGTTTCATTTCGAAGGAATCGAAGTGTAGTTTAGGACGAAAGAAACGGAGATGAAAAACTCCAAGTATTTTTAGAGTTATGATGGAAATAGTTAGACTCGCGCTTTGGTTTAGCAATTTACTGACCTACCTTTGATTGATTGACAATAACTCTCTAAATTTAACTTGTAATTCATTTAAATTAGTTTCATTTCGAAGGAATCGAAGTTTAGTTTAAAACGAAAGAAACGGAGATGAAAAACTCCAAGTATTTTGAGAGTTATGATGGAAATAGTTAGACTCGCGCTTTAGTTTAGCAATTTACTGACCTCCCTCCGCTTGATTGACCATAACTCTCTCAATTTAACTCTTAACTCTTTGAAATTAGTTTCATTTCGAAGGAATCGAAGTATAGTTTAAAACGAAAGAAACGGAGATGAAAAACTCCAAGTATTTTGACAGTTATGATGGAAATAGTTAGACTCGCGCTTTGGTTTAGCAATTTACTGACCTACCTCCGATTGATTGACCATAACTCTCTCAATTTAACTCGTAATTCATTTAAATTAGTTTCATTTCGAAGGAATCGAAGTTTGGTTTAAAACGAAAGAAACGGAGATGAAAAACTCCAAGTATTTTGATAGTTATGATGGAAATAGTTAGACTCGCGCTTTGGTTTAGCAATTTACTGACCTACCTCCGATTGATTGACCATAACTCTCTCAATTTAACTCTTAAGTCATTGAAATTAGTTTCATTTCGAAGGAATCGAAGTGTAGTTTAAAACGAAAGAAACGGAGATGAAAAACTCCAAGTATTTTGAGAGTTATGATGGAAATAGTTAGACTCGCGCTTTAGTTTAGCAATTTACTGACCTCCCTCCGATTGATTGACCATAACTCACTCAATTTAACTCGTAATTCATTGAAATTAGTTTCATTTCGAAGGAATCGAAGTGTAGTTTAAAACGAAAGAAACGGAGATGAAAAACTCCAAGTATTTTGAGAGTTATGATGGAAATAGTTAGACTCGCGCTTTGGTTTAGCAAGTTACTTACCTACCTCCGATTGATTGACCATAACTCTCTCAATTTAACTCTTAAGTCATTGAAATTAGTTTCATTTCGAAGGAATCGAAGTGTAGTTTAAAACGAAAGAAACGGAGATGAAAAACTCCAAGTATTTTGACAGTTATGATGGAAATAGTTAGACTCGCGCTTTGGTTTAGCAATTTACTGACCTACCTCCGATTGATTGACCATAACTCTCTCAATTTAACTCGTAATTCATTTAAATTAGTTTCATTTCGAAGGAATCGAAGTGTAGTTTAAAACGAAAGAAACGGAGATGAAAAACTCCAAGTATTTTGATAGTTATGATGGAAATAGTTAGACTCGCGCTTTGGTTTAGCAATTTACTGACCTACCTCCGATTGATTGACCATAACTCTCTCAATTTAACTCTTAAGTCATTGAAATTAGTTTCATTTCGAAGGAATCGAAGTTTAGTTTAAAACGAAAGAAACGGAGATGAAAAACTCCAAGTATTTTAAGAGTTATGATGGAAATAGTTAGACTCGCGCTTTAGTTTAGCAATTTAGTGACCTCCCTCCGATTGATTGACCATAACTCACTCAATTTAACTCGTAATTCATTGAAATTAGTTTCATTTCGAAGGAATCGAAGTGTAGTTTAAAACGAAAGAAACGGAGATGAAAAACTCCAAGTATTTTGAGAGTTATGATGGAAATAGTTAGACTCGGGCTTTGGTTTAGCAATTTACTGACCTACCTCCGATTGATTGACCATAACTCACTCAATTTAACTCTTAATTCATTGAAATTAGTTTCATTTCGAAGGAATCGAAGTGTAGTTTAAAACGAAAGAAACGGAGATGAAAAACTCCAAGTATTTTGAGAGTTATGATGGAAATAGTTAGACTCGCGCTTTGGTTTAGCAATTTACTGACCTACCTCCGATTGATTGACCATAACTCTCTCAATTTAACTCGTAATTCATTTAAATTAGTTTCATTTCGAAGGAATCGAAGTGTAGTTTAAAACGAAAGAAACGGAGATGAAAAACTCCAAGTATTTTGAGAGTTATGATGGAAATAGTTAGACTCGCGCTTCGGTTTAGCAATTTAATGACCTACCTTTGATTGATTGACCATAACTCTCTCAATTTAACTTGTAATTCATTTAAATTAGTTTTATTTCGAAGGAATCGAAGTGTAGTTTAAAACGAAAGAAACGGAGATGAAAAACTCCAAGTATTTTGAGAGTTATGATGGAAATAGTTAGACTCGCGCTTTAGTTTAGCAATTTACTGACCTCCCTCCGATTGATTGACCATAACTCACTCAATTTAACTCGTAATTCATTGAAATTAGTTTCATTTCGAAGGAATCGAAGTGTAGTTTAAAACGAAAGAAACGGAGATGAAAAACTCCAAGTATTTTGAGAGTTATGATGGAAATAGTTAGACTCGCGCTTTGGTTTAGCAATTTACTGACCTACCTCCGATTGATTGACCATAACTCTCTCAATTTAACTCTTAAGTCATTGAAATTAGTTTCATTTCGAAGGAATCGAAGTGTAGTTTAAAACGAAAGAAACGGAGATGAAAAACTCCAAGTATTTTGAGAGTTATGATGGAAATAGTTAGACTCGCGCTTTAGTTTAGCAATTTACTGACCTCCCTCCGATTGATTGACCATAACTCACTCAATTTAACTCGTAATTCATTGAAATTAGTTTCATTTCGAAGGAATCGAAGTGTAGTTTAAAACGAAAGAAACGGAGATGAAAAACTCCAAGTATTTTGAGAGTTATGATGGAAATAGTTAGACTCGCGCTTTGGTTTAGCAAGTTACTTACCTACCTCCGATTGATTGACCATAACTCTCTCAATTTAACTCTTAAGTCATTGAAATTAGTTTCATTTCGAAGGAATCGAAGTGTAGTTTAAAACGAAAGAAACGGAGATGAAAAACTCCAAGTATTTTGACAGTTATGATGGAAATAGTTAGACTCGCGCTTTGGTTTAGCAATTTACTGACCTACCTCCGATTGATTGACCATAACTCTCTCAATTTAACTCGTAATTCATTTAAATTAGTTTCATTTCGAAGGAATCGAAGTGTAGTTTAAAACGAAAGAAACGGAGATGAAAAACTCCAAGTATTTTGATAGTTATGATGGAAATAGTTAGACTCGCGCTTTGGTTTAGCAATTTACTGACCTACCTCCGATTGATTGACCATAACTCTCTCAATTTAACTCTTAAGTCATTGAAATTAGTTTCATTTCGAAGGAATCGAAGTTTAGTTTAAAACGAAAGAAACGGAGATGAAAAACTCCAAGTATTTTAAGAGTTATGATGGAAATAGTTAGACTCGCGCTTTAGTTTAGCAATTTAGTGACCTCCCTCCGATTGATTGACCATAACTCACTCAATTTAACTCGTAATTCATTGAAATTAGTTTCATTTCGAAGGAATCGAAGTGTAGTTTAAAACGAAAGAAACGGAGATGAAAAACTCCAAGTATTTTGAGAGTTATGATGGAAATAGTTAGACTCGGGCTTTGGTTTAGCAATTTACTGACCTACCTCCGATTGATTGACCATAACTCACTCAATTTAACTCTTAATTCATTGAAATTAGTTTCATTTCGAAGGAATCGAAGTGTAGTTTAAAACGAAAGAAACGGAGATGAAAAACTCCAAGTATTTTGAGAGTTATGATGGAAATAGTTAGACTCGCGCTTTGGTTTAGCAATTTACTGACCTACCTCCGATTGATTGACCATAACTCTCTCAATTTAACTCGTAATTCATTTAAATTAGTTTCATTTCGAAGGAATCGAAGTGTAGTTTAAAACGAAAGAAACGGAGATGAAAAACTCCAAGTATTTTGAGAGTTATGATGGAAATAGTTAGACTCGCGCTTCGGTTTAGCAATTTAATGACCTACCTTTGATTGATTGACCATAACTCTCTCAATTTAACTTGTAATTCATTTAAATTAGTTTTATTTCGAAGGAATCGAAGTGTAGTTTAAAACGAAAGAAACGGAGATGAAAAACTCCAAGTATTTTGAGAGTTATGATGGAAATAGTTAGACTCGCGCTTTAGTTTAGCAATTTACTGACCTCCCTCCGATTGATTGACCATAACTCACTCAATTTAACTCGTAATTCATTGAAATTAGTTTCATTTCGAAGGAATCGAAGTGTAGTTTAAAACGAAAGAAACGGAGATGAAAAACTCCAAGTATTTTGAGAGTTATGATGGAAATAGTTAGACTCGCGCTTTGGTTTATCAATTTACTGACCTACCTCGGATTGATTGACCATAACTCTCTCAATTTAAATCTTAATTCATTGAAATTAGTTTCATTTCGAAGGAATCGAAGTGTAGTTTAAAACGAAAGAAACGGAGATGAAAAACTCAAGGTATTTTGAGAGTTATGATGGAAATAGTTAGACTCGCGCTTTGGTTTAGCAATTTACTGACCTACCTCCGATTGATTGACCATAACTCTCTCAATTTAACTCTTAATTCATTGAAATTAGTTTCATTTCGAAGGAATCAAAGTGTAGTTTAAAACGAAAGAAACGGAGATGAAAAATTCCAAGTATTTTGAGAGTTATGATAGAAATAGTTAGACTCGCGCTTTGGTTTAGCAATTTACTGACCTACCTCCGATTGATTGACCATAACTCTCTCAATTTAACTCGTAATTCATTGAAATTAGTTTCATTTCGAAGGAATCGAAGTGTAGTTTAAAACGAAAGAAACGGAGATGAAAAACTCCAAGTATTTTGAGAGTTATGATGGAAATAGTTAGACTCACGATTTGGTTTAGCAATTTACTGACCTACCTCCGCTTGATTGACCATAACTCTCTCAATTTAACTCTTAACTCTTTGAAATTAGTTTCATTTCGAAGGAATCGAAGTGTAGTTTAAAACGAAAGAAACGGAGATGAAAAACTCCAAGTATTTTGAGAGTTATGATGGAAATAGTTAGACTCGCGCTTTGGTTTAGCAATTTACTGACCTACCTCCGATTGATTGACCATAACTCTCTCAATTTAACTCGTAATTCATTTAAATTAGTTTCATTTCGAAGGAATCGAAGTGTAATTTAAAACGAAAGAAACGGAGATGAAAAACTCCAAGTATTTTGAGAGTTATGATGGAAATAGTTAGACTCGCGCTTTAGTTTAGCAATTTACTGACCTACCTCCGATTGATTGAACATAACTCACTCAATTTAACTCATAATTCATTGAAATTAGTTTCATTTCGAAGGAATCGAAGTGTAGTTTAAAACGAAAGAAATGGAGATGAAAAACTCCAAGTATTTTGAGAGTTATGATGGAAATAGTTAGACTCGCGCTTTGGTTTAGCAATTTACTGACCTACCTCCGATTGATTGACCATAACTCTCTCAATTTAACTCTTAATTCATTGAAATTAGTTTCATTTCGAAGGAATCGAAGTGTAGTTTAAGACGAAAGAAACGGAGATGAAAAACTCCAAGTATTTTGAGAGTTATGATGGAAATAGTTAGACTCGCGCTTTGGTTTAGCAATTTACTGACCTACCTCCGATTGATTGACCATAACTCTCTCAATTTAACTCTTAACTCATTGAAATTAGTTTCATTTCGAAGGAATCGAAGTGTAGTTTAAAACGAAAGAAACGGAGATGAAAAACTCCAAGTATTTTGAGAGTTATGATGGAAATAATTAGACTCGCGCTTTGGTTTAGCAATTTACTGACCTCCCTCCGATTGATTGATCATAAATCACTCAATTTAACTCGTAATTCATTGAAATTAGTTTCATTTCGAAGGAATCGAAGTGTAGTTTAAAACGAAAGAAACGGAGATGAAAAACTCCAAGTATTTTGAGAGTTATGATGGAAATAGTTAGACTCGCGCTTTGGTTTAGCAAGTTACTGACCTACCTCCGATTGATTGATCATAACTCTCTCAATTTAACTCTTAATTCATTGAAATTGGTTTCATTTCGAAGGAATAGAAGTGTAGTTTAAAACGAAAGAAACGGAGATGAAAAACTCCAAGTATTTTGAGAGTTATTATGGAAATAGTTAGACTCGCGCTTTGGTTTAGCAATTTACTGATCTACCTCCGATTGATGGACCATAAATCACTCAATTTAAATAGTAATTCATTGAAATTAGTTTCATTTCGAAGGAATCGAAGTGTAGTTTAAAACGAAAGAAACGGAGATGAAAAACTCCAAGAATTTTGAGAGTTATGATGAAAATAGTTAGACTCGCGCTTTGGTTTAGCAATTTACTGACCTACCTCCGATTGATTGACCATAACTCTCACAATTTAACTCTTAATTCATTGAAATTAGTTTCATTTCGAAGGAATCGAAGTGTAGTTTAGGACGAAAGAAACGGAGATGAAAAACTCCAAGTATTTTGAGAGTTATGATGGAAATAGTTAGACTCGCGCTTTGGTTTAGCAATTTACTGACCTACCTTCGATTGATTGACCATAACTCTCTCAATTTAACTTGTAATTCATTTAAACTAGTTTCATTTCGAAGGAATCGAAGTGTAGTTTAAAACGAAAGAAACGGAGATGAAAAACTCCAAGTATTTTGAGAGTTATGATGGAAATAGTTAGACTCGCGCTTTGGTTTAGCAATTTACTGACCTACCTTTGATTGATTGACAATAACTCTCTCAATTTAACTTGTAATTCATTTAAATTAGTTTCATTTCGAAGGAATCGAAGTGTAGTTTAAAACGAAAGAAACGGAGATAAAAAACTCCAAGTATTTTGAGAGTTATTATGGAAATAGTTAGACTCGCGCTTTAGTTTAGCAATTTACTGACCTCCCTCCGCTTGATTGACCATAACTCTCTCAATTTAACTCTTAACTCTTTGAAATTAGTTTCATTTCGAAGAAATCGAAGTATAGTTTAAAACGAAAGAAACGGAGATGAAAAACTCCATGTATTTTGACAGTTATGATGGAAATAGTTAGACTCGCGCTTTGGTTTAGCAATTTACTGACCTACCTCCGATTGATTGACCATAACTCTCTCAATTTAACTCGTAATTCATTTAAATTAGTTTCATTTCGAAGGAATCGAAGTGTAGTTTAAAACGAAAGAAACGGAGATGAAAAACTCCAAGTATTTTGATAGTTATGATGGAAATAGTTAGACTCGCGCTTTGGTTTAGCAATTTACTGACCTACCTCCGATTGATTGACCATAACTCTCTCAATTTAACTCTTAAGTCATTGAAATTAGTTTCATTTCGAAGGAATCGAAGTGTAGTTTAAAACGAAAGAAACGGAGATGAAAAACTCCAAGTATTTTGAGAGTTATGATGGAAATAGTTAGACTCGCGCTTTAGTTTAGCAATTTACTGACCTCCCTCCGATTGATTGACCATAACTCACTCAATTTAACTCGTAATTCATTAAAATTAGTTTCATTTCGAAGGAATCGAAGTGTAGTTTAAAACGAAAGAAACGGAGATGAAAAACTCCAAGTATTTTGAGAGTTATGATGGAAATAGTTAGACTCGGGCTTTGGTTTAGCAATTTACTGACCTACCTCCGATTGATTGACCATAACTCACTCAATTTAACTCTTAATTCATTGAAATTAGTTTCATTTCGAAGGAATCGAAGTGTAGTTTAAAACGAAAGAAACGGAGATGAAAAACTCCAAGTATTTTGAGAGTTATGATGGGAATAGTTAGACTCGCGCTTTGGTTTAGCAATTTACTGACCTACCTCCGATTGATTGACCATAACTCTCTCAATTTAACTCGTAATTCATTTAAATTAGTTTCATTTCGAAGGAATCGAAGTGTAGTTTAAAACGAAAGAAACGGAGATGAAAAACTCCAAGTATTTTGAGAGTTATGATGGAAATAGTTAGACTCGCGCTTCGGTTTAGCAATTTACTGACCTACCTTTGATTGATTGACCATAACTCTCTCAATTTAACTTGTAATTCATTTAAATTAGTTTTATTTCGAAGGAATCGAAGTGTAGTTTAAAACGAAAGAAACGGAGATGAAAAACTCCAAGTATTTTGAGAGTTATGATGGAAATAGTTAGACTCGCGCTTTAGTTTAGCAATTTACTGACCTCCCTCCGATTGATTGACCATAACTCACTCAATTTAACTCGTAATTCATTCAAATTAGTTTCATTTCGAAGGAATCGAAGTGTAGTTTAAAACGAAAGAAACGGAGATGAAAAACTCCAAGTATTTTGAGAGTTATGATGGAAATAGTTAGACTCGCGCTTTGGTTTATCAATTTACTGACCTACCTCGGATTGATTGACCATAACTCTCTCAATTTAAATCTTAATTCATTGAAATTAGTTTCATTTCGAAGGAATCGAAGTGTAGTTTAAAACGAAAGAAACGGAGATGAAAAACTCAAGGTATTTTGAGAGTTATGATGGAAATAGTTAGACTCGCGCTTTGGTTTAGCAATTTACTGACCTACCTCCGATTGATTGACCATAACTCTCTCAATTTAACTCTTAATTCATTGAAATTAGTTTCATTTCGAAGGAATCAAAGTGTAGTTTAAAACGAAAGAAACGGAGATGAAAAATTCCAAGTATTTTGAGAGTTATGATAGAAATAGTTAGACTCGCGCTTTGGTTTAGCAATTTACTGACCTACCTCCGATTGATTGACCATAACTCTCTCAATTTAACTCGTAATTCATTGAAATTAGTTTCATTTCGAAGGAATCGAAGTGTAGTTTAAAACGAAAGAAACGGAGATGAAAAACTCCAAGTATTTTGAGAGTTATGATGGAAATAGTTAGACTCACGATTTGGTTTAGCAATTTACTGACCTACCTCCGCTTGATTGACCATAACTCTCTCAATTTAACTCTTAACTCTTTGAAATTAGTTTCATTTCGAAGGAATCGAAGTGTAGTTTAAAACGAAAGAAACGGAGATGAAAAACTCCAAGTATTTTGAGAGTTATGATGGAAATAGTTAGACTCGCGCTTTGGTTTAGCAATTTACTGACCTACCTCCGATTGATTGACCATAACTCTCTCAATTTAACTCGTAATTCATTTAAATTAGTTTCATTTCGAAGGAATCGAAGTGTAATTTAAAACGAAAGAAACGGAGATGAAAAACTCCAAGTATTTTGAGAGTTATGATGGAAATAGTTTGACTCGCGCTTTAGTTTAGCAATTTACTGACCTACCTCCGATTGATTGAACATAACTCACTCAATTTAACTCATAATTCATTGAAATTAGTTTCATTTCGAAGGAATCGAAGTGTAGTTTAAAACGAAAGAAATGGAGATGAAAAACTCCAAGTATTTTGAGAGTTATGATGGAAATAGTTAGACTCGCGCTTTGGTTTAGCAATTTACTGACCTACCTCCGATTGATTGACCATAACTCTCTCAATTTAACTCTTAATTCATTGAAATTAGTTTCATTTCGAAGGAATCGAAGTGTAGTTTAAGACGAAAGAAAGGGAGATGAAAAACTCCAAGTATTTTGAGAGTTATGATGGAAATAGTTAGACTCGCGCTTTGGTTTAGCAATTTACTGACCTACCTCCGATTGATTGACCATAACTCTCTCAATTTAACTCTTAACTCATTGAAATTAGTTTCATTTCGAAGGAATCGAAGTGTAGTTTAAAACGAAAGAAACGGAGATGAAAAACTCCAAGTATTTTGAGAGTTATGATGGAAATAGTTAGACTCGCGCTTTGGTTTAGCAATTTACTGACCTCCCTCCGATTGATTGACCATAAATCACTCAATTTAACTCGTAATTCATTGAAATTAGTTTCATTTCGAAGGAATCGAAGTGTAGTTTAAAACGAAAGAAACGGAGATGAAAAACTCCAAGTATTTTGAGAGTTATGATAGAAATAGTTAGACTCGCGCTTTGGTTTAGCAAGTTACTGACCTACCTCCGATTGATTGATCATAACTCTCTCAATTTAACTCTTAATTCATTGAAATTGGTTTCATTTCGAAGGAATAGAAGTGTAGTTTAAAACGAAAGAAACGGAGATGAAAAACTCCAAGTATTTTGAGAGTTATTATGGAAATAGTTAGACTCGCGCTTTGGTTTAGCAATTTACTGATCTACCTCCGATTGATGGACCATAAATCACTCAATTTAAATAGTAATTCATTGAAATTAGTTTCATTTCGAAGGAATCGAAGTGTAGTTTAAAACGAAAGAAACGGAGATGAAAAACTCCAAGAATTTTGAGAGTTATGATGAAAATAGTTAGACTCGCGCTTTGGTTTAGCAATTTACTGACCTACCTCCGATTGATTGACCATAACTCTCACAATTTAACTCTTAATTCATTGAAATTAGTTTCATTTCGAAGGAATCGAAGTGTAGTTTAGGACGAAAGAAACGGAGATGAAAAACTCCAAGTATTTTGAGAGTTATGATGGAAATAGTTAGACTCGCGCTTTGGTTTAGCAATTTACTGACCTACCTTCGATTGATTGACCATAACTCTCTCAATTTAACTTGTAATTCATTTAAACTAGTTTCATTTCGAAGGAATCGAAGTGTAGTTTAAAACGAAAGAAACGGAGATGAAAAACTCCAAGTATTTTGAGAGTTATGATGGAAATAGTTAGACTCGCGCTTTGGTTTAGCAATTTACTGACCTACCTTTGATTGATTGACAATAACTCTCTCAATTTAACTTGTAATTCATTTAAATTAGTTTCATTTCGAAGGAATCGAAGTGTAGTTTAAAACGAAAGAAACGGAGATGAAAAACTCCAAGTATTTTGAGAGTTATTATGGAAATAGTTAGACTCGCGCTTTAGTTTAGCAATTTACTGACCTCCCTCCGCTTGATTGACCATAACTCTCTCAATTTAACTCTTAACTCTTTGAAATTAGTTTCATTTCGAAGGAATCGAAGTATAGTTTAAAACGAAAGAAACGGAGATGAAAAACTCCATGTATTTTGACAGTTATGATGGAAATAGTTAGACTCGCGCTTTGGTTTAGCAATTTACTGACCTACCTCCGATTGATTGACCATAACTCTCTCAATTTAACTCGTAATTCATTTAAATTAGTTTCATTTCGAAGGAATCGAAGTGTAGTTTAAAACGAAAGAAACGGAGATGAAAAACTCCAAGTATTTTGATAGTTATGATGGAAATAGTTAGACTCGCGCTTTGGTTTAGCAATTTACTGACCTACCTCCGATTGATTGACCATAACTCTCTCAATTTAACTCTTAAGTCATTGAAATTAGTTTCATTTCGAAGGAATCGAAGTGTAGTTTAAAACGAAAGAAACGGAAATGAAAAACTCCAAGTATTTTGAGAGTTATGATGGAAATAGTTAGACTCGCGCTTTCGTTTAGCAATTTACTGACCTCCCTCCGATTGATTGACCATAACTCACTCAATTTAACTCGTAATTAATTGAAATTAGTTTCATTTCGAAGGAATCGAAGTGTAGTTTAAAACGAAAGAAACGGAGATGAAAAACTCCAAGTATTTTGAGAGTTATGATGGAAATAGTTAGACTCGGGCTTTGGTTTAGCAATTTACTGACCTACCTCCGATTGATTGACCATAACTCACTCAATTTAACTCTTAATTCATTGAAATTAGTTTCATTTCGAAGGAATCGAAGTGTAGTTTAAAACGAAAGAAACGGAGATGAAAAACTCCAAGTATTTTGAGAGTTATGATGGAAATAGTTAGACTCGCGCTTTGGTTTAGCAATTTACTGACCTACCTCCGATTGATTGACCATAACTCTCTCAATTTAACTCGTAATTCATTTAAATTAGTTTCATTTCGAAGGAATCGAAGTGTAGTTTAAAACGAAAGAAACGGAGATGAAAAACTCCAAGTATTTTGAGAGTTATGATGGAAATAGTTAGACTCGCGCTTCGGTTTAGCAATTTACTGACCTACTTTTGATTGATTGACCATAACTCTCTCAATTTAACTTGTAATTCATTTAAATTAGTTTTATTTCGAAGGAATCGAAGTGTAGTTTAAAACGAAAGAAACGGAGATGAAAAACTCCAAGTATTTTGAGAGTTATGATGGAAATAGTTAGACTCGCGCTTTAGTTTAGCAATTTACTGACCTCCCTCCGATTGATTGACCATAACTCACTCAATTTAACTCGTAATTCATTGAAATTAGTTTCATTTCGAAGGAATCGAAGTGTAGTTTAAAACGAAAGAAACGGAGATGAAAAACTCCAAGTATTTTGAGAGTTATGATGGAAATAGTTAGACTCGCGCTTTGGTTTATCAATTTACTGACCTACCTCGGATTGATTGACCATAACTCTCTCAATTTAACTCTTAATTCATTGAAATTAGTTTCATTTCGAAGGAATCGAAGTGTAGTTTAAAACGAAAGAAACGGAGATGAAAAACTCAAGGTATTTTGAGAGTTATGATGGAAATAGTTAGACTCGCGCTTTGGTTTAGCAATTTACTGACCTACCTCCGATTGATTGACCATAACTCTCTCAATTTAACTCTTAATTCATTGAAATTAGTTTCATTTCGAAGGAATCAAAGTGTAGTTTAAAACGAAAGAAACGGAGATGAAAAACTCCAAGTATTTTGAGAGGTATGATGGAAATAGTTAGACTCGCGCTTTGGTTTAGCAATTTACTGACCTACCTCCGATTGATTGACCATAACTCTCTAAATTTAACTCTTAATTCATTGAAATTAGTTTCATTTCGAAGGAATCGAAGTGTAGTTTAAAACGAAAGAAACGAAGATGAAAAAATCCAAGTATTTTGAGAGTTATGATGGAAATAGTTAGACTCGGGCTTTGGTTTAGCAATTTACTGACCTACCTCCGATTGATTGACCATAACTCTCTAAATTTAACTCTTAATTCATTGAAATTAGTTTCATTTCGAAGGAATCGAAGTGTAGTTTAAAACGAAAGAAACGGAGATGAAAAACTCCAAGTATTTTGAGAGTTATGATGGAAATAGTTAGACTCGGGCTTTGGTTTAGCAATTTACTGACCTACCTCCGATTGATTGACCATAACTCACTCAATTTAACTCGTAATTCACTGAAATTTGTTTCATTTCGAAGGAATCGAAGTGTAGTTTAAAACGAAAGAAACGGAGATGAAAAACTCCAAGTATTTTGAGAGTTATGATGGAAATAGTTAGACTCGCGCTTTAGTTTAGCAATTTACTAACCTCCTTCCGATTGATTGACTATAACTCACTCAATTTAACTCGTAATTCGTTGAAATTAGTTTCATTTCGAAGGAATCGAAGTGTAGTTTAAAATGAAAGAAACAGAGATGAAAAACTCCAAGTATTTTGAGAGTTATGATGGAAATAGTTAGACTCGCGCTTTGGTTTAGCAATTTACTGACGTACCTACGATTGATTGACCATAACTCTCTCAATTTAACTCTTAATTCATTGAAATTAGTTTCATTTCGAAGGAATCGAAGTGTAGTTTAAAACGAAAGAAACGGAGATGAAAAACTCCAAGTATTTTGAGAGTTATGATGGAAATAGTTAGACTCGCGCTTTGGTTTAGCAATTTACTGACGTACCTACGATTGATTGACCATAACTCTCTCAATTTAACTCTTAATTCATTGAAATTAGTTTCATTTCGAAGGAATCGAAGTGTAGTTTAAAACGAAAGAAACGGAGATGAAAAACTCCAAGTATTTTGATAGTTATGATGGAAATAGTTAGACTCGCGCTTTGGTTTAGCAATTTACTGACCTACCTCCGATTGATTGACCATAACTCTCTCAATTTAACTCTTAAGTCATTGAAATTAGTTTCATTTCGAAGGAATCGAAGTGTAGTTTAAAACGAAAGAAACGGAGATGAAAAACTCCAAGTATTTTGAGAGTTATGATGGAAATAATTAGACTCGCGCTTTTGTTTAGCAATTTACTGACCTCCCTCCGATTGATTGACCATAACTCACTCAATTTAACTCGTAATTCATTGAAATTAGTTTCATTTCGAAGGAATCGAAGTGTAGTTTAAAACGAAAGAAACGGAGATGAAAAACTCCAAGTATTTTGAGAGTTATGATGGAAATAGTTAGACTCGGGCTTTGGTTTAGCAATTTACTGACCTACCTCCGATTGATTGACCATAACTCACTCAATTTAACTCTTAATTCATTGAAATTAGTTTCATTTCGAAGGAATCGAAGTGTAGTTTAAAACGAAAGAAACGGAGATGAAAAACTCCAAGTATTTTGAGAGTTATGATGGAAATAGTTAGACTCGCGCTTTGGTTTAGCAATTTACTGACCTACCTCCGATTGATTGACCATAACTCTCTCAATTTAACTCGTAATTCATTTAAATTAGTTTCATTTCGAAGGAATCGAAGTGTAGTTTAAAACGAAAGAAACGGAGATGAAAAACTCCAAGTATTTTGAGAGTTATGATGGAAATAGTTAGACTCGCGTTTCGGTTTAGCAATTTACTGACCTACCTTTGATTGATTGACCATAACTCTCTCTAAATTTAACTTGTAATTCATTTAAATTAGTTTTATTTCGAAGGAATCGAAGTGTAGTTTAAAACGAAAGAAACGGAGATGAAAAACTCAAAGTATTTTGAGAGTTATGATGGAAATAGTTAGACTCGCGCTTTAGTTTAGCAATTTACTGACCTCCCTCCGATTGATTGACCATAACTCACTCAATTTAACTCGTAATTCATTGAAATAAAGTTCATTTCGAAGGAATCGAAGTGTAGTTTAAAACGAAAGAAACGGAGATGAAAAACTCCAAGTATTTTGAGAGTTATGATGGAAATAGTTAGACTCGCGCTTTGGTTTATCAATTTACTGACCTACCTCCGATTGATTGACCATAACTCTCTCAATTTAACTCTTAATTCATTGAAATTAGTTTCATTTCGAAGGAATCGAAGTGTAGTTTAAAACGAAAGAAACGGAGATGAAAAACTCCAAGTATTTTGAGAGTTATGATGGAAATAGTTAGACTCGCGCTTTGGTTTAGCAATTTACTGACCTACCTCCGATTGATTGACCATAACTCTCTCAATTTAACTCTTAATTCATTGAAATTAGTTTCATTTCGAAGGAATCAAAGTGTAGTTTAAAACGAAAGAAACGGAGATGAAAAATTCCAAGTATTTTGAGAGTTATGATAGAAATAGTTAGACTCGCGCTTTGGTTTAGCAATTTACTGACCTACCTCCGATTGATTGACCATAACTCTCTCAATTTAACTCGTAATTCATTGAAATTAGTTTCATTTCGAAGGAATCGAAGTGTAGTTTAAAACAAAAGAAACGGAGATGAAAAACTCCAAGTATTTTGAGAGTTATGATGGAAATAGTTAGACTCACGCTTTGGTTTAGCAATTTACTGACCTACCTCCGCTTGATTGACCATAACTCTCTCAATTTAACTCTTAACTCTTTGAAATTAGTTTCATTTCGAAGGAATCGAAGTGTAGTTTAAAACGAAAGAAACGGAGATGAAAAACTCCAAGTATTTTGAGAGTTATGATGGAAATAGTTAGACTCGCGCTTTGGTTTAGCAATTTACTGACCTACCTCCGATTGATTGAACATAACTCTCTCAATTTAACTCGTAATTCATTTAAATTAGTTTCATTTCGAAGGAATCGAAGTGTAATTTAAAACGAAAGAAACGGAGATGAAAAACTCCAAGTATTTTGATAGTTATGATGGAAATAGTTAGACTCGCGCTTTGGTTTAGCAATTTACTGACCTACCTCCGATTGATTGACCATAACTCTCTCAATTTAACTCTTAAGTCATTGAAATTAGTTTCATTTCGAAGGAATCGAAGTGTAGTTTAAAACGAAAGAAACGGAGATGAAAAACTCCAAGTATTTTGAGAGTTATGATGGAAATAGTTAGACTCGCGCTTTCGTTTAGCAATTTACTGACCTCCCTCCGATTGATTGACCATAACTCACTCAATTTAACTCGTAATTCATTGAAATTAGTTTCATTTCGAAGGAATCGAAGTGTAGTTTAAAACGAAAGAAACGGAGATGAAAAACTCCAAGTATTTTGAGAGTTATGATGGAAATAGTTAGACTCGGGCTTTGGTTTAGCAATTTACTGACCTACCTCCGATTGATTGACCATAACTCACTCAATTTAACTCTTAATTCATTGAAATTAGTTTCATTTCGAAGGAATCGAAGTGTAGTTTAAAACGAAAGAAACGGAGATGAAAAACTCCAAGTATTTTGAGAGTTATGATGGAAATAGTTAGACTCGCGCTTTGGTTTAGCAATTTACTGACCTACCTCCGATTGATTGACCATAACTCTCTCAATTTAACTCGTAATTCATTTAAATTAGTTTCATTTCGAAGGAATCGAAGTGTAGTTTAAAACGAAAGAAACGGAGATGAAAAACTCCAAGTATTTTGAGAGTTATGATGGAAATAGTTAGACTCGCGCTTCGGTTTAGCAATTTACTGACCTACTTTTGATTGATTGACCATAACTCTCTCAATTTAACTTGTAATTCATTTAAATTAGTTTTATTTCGAAGGAATCGAAGTGTAGTTTAAAACGAAAGAAACGGAGATGAAAAACTCCAAGTATTTTGAGAGTTATGATGGAAATAGTTAGACTCGCGCTTTAGTTTAGCAATTTACTGACCTCCCTCCGATTGATTGACCATAACTCACTCAATTTAACTCGTAATTCATTGAAATTAGTTTCATTTCGAAGGAATCGAAGTGTAGTTTAAAACGAAAGAAACGGAGATGAAAAACTCCAAGTATTTTGAGAGTTATGATGGAAATAGTTAGACTCGCGCTTTGGTTTATCAATTTACTGACCTACCTCGGATTGATTGACCATAACTCTCTCAATTTAACTCTTAATTCATT
The DNA here is from genome assembly GCF_043159265.1 of Tasmannia lanceolata. Lineage (NCBI taxonomy): Eukaryota > Viridiplantae > Streptophyta > Magnoliopsida > Canellales > Winteraceae > Tasmannia > Tasmannia lanceolata. Next base: position 9,825,387 of record NW_027518721.1, read on the forward strand.
GAAATTAGTTTCATTTCGAAGGAATCGAAGTGTAGTTTAAAACGAAAGAAACGGAGATGAAAAACTCAAGGTATTTTGAGAGTTATGATGGAAATAGTTAGACTCGCGCTTTGGTTTAGCAATTTACTGACCTACCTCCGATTGATTGACCATAACTCTCTCAATTTAACTCTTAATTCATTGAAATTAGTTTCATTTCGAAGGAATCAAAGTGTAGTTTAAAACGAAAGAAACGGAGATGAAAAACTCCAAGTATTTTGAGAGGTATGATGGAAATAGTTAGACTCGCGCTTTGGTTTAGCAATTTACTGACCTACCTCCGATTGATTGACCATAACTCTCTAAATTTAACTCTTAATTCATTGAAATTAGTTTCATTTCGAAGGAATCGAAGTGTAGTTTAAAACGAAAGAAACGAAGATGAAAAAATCCAAGTATTTTGAGAGTTATGATGGAAATAGTTAGACTCGGGCTTTGGTTTAGCAATTTACTGACCTACCTCCGATTGATTGACCATAACTCTCTAAATTTAACTCTTAATTCATTGAAATTAGTTTCATTTCGAAGGAATCGAAGTGTAGTTTAAAACGAAAGAAACGGAGATGAAAAACTCCAAGTATTTTGAGAGTTATGATGGAAATAGTTAGACTCGGGCTTTGGTTTAGCAATTTACTGACCTACCTCCGATTGATTGACCATAACTCACTCAATTTAACTCGTAATTCACTGAAATTTGTTTCATTTCGAAGGAATCGAAGTGTAGTTTAAAACGAAAGAAACGGAGATGAAAAACTCCAAGTATTTTGAGAGTTATGATGGAAATAGTTAGACTCGCGCTTTAGTTTAGCAATTTACTAACCTCCTTCCGATTGATTGACTATAACTCACTCAATTTAACTCGTAATTCGTTGAAATTAGTTTCATTTCGAAGGAATCGAAGTGTAGTTTAAAATGAAAGAAACAGAGATGAAAAACTCCAAGTATTTTGAGAGTTATGATGGAAATAGTTAGACTCGCGCTTTGGTTTAGCAATTTACTGACGTACCTACGATTGATTGACCATAACTCTCTCAATTTAACTCTTAATTCATTGAAATTAGTTTCATTTCGAAGGAATCGAAGTGTAGTTTAAAACGAAAGAAACGGAGATGAAAAACTCCAAGTATTTTGAGAGTTATGATGGAAATAGTTAGACTCGCGCTTTGGTTTAGCAATTTACTGACGTACCTACGATTGATTGACCATAACTCTCTCAATTTAACTCTTAATTCATTGAAATTAGTTTCATTTCGAAGGAATCGAAGTGTAGTTTAAAACGAAAGAAACGGAGATGAAAAACTCCAAGTATTTTGATAGTTATGATGGAAATAGTTAGACTCGCGCTTTGGTTTAGCAATTTACTGACCTACCTCCGATTGATTGACCATAACTCTCTCAATTTAACTCTTAAGTCATTGAAATTAGTTTCATTTCGAAGGAATCGAAGTGTAGTTTAAAACGAAAGAAACGGAGATGAAAAACTCCAAGTATTTTGAGAGTTATGATGGAAATAATTAGACTCGCGCTTTTGTTTAGCAATTTACTGACCTCCCTCCGATTGATTGACCATAACTCACTCAATTTAACTCGTAATTCATTGAAATTAGTTTCATTTCGAAGGAATCGAAGTGTAGTTTAAAACGAAAGAAACGGAGATGAAAAACTCCAAGTATTTTGAGAGTTATGATGGAAATAGTTAGACTCGGGCTTTGGTTTAGCAATTTACTGACCTACCTCCGATTGATTGACCATAACTCACTCAATTTAACTCTTAATTCATTGAAATTAGTTTCATTTCGAAGGAATCGAAGTGTAGTTTAAAACGAAAGAAACGGAGATGAAAAACTCCAAGTATTTTGAGAGTTATGATGGAAATAGTTAGACTCGCGCTTTGGTTTAGCAATTTACTGACCTACCTCCGATTGATTGACCATAACTCTCTCAATTTAACTCGTAATTCATTTAAATTAGTTTCATTTCGAAGGAATCGAAGTGTAGTTTAAAACGAAAGAAACGGAGATGAAAAACTCCAAGTATTTTGAGAGTTATGATGGAAATAGTTAGACTCGCGTTTCGGTTTAGCAATTTACTGACCTACCTTTGATTGATTGACCATAACTCTCTCTAAATTTAACTTGTAATTCATTTAAATTAGTTTTATTTCGAAGGAATCGAAGTGTAGTTTAAAACGAAAGAAACGGAGATGAAAAACTCAAAGTATTTTGAGAGTTATGATGGAAATAGTTAGACTCGCGCTTTAGTTTAGCAATTTACTGACCTCCCTCCGATTGATTGACCATAACTCACTCAATTTAACTCGTAATTCATTGAAATAAAGTTCATTTCGAAGGAATCGAAGTGTAGTTTAAAACGAAAGAAACGGAGATGAAAAACTCCAAGTATTTTGAGAGTTATGATGGAAATTTTTTAGACTCGCGCTTTGGTTTATCAATTTACTGACCTACCTCCGATTGATTGACCATAACTCTCTCAATTTAACTCTTAATTCATTGAAATTAGTTTCATTTCGAAGGAATCGAAGTGTAGTTTAAAACGAAAGAAACGGAGATGAAAAACTCCAAGTATTTTGAGAGTTATGATGGAAATAGTTAGACTCGCGCTTTGGTTTAGCAATTTACTGACCTACCTCCGATTGATTGACCATAACTCTCTCAATTTAACTCTTAATTCATTGAAATTAGTTTCATTTCGAAGGAATCAAAGTGTAGTTTAAAACGAAAGAAACGGAGATGAAAAATTCCAAGTATTTTGAGAGTTATGATAGAAATAGTTAGACTCGCGCTTTGGTTTAGCAATTTACTGACCTACCTCCGATTGATTGACCATAACTCTCTCAATTTAACTCGTAATTCATTGAAATTAGTTTCATTTCGAAGGAATCGAAGTGTAGTTTAAAACAAAAGAAACGGAGATGAAAAACTCCAAGTATTTTGAGAGTTATGATGGAAATAGTTAGACTCACGCTTTGGTTTAGCAATTTACTGACCTACCTCCGCTTGATTGACCATAACTCTCTCAATTTAACTCTTAACTCTTTGAAATTAGTTTCATTTCGAAGGAATCGAAGTGTAGTTTAAAACGAAAGAAACGGAGATGAAAAACTCCAAGTATTTTGAGAGTTATGATGGAAATAGTTAGACTCGCGCTTTGGTTTAGCAATTTACTGACCTACCTCCGATTGATTGAACATAACTCTCTCAATTTAACTCGTAATTCATTTAAATTAGTTTCATTTCGAAGGAATCGAAGTGTAATTTAAAACGAAAGAAACGTAGATGAAAAACTCCAAGTATTTTGAGAGTTATGATGGAAATAGTTAGACTCGCGCTTTAGTTTAGCAATTTACTGACCTACCTCCGATTGATTGAACATAACTCACTCAATTTAACTCATAATTCATTGAAATTAGTTTCATTTCGAAGGAATCAAAGTGTAGTTTAAAACGAAAGAAACGGAGATGAAAAACTCCAAGTATTTTGAGAGGTATGATGGAAATAGTTAGACTCGCGCTTTGGTTTAGCAATTTACTGACCTACCTCCGATTGATTGACCATAACTCTCTAAATTTAACTCTTAATTCATTGAAATTAGTTTCATTTCGAAGGAATCGAAGTGTAGTTTAAAACGAAAGAAACGAAGATGAAAAACTCCAAGTATTTTGAGAGTTATGATGGAAATAGTTAGACTCGGGCTTTGGTTTAGCAATTTACTGACCTACCTCCGATTGATTGACCATAACTCTCTAAATTTAACTCTTAATTCATTGAAATTAGTTTCATTTCGAAGGAATCGAAGTGTAGTTTAAAACGAAAGAAACGGAGATGAAAAACTCCAAGTATTTTGAGAGTTATGATGGAAATAGTTAGACTCGGGCTTTGGTTTAGCAATTTACTGACCTACCTCCGATTGATTGACCATAACTCACTCAATTTAACTCGTAATTCACTGAAATTTGTTTCATTTCGAAGGATTCGAAGTGTAGTTTAAAACGAAAGAAACGGAGATGAAAAACTCCAAGTATTTTGAGAGTTATGATGGAAATAGTTAGACTCGCGCTTTAGTTTAGCAATTTACTAACCTCCTTCCGATTGATTGACTATAACTCACTCAATTTAACTCGTAATTCGTTGAAATTAGTTTCATTTCGAAGGAATCGAAGTGTAGTTTAAAATGAAAGAAACAGAGATGAAAAACTCCAAGTATTTTGAGAGTTATGATGGAAATAGTTAGACTCGCGCTTTGGTTTAGCAATTTACTGACGTACCTACGATTGATTGACCATAACTCTCTCAATTTAACTCTTAATTCATTGAAATTAGTTTCATTTCGAAGGAATCGAAGTGTAGTTTAAAACGAAAGAAACGGAGATGAAAAACTCCAAGTATTTTGAGAGTTATGATGGAAATAGTTAGACTCGCGCTTTGGTTTAGCAATTTACTGACGTACCTACGATTGATTGACCATAACTCTCTCAATTTAACTCTTAATTCATTGAAATTAGTTTCATTTCGAAGGAATCGAAGTGTAGTTTAAAACGAAAGAAACGGAGATGAAAAACTCCAAGTATTTTGATAGTTATGATGGAAATAGTTAGACTCGCGCTTTGGTTTAGCAATTTACTGACCTACCTCCGATTGATTGACCATAACTCTCTCAATTTAACTCTTAAGTCATTGAAATTAGTTTCATTTCGAAGGAATCGAAGTGTAGTTTAAAACGAAAGAAACGGAGATGAAAAACTCCAAGTATTTTGAGAGTTATGATGGAAATAATTAGACTCGCGCTTTTGTTTAGCAATTTACTGACCTCCCTCCGATTGATTGACCATAACTCACTCAATTTAACTCGTAATTCATTGAAATTAGTTTCATTTCGAAGGAATCGAAGTGTAGTTTAAAACGAAAGAAACGGAGATGAAAAACTCCAAGTATTTTGAGAGTTATGATGGAAATAGTTAGACTCGGGCTTTGGTTTAGCAATTTACTGACCTACCTCCGATTGATTGACCATAACTCACTCAATTTAACTCTTAATTCATTGAAATTAGTTTCATTTCGAAGGAATCGAAGTGTAGTTTAAAACGAAAGAAACGGAGATGAAAAACTCCAAGTATTTTGAGAGTTATGATGGAAATAGTTAGACTCGCGCTTTGGTTTAGCAATTTACTGACCTACCTCCGATTGATTGACCATAACTCTCTCAATTTAACTCGTAATTCATTTAAATTAGTTTCATTTCGAAGGAATCGAAGTGTAGTTTAAAACGAAAGAAACGGAGATGAAAAACTCCAAGTATTTTGAGAGTTATGATGGAAATAGTTAGACTCGCGTTTCGGTTTAGCAATTTACTGACCTACCTTTGATTGATTGACCATAACTCTCTCTAAATTTAACTTGTAATTCATTTAAATTAGTTTTATTTCGAAGGAATCGAAGTGTAGTTTAAAACGAAAGAAACGGAGATGAAAAACTCAAAGTATTTTGAGAGTTATGATGGAAATAGTTAGACTCGCGCTTTAGTTTAGCAATTTACTGACCTCCCTCCGATTGATTGACCATAACTCACTCAATTTAACTCGTAATTCATTGAAATAAAGTTCATTTCGAAGGAATCGAAGTGTAGTTTAAAACGAAAGAAACGGAGATGAAAAACTCCAAGTATTTTGAGAGTTATGATGGAAATAGTTAGACTCGCGCTTTGGTTTATCAATTTACTGACCTACCTCCGATTGATTGACCATAACTCTCTCAATTTAACTCTTAATTCATTGAAATTAGTTTCATTTCGAAGGAATCGAAGTGTAGTTTAAAACGAAAGAAACGGAGATGAAAAACTCCAAGTATTTTGAGAGTTATGATGGAAATAGTTAGACTCGCGCTTTGGTTTAGCAATTTACTGACCTACCTCCGATTGATTGACCATAACTCTCTCAATTTAACTCTTAATTCATTGAAATTAGTTTCATTTCGAAGGAATCAAAGTGTAGTTTAAAACGAAAGAAACGGAGATGAAAAATTCCAAGTATTTTGAGAGTTATGATAGAAATAGTTAGACTCGCGCTTTGGTTTAGCAATTTACTGACCTACCTCCGATTGATTGACCATAACTCTCTCAATTTAACTCGTAATTCATTGAAATTAGTTTCATTTCGAAGGAATCAAAGTGTAGTTTAAAACGAAAGAAACGGAGATGAAAAACTCCAAGTATTTTGAGAGTTATGATGGAAATAGTTAGACTCACGCTTTGGTTTAGCAATTTACTGACCTACCTCCGCTTGATTGACCATAACTCTCTCAATTTAACTCTTAACTCTTTGAAATTAGTTTCATTTCGAAGGAATCGAAGTGTAGTTTAAAACGAAAGAAACGGAGATGAAAAACTCCAAGTATTTTGAGAGTTATGATGGAAATAGTTAGACTCGCGCTTTGGTTTAGCAATTTACTGACCTACCTCCGATTGATTGAACATAACTCTCTCCATTTAACTCGTAATTCATTTAAATTAGTTTCATTTCGAAGGAATCGAAGTGTAATTTAAAACGAAAGAAACGGAGATGAAAAACTCCAAGTATTTTGAGAGTTATGATGGAAATAGTTAGACTCGCGCTTTAGTTTAGCAATTTACTGACCTACCTCCGATTGATTGAACATAACTCACTCAATTTAACTCATAATTCATTGAAATTAGTTTCATTTCGAAGGAATCGAAGTGTAGTTTAAAACGAAAGAAATGGAGAAGAAAAACTCCAAGTATTTTGAGAGTTATGATGGAAATAGTTAGACTCGCGCTTTGGTTTAGCAATTTACTGACCTACCTCCGATTGATTGACCATAACTCTCTCAATTTAACTCTTAATTCATTGAAATTAGTTTCATTTCGAAGGAATCGAAGTGTAGTTTAAGACGAAAGAAACGGAGATGAAAAACTCCAAGTATTTTGAGAGTTATGAGGGAAATAGTTAGACTCGCGCTTTGGTTTAGCAATTTACTGACCTACCTCCGATTGATTGACCATAACTCTCTCAATTTAACTCTTAATTCATTGAAATTAGTTTCATTTCGAAGGAATCGAAGTGTAGTTTAAAACGAAAGAAACGGAGATGAAAAATTCTAAGTATTTTGAGAGTTATGATAGAAATAGTTAGACTCGCGCTTTGGTTTAGCAATTTACTGACCTACCTCCGATTGATTGACCATAACTCTCACAATTTAACTCTTAATTCATTGAAATTAGTTTCATTTCGAAGGAATCGAAGTGTAGTTTAGGACGAAAGAAACGGAGATGAAAAACTCCAAGTATTTTGAGAGTTATGATGGAAATAGTTAGACTCGCGCTTTGGTTTAGCAATTTACTGACCTACCTCCGATTGATTGACCATAACTCTCTCAATTTAACTCGTAATTCATTTAAATTAGTTTCATTTCGAAGGAATCGAAGTGTAGTTTAAAACGAAAGAAACGGAGATGAAAAACTCCAACTATTTTGAGAGTTATGATGGAAATAGTTAGACTCGCGCTTTGGTTTAGCAATTTACTGACCTACCTCCGATTGATTGACCATAACTCTCTCAATTTAACTCTTAACTCATTGAAATTAGTTTCATTTCGAAGGAATCGAATTGTAATTTAAAACGAAAGAAACGGAGATGAAAAACTCCAAGTATTTTGAGAGTTATGATGGAAATAGTTAGACTCGCGTTTCGGTTTAGCAATTTACTGACCTACCTTTGATTGATTGACCATAACTCTCTCTAAATTTAACTTGTAATTCATTTAAATTAGTTTTATTTCGAAGGAATCGAAGTGTAGTTTAAAACGAAAGAAACGGAGATGAAAAACTCAAAGTATTTTGAGAGTTATGATGGAAATAGTTAGACTCGCGCTTTAGTTTAGCAATTTACTGACCTCCCTCCGATTGATTGACCATAACTCACTCAATTTAACTCGTAATTCATTGAAATAAAGTTCATTTCGAAGGAATCGAAGTGTAGTTTAAAACGAAAGAAACGGAGATGAAAAACTCCAAGTATTTTGAGAGTTATGATGGAAATAGTTAGACTCGCGTTTCGGTTTAGCAATTTACTGACCTACCTTTGATTGATTGACCATAACTCTCTCTAAATTTAACTTGTAATTCATTTAAATTAGTTTTATTTCGAAGGAATCGAAGTGTAGTTTAAAACGAAAGAAACGGAGATGAAAAACTCAAAGTATTTTGAGAGTTATGATGGAAATAGTTAGACTCGCGCTTTAGTTTAGCAATTTACTGACCTCCCTCCGATTGATTGACCATAACTCACTCAATTTAACTCGTAATTCATTGAAATAAAGTTCATTTCGAAGGAATCGAAGTTTAGTTTAAAACGAAAGAAACGGAGATGAAAAACTCCAAGTATTTTGAGAGTTATGATGGAAATAGTTAGACTCGCGCTTTGGTTTATCAATTTACTGACCTACCTCCGATTGATTGACCATAACTCTCTCAATTTAACTCTTAATTCATTGAAATTAGTTTCATTTCGAAGGAATCGAAGTGTAGTTTAAAACGAAAGAAACGGAGATGAAAAACTCCAAGTATTTTGAGAGTTATGATGGAAATAGTTAGACTCGCGCTTTGGTTTAGCAATTTACTGACCTACCTCCGATTGATTGACCATAACTCTCTCAATTTAACTCTTAATTCATTGAAATTAGTTTCATTTCGAAGGAATCAAAGTGTAGTTTAAAACGAAAGAAACGGAGATGAAAAATTCCAAGTATTTTGAGAGTTATGATAGAAATAGTTAGACTCGCGCTTTGGTTTAGCAATTTACTGACCTACCTCCGATTGATTGACCATAACTCTCTCAATTTAACTCGTAATTCATTGAAATTAGTTTCATTTCGAAGGAATCGAAGTGTAGTTTAAAACGAAAGAAACGGAGATGAAAAACTCCAAGTATTTTGAGAGTTATGATGGAAATAGTTAGACTCACGCTTTGGTTTAGCAATTTACTGACCTACCTCCGCTTGATTGACCATAACTCTCTCAATTTAACTCTTAACTCTTTGAAATTAGTTTCATTTCGAAGGAATCGAAGTGTAGTTTAAAACGAAAGAAACGGAGATGAAAAACTCCAAGTATTTTGAGAGTTATGATGGAAATAGTTAGACTCGCGCTTTGGTTTAGCAATTTACTGACCTACCTCCGATTGATTGAACATAACTCTCTCAATTTAACTCGTAATTCATTTAAATTAGTTTCATTTCGAAGGAATCGAAGTGTAATTTAAAACGAAAGAAACGGAGATGAAAAACTCCAAGTATTTTGAGAGTTATGATGGAAATAGTTAGACTCGCGCTTTAGTTTAGCAATTTACTGACCTACCTCCGATTGATTGAACATAACTCACTCAATTTAACTCATAATTCATTGAAATTAGTTTCATTTCGAAGGAATCGAAGTGTAGTTTAAAACGAAAGAAATGGAGAAGAAAAACTCCAAGTATTTTGAGAGTTATGATGGAAATAGTTAGAGTCGCGCTTTGGTTTAGCAATTTACTGACCTACCTCCGATTGATTGACCATAACTCTCTCAATTTAACTCTTAATTCATTGAAATTAGTTTCATTTCGAAGGAATCGAAGTGTAGTTTAAGACGAAAGAAACGGAGATGAAAAACTCCAAGTATTTTGAGAGTTATGAGGGAAATAGTTAGACTCGCGCTTTGGTTTAGCAATTTACTGACCTACCTCCGATTGATTGACCATAACTCTCTCAATTTAACTCTTAATTCATTGAAATTAGTTTCATTTCGAAGGAATCGAAGTGTAGTTTAAAACGAAAGAAACGGAGATGAAAAATTCCAAGTATTTTGAGAGTTATGATAGAAATAATTAGACTCGCGCTTTGGTTTAGCAATTTACTGACCTACCTCCGATTGATTGACCATAACTCTCACAATTTAACTCTTAATTCATTGAAATTAGTTTCATTTCGAAGGAATCGAAGTGTAGTTTAGGACGAAAGAAACGGAGATGAAAAACTCCAAGTATTTTGAGAGTTATGATGGAAATAGTTAGACTCGCGCTTTGGTTTAGCAATTTACTGACCTACCTCCGATTGATTGACCATAACTCTCTCAATTTAACTCGTAATTCATTTAAATTAGTTTCATTTCGAAGGAATCGAAGTGTAGTTTAAAACGAAAGAAACGGAGATGAAAAACTCCAACTATTTTGAGAGTTATGATGGAAATAGTTAGACTCGCGCTTTGGTTTAGCAATTTACTGACCTACCTCCGATTGATTGACCATAACTCTCTCAATTTAACTCTTAACTCATTGAAATTAGTTTCATTTCGAAGGAATCGAATTGTAATTTAAAACGAAAGAAACGGAGATGAAAAACTCCAAGTATTTTGAGAGTTATGATGGAAATAGTTAGACTCGCGCTTTGGTTTAGCAATTTACTGACCTACATCCGATTGATTGACCATAACTCACTCAATTTAACTCTTAATTCATTGAAATTAGTTTCATTTCGAAGGAATCGAAGTGTAGTTTAAAACGAAAGAAACGGAGATGAAAAACTCCAAGTATTTTGAGAGTTATGATGGAAATAGTTAGACTCGCGCTTTGGTTTAGCAATTTACTGACCTACCTCCGATTGATTGACCATAACTCTCTCAATTTAACTCGTAATTCATTTAAATTAGTTTCATTTCGAAGGAATCGAAGTGTAGTTTAAAACGAAAGAAACGGAGATGAAAAACTCAAGGTATTTTGAGAGTTATGATGGAAATAGTTAGACTCGCGCTTTGGTTTAGCAATTTACTGACCTACCTCCGATTGATTGACCATAACTCTCTCAATTTAACTCTTAATTCATTGAAATTAGTTTCATTTCGAAGGAATCGAAGTGTAGTTTAAGACGAAAGAAACGGAGATGAAAAACTCCAAGTATTTTGAGAGTTATGAGGGAAATAGTTAGACTCGCGCTTTGGTTTAGCAATTTACTGACCTACCTCCGATTGATTGACCATAACTCTCTCAATTTAACTCTTAATTCATTGAAATTAGTTTCATTTCGAAGGAATCGAAGTGTAGTTTAAAACGAAAGAAACGGAGATGAAAAATTCCAAGTATTTTGAGAGTTATGATAGAAATAGTTAGACTCGCGCTTTGGTTTAGCAATTTACTGACCTACCTCCGATTGATTGACCATAACTCTCACAATTTAACTCTTAATTCATTGAAATTAGTTTCATTTCGAAGGAATCGAAGTGTAGTTTAGGACGAAAGAAACGGAGATGAAAAACTCCAAGTATTTTGAGAGTTATGATGGAAATAGTTAGACTTGCGCTTTGGTTTAGCAATTTACTGACCTACCTCCGATTGATTGACCATAACTCTCTCAATTTAACTCGTAATTCATTTAAATTAGTTTCATTTCGAAGGAATCGAAGTGTAGTTTAAAACGAAAGAAACGGAGATGAAAAACTCCAACTATTTTGAGAGTTATGATGGAAATAGTTAGACTCGCGCTTTGGTTTAGCAATTTACTGACCTACCTCCGATTGATTGACCATAACTCTCTCAATTTAACTCTTAACTCATTGAAATTAGTTTCATTTCGAAGGAATCGAATTGTAATTTAAAACGAAAGAAACGGAGATGAAAAACTCCAAGTATTTTGAGAGTTATGATGGAAATAGTTAGACTCGCGCTTTGGTTTAGCAATTTACTGACCTACATCCGATTGATTGACCATAACTCACTCAATTTAACTCTTAATTCATTGAAATTAGTTTCATTTCGAAGGAATCGAAGTGTAGTTTAAAACGAAAGAAACGGAGATGAAAAACTCCAAGTATTTTGAGAGTTATGATGGAAATAGTTAGACTCGCGCTTTGGTTTAGCAATTTACTGACCTACCTCCGATTGATTGACCATAACTCTCTCAATTTAACTCGTAATTCATTTAAATTAGTTTCATTTCGAAGGAATCGAAGTGTAGTTTAAAACGAAAGAAACGGAGATGAAAAACTCCAAGTATTTTGAGAGTTATGATGGAAATAGTTAGACTCGCGCTTCGGTTTAGCAATTTACTGACCTACCTTTGATTGATTGACCATAACTCTCTCAATTTAACTTGTAATTCATTTAAATTAGGTTTATTTCGAAGGAATCGAAGTGTAGTTTAAAACGAAAGAAACGGAGATGAAAAACTCCAAGTATTTTGAGAGTTATGATGGAAATAGTTAGACTCGCGCTTTAGTTTAGCAATTTACTGACCTCCCTCCGATTGATTGACCATAACTCACTCAATTTAACTCGTAATTCATTGAAATTAGTTTCATTTCGAAGGAATCGAAGTGTAGTTTAAAACGAAAGAAATGGAGATGAAAAACTCCAAGTATTTTGAGAGTTATGATGGAAATAGTTAGACTCGCGCTTTGGTTTATCAATTTACTGACCTACCTCGAATTGATTGACCATAACTCTCTCAATTTAACTCTTAATTCATTGAAATTAGTTTCATTTCGAAGGAATCGAAGTGTAGTTTAAAACGAAAGAAACGGAGATGAAAAACTCAAGGTATTTTGAGAGTTATGATGGAAATAGTTAGACTCGCGCTTTGGTTTAGCAATTTACTGACCTACCTCCGATTGATTGACCATAACTCTCTCAATTTAACTCTTAATTCATTGAAATTAGTTTCATTTCGAAGGAATCAAAGTGTAGTTTAAAACGAAAGAAACGGAGATGAAAAATTCCAAGTATTTTGAGAGTTATGATAGAAATAGTTAGACTCGCGCTTTGGTTTAGCAATTTACTGACCTACCTCCGATTGATTGACCATAACTCTCTCAATTTAACTCTTAAGTCATTGAAATTAGTTTCATTTCGAAGGAATCGAAGTGTAGTTTAAAACGAAAGAAACAGAGATGAAAAACTCCAAGTATTTTGAGAGTTATGATGGAAATAGTTAGACTCGCGCTTTAGTTTAGCAATTTACTGACCTCCCTCCGATTGATTGACCATAACTCACTCAATTTAACTCGTAATTCATTGAAATTAGTTTCATTTCGAAGGAATCGAAGTGTAGTTTAAAACGAAAGAAACGGAGATGAAAAACTCCAAGTATTTTGAGAGTTATGATGGAAATAGTTAGACTCGGGCTTTGGTTTAGCAATTTACTGACCTACCTCCGATTGATTTACCATAACTCACTCAATTTAACTCTTAATTCATTGAAATTAGTTTCATTTCGAAGGAATCGAAGTGTAGTTTAAAACGAAAGAAACGGAGATGAAAAACTCCAAGTATTTTGAGAGTTATGATGGAAATAGTTAGACTCGCGCTTTGGTTTAGCAATTTACTGACCTACCTCCGATTGATTGACCATAACTCTCTCAATTTAACTCGTAATTCATTTAAATTAGTTTCATTTCGAAGGAATCGAAGTGTAGTTTAAAACGAAAGAAACGGAGATGAAAAACTCCAAGTATTTTGAGAGTTATGATGGAAATAGTTAGACTCGCGCTTTGGTTTAGCAATTTACTGACCTACCTCCGATTGATTGACCATAACTCTCTCAATTTAACTCTTAATTCATTGAAATTAGTTTCATTTCGAAGGAATCGAAGTGTAGTTTAAAACGAAAGAAACGGAGATGAAAAATTCCAAGTATTTTGAGAGTTATGATAGAAATAGTTAGACTCGCGCTTTGGTTTAGCAATTTACTGACCTACCTCCGATTGATTGACCATAACTCTCACAATTTAACTCTTAATTCATTGAAATTAGTTTCATTTCGAAGGAATCGAAGTGTAGTTTAGGACGAAAGAAACGGAGATGAAAAACTCCAAGTATTTTGAGAGTTATGATGGAAATAGTTAGACTCGCGTTTCGGTTTAGCAATTTACTGACCTACCTTTGATTGATTGACCATAACTCTCTCTAAATTTAACTTGTAATTCATTTAAATTAGTTTTATTTCGAAGGAATCGAAGTGTAGTTTAAAACGAAAGAAACGGAGATGAAAAACTCAAAGTATTTTGAGAGTTATGATGGAAATAGTTAGACTCGCGCTTTAGTTTAGCAATTTACTGACCTCCCTCCGATTGATTGACCATAACTCACTCAATTTAACTCGTAATTCATTGAAATAAAGTTCATTTCGAAGGAATCGAAGTGTAGTTTAAAACGAAAGAAACGGAGATGAAAAACTCCAAGTATTTTGAGAGTTATGATGGAAATAGTTAGACTCACGCTTTGGTTTATCAATTTACTGACCTACCTCCGATTGATTGACCATAACTCTCTCAATTTAACTCTTAATTCATTGAAATTAGTTTCATTTCGAAGGAATCGAAGTGTAGTTTAAAACGAAAGAAACGGAGATGAAAAACTCCAAGTATTTTGAGAGTTATGATGGAAATAGTTAGACTCGCGCTTTGGTTTAGCAATTTACTGACCTACCTCCGATTGATTGACCATAACTCTCTCAATTTAACTCTTAATTCATTGAAATTAGTTTCATTTCGAAGGAATCAAAGTGTAGTTTAAAACGAAAGAAACGGAGATGAAAAATTCCAAGTATTTTGAGAGTTATGATAGAAATAGTTAGACTCGCGCTTTGGTTTAGCAATTTACTGACCTACCTCCGATTGATTGACCATAACTCTCTCAATTTAACTCGTAATTCATTGAAATTAGTTTCATTTCGAAGGAATCGAAGTGTAGTTTAAAACGAAAGAAACGGAGATGAAAAACTCCAAGTATTTTGAGAGTTATGATGGAAATAGTTAGACTCACGCTTTGGTTTAGCAATTTACTGACCTACCTCCGCTTGATTGACCATAACTCTCTCAATTTAACTCTTAACTCTTTGAAATTAGTTTCATTTCGAAGGAATCGAAGTGTAGTTTAAAACGAAAGAAACGGAGATGAAAAACTCCAAGTATTTTGAGAGTTATGATGGAAATAGTTAGACTCGCGCTTTGGTTTAGCAATTTACTGACCTACCTCCGATTGATTGAACATAACTCTCTCAATTTAACTCGTAATTCATTTAAATTAGTTTCATTTCGAAGGAATCGAAGTGTAATTTAAAACGAAAGAAACGGAGATGAAAAACTCCAAGTATTTTGAGAGTTATGATGGAAATAGTTAGACTCGCGCTTTAGTTTAGCAATTTACTGACCTACCTCCGATTGATTGAACATAACTCACTCAATTTAACTCATAATTCATTGAAATTAGTTTCATTTCGAAGGAATCGAAGTGTAGTTTAAAACGAAAGAAATGGAGAAGAAAAACTCCAAGTATTTTGAGAGTTATGATGGAAATAGTTAGACTCGCGCTTTGGTTTAGCAATTTACTGACCTACCTCCGATTGATTGACCATAACTCTCTCAATTTAACTCTTAATTCATTGAAATTAGTTTCATTTCGAAGGAATCGAAGTGTAGTTTAAGACGAAAGAAACGGAGATGAAAAACTCCAAGTATTTTGAGAGTTATGAGGGAAATAGTTAGACTCGCGCTTTGGTTTAGCAATTTACTGACCTACCTCCGATTGATTGACCATAACTCTCTCAATTTAACTCTTAATTCATTGAAATTAGTTTCATTTCGAAGGAATCGAAGTGTAGTTTAAAACGAAAGAAACGGAGATGAAAAATTCCAAGTATTTTGAGAGTTATGATAGAAATAGTTAGACTCGCGCTTTGGTTTAGCAATTTACTGACCTACCTCCGATTGATTGACCATAACTCTCACAATTTAACTCTTAATTCATTGAAATTAGTTTCATTTCGAAGGAATCGAAGTGTAGTTTAGGACGAAAGAAACGGAGATGAAAAACTCCAAGTATTTTGAGAGTTGTGATGGAAATAGTTAGACTCGCGCTTTGGTTTAGCAATTTACTGACCTACCTCCGATTGATTGACCATAACTCTCTCAATTTAACTCGTAATTCATTTAAATTAGTTTCATTTCGAAGGAATCGAAGTGTAGTTTAAAACGAAAGAAACGGAGATGAAAAACTCCAACTATTTTGAGAGTTATGATGGAAATAGTTAGACTCGCGCTTTGGTTTAGCAATTTACTGACCTACCTCCGATTGATTGACCATAACTATCTCAATTTAACTCTTAACTCATTGAAATTAGTTTCATTTCGAAGGAATCGAATTGTAATTTAAAACGAAAGAAACGGAGATGAAAAACTCCAAGTATTTTGAGAGTTATGATGGAAATAGTTAGACTCGCGCTTTGGTTTAGCAATTTACTGACCTACATCCGATTGATTGACCATAACTCACTCAATTTAACTCTTAATTCATTGAAATTAGTTTCATTTCGAAGGAATCGAAGTGTAGTTTAAAACGAAAGAAACGGAGATGAAAAACTCCAAGTATTTTGAGAGTTATGATGGAAATAGTTAGACTCGCGCTTTGGTTTAGCAATTTACTGACCTACCTCCGATTGATTGACCATAACTCTCTCAATTTAACTCGTAATTCATTTAAATTAGTTTCATTTCGAAGGAATCGAAGTGTAGTTTAAAACGAAAGAAACGGAGATGAAAAACTCCAAGTATTTTGAGAGTTATGATGGAAATAGTTAGACTCGCGCTTCGGTTTAGCAATTTACTGACCTACCTTTGATTGATTGACCATAACTCTCTCAATTTAACTTGTAATTCATTTAAATTAGTTTTATTTCGAAGGAATCGAAGTGTAGTTTAAAACGAAAGAAACGGAGATGAAAAACTCCAAGTATTTTGAGAGTTATGATGGAAATAGTTAGACTCGCGCTTTAGTTTAGCAATTTACTGACCTCCCTCCGATTGATTGACCATAACTCACTCAATTTAACTCGTAATTCATTGAAATTAGTTTCATTTCGAAGGAATCGAAGTGTAGTTTAAAACGAAAGAAATGGAGATGAAAAACTCCAAGTATTTTGAGAGTTATGATGGAAATAGTTAGACTCGCGCTTTGGTTTATCAATTTACTGACCTACCTCGGATTGATTGACCATAACTCTCTCAATTTAACTCTTAATTCATTGAAATTAGTTTCATTTCGAAGGAATCGAAGTGTAGTTTAAAACGAAAGAAACGGAGATGAAAAACTCAAGGTATTTTGAGAGTTATGATGGAAATAGTTAGACTCGCGCTTTGGTTTAGCAATTTACTGACCTACCTCCGATTGATTGACCATAACTCTCTCAATTTAACTCTTAATTCATTGAAATTAGTTTCATTTCGAAGGAATCAAAGTGTAGTTTAAAACGAAAGAAACGGAGATGAAAAATTCCAAGTATTTTGAGAGTTATGATAGAAATAGTTAGACTCGCGCTTTGGTTTAGCAATTTACTGACCTACCTCCGATTGATTGACCATAACTCTCTCAATTTAACTCTTAAGTCATTGAAATTAGTTTCATTTCGAAGGAATCGAAGTGTAGTTTAAAACGAAAGAAACAGAGATGAAAAACTCCAAGTATTTTGAGAGTTATGATGGAAATAGTTAGACTCGCGCTTTAGTTTAGCAATTTACTGACCTCCCTCCGATTGATTGACCATAACTCACTCAATTTAACTCGTAATTCATTGAAATTAGTTTCATTTCGAAGGAATCGAAGTGTAGTTTAAAACGAAAGAAACGGAGATGAAAAACTCCAAGTATTTTGAGAGTTATGATGGAAATAGTTAGACTCGGGCTTTGGTTTAGCAATTTACTGACCTACCTCCGATTGATTTACCATAACTCACTCAATTTAACTCTTAATTCATTGAAATTAGTTTCATTTCGAAGGAATCGAAGTGTAGTTTAAAACGAAAGAAACGGAGATGAAAAACTCCAAGTATTTTGAGAGTTATGATGGAAATAGTTAGACTCGCGCTTTGGTTTAGCAATTTACTGACCTACCTCCGATTGATTGACCATAACTCTCTCAATTTAACTCGTAATTCATTTAAATTAGTTTCATTTCGAAGGAATCGAAGTGTAGTTTAAAACGAAAGAAACGGAGATGAAAAACTCCAAGTATTTTGAGAGTTATGATGGAAATAGTTAGACTCGCGCTTTGGTTTAGCAATTTACTGACCTACCTCCGATTGATTGACCATAACTCTCTCAATTTAACTCTTAATTCATTGAAATTAGTTTCATTTCGAAGGAATCGAAGTGTAGTTTAAAACGAAAGAAACGGAGATGAAAAATTCCAAGTATTTTGAGAGTTATGATAGAAATAGTTAGACTCGCGCTTTGGTTTAGCAATTTACTGACCTACCTCCGATTGATTGACCATAACTCTCACAATTTAACTCTTAATTCATTGAAATTAGTTTCATTTCGAAGGAATCGAAGTGTAGTTTAGGACGAAAGAAACGGAGATGAAAAACTCCAAGTATTTTGCGAGTTATGATGGAAATAGTTAGACTCGCGCTTTGGTTTAGCAATTTACTGACCTACCTCCGATTGATTGACCATAACTCTCTCAATTTAACTCGTAATTCATTTAAATTAGTTTCATTTCGAAGGAATCGAAGTGTAGTTTAAAACGAAAGAAACGGAGATGAAAAACTCCAAGTATTTTGAGAGTTATGATGGAAATAGTTAGACTCGCGCTTCGGTTTAGCAATTTACTGACCTACCTTTGATTGATTGACCATAACTCTCTCAATTTAACTTGTAATTCATTTAAATTAGTTTTATTTCGAAGGAATCGAAGTGTAGTTTAAAACGAAAGAAACGGAGATGAAAAACTCCAAGTATTTTGAGAGTTATGATGGAAATAGTTAGACTCGCGCTTTAGTTTAGCAATTTACTGACCTCCCTCCGATTGATTGACCATAACTCACTCAATTTAACTCGTAATTCATTGAAATTAGTTTCATTTCGAAGGAATCGAAGTGTAGTTTAAAACGAAAGAAATGGAGATGAAAAACTCCAAGTATTTTGAGAGTTATGATGGAAATAGTTAGACTCGCGCTTTGGTTTATCAATTTACTGACCTACCTCGGATTGATTGACCATAACTCTCTCAATTTAACTCTTAATTCATTGAAATTAGTTTCATTTCGAAGGAATCGAAGTGTAGTTTAAAACGAAAGAAACGGAGATGAAAAACTCAAGGTATTTTGAGAGTTATGATGGAAATAGTTAGACTCGCGCTTTGGTTTAGCAATTTACTGACCTACCTCCGATTGATTGACCATAACTCTCTCAATTTAACTCTTAATTCATTGAAATTAGTTTCATTTCGAAGGAATCAAAGTGTAGTTTAAAACGAAAGAAACGGAGATGAAAAATTCCAAGTATTTTGAGAGTTATGATAGAAATAGTTAGACTCGCGCTTTGGTTTAGCAATTTACTGACCTACCTCCGATTGATTGACCATAACTCTCTCAATTTAACTCTTAAGTCATTGAAATTAGTTTCATTTCGAAGGAATCGAAGTGTAGTTTAAAACGAAAGAAACAGAGATGAAAAACTCCAAGTATTTTGAGAGTTATGATGGAAATAGTTAGACTCGCGCTTTAGTTTAGCAATTTACTGACCTCCCTCCGATTGATTGACCATAACTCACTCAATTTAACTCGTAATTCATTGAAATTAGTTTCATTTCGAAGGAATCGAAGTGTAGTTTAAAACGAAAGAAACGGAGATGAAAAACTCCAAGTATTTTGAGAGTTATGATGGAAATAGTTAGACTCGGGCTTTGGTTTAGCAATTTACTGACCTACCTCCGATTGATTTACCATAACTCACTCAATTTAACTCTTAATTCATTGAAATTAGTTTCATTTCGAAGGAATCGAAGTGTAGTTTAAAACGAAAGAAACGGAGATGAAAAACTCCAAGTATTTTGAGAGTTATGATGGAAATAGTTAGACTCGCGCTTTGGTTTAGCAATTTACTGACCTACCTCCGATTGATTGACCATAACTCTCTCAATTTAACTCGTAATTCATTTAAATTAGTTTCATTTCGAAGGAATCGAAGTGTAGTTTAAAACGAAAGAAACGGAGATGAAAAACTCCAAGTATTTTGAGAGTTATGATGGAAATAGTTAGACTCGCGCTTTGGTTTAGCAATTTACTGACCTACCTCCGATTGATTGACCATAACTCTCTCAATTTAACTCTTAATTCATTGAAATTAGTTTCATTTCGAAGGAATCGAAGTGTAGTTTAAAACGAAAGAAACGGAGATGAAAAATTCCAAGTATTTTGAGAGTTATGATAGAAATAGTTAGACTCGCGCTTTGGTTTAGCAATTTACTGACCTACCTCCGATTGATTGACCATAACTCTCACAATTTAACTCTTAATTCATTGAAATTAGTTTCATTTTGAAGGAATCGAAGTGTAGTTTAGGATGAAAGAAACGGAGATGAAAAACTCCAAGTATTTTGAGAGTTATGATGGAAATAGTTAGACTCGCGCTTTGGTTTAGCAATTTACTGACCTACCTCCGATTGATTGACCATAACTCTCTCAATTTAACTCGTAATTCATTTAAATTAGTTTCATTTCGAAGGAATCGAAGTGTAGTTTAAAACGAAAGAAACGGAGATGAAAAACTCCAAGTATTTTGAGAGTTATGATGGAAATAGTTAGACTCGCGCTTTGGTTTAGCAATTTACTGACCTACCTCCGATTGATTGAACATAACTCACTCAATTTAACTCATAATTCATTGAAATTAGTTTCATTTCGAAGGAATCGAAGTGTAGTTTAAAACGAAAGAAATGGAGAAGAAAAACTCCAAGTATTTTGAGAGTTATGATGGAAATAGTTAGACTCGCGCTTTGGTTTAGCAATTTACTGACCTACCTCCGATTGATTGACCATAACTCTCTCAATTTAACTCTTAATTCATTGAAATTAGTTTCATTTCGAAGGAATCGAAGTGTAGTTTAAGACGAAAGAAACGGAGATGAAAAACTCCAAGTATTTTGAGAGTTATGAGGGAAATAGTTAGACTCGCGCTTTGGTTTAGCAATTTACTGACCTACCTCCGATTGATTGACCATAACTCTCTCAATTTAACTCTTAACTCATTGAAATTATTTTCATTTCGAAGGAATCGAAGTGTAGTTTAAGACGAAAGAAACGGAGATGAAAAACTCCAAGTATTTTGAGAGTTATGATGGAAATAGTTAGACTCGCGCTTTGGTTTAGCAATTTACTGACCTACCTCCGATTGATTGACCATAACCCTCTCAATTTAACTCTTAACTCATTGAAATTAGTTTCATTTCGAAGGAATCGAAGTGTAGTTTAAAACGAAAGAAACGGAGATGAAAAACTCCAAGTATTTTGAGAGTTATGATGGAAATAGTTAGACTCGCGCTTTTGTTTAGCAATTTACTGACCTCCCTCCGATTGATTGACCATAAATCACTCAATTTAACTCGTAATTCATTGAAATTAGTTTCATTTCGAAGGAATCGAAGTGTAGTTTAAAACGAAAGAAACGGAGATGAAAAACTCCAAGTATTTTGAGAGTTATGATGGAAATAGTTAGACTCGCGCTTTGGTTTAGCAATTTACTGACCTACCTCCGATTGATTGACCATAACTCTCTCAATTTAACTCTTAATTCATTGAAATTAGTTTCATTTCGAAGGAATCGAAGTGTAGTTTAAAACGAAAGAAACGGAGATGAAAAATTCCAAGTATTTTGAGAGTTATGATAGAAATAGTTAGACTCGCGCTTTGGTTTAGCAATTTACTGACCTACCTCCGATTGATTGACCATAACTCTCTCAATTTAACTCTTAACTCATTGAAATTATTTTCATTTCGAAGGAATCGAAGTGTAGTTTAAGACGAAAGAAACGGAGATGAAAAACTCCAAGTATTTTGAGAGTTATGATGGAAATAGTTAGACTCGCGCTTTGGTTTAGCAATTTACTGACCTACCTCCGATTGATTGACCATAACCCTCTCAATTTAACTCTTAACTCATTGAAATTAGTTTCATTTCGAAGGAATCGAAGTGTAGTTTAAAACGAAAGAAATGGAGAAGAAAAACTCCAAGTATTTTGAGAGTTATGATGGAAATAGTTAGACTCGCGCTTTGGTTTAGCAATTTACTGACCTACCTCCGATTGATTGACCATAACTCTCTCAATTTAACTCTTAATTCATTGAAATTAGTTTCATTTCGAAGGAATCGAAGTGTAGTTTAAAACGAAAGAAACGGAGATGAAAAACTCCAAGTATTTTGAGAGTTATGATGGAAATAGTTAGACTCGCGCTTTGGTTTAGCAATTTACTGACCTACCTCCGATTGATTGAACATAACTCTCTCAATTTAACTCGTAATTCATTTAAATTAGTTTCATTTCGAAGGAATCGAAGTGTAATTTAAAACGAAAGAAACGGAGATGAAAAACTCCAAGTATTTTGAGAGTTATGATGGAAATAGTTAGACTCGCGCTTTAGTTTAGCAATTTACTGACCTACCTCCGATTGATTGAACATAACTCACTCAATTTAACTCATAATTCATTGAAATTAGTTTCATTTCGAAGGAATCGAAGTGTAGTTTAAAACGAAAGAAATGGAGAAGAAAAACTCCAAGTATTTTGAGAGTTATGATGGAAATAGTTAGACTCGCGCTTTGGTTTAGCAATTTACTGACCTACCTCCGATTGATTGACCATAACTCTCTCAATTTAACTCTTAATTCATTGAAATTAGTTTCATTTCGAAGGAATCGAAGTGTAGTTTAAGACGAAAGAAACGGAGATGAAAAACTCCAAGTATTTTGAGAGTTATGAGGGAAATAGTTAGACTCGCGCTTTGGTTTAGCAATTTACTGACCTACCTCCGATTGATTGACCATAACTCTCTCAATTTAACTCTTAATTCATTGAAATTAGTTTCATTTCGAAGGAATCGAAGTGTAGTTTAAAACGAAAGAAACGGAGATGAAAAATTCCAAGTATTTTGAGAGTTATGATAGAAATAGTTAGACTCGCGCTTTGGTTTAGCAATTTACTGACCTACCTCCGATTGATTGACCATAACTCTCACAATTTAACTCTTAATTCATTGAAATTAGTTTCATTTCGAAGGAATCGAAGTGTAGTTTAGGACGAAAGAAACGGAGATGAAAAACTCCAAGTATTTTGAGAGTTATGATGGAAATAGTTAGACTCGCGCTTTGGTTTAGCAATTTACTGACCTACCTCCGATTGATTGACCATAACTCTCTCAATTTAACTCGTAATTCATTTAAATTAGTTTCATTTCGAAGGAATCGAAGTGTAGTTTAAAACGAAAGAAACGGAGATGAAAAAATCCAAGTATTTTGAGAGTTATGATGGAAATAGTTAGACTCGCGCTTTGGTTTAGCAATTTACTGACCTACCTCCGATTGATTGACCATAACTCTCTCAATTTAACTCTTAACTCATTGAAATTAGTTTCATTTCGAAGGAATCGAATTGTAGTTTAAAACGAAAGAAACGGAGATGAAAAACTCCAAGTATTTTGAGAGTTATGATGGAAATAGTTAGACTCGCGCTTTGGTTTAGCAATTTACTGACCTACATCCGATTGATTGACCATAACTCACTCAATTTAACTCTTAATTCATTGAAATTAGTTTCATTTCGAAGGAATCGAAGTGTAGTTTAAAACCAAAGAAACGGAGATGAAAAACTCCAAGTATTTTGAGAGTTATGATGGAAATAGTTAGACTCGGGCTTTGGTTTAGCAATTTACTGACCTACCTCCGATTGATTGACCATAACTCACTCAATTTAACTCTTAATTTATTGAAATTAGTTTCATTTCGAAGGAATCGAAGTGTAGTTTAAAACGAAAGAAACGGAGATGAAAAACTCCAAGTATTTTGAGAGTTATGATGGAAATAGTTAGACTCGCGCTTTGGTTTAGCAATTTACTGACCTACCTCCGATTGATTGACCATAACTCTCTCAATTTAACTCGTAATTCATTTAAATTAGTTTCATTTCGAAGGAATCGAAGTGTAGTTTAAAACGAAAGAAACGGAGATGAAAAACTCCAAGTATTTTGAGAGTTATGATGGAAATAGTTAGACTCGCGCTTTGGTTTAGCAATTTACTGACCTACCTCCGATTGATTGACCATAACTCTCTCAATTTAACTCTTAATTCATTGAAATTAGTTTCATTTCGAAGGAATCGAAGTGTAGTTTAAAACGAAAGAAACGGAGATGAAAAATTCCAAGTATTTTGAGAGTTATGATAGAAATAGTTAGACTCGCGCTTTGGTTTAGCAATTTACTGACCTACCTCCGATTGATTGACCATAACTCTCACAATTTAACTCTTAATTCATTGAAATTAGTTTCATTTCGAAGGAATCCAAGTGTAGTTTAGGACGAAAGAAACGGAGATGAAAAACTCCAAGTATTTTGAGAGTTATGATGGAAATAGTTAGACTCGCGCTTTGGTTTAGCAATTTACTGACCTACCTCCGATTGATTGACCATAACTCTCTCAATTTAACTCGTAATTCATTTAAATTAGTTTCATTTCGAAGGAATCGAAGTGTAGTTTAAAACGAAAGAAACGGAGATGAAAAACTCCAAGTATTTTGAGAGTTATGATGGAAATAGTTAGACTCGCGCTTTGGTTTAGCAATTTACTGACCTACCTCCGATTGATTGACCATAACTCTCTCAATTTAACTCTTAATTCATTGAAATTAGTTTCATTTCGAAGGAATCGAAGTGTAGTTTAAAACGAAAGAAACGGAGATGAAAAATTCCAAGTATTTTGAGAGTTATGATAGAAATAGTTAGACTCGCGCTTTGGTTTAGCAATTTACTGACCTACCTCCGATTGATTGACCATAACTCTCACAATTTAACTCTTAATTCATTGAAATTAGTTTCATTTCGAAGGAATCGAAGTGTAGTTTAGGACGAAAGAAACGGAGATGAAAAACTCCAAGTATTTTGAGAGTTATGATGGAAATAGTTAGACTCGCGCTTTGGTTTAGCAATTTACTGACCTACCTCCGATTGATTGACCATAACTCTCTCAATTTAACTCGTAATTCATTTAAATTAGTTTCATTTCGAAGGAATCGAAGTGTAGTTTAAAACGAAAGAAACGGAGATGAAAAACTCCAAGTATTTTGAGAGTTATGATGGAAATAGTTAGACTCGCGCTTTGGTTTAGCAATTTACTGACCTACCTCCGATTGATTGACCATAACTCTCTCAATTTAACTCTTAACTCATTGAAATTAGTTTCATTTCGAAGGAATCGAATTGTAGTTTAAAACGAAAGAAACGGAGATGAAAAACTCCAAGTATTTTGAGAGTTATGATGGAAATAGTTAGACTCGCGCTTTGGTTTAGCAATTTACTGACCTACATCCGATTGATTGACCATAACTCACTCAATTTAACTCTTAATTCATTGAAATTAGTTTCATTTCGAAGGAATCGAAGTGTAGTTTAAAACGAAAGAAACGGAGATGAAAAACTCCAAGTATTTTGAGAGTTATGATGGAAATAGTTAGACTCGCGCTTTGGTTTAGCAATTTACTGACCTACCTCCGATTGATTGACCATAACTCTCTCAATTTAACTCGTAATTCATTTAAATTAGTTTAATTTCGAAGGAATCGAAGTGTAGTTTAAAACGAAAGAAACGGAGATGAAAAACTCCAAGTATTTTGAGAGTTATGATGGAAATAGTTAGACTCGCGCTTCGGTTTAGCAATTTACTGACCTACCTTTGATTGATTGACCATAACTCTCTCAATTTAACTTGTAATTCATTTAAATTAGTTTTATTTCGAAGGAATCGAAGTGTAGTTTAAAACGAAAGAAACGGAGATGAAAAACTCCAAGTATTTTGAGAGTTATGATGGAAATAGTTAGACTCGCGCTTTAGTTTAGCAATTTACTGACCTCCCTCCGATTGATTGACCATAACTCACTCAATTTAACTCGTAATTCATTGAAATTAGTTTCATTTCGAAGGAATCGAAGTGTAGTTTAAAACGAAAGAAATGGAGATGAAAAACTCCAAGTATTTTGAGAGTTATGATGGAAATAGTTAGACTCGCGCTTTGGTTTATCAATTTACTGACCTACCTCGGATTGATTGACCATAACTCTCTCAATTTAACTCTTAATTCATTGAAATTAGTTTCATTTCGAAGGAATCGAAGTGTAGTTTAAAACGAAAGAAACGGAGATGAAAAACTCAAGGTATTTTGAGAGTTATGATGGAAATAGTTAGACTCGCGCTTTGGTTTAGCAATTTACTGACCTACCTCCGATTGATTGACCATAACTCTCTCAATTTAACTCTTAATTCATTGAAATTAGTTTCATTTCGAAGGAATCAAAGTGTAGTTTAAAACGAAAGAAACGGAGATGAAAAATTCCAAGTATTTTGAGAGTTATGATAGAAATAGTTAGACTCGCGCTTTGGTTTAGCAATTTACTGACCTACCTCCGATTGATTGACCATAACTCTCTCAATTTAACTCTTAAGTCATTGAAATTAGTTTCATTTCGAAGGAATCGAAGTGTAGTTTAAAACGAAAGAAACAGAGATGAAAAACTCCAAGTATTTTGAGAGTTATGATGGAAATAGTTAGACTCGCGCTTTCGTTTAGCAATTTACTGACCTCCCTCCGATTGATTGACCATAACTCACTCAATTTAACTCGTAATTCATTGAAATTAGTTTCATTTCGAAGGAATCGAAGTGTAGTTTAAAACGAAAGAAACGGAGATGAAAAACTCCAAGTATTTTGAGAGTTATGATGGAAATAGTTAGACTCGGGCTTTGGTTTAGCAATTTACTGACCTACCTCCGATTGATTGACCATAACTCACTCAATTTAACTCTTAATTCATTGAAATTAGTTTCATTTCGAAGGAATCAAAGTGTAGTTTAAAACGAAAGAAACGGAGATGAAAAACTCCAAGTATTTTGAGAGTTATGATGGAAATAGTTAGACTCGCGCTTTGGTTTAGCAATTTACTGACGTACCTCCGATTGATTGACCATAACTCTCTCAATTTAACTCGTAATTCATTTAAATTAGTTTCATTTCGAAGGAATCGAAGTGTAGTTTAAAACGAAAGAAACGGAGATGAAAAACTCCAAGTATTTTGAGAGTTATGATGGAAATAGTTAGACTCGCGCTTTGGTTTAGCAATTTACTGACCTACCTCCGATTGATTGACCATAACTCTCTCAATTTAACTCTTAATTCATTGAAATTAGTTTCATTTCGAAGGAATCGAAGTGTAGTTTAAAACGAAAGAAACGGAGATGAAAAATTCCAAGTATTTTGAGAGTTATGATAGAAATAGTTAGACTCGCGCTTTGGTTTAGCAATTTACTGACCTACCTCCGATTGATTGACCATAACTCTCACAATTTAACTCTTAATTCATTGAAATTAGTTTCATTTCGAAGGAATCGAAGTGTAGTTTAGGACGAAAGAAACGGAGATGAAAAACTCCAAGTATTTTGAGAGTTATGATGGAAATAGTTAGACTCGCGCTTTGGTTTAGCAATTTACTGACCTACCTCCGATTGATTGACCATAACTCTCTCAATTTAACTCGTAATTCATTTAAATTAGTTTCATTTCGAAGGAATCGAAGTGTAGTTTAAAACGAAAGAAACGGAGATGAAAAACTCCAAGTATTTTGAGAGTTATGATGGAAATAGTTAGACTCGCGCTTTGGTTTAGCAATTTACTGACCTACCTCCGATTGATTGACCATAACTCTCTCAATTTAACTCTTAACTCATTGAAATTAGTTTCATTTCGAAGGAATCGAATTGTAGTTTAAAACGAAAGAAACGGAGATGAAAAACTCCAAGTATTTTGAGAGTTATGATGGAAATAGTTAGACTCGCGCTTTGGTTTAGCAATTTACTGACCTACATCCGATTGATTGACCATAACTCACTCAATTTAACTCTTAATTCATTGAAATTAGTTTCATTTCGAAGGAATCGAAGTGTAGTTTAAAACGAAAGAAACGGAGATGAAAAACTCCAAGTATTTTGAGAGTTATGATGGAAATAGTTAGACTCGCGCTTTGGTTTAGCAATTTACTGACCTACCTCCGATTGATTGACCATAACTCTCTCAATTTAACTCGTAATTCATTTAAATTAGTTTCATTTCGAAGGAATCGAAGTGTAGTTTAAAACGAAAGAAACGGAGATGAAAAACTCCAAGTATTTTGAGAGTTATGATGGAAATAGTTAGACTCGCGCTTCGGTTTAGTAATTTACTGACCTACCTTTGATTGATTGACCATAACTCTCTCAATTTAACTTGTAATTCATTTAAATTAGTTTTATTTCGAAGGAATCGAAGTGTAGTTTAAAACGAAAGAAACGGAGATGAAAAACTCCAAGTATTTTGAGAGTTATGATGGAAATAGTTAGACTCGCGCTTTAGTTTAGCAATTTACTGACCTCCCTCCGATTGATTGACCATAACTCACTCAATTTAACTCGTAATTCATTGAAATTAGTTTCATTTCGAAGGAATCGAAGTGTAGTTTAAAACGAAAGAAATGGAGATGAAAAACTCCAAGTATTTTGAGAGTTATGATGGAAATAGTTAGACTCGCGCTTTGGTTTATCAATTTACTGACCTACCTCGGATTGATTGACCATAACTCTCTCAATTTAACTCTTAATTCATTGAAATTAGTTTCATTTCGAAGGAATCGAAGTGTAGTTTAAAACGAAAGAAACGGAGATGAAAAACTCAAGGTATTTTGAGAGTTATGATGGAAATAGTTAGACTCGCGCTTTGGTTTAGCAATTTACTGACCTACCTCCGATTGATTGACCATAACTCTCTCAATTTAACTCTTAATTCATTGAAATTAGTTTCATTTCGAAGGAATCAAAGTGTAGTTTAAAACGAAAGAAACGGAGATGAAAAATTCCAAGTATTTTGAGAGTTATGATAGAAATAGTTAGACTCGCGCTTTGGTTTAGCAATTTACTGACCTACCTCCGATTGATTGACCATAACTCTCTCAATTTAACTCTTAAGTCATTGAAATTAGTTTCATTTCGAAGGAATCGAAGTGTAGTTTAAAACGAAAGAAACAGAGATGAAAAACTCCAAGTATTTTGAGAGTTATGATGGAAATAGTTAGACTCGCGCTTTCGTTTAGCAATTTACTGACCTCCCTCCGATTGATTGACCATAACTCACTCAATTTAACTCATAATTCATTGAAATTAGTTTCATTTCGAAGGAATCGAAGTGTAGTTTAAAACGAAAGAAACGGAGATGAAAAACTCCAAGTATTTTGAGAGTTATGATGGAAATAGTTAGACTCGGGCTTTGGTTTAGCAATTTACTGACCTACCTCCGATTGATTGACCATAACTCACTCAATTTAACTCTTAATTTATTGAAATTAGTTTCATTTCGAAGGAATCAAAGTGTAGTTTAAAACGAAAGAAACGGAGATGAAAAACTCCAAGTATTTTGAGAGTTATGATGGAAATAGTTAGACTCGCGCTTTGGTTTAGCAATTTACTGACGTACCTCCGATTGATTGACCATAACTCTCTCAATTTAACTCGTAATTCATTTAAATTAGTTTCATTTCGAAGGAATCGAAGTGTAGTTTAAAACGAAAGAAACGGAGATGAAAAACTCCAAGTATTTTGAGAGTTATGATGGAAATAGTTAGACTCGCGCTTTGGTTTAGCAATTTACTGACCTACCTCCGATTGATTGACCATAACTCTCTCAATTTAACTCTTAATTCATTGAAATTAGTTTCATTTCGAAGGAATCGAAGTGTAGTTTAAAACGAAAGAAACGGAGATGAAAAACTCCAAGTATTTTGAGAGTTATGATGGAAATAGTTAGACTCGCGCTTTGGTTTAGCAATTTACTGACCTACCTCCGATTGATTGACCATAACTCTCTCAATTTAACTCGTAATTCATTTAAATTAGTTTCATTTCGAAGGAATCGAAGTGTAGTTTAAAACGAAAGAAACGGAGATGAAAAACTCCAAGTATTTTGAGAGTTATGATGGAAATAGTTAGACTCGCGCTTTGGTTTAGCAATTTACTGACCTACCTCCGATTGATTGACCATAACTCTCTCAATTTAACTCTTAACTCATTGAAATTAGTTTCATTTCGAAGGAATCGAATTGTAGTTTAAAACGAAAGAAACGGAGATGAAAAACTCCAAGTATTTTGAGAGTTATGATGGAAATAGTTAGACTCGCGCTTTGGTTTAGCAATTTACTGACCTACATCCGATTGATTGACCATAACTCTCTCAATTTAACTCTTAACTCATTGAAATTAGTTTCATTTCGAAGGAATCGAAGTGTAGTTTAAAACGAAAGAAACGGAGATGAAAAACTCCAAGTATTTTGACAGTTATGATGGAAATAGTTAGACTCGCGCTTTGGTTTAGCAATTTACTGACCTACCTCCGATTGATTGACCATAACTCTCTCAATTTAACTCGTAATTCATTTAAATTAGTTTCATTTCGAAGGAATCGAAGTGTACTTTAAAACGAAAGAAACGGAGATGAAAAACTCCAAGTATTTTGAGAGTTATGATGGAAATAGTTAGACTCGCGCTTTAGTTTAGCAATTTACTGACCTCCCTCCGATTGATTGACCATAACTCACTCAATTTAACTCGTAATTCATTGAAATTAGTTTCATTTCGAAGGAATCGAAGTGTAGTTTAAAACGAAAGAAACAGAGATAAAAAACTCCAAGTATTTTGAGAGTTATGATGGAAATAGTTAGACTCGGGCTTTGGTTTAGCAATTTACTGACCTACCTCCGATTGATTGACCATAACTCACTCAATTTAACTCTTAATTCATTGAAATTAGTTTCATTTCGAAGGAATCGAAGTGTAGTTTAAAACGAAAGAAACGGAGATGAAAAACTCCAAGTATTTTGAGAGTTATGATGGAAATAGTTAGACTCGCGCTTTGGTTTAGCAATTTACTGACCTACCTCCGATTGATTGACCATAACTCTCTCAATTTAACTCGTAATTCATTTAAATTAGTTTCATTTCGAAGGAATCGAAGTGTAGTTTAAAACGAAAGAAACGGAGATGAAAAACTCCAAGTATTTTGAGAGTTATGATGGAAATAGTTAGACTCGCGCTTTGGTTTAGCAATTTACTGACCTACCTCCGATTGATTGACCATAACTCTCTCAATTTAACTCTTAACTCATTGAAATTAGTTTCATTTCGAAGGAATCGAATTGTAGTTTAAAACGAAAGAAACGGAGATGAAAAACTCCAAGTATTTTGAGAGTTATGATGGAAATAGTTAGACTCGCGCTTTGGTTTAGCAATTTACTGACCTACATCCGATTGATTGACCATAACTCACTCAATTTAACTCTTAATTCATTTAAATTAGTTTCATTTCGAAGGAATCGAAGTGTAGTTTAAAACGAAAGAAACGGAGATGAAAAACTCCAAGTATTTTGAGAGTTATGATGGAAATTGTTAGACTCGGGCTTTGGTTTAGCAATTTACTGACCTACCTCCGATTGATTGACCATAACTCACTCAATTTAACTCTTAATTTATTGAAATTAGTTTCATTTCGAAGGAATCGAAGTGTAGTTTAAAACGAAAGAAACGGAGATGAAAAACTCCAAGTATTTTGAGAGTTATGATGAAAATAGTTAGACTCGCGCTTTGGTTTAGCAATTTACTGACCTACCTCCGATTGATTGACCATAACTCTCTCAATTTAACTCGTAATTCATTTAAATTAGTTTCATTTCGAAGGAATCGAAGTGTAGTTTAAAACGAAAGAAACGGAGATGAAAAACTCCAAGTATTTTGAGAGTTATGATGGAAATAGTTAGACTCGCGCTTTGGTTTAGCAATTTACTGACCTACCTCCGATTGATTGACCATAACTCTCTCAATTTAACTCTTAATTCATTGAAATTAGTTTCATTTCGAAGGAATCGAAGTGTAGTTTAAAACGAAAGAAACGGAGATGAAAAATTCCAAGTATTTTGAGAGTTATGATAGAAATAGTTAGACTCGCGCTTTGGTTTAGCAATTTACTGACCTACCTCCGATTGATTGACCATAACTCTCACAATTTAACTCTTAATTCATTGAAATTAGTTTCATTTCGAAGGAATCCAAGTGTAGTTTAGGACGAAAGAAACGGAGATGAAAAACTCCAAGTATTTTGAGAGTTATGATGGAAATAGTTAGACTCGCGCTTTGGTTTAGCAATTTACTGACCTACCTCCGATTGATTGACCATAACTCTCTCAATTTAACTCGTAATTCATTTAAATTAGTTTCATTTCGAAGGAATCGAAGTGTAGTTTAAAACGAAAGAAACGGAGATGAAAAACTCCAAGTATTTTGAGAGTTATGATGGAAATAGTTAGACTCGCGCTTTGGTTTAGCAATTTACTGACCTACCTCCGATTGATTGACCATAACTCTCTCAATTTAACTCTTAATTCATTGAAATTAGTTTCATTTCGAAGGAATCGAAGTGTAGTTTAAAACGAAAGAAACGGAGATGAAAAATTCCAAGTATTTTGAGAGTTATGATAGAAATAGTTAGACTCGCGCTTTGGTTTAGCAATTTACTGACCTACCTCCGATTGATTGACCATAACTCTCACAATTTAACTCTTAATTCATTGAAATTAGTTTCATTTCGAAGGAATCGAAGTGTAGTTTAGGACGAAAGAAACGGAGATGAAAAACTCCAAGTATTTTGAGAGTTATGATGGAAATAGTTAGACTCGCGCTTTGGTTTAGCAATTTACTGACCTACCTCCGATTGATTGACCATAACTCTCTCAATTTAACTCGTAATTCATTTAAATTAGTTTCATTTCGAAGGAATCGAAGTGTAGTTTAAAACGAAAGAAACGGAGATGAAAAACTCCAAGTATTTTGAGAGTTATGATGGAAATAGTTAGACTCGCGCTTTGGTTTAGCAATTTACTGACCTACCTCCGATTGATTGACCATAACTCTCTCAATTTAACTCTTAACTCATTGAAATTAGTTTCATTTCGAAGGAATCGAATTGTAGTTTAAAACGAAAGAAACGGAGATGAAAAACTCCAAGTATTTTGAGAGTTATGATGGAAATAGTTAGACTCGCGCTTTGGTTTAGCAATTTACTGACCTACATCCGATTGATTGACCATAACTCACTCAATTTAACTCTTAATTCATTGAAATTAGTTTCATTTCGAAGGAATCGAAGTGTAGTTTAGGACGAAAGAAACGGAGATGAAAAACTCCAAGTATTTTGAGAGTTATGATGGAAATAGTTAGACTCGCGCTTTGGTTTAGCAATTTACTGACCTACCTCCGATTGATTGACCATAACTCTCTCAATTTAACTCGTAATTCATTTAAATTAGTTTCATTTCGAAGGAATCGAAGTGTAGTTTAAAACGAAAGAAACGGAGATGAAAAACTCCAAGTATTTTGAGAGTTATGATGGAAATAGTTAGACTCGCGCTTTGGTTTAGCAATTTACTGACCTACCTCCGATTGATTGACCATAACTCTCTCAATTTAACTCTTAACTCATTGAAATTAGTTTCATTTCGAAGGAATCGAATTGTAGTTTAAAACGAAAGAAACGGAGATGAAAAACTCCAAGTATTTTGAGAGTTATGATGGAAATAGTTAGACTCGCGCTTTGGTTTAGCAATTTACTGACCTACATCCGATTGATTGACCATAACTCACTCAATTTAACTCTTAATTCATTGAAATTAGTTTCATTTCGAAGGAATCGAAGTGTAGTTTAAAACGAAAGAAACGGAGATGAAAAACTCCAAGTATTTTGAGAGTTATGATGGAAATAGTTAGACTCGGGCTTTGGTTTAGCAATTTACTGACCTACCTCCGATTGATTGACCATAACTCTCTCAATTTAACTCTTAACTCATTGAAATTAGTTTCATTTCGAAGGAATCGAATTGTAGTTTAAAACGAAAGAAACGGAGATGAAAAACTCCAAGTATTTTGAGAGTTATGATGGAAATAGTTAGACTCGCGCTTTGGTTTAGCAATTTACTGACCTACATCCGATTGATTGACCATAACTCACTCAATTTAACTCTTAATTCATTGAAATTAGTTTCATTTCGAAGGAATCGAAGTGTAGTTTAAAACGAAAGAAACGGAGATGAAAAACTCCAAGTATTTTGAGAGTTATGATGGAAATAGTTAGACTCGCGCTTTGGTTTAGCAATTTACTGACCTACATCCGATTGATTGACCATAACTCTCTCAATTTAACTCTTAACTCATTGAAATTAGTTTCATTTCGAAGGAATCGAAGTGTAGTTTAAAACGAAAGAAACGGAGATGAAAAACTCCAAGTATTTTGACAGTTATGATGGAAATAGTTAGACTCGCGCTTCGGTTTAGCAATTTACTGACCTACCTCCGATTGATTGACCATAACTCTCTCAATTTAACTCGTAATTCATTTAAATTAGTTTCATTTCGAAGGAATCGAAGTGTACTTTAAAACGAAAGAAACGGAGATGAAAAACTCCAAGTATTTTGAGAGTTATGATGGAAATAGTTAGACTCGCGCTTTAGTTTAGCAATTTACTGACCTCCCTCCGATTGATTGACCATAACTCACTCAATTTAACTCGTAATTCATTGAAATTAGTTTCATTTCGAAGGAATCGAAGTGTAGTTTAAAACGAAAGAAACGGAGATAAAAAACTCCAAGTATTTTGAGAGTTATGATGGAAATAGTTAGACTCGGGCTTTGGTTTAGCAATTTACTGACCTACCTCCGATTGATTGACCATAACTCACTCAATTTAACTCTTAATTCATTGAAATTAGTTTCATTTCGAAGGAATCGAAGTGTAGTTTAAAACGAAAGAAACGGAGATGAAAAACTCAAGGTATTTTGAGAGTTATGATGGAAATAGTTAGACTCGCGCTTTGGTTTAGCAATTTACTGACCTACCTCCGATTGATTGACCATAACTCTCTCAATTTAACTCGTAATTCATTTAAATTAGTTTCATTTCGAAGGAATCGAAGTGTAGTTTAAAACGAAAGAAACGGAGATGAAAAACTCCAAGTATTTTGAGAGTTATGATGGAAATAGTTAGACTCGCGCTTTGGTTTAGCAATTTACTGACCTACCTCCGATTGATTGACCATAACTCTCTCAATTTAACTCTTAACTCATTGAAATTAGTTTCATTTCGAAGGAATCGAATTGTAGTTTAAAATGAAAGAAACGGAGATGAAAAACTCCAAGTATTTTGAGAGTTATGATGGAAATAGTTAGACTCGCGCTTTGGTTTAGCAATTTACTGACCTACATCCGATTGATTGACCATAACTCACTCAATTTAACTCTTAATTCATTGAAATTAGTTTCATTTCGAAGGAATCGAAGTGTAGTTTAAAACGAAAGAAACGGAGATGAAAAACTCCAAGTATTTTGAGAGTTATGATGGAAATTGTTAGACTCGGGCTTTGGTTTAGCAATTTACTGACCTACCTCCGATTGATTGACCATAACTCACTCAATTTAACTCTTAATTTATTGAAATTAGTTTCATTTCGAAAGAATCGAAGTGTAGTTTAAAACGAAAGAAACGGAGATGAAAAACTCCAAGTATTTTGAGAGTTATGATGAAAATAGTTAGACTCGCGCTTTGGTTTAGCAATTTACTGACCTACCTCCGATTGATTGACCATAACTCTCTCAATTTAACTCGTAATTCATTTAAATTAGTTTCATTTCGAAGGAATCGAAGTGTAGTTTAAAACGAAAGAAACGGAGATGAAAAACTCCAAGTATTTTGAGAGTTATGATGGAAATAGTTAGACTCGCGCTTTGGTTTAGCAATTTACTGACCTACCTCCGATTGATTGACCATAACTCTCTCAATTTAACTCTTAATTCATTGAAATTAGTTTCATTTCGAAGGAATCGAAGTGTAGTTTAAAACGAAAGAAACGGAGATGAAAAATTCCAAGTATTTTGAGAGTTATGATAGAAATAGTTAGACTCGCGCTTTGGTTTAGCAATTTACTGACCTACCTCCGATTGATTGACCATAACTCTCACAATTTAACTCTTAATTCATTGAAATTAGTTTCATTTCGAAGGAATCCAAGTGTAGTTTAGGACGAAAGAAACGGAGATGAAAAACTCCAAGTATTTTGAGAGTTATGATGGAAATAGTTAGACTCGCGCTTTGGTTTAGCAATTTACTGACCTACCTCCGATTGATTGACCATAACTCTCTCAATTTAACTCGTAATTCATTTAAATTAGTTTCATTTCGAAGGAATCGAAGTGTACTTTAAAACGAAAGAAACGGAGATGAAAAACTCCAAGTATTTTGAGAGTTATGATGGAAATAGTTAGACTCGCGCTTTAGTTTAGCAATTTACTGACCTCCCTCCGATTGATTGACCATAACTCACTCAATTTAACTCGTAATTCATTGAAATTAGTTTCATTTCGAAGGAATCGAAGTGTAGTTTAAAACGAAAGAAACGGAGATAAAAAACTCCAAGTATTTTGAGAGTTATGATGGAAATAGTTAGACTCGGGCTTTGGTTTAGCAATTTACTGACCTACCTCCGATTGATTGACCATAACTCACTCAATTTAACTCTTAATTCATTGAAATTAGTTTCATTTCGAAGGAATCGAAGTGTAGTTTAAAACGAAAGAAACGGAGATGAAAAACTCCAAGTATTTTGAGAGTTATGATGGAAATAGTTAGACTCGCGCTTTGGTTTAGCAATTTACTGACCTACCTCCGATTGATTGACCATAACTCTCTCAATTTAACTCGTAATTCATTTAAATTAGTTTCATTTCGAAGGAATCGAAGTGTAGTTTAAAACGAAAGAAACGGAGATGAAAAACTCCAAGTATTTTGAGAGTTATGATGGAAATAGTTAGACTCGCGCTTTGGTTTAGCAATTTACTGACCTACCTCCGATTGATTGACCATAACTCTCTCAATTTAACTCTTAACTCATTGAAATTAGTTTCATTTCGAAGGAATCGAATTGTAGTTTAAAACGAAAGAAACGGAGATGAAAAACTCCAAGTATTTTGAGAGTTATGATGGAAATAGTTAGACTCGCGCTTTGGTTTAGCAATTTACTGACCTACATCCGATTGATTGACCATAACTCACTCAATTTAACTCTTAATTCATTGAAATTAGTTTCATTTCGAAGGAATCGAAGTGTAGTTTAAAACGAAAGAAACGGAGATGAAAAACTCCAAGTATTTTGAGAGTTATGATGGAAATTGTTAGACTCGGGCTTTGGTTTAGCAATTTACTGACCTACCTCCGATTGATTGAACATAACTCACTCAATTTAACTCTTAATTTATTGAAATTAGTTTCATTTCGAAGGAATCGAAGTGTAGTTTAAAACGAAAGAAACGGAGATGAAAAACTCCAAGTATTTTGAGAGTTATGATGAAAATAGTTAGACTCGCGCTTTGGTTTAGCAATTTACTGACCTACCTCCGATTGATTGACCATAACTCTCTCAATTTAACTCGTAATTCATTTAAATTAGTTTCATTTCGAAGGAATCGAAGTGTAGTTTAAAACGAAAGAAACGGAGATGAAAAACTCCAAGTATTTTGAGAGTTATGATGGAAATAGTTAGACTCGCGCTTTGGTTTAGCAATTTACTGACCTACCTCCGATTGATTGACCATAACTCTCTCAATTTAACTCTTAATTCATTGAAATTAGTTTCATTTCGAAGGAATCGAAGTGTAGTTTAAAACGAAAGAAACGGAGATGAAAAATTCCAAGTATTTTGAGAGTTATGATAGAAATAGTTAGACTCGCGCTTTGGTTTAGCAATTTACTGACCTACCTCCGATTGATTGACCATAACTCTCACAATTTAACTCTTAATTCATTGAAATTAGTTTCATTTCGAAGGAATCCAAGTGTAGTTTAGGACGAAAGAAACGGAGATGAAAAACTCCAAGTATTTTGAGAGTTATGATGGAAATAGTTAGACTCGCGCTTTGGTTTAGCAATTTACTGACCTACCTCCGATTGATTGACCATAACTCTCTCAATTTAACTCGTAATTCATTTAAATTAGTTTCATTTCGAAGGAATCGAAGTGAAGTTTAAAACGAAAGAAACGGAGATGAAAAACTCCAAGTATTTTGATAGTTATGATGGAAATAGTTAGACTCGCGCTTTGGTTTAGCAATTTACTGACCTACCTCCGATTGATTGACCATAACTCTCTCAATTTAACTCTTAAGTCATTGAAATTAGTTTCATTTCGAAGGAATCGAAGTGTAGTTTAAAACGAAAGAAACAGAGATGAAAAACTCCAAGTATTTTGAGAGTTATGATGGAAATAGTTAGACTCGCGCTTTAGTTTAGCAATTTACTGACCTCCCTCCGATTGATTGACCATAACTCACTCAATTTAACTCGTAATTCATTGAAATTAGTTTCATTTCGAAGGAATCGAAGTGTAGTTTAAAACGAAAGAAACGGAGATAAAAAACTCCAAGTATTTTGAGAGTTATGATGGAAA
The DNA here is from genome assembly GCF_043159265.1 of Tasmannia lanceolata. Classification (NCBI taxonomy): domain Eukaryota; kingdom Viridiplantae; phylum Streptophyta; class Magnoliopsida; order Canellales; family Winteraceae; genus Tasmannia; species Tasmannia lanceolata. Next base: position 9,864,076 of record NW_027518721.1, read on the forward strand.
TAGTTAGACTCGGGCTTTGGTTTAGCAATTTACTGACCTACCTCCGATTGATTGACCATAACTCACTCAATTTAACTCTTAATTCATTGAAATTAGTTTCATTTCGAAGGAATCGAAGTGTAGTTTAAAACGAAAGAAACGGAGATGAAAAACTCCAAGTATTTTGAGAGTTATGATGGAAATAGTTAGACTCGCGCTTTGGTTTAGCAATTTACTGACCTACATCCGATTGATTGACCATAACTCTCTCAATTTAACTCTTAACTCATTGAAATTAGTTTCATTTCGAAGGAATCGAAGTGTAGTTTAAAACGAAAGAAACGGAGATGAAAAACTCCAAGTATTTTGACAGTTATGATGGAAATAGTTAGACTCGCGCTTTGGTTTAGCAATTTACTGACCTACCTCCGATTGATTGACCATAACTCTCTCAATTTAACTCGTAACTCATTTAAATTAGTTTCATTTCGAAGGAATCGAAGTGTACTTTAAAACGAAAGAAACGGAGATGAAAAACTCCAAGTATTTTGAGAGTTATGATGGAAATAGTTAGACTCGCGCTTTAGTTTAGCAATTTACTGACCTCCCTCCGATTGATTGACCATAACTCACTCAATTTAACTCGTAATTCATTGAAATTAGTTTCATTTCGAAGGAATCGAAGTGTAGTTTAAAACGAAAGAAACGGAGATAAAAAACTCCAAGTATTTTGAGAGTTATGATGGAAATAGTTAGACTCGGGCTTTGGTTTAGCAATTTACTGACCTACCTCCGATTGATTGACCATAACTCACTCAATTTAACTCTTAATTCATTGAAATTAGTTTCATTTCGAAGGAATCGAAGTGTAGTTTAAAACGAAAGAAACGGAGATGAAAAACTCCAAGTATTTTGAGAGTTATGATGGAAATAGTTAGACTCGCGCTTTGGTTTAGCAATTTACTGACCTCCCTCCGATTGATTGACCATAACTCTCTCAATTTAACTCGTAATTCATTTAAATTAGTTTCATTTCGAAGGAATCGAAGTGTAGTTTAAAACGAAAGAAACGGAGATGAAAAACTCCAAGTATTTTGAGAGTTATGATGGAAATAGTTAGACTCGCGCTTTGGTTTAGCAATTTACTGACCTACCTCCGATTGATTGACCATAACTCTCTCAATTTAACTCTTAACTCATTGAAATTAGTTTCATTTCGAAGGAATCGAATTGTAGTTTAAAACGAAAGAAACGGAGATGAAAAACTCCAAGTATTTTGAGAGTTATGATGGAAATAGTTAGACTCGCGCTTTGGTTTAGCAATTTACTGACCTACCTCCGATTGATTGACCATAACTCTCTCAATTTAACTCGTAATTCATTTAAATTAGTTTCATTTCGAAGGAATCGAAGTGTAGTTTAAAACGAAAGAAACGGAGATGAAAAACTCCAAGTATTTTGAGAGTTATGATGGAAATAGTTAGACTCGCGCTTTGGTTTAGCAATTTACTGACCTACCTCCGATTGATTGACCATAACTCACTCAATTTAACTCTTAATTCATTGAAATTAGTTTCATTTCGAAGGAATCGAAGTGTAGTTTAAAACGAAAGAAACGGAGATGAAAAATTCCAAGTATTTTGAGAGTTATGATAGAAATAGTTAGACTCGCGCTTTGGTTTAGCAATTTACTGACCTACCTCCGATTGATTGACCATAACTCTCACAATTTAACTCTTAATTCATTGAAATTAGTTTCATTTCGAAGGAATCGAAGTGTAGTTTAGGACGAAAGAAACGGAGATGAAAAACTCCAAGTATTTTGAGAGTTATGATGGAAATAGTTAGACTCGCGCTTTGGTTTAGCAATTTACTGACCTACCTCCGATTGATTGACCATAACTCTCTCAATTTAACTCGTAATTCATTTAAATTAGTTTCATTTCGAAGGAATCGAAGTGTAGTTTAAAACGAAAGAAACGGAGATGAAAAACTCCAAGTATTTTGAGAGTTATGATGGAAATAGTTAGACTCGCGCTTTGGTTTAGCAATTTACTGACCTACCTCCGATTGATTGACCATAACTCTCTCAATTTAACTCTTAACTCATTGAAATTAGTTTCATTTCGAAGGAATCGAATTGTAGTTTAAAACGAAAGAAACGGAGATGAAAAACTCCAAGTATTTTGAGAGTTATGATGGAAATAGTTAGACTCGCGCTTTGGTTTAGCAATTTACTGACCTACATCCGATTGATTGACCATAACTCTCTCAATTTAACTCTTAACTCATTGAAATTAGTTTCATTTCGAAGGAATCGAAGTGTAGTTTAAAACGAAAGAAACGGAGATGAAAAACTCCAAGTATTTTGACAGTTATGATGGAAATAGTTAGACTCGCGCTTTGGTTTAGCAATTTACTGACCTACCTCCGATTGATTGACCATAACTCTCTCAATTTAACTCGTAATTCATTTAAATTAGTTTCATTTCGAAGGAATCGAAGTGTACTTTAAAACGAAAGAAACGGAGATGAAAAACTCCAAGTATTTTGAGAGTTATGATGGAAATAGTTAGACTCGCGCTTTAGTTTAGCAATTTACTGACCTCCCTCCGATTGATTGACCATAACTCACTCAATTTAACTCGTAATTCATTGAAATTAGTTTCATTTCGAAGGAATCGAAGTGTAGTTTAAAACGAAAGAAACGGAGATAAAAAACTCCAAGTATTTTGAGAGTTATGATGGAAATAGTTAGACTCGGGCTTTGGTTTAGCAATTTACTGACCTACCTCCGATTGATTGACCATAACTCACTCAATTTAACTCTTAATTCATTGAAATTAGTTTCATTTCGAAGGAATCGAAGTGTAGTTTAAAACGAAAGAAACGGAGATGAAAAACTCCAAGTATTTTGAGAGTTATGATGGAAATAGTTAGACTCGCGCTTTGGTTTAGCAATTTACTGACCTACCTCCGATTGATTGACCATAACTCTCTCAATTTAACTCGTAATTCATTTAAATTAGTTTCATTTCGAAGGAATCGAAGTGTAGTTTAAAACGAAAGAAACGGAGATGAAAAACTCCAAGTATTTTGAGAGTTATGATGGAAATAGTTAGACTCGCGCTTTGGTTTAGCAATTTACTGACCTACCTCCGATTGATTGACCATAACTCTCTCAATTTAACTCTTAACTCATTGAAATTAGTTTCATTTCGAAGGAATCGAATTGTAGTTTAAAACGAAAGAAACGGAGATGAAAAACTCCAAGTATTTTGAGAGTTATGATGGAAATAGTTAGACTCGCGCTTTGGTTTAGCAATTTACTGACCTACATCCGATTGATTGACCATAACTCACTCAATTTTACTCTTAATTCATTGAAATTAGTTTCATTTCGAAGGAATCGAAGTGTAGTTTAAAACGAAAGAAACGGAGATGAAAAACTCCAAGTATTTTGAGAGTTATGATGGAAATTGTTAGACTCGGGCTTTGGTTTAGCAATTTACTGACCTACCTCCGATTGATTGACCATAACTCACTCAATTTAACTCTTAATTTATTGAAATTAGTTTCATTTCGAAGGAATCGAAGTGTAGTTTAAAACGAAAGAAACGGAGATGAAAAACTCCAAGTATTTTGAGAGTTATGATGAAAATAGTTAGACTCGCGCTTTGGTTTAGCAATTTACTGACCTACCTCCGATTGATTGACCATAACTCTCTCAATTTAACTCGTAATTCATTGAAATTAGTTTCATTTCGAAGGAATCGAAGTGTAGTTTAAAACGAAAGAAACGGAGATGAAAAACTCCAAGTATTTTGAGAGTTATGATGGAAATAGTTAGACTCGGGCTTTGGTTTAGCAATTTACTGACCTACCTCCGATTGATTGACCATAACTCTCTCAATTTAACTCTTAATTTATTGAAATTAGTTTCATTTCGAAGGAATCGAAGTGTAGTTTAAAACGAAAGAAACGGAGATGAAAAACTCCAAGTATTTTGAGAGTTATGATGGAAATAGTTAGACTCGCGCTTTGGTTTAGCAATTTACTGACCTACCTCCGATTGATTGACCATAACTCTCTCAATTTAACTCGTAATTCATTTAAATTAGTTTCATTTCGAAGGAATCGAAGTGTAGTTTAAAACGAAAGAAACGGAGATGAAAAACTCCAAGTATTTTGAGAGTTATGATGGAAATAGTTAGACTCGCGCTTTGGTTTAGCAATTTACTGACCTACCTCCGATTGATTGACCATAACTCTCTCAATTTAACTCTTAATTCATTGAAATTAGTTTCATTTCGAAGGAATCGAAGTGTAGTTTAAAACGAAAGAAACGGAGATGAAAAATTCCAAGTATTTTGAGAGTTATGATAGAAATAGTTAGACTCGCGCTTTGGTTTAGCAATTTACTGACCTACCTCCGATTGATTGACCATAACTCTCACAATTTAACTCTTAATTCATTGAAATTAGTTTCATTTCGAAGGAATCCAAGTGTAGTTTAGGACGAAAGAAACGGAGATGAAAAACTCCAAGTATTTTGAGAGTTATGATGGAAATAGTTAGACTCGCGCTTTGGTTTAGCAATTTACTGACGTACCTCCGATTGATTGACCATAACTCTCTCAATTTAACTCGTAATTCATTTAAATTAGTTTCATTTCGAAGGAATCGAAGTGTAGTTTAAAACGAAAGAAACGGAGATGAAAAACTCCAAGTATTTTGAGAGTTATGATGGAAATAGTTAGACTCGCGCTTTGGTTTAGCAATTTACTGACCTACCTCCGATTGATTGACCATAACTCTCTCAATTTAACTCTTAATTCATTGAAATTAGTTTCATTTCGAAGGAATCGAAGTGTAGTTTAAAACGAAAGAAACGGAGATGAAAAATTCCAAGTATTTTGAGAGTTATGATAGAAATAGTTAGACTCGCGCTTTGGTTTAGCAATTTACTGACCTACCTCCGATTGATTGACCATAACTCTCACAATTTAACTCTTAATTCATTGAAATTAGTTTCATTTCGAAGGAATCGAAGTGTAGTTTAGGACGAAAGAAACGGAGATGAAAAACTCCAAGTATTTTGAGAGTTATGATGGAAATAGTTAGACTCGCGCTTTGGTTTAGCAATTTACTGACCTACCTCCGATTGATTGACCATAACTCTCTCAATTTAACTCGTAATTCATTTAAATTAGTTTCATTTCGAAGGAATCGAAGTGTAGTTTAAAACGAAAGAAACGGAGATGAAAAACTCCAAGTATTTTGAGAGTTATGATGGAAATAGTTAGACTCGCGCTTTGGTTTAGCAATTTACTGACCTACCTCCGATTGATTGACCATAACTCTCTCAATTTAACTCTTAACTCATTGAAATTAGTTTCATTTCGAAGGAATCGAATTGTAGTTTAAAACGAAAGAAACGGAGATGAAAAACTCCAAGTATTTTGAGAGTTATGATGGAAATAGTTAGACTCGCGCTTTGGTTTAGCAATTTACTGACCTACATCCGATTGATTGACCATAACTCACTCAATTTAACTCTTAATTCATTGAAATTAGTTTCATTTCGAAGGAATCGAAGTGTAGTTTAAAACGAAAGAAACGGAGATGAAAAACTCCAAGTATTTTGAGAGTTATGATGGAAATAGTTAGACTCGCGCTTTGGTTTAGCAATTTACTGACCTACCTCCGATTGATTGACCATAACTCACTCAATTTAACTCTTAATTCATTGAAATTAGTTTCATTTCGAAGGAATCGAAGTGTAGTTTAGGACGAAAGAAACGGAGATGAAAAACTCCAAGTATTTTGAGAGTTATGATGGAAATAGTTAGACTCGCGCTTTGGTTTAGCAATTTACTGACCTACCTCCGATTGATTGACCATAACTCTCTCAATTTAACTCGTAATTCATTTAAATTAGTTTCATTTCGAAGGAATCGAAGTGTAGTTTAAAACGAAAGAAACGGAGATGAAAAACTCCAAGTATTTTGAGAGTTATGATGGAAATAGTTAGACTCGCGCTTTGGTTTAGCAATTTACTGACCTACCTCCGATTGATTGACCATAACTCTCTCAATTTAACTCTTAACTCATTGAAATTAGTTTCATTTCGAAGGAATCGAATTGTAGTTTAAAACGAAAGAAACGGAGATGAAAAACTCCAAGTATTTTGAGAGTTATGATGGAAATAGTTAGACTCGCGCTTTGGTTTAGCAATTTACTGACCTACATCCGATTGATTGACCATAACTCACTCAATTTAACTCTTAATTCATTGAAATTAGTTTCATTTCGAAGGAATCGAAGTGTAGTTTAAAACGAAAGAAACGGAGATGAAAAACTCCAAGTATTTTGAGAGTTATGATGGAAATAGTTAGACTCGGGCTTTGGTTTAGCAATTTACTGACCTACCTCCGATTGATTGACCATAACTCACTCAATTTAACTCTTAATTTATTGAAATTAGTTTCATTTCGAAGGAATCGAAGTGTAGTTTAAAACGAAAGAAACGGAGATGAAAAACTCCAAGTATTTTGAGAGTTATGATGGAAATAGTTAGACTCGCGCTTTGGTTTAGCAATTTACTGACCTACCTCCGATTGATTGACCATAACTCTCTCAATTTAACTCGTAATTCATTTAAATTAGTTTCATTTCGAAGGAATCGAAGTGTAGTTTAAAACGAAAGAAACGGAGATGAAAAACTCCAAGTATTTTGAGAGTTATGATGGAAATAGTTAGACTCGCGCTTTGGTTTAGCAATTTACTGACCTACCTCCGATTGATTGACCATAACTCTCTCAATTTAACTCTTAATTCATTGAAATTAGTTTCATTTCGAAGGAATCGAAGTGTAGTTTAAAACGAAAGAAACGGAGATGAAAAACTCCAAGTATTTTGAGAGTTATGATGGAAATAGTTAGACTCGCGCTTTGGTTTAGCAATTTACTGACCTACCTCCGATTGATTGACCATAACTCACTCAATTTAACTCTTAATTCATTGAAATTAGTTTCATTTCGAAGGAATCAAAGTGTAGTTTAAAACGAAAGAAACGGAGATGAAAAACTCCAAGTATTTTGAGAGTTATGATGGAAATAGTTAGACTCGCGCTTTGGTTTAGCAATTTACTGACGTACCTCCGATTGATTGACCATAACTCTCTCAATTTAACTCGTAATTCATTTAAATTAGTTTCATTTCGAAGGAATCGAAGTGTAGTTTAAAACGAAAGAAACGGAGATGAAAAACTCCAAGTATTTTGAGAGTTATGATGGAAATAGTTAGACTCGCGCTTTGGTTTAGCAATTTACTGACCTACCTCCGATTGATTGACCATAACTCTCTCAATTTAACTCTTAATTCATTGAAATTAGTTTCATTTCGAAGGAATCGAAGTGTAGTTTAAAACGAAAGAAACGGAGATGAAAAATTCCAAGTATTTTGAGAGTTATGATAGAAATAGTTAGACTCGCGCTTTGGTTTAGCAATTTACTGACCTACCTCCGATTGATTGACCATAACTCTCACAATTTAACTCTTAATTCATTGAAATTAGTTTCATTTCGAAGGAATCGAAGTGTAGTTTAAAACGAAAGAAACGGAGATGAAAAACTCCAAGTATTTTGAGAGTTATGATGGAAATAGTTAGACTCGCGCTTTGGTTTAGCAATTTACTGACCTACCTCCGATTGATTGACCATAACTCTCTCAATTTAACTCGTAATTCATTTAAATTAGTTTCATTTCGAAGGAATCGAAGTGTAGTTTAAAACGAAAGAAACGGAGATGAAAAACTCCAAGTATTTTGAGAGTTATGATGGAAATAGTTAGACTCGCGCTTTGGTTTAGCAATTTACTGACCTACCTCCGATTGATTGACCATAACTCTCTCAATTTAACTCTTAACTCATTGAAATTAGTTTCATTTCGAAGGAATCGAATTGTAGTTTAAAACGAAAGAAACGGAGATGAAAAACTCCAAGTATTTTGAGAGTTATGATGGAAATAGTTAGACTCGCGCTTTGGTTTAGCAATTTACTGACCTACATCCGATTGATTGACCATAACTCTCTCAATTTAACTCTTAACTCATTGAAATTAGTTTCATTTCGAAGGAATCGAAGTGTAGTTTAAAACGAAAGAAACGGAGATGAAAAACTCCAAGTATTTTGACAGTTATGATGGAAATAGTTAGACTCGCGCTTTGGTTTAGCAATTTACTGACCTACCTCCGATTGATTGACCATAACTCTCTCAATTTAACTCGTAATTCATTTAAATTAGTTTCATTTCGAAGGAATCGAAGTGTAGTTTAAAACGAAAGAAACGGAGATGAAAAACTCCAAGTATTTTGATAGTTATGATGGAAATAGTTAGACTCGCGCTTTGGTTTAGCAATTTACTGACCTACCTCCGATTGATTGACCATAACTCTCTCAATTTAACTCTTAAGTCATTGAAATTAGTTTCATTTCGAAGGAATCGAAGTGTAGTTTAAAACGAAAGAAACAGAGATGAAAAACTCCAAGTATTTTGAGAGTTATGATGGAAATAGTTAGACTCGCGCTTTAGTTTAGCAATTTACTGACCTCCCTCCGATTGATTGACCATAACTCACTCAATTTAACTCGTAATTCATTGAAATTAGTTTCATTTCGAAGGAATCGAAGTGTAGTTTAAAACGAAAGAAACGGAGATAAAAAACTCCAAGTATTTTGAGAGTTATGATGGAAATAGTTAGACTCGGGCTTTGGTTTAGCAATTTACTGACCTACCTCCGATTGATTGACCATAACTCACTCAATTTAACTCTTAATTCATTGAAATTAGTTTCATTTCGAAGGAATCGAAGTGTAGTTTAAAACGAAAGAAACGGAGATGAAAAACTCCAAGTATTTTGAGAGTTATGATGGAAATAGTTAGACTCGCGCTTTGGTTTAGCAATTTACTGACGTACCTCCGATTGATTGACCATAACTCTCTCAATTTAACTCGTAATTCATTTAAATTAGTTTCATTTCGAAGGAATCGAAGTGTAGTTTAAAACGAAAGAAACGGAGATGAAAAACTCCAAGTATTTTGAGAGTTATGATGGAAATAGTTAGACTCGCGCTTTGGTTTAGCAATTTACTGACCTACCTCCGATTGATTGACCATAACTCTCTCAATTTAACTCTTAATTCATTGAAATTAGTTTCATTTCGAAGGAATCGAAGTGTAGTTTAAAACGAAAGAAACGGAGATGAAAAATTCCAAGTATTTTGAGAGTTATGATAGAAATAGTTAGACTCGCGCTTTGGTTTAGCAATTTACTGACCTACCTCCGATTGATTGACCATAACTCTCACAATTTAACTCTTAATTCATTGAAATTAGTTTCATTTCGAAGGAATCGAAGTGTAGTTTAGGACGAAAGAAACGGAGATGAAAAACTCCAAGTATTTTGAGAGTTATGATGGAAATAGTTAGACTCGCGCTTTGGTTTAGCAATTTACTGACCTACCTCCGATTGATTGACCATAACTCTCTCAATTTAACTCGTAATTCATTTAAATTAGTTTCATTTCGAAGGAATCGAAGTGTAGTTTAAAACGAAAGAAACGGAGATGAAAAACTCCAAGTATTTTGAGAGTTATGATGGAAATAGTTAGACTCGCGCTTTGGTTTAGCAATTTACTGACCTACCTCCGATTGATTGACCATAACTCTCTCAATTTAACTCTTAACTCATTGAAATTAGTTTCATTTCGAAGGAATCGAATTGTAGTTTAAAACGAAAGAAACGGAGATGAAAAACTCTAAGTATTTTGAGAGTTATGATGGAAATAGTTAGACTCGCGCTTTGGTTTAGCAATTTACTGACCTACATCCGATTGATTGACCATAACTCTCTCAATTTAACTCTTAACTCATTGAAATTAGTTTCATTTCGAAGGAATCGAAGTGTAGTTTAAAACGAAAGAAACGGAGATGAAAAACTCCAAGTATTTTGACAGTTATGATGGAAATAGTTAGACTCGCGCTTTTGTTTAGCAATTTACTGACCTACCTCCGATTGATTGACCATAACTCTCTCAATTTAACTCGTAATTCATTTAAATTAGTTTCATTTCGAAGGAATCGAAGTGTAGTTTAAAACGAAAGAAACGGAGATGAAAAACTCCAAGTATTTTGATAGTTATGATGGAAATAGTTAGACTCGCGCTTTGGTTTAGCAATTTACTGACCTACCTCCGATTGATTGACCATAACTCTCTCAATTTAACTCTTAAGTCATTGAAATTAGTTTCATTTCGAAGGAATCGAAGTGTAGTTTAAAACGAAAGAAACAGAGATGAAAAACTCCAAGTATTTTGAGAGTTATGATGGAAATAGTTAGACTCGCGCTTTAGTTTAGCAATTTACTGACCTCCCTCCGATTGATTGACCATAACTCACTCAATTTAACTCGTAATTCATTGAAATTATTTTCATTTCGAAGGAATCGAAGTGTAGTTTAAAACGAAAGAAACGGAGATGAAAAACTCCAAGTATTTTGAGAGTTATGATGGAAATAGTTAGACTCGGGCTTTGGTTTAGCAATTTACTGACCTACCTCCGATTGATTCACCATAACTCACTCAATTTAACTCTTAATTCATTGAAATTAGTTTCATTTCGAAGGAATCGAGGTGTAGTTTAAAACGAAAGAAACGGAGATGAAAAACTCCAAGTATTTTGAGAGTTATGATGGAAATAGTTAGACTCGCGCTTTGGTTTAGCAATTTACTGACCTACCTCCGATTGATTGACCATAACTCTCTCAATTTAACTCTTAACTCATTTAAATTAGTTTCATTTCGAAGGAATCGAAGTGTAGTTTAAAACGAAAGAAACGGAGATGAAAAACTCCAAGTATTTTGAGAGTTATGATGGAAATAGTTAGACTCGCGCTTTTGTTTAGCAATTTACTGACCTCCCTCCGATTGATTGACCATAAATCACTCAATTTAACTCGTAATTCATTGAAATTAGTTTCATTTCGAAGGAATCGAAGTGTAGTTTAAAACGAAAGAAACGGAGATGAAAAACTCCAAGTATTTTGAGAGTTATGATGGAAATAGTTAGACTCGCGCTTTGGTTTAGCAATTTACTGACCTACCTCCGATTGATTGACCATAACTCTCTCAATTTAACTCTTAAGTCATTGAAATTAGTTTCATTTCGAAGGAATCGAAGTGTAGTTTAAAACGAAAGAAACAGAGATGAAAAATTCCAAGTATTTTGAGAGTTATGATAGAAATAGTTAGACTCGCGCTTTGGTTTAGCAATTTACTGACCTACCTCCGATTGATTGACCATAACTCACTCAATTTAACTCGTAATTCATTGAAATTAGTTTCATTTCGAAGGAATCGAAGTGTAGTTTAAAACGAAAGAAACGGAGATGAAAAACTCCAAGTATTTTGAGAGTTATGATGGAAATAGTTAGACTCGCGCTTTGGTTTAGCAATTTACTGACCTACCTCCGATTGATTGACCATAACTCACTCAATTTAACTCTTAATTCATTGAAATTAGTTTCATTTCGAAGGAATCGAAGTGTAGTTTAAAACGAAAGAAACGGAGATGAAAAACTCCAAGTATTTTGAGAGTTATGATGGAAATAGTTAGACTCGCGCTTTGGTTTAGCAATTTACTGACCTACCTCCGATTGATTGACCATAACTCTCTCAATTTAACTCGTAATTCATTTAAATTAGTTTCATTTCGAAGGAATCGAAGTGTAGTTTAAAACGAAAGAAATGGAGATGAAAAACTCCAACTATTTTGAGAGTTATGATGGAAATAGTTAGACTCGCGCTTTGGTTTAGCAATTTACTGACCTACCTCCGATTGATTGACCATAACTCTCACAATTTAACTCTTAATTCATTGAAATTAGTTTCATTTCGAAGGAATCGAAGTGTAGTTTAGGACGAAAGAAACGGAGATGAAAAACTCCAAGTATTTTGAGAGTTATGATGGAAATAGTTAGACTCGCGCTTTGGTTTAGCAATTTACTGACCTACATCCGATTGATTGACCATAACTCTCTCAATTTAACTCTTAACTCATTGAAATTAGTTTCATTTCGAAGGAATCGAAGTGTAGTTTAAAACGAAAGAAACGGAGATGAAAAACTCCAAGTATTTTGACAGTTATGATGGAAATAGTTAGACTCGCGCTTTGGTTTAGCAATTTACTGACCTACCTCCGATTGATTGACCATAACTCTCTCAATTTAACTCGTAATTCATTTAAATTAGTTTCATTTCGAAGGAATCGAAGTGTAGTTTAAAACGAAAGAAACGGAGATGAAAAACTCCAAGTATTTTGATAGTTATGATGGAAATAGTTAGACTCGCGCTTTGGTTTAGCAATTTACTGACCTACCTCCGATTGATTGACCATAACTCTCTCAATTTAACTCTTAAGTCATTGAAATTAGTTTCATTTCGAAGGAATCGAAGTGTAGTTTAAAACGAAAGAAACAGAGATGAAAAATTCCAAGTATTTTGAGAGTTATGATAGAAATAGTTAGACTCGCGCTTTGGTTTAGCAATTTACTGACCTACCTCCGATTGATTGACCATAACTCTCACAATTTAACTCTTAATTCATTGAAATTAGTTTCATTTCGAAGGAATCGAAGTGTAGTTTAAAACGAAAGAAACAGAGATGAAAAACTCCAAGTATTTTGAGAGTTATGATGGAAATAGTTAGACTCGCGCTTTAGTTTAGCAATTTACTGACCTCCCTCCGATTGATTGACCATAACTCACTCAATTTAACTCGTAATTCATTGAAATTATTTTCATTTCGAAGGAATCGAAGTGTAGTTTAAAACGAAAGAAACGGAGATGAAAAACTCCAAGTATTTTGAGAGTTATGATGGAAATAGTTAGACTCGGGCTTTGGTTTAGCAATTTACTGACCTACCTCCGATTGATTCACCATAACTCACTCAATTTAACTCTTAATTCATTGAAATTAGTTTCATTTCGAAGGAATCGAAGTGTAGTTTAAAACGAAAGAAACGGAGATGAAAAACTCCAAGTATTTTGAGAGTTATGATGGAAATAGTTAGACTCGCGCTTTGGTTTAGCAATTTACTGACCTACCTCCGATTGATTGACCATAACTCTCTCAATTTAACTCTTAACTCATTGAAATTAGTTTCATTTCGAAGGAATCGAAGTGTAGTTTAAAACGAAAGAAACGGAGATGAAAAACTCCAAGTATTTTGAGAGTTATGATGGAAATAGTTAGACTCGCGCTTTTGTTTAGCAATTTACTGACCTCCCTCCGATTGATTGACCATAAATCACTCAATTTAACTCGTAATTCATTGAAATTAGTTTCATTTCGAAGGAATCGAAGTGTAGTTTAAAACGAAAGAAACGGAGATGAAAAACTCCAAGTATTTTGAGAGTTATGATGGAAATAGTTAGACTCGCGCTTTGGTTTAGCAATTTACTGACCTACCTCCGATTGATTGACCATAACTCTCTCAATTTAACTCTTAATTCATTGAAATTAGTTTCATTTCGAAGGAATCGAAGTGTAGTTTAAAACGAAAGAAACGGAGATGAAAAATTCCAAGTATTTTGAGAGTTATGATAGAAATAGTTAGACTCGCGCTTTGGTTTAGCAATTTACTGACCTACCTCCGATTGATTGACCATAACTCTCACAATTTAACTCTTAATTCATTGAAATTAGTTTCATTTCGAAGGAATCGAAGTGTAGTTTAGGACGAAAGAAACGGAGATGAAAAACTCCAAGTATTTTGAGAGTTATGATGGAAATAGTTAGACTCGCGCTTTGGTTTATCAATTTACTGACCTACCTCGGATTGATTGACCATAACTCTCTCAATTTAACTCTTAATTCATTGAAATTAGTTTCATTTCGAAGGAATCGAAGTGTAGTTTAAAACGAAAGAAACGGAGATGAAAAACTCAAGGTATTTTGAGAGTTATGATGGAAATAGTTAGACTCGCGCTTTGGTTTAGCAATTTACTGACCTACCTCCGATTGATTGACCATAACTCTCTCAATTTAACTCTTAATTCATTGAAATTAGTTTCATTTCGAAGGAATCAAAGTGTAGTTTAAAACGAAAGAAACGGAGATGAAAAATTCCAAGTATTTTGAGAGTTATGATAGAAATAGTTAGACTCGCGCTTTGGTTTAGCAATTTACTGACCTACCTCCGATTGATTGACCATAACTCTCTCAATTTAACTCTTAAGTCATTGAAATTAGTTTCATTTCGAAGGAATCGAAGTGTAGTTTAAAACGAAAGAAACAGAGATGAAAAACTCCAAGTATTTTGAGAGTTATGATGGAAATAGTTAGACTCGCGCTTTAGTTTAGCAATTTACTGACCTCCCTCCGATTGATTGACCATAACTCACTCAATTTAACTCGTAATTCATTGAAATTAGTTTCATTTCGAAGGAATCGAAGTGTAGTTTAAAACGAAAGAAACGGAGATGAAAAACTCCAAGTATTTTGAGAGTTATGATGGAAATAGTTAGACTCGGGCTTTGGTTTAGCAATTTACTGACCTACCTCCGATTGATTGACCATAACTCACTCAATTTAACTCGTAATTCACTGAAATTTGTTTCATTTCGAAGGAATCGAAGTGTAGTTTAAAACGAAAGAAACGGAGATGAAAAACTCCAAGTATTTTGAGAGTTATGATGGAAATAGTTAGACTCGCGCTTTAGTTTAGCAATTTACTGACCTCCCTCCGATTGATTGACCATAACTCACTCAATTTAACTCGTAATTCATTGAAATTAGTTTCATTTCGAAGGAATCGAAGTGTAGTTTAAAACGAAAGAAACGGAGATGAAAAACTCCAAGTATTTTGAGAGTTATGATGGAAATAGTTAGACTCGGGCTTTGGTTTAGCAATTTACTGACCTACCTCCGATTGATTGACCATAACTCACTCAATTTAACTCTTAATTCATTGAAATTAGTTTCATTTCGAAGGAATCGAAGTGTGGTTTAAAACGAAAGAAATGGAGATGAAAAACTCCAACTATTTTGAGAGTTATGATAGAAATAGTTAGACTCGCGCTTTGGTTTAGCAATTTACTGACCTACCTCCGATTGATTCACCATAACTCACTCAATTTAACTCTTAATTCATTGAAATTAGTTTCATTTCGAAGGAATCGAAGTGTAGTTTAAAACGAAAGAAACGGAGATGAAAAACTCCAAGTATTTTGAGAGTTATGATGGAAATAGTTAGACTCGCGCTTTGGTTTAGCAATTTACTGACCTACCTCCGATTGATTGACCATAACTCTCTCAATTTAACTCTTAACTCATTGAAATTAGTTTCATTTCGAAGGAATCGAAGTGTAGTTTAAAACGAAAGAAACGGAGATGAAAAACTCCAAGTATTTTGAGAGTTATGATGGAAATAGTTAGACTCGCGCTTTTGTTTAGCAATTTACTGACCTCCCTCCGATTGATTGACCATAAATCACTCAATTTAACTCGTAATTCATTGAAATTAGTTTCATTTCGAAGGAATCGAAGTGTAGTTTAAAACGAAAGAAACGGAGATGAAAAACTCCAAGTATTTTGAGAGTTATGATGGAAATAGTTAGACTCGCGCTTTGGTTTAGCAATTTACTGACCTACCTCCGATTGATTGACCATAACTCTCTCAATTTAACTCTTAATTCATTGAAATTAGTTTCATTTCGAAGGAATCGAAGTGTAGTTTAAAACGAAAGAAACGGAGATGAAAAATTCCAAGTATTTTGAGAGTTATGATAGAAATAGTTAGACTCGCGCTTTGGTTTAGCAATTTACTGACCTACCTCCGATTGATTGACCATAACTCTCACAATTTAACTCTTAATTCATTGAAATTAGTTTCATTTCGAAGGAATCGAAGTGTAGTTTAGGACGAAAGAAACGGAGATGAAAAACTCCAAGTATTTTGAGAGTTATGATGGAAATAGTTAGACTCGCGCTTTGGTTTAGCAATTTACTGACATACCTCCGATTGATTGACCATAACTCTCTCAATTTAACTCGTAATTCATTTAAATTAGTTTCATTTCGAAGGAATCGAAGTGTAGTTTAAAACGAAAGAAACGGAGATGAAAAACTCCAAGTATTTTGAGAGTTATGATGGAAATAGTTAGACTCGCGCTTTGGTTTAGCAATTTACTGACCTACCTCCGATTAATTGACCATAACTCTCTCAATTTAACTCTTAACTCATTGAGATTAGTTTCATTTCGAAGGAATCGAATTGTAGTTTAAAACGAAAGAAACGGAGATGAAAAACTCCAAGTATTTTGAGAGTTATGATGGAAATAGTTAGACTCGCGCTTTGGTTTAGCAATTTACTGACCTACATCCGATTGATTGACCATAACTCTCTCAATTTAACTCTTAACTCATTGAAATTAGTTTCATTTCGAAGGAATCGAAGTGTAGTTTAAAACGAAAGAAACGGAGATGAAAAACTCCAAGTATTTTGACAGTTATGATGGAAATAGTTAGACTCGCGCTTTGGTTTAGCAATTTACTGACCTACCTCCGATTGATTGACCATAACTCTCTCAATTTAACTCGTAATTCATTTAAATTAGTTTCATTTCGAAGGAATCGAAGTGTAGTTTAAAACGAAAGAAACGGAGATGAAAAACTCCAAGTATTTTGATAGTTATGATGGAAATAGTTAGACTCGCGCTTTGGTTTAGCAATTTACTGACCTACCTCCGATTGATTGACCATAACTCTCTCAATTTAACTCTTAAGTCATTGAAATTAGTTTCATTTCGAAGGAATCGAAGTGTAGTTTAAAACGAAAGAAACAGAGATGAAAAACTCCAAGTATTTTGAGAGTTATGATGGAAATAGTTAGACTCGCGCTTTAGTTTAGCAATTTACTGACCTCCCTCCGATTGATTGACCATAACTCACTCAATTTAACTCGTAATTCATTGAAATTAGTTTCATTTCGAAGGAATCGAAGTGTAGTTTAAAACGAAAGAAACGGAGATGAAAAACTCCAAGTATTTTGAGAGTTATGATGGAAATAGTTAGACTCGGGCTTTGGTTTAGCAATTTACTGACCTACCTCCGATTGATTGACCATAACTCACTCAATTTAACTCTTAATTCATTGAAATTAGTTTCATTTCGAAGGAATCGAAGTGTAGTTTAAAACGAAAGAAACGGAGATGAAAAACTCCAAGTATTTTGAGAGTTATGATGGAAATAGTTAGACTCGCGCTTTGGTTTAGCAATTTACTGACCTACCTCCGATTGATTGACCATAACTCTCTCAATTTAACTCGTAATTCATTTAAATTAGTTTCATTTCGAAGGAATCGAAGTGTAGTTTAAAACGAAAGAAATGGAGATGAAAAACTCCAACTATTTTGAGAGTTATGATGGAAATAGTTAGACTCGCGCTTCGGTTTAGCAATTTACTGACCTACCTTTGATTGATTGACCATAACTCTCTCAATTTAACTTGTAATTCATTTAAATTAGTTTTATTTCGAAGGAATCGAAGTGTAGTTTAAAACGAAAGAAACGGAGATGAAAAACTCCAAGTATTTTGAGAGTTATGATGGAAATAGTTAGACTCGCGCTTTAGTTTAGCAATTTACTGACCTCCCTCCGATTGATTGACCATAACTCACTCAATTTAACTCGTAATTCATTGAAATTAGTTTCATTTCGAAGGAATCGAAGTGTAGTTTAAAACGAAAGAAATGGAGATGAAAAACTCCAAGTATTTTGAGAGTTATGATGGAAATAGTTAGACTCGCGCTTTGGTTTATCAATTTACTGACCTACCTCGGATTGATTGACCATAACTCTCTCAATTTAACTCTTAATTCATTGAAATTAGTTTCATTTCGAAGGAATCGAAGTGTAGTTTAAAACGAAAGAAACGGAGATGAAAAACTCAAGGTATTTTGAGAGTTATGATGGAAATAGTTAGACTCGCGCTTTGGTTTAGCAATTTACTGACCTACCTCCGATTGATTGACCATAACTCTCTCAATTTAACTCTTAATTCATTGAAATTAGTTTCATTTCGAAGGAATCAAAGTGTAGTTTAAAACGAAAGAAACGGAGATGAAAAATTCCAAGTATTTTGAGAGTTATGATAGAAATAGTTAGACTCGCGCTTTGGTTTAGCAATTTACTGACCTACCTCCGATTGATTGACCATAACTCTCTCAATTTAACTCTTAAGTCATTGAAATTAGTTTCATTTCGAAGGAATCGAAGTGTAGTTTAAAACGAAAGAAACAGAGATGAAAAACTCCAAGTATTTTGAGAGTTATGATGGAAATAGTTAGACTCGCGCTTTAGTTTAGCAATTTACTGACCTCCCTCCGATTGATTGACCATAACTCACTCAATTTAACTCGTAATTCATTGAAATTAGTTTCATTTCGAAGGAATCGAAGTGTAGTTTAAAACGAAAGAAACGGAGATGAAAAACTCCAAGTATTTTGAGAGTTATGATGGAAATAGTTAGACTCGGGCTTTGGTTTAGCAATTTACTGACCTACCTCCGATTGATTGACCATAACTCACTCAATTTAACTCTTAATTCATTGAAATTAGTTTCATTTCGAAGGAATCGAAGTGTAGTTTAAAACGAAAGAAACGGAGATGAAAAACTCCAAGTATTTTGAGAGTTATGATGGAAATAGTTAGACTCGCGCTTTGGTTTAGCAATTTACTGACCTACCTCCGATTGATTGACCATAACTCTCTCAATTTAACTCTTAAGTCATTGAAATTAGTTTCATTTCGAAGGAATCGAAGTGTAGTTTAAAACGAAAGAAACAGAGATGAAAAACTCCAAGTATTTTGAGAGTTATGATGGAAATAGTTAGACTCGCGCTTTAGTTTAGCAATTTACTGACCTCCCTCCGATTGATTGACCATAACTCACTCAATTTAACTCGTAATTCATTGAAATTATTTTCATTTCGAAGGAATCGAAGTGTAGTTTAAAACGAAAGAAACGGAGATGAAAAACTCCAAGTATTTTGAGAGTTATGATGGAAATAGTTAGACTCGGGCTTTGGTTTAGCAATTTACTGACCTACCTCCGATTGATTCACCATAACTCACTCAATTTAACTCTTAATTCATTGAAATTAGTTTCATTTCGAAGGAATCGAAGTGTAGTTTAAAACGAAAGAAACGGAGATGAAAAACTCCAAGTATTTTGAGAGTTATGATGGAAATAGTTAGACTCGCGCTTTGGTTTAGCAATTTACTGACCTACCTCCGATTGATTGACCATAACTCTCTCAATTTAACTCTTAACTCATTGAAATTAGTTTCATTTCGAAGGAATCGAAGTGTAGTTTAAAACGAAAGAAACGGAGATGAAAAACTCCAAGTATTTTGAGAGTTATGATGGAAATAGTTAGACTCGCGCTTTGGTTTAGCAATTTACTGACCTACCTCCGATTGATTGACCATAACTCTCTCAATTTAACTCGTAATTCATTGAAATTATTTTCATTTCGAAGGAATCGAAGTGTAGTTTAAAACGAAAGAAACGGAGATGAAAAACTCCAAGTATTTTGAGAGTTATGATGGAAATAGTTAGACTCGGGCTTTGGTTTAGCAATTTACTGACCTACCTCCGATTGATTCACCATAACTCACTCAATTTAACTCTTAATTCATTGAAATTAGTTTCATTTCGAAGGAATCGAAGTGTAGTTTAAAACGAAAGAAACGGAGATGAAAAATTCCAAGTATTTTGAGAGTTATGATGGAAATAGTTAGACTCGCGCTTTGGTTTAGCAATTTACTGACCTACCTCCGATTGATTGACCATAACTCTCTCAATTTAACTCTTAACTCATTGAAATTAGTTTCATTTCGAAGGAATCGAAGTGTAGTTTAGGACGAAAGAAACGGAGATGAAAAACTCCAAGTATTTTGAGAGTTATGATGGAAATAGTTAGACTCGCGCTTTGGTTTAGCAATTTACTGACATACCTCCGATTGATTGACCATAACTCTCTCAATTTAACTCGTAATTCATTTAAATTAGTTTCATTTCGAAGGAATCGAAGTGTAGTTTAAAACGAAAGAAACGGAGATGAAAAACTCCAAGTATTTTGAGAGTTATGATGGAAATAGTTAGACTCGCGCTTTGGTTTAGCAATTTACTGACCTACCTCCGATTAATTGACCATAACTCTCTCAATTTAACTCTTAACTCATTGAGATTAGTTTCATTTCGAAGGAATCGAATTGTAGTTTAAAACGAAAGAAACGGAGATGAAAAACTCCAAGTATTTTGAGAGTTATGATGGAAATAGTTAGACTCGCGCTTTGGTTTAGCAATTTACTGACCTACATCCGATTGATTGACCATAACTCTCTCAATTTAACTCTTAACTCATTGAAATTAGTTTCATTTCGAAGGAATCGAAGTGTAGTTTAAAACGAAAGAAACGGAGATGAAAAACTCCAAGTATTTTGACAGTTATGATGGAAATAGTTAGACTCGCGCTTTGGTTTAGCAATTTACTGACCTACCTCCGATTGATTGACCATAACTCTCTCAATTTAACTCGTAATTCATTTAAATTAGTTTCATTTCGAAGGAATCGAAGTGTAGTTTAAAACGAAAGAAACGGAGATGAAAAACTCCAAGTATTTTGATAGTTATGATGGAAATAGTTAGACTCGCGCTTTGGTTTAGCAATTTACTGACCTACCTCCGATTGATTGACCATAACTCTCTCAATTTAACTCTTAAGTCATTGAAATTAGTTTCATTTCGAAGGAATCGAAGTGTAGTTTAAAACGAAAGAAACAGAGATGAAAAACTCCAAGTATTTTGAGAGTTATGATGGAAATAGTTAGACTCGCGCTTTAGTTTAGCAATTTACTGACCTCCCTCCGATTGATTGACCATAACTCACTCAATTTAACTCGTAATTCATTGAAATTAGTTTCATTTCGAAGGAATCGAAGTGTAGTTTAAAACGAAAGAAACGGAGATGAAAAACTCCAAGTATTTTGAGAGTTATGATGGAAATAGTTAGACTCGGGCTTTGGTTTAGCAATTTACTGACCTACCTCCGATTGATTGACCATAACTCACTCAATTTAACTCTTAATTCATTGAAATTAGTTTCATTTCGAAGGAATCGAAGTGTAGTTTAAAACGAAAGAAACGGAGATGAAAAACTCCAAGTATTTTGAGAGTTATGATGGAAATAGTTAGACTCGCGCTTTGGTTTAGCAATTTACTGACCTACCTCCGATTGATTGACCATAACTCTCTCAATTTAACTCGTAATTCATTTAAATTAGTTTCATTTCGAAGGAATCGAAGTGTAGTTTAAAACGAAAGAAATGGAGATGAAAAACTCCAACTATTTTGAGAGTTATGATGGAAATAGTTAGACTCGCGCTTCGGTTTAGCAATTTACTGACCTACCTTTGATTGATTGACCATAACTCTCTCAATTTAACTTGTAATTCATTTAAATTAGTTTTATTTCGAAGGAATCGAAGTGTAGTTTAAAACGAAAGAAACGGAGATGAAAAACTCCAAGTATTTTGAGAGTTATGATGGAAATAGTTAGACTCGCGCTTTAGTTTAGCAATTTACTGACCTCCCTCCGATTGATTGACCATAACTCACTCAATTTAACTCGTAATTCATTGAAATTAGTTTCATTTCGAAGGAATCGAAGTGTAGTTT
The DNA here is from genome assembly GCF_043159265.1 of Tasmannia lanceolata. NCBI lineage: Eukaryota > Viridiplantae > Streptophyta > Magnoliopsida > Canellales > Winteraceae > Tasmannia > Tasmannia lanceolata. The sequence goes on from NW_027518721.1 coordinate 9,885,860, forward strand.
AAAACGAAAGAAATGGAGATGAAAAACTCCAAGTATTTTGAGAGTTATGATGGAAATAGTTAGACTCGCGCTTTGGTTTATCAATTTACTGACCTACCTCGGATTGATTGACCATAACTCTCTCAATTTAACTCTTAATTCATTGAAATTAGTTTCATTTCGAAGGAATCGAAGTGTAGTTTAAAACGAAAGAAACGGAGATGAAAAACTCAAGGTATTTTGAGAGTTATGATGGAAATAGTTAGACTCGCGCTTTGGTTTAGCAATTTACTGACCTACCTCCGATTGATTGACCATAACTCTCTCAATTTAACTCTTAATTCATTGAAATTAGTTTCATTTCGAAGGAATCAAAGTGTAGTTTAAAACGAAAGAAACGGAGATGAAAAATTCCAAGTATTTTGAGAGTTATGATAGAAATAGTTAGACTCGCGCTTTGGTTTAGCAATTTACTGACCTACCTCCGATTGATTGACCATAACTCTCTCAATTTAACTCTTAAGTCATTGAAATTAGTTTCATTTCGAAGGAATCGAAGTGTAGTTTAAAACGAAAGAAACAGAGATGAAAAACTCCAAGTATTTTGAGAGTTATGATGGAAATAGTTAGACTCGCGCTTTAGTTTAGCAATTTACTGACCTCCCTCCGATTGATTGACCATAACTCACTCAATTTAACTCGTAATTCATTGAAATTAGTTTCATTTCGAAGGAATCGAAGTGTAGTTTAAAACGAAAGAAACGGAGATGAAAAACTCCAAGTATTTTGAGAGTTATGATGGAAATAGTTAGACTCGGGCTTTGGTTTAGCAATTTACTGACCTACCTCCGATTGATTGACCATAACTCACTCAATTTAACTCTTAATTCATTGAAATTAGTTTCATTTCGAAGGAATCGAAGTGTAGTTTAAAACGAAAGAAACGGAGATGAAAAACTCCAAGTATTTTGAGAGTTATGATGGAAATAGTTAGACTCGCGCTTTGGTTTAGCAATTTACTGACCTACCTCCGATTGATTCACCATAACTCACTCAATTTAACTCTTAATTCATTGAAATTAGTTTCATTTCGAAGGAATCGAAGTGTAGTTTAAAACGAAAGAAACGGAGATGAAAAACTCCAAGTATTTTGAGAGTTATGATGGAAATAGTTAGACTCGCGCTTTGGTTTAGCAATTTACTGACCTACCTCCGATTGATTGACCATAACTCTCTCAATTTAACTCTTAACTCATTGAAATTAGTTTCATTTCGAAGGAATCGAAGTGTAGTTTAAAACGAAAGAAACGGAGATGAAAAACTCCAAGTATTTTGAGAGTTATGATGGAAATAGTTAGACTCGCGCTTTTGTTTAGCAATTTACTGACCTCCCTCCGATTGATTGACCATAAATCACTCAATTTAACTCGTAATTCATTGAAATTAGTTTCATTTCGAAGGAATCGAAGTGTAGTTTAAAACGAAAGAAACGGAGATGAAAAACTCCAAGTATTTTGAGAGTTATGATGGAAATAGTTAGACTCGCGCTTTGGTTTAGCAATTTACTGACCTACCTCCGATTGATTGACCATAACTCTCTCAATTTAACTCTTAATTCATTGAAATTAGTTTCATTTCGAAGGAATCGAAGTGTAGTTTAAAACGAAAGAAACGGAGATGAAAAATTCCAAGTATTTTGAGAGTTATGATAGAAATAGTTAGACTCGCGCTTTGGTTTAGCAATTTACTGACCTACCTCCGATTGATTGACCATAACTCTCACAATTTAACTCTTAATTCATTGAAATTAGTTTCATTTCGAAGGAATCGAAGTGTAGTTTAGGACGAAAGAAACGGAGATGAAAAACTCCAAGTATTTTGAGAGTTATGATGGAAATAGTTAGACTCGCGCTTTGGTTTAGCAATTTACTGACATACCTCCGATTGATTGACCATAACTCTCTCAATTTAACTCGTAATTCATTTAAATTAGTTTCATTTCGAAGGAATCGAAGTGTAGTTTAAAACGAAAGAAACGGAGATGAAAAACTCCAAGTATTTTGAGAGTTATGATGGAAATAGTTAGACTCGCGCTTTGGTTTAGCAATTTACTGACCTACCTCCGATTAATTGACCATAACTCTCTCAATTTAACTCTTAACTCATTGAGATTAGTTTCATTTCGAAGGAATCGAATTGTAGTTTAAAACGAAAGAAACGGAGATGAAAAACTCCAAGTATTTTGAGAGTTATGATGGAAATAGTTAGACTCGCGCTTTGGTTTAGCAATTTACTGACCTACATCCGATTGATTGACCATAACTCTCTCAATTTAACTCTTAACTCATTGAAATTAGTTTCATTTCGAAGGAATCGAAGTGTAGTTTAAAACGAAAGAAACGGAGATGAAAAACTCCAAGTATTTTGACAGTTATGATGGAAATAGTTAGACTCGCGCTTTGGTTTAGCAATTTACTGACCTACCTCCGATTGATTGACCATAACTCTCTCAATTTAACTCGTAATTCATTTAAATTAGTTTCATTTCGAAGGAATCGAAGTGTAGTTTAAAACGAAAGAAACGGAGATGAAAAACTCCAAGTATTTTGATAGTTATGATGGAAATAGTTAGACTCGCGCTTTGGTTTAGCAATTTACTGACCTACCTCCGATTGATTGACCATAACTCTCTCAATTTAACTCTTAAGTCATTGAAATTAGTTTCATTTCGAAGGAATCGAAGTGTAGTTTAAAACGAAAGAAACAGAGATGAAAAACTCCAAGTATTTTGAGAGTTATGATGGAAATAGTTAGACTCGCGCTTTAGTTTAGCAATTTACTGACCTCCCTCCGATTGATTGACCATAACTCACTCAATTTAACTCGTAATTCATTGAAATTAGTTTCATTTCGAAGGAATCGAAGTGTAGTTTAAAACGAAAGAAACGGAGATGAAAAACTCCAAGTATTTTGAGAGTTATGATGGAAATAGTTAGACTCGGGCTTTGGTTTAGCAATTTACTGACCTACCTCCGATTGATTGACCATAACTCACTCAATTTAACTCTTAATTCATTGAAATTAGTTTCATTTCGAAGGAATCGAAGTGTAGTTTAAAACGAAAGAAACGGAGATGAAAAACTCCAAGTATTTTGAGAGTTATGATGGAAATAGTTAGACTCGCGCTTTGGTTTAGCAATTTACTGACCTACCTCCGATTGATTGACCATAACTCTCTCAATTTAACTCGTAATTCATTTAAATTAGTTTCATTTCGAAGGAATCGAAGTGTAGTTTAAAACGAAAGAAATGGAGATGAAAAACTCCAACTATTTTGAGAGTTATGATGGAAATAGTTAGACTCGCGCTTCGGTTTAGCAATTTACTGACCTACCTTTGATTGATTGACCATAACTCTCTCAATTTAACTTGTAATTCATTTAAATTAGTTTTATTTCGAAGGAATCGAAGTGTAGTTTAAAACGAAAGAAACGGAGATGAAAAACTCCAAGTATTTTGAGAGTTATGATGGAAATAGTTAGACTCGCGCTTTAGTTTAGCAATTTACTGACCTCCCTCCGATTGATTGACCATAACTCACTCAATTTAACTCGTAATTCATTGAAATTAGTTTCATTTCGAAGGAATCGAAGTGTAGTTTAAAACGAAAGAAATGGAGATGAAAAACTCCAAGTATTTTGAGAGTTATGATGGAAATAGTTAGACTCGCGCTTTGGTTTATCAATTTACTGACCTACCTCGGATTGATTGACCATAACTCTCTCAATTTAACTCTTAATTCATTGAAATTAGTTTCATTTCGAAGGAATCGAAGTGTAGTTTAAAACGAAAGAAACGGAGATGAAAAACTCAAGGTATTTTGAGAGTTATGATGGAAATAGTTAGACTCGCGCTTTGGTTTAGCAATTTACTGACCTACCTCCGATTGATTGACCATAACTCTCTCAATTTAACTCTTAATTCATTGAAATTAGTTTCATTTCGAAGGAATCAAAGTGTAGTTTAAAACGAAAGAAACGGAGATGAAAAATTCCAAGTATTTTGAGAGTTATGATAGAAATAGTTAGACTCGCGCTTTGGTTTAGCAATTTACTGACCTACCTCCGATTGATTGACCATAACTCTCTCAATTTAACTCTTAAGTCATTGAAATTAGTTTCATTTCGAAGGAATCGAAGTGTAGTTTAAAACGAAAGAAACAGAGATGAAAAACTCCAAGTATTTTGAGAGTTATGATGGAAATAGTTAGACTCGCGCTTTAGTTTAGCAATTTACTGACCTCCCTCCGATTGATTGACCATAACTCACTCAATTTAACTCGTAATTCATTGAAATTAGTTTCATTTCGAAGGAATCGAAGTGTAGTTTAAAACGAAAGAAACGGAGATGAAAAACTCCAAGTATTTTGAGAGTTATGATGGAAATAGTTAGACTCGGGCTTTGGTTTAGCAATTTACTGACCTACCTCCGATTGATTGACCATAACTCACTCAATTTAACTCTTAATTCATTGAAATTAGTTTCATTTCGAAGGAATCGAAGTGTAGTTTAAAACGAAAGAAACGGAGATGAAAAACTCCAAGTATTTTGAGAGTTATGATGGAAATAGTTAGACTCGCGCTTTGGTTTAGCAATTTACTGACCTACCTCCGATTGATTGACCATAACTCTCTCAATTTAACTCGTAATTCATTTAAATTAGTTTCATTTCGAAGGAATCGAAGTGTAGTTTAAAACGAAAGAAACGGAGATGAAAAATTCCAAGTATTTTGAGAGTTATGATGGAAATAGTTAGACTCGCGCTTTGGTTTAGCAATTTACTGACCTACCTCCGATTGATTGACCATAACTCTCACAATTTAACTCTTAATTCATTGAAATTAGTTTCATTTCGAAGGAATCGAAGTGTAGTTTAGGACGAAAGAAACGGAGATGAAAAACTCCAAGTATTTTGAGAGTTATGATGGAAATAGTTAGACTCGCGCTTTGGTTTAGCAATTTACTGACATACCTCCGATTGATTGACCATAACTCTCTCAATTTAACTCGTAATTCATTTAAATTAGTTTCATTTCGAAGGAATCGAAGTGTAGTTTAAAACGAAAGAAACGGAGATGAAAAACTCCAAGTATTTTGAGAGTTATGATGGAAATAGTTAGACTCGCGCTTTGGTTTAGCAATTTACTGACCTACCTCCGATTAATTGACCATAACTCTCTCAATTTAACTCTTAACTCATTGAGATTAGTTTCATTTCGAAGGAATCGAATTGTAGTTTAAAACGAAAGAAACGGAGATGAAAAACTCCAAGTATTTTGAGAGTTATGATGGAAATAGTTAGACTCGCGCTTTGGTTTAGCAATTTACTGACCTACATCCGATTGATTGACCATAACTCTCTCAATTTAACTCTTAACTCATTGAAATTAGTTTCATTTCGAAGGAATCGAAGTGTAGTTTAAAACGAAAGAAACGGAGATGAAAAACTCCAAGTATTTTGACAGTTATGATGGAAATAGTTAGACTCGCGCTTTGGTTTAGCAATTTACTGACCTACCTCCGATTGATTGACCATAACTCTCTCAATTTAACTCGTAATTCATTTAAATTAGTTTCATTTCGAAGGAATCGAAGTGTAGTTTAAAACGAAAGAAACGGAGATGAAAAACTCCAAGTATTTTGATAGTTATGATGGAAATAGTTAGACTCGCGCTTTGGTTTAGCAATTTACTGACCTACCTCCGATTGATTGACCATAACTCTCTCAATTTAACTCTTAAGTCATTGAAATTAGTTTCATTTCGAAGGAATCGAAGTGTAGTTTAAAACGAAAGAAACAGAGATGAAAAACTCCAAGTATTTTGAGAGTTATGATGGAAATAGTTAGACTCGCGCTTTAGTTTAGCAATTTACTGACCTCCCTCCGATTGATTGACCATAACTCACTCAATTTAACTCGTAATTCATTGAAATTAGTTTCATTTCGAAGGAATCGAAGTGTAGTTTAAAACGAAAGAAACGGAGATGAAAAACTCCAAGTATTTTGAGAGTTATGATGGAAATAGTTAGACTCGGGCTTTGGTTTAGCAATTTACTGACCTACCTCCGATTGATTGACCATAACTCACTCAATTTAACTCTTAATTCATTGAAATTAGTTTCATTTCGAAGGAATCGAAGTGTAGTTTAAAACGAAAGAAACGGAGATGAAAAACTCCAAGTATTTTGAGAGTTATGATGGAAATAGTTAGACTCGCGCTTTGGTTTAGCAATTTACTGACCTACCTCCGATTGATTGACCATAACTCTCTCAATTTAACTCGTAATTCATTTAAATTAGTTTCATTTCGAAGGAATCGAAGTGTAGTTTAAAACGAAAGAAATGGAGATGAAAAACTCCAACTATTTTGAGAGTTATGATGGAAATAGTTAGACTCGCGCTTCGGTTTAGCAATTTACTGACCTACCTTTGATTGATTGACCATAACTCTCTCAATTTAACTTGTAATTCATTTAAATTAGTTTTATTTCGAAGGAATCGAAGTGTAGTTTAAAACGAAAGAAACGGAGATGAAAAACTCCAAGTATTTTGAGAGTTATGATGGAAATAGTTAGACTCGCGCTTTAGTTTAGCAATTTACTGACCTCCCTCCGATTGATTGACCATAACTCACTCAATTTAACTCGTAATTCATTGAAATTAGTTTCATTTCGAAGGAATCGAAGTGTAGTTTAAAACGAAAGAAATGGAGATGAAAAACTCCAAGTATTTTGAGAGTTATGATGGAAATAGTTAGACTCGCGCTTTGGTTTATCAATTTACTGACCTACCTCGGATTGATTGACCATAACTCTCTCAATTTAACTCTTAATTCATTGAAATTAGTTTCATTTCGAAGGAATCGAAGTGGAGTTTAAAACGAAAGAAACGGAGATGAAAAACTCAAGGTATTTTGAGAGTTATGATGGAAATAGTTAGACTCGCGCTTTGGTTTAGCAATTTACTGACCTACCTCCGATTGATTGACCATAACTCTCTCAATTTAACTCTTAATTCATTGAAATTAGTTTCATTTCGAAGGAATCAAAGTGTAGTTTAAAACGAAAGAAACGGAGATGAAAAATTCCAAGTATTTTGAGAGTTATGATAGAAATAGTTAGACTCGCGCTTTGGTTTAGCAATTTACTGACCTACCTCCGATTGATTGACCATAACTCTCTCAATTTAACTCTTAAGTCATTGAAATTAGTTTCATTTCGAAGGAATCGAAGTGTAGTTTAAAACGAAAGAAACAGAGATGAAAAACTCCAAGTATTTTGAGAGTTATGATGGAAATAGTTAGACTCGCGCTTTAGTTTAGCAATTTACTGACCTCCCTCCGATTGATTGACCATAACTCACTCAATTTAACTCGTAATTCATTGAAATTAGTTTCATTTCGAAGGAATCGAAGTGTAGTTTAAAACGAAAGAAACGGAGATGAAAAACTCCAAGTATTTTGAGAGTTATGATGGAAATAGTTAGACTCGGGCTTTGGTTTAGCAATTTACTGACCTACCTCCGATTGATTGACCATAACTCACTCAATTTAACTCTTAATTCATTGAAATTAGTTTCATTTCGAAGGAATCGAAGTGTAGTTTAAAACGAAAGAAACGGAGATGAAAAACTCCAAGTATTTTGAGAGTTATGATGGAAATAGTTAGACTCGCGCTTTGGTTTAGCAATTTACTGACCTACCTCCGATTGATTGACCATAACTCTCTCAATTTAACTCGTAATTCATTTAAATTAGTTTCATTTCGAAGGAATCGAAGTGTAGTTTAAAACGAAAGAAACGGAGATGAAAAATTCCAAGTATTTTGAGAGTTATGATGGAAATAGTTAGACTCGCGCTTTGGTTTAGCAATTTACTGACCTACCTCCGATTGATTGATCATAACTCTCTAAATTTAACTCTTAATTCATTGAAATTAGTTTCATTTCGAAGGAATCGAAGTGTAGTTTAAAACGAAAGAAACGGAGATGAAAAACTCCAAGTATTTTGAGAGTTATGATGGAAATAGTTAGACTCGCGCTTTGGTTTAGCAATTTACTGACCTACCTCCGATTGATTGACCATAACTCTCCCAATTTAACTCTTAACTCATTGAAATTAGTTTCATTTCGAAGGAATCGAAGTGTAGTTTAAAACGAAAGAAACGGAGATGAAAAACTCCAAGTATTTTGAGAGTTATGATGGAAATAGTTAGACTCGCGCTTTGGTTTAGCAATTTACTGACCTACCTCCGATTGATTGACCATAACTCTCTAAATTTAACTCTTAATTCATTGAAATTAGTTTCATTTCGAAGGAATCGAAGTGTAGTTTAAAACGAAAGAAACGGAGATGAAAAACTCTAAGTATTTTGAGAGTTATGATGGAAATAGTTAGACTCGGGCTTTGGTTTAGCAATTTACTGACCTACCTCCGATTGATTGACCATAACTCACTCAATTTAACTCGTAATTCACTGAAATTTGTTTCATTTCGAAGGAATCGAAGTGTAGTTTAAAACGAAAGAAACGGAGATGAAAAACTCCAAGTATTTTGAGAGTTATGATGGAAATAGTTAGACTCGCGCTTTAGTTTAGCAATTTACTGACCTCCCTCCGATTGATTGACCATAACTCACTCAATTTAACTCGTAATTCATTGAAATTAGTTTCATTTCGAAGGAATCGAAGTGTAGTTTAAAACGAAAGAAACGGAGATGAAAAACTCCAAGTATTTTGAGAGTTATGATGGAAATAGTTAGACTCGGGCTTTGGTTTAGCAATTTACTGACCTACCTCCGATTGATTGACCATAACTCACTCAATTTAACTCTTAATTCATTGAAATTAGTTTCATTTCGAAGGAATCGAAGTGTGGTTTAAAACGAAAGAAATGGAGATGAAAAACTCCAACTATTTTGAGAGTTATGATAGAAATAGTTAGACTCGCGCTTTGGTTTAGCAATTTACTGACCTACCTCCGCTTGATTGACCATAACTCTCTCAATTTAACTCTTAACTCTTTGAAATTAGTTTCATTTCGAAGGAATCGAAGTGTAGTTTAAAACGAAAGAAACGGAGATGAAAAACTCCAAGTATTTTGAGAGTTATGATGGAAATAGTTAGACTCGCGCTTTGGTTTAGCAATTTACTGACCTACCTCCGATTGATTGACCATAACTCTCCCAATTTAACTCTTAACTCATTGAAATTAGTTTCATTTCGAAGGAATCGAAGTGTAGTTTAAAACGAAAGAAACGGAGATGAAAAACTCCAAGTATTTTGAGAGTTATGATGGAAATAGTTAGACTCGCGCTTTGGTTTAGCAATTTACTGACCTACCTCCGATTGATTGACCATAACTCTCCCAATTTAACTCTTAACTCATTGAAATTAGTTTCATTTCGAAGGAATCGAAGTGTAGTTTAAAACGAAAGAAACGGAGATGAAAAACTCCAAGTATTTTGAGAGTTATGATGGAAATAGTTAGACTCGCGCTTTGGTTTAGCAATTTACTGACCTACCTCCGATTGATTGACCATAACTCTCTAAATTTAACTCTTAATTCATTGAAATTAGTTTCATTTCGAAGGAATCGAAGTGTAGTTTAAAACGAAAGAAACGGAGATGAAAAACTCTAAGTATTTTGAGAGTTATGATGGAAATAGTTAGACTCGGGCTTTGGTTTAGCAATTTACTGACCTACCTCCGATTGATTGACCATAACTCACTCAATTTAACTCGTAATTCACTGAAATTTGTTTCATTTCGAAGGAATCGAAGTGTAGTTTAAAACGAAAGAAACGGAGATGAAAAACTCCAAGTATTTTGAGAGTTATGATGGAAATAGTTAGACTCGGGCTTTGGTTTAGCAATTTACTGACCTACCTCCGATTGATTGACCATAACTCACTCAATTTAACTCTTAATTCATTGAAATTAGTTTCATTTCGAAGGAATCAAAGTGTGGTTTAAAACGAAAGAAATGGAGATGAAAAACTCCAACTATTTTGAGAGTTATGATAGAAATAGTTAGACTCGCGCTTTGGTTTAGCAATTTACTGACCTACCTCCGCTTGATTGACCATAACTCTCTCAATTTAACTCTTAACTCTTTGAAATTAGTTTCATTTCGAAGGAATCGAAGTGTAGTTTAAAACGAAAGAAACGGAGATGAAAAACTCCAAGTATTTTGAGAGTTATGATGGAAATAGTTAGACTCGCGCTTTGGTTTAGCAATTTACTGACCTACCTCCGATTGATTGACCATAACTCTCCCAATTTAACTCTTAACTCATTGAAATTAGTTTCATTTCGAAGGAATCGAAGTGTAGTTTAAAACGAAAGAAACGGAGATGAAAAACTCCAAGTATTTTGAGAGTTATGATGGAAATAGTTAGACTCGCGCTTTGGTTTAGCAATTTACTGACCTACCTCCGATTGATTGACCATAACTCTCTAAATTTAACTCTTAATTCATTGAAATTAGTTTCATTTCGAAGGAATCGAAGTGTAGTTTAAAACGAAAGAAACGGAGATGAAAAACTCTAAGTATTTTGAGAGTTATGATGGAAATAGTTAGACTCGGGCTTTGGTTTAGCAATTTACTGACCTACCTCCGATTGATTGACCATAACTCACTCAATTTAACTCGTAATTCACTGAAATTTGTTTCATTTCGAAGGAATCGAAGTGTAGTTTAAAACGAAAGAAACGGAGATGAAAAACTCCAAGTATTTTGAGAGTTATGATGGAAATAGTTAGACTCGCGCTTTAGTTTAGCAATTTACTGACCTCCCTCCGATTGATTGACCATAACTCACTCAATTTAACTCGTAATTCATTGAAATTAGTTTCATTTCGAAGGAATCGAAGTGTAGTTTAAAACGAAAGAAACGGAGATGAAAAACTCCAAGTATTTTGAGAGTTATGATGGAAATAGTTAGACTCGGGCTTTGGTTTAGCAATTTACTGACCTACCTCCGATTGATTGACCATAACTCACTCAATTTAACTCTTAATTCATTGAAATTAGTTTCATTTCGAAGGAATCGAAGTGTGGTTTAAAACGAAAGAAATGGAGATGAAAAACTCCAACTATTTTGAGAGTTATGATAGAAATAGTTAGACTCGCGCTTTGGTTTAGCAATTTACTGACCTACCTCCGCTTGATTGACCATAACTCTCTCAATTTAACTCTTAACTCTTTGAAATTAGTTTCATTTCGAAGGAATCGAAGTGTAGTTTAAAACGAAAGAAACGGAGATGAAAAACTCCAAGTATTTTGAGAGTTATGATGGAAATAGTTAGACTCGCGCTTTGGTTTAGCAATTTACTGACCTACCTCCGATTGATTGACCATAACTCTCCCAATTTAACTCTTAACTCATTGAAATTAGTTTCATTTCGAAGGAATCGAAGTGTAGTTTAAAACGAAAGAAACGGAGATGAAAAACTCCAAGTATTTTGAGAGTTATGATGGAAATAGTTAGACTCGCGCTTTGGTTTAGCAATTTACTGACCTACCTCCGATTGATTGACCATAACTCTCCCAATTTAACTCTTAACTCATTGAAATTAGTTTCATTTCGAAGGAATCGAAGTGTAGTTTAAAACGAAAGAAACGGAGATGAAAAACTCCAAGTATTTTGAGAGTTATGATGGAAATAGTTAGACTCGCGCTTTGGTTTAGCAATTTACTGACCTACCTCCGATTGATTGACCATAACTCTCTAAATTTAACTCTTAATTCATTGAAATTAGTTTCATTTCGAAGGAATCGAAGTGTAGTTTAAAACGAAAGAAACGGAGATGAAAAACTCTAAGTATTTTGAGAGTTATGATGGAAATAGTTAGACTCGGGCTTTGGTTTAGCAATTTACTGACCTACCTCCGATTGATTGACCATAACTCACTCAATTTAACTCGTAATTCACTGAAATTTGTTTCATTTCGAAGGAATCGAAGTGTAGTTTAAAACGAAAGAAACGGAGATGAAAAACTCCAAGTATTTTGAGAGTTATGATGGAAATAGTTAGACTCGCGCTTTAGTTTAGCAATTTACTGACCTCCCTCCGATTGATTGACCATAACTCACTCAATTTAACTCGTAATTCATTGAAATTAGTTTCATTTCGAAGGAATCGAAGTGTAGTTTAAAACGAAAGAAACGGAGATGAAAAACTCCAAGTATTTTGAGAGTTATGATGGAAATAGTTAGACTCGGGCTTTGGTTTAGCAATTTACTGACCTACCTCCGATTGATTGACCATAACTCACTCAATTTAACTCTTAATTCATTGAAATTAGTTTCATTTCGAAGGAATCGAAGTGTGGTTTAAAACGAAAGAAATGGAGATGAAAAACTCCAACTATTTTGAGAGTTATGATAGAAATAGTTAGACTCGCGCTTTGGTTTAGCAATTTACTGACCTACCTCCGCTTGATTGACCATAACTCTCTCAATTTAACTCTTAACTCTTTGAAATTAGTTTCATTTCGAAGGAATCGAAGTGTAGTTTAAAACGAAAGAAACGGAGATGAAAAACTCCAAGTATTTTGAGAGTTATGATGGAAATAGTTAGACTCGCGCTTTGGTTTAGCAATTTACTGACCTACCTCCGATTGATTGACCATAACTCTCCCAATTTAACTCTTAACTCATTGAAATTAGTTTCATTTCGAAGGAATCGAAGTGTAGTTTAAAACGAAAGAAACGGAGATGAAAAACTCCAAATATTTTGAGAGTTATGATGGAAATAGTTAGACTCACGCTTTAGTTTAGCAATTTACTAACCTCCTTCCGATTGATTGACTATAACTCACTCAATTTAACTCGTAATTCGTTGAAATTAGTTTCATTTCGAAGGAATCGAAGTGTAGTTTAAAATGAAAGAAACAGAGATGAAAAACTCCAAGTATTTTGAGAGTTATGATGGAAATAGTTAGACTCGCGCTTTGGTTTAGCAATTTACTGACGTACCTACGATTGATTGACCATAACTCTCTCAATTTAACTCTTAATTCATTGAAATTAGTTTAATTTCGAAGGAATCGAAGTGTAGTTTAAAACGAAAGAAACGGAGATGAAAAACTCCAAGTATTTTGAGAGTTATGATGGAAATAGTTAGACTCGCGCTTTGGTTTAGCAATTTACTGACGTACCTACGATTGATTGACCATAACTCTCTCAATTTAACTCTTAATTCATTGAAATTAGTTTCATTTCGAAGGAATCGAAGTGTGGTTTAAAACGAAAGAAATGGAGATGAAAAACTCCAACTATTTTGAGAGTTATGATAGAAATAGTTAGACTCGCGCTTTGGTTTAGCAATTTACTGACCTACCTCCGCTTGATTGACCATAACTCTCTCAATTTAACTCTTAACTCTTTGAAATTAGTTTCATTTCGAAGGAATCGAAGTGTAGTTTAAAACGAAAGAAACGGAGATGAAAAACTCCAAGTATTTTGAGAGTTATGATGGAAATAGTTAGACTCGCGCTTTGGTTTAGCAATTTACTGACCTACCTCCGATTGATTGACCATAACTCTCCCAATTTAACTCTTAACTCATTGAAATTAGTTTCATTTCGAAGGAATCGAAGTGTAGTTTAAAACGAAAGAAACGGAGATGAAAAACTCCAAGTATTTTGAGAGTTATGATGGAAATAGTTAGACTCGCGCTTTGGTTTAGCAATTTACTGACCTACCTCCGATTGATTGACCATAACTCTCTACATTTAACTCTTAATTCATTGAAATTAGTTTCATTTCGAAGGAATCGAAGTGTAGTTTAAAACGAAAGAAACGGAGATGAAAAACTCTAAGTATTTTGAGAGTTATGATGGAAATAGTTAGACTCGGGCTTTGGTTTAGCAATTTACTGACCTACCTCCGATTGATTGACCATAACTCACTCAATTTAACTCGTAATTCACTGAAATTTGTTTCATTTCGAAGGAATCGAAGTGTAGTTTAAAACGAAAGAAACGGAGATGAAAAACTCCAAGTATTTTGAGAGTTATGATGGAAATAGTTAGACTCGCGCTTTAGTTTAGCAATTTACTGACCTCCCTCCGATTGATTGACCATAACTCACTCAATTTAACTCGTAATTCATTGAAATTAGTTTCATTTCGAAGGAATCGAAGTGTAGTTTAAAACGAAAGAAACGGAGATGAAAAACTCCAAGTATTTTGAGAGTTATGATGGAAATAGTTAGACTCGGGCTTTGGTTTAGCAATTTACTGACCTACCTCCGATTGATTGACCATAACTCACTCAATTTAACTCTTAATTCATTGAAATTAGTTTCATTTCGAAGGAATCGAAGTGTGGTTTAAAACGAAAGAAATGGAGATGAAAAACTCCAACTATTTTGAGAGTTATGATAGAAATAGTTAGACTCGCGCTTTGGTTTAGCAATTTACTGACCTACCTCCGCTTGATTGACCATAACTCTCTCAATTTAACTCTTAACTCTTTGAAATTAGTTTCATTTCGAAGGAATCGAAGTGTAGTTTAAAACGAAAGAAACGGAGATGAAAAACTCCAAGTATTTTGAGAGTTATGATGGAAATAGTTAGACTCGCGCTTTGGTTTAGCAATTTACTGACCTACCTCCGATTGATTGACCATAACTCTCCCAATTTAACTTTTAACTCATTGAAATTAGTTTCATTTCGAAGGAATCGAAGTGTAGTTTAAAACGAAAGAAACGGAGATGAAAAACTCCAAGTATTTTGAGAGTTATGATGGAAATAGTTAGACTCACGCTTTAGTTTAGCAATTTACTAACCTCCTTCCGATTGATTGACTATAACTCACTCAATTTAACTCGTAATTCGTTGAAATTAGTTTCATTTCGAAGGAATCGAAGTGTAGTTTAAAATGAAAGAAACAGAGATGAAAAACTCCAAGTATTTTGAGAGTTATGATGGAAATAGTTAGACTCGCGCTTTGGTTTAGCAATTTACTGACGTACCTACGATTGATTGACCATAACTCTCTCAATTTAACTCTTAATTCATTGAAATTAGTTTAATTTCGAAGGAATCGAAGTGTAGTTTAAAACGAAAGAAACGGAGATGAAAAACTCCAAGTATTTTGAGAGTTATGATGGAAATAGTTAGACTCGCGCTTTGGTTTAGCAATTTACTGACGTACCTACGATTGATTGACCATAACTCTCTCAATTTAACTCTTAATTCATTAAAATTAGATTCATTTCGAAGGAATCGAAGTGTGGTTTAAAACGAAAGAAATGGAGATGAAAAACTCCAACTATTTTGAGAGTTATGATAGAAATAGTTAGACTCGCGCTTTGGTTTAGCAATTTACTGACCTACCTCCGCTTGATTGACCATAACTCTCTCAATTTAACTCTTAACTCTTTGAAATTAGTTTCATTTCGAAGGAATCGAAGTGTAGTTTAAAACGAAAGAAACGGAGATGAAAAACTCCAAGTATTTTGAGAGTTATGATGGAAATAGTTAGACTCGCGCTTTGGTTTAGCAATTTACTGACCTACCTCCGATTGATTGACCATAACTCTCCCAATTTAACTCTTAACTCATTGAAATTAGTTTCATTTCGAAGGAATCGAAGTGTAGTTTAAAACGAAAGAAACGGAGATGAAAAACTCCAAGTATTTTGAGAGTTATGATGGAAATAGTTACACTCGCGCTTTGGTTTAGCAATTTACTGACCTACCTCCGATTGATTGACCATAACTCTCTAAATTTAACTCTTAATTCATTGAAATTAGTTTCATTTCGAAGGAATCGAAGTGTAGTTTAAAACGAAAGAAACGGAGATGAAAAACTCTAAGTATTTTGAGAGTTATGATGGAAATAGTTAGACTCGGGCTTTGGTTTAGCAATTTACTGACCTACCTCCGATTGATTGACCATAACTCACTCAATTTAACTCGTAATTCACTGAAATTTGTTTCATTTCGAAGGAATCGAAGTGTAGTTTAAAACGAAAGAAACGGAGATGAAAAACTCCAAGTATTTTGAGAGTTATGATGGAAATAGTTAGACTCGCGCTTTTGTTTAGCAATTTACTGACCTCCCTCCGATTGATTGACCATAACTCACTCAATTTAACTCGTAATTCATTGAAATTAGTTTCATTTCGAAGGAATCGAAGTGTAGTTTAAAACGAAAGAAACGGAGATGAAAAACTCCAAGTATTTTGAGAGTTATGATGGAAATAGTTAGACTCGGGCTTTGGTTTAGCAATTTACTGACCTACCTCCGATTGATTGACCATAACTCACTCAATTTAACTCTTAATTCATTGAAATTAGTTTCATTTCGAAGGAATCGAAGTGTGGTTTAAAACGAAAGAAATGGAGATGAAAAACTCCAACTATTTTGAGAGTTATGATAGAAATAGTTAGACTCGCGCTTTGGTTTAGCAATTTACTGACCTACCTCCGCTTGATTGACCATAACTCTCTCAATTTAACTCTTAACTCTTTGAAATTAGTTTCATTTCGAAGGAATCGAAGTGTAGTTTAAAACGAAAGAAACGGAGATGAAAAACTCCAAGTATTTTGAGAGTTATGATGGAAATAGTTAGACTCGCGCTTTGGTTTAGCAATTTACTGACCTACCTCCGATTGATTGACCATAACTCTCCCAATTTAACTCTTAACTCATTGAAATTAGTTTCATTTCGAAGGAATCGAAGTGTAGTTTAAAACGAAAGAAACGGAGATGAAAAACTCCAAGTATTTTGAGAGTTATGATGGAAATAGTTAGACTCGCGCTTTGGTTTAGCAATTTACTGACCTACCTCCGATTGATTGACCATAACTCTCCCAATTTAACTCTTAACTCATTGAAATTAGTTTCATTTCGAAGGAATCGAAGTGTAGTTTAAAACGAAAGAAACGGAGATGAAAAACTCCAAGTATTTTGAGAGTTATGATGGAAATAGTTAGACTCGCGCTTTGGTTTAGCAATTTACTGACCTACCTCCGATTGATTGACCATAACTCTCTAAATTTAACTCTTAATTCATTGAAATTAGTTTCATTTCGAAGGAATCGAAGTGTAGTTTAAAACGAAAGAAACGGAGATGAAAAACTCTAAGTATTTTGAGAGTTATGATGGAAATAGTTAGACTCGGGCTTTGGTTTAGCAATTTACTGACCTACCTCCGATTGATTGACCATAACTCACTCAATTTAACTCGTAATTCACTGAAATTTGTTTCATTTCGAAGGAATCGAAGTGTAGTTTAAAACGAAAGAAACGGAGATGAAAAACTCCAAGTATTTTGAGAGTTATGATGGAAATAGTTAGACTCGCGCTTTAGTTTAGCAATTTACTGACCTCCCTCCGATTGATTGACCATAACTCACTCAATTTAACTCGTAATTCATTGAAATTAGTTTCATTTCGAAGGAATCGAAGTGTAGTTTAAAACGAAAGAAACGGAGATGAAAAACTCCAAGTATTTTGAGAGTTATGATGGAAATAGTTAGACTCGGGCTTTGGTTTAGCAATTTACTGACCTACCTCCGATTGATTGACCATAACTCACTCAATTTAACTCTTAATTCATTGAAATTAGTTTCATTTCGAAGGAATCGAAGTGTGGTTTAAAACGAAAGAAATGGAGATGAAAAACTCCAACTATTTTGAGAGTTATGATAGAAATAGTTAGACTCGCGCTTTGGTTTAGCAATTTACTGACCTACCTCCGCTTGATTGACCATAACTCTCTCAATTTAACTCTTAACTCTTTGAAATTAGTTTCATTTCGAAGGAATCGAAGTGTAGTTTAAAACGAAAGAAACAGAGATGAAAAACTCCAAGTATTTTGAGAGTTATGATGGAAATAGTTAGACTCGCGCTTTGGTTTAGCAATTTACTGACCTACCTCCGATTGATTGACCATAACTCTCCCAATTTAACTCTTAACTCATTGAAATTAGTTTCATTTCGAAGGAATCGAAGTGTAGTTTAAAACGAAAGAAACGGAGATGAAAAACTCCAAGTATTTTGAGAGTTATGATGGAAATAGTTAGACTCACGCTTTAGTTTAGCAATTTACTAACCTCCTTCCGATTGATTGACTATAACTCACTCAATTTAACTCGTAATTCGTTGAAATTAGTTTCATTTCGAAGGAATCGAAGTGTAGTTTAAAATGAAAGAAACAGAGATGAAAAACTCCAAGTATTTTGAGAGTTATGATGGAAATAGTTAGACTCGCGCTTTGGTTTAGCAATTTACTGACGTACCTACGATTGATTGACCATAACTCTCTCAATTTAACTCTTAATTCATTGAAATTAGTTTAATTTCGAAGGAATCGAAGTGTAGTTTAAAACGAAAGAAACGGAGATGAAAAACTCCAAGTATTTTGAGAGTTATGATGGAAATAGTTAGACTCGCGCTTTGGTTTAGCAATTTACTGACGTACCTACGATTGATTGACCATAACTCTCTCAATTTAACTCTTAATTCATTGAAATTAGTTTCATTTCGAAGGAATCGAAGTGTGGTTTAAAACGAAAGAAATGGAGATGAAAAACTCCAACTATTTTGAGAGTTATGATAGAAATAGTTAGACTCGCGCTTTGGTTTAGCAATTTACTGACCTACCTCCGCTTGATTGACCATAACTCTCTCAATTTAACTCTTAACTCTTTGAAATTAGTTTCATTTCGAAGGAATCGAAGTGTAGTTTAAAACGAAAGAAACGGAGATGAAAAACTCCAAGTATTTTGAGAGTTATGATGGAAATAGTTAGACTCGCGCTTTGGTTTAGCAATTTACTGACCTACCTCCGATTGATTGACCATAACTCTCCCAATTTAACTCTTAACTCATTGAAATTAGTTTCATTTCGAAGGAATCGAAGTGTAGTTTAAAACGAAAGAAACGGAGATGAAAAACTCCAAGTATTTTGAGAGTTATGATGGAAATAGTTAGACTCGCGCTTTGGTTTAGCAATTTACTGACCTACCTCCGATTGATTGACCATAACTCTCTACATTTAACTCTTAATTCATTGAAATTAGTTTCATTTCGAAGGAATCGAAGTGTAGTTTAAAACGAAAGAAACGGAGATGAAAAACTCTAAGTATTTTGAGAGTTATGATGGAAATAGTTAGACTCGGGCTTTGGTTTAGCAATTTACTGACCTACCTCCGATTGATTGACCATAACTCACTCAATTTAACTCGTAATTCACTGAAATTTGTTTCATTTCGAAGGAATCGAAGTGTAGTTTAAAACGAAAGAAACGGAGATGAAAAACTCCAAGTATTTTGAGAGTTATGATGGAAATAGTTAGACTCGCGCTTTAGTTTAGCAATTTACTGACCTCCCTCCGATTGATTGACCATAACTCACTCAATTTAACTCGTAATTCATTGAAATTAGTTTCATTTCGAAGGAATCGAAGTGTAGTTTAAAACGAAAGAAACGGAGATGAAAAACTCCAAGTATTTTGAGAGTTATGATGGAAATAGTTAGACTCGGGCTTTGGTTTAGCAATTTACTGACCTACCTCCGATTGATTGACCATAACTCACTCAATTTAACTCTTAATTCATTGAAATTAGTTTCATTTCGAAGGAATCGAAGTGTGGTTTAAAACGAAAGAAATGGAGATGAAAAACTCCAACTATTTTGAGAGTTATGATAGAAATAGTTAGACTCGCGCTTTGGTTTAGCAATTTACTGACCTACCTCCGCTTGATTGACCATAACTCTCTCAATTTAACTCTTAACTCTTTGAAATTAGTTTCATTTCGAAGGAATCGAAGTGTAGTTTAAAACGAAAGAAACGGAGATGAAAAACTCCAAGTATTTTGAGAGTTATGATGGAAATAGTTAGACTCGCGCTTTGGTTTAGCAATTTACTGACCTACCTCCGATTGATTGACCATAACTCTCCCAATTTAACTTTTAACTCATTGAAATTAGTTTCATTTCGAAGGAATCGAAGTGTAGTTTAAAACGAAAGAAACGGAGATGAAAAACTCCAAGTATTTTGAGAGTTATGATGGAAATAGTTAGACTCACGCTTTAGTTTAGCAATTTACTAACCTCCTTCCGATTGATTGACTATAACTCACTCAATTTAACTCGTAATTCGTTGAAATTAGTTTCATTTCGAAGGAATCGAAGTGTAGTTTAAAATGAAAGAAACAGAGATGAAAAACTCCAAGTATTTTGAGAGTTATGATGGAAATAGTTAGACTCGCGCTTTGGTTTAGCAATTTACTGACGTACCTACGATTGATTGACCATAACTCTCTCAATTTAACTCTTAATTCATTGAAATTAGTTTAATTTCGAAGGAATCGAAGTGTAGTTTAAAACGAAAGAAACGGAGATGAAAAACTCCAAGTATTTTGAGAGTTATGATGGAAATAGTTAGACTCGCGCTTTGGTTTAGCAATTTACTGACGTACCTACGATTGATTGACCATAACTCTCTCAATTTAACTCTTAATTCATTGAAATTAGATTCATTTCGAAGGAATCGAAGTGTGGTTTAAAACGAAAGAAATGGAGATGAAAAACTCCAACTATTTTGAGAGTTATGATAGAAATAGTTAGACTCGCGCTTTGGTTTAGCAATTTACTGACCTACCTCCGCTTGATTGACCATAACTCTCTCAATTTAACTCTTAACTCTTTGAAATTAGTTTCATTTCGAAGGAATCGAAGTGTAGTTTAAAACGAAAGAAACGGAGATGAAAAACTCCAAGTATTTTGAGAGTTATGATGGAAATAGTTAGACTCGCGCTTTGGTTTAGCAATTTACTGACCTACCTCCGATTGATTGACCATAACTCTCCCAATTTAACTCTTAACTCATTGAAATTAGTTTCATTTCGAAGGAATCGAAGTGTAGTTTAAAACGAAAGAAACGGAGATGAAAAACTCCAAGTATTTTGAGAGTTATGATGGAAATAGTTACACTCGCGCTTTGGTTTAGCAATTTACTGACCTACCTCCGATTGATTGACCATAACTCTCTAAATTTAACTCTTAATTCATTGAAATTAGTTTCATTTCGAAGGAATCGAAGTGTAGTTTAAAACGAAAGAAACGGAGATGAAAAACTCTAAGTATTTTGAGAGTTATGATGGAAATAGTTAGACTCGGGCTTTGGTTTAGCAATTTACTGACCTACCTCCGATTGATTGACCATAACTCACTCAATTTAACTCGTAATTCACTGAAATTTGTTTCATTTCGAAGGAATCAAAGTGTAGTTTAAAACGAAAGAAACGGAGATGAAAAACTCCAAGTATTTTGAGAGTTATGATGGAAATAGTTAGACTCGCGCTTTTGTTTAGCAATTTACTGACCTCCCTCCGATTGATTGACCATAACTCACTCAATTTAACTCGTAATTCATTGAAATTAGTTTCATTTCGAAGGAATCGAAGTGTAGTTTAAAACGAAAGAAACGGAGATGAAAAACTCCAAGTATTTTGAGAGTTATGATGGAAATAGTTAGACTCGGGCTTTGGTTTAGCAATTTACTGACCTACCTCCGATTGATTGACCATAACTCACTCAATTTAACTCTTAATTCATTGAAATTAGTTTCATTTCGAAGGAATCGAAGTGTGGTTTAAAACGAAAGAAATGGAGATGAAAAACTCCAACTATTTTGAGAGTTATGATAGAAATAGTTAGACTCGCGCTTTGGTTTAGCAATTTACTGACCTACCTCCGCTTGATTGACCATAACTCTCTCAATTTAACTCTTAACTCTTTGAAATTAGTTTCATTTCGAAGGAATCGAAGTGTAGTTTAAAACGAAAGAAACGGAGATGAAAAACTCCAAGTATTTTGAGAGTTATGATGGAAATAGTTAGACTCGCGCTTTGGTTTAGCAATTTACTGACCTACCTCCGATTGATTGACCATAACTCTCCCAATTTAACTCTTAACTCATTGAAATTAGTTTCATTTCGAAGGAATCGAAGTGTAGTTTAAAACGAAAGAAACGGAGATGAAAAACTCCAAGTATTTTGAGAGTTATGATGGAAATAGTTAGACTCGCGCTTTGGTTTAGCAATTTACTGACCTACCTCCGATTGATTGACCATAACTCTCCCAATTTAACTCTTAACTCATTGAAATTAGTTTCATTTCGAAGGAATCGAAGTGTAGTTTAAAACGAAAGAAACGGAGATGAAAAACTCCAAGTATTTTGAGAGTTATGATGGAAATAGTTAGACTCGCGCTTTGGTTTAGCAATTTACTGACCTACCTCCGATTGATTGACCATAACTCTCTAAATTTAACTCTTAATTCATTGAAATTAGTTTCATTTCGAAGGAATCGAAGTGTAGTTTAAAACGAAAGAAACGGAGATGAAAAACTCTAAGTATTTTGAGAGTTATGATGGAAATAGTTAGACTCGGGCTTTGGTTTAGCAATTTACTGACCTACCTCCGATTGATTGACCATAACTCACTCAATTTAACTCGTAATTCACTGAAATTTGTTTCATTTCGAAGGAATCGAAGTGTAGTTTAAAACGAAAGAAACGGAGATGAAAAACTCCAAGTATTTTGAGAGTTATGATGGAAATAGTTAGACTCGCGCTTTAGTTTAGCAATTTACTGACCTCCCTCCGATTGATTGACCATAACTCACTCAATTTAACTCGTAATTCATTGAAATTAGTTTCATTTCGAAGGAATCGAAGTGTAGTTTAAAACGAAAGAAACGGAGATGAAAAACTCCAAGTATTTTGAGAGTTATGATGGAAATAGTTAGACTCGGGCTTTGGTTTAGCAATTTACTGACCTACCTCCGATTGATTGACCATAACTCACTCAATTTAACTCTTAATTCATTGAAATTAGTTTCATTTCGAAGGAATCGAAGTGTGGTTTAAAACGAAAGAAATGGAGATGAAAAACTCCAACTATTTTGAGAGTTATGATAGAAATAGTTAGACTCGCGCTTTGGTTTAGCAATTTACTGACCTACCTCCGCTTGATTGACCATAACTCTCTCAATTTAACTCTTAACTCTTTGAAATTAGTTTCATTTCGAAGGAATCGAAGTGTAGTTTAAAACGAAAGAAACGGAGATGAAAAACTCCAAGTATTTTGAGAGTTATGATGGAAATAGTTAGACTCGCGCTTTGGTTTAGCAATTTACTGACCTACCTCCGATTGATTGACCATAACTCTCCCAATTTAACTCTTAACTCATTGAAATTAGTTTCATTTCGAAGGAATCGAAGTGTAGTTTAAAACGAAAGAAACGGAGATGAAAAACTCCAAGTATTTTGAGAGTTATGATGGAAATAGTTAGACTCACGCTTTAGTTTAGCAATTTACTAACCTCCTTCCGATTGATTGACTATAACTCACTCAATTTAACTCGTAATTCGTTGAAATTAGTTTCATTTCGAAGGAATCGAAGTGTAGTTTAAAATGAAAGAAACAGAGATGAAAAACTCCAAGTATTTTGAGAGTTATGATGGAAATAGTTAGACTCGCGCTTTGGTTTAGCAATTTACTGACGTACCTACGATTGATTGACCATAACTCTCTCAATTTAACTCTTAATTCATTGAAATTAGTTTAATTTCGAAGGAATCGAAGTGTAGTTTAAAACGAAAGAAACGGAGATGAAAAACTCCAAGTATTTTGAGAGTTATGATGGAAATAGTTAGACTCGCGCTTTGGTTTAGCAATTTACTGACGTACCTACGATTGATTGACCATAACTCTCTCAATTTAACTCTTAATTCATTGAAATTAGTTTCATTTCGAAGGAATCGAAGTGTGGTTTAAAACGAAAGAAATGGAGATGAAAAACTCCAACTATTTTGAGAGTTATGATAGAAATAGTTAGACTCGCGCTTTGGTTTAGCAATTTACTGACCTACCTCCGCTTGATTGACCATAACTCTCTCAATTTAACTCTTAACTCTTTGAAATTAGTTTCATTTCGAAGGAATCGAAGTGTAGTTTAAAACGAAAGAAACGGAGATGAAAAACTCCAAGTATTTTGAGAGTTATGATGGAAATAGTTAGACTCGCGCTTTGGTTTAGCAATTTACTGACCTACCTCCGATTGATTGACCATAACTCTCCCAATTTAACTCTTAACTCATTGAAATTAGTTTCATTTCGAAGGAATCGAAGTGTAGTTTAAAACGAAAGAAACGGAGATGAAAAACTCCAAGTATTTTGAGAGTTATGATGGAAATAGTTAGACTCGCGCTTTGGTTTAGCAATTTACTGACCTACCTCCGATTGATTGACCATAACTCTCTAAATTTAACTCTTAATTCATTGAAATTAGTTTCATTTCGAAGGAATCGAAGTGTAGTTTAAAACGAAAGAAACGGAGATGAAAAACTCTAAGTATTTTGAGAGTTATGATGGAAATAGTTAGACTCGGGCTTTGGTTTAGCAATTTACTGACCTACCTCCGATTGATTGACCATAACTCACTCAATTTAACTCGTAATTCACTGAAATTTGTTTCATTTCGAAGGAATCGAAGTGTAGTTTAAAACGAAAGAAACGGAGATGAAAAACTCCAAGTATTTTGAGAGTTATGATGGAAATAGTTAGACTCGCGCTTTAGTTTAGCAATTTACTGACCTCCCTCCGATTGATTGACCATAACTCACTCAATTTAACTCGTAATTCATTGAAATTAGTTTCATTTCGAAGGAATCGAAGTGTAGTTTAAAACGAAAGAAACGGAGATGAAAAACTCCAAGTATTTTGAGAGTTATGATGGAAATAGTTAGACTCGGGCTTTGGTTTAGCAATTTACTGACCTACCTCCGATTGATTGACCATAACTCACTCAATTTAACTCTTAATTCATTGAAATTAGTTTCATTTCGAAGGAATCGAAGTGTGGTTTAAAACGAAAGAAATGGAGATGAAAAACTCCAACTATTTTGAGAGTTATGATAGAAATAGTTAGACTCGCGCTTTGGTTTAGCAATTTACTGACCTACCTCCGCTTGATTGACCATAACTCTCTCAATTTAACTCTTAACTCTTTGAAATTAGTTTCATTTCGAAGGAATCGAAGTGTAGTTTAAAACGAAAGAAACGGAGATGAAAAACTCCAAGTATTTTGAGAGTTATGATGGAAATAGTTAGACTCGCGCTTTGGTTTAGCAATTTACTGACCTACCTCCGATTGATTGACCATAACTCTCCCAATTTAACTCTTAACTCATTGAAATTAGTTTCATTTCGAAGGAATCGAAGTGTAGTTTAAAACGAAAGAAACGGAGATGAAAAACTCCAAGTATTTTGAGAGTTATGATGGAAATAGTTAGACTCGGGCTTTGGTTTAGCAATTTACTGACCTACCTCCGATTGATTGACCATAACTCACTCAATTTAACTCTTAATTCATTGAAATTAGTTTCATTTCGAAGGAATCGAAGTGTGGTTTAAAACGAAAGAAATGGAGATGAAAAACTCCAACTATTTTGAGAGTTATGATGGAAATAGTTAGACTCGCGCTTTGGTTTAGCAATTTACTGACGTACCTACGATTGATTGACCATAACTCTCTCAATTTAACTCTTAATTCATTGAAATTAGTTTAATTTCGAAGGAATCGAAGTGTAGTTTAAAACGAAAGAAACGGAGATGAAAAACTCCAAGTATTTTGAGAGTTATGATGGAAATAGTTAGACTCGCGCTTTGGTTTAGCAATTTACTGACGTACCTACGATTGATTGACCATAACTCTCTCAATTTAACTCTTAATTCATTGAAATTAGTTTCATTTCGAAGGAATCGAAGTGTAGTTTAAAACGAAAGAAACGGAGATGAAAAACTCCAAGTATTTTGATAGTTATGATGGAAATAGTTAGACTCGCGCTTTGGTTTAGCAATTTACTGACCTACCTCCGATTGATTGACCATAACTCTCTCAATTTAACTCTTAAGTCATTGAAATTAGTTTCATTTCGAAGGAATCGAAGTGTAGTTTAAAACGAAAGAAACGGAGATGAAAAACTCCAAGTATTTTGAGAGTTATGATGGAAATAGTTAGACTCGCGCTTTAGTTTAGCAATTTACTGACCTCCCTCCGATTGATTGACCATAACTCACTCAATTTAACTCGTAATTCATTGAAATTAGTTTCATTTCGAAGGAATCGAAGTGTAGTTTAAAACGAAAGAAACGGAGATGAAAAACTCCAAGTATTTTGAGAGTTATGATGCAAATAGTTAGACTCGGGCTTTGGTTTAGCAATTTACTGACCTACCTCCGATTGATTGACCATAACTCTCTAAATTTAACTCTTAATTCATTGAAATTAGTTTCATTTCGAAGGAATCGAAGTGTAGTTTAAAACGAAAGAAACGGAGATGAAAAACTCTAAGTATTTTGAGAGTTATGATGGAAATAGTTAGACTCGGGCTTTGGTTTAGCAATTTACTGACCTACCTCCGATTGATTGACCATAACTCACCTAATTTAACTCGTAATTCACTGAAATTTGTTTCATTTCGAAGGAATCGAAGTGTAGTTTAAAACGAAAGAAACGGAGATGAAAAACTCCAAGTATTTTGAGAGTTATGATGGAAATAGTTAGACTCGCGCTTTAGTTTAGCAATTTACTGACCTCCCTCCGATTGATTGACCATAACTCTCTCAATTTAACTCTTAACTCATTGAAATTAGTTTCATTTCGAAGGAATCGAAGTGTAGTTTAAAACGAAAGAAACGGAGATGAAAAACTCCAAGTATTTTGAGAGTTATGATGGAAATAGTTAGACTCGCGCTTTGGTTTAGCAATTTACTGACCTACCTCCGATTGATTGACCATAACTCTCTCAATTTAACTCTTAATTCATTAAAATTAGTTTCATTTCGAAGGAATCGAAGTGTAGTTTAAAACGAAAGAAACGGAGATGAAAAACTCCAAGTATTTTGAGAGTTATGATGGAAATAGTTAGACTCGCGCTTTGGTTTAGCAATTTACTGACGTACCTACGATTGATTGACCATAACTCTCTCAATTTAACTCTTAATTCATTGAAATTAGTTTAATTTCGAAGGAATCGAAGTGTAGTTTAAAACGAAAGAAACGGAGATGAAAAACTCCAAGTATTTTGAGAGTTATGATGGAAATAGTTAGACTCGCGCTTTGGTTTAGCAATTTACTGACGTACCTACGATTGATTGACCATAACTCTCTCAATTTAACTCTTAATTCATTGAAATTAGTTTCATTTCGAAGGAATCGAAGTGTAGTTTAAAACGAAAGAAACGGAGATGAAAAACTCCAAGTATTTTGATAGTTATGATGGAAATAGTTAGACTCGCGCTTTGGTTTAGCAATTTACTGACCTACCTCCGATTGATTGACCATAACTCTCTCAATTTAACTCTTAAGTCATTGAAATTAGTTTCATTTCGAAGGAATCGAAGTGTAGTTTAAAACGAAAGAAACGGAGATGAAAAACTCCAAGTATTTTGAGAGTTATGATGGAAATAGTTAGACTCGCGCTTTGGTTTAGCAATTTACTGACCTACCTCCGATTGATTGACCATAACTCTCTCAATTTAACTCGTAATTCATTTAAATTAGTTTCATTTCGAAGGAATCAAAGTGTAATTTAAAACGAAAGAAACGGAGATGAAAAACTCCAAGTATTTTGAGAGTTATGATGGAAATAGTTAGACTCGCGCTTTGGTTTAGCAATTTACTGACCTCCCTCCGATTGATTGACCATAAATCACTCAATTTAACTCGTAATTCATTGAAATTAGTTTCATTTCGAAGGAATCGAAGTGTAGTTTAAAACGAAAGAAACGGAGATGAAAAACTCCAAGTATTTTGAGAGTTATGATGGAAATAGTTAGACTCGGGCTTTGGTTTAGCAATTTACTGACCTACCTCCGATTGATTGACCATAACTCACTCAATTTAACTCTTAATTCATTGAAATTAGTTTCATTTCGAAGGAATCGAAGTGTGGTTTAAAACGAAAGAAATGGAGATGAAAAACTCCAACTATTTTGAGAGTTATGATGGAAATAGTTAGACTCGCGCTTTGGTTTAGCAATTTACTGACCTACCTCCGATTGATTGACCATAACTCTCTAAATTTAACTCTTAATTCATTGAAATTAGTTTCATTTCGAAGGAATCGAAGTGTAGTTTAAAACGAAAGAAACGGAGATGAAAAACTCTTAGTATTTTGAGAGTTATGATGGAAATAGTTAGACTCGGGCTTTGGTTTAGCAATTTACTGACCTACCTCCGATTGATTGACCATAACTCACTCAATTTAACTCGTAATTCACTGAAATTTGTTTCATTTCGAAGGAATCGAAGTGTAGTTTAAAACGAAAGAAACGGAGATGAAAAACTCCAAGTATTTTGAGAGTTATGATGGAAATAGTTAGACTCGCGCTTTAGTTTAGCAATTTACTGACCTCCCTCCGATTGATTGACCATAACTCACTCAATTTAACTCGTAATTCATTGAAATTAGTTTCATTTCGAAGGAATCGAAGTGTAGTTTAAAACGAAAGAAACGGAGATGAAAAACTCCAAGTATTTTGAGAGTTATGATGGAAATAGTTAGACTCGGGCTTTGGTTTAGCAATTTACTGACCTACCTCCGATTGATTGACCATAACTCACTCAATTTAACTCTTAATTCATTGAAATTAGTTTCATTTCGAAGGAATCGAAGTGTGGTTTAAAACGAAAGAAATGGAGATGAAAAACTCCAACTATTTTGAGAGTTATGATAGAAATAGTTAGACTCGCGCTTTGGTTTAGCAATTTACTGACCTACCTCCGCTTGATTGACCATAACTCTCTCAATTTAACTCT
The DNA here is from genome assembly GCF_043159265.1 of Tasmannia lanceolata. Taxonomy (NCBI): domain Eukaryota; kingdom Viridiplantae; phylum Streptophyta; class Magnoliopsida; order Canellales; family Winteraceae; genus Tasmannia; species Tasmannia lanceolata. The sequence continues at coordinate 9,914,751 of NW_027518721.1, forward strand.
TAACTCTTTGAAATTAGTTTCATTTCGAAGGAATCGAAGTGTAGTTTAAAACGAAAGAAACGGAGATGAAAAACTCCAAGTATTTTGAGAGTTATGATGGAAATAGTTAGACTCGCGCTTTGGTTTAGCAATTTACTGACCTACCTCCGATTGATTGACCATAACTCTCCCAATTTAACTCTTAACTCATTGAAATTAGTTTCATTTCGAAGGAATCGAAGTGTAGTTTAAAACGAAAGAAACGGAGATGAAAAACTCCAAGTATTTTGAGAGTTATGATGGAAATAGTTAGACTCGCGCTTTGGTTTAGCAATTTACTGACCTACCTCCGATTGATTGACCATAACTCTCCCAATTTAACTCTTAACTCATTGAAATTAGTTTCATTTCGAAGGAATCGAAGTGTAGTTTAAAACGAAAGAAACGGAGATGAAAAACTCCAAGTATTTTGAGAGTTATGATGGAAATAGTTAGACTCGCGCTTTGGTTTAGCAATTTACTGACCTACCTCCGATTGATTGACCATAACTCTCTAAATTTAACTCTTAATTCATTGAAATTAGTTTCATTTCGAAGGAATCGAAGTGTAGTTTAAAACGAAAGAAACGGAGATGAAAAACTCTAAGTATTTTGAGAGTTATGATGGAAATAGTTAGACTCGGGCTTTGGTTTAGCAATTTACTGACCTACCTCCGATTGATTGACCATAACTCACTCAATTTAACTCGTAATTCACTGAAATTTGTTTCATTTCGAAGGAATCGAAGTGTAGTTTAAAACGAAAGAAACGGAGATGAAAAACTCCAAGTATTTTGAGAGTTATTATGGAAATAGTTAGACTCGCGCTTTGGTTTAGCAATTTACTGACCTACCTCCGATTGATTGACCATAACTCTCTCAATTTAACTCTTAATTCATTAAAATTAGTTTCATTTCGAAGGAATCGAAGTGTAGTTTAAAACGAAAGAAACGGAGATGAAAAACTCCAAGTATTTTGAGAGTTATGATGGAAATAGTTAGACTCGCGCTTTGGTTTAGCAATTTACTGACGTACCTACGATTGATTGACCATAACTCTCTCAATTTAACTCTTAATTCATTGAAATTAGTTTAATTTCGAAGGAATCGAAGTGTAGTTTAAAACGAAAGAAACGGAGATGAAAAACTCCAAGTATTTTGAGAGTTATGATGGAAATAGTTAGACTCGCGCTTTGGTTTAGCAATTTACTGACGTACCTACGATTGATTGACCATAACTCTCTCAATTTAACTCTTAATTCATTGAAATTAGTTTCATTTCGAAGGAATCGAAGTGTAGTTTAAAACGAAAGAAACGGAGATGAAAAACTCCAAGTATTTTGATAGTTATGATGGAAATAGTTAGACTCGCGCTTTGGTTTAGCAATTTACTGACCTACCTCCGATTGATTGACCATAACTCTCTCAATTTAACTCTTAAGTCATTGAAATTAGTTTCATTTCGAAGGAATCGAAGTGTAGTTTAAAACGAAAGAAACGGAGATGAAAAACTCCAAGTATTTTGAGAGTTATGATGGAAATAGTTAGACTCGCGCTTTAGTTTAGCAATTTACTGACCTCCCTCCGATTGATTGACCATAACTCACTCAATTTAACTCGTAATTCATTGAAATTAGTTTCATTTCGAAGGAATCGAAGTGTAGTTTAAAACGAAAGAAACGGAGATGAAAAACTCCAAGTATTTTGAGAGTTATGATGGAAATAGTTAGACTCGGGCTTTGGTTTAGCAATTTACTGACCTACCTCCGATTGATTGACCATAACTCACTCAATTTAACTCTTAATTCATTGAAATTAGTTTCATTTCGAAGGAATCGAAGTGTGGTTTAAAACGAAAGAAATGGAGATGAAAAACTCCAACTATTTTGAGAGTTATGATGGAAATAGTTAGACTCGCGCTTTGGTTTAGCAATTTACTGACGTACCTACGATTGATTGACCATAACTCTCTCAATTTAACTCTTAATTCATTGAAATTAGTTTAATTTCGAAGGAATCGAAGTGTAGTTTAAAACGAAAGAAACGGAGATGAAAAACTCCAAGTATTTTGAGAGTTATGATGGAAATAGTTAGACTCGCGCTTTGGTTTAGCAATTTACTGACGTACCTACGATTGATTGACCATAACTCTCTCAATTTAACTCTTAATTCATTGAAATTAGTTTCATTTCGAAGGAATCGAAGTGTAGTTTAAAACGAAAGAAACGGAGATGAAAAACTCCAAGTATTTTGATAGTTATGATGGAAATAGTTAGACTCGCGCTTTGGTTTAGCAATTTACTGACCTACCTCCGATTGATTGACCATAACTCTCTCAATTTAACTCTTAAGTCATTGAAATTAGTTTCATTTCGAAGGAATCGAAGTGTAGTTTAAAACGAAAGAAACGGAGATGAAAAACTCCAAGTATTTTGAGAGTTATGATGGAAATAGTTAGACTCGCGCTTTAGTTTAGCAATTTACTGACCTCCCTCCGATTGATTGACCATAACTCACTCAATTTAACTCGTAATTCATTGAAATTAGTTTCATTTCGAAGGAATCGAAGTGTAGTTTAAAACGAAAGAAACGGAGATGAAAAACTCCAAGTATTTTGAGAGTTATGATGCAAATAGTTAGACTCGGGCTTTGGTTTAGCAATTTACTGACCTACCTCCGATTGATTGACCATAACTCTCTAAATTTAACTCTTAATTCATTGAAATTAGTTTCATTTCGAAGGAATCGAAGTGTAGTTTAAAACGAAAGAAACGGAGATGAAAAACTCTAAGTATTTTGAGAGTTATGATGGAAATAGTTAGACTCGGGCTTTGGTTTAGCAATTTACTGACCTACCTCCGATTGATTGACCATAACTCACCTAATTTAACTCGTAATTCACTGAAATTTGTTTCATTTCGAAGGAATCGAAGTGTAGTTTAAAACGAAAGAAACGGAGATGAAAAACTCCAAGTATTTTGAGAGTTATGATGGAAATAGTTAGACTCGCGCTTTAGTTTAGCAATTTACTGACCTCCCTCCGATTGATTGACCATAACTCTCTCAATTTAACTCTTAACTCATTGAAATTAGTTTCATTTCGAAGGAATCGAAGTGTAGTTTAAAACGAAAGAAACGGAGATGAAAAACTCCAAGTATTTTGAGAGTTATGATGGAAATAGTTAGACTCGCGCTTTGGTTTAGCAATTTACTGACCTACCTCCGATTGATTGACCATAACTCTCTCAATTTAACTCTTAATTCATTAAAATTAGTTTCATTTCGAAGGAATCGAAGTGTAGTTTAAAACGAAAGAAACGGAGATGAAAAACTCCAAGTATTTTGAGAGTTATGATGGAAATAGTTAGACTCGCGCTTTGGTTTAGCAATTTACTGACGTACCTACGATTGATTGACCATAACTCTCTCAATTTAACTCTTAAGTCATTGAAATTAGTTTCATTTCGAAGGAATCGAAGTGTAGTTTAAAACGAAAGAAACGGAGATGAAAAACTCCAAGTATTTTGAGAGTTATGATGGAAATAGTTAGACTCGGGCTTTGGTTTAGCAATTTACTGACCTACCTCCGATTGATTGACCATAACTCACTCAATTTAACTCTTAATTCATTGAAATTAGTTTCATTTCGAAGGAATCGAAGTGTGGTTTAAAACGAAAGAAATGGAGATGAAAAACTCCAACTATTTTGAGAGTTATGATGGAAATAGTTAGACTCGCGCTTTAGTTTAGCAATTTACTGACGTACCTACGATTGATTGACAATAACTCTCTCAATTTAACTCTTAATTCATTGAAATTAGTTCAATTTCGAAGGAATCGAAGTGTAGTTTAAAACGAAAGAAACGGAGATGAAAAACTCCAAGTATTTTGAGAGTTATGATGGAAATAGTTAGACTCGCGCTTTGGTTTAGCAATTTACTGACGTACCTACGATTGATTGACCATAACTCTCTCAATTTAACTCTTAATTCATTGAAATTAGTTTCATTTCGAAGGAATCGAAGTGTAGTTTAAAACGAAAGAAACGGAGATGAAAAACTCCAAGTATTTTGATAGTTATGATGGAAATAGTTAGACTCGCGCTTTGGTTTAGCAATTTACTGACCTACCTCCGATTGATTGACCATAACTCTCTCAATTTAACTCTTAAGTCATTGAAATTAGTTTCATTTCGAAGGAATCGAAGTGTAGTTTAAAACGAAAGAAACGGAGATGAAAAACTCCAAGTATTTTGAGAGTTATGATGGAAATAGTTAGACTCGCGCTTTAGTTTAGCAATTTACTGACCTCCCTCCGATTGATTGACCATAACTCACTCAATTTAACTCGTAATTCATTGAAATTAGTTTCATTTCGAAGGAATCGAAGTGTAGTTTAAAACGAAAGAAACGGAGATGAAAAACTCCAAGTATTTTGAGAGTTATGATGCAAATAGTTAGACTCGGGCTTTGGTTTAGCAATTTACTGACCTACCTCCGATTGATTGACCATAACTCTCTAAATTTAACTCTTAATTCATTGAAATTAGTTTCATTTCGAAGGAATCGAAGTGTAGTTTAAAACGAAAGAAACGGAGATGAAAAACTCTAAGTATTTTGAGAGTTATGATGGAAATAATTAGACTCGGGCTTTGGTTTAGCAATTTACTGACCTACCTCCGATTGATTGACCATAACTCACCTAATTTAACTCGTAATTCACTGAAATTTGTTTCATTTCGAAGGAATCGAAGTGTAGTTTAAAACGAAAGAAACGGAGATGAAAAACTCCAAGTATTTTGAGAGTTATGATGGAAATAGTTAGACTCGCGCTTTAGTTTAGCAATTTACTGACCTCCCTCCGATTGATTGACCATAACTCTCTCAATTTAACTCTTAACTCATTGAAATTAGTTTCATTTCGAAGGAATCGAAGTGTAGTTTAAAACGAAAGAAACGGAGATGAAAAACTCCAAGTATTTTGAGAGTTATGATGGAAATAGTTAGACTCGCGCTTTGGTTTAGCAATTTACTGACCTACCTCCGATTGATTGACCATAACTCTCTCAATTTAACTCTTAATTCATTAAAATTAGTTTCATTTCGAAGGAATCGAAGTGTAGTTTAAAACGAAAGAAACGGAGATGAAAAACTCCAAGTATTTTGAGAGTTATGATGGAAATAGTTAGACTCGCGCTTTGGTTTAGCAATTTACTGACGTACCTACGATTAATTGACCATAACTCTCTCAATTTAACTCTTAATTCATTGAAATTAGTTTAATTTCGAAGGAATCGAAGTGTAGTTTAAAACGAAAGAAACGGAGATGAAAAACTCCAAGTATTTTGAGAGTTATGATGGAAATAGTTAGACTCGCGCTTTGGTTTAGCAATTTACTGACGTACCTACGATTGATTGACCATAACTCTCTCAATTTAACTCTTAATTCATTGAAATTAGTTTCATTTCGAAGGAATCGAAGTGTAGTTTAAAACGAAAGAAACGGAGATGAAAAACTCCAAGTATTTTGATAGTTATGATGGAAATAGTTAGACTCGCGCTTTGGTTTAGCAATTTACTGACCTACCTCCGATTGATTGACCATAACTCTCTCAATTTAACTCTTAAGTCATTGAAATTAGTTTCATTTCGAAGGAATCGAAGTGTAGTTTAAAACGAAAGAAACGGAGATGAAAAACTCCAAGTATTTTGAGAGTTATGATGGAAATAGTTAGACTCGCGCTTTGGTTTAGCAATTTACTGACCTACCTCCGATTGATTGACCATAACTCTCTCAATTTAACTCGTAATTCATTTAAATTAGTTTCATTTCGAAGGAATCAAAGTGTAATTTAAAACGAAAGAAACGGAGATGAAAAACTCCAAGTATTTTGAGAGTTATGATGGAAATAGTTAGACTCGCGCTTTGGTTTAGCAATTTACTGACCTCCCTCCGATTGATTGACCATAAATCACTCAATTTAACTCGTAATTCATTGAAATTAGTTTCATTTCGAAGGAATCGAAGTGTAGTTTAAAACGAAAGAAACGGAGATGAAAAACTCCAAGTATTTTGAGAGTTATGATGGAAATAGTTAGACTCGGGCTTTGGTTTAGCAATTTACTGACCTACCTCCGATTGATTGACCATAACTCACTCAATTTAACTCTTAATTCATTGAAATTAGTTTCATTTCGAAGGAATCGAAGTGTGGTTTAAAACGAAAGAAATGGAGATGAAAAACTCCAACTATTTTGAGAGTTATGATGGAAATAGTTAGACTCGCGCTTTGGTTTAGCAATTTACTGACCTACCTCCGATTGATTGACCATAACTCTCTAAATTTAACTCTTAATTCATTGAAATTAGTTTCATTTCGAAGGAATCGAAGTGTAGTTTAAAACGAAAGAAACGGAGATGAAAAACTCTAAGTATTTTGAGAGTTATGATGGAAATAGTTAGACTCGGGCTTTGGTTTAGCAATTTACTGACCTACCTCCGATTGATTGACCATAACTCACTCAATTTAACTCGTAATTCACTGAAATTTGTTTCATTTCGAAGGAATCGAAGTGTAGTTTAAAACGAAAGAAACGGAGATGAAAAACTCCAAGTATTTTGAGAGTTATGATGGAAATAGTTAGACTCGCGCTTTAGTTTAGCAATTTACTGACCTCCCTCCGATTGATTGACCATAACTCACTCAATTTAACTCGTAATTCATTGAAATTAGTTTCATTTCGAAGGAATCGAAGTGTAGTTTAAAACGAAAGAAACGGAGATGAAAAACTCCAAGTATTTTGAGAGTTATGATGGAAATAGTTAGACTCGGGCTTTGGTTTAGCAATTTACTGACCTACCTCCGATTGATTGACCATAACTCACTCAATTTAACTCTTAATTCATTGAAATTAGTTTCATTTCGAAGGAATCGAAGTGTGGTTTAAAACGAAAGAAATGGAGATGAAAAACTCCAACTATTTTGAGAGTTATGATAGAAATAGTTAGACTCGCGCTTTGGTTTAGCAATTTACTGACCTACCTCCGCTTGATTGACCATAACTCTCTCAATTTAACTCTTAACTCTTTGAAATTAGTTTCATTTCGAAGGAATCGAAGTGTAGTTTAAAACGAAAGAAACGGAGATGAAAAACTCCAAGTATTTTGAGAGTTATGATGGAAATAGTTAGACTCGCGCTTTGGTTTAGCAATTTACTGACCTACCTCCGATTGATTGACCATAACTCTCCCAATTTAACTCTTAACTCATTGAAATTAGTTTCATTTCGAAGGAATCGAAGTGTAGTTTAAAACGAAAGAAACGGAGATGAAAAACTCCAAGTATTTTGAGAGTTATGATGGAAATAGTTAGACTCGCGCTTTGGTTTAGCAATTTACTGACCTACCTCCGATTGATTGACCATAACTCTCCCAATTTAACTCTTAACTCATTGAAATTAGTTTCATTTCGAAGGAATCGAAGTGTAGTTTAAAACGAAAGAAACGGAGATGAAAAACTCCAAGTATTTTGAGAGTTATGATGGAAATAGTTAGACTCGCGCTTTGGTTTAGCAATTTACTGACCTACCTCCGATTGATTGACCATAACTCTCTAAATTTAACTCTTAATTCATTGAAATTAGTTTCATTTCGAAGGAATCGAAGTGTAGTTTAAAACGAAAGAAACGGAGATGAAAAACTCTAAGTATTTTGAGAGTTATGATGGAAATAGTTAGACTCGGGCTTTGGTTTAGCAATTTACTGACCTACCTCCGATTGATTGACCATAACTCACTCAATTTAACTCGTAATTCACTGAAATTTGTTTCATTTCGAAGGAATCGAAGTGTAGTTTAAAACGAAAGAAACGGAGATGAAAAACTCCAAGTATTTTGAGAGTTATTATGGAAATAGTTAGACTCGCGCTTTGGTTTAGCAATTTACTGACCTACCTCCGATTGATTGACCATAACTCTCTCAATTTAACTCTTAATTCATTAAAATTAGTTTCATTTCGAAGGAATCGAAGTGTAGTTTAAAACGAAAGAAACGGAGATGAAAAACTCCAAGTATTTTGAGAGTTATGATGGAAATAGTTAGACTCGCGCTTTGGTTTAGCAATTTACTGACGTACCTACGATTGATTGACCATAACTCTCTCAATTTAACTCTTAATTCATTGAAATTAGTTTAATTTCGAAGGAATCGAAGTGTAGTTTAAAACGAAAGAAACGGAGATGAAAAACTCCAAGTATTTTGAGAGTTATGATGGAAATAGTTAGACTCGCGCTTTGGTTTAGCAATTTACTGACGTACCTACGATTGATTGACCATAACTCTCTCAATTTAACTCTTAATTCATTGAAATTAGTTTCATTTCGAAGGAATCGAAGTGTAGTTTAAAACGAAAGAAACGGAGATGAAAAACTCCAAGTATTTTGATAGTTATGATGGAAATAGTTAGACTCGCGCTTTGGTTTAGCAATTTACTGACCTACCTCCGATTGATTGACCATAACTCTCTCAATTTAACTCTTAAGTCATTGAAATTAGTTTCATTTCGAAGGAATCGAAGTGTAGTTTAAAACGAAAGAAACGGAGATGAAAAACTCCAAGTATTTTGAGAGTTATGATGGAAATAGTTAGACTCGCGCTTTAGTTTAGCAATTTACTGACCTCCCTCCGATTGATTGACCATAACTCACTCAATTTAACTCGTAATTCGTTGAAATTAGTTTCATTTCGAAGGAATCGAAGTGTAGTTTAAAACGAAAGAAACGGAGATGAAAAACTCCAAGTATTTTGAGAGTTATGATGGAAATAGTTAGACTCGGGCTTTGGTTTAGCAATTTACTGACCTACCTCCGATTGATTGACCATAACTCACTCAATTTAACTCTTAATTCATTGAAATTAGTTTCATTTCGAAGGAATCGAAGTGTGGTTTAAAACGAAAGAAATGGAGATGAAAAACTCCAACTATTTTGAGAGTTATGATAGAAATAGTTAGACTCGCGCTTTGGTTTAGCAATTTACTGACCTACCTCCGCTTGATTGACCATAACTCTCTCAATTTAACTCTTAACTCTTTGAAATTAGTTTCATTTCGAAGGAATCGAAGTGTAGTTTAAAACGAAAGAAACGGAGATGAAAAACTCCAAGTATTTTGAGAGTTATGATGGAAATAGTTAGACTCGCGCTTTGGTTTAGCAATTTACTGACCTACCTCCGATTGATTGACCATAACTCTCCCAATTTAACTCTTAACTCATTGAAATTAGTTTCATTTCGAAGGAATCGAAGTGTAGTTTAAAACGAAAGAAACGGAGATGAAAAACTCCAAGTATTTTGAGAGTTATGATGGAAATAGTTAGACTCGCGCTTTGGTTTAGCAATTTACTGACCTACCTCCGATTGATTGACCATAACTCTCTAAATTTAACTCTTAATTCATTGAAATTAGTTTCATTTCGAAGGAATCGAAGTGTAGTTTAAAACGAAAGAAACGGAGATGAAAAACTCTAAGTATTTTGAGAGTTATGATGGAAATAGTTAGACTCGGGCTTTGGTTTAGCAATTTACTGACCTACCTCCGATTGATTGACCATAACTCACTCAATTTAACTCGTAATTCACTGAAATTTGTTTCATTTCGAAGGAATCGAAGTGTAGTTTAAAACGAAAGAAACGGAGATGAAAAACTCCAAGTATTTTGAGAGTTATGATGGAAATAGTTAGACTCGCGCTTTAGTTTAGCAATTTACTGACCTCCCTCCGATTGATTGACCATAACTCACTCAATTTAACTCGTAATTCATTGAAATTAGTTTCATTTCGAAGGAATCGAAGTGTAGTTTAAAACGAAAGAAACGGAGATGAAAAACTCCAAGTATTTTGAGAGTTATGATGGAAATAGTTAGACTCGGGCTTTGGTTTAGCAATTTACTGACCTACCTCCGATTGATTGACCATAACTCACTCAATTTAACTCTTAATTCATTGAAATTAGTTTCATTTCGAAGGAATCGAAGTGTGGTTTAAAACGAAAGAAATGGAGATGAAAAACTCCAACTATTTTGAGAGTTATGATAGAAATAGTTAGACTCGCGCTTTGGTTTAGCAATTTACTGACCTACCTCCGCTTGATTGACCATAACTCTCTCAATTTAACTCTTAACTCTTTGAAATTAGTTTCATTTCGAAGGAATCGAAGTGTAGTTTAAAACGAAAGAAACGGAGATGAAAAACTCCAAGTATTTTGAGAGTTATGATGGAAATAGTTAGACTCGCGCTTTGGTTTAGCAATTTACTGACCTACCTCCGATTGATTGACCATAACTCTCCCAATTTAACTCTTAACTCATTGAAATTAGTTTCATTTCGAAGGAATCGAAGTGTAGTTTAAAACGAAAGAAACGGAGATGAAAAACTCCAAGTATTTTGAGAGTTATGATGGAAATAGTTAGACTCGCGCTTTGGTTTAGCAATTTACTGACCTACCTCCGATTGATTGACCATAACTCTCCCAATTTAACTCTTAACTCATTGAAATTAGTTTCATTTCGAAGGAATCGAAGTGTAGTTTAAAACGAAAGAAACGGAGATGAAAAACTCCAAGTATTTTGAGAGTTATGATGGAAATAGTTAGACTCGCGCTTTGGTTTAGCAATTTACTGACCTACCTCCGATTGATTGACCATAACTCTCTAAATTTAACTCTTAATTCATTGAAATTAGTTTCATTTCGAAGGAATCGAAGTGTAGTTTAAAACGAAAGAAACGGAGATGAAAAACTCTAAGTATTTTGAGAGTTATGATGGAAATAGTTAGACTCGGGCTTTGGTTTAGCAATTTACTGACCTACCTCCGATTGATTGACCATAACTCACTCAATTTAACTCGTAATTCACTGAAATTTGTTTCATTTCGAAGGAATCGAAGTGTAGTTTAAAACGAAAGAAACGGAGATGAAAAACTCCAAGTATTTTGAGAGTTATGATGGAAATAGTTAGACTCGGGCTTTGGTTTAGCAATTTACTGACCTACCTCCGATTGATTGACCATAACTCACTCAATTTAACTCGTAATTCACTGAAATTTGTTTCATTTCGAAGGAATCGAAGTGTAGTTTAAAACAAAAGAAACGGAGATGAAAAACTCCAAGTATTTTGAGAGTTATGATGGAAATAGTTAGACTCGCGCTTTAGTTTAGCAATTTACTGACCTCCCTCCGATTGATTGACCATAACTCACTCAATTTAACTCGTAATTCATTGAAATTAGTTTCATTTCGAAGGAATCGAAGTGTAGTTTAAAACGAAAGAAACGGAGATGAAAAACTCCAAGTATTTTGAGAGTTATGATGGAAATAGTTAGACTCGGGCTTTGGTTTAGCAATTTACTGACCTACCTCCGATTGATTGACCATAACTCACTCAATTTAACTCTTAATTCATTGAAATTAGTTTCATTTCGAAGGAATTGAAGTGTGGTTTAAAACGAAAGAAATGGAGATGAAAAACTCCAACTATTTTGAGAGTTATGATAGAAATAGTTAGACTCGCGCTTTGGTTTAGCAATTTACTGACCTACCTCCGCTTGATTGACCATAACTCTCTCAATTTAACTCTTAACTCTTTGAAATTAGTTTCATTTCGAAGGAATCGAAGTGTAGTTTAAAACGAAAGAAACGGAGATGAAAAACTCCAAGTATTTTGAGAGTTATGATGGAAATAGTTAGACTCGCGCTTTGGTTTAGCAATTTACTGACCTACCTCCGATTGATTGACCATAACTCTCCCAATTTAACTCTTAACTCATTGAAATTAGTTTCATTTCGAAGGAATCGAAGTGTAGTTTAAAACGAAAGAAACGGAGATGAAAAACTCCAAGTATTTTGAGAGTTATGATGGAAATAGTTAGACTCACGCTTTAGTTTAGCAATTTACTAACCTCCTTCCGATTGATTGACTATAACTCACTCAATTTAACTCGTAATTCGTTGAAATTAGTTTCATTTCGAAGGAATCGAAGTGTAGTTTAAAACGAAAGAAACGGAGATGAAAAACTCCAAGTATTTTGAGAGTTATGATGGAAATAGTTAGACTCGCGCTTTGGTTTAGCAATTTACTGACCTACCTCCGATTGATTGACCATAACTCTCCCAATTTAACTCTTAACTCATTGAAATTAGTTTCATTTCGAAGGAATCGAAGTGTAGTTTAAAACGAAAGAAACGGAGATGAAAAACTCCAAGTATTTTGAGAGTTATGATGGAAATAGTTAGACTCGCGCTTTGGTTTAGCAATTTACTGACCTACCTCCGATTGATTGACCATAACTCTCCCAATTTAACTCTTAACTCATTGAAATTAGTTTCATTTCGAAGGAATCGAAGTGTAGTTTAAAACGAAAGAAACGGAGATGAAAAACTCCAAGTATTTTGAGAGTTATGATGGAAATAGTTAGACTCACGCTTTAGTTTAGCAATTTACTAACCTCCTTCCGATTGATTGACTATAACTCACTCAATTTAACTCGTAATTCGTTGAAATTAGTTTCATTTCGAAGGAATCGAAGTGTAGTTTAAAACGAAAGAAACGGAGATGAAAAACTCCAAGTATTTTGAGAATTATGATGGAAATAGTTAGACTCGCGCTTTGGTTTAGCAATTTACTGACGTACCTACGATTGATTGACCATAACTCTCTCAATTTAACTCTTAATTCATTGAAATTAGTTTAATTTCGAAGGAATCGAAGTGTAGTTTAAAACGAAAGAAACGGAGATGAAAAACTCCAAGTATTTTGAGAGTTATGATGGAAATAGTTAGACTCGCGCTTTGGTTTAGCAATTTACTGACGTACCTACGATTGATTGACCATAACTCTCTCAATTTAACTCTTAATTCATTGAAATTAGTTTCATTTCGAAGGAATCGAAGTGTAGTTTAAAACGAAAGAAACGGAGATGAAAAACTCCAAGTATTTTGATAGTTATGATGGAAATAGTTAGACTCGCGCTTTGGTTTAGCAATTTACTGACCTACCTCCGATTGATTGACCATAACTCTCTCAATTTAACTCTTAAGTCATTGAAATTAGTTTCATTTCGAAGGAATCGAAGTGTAGTTTAAAACGAAAGAAACGGAGATGAAAAACTCCAAGTATTTTGAGAGTTATGATGGAAATAGTTAGACTCGCGCTTTAGTTTAGCAATTTACTGACCTCCCTCCGATTGATTGACCATAACTCACTCAATTTAACTCGTAATTCATTGAAATTAGTTTCATTTCGAAGGAATCGAAGTGTAGTTTAAAACGAAAGAAACGGAGATGAAAAACTCCAAGTATTTTGAGAGTTATGATGGAAATAGTTAGACTCGGGCTTTGGTTTAGCAATTTACTGACCTACCTCCGATTGATTGACCATAACTCACTCAATTTAACTCTTAATTCATTGAAATTAGTTTCATTTCGAAGGAATCGAAGTGTGGTTTAAAACGAAAGAAATGGAGATGAAAAACTCCAACTATTTTGAGAGTTATGATAGAAATAGTTAGACTCGCGCTTTGGTTTAGCAATTTACTGACCTACCTCCGCTTGATTGACCATAACTCTCTCAATTTAACTCTTAATTCATTGAAATTAGTTTCATTTCGAAGGAATCGAAGTGTAGTTTAAAACGAAAGAAACGGAGATGAAAAACTCCAAGTATTTTGATAGTTATGATGGAAATAGTTAGACTCGCGCTTTGGTTTAGCAATTTACTGACCTACCTCCGATTGATTGACCATAACTCTCTCAATTTAACTCTTAAGTCATTGAAATTAGTTTCATTTCGAAGGAATCGAAGTGTAGTTTAAAACGAAAGAAACGGAGATGAAAAACTCCAAGTATTTTGAGAGTTATGATGGAAATAGTTAGACTCGCGCTTTAGTTTAGCAATTTACTGACCTCCCTCCGATTGATTGACCATAACTCACTCAATTTAACTCGTAATTCATTGAAATTAGTTTCATTTCGAAGGAATCGAAGTATAGTTTAAAACGAAAGAAACGGAGATGAAAAACTCCAAGTATTTTGAGAGTTATGATGGAAATAGTTAGACTCGGGCTTTGGTTTAGCAATTTACTGACCTACCTCCGATTGATTGACCATAACTCACTCAATTTAACTCTTAATTCATTGAAATTAGTTTCATTTCGAAGGAATCGAAGTGTGGTTTAAAACGAAAGAAATGGAGATGAAAAACTCCAACTATTTTGAGAGTTATGATAGAAATAGTTAGACTCGCGCTTTGGTTTAGCAATTTACTGACCTACCTCCGCTTGATTGACCATAACTCTCTCAATTTAACTCTTAACTCTTTGAAATTAGTTTCATTTCGAAGGAATCGAAGTGTAGTTTAAAACGAAAGAAACGGAGATGAAAAACTCCAAGTATTTTGAGAGTTATGATGGAAATAGTTAGACTCGCGCTTTGGTTTAGCAATTTACTGACCTACCTCCGATTGATTGACCATAACTCTCCAAATTTAACTCTTAACTCATTGAAATTAGTTTCATTTCGAAGGAATCGAAGTGTAGTTTAAAACGAAAGAAACGGAGATGAAAAACTCCAAGTATTTTGAGAGTTATGATGGAAATAGTTAGACTCGCGCTTTGGTTTAGCAATTTACTGACCTACCTCCGATTGATTGACCATAACTCTCCCAATTTAACTCTTAACTCATTGAAATTAGTTTCATTTCGAAGGAATCGAAGTGTAGTTTAAATCGAAAGAAACGGAGATGAAAAACTCCAAGTATTTTGAGAGTTATGATGGAAATAGTTAGACTCGCGCTTTGGTTTAGCAATTTACTGACCTACCTCCGATTGATTGACCATAACTCTCCCAATTTAACTCTTAACTCATTGAAATTAGTTTCATTTCGAAGGAATCGAAGTGTTGTTTAAAACGAAAGAAACGGAGATGAAAAACTCCAAGTATTTTGAGAGTTATGATGGAAATAGTTAGACTCGCGCTTTGGTTTAGCAATTTACTGACCTACCTCCGATTGATTGACCATAACTCTCTAAATTTAACTCTTAATTCATTGAAATTAGTTTCATTTCGAAGGAATCGAAGTGTAGTTTAAAACGAAAGAAACGGAGATGAAAAACTCTAAGTATTTTGAGAGTTATGATGGAAATAGTTAGACTCGGGCTTTGGTTTAGCAATTTACTGACCTACCTCCGATTGATTGACCATAACTCACTCAATTTAACTCGTAATTCACTGAAATTTGTTTCATTTCGAAGGAATCGAAGTGTAGTTTAAAACGAAAGAAACGGAGATGAAAAACTCCAA
Source organism: Tasmannia lanceolata (assembly GCF_043159265.1). Taxonomy (NCBI): domain Eukaryota; kingdom Viridiplantae; phylum Streptophyta; class Magnoliopsida; order Canellales; family Winteraceae; genus Tasmannia; species Tasmannia lanceolata. Next base: position 9,930,118 of record NW_027518721.1, read on the forward strand.
GTATTTTGAGAGTTATGATGGAAATAGTTAGACTCGGGCTTTGGTTTAGCAATTTACTGACCTACCTCCGATTGATTGACCATAACTCACTCAATTTAACTCGTAATTCACTGAAATTTGTTTCATTTCGAAGGAATCGAAGTGTAGTTTAAAACGAAAGAAACGGAGATGAAAAACTCCAAGTATTTTGAGAGTTATGATGGAAATAGTTAGACTCGCGCTTTAGTTTAGCAATTTACTGACCTCCCTCCGATTGATTGACCATAACTCACTCAATTTAACTCGTAATTCATTGAAATTAGTTTCATTTCGAAGGAATCGAAGTGTAGTTTAAAACGAAAGAAACGGAGATGAAAAACTCCAAGTATTTTGAGAGTTATGATGGAAATAGTTAGACTCGGGCTTTGGTTTAGCAATTTACTGACCTACCTCCGATTGATTGACCATAACTCACTCAATTTAACTCTTAATTCATTGAAATTAGTTTCATTTCGAAGGAATCGAAGTGTGGTTTAAAACGAAAGAAATGGAGATGAAAAACTCCAACTATTTTGAGAGTTATGATAGAAATAGTTAGACTCGCGCTTTGGTTTAGCAATTTACTGACCTACCTCCGCTTGATTGACCATAACTCTCTCAATTTAACTCTTAACTCTTTGAAATTAGTTTCATTTCGAAGGAATCGAAGTGTAGTTTAAAACGAAAGAAACGGAGATGAAAAACTCCAAGTATTTTGAGAGTTATGATGGAAATAGTTAGACTCGCGCTTTGGTTTAGCAATTTACTGACCTACCTCCGATTGATTGACCATAACTCTCCCAATTTAACTCTTAACTCATTGAAATTAGTTTCATTTCGAAGGAATTGAAGTGTAGTTTAAAACGAAAGAAACGGAGATGAAAAACTCCAAGTATTTTGAGAGTTATGATGGAAATAGTTAGACTCACGCTTTAGTTTAGCAATTTACTAACCTCCTTCCGATTGATTGACTATAACTCACTCAATTTAACTCGTAATTCGTTGAAATTAGTTTCATTTCGAAGGAATCGAAGTGTAGTTTAAAATGAAAGAAACAGAGATGAAAAACTCCAAGTATTTTGAGAGTTATGATGGAAATAGTTAGACTCGCGCTTTGGTTTAGCAATTTACTGACGTACCTACGATTGATTGACCATAACTCTCTCAATTTAACTCTTAATTCATTGAAATTAGTTTAATTTCGAAGGAATCGAAGTGTAGTTTAAAACGAAAGAAACGGAGATGAAAAACTCCAAGTATTTTGAGAGTTATGATGGAAATAGTTAGACTCGCGCTTTGGTTTAGCAATTTACTGACGTACCTACGATTGATTGACCATAACTCTCTCAATTTAACTCTTAATTCATTGAAATTAGTTTCATTTCGAAGGAATCGAAGTGTAGTTTAAAACGAAAGAAACGGAGATGAAAAACTCCAAGTATTTTGATAGTTATGATGGAAATAGTTAGACTCGCGCTTTGGTTTAGCAATTTACTGACCTACCTCCGATTGATTGACCATAACTCTCTCAATTTAACTCTTAAGTCATTGAAATTAGTTTCATTTCGAAGGAATCGAAGTGTAGTTTAAAACGAAAGAAACGGAGATGAAAAACTCCAAGTATTTTGAGAGTTATGATGGAAATAGTTAGACTCGCGCTTTAGTTTAGCAATTTACTGACCTCCCTCCGATTGATTGACCATAACTCACTCAATTTAACTCGTAATTCATTGAAATTAGTTTCATTTCGAAGGAATCGAAGTGTAGTTTAAAACGAAAGAAACGGAGATGAAAAACTCCAAGTATTTTGAGAGTTATGATGGAAATAGTTAGACTCGGGCTTTGGTTTAGCAATTTACTGACCTACCTCCGATTGATTGACCATAACTCACTCAATTTAACTCTTAATTCATTGAAATTAGTTTCATTTCGAAGGAATCGAAGTGTGGTTTAAAACGAAAGAAATGGAGATGAAAAACTCCAACTATTTTGAGAGTTATGATAGAAATAGTTAGACTCGCGCTTTGGTTTAGCAATTTACTGACCTACCTCCGCTTGATTGACCATAACTCTCTCAATTTAACTCTTAATTCATTGAAATTAGTTTCATTTCGAAGGAATCGAAGTGTAGTTTAAAACGAAAGAAACGGAGATGAAAAACTCCAAGTATTTTGATAGTTATGATGGAAATAGTTAGACTCGCGCTTTGGTTTAGCAATTTACTGACCTACCTCCGATTGATTGACCATAACTCTCTCAATTTAACTCTTAAGTCATTGAAATTAGTTTCATTTCGAAGGAATCGAAGTGTAGTTTAAAACGAAAGAAACGGAGATGAAAAACTCCAAGTATTTTGAGAGTTATGATGGAAATAGTTAGACTCGGGCTTTGGTTTAGCAATTTACTGACCTACCTCCGATTGATTGACCATAACTCACTCAATTTAACTCGTAATTCACTGAAATTTGTTTCATTTCGAAGGAATCGAAGTGTAGTTTAAAACGAAAGAAACGGAGATGAAAAACTCCAAGTATTTTGAGAGTTATGATGGAAATAGTTAGACTCGGGCTTTGGTTTAGCAATTTACTGACCTACCTCCGATTGATTGACCATAACTCACTCAATTTAACTCGTAATTCACTGAAATTTGTTTCATTTCGAAGGAATCGAAGTGTAGTTTAAAACGAAAGAAACGGAGATGAAAAACTCCAAGTATTTTGAGAGTTATGATGGAAATAGTTAGACTCGCGCTTTAGTTTAGCAATTTACTGACCTCCCTCCGATTGATTGACCATAACTCACTCAATTTAACTCGTAATTCATTGAAATTAGTTTCATTTCGAAGGAATCGAAGTGTAGTTTAAAACGAAAGAAACGGAGATGAAAAACTCCAAGTATTTTGAGAGTTATGATGGAAATAGTTAGACTCGCGCTTTAGTTTAGCAATTTACTGACCTCCCTCCGATTGATTGACCATAACTCACTCAATTTAACTCGTAATTCATTGAAATTAGTTTCATTTCGAAGGAATCGAAGTGTAGTTTAAAACGAAAGAAACGGAGATGAAAAACTCCAAGTATTTTGAGAGTTATGATGGAAATAGTTAGACTCGGGCTTTGGTTTAGCAATTTACTGACCTACCTCCGATTGATTGACCATAACTCACTCAATTTAACTCTTAATTCATTGAAATTAGTTTCATTTCGAAGGAATCGAAGTGTGGTTTAAAACGAAAGAAATGGAGATGAAAAACTCCAACTATTTTGAGAGTTATGATAGAAATAGTTAGACTCGCGCTTTGGTTTAGCAATTTACTGACCTACCTCCGCTTGATTGACCATAACTCTCTCAATTTAACTCTTAAGTCATTGAAATTAGTTTCATTTCGAAGGAATCGAAGTGTAGTTTAAAACGAAAGAAACGGAGATGAAAAACTCCAAGTATTTTGAGAGTTATGATGGAAATAGTTAGACTCGGGCTTTGGTTTAGCAATTTACTGACCTACCTCCGATTGATTGACCATAACTCACTCAATTTAACTCGTAATTCACTGAAATTTGTTTCATTTCGAAGGAATCGAAGTGTAGTTTAAAACGAAAGAAACGGAGATGAAAAACTCCAAGTATTTTGAGAGTTATGATGGAAATAGTTAGACTCGGGCTTTGGTTTAGCAATTTACTGACCTACCTCCGATTGATTGACCATAACTCACTCAATTTAACTCGTAATTCACTGAAATTTGTTTCATTTCGAAGGAATCGAAGTGTAGTTTAAAACGAAAGAAACGGAGATGAAAAACTCCAAGTATTTTGAGAGTTATGATGGAAATAGTTAGACTCGCGCTTTAGTTTAGCAATTTACTGACCTCCCTCCGATTGATTGACCATAACTCACTCAATTTAACTCGTAATTCATTGAAATTAGTTTCATTTCGAAGGAATCGAAGTGTAGTTTAAAACGAAAGAAACGGAGATGAAAAACTCCAAGTATTTTGAGAGTTATGATGGAAATAGTTAGACTCGGGCTTTGGTTTAGCAATTTACTGACCTACCTCCGATTGATTGACCATAACTCACTCAATTTAACTCTTAATTCATTGAAATTAGTTTCATTTCGAAGGAATCGAAGTGTGGTTTAAAACGAAAGAAATGGAGATGAAAAACTCCAACTATTTTGAGAGTTATGATAGAAATAGTTAGACTCGCGCTTTGGTTTAGCAATTTACTGACCTACCTCCGCTTGATTGACCATAACTCTCTCAATTTAACTCTTAACTCTTTGAAATTAGTTTCATTTCGAAGGAATCGAAGTGTAGTTTAAAACGAAAGAAACGGAGATGAAAAACTCCAAGTATTTTGAGAGTTATGATGGAAATAGTTAGACTCGCGCTTTGGTTTAGCAATTTACTGACCTACCTCCGATTGATTGACCATAACTCTCCCAATTTAACTCTTAACTCATTGAAATTAGTTTCATTTCGAAGGAATCGAAGTGTAGTTTAAAACGAAAGAAACGGAGATGAAAAACTCCAAGTATTTTGAGAGTTATGATGGAAATAGTTAGACTCACGCTTTAGTTTAGCAATTTACTAACCTCCTTCCGATTGATTGACTATAACTCACTCAATTTAACTCGTAATTCGTTGAAATTAGTTTCATTTCGAAGGAATCGAAGTGTAGTTTAAAATGAAAGAAACAGAGATGAAAAACTCCAAGTATTTTGAGAGTTATGATGGAAATAGTTAGACTCGCGCTTTGGTTTAGCAATTTACTGACGTACCTACGATTGATTGACCATAACTCTCTCAATTTAACTCTTAATTCATTGAAATTAGTTTAATTTCGAAGGAATCGAAGTGTAGTTTAAAACGAAAGAAACGGAGATGAAAAACTCCAAGTATTTTGAGAGTTATGATGGAAATAGTTAGACTCGCGCTTTGGTTTAGCAATTTACTGACGTACCTACGATTGATTGACCATAACTCTCTCAATTTAACTCTTAATTCATTGAAATTAGTTTCATTTCGAAGGAATCGAAGTGTAGTTTAAAACGAAAGAAACGGAGATGAAAAACTCCAAGTATTTTGATAGTTATGATGGAAATAGTTAGACTCGCGCTTTGGTTTAGCAATTTACTGACCTACCTCCGATTGATTGACCATAACTCTCTCAATTTAACTCTTAAGTCATTGAAATTAGTTTCATTTCGAAGGAATCGAAGTGTAGTTTAAAACGAAAGAAACGGAGATGAAAAACTCCAAGTATTTTGAGAGTTATGATGGAAATAGTTAGACTCGCGCTTTAGTTTAGCAATTTACTGACCTCCCTCCGATTGATTGACCATAACTCACTCAATTTAACTCGTAATTCATTGAAATTAGTTTCATTTCGAAGGAATCGAAGTGTAGTTTAAAACGAAAGAAACGGAGATGAAAAACTCCAAGTATTTTGAGAGTTATGATGGAAATAGTTAGACTCGGGCTTTGGTTTAGCAATTTACTGACCTACCTCCGATTGATTGACCATAACTCACTCAATTTAACTCTTAATTCATTGAAATTAGTTTCATTTCGAAGGAATCGAAGTGTGGTTTAAAACGAAAGAAATGGAGATGAAAAACTCCAACTATTTTGAGAGTTATGATAGAAATAGTTAGACTCGCGCTTTGGTTTAGCAATTTACTGACCTACCTCCGCTTGATTGACCATAACTCTCTCAATTTAACTCTTAATTCATTGAAATTAGTTTCATTTCGAAGGAATCGAAGTGTAGTTTAAAACGAAAGAAACGGAGATGAAAAACTCCAAGTATTTTGATAGTTATGATGGAAATAGTTAGACTCGCGCTTTGGTTTAGCAATTTACTGACCTACCTCCGATTGATTGACCATAACTCTCTCAATTTAACTCTTAAGTCATTGAAATTAGTTTCATTTCGAAGGAATCGAAGTGTAGTTTAAAACGAAAGAAACGGAGATGAAAAACTCCAAGTATTTTGAGAGTTATGATGGAAATAGTTAGACTCGCGCTTTAGTTTAGCAATTTACTGACCTCCCTCCGATTGATTGACCATAACTCACTCAATTTAACTCGTAATTCATTGAAATTAGTTTCATTTCGAAGGAATCGAAGTGTAGTTTAAAACGAAAGAAACGGAGATGAAAAACTCCAAGTATTTTGAGAGTTATGATGGAAATAGTTAGACTCGGGCTTTGGTTTAGCAATTTACTGACCTACCTACGATTGATTGACCATAACTCACTCAATTTAACTCTTAATTCATTGAAATTAGTTTCATTTCGAAGGAATCGAAGTGTGGTTTAAAACGAAAGAAATGGAGATGAAAAACTCCAACTATTTTGAGAGTTATGATAGAAATAGTTAGACTCGCGCTTTGGTTTAGCAATTTACTGACCTACCTCCGCTTGATTGACCATAACTCTCTCAATTTAACTCTTAACTCTTTGAAATTAGTTTCATTTCGAAGGAATCGAAGTGTAGTTTAAAACGAAAGAAACGGAGATGAAAAACTCCAAGTATTTTGAGAGTTATGATGGAAATAGTTAGACTCGCGCTTTGGTTTAGCAATTTACTGACCTACCTCCGATTGATTGACCATAACTCTCCCAATTTAACTCTTAACTCATTGAAATTAGTTTCATTTCGAAGGAATCGAAGTGTAGTTTAAAACGAAAGAAACGGAGATGAAAAACTCCAAGTATTTTGAGAGTTATGATGGAAATAGTTAGACTCGCGCTTTGGTTTAGCAATTTACTGACCTACCTCCGATTGATTGACCATAACTCTCTAAATTTAACTCTTAATTCATTGAAATTAGTTTCATTTCGAAGGAATCGAAGTGTAGTTTAAAACGAAAGAAACGGAGATGAAAAACTCTAAGTATTTTGAGAGTTATGATGGAAATAGTTAGACTCGGGCTTTGGTTTAGCAATTTACTGACCTACCTCCGATTGATTGACCATAACTCACTCAATTTAACTCGTAATTCACTGAAATTTGTTTCATTTCGAAGGAATCGAAGTGTAGTTTAAAACGAAAGAAACGGAGATGAAAAACTCCAAGTATTTTGAGAGTTATGATGGAAATAGTTAGACTCGCGCTTTAGTTTAGCAATTTACTAACCTCCTTCCGATTGATTGACTATAACTCACTCAATTTAACTCGTAATTCGTTGAAATTAGTTTCATTTCGAAGGAATCGAAGTGTAGTTTAAAATGAAAGAAACAGAGATGAAAAACTCCAAGTATTTTGAGAGTTATGATGGAAATAGTTAGACTCGCGCTTTGGTTTAGCAATTTACTGACGTACCTACGATTGATTGACCATAACTCTCTCAATTTAACTCTTAATTCATTGAAATTAGTTTCATTTCGAAGGAATCGAAGTGTAGTTTAAAACGAAAGAAACGGAGATGAAAAACTCCAAGTATTTTGAGAGTTATGATGGAAATAGTTAGACTCGCGCTTTGGTTTAGCAATTTACTGACGTACCTACGATTGATTGACCATAACTCTCTCAATTTAACTCTTAATTCATTGAAATTAGTTTCATTTCGAAGGAATCGAAGTGTAGTTTAAAACGAAAGAAACGGAGATGAAAAACTCCAAGTATTTTGATAGTTATGATGGAAATAGTTAGACTCGCGCTTTGGTTTAGCAATTTACTGACCTACCTCCGATTGATTGACCATAACTCTCTCAATTTAACTCTTAAGTCATTGAAATTAGTTTCATTTCGAAGGAATCGAAGTGTAGTTTAAAACGAAAGAAACGGAGATGAAAAACTCCAAGTATTTTGAGAGTTATGATGGAAATAGTTAGACTCGCGCTTTAGTTTAGCAATTTACTGACCTCCCTCCGATTGATTGACCATAACTCACTCAATTTAACTCGTAATTCATTGAAATTAGTTTCATTTCGAAGGAATCGAAGTGTAGTTTAAAACGAAAGAAACGGAGATGAAAAACTCCAAGTATTTTGAGAGTTATGATGGAAATAGTTAGACTCGGGCTTTGGTTTAGCAATTTACTGACCTACCTCCGATTGATTGACCATAACTCACTCAATTTAACTCTTAATTCATTGAAATTAGTTTCATTTCGAAGGAATCGAAGTGTAGTTTAAAACGAAAGAAACGGAGATGAAAAACTCCAAGTATTTTGAGAGTTATGATGGAAATAGTTAGACTCGCGCTTTGGTTTAGCAATTTACTGACCTACCTCCGATTGATTGACAATAACTCTCTCAATTTAACTCGTAATTCATTTAAATTAGTTTCATTTCGAAGGAATCGAAGTGTAGTTTAAAACGAAAGAAACGGAGATGAAAAACTCCAAGTATTTTGAGAGTTATGATGGAAATAGTTAGACTCGCGCTTCGGTTTAGCAATTTACTGACCTACCTTTGATTGATTGACCGTAACTCTCTCTAAATTTAACTTGTAATTCATTTAAATTAGTTTTATTTCGAAGGAATCGAAGTGTAGTTTAAAACCAAAGAAACGGAGATGAAAAACTCCAAGTATTTTGAGAGTTATGATGGAAATAGTTAGACTCGCGCTTTAGTTTAGCAATTTACTGACCTCCCTCCGATTGATTGACCATAACTCACTCAATTTAACTCGTAATTCATTGAAATTAGTTTCATTTCGAAGGAATCGAAGTGTAGTTTAAAACGAAAGAAACGGAGATGAAAAACTCCAAGTATTTTGAGAGTTATGATGGAAATAGTTAGACTCGCGCTTTGGTTTATCAATTTACTGACCTACCTCCGATTGATTGACCATAACTCTCTCAATTTAACTCTTAATTCATTGAAATTAGTTTCATTTCGAAGGAATCGAAGTGTAGTTTAAAACGAAAGAAACGGAGATTAAAAACTCCAAGTATTTTGAGAGTTATGATGGAAATAGTTAGACTCGCGCTTTGGTTTAGCAATTTACTGACCTACCTTCGATTGATTGACCATAACTCTCTCAATTTAACTCTTAATTCATTGAAATTAGTTTCATTTCGAAGGAATCAAAGTGTAGTTTAAAACGAAAGAAACGGAGATGAAAAATTCCAAGTATTTTGAGAGTTATGATAGAAATAGTTAGACTCGCGCTTTGGTTTAGCAATTTACTGACCTACCTCCGATTGATTGACCATAACTCTCTAAATTTAACTCATAATTCATTGAAATTAGTTTCATTTCGAAGGAATCGAAGTGTAGTTTAAAACGAAAGAAACGGAGATGAAAAACTCCAAGTATTTTGAGAGTTATGATGCAAATAGTTAGACTCACGCTTTGGTTTTGCAATTTACTGACCTACCTCCGCTTGATTGACCATAACTCTCTCAATTTAACTCTTAACTCTTTGAAATTAGTTTCATTTCGAAGGAATCGAAGTGTAGTTTAAAACGAAAGAAACGGAGATGAAAAACTCCAAGTATTTTGAGAGTTATGATGGAAATAGTTAGACTCGCGCTTTGGTTTAGCATTTACTGACCTACCTCCGATTGATTGACCATAACTCTCTCAATTTAACTCTTAACTCTTTGAAATTAGTTTTATTTCGAAGGAATCGAAGTGTAGTTTAAAACGAAAGAAACGGAGATGAAAAATTCCAAGTATTTTGAGAGTTATGATAGAAATAGTTAGACTCGCGCTTTGGTTTAGCAATTTACTGACCTACCTCCGATTGATTGACCATAACTCTCACGATTTAACTCTTAATTCATTGAAATTAGTTTCATTTCGAAGGAATCGAAGTGTAGTTTAGGACGAAAGAAACGGAGATGAAAAACTCCAAGTATTTTGAGAGTTATGATGGAAATAGTTAGACTCGCGCTTTGGTTTAGCAATTTACTGACCTACCTCCGATTGATTGACCATAACTCTCTCAATTTAACTCGTAATTCATTGAAATTAGTTTCATTTCGAAGGAATCAAAGTGTAGTTTAAAACGAAAGAAACGGAGATGAAAAATTCCAAGTATTTTGAGAGTTATGATGGAAATAGTTAGACTCGCGCTTTAGTTTAGCAATTTACTGACCTCCCTCCGATTGATTGACCATAACTCACTCAATTTAACTCGTAATTCATTGAAATTAGTTTCATTTCGAAGGAATCGAAGTGTAGTTTAAAACGAAAGAAACGGAGATGAAAAACTCCAAGTATTTTGAGAGTTATGATGGAAATAGTTAGACTCGGGCTTTGGTTTAGCAATTTACTGACCTACCTCCGATTGATTGACCATAACTCACTCAATTTAACTCTTAATTCATTGAAATTAGTTTCATTTCGAAGGAATCGAAGTGTGGTTTAAAACGAAAGAAATGGAGATGAAAAACTCCAACTATTTTGAGAGTTATGATAGAAATAGTTAGACTCGCGCTTTGGTTTAGCAATTTACTGACCTACCTCCGCTTGATTGACCATAACTCTCTCAATTTAACTCTTAATTCATTGAAATTAGTTTCTGTGGTACCCTGATCCCGCGAGAGGGGTGTGGGGCGCGAGCCGCCGCTCTCTCTCTCTTGGTCTCTCGTATCCACGCGATTGGCGTGTGCATTTTATTATTGATTTGAATTAATCTTTCCTGTGAACTTGGGATCACTAAGGCAATCCGAATTCCACACGAAAGAGACTGACAGAGTCGCCACCTAGATGTGGGATCTAGGACCCGTAATTAACCAGAAATCTAGACTCGCTACCTGGTTACGAGAATGGAAGGTATGGGGAGTTATCCACCACATGCACCATTCTTGCCCGATAATCGGTCTTCGATTCCAAAAGCTAACTCTTTTAAATTTATTTTAAATGGCTCATTCAACTCTATGTTAATGTGCGAACTAAGTGACATGCATCCTATGATCTAATTCCAATGTGAATCCTAAATGTGTATCTTGATTTATTAATTTGTCTGGATTCAATCTAAGTGAAAGTTCTCCTAAAATTCTAATTTCATGGAAAGTCCTAAGTGATTTGATTAAGCATTTACAAGAAAATTAATATACAAAACACCACAATTTGTTTGTGGTGCCGACTCGCGGGTGGTATGCCATCAGACATCCAAGCTGCCTACGTACCCAAGCCTCACTGGGATCAGAGTCGACGTAGTTCGGTGCACCTAAGCTAAGTTACATATGCCTAACTCAACTAAGACACCGACCTAGACGGGATTGACTGTTTCAACAGTTTTAGGAGAAGTTATTTAATTCAAGTTGAAGATTTTATTATCTTAGGATTTCATCTAAGATGCTATATGATTCTCATCTAAATGCAAATGGTCCCTTAGGCTAATGCAGGTTTGCCTTACATCCTAGTTTACTAGGCTTGTCCTAGGGAAAGATTGGGTGACTAGTGTAACTAGACCTATGGCACGGTTGCTATACATAGCAAGCGTCCGTGATGAGGCCGGACTCCTAACTCTAGGACTCCCTAAAACTTAGGACACGACACGACACCGGTGTTCCTAAATTGGGCTCTAAGGGTCCTTACGACGGAAACCGTGATCCAACGGTTCTGAAAGACACAAGACAAATCGATTTAAATTCTCGAGGTTAGTGAAAAAAGGGATGGAAGAGATGATGAAATAGTGTGAGGGAATGAGAAAGATAGAGAAAGGTGCGACTGAACTTGGGAGTGCCAAATTGCCTACGTACCCCGCGATGGGGATCAAGCCACACGTAGTTCCGCTGGGGAGGTTGCTTGGATTTTGGAAAACAGGATTGGTATTTGGATCAGGAATCGGGTTTGTATTTGAGCATTGGACTTGAGATTCAGAAACATTGATTTAGCAATGGGATTTTGGAATTGGGAATTTGCATCAAAGAATTGAGCATACAGGAATCATCAAGGGTTTGAATTTTGGGAATTCAAAATGGGCGGGCTTATGAGATTCGGCCAAATGGATTCAAACATGCGACTCAGATTGTGTTGGGATATGACTTGGTTAGGCAAAAGGGAGGAAGTTCTATTAGGTGTAAAAGGGCATTAGTAGAATAGGGGAATGACTCGGTTGTGACATGGAAGGCCGCAACTTGGTCGAATGCGACTCGGTTGCATTGGGATGGGTTGATTAAGGAATTGGATTGAGTCAACTAAGGGGAGAGTCCAATTAGTTAAAGAGGTTGAGCATACTCGACTAGAGAGTTGGGTCAACTCGACTAGGGAGGTTGGCTAGAGTTGACTCAGTTGAGCTGGGTTGGGATCCCACTTGGTTGGATTGTATTGGGGCGATTTGACTTAAGCTGCAGGTGGCCTGGCTGGGTTAGATTTAATGTAACCAAATTTATGGATAAATGGTGTGCCTCAGTGAGTGGACAAAGGTATGGCTTGGGTTGATGTGTGGCTATGGTTATAGGGTTTAAGGCTTATGGGTATGGGGTTTAGTGAGTCGGGTCTAAGTTAGGAGCAAACCCGAGACTAGCCATGGTCTAACCAGGAGGAAGCAGGGTACAAACCAGGGTGCGGACCAGGGTGCACCAGGGTGCGAACCAGCAGGGAACCAGGGTGCGAACCAGCAGGGGAACCAGGGTGCAACCAGCATCGAACCTGGGTGCAACCAGCAGCGAACCTGGGTGCAACCAGGGTCTAACCAGAGGCTAACCAGGGGGAACCAGGGTGTGAACCAGGGTGCGAACCAGCACGGAACCAGGGTGCGAACCAGCAGGGGAACCTGGGTGCAACCAGCAGCGAACCTGGGTGCAACCAGGGTCTAACCAGAGGCTAACCAGGGGGAACCAGGGTGTGAACCAGGGTGCGAACCAGAGTACAACCAGGGGCTGGCCAGGGTGCGAACCAGGGTGCGAATTAGTAGGGAACCAGGGTGCGAACCAGCAGGGGAACCAGGGTGCGAACCAGCAGGGAACCAGGGTGCAACCAGCATCGAACCTGGGTGCAACCAGCAACGAACCTGGGTGCAACCAGGGTCTAACCAGAGGCTAACCAGGGGGAACCAGGGTGTGAACCATTAGGGAAAAATAAAAATGAAGATAAGATGGGTTAAGAGAAGAGGGAAACATGTATAACTTCAAAGTCTACCATCAAGAAGAATATGATTAAGGATTGATCCTAGATGCTTCCTAACATGGTTTTTCTTTTAAAGTAAAAGATATGCATGAAAGCAGACCCTACATAGAATTGAAATAAATGCCTACCTCTTTGAAAATCCACTTTGTGTTTGATTTTTCTTTGATGTTAATTCCTTGAAGATGATTCCTTGCTTGATAATGACTGCTTTTGATATATATCACCCAACGTATAAAATCACCCGATCCGGCAAGGATGGCCGAACCCTTGAAGAGATGAGGGAGAGGGATGAATTTTCTAAGAGAGGGGTTCCTTTTTCTTCTTTTTTTGGATGGTGGGATGAGAGGGTATTTATAGGAGAATGGGATAGGAGGTTAGGTGAGGTTAGGTGGTTTTGGATGGTTAGGATGAGAGGATGAGGTTAGGTAAGGTTAGGTGGGGTTAGGTAAGGTTAGGTGAGGTTAGGTGAGGTTTGGATGGTTAGGATGAGAGGAGAGGTTAGGTGAGGTTAGGTGAGGTTTGGATGGTTAGGATGAGAGGAGAGGTTAGGTGGTTTTGGATGGTTAGACCCAGGTCAAGATCTGCCATTGATCTAACGATTTACGGAAATCGGGTCTCGGAATGGAATCAGGGTCCGGGCTATGAAGTGACCCTAGCTTATTTTGTCCCGATTGATGATCCGTAAAGTCAGATCAAGATATTAATGACCTAAAACATATAAATCAATGATAGAGGGGGTTCTCACATGGATTTAACACACTAATTTATTTGTTGATTAAAACAAAACAAAATGGGGTGTCTACAGATGCCCCTCTTTGGTAGAGATGACGTAGTCATTGAATACCAAAGTTAAAAATGACAGAACCATTTTGCGTAGCTTTAATCGACAAAGGACTCTCTAGACACAACGCACCTTACCATAATGCAAAACCTTAGATGAAACCCTAGAACTTGAATAATAAAAAAAACTCGATGCGGCGCCGTTCACAAACGGGCAATTAGAGAATGAGATATCATTTTCGAATGGATTCTGAAGGGAAAGGACAAAGATCGCTCTCAAACAGTTTTTAGAAGGAGATGAGACGCCGCTCACAAGCGGGTTCAACGAGGATAAGAAGCATTCCCAAATGGACTTGGATAATGAGGCACCGTTCACAAACGGCCTCAAGGAGGATAGAAAACCATTCACAGATGGACTCGAGAAATGAGGCACCGTTCACAAACGGGCTCAAGGAGAAGACAAGACCATTCACAAATGGACTCGAGAAATGAGGCACCGTTCACAAACGGGCTCAAGGAGAAGACAAGACCATTCACAAATGGACTCGAGAAATGAGGCACCGTTCACAAACGGGCTCAAGGAGGACGATACCATTCACAAATGGATTCGAGAAAAGAGGCACCATTCACAAACGGACTCAAGGATAAGACAAGACCATTCACAAATGGACTCGAGAAATGGGGCACCATTCACAAACGGGCTCAAGGAGAAGACGAGACCATTCACAAATGGACTCGAGAAATGAGGCACCGTTCACAAACGGGCTCAAGGAGAATACGAGACCATTCACAAATGGATTCGAGAAATGAGGCACCGTTCACAAACGGGTTCAAGGAGAAGACGAGACCATTCACAAATGGACTCGAGAAATGAGGCACCTTTCACAAGAGGGCTCAAAGAGGACATGAGACCATTCACAAATGGACTCAGAAAATGAGACACCGTTCACAAACGGGTTCAAGGAGAAGACGAGACCATTCACCAATGGACTAGAGAAATGAGGCACCATTCACAAACGGGCTCAAGGAGGACATGAGACCATTCACAAATGGACTCAAAAAATGAGACACCGTTCACAAACGGGTTCAAGAAGAAGACGAGACCATTCACAAATGGACTCGAGAAATGAGGCGGCCCCGTTCACAAACGGGCTCGAAGAATTTAGAGATTTTTTATGAACTTGAATTTGACGTAGGATTGGATTTTTTATTTTTTATTTAATTAAGGATTTGGATTTGATAATTTTTTTTATTTTTGGAAAATGAGGTACCGTCCGCAAATGGGCTCAAGGAGAAGATGAGACCATTCACAAATGGCCTCGAGAAAAGAGGCACCGTTCACAAACGGGCTCAAAGAGGACATGAGACCATTCACAAATGGACTCAGAGAATGAGAAACCTGTTCACAAACGGGTTCAAGGAGAAGACGAGACCATTCACAAATGGATTCGAGAAATGAGGCACCGTTCACAAACGGGCTCAAGGAGAAGACAAGACCATTTGCAAATGGGCTCGAGAAAAGAGGTACCGTTCACAAACGGGCTCGAAGAATTTAGAGATTTTCCATGAACTTGAATTTGACGTAAGATTGGATTTGATGAATTTTTTATTTTTTTGAACTCAATGAAATCGGGGATATTATGGATCGTGCCCGACAAAGATGTTGGAAACTAGGACTTTGACGAATGATGAAACGGCAAACCTTTGGAACGAAGAACCATTACTAGCAAGAATGGATTAGGAACATTTTTATGAAACTTCAACAAGATTTTTCTCAAAGAGACTGCTGGTCTTGTCTTCTGGGGATTTTGATAACTGAAACCTTGAACAAGACATTTGAGATTGGTAATTTAGAACAACGACTCTCTTGGATATTAACATGGAAAAGCGGGATCTGCTTCTTGACAGGTGTTTAGATAAACATTTCTTGACCAGGATAACTAACCGGAAGGGAATTATGAATTTGAATGGTTCATCTTTCTGAGAAATTGGCTCAACCACCATTGCATCTGAGGTTCTTCCAAGCTTAAGGTGCCTTCCTGGGGTATGATCTTTTTACGGAAGCTGGGCTTTCTGATGTTTCTACTTCTGAATTTTTCTGAGCTGATCTTCTTTGAAATGAAGTTGTTTGACTAAATTCTCGAGCTCTTTCAGGTATAATTGCAGGGAGCTGCCTAGGCCTGGCCTCCTTCACCAAGACAGTTACATCATTTGGACATAGGAACGACAATTGACTCTTTCTAAAGAGAAAACTTAGATGAAAGGCACTACTCAAAGGATTGAGCAGCCCTGAAGGAGTGAACTTAGAATAATAAAGATTGACTGACTATACTGACAAACATAGTGATGCTTCTGACTTAGTTAATGTTTTGTTTGGTAAGTCTATCCTTTCAAGGAATAGTTTTTCAATTGGTAAACACCGGACTTCTTCCTCGAAACAGTAATGCCTCAAGAATTTAATTACGACCCCTAAGATTGCTTAGCTTCAATGCCCCCAGTTTTGAGGATATCACTTGAATTTGCTTGAACTTCAGTTGATCTTCAGTCTTGATACTGGCTGTTGCCTTCTTATACTGATTCTCTTACCGTGACCAAGTCACCTCTTCAGGGTTTTTAACTTGGCGGACCGCGCTAGCCTTAACTTTTGCCTGAACCACCTTTCTAGGTTTTCGATCCAGCAGGCTATCCCCTTAGCTTTTGCCTAAGCCGCCCTTTCGGGTTTTCAACTTAGCAGGGGAATGATCTTAAATTTTGCCTAGACCGCCCTTTCAGGTTTTCAGTCTAGCAGATCTTCAAACTCCGTTATTTTTCTTATTCATCATCATTTCATTTTTTTATTGTATCTCAGGACCTAGCTCATTAGTTCTGAACACCAGAAGGACTTTTATAGGTAGGATAGGGCTTTTCAAAGAATGGCTTAAGGCTCAACAAAGATTTCGACCGAACCTGTGAACAGGTCGCCTACATATCCCAAGGTAGGAATCAGGTCGTGTGTAGTTCAGGGCGAATGCCCCTAGTTTGAAGATAAATTGTTTGATTTTTTTTTCCTTTTTTCTTTTCTTTCTGGAACAATTAACTTCTCTTCTTTTGGAACTTGTCCCTCTCTTTTTTTTTTTGAAAGGATTGAATTTCTTTTCCTTTTTGAATCGACCGAACTCGGTTCAACCGAGTTGCCTACGTACCCCAGTATAGGGATCAGGTCTCGCGTAGTTCGGGGGAATGCCCCAAGTTTGATGGGTTTTCAAGAAAATTTGATTTAGGCTCGAAGGGTTTGCAAATCGGTATTCTTTTGACATTGGGTTTTGATTTTGGGATTTAATCGGCCAAAGGAGGCCTTTCGATGTTTAGATTGGGAATCGATCTAGGTTACTAGAGTCCCTCTGGTACTGATTATTTTTTTTTCTCTTTTGTTTTTTTTTTTTTCGCGGAGTTTGACGGCATTTCCAGGTAAGAGATAATGGATCTTCTTCTTTCAAGATTCTAATATGTGCTTTTGACTTTCATAGAGCGAAACTTGTTCTTTGACATCCTCCATCTATGGATTCGTACTCTCGATATCTGATGATCACTTTTCATTGTTTGCTTTTGAACTTCTTATCTTGAATTTGTTGGCTTTATGTTATGAATTTGAGAACCAAGGTCATTAATTGGAAATATGAAAGCTGTTTCCACTCCATGCCCCTTGTATAGCATATATCTTCTCACTTTCTTCATTTTCTTTGAGCTTTCCAACTATGTCTTGCCCCTGGTATCGGTTGTAGCTTTTCTAGACAATCATCTTATTCTTGAAATAATTTTATCAATTCTTCACACTCTTCAGAGGGTAATGTATTTTCAATCGGCATTTACTGAATCAAAGTTTCAGTGCCAGCGTTTACCACTTCAATTTCATTTTTGAAAAGCTGGGATTGGCGCTCCTCCTCTTGTTCAAATAATTGCTGTGACTCAAGTGGAGTTTCGTCAATTTTGTCCTCATTTGAGGAGGGAGTCTTATTTTAAGATCAGAAGCACACTTAAGAAACAAACACAAGTGAATTATTGGACACGACCTATCCTGAACATGCTCAGGATTCACAACTCTAAATAAGAAAGGGAAACAGAAGATAACTTGCCTGGACTAGGCATTGACCTTTAACTGTAAGACCGGACTCAACAATTATACTGACCATGATGACTGACTCAACATAAAATAGTAAGTGACTAAAACTTTAACTGCTACAACTGTTTGGCGTTGAAGGCTCGGCGAAGGCTGGTTCGTTCTGAACATCATCATGGCTGATACTTTCAATTTTGGACAATGATGACTGATTCGCATAGGGGAATGCCCCTAGCTCAAGGATTCTGAGAGTGAACTCTGAAGGACTTAGCAAAATAATCTTGAAAAGGTAGCCCCTAGAGGAGGAAGAGACCAGGGGTACAAGCAAGATTGGATTATCTGGACCAGGCATGATCAGATCATGAGATTGCATAATCGAAAGATTGTGAGATTGTGCTCCTGCCAGTTAGGGGATGGCATGAAGATACGATCGAATCGTATGGCAGAAGAATGAAAGACGCACGATCAAGAGATTAGATGAGATAGCATAGGATTGCTTTCAACGGATAGATCATGAATGACTAATCCTGTGAGATCTTTGGAAATGATGGGATTTATATCCTAACCCAAAGGGAAATTTTTTTTTTTTTTTTTTTTCACATTTTATCAGTGTTACTTGAAGGCATCAACCCTAATCCTAATCTATCGGAGTGGAGAGAGAATCTCGACTTATGACTTTGTTCGTGTATCTAAGGACCGATCGTGACCATTGGAAGATGGACCACGGCCTAATCTAGACACCAATGGGTAGGATATCCTAAACTAGGCTCACACACGTGATGCACATGTGTTCGTATACTACATGCATGTGTGGGTTAATCTAGGGGTAAGGCCAAGAGTTCCCTTAGCACGAATCCCTGTTCGATATACTGTACCAGTGTCCGGCGTATCAGTACGTGAACAAGAGATCCGTTTACGTACCATAAAGGTACTAGGCTAAGGGTGGAATGCTTCTCTAGCACAGAGGCACCAGGTGATGAAATCCCAGTCAACCATGCTAGATAACACTCCGGGTTCCTAAAATAGGACGTGTGTGCACGTGAGATGCAAGAGTTTAGATGCAAGTGATGTAAGTGTGTGCAATATGTTTGCGCAATCTATGATGCCCTCAGGTTTTGTTAGGTTAAGTTCGAGTAAAATGTGATGAGAAAATAAAACAAGACAAACTAATCTGACAAGTATACAAGAGATAGAGTTCTTATGAGCCAGTTAAATTAAATTCAAATGAATTATCTTTTGGAATTTTAATGAAGTTAGGTGATCCCCAGCAGAGTCGCCAAACTGTGGTACCCTGATCCCGCGAGAGGGGTGTGGGGCGCGAGCCGCCGCTCTCTCTCTCTTGGTCTCTCGTATCCACGCGATTGGCGTGTGCATTTTATTATTGATTTGAATTAATCTTTCCTGTGAACTTGGGATCACTAAGGCAATCCGAATTCCACACGAAAGAGACTGACAGAGTCGCCACCTAGATGTGGGATCTAGGACCCGTAATTAACCAGAAATCTAGACTCGCTACCTGGTTACGAGAATGGAAGGTATGGGGAGTTATCCACCACATGCACCATTCTTGCCCGATAATCGGTCTTCGATTCCAAAAGCTAACTCTTTTAAATTTATTTTAAATGGCTCATTCAACTCTATGTTAATGTGCGAACTAAGTGACATGCATCCTATGATCTAATTCCAATGTGAATCCTAAATGTGTATCTTGATTTATTAATTTGTCTGGATTCAATCTAAGTGAAAGTTCTCCTAAAATTCTAATTTCATGGAAAGTCCTAAGTGATTTGATTAAGCATTTACAAGAAAATTAATATACAAAACACCACAATTTGTTTGTGGTGCCGACTCGCGGGTGGTATGCCATCAGACATCCAAGCTGCCTACGTACCCAAGCCTCACTGGGATCAGAGTCGACGTAGTTCGGTGCACCTAAGCTAAGTTACATATGCCTAACTCAACTAAGACACCGACCTAGACGGGATTGACTGTTTCAACAGTTTTAGGAGAAGTTATTTAATTCAAGTTGAAGATTTTATTATCTTAGGATTTCATCTAAGATGCTATATGATTCTCATCTAAATGCAAATGGTCCCTTAGGCTAATGCAGGTTTGCCTTACATCCTAGTTTACTAGGCTTGTCCTAGGGAAAGATTGGGTGACTAGTGTAACTAGACCTATGGCACGGTTGCTATACATAGCAAGCGTCCGTGATGAGGCCGGACTCCTAACTCTAGGACTCCCTAAAACTTAGGACACGACACGACACCGGTGTTCCTAAATTGGGCTCTAAGGGTCCTTACGACGGAAACCGTGATCCAACGGTTCTGAAAGACACAAGACAAATCGATTTAAATTCTCGAGGTTAGTGAAAAAAGGGATGGAAGAGATGATGAAATAGTGTGAGGGAATGAGAAAGATAGAGAAAGGTGCGACTGAACTTGGGAGTGCCAAATTGCCTACGTACCCCGCGATGGGGATCAAGCCACACGTAGTTCCG
This sequence comes from Tasmannia lanceolata, assembly GCF_043159265.1. Taxonomy (NCBI): domain Eukaryota; kingdom Viridiplantae; phylum Streptophyta; class Magnoliopsida; order Canellales; family Winteraceae; genus Tasmannia; species Tasmannia lanceolata. Next base: position 9,950,547 of record NW_027518721.1, read on the forward strand.
CTGGGGAGGTTGCTTGGATTTTGGAAAACAGGATTGGTATTTGGATCAGGAATCGGGTTTGTATTTGAGCATTGGACTTGAGATTCAGAAACATTGATTTAGCAATGGGATTTTGGAATTGGGAATTTGCATCAAAGAATTGAGCATACAGGAATCATCAAGGGTTTGAATTTTGGGAATTCAAAATGGGCGGGCTTATGAGATTCGGCCAAATGGATTCAAACATGCGACTCAGATTGTGTTGGGATATGACTTGGTTAGGCAAAAGGGAGGAAGTTCTATTAGGTGTAAAAGGGCATTAGTAGAATAGGGGAATGACTCGGTTGTGACATGGAAGGCCGCAACTTGGTCGAATGCGACTCGGTTGCATTGGGATGGGTTGATTAAGGAATTGGATTGAGTCAACTAAGGGGAGAGTCCAATTAGTTAAAGAGGTTGAGCATACTCGACTAGAGAGTTGGGTCAACTCGACTAGGGAGGTTGGCTAGAGTTGACTCAGTTGAGCTGGGTTGGGATCCCACTTGGTTGGATTGTATTGGGGCGATTTGACTTAAGCTGCAGGTGGCCTGGCTGGGTTAGATTTAATGTAACCAAATTTATGGATAAATGGTGTGCCTCAGTGAGTGGACAAAGGTATGGCTTGGGTTGATGTGTGGCTATGGTTATAGGGTTTAAGGCTTATGGGTATGGGGTTTAGTGAGTCGGGTCTAAGTTAGGAGCAAACCCGAGACTAGCCATGGTCTAACCAGGAGGAAGCAGGGTACAAACCAGGGTGCGGACCAGGGTGCACCAGGGTGCGAACCAGCAGGGAACCAGGGTGCGAACCAGCAGGGGAACCAGGGTGCAACCAGCATCGAACCTGGGTGCAACCAGCAGCGAACCTGGGTGCAACCAGGGTCTAACCAGAGGCTAACCAGGGGGAACCAGGGTGTGAACCAGGGTGCGAACCAGCACGGAACCAGGGTGCGAACCAGCAGGGGAACCTGGGTGCAACCAGCAGCGAACCTGGGTGCAACCAGGGTCTAACCAGAGGCTAACCAGGGGGAACCAGGGTGTGAACCAGGGTGCGAACCAGAGTACAACCAGGGGCTGGCCAGGGTGCGAACCAGGGTGCGAATTAGTAGGGAACCAGGGTGCGAACCAGCAGGGGAACCAGGGTGCGAACCAGCAGGGAACCAGGGTGCAACCAGCATCGAACCTGGGTGCAACCAGCAACGAACCTGGGTGCAACCAGGGTCTAACCAGAGGCTAACCAGGGGGAACCAGGGTGTGAACCATTAGGGAAAAATAAAAATGAAGATAAGATGGGTTAAGAGAAGAGGGAAACATGTATAACTTCAAAGTCTACCATCAAGAAGAATATGATTAAGGATTGATCCTAGATGCTTCCTAACATGGTTTTTCTTTTAAAGTAAAAGATATGCATGAAAGCAGACCCTACATAGAATTGAAATAAATGCCTACCTCTTTGAAAATCCACTTTGTGTTTGATTTTTCTTTGATGTTAATTCCTTGAAGATGATTCCTTGCTTGATAATGACTGCTTTTGATATATATCACCCAACGTATAAAATCACCCGATCCGGCAAGGATGGCCGAACCCTTGAAGAGATGAGGGAGAGGGATGAATTTTCTAAGAGAGGGGTTCCTTTTTCTTCTTTTTTTGGATGGTGGGATGAGAGGGTATTTATAGGAGAATGGGATAGGAGGTTAGGTGAGGTTAGGTGGTTTTGGATGGTTAGGATGAGAGGATGAGGTTAGGTAAGGTTAGGTGGGGTTAGGTAAGGTTAGGTGAGGTTAGGTGAGGTTTGGATGGTTAGGATGAGAGGAGAGGTTAGGTGAGGTTAGGTGAGGTTTGGATGGTTAGGATGAGAGGAGAGGTTAGGTGGTTTTGGATGGTTAGACCCAGGTCAAGATCTGCCATTGATCTAACGATTTACGGAAATCGGGTCTCGGAATGGAATCAGGGTCCGGGCTATGAAGTGACCCTAGCTTATTTTGTCCCGATTGATGATCCGTAAAGTCAGATCAAGATATTAATGACCTAAAACATATAAATCAATGATAGAGGGGGTTCTCACATGGATTTAACACACTAATTTATTTGTTGATTAAAACAAAACAAAATGGGGTGTCTACAGTTTCATTTCGAAGGAATCGAAGTGTAGTTTAAAACGAAAGAAACGGAGATGAAAAACTCCAAGTATTTTGATAGTTATGATGGAAATAGTTAGACTCGCGCTTTGGTTTAGCAATTTACTGACCTACCTCCGATTGATTGACCATAACTCTCTCAATTTAACTCTTAAGTCATTGAAATTAGTTTCATTTCGAAGGAATCGAAGTGTAGTTTAAAACGAAAGAAACGGAGATGAAAAACTCCAAGTATTTTGAGAGTTATGATGGAAATAGTTAGACTCGCGCTTTAGTTTAGCAATTTACTGACCTCCCTCCGATTGATTGACCATAACTCACTCAATTTAACTCGTAATTCATTGAAATTAGTTTCATTTCGAAGGAATCGAAGTGTAGTTTAAAACGAAAGAAACGGAGATGAAAAACTCCAAGTATTTTGAGAGTTATGATGGAAATAGTTAGACTCGGGCTTTGGTTTAGCAATTTACTGACCTACCTACGATTGATTGACCATAACTCACTCAATTTAACTCTTAATTCATTGAAATTAGTTTCATTTCGAAGGAATCGAAGTGTGGTTTAAAACGAAAGAAATGGAGATGAAAAACTCCAACTATTTTGAGAGTTATGATAGAAATAGTTAGACTCGCGCTTTGGTTTAGCAATTTACTGACCTACCTCCGCTTGATTGACCATAACTCTCTCAATTTAACTCTTAACTCTTTGAAATTAGTTTCATTTCGAAGGAATCGAAGTGTAGTTTAAAACGAAAGAAACGGAGATGAAAAACTCCAAGTATTTTGAGAGTTATGATGGAAATAGTTAGACTCGCGCTTTGGTTTAGCAATTTACTGACCTACCTCCGATTGATTGACCATAACTCTCCCAATTTAACTCTTAACTCATTGAAATTAGTTTCATTTCGAAGGAATCGAAGTGTAGTTTAAAACGAAAGAAACGGAGATGAAAAACTCCAAGTATTTTGAGAGTTATGATGGAAATAGTTAGACTCGCGCTTTGGTTTAGCAATTTACTGACCTACCTCCGATTGATTGACCATAACTCTCTAAATTTAACTCTTAATTCATTGAAATTAGTTTCATTTCGAAGGAATCGAAGTGTAGTTTAAAACGAAAGAAACGGAGATGAAAAACTCTAAGTATTTTGAGAGTTATGATGGAAATAGTTAGACTCGGGCTTTGGTTTAGCAATTTACTGACCTACCTCCGATTGATTGACCATAACTCACTCAATTTAACTCGTAATTCACTGAAATTTGTTTCATTTCGAAGGAATCGAAGTGTAGTTTAAAACGAAAGAAACGGAGATGAAAAACTCCAAGTATTTTGAGAGTTATGATGGAAATAGTTAGACTCGCGCTTTAGTTTAGCAATTTACTAACCTCCTTCCGATTGATTGACTATAACTCACTCAATTTAACTCGTAATTCGTTGAAATTAGTTTCATTTCGAAGGAATCGAAGTGTAGTTTAAAATGAAAGAAACAGAGATGAAAAACTCCAAGTATTTTGAGAGTTATGATGGAAATAGTTAGACTCGCGCTTTGGTTTAGCAATTTACTGACGTACCTACGATTGATTGACCATAACTCTCTCAATTTAACTCTTAATTCATTGAAATTAGTTTCATTTCGAAGGAATCGAAGTGTAGTTTAAAACGAAAGAAACGGAGATGAAAAACTCCAAGTATTTTGAGAGTTATGATGGAAATAGTTAGACTCGCGCTTTGGTTTAGCAATTTACTGACGTACCTACGATTGATTGACCATAACTCTCTCAATTTAACTCTTAATTCATTGAAATTAGTTTCATTTCGAAGGAATCGAAGTGTAGTTTAAAACGAAAGAAACGGAGATGAAAAACTCCAAGTATTTTGATAGTTATGATGGAAATAGTTAGACTCGCGCTTTGGTTTAGCAATTTACTGACCTACCTCCGATTGATTGACCATAACTCTCTCAATTTAACTCTTAAGTCATTGAAATTAGTTTCATTTCGAAGGAATCGAAGTGTAGTTTAAAACGAAAGAAACGGAGATGAAAAACTCCAAGTATTTTGAGAGTTATGATGGAAATAGTTAGACTCGCGCTTTAGTTTAGCAATTTACTGACCTCCCTCCGATTGATTGACCATAACTCACTCAATTTAACTCGTAATTCATTGAAATTAGTTTCATTTCGAAGGAATCGAAGTGTAGTTTAAAACGAAAGAAACGGAGATGAAAAACTCCAAGTATTTTGAGAGTTATGATGGAAATAGTTAGACTCGGGCTTTGGTTTAGCAATTTACTGACCTACCTCCGATTGATTGACCATAACTCACTCAATTTAACTCTTAATTCATTGAAATTAGTTTCATTTCGAAGGAATCGAAGTGTAGTTTAAAACGAAAGAAACGGAGATGAAAAACTCCAAGTATTTTGAGAGTTATGATGGAAATAGTTAGACTCGCGCTTTGGTTTAGCAATTTACTGACCTACCTCCGATTGATTGACAATAACTCTCTCAATTTAACTCGTAATTCATTTAAATTAGTTTCATTTCGAAGGAATCGAAGTGTAGTTTAAAACGAAAGAAACGGAGATGAAAAACTCCAAGTATTTTGAGAGTTATGATGGAAATAGTTAGACTCGCGCTTCGGTTTAGCAATTTACTAACCTACCTTTGATTGATTGACCGTAACTCTCTCTAAATTTAACTTGTAATTCATTTAAATTAGTTTTATTTCGAAGGAATCGAAGTGTAGTTTAAAACCAAAGAAACGGAGATGAAAAACTCCAAGTATTTTGAGAGTTATGATGGAAATAGTTAGACTCGCGCTTTAGTTTAGCAATTTACTGACCTCCCTCCGATTGATTGACCATAACTCACTCAATTTAACTCGTAATTCATTGAAATTAGTTTCATTTCGAAGGAATCGAAGTGTAGTTTAAAACGAAAGAAACGGAGATGAAAAACTCCAAGTATTTTGAGAGTTATGATGGAAATAGTTAGACTCGCGCTTTGGTTTATCAATTTACTGACCTACCTCCGATTGATTGACCATAACTCTCTCAATTTAACTCTTAATTCATTGAAATTAGTTTCATTTCGAAGGAATCGAAGTGTAGTTTAAAACGAAAGAAACGGAGATTAAAAACTCCAAGTATTTTGAGAGTTATGATGGAAATAGTTAGACTCGCGCTTTGGTTTAGCAATTTACTGACCTACCTTCGATTGATTGACCATAACTCTCTCAATTTAACTCTTAATTCATTGAAATTAGTTTCATTTCGAAGGAATCAAAGTGTAGTTTAAAACGAAAGAAACGGAGATGACAAATTCCAAGTATTTTGAGAGTTATGATAGAAATAGTTAGACTCGCGCTTTGGTTTAGCAATTTACTGACCTACCTCCGATTGATTGACCATAACTCTCTAAATTTAACTCATAATTCATTGAAATTAGTTTCATTTCGAAGGAATCGAAGTGTAGTTTAAAACGAAAGAAACGGAGATGAAAAACTCCAAGTATTTTGAGAGTTATGATGCAAATAGTTAGACTCACGCTTTGGTTTTGCAATTTACTGACCTACCTCCGCTTGATTGACCATAACTCTCTCAATTTAACTCTTAACTCTTTGAAATTAGTTTCATTTCGAAGGAATCGAAGTGTAGTTTAAAACGAAAGAAACGGAGATGAAAAACTCCAAGTATTTTGAGAGTTATGATGGAAATAGTTAGACTCGCGCTTTGGTTTAGCATTTACTGACCTACCTCCGATTGATTGACCATAACTCTCTCAATTTAACTCTTAACTCTTTGAAATTAGTTTTATTTCGAAGGAATCGAAGTGTAGTTTAAAACGAAAGAAACGGAGATGAAAAATTCCAAGTATTTTGAGAGTTATGATAGAAATAGTTAGACTCGCGCTTTGGTTTAGCAATTTACTGACCTACCTCCGATTGATTGACCATAACTCTCACGATTTAACTCTTAATTCATTGAAATTAGTTTCATTTCAAAGGAATCGAAGTGTAGTTTAGGACGAAAGAAACGGAGATGAAAAACTCCAAGTATTTTGAGAGTTATGATGGAAATAGTTAGACTCGCGCTTTGGTTTAGCAATTTACTGACCTACCTCCGATTGATTGACCATAACTCTCTCAATTTAACTCGTAATTCATTTAAATTAGTTTCATTTCGAAGGAATCGAAGTGTAGTTTAAAACGAAAGAAACGGAGATGAAAAACTCCAAGTATTTTGAGAGTTATGATGGAAATAGTTAGACTCGCGCTTTGGTTTAGCAATTTACTGACCTACCTCCGATTGATTGACCATAACTCTCTCAATTTAACTCTTAACTCATTGAAATTAGTTTCATTTCGAAGGAATCGAATTGTAGTTTAAAACGAAAGAAACGGAGATGAAAAACTCCAAGTATTTTGAGAGTTATGATGGAAATAGTTAGACTCGCGCTTTGGTTTAGCAATTTACTGACCTACATCCGATTGATTGACCATAACTCTCTCAATTTAACTCTTAACTCATTGAAATTAGTTTCATTTCGAAGGAATCGAAGTGTAGTTTAAAACGAAAGAAACGGAGATGAAAAACCGAAGTGTAGTTTAAAACGAAAGAAACGGAGATGAAAAACTCCAAGTATTTTGAGAGTTATGATGGAAATAGTTAGACTCGCGCTTTGGTTTAGCAATTTACTGACCTACCTCCGATTGATTGACCATAACTCTCTCAATTTAACTCTTAATTCATTAAAATTAGTTTCATTTCGAAGGAATCGAAGTGTAGTTTAAAACGAAAGAAACGGAGATGAAAAACTCCAAGTATTTTGAGAGTTATGATGGAAATAGTTAGACTCGCGCTTTGGTTTAGCAATTTACTGACCTACCTCCGATTGATTGACCATAACTCTCTCAATTTAACTCTTAATTCATTGAAATTAGTTTCATTTCGAAGGAATCGAAGTGTAGTTTAAAACGAAAGAAACGGAGATGAAAAACTCCAAGTATTTTGAGAGTTATGATGGAAATAGTTAGACTCACGCTTTAGTTTAGCAATTTACTGACCTACCTCCGATTGATTGAACATAACTCACTCAATTTAACTCGTAATTCATTGAAATTAGTTTCATTTCGAAGGAATCGAAGTGTAGTTTAAAACGAAAGAAATGGAGATGAAAAACTCCAAGTATTTTGAGAGTTATGATGGAAATAGTTAGACTCGCTCTTTGGTTTAGCAATTTACTGACCTACCTCCGATTGATTGACCATAACTCTCTCAATTTAACTCTTAATTCATTGAAATTAGTTTCATTTCGAAGGAATCAAAGTGTAGTTTAAGACGAAAGAAACGGAGATGAAAAACTCCAAGTATTTTGAGAGTTATGATGGAAATAGTTAGACTCGCGCTTTGGTTTAGCAATTTACTGACCTACCTCCGATTGATTGACCATAACTCTCTCAATTTAACTCTTAACTCATTGAAATTAGTTTCATTTCGAAGGAATCGAAGTGTAGTTTAAAACGAAAGAAACGGAGATGAAAAACTCCAAGTATTTTGAGAGTTATGATGGAAATAGTTAGACTTGCGCTTTTGTTTAGCAATTTACTGACCTCCCTCCGATTGATTGACCATAAATCACTCAATTTAACTCGTAATTCATTGAAATTAGTTTCATTTCGAAGGAATCGAAGTGTAGTTTAAAACGAAAGAAACGGAGATGAAAAACTCCAAGTATTTTGAGAGTTATGATGGAAATAGTTAGACTCGCGCTTTGGTTTAGCAATTTACTGACCTACCTCCGATTGATTGAACATAACTCACTCAATTTAACTCGTAATTCATTGAAATTAGTTTCATTTCGAAGGAATCGAAGTGTAGTTTAAAACGAAAGAAACGGAGATGAAAAACTCCAAGTATTTTGAGAGTTATGATGGAAATAGTTAGACTCGCGCTTTGGTTTAGCAATTTACTGACCTACCTCCGATTGATTGACCATAACTCTCTCAATTTAACTCGTAATTCATTTAAATTAGTTTCATTTCGAAGGAATCGAAGTGTAGTTTAAAACAAAAGAAACGGAGATGAAAAACTCCAAGTATTTTGAGAGTTATGATGGAAATAGTTAGACTCGCGCTTTGGTTTAGCAATTTACTGATCTACCTTTGATTGATTGACCATAACTCTCTCAATTTAACTTGTAATTCATTTAAATTAGTTTCATTTCGAAGGAATTGAAGTGTAGTTTAAAACGAAAGAAACGGAGATGAAAAACTCCAAGTATTTTGAGAGTTATGATGGAAATAGTTAGACTCGCGCTTTAGTTTAGCAATTTACTGACCTCCCTCCGATTGATTGACCATAACTCACTTAATTTAACTCGTAATTCATTGAAATTAGTTTCATTTCGAAGGAATCGAAGTGTAGTTTAAAACGAAAGAAACGGAGATGAAAAACTCCAAGTATTTTGAGAGTTATGATGGAAATAGTTAGACTCGCGCTTTGGTTTAGCAATTTACTGACCTACCTCCGATTGATTGACCATAACTCTCTCAATTTAACTCTTAATTCATTGAAATTAGTTTCATTTCGAAGGAATCGAAGTGTAGTTTAAAACGAAAGAAACGGAGATGAAAAACTCCAAGTATTTTGAGAGTTATGATGGAAATAGTTAGACTCGCGCTTTGGTTTAGCAATTTACTGACCTACCTCCGATTGATTGACCATAACTCTCTCAATTTAACTCTTAATTCATTGAAATTAGTTTCATTTCGAAGGAATCGAAGTGTAGTTTAAAACGAAAGAAACGGAGATGAAAAACTCCAAGTATTTTGAGAGTTATGATGGAAATAGTTAGACTCGCGCTTTAGTTTAGCAATTTACTGACCTACCTCCGATTGATTGAACATAACTCACTCAATTTAACTCGTAATTCATTGAAATTAGTTTCATTTCGAAGGAATCGAAGTGTAGTTTAAAACGAAAGAAATGGAGATGAAAACCTCCAAGTATTTTGAGAGTTATGATGGAAATAGTTAGACTCGCGCTTTGGTTTAGCAATTTACTGACCTACCTCCGATTGATTGAACATAACTCACTCAATTTAACTCGTAATTCATTGAAATTAGTTTCATTTCGAAGGAATCGAAGTGTAGTTTAAAACGAAAGAAACGGAGATGAAAAACTCCAAGTATTTTGAGAGTTATGATGGAAATAGTTAGACTCGCGCTTTGGTTTAGCAATTTACTGACCTACCTCCGATTGATTGACCATAACTCTCTCAATTTAACTCGTAATTCATTTAAATTAGTTTCATTTCGAAGGAATCGAAGTGTAGTTTAAAACAAAAGAAACGGAGATGAAAAACTCCAAGTATTTTGAGAGTTATGATGGAAATAGTTAGACTCGCGCTTTGGTTTAGCAACTTACTGACCTACCTTTGATTGATTGACCATAACTCTCTCAATTTAACTTGTAATTCATTTAAATTAGTTTCATTTCGAAGGAATCGAAGTGTAGTTTAAAACGAAAGAAACGGAGATGAAAAACTCCAAGTATTTTGAGAGTTATGATGGAAATAGTTAGACTCGCGCTTTAGTTTAGCAATTTACTGACCTCCCTCCGATTGATTGACCATAACTCACTCAATTTAACTCGTAATTCATTGAAATTAGTTTCATTTCGAAGGAATCGAAGTGTAGTTTAAAACGAAAGAAACGGAGATGAAAAACTCCAAGTATTTTGAGAGTTATGATGGAAATAGTTAGACTCGCGCTTTGGTTTAGCAATTTACTGACCTACCTCCGATTGATTGACCATAACTCTCTCAATTTAACTCTTAATTCATTGAAATTAGTTTCATTTCGAAGGAATCGAAGTGTAGTTTAAAACGAAAGAAACGGAGATGAAAAACTCCAAGTATTTTGAGAGTTATGATGGAAATAGTTAGACTCGCGCTTTAGTTTAGCAATTTACTGACCTACCTCCGATTGATTGAACATAACTCACTCAATTTAACTCGTAATTCATTGAAATTAGTTTCATTTCGAAGGAATCGAAGTGTAGTTTAAAACGAAAGAAATGGAGATGAAAAACTCCAAGTATTTTGAGAGTTATGATGGAAATAGTTAGACTCGCGCTTTGGTTTAGCAATTTACTGACCTACCTCCGATTGATTGACAATAACTCTCTCAATTTAACTCTTAATTCATTGAAATTAGTTTCATTTTCGAAGGAATCAAAGTGTAGTTTAAGACGAAAGAAACGGAGATGAAAAACTCCAAGTATTTTGAGAGTTATGATGGAAATAGTTAGACTCGCGCTTTGGTTTAGCAATTTACTGACCTACCTCCGATTGATTGACCATAACTCTCTCAATTTAACTCTTAACTCATTGAAATTAGTTTCATTTCGAAGGAATCGAAGTGTAGTTTAAAACGAAAGAAACGGAGATGAAAAACTCCAAGTATTTTGAGAGTTATGATGGAAATAGTTAGACTCGCGCTTTTGTTTAGCAATTTACTGACCTCCCTCCGATTGATTGACCATAAATCACTCAATTTAACTCCTAATTCATTGAAATTAGTTTCATTTCGAAGGAATCGAAGTGTAGTTTAAAACGAAAGAAACGGAGATGAAAAACTCCAAGTATTTTGAGAGTTATGATGGAAATAGTTAGACTCGCGCTTTGGTTTAGCAATTTACTGACCTACCTCCGATTGATTGAACATAACTCACTCAATTTAACTCGTAATTCATTGAAATTAGTTTCATTTCGAAGGAATCGAAGTGTAGTTTAAAACGAAAGAAACGGAGATGAAAAACTCCAAGTATTTTGAGAGTTATGATGGAAATAGTTAGACTCGCGCTTTGGTTTAGCAATTTACTGACCTACCTCCGATTGATTGACCATAACTCTCTCAATTTAACTCGTAATTCATTTAAATTAGTTTTATTTCGAAGGAATCGAAGTGTAGTTTAAAACAAAAGAAACGGAGATGAAAAACTCCAAGTATTTTGAGAGTTATGATGGAAATAGTTAGACTCGCGCTTTGGTTTAGCAATTTACTGACCTACCTTTGATTGATTGACCATAACTCTCTCAATTTAACTTGTAATTCATTTAAATTAGTTTCATTTCGAAGGAATCGAAGTGTAGTTTAAAACGAAAGAAACGGAGATGAAAAACTCCAAGTATTTTGAGAGTTATGATGGAAATAGTTAGACTCGCGCTTTAGTTTAGCAATTTACTGACCTCCCTCCGATTGATTGACCATAACTCACTCAATTTAACTCGTAATTCATTGAAATTAGTTTCATTTCGAAGGAATCGAAGTGTAGTTTAAAACAAAAGAAACGGAGATGAAAAACTCCAAGTATTTTGAGAGTTATGATGGAAATAGTTAGACTCGCGCTTTGGTTTAGCAATTTACTGACCTACCTCCGATTGATTGACCATAACTCTCTCAATTTAACTCTTAATTCATTGAAATTAGTTTCATTTCGAAGGAATCGAAGTGTAGTTTAAGACGAAAGAAACGGAGATGAAAAACTCCAAGTATTTTGAGAGTTATGATGGAAATAGTTAGACTCGCGCTTTGGTTTAGCAATTTACTGACCTACCTCCGATTGATTGACCATAACTCTCTCAATTTAACTCGTAATTCATTTAAATTAGTTTTATTTCGAAGGAATCGAAGTGTAGTTTAAAACGAAAGAAACGGAGATGAAAAACTCCAAGTATTTTGAGAGTTATGATGGAAATAGTTAGACTCGCGCTTTAGTTTAGCAATTTACTGACCTACCTCCGATTGATTGAACATAACTCACTCAATTTAACTCGTAATTCATTGAAATTAGTTTCATTTCGAAGGAATCGAAGTGTAGTTTAAAACGAAAGAAATGGAGATGAAAAACTCCAAGTATTTTGAGAGTTATGATGGAAATAGTTAGACTCGCGCTTTGGTTTAGCAATTTACTGACTTACCTCCGATTGATTGACCATAACTCTCTCAATTTAACTCTTAATTCATTGAAATTAGTTTCATTTCGAAGGAATCGAAGTGTAGTTTAAGACGAAAGAAACGGAGATGAAAAACTCCAAGTATTTTGAGAGTTATGATGGAAATAGTTAGACTCGCGCTTTGGTTTAGCAATTTACTGACCTACCTCCGATTGATTGACCATAACTCTCTCAATTTAACTCTTAACTCATTGAAATTAGTTTCATTTCGAAGGAATCGAAGTGTAGTTTAAAACGAAAGAAACGGAGATGAAAAACTCCAAGTATTTTGAGAGTTATGATGGAAATAGTTAGACTCGCGCTTTAGTTTAGCAATTTACTGACCTCCCTCCGATTGATTGACCATAACTCACTCAATTTAACTCGTAATTCATTGAAATTAGTTTCATTTCGAAGGAATCGAAGTGTAGTTTAAAACGAAAGAAACGGAGATGAAAAACTCCAAGTATTTTGAGAGTTATGATGGAAATAGTTAGACTCGCGCTTTGGTTTAGCAATTTACTGACCTACCTCCGATTGATTGACCATAACTCTCTCAATTTAACTCTTAATTCATTGAAATTAGTTTCATTTCGAAGGAATCGAAGTGTAGTTTAAAACGAAAGAAACGGAGATGAAAAACTCCAAGTATTTTGAGAGTTATGATGGAAATAGTTAGACTCGCGCTTTGGTTTAGCAATTTACTGACCTACCTCCGATTGATTGACCATAACTCTCTCAATTTAACTCGTAATTCATTTAAATTAGTTTCATTTCGAAGGAATCGAAGTGTAGTTTAGGACGAAAGAAACGGAGATGAAAAACTCCAAGTATTTTGAGAGTTATGATGGAAATAGTTAGACTCGCGCTTTGGTTTAGCAATTTACTGACCTACCTCCGATTGATTGACCATAACTCTCTCAATTTAACTCGTAATTCATTTAAATTAGTTTCATTTCGAAGGAATCGAAGTGTAGTTTAAAACGAAAGAAACGGAGATGAAAAACTCCAAGTATTTTGAGAGTTATGATGGAAATAGTTAGACTCGCGCTTTGGTTTAGCAATTTACTGACCTACCTCCGATTGATTGACCATAACTCTCTCAATTTAACTCTTAATTCATTGAAATTAGTTTCATTTCGAAGGAATCGAAGTGTAGTTTAAAACGAAAGAAACGGAGATGAAAAACTCCAAGTATTTTGAGAGTTATGATGGAAATAGTTAGACTCGCGCTTTGGTTTAGCAATTTACTGACCTACCTCCGATTGATTGACCATAACTCTCTCAATTTAACTCTTAATTCATTGAAATTAGTTTCATTTCGAAGGAATCGAAGTGTAGTTTAAAACGAAAGAAACGGAGATGAAAAACTCCAAGTATTTTGAGAGTTATGATGGAAATAGTTAGACTCGCGCTTTAGTTTAGCAATTTACTGACCTACCTCCGATTGATTGAACATAACTCACTCAATTTAACTCGTAATTCATTGAAATTAGTTTCATTTCGAAGGAATCGAAGTGTAGTTTAAAACGAAAGAAATGGAGATGAAAAACTCCAAGTATTTTGAGAGTTATGATGGAAATAGTTAGACTCGCGCTTTGGTTTAGCAATTTACTGACCTACCTCCGATTGATTGACCATAACTCTCTCAATTTAACTCTTAATTCATTGAAATTAGTTTCATTTCGAAGGAATCGAAGTGTAGTTTAAGACGAAAGAAACGGAGATGAAAAACTCCAAGTATTTTGAGAGTTATGATGGAAATAGTTAGACTCGCGCTTTGGTTTAGCAATTTACTGACCTACCTCCGATTGATTGACCATAACTCTCTTAATTTAACTCTTAACTCATTGAAATTAGTTTCATTTCGAAGGAATCGAAGTGTAGTTTAAAACGAAAGAAACGGAGATGAAAAACTCCAAGTATTTTGAGAGTTATGATGGAAATAGTTAGACTCGCGCTTTTGTTTAGCAATTTACTGACCACTCTCCGATTGATTGACCATAAATCACTCAATTTAACTCGTAATTCATTGAAATTAGTTTCATTTCGAAGGAATCGAAGTGTAGTTTAAAACGAAAGAAACGGAGATGAAAAACTCCAAGTATTTTGAGAGTTATGATGGAAATAGTTAGACTCGCGCTTTGGTTTAGCAATTTACTGACCTACCTCCGATTGATTGAACATAACTCACTCAATTTAACTCGTAATTCATTGAAATTAGTTTCATTTCGAAGGAATCGAAGTGTAGTTTAAAACGAAAGAAACGGAGATGAAAAACTCCAAGTATTTTGAGAGTTATGATGGAAATAGTTAGACTCGCGCTTTGGTTTAGCAATTTACTGACCTACCTCCGATTGATTGACCATAACTCTCTCAATTTAACTCGTAATTCATTTAAATTAGTTTTATTTCGAAGGAATCGAAGTGTAGTTTAAAACAAAAGAAACGGAGATGAAAAACTCCAAGTATTTTGAGAGTTATGATGGAAATAGTTAGACTCGCGCTTTGGTTTAGCAATTTACTGACCTACCTTTGATTGATTGACCATAACTCTCTCAATTTAACTTGTAATTCATTTAAATTAGTTTCATTTCGAAGGAATCGAAGTGTAGTTTAAAACGAAAGAAACGGAGATGAAAAACTCCAAGTATTTTGAGAGTTATGATGGAAATAGTTAGACTCGCGCTTTAGTTTAGCAATTTACTGACCTCCCTCCGATTGATTGACCATAACTCACTCAATTTAACTCGTAATTCATTGAAATTAGTTTCATTTCGAAGGAATCGAAGTGTAGTTTAAAACGAAAGAAACGGAGATGAAAAACTCCAAGTATTTTGAGAGTTATGATGGAAATAGTTAGACTCGCGCTTTGGTTTAGCAATTTACTGACCTACCTCCGATTGATTGACCATAACTCTCTCAATTTAACTCTTAATTCATTGAAATTAGTTTCATTTCGAAGGAATCGAAGTGTAGTTTAAAACGAAAGAAACGGAGATGAAAAACTCCAAGTATTTTGAGAGTTATGATGGAAATAGTTAGACTCGCGCTTTGGTTTAGCAATTTACTGACCTACCTCCGATTGATTGACCATAACTCTCTCAATTTAACTCTTAATTCATTGAAATTAGTTTCATTTCAAAGGAATCGAAGTGTAGTTTAAAACGAAAGAAACGGAGATGAAAAACTCCAAGTATTTTGAGAGTTATGATGGAAATAGTTAGACTCGCGCTTTAGTTTAGCAATTTACTGACCTACCTCCGATTGATTGAACATAACTCACTCAATTTAACTCGTAATTCATTGAAATTAGTTTCATTTCGAAGGAATCGAAGTGTAGTTTAAAACGAAAGAAATGGAGATGAAAAACTCCAAGTATTTTGAGAGTTATGATGGAAATAGTTAGACTCGCGCTTTGGTTTAGCAATTTACTGACCTACCTCCGATTGATTGACCATAACTCTCTCAATTTAACTCTTAATTCATTGAAATTAGTTTCATTTCGAAGGAATCGAAGTGTAGTTTAAAACGAAAGAAACGGAGATGAAAAACTCCAAGTATTTTGAGAGTTATGATGGAAATAGTTAGACTCACGCTTTGGTTTAGCAATTTACTGACCTACCTCCGATTGATTGACCATAACTCTCTCAATTTAACTCGTAATTCATTTAAATTAGTTTTATTTCGAAGGAATCGAAGTGTAGTTTAAAACGAAAGAAACGGAGATGAAAAACTCCAAGTATTTTGAGAGTTATGATGGAAATAGTTAGACTCGCGCTTTAGTTTAGCAATTTACTGACCTACCTCCGATTGATTGAACATAACTCACTCAATTTAACTCGTAATTCATTGAAATTAGTTTCATTTCGAAGGAATCGAAGTGTAGTTTAAAACGAAAGAAATGGAGATGAAAAACTCCAAGTATTTTGAGAGTTATGATGGAAATAGTTAGACTCGCGCTTTGGTTTAGCAATTTACTGACCTACCTCCGATTGATTGACCATAACTCTCTCAATTTAACTCTTAATTCATTGAAATTAGTTTCATTTCGAAGGAATCGAAGTGTAGTTTAAGACGAAAGAAACGGAGATGAAAAACTCCAAGTATTTTGAGAGTTATGATGGAAATAGTTAGACTCGCGCTTTGGTTTAGCAATTTACTGACCTACCTCCGATTGATTGACCATAACTCTCTCAATTTAACTCTTAACTCATTGAAATTAGTTTCATTTCGAAGGAATCGAAGTGTAGTTTAAAACGAAAGAAACGGAGATGAAAAACTCCAAGTATTTTGAGAGTTATGATGGAAATAGTTAGACTCGCGCTTTTGTTTAGCAATTTACTGACCTCCCTCCGATTGATTGACCATAAATCACTCAATTTAACTCGTAATTCATTGAAATTAGTTTCATTTCGAAGGAATCGAAGTGTAGTTTAAAACGAAAGAAACGGAGATGAAAAACTCCAAGTATTTTGAGAGTTATGATGGAAATAGTTAGACTCGCGCTTTGGTTTAGCAATTTACTGACCTACCTCCGATTGATTGAACATAACTCACTCAATTTAACTCGTAATTCATTGAAATTAGTTTCATTTCGAAGGAATCGAAGTGTAGTTTAAAACGAAAGAAACGGAGATGAAAAACTCCAAGTATTTTGAGAGTTATGATGGAAATAGTTAGACTCGCGCTTTGGTTTAGCAATTTACTGACCTACCTCCGATTGATTGACCATAACTCTCTCAATTTAACTCGTAATTCATTTAAATTAGTTTTATTTTGAAGGAATCGAAGTATAGTTTAAAACAAAAGAAACGGAGATGAAAAACTCCAAGTATTTTGAGAGTTATGATGGAAATAGTTAGACTCGCGCTTTGGTTTAGCAATTTACTGACCTACCTTTGATTGATTGACCATAACTCTCTCAATTTAACTTGTAATTCATTTAAATTAGTTTCATTTCGAAGGAATCGAAGTGTAGTTTAAAACGAAAGAAACGGAGATGAAAAACTCCAAGTATTTTGAGAGTTATGATGGAAATAGTTAGACTCGCGCTTTAGTTTAGCAATTTACTGACCTCCCTCCGATTGATTGACCATAACTCACTCAATTTAACTCGTAATTCATTGAAATTAGTTTCATTTCGAAGGAATCGAAGTGTAGTTTAAAACGAAAGAAACGGAGATGAAAAACTCCAAGTATTTTGAGAGTTATGATGGAAATAGTTAGACTCGCGCTTTGGTTTAGCAATTTACTGACCTACCTCCGATTGATTGACCATAACTCTCTCAATTTAACTCTTAATTCATTGAAATTAGTTTCATTTCGAAGGAATCGAAGTGTAGTTTAAAACGAAAGAAACGGAGATGAAAAACTCCAAGTATTTTGAGAGTTATGATGGAAATAGTTAGACTCGCGCTTTGGTTTAGCAATTTACTGACCTACCTCCGATTGATTGACCATAACTCTCTCAATTTAACTCTTAATTCATTGAAATTAGTTTCATTTCAAAGGAATCGAAGTGTAGTTTAAAACGAAAGAAACGGAGATGAAAAACTCCAAGTATTTTGAGAGTTATGATGGAAATAGTTAGACTCGCGCTTTAGTTTAGCAATTTACTGACCTACCTCCGATTGATTGAACATAACTCACTCAATTTAACTCGTAATTCATTGAAATTAGTTTCATTTCGAAGGAATCGAAGTGTAGTTTAAAACGAAAGAAATGGAGATGAAAAACTCCAAGTATTTTGAGAGTTATGATGGAAATAGTTAGACTCGCGCTTTGGTTTAGCAATTTACTGACCTACCTCCGATTGATTGACCATAACTCTCTCAATTTAACTCTTAATTCATTGAAATTAGTTTCATTTCGAAGGAATCGAAGTGTAGTTTAAGACGAAAGAAACGGAGATGAAAAACTCCAAGTATTTTGAGAGTTATGATGGAAATAGTTAGACTCGCGCTTTGGTTTAGCAATTTACTGACCTACCTCCGATTGATTGACCATAACTCTCTCAATTTAACTCTTAACTCATTGAAATTAGTTTCATTTCGAAGGAATCGAAGTGTAGTTTAAAACGAAAGAAACGGAGATGAAAAACTACAAGTATTTTGAGAGTTATGATGGAAATAGTTAGACTCGCGCTTTTGTTTAGCAATTTACTGACCTCCCTCCGATTGATTGACCATAAATCACTCAATTTAACTCGTAATTCATTGAAATTAGTTTCATTTCGAAGGAATCGAAGTGTAGTTTAAAACGAAAGAAACGGAGATGAAAAACTCCAAGTATTTTGAGAGTTATGATGGAAATAGTTAGACTCGCGCTTTGGTTTAGCAATTTACTGACCTATCTCCGATTGATTGACCATAACTCTCTAAATTTAACTCTTAATTCATTGAAATTAGTTTCATTTCGAAGGAATCGAAGTGTAGTTTAAAACGAAAGAAACGGAGATGAAAAATTCCAAGTATTTTGAGAGTTATGATAGAAATAGTTAGACTCGCGCTTTGGTTTAGCAATTTACTGACCTACCTCCGATTGATTGACCATAACTCTCTCAATTTAACTCTTAACTCATTGAAATTAGTTTCATTTCGAAGGAATCGAAGTGTAGTTTAAAACGAAAGAAACGGAGATGAAAAACTCCAAGTATTTTGAGAGTTATGATGGAAATAGTTAGACTCGCGCTTTAGTTTAGCAATTTACTGACCTACCTCCGATTGATTGACCATAACTCTCTCAATTTAACTCGTAATTCATTTAAATTAGTTTCATTTCGAAGGAATCGAAGTGTAGTTTAAAACGAAAGAAACGGAGATGAAAAACTCCAAGTATTTTGAGAGTTATGATGGAAATAGTTAGACTCGCGCTTTTGTTTAGCAATTTACTGACCTCCCTCCGATTGATTGACCATAAATCACTCAATTTAACTCGTAATTCATTGAAATTAGTTTCATTTCGAAGGAATCGAAGTGTAGTTTAAAACGAAAGAAACGGAGATGAAAAACTCCAAGTATTTTGAGAGTTATGATGGAAATAGTTAGACTCGCGCTTTGGTTTAGCAATTTACTGACCTACCTCCGATTGATTGACCATAACTCTCTAAATTTAACTCTTAATTCATTGAAATTAGTTTCATTTCGAAGGAATCGAAGTGTAGTTTAAAACGAAAGAAACGGAGATGAAAAATTCCAAGTATTTTGAGAGTTATGATAGAAATAGTTAGACTCGCGCTTTGGTTTAGCAATTTACTGACCTACCTCCGATTGATTGACCATAACTCTCTCAATTTAACTCTTAACTCATTGAAATTAGTTTCATTTCGAAGGAATCGAAGTGCAGTTTAAAACGAAAGAAACGGAGATGAAAAACTCCAAGTATTTTGAGAGTTATGATGGAAATAGTTAGACTCGCACTTTAGTTTAGCAATTTACTGACCTACCTCCGATTGATTGACCATAACTCTCTCAATTTAACACGTAATTCATTTAAATTAGTTTCATTTCGAAGGAATCGAAGTGTAGTTTAAAACGAAAGAAACGGAGATGAAAAACTCCAAGTATTTTGAGAGTTATGATGGAAATAGTTAGACTCGCGCTTTGGTTTAGCAATTTACTGACGTACCTACGATTGATTGACCATAACTCTCTCAATTTAACTTTTAATTCATTGAAATTTGTTTCATTTCGAAGGAATCGAAGTGTAGTTTAAAACGAAAGAAACGGAGATGAAAAACTCCAAGTATTTTGAGAGTTATGATGGAAATAGTTAGACTCGCGCTTTGGTTTAGCAATTTACTGACCTACCTCCGATTGATTGACCATAACTCACTCAATTTTACTTGTAATTAATTGAAATTAGTTTCATTTCGAAGGAATCGAAGTGTAGTTTAAAACGAAAGAAACAGAGATGAAAAACTCCAAGTATTTTGAGAGTTATGATGGAAATAGTTAGACTCGGGCTTTGGTTTAGCAATTTACTGACCTACCTCCGATTGATTGACCATAACTCACTCAATTTAACTCGTAACTCATTTAAATTAGTTTCATTTCGAAGGAATCGAAGTGTAGTTTAAAACGAAAGAAACGGAGATGAAAAACTCCAAGTATTTTGAGAGTTATGATGGAAATAGTTAGACTCGCGCTTTGGTTTAGCAATTTACTGACCTACCTCCGATTGATTGACCATAACTCTCTCAATTTAACTCGTAATTCATTTAAATTAGTTTCATTTCGAAGGAATCGAAGTGTAGTTTAAAACAAAAGAAACGGAGATGAAAAACTCCAAGTATTTTGAGAGTTATGATGGAAATAGTTAGACTCGCGCTTTGGTTTAGCAATTTACTGACCTACCTTTGATTGATTGACCATAACTCTCTCAATTTAACTTGTAATTCATTTAAATTAGTTTCATTTCGAAGGAATCGAAGTGTAGTTTAAAACGAAAGAAACGGAGATGAAAAACTCCAAGTATTTGAGAGTTATGATGGAAATAGTTAGACTCGCGCTTTAGTTTAGCAATTTACTGACCTCCCTCCGATTGATTGACCATAACTCACTAAATTTAACTCGTAATTCATTGAAATTAGTTTCATTTCGAAGGAATCGAAGTGTAGTTTAAAACGAAAGAAACGGAGATGAAAAACTCCAAGTATTTTGAGAGTTATGATGGAAATAGTTAGACTCGCGCTTTGGTTTAGCAATTTACTGACCTACCTCCGATTGATTGAACATAACTCACTCAATTTAACTCGTAATTCATTGAAATTAGTTTCATTTCGAAGGAATCGGAGTTTAGTTTAAAACGAAAGAAACGGAGATGAAAAACTCCAAGTATTTTGAGAGTTATGATGGAAATAGTTAGACTCGCGCTTTGGTTTAGCAATTTACTGACCTACCTCCGATTGATTGACCATAACTCTCTCAATTTAACTCGTAATTCATTTAAATTAGTTTCATTTCGAAGGAATCGAAGTGTAGTTTAAAACAAAAGAAACGGAGATGAAAAACTCCAAGTATTTTGAGAGTTATGATGGAAATAGTTAGACTCGCGCTTTGGTTTAGCAATTTACTGACCTACCTTTGATTGATTGACCATAACTCTCTCAATTTAACTTGTAATTCATTTAAATTAGTTTCATTTCGAAGGAATCGAAGTGTAGTTTAAAACGAAAGAAACGGAGATGAAAAACTCCAAGTATTTTGAGAGTTATGATGGAAATAGTTAGACTCGCGCTTTGGTTTAGCAATTTACTGACCTACCTCCGATTGATTGACCATAACTCTCTCAATTTAACTCTTAATTCATTGAAATTAGTTTCATTTCGAAGGAATCGAAGTGTAGTTTAAAACGAAAGAAACGGAGATGAAAAACTCCAAGTATTTTGAGAGTTATGATGGAAATAGTTAGACTCGCGCTTTGGTTTAGCAATTTACTGACCTACCTCCGATTGATTGACCATAACTCTCTCAATTTAACTCTTAATTCATTGAAATTAGTTTCATTTCGAAGGAATCGAAGTGTAGTTTAAAACGAAAGAAATGGAGATGAAAAACTCCAAGTATTTTGAGAGTTATGATGGAAATAGTTAGACTCGCGCTTTGGTTTAGCAATTTACTGACCTACCTCCGATTGATTGACCATAACTCTCTCAATTTAACTCTTAATTCATTGAAATTAGTTTCATTTCGAAGGAATCGAAGTGTAGTTTAAAACGAAAGAAACGGAGATGAAAAACTCCAAGTATTTTGAGAGTTATGATGGAAATAGTTAGACTCGCGCTTTGGTTTAGCAATTTACTGACCTACCTCCGATTGATTGACCATAACTCTCTCAATATAAACTCTTAATTCATTGAAATTAGTTTCATTTCGAAGGAATCGAAGTGTAGTTTAAAACGAAAGAAACGGAGATGAAAAACTCCAAGTATTTTGAGAGTTATGATGGAAATAGTTAGACTCGCGCTTTAGTTTAGCAATTTACTGACCTACCTCCGATTGATTGAACATAACTCACTCAATTTAACTCGTAATTCATTGAAATTAGTTTCATTTCGAAGGAATCGAAGTGTAGTTTAAAACGAAAGAAATGGAGATGAAAAACTCCAAGTATTTTGAGAGTTATGATGGAAATAGTTAGACTCGCGCTTTGGTTTAGCAATTTACTGACCTACCTCCGATTGATTGACCATAACTCTCTCAATTTAACTCTTAATTCATTGAAACTAGTTTCATTTCGAAGGAATCGAAGTGTAGTTTAAGACGAAAGAAACGGAGATGAAAAACTCCAAGTATTTTGAGAGTTATGATGGAAATAGTTAGACTCGCGCTTTGGTTTAGCAATTTACTGACCTACCTTTGATTGATTGACCATAACTCTCTCAATTTAACTTGTAATTCATTTAAATTAGTTTCATTTCGAAGGAATCGAAGTGTAGTTTAAAACGAAAGAAACGGAGATGAAAAACTCCAAGTATTTGAGAGTTATGATGGAAATAGTTAGACTCGCGCTTTAGTTTAGCAATTTACTGACCTCCCTCCGATTGATTGACCATAACTCACTCAATTTAACTCGTAATTCATTGAAATTAGTTTCATTTCGAAGGAATCGAAGTGTAGTTTAAAACGAAAGAAACGGAGATGAAAAACTCCAAGTATTTTGAGAGTTATGATGGAAATAGTTAGACTCGCGCTTTGGTTTAGCAATTTACTGACCTACCTCCGATTGATTGAACATAACTCACTCAATTTAACTCGTAATTCATTGAAATTAGTTTCATTTCGAAGGAATCGGAGTGTAGTTTAAAACGAAAGAAACAGAGATGAAAAACTCCAAGTATTTTGAGAGTTATGATGGAAATAGTTAGACTCGCGCTTTGGTTTAGCAATTTACTGACCTACCTCCGATTGATTGACCATAACTCTCTCAATTTAACTCGTAATTCATTTAAATTAGTTTCATTTCGAAGGAATCGAAGTGTAGTTTAAAACAAAAGAAACGGAGATGAAAAACTCCAAGTATTTTGAGAGTTATGATGGAAATAGTTAGACTCGCGCTTTGGTTTAGCAATTTACTGACCTACCTCCGATTGATTGACCATAACTCTCTCAATTTAACTCTTAATTCATTGAAATTAGTTTCATTTCGAAGGAATCGAAGTGTAGTTTAAAACGAAAGAAACGGAGATGAAAAACTCCAAGTATTTTGAGAGTTATGATGGAAATAGTTAGACTCGCGCTTTGGTTTAGCAATTTACTGACCTGCCTCCGATTGATTGACCATAACTCTCTCAATTTAACTCTTAATTCATTGAAATTAGTTTCATTTCGAAGGAATCGAAGTGTAGTTTAAAACGAAAGAAACGGAGATGAAAAATTCCAAGTATTTTGAGAGTTATGATAGAAATAGTTAGACTCGCGCTTTGGTTTAGCAATTTACTGACCTACCTCCGATTGATTGACCATAACTCTCTCAATTTAACTCTTAACTCATTGAAATTAGTTTCATTTCGAAGGAATCGAAGTGTAGTTTAAAACGAAAGAAACGGAGATGAAAAACTCCAAGTATTTTGAGAGTTATGATGGAAATAGTTAGACTCGCGCTTTAGTTTAGCAATTTACTGACCTACCTCCGATTGATTGACCATAACTCTCTAAATTTAACTCGTAATTCATTGAAATTAGTTTCATTTCGAAGGAATCGAAGTGTAGTTTAAAACGAAAGAAACGGAGATGAAAAACTCCAAGTATTTTGCGAGTTATGATGGAAATAGTTAGACTCGCGCTTTGGTTTAGCAATTTACTGACCTACCTCCGATTGATTGATCATAACTCTCTAAATTTAACTCTTAATTCATTGAAATTAGTTTCATTTCGAAGGAATCGAAGTGTAGTTTAAAACGAAAGAAACGGAGATGAAAAACTCCAAGTATTTTGAGAGTTATGATGGAAATAGTTAGACTCGCGCTTTAGTTTAGCAATTTACTGACCTCCCTCCGATTGATTGACCATAACTCACTCAATTTAACTCGTAATTCATTGAAATTAGTTTCATTTCGAAGGAATCGAAGTGTAGTTTAAAACGAAAGAAACGGAGATGAAAAACTCCAAGTATTTTGAGAGTTATGATGGAAATAGTTAGACTCGCGCTTTGGTTTATCAATTTACTGACCTACCTCCGATTGATTGACCATAACTCTCTCAATTTAACTCTTAATTCATTGAAATTAGTTTCATTTCGAAGGAATCGAAGTGTAGTTTAAAACGAAAGAAACGGAGATGAAAAACTCCAAGTATTTTGAGAGTTATGATGGAAATAGTTAGACTCGCGCTTTGGTTTAGCAATTTACTGACCTACCTCCGATTGATTGACCATAACTCTTTCAATTTAACTCTTAATTCATTGAAATTAGTTTCATTTCGAAGGAATCAAAGTGTAGTTTAAAACGAAAGAAACGGAGATGAAAAATTCCAAGTATTTTGAGAGTTATGATAGAAATAGTTAGACTCGCGCTTTGGTTTAGCAATTTACTGACCTACCTCCGATTGATTGACCATAACTCTCTAAATTTAACTCGTAATTCATTGAAATTAGTTTCATTTCGAAGGAATCGAAGTGTAGTTTAAAACGAAAGAAACGGAGATGAAAAACTCCAAGTATTTTGAGAGTTATGATGGAAATAGTTAGACTCACGCTTTGGTTTAGCAATTTACTGACCTACCTCCGATTGATTGACCATAACTCTCTCAATTTAACTCTTAATTCATTGAAATTAGTTTCATTTCGAAGGAATCGAAGTGTAGTTTAAGACGAAAGAAACGGAGATGAAAAACTCCAGGTATTTTGAGAGTTATGATGGAAATAGTTAGACTCGCGCTTTGGTTTAGCAATTTACTGACCTACCTCCAATTGATTGACCATAACTCTCTCAATTTAACTCTTAACTCATTGAAATTAGTTTTATTTCGAAGGAATCGAAGTGTAGTTTAAAACGAAAGAAACGGAGATGAAAAACTCCAAGTATTTTGAGAGTTATGATGGAAATAGTTAGACTCGCGCTTTGGTTTAGCAATTTACTGACCTCCCTCCGATTGATTGACCATAAATCACTCAATTTAACTCGTAATTCATTGAAATTAGTTTCATTTCGAAGGAATCAAAGTGTAGTTTAAAACGAAAGAAACGGAGATGAAAAACTCCAAGTATTTTGAGAGTTATGATGGAAATAGTTAGACTCGCGCTTTGGTTTAGCAATTTACTGACCTACCTCCGATTGATTGACCATAACTCACTCAATTTTACTTGTAATTGATTGAAATTAGTTTCATTTCGAAGGAATCGAAGTGTAGTTTAAAACGAAAGAAACGGAGATGAAAAACTCCAAGTATTTTGAGAGTTATGATGGAAATAGTTAGACTCGGGCTTTGGTTTAGCAATTTACTGACCTACCTCCGATTGATTGTCCATAACTCACTCAATTTAAGTCGTAATTCATTGAAATTAGTTTCATTTCGAAAGAATCGAAGTGTAGTTTAAAACGAAAGAAACGGAGATGAAAAACTCCAAGTATTTTGAGAATTATGATGGAAATAGTTAGACTCGCGCTTTGGTTTAGCAATTTACTGACCTACCTCCGATTGATTGACCATAACTCTCTCAATTTAACTCGTAATTCATTGAAATTAGTTTCATTTCGAAGGAATCGAAGTGTAGTTTAAAACAAAAGAAACGGAGATGAAAAACTCCAAGTATTTTGAGAGTTATGATGGAAATAGTTAGACTCGCGCTTTGGTTTAGCAATTTACTGACCTACCTTTGATTGATTGACCATAACTCTCTCAATTTAACTTGTAATTCATTTAAATTAGTTTCATTTCGAAGGAATCGAAGTGTAGTTTAAAACGAAAGAAACGGAGATGAAAAACTCCAAGTATTTTGAGAGTTATGATGGAAATAGTTAGACTCGCGCTTTAGTTTAGCAATTTACTGACCTCCCTCCGATTGATTGACCATAACTCACTCAATTTAACTCGTAATTCATTGAAATTAGTTTCATTTCGAAAGAATCGAAGTGTAGTTTAAAACGAAAGAAACGGAGATGAAAAACTCCAAGTATTTTGAGAGTTATGATGGAAATAGTTAGACTCGCGCTTTGGTTTAGCAATTTACTGACCTACCTCCGATTGATTGACCATAACTCTCTCAATTTAACTCTTAATTCATTGAAATTAGTTTCATTTCGAAGGAATCGAAGTGTAGTTTAAAACGAAAGAAACGGAGATGAAAAACTCCAAGTATTTTGAGAGTTATGATAGAAATAGTTAGACTCGCGCTTTGGTTTAGCAATTTACTGACCTACCTCCGATTGATTGACCATAACTCTCTAAATTTAACTCGTAATTCATTGAAATTAGTTTCATTTCGAAGGAATCGAAGTGTAGTTTAAAACGAAAGAAACGGAGATGAAAAACTCCAAGTATTTTGAGAGTTATGATGGAAATAGTTAGACTCACGCTTTGGTTTAGCAATTTACTGACCTCCCTCCGATTGATTGACCATAAATCACTCAATTTAACTCGTAATTCATTGAAATTAGTTTCATTTCGAAGGAATCAAAGTGTAGTTTAAAACGAAAGAAACGGAGATGAAAAACTCCAAGTATTTTGAGAGTTATGATGGAAATAGTTAGACTCGCGCTTTGGTTTAGCAATTTACTGACCTACCTCCGATTGATTGACCATAACTCACTCAATTTTACTTGTAATTGATTGAAATTAGTTTCATTTCGAAGGAATCGAAGTGTAGTTTAAAACGAAAGAAACGGAGATGAAAAACTCCAAGTATTTTGAGAGTTATGATGGAAATAGTTAGACTCGGGCTTTGGTTTAGCAATTTACTGACCTACCTCCGATTGATTGTCCATAACTCACTCAATTTAAGTCGTAATTCATTGAAATTAGTTTCATTTCGAAAGAATCGAAGTGTAGTTTAAAACGAAAGAAACGGAGATGAAAAACTCCAAGTATTTTGAGAATTATGATGGAAATAGTTAGACTCGCGCTTTGGTTTAGCAATTTACTGACCTACCTCCGATTGATTGACCATAACTCTCTCAATTTAACTCGTAATTCATTTAAATTAGTTTCATTTCGAAGGAATCGAAGTGTAGTTTAAAACAAAAGAAACGGAGATGAAAAACTCCAAGTATTTTGAGAGTTATGATGGAAATAGTTAGACTCGCGCTTTGGTTTAGCAATTTACTGACCTACCTTTGATTGATTGACCATAACTCTCTCAATTTAACTTGTAATTCATTTAAATTAGTTTCATTTCGAAGGAATCGAAGTGTAGTTTAAAACGAAAGAAACGGAGATGAAAAACTCCAAGTATTTTGAGAGTTATGATGGAAATAGTTAGACTCGCGCTTTAGTTTAGCAATTTACTGACCTCCCTCCGATTGATTGACCATAACTCACTCAATTTAACTCGTAATTCATTGAAATTAGTTTCATTTCGAAAGAATCGAAGTGTAGTTTAAAACGAAAGAAACGGAGATGAAAAACTCCAAGTATTTTGAGAGTTATGATGGAAATAGTTAGACTCGCGCTTTGGTTTAGCAATTTACTGACCTACCTCCGATTGATTGACCATAACTCTCTCAATTTAACTCTTAATTCATTGAAATTAGTTTCATTTCGAAGGAATCGAAGTGTAGTTTAAAACGAAAGAAACGGAGATGAAAAACTCCAAGTATTTTGAGAGTTATGATGGAAATAGTTAGACTCGCGCTTTGGTTTAGCAATTTACTGACCTGCCTCCGATTGATTGACCATAACTCTCTCAATTTAACTCTTAATTCATTGAAATTAGTTTCATTTCGAAGGAATCGAAGTGTAGTTTAAAACGAAAGAAACGGAGATAAAAAATTCCAAGTATTTTGAGAGTTATGATAGAAATAGTTAGACTCGCGCTTTGGTTTAGCAATTTACTGACCTACCTCCGATTGATTGACCATAACTCTCTCAATTTAACTCTTAACTCATTGAAATTAGTTTCATTTCGAAGGAATCGAAGTGTAGTTTAAAACGAAAGAAACGGAGATGAAAAACTCCAAGTATTTTGAGAGTTATGATGGAAATAGTTAGACTCGCGCTTTAGTTTAGCAATTTACTGACCTACCTCCGATTGATTGACCATAACTCTCTAAATTTAACTCGTAATTCATTGAAATTAGTTTCATTTCGAAGGAATCGAAGTGTAGTTTAAAACGAAAGAAACGGAGATGAAAAACTCCAAGTATTTTGCGAGTTATGATGGAAATAGTTAGACTCGCGCTTTGGTTTAGCAATTTACTGACCTACCTCCGATTGATTGATCATAACTCTCTAAATTTAACTCTTAATTCATTGAAATTAGTTTCATTTCGAAGGAATCGAAGTGTAGTTTAAAACGAAAGAAACGGAGATGAAAAACTCCAAGTATTTTGAGAGTTATGATGGAAATAGTTAGACTCGCGCTTTAGTTTAGCAATTTACTGACCTCCCTCCGATTGATTGACCATAACTCACTCAATTTAACTCGTAATTCATTGAAATTAGTTTCATTTCGAAGGAATCGAAGTGTAGTTTAAAACGAAAGAAACGGAGATGAAAAACTCCAAGTATTTTGAGAGTTATGATGGAAATAGTTAGACTCGCGCTTTGGTTTATCAATTTACTGACCTACCTCCGATTGATTGACCATAACTCTCTCAATTTAACTCTTAATTCATTGAAATTAGTTTCATTTCGAAGGAATCGAAGTGTAGTTTAAAACGAAAGAAACGGAGATGAAAAACTCCAAGTATTTTGAGAGTTATGATGGAAATAGTTAGACTCGCGCTTTGGTTTAGCAATTTACTGACCTACCTCCGATTGATTGACCATAACTCTTTCAATTTAACTCTTAATTCATTGAAATTAGTTTCATTTCGAAGGAATCAAAGTGTAGTTTAAAACGAAAGAAACGGAGATGAAAAATTCCAAGTATTTTGAGAGTTATGATAGAAATAGTTAGACTCGCGCTTTGGTTTAGCAATTTACTGACCTACCTCCGATTGATTGACCATAACTCTCTAAATTTAACTCGTAATTCATTGAAATTAGTTTCATTTCGAAGGAATCGAAGTGTAGTTTAAAACGAAAGAAACGGAGATGAAAAACTCCAAGTATTTTGAGAGTTATGATGGAAATAGTTAGACTCACGCTTTGGTTTAGCAATTTACTGACCTACCTCCGCTTGATTGACCATAACTCTCTCAATTTAACTCTTAACTCTTTGAAATTAGTTTCATTTCGAAGGAATCGAAGTGTAGTTTAAAACGAAAGAAACGTAGATGAAAAACTCCAAGTATTTTGAGAGTTATGATGGAAATAGTTAGACTCGCGCTTTGGTTTAGCAATTTACTGACCTACCTCCGATTGATTGACCATAACTCTCTCAATTTAACTCGTAATTCATTTAAATTAGTTTCATTTCGAAGGAATCGAAGTGTACTTTAAAACGAAAGAAACGGAGATGAAAAACTCCAAGTATTTTGAGAGTTATGATGGAAATAGTTAGACTCGCGCTTTAGTTTAGCAATTTACTGACCTACCTCCGATTGATTGAACATAACTCACTCAATTTAACTCGTAATTCATTGAAATTAGTTTCATTTCGAAGGAATCGAAGTGTAGTTTAAAACGAAAGAAATGGAGATGA
This sequence comes from Tasmannia lanceolata, assembly GCF_043159265.1. Classification (NCBI taxonomy): domain Eukaryota; kingdom Viridiplantae; phylum Streptophyta; class Magnoliopsida; order Canellales; family Winteraceae; genus Tasmannia; species Tasmannia lanceolata. The sequence continues at coordinate 9,980,445 of NW_027518721.1, forward strand.
AAAACTCCAAGTATTTTGAGAGTTATGATGGAAATAGTTAGACTCGCGCTTTGGTTTAGCAATTTACTGACCTACCTCCGATTGATTGACCATAACTCTCTCAATTTAACTCTTAATTCATTGAAATTAGTTTCATTTCGAAGGAATCGAAGTGTAGTTTAAGACGAAAGAAACGGAGATGAAAAACTCCAAGTATTTTGAGAGTTATGATGGAAATAGTTAGACTCGCGCTTTGGTTTAGCAATTTACTGACCTACCTCCGATTGATTGACCATAACTCTCTCAATTTAACTCTTAACTCATTGAAATTAGTTTCATTTCGAAGGAATCGAAGCGTAGTTTAAAACGAAAGAAACGGAGATGAAAAACTCCAAGTATTTTGAGAGTTATGATGGAAATAGTTAGACTCGCGCTTTGGTTTAGCAATTTACTGACCTCCCTCCGATTGATTGACCATAAATCACTCAATTTAACTCGTAATTAATTGAAATTAGTTTCATTTCGAAGGAATCAAAGTGTAGTTTAAAACGAAAGAAACGGAGATGAAAAACTCCAAGTATTTTGAGAGTTATGATGGAAATAGTTAGACTCGCGCTTTGGTTTAGCAATTTACTGACCTACCTCCGATTGATTGATCATAACTCTCTCAATTTAACTCTTAATTCATTGAAATTAGTTTCATTTCGAAGGAATCGAAGTGTAGTTTAAAACGAAAGAAACGGAGATGAAAAACTCCAAGTATTTTGAGAGTTATTATGGAAATAGTTAGACTCGCGCTTTGGTTTAGCAATTTACTGATCTACCTCCGATTGATGGACCATAAATCACTCAATTTAAATCGTAATTCATTGAAATTAGTTTCATTTCGAAGGAATCGAAGTGTAGTTTAAAACGAAAGAAACGGAGATGAAAAACTCCAAGTATTTTGAGAGTTATGATGGAAATAGTTAGACTCGCGCTTTGGTTTAACAATTTACTGACCTACCTCCGATTGATTGACCATAACTCTCTCAATTTAACTCTTAATTCATTGAAATTAGTTTCATTTCGAAGGAATCGAAGTGTAGTTTAAAACGAAAGAAACGGAGATGAAAAATTCTAAGTATTTTGAGAGTTATGATAGAAATAGTTAGAATCGCGCTTTGGTTTAGCAATTTACTGACCTACCTCCGATTGATTGAACATAGCTCTCTCAATTTAACTCTTAAGTCATTGAAATTAGTTTCATTTCGAAGGAATCGAAGTGTAGTTTAAAACGAAAGAAACGGAGATGAAAAACTCCAAGTATTTTGAGAGTTATGATGGAAATAGTTAGACTCGCGCTTTGGTTTAGCAATTTACTGACCTACCTCCGATTGATTGACCATAACTCACTCAATTTTACTTGTAATTGATTGAAATTAGTTTCATTTCGAAGGAATCGAAGTGTAGTTTAAAACGAAAGAAACGGAGATGAAAAACTCCAAGTATTTTGAGAGTTATGATGGAAATAGTTAGACTCGGGCTTTGGTTTAGCAATTTACTGACCTACCTCCGATTGATTGTCCATAACTCACTCAATTTAAGTCGTAATTCATTGAAATTAGTTTCATTTCGAAGGAATCGAAGTGTAGTTTAAAACGAAAGAAACGGAGATGAAAAACTCCAAGTATTTTGAGAGTTATGATGGAAATAGTTAGACTCGCGCTTTGGTTTAGCAATTTACTGACCTACCTCCGATTGATTGACCATAACTCTCTCAATTTAACTCGTAATTCATTTAAATTAGTTTCATTTCGAAGGAATCGAAGTGTAGTTTAAAACAAAAGAAACGGAGATGAAAAACTCCAAGTATTTTGAGAGTTATGATGGAAATAGTTAGACTCGCGCTTTGGTTTAGCAATTTACTGACCTACCTTTGATTGATTGACCATAACTCTCTCAATTTAACTTGTAATTCATTTAAATTAGTTTCATTTCGAAGGAATCGAAGTGTAGTTTAAAACGAAAGAAACGGAGATGAAAAACTCCAAGTATTTTGAGAGTTATGATGGAAATAGTTAGACTCGCGCTTTAGTTTAGCAATTTACTGACCTCCCTCCGATTGATTGACCATAACTCACTCAATTTAACTCGTAATTCATTGAAATTAGTTTCATTTCGAAAGAATCGAAGTGTAGTTTAAAACGAAAGAAACGGAGATGAAAAACTCCAAGTATTTTGAGAGTTATGATGGAAATAGTTAGACTCGCGCTTTGGTTTAGCAATTTACTGACCTACCTCCGATTGATTGACCATAACTTTCTCAATTTAACTCTTAATTCATTGAAATTAGTTTCATTTCGAAGGAATCGAAGTGTAGTTTAAAACGAAAGAAACGGAGATGAAAAACTCCAAGTATTTTGAGAGTTATGATGGAAATAGTTAGACTCGCGCTTTGGTTTAGCAATTTACTGACCTGCCTCCGATTGATTGACCATAACTCTCTCAATTTAACTCTTAATTCATTGAAATTAGTTTCATTTCGAAGGAATCGAAGTGTAGTTTAAAATGAAAAAAACGGAGATGAAAAATTCCAAGTATTTTGAGAGTTATGATAGAAATAGTTAGACTCGCGCTTTGGTTTAGCAATTTACTGACCTACCTCCGATTGATTGACCATAACTCTCTCAATTTAACTCTTAACTCATTGAAATTAGTTTCATTTCGAAGGAATCGAAGTGTAGTTTAAAACGAAAGAAACGGAGATGAAAAACTCCAAGTATTTTGAGAGTTATGATGGAAATAGTTAGACTCGCGCTTTAGTTTAGCAATTTACTGACCTACCTCCGATTGATTGACTATAACTCTATAAATTTAACTCGTAATTCATTGAAATTAGTTTCATTTCGAAGGAATCGAAGTGTAGTTTAAAACGAAAGAAACGGAGATGAAAAACTCCAAGTATTTTGCGAGTTATGATGGAAATAGTTAGACTCGCGCTTTGGTTTAGCAATTTACTGACCTACCTCCGATTGATTGATCATAACTCTCTAAATTTAACTCTTAATTCATTGAAATTAGTTTCATTTCGAAGGAATCGAAGTGTAGTTTAAAACGAAAGAAACGGAGATGAAAAACTCCAAGTATTTTGAGAGTTATGATGGAAATAGTTAGACTCGCGCTTTAGTTTAGCAATTTACTGACCTCCCTCCGATTGATTGACCATAACTCACTCAATTTAACTCGTAATTCATTGAAATTAGTTTCATTTCGAAGGAATCGAAGTGTAGTTTAAAACGAAAGAAACGGAGATGAAAAACTCCAAGTATTTTGAGAGTTATGATGGAAATAGTTAGACTCGCGCTTTGGTTTATCAATTTACTGACCTACCTCCGATTGATTGACCATAACTCTCTCAATTTAACTCTTAATTCATTGAAATTAGTTTCATTTCGAAGGAATCGAAGTGTAGTTTAAAACGAAAGAAACGGAGATGAAAAACTCCAAGTATTTTGAGAGTTATGATGGAAATAGTTAGACTCGCGCTTTGGTTTAGCAATTTACTGACCTACCTCCGATTGATTGACCATAACTCTTTCAATTTAACTCTTAATTCATTGAAATTAGTTTCATTTCGAAGGAATCAAAGTGTAGTTTAAAACGAAAGAAACGGAGATGAAAAATTCCAAGTATTTTGAGAGTTATGATAGAAATAGTTAGACTCGCGCTTTGGTTTAGCAATTTACTGACCTACCTCCGATTGATTGACCATAACTCTCTAAATTTAACTCGTAATTCATTGAAATTAGTTTCATTTCGAAGGAATCGAAGTGTAGTTTAAAACGAAAGAAACGGAGATGAAAAACTCCAAGTATTTTGAGAGTTATGATGGAAATAGTTAGACTCGGGCTTTGGTTTAGCAATTTACTGACCTACCTCCGATTGATTGACCATAACTCTCTCAATTTAACTCGTAATTCATTTAAATTAGTTTCATTTCGAAGGAATCGAAGTTTAATTTAAAACGAAAGAAACGGAGATGAAAAACTCCAAGTATTTTGAGAGTTATGATGGAAATAGTTAGACTCGCGCTTTAGTTTAGCAATTTACTGACCTACCTCCGATTGATTGAACATAACTCACTCAATTTAACTCGTAATTCATTGAAATTAGTTTCATTTCGAAGGAATCGAAGTGTAGTTTAAAACGAAAGAAATGGAGATGAAAAACTCAAAGTATTTTGAGAGTTATGATGGAAATAGTTAGACTCGCGCTTTGGTTTAGCAATTTACTGACCTACCTCCGATTGATTGACCATAACTCTCTCAATTTAACTCTTAATTCATTGAAATTAGTTTCATTTCGAAGGAATCGAAGTGTAGTTTAAGACGAAAGAAACGGAGATGAAAAACTCCAAGTATTTTGAGAGTTATGATGGAAATAGTTAGACTCGCGCTTTGGTTTAGCAATTTACTGACCTACCTCCGATTGATTGACCATAACTCTCTCAATTTAACTCTTAACTCATTGAAATTAGTTTCATTTCGAAGGAATCGAAGTGTAGTTTAAAACGAAAGAAACGGAGATGAAAAACTCCAAGTATTTTGAGAGTTATGATGGAAATAGTTAGACTCGCGCTTTGGTTTAGCAATTTACTGACCTCCCTCCGATTGATTGACCATAAATCACTCAATTTAACTCGTAATTAATTGAAATTAGTTTCATTTCGAAGGAATCAAAGTGTAGTTTAAAACGAAAGAAACGGAGATGAAAAACTCCAAGTATTTTGAGAGTTATGATGGAAATAGTTAGACTCGCGCTTTGGTTTAGCAATTTACTGACCTACCTCCGATTGATTGATCATAACTCTCTCAATTTAACTCTTAATTCATTGAAATTAGTTTCATTTCGAAGGAATCGAAGTATAGTTTAAAACGAAAGAAACGGAGATGAAAAACTCCAAGTATTTTGAGAGTTATTATGGAAATAGTTAGACTCGCGCTTTGGTTTAGCAATTTACTGATCTACCTCCGATTGATGGACCATAAATCACTCAATTTAAATCGTAATTCATTGAAATTAGTTTCATTTCGAAGGAATCGAAGTGTAGTTTAAAACGAAAGAAACGGAGATGAAAAACTCCAAGTATTTTGAGAGTTATGATGGAAATAGTTAGACTCGCGCTTTGGTTTAGCAATTTACTGACCTACCTCCGATTGATTGACCATAACTCTCTCAATTTAACTCTTAATTCATTGAAATTAGTTTCATTTCGAAGGAATCGAAGTGTAGTTTAAAACGAAAGAAACGGAGATGAAAAATTCTAAGTATTTTGAGAGTTATGATAGAAATAGTTAGAATCGCGCTTTGGTTTAGCAATTTACTGACCTACCTCCGATTGATTGACCATAGCTCTCTCAATTTAACTCTTAAGTCATTGAAATTAGTTTCATTTCGAAGGAATCGAAGTGTAGTTTAAAACGAAAGAAACGGAGATGAAAAACTCCAAGTATTTTGAGAGTTATGATGGAAATAGTTAGACTCGCGCTTTGGTTTAGCAATTTACTGACCTACCTCCGATTAATTGATCATAACTCTCTAAATTTAACTCTTAATTCATTGAAATTAGTTTCATTTCGAAGGAATCGAAGTGTAGTTTAAAACGAAAGAAACGGAGATGAAAAACTCCAAGTATTTTGAGAGTTATGATGGAAATAGTTAGACTCGCGCTTTGGTTTAGCAATTTACTGACCTCCCTCCGATTGATTGACCATAAATCACTCAATTTAACTCGTAATTCATTGAAATTAGTTTCATTTCGAAGGAATCGACGTGTAGTTTAAAACGAAAGAAACGGAGATGAAAAACTCCAAGTATTTTGAGAGTTATGATGGAAATAGTTAGACTCGCGCTTTGGTTTAGCAATTTACTGACCTACCTCCGATTGATTGACCATAACTCTCTCAATTTAACTCGTAATTCATTTAAATTAGTTTCATTTCGAAGGAATCAAAGTGTAGTTTAAAACAAAAGAAACGGAGATGAAAAACTCCAAGTATTTTGAGAGTTATGATGGAAATAGTTAGACTCGCGCTTTGGTTTAGCAATTTACTGACCTACCTTTGATTGATTGACCATAACTCTCTCAATTTAACTTGTAATTCATTTAAATTAGTTTCATTTCGAAGGAATCGAAGTGTAGTTTAAAACGAAAGAAACGGAGATGAAAAACTCCAAGTATTTTGAGAGTTATGATGGAAATAGTTAGACTCGCGCTTTAGTTTAGCAATTTACTGACCTCCCTCCGATTGATTGACCATAACTCACTCAATTTAACTCGTAATTCATTGAAATTAGTTTCATTTCGAAAGAATCGAAGTGTAGTTTAAAACGAAAGAAACGGAGATGAAAAACTCCAAGTATTTTGAGAGTTATGATGGAAATAGTTAGACTCGCGCTTTGGTTTAGCAATTTACTGACCTACCTCCGATTGATTGACCATAACTTTCTCAATTTAACTCTTAATTCATTGAAATTAGTTTCATTTCGAAGGAATCGAAGTGTAGTTTAAAACGAAAGAAACGGAGATGAAAAACTCCAAGTATTTTGAGAGTTATGATGGAAATAGTTAGACTCGCGCTTTGGTTTAGCAATTTACTGACCTGCCTCCGATTGATTGACCATAACTCTCTCAATTTAACTCTTAATTCATTGAAATTAGTTTCATTTCGAAGGAATCGAAGTGTAGTTTAAAACGAAAAAAACGGAGATGAAAAATTCCAAGTATTTTGAGAGTTATGATAGAAATAGTTAGACTCGCGCTTTGGTTTAGCAATTTACTGACCTACCTCCGATTGATTGACCATAACTCTCTCAATTTAACTCTTAACTCATTGAAATTAGTTTCATTTCGAAGGAATCGAAGTGTAGTTTAAAACGAAAGAAACGGAGATGAAAAACTCCAAGTATTTTGAGAGTTATGATGGAAATAGTTAGACTCGCGCTTTAGTTTAGCAATTTACTGACCTACCTCCGATTGATTGACTATAACTCTATAAATTTAACTCGTAATTCATTGAAATTAGTTTCATTTCGAAGGAATCGAAGTGTAGTTTAAAACGAAAGAAGCGGAGATGAAAAACTCCAAGTATTTTGCGAGTTATGATGGAAATAGTTAGACTCGCGCTTTGGTTTAGCAATTTACTGACCTACCTCCGATTGATTGATCATAACTCTCTAAATTTAACTCTTAATTCATTGAAATTAGTTTCATTTCGAAGGAATCGAAGTGTAGTTTAAAACGAAAGAAACGGAGATGAAAAACTCCAAGTATTTTGAGAGTTATGATGGAAATAGTTAGACTCGCGCTTTAGTTTAGCAATTTACTGACCTCCCTCCGATTGATTGACCATAACTCACTCAATTTAACTCGTAATTCATTGAAATTAGTTTCATTTCGAAGGAATCGAAGTGTAGTTTAAAACGAAAGAAACGGAGATGAAAAACTCCAAGTATTTTGAGAGTTATGATGGAAATAGTTAGACTCGCGCTTTGGTTTATCAATTTACTGACCTACCTCCGATTGATTGACCATAACTCTCTCAATTTAACTCTTAATTCATTGAAATTAGTTTCATTTCGAAGGAATCGAAGTGTAGTTTAAAACGAAAGAAACGGAGATGAAAAACTCTAAGTATTTTGAGAGTTATGATGGAAATAGTTAGACTCGCGCTTTGGTTTAGCAATTTACTGACCTACCTCCGATTGATTGACCATAACTCTTTCAATTTAACTCTTAATTCATTGAAATTAGTTTCATTTCGAAGGAATCAAAGTGTAGTTTAAAACGAAAGAAACGGAGATGAAAAATTCCAAGTATTTTGAGAGTTATGATAGAAATAGTTAGACTCGCGCTTTGGTTTAGCAATTTACTGACCTACCTCCGATTGATTGACCATAACTCTCTAAATTTAACTCGTAATTCATTGAAATTAGTTTCATTTCGAAGGAATCGAAGTGTAGTTTAAAACGAAAGAAACGGAGATGAAAAACTCCAAGTATTTTGAGAGTTATGATGGAAATAGTTAGACTCACGCTTTGGTTTAGCAATTTACTGACCTACCTCCGCTTGATTGACCATAACTCTCTCAATTTAACTCTTAACTCTTTGAAATTAGTTTCATTTCGAAGGAATCGAAGTGTAGTTTAAAACGAAAGAAACGTAGATGAAAAACTCCAAGTATTTTGAGAGTTATGATGGAAATAGTTAGACTCGCGCTTTGGTTTAGCAATTTACTGACCTACCTCCGATTGATTGACCATAACTCTCTCAATTTAACTCGTAATTCATTTAAATTAGTTTCATTTCGAAGGAATCGAAGTTTAATTTAAAACGAAAGAAACGGAGATGAAAAACTCCAAGTATTTTGAGAGTTATGATGGAAATAGTTAGACTCGCGCTTTAGTTTAGCAATTTACTGACCTACCTCCGATTGATTGAACATAACTCACTCAATTTAACTCGTAATTCATTGAAATTAGTTTCATTTCGAAGGAATCGAAGTGTAGTTTAAAACGAAAGAAATGGAGATGAAAAACTCAAAGTATTTTGAGAGTTATGATGGAAATAGTTAGACTCGCGCTTTGGTTTAGCAATTTACTGACCTACCTCCGATTGATTGACCATAACTCTCTCAATTTAACTCTTAATTCATTGAAATTAGTTTCATTTCGAAGGAATCGAAGTGTAGTTTAAGACGAAAGAAACGGAGATGAAAAACTCCAAGTATTTTGAGAGTTATGATGGAAATAGTTAGACTCGCGCTTTGGTTTAGCAATTTACTGACCTACCTCCGATTGATTGACCATAACTCTCTCAATTTAACTCTTAACTCATTGAAATTAGTTTCATTTCGAAGGAATCGAAGTGTAGTTTAAAACGAAAGAAACGGAGATGAAAAACTCCAAGTATTTTGAGAGTTATGATGGAAATAGTTAGACTCGCGCTTTGGTTTAGCAATTTACTGACCTCCCTCCGATTGATTGACCATAAATCACTCAATTTAACTCGTAATTAATTGAAATTAGTTTCATTTCGAAGGAATCAAAGTGTAGTTTAAAACGAAAGAAACGGAGATGAAAAACTCCAAGTATTTTGAGAGTTATGATGGAAATAGTTAGACTCGCGCTTTGGTTTAGCAATTTACTGACCTACCTCCGATTGATTGATCATAACTCTCTCAATTTAACTCTTAATTCATTGAAATTAGTTTCATTTCGAAGGAATCGAAGTATAGTTTAAAACGAAAGAAACGGAGATGAAAAACTCCAAGTATTTTGAGAGTTATTATGGAAATAGTTAGACTCGCGCTTTGGTTTAGCAATTTACTGATCTACCTCCGATTGATGGACCATAAATCACTCAATTTAAATCGTAATTCATTGAAATTAGTTTCATTTCGAAGGAATCGAAGTGTAGTTTAAAACGAAAGAAACGGAGATGAAAAACTCCAAGTATTTTGAGAGTTATGATGGAAATAGTTAGACTCGCGCTTTGGTTTAGCAATTTACTGACCTACCTCCGATTGATTGACCATAACTCTCTCAATTTAACTCTTAATTCATTGAAATTAGTTTCATTTCGAAGGAATCGAAGTGTAGTTTAAAACGAAAGAAACGGAGATGAAAAATTCTAAGTATTTTGAGAGTTATGATAGAAATAGTTAGAATCGCGCTTTGGTTTAGCAATTTACTGACCTACCTCCGATTGATTGACCATAGCTCTCTCAATTTAACTCTTAAGTCATTGAAATTAGTTTCATTTCGAAGGAATCGAAGTGTAGTTTAAAACGAAAGAAACGGAGATGAAAAACTCCAAGTATTTTGAGAGTTATGATGGAAATAGTTAGACTCGCGCTTTGGTTTAGCAATTTACTGACCTACCTCCGATTAATTGATCATAACTCTCTAAATTTAACTCTTAATTCATTGAAATTAGTTTCATTTCGAAGGAATCGAAGTGTAGTTTAAAACGAAAGAAACGGAGATGAAAAACTCCAAGTATTTTGAGAGTTATGATGGAAATAGTTAGACTCGCGCTTTGGTTTAGCAATTTACTGACCTCCCTCCGATTGATTGACCATAAATCACTCAATTTAACTCGTAATTCATTGAAATTAGTTTCATTTCGAAGGAATCGACGTGTAGTTTAAAACGAAAGAAACGGAGATGAAAAACTCCAAGTATTTTGAGAGTTATGATGGAAATAGTTAGACTCGCGCTTTGGTTTAGCAATTTACTGACGTACTTACGATTGATTGACCATAACTCTCTCAATTTAACTCGTAATTCATTTAAATTAGTTTCATTTCGAAGGAATCGAAGTGTAATTTAAAACGAAAGAAACGGAGATGAAAAACTCCAAGTATTTTGAGAGTTATGATGGAAATAGTTAGACTCGCGCTTTAGTTTAGCAATTTACTGACCTACCTCCGATTGATTGAACATAACTCACTCAATTTAACTCGTAATTCATTGAAATTAGTTTCATTTCGAAGGAATCGAAGTGTAGTTTAAAACGAAAGAAATGGAGATGAAAAACTCCAAGTATTTTGAGAGTTATGATGGAAATAGTTAGACTCGCGCTTTGGTTAAGCAATTTACTGACCTACCTCCGATTGATTGACCATAACTCTCTCAATTTAACTCTTAATTTATTGAAATTAGTTTCATTTCGAAGGAATCGAAGTGTAGTTTAAGACGAAAGAAACGGAGATGAAAAACTCCAAGTATTTTGAGAGTTATGATGGAAATAGTTAGACTCGCGCTTTGGTTTAGCAATTTACTGACCTACCTCCGATTGATTGACCATAACTCTCTCAATTTAACTCTTAACTCATTGAAATTAGTTTCATTTCGAAGGAATCGAAGTGTAGTTTAAAACGAAAGAAACGGAGATGAAAAACTCCAAGTATTTTGAGAGTTATGATGGAAATAGTTAGACTCGCGCTTTGGTTTAGCAATTTACTGACCTCCCTCCGATTGATTGACCATAAATCACTCAATTTAACTCGTAATTAATTGAAATTAGTTTCATTTCGAAGGAATCAAAGTGTAGTTTAAAACGAAAGAAACGGAGATGAAAAACTCCAAGTATTTTGAGAGTTATGATGGAAATAGTTAGACTCGCGCTTTGGTTTAGCAATTTACTGACCTACCTCCGATTGATTGATCATAACTCTCTCAATTTAACTCTTAATTCATTGAAATTAGTTTCATTTCGAAGGAATCGAAGTATAGTTTAAAACGAAGAAACGGAGATGAAAAACTCCAAGTATTTTGAGAGTTATTATGGAAATAGTTAGACTCGCGCTTTGGTTTAGCAATTTACTGATCTACCTCCGATTGATGGACCATAAATCACTCAATTTAAATCGTAATTCATTGAAATTAGTTCCATTTCGAAGGAATCGAAGTGTAGTTTAAAACGAAAGAAACGGAGATGAAAAACTCCAAGTATTTTGAGAGTTATGATGGAAATAGTTAGACTCGCGCTTTGGTTTAGCAATTTACTGACTTACCTCCGATTGATTGACCATAACTCTCTCAATTTAACTCTTAATTCATTGAAATTAGTTTCATTTCGAAGGAATCGAAGTGTAGTTTAAAACGAAAGAAACGGAGATGAAAAATTCTAAGTATTTTGAGAGTTATGATAGAAATAGTTAGAATCGCGCTTTGGTTTAGCAATTTACTGACCTACCTCCGATTGATTGACCATAGCTCTCTCAATTTAACTCTTAAGTCATTGAAATTAGTTTCATTTCGAAGGAATCGAACTGTAGTTTAAAACGAAAGAAACGGAGATGAAAAACTCCAAGTATTTTGAGAGTTATGATGGAAATAGTTAGACTCGCGCTTTGGTTTAGCAATTTACTGACCTACCTCCGATTAATTGATCATAACTCTCTAAATTTAACTCTTAATTCATTGAAATTAGTTTCATTTCGAAGGAATCGAAGTGTAGTTTAAAACGAAAGAAACGGAGATGAAAAACTCCAAGTATTTTGAGAGTTATGATGGAAATAGTTAGACTCGCGCTTTGGTTTAGCAATTTACTGACCTCCCTCCGATTGATTGACCATAAATCACTCAATTTAACTCGTAATTCATTGAAATTAGTTTCATTTCGAAGGAATCGACGTGTAGTTTAAAACGAAAGAAACGGAGATGAAAAACTCCAAGTATTTTGAGAGTTATGATGGAAATAGTTAGACTCGCGCTTTGGTTTAGCAATTTACTGACGTACTTACGATTGATTGACCATAACTCTCTCAATTTAACTCGTAAGTCATTTAAATTAGTTTCATTTCGAAGGAATCGAAGTGTAATTTAAAACGAAAGAAACGGAGATGAAAAACTCCAAGTATTTTGAGAGTTATGATGGAAATAGTTAGACTCGCGCTTTAGTTTAGCAATTTACTGACCTACCTCCGATTGATTGAACATAACTCACTCAATTTAACTCGTAATTCATTGAAATTAGTTTCATTTCGAAGGAATCGAAGTTTGGTTTAAAACGAAAGAAATGGAGATGAAAAACTCCAAGTATTTTGAGAGTTATGATGGAAATAGTTAGACTCGCGCTTTGGTTAAGCAATTTACTGACCTACCTCCGATTGATTGACCATAACTCTCTCAATTTAACTCTTAATTTATTGAAATTAGTTTCATTTCGAAGGAATCGAAGTGTAGTTTAAGACGAAAGAAACGGAGATGAAAAACTCCAAGTATTTTGAGAGTTATGATGGAAATAGTTAGACTCGCGCTTTGGTTTAGCAATTTACTGACCTACCTCCGATTGATTGACCATAACTCTCTCAATTTAACTCTTAACTCATTGAAATTAGTTTCATTTCGAAGGAATCGAAGTGTAGTTTAAAACGAAAGAAACGGAGATGAAAAACTCCAAGTATTTTGAGAGTTATGATGGAAATAGTTAGACTCGCGCTTTGGTTTAGCAATTTACTGACCTCCCTCCGATTGATTGACCATAAATCACTCAATTTAACTCGTAATTCATTGAAATTAGTTTCATTTCGAAGGAATCGAAGTGTAGTTTAAAACGAAAGAAACGGAGATGAAAAACTCCAAGTATTTTGAGAGTTATGATGGAAATAGTTAGACTCGCGCTTTGGTTTAGCAATTTACTAACCTACCTCCAATTGATTGACCATAACTCTCTCAATTTAACTCTTAATTCATTGAAATTAGTTTCATTTCGAAGGAATCGAAGTGTAGTTTAAAACGAAAGAAACGGAGATGAAAAATTCCAAGTATTTTGAGAGTTATGATAGAAATAGTTAGACTCGCGCTTTGGTTTAGCAATTTACTGACTTACCTCCGATTGATTGACCATAACTCTCTCAATTTAACTCTTAACTCATTGAAATTAGTTTCATTTCGAAGGAATCGAAGTGTAGTTTAAAACGAAAGAAACGGAGATGAAAAACTCCAAGTATTTTGAGAGTTATGATGGAAATAGTTAGACTCGCGCTTTAGTTTAGCAATTTACTGACCTACCTACGATTGATTGACCATAACTCTCTCAATTTAACTCGTAATTCATTTAAATTAGTTTCATTTCGAAGGAATCGAAGTGTAGTTTAAAACGAAAGAAACGGAGATGAAAAACTCCAAGTATTTTGAGAGTTATGATGGAAATAGTTAGACTCGCGCTTTGGTTTAGTAATTTACTGACCTACCTCCGATTGATTGACCATAACTCACTCAATTTTACTTGTAATTGATTGAAATTAGTTTCATTTCGAAGGAATCGAAGTGTAGTTTAAAACGAAAGAAACGGAGATGAAAAACTCCAAGTATTTTGAGAGTTATGATGGAAATAGTTAGACTCGGGCTTTGGTTTAGCAATTTACTGACCTACCTCCGATTGATTGAACATAACTCACTCAATTTAACTCGTAATTCATTGAAATTAGTTTCATTTCGAAGGAATCGAAGTGTAGTTTAAAACGAAAGAAACGGAGATGAAAAACTCCAAGTATTTTGAGAGTTATGATGGAAATAGTTAGACTCGCGCTTTGGTTTAGCAATTTACTGACCTACCTCCGATTGATTGACCATAACTCTCTCAATTTAACTCGTAATTCATTTAAATTAGTTTCATTTCGAAGGAATCGAAGTGTAGTTTAAAACAAAAGAAACGGAGATGAAAAACTCCAAGTATTTTGAGAGTTATGATGGAAATAGTTAGACTCGCGCTTTGGTTTAGCAATTTACTGACCTACCTTTGATTGATTGACCATAACTCTCTCAATTTAACTTTTAATTCATTTAAATTAGTTTCATTTCGAAGGAATCGAAGTGTAGTTTAAAACGAAAGAAACGGAGATGAAAAACTCCAAGTATTTTGAGAGTTATGATGGAAATAGTTACACTCGCGCTTTAGTTTAGCAATTTACTGACCTCCCTCCGATTGATTGACCATAACTCACTCAATTTAACTCGTAATTTATTGAAATTAGTTTCATTTCGAAGGAATCGAAGTGTAGTTTAAAACGAAAGAAACGGAGATGAAAAACTCCAAGTATTTTGAGAGTTATGATGGAAATAGTTAGACTCGCGCTTTGGTTTAGCAATTTACTGACCAACCTCCGATTGATTGACCATAACTCTCTCAATTTAACTCTTAATTCATTGAAATTAGTTTCATTTCGAATGAATCGAAGTGTAGTTTAAAACGAAAGAAACGGAGATGAAAAACTCCAAGTATTTTGAGAGTTATGATGGAAATAGTTAGACTCGCGCTTTGGTTTAGCAATTTACTGACCTACCTCCGATTGATTGACCATAACTCTCTCAATTTAACTCTTAATTCATTGAAATTAGTTTCATTTCGAAGGAATCGAAGTGTAGTTTAAAACGAAAGAAACGGAGATTAAAAACTCCAAGTATTTTGAGAGTTATGATGGAAATAGTTAGACTCGCGCTTTAGTTTAGCAATTTACGGACCTACCTCCGATTGATTGAACATAACTCACTCAATTTAACTCGTAATTCATTGAAATTAGTTTCATTTCGAAGGAATCGAAGTGTAGTTTAAAACGAAAGAAATGGAGATGAAAAACTCCAAGTATTTTGAGAGTTATGATGGAAATAGTTAGACTCGCGCTTTGGTTTAGCAATTTACTGACCTACCTCCGATTGATTGACCATAACTCTCTCAATTTAACTCTTAATTCATTGAAATTAGTTTCATTTCGAAGGAATCGAAGTTTAGTTTAAGACGAAAGAAACGGAGATGAAAAACTCCAAGTATTTTGAGAGTTATGATGGAAATAGTTAGACTCGCGCTTTGGTTTAGCAATTTACTGACCTACCTCCGATTGATTGACCATAACTCTCTCAATTTAACTCTTAACTCATTGAAATTAGTTTCATTTCGAAGGAATCGAAGTGTAGTTTAAAACGAAAGAAACGGAGATGAAAAACTCCAAGTATTTTGAGAGTTATGATGGAAATAGTTAGACTCGCGCTTTTGTTTAGCAATTTACTGACCTACCTCCGATTGATTGACCATAAATCACTCAATTTAACTCGTAATTCATTGAAATTAGTTTCATTTCGAAGGAATCGAAGTGTAGTTTAAAACGAAAGAAACGGAGATGAAAAACTCCAAGTATTTTGAGAGTTATGATGGAAATAGTTAGACTCGCGCTTTGGTTTAGCAATTTACTGACCTACCTCCGATTGATTGACCATAACTCTCTCAATTTAACTCTTAATTCATTGAAATTAGTTTCATTTCGAAGGAATCGAAGTGTAGTTTAAAACGAAAGAAACGGAGATGAAAAATTCCAAGTATTTTGAGAGTTATGATAGAAATAGTTAGACTCGCGCTTTGGTTTAGCAATTTACTGACCTACCTCCGATTGATTGACCATAACTCTCTCAATTTAACTCTTAACTCATTTAAATTAGTTTCATTTCGAAGGAATCGAAGTGTAGTTTAAAACGAAAGAAATGAGATGAAAAACTCCAAGTATTTTGAGAGTTATGATGGAAATAGTTAGACTCGCGCTTTGGTTTAGCAATTTACTGACGTACCTACGATTGATTGACCATAACTCTCTCAATTTAACTTTTAATTCATTGAAATTTGTTTCATTTCGAAGGAATCGAAGTGTAGTTTAAAACGAAAGAAACGGAGATGAAAAACTCCAAGTATTTTGAGAGTTATGATGGAAATAGTTAGACTCGCGCTTTGGTTTAGCAATTTACTGACTTACCTCCGATTGATTGACCATAACTCACTCAATTTTACTTGTAATTGATTGAAATTAGTTTCATTTCGAAGGAATCGAAGTGTAGTTTAAAACGAAAGAAACGGAGATGAAAAACTCCAAGTATTTTGAGAGTTATGATGGAAATAGTTAGACTCGGGCTTTGGTTTAGCAATTTACTGACCTACCTCCGATTGATTGACCATAACTCACTCAATTTAACTCGTAATTCATTGAAATTAGTTTCATTTCGAAGGAATCGAAGTGTAGTTTAAAACGAAAGAAACGGAGATGAAAAACTCCAAGTATTTTGAGAGTTATGATGGAAATAGTTAGACTCGCGCTTTGGTTTAGCAATTTACTGACCTACCTCCGATTGATTGACCATAACTCTCTCAATTTAACTCGTAATTCATTTAAATTAGTTTCATTTCGAAGGAATCGAAGTGTAGTTTAAAACAAAAGAAACGGAGATGAAAAACTCCAAGTATTTTGAGAGTTATGATGGAAATAGTTAGACTCGCGCTTTGGTTTAGCAATTTACTGACCTACCTTTGATTGATTGACCATAACTCTCTCAATTTAACTTGTAATTCATTTAAATTAGTTTCATTTCGAAGGAATCGAAGTGTAGTTTAAAACGAAAGAAACGGAGATGAAAAACTCCAAGTATTTTGAGAGTTATGATGGAAATAGTTAGACTCGCGCTTTAGTTTAGCAATTTACTGACCTCCCTCCGATTGATTGACCATAACTCACTCAATTTAACTCGTAATTCATTGAAATTAGTTTCATTTCGAAAGAATCGAAGTGTAGTTTAAAACGAAAGAAACGGAGATGAAAAACTCCAAGTATTTTGAGAGTTATGATGGAAATAGTTAGACTCGCGCTTTGGTTTAGCAATTTACTGACCTACCTCCGATTGATTGACCATAACTTTCTCAATTTAACTCTTAATTCATTGAAATTAGTTTCATTTCGAAGGAATCGAAGTGTAGTTTAAAACGAAAGAAACGGAGATGAAAAACTCCAAGTATTTTGAGAGTTATGATGGAAATAGTTAGACTCGCGCTTTGGTTTAGCAATTTACTGACCTGCCTCCGATTGATTGACCATAACTCTCTCAATTTAACTCTTAATTCATTGAAATTAGTTTCATTTCGAAGGAATCGAAGTGTAGTTTAAAACGAAAGAAACGGAGATGAAAAATTCCAAGTATTTTGAGAGTTATGATAGAAATAGTTAGACTCGCGCTTTGGTTTAGCAATTTACTGACCTACCTCCGATTGATTGACCATAACTCTCTCAATTTAACTCTTAACTCATTGAAATTAGTTTCATTTCGAAGGAATCGAAGTGTAGTTTAAAACGAAAGAAACGGAGATGAAAAACTCTAAGTATTTTGAGAGTTATGATGGAAATAGTTAGACTCGCGCTTTAGTTTAGCAATTTACTGACCTACCTCCGATTGATTGACCATAACTCTCTAAATTTAACTCGTAATTCATTGAAATTAGTTTCATTTCGAAGGAATCGAAGTGTAGTTTAAAACGAAAGAAACGGAGATGAAAAACTCCAAGTATTTTGCGAGTTATGATGGAAATAGTTAGACTCGCGCTTTGGTTTAGCAATTTACTGACCTACCTCCGATTGATTGATCATAACTCTCTAAATTTAACTCTTAATTCATTGAAATTAGTTTCATTTCGAAGGAATCGAAGTGTAGTTTAAAACGAAAGAAACGGAGATGAAAAACTCCAAGTATTTTGAGAGTTATGATGGAAATAGTTAGACTCGCGCTTTAGTTTAGCAATTTACTGACCTCCCTCCGATTGATTGACCATAACTCACTCAATTTAACTCGTAATTCATTGAAATTAGTTTCATTTCGAAGGAATCGAAGTGTAGTTTAAAACGAAAGAAACGGAGATGAAAAACTCCAAGTATTTTGAGAGTTATGATGGAAATAGTTAGACTCGCG
The DNA here is from genome assembly GCF_043159265.1 of Tasmannia lanceolata. NCBI lineage: Eukaryota > Viridiplantae > Streptophyta > Magnoliopsida > Canellales > Winteraceae > Tasmannia > Tasmannia lanceolata. Next base: position 9,998,691 of record NW_027518721.1, read on the forward strand.
CTTTGGTTTATCAATTTACTGACCTACCTCCGATTGATTGACCATAACTCTCTCAATTTAACTCTTAATTCATTGAAATTAGTTTCATTTCGAAGGAATCGAAGTGTAGTTTAAAACGAAAGAAACGGAGATGAAAAACTCCAAGTATTTTGAGAGTTATGATGGAAATAGTTAGACTCGCGCTTTGGTTTAGCAATTTACTGACCTACCTCCGATTGATTGACCATAACTCTTTCAATTTAACTCTTAATTCATTGAAATTAGTTTCATTTCGAAGGAATCAAAGTGTAGTTTAAAACGAAAGAAACGGAGATGAAAAATTCCAAGTATTTTGAGAGTTATGATAGAAATAGTTAGACTCGCGCTTTGGTTTAGCAATTTACTGACCTACCTCCGATTGATTGACCATAACTCTCTAAATTTAACTCGTAATTCATTGAAATTAGTTTCATTTCGAAGGAATCGAAGTGTAGTTTAAAACGAAAGAAACGGAGATGAAAAACTCCAAGTATTTTGAGAGTTATGATGGAAATAGTTAGACTCACGCTTTGGTTTAGCAATTTACTGACCTACCTCCGCTTGATTGACCATAACTCTCTCAATTTAACTCTTAACTCTTTGAAATTAGTTTCATTTCGAAGGAATCGAAGTGTAGTTTAAAACGAAAGAAACGGAGATGAAAAACTCCAAGTATTTTGAGAGTTATGATGGAAATAGTTAGACTCGCGCTTTGGTTTAGCAATTTACTGACCTACCTCCGATTGATTGACCATAACTTTCTCAATTTAACTCTTAATTCATTGAAATTAGTTTCATTTCGAAGGAATCGAAGTGTAGTTTAAAACGAAAGAAACGGAGATGAAAAACTCCAAGTATTTTGAGAGTTATGATGGAAATAGTTAGACTCGCGCTTTGGTTTAGCAATTTACTGACCTGCCTCCGATTGATTGACCATAACTCTCTCAATTTAACTCTTAATTCATTGAAATTAGTTTCATTTCGAAGGAATCAAAGTGTAGTTTAAAACGAAAGAAACGGAGATGAAAAATTCCAAGTATTTTGAGAGTTATGATAGAAATAGTTAGACTCGCGCTTTGGTTTAGCAATTTACTGACCTACCTCCGATTGATTGACCATAACTCTCTCAATTTAACTCTTAACTCATTGAAATTAGTTTCATTTCGAAGGAATCGAAGTGTAGTTTAAAACGAAAGAAACGGAGATGAAAAACTCTAAGTATTTTGAGAGTTATGATGGAAATAGTTAGACTCGCGCTTTAGTTTAGCAATTTACTGACCTACCTCCGATTGATTGACCATAACTCTCTAAATTTAACTCGTAATTCATTGAAATTAGTTTCATTTCGAAGGAATCGAAGTGTAGTTTAAAACGAAAGAAACGGAGATGAAAAACTCCAAGTATTTTGCGAGTTATGATGGAAATAGTTAGACTCGCGCTTTGGTTTAGCAATTTACTGACCTACCTCCGATTGATTGATCATAACTCTCTAAATTTAACTCTTAATTCATTGAAATTAGTTTCATTTCGAAGGAATCGAAGTGTAGTTTAAAACGAAAGAAACGGAGATGAAAAACTCCAAGTATTTTGAGAGTTATGATGGAAATAGTTAGACTCGCGCTTTAGTTTAGCAATTTACTGACCTCCCTCCGATTGATTGACCATAACTCACTCAATTTAACTCGTAATTCATTGAAATTAGTTTCATTTCGAAGGAATCGAAGTGTAGTTTAAAACGAAAGAAACGGAGATGAAAAACTCCAAGTATTTTGAGAGTTATGATGGAAATAGTTAGACTCGCGCTTTGGTTTATCAATTTACTGACCTACCTCCGATTGATTGACCATAACTCTCTCAATTTAACTCTTAATTCATTGAAATTAGTTTCATTTCGAAGGAATCGAAGTGTAGTTTAAAACGAAAGAAACGGAGATGAAAAACTCCAAGTATTTTGAGAGTTATGATGGAAATAGTTAGACTCGCGCTTTGGTTTAGCAATTTACTGACCTACCTCCGATTGATTGACCATAACTCTTTCAATTTAACTCTTAATTCATTGAAATTAGTTTCATTTCGAAGGAATCAAAGTGTAGTTTAAAACGAAAGAAACGGAGATGAAAAATTCCAAGTATTTTGAGAGTTATGATAGAAATAGTTAGACTCGCGCTTTGGTTTAGCAATTTACTGACCTACCTCCGATTGATTGACCATAACTCTCTAAATTTAACTCGTAATTCATTGAAATTAGTTTCATTTCGAAGGAATCGAAGTGTAGTTTAAAACGAAAGAAACGGAGATGAAAAACTCCAAGTATTTTGAGAGTTATGATGGAAATAGTTAGACTCACGCTTTGGTTTAGCAATTTACTGACCTACCTCCGCTTGATTGACCATAACTCTCTCAATTTAACTCTTAACTCTTTGAAATTAGTTTCATTTCGAAGGAATCGAAGTGTAGTTTAAAACGAAAGAAACGTAGATGAAAAACTCCAAGTATTTTGAGAGTTATGATGGAAATAGTTAGACTCGCGCTTTGGTTTAGCAATTTACTGACCTACCTCCGATTGATTGACCATAACTCTCTCAATTTAACTCGTAATTCATTTAAATTAGTTTCATTTCGAAGGAATCGAAGTGTAATTTAAAACGAAAGAAACGGAGATGAAAAACTCCAAGTATTTTGAGAGTTATGATGGAAATAGTTAGACTCGCGCTTTAGTTTAGCAATTTACTGACCTACCTCCGATTGATTGAACATAACTCACTCAATTTAACTCGTAATTCATTGAAATTAGTTTCATTTCGAAGGAATCGAAGTGTAGTTTAAAACGAAAGAAATGGAGATGAAAAACTCCAAGTATTTTGAGAGTTATGATGGAAATAGTTAGACTCGCGCTTTGGTTTAGCAATTTACTGACCTACCTCCGATTGATTGACCATAACTCTCTCAATTTAACTCTTAATTCATTGAAATTAGTTTCATTTCGAAGGAATCGAAGTGTAGTTTAAGACGAAAGAAACGGAGATGAAAAACTCCAAGTATTTTGAGAGTTATGATGGAAATAGTTAGACTCGCGCTTTGGTTTAGCAATTTACTGACCTACCTCCGATTGATTGACCATAACTCTCTCAATTTCACTCTTAACTCATTGAAATTAGTTTCATTTCGAAGGAATCGAAGTGTAGTTTAAAACGAAAGAAACGGAGATGAAAAACTCCAAGTATTTTGAGAGTTATGATGGAAATAGTTAGACTCGCGCTTTGGTTTAGCAATTTACTGACCTCCCTCCGATTGATTGACCATAAATCACTCAATTTAACTCGTAATTAATTGAAATTAGTTTCATTTCGAAGGAATCAAAGTGTAGTTTAAAACGAAAGAAATGAGATGAAAAACTCCAAGTATTTTGAGAGTTATGATGGAAATAGTTAGACTCGCGCTTTGGTTTAGCAATTTACTGACGTACCTACGATTGATTGACCATAACTCTCTCAATTTAACTTTTAATTCATTGAAATTTGTTTCATTTCGAAGGAATCGAAGTGTAGTTTAAAACGAAAGAAACGGAGATGAAAAACTCCAAGTATTTTGAGAGTTATGATGGAAATAGTTAGACTCGCGCTTTGGTTTAGCAATTTACTGACTTACCTCCGATTGATTGACCATAACTCACTCAATTTTACTTGTAATTGATTGAAATTAGTTTCATTTCGAAGGAATCGAAGTGTAGTTTAAAACGAAAGAAACGGAGATGAAAAACTCCAAGTATTTTGAGAGTTATGATGGAAATAGTTAGACTCGGGCTTTGGTTTAGCAATTTACTGACCTACCTCCGATTGATTGACCATAACTCACTCAATTTAACTCGTAATTCATTGAAATTAGTTTCATTTCGAAGGAATCGAAGTGTAGTTTAAAACGAAAGAAACGGAGATGAAAAACTCCAAGTATTTTGAGAGTTATGATGGAAATAGTTAGACTCGCGCTTTGGTTTAGCAATTTACTGACCTACCTCCGATTGATTGACCATAACTCTCTCAATTTAACTCGTAATTCATTTAAATTAGTTTCATTTCGAAGGAATCGAAGTGTAGTTTAAAACAAAAGAAACGGAGATGAAAAACTCCAAGTATTTTGAGAGTTATGATGGAAATAGTTAGACTCGCGCTTTGGTTTAGCAATTTACTGACCTACCTTTGATTGATTGACCATAACTCTCTCAATTTAACTTGTAATTCATTTAAATTAGTTTCATTTCGAAGGAATCGAAGTGTAGTTTAAAACGAAAGAAACGGAGATGAAAAACTCCAAGTATTTTGAGAGTTATGATGGAAATAGTTAGACTCGCGCTTTAGTTTAGCAATTTACTGACCTCCCTCCGATTGATTGACCATAACTCACTCAATTTAACTCGTAATTCATTGAAATTAGTTTCATTTCGAAAGAATCGAAGTGTAGTTTAAAACGAAAGAAACGGAGATGAAAAACTCCAAGTATTTTGAGAGTTATGATGGAAATAGTTAGACTCGCGCTTTGGTTTAGCAATTTACTGACCTACCTCCGATTGATTGACCATAACTTTCTCAATTTAACTCTTAATTCATTGAAATTAGTTTCATTTCGAAGGAATCGAAGTGTAGTTTAAAACGAAAGAAACGGAGATGAAAAACTCCAAGTATTTTGAGAGTTATGATGGAAATAGTTAGACTCGCGCTTTGGTTTAGCAATTTACTGACCTGCCTCCGATTGATTGACCATAACTCTCTCAATTTAACTCTTAATTCATTGAAATTAGTTTCATTTCGAAGGAATCGAAGTGTAGTTTAAAACGAAAGAAACGGAGATGAAAAATTCCAAGTATTTTGAGAGTTATGATAGAAATAGTTAGACTCGCGCTTTGGTTTAGCAATTTACTGACCTACCTCCGATTGATTGACCATAACTCTCTCAATTTAACTCTTAACTCATTGAAATTAGTTTCATTTCGAAGGAATCGAAGTGTAGTTTAAAACGAAAGAAACGGAGATGAAAAACTCTAAGTATTTTGAGAGTTATGATGGAAATAGTTAGACTCGCGCTTTAGTTTAGCAATTTACTGACCTACCTCCGATTGATTGACCATAACTCTCTAAATTTAACTCGTAATTCATTGAAATTAGTTTCATTTCGAAGGAATCGAAGTGTAGTTTAAAACGAAAGAAACGGAGATGAAAAACTCCAAGTATTTTGCGAGTTATGATGGAAATAGTTAGACTCGCGCTTTGGTTTAGCAATTTACTGACCTACCTCCGATTGATTGATCATAACTCTCTAAATTTAACTCTTAATTCATTGAAATTAGTTTCATTTCGAAGGAATCGAAGTGTAGTTTAAAACGAAAGAAACGGAGATGAAAAACTCCAAGTATTTTGAGAGTTATGATGGAAATAGTTAGACTCGCGCTTTAGTTTAGCAATTTACTGACCTCCCTCCGATTGATTGACCATAACTCACTCAATTTAACTCGTAATTCATTGAAATTAGTTTCATTTCGAAGGAATCGAAGTGTAGTTTAAAACGAAAGAAACGGAGATGAAAAACTCCAAGTATTTTGAGAGTTATGATGGAAATAGTTAGACTCGCGCTTTGGTTTATCAATTTACTGACCTACCTCCGATTGATTGACCATAACTCTCTCAATTTAACTCTTAATTCATTGAAATTAGTTTCATTTCGAAGGAATCGAAGTGTAGTTTAAAACGAAAGAAACGGAGATGAAAAACTCCAAGTATTTTGAGAGTTATGATGGAAATAGTTAGACTCGCGCTTTGGTTTAGCAATTTACTGTCCTACCTCCGATTGATTGACCATAACTCTTTCAATTTAACTCTTAATTCATTGAAATTAGTTTCATTTCGAAGGAATCAAAGTGTAGTTTAAAACGAAAGAAACGGAGATGAAAAATTCCAAGTATTTTGAGAGTTATGATAGAAATAGTTAGACTCGCGCTTTGGTTTAGCAATTTACTGACCTACCTCCGATTGATTGACCATAACTCTCTAAATTTAACTCGTAATTCATTGAAATTAGTTTCATTTCGAAGGAATCGAAGTGTAGTTTAAAACGAAAGAAACGGAGATGAAAAACTCCAAGTATTTTGAGAGTTATGATGGAAATAGTTAGACTCACGCTTTGGTTTAGCAATTTACTGACCTACCTCCGCTTGATTGACCATAACTCTCTCAATTTAACTCTTAACTCTTTGAAATTAGTTTCATTTCGAAGGAATCGAAGTGTAGTTTAAAACGAAAGAAACGTAGATGAAAAACTCCAAGTATTTTGAGAGTTATGATGGAAATAGTTAGACTCGCGCTTTGGTTTAGCAATTTACTGACCTACCTCCGATTGATTGACCATAACTCTCTCAATTTAACTCGTAATTCATTTAAATTAGTTTCATTTCGAAGGAATCGAAGTGTAATTTAAAACGAAAGAAACGGAGATGAAAAACTCCAAGTATTTTGAGAGTTATGATGGAAATAGTTAGACTCGCGCTTTAGTTTAGCAATTTACTGACCTACCTCCGATTGATTGAACATAACTCACTCAATTTAACTCGTAATTCATTGAAATTAGTTTCATTTCGAAGGAATCGAAGTGTAGTTTAAAACGAAAGAAATGGAGATGAAAAACTCCAAGTATTTTGAGAGTTATGATGGAAATAGTTAGACTCGCGCTTTGGTTTAGCAATTTACTGACCTACCTCCGATTGATTGACCATAACTCTCTCAATTTAACTCTTAATTCATTGAAATTAGTTTCATTTCGAAGGAATCGAAGTGTAGTTTAAGACGAAAGAAACGGAGATGAAAAACTCCAAGTATTTTGAGAGTTATGATGGAAATAGTTAGACTCGCGCTTTGGTTTAGCAATTTACTGACCTACCTCCGATTGATTGACCATAACTCTCTCAATTTCACTCTTAACTCATTGAAATTAGTTTCATTTCGAAGGAATCGAAGTGTAGTTTAAAACGAAAGAAACGGAGATGAAAAACTCCAAGTATTTTGAGAGTTATGATGGAAATAGTTAGACTCGCGCTTTGGTTTAGCAATTTACTGACCTCCCTCCGATTGATTGACCATAAATCACTCAATTTAACTCGTAATTAATTGAAATTAGTTTCATTTCGAAGGAATCAAAGTGTAGTTTAAAACGAAAGAAACGGAGATGAAAAACTCCAAGTATTTTGAGAGTTATGATGGAAATAGTTAGACTCGCGCTTTGGTTTAGCAATTTACTGACCTACCTCCGATTGATTGATCATAACTCTCTCAATTTAACTCTTAATTCATTGAAATTAGTTTCATTTCGAAGGAATCGAAGTATAGTTTAAAACGAAAGAAACGGAGATGAAAAACTCCAAGTATTTTGAGAGTTATTATGGAAATAGTTAGACTCGCGCTTTGGTTTAGCAATTTACTGATCTACCTCCGATTGATGGACCATAAATCACTCAATTTAAATCGTAATTCATTGAAATTAGTTTCATTTCGAAGGAATCGAAGTGTAGTTTAAAACGAAAGAAACGGAGATGAAAAACTCCAAGTATTTTGAGAGTTATGATGGAAATAGTTAGACTCGGGCTTTGGTTTAGCAATTTACTGACCTACCTCCGATTGATTGACCATAACTCACTCAATTTAACTCGTAATTCATTGAAATTAGTTTCATTTCGAAGGAATCGAAGTGTAGTTTAAAACGAAAGAAACGGAGATGAAAAACTCCAAGTATTTTGAGAGTTATGATGGAAATAGTTAGACTCGCGCTTTGGTTTAGCAATTTACTGACCTACCTCCGATTGATTGACCATAACTCTCTCAATTTAACTCGTAATTCATTTAAATTAGTTTCATTTCGAAGGAATCGAAGTGTAGTTTAAAACAAAAGAAACGGAGATGAAAAACTCCAAGTATTTTGAGAGTTATGATGGAAATAGTTAGACTCGCGCTTTGGTTTAGCAATTTACTGACCTACCTTTGATTGATTGACCATAACTCTCTCAATTTAACTTGTAATTCATTTAAATTAGTTTCATTTCGAAGGAATCGAAGTGTAGTTTAAAACGAAAGAAACGGAGATGAAAAACTCCAAGTATTTTGAGAGTTATGATGGAAATAGTTAGACTCGCGCTTTAGTTTAGCAATTTACTGACCTCCCTCCGATTGATTGACCATAACTCACTCAATTTAACTCGTAATTCATTGAAATTAGTTTAATTTCGAAAGAATCGAAGTGTAGTTTAAAACGAAAGAAACGGAGATGAAAAACTCCAAGTATTTTGAGAGTTATGATGGAAATAGTTAGACTCGCGCTTTGGTTTAGCAATTTACTGACCTACCTCCGATTGATTGACCATAACTTTCTCAATTTAACTCTTAATTCATTGAAATTAGTTTCATTTCGAAGGAATCGAAGTGTAGTTTAAAACGAAAGAAACGGAGATGAAAAACTCCAAGTATTTTGAGAGTTATGATGGAAATAGTTAGACTCGCGCTTTGGTTTAGCAATTTACTGACCTGCCTCCGATTGATTGACCATAACTCTCTCAATTTAACTCTTAATTCATTGAAATTAGTTTCATTTCGAAGGAATCGAAGTGTAGTTTAAAACGAAAGAAACGGAGATGAAAAATTCCAAGTATTTTGAGAGTTATGATAGAAATAGTTAGACTCGCGCTTTGGTTTAGCAATTTACTGACCTACCTCCGATTGATTGACCATAACTCTCTCAATTTAACTCTTAACTCATTGAAATTAGTTTCATTTCGAAGGAATCGAAGTGTAGTTTAAAACGAAAGAAACGGAGATGAAAAACTCTAAGTATTTTGAGAGTTATGATGGAAATAGTTAGACTCGCGCTTTAGTTTAGCAATTTACTGACCTACCTCCGATTGATTGACCATAACTCTCTAAATTTAACTCGTAATTCATTGAAATTAGTTTCATTTCGAAGGAATCGAAGTGTAGTTTAAAACGAAAGAAACGGAGATGAAAAACTCCAAGTATTTTGCGAGTTATGATGGAAATAGTTAGACTCGCGCTTTGGTTTAGCAATTTACTGACCTACCTCCGATTGATTGATCATAACTCTCTAAATTTAACTCTTAATTCATTGAAATTAGTTTCATTTCGAAGGAATCGAAGTGTAGTTTAAAACGAAAGAAACGGAGATGAAAAACTCCAAGTATTTTGAGAGTTATGATGGAAATAGTTAGACTCGCGCTTTAGTTTAGCAATTTACTGACCTCCCTCCGATTGATTGACCATAACTCACTCAATTTAACTCGTAATTCATTGAAATTAGTTTCATTTCGAAGGAATCGAAGTGTAGTTTAAAACGAAAGAAACGGAGATGAAAAACTCCAAGTATTTTGAGAGTTATGATGGAAATAGTTAGACTCGCGCTTTGGTTTATCAATTTACTGACCTACCTCCGATTGATTGACCATAACTCTCTCAATTTAACTCTTAATTCATTGAAATTAGTTTCATTTCGAAGGAATCGAAGTGTAGTTTAAAACGAAAGAAACGGAGATGAAAAACTCCAAGTATTTTGAGAGTTATGATGGAAATAGTTAGACTCGCGCTTTGGTTTAGCAATTTACTGACCTACCTCCGATTGATTGACCATAACTCTTTCAATTTAACTCTTAATTCATTGAAATTAGTTTCATTTCGAAGGAATCAAAGTGTAGTTTAAAACGAAAGAAACGGAGATGAAAAATTCCAAGTATTTTGAGAGTTATGATAGAAATAGTTAGACTCGCGCTTTGGTTTAGCAATTTACTGACCTACCTCCGATTGATTGACCATAACTCTCTAAATTTAACTCGTAATTCATTGAAATTAGTTTCATTTCGAAGGAATCGAAGTGTAGTTTAAAACGAAAGAAACGGAGATGAAAAACTCCAAGTATTTTGAGAGTTATGATGGAAATAGTTAGACTCACGCTTTGGTTTAGCAATTTACTGACCTACCTCCGCTTGATTGACCATAACTCTCTCAATTTAACTCTTAACTCTTTGAAATTAGTTTCATTTCGAAGGAATCGAAGTGTAGTTTAAAACGAAAGAAACGTAGATGAAAAACTCCAAGTATTTTGAGAGTTATGATGGAAATAGTTAGACTCGCGCTTTGGTTTAGCAATTTACTGACCTACCTCCGATTGATTGACCATAACTCTCTCAATTTAACTCGTAATTCATTTAAATTAGTTTCATTTCGAAGGAATCGAAGTGTAATTTAAAACGAAAGAAACGGAGATGAAAAACTCCAAGTATTTTGAGAGTTATGATGGAAATAGTTAGACTCGCGCTTTAGTTTAGCAATTTACTGACCTACCTTCGATTGATTGAACATAACTCACTCAATTTAACTCGTAATTCATTGAAATTAGTTTCATTTCGAAGGAATCGAAGTGTAGTTTAAAACGAAAGAAATGGAGATGAAAAACTCCAAGTATTTTGAGAGTTATGATGGAAATAGTTAGACTCGCGCTTTGGTTTAGCAATTTACTGACCTACCTCCGATTGATTGACCATAACTCTCTCAATTTAACTCTTAATTCATTGAAATTAGTTTCATTTCGAAGGAATCGAAGTGTAGTTTAAGACGAAAGAAACGGAGATGAAAAACTCCAAGTATTTTGAGAGTTATGATGGAAATAGTTAGACTCGCGCTTTGGTTTAGCAATTTACTGACCTACCTCCGATTGATTGACCATAACTCTCTCAATTTCACTCTTAACTCATTGAAATTAGTTTCATTTCGAAGGAATCGAAGTGTAGTTTAAAACGAAAGAAACGGAGATGAAAAACTCCAAGTATTTTGAGAGTTATGATGGAAATAGTTAGACTCGCGCTTTGGTTTAGCAATTTACTGACCTCCCTCCGATTGATTGACCATAAATCACTCAATTTAACTCGTAATTAATTGAAATTAGTTTCATTTCGAAGGAATCAAAGTGTAGTTTAAAACGAAAGAAACGGAGATGAAAAACTCCAAGTATTTTGAGAGTTATGATGGAAATAGTTAGACTCGCGCTTTGGTTTAGCAATTTACTGACCTACCTCCGATTGATTGATCATAACTCTCTCAATTTAACTCTTAATTCATTGAAATTAGTTTCATTTCGAAGGAATCGAAGTATAGTTTAAAACGAAAGAAACGGAGATGAAAAACTCCAAGTATTTTGAGAGTTATTATGGAAATAGTTAGACTCGCGCTTTGGTTTAGCAATTTACTGATCTACCTCCGATTGATGGACCATAAATCACTCAATTTAAATCGTAATTCATTGAAATTAGTTTCATTTCGAAGGAATCGAAGTGTAGTTTAAAACGAAAGAAACGGAGATGAAAAACTCCAAGTATTTTGAGAGTTATGATGGAAATAGTTAGACTCGCGCTTTGGTTTAGCAATTTACTGACCTACCTCCGATTGATTGACCATAACTCTCTCAATTTAACTCTTAATTCATTGAAATTAGTTTCATTTCGAAGGAATCGAAGTGTAGTTTAAAACGAAAGAAACGGAGATGAAAAATTCTAAGTATTTTGAGAGTTATGATAGAAATAGTTAGAATCGCGCTTTGGTTTAGCAATTTACTGACCTACCTCCGATTGATTGACCATAGCTCTCTCAATTTAACTCTTAAGTCATTGAAATTAGTTTCATTTCGAAGGAATCGAAGTGTAGTTTAAAACGAAAGAAACGGAGATGAAAAACTCCAAGTATTTTGAGAGTTATGATGGAAATAGTTAGACTCGCGCTTTGGTTTAGCAATTTACTGACCTACCTCCGATTAATTGATCATAACTCTCTAAATTTAACTCTTAATTCATTGAAATTAGTTTCATTTCGAAGGAATCGAAGTGTAGTTTAAAACGAAAGAAACGGAGATGAAAAACTCCAAGTATTTTGAGAGTTATGATGGAAATAGTTAGACTCGCGCTTTGGTTTAGCAATTTACTGACCTCCCTCCGATTGATTGACCATAAATCACTCAATTTAACTCGTAATTCATTGAAATTAGTTTCATTTCGAAGGAATCGACGTGTAGTTTAAAACGAAAGAAACGGAGATGAAAAACTCCAAGTATTTTGAGAGTTATGATGGAAATAGTTAGACTCGCGCTTTGGTTTAGCAATTTACTGACGTACTTACGATTGATTGACCATAACTCTCTCAATTTAACTCGTAATTCATTTAAATTAGTTTCATTTCGAAGGAATCGAAGTGTAATTTAAAACGAAAGAAACGGAGATGAAAAACTCCAAGTATTTTGAGAGTTATGATGGAAATAGTTAGACTCGCGCTTTAGTTTAGCAATTTACTGACCTACCTCCGATTGATTGAACATAACTCACTCAATTTAACTCGTAATTCATTGAAATTAGTTTCATTTCGAAGGAATCGAAGTGTAGTTTAAAACGAAAGAAATGGAGATGAAAAACTCCAAGTATTTTGAGAGTTATGATGGAAATAGTTAGACTCGCGCTTTGGTTAAGCAATTTACTGACCTACCTCCGATTGATTGACCATAACTCTCTCAATTTAACTCTTAATTTATTGAAATTAGTTTCATTTCGAAGGAATCGAAGTGTAGTTTAAGACGAAAGAAACGGAGATGAAAAACTCCAAGTATTTTGAGAGTTATTATGGAAATAGTTAGACTCGCGCTTTGGTTTAGCAATTTACTGACCTACCTCCGATTGATTGACCATAACTCTCTCAATTTAACTCTTAACTCATTGAAATTAGTTTCATTTCGAAGGAATCGAAGTGTAGTTTAAAACGAAAGAAACGGAGATGAAAAACTCCAAGTATTTTGAGAGTTATGATGGAAATAGTTAGACTCGCGCTTTGGTTTAGCAATTTACTGACCTCCCTCCGATTGATTGACCATAAATCACTCAATTTAACTCGTAATTAATTGAAATTAGTTTCATTTCGAAGGAATCAAAGTGTAGTTTAAAACGAAAGAAACGGAGATGAAAAACTCCAAGTATTTTGAGAGTTATGATGGAAATAGTTAGACTCGCGCTTTGGTTTAGCAATTTACTGACCTACCTCCGATTGATTGATCATAACTCTCTCAATTTAACTCTTAATTCATTGAAATTAGTTTCATTTCGAAGGAATCGAAGTATAGTTTAAAACGAAAGAAACGGAGATGAAAAACTCCAAGTATTTTGAGAGTTATTATGGAAATAGTTAGACTCGCGCTTTGGTTTAGCAATTTACTGATCTACCTCCGATTGATGGACCATAAATCACTCAATTTAAATCGTAATTCATTGAAATTAGTTCCATTTCGAAGGAATCGAAGTGTAGTTTAAAACGAAAGAAACGGAGATGAAAAACTCCAAGTATTTTGAGAGTTATGATGGAAATAGTTAGACTCGCGCTTTGGTTTAGCAATTTACTGACCTACCTCCGATTGATTGACCATAACTCTCTCAATTTAACTCTTAATTCATTGAAATTAGTTTCATTTCGAAGGAATCGAAGTGTAGTTTAAAACGAAAGAAACGGAGATGAAAAATTCTAAGTATTTTGAGAGTTATGATAGAAATAGTTAGAATCGCGCTTTGGTTTAGCAATTTACTGACCTACCTCCGATTGATTGACCATAGCTCTCTCAATTTAACTCTTAAGTCATTGAAATTAGTTTCATTTCGAAGGAATCGAAGTGTAGTTTAAAACGAAAGAAACGGAGATGAAAAACTCCAAGTATTTTGAGAGTTATGATGGAAATAGTTAGACTCGCGCTTTGGTTTAGCAATTTACTGACCTACCTCCGATTAATTGATCATAACTCTCTAAATTTAACTCTTAATTCATTGAAATTAGTTTCATTTCGAAGGAATCGAAGTGTAGTTTAAAACGAAAGAAACGGAGATGAAAAACTCCAAGTATTTTGAGAGTTATGATGGAAATAGTTAGACTCGCGCTTTGGTTTAGCAATTTACTGACCTCCCTCCGATTGATTGACCATAAATCACTCAATTTAACTCGTAATTCATTGAAATTAGTTTCATTTCGAAGGAATCGACGTGTAGTTTAAAACGAAAGAAACGGAGATGAAAAACTCCAAGTATTTTGAGAGTTATGATGGAAATAGTTAGACTCGCGCTTTGGTTTAGCAATTTACTGACGTACTTACGATTGATTGACCATAACTCTCTCAATTTAACTCGTAATTCATTTAAATTAGTTTCATTTCGAAGGAATCGAAGTGTAATTTAAAACGAAAGAAACGGAGATGAAAAACTCCAAGTATTTTGAGAGTTATGATGGAAATAGTTAGACTCGCGCTTTAGTTTAGCAATTTACTGACCTACCTCCGATTGATTGAACATAACTCACTCAATTTAACTCGTAATTCATTGAAATTAGTTTCATTTCGAAGGAATCGAAGTGTAGTTTAAAACGAAAGAAATGGAGATGAAAAACTCCAAGTATTTTGAGAGTTATGATGGAAATAGTTAGACTCGCGCTTTGGTTAAGCAATTTACTGACCTACCTCCGATTGATTGACCATAACTCTCTCAATTTAACTCTTAATTTATTGAAATTAGTTTCATTTCGAAGGAATCGAAGTGTAGTTTAAGACGAAAGAAACGGAGATGAAAAACTCCAAGTATTTTGAGAGTTATGATGGAAATAGTTAGACTCGCGCTTTGGTTTAGCAATTTACTGACCTACCTCCGATTGATTGACCATAACTCTCTCAATTTAACTCTTAACTCATTGAAATTAGTTTAATTTCGAAGGAATCGAAGTGTAGTTTAAAACGAAAGAAACGGAGATGAAAAACTCCAAGTATTTTGAGAGTTATGATGGAAATAGTTAGACTCGCGCTTTGGTTTAGCAATTTACTGACCTCCCTCCGATTGATTGACCATAAATCACTCAATTTAACTCGTAATTCATTGAAATTAGTTTCATTTCGAAGGAATCGAAGTGTAGTTTAAAACGAAAGAAACGGAGATGAAAAACTCCAAGTATTTTGAGAGTTATGATGGAAATAGTTAGACTCGCGCTTTGGTTTAGCAATTTACTAACCTACCTCCAATTGATTGACCATAACTCTCTCAATTTAACTCTTAATTCATTGAAATTAGTTTCATTTCGAAGGAATCGAAGTGTAGTTTAAAACGAAAGAAACGGAGATGAAAAATTCCAAGTATTTTGAGAGTTATGATAGAAATAGTTAGACTCGCGCTTTGGTTTAGCAATTTACTGACTTACCTCCGATTGATTGACCATAACTCTCTCAATTTAACTCTTAACTCATTGAAATTAGTTTCATTTCGAAGGAATCGAAGTGTAGTTTAAAACGAAAGAAACGGAGATGAAAAACTCCAAGTATTTTGAGAGTTATGATGGAAATAGTTAGACTCGCGCTTTAGTTTAGCAATTTACTGACCTACCTACGATTGATTGACCATAACTCTCTCAATTTAACTCGTAATTCATTTAAATTAGTTTCATTTCGAAGGAATCGAAGTGTAGTTTAAAACGAAAGAAACGGAGATGAAAAACTCCAAGTATTTTGAGAGTTATGATGGAAATAGTTAGACTCGCGCTTTGGTTTAGTAATTTACTGACCTACCTCCGATTGATTGACCATAACTCACTCAATTTTACTTGTAATTGATTGAAATTAGTTTCATTTCGAAGGAATCGAAGTGTAGTTTAAAACGAAAGAAACGGAGATGAAAAACTCCAAGTATTTTGAGAGTTATGATGGAAATAGTTAGACTCGGGCTTTGGTTTAGCAATTTACTGACCTACCTCCGATTGATTGAACATAACTCACTCAATTTAACTCGTAATTCATTGAAATTAGTTTCATTTCGAAGGAATCGAAGTGTAGTTTAAAACGAAAGAAACGGAGATGAAAAACTCCAAGTATTTTGAGAGTTATGATGGAAATAGTTAGACTCGCGCTTTGGTTTAGCAATTTACTGACCTACCTCCGATTGATTGACCATAACTCTCTCAATTTAACTCGTAATTCATTTAAATTAGTTTCATTTCGAAGGAATCGAAGTGTAGTTTAAAACAAAAGAAACGGAGATGAAAAACTCCAAGTATTTTGAGAGTTATGATGGAAATAGTTAGACTCGCGCTTTGGTTTAGCAATTTACTGACCTACCTTTGATTGATTGACCATAACTCTCTCAATTTAACTTTTAATTCATTTAAATTAGTTTCATTTCGAAGGAATCGAAGTGTAGTTTAAAACGAAAGAAACGGAGATGAAAAACTCCAAGTATTTTGAGAGTTATGATGGAAATAGTTACACTCGCGCTTTAGTTTAGCAATTTACTGACCTCCCTCCGATTGATTGACCATAACTCACTCAATTTAACTCGTAATTTATTGAAATTAGTTTCATTTCGAAGGAATCGAAGTGTAGTTTAAAACGAAAGAAACGGAGATGAAAAACTCCAAGTATTTTGAGAGTTATGATGGAAATAGTTAGACTCGCGCTTTGGTTTAGCAATTTACTGACCAACCTCCGATTGATTGACCATAACTCTCTCAATTTAACTCTTAATTCATTGAAATTAGTTTCATTTCGAATGAATCGAAGTGTAGTTTAAAACGAAAGAAACGGAGATGAAAAACTCCAAGTATTTTGAGAGTTATGATGGAAATAGTTAGACTCGCGCTTTGGTTTAGCAATTTACTGACCTACCTCCGATTGATTGACCATAACTCTCGCAATTTAACTCTTAATTCATTGAAATTAGTTTCATTTCGAAGGAATCGAAGTGTAGTTTAAAACGAAAGAAACGGAGATTAAAAACTCCAAGTATTTTGAGAGTTATGATGGAAATAGTTAGACTCGCGCTTTAGTTTAGCAATTTACGGACCTACCTCCGATTGATTGACCATAAATCACTCAATTTAACTCGTAATTCATTGAAATTAGTTTCATTTCGAAGGAATCGAAGTGTAGTTTAAAACGAAAGAAATGGAGATGAAAAACTCCAAGTATTTTGAGAGTTATGATGGAAATAGTTAGACTCGCGCTTTGGTTTAGCAATTTACTGACCTACCTCCGATTGATTGACCATAACTCTCTCAATTTAACTCTTAATTCATTGAAATTAGTTTCATTTCGAAGGAATCGAAGTTTAGTTTAAGACGAAAGAAACGGAGATGAAAAACTCCAAGTATTTTGAGAGTTATGATGGAAATAGTTAGACTCGCGCTTTGGTTTAGCAATTTACTGACCTACCTCCGATTGATTGACCATAACTCTCTCAATTTAACTCTTAACTCATTGAAATTAGTTTCATTTCGAAGGAATCGAAGTGTAGTTTAAAACGAAAGAAACGGAGATGAAAAACTCCAAGTATTTTGAGAGTTATGATGGAAATAGTTAGACTCGCGCTTTTGTTTAGCAATTTACTGACCTACCTCCGATTGATTGACCATAAATCACTCAATTTAACTCGTAATTCATTGAAATTAGTTTCATTTCGAAGGAATCGAAGTGTAGTTTAAAACGAAAGAAACGGAGATGAAAAACTCCAAGTATTTTGAGAGTTATGATGGAAATAGTTAGACTCGCGCTTTGGTTTAGCAATTTACTGACCTACCTCCGATTGATTGACCATAACTCTCTCAATTTAACTCTTAATTCATTGAAATTAGTTTCATTTCGAAGGAATCGAAGTGTAGTTTAAAACGAAAGAAACGGAGATGAAAAATTCCAAGTATTTTGAGAGTTATGATAGAAATAGTTAGACTCGCGCTTTGGTTTAGCAATTTACTGACCTACCTCCGATTGATTGACCATAACTCTCTCAATTTAACTCTTAACTCATTGAAATTAGTTTCATTTCGAAGGAATCGAAGTGTAGTTTAAAACGAAAGAAACGGAGATGAAAAACTCCAAGTATTTTGAGAGTTATGATGGAAATAGTTAGACTCGCGCTTTGGTTTAGCAATTTACTGACCTACCTCCGATTAATTGATCATAACTCTCTAAATTTAACTCTTAATTCATTGAAATTAGTTTCATTTCGAAGGAATCGAAGTGTAGTTTAAAACGAAAGAAACGGAGATGAAAAACTCCAAGTATTTTGAGAGTTATGATGGAAATAGTTAGACTCGCGCTTTGGTTTAGCAATTTACTGACCTCCCTCCGATTGATTGACCATAAATCACTCAATTTAACTCGTAATTCATTGAAATTAGTTTCATTTCGAAGGAATCGACGTGTAGTTTAAAACGAAAGAAACGGAGATGAAAAACTCCAAGTATTTTGAGAGTTATGATGGAAATAGTTAGACTCGCGCTTTGGTTTAGCAATTTACTGACGTACTTACGATTGATTGACCATAACTCTCTCAATTTAACTCGTAATTCATTTAAATTAGTTTCATTTCGAAGGAATCGAAGTGTAATTTAAAACGAAAGAAACGGAGATGAAAAACTCCAAGTATTTTGAGAGTTATGATGGAAATAGTTAGACTCGCGCTTTAGTTTAGCAATTTACTGACCTACCTCCGATTGATTGAACATAACTCACTCAATTTAACTCGTAATTCATTGAAATTAGTTTCATTTCGAAGGAATCGAAGTGTAGTTTAAAACGAAAGAAATGGAGATGAAAAACTCCAAGTATTTTGAGAGTTATGATGGAAATAGTTAGACTCGCGCTTTGGTTAAGCAATTTACTGACCTACCTCCGATTGATTGACCATAACTCTCTCAATTTAACTCTTAATTTATTGAAATTAGTTTCATTTCGAAGGAATCGAAGTGTAGTTTAAGACGAAAGAAACGGAGATGAAAAACTCCAAGTATTTTGAGAGTTATGATGGAAATAGTTAGACTCGCGCTTTGGTTTAGCAATTTACTGACCTACCTCCGATTGATTGACCATAACTCTCTCAATTTAACTCTTAACTCATTGAAATTAGTTTAATTTCGAAGGAATCGAAGTGTAGTTTAAAACGAAAGAAACGGAGATGAAAAACTCCAAGTATTTTGAGAGTTATGATGGAAATAGTTAGACTCGCGCTTTGGTTTAGCAATTTACTGACCTCCCTCCGATTGATTGACCATAAATCACTCAATTTAACTCGTAATTCATTGAAATTAGTTTCATTTCGAAAGGAATCGAAGTGTAGTTTAAAACGAAAGAAACGGAGATGAAAAACTCCAAGTATTTTGAGAGTTATGATGGAAATAGTTAGACTCGCGCTTTGGTTTAGCAATTTACTAACCTACCTCCAATTGATTGACCATAACTCTCTCAATTTAACTCTTAATTCATTGAAATTAGTTTCATTTCGAAGGAATCGAAGTGTAGTTTAAAACGAAAGAAACGGAGATGAAAAATTCCAAGTATTTTGAGAGTTATGATAGAAATAGTTAGACTCGCGCTTTGGTTTAGCAATTTACTGACTTACCTCCGATTGATTGACCATAACTCTCTCAATTTAACTCTTAACTCATTGAAATTAGTTTCATTTCGAAGGAATCGAAGTGTAGTTTAAAACGAAAGAAACGGAGATGAAAAACTCCAAGTATTTTGAGAGTTATGATGGAAATAGTTAGACTCGCGCTTTAGTTTAGCAATTTACTGACCTACCTACGATTGATTGACCATAACTCTCTCAATTTAACTCGTAATTCATTTAAATTAGTTTCATTTCGAAGGAATCGAAGTGTAGTTTAAAACGAAAGAAACGGAGATGAAAAACTCCAAGTATTTTGAGAGTTATGATGGAAATAGTTAGACTCGCGCTTTGGTTTAGTAATTTACTGACCTACCTCCGATTGATTGACCATAACTCACTCAATTTTACTTGTAATTGATTGAAATTAGTTTCATTTCGAAGGAATCGAAGTGTAGTTTAAAACGAAAGAAACGGAGATGAAAAACTCCAAGTATTTTGAGAGTTATGATGGAAATAGTTAGACTCGGGCTTTGGTTTAGCAATTTACTGACCTACCTCCGATTGATTGAACATAACTCACTCAATTTAACTCGTAATTCATTGAAATTAGTTTCATTTCGAAGGAATCGAAGTGTAGTTTAAAACGAAAGAAACGGAGATGAAAAACTCCAAGTATTTTGAGAGTTATGATGGAAATAGTTAGACTCGCGCTTTGGTTTAGCAATTTACTGACCTACCTCCGATTGATTGACCATAACTCTCTCAATTTAACTCGTAATTCATTTAAATTAGTTTCATTTCGAAGGAATCGAAGTGTAGTTTAAAACAAAAGAAACGGAGATGAAAACTCCAAGTATTTTGAGAGTTATGATGGAAATAGTTAGACTCGCGCTTTGGTTTAGCAATTTACTGACCTACCTTTGATTGATTGACCATAACTCTCTCAATTTAACTTTTAATTCATTTAAATTAGTTTCATTTCGAAGGAATCGAAGTGTAGTTTAAAACGAAAGAAACGGAGATGAAAAACTCCAAGTATTTTGAGAGTTATGATGGAAATAGTTACACTCGCGCTTTAGTTTAGCAATTTACTGACCTCCCTCCGATTGATTGACCATAACTCACTCAATTTAACTCGTAATTTATTGAAATTAGTTTCATTTCGAAGGAATCGAAGTGTAGTTTAAAACGAAAGAAACGGAGATGAAAAACTCCAAGTATTTTGAGAGTTATGATGGAAATAGTTAGACTCGCGCTTTGGTTTAGCAATTTACTGACCAACCTCCGATTGATTGACCATAACTCTCTCAATTTAACTCTTAATTCATTGAAATTAGTTTCATTTCGAATGAATCGAAGTGTAGTTTAAAACGAAAGAAACGGAGATGAAAAACTCCAAGTATTTTGAGAGTTATGATGGAAATAGTTAGACTCGCGCTTTGGTTTAGCAATTTACTGACCTACCTCCGATTGATTGACCATAACTCTCGCAATTTAACTCTTAATTCATTGAAATTAGTTTCATTTCGAAGGAATCGAAGTGTAGTTTAAAACGAAAGAAACGGAGATTAAAAACTCCAAGTATTTTGAGAGTTATGATGGAAATAGTTAGACTCGCGCTTTAGTTTAGCAATTTACGGACCTACCTCCGATTGATTGACCATAAATCACTCAATTTAACTCGTAATTCATTGAAATTAGTTTCATTTCGAAGGAATCGAAGTGTAGTTTAAAACGAAAGAAATGGAGATGAAAAACTCCAAGTATTTTGAGAGTTATGATGGAAATAGTTAGACTCGCGCTTTGGTTTAGCAATTTACTGACCTACCTCCGATTGATTGACCATAACTCTCTCAATTTAACTCTTAATTCATTGAAATTAGTTTCATTTCGAAGGAATCGAAGTTTAGTTTAAGACGAAAGAAACGG
Source organism: Tasmannia lanceolata (assembly GCF_043159265.1). Classification (NCBI taxonomy): domain Eukaryota; kingdom Viridiplantae; phylum Streptophyta; class Magnoliopsida; order Canellales; family Winteraceae; genus Tasmannia; species Tasmannia lanceolata. Next base: position 10,020,112 of record NW_027518721.1, read on the forward strand.
AGATGAAAAACTCCAAGTATTTTGAGAGTTATGATGGAAATAGTTAGACTCGCGCTTTGGTTTAGCAATTTACTGACCTACCTCCGATTGATTGACCATAACTCTCTCAATTTAACTCTTAACTCATTGAAATTAGTTTCATTTCGAAGGAATCGAAGTGTAGTTTAAAACGAAAGAAACGGAGATGAAAAACTCCAAGTATTTTGAGAGTTATGATGGAAATAGTTAGACTCGCGCTTTTGTTTAGCAATTTACTGACCTACCTCCGATTGATTGACCATAAATCACTCAATTTAACTCGTAATTCATTGAAATTAGTTTCATTTCGAAGGAATCGAAGTGTAGTTTAAAACGAAAGAAACGGAGATGAAAAACTCCAAGTATTTTGAGAGTTATGATGGAAATAGTTAGACTCGCGCTTTGGTTTAGCAATTTACTGACCTACCTCCGATTGATTGACCATAACTCTCTCAATTTAACTCTTAATTCATTGAAATTAGTTTCATTTCGAAGGAATCGAAGTGTAGTTTAAAACGAAAGAAACGGAGATGAAAAATTCCAAGTATTTTGAGAGTTATGATAGAAATAGTTAGACTCGCGCTTTGGTTTAGCAATTTACTGACCTACCTCCGATTGATTGACCATAACTCTCTCAATTTAACTCTTAACTCATTGAAATTAGTTTCATTTCGAAGGAATCGAAGTGTAGTTTAAAACGAAAGAAACGGAGATGAAAAACTCCAAGTATTTTGAGAGTTATGATGGAAATAGTTAGACTCGCGCTTTAGTTTAGCAATTTACTGACCTACCTCCGATTGATTGACCATAACTCTCTCAATTTAACTCGTAATTAATTTAAATTAGTTTCATTTCGAAGGAATCGAAGTGTAGTTTAAAACGAAAGAAATGAGATGAAAAACTCCAAGTATTTTGAGAGTTATGATGGAAATAGTTAGACTCGCGCTTTGGTTTAGCAATTTACTGACGTACCTACGATTGATTGACCATAACTCTCTCAATTTAACTTTTAATTCATTGAAATTTGTTTCATTTCGAAGGAATCGAAGTGTAGTTTAAAACGAAAGAAACGGAGATGAAAAACTCCAAGTATTTTGAGAGTTATGATGGAAATAGTTAGACTCGCGCTTTGGTTTAGCAATTTACTGACTTACCTCCGATTGATTGACCATAACTCACTCAATTTTACTTGTAATTGATTGAAATTAGTTTCATTTCGAAGGAATCGAAGTGTAGTTTAAAACGAAAGAAACGGAGATGAAAAACTCCAAGTATTTTGAGAGTTATGATGGAAATAGTTAGACTCGGGCTTTGGTTTAGCAATTTACTGACCTACCTCCGATTGATTGACCATAACTCACTCAATTTAACTCGTAATTCATTGAAATTAGTTTCATTTCGAAGGAATCGAAGTGTAGTTTAAAACGAAAGAAACGGAGATGAAAAACTCCAAGTATTTTGAGAGTTATGATGGAAATAGTTAGACTCGCGCTTTGGTTTAGCAATTTACTGACCTACCTCCGATTGATTGACCATAACTCTCTCAATTTAACTCGTAATTCATTTAAATTAGTTTCATTTCGAAGGAATCGAAGTGTAGTTTAAAACAAAAGAAACGGAGATGAAAAACTCCAAGTATTTTGGGAGTTATGATGGAAATAGTTAGACTCGCGCTTTGGTTTAGCAATTTACTGACCTACCTTTGATTGATTGACCATAACTCTCTCAATTTAACTTGTAATTCATTTAAATTAGTTTCATTTCGAAGGAATCGAAGTGTAGTTTAAAACGAAAGAAACGGAGATGAAAAACTCCAAGTATTTTGAGAGTTATGATGGAAATAGTTAGACTCGCGCTTTATTTTAGCAATTTACTGACCTCCCTCCGATTGATTGACCATAACTCACTCAATTTAACTCGTAATTCATTGAAATTAGTTTCATTTCGAAGGAATCGAAGTGTAGTTTAAAACGAAAGAAACGGAGATGAAAAACTCCAAGTATTTTGAGAGTTATGATGGAAATAGTTAGATTCGCGCTTTGGTTTAGCAATTTACTGACCTACCTCCGATTGATTGACCATAACTCTCTCAATTTAACTCTTAATTCATTGAAATTAGTTTCATTTCGAAGGAATCGAAGTGTAGTTTAAAACAAAAGAAACGGAGATGAAAAACTCCAAGTATTTTGGGAGTTATGACGGAAATAGTTAGACTCGCGCTTTGGTTTAGCAATTTACTGACCTACCTTTGATTGATTGACCATAACTCTCTCAATTTAACTTGTAATTCATTTAAATTAGTTTCATTTCGAAGGAATCGAAGTGTAGTTTAAAACGAAAGAAACGGAGATGAAAAACTCCAAGTATTTTGAGAGTTATGATGGAAATAGTTAGACTCGCGCTTTAGTTTAGCAATTTACTGACCTCCCTCCGATTGATTGACCATAACTCACTCAATTTAACTCGTAATTCATTGAAATTAGTTTCATTTCGAAGGAATCGAAGTGTAGTTTAAAACGAAAGAAACGGAGATGAAAAATTCCAAGTATTTTGAGAGTTATGATGGAAATAGTTAGACTCGCGCTTTGGTTTAGCAATTTACTGACCTACCTCCGATTGATGGACCATAACTCTCTCAATTTAACTCTTAATTCATTGAAATTAGTTTCATTTCGAAGGAATCGAAGTGTAGTTTAAAACGAAAGAAACGGAGATGAAAAATTCTAAGTATTTTGAGAGTTATGATAGAAATAGTTAGAATCGCGCCTTGGTTTAGCAATTTACTGACTTACATCCGATTGATTGACCACAACTCTCTCAATTTAACTCTTAAGTCATTGAAATTAGTTTCATTTCGAAGGAATCGAAGTGTAGTTTAAAACGAAAGAAACGGAGATGAAAAACTCCAAGTATTTTGAGAGTTATGATGGAAATAGTTAGACTCGCGCTTTGGTTTAGCAATTTACTGACCTACCTCCGATTGATTGACCATAACTCTCTCAATTTAACTCGTAATTCATTTAAATTAGTTTCAATTCGAAGGAATCGAAGTGTAGTTTAAAACGAAAGAAACGGAGATGAAAAACTCCAAGTATTTTGAGAGTTATGATGGAAATAGTTAGACTCGCGCTTTGGTTTAGCAATTTACTGACCTCCCTCCGATTGATTGACCATAAATCACTCAATTTAACTCGTAATTCATTGAAATTAGTTTCATTTCGAAGGAATCGACGTGTAGTTTAAAATGAAAGAAACGGAGATGAAAAACTCCAAGTATTTTGAGAGTTATGATGGAAATAGTTAGACTCGCGCTTTGGTTTAGCAGTTTACTGACGTACTTACGATTGATTGACCATAACTCTCTCAATTTAACTCGTAATTCATTTAAATTAGTTTCATTTCGAAGGAATCGAAGTGTAATTTAAAACGAAAGAAACGGAGATGAAAAACTCCAAGTATTTTGAGAGTTATGATGGAAATAGTTAGACTCGCGCTTTAGTTTAGCAATTTACTGACCTACCTCCGATTGATTGAACATAACTCACTCAATTTAACTCGTAATTCATTGAAATTAGTTTCATTTCGAAGGAATCGAAGTGTAGTTTAAAACGAAAGAAATGGAGATGAAAAACTCCAAGTATTTTGAGAGTTATGATGGAAATAGTTAGACTCGCGCTTTGGTTTAGCAATTTACTGACCTACCTCCGATTGATTGACCATAACTCTCTCAATTTAACTCTTAATTCATTGAAATTAGTTTTATTTCGAAGGAATCGAAGTGTAGTTTAAAATGAAAGAAACGGAGATGAAAAATTCCAAGAATTTTGAGAGTTATGATAGAAATAGTTAGACTCGCGCTTTGGTTTAGCAATTTACTGACCTACCTCCGATTGATTGACCATAACTCTCTCAATTTAACTCTTAACTCATTGAAATTAGTTTCATTTCGAAGGAATCGAAGTGTAGTTTAAAACGAAAGAAACGGAGATGAAAAACTCCAAGTATTTTGAGAGTTATGATGGAAATAGTTAGACTCGCGCTTTAGTTTAGCAATTTACTGACCTACCTCCGATTGATTGACCATAACTCTCTCAATTTAACTCGTAATTCATTTAAATTAGTTTCATTTCGAAGGAATCGAAGTGTAGTTTAAAACGAAAGAAACGGAGATGAAAAACTCCAAGTATTTTGAGAGTTATGATGGAAATAGTTAGACTCGCGCTTTGGTTTAGCAATTTACTGACCTACCTCCGATTGATTGATCATAACTCTCTAAATTTAACTCTTAATTCATTGAAATTAGTTTCATTTCGAAGGAATCGAAGTGTAGTTTAAAACGAAAGAAACGGAGATGAAAAACTCCAAGTATTTTGAGAGTTATGATGGAAATAGTTAGACTCGCGCTTTAGTTTAGCAATTTACTGACCTCCCTCCGATTGATTGACCATAACTCACTCAATTTAACTCTTAATTCATTGAAATTAGTTTCATTTCGAAGGAATCGAAGTGTAGTTTAAAACGAAAGAAACGGAGATGAAAAATTCTAAGTATTTTGAGAGTTATGATAGAAATAGTTAGAATCGCGCTTTGGTTTAGCAATTTACTGACTTACATCCGATTGATTGACCATAACTCTCTCAATTTAACTCTTAAGTCATTGAAATTAGTTTCATTTCGAAGGAATCGAAGTGTAGTTTAAAACGAAAGAAACGGAGGTGAAAAACTCCAAGTATTTTGAGAGTTATGATGGAAATAGTTAGACTCGCGCTTTGGTTTAGCAATTTACTGACCTACCTCCGATTGATTGACCATAACTCTCTCAATTTAACTCGTAATTCATTTAAATTAGTTTCATTTCGAAGGAATCGAAGTGTAGTTTAAAACGAAAGAAACGGAGGTGAAAAACTCCAAGTATTTTGAGAGTTATGATGGAAATAGTTAGACTCGCGCTTTGGTTTAGCAATTTACTGACCTACCTCCGATTGATTGACCATAACTCTCTCAATTTAACTCGTAATTCATTTAAATTAGTTTCATTTCGAAGGAATCGAAGTGTAGTTTAAAACGAAAGAAACGGAGATGAAAAACTCCAAGTATTTTGGGAGTTATGATGGAAATAGTTAGACTCGCGCTTTGGTTTAGCAATTTACTGACCTACCTTTGATTGATTGACCATAACTCTCTCAATTTAACTTGTAATTCATTTAAATTAGTTTCATTTCGAAGGAATCGAAGTGTAGTTTAAAACGAAAGAAACGGAGATGAAAAACTCCAAGTATTTTGAGAGTTATGATGGAAATAGTTAGACTCGCGCTTTAGTTTAGCAATTTACTGACCTCCCTCCGATTGATTGACCATAAATCACTCAATTTAACTCGTAATTCATTGAAATTAGTTTCATTTCGAAGGAATCGACGTGTAGTTTAAAATGAAAGAAACGGAGATGAAAAACTCCAAGTATTTTGAGAGTTATGATGGAAATAGTTAGACTCGCGCTTCGGTTTAGCAATTTACTGACGTACTTACGATTGATTGACCATAACTCTCTCAATTTAACTCGTAATTCATTTAAATTAGTTTCATTTCGAAGGAATCGAAGTGTAATTTAAAACGAAAGAAACGGAGATGAAAAACTCCAAGTATTTTGAGAGTTATGATGGAAATAGTTAGACTCGCGCTTTAGTTTAGCAATTTACTGACCTCCCTCCGATTGATTGAACATAACTCACTCAATTTAACTCGTAATTCATTGAAATTAGTTTCATTTCGAAGGAATCGAAGTGTAGTTTAAAACGAAAGAAATAGAGATGAAAAACTCCAAGTATTTTGAGAGTTATGATGGAAATAGTTAGACTCGCGCTTTGGTTTAGCAATTTACTGACCTACCTCCGATTGATTCACCATAACTCTCTCAATTTAACTCTTAATTCATTGAAATTAGTTTCATTTCGAAGGAATCGAAGTGTAGTTTAAGACGAAAGAAACGGAGATGAAAAACTCCAAGTATTTTGAGAGTTATGATGGAAATAGTTAGACTCGCGCTTTGGTTTAGCAATTTACTGACCTACCTCCGATTGATTGACCATAACTCTCTCAATTTAACTCTTAACTCATTGAAATTAGTTTCATTTCGAAGGAATCGAAGTGTAGTTTAAAACGAAAGAAACGGAGATGAAAAACTCCAAGTATTTTGAGAGTTATGATGGAAATAGTTAGACTCGCGCTTTGGTTTAGCAATTTACTGACCTCCCTCCGATTGATTGACCATAAATCACTCAATTTAACTCGTAATTCATTGAAATTAGTTTCATTTCGAAGGAATCGACGTGTAGTTTAAAACGAAAGAAACGGAGATGAAAAACTCCAAGTATTTTGAGAGTTATGATGGAAATAGTTAGACTCGCGCTTTGGTTTAGCAATTTACTGACGTACCTACGATTGATTGACCATAACTCTCTCAATTTAACTCGTAATTCATTTAAATTAGTTTCATTTCGAAGGAATCGAAGTGTAATTTAAAACGAAAGAAACGGAGATGAAAAACTCCAAGTATTTTGAAAGTTATGATGGAAATAGTTAGACTCGCGCTTTAGTTTAGCAATTTACTGACCTACCTCCGATTGATTGAACATAACTCACTCAATTTAACTCGTAATTCATTGAAATTAGTTTCATTTCGAAGGAATCGAAGTGTAGTTTAAAACGAAAGAAATGGAGATGAAAAACTCCAAGTATTTTGAGAGTTATGATGGAAATAGTTAGACTCGCGCTTCGGTTTAGCAATTTACTGACGTACTTACGATTGATTGACCATAACTCTCTCAATTTAACTCGTAATTCATTTAAATTAGTTTCATTTCGAAGGAATCGAAGTGTAATTTAAAACGAAAGAAACGGAGATGAAAAACTCCAAGTATTTTGAGAGTTATGATGGAAATAGTTAGACTCGCGCTTTAGTTTAGCAATTTACTGACCTCCCTCCGATTGATTGAACATAACTCACTCAATTTAACTCGTAATTCATTGAAATTAGTTTCATTTCGAAGGAATCGAAGTGTAGTTTAAAACGAAAGAAATAGAGATGAAAAACTCCAAGTATTTTGAGAGTTATGATGGAAATAGTTAGACTCGCGCTTTGGTTTAGCAATTTACTGACCTACCTCCGATTGATTGACCATAACTTTCTCAATTTAACTCTTAATTCATTGAAATTAGTTTCATTTCGAAGGAATCGAAGTGTAGTTTAAGACGAAAGAAACGGATATGAAAAACTCCAAGTATTTTGAGAGTTATGATGGAAATAGTTAGACTCGCGCTTTGGTTTAGCAATTTACTGACCTACCTCCGATTGATTGACCATAACTCTCTCAATTTAACTCTTAATTCATTGAAATTAGTTTCATTTCGAAGGAATCGAAGTGTAGTTTAAAACGAAAGAAACGGAGATGAAAAACTCCAAGTATTTTGAGAGTTATGATGGAAATAGTTAGACTCGCGCTTTGGTTTAGCAATTTACTGACCTACCTCCGATTGATTGACCATAACTCTCTCAATTTTACTCGTAATTCATTTAAATTAGTTTCATTTCGAAGGAATCGAAGTGTAGTTTAAAACAAAAGAAACGGAGATGAAAAACTCCAAGTATTTTGGGAGTTATGATGGAAATAGTTAGACTCGCGCTTTGGTTTAGCAATTTACTGACCTACCTTTGATTGATTGACCATAACTCTCTCAATTTAACTTGTAATTCATTTAAATTAGTTTCATTTCGAAGGAATCGAAGTGTAGTTTAAAACGAAAGAAACGGAGATGAAAAACTCCAAGTATTTTGAGAGTTATGATGGAAATAGTTAGACTCGCGCTTTAGTTTAGCAATTTACTGACCTCCCTCCGATTGATTGACCATAACTCACTCAATTTAACTCGTAATTCATTGAAATTAGTTTCATTTCGAAGGAATCGAAGTGTAGTTTAAAACGAAAGAAACGGAGATGAAAAACTCCAAGTATTTTGAGAGTTATGATGGAAATAGTTAGATTCGCGCTTTGGTTTAGCAATTTACTGACCTACCTCCGATTGATTGACCATAACTCTCTCAATTTAACTCTTAATTCATTGAAATTAGTTTCATTTCGAAGGAATCGAAGTGTAGTTTAAAACAAAAGAAACGGAGATGAAAAACTCCAAGTATTTTGGGAGTTATGATGGAAATAGTTAGACTCGCGCTTTGGTTTAGCAATTTACTGACCTACCTTTGATTGATTGACCATAACTCTCTCAATTTAACTTGTAATTCATTTAAATTAGTTTCATTTCGAAGGAATCGAAGTGTAGTTTAAAACGAAAGAAACGGAGATGAAAAACTCCAAGTATTTTGAGAGTTATGATGGAAATAGTTAGACTCGCGGTTTAGTTTAGCAATTTACTGACCTCCCTCCGATTGATTGACCATAACTCACTCAATTTAACTCGTAATTCATTGAAATTAGTTTCATTTCGAAGGAATCGAAGTGTAGTTTAAAACGAAAGAAACGGAGATGAAAAACTCCAAGTATTTTGAGAGTTATGATGGAAATAGTTAGACTCGCGCTTTGGTTTAGCAATTTACTGACCTACCTCCGATTGATGGACCATAACTCTCTCAATTTAACTCTTAATTCATTGAAATTAGTTTCATTTCGAAGGAATCGAAGTGTAGTTTAAAACGAAAGAAACGGAGATGAAAAATTCTAAGTATTTTGAGATTTATGATAGAAATAGTTAGAATCGCGCCTTGGTTTAGCAATTTACTGACTTACATCCGATTGATTGACCATAACTCTCTCAATTTAACTCTTAAGTCATTGAAATTAGTTTCATTTCGAAGGAATCGAAGTGTAGTTTAAAACGAAAGAAACGGAGATGAAAAACTCCAAGTATTTTGAGAGTTATGATGGAAATAGTTAGACTCGCGCTTTGGTTTAGCAATTTACTGACCTACCTCCGATTGATTGACCATAACTCTCTCAATTTAACTCGTAATTCATTTAAATTAGTTTCAATTCGAAGGAATCGAAGTGTAGTTTAAAACGAAAGAAACGGAGATGAAAAACTCCAAGTATTTTGAGAGTTATGATGGAAATAGTTAGACTCGCGCTTTGGTTTAGCAATTTACTGACCTCCCTCCGATTGATTGACCATAAATCACTAAATTTAACTCGTAATTCATTGAAATTAGTTTCATTTCGAAGGAATCGACGTGTAGTTTAAAATGAAAGAAACGGAGATGAAAAACTCCAAGTATTTTGAGAGTTATGATGGAAATAGTTAGACTCGCGCTTTGGTTTAGCAGTTTACTGACGTACTTACGATTGATTGACCATAACTCTCTCAATTTAACTCGTAATTCATTTAAATTAGTTTCATTTCGAAGGAATCGAAGTGTAATTTAAAACGAAAGAAACGGAGATGAAAAACTCAAAGTATTTTGAGAGTTATGATGGAAATAGTTAGACTCGCGCTTTAGTTTAGCAATTTACTGACCTACCTCCGATTGATTGAACATAACTCACTCAATTTAACTCGTAATTCATTGAAATTAGTTTCATTTCGAAGGAATCGAAGTGTAGTTTAAAACGAAAGAAATGGAGATGAAAAACTCCAAGTATTTTGAGAGTTATGATGGAAATAGTTAGACTCGCGCTTTGGTTTAGCAATTTACTGACCTACCTCCGATTGATTGACCATAACTCTCTCAATTTAACTCTTAATTCATTGAAATTAGTTTCATTTCGAAGGAATCGAAGTGTAGTTTAAGACGAAAGAAACGGAGATGAAAAACTCCAAGTATTTTGAGAGTTATGATGGAAATAGTTAGACTCGCGCTTTGGTTTAGCAATTTACTGACCTACCTCCGATTGATTGACCATAACTCTCTCAATTTAACTCTTAACTCATTGAAATTAGTTTCATTTCGAAGGAATCGAAGTGTAGTTTAAAACGAAAGAAACGGAGATGAAAAACTCGAAGTATTTTGAGAGTTATGATGGAAATAGTTAGACTCGCGCTTTGGTTTAGCAATTTACTGACCTCCCTCCGATTGATTGACCATAAATCACTCAATTTAACTCGTAATTCATTGAAATTAGTTTCATTTCGAAGGAATCGAAGTGTAGTTTAAAACGAAAGAAACGGAGATGAAAAACTCCAAGTATTTTGAGAGTTATGATGAAAATAGTTAGACTCGCGCTTTGGTTTAGCAATTTACTGACCTACCTCCGATTGATTGACCATAACTCTCTAAATTTAACTCTTAATTCATTGAAATTAGTTTTATTTCGAAGGAATCGAAGTGTAGTTTAAAATGAAAGAAACGGAGATGAAAAATTCCAAGAATTTTGAGAGTTATGATAGAAATAGTTAGACTCGCGCTTTGGTTTAGCAATTTACTGACCTACCTCCGATTGATTGACCATAACTCTCTCAATTTAACTCTTAACTCATTGAAATTAGTTTCATTTCGAAGGAATCGAAGTGTAGTTTAAAACGAAAGAAACGGAGATGAAAAACTCCAAGTATTTTGAGAGTTATGATGGAAATAGTTAGACTCGCGCTTTAGTTTAGCAATTTACTGACCTACCTCCGATTGATTGACCATAACTCTCTCAATTTAACTCGTAATTCATTTAAATTAGTTTCATTTCGAAGGAATCGAAGTGTAGTTTAAAACGAAAGAAACGGAGATGAAAAACTCCAAGTATTTTGAGAGTTATGATGGAAATAGTTAGACTCGCGCTTTGGTTTAGCAATTTACTGACCTACCTCCGATTGATTGATCATAACTCTCTAAATTTAACTCTTAATTCATTGAAATTAGTTTCATTTCGAAGGAATCGAAGTGTAGTTTAAAACGAAAGAAACGGAGATGAAAAACTCCAAGTATTTTGAGAGTTATGATGGAAATAGTTAGACTCGCGCTTTAGTTTAGCAATTTACTGACCTCCCTCCGATTGATTGACCATAACTCACTCAATTTAACTCGTAATTCATTGAAATTAGTTTCATTTCGAAGGAATCGAAGTGTAGTTTAAAACGAAAGAAACGGAGATGAAAAACTCCAAGTATTTTGAGAGTTATGATGGAAATAGTTAGACTCGCGCTTTGGTTTATCAATTTACTGACCTACCTCCGATTGATTGACCATAACTCTCTCAATTTAACTCTTAATTCATTGAAATTAGTTTCATTTCGAAGGAATCGAAGTGTAGTTTAAAACGAAAGAAACGGAGATGAAAAACTCCAAGTATTTTGAGAGTTATGATGGAAATAGTTAGACTCGCGCTTTGGTTTAGCAATTTACTGACCTACCTCCGATTGATTGACCATAACTCTCTCAATTTAACTCTTAATTCATTGAAATTAGGTTCATTTCGAAGGAATCAAAGTGTAGTTTAAAACGAAAGAAACGGAGATGAAAAATTCCAAGTATTTTGAGAGTTATGATAGAAATAGTTAGACTCGCGCTTTGGTTTAGCAATTTACTGACCTACCTCCGATTGATTGACCATAACTCTCTCAATTTAACTCGTAATTCATTGAAATTAGTTTCATTTCGAAGGAATCGAAGTGTAGTTTAAAACGAAAGAAACGGAGATGAAAAACTCCAAGTATTTTGAGAGTTATGATGGAAATAGTTAGACTCGCGCTTTGGTTTAGCAATTTACTTACCTACCTCCGATTGATTGACCATAACTCTCTCAATTTAACTCTTAATTCATTGAAATTAGTTTCATTTCGAAGGAATCGAAGTGTAGTTTAAAACGAAAGAAACGGAGATGAAAAATTCTAAGTATTTTGAGAGTTATGATAGAAATAGTTAGAATCGCGCTTTGGTTTAGCAATTTACTGACTTACATCCGATTGATTGACCATAACTCTCTCAATTTAACTCTTAAGTCATTGAAATTAGTTTCATTTCGAAGGAATCGAAGTGTAGTTTAAAACGAAAGAAACGGAGGTGAAAAACTCCAAGTATTTTGAGAGTTATGATGGAAATAGTTAGACTCGCGCTTTGGTTTAGCAATTTACTGACCTACCTCCGATTGATTGACCATAACTCTCTCAATTTAACTCGTAATTCATTTAAATTAGTTTCATTTCGAAGGAATCGAAGTGTAGTTTAAAACGAAAGAAACGGAGATGAAAAACTCCAAGTATTTTGAGAGTTATGATGGAAATAGTTAGACTCGCGCTTTGGTTTAGCAATTTACTGACCTCCCTCCGATTGATTGACCATAAATCACTCAATTTAACTCGTAATTCATTGAAATTAGTTTCATTTCGAAGGAATCGACGTGTAGTTTAAAATGAAAGAAACGGAGATGAAAAACTCCAAGTATTTTGAGAGTTATGATGGAAATAGTTAGACTCGCGCTTCGGTTTAGCAATTTACTGACGTACTTACGATTGATTGACCATAACTCTCTCAATTTAACTCGTAATTCATTTAAATTAGTTTCATTTCGAAGGAATCGAAGTGTAATTTAAAACGAAAGAAACGGAGATGAAAAACTCCAAGTATTTTGAGAGTTATGATGGAAATAGTTAGACTCGCGCTTTAGTTTAGCAATTTACTGACCTCCCTCCGATTGATTGAACATAACTCACTCAATTTAACTCGTAATTCATTGAAATTAGTTTCATTTCGAAGGAATCGAAGTGTAGTTTAAAACGAAAGAAATAGAGATGAAAAACTCCAAGTATTTTGAGAGTTATGATGGAAATAGTTAGACTCGCGCTTTGGTTTAGCAATTTACTGACCTACCTCCGATTGATTCACCATAACTCTCTCAATTTAACTCTTAATTCATTGAAATTAGTTTCATTTCGAAGGAATCGAAGTGTAGTTTAAGACGAAAGAAACGGAGATGAAAAACTCCAAGTATTTTGAGAGTTATGATGGAAATAGTTAGACTCGCGCTTTGGTTTAGCAATTTACTGACCTACCTCCGATTGATTGACCATAACTCTCTCAATTTAACTCTTAACTCATTGAAATTAGTTTCATTTCGAAGGAATCGAAGTGTAGTTTAAAACGAAAGAAACGGAGATGAAAAACTCCAAGTATTTTGAGAGTTATGATGGAAATAGTTAGACTCGCGCTTTGGTTTAGCAATTTACTGACCTCCCTCCGATTGATTGACCATAAATCACTCAATTTAACTCGTAATTCATTGAAATTAGTTTCATTTCGAAGGAATCGACGTGTAGTTTAAAACGAAAGAAACGGAGATGAAAAACTCCAAGTATTTTGAGAGTTATGATGGAAATAGTTAGACTCGCGCTTTGGTTTAGCAATTTACTGACGTACCTACGATTGATTGACCATAACTCTCTCAATTTAACTCGTAATTCATTTAAATTAGTTTCATTTCGAAGGAATCGAAGTGTAATTTAAAACGAAAGAAACGGAGATGAAAAACTCCAAGTATTTTGAAAGTTATGATGGAAATAGTTAGACTCGCGCTTTAGTTTAGCAATTTACTGACCTACCTCCGATTGATTGAACATAACTCACTCAATTTAACTCGTAATTCATTGAAATTAGTTTCATTTCGAAGGAATCGAAGTGTAGTTTAAAACGAAAGAAATGGAGATGAAAAACTCCAAGTATTTTGAGAGTTATGATGGAAATAGTTAGACTCGCGCTTCGGTTTAGCAATTTACTGACGTACTTACGATTGATTGACCATAACTCTCTCAATTTAACTCGTAATTCATTTAAATTAGTTTCATTTCGAAGGAATCGAAGTGTAATTTAAAACGAAAGAAACGGAGATGAAAAACTCCAAGTATTTTGAGAGTTATGATGGAAATAGTTAGACTCGCGCTTTAGTTTAGCAATTTTCTGACCTCCCTCCGATTGATTGAACATAACTCACTCAATTTAACTCGTAATTCATTGAAATTAGTTTCATTTCGAAGGAATCGAAGTGTAGTTTAAAACGAAAGAAATAGAGATGAAAAACTCCAAGTATTTTGAGAGTTATGATGGAAATAGTTAGACTCGCGCTTTGGTTTAGCAATTTACTGACCTACCTCCGATTGATTGACCATAACTCTCTCAATTTAACTCTTAATTCATTGAAATTAGTTTCATTTCGAAGGAATCGAAGTGTAGTTTAAGACGAAAGAAACGGAGATGAAAAACTCCAAGTATTTTGAGAGTTATGATGGAAATAGTTAGACTCGCGCTTTGGTTTAGCAATTTACTGACCTACCTCCGATTGATTGACCATAACTCTCTCAATTTAACTCTTAACTCATTGAAATTAGTTTCATTTCGAAGGAATCGAAGTGTAGTTTAAAACGAAAGAAACGGAGATGAAAAACTCCAAGTATTTTGAGAGTTATGATGGAAATAGTTAGACTCGCGCTTTGGTTTAGCAATTTACTGACCTCCCTCCGATTGATTGACCATAAATCACTCAAGTTAACTCGTAATTCATTGAAATTAGTTTCATTTCGAAGGAATCGAAGTGTAGTTTAAAACGAAAGAAACGGAGATGAAAAACTCCAAGTATTTTGAGAGTTATGATGGAAATAGTTAGACTTGCGCTTTGGTTTAGCAATTTACTGACTTACATCCGATTGATTGACTATAACTCTCTCAATTTAACTCTTAAGTCATTGAAATTAGTTTCATTTCGAAGGAATCGAAGTGTAGTTTAAAACGAAAGAAACGGAGATGAAAAACTCCAAGTATTTTGAGAGTTATGATGGAAATATTTAGACTCACGCTTTGGTTTAGCAATTTACTGACCTACCTCCGCTTGATTGACCATAACTCTCTCAATTTAACTCTTAACTCTTTGAAATTAGTTTCATTTCGAAGGAATCGAAGTGTAGTTTAAAACGAAAGAAACGGAGATGAAAAACTCCAAGTATTTTGAGAGTTATGATGGAAATAGTTAGACTCGCGCTTTGGTTTAGCAATTTACTGACCTACCTCCGATTGATTGACCATAACTCTCTCAATTTAACTCGTAATTCATTTAAATTAGTTTCATTTCGAAGGAATCGAAGTGTAATTTAAAACGAAAGAAACGGAGATGAAAAACTCCAAGTATTTTGAGAGTTATGATGGAAATAGTTAGACTCGCGCTTTAGTTTAGCAATTTACTGACCTACCTCCGATTGATTGAACATAACTCACTCAATTTAACTCGTAATTCATTGAAATTAGTTTCATTTCGAAGGAATCGAAGTGTAGTTTAAAACGAAAGAAACGGAGATGAAAAACTCCAAGTATTTTGAGAGTTATGATGGAAATAGTTAGACTCACGCTTTGGTTTAGCAATTTACTGACCTACCTCCGATTGATTGACCATAACTCTCTCAATTTAACTCTTAACTCTTTGAAATTAGTTTCATTTCGAAGGAATCGAAGTGTAGTTTAAAACGAAAGAAACGGAGATGAAAAACTCCAAGTATTTTGAGAGTTATGATGGAAATAGTTAGACTCGCGCTTTGGTTTAGCAATTTACTGCCCTACCTCCGATTGATTGACCATAACTCTCTCAATTTAACCTGTAATTCATTTAAATTAGTTTCATTTCGAAGGAATCGAAGTGTAATTTAAAACGAAAGAAACGGAGATGAAAAACTCCAAGTATTTTGAGAGTTATGATGGAAATAGTTAGACTCGCGCTTTAGTTTAGCAATTTACTGACCTACCTCCGATTGATTGAACATAACTCACTCAATTTAACTCTTAATTCATTGAAATTAGTTTCATTTCGAAGGAATCGAAGTGTAGTTTAAAACGAAAGAAACGGAGATGAAAAACTCCAAGTATTTTGAGAGTTATGATGGAAATATTTAGACTCACGCTTTGGTTTAGCAATTTACTGACCTACCTCCGCTTGATTGACCATAACTCTCTCAATTTAACTCTTAACTCTTTGAAATTAGTTTCATTTCGAAGGAATCGAAGTGTAGTTTAAAACGAAAGAAACGGAGATGAAAAACTCCAAGTATTTTGAGAGTTATGATGGAAATAGTTAGACTCGCGCTTTGGTTTAGCAATTTACTGACCTACCTCCGATTGATTGACCATAACTCTCTAAATTTAACTCGTAATTCATTTAAATTAGTTTCATTTCGAAGGAATCGAAGTGTAATTTAAAACGAAAGAAACGGAGATGAAAAACTCCAAGTATTTTGAGAGTTATGATGGAAATAGTTAGACTCGCGCTTTAGTTTAGCAATTTACTGACCTACCTCCGATTGATTGAACATAACTCACTCAATTTAACTCGTAATTCATTGAAATTAGTTTCATTTCGAAGGAATCGAAGTGTAGTTTAAAATGAAAGAAATGGAGATGAAAAACTCCAAGTATTTTGAGAGTTATGATGGAAATAGTTAGACTCACGCTTTGGTTTAGCAATTTACTGACCTACCTCCGATTGATTGACCATAACTCTCTCAATTTAACTCTTAACTCTTTGAAATTAGTTTCATTTCGAAGGAATCGAAGTGTAGTTTAAAACGAAAGAAACGGAGATGAAAAACTCCAAGTATTTTGAGAGTTATGATGGAAATAGTTAGACTCGCGCTTTGGTTTAGCAATTTACTGCCCTACCTCCGATTGATTGACCATAACTCTCTCAATTTAACTCGTAATTCATTTAAATTAGTTTCATTTCGAAGGAATCGAAGTGTAATTTAAAACGAAAGAAACGGAGATGAAAAACTCCAAGTATTTTGAGAGTTATGATGGAAATAGTTAGACTCGCGCTTTAGTTTAGCAATTTACTGACCTACCTCCGATTGATTGAACATAACTCACTCAATTTAACTCTTAATTCATTGAAATTAGTTTCATTTCGAAGGAATCGAAGTGTAGTTTAAAACGAAAGAAATGGAGATGAAAAACTCCAAGTATTTTGAGAGTTATGATGGAAATAGTTAGACTCGCGCTTTGGTTTAGCAATTTACTGACCTACCTCCGATTGATTGACCATAACTCTCTCAATTTAACTCTTAATTCATTGAAATTAGTTTCATTTCGAAGGAATCGAAGTGTAGTTTAAGACGAAAGAAACGGAGATGAAAAACTCCAAGTATTTTGAGAGTTATGATTGAAATAGTTAGACTCGCGCTTTGGTTTAGCAATTTACTGACCTACCTCCGATTGATTGACCATAACTCTCTCAATTTAACTCTTAACTCATTGAAATTAGTTTCATTTCGAAGGAATCGAAGTGTAGTTTAAAACGAAAGAAACGGAGATGAAAAACTCCAAGTATTTTGAGAGTTATGATGGAAATAGTTAGACTCGCGCTTTGGTTTAGCAATTTACTGACCTCCCTCCGATTGATTGACCATAAATCACGCAATTTAACTCGTAATTCATTGAAATTAGTTTCATTTCGAAGGAATCGAAGTGTAGTTTAAAACGAAAGAAACGGAGATGAAAAACTCCAAGTATTTTGAGAGTTATGATGGAAATAGTTAGACTCGCGCTTTGGTTTAGCAATTTATTGACCTACCTCCGATTGATTGACCATAACTCTCTCAATTTAACTCTTAATTCATTGAAATTAGTTTCATTTCGAAGGAATCGAAGTGTAGTTTAAAACAAAAGAAACGGAGATGAAAAATTCCAAGTATTTTGAGAGTTATGATAGAAATAGTTAGACTCGCGCTTTGGTTTAGCAATTTACTGACCTACCTCCGATTGATTGACCATAACTCTCTCAATTTAACTCTTAACTCATTGAAATTAGTTTCATTTCGAAGGAATCGAAGTGTAGTTTAAAACGAAAGAAACGGAGATGAAAAACTCCAAGTATTTTGAGAGTTATGATGGAAATAGTTAGACTCGCGCTTTAGTTTAGCAATTTACTGACGTACCTCCGATTGATTGACCATAACTCTCTCAATTTAACTCGTAATTCATTTAAATTAGTTTCATTTCGAAGGAATCGAAGTGTAGTTTAAAACGAAAGAAACGGAGATGAAAAACTCCAAGTATTTTGAGAGTTATGATGGAAATAGTTAGACTCGCGCTTTGGTTTAGCAATTTACTGACCTACCTCCGATTGATTGATCATAACTCTCTAAATTTAACTCTTAATTCATTGAAATTAGTTTCATTTCGAAGGAATCGAAGTGTAGTTTAAAACGAAAGAAACGGAGATGAAAAACTCCAAGTATTTTGAGAGTTATGATGGAAATAGTTAGACTCGCGCTTTAGTTTAGCAATTTACTGACCTCCCTCCGATTGATTGACCATAACTCACTCAATTTAACTCGTAATTCATTGAAATTAGTTTCATTTCGAAGGAATCGAAGTGTAGTTTAAAACGAAAGAAACGGAGATGAAAAACTCCAAGTATTTTGAGAGTTATGATGGAAATAGTTAGACTCGCGCTTTGGTTTATCAATTTACTGACCTACCTCCGATTGATTGACCATAACTCTCTCAATTTAACTCTTAATTCATTGAAATTAGTTTCATTTCGAAGGAATCGAAGTGTAGTTTAAAACGAAAGAAACGGAGATGAAAAACTCCAAGTATTTTGAGAGTTATGATGGAAATAGTTAGACTCGCGCTTTGGTTTAGCAATTTACTGACCTACCTCCGATTGATTGACCATAACTCTCTCAATTTAACTCTTAATTCATTGAAATTAGGTTCATTTCGAAGGAATCAAAGTGTAGTTTAAAACGAAAGAAACGGAGATGAAAAATTCCAAGTATTTTGAGAGTTATGATAGAAATAGTTAGACTCGCGCTTTGGTTTAGCAATTTACTGACCTACCTCCGATTGATTGACCATAACTCTCTCAATTTAACTCGTAATTCATTGAAATTAGTTTCATTTCGAAGGAATCGAAGTGTAGTTTAAAACGAAAGAAACGGAGATGAAAAACTCCAAGTATTTTGAGAGTTATGATGGAAATAGTTAGACTCACGCTTTGGTTTAGCAATTTACTGACCTACCTCCGCTTGATTGACCATAACTCTCTCAATTTAACTCTTAACTCTTTGAAATTAGTTTCATTTCGAAGGAATCGAAGTGTAGTTTAAAACGAAAGAAACGGAGATGAAAAACTCCAAGTATTTTGGGAGTTATGATGGAAATAGTTAGACTCACGCTTTGGTTTAGCAATTTACTGACCTACCTCCGATTGATTGAACATAACTCACTCAATTTAACTCGTAATTCATTGAAATTAGTTTCATTTCGAAGGAATCGAAGTGTAGTTTAAAACGAAAGAAACGGAGATGAAAAACTCCAAGTATTTTGAGAGTTATGATGGTAATAGTTAGACTCACGCTTTGGTTTAGCAATTTACTGACCTACCTCCGCTTGATTGACCATAACTCTCTCAATTTAACTCTTAACTCTTTGAAATTAGTTTCATTTCGAAGGAATCGAAGTGTAGTTTAAAACGAAAGAAACGGAGATTAAAAACTCCAAGTATTTTGAGAGTTATGATGGAAATAGTTAGACTCACGCTTTGGTTTAGCAATTTACTGACCTACCTCCGATTGATTGACCATAACCCTCTCAATTTAACTCGTAATTCATTTAAATTAGTTTCATTTCGAAGGAATCGAAGTGTAATTTAAAACGAAAGAAACGGAGATGAAAAACTCCAAGTATTTTGAGAGTTATGATGGAAATAGTTAGACTCGCGCTTTAGTTTAGCAATTTACTGACCTACCTCCGATTGATTGAACATAACTCACTCAATTTAACTCGTAATTCATTGAAATTAGTTTCATTTCGAAGGAATCGAAGTTTAGTTTAAAACGAAAGAAATGGAGATGAAAAACTCCAAGTATTTTGAGAGTTATGATGGAAATAGTTAGACTCGCGCTTTGGTTTAGCAATTTACTGACCTACCTCCGATTGATTGACCATAACTCTCTCAATTTAACTCTTAATTCATTGAAATTAGTTTCATTTCGAAGGAATCGAAGTGTAGTTTAAGACGAAAGAAACGGAGATGAAAAACTCCAAGTATTTTGAGAGTTATGATGGAAATAGTTAGACTCGCGCTTTGGTTTAGCAATTTACTGACCTACCTCCGATTGATTGACCATAACTCTCTCAATTTAACTCTTAACTCATTGAAATTAGTTTCATTTCGAAGGAATCGAAGTGTAGTTTAAAACGAAAGAAACGGAGATGAAAAACTCCAAGTATTTTGAGAGTTATGATGGAAATAGTTAGACTCGCGCTTTGGTTTAGCAATTTACTGACCTCCCTCCGATTGATTGACCATAAATCACTCAATTTAACTCGTAATTCATTGAAATTAGTTTCATTTCGAAGGAATCTAAGTGTAGTTTAAAACGAAAGAAACGGAGATGAAAAACTCCAAGTATTTTGAGAGTTATGATGGAAATAGTTAGACTCGCGCTTTGGTTTAGCAATTTACTGACCTACCTCCGATTGATTGATCATAACTCTCTCAATTTAACTCTTATTTCATTGAAATTAGTTTCATTTCGAAGGAATCGAAGTGTAGTTTAAAACGAAAGAAACGGAGATGAAAAACTCCAAGTTTTTTGAGAGTTATGATGGAAATAGTTAGACTCGCGCTTTGGTTTAGCAATTTACTGACCTACCTCCGATTGATGGACAATAACTCTCTCAATTTAACTCTTAATTCATTGAAATTAGTTTCATTTCGAAGGAATCGAAGTGTAGTTTAAAACGAAAGAAACGGAGATGAAAAATTCTAAGTATTTTGAGAGTTATGATAGAAATAGTTAGAATCGCGCCTTGGTTTAGCAATTTACTGACTTACATCCGATTGATTGACCATAACTCTCTCAATTTAACTCTTAAGTCATTGAAATTAGTTTCATTTCGAAGGAATCGAAGTGTAGTTTAAAACGAAAGAAACGGAGATGAAAAACTCCAAGTATTTTGAGAGTTATGATGGAAATAGTTAGACTCGCGCTTTGGTTTAGCAATTTACTGACCTACCTCCGATTGATTGACCATAACTCTCTCAATTTAACTCGTAATTCATTTAAATTAGTTTCAATTCGAAGGAATCGAAGTGTAGTTTAAAACGAAAGAAACGGAGATGAAAAACTCCAAGTATTTTGAGAGTTATGATGGAAATAGTTAGACTCGCGCTTTGGTTTAGCAATTTACTGACCTCCCTCCGATTGATTGACCATAAATCACTAAATTTAACTCGTAATTCATTGAAATTAGTTTCATTTCGAAGGAATCGACGTGTAGTTTAAAATGAAAGAAACGGAGATGAAAAACTCCAAGTATTTTGAGAGTTATGATGGAAATAGTTAGACTCGCGCTTTGGTTTAGCAGTTTACTGACGTACTTACGATTGATTGACCATAACTCTCTCAATTTAACTCGTAATTCATTTAAATTAGTTTCATTTCGAAGGAATCGAAGTGTAATTTAAAACGAAAGAAACGGAGATGAAAAACTCAAAGTATTTTGAGAGTTATGATGGAAATAGTTAGACTCGCGCTTTAGTTTAGCAATTTACTGACCTACCTCCGATTGATTGAACATAACTCACTCAATTTAACTCGTAATTCATTGAAATTAGTTTCATTTCGAAGGAATCGAAGTGTAGTTTAAAACGAAAGAAATGGAGATGAAAAACTCCAAGTATTTTGAGAGTTATGATGGAAATAGTTAGACTCGCGCTTTGGTTTAGCAATTTACTGACCTACCTCCGATTGATTGACCATAACTCTCTCAATTTAACTCTTAATTCATTGAAATTAGTTTCATTTCGAAGGAATCGAAGTGTAGTTTAAGACGAAAGAAACGGAGATGAAAAACTCCAAGTATTTTGAGAGTTATGATGGAAATAGTTAGACTCGCGCTTTGGTTTAGCAATTTACTGACCTACCTCCGATTGATTGACCATAACTCTCTCAATTTAACTCTTAACTCATTGAAATTAGTTTCATTTCGAAGGAATCGAAGTGTAGTTTAAAACGAAAGAAACGGAGATGAAAAACTCGAAGTATTTTGAGAGTTATGATGGAAATAGTTAGACTCGCGCTTTGGTTTAGCAATTTACTGACCTCCCTCCGATTGATTGACCATAAATCACTCAATTTAACTCGTAATTCATTGAAATTAGTTTCATTTCGAAGGAATCGAAGTGTAGTTTAAAACGAAAGAAACGGAGATGAAAAACTCCAAGTATTTTGAGAGTTATGATGAAAATAGTTAGACTCGCGCTTTGGTTTAGCAATTTACTGACCTACCTCCGATTGATTGACCATAACTCTCTAAATTTAACTCTTAATTCATTGAAATTAGTTTTATTTCGAAGGAATCGAAGTGTAGTTTAAAATGAAAGAAACGGAGATGAAAAATTCCAAGAATTTTGAGAGTTATGATAGAAATAGTTAGACTCGCGCTTTGGTTTAGCAATTTACTGACCTACCTCCGATTGATTGACCATAACTCTCTCAATTTAACTCTTAACTCATTGAAATTAGTTTCATTTCGAAGGAATCGAAGTGTAGTTTAAAACGAAAGAAACGGAGATGAAAAACTCCAAGTATTTTGAGAGTTATGATGGAAATAGTTAGACTCGCGCTTTAGTTTAGCAATTTACTGACCTACCTCCGATTGATTGACCATAACTCTCTCAATTTAACTCGTAATTCATTTAAATTAGTTTCATTTCGAAGGAATCGAAGTGTAGTTTAAAACGAAAGAAACGGAGATGAAAAACTCCAAGTATTTTGAGAGTTATGATGGAAATAGTTAGACTCGCGCTTTGGTTTAGCAATTTACTGACCTACCTCCGATTGATTGATCATAACTCTCTAAATTTAACTCTTAATTCATTGAAATTAGTTTCATTTCGAAGGAATCGAAGTGTAGTTTAAAACGAAAGAAACGGAGATGAAAAACTCCAAGTATTTTGAGAGTTATGATGGAAATAGTTAGACTCGCGCTTTAGTTTAGCAATTTACTGACCTCCCTCCGATTGATTGACCATAACTCACTCAATTTAACTCGTAATTCATTGAAATTAGTTTCATTTCGAAGGAATCGAAGTGTAGTTTAAAACGAAAGAAACGGAGATGAAAAACTCCAAGTATTTTGAGAGTTATGATGGAAATAGTTAGACTCGCGCTTTGGTTTATCAATTTACTGACCTACCTCCGATTGATTGACCATAACTCTCTCAATTTAACTCTTAATTCATTGAAATTAGTTTCATTTCGAAGGAATCGAAGTGTAGTTTAAAACGAAAGAAACGGAGATGAAAAACTCCAAGTATTTTGAGAGTTATGATGGAAATAGTTAGACTCGCGCTTTGGTTTAGCAATTTACTGACCTACCTCCGATTGATTGACCATAACTCTCTCAATTTAACTCTTAATTCATTGAAATTAGGTTCATTTCGAAGGAATCAAAGTGTAGTTTAAAACGAAAGAAACGGAGATGAAAAATTCCAAGTATTTTGAGAGTTATGATAGAAATAGTTAGACTCGCGCTTTGGTTTAGCAATTTACTGACCTACCTCCGATTGATTGACCATAACTCTCTCAATTTAACTCGTAATTCATTGAAATTAGTTTCATTTCGAAGGAATCGAAGTGTAGTTTAAAACGAAAGAAACGGAGATGAAAAACTCCAAGTATTTTGAGAGTTATGATGGAAATAGTTAGACTCGCGCTTTGGTTTAGCAATTTACTTACCTACCTCCGATTGATTGACCATAACTCTCTCAATTTAACTCTTAATTCATTGAAATTAGTTTCATTTCGAAGGAATCGAAGTGTAGTTTAAAACGAAAGAAACGGAGATGAAAAACTCCAAGTATTTTGAGAGTTATGATGGAAATAGTTAGACTCGCGCTTTGGTTTAGCAATTTACTGACCTCCCTCCGATTGATTGACCATAAATCACTCAATTTAACTCGTAATTCATTGAAATTAGTTTCATTTCGAAGGAATCGACGTGTAGTTTAAAATGAAAGAAACGGAGATGAAAAACTCCAAGTATTTTAAGAGTTATGATGGAAATAGTTAGACTCGCGCTTCGGTTTAGCAATTTACTGACGTACTTACGATTGATTGACCATAACTCTCTCAATTTAACTCGTAATTCATTTAAATTAGTTTCATTTCGAAGGAATCGAAGTGTAGTTTAAAACGAAAGAAACGGAGATGAAAAACTCCAAGTATTTTGAGAGTTATGATGGAAATAGTTAGACTCGCGCTTTAGTTTAGCAATTTACTGACCTCCCTCCGATTGATTGAACATAACTCACTCAATTTAACTCGTAATTCATTGAAATTAGTTTCATTTCGAAGGAATCGAAGTGTAGTTTAAAACGAAAGAAATAGAGATGAAAAACTCCAAGTATTTTGAGAGTTATGATGGAAATAGTTAGACTCGCGCTTTGGTTTAGCAATTTACTGACCTACCTCCGATTGATTCACCATAACTCTCTCAATTTAACTCTTAATTCATTGAAATTAGTTTCATTTCGAAGGAATCGAAGTGTAGTTTAAGACGAAAGAAACGGAGATGAAAAACTCCAAGTATTTTGAGAGTTATGATGGAAATAGTTAGACTCGCGCTTTGGTTTAGCAATTTACTGACCTACCTCCGATTGATTGACCATAACTCTCTCAATTTAACTCTTAACTCATTGAAATTAGTTTCATTTCGAAGGAATCGAAGTGTAGTTTAAAACGAAAGAAACGGAGATGAAAAACTCCAAGTATTTTGAGAGTTATGATGGAAATAGTTAGACTCGCGCTTTGGTTTAGCAATTTACTGACCTCCCTCCGATTGATTGACCATAAATCACTCAATTTAACTCGTAATTCATTGAAATTAGTTTCATTTCGAAGGAATCGACGTGTAGTTTAAAACGAAAGAAACGGAGATGAAAAACTCCAAGTATTTTGAGAGTTATGATGGAAATAGTTAGACTCGCGCTTTGGTTTAGCAATTTACTGACGTACCTACGATTGATTGACCATAACTCTCTCAATTTAACTCGTAATTCATTTAAATTAGTTTCATTTCGAAGGAATCGAAGTGTAATTTAAAACGAAAGAAACGGAGATGAAAAACTCCAAGTATTTTGAAAGTTATGATGGAAATAGTTAGACTCGCGCTTTAGTTTAGCAATTTACTGACCTACCTCCGATTGATTGAACATAACTCACTCAATTTAACTCGTAATTCATTGAAATTAGTTTCATTTCGAAGGAATCGAAGTGTAGTTTAAAACGAAAGAAATGGAGATGAAAAACTCCAAGTATTTTGAGAGTTATGATGGAAATAGTTAGACTCGCGCTTCGGTTTAGCAATTTACTGACGTACTTACGATTGATTGACCATAACTCTCTCAATTTAACTCGTAATTCATTTAAATTAGTTTCATTTCGAAGGAATCGAAGTGTAATTTAAAACGAAAGAAACGGAGATGAAAAACTCCAAGTATTTTGAGAGTTATGATGGAAATAGTTAGACTCGCGCTTTAGTTTAGCAATTTTCTGACCTCCCTCCGATTGATTGAACATAACTCACTCAATTTAACTCGTAATTCATTGAAATTAGTTTCATTTCGAAGGAATCGAAGTGTAGTTTAAAACGAAAGAAATAGAGATGAAAAACTCCAAGTATTTTGAGAGTTATGATGGAAATAGTTAGACTCGCGCTTTGGTTTAGCAATTTACTGACCTACCTCCGATTGATTGACCATAACTCTCTCAATTTAACTCTTAATTCATTGAAATTAGTTTCATTTCGAAGGAATCGAAGTGTAGTTTAAGACGAAAGAAACGGAGATGAAAAACTCCAAGTATTTTGAGAGTTATGATGGAAATAGTTAGACTCGCGCTTTGGTTTAGCAATTTACTGACCTACCTCCGATTGATTGACCATAACTCTCTCAATTTAACTCTTAACTCATTGAAATTAGTTTCATTTCGAAGGAATCGAAGTGTAGTTTAAAACGAAAGAAACGGAGATGAAAAACTCCAAGTATTTTGAGAGTTATGATGGAAATAGTTAGACTCGCGCTTTGGTTTAGCAATTTACTGACCTCCCTCCGATTGATTGACCATAAATCACTCAAGTTAACTCGTAATTCATTGAAATTAGTTTCATTTCGAAGGAATCGAAGTGTAGTTTAAAACGAAAGAAACGGAGATGAAAAACTCCAAGTATTTTGAGAGTTATGATGGAAATAGTTAGACTCGCGCTTTGGTTTAGCAATTTACTGACTTACATCCGATTGATTGACTATAACTCTCTCAATTTAACTCTTAAGTCATTGAAATTAGTTTCATTTCGAAGGAATCGAAGTGTAGTTTAAAACGAAAGAAACGGAGATGAAAAACTCCAAGTATTTTGAGAGTTATGATGGAAATATTTAGACTCACGCTTTGGTTTAGCAATTTACTGACCTACCTCCGCTTGATTGACCATAACTCTCTCAATTTAACTCTTAACTCTTTGAAATTAGTTTCATTTCGAAGGAATCGAAGTGTAGTTTAAAACGAAAGAAACGGAGATGAAAAACTCCAAGTATTTTGAGAGTTATGATGGAAATAGTTAGACTCGCGCTTTGGTTTAGCAATTTACTGACCTACCTCCGATTGATTGACCATAACTCTCTCAATTTAACTCGTAATTCATTTAAATTAGTTTCATTTCGAAGGAATCGAAGTGTAATTTAAAACGAAAGAAACGGAGATGAAAAACTCCAAGTATTTTGAGAGTTATGATGGAAATAGTTAGACTCGCGCTTTAGTTTAGCAATTTACTGACCTACCTCCGATTGATTGAACATAACTCACTCAATTTAACTCGTAATTCATTGAAATTAATTTCATTTCGAAGGAATCGAAGTGTAGTTTAAAACGAAAGAAACGGAGATGAAAAACTCCAAGTATTTTGAGAGTTATGATGGAAATAGTTAGACTCACGCTTTGGTTTAGCAATTTACTGACCTACCTCCGATTGATTGACCATAACTCTCTCAATTTAACTCTTAACTCTTTGAAATTAGTTTCATTTCGAAGGAATCGAAGTGTAGTTTAAAACGAAAGAAACGGAGATGAAAAACTCCAAGTATTTTGAGAGTTATGATGGAAATAGTTAGACTCGCGCTTTGGTTTAGCAATTTACTGCCCTACCTCCGATTGATTGACCATAACTCTCTCAATTTAACTCGTAATTCATTTAAATTAGTTTCATTTCGAAGGAATCGAAGTGTAATTTAAAACGAAAGAAACGGAGATGAAAAACTCCAAGTATTTTGAGAGTTATGATGGAAATAGTTAGACTCGCGCTTTAGTTTAGCAATTTACTGACCTACCTCCGATTGATTGAACATAACTCACTCAATTTAACTCTTAATTCATTGAAATTAGTTTCATTTCGAAGGAATCGAAGTGTAGTTTAAAACGAAAGAAACGGAGATGAAAAACTCCAAGTATTTTGAGAGTTATGATGGAAATATTTAGACTCACGCTTTGGTTTAGCAATTTACTGACCTACCTCCGCTTGATTGACCATAACTCTCTCAATTTAACTCTTAACTCTTTGAAATTAGTTTCATTTCGAAGGAATCGAAGTGTAGTTTAAAACGAAAGAAACGGAGATGAAAAACTCCAAGTATTTTGAGAGTTATGATGGAAATAGTTAGACTCGCGCTTTGGTTTAGCAATTTACTGACCTACCTCCGATTGATTGACCATAACTCTCTAAATTTAACTCGTAATTCATTTAAATTAGTTTCATTTCGAAGGAATCGAAGTGTAATTTAAAACGAAAGAAACGGAGATGAAAAACTCCAAGTATTTTGAGAGTTATGATGGAAATAGTTAGACTCGCGCTTTAGTTTAGCAATTTACTGACCTACCTCCGATTGATTGAACATAACTCACTCAATTTAACTCGTAATTCATTGAAATTAGTTTCATTTCGAAGGAATCGAAGTGTAGTTTAAAATGAAAGAAATGGAGATGAAAAACTCCAAGTATTTTGAGAGTTATGATGGAAATAGTTAGACTCACGCTTTGGTTTAGCAATTTACTGACCTACCTCCGATTGATTGACCATAACTCTCTCAATTTAACTCTTAACTCTTTGAAATTAGTTTCATTTCGAAGGAATCGAAGTGTAGTTTAAAACGAAAGAAACGGAGATGAAAAACTCCAAGTATTTTGAGAGTTATGATGGAAATAGTTAGACTCGCGCTTTGGTTTAGCAATTTACTGCCCTACCTCCGATTGATTGACCATAACTCTCTCAATTTAACTCGTAATTCATTTAAATTAGTTTCATTTCGAAGGAATCGAAGTGTAATTTAAAACGAAAGAAACGGAGATGAAAAACTCCAAGTATTTTGAGAGTTATGATGGAAATAGTTAGACTCGCGCTTTAGTTTAGCAATTTACTGACCTACCTCCGATTGATTGAACATAACTCACTCAATTTAACTCTTAATTCATTGAAATTAGTTTCATTTCGAAGGAATCGAAGTGTAGTTTAAAACGAAAGAAATGGAGATGAAAAACTCCAAGTATTTTGAGAGTTATGATGGAAATAGTTAGACTCGCGCTTTGGTTTAGCAATTTACTGACCTACCTCCGATTGATTGACCATAACTCTCTCAATTTAACTCTTAATTCATTGAAATTAGTTTCATTTCGAAGGAATCGAAGTGTAGTTTAAGACGAAAGAAACGGAGATGAAAAACTCCAAG
The DNA here is from genome assembly GCF_043159265.1 of Tasmannia lanceolata. NCBI lineage: Eukaryota > Viridiplantae > Streptophyta > Magnoliopsida > Canellales > Winteraceae > Tasmannia > Tasmannia lanceolata. The sequence goes on from NW_027518721.1 coordinate 10,048,884, forward strand.
TATTTTGAGAGTTATGATGGAAATAGTTAGACTCGCGCTTTGGTTTAGCAATTTACTGACCTACCTCCGATTGATTGACCATAACTCTCTCAATTTAACTCTTAACTCATTGAAATTAGTTTCATTTCGAAGGAATCGAAGTGTAGTTTAAAACGAAAGAAACGGAGATGAAAAACTCCAAGTATTTTGAGAGTTATGATGGAAATAGTTAGACTCGCGCTTTGGTTTAGCAATTTACTGACCTCCCTCCGATTGATTGACCATAAATCACGCAATTTAACTTGTAATTCATTGAAATTAGTTTCATTTCGAAGGAATCGAAGTGTAGTTTAAAACGAAAGAAACGGAGATGAAAAACTCCAAGTATTTTGAGAGTTATGATGGAAATAGTTAGACTCGCGCTTTGGTTTAGCAATTTATTGACCTACCTCCGATTGATTGACCATAACTCTCTCAATTTAACTCTTAATTCATTGAAATTAGTTTCATTTCGAAGGAATCGAAGTGTAGTTTAAAACGAAAGAAACGGAGATGAAAAATTCCAAGTATTTTGAGAGTTATGATAGAAATAGTTAGACTCGCGCTTTGGTTTAGCAATTTACTGACCTACCTCCGATTGATTGACCATAACTCTCTCAATTTAACTCTTAACTCATTGAAATTAGTTTCATTTCGAAGGAATCGAAGTGTAGTTTAAAACGAAAGAAACGGAGATGAAAAACTCCAAGTATTTTGAGAGTTATGATGGAAATAGTTAGACTCGCGCTTTAGTTTAGCAATTTACTGACGTACCTCCGATTGATTGACCATAACTCTCTCAATTTAACTCGTAATTCATTTAAATTAGTTTCATTTCGAAGGAATCGAAGTGTAGTTTAAAACGAAAGAAACGGAGATGAAAAACTCCAAGTATTTTGAGAGTTATGATGGAAATAGTTAGACTCGCGCTTTGGTTTAGCAATTTACTGACCTACCTCCGATTGATTGATCATAACTCTCTAAATTTAACTCTTAATTCATTGAAATTAGTTTCATTTCGAAGGAATCGAAGTGTAGTTTAAAACGAAAGAAACGGAGATGAAAAACTCCAAGTATTTTGAGAGTTATGATGGAAATAGTTAGACTCGCGCTTTAGTTTAGCAATTTACTGACCTCCCTCCGATTGATTGACCATAACTCACTCAATTTAACTCGTAATTCATTGAAATTAGTTTCATTTCGAAGGAATCGAAGTGTAGTTTAAAACGAAAGAAACGGAGATGAAAAACTCCAAGTATTTTGAGAGTTATGATGGAAATAGTTAGACTCGCGCTTTGGTTTATCAATTTACTGACCTACCTCCGATTGATTGACCATAACTCTCTCAATTTAACTCTTAATTCATTGAAATTAGTTTCATTTCGAAGTAATCGAAGTGTAGTTTAAAACGAAAGAAACGGAGATGAAAAACTCCAAGTATTTTGAGAGTTATGATGGAAATAGTTAGACTCGCGCTTTGGTTTAGCAATTTACTGACCTACCTCCGATTGATTGACCATAACTCTCTCAATTTAACTCTTAATTCATTGAAATTAGGTTCATTTCGAAGGAATCAAAGTGTAGTTTAAAACGAAAGAAACGGAGATGAAAAATTCCAAGTATTTTGAGAGTTATGATAGAAATAGTTAGACTCGCGCTTTGGTTTAGCAATTTACTGACCTACCTCCGATTGATTGACCATAACTCTCTCAATTTAACTCGTAATTCATTGAAATTAGTTTCATTTCGAAGGAATCGATGTGTAGTTTAAAACGAAAGAAACGGAGATGAAAAACTCCAAGTATTTTGAGAGTTATGATGGAAATAGTTAGACTCACGCTTTGGTTTAGCAATTTACTGACCTACCTCCGCTTGATTGACCATAACTCTCTCAATTTAACTCTTAACTCTTTGAAATTAGTTTCATTTCGAAGGAATCGAAGTGTAGTTTAAAACGAAAGAAACGGAGATGAAAAACTCCAAGTATTTTGGGAGTTATGATGGAAATAGTTAGACTCACGCTTTGGTTTAGCAATTTACTGACCTACCTCCGATTGATTGAACATAACTCACTCAATTTAACTCGTAATTCATTGAAATTAGTTTCATTTCGAAGGAATCGAAGTGTAGTTTAAAACGAAAGAAACGGAGATGAAAAACTCCAAGTATTTTGAGAGTTATGATGGTAATAGTTAGACTCACGCTTTGGTTTAGCAATTTACTGACCTACCTCCGCTTGATTGACCATAACTCTCTCAATTTAACTCTTAACTCTTTGAAATTAGTTTCATTTCGAAGGAATCGAAGTGTAGTTTAAAACGAAAGAAACGGAGATGAAAAACTCCAAGTATTTTGAGAGTTATGATGGAAATAGTTAGACTCACGCTTTGGTTTAGCAATTTACTGACCTACCTCCGATTGATTGACCATAACCCTCTCAATTTAACTCGTAATTCATTTAAATTAGTTTCATTTCGAAGGAATCGAAGTGTAATTTAAAACGAAAGAAACGGAGATGAAAAACTCCAAGTATTTTGAGAGTTATGATGGAAATAGTTAGACTCGCGCTTTAGTTTAGCAATTTACTGACCTACCTCCGATTGATTGAACATAACTCACTCAATTTAACTCGTAATTCATTGAAATTAGTTTCATTTCGAAGGAATCGAAGTTTAGTTTAAAACGAAAGAAATGGAGATGAAAAACTCCAAGTATTTTGAGAGTTATGATGGAAATAGTTAGACTCGCGCTTTGGTTTAGCAATTTACTGACCTACCTCCGATTGATTGACCATAACTCTCTCAATTTAACTCTTAATTCATTGAAATTAGTTTCATTTCGAAGGAATCGAAGTGTAGTTTAAGACGAAAGAAACGGAGATGAAAAACTCCAAGTATTTTGAGAGTGATGATGGAAATAGTTAGACTCGCGCTTTGGTTTAGCAATTTACTGACCTACCTCCGATTGATTGACCATAACTCTCTCAATTTAACTCTTAACTCATTGAAATTAGTTTCATTTCGAAGGAATCGAAGTGTAGTTTAAAACGAAAGAAACGGAGATGAAAAACTCCAAGTATTTTGAGAGTTATGATGGAAATAGTTAGACTCGCGCTTTGGTTTAGCAATTTACTGACCTCCCTCCGATTGATTGACCATAAATCACTCAATTTAACTCGTAATTCATTGAAATTAGTTTCATTTCGAAGGAATCTAAGTGTAGTTTAAAACGAAAGAAACGGAGATGAAAAACTCCAAGTATTTTGAGAGTTATGATGGAAATAGTTAGACTCGCGCTTTGGTTTAGCAATTTACTGACCTACCTCCGATTGATTGATCATAACTCTCTCAATTTAACTCTTATTTCATTGAAATTAGTTTCATTTCGAAGGAATCGAAGTGTAGTTTAAAACGAAAGAAACGGAGATGAAAAACTCCAAGTTTTTTGAGAGTTATGATGGAAATAGTTAGACTCGCGCTTTGGTTTAGAAATTTACTGATCTACCTCCGATTGATGGACCATAAATCACTCAATTTAAATCGTAATTCATTGAAATTAGTTTCATTTCGAAGGAATCGAAGTGTAGTTTAAAACGAAAGAAACGGAGATGAAAAACTCCAAGTATTTTGAGAGTTATGATGGAAATAGTTAGACTCGCGCTTTGGTTTAGCAATTTACTGACCTACCTCCGATTGATTGACCATAACTCTCTCAATTTAACTCTTAATTCATTGAAATTAGTTTCATTTCGAAGGAATCAAAGTGTAGTTTAAAACGAAAGAAACGGAGATGAAAAATTCTAAGTATTTTGAGAGTTATGATAGAAATAGTTAGAATCGCGCTTTGGTTTAGCAATTTACTGACTTACATCCGATTGATTGACCATAACTCTCTCAATTTAACTCTTAAGTCATTGAAATTAGTTTCATTTCGAAGGAATCGAAGTGTAGTTTAAAACGAAAGAAACGGAGATGAAAAACTCCAAGTATTTTAAGAGTTATGATGGAAATAGTTAGACTCGCGCTTTGGTTTAGCAACTTACTGACCTACCTCCGATTGATTGATCATAACTCTCTAAATTTAACTCTTAATTCATTGAAATTAGTTTCGTTTCGAAGGAATCGAAGTGTAGTTTAAAACGAAAGAAACGGAGATGAAAAACTCCAAGTATTTTGAGAGTTATGATGGAAATAGTTAGACTCGCGCTTTGGTTTAGCAATTTACTGACCTCCCTCCGATTGATTGACCATAAATCACTCAATTTAACTCGTAATTCATTGAAATTAGTTTCATTTCGAAGGAATCGACGTGTAGTTTAAAACGAAAGAAACGGAGATGAAAAACTCCAAGTATTTTGAGAGTTATGATGGAAATAGTTAGACTCGCGCTTTGGTTTAGCAATTTACTGACGTACCTACGATTGATTGACCATAACTCTCTCAATTTAACTCGTAATTCATTTAAATTAGTTTCATTTCGAAGGAATCGAAGTGTAATTTAAAACGAAAGAAACGGAGATGAAAAACTCCAAGTATTTTGAGAGTTATGATGGAAATAGTTAGACTCGCGCTTTGGTTTAGCAATTTACTGACCTACCTCCGATTGATTGACCATAACTCTCTCAATTTAACTCTTAACTCATTGAAATTAGTTTCATTTCGAAGGAATCGAAGTGTAGTTTAAAACGAAAGAAACGGAGATGAAAAACTCCAAGTATTTTGAGAGTTATGATGGAAATAGTTAGATTCGCGCTTTGGTTTAGCAATTTACTGACCTCCCTCCGATTGATTGACCATAAATCACTCAAGTTAACTCGTAATTCATTGAAATTAGTTTCATTTCGAAGGAATCGAAGTGTAGTTTAAAACGAAAGAAACGGAGATGAAAAACTCCAAGTATTTTGAGAGTTATGATGGAAATAGTTAGACTCGCGCTTTGGTTTAGAAATTTACTGATCTACCTCCGATTGATGGACCATAAATCACTCAATTTAAATCGTAATTCATTGAAATTAGTTTCATTTCGAAGGAATCGAAGTGTAGTTTAAAACGAAAGAAACGGAGATGAAAAACTCCAAGTATTTTGAGAGTTATGATGGAAATAGTTAGACTCGCGCTTTGGTTTAGCAATTTACTGACCTACCTCCGATTGATTGACCATAACTCTCTCAATTTAACTCTTAATTCATTGAAATTAGTTTCATTTCGAAGGAATCGAAGTGTAGTTTAAAACGAAAGAAACGGAGATGAAAAATTCTAAGTATTTTGAGAGTTATGATAGAAATAGTTAGAATCGCGCTTTGGTTTAGCAATTTACTGACGTACATCCGATTGATTGACCATAACTCTCTCAATTTAACTCTTAAGTCATTGAAATTAGTTTCATTTCGAAGGAATCGAAGTGTAGTTTAAAACGAAAGAAACGGAGATGAAAAACTCCAAGTATTTTGAGAGTTATGATGGAAATAGTTAGACTCGCGCTTTGGTTTAGCAATTTACTGACCTACCTCCGATTGATTGACCATAACTCTCTCAATTTAACTCTTAATTCATTGAAATTAGTTTCATTTCGAAGGAATCGAAGTGTAGTTTAAAACGAAAGAAACGGAGATGAAAAATTCTAAGTATTTTGAGAGTTATGATAGAAATAGTTAGAATCGCGCTTTGGTTTAGCAACTTACTGACCTACATCCGATTGATTGACCATAACTCTCTCAATTTAACTCTTAACTCATTGAAATTAGTTTCATTTCGAAGGAATCGAAGTGTAGTTTAAAACGAAAGAAACGGAGATGAAAAACTCCAAGTATTTTGAGAGTTATGATGGAAATAGTTAGACTCGCGCTTTGGTTTAGCAATTTACTGACCTCCCTCCGATTGATTGACCATAAATCACGCAATTTAACTCGTAATTCATTGAAATTAGTTTCATTTCGAAGGAATCGAAGTGTAGTTTAAAACGAAAGAAACGGAGATGAAAAACTCCAAGTATTTTGAGAGTTATGATGGAAATAGTTAGACTCGCGCTTTGGTTTAGCAATTTATTGACCTACCTCCGATTGATTGACCATAACTCTCTCAATTTAACTCTTAATTCATTGAAATTAGTTTCATTTCGAAGGAATCGAAGTGTAGTTTAAAACGAAAGAAACGGAGATGAAAAATTCCAAGTATTTTGAGAGTTATGATAGAAATAGTTAGACTCGCGCTTTGGTTTAGCAATTTACTGACCTACCTCCGATTGATTGACCATAACTCTCTCAATTTAACTCTTAACTCATTGAAATTAGTTTCATTTCGAAGGAATCGAAGTGTAGTTTAAAACGAAAGAAACGGAGATGAAAAACTCCAAGTATTTTGAGAGTTATGATGGAAATAGTTAGACTCGCGCTTTAGTTTAGCAATTTACTGACGTACCTCCGATTGATTGACCATAACTCTCTCAATTTAACTCGTAATTCATTTAAATTAGTTTCATTTCGAAGGAATCGAAGTGTAGTTTAAAACGAAAGAAACGGAGATGAAAAACTCCAAGTATTTTGAGAGTTATGATGGAAATAGTTAGACTCGCGCTTTGGTTTAGCAATTTACTGACCTACCTCCGATTGATTGATCATAACTCTCTAAATTTAACTCTTAATTCATTGAAATTAGTTTCATTTCGAAGGAATCGAAGTGTAGTTTAAAACGAAAGAAACGGAGATGAAAAACTCCAAGTATTTTGAGAGTTATGATGGAAATAGTTAGACTCGCGCTTTAGTTTAGCAATTTACTGACCTCCCTCCGATTGATTGACCATAACTCACTCAATTTAACTCGTAATTCATTGAAATTAGTTTCATTTCGAAGGAATCGAAGTGTAGTTTAAAACGAAAGAAACGGAGATGAAAAACTCCAAGTATTTTGAGAGTTATGATGGAAATAGTTAGACTCGCGCTTTGGTTTATCAATTTACTGACCTACCTCCGATTGATTGACCATAACTCTCTCAATTTAACTCTTAATTCATTGAAATTAGTTTCATTTCGAAGGAATCGAAGTGTAGTTTAAAACGAAAGAAACGGAGATGAAAAACTCCAAGTATTTTGAGAGTTATGATGGAAATAGTTAGACTCGCGCTTTGGTTTAGCAATTTACTGACCTACCTCCGATTGATTGACCATAACTCTCTCAATTTAACTCTTAATTCATTGAAATTAGGTTCATTTCGAAGGAATCAAAGTGTAGTTTAAAACGAAAGAAACGGAGATGAAAAATTCCAAGTATTTTGAGAGTTATGATAGAAATAGTTAGACTCGCGCTTTGGTTTAGCAATTTACTGACCTACCTCCGATTGATTGACCATAACTCTCTCAATTTAACTCGTAATTCATTGAAATTAGTTTCATTTCGAAGGAATCGAAGTGTAGTTTAAAACGAAAGAAACGGAGATGAAAAACTCCAAGTATTTTGAGAGTTATGATGGAAATAGTTAGACTCACGCTTTGGTTTAGCAATTTACTGACCTACCTCCGCTTGATTGACCATAACTCTCTCAATTTAACTCTTAACTCTTTGAAATTAGTTTCATTTCGAAGGAATCGAAGTGTAGTTTAAAACGAAAGAAACGGAGATGAAAAACTCCAAGTATTTTGAGAGTTATGATGGAAATAGTTAGACTCACGCTTTGGTTTAGCAATTTACTGACCTACCTCCGATTGATTGAACATAACTCACTCAATTTAACTCGTAATTCATTGAAATTAGTTTCATTTCGAAGGAATCGAAGTGTAGTTTAAAACGAAAGAAACGGAGATGAAAAACTCCAAGTATTTTGAGAGTTATGATGGTAATAGTTAGACTCACGCTTTGGTTTAGCAATTTACTGACCTACCTCCGCTTGATTGACCATAACTCTCTCAATTTAACTCTTAACTCTTTGAAATTAGTTTCATTTCGAAGGAATCGAAGTGTAGTTTAAAACGAAAGAAACGGAGATGAAAAACTCCAAGTATTTTGAGAGTTATGATGGAAATAGTTAGACTCACGCTTTGGTTTAGCAATTTACTGACCTACCTCCGATTGATTGACCATAACCCTCTCAATTTAACTTGTAATTCATTTAAATTAGTTTCATTTCGAAGGAATCGAAGTGTAATTTAAAACGAAAGAAACGGAGATGAAAAACTCCAAGTATTTTGAGAGTTATGATGGAAATAGTTAGACTCGCGCTTTAGTTTAGCAATTTACTGACCTACCTCCGATTGATTGAACATAACTCACTCAATTTAACTCGTAATTCATTGAAATTAGTTTCATTTCGAAGGAATCGAAGTTTAGTTTAAAACGAAAGAAATGGAGATGAAAAACTCCAAGTATTTTGAGAGTTATGATGGAAATAGTTAGACTCGCGCTTTGGTTTAGCAATTTACTGACCTACCTCCGATTGATTGACCATAACTCTCTCAATTTAACTCTTAATTCATTGAAATTAGTTTCATTTCGAAGGAATCGAAGTGTAGTTTAAGACGAAAGAAACGGAGATGAAAAACTCCAAGTATTTTGAGAGTTATGATGGAAATAGTTAGACTCGCGCTTTGGTTTAGCAATTTACTGACCTACCTCCGATTGATTGACCATAACTCTCTCAATTTAACTCTTAACTCATTGAAATTAGTTTCATTTCGAAGGAATCGAAGTGTAGTTTAAAACGAAAGAAACGGAGATGAAAAACTCCAAGTATTTTGAGAGTTATGATGGAAATAGTTAGACTCGCGCTTTGGTTTAGCAATTTACTGACCTCCCTCCGATTGATTGACCATAAATCACTCAATTTAACTCGTAATTCATTGAAATTAGTTTCATTTCGAAGGAATCTAAGTGTAGTTTAAAACGAAAGAAACGGAGATGAAAAACTCCAAGTATTTTGAGAGTTATGATGGAAATAGTTAGACTCGCGCTTTGGTTTAGCAATTTACTGACCTACCTCCGATTGATTGATCATAACTCTCTCAATTTAACTCTTATTTCATTGAAATTAGTTTCATTTCGAAGGAATCGAAGTGTAGTTTAAAACGAAAGAAACGGAGATGAAAAACTCCAAGTTTTTTGAGAGTTATGATGGAAATAGTTAGACTCGCGCTTTGGTTTAGAAATTTACTGATCTACCTCCGATTGATGGACCATAAATCACTCAATTTAAATCGTAATTCATTGAAATTAGTTTCATTTCGAAGGAATCGAAGTGTAGTTTAAAACGAAAGAAACGGAGATGAAAAACTCCAAGTATTTTGAGAGTTATGATGGAAATAGTTAGACTCGCGCTTTGGTTTAGCAATTTACTGACCTACCTCCGATTGATTGACCATAACTCTCTCAATTTAACTCTTAATTCATTGAAATTAGTTTCATTTCGAAGGAATCGAAGTGTAGTTTAAAACGAAAGAAACGGAGATGAAAAATTCTAAGTATTTTGAGAGTTATGATAGAAATAGTTAGAATCGCGCTTTGGTTTAGCAATTTACTGACTTACATCCGATTGATTGACCCATAACTCTCTCAATTTAACTCTTAAGTCATTGAAATTAGTTTCATTTCGAAGGAATCGAAGTGTAGTTTAAAACGAAAGAAACGGAGATGAAAAACTCCAAGTATTTTAAGAGTTATGATGGAAATAGTTAGACTCGCGCTTTGGTTTAGCAACTTACTGACCTACCTCCGATTGATTGATCATAACTCTCTAAATTTAACTCTTAATTCATTGAAATTAGTTTCGTTTCGAAGGAATCGAAGTGTAGTTTAAAACGAAAGAAACGGAGATGAAAAACTCCAAGTATTTTGAGAGTTATGATGGAAATAGTTAGACTCGCGCTTTGGTTTAGCAATTTACTGACCTCCCTCCGATTGATTGACCATAAATCACTCAATTTAACTCGTAATTCATTGAAATTAGTTTCATTTCGAAGGAATCGACGTGTAGTTTAAAACGAAAGAAACGGAGATGAAAAACTCCAAGTATTTTGAGAGTTATGATGGAAATAGTTAGACTCGCGCTTTGGTTTAGCAATTTACTGACGTACCTACGATTGATTGACCATAACTCTCTCAATTTAACTCGTAATTCATTTAAATTAGTTTCATTTCGAAGGAATCGAAGTGTAATTTAAAACGAAAGAAACGGAGATGAAAAACTCCAAGTATTTTGAGAGTTATGATGGAAATAGTTAGACTCGCGCTTTGGTTTAGCAATTTACTGACCTACCTCCGATTGATTGACCATAACTCTCTCAATTTAACTCTTAACTCATTGAAATTAGTTTCATTTCGAAGGAATCGAAGTGTAGTTTAAAACGAAAGAAACGGAGATGAAAAACTCCAAGTATTTTGAGAGTTATGATGGAAATAGTTAGATTCGCGCTTTGGTTTAGCAATTTACTGACCTCCCTCCGATTGATTGACCATAAATCACTCAAGTTAACTCGTAATTCATTGAAATTAGTTTCATTTCGAAGGAATCGAAGTGTAGTTTAAAACGAAAGAAACGGAGATGAAAAACTCCAAGTATTTTGAGAGTTATGATGGAAATAGTTAGACTCGCGCTTTGGTTTAGAAATTTACTGATCTACCTCCGATTGATGGACCATAAATCACTCAATTTAAATCGTAATTCATTGAAATTAGTTTCATTTCGAAGGAATCGAAGTGTAGTTTAAAACGAAAGAAACGGAGATGAAAAACTCCAAGTATTTTGAGAGTTATGATGGAAATAGTTAGACTCGCGCTTTGGTTTAGCAATTTACTGACCTACCTCCGATTGATTGACCATAACTCTCTCAATTTAACTCTTAATTCATTGAAATTAGTTTCATTTCGAAGGAATCGAAGTGTAGTTTAAAACGAAAGAAACGGAGATGAAAAATTCTAAGTATTTTGAGAGTTATGATAGAAATAGTTAGAATCGCGCTTTGGTTTAGCAATTTACTGACGTACATCCGATTGATTGACCATAACTCTCTCAATTTAACTCTTAAGTCATTGAAATTAGTTTCATTTCGAAGGAATCGAAGTGTAGTTTAAAACGAAAGAAACGGAGATGAAAAACTCCAAGTATTTTGAGAGTTATGATGGAAATAGTTAGACTCGCGCTTTGGTTTAGCAACTTACTGACCTACCTCCGATTGATTGATCATAACTCTCTAAATTTAACTCTTAATTCATTGAAATTAGTTTCATTTCGAAGGAATCGAAGTGTAGTTTAAAACGAAAGAAACGGAGATGAAAAACTCCAAGTATTTTGAGAGTTATGATGGAAATAGTTAGACTCGCGCTTTGGTTTAGCAATTTACTGACCTCCCTCCGATTGATTGACCATAAATCACTCAATTTAACTCGTAATTCATTGAAATTAGTTTCATTTCGAAGGAATCGAAGTGTAGTTTAAAACGAAAGAAACGGAGATGAAAAACTCCAAGTATTTTGAGAGTTATGATGGAAATAGTTAGACTCGCGCTTTGGTTTAGCAATTTACTGACCTACCTCCGATTGATTGACCATAACTCTCTCAATTTACTTCGTAATTCATTTAAATTAGTTTCATTTCGAAGGAATCGAAGTGTAATTTAAAACGAAAGAAACGGAGATGAAAAACTCCAAGTATTTTGAGAGTTATGATGGAAATAGTTAGACACGCGCTTTAGTTTAGCAATTTACTGACCTACCTCCGATTGATTGAACATAACTCACTCAATTTAACTCGTAATTCATTGAAATTAGTTTCATTTCGAAGGAATCGAAGTGTAGTTTAAAACGAAAGAAATGGAGATGAAAAACTCCAAGTATTTTGAGAGTTATGATGGAAATAGTTAGACTCGCGCTTTGGTTTAGCAATTTACTGACCTACCTCCGATTGATTGACCATAACTCTCTAAATTTAACTCTTAATTCATTGAAATTAGTTTCATTTCGAAGGAATCGAAGTGTAGTTTAAGACGAAAGAAACGGAGATGAAAAACTCCAAGTATTTTGAAGGTTATGATGGAAATAGTTAGACTCGTGCTTTGGTTTAGCAATTTACTGACCTACCTCCGATTGATTGACCATAACTCTCTCAATTTAACTCTTAATTCATTGAAATTAGTTTCATTTCGAAGGAATCGAAGTGTAGTTTAAAACGAAAGAAACGGAGATGAAAAATTCTAAGTATTTTGAGAGTTATGATAGAAATAGTTAGAATCGCGCTTTGGTTTAGCAATTTACTGACTTACATCCGATTGATTGACCATAACTCTCTCAATTTAACTCTTAAGTCATTGAAATTAGTTTCATTTCGAAGGAATCGAAGTGTAGTTTAAAACGAAAGAAACGGAGATGAAAAACTCCAAGTATTTTAAGAGTTATGATGGAAATAGTTAGACTCGCGCTTTGGTTTAGCAACTTACTGACCTACCTCCGATTGATTGATCATAACTCTCTAAATTTAACTCTTAATTCATTGAAATTAGTTTCGTTTCGAAGGAATCGAAGTGTAGTTTAAAACGAAAGAAACGGAGATGAAAAACTCCAAGTATTTTGAGAGTTATGATGGAAATAGTTAGACTCGCGCTTTGGTTTAGCAATTTACTGACCTCCCTCCGATTGATTGACCATAAATCACTCAATTTAACTCGTAATTCATTGAAATTAGTTTCATTTCGAAGGAATCGACGTGTAGTTTAAAACGAAAGAAACGGAGATGAAAAACTCCAAGTATTTTGAGAGTTATGATGGAAATAGTTAGACTCGCGCTTTGGTTTAGCAATTTACTGACGTACCTACGATTGATTGACCATAACTCTCTCAATTTAACTCGTAATTCATTTAAATTAGTTTCATTTCGAAGGAATCGAAGTGTAATTTAAAACGAAAGAAACGGAGATGAAAAACTCCAAGTATTTTGAGAGTTATGATGGAAATAGTTAGACTCGCGCTTTGGTTTAGCAATTTACTGACATACCTCCGATTGATTGACCATAACTCTCTCAATTTAACTCTTAACTCATTGAAATTAGTTTCATTTCGAAGGAATCGAAGTGTAGTTTAAAACGAAAGAAACGGAGATGAAAAACTCCAAGTATTTTGAGAGTTATGATGGAAATAGTTAGATTCGCGCTTTGGTTTAGCAATTTACTGACCTCCCTCCGATTGATTGACCATAAATCACTCAAGTTAACTCGTAATTCATTGAAATTTGTTTCATTTCGAAGGAATCGAAGTGTAGTTTAAAACGAAAGAAACGGAGATGAAAAACTCCAAGTATTTTGAGAGTTATGATGGAAATAGTTAGACTCGCGCTTTGGTTTAGAAATTTACTGATCTACCTCCGATTGATGGACCATAAATCACTCAATTTAAATCGTAATTCATTGAAATTAGTTTCATTTCGAAGGAATCGAAGTGTAGTTTAAAACGAAAGAAACGGAGATGAAAAACTCCAAGTATTTTGAGAGTTATGATGGAAATAGTTAGACTCGCGCTTTGGTTTAGCAATTTACTGACCTACCTCCGATTGATTGACCATAACTCTCTCAATTTAACTCTTAATTCATTGAAATTAGTTTCATTTCGAAGGAATCGAAGTGTAGTTTAAAACGAAAGAAACGGAGATGAAAAATTCTAAGTATTTTGAGAGTTATGATAGAAATAGTTAGAATCGCGCTTTGGTTTAGCAATTTACTGACGTACATCCGATTGATTGACCATAACTCTCTCAATTTAACTCTTAAGTCATTGAAATTAGTTTCATTTCGAAGGAATCGAAGTGTAGTTTAAAACGAAAGAAACGGAGATGAAAAACTCCAAGTATTTTGAGAGTTATGATGGAAATAGTTAGACTCGCGCTTTGGTTTAGCAACTTACTGACCTACCTCCGATTGATTGATCATAACTCTCTAAATTTAACTCTTAATTCATTGAAATTAGTTTCATTTCGAAGGAATCGAAGTGTAGTTTAAAACGAAAGAAACGGAGATGAAAAACTCCAAGTATTTTGAGAGTTATGATGGAAATAGTTAGACTCGCGCTTTGGTTTAGCAATTTACTGACCTCCCTCCGATTGATTGACCATAAATCACTCAATTTAACTCGTAATTCATTGAAATTAGTTTCATTTCGAAGGAATCGAAGTGTAGTTTAAAACGAAAGAAACGGAGATGAAAAACTCCAAGTATTTTGAGAGTTATGATGGAAATAGTTAGACTCGCGCTTTGGTTTAGCAATTTACTGACCTACCTCCGATTGATTGACCATAACTCTCTCAATTTAACTCGTAATTCTTTTAAATTAGTTTCATTTCGAAGGAATCGAAGTGTAATTTAAAACGAAAGAAACGGAGATGAAAAACTCCAAGTATTTTGAGAGTTATGATGGAAATAGTTAGACACGCGCTTTAGTTTAGCAATTTACTGACCTACCTCCGATTGATTGAACATAACTCACTCAATTTAACTCGTAATTCATTGAAATTAGTTTCATTTCGAAGGAATCGAAGTGTAGTTTAAAACGAAAGAAGTGGAGATGAAAAACTCCAAGTATTTTGAGAGTTATGATGGAAATAGTTAGACTCGCGCATTGGTTTAGCAATTTACTGACCTACCTCCGATTGATTGACCATAACTCTCTAAATTTAACTCTTAATTCATTGAAATTAGTTTCATTTCGAAGGAATCGAAGTGTAGTTTAAGACGAAAGAAACGGAGATGAAAAACTCCAAGTATTTTGAGAGTTATGATGGAAATAGTTAGACACGCGCTTTAGTTTAGCAATTTACTGACCTACCTCCGATTGATTGAACATAACTCACTCAATTTAACTCGTAATTCATTGAAATTAGTTTCATTTCGAAGGAATCGAAGTGTAGTTTAAAACGAAAGAAGTGGAGATGAAAAACTCCAAGTATTTTGAGAGTTATGATGGAAATAGTTAGACTCGCGCATTGGTTTAGCAATTTACTGACCTACCTCCGATTGATTGACCATAACTCTCTAAATTTAACTCTTAATTCATTGAAATTAGTTTCATTTCGAAGGAATCGAAGTGTAGTTTAAGACGAAAGAAACGGAGATGAAAAACTCCAAGTATTTTGAAGGTTATGATGGAAATAGTTAGACTCGTGCTTTGGTTTAGCAATTTACTGACCTACCTCCGATTGATTGACCATAACTCTCTCAATTTAACTCTTAACTCATTGAAATTAGTTTCATTTCGAAGGAATCGAAGTGTAGTTTAAAACGAAAGAAACGGAGATGAAAAACTCCAAGTATTTTGAGAGTTATGATGGAAATAGTTAGACTCGCGCTTTGGTTTAGCAATTTACTGACCTCCCTCCGATTGATTGACCATAAATCACGCAATTTAACTCGTAATTCATTGAAATTAGTTTCATTTCGAAGGAATCGAAGTGTAGTTTAAAACGAAAGAAACGGAGATGAAAAACTCCAAGTATTTTGAGAGTTATGATGGAAATAGTTAGACTCGCGCTTTGGTTTAGCAATTTATTGACCTACCTCCGATTGATTGACCATAACTCTCTCAATTTAACTCTTAATTCATTGAAATGAGTTTGATTTCGAAGGAATCGAAGTGTAGTTTAAAACGAAAGAAACGGAGATGAAAAATTCCAAGTATTTTGAGAGTTATGATAGAAATAGTTAGACTCGCGCTTTGGTTTAGCAATTTACTGACCTACCTCCGATTGATTGACCATAACTCTCTCAATTTAACTCTTAACTCATTGAAATTAGTTTCATTTCGAAGGAATCGAAGTGTAGTTTAAAACGAAAGAAACGGAGATGAAAAACTCCAAGTATTTTGAGAGTTATGATGGAAATAGTTAGACTCGCGCTTTAGTTTAGCAATTTACTGACCTACCTCCGATTGATTGACCATAACTCTCTCAATTTAACTCGTAATTCATTTAAATTAGTTTCATTTCGAAGGAATCGAAGTGTAGTTTAAAACGAAAGAAACGGAGATGAAAAACTCCAAGTATTTTGAGAGTTATGATGGAAATAGTTAGACTCGCGCTTTGGTTTAGCAATTTACTGACCTACCTCCGATTGATTGATCATAACTCTCTAAATTTAACTCTTAATTCATTGAAATTAGTTTCATTTCGAAGGAATCGAAGTGTAGTTTAAAACGAAAGAAACGGAGATGAAAAACTCCAAGTATTTTGAGAGTTATGATGGAAATAGTTAGACTCGCGCTTTAGTTTAGCAATTTACTGACCTACCTCCGATTGATTGACCATAACTCTCTCAATTTAACTCTTAATTCATTGAAATTAGTTTCATTTCGAAGGAATCGAAGTGTAGTTTAAAACGAAAGAAACGGAGATGAAAAACTCCAAGTATTTTGAGAGTTATGATGGAAATAGTTAGACTCGCGCTTTGGTTTAGCAATTTACTGACCTACCTCCGATTGATTGACCATAACTCTCTAAATTTAACTCTTAATTCATTGAAATTAGTTTCATTTCGAAGGAATCGAAGTGTAGTTTAAGACGAAAGAAACGGAGATGAAAAACTCCAAGTATTTTGAAGGTTATGATGGAAATAGTTAGACTCGTGCTTTGGTTTAGCAATTTACTGACCTACCTCCGATTGATTGACCATAACTCTCTCAATTTAACTCTTAACTCATTGAAATTAGTTTCATTTCGAAGGAATCGAAGTTAAGTTTAAAACGAAAGAAACGGAGATGAAAAACTCCAAGTATTTTGAGAGTTATGATGGAAATAGTTAGACTCGCGCTTTGGTTTAGCAATTTACTGACCTCCCTCCGATTGATTGACCATAAATCACGCAATTTAACTCGTAATTCATTGAAATTAGTTTCATTTCGAAGGAATCGAAGTGTAGTTTAAAACGAAAGAAACGGAGATGAAAAACTCCAAGTATTTTGAGAGTTATGATGGAAATAGTTAGACTCGCGCTTTGGTTTAGCAATTTATTGACCTACCTCCGATTGATTGACCATAACTCTCTCAATTTAACTCTTAATTCATTGAAATGAGTTTGATTTCGAAGGAATCGAAGTGTAGTTTAAAACGAAAGAAACGGAGATGAAAAATTCCAAGTATTTTGAGAGTTATGATAGAAATAGTTAGACTCGCGCTTTGGTTTAGCAATTTACTGACCTACCTCCGATTGATTGACCATAACTCTCTCAATTTAACTCTTAACTCATTGAAATTAGTTTCATTTCGAAGGAATCGAAGTGTAGTTTAAAACGAAAGAAACGGAGATGAAAAACTCCAAGTATTTTGAGAGTTATGATGGAAATAGTTAGACTCGCGCTTTAGTTTAGCAATTTACTGACCTACCTCCGATTGATTGACCATAACTCTCTCAATTTAACTCGTAATTCCTTTAAATTAGTTTCATTTCGAAGGAATCGAAGTGTAGTTTAAAACGAAAGAAACGGAGATGAAAAACTCCAAGTATTTTGAGAGTTATGATGGAAATAGTTAGACTCGCGCTTTGGTTTAGCAATTTACTGACCTACCTCCGATTGATTGATCATAACTCTCTAAATTTAACTCTTAATTCATTGAAATTAGTTTCATTTCGAAGGAATCGAAGTGTAGTTTAAAACGAAAGAAACGGAGATGAAAAACTCCAAGTATTTTGAGAGTTATGATGGAAATAGTTAGACTCGCGCTTTAGTTTAGCAATTTACTGACCTCCCTCCGATTGATTGACCATAACTCACTCAATTTAACTCGTAATTCATTGAAATTAGTTTCATTTCGAAGGAATCGAAGTGTAGTTTAAAACGAAAGAAACGGAGATGAAAAACTCCAAGTATTTTGAGAGTTATGATGGAAATAGTTAGACTCGCGCTTTGGTTTAGCAATTTACTGACCTACCTCCGATTGATTGACCATAACTCTCTCAATTTAACTCTTAATTCATTGAAATTAGTTTCATTTCGAAGGAATCGAAGTGTAGTTTAAGACGAAAGAAACGAAGATGAAAAACTCCAAGTATTTTGAGAGTTATGATGGAAATAGTTAGACTCGCGCTTTGGTTTAGCAATTTACTGACCTACCTCCGATTGATTGACCATAACTCTCTCAATTTAACTCTTAACTCATTGAAATTAGTTTCATTTCGAAGGAATCGAAGTGTAGTTTAAAACGAAAGAAACGGAGATGAAAAACTCCAAGTATTTTGAGAGTTATGATGGAAATAGTTAGACTCGCGCTTTGGTTTAGCAATTTAGTGACCTCCCTCCGATTGATTGACCATAAATCACTCAATTTAACTCGTAATTCATTGAAATTAGTTTCATTTCGAAGGAATCGAAGTGTAGTTTAAAACGAAAGAAACGGAGATGAAAAACTCCAAGTATTTTGAGAGTTATGATGGAAATAGTTAGACTCGCGCTTTGGTTTAGCAATTTAGTGACCTACCTCCGATTGATTGACCATAACTCTCTCAATTTAACTCTTAATTCATTGAAATTAGTTTCATTTCGAAGGAATCGAAGTGTAGTTTAAAACGAAAGAAACGGAGATGAAAAATTCCAAGTATTTTGAGAGTTATGATAGAAATAGTTAGACTCGCGCTTTGGTTTAGCAATTTACTGACCTACCTCCGATTGATTGACCATAACTCTCTCAATTTAACTCTTAACTCATTGAAATTAGTTTCATTTTGAAGGAATCGAAGTGTAGTTTAAAACGAAAGAAACGGAGATGAAAAACTCCAAGTATTTTGAGAGTTATGATGGAAATAGTTAGACTCGCGCTTTGGTTTAGCAATTTACTGACCTACCTCCGATTGATTGACCATAACTCACTCAATTTAACTCGTAATTCATTGAAATTAGTTTCATTTCGAAGGAATCGAAGTGTAGTTTAAAACGAAAGAAACGGAGATGAAAAACTCCAAGTATTTTGAGAGTTATGATGGAAATAGTTAGACTCGCGCTTTGGTTTAGCAATTTACTGACCTACCTCCGATTGATTGATCATAACTCTCTAAATTTAACTCTTAATTCATTGAAATTAGTTTCATTTCGAAGGAATCGAAGTGTAGTTTAAAACGAAAGAAACGGAGATGAAAAACTACAAGTATTTTGAGAGTTATGATGGAAATAGTTAGACTCGCGCTTTAGTTTAGCAATTTACTGACCTCCCTCCGATTGATTGACCATAACTCACTCAATTTAACTCGTAATTCATTGAAATTAGTTTCATTTCGAAGGAATCGAAGTGTAGTTTAAAACGAAAGAAACGGAGATGAAAAACTCCAAGTATTTTGAGAGTTATGATGGAAATAGTTAGACTCGCGCTTTGGTTTAGCAATTTACTGACCTACCTCCGATTGATTGACCATAACTCTCTCAATTTAACTCTTAACTCATTGAAATTAGTTTCATTTCGAAGGAATCGAAGTGTAGTTTAAAACGAAAGAAACGGAGATGAAAAACTCCAAGTATTTTGAGAGTTATGATGGAAATAGTTAGACTCGCGCTTTGGTTTAGCAATTTACTGACCTCCCTCCGATTGATTGACCATAAATCACTCAATTTAACTCGTAATTCATTGAAATTAGTTTCATTTCGAAGGAATCGAAGTGTAGTTTAAAACGAAAGAAACGGAGATGAAAAACTCCAAGTATTTTGAGAGTTATGATGGAAATAGTTAGACTCGCGCTTTGGTTTAGCAATTTACTGACCTACCTCCGATTGATTGACAATAACTCTCTCAATTTAACTCTTAATTCATTGAAATTAGTTTCATTTCGAAGGAATCAAAGTGTAGTTTAAAACGAAAGAAACGGAGATGAAAAATTCCAAGTATTTTGAGAGTTATGATAGAAATAGTTAGACTCGCGCTTTGGTTTAGCAATTTACTGACCTACCTCCGATTGATTGACTATAACTCTCTCAATTTAACTCGTAATTCATTGAAATTAGTTTCATTTCGAAGGAATCGAAGTGTAGTTTAAAACGAAAGAAACGGAGATGAAAAACTCCAAGTATTTTGAGAGTTATGATGGAAATAGTTAGACTCACGCTTTGGTTTAGCAATTTACTGACCTACCTCCGCTTGATTGACCATAACTCTCTCAATTTAACTCTTAACTCTTTGAAATTAGTTTCATTTCGAAGGAATCGAAGTGTAGTTTAAAACTAAAGAAACGGAGATGAAAAACTCCAAGTATTTTGAGAGTTATGATGGAAATAGTTAGACTCGCGCTTTGGTTTAGCAATTTACTGACCTACCTCCGATTGATTGACCATAACTCTCTCAATTTAACTCCTAATTCATTTAAATTAGTTTCATTTCAAAGGAATCGAAGTGTAATTTAAAACGAAAGAAACGGAGATGAAAAACTCCAAGTATTTTGAGAGTTATGATGGAAATAGTTAGACTCGCGCTTTAGTTTAGCAATTTACTGACCTACCTCCGATTGATTGAACATAACTCACTCAATTTAACTCGTAATTCATTGAAATTAGTTTCATTTCGAAGGAATCGAAGTGTAGTTTAAAACGAAAGAAATGGAGATGAAAAACTCCAAGTATTTTGAGAGTTATGATGGAAATAGTTAGACTCGCGCTTTGGTTTAGCAATTTACTGACCTACCTCCGATTGATTGACCATAACTCTCTAAATTTAACTCTTAATTCATTGAAATTAGTTTCATTTCGAAGGAATCGAAGTGTAGTTTAAGACGAAAGAAACGGAGATGAAAAACTCCAAGTATTTTGAAGGTTATGATGGAAATAGTTAGACTCGTGCTTTGGTTTAGCAATTTACTGACCTACCTCCGATTGATTGACCATAACTCTCTCAATTTAACTCTTAACTCATTGAAATTAGTTTCATTTCGAAGGAATCGAAGTGTAGTTTAAAACGAAAGAAACGGAGATGAAAAACTCCAAGTATTTTGAGAGTTATGATGGAAATAGTTAGACTCGCGCTTTGGTTTAGCAATTTACTGACCTCCCTCCGATTGATTGACCATAAATCACGCAATTTAACTCGTAATTCATTGAAATTAGTTTCATTTCGAAGGAATCGAAGTGTAGTTTAAAACGAAAGAAACGGAGATGAAAAACTCCAAGTATTTTGAGAGTTATGATGGAAATAGTTAGACTCGCGCTTTGGTTTAGCAATTTATTGACCTACCTCCGATTGATTGACCATAACTCTCTCAATTTAACTCTTAATTCATTGAAATGAGTTTGATTTCGAAGGAATCGAAGTGTAGTTTAAAACGAAAGAAACGGAGATGAAAAATTCCAAGTATTTTGAGAGTTATGATAGAAATAGTTAGACTCGCGCTTTGGTTTAGCAATTTACTGACCTACCTCCGATTGATTGACCATAACTCTCTCAATTTAACTCTTAACTCATTGAAATTAGTTTCATTTCGAAGGAATCGAAGTGTAGTTTAAAACGAAAGAAACGGAGATGAAAAACTCCAAGTATTTTGAGAGTTATGATGGAAATAGTTAGACTCGCGCTTTAGTTTAGCAATTTACTGACCTACCTCCGATTGATTGACCATAACTCTCTCAATTTAACTCGTAATTCATTTAAATTAGTTTCATTTCGAAGGAATCGAAGTGTAGTTTAAAACGAAAGAAACGGAGATGAAAAACTCCAAGTATTTTGAGAGTTATGATGGAAATAGTTAGACTCGCGCTTTGGTTTAGCAATTTACTGACCTACCTCCGATTGATTGATCATAACTCTCTAAATTTAACTCTTAATTCATTGAAATTAGTTTCATTTCGAAGGAATCGAAGTGTAGTTTAAAACGAAAGAAACGGAGATGAAAAACTCCAAGTATTTTGAGAGTTATGATGGAAATAGTTAGACTCGCGCTTTAGTTTAGCAATTTACTGACCTACCTCCGATTGATTGACCATAACTCTCTCAATTTAACTCTTAATTCATTGAAATTAGTTTCATTTCGAAGGAATCGAAGTGTAGTTTAAAACGAAAGAAACGGAGATGAAAAACTCCAAGTATTTTGAGAGTTATGATGGAAATAGTTAGACTCGCGCTTTGGTTTAGCAATTTACTGACCTACCTCCGATTGATTGACCATAACTCTCTAAATTTAACTCTTAATTCATTGAAATTAGTTTCATTTCGAAGGAATCGAAGTGTAGTTTAAGACGAAAGAAACGGAGATGAAAAACTCCAAGTATTTTGAAGGTTATGATGGAAATAGTTAGACTCGTGCTTTGGTTTAGCAATTTACTGACCTACCTCCGATTGATTGACCATAACTCTCTCAATTTAACTCTTAACTCATTGAAATTAGTTTCATTTCGAAGGAATCGAAGTTTAGTTTAAAACGAAAGAAACGGAGATGAAAAACTCCAAGTATTTTGAGAGTTATGATGGAAATAGTTAGACTCGCGCTTTGGTTTAGCAATTTACTGACCTCCCTCCGATTGATTGACCATAAATCACGCAATTTAACTCGTAATTCATTGAAATTAGTTTCATTTCGAAGGAATCGAAGTGTAGTTTAAAACGAAAGAAACGGAGATGAAAAACTCCAAGTATTTTGAGAGTTATGATGGAAATAGTTAGACTCGCGCTTTGGTTTAGCAATTTATTGACCTACCTCCGATTGATTGACCATAACTCTCTCAATTTAACTCTTAATTCATTGAAATGAGTTTGATTTCGAAGGAATCGAAGTGTAGTTTAAAACGAAAGAAACGGAGATGAAAAATTCCAAGTATTTTGAGAGTTATGGTAGAAATAGTTAGACTCGCGCTTTGGTTTAGCAATTTACTGACCTACCTCCGATTGATTGACCATAACTCTCTCAATTTAACTCTTAACTCATTGAAATTAGTTTCATTTCGAAGGAATCGAAGTGTAGTTTAAAACGAAAGAAACGGAGATGAAAAACTCCAAGTATTTTGAGAGTTATGATGGAAATAGTTAGACTCGCGCTTTAGTTTAGCAATTTACTGACCTACCTCCGATTGATTGACCATAACTCTCTCAATTTAACTCGTAATTCCTTTAAATTAGTTTCATTTCGAAGGAATCGAAGTGTAGTTTAAAACGAAAGAAACGGAGATGAAAAACTCCAAGTATTTTGAGAGTTATGATGGAAATAGTTAGACTCGCGCTTTGGTTTAGCAATTTACTGACCTACCTCCGATTGATTGATCATAACTCTCTAAATTTAACTCTTAATTCATTGAAATTAGTTTCATTTCGAAGGAATCGAAGTGTAGTTTAAAACGAAAGAAACGGAGATGAAAAACTCCAAGTATTTTGAGAGTTATGATGGAAATAGTTAGACTCGCGCTTTAGTTTAGCAATTTACTGACCTCCCTCCGATTGATTGACCATAACTCACTCAATTTAACTCGTAATTCATTGAAATTAGTTTCATTTCGAAGGAATCGAAGTGTAGTTTAAAACGAAAGAAACGGAGATGAAAAACTCCAAGTATTTTGAGAGTTATGATGGAAATAGTTAGACTCGCGCTTTGGTTTAGCAATTTACTGACCTACCTCCGATTGATTGACCATAACTCTCTCAATTTAACTCTTAATTCATTGAAATTAGTTTCATTTCGAAGGAATCGAAGTGTAGTTTAAGACGAAAGAAACGAAGATGAAAAACTCCAAGTATTTTGAGAGTTATGATGGAAATAGTTAGACTCGCGCTTTGGTTTAGCAATTTACTGACCTACCTCCGATTGATTGACCATAACTCTCTCAATTTAACTCTTAACTCATTGAAATTAGTTTCATTTCGAAGGAATCGAAGTGTAGTTTAAAACGAAAGAAACGGAGATGAAAAACTCCAAGTATTTTGAGAGTTATGATGGAAATAGTTAGACTCGCGCTTTGGTTTAGCAATTTACTGACCTCCCTCCGATTGATTGACCATAAATCACTCAATTTAACTCGTAATTCATTGAAATTAGTTTCATTTCGAAGGAATCGAAGTGTAGTTTAAAACGAAAGAAACGGAGATGAAAAACTCCAAGTATTTTGAGAGTTATGATGGAAATAGTTAGACTCGCGCTTTGGTTTAGCAATTTAGTGACCTACCTCCGATTGATTGACCATAACTCTCTCAATTTAACTCTTAATTCATTGAAATTAGTTTCATTTCGAAGGAATCGAAGTGTAGTTTAAAACGAAAGAAACGGAGATGAAAAATTCCAAGTATTTTGAGAGTTATGATAGAAATAGTTAGACTCGCGCTTTGGTTTAGCAATTTACTGACCTACCTCCGATTGATTGACCATAACTCTCTCAATTTAACTCTTAACTCATTGAAATTAGTTTCATTTTGAAGGAATCGAAGTGTAGTTTAAAACGAAAGAAACGGAGATGAAAAACTCCAAGTATTTTGAGAGTTATGATGGAAATAGTTAGACTCGCGCTTTGGTTTAGCAATTTACTGACCTACCTCCGATTGATTGACCATAACTCACTCAATTTAACTCGTAATTCATTGAAATTAGTTTCATTTCGAAGGAATCAAAGTGTAGTTTAAAACGAAAGAAACGGAGATGAAAAACTCCAAGTATTTTGAGAGTTATGATGGAAATAGTTAGACTCGCGCTTTGGTTTAGCAATTTACTGACCTACCTCCGATTGATTGATCATAACTCTCTAAATTTAACTCTTAATTCATTGAAATTAGTTTCATTTCGAAGGAATCGAAGTGTAGTTTAAAACGAAAGAAACGGAGATGAAAAACTACAAGTATTTTGAGAGTTATGATGGAAATAGTTAGACTCGCGCTTTAGTTTAGCAATTTACTGACCTCCCTCCGATTGATTGACCATAACTCACTCAATTTAACTCGTAATTCATTGAAATTAGTTTCATTTCGAAGGAATCGAAGTGTAGTTTAAAACGAAAGAAACGGAGATGAAAAACTCCAAGTATTTTGAGAGTTATGATGGAAATAGTTAGACTCGCGCTTTGGTTTAGCAATTTACTGACCTACCTCCGATTGATTGACCATAACTCTCTCAATTTAACTCTTAACTCATTGAAATTAGTTTCATTTCGAAGGAATCGAAGTGTAGTTTAAAACGAAAGAAACGGAGATGAAAAACTCCAAGTATTTTGAGAGTTATGATGGAAATAGTTAGACTCGCGCTTTGGTTTAGCAATTTACTGACCTCCCTCCGATTGATTGACCATAAATCACTCAATTTAACTCGTAATTCATTGAAATTAGTTTCATTTCGAAGGAATCGAAGTGTAGTTTAAAACGAAAGAAACGGAGATGAAAAACTCCAAGTATTTTGAGAGTTATGATGGAAATAGTTAGACTCGCGCTTTGGTTTAGCAATTTACTGACCTACCTCCGATTGATTGACAATAACTCTCTCAATTTAACTCTTAATTCATTGAAATTAGTTTCATTTCGAAGGAATCAAAGTGTAGTTTAAAACGAAAGAAACGGAGATGAAAAATTCCAAGTATTTTGAGAGTTATGATAGAAATAGTTAGACTCGCGCTTTGGTTTAGCAATTTACTGACCTACCTCCGATTGATTGACTATAACTCTCTCAATTTAACTCGTAATTCATTGAAATTAGTTTTATTTCGAAGGAATCGAAGTGTAGTTTAAAACGAAAGAAACGGAGATGAAAAACTCCAAGTATTTTGAGAGTTATGATGGAAATAGTTAGACTCACGCTTTGGTTTAGCAATTTACTGACCTACCTCCGCTTGATTGACCATAACTCTCTCAATTTAACTCTTAACTCTTTGAAATTAGTTTCATTTCGAAGGAATCGAAGTGTAGTTTAAAACTAAAGAAACGGAGATGAAAAACTCCAAGTATTTTGAGAGTTATGATGGAAATAGTTAGACTCGCGCTTTGGTTTAGCAATTTACTGACCTACCTCCGATTGATTGACCATAACTCTCTCAATTTAACTCCTAATTCATTTAAATTAGTTTCATTTCAAAGGAATCGAAGTGTAATTTAAAACGAAAGAGACGGAGATGAAAAACTCCAAGTATTTTGAGAGTTATGATGGAAATAGTTAGACTCGCGCTTTGGTTTAGCAATTTACTGACCTACCTCCGATTGATTGAACATAACTCACTCAATTTAACTTGTAATTCATTGAAATTAGTTTCATTTCGAAGGAATCGAAGTGTAGTTTAAAACGAAAGAAATGGAGATGAAAAACTCCAAGTATTTTGAGAGTTATGATGGAAATAGTTAGACTCGCGCTTTGGTTTAGCAATTTACTGACCTACCTCCGATTGATTGACCATAACTCTCTCAATTTAACTCTTAATTCATTGAAATTAGTTTCATTTCGAAGGAATCGAAGTGTAGTTTAAGACGAAAGAAACGGAGATGAAAAACTCTAAGTATTTTGAGAGTTATGATGGAAATAGTTAGACTCGCGCTTTGGTTTAGCAATTTACTGACCTACCTCCGATTGATTGACCATAACTCTCTCAATTTAACTCTTAACTCATTGAAATTAGTTTAATTTCGAAGGAATCGAAGTGTAGTTTAACACGAAAGAAACGGAGATGAAAAACTCCAAGTATTTTGAGAGTTATGATGGAAATAATTAGACTCGCGCTTTGGTTTAGCAATTTACTGACCTCCCTCCGATTGATTGACCATAAATCACTCAAATTAACTCGTAATTCATTGAAATTAGTTTCATTTCGAAGGAATCGAAGTATAGTTTAAAACGAAAGAAACGGAGATGAAAAACTCCAAGTATTTTGAGAGTTATGATGGAAATAATTAGACTCCCGCTTTGGTTTAGCAATTTACTGACCTACCTCCGATTGATTGATCATAACTCTCTCAATTTAACTCTTAATTCATTGAAATTAGTTTCATTTCGAAGGAATCGAAGTGTAGTTTAAAACGAAAGAAACGGAGATGAAAAACTCCAAGTATTTTGAGAGTTATTATGGAAATAGTTAGACTCGCGCTTTGGTTTAGCAATTTACTGATCTACCTCCGATTGATGGACCATAAATCACTCAATTTAAATCGTAATTCATTGAAATTAGTTTCATTTCGAAGGAATCGAAGTGTAGTTTAAAACGAAAGAAACGGAGATGAAAAACTCCAAGTATTTTGAGAGTTATGATGGAAATAGTTAGACTCGCGCTTTGGTTTAGCAATTTACTGACCTACCTCCGATTGATTGACCATAACTCTCTCAATTTAACTCTTAATTCATTGAAATTAGTTTCATTTCAAAGGAATCGAAGTGTAGTTTAAAACGAAAGAAACGGAGATGAAAAATTCTAAGTATTTTGAGAGTTATGATAGAAATAGTTAGAATCGCGCTTTGGTTTAGCAATTTACTGACTTACATCCGATTGATTGACCATAACTCTCTCAATTTAACTCTTAAGTCATTGAAATTAGTTTCATTTCGAAGGAATCGAAGTGTAGTTTAAAACGAAAGAAACGGAGATGAAAAACTCCAAGTATTTTGAGAGTTATGATGGAAATAGTTAAACTCGCGCTTTGGTTTAGCAATTTACTGACCTACCTCCAATTAATTGATCATAACTCTCTAAATTTAACTCTTAATTCATTGAAATTAGTTTCATTTCGAAGGAATCGAAGTGTAGTTTAAAACGAAAGAAACGGAGATGAAAAACTCCAAGTATTTTGAGAGTTATGATGGAAATAGTTAGACTCGCGCTTTGGTTTAGCAATTTACTGACCTCCCTCCGATTGATTGACCATAAATCACTCAATTTAACTCGTAATTCATTGAAATTAGTTTCATTTCGAAGGAATCGACGTGTAGTTTAAAACGAAAGAAACGGAGATGAAAAACTCCAAGTATTTTGAGAGTTATGATGGAAATAGTTAGACTCGCGCTTTGGTTTAGCAATTTACTGACGTACCTACGATTGATTGAACATAACTCTCTCAATTTAACTCGTAATTCATTTAAATTAGTTTCATTTCGAAGGAATCGAAGTGTAATTTAAAACGAAAAAAACGGAGATGAAAAACTCCAAGTATTTTGAGAGTTATGATGGAAATAGTTAGACTCGCGCTTTAGTTTAGCAATTTACTGACCTACCTCCGATTGATTGAACATAACTCACTCAATTTAACCTGTAATTCATTGAAATTAGTTTCATTTCGAAGGAATCGAAGTGTAGTTTAAAACGAAAGAAATGGAGATGAAAAACTCCAAGTATTTTGAGAGTTATGATGGAAATAGTTAGACTCGCGCTTTGGTTTAGCAATTTACTGACCTACCTCCGATTGATTGACCATAACTCTCTCAATTTAACGCTTAATTCATTGAAATTAGTTTCATTTCGAAGGAATCGAAGTGTAGTTTAAGACGAAAGAAACGGAGATGAAAAACTCCAAGTATTTTGAGAGTTATGATGGAAATAGTTAGACTCGCGCTTTGGTTTAGCAATTTACTGACCTACCTCCGATTGATTGACCATAACTCTCTCAATTTAACTCTTAACTCATTGAAATTAGTTTCATTTCGAAGGAATCGAAGTGTAGTTTAAAACGAAAGAAACGGAGATGAAAAACTCCAAGTATTTTGAGAGTTATGATGGAAATAGTTAGACTCGCGCTTTGGTTTAGCAATTTACTGACCTCCCTCCGATTGATTGACCATAAATCACTCAATTTAACTCGTTTTTAATTGAAATTAGTTTCATTTCGAAGGAATCGAAGTGTAGTTTAAAACGAAAGAAACGGAGATGAAAAACTCCAAGTATTTTGAGAGTTATGATGGAAATAGTTAGACTCGCGCTTTGGTTTAGCAATTTACTGACCTACCTCCGATTGATTGACCATAACTCTCTCAATTTAACTCTTAATTCATTGAAATTAGTTTCATTTCGAAGGAATCGAAGTGTAGTTTAAAACGAAAGAAACGGAGATGAAAAATTCCAAGTATTTTGAGAGTTATGATAGAAATAGTTAGACTCGCGCTTTGGTTTAGCAATTTACTGACCTACCTCCGATTGATAGACCATAACTCTCTCAATTTAACTCTTAACTCATTGAAATTAGTTTCATTTCGAAGGAATCGAAGTGTAGTTTAAAACGAAAGAAACGGAGATGAAAAACTCTAAGTATTTTGAGAGTTATGATGGAAATAGTTAGACTCGCGCTTTAGTTTAGCAATTTACTGACCTACCTCCGATTGATTGACCATAACTCTCTCAATTTAACTCGTAATTCATTGAAATTAGTTTCATTTCGAAGGAATCGAAGTGTAGTTTAAAACGAAAGAAACGGAGATGAAAAACTCCAAGTATTTTGAGAGTTATGATGGAAATAGTTAGACTCGCGCTTTGGTTTAGCAATTTACTGACCTACCTCCGATTGATTGATCATAACTCTCTAAATTTAACTCTTAATTCATTGAAATTAGTTTCATTTCGAAGGAATCGAAGTGTAGTTTAAAACGAAAGAAACGGAGATGAAAAACTCCAAGTATTTTGAGAGTTATGATGGAAATAGTTAGACTTGCGCTTTAGTTTAGCAATTTACTGACCTCCCTCCGATTGATTGACCATAACTCACTCAATTTAACTCGTAATTCATTGAAATTAGTTTCATTTCGAAGGAATCGAAGTGTAGTTTAAAACGAAAGAAACGGAGATGAAAAACTCCAAGTATTTTGAGAGTTATGATGGAAATAGTTAGACTCGCGCTTTGGTTTATCAATTTACTGACCTACCTCCGATTGATTGACCATAGCTCTCTCAATTTAACTCTTAATTCATTGAAATTAGTTTCATTTCGAAGGAATCGAAGTGTAGTTTAAAACAAAAGAAACGGAGATGAAAAACTCCAAGTATTTTGAGAGTTATGATGGAAATAGTTAGACTCGCGCTTTGGTTTAGCAATTTACTGACCTACCTCCGATTGATTGACCATAACTCTCTCAATTTAACTCTTAATTCATTGAAATTAGTTTCATTTCGAAGGAATCAAAGTGTAGTTTAAAACGAAAGAAACGGAGATGAAAAATTCCAAGTATTTTGAGAGTTATGATAGAAATAGTTAGACTCGCGCTTTGGTTTAGCAATTTACTGACCTACCTCCGATTGATTGACCATAACTCTCTCAATTTAACTCGTAATTCATTGAAATTAGTTTCATTTCGAAGGAATCGAAGTGTAGTTTAAAACGAAAGAAACGGAGATGAAAAACTCCAAGTATTTTGAGAGTTATGATGGAAATAGTTAGACTCACGCTTTGGTTTAGCAATTTACTGACCTACCTCCGCTTGATTGACCATAACTCTCTCAATTTAACTCTTAACTCTTTGAAATTAGTTTCATTTCGAAGGAATCGAAGTGTAGTTTAAAACGAAAGAAACGGAGATGAAAAACTCCAAGTATTTTGAGAGTTATGATGGAAATAGTTAGACTCGCGCTTTGGTTTAGCAATTTACTGACCTACCTCCGATTGATTGACCATAACTCACTCAATTTAACTCGTAATTCATTTAAATTAGTTTCATTTCGAAGGAATCGAAGTGTAATTTAAAACGAAAGAAACGGAGATGAAAAACTCCAAGTATTTTGAGAGTTATGATGGAAAAAGTTAGACTCGCGCTTTAGTTTAGCAATTTACTGACCTACCTCCGATTGATTGAACATAACTCACTCAATTTAACTCGTAATTCATTGAAATTAGTTTCATTTCGAAGGAATCGAAGTGTAGTTTAAAACGAAAGAAATGGAGATGAAAAACTACAAGTATTTTGAGAGTTATGATGGAAATAGTTAGACTCGCGCTTTGGTTTAGCAATTTACTGACCTACCTCCGATTGATTGACCATAACTCTCTCAATTTAACTCTTAATTCATTGAAATTATTTTCATTTCGAAGGAATCGAAGTGTAGTTTAAGACGAAAGAAACGGAGATGAAAAACTCCAAGTATTTTGAGAGTTATGATGGAAATAGTTAGACTCGCGCTTTGGTTTAGCAATTTACTGACCTACCTCCGATTGATTGACCATAACTCTCTCAATTTAACTCTTAACTCATTGAAATTAGTTTAATTTCGAAGGAATCAAAGTGTAGTTTAAAACGAAAGAAACGGAGATGAAAAACTCCAAGTATTTTGAGAGTTATGATGGAAATAGTTAGACTCGCGCTTTGGTTTAGCAATTTACTGACCTCCCTCCGATTGATTAACCATAAATCACTCAATTTAACTCGTAATTCATTGAAATTAGTTTCATTTCGAAGGAATCGAAGTGTAGTTTAAAACGAAAGAAACGGAGATGAAAAACTCCAAGTATTTTGAGAGTTATGATGGAAATAGTTAGACTCGCGCTTTGGTTTAGCAATTTACTGACCTACCTCCGATTGATTGACCATAACTCTCTCAATTTAACTCTTAATTCATTGAAATTAGTTTCATTTCGAAGGAATCGAAGTGTAGTTTAAAACGAAAGAAACGGAGATGAAAAATTCCAAGTATTTTGAGAGTTATGATAGAAATAGTTAGACTCGCGCTTTGGTTTAGCAATTTACTGACCTACCTCCGATTGATAGACCATAACTCTCTCAATTTAACTCTTAACTCATTGAAATTAGTTTCATTTCGAAGGAATCAAAGTGTAGTTTAAAACGAAAGAAACGGAGATGAAAAACTCTAAGTATTTTGAGAGTTATGATGGAAATAGTTAGACTCGCGCTTTAGTTTAGCAATTTACTGACCTACCTCCGATTGATTGACCATAACTCTCTCAATTTAACTCGTAATTCATTTAAATTAGTTTCATTTCGAAGGAATCGAAGTGTAGTTTAAAACGAAAGAAACGGAGATGAAAAACTCCAAGTATTTTGAGAGTTATGATGGAAATAGTTAGACTCGCGCTTTGGTTTAGCAATTTACTGACCTACCTCCGATTGATTGATCATAACTCTCTAAATTTAACTCTTAATTCATTGAAATTAGTTTCATTTCGAAGGAATCGAAGTGTAGTTTAAAACGAAAGAAACGGAGATGAAAAACTCCAAGTATTTTGAGAGTTATGATGGAAATAGTTAGACTTGCGCTTTAGTTTAGCAATTTACTGACCTCCCTCCGATTGATTGACCATAACTCACTCAATTTAACTCGTAATTCATTGAAATTAGTTTCATTTCGAAGGAATCGAAGTGTAGTTTAAAACGAAAGAAACGGAGATGAAAAACTCCAAGTATTTTGAGAGTTATGATGGAAATAGTTAGACTCGCGCTTTGGTTTATCAATTTACTGACCTACCTCCGATTGATTGACCATAACTCTCTCAATTTAACTCTTAATTCATTGAAATTAGTTTCATTTCGAAGGAATCGAAGTGTAGTTTAAAACGAAAGAAACGGAGATGAAAAACTCCAAGTATTTTGAGAGTTATGATGGAAATAGTTAGACTCGCGCTTTGGTTTAGCAATTTACTGACCTACCTCCGATTGATTGACCATAACTCTCTCAATTTAACTCTTAATTCATTGAAATTAGTTTCATTTCGAAGGAATCAAAGTGTAGTTTAAAACGAAAGAAACGGAGATGAAAAATTCCAAGTATTTTGAGAGTTATGATAGAAATAGTTAGACTCGCGCTTTGGTTTAGCAATTTACTAACCTACCTCCGATTGATTGACCATAACTCTCTCAATTTAACTCGTAATTCATTGAAATTAGTTTCATTTCGAAGGAATCGAAGTGTAGTTTAAAACGAAAGAAACGGAGATGAAAAACTCCAAGTATTTTGAGAGTTATGATGGAAATAGTTAGACTCACGCTTTGGTTTAGCAATTTACTGACCTACCTCCGCTTGATTGACCATAACTCTCTCAATTTAACTCTTAATTCATTGAAATTAGTTTCATTTCGAAGGAATCGAAGTGTAGTTTAAAACGAAAGAAACGGAGATGAAAAACTCCAAGTATTTTGAGAGTTATGATGGAAATAGTTAGACTCGCGCTTTGGTTTAGCAATTTACTGACCTACCTCCGATTGATTGACCATAACTCTCTCAATTTAACTCTTAACTCATTGAAATTAGTTTCATTTCGAAGGAATCGAAGTGTAGTTTAAAACGAAAGAAACGGAGATGAAAAACTCCAAGTATTTTGAGAGTTATGATGGAAAAAGTTAGACTCGCGCTTTAGTTTAGCAATTTACTGACCTACCTCCGATTGATTGAACATAACTCACTCAATTTAACTCGTAATTCATTGAAATTAGTTTCATTTCGAAGGAATCGAAGTGTAGTTTAAAACGAAAGAAATGGAGATGAAAAACTACAAGTATTTTGAGAGTTATGATGGAAATAGTTAGACTCGCGCTTTGGTTTAGCAATTTACTGACCTACCTCCGATTGATTGACCATAACTCTCTCAATTTAACTCTTAATTCATTGAAATTAGTTTCATTTCGAAGGAATCAAAGTGTAGTTTAAAACGAAAGAAACGGAGATGAAAAATTCCAAGTATTTTGAGAGTTATGATAGAAATAGTTAGACTCGCGCTTTGGTTTAGCAATTTACTGACCTACCTCCGATTGATTGACTATAACTCTCTCAATTTAACTCGTAATTCATTGAAATTAGTTTCATTTCGAAGGAATCGAAGTGTAGTTTAAAACGAAAGAAACGGAGATGAAAAACTCCAAGTATTTTGAGAGTTATGATGGAAATAGTTAGACTCACGCTTTGGTTTAGCAATTTACTGACCTACCTCCGCTTGATTGACCATAACTCTCTCAATTTAACTCTTAACTCTTTGAAATTAGTTTCATTTCGAAGGAATCGAAGTGTAGTTTAAAACTAAAGAAACGGAGATGAAAAACTCCAAGTATTTTGAGAGTTATGATGGAAATAGTTAGACTCGCGCTTTGGTTTAGCAATTTACTGACCTACCTCCGATTGATTGACCATAACTCTCTCAATTTAACTCCTAATTCATTTAAATTAGTTTCATTTCAAAGGAATCGAAGTGTAATTTAAAACGAAAGAGACGGAGATGAAAAACTCCAAGTATTTTGAGAGTTATGATGGAAATAGTTAGACTCGCGCTTTGGTTTAGCAATTTACTGACCTACCTCCGATTGATTGAACATAACTCACTCAATTTAACTTGTAATTCATTGAAATTAGTTTCATTTCGAAGGAATCGAAGTGTAGTTTAAAACGAAAGAAATGGAGATGAAAAACTCCAAGTATTTTGAGAGTTATGATGGAAATAGTTAGACTCGCGCTTTGGTTTAGCAATTTACTGACCTACCTCCGATTGATTGACCATAACTCTCTCAATTTAACTCTTAATTCATTGAAATTAGTTTCATTTCGAAGGAATCGAAGTGTAGTTTAAGACGAAAGAAACGGAGATGAAAAACTCTAAGTATTTTGAGAGTTATGATGGAAATAGTTAGACTCGCGCTTTGGTTTAGCAATTTACTGACCTACCTCCGATTGATTGACCATAACTCTCTCAATTTAACTCTTAACTCATTGAAATTAGTTTAATTTCGAAGGAATCGAAGTGTAGTTTAACACGAAAGAAACGGAGATGAAAAACTCCAAGTATTTTGAGAGTTATGATGGAAATAATTAGACTCGCGCTTTGGTTTAGCAATTTACTGACCTCCCTCCGATTGATTGACCATAAATCACTCAATTTAACTCGTAATTCATTGAAATTAGTTTCATTTCGAAGGAATCGAAGTATAGTTTAAAACGAAAGAAACGGAGATGAAAAACTCCAAGTATTTTGAGAGTTATGATGGAAATAATTAGACTCCCGCTTTGGTTTAGCAATTTACTGACCTACCTCCGATTGATTGATCATAACTCTCTCAATTTAACTCTTAATTCATTGAAATTAGTTTCATTTCGAAGGAATCGAAGTGTAGTTTAAAACGAAAGAAACGGAGATGAAAAACTCCAAGTATTTTGAGAGTTATTATGGAAATAGTTAGACTCGCGCTTTGGTTTAGCAATTTACTGATCTACCTCCGATTGATGGACCATAAATCACTCAATTTAAATCGTAATTCATTGAAATTAGTTTCATTTCGAAGGAATCGAAGTGTAGTTTAAAACGAAAGAAACGGAGATGAAAAACTCCAAGTATTTTGAGAGTTATGATGGAAATAGTTAGACTCGCGCTTTGGTTTAGCAATTTACTGACCTACCTCCGATTGATTGACCATAACTCTCTCAATTTAACTCTTAATTCATTGAAATTAGTTTCATTTCGAAGGAATCGAAGTGTAGTTTAAAACGAAAGAAACGGAGATGAAAAATTCTAAGTATTTTGAGAGTTATGATAGAAATAGTTAGAATCGCGCTTTGGTTTAGCAATTTACTGACTTACATCCGATTGATTGACCATAACTCTCTCAATTTAACTCTTAAGTCATTGAAATTAGTTTCATTTCGAAGGAATCGAAGTGTAGTTTAAAACGAAAGAAACGGAGATGAAAAACTCCAAGTATTTTGAGAGTTATGATGGAAATAGTTAAACTCGCGCTTTGGTTTAGCAATTTACTGACCTACCTCCAATTAATTGATCATAACTCTCTAAATTTAACTCTTAATTCATTGAAATTAGTTTCATTTCGAAGGAATCGAAGTGTAGTTTAAAACGAAAGAAACGGAGATGAAAAACTCCAAGTATTTTGAGAGTTATGATGGAAATAGTTAGACTCGCGCTTTGGTTTAGCAATTTACTGACCTCCCTCCGATTGATTGACCATAAATCACTCAATTTAACTCGTAATTCATTGAAATTAGTTTCATTTCGAAGGAATCGACGTGTAGTTTAAAACGAAAGAAACGGAGATGAAAAACTCCAAGTATTTTGAGAGTTATGATGGAAATAGTTAGACTCGCGCTTTGGTTTAGCAATTTACTGACGTACCTACGATTGATTGAACATAACTCTCTCAATTTAACTCGTAATTCATTTAAATTAGTTTCATTTCGAAGGAATCGAAGTGTAATTTAAAACGAAAAAAACGGAGATGAAAAACTCCAAGTATTTTGAGAGTTATGATGGAAATAGTTAGACTCGCGCTTTAGTTTAGCAATTTACTGACCTACCTCCGATTGATTGAACATAACTCACTCAATTTAACCTGTAATTCATTGAAATTAGTTTCATTTCGAAGGAATCGAAGTGTAGTTTAAAACGAAAGAAATGGAGATGAAAAACTCCAAGTATTTTGAGAGTTATGATGGAAATAGTTAGACTCGCGCTTTGGTTTAGCAATTTACTGACATACCTCCGATTGATTGACCATAACTCTCTCAATTTAACGCTTAATTCATTGAAATTAGTTTCATTTCGAAGGAATCGAAGTGTAGTTTAAGACGAAAGAAACGGAGATGAAAAACTCCAAGTATTTTGAGAGTTATGATGGAAATAGTTAGACTCGCGCTTTGGTTTAGCAATTTACTGACCTACCTCCGATTGATTGACCATAACTCTCTCAATTTAACTCTTAACTCATTGAAATTAGTTTCATTTCGAAGGAATCGAAGTGTAGTTTAAAACGAAAGAAACGGAGATGAAAAACTCCAAGTATTTTGAGAGTTATGATGGAAATAGTTAGACTCGCGCTTTGGTTTAGCAATTTACTGACCTCCCTCCGATTGATTGACCATAAATCACTCAATTTAACTCGTTTTTAATTGAAATTAGTTTCATTTCGAAGGAATCGAAGTGTAGTTTAAAACGAAAGAAACGGAGATGAAAAACTCCAAGTATTTTGAGAGTTATGATGGAAATAGTTAGACTCGCGCTTTGGTTTAGCAATTTACTGACCTACCTCCGATTGATTGACCATAACTCTCTCAATTTAACTCTTAATTCATTGAAATTAGTTTCATTTCGAAGGAATCGAAGTGTAGTTTAAAACGAAAGAAACGGAGATGAAAAATTCCAAGTATTTTGAGAGTTATGATAGAAATAGTTAGACTCGCGCTTTGGTTTAGCAATTTACTGACCTACCTCCGATTGATAGACCATAACTCTCTCAATTTAACTCTTAACTCATTGAAATTAGTTTCATTTCGAAGGAATCGAAGTGTAGTTTAAAACGAAAGAAACGGAGATGAAAAACTCTAAGTATTTTGAGAGTTATGATGGAAATAGTTAGACTCGCGCTTTAGTTTAGCAATTTACTGACCTACCTCCGATTGATTGACCATAACTCTCTCAATTTAACTCGTAATTCATTGAAATTAGTTTCATTTCGAAGGAATCGAAGTGTAGTTTAAAACGAAAGAAACGGAGATGAAAAACTCCAAGTATTTTGAGAGTTATGATGGAAATAGTTAGACTCGCGCTTTGGTTTAGCAATTTACTGACCTACCTCCGATTGATTGATCATAACTCTCTAAATTTAACTCTTAATTCATTGAAATTAGTTTCATTTCGAAGGAATCGAAGTGTAGTTTAAAACGAAAGAAACGGAGATGAAAAACTCCAAGTATTTTGAGAGTTATGATGGAAATAGTTAGACTTGCGCTTTAGTTTAGCAATTTACTGACCTCCCTCCGATTGATTGACCATAACTCACTCAATTTAACTCGTAATTCATTGAAATTAGTTTCATTTCGAAGGAATCGAAGTGTAGTTTAAAACGAAAGAAACGGAGATGAAAAACTCCAAGTATTTTGAGAGTTATGATGGAAATAGTTAGACTCGCGCTTTGGTTTATCAATTTACTGACCTACCTCCGATTGATTGACCATAGCTCTCTCAATTTAACTCTTAATTCATTGAAATTAGTTTCATTTCGAAGGAATCGAAGTGTAGTTTAAAACAAAAGAAACGGAGATGAAAAACTCCAAGTATTTTGAGAGTTATGATGGAAATAGTTAGACTCGCGCTTTGGTTTAGCAATTTACTGACCTACCTCCGATTGATTGACCATAACTCTCTCAATTTAACTCTTAATTCATTGAAATTAGTTTCATTTCGAAGGAATCAAAGTGTAGTTTAAAACGAAAGAAACGGAGATGAAAAATTCCAAGTATTTTGAGAGTTATGATAGAAATAGTTAGACTCGCGCTTTGGTTTAGCAATTTACTGACCTACCTCCGATTGATTGACCATAACTCTCTCAATTTAACTCGTAATTCATTGAAATTAGTTTCATTTCGAAGGAATCGAAGTGTAGTTTAAAACGAAAGAAACGGAGATGAAAAACTCCAAGTATTTTGAGAGTTATGATGGAAATAGTTAGACTCACGCTTTGGTTTAGCAATTTACTGACCTACCTCCGCTTGATTGACCATAACTCTCTCAATTTAACTCTTAACTCTTTGAAATTAGTTTCATTTCGAAGGAATCGAAGTGTAGTTTAAAACGAAAGAAACGGAGATGAAAAACTCCAAGTATTTTGAGAGTTATGATGGAAATAGTTAGACTCGCGCTTTGGTTTAGCAATTTACTGACCTACCTCCGATTGATTGACCATAACTCACTCAATTTAACTCGTAATTCATTTAAATTAGTTTCATTTCGAAGGAATCGAAGTGTAATTTAAAACGAAAGAAACGGAGATGAAAAACTCCAAGTATTTTGAGAGTTATGATGGAAAAAGTTAGACTCGCGCTTTAGTTTAGCAATTTACTGACCTACCTCCGATTGATTGAACATAACTCACTCAATTTAACTCGTAATTCATTGAAATTAGTTTCATTTCGAAGGAATCGAAGTGTAGTTTAAAACGAAAGAAATGGAGATGAAAAACTACAAGTATTTTGAGAGTTATGATGGAAATAGTTAGACTCGCGCTTTGGTTTAGCAATTTACTGACCTACCTCCGATTGATTGACCATAACTCTCTCAATTTAACTCTTAATTCATTGAAATTAGTTTCATTTCGAAGGAATCGAAGTGTAGTTTAAGACGAAAGAAACGGAGATGAAAAACTCCAAGTATTTTGAGAGTTATGATGGAAATAGTTAGACTCGCGCTTTGGTTTAGCAATTTACTGACCTACCTCCGATTGATTGACCATAACTCTCTCAATTTAACTCTTAACTCATTGAAATTAGTTTCATTTCGAAGGAATCAAAGTGTAGTTTAAAACGAAAGAAACGGAGATGAAAAACTCCAAGTATTTTGAGAGTTATGATGGAAATAGTTAGACTCGCGCTTTGGTTTAGCAATTTACTGACCTCCCTCCGATTGATTAACCATAAATCACTCAATTTAACTCGTAATTCATTGAAATTAGTTTCATTTCGAAGGAATCGAAGTGTAGTTTAAAACGAAAGAAACGGAGATGAAAAACTCCAAGTATTTTGAGAGTTATGATGGAAATAGTTAGACTCGCGCTTTGGTTTAGCAATTTACTGACCTACCTCCGATTGATTGACCATAACTCTCTCAATTTAACTCTTAATTCATTGAAATTAGTTTCATTTCGAAGGAATCGAAGTGTAGTTTAAAACGAAAGAAACGGAGATGAAAAATTCCAAGTATTTTGAGAGTTATGATAGAAATAGTTAGACTCGCGCTTTGGTTTAGCAATTTACTGACCTACCTCCGATTGATAGACCATAACTCTCTCAATTTAACTCTTAACTCATTGAAATTAGTTTCATTTCGAAGGAATCAAAGTGTAGTTTAAAACGAAAGAAACGGAGATGAAAAACTCTAAGTATTTTGAGAGTTATGATGGAAATAGTTAGACTCGCGCTTTAGTTTAGCAATTTACTGACCTACCTCCGATTGATTGACCATAACTCTCTCAATTTAACTCGTAATTCATTTAAATTAGTTTCATTTCGAAGGAATCGAAGTGTAGTTTAAAACGAAAGAAACGGAGATGAAAAACTCCAAGTATTTTGAGAGTTATGATGGAAATAGTTAGACTCGCGCTTTGGTTTAGCAATTTACTGACCTACCTCCGATTGATTGATCATAACTCTCTAAATTTAACTCTTAATTCATTGAAATTAGTTTCATTTCGAAGGAATCGAAGTGTAGTTTAAAACGAAAGAAACGGAGATGAAAAACTCCAAGTATTTTGAGAGTTATGATGGAAATAGTTAGACTTGCGCTTTAGTTTAGCAATTTACTGACCTCCCTCCGATTGATTGACCATAACTCACTCAATTTAACTCGTAATTCATTGAAATTAGTTTCATTTCGAAGGAATCGAAGTGTAGTTTAAAACGAAAGAAACGGAGATGAAAAACTCCAAGTATTTTGAGAGTTATGATGGAAATAGTTAGACTCGCGCTTTGGTTTATCAATTTACTGACCTACCTCCGATTGATTGACCATAACTCTCTCAATTTAACTCTTAATTCATTGAAATTAGTTTCATTTCGAAGGAATCGAAGTGTAGTTTAAAACGAAAGAAACGGAGATGAAAAACTCCAAGTATTTTGAGAGTTATGATGGAAATAGTTAGACTCGCGCTTTGGTTTAGCAATTTACTGACCTACCTCCGATTGATTGACCATAACTCTCTCAATTTAACTCTTAATTCATTGAAATTAGTTTCATTTCGAAGGAATCAAAGTGTAGTTTAAAACGAAAGAAACGGAGATGAAAAATTCCAAGTATTTTGAGAGTTATGATAGAAATAGTTAGACTCGCGCTTTGGTTTAGCAATTTACTAACCTACCTCCGATTGATTGACCATAACTCTCTCAATTTAACTCGTAATTCATTGAAATTAGTTTCATTTCGAAGGAATCGAAGTGTAGTTTAAAACGAAAGAAACGGAGATGAAAAACTCCAAGTATTTTGAGAGTTATGATGGAAATAGTTAGACTCACGCTTTGGTTTAGCAATTTACTGACCTACCTCCGCTTGATTGACCATAACTCTCTCAATTTAACTCTTAATTCATTGAAATTAGTTTCATTTCGAAGGAATCGAAGTGTAGTTTAAAACGAAAGAAACGGAGATGAAAAACTCCAAGTATTTTGAGAGTTATGATGGAAATAGTTAGACTCGCGCTTTGGTTTAGCAATTTACTGACCTACCTCCGATTGATTGACCATAACTCTCTCAATTTAACTCTTAACTCATTGAAATTAGTTTCATTTCGAAGGAATCGAAGTGTAGTTTAAAACGAAAGAAACGGAGATGAAAAACTCCAAGTATTTTGAGAGTTATGATGGAAAAAGTTAGACTCGCGCTTTAGTTTAGCAATTTACTGACCTACCTCCGATTGATTGAACATAACTCACTCAATTTAACTCGTAATTCATTGAAATTAGTTTCATTTCGAAGGAATCGAAGTGTAGTTTAAAACGAAAGAAATGGAGATGAAAAACTACAAGTATTTTGAGAGTTATGATGGAAATAGTTAGACTCGCGCTTTGGTTTAGCAATTTACTGACCTACCTCCGATTGATTGACCATAACTCTCTCAATTTAACTCTTAATTCATTGAAATTAGTTTCATTTCGAAGGAATCGAAGTGTAGTTTAAGACGAAAGAAACGGAGATGAAAAACTCCAAGTATTTTGAGAGTTATGATGGAAATAGTTAGACTCGCGCTTTGGTTTAGCAATTTACTGACCTACATCCGATTGATTGACCATAACTCTCTCAATTTAACTCTTAACTCATTGAAATTAGTTTCATTTCGAAGGAATCAAAGTGTAGTTTAAAACGAAAGAAACGGAGATGAAAAACTCCAAGTATTTTGAGAGTTATGATGGAAATAGTTAGACTCGCGCTTTGGTTTAGCAATTTACTGACCTCCCTCCGATTGATTGACCATAAATCACTCAATTTAACTCGTAATTCATTGAAATTAGTTTCATTTCGAAGGAATCGAAGTGTAGTTTAAAACGAAAGAAACGGAGATGAAAAACTCCAAGTATTTTGAGAGTTATGATGGAAATAGTTAGACTCGCGCTTTGGTTTAGCAATTTACTGACCTACCTCCGATTGATTGACCATAACTCTCTCAATTTAACTCTTAACTCATTGAAATTAGTTTCATTTCGAAGGAATCAAAGTGTAGTTTAAAACGAAAGAAACGGAGATGAAAAACTCCAAGTATTTTGAGAGTTATGATGGAAATAGTTAGACTCGCGCTTTGGTTTAGCAATTTACTGACCTCCCTCCGATTGATTGACCATAAATCACTCAATTTAACTCGTAATTCATTGAAATTAGTTTCATTTCGAAGGAATCGAAGTGTAGTTTAAAACGAAAGAAACGGAGATGAAAAACTCCAAGTATTTTGAGAGTTATGATGGAAATAGTTAGACTCGCGCTTTGGTTTAGCAATTTACTGACCTACCTCCGATTGATTGACCATAACTCTCTCAATTTAACTCTTAATTCATTGAAATTAGTTTCATTTCGAAGGAATCGAAGTGTAGTTTAAAACGAAAGAAACGGAGATGAAAAATTCCAAGTATTTTGAGAGTTATGATAGAAATAGTTAGACTCGCGCTTTGGTTTAGCAATTTACTGACCTACCTCCGATTGATAGACCATAACTCTCTCAATTTAACTCTTAACTCATTGAAATTAGTTTTATTTCGAAGGAATCGAAGTGTAGTTTAAAACGAAAGAAACGGAGATGAAAAACTCTAAGTATTTTGAGAGTTATGATGGAAATAGTTAGACTCGCGCTTTAGTTTAGCAATTTACTGACCTACCTCCGATTGATTGACCATAACTCTCTCAATTTAACTCGTAATTCATTTAAATTAGTTTCATTTCGAAGGAATCGAAGTGTAGTTTAAAACGAAAGAAATGGAGATGAAAAACTCCAAGTATTTTGAGAGTTATGATGGAAATAGTTGGACTCGCGCTTTGGTTTAGCAATTTACTGACCTACCTCCGATTGATTGACCATAACTCTCTCAATTTAACTCTTAATTCATTGAAATTAGTTTCATTTCGAAGGAATCGAAGTGTAGTTTAAGACGAAAGAAACGGAGATGAAAAACTCCAAGTATTTTGAGAGTTATGATGGAAATAGTTAGACTCGCGCTTTGGTTTAGCAATTTACTGACCTACCTCCGATTGATTGACCATAACTCTCTCAATTTAACTCTTAACTCATTGAAATTAGTTTCATTTCGAAGGAATCGAA
The DNA here is from genome assembly GCF_043159265.1 of Tasmannia lanceolata. Classification (NCBI taxonomy): domain Eukaryota; kingdom Viridiplantae; phylum Streptophyta; class Magnoliopsida; order Canellales; family Winteraceae; genus Tasmannia; species Tasmannia lanceolata. Next base: position 10,091,977 of record NW_027518721.1, read on the forward strand.
GTGTAGTTTAAAACGAAAGAAACGGAGATGAAAAACTCCAAGTATTTTGAGAGTTATGATGGAAAAAGTTAGACTCGCGCTTTAGTTTAGCAATTTACTGACCTACCTCCGATTGATTGAACATAACTCACTCAATTTAACTCGTAATTCATTGAAATTAGTTTCATTTCGAAGGAATCGAAGTGTAGTTTAAAACGAAAGAAATGGAGATGAAAAACTACAAGTATTTTGAGAGTTATGATGGAAATAGTTAGACTCGCGCTTTGGTTTAGCAATTTACTGACCTACCTCCGATTGATTGACCATAACTCTCTCAATTTAACTCTTAATTCATTGAAATTAGTTTCATTTCGAAGGAATCGAAGTGTAGTTTAAGACGAAAGAAACGGAGATGAAAAACTCCAAGTATTTTGAGAGTTATGATGGAAATAGTTAGACTCGCGCTTTGGTTTAGCAATTTACTGACCTACATCCGATTGATTGACCATAACTCTCTCAATTTAACTCTTAACTCATTGAAATTAGTTTCATTTCGAAGGAATCAAAGTGTAGTTTAAAACGAAAGAAACGGAGATGAAAAACTCCAAGTATTTTGAGAGTTATGATGGAAATAGTTAGACTCGCGCTTTGGTTTAGCAATTTACTGACCTCCCTCCGATTGATTGACCATAAATCACTCAATTTAACTCGTAATTCATTGAAATTAGTTTCATTTCGAAGGAATCGAAGTGTAGTTTAAAACGAAAGAAACGGAGATGAAAAACTCCAAGTATTTTGAGAGTTATGATGGAAATAGTTAGACTCGCGCTTTGGTTTAGCAATTTACTGACCTACCTCCGATTGATTGACCATAACTCTCTCAATTTAACTCTTAACTCATTGAAATTAGTTTCATTTCGAAGGAATCAAAGTGTAGTTTAAAACGAAAGAAACGGAGATGAAAAACTCCAAGTATTTTGAGAGTTATGATGGAAATAGTTAGACTCGCGCTTTGGTTTAGCAATTTACTGACCTCCCTCCGATTGATTGACCATAAATCACTCAATTTAACTCGTAATTCATTGAAATTAGTTTCATTTCGAAGGAATCGAAGTGTAGTTTAAAACGAAAGAAACGGAGATGAAAAACTCCAAGTATTTTGAGAGTTATGATGGAAATAGTTAGACTCGCGCTTTGGTTTAGCAATTTACTGACCTACCTCCGATTGATTGACCATAACTCTCTCAATTTAACTCTTAATTCATTGAAATTAGTTTCATTTCGAAGGAATCGAAGTGTAGTTTAAAACGAAAGAAACGGAGATGAAAAATTCCAAGTATTTTGAGAGTTATGATAGAAATAGTTAGACTCGCGCTTTGGTTTAGCAATTTACTGACCTACCTCCGATTGATAGACCATAACTCTCTCAATTTAACTCTTAACTCATTGAAATTAGTTTCATTTCGAAGGAATCGAAGTGTAGTTTAAAACGAAAGAAACGGAGATGAAAAACTCTAAGTATTTTGAGAGTTATGATGGAAATAGTTAGACTCGCGCTTTAGTTTAGCAATTTACTGACCTACCTCCGATTGATTGACCATAACTCTCTCAATTTAACTCGTAATTCATTTAAATTAGTTTCATTTCGAAGGAATCGAAGTGTAGTTTAAAACGAAAGAAACGGAGATGAAAAACTCCAAGTATTTTGAGAGTTATGATGGAAATAGTTAGACTCGCGCTTTGGTTTAGCAATTTACTGACCTACCTCCGATTGATTGATCATAACTCTCTAAATTTAACTCTTAATTCATTGAAATTAGTTTCATTTCGAAGGAATCGAAGTGTAGTTTAAAACGAAAGAAACGGAGATGAAAAACTCCAAGTATTTTGAGAGTTATGATGGAAATAGTTAGACTTGCGCTTTAGTTTAGCAATTTACTGACCTCCCTCCGATTGATTGACCATAACTCACTCAATTTAACTCGTAATTCATTGAAATTAGTTTCATTTCGAAGGAATCGAAGTGTAGTTTAAAACGAAAGAAACGGAGATGAAAAACTCTAAGTATTTTGAGAGTTATGATGGAAATAGTTAGACTCGCGCTTTGGTTTATCAATTTACTGACCTACCTCCGATTGATTGACCATAACTCTCTCAATTTAACTCTTAATTCATTGAAATTAGTTTCATTTCGAAGGAATCAAAGTGTAGTTTAAAACGAAAGAAACGGAGATGAAAAACTCCAAGTATTTTGAGAGTTATGATGGAAATAGTTAGACTCGCGCTTTGGTTTAGCAATTTACTGACCTACCTCCGATTGATTGACCATAACTCTCTCAATTTAACTCTTAATTCATTGAAATTAGTTTCATTTCGAAGGAATCAAAGTGTAGTTTAAAACGAAAGAAACGGAGATGAAAAATTCCAAGTATTTTGAGAGTTATGATAGAAATAGTTAGACTCGCGCTTTGGTTTAGCAATTTACTGACCTACCTCCGATTGATTGACCATAACTCTCTCAATTTAACTCGTAATTCATTGAAATTAGTTTCATTTCGAAGGAATCGAAGTGTAGTTTAAAACGAAAGAAACGGAGATGAAAAACTCCAAGTATTTTGAGAGTTATGATGGAAATAGTTAGACTAACGCTTTGGTTTAGCAATTTACTGACCTACCTCCGCTTGATTGACCATAACTCTCTCAATTTAACCCTTAACTCTTTGAAATTAGTTTCATTTCGAAGGAATCGAAGTATAGTTTAAAACGAAAGAAACGGAGATGAAAAACTCCAAGTATTTTGAGAGTTATGATGGAAATAGTTAGACTCGCGCTTTGGTTTAGCAATTTACTGACCTACCTCCGATTGATTGACCATAACTCTCTCAATTTAACTCGTAATTCATTTAAATTAGTTTCATTTCGAAGGAATCGAAGTGTAATTTAAAACGAAAGAAACGGAGATGAAAAACTCCAAGTATTTTGAGAGTTATGATGGAAATAGTTAGACTCGCGCTTTAGTTTAGCAATTTACTGACCTACCTCCGATTGATTGAACATAACTCACTCAATTTAACTCGTAATTCATTGAAATTAGTTTCATTTCGAAAGAATCGAAGTGTAGTTTAAAACGAAAGAAATGGAGATGAAAAACTCCAAGTATTTTGAGAGTTATGATGGAAATAGTTGGACTCGCGCTTTGGTTTAGCAATTTACTGACCTACCTCCGATTGATTGACCATAACTCTCTCAATTTAACTCTTAATTCATTGAAATTAGTTTCATTTCGAAGGAATCGAAGTGTAGTTTAAGACGAAAGAAACGGAGATGAAAAACTCCAAGTATTTTGAGAGTTATGATGGAAATAGTTAGACTCGCGCTTTGGTTTAGCAATTTACTGACCTACCTCCGATTGATTGACCATAACTCTCTCAATTTAACTCTTAACTCATTGAAATTAGTTTCATTTCGAAGGAATCGAAGTGTAGTTTAAAACGAAAGAAACGGAGATGAAAAACTCCAAGTATTTTGAGAGTTATGATGGAAATAGTTAGACTCGCGCTTTGGTTTAGCAATTTACTGACCTCCCTCCGATTGATTGATCATAAATCACTCAATTTAACTCGTAATTCATTGAAATTAGTTTCATTTCGAAGGAATCGAAGTGTAGTTTAAAACGAAAGAAACGGAGATGAAAAACTCCAAGTATTTTGAGAGTTATGATGGAAATAGTTAGACTCGCGCTTTGGTTTAGCAATTTACTGACCTACCTCCGATTGATTGATCATAACTCTCTCAATTTAACTCTTAATTCATTGAAATTAGTTTCATTTCGAAGGAATCGAAGTGTAGTTTAAAACGAAAGAAACGGAGATGAAAAACTCCAAGTATTCTGAGAGTTATTATGGAAATAGTTAGACTCGCGCTTTGGTTTAGCAATTTACTGATCTACCTCCGATTGATGGACCATAAATCACTCAATTTAAATCGTAATTCATTGAAATTAGTTTCATTTCGAAGGAATCGAAGTGTAGTTTAAAATGAAAGAAACGGAGATGAAAAACTCCAAGTATTTTGAGAGTTATGATGGAAATAGTTAGACTCGCGCTTTGGTTTAGCAATTTACTGACCTACCTCCGATTGATTGACCATAACTGTCACAATTTAACTCTTAATTCATTGAAATTAGTTTCATTTCGAAGGAATCGAAGTGTAGTTTAACACGAAAGAAACGGAGATTAAAAACTCCAAGTATTTTGAGAGTTATGATGGAAATAGTTAGACTCGCGCTTTGGTTTAGCAATTTACTGACCTACCTCCGATTGATTGACCATAACTCTCTCAATTTAACTCTTAACTCATTGAAATTAGGTTCATTTCGAAGGAATCGAAGTGTAGTTTAAAACGAAAGAAACGGAGATGAAAAACTCCAAGTATTTTGAGAGTTATGATGGAAATAGTTAGACTCGCGCTTTGGTTTAGCAATTTACTGACCTACATCCGATTGATTGACCATAAATCACTCAATTTAACTCGTAATTCATTGAAATTAGTTTCATTTCGAAGGAATCGAAGTGTAGTTTAGAACGAAAGAAACGGAGATGAAAAACTCCAAGTATTTTGAGAGTTATGATGGAAATAGTTAGACTCGCGCTTTGGTTTAGCAATTTACTGACCTACCTCCGATTGATTGACCATAACTCTCTCAATTTAACTCTTAATTCATTGAAATTAGTTTCATTTCGAAGGAATCGAAGTGTAGTTTAAAACGAAAGAAACGGAGATGAAAAATTCCAAGTATTTTGAGAGTTATGATAGAAATAGTTAGACTCGCGCTTTGGTTTAGCAATTTACTGACCTACCTCCGATTGATATACCATAACTCTCTCAATTTAACTCTTAACTCATTGAAATTAGTTTCATTTCGAAGGAATCGAAGTGTAGTTTAAAACGAAAGAAACGGAGATGAAAAACTCTAAGTATTTTGAGAGTTATGATGGAAATAGTTAGACTCGCGCTTTAGTTTAGCAATTTACTGACCTACCTCCGATTGATTGACCATAACTCTCTCAATTTAACTCGTAATTCATTTAAATTAGTTTCATTTCGAAGGAATCGAAGTGTAGTTTAAAACGAAAGAAACGGAGATGAAAAACTCCAAGTATTTTGAGAGTTATGATGGAAATAGTTAGACTCGCGCTTTGGTTTAGCAATTTACTGACCTACCTCCGATTGATTGATCATAACTCTCTAAATTTAACTCTTAATTCATTGAAATTAGTTTCATTTCGAAGGAATCGAAGTGTAGTTTAAAACGAAAGAAACGGAGATGAAAAACTCCAAGTATTTTGAGAGTTATGATGGAAATAGTTAGACTTGCGCTTTAGTTTAGCAATTTACTGACCTCCCTCCGATTGATTGACCATAACTCACTCAATTTAACTCGTAATTCATTGAAATTAGTTTCATTTCGAAGGAATCGAAGTGTAGTTTAAAACGAAAGAAACGGAGATGAAAAACTCCAAGTATTTTGAGAGTTATGATGGAAATAGTTAGACTCGCGCTTTGGTTTATCAATTTACTGACCTACCTCCGATTGATTTACCATAACTCTCTCAATTTAACTCTTAATTCATTGAAATTAGTTTCATTTCGAAGGAATCAAAGTGTAGTTTAAAACGAAAGAAACGGAGATGAAAAACTCCAAGTATTTTGAGAGTTATGATGGAAATAGTTAGACTCGCGCTTTGGTTTAGCAATTTACTGACCTACCTCCGATTGATTGACCATAACTCTCTCAATTTAACTCTTAATTCATTGAAATTAGTTTCATTTCGAAGGAATCAAAGTGTAGTTTAAAACGAAAGAAACGGAGATGAAAAATTCCAAGTATTTTGAGAGTTATGATAGAAATAGTTAGACTCGCGCTTTGGTTTAGCAATTTACTGACCTACCTCCGATTGATTGACCATAACTCTCTCAATTTAACTCGTAATTCATTGAAATTAGTTTCATTTCGAAGGAATCGAAGTGTAGTTTAAAACGAAAGAAACGGAGATGAAAAACTCCAAGTATTTTGAGAGTTATGATGGAAATAGTTAGACTAACGCTTTGGTTTAGCAATTTACTGACCTACCTCCGCTTGATTGACCATAACTCTCTCAATTTAACCCTTAACTCTTTGAAATTAGTTTCATTTCGAAGGAATCGAAGTGTAGTTTAAAACGAAAGAAACGGAGATGAAAAACTCCAAGTATTTTGAGAGTTATGATGGAAATAGTTAGACTCGCGCTTTGGTTTAGCAATTTACTGACCTACCTCCGATTGATTGACCATAACTCTCTCAATTTAACTCGTAATTCATTTAAATTAGTTTCATTTCGAAGGAATCGAAGTGTAATTTAAAACGAAAGAAACGGAGATGAAAAACTCCAAGTATTTTGAGAGTTATGATGGAAATAGTTAGACTCGCGCTTTAGTTTAGCAATTTACTGACCTACCTCCGATTGATTGAACATAACTCACTCAATTTAACTCGTAATTCATTGAAATTAGTTTCATTTCGAAGGAATCGAAGTGTAGTTTAAAACGAAAGAAACGGAGATGAAAAACTCCAAGTATTTTGAGAGTTATGATGGAAATAGTTGGACTCGCGCTTTGGTTTAGCAATTTACTGACCTACCTCCGATTGATTGACCATAACTCTCTCAATTTAACTCTTAATTCATTGAAATTAGTTTCATTTCGAAGGAATCGAAGTGTAGTTTAAGACGAAAGAAACGGAGATGAAAAACTCCAAGTATTTTGAGAGTTATGATGGAAATAGTTAGACTCGCGCTTTGGTTTAGCAATTTACTGACCTACCTCCGATTGATTGACCATAACTCTCTCAATTTAACTCTTAACTCATTGAAATTAGTTTCATTTCGAAGGAATCGAAGTGTAGTTTAAAACGAAAGAAACGGAGATGAAAAACTCCAAGTATTTTGAGAGTTATGATGGAAATAGTTAGACTCGCGCTTTGGTTTAGCAATTTACTGACCTCCCTCCGATTGATTGACCATAAATCACTCAATTTAACTCGTAATTCATTGAAATTAGTTTCATTTCGAAGGAATCGAAGTGTAGTTTAAAACGAAAGAAACGGAGATGAAAAACTCCAAGTATTTTGAGAGTTATGATGGAAATAGTTAGACTCGCGCTTTGGTTTAGCAATTTACTGACCTACCTCCGATTGATTGATCATAACTCTCTCAATTTAACTCTTAATTCATTGAAATTAGTTTCATTTCGAAGGAATCGAAGTGTAGTTTAAAACGAAAGAAACGGAGATGAAAAACTCCAAGTATTCTGAGAGTTATTATGGAAATAGTTAGACTCGCGCTTTGGTTTAGCAATTTACTGATCTACCTCCGATTGATGGACCATAAATCACTCAATTTAAATCGTAATTCATTGAAATTAGTTTCATTTCGAAGGAATCGAAGTGTAGTTTAAAACGAAAGAAACGGAGATGAAAAACTCCAAGTATTTTGAGAGTTATGATGGAAATAGTTAGACTCGCGCTTTGGTTTAGCAATTTACTGACCTACCTCCGATTGATTGACCATAACTGTCACAATTTAACTCTTAATTCATTGAAATTAGTTTCATTTCGAAGGAATCGAAGTGTAGTTTAACACGAAAGAAACGGAGATGAAAAACTCCAAGTATTTTGAGAGTTATGATGGAAATAGTTAGACTCGCGCTTTGGTTTAGCAATTTACTGACCTACCTCCGATTGATTGACCATAACTCTCTCAATTTAACTCTTAACTCATTGAAATTAGGTTCATTTCGAAGGAATCGAAGTGTAGTTTAAAACGAAAGAAACGGAGATGAAAAACTCCAAGTATTTTGAGAGTTATGATGGAAATAGTTAGACTCGCGCTTTGGTTTAGCAATTTACTGACCTACATCCGATTGATTGACCATAAATCACTCAATTTAACTCGTAATTCATTGAAATTAGTTTCATTTCGAAGGAATCGAAGTGTAGTTTAAAACGAAAGAAACGGAGATGAAAAACTCCAAGTATTTTGAGAGTTATGATGGAAATAGTTAGACTCGCGCTTTGGTTTAGCAATTTACTGACCTACCTCCGATTGATTGACCATAACTCTCTCAATTTAACTCTTAATTCATTGAAATTAGTTTCATTTCGAAGGAATCGAAGTGTAGTTTAAAACGAAAGAAACGGAGATGAAAAATTCCAAGTATTTTGAGAGTTATGATAGAAATAGTTAGACTCGCGCTTTGGTTTAGCAATTTACTGACCTACCTCCGATTGATAGACCATAACTCTCTCAATTTAACTCTTAACTCATTGAAATTAGTTTCATTTCGAAGGAATCGAAGTGTAGTTTTAAACGAAAGAAACGGAGATGAAAAACTCTAAGTATTTTGAGAGTTATGATGGAAATAGTTAGACTCGCGCTTTAGTTTAGCAATTTACTGACCTACCTCCGATTGATTGACCATAACTCTCTCAATTTAACTCGTAATTCATTTAAATTAGTTTCATTTCGAAGGAATCGAAGTGTAGTTTAAAACGAAAGAAACGGAGATGAAAAACTCCAAGTATTTTGAGAGTTATGATGGAAATAGTTAGACTCGCGCTTTGGTTTAGCAATTTACTGACCTACCTCCGATTGATTGATCATAACTCTCTAAATTTAACTCTTAATTCATTGAAATTAGTTTCATTTCGAAGGAATCGAAGTGTAGTTTAAAACGAAAGAAACAGAGATGAAAAACTCCAAGTATTTTGAGAGTTATGATGGAAATAGTTAGACTTGCGCTTTAGTTTAGCAATTTACTGACCTCCCTCCGATTGATTGACCATAACTCACTCAATTTAACTCGTAATTCATTGAAATTAGTTTCATTTCGAAGGAATCGAAGTGTAGTTTAAAACGAAAGAAACGGAGATGAAAAACTCCAAGTATTTTGAGAGTTATGATGGAAATAGTTAGACTCGCGCTTTGGTTTATCAATTTACTGACCTACCTCCGATTGATTGACCATAACTCTCTCTATTTAACTCTTAATTCATTGAAATTAGTTTCATTTCGAAGGAATCGAAGTGTAGTTTAAAACGAAAGAAACGGAGATGAAAAACTCCAAGTATTTTGAGAGTTATGATGGAAATAGTTAGACTCGCGCTTTGATTTAGCAATTTACTGACCTACCTCCGATTGATTGACCATAACTCTCTCAATTTAACTCTTAATTCATTGAAATTAGTTTCATTTCGAAGGAATCGAAGTGTAGTTTAAAACGAAAGAAACGGAGATGAAAAATTCTAAGTATTTTGAGAGTTATGATAGAAATAGTTAGACTCGCGCTTTGGTTTAGCAATTTACTGACCTACCTCCGATTGATTGACCATAACTCTCTCAATTTAACTCGTAATTCATTGAAATTAGTTTCATTTCGAAGGAATCGAAGTGTAGTTTAAAACGAAAGAAACGGAGATGAAAAACTCCAAGTATTTTGAGAGTTATGATGGAAATAGTTAGACTAACGCTTTGGTTTAGCAATTTACTGACCTACCTCCGCTTGATTGACCATAACTCTCTCAATTTAACCCTTAACTCTTTGAAATTAGTTTCATTTCGAAGGAATCGAAGTGTAGTTTAAAACGAAAGAAACGGAGATGAAAAACTCCAAGTATTTTGAGAGTTATGATGGAAATAGTTAGACTCGCGCTTTGGTTTAGCAGTTTACTGACCTACCTCCGATTGATTGACCATAACTCTCTCAATTTAACTCGTAATTCATTTAAATTAGTTTCATTTCGAAGGAATCGAAGTGTAATTTAAAACGAAAGAAACGGAGATGAAAAACTCCAAGTATTTTGAGAGTTATGATGGAAATAGTTAGACTCGCGCTTTAGTTTAGCAATTTACTGACCTACCTCCGATTGATTGAACATAACTCACTCAATTTAACTCGTAATTCATTGAAATTAGTTTCATTTCGAAGGAATCGAAGTGTAGTTTAAAACGAAAGAAATGGAGATGAAAAACTCCAAGTATTTTGAGAGTTATGATGGAAATAATTGGACTCGCGCTTTGGTTTAGCAATTTACTGACCTACCTCCGATTGATTGACCATAACTCTCTCAATTTAACTCTTAATTCATTGAAATTAGTTTCATTTCGAAGGAATCGAAGTGTAGTTTAAGACGAAAGAAACGGAGATGAAAAACTCCAAGTATTTTGAGAGTTATGATGGAAATAGTTAGACTCGCGCTTTGGTTTAGCAATTTACTGACCTACCTCCGATTGATTGACCATAACTCTCTCAATTTAACTCTTAACTCAATGAAATTAGTTTCATTTCGAAGGAATCGAAGTGTAGTTTAAAACGAAAGAAACGGAGATGAAAAACTCCAAGTATTTTGAGAGTTATGATGGAAATAGTTAGACTCGCGCTTTGGTTTAGCAATTTACTGACCTCCCTCCGATTGATTGATCATAAATCACTCAATTTAACTCGTAATTCATTGAAATTAGTTTCATTTCGAAGGAATCGAAGTGTAGTTTAAAACGAAAGAAACGGAGATGAAAAACTCCAAGTATTTTGAGAGTTATGATGGAAATAGTTAGACTCGCGCTTTGGTTTAGCAATTTACTGACCTCCCTCCGATTGATTGATCATAAATCACTCAATTTAACTCGTAATTCATTGAAATTAGTTTCATTTCGAAGGAATCGAAGTGTAGTTTAAAACGAAAGAAACGGAGATGAAAAACTCCAAGTATTTTGAGAGTTATGATGGAAATAGTTAGACTCGCGCTTTGGTTTAGCAATTTACTGACCTACATCCGATTGATTGACCATAAATCACTCAATTTAACTCGTAATTCATTGAAATTAGTTTCATTTCGAAGGAATCGAAGTGTAGTTTAGAACGAAAGAAACGGAGATGAAAAACTCCAAGTATTTTGAGAGTTATGATGGAAATAGTTAGACTCGCGCTTTGGTTTAGCAATTTACTGACCTACCTCCGATTGATTGACCATAACTCTCTCAATTTAACTCTTAATTCATTGAAATTAGTTTCATTTCGAAGGAATCGAAGTGTAGTTTAAAACGAAAGAAACGGAGATGAAAAATTCCAAGTATTTTGAGAGTTATGATAGAAATAGTTAGACTCGCGCTTTGGTTTAGCAATTTACTGACCTACCTCCGATTGATATACCATAACTCTCTCAATTTAACTCTTAACTCATTGAAATTAGTTTCATTTCGAAGGAATCGAAGTGTAGTTTAAAACGAAAGAAACGGAGATGAAAAACTCTAAGTATTTTGAGAGTTATGATGGAAATAGTTAGACTCGCGCTTTAGTTTAGCAATTTACTGACCTACCTCCGATTGATTGACCATAACTCTCTCAATTTAACTCGTAATTCATTTAAATTAGTTTCATTTCGAAGGAATCGAAGTGTAGTTTAAAACGAAAGAAACGGAGATGAAAAACTCCAAGTATTTTGAGAGTTATGATGGAAATAGTTAGACTCGCGCTTTGGTTTAGCAATTTACTGACCTACCTCCGATTGATTGATCATAACTCTCTAAATTTAACTCTTAATTCATTGAAATTAGTTTCATTTCGAAGGAATCGAAGTGTAGTTTAAAACGAAAGAAACGGAGATGAAAAACTCCAAGTATTTTGAGAGTTATGATGGAAATAGTTAGACTTGCGCTTTAGTTTAGCAATTTACTGACCTCCCTCCGATTGATTGACCATAACTCACTCAATTTAACTCGTAATTCATTGAAATTAGTTTCATTTCGAAGGAATCGAAGTGTAGTTTAAAACGAAAGAAACGGAGATGAAAAACTCCAAGTATTTTGAGAGTTATGATGGAAATAGTTAGACTCGCGCTTTGGTTTATCAATTTACTGACCTACCTCCGATTGATTTACCATAACTCTCTCAATTTAACTCTTAATTCATTGAAATTAGTTTCATTTCGAAGGAATCGAAGTGTAGTTTAAAACGAAAGAAACGGAGATGAAAAACTCCAAGTATTTTGAGAGTTATGATGGAAATAGTTAGACTCGCGCTTTGGTTTAGCAATTTACTGACCTACCTCCGATTGATTGACCATAACTCTTTCAATTTAACTCTTAATTCATTGAAATTAGTTTCATTTCGAAGGAATCAAAGTGTAGTTTAAAACGAAAGAAACGGAGATGAAAAATTCCAAGTATTTTGAGAGTTATGATAGAAATAGTTAGACTCGCGCTTTGGTTTAGCAATTTACTGACCTACCTCCGATTGATTGACCATAACTCTCTCAATTTAACTCGTAATTCATTGAAATTAGTTTCATTTCGAAGGAATCGAAGTGTAGTTTAAAACGAAAGAAACGGAGATGAAAAACTCCAAGTATTTTGAGAGTTATGATGGAAATAGTTAGACTAACGCTTTGGTTTAGCAATTTACTGACCTACCTCCGCTTGATTGACCATAACTCTCTCAATTTAACCCTTAACTCTTTGAAATTAGTTTCATTTCGAAGGAATCGAAGTGTAGTTTAAAACGAAAGAAACGGAGATGAAAAACTCCAAGTATTTTGAGAGTTATGATGGAAATAGTTAGACTCGCGCTTTGGTTTAGCAATTTACTGACCTACCTCCGATTGATTGACCATAACTCTCTCAATTTAACTCGTAATTCATTTAAATTAGTTTCATTTCGAAGGAATCGAAGTGTAATTTAAAACGAAAGAAACGGAGATGAAAAACTCCAAGTATTTTGAGAGTTATGATGGAAATAGTTAGACTCGCGCTTTAGTTTAGCAATTTACTGACCTACCTCCGATTGATTGAACATAACTCACTCAATTTAACTCGTAATTCATTGAAATTAGTTTCATTTCGAAGGAATCGAAGTGTAGTTTAAAACGAAAGAAACGGAGATGAAAAACTCCAAGTATTTTGAGAGTTATGATGGAAATAGTTGGACTCGCGCTTTGGTTTAGCAATTTACTGACCTACCTCCGATTGATTGACCATAACTCTCTCAATTTAACTCTTAATTCATTGAAATTAGTTTCATTTCGAAGGAATCGAAGTGTAGTTTAAGACGAAAGAAACGGAGATGAAAAACTCCAAGTATTTTGAGAGTTATGATGGAAATAGTTAGACTCGCGCTTTGGTTTAGCAATTTACTGACCTACCTCCGATTGATTGACCATAACTCTCTCAATTTAACTCTTAACTCATTGAAATTAGTTTCATTTCGAAGGAATCGAAGTGTAGTTTAAAACGAAAGAAACGGAGATGAAAAACTCCAAGTATTTTGAGAGTTATGATGGAAATAGTTAGACTCGCGCTTTGGTTTAGCAATTTACTGACCTCCCTCCGATTGATTGACCATAAATCACTCAATTTAACTCGTAATTCATTGAAATTAGTTTCATTTCGAAGGAATCGAAGTGTAGTTTAAAACGAAAGAAACGGAGATGAAAAACTCCAAGTATTTTGAGAGTTATGATGGAAATAGTTAGACTCGCGCTTTGGTTTAGCAATTTACTGACCTACCTCCGATTGATTGATCATAACTCTCTCAATTTAACTCTTAATTCATTGAAATTAGTTTCATTTCGAAGGAATCGAAGTGTAGTTTAAAACGAAAGAAACGGAGATGAAAAACTCCAAGTATTCTGAGAGTTATTATGGAAATAGTTAGACTCGCGCTTTGGTTTAGCAATTTACTGATCTACCTCCGATTGATGGACCATAAATCACTCAATTTAAATCGTAATTCATTGAAATTAGTTTCATTTCGAAGGAATCGAAGTGTAGTTTAAAACGAAAGAAACGGAGATGAAAAACTCTAAGTATTTTGAGAGTTATGATGGAAATAGTTAGACTCGCGCTTTGGTTTAGCAATTTACTGACCTACCTCCGATTGATTGACCATAACTGTCACAATTTAACTCTTAATTCATTGAAATTAGTTTCATTTCGAAGGAATCGAAGTGTAGTTTAACACGAAAGAAACGGAGATGAAAAACTCCAAGTATTTTGAGAGTTATGATGGAAATAGTTAGACTCGCGCTTTGGTTTAGCAATTTACTGACCTACCTCCGATTGATTGACCATAACTCTCTCAATTTAACTCTTAACTCATTGAAATTAGGTTCATTTCGAAGGAATCGAAGTGTAGTTTAAAACGAAAGAAACGGAGATGAAAAACTCCAAGTATTTTGAGAGTTATGATGGAAATAGTTAGACTCGCGCTTTGGTTTAGCAATTTACTGACCTACATCCGATTGATTGACCATAAATCACTCAATTTAACTCGTAATTCATTGAAATTAGTTTCATTTCGAAGGAATCGAAGTGTAGTTTAAAACGAAAGAAACGGAGATGAAAAACTCCAAGTATTTTGAGAGTTATGATGGAAATAGTTAGACTCGCGCTTTGGTTTAGCAATTTACTGACCTACCTCCGATTGATTGACCATAACTCTCTCAATTTAACTCTTAATTCATTGAAATTAGTTTCATTTCGAAGGAATCGAAGTGTAGTTTAAAACGAAAGAAACGGAGATGAAAAATTCCAAGTATTTTGAGAGTTATGATAGAAATAGTTAGACTCGCGCTTTGGTTTAGCAATTTACTGACCTACCTCCGATTGATAGACCATAACTCTCTCAATTTAACTCTTAACTCATTGAAATTAGTTTCATTTCGAAGGAATCGAAGTGTAGTTTAAAACGAAAGAAACGGAGATGAAAAACTCTAAGTATTTTGAGAGTTATGATGGAAATAGTTAGACTCGCGCTTTAGTTTAGCAATTTACTGACCTACCTCCGATTGATTGACCATAACTCTCTCAATTTAACTCGTAATTCATTTAAATTAGTTTCATTTCGAAGGAATCGAAGTGTAGTTTAAAACGAAAGAAACGGAGATGAAAAACTCCAAGTATTTTGAGAGTTATGATGGAAATAGTTAGACTCGCGCTTTGGTTTAGCAATTTACTGACCTACCTCCGATTGATTGATCATAACTCTCTAAATTTAACTCTTAATTCATTGAAATTAGTTTCATTTCGAAGGAATCGAAGTGTAGTTTAAAACGAAAGAAACAGAGATGAAAAACTCCAAGTATTTTGAGAGTTATGATGGAAATAGTTAGACTTGCGCTTTAGTTTAGCAATTTACTGACCTCCCTCCGATTGATTGACCATAACTCACTCAATTTAACTCGTAATTCATTGAAATTAGTTTCATTTCGAAGGAATCGAAGTGTAGTTTAAAACGAAAGAAACGGAGATGAAAAACTCCAAGTATTTTGAGAGTTATGATGGAAATAGTTAGACTCGCGCTTTGGTTTATCAATTTACTGACCTACCTCCGATTGATTGACCATAACTCTCTCTATTTAACTCTTAATTCATTGAAATTAGTTTCATTTCGAAGGAATCGAAGTGTAGTTTAAAACGAAAGAAACGGAGATGAAAAACTCCAAGTATTTTGAGAGTTATGATGGAAATAGTTAGACTCGCGCTTTGGTTTAGCAATTTACTGACCTACCTCCGATTGATTGACCATAACTCTCTCAATTTAACTCTTAATTCATTGAAATTAGTTTCATTTCGAAGGAATCGAAGTGTAGTTTAAAACGAAAGAAACGGAGATGAAAAATTCCAAGTATTTTGAGAGTTATGATAGAAATAGTTAGACTCGCGCTTTGGTTTAGCAATTTACTGACCTACCTCCGATTGATTGACCATAACTCTCTCAATTTAACTCGTAATTCATTGAAATTAGTTTCATTTCGAAGGAATCGAAGTGTAGTTTAAAACGAAAGAAACGGAGATGAAAAACTCCAAGTATTTTGAGAGTTATGATGGAAATAGTTAGACTAACGCTTTGGTTTAGCAATTTACTGACCTACCTCCGCTTGATTGACCATAACTCTCTCAATTTAACCCTTAACTCTTTGAAATTAGTTTCATTTCGAAGGAATCGAAGTGTAGTTTAAAACGAAAGAAACGGAGATGAAAAACTCCAAGTATTTTGAGAGTTATGATGGAAATAGTTAGACTCGCGCTTTGGTTTAGCAGTTTACTGACCTACCTCCGATTGATTGACCATAACTCTCTCAATTTAACTCGTAATTCATTTAAATTAGTTTCATTTCGAAGGAATCGAAGTGTAATTTAAAACGAAAGAAACGGAGATGAAAAACTCCAAGTATTTTGAGAGTTATGATGGAAATAGTTAGACTCGCGCTTTTGTTTAGCAATTTACTGACCTACCTCCGATTGATTGAACATAACTCACTCAATTTAACTCGTAATTCATTGAAATTAGTTTCATTTCGAAGGAATCGAAGTGTAGTTTAAAACGAAAGAAATGGAGATGAAAAACTCCAAGTATTTTGAGAGTTATGATGGAAATAGTTGGACTCGCGCTTTGGTTTAGCAATTTACTGACCTACCTCCGATTGATTGACCATAACTCTCTCAATTTAACTCTTAATTCATTGAAATTAGTTTCATTTCGAAGGAATCGAAGTGTAGTTTAAGACGAAAGAAACGGAGATGAAAAACTCCAAGTATTTTGAGAGTTATGATGGAAATAGTTAGACTCGCGCTTTGGTTTAGCAATTTACTGACCTACCTCCGATTGATTGACCATAACTCTCTCAATTTAACTCTTAACTCATTGAAATTAGTTTCATTTCGAAGGAATCGAAGTGTAGTTTAAAACGAAAGAAACGGAGATGAAAAACTCCAAGTATTTTGAGAGTTATGATGGAAATAGTTAGACTCGCGCTTTGGTTTAGCAATTTACTGACCTCCCTCCGATTGATTGATCATAAATCACTCAATTTAACTCGTAATTCATTGAAATTAGTTTCATTTCGAAGGAATCGAAGTGTAGTTTAAAACGAAAGAAACGGAGATGAAAAACTCCAAGTATTTTGAGAGTTATGATGGAAATAGTTAGACTCGCGCTTTGGTTTAGCAATTTACTGACCTACCTCCGATTGATTGATCATAACTCTCTCAATTTAACTCTTAATTCATTGAAATTAGTTTCATTTCGAAGGAATCGAAGTGTAGTTTAAAACGAAAGAAACGGAGATGAAAAACTCCAAGTATTCTGAGAGTTATTATGGAAATAGTTAGACTCGCGCTTTGG
Organism: Tasmannia lanceolata; assembly: GCF_043159265.1. Lineage (NCBI taxonomy): Eukaryota > Viridiplantae > Streptophyta > Magnoliopsida > Canellales > Winteraceae > Tasmannia > Tasmannia lanceolata. Next base: position 10,109,170 of record NW_027518721.1, read on the forward strand.
TTTAGCAATTTACTGATCTACCTCCGATTGATGGACCATAAATCACTCAATTTAAATCGTAATTCATTGAAATTAGTTTCATTTCGAAGGAATCGAAGTGTAGTTTAAAACGAAAGAAACGGAGATGAAAAACTCCAAGTATTTTGAGAGTTATGATGGAAATAGTTAGACTCGCGCTTTGGTTTAGCAATTTACTGACCTACCTCCGATTGATTGACCATAACTGTCACAATTTAACTCTTAATTCATTGAAATTAGTTTCATTTCGAAGGAATCGAAGTGTAGTTTAACACGAAAGAAACGGAGATGAAAAACTCCAAGTATTTTGAGAGTTATGATGGAAATAGTTAGACTCGCGCTTTGGTTTAGCAATTTACTGACCTACCTCCGATTGATTGACCATAACTCTCTCAATTTAACTCTTAACTCATTGAAATTAGGTTCATTTCGAAGGAATCGAAGTGTAGTTTAAAACGAAAGAAACGGAGATGAAAAACTCCAAGTATTTTGAGAGTTATGATGGAAATAGTTAGACTCGCGCTTTGGTTTAGCAATTTACTGACCTACATCCGATTGATTGACCATAAATCACTCAATTTAACTCGTAATTCATTGAAATTAGTTTCATTTCGAAGGAATCGAAGTGTAGTTTAAAACGAAAGAAACGGAGATGAAAAACTCCAAGTATTTTGAGAGTTATGATGGAAATAGTTAGACTCGCGCTTTGGTTTAGCAATTTACTGACCTACCTCCGATTGATTGACCATAACTCTCTCAATTTAACTCTTAATTCATTGAAATTAGTTTCATTTCGAAGGAATCGAAGTGTAGTTTAAAACGAAAGAAACGGAGATGAAAAATTCCAAGTATTTTGAGAGTTATGATAGAAATAGTTAGACTCGCGCTTTGGTTTAGCAATTTACTGACCTACCTCCGATTGATAGACCATAACTCTCTCAATTTAACTCTTAACTCATTGAAATTAGTTTCATTTCGAAGGAATCGAAGTGTAGTTTAAAACGAAAGAAACGGAGATGAAAAACTCTAAGTATTTTGAGAGTTATGATGGAAATAGTTAGACTCGCGCTTTGGTTTAGCAATTTACTGACCTACCTCCGATTGATTGACCATAACTGTCACAATTTAACTCTTAATTCATTGAAATTAGTTTCATTTCGAAGGAATCGAAGTGTAGTTTAGGACGAAAGAAACGGAGATGAAAAACTCCAAGTATTTTGAGAGTTATGATGGAAATAGTTAGACTCGCGCTTTGGTTTAGCAATTTACTGACCTACCTCCGATTGATTGACCATAACTCTCTCAATTTAACTCGTAATTCATTTAAATTAGGTTCATTTCGAAGGAATCGAAGTGTAGTTTAAAACGAAAGAAACGGAGATGAAAAACTCCAAGTATTTTGAGAGTTATGATGGAAATAGTTAGACTCGCGCTTTGGTTTAGCAATTTACTGACCTACCTCCGATTGATTGACCATAACTCTCTCAATTTAACTCTTAACTCATTGAAATTAGTTTAATTTCGAAGGAATCGAAGTGTAGTTTAAAACGAAAGAAACGGAGATGAAAAACTCCAAGTATTTTGAGAGTTATGATGGAAATAGTTAGACTCGCGCTTTGGTTTAGCAATTTACTGACCTACATCCGATTGATTGACCATAACTCTCTCAATTTAACTCTTAACTCATTGAAATTAGTTTCATTTGGAAGGAATCGAAGTGCAGTTTAAAACGAAAGAAACGGAGATGAAAAACTCCAAGTATTTTGAGAGTTATGATGGAAATAGTTAGACTCGCGCTTTGGTTTAGCAATTTACTGACCTACCTCCGATTGATTGACCATAACTCTCTCAATTTAACTCTTAATTCATTGAAATTAGTTTCATTTCGAAGGAATCGAAGTGTAGTTTAAAACGAAAGAAACGGAGATGAAAAACTCCAAGTATTTTGAGAGTTATGATGGAAATAGTTAGACTCGCGCTTTGGTTTAGCAATTTACTGACCTACCTCCGATTGATTGACCATAACTCTCTCAATTTAACTCGTAATTCATTGAAATTAGTTTCATTTCGAAGGAATCGAAGTGTAGTTTAAAACGAAAGAAACGGAGATGAAAAACTCCAAGTATTTTGAGAGTTATGATGGAAATAGTTAGACTCGCGCTTTGGTTTAGCAATTTACTGACCTCCCTCCGATTGATTGACCATAAATCACTCAATTTAACTCGTAATTCATTGAAATTAGTTTCATTTCGAAGGAATCGAAGTGTAGTTTAAAACGAAAGAAACGGAGATGAAAAACTCCAAGTATTTTGAGAGTTATGATGGAAATAGTTAGACTCGCGCTTTGGTTTAGCAATTTACTGACCTACCTCCGATTGATTGACCATAACTCTCTCAATTTAACTCGTAATTCATTTAAATTAGTTTCATTTCGAAGGAATCGAAGTGTAATTTAAAACGAAAGAAACGGAGATGAAAAACTCCAAGTATTTTGAGAGTTATGATGGAAATAGTTAGACTCGCGCTTTAGTTTAGCAATTTACTGACCTACCTCCGATTGATTGAACATAACTCACTCAATTTAACTCGTAATTCATTGAAATTAGTTTCATTTCGAAGGAATCGAAGTGTAGTTTAAAACGAAAGAAACGGAGATGAAAAACTCCAAGTATTTTGAGAGTTATGATGGAAATAGTTGGACTCGCGCTTTGGTTTAGCAATTTACTGACCTACCTCCGATTGATTGACCATAACTCTCTCAATTTAACTCTTAATTCATTGAAATTAGTTTCATTTCGAAGGAATCGAAGTGTAGTTTAAGACGAAAGAAACGGAGATGAAAAACTCCAAGTATTTTGAGAGTTATGATGGAAATAGTTAGACTCGCGCTTTGGTTTAGCAATTTACTGACCTACCTCCGATTGATTGACCATAACTCTCTCAATTTAACTCTTAACTCATTGAAATTAGTTTCATTTCGAAGGAATCGAAGTGTAGTTTAAAACGAAAGAAACGGAGATGAAAAACTCCAAGTATTTTGAGAGTTATGATGGAAATAGTTAGACTCGCGCTTTGGTTTAGCAATTTACTGACCTCCCTCCGATTGATTGACCATAAATCACTCAATTTAACTCGTAATTCATTGAAATTAGTTTCATTTCGAAGGAATCGAAGTGTAGTTTAAAACGAAAGAAACGGAGATGAAAAACTCCAAGTATTTTGAGAGTTATGATGGAAATAGTTAGACTCGCGCTTTGGTTTAGCAATTTACTGACCTACCTCCGATTGATTGACCATAACTCTCTCAATTTAACTCTTAACTCATTGAAATTAGTTTCATTTCGAAGGAATCGAAGTGTAGTTTAAAACGAAAGAAACGGAGATGAAAAACTCCAAGTATTTTGAGAGTTATGATGGAAATAGTTAGACTCGCGCTTTGGTTTAGCAATTTACTGACCTCCCTCCGATTGATTGATCATAAATCACTCAATTTAACTCGTAATTCATTGAAATTAGTTTCATTTCGAAGGAATCGAAGTGTAGTTTAAAACGAAAGAAACGGAGATGAAAAACTCCAAGTATTTTGAGAGTTATGATGGAAATAGTTAGACTCGCGCTTTGGTTTAGCAATTTACTGACCTCCCTCCGATTGATTGATCATAAATCACTCAATTTAACTCGTAATTCATTGAAATTAGTTTCATTTCGAAGGAATCGAAGTGTAGTTTAAAACGAAAGAAACGGAGATGAAAAACTCCAAGTATTTTGAGAGTTATGATGGAAATAGTTAGACTCGCGCTTTGGTTTAGCAATTTACTGACCTACATCCGATTGATTGACCATAAATCACTCAATTTAACTCGTAATTCATTGAAATTAGTTTCATTTCGAAGGAATCGAAGTGTAGTTTAGAACGAAAGAAACGGAGATGAAAAACTCCAAGTATTTTGAGAGTTATGATGGAAATAGTTAGACTCGCGCTTTGGTTTAGCAATTTACTGACCTACCTCCGATTGATTGACCATAACTCTCTCAATTTAACTCTTAATTCATTGAAATTAGTTTCATTTCGAAGGAATCGAAGTGTAGTTTAAAACGAAAGAAACGGAGATGAAAAATTCCAAGTATTTTGAGAGTTATGATAGAAATAGTTAGACTCGCGCTTTGGTTTAGCAATTTACTGACCTCCCTCCGATTGATTGACCATAAATCACTCAATTTAACTCGTAATTCATTGAAATTAGTTTCATTTCGAAGGAATCGAAGTGTAGTTTAAAACGAAAGAAACGGAGATGAAAAACTCCAAGTATTTTGAGAGTTATGATGGAAATAGTTAGACTCGCGCTTTAGTTTAGCAATTTACTGACCTACCTCCGATTGATTGACCATAACTCTCTCAATTTAACTCGTAATTCATTTAAATTAGTTTCATTTCGAAGGAATCGAAGTGTAGTTTAAAACGAAAGAAACGGAGATGAAAAACTCCAAGTATTTTGAGAGTTATGATGGAAATAGTTAGACTCGCGCTTTGGTTTAGCAATTTACTGACCTACCTCCGATTGATTGATCATAACTCTCTAAATTTAACTCTTAATTCATTGAAATTAGTTTCATTTCGAAGGAATCGAAGTGTAGTTTAAAACGAAAGAAACAGAGATGAAAAACTCCAAGTATTTTGAGAGTTATGATGGAAATAGTTAGACTTGCGCTTTAGTTTAGCAATTTACTGACCTCCCTCCGATTGATTGACCATAACTCACTCAATTTAACTCGTAATTCATTGAAATTAGTTTCATTTCGAAGGAATCGAAGTGTAGTTTAAAACGAAAGAAACGGAGATGAAAAACTCCAAGTATTTTGAGAGTTATGATGGAAATAGTTAGACTCGCGCTTTGGTTTATCAATTTACTGACCTACCTCCGATTGATTGACCATAACTCTCTCTATTTAACTCTTAATTCATTGAAATTAGTTTCATTTCGAAGGAATCGAAGTGTAGTTTAAAACAAAAGAAACGGAGATGAAAAACTCCAAGTATTCTGAGAGTTATTATGGAAATAGTTAGACTCGCGCTTTGGTTTAGCAATTTACTGATCTACCTCCGATTGATGGACCATAAATCACTCAATTTAAATCGTAATTCATTGAAATTAGTTTCATTTCGAAGGAATCGAAGTGTAGTTTAAAACGAAAGAAACGGAGATGAAAAACTCCAAGTATTTTGAGAGTTATGATGGAAATAGTTAGACTCGCGCTTTGGTTTAGCAATTTACTGACCTACCTCCGATTGATTGACCATAACTGTCACAATTTAACTCTTAATTCATTGAAATTAGTTTCATTTCGAAGGAATCGAAGTGTAGTTTAGGACGAAAGAAACGGAGATGAAAAACTCCAAGTATTTTGAGAGTTATGATGGAAATAGTTAGACTCGCGCTTTGGTTTAGCAATTTACTGACCTACCTCCGATTGATTGACCATAACTCTCTCAATTTAACTCGTAATTCATTTAAATTAGGTTCATTTCGAAGGAATCGAAGTGTAGTTTAAAACGAAAGAAACGGAGATGAAAAACTCCAAGTATTTTGAGAGTTATGATGGAAATAGTTAGACTCGCGCTTTGGTTTAGCAATTTACTGACCTACCTCCGATTGATTGACCATAACTCTCTCAATTTAACTCTTAACTCATTGAAATTAGTTTAATTTCGAAGGAATCGAAGTGTAGTTTAAAACGAAAGAAACGGAGATGAAAAACTCCAAGTATTTTGAGAGTTATGATGGAAATAGTTAGACTCGCGCTTTGGTTTAGCAATTTACTGACCTACATCCGATTGATTGACCATAACTCTCTCAATTTAACTCTTAACTCATTGAAATTAGTTTCATTTGGAAGGAATCGAAGTGCAGTTTAAAACGAAAGAAACGGAGATGAAAAACTCCAAGTATTTTGAGAGTTATGATGGAAATAGTTAGACTCGCGCTTTGGTTTAGCAATTTACTGACCTACCTCCGATTGATTGACCATAACTCTCTCAATTTAACTCTTAATTCATTGAAATTAGTTTCATTTCGAAGGAATCGAAGTGTAGTTTAAAACGAAAGAAACGGAGATGAAAAACTCCAAGTATTTTGAGAGTTATGATGGAAATAGTTAGACTCGCGCTTTGGTTTAGCAATTTACTGACCTACCTCCGATTGATTGACCATAACTCTCTCAATTTAACTCGTAATTCATTGAAATTAGTTTCATTTCGAAGGAATCGAAGTGTAGTTTAAAACGAAAGAAACGGAGATGAAAAACTCCAAGTATTTTGAGAGTTATGATGGAAATAGTTAGACTCGCGCTTTGGTTTAGCAATTTACTGACCTCCCTCCGATTGATTGACCATAAATCACTCAATTTAACTCGTAATTCATTGAAATTAGTTTCATTTCGAAGGAATCGAAGTGTAGTTTAAAACGAAAGAAACGGAGATGAAAAACTCCAAGTATTTTGAGAGTTATGATGGAAATAGTTAGACTCGCGCTTTGGTTTAGCAATTTACTGACCTACCTCCGATTGATTGACCATAACTCTCTCAATTTAACTCGTAATTCATTTAAATTAGTTTCATTTCGAAGGAATCGAAGTGTAATTTAAAACGAAAGAAACGGAGATGAAAAACTCCAAGTATTTTGAGAGTTATGATGGAAATAGTTAGACTCGCGCTTTAGTTTAGCAATTTACTGACCTACCTCCGATTGATTGAACATAACTCACTCAATTTAACTCGTAATTCATTGAAATTAGTTTCATTTCGAAGGAATCGAAGTGTAGTTTAAAACGAAAGAAACGGAGATGAAAAACTCCAAGTATTTTGAGAGTTATGATGGAAATAGTTGGACTCGCGCTTTGGTTTAGCAATTTACTGACCTACCTCCGATTGATTGACCATAACTCTCTCAATTTAACTCTTAATTCATTGAAATTAGTTTCATTTCGAAGGAATCGAAGTGTAGTTTAAGACGAAAGAAACGGAGATGAAAAACTCCAAGTATTTTGAGAGTTATGATGGAAATAGTTAGACTCGCGCTTTGGTTTAGCAATTTACTGACCTACCTCCGATTGATTGACCATAACTCTCTCAATTTAACTCTTAACTCATTGAAATTAGTTTCATTTCGAAGGAATCGAAGTGTAGTTTAAAACGAAAGAAACGGAGATGAAAAACTCCAAGTATTTTGAGAGTTATGATGGAAATAGTTAGACTCGCGCTTTGGTTTAGCAATTTACTGACCTCCCTCCGATTGATTGACCATAAATCACTCAATTTAACTCGTAATTCATTGAAATTAGTTTCATTTCGAAGGAATCGAAGTGTAGTTTAAAACGAAAGAAACGGAGATGAAAAACTCCAAGTATTTTGAGAGTTATGATGGAAATAGTTAGACTCGCGCTTTGGTTTAGCAATTTACTGACCTACCTCCGATTGATTGACCATAACTCTCTCAATTTAACTCTTAACTCATTGAAATTAGTTTCATTTCGAAGGAATCGAAGTGTAGTTTAAAACGAAAGAAACGGAGATGAAAAACTCCAAGTATTTTGAGAGTTATGATGGAAATAGTTAGACTCGCGCTTTGGTTTAGCAATTTACTGACCTCCCTCCGATTGATTGATCATAAATCACTCAATTTAACTCGTAATTCATTGAAATTAGTTTCATTTCGAAGGAATCGAAGTGTAGTTTAAAACGAAAGAAACGGAGATGAAAAACTCCAAGTATTTTGAGAGTTATGATGGAAATAGTTAGACTCGCGCTTTGGTTTAGCAATTTACTGACCTCCCTCCGATTGATTGATCATAAATCACTCAATTTAACTCGTAATTCATTGAAATTAGTTTCATTTCGAAGGAATCGAAGTGTAGTTTAAAACGAAAGAAACGGAGATGAAAAACTCCAAGTATTTTGAGAGTTATGATGGAAATAGTTAGACTCGCGCTTTGGTTTAGCAATTTACTGACCTACATCCGATTGATTGACCATAAATCACTCAATTTAACTCGTAATTCATTGAAATTAGTTTCATTTCGAAGGAATCGAAGTGTAGTTTAGAACGAAAGAAACGGAGATGAAAAACTCCAAGTATTTTGAGAGTTATGATGGAAATAGTTAGACTCGCGCTTTGGTTTAGCAATTTACTGACCTACCTCCGATTGATTGACCATAACTCTCTCAATTTAACTCTTAATTCATTGAAATTAGTTTCATTTCGAAGGAATCGAAGTGTAGTTTAAAACGAAAGAAACGGAGATGAAAAATTCCAAGTATTTTGAGAGTTATGATAGAAATAGTTAGACTCGCGCTTTGGTTTAGCAATTTACTGACCTCCCTCCGATTGATTGACCATAAATCACTCAATTTAACTCGTAATTCATTGAAATTAGTTTCATTTCGAAGGAATCGAAGTGTAGTTTAAAACGAAAGAAACGGAGATGAAAAACTCCAAGTATTTTGAGAGTTATGATGGAAATAGTTAGACTCGCGCTTTAGTTTAGCAATTTACTGACCTACCTCCGATTGATTGACCATAACTCTCTCAATTTAACTCGTAATTCATTTAAATTAGTTTCATTTCGAAGGAATCGAAGTGTAGTTTAAAACGAAAGAAACGGAGATGAAAAACTCCAAGTATTTTGAGAGTTATGATGGAAATAGTTAGACTCGCGCTTTGGTTTAGCAATTTACTGACCTACCTCCGATTGATTGATCATAACTCTCTAAATTTAACTCTTAATTCATTGAAATTAGTTTCATTTCGAAGGAATCGAAGTGTAGTTTAAAACGAAAGAAACAGAGATGAAAAACTCCAAGTATTTTGAGAGTTATGATGGAAATAGTTAGACTTGCGCTTTAGTTTAGCAATTTACTGACCTCCCTCCGATTGATTGACCATAACTCACTCAATTTAACTCGTAATTCATTGAAATTAGTTTCATTTCGAAGGAATCGAAGTGTAGTTTAAAACGAAAGAAACGGAGATGAAAAACTCCAAGTATTTTGAGAGTTATGATGGAAATAGTTAGACTCGCGCTTTGGTTTATCAATTTACTGACCTACCTCCGATTGATTGACCATAACTCTCTCTATTTAACTCTTAATTCATTGAAATTAGTTTCATTTCGAAGGAATCGAAGTGTAGTTTAAAACAAAAGAAACGGAGATGAAAAACTCCAAGTATTCTGAGAGTTATTATGGAAATAGTTAGACTCGCGCTTTGGTTTAGCAATTTACTGATCTACCTCCGATTGATGGACCATAAATCACTCAATTTAAATCGTAATTCATTGAAATTAGTTTCATTTCGAAGGAATCGAAGTGTAGTTTAAAACGAAAGAAACGGAGATGAAAAACTCCAAGTATTTTGAGAGTTATGATGGAAATAGTTAGACTCGCGCTTTGGTTTAGCAATTTACTGACCTACCTCCGATTGATTGACCATAACTGTCACAATTTAACTCTTAATTCATTGAAATTAGTTTCATTTCGAAGGAATCGAAGTGTAGTTTAGGACGAAAGAAACGGAGATGAAAAACTCCAAGTATTTTGAGAGTTATGATGGAAATAGTTAGACTCGCGCTTTGGTTTAGCAATTTACTGACCTACCTCCGATTGATTGACCATAACTCTCTCAATTTAACTCGTAATTCATTTAAATTAGGTTCATTTCGAAGGAATCGAAGTGTAGTTTAAAACGAAAGAAACGGAGATGAAAAACTCCAAGTATTTTGAGAGTTATGATGGAAATAGTTAGACTCGCGCTTTGGTTTAGCAATTTACTGACCTACCTCCGATTGATTGACCATAACTCTCTCAATTTAACTCTTAACTCATTGAAATTAGTTTAATTTCGAAGGAATCGAAGTGTAGTTTAAAACGAAAGAAACGGAGATGAAAAACTCCAAGTATTTTGAGAGTTATGATGGAAATAGTTAGACTCGCGCTTTGGTTTAGCAATTTACTGACCTACATCCGATTGATTGACCATAACTCTCTCAATTTAACTCTTAACTCATTGAAATTAGTTTCATTTGGAAGGAATCGAAGTGCAGTTTAAAACGAAAGAAACGGAGATGAAAAACTCCAAGTATTTTGAGAGTTATGATGGAAATAGTTAGACTCGCGCTTTGGTTTAGCAATTTACTGACCTACCTCCGATTGATTGACCATAACTCTCTCAATTTAACTCTTAATTCATTGAAATTAGTTTCATTTCGAAGGAATCGAAGTGTAGTTTAAAACGAAAGAAACGGAGATGAAAAACTCCAAGTATTTTGAGAGTTATGATGGAAATAGTTAGACTCGCGCTTTGGTTTAGCAATTTACTGACCTACCTCCGATTGATTGACCATAACTCTCTCAATTTAACTCGTAATTCATTGAAATTAGTTTCATTTCGAAGGAATCGAAGTGTAGTTTAAAACGAAAGAAACGGAGATGAAAAACTCCAAGTATTTTGAGAGTTATGATGGAAATAGTTAGACTCGCGCTTTGGTTTAGCAATTTACTGACCTCCCTCCGATTGATTGACCATAAATCACTCAATTTAACTCGTAATTCATTGAAATTAGTTTCATTTCGAAGGAATCGAAGTGTAGTTTAAAACGAAAGAAACGGAGATGAAAAACTCCAAGTATTTTGAGAGTTATGATGGAAATAGTTAGACTCGCGCTTTGGTTTAGCAATTTACTGACCTACCTCCGATTGATTGATCATAACTCTCTCAATTTAACTCTTAATTCATTGAAATTAGTTTCATTTCGAAGGAATCGAAGTGTAGTTTAAAACGAAAGAAACGGAGATGAAAAACTCCAAGTATTCTGAGAGTTATTATGGAAATAGTTAGACTCGCGCTTTGGTTTAGCAATTTACTGATCTACCTCCGATTGATGGACCATAAATCACTCAATTTAAATCGTAATTCATTGAAATTAGTTTCATTTCGAAGGAATCGAAGTGTAGTTTAAAACGAAAGAAACGGAGATGAAAAACTCCAAGTATTTTGAGAGTTATGATGGAAATAGTTAGACTCGCGCTTTGGTTTAGCAATTTACTGACCTACCTCCGATTGATTGACCATAACTGTCACAATTTAACTCTTAATTCATTGAAATTAGTTTCATTTCGAAGGAATCGAAGTGTAGTTTAACACGAAAGAAACGGAGATGAAAAACTCCAAGTATTTTGAGAGTTATGATGGAAATAGTTAGACTCGCGCTTTGGTTTAGCAATTTACTGACCTACCTCCGATTGATTGACCATAACTCTCTCAATTTAACTCTTAACTCATTGAAATTAGGTTCATTTCGAAGGAATCGAAGTGTAGTTTAAAACGAAAGAAACGGAGATGAAAAACTCCAAGTATTTTGAGAGTTATGATGGAAATAGTTAGACTCGCGCTTTGGTTTAGCAATTTACTGACCTACATCCGATTGATTGACCATAAATCACTCAATTTAACTCGTAATTCATTGAAATTAGTTTCATTTCGAAGGAATCGAAGTGTAGTTTAAAACGAAAGAAACGGAGATGAAAAACTCCAAGTATTTTGAGAGTTATGATGGAAATAGTTAGACTCGCGCTTTGGTTTAGCAATTTACTGACCTACCTCCGATTGATTGACCATAACTCTCTCAATTTAACTCTTAATTCATTGAAATTAGTTTCATTTCGAAGGAATCGAAGTGTAGTTTAAAACGAAAGAAACGGAGATGAAAAATTCCAAGTATTTTGAGAGTTATGATAGAAATAGTTAGACTCGCGCTTTGGTTTAGCAATTTACTGACCTACCTCCGATTGATAGACCATAACTCTCTCAATTTAACTCTTAACTCATTGAAATTAGTTTCATTTCGAAGGAATCGAAGTGTAGTTTAAAACGAAAGAAACGGAGATGAAAAACTCTAAGTATTTTGAGAGTTATGATGGAAATAGTTAGACTCGCGCTTTAGTTTAGCAATTTACTGACCTACCTCCGATTGATTGACCATAACTCTCTCAATTTAACTCGTAATTCATTTAAATTAGTTTCATTTCGAAGGAATCGAAGTGTAGTTTAAAACGAAAGAAACGGAGATGAAAAACTCCAAGTATTTTGAGAGTTATGATGGAAATAGTTAGACTCGCGCTTTGGTTTAGCAATTTACTGACCTACCTCCGATTGATTGATCATAACTCTCTAAATTTAACTCTTAATTCATTGAAATTAGTTTCATTTCGAAGGAATCGAAGTGTAGTTTAAAACGAAAGAAACAGAGATGAAAAACTCCAAGTATTTTGAGAGTTATGATGGAAATAGTTAGACTTGCGCTTTAGTTTAGCAATTTACTGACCTCCCTCCGATTGATTGACCATAACTCACTCAATTTAACTCGTAATTCATTGAAATTAGTTTCATTTCGAAGGAATCGAAGTGTAGTTTAAAACGAAAGAAACGGAGATGAAAAACTCCAAGTATTTTGAGAGTTATGATGGAAATAGTTAGACTCGCGCTTTGGTTTATCAATTTACTGACCTACCTCCGATTGATTGACCATAACTCTCTCTATTTAACTCTTAATTCATTGAAATTAGTTTCATTTCGAAGGAATCGAAGTGTAGTTTAAAACGAAAGAAACGGAGATGAAAAACTCCAAGTATTTTGAGAGTTATGATGGAAATAGTTAGACTCGCGCTTTGGTTTAGCAATTTACTGACCTACCTCCGATTGATTGACCATAACTCTCTCAATTTAACTCTTAATTCATTGAAATTAGTTTCATTTCGAAGGAATCGAAGTGTAGTTTAAAACGAAAGAAACGGAGATGAAAAATTCCAAGTATTTTGAGAGTTATGATAGAAATAGTTAGACTCGCGCTTTGGTTTAGCAATTTACTGACCTACCTCCGATTGATTGACCATAACTCTCTCAATTTAACTCGTAATTCATTGAAATTAGTTTCATTTCGAAGGAATCGAAGTGTAGTTTAAAACAAAAGAAACGGAGATGAAAAACTCCAAGTATTTTGAGAGTTATGATGGAAATAGTTAGACTAACGCTTTGGTTTAGCAATTTACTGACCTACCTCCGCTTGATTGACCATAACTCTCTCAATTTAACCCTTAACTCTTTGAAATTAGTTTCATTTCGAAGGAATCGAAGTGTAGTTTAAAACGAAAGAAACGGAGATGAAAAACTCCAAGTATTTTGAGAGTTATGATGGAAATAGTTAGACTCGCGCTTTGGTTTAGCAATTTACTGACCTACCTCCGATTGATTGACCATAACTCTCTCAATTTAACTCGTAATTCATTTAAATTAGTTTCATTTCGAAGGAATCGAAGTGTAATTTAAAACGAAAGAAACGGAGATGAAAAACTACAAGTATTTTGAGAGTTATGATGGAAATAGTTAGACTCGCGCTTTAGTTTAGCAATTTACTGACCTACCTCCGATTGATTGAACATAACTCGCTCAATTTAACTCGTAATTCATTGAAATTAGTTTCATTTCGAAGGAATCGAAGTGTAGTTTAAAACGAAAGAAACGGAGATGAAAAACTCCAAGTATTTTGAGAGTTATGATGGAAATAGTTAGACTCGCGCTTTGGTTTAGCAATTTACTGACCTACCTCCGATTGATTGACCATAACTCTCTCAATTTAACTCGTAATTCATTGAAATTAGTTTCATTTCGAAGGAATCGAAGTGTAGTTTAAAACGAAAGAAACGGAGATGAAAAACTCCAAGTATTTTGAGAGTTATGATGGAAATAGTTAGACTCACGCTTTGGTTTAGCAATTTACTGACCTACCTCCGCTTGATTGACCATAACTCTCTCAATTTAACTCTTAACTCTTTGAAATTAGTTTCATTTCGAAGGAATCGAAGTGTAGTTTAAAACGAAAGAAACGGAGATGAAAAACTCCAAGTATTTTGAGAGTTATGATGGAAATAGTTAGACTCGCGCTTTGGTTTAGCAATTTACTGACCTACCTCCGATTGATTGACCATAACTCTCTCAATTTAACTCGTAATTCATTTAAATTAGTTTCATTTCGAAGGAATCGAAGTGTAATTTAAAACGAAAGAAACGGAGATGAAAAACTCCAAGTATTTTGAGAGTTATGATGGAAATAGTTAGACTCGCGCTTTAGTTTAGCAATTTACTGACCTACCTCCGATTGATTGAACATAACTCACTCAATTTAACTCGTAATTCATTGAAATTAGTTTCATTTCGAAGGAATCGAAGTGTAGTTTAAAACGAAAGAAATGGAGATGAAAAACTCCAAGTATTTTGAGAGTTATGATGGAAATAGTTAGACTCGCGCTTTGGTTTAGCAATTTACTGACCTACCTCCGATTGACTGACCATAACTCTCTCAATTTAACTCTTAACTCATTGAAATTAGTTTAATTTCGAAGGAATCAAAGTGTAGTTTAAAACGAAAGAAACGGAGATGAAAAACTCCAAGTATTTTGAGAGTTATGATGGAAATAGTTAGACTCGCGCTTTGGTTTAGCAATTTACTGACCTCCCTCCGTTTGATTGACCATAAATCACTCAATTTAACTCGTAATTCATTGAAATTAGTTTCATTTCGAAGGAATCGAAGTGTAGTTTAAAACGAAAGAAACGGAGATGAAAAACTCCAAGTATTTTGAGAGTTATGATGGAAATAGTTAGACTCGCGCTTTGGTTTAGCAATTTACTGACCTACCTCCGATTGATTGACCATAACTCTCTCAATTTAACTCTTAATTCATTGAAATTAGTTTCATTTCGAAGGAATCGAAGTGTAGTTTAAAACGAAAGAAACGGAGATGAAAAACTCCAAGTATTTTGAGAGTTATGATGGAAATAGTTAGACTCGCGCTTTGGTTTAGCAATTTACTGACCTACCTCCGATTGATTGACCATAACTCTCTCAATTTAACTCGTAATTCATTGAAATTAGTTTCATTTCGAAGGAATCGAAGTGTAGTTTAAAACGAAAGAAACGGAGATGAAAAACTCCAAGTATTTTGAGAGTTATGATGGAAATAGTTAGACTCACGCTTTGGTTTAGCAATTTACTGACCTACCTCCGCTTGATTGACCATAACTCTCTCAATTTAACTCTTAACTCTTTGAAATTAGTTTCATTTCGAAGGAATCGAAGTGTAGTTTAAAACGAAAGAAACGGAGATGAAAAACTCCAAGTATTTTGAGAGTTATGATGGAAATAGTTAGACTCGCGCTTTGGTTTAGCAATTTACTGACCTACCTCCGATTGATTGACCATAACTCTCTCAATTTAACTCGTAATTCATTTAAATTAGTTTCATTTCGAAGGAATCGAAGTGTAATTTAAAACGAAAGAAACGGAGATGAAAAACTCCAAGTATTTTGAGAGTTATGATGGAAATAGTTAGACTCGCGCTTTAGTTTAGCAATTTACTGACCTACCTCCGATTGATTGAACATAACTCACTCAATTTAACTCGTAATTCATTGAAATTAGTTTCATTTCGAAGGAATCGAAGTGTAGTTTAAAACGAAAGAAATGGAGATGAAAAACTCCAAGTATTTTGAGAGTTATGATGGAAATAGTTAGACTCGCGCTTTGGTTTAGCAATTTACTGACCTACCTCCGATTGACTGACCATAACTCTCTCAATTTAACTCTTAACTCATTGAAATTAGTTTAATTTCGAAGGAATCAAAGTGTAGTTTAAAACGAAAGAAACGGAGATGAAAAACTCCAAGTATTTTGAGAGTTATGATGGAAATAGTTAGACTCGCGCTTTGGTTTAGCAATTTACTGACCTCCCTCCGATTGATTGACCATAAATCACTCAATTTAACTCGTAATTCATTGAAATTAGTTTCATTTCGAAGGAATCGAAGTGTAGTTTAAAACGAAAGAAACGGAGATGAAAAACTCCAAGTATTTTGAGAGTTATGATGGAAATAGTTAGACTCGCGCTTTGGTTTAGCAATTTACTGACCTACCTCCGATTGATTGACCATAACTCTCTCAATTTAACTCTTAATTCATTGAAATTAGTTTCATTTCGAAGGAATCGAAGTGTAGTTTAAAACGAAAGAAACGGAGATGAAAAACTCCAAGTATTTTGAGAGTTATGATGGAAAAAGTTAGACTCGCGCTTTAGTTTAGCAATTTACTGACCTACCTCCGATTGATTGAACATAAGTCACTCAATTTAACTCGTAATTCATTGAAATTAGTTTCATTTCGAAGGAATCGAAGTGTAGTTTAAAACGAAAGAAATGGAGATGAAAAACTACAAGTATTTTGAGAGTTATGATGGAAATAGTTAGACTCGCGCTTTGGTTTAGCAATTTACTGACCTACCTCCGATTGATTGACCATAACTCTCTCAATTTAACTCTTAATTCATTGAAATTAGTTTCATTTCGAAGGAATCGAAGTGTAGTTTAAGACGAAAGAAACGGAGATGAAAAACTCCAAGTATTTTGAGAGTTATGATGGAAATAGTTAGACTCGCGCTTTGGTTTAGCAATTTACTGACCTACCTCCGATTGATTGACCATAACTCTCTCAATTCAACTCTTAATTCATTGAAATTAGTTTCATTTCGAAGGAATCGAAGTGTAGTTTAACACGAAAGAAACGGAGATGAAAAACTCCAAGTATTTTGAGAGTTATGATGGAAATAGTTAGACTCGCGCTTTGGTTTAGCAATTTACTGACCTACCTCCGATTGATTGACCATAACTGTCACAATTTAACTCTTAATTCATTGAAATTAGTTTCATTTCGAAGGAATCGAAGTGTAGTTTAACACGAAAGAAACGGAGATGAAAAACTCCAAGTATTTTGAGAGTTATGATGGAAATAGTTAGACTCGCGCTTTGGTTTAGCAATTTACTGACCTACCTCCGATTGATTGACCATAACTCTCTCAATTTAACTCTTAACTCATTGAAATTAGGTTCATTTCGAAGGAATCGAAGTGTAGTTTAAAACGAAAGAAACGGAGATGAAAAACTCCAAGTATTTTGAGAGTTATGATGGAAATAGTTAGACTCGCGCTTTGGTTTAGCAATTTACTGACCTACATCCGATTGATTGACCATAAATCACTCAATTTAACTCGTAATTCATTGAAATTAGTTTCATTTCGAAGGAATCGAAGTGTAGTTTAAAACGAAAGAAACGGAGATGAAAAACTCCAAGTATTTTGAGAGTTATGATGGAAATAGTTAGACTCGCGCTTTGGTTTAGCAATTTACTGACCTACCTCCGATTGATTGACCATAACTCTCTCAATTTAACTCTTAATTCATTGAAATTAGTTTCATTTCGAAGGAATCGAAGTGTAGTTTAAAACGAAAGAAACGGAGATGAAAAATTCCAAGTATTTTGAGAGTTATGATAGAAATAGTTAGACTCGCGCTTTGGTTTAGCAATTTACTGACCTACCTCCGATTGATAGACCATAACTCTCTCAATTTAACTCTTAACTCATTGAAATTAGTTTCATTTCGAAGGAATCGAAGTGTAGTTTAAAACGAAAGAAACGGAGATGAAAAACTCTAAGTATTTTGAGAGTTATGATGGAAATAGTTAGACTCGCGCTTTAGTTTAGCAATTTACTGACCTACCTCCGATTGATTGACCATAACTCTCTCAATTTAACTCGTAATTCATTTAAATTAGTTTCATTTCGAAGGAATCGAAGTGTAGTTTAAAACGAAAGAAACGGAGATGAAAAACTCCAAGTATTTTGAGAGTTATGATGGAAATAGTTAGACTCGCGCTTTGGTTTAGCAATTTACTGACCTACCTCCGATTGATTGATCATAACTCTCTAAATTTAACTCTTAATTCATTGAAATTAGTTTCATTTCGAAGGAATCGAAGTGTAGTTTAAAACGAAAGAAACAGAGATGAAAAACTCCAAGTATTTTGAGAGTTATGATGGAAATAGTTAGACTTGCGCTTTAGTTTAGCAATTTACTGACCTCCCTCCGATTGATTGACCATAACTCACTCAATTTAACTCGTAATTCATTGAAATTAGTTTCATTTCGAAGGAATCGAAGTGTAGTTTAAAACGAAAGAAACGGAGATGAAAAACTCCAAGTATTTTGAGAGTTATGATGGAAATAGTTAGACTCGCGCTTTGGTTTATCAATTTACTGACCTACCTCCGATTGATTGACCATAACTCTCTCTATTTAACTCTTAATTCATTGAAATTAGTTTCATTTCGAAGGAATCGAAGTGTAGTTTAAAACGAAAGAAACGGAGATGAAAAACTCCAAGTATTTTGAGAGTTATGATGGAAATAGTTAGACTCGCGCTTTGGTTTAGCAATTTACTGACCTACCTCCGATTGATTGACCATAACTCTCTCAATTTAACTCTTAATTCATTGAAATTAGTTTCATTTCGAAGGAATCGAAGTGTAGTTTAAAACGAAAGAAACGGAGATGAAAAATTCCAAGTATTTTGAGAGTTATGATAGAAATAGTTAGACTCGCGCTTTGGTTTAGCAATTTACTGACCTACCTCCGATTGATTGACCATAACTCTCTCAATTTAACTCGTAATTCATTGAAATTAGTTTCATTTCGAAGGAATCGAAGTGTAGTTTAAAACAAAAGAAACGGAGATGAAAAACTCCAAGTATTTTGAGAGTTATGATGGAAATAGTTAGACTAACGCTTTGGTTTAGCAATTTACTGACCTACCTCCGCTTGATTGACCATAACTCTCTCAATTTAACCCTTAACTCTTTGAAATTAGTTTCATTTCGAAGGAATCGAAGTGTAGTTTAAAACGAAAGAAACGGAGATGAAAAACTCCAAGTATTTTGAGAGTTATGATGGAAATAGTTAGACTCGCGCTTTGGTTTAGCAATTTACTGACCTACCTCCGATTGATTGACCATAACTCTCTCAATTTAACTCGTAATTCATTTAAATTAGTTTCATTTCGAAGGAATCGAAGTGTAATTTAAAACGAAAGAAACGGAGATGAAAAACTACAAGTATTTTGAGAGTTATGATGGAAATAGTTAGACTCGCGCTTTAGTTTAGCAATTTACTGACCTACCTCCGATTGATTGAACATAACTCGCTCAATTTAACTCGTAATTCATTGAAATTAGTTTCATTTCGAAGGAATCGAAGTGTAGTTTAAAACGAAAGAAACGGAGATGAAAAACTCCAAGTATTTTGAGAGTTATGATGGAAATAGTTAGACTCGCGCTTTGGTTTAGCAATTTACTGACCTACCTCCGATTGATTGACCATAACTCTCTCAATTTAACTCGTAATTCATTGAAATTAGTTTCATTTCGAAGGAATCGAAGTGTAGTTTAAAACGAAAGAAACGGAGATGAAAAACTCCAAGTATTTTGAGAGTTATGATGGAAATAGTTAGACTCACGCTTTGGTTTAGCAATTTACTGACCTACCTCCGCTTGATTGACCATAACTCTCTCAATTTAACTCTTAACTCTTTGAAATTAGTTTCATTTCGAAGGAATCGAAGTGTAGTTTAAAACGAAAGAAACGGAGATGAAAAACTCCAAGTATTTTGAGAGTTATGATGGAAATAGTTAGACTCGCGCTTTGGTTTAGCAATTTACTGACCTACCTCCGATTGATTGACCATAACTCTCTCAATTTAACTCGTAATTCATTTAAATTAGTTTCATTTCGAAGGAATCGAAGTGTAATTTAAAACGAAAGAAACGGAGATGAAAAACTCCAAGTATTTTGAGAGTTATGATGGAAATAGTTAGACTCGCGCTTTAGTTTAGCAATTTACTGACCTACCTCCGATTGATTGAACATAACTCACTCAATTTAACTCGTAATTCATTGAAATTAGTTTCATTTCGAAGGAATCGAAGTGTAGTTTAAAACGAAAGAAATGGAGATGAAAAACTCCAAGTATTTTGAGAGTTATGATGGAAATAGTTAGACTCGCGCTTTGGTTTAGCAATTTACTGACCTACCTCCGATTGACTGACCATAACTCTCTCAATTTAACTCTTAACTCATTGAAATTAGTTTAATTTCGAAGGAATCAAAGTGTAGTTTAAAACGAAAGAAACGGAGATGAAAAACTCCAAGTATTTTGAGAGTTATGATGGAAATAGTTAGACTCGCGCTTTGGTTTAGCAATTTACTGACCTCCCTCCGTTTGATTGACCATAAATCACTCAATTTAACTCGTAATTCATTGAAATTAGTTTCATTTCGAAGGAATCGAAGTGTAGTTTAAAACGAAAGAAACGGAGATGAAAAACTCCAAGTATTTTGAGAGTTATGATGGAAATAGTTAGACTCGCGCTTTGGTTTAGCAATTTACTGACCTACCTCCGATTGATTGACCATAACTCTCTCAATTTAACTCTTAATTCATTGAAATTAGTTTCATTTCGAAGGAATCGAAGTGTAGTTTAAAACGAAAGAAACGGAGATGAAAAACTCCAAGTATTTTGAGAGTTATGATGGAAATAGTTAGACTCGCGCTTTGGTTTAGCAATTTACTGACCTACCTCCGATTGATTGACCATAACTCTCTCAATTTAACTCGTAATTCATTGAAATTAGTTTCATTTCGAAGGAATCGAAGTGTAGTTTAAAACGAAAGAAACGGAGATGAAAAACTCCAAGTATTTTGAGAGTTATGATGGAAATAGTTAGACTCACGCTTTGGTTTAGCAATTTACTGACCTACCTCCGCTTGATTGACCATAACTCTCTCAATTTAACTCTTAACTCTTTGAAATTAGTTTCATTTCGAAGGAATCGAAGTGTAGTTTAAAACGAAAGAAACGGAGATGAAAAACTCCAAGTATTTTGAGAGTTATGATGGAAATAGTTAGACTCGCGCTTTGGTTTAGCAATTTACTGACCTACCTCCGATTGATTGACCATAACTCTCTCAATTTAACTCGTAATTCATTTAAATTAGTTTCATTTCGAAGGAATCGAAGTGTAATTTAAAACGAAAGAAACGGAGATGAAAAACTCCAAGTATTTTGAGAGTTATGATGGAAATAGTTAGACTCGCGCTTTAGTTTAGCAATTTACTGACCTACCTCCGATTGATTGAACATAACTCACTCAATTTAACTCGTAATTCATTGAAATTAGTTTCATTTCGAAGGAATCGAAGTGTAGTTTAAAACGAAAGAAATGGAGATGAAAAACTCCAAGTATTTTGAGAGTTATGATGGAAATAGTTAGACTCGCGCTTTGGTTTAGCAATTTACTGACCTACCTCCGATTGACTGACCATAACTCTCTCAATTTAACTCTTAACTCATTGAAATTAGTTTAATTTCGAAGGAATCAAAGTGTAGTTTAAAACGAAAGAAACGGAGATGAAAAACTCCAAGTATTTTGAGAGTTATGATGGAAATAGTTAGACTCGCGCTTTGGTTTAGCAATTTACTGACCTCCCTCCGATTGATTGACCATAAATCACTCAATTTAACTCGTAATTCATTGAAATTAGTTTCATTTCGAAGGAATCGAAGTGTAGTTTAAAACGAAAGAAACGGAGATGAAAAACTCCAAGTATTTTGAGAGTTATGATGGAAATAGTTAGACTCGCGCTTTGGTTTAGCAATTTACTGACCTACCTCCGATTGATTGACCATAACTCTCTCAATTTAACTCTTAATTCATTGAAATTAGTTTCATTTCGAAGGAATCGAAGTGTAGTTTAAAACGAAAGAAACGGAGATGAAAAATTCCAAGTATTTTGAGAGTTATGATAGAAATAGTTAGACTCGCGCTTTGGTTTAGCAATTTACTGACCTACCTCCGATTGATAGACCATAACTCTCTCAATTTAACTCTTAACTCATTGAAATTAGTTTCATTTCGAAGGAATCGAAGTGTAGTTTAAAACGAAAGAAACGGAGATGAAAAACTCTAAGTATTTTGAGAGTTATGATGGAAATAGTTAGACTCGCGCTTTAGTTTAGCAATTTACTGACCTACCTCCGATTGATTGACCATAACTCTCTCAATTTAACTCGTAATTCATTTAAATTAGTTTCATTTCGAAGGAATCGAAGTGTAGTTTAAAACGAAAGAAACGGAGATGAAAAACTCCAAGTATTTTGAGAGTTATGATGGAAATAGTTAGACTCGCGCTTTGGTTTAGCAATTTACTGACCTACCTCCGATTGATTGATCATAACTCTCTAAATTTAACTCTTAATTCATTGAAATTAGTTTCATTTCGAAGGAATCGAAGTGTAGTTTAAAACGAAAGAAACGGAGATGAAAAACTCCAAGTATTTTGAGAGTTATGATGGAAATAGTTAGACTTGCGCTTTAGTTTAGCAATTTACTGACCTCCCTCCGATTGATTGACTATAACTCACTCAATTTAACTCGTAATTCATTGAAATTAGTTTCATTTCGAAGGAATCGAAGTGTAGTTTAAAACGAAAGAAACGGAGATGAAAAACTCCAAGTATTTTGAGAGTTATGATGGAAATAGTTAGACTCGCGCTTTGGTTTATCAATTTACTGACCTACCTCCGATTGATTGACCATAACTCTCTCAATTTAACTCTTAATTCATTGAAATTAGTTTCATTTCGAAGGAATCGAAGTGTAGTTTAAAACGAAAGAAACGGAGATGAAAAACTCCAAGTATTTTGAGAGTTATGATGGAAATAGTTAGACTCGCGCTTTGGTTTAGCAATTTACTGACCTACCTCCGATTGATTGACCATAACTCTCTCAATTTAACTCTTAATTCATTGAAATTAGTTTCATTTCGAAGGAATCAAAGTGTAGTTTAAAACGAAAGAAACGGAGATGAAAAATTCCAAGTATTTTGAGAGTTATGATAGAAATAGTTAGACTCGCGCTTTGGTTTAGCAATTTACTGACCTACCTCCGATTGATTGACCATAACTCTCTCAATTTAACTCGTAATTCATTGAAATTAGTTTCATTTCGAAGGAATCGAAGTGTAGTTTAAAACGAAAGAAACGGAGATGAAAAACTCCAAGTATTTTGAGAGTTATGATGGAAATAGTTAGACTCTCGCTTTGGTTTAGCAATTTACTGACCTACCTCCGCTTGATTGACCATAACTCTCTCAATTTAACTCTTAACTCTTTGAAATTAGTTTCATTTCGAAGGAATCGAAGTGTAGTTTAAAACGAAAGAAACGGAGATGAAAAACTCCAAGTATTTTGAGAGTTATGATGGAAATAGTTAGACTCGCGCTTTGGTTTAGCAATTTACTGACCTACCTCCGATTGATTGACCATAACTGTCACAATTTAACTCTTAATTCATTGAAATTAGTTTCATTTCGAAGGAATCGAAGTGTAGTTTAGGACGAAAGAAACGGAGATGAAAAACTCCAAGTATTTTGAGAGTTATGATGGAAATAGTTAGACTCGCGCTTTGGTTTAGCAATTTACTGACCTACCTCCGATTGATTGACCATAACTCTCTCAATTTAACTCGTAATTCATTTAAATTAGGTTCATTTCGAAGGAATCGAAGTTTAGTTTAAAACGAAAGAAACGGAGATGAAAAACTCCAAGTATTTTGAGAGTTATGATGGAAATAGTTAGACTCGCGCTTTGGTTTAGCAATTTACTGACCTACCTCCGATTGATTGACCATAACTCTCTCAATTTAACTCTTAACTCATTGAAATTAGTTTCATTTCGAAGGAATCGAAGTGTAGTTTAAAACGAAAGAAACGGAGATGAAAAACTCCAAGTATTTTGAGAGTTATGATGGAAATAGTTAGACTCGCGCTTTGGTTTAGCAATTTACTGACCTACATCCGATTGATTGACCATAACTCTCTCAATTTAACTCTTAACTCATTGAAATTAGTTTCATTTCGAAGGAATCGAAGTGTAGTTTAAAACGAAAGAAACGGAGATGAAAAACTCCAAGTATTTTGAGAGTTATGATGGAAATAGTTAGACTCGCGCTTTGGTTTAGCAATTTACTGACCTACCTCCGATTGATTGACCATAACTCTCTCAATTTAACTCTTAATTCATTGAAATTAGTTTCATTTCGAAGGAATCGAAGTGTAGTTTAAAACGAAAGAAACGGAGATGAAAAACTCCAAGTATTTTGAGAGTTATGATGGAAAAAGTTAGACTCGCGCTTTAGTTTAGCAATTTACTGACCTACCTCCGATTGATTGAACATAAGTCACTCAATTTAACTCGTAATTCATTGAAATTAGTTTCATTTCGAAGGAATCGAAGTGTAGTTTAAAACGAAAGAAATGGAGATGAAAAACTACAAGTATTTTGAGAGTTATGATGGAAATAGTTAGACTCGCGCTTTGGTTTAGCAATTTACTGACCTACCTCCGATTGATTGACCATAACTCTCTCAATTTAACTCTTAATTCATTGAAATTAGTTTCATTTCGAAGGAATCGAAGTGTAGTTTAAGACGAAAGAAACGGAGATGAAAAACTCCAAGTATTTTGAGAGTTATGATGGAAATAGTTAGACTCGCGCTTTGGTTTAGCAATTTACTGACCTACCTCCGATTGATTGACCATAACTCTCTCAATTCAACTCTTAACTCATTGAAATTAGTTTCATTTCGAAGGAATCAAAGTGTAGTTTAAAACGAAAGAAACGGAGATGAAAAACTCCAAGTATTTTGAGAGTTATGATGGAAATAGTTAGACTCGCGCTTTGGTTTAGCAATTTACTGACCTACCTCCGCTTGATTGACCATAACTCTCTCAATTTAACTCTTAACTCTTTGAAATTAGTTTCATTTCGAAGGAATCGAAGTGTAGTTTAAAACTAAAGAAACGGAGATGAAAAACTCCAAGTATTTTGAGAGTTATGATGGAAATAGTTAGACTCGCGCTTTGGTTTAGCAATTTACTGACCTACCTCCGATTGATTGACCATAACTCTCTCAATTTAACTCCTAATTCATTTAAATTAGTTTCATTTCGAAGGAATCGAAGTGTAATTTAAAACGAAAGAAACGGAGATGAAAAACTCCAAGTATTTTGAGAGTTATGATGGAAATAGTTAGACTCGCGCTTTAGTTTAGCAATTTACTGACCTACCTCCGATTGATTGAACATAACTCACTCAATTTAACTCGTAATTCATTGAAATTAGTTTCATTTCGAAGGAATCGAAGTGTAGTTTAAAACGAAAGAAATGGAGATGAAAAACTCCAAGTATTTTGAGAGTTATGATGGAAATAGTTAGACTCGCGCTTTGGTTTAGCAATTTACTGACCTACCTCCGATTGATTGACCATAACTCTCTCAATTTAACTCTTAATTCATTGAAATTAGTTTCATTTCGAAGGAATCGAAGTGTAGTTTAAGACGAAAGAAACGGAGATGAAAAACTCGAAGTATTTTGAGAGTTATGATGGAAATAGTTAGACTCGCGCTTTGGTTTAGCAATTTACTGACCTACCTCCGATTGATTGACCATAACTCTCTCAATTTAACTCTTAATTCATTGAAATTAGTTTCATTTCGAAGGAATCGAAGTGTAGTTTAGGACGAAAGAAACGGAGATGAAAAACTCCAAGTATTTTGAGAGTTATGATGGAAATAGTTAGACTCGCGCTTTGGTTTAGCAATTTACTGACCTACCTCCGATTGATTGACCATAACTCTCTCAATTTAACTCGTAATTCATTTAAATTAGGTTCATTTCGAAGGAATCGAAGTGTAGTTTAAAACGAAAGAAACGGAGATGAAAAACTCCAAGTATTTTGAGAGTTATGATGGAAATAGTTAGACTCGCGCTTTGGTTTAGCAATTTACTGACCTACCTCCGATTGATTGACCATAACTCTCTCAATTTAACTCTTAACTCATTGAAATTAGTTTCATTTCGAAGGAATCGAAGTGTAGTTTAAAACGAAAGAAACGGAGATGAAAAACTCCAAGTATTTTGAGAGTTATGATGGAAATAGTTAGACTCGCGCTTTGGTTTAGCAATTTACTGACCTACATCCGATTGATTGACCATAACTCTCTCAATTTAACTCTTAACTCATTGAAATTAGTTTCATTTCGAAGGAATCGAAGTGTAGTTTAAAACGAAAGAAACGGAGATGAAAAACTCCAAGTATTTTGAGAGTTATGATGGAAATAGTTAGACTCACGCTTTGGTTTAGCAATTTACTGACCTACCTCCGATTGATTGACCATAACTCTCTCAATTTAACTCTTAATTCATTGAAATTAGTTTCATTTCGAAGGAATCGAAGTGTAGTTTAAAACGAAAGAAACGGAGATGAAAAACTCCAAGTATTTTGAGAGTTATGATGGAAATAGTTAGACTCGCGCTTTGGTTTAGCAATTTACTGACCTACCTCCGATTGATTGACCATAACTCTCTCAATTTAACTCGTAATTCATTGAAATTAGTTTCATTTCGAAGGAATCGAAGTGTAGTTTAAAACGAAAGAAACGGAGATGAAAAACTCCAAGTATTTTGAGAGTTATGATGGAAATAGTTAGACTCACGCTTTGGTTTAGCAATTTACTGACCTACCTCCGCTTGATTGACCATAACTCTCTCAATTTAACTCTTAACTCTTTGAAATTAGTTTCATTTCGAAGGAATCGAAGTGTAGTTTAAAACTAAAGAAACGGAGATGAAAAACTCCAAGTATTTTGAGAGTTATGATGGAAATAGTTAGACTCGCGCTTTGGTTTAGCAATTTACTGACCTACCTCCGATTGATTGACCATAACTCTCTCAATTTAACTCCTAATTCATTTAAATTAGTTTCATTTCGAAGGAATCGAAGTGTAATTTAAAACGAAAGAAACGGAGATGAAAAACTCCAAGTATTTTGAGAGTTATGATGGAAATAGTTAGACTCGCGCTTTAGTTTAGCAATTTACTGACCTACCTCCGATTGATTGAACATAACTCACTCAATTTAACTCGTAATTCATTGAAATTAGTTTCATTTCGAAGGAATCGAAGTGTAGTTTAAAACGAAAGAAATGGAGATGAAAAACTCCAAGTATTTTGAGAGTTATGATGGAAATAGTTAGACTCGCGCTTTGGTTTAGCAATTTACTGACCTACCTCCGATTGATTGACCATAACTCTCTCAATTTAACTCTTAATTCATTGAAATTAGTTTCATTTCGAAGGAATCGAAGTGTAGTTTAAGACGAAAGAAACGGAGATGAAAAACTCGAAGTATTTTGAGAGTTATGATGGAAATAGTTAGACTCGCGCTTTGGTTTAGCAATTTACTGACCTACCTCCGATTGATTGACCATAACTCTCTCAATTTAACTCTTAATTCATTGAAATTAGTTTCATTTCGAAGGAATCGAAGTGTAGTTTAGGACGAAAGAAACGGAGATGAAAAACTCCAAGTATTTTGAGAGTTATGATGGAAATAGTTAGACTCGCGCTTTGGTTTAGCAATTTACTGACCTACCTCCGATTGATTGACCATAACTCTCTCAATTTAACTCGTAATTCATTTAAATTAGGTTCATTTCGAAGGAATCGAAGTGTAGTTTAAAACGAAAGAAACGGAGATGAAAAACTCCAAGTATTTTGAGAGTTATGATGGAAATAGTTAGACTCGCGCTTTGGTTTAGCAATTTACTGACCTACCTCCGATTGATTGACCATAACTCTCTCAATTTAACTCTTAACTCATTGAAATTAGTTTCATTTCGAAGGAATCGAAGTGTAGTTTAAAACGAAAGAAACGGAGATGAAAAACTCCAAGTATTTTGAGAGTTATGATGGAAATAGTTAGACTCGCGCTTTGGTTTAGCAATTTACTGACCTACATCCGATTGATTGACCATAACTCTCTCAATTTAACTCTTAACTCATTGAAATTAGTTTCATTTCGAAGGAATCGAAGTGTAGTTTAAAACGAAAGAAACGGAGATGAAAAACTCCAAGTATTTTGAGAGTTATGATGGAAATAGTTAGACTCGCGCTTTGGTTTAGCAATTTACTGACCTACCTCCGATTGATTGACCATAACTCTCTCAATTTAACTCTTAATTCATTGAAATTAGTTTCATTTCGAAGGAATCGAAGTGTAGTTTAAAACGAAAGAAACGGAGATGAAAAACTCCAAGTATTTTGAGAGTTATGATGGAAATAGTTAGACTCGCGCTTTGGTTTAGCAATTTACTGACCTACCTCCGATTGATTGACCATAACTCTCTCAATTTAACTCGTAATTCATTGAAATTAGTTTCATTTCGAAGGAATCGAAGTGTAGTTTAAAACGAAAGAAACGGAGATGAAAAACTCCAAGTATTTTGAGAGTTATGATGGAAATAGTTAGACTCACGCTTTGGTTTAGCAATTTACTGACCTACCTCCGCTTGATTGACCATAACTCTCTCAATTTAACTCTTAACTCTTTGAAATTAGTTTCATTTCGAAGGAATCGAAGTGTAGTTTAAAACGAAAGAAACGGAGATGAAAAACTCCAAGTATTTTGAGAGTTATGATGGAAATAGTTAGTCTCGCGCTTTGGTTTAGCAATTTACTGACCTACATCCGATTGATTGACCATAACTCTCTCAATTTAACTCTTAACTCATTGAAATTAGTTTCATTTCGAAGGAATCGAAGTGTAGTTTAAAACGAAAGAAACGGAGATGAAAAACTCCAAGTATTTTGAGAGTTATGATGGAAATAGTTAGACTCACGCTTTGGTTTAGCAATTTACTGACCTACATCCGATTGATTGACCATAACTCTCTCAATTTAACTCTTAACTCATTGAAATTAGTTTCATTTCGAAGGAATCGAAGTGTAGTTTAAAACGAAAGAAACGGAGATGAAAAACTCCAAGTATTTTGAGAGTTATGATGGAAATAGTTAGACTCGCGCTTTGGTTTAGCAATTTACTGACCTACCTCCGATTGATTGACCATAACTCTCTCAATTTAACTCTTAATTCATTGAAATTAGTTTCATTTCGAAGGAATCGAAGTGTAGTTTAAAACGAAAGAAACGGAGATGAAAAACTCCAAGTATTTTGAGAGTTATGATGGAAAAAGTTAGACTCGCGCTTTAGTTTAGCAATTTACTGACCTACCTCCGATTGATTGAACATAAGTCACTCAATTTAACTCGTAATTCATTGAAATTAGTTTCATTTCGAAGGAATCGAAGTGTAGTTTAAAACGAAAGAAATGGAGATGAAAAACTACAAGTATTTTGAGAGTTATGATGGAAATAGTTAGACTCGCGCTTTGGTTTAGCAATTTACTGACCTACCTCCGATTGATTGACCATAACTCTCTCAATTTAACTCTTAATTCATTGAAATTAGTTTCATTTCGAAGGAATCGAAGTGTAGTTTAAGACGAAAGAAACGGAGATGAAAAACTCCAAGTATTTTGAGAGTTATGATGGAAATAGTTAGACTCGCGCTTTGGTTTAGCAATTTACTGACCTACCTCCGATTGATTGACCATAACTCTCTCAATTCAACTCTTAACTCATTGAAATTAGTTTCATTTCGAAGGAATCAAAGTGTAGTTTAAAACGAAAGAAACGGAGATGAAAAACTCCAAGTATTTTGAGAGTTATGATGGAAATAGTTAGACTCGCGCTTTGGTTTAGCAATTTACTGACCTACCTCCGCTTGATTGACCATAACTCTCTCAATTTAACTCTTAACTCTTTGAAATTAGTTTCATTTCGAAGGAATCGAAGTGTAGTTTAAAACTAAAGAAACGGAGATGAAAAACTCCAAGTATTTTGAGAGTTATGATGGAAATAGTTAGACTCGCGCTTTGGTTTAGCAATTTACTGACCTACCTCCGATTGATTGACCATAACTCTCTCAATTTAACTCCTAATTCATTTAAATTAGTTTCATTTCGAAGGAATCGAAGTGTAATTTAAAACGAAAGAAACGGAGATGAAAAACTCCAAGTATTTTGAGAGTTATGATGGAAATAGTTAGACTCGCGCTTTAGTTTAGCAATTTACTGACCTACCTCCGATTGATTGAACATAACTTACTCAATTTAACTCGTAATTCATTGAAATTAGTTTCATTTCAAAGGAATCGAAGTGTAGTTTAAAACGAAAGAAATGGAGATGAAAAACTCCAAGTATTTTGAGAGTTATGATGGAAATAGTTAGACTCGCGCTTTGGTTTAGCAATTTACTGACCTACCTCCGATTGATTGACCATAACTCTCTCAATTTAACTCTTAATTCATTGAAATTAGTTTCATTTCGAAGGAATCGAAGTGTAGTTTAAGACGAAAGAAACGGAGATGAAAAACTCCAAGTATTTTGAGAGTTATGATGGAAATAGTTAGACTCGCGCTTTGGTTTAGCAATTTACTGACCTACCTCCGATTGATTGACCATAACTCTCTCAATTTAACTCTTAATTCATTGAAATTAGTTTCATTTCGAAGGAATCGAAGTGTAGTTTAGGACGAAAGAAACGGAGATGAAAAACTCCAAGTATTTTGAGAGTTATGATGGAAATAGTTAGACTCGCGCTTTGGTTTAGCAATTTACTGACCTACCTCCGATTGATTGACCATAACTCTCTCAATTTAACTCGTAATTCATTTAAATTAGGTTCATTTCGAAGGAATCGAAGTGTAGTTTAAAACGAAAGAAACGGAGATGAAAAACTCCAAGTATTTTGAGAGTTATGATGGAAATAGTTAGACTCGCGCTTTGGTTTAGCAATTTACTGACCTACCTCCGATTGATTGACCATAACTCTCTCAATTTAACTCTTAACTCATTGAAATTAGTTTCATTTCGAAGGAATCGAAGTGTAGTTTAAAACGAAAGAAACGGAGATGAAAAACTCCAAGTATTTTGAGAGTTATGATGGAAATAGTTAGACTCGCGCTTTGGTTTAGCAATTTACTGACCTACATCCGATTGATTGACCGTAACTCTCTTAATTTAACTCTTAACTCATTGAAATTAGTTTCATTTCGAAGGAATCGAAGTGTAGTTTAAAACGAAAGAAACGGAGATGAAAAACTCCAAGTATTTTGAGAGTTATGATGGAAATAGTTAGACTCGCGCTTTGGTTTAGCAATTTACTGACCTACCTCCGATTGATTGACCATAACTCTCTCAATTTAACTCTTAATTCATTGAAATTAGTTTCATTTCGAAGGAATCGAAGTGTAGTTTAAAACGAAAGAAACGGAGATGAAAAACTCCAAGTATTTTGAGAGTTATGATGGAAATAGTTAGACTCGCGCTTTGGTTTAGCAATTTACTGACCTACCTCCGATTGATTGACCATAACTCTCTCAATTTAACTCGTAATTCATTGAAATTAGTTTCATTTCGAAGGAATCGAAGTGTAGTTTAAAACGAAAGAAACGGAGATGAAAAACTCCAAGTATTTTGAGAGTTATGATGGAAATAGTTAGACTCACGCTTTGGTTTAGCAATTTACTGACCTACCTCCGCTTGATTGACCATAACTCTCTCAATTTAACTCTTAACTCTTTGAAATTAGTTTCATTTCGAAGGAATCGAAGTGTAGTTTAAAACGAAAGAAACGGAGATGAAAAACTCCAAGTATTTTGAGAGTTATGATGGAAATAGTTAGACTCGCGCTTTGGTTTAGCAATTTACTGACCTACCTCCGATTGATTGACCATAACTCTCTCAATTTAACTCGTAATTCATTTAAATTAGTTTCATTTCGAAGGAATCGAAGTGTAATTTAAAACGAAAGAAACGGAGATGAAAAACTCCAAGTATTTTGAGAGTTATGATGGAAATAGTTAGACTCGCGCTTTAGTTTAGCAATTTACTGACCTACCTCCGATTGATTGAACATAACTCACTCAATTTAACTCGTAATTCATTGAAATTAGTTTCATTTCGAAGGAATCGAAGTGTAGTTTAAAACGAAAGAAATGGAGATGAAAAACTCCAAGTATTTTGAGAGTTATGATGGAAATAGTTAGACTCGCGCTTTGGTTTAGCAATTTACTGACCTACCTCCGATTGACTGACCATAACTCTCTCAATTTAACTCTTAACTCATTGAAATTAGTTTCATTTCGAAGGAATCAAAGTGTAGTTTAAAACGAAAGAAACGGAGATGAAAAACTCCAAGTATTTTGAGAGTTATGATGGAAATAGTTAGACTCGCGCTTTGGTTTAGCAATTTACTGACCTCCCTCCGATTGATTGACCATAAATCACTCAATTTAACTCGTAATTCATTGAAATTAGTTTCATTTCGAAGGAATCGAAGTGTAGTTTAAAACGAAAGAAACGGAGATGAAAAACTCCAAGTATTTTGAGAGTTATGATGGAAATAGTTAGACTCGCGCTTTGGTTTAGCAATTTACTGACCTACCTCCGATTGATTGACCATAACTCTCTCAATTTAACTCTTAATTCATTGAAATTAGTTTCATTTCGAAGGAATCGAAGTGTAGTTTAAAACGAAAGAAACGGAGATGAAAAATTCCAAGTATTTTGAGAGTTATGATAGAAATAGTTAGACTCGCGCTTTGGTTTAGCAATTTACTGACCTACCTCCGATTGATAGACCATAACTCTCTCAATTTAACTCTTAACTCATTGAAATTAGTTTCATTTCGAAGGAATCGAAGTGTAGTTTAAAACGAAAGAAACGGAGATGAAAAACTCTAAGTATTTTGAGAGTTATGATGGAAATAGTTAGACTCGCGCTTTAGTTTAGCAATTTACTGACCTACCTCCGATTGATTGACCATAACTCTCTCAATTTAACTCGTAATTCATTTAAATTAGTTTCATTTCGAAGGAATCGAAGTGTAGTTTAAAACGAAAGAAACGGAGATGAAAAACTCCAAGTATTTTGAGAGTTATGATGGAAATAGTTAGACTCGCGCTTTGGTTTAGCAATTTACTGACCTACCTCCGATTGATTGATCATAACTCTCTAAATTTAACTCTTAATTCATTGAAATTAGTTTCATTTCGAAGGAATCGAAGTGTAGTTTAAAACGAAAGAAACGGAGATGAAAAACTCCAAGTATTTTGAGAGTTATGATGGAAATAGTTAGACTTGCGCTTTAGTTTAGCAATTTACTGACCTCCCTCCGATTGATTGACTATAACTCACTCAATTTAACTCGTAATTCATTGAAATTAGTTTCATTTCGAAGGAATCGAAGTGTAGTTTAAAACGAAAGAAACGGAGATGAAAAACTCCAAGTATTTTGAGAGTTATGATGGAAATAGTTAGACTCGCGCTTTGGTTTATCAATTTACTGACCTACCTCCGATTGATTGACCATAACTCTCTCAATTTAACTCTTAATTCATTGAAATTAGTTTCATTTCGAAGGAATCGAAGTGTAGTTTAAAACGAAAGAAACGGAGATGAAAAACTCCAAGTATTTTGAGAGTTATGATGGAAATAGTTAGACTCGCGCTTTGGTTTAGCAATTTACTGACCTACCTCCGATTGATTGACCATAACTCTCTCAATTTAACTCTTAATTCATTGAAATTAGTTTCATTTCGAAGGAATCAAAGTGTAGTTTAAAACGAAAGAAACGGAGATGAAAAATTCCAAGTATTTTGAGAGTTATGATAGAAATAGTTAGACTCGCGCTTTGGTTTAGCAATTTACTGACCTACCTCCGATTGATTGACCATAACTCTCTCAATTTAACTCGTAATTCATTGAAATTAGTTTCATTTCGAAGGAATCGAAGTGTAGTTTAAAACGAAAGAAACGGAGATGAAAAACTCCAAGTATTTTGAGAGTTATGATGGAAATAGTTAGACTCACGCTTTGGTTTAGCAATTTACTGACCTACCTCCGCTTGATTGACCATAACTCTCTCAATTTAACTCTTAACTCTTTGAAATTAGTTTCATTTCGAAGGAATCGAAGTGTAGTTTAAAACGAAAGAAACGGAGATGAAAAACTCCAAGTATTTTGAGAGTTATGATGGAAATAGTTAGACTCGCGCTTTGGTTTAGCAATTTACTGACCTACCTCCGATTGATTGACCATAACTGTCACAATTTAACTCTTAATTCATTGAAATTAGTTTCATTTCGAAGGAATCGAAGTGTAGTTTAGGACGAAAGAAACGGAGATGAAAAACTCCAAGTATTTTGAGAGTTATGATGGAAATAGTTAGACTCGCGCTTTGGTTTAGCAATTTACTGACCTACCTCCGATTGATTGACCATAACTCTCTCAATTTAACTCGTAATTCATTTAAATTAGGTTCATTTCGAAGGAATCGAAGTGTAGTTTAAAACGAAAGAAACGGAGATGAAAAACTCCAAGTATTTTGAGAGTTATGATGGAAATAGTTAGACTCGCGCTTTGGTTTAGCAATTTACTGACCTACCTCCGATTGATTGACCATAACTCTCTCAATTTAACTCTTAACTCATTGAAATTAGTTTCATTTCGAAGGAATCGAAGTGTAGTTTAAAACGAAAGAAACGGAGATGAAAAACTCCAAGTATTTTGAGAGTTATGATGGAAATAGTTAGACTCGCGCTTTGGTTTAGCAATTTACTGACCTACATCCGATTGATTGACCATAACTCTCTCAATTTAACTCTTAACTCATTGAAATTAGTTTCATTTCGAAGGAATCAAAGTGTAGTTTAAAACGAAAGAAACGGAGATGAAAAACTCCAAGTATTTTGAGAGTTATGATGGAAATAGTTAGACTCGCGCTTTGGTTTAGCAATTTACTGACCTCCCTCCGATTGATTGACCATAAATCACTCAATTTAACTCGTAATTCATTGAAATTAGTTTCATTTCGAAGGAATCGAAGTGTAGTTTAAAACGAAAGAAACGGAGATGAAAAACTCCAAGTATTTTGAGAGTTATGATGGAAATAGTTAGACTCGCGCTTTGGTTTAGCAATTTACTGACCTACCTCCGATTGATTGACCATAACTCTCTCAATTTAACTCTTAATTCATTGAAATTAGTTTCATTTCGAAGGAATCAAAGTGTAGTTTAAAACGAAAGAAACGGAGATGAAAAATTCCAAGTATTTTGAGAGTTATGATAGAAATAGTTAGACTCGCGCTTTGGTTTAGCAATTTACTAACCTACCTCCGATTGATTGACCATAACTCTCTCAATTTAACTCGTAATTCATTGAAATTAGTTTCATTTCGAAGGAATCGAAGTGTAGTTTAAAACGAAAGAAACGGAGATGAAAAACTCCAAGTATTTTGAGAGTTATGATGGAAATAGTTAGATTCACGCTTTGGTTTAGCAATTTACTGACCTACCTCCGCTTGATTGACCATAACTCTCTCAATTTAACTCTTAACTCTTTGAAATTAGTTTCATTTCGAAGGAATCGAAGTGTAGTTTAAAACGAAAGAAACGGAGATGAAAAACTCCAAGTATTTTGAGAGTTATGATGGAAATAGTTAGACTCGCGCTTTGGTTTAGCAATTTACTGACCTACCTCCGATTGATTGACCATAACTGTCACAATTTAACTCTTAATTCATTGAAATTAGTTTCATTTCGAAGGAATCGAAGTGTAGTTTAGGACGAAAGAAACGGAGATGAAAAACTCCAAGTATTTTGAGAGTTATGATGGAAATAGTTAGACTCGCGCTTTGGTTTAGCAATTTACTGACCTACCTCCGATTGATTGACCATAACTCTCTCAATTTAACTCGTAATTCATTTAAATTAGGTTCATTTCGAAGGAATCGAAGTGTAGTTTAAAACGAAAGAAACGGAGATGAAAAACTCCAAGTATTTTGAGAGTTATGATGGAAATAGTTAGACTCGCGCTTTGGTTTAGCAATTTACTGACCTACCTCCGATTGATTGACCATAACTCTCTCAATTTAACTCTTAACTCATTGAAATTAGTTTCATTTCGAAGGAATCGAAGTGTAGTTTAAAACGAAAGAAACGGAGATGAAAAACTCCAAGTATTTTGAGAGTTATGATGGAAATAGTTAGACTCGCGCTTTGGTTTAGCAATTTACTGACCTACCTCCGATTGATTGATCATAACTCTCTAAATTTAACTCGTAATTCATTGAAATTAGTTTCATTTCGAAGGAATCGAAGTGTAGTTTAAAACGAAAGAAACGGAGATGAAAAACTCCAAGTATTTTGAGAGTTATGATGGAAATAGTTAGACTCACGCTTTGGTTTAGCAATTTACTGACCTACCTCCGCTTGATTGACCATAACCCTCTCAATTTAACTCTTAACTCTTTGAAATTAGTTTCATTTCGAAGGAATCGAAGTGTAGTTTAAAACGAAAGAAACGGAGATGAAAAACTCCAAGTATTTTGAGAGTTATGATGGAAATAGTTAGACTCGCGCTTTGGTTTAGCAATTTACTGACCTACCTCCGATTGATTGACCATAACTCTCTCAATTTAACTCGTAATTCATTTAAATTAGTTTCATTTCGAAGGAATCGAAGTGTAATTTAAAACGAAAGAAACGGAGATGAAAAACTCCAAGTATTTTGAGAGTTATGATGGAAATAGTTAGACTCGCGCTTTAGTTTAGCAATTTACTGACCTACCTCCGATTGATTGAACATAACTCACTCAATTTAACTCGTAATTCATTGAAAT
This sequence comes from Tasmannia lanceolata, assembly GCF_043159265.1. Taxonomy (NCBI): domain Eukaryota; kingdom Viridiplantae; phylum Streptophyta; class Magnoliopsida; order Canellales; family Winteraceae; genus Tasmannia; species Tasmannia lanceolata. The sequence continues at coordinate 10,145,825 of NW_027518721.1, forward strand.
TAGTTTCATTTCGAAGGAATCGAAGTGTAGTTTAAAACGAAAGAAATGGAGATGAAAAACTCCAAGTATTTTGAGAGTTATGATGGAAATAGTTAGACTCGCGCTTTGGTTTAGCAATTTACTGACCTACCTCCGATTGACTGACCATAACTCTCTCAATTTAACTCTTAACTCATTGAAATTAGTTTCATTTCGAAGGAATCAAAGTGTAGTTTAAAACGAAAGAAACGGAGATGAAAAACTCCAAGTATTTTGAGAGTTATGATGGAAATAGTTAGACTCGCGCTTTGGTTTAGCAATTTACTGACCTCCCTCCGATTGATTGACCATAAATCACTCAATTTAACTCGTAATTCATTGAAATTAGTTTCATTTCGAAGGAATCGAAGTGTAGTTTAAAACGAAAGAAACGGAGATGAAAAACTCCAAGTATTTTGAGAGTTATGATGGAAATAGTTAGACTCGCGCTTTGGTTTAGCAATTTACTGACCTACTGTGGGACCCTGATCCCGCGAGAGGGGCGTGGGGCGCGAGCCGCCGCGCGCTCTCTCTTGGTCTCTCGTTCCCACGCGATTGGCGTGTGCATTTTATTTGTTGATTTGAATTCGTCTTTCCTGTGAACTTGGGATCACTAAGGCAATCCGAATTCCACACGAAAGAGATTGACAGAGTCGCCACCTAGATGTGGGATCTAGGACCCATAATTAACCAGAAATCTAGACTCGCTACCTGGTTACGAGAATGGAAGGTATGGGGAGTTATCCACCACATGCACCATTCTTGCCCGATAATCGGTCTTCGATTCCAAAAGCTAACTCTTTTAAATTTATTTTAAATGGCTCATTCAACTCTATGTTATTGTGCGAACTAAGTGACATGCATCCTATGATCTAATTTCAATGTGAATCCTAAATGTGTATCTTGATTTCTTAATTTGTCTGGATTCAATCTAGGTGAAAGTTCTCCTAAAATTCTAATTTCATGAAAAATCCTAAGTGATTTGATTAAGCATTTACAAGAAAATTAATATACAAAACACCACAATTTGTTGTGGTGCCGACTCGCGGGTGGTATGCCGTCAGACATCCAAGCTGCCTACGTACCCAAGCCTCACTGGGATCAGAGTCGACGTAGTTCGGTGCACCTAAGCCAAGCTACTTATGCCTAACTCAACTAGGACACCGACCTAGACAGAATTGACTGTTTCAACAGTTTTGAGAGAAGTTATTTAATTCAAGTTGAGGATTTTATTATCTTAGGATTTCATCTGAGATGCTATATGATTCTTATCTAAATGCAAATTGTTCCTTAGACTAATGCAGGTTTGCCTACATCCTAGGTTACTAGGCTCGTCTTAAGGAAAGATTGGGTGACTAGTGTGACTAGACCTATGGCACGGTTGTTATACATAACAAACGTCCGTGATGAGGCTGGACTCCTAACTCTAGGACTCCCTAAAACTTAGGACACGACACAACACTAGTGTTCCTAAATTGGGCTCTAATGGTTCTTAGATTGGAAACCATAATCCAATGGTTCCGGAAGACTCGAGACAAATCAATTCAAATTCTTGAAGTTAATTAATTTCAGATTTCATGGATTTTCGATTTATGGACACTTGAGGATTACCAATGGTTCTAGGGTTCACCAATTTCGGCCCAGAATAGCATCCAAGGAAGGGAATCGTGCGTTCTTTCCTTGCGCAATTTAATATTTAGGTTATAACATCTTATTGCCTGGCATATCTCAGGATTTCCGTGGACAGTAACCTCGGAGCCAACAACATGCTATAGCTTAAGTATTCAAATTGTCAAAGATCGGTTGCAATTGGGATACGATTATGGATGCACTGACCATTTTTCCAGGGAATTCTAATGATCCTAAGATTTCTGTTTCAATGGATTAAGGAGTTAATGTGTGACAGAGATTTAAGGTTCTTTAGAAATATTCAGATGATTTTCAATTAATTTCGGATTTTCAATGAATTTTATCAATTTTAAACATATGAGTGATTTTACAAGTGAAATTGTAGCAAACGAATTCGAAATGAGTTGAAATTTCTACAGCAGCAAGATATGATGAAATGTAGCTTACGGAAAGAGTTTTACAGATTTTTACATTAAGCTCATATTTAATTTCGATTTAACAATTGATTGACCAGATTGCACAAATAACACAGAAACCACTAGAAATATGAATCTAAATTCAATGAAATTTCTACATTAATAAGATATAAGTAAAAATAACATACTGAGAAATTTTCATGAATTTTGGAAACCATTTACTATCAGTTTCAGATTTTTTAATTTTCAGACCAGATTATGAATTAACCCTACATCCCATATGAAAACAGATCCAAATCACTTGAAACTTTTACAGTAACTAGAAATGTGAGATTGAAGACTACTGTAAAAATTTTAAGAATTTTAGTTGTGATCTGATGTCAGTAACAATTCCTCCAAAAGCTGGTAAATTTCAAAGAAAGCATAAAATAATATACCAAACAAATTCTCAAAATTCTCAAAATTTCATGGTAGAATGTACTGGTATCATATTAGTTTCCCACGAAATTTCATTAATTTTGGAATTCATTTAGTATATATTTTATTTTCGAAACACTCATGGAGATCATGATTTTGAGAATACATATTTAATTTTCAACTAAATCCAATTAAATACTAAAAATCATGCAAATATACCAAATAATTCTAGAAAAATCTAAAAATTAAGTACCTACCTGTGATCGAAATCCTCGCCGAATCCGAGAGCCGAAAAATTCGAAAATCGCACCGCCGCTTGATCCGCTTCCGCTTTCTTTCTCTTTTTCTTTGTTTTATTTTCTTTTATATTTTTTTTTATATGGAACAAGGGAGAGAGATGGGGAGAAACAAATAAGGAGAGAAAGTAGATAATGATAGTGTGAGAGTGAGAGAGTGAGAGATATTGAGGGAGAGAAAGAGAAAACTATCCAAAAACAATGTGTTGTTTTTTTTTTCTCCTCTTCCTCTCATCACCTCTCTTTATATAGTGAAAAACTTAGTGGAGAGGTGGAAATAAACAATGAGAATGGTGGGTGTGGTGGAGAATAATGGAAATAAACAATGAGAATGGTGGGTGTGGTGGAGAATAATGGAATATATAATGGTAATGGTGGGAATTGTGGTGGGGAATAATGGAATATATAATGTGAATGGTGGGTGTGGTGGAGAATAATGGAAATAAACAATGGTAATTGTGGGAATGGTGGTGGGAATAATGGAATATATAATGGTAATGGTGGGAATGGTGGTGGGAATAATGGAATATATAATGGTAATGGTGGGAATGGTGGTGGGGATAATGGAATATATAATGGTAATGGTGGGAATGGTGGTGGGAATAATGGAATATATAATGGTAATGGTGGGAATGGTGGTGGGGATAATGGAATATATAATGGTAATGGAGATAATGGTGTTATTTTAAAGGGAAAAATGAAGTTAGTGGAAATGGTAGAGAAAGTTAAGTCATGCTAATGGTGAGTCCCACATCAGCGGGTTCCGCACAAGCGGGTCCCACATCAGCGGGCCCTACACAAGCGGGTCCCACATCAGCGGGTCCCACACAAACGGGTCCCACATCAGCGGGTCCCACACAAACGGGTCCCACACTAGCAGGTCCCACACTAGCAGGTCCCACACCAGCGGGTCCCACACAAACGGGTACAAATTCTCCCTAGTTTAGATTTTTCTGAATAATCCTTCTCAACATTTAGCGGGAAAATGCGAAACACGACGGAAATGACCAAAAATATTTAGAAATGTAACAAACGGATGCGGGAAAGAAAGACATTGGAAAACCGACGGAAAACAAACCCTAATTTCTTTATCGATTAAGGTAGAGCAAAATGGGGTGTCTACAGATGCCCCTCTTTGGTAGAGATGACGTAGTCATCGAATACCAAAGTCAAAATGACAGAGCCATTTTGCGTAGCTTTAATCGACAAAAGACTCTACACAAAACGGAACTTAGACGCAAACATTTACTACCTAATGCAAGGCCCTAAATGAAATCCTAGAATTAGAACATAATAAGAAATCCTGATGCGGTGCCGTTTACAAACGAGCAACGAGAGAATGAGATACCACTTTCGAATGGATTCCGAAGAGAAAGAACAAAGATCGTTCTCAAGCGGTTTTTAAAAGAAAATGAGACATCTTTCACAAGCGGGCTCAAGGAGGATAAGAGACCATTCACAAATGGACTCAGAAAATGAGGTACCGTTTACAAACGGGCTCAAAGAGAACACGGGACCATTCACAAATGGACTCGAGAAACGAGGCACCGTTCACAAACGGGCTCAAGGAGAACATGAGACCATTCACAAATGGACTCAGAAAATGAGGTACCGTTCACAAACGGGCTTAAGGAGAGGACGAGACCATTCACAAATGGACTCGAGAAACGAGGCACTGTTCACAAACGTGCTCAAGGAGAACATGAGACCATTCACAAATAGACTCAGAAAATGAGGTACCGTTCACAAACGGGCTCAAAGAGAAGACGAGACCATTCACAAATGGACTCGAGAAACGAGGCACCGTTCACAAACGGGTTTAAGGAGAAGACGAGACCATTCACAAATGGACTCGAGAAACGAGGCACCGTTCACAAACGGGCTCAAGGAGAATAAGAGACCATTCACAAATGGACTCAGAAAATGAGGTACCGTTCACAAACGGGCTCAAGGAGAAGACGAGACCATTCACAAATGGACTCGAGAAACGAGGCACCGTTCACAAACGGGCTTAAGGAGAAGACGAGACCATTCACAAATGGACTCGAGAAACGAGGCACCGTTCACAAACGGGCTCAAGGAGAACATGAGACCATTCATAAATGGACTCGAGAAATGAGGCACCGTTCACAAACGGGCTCAAAGAAACAAGATAGCTTCAACAACGAAGAATTTAGAGATTTTTCATAAACTTGAATTTGACGTAGGATTGGATTTGATGAATTTTTGATTTTTCAGAAATAAGGCACCGTCCACAAACGGGCTCAAGGAGGACATGAGATCATTCACAAATGGACTCAGAAAAATGAGACACCGTTCACAAACGGGTTCAAGGAGAAGACGGGACCATTCACAAATGGACTCGAGAAACGAGGCACCGTTCACAAACGGGCTCAAAGAAACAAGATAGCTTTGATTGATGAATTCAACAATGAAGAATTTAGAGTTTTTTCATGAACTTGAATTTGACATAGGATTGGATTTGATGAATTTTTGATTTTTCAGAAATAAGGCACCGTCCACAAACGGGCTCAAGGAGGACATGAGACCATAAATGGACTCAGAAAAATGAGACACCGTTCACAAACGGGTTCAAGGAGAAGATGAGACCATTTAGAAATGGACTCGAGAAAAGAGGCACCGTTCACAAACAGGCTCAAAGAAACAAGATAGCTTTGATTGATGAATTCAACAACGAAGAATTTAGAGATTTTTCATGAACTTGAATTTGACATAGGATTGGATTTGATGAATTTTTGATTTTTTGAACTTAATGAAATCGGGGATGTTATAGATCGTGCCTGACAAAGATATCGGAAACTAGGACTTTGACGAATGATGAAACGGCAAACCGAAGAACCATTACTAACAAGAATGGAGTAGAAACACTTTTATGAAACTTCAACAAGATTTTTCTCAAAGAGACTGCTGGTCTTGTCTTTGGGGATTTGGATGACTGAAACCTTGAACAAGACACTTGAAATTGGTAATCTAGAACAACGGCTCTCTTGGATATAATCAAACTAACTGGAAGGAAATTCTGAATTTTAACGGTTCATCTTTGTGAGAAATTGGCTCGACCATCATTGCATCTGAGGCTCTTCCAAGCTTAAGATGCCTTCCTGAGGTATGATCTTTTTAAGGAAGCTGGGCTTTCTGATGTTTCTACTTCTGAACTCTTCTGAGTTGATCTTCTTTGAAATGTAGCTGTTTGACTAGATTCTCGAACTCTTTCAGGTACAATCGCAGGGAGTTGACGAGGTCGGGCCTCCTTCACCGAGACAGTTGCATCATTTTGGACACAAGGACGACGATTGACTCTTTTTAAAGAGAAAACTTAGATAAAAGACACTACTCAAAGGATTGAGGATCTCTGAAGGAGTGAACATAGAATAACAACGATTGATTAACTACACTGACAGACACAGTAATGCTTCTGACTTAGTTAATATTTTATTTGGTAAGTCTATCCTTTCAAGGAATATTTTTTTTTAATTGGTAAACACTGGACTTTTCCCTTAAACAGTAATGCCTCAATGATTTAATTACAACTCCTAGGATTGCTTAGCTCCAATGCCCCCAGTTTTGAGGATGTCACTTGAATTTGCTTGAACTTCAGTTGATCTTCAGTCCTGATACCGGCTGTAGCCTTCTTACAATGATTCTCTTACCATGACCAAGTCACCTCTTCAAGGTTTTTAACTTGGCGGACCGTGCTAGCCTTAACTTTTGCCTGAACCGCCTTTCTAGGTTTTCGATTCAGCAGGCTATCCCCTTAGCTTTTGCCTAAGCCGCCCTTTCGGGTTTTCAACTTAGCAGGGGAATGATCTTAAATTTTGCCTAAACCGTCCTTTCAGGTTTTCAGTCTAGCAGATCTTCAAACTCCATTTCATCATCAATTTTTTTTTTGTTTCGGGACCTAGATCATTAGTTCTGAACACCGGAAGGACTTTATAGGTAGGATAGGGCTTTTCAAAGAATGGCTTAAGGTTCAACAAAGATTTCGACCGAACCTGTGAACATGTTGCCTACATGTCCCAAGGTAGGAATCAGGTCGTGTGTAGTTCAGGGCGAATGCCCCTAGTTTGAAGATAAATTGTTCGAAGGTTTATTGATTTTTTTTTCTTTCTGGAATAATTGACTTCTCTTCTTTAGGAACTTGTCCCTCTTTTTTCTGAAAGGATTGAATTTCTTTTTTTTTTGATTGATTGAATTGCTTTTCTTTTTTGAATCGACCGAACTCAGTTTAACCGAGCTGCCTACGTACCCCAGTGTAGGGATCAGGTATCGCGTAGTTCGGGGCGAATGCCCCTAGTTTGATGGGTTTTCAAGAAAATTTCATTCAGGCTCAAAAGGGTTTGCAAACATGTATTTGTTTTGACATTGGGTTCTGATTTTGGGATTTATTCGGCCAAAGAAGGCCTTCCGATGTTTAGATTGGGAGTCGATCTAGTTTACTAGAGTCCCTCTGGTACTGATTATTTATTTTATTTTATTTTTTTTTTACGGAGTTTGACGGCATTTCCAGGTAAGAGATAATAGATCTTCTTCTTTCAAGATTCTAAAACGCGCCTTCGACTTTCATAGAGCGAAACTTGTTCTTCGACATCCTCCATCTATGGATTTGTAACTCTTGATATCTGATGATCACTTTTCAATGCTTGCTCTTGAACTTCTTATCTCGAATTTGATGGCTTCATGTTATGAATTTGAGAACCAAGGTCATTCATTGGAAATATGAAAGTTGTTTCCACTCCATGCCCCTTGCATAGCATATGATATTCACTTCATTCTTTCTTGAACCTTCTATCTGGGTCTTTCTCCTGGCATTAATGGTAACGCTTACCGGACCATCTTTTTATCCTCAAAATGGGTTTACCAATTCTTCACACTCTTCAGAGGGTAATGTATTTTCAATCGGCATTTACTGGATCAAGGTTTCAGTGCCAGTGTTTACCACTTCAATTTCATCTTTGAAAGGCTGGGATTGGCGCTCCTCCTCTTGTTCAAGTAATTGTTGTGACTCAAGTGGAGTTTCGCCAATTTTGTCCTCATTTGAGGAGGGAGTCTTACTTTAAGATCAGAAGCATACTTAAGAAACAGACACAAGTGAACTATTGAAACTTGAAATTTTATTTAAAGGAAAGGCTATTACATCTGACGACCTATCCTGAACATGCTCAGGATTCACAACTCTGAATAAAGAGAAAAGCAAACGATAACTTGCCTGGACTAGGCATTAACCTTGAACTGTAAAACCGGACTCAACAATTGTACTGACCATGGTGACTGACTCAACATAAAATAGTAAATGACTAAAACTTTAACTGCTGCAACTGTCTAGCTTTGGAGGCTCGGCGAAAGCTGGCTCATAAATGGTACTTTCAACTTCTGATTCTTTTCATTGCAACCGGACCTGTGCCCCTTTGAGCCTTCAGTTATTTAAGCATTGCGAACGGCTGGCGGCAGTACTGCATGATTCGGTAATGGGTTATTGGTAGCAACGGGACTTGGCTCAAACACAAGGCTTTTATTGTCGAGCAACCTCTGGATTCTGAATTTTAGGGCAATGCAATTATCAGTGAGATGGCCAGAATTTCTATGGTATTCGCAGTGTTGATCTGTTCACCAATTTGCTGGTAAAGGATTAGGAAGAGCCCTAATGTCGGGCAGGATTATGCGACCTGAGGCTAGACACTCCTTGAGTATCACAGATGGTGGAAGAGGGAGAGGGGTAAGTTCTGTCTGGGCCTGTGGCCGAGGTGCGACAGCAGGTTGGGTATAATCCATCACCATGGGGTTCTGAGGTTTTGAAGGCTGAGGCTTGGAGCGGGAAAGGTTATTAATTTCAGCTGATGGAGGCTTCCTGAATTCTTTGGTATTCGGGTTACTTCGGTTGAACACACCTTGAGCCATAGCCTCCTCTATTTGGGTGCCTGCCACGATAAAGTGTTTGAAGTCCGGATAATACTGCAACGACATGTGATACTGGAGCTGGGGGGAAATATTTTTCATGATTATTTGGACCTGCTCTTCCTCAGAAGGGCGCTCCATCATCTGAGCTGCTATTCTCCTCCATCTTTTCACAAAGGTCAGAAAGGATTCCCTCAAGTCTTGCTTTGTCCTTTCCAAATCCTTTCTGGTGATTTCTGTCCCGTCATCATATTTGAATTGCCTGATGAACTGCTCGCCGATATCCTTCCATGTCCTGTAACGAGTCTTGTCCAAGACCATGAACCACCTCCTGGCAACCTTGGTTAGGGAAACCGGGAACAATTGAGCCATTTGCTCAGAAGATAAGCCTTGAGGTTGACACATGATGGTGAACATTTGCAAATGTGTGATTGGACAACCCACACCATCATATTTATCAAAGTCCGGCATTTGAAAATTGGCTGGGAGACGGATTTCTGGGAACAGTGTGAGGTCACTTGGATTGAAACCACCCTGGTCCTGAAACTGAATGTCCTGAACCTTCCTGGTAAGACTTTCTAATTTCTCCATAACTACTTTATCAACCATGGACTGAGAAGGCCTGCTGCGATCTTCGCTGTACTGCTCTTTTTCAAAATCTTCTTCAGTTTTGTCAGGGATAGGAATGAACACTGGCTGGGCAGGTGCGGCTGAAGTAACTGTATGGTGCATGGACCCTTTATCTTTGGACAACGATGGCCCCAACTTTTCAGAAAGCTGGGCCTTGATAACTTGGTTCTCTTCTTTGAGTTCTTGAAGCTGCCGGAGAATCAAGGTGAGAGTATCGGTAATAGCAGCGGGTGGAAGACTACTGTTCTGGTTTTCTGCCATTGGGGAGGATGAGGATGGGAAAGAAGGAGATGCTGGGGTCCTCAGAGAAGGTGGCGGGGAGACAGATTTCCTCTGCAATCGAGAAGAGATCCGAACCCAAGGAATAGTAGGGTTAGCTATGGTGTTTAGTGCCCTGTCATGGAAATAATGAACACGAGGTATATGAGCTTGACATTCATGGAGTGTTTCTTCTCAATGACTGAAAAATATTACACATTTAAGCAAGTAATTGGGACAATAGAATGAATCCAAATGATGAGGGGAATGCCCTTAGTTCAAGGATTATGAGAGTAAACTCTGAAGGATTTAGCAGAAATATTCTTGAAAAAGGTAGCCCCTAGAGGAGGAAGAGATCAAGGGTACAGGCAAGATTGGATCATCAAGATTGCACGATCAAATGATTGAGACACAATTTCCGCCAATGAAGACACAATCGAATCCCACAAGAGACGAATGATAGACACATGATCAAAATGTGAGATTGCATAGGATTACTTTCAACGGGTAGATCAAGAATAACTAATCCTATGAGATCTTTGGAAATGATGGGATTTATATCCTAACCCCAAAGGAAAAGTTTTTAGTCTTCGCACATTTTAACAGTGTTACCTGAAGGCATCAACCCTAATCCTAATCTAGCGGAGTGGAGAGAGGATCTCGACTCATGACTTTGTTTGTGTACCTAGGACCGATCGTAGCCATTGGAAGATGGACTACGGCCTAATCTAGACACAAATGGGTAAGATATCCTAAACTAGGCTCACACATGTGGTGCACATGTGTTCGTATACTGCATGCATGTGTGGGTTAATCTAGGGGTAAGGCCAAGAGTCCCCTTAGCGCGAATCCCTGTTCGATATACTGTACCAGTGTCCGGCGTATCAGTACGTGAACAAGAGATCCGTTTACGTACCATAAAGGTACTAGGCTAAGGGTGGAATGCTTCTCTAGCACAGAGGCACCAGGTGATGAAATCCCAGTCAACCATGCTAGATAACACTCCGGGTTCCTAAAATAGGACGTGTGTGCATGTGAGATGCAGGGGTTTAGATGAAAGTGATGTAAGTGTGTGCAATAAGTTCGCGCAATCTATGATGCCTTCAGGTTTTGTTAGATTAAGTTCGAGTAAAATGTGATGAGAAAATAAAACGAGACAAACTAATCTAACAAGTATAGAGTTTTTATGAGCCAGTTTAAATTAAATTCAAATGAATTATCTTTTGAAATTTTAATGAAGTTAGGTGGTCCCCAGCAGAGTCGCCAGACTGTGGGACCCTGATCCCGCGAGAGGGGCGTGGGGCGCGAGCCGCCGCGCGCTCTCTCTTGGTCTCTCGTTCCCACGCGATTGGCGTGTGCATTTTATTTGTTGATTTGAATTCGTCTTTCCTGTGAACTTGGGATCACTAAGGCAATCCGAATTCCACACGAAAGAGATTGACAGAGTCGCCACCTAGATGTGGGATCTAGGACCCATAATTAACCAGAAATCTAGACTCGCTACCTGGTTACGAGAATGGAAGGTATGGGGAGTTATCCACCACATGCACCATTCTTGCCCGATAATCGGTCTTCGATTCCAAAAGCTAACTCTTTTAAATTTATTTTAAATGGCTCATTCAACTCTATGTTATTGTGCGAACTAAGTGACATGCATCCTATGATCTAATTTCAATGTGAATCCTAAATGTGTATCTTGATTTCTTAATTTGTCTGGATTCAATCTAGGTGAAAGTTCTCCTAAAATTCTAATTTCATGAAAAATCCTAAGTGATTTGATTAAGCATTTACAAGAAAATTAATATACAAAACACCACAATTTGTTGTGGTGCCGACTCGCGGGTGGTATGCCGTCAGACATCCAAGCTGCCTACGTACCCAAGCCTCACTGGGATCAGAGTCGACGTAGTTCGGTGCACCTAAGCCAAGCTACTTATGCCTAACTCAACTAGGACACCGACCTAGACAGAATTGACTGTTTCAACAGTTTTGAGAGAAGTTATTTAATTCAAGTTGAGGATTTTATTATCTTAGGATTTCATCTGAGATGCTATATGATTCTTATCTAAATGCAAATTGTTCCTTAGACTAATGCAGGTTTGCCTACATCCTAGGTTACTAGGCTCGTCTTAAGGAAAGATTGGGTGACTAGTGTGACTAGACCTATGGCACGGTTGTTATACATAACAAACGTCCGTGATGAGGCTGGACTCCTAACTCTAGGACTCCCTAAAACTTAGGACACGACACAACACTAGTGTTCCTAAATTGGGCTCTAATGGTTCTTAGATTGGAAACCATAATCCAATGGTTCCGGAAGACTCGAGACAAATCAATTCAAATTCTTGAAGTTAATTAATTTCAGATTTCATGGATTTTCGATTTATGGACACTTGAGGATTACCAATGGTTCTAGGGTTCACCAATTTCGGCCCAGAATAGCATCCAAGGAAGGGAATCGTGCGTTCTTTCCTTGCGCAATTTAATATTTAGGTTATAACATCTTATTGCCTGGCATATCTCAGGATTTCCGTGGACAGTAACCTCGGAGCCAACAACATGCTATAGCTTAAGTATTCAAATTGTCAAAGATCGGTTGCAATTGGGATACGATTATGGATGCACTGACCATTTTTCCAGGGAATTCTAATGATCCTAAGATTTATGTTTCAATGGATTAAGGAGTTAATGTGTGACAGAGATTTAAGGTTCTTTAGAAATATTCAGATGATTTTCAATTAATTTCGGATTTTCAATGAATTTTATCAATTTTAAACATATGAGTGATTTTACAAGTGAAATTGTAGCAAACGAATTCGAAATGAGTTGAAATTTCTACAGCAGCAAGATATGATGAAATGTAGCTTACGGAAAGAGTTTTACAGATTTTTACATTAAGCTCATATTTAATTTCGATTTAACAATTGATTGACCAGATTGCACAAATAACACAGAAACCACTAGAAATATGAATCTAAATTCAATGAAATTTCTACATTAATAAGATATAAGTAAAAATAACATACTGAGAAATTTTCATGAATTTTGGAAACCATTTACTATCAGTTTCAGATTTTTTAATTTTCAGACCAGATTATGAATTAACCCTACATCCCATATGAAAACAGATCCAAATCACTTGAAACTTTTACAGTAACTAGAAATGTGAGATTGAAGACTACTGTAAAAATTTTAAGAATTTTAGTTGTGATCTGATGTCAGTAACAATTCCTCCAAAAGCTGGTAAATTTCAAAGAAAGCATAAAATAATATACCAAACAAATTCTCAAAATTCTCAAAATTTCATGGTAGAATGTACTGGTATCATATTAGTTTCCCACGAAATTTCATTAATTTTGGAATTCATTTAGTATATATTTTATTTTCGAAACACTCATGGAGATCATGATTTTGAGAATACATATTTAATTTTCAACTAAATCCAATTAAATACTAAAAATCATGCAAATATACCAAATAATTCTAGAAAAATCTAAAAATTAAGTACCTACCTGTGATCGAAATCCTCGCCGAATCCGAGAGCCGAAAAATTCGAAAATCGCACCGCCGCTTGATCCGCTTCCGCTTTCTTTCTCTTTTTCTTTGTTTTATTTTCTTTTATATTTTTTTTTATATGGAACAAGGGAGAGAGATGGGGAGAAACAAATAAGGAGAGAAAGTAGATAATGATAGTGTGAGAGTGAGAGAGTGAGAGATATTGAGGGAGAGAAAGAGAAAACTATCCAAAAACAATGTGTTGTTTTTTTTTTCTCCTCTTCCTCTCATCACCTCTCTTTATATAGTGAAAAACTTAGTGGAGAGGTGGAAATAAACAATGAGAATGGTGGGTGTGGTGGAGAATAATGGAAATAAACAATGAGAATGGTGGGTGTGGTGGAGAATAATGGAATATATAATGGTAATGGTGGGAATTGTGGTGGGGAATAATGGAATATATAATGTGAATGGTGGGTGTGGTGGAGAATAATGGAAATAAACAATGGTAATTGTGGGAATGGTGGTGGGAATAATGGAATATATAATGGTAATGGTGGGAATGGTGGTGGGAATAATGGAATATATAATGGTAATGGTGGGAATGGTGGTGGGGATAATGGAATATATAATGGTAATGGTGGGAATGGTGGTGGGAATAATGGAATATATAATGGTAATGGTGGGAATGGTGGTGGGGATAATGGAATATATAATGGTAATGGAGATAATGGTGTTATTTTAAAGGGAAAAATGAAGTTAGTGGAAATGGTAGAGAAAGTTAAGTCATGCTAATGGTGAGTCCCACATCAGCGGGTTCCGCACAAGCGGGTCCCACATCAGCGGGCCCTACACAAGCGGGTCCCACATCAGCGGGTCCCACACAAACGGGTCCCACATCAGCGGGTCCCACACAAACGGGTCCCACACTAGCAGGTCCCACACTAGCAGGTCCCACACCAGCGGGTCCCACACAAACGGGTACAAATTCTCCCTAGTTTAGATTTTTCTGAATAATCCTTCTCAACATTTAGCGGGAAAATGCGAAACACGACGGAAATGACCAAAAATATTTAGAAATGTAACAAACGGATGCGGGAAAGAAAGACATTGGAAAACCGACGGAAAACAAACCCTAATTTCTTTATCGATTAAGGTAGAGCAAAATGGGGTGTCTACACCTACCTCCGATTGATTGACCATAACTCTCTCAATTTAACTCTTAATTCATTGAAATTAGTTTCATTTCGAAGGAATCGAAGTGTAGTTTAAAACGAAAGAAACGGAGATGAAAAATTCCAAGTATTTTGAGAGTTATGATAGAAATAGTTAGACTCGCGCTTTGGTTTAGCAATTTACTGACCTACCTCCGATTGATAGACCATAACTCTCTCAATTTAACTCTTAACTCATTGAAATTAGTTTCATTTCGAAGGAATCGAAGTGTAGTTTAAAACGAAAGAAACGGAGATGAAAAACTCTAAGTATTTTGAGAGTTATGATGGAAATAGTTAGACTCGCGCTTTAGTTTAGCAATTTACTGACCTACCTCCGATTGATTGACCATAACTCTCTCAATTTAACTCGTAATTCATTTAAATTAGTTTCATTTCGAAGGAATCGAAGTGTAGTTTAAAACGAAAGAAACGGAGATGAAAAACTCCAAGTATTTTGAGAGTTATGATGGAAATAGTTAGACTCGCGCTTTGGTTTAGCAATTTACTGACCTACCTCCGATTGATTGATCATAACTCTCTAAATTTAACTCTTAATTCATTGAAATTAGTTTCATTTCGAAGGAATCGAAGTGTAGTTTAAAACGAAAGAAACGGAGATGAAAAACTCCAAGTATTTTGAGAGTTATGATGGAAATAGTTAGACTTGCGCTTTAGTTTAGCAATTTACTGACCTCCCTCCGATTGATTGACTATAACTCACTCAATTTAACTCGTAATTCATTGAAATTAGTTTCATTTCGAAGGAATCGAAGTGTAGTTTAAAACGAAAGAAACGGAGATGAAAAACTCCAAGTATTTTGAGAGTTATGATGGAAATAGTTAGACTCGCGCTTTGGTTTATCAATTTACTGACCTACCTCCGATTGATTGACCATAACTCTCTCAATTTAACTCTTAATTCATTGAAATTAGTTTCATTTCGAAGGAATCGAAGTGTAGTTTAAAACGAAAGAAACGGAGATGAAAAACTCCAAGTATTTTGAGAGTTATGATGGAAATAGTTAGACTCGCGCTTTGGTTTAGCAATTTACTGACCTACCTCCGATTGATTGACCATAACTCTCTCAATTTAACTCTTAATTCATTGAAATTAGTTTCATTTCGAAGGAATCAAAGTGTAGTTTAAAACGAAAGAAACGGAGATGAAAAATTCCAAGTATTTTGAGAGTTATGATAGAAATAGTTAGACTCGCGCTTTGGTTTAGCAATTTACTGACCTACCTCCGATTGATTGACCATAACTCTCTCAATTTAACTCGTAATTCATTGAAATTAGTTTCATTTCGAAGGAATCGAAGTGTAGTTTAAAACGAAAGAAACGGAGATGAAAAACTCCAAGTATTTTGAGAGTTATGATGGAAATAGTTAGACTCACGCTTTGGTTTAGCAATTTACTGACCTACCTCCGCTTGATTGACCATAACTCTCTCAATTTAACTCTTAACTCTTTGAAATTAGTTTCATTTCGAAGGAATCGAAGTGTAGTTTAAAACGAAAGAAACGGAGATGAAAAACTCCAAGTATTTTGAGAGTTATGATGGAAATAGTTAGACTCGCGCTTTGGTTTAGCAATTTACTGACCTACCTCCGATTGATTGACCATAACTGTCACAATTTAACTCTTAATTCATTGAAATTAGTTTCATTTCGAAGGAATCGAAGTGTAGTTTAGGACGAAAGAAACGGAGATGAAAAACTCCAAGTATTTTGAGAGTTATGATGGAAATAGTTAGACTCGCGCTTTGGTTTAGCAATTTACTGACCTACCTCCGATTGATTGACCATAACTCTCTCAATTTAACTCGTAATTCATTTAAATTAGGTTCATTTCGAAGGAATCGAAGTGTAGTTTAAAACGAAAGAAACGGAGATGAAAAACTCCAAGTATTTTGAGAGTTATGATGGAAATAGTTAGACTCGCGCTTTGGTTTAGCAATTTACTGACCTACCTCCGATTGATTGACCATAACTCTCTCAATTTAACTCTTAACTCATTGAAATTAGTTTCATTTCGAAGGAATCGAAGTGTAGTTTAAAACGAAAGAAACGGAGATGAAAAACTCCAAGTATTTTGAGAGTTATGATGGAAATAGTTAGACTCGCGCTTTGGTTTAGCAATTTACTGACCTACATCCGATTGATTGACCATAACTCTCTCAATTTAACTCTTAACTCATTGAAATTAGTTTCATTTCGAAGGAATCAAAGTGTAGTTTAAAACGAAAGAAACGGAGATGAAAAACTCCAAGTATTTTGAGAGTTATGATGGAAATAGTTAGACTCGCGCTTTGGTTTAGCAATTTACTGACCTCCCTCCGATTGATTGACCATAAATCACTCAATTTAACTCGTAATTCATTGAAATTAGTTTCATTTCGAAGGAATCGAAGTGTAGTTTAAAACGAAAGAAACGGAGATGAAAAACTCCAAGTATTTTGAGAGTTATGATGGAAATAGTTAGACTCGCGCTTTGGTTTAGCAATTTACTGACTTACCTCCGATTGATTGACCATAACTCTCTCAATTTAACTCTTAATTCATTGAAATTAGTTTCATTTCGAAGGAATCGAAGTGTAGTTTAAAACGAAAGAAACGGAGATGAAAAATTCCAAGTATTTTGAGAGTTATGATAGAAATAGTTAGACTCGCGCTTTGGTTTAGCAATTTACTGACCTACCTCCGATTGATAGACCATAACTCTCTCAATTTAACTCTTAACTCATTGAAATTAGTTTCATTTCGAAGGAATCGAAGTGTAGTTTAAAACGAAAGAAACGGAGATGAAAAACTCTAAGTATTTTGAGAGTTATGATGGAAATAGTTAGACTCGCGCTTTAGTTTAGCAATTTACTGACCTACCTCCGATTGATTGACCATAACTCTCTCAATTTAACTCGTAATTCATTTAAATTAGTTTCATTTCGAAGGAATCGAAGTGTAGTTTAAAACGAAAGAAACGGAGATGAAAAACTCCAAGTATTTTGAGAGTTATGATGGAAATAGTTAGACTCGCGCTTTGGTTTAGCAATTTACTGACCTACCTCCGATTGATTGATCATAACTCTCTAAATTTAACTCTTAATTCATTGAAATTAGTTTCATTTCGAAGGAATCGAAGTGTAGTTTAAAACGAAAGAAACGGAGATGAAAAACTCCAAGTATTTTGAGAGTTATGATGGAAATAGTTAGACTTGCGCTTTAGTTTAGCAATTTACTGACCTCCCTCCGATTGATTGACTATAACTCACTCAATTTAACTCGTAATTCATTGAAATTAGTTTCATTTCGAAGGAATCGAAGTGTAGTTTAAAACGAAAGAAACGGAGATGAAAAACTCCAAGTATTTTGAGAGTTATGATGGAAATAGTTAGACTCGCGCTTTGGTTTATCAATTTACTGACCTACCTCCGATTGATTGACCATAACTCTCTCAATTTAACTCTTAATTCATTGAAATTAGTTTCATTTCGAAGGAATCGAAGTGTAGTTTAAAACGAAAGAAACGGAGATGAAAAACTCCAAGTATTTTGAGAGTTATGATGGAAATAGTTAGACTCGCGCTTTGGTTTAGCAATTTACTGACCTACCTCCGATTGATTGACCATAACTCTCTCAATTTAACTCTTAATTCATTGAAATTAGTTTCATTTCGAAGGAATCAAAGTGTAGTTTAAAACGAAAGAAACGGAGATGAAAAATTCCAAGTATTTTGAGAGTTATGATAGAAATAGTTAGACTCGCGCTTTGGTTTAGCAATTTACTGACCTACCTCCGATTGATTGACCATAACTCTCTCAATTTAACTCGTAATTCATTGAAATTAGTTTCATTTCGAAGGAATCGAAGTGTAGTTTAAAACGAAAGAAACGGAGATGAAAAACTCCAAGTATTTTGAGAGTTATGATGGAAATAGTTAGACTCACGCTTTGGTTTAGCAATTTACTGACCTACCTCCGCTTGATTGACCATAACTCTCTCAATTTAACTCTTAACTCTTTGAAATTAGTTTCATTTCGAAGGAATCGAAGTGTAGTTTAAAACGAAAGAAACGGAGATGAAAAACTCCAAGTATTTTGAGAGTTATGATGGAAATAGTTAGACTCGCGCTTTGGTTTAGCAATTTACTGACCTACCTCCGATTGATTGACCATAACTGTCACAATTTAACTCTTAATTCATTGAAATTAGTTTCATTTCGAAGGAATCGAAGTGTAGTTTAGGACGAAAGAAACGGAGATGAAAAACTCCAAGTATTTTGAGAGTTATGATGGAAATAGTTAGACTCGCGCTTTGGTTTAGCAATTTACTGACCTACCTCCGATTGATTGACCATAACTCTCTCAATTTAACTCGTAATTCATTTAAATTAGGTTCATTTCGAAGGAATCGAAGTGTAGTTTAAAACGAAAGAAACGGAGATGAAAAACTCCAAGTATTTTGAGAGTTATGATGGAAATAGTTAGACTCGCGCTTTGGTTTAGCAATTTACTGACCTACCTCCGATTGATTGACCATAACTCTCTCAATTTAACTCTTAACTCATTGAAATTAGTTTCATTTCGAAGGAATCGAAGTGTAGTTTAAAACGAAAGAAACGGAGATGAAAAACTCCAAGTATTTTGAGAGTTATGATGGAAATAGTTAGACTCGCGCTTTGGTTTAGCAATTTACTGACCTACATCCGATTGATTGACCATAACTCTCTCAATTTAACTCTTAACTCATTGAAATTAGTTTCATTTCGAAGGAATCAAAGTGTAGTTTAAAACGAAAGAAACGGAGATGAAAAACTCCAAGTATTTTGAGAGTTATGATGGAAATAGTTAGACTCGCGCTTTGGTTTAGCAATTTACTGACCTCCCTCCGATTGATTGACCATAAATCACTCAATTTAACTCGTAATTCATTGAAATTAGTTTCATTTCGAAGGAATCGAAGTGTAGTTTAAAACGAAAGAAACGGAGATGAAAAACTCCAAGTATTTTGAGAGTTATGATGGAAATAGTTAGACTCGCGCTTTGGTTTAGCAATTTACTGACTTACCTCCGATTGATTGACCATAACTCTCTCAATTTAACTCTTAATTCATTGAAATTAGTTTCATTTCGAAGGAATCGAAGTGTAGTTTAAAACGAAAGAAACGGAGATGAAAAATTCCAAGTATTTTGAGAGTTATGATAGAAATAGTTAGACTCGCGCTTTGGTTTAGCAATTTACTGACCTACCTCCGATTGATAGACCATAACTCTCTCAATTTAACTCTTAACTCATTGAAATTAGTTTCATTTCGAAGGAATCGAAGTGTAGTTTAAAACGAAAGAAACGGAGATGAAAAACTCCAAGTATTTTGAGAGTTATGATGGAAATAGTTAGACTTGCGCTTTAGTTTAGCAATTTACTGACCTCCCTCCGATTGATTGACTATAACTCACTCAATTTAACTCGTAATTCATTGAAATTAGTTTCATTTCGAAGGAATCGAAGTGTAGTTTAAAACGAAAGAAACGGAGATGAAAAACTCCAAGTATTTTGAGAGTTATGATGGAAATAGTTAGACTCGCGCTTTGGTTTATCAATTTACTGACCTACCTCCGATTGATTGACCATAACTCTCTCAATTTAACTCTTAATTCATTGAAATTAGTTTCATTTCGAAGGAATCGAAGTGTAGTTTAAAACGAAAGAAACGGAGATGAAAAACTCCAAGTATTTTGAGAGTTATGATGGAAATAGTTAGACTCGCGCTTTGGTTTAGCAATTTACTGACCTACCTCCGATTGATTGACCATAACTCTCTCAATTTAACTCTTAATTCATTGAAATTAGTTTCATTTCGAAGGAATCAAAGTGTAGTTTAAAACGAAAGAAACGGAGATGAAAAATTCCAAGTATTTTGAGAGTTATGATAGAAATAGTTAGACTCGCGCTTTGGTTTAGCAATTTACTGACCTACCTCCGATTGATTGACCATAACTCTCTCAATTTAACTCGTAATTCATTGAAATTAGTTTCATTTCGAAGGAATCGAAGTGTAGTTTAAAACGAAAGAAACGGAGATGAAAAACTCCAAGTATTTTGAGAGTTATGATGGAAATAGTTAGACTCACGCTTTGGTTTAGCAATTTACTGACCTACCTCCGCTTGATTGACCATAACTCTCTCAATTTAACTCTTAACTCTTTGAAATTAGTTTCATTTCGAAGGAATCGAAGTGTAGTTTAAAACGAAAGAAACGGAGATGAAAAACTCCAAGTATTTTGAGAGTTATGATGGAAATAGTTAGACTCGCGCTTTGGTTTAGCAATTTACTGACCTACCTCCGATTGATTGACCATAACTGTCACAATTTAACTCTTAATTCATTGAAATTAGTTTCATTTCGAAGGAATCGAAGTGTAGTTTAGGACGAAAGAAACGGAGATGAAAAACTCCAAGTATTTTGAGAGTTATGATGGAAATAGTTAGACTCGCGCTTTGGTTTAGCAATTTACTGACCTACCTCCGATTGATTGACCATAACTCTCTCAATTTAACTCGTAATTCATTTAAATTAGGTTCATTTCGAAGGAATCGAAGTGTAGTTTAAAACGAAAGAAACGGAGATGAAAAACTCCAAGTATTTTGAGAGTTATGATGGAAATAGTTAGACTCGCGCTTTGGTTTAGCAATTTACTGACCTACCTCCGATTGATTGACCATAACTCTCTCAATTTAACTCTTAACTCATTGAAATTAGTTTCATTTCGAAGGAATCGAAGTGTAGTTTAAAACGAAAGAAACGGAGATGAAAAACTCCAAGTATTTTGAGAGTTATGATGGAAATAGTTAGACTCGCGCTTTGGTTTAGTAATTTACTGACCTACATCCGATTGATTGACCATAACTCTCTCAATTTAACTCTTAACTCATTGAAATTAGTTTCATTTCGAAGGAATCGAAGTGTAGTTTAAAACGAAAGAAACGGAGATGAAAAACTCCAAGTATTTTGAGAGTTATGATGGAAATAGTTAGACTCGCGCTTTGGTTTAGCAATTTACTGACCTACCTCCGATTGATTGACCATAACTCTCTCAATTTAACTCTTAATTCATTGAAATTAGTTTCATTTCGAAGGAATCGAAGTGTAGTTTAAAACGAAAGAAACGGAGATGAAAAACTCCAAGTATTTTGAGAGTTATGATGGAAAAAGTTAGACTCGCGCTTTAGTTTAGCAATTTACTGACCTACCTCCGATTGATTGAACATAAGTCACTCAATTTAACTCGTAATTCATTGAAATTAGTTTCATTTCGAAGGAATCGAAGTGTAGTTTAAAACGAAAGAAATGGAGATGAAAAACTACAAGTATTTTGAGAGTTATGATGGAAATAGTTAGACTCGCGCTTTGGTTTAGCAATTTACTGACCTACCTCCGATTGATTGACCATAACTCTCTCAATTTAACTCTTAATTCATTGAAATTAGTTTCATTTCGAAGGAATCGAAGTGTAGTTTAAGACGAAAGAAACGGAGATGAAAAACTCCAAGTATTTTGAGAGTTATGATGGAAATAGTTAGACTCGCGCTTTGGTTTAGCAATTTACTGACCTACCTCCGATTGATTGACCATAACTCTCTCAATTCAACTCTTAACTCATTGAAATTAGTTTCATTTCGAAGGAATCAAAGTGTAGTTTAAAACGAAAGAAACGGAGATGAAAAACTCCAAGTATTTTGAGAGTTATGATGGAAATAGTTAGACTCGCGCTTTGGTTTAGCAATTTACTGACCTACCTCCGCTTGATTGACCATAACTCTCTCAATTTAACTCTTAACTCTTTGAAATTAGTTTCATTTCGAAGGAATCGAAGTGTAGTTTAAAACTAAAGAAACGGAGATGAAAAACTCCAAGTATTTTGAGAGTTATGATGGAAATAGTTAGACTCGCGCTTTGGTTTAGCAATTTACTGACCTACCTCCGATTGATTGATCATAACTCTCTAAATTTAACTCTTAATTCATTGAAATTAGTTTCATTTCGAAGGAATCGAAGTGTAGTTTAAAACGAAAGAAACGGAGATGAAAAACTCCAAGTATTTTGAGAGTTATGATGGAAATAGTTAGACTCGCGCTTTGGTTTAGCAATTTACTGACCTACCTCCGATTGATTGACCATAACTCTCTCAATTTAACTCTTAATTCATTGAAATTAGTTTCATTTCGAAGGAATCAAAGTGTAGTTTAAAACGAAAGAAACGGAGATGAAAAATTCCAAGTAGTTTGAGAGTTATGATAGAAATAGTTAGACTCGCGCTTTGGTTTAGCAATTTACTGACCTACCTCCAATTGATTGACCATAACTCTCTCAATTTAACTCGTAATTCATTGAAATTAGTTTCATTTCGAAGGAATCGAAGTGTAGTTTAAAACGAAAGAAACGGAGATGAAAAACTCCAAGTATTTTGAGAGTTATGATGGAAATAGTTAGACTCACGCTTTGGTTTAGCAATTTACTGACCTACCTCCGCTTGATTGACCATAACTCTCTCAATTTAACTCTTAACTCTTTGAAATTAGTTTCATTTCGAAGGAATCGAAGTGTAGTTTAAAACGAAAGAAACGGAGATGAAAAACTCCAAGTATTTTGAGAGTTATGATGGAAATAGTTAGACTCGCGCTTTGGTTTAGCAATTTACTGACTTACCTCCGATTGATTGACCATAACTCTCTCAATTTAACTCTTAATTCATTGAAATTAGTTTCATTTCGAAGGAATCGAAGTGTAGTTTAAAACGAAAGAAACGGAGATGAAAAATTCCAAGTATTTTGAGAGTTATGATAGAAATAGTTAGACTCGCGCTTTGGTTTAGCAATTTACTGACCTACCTCCGATTGATAGACCATAACTCTCTCAATTTAACTCTTAACTCATTGAAATTAGTTTCATTTCGAAGGAATCGAAGTGTAGTTTAAAACGAAAGAAACGGAGATGAAAAACTCCAAGTATTTTGAGAGTTATGATGGAAATAGTTAGACTCGCGCTTTGGTTTAGCAATTTACTGACTTACCTCCGATTGATTGACCATAACTCTCTCAATTTAACTCTTAATTCATTGAAATTAGTTTCATTTCGAAGGAATCGAAGTGTAGTTTAAAACGAAAGAAACGGAGATGAAAAATTCCAAGTATTTTGAGAGTTATGATAGAAATAGTTAGACTCGCGCTTTGGTTTAGCAATTTACTGACCTACCTCCGATTGATAGACCATAACTCTCTCAATTTAACTCTTAACTCATTGAAATTAGTTTCATTTCGAAGGAATCGAAGTGTAGTTTAAAACGAAAGAAACGGAGATGAAAAACTCCAAGTATTTTGAGAGTTATGATGGAAATAGTTAGACTTGCGCTTTAGTTTAGCAATTTACTGACCTCCCTCCGATTGATTGACTATAACTCACTCAATTTAACTCGTAATTCATTGAAATTAGTTTCATTTCGAAGGAATCGAAGTGTAGTTTAAAACGAAAGAAACGGAGATGAAAAACTCCAAGTATTTTGAGAGTTATGATGGAAATAGTTAGACTCGCGCTTTGGTTTATCAATTTACTGACCTACCTCCGATTGATTGACCATAACTCTCTCAATTTAACTCTTAATTCATTGAAATTAGTTTCATTTCGAAGGAATCGAAGTGTAGTTTAAAACGAAAGAAACGGAGATGAAAAACTCCAAGTATTTTGAGAGTTATGATGGAAATAGTTAGACTCGCGCTTTGGTTTAGCAATTTACTGACCTACCTCCGATTGATTGACCATAACTCTCTCAATTTAACTCTTAATTCATTGAAATTAGTTTCATTTCGAAGGAATCAAAGTGTAGTTTAAAACGAAAGAAACGGAGATGAAAAATTCCAAGTATTTTGAGAGTTATGATAGAAATAGTTAGACTCGCGCTTTGGTTTAGCAATTTACTGACCTACCTCCGATTGATTGACCATAACTCTCTCAATTTAACTCGTAATTCATTGAAATTAGTTTCATTTCGAAGGAATCGAAGTGTAGTTTAAAACGAAAGAAACGGAGATGAAAAACTCCAAGTATTTTGAGAGTTATGATGGAAATAGTTAGACTCACGCTTTGGTTTAGCAATTTACTGACCTACCTCCGCTTGATTGACCATAACTCTCTCAATTTAACTCTTAACTCTTTGAAATTAGTTTCATTTCGAAGGAATCGAAGTGTAGTTTAAAACGAAAGAAACGGAGATGAAAAACTCCAAGTATTTTGAGAGTTATGATGGAAATAGTTAGACTCGCGCTTTGGTTTAGCAATTTACTGACCTACCTCCGATTGATTGACCATAACTGTCACAATTTAACTCTTAATTCATTGAAATTAGTTTCATTTCGAAGGAATCGAAGTGTAGTTTAGGACGAAAGAAACGGAGATGAAAAACTCCAAGTATTTTGAGAGTTATGATGGAAATAGTTAGACTCGCGCTTTGGTTTAGCAATTTACTGACCTACCTCCGATTGATTGACCATAACTCTCTCAATTTAACTCGTAATTCATTTAAATTAGGTTCATTTCGAAGGAATCGAAGTGTAGTTTAAAACGAAAGAAACGGAGATGAAAAACTCCAAGTATTTTGAGAGTTATGATGGAAATAGTTAGACTCGCGCTTTGGTTTAGCAATTTACTGACCTACCTCCGATTGATTGACCATAACTCTCTCAATTTAACTCTTAACTCATTGAAATTAGTTTCATTTCGAAGGAATCGAAGTGTAGTTTAAAACGAAAGAAACGGAGATGAAAAACTCCAAGTATTTTGAGAGTTATGATGGAAATAGTTAGACTCGCGCTTTGGTTTAGTAATTTACTGACCTACATCCGATTGATTGACCATAACTCTCTCAATTTAACTCTTAACTCATTGAAATTAGTTTCATTTCGAAGGAATCGAAGTGTAGTTTAAAACGAAAGAAACGGAGATGAAAAACTCCAAGTATTTTGAGAGTTATGATGGAAATAGTTAGACTCGCGCTTTGGTTTAGCAATTTACTGACCTACCTCCGATTGATTGACCATAACTCTCTCAATTTAACTCTTAATTCATTGAAATTAGTTTCATTTCGAAGGAATCGAAGTGTAGTTTAAAACGAAAGAAACGGAGATGAAAAACTCCAAGTATTTTGAGAGTTATGATGGAAAAAGTTAGACTCGCGCTTTAGTTTAGCAATTTACTGACCTACCTCCGATTGATTGAACATAAGTCACTCAATTTAACTCGTAATTCATTGAAATTAGTTTCATTTCGAAGGAATCGAAGTGTAGTTTAAAACGAAAGAAATGGAGATGAAAAACTACAAGTATTTTGAGAGTTATGATGGAAATAGTTAGACTCGCGCTTTGGTTTAGCAATTTACTGACCTACCTCCGATTGATTGACCATAACTCTCTCAATTTAACTCTTAATTCATTGAAATTAGTTTCATTTCGAAGGAATCGAAGTGTAGTTTAAAACGAAAGAAACGGAGATGAAAAACTCCAAGTATTTTGAGAGTTATGATGGAAATAGTTAGACTCGCGCTTTGGTTTAGCAATTTACTGACTTACCTCCGATTGATTGACCATAACTCTCTCAATTTAACTCTTAATTCATTGAAATTAGTTTCATTTCGAAGGAATCGAAGTGTAGTTTAAAACGAAAGAAACGGAGATGAAAAATTCCAAGTATTTTGAGAGTTATGATAGAAATAGTTAGACTCGCGCTTTGGTTTAGCAATTTACTGACCTACCTCCGATTGATAGACCATAACTCTCTCAATTTAACTCTTAACTCATTGAAATTAGTTTCATTTCGAAGGAATCGAAGTGTAGTTTAAAACGAAAGAAACGGAGATGAAAAACTCCAAGTATTTTGAGAGTTATGATGGAAATAGTTAGACTCGCGCTTTGGTTTAGCAATTTACTGACTTACCTCCGATTGATTGACCATAACTCTCTCAATTTAACTCTTAATTCATTGAAATTAGTTTCATTTCGAAGGAATCGAAGTGTAGTTTAAAACGAAAGAAACGGAGATGAAAAATTCCAAGTATTTTGAGAGTTATGATAGAAATAGTTAGACTCGCGCTTTGGTTTAGCAATTTACTGACCTACCTCCGATTGATAGACCATAACTCTCTCAATTTAACTCTTAACTCATTGAAATTAGTTTCATTTCGAAGGAATCGAAGTGTAGTTTAAAACGAAAGAAACGGAGATGAAAAACTCCAAGTATTTTGAGAGTTATGATGGAAATAGTTAGACTTGCGCTTTAGTTTAGCAATTTACTGACCTCCCTCCGATTGATTGACTATAACTCACTCAATTTAACTCGTAATTCATTGAAATTAGTTTCATTTCGAAGGAATCGAAGTGTAGTTTAAAACGAAAGAAACGGAGATGAAAAACTCCAAGTATTTTGAGAGTTATGATGGAAATAGTTAGACTCGCGCTTTGGTTTATCAATTTACTGACCTACCTCCGATTGATTGACCATAACTCTCTCAATTTAACTCTTAATTCATTGAAATTAGTTTCATTTCGAAGGAATCGAAGTGTAGTTTAAAACGAAAGAAACGGAGATGAAAAACTCCAAGTATTTTGAGAGTTATGATGGAAATAGTTAGACTCGCGCTTTGGTTTAGCAATTTACTGACCTACCTCCGATTGATTGACCATAACTCTCTCAATTTAACTCTTAATTCATTGAAATTAGTTTCATTTCGAAGGAATCAAAGTGTAGTTTAAAACGAAAGAAACGGAGATGAAAAATTCCAAGTATTTTGAGAGTTATGATAGAAATAGTTAGACTCGCGCTTTGGTTTAGCAATTTACTGACCTACCTCCGATTGATTGACCATAACTCTCTCAATTTAACTCGTAATTCATTGAAATTAGTTTCATTTCGAAGGAATCGAAGTGTAGTTTAAAACGAAAGAAACGGAGATGAAAAACTCCAAGTATTTTGAGAGTTATGATGGAAATAGTTAGACTCACGCTTTGGTTTAGCAATTTACTGACCTACCTCCGCTTGATTGACCATAACTCTCTCAATTTAACTCTTAACTCTTTGAAATTAGTTTCATTTCGAAGGAATCGAAGTGTAGTTTAAAACGAAAGAAACGGAGATGAAAAACTCCAAGTATTTTGAGAGTTATGATGGAAATAGTTAGACTCGCGCTTTGGTTTAGCAATTTACTGACCTACCTCCGATTGATTGACCATAACTGTCACAATTTAACTCTTAATTCATTGAAATTAGTTTCATTTCGAAGGAATCGAAGTGTAGTTTAGGACGAAAGAAACGGAGATGAAAAACTCCAAGTATTTTGAGAGTTATGATGGAAATAGTTAGACTCGCGCTTTGGTTTAGCAATTTACTGACCTACCTCCGATTGATTGACCATAACTCTCTCAATTTAACTCGTAATTCATTTAAATTAGGTTCATTTCGAAGGAATCGAAGTGTAGTTTAAAACGAAAGAAACGGAGATGAAAAACTCCAAGTATTTTGAGAGTTATGATGGAAATAGTTAGACTCGCGCTTTGGTTTAGCAATTTACTGACCTACCTCCGATTGATTGACCATAACTCTCTCAATTTAACTCTTAACTCATTGAAATTAGTTTCATTTCGAAGGAATCGAAGTGTAGTTTAAAACGAAAGAAACGGAGATGAAAAACTCCAAGTATTTTGAGAGTTATGATGGAAATAGTTAGACTCGCGCTTTGGTTTAGTAATTTACTGACCTACATCCGATTGATTGACCATAACTCTCTCAATTTAACTCTTAACTCATTGAAATTAGTTTCATTTCGAAGGAATCGAAGTGTAGTTTAAAACGAAAGAAACGGAGATGAAAAACTCCAAGTATTTTGAGAGTTATGATGGAAATAGTTAGACTCGCGCTTTGGTTTAGCAATTTACTGACCTACCTCCGATTGATTGACCATAACTCTCTCAATTTAACTCTTAATTCATTGAAATTAGTTTCATTTCGAAGGAATCGAAGTGTAGTTTAAAACGAAAGAAACGGAGATGAAAAACTCCAAGTATTTTGAGAGTTATGATGGAAAAAGTTAGACTCGCGCTTTAGTTTAGCAATTTACTGACCTACCTCCGATTGATTGAACATAAGTCACTCAATTTAACTCGTAATTCATTGAAATTAGTTTCATTTCGAAGGAATCGAAGTGTAGTTTAAAACGAAAGAAATGGAGATGAAAAACTACAAGTATTTTGAGAGTTATGATGGAAATAGTTAGACTCGCGCTTTGGTTTAGCAATTTACTGACCTACCTCCGATTGATTGACCATAACTCTCTCAATTTAACTCTTAATTCATTGAAATTAGTTTCATTTCGAAGGAATCGAAGTGTAGTTTAAGACGAAAGAAACGGAGATGAAAAACTCCAAGTATTTTGAGAGTTATGATGGAAATAGTTAGACTCGCGCTTTGGTTTAGCAATTTACTGACCTACCTCCGATTGATTGACCATAACTCTCTCAATTCAACTCTTAACTCATTGAAATTAGTTTCATTTCGAAGGAATCAAAGTGTAGTTTAAAACGAAAGAAACGGAGATGAAAAACTCCAAGTATTTTGAGAGTTATGATGGAAATAGTTAGACTCGCGCTTTGGTTTAGCAATTTACTGACCTACCTCCGCTTGATTGACCATAACTCTCTCAATTTAACTCTTAACTCTTTGAAATTAGTTTCATTTCGAAGGAATCGAAGTGTAGTTTAAAACTAAAGAAACGGAGATGAAAAACTCCAAGTATTTTGAGAGTTATGATGGAAATAGTTAGACTCGCGCTTTGGTTTAGCAATTTACTGACCTACCTCCGATTGATTGATCATAACTCTCTAAATTTAACTCTTAATTCATTGAAATTAGTTTCATTTCGAAGGAATCGAAGTGTAGTTTAAAACGAAAGAAACGGAGATGAAAAACTCCAAGTATTTTGAGAGTTATGATGGAAATAGTTAGACTCGCGCTTTGGTTTAGCAATTTACTGACCTACCTCCGATTGATTGACCATAACTCTCTCAATTTAACTCTTAATTCATTGAAATTAGTTTCATTTCGAAGGAATCAAAGTGTAGTTTAAAACGAAAGAAACGGAGATGAAAAATTCCAAGTAGTTTGAGAGTTATGATAGAAATAGTTAGACTCGCGCTTTGGTTTAGCAATTTACTGACCTACCTCCAATTGATTGACCATAACTCTCTCAATTTAACTCGTAATTCATTGAAATTAGTTTCATTTCGAAGGAATCGAAGTGTAGTTTAAAACGAAAGAAACGGAGATGAAAAACTCCAAGTATTTTGAGAGTTATGATGGAAATAGTTAGACTCACGCTTTGGTTTAGCAATTTACTGACCTACCTCCGCTTGATTGACCATAACTCTCTCAATTTAACTCTTAACTCTTTGAAATTAGTTTCATTTCGAAGGAATCGAAGTGTAGTTTAAAACGAAAGAAACGGAGATGAAAAACTCCAAGTATTTTGAGAGTTATGATGGAAATAGTTAGACTCGCGCTTTGGTTTAGCAATTTACTGACCTACCTCCGCTTGATTGACCATAACTCTCTCAATTTAACTCTTAACTCTTTGAAATTAGTTTCATTTCGAAGGAATCGAAGTGTAGTTTAAGACGAAAGAAACGGAGATGAAAAACTCCAAGTATTTTGAGAGTTATGATGGAAATAGTTAGACTCGCGCTTTGGTTTAGCAATTTACTGACCTACCTCCGATTGATTGACCATAACTCTCTCAATTTAACTCTTAACTCATTGAAATTAGTTTCATTTCGAAGGAATCAAAGTGTAGTTTAAAACGAAAGAAACGGAGATGAAAAACTCCAAGTATTTTGAGAGTTATGATGGAAATAGTTAGACTCGCGCTTTGGTTTAGCAATTTACTGACCTCCCTCCGATTGATTGACCATAAATCACTCAATTTAACTCGTAATTCATTGAAATTAGTTTCATTTCGAAGGAATCGAAGTGTAGTTTAAAACGAAAGAAACGGAGATGAAAAACTCCAAGTATTTTGAGAGTTATGATGGAAATACTTAGACTCGCGCTTTGGTTTAGCAATTTACTGACCTACCTCCGATTGATTGACCATAACTCTCTCAATTTAACTCTTAATTCATTGAAATTAATTTCATTTCGAAGGAATCGAAGTGTAGTTTAAAACGAAAGAAACGGAGATGAAAAATTCCAAGTATTTTGAGAGTTATGATAGAAATAGTTAGACTCGCGCTTTGGTTTAGCAATTTACTGACCTACCTCCGATTGATAGACCATAACTCTCTCAATTTAACTCTTAACTCATTGAAATTAGTTTCATTTCGAAGGAATCGAAGTGTAGTTTAAAACGAAAGAAACGGAGATGAAAAACTCTAAGTATTTTGAGAGTTATGATGGAAATAGTTAGACTCGCGCTTTGGTTTAGCAATTTACTGACCTACCTCCGATTGATTGACCATAACTCTCTCAATTTAACTCGTAATTCATTTAAATTAGTTTCATTTCGAAGGAATCGAAGTGTAGTTTAAAACGAAAGAAACGGAGATGAAAAACTCCAAGTATTTTGAGAGTTATGATGGAAATAGTTAGACTCGCGCTTTGGTTTAGCAATTTACTGACCTACCTCCGATTGATTGATCATAACTCTCTAAATTTAACTCTTAATTCATTGAAATTAGTTTCATTTCGAAGGAATCGAAGTGTAGTTTAAAACGAAAGAAACGGAGATGAAAAACTCCAAGTATTTTGAGAGTTATGATGGAAATAGTTAGACTTGCGCTTTAGTTTAGCAATTTACTGACCTCCCTCCGATTGATTGACCATAACTCACTCAATTTAACTCGTAATTCATTGAAATTAGTTTCATTTCGAAGGAATCGAAGTGTAGTTTAAAACGAAAGAAACGGAGATGAAAAACTCCAAGTATTTTGAGAGTTATGATGGAAATAGTTAGACTCGCGCTTTGGTTTATCAATTTACTGACCTACCTCCGATTGATTGACCATAACTCTCTCAATTTAACTCTTAATTCATTGAAATTAGTTTCATTTCGAAGGAATCGAAGTGTAGTTTAAAACGAAAGAAACGGAGATGAAAAACTCCAAGTATTTTGAGAGTTATGATGGAAATAGTTAGACTCACGCTTTGGTTTAGCAATTTACTGACCTACCTCCGATTGATTGACCATAACTCTCTCAATTTAACTCTTAATTCATTGAAATTAGTTTCATTTCGAAGGAATCAAAGTGTAGTTTAAAACGAAAGAAACGGAGATGAAAAATTCCAAGTATTTTGAGAGTTATGATAGAAATAGTTAGACTCGCGCTTTGGTTTAGCAATTTACTGACCTACCTCCGATTGATTGACCATAACTCTCTCAATTTAACTCGTAATTCATTGAAATTAGTTTCATTTCGAAGGAATCGAAGTGTAGTTTAAAACGAAAGAAACGGAGATGAAAAACTCCAAGTATTTTGAGAGTTATGATGGAAATAGTTAGACTCACGCTTTGGTTTAGCAATTTACTGACCTACCTCCGCTTGATTGACCATAACTCTCTCAATTTAACCCTTAACTCTTTGAAATTAGTTTCATTTCGAAGGAATCGAAGTGTAGTTTAAAACGAAAGAAACGGAGATGAAAAACTCCAAGTATTTTGAGAGTTATGATGGAAATAGTTAGACTCGCGCTTTGGTTTAGCAATTTACTGACCTACCTCCGATTGATTGACCATAACTCTCTCAATTTAACTCGTAATTCATTTAAATTAGTTTCATTTCGAAGGAATCGAAGTGTAATTTAAAACGAAAGAAACGGAGATGAAAAACTCCAAGTATTTTGAGAGTTATGATGGAAATAGTTAGACTCGCGCTTTAGTTTAGCAATTTACTGACCTACCTCCGATTGATTGAACATAACTCACTCAATTTAACTCGTAATTCATTGAAATTAGTTTCATTTCGAAGGAATCGAAGTGTAGTTTAAAACGAAAGAAATGGAGATGAAAAACTCCAAGTATTTTGAGAGTTATGATGGAAATAGTTGGACTCGCGCTTTGGTTTAGCAATTTACTGACCTACCTCCGATTGATTGACCATAACTCTCTCAATTTAACTCTTAATTCATTGAAATTAGTTTCATTTCGAAGGAATCGAAGTGTAGTTTAAGACGAAAGAAACGGAGATGAAAAACTCCAAGTATTTTGAGAGTTATGATGGAAATAGTTAGACTCGCGCTTTGGTTTAGCAATTTACTGACCTACCTCCGATTGATTGACCATAACTCTCTCAATTTAACTCTTAACTCATTGAAATTAGTTTCATTTCGAAGGAATCGAAGTGTGGTTTAAAACGAAAGAAACGGAGATGAAAAACTCCAAGTATTTTGAGAGTTATGATGGAAATAGTTAGACTCGCGCTTTGGTTTAGCAATTTACTGACCTCCCTCCGATTGATTGACCATAAATCACTCAATTTAACTCGTAATTCATTGAAATTAGTTTCATTTCGAAGGAATCGAAGTGTAGTTTAAAACGAAAGAAACGGAGATGAAAAACTCCAAGTATTTTGAGAGTTATGATGGAAATAGTTAGACTCGCGCTTTGGTTTAGCAATTTACTGACCTACCTCCGATTGATTGATCATAACTCTCTCAATTTAACTCTTAATTCATTGAAATTAGTTTCATTTCGAAGGAATCGAAGTGTAGTTTAAAACGAAAGAAACGGAGATGAAAAACTCCAAGTATTCTGAGAGTTATTATGGAAATAGTTAGACTCGCGCTTTGGTTTAGCAATTTACTGATCTACCTCCGATTGATGGACCATAAATCACTCAATTTAAATCGTAATTCATTGAAATTAGTTTCATTTCGAAGGAATCGAAGTGTAGTTTAAAACGAAAGAAACGGAGATGAAAAACTCCAAGTATTTTGAGAGTTATGATGGAAATAGTTAGACTCGCGCTTTGGTTTAGCAATTTACTGACCTACCTCCGATTGATTGACCATAACTGTCACAATTTAACTCTTAATTCATTGAAATTAGTTTCATTTCGAAGGAATCGAAGTGTAGTTTAGGACGAAAGAAACGGAGATGAAAAACTCCAAGTATTTTGAGAGTTATGATGGAAATAGTTAGACTCGCGCTTTGGTTTAGCAATTTACTGACCTACCTCCGATTGATTGACCATAACTCTCTCAATTTAACTCGTAATTCATTTAAATTAGGTTCATTTCGAAGGAATCGAAGTGTAGTTTAAAACGAAAGAAACGGAGATGAAAAACTCCAAGTATTTTGAGAGTTATGATGGAAATAGTTAGACTCGCGCTTTGGTTTAGCAATTTACTGACCTACCTCCGATTGATTGACCATAACTCTCTCAATTTAACTCTTAACTCATTGAAATTAGTTTAATTTCGAAGGAATCGAAGTGTAGTTTAAAACGAAAGAAACGGAGATGAAAAACTCCAAGTATTTTGAGAGTTATGATGGAAATAGTTAGACTCGCGCTTTGGTTTAGCAATTTACTGACCTACATCCGATTGATTGACCATAACTCTCTCAATTTAACTCTTAACTCATTGAAATTAGTTTCATTTCGAAGGAATCGAAGTGTAGTTTAAAACGAAAGAAACGGAGATGAAAAACTCCAAGTATTTTGAGAGTTATGATGGAAATAGTTAGACTCGCGCTTTGGTTTAGCAATTTACTGACCTACCTCCGATTGATTGACCATAACTCTCTCAATTTAACTCTTAATTCATTGAAATTAGTTTCATTTCGAAGGAATCGAAGTGTAGTTTAAAACGAAAGAAACGGAGATGAAAAACTCCAAGTATTTTGAGAGTTATGATGGAAATAGTTAGACTCGCGCTTTGGTTTAGCAATTTACTGACCTACCTCCGATTGATTGACCATAACTCTCTCAATTTAACTCGTAATTCATTGAAATTAGTTTCATTTCGAAGGAATCGAAGTGTAGTTTAAAACGAAAGAAACGGAGATGAAAAACTCCAAGTATTTTGAGAGTTATGATGGAAATAGTTAGACTCACGCTTTGGTTTAGCAATTTACTGACCTACCTCCGCTTGATTGACCATAACTCTCTCAATTTAACTCTTAACTCTTTGAAATTAGTTTCATTTCGAAGGAATCGAAGTGTAGTTTAAAACGAAAGAAACGGAGATGAAAAACTCCAAGTATTTTGAGAGTTATGATGGAAATAGTTAGACTCGCGCTTTGGTTTAGCAATTTACTGACCTACCTCCGATTGATTGACCATAACTCTCTCAATTTAACTCGTAATTCATTTAAATTAGTTTCATTTCGAAGGAATCGAAGTGTAATTTAAAACGAAAGAAACGGAGATGAAAAACTCCAAGTATTTTGAGAGTTATGATGGAAATAGTTAGACTCGCGCTTTAGTTTAGCAATTTACTGACCTACCTCCGATTGATTGAACATAACTCACTCAATTTAACTCGTAATTCATTGAAATTAGTTTCATTTCGAAGGAATCGAAGTGTAGTTTAAAACGAAAGAAATGGAGATGAAAAACTCCAAGTATTTTGAGAGTTATGATGGAAATAGTTAGACTCGCGCTTTGGTTTAGCAATTTACTGACCTACCTCCGATTGATTGACCATAACTCTCTCAATTTAACTCTTAACTCATTGAAATTAGTTTCATTTCGAAGGAATCAAAGTGTAGTTTAAAACGAAAGAAACGGAGATGAAAAACTCCAAGTATTTTGAGAGTTATGATGGAAATAGTTAGACTCGCGCTTTGGTTTAGCAATTTACTGACCTCCCTCCGATTGATTGACCATAAATCACTCAATTTAACTCGTAATTCATTGAAATTAGTTTCATTTCGAAGGAATCGAAGTGTAGTTTAAAACGAAAGAAACGGAGATGAAAAACTCCAAGTATTTTGAGAGTTATGATGGAAATAGTTAGACTCGCGCTTTGGTTTAGCAATTTACTGACCTACCTCCGATTGATTGACCATAACTCTCTCAATTTAACTCTTAATTCATTGAAATTAGTTTCATTTCGAAGGAATCGAAGTGTAGTTTAAAACGAAAGAAACGGAGATGAAAAACTCTAAGTATTTTGAGAGTTATGATGGAAATAGTTAGACTCGCGCTTTAGTTTAGCAATTTACTGACCTACCTCCGATTGATTGACCATAACTCTCTCAATTTAACTCGTAATTCATTTTAATTAGTTTTATTTCGAAGGAATCGAAGTGTAGTTTAAAACGAAAGAAACGGAGATGAAAAACTCCAAGTATTTTGAGAGTTATGATGGAAATAGTTAGACTCGCGCTTTGGTTTAGCAATTTACTGACCTACCTCCGATTGATTGATCATAACTCTCTAAATTTAACTCTTAATTCATTGAAATTAGTTTCATTTCGAAGGAATCGAAGTGTAGTTTAAAACGAAAGAAACGGAGATGAAAAACTCCAAGTATTTTGAGAGTTATGATGGAAATAGTTAGACTTGCGCTTTAGTTTAGCAATTTACTGACCTCCCTCCGATTGATTGACCATAACTCACTCAATTTAACTCGTAATTCATTGAAATTAGTTTCATTTCGAAGGAATCGAAGTGTAGTTTAAAACGAAAGAAACGGAGATGAAAAACTCCAAGTATTTTGAGAGTTATGATGGAAATAGTTAGACTCGCGCTTTGGTTTATCAATTTACTGACCTACCTCCGATTGATTGACCATAACTCTCTCAATTTAACTCTTAATTCATTGAAATTAGTTTCATTTCGAAGGAATCGAAGTGTAGTTTAAAACGAAAGAAACGGAGATGAAAAACTCCAAGTATTTTGAGAGTTATGATGAAAATAGTTAGACTCGCGCTTTGGTTTAGCAATTTACTGACCTACCTCCGATTGATTGACCATAACTCTCTAAATTTAACTCTTAATTCATTGAAATTAGTTTCATTTCGAAGGAATCAAAGTGTAGTTTAAAACGAAAGAAACGGAGATGAAAAATTCCAAGTATTTTGAGAGTTATGATAGAAATAGTTAGACTCGCGCTTTGGTTTAGCAATTTACTGACCTACCTCCGATTGATTGACCATAACTCTCTCAATTTAACTCGTGATTCATTGAAATTAGTTTCATTTCGAAGGAATCGAAGTGTAATTTAAAACGAAAGAAACGGAGATGAAAAACTCCAAGTATTTTGAGAGTTATGATGGAAATAGTTAGACTCACGCTTTGGTTTAGCAATTTACTGACCTACCTCCGCTTGATTGACCATAACTCTCTCAATTTAACTCTTAACTCTTTGAAATTAGTTTCATTTCGAAGGAATCGAAGTGTAGTTTAAAACGAAAGAAACGGAGATGAAAAACTCCAAGTATTTTGAGAGTTATGATGGAAATAGTTAGACTCGCGCTTTGGTTTAGCAATTTACTGACCTACCTCCGATTGATTGACCATAACTGTCACAATTTAACTCTTAATTCATTGAAATTAGTTTCATTTCGAAGGAATCGAAGTGTAGTTTAGGACGAAAGAAACGGAGATGAAAAACTCCAAGTATTTTGAGAGTTATGATGGAAATAGTTAGACTCGCGCTTTGGTTTAGCAATTTACTGACCTACCTCCGATTGATTGACCATAACTCTCTCAATTTAACTCGTAATTCATTTAAATTAGGTTCATTTCGAAGGAATCGAAGTGTAGTTTAAAACGAAAGAAACGGAGATGAAAAACTCCAAGTATTTTGAGAGTTATGATGGAAATAGTTAGACTCGCGCTTTGGTTTAGCAATTTACTGACCTACCTCCGATTGATTGACCATAACTCTCTCAATTTAACTCGTAATTCATTTAAATTAGGTTCATTTCGAAGGAATCGAAGTGTAGTTTAAAACGAAAGAAACGGAGATGAAAAACTTCAAGTATTTTGAGAGTTATGATGGAAATAGTTAGACTCGCGCTTTGGTTTAGCAATTTACTGACCTACCTCCGATTGATTGACCATAACTCTCTCAATTTAACTCTTAACTCATTGAAATTAGTTTCATTTCGAAGGAATCGAAGTGTAGTTTAAAACGAAAGAAACGGAGATGAAAAACTCCAAGTATTTTGAGAGTTATGATGGAAATAGTTAGACTCGCGCTTTGGTTTAGCAATTTACTGACCTACATCCGATTGATTGACCATAACTCTCTCAATTTAACTCTTAACTCCTTGAAATTAGTTTCATTTCGAAGGAATCGAAGTGTAGTTTAAAACGAAAGAAACGGAGATGAAAAACTCCAAGTATTTTGAGAGTTATGATGGAAATAGTTAGACTCGCGCTTTGGTTTAGCAATTTACTGACCTACCTCCGATTGATTGACCATAACTCTCTCAATTTAACTCTTAATTCATTGAAATTAGTTTCATTTCGAAGGAATCGAAGTGTAGTTTAAAACGAAAGAAACGGAGATGAAAAATTCTAAGTATTTTGAGAGTTATGATAGAAATAGTTAGAATCGCGCTTTGGTTTAGCAATTTACTGACTTACATCCGATTGATTAACCATAACTCTCTCAATTTAACTCTTAAGTCATTGAAATTAGTTTCATTTCGAAGGAATCGAAGTGTAGTTTAAAACGAAAGAAACGGAGATGAAAAACTCCAAGTATTTTGAGAGTTATGATGGAAATAGTTAGACTCGCGCTTTGGTTTAGCAATTTACTGACCTACCTCCGATTGATTGATCATAACTCTCTAAATTTAACTCTTAATTCATTGAAATTAGTTTCATTTCGAAGGAATCGAAGTGTAGTTTAAAACGAAAGAAACGGAGATGAAAAACTCCAAGTATTTTGAGAGTTATGATGGAAATAGTTAGACTCGCGCTTTGGTTTAGTAATTTACTGACCTCCCTCCGATTGATTGACCATAAATCACTCAATTTAACTCGTAATTCATTGAAATTAGTTTCATTTCGAAGGAATCGACGTGTAGTTTAAAACGAAAGAAACGGAGATGAAAAACTCCAAGTATTTTGAGAGTTATGATGGAAATAGTTAGACTCGCGCTTTGGTTTAGCAATTTACCGACGTACCTACAATTGATTGACCATAACTCTCTCAATTTAACTTTTAATTCATTGAAATTTGTTTCATTTCGAAGGAATCGAAGTGTAGTTTAAAACGAAAGAAACGGAGATGAAAAACTCCAAGTATTTTGAGAGTTATGATGGAAATAGTTAGACTCGCGCTTTGGTTTAGCAATTTACTGACCTACCTCCGATTGATTGACCATTACCCACTCAATTTTACTTGTAATTGATTGAAATTAGTTTCATTTCGAAGGAATCGAAGTTTAGTTTAAAACGAAAGAAACGGAGATGAAAAACTCCAAGTATTTTGAGAGTTATGATGGAAATAGTTAGACTCGGGCTTTGGTTTAGCAATTTACTGACCTACCCCCGATTGATTAAACATAACTCACTCAATTTAACTCGTAATTCATTGAAATTAGTTTCATTTCGAAGGAATCGAAGTGTAGTTTAAAACGAAAGAAACGGAGATGAAAAACTCCAAGTATTTTTAGAGTTATGATGGAAATAGTTAGACTCGCGCTTTGGTTTAGCAATTTACTGACCTACCTCCGATTGATTGACCATAACTCTCTCAATTTAACTCGTAATTCATTTAAATTAGTTTCATTTCGAAGGAATCGAAGTGTAGTTTAAAACAAAAGAAACGGAGATGAAAAACTCCAAGTATTTTGAGAGTTATGATGGAAATAGTTAGACTCGCGCTTTGGTTTAGCAATTTACTGACCTACCTCCGATTGATTGACCATAACTCTCTCAATTTAACTTGTAATTCATTTAAATTAGTTTCATTTCGAAGGAATCGAAGTATAGTTTAAAACGAAAGTAACGGAGATGAAAAACTCCAAGTATTTTGAGAGTTATGATGGAAATAGTTAGACTCGCGCTTTGGTTTAGCAATTTACTGACCTACCTCCGATTGATTGACCATAACTCTCTCAATTTAACTCTTAATTCATTGAAATTAGTTTCATTTCGAAGGAATCAAAGTGTAGTT
This sequence comes from Tasmannia lanceolata, assembly GCF_043159265.1. Lineage (NCBI taxonomy): Eukaryota > Viridiplantae > Streptophyta > Magnoliopsida > Canellales > Winteraceae > Tasmannia > Tasmannia lanceolata. Next base: position 10,185,282 of record NW_027518721.1, read on the forward strand.
TAAAACGAAAGAAACGGAGATGAAAAATTCCAAGTATTTTGAGAGTTATGATAGAAATAGTTAGACTCGCGCTTTGGTTTAGCAATTTACTGACCTACCTCCGATTGATTGACCATAACTCTCTAAATTTAACTCGTAATTCATTGAAATTAGTTTCATTTCGAAGGAATCGAAGTGTAGTTTAAAACGAAAGAAACGGAGATGAAAAACTCCAAGTATTTTGAGAGTTATGATGGAAATAGTTAGACTCACGCTTTGGTTTAGCAATTTACTGACCTACCTCCGCTTGATTGACCATAACTCTCTCAATTTAACTCTTAACTCTTTGAAATTAGTTTCATTTCGAAGGAATCGAAGTGTAGTTTAAAACGAAAGAAACGGAGATGAAAAACTCCAAGTATTTTGAGAGTTATGATGGAAATAGTTAGACTCGCGCTTTGGTTTAGCAATTTACTGACCTACCTCCGATTGATTGACCATAACTCTCTCAATTTAACTCGTAATTCATTTAAATTAGTTTCATTTCGAAGGAATCGAAGTGTAATTTAAAACGAAAGAAACGGAGATGAAAAACTCCAAGTATTTTGAGAGTTATGATGGAAATAGTTAGACTCGCGCTTTAGTTTAGCAATTTACTGACCTACCTCCGATTGATTGAACATAACTCACTCAATTTAACTCGTAATTCATTGAAATTAGTTTCATTTCGAAGGAATCGAAGTGTAGTTTAAAACGAAAGAAATGGAGATGAAAAACTCCAAGTATTTTGAGAGTTATGATGGAAATAGTTAGACTCGCGCTTTGGTTTAGCAATTTACTGACCTACCTCCGATTGATTGACCATAACTCTCTCAATTTAACTCTTAATTCATTGAAATTAGTTTCATTTCGAAGGAATCGAAGTGTAGTTTAAGACGAAAGAAACGGAGATGAAAAACTCCAAGTATTTTGAGAGTTGTGATGGAAATAGTTAGACTCGCGCTTTGGTTTAGCAATTTACTGACCTACCTCCGATTGATTGACCATAACTCTCTCAATTTAACTCTTAACTCATTGAAATTAGTTTCATTTCGAAGGAATCGAAGTGTAGTTTAAAACGAAAGAAACGGAGATGAAAAACTCCAAGTATTTTGAGAGTTATGATGGAAATAGTTAGACTCGCGCTTTGGTTTAGCAATTTACTGACCTCCCTCCGATTGATTGACCATAAATCACTCAATTTAACTCGTAATTCATTGAAATTAGTTTCATTTCGAAGGAATCGAAGTGTAGTTTAAAACGAAAGAAACGGAGATGAAAAACTCCAAGTATTTTGAGAGTTATGATGGAAATAGTTAGACTCGCGCTTTGGTTTAGCAATTTACTGACCTACCTCCGATTGATTGATCATAACTCTCTCAATTTAACTCTTAATTCATTGAAATTAGTTTCATTTCGAAGGAATCGAAGTGTAGTTTAAAACGAAAGAAACGGAGATGAAAAACTCCAAGTATTCTGAGAGTTATTATGGAAATAGTTAGACTCGCGCTTTGGTTTAGCAATTTACTGATCTACCTCCGATTGATGGACCATAAATCACTCAATTTAAATCGTAATTCATTGAAATTAGTTTCATTTCGAAGGAATCGAAGTGTAGTTTAAAACGAAAGAAACGGAGATGAAAAACTCTAAGTATTTTGAGAGTTATGATGGAAATAGTTAGACTCGCGCTTTGGTTTAGCAATTTACTGACCTACCTCCGATTGATTGACCATAACTGTCACAATTTAACTCTTAATTCATTGAAATTAGTTTCATTTCGAAGGAATCGAAGTGTAGTTTAGGACGAAAGAAACGGAGATGAAAAACTCCAAGTATTTTGAGAGTTATGATGGAAATAGTTAGACTCGCGCTTTGGTTTAGCAATTTACTGACCTACCTCCGATTGATTGACCATAACTCTCTCAATTTAACTCGTAATTCATTTAAATTAGGTTCATTTCGAAGGAATCGAAGTGTAGTTTAAAACGAAAGAAACGGAGATGAAAAACTCCAAGTATTTTGAGAGTTATGATGGAAATAGTTAGACTCGCGCTTTGGTTTAGCAATTTACTGACCTACCTCCGATTGATTGACCATAACTCTCTCAATTTAACTCTTAACTCATTGAAATTAGTTTCATTTCGAAGGAATCGAAGTGTAGTTTAAAACGAAAGAAACGGAGATGAAAAACTCCAAGTATTTTGAGAGTTATGATGGAAATAGTTAGACTCGCGCTTTGGTTTAGCAATTTACTGACCTACATCCGATTGATTGACCATAACTCTCTCAATTTAACTCTTAACTCCTTGAAATTAGTTTCATTTCGAAGGAATCGAAGTGTAGTTTAAAACGAAAGAAACGGAGATGAAAAACTCCAAGTATTTTGAGAGTTATGATGGAAATAGTTAGACTCGCGCTTTGGTTTAGCAATTTACTGACCTACCTCCGATTGATTGACCATAACTCTCTCAATTTAACTCTTAATTCATTGAAATTAGTTTCATTTCGAAGGAATCGAAGTGTAGTTTAAAACGAAAGAAACGGAGATGAAAAATTCTAAGTATTTTGAGAGTTATGATAGAAATAGTTAGAATCGCGCTTTGGTTTAGCAATTTACTGACTTACATCCGATTGATTAACCATAACTCTCTCAATTTAACTCTTAAGTCATTGAAATTAGTTTCATTTCGAAGGAATCGAAGTGTAGTTTAAAACGAAAGAAACGGAGATGAAAAACTCCAAGTATTTTGAGAGTTATGATGGAAATAGTTAGACTCGCGCTTTGGTTTAGCAATTTACTGACCTACCTCCGATTGATTGATCATAACTCTCTAAATTTAACTCTTAATTCATTGAAATTAGTTTCATTTCGAAGGAATCGAAGTGTAGTTTAAAACGAAAGAAACGGAGATGAAAAACTCCAAGTATTTTGAGAGTTATGATGGAAATAGTTAGACTCGCGCTTTGGTTTAGCAATTTACTGACCTCCCTCCGATTGATTGACCATAAATCACTCAATTTAACTCGTAATTCATTGAAATTAGTTTCATTTCGAAGGAATCGACGTGTAGTTTAAAACGAAAGAAACGGAGATGAAAAACTCCAAGTATTTTGAGAGTTATGATGGAAATAGTTAGACTCGCGCTTTGGTTTAGCAATTTACCGACGTACCTACGATTGATTGACCATAACTCTCTCAATTTAACTTTTAATTCATTGAAATTTGTTTCATTTCGAAGGAATCGAAGTGTAGTTTAAAACGAAAGAAACGGAGATGAAAAACTCCAAGTATTTTGAGAGTTATGATGGAAATAGTTAGACTCGCGCTTTGGTTTAGCAATTTACTGACCTACCTCCGATTGATTGACCATAACTCACTCAATTTAACTCGTAATTCATTGAAATTAGTTTCATTTCGAAGGAATCGAAGTGTAGTTTAAAACGAAAGAAACGGAGATGAAAAACTCCAAGTATTTTGAGAGTTATGATGGAAATAGTTAGACTCGCGCTTTGGTTTAGCAATTTACTGACCTACCTCCGATTGATTGATCATAACTCTCTCAATTTAACTCTTAATTCATTGAAATTAGTTTCATTTCGAAGGAATCGAAGTGTAGTTTAAAACGAAAGAAACGGAGATGAAAAACTCCAAGTATTCTGAGAGTTATTATGGAAATAGTTAGACTCGCGCTTTGGTTTAGCAATTTACTGATCTACCTCCGATTGATGGACCATAAATCACTCAATTTAAATCGTAATTCATTGAAATTAGTTTCATTTCGAAGGAATCGAAGTGTAGTTTAAAACGAAAGAAACGGAGATGAAAAACTCTAAGTATTTTGAGAGTTATGATGGAAATAGTTAGACTCGCGCTTTGGTTTAGCAATTTACTGACCTACCTCCGATTGATTGACCATAACTGTCACAATTTAACTCTTAATTCATTGAAATTAGTTTCATTTCGAAGGAATCGAAGTGTAGTTTAGGACGAAAGAAACGGAGATGAAAAACTCCAAGTATTTTGAGAGTTATGATGGAAATAGTTAGACTCGCGCTTTGGTTTAGCAATTTACTGACCTACCTCCGATTGATTGACCATAACTCTCTCAATTTAACTCGTAATTCATTTAAATTAGGTTCATTTCGAAGGAATCGAAGTGTAGTTTAAAACGAAAGAAACGGAGATGAAAAACTTCAAGTATTTTGAGAGTTATGATGGAAATAGTTAGACTCGCGCTTTGGTTTAGCAATTTACTGACCTACCTCCGATTGATTGACCATAACTCTCTCAATTTAACTCTTAACTCATTGAAATTAGTTTCATTTCGAAGGAATCGAAGTGTAGTTTAAAACGAAAGAAACGGAGATGAAAAACTCCAAGTATTTTGAGAGTTATGATGGAAATAGTTAGACTCGCGCTTTGGTTTAGCAATTTACTGACCTACATCCGATTGATTGACCATAACTCTCTCAATTTAACTCTTAACTCCTTGAAATTAGTTTCATTTCGAAGGAATCGAAGTGTAGTTTAAAACGAAAGAAACGGAGATGAAAAACTCCAAGTATTTTGAGAGTTATGATGGAAATAGTTAGACTCGCGCTTTGGTTTAGCAATTTACTGACCTACCTCCGATTGATTGACCATAACTCTCTCAATTTAACTCTTAATTCATTGAAATTAGTTTCATTTCGAAGGAATCGAAGTGTAGTTTAAAACGAAAGAAACGGAGATGAAAAATTCTAAGTATTTTGAGAGTTATGATAGAAATAGTTAGAATCGCGCTTTGGTTTAGCAATTTACTGACTTACATCCGATTGATTAACCATAACTCTCTCAATTTAACTCTTAAGTCATTGAAATTAGTTTCATTTCGAAGGAATCGAAGTGTAGTTTAAAACGAAAGAAACGGAGATGAAAAACTCCAAGTATTTTGAGAGTTATGATGGAAATAGTTAGACTCGCGCTTTGGTTTAGCAATTTACTGACCTACCTCCGATTGATTGATCATAACTCTCTAAATTTAACTCTTAATTCATTGAAATTAGTTTCATTTCGAAGGAATCGAAGTGTAGTTTAAAACGAAAGAAACGGAGATGAAAAACTCCAAGTATTTTGAGAGTTATGATGGAAATAGTTAGACTCGCGCTTTGGTTTAGCAATTTACTGACCTCCCTCCGATTGATTGGCCATAAATCACTCAATTTAACTCGTAATTCATTGAAATTAGTTTCATTTCGAAGGAATCGACGTGTAGTTTAAAACGAAAGAAACGGAGATGAAAAACTCCAAGTATTTTGAGAGTTATGATGGAAATAGTTAGACTCGCGCTTTGGTTTAGCAATTTACCGACGTACCTACGATTGATTGACCATAACTCTCTCAATTTAACTTTTAATTCATTGAAATTTGTTTCATTTCGAAGGAATCGAAGTGTAGTTTAAAACGAAAGAAACGGAGATGAAAAACTCCAAGTATTTTGAGAGTTATGATGGAAATAGTTAGACTCGCGCTTTGGTTTAGCAATTTACTGACCTACCTCCGATTGATTGACCATTACCCACTCAATTTTACTTGTAATTGATTGAAATTAGTTTCATTTCGAAGGAATCGAAGTTTAGTTTAAAACGAAAGAAACGGAGATGAAAAACTCCAAGTATTTTGAGAGTTATGATGGAAATAGTTAGACTCGGGCTTTGGTTTAGCAATTTACTGACCTACCCCCGATTGATTGAACATAACTCACTCAATTTAACTCGTAATTCATTGAAATTAGTTTCATTTCGAAGGAATCGAAGTGTAGTTTAAAACGAAAGAAACGGAGATGAAAAACTCCAAGTATTTTTAGAGTTATGATGGAAATAGTTAGACTCGCGCTTTGGGTTAGCAATTTACTGACCTACCTCCGATTGATTGACCATAACTCTCTCAATTTAACTCGTAATTCATTTAAATTAGTTTCATTTCGAAGGAATCGAAGTGTAGTTTAAAACAAAAGAAACGGAGATGAAAAACTCCAAGTATTTTGAGAGTTATGATGGAAATAGTTAGACTCGCGCTTTGGTTTAGCAATTTACTGACCTACCTTTGATTGATTGACCATAACTCTCTCAATTTAACTTGTAATTCATTTAAATTAGTTTCATTTCGAAGGAATCGAAGTATAGTTTAAAACGAAAGAAACGGAGATGAAAAACTCCAAGTATTTTGAGAGTTATGATGGAAATAGTTAGACTCGCGCTTTAGTTTAGCAATTTACTGACCTCCCTCCGATTGATTGACCATAACTCTCTCAATTTAACTCGTAATTCATTGAAATTAGTTTCATTTCGAAGGAATCGAAGTGTAGTTTAAAACGAAAGAAACGGAGATGAAAAACTCCAAGTATTTTGAGAGTTATGATGGAAATAGTTAGACTCGCGCTTTGGTTTAGCAATTTACTGACCTACCTCCGATTGATTGATCATAACTCTCTAAATTTAACTCTTAATTCATTGAAATTAGTTTCATTTCGAAGGAATCGAAGTGTAGTTTAAAACGAAAGAAACGGAGATGAAAAACTCCAAGTATTTTGAGAGTTATGATGGAAATAGTTAGACTTGCGCTTTAGTTTAGCAATTTACTGACCTCCCTCCGATTGATTGACCATAACTCACTCAATTTAACTCGTAATTCATTGAAATTAGTTTCATTTCGAAGGAATCGAAGTGTAGTTTAAAACGAAAGAAACGGAGATGAAAAACTCCAAGTATTTTGAGAGTTATGATGGAAATAGTTAGACTCGCGCTTTGGTTTATCAATTTACTGACCTACCTCCGATTGATTGACCATAACTCTCTCAATTTAACTCTTAATTCATTGAAATTAGTTTCATTTCGAAGGAATCGAAGTGTAGTTTAAAACGAAAGAAACGGAGATGAAAAACTCCAAGTATTTTGAGAGTTATGATGGAAATAGTTAGACTCGCGCTTTGGTTTAGCAATTTACTGACCTACCTCCGATTGATTGACCATAACTCTCTCAATTTAACTCTTAATTCATTGAAATTAGTTTCATTTCGAAGGAATCAAAGTGTAGTTTAAAACGAAAGAAACGGAGATGAAAAATTCCAAGTATTTTGAGAGTTATGATAGAAATAGTTAGACTCGCGCTTTGGTTTAGCAATTTACTGACCTACCTCCGATTGATTGACCATAACTCTCTCAATTTAACTCGTAATTCATTGAAATTAGTTTCATTTCGAAGGAATCGAAGTGTAGTTTAAAACGAAAGAAACGGAGATGAAAAACTCCAAGTATTTTGAGAGTTATGATGGAAATAGTTAGACTCACGCTTTGGTTTAGCAATTTACTGACCTACCTCCGCTTGATTGACCATAACTCTCTCAATTTAACTCTTAACTCTTTGAAATTAGTTTCATTTCGAAGGAATCGAAGTGTAGTTTAAAACGAAAGAAACGGAGATGAAAAACTCCAAGTATTTTGAGAGTTATGATGGAAATAGTTAGACTCGCGCTTTGGTTTAGCAATTTACTGACCTACCTCCGATTGATTGACCATAACTCTCTCAATTTAACTCGTAATTCATTTAAATTAGTTTCATTTCGAAGGAATCGAAGTGTAATTTAAAACGAAAGAAATGGAGATGAAAAACTCCAAGTATTTTGAGAGTTATGATGGAAATAGTTAGACTCGCGCTTTAGTTTAGCAATTTACTGACCTACCTCCGATTGATTGAACATAACTCACTCAATTTAACTCGTAATTCATTGAAATTAGTTTCATTTCGAAGGAATCGAAGTGTAGTTTAAAACGAAAGAAATGGAGATGAAAAACTCCAAGTATTTTGAGAGTTATGATGGAAATAGTTAGACTCGCGCTTTGGTTTAGCAATTTACTGACCTACCTCCGATTGATTGACCATAACTCTCTCAATTTAACTCTTAATTCATTGAAATTAGTTTCATTTCGAAGGAATCGAAGTGTAGTTTAAGACGAAAGAAACGGAGATGAAAAACTCCAAGTATTTTGAGAGTTATGATGGAAATAGTTAGACTCGCGCTTTGGTTTAGCAATTTACTCACCTACCTCCGATTGATTGACCATAACTCTCTCAATTTAACTCTTAACTCATTGAAATTAGTTTCATTTCGAAGGAATCCAAGTGTAGTTTAAAACGAAAGAAACGGAGATGAAAAACTCCAAGTATTTTGAGAGTTATGATGGAAATAGTTAGACTCGCGCTTTGGTTTAGCAATTTACTGACCTCCCTCCGATTGATTGACCATAAATCACTCAATTTAACTCGTAATTCATTGAAATTAGTTTCATTTCGAAGGAATCGAAGTGTAGTTTAAAACGAAAGAAACGGAGATGAAAAACTCCAAGTATTTTGAGAGTTATGATGGAAATAGTTAGACTCGCGCTTTGGTTTAGCGATTTACTGACCTACCTCCGATTGATTGACCATAACTCTCTCAATTTAACTCTTAATTCATTGAAATTAGTTTCATTTCGAAGGAATCGAAGTGTAGTTTAAAACGAAAGAAACGGAGATGAAAAATTCCAAGTATTTTGAGAGTTATGATAGAAATAGTTAGACTCGCGCTTTGGTTTAGCAATTTACTGACCTACCTCCGATTGATAGACCATAACTCTCTCAATTTAACTCTTAACTCATTGAAATTAGTTTCATTTCGAAGGAATCGAAGTGTAGTTTAAAACGAAAGAAACGGAGATGAAAAACTCTAAGTATTTTGAGAGTTATGATGGAAATAGTTAGACTCGCGCTTTAGTTTAGCAATTTACTGACCTACCTCCGATTGATTGACCATAACTCTCTCAATTTAACTCGTAATTCATTTAAATTAGTTTCATTTCGAAGGAATCGAAGTGTAGTTTAAAACGAAAGAAACGGAGATGAAAAACTCCAAGTATTTTGAGAGTTATGATGGAAATAGTTAGACTCGCGCTTTGGTTTAGTAATTTACTGACCTACCTCCGATTGATTGATAATAACTCTCTAAATTTAACTCTTAATTCATTGAAATTAGTTTCATTTCGAAGGAATCGAAGTGTAGTTTAAAACGAAAGAAACGGAGATGAAAAACTCCAAGTATTTTGAGAGTTATGATGGAAATAGTTAGACTTGCGCTTTAGTTTAGCAATTTACTGACCTCCCTCCGATTGATTGACCATAACTCACTCAATTTAACTCGTAATTCATTGAAATTAGTTTCATTTCGAAGGAATCGAAGTGTAGTTTAAAACGAAAGAAACGGAGATGAAAAACTCCAAGTATTTTGAGAGTTATGATGGAAATAGTTAGACTCGCGCTTTGGTTTAGCAATTTACTGACCTACCTCCGATTGATTGACCATAACTCTCTCAATTTAACTCGTAATTCATTTAAATTAGTTTCATTTCGAAGGAATCGAAGTGTAATTTAAAACGAAAGAAACGGAGATGAAAAACTCCAAGTATTTTGAGAGTTATGATGGAAATAGTTAGACTCGCGCTTTGGTTTAGTAATTTACTGACCTACCTCCGATTGATTGAACATAACTCACTCAATTTAACTCGTAATTCATTGAAATTAGTTTCATTTCGAAGGAATCGAAGTGTAGTTTAAAACGAAAGAAATGGAGATGAAAAACTCCAAGTATTTTGAGAGTTATGATGGAAATAGTTAGACTCGCGCTTTGGTTTAGCAATTTACTGACCTACCTCCGATTGATTGACCATAACTCACTCAATTTAACTCGTAATTCATTGAAATTAGTTTCATTTCGAAGGAATCGAAGTGTAGTTTAAAACGAAAGAAACGGAGATGAAAAACTCCAAGTATTTTGAGAGTTATGATGGAAATAGTTAGACTCGCGCTTTGGTTTAGCAATTTACTCACCTACCTCCGATTGATTGACCATAACTCTCTCAATTTAACTCTTAATTCATTGAAATTAGTTTCATTTCGAAGGAATCCAAGTGTAGTTTAAAACGAAAGAAACGGAGATGAAAAACTCCAAGTATTTTGAGAGTTATGATGGAAATAGTTAGACTCGCGCTTTGGTTTAGCAATTTACTGACCTACCTCCGATTGATTGACCATAAATCACTCAATTTAACTCTTAATTCATTGAAATTAGTTTCATTTCGAAGGAATCAAAGTGTAGTTTAAAACGAAAGAAACGGAGATGAAAAATTCCAAGTATTTTGAGAGTTATGATAGAAATAGTTAGACTCGCGCTTTGGTTTAGCAATTTACTGACCTACCTCCGATTGATTGATCATAACTCTCTAAATTTAACTCTTAATTCATTGAAATTAGTTTCATTTCGAAGGAATCGAAGTGTAGTTTAAAACGAAAGAAACGGAGATGAAAAATTCCAAGTATTTTGAGAGTTATGATGGAAATAGTTAGACTCGCGCTTTGGTTTAGCAATTTACTGACCTCCCTCCGATTGATAGACCATAACTCACTCAATTTAACTCGTAATTCATTGAAATTAGTTTCATTTCGAAGGAATCGAAGTGTAGTTTAAAACGAAAGAAACGGAGATGAAAAACTCTAAGTATTTTGAGAGTTATGATGGAAATAGTTAGACTCGCGCTTTGGTTTAGCAATTTACTGACCTACCTCCGATTGATTGATCATAACTCTCTAAATTTAACTCTTAATTCATTGAAATTAGTTTCATTTCGAAGGAATCGCAGTGTAGTTTAAAACGAAAGAAACGGAGATGAAAAACTCCAAGTATTTTGAGAGTTATGATGGAAATAGTTAGACTTGCGCTTTGGTTTAGCAATTTACTGACCTCCCTCCGATTGATTGACCATAACTCACTCAATTTAACTCGTAATTCATTGAAATTAGTTTCATTTCGAAGGAATCGAAGTGTAGTTTAAAACGAAAGAAACGGAGATGAAAAACTCCAAGTATTTTGAGAGTTATGATGGAAATAGTTAGACTCGCGCTTTGGTTTATCAATTTACTGACCTACCTCCGATTGATTGACCATAACTCTCTCAATTTAACTCTTAATTCATTGAAATTAGTTTCATTTCGAAGGAATCGAAGTGTAGTTTAAAACGAAAGAAACGGAGATGAAAAACTCCAAGTATTTTGAGAGTTATGATGGAAATAGTTAGACTCGCGCTTTGGTTTATCAATTTACTGACCTACCTCCGATTGATTGACCATAACTCTCTCAATTTAACTCTTAATTCATTGAAATTAGTTTCATTTCGAAGGAATCAAAGTGTAGTTTAAAACGAAAGAAACGGAGATGAAAAATTCCAAGTATTTTGAGAGTTATGATAGAAATAGTTAGACTCGCGCTTTGGTTTAGCAATTTACTGACCTACCTCCGATTGATTGACCATAACTCTCTCAATTTAACTCGTAATTCATTGAAATTAGTTTCATTTCGAAGGAATCGAAGTGTAGTTTAAAACGAAAGAAACGGAGATGAAAAACTCCAAGTATTTTGAGAGTTATGATGGAAATAGTTAGACTCACGCTTTGGTTTAGCAATTTACTGACCTACCTCCGATTGATTGACCATAACTCTCTCAATTTAACTCTTAACTCTTTGAAATTAGTTTCATTTCGAAGGAATCGAAGTGTAGTTTAAAACGAAAGAAACGGAGATGAAAAACTCCAAGTATTTTGAGAGTTATGATGGAAATAGTTAGACTCGCGCTTTGGTTTAGCAATTTACTGACCTACCTCCGATTGATTGACCATAACTCTCTCAATTTAACTCGTAATTCATTTAAATTAGTTTCATTTCGAAGGAATCGAAGTGTAATTTAAAACGAAAGAAACGGAGATGAAAAACTCCAAGTATTTTGAGAGTTATGATGGAAATAGTTAGACTCGCGCTTTAGTTTAGCAATTTACTGACCTACCTCCGATTGATTGAACATAACTCACTCAATTTAACTCGTAATTCATTGAAATTAGTTTCATTTCGAAGGAATCGAAGTGTAGTTTAAAACGAAAGAAATGGAGATGAAAAACTCCAAGTATTTTGAGAGTTATGATGGAAATAGTTAGACTCGCGCTTTAGTTTAGCAATTTACTGACCTACCTCCGATTGATTGAACATAACTCACTCAATTTAACTCGTAATTCATTGAAATTAGTTTCATTTCGAAGGAATCGAAGTGTAGTTTAAGACGAAAGAAACGGAGATGAAAAACTCCAAGTATTTTGAGAGTTATGATGGAAATAGTTAGACTCGCGCTTTGGTTTAGCAATTTACTCACCTACCTCCGATTGATTGACCATAACTCTCTCAATTTAACTCTTAACTCATTGAAATTAGTTTCATTTCGAAGGAATCCAAGTGTAGTTTAAAACGAAAGAAACGGAGATGAAAAACTCCAAGTATTTTGAGAGTTATGATGGAAATAGTTAGACTCGCGCTTTGGTTTAGCAATTTACTGACCTACCTCCGATTGATTGACCATAACTCTCTCAATTTAACTCTTAATTCATTGAAATTAGTTTCATTTCGAAGGAATCGAAGTGTAGTTTAAAACGAAAGAAACGGAGATGAAAAACTCCAAGTATTTTGAGAGTTATGATGGAAATAGTTAGACTCGCGCTTTGGTTTAGCAATTTACTGACCTCCCTCCGATTGATTGACCATAAATCACTCAATTTAACTCGTAATTCATTGAAATTAGTTTCATTTCGAAGGAATCGAAGTGTAGTTTAAAACGAAAGAAACGGAGATGAAAAACTCCAAGTATTTTGAGAGTTATGATGGAAATAGTTAGACTCGCGCTTTGGTTTAGCAATTTACTGACCTACCTCCGATTGATTGATCATAACTCTCTCAATTTAACTCTTAATTCATTGAAATTAGTTTCATTTCGAAGGAATCGAAGTGTAGTTTAAAACGAAAGAAACGGAGATGAAAAACTCCAAGTATTCTGAGAGTTATTATGGAAATAGTTAGACTCGCGCTTTGGTTTAGCAATTTACTGATCTACCTCCGATTGATGGACCATAAATCACTCAATTTATATCGTAATTCATTGAAATTAGTTTCATTTCGAAGGAATTGAAGTGTAGTTTAAAACGAAAGAAACGGAGATGAAAAACTCCAAGTATTTTGAGAGTTATGATGGAAATAGTTAGACTCGCGCTTTGGTTTAGCAATTTACTGACCTACCTCCGATTGATTGACCATAACTGTCACAATTTAACTCTTAATTCATTGAAATTAGTTTCATTTCGAAGGAATCGAAGTGTAGTTTAGGACGAAAGAAACGGAGATGAAAAACTCCAAGTATTTTGAGAGTTATGATGGAAATAGTTAGACTCGCGCTTTGGTTTAGCAATTTACTGACCTACCTCCGATTGATTGACCATAACTCTCTCAATTTAACTCGTAATTCATTTAAATTAGGTTCATTTCGAAGGAATCGAAGTGTAGTTTAAAACGAAAGAAACGGAGATGAAAAACTCCAAGTATTTTGAGAGTTATGATGGAAATAGTTAGACTCGCGCTTTGGTTTAGCAATTTACTGACCTACCTCCGATTGATTGACCATAACTCTCTCAATTTAACTCTTAACTCATTGAAATTAGTTTCATTTCGAAGGAATCGAAGTGTAGTTTAAAACGAAAGAAACGGAGATGAAAAACTCCAAGTATTTTGAGAGTTATGATGGAAATAGTTAGACTCGCGCTTTGGTTTAGCAATTTACTGACCTACATCCGATTGATTGACCATAACTCTCTCAATTTAACTCTTAACTCCTTGAAATTAGTTTCATTTCGAAGGAATCGAAGTGTAGTTTAAAACGAAAGAAACGGAGATGAAAAACTCCAAGTATTTTGAGAGTTATGATGGAAATAGTTAGACTCGCGCTTTGGTTTAGCAATTTACTGACCTACCTCCGATTGATTGACCATAACTCTCTCAATTTAACTCTTAATTCATTGAAATTAGTTTCATTTCGAAGGAATCGAAGTGTAGTTTAAAACGAAAGAAACGGAGATGAAAAATTCTAAGTATTTTGAGAGTTATGATAGAAATAGTTAGAATCGCGCTTTGGTTTAGCAATTTACTGACTTACATCCGATTGATTAACCATAAGTCTCTCAATTTAACTCTTAAGTCATTGAAATTAGTTTCATTTCGAAGGAATCGAAGTGTAGTTTAAAACGAAAGAAACGGAGATGAAAAACTCCAAGTATTTTGAGAGTTATGATGGAAATAGTTAGACTCGCGCTTTGGTTTAACAATTTACTGACCTACCTCCGATTGATTGATCATAACTCTCTAAATTTAACTCTTAATTCATTGAAATTAGTTTCATTTCGAAGGAATCGAAGTGTAGTTTAAAACGAAAGAAACGGAGATGAAAAACTCCAAGTATTTTGAGAGTTATGATGGAAATAGTTAGACTCGCGCTTTGGTTTAGCAATTTACTGACCTCCCTCCGATTGATTGACCATAAATCACTCAATTTAACTCGTAATTCATTGAAATTAGTTTCATTTCGAAGGAATCGACGTGTAGTTTAAAACGAAAGAAACGGAGATGAAAAACTCCAAGTATTTTGAGAGTTATGATGGAAATAGTTAGACTCGCGCTTTGGTTTAGCAATTTACCGACGTACCTACGATTGATTGACCATAACTCTCTCAATTTAACTTTTAATTCATTGAAATTTGTTTCATTTCGAAGGAATCGAAGTGTAGTTTAAAACGAAAGAAACGGAGATGAAAAACTCCAAGTATTTTGAGAGTTTTGATGGAAATAGTTAGACTCGCGCTTTGGTTTAGCAATTTACTGACCTACCTCCGATTGATTGACCATTACCCACTCAATTTTACTTGTAATTGATTGAAATTAGTTTCATTTCGAAGGAATCGAAGTTTAGTTTAAAACGAAAGAAACGGAGATGAAAAACTCCAAGTATTTTGAGAGTTATGATGGAAATAGTTAGACTCGGGCTTTGGTTTAGCAATTTACTGACCTACCCCCGATTGATTGAACATAACTCACTCAATTTAACTCGTAATTCATTGAAATTAGTTTCATTTCGAAGGAATCGAAGTGTAGTTTAAAACGAAAGAAACGGAGATGAAAAACTCCAAGTATTTTTAGAGTTATGATGGAAATAGTTAGACTCGCGCTTTGGTTTAGCAATTTACTGACCTACCTCCGATTGATTGACCATAACTCTCTCAATTTAACTCGTAATTCATTTAAATTAGTTTCATTTCGAAGGAATCGAAGTGTAGTTTAAAACAAAAGAAACGGAGATGAAAAACTCCAAGTATTTTGAGAGTTATGATGGAAATAGTTAGACTCGCGCTTTGGTTTAGCAATTTACTGACCTACCTCCGATTGATTGACCATAACTCTCTCAATTTAACTCTTAATTCATTGAAATTAGTTTCATTTCGAAGGAATCGAAGTGTAGTTTAAAACGAAAGAAACGGAGATGAAAAACTCCAAGTATTTTGAGAGTTATGATGGAAATAGTTAGACTCGCGCTTTGGTTTAGCAATTTACTGACCTACCTCCGATTGATTGACCATAACTCTCTAAATTTAACTCTTAATTCATTGAAATTAGTTTCATTTCGAAGGAATCAAAGTGTAGTTTAAAACGAAAGAAACGGAGATGAAAAATTCCAAGTATTTTGAGAGTTATGATAGAAATAGTTAGACTCGCGCTTTGGTTTAGCAATTTACTGACCTACCTCCGATTGATTGACCATAACTCTCTCAATTTAACTCGTAATTCATTGAAATTAGTTTCATTTCGAAGGAATCGAAGTGTAGTTTAAAACGAAAGAAACGGAGATGAAAAACTCCAAGTATTTTGAGAGTTATGATGGAAATAGTTAGACTCACGCTTTGGTTTAGCAATTTACTGACCTACCTCCGCTTGATTGACCATAACTCTCTCAATTTAACTCTTAATTCATTGAAATTAGTTTCATTTCGAAGGAATCGAAGTGTAGTTTAAAACGAAAGAAACGGAGATGAAAAACTCCAAGTATTTTGAGAGTTATGATGGAAATAGTTAGACTCGCGCTTTGGTTTAGCAATTTACTGACCTACCTCCGATTGATTGACCATAACTCTCTCAATTTAACTCGTAATTCATTTAAATTAGTTTCATTTCGAAGGAATCGAAGTGTAATTTAAAACGAAAGAAACGGAGATGAAAAACTCCAAGTATTTTGAGAGTTATGATGGAAATAGTTAGACTCGCGCTTTAGTTTAGCAATTTACTGACCTACCTCCGATTGATTGAACATAACTCACTCAATTTAACTCGTAATTCATTGAAATTAGTTTCATTTCGAAGGAATCGAAGTGTAGTTTAAAACGAAAGAAATGGAGATGAAAAACTCCAAGTATTTTGAGAGTTATGATGGAAATAGTTAGACTCGCGCTTTGGTTTAGCAATTTACTGACCTACCTCCGATTGATTGACCATAACTCTCTCAATTTAACTCTTAATTCATTGAAATTAGTTTCATTTCGAAGGAATCGAAGTGTAGTTTAAGACGAAAGAAACGGAGATGAAAAACTCCAAGTATTTTGAGAGTTATGATGGAAATAGTTAGACTCGCGCTTTGGTTTAGCAATTTACTGACCTACCTCCGATTGATTGACCATAACTCTCTCAATTTAACTCTTAACTCATTGAAATTAGTTTCATTTCGAAGGAATCGAAGTGTAGTTTAAAACGAAAGAAACGGAGATGAAAAACTCCAAGTATTTTGAGAGTTATGATGGAAATAGTTAGACTCGCGCTTTGGTTTAGCAATTTACTGACCTCCCTCCGATTGATTGACCATAAATCACTCAATTTAACTCGTAATTCATTGAAATTAGTTTCATTTCGAAGGAATCGAAGTGTAGTTTAAAACGAAAGAAACGGAGATGAAAAACTCCAAGTATTTTGAGAGTTATGATGGAAATAGTTAGACTCGCGCTTTGGTTTAGCAATTTACTGACCTACCTCCGATTGATTGATCATAACTCTCTCAATTTAACTCTTAATTCATTGAAATTAGTTTCATTTCGAAGGAATCGAAGTGTAGTTTAAAACGAAAGAAACGGAGATGAAAAACTCCAAGTATTCTGAGAGTTATTATGGAAATAGTTAGACTCGCGCTTTGGTTTAGCAATTTACTGATCTACCTCCGATTGATGGACCATAAATCACTCAATTTAAATCGTAATTCATTGAAATTAGTTTCATTTCGAAGGAATCGAAGTGTAGTTTAAAACGAAAGAAACGGAGATGAAAAACTCCAAGTATTTTGAGAGTTATGATGGAAATAGTTAGACTCGCGCTTTGGTTTAGCAATTTACTGACCTACCTCCGATTGATTGACCATAACTGTCACAATTTAACTCTTAATTCATTGAAATTAGTTTCATTTCGAAGGAATCGAAGTGTAGTTTAGGACGAAAGAAACGGAGATGAAAAACTCCAAGTATTTTGAGAGTTATGATGGAAATAGTTAGACTCGCGCTTTGGTTTAGCAATTTACTGACCTACCTCCGATTGATTGACCATAACTCTCTCAATTTAACTCGTAATTCATTTAAATTAGGTTCATTTCGAAGGAATCGAAGTGTAGTTTAAAACGAAAGAAACGGAGATGAAAAACTCCAAGTATTTTGAGAGTTATGATGGAAATAGTTAGACTCGCGCTTTGGTTTAGCAATTTACTGACCTACCTCCGATTGATTGACCATAACTCTCTCAATTTAACTCTTAACTCATTGAAATTAGTTTCATTTCGAAGGAATCGAAGTGTAGTTTAAAACGAAAGAAACGGAGATGAAAAACTCCAAGTATTTTGAGAGTTATGATGGAAATAGTTAGACTCGCGCTTTGGTTTAGCAATTTACTGACCTACATCCGATTGATTGACCATAACTCTCTCAATTTAACTCTTAACTCCTTGAAATTAGGTTCATTTCGAAGGAATCGAAGTGTAGTTTAAAACGAAAGAAACGGAGATGAAAAACTCCAAGTATTTTGAGAGTTATGATGGAAATAGTTAGACTCGCGCTTTGGTTTAGCAATTTACTGACCTACCTCCGATTGATTGACCATAACTCTCTCAATTTAACTCTTAATTCATTGAAATTAGTTTCATTTCGAAGGAATCGAAGTGTAGTTTAAAACGAAAGAAACGGAGATGAAAAATTCTAAGTATTTTGAGAGTTATGATAGAAATAGTTAGAATCGCGCTTTGGTTTAGCAATTTACTGACTTACATCCGATTGATTAACCATAAGTCTCTCAATTTAACTCTTAAGTCATTGAAATTAGTTTCATTTCGAAGGAATCGAAGTGTAGTTTAAAACGAAAGAAACGGAGATGAAAAACTCCAAGTATTTTGAGAGTTATGATGGAAATAGTTAGACTCGCGCTTTGGTTTAACAATTTACTGACCTACCTCCGATTGATTGATCATAACTCTCTAAATTTAACTCTTAATTCATTGAAATTAGTTTCATTTCGAAGGAATCGAAGTGTAGTTTAAAACGAAAGAAACGGAGATGAAAAACTCCAAGTATTTTGAGAGTTATGATGGAAATAGTTAGACTCGCGCTTTGGTTTAGCAATTTACTGACCTCCCTCCGATTGATTGACCATAAATCACTCAATTTAACTCGTAATTCATTGAAATTAGTTTCATTTCGAAGGAATCGACGTGTAGTTTAAAACGAAAGAAACGGAGATGAAAAACTCCAAGTATTTTGAGAGTTATGATGGAAATAGTTAGACTCGCGCTTTGGTTTAGCAATTTACCGACGTACCTACGATTGATTGACCATAACTCTCTCAATTTAACTTTTAATTCATTGAAATTTGTTTCATTTCGAAGGAATCGAAGTGTAGTTTAAAACGAAAGAAACGGAGATGAAAAACTCCAAGTATTTTGAGAGTTTTGATGGAAATAGTTAGACTCGCGCTTTGGTTTAGCAATTTACTGACCTACCTCCGATTGATTGACCATTACCCACTCAATTTTACTTGTAATTGATTGAAATTAGTTTCATTTCGAAGGAATCGAAGTTTAGTTTAAAACGAAAGAAACGGAGATGAAAAACTCCAAGTATTTTGAGAGTTATGATGGAAATAGTTAGACTCGGGCTTTGGTTTAGCAATTTACTGACCTACCCCCGATTGATTGAACATAACTCACTCAATTTAACTCGTAATTCATTGAAATTAGTTTCATTTCGAAGGAATCGAAGTGTAGTTTAAAACGAAAGAAACGGAGATGAAAAACTCCAAGTATTTTTAGAGTTATGATGGAAATAGTTAGACTCGCGCTTTGGTTTAGCAATTTACTGACCTACCTCCGATTGATTGACCATAACTCTCTCAATTTAACTCGTAATTCATTTAAATTAGTTTCATTTCGAAGGAATCGAAGTGTAGTTTAAAACAAAAGAAACGGAGATGAAAAACTCCAAGTATTTTGAGAGTTATGATGGAAATAGTTAGACTCGCGCTTTGGTTTAGCAATTTACTGACCTACCTTTGATTGATTGACCATAACTCTCTTAATTTAACTTGTAATTCATTTAAATTAGTTTCATTTCGAAGGAATCGAAGTATAGTTTAAAACGAAAGAAACGGAGATGAAAAACTCCAAGTATTTTGAGAGTTATGATGGAAATAGTTAGACTCGCGCTTTGGTTTAGCGATTTACTGACCTACCTCCGATTGATTGACCATAACTCTCTCAATTTAACTCTTAATTCATTGAAATTAGTTTCATTTCGAAGGAATCAAAGTGTAGTTTAAAACGAAAGAAACGGAGATGAAAAATTCCAAGTATTTTGAGAGTTATGATAGAAATAGTTAGACTCGCGCTTTGGTTTAGCAATTTACTGACCTACCTCCGATTGATTGACCATAACTCTCTCAATTTAACTCGTAATTCATTGAAATTAGTTTCATTTCGAAGGAATCGAAGTGTAGTTTAAAACGAAAGAAACGGAGATGAAAAACTCCAAGTATTTTGAGAGTTATGATGGAAATAGTTAGACTCACGCTTTGGTTTAGCAATTTACTGACCTACCTCCGCTTGATTGACCATAACTCTCTCAATTTAACTCTTAACTCTTTGAAATTAGTTTCATTTCGAAGGAATCGAAGTGTAGTTTAAAACGAAAGAAACGGAGATGAAAAACTCCAAGTATTTTGAGAGTTATGATGGAAATAGTTAGACTCGCGCTTTGGTTTAGCAATTTACTGACCTACCTCCGATTGATTGACCATAACTCTCTCAATTTAACTCGTAATTCATTTAAATTAGTTTCATTTCGAAGGAATCGAAGTGTAATTTAAAACGAAAGAAACGGAGATGAAAAACTCCAAGTATTTTGAGAGTTATGATGGAAATAGTTAGACTCGCGCTTTAGTTTAGCAATTTACTGACCTACCTCCGATTGATTGAACATAACTCACTCAATTTAACTCGTAATTCATTGAAATTAGTTTCATTTCGAAGGAATCGAAGTGTAGTTTAAAACGAAAGAAATGGAGATGAAAAACTCCAAGTATTTTGAGAGTTATGATGGAAATAGTTAGACTCGCGCTTTGGTTTAGCAATTTACTGACCTACCTCCAATTGATTGACCATAACTCTCTCAATTTAACTCTTAATTCATTGAAATTAGTTTCATTTCGAAGGAATCGAAGTGTAGTTTAAGACGAAAGAAACGGAGATGAAAAACTCCAAGTATTTTGAGAGTTATGATGGAAATAGTTAGACTCGCGCTTTGGTTTAGCAATTTACTGACCTACCTCCGATTGATTGACCATAACTCTCTCAATTTAACTCTTAACTCATTGAAATTAGTTTCATTTCGAAGGAATCGAAGTGTAGTTTAAAACGAAAGAAACGGAGATGAAAAACTCCAAGTATTTTGAGAGTTATGATGGAAATAGTTAGACTCGCGCTTTGGTTTAGCAATTTACTGACCTCCCTCCGATTGATTGACCATAAATCACTCAATTTAACTCGTAATTCATTGAAATTAGTTTCATTTCGAAGGAATCGAAGTGTAGTTTAAAACGAAAGAAACGGAGATGAAAAACTCCAAGTATTTTGAGAGTTATGATGGAAATAGTTAGACTCGCGCTTTGGTTTAGCAATTTACTGACCTACCTCCGATTGATTGATCATAACTCTCTCAATTTAACTCTTAATTCATTGAAATTAGTTTCATTTCGAAGGAATCGAAGTGTAGTTTAAAACGAAAGAAACGGAGATGAAAAACTCCAAGTATTCTGAGAGTTATTATGGAAATAGTTAGACTCGCGCTTTGGTTTAGCAATTTACTGATCTACCTCCGATTGATGGACCATAAATCACTCAATTTAAATCGTAATTCATTGAAATTAGTTTCATTTCGAAGGAATCGAAGTGTAGTTTAAAACGAAAGAAACGGAGATGAAAAACTCCAAGTATTTTGAGAGTTATGATGGAAATAGTTAGACTCGCGCTTTGGTTTAGCAATTTACTGACCTACCTCCGATTGATTGACCATAACTGTCACAATTTAACTCTTAATTCATTGAAATTAGTTTCATTTAGAAGGAATCGAAGTGTAGTTTAGGACGAAAGAAACGGAGATGAAAAACTCCAAGTATTTTGAGAGTTATGATGGAAATAGTTAGACTCGCGCTTTGGTTTAGCAATTTACTGACCTACCTCCGATTGATTGACCATAACTGTCACAATTTAACTCTTAATTCATTGAAATTAGTTTCATTTAGAAGGAATCGAAGTGTAGTTTAGGACGAAAGAAACGGAGATGAAAAACTCCAAGTATTTTGAGAGTTATGATGGAAATAGTTAGACTCGCGCTTTGGTTTAGCAATTTACTGACCTACCTCCGATTGATTGACCATAACTCTCTCAATTTAACTCGTAATTCATTTAAATTAGGTTCATTTCGAAGGAATCGAAGTGTAGTTTAAAACGAAAGAAACGGAGATGAAAAACTCCAAGTATTTTGAGAGTTATGATGGAAATAGTTAGACTCGCGCTTTGGTTTAGCAATTTACTGACCTACCTCCGATTGATTGACCATAACTCTCTCAATTTAACTCGTAATTCATTTAAATTAGGTTCATTTCGAAGGAATCGAAGTGTAGTTTAAAACGAAAAAAACGGAGATGAAAAACTCCAAGTATTTTGAGAGTTATGATGGAAATAGTTAGACTCGCGCTTTGGTTTAGCAATTTACTGACCTACCTCCGATTGATTGACCATAACTCTCTCAATTTAACTCTTAACTCATTGAAATTAGTTTCATTTCGAAGGAATCGAAGTGTAGTTTAAAACGAAAGAAACGGAGATGAAAAACTCCAAGTATTTTGAGAGTTATGATGGAAATAGTTAGACTCGCGCTTTGGTTTAGCAATTTACTGACCTACATCCGATTGATTGACCATAACTCTCTCAATTTAACTCTTAACTCATTGAAATTAGTTTCATTTCGAAGGAATCGAAGTGTAGTTTAAAACGAAAGAAACGGAGATGAAAAACTCCAAGTATTTTGAGAGTTATGATGGAAATAGTTAGACTCGCGCTTTGGTTTAGCAATTTACTGACCTACCTCCGATTGATTGACCATAACTCTCTCAATTTAACTCTTAATTCATTGAAATTAGTTTCATTTCGAAGGAATCGAAGTGTAGTTTAAAACGAAAGAAACGGAGATGAAAAATTCTAAGTATTTTGAGAGTTATGATAGAAATAGTTAGAATCGCGCTTTGGTTTAGCAATTTACTGACTTACATCCGATTGATTAACCATAACTCTCTCAATTTAACTCTTAAGTCATTGAAATTAGTTTCATTTCGAAGGAATCGAAGTGTAGTTTAAAACGAAAGAAACGGAGATGAAAAACTCCAAGTATTTTGAGAGTTATGATGGAAATAGTTAGACTCGCGCTTTGGTTTAACAATTTACTGACCTACCTCCGATTGATTGATCATAACTCTCTAAATTTAACTCTTAATTCATTGAAATTAGTTTCATTTCGAAGGAATCGAAGTGTAGTTTAAAACGAAAGAAACGGAGATGAAAAACTCCAAGTATTTTGAGAGTTATGATGGAAATAGTTAGACTCGCGCTTTGGTTTAGCAATTTACCGACGTACCTACGATTGATTGACCATAACTCTCTCAATTTAACTTTTAATTCATTGAAATTTGTTTCATTTCGAAGGAATCGAAGTGTAGTTTAAAACGAAAGAAACGGAGATGAAAAACTCCAAGTATTTTGAGAGTTTTGATGGAAATAGTTAGACTCGCGCTTTGGTTTAGCAATTTACTGACCTACCTCCGATTGATTGACCATTACCCACTCAATTTTACTTGTAATTGATTGAAATTAGTTTCATTTCGAAGGAATCGAAGTTTAGTTTAAAACGAAAGAAACGGAGATGAAAAACTCCAAGTATTTTGAGAGTTATGATGGAAATAGTTAGACTCGGGCTTTGGTTTAGCAATTTACTGACCTACCCCCGATTGATTGAACATAACTCACTCAATTTAACTCGTAATTCATTGAAATAAGTTTCATTTCGAAGGAATCGAAGTGTAGTTTAAAACGAAAGAAACGGAGATGAAAAACTCTAAGTATTTTTAGAGTTATGATGGAAATAGTTAGACTCGCGCTTTGGTTTAGCAATTTACTGACCTACCTCCGATTGATTGACCATAACTCTCTCAATTTAACTCGTAATTCATTTAAATTAGTTTCATTTCGAAGGAATCGAAGTGTAGTTTAAAACAAAAGAAACGGAGATGAAAAACTCCAAGTATTTTGAGAGTTATGATGGAAATAGTTAGACTCGCGCTTTGGTTTAGCAATTTACTGACCTACCTTTGATTGATTGACCATAACTCTCTCAATTTAACTTGTAATTCATTTAAATTAGTTTCATTTCGAAGGAATCGAAGTATAGTTTAAAACGAAAGAAACGGAGATGAAAAACTCCAAGTATTTTGAGAGTTATGATGGAAATAGTTAGACTCGCGCTTTGGTTTAGCGATTTACTGACCTACCTCCGATTGATTGACCATAACTCTCTCAATTTAACTCTTAATTCATTGAAATTAGTTTCATTTCGAAGGAATCAAAGTGTAGTTTAAAACGAAAGAAACGGAGATGAAAAATTCTAAGTATTTTGAGAGTTATGATAGAAATAGTTAGACTCGCGCTTTGGTTTAGCAATTTACTGACCTACCTCCGATTGATTGACCATAACTCTCTCAATTTAACTCGTAATTCATTGAAATTAGTTTCATTTCGAAGGAATCGAAGTGTAGTTTAAAACGAAAGAAACGGAGATGAAAAACTCCAAGTATTTTGAGAGTTATGATGGAAATAGTTAGACTCACGCTTTGGTTTAGCAATTTACTGACCTACCTCCGCTTGATTGACCATAACTCCCTCAATTTAACTCTTAACTCTTTGAAATTAGTTTCATTTCGAAGGAATCGAAGTGTAGTTTAAAACGAAAGAAACGGAGATGAAAAACTCCAAGTATTTTGAGAGTTATGATGGAAATAGTTAGACTCGCGCTTTGGTTTAGCAATTTACTGACCTACCTCCGATTGATTGACCATAACTCTCTCAATTTAACTCGTAATTCATTTAAATTAGTTTCATTTCGAAGGAATCGAAGTGTAATTTAAAACGAAAGAAACGGAGATGAAAAACTCCAAGTATTTTGAAAGTTATGATGGAAATATTTAGACTCGCGCTTTAGTTTAGCAATTTACTGACCTACCTCCGATTGATTGAACATAACTCACTCAATTTAACTCGTAATTCATTGAAATTAGTTTCATTTCGAAGGAATCGAAGTGTAGTTTAAAACGAAAGAAATGGAGATGAAAAACTCCAAGTATTTTGAGAGTTATGATGGAAATAGTTAGACTCGCGCTTTGGTTTAGCAATTTACTGACCTACCTCCGATTGATTGACCATAACTCTCTCAATTTAACTCTTAATTCATTGAAATTAGTTTCATTTCGAAGGAATCGAAGTGTAGTTTAAGACGAAAGAAACGGAGATGAAAAACTCCAAGTATTTTGAGAGTTATGATGGAAATAGTTAGACTCGCGCTTTGGTTTAGCAATTTACTGACCTACCTCCGATTGATTGACCATAACTCTCTCAATTTAACTCTTAACTCATTGAAATTAGTTTCATTTCGAAGGAATCGAAGTGTAGTTTAAAACGAAAGAAACGGAAATGAAAAACTCCAAGTATTTTGAGAGTTATGATGGAAATAGTTAGACTCGCGCTTTGGTTTAGCAATTTACTGACCTCCCTCCGATTGATTGACCATAAATCACTCAATTTAACTCGTAATTCATTGAAATTAGTTTCATTTCGAAGGAATCAAAGTGTAGTTTAAAACGAAAGAAACGGAGATGAAAAACTCCAAGTATTTTGAGAGTTATGATGGAAATAGTTAGACTCGCGCTTTGGTTTAGCAATTTACTGACCTACCTCCGATTGATTGATCATAACTCTCTCAATTTAACTCTTAATTCATTGAAATTAGTTTCATTTCGAAGGAATCGAAGTGTAGTTTAAAACGAAAGAAACGGAGATGAAAAACTCCAAGTATTCAGAGAGTTATTATGGAAATAGTTAGACTCGCGCTTTGGTTTAGCAATTTACTGATCTACCTCCGATTGATGGACCATAAATCACTCAATTTAAATCGTAATTCATTGAAATTAGTTTCATTTCGAAGGAATCGAAGTGTAGTTTAAAACGAAAGAAACGGAGATGAAAAACTCCAAGTATTTTGAGAGTTATGATGGAAATAGTTAGACTCGCGCTTTGGTTTAGCAATTTACTGACCTACCTCCGATTGATTGACCATAACTGTCACAATTTAACTCTTAATTCATTGAAATTAGTTTCATTTCGAAGGAATCGAAGTGTAGTTTAGGACGAAAGAAACGGAGATGAAAAACTCCAAGTATTTTGAGAGTTATGATGGAAATAGTTAGACTCGCGCTTTGGTTTAGCAATTTACTGACCTACCTCCGATTGATTGACCATAACTCTCTCAATTTAACTCGTAATTCATTTAAATTAGGTTCATTTCGAAGGAATCGAAGTGTAGTTTAAAACGAAAGAAACGGAGATGAAAAACTCCAAGTATTTTGAGAGTTATGATGGAAATAGTTAGACTCGCGCTTTGGTTTAGCAATTTACTGACCTACCTCCGATTGATTGACCATAACTCTCTCAATTTAACTCTTAACTCATTGAAATTAGTTTCATTTCGAAGGAATCGAAGTGTAGTTTAAAACGAAAGAAACGGAGATGAAAAACTCCAAGTATTTTGAGAGTTATGATGGAAATAGTTAGACTCGCGCTTTGGTTTAGCAATTTACTGACCTACATCCGATTGATTGACCATAACTCTCTCAATTTAACTCTTAACTCATTGAAATTAGTTTCATTTCGAAGGAATCGAAGTGTAGTTTAAAACGAAAGAAACGGAGATGAAAAACTCCAAGTATTTTGAGAGTTATGATGGAAATAGTTAGACTCGCGCTTTGGTTTAGCAATTTACTGACCTACCTCCGATTGATTGACCATAACTCTCTCAATTTAACTCTTAATTCATTGAAATTAGTTTCATTTCGAAGGAATCGAAGTGTAGTTTAAAACGAAAGAAACGGAGATGAAAAATTCTAAGTATTTTGAGAGTTATGATAGAAATAGTTAGAATCGCGCTTTGGTTTAGCAATTTACTGACTTACATCCGATTGATTAACCATAACTCTCTCAATTTAACTCTTAAGTCATTGAAATTAGTTTCATTTCGAAGGAATCGAAGTGTAGTTTAAAACGAAAGAAACGGAGATGAAAAACTCCAAGTATTTTGAGAGTTATGATGGAAATAGTTAGACTCGCGCTTTGGTTTAGCAATTTACTGACCTACCTCCGATTGATTGATCATAACTCTCTAAATTTAACTCTTAATTCATTGAAATTAGTTTCATTTCGAAGGAATCGAAGTGTAGTTTAAAACGAAAGAAACGGAGATGAAAAACTCCAAGTATTTTGAGAGTTATGATGGAAATAGTTAGACTCGCGCTTTGGTTTAGCAATTTACTGACCTCCCTCCGATTGATTGACCATAAATCACTCAATTTAACTCGTAATTCATTGAAATTAGTTTCATTTCGAAGGAATCGACGTGTAGTTTAAAACGAAAGAAACGGAGATGAAAAACTCCAAGTATTTTGAGAGTTATGATGGAAATAGTTAGACTCGCGCTTTGGTTTAGCAATTTACCGACGTACCTACGATTGATTGACCATAACTCTCTCAATTTAACTTTTAATTCATTGAAATTTGTTTCATTTCGAAGGAATCGAAGTGTAGTTTAAAACGAAAGAAACGGAGATGAAAAACTCCAAGTATTTTGAGAGTTATGATGGAAATAGTTAGACTCGCGCTTTGGTTTAGCAATTTACTGACCTACCTCCGATTGATTGACCATTACCCACTCAATTTTACTTGTAATTGATTGAAATTAGTTTCATTTCGAAGGAATCGAAGTTTAGTTTAAAACGAAAGAAACGGAGATGAAAAACTCCAAGTATTTTGAGAGTTATGATGGAAATAGTTAGACTCGGGCTTTGGTTTAGCAATTTACTGACCTACCCCCGATTGATTGAACATAACTCACTCAATTTAACTCGTAATTCATTGAAATTAGTTTCATTTCGAAGGAATCGAAGTGTAGTTTAAAACGAAAGAAACGGAGATGAAAAACTCCAAGTATTTTTAGAGTTATGATGGAAATAGTTAGACTCGCGCTTTGGTTTAGCAATTTACTGACCTACCTCCGATTGATTGACCATAACTCTCTCAATTTAACTCGTAATTCATTTAAATTAGTTTCATTTCGAAGGAATCGAAGTGTAGTTTAAAACAAAAGAAACGGAGATGAAAAACTCCAAGTATTTTGAGAGTTATGATGGAAATAGTTAGACTCGCGCTTTGGTTTAGCAATTTACTGACCTACCTTTGATTGATTGACCATAACTCTGTCAATTTAACTTGTAATTCATTTAAATTAGTTTCATTTCGAAGGAATCGAAGTATAGTTTAAAACGAAAGAAACGGAGATGAAAAACTCCAAGTATTTTGAGAGTTATGATGGAAATAGTTAGACTCGCGCTTTAGTTTAGCAATTTACTGACCTACCTCCGATTGATTGACCATAACTCACTCAATTTAACTCGTAATTCATTGAAATTAGTTTCATTTCGAAGGAATCGAAGTGTAGTTTAAAACGAAAGAAACGGAGATGAAAAACTCCAAGTATTTTGAGAGTTATGATGGAAATAGTTAGACTCGCGCTTTGGTTTAGCAATTTACTGACCTACCTCCGATTGATTGACCATAACTCTCTCAATTTAACTCTTAACTCATTGAAATTAGTTTCATTTCGAAGGAATCGAAGTGTAGTTTAAAACGAAAGAAACGGAGATGAAAAACTCCAAGTATTTTGAGAGTTATGATGGAAATAGTTAGACTCGCGCTTTGGTTTAGCAATTTACTGACCTCCCTCCGATTGATTGACCATAAATCACTCAATTTAACTCGTAATTCATTGAAATTAGTTTCATTTCGAAGGAATCGAAGTGTAGTTTAAAACGAAAGAAACGGAGATGAAAAACTCCAAGTATTTTGAGAGTTATGATGGAAATAGTTAGACTCGCGCTTTGGTTTAGCAATTTACTGACCTACCTCCGATTGATTGACAATAACTCTCTCAATTTAACTCTTAATTCATTGAAATTAGTTTCATTTCGAAGGAATCAAAGTGTAGTTTAAAACGAAAGAAACGGAGATGAAAAATTCCAAGTATTTTGAGAGTTATGATAGAAATAGTTAGACTCGCGCTTTGGTTTAGCAATTTACTGACCTACCTCCGATTGATTGACCATAACTCTCTCAATTTAACTCGTAATTCATTGAAATTAGTATCATTTCGAAGGAATCGAAGTGTAGTTTAAAACGAAAGAAACGGAGATGAAAAACTCCAAGTATTTTGAGAGTTATGATGGAAATAGTTAGACTCACGCTTTGGTTTAGCAATTTACTGACCTACCTCCGCTTGATTGACCATAACTCTCTCAATTTAACTCTTAACTCTTTGAAATTAGTTTCATTTCGAAGGAATCGAAGTGTAGTTTAAAACGAAAGAAACGGAGATGAAAAACTCCAAGTATTTTGAGAGTTATGATGGAAATAGTTAGACTCGCGCTTTGGTTTAGCAATTTACTGACCTACCTCCGATTGATTGACCATAACTCTCTCAATTTAACTCTTAATTCATTGAAATTAGTTTCATTTCGAAGGAATCGAAGTGTAGTTTAAAACGAAAGAAACGGAGATGAAAAACTCCAAGTATTCAGAGAGTTATGATGGAAATAGTTAGACTCGCGCTTTGGTTTAGCAATTTACTGACCTCCCTCCGATTGATGGACCATAAATCACTCAATTTAAATCGTAATTCATTGAAATTAGTTTCATTTCGAAGGAATCGACGTGTAGTTTAAAACGAAAGAAACGGAGATGAAAAACTCCAAGTATTTTGAGAGTTATGATGGAAATAGTTAGACTCGCGCTTTGGTTTAGCAATTTACCGACGTACCTACGATTGATTGACCATAACTCTCTCAATTTAACTTTTAATTCATTGAAATTTGTTTCATTTCGAAGGAATCGAAGTGTAGTTTAAAACGAAAGAAACGGAGATGAAAAACTCCAAGTATTTTGAGAGTTATGATGGAAATAGTTAGACTCGCGCTTTGGTTTAGCAATTTACTGACCTACCTCCGATTGATTGACCATTACCCACTCAATTTTACTTGTAATTGATTGAAATTAGTTTCATTTCGAAGGAATCGAAGTTTAGTTTAAAACGAAAGAAACGGAGATGAAAAACTCCAAGTATTTTGAGAGTTATGATGGAAATAGTTAGACTCGGGCTTTGGTTTAGCAATTTACTGACCTACCCCCGATTGATTGAACATAACTCACTCAATTTAACTCGTAATTCATTGAAATTAGTTTCATTTCGAAGGAATCGAAGTGTAGTTTAAAACGAAAGAAACGGAGATGAAAAACTCCAAGTATTTTTAGAGTTATGATGGAAATAGTTAGACTCGCGCTTTGGTTTAGCAATTTACTGACCTACCTCCGATTGATTGACCATAACTCTCTCAATTTAACTCGTAATTCATTTAAATTAGTTTCATTTCGAAGGAATCGAAGTGTAGTTTAAAACAAAAGAAACGGAGATGAAAAACTCCAAGTATTTTGAGAGTTATGATGGAAATAGTTAGACTCGCGCTTTGGTTTAGCAATTTACTGACCTACCTTTGATTGATTGACCATAACTCTGTCAATTTAACTTGTAATTCATTTAAATTAGTTTCATTTCGAAGGAATCGAAGTATAGTTTAAAACGAAAGAAACGGAGATGAAAAACTCCAAGTATTTTGAGAGTTATGATGGAAATAGTTAGACTCGCGCTTTAGTTTAGCAATTTACTGACCTCCCTCCGATTGATTGACCATAACTCACTCAATTTAACTCGTAATTCATTGAAATTAGTTTCATTTCGAAGGAATCGAAGTGTAGTTTAAAACGAAAGAAACGGAGATGAAAAACTCCAAGTATTTTGAGAGTTATGATGGAAATAGTTAGACTCGCGCTTTGGTTTAGCAATTTACTGACCTACCTCCGATTGATTGACCATAACTCTCTCAATTTAACTCTTAACTCATTGAAATTAGTTTCATTTCGAAGGAATCGAAGTGTAGTTTAAAACGAAAGAAACGGAGATGAAAAACTCCAAGTATTTTGAGAGTTATGATGGAAATAGTTAGACTCGCGCTTTGGTTTAGCAATTTACTGACCTCCCTCCGATTGATTGACCATAAATCACTCAATTTAACTCGTAATTCATTGAAATTAGTTTCATTTCGAAGGAATCGAAGTGTAGTTTAAAACGAAAGAAACGGAGATGAAAAACTCCAAGTATTTTGAGAGTTATGATGGAAATAGTTAGACTCGCGCTTTGGTTTAGCAATTTACTGACCTACCTCCGATTGATTGACAATAACTCTCTCAATTTAACTCTTAATTCATTGAAATTAGTTTCATTTCGAAGGAATCAAAGTGTAGTTTAAAACGAAAGAAACGGAGATGAAAAATTCCAAGTATTTTGAGAGTTATGATAGAAATAGTT
Source organism: Tasmannia lanceolata (assembly GCF_043159265.1). NCBI lineage: Eukaryota > Viridiplantae > Streptophyta > Magnoliopsida > Canellales > Winteraceae > Tasmannia > Tasmannia lanceolata. Next base: position 10,216,648 of record NW_027518721.1, read on the forward strand.
AGACTCGCGCTTTGGTTTAGCAATTTACTGACCTACCTCCGATTGATTGACCATAACTCTCTCAATTTAACTCGTAATTCATTGAAATTAGTATCATTTCGAAGGAATCGAAGTGTAGTTTAAAACGAAAGAAACGGAGATGAAAAACTCCAAGTATTTTGAGAGTTATGATGGAAATAGTTAGACTCACGCTTTGGTTTAGCAATTTACTGACCTACCTCCGCTTGATTGACCATAACTCTCTCAATTTAACTCTTAACTCTTTGAAATTAGTTTCATTTCGAAGGAATCGAAGTGTAGTTTAAAACGAAAGAAACGGAGATGAAAAACTCCAAGTATTTTGAGAGTTATGATGGAAATAGTTAGACTCGCGCTTTGGTTTAGCAATTTACTGACCTACCTCCGATTGATTGACCATAACTCTCTCAATTTAACTCGTAATTCATTTAAATTAGTTTCATTTCGAAGGAATCGAAGTGTAATTTAAAACGAAAGAAACGGAGATGAAAAACTCCAAGTATTTTGAAAGTTATGATGGAAATAGTTAGACTCGCGCTTTAGTTTAGCAATTTACTGACCTACCTCCGATTGATTGAACATAACTCACTCAATTTAACTCGTAATTCATTGAAATTAGTTTCATTTCGAAGGAATCGAAGTGTAGTTTAAAACGAAAGAAATGGAGATGAAAAACTCCAAGTATTTTGAGAGTTATGATGGAAATAGTTAGACTCGCGCTTTGGTTTAGCAATTTACTGACCTACCTCCGATTGATTGACCATAACTCTCTCAATTTAACTCTTAATTCATTGAAATTAGTTTCATTTCGAAGGAATCGAAGTGTAGTTTAAGACGAAAGAAACGGAGATGAAAAACTCCAAGTATTTTGAGAGTTATGATGGAAATAGTTAGACTCGCGCTTTGGTTTAGCAATTTACTGACCTACATCCGATTGATTGACCATAACTCTCTAAATTTAACTCTTAACTCATTGAAATTAGTTTCATTTCGAAGGAATCGAAGTATAGTTTAAAACGAAAGAAACGGAGATGAAAAACTCCAAGTATTTTGAGAGTTATGATGGAAATAGTTAGACTCGCGCTTTAGTTTAGCAATTTACTGACCTCCCTCCGATTGATTGACCATAACTCACTCAATTTAACTCGTAATTCATTGAAATTAGTTTCATTTCGAAGGAATCGAAGTGTAGTTTAAAACGAAAGAAACGGAGATGAAAAACTCCAAGTATTTTGAGAGTTATGATGGAAATAGTTAGACTCGCGCTTTGGTTTAGCAATTTACTGACCTACCTCCGATTGATTGACCATAACTCTCTCAATTTAACTCTTAACTCATTGAAATTAGTTTCATTTCGAAGGAATCGAAGTGTAGTTTAAAACGAAAGAAACGGAGATGAAAAACTCCAAGTATTTTGCGAGTTATGATGGAAATAGTTAGACTCGCGCTTTGGTTTAGCAATTTACTGACCTCCCTCCGATTGATTGACCATAAATCACTCAATTTAACTCGTAATTCATTGAAATTAGTTTCATTTCGAAGGAATCGAAGTGTAGTTTAAAACGAAAGAAACGGAGATGAAAAACTCCAAGTATTTTGAGAGTTATGATGGAAATAGTTAGACTCGCGCTTTGGTTTAGCAATTTACTGACCTACCTCCGATTGATTGACAATAACTCTCTCAATTTAACTCTTAATTCATTGAAATTAGTTTCATTTCGAAGGAATCAAAGTGTAGTTTAAAACGAAAGAAACGGAGATGAAAAATTCCAAGTATTTTGAGAGTTATGATAGAAATAGTTAGACTCGCGCTTTGGTTTAGCAATTTACTGACCTACCTCCGATTGATTGACCATAACTCTCTCAATTTAACTCGTAATTCATTGAAATTAGTATCATTTCGAAGGAATCGAAGTGTAGTTTAAAACGAAAGAAACGGAGATGAAAAACTCCAAGTATTTTGAGAGTTATGATGGAAATAGTTAGACTCACGCTTTGGTTTAGCAATTTACTGACCTACCTCCGCTTGATTGACCATAACTCTCTCAATTTAACTCTTAACTCTTTGAAATTAGTTTCATTTCGAAGGAATCGAAGTGTAGTTTAAAATGAAAGAAACGGAGATGAAAAACTCCAAGTATTTTGAGAGTTATGATGGAAATAGTTAGACTCGCGCTTTGGTTTAGCAATTTACTGACCTCCCTCCGATTGATTGACCATAAATCACTCAATTTAACTCGTAATTCATTGAAATTAGTTTCATTTCGAAGGAATCGAAGTGTAGTTTAAAACGAAAGAAACGGAGATGAAAAACTCCAAGTATTTTGAGAGTTATGATGGAAATAGTTAGACTCGCGCTTTGGTTTAGCAATTTACTGACCTACCTCCGATTGATTGATCATAACTCTCTCAATTTAACTCTTATTTCATTGAAATTAGTTTCATTTCGAAGGAATCGAAGTGTAGTTTAAAACGAAAGAAACGGAGATGAAAAACTCCAAGTATTTTGAGAGTTATGATGGAAATAGTTAGACTCGCGCTTTGGTTTAGCAATTTACTGACCTACCTCCGATTGATTGACAATAACTCTCTCAATTTAACTCTTAATTCATTGAAATTAGTTTCATTTCGAAGGAATCAAAGTGTAGTTTAAAACGAAAGAAACGGAGATGAAAAATTCCAAGTATTTTGAGAGTTATGATAGAAATAGTTAGACTCGCGCTTTGGTTTAGCAATTTACTGACCTACCTCCGATTGATTGACCATAACTCTCTCAATTTAACTCGTAATTCATTGAAATTAGTATCATTTCGAAGGAATCGAAGTGTAGTTTAAAACGAAAGAAACGGAGATGAAAAACTCCAAGTATTTTGAGAGTTATGATGGAAATAGTTAGACTCACGCTTTGGTTTAGCAATTTACTGACCTACCTCCGCTTGATTGACCATAACTCTCTCAATTTAACTCTTAACTCTTTGAAATTAGTTTCATTTCGAAGGAATCGAAGTGTAGTTTAAAATGAAAGAAACGGAGATGAAAAACTCCAAGTATTTTGAGAGTTATGATGGAAATAGTTAGACTCGCGCTTTGGTTTAGCAATTTACTGACCTCCCTCCGATTGATTGACCATAAATCACTCAATTTAACTCGTAATTCATTGAAATTAGTTTCATTTCGAAGGAATCGAAGTGTAGTTTAAAACGAAAGAAACGGAGATGAAAAACTCCAAGTATTTTGAGAGTTATGATGGAAATAGTTAGACTCGCGCTTTGGTTTAGCAATTTACTGACCTACCTCCGATTGATTGATCATAACTCTCTCAATTTAACTCTTATTTCATTGAAATTAGTTTCATTTCGAAGGAATCGAAGTGTAGTTTAAAACGAAAGAAACGGAGATGAAAAACTCCAAGTATTTTGAGAGTTATTATGGAAATAGTTAGAATCTCGCGCTTTGGTTTAGCAATTTACTGATCTACCTCCGATTGATGGACCATAAATCACTCAATTTAAATCGTAATTCATTGAAATTAGTTTCATTTCGAAGGAATCGAAGTGTAGTTTAAAACGAAAGAAACGGAGATGAAAAACTCCAAGTATTTTGAGAGTTATGATGGAAATAGTTAGACTCGCGCTTTGGTTTAGCAATTTACTGACCTACCTCCGATTGATTGACCATAACTCTCTCAATTTAACTCTTAATTCATTGAAATTAGTTTCATTTCGAAGGAATCGAAGTGTAGTTTAAAACGAAAGAAACGGAGATGAAAAATTCTAAGTATTTTGAGAGTTATGATAGAAATAGTTAGAATCGCGCTTTGGTTTAGCAATTTACTGACTTACATCCGATTGATTGACCATAACTCTCTCAATTTAACTCTTAAGTCATTGAAATTAGTTTCATTTCGAAGGAATCGAAGTGTAGTTTAAAACGAAAGAAACGGAGCTGAAAAACTCCAAGTATTTTGAGAGTTATGATGGAAATAGTTAAACTCGCGCTTTGGTTTAGCAATTTACTGACCTACCTCCAATTAATTGATCATAACTCTCTAAATTTAACTCTTAATTCATTGAAATTAGTTTCATTTCGAAGGAATCGAAGTGTAGTTTAAAACGAAAGAAACGGAGATGAAAAACTCCAAGTATTTTGAGAGTTATGATGGAAATAGTTAGACTCGCGCTTTGGTTTAGCAATTTACTGACCTCCCTCCGATTGATTGACCATAAATCACTCAATTTAACTCGTAATTCATTGAAATTAGTTTCATTTCGAAGGAATCGACGTGTAGTTTAAAACGAAAGAAACGGAGATGAAAAACTCCAAGTATTTTGAGAGTTATGATAGAAATAGTTAGACTCGCGCTTTGGTTTAGCAATTTACTGACGTACCTACGATTGATTGACCATAACTCTCTCAATTTAACTCGTAATTCATTTAAATTAGTTTCATTTCGAAGGAATCGAAGTGTAATTTAAAACGAAAGAAACGGAGATGAAAAACTCCAAGTATTTTGAGAGTTATGATGGAAATAGTTAGACTCGCGCTTTAGTTTAGCAATTTACTAACCTACCTCCGATTGATTGAACATAACTCACTCAATTTAACTCGTAATTCATTGAAATTAGTTTCATTTCGAAGGAATCGAAGTGTAGTTTAAAACGAAAGAAATGGAGATGAAAAACTCCAAGTATTTTGAGAGTTATGATGGAAATAGTTAGACTCGTGCTTTGGTTTAGCAATTTACTGACCTACCTCCGATTGATTGACCATAACTCTCTCAATTTAACGCTTAATTCATTGAAATTAGTTTCATTTCGAAGGAATCGAAGTGTAGTTTAAGACGAAAGAAACGGAGATGAAAAACTCCAAGTATTTTGAGAGTTATGATGGAAATAGTTAGACTCGCGCTTTGGTTTAGCAATTTACTGACCTACCTCCGATTGATTGACCATAACTCTCTCAATTTAACTCTTAACTCATTGAAATTAGTTTCATTTCGAAGGAATCGAAGTGTAGTTTAAAACGAAAGAAACGGAGATGAAAAACTCCAAGTATTTTGAGAGTTATGATGGAAATAGTTAGACTCGCGCTTTGGTTTAGCAATTTACTGACCTCCCTCCGATTGATTGACCATAAATCACTCAATTTAACTCGTAATACATTGAAATTAGTTTCATTTCGAAGGAATCGAAGTGTAGTTTAAAACGAAAGAAACGGAGATGAAAAACTCCAAGTATTTTGAGAGTTATGATGGAAATAGTTAGACTCGCGCTTTGGTTTAGCAATTTACTGACCTACCTCCGATTGATTGACCATAACTCTCTCAATTTAACTCTTAACTCATTGAAATTAGTTTCATTTCGAAGGAATCGAAGTGTAGTTTAAAACGAAAGAAACGGAGATGAAAAACTCCAAGTATTTTGAGAGTTATGATGGAAATAGTTAGACTCGCGCTTTAGTTTAGCAATTTACTGACCTACCTCCGATTGATTGAACATAACTCACTCAATTTAACTCGTAATTCATTGAAATTAGTTTCATTTCGAAGGAATCGAAGTGTAGTTTAAAACGAAAGAAATGGAGATGAAAAACTCCAAGTATTTTGAGAGTTATGATGGAAATAGTTAGACTCGCGCTTTGGTTTAGCAATTTACTGACCTACCTCCGATTGATTGACCATAACTCTCTCAATTTAACTCTTAATTCATTGAAATTAGTTTCATTTCGAAGGAATCGAAGTGTAGTTTAAAACGAAAGAAACGGAGATGAAAAACTCCAAGTATTTTGAGAGTTATTATGGAAATATTTAGACTCGCGCTTTGGTTTAGCAATTTACTGATCTACCTCCGATTGATGGACCATAAATCACTCAATTTAAATCGTAATTCATTGAAATTAGTTTCATTTCGAAGGAATCAAAGTGTAGTTTAAAACGAAAGAAACGGAGATGAAAAACTCCAAGTATTTTGAGAGTTATGATGGAAATAGTTAGACTCGCGCTTTGGTTTAGCAATTTACTGACCTACCTCCGATTGATTGACCATAACTCTCTCAATTTAACTCGTAATTCATTTAAATTAGTTTCATTTCGAAGGAATCGAAGTGTAATTTAAAACGAAAGAAACGGAGATGAAAAACTCCAAGTATTTTGAGAGTTATGATGGAAATAGTTAGACTCGCGCTTTAGTTTAGCAATTTACTGACCTACCTCCGATTGATTGAACATAACTCACTCAATTTAACTCGTAATTCATTGAAATTAGTTTCATTTCGAAGGAATCGAAGTGTAGTTTAAAACGAAAGAAATGGAGATGAAAAACTCCAAGTATTTTGAGAGTTATGATGCAAATAGTTAGACTCGCGCTTTGGTTTAGCAATTTACTGACCTACCTCCGATTGATTGACCATAACTCTCTCAATTTAACTCTTAATTCATTGAAATTAGTTTCATTTCGAAGGAATCGAAGTGTAGTTTAAGACGAAAGAAACGGAGATGAAAAACTCCAAGTATTTTGAGAGTTATGATGGAAATAGTTAGACTCGCGCTTTGGTTTAGCAATTTACTGACCTACCTCCGATTGATTGACCATAACTCTCTCAATTTAACTCTTAATTCATTGAAATTAGTTTCATTTCGAAGGAATCGAAGTGTAGTTTAAAACGAAAGAAACGGAGATGAAAAACTCCAAGTATTTTGAGAGTTATGATGGAAATAGTTAGACTCGCGCTTTGGTTTAGCAATTTACTGACCTCCCTCCGATTGATTGACCATAAATCACTCAATTTAACTCGTAATTCATTGAAATTAGTTTCATTTCGAAGGAATCGAAGTGTAGTTTAAAACGAAAGAAACGGAGATGAAAAACTCCAAGTATTTTGAGAGTTATGATGGAAATAGTTAGACTCGCGCTTTGGTTTAGCAATTTACTGACCTACCTCCGATTGATTGATCATAACTCTCTCAATTTAACTCTTAATTCATTGAAATTAGTTTCATTTCGAAGGAATCGAAGTGTAGTTTAAAACGAAAGAAACGGAGATGAAAAACTCCAAGTATTCTGAGAGTTATTATGGAAATAGTTAGACTCGCGCTTTGGTTTAGCAATTTACTGATCTACCTCCGATTGATGGACCATAAATCACTCAATTTAAATCGTAATTCATTGAAATTAGTTTCATTTCGAAGGAATCGAAGTGTAGTTTAAAACGAAAGAAACGGAGATGAAAAACTCCAAGTATTTTGAGAGTTATGATGGAAATAGTTAGACTCGCGCTTTGGTTTAGCAATTTACTGACCTACCTCCGATTGATTGACCATAACTGTCGCAATTTAACTCTTAATTCATTGAAATTAGTTTCATTTCGAAGGAATCGAAGTGTAGTTTAGGACGAAAGAAACGGAGATGAAAAACTCCAAGTATTTTGAGAGTTATGATGGAAATAGTTAGACTCGCGCTTTGGTTTAGCAATTTACTGACCTACCTCCGATTGATTGACCATAACTCTCTCAATTTAACTCGTAATTCATTTAAATTAGGTTCATTTCGAAGGAATCGAAGTGTAGTTTAAAACGAAAGAAACGGAGATGAAAAACTCCAAGTATTTTGAGAGTTATGATGGAAATAGTTAGACTCGCGCTTTGGTTTAGCAATTTACTGACCTACCTCCGATTGATTGACCATAACTCTCTCAATTTAACTCTTAACTCATTGAAATTAGTTTCATTTCGAAGGAATCGAAGTGTAGTTTAAAACGAAAGAAACGGAGATGAAAAACTCCAAGTATTTTGAGAGTTATGCTGGAAATAGTTAGACTCGCGCTTTGGTTTAGCAATTTACTGACCTACATCCGATTGATTGACCATAACTCTCTCAATTTAACTCTTAACTCATTGAAATTAGTTTCATTTCGAAGGAATCGAAGTGTAGTTTAAAACGAAAGAAACGGAGATGAAAAACTCCAAGTATTTTGAGAGTTATGATGGAAATAGTTAGACTCGCGCTTTGGTTTAGCAATTTACTGACCTACCTCCGATTGATTGACCATAACTCTCTCAATTTAACTCTTAATTCATTGAAATTAGTTTCATTTCGAAGGAATCGAAGTGTAGTTTAAAACGAAAGAAACGGAGATGAAAAATTCTAAGTATTTTGAGAGTTATGATAGAAATAGTTAGAATCGCGCTTTGGTTTAGCAATTTACTGACTTACATCCGATTGATTAACCATAACTCTCTCAATTTAACTCTTAAGTCATTGAAATTAGTTTCATTTCGAAGGAATCGAAGTGTAGTTTAAAACGAAAGAAACGGAGATGAAAAACTCCAAGTATTTTGAGAGTTATGATGGAAATAGTTAGACTCGCGCTTTGGTTTAACAATTTACTGACCTACCTCCGATTGATTGATCATAACTCTCTAAATTTAACTCTTAATTCATTGAAATTAGTTTCATTTCGAAGGAATCGAAGTGTAGTTTAAAACGAAAGAAACGGAGATGAAAAACTCCAAGTATTTTGAGAGTTATGATGGAAATAGTTAGACTCGCGCTTTGGTTTAGCAATTTACTGACCTCCCTCCGATTGATTGACCATAAATCACTCAATTTAACTCGTAATTCATTGAAATTAGTTTCATTTCGAAGGAATCGACGTGTAGTTTAAAACGAAAGAAACGGAGATGAAAAACTCCAAGTATTTTGAGAGTTATGATGGAAATAGTTAGACTCGCGCTTTGGTTTAGCAATTTACCGACGTACCTACGATTGATTGACCATAACTCTCTCAATTTAACTTTTAATTCATTGAAATTTGTTTCATTTCGAAGGAATCGAAGTGTAGTTTAAAACGAAAGAAACGGAGATGAAAAACTCCAAGTATTTTGAGAGTTTTGATGGAAATAGTTAGACTCGCGCTTTGGTTTAGCAATTTACTGACCTACCTCCGATTGATTGACCATTACCCACTCAATTTTACTTGTAATTGATTGAAATTAGTTTCATTTCGAAGGAATCGAAGTTTAGTTTAAAACGAAAGAAACGGAGATGAAAAACTCCAAGTATTTTGAGAGTTATGATGGAAATAGTTAGACTCGGGCTTTGGTTTAGCAATTTACTGACCTACCCCCGATTGATTGAACATAACTCACTCAATTTAACTCGTAATTCATTGAAATTAGTTTCATTTCGAAGGAATCGAAGTGTAGTTTAAAACGAAAGAAACGGAGATGAAAAACTCCAAGTATTTTTAGAGTTATGATGGAAATAGTTAGACTCGCGCTTTGGTTTAGCAATTTACTGACCTACCTCCGATTGATTGACCATAACTCTCTCAATTTAACTCGTAATTCATTTAAATTAGTTTCATTTCGAAGGAATCGAAGTGTAGTTTAAAACGAAAGAAACGGAGATGAAAAACTCCAAGTATTCTGAGAGTTATTATGGAAATAGTTAGACTCGCGCTTTGGTTTAGCAATTTACTGATCTACCTCCGATTGATGGACCATAAATCACTCAATTTAAATCGTAATTCATTGAAATTAGTTTCATTTCGAAGGAATCGAAGTGTAGTTTAAAACGAAAGAAACGGAGATGAAAAACTCCAAGTATTTTGAGAGTTATGATGGAAATAGTTAGACTCGCGCTTTGGTTTAGCAATTTACTGACCTACCTCCGATTGATTGACCATAACTGTCGCAATTTAACTCTTAATTCATTGAAATTAGTTTCATTTCGAAGGAATCGAAGTGTAGTTTAGGACGAAAGAAACGGAGATGAAAAACTCCAAGTATTTTGAGAGTTATGATGGAAATAGTTAGACTCGCGCTTTGGTTTAGCAATTTACTGACCTACCTCCGATTGATTGACCATAACTCTCTCAATTTAACTCGTAATTCATTTAAATTAGGTTCATTTCGAAGGAATCGAAGTGTAGTTTAAAACGAAAGAAACGGAGATGAAAAACTCCAAGTATTTTGAGAGTTATGATGGAAATAGTTAGACTCGCGCTTTGGTTTAGCAATTTACTGACCTACCTCCGATTGATTGACCATAACTCTCTCAATTTAACTCTTAACTCATTGAAATTAGTTTCATTTCGAAGGAATCGAAGTGTAGTTTAAAACGAAAGAAACGGAGATGAAAAACTCCAAGTATTTTGAGAGTTATGATGGAAATAGTTAGACTCGCGCTTTGGTTTAGCAATTTACTGACCTACATCCGATTGATTGACCATAACTCTCTCAATTTAACTCTTAACTCATTGAAATTAGTTTCATTTCGAAGGAATCGAAGTGTAGTTTAAAACGAAAGAAACGGAGATGAAAAACTCCAAGTATTTTGAGAGTTATGATGGAAATAGTTAGACTCGCGCTTTGGTTTAGCAATTTACTGACCTACCTCCGATTGATTGACCATAACTCTCTCAATTTAACTCTTAATTCATTGAAATTAGTTTCATTTCGAAGGAATCGAAGTGTAGTTTAAAACGAAAGAAACGGAGATGAAAAATTCTAAGTATTTTGAGAGTTATGATAGAAATAGTTAGAATCGCGCTTTGGTTTAGCAATTTACTGACTTACATCCGATTGATTAACCATAACTCTCTCAATTTAACTCTTAAGTCATTGAAATTAGTTTCATTTCGAAGGAATCGAAGTGTAGTTTAAAACGAAAGAAACGGAGATGAAAAACTACAAGTATTTTGAGAGTTATGATGGAAATAGTTAGACTCGCGCTTTGGTTTAACAATTTACTGACCTACCTCCGATTGATTGATCATAACTCTCTAAATTTAACTCTTAATTCATTGAAATTAGTTTCATTTCGAAGGAATCGAAGTGTAGTTTAAAACGAAAGAAACGGAGATGAAAAACTCCAAGTATTTTGAGAGTTATGATGGAAATAGTTAGACTCGCGCTTTGGTTTAGCAATTTACTGACCTCCCTCCGATTGATTGACCATAAATCACTCAATTTAACTCGTAATTCATTGAAATTAGTTTCATTTCGAAGGAATCGACGTGTAGTTTAAAACGAAAGAAACGGAGATGAAAAACTCCAAGTATTTTGAGAGTTATGATGGAAATAGTTAGACTCGCGCTTTGGTTTAGCAATTTACCGACGTACCTACGATTGATTGACCATAACTCTCTCAATTTAACTTTTAATTCATTGAAATTTGTTTCATTTCGAAGGAATCGAAGTGTAGTTTAAAACGAAAGAAACGGAGATGAAAAACTCCAAGTATTTTGAGAGTTTTGATGGAAATAGTTAGACTCGCGCTTTGGTTTAGCAATTTACTGACCTACCTCCGATTGATTGACCATTACCCACTCAATTTTACTTGTAATTGATTGAAATTAGTTTCATTTCGAAGGAATCGAAGTTTAGTTTAAAACGAAAGAAACGGAGATGAAAAACTCCAAGTATTTTGAGAGTTATGGTGGAAATAGTTAGACTCGGGCTTTGGTTTAGCAATTTACTGACCTACCCCCGATTGATTGAACATAACTCACTCAATTTAACTCGTAATTCATTGAAATTAGTTTCATTTCGAAGGAATCGAAGTGTAGTTTAAAACGAAAGAAACGGAGATGAAAAACTCCAAGTATTTTGAGAGTTATGATGGAAATAGTTAGACTCGCGCTTTGGTTTAACAATTTACTGACCTACCTCCGATTGATTGATCATAACTCTCTAAATTTAACTCTTAATTCATTGAAATTAGTTTCATTTCGAAGGAATCGAAGTGTAGTTTAAAACGAAAGAAACGGAGATGAAAAACTCCAAGTATTTTGAGAGTTATGATGGAAATAGTTAGACTCGCGCTTTGGTTTAGCAATTTACTGACCTCCCTCCGATTGATTGACCATAAATCACTCAATTTAACTCGTAATTCATTGAAATTAGTTTCATTTCGAAGGAATCGACGTGTAGTTTAAAACGAAAGAAACGGAGATGAAAAACTCCAAGTATTTTGAGAGTTATGATGGAAATAGTTAGACTCGCGCTTTGGTTTAGCAATTTACCGACGTACCTACGATTGATTGACCATAACTCTCTCAATTTAACTTTTAATTCATTGAAATTTGTTTCATTTCGAAGGAATCGAAGTGTAGTTTAAAACGAAAGAAACGGAGATGAAAAACTCCAAGTATTTTGAGAGTTTTGATGGAAATAGTTAGACTCGCGCTTTGGTTTAGCAATTTACTGACCTACCTCCGATTGATTGACCATTACCCACTCAATTTTACTTGTAATTGATTGAAATTAGTTTCATTTCGAAGGAATCGAAGTTTAGTTTAAAACGAAAGAAACGGAGATGAAAAACTCCAAGTATTTTGAGAGTTATGATGGAAATAGTTAGACTCGGGCTTTGGTTTAGCAATTTACTGACCTACCCCCGATTGATTGAACATAACTCACTCAATTTAACTCGTAATTCATTGAAATTAGTTTCATTTCGAAGGAATCGAAGTGTAGTTTAAAACGAAAGAAACGGAGATGAAAAACTCCAAGTATTTTTAGAGTTATGATGGAAATAGTTAGACTCGCGCTTTGGTTTAGCAATTTACTGACCTACCTCCGATTGATTGACCATAACTCTCTCAATTTAACTCGTAATTCATTTAAATTAGTTTCATTTCGAAGGAATCGAAGTGTAGTTTAAAACGAAAGAAACGGAGATGAAAAACTCCAAGTATTCTGAGAGTTATTATGGAAATAGTTAGACTCGCGCTTTGGTTTAGCAATTTACTGATCTACCTCCGATTGATGGACCATAAATCACTCAATTTAAATCGTAATTCATTGAAATTAGTTTCATTTCGAAGGAATCGAAGTGTAGTTTAAAACGAAAGAAACGGAGATGAAAAACTCCAAGTATTTTGAGAGTTATGATGGAAATAGTTAGACTCGCGCTTTGGTTTAGCAATTTACTGACCTACCTCCGATTGATTGACCATAACTGTCGCAATTTAACTCTTAATTCATTGAAATTAGTTTCATTTCGAAGGAATCGAAGTGTAGTTTAGGACGAAAGAAACGGAGATGAAAAACTCCAAGTATTTTGAGAGTTATGATGGAAATAGTTAGACTCGCGCTTTGGTTTAGCAATTTACTGACCTACCTCCGATTGATTGACCATAACTCTCTCAATTTAACTCGTAATTCATTTAAATTAGGTTCATTTCGAAGGAATCGAAGTGTAGTTTAAAACGAAAGAAACGGAGATGAAAAACTCCAAGTATTTTGAGAGTTATGATGGAAATAGTTAGACTCGCGCTTTGGTTTAGCAATTTACTGACCTACCTCCGATTGATTGACCATAACTCTCTCAATTTAACTCTTAACTCATTGAAATTAGTTTCATTTCGAAGGAATCGAAGTGTAGTTTAAAACGAAAGAAACGGAGATGAAAAACTCCAAGTATTTTGAGAGTTATGATGGAAATAGTTAGACTCGCGCTTTGGTTTAGCAATTTACTGACCTACATCCGATTGATTGACCATAACTCTCTCAATTTAACTCTTAACTCATTGAAATTAGTTTCATTTCGAAGGAATCGAAGTGTAGTTTAAAACGAAAGAAACGGAGATGAAAAACTCCAAGTATTTTGAGAGTTATGATGGAAATAGTTAGACTCGCGCTTTGGTTTAGCAATTTACTGACCTACCTCCGATTGATTGACCATAACTCTCTCAATTTAACTCTTAATTCATTGAAATTAGTTTCATTTCGAAGGAATCGAAGTGTAGTTTAAAACGAAAGAAACGGAGATGAAAAATTCTAAGTATTTTGAGAGTTATGATAGAAATAGTTAGAATCGCGCTTTGGTTTAGCAATTTACTGACTTACATCCGATTGATTAACCATAACTCTCTCAATTTAACTCTTAAGTCATTGAAATTAGTTTCATTTCGAAGGAATCGAAGTGTAGTTTAAAACGAAAGAAACGGAGATGAAAAACTACAAGTATTTTGAGAGTTATGATGGAAATAGTTAGACTCGCGCTTTGGTTTAACAATTTACTGACCTACCTCTGATTGATTGATCATAACTCTCTAAATTTAACTCTTAATTCATTGAAATTAGTTTCATTTCGAAGGAATCGAAGTGTAGTTTAAAACGAAAGAAACGGAGATGAAAAACTCCAAGTATTTTGAGAGTTATGATGGAAATAGTTAGACTCGCGCTTTGGTTTAGCAATTTACTGACCTCCCTCCGATTGATTGACCATAAATCACTCAATTTAACTCGTAATTCATTGAAATTAGTTTCATTTCGAAGGAATCGACGTGTAGTTTAAAACGAAAGAAACGGAGATGAAAAACTCCAAGTATTTTGAGAGTTATGATGGAAATAGTTAGACTCGCGCTTTGGTTTAGCAATTTACCGACGTACCTACGATTGATTGACCATAACTCTCTCAATTTAACTTTTAATTCATTGAAATTTGTTTCATTTCGAAGGAATCGAAGTGTAGTTTAAAACGAAAGAAACGGAGATGAAAAACTCCAAGTATTTTGAGAGTTTTGATGGAAATAGTTAGACTCGCGCTTTGGTTTAGCAATTTACTGACCTACCTCCGATTGATTGACCATTACCCACTCAATTTTACTTGTAATTGATTGAAATTAGTTTCATTTCGAAGGAATCGAAGTTTAGTTTAAAACGAAAGAAACGGAGATGAAAAACTCCAAGTATTTTGAGAGTTATGATGGAAATAGTTAGACTCGGGCTTTGGTTTAGCAATTTACTGACCTACCCCCGATTGATTGAACATAACTCACTCAATTTAACTCGTAATTCATTGAAATTAGTTTCATTTCGAAGGAATCGAAGTGTAGTTTAAAACGAAAGAAACGGAGATGAAAAACTCCAAGTATTTTTAGAGTTATGATGGAAATAGTTAGACTCGCGCTTTGGTTTAGCAATTTACTGACCTACCTCCGATTGATTGACCATAACTCTCTCAATTTAACTCGTAATTCATTTAAATTAGTTTCATTTCGAAGGAATCGAAGTGTAGTTTAAAACAAAAGAAACGGAGATGAAAAACTCCAAGTATTTTGAGAGTTATGATGGAAATAGTTAGACTCGCGCTTTGGTTTAGCAATTTACTGACCTACCTTTGATTGATTGACCATAACTCTCTCAATTTAACTTGTAATTCATATAAATTAGTTTCATTTCGAAGGAATCGAAGTATAGTTTAAAACGAAAGAAACGGAGATGAAAAACTCCAAGTATTTTGAGAGTTATGATGGAAATAGTTAGACTCGCGCTTTGGTTTAGCGATTTACTGACCTACCTCCGATTGATTGACCATAACTCTCTCAATTTAACTCTTAATTCATTGAAATTAGTTTCATTTCGAAGGAATCAAAGTGTAGTTTAAAACGAAAGAAACGGAGATGAAAAATTCCAAGTATTTTGAGAGTTATGATAGAAATAGTTAGACTCGCGCTTTGGTTTAGCAATTTACTGACCTACCTCCGATTGATTGACCATAACTCTCTCAATTTAACTCGTAATTCATTGAAATTAGTTTCATTTCGAAGGAATCGAAGTGTAGTTTAAAACGAAAGAAACGGAGATGAAAAACTCCAAGTATTTTGAGAGTTATGATGAAAATAGTTAGACTTACGCTTTGGTTTAGCAATTTACTGACCTACCTCCGCTTGATTGACCATAACTCTCTCAATTTAACTCTTAACTCTTTGAAATTAGTTTCATTTCGAAGGAATCGAAGTGTAGTTTAAAACGAAAGAAACGGAGATGAAAAACTCCAAGTATTTTGAGAGTTATGATGGAAATAGTTAGACTCGCGCTTTGGTTTAGCAATTTACTGACCTACCTCCGATTGATTGACCATAACTCTCTCAATTTAACTCGTAATTCATTTAAATTAGTTTCATTTCGAAGGAATCGAAGTGTAATTTAAAACGAAAGAAACGGAGATGAAAAACTCCAAGTATTTTGAGAGTTATGATGGAAATAGTTAGACTCGCGCTTTAGTTTAGCAATTTACTGACCTACCTCCGATTGATTGAACATAACTCACTCAATTTAACTCGTAATTCATTGAAATTAGTTTCATTTCGAAGGAATCGAAGTGTAGTTTAAAACGAAAGAAATGGAGATGAAAAACTCCAAGTATTTTGAGAGTTATGATGGAAATAGTTAGACTCGCGCTTTGGTTTAGCAATTTACTGACCTACCTCCGATTGATTGACCATAACTCTCTCAATTTAACTCTTAATTCATTGAAATTAGTTTCATTTCGAAGGAATCGAAGTGTAGTTTAAGACGAAAGAAACGGAGATGAAAAACTCCAAGTATTTTGAGAGTTATGATGGAAATAGTTAGACTCGCGCTTTGGTTTAGCAATTTACTGACCTACCTCCGATTGATTGACCATAACTCTCTCAATTTAACTCTTAACTCATTGAAATTAGTTTCATTTCGAAGGAATCGAAGTGTAGTTTAAAACGAAAGAAACGGAGATGAAAAACTCCAAGTATTTTGAGAGTTATGATGGAAATAGTTAGACTCGCGCTTTGGTTTAGCAATTTACTGACCTCCCTCCGATTGATTGACCATAAATCACTCAATTTAACTCGTAATTCATTGAAATTAGTTTCATTTCGAAGGAATCGACGTGTAGTTTAAAACGAAAGAAACGGAGATGAAAAACTCCAAGTATTTTGAGAGTTATGATAGAAATAGTTAGACTCGCGCTTTGGTTTAGCAATTTACTGACGTACCTACGATTGATTGACCATAACTCTCTCAATTTAACTCGTAATTCATTTAAATTAGTTTCATTTCGAAGGAATCGAAGTGTAATTTAAAACGAAAGAAACGGAGATGAAAAACTCCAAGTATTTTGAGAGTTATGATGGAAATAGTTAGACTCGCGCTTTAGTTTAGCAATTTACTAACCTACCTCCGATTGATTGAACATAACTCACTCAATTTAACTCGTAATTCATTGAAATTAGTTTCATTTCGAAGGAATCGAAGTGTAGTTTAAAACGAAAGAAATGGAGATGAAAAACTCCAAGTATTTTGAGAGTTATGATGGAAATAGTTAGACTCGTGCTTTGGTTTAGCAATTTACTGACCTACCTCCGATTGATTGACCATAACTCTCTCAATTTAACGCTTAATTTATTGAAATTAGTTTCATTTCGAAGGAATCGAAGTGTAGTTTAAGACGAAAGAAACGGAGATGAAAAACTCCAAGTATTTTGAGAGTTATGATGGAAATAGTTAGACTCGCGCTTTGGTTTAGCAATTTACTGACCTACCTCCGATTGATTGACCATAACTCTCTCAATTTAACTCTTAACTTATTGAAATTAGTTTCATTTCGAAGGAATCGAAGTGTAGTTTAAAACGAAAGAAACGGAGATGAAAAACTCCAAGTATTTTGAGAGTTATGATGGAAATAGTTAGACTCGCGCTTTGGTTTAGCAATTTACTGACCTCCCTCCGATTGATTGACCATAAATCACTCAATTTAACTCGTAATACATTGAAATTAGTTTCATTTCGAAGGAATCGAAGTGTAGTTTAAAACGAAAGAAACGGAGATGAAAAACTCCAAGTATTTTGAGAGTTATGATGGAAATAGTTAGACTCGCGCTTTGGTTTAGCAATTTACTGACCTACCTCCGATTGATTGACCATAACTCTCTCAATTTAACTCTTAACTCATTGAAATTAGTTTCATTTCGAAGGAATCGAAGTGTAGTTTAAAACGAAAGAAACGGAGATGAAAAACTCCAAGTATTTTGAGAGTTATGATGGAAATAGTTAGACTCGCGCTTTAGTTTAGCAATTTACTGACCTACCTCCGATTGATTGAACATAACTCACTCAATTTAACTCGTAATTCATTGAAATTAGTTTCATTTCGAAGGAATCGAAGTGTAGTTTAAAACGAAAGAAATGGAGATGAAAAACTCCAAGTATTTTGAGAGTTATGATGGAAATAGTTAGACTCGCGCTTTGGTTTAGCAATTTACTGACCTACCTCCGATTGATTGACCATAACTCTCTCAATTTAACTCTTAATTCATTGAAATTAGTTTCATTTCGAAGGAATCGAAGTGTAGTTTAAAACGAAAGAAACGGAGATGAAAAACTCCAAGTATTTTGAGAGTTATTATGGAAATATTTAGACTCGCGCTTTGGTTTAGCAATTTACTGATCTACCTCCGATTGATGGACCATAAATCACTCAATTTAAATCGTAATTCATTGAAATTAGTTTCATTTCGAAGGAATCAAAGTGTAGTTTAAAACGAAAGAAACGGAGATGAAAAACTCCAAGTATTTTGAGAGTTATGATGGAAATAGTTAGACTCGCGCTTTGGTTTAGCAATTTACTGACCTACCTCCGATTGATTGACCATAACTCTCTCAATTTAACTCGTAATTCATTTAAATTAGTTTCATTTCGAAGGAATCGAAGTGTAATTTAAAACGAAAGAAACGGAGATGAAAAACTCCAAGTATTTTGAGAGTTATGATGGAAATAGTTAGACTCGCGCTTTAGTTTAGCAATTTACTGACCTACCTCCGATTGATTGACCATAACTCTCTCAATTTAACTCTTAAGTCCTTGAAATTAATTTCATTTCAAATGAATCGAAGTGTAGTTTAAAACGAAAGAAATGGAGATGAAAAACTCCAAGTATTTTGAGAGTTATGATGGAAATAGTTAGACTCGCGCTTTGGTTTAGCAATTTACTGACCTACCTCCGATTGATTGACCATAACTCTCTCAATTTAACTCTTAACTTATTGAAATTAGTTTCATTTCGAAGGAATCGAAGTGTAGTTTAAAACGAAAGAAACGGAGATGAAAAACTCCAAGTATTTTGAGAGTTATGATGGAAATAGTTAGACTCGCGCTTTGGTTTAGCAATTTACTGACCTACCTCCGATTGATTGACCATAACTCTCTCAATTTAACTCGTAATTCATTTAAATTAGTTTCATTTCGAAGGAATCGAAGTGTAATTTAAAACGAAAGAAACGGAGATGAAAAACTCCAAGTATTTTGAGAGTTATGATGGAAATAGTTAGACTCGCGCTTTAGTTTAGCAATTTACTGACCTACCTCCGATTGATTGAACATAACTCACTCAATTTAACTCGTAATTCATTGAAATTAGTTTCATTTCGAAGGAATCGAAGTGTAGTTTAAAACGAAAGAAATGGAGATGAAAAACTCCAAGTATTTTGAGAGTTATGATGCAAATAGTTAGACTCGCGCTTTGGTTTAGCAATTTACTGACCTACCTCCGATTGATTGACCATAACTCTCTCAATTTAACTCTTAATTCATTGAAATTAGTTTCATTTCGAAGGAATCGAAGTGTAGTTTAAGACGAAAGAAACGGAGATGAAAAACTCCAAGTATTTTGAGAGTTATGATGGAAATAGTTAGACTCGCGCTTTGGTTTAGCAATTTACTGACCTACCTCCGATTGATTGACCATAACTCTCTCAATTTAACTCTTAATTCATTGAAATTAGTTTCATTTCGAAGGAATCGAAGTGTAGTTTAAAACGAAAGAAACGGAGATGAAAAACTCCAAGTATTTTGAGAGTTATGATGGAAATAGTTAGACTCGCGCTTTGGTTTAGCAATTTACTGACCTCCCTCCGATTGATTGACCATAAATCACTCAATTTAACTCGTAATTCATTGAAATTAGTTTCATTTCGAAGGAATCGAAGTGTAGTTTAAAACGAAAGAAACGGAGATGAAAAACTCCAAGTATTTTGAGAGTTATGATGGAAATAGTTAGACTCGCGCTTTGGTTTAGCAATTTACTGACCTACCTCCGATTGATTGATCATAACTCTCTCAATTTAACTCTTAATTCATTGAAATTAGTTTCATTTCGAAGGAATCGAAGTGTAGTTTAAAACGAAAGAAACGGAGATGAAAAACTCCAAGTATTCTGAGAGTTATTATGGAAATAGTTAGACTCGCGCTTTGGTTTAGCAATTTACTGATCTACCTCCGATTGATGGACCATAAATCACTCAATTTAAATCGTAATTCATTGAAATTAGTTTCATTTCGAAGGAATCGAAGTGTAGTTTAAAACGAAAGAAACGGAGATGAAAAACTCCAAGTATTTTGAGAGTTATGATGGAAATAGTTAGACTCGCGCTTTGGTTTAGCAATTTACTGACCTACCTCCGATTGATTGACCATAACTGTCGCAATTTAACTCTTAATTCATTGAAATTAGTTTCATTTCGAAGGAATCGAAGTGTAGTTTAGGACGAAAGAAACGGAGATGAAAAACTCCAAGTATTTTGAGAGTTATGATGGAAATAGTTAGACTCGCGCTTTGGTTTAGCAATTTACTGACCTACCTCCGATTGATTGACCATAACTCTCTCAATTTAACTCGTAATTCATTTAAATTAGGTTCATTTCGAAGGAATCGAAGTGTAGTTTAAAACGAAAGAAACGGAGATGAAAAACTCCAAGTATTTTGAGAGTTATGATGGAAATAGTTAGACTCGCGCTTTGGTTTAGCAATTTACTGACCTACCTCCGATTGATTGACCATAACTCTCTCAATTTAACTCTTAACTCATTGAAATTAGTTTCATTTCGAAGGAATCGAAGTGTAGTTTAAAACGAAAGAAACGGAGATGAAAAACTCCAAGTATTTTGAGAGTTATGATGGAAATAGTTAGACTCGCGCTTTGGTTTAGCAATTTACTGACCTACATCCGATTGATTGACCATAACTCTCTCAATTTAACTCTTAACTCATTGAAATTAGTTTCATTTCGAAGGAATCGAAGTGTAGTTTAAAACGAAAGAAACGGAGATGAAAAACTCCAAGTATTTTGAGAGTTATGATGGAAATAGTTAGACTCGCGCTTTGGTTTAGCAATTTACTGACCTACCTCCGATTGATTGACCATAACTCTCTCAATTTAACTCTTAATTCATTGAAATTAGTTTTATTTCGAAGGAATCGACGTGTAGTTTAAAACGAAAGAAACGGAGATGAAAAACTCCAAGTATTTTGAGAGTTATGATAGAAATAGTTAGACTCGCGCTTTGGTTTAGCAATTTACTGACGTACCTACGATTGATTGACCATAACTCTCTCAATTTAACTCGTAATTCATTTAAATTAGTTTCATTTCGAAGGAATCGAAGTGTAATTTAAAACGAAAGAAACGGAGATGAAAAACTCCAAGTATTTTGAGAGTTATGATGGAAATAGTTAGACTCGCGCTTTAGTTTAGCAATTTACTAACCTACCTCCGATTGATTGAACATAACTCACTCAATTTAACTCGTAATTCATTGAAATTAGTTTCATTTCGAAGGAATCGAAGTGTAGTTTAAAACGAAAGAAATGGAGATGAAAAACTCCAAGTATTTTGAGAGTTATGATGGAAATAGTTAGACTCGTGCTTTGGTTTAGCAATTTACTGACCTACCTCCGATTGATTGACCATAACTCTCTCAATTTAACGCTTAATTCATTGAAATTAGTTTCATTTCGAAGGAATCGAAGTGTAGTTTAAGACGAAAGAAACGGAGATGAAAAACTCCAAGTATTTTGAGAGTTATGATGGAAATAGTTAGACTCGCGCTTTGGTTTAGCAATTTACTGACCTACCTCCGATTGATTGACCATAACTCTCTCAATTTAACTCTTAACTTATTGAAATTAGTTTCATTTCGAAGGAATCGAAGTGTAGTTTAAAACGAAAGAAACGGAGATGAAAAACTCCAAGTATTTTGAGAGTTATGATGGAAATAGTTAGACTCGCGCTTTGGTTTAGCAATTTACTGACCTCCCTCCGATTGATTGACCATAAATCACTCAATTTAACTCGTAATACATTGAAATTAGTTTCATTTCGAAGGAATCGAAGTGTAGTTTAAAACGAAAGAAACGGAGATGAAAAACTCCAAGTATTTTGAGAGTTATGATGGAAATAGTTAGACTCGCGCTTTGGTTTAGCAATTTACTGACCTACCTCCGATTGATTGACCATAACTCTCTCAATTTAACTCTTAACTCATTGAAATTAGTTTCATTTCGAAGGAATCGAAGTGTAGTTTAAAACGAAAGAAACGGAGATGAAAAACTCCAAGTATTTTGAGAGTTATGATGGAAATAGTTAGACTCGCGCTTTAGTTTAGCAATTTACTGACCTACCTCCGATTGATTGAACATAACTCACTCAATTTAACTCGTAATTCATTGAAATTAGTTTCATTTCGAAGGAATCGAAGTGTAGTTTAAAACGAAAGAAACGGAGATGAAAAACTCCAAGTATTTTGAGAGTTATGATGGAAATAGTTAGACTCGCGCTTTGGTTTAGCAATTTACTGACCTACCTCCGATTGATTGACCATAACTCTCTCAATTTAACTCTTAATTCATTGAAATTAGTTTCATTTCGAAGGAATCGAAGTGTAGTTTAAAACGAAAGAAACGGAGATGAAAAACTCCAAGTATTTTGAGAGTTATTATGGAAATATTTAGACTCGCGCTTTGGTTTAGCAATTTACTGATCTACCTCCGATTGATGGACCATAAATCACTCAATTTAAATCGTAATTCATTGAAATTAGTTTCATTTCGAAGGAATCAAAGTGTAGTTTAAAACGAAAGAAACGGAGATGAAAAACTCCAAGTATTTTGAGAGTTATGATGGAAATAGTTAGACTCGCGCTTTGGTTTAGCAATTTACTGACCTACCTCCGATTGATTGACCATAACTCTCTCAATTTAACTCGTAATTCATTTAAATTAGTTTCATTTCGAAGGAATCGAAGTGTAATTTAAAACGAAAGAAACGGAGATGAAAAACTCCAAGTATTTTGAGAGTTATGATGGAAATAGTTAGACTCGCGCTTTAGTTTAGCAATTTACTGACCTACCTCCGATTGATTGAACATAACTCACTCAATTTAACTCGTAATTCATTGAAATTAGTTTCATTTCGAAGGAATCGAAGTGTAGTTTAAAACGAAAGAAATGGAGATGAAAAACTCCAAGTATTTTGAGAGTTATGATGCAAATAGTTAGACTCGCGCTTTGGTTTAGCAATTTACTGACCTACCTCCGATTGATTAACCATAACTCTCTCAATTTAACTCTTAATTCATTGAAATTAGTTTCATTTCGAAGGAATCGAAGTGTAGTTTAAGACGAAAGAAACGGAGATGAAAAACTCCAAGTATTTTGAGAGTTATGATGGAAATAGTTAGACTCGCGCTTTGGTTTAGCAATTTACTGACCTACCTCCGATTGATTGACCATAACTCTCTCAATTTAACTCTTAATTCATTGAAATTAGTTTCATTTCGAAGGAATCGAAGTGTAGTTTAAAACGAAAGAAACGGAGATGAAAAACTCCAAGTATTTTGAGAGTTATGATGGAAATAGTTAGACTCGCGCTTTGGTTTAGCAATTTACTGACCTCCCTCCGATTGATTGACCATAAATCACTCAATTTAACTCGTAATTCATTGAAATTAGTTTCATTTCGAAGGAATCGAAGTGTAGTTTAAAACGAAAGAAACGGAGATGAAAAACTCCAAGTATTTTGAGAGTTATGATGGAAATAGTTAGACTCGCGCTTTGGTTTAGCAATTTACTGACCTACCTCCGATTGATTGATCATAACTCTCTCAATTTAACTCTTAATTCATTGAAATTAGTTTCATTTCGAAGGAATCGAAGTGTAGTTTAAAACGAAAGAAACGGAGATGAAAAACTCCAAGTATTCTGAGAGTTATTATGGAAATAGTTAGACTCGCGCTTTGGTTTAGCAATTTACTGATCTACCTCCGATTGATGGACCATAAATCACTCAATTTAAATCGTAATTCATTGAAATTAGTTTCATTTCGAAGGAATCGAAGTGTAGTTTAAAACGAAAGAAACGGAGATGAAAAACTCCAAGTATTTTGAGAGTTATGATGGAAATAGTTAGACTCGCGCTTTGGTTTAGCAATTTACTGACCTACCTCCGATTGATTGACCATAACTGTCGCAATTTAACTCTTAATTCATTGAAATTAGTTTCATTTCGAAGGAATCGAAGTGTAGTTTAGGACGAAAGAAACGGAGATGAAAAACTCCAAGTATTTTGAGAGTTATGATGGAAATAGTTAGACTCGCGCTTTGGTTTAGCAATTTACTGACCTACCTCCGATTGATTGACCATAACTCTCTCAATTTAACTCGTAATTCATTTAAATTAGGTTCATTTCGAAGGAATCGAAGTGTAGTTTAAAACGAAAGAAACGGAGATGAAAAACTCCAAGTATTTTGAGAGTTATGATGGAAATAGTTAGACTCGCGCTTTGGTTTAGCAATTTACTGACCTACCTCCGATTGATTGACCATAACTCTCTCAATTTAACTCTTAACTCATTGAAATTAGTTTCATTTCGAAGGAATCGAAGTGTAGTTTAAAACGAAAGAAACGGAGATGAAAAACTCCAAGTATTTTGAGAGTTATGATGGAAATAGTTAGACTCGCGCTTTGGTTTAGCAATTTACTGACCTACATCCGATTGATTGACCATAACTCTCTCAATTTAACTCTTAACTCATTGAAATTAGTTTCATTTCGAAGGAATCGAAGTGTAGTTTAAAACGAAAGAAACGGAGATGAAAAACTCCAAGTATTTTGAGAGTTATGATGGAAATAGTTAGACTCGCGCTTTGGTTTAGCAATTTACTGACCTACCTCCGATTGATTGACCATAACTCTCTCAATTTAACTCTTAATTCATTGAAATTAGTTTCATTTCGAAGGAATCGAAGTGTAGTTTAAAACGAAAGAAACGGAGATGAAAAATTCTAAGTATTTTGAGAGTTATGATAGAAATAGTTAGAATCGCGCTTTGGTTTAGCAATTTACTGACTTACATCCGATTGATTAACCATAACTCTCTCAATTTAACTCTTAAGTCATTGAAATTAGTTTCATTTCGAAGGAATCGAAGTGTAGTTTAAAACGAAAGAAACGGAGATGAAAAACTCCAAGTATTTTGAGAGTTATGATGGAAATAGTTAGACTCGCGCTTTGGTTTAGCAATTTACTGACCTACCTCCGATTGATTGATCATAACTCTCTCAATTTAAATCTTAATTCATTGAAATTAGTTTCATTTCGAAGGAATCGAAGTGTAGTTTAAAACGAAAGAAACGGAGATGAAAAACTCCAAGTATTCTGAGAGTTATTATGGAAATAGTTAGACTCGCGCTTTGGTTTAGCAATTTACTGATCTACCTCCGATTGATGGACCATAAATCACTCAATTTAAATCGTAATTCATTGAAATTAGTTTCATTTCGAAGGAATCGAAGTGTAGTTTAAAACGAAAGAAACGGAGATGAAAAACTCCAAGTATTTTGAGAGTTATGATGGAAATAGTTAGACTCGCGCTTTGGTTTAGCAATTTACTGACCTACCTCCGATTGATTGACCATAACTGTCGCAATTTAACTCTTAATTCATTGAAATTAGTTTCATTTCGAAGGAATCGAAGTGTAGTTTAGGACGAAAGAAACGGAGATGAAAAACTCCAAGTATTTTGAGAGTTATGATGGAAATAGTTAGACTCGCGCTTTGGTTTAGCAATTTACTGACCTACCTCCGATTGATTGACCATAACTCTCTCAATTTAACTCGTAATTCATTTAAATTAGGTTCATTTCGAAGGAATCGAAGTGTAGTTTAAAACGAAAGAAACGGAGATGAAAAACTCCAAGTATTTTGAGAGTTATGATGGAAATAGTTAGACTCGCGCTTTGGTTTAGCAATTTACTGACCTACCTCCGATTGATTGACCATAACTCTCTCAATTTAACTCTTAACTCATTGAAATTAGTTTCATTTCGAAGGAATCGAAGTGTAGTTTAAAACGAAAGAAACGGAGATGAAAAACTCCAAGTATTTTGAGAGTTATGATGGAAATAGTTAGACTCGCGCTTTGGTTTAGCAATTTACTGACCTACATCCGATTGATTGACCATAACTCTCTCAATTTAACTCTTAACTCATTGAAATTAGTTTCATTTCGAAGGAATCGAAGTGTAGTTTAAAACGAAAGAAACGGAGATGAAAAACTCCAAGTATTTTGAGAGTTATGATGGAAATAGTTAGACTCGCGCTTTGGTTTAGCAATTTACTGACCTACCTCCGATTGATTGACCATAACTCTCTCAATTTAACTCTTAATTCATTGAAATTAGTTTCATTTCGAAGGAATCGAAGTGTAGTTTAAAACGAAAGAAACGGAGATGAAAAATTCTAAGTATTTTGAGAGTTATGATAGAAATAGTTAGAATCGCGCTTTGGTTTAGCAATTTACTGACTTACATCCGATTGATTAACCATAACTCTCTCAATTTAACTCTTAAGTCATTGAAATTAGTTTCATTTCGAAGGAATCGAAGTGTAGTTTAAAACGAAAGAAACGGAGATGAAAAACTCCAAGTATTTTGAGAGTTATGATGGAAATAGTTAGACTCGCGCTTTGGTTTAACAATTTACTGACCTACCTCCGATTGATTGATAATAACTCTCTAAATTTAACTCTTAATTCATTGAAATTAGTTTCATTTCGAAGGAATCGAAGTGTAGTTTAAAACGAAAGAAACGGAGATGAAAAACTCCAAGTATTTTGAGAGTTATGATGGAAATAGTTAGACTCGCGCTTTGGTTTAGCAATTTACTGACCTCCCTCCGATTGATTGACCATAAATCACTCAATTTAACTCGTAATTCATTGAAATTAGTTTCATTTCGAAGGAATCGACGTGTAGTTTAAAACGAAAGAAACGGAGATGAAAAACTCCAAGTATTTTGAGAGTTATGATGGAAATAGTTAGACTCGCGCTTTGGTTTAGCAATTTACCGACGTACCTACGATTGATTGACCATAACTCTCTCAATTTAACTTTTAATTCATTGAAATTTGTTTCATTTCGAAGGAATCGAAGTGTAGTTTAAAACGAAAGAAACGGAGATGAAAAACTCCAAGTATTTTGAGAGTTTTGATGGAAATAGTTAGACTCGCGCTTTGGTTTAGCAATTTACTGACCTACCTCCGATTGATTGACCATTACCCACTCAATTTTACTTGTAATTGATTGAAATTAGTTTCATTTCGAAGGAATCGAAGTTTAGTTTAAAACGAAAGAAACGGAGATGAAAAACTCCAAGTATTTTGAGAGTTATGATGGAAATAGTTAGACTCGGGCTTTGGTTTAGCAATTTACTGACCTACCCCCGATTGATTGAACATAACTCACTCAATTTAACTCGTAATTCATTGAAATTAGTTTCATTTCGAAGGAATCGAAGTGTAGTTTAAAACGAAAGAAACGGAGATGAAAAACTCCAAGTATTTTTAGAGTTATGATGGAAATAGTTAGACTCGCGCTTTGGTTTAGCAATTTACTGACCTACCTCCGATTGATTGACCATAACTCTCTCAATTTAACTCGTAATTCATTTAAATTAGTTTCATTTCGAAGGAATCGAAGTGTAGTTTAAAACAAAAGAAACGGAGATGAAAAACTCCAAGTATTTTGAGAGTTATGATGGAAATAGTTAGACTCGCGCTTTGGTTTAGCAATTTACTGACCTACCTTTGATTGATTGACCATAACTCTCTCAATTTAACTTGTAATTCATATAAATTAGTTTCATTTCGAAGGAATCGAAGTATAGTTTAAAACGAAAGAAACGGAGATGAAAAACTCTAAGTATTTTGAGAGTTATGATGGAAATAGTTAGACTCGCGCTTTGGTTTAGCGATTTACTGACCTACCTCCGATTGATTGACCATAACTCTCTCAATTTAACTCTTAATTCATTGAAATTAGTTTCATTTCGAAGGAATCAAAGTGTAGTTTAAAACGAAAGAAACGGAGATGAAAAATTCCAAGTATTTTGAGAGTTATGATAGAAATAGTTAGACTCGCGCTTTGGTTTAGCAATTTACTGACCTACCTCCGATTGATTGACCATAACTCTCTCAATTTAACTCGTAATTCATTGAAATTAGTTTCATTTCGAAGGAATCGAAGTGTAGTTTAAAACGAAAGAAACGGAGATGAAAAACTCCAAGTATTTTGAGAGTTATGATGGAAATAGTTAGACTCACGCTTTGGTTTAGCAATTTACTGACCTACCTCCGCTTGATTGACCATAACTCTCTCAATTTAACTCTTAACTCTTTGAAATTAGTTTCATTTCGAAGGAATCGAAGTGTAGTTTAAAACGAAAGAAACGGAGATGAAAAACTCCAAGTATTTTGAGAGTTATGATGGAAATAGTTAGACTCGCGCTTTGGTTTAGCAATTTACTGACCTACCTCCGATTGATTGACCATAACTCTCTCAATTTAACTCGTAATTCATTTAAATTAGTTTCATTTCGAAGGAATCGAAGTGTAATTTAAAACGAAAGAAACGGAGATGAAAAACTCCAAGTATTTTGAGAGTTATGATGGAAATAGTTAGACTCGCGCTTTAGTTTAGCAATTTACTGACCTACCTCCGATTGATTGAACATAACTCACTCAATTTAACTCGTAATTCATTGAAATTAGTTTCATTTCGAAGGAATCGAAGTGTAGTTTAAAACGAAAGAAATGGAGATGAAAAACTCCAAGTATTTTGAGAGTTATGATGGAAATAGTTAGACTCGCGCTTTGGTTTAGCAATTTACTGACCTACCTCCGATTGATTGACCATAACTCTCTCAATTTAACTCTTAATTCATTGAAATTAGTTTCATTTCGAAGGAATCGAAGTGTAGTTTAAGACGAAAGAAACGGAGATGAAAAACTCTAAGTATTTTGAGAGTTATGATGGAAATAGTTAGACTCGCGCTTTGGTTTAGCAATTTACTGACCTACCTCCGATTGATTGACCATAACTCTCTCAATTTAACTCTTAACTCATTGAAATTAGTTTCATTTCGAAGGAATCGAAGTGTAGTTTAAAACGAAAGAAACGGAGATGAAAAACTCCAAGTATTTTGAGAGTTATGATGGAAATAGTTAGACTCGCGCTTTGGTTTAGCAATTTACTGACCTCCCTCCGATTGATTGACCATAAATCACTCAATTTAACTCGTAATTCATTGAAATTAGTTTCATTTCGAAGGAATCGAAGTGTAGTTTAAAACGAAAGAAACGGAGATGAAAAACTCCAAGTATTTTGAGAGTTATGATGGAAATAGTTAGACTCGCGCTTTGGTTTAGCAATTTACTGACCTACCTCCGATTGATTGATCATAACTCTCTCAATTTAACTCTTAATTCATTGAAATTAGTTTCATTTCGAAGGAATCGAAGTGTAGTTTAAAACGAAAGAAACGGAGATGAAAAACTCCAAGTATTCTGAGAGTTATTATGGAAATAGTTAGACTCGCGCTTTGGTTTAGCAATTTACTGATCTACCTCCGATTGATGGACCATAAATCACTCAATTTAAATCGTAATTCATTGAAATTAGTTTCATTTCGAAGGAATCGAAGTGTAGTTTAAAACGAAAGAAACGGAGATGAAAAACTCCAAGTATTTTGAGAGTTATGATGGAAATAGTTAGACTCGCGCTTTGGTTTAGCAATTTACTGACCTACCTCCGATTGATTGACCATAACTGTCACAATTTAACTCTTAATTCATTGAAATTAGTTTCATTTCGAAGGAATCGAAGTGTAGTTTAGGACGAAAGAAACGGAGATGAAAAACTCCAAGTATTTTGAGAGTTATGATG
Organism: Tasmannia lanceolata; assembly: GCF_043159265.1. NCBI lineage: Eukaryota > Viridiplantae > Streptophyta > Magnoliopsida > Canellales > Winteraceae > Tasmannia > Tasmannia lanceolata. The sequence continues at coordinate 10,246,489 of NW_027518721.1, forward strand.
GAAATAGTTAGACTCGCGCTTTGGTTTAGCAATTTACTGACCTACCTCCGATTGATTGACCATAACTCTCTCAATTTAACTCGTAATTCATTGAAATTAGTTTCATTTCGAAGGAATCGAAGTGTAGTTTAAAACGAAAGAAACGGAGATGAAAAACTCCAAGTATTTTGAGAGTTATGATGGAAATAGTTAGACTCGCGCTTTGGTTTAGCAATTTACTGACCTACATCCGATTGATTGACCATAACTCTCTCAATTTAACTCTTAACTCATTGAAATTAGTTTCATTTCGAAGGAATCGAAGTGTAGTTTAAAACGAAAGAAACGGAGATGAAAAACTCCAAGTATTTTGAGAGTTATGATGGAAATAGTTAGACTCGCGCTTTGGTTTAGCAATTTACTGACCTACCTCCGATTGATTGACCATAACTCTCTCAATTTAACTCTTAATTCATTGAAATTAGTTTCATTTCGAAGGAATCGAAGTGTAGTTTAAAACGAAAGAAACGGAGATGAAAAATTCTAAGTATTTTGAGAGTTATGATAGAAATAGTTAGACTCGCGCTTTGGTTTAGCAATTTACTGACCTACCTCCGATTGATTAACCATAACTCTCTCAATTTAACTCTTAAGTCATTGAAATTAGTTTCATTTCGAAGGAATCGAAGTGTAGTTTAAAACGAAAGAAACGGAGATGAAAAACTCCAAGTATTTTGAGAGTTATGATGGAAATAGTTAGACTCGCGCTTTGGTTTAACAATTTACTGACCTACCTCCGATTGATTGATCATAACTCTCTAAATTTAACTCTTAATTCATTGAAATTAGTTTCATTTCGAAGGAATCGAAGTGTAGTTTAAAACGAAAGAAACGGAGATGAAAAACTCCAAGTATTTTGAGAGTTATGATGGAAATAGTTAGACTCGCGCTTTGGTTTAGCAATTTACTGACGTACATCCGATTGATTGACCATAACTGTCACAATTTAACTCTTAATTCATTGAAATTAGTTTCATTTCGAAGGAATCGAAGTGTAGTTTAGGACGAAAGAAACGGAGATGAAAAACTCCAAGTATTTTGAAAGTTATGATGGAAATAGTTAGACTCGCGCTTTGGTTTAGCAATTTACTGACCTACCTCCGATTGATTGACCATAACTCTCTCAATTTAACTCGTAATTCATTTAAATTAGGTTCATTTCGAAGGAATCGAAGTGTAGTTTAAAACGAAAGAAACGGAGATGAAAAACTCCAAGTATTTTGAGAGTTATGATGGAAATAGTTAGACTCGCGCTTTGGTTTAGCAATTTACTGACGTACCTCCGATTGATTGACCATAACTGTCACAATTTAACTCTTAATTCATTGAAATTAGTTTCATTTCGAAGGAATCGAAGTGTAGTTTAGGACGAAAGAAACGGAGATGAAAAACTCCAAGTATTTTGAAAGTTATGACGGAAATAGTTAGACTCGCGCTTTGGTTTAGCAATTTACTGACCTACCTCCGATTGATTGACCATAACTCTCTCAATTTAACTCGTAATTCATTTAAATTAGGTTCATTTCGAAGGAATCGAAGTGTAGTTTAAAACGAAAGAAACGGAGATGAAAAACTCCAAGTATTTTGAGAGTTATGATGGAAATAGTTAGACTCGCGCTTTGGTTTAGCAATTTACTGACCTACCTCCGATTGATTGACCATAACTCTCTCAATTTAACTCTTAACTCATTGAAATTAGTTTCATTTCGAAGGAATCGAAGTGTAGTTTAAAACGAAAGAAACGGAGATGAAAAACTCCAAGTATTTTGAGAGTTATGATGGAAATAGTTAGACTCGCGCTTTGGTTTAGCAATTTACTGACCTACATCCGATTGATTGACCATAACTCTCTCAATTTAACTCTTAACTCATTGAAATTAGTTTCATTTCGAAGGAATCGAAGTGTAGTTTAAAACGAAAGAAACGGAGATGAAAAACTCCAAGTATTTTGAGAGTTATGATGGAAATAGTTAGACTCGCGCTTTGGTTTAGCAATTTACTGACCTACCTCCGATTGATTGACCATAACTCTCTCAATTTAACTCTTAATTCATTGAAATTAGTTTCATTTCGAAGGAATCGAAGTGTAGTTTAAAACGAAAGAAACGGAGATGAAAAATTCTAAGTATTTTGAGAGTTATGATAGAAATAGTTAGAATCGCGCTTTGGTTTAGCAATTTACTGACTTACATCCGATTGATTAACCATAACTCTCTCAATTTAACTCTTAAGTCATTGAAATTAGTTTCATTTCGAAGGAATCGAAGTGTAGTTTAAAACGAAAGAAACGGAGATGAAAAACTCCAAGTATTTTGAGAGTTATGATGGAAATAGTTAGACTCGCGCTTTGGTTTAACAATTTACTGACCTACCTCCGATTGATTGATCATAACTCTCTAAATTTAACTCTTAATTCATTGAAATTAGTTTCATTTCGAAGGAATCGAAGTGTAGTTTAAAACGAAAGAAACGGAGATGAAAAACTCCAAGTATTTTGAGAGTTATGATGGAAATAGTTAGACTCGCGCTTTGGTTTAGCAATTTACTGACCTCCCTCCGATTGATTGACCATAAATCACTCAATTTAACTCGTAATTCATTGAAATTAGTTTCATTTCGAAGGAATCGACGTGTAGTTTAAAACGAAAGAAACGGAGATGAAAAACTCTAAGTATTTTGAGAGTTATGATGGAAATAGTTAGACTCGCGCTTTGGTTTAGCAATTTACCGACGTACCTACGATTGATTGACCATAACTCTCTCAATTTAACTTTTAATTCATTGAAATTTGTTTCATTTCGAAGGAATCGAAGTGTAGTTTAAAACGAAAGAAACGGAGATGAAAAACTCCAAGTATTTTGAGAGTTTTGATGGAAATAGTTAGACTCGCGCTTTGGTTTAGCAATTTACTGACCTACCTCCGATTGATTGACCATTACCCACTCAATTTTACTTGTAATTGATTGAAATTAGTTTCATTTCGAAGGAATCGAAGTTTAGTTTAAAACGAAAGAAACGGAGATTAAAAACTCCAAGTATTTTGAGAGTTATGATGGAAATAGTTAGACTCGGGCTTTGGTTTAGCAATTTACTGACCTACCCCCGATTGATTGAACATAACTCACTCAATTTAACTCGTAATTCATTGAAATTAGTTTCATTTCGAAGGAATCGAAGTGTAGTTTAAAACGAAAGAAACGGAGATGAAAAACTCTAAGTATTTTTAGAGTTATGATGGAAATAGTTAGACTCGCGCTTTGGTTTAGCAATTTACTGACCTACCTCCGATTGATTGACCATAACTCTCTCAATTTAACTCGTAATTCATTTAAATTAGTTTCATTTCGAAGGAATCGAAGTGTAGTTTAAAACAAAAGAAACGGAGATGAAAAACTCCAAGTATTTTGAGAGTTATGATGGAAATAGTTAGACTCGCGCTTTGGTTTAGCAATTTACTGACCTACCTTTGATTGATTGACCATAACTCTCTCAATTTAACTTGTAATTCATTTAAATTAGTTTCATTTCGAAGGAATCGAAGTATAGTTTAAAACGAAAGAAACGGAGATGAAAAACTCCAAGTATTTTGAGAGTTATGATGGAAATAGTTAGACTCGCGCTTTGGTTTAGCGATTTACTGACCTACCTCCGATTGATTGACCATACCTTTCTCAATTTAACTCTTAATTCATTGAAATTAGTTTCATTTCGAAGGAATCAAAGTGTAGTTTAAAACGAAAGAAACGGAGATGAAAAATTCCAAGTATTTTGAGAGTTATGATAGAAATAGTTAGACTCGCGCTTTGGTTTAGCAATTTACTGACCTACCTCCGATTGATTGACCATAACTCTCTCAATTTAACTCGTAATTCATTGAAATTAGTTTCATTTCGAAGGAATCGAAGTGTAGTTTAAAACGAAAGAAACGGAGATGAAAAACTCCAAGTATTTTGAGAGTTATGATGGAAATAGTTAGACTCACGCTTTGGTTTAGCAATTTACTGACCTACCTCCGCTTGATTGACCATAACTCTCTCAATTTAACTCTTAACTCTTTGAAATTAGTTTCATTTCGAAGGAATCGAAGTGTAGTTTAAAACGAAAGAAACGGAGATGAAAAACTCCAAGTATTTTGAGAGTTATGATGGAAATAGTTAGACTCGCGCTTTGGTTTAGCAATTTACTGACCTACCTCCGATTGATTGACCATAACTCTCTCAATTTAACTCGTAATTCATTTAAATTAGTTTCATTTCGAAGGAATCGAAGTGTAATTTAAAACGAAAGAAACGGAGATGAAAAACTCCAAGTATTTTGAAAGTTATGATGGAAATAGTTAGACTCGCGCTTTAGTTTAGCAATTTACTGACCTACCTCCGATTGATTGAACATAACTCACTCAATTTAACTCGTAATTCATTGAAATTAGTTTCATTTCGAAGGAATCGAAGTGTAGTTTAAAACGAAAGAAATGGAGATGAAAAACTCCAAGTATTTTGAGAGTTATGATGGAAATAGTTAGACTCGCGCTTTGGTTTAGCAATTTACTGACCTACCTCCGATTGATTGACCATAACTCTCTCAATTTAACTCTTAATTCATTGAAATTAGTTTCATTTCGAAGGAATCGAAGTGTAGTTTAAGACGAAAGAAACGGAGATGAAAAACTCCAAGTATTTTGAGAGTTATGATGGAAATAGTTAGACTCGCGCTTTGGTTTAGCAATTTACTGACCTACCTCCGATTGATTGACCATAACTCTCTCAATTTAACTCTTAACTCATTGAAATTAGTTTCATTTCGAAGGAATCGAAGTGTAGTTTAAAACGAAAGAAACGGAGATGAAAAACTCCAAGTATTTTGAGAGTTATGATGGAAATAGTTAGACTCGCGCTTTGGTTTAGCAATTTACTGACCTCCCTCCGATTGATTGACCATAAATCACTCAATTTAACTCGTAATTCATTGAAATTAGTTTCATTTCGAAGGAATCGAAGTGTAGTTTAAAACGAAAGAAACGGAGATGAAAAACTCCAAGTATTTTGAGAGTTATGATGGAAATAGTTAGACTCGCGCTTTGGTTTAGCAATTTACCGACGTACCTACGATTGATTGACCATAACTCTCTCAATTTAACTTTTAATTCATTGAAATTTGTTTCATTTCGAAGGAATCGAAGTGTAGTTTAAAACGAAAGAAACGGAGATGAAAAACTCCAAGTATTTTGAGAGTTTTGATGGAAATAGTTAGACTCGCGCTTTGGTTTAGCAATTTACTGACCTACCTCCGATTGATTGACCATAACTCTCTCAATTTAACTCGTAATTCATTTAAATTAGTTTCATTTCGAAGGAATCGAAGTGTAATTTAAAACGAAAGAAACGGAGATGAAAAACTCCAAGTATTTTGAAAGTTATGATGGAAATAGTTAGACTCGCGCTTTAGTTTAGCAATTTACTGACCTACCTCCGATTGATTGAACATAACTCACTCAATTTAACTCGTAATTCATTGAAATTAGTTTCATTTCGAAGGAATCGAAGTGTAGTTTAAAACGAAAGAAATGGAGATGAAAAACTCCAAGTATTTTGAGAGTTATGATGGAAATAGTTAGACTCGCGCTTTGGTTTAGCAATTTACTGACCTACCTCCGATTGATTGACCATAACTCTCTCAATTTAACTCTTAATTCATTGAAATTAGTTTCATTTCGAAGGAATCGAAGTGTAGTTTAAGACGAAAGAAACGGAGATGAAAAACTCCAAGTATTTTGAGAGTTATGATGGAAATAGTTAGACTCGCGCTTTGGTTTAGCAATTTACTGACCTACCTCCGATTGATTGACCATAACTCTCTCAATTTAACTCTTAACTCATTGAAATTAGTTTCATTTCGAAGGAATCGAAGTGTAGTTTAAAACGAAAGAAACGGAGATGAAAAACTCCAAGTATTTTGAGAGTTATGATGGAAATAGTTAGACTCGCGCTTTGGTTTAGCAATTTACTGACCTCCCTCCGATTGATTGACCATAAATCACTCAATTTAACTCGTAATTCATTGAAATTAGTTTCATTTCGAAGGAATCGAAGTGTAGTTTAAAACGAAAGAAACGGAGATGAAAAACTCCAAGTATTTTGAGAGTTATGATGGAAATAGTTAGACTCGCGCTTTGGTTTAGCAATTTACCGACGTACCTACGATTGATTGACCATAACTCTCTCAATTTAACTTTTAATTCATTGAAATTTGTTTCATTTCGAAGGAATCGAAGTGTAGTTTAAAACGAAAGAAACGGAGATGAAAAACTCCAAGTATTTTGAGAGTTTTGATGGAAATAGTTAGACTCGCGCTTTGGTTTAGCAATTTACTGACCTACCTCCGATTGATTGACCATTACCCACTCAATTTTACTTGTAATTGATTGAAATTAGTTTCATTTCGAAGGAATCGAAGTTTAGTTTAAAACGAAAGAAACGGAGATGAAAAACTCCAAGTATTTTGAGAGTTATGATGGAAATAGTTAGACTCGGGCTTTGGTTTAGCAATTTACTGACCTACCCCCGATTGATTGAACATAACTCACTCAATTTAACTCGTAATTCATTGAAATTAGTTTCATTTCGAAGGAATCGAAGTGTAGTTTAAAACGAAAGAAACGGAGATGAAAAACTCTAAGTATTTTTAGAGTTATGATGGAAATAGTTAGACTCGCGCTTTGGTTTAGCAATTTACTGACCTACCTCCGATTGATTGACCATAACTCTCTCAATTTAACTCGTAATTCATTTAAATTAGTTTCATTTCGAAGGAATCGAAGTGTAGTTTAAAACAAAAGAAACGGAGATGAAAAACTCCAAGTATTTTGAGAGTTATGATGGAAATAGTTAGACTCGCGCTTTGGTTTAGCAATTTACTGACCTACCTTTGATTGATTGACCATAACTCTCTCAATTTAACTTGTAATTCATTTAAATTAGTTTCATTTCGAAGGAATCGAAGTATAGTTTAAAACGAAAGAAACGGAGATGAAAAACTCCAAGTATTTTGAGAGTTATGATGGAAATAGTTAGACTCGCGCTTTGGTTTAGCGATTTACTGACCTACCTCCGATTGATTGACCATAACTCTCTCAATTTAACTCTTAATTCATTGAAATTAGTTTCATTTCGAAGGAATCAAAGTGTAGTTTAAAACGAAAGAAACGGAGATGAAAAATTCCAAGTATTTTGAGAGTTATGATAGAAATAGTTAGACTCGCGCTTTGGTTTAGCAATTTACTGACCTACCTCCGATTGATTGACCATAACTCTCTCAATTTAACTCGTAATTCATTGAAATTAGTTTCATTTCGAAGGAATCGAAGTGTAGTTTAAAACGAAAGAAACGGAGATGAAAAACTCCAAGTATTTTGAGAGTTATGATGGAAATAGTTAGACTCACGCTTTGGTTTAGCAATTTACTGACCTACCTCCGCTTGATTGACCATAACTCTCTCAATTTAACTCTTAACTCTTTGAAATTAGTTTCATTTCGAAGGAATCGAAGTGTAGTTTAAAACGAAAGAAACGGAGATGAAAAACTCTAAGTATTTTTAGAGTTATGATGGAAATAGTTAGACTCGCGCTTTGGTTTAGCAATTTACTGACCTACCTCCGATTGATTGACCATAACTCTCTCAATTTAACTCGTAATTCATTTAAATTAGTTTCATTTCGAAGGAATCGAAGTGTAGTTTAAAACAAAAGAAACGGAGATGAAAAACTCCAAGTATTTTGAGAGTTATGATGGAAATAGTTAGACTCGCGCTTTGGTTTAGCAATTTACTGACCTACCTTTGATTGATTGACCATAACTCTCTCAATTTAACTTGTAATTCATTTAAATTAGTTTCATTTCGAAGGAATCGAAGTATAGTTTAAAACGAAAGAAACGGAGATGAAAAACTCCAAGTATTTTGAGAGTTATGATGGAAATAGTTAGACTCGCGCTTTGGTTTAGCGATTTACTGACCTACCTCCGATTGATTGACCATACCTTTCTCAATTTAACTCTTAATTCATTGAAATTAGTTTCATTTCGAAGGAATCAAAGTGTAGTTTAAAACGAAAGAAACGGAGATGAAAAATTCCAAGTATTTTGAGAGTTATGATAGAAATAGTTAGACTCGCGCTTTGGTTTAGCAATTTACTGACCTACCTCCGATTGATTGACCATAACTCTCTCAATTTAACTCGTAATTCATTGAAATTAGTTTCATTTCGAAGGAATCGAAGTGTAGTTTAAAACGAAAGAAACGGAGATGAAAAACTCCAAGTATTTTGAGAGTTATGATGGAAATAGTTAGACTCACGCTTTGGTTTAGCAATTTACTGACCTACCTCCGCTTGATTGACCATAACTCTCTCAATTTAACTCTTAACTCTTTGAAATTAGTTTCATTTCGAAGGAATCGAAGTGTAGTTTAAAACGAAAGAAACGGAGATGAAAAACTCCAAGTATTTTGAGAGTTATGATGGAAATAGTTAGACTCGCGCTTTGGTTTAGCAATTTACTGACCTACCTCCGATTGATTGACCATAACTCTCTCAATTTAACTCGTAATTCATTTAAATTAGTTTCATTTCGAAGGAATCGAAGTGTAATTTAAAACGAAAGAAACGGAGATGAAAAACTCCAAGTATTTTGAAAGTTATGATGGAAATAGTTAGACTCGCGCTTTAGTTTAGCAATTTACTGACCTACCTCCGATTGATTGAACATAACTCACTCAATTTAACTCGTAATTCATTGAAATTAGTTTCATTTCGAAGGAATCGAAGTGTAGTTTAAAACGAAAGAAATGGAGATGAAAAACTCCAAGTATTTTGAGAGTTATGATGGAAATAGTTAGACTCGCGCTTTGGTTTAGCAATTTACTGACCTACCTCCGATTGATTGACCATAACTCTCTCAATTTAACTCTTAATTCATTGAAATTAGTTTCATTTCGAAGGAATCGAAGTGTAGTTTAAGACGAAAGAAACGGAGATGAAAAACTCCAAGTATTTTGAGAGTTATGATGGAAATAGTTAGACTCGCGCTTTGGTTTAGCAATTTACTGACCTACCTCCGATTGATTGACCATAACTCTCTCAATTTAACTCTTAACTCATTGAAATTAGTTTCATTTCGAAGGAATCGAAGTGTAGTTTAAAACGAAAGAAACGGAGATGAAAAACTCCAAGTATTTTGAGAGTTATGATGGAAATAGTTAGACTCGCGCTTTGGTTTAGCAATTTACTGACCTCCCTCCGATTGATTGACCATAAATCACTCAATTTAACTCGTAATTCATTGAAATTAGTTTCATTTCGAAGGAATCGAAGTGTAGTTTAAAACGAAAGAAACGGAGATGAAAAACTCCAAGTATTTTGAGAGTTATGATGGAAATAGTTAGACTCGCGCTTTGGTTTAGCAATTTACCGACGTACCTACGATTGATTGACCATAACTCTCTCAATTTAACTTTTAATTCATTGAAATTTGTTTCATTTCGAAGGAATCGAAGTGTAGTTTAAAACGAAAGAAACGGAGATGAAAAACTCCAAGTATTTTGAGAGTTTTGATGGAAATAGTTAGACTCGCGCTTTGGTTTAGCAATTTACTGACCTACCTCCGATTGATTGACCATAACTCTCTCAATTTAACTCGTAATTCATTTAAATTAGTTTCATTTCGAAGGAATCGAAGTGTAATTTAAAACGAAAGAAACGGAGATGAAAAACTCCAAGTATTTTGAAAGTTATGATGGAAATAGTTAGACTCGCGCTTTAGTTTAGCAATTTACTGACCTACCTCCGATTGATTGAACATAACTCACTCAATTTAACTCGTAATTCATTGAAATTAGTTTCATTTCGAAGGAATCGAAGTGTAGTTTAAAACGAAAGAAATGGAGATGAAAAACTCCAAGTATTTTGAGAGTTATGATGGAAATAGTTAGACTCGCGCTTTGGTTTAGCAATTTACTGACCTACCTCCGATTGATTGACCATAACTCTCTCAATTTAACTCTTAATTCATTGAAATTAGTTTCATTTCGAAGGAATCGAAGTGTAGTTTAAGACGAAAGAAACGGAGATGAAAAACTCCAAGTATTTTGAGAGTTATGATGGAAATAGTTAGACTCGCGCTTTGGTTTAGCAATTTACTGACCTACCTCCGATTGATTGACCATAACTCTCTCAATTTAACTCTTAACTCATTGAAATTAGTTTCATTTCGAAGGAATCGAAGTGTAGTTTAAAACGAAAGAAACGGAGATGAAAAACTCCAAGTATTTTGAGAGTTATGATGGAAATAGTTAGACTCGCGCTTTGGTTTAGCAATTTACTGACCTCCCTCCGATTGATTGACCATAAATCACTCAATTTAACTCGTAATTCATTGAAATTAGTTTCATTTCGAAGGAATCGAAGTGTAGTTTAAAACGAAAGAAACGGAGATGAAAAACTCCAAGTATTTTGAGAGTTATGATGGAAATAGTTAGACTCGCGCTTTGGTTTAGCAATTTACCGACGTACCTACGATTGATTGACCATAACTCTCTCAATTTAACTTTTAATTCATTGAAATTTGTTTCATTTCGAAGGAATCGAAGTGTAGTTTAAAACGAAAGAAACGGAGATGAAAAACTCCAAGTATTTTGAGAGTTTTGATGGAAATAGTTAGACTCGCGCTTTGGTTTAGCAATTTACTGACCTACCTCCGATTGATTGACCATTACCCACTCAATTTTACTTGTAATTGATTGAAATTAGTTTCATTTCGAAGGAATCGAAGTTTAGTTTAAAACGAAAGAAACGGAGATGAAAAACTCCAAGTATTTTGAGAGTTATGATGGAAATAGTTAGACTCGGGCTTTGGTTTAGCAATTTACTGACCTACCCCCGATTGATTGAACATAACTCACTCAATTTAACTCGTAATTCATTGAAATTAGTTTCATTTCGAAGGAATCGAAGTGTAGTTTAAAACGAAAGAAACGGAGATGAAAAACTCTAAGTATTTTTAGAGTTATGATGGAAATAGTTAGACTCGCGCTTTGGTTTAGCAATTTACTGACCTACCTCCGATTGATTGACCATAACTCTCTCAATTTAACTCGTAATTCATTTAAATTAGTTTCATTTCGAAGGAATCGAAGTGTAGTTTAAAACAAAAGAAACGGAGATGAAAAACTCCAAGTATTTTGAGAGTTATGATGGAAATAGTTAGACTCGCGCTTTGGTTTAGCAATTTACTGACCTACCTTTGATTGATTGACCATAACTCTCTCAATTTAACTTGTAATTCATTTAAATTAGTTTCATTTCGAAGGAATCGAAGTATAGTTTAAAACGAAAGAAACGGAGATGAAAAACTCCAAGTATTTTGAGAGTTATGATGGAAATAGTTAGACTCGCGCTTTGGTTTAGCGATTTACTGACCTACCTCCGATTGATTGACCATAACTCTCTCAATTTAACTCTTAATTCATTGAAATTAGTTTCATTTCGAAGGAATCAAAGTGTAGTTTAAAACGAAAGAAACGGAGATGAAAAATTCCAAGTATTTTGAGAGTTATGATAGAAATAGTTAGACTCGCGCTTTGGTTTAGCAATTTACTGACCTACCTCCGATTGATTGACCATAACTCTCTCAATTTAACTCGTAATTCATTGAAATTAGTTTCATTTCGAAGGAATCGAAGTGTAGTTTAAAACGAAAGAAACGGAGATGAAAAACTCCAAGTATTTTGAGAGTTATGATGGAAATAGTTAGACTCACGCTTTGGTTTAGCAATTTACTGACCTACCTCCGCTTGATTGACCATAACTCTCTCAATTTAACTCTTAACTCTTTGAAATTAGTTTCATTTCGAAGGAATCGAAGTGTAGTTTAAAACGAAAGAAACGGAGATGAAAAACTCCAAGTATTTTGAGAGTTATGATGGAAATAGTTAGACTCGCGCTTTGGTTTAGCAATTTACTGACCTACCTCCGATTGATTGACCATAACTCTCTCAATTTAACTCGTAATTCATTTAAATTAGTTTCATTTCGAAGGAATCGAAGTGTAATTTAAAACGAAAGAAACGGAGATGAAAAACTCCAAGTATTTTGAAAGTTATGATGGAAATAGTTAGACTCGCGCTTTAGTTTAGCAATTTACTGACCTACCTCCGATTGATTGAACATAACTCACTCAATTTAACTCGTAATTCATTGAAATTAGTTTCATTTCGAAGGAATCGAAGTGTAGTTTAAAACGAAAGAAATGGAGATGAAAAACTCCAAGTATTTTGAGAGTTATGATGGAAATAGTTAGACTCGCGCTTTGGTTTAGCAATTTACTGACCTACCTCCGATTGATTGACCATAACTCTCTCAATTTAACTCTTAATTCATTGAAATTAGTTTCATTTCGAAGGAATCGAAGTGTAGTTTAAGACGAAAGAAACGGAGATGAAAAACTCCAAGTATTTTGAGAGTTATGATGGAAATAGTTAGACTCGCGCTTTGGTTTAGCAATTTACTGACCTACCTCCGATTGATTGACCATAACTCTCTCAATTTAACTCTTAACTCATTGAAATTAGTTTCATTTCGAAGGAATCGAAGTGTAGTTTAAAACGAAAGAAACGGAGATGAAAAACTCCAAGTATTTTGAGAGTTATGATGGAAATAGTTAGACTCGCGCTTTGGTTTAGCAATTTACTGACCTCCCTCCGATTGATTGACCATAAATCACTCAATTTAACTCGTAATTCATTGAAATTAGTTTCATTTCGAAGGAATCGAAGTGTAGTTTAAAACGAAAGAAACGGAGATGAAAAACTCCAAGTATTTTGAGAGTTATGATGGAAATAGTTAGACTCGCGCTTTGGTTTAGCAATTTACTGACCTACCTCCGATTGATTGATCATAACTCTCTCAATTTAACTCTTAATTCATTGAAATTAGTTTCATTTCGAAGGAATCGAAGTGTAGTTTAAAACGAAAGAAACGGAGATGAAAAACTCCAAGTATTCTGAGAGTTATTATGGAAATAGTTAGACTCGCGCTTTGGTTTAGCAATTTACTGATCTACCTCCGATTGATGGACCATAAATCACTCAATTTAAATCGTAATTCATTGAAATTAGTTTCATTTCGAAGGAATCGACGTGTAGTTTAAAACGAAAGAAACGGAGATGAAAAACTCCAAGTATTTTGAGAGTTATGATGGAAATAGTTAGACTCGCGCTTTGGTTTAGCAATTTACCGACGTACCTACGATTGATTGACCATAACTCTCTCAATTTAACTTTTAATTCATTGAAATTTGTTTCATTTCGAAGGAATCGAAGTGTAGTTTAAAACGAAAGAAACGGAGATGAAAAACTCCAAGTATTTTGAGAGTTTTGATGGAAATAGTTAGACTCGCGCTTTGGTTTAGCAATTTACTGACCTACCTCCGATTGATTGACCATTACCCACTCAATTTTACTTGTAATTGATTGAAATTAGTTTCATTTCGAAGGAATCGAAGTTTAGTTTAAAACGAAAGAAACGGAGATGAAAAACTCCAAGTATTTTGAGAGTTATGATGGAAATAGTTAGACTCGGGCTTTGGTTTAGCAATTTACTGACCTACCCCCGATTGATTGAACATAACTCACTCAATTTAACTCGTAATTCATTGAAATTAGTTTCATTTCGAAGGAATCGAAGTGTAGTTTAAAACGAAAGAAACGGAGATGAAAAACTCCAAGTATTTTTAGAGTTATGATGGAAATAGTTAGACTCGCGCTTTGGTTTAGCAATTTACTGACCTACCTCCGATTGATTGACCATAACTCTCTCAATTTAACTCGTAATTCATTTAAATTAGTTTCATTTCGAAGGAATCGAAGTGTAGTTTAAAACAAAAGAAACGGAGATGAAAAACTCCAAGTATTTTGAGAGTTATGATGGAAATAGTTAGACTCGCGCTTTGGTTTAGCAATTTACTGACCTACCTTTGATTGATTGACCATAACTCTCTCAATTTAACTTGTAATTCATATAAATTAGTTTCATTTCGAAGGAATCGAAGTATAGTTTAAAACGAAAGAAACGGAGATGAAAAACTCCAAGTATTTTGAGAGTTATGATGGAAATAGTTAGACTCGCGCTTTGGTTTAGCGATTTACTGACCTACCTCCGATTGATTGACCATAACTTTCTCAATTTAACTCTTAATTCATTGAAATTAGTTTCATTTCGAAGGAATCAAAGTGTAGTTTAAAACGAAAGAAACGGAGATGAAAAATTCCAAGTATTTTGAGAGTTATGATAGAAATAGTTAGACTCGCGCTTTGGTTTAGCAATTTACTGACCTACCTCCGATTGATTGACCATAACTCTCTCAATTTAACTCGTAATTCATTGAAATTAGTTTCATTTCGAAGGAATCGAAGTGTAGTTTAAAACGAAAGAAACGGAGATGAAAAACTCCAAGTATTTTGAGAGTTATGATGGAAATAGTTAGACTCACGCTTTGGTTTAGCAATTTACTGACCTACCTCCGCTTGATTGACCATAACTCTCTCAATTTAACTCTTAACTCTTTGAAATTAGTTTCATTTCGAAGGAATCGAAGTGTAGTTTAAAACGAAAGAAACGGAGATGAAAAACTCCAAGTATTTTGAGACTTATGATGGAAATAGTTAGACTCGCGCTTTGGTTTAGCAATTTACTGACCTACCTCCGATTGATTGACCATAACTCTCTCAATTTAACTCGTAATTCATTTAAATTAGTTTCATTTCGAAGGAATCGAAGTGTAATTTAAAACGAAAGAAACGGAGATGAAAAACTCCAAGTATTTTGAGAGTTATGATGGAAATAGTTAGACTCGCGCTTTAGTTTAGCAATTTACTGACCTACCTCCGATTGATTGAACATAACTCACTCAATTTAACTCGTAATTCATTGAAATTAGTTTCATTTCGAAGGAATCGAAGTGTAGTTTAAAACGAAAGAAATGGAGATGAAAAACTCCAAGTATTTTGAGAGTTATGATGGAAATAGTTAGACTCGCGCTTTGGTTTAGCAATTTACTGACCTACCTCCGATTGATTGACCATAACTCTCTCAATTTAACTCTTAATTCATTGAAATTAGTTTCATTTCGAAGGAATCGAAGTGTAGTTTAAGACGAAAGAAACGGAGATGAAAAACTCCAAGTATTTTGAGAGTTATGATGGAAATAGTTAGACTCGCGCTTTGGTTTAGCAATTTACTGACCTACCTCCGATTGATTGACCATAACTCTCTCAATTTAACTCTTAACTCATTGAAATTAGTTTCATTTCGAAGGAATCGAAGTGTAGTTTAAAACGAAAGAAACGGAGATGAAAAACTCCAAGTATTTTGAGAGTTATGATGGAAATAGTTAGACTCGCGCTTTGGTTTAGCAATTTACTGACCTCCCTCCGATTGATTGACCATAAATCACTCAATTTAACTCGTAATTCATTGAAATTAGTTTCATTTCGAAGGAATCGAAGTGTAGTTTAAAACGAAAGAAACGGAGATGAAAAACTTCAAGTATTTTGAGAGTTATGATGGAAATAGTTAGACTCGCGCTTTGGTTTAGCAATTTACTGACCTACCTCCGATTGATTGATCATAACTCTCTCAATTTAACTCTTAATTCATTGAAATTAGTTTCATTTCGAAGGAATCGAAGTGTAGTTTAAAACGAAAGAAACGGAGATGAAAAACTCCAAGTATTCTGAGAGTTATTATGGAAATAGTTAGACACGCGCTTTGGTTTAGCAATTTACTGATCTACCTCCGATTGATGGACCATAAATCACTCAATTTAAATCGTAATTCATTGAAATTAGTTTCATTTCGAAGGAATCGAAGTGTAGTTTAAAACGAAAGAAACGGAGATGAAAAACTCCAAGTATTTTGAGAGTTATGATGGAAATAGTTTGACTCGCGCTTTGGTTTAGCAATTTACTGACCTACCTCCGATTGATTGACCATAACTGTCACAATTTAACTCTTAATTCATTGAAATTAGTTTCATTTCGAAGGAATCGAAGTGTAGTTTAGGACGAAAGAAACGGAGATGAAAAACTCCAAGTATTTTGAGAGTTATGATGGAAATAGTTAGACTCGCGCTTTGGTTTAGCAATTTACTGACCTACCTCCGATTGATTGACCATAACTCTCTCAATTTAACTCGTAATTCATTTAAATTAGGTTCATTTCGAAGGAATCGAAGTGTAGTTTAAAACGAAAGAAACGGAGATGAAAAACTCCAAGTATTTTGAGAGTTATTATGGAAATAGTTAGACTCGCGCTTTGGTTTAGCAATTTACTGACCTACCTCCGATTGATTGACCATAACTCTCTCAATTTAACTCTTAACTCATTGAAATTAGTTTCATTTCGAAGGAATCGAAGTGTAGTTTAAAACGAAAGAAACGGAGATAAAAAACTCCAAGTATTTTGAGAGTTATGATGGAAATAGTTAGACTCGCGCTTTGGTTTAGCAATTTACTGACCTACATCCGATTGATTGACCATAACTCTCTCAATTTAACTCTTAACTCATTGAAATTAGTTTCATTTCGAAAGAATCGAAGTGTAGTTTAAAACGAAAGAAACGGAGATGAAAAACTCCAAGTATTTTGAGAGTTATGATGGAAATAGTTAGACTCGCGCTTTGGTTTAGCAATTTACTGACCTACCTCCGATTGATTGACCATAACTCTCTCAATTTAACTCTTAATTCATTGAAATTAGTTTCATTTCGAAGGAATCGAAGTGTAGTTTAAAACGAAAGAAACGGAGATGAAAAATTCTAAGTATTTTGAGAGTTATGATAGAAATAGTTAGAATCGCGCTTTGGTTTAGCAATTTACTGACTTACATCCGATTGATTAACCATAACTCTCTCAATTTAACTCTTAAGTCATTGAAATTAGTTTCATTTCGAAGGAATCGAAGTGTAGTTTAAAACGAAAGAAACGGAGATGAAAAACTCCAAGTATTTTGAGAGTTATGATGGAAATAGTTAGACTCGCGCTTTGGTTTAGCAATTTACTGACCTACCTCCGATTGATTGATCATAACTCTCTAAATTTAACTCTTAATTCATTGAAATTAGTTTCATTTCGAAGGAATCGAAGTGTAGTTTAAAACGAAAGAAACGGAGATGAAAAACTCCAAGTATTTTGAGAGTTATGATGGAAATAGTTAGACTCGCGCTTTGGTTTAGCAATTTACTGACCTCCCTCCGATTGATTGACCATAAATCACTCAATTTAACTCGTAATTCATTGAAATTAGTTTCATTTCGAAGGAATCGACGTGTAGTTTAAAACGAAAGAAACGGAGATGAAAAACTCCAAGTATTTTGAGAGTTATGATGGAAATAGTTAGACTCGCGCTTTGGTTTAGCAATTTACCGACGTACCTACGATTGATTGACCATAACTCTCTCAATTTAACTTTTAATTCATTGAAATTTGTTTCATTTCGAAGGAATCGAAGTGTAGTTTAAAACGAAAGAAACGGAGATGAAAAACTCCAAGTATTTTGAGAGTTATGATGGAAATAGTTAGACTCGCGCTTTGGTTTAGCAATTTACTGACCTACCTCCGATTGATTGACCATTACCCACTCAATTTTACTTGTAATTGATTGAAATTAGTTTCATTTCGAAGGAATCGAAGTTTAGTTTAAAACGAAAGAAACGGAGATGAAAAACTCCAAGTATTTTGAGAGTTATGATGGAAATAGTTAGACTCGGGCTTTGGTTTAGCAATTTACTGACCTACCCCCGATTGATTGAACATAACTCACTCAATTTAACTCGTAATTCATTGAAATTAGTTTCATTTCGAAGGAATCGAAGTGTAGTTTAAAACGAAAGAAACGGAGATGAAAAACTCTAAGTATTTTTAGAGTTATGATGGAAATAGTTAGACTCGCGCTTTGGTTTAGCAATTTACTGACCTACCTCCGATTGATTGACCATAACTCTCTCAATTTAACTCGTAATTCATTTAAATTAGTTTCATTTCGAAGGAATCGAAGTGTAGTTTAAAACAAAAGAAACGGAGATGAAAAACTCCAAGTATTTTGAGAGTTATGATGGAAATAGTTAGACTCGCGCTTTGGTTTAGCAATTTACTGACCTACCTTTGATTGATTGACCATAACTCTCTCAATTTAACTTGTAATTCATTTAAATTAGTTTCATTTCGAAGGAATCGAAGTATAGTTTAAAACGAAAGAAACGGAGATGAAAAACTCCAAGTATTTTGAGAGTTATGATGGAAATAGTTAGACTCGCGCTTTAGTTTAGCAATTTACTGACCTCCCTCCGATTGATTGACCATAACTCACTCAATTTAACTCGTAATTCATTGAAATTAGTTTCATTTCGAAGGAATCGAAGTGTAGTTTAAAACGAAAGAAACGGAGATGAAAAACTCCAAGTATTTTGAGAGTTATGATGGAAATAGTTAGACTCGCGCTTTGGTTTAGCAATTTACTGACCTACCTCCGATTGATTGACCATAACTCTCTCAATTTAACTCTTAACTCATTGAAATTAGTTTCATTTCGAAGGAATCGAAGTGTAGTTTAAAACGAAAGAAACGGAGATGAAAAACTCCAAGTATTTTGAGAGTTATGATGGAAATAGTTAGACTCGCGCTTTGGTTTAGCAATTTACTGACCTCCCTCCGATTGATTGACCATAAATCACTCAATTTAACTCGTAATTCATTGAAATTAGTTTCATTTCGAAGGAATCGAAGTGTAGTTTAAAACGAAAGAAACGGAGATGAAAAACTCCAAGTATTTTGAGAGTTATGATGGAAATAGTTAGACTCGCGCTTTGGTTTAGCAATTTACTGACCTACCTCCGATTGATTGACAATAACTCTCTCAATTTAACTCTTAATTCATTGAAATTAGTTTCATTTCGAAGGAATCAAAGTGTAGTTTAAAACGAAAGAAACGGAGATGAAAAATTCCAAGTATTTTGAGAGTTATGATAGAAATAGTTAGACTCGCGCTTTGGTTTAGCAATTTACTGACCTACCTCCGATTGATTGACCATAACTCTCTCAATTTAACTCGTAATTCATTGAAATTAGTATCATTTCGAAGGAATCGAAGTGTAGTTTAAAACGAAAGAAACGGAGATGAAAAACTCCAAGTATTTTGAGAGTTATGATGGAAATAGTTAGACTCACGCTTTGGTTTAGCAATTTACTGACCTACCTCCGCTTGATTGACCATAACTCTCTCAATTTAACTCTTAACTCTTTGAAATTAGTTTCATTTCGAAGGAATCGAAGTGTAGTTTAAAACGAAAGAAACGGAGATGAAAAACTCCAAGTATTTTGAGAGTTATGATGGAAATAGTTAGACTCGCGCTTTGGTTTAGCAATTTACTGACCTACCTCCGATTGATTGACCATAACTCTCTTAATTTAACTCGTAATTCATTTAAATTAGTTTCATTTCGAAGGAATCGAAGTGTAATTTAAAACGAAAGAAACGGAGATGAAAAACTCCAAGTATTTTGAAAGTTATGATGGAAATAGTTAGACTCGCGCTTTAGTTTAGCAATTTACTGACCTACCTCCGATTGATTGAACATAACTCACTCAATTTAACTCGTAATTCATTGAAATTAGTTTCATTTCGAAGGAATCGAAGTGTAGTTTAAAACGAAAGAAATGGAGATGAAAAACTCCAAGTATTTTGAGAGTTATGATGGAAATAGTTAGACTCGCGCTTTGGTTTAGCAATTTACTGACCTACCTACGATTGATTGACCATAACTCTCTCAATTTAACTCTTAATTCATTGAAATTAGTTTCATTTCGAAGGAATCGAAGTGTAGTTTAAGACGAAAGAAACGGAGATGAAAAACTCCAAGTATTTTGAGAGTTATGATGGAAATAGTTAGACTCGCGCTTTGGTTTAGCAATTTACTGACCTACCTCCGATTGATTGACCATAACTCTCTCAATTTAACTCTTAACTCATTGAAATTAGTTTCATTTCGAAGGAATCGAAGTGTAGTTTAAAACGAAAGAAACGGAGATGAAAAACTCCAAGTATTTTGAGAGTTATGATGGAAATAGTTAGACTCGCGCTTTGGTTTAGCAATTTACTGACCTCCCTCCGATTGATTGACCATAAATCACTCAATTTAACTCGTAATTCATTGAAATTAGTTTCATTTCGAAGGAATCGAAGTGTAGTTTAAAACGAAAGAAACGGAGATGAAAAACTCCAAGTATTTTGAGAGTTATGATGGAAATAGTTAGACTCGCGCTTTGGTTTAGCAATTTACTGACCTACCTCCGATTGATTGATCATAACTCTCTCAATTTAACTCTTATTTCATTGAAATTAGTTTCATTTCGAAGGAATCGAAGTGTAGTTTAAAACGAAAGAAACGGAGATGAAAAACTCCAAGTATTTTGAGAGTTATTATGGAAATAGTTAGACTCGCGCTTTGGTTTAGCAATTTACTGATCTACCTCCGATTGATGGACCATAAATCACTCAATTTAAATCGTAATTCATTGAAATTAGTTTCATTTCGAAGGAATCGAAGTGTAGTTTAAAACGAAAGAAACGGAGATGAAAAACTCCAAGTATTTTGAGAGTTATGATGGAAATAGTTAGACTCGCGCTTTGGTTTAGCAATTTACTGACCTACCTCCGATTGATTGACCATAACTCTCTCAATTTAACTCTTAATTCATTGAAATTAGTTTCATTTCGAAGGAATCGAAGTGTAGTTTAAAACGAAAGAAACGGAGATGAAAAATTCTAAGTATTTTGAGAGTTATGATAGAAATAGTTAGAATCGCGCTTTGGTTTAGCAATTAACTGACTTACATCCGATTGATTGACCATAACTCTCTCAATTTAACTCTTAAGTCATTGAAATTAGTTTCATTTCGAAGGAATCGAAGTGTAGTTTAAAACGAAAGAAACGGAGATGAAAAACTCCAAGTATTTTGAGAGTTATGATGGAAATAGTTAAACTCGCGCTTTGGTTTAGCAATTTACTGACCTACCTCCAATTAATTGATCATAACTCTCTAAATTTAACTCTTAATTCATTGAAATTAGTTTCATTTCGAAGGAATCGAAGTGTAGTTTAAAACGAAAGAAACGGAGATGAAAAACTCCAAGTATTTTGAGAGTTATGATGGAAATAGTTAGACTCGCGCTTTGGTTTAGCAATTTACTGACCTCCCTCCGATTGATTGACCATAAATCACTCAATTTAACTCGTAATTCATTGAAATTAGTTTCATTTCGAAGGAATCGACGTGTAGTTTAAAACGAAAGAAACGGAGATGAAAAACTCCAAGTATTTTGAGAGTTATGATAGAAATAGTTAGACTCGCGCTTTGGTTTAGCAATTTACTGACGTACCTACGATTGATTGACCATAACTCTCTCAATTTAACTCGTAATTCATTTAAATTAGTTTCATTTCGAAGGAATCGAAGTGTAGTTTAAAACGAAAGAAACGGAGATGAAAAACTCCAAGTATTTTGAGAGTTATGATGGAAATAATTAGACTCGCGCTTTAGTTTAGCAATTTACTAACCTACCTCCGATTGATTGAACATAACTCACTCAATTTAACTCGTAATTCATTGAAATTAGTTTCATTTCGAAGGAATCGAAGTGTAGTTTAAAACGAAAGAAATGGAGATGAAAAACTCCAAGTATTTTGAGAGTTATGATGGAAATAGTTAGACTCGTGCTTTGGTTTAGCAATTTACTGACCTACCTCCGATTGATTGACCATAACTCTCTCAATTTAACGCTTAATTCATTGAAATTAGTTTCATTTCGAAGGAATCGAAGTGTAGTTTAAGACGAAAGAAACGGAGATGAAAAACTCCAAGTATTTTGAGAGTTATGATGGAAATAGTTAGACTCGCGCTTTGGTTTAGCAATTTACTGACCTACCTCCGATTGATTGACCATAACTCTCTCAATTTAACTCTTAACTCATTGAAATTAGTTTCATTTCGAAGGAATCGAAGTGTAGTTTAAAACGAAAGAAACGGAGATGAAAAACTCCAAGTATTTTGAGAGTTATGATGGAAATAGTTAGACTCGCGCTTTGGTTTAGCAATTTACTGACCTCCCTCCGATTGATTGACCATAAATCACTCAATTTAACTCGTAATACATTGAAATTAGTTTCATTTCGAAGGAATCGAAGTGTAGTTTAAAACGAAAGAAACGGAGATGAAAAACTCCAAGTATTTTGAGAGTTATGATGGAAATAGTTAGACTCGCGCTTTGGTTTAGCAATTTACTGACCTACCTCCGATTGATTGACCATAACTCTCTCAATTTAACTCTTAACTCATTGAAATTAGTTTCATTTCGAAGGAATCGAAGTGTAGTTTAAAACGAAAGAAACGGAGATGAAAAACTCCAAGTATTTTGAGAGTTATGATGGAAATAGTTAGACTCGCGCTTTAGTTTAGCAATTTACTGACCTACCTCCGATTGATTGAACATAACTCACTCAATTTAACTCGTAATTCATTGAAATTAGTTTCATTTCGAAGGAATCGAAGTGTAGTTTAAAACGAAAGAAATGGAGATGAAAAACTCCAAGTATTTTGAGAGTTATGATGGAAATAGTTAGACTCGCGCTTTGGTTTAGCAATTTACTGACCTACCTCCGATTGATTGACCATAACTCTCTCAATTTAACTCTTAATTCATTGAAATTAGTTTCATTTCGAAGGAATCGAAGTGTAGTTTAAAACGAAAGAAACGGAGATGAAAAACTCCAAGTATTTTGAGAGTTATTATGGAAATATTTAGACTCGCGCTTTGGTTTAGCAATTTACTGATCTACCTCCGATTGATGGACCATAAATCACTCAATTTAAATCGTAATTCATTGAAATTAGTTTCATTTCGAAGGAATCAAAGTGTAGTTTAAAACGAAAGAAACGGAGATGAAAAACTCCAACTATTTTGAGAGTTATGATGGAAATAGTTAGACTCGCGCTTTGGTTTAGCAATTTACTGACCTACCTCCGATTGATTGACCATAACTCTCTCAATTTAACTCTTAACTCATTGAAATTAGTTTCATTTCGAAGGAATCGAAGTGTAGTTTAAAACGAAAGAAACGGAGATGAAAAACTCCAAGTATTTTGAGAGTTATGATGGAAATAGTTAGACTCGCGCTTTGGTTTAGCAATTTACTGACCTCCCTCCGATTGATTGACCATAAATCACTCAATTTAACTCGTAATTCATTGAAATTAGTTTCATTTCGAAGGAATCGAAGTGTAGTTTAAAACGAAAGAAACGGAGATGAAAAACTCCAAGTATTTTGAGAGTTATGATGGAAATAGTTAGACTCGCGCTTTGGTTTAGCAATTTACTGACCTACCTCCGATTGATTGATCATAACTCTCTCAATTTAACTCTTAATTCATTGAAATTAGTTTCATTTCGAAGGAATCGAAGTGTAGTTTAAAACGAAAGAAACGGAGATGAAAAACTCCAAGTATTTTGAGAGTTATTATGGAAATAGTTAGACTCGCGCTTTGGTTTAGCAATTTACTGATCTACCTCCGATTGATGGACCATAAATCACTCAATTTAAATCGTAATTCATTGAAATTAGTTTCATTTCGAAGGAATCGAAGTGTAGTTTAAAACGAAAGAAACGGAGATGAAAAACTCCAAGTATTTTGAGAGTTATGATGGAAATAGTTAGACTCGCGCTTTGGTTTAGCAATTTACTGACCTACCTCCGATTGATTGACCATAACTCTCTCAATTTAACTCTTAATTCATTGAAATTAGTTTCATTTCGAAGGAATCGAAGTGTAGTTTAAAACGAAAGAAACGGAGATGAAAAATTCTAAGTATTTTGAGAGTTATGATAGAAATAGTTAGAATCGCGCTTTGGTTTAGCAATTTACTGACTTACATCCGATTGATTGACCATAACTCTCTCAATTTAACTCTTAAGTCATTGAAATTAGTTTCATTTCGAAGGAATCGAAGTGTAGTTTAAAACGAAAGAAACGGAGATGAAAAACACCAAGTATTTTGAGAGTTATGATGGAAATAGTTAAACTCGCGCTTTGGTTTAGCAATTTACTGACCTACCTCCAATTAATTGATCATAACTCTCTAAATTTAACTCTTAATTCATTGAAATTAGTTTCATTTCGAAGGAATCGAAGTGTAGTTTAAAACGAAAGAAACGGAGATGAAAAACTCCAAGTATTTTGAGAGTTATGATGGAAATAGTTAAACTCGCGCTTTGGTTTAGCAATTTACTGACCTACCTCCAATTAATTGATCATAACTCTCTAAATTTAACTCTTAATTCATTGAAATTAGTTTCATTTCGAAGGAATCGAAGTGTAGTTTAAAACGAAAGAAACGGAGATGAAAAACTCCAAGTATTTTGAGAGTTATGATGGAAATAGTTAGACTCGCGCTTTGGTTTAGCAATTTACTGACCTCCCTCCGATTGATTGACCATAAATCACTCAATTTAACTCGTAATTCATTGAAATTAGTTTCATTTCGAAGGAATCGACGTGTAGTTTAAAACGAAAGAAACGGAGATGAAAAACTCCAAGTATTTTGAGAGTTATGATAGAAATAGTTAGACTCGCGCTTTGGTTTAGCAATTTACTGACGTACCTACGATTGATTGACCATAACTCTCTCAATTTAACTCGTAATTCATTTAAATTAGTTTCATTTCGAAGGAATCGAAGTGTAGTTTAAAACGAAAGAAACGGAGATGAAAAACTCCAAGTATTTTGAGAGTTATGATGGAAATAGTTAGACTCGCGCTTTGGTTTAGCAATTTACTGACCTACCTCCGATTGATTGACCATAACTCTCTCAATTTAACTCTTAACTCATTGAAATTAGTTTCATTTCGAAGGAATCGAAGTGTAGTTTAAAACGAAAGAAACGGAGATGAAAAACTCCAAGTATTTTGAGAGTTATGATGGAAATAGTTAGACTCGCGCTTTGGTTTAGCAATTTACTGACCTCCCTCCGATTGATTGACCATAAATCACTCAATTTAACTCGTAATTCATTGAAATTAGTTTCATTTCGAAGGAATCGAAGTGTAGTTTAAAACGAAAGAAACGGAGATGAAAAACTCCTAGTATTTTGAGAGTTATGATGGAAATAGTTAGACTCGCGCTTTGGTTTAGCAATTTACTGACCTACCTCCGATTGATTGACCATAACTCTCTCAATTTAACTCTTAATTCATTGAAATTAGTTTCATTTCGAAGGAATCGAAGTGTAGTTTAAAACGAAAGAAACGGAGATGAAAAATTCCAAGTATTTTGAGAGTTATGATAGAAATAGTTAGACTCGCGCTTTGGTTTAGCAATTTACTGACCTACCTCCGATTGATTGACCTTAACTCTCTCAATTTAACTCTTAACTCATTGAAATTAGTTTCATTTCGAAGGAATCGAAGTGTAGTTTAAAACGAAAGAAACGGAGATGAAAAACTCTAAGTATTTTGAGAGTTATGATGGAAATAGTTAGACTCGCGCTTTAGTTTAGCAATTTACTGACCTACCTCCGATTGATTGACCATAACTCTCTCAATTTAACTCGTAATTCATTTAAATTAGTTTCATTTCGAAGGAATCGAAGTGTAGTTTAAAACGAAAGAAACGGAGATGAAAAACTCCAAGTATTTTGAGAGTTATGATGGAAATAGTTAGACTCGCGCTTTGGTTTAGCAATTTACTGACCTACCTCCGATTGATTGATCATAACTCTCTAAATTTAACTCTTAATTCATTGAAATTAGTTTCATTTCGAAGGAATCGAAGTGTAGTTTAAAACGAAAGAAACGGAGATGAAAAACTCCAAGTATTTTGAGAGTTATGATGGAAATAGTTAGACTTGCGCTTTAGTTTAGCAATTTACTGACCTCCCTCCGATTGATTGACCATAACTCACTCAATTTAACTCGTAATTCATTGAAATTAGTTTCATTTCGAAGGAATCGAAGTGTAGTTTAAAACGAAAGAAACGGAGATGAAAAACTCCAAGTATTTTGAGAGTTATGATGGAAATAGTTAGACTCGCGCTTTGGTTTATCAATTTACTGACCTACCTCCGATTGATTGACCATAACTCTCTCAATTTAACTCTTAATTCATTGAAATTAGTTTCATTTCGAAGGAATCGAAGTGTAGTTTAAAACGAAAGAAACGGAGATGAAAAACTCCAAGTATTTTGAGAGTTATGATGGAAATAGTTAGACTCGCGCTTTGGTTTAGCAATTTACTGACCTACCTCCGATTGATTGACCATAACTCTCTCAATTTAACTCTTAATTCATTGAAATTAGTTTTATTTCGAAGGAATCAAAGTGTAGTTTAAAACGAAAGAAACGGAGATGAAAAATTCCAAGTATTTTGAGAGTTATGATAGAAATAGTTAGACTCGCGCTTTGGTTTAGCAATTTACTGACCTACCTCCGATTGATTGACCATAACTCTCTCAATTTAACTCGTAATTCATTTAAATTAGTTTCATTTCGAAGGAATCGAAGTGTAGTTTAAAACAAAAGAAACGGAGATGAAAAACTCCAAGTATTTTGAGAGTTATGATGGAAATAGTTAGACTCGCGCTTTAGTTTAGCAATTTACTGACCTCCCTCCGATTGATTGACCATAACTCACTCAATTTAACTCGTAATTCATTGAAATTAGTTTCATTTCGAAGGAATCGAAGTGTAGTTTAAAACGAAAGAAACGGAGATGAAAAACTCCAAGTATTTTGAGAGTTATGATGGAAATAGTTAGACTCGCGCTTTGGTTTAGCAATTTACTGACCTCCCTCCGATTAATTGACCATAAATCACTCAATTTAACTCGTAATTCATTGAAATTAGTTTCATTTCGAAGGAATCGACGTGTAGTTTAAAACGAAAGAAACGGAGATGAAAAACTCCAAGTATTTTGAGAGTTATGATGGAAATAATTAGACTCGCGCTTTGGTTTAGCAATTTACTGACCTACCTCCGATTGATTGACCATAACTCTCTCAATTTAACTCTTAACTCATTGAAATTAGTTTCATTTCGAAGGAATCGAAGTGTAGTTTAAAACGAAAGAAACGGAGATGAAAAACTCCAAGTATTTTGAGAGTTATGATGGAAATAGTTAGACTCGCGCTTTAGTTTAGCAATTTACTGACCTACCTCCGATTGATTGAACATAACTCACTCAATTTAACTCGTAATTCATTGAAATTAGTTTCATTTCGAAGGAATCGAAGTGTAGTTTAAAACGAAAGAAAAGGAGATGAAAAACTCCAAGTATTTTGAGAGTTATGATGGAAATAGTTAGACTCGCGCTTTGGTTTAGCAATTTACTGACCTACCTCCGATTGATTGACCATAACTCTCTCAATTTAACGCTTAATTCATTGAAATTAGTTTCATTTCGAAGGAATCGAAGTGTAGTTTAAGACGAAAGAAACGGAGATGAAAAACTCCAAGTATTTTGAGAGTTATGATGGAAATAGTTAGACTCGCGCTTTGGTTTAGCAATTTACTGACCTACCTCCGATTGATTGACCATAACTCTCTCAATTTAACTCTTAACTCATTGAAATTAGTTTTATTTCGAAGGAATCGAAGTGTAGTTTAAAACGAAAGAAACGGAGATGAAAAACTCCAAGTATTTTGAGAGTTATGATGGAAATAGTTAGACTCGCGCTTTGGTTTAGCAATTTACTGACCTACCTCCGATTGATTGACCATAACTCACTCAATTTTACTTGTAATTCATTGAAATTAGTTTCATTTCGAAGGAATCGAAGTGTAGTTTAAAACGAAAGAAACGGAGATGAAAAACTCCAAGTATTTTGAGAGTTATGATGGAAATAGTTAGACTCGCGCTTTAGTTTAGCAATTTACTGACCTACCTCCGATTGATTGAACATAACTCACTCAATTTAACTCGTAATTCATTGAAATTAGTTTCATTTCGAAGGAATCGAAGTGTAGTTTAAAACGAAAGAAATGGAGATGAAAAACTCCAAGTATTTTGAGAGTTATGATGGAAATAGTTAGACTCGCGCTTTGGTTTAGCAATTTACTGACCTACCTCCGATTGATTGACCATAACTCTCTCAATTTAACGCTTAATTCATTGAAATTAGTTTCATTTCGAAGGAATCGAAGTGTAGTTTAAGACGAAAGAAACGGAGATGAAAAACTCCAAGTATTTTGAGAGTTATGATGGAAATAGTTAGACTCGCGCTTTGGTTTAGCAATTTACTGACCTACCTCCGATTGATTGACCATAACTCTCTCAATTTAACTCTTAACTCATTGAAATTAGTTTCATTTCGAAGGAATCGAAGTGTAGTTTAAAACGAAAGAAACGGAGATGAAAAACTCCAAGTATTTTGAGAGTTATGATGGAAATAGTTAGACTCGCGCTTTGGTTTAGCAATTTACTGACCTCCCTCCGATTGATTGACCATAAATCACTCAATTTAACTCGTAATTCATTGAAATTAGTTTCATTTCGAAGGAATCGAAGTGTAGTTTAAAACGAAAGAAACGGAGATGAAAAACTCCTAGTATTTTGAGAGTTATGATGGAAATAGTTAGACTCGCGCTTTGGTTTAGCAATTTACTGACCTACCTCCGATTGATTGACCATAACTCTCTCAATTTAACTCTTAATTCATTGAAATTAGTTTCATTTCGAAGGAATCGAAGTGTAGTTTAAAACGAAAGAAACGGAGATGAAAAATTCCAAGTATTTTGAGAGTTATGATAGAAATAGTTAGACTCGCGCTTTGGTTTAGCAATTTACTGACCTACCTCCGATTGATTGACCATAACTCTCTCAATTTAACTCTTAACTCATTGAAATTAGTTTCATTTCGAAGGAATCGAAGTGTAGTTTAAAACGAAAGAAACGGAGATGAAAAACTCTAAGTATTTTGAGAGTTATGATGGAAATAGTTAGACTCGCGCTTTAGTTTAGCAATTTACTGACCTACCTCCGATTGATTGACCATAACTCTCTCAATTTAACTCGTAATTCATTTAAATTAGTTTCATTTCGAAGGAATCGAAGTGTAGTTTAAAACGAAAGAAACGGAGATGAAAAACTCCAAGTATTTTGAGAGTTATGATGGAAATAGTTAGACTCGCGCTTTGGTTTAGCAATTTACTGACCTACCTCCGATTGATTGATCATAACTCTCTAAATTTAACTCTTAATTCATTGAAATTAGTTTCATTTCGAAGGAATCGAAGTGTAGTTTAAAACGAAAGAAACGGAGATGAAAAACTCCAAGTATTTTGAGAGTTATGATGGAAATAGTTAGACTTGCGCTTTAGTTTAGCAATTTACTGACCTCCCTCCGATTGATTGACCATAACTCACTCAATTTAACTCGTAATTCATTGAAATTAGTTTCATTTCGAAGGAATCGAAGTGTAGTTTAAAACGAAAGAAACGGAGATGAAAAACTCCAAGTATTTTGAGAGTTATGATGGAAATAGTTAGACTCGCGCTTTGGTTTATCAATTTACTGACCTACCTCCGATTGATTGACCATAACTCTCTCAATTTAACTCTTAATTCATTGAAATTAGTTTCATTTCGAAGGAATCGAAGTGTAGTTTAAAACGAAAGAAACGGAGATGAAAAACTCCAAGTATTTTGAGAGTTATGATGGAAATAGTTAGACTCGCGCTTTGGTTTAGCAATTTACTGACCTACCTCCGATTGATTGACCATAACTCTCTCAATTTAACTCTTAATTCATTGAAATTAGTTTTATTTCGAAGGAATCAAAGTGTAGTTTAAAACGAAAGAAACGGAGATGAAAAATTCCAAGTATTTTGAGAGTTATGATAGAAATAGTTAGACTCGCGCTTTGGTTTAGCAATTTACTGACCTACCTCCGATTGATTGACCATAACTCTCTCAATTTAACTCGTAATTCATTTAAATTAGTTTCATTTCGAAGGAATCGAAGTGTAGTTTAAAACAAAAGAAACGGAGATGAAAAACTCCAAGTATTTTGAGAGTTATGATGGAAATAGTTAGACTCGCGCTTTAGTTTAGCAATTTACTGACCTCCCTCCGATTGATTGACCATAACTCACTCAATTTAACTCGTAATTCATTGAAATTAGTTTCATTTCGAAGGAATCGAAGTGTAGTTTAAAACGAAAGAAACGGAGATGAAAAACTCCAAGTATTTTGAGAGTTATGATGGAAATAGTTAGACTCGCGCTTTGGTTTAGCAATTTACTGACCTCCCTCCGATTAATTGACCATAAATCACTCAATTTAACTCGTAATTCATTGAAATTAGTTTCATTTCGAAGGAATCGACGTGTAGTTTAAAACGAAAGAAACGGAGATGAAAAACTCCAAGTATTTTGAGAGTTATGATGGAAATAGTTAGACTCGCGCTTTGGTTTAGCAATTTACTGACGTACCTACGATTGATTGACCATAACTCTCTCAATTTAACTCGTAATTCATTTAAATTAGTTTCATTTCGAAGGAATCGAAGTGTAATTTAAAACGAAAGAAACGGAGATGAAAAACTCCAAGTATTTTGAGAGTTATGATGGAAATAGTTAGACTCGCGCTTTAGTTTAGCAATTTACTGACCTACCTCCGATTGATTGAACATAACTCACTCAATTTAACTCGTAATTCATTGAAATTAGTTTCATTTCGAAGGAATCGAAGTGTAGTTTAAAACGAAAGAAAAGGAGATGAAAAACTCCAAGTATTTTGAGAGTTATGATGGAAATAGTTAGACTCGCGCTTTGGTTTAGCAATTTACTGACCTACCTCCGATTGATTGACCATAACTCTCTCAATTTAACGCTTAATTCATTGAAATTAGTTTCATTTCGAAGGAATCGAAGTGTAGTTTAAGACGAAAGAAACGGAGATGAAAAACTCCAAGTATTTTGAGAGTTATGATGGAAATAGTTAGACTCGCGCTTTGGTTTAGCAATTTACTGACCTACCTCCGATTGATTGACCATAACTCTCTCAATTTAACTCTTAACTCATTGAAATTAGTTTTATTTCGAAGGAATCGAAGTGTAGTTTAAAACGAAAGAAACGGAGATGAAAAACTCCAAGTATTTTGAGAGTTATGATGGAAATAGTTAGACTCGCGCTTTGGTTTAGCAATTTACTGACCTCCCTCCGATTGATTGACCATAAATCACTCAATTTAACTCGTAATTCATTGAAATTAGTTTCATTTCGAAGGAATCGAAGTGTAGTTTAAAACGAAAGAAACGGAGATGAAAAACTCCAAGTATTTTGAGAGTTATGATGGAAATAGTTAGACTCGCGCTTTGGTTTAGCAATTTACTGACCTACCTCCGATTGATTGACCATAACTCTCTCAATTTAACTCTTAATTCATTGAAATTAGTTTCATTTCGAAGGAATCGAAGTGTAGTTTAAAACGAAAGAAACGGAGATGAAAAATTCCAAGTATTTTGAGAGTTATGATAGAAATAGTTAGACTCGCGCTTTGGTTTAGCAATTTACTGACCTACCTCCGATTGATAGACCATAACTCTCTCAATTTAACTCTTAACTCATTGAAATTAGTTTCATTTCGAAGGAATCGAAGTGTAGTTTAAAACGAAAGAAACGGAGATGAAAAACTCTAAGTATTTTGAGAGTTATGATGGAAATAGTTAGACTCGCGCTTTAGTTTAGCAATTTACTGACCTACCTCCGATTGATTGACCATAACTCTCTCAATTTAACTCGTAATTCATTTAAATTAGTTTTATTTCGAAGGAATCGAAGTGTAGTTTAAAACGAAAGAAACGGAGATGAAAAACTCCAAGTATTTTGAGAGTTATGATGGAAATAGTTAGACTCGCGCTTTGGTTTAGCAATTTACTGACATACCTCCGATTGATTGATCATAACTCTCTAAATTTAACTCTTAATTCATTGAAATTAGTTTCATTTCGAAGGAATCGAAGTGTAGTTTAAAACGAAAGAAACGGAGATGAAAAACTCTAAGTATTTTGAGAGTTATGATGGAAATAGTTAGACTTGCGCTTTAGTTTAGCAATTTACTGACCTCCCTCCGATTGATTGACCATAACTCACTCAATTTAACTCGTAATTCATTGAAATTAGTTTCATTTCGAAGGAATCGAAGTGTAGTTTAAAACGAAAGAAACGGAGATGAAAAACTCCAAGTATTTTGAGAGTTATGATGGAAATAGTTAGACTCGCGCTTTGGTTTATCAATTTACTGACCTACCTCCGATTGATTGACCATAACTCTCTCAATTTAACTCTTAATTCATTGAAATTAGTTTCATTTCGAAGGAATCGAAGTGTAGTTTAAAACGAAAGAAACGGAGATGAAAAACTCCAAGTATTTTGAGAGTTATGATGGAAATAGTTAGACTCGCGCTTTGGTTTAGCAATTTACTGACCTACCTCCGATTGATTGACCATAACTCTCTCAATTTAACTCTTAATTCATTGAAATTAGTTTCATTTCGAAGGAATCCAAGTGTAGTTTAAAACGAAAGAAACGGAGATGAAAAATTCCAAGTATTTTGAGAGTTATGATAGAAATAGTTAGACTCGCGCTTTGGTTTAGCAATTTACTGACCTACCTCCGATTGATTGACCATAACTCTCTCAATTTAACTCGTAATTCATTGAAATTAGTTTCATTTCGAAGGAATCGAAGTGTAGTTTAAAACGAAAGAAACGGAGATGAAAAACTCCAAGTATTTTGAGAGTTATGATGGAAATAGTTAGACTCACGCTTTGGTTTAGCAATTTACTGACCTACCTCCGCTTGATTGACCATAACTCTCTCAATTTATCTCTTAACTCTTTGAAATTAGTTTCATTTCGAAGGAATCGAAGTGTAGTTTAAAACGAAAGAAACGGAGATGAAAAACTCCAAGTATTTTGAGAGTTATGATGGAAATAGTTAGACTCGCGTTTTGGTTTAGCAATTTACTGACCTACCTCCGATTGATTGACCATAACTCTCTCAATTTAACTCGTAATTCATTTAAATTAGTTTCATTTCGAAGGAATCGAAGTGTAGTTTAAAACGAAAGAAACGGAGATGAAAAACTCCAAGTATTTTGAGAGTTATGATGGAAATAGTTAGACTCGCGCTTTGGTTTAGCAATTTACTGACCTACCTCCGATTGATTGATCATAACTCTCTAAATTTAACTCTTAATTCATTGAAATTAGTTTCATTTCGAAGGAATCGAAGTGTAGTTTAAAACGAAAGAAACAGAGATGAAAAACTCCAAGTATTTTGAGAGTTATGATGGAAATAGTTAGACTTGCGCTTTAGTTTAGCAATTTACTGACCTCCCTCCGATTGATTGACCATAACTCACTCAATTTAACTCGTAATTCATTGAAATTAGTTTCATTTCGAAGGAATCGAAGTGTAGTTTAAAACGAAAGAAACGGAGATGAAAAACTCCAAGTATTTTGAGAGTTATGATGGAAATAGTTAGACTCGCGCTTTGGTTTATCAATTTACTGACCTACCTCCGATTGATTGACCATAACTCTCTCAATTTAACTCTTAATTCATTGAAATTAGTTTCATTTCGAAGGAATCGAAGTGTAGTTTAAAACGAAAGAAACGGAGATGAAAAACTCCAAGTATTTTGAGAGTTATGATGGAAATAGTTAGACTCGCGCTTTGGTTTAGCAATTTACTGACCTACCTCCGATTGATTGACCATAACTCTCTCAATTTAACTCTTAATTCATTGAAATTAGTTTTATTTCGAAGGAATCAAAGTGTAGTTTAAAACGAAAGAAACGGAGATGAAAAATTCCAAGTATTTTGAGAGTTATGATAGAAATAGTTAGACTCGCGCTTTGGTTTAGCAATTTACTGACCTACCTCCGATTGATTGACCATAACTCTCTCAATTTAACTCGTAATTCATTGAAATTAGTTTCATTTCGAAGGAATCGAAGTGTAGTTTAAAACGAAAGAAACGGAGATGAAAAACTCCAAGTATTTTGAGAGTTATGATGGAAATAGTTAGACTCACGCTTTGGTTTAGCAATTTACTGACCTACCTCCGCTTGATTGACCATAACTCTCTCAATTTAACTCTTAACTCTTTGAAATTAGTTTCATTTCGAAGGAATCGAAGTGTAGTTTAAAACGAAAGAAACGGAGATGAAAAACTCCAAGTATTTTGAGAGTTATGATGGAAATAGTTAGACTCGCGCTTTGGTTTAGCAATTTACTGACCTACCTCCGATTGATTGACCATAACTCTCTCAATTTAACTCGTAATTCATTTAAATTAGTTTCATTTCGAAGGAATCGAAGTGTAATTTAAAACGAAAGAAACGGAGATGAAAAACTCCAAGTATTTTGAGAGTTATGATGGAAATAGTTAGACTCGCGCTTTAGTTTAGCAATTTACTGACCTACCTCCGATTGATTGAACATAACTCACTCAATTTAACTCGTAATTCATTGAAATTAGTTTCATTTCGAAGGAATCGAAGTGTAGTTTAAAACGAAAGAAATGGAGATGAAAAACTCCAAGTATTTTGAGAGTTATGATGGAAATAGTTAGACTCGCGCTTTGGTTTAGCAATTTACTGACCTACCTCCGATTGATTGACCATAACTCTCTCAATTTAACTCGTAATTCATTTAAATTAGTTTCATTTCGAAGGAATCGAAGTGTAGTTTAAAACAAAAGAAACGGAGATGAAAAACTCCAAGTATTTTGAGAGTTATGATGGAAATAGTTAGACTCGCGCTTTGGTTTAGCAATTTACTGACCTACCTTTGATTGATTGACCATAACTCTCTCAATTTAACTTGTAATTCATTGAAATTAGTTTCATTTCGAAGGAATCGAAGTATAGTTTAAAACGAAAGAAACGGAGATGAAAAACTCCAAGTATTTTGAGAGTTATGATGGAAATAGTTAGACTCGCGCTTTAGTTTAGCAATTTACTGACCTCCCTCCGATTGATTGACCATAACTCACTCAATTTAACTCGTAATTCATTGAAATTAGTTTCATTTCGAAGGAATTGAAGTGTAGTTTAAAACGAAAGAAACGGAGATGAAAAACTCCAAGTATTTTGAGAGTTATGATGGAAATAGTTAGACTCGCGCTTTGGTTTAGCAATTTACTGACCTCCCTCCGATTAATTGACCATAAATCACTCAATTTAACTCGTAATTCATTGAAATTAGTTTCATTTCGAAGGAATCGACGTGTAGTTTAAAACGAAAGAAACGGAGATGAAAAACTCCAAGTATTTTGAGAGTTATGATGGAAATAGTTAGACTCGCGCTTTGGTTTAGCAATTTACTGACGTACCTACGATTGATTGACCATAACTCTCTCAATTTAACTCGTAATTCATTTAAATTAGTTTCATTTCGAAGGAATCGAAGTGTAATTTAAAACGAAAGAAACGGAGATGAAAAACTCCAAGTATTTTGAGAGTTATGATGGAAATAGTTAGACTCG
The DNA here is from genome assembly GCF_043159265.1 of Tasmannia lanceolata. Lineage (NCBI taxonomy): Eukaryota > Viridiplantae > Streptophyta > Magnoliopsida > Canellales > Winteraceae > Tasmannia > Tasmannia lanceolata. Next base: position 10,282,177 of record NW_027518721.1, read on the forward strand.
CGCTTTAGTTTAGCAATTTACTGACCTACCTCCGATTGATTGACCATAACTCTCTCAATTTAACTCGTAATTCATTTAAATTAGTTTCATTTCGAAGGAATCGAAGTGTAATTTAAAACGAAAGAAACGGAGATGAAAAACTCCAAGTATTTTGAGAGTTATGATGGAAATAGTTAGACTCGCGCTTTGGTTTAGCAATTTACTGACCTACCTCCGATTGATTGACCATAACTCTCTCAATTTAACTCTTAACTCATTGAAATTAGTTTTATTTCGAAGGAATCGAAGTGTAGTTTAAAACGAAAGAAAGGGAGATGAAAAACTCCAAGTATTTTGAGTGTTATGATGGAAATAGTTAGACTCGCGCTTTGGTTTAGCAATTTACTGACCTCCCTCCGATTGATTGACCATAAATCACTCAATTTAACTCGTAATTCATTGAAATTAGTTTCATTTCGAAGGAATCGAAGTGTAGTTTAAAACGAAAGAAACGGAGATGAAAAACTCCAAGTATTTTGAGAGTTATGATGGAAATAGTTAGACTCGCGCTTTGGTTTAGCAATTTACTGACCTACCTCCGATTGATTGACCATAACTCTCTCAATTTAACTCTTAATTCATTGAAATTAGTTTCATTTCGAAGGAATCGAAGTGTAGTTTAAAACGAAAGAAACGGAGATGAAAAACTCTAAGTATTTTGAGAGTTATGATGGAAATAGTTAGACTCGCGCTTTAGTTTAGCAATTTACTGACCTACCTCCGATTGATTGACCATAACTCTCTCAATTTAACTCGTAATTCATTTAAATTAGTTTTATTTCGAAGGAATCGAAGTGTAGTTTAAAACGAAAGAAACGGAGATGAAAAACTCCAAGTATTTTGAGAGTTATGATGGAAATAGTTAGACTCGCGCTTTGGTTTAGCAATTTACTGACATACCTCCGATTGATTGATCATAACTCTCTAAATTTAACTCTTAATTCATTGAAATTAGTTTCATTTCGAAGGAATCGAAGTGTAGTTTAAAACGAAAGAAACGGAGATGAAAAACTCTAAGTATTTTGAGAGTTATGATGGAAATAGTTAGACTTGCGCTTTAGTTTAGCAATTTACTGACCTCCCTCCGATTGATTGACCATAACTCACTCAATTTAACTCGTAATTCATTGAAATTAGTTTCATTTCGAAGGAATCGAAGTGTAGTTTAAAACGAAAGAAACGGAGATGAAAAACTCCAAGTATTTTGAGAGTTATGATGGAAATAGTTAGACTCGCGCTTTGGTTTATCAATTTACTGACCTACCTCCGATTGATTGACCATAACTCTCTCAATTTAACTCTTAATTCATTGAAATTAGTTTCATTTCGAAGGAATCGAAGTGTAGTTTAAAACGAAAGAAACGGAGATGAAAAACTCCAAGTATTTTGAGAGTTATGATGGAAATAGTTAGACTCGCGCTTTGGTTTAGCAATTTACTGACCTACCTCCGATTGATTGACCATAACTCTCTCAATTTAACTCTTAATTCATTGAAATTAGTTTCATTTCGAAGGAATCCAAGTGTAGTTTAAAACGAAAGAAACGGAGATGAAAAATTCCAAGTATTTTGAGAGTTATGATAGAAATAGTTAGACTCGCGCTTTGGTTTAGCAATTTACTGACCTACCTCCGATTGATTGACCATAACTCTCTCAATTTAACTCGTAATTCATTGAAATTAGTTTCATTTCGAAGGAATCGAAGTGTAGTTTAAAACGAAAGAAACGGAGATGAAAAACTCCAAGTATTTTGAGAGTTATGATGGAAATAGTTAGACTCACGCTTTGGTTTAGCAATTTACTGACCTACCTCCGCTTGATTGACCATAACTCTCTCAATTTATCTCTTAACTCTTTGAAATTAGTTTCATTTCGAAGGAATCGAAGTGTAGTTTAAAACGAAAGAAACGGAGATGAAAAACTCCAAGTATTTTGAGAGTTATGATGGAAATAGTTAGACTCGCGCTTTGGTTTAGCAATTTACTGACCTACCTCCGATTGATTGACCATAACTCTCTCAATTTAACTCGTAATTCATTTAAATTAGTTTCATTTCGAAGGAATCGAAGTGTAGTTTAAAACGAAAGAAACGGAGATGAAAAACTCCAAGTATTTTGAGAGTTATGATGGAAATAGTTAGACTCGCGCTTTGGTTTAGCAATTTACTGACCTACCTCCGATTGATTGATCATAACTCTCTAAATTTAACTCTTAATTCATTGAAATTAGTTTCATTTCGAAGGAATCGAAGTGTAGTTTAAAACGAAAGAAACAGAGATGAAAAACTCCAAGTATTTTGAGAGTTATGATGGAAATAGTTAGACTTGCGCTTTAGTTTAGCAATTTACTGACCTCCCTCCGATTGATTGACCATAACTCACTCAATTTAACTCGTAATTCATTGAAATTAGTTTCATTTCGAAGGAATCGAAGTGTAGTTTAAAACGAAAGAAACGGAGATGAAAAACTCCAAGTATTTTGAGAGTTATGATGGAAATAGTTAGACTCGCGCTTTGGTTTATCAATTTACTGACCTACCTCCGATTGATTGACCATAACTCTCTCAATTTAACTCTTAATTCATTGAAATTAGTTTCATTTCGAAGGAATCGAAGTGTAGTTTAAAACGAAAGAAACGGAGATGAAAAACTCCAAGTATTTTGAGAGTTATGATGGAAATAGTTAGACTCGCGCTTTGGTTTAGCAATTTACTGACCTACCTCCGATTGATTGACCATAACTCTCTCAATTTAACTCTTAATTCATTGAAATTAGTTTTATTTCGAAGGAATCAAAGTGTAGTTTAAAACGAAAGAAACGGAGATGAAAAATTCCAAGTATTTTGAGAGTTATGATAGAAATAGTTAGACTCGCGCTTTGGTTTAGCAATTTACTGACCTACCTCCGATTGATTGACCATAACTCTCTCAATTTAACTCGTAATTCATTGAAATTAGTTTCATTTCGAAGGAATCGAAGTGTAGTTTAAAACGAAAGAAACGGAGATGAAAAACTCCAAGTATTTTGAGAGTTATGATGGAAATAGTTAGACTCACGCTTTGGTTTAGCAATTTACTGACCTACCTCCGCTTGATTGACCATAACTCTCTCAATTTAACTCTTAACTCTTTGAAATTAGTTTCATTTCGAAGGAATCGAAGTGTAGTTTAAAACGAAAGAAACGGAGATGAAAAACTCCAAGTATTTTGAGAGTTATGATGGAAATAGTTAGACTCGCGCTTTGGTTTAGCAATTTACTGACCTACCTCCGATTGATTGACCATAACTCTCTCAATTTAACTCGTAATTCATTTAAATTAGTTTCATTTCGAAGGAATCGAAGTGTAATTTAAAACGAAAGAAACGGAGATGAAAAACTCCAAGTATTTTGAGAGTTATGATGGAAATAGTTAGACTCGCGCTTTAGTTTAGCAATTTACTGACCTACCTCCGATTGATTGAACATAACTCACTCAATTTAACTCGTAATTCATTGAAATTAGTTTCATTTCGAAGGAATCGAAGTGTAGTTTAAAACGAAAGAAATGGAGATGAAAAACTCCAAGTATTTTGAGAGTTATGATGGAAATAGTTAGACTCGCGCTTTGGTTTAGCAATTTACTGACCTACCTCCGATTGATTGACCATAACTCTCTCAATTTAACTCGTAATTCATTTAAATTAGTTTCATTTCGAAGGAATCGAAGTGTAGTTTAAAACAAAAGAAACGGAGATGAAAAACTCCAAGTATTTTGAGAGTTATGATGGAAATAGTTAGACTCGCGCTTTGGTTTAGCAATTTACTGACCTACCTTTGATTGATTGACCATAACTCTCTCAATTTAACTTGTAATTCATTGAAATTAGTTTCATTTCGAAGGAATCGAAGTATAGTTTAAAACGAAAGAAACGGAGATGAAAAACTCCAAGTATTTTGAGAGTTATGATGGAAATAGTTAGACTCGCGCTTTAGTTTAGCAATTTACTGACCTCCCTCCGATTGATTGACCATAACTCACTCAATTTAACTCGTAATTCATTGAAATTAGTTTCATTTCGAAGGAATTGAAGTGTAGTTTAAAACGAAAGAAACGGAGATGAAAAACTCCAAGTATTTTGAGAGTTATGATGGAAATAGTTAGACTCGCGCTTTGGTTTAGCAATTTACTGACCTCCCTCCGATTAATTGACCATAAATCACTCAATTTAACTCGTAATTCATTGAAATTAGTTTCATTTCGAAGGAATCGACGTGTAGTTTAAAACGAAAGAAACGGAGATGAAAAACTCCAAGTATTTTGAGAGTTATGATGGAAATAGTTAGACTCGCGCTTTGGTTTAGCAATTTACTGACGTACCTACGATTGATTGACCATAACTCTCTCAATTTAACTCGTAATTCATTTAAATTAGTTTCATTTCGAAGGAATCGAAGTGTAATTTAAAACGAAAGAAACGGAGATGAAAAACTCCAAGTATTTTGAGAGTTATGATGGAAATAGTTAGACTCGCGCTTTAGTTTAGCAATTTACTGACCTACCTCCGATTGATTGACCATAACTCTCTCAATTTAACTCGTAATTCATTTAAATTAGTTTCATTTCGAAGGAATCGAAGTGTAATTTAAAACGAAAGAAACGGAGATGAAAAACTCCAAGTATTTTGAGAGTTATGATGGAAATAGTTAGACTCGCGCTTTGGTTTAGCAATTTACTGACCTACCTCCGATTGATTGACCATAACTCTCTCAATTTAACTCTTAACTCATTGAAATTAGTTTTATTTCGAAGGAATCGAAGTGTAGTTTAAAACGAAAGAAAGGGAGATGAAAAACTCCAAGTATTTTGAGTGTTATGATGGAAATAGTTAGACTCGCGCTTTGGTTTAGCAATTTACTGACCTCCCTCCGATTGATTGACCATAAATCACTCAATTTAACTCGTAATTCATTGAAATTAGTTTCATTTCGAAGGAATCGAAGTGTAGTTTAAAACGAAAGAAACGGAGATGAAAAACTCCAAGTATTTTGAGAGTTATGATGGAAATAGTTAGACTCGCGCTTTGGTTTAGCAATTTACTGACCTACCTCCGATTGATTGACCATAACTCTCTCAATTTAACTCTTAATTCATTGAAATTAGTTTCATTTCGAAGGAATCGAAGTGTAGTTTAAAACGAAAGAAACGGAGATGAAAAATTCCAAGTATTTTGAGAGTTATGATAGAAATAGTTAGACTCGCGCTTTGGTTTAGCAATTTACTGACCTACCTCCGATTGATAGACCATAACTCTCTCAATTTAACTCTTAACTCATTGAAATTAGTTTCATTTCGAAGGAATCGAAGTGTAGTTTAAAACGAAAGAAACGGAGATGAAAAACTCTAAGTATTTTGAGAGTTATGATGGAAATAGTTAGACTCGCGCTTTAGTTTAGCAATTTACTGACCTACCTCCGATTGATTGACCATAACTCTCTCAATTTAACTCGTAATTCATTTAAATTAGTTTCATTTCGAAGGAATCGAAGTGTAGTTTAAAACGAAAGAAACGGAGATGAAAAACTCCAAGTATTTTGAGAGTTATGATGGAAATAGTTAGACTCGCGCTTTGGTTTAGCAATTTACTGACCTACCTCCGATTGATTGATCATAACTCTCTAAATTTAACTCTTAATTCATTGAAATTAGTTTCATTTCGAAGGAATCGAAGTGTAGTTTAAAACGAAAGAAACGGAGATGAAAAAGTCCCAGTATTTTGAGAGTTATGATGGAAATAGTTAGACTTGCGCTTTAGTTTAGCAATTTACTGACCTCCCTCCGATTGATTGACCATAACTCACTCAATTTAACTCGTAATTCATTGAAATTAGTTTCATTTCGAAGGAATCGAAGTGTAGTTTAAAACGAAAGAAACGGAGATGAAAAACTCCAAGTATTTTGAGAGTTATGATGGAAATAGTTAGACTCGCGCTTTGGTTTATCAATTTACTGACCTACCTCCGATTGATTGACCATAACTCTCTCAATTTAACTCTTAATTCATTGAAATTAGTTTCATTTCGAAGGAATCGAAGTGTAGTTTAAAACGAAAGAAACGGAGATGAAAAACTCCAAGTATTTTGAGAGTTATGATGGAAATAGTTAGACTCGCGCTTTGGTTTAGCAATTTACTGACCTACCTCCGATTGATTGACCATAACTCTCTCAATTTAACTCTTAATTCATTGAAATTAGTTTCATTTCGAAGGAATCAAAGTGTAGTTTAAAACGAAAGAAACGGAGATGAAAAATTCCAAGTATTTTGAGAGTTATGATAGAAATAGTTAGACTCGCGCTTTGGTTTAGCAATTTACTGACCTACCTCCGATTGATTGACCATAACTCTCTCAATTTAACTCGTAATTCATTGAAATTAGTTTCATTTCGAAGGAATCGAAGTGTAGTTTAAAACGAAAGAAACGGAGATGAAAAACTCCAAGTATTTTGAGAGTTATGATGGAAATAGTTAGACTCGCGCTTTGGTTTAGCAATTTACTGACCTACCTCCGATTGATTGATCATAACTCTCTAAATTTAACTCTTAATTCATTGAAATTAGTTTCATTTCGAAGGAATCGAAGTGTAGTTTAAAACGAAAGAAACGGAGATGAAAAACTCCAAGTATTTTGAGAGTTATGATGGAAATAGTTAGACTTGCGCTTTAGTTTAGCAATTTACTGACCTCCCTCCGATTGATTGACCATAACTCACTCAATTTAACTCGTAATTCATTGAAATTAGTTTCATTTCGAAGGAATCGAAGTGTAGTTTAAAACGAAAGAAACGGAGATGAAAAACTCCAAGTATTTTGAGAGTTATGATGGAAATAGTTAGACTCGCGCTTTGGTTTATCAATTTACTGACCTACCTCCGATTGATTGACCATAACTCTCTCAATTTAACTCTTAATTCATTGAAATTAGTTTCATTTCGAAGGAATCGAAGTGTAGTTTAAAACGAAAGAAACGGAGATGAAAAACTCCAAGTATTTTGAGAGTTATGATGGAAATAGTTAGACTCGCGCTTTGGTTTAGCAATTTACTGACCTACCTCCGATTGATTGACCATAACTCTCTCAATTTAACTCTTAATTCATTGAAATTAGTTTTATTTCGAAGGAATCAAAGTGTAGTTTAAAACGAAAGAAACGGAGATGAAAAACTCCAAGTATTTTGAGAGTTATGATGGAAATAGTTAGACTCGCGCTTTGGTTTAGCAATTTACTGACCTACCTCCGATTGATTGACCATAACTCTCTCAATTTAACTCTTAATTCATTGAAATTAGTTTTATTTCGAAGGAATCGAAGTGTAGTTTAAAACGAAAGAAACGGAGATGAAAAACTCCTAGTATTTTGAGAGTTATGATGGAAATAGTTAGACTCGCGCTTTGGTTTAGCAATTTACTGACCTACCTCCGATTGATTGGCCATAACTCTCTCAATTTAACTCTTAATTCATTGAAATTAGTTTCATTTCGAAGGAATCGAAGTGTAGTTTAAAACGAAAGAAACGGAGATGAAAAATTCCAAGTATTTTGAGAGTTATGATAGAAATAGTTAGACTCGCGCTTTGGTTTAGCAATTTACTGACCTACCTCCGATTGATTGACCATAACTCTCTCAATTTAACTCTTAACTCATTGAAATTAGTTTCATTTCGAAGGAATCGAAGTGTAGTTTAAAACGAAAGAAACGGAGATGAAAAACTCTAAGTATTTTGAGAGTTATGATGGAAATAGTTAGACTCGCGCTTTAGTTTAGCAATTTACTAACTTACCTCCGATTGATTGACCATAACTCTCTCAATTTAACTCGTAATTCATTTAAATTAGTTTTATTTCGAAGGAATCGAAGTGTAGTTTAAAACGAAAGAAACGGAGATGAAAAACTCCAAGTATTTTGAGAGTTATGATGGAAATAGTTAGACTCGCGCTTTGGTTTAGCAATTTACTGACCTACCTCCGATTGATTGATCATAACTCTCTAAATTTAACTCTTAATTCATTGAAATTAGTTTCATTTCGAAGGAATCGAAGTGTAGTTTAAAACGAAAGAAACGGAGATGAAAAACTCCAAGTATTTTGAGAGTTATGATGGAAATAGTTAGACTTGCGCTTTAGTTTAGCAATTTACTGACCTCCCTCCGATTGATTGACCATAACTCACTCAATTTAACTCGTAATTCATTGAAATTAGTTTCATTTCGAAGGAATCGAAGTGTAGTTTAAAACGAAAGAAACGGAGATGAAAAACTCCAAGTATTTTGAGAGTTATGATGGAAATAGTTAGACTCGCGCTTTGGTTTATCAATTTACTGACCTACCTCCGATTGATTGACCATAACTCTCTCAATTTAACTCTTAATTCATTGAAATTAGTTTCATTTCGAAGGAATCGAAGTGTAGTTTAAAACGAAAGAAACGGAGATGAAAAACTCCAAGTATTTTGAGAGTTATGATGGAAATAGTTAGACTCGCGCTTTGGTTTAGCAATTTACTGACCTACCTCCGATTGATTGACCATAACTCTCTCAATTTAACTCTTAATTCATTGAAATTAGTTTCATTTCGAAGGAATCAAAGTGTAGTTTAAAACGAAAGAAACGGAGATGAAAAATTCCAAGTATTTTGAGAGTTATGATAGAAATAGTTAGACTCGCGCTTTGGTTTAGCAATTTACTGACCTACCTCCGATTGATTGACCATAACTCTCTCAATTTAACTCGTAATTCATTGAAATTAGTTTCATTTCGAAGGAATCGAAGTGTAGTTTAAAACGAAAGAAACGGAGATGAAAAACTCCAAGTATTTTGAGAGTTATGATGGAAATAGTTAGACTCACGCTTTGGTTTAGCAATTTACTGACCTACCTCCGCTTGATTGACCATAACTCTCTCAATTTATCTCTTAACTCTTTGAAATTAGTTTCATTTCGAAGGAATCGAAGTGTAGTTTAAAACGAAAGAAACGGAGATGAAAAACTCCAAGTATTTTGAGAGTTATGATGGAAATAGTTAGACTCGCGCTTTGGTTTAGCAATTTACTGACCTACCTCCGATTGATTGACCATAACTCTCTCAATTTAACTCGTAATTCATTTAAATTAGTTTCATTTCGAAGGAATCGAAGTGTAGTTTAAAACGAAAGAAACGGAGATGAAAAACTCCAAGTATTTTGAGAGTTATGATGGAAATAGTTAGACTCGCGCTTTGGTTTAGCAATTTACTGACCTACCTCCGATTGATTGATCATAACTCTCTAAATTTAACTCTTAATTCATTGAAATTAGTTTCATTTCGAAGGAATCGAAGTGTAGTTTAAAACGAAAGAAACGGAGATGAAAAACTCCAAGTATTTTGAGAGTTATGATGGAAATAGTTAGACTTGCGCTTTAGTTTAGCAATTTACTGACCTCCCTCCGATTGATTGACCATAACTCACTCAATTTAACTCGTAATTCATTGAAATTAGTTTCATTTCGAAGGAATCGAAGTGTAGTTTAAAACGAAAGAAACGGAGATGAAAAACTCCAAGTATTTTGAGAGTTATGATGGAAATAGTTAGACTCGCGCTTTGGTTTATCAATTTACTGACCTACCTCCGATTGATTGACCATAACTCTCTCAATTTAACTCTTAATTCATTGAAATTAGTTTCATTTCGAAGGAATCGAAGTGTAGTTTAAAACGAAAGAAACGGAGATGAAAAACTCCAAGTATTTTGAGAGTTATGATGGAAATAGTTAGACTCGCGCTTTGGTTTAGCAATTTACTGACCTACCTCCGATTGATTGACCATAACTCTCTCAATTTAACTCTTAATTCATTGAAATTAGTTTTATTTCGAAGGAATCAAAGTGTAGTTTAAAACGAAAGAAACGGAGATGAAAAACTCCAAGTATTTTGAGAGTTATGATGGAAATAGTTAGACTCGCGCTTTGGTTTAGCAATTTACTGACCTACCTCCGATTGATTGACCATAACTCTCTCAATTTAACTCTTAATTCATTGAAATTAGTTTTATTTCGAAGGAATCGAAGTGTAGTTTAAAACGAAAGAAACGGAGATGAAAAACTCCTAGTATTTTGAGAGTTATGATGGAAATAGTTAGACTCGCGCTTTGGTTTAGCAATTTACTGACCTACCTCCGATTGATTGGCCATAACTCTCTCAATTTAACTCTTAATTCATTGAAATTAGTTTCATTTCGAAGGAATCGAAGTGTAGTTTAAAACGAAAGAAACGGAGATGAAAAATTCCAAGTATTTTGAGAGTTATGATAGAAATAGTTAGACTCGCGCTTTGGTTTAGCAATTTACTGACCTACCTCCGATTGATTGACCATAACTCTCTCAATTTAACTCTTAACTCATTGAAATTAGTTTCATTTCGAAGGAATCGAAGTGTAGTTTAAAACGAAAGAAACGGAGATGAAAAACTCTAAGTATTTTGAGAGTTATGATGGAAATAGTTAGACTCGCGCTTTAGTTTAGCAATTTACTAACTTACCTCCGATTGATTGACCATAACTCTCTCAATTTAACTCGTAATTCATTTAAATTAGTTTTATTTCGAAGGAATCGAAGTGTAGTTTAAAACGAAAGAAACGGAGATGAAAAACTCCAAGTATTTTGAGAGTTATGATGGAAATAGTTAGACTCGCGCTTTGGTTTAGCAATTTACTGACCTACCTCCGATTGATTGATCATAACTCTCTAAATTTAACTCTTAATTCATTGAAATTAGTTTCATTTCGAAGGAATCGAAGTGTAGTTTAAAACGAAAGAAACGGAGATGAAAAACTCCAAGTATTTTGAGAGTTATGATGGAAATAGTTAGACTTGCGCTTTAGTTTAGCAATTTACTGACCTCCCTCCGATTGATTGACCATAACTCACTCAATTTAACTCGTAATTCATTGAAATTAGTTTCATTTCGAAGGAATCGAAGTGTAGTTTAAAACGAAAGAAACGGAGATGAAAAACTCCAAGTATTTTGAGAGTTATGATGGAAATAGTTAGACTCGCGCTTTGGTTTATCAATTTACTGACCTACCTCCGATTGATTGACCATAACTCTCTCAATTTAACTCTTAATTCATTGAAATTAGTTTCATTTCGAAGGAATCGAAGTGTAGTTTAAAACGAAAGAAACGGAGATGAAAAACTCCAAGTATTTTGAGAGTTATGATGGAAATAGTTAGACTCGCGCTTTGGTTTAGCAATTTACTGACCTACCTCCGATTGATTGACCATAACTCTCTCAATTTAACTCTTAATTCATTGAAATTAGTTTCATTTCGAAGGAATCAAAGTGTAGTTTAAAACGAAAGAAACGGAGATGAAAAATTCCAAGTATTTTGAGAGTTATGATAGAAATAGTTAGACTCGCGCTTTGGTTTAGCAATTTACTGACCTACCTCCGATTGATTGACCATAACTCTCTCAATTTAACTCGTAATTCATTGAAATTAGTTTCATTTCGAAGGAATCGAAGTGTAGTTTAAAACGAAAGAAACGGAGATGAAAAACTCCAAGTATTTTGAGAGTTATGATGGAAATAGTTAGACTCACGCTTTGGTTTAGCAATTTACTGACCTACCTCCGCTTGATTGACCATAACTCTCTCAATTTATCTCTTAACTCTTTGAAATTAGTTTCATTTCGAAGGAATCGAAGTGTAGTTTAAAACGAAAGAAACGGAGATGAAAAACTCCAAGTATTTTGAGAGTTATGATGGAAATAGTTAGACTCGCGCTTTGGTTTAGCAATTTACTGACCTACCTCCGATTGATTGACCATAACTCTCTCAATTTAACTCGTAATTCATTTAAATTAGTTTCATTTCGAAGGAATCGAAGTGTAGTTTAAAACGAAAGAAACGGAGATGAAAAACTCCAAGTATTTTGAGAGTTATGATGGAAATAGTTAGACTCGCGCTTTGGTTTAGCAATTTACTGACCTACCTCCGATTGATTGATCATAACTCTCTAAATTTAACTCTTAATTCATTGAAATTAGTTTCATTTCGAAGGAATCGAAGTGTAGTTTAAAACGAAAGAAACGGAGATGAAAAACTCCAAGTATTTTGAGAGTTATGATGGAAATAGTTAGACTTGCGCTTTAGTTTAGCAATTTACTGACCTCCCTCCGATTGATTGACCATAACTCACTCAATTTAACTCGTAATTCATTGAAATTAGTTTCATTTCGAAGGAATCGAAGTGTAGTTTAAAACGAAAGAAACGGAGATGAAAAACTCCAAGTATTTTGAGAGTTATGATGGAAATAGTTAGACTCGCGCTTTGGTTTATCAATTTACTGACCTACCTCCGATTGATTGACCATAACTCTCTCAATTTAACTCTTAATTCATTGAAATTAGTTTCATTTCGAAGGAATCGAAGTGTAGTTTAAAACGAAAGAAACGGAGATGAAAAACTCCAAGTATTTTGAGAGTTATGATGGAAATAGTTAGACTCGCGCTTTGGTTTAGCAATTTACTGACCTACCTCCGATTGATTGACCATAACTCTCTCAATTTAACTCTTAATTCATTGAAATTAGTTTTATTTCGAAGGAATCAAAGTCTAGTTTAAAACAAAAGAAACGGAGATGAAAAATTCCAAGTATTTTGAGAGTTATGATAGAAATAGTTAGACTCGCGCTTTGGTTTAGCAATTTACTGACCTACCTCCGATTGATTGACCATAACTCTCTCAATTTAACTCGTAATTCATTGAAATTAGTTTCATTTCGAAGGAATCGAAGTGTAGTTTAAAACGAAAGAAACGGAGATGAAAAACTCCAAGTATTTTGAGAGTTATGATGGAAATAGTTAGACTCACGCTTTGGTTTAGCAATTTACTGACCTACCTCCGCTTGATTGACCATAACTCTCTCAATTTAACTCTTAACTCTTTGAAATTAGTTTCATTTCGAAGGAATCGAAGTGTAGTTTAAAACGAAAGAAACGGAGATGAAAAACTCCAAGTATTTTGAGAGTTATGATGGAAATAGTTAGACTCGCGCTTTGGTTTAGCAATTTACTGACCTACCTCCGATTGATTGACCATAACTCTCTCAATTTAACTCGTAATTCATTTAAATTAGTTTCATTTCGAAGGAATCGAAGTGTAGTTTAAAACGAAAGAAACGGAGATGAAAAACTCCAAGTATTTTGAGAGTTATGATGGAAATAGTTAGACTCGCGCTTTGGTTTATCAATTTACTGACCTACCTCCGATTGATTGACCATAACTCTCTCAATTTAACTCTTAATTCATTGAAATTAGTTTCATTTCGAAGGAATCGAAGTGTAGTTTAAAACGAAAGAAACGGAGATGAAAAACTCCAAGTATTTTGAGAGTTATGATGGAAATAGTTAGACTCGCGCTTTGGTTTAGCAATTTACTGACCTACCTCCGATTGATTGACCATAACTCTCTCAATTTAACTCTTAATTCATTGAAATTAGTTTTATTTCGAAGGAATCAAAGTGTAGTTTAAAACAAAAGAAACGGAGATGAAAAATTCCAAGTATTTTGAGAGTTATGATAGAAATAGTTAGACTCGCGCTTTGGTTTAGCAATTTACTGACCTACCTCCGATTGATTGACCATAACTCTCTCAATTTAACTCGTAATTCATTGAAATTAGTTTCATTTCGAAGGAATCGAAGTGTAGTTTAAAACGAAAGAAACGGAGATGAAAAACTCCAAGTATTTTGAGAGTTATGATGGAAATAGTTAGACTCACGCTTTGGTTTAGCAATTTACTGACCTACCTCCGCTTGATTGACCATAACTCTCTCAATTTAACTCTTAACTCTTTGAAATTAGTTTCATTTCGAAGGAATCGAAGTGTAGTTTAAAACGAAAGAAACGGAGATGAAAAACTCCAAGTATTTTGAGAGTTATGATGGAAATAGTTAGACTCGCGCTTTGGTTTAGCAATTTACTGACCTACCTCCGATTGATTGACCATAACTCTCTCAATTTAACTCGTAATTCATTTAAATTAGTTTCATTTCGAAGGAATCGAAGTGTAGTTTAAAACGAAAGAAACGGAGATGAAAAACTCCAAGTATTTTGAGAGTTATGATGGAAATAGTTAGACTCGCGCTTTAGTTTAGCAATTTACTGACCTACCTCCGATTGATTGAACATAACTCACTCAATTTAACTCGTAATTCATTGAAATTAGTTTCATTTCGAAGGAATCGAAGTGTAGTTTAAAACGAAAGAAATGGAGATGAAAAACTCCAAGTATTTTGAGAGTTATGATGGAAATAGTTAAACTCGCGCTTTGGTTTAGCAATTTACTGACCTACCTCCGATTGATTGACCATAACTCTCTCAATTTAACTCGTAATTCATTTAAATTAGTTTCATTTCGAAGGAATCGAAGTGTAGTTTAAAACAAAAGAAACGGAGATGAAAAACTCCAAGTATTTTGAGAGTTATGATGGAAATAGTTAGACTCGCGCTTTGGTTTAGCAATTTACTGACCTACCTTTGATTTATTGACCATAACTCTCTCAATTTAACTTGTAATTCATTGAAATTAGTTTCATTTCGAAGGAATCGAAGTATAGTTTAAAACGAAAGAAACGGAGATGAAAAACTCCAAGTATTTTGAGAGTTATGATGGAAATAGTTAGACTCGCGCTTTAGTTTAGCAATTTACTGACCTCCCTCCGATTGATTGACCATAACTCACTCAATTTAACTCGTAATTCATTGAAATTAGTTTCATTTCGAAGGAATCGAAGTGTAGTTTAAAACGAAAGAAACGGAGATGAAAAACTCCAAGTATTTTGAGAGTTATGATGGAAATAGTTAGACTCGCGCTTTGGTTTAGCAATTTACTGACCTCCCTCCGATTAATTGACCATAAATCACTCAATTTAACTCGTAATTCATTGAAATTAGTTTCATTTCGAAGGAATCGACGTGTAGTTTAAAACGAAAGAAACAGAGATGAAAAACTCCAAGTATTTTGAGAGTTATGATGGAAATAGTTAGACTCGCGCTTTGGTTTAGCAATTTACTGACGTACCTACGATTGATTGACCATAACTCTCTCAATTTAACTCGTAATTCATTTAAATTAGTTTCATTTCGAAGGAATCGAAGTGTAATTTAAAACGAAAGAAACGGAGATGAAAAACTCCAAGTATTTTGAGAGTTATGATGGAAATAGTTAGACTCGCGCTTTAGTTTAGCAATTTACTGACCTACCTCCGATTGATTGAACATAACTCACTCAATTTAACTCGTAATTCATTGAAATTAGTTTCATTTCGAATGAATCGAAGTGTAGTTTAAAACGAAAGAAAAGGAGATGAAAAACTCCAAGTATTTTGAGAGTTATGATGGAAATAGTTAGACTCGCGCTTTGGTTTAGCAATTTACTGACCTACCTCCGATTGATTGACCATAACTCTCTCAATTTAACGCTTAATTCATTGAAATTAGTTTCATTTCGAAGGAATCGAAGTGTAGTTTAAGACGAAAGAAACGGAGATGAAAAACTTCAAGTATTTTGAGAGTTATGATGGAAATAGTTAGACTCGCGCTTTGGTTTAGCAATTTACTGACCTACCTCCGATTGATTGACCATAACTCTCTCAATTTAACTCTTAACTCATTGAAATTAGTTTTATTTCGAAGGAATCGAAGTGTAGTTTAAAACGAAAGAAACGGAGATGAAAAACTCCAAGTATTTTGAGAGTTATGATGGAAATAGTTAGACTCGCGCTTTGGTTTAGCAATTTACTGACCTCCCTCCGATTGATTGACCATAAATCACTCAATTTAACTCGTAATTCATTGAAATTAGTTTCATTTCGAAGGAATCGAAGTGTAGTTTAAAACGAAAGAAACGGAGATGAAAAACTCCAAGTATTTTGAGAGTTATGATGGAAATAGTTAGACTCGCGCTTTGGTTTAGCAATTTACTGACCTACCTCCGATTGATTGACCATAACTCTCTCAATTTAACTCTTAATTCATTGAAATTAGTTTCATTTCGAAGGAATCGAAGTGTAGTTTAAAACGAAAGAAACGGAGATGAAAAATTCCAAGTATTTTGAGAGTTATGATAGAAATAGTTAGACTCGCGCTTTGGTTTAGCAATTTACTGACCTACCTCCGATTGATAGACCATAACTCTCTCAATTTAACTCTTAACTCATTGAAATTAGTTTCATTTCGAAGGAATCGAAGTGTAGTTTAAAACGAAAGAAACGGAGATGAAAAACTCTAAGTATTTTGAGAGTTATGATGGAAATAGTTAGACTCGCGCTTTAGTTTAGCAATTTACTGACCTACCTCCGATTGATTGACCATAACTCTCTCAATTTAACTCGTAATTCATTTAAATTAGTTTCATTTCGAAGGAATCGAAGTGTAGTTTAAAACGAAAGAAACGGAGATGAAAAACTCCAAGTATTTTGAGAGTTATGATGGAAATAGTTAGACTCGCGCTTTGGTTTAGCAATTTACTGACCTACCTCCGATTGATTGATCATAACTCTCTAAATTTAACTCTTAATTCATTGAAATTAGTTTCATTTCGAAGGAATCGAAGTGTAGTTTAAAACGAAAGAAACGGAGATGAAAAACTCCAAGTATTTTGAGAGTTATGATGGAAATAGTTAGACTTGCGCTTTAGTTTAGCAATTTACTGACCTCCCTCCGATTGATTGACCATAACTCACTCAATTTAACTCGTAATTCATTGAAATTAGTTTCATTTCGAAGGAATCGAAGTGTAGTTTAAAACGAAAGAAACGGAGATGAAAAACTCCAAGTATTTTGAGAGTTATGTTGGAAATAGTTAGACTCGCGCTTTGGTTTATCAATTTACTGACCTACCTCCGATTGATTGACCATAACTCTCTCAATTTAACTCTTAATTCATTGAAATTAGTTTCATTTCGAAGGAATCGAAGTGTAGTTTAAAACGAAAGAAACGGAGATGAAAAACTCCAAGTATTTTGAGAGTTATGATGGAAATAGTTAGACTCGCGCTTTGGTTTAGCAATTTACTGACCTACCTCCGATTGATTGACCATAACTCTCTCAATTTAACTCTTAATTCATTGAAATTAGTTTCATTTCGAAGGAATCAAAGTGTAGTTTAAAACGAAAGAAACGGAGATGAAAAATTCCAAGTATTTTGAGAGTTATGATAGAAATAGTTAGACTCGCGCTTTGGTTTAGCAATTTACTGACCTACCTCCGATTGATTGACCATAACTCTCTCAATTTAACTCGTAATTCATTGAAATTAGTTTCATTTCGAAGGAATCGAAGTGTAGTTTAAAACGAAAGAAACGGAGATGAAAAACTCTAAGTATTTTGAGAGTTATGATGGAAATAGTTAGACTCGCGCTTTGGTTTAGCAATTTACTGACCTACCTCCGATTGATTGATCATAACTCTCTAAATTTAACTCTTAATTCATTGAAATTAGTTTCATTTCGAAGGAATCGAAGTGTAGTTTAAAACGAAAGAAACGGAGATGAAAAACTCCAAGTATTTTGAGAGTTATGATGGAAATAGTTAGACTCGCGCTTTGGTTTAGCAATTTACTGACCTACCTCCGATTGATTGACCATAACTCTCTCAATTTAACTCGTAATTCATTTAAATTAGTTTCATTTCGAAGGAATCGAAGTGTAGTTTAAAACGAAAGAAACGGAGATGAAAAACTCCAAGTATTTTGAGAGTTATGATGGAAATAGTTAGACTCGCGCTTTAGTTTAGCAATTTACTGACCTACCTCCGATTGATTGAACATAACTCACTCAATTTAACTCGTAATTCATTGAAATTAGTTTCATTTCGAAGGAATCGAAGTGTAGTTTAAAACGAAAGAAATGGAGATGAAAAACTCCAAGTATTTTGAG
This sequence comes from Tasmannia lanceolata, assembly GCF_043159265.1. Taxonomy (NCBI): domain Eukaryota; kingdom Viridiplantae; phylum Streptophyta; class Magnoliopsida; order Canellales; family Winteraceae; genus Tasmannia; species Tasmannia lanceolata. The sequence continues at coordinate 10,300,169 of NW_027518721.1, forward strand.
AGTTATGATGGAAATAGTTAAACTCGCGCTTTGGTTTAGCAATTTACTGACCTACCTCCGATTGATTGACCATAACTCTCTCAATTTAACTCGTAATTCATTTAAATTAGTTTCATTTCGAAGGAATCGAAGTGTAGTTTAAAACAAAAGAAACGGAGATGAAAAACTCCAAGTATTTTGAGAGTTATGATGGAAATAGTTAGACTCGCGCTTTGGTTTAGCAATTTACTGACCTACCTTTGATTTATTGACCATAACTCTCTCAATTTAACTTGTAATTCATTGAAATTAGTTTCATTTCGAAGGAATCGAAGTATAGTTTAAAACGAAAGAAACGGAGATGAAAAACTCCAAGTATTTTGAGAGTTATGATGGAAATAGTTAGACTCGCGCTTTAGTTTAGCAATTTACTGACCTCCCTCCGATTGATTGACCATAACTCACTCAATTTAACTCCTAATTCATTGAAATTAGTTTCATTTCGAAGGAATCGAAGTGTAGTTTAAAACGAAAGAAACGGAGATGAAAAACTCCAAGTATTTTGAGAGTTATGATGGAAATAGTTAGACTCGCGCTTTGGTTTAGCAATTTACTGACCTCCCTCCGATTAATTGACCATAAATCACTCAATTTAACTCGTAATTCATTGAAATTAGTTTCATTTCGAAGGAATCGACGTGTAGTTTAAAACGAAAGAAACGGAGATGAAAAACTCCAAGTATTTTGAGAGTTATGATGGAAATAGTTAGACTCGCGCTTTGGTTTAGCAATTTACTGACGTACCTACGATTGATTGACCATAACTCTCTCAATTTAACTCGTAATTCATTTAAATTAGTTTCATTTCGAAGGAATCGAAGTGTAATTTAAAACGAAAGAAACGGAGATGAAAAACTCCAAGTATTTTGAGAGTTATGATGGAAATAGTTAGACTCGCGCTTTAGTTTAGCAATTTACTGACCTACCTCCGATTGATTGAACATAACTCACTCAATTTAACTCGTAATTCATTGAAATTAGTTTCATTTCGAATGAATCGAAGTGTAGTTTAAAACGAAAGAAAAGGAGATGAAAAACTCCAAGTATTTTGAGAGTTATGATGGAAATAGTTAGACTCGCGCTTTGGTTTAGCAATTTACTGACCTACCTCCGATTGATTGACCATAACTCTCTCAATTTAACGCTTAATTCATTGAAATTAGTTTCATTTCGAAGGAATCGAAGTGTAGTTTAAGACGAAAGAAACGGAGATGAAAAACTCCAAGTATTTTGAGAGTTATGATGGAAATAGTTAGACTCGCGCTTTGGTTTAGCAATTTACTGACCTACCTCCGATTGATTGATCATAACTCTCTAAATTTAACTCTTAATTCATTGAAATTAGTTTCATTTCGAAGGAATCGAAGTGTAGTTTAAAACGAAAGAAACGGAGATGAAAAAGTCCCAGTATTTTGAGAGTTATGATGGAAATAGTTAGACTTGCGCTTTAGTTTAGCAATTTACTGACCTCCCTCCGATTGATTGACCATAACTCACTCAATTTAACTCGTAATTCATTGAAATTAGTTTCATTTCGAAGGAATCGAAGTGTAGTTTAAAACGAAAGAAACGGAGATGAAAAACTCCAAGTATTTTGAGAGTTATGATGGAAATAGTTAGACTCGCGCTTTGGTTTATCAATTTACTGACCTACCTCCGATTGATTGACCATAACTCTCTCAATTTAACTCTTAATTCATTGAAATTAGTTTCATTTCGAAGGAATCGAAGTGTAGTTTAAAACGAAAGAAACGGAGATGAAAAACTCCAAGTATTTTGAGAGTTATGATGGAAATAGTTAGACTCGCGCTTTGGTTTAGCAATTTACTGACCTACCTCCGATTGATTGACCATAACTCTCTCAATTTAACTCTTAATTCATTGAAATTAGTTTCATTTCGAAGGAATCAAAGTGTAGTTTAAAACGAAAGAAACGGAGATGAAAAATTCCAAGTATTTTGAGAGTTATGATAGAAATAGTTAGACTCGCGCTTTGGTTTAGCAATTTACTGACCTACCTCCGATTGATTGACCATAACTCTCTCAATTTAACTCGTAATTCATTGAAATTAGTTTCATTTCGAAGGAATCGAAGTGTAGTTTAAAACGAAAGAAACGGAGATGAAAAACTCCAAGTATTTTGAGAGTTATGATGGAAATAGTTAGACTCGCGCTTTGGTTTAGCAATTTACTGACCTACCTCCGATTGATTGATCATAACTCTCTAAATTTAACTCTTAATTCATTGAAATTAGTTTCATTTCGAAGGAATCGAAGTGTAGTTTAAAACGAAAGAAACGGAGATGAAAAACTCCAAGTATTTTGAGAGTTATGATGGAAATAGTTAGACTTGCGCTTTAGTTTAGCAATTTACTGACCTCCCTCCGATTGATTGACCATAACTCACTCAATTTAACTCGTAATTCATTGAAATTAGTTTCATTTCGAAGGAATCGAAGTGTAGTTTAAAACGAAAGAAACGGAGATGAAAAACTCCAAGTATTTTGAGAGTTATGATGGAAATAGTTAGACTCGCGCTTTGGTTTATCAATTTACTGACCTACCTCCGATTGATTGACCATAACTCTCTCAATTTAACTCTTAATTCATTGAAATTAGTTTCATTTCGAAGGAATCGAAGTGTAGTTTAAAACGAAAGAAACGGAGATGAAAAACTCCAAGTATTTTGAGAGTTATGATGGAAATAGTTAGACTCGCGCTTTGGTTTAGCAATTTACTGACCTACCTCCGATTGATTGACCATAACTCTCTCAATTTAACTCTTAATTCATTGAAATTAGTTTTATTTCGAAGGAATCAAAGTGTAGTTTAAAACGAAAGAAACGGAGATGAAAAACTCCAAGTATTTTGAGAGTTATGATGGAAATAGTTAGACTCGCGCTTTGGTTTAGCAATTTACTGACCTACCTGCGATTGATTGACCATAACTCTCTCAATTTAACTCTTAATTCATTGAAATTAGTTTTATTTCGAAGGAATCGAAGTGTAGTTTAAAACGAAAGAAACGGAGATGAAAAACTCCTAGTATTTTGAGAGTTATGATGGAAATAGTTAGACTCGCGCTTTGGTTTAGCAATTTACTGACCTACCTCCGATTGATTGGCCATAACTCTCTCAATTTAACTCTTAATTCATTGAAATTAGTTTCATTTCGAAGGAATCGAAGTGTAGTTTAAAACGAAAGAAACGGAGATGAAAAATTCCAAGTATTTTGAGAGTTATGATAGAAATAGTTAGACTCGCGCTTTGGTTTAGCAATTTACTGACCTACCTCCGATTGATTGACCATAACTCTCTCAATTTAACTCTTAACTCATTGAAATTAGTTTCATTTCGAAGGAATCGAAGTGTAGTTTAAAACGAAAGAAACGGAGATGAAAAACTCTAAGTATTTTGAGAGTTATGATGGAAATAGTTAGACTCGCGCTTTAGTTTAGCAATTTACTAACTTACCTCCGATTGATTGACCATAACTCTCTCAATTTAACTCGTAATTCATTTAAATTAGTTTTATTTCGAAGGAATCGAAGTGTAGTTTAAAACGAAAGAAACGGAGATGAAAAACTCCAAGTATTTTGAGAGTTATGATGGAAATAGTTAGACTCGCGCTTTGGTTTAGCAATTTACTGACCTACCTCCGATTGATTGATCATAACTCTCTAAATTTAACTCTTAATTCATTGAAATTAGTTTCATTTCGAAGGAATCGAAGTGTAGTTTAAAACGAAAGAAACGGAGATGAAAAACTCCAAGTATTTTGAGAGTTATGATGGAAATAGTTAGACTTGCGCTTTAGTTTAGCAATTTACTGACCTCCCTCCGATTGATTGACCATAACTCACTCAATTTAACTCGTAATTCATTGAAATTAGTTTCATTTCGAAGGAATCGAAGTGTAGTTTAAAACGAAAGAAACGGAGATGAAAAACTCCAAGTATTTTGAGAGTTATGATGGAAATAGTTAGACTCGCGCTTTGGTTTATCAATTTACTGACCTACCTCCGATTGATTGACCATAACTCTCTCAATTTAACTCTTAATTCATTGAAATTAGTTTCATTTCGAAGGAATCGAAGTGTAGTTTAAAACGAAAGAAACGGAGATGAAAAACTCCAAGTATTTTGAGAGTTATGATGGAAATAGTTAGACTCGCGCTTTGGTTTAGCAATTTACTGACCTACCTCCGATTGATTGACCATAACTCTCTCAATTTAACTCTTAATTCATTGAAATTAGTTTCATTTCGAAGGAATCAAAGTGTAGTTTAAAACGAAAGAAACGGAGATGAAAAATTCCAAGTATTTTGAGAGTTATGATAGAAATAGTTAGACTCGCGCTTTGGTTTAGCAATTTACTGACCTACCTCCGATTGATTGACCATAACTCTCTCAATTTAACTCGTAATTCATTGAAATTAGTTTCATTTCGAAGGAATCGAAGTGTAGTTTAAAACGAAAGAAACGGAGATGAAAAACTCCAAGTATTTTGAGAGTTATGATGGAAATAGTTAGACTCACGCTTTGGTTTAGCAATTTACTGACCTACCTCCGCTTGATTGACCATAACTCTCTCAATTTATCTCTTAACTCTTTGAAATTAGTTTCATTTCGAAGGAATCGAAGTGTAGTTTAAAACGAAAGAAACGGAGATGAAAAACTCCAAGTATTTTGAGAGTTATGATGGAAATAGTTAGACTCGCGCTTTGGTTTAGCAATTTACTGACCTACCTCCGATTGATTGACCATAACTCTCTCAATTTAACTCGTAATTCATTTAAATTAGTTTCATTTCGAAGGAATCGAAGTGTAGTTTAAAACGAAAGAAACGGAGATGAAAAACTCCAAGTATTTTGAGAGTTATGATGGAAATAGTTAGACTCGCGCTTTGGTTTAGCAATTTACTGACCTACCTCCGATTGATTGATCATAACTCTCTAAATTTAACTCTTAATTCATTGAAATTAGTTTCATTTCGAAGGAATCGAAGTGTAGTTTAAAACGAAAGAAACGGAGATGAAAAACTCCAAGTATTTTGAGAGTTATGATGGAAATAGTTAGACTTGCGCTTTAGTTTAGCAATTTACTGACCTCCCTCCGATTGATTGACCATAACTCACTCAATTTAACTCGTAATTCATTGAAATTAGTTTCATTTCGAAGGAATCGAAGTGTAGTTTAAAACGAAAGAAACGGAGATGAAAAACTCCAAGTATTTTGAGAGTTATGATGGAAATAGTTAGACTCGCGCTTTGGTTTATCAATTTACTGACCTACCTCCGATTGATTGACCATAACTCTCTCAATTTAACTCTTAATTCATTGAAATTAGTTTCATTTCGAAGGAATCGAAGTGTAGTTTAAAACGAAAGAAACGGAGATGAAAAACTCCAAGTATTTTGAGAGTTATGATGGAAATAGTTAGACTCGCGCTTTGGTTTAGCAATTTACTGACCTACCTCCGATTGATTGACCATAACTCTCTCAATTTAACTCTTAATTCATTGAAATTAGTTTTATTTCGAAGGAATCAAAGTGTAGTTTAAAACGAAAGAAACGGAGATGAAAAACTCCAAGTATTTTGAGAGTTATGATGGAAATAGTTAGACTCGCGCTTTGGTTTAGCAATTTACTGACCTACCTCCGATTGATTGACCATAACTCTCTCAATTTAACTCTTAATTCATTGAAATTAGTTTTATTTCGAAGGAATCGAAGTGTAGTTTAAAACGAAAGAAACGGAGATGAAAAACTCCTAGTATTTTGAGAGTTATGATGGAAATAGTTAGACTCGCGCTTTGGTTTAGCAATTTACTGACCTACCTCCGATTGATTGGCCATAACTCTCTCAATTTAACTCTTAATTCATTGAAATTAGTTTCATTTCGAAGGAATCGAAGTGTAGTTTAAAACGAAAGAAACGGAGATGAAAAATTCCAAGTATTTTGAGAGTTATGATAGAAATAGTTAGACTCGCGCTTTGGTTTAGCAATTTACTGACCTACCTCCGATTGATTGACCATAACTCTCTCAATTTAACTCTTAACTCATTGAAATTAGTTTCATTTCGAAGGAATCGAAGTGTAGTTTAAAACGAAAGAAACGGAGATGAAAAACTCTAAGTATTTTGAGAGTTATGATGGAAATAGTTAGACTCGCGCTTTAGTTTAGCAATTTACTAACTTACCTCCGATTGATTGACCATAACTCTCTCAATTTAACTCGTAATTCATTTAAATTAGTTTTATTTCGAAGGAATCGAAGTGTAGTTTAAAACGAAAGAAACGGAGATGAAAAACTCCAAGTATTTTGAGAGTTATGATGGAAATAGTTAGACTCGCGCTTTGGTTTAGCAATTTACTGACCTACCTCCGATTGATTGATCATAACTCTCTAAATTTAACTCTTAATTCATTGAAATTAGTTTCATTTCGAAGGAATCGAAGTGTAGTTTAAAACGAAAGAAACGGAGATGAAAAACTCCAAGTATTTTGAGAGTTATGATGGAAATAGTTAGACTTGCGCTTTAGTTTAGCAATTTACTGACCTCCCTCCGATTGATTGACCATAACTCACTCAATTTAACTCGTAATTCATTGAAATTAGTTTCATTTCGAAGGAATCGAAGTGTAGTTTAAAACGAAAGAAACGGAGATGAAAAACTCCAAGTATTTTGAGAGTTATGATGGAAATAGTTAGACTCGCGCTTTGGTTTATCAATTTACTGACCTACCTCCGATTGATTGACCATAACTCTCTCAATTTAACTCTTAATTCATTGAAATTAGTTTCATTTCGAAGGAATCGAAGTGTAGTTTAAAACGAAAGAAACGGAGATGAAAAACTCCAAGTATTTTGAGAGTTATGATGGAAATAGTTAGACTCGCGCTTTGGTTTAGCAATTTACTGACCTACCTCCGATTGATTGACCATAACTCTCTCAATTTAACTCTTAATTCATTGAAATTAGTTTCATTTCGAAGGAATCAAAGTGTAGTTTAAAACGAAAGAAACGGAGATGAAAAATTCCAAGTATTTTGAGAGTTATGATAGAAATAGTTAGACTCGCGCTTTGGTTTAGCAATTTACTGACCTACCTCCGATTGATTGACCATAACTCTCTCAATTTAACTCGTAATTCATTGAAATTAGTTTCATTTCGAAGGAATCGAAGTGTAGTTTAAAACGAAAGAAACGGAGATGAAAAACTCCAAGTATTTTGAGAGTTATGATGGAAATAGTTAGACTCACGCTTTGGTTTAGCAATTTACTGACCTACCTCCGCTTGATTGACCATAACTCTCTCAATTTATCTCTTAACTCTTTGAAATTAGTTTCATTTCGAAGGAATCGAAGTGTAGTTTAAAACGAAAGAAACGGAGATGAAAAACTCCAAGTATTTTGAGAGTTATGATGGAAATAGTTAGACTCGCGCTTTGGTTTAGCAATTTACTGACCTACCTCCGATTGATTGACCATAACTCTCTCAATTTAACTCGTAATTCATTTAAATTAGTTTCATTTCGAAGGAATCGAAGTGTAGTTTAAAACGAAAGAAACGGAGATGAAAAACTCCAAGTATTTTGAGAGTTATGATGGAAATAGTTAGACTCGCGCTTTGGTTTAGCAATTTACTGACCTACCTCCGATTGATTGATCATAACTCTCTAAATTTAACTCTTAATTCATTGAAATTAGTTTCATTTCGAAGGAATCGAAGTGTAGTTTAAAACGAAAGAAACGGAGATGAAAAACTCCAAGTATTTTGAGAGTTATGATGGAAATAGTTAGACTTGCGCTTTAGTTTAGCAATTTACTGACCTCCCTCCGATTGATTGACCATAACTCACTCAATTTAACTCGTAATTCATTGAAATTAGTTTCATTTCGAAGGAATCGAAGTGTAGTTTAAAACGAAAGAAACGGAGATGAAAAACTCCAAGTATTTTGAGAGTTATGATGGAAATAGTTAGACTCGCGCTTTGGTTTATCAATTTACTGACCTACCTCCGATTGATTGACCATAACTCTCTCAATTTAACTCTTAATTCATTGAAATTAGTTTCATTTCGAAGGAATCGAAGTGTAGTTTAAAACGAAAGAAACGGAGATGAAAAACTCCAAGTATTTTGAGAGTTATGATGGAAATAGTTAGACTCGCGCTTTGGTTTAGCAATTTACTGACCTACCTCCGATTGATTGACCATAACTCTCTCAATTTAACTCTTAATTCATTGAAATTAGTTTTATTTCGAAGGAATCAAAGTCTAGTTTAAAACAAAAGAAACGGAGATGAAAAATTCCAAGTATTTTGAGAGTTATGATAGAAATAGTTAGACTCGCGCTTTGGTTTAGCAATTTACTGACCTACCTCCGATTGATTGACCATAACTCTCTCAATTTAACTCGTAATTCATTGAAATTAGTTTCATTTCGAAGGAATCGAAGTGTAGTTTAAAACGAAAGAAACGGAGATGAAAAACTCCAAGTATTTTGAGAGTTATGATGGAAATAGTTAGACTCACGCTTTGGTTTAGCAATTTACTGACCTACCTCCGCTTGATTGACCATAACTCTCTCAATTTAACTCTTAACTCTTTGAAATTAGTTTCATTTCGAAGGAATCGAAGTGTAGTTTAAAACGAAAGAAACGGAGATGAAAAACTCCAAGTATTTTGAGAGTTATGATGGAAATAGTTAGACTCGCGCTTTGGTTTAGCAATTTACTGACCTACCTCCGATTGATTGACCATAACTCTCTCAATTTAACTCGTAATTCATTTAAATTAGTTTCATTTCGAAGGAATCGAAGTGTAGTTTAAAACGAAAGAAACGGAGATGAAAAACTCCAAGTATTTTGAGAGTTATGATGGAAATAGTTAGACTCGCGCTTTGGTTTATCAATTTACTGACCTACCTCCGATTGATTGACCATAACTCTCTCAATTTAACTCTTAATTCATTGAAATTAGTTTCATTTCGAAGGAATCGAAGTGTAGTTTAAAACGAAAGAAACGGAGATGAAAAACTCCAAGTATTTTGAGAGTTATTATGGAAATAGTTAGACTCGCGCTTTGGTTTAGCAATTTACTGACCTACCTCCGATTGATTGACCATAACTCTCTCAATTTAACTCTTAATTCATTGAAATTAGTTTTATTTCGAAGGAATCAAAGTGTAGTTTAAAACAAAAGAAACGGAGATGAAAAATTCCAAGTATTTTGAGAGTTATGATAGAAATAGTTAGACTCGCGCTTTGGTTTAGCAATTTACTGACCTACCTCCGATTGATTGACCATAACTCTCTCAATTTAACTCGTAATTCATTGAAATTAGTTTCATTTCGAAGGAATCGAAGTGTAGTTTAAAACGAAAGAAACGGAGATGAAAAACTCCAAGTATTTTGAGAGTTATGATGGAAATAGTTAGACTCACGCTTTGGTTTAGCAATTTACTGACCTACCTCCGCTTGATTGACCATAACTCTCTCAATTTAACTCTTAACTCTTTGAAATTAGTTTCATTTCGAAGGAATCGAAGTGTAGTTTAAAACGAAAGAAACGGAGATGAAAAACTCCAAGTATTTTGAGAGTTATGATGGAAATAGTTAGACTCGCGCTTTGGTTTAGCAATTTACTGACCTACCTCCGATTGATTGACCATAACTCTCTCAATTTAACTCGTAATTCATTTAAATTAGTTTCATTTCGAAGGAATCGAAGTGTAGTTTAAAACGAAAGAAACGGAGATGAAAAACTCCAAGTATTTTGAGAGTTATGATGGAAATAGTTAGACTCGCGCTTTAGTTTAGCAATTTACTGACCTACCTCCGATTGATTGAACATAACTCACTCAATTTAACTCGTAATTCATTGAAATTAGTTTCATTTCGAAGGAATCGAAGTGTAGTTTAAAACGAAAGAAATGGAGATGAAAAACTCCAAGTATTTTGAGAGTTATGATGGAAATAGTTAAACTCGCGCTTTGGTTTAGCAATTTACTGACCTACCTCCGATTGATTGACCATAACTCTCTCAATTTAACTCGTAATTCATTTAAATTAGTTTCATTTCGAAGGAATCGAAGTGTAGTTTAAAACAAAAGAAACGGAGATGAAAAACTCCAAGTATTTTGAGAGTTATGATGGAAATAGTTAGACTCGCGCTTTGGTTTAGCAATTTACTGACCTACCTTTGATTTATTGACCATAACTCTCTCAATTTAACTTGTAATTCATTGAAATTAGTTTCATTTCGAAGGAATCGAAGTATAGTTTAAAACGAAAGAAACGGAGATGAAAAACTCCAAGTATTTTGAGAGTTATGATGGAAATAGTTAGACTCGCGCTTTAGTTTAGCAATTTACTGACCTCCCTCCGATTGATTGACCATAACTCACTCAATTTAACTCGTAATTCATTGAAATTAGTTTCATTTCGAAGGAATCGAAGTGTAGTTTAAAACGAAAGAAACGGAGATGAAAAACTCCAAGTATTTTGAGAGTTATGATGGAAATAGTTAGACTCGCGCTTTGGTTTAGCAATTTACTGACCTCCCTCCGATTAATTGACCATAAATCACTCAATTTAACTCGTAATTCATTGAAATTAGTTTCATTTCGAAGGAATCGACGTGTAGTTTAAAACGAAAGAAACAGAGATGAAAAACTCCAAGTATTTTGAGAGTTATGATGGAAATAGTTAGACTCGCGCTTTGGTTTAGCAATTTACTGACGTACCTACGATTGATTGACCATAACTCTCTCAATTTAACTCGTAATTCATTTAAATTAGTTTCATTTCGAAGGAATCGAAGTGTAATTTAAAACGAAAGAAACGGAGATGAAAAACTCCAAGTATTTTGAGAGTTATGATGGAAATAGTTAGACTCGCGCTTTAGTTTAGCAATTTACTGACCTACCTCCGATTGATTGAACATAACTCACTCAATTTAACTCGTAATTCATTGAAATTAGTTTCATTTCGAATGAATCGAAGTGTAGTTTAAAACGAAAGAAAAGGAGATGAAAAACTCCAAGTATTTTGAGAGTTATGATGGAAATAGTTAGACTCGCGCTTTGGTTTAGCAATTTACTGACCTACCTCCGATTGATTGACCATAACTCTCTCAATTTAACGCTTAATTCATTGAAATTAGTTTCATTTCGAAGGAATCGAAGTGTAGTTTAAGACGAAAGAAACGGAGATGAAAAACTTCAAGTATTTTGAGAGTTATGATGGAAATAGTTAGACTCGCGCTTTGGTTTAGCAATTTACTGACCTACCTCCGATTGATTGACCATAACTCTCTCAATTTAACTCTTAACTCATTGAAATTAGTTTTATTTCGAAGGAATCGAAGTGTAGTTTAAAACGAAAGAAACGGAGATGAAAAACTCCAAGTATTTTGAGAGTTATGATGGAAATAGTTAGACTCGCGCTTTGGTTTAGCAATTTACTGACCTCCCTCCGATTGATTGACCATAAATCACTCAATTTAACTCGTAATTCATTGAAATTAGTTTCATTTCGAAGGAATCGAAGTGTAGTTTAAAACGAAAGAAACGGAGATGAAAAACTCCAAGTATTTTGAGAGTTATGATGGAAATAGTTAGACTCGCGCTTTGGTTTAGCAATTTACTGACCTACCTCCGATTGATTGACCATAACTCTCTCAATTTAACTCTTAATTCATTGAAATTAGTTTCATTTCGAAGGAATCGAAGTGTAGTTTAAAACGAAAGAAACGGAGATGAAAAATTCCAAGTATTTTGAGAGTTATGATAGAAATAGTTAGACTCGCGCTTTGGTTTAGCAATTTACTGACCTACCTCCGATTGATAGACCATAACTCTCTCAATTTAACTCTTAACTCATTGAAATTAGTTTCATTTCGAAGGAATCGAAGTGTAGTTTAAAACGAAAGAAACGGAGATGAAAAACTCTAAGTATTTTGAGAGTTATGATGGAAATAGTTAGACTCGCGCTTTAGTTTAGCAATTTACTGACCTACCTCCGATTGATTGACCATAACTCTCTCAATTTAACTCGTAATTCATTTAAATTAGTTTCATTTCGAAGGAATCGAAGTGTAGTTTAAAACGAAAGAAACGGAGATGAAAAACTCCAAGTATTTTGAGAGTTATGATGGAAATAGTTAGACTCGCGCTTTGGTTTAGCAATTTACTGACCTACCTCCGATTGATTGATCATAACTCTCTAAATTTAACTCTTAATTCATTGAAATTAGTTTCATTTCGAAGGAATCGAAGTGTAGTTTAAAACGAAAGAAACGGAGATGAAAAACTCCAAGTATTTTGAGAGTTATGATGGAAATAGTTAGACTTGCGCTTTAGTTTAGCAATTTACTGACCTCCCTCCGATTGATTGACCATAACTCACTCAATTTAACTCGTAATTCATTGAAATTAGTTTCATTTCGAAGGAATCGAAGTGTAGTTTAAAACGAAAGAAACGGAGATGAAAAACTCCAAGTATTTTGAGAGTTATGTTGGAAATAGTTAGACTCGCGCTTTGGTTTATCAATTTACTGACCTACCTCCGATTGATTGACCATAACTCTCTCAATTTAACTCTTAATTCATTGAAATTAGTTTCATTTCGAAGGAATCGAAGTGTAGTTTAAAACGAAAGAAACGGAGATGAAAAACTCCAAGTATTTTGAGAGTTATGATGGAAATAGTTAGACTCGCGCTTTGGTTTAGCAATTTACTGACCTACCTCCGATTGATTGACCATAACTCTCTCAATTTAACTCTTAATTCATTGAAATTAGTTTCATTTCGAAGGAATCAAAGTGTAGTTTAAAACGAAAGAAACGGAGATGAAAAATTCCAAGTATTTTGAGAGTTATGATAGAAATAGTTAGACTCGCGCTTTGGTTTAGCAATTTACTGACCTACCTCCGATTGATTGACCATAACTCTCTCAATTTAACTCGTAATTCATTGAAATTAGTTTCATTTCGAAGGAATCGAAGTGTAGTTTAAAACGAAAGAAACGGAGATGAAAAACTCTAAGTATTTTGAGAGTTATGATGGAAATAGTTAGACTCGCGCTTTGGTTTAGCAATTTACTGACCTACCTCCGATTGATTGATCATAACTCTCTAAATTTAACTCTTAATTCATTGAAATTAGTTTCATTTCGAAGGAATCGAAGTGTAGTTTAAAACGAAAGAAACGGAGATGAAAAACTCCAAGTATTTTGAGAGTTATGATGGAAATAGTTAGACTCGCGCTTTGGTTTAGCAATTTACTGACCTACCTCCGATTGATTGACCATAACTCTCTCAATTTAACTCGTAATTCATTTAAATTAGTTTCATTTCGAAGGAATCGAAGTGTAGTTTAAAACGAAAGAAACGGAGATGAAAAACTCCAAGTATTTTGAGAGTTATGATGGAAATAGTTAGACTCGCGCTTTAGTTTAGCAATTTACTGACCTACCTCCGATTGATTGAACATAACTCACTCAATTTAACTCGTAATTCATTGAAATTAGTTTCATTTCGAAGGAATCGAAGTGTAGTTTAAAACGAAAGAAATGGAGATGAAAAACTCCAAGTATTTTGAGAGTTATGATGGAAATAGTTAAACTCGCGCTTTGGTTTAGCAATTTACTGACCTACCTCCGATTGATTGACCATAACTCTCTCAATTTAACTCGTAATTCATTTAAATTAGTTTCATTTCGAAGGAATCGAAGTGTAGTTTAAAACAAAAGAAACGGAGATGAAAAACTCCAAGTATTTTGAGAGTTATGATGGAAATAGTTAGACTCGCGCTTTGGTTTAGCAATTTACTGACCTACCTTTGATTTATTGACCATAACTCTCTCAATTTAACTTGTAATTCATTGAAATTAGTTTCATTTCGAAGGAATCGAAGTATAGTTTAAAACGAAAGAAACGGAGATGAAAAACTCCAAGTATTTTGAGAGTTATGATGGAAATAGTTAGACTCGCGCTTTAGTTTAGCAATTTACTGACCTCCCTCCGATTGATTGACCATAACTCACTCAATTTAACTCCTAATTCATTGAAATTAGTTTCATTTCGAAGGAATCGAAGTGTAGTTTAAAACGAAAGAAACGGAGATGAAAAACTCCAAGTATTTTGAGAGTTATGATGGAAATAGTTAGACTCGCGCTTTGGTTTAGCAATTTACTGACCTCCCTCCGATTAATTGACCATAAATCACTCAATTTAACTCGTAATTCATTGAAATTAGTTTCATTTCGAAGGAATCGACGTGTAGTTTAAAACGAAAGAAACGGAGATGAAAAACTCCAAGTATTTTGAGAGTTATGATGGAAATAGTTAGACTCGCGCTTTGGTTTAGCAATTTACTGACGTACCTACGATTGATTGACCATAACTCTCTCAATTTAACTCGTAATTCATTTAAATTAGTTTCATTTCGAAGGAATCGAAGTGTAATTTAAAACGAAAGAAACGGAGATGAAAAACTCCAAGTATTTTGAGAGTTATGATGGAAATAGTTAGACTCGCGCTTTAGTTTAGCAATTTACTGACCTACCTCCGATTGATTGAACATAACTCACTCAATTTAACTCGTAATTCATTGAAATTAGTTTCATTTCGAATGAATCGAAGTGTAGTTTAAAACGAAAGAAAAGGAGATGAAAAACTCCAAGTATTTTGAGAGTTATGATGGAAATAGTTAGACTCGCGCTTTGGTTTAGCAATTTACTGACCTACCTCCGATTGATTGACCATAACTCTCTCAATTTAACGCTTAATTCATTGAAATTAGTTTCATTTCGAAGGAATCGAAGTGTAGTTTAAGACGAAAGAAACGGAGATGAAAAACTCCAAGTATTTTGAGAGTTATGATGGAAATAGTTAGACTCGCGCTTTGGTTTAGCAATTTACTGACCTACCTCCGATTGATTGATCATAACTCTCTAAATTTAACTCTTAATTCATTGAAATTAGTTTCATTTCGAAGGAATCGAAGTGTAGTTTAAAACGAAAGAAACGGAGATGAAAAACTCCAAGTATTTTGAGAGTTATGATGGAAATAGTTAGACTTGCGCTTTAGTTTAGCAATTTACTGACCTCCCTCCGATTGATTGACCATAACTCACTCAATTTAACTCGTAATTCATTGAAATTAGTTTCATTTCGAAGGAATCAAAGTGTAGTTTAAAACGAAAGAAACGGAGATGAAAAACTCCAAGTATTTTGAGAGTTATGATGGAAATAGTTAGACTCGCGCTTTGGTTTATCAATTTACTGACCTACCTCCGATTGATTGACCATAACTCTCTCAATTTAACTCTTAATTCATTGAAATTAGTTTCATTTCGAAGGAATCGAAGTGTAGTTTAAAACGAAAGAAACGGAGATGAAAAACTCCAAGTATTTTGAGAGTTATGATGGAAATAGTTAGACTCGCGCTTTGGTTTAGCAATTTACTGACCTACCTCCGATTGATTGACCATAACTCTCTCAATTTAACTCTTAATTCATTGAAATTAGTTTCATTTCGAAGGAATCAAAGTGTAGTTTAAAACGAAAGAAACGGAGATGAAAAATTCCAAGTATTTTGAGAGTTATGATAGAAATAGTTAGACTCGCGCTTTGGTTTAGCAATTTACTGACCTACCTCCGATTGATTGACCATAACTCTCTCAATTTAACTCGTAATTCATTGAAATTAGTTTCATTTCGAAGGAATCGAAGTGTAGTTTAAAACGAAAGAAACGGAGATGAAAAACTCCAAGTATTTTGAGAGTTATGATGGAAATAGTTAGACTCGCGCTTTGGTTTAGCAATTTACTGACCTACCTCCGATTGATTGATCATAACTCTCTAAATTTAACTCTTAATTCATTGAAATTAGTTTCATTTCGAAGGAATCGAAGTGTAGTTTAAAACGAAAGAAACGGAGATGAAAAACTCCAAGTATTTTGAGAGTTATGATGGAAATAGTTAGACTTGCGCTTTAGTTTAGCAATTTACTGACCTCCCTCCGATTGATTGACCATAACTCACTCAATTTAACTCGTAATTCATTGAAATTAGTTTCATTTCGAAGGAATCGAAGTGTAGTTTAAAACGAAAGAAACGGAGATGAAAAACTCCAAGTATTTTGAGAGTTATGATGGAAATAGTTAGACTCGCGCTTTGGTTTATCAATTTACTGACCTACCTCCGATTGATTGACCATAACTCTCTCAATTTAACTCTTAATTCATTGAAATTAGTTTCATTTCGAAGGAATCGAAGTGTAGTTTAAAACGAAAGAAACGGAGATGAAAAACTCCAAGTATTTTGAGAGTTATGATGGAAATAGTTAGACTCGCGCTTTGGTTTAGCAATTTACTGACCTACCTCCGATTGATTGACCATAACTCTCTCAATTTAACTCTTAATTCATTGAAATTAGTTTTATTTCGAAGGAATCAAAGTGTAGTTTAAAACGAAAGAAACGGAGATGAAAAACTCCAAGTATTTTGAGAGTTATGATGGAAATAGTTAGACTCGCGCTTTGGTTTAGCAATTTACTGACCTACCTCCGATTGATTGACCATAACTCTCTCAATTTAACTCTTAATTCATTGAAATTAGTTTTATTTCGAAGGAATCGAAGTGTAGTTTAAAACGAAAGAAACGGAGATGAAAAACTCCTAGTATTTTGAGAGTTATGATGGAAATAGTTAGACTCGCGCTTTGGTTTAGCAATTTACTGACCTACCTCCGATTGATTGGCCATAACTCTCTCAATTTAACTCTTAATTCATTGAAATTAGTTTCATTTCGAAGGAATCGAAGTGTAGTTTAAAACGAAAGAAACGGAGATGAAAAATTCCAAGTATTTTGAGAGTTATGATAGAAATAGTTAGACTCGCGCTTTGGTTTAGCAATTTACTGACCTACCTCCGATTGATTGACCATAACTCTCTCAATTTAACTCGTAATTCATTTAAATTAGTTTCATTTCGAAGGAATCGAAGTGTAGTTTAAAACAAAAGAAACGGAGATGAAAAACTCCAAGTATTTTGAGAGTTATGATGGAAATAGTTAGACTCGCGCTTTGGTTTAGCAATTTACTGACCTACCTTTGATTTATTGACCATAACTCTCTCAATTTAACTTGTAATTCATTGAAATTAGTTTCATTTCGAAGGAATCGAAGTATAGTTTAAAACGAAAGAAACGGAGATGAAAAACTCCAAGTATTTTGAGAGTTATGATGGAAATAGTTAGACTCGCGCTTTGGTTTAGCAATTTACTGACCTACCTCCGATTGATTGACCATAACTCTCTCAATTTAACTCTTAATTCATTGAAATTAGTTTCATTTCGAAGGAATCGAAGTGTAGTTTAAAACGAAAGAAACGGAGATGAAAAACTCTAAGTATTTTGAGAGTTATGATGGAAATAGTTAGACTCGCGCTTTAGTTTAGCAATTTACTGACCTACCTCCGATTGATTGACCATAACTCTCTCAATTTAACTCGTAATTCATTTAAATTAGTTTTATTTCGAAGGAATCGAAGTGTAGTTTAAAACGAAAGAAACGGAGATGAAAAACTCCAAGTATTTTGAGAGTTATGATGGAAATAGTTAGACTCGCGCTTTGGTTTAGCAATTTACTGACCTACCTCCGATTGATTGATCATAACTCTCTAAATTTAACTCTTAATTCATTGAAATTAGTTTCATTTCGAAGGAATCGAAGTGTAGTTTAAAACGAAAGAAACGGAGATGAAAAACTCCAAGTATTTTGAGAGTTATGATGGAAATAGTTAGACTTGCGCTTTAGTTTAGCAATTTACTGACCTCCCTCCGATTGATTGACCATAACTCACTCAATTTAACTCGTAATTCATTGAAATTAGTTTCATTTCGAAGGAATCGAAGTGTAGTTTAAAACGAAAGAAACGGAGATGAAAAACTCCAAGTATTTTGAGAGTTATGATGGAAATAGTTAGACTCGCGCTTTGGTTTATCAATTTACTGACCTACCTCCGATTGATTGACCATAACTCTCTCAATTTAACTCTTAATTCATTGAAATTAGTTTCATTTCGAAGGAATCGAAGTGTAGTTTAAAACGAAAGAAACGGAGATGAAAAACTCCAAGTATTTTGAGAGTTATGATGGAAATAGTTAGACTCGCGCTTTGGTTTAGCAATTTACTGACCTACCTCCGATTGATTGACCATAACTCTCTCAATTTAACTCTTAATTCATTGAAATTAGTTTCATTTCGAAGGAATCAAAGTGTAGTTTAAAACGAAAGAAACGGAGATGAAAAATTCCAAGTATTTTGAGAGTTATGATAGAAATAGTTAGACTCGCGCTTTGGTTTAGCAATTTACTGACCTACCTCCGATTGATTGACCATAACTCTCTCAATTTAACTCGTAATTCATTGAAATTAGTTTCATTTCGAAGGAATCGAAGTGTAGTTTAAAACGAAAGAAACGGAGATGAAAAACTCCAAGTATTTTGAGAGTTATGATGGAAATAGTTAGACTCACGCTTTGGTTTAGCAATTTACTGACCTACCTCCGCTTGATTGACCATAACTCTCTCAATTTATCTCTTAACTCTTTGAAATTAGTTTCATTTCGAAGGAATCGAAGTGTAGTTTAAAACGAAAGAAACGGAGATGAAAAACTCCAAGTATTTTGAGAGTTATGATGGAAATAGTTAGACTCGCGCTTTGGTTTAGCAATTTACTGACCTACCTCCGATTGATTGACCATAACTCTCTCAATTTAACTCGTAATTCATTTAAATTAGTTTCATTTCGAAGGAATCGAAGTGTAGTTTAAAACGAAAGAAACGGAGATGAAAAACTCCAAGTATTTTGAGAGTTATGATGGAAATAGTTAGACTCGCGCTTTGGTTTAGCAATTTACTGACCTACCTCCGATTGATTGATCATAACTCTCTAAATTTAACTCTTAATTCATTGAAATTAGTTTCATTTCGAAGGAATCGAAGTGTAGTTTAAAACGAAAGAAACGGAGATGAAAAACTCCAAGTATTTTGAGAGTTATGATGGAAATAGTTAGACTTGCGCTTTAGTTTAGCAATTTACTGACCTCCCTCCGATTGATTGACCATAACTCACTCAATTTAACTCGTAATTCATTGAAATTAGTTTCATTTCGAAGGAATCGAAGTGTAGTTTAAAACGAAAGAAACGGAGATGAAAAACTCCAAGTATTTTGAGAGTTATGATGGAAATAGTTAGACTCGCGCTTTGGTTTATCAATTTACTGACCTACCTCCGATTGATTGACCATAACTCTCTCAATTTAACGCTTAATTCATTGAAATTAGTTTCATTTCGAAGGAATCGAAGTGTAGTTTAAAACGAAAGAAACGGAGATGAAAAACTCCAAGTATTTTGAGAGTTATGATGGAAATAGTTAGACTCGCGCTTTGGTTTAGCAATTTACTGACCTACCTCCGATTGATTGACCATAACTCTCTCAATTTAACTCTTAATTCATTGAAATTAGTTTTATTTCGAAGGAATCAAAGTGTAGTTTAAAACGAAAGAAACGGAGATGAAAAATTCCAAGTATTTTGAGAGTTATGATAGAAATAGTTAGACTCGCGCTTTGGTTTAGCAATTTACTGACCTACCTCCGATTGATTGACCATAACTCTCTCAATTTAACTCGTAATTCATTGAAATTAGTTTCATTTCGAAGGAATCGAAGTGTAGTTTAAAACGAAAGAAACGGAGATGAAAAACTCCAAGTATTTTGAGAGTTATGATGGAAATAGTTAGACTCACGCTTTGGTTTAGCAATTTACTGACCTACCTCCGCTTGATTGACCATAACTCTCTCAATTTAACTCTTAACTCTTTGAAATTAGTTTCATTTCGAAGGAATCGAAGTGTAGTTTAAAACGAAAGAAACGGAGATGAAAAACTCCAAGTATTTTGAGAGTTATGATGGAAATAGTTAGACTCGCGCTTTGGTTTAGCAATTTACTGACCTACCTCCGATTGATTGACCATAACTCTCTCAATTTAACTCGTAATTCATTTAAATTAGTTTCATTTCGAAGGAATCGAAGTGTAGTTTAAAACGAAAGAAACGGAGATGAAAAACTCCAAGTATTTTGAGAGTTATGATGGAAATAGTTAGACTCGCGCTTTAGTTTAGCAATTTACTGACCTACCTCCGATTGATTGAACATAACTCACTCAATTTAACTCGTAATTCATTGAAATTAGTTTCATTTCGAAGGAATCGAAGTGTAGTTTAAAACGAAAGAAATGGAGATGAAAAACTCCAAGTATTTTGAGAGTTATGATGGAAATAGTTAAACTCGCGCTTTGGTTTAGCAATTTACTGACCTACCTCCGATTGATTGACCATAACTCTCTCAATTTAACTCGTAATTCATTTAAATTAGTTTCATTTCGAAGGAATCGAAGTGTAGTTTAAAACAAAAGAAACGGAGATGAAAAACTCCAAGTATTTTGAGAGTTATGATGGAAATAGTTAGACTCGCGCTTTGGTTTAGCAATTTACTGACCTACCTTTGATTTATTGACCATAACTCTCTCAATTTAACTTGTAATTCATTGAAATTAGTTTCATTTCGAAGGAATCGAAGTATAGTTTAAAACGAAAGAAACGGAGATGAAAAACTCCAAGTATTTTGAGAGTTATGATGGAAATAGTTAGACTCGCGCTTTAGTTTAGCAATTTACTGACCTCCCTCCGATTGATTGACCATAACTCACTCAATTTAACTCGTAATTCATTGAAATTAGTTTCATTTCGAAGGAATCGAAGTGTAGTTTAAAACGAAAGAAACGGAGATGAAAAACTCCAAGTATTTTGAGAGTTATGATGGAAATAGTTAGACTCGCGCTTTGGTTTAGCAATTTACTGACCTCCCTCCGATTAATTGACCATAAATCACTCAATTTAACTCGTAATTCATTGAAATTAGTTTCATTTCGAAGGAATCGACGTGTAGTTTAAAACGAAAGAAACGGAGATGAAAAACTCCAAGTATTTTGAGAGTTATGATGGAAATAGTTAGACTCGCGCTTTGGTTTAGCAATTTACTGACGTACCTACGATTGATTGACCATAACTCTCTCAATTTAACTCGTAATTCATTTAAATTAGTTTCATTTCGAAGGAATCGAAGTGTAATTTAAAACGAAAGAAACGGAGATGAAAAACTCCAAGTATTTTGAGAGTTATGATGGAAATAGTTAGACTCGCGCTTTAGTTTAGCAATTTACTGACCTACCTCCGATTGATTGAACATAACTCACTCAATTTAACTCGTAATTCATTGAAATTAGTTTCATTTCGAATGAATCGAAGTGTAGTTTAAAACGAAAGAAAAGGAGATGAAAAACTCCAAGTATTTTGAGAGTTATGATGGAAATAGTTAGACTCGCGCTTTGGTTTAGCAATTTACTGACCTACCTCCGATTGATTGACCATAACTCTCTCAATTTAACGCTTAATTCATTGAAATTAGTTTCATTTCGAAGGAATCGAAGTGTAGTTTAAGACGAAAGAAACGGAGATGAAAAACTCCAAGTATTTTGAGAGTTATGATGGAAATAGTTAGACTCGCGCTTTGGTTTAGCAATTTACTGACCTACCTCCGATTGATTGACCATAACTCTCTCAATTTAACTCTTAACTCATTGAAATTAGTTTTATTTCGAAGGAATCGAAGTGTAGTTTAAAACGAAAGAAACGGAGATGAAAAACTCCAAGTATTTTGAGAGTTATGATGGAAATAGTTAGACTCGCGCTTTGGTTTAGCAATTTACTGACCTCCCTCCGATTGATTGACCATAAATCACTCAATTTAACTCGTAATTCATTGAAATTAGTTTCATTTCGAAGGAATCGAAGTGTAGTTTAAAACGAAAGAAACGGAGATGAAAAACTCCAAGTATTTTGAGAGTTATGATGGAAATAGTTAGACTCGCGCTTTGGTTTAGCAATTTACTGACCTACCTCCGATTGATTGACCATAACTCTCTCAATTTAACTCTTAATTCATTGAAATTAGTTTCATTTCGAAGGAATCGAAGTGTAGTTTAAAACGAAAGAAACGGAGATGAAAAATTCCAAGTATTTTGAGAGTTATGATAGAAATAGTTAGACTCGCGCTTTGGTTTAGCAATTTACTGACCTACCTCCGATTGATAGACCATAACTCTCTCAATTTAACTCTTAACTCATTGAAATTAGTTTCATTTCGAAGGAATCGAAGTGTAGTTTAAAACGAAAGAAACGGAGATGAAAAACTCTAAGTATTTTGAGAGTTATGATGGAAATAGTTAGACTCGCGCTTTAGTTTAGCAATTTACTGACCTACCTCCGATTGATTGACCATAACTCTCTCAATTTAACTCGTAATTCATTTAAATTAGTTTCATTTCGAAGGAATCGAAGTGTAGTTTAAAACGAAAGAAACGGAGATGAAAAACTCCAAGTATTTTGAGAGTTATGATGGAAATAGTTAGACTCGCGCTTTGGTTTAGCAATTTACTGACCTACCTCCGATTGGTTGATCATAACTCTCTAAATTTAACTCTTAATTCATTGAAATTAGTTTCATTTCGAAGGAATCGAAGTGTAGTTTAAAACGAAAGAAACGGAGATGAAAAACTCCAAGTATTTTGAGAGTTATGATGGAAATAGTTAGACTTGCGCTTTAGTTTAGCAATTTACTGACCTCCCTCCGATTGATTGACCATAACTCACTCAATTTAACTCGTAATTCATTGAAATTAGTTTCATTTCGAAGGAATCGAAGTGTAGTTTAAAACGAAAGAAACGGAGATGAAAAACTCCAAGTATTTTGAGAGTTATGATGGAAATAGTTAGACTCGCGCTTTGGTTTATCAATTTACTGACCTACCTCCGATTGATTGACCATAACTCTCTCAATTTAACTCTTAATTCATTGAAATTTGTTTCATTTCGAAGGAATCGAAGTGTAGTTTAAAACGAAAGAAACGGAGATGAAAAACTCCAAGTATTTTGAGAGTTATGATGGAAATAGTTAGACTCGCGCTTTGGTTTAGCAATTTACTGACCTACCTCCGATTGATTGACCATAACTCTCTCAATTTAACTCTTAATTCATTGAAATTAGTTTCATTTCGAAGGAATCAAAGTGTAGTTTAAAACGAAAGAAACGGAGATGAAAAATTCCAAGTATTTTGAGAGTTATGATAGAAATAGTTAGACTCGCGCTTTGGTTTAGCAATTTACTGACCTACCTCCGATTGATTGACCATAACTCTCTCAATTTAACTCGTAATTCATTGAAATTAGTTTCATTTCGAAGGAATCGAAGTGTAGTTTAAAACGAAAGAAACGGAGATGAAAAACTCCAAGTATTTTGAGAGTTATGATGGAAATAGTTAGACTCGCGCTTTGGTTTAGCAATTTACTGACCTACCTCCGATTGATTGATCATAACTCTCTAAATTTAACTCTTAATTCATTGAAATTAGTTTCATTTCGAAGGAATCGAAGTGTAGTTTAAAACGAAAGAAACGGAGATGAAAAACTCCAAGTATTTTGAGAGTTATGATGGAAATAGTTAGACTCGCGCTTTGGTTTAGCAATTTACTGACCTACCTCCGATTGATTGACCATAACTCACTCAATTTAACTCGTAATTCATTGAAATTAGTTTCATTTCGAAGGAATCGAAGTGTAGTTTAAAACAAAAGAAACGGAGATGAAAAACTCCAAGTATTTTGAGAGTTATGATGGAAATAGTTAGACTCGCGCTTTGGTTTAGCAATTTACTGACCTACCTTTGATTTATTGACCATAACTCTCTCAATTTAACTTGTAATTCATTGAAATTAGTTTCATTTCGAAGGAATCGAAGTATAGTTTAAAACGAAAGAAACGGAGATGAAAAACTCCAAGTATTTTGAGAGTTATGATGGAAATAGTTAGACTCGCGCTTTAGTTTAGCAATTTACTGACCTCCCTCCGATTGATTGACCATAACTCACTCAATTTAACTCGTAATTCATTGAAATTAGTTTCATTTCGAAGGAATCGAAGTGTAGTTTAAAACGAAAGAAACGGAGATGAAAAACTCCAAGTATTTTGAGAGTTATGATGGAAATAGTTAGACTCGCGCTTTGGTTTAGCAATTTACTGACCTCCCTCCGATTAATTGACCATAAATCACTCAATTTAACTCGTAATTCATTGAAATTAGTTTCATTTCGAAGGAATCGACGTGTAGTTTAAAACGAAAGAAACGGAGATGAAAAACTCCAAGTATTTTGAGAGTTATGATGGAAATAGTTAGACTCGCGCTTTGGTTTAGCAATTTACTGACGTACCTACGATTGATTGACCATAACTCTCTCAATTTAACTCGTAATTCATTTAAATTAGTTTCATTTCGAAGGAATCGAAGTGTAATTTAAAACGAAAGAAACGGAGATGAAAAACTCCAAGTATTTTGAGAGTTATGATGGAAATAGTTAGACTCGCGCTTTAGTTTAGCAATTTACTGACCTACCTCCGATTGATTGAACATAACTCACTCAATTTAACTCGTAATTCATTGAAATTAGTTTCATTTCGAATGAATCGAAGTGTAGTTTAAAACGAAAGAAAAGGAGATGAAAAACTCCAAGTATTTTGAGAGTTATGATGGAAATAGTTAGACTCGCGCTTTGGTTTAGCAATTTACTGACCTACCTCCGATTGATTGACCATAACTCTCTCAATTTAACGCTTAATTCATTGAAATTAGTTTCATTTCGAAGGAATCGAAGTGTAGTTTAAGACGAAAGAAACGGAGATGAAAAACTCCAAGTATTTTGAGAGTTATGATGGAAATAGTTAGACTCGCGCTTTGGTTTAGCAATTTACTGACCTACCTCCGATTGATTGACCATAACTCTCTCAATTTAACTCTTAACTCATTGAAATTAGTTTTATTTCGAAGGAATCGAAGTGTAGTTTAAAACGAAAGAAACGGAGATGAAAAACTCCAAGTATTTTGAGAGTTATGATGGAAATAGTTAGACTCGCGCTTTGGTTTAGCAATTTACTGACCTCCCTCCGATTGATTGACCATAAATCACTCAATTTAACTCGTAATTCATTGAAATTAGTTTCATTTCGAAGGAATCGAAGTGTAGTTTAAAACGAAAGAAACGGAGATGAAAAACTCCAAGTATTTTGAGAGTTATGATGGAAATAGTTAGACTCGCGCTTTGGTTTAGCAATTTACTGACCTCCCTCCGATTGATTGACCATAAATCACTCAATTTAACTCGTAATTCATTGAAATTAGTTTCATTTCGAAGGAATCGAAGTGTAGTTTAAAACGAAAGAAACGGAGATGAAAAACTCCAAGTATTTTGAGAGTTATGATGGAAATAGTTAGACTCGCGCTTTGGTTTAGCAATTTACTGACCTACCTCCGATTGATTGACCATAACTCTCTCAATTTAACTCTTAATTCATTGAAATTAGTTTCATTTCGAAGGAATCGAAGTGTAGTTTAAAACGAAAGAAACGGAGATGAAAAATTCCAAGTATTTTGAGAGTTATGATAGAAATAGTTAGACTCGCGCTTTGGTTTAGCAATTTACTGACCTACCTCCGATTGATTGAACATAACTCACTCAATTTAACTCGTAATTCATTGAAATTAGTTTCATTTCGAATGAATCGAAGTGTAGTTTAAAACGAAAGAAAAGGAGATGAAAAACTCCAAGTATTTTGAGAGTTATGATGGAAATAGTTAGACTCGCGCTTTGGTTTAGCAATTTACTGACCTACCTCCGATTGATTGACCATAACTCTCTCAATTTAACGCTTAATTCATTGAAATTAGTTTCATTTCGAAGGAATCGAAGTGTAGTTTAAGACGAAAGAAACGGAGATGAAAAACTCCAAGTATTTTGAGAGTTATGATGGAAATAGTTAGACTCGCGCTTTGGTTTAGCAATTTACTGACCTACCTCCGATTGATTGACCATAACTCTCTCAATTTAACTCTTAACTCATTGAAATTAGTTTTATTTCGAAGGAATCGAAGTGTAGTTTAAAACGAAAGAAACGGAGATGAAAAACTCCAAGTATTTTGAGAGTTATGATGGAAATAGTTAGACTCGCGCTTTGGTTTAGCAATTTACTGACCTCCCTCCGATTGATTGACCATAAATCACTCAATTTAACTCGTAATTCATTGAAATTAGTTTCATTTCGAAGGAATCGAAGTGTAGTTTAAAACGAAAGAAACGGAGATGAAAAACTCCAAGTATTTTGAGAGTTATGATGGAAATAGTTAGACTCGCGCTTTGGTTTAGCAATTTACTGACCTCCCTCCGATTGATTGACCATAAATCACTCAATTTAACTCGTAATTCATTGAAATTAGTTTCATTTCGAAGGAATCGAAGTGTAGTTTAAAACGAAAGAAACGGAGATGAAAAACTCCAAGTATTTTGAGAGTTATGATGGAAATAGTTAGACTCGCGCTTTGGTTTAGCAATTTACTGACCTACCTCCGATTGATTGACCATAACTCTCTCAATTTAACTCTTAATTCATTGAAATTAGTTTCATTTCGAAGGAATCGAAGTGTAGTTTAAAACGAAAGAAACGGAGATGAAAAATTCCAAGTATTTTGAGAGTTATGATAGAAATAGTTAGACTCGCGCTTTGGTTTAGCAATTTACTGACCTACCTCCGATTGATAGACCATAACTCTCTCAATTTAACTCTTAACTCATTGAAATTAGTTTCATTTCGAAGGAATCGAAGTGTAGTTTAAAACGAAAGAAACGGAGATGAAAAACTCTAAGTATTTTGAGAGTTATGATGGAAATAGTTAGACTCGCGCTTTAGTTTAGCAATTTACTGACCTACCTCCGATTGATTGACCATAACTCTCTCAATTTAACTCGTAATTCATTTAAATTAGTTTCATTTCGAAGGAATCGAAGTGTAGTTTAAAACGAAAGAAACGGAGATGAAAAACTCCAAGTATTTTGAGAGTTATGATGGAAATAGTTAGACTCGCGCTTTGGTTTAGCAATTTACTGACCTACCTCCGATTGGTTGATCATAACTCTCTAAATTTAACTCTTAATTCATTGAAATTAGTTTCATTTCGAAGGAATCGAAGTGTAGTTTAAAACGAAAGAAACGGAGATGAAAAACTCCAAGTATTTTGAGAGTTATGATGGAAATAGTTAGACTTGCGCTTTAGTTTAGCAATTTACTGACCTCCCTCCGATTGATTGACCATAACTCACTCAATTTAACTCGTAATTCATTGAAATTAGTTTCATTTCGAAGGAATCGAAGTGTAGTTTAAAACGAAAGAAACGGAGATGAAAAACTCCAAGTATTTTGAGAGTTATGATGGAAATAGTTAGACTCGCGCTTTGGTTTATCAATTTACTGACCTACCTCCGATTGATTGACCATAACTCTCTCAATTTAACTCTTAATTCATTGAAATTAGTTTCATTTCGAAGGAATCGAAGTGTAGTTTAAAACGAAAGAAACGGAGATGAAAAACTCCAAGTATTTTGAGAGTTATGATGGAAATAGTTAGACTCGCGCTTTGGTTTAGCAATTTACTGACCTACCTCCGATTGATTGACCATAACTCTCTCAATTTAACTCTTAATTCATTGAAATTAGTTTCATTTCGAAGGAATCAAAGTGTAGTTTAAAACGAAAGAAACGGAGATGAAAAATTCCAAGTATTTTGAGAGTTATGATAGAAATAGTTAGACTCGCGCTTTGGTTTAGCAATTTACTGACCTACCTCCGATTGATTGACCATAACTCTCTCAATTTAACTCGTAATTCATTGAAATTAGTTTCATTTCGAAGGAATCGAAGTGTAGTTTAAAACGAAAGAAACGGAGATGAAAAACTCCAAGTATTTTGAGAGTTATGATGGAAATAGTTAGACTCGCGCTTTGGTTTAGCAATTTACTGACCTACCTCCGATTGATTGATCATAACTCTCTAAATTTAACTCTTAATTCATTGAAATTAGTTTCATTTCGAAGGAATCGAAGTGTAGTTTAAAACGAAAGAAACGGAGATGAAAAACTCCAAGTATTTTGAGAGTTATGATGGAAATAGTTAGACTCGCGCTTTGGTTTAGCAATTTACTGACCTACCTCCGATTGATTGACCATAACTCTCTCAATTTAACTCGTAATTCATTTAAATTAGTTTCATTTCGAAGGAATCGAAGTGTAGTTTAAAACGAAAGAAACGGAGATGAAAAACTCCAAGTATTTTGAGAGTTATGTTGGAAATAGTTAGACTCGCGCTTTAGTTTAGCAATTTACTGACCTACCTCCGATTGATTGAACATAACTCACTCAATTTAACTCGTAATTCATTGAAATTAGTTTCATTTCGAAGGAATCGAAGTGTAGTTTAAAACGAAAGAAATGGAGATGAAAAACTCCAAGTATTTTGAGAGTTATGATGGAAATAGTTAAACTCGCGCTTTGGTTTAGCAATTTACTGACCTACCTCCGATTGATTGACCATAACTCTCTCAATTTAACTCGTAATTCATTTAAATTAGTTTCATTTCGAAGGAATCGAAGTGTAGTTTAAAACAAAAGAAACGGAGATGAAAAACTCCAAGTATTTTGAGAGTTATGATGGAAATAGTTAGACTCGCGCTTTGGTTTAGCAATTTACTGACCTACCTTTGATTTATTGACCATAACTCTCTCAATTTAACTTGTAATTCATTGAAATTAGTTTCATTTCGAAGGAATCGAAGTATAGTTTAAAACGAAAGAAACGGAGATGAAAAACTCCAAGTATTTTGAGAGTTATGATGGAAATAGTTAGACTCGCGCTTTGGTTTAGCAATTTACTGACCTACCTCCGATTGATTGACCATAACTCTCTCAATTTAACTCTTAATTCATTGAAATTAGTTTCATTTCGAAGGAATCGAAGTGTAGTTTAAAACGAAAGAAACGGAGATGAAAAACTCTAAGTATTTTGAGAGTTATGATGGAAATAGTTAGACTCGCGCTTTAGTTTAGCAATTTACTGACCTACCTCCGATTGATTGACCATAACTCTCTCAATTTAACTCGTAATTCATTTAAATTAGTTTCATTTCGAAGGAATCGAAGTGTAGTTTAAAACGAAACAAACGGAGATGAAAAACTCCAAGTATTTTGAGAGTTATGATGGAAATAGTTAGACTCGCGCTTTGGTTTAGCAATTTACTGACCTACCTCCGATTGGTTGATCATAACTCTCTAAATTTAACTCTTAATTCATTGAAATTAGTTTCATTTCGAAGGAATCGAAGTGTAGTTTAAAACGAAAGAAACGGAGATGAAAAACTCCAAGTATTTTGAGAGTTATGATGGAAATAGTTAGACTTGCGCTTTAGTTTAGCAATTTACTGACCTCCCTCCGATTGATTGACCATAACTCACTCAATTTAACTCGTAATTCATTGAAATTAGTTTCATTTCGAAGGAATCGAAGTGTAGTTTAAAACGAAAGAAACGGAGATGAAAAACTCCAAGTATTTTGAGAGTTATGATGGAAATAGTTAGACTCGCGCTTTGGTTTATCAATTTACTGACCTACCTCCGATTGATTGACCATAACTCTCTCAATTTAACTCTTAATTCATTGAAATTAGTTTCATTTCGAAGGAATCGAAGTGTAGTTTAAAACGAAAGAAACGGAGATGAAAAACTCCAAGTATTTTGAGAGTTATGATGGAAATAGTTAGACTCGCGCTTTGGTTTAGCAATTTACTGACCTACCTCCGATTGATTGACCATAACTCTCTCAATTTAACTCTTAATTCATTGAAATTAGTTTCATTTCGAAGGAATCAAAGTGTAGTTTAAAACGAAAGAAACGGAGATGAAAAATTCCAAGTATTTTGAGAGTTATGATAGAAATAGTTAGACTCGCGCTTTGGTTTAGCAATTTACTGACCTACCTCCGATTGATTGACCATAACTCTCTCAATTTAACTCGTAATTCATTGAAATTAGTTTCATTTCGAAGGAATCGAAGTGTAGTTTAAAACGAAAGAAACGGAGATGAAAAACTCCAAGTATTTTGAGAGTTATGATGGAAATAGTTAGACTCGCGCTTTGGTTTAGCAATTTACTGACCTACCTCCGATTGATTGATCATAACTCTCTAAATTTAACTCTTAATTCATTGAAATTAGTTTCATTTCGAAGGAATCGAAGTGTAGTTTAAAACGAAAGAAACGGAGATGAAAAACTCCAAGTATTTTGAGAGTTATGATGGAAATAGTTAGACTCGCGCTTTGGTTTAGCAATTTACTGACCTACCTCCGATTGATTGACCATAACTCACTCAATTTAACTCGTAATTCATTGAAATTAGTTTCATTTCGAAGGAATCGAAGTGTAGTTTAAAACAAAAGAAACGGAGATGAAAAACTCCAAGTATTTTGAGAGTTATGATGGAAATAGTTAGACTCGCGCTTTGGTTTAGCAATTTACTGACCTACCTTTGATTTATTGACCATAACTCTCTCAATTTAACTTGTAATTCATTGAAATTAGTTTCATTTCGAAGGAATCGAAGTATAGTTTAAAACGAAAGAAACGGAGATGAAAAACTCCAAGTATTTTGAGAGTTATGATGGAAATAGTTAGACTCGCGCTTTAGTTTAGCAATTTACTGACCTCCCTCCGATTGATTGACCATAACTCACTCAATTTAACTCGTAATTCATTGAAATTAGTTTCATTTCGAAGGAATCGAAGTGTAGTTTAAAACGAAAGAAACGGAGATGAAAAACTCCAAGTATTTTGAGAGTTATGATGGAAATAGTTAGACTCGCGCTTTGGTTTAGCAATTTACTGACCTCCCTCCGATTAATTGACCATAAATCACTCAATTTAACTCGTAATTCATTGAAATTAGTTTCATTTCGAAGGAATCGACGTGTAGTTTAAAACGAAAGAAACGGAGATGAAAAACTCCAAGTATTTTGAGAGTTATGATGGAAATAGTTAGACTCGCGCTTTGGTTTAGCAATTTACTGACGTACCTACGATTGATTGACCATAACTCTCTCAATTTAACTCGTAATTCATTTAAATTAGTTTCATTTCGAAGGAATCGAAGTGTAATTTAAAACGAAAGAAACGGAGATGAAAAACTCCAAGTATTTTGAGAGTTATGATGGAAATAGTTAGACTCGCGCTTTAGTTTAGCAATTTACTGACCTACCTCCGATTGATTGAACATAACTCACTCAATTTAACTCGTAATTCATTGAAATTAGTTTCATTTCGAATGAATCGAAGTGTAGTTTAAAACGAAAGAAAAGGAGATGAAAAACTCCAAGTATTTTGAGAGTTATGATGGAAATAGTTAGACTCGCGCTTTGGTTTAGCAATTTACTGACCTACCTCCGATTGATTGACCATAACTCTCTCAATTTAACGCTTAATTCATTGAAATTAGTTTCATTTCGAAGGAATCGAAGTGTAGTTTAAGACGAAAGAAACGGAGATGAAAAACTCCAAGTATTTTGAGAGTTATGATGGAAATAGTTAGACTCGCGCTTTGGTTTAGCAATTTACTGACCTACCTCCGATTGATTGACCATAACTCTCTCAATTTAACTCTTAACTCATTGAAATTAGTTTTATTTCGAAGGAATCGAAGTGTAGTTTAAAACGAAAGAAACGGAGATGAAAAACTCCAAGTATTTTGAGAGTTATGATGGAAATAGTTAGACTCGCGCTTTGGTTTAGCAATTTACTGACCTCCCTCCGATTGATTGACCATAAATCACTCAATTTAACTCGTAATTCATTGAAATTAGTTTCATTTCGAAGGAATCGAAGTGTAGTTTAAAACGAAAGAAACGGAGATGAAAAACTCCAAGTATTTTGAGAGTTATGATGGAAATAGTTAGACTCGCGCTTTGGTTTAGCAATTTACTGACCTCCCTCCGATTGATTGACCATAAATCACTCAATTTAACTCTTAATTCATTGAAATTAGTTTCATTTCGAAGGAATCGAAGTGTAGTTTAAAACGAAAGAAACGGAGATGAAAAACTCCAAGTATTTTGAGAGTTATGATGGAAATAGTTAGACTCGCGCTTTGGTTTAGCAATTTACTGACCTACCTCCGATTGATTGACCATAACTCTCTCAATTTAACTCTTAATTCATTGAAATTAGTTTCATTTCGAAGGAATCGAAGTGTAGTTTAAAACGAAAGAAACGGAGATGAAAAATTCCAAGTATTTTGAGAGTTATGATAGAAATAGTTAGACTCGCGCTTTGGTTTAGCAATTTACTGACCTACCTCCGATTGATAGACCATAACTCTCTCAATTTAACTCTTAACTCATTGAAATTAGTTTCATTTCGAAGGAATCGAAGTGTAGTTTAAAACGAAAGAAACGGAGATGAAAAACTCTAAGTATTTTGAGAGTTATGATGGAAATAGTTAGACTCGCGCTTTAGTTTAGCAATTTACTGACCTACCTCCGATTGATTGACCATAACTCTCTCAATTTAACTCGTAATTCATTTAAATTAGTTTCATTTCGAAGGAATCGAAGTGTAGTTTAAAACGAAAGAAACGGAGATGAAAAACTCCAAGTATTTTGAGAGTTATGATGGAAATAGTTAGACTCGCGCTTTGGTTTAGCAATTTACTGACCTACCTCCGATTGGTTGATCATAACTCTCTAAATTTAACTCTTAATTCATTGAAATTAGTTTCATTTCGAAGGAATCGAAGTGTAGTTTAAAACGAAAGAAACGGAGATGAAAAACTCCAAGTATTTTGAGAGTTATGATGGAAATAGTTAGACTTGCGCTTTAGTTTAGCAATTTACTGACCTCCCTCCGATTGATTGACCATAACTCACTCAATTTAACTCGTAATTCATTGAAATTAGTTTCATTTCGAAGGAATCGAAGTGTAGTTTAAAACGAAAGAAACGGAGATGAAAAACTCCAAGTATTTTGAGAGTTATGATGGAAATAGTTAGACTCGCGCTTTGGTTTATCAATTTACTGACCTACCTCCGATTGATTGACCATAACTCTCTCAATTTAACTCTTAATTCATTGAAATTAGTTTCATTTCGAAGGAATCGAAGTGTAGTTTAAAACGAAAGAAACGGAGATGAAAAACTCCAAGTATTTTGAGAGTTATGATGGAAATAGTTAGACTCGCGCTTTGGTTTAGCAATTTACTGACCTACCTCCGATTGATTGACCATAACTCTCTCAATTTAAATCTTAATTCATTGAAATTAGTTTCATTTCGAAGGAATCAAAGTGTAGTTTAAAACGAAAGAAACGGAGATGAAAAATTCCAAGTATTTTGAGAGTTATGATAGAAATAGTTAGACTCGCGCTTTGGTTTAGCAATTTACTGACCTACCTCCGATTGATTGACCATAACTCTCTCAATTTAACTCGTAATTCATTGAAATTAGTTTCATTTCGAAGGAATCGAAGTGTAGTTTAAAACGAAAGAAACGGAGATGAAAAACTCCAAGTATTTTGAGAGTTATGATGGAAATAGTTAGACTCGCGCTTTGGTTTAGCAATTTACTGACCTACCTCCGATTGATTGATCATAACTCTCTAAATTTAACTCTTAATTCATTGAAATTAGTTTCATTTCGAAGGAATCGAAGTGTAGTTTAAAACGAAAGAAACGGAGATGAAAAACTCCAAGTATTTTGAGAGTTATGATGGAAATAGTTAGACTCGCGCTTTGGTTTAGCAATTTACTGACCTACCTCCGATTGATTGACCATAACTCTCTCAATTTAACTCGTAATTCATTTAAATTAGTTTCATTTCGAAGGAATCGAAGTGTAGTTTAAAACGAAAGAAACGGAGATGAAAAACTCCAAGTATTTTGAGAGTTATGATGGAAATAGTTAGACTCGCGCTTTAGTTTAGCAATTTACTGACCTACCTCCGATTGATTGAACATAACTCACTCAATTTAACTCGTAATTCATTGAAATTAGTTTCATTTCGAAGGAATCGAAGTGTAGTTTAAAACGAAAGAAATGGAGATGAAAAACTCCAAGTATTTTGAGAGTTATGATGGAAATAGTTAAACTCGCGCTTTGGTTTAGCAATTTACTGACCTACCTCCGATTGATTGACCATAACTCTCTCAATTTAACTCGTAATTCATTTAAATTAGTTTCATTTCGAAGGAATCGAAGTGTAGTTTAAAACAAAAGAAACGGAGATGAAAAACTCCAAGTATTTTGAGAGTTATGATGGAAATAGTTAGACTCGCGCTTTGGTTTAGCAATTTACTGACCTACCTTTGATTTATTGACCATAACTCTCTCAATTTAACTTGTAATTCATTGAAATTAGTTTCATTTCGAAGGAATCGAAGTATAGTTTAAAACGAAAGAAACGGAGATGAAAAACTCCAAGTATTTTGAGAGTTATGATGGAAATAGTTAGACTCGCGCTTTAGTTTAGCAATTTACTGACCTCCCTCCGATTGATTGACCATAACTCACTCAATTTAACTCGTAATTCATTGAAATTAGTTTCATTTCGAAGGAATCGAAGTGTAGTTTAAAACGAAAGAAACGGAGATGAAAAACTCCAAGTATTTTGAGAGTTATGATGGAAATAGTTAGACTCGCGCTTTGGTTTAGCAATTTACTGACCTCCCTCCGATTAATTGACCATAAATCACTCAATTTAACTCGTAATTCATTGAAATTAGTTTCATTTCGAAGGAATCGACGTGTAGTTTAAAACGAAAGAAACGGAGATGAAAAACTCCAAGTATTTTGAGAGTTATGATGGAAATAGTTAGACTCGCGCTTTGGTTTAGCAATTTACTGACGTACCTACGATTGATTGACCATAACTCTCTCAATTTAACTCGTAATTCATTTAAATTAGTTTCATTTCGAAGGAATCGAAGTGTAATTTAAAACGAAAGAAACGGAGATGAAAAACTCCAAGTATTTTGAGAGTTATGATGGAAATAGTTAGACTCGCGCTTTAGTTTAGCAATTTACTGACCTACCTCCGATTGATTGAACATAACTCACTCAATTTAACTCGTAATTCATTGAAATTAGTTTCATTTCGAATGAATCGAAGTGTAGTTTAAAACGAAAGAAAAGGAGATGAAAAACTCCAAGTATTTTGAGAGTTATGATGGAAATACTTAGACTCGCGCTTTGGTTTAGCAATTTACTGACCTACCTCCGATTGATTGACCATAACTCTCTCAATTTAACGCTTAATTCATTGAAATTAGTTTCATTTCGAAGGAATCGAAGTGTAGTTTAAGACGAAAGAAACGGAGATGAAAAACTCCAAGTATTTTGAGAGTTATGATGGAAATAGTTAGACTCGCGCTTTGGTTTAGCAATTTACTGACCTACCTCCGATTGATTGACCATAACTCTCTCAATTTAACTCTTAACTCATTGAAATTAGTTTTATTTCGAAGGAATCGAAGTGTAGTTTAAAACGAAAGAAACGGAGATGAAAAACTCCAAGTATTTTGAGAGTTATGATGGAAATAGTTAGACTCGCGCTTTGGTTTAGCAATTTACTGACCTCCCTCCGATTGATTGACCATAAATCACTCAATTTAACTCGTAATTCATTGAAATTAGTTTCATTTCGAAGGAATCGAAGTGTAGTTTAAAACGAAAGAAACGGAGATGAAAAACTCCAAGTATTTTGAGAGTTATGATGGAAATAGTTAGACTCGCGCTTTGGTTTAGCAATTTACTGACCTACCTCCGATTGATTGACCATAACTCTCTCAATTTAACTCTTAATTCATTGAAATTAGTTTCATTTCGAAGGAATCGAAGTGTAGTTTAAAACGAAAGAAACGGAGATGAAAAATTCCAAGTATTTTGAGAGTTATGATAGAAATAGTTAGACTCGCGCTTTGGTTTAGCAATTTACTGACCTACCTCCGATTGATAGACCATAACTCTCTCAATTTAACTCTTAACTCATTGAAATTAGTTTCATTTCGAAGGAATCGAAGTGTAGTTTAAAACGAAAGAAACGGAGATGAAAAACTCTAAGTATTTTGAGAGTTATGATGGAAATAGTTAGACTCGCGCTTTAGTTTAGCAATTTACTGACCTACCTCCGATTGATTGACCATAACTCTCTCAATTTAACTCGTAATTCATTTAAATTAGTTTCATTTCGAAGGAATCGAAGTGTAGTTTAAAACGAAAGAAACGGAGATGAAAAACTCCAAGTATTTTGAGAGTTATGATGGAAATAGTTAGACTCGCGCTTTGGTTTAGCAATTTACTGACCTACCTCCGATTGATTGATCATAACTCTCTAAATTTAACTCTTAATTCATTGAAATTAGTTTCATTTCGAAGGAATCGAAGTGTAGTTTAAAACGAAAGAAACGGAGATGAAAAACTCCAAGTATTTTGAGAGTTATGATGGAAATAGTTAGACTTGCGCTTTAGTTTAGCAATTTACTGACCTCCCTCCGATTGATTGACCATAACTCACTCAATTTAACTCGTAATTCATTGAAATTAGTTTCATTTCGAAGGAATCGAAGTGTAGTTTAAAACGAAAGAAACGAAGATGAAAAACTCCAAGTATTTTGAGAGTTATGATGGAAATAGTTAGACTCGCGCTTTGGTTTATCAATTTACTGACCTACCTCCGATTGATTGACCATAACTCTCTCAATTTAACTCTTAATTCATTGAAATTAGTTTCATTTCGAAGGAATCGAAGTGTAGTTTAAAACGAAAGAAACGGAGATGAAAAACTCCAAGTATTTTGAGAGTTATGATGGAAATAGTTAGACTCGCGCTTTGGTTTAGCAATTTACTGACCTACCTCCGATTGATTGACCATAACTCTCTCAATTTAACTCTTAATTCATTGAAATTAGTTTCATTTCGAAGGAATCAAAGTGTAGTTTAAAACGAAAGAAACGGAGATGAAAAATTCCAAGTATTTTGAGAGTTATGATAGAAATAGTTAGACTCGCGCTTTGGTTTAGCAATTTACTGACCTACCTCCGATTGATTGACCATAACTCTCTCAATTTAACTCGTAATTCATTGAAATTAGTTTCATTTCGAAGGAATCGAAGTGTAGTTTAAAACGAAAGAAACGGAGATGAAAAACTCCAAGTATTTTGAGAGTTATGATGGAAATAGTTAGACTCGCGCTTTGGTTTAGCAATTTACTGACCTACCTCCGATTGATTGATCATAACTCTCTAAATTTAACTCTTAATTCATTGAAATTAGTTTCATTTCGAAGGAATCGAAGTGTAGTTTAAAACGAAAGAAACGGAGATGAAAAACTCCAAGTATTTTGAGAGTTATGATGGAAATAGTTAGACTTGCGCTTTAGTTTAGCAATTTACTGACCTCCCTCCGATTGATTGACCATAACTCACTCAATTTAACTCGTAATTCATTGAAATTAGTTTCATTTCGAAGGAATCGAAGTGTAGTTTAAAACGAAAGAAATGGAGATGAAAAACTCCAAGTATTTTGAGAGTTATGATGGAAATAGTTAGACTCGCGCTTTGGTTTATCAATTTACTGACCTACCTCCGATTGATTGACCATAACTCTCTCAATTTAACTCTTAATTCATTGAAATTAGTTTCATTTCGAAGGAATCGAAGTGTAGTTTAAAACGAAAGAAACGGAGATGAAAAACTCCAAGTATTTTGAGAGTTATGATGGAAATAGTTAGACTCGGGCTTTGGTTTAGTAATTTACTGACCTACCTCCGATTGATTGACCATAACTCTCTCAATTTAACTCTTAATTCATTGAAATTAGTTTTATTTCGAAGGAATCAAAGTGTAGTTTAAAACGAAAGAAACGGAGATGAAAAATTCCAAGTATTTTGAGAGTTATGATAGAAATAGTTAGACTCGCGCTTTGGTTTAGCAATTTACTGACCTACCTCCGATTGATTGACCATAACTCTCTCAATTTAACTCGTAATTCATTTAAATTAGTTTCATTTCGAAGGAATCGAAGTGTAGTTTAAAACAAAAGAAACGGAGATGAAAAACTCCAAGTATTTTGAGAGTTATGATGGAAATAGTTAGACTCGCGCTTTAGTTTAGCAATTTACTGACCTCCCTCCGATTGATTGACCATAACTCACTCAATTTAACTCGTAATTCATTGAAATTAGTTTCATTTCGAAGGAATCGAAGTGTAGTTTAAAACGAAAGAAACGGAGATGAAAAACTCCAAGTATTTTGAGAGTTATGATGGAAATAGTTAGACTCGCGCTTTGGTTTAGCAATTTACTGACCTCCCTCCGATTAATTGACCATAAATCACTCAATTTAACTCGTAATTCATTGAAATTAGTTTCATTTCGAAGGAATCGACGTGTAGTTTAAAACGAAAGAAACGGAGATGCAAAACTCCAAGTATTTTGAGAGTTATGATGGAAATAGTTAGACTCGCGCTTTGGTTTAGCAATTTACTGACGTACCTACGATTGATTGACCATAACTCTCTCAATTTAACTCGTAATTCATTTAAATTAGTTTCATTTCGAAGGAATCGAAGTGTAATTTAAAACGAAAGAAACGGAGATGAAAAACTCCAAGTATTTTGAGAGTTATGATGGAAATAGTTAGACTCGCGCTTTAATTTAGCAATTTACTGACCTACCTCCGATTGATTGAACATAACTCACTCAATTTAACTCGTAATTCATTGAAATTAGTTTCATTTCGAAGGAATCGAAGTGTAGTTTAAAACGAAAGAAAAGGAGATGAAAAACTCCAAGTATTTTGAGAGTTATGATGGAAATAGTTAGACTCGCGCTTTGGTTTAGCAATTTACTGACCTACCTCCGATTGATTGACCATAACTCTCTCAATTTAACGCTTAATTCATTGAAATTAGTTTCATTTCGAAGGAATCGAAGTGTAGTTTAAGACGAAAGAAACGGAGATGAAAAACTCCAAGTATTTTGAGAGTTATGATGGAAATAGTTAGACTCGCGCTTTGGTTTAGCAATTTACTGACCTACCTCCGATTGATAGACCATAACTCTCTCAATTTAACTCTTAACTCATTGAAATTAGTTTTATTTCGAAGGAATCGAAGTGTAGTTTAAAACGAAAGAAACGGAGATGAAAAACTCCAAGTATTTTGAGAGTTATGATGGAAATAGTTAGACTCGCGCTTTGGTTTAGCAATTTACTGACCTCCCTCCGATTGATTGACCATAAATCACTCAATTTAACTCGTAATTCATTGAAATTAGTTTCATTTCGAAGGAATCGAAGTGTAGTTTAAAACGAAAGAAACGGAGATGAAAAACTCCAAGTATTTTACGAGTTATGATGGAAATAGTTAGACTCGCGCTTTGGTTTAGCAATTTACTGACCTACCTCCGATTGATTGACCATAACTCTCTCAATTTAACTCTTAATTCATTGAAATTAGTTTCATTTCGAAGGAATCGAAGTGTAGTTTAAAACGAAAGAAACGGAGATGAAAAATTCCAAGTATTTTGAGAGTTATGATAGAAATAGTTAGACTCGCGCTTTGGTTTAGCAATTTACTGACCTACCTCCGATTGATAGACCATAACTCTCTCAATTTAACTCTTAACTCATTGAAATTAGTTTCATTTCGAAGGAATCGAAGTGTAGTTTAAAACGAAAGAAACGGAGATGAAAAACTCTAAGTATTTTGAGAGTTATGATGGAAATAGTTAGACTCG
This sequence comes from Tasmannia lanceolata, assembly GCF_043159265.1. Lineage (NCBI taxonomy): Eukaryota > Viridiplantae > Streptophyta > Magnoliopsida > Canellales > Winteraceae > Tasmannia > Tasmannia lanceolata. Next base: position 10,340,053 of record NW_027518721.1, read on the forward strand.
CGCTTTAGTTTAGCAATTTACTGACCTACCTCCGATTGATTGACCATAACTCTCTCAATTTAACTCGTAATTCATTTAAATTAGTTTCATTTCGAAGGAATCGAAGTGTAGTTTAAAACGAAAGAAACGGAGATGAAAAACTCCAAGTATTTTGAGAGTTATGATGGAAATAGTTAGACTCGCGCTTTGGTTTAGCAATTTACTGACCTACCTCCGATTGATTGATCATAACTCTCTAAATTTAACTCTTAATTCATTGAAATTAGTTTCATTTCGAAGGAATCGAAGTGTAGTTTAAAACGAAAGAAACGGAGATGAAAAACTCCAAGTATTTTGAGAGTTATGATGGAAATAGTTAGACTTGCGCTTTAGTTTAGCAATTTACTGACCTCCCTCCGATTGATTGACCATAACTCACTCAATTTAACTCGTAATTCATTGAAATTAGTTTCATTTCGAAGGAATCGAAGTGTAGTTTAAAACGAAAGAAACGGAGATGAAAAACTCCAAGTATTTTGAGAGTTATGATGGAAATAGTTAGACTCGCGCTTTGGTTTATCAATTTACTGACCTACCTCCGATTGATTGACCATAACTCTCTCAATTTAACTCTTAATTCATTGAAATTAGTTTCATTTCGAAGGAATCGAAGTGTAGTTTAAAACGAAAGAAACGGAGATGAAAAACTCCAAGTATTTTGAGAGTTATGATGGAAATAGTTAGACTCGCGCTTTGGTTTAGCAATTTACTGACCTACCTCCGATTGATTGACCATAACTCTCTCAATTTAACTCTTAATTCATTGAAATTAGTTTCATTTCGAAGGAATCAAAGTGTAGTTTAAAACGAAAGAAACGGAGATGAAAAATTCCAAGTATTTTGAGAGTTATGATAGAAATAGTTAGACTCGCGCTTTGGTTTAGCAATTTACTGACCTACCTCCGATTGATTGACCATAACTCTCTCAATTTAACTCGTAATTCATTGAAATTAGTTTCATTTCGAAGTAATCGAAGTGTAGTTTAAAACGAAAGAAACGGAGATGAAAAACTCCAAGTATTTTGAGAGTTATGATGGAAATAGTTAGACTCACGCTTTGGTTTAGCAATTTACTGACCTACCTCCGCTTGATTGACCATAACTCTCTCAATTTATCTCTTAACTCTTTGAAATTAGTTTCATTTCGAAGGAATCGAAGTGTAGTTTAAAACGAAAGAAACGGAGATGAAAAACTCCAAGTATTTTGAGAGTTATGATGGAAATAGTTAGACTCGCGCTTTGGTTTAGCAATTTACTGACCTACCTCCGATTGATTGATCATAACTCTCTAAATTTAACTCTTAATTCATTGAAATTAGTTTCATTTCGAAGGAATCGAAGTGTAGTTTAAAACGAAAGAAACGGAGATGAAAAACTCCAAGTATTTTGAGAGTTATGATGGAAATAGTTAGACTTGCGCTTTAGTTTAGCAATTTACTGACCTCCCTCCGATTGATTGACCATAACTCACTCAATTTAACTCGTAATTCATTGAAATTAGTTTCATTTCGAAGGAATCGAAGTGTAGTTTAAAACGAAAGAAACGGAGATGAAAAACTCCAAGTATTTTGAGAGTTATGATGGAAATAGTTAGACTCGCGCTTTGGTTTATCAATTTACTGACCTACCTCCGATTGATTGACCATAACTCTCTCAATTTAACTCTTAATTCATTGAAATTAGTTTCATTTCGAAGGAATCGAAGTGTAGTTTAAAACGAAAGAAACGGAGATGAAAAACTCCAAGTATTTTGAGAGTTATGATGGAAATAGTTAGACTCGCGCTTTGGTTTAGCAATTTACTGACCTACCTCCGATTGATTGACCATAACTCTCTCAATTTAACTCTTAATTCATTGAAATTAGTTTTATTTCGAAGGAATCAAAGTGTAGTTTAAAACGAAAGAAACGGAGATGAAAAACTCCAAGTATTTTGAGAGTTATGATGGAAATAGTTAGACTCGCGCTTTGGTTTAGCAATTTACTGACCTACCTCCGATTGATTGACCATAACTCTCTCAATTTAACTCTTAATTCATTGAAATTAGTTTTATTTCGAAGGAATCGAAGTGTAGTTTAAAACGAAAGAAACGGAGATGAAAAACTCCTAGTATTTTGAGAGTTATGATGGAAATAGTTAGACTCGCGCTTTGGTTTAGCAATTTACTGACCAACCTCCGATTGATTGGCCATAACTCTCTCAATTTAACTCTTAATTCATTGAAATTAGTTTCATTTCGAAGGAATCGAAGTGTAGTTTAAAACGAAAGAAACGGAGATGAAAAATTCCAAGTATTTTGAGAGTTATGATGGAAATAGTTAGACTCGCGCTTTGGTTTATCAATTTACTGACCTACCTCCGATTGATTGACCATAACTCTCTCAATTTAACTCTTAATTCATTGAAATTAGTTTCATTTCGAAGGAATCGAAGTGTAGTTTAAAACGAAAGAAACGGAGATGAAAAACTCCAAGTATTTTGAGAGTTATGATGGAAATAGTTAGACTCGCGCTTTGGTTTAGCAATTTACTGACCTACCTCCGATTGATTGACCATAACTCTCTCAATTTAACTCTTAATTCATTGAAATTAGTTTTATTTCGAAGGAATCAAAGTGTAGTTTAAAACGAAAGAAACGGAGATGAAAAATTCCAAGTATTTTGAGAGTTATGATAGAAATAGTTAGACTCGCGCTTTGGTTTAGCAATTTACTGACCTACCTCCGATTGATTGACCATAACTCTCTCAATTTAACTCGTAATTCATTGAAATTAGTTTCATTTCGAAGGAATCGAAGTGTAGTTTAAAACGAAAGAAACGGAGATGAAAAACTCCAAGTATTTTGAGAGTTATGATGGAAATAGTTAGACTCACGCTTTGGTTTAGCAATTTACTGACCTACCTCCGCTTGATTGACCATAACTCTCTCAATTTAACTCTTAACTCTTTGAAATTAGTTTCATTTCGAAGGAATCGAAGTGTAGTTTAAAACGAAAGAAACGGAGATGAAAAACTCCAAGTATTTTGAGAGTTATGATGGAAATAGTTAGACTCGCGCTTTGGTTTAGCAATTTACTGACCTACCTCCGATTGATTGACCATAACTCTCTCAATTTAACTCGTAATTCATTTAAATTAGTTTCATTTCGAAGGAATCGAAGTGTAATTTAAAACGAAAGAAACGGAGATGAAAAACTCCAAGTATTTTGAGAGTTATGATGGAAATAGTTAGACTCGCGCTTTAGTTTAGCAATTTACTGACCTACCTCCGATTGATTGAACATAACTCACTCAATTTAACTCGTAATTCATTGAAATTAGTTTCATTTCGAAGGAATCGAAGTGTAGTTTAAAACGAAAGAAATGGAGATGAAAAACTCCAAGTATTTTGAGAGTTATGATGGAAATAGTTAGACTCGCGCTTTGGTTTAGCAATTTACTGACCAACCTCCGATTGATTGACCATAACTCTCTCAATTTAACTCGTAATTCATTTAAATTAGTTTCATTTCGAAGGAATCGAAGTGTAGTTTAAAACAAAAGAAACGGAGATGAAAAACTCCAAGTATTTTGAGAGTTATAATGGAAATAGTTAGACTCGCGCTTTGCTTTAGCAATTTACTGACCTACCTTTGATTGATTGACCATAACTCTCTCAATTTAACTTGTAATTCATTGAAATTAGTTTCATTTCGAAGGAATCGAAGTATAGTTTAAAACGAAAGAAACGGAGATGAAAAACTCCAAGTATTTTGAGAGTTATGATGGAAATAGTTAGACTCGCGCTTTAGTTTAGCAATTTACTGACCTCCCTCCGATTGATTGACCATAACTCACTCAATTTAACTCGTAATTCATTGAAATTAGTTTCATTTCGAAGGAATCGAAGTGTAGTTTAAAACGAAAGAAACGGAGATGAAACACTCCAAGTATTTTGAGAGTTATGATGGAAATAGTTAGACTCGCGCTTTGGTTTAGCAATTTACTGACCTACCTCCGATTGATTGATCATAACTCTCTAAATTTAACTCTTAATTCATTGAAATTAGTTTCATTTCGAAGGAATCGAAGTGTAGTTTAAAACGAAAGAAACGGAGATGAAAAACTCCAAGTATTTTGAGAGTTATGATGGAAATAGTTAGACTTGCGCTTTAGTTTAGCAATTTACTGACCTCCCTCCGATTGATTGACCATAACTCACTCAATTTAACTCGTAATTCATTGAAATTAGTTTCATTTCGAAGGAATCGAAGTGTAGTTTAAAACGAAAGAAACGGAGATGAAAAACTCCAAGTATTTTGAGAGTTATGATGGAAATAGTTAGACTCGCGCTTTGGTTTATCAATTTACTGACCTACCTCCGATTGATTGACCATAACTCTCTCAATTTAACTCTTAATTCATTGAAATTAGTTTCATTTCGAAGGAATCGAAGTGTAGTTTAAAACGAAAGAAACGGAGATGAAAAACTCCAAGTATTTTGAGAGTTATGATGGAAATAGTTAGACTCGCGCTTTGGTTTAGCAATTTACTGACCTACCTCCGATTGATTGACCATAACTCTCTCAATTTAACTCGTAATTCATTTAAATTAGTTTCATTTCGAAGGAATCGAAGTGTAGTTTAAAACGAAAGAAACGGAGATGAAAAACTCCAAGTATTTTGAGAGTTATGATGGAAATAGTTAGACTCGCGCTTTGGTTTAGCAATTTACTGACCTACCTCCGATTGATTGACCATAACTCTCTCAATTTAACTCTTAATTCATTGAAATTAGTTTTATTTCGAAGGAATCAAAGTGTAGTTTAAAACGAAAGAAACGGAGATGAAAAATTCCAAGTATTTTGAGAGTTATGATAGAAATAGTTAGACTCGCGCTTTGGTTTAGCAATTTACTGACCTACCTTCGATTGATTGACCATAACTCTCTCAATTTAACTCGTAATTCATTGAAATTAGTTTCATTTCGAAGGAATCGAAGTGTAGTTTAAAACGAAAGAAACGGAGATGAAAAACTCCAAGTATTTTGAGAGTTATGATGGAAATAGTTAGACTCACGCTTTGGTTTAGCAATTTACTGACCTACCTCCGCTTGATTGACCATAACTCTCTCAATTTAACTCTTAACTCTTTGAAATTAGTTTCATTTCGAAGGAATCGAAGTGTAGTTTAAAACGAAAGAAACGGAGATGAAAAACTCCAAGTATTTTGAGAGTTATGATGGAAATAGTTAGACTCGCGCTTTGGTTTAGCAATTTACTGACCTACCTCCGATTGATTGACCATAACTCTCTCAATTTAACTCGTAATTCATTTAAATTAGTTTCATTTCGAAGGAATCGAAGTGTAATTTAAAACGAAAGAAACGGAGATGAAAAACTCCAAGTATTTTGAGAGTTATGATGGAAATAGTTAGACTCGCGCTTTAGTTTAGCAATTTACTGACCTACCTCCGATTGATTGAACATAACTCACTCAATTTAACTCGTAATTCATTGAAATTAGTTTCATTTCGAAGGAATCGAAGTGTAGTTTAAAACGAAAGAAATGGAGATGAAAAACTCCAAGTATTTTGAGAGTTATGATGGAAATAGTTAGACTCGCGCTTTGGTTTAGCAATTTACTGACCAACCTCCGATTGATTGACCATAACTCTCTCAATTTAACTCGTAATTCATTTAAATTAGTTTCATTTCGAAGGAATCGAAGTGTAGTTTAAAACAAAAGAAACGGAGATGAAAAACTCCAAGTATTTTGAGAGTTATAATGGAAATAGTTAGACTCGCGCTTTGCTTTAGCAATTTACTGACCTACCTTTGATTGATTGACCATAACTCTCTCAATTTAACTTGTAATTCATTGAAATTAGTTTCATTTCGAAGGAATCGAAGTATAGTTTAAAACGAAAGAAACGGAGATGAAAAACTCCAAGTATTTTGAGAGTTATGATGGAAATAGTTAGACTCGCGCTTTAGTTTAGCAATTTACTGACCTCCCTCCGATTGATTGACCATAACTCACTCAATTTAACTCGTAATTCATTGAAATTAGTTTCATTTCGAAGGAATCGAAGTGTAGTTTAAAACGAAAGAAACGGAGATGAAACACTCCAAGTATTTTGAGAGTTATGATGGAAATAGTTAGACTCGCGCTTTGGTTTAGCAATTTACTGACCTCCCTCCGATTAATTGACCATAAATCACTCAATTTAACTCGTAATTCATTTAAATTAGTTTCATTTCGAAGGAATCGACGTGTAGTTTAAAACGAAAGAAACGGAGATGAAAAACTCCAAGTATTTTGAGAGTTATGATGGAAATAGTTAGACTCGCGCTTTGGTTTAGCAATTTACTGACGTACCTACGATTGATTGACCATAACTCTCTCAATTTAACTCGTAATTCATTTAAATTAGTTTCATTTCGAAGGAATCGAAGTGTAATTTAAAACGAAAGAAACGGAGATGAAAAACTCCAAGTATTTTGAGAGTTATGATGGAAATAGTTAGACTCGCGCTTTAGTTTAGCAATTTACTGACCTACCTCCGATTGATTGAACATAACTCACTCAATTTAACTCGTAATTCATTTAAATTAGTTTCATTTCGAAGGAATCGAAGTGTAGTTTAAAACGAAAGAAAAGGAGATGAAAAACTCCAAGTATTTTGAGAGTTATGATGGAAATAGTTAGACTCGCGCTTTGGTTTAGCAATTTACTGACCTACCTCCGATTGATTGACCATAACTCTCTCAATTTAACGCTTAATTCATTGAAATTAGTTTCATTTCGAAGGAATCGAAGTGTAGTTTAAGACGAAAGAAACGGAGATGAAAAACTCCAAGTATTTTGAGAGTTATGATGGAAATAGTTAGACTCGCGCTTTGGTTTAGCAATTTACTGACCTACCTCCGATTGATTGACCATAACTCTCTCAATTTAACTCTTAACTCATTGAAATTAGTTTTATTTCGAAGGAATCGAAGTGTAGTTTAAAACGAAAGAAACGGAGATGAAAAACTCCAAGTATTTTGAGAGTTATGATGGAAATAGTTAGACTCGCGCTTTGGTTTAGCAATTTACTGACCTCCCTCCGATTGATTGACCATAAATCACTCAATTTAACTCGTAATTCATTGAAATTAGTTTCATTTCGAAGGAATCGAAGTGTAGTTTAAAACGAAAGAAACGGAGATGAAAAACTCCAAGTATTTTGAGAGTTATGATGGAAATAGTTAGACTCGCGCTTTGGTTTAGCAATTTACTGACCTACCTCCGATTGATTGACCATAACTCTCTCAATTTAACTCTTAATTCATTGAAATTAGTTTCATTTCGAAGGAATCGAAGTGTAGTTTAAAACGAAAGAAACGGAGATGAAAAATTCCAAGTATTTTGAGAGTTATGATAGAAATAGTTAGACTCGCGCTTTGGTTTAGCAATTTACTGACCTACCTCCGATTGATAGACCATAACTCTCTCAATTTAACTCTTAACTCATTGAAATTAGTTTCATTTCGAAGGAATCGAAGTGTAGTTTAAAACGAAAGAAACGGAGATGAAAAACTCTAAGTATTTTGAGAGTTATGATGGAAATAGTTAGACTCGCGCTTTAGTTTAGCAATTTACTGACCTACCTCCGATTGATTGACCATAACTCTCTCAATTTAACTCGTAATTCATTTAAATTAGTTTCATTTCGAAGGAATCGAAGTGTAGTTTAAAACGAAAGAAACGGAGATGAAAAACTCCAAGTATTTTGAGAGTTATGATGGAAATAGTTAGACTCGCGCTTTGGTTTAGCAATTTACTGACCTACCTCCGATTGATTGATCATAACTCTCTAAATTTAACTCTTAATTCATTGAAATTAGTTTCATTTCGAAGGAATCGAAGTGTAGTTTAAAACGAAAGAAACGGAGATGAAAAACTCCAAGTATTTTGAGAGTTATGATGGAAATAGTTAGACTCGCGCTTTGGTTTAGCAATTTACTGACCTACATCCGATTGATTGACCATAACTCTCTCAATTTAACTCTTAACTCATTGAAATTAGTTTCATTTCGAAGGAATCGAAGTGTAGTTTAAAACGAAAGAAACGGAGATGAAAAACTCCAAGTATTTTGAGAGTTATGATGGAAATAGTTAGACTCGCGCTTTGGTTTAGCAATTTACTGACCTACCTCCGATTGATTGATCATAACTCTCTAAATTTAACTCTTAATTCATTGAAATTAGTTTCATTTCGAAGGAATCGAAGTGTAGTTTAAAACGAAAGAAACGGAGATGAAAAACTCCAAGTATTTTGAGAGTTATGATGGAAATAGTTAGACTTGCGCTTTAGTTTAGCAATTTACTGACCTCCCTCCGATTGATTGACCATAACTCACTCAATTTAACTCGTAATTCATTGAAATTAGTTTCATTTCGAAGGAATCGAAGTGTAGTTTAAAACGAAAGAAACGGAGATGAAAAACTCCAAGTATTTTGAGAGTTATGATGGAAATAGTTAGACTCGCGCTTTGGTTTATCAATTTACTGACCTACCTCCGATTGATTGACCATAACTCTCTCAATTTAACTCTTAATTCATTGAAATTAGTTTCATTTCGAAGGAATCGAAGTGTAGTTTAAAACGAAAGAAACGGAGATGAAAAACTCCAAGTATTTTGAGAGTTATGATGGAAATAGTTAGACTCGCGCTTTGGTTTAGCAATTTACTGACCTACCTCCGATTGATTGACCATAACTCTCTCAATTTAACTCTTAATTCATTGAAATTAGTTTCATTTCGAAGGAATCAAAGTGTAGTTTAAAACGAAAGAAACGGAGATGAAAAATTCCAAGTATTTTGAGAGTTATGATAGAAATAGTTAGACTCGCGCTTTGGTTTAGCAATTTACTGACCTACCTCCGATTGATTGACCATAACTCTCTCAATTTAACTCGTAATTAATTGAAATTAGTTTCATTTCGAAGGAATCGAAGTGTAGTTTAAAACGAAAGAAACGGAGATGAAAAACTCCAAGTATTTTGAGAGTTATGATGGAAATAGTTAGACTCGCGCTTTGGTTTAGCAATTTACTGACCTACCTCCGCTTGATTGACCATAACTCTCTCAATTTATCTCTTAACTCTTTGAAATTAGTTTCATTTCGAAGGAATCGAAGTGTAGTTTAAAACGAAAGAAACGGAGATGAAAAACTCCAAGTATTTTGAGAGTTATGATGGAAATAGTTAGACTCGCGCTTTGGTTTAGCAATTTACTGACCTACCTCCGATTGATTGACCATAACTCTCTCAATTTAACTCGTAATTCATTTAAATTAGTTTCATTTCGAAGGAATCGAAGTGTAATTTAAAACGAAAGAAACGGAGATGAAAAACTCCAAGTATTTTGAGAGTTATGATGGAAATAGTTAGACTCGCGCTTTAGTTTAGCAATTTACTGACCTACCACCGATTGATTGAACATAACTCACTCAATTTAACTCGTAATTCATTGAAATTAGTTTCATTTCGAAGGAATCGAAGTGTAGTTTAAAACGAAAGAAATGGAGATGAAAAACTCCAAGTATTTTGAGAGTTATGATGGAAATAGTTAGACTCGCGCTTTGGTTTAGCAATTTACTGACCTACCTCCGATTGATTGACCATAACTCTCTCAATTTAACTCGTAATTCATTTAAATTAGTTTCATTTCGAAGGAATCGAAGTGTAGTTTAAAACAAAAGAAACGGAGATGAAAAACTCCAAGTATTTTGAGAGTTATGATGGAAATAGTTAGACTCGCGCTTTGGTTTAGCAATTTACTGACCTACCTTTGATTGATTGACCATAACTCTCTCAATTTAACTTGTAATTCATTGAAATTAGTTTCATTTCGAAGGAATCGAAGTATAGTTTAAAACGAAAGAAACGGAGATGAAAAACTCCAAGTATTTTGAGAGTTATGATGGAAATAGTTAGACTCGCGCTTTAGTTTAGCAATTTACTGACCTCCCTCCGATTGATTGACCATAACTCACTCAATTTAACTCGTAATTCATTGAAATTAGTTTCATTTCGAAGGAATCGAAGTGTAGTTTAAAACGAAAGAAACGGAGATGAAAAACTCCAAGTATTTTGAGAGTTATGATGGAAATAGTTAGACTCGCGCTTTGGTTTAGCAATTTACTGACCTCCCTCCGATTAATTGACCATAAATCACTCAATTTAACTCGTAATTCATTGAAATTAGTTTCATTTCGAAGGAATCGACGTGTAGTTTAAAACGAAAGAAACGGAGATGAAAAACTCCAAGTATTTTGAGAGTTATGATGGAAATAGTTAGACTCGCGCTTTGGTTTAGCAATTTACTGACGTACCTACGATTGATTGACCATAACTCTCTCAATTTAACTCGTAATTCATTTAAATTAGTTTCATTTCGAAGGAATCGAAGTATAATTTAAAACGAAAGAAACGGAGATGAAAAACTCCAAGTATTTTGAGAGTTATGATGGAAATAGTTAGACTCGCGCTTTAGTTTAGCAATTTACTGACCTACCTCCGATTGATTGAACATAACTCACTCAATTTAACTCGTAATTCATTGAAATTAGTTTCATTTCGAAGGAATCGAAGTGTAGTTTAAAACGAAAGAAAAGGAGATGAAAAACTCCAAGTATTTTGAGAGTTATGATGGAAATAGTTAGACTCGCGCTTTGGTTTAGCAATTTACTGACCTACCTCCGATTGATTGACCATAACTCTCTCAATTTAACGCTTAATTCATTGAAATTAGTTTCATTTCGAAGGAATCGAAGTGTAGTTTAAGACGAAAGAAACGGAGATGAAAAACTCCAAGTATTTTGAGAGTTATGATGGAAATAGTTAGACTCGCGCTTTGGTTTAGCAATTTACTGACCTACCTCCGATTGATTGACCATAACTCTCTCAATTTAACTCTTAACTCATTGAAATTAGTTTTATTTCGAAGGAATCGAAGTGTAGTTTAAAACGAAAGAAACGGAGATGAAAAACTCCAAGTATTTTGAGAGTTATGATGGAAATAGTTAGACTCGCGCTTTGGTTTAGCAATTTACTGACCTCCCTCCGATTGATTGACCATAAATCACTCAATTTAACTCGTAATTCATTGAAATTAGTTTCATTTCGAAGGAATCGAAGTGTAGTTTAAAACGAAAGAAACGGAGATGAAAAACTCCAAGTATTTTGAGAGTTATGATGGAAATAGTTAGACTCGCGCTTTGGTTTAGCAATTTACTGACCTACCTCCGATTGATTGACCATAACTCTCTCAATTTAAGTCTTAATTCATTGAAATTAGTTTCATTTCGAAGGAATCGAAGTGTAGTTTAAAACGAAAGAAACGGAGATGAAAAATTCCAAGTATTTTGAGAGTTATGATAGAAATAGTTAGACTCGCGCTTTGGTTTAGCAATTTACTGACCTACCTCCGATTGATAGACCATAACTCTCTCAATTTAACTCTTAACTCATTGAAATTAGTTTCATTTCGAAGGAATCGAAGTGTAGTTTAAAACGAAAGAAACGGAGATGAAAAACTCTAAGTATTTTGAGAGTTATGATGGAAATAGTTAGACTCGCGCTTTAGTTTAGCAATTTACTGACCTACCTCCGATTGATTGACCATAACTCTCTCAATTTAACTCGTAATTCATTTAAATTAGTTTCATTTCGAAGGAATCGAAGTGTAGTTTAAAACGAAAGAAACGGAGATGAAAAACTCCAAGTATTTTGAGAGTTATGATGGAAATAGTTAGACTCGCGCTTTGGTTTAGCAATTTACTGACCTACCTCCGATTGATTGATCATAACTCTCTAAATTTAACTCTTAATTCATTGAAATTAGTTTCATTTCGAAGGAATCGAAGTGTAGTTTAAAACGAAAGAAACGGAGATGAAAAACTCCAAGTATTTTGAGAGTTATGATGGAAATAGTTAGACTTGCGCTTTAGTTTAGCAATTTACTGACCTCCCTCCGATTGATTGACCATAACTCACTCAATTTAACTCGTAATTCATTGAAATTAGTTTCATTTCGAAGGAATCGAAGTGTAGTTTAAAACGAAAGAAACGGAGATGAAAAACTCCAAGTATTTTGAGAGTTATGATGGAAATAGTTAGACTCGCGCTTTGGTTTATCAATTTACTGACCTACCTCCGATTGATTGACCATAACTCTCTCAATTTAACTCTTAATTCATTGAAATTAGTTTCATTTCGAAGGAATCGAAGTGTAGTTTAAAACGAAAGAAACGGAGATGAAAAACTCCAAGTATTTTGAGAGTTATGATGAAAATAGTTAGACTCGCGCTTTAGTTTAGCAATTTACTGACCTACCTCCGATTGATTGAACATAACTCACTCAATTTAACTCGTAATTCATTGAAATTAGTTTCATTTCGAAGGAATCGAAGTGTAGTTTAAAACGAAAGAAATGGAGATGAAAAACTCCAAGTATTTTGAGAGTTATGATGGAAATAGTTAGACTCGCGCTTTGGTTTAGCAATTTACTGACCTACCTCCGATTGATTGACCATAACTCTCTCAATTTAACTCGTAATTCATTTAAATTAGTTTCATTTCGAAGGAATCGAAGTGTAGTTTAAAACAAAAGAAACGGAGATGAAAAACTCCAAGTATTTTGAGAGTTATGATGGAAATAGTTAGACTCGCGCTTTGGTTTAGCAATTTACTGACCTACCTTTGATTTATTGACCATAACTCTCTCAATTTAACTTGTAATTCATTGAAATTAGTTTCATTTCGAAGGAATCGAAGTATAGTTTAAAACGAAAGAAACGGAGATGAAAAACTCCAAGTATTTTGAGAGTTATGATGGAAATAGTTAGACTCGCGCTTTAGTTTAGCAATTTACTGACCTCCCTCCGATTGATTGACCATAACTCACTCAATTTAACTCGTAATTCATTGAAATTAGTTTCATTTCGAAGGAATCGAAGTGTAGTTTAAAACGAAAGAAACGGAGATGAAAAACTCCAAGTATTTTGAGAGTTATGATGGAAATAGTTAGACTCGCGCTTTGGTTTAGCAATTTACTGACCTCCCTCCGATTAATTGACCATAAATCACTCAATTTAACTCGTAATTCATTGAAATTAGTTTCATTTCGAAGGAATCGACGTGTAGTTTAAAACGAAAGAAACGGAGATGAAAAACTCCAAGTATTTTGAGAGTTATGATGGAAATAGTTAGACTCGCGCTTTGGTTTAGCAATTTACTGACGTACCTACGATTGATTGACCATAACTCTCTCAATTTAACTCGTAATTCATTTAAATTAGTTTCATTTCGAATGAATCGAAGTGTAATTTAAAACGAAAGAAACGGAGATGAAAAACTCCAAGTATTTTGAGAGTTATGATGGAAATAGTTAGACTCGCGCTTTAGTTTAGCAATTTACTGACCTACCTCCGATTGATTGAACATAACTCACTCAATTTAACTCGTAATTCATTGAAATTAGTTTCATTTCGAATGAATCGAAGTGTAGTTTAAAACGAAAGAAAAGGAGATGAAAAACTCCAAGTATTTTGAGAGTTATGATGGAAATAGTTAGACTCGCGCTTTGGTTTAGCAATTTACTGACCTACCTCCGATTGATTGACCATAACTCTCTCAATTTAACGCTTAATTCATTGAAATTAGTTTCATTTCGAAGGAATCGAAGTGTAGTTTAAGACGAAAGAAACGGAGATGAAAAACTCCAAGTATTTTGAGAGTTATGATGGAAATAGTTAGACTCGCGCTTTGGTTTAGCAATTTACTGACCTACCTCCGATTGATTGACCATAACTCTCTCAATTTAACTCTTAACTCATTGAAATTAGTTTTATTTCGAAGGAATCGAAGTGTAGTTTAAAACGAAAGAAACGGAGATGAAAAACTCCAAGTATTTTGAGAGTTATGATGGAAATAGTTAGACTCGCGCTTTGGTTTAGCAATTTACTGACCTCCCTCCGATTGATTGACCATAAATCACTCAATTTAACTCGTAATTCATAGAAATTAGTTTCATTTCGAAGGAATCGAAGTGTAGTTTAAAACGAAAGAAACGGAGATGAAAAACTCCAAGTATTTTGAGAGTTATGATGGAAATAGTTAGACTCGCGCTTTGGTTTAGCAATTTACTGACCTACCTCCGATTGATTGACCATAACTCTCTCAATTTAACTCTTAATTCATTGAAATTAGTTTCATTTCGAAGGAATCGAAGTGTAGTTTAAAACGAAAGAAACGGAGATGAAAAATTCCAAGTATTTTGAGAGTTATGATCGAAATAGTTAGACTCGCGCTTTGGTTTAGCAATTTACTGACCTACCTCCGATTGATAGACCATAACTCTCTCAATTTAACTCTTAACTCATTGAAATTAGTTTCATTTCGAAGGAATCGAAGTGTAGTTTAAAACGAAAGAAACGGAGATGAAAAACTCTAAGTATTTTGAGAGTTATGATGGAAATAGTTAGACTCGCGCTTTAGTTTAGCAATTTACTGACCTACCTCCGATTGATTGACCATAACTCTCTCAATTTAACTCGTAATTCATTTAAATTAGTTTCATTTCGAAGGAATCGAAGTGTAGTTTAAAACGAAAGAAACGGAGATGAAAAACTCCAAGTATTTTGAGAGTTATGATGGAAATAGTTAGACTCGCGCTTTGGTTTAGCAATTTACTGACCTACCTCCGATTGATTGACCATAACTCTCTCAATTTAACGCTTAATTCATTGAAATTAGTTTCATTTCGAAGGAATCGAAGTGTAGTTTAAGACGAAAGAAACGGAGATGAAAAACTCCAAGTATTTTGAGAGTTATGATGGAAATAGTTAGACTCGCGCTTTGGTTTAGCAATTTACTGACCTACCTCCGATTGATTGACCATAACTCTCTCAATTTAACTCTTAATTCATTGAAATTAGTTTCATTTCGAAGGAATCGAAGTGTAGTTTAAAACGAAAGAAACGGAGATGAAAAACTCCAAGTATTTTGAGAGTTATGATGGAAATAGTTAGACTCGCGCTTTGGTTTAGCAATTTACTGACCTACCTCCGATTGATTGACCATAACTCTCTCAATTTAACTCTTAATTCATTGAAATTAGTTTCATTTCGAAGGAATCAAAGTGTAGTTTAAAACGAAAGAAACGGAGATGAAAAATTCCAAGTATTTTGAGAGTTATGATAGAAATAGTTAGACTCGCGCTTTGGTTTAGCAATTTACTGACCTACCTCCGATTGATTGACCATAACTCTCTCAATTTAACTCGTAATTCATTGAAATTAGTTTCATTTCGAAGGAATCGAAGTGTAGTTTAAAACGAAAGAAACGGAGATGAAAAACTCCAAGTATTTTGAGAGTTATGATGGAAATAGTTAGACTCGCGCTTTGGTTTAGCAATTTACTGACCTACCTCCGATTGATTGATCATAACTCTCTAAATTTAACTCTTAATTCATTGAAATTAGTTTCATTTCGAAGGAATCGAAGTGTAGTTTAAAACGAAAGAAACGGAGATGAAAAACTCCAAGTATTTTGAGAGTTATGATGGAAATAGTTAGACTTGCGCTTTAGTTTAGCAATTTACTGACCTCCCTCCGATTGATTGACCATAACTCACTCAATTTAACTCGTAATTCATTGAAATTAGTTTCATTTCGAAGGAATCGAAGTGTAGTTTAAAACGAAAGAAACGGAGATGAAAAACTCCAAGTATTTTGAGAGTTATGATGGAAATAGTTAGACTCGCGCTTTGGTTTATCAATTTACTGACCTACCTCCGATTGATTGACCATAACTCTCTCAATTTAACTCTTAATTCATTGAAATTAGTTTCATTTCGAAGGAATCGAAGTGTAGTTTAAAACGAAAGAAACGGAGATGAAAAACTCCAAGTATTTTGAGAGTTATGATGGAAATAGTTAGACTCGCGCTTTGGTTTAGCAATTTACTGACCTACCTCCGATTGATTGACCATAACTCTCTCAATTTAACTCTTAATTCATTGAAATTAGTTTCATTTCGAAGGAATCAAAGTGTAGTTTAAAACGAAAGAAACGGAGATGAAAAATTCCAAGTATTTTGAGAGTTATGATAGAAATAGTTAGACTCGCGCTTTGGTTTAGCAATTTACTGACCTACCTCCGATTGATTGACCATAACTCTCTCAATTTAACTCGTAATTCATTGAAATTAGTTTCATTTCGAAGGAATCTAAGTGTAGTTTAAAACGAAAGAAACGGAGATGAAAAACTCCAAGTATTTTGAGAGTTATAATGGAAATAGTTAGACTCGCGCTTTGGTTTAGCAATTTACTGACCTACCTCCGATTGATTGATCATAACTCTCTAAATTTAACTCTTAATTCATTGAAATTAGTTTCATTTCGAAGGAATCGAAGTGTAGTTTAAAACGAAAGAAACGGAGATGAAAAACTCCAAGTATTTTGAGAGTTATGATGGAAATAGTTAGACTTGCGCTTTAGTTTAGCAATTTACTGACCTCCCTCCGATTGATTGACCATAACTCACTCAATTTAACTCGTAATTCATTGAAATTAGTTTCATTTCGAAGGAATCGAAGTGTAGTTTAAAACGAAAGAAACGGAGATGAAAAACTCCAAGTATTTTGAGAGTTATGATGGAAATAGTTAGACTCGCGCTTTGGTTTATCAATTTACTGACCTACCTCCGATTGATTGACCATAACTCTCTCAATTTAACTCTTAATTCATTGAAATTAGTTTCATTTCGAAGGAATCGAAGTGTAGTTTAAAACGAAAGAAACGGAGATGAAAAACTCCAAGTATTTTGAGAGTTATGATGGAAATAGTTAGACTCGGGCTTTGGTTTAGCAATTTACTGACCTACCTCCGATTGATTGACCATAACTCTCTCAATTTAACTCTTAATTCATTGAAATTAGTTTTATTTCGAAGGAATCAAAGTGTAGTTTAAAACGAAAGAAACGGAGATGAAAAATTCCAAGTATTTTGAGAGTTATGATAGAAATAGTTAGACTCGCGCTTTGGTTTAGCAATTTACTGACCTACCTCCGATTGATTGACCATAACTCTCTCAATTTAACTCGTAATTCATTTAAATTAGTTTCATTTCGAAGGAATCGAAGTGTAGTTTAAAACAAAAGAAACGGAGATGAAAAACTCCAAGTATTTTGAGAGTTATGATGGAAATAGTTAGACTCGCGCTTTAGTTTAGCAATTTACTGACCTCCCTCCGATTGATTGACCATAACTCACTCAATTTAACTCGTAATTCATTGAAATTAGTTTCATTTCGAAGGAATCGAAGTGTAGTTTAAAACGAAAGAAACGGAGATGAAAAACTCCAAGTATTTTGAGAGTTATGATGGAAATAGTTAGACTCGCGCTTTGGTTTAGCAATTTACTGACCTCCCTCCGATTAATTGACCATAAATCACTCAATTTAACTCGTAATTCATTGAAATTAGTTTTATTTCGAAGGAATCGACGTGTAGTTTAAAACGAAAGAAACGGAGATGCAAAACTCCAAGTATTTTGAGAGTTATGATGGAAATAGTTAGACTCGCGCTTTGGTTTAGCAATTTACTGACGTACCTACGATTGATTGACCATAACTCTCTCAATTTAACTCTTAACTCTTTGAAATTAGTTTCATTTCGAAGGAATCGAAGTGTAGTTTAAAACGAAAGAAACGGAGATGAAAAACTCCAAGTATTTTGAGAGTTATGATGGAAATAGTTAGACTCGCGCTTTGGTTTAGCAATTTACTGACCTACCTCCGATTGATTGACCATAACTCTCTCAATTTAACTCGTAATTCATTTAAATTAGTTTCATTTCGAAGGAATCGAAGTGTAATTTAAAACGAAAGAAACGGAGATGAAAAACTCCAAGTATTTTGAGAGTTATGATGGAAATAGTTAGACTCGCGCTTTAGTTTAGCAATTTACTGACCTACCACCGATTGATTGAACATAACTCACTCAATTTAACTCGTAATTCATTGAAATTAGTTTCATTTCGAAGGAATCGAAGTGTAGTTTAAAACGAAAGAAATGGAGATGAAAAACTCCAAGTATTTTGAGAGTTATGATGGAAATAGTTAGACTCGCGCTTTGGTTTAGCAATTTACTGACCTACCTCCGATTGATTGACCATAACTCTCTCAATTTAACTCGTAATTCATTTAAATTAGTTTCATTTCGAAGGAATCGAAGTGTAGTTTAAAACAAAAGAAACGGAGATGAAAAACTCCAAGTATTTTGAGAGTTATGATGGAAATAGTTAGACTCGCGCTTTGGTTTAGCAATTTACTGACCTACCTTTGATTGATTGACCATAACTCTCTCAATTTAACTTGTAATTCATTGAAATTAGTTTCATTTCGAAGGAATCGAAGTATAGTTTAAAACGAAAGAAACGGAGATGAAAAACTCCAAGTATTTTGAGAGTTATGATGGAAATAGTTAGACTCGCGCTTTAGTTTAGCAATTTACTGACCTCCCTCCGATTGATTGACCATAACTCACTCAATTTAACTCGTAATTCATTGAAATTAGTTTCATTTCGAAGGAATCGAAGTGTAGTTTAAAACGAAAGAAACGGAGATGAAAAACTCCAAGTATTTTGAGAGTTATGATGGAAATAGTTAGACTCGCGCTTTGGTTTAGCAATTTACTGACCTCCCTCCGATTAATTGACCATAAATCACTCAATTTAACTCGTAATTCATTGAAATTAGTTTCATTTCGAAGGAATCCACGTGTAGTTTAAAACGAAAGAAACGGAGATGAAAAACTCCAAGTATTTTGAGAGTTATGATGGAAATAGTTAGACTCGCGCTTTGGTTTAGCAATTTACTGACGTACCTACGATTGATTGACCATAACTCTCTCAATTTAACTCGTAATTCATTTAAATTAGTTTCATTTCGAAGGAATCGAAGTGTAATTTAAAACGAAAGAAACGGAGATGAAAAACTCCAAGTATTTTGAGAGTTATGATGGAAATAGTTAGACTCGCGCTTTAGTTTAGCAATTTACTGACCTACCTCCGATTGATTGAACATAACTCACTCAATTTAACTCGTAATTCATTGAAATTAGTTTCATTTCGAAGGAATCGAAGTGTAGTTTAAAACGAAAGAAAAGGAGATGAAAAACTCCAAGTATTTTGAGAGTTATGATGGAAATAGTTAGACTCGCGCTTTGGTTTAGCAATTTACTGACCTACCTCCGATTGATTGACCATAACTCTCTCAATTTAACGCTTAATTCATTGAAATTAGTTTCATTTCGAAGGAATCGAAGTGTAGTTTAAGACGAAAGAAACGGAGATGAAAAACTCCAAGTATTTTGAGAGTTATGATGGAAATAGTTAGACTCGCGCTTTGGTTTAGCAATTTACTGACCTACCTCCGATTGATTGACCATAACTCTCTCAATTTAACTCTTAACTCATTGAAATTAGTTTTATTTCGAAGGAATCGAAGTGTAGTTTAAAACGAAAGAAACGGAGATGAAAAACTCCAAGTATTTTGAGAGTTATGATGGAAATAGTTAGACTCGCGCTTTGGTTTAGCAATTTACTGACCTCCCTCCGATTGATTGACCATAAATCACTCAATTTAACTCGTAATTCATTGAAATTAGTTTCATTTCGAAGGAATCGAAGTGTAGTTTAAAACGAAAGAAACGGAGATGAAAAACTCCAAGTATTTTGAGAGTTATGATGGAAATAGTTAGACTCGCGCTTTGGTTTAGCAATTTACTGACCTACCTCCGATTGATTGACCATAACTCTTAATTCATTGAAATTAGTTTCATTTCGAAGGAATCGAAGTGTAGTTTAAAACGAAAGAAACGGAGATGAAAAATTCCAAGTATTTTGAGAGTTATGATAGAAATAGTTAGACTCGCGCTTTGGTTTAGCAATTTACTGACTTACCTCCGATTGATTGACCATAACTCTCTCAATTTAACTCTTAACTCATTGAAATTAGTTTCATTTCGAAGGAATCGAAGTGTAGTTTAAAACGAAAGAAACGGAGATGAAAAACTCCAAGTATTTTGAGAGTTATGATGGAAATAGTTAGACTCGCGCTTTAGTTTAGCAATTTACTGACCTACCTACGATTGATTGACCATAACTCTCTCAATTTAACTCGTAATTCATTTAAATTAGTTTCATTTCGAAGGAATCGAAGTGTAGTTTAAAACGAAAGAAACGGAGATGAAAAACTCCAAGTATTTTGAGAGTTATGATGGAAATAGTTAGACTCGCGCTTTGGTTTAGCAATTTACTGACCTACCTCCGATTGATTGATCATAACTCTCTAAATTTAACTCTTAATTCATTGAAATTAGTTTCATTTCGAAGGAATCGAAGTGTAGTTTAAAACGAAAGAAACGGAGATGAAAAACTCCAAGTATTTTGAGAGTTATGATGGAAATAGTTAGACTTGCGCTTTAGTTTAGCAATTTACTGACCTCCCTCCGATTGATTGACCATAACTCACTCAATTTAACTCGTAATTCATTGAAATTAGTTTCATTTCGAAGGAATCGAAGTGTAGTTTAAAACGAAAGAAACGGAGATGAAAAACTCCAAGTATTTTGAGAGTTATGATGGAAATAGTTAGACTCGCGCTTTGGTTTATCAATTTACTGACCTACCTCCGATTGATTGACCATAACTCTCTCAATTTAACTCTTAATTCATTGAAATTAGTTTCATTTCGAAGGAATCGAAGTGTAGTTTAAAACGAAAGAAACGGAGATGAAAAACTCCAAGTATTTTGAGAGTTATGATGGAAATAGTTAGACTCGCGCTTTGGTTTAGCAATTTACTGACCTACCTCCGATTGATTGACCATAACTCTCTCAATTTAACTCTTAATTCATTGAAATTAGTTTTATTTCGAAGGAATCAAAGTGTAGTTTAAAACGAAAGAAACGGAGATGAAAAATTCCAAGTATTTTGAGAGTTATGATAGAAATAGTTAGACTCGCGCTTTGGTTTAGCAATTTACTGACCTACCTCCGATTGATTGACCATAACTCTCTCAATTTAACTCGTAATTCATTGAAATTAGTTTCATTTCGAAGGAATCGAAGTTTAGTTTAAAACGAAAGAAACGGAGATGAAAAACTCCAAGTATTTTGAGAGTTATGATGGAAATAGTTAGACTCACGCTTTGGTTTAGCAATTTACTGACCTACCTCCGCTTGATTGACCATAACTCTCTCAATTTAACTCTTAACTCTTTGAAATTAGTTTCATTTCGAAGGAATCGAAGTGTAGTTTAAAACGAAAGAAACGGAGATGAAAAACTCCAAGTATTTTGAGAGTTATGATGGAAATAGTTAGACTCGCGCTTTGGTTTAGCAATTTACTGACCTACCTCCGATTGATTGACCATAACTCTCTCAATTTAACTCGTAATTCATTTAAATTAGTTTCATTTCGAAGGAATCGAAGTGTAATTTAAAACGAAAGAAACGGAGATGAAAAACTCCAAGTATTTTGAGAGTTATGATGGAAATAGTTAGACTCGCGCTTTAGTTTAGCAATTTACTGACCTACCTCCGATTGATTGAACATAACTCACTCAATTTAACTCGTAATTCATTGAAATTAGTTTCATTTCGAAGGAATCGAAGTGTAGTTTAAAACGAAAGAAATGGAGATGAAAAACTCCAAGTATTTTGAGAGTTATGATGGAAATAGTTAGACTCGCGCTTTGGTTTAGCAATTTACTGACCAACCTCCGATTGATTGACCATAACTCTCTCAATTTAACTCGTAATTCATTTAAATTAGTTTCATTTCGAAGGAATCGAAGTTTAGTTTAAAACAAAAGAAACGGAGATGAAAAACTCCAAGTATTTTGAGAGTTATGATGGAAATAGTTAGACTCGCGCTTTGGTTTAGCAATTTACTGACCTACCTTTGATTGATTGACCATAACTCTCTCAATTTAACTTGTAATTCATTGAAATTAGTTTCATTTCGAAGGAATCGAAGTATAGTTTAAAACGAAAGAAACGGAGATGAAAAACTCCAAGTATTTTGAGAGTTATGATGGAAATAGTTAGACTCGCGCTTTAGTTTAGCAATTTACTGACCTCCCTCCGATTGATTGACCATAACTCACTCAATTTAACTCGTAATTCATTGAAATTAGTTTCATTTCGAAGGAATCGAAGTGTAGTTTAAAACGAAAGAAACGGAGATGAAAAACTCCAAGTATTTTGAGAGTTATGATGGAAATAGTTAGACTCGCGCTTTGGTTTAGCAATTTACTGACCTCCCTCCGATTAATTGACCATAAATCACTCAATTTAACTCGTAATTCATTTAAATTAGTTTCATTTCGAAGGAATCGACGTGTAGTTTAAAACGAAAGAAACGGAGATGAAAAACTCCAAGTATTTTGAGAGTTATGATGGAAATAGTTAGACTCGCGCTTTGGTTTAGCAATTTACTGACGTACCTACGATTGATTGACCATAACTCTCTCAATTTAACTCGTAATTCATTTAAATTAGTTTCATTTCGAAGGAATCGAAGTGTAATTTAAAACGAAAGAAACGGAGATGAAAAACTCCAAGTATTTTGAGAGTTATGATGGAAATAGTTAGACTCGCGCTTTAGTTTAGCAATTTACTGACCTACCTCCGATTGATTGAACATAACTCACTCAATTTAACTCGTAATTCATTGAAATTAGTTTCATTTCGAAGGAATCGAAGTGTAGTTTAAAACGAAAGAAAAGGAGATGAAAAACTCCAAGTATTTTGAGAGTTATGATGGAAATAGTTAGACTCGCGCTTTGGTTTAGCAATTTACTGACCTACCTCCGATTGATTGACCATAACTCTCTCAATTTAACGCTTAATTCATTGAAATTAGTTTCATTTCGAAGGAATCGAAGTGTAGTTTAAGACGAAAGAAACGGAGATGAAAAACTCCAAGTATTTTGAGAGTTATGATGGAAATAGTTAGACTCGCGCTTTGGTTTAGCAATTTACTGACCTACCTCCGATTGATTGACCATAACTCTCTCAATTTAACTCTTAACTCATTGAAATTAGTTTTATTTCGAAGGAATCGAAGTGTAGTTTAAAACGAAAGAAACGGAGATGAAAAACTCCAAGTATTTTGAGAGTTATGATGGAAATAGTTAGACTCGCGCTTTGGTTTAGCAATTTACTGACCTCCCTCCGATTGATTGACCATAAATCACTCAATTTAACTCGTAATTCATTGAAATTAGTTTCATTTCGAAGGAATCGAAGTGTAGTTTAAAACGAAAGAAACGGAGATGAAAAACTCCAAGTATTTTGAGAGTTATGATGGAAATAGTTAGACTCGCGCTTTGGTTTAGCAATTTACTGACCTACCTCCGATTGATTGACCATAACTCTCTCAATTTAACTCTTAATTCATTGAAATTAGTTTCATTTCGAAGGAATCGAAGTGTAGTTTAAAACGAAAGAAACGGAGATGAAAAATTCCAAGTATTTTGAGAGTTATGATAGAAATAGTTAGACTCGCGCTTTGGTTTAGCAATTTACTGACCTACCTCCGATTGATAGACCATAACTCTCTCAATTTAACTCTTAACTCATTGAAATTAGTTTCATTTCGAAGGAATCGAAGTGTAGTTTAAAACGAAAGAAACGGAGATGAAAAACTCTAAGTATTTTGAGAGTTATGATGGAAATAGTTAGACTCGCGCTTTAGTTTAGCAATTTACTGACCTACCTCCGATTGATTGACCATAACTCTCTCAATTTAACTCGTAATTCATTTAAATTAGTTTCATTTCGAAGGAATCGAAGTGTAGTTTAAAACGAAAGAAACGGAGATGAAAAACTCCAAGTATTTTGAGAGTTATGATGGAAATAGTTAGACTCGCGCTTTGGTTTAGCAATTTACTGACCTACCTCCGATTGATTGATCATAACTCTCTAAATTTAACTCTTAATTCATTGAAATTAGTTTCATTTCGAAGGAATCGAAGTGTAGTTTAAAACGAAAGAAACGGAGATGAAAAACTCCAAGTATTTTGAGAGTTATGATGGAAATAGTTAGACTCGCGCTTTGGTTTAGCAATTTACTGACCTACATCCGATTGATTGACCATAACTCTCTCAATTTAACTCTTAACTCATTGAAATTAGTTTCATTTCGAAGGAATCGAAGTGTAGTTTAAAACGAAAGAAACGGAGATGAAAAACTCCAAGTATTTTGAGAGTTATGATGGAAATAGTTAGACTCGCGCTTTGGTTTAGCAATTTACTGACCTACCTCCGATTGATTGATCATAACTCTCTAAATTTAACTCTTAATTCATTGAAATTAGTTTCATTTCGAAGGAATCGAAGTGTAGTTTAAAACGAAAGAAACGGAGATGAAAAACTCCAAGTATTTTGAGAGTTATGATGGAAATAGTTAGACTTGCGCTTTAGTTTAGCAATTTACTGACCTCCCTCCGATTGATTGACCATAACTCACTCAATTTAACTCGTAATTCATTGAAATTAGTTTCATTTCGAAGGAATCGAAGTGTAGTTTAAAACGAAAGAAACGGAGATGAAAAACTCCAAGTATTTTGAGAGTTATGATGGAAATAGTTAGACTCGCGCTTTGGTTTATCAATTTACTGACCTACCTCCGATTGATTGACCATAACTCTCTCAATTTAACTCTTAATTCATTGAAATTAGTTTCATTTCGAAGGAATCGAAGTGTAGTTTAAAACGAAAGAAACGGAGATGAAAAACTCCAAGTATTTTGAGAGTTATGATGGAAATAGTTAGACTCGCGCTTTGGTTTAGCAATTTACTGACCTACCTCCGATTGATTGACCATAACTCTCTCAATTTAACTCTTAATTCATTGAAATTAGTTTCATTTCGAAGGAATCAAAGTGTAGTTTAAAACGAAAGAAACGGAGATGAAAAATTCCAAGTATTTTGAGAGTTATGATAGAAATAGTTAGACTCGCGCTTTGGTTTAGCAATTTACTGACCTACCTCCGATTGATTGACCATAACTCTCTCAATTTAACTCGTAATTAATTGAAATTAGTTTCATTTCGAAGGAATCGAAGTGTAGTTTAAAACGAAAGAAACGGAGATGAAAAACTCCAAGTATTTTGAGAGTTATGATGGAAATAGTTAGACTCGCGCTTTGGTTTAGCAATTTACTGACCTACCTCCGCCTGATTGACCATAACTCTCTCAATTTATCTCTTAACTCTTTGAAATTAGTTTCATTTCGAAGGAATCGAAGTGTAGTTTAAAACGAAAGAAACGGAGATGAAAAACTCCAAGTATTTTGAGAGTTATGATGGAAATAGTTAGACTCGCGCTTTGGTTTAGCAATTTACTGACCTACCTCCGATTGATTGACCATAACTCTCTCAATTTAACTCGTAATTCATTTAAATTAGTTTCATTTCGAAGGAATCGAAGTGTAATTTAAAACGAAAGAAACGGAGATGAAAAACTCCAAGTATTTTGAGAGTTATGATGGAAATAGTTAGACTCGCGCTTTAGTTTAGCAATTTACTGACCTACCACCGATTGATTGAACATAACTCACTCAATTTAACTCGTAATTCATTGAAATTAGTTTCATTTCGAAGGAATCGAAGTGTAGTTTAAAACGAAAGAAATGGAGATGAAAAACTCCAAGTATTTTGAGAGTTATGATGGAAATAGTTAGACTCGCGCTTTGGTTTAGCAATTTACTGACCTACCTCCGATTGATTGACCATAACTCTCTCAATTTAACTCGTAATTCATTTAAATTAGTTTCATTTCGAAGGAATCGAAGTGTAGTTTAAAAAAAAAGAAACGGAGATGAAAAACTCCAAGTATTTTGAGAGTTATGATGGAAATAGTTAGACTCGCGCTTTGGTTTAGCAATTTACTGACCTACCTTTGATTGATTGACCATAACTCTCTCAATTTAACTTGTAATTCATTGAAATTAGTTTCATTTCGAAGGAATCGAAGTATAGTTTAAAACGAAAGAAACGGAGATGAAAAACTCCAAGTATTTTGAGAGTTATGATGGAAATAGTTAGACTCGCGCTTTAGTTTAGCAATTTACTGACCTCCCTCCGATTGATTGACCATAACTCACTCAATTTAACTCGTAATTCATTG
This sequence comes from Tasmannia lanceolata, assembly GCF_043159265.1. NCBI lineage: Eukaryota > Viridiplantae > Streptophyta > Magnoliopsida > Canellales > Winteraceae > Tasmannia > Tasmannia lanceolata. Next base: position 10,366,324 of record NW_027518721.1, read on the forward strand.
AAATTAGTTTCATTTCGAAGGAATCGAAGTGTAGTTTAAAACGAAAGAAACGGAGATGAAAAACTCCAAGTATTTTGAGAGTTATGATGGAAATAGTTAGACTCGCGCTTTGGTTTAGCAATTTACTGACCTCCCTCCGATTAATTGACCATAAATCACTCAATTTAACTCGTAATTCATTGAAATTAGTTTCATTTCGAAGGAATCGACGTGTAGTTTAAAACGAAAGAAACGGAGATGAAAAACTCCAAGTATTTTGAGAGTTATGATGGAAATAGTTAGACTCGCGCTTTGGTTTAGCAATTTACTGACGTACCTACGATTGATTGACCATAACTCTCTCAATTTAACTCGTAATTCATTTAAATTAGTTTCATTTCGAAGGAATCGAAGTGTAATTTAAAACGAAAGAAACGGAGATGAAAAACTCCAAGTATTTTGAGAGTTATGATGGAAATAGTTAGACTCGCGCTTTAGTTTAGCAATTTACTGACCTACCTCCGATTGATTGAACATAACTCACTCAATTTAACTCGTAATTCATTGAAATTAGTTTCATTTCGAAGGAATCGAAGTGTAGTTTAAAACGAAAGAAAAGGAGATGAAAAACTCCAAGTATTTTGAGAGTTATGATGGAAATAGTTAGACTCGCGCTTTGGTTTAGCAATTTACTGACCTACCTCCGATTGATTGACCATAACTCTCTCAATTTAACGCTTAATTCATTGAAATTAGTTTCATTTCGAAGGAATCGAAGTGTAGTTTAGGACGAAAGAAACGGAGATGAAAAACTCCAAGTATTTTGAGAGTTATGATGGAAATAGTTAGACTCGCGCTTTGGTTTAGCAATTTACTGACCTACCTCCGATTGATTGACCATAACTCTCTCAATTTAACTCTTAACTCATTGAAATTAGTTTTATTTCGAAGGAATCGAAGTGTAGTTTAAAACGAAAGAAACGGAGATGAAAAACTCCAAGTATTTTGAGAGTTATGATGGAAATAGTTAGACTCGCGCTTTGGTTTAGCAATTTACTGACCTCCCTCCGATTGATTGACCATAAATCACTCAATTTAACTCGTAATTCATTGAAATTAGTTTCATTTCGAAGGAATCGAAGTGTAGTTTAAAACGAAAGAAACGGAGATGAAAAACTCCAAGTATTTTGAGAGTTATGATGGAAATAGTTAGACTCGCGCTTTGGTTTAGCAATTTACTGACCTACCTCCGATTGATTGACCATAACTCTCTCAATTTAACTCTTAATTCATTGAAATTAGTTTCATTTCGAAGGAATCGAAGTGTAGTTTAAAACGAAAGAAACGGAGATGAAAAATTCCAAGTATTTTGAGAGTTATGATAGAAATAGTTAGACTCGCGCTTTGGTTTAGCAATTTACTGACCTACCTCCGATTGATAGACCATAACTCTCTCAATTTAACGCTTAATTCATTGAAATTAGTTTCATTTCGAAGGAATCGAAGTGTAGTTTAAGACGAAAGAAACGGAGATGAAAAACTCCAAGTATTTTGAGAGTTATGATGGAAATAGTTAGACTCGCGCTTTGGTTTAGCAATTTACTGACCTACCTCCGATTGATTGACCATAACTCTCTCAATTTAACTCTTAACTCATTGAAATTAGTTTTATTTCGAAGGAATCGAAGTGTAGTTTAAAACGAAAGAAACGGAGATGAAAAACTCCAAGTATTTTGAGAGTTATGATGGAAATAGTTAGACTCGCGCTTTGGTTTAGCAATTTACTGACCTCCCTCCGATTGATTGACCATAAATCACTCAATTTAACTCGTAATTCATTGAAATTAGTTTCATTTCGAAGGAATCGAAGTGTAGTTTAAAACGAAAGAAACGGAGATGAAAAACTCCAAGTATTTTGAGAGTTATGATGGAAATAGTTAGACTCGCGCTTTGGTTTAGCAATTTACTGACCTACCTCCGATTGATTGACCATAACTCTCTCAATTTAACTCTTAATTCATTGAAATTAGTTTCATTTCGAAGGAATCGAAGTGTAGTTTAAAACGAAAGAAACGGAGATGAAAAATTCCAAGTATTTTGAGAGTTATGATAGAAATAGTTAGACTCGCGCTTTGGTTTAGCAATTTACTGACCTACCTCCGATTGATAGACCATAACTCTCTCAATTTAACTCTTAACTCATTGAAATTAGTTTCATTTCGAAGGAATCGAAGTGTAGTTTAAAACGAAAGAAACGGAGATGAAAAACTCTAAGTATTTTGAGAGTTATGATGGAAATAGTTAGACTCGCGCTTTAGTTTAGCAATTTACTGACCTACCTCCGATTGATTGACCATAACTCTCTCAATTTAACTCGTAATTCATTTAAATTAGTTTCATTTCGAAGGAATCGAAGTGTAGTTTAAAACGAAAGAAACGGAGATGAAAAACTCCAAGTATTTTGAGAGTTATGATGGAAATAGTTAGACTCGCGCTTTGGTTTAGCAATTTACTGACCTACCTCCGATTGATTGATCATAACTCTCTAAATTTAACTCTTAATTCATTGAAATTAGTTTCATTTCGAAGGAATCGAAGTGTAGTTTAAAACGAAAGAAACGGAGATGAAAAACTCCAAGTATTTTGAGAGTTATGATGGAAATAGTTAGACTCGCGCTTTGGTTTAGCAATTTACTGACCTACATCCGATTGATTGACCATAACTCTCTCAATTTAACTCTTAACTCATTGAAATTAGTTTCATTTCGAAGGAATCGAAGTGTAGTTTAAAACGAAAGAAACGGAGATGAAAAACTCCAAGTATTTTGAGAGTTATGATGGAAATAGTTAGACTCGCGCTTTGGTTTAGCAATTTACTGACCTACCTCCGATTGATTGATCATAACTCTCTAAATTTAACTCTTAATTCATTGAAATTAGTTTCATTTCGAAGGAATCGAAGTGTAGTTTAAAACGAAAGAAACGGAGATGAAAAACTCCAAGTATTTTGAGAGTTATGATGGAAATAGTTAGACTTGCGCTTTAGTTTAGCAATTTACTGACCTCCCTCCGATTGATTGACCATAACTCACTCAATTTAACTCGTAATTCATTGAAATTAGTTTCATTTCGAAGGAATCGAAGTGTAGTTTAAAACGAAAGAAACGGAGATGAAAAACTCCAAGTATTTTGAGAGTTATGATGGAAATAGTTAGACTCGCGCTTTGGTTTATCAATTTACTGACCTACCTCCGATTGATTGACCATAACTCTCTCAATTTAACTCTTAATTCATTGAAATTAGTTTCATTTCGAAGGAATCGAAGTGTAGTTTAAAACGAAAGAAACGGAGATGAAAAACTCCAAGTATTTTGAGAGTTATGATGGAAATAGTTAGACTCGCGCTTTGGTTTAGCAATTTACTGACCTACCTCCGATTGATTGACCATAACTCTCTCAATTTAACTCTTAATTCATTGAAATTAGTTTCATTTCGAAGGAATCAAAGTGTAGTTTAAAACGAAAGAAACGGAGATGAAAAATTCCAAGTATTTTGAGAGTTATGATAGAAATAGTTAGACTCGCGCTTTGGTTTAGCAATTTACTGACCTACCTCCGATTGATTGACCATAACTCTCTCAATTTAACTCGTAATTAATTGAAATTAGTTTCATTTCGAAGGAATCGAAGTGTAGTTTAAAACGAAAGAAACGGAGATGAAAAACTCCAAGTATTTTGAGAGTTATGATGGAAATAGTTAGACTCGCGCTTTGGTTTAGCAATTTACTGACCTACCTCCGCCTGATTGACCATAACTCTCTCAATTTATCTCTTAACTCTTTGAAATTAGTTTCATTTCGAAGGAATCGAAGTGTAGTTTAAAACGAAAGAAACGGAGATGAAAAACTCCAAGTATTTTGAGAGTTATGATGGAAATAGTTAGACTCGCGCTTTGGTTTAGCAATTTACTGACCTACCTCCGATTGATTGACCATAACTCTCTCAATTTAACTCGTAATTCATTTAAATTAGTTTCATTTCGAAGGAATCGAAGTGTAATTTAAAACGAAAGAAACGGAGATGAAAAACTCCAAGTATTTTGAGAGTTATGATGGAAATAGTTAGACTCGCGCTTTAGTTTAGCAATTTACTGACCTACCACCGATTGATTGAACATAACTCACTCAATTTAACTCGTAATTCATTGAAATTAGTTTCATTTCGAAGGAATCGAAGTGTAGTTTAAAACGAAAGAAATGGAGATGAAAAACTCCAAGTATTTTGAGAGTTATGATGGAAATAGTTAGACTCGCGCTTTGGTTTAGCAATTTACTGACCTACCTCCGATTGATTGACCATAACTCTCTCAATTTAACTCGTAATTCATTTAAATTAGTTTCATTTCGAAGGAATCGAAGTGTAGTTTAAAAAAAAAGAAACGGAGATGAAAAACTCCAAGTATTTTGAGAGTTATGATGGAAATAGTTAGACTCGCGCTTTGGTTTAGCAATTTACTGACCTACCTTTGATTGATTGACCATAACTCTCTCAATTTAACTTGTAATTCATTGAAATTAGTTTCATTTCGAAGGAATCGAAGTATAGTTTAAAACGAAAGAAACGGAGATGAAAAACTCCAAGTATTTTGAGAGTTATGATGGAAATAGTTAGACTCGCGCTTTAGTTTAGCAATTTACTGACCTCCCTCCGATTGATTGACCATAACTCACTCAATTTAACTCGTAATTCATTGAAATTAGTTTCATTTCGAAGGAATCGAAGTGTAGTTTAAAACGAAAGAAACGGAGATGAAAAACTCCAAGTATTTTGAGAGTTATGATGGAAATAGTTAGACTCGCGCTTTGGTTTAGCAATTTACTGACCTCCCTCCGATTAATTGACCATAAATCACTCAATTTAACTCGTAATTCATTGAAATTAGTTTCATTTCGAAGGAATCGACGTGTAGTTTAAAACGAAAGAAACGGAGATGAAAAACTCCAAGTATTTTGAGAGTTATGATGGAAATAGTTAGACTCGCGCTTTGGTTTAGCAATTTACTGACGTACCTACGATTGATTGACCATAACTCTCTCAATTTAACTCGTAATTCATTTAAATTAGTTTCATTTCGAAGGAATCGAAGTGTAATTTAAAACGAAAGAAACGGAGATGAAAAACTCCAAGTATTTTGAGAGTTATGATGGAAATAGTTAGACTCGCGCTTTAGTTTAGCAATTTACTGACCTACCTCCGATTGATTGAACATAACTCACTCAATTTAACTCGTAATTCATTGAAATTAGTTTCATTTCGAAGGAATCGAAGTGTAGTTTAAAACGAAAGAAAAGGAGATGAAAAACTCCAAGTATTTTGAGAGTTATGATGGAAATAGTTAGACTCGCGCTTTGGTTTAGCAATTTACTGACCTACCTCCGATTGATTGACCATAACTCTCTCAATTTAACGCTTAATTCATTGAAATTAGTTTCATTTCGAAGGAATCGAAGTGTAGTTTAAGACGAAAGAAACGGAGATGAAAAACTCCAAGTATTTTGAGAGTTATGATGGAAATAGTTAGACTCGCGCTTTGGTTTAGCAATTTACTGACCTACCTCCGATTGATTGACCATAACTCTCTCAATTTAACTCTTAACTCATTGAAATTAGTTTTATTTCGAAGGAATCGAAGTGTAGTTTAAAACGAAAGAAACGGAGATGAAAAACTCCAAGTATTTTGAGAGTTATGATGGAAATAGTTAGACTCGCGCTTTGGTTTAGCAATTTACTGACCTCCCTCCGATTGATTGACCATAAATCACTCAATTTAACTCGTAATTCATTGAAATTAGTTTCATTTCGAAGGAATCGAAGTGTAGTTTAAAACGAAAGAAACGGAGATGAAAAACTCCAAGTATTTTGAGAGTTATGATGGAAATAGTTAGACTCGCGCTTTGGTTTAGCAATTTACTGACCTACCTCCGATTGATTGACCATAACTCTCTCAATTTAACTCTTAATTCATTGAAATTAGTTTCATTTCGAAGGAATCGAAGTGTAGTTTAAAACGAAAGAAACGGAGATGAAAAATTCCAAGTATTTTGAGAGTTATGATAGAAATAGTTAGACTCGCGCTTTGGTTTAGCAATTTACTGACCTACCTCCGATTGATAGACCATAACTCTCTCAATTTAACTCTTAACTCATTGAAATTAGTTTCATTTCGAAGGAATCGAAGTGTAGTTTAAAACGAAAGAAACGGAGATGAAAAACTCTAAGTATTTTGAGAGTTATGATGGAAATAGTTAGACTCGCGCTTTAGTTTAGCAATTTACTGACCTACCTCCGATTGATTGACCATAACTCTCTCAATTTAACTCGTAATTCATTTAAATTAGTTTCATTTCGAAGGAATCGAAGTGTAGTTTAAAACGAAAGAAACGGAGATGAAAAACTCCAAGTATTTTGAGAGTTATGATGGAAATAGTTAGACTCGCGCTTTGGTTTAGCAATTTACTGACCTACCTCCGATTGATTGATCATAACTCTCTAAATTTAACTCTTAATTCATTGAAATTAGTTTCATTTCGAAGGAATCGAAGTGTAGTTTAAAACGAAAGAAACGGAGATGAAAAACTCCAAGTATTTTGAGAGTTATGATGGAAATAGTTAGACTTGCGCTTTAGTTTAGCAATTTACTGACCTCCCTCCGATTGATTGACCATAACTCACTTAATTTAACTCGTAATTCATTGAAATTAGTTTCATTTCGAAGGAATCGAAGTGTAGTTTAAAACGAAAGAAACGGAGATGAAAAACTCCAAGTATTTTGAGAGTTATGATGGAAATAGTTAGACTCGCGCTTTGGTTTATCAATTTACTGACCTACCTCCGATTGATTGACCATAACTCTCTCAATTTAACTCGTAATTCATTTAAATTAGTTTCATTTCGAAGGAATCGAAGTGTAGTTTAAAACGAAAGAAACGGAGATGAAAAACTCCAAGTATTTTGAGAGTTATGATGGAAATAGTTAGACTCGCGCTTTGGTTTAGCAATTTACTGACCTACCTCCGATTGATTGATCATAACTCTCTAAATTTAACTCTTAATTCATTGAAATTAGTTTCATTTCGAAGGAATCGAAGTGTAGTTTAAAACGAAAGAAACGGAGATGAAAAACTCCAAGTATTTTGAGAGTTATGATGGAAATAGTTAGACTTGCGCTTTAGTTTAGCAATTTACTGACCTCCCTCCGATTGATTGACCATAACTCACTCAATTTAACTCGTAATTCATTGAAATTAGTTTCATTTCGAAGGAATCGAAGTGTAGTTTAAAACGAAAGAAACGGAGATGAAAAACTCCAAGTATTTTGAGAGTTATGATGGAAATAGTTAGACTCGCGCTTTGGTTTATCAATTTACTGACCTACCTCCGATTGATTGACCATAACTCTCTCAATTTAACTCTTAATTCATTGAAATTAGTTTCATTTCGAAGGAATCGAAGTGTAGTTTAAAACGAAAGAAACGGAGATGAAAAACTCCAAGTATTTTGAGAGTTATGATGGAAATAGTTAGACTCGCGCTTTGGTTTAGCAATTTACTGACCTACCTCCGATTGATTGACCATAACTCTCACAATTTAACTCTTAATTCATTGAAATTAGTTTCATTTCGAAGGAATCGAAGTGTAGTTTAGGACGAAAGAAACGGAGATGAAAAACTCCAAGTATTTTTAGAGTTATGATGGAAATAGTTAGACTCGCGCTTTGGTTTAGCAATTTACTGACCTACCTCCGATTGATTGACCATAACTCTCTCAATTTAACTCGTAATTCATTTAAATTAGGTTCATTTCGAAGGAATCGAAGTGTAGTTTAAAACGAAAGAAACGGAGATGAAAAACTCCAAGTATTTTGAGAGTTATGATGGAAATAGTTAGACTCGCGCTTTGGTTTAGCAATTTACTGACCTACATCCGATTGATTGACCATAACTCTCTCAATTTAACTCGTAATTCATTGAAATTAGTTTCATTTCGAAGGAATCGAAGTGTAGTTTAAAACGAAAGAAACGGAGATGAAAAATTCCAAGTATTTTGAGAGTTATGATAGAAATAGTTAGACTCGCGCTTTGGTTTAGCAATTTACTGACCTACCTCCGATTGATTGACCATAACTCTCTCAATTTAACTCGTAATTCATTGAAATTAGTTTCATTTCGAAGGAATCGAAGTGTAGTTTAAAACGAAAGAAACGGAGATGAAAAACTCCAAGTATTTTGAGAGTTATGATGGAAATAGTTAGACTCACGCTTTGGTTTAGCAATTTACTGACCTACCTCCGCTTGATTGACCATAACTCTCTCAATTTATCTCTTAACTCTTTGAAATTAGTTTCATTTCGAAGGAATCGAAGTGTAGTTTAAAACGAAAGAAACGGAGATGAAAAACTCCAAGTATTTTGAGAGTTATGATGGAAATAGTTAGACTCGCGCTTTGGTTTAGCAATTTACTGACCTACCTCCGATTGATTGACCATAACTCTCTCAATTTAACTCGTAATTCATTTAAATTAGTTTCATTTCGAAGGAATCGAAGTGTAATTTAAAACGAAAGAAACGGAGATGAAAAACTCCAAGTATTTTGAGAGTTATGATGGAAATAGTTAGACTCGCGCTTTAGTTTAGCAATTTACTGACCTACCTCCGATTGATTGAACATAACTCACTCAATTTAACTCGTAATTCATTGAAATTAGTTTCATTTCGAAGGAATCGAAGTGTAGTTTAAAACGAAAGAAATGGAGATGAAAAACTCCAAGTATTTTGAGAGTTATGATGGAAATAGTTAGACTCGCGCTTTGGTTTAGCAATTTACTGACCTACCTCCGATTGATTGACCATAACTCTCTCAATTTAACTCTTAATTCATTGAAATTAGTTTCATTTCGAAGGAATCGAAGTGTAGTTTAAGACGAAAGAAACGGAGATGAAAAACTCCTAGTATTTTGAGAGTTATGATGGAAATAGTTAGACTCGCGCTTTGGTTTAGCAATTTACTGACCTACCTCCGATTGATTGACCATAACTCTCTCAATTTAACTCTTAACTCATTGAAATTAGTTTCATTTCGAAGGAATCGAAGTGTAGTTTAAAATGAAAGAAACGGAGATGAAAAACTCCAAGTATTTTGAGAGTTATGATGGAAATAGTTAGACTCGCGCTTTGGTTTAGCAATTTACTGACCTCCCTCCGATTGATTGACCATAAATCACTCAATTTAACTCGTAATTCATTGAAATTAGTTTCATTTCGAAGGAATCGAAGTGTAGTTTAAAACGAAAGAAACGGAGATGAAAAACTCCAAGTATTTTGAGAGTTATTATGGAAATAGTTAGACTCGCGCTTTGGTTTAGCAATTTACTGACCTACCTCCGATTGATTGATCATAACTCTCTCAATTTAACTCTTAATTCATTGAAATTAGTTTCATTTCGAAGGAATCGAAGTGTAGTTTAAAACGAAAGAAACGGAGATGAAAAACTCCAAGTATTTTGAGAGTTATGATGGAAATAGTTAGACTCGCGCTTTGGTTTAGCAATTTACTGACCTACCTCCGATTGATTGATCATAACTCTCTAAATTTAACTCTTAATTCATTGAAATTAGTTTCATTTCGAAGGAATCGAAGTGTAGTTTAAAACGAAAGAAACGGAGATGAAAAACTCCAAGTATTTTGAGAGTTATGATGGAAATAGTTAGACTCGCGCTTTGGTTTAGCAATTTACTGACCTACCTCCGATTGATTGACCATAACTCTCACAATTTAACTCTTAATTCATTGAAATTAGTTTCATTTCGAAGGAATCGAAGTGTAGTTTAGGACGAAAGAAACGGAGATGAAAAACTCCAAGTATTTTTAGAGTTATGATGGAAATAGTTAGACTCGCGCTTTGGTTTAGCAATTTACTGACCTACCTCCGATTGATTGACCATAACTCTCTCAATTTAACTCGTAATTCATTTAAATTAGGTTCATTTCGAAGGAATCGAAGTGTAGTTTAAAAAGAAAGAAACGGAGATGAAAAACTCCAAGTATTTTGAGAGTTATGATGGAAATAGTTAGACTCGCGCTTTGGTTTAGCAATTTACTGACCTACCTCCGATTGATTGACCATAACTCTCTCAATTTAACTCTTAACTCATTGAAATTAGTTTCATTTCGAAGGAATCGAAGTGTAGTTTAAAACGAAAGAAACGGAGATGAAAAACTCCAAGTATTTTGAGAGTTATGATGGAAATAGTTAGACTCGCGCTTTGGTTTAGCAATTTACTGACCTGCATCCGATTGATTGACCATAACTCTCTCAATTTAACTCTTAACTCATTGAAATTAGTTTCATTTCGAAGGAATCGAAGTGTAGTTTAAAACGAAAGAAACGGAGATGAAAAACTCCAAGTATTTTGAGAGTTATGATGGAAATAGTTAGACTCGCGCTTTGGTTTAGCAATTTACTGACCTACCTCCGATTGATTGATCATAACTCTCTAAATTTAACTCTTAATTCATTGAAATTAGTTTCATTTCGAAAGAATCGAAGTGTAGTTTAAAACGAAAGAAACGGAGATGAAAAACTCCAAGTATTTTGAGAGTTATGATGGAAATAGTTAGACTTGCGCTTTAGTTTAGCAATTTACTGACCTCCCTCCGATTGATTGACCATAACTCACTCAATTTAACTCGTAATTCATTGAAATTAGTTTCATTTCGAAGGAATCGAAGTGTAGTTTAAAACGAAAGAAACGGAGATGAAAAACTCCAAGTATTTTGAGAGTTATGATGGAAATAGTTAGACTCGCGCTTTGGTTTATCAATTTACTGACCTACCTCCGATTGATTGACCATAACTCTCTCAATTTAACTCGTAATTCATTTAAATTAGTTTCATTTCGAAGGAATCGAAGTGTAGTTTAAAACGAAAGAAACGGAGATGAAAAACTCCAAGTATTTTGAGAGTTATGATGGAAATAGTTAGACTCGCGCTTTGGTTTAGCAATTTACTGACCTACCTCCGATTGATTGATCATAACTCTCTAAATTTAACTCTTAATTCATTGAAATTAGTTTCATTTCGAAGGAATCGAAGTGTAGTTTAAAACGAAAGAAACGGAGATGAAAAACTCCAAGTATTTTGAGAGTTATGATGGAAATAGTTAGACTTGCGCTTTAGTTTAGCAATTTACTGACCTCCCTCCGATTGATTGACCATAACTCACTCAATTTAACTCGTAATTCATTGAAATTAGTTTCATTTCGAAGGAATCGAAGTGTAGTTTAAAACGAAAGAAACGGAGATGAAAAACTCCAAGTATTTTGAGAGTTATGATGGAAATAGTTAGACTCGCGCTTTGGTTTATCAATTTACTGACCTACCTCCGATTGATTGACCATAACTCTCTCAATTTAACTCTTAATTCATTGAAATTAGTTTCATTTCGAAGGAATCGAAGTGTAGTTTAAAACGAAAGAAACGGAGATGAAAAACTCCAAGTATTTTGAGAGTTATGATGGAAATAGTTAGACTCGCGCTTTGGTTTAGCAATTTACTGACCTACCTCCGATTGATTGACCATAACTCTCACAATTTAACTCTTAATTCATTGAAATTAGTTTCATTTCGAAGGAATCGAAGTGTAGTTTAGGACGAAAGAAACGGAGATGAAAAACTCCAAGTATTTTTAGAGTTATGATGGAAATAGTTAGACTCGCGCTTTGGTTTAGCAATTTACTGACCTACCTCCGATTGATTGACCATAACTCTCTCAATTTAACTCGTAATTCATTTAAATTAGGTTCATTTCGAAGGAATCGAAGTGTTGTTTAAAACGAAAGAAACGGAGATGAAAAACTCCAAGTATTTTGAGAGTTATGATGGAAATAGTTAGACTCGCGCTTTGGTTTAGCAATTTACTGACCTACATCCGATTGATTGACCATAACTCTCTCAATTTAACTCGTAATTCATTGAAATTAGTTTCATTTCGAAGGAATCGAAGTGTAGTTTAAAACGAAAGAAACGGAGATGAAAAATTCCAAGTATTTTGAGAGTTATGATAGAAATAGTTAGACTCGCGCTTTGGTTTAGCAATTTACTGACCTACCTCCGATTGATTGACCATAACTCTCTCAATTTAACTCGTAATTCATTGAAATTAGTTTCATTTCGAAGGAATCGAAGTGTAGTTTAAAACGAAAGAAACGGAGATGAAAAACTCCAAGTATTTTGAGAGTTATGATGGAAATAGTTAGACTCACGCTTTGGTTTAGCAATTTACTGACCTACCTCCGCTTGATTGACCATAACTCTCTCAATTTATCTCTTAACTCTTTGAAATTAGTTTCATTTCGAAGGAATCGAAGTGTAGTTTAAAACGAAAGAAACGGAGATGAAAAACTCCAAGTATTTTGAGAGTTATGATGGAAATAGTTAGACTCGCGCTTTGGTTTAGCAATTTACTGACCTACCTCCGATTGATTGACCATAACTCTCTCAATTTAACTCGTAATTCATTTAAATTAGTTTCATTTCGAAGGAATCGAAGTGTAATTTAAAACGAAAGAAACGGAGATGAAAAACTCCAAGTATTTTGAGAGTTATGATGGAAATAGTTAGACTCGCGCTTTAGTTTAGCAATTTACTGACCTACCTCCGATTGATTGAACATAACTCACTCAATTTAACTCGTAATTCATTGAAATTAGTTTCATTTCGAAGGAATCGAAGTGTAGTTTAAAACGAAAGAAATGGAGATGAAAAACTCCAAGTATTTTGAGAGTTATGATGGAAATAGTTAGACTCGCGCTTTGGTTTAGCAATTTACTGACCTACCTCCGATTGATTGACCATAACTCTCTCAATTTAACTCTTAATTCATTGAAATTAGTTTCATTTCGAAGGAATCGAAGTGTAGTTTAAGACGAAAGAAACGGAGATGAAAAACTCCTAGTATTTTGAGAGTTATGATGGAAATAGTTAGACTCGCGCTTTGGTTTAGCAATTTACTGACCTACCTCCGATTGATTGACCATAACTCTCTCAATTTAACTCTTAACTCATTGAAATTAGTTTCATTTCGAAGGAATCGAAGTGTAGTTTAAAATGAAAGAAACGGAGATGAAAAACTCCAAGTATTTTGAGAGTTATGATGGAAATAGTTAGACTCGCGCTTTGGTTTAGCAATTTACTGACCTCCCTCCGATTGATTGACCATAAATCACTCAATTTAACTCGTAATTCATTGAAATTAGTTTCATTTCGAAGGAATCGAAGTGTAGTTTAAAACGAAAGAAACGGAGATGAAAAACTCCAAGTATTTTGAGAGTTATTATGGAAATAGTTAGACTCGCGCTTTGGTTTAGCAATTTACTGACCTACCTCCGATTGATTGATCATAACTCTCTCAATTTAACTCTTAATTCATTGAAATTAGTTTCATTTCGAAGGAATCGAAGTGTAGTTTAAAACGAAAGAAACGGAGATGAAAAACTCCAAGTATTTTGAGAGTTATGATGGAAATAGTTAGACTCGCGCTTTGGTTTAGCAATTTACTGACCTACCTCCGATTGATTGATCATAACTCTCTAAATTTAACTCTTAATTCATTGAAATTAGTTTCATTTCGAAGGAATCGAAGTGTAGTTTAAAACGAAAGAAACGGAGATGAAAAACTCCAAGTATTTTGAGAGTTATGATGGAAATAGTTAGACTCGCGCTTTGGTTTAGCAATTTACTGACCTACCTCCGATTGATTGACCATAACTCTCACAATTTAACTCTTAATTCATTGAAATTAGTTTCATTTCGAAGGAATCGAAGTGTAGTTTAGGACGAAAGAAACGGAGATGAAAAACTCCAAGTATTTTTAGAGTTATGATGGAAATAGTTAGACTCGCGCTTTGGTTTAGCAATTTACTGACCTACCTCCGATTGATTGACCATAACTCTCTCAATTTAACTCGTAATTCATTTAAATTAGGTTCATTTCGAAGGAATCGAAGTGTAGTTTAAAACGAAAGAAACGGAGATGAAAAACTCCAAGTATTTTGAGAGTTATGATGGAAATAGTTAGACTCGCGCTTTGGTTTAGCAATTTACTGACCTACCTCCGATTGATTGACCATAACTCTCTCAATTTAACTCTTAACTCATTGAAATTAGTTTCATTTCGAAGGAATCGAAGTGTAGTTTAAAACGAAAGAAACGGAGATGAAAAACTCCAAGTATTTTGAGAGTTATGATGGAAATAGTTAGACTCGCGCTTTGGTTTAGCAATTTACTGACCTGCATCCGATTGATTGACCATAACTCTCTCAATTTAACTCTTAACTCATTGAAATTAGTTTCATTTCGAAGGAATCGAAGTGTAGTTTAAAACGAAAGAAACGGAGATGAAAAACTCCAAGTATTTTGAGAGTTATGATGGAAATAGTTAGACTCGCGCTTTGGTTTAGCAATTTACTGACCTACCTCCGATTGATTGATCATAACTCTCTAAATTTAACTCTTAATTCATTGAAATTAGTTTCATTTCGAAAGAATCGAAGTGTAGTTTAAAACGAAAGAAACGGAGATGAAAAACTCCAAGTATTTTGAGAGTTATGATGGAAATAGTTAGACTTGCGCTTTAGTTTAGCAATTTACTGACCTCCCTCCGATTGATTGACCATAACTCACTCAATTTAACTCGTAATTCATTGAAATTAGTTTCATTTCGAAGGAATCGAAGTGTAGTTTAAAACGAAAGAAACGGAGATGAAAAACTCCAAGTATTTTGAGAGTTATGATGGAAATAGTTAGACTCGCGCTTTGGTTTATCAATTTACTGACCTACCTCCGATTGATTGACCATAACTCTCTCAATTTAACTCTTAATTCATTGAAATTAGTTTCATTTCGAAGGAATCGAAGTGTAGTTTAAAACGAAAGAAACGGAGATGAAAAACTCCAAGTATTTTGAGAGTTATGATGGAAATAGTTAGACTTGCGCTTTAGTTTAGCAATTTACTGACCTCCCTCCGATTGATTGACCATAACTCACTCAATTTAACTCGTAATTCATTAAAATTAGTTTCATTTCGAAGGAATCGAAGTGTAGTTTAAAACGAAAGAAACGGAGATGAAAAACTCCAAGTATTTTGAGAGTTATGATGGAAATAGTTAGACTCGCGCTTTGGTTTATCAATTTACTGACCTACCTCCGATTGATTGACCATAACTCTCTCAATTTAACTCTTAATTCATTGAAATTAGTTTCATTTCGAAGGAATCGAAGTGTAGTTTAAAACGAAAGAAACGGAGATGAAAAACTCCAAGTATTTTGAGAGTTATGATGGAAATAGTTAGACTCGCGCTTTGGTTTAGCAATTTACTGACCTACCTCCGATTGATTGACCATAACTCTCTCAATTTAACTCTTAATTCATTGAAATTAGTTTCATTTCGAAGGAATCAAAGTGTAGTTTAAAACGAAAGAAACGGAGATGAAAAATTCCAAGTATTTTGAGAGTTATGATAGAAATAGTTAGACTCGCGCTTTGGTTTAGCAATTTACTGACCTACCTCCGATTGATTGACCATAACTCTCTTAATTTAACTCGTAATTCATTGAAATTAGTTTCATTTCGAAGGAATCGAAGTGTAGTTTAAAACGAAAGAAACGGAGATGAAAAACTCCAAGTATTTTGAGAGTTATGATGGAAATAGTTAGACTCGCGCTTTGGTTTAGCAATTTACTGACCTACCTCCGATTGATTGATCATAACTCTCTAAATTTAACTCTTAATTCATTGAAATTAGTTTCATTTCGAAGGAATCGAAGTGTAGTTTAAAACGAAAGAAACGGAGATGAAAAACTCCAAGTATTTTGAGAGTTATGATGGAAATAGTTAGACTTGCGCTTTAGTTTAGCAATTTACTGACCTCCCTCCGATTGATTGACCATAACTCACTCAATTTAACTCGTAATTCATTGAAATTAGTTTCATTTCGAAGGAATCGAAGTGTAGTTTAAAACGAAAGAAACGGAGATGAAAAACTCCAAGTATTTTGAGAGTTATGATGGAAATAGTTAGACTCGCGCTTTGGTTTATCAATTTACTGACCTACCTCCGATTGATTGACCATAACTCTCTCAATTTAACTCTTAATTCATTGAAATTAGTTTCATTTCGAAGGAATCGAAGTGTAGTTTAAAACGAAAGAAACGGACATGAAAAACTCCAAGTATTTTGAGAGTTATGATGGAAATAGTTAGACTCGCGCTTTGGTTTAGCAATTTACTGACCTACCTCCGATTGATTGACCATAACTCTCACAATTTAACTCTTAATTCATTGAAATTAGTTTCATTTCGAAGGAATCGAAGTGTAGTTTAGGACGAAAGAAACGGAGATGAAAAACTCCAAGTATTTTTAGAGTTATGATGGAAATAGTTAGACTCGCGCTTTGGTTTAGCAATTTACTGACATACCTCCGATTGATTGACCATAACTCTCTCAATTTAACTCGTAATTCATTTAAATTAGGTTCATTTCGAAGGAATCGAAGTGTAGTTTAAAAGGAAAGAAACGGAGATGAAAAACTCCAAGTATTTTGAGAGTTATGATGGAAATAGTTAGACTCGCGCTTTGGTTTAGCAATTTACTGACCTACATCCGATTGATTGACCATAACTCACTCAATTTAACTCGTAATTCATTAAAATTAGTTTCATTTCGAAGGAATCGAAGTGTAGTTTAAAACGAAAGAAACGGAGATGAAAAACTCCAAGTATTTTGAGAGTTATGATGGAAATAGTTAGACTCGCGCTTTGGTTTATCAATTTACTGACCTACCTCCGATTGATTGACCATAACTCTCTCAATTTAACTCTTAATTCATTGAAATTAGTTTCATTTCGAAGGAATCGAAGTGTAGTTTAAAACGAAAGAAACGGAGATGCAAAACTCCAAGTATTTTGAGAGTTATGATGGAAATAGTTAGACTCGCGCTTTGGTTTAGCAATTTACTGACCTACCTCCGATTGATTGACCATAACTCTCTCAATTTAACTCTTAATTCATTGAAATTAGTTTCATTTCGAAGGAATCAAAGTGTAGTTTAAAACGAAAGAAACGGAGATGAAAAATTCCAAGTATTTTGAGAGTTATGATAGAAATAGTTAGACTCGCGCTTTGGTTTAGCAATTTACTGACCTACCTCCGATTGATTGACCATAACTCTCTCAATTTAACTCGTAATTAATTGAAATTAGTTTCATTTCGAAGGAATCGAAGTGTAGTTTAAAACGAAAGAAACGGAGATGAAAAACTCCAAGTATTTTGAGAGTTATGATGGAAATAGTTAGACTCGCGCTTTGGTTTAGCAATTTACTGACCTACCTCCGCCTGATTGACCATAACTCTCTCAATTTATCTCTTAACTCTTTGAAATTAGTTTCATTTCGAAGGAATCGAAGTGTAGTTTAAAACGAAAGAAACGGAGATGAAAAACTCCAAGTATTTTGAGAGTTATGATGGAAATAGTTAGACTCGCGCTTTGGTTTAGCAATTTACTGACCTACCTCCGATTGATTGACCATAACTCTCTCAATTTAACTCGTAATTCATTTAAATTAGTTTCATTTCGAAGGAATCGAAGTGTAATTTAAAACGAAAGAAACGGAGATGAAAAACTCCAAGTATTTTGAGAGTTATGATGGAAATAGTTAGACTCGCGCTTTAGTTTAGCAATTTACTGACCTACCACTGATTGATTGAACATAACTCACTCAATTTAACTCGTAATTCATTGAAATTAGTTTCATTTCGAAGGAATCGAAGTGTAGTTTAAAACGAAAGAAATGGAGATGAAAAACTCCAAGTATTTTGAGAGTTATGATGGAAATAGTTAGACTCGCGCTTTGGTTTAGCAATTTACTGACCTACCTCCGATTGATTGACCATAACTCTCTCAATTTAACTCGTAATTCATTTAAATTAGTTTCATTTCGAAGGAATCGAAGTGTAGTTTAAAACAAAAGAAACGGAGATGAAAAACTCCAAGTATTTTGAGAGTTATGATGGAAATAGTTAGACTCGCGCTTTGGTTTAGCAATTTACTGACCTACCTTTGATTGATTGACCATAACTCTCTCAATTTAACTTGTAATTCATTGAAATTAGTTTCATTTCGAAGGAATCGAAGTATAGTTTAAAACGAAAGAAACGGAGATGAAAAACTCCAAGTATTTTGAGAGTTATGATGGAAATAGTTAGACTCGCGCTTTAGTTTAGCAATTTACTGACCTCCCTCCGATTGATTGACCATAACTCACTCAATTTAACTCGTAATTCATTGAAATTAGTTTCATTTCGAAGGAATCGAAGTGTAGTTTAAAACGAAAGAAACGGAGATGAAAAACTCCAAGTATTTTGAGAGTTATGATGGAAATAGTTAGACTCGCGCTTTGGTTTAGCAATTTACTGACCTCCCTCCGATTAATTGACCATAAATCACTCAATTTAACTCGTAATTCATTGAAATTAGTTTCATTTCGAAGGAATCGACGTGTAGTTTAAAACGAAAGAAACGGAGATGAAAAACTCCAAGTATTTTGAGAGTTATGATGGAAATAGTTAGACTCGCGCTTTGGTTTAGCAATTTACTGACGTACCTACGATTGATTGACCATAACTCTCTCAATTTAACTCGTAATTCATTTAAATTAGTTTCATTTCGAAGGAATCGAAGTGTAATTTAAAACGAAAGAAACGGAGATGAAAAACTCCAAGTATTTTGAGAGTTATGATGGAAATAGTTAGACTCGCGCTTTAGTTTAGCAATTTACTGACCTACCTCCGATTGATTGAACATAACTCACTCAATTTAACTCGTAATTCATTGAAATTAGTTTCATTTCGAAGGAATCGAAGTGTAGTTTAAAACGAAAGAAAAGGAGATGAAAAACTCCAAGTATTTTGAGAGTTATGATGGAAATAGTTAGACTCGCGCTTTGGTTTAGCAATTTACTGACCCTCCTCCGATTGATTGACCATAACTCTCTCAATTTAACGCTTAATTCATTGAAATTAGTTTCATTTCGAAGGAATCGAAGTGTAGTTTAAGACGAAAGAAACGGAGATGAAAAACTCCAAGTATTTTGAGAGTTATGATGGAAATAGTTAGACTCGCGCTTTGGTTTAGCAATTTACTGACCTACCTCCGATTGATTGACCATAACTCTCTCAATTTAACTCTTAACTCATTGAAATTAGTTTTATTTCGAAGGAATCGAAGTGTAGTTTAAAACGAAAGAAACGGAGATGAAAAACTCCAAGTATTTTGAGAGTTATGATGGAAATAGTTAGACTCGCGCTTTGGTTTAGCAATTTACTGACCTCCCTCCGATTGATTGACCATAAATCACTCAATTTAACTCGTAATTCATTGAAATTAGTTTCATTTCGAAGGAATCGAAGTGTGGTTTAAAACGAAAGAAACGGAGATGAAAAACTCCAAGTATTTTGAGAGTTATGATGGAAATAGTTAGACTCGCGCTTTGGTTTAGCAATTTACTGACCTACCTCCGATTGATTGACCATAACTCTCTCAATTTAACTCTTAATTCATTGAAATTAGTTTCATTTCGAAGGAATCGAAGTGTAGTTTAAAACGAAAGAAACGGAGATGAAAAATTCCAAGTATTTTGAGAGTTATGATAGAAATAGTTAGACTCGCGCTTTGGTTTAGCAATTTACTGACCTACATCCGATTGATTGACCATAACTCACTCAATTTAACTCGTAATTCATTAAAATTAGTTTCATTTCGAAGGAATCGAAGTGTAGTTTAAAACGAAAGAAACGGAGATGAAAAACTCCAAGTATTTTGAGAGTTATGATGGAAATAGTTAGACTCGCGCTTTGGTTTATCAATTTACTGACCTACCTCCGATTGATTGACCATAACTCTCTCAATTTAACTCTTAATTCATTGAAATTAGTTTCATTTCGAAGGAATCGAAGTGTAGTTTAAAACGAAAGAAACGGAGATGAAAAACTCCAAGTATTTTGAGAGTTATGATGGAAATAGTTAGACTCGCGCTTTGGTTTAGCAATTTACTGACCTACCTCCGATTGATTGACCATAACTCTCTCAATTTAACTCTTAATTCATTGAAATTAGTTTCATTTCGAAGGAATCAAAGTGTAGTTTAAAACGAAAGAAACGGAGATGAAAAATTCCAAGTATTTTGAGAGTTATGATAGAAATAGTTAGACTCGCGCTTTGGTTTAGCAATTTACTGACCTACCTCCGATTGATTGACCATAACTCTCTTAATTTAACTCGTAATTCATTGAAATTAGTTTCATTTCGAAGGAATCGAAGTGTAGTTTAAAACGAAAGAAACGGAGATGAAAAACTCCAAGTATTTTGAGAGTTATGATGGAAATAGTTAGACTCGCGCTTTGGTTTAGCAATTTACTGACCTACCTCCGATTGATTGATCATAACTCTCTAAATTTAACTCTTAATTCATTGAAATTAGTTTCATTTCGAAGGAATCAAAGTGTAGTTTAAAACGAAAGAAACGGAGATGAAAAACTCCAAGTATTTTGAGAGTTATGATGGAAATAGTTAGACTTGCGCTTTAGTTTAGCAATTTACTGACCTCCCTCCGATTGATTGACCATAACTCACTCAATTTAACTCGTAATTCATTGAAATTAGTTTCATTTCGAAGGAATCGAAGTGTAGTTTAAAACGAAAGAAACGGAGATGAAAAACTCCAAGTATTTTGAGAGTTATGATGGAAATAGTTAGACTCGCGCTTTGGTTTATCAATTTACTGACCTACCTCCGATTGATTGACCATAACTCTCTCAATTTAACTCTTAATTCATTGAAATTAGTTTCATTTCGAAGGAATCGAAGTGTAGTTTAAAACGAAAGAAACGGACATGAAAAACTCCAAGTATTTTGAGAGTTATGATGGAAATAGTTAGACTCGCGCTTTGGTTTAGCAATTTACTGACCTACCTCCGATTGATTGACCATAACTCTCACAATTTAACTCTTAATTCATTGAAATTAGTTTCATTTCGAAGGAATCGAAGTGTAGTTTAGGACGAAAGAAACGGAGATGAAAAACTCCAAGTATTTTTAGAGTTATGATGGAAATAGTTAGACTCGCGCTTTGGTTTAGCAATTTACTGACATACCTCCGATTGATTGACCATAACTCTCTCAATTTAACTCGTAATTCATTTAAATTAGGTTCATTTCGAAGGAATCGAAGTGTAGTTTAAAAGGAAAGAAACGGAGATGAAAAACTCCAAGTATTTTGAGAGTTATGATGGAAATAGTTAGACTCGCGCTTTGGTTTAGCAATTTACTGACCTACATCCGATTGATTGACCATAACTCACTCAATTTAACTCGTAATTCATTAAAATTAGTTTCATTTCGAAGGAATCGAAGTGTAGTTTAAAACGAAAGAAACGGAGATGAAAAACTCCAAGTATTTTGAGAGTTATGATGGAAATAGTTAGACTCGCGCTTTGGTTTATCAATTTACTGACCTACCTCCGATTGATTGACCATAACTCTCTCAATTTAACTCTTAATTCATTGAAATTAGTTTCATTTCGAAGGAATCGAAGTGTAGTTTAAAACGAAAGAAACGGAGATGCAAAACTCCAAGTATTTTGAGAGTTATGATGGAAATAGTTAGACTCGCGCTTTGGTTTAGCAATTTACTGACCTACCTCCGATTGATTGACCATAACTCTCTCAATTTAACTCTTAATTCATTGAAATTAGTTTCATTTCGAAGGAATCAAAGTGTAGTTTAAAACGAAAGAAACGGAGATGAAAAATTCCAAGTATTTTGAGAGTTATGATAGAAATAGTTAGACTCGCGCTTTGGTTTAGCAATTTACTGACCTACCTCCGATTGATTGACCATAACTCTCTCAATTTAACTCGTAATTAATTGAAATTAGTTTCATTTCGAAGGAATCGAAGTGTAGTTTAAAACGAAAGAAACGGAGATGAAAAACTCCAAGTATTTTGAGAGTTATGATGGAAATAGTTAGACTCGCGCTTTGGTTTAGCAATTTACTGACCTACCTCCGCCTGATTGACCATAACTCTCTCAATTTATCTCTTAACTCTTTGAAATTAGTTTCATTTCGAAGGAATCGAAGTGTAGTTTAAAACGAAAGAAACGGAGATGAAAAACTCCAAGTATTTTGAGAGTTATGATGGAAATAGTTAGACTCGCGCTTTGGTTTAGCAATTTACTGACCTACCTCCGATTGATTGACCATAACTCTCTCAATTTAACTCGTAATTCATTTAAATTAGTTTCATTTCGAAGGAATCGAAGTGTAATTTAAAACGAAAGAAACGGAGATGAAAAACTCCAAGTATTTTGAGAGTTATGATGGAAATAGTTAGACTCGCGCTTTAGTTTAGCAATTTACTGACCTACCACTGATTGATTGAACATAACTCACTCAATTTAACTCGTAATTCATTGAAATTAGTTTCATTTCGAAGGAATCGAAGTGTAGTTTAAAACGAAAGAAATGGAGATGAAAAACTCCAAGTATTTTGAGAGTTATGATGGAAATAGTTAGACTCGCGCTTTGGTTTAGCAATTTACTGACCTACCTCCGATTGATTGACCATAACTCTCTCAATTTAACTCGTAATTCATTTAAATTAGTTTCATTTCGAAGGAATCGAAGTGTAGTTTAAAACAAAAGAAACGGAGATGAAAAACTCCAAGTATTTTGAGAGTTATGATGGAAATAGTTAGACTCGCGCTTTGGTTTAGCAATTTACTGACCTACCTTTGATTGATTGACCATAACTCTCTCAATTTAACTTGTAATTCATTGAAATTAGTTTCATTTCGAAGGAATCGAAGTATAGTTTAAAACGAAAGAAACGGAGATGAAAAACTCCAAGTATTTTGAGAGTTATGATGGAAATAGTTAGACTCGCGCTTTAGTTTAGCAATTTACTGACCTCCCTCCGATTGATTGACCATAACTCACTCAATTTAACTCGTAATTCATTGAAATTAGTTTCATTTCGAAGGAATCGAAGTGTAGTTTAAAACGAAAGAAACGGAGATGAAAAACTCCAAGTATTTTGAGAGTTATGATGGAAATAGTTAGACTCGCGCTTTGGTTTAGCAATTTACTGACCTCCCTCCGATTAATTGACCATAAATCACTCAATTTAACTCGTAATTCATTGAAATTAGTTTCATTTCGAAGGAATCGACGTGTAGTTTAAAACGAAAGAAACGGAGATGAAAAACTCCAAGTATTTTGAGAGTTATGATGGAAATAGTTAGACTCGCGCTTTGGTTTAGCAATTTACTGACGTACCTACGATTGATTGACCATAACTCTCTCAATTTAACTCGTAATTCATTTAAATTAGTTTCATTTCGAAGGAATCGAAGTGTAATTTAAAACGAAAGAAACGGAGATGAAAAACTCCAAGTATTTTGAGAGTTATGATGGAAATAGTTAGACTCGCGCTTTAGTTTAGCAATTTACTGACCTACCTCCGATTGATTGAACATAACTCACTCAATTTAACTCGTAATTCATTGAAATTAGTTTCATTTCGAAGGAATCGAAGTGTAGTTTAAAACGAAAGAAAAGGAGATGAAAAACTCCAAGTATTTTGAGAGTTATGATGGAAATAGTTAGACTCGCGCTTTGGTTTAGCAATTTACTGACCTACCTCCGATTGATTGACCATAACTCTCTCAATTTAACGCTTAATTCATTGAAATTAGTTTCATTTCGAAGGAATCGAAGTGTAGTTTAAGACGAAAGAAACGGAGATGAAAAACTCCAAGTATTTTGAGAGTTATGATGGAAATAGTTAGACTCGCGCTTTGGTTTAGCAATTTACTGACCTACCTCCGATTGATTGACCATAACTCTCTCAATTTAACTCTTAACTCATTGAAATTAGTTTTATTTCGAAGGAATCGAAGTGTAGTTTAAAACGAAAGAAACGGAGATGAAAAACTCCAAGTATTTTGAGAGTTATGATGGAAATAGTTAGACTCGCGCTTTGGTTTAGCAATTTACTGACCTCCCTCCGATTGATTGACCATAAATCACTCAATTTAACTCGTAATTCATTGAAATTAGTTTCATTTCGAAGGAATCGAAGTGTGGTTTAAAACGAAAGAAACGGAGATGAAAAACTCCAAGTATTTTGAGAGTTATGATGGAAATAGTTAGACTCGCGCTTTGGTTTAGCAATTTACTGACCTACCTCCGATTGATTGACCATAACTCTCTCAATTTAACTCTTAATTCATTGAAATTAGTTTCATTTCGAAGGAATCGAAGTGTAGTTTAAAACGAAAGAAACGGAGATGAAAAATTCCAAGTATTTTGAGAGTTATGATAGAAATAGTTAGACTCGCGCTTTGGTTTAGCAATTTACTGACCTACCTCCGATTGATTGACCATAACTCTCTCAATTTAACTCTTAACTCATTGAAATTAGTTTCATTTCGAAGGAATCGAAGTGTAGTTTAAAACGAAAGAAACGGAGATGAAAAACTCCAAGTATTTTGAGAGTTATGATGGAAATAGTTAGACTCGCGCTTTGGTTTAGCAATTTACTGACCTCCCTCCGATTGATTGACCATAAATCACTCAATTTAACTCGTAATTCATTGAAATTAGTTTCATTTCGAAGGAATCGAAATGTAGTTTAAAACGAAAGAAACGGAGATGAAAAACTCCAAGTATTTTGAGAGTTATTATGGAAATAGTTAGACTCGCGCTTTGGTTTAGCAATTTACTGACCTACCTCCGATTGATTGATCATAACTCTCTCAATTTAACTCTTAATTCATTGAAATTAGTTTCATTTCGAAGGAATCGAAGTGTAGTTTAAAACGAAAGAAACGGAGATGAAAAACTCCAAGTATTTTGAGAGTTATGATGGAAATAGTTAGACTCGCGCTTTGGTTTAGCAATTTACT
Organism: Tasmannia lanceolata; assembly: GCF_043159265.1. NCBI lineage: Eukaryota > Viridiplantae > Streptophyta > Magnoliopsida > Canellales > Winteraceae > Tasmannia > Tasmannia lanceolata. The sequence continues at coordinate 10,391,385 of NW_027518721.1, forward strand.
GACCTACCTCCGATTGATTGATCATAACTCTCTAAATTTAACTCTTAATTCATTGAAATTAGTTTCATTTCGAAGGAATCGAAGTGTAGTTTAAAACGAAAGAAACGGAGATGAAAAACTCCAAGTATTTTGAGAGTTATGATGGAAATAGTTAGACTCGCGCTTTGGTTTAGCAATTTACTGACCTACCTCCGATTGATTGACCATAACTCTCACAATTTAACTCTTAATTCATTGAAATTAGTTTCATTTCGAAGGAATCGAAGTGTAGTTTAGGACGAAAGAAACGGAGATGAAAAACTCCAAGTATTTTTAGAGTTATGATGGAAATAGTTAGACTCGCGCTTTGGTTTAGCAATTTACTGACCTACCTCCGATTGATTGACCATAACTCTCTCAATTTAACTCGTAATTCATTTAAATTAGGTTCATTTCGAAGGAATCGAAGTGTAGTTTAAAACGAAAGAAACGGAGATGAAAAACTCCAAGTATTTTGAGAGTTATGATGGAAATAGTTAGACTCGCGCTTTGGTTTAGCAATTTACTGACCTACCTCCGATTGATTGACCATAACTCTCTCAATTTAACTCTTAACTCATTGAAATTAGTTTCATTTCGAAGGAATCGAAGTGTAGTTTAAAACGAAAGAAACGGAGATGAAAAACTCCAAGTATTTTGAGAGTTATGATGGAAATAGTTAGACTCGCGCTTTGGTTTAGCAATTTACTGACCTGCATCCGATTGATTGACCATAACTCTCTCAATTTAACTCTTAACTCATTGAAATTAGTTTCATTTCGAAGGAATCGAAGTGTAGTTTAAAACGAAAGAAACGGAGATGAAAAACTCCAAGTATTTTGAGAGTTATGATGGAAATAGTTAGACTCGCGCTTTGGTTTAGCAATTTACTGACCTACCTCCGATTGATTGATCATAACTCTCTAAATTTAACTCTTAATTCATTGAAATTAGTTTCATTTCGAAGGAATCGAAGTGTAGTTTAAAACGAAAGAAACGGAGATGAAAAACTCCAAGTATTTTGAGAGTTATGATGGAAATAGTTAGACTTGCGCTTTAGTTTAGCAATTTACTGACCTCCCTCCGATTGATTGACCATAACTCACTCAATTTAACTCGTAATTCATTGAAATTAGTTTCATTTCGAAGGAATCGAAGTGTAGTTTAAAACGAAAGAAACGGAGATGAAAAACTCCAAGTATTTTGAGAGTTATGATGGAAATAGTTAGACTCGCGCTTTGGTTTATCAATTTACTGACCTACCTCCGATTGATTGACCATAACTCTCTCAATTTAACTCTTAATTCATTGAAATTAGTTTCATTTCGAAGGAATCGAAGTGTAGTTTAAAACGAAAGAAACGGAGATGAAAAACTCCAAGTATTTTGAGAGTTATGATGGAAATAGTTAGACTTGCGCTTTAGTTTAGCAATTTACTGACCTCCCTCCGATTGATTGACCATAACTCACTCAATTTAACTCGTAATTCATTAAAATTAGTTTCATTTCGAAGGAATCGAAGTGTAGTTTAAAACGAAAGAAACGGAGATGAAAAACTCCAAGTATTTTGAGAGTTATGATGGAAATAGTTAGACTCGCGCTTTGGTTTATCAATTTACTGACCTACCTCCGATTGATTGACCATAACTCTCTCAATTTAACTCTTAATTCATTGAAATTAGTTTCATTTCGAAGGAATCGAAGTGTAGTTTAAAACGAAAGAAACGGAGATGAAAAACTCCAAGTATTTTGAGAGTTATGATGGAAATAGTTAGACTCGCGCTTTGGTTTAGCAATTTACTGACCTACCTCCGATTGATTGACCATAACTCTCTCAATTTAACTCTTAATTCATTGAAATTAGTTTCATTTCGAAGGAATCAAAGTGTAGTTTAAAACGAAAGAAACGGAGATGAAAAATTCCAAGTATTTTGAGAGTTATGATAGAAATAGTTAGACTCGCGCTTTGGTTTAGCAATTTACTGACCTACCTCCGATTGATTGACCATAACTCTCTTAATTTAACTCGTAATTCATTGAAATTAGTTTCATTTCGAAGGAATCGAAGTGTAGTTTAAAACGAAAGAAACGGAGATGAAAAACTCCAAGTATTTTGAGAGTTATGATGGAAATAGTTAGACTCGCGCTTTGGTTTAGCAATTTACTGACCTACCTCCGATTGATTGATCATAACTCTCTAAATTTAACTCTTAATTCATTGAAATTAGTTTCATTTCGAAGGAATCGAAGTGTAGTTTAAAACGAAAGAAACGGAGATGAAAAACTCCAAGTATTTTGAGAGTTATGATGGAAATAGTTAGACTTGCGCTTTAGTTTAGCAATTTACTGACCTCCCTCCGATTGATTGACCATAACTCACTCAATTTAACTCGTAATTCATTGAAATTAGTTTCATTTCGAAGGAATCGAAGTGTAGTTTAAAACGAAAGAAACGGAGATGAAAAACTCCAAGTATTTTGAGAGTTATGATGGAAATAGTTAGACTCGCGCTTTGGTTTATCAATTTACTGACCTACCTCCGATTGATTGACCATAACTCTCTCAATTTAACTCTTAATTCATTGAAATTAGTTTCATTTCGAAGGAATCGAAGTGTAGTTTAAAACGAAAGAAACGGAGATGAAAAACTCCAAGTATTTTGAGAGTTATGATGGAAATAGTTAGACTCGCGCTTTGGTTTAGCAATTTACTGACCTACCTCCGATTGATTGACCATAACTCTCACAATTTAACTCTTAATTCATTGAAATTAGTTTCATTTCGAAGGAATCGAAGTGTAGTTTAGGACGAAAGAAACGGAGATGAAAAACTCCAAGTATTTTTAGAGTTATGATGGAAATAGTTAGACTCGCGCTTTGGTTTAGCAATTTACTGACCTACCTCCGATTGATTGACCATAACTCTCTCAATTTAACTCGTAATTCATTTAAATTAGGTTCATTTCGAAGGAATCGAAGTGTAGTTTAAAAGGAAAGAAACGGAGATGAAAAACTCCAAGTATTTTGAGAGTTATGATGGAAATAGTTAGACTCGCGCTTTGGTTTAGCAATTTACTGACCTACATCCGATTGATTGACCATAACTCACTCAATTTAACTCGTAATTCATTGAAATTAGTTTCATTTCGAAGGAATCGAAGTGTAGTTTAAAACGAAAGAAACGGAGATGAAAAACTCCAAGTATTTTGAGAGTTATGATGGAAATAGTTAGACTCGCGCTTTGGTTTATCAATTTACTGACCTACCTCCGATTGATTGACCATAACTCTCTCAATTTAACTCTTAATTCATTGAAATTAGTTTCATTTCGAAGGAATCGAAGTGTAGTTTAAAACGAAAGAAACGGAGATGAAAAACTCCAAGTATTTTGAGAGTTATGATGGAAATAGTTAGACTCGCGCTTTGGTTTAGCAATTTACTGACCTACCTCCGATTGATTGACCATAACTCTCTCAATTTAACTCTTAATTCATTGAAATTAGTTTCATTTCGAAGGAATCAAAGTGTAGTTTAAAACGAAAGAAACGGAGATGAAAAATTCCAAGTATTTTGAGAGTTATGATAGAAATAGTTAGACTCGCGCTTTGGTTTAGCAATTTACTGACCTACCTCCGATTGATTGACCATAACTCTCTCAATTTAACTCGTAATTAATTGAAATTAGTTTCATTTCGAAGGAATCGAAGTGTAGTTTAAAACGAAAGAAACGGAGATGAAAAACTCCAAGTATTTTGAGAGTTATGATGGAAATAGTTAGACTCGCGCTTTGGTTTAGCAATTTACTGACCTACCTCCGCCTGATTGACCATAACTCTCTCAATTTATCTCTTAACTCTTTGAAATTAGTTTCATTTCGAAGGAATCGAAGTGTAGTTTAAAACGAAAGAAACGGAGATGAAAAACTCCAAGTATTTTGAGAGTTATGATGGAAATAGTTAGACTCGCGCTTTGGTTTAGCAATTTACTGACCTACCTCCGATTGATTGACCATAACTCTCTCAATTTAACTCGTAATTCATTTAAATTAGTTTCATTTCGAAGGAATCGAAGTGTAATTTAAAACGAAAGAAACGGAGATGAAAAACTCCAAGTATTTTGAGAGTTATGATGGAAATAGTTAGACTCGCGCTTTAGTTTAGCAATTTACTGACCTACCACCGATTGATTGAACATAACTCACTCAATTTAACTCGTAATTCATTGAAATTAGTTTCATTTCGAAGGAATCGAAGTGTAGTTTAAAAGGAAAGAAATGGAGATGAAAAACTCCAAGTATTTTGAGAGTTATGATGGAAATAGTTAGACTCGCGCTTTGGTTTAGCAATTTACTGACCTACCTCCGATTGATTGACCATAACTCTCTCAATTTAACTCGTAATTCATTTAAATTAGTTTCATTTCGAAGGAATCGAAGTGTAGTTTAAAACAAAAGAAACGGAGATGAAAAACTCCAAGTATTTTGAGAGTTATGATGGAAATAGTTAGACTCGCGCTTTGGTTTAGCAATTTACTGACCTACCTTTGATTGATTGACCATAACTCTCTCAATTTAACTTGTAATTCATTGAAATTAGTTTCATTTCGAAGGAATCGAAGTATAGTTTAAAACGAAAGAAACGGAGATGAAAAACTCCAAGTATTTTGAGAGTTATGATGGAAATAGTTAGACTCGCGCTTTAGTTTAGCAATTTACTGACCTCCCTCCGATTGATTGACCATAACTCACTCAATTTAACTCGTAATTCATTGAAATTAGTTTCATTTCGAAGGAATCGAAGTGTAGTTTAAAACGAAAGAAACGGAGATGAAAAACTCCAAGTATTTTGAGAGTTATGATGGAAATAGTTAGACTCGCGCTTTGGTTTAGCAATTTACTGACCTCCCTCCGATTAATTGACCATAAATCACTCAATTTAACTCGTAATTCATTGAAATTAGTTTCATTTCGAAGGAATCGACGTGTAGTTTAAAACGAAAGAAACGGAGATGAAAAACTCCAAGTATTTTGAGAGTTATGATGGAAATAGTTAGACTCGCGCTTTGGTTTAGCAATTTACTGACGTACCTACGATTGATTGACCATAACTCTCTCAATTTAACTCGTAATTCATTTAAATTAGTTTCATTTCGAAGGAATCGAAGTGTAATTTAAAACGAAAGAAACGGAGATGAAAAACTCCAAGTATTTTGAGAGTTATGATGGAAATAGTTAGACTCGCGCTTTAGTTTAGCAATTTACTGACCTACCTCCGATTGATTGAACATAACTCACTCAATTTAACTCGTAATTCATTGAAATTAGTTTCATTTCGAAGGAATCGAAGTGTAGTTTAAAACGAAAGAAAAGGAGATGAAAAACTCCAAGTATTTTGAGAGTTATGATGGAAATAGTTAGACTCGCGCTTTGGTTTAGCAATTTACTGACCTACCTCCGATTGATTGACCATAACTCTCTCAATTTAACGCTTAATTCATTGAAATTAGTTTCATTTCGAAGGAATCGAAGTGTAGTTTAAGACGAAAGAAACGGAGATGAAAAACTCCAAGTATTTTGAGAGTTATGATGGAAATAGTTAGACTCGCGCTTTGGTTTAGCAATTTACTGACCTACCTCCGATTGATTGACCATAACTCTCTCAATTTAACTCTTAACTCATTGAAATTAGTTTTATTTCGAAGGAATCGAAGTGTAGTTTAAAACGAAAGAAACGGAGATGAAAAACTCCAAGTATTTTGAGAGTTATGATGGAAATAGTTAGACTCGCGCTTTGGTTTAGCAATTTACTGACCTCCCTCCGATTGATTGACCATAAATCACTCAATTTAACTCGTAATTCATTGAAATTAGTTTCATTTCGAAGGAATCGAAGTGTGGTTTAAAACGAAAGAAACGGAGATGAAAAACTCCAAGTATTTTGAGAGTTATGATGGAAATAGTTAGACTCGCGCTTTGGTTTAGCAATTTACTGACCTACCTCCGATTGATTGACCATAACTCTCTCAATTTAACTCTTAATTCATTGAAATTAGTTTCATTTCGAAGGAATCGAAGTGTAGTTTAAAACGAAAGAAACGGAGATGAAAAATTCCAAGTATTTTGAGAGTTATGATAGAAATAGTTAGACTCGCGCTTTGGTTTAGCAATTTACTGACCTACCTCCGATTGATAGACCATAACTCTCTCAATTTAACTCTTAACTCATTGAAATTAGTTTCATTTCGAAGGAATCGAAGTGTAGTTTAAAACGAAAGAAACGGAGATGAAAAACTCTAAGTATTTTGAGAGTTATGATGGAAATAGTTAGACTCGCGCTTTAGTTTAGCAATTTACTGACCTACCTCCGATTGATTGACCATAACTCTCTCAATTTAACTCGTAATTCATTTAAATTAGTTTCATTTCGAAGGAATCGAAGTGTAGTTTAAAACGAAAGAAACGGAGATGAAAAACTCCAAGTATTTTGAGAGTTATGATGGAAATAGTTAGACTCGCGCTTTGGTTTAGCAATTTACTGACCTACCTCCGATTGATTGATCATAACTCTCTAAATTTAACTCTTAATTCATTGAAATTAGTTTCATTTCGAAGGAATCGAAGTGTAGTTTAAAACGAAAGAAACGGAGATGAAAAACTCCAAGTATTTTGAGAGTTATGATGGAAATAGTTAGACTTGCGCTTTAGTTTAGCAATTTACTGACCTCCCTCCGATTGATTGACCATAACTCACTCAATTTAACTCGTAATTCATTGAAATTAGTTTCATTTCGAAGGAATCGAAGTGTAGTTTAAAACGAAAGAAATGGAGATGAAAAACTCCAAGTATTTTGAGAGTTATGATGGAAATAGTTAGACTCGCGCTTTGGTTTATCAATTTACTGACCTACCTCCGATTGATTGACCATAACTCTCTCAATTTAACTCTTAATTCATTGAAATTAGTTTCATTTCGAAGGAATCGAAGTGTAGTTTAAAACGAAAGAAACGGAGATGAAAAACTCCAAGTATTTTGAGAGTTATGATGGAAATAGTTAGACTCGCGCTTTGGTTTAGCAATTTACTGACCTACCTCCGATTGATTGACCATAACTCTCTCAATTTAACTCTTAATTCATTGAAATTAGTTTCATTTCGAAGGAATCAAAGTGTAGTTTAAAACGAAAGAAACGGAGATGAAAAATTCCAAGTATTTTGAGAGTTATGATAGAAATAGTTAGACTCGCGCTTTGGTTTAGCAATTTACTGACCTACCTCCGATTGATTGACCATAACTCTCTCAATTTAACTCTTAATTCATTGAAATTAGTTTCATTTCGAAGGAATCGAAGTGTAGTTTAAAACGAAAGAAACGGAGATGAAAAACTCCAAGTATTTTGAGAGTTATGATGGAAATAGTTAGACTCACGCTTTGGTTTAGCAATTTACTGACCTACCTCCGCTTGATTGACCATAACTCTCTCAATTTATCTCTTAACTCTTTGAAATTAGTTTCATTTCGAAGGAATCGAAGTGTAGTTTAAAAGGAAAGAAACGGAGATGAAAAACTCCAAGTATTTTGAGAGTTATGATGGAAATAGTTAGACTCGTGCTTTGGTTTAGCAATTTACTGACCTACCTCCGATTGATTGACCATAACTCTCTCAATTTAACTCGTAATTCATTTAAATTAGTTTCATTTCGAAGGAATCGAAGTGTAATTTAAAACGAAAGAAACGGAGATGAAAAACTCCAAGTATTTTGAGAGTTATGATGGAAATAGTTAGACTCGCGCTTTAGTTTAGCAATTTACTGACCTACCTCCGATTGATTGAACATAACTCACTCAATTTAACTCGTAATTCATTGAAATTAGTTTCATTTCGAAGGAATCGAAGTGTAGTTTAAAACGAAAGAAATGGAGATGAAAAACTCCAAGTATTTTGAGAGTTATGATGGAAATAGTTAGACTCGCGCTTTGGTTTAGCAATTTACTGACCTACCTCCGATTGATTGACCATAACTCTCTCAATTTAACTCTTAATTCATTGAAATTAGTTTCATTTCGAAGGAATCGAAGTGTAGTTTAAGACGAAAGAAACGGAGATGAAAAACTCCAAGTATTTTGAGAGTTATGATGGAAATAGTTAGACTCGCGCTTTGGTTTAGCAATTTACTGACCTACCTCCGATTGATTGACCATAACTCTCTCAATTTAACTCTTAACTCATTGAAATTAGTTTCATTTCGAAGGAATCGAAGTGTAGTTTAAAACGAAAGAAACGGAGATGAAAAACTCCAAGTATTTTGAGAGTTATGATGGAAATAGTTAGACTCGCGCTTTGGTTTAGCAATTTACTGACCTCCCTCCGATTGATTGACCATAAATCACTCAATTTAACTCGTAATTCATTGAAATTAGTTTCATTTCGAAGGAATCGAAGTGTAGTTTAAAACGAAAGAAACGGAGATGAAAAACTCCAAGTATTTTGAGAGTTATGATGGAAATAGTTAGACTCGCGCTTTGGTTTATCAATTTACTGACCTACCTCCGATTGATTGACCATAACTCTCTCAATTTAACTCTTAATTCATTGAAATTAGTTTCATTTCGAAGGAATCGAAGTGTAGTTTAAAACGAAAGAAACGGAGATGAAAAACTCCAAGTATTTTGAGAGTTATGATGGAAATAGTTAGACTCGCGCTTTGGTTTAGCAATTTACTGACCTACCTCCGATTGATTGACCATAACTCTCACAATTTAACTCTTAATTCATTGAAATTAGTTTCATTTCGAAGGAATCGAAGTGTAGTTTAGGACGAAAGAAACGGAGATGAAAAACTCCAAGTATTTTTAGAGTTATGATGGAAATAGTTAGACTCGCGCTTTGGTTTAGCAATTTACTGACCTACCTCCGATTGATTGACCATAACTCTCTCAATTTAACTCGTAATTCATTTAAATTAGGTTCATTTCGAAGGAATCGAAGTGTAGTTTAAAAGGAAAGAAACGGAGATGAAAAACTCCAAGTATTTTGAGAGTTATGATGGAAATAGTTAGACTCGCGCTTTGGTTTAGCAATTTACTGACCTACATCCGATTGATTGACCATAACTCACTCAATTTAACTCGTAATTCATTGAAATTAGTTTCATTTCGAAGGAATCGAAGTGTAGTTTAAAACGAAAGAAACGGAGATGAAAAACTCCAAGTATTTTGAGAGTTATGATGGAAATAGTTAGACTCGCGCTTTGGTTTATCAATTTACTGACCTACCTCCGATTGATTGACCATAACTCTCTCAATTTAACTCTTAATTCATTGAAATTAGTTTCATTTCGAAGGAATCGAAGTGTAGTTTAAAACGAAAGAAACGGAGATGAAAAACTCCAAGTATTTTGAGAGTTATGATGGAAATAGTTAGACTCGCGCTTTGGTTTAGCAATTTACTGACCTACCTCCGATTGATTGACCATAACTCTCTCAATTTAACTCTTAATTCATTGAAATTAGTTTCATTTCGAAGGAATCAAAGTGTAGTTTAAAACGAAAGAAACGGAGATGAAAAATTCCAAGTATTTTGAGAGTTATGATAGAAATAGTTAGACTCGCGCTTTGGTTTAGCAATTTACTGACCTACCTCCGATTGATTGACCATAACTCTCTCAATTTAACTCGTAATTAATTGAAATTAGTTTCATTTCGAAGGAATCGAAGTGTAGTTTAAAACGAAAGAAACGGAGATGAAAAACTCCAAGTATTTTGAGAGTTATGATGGAAATAGTTAGACTCGCGCTTTGGTTTAGCAATTTACTGACCTACCTCCGCCTGATTGACCATAACTCTCTCAATTTATCTCTTAACTCTTTGAAATTAGTTTCATTTCGAAGGAATCGAAGTGTAGTTTAAAACGAAAGAAACGGAGATGAAAAACTCCAAGTATTTTGAGAGTTATGATGGAAATAGTTAGACTCGCGCTTTGGTTTAGCAATTTACTGACCTACCTCCGATTGATTGACCATAACTCTCTCAATTTAACTCGTAATTCATTTAAATTAGTTTCATTTCGAAGGAATCGAAGTGTAATTTAAAACGAAAGAAACGGAGATGAAAAACTCCAAGTATTTTGAGAGTTATGATGGAAATAGTTAGACTCGCGCTTTAGTTTAGCAATTTACTGACCTACCACCGATTGATTGAACATAACTCACTCAATTTAACTCGTAATTCATTGAAATTAGTTTCATTTCGAAGGAATCGAAGTGTAGTTTAAAACGAAAGAAATGGAGATGAAAAACTCCAAGTATTTTGAGAGTTATGATGGAAATAGTTAGACTCGCGCTTTGGTTTAGCAATTTACTGACCTACCTCCGATTGATTGACCATAACTCTCTCAATTTAACTCGTAATTCATTTAAATTAGTTTCATTTCGAAGGAATCGAAGTGTAGTTTAAAACAAAAGAAACGGAGATGAAAAACTCCAAGTATTTTGAGAGTTATGATGGAAATAGTTAGACTCGCGCTTTGGTTTAGCAATTTACTGACCTACCTTTGATTGATTGACCATAACTCTCTCAATTTAACTTGTAATTCATTGAAATTAGTTTCATTTCGAAGGAATCGAAGTATAGTTTAAAACGAAAGAAACGGAGATGAAAAACTCCAAGTATTTTGAGAGTTATGATGGAAATAGTTAGACTCGCGCTTTAGTTTAGCAATTTACTGACCTCCCTCCGATTGATTGACCATAACTCACTCAATTTAACTCGTAATTCATTGAAATTAGTTTCATTTCGAAGGAATCGAAGTGTAGTTTAAAACGAAAGAAACGGAGATGAAAAACTCCAAGTATTTTGAGAGTTATGATGGAAATAGTTAGACTCGCGCTTTGGTTTAGCAATTTACTGACCTCCCTCCGATTAATTGACCATAAATCACTCAATTTAACTCGTAATTCATTGAAATTAGTTTCATTTCGAAGGAATCGACGTGTAGTTTAAAACGAAAGAAACGGAGATGAAAAACTCCAAGTATTTTGAGAGTTATGATGGAAATAGTTAGACTCGCGCTTTGGTTTAGCAATTTACTGACGTACCTACGATTGATTGACCATAACTCTCTCAATTTAACTCGTAATTCATTTAAATTAGTTTCATTTCGAAGGAATCGAAGTGTAATTTAAAACGAAAGAAACGGAGATGAAAAACTCCAAGTATTTTGAGAGTTATGATGGAAATAGTTAGACTCGCGCTTTAGTTTAGCAATTTACTGACCTACCTCCGATTGATTGAACATAACTCACTCAATTTAACTCGTAATTCATTGAAATTAGTTTCATTTCGAAGGAATCGAAGTGTAGTTTAAAACGAAAGAAAAGGAGATGAAAAACTCCAAGTATTTTGAGAGTTATGATGGAAATAGTTAGACTCGCGCTTTGGTTTAGCAATTTACTGACCTACCTCCGATTGATTGACCATAACTCTCTCAATTTAACGCTTAATTCATTGAAATTAGTTTCATTTCGAAGGAATCGAAGTGTAGTTTAAGACGAAAGAAACGGAGATGAAAAACTCCAAGTATTTTGAGAGTTATGATGGAAATAGTTAGACTCGCGCTTTGGTTTAGCAATTTACTGACCTACCTCCGATTGATTGACCATAACTCTCTCAATTTAACTCTTAACTCATTGAAATTAGTTTTATTTCGAAGGAATCGAAGTGTAGTTTAAAACGAAAGAAACGGAGATGAAAAACTCCAAGTATTTTGAGAGTTATGATGGAAATAGTTAGACTCGCGCTTTGGTTTAGCAATTTACTGACCTCCCTCCGATTGATTGACCATAAATCACTCAATTTAACTCGTAATTCATTGAAATTAGTTTCATTTCGAAGGAATCGAAGTGTGGTTTAAAACGAAAGAAACGGAGATGAAAAACTCCAAGTATTTTGAGAGTTATGATGGAAATAGTTAGACTCGCGCTTTGGTTTAGCAATTTACTGACCTACCTCCGATTGATTGACCATAACTCTCTCAATTTAACTCTTAATTCATTGAAATTAGTTTCATTTCGAAGGAATCGAAGTGTAGTTTAAAACGAAAGAAACGGAGATGAAAAATTCCAAGTATTTTGAGAGTTATGATAGAAATAGTTAGACTCGCGCTTTGGTTTAGCAATTTACTGACCTACCTCCGATTGATAGACCATAACTCTCTCAATTTAACTCTTAACTCATTGAAATTAGTTTCATTTCGAAGGAATCGAAGTGTAGTTTAAAACGAAAGAAACGGAGATGAAAAACTCTAAGTATTTTGAGAGTTATGATGGAAATAGTTAGACTCGCGCTTTAGTTTAGCAATTTACTGACCTACCTCCGATTGATTGACCATAACTCTCTCAATTTAACTCGTAATTCATTTAAATTAGTTTCATTTCGAAGGAATCGAAGTGTAGTTTAAAACGAAAGAAACGGAGATGAAAAACTCCAAGTATTTTGAGAGTTATGATGGAAATAGTTAGACTCGCGCTTTGGTTTAGCAATTTACTGACCTACCTCCGATTGATTGATCATAACTCTCTAAATTTAACTCTTAATTCATTGAAATTAGTTTCATTTCGAAGGAATCGAAGTGTAGTTTAAAACGAAAGAAACGGAGATGAAAAACTCCAAGTATTTTGAGAGTTATGATGGAAATAGTTAGACTTGCGCTTTAGTTTAGCAATTTACTGACCTCCCTCCGATTGATTGACCATAACTCACTCAATTTAACTCGTAATTCATTGAAATTAGTTTCATTTCGAAGGAATCGAAGTGTAGTTTAAAACGAAAGAAATGGAGATGAAAAACTCCAAGTATTTTGAGAGTTATGATGGAAATAGTTAGACTCGCGCTTTGGTTTATCAATTTACTGACCTACCTCCGATTGATTGACCATAACTCTCTCAATTTAACTCTTAATTCATTGAAATTAGTTTCATTTCGAAGGAATCGAAGTGTAGTTTAAAACGAAAGAAACGGAGATGAAAAACTCTAAGTATTTTGAGAGTTATGATGGAAATAGTTAGACTCGCGCTTTGGTTTAGCAATTTACTGACCTACCTCCGATTGATTGACCATAACTCTCTCAATTTAACTCTTAATTCATTGAAATTAGTTTCATTTCGAAGGAATCAAAGTGTAGTTTAAAACGAAAGAAACGGAGATGAAAAATTCCAAGTATTTTGAGAGTTATGATAGAAATAGTTAGACTCGCGCTTTGGTTTAGCAATTTACTGACCTACCTCCGATTGATTGACCATAACTCTCTCAATTTAACTCGTAATTCATTGAAATTAGTTTCATTTCGAAGGAATCGAAGTGTAGTTTAAAACGAAAGAAACGGAGATGAAAAACTCCAAGTATTTTGAGAGTTATGATGGAAATAGTTAGACTCACGCTTTGGTTTAGCAATTTACTGACCTACCTCCGCTTGATTGACCATAACTCTCTCAATTTATCTCTTAACTCTTTGAAATTAGTTTCATTTCGAAGGAATCGAAGTGTAGTTTAAAAGGAAAGAAACGGAGATGAAAAACTCCAAGTATTTTGAGAGTTATGATGGAAATAGTTAGACTCGCGCTTTGGTTTAGCAATTTACTGACCTACCTCCGATTGATTGACCATAACTCTCTCAATTTAACTCGTAATTCATTTAAATTAGTTTCATTTCGAAGGAATCGAAGTGTAATTTAAAACGAAAGAAACGGAGATGAAAAACTCCAAGTATTTTGAGAGTTATGATGGAAATAGTTAGACTCGCGCTTTAGTTTAGCAATTTACTGACCTACCTCCGATTGATTGAACATAACTCACTCAATTTAACTCGTAATTCATTGAAATTAGTTTCATTTCGAAGGAATCGAAGTGTAGTTTAAAACGAAAGAAATGGAGATGAAAAACTCCAAGTATTTTGAGAGTTATGATGGAAATAGTTAGACTCGCGCTTTGGTTTAGCAATTTACTGACCTACCTCCGATTGATTGACCATAACTCTCTCAATTTAACTCTTAATTCATTGAAATTAGTTTCATTTCGAAGGAATCGAAGTGTAGTTTAAGACGAAAGAAACGGAGATGAAAAACTCCAAGTATTTTGAGAGTTATGATGGAAATAGTTAGACTCGCGCTTTGGTTTAGCAATTTACTGACCTACCTCCGATTGATTGACCATAACTCTCTCAATTTAACTCTTAACTCATTGAAATTAGTTTCATTTCGAAGGAATCGAAGTGTAGTTTAAAACGAAAGAAACGGAGATGAAAAACTCCAAGTATTTTGAGAGTTATGATGGAAATAGTTAGACTCGCGCTTTGGTTTAGCAATTTACTGACCTCCCTCCGATTGATTGACCATAAATCACTCAATTTAACTCGTAATTCATTGAAATTAGTTTCATTTCGAAGGAATCGAAGTGTAGTTTAAAACGAAAGAAACGGAGATGAAAAACTCCAAGTATTTTGAGAGTTATTATGGAAATAGTTAGACTCGCGCTTTGGTTTAGCAATTTACTGACCTACCTCCGATTGATTGATCATAACTCTCTCAATTTAACTCTTAATTCATTGAAATTAGTTTCATTTCGAAGGAATCGAAGTGTAGTTTAAAACGAAAGAAACGGAGATGAAAAACTCCAAGTATTCTGAGAGTTATTATGGAAATAGTTAGACTCGCGCTTTGGTTTAGCAATTTACTGATCTACCTCCGATTGATGGACCATAAATCACTCAATTTAAATCGTAATTCATTGAAATTAATTTCATTTCGAAGGAATCGAAGTGTAGTTTAAAACGAAAGAAACGGAGATGAAAAACTCCAAGTATTTTGAGAGTTATGATGGAAATAGTTAGACTCGCGCTTTGGTTTAGCAATTTACTGACCTACCTCCGATTGATTGACCATAACTCTCACAATTTAACTCTTAATTCATTGAAATTAGTTTCATTTCGAAGGAATCGAAGTGTAGTTTAGGACGAAAGAAACGGAGATGAAAAACTCCAAGTATTTTTAGAGTTATGATGGAAATAGTTAGACTCGCGCTTTGGTTTAGCAATTTACTGACCTACCTCCGATTGATTGACCATAACTCTCTCAATTTAACTCGTAATTCATTTAAATTAGGTTCATTTCGAAGGAATCGAAGTGTAGTTTAAAACGAAAGAAACGGAGATGAAAAACTCCAAGTATTTTGAGAGTTATGATGGAAATAGTTAGACTCGCGCTTTGGTTTAGCAATTTACTGACCTACCTCCGATTGATTGACCATAACTCTCTCAATTTAACTCTTAACTCATTGAAATTAGTTTCATTTCGAAGGAATCGAAGTGTAGTTTAAAACGAAAGAAACGGAGATGAAAAACTCCAAGTATTTTGAGAGTTATGATGGAAATAGTTAGACTCGCGCTTTGGTTTAGCAATTTACTGACCTACATCCGATTGATTGACCATAACTCTCTCAATTTAACTCTTAACTCATTGAAATTAGTTTCATTTCGAAGGAATCGAAGTGTAGTTTAAAACGAAAGAAACGGAGATGAAAAACTCCAAGTATTTTGAGAGTTATGATGGAAATAGTTAGACTCGCGCTTTGGTTTAGCAATTTACTGACCTACCTCCGATTGATTGACCATAACTCTCTCAATTTAACTCTTAATTCATTGAAATTAGTTTCATTTCGAAAGAATCGAAGTGTAGTTTAAAACGAAAGAAACGGAGATGAAAAACTCCAAGTATTTTGAGAGTTATGATAGAAATAGTTAGAATCGCGCTTTGGTTTAGCAATTTACTGATCTACCTCCGATTGATGGACCATAAATCACTCAATTTAAATCGTAATTCATTGAAATTAGTTTCATTTCGAAGGAATCGAAGTGTACTTTAAAACGAAAGAAACGGAGATGAAAAACTCCAAGTATTTTGAGAGTTATGATGGAAATAGTTAGACTCGCGCTTTGGTTTAGCAATTTACTGACCTACCTCCGATTGATTGATCATAACTCTCTAAATTTAACTCTTAATTCATTGAAATTAGTTTCATTTCGAAGGAATCGAAGTGTAGTTTAAAACGAAAGAAACGGAGATGAAAAACTCCAAGTATTTTGAGAGTTATGATGGAAATACTTAGACTCGCGCTTTGGTTTAGCAATTTACTGACCTCCCTCCGATTGATTGACCATAAATCACTCAATTTAACTCGTAATTTATTGAAATTAGTTTCATTTCGAAGGAATCGACGTTTAGTTTAAAACGAAAGAAACGGAGATGAAAAACTCCAAGTATTTTGAGAGTTATGATGGAAATAGTTAGACTCGCGCTTTGGTTTAGCAATTTACTGACGTACCTACGATTGATTGACCATAACTCTCTCAATTTAACTTTTAATTCATTGAAATTTGTTTCATTTCGAAGGAATCGAAGTGTACATTAAAACGAAAGAAACGGAGATGAAAAACTCCAAGTATTTTGAGAGTTATGATGGAAATAGTTAGACTCGCGCTTTGGTTTAGCAATTTACTGACCTACCTCCGATTGATTGACCATAACCCACTCAATTTTACTTGTAATTGATTGAAATTAGTTTCATTTCGAAGGAATCGAAGTGTAGTTAAAAACGAAAGAAACGGAGATGAAAAACTCCAAGTATTTTGAGAGTTATGATGGAAATAGTTAGACTCGGGCTTTGGTTTAGCAATTTACTGACCTACCCCCGATTGATTGAACATAACTCACTCAATTTAACTCGTAATTCATTGAAATTAGTTTCATTTCGAAGGAATCGAAGTGTAGTTTAAAACGAAAGAAACGGAGATGAAAAACTCCAAGTATTTTTAGAGTTATGATGGAAATAGTTAGACTCGCGCTTTGGTTTAGCAATTTACTGACCTACCTCCGATTGATTGACCATAACTCTCTCAATTTAACTCGTAATTCATTTAAATTAGTTTCATTTCGAAGGAATCGAAGTGTAGTTTAAAACAAAAGAAACGGAGATGAAAAACTCCAAGTATTTTGAGAGTTATGATGGAAATAGTTAGACTCGCGCTTTGGTTTAGCAATTTACTGACCTACCTTTGATTGATTGACCATAACTCTCTCAATTTAACTTGTAATTCATTTAAATTAGTTTTATTTCGAAGGAATCGAAGTATAGTTTAAAACGAAAGAAACGGAGATGAAAAACTCCAAGTATTTTGAGAGTTATGATGGAAATAGTTAGACTCGCGCTTTAGTTTAGCAATTTACTGACCTCCCTCCGATTGATTGACCATAACTCACTCAATTTAACTCGTAATTCATTGAAATTAGTTTCATTTCGAAGGAATCGAAGTGTAGTTTAAAACGAAAGAAACGGAGATGAAAAACTCCAAGTATTTTGAGAGTTATGATGGAAATAGTTAGACTCGCGCTTTGGTTTAGCAATTTACTGACCTACCTCCGATTGATTGACCATAACTCTCTCAATTTAACTCTTAATTCATTGAAATTAGTTTCATTTCGAAGGAATCGAAGTGTAGTTTAAAACGAAAGAAACGGATATGAAAAACTCCAAGTATTTTGAGAGTTATGATGGAAATAGTTAGACTCGCGCTTTGGTTTAGCAATTTACTGACCTACCTCCGATTGATTGACCATAACTCTCTCAATTTAACTCTTAATTCATTGAAATTAGTTTCATTTCGAAGGAATCGAAGTGTAGTTTAAAACGAAAGAAACGGAGATGAAAAATTCCAAGTATTTTGAGAGTTATGATAGAAATAGTTAGACTCGCGCTTTCGTTTAGCAATTTACTGACCTACCTCCGATTGATTGACCATAACTCTCTCAATTTAACTCTTAACTCATTGAAATTACTTTCACTTCGAAGGAATCGAAGTGTAGTTTAAAACGAAAGAAACGGAGATGAAAAACTCCAAGTATTTTGAGAGTTATGATGGAAATAGTTAGACTCGCGCTTTAGTTTAGCAATTTACTGACCTACCTCCGATTGATTAACCATAACTCTCTCAATTTAACTCGTAATTCATTTAAATTAGTTTCATTTCGAAGGAATCGAAGTGTAGTTTAAAACGAAAGAAACGGAGATGAAAAACTCCAAGTATTTTGAGAGTTATGATGGAAATAGTTAGACTCGCGCTTTGGTTTAGCAATTTACTGACCTACCTCCGATTGATTGACCATAACTCTCTCAATTTAACTCTTAATTCATTGAAATTAGTTTCATTTCGAAGGAATCGAAGTGTAGTTTAAAACGAAAGAAACGGATATGAAAAACTCCAAGTATTTTGAGAGTTATGATGGAAATAGTTAGACTCGCGCTTTGGTTTAGCAATTTACTGACCTCCCTCCGATTGATTGACCATAAATCACTCAATTTAACTCGTAATTCATTGAAATTAGTTTCATTTCGAAGGAATCGAAGTGTAGTTTAAAACGAAAGAAACGGAGATGAAAAACTCCAAGTATTTTGAGAGTTATTATGGAAATAGTTAGACTCGCGCTTTGGTTTAGCAATTTACTGACCTACCTCCGATTGATTGATCATAACTCTCTCAATTTAACTCTTAATTCATTGAAATTAGTTTCATTTCGAAGGAATCGAAGTGTAGTTTAAGACGAAAGAAACGGAGATGAAAAACTCCAAGTATTTTGAGAGTTATGATGGAAATAGTTAGACTCGCGCTTTGGTTTAGCAATTTACTGACCTACCTCCGATTGATTGACCATAACTCTCTCAATTTAACTCTTAATTCATTGAAATTAGTTTCATTTCGAAGGAATCGAAGTGTAGTTTAAGACGAAAGAAACGGAGATGAAAAACTCCAAGTATTTTGAGAGTTATGATGGAAATAGTTAGACTCGCGCTTTGGTTTAGCAATTTACTGACCTACCTCCGATTGATTGACCATAACTCTCTCAATTTAACTCTTAACTCATTGAAATTAGTTTCATTTCGAAGGAATCGAAGTGTAGTTTAAAACGAAAGAAACGGAGATGAAAAACTCCAAGTATTTTGAGAGTTATGATGGAAATAGTTAGACTCGCGCTTTGGTTTAGCAATTTACTGACCTCCCTCCGATTGATTGACCATAAATCACTCAATTTAACTCGTAATTCATTGAAATTAGTTTCATTTCGAAGGAATCGAAGTGTAGTTTAAAACGAAAGAAACGGAGATGAAAAACTCCAAGTATTTTGAGAGTTATTATGGAAATAGTTAGACTCGCGCTTTGGTTTAGCAATTTACTGACCTACCTCCGATTGATTGATCATAACTCTCTCAATTTAACTCTTAATTCATTGAAATTAGTTTCATTTCGAAGGAATCGAAGTGTAGTTTAAAACGAAAGAAACGGAGATGAAAAACTCCAAGTATTCTGAGAGTTATTATGGAAATAGTTAGACTCGCGCTTTGGTTTAGCAATTTACTGATCTACCTCCGATTGATGGACCATAAATCACTCAATTTAAATCGTAATTCATTGAAATTAATTTCATTTCGAAGGAATCGAAGTGTAGTTTAAAACGAAAGAAACGGAGATGAAAAACTCCAAGTATTTTGAGAGTTATGATGGAAATAGTTAGACTCGCGCTTTGGTTTAGCAATTTACTGACCTACCTCCGATTGATTGACCATAACTCTCACAATTTAACTCTTAATTCATTGAAATTAGTTTCATTTCGAAGGAATCGAAGTGTAGTTTAGGACGAAAGAAACGGAGATGAAAAACTCCAAGTATTTTGAGAGTTATGATGGAAATAGTTAGACTCGCGCTTTGGTTTAGCAATTTACTGACCTACCTCCGATTGATTGACCATAACTCTCTCAATTTAACTCGTAATTCATTTAAATTAGGTTCATTTCGAAGGAATCGAAGTGTAGTTTAAAACGAAAGAAACGAAGATGAAAAACTCCAAGTATTTTGAGAGTTATGATGGAAATAGTTAGACTCGCGCTTTGGTTTAGCAATTTACTGACCTACCTCCGATTGATTGACCATAACTCTCTCAATTTAACTCTTAACTCATTGAAATTAGTTTCATTTCGAAGGAATCGAAGTGTAGTTTAAAACGAAAGAAACGGAGATGAAAAACTCCAAGTATTTTGAGAGTTATGATGGAAATAGTTAGACTCGCGCTTTGGTTTAGCAATTTACTGACCTACATCCGATTGATTGACCATAACTCTCTCAATTTAACTCTTAACTCATTGAAATTAGTTTCATTTCGAAGGAATCGAAGTGTAGTTTAAAACGAAAGAAACGGAGATGAAAAACTCCAAGTATTTTGAGAGTTATGATGGAAATAGTTAGACTCGCGCTTTGGTTTAGCAATTTACTGACCTACCTCCGATTGATTGACCATAACTCTCTCAATTTAACTCTTAATTCATTGAAATTAGTTTCATTTCGAAGGAATCGAAGTGTAGTTTAAAACGAAAGAAACGGAGATGAAAAATTCTAAGTATTTTGAGAGTTATGATAGAAATAGTTAGAATCGCGCTTTGGTTTAGCAATTTACTGATCTACCTCCGATTGATGGACCATAAATCACTCAATTTAAATCGTAATTCATTGAAATTAGTTTCATTTCGAAGGAATCGAAGTATAGTTTAAAACGAAAGAAACGGAGATGAAAAACTCCAAGTATTTTGAGAGTTATGATGGAAATAGTTAGACTCGCGCTTTGGTTTAGCAATTTACTGACCTACCTCCGATTGATTGATCATAACTCTCTAAATTTAACTCTTAATTCATTGAAATTAGTTTCATTTCGAAGGAATCGAAGTGTAGTTTAAAACGAAAGAAACGGAGATGAAAAACTCCAAGTATTTTGAGAGTTATGATGGAAATAATTAGACTCGCGCTTTGGTTTAGCAATTTACTGACCTCCCTCCGATTGATTGACCATAAATCACTCAATTTAACTCGTAATTCATTGAAATTAGTTTCATTTCGAAGGAATCGACGTGTAGTTTAAAACGAAAGAAACGGAGATAAAAAACTCCAAGTATTTTGAGAGTTATGATGGAAATAGTTAGACTCGCGCTTTGGTTTAGCAATTTACTGACGTACCTACGATTGATTGACCATAACTCTCTCAATTTAACTTTTAATTCATTGAAATTTGTTTCATTTCGAAGGAATCGAAGTGTACATTAAAACGAAAGAAACGGAGATGAAAAACTCCAAATATTTTGAGAGTTATGATGGAAATAGTTAGACTCGCGCTTTGGTTTAGCAATTTACTGACCTACCTCCGATTGATTGACCATAACCCACTCAATTTTACTTGTAATTGATTGAAATTAGTTTCATTTCGAAGGAATCGAAGTGTAGTTTAAAACGAAAGAAACGGAGATGAAAAACTCCAAGTATTTTGAGAGTTATGATGGAAATAGTTAGACTCGCGCTTTGGTTTAGCAATTTACTGACCTACCTCCGATTGATTGACCATAACTCTCTCAATTTAACTCTTAACTCATTGAAATTAGTTTCATTTCGAAGGAATCGAAGTGTAGTTTAAAACGAAAGAAACGGAGATGAAAAACTCCAAGTATTTTGAGAGTTATGATGGAAATAGTTAGACTCGCGCTTTGGTTTAGCAATTTACTGACGTACCTACGATTGATTGACCATAACTCTCTCAATTTAACTTTTAATTCATTGAAATTTGTTTCATTTCGAAGGAATCGAAGTGTACATTAAAACGAAAGAAACGGAGATGAAAAACTCCAAGTATTTTGAGAGTTATGATGGAAATAGTTAGACTCGCGCTTTGGTTTAGCAATTTACTGACCTACCTCCGATTGATTGACCATAACCCACTCAATTTTACTTGTAATTGATTGAAATTAGTTTCATTTCGAAGGAATCGAAGTGTAGTTTAAAACGAAAGAAACGGAGATGAAAAACTCCAAGTATTTTGAGAGTTATGATGGAAATAGTTAGACTCGCGCTTTGGTTTAGCAATTTACTGACCTACCTCCGATTGATTGACCATAACTCTCTCAATTTAACTCTTAATTCATTGAAATTAGTTTCATTTCGAAGGAATCGAAGTGTAGTTTAAGACGAAAGAAACGGAGATGAAAAACTCCAAGTATTTTGAGAGTTATGATGGAAATAGTTAGACTCGCGCTTTGGTTTAGCAATTTACTGACCTACCTCCGATTGATTGATCATAACTCTCTAAATTTAACTCTTAATTCATTGAAATTAGTTTCATTTCGAAGGAATCGAAGTGTAGTTTAAAACGAAAGAAACGGAGATGAAAAACTCCAAGTATTTTGAGAGTTATGATGGAAATAATTAGACTCGCGCTTTGGTTTAGCAATTTACTGACCTCCCTCCGATTGATTGACCATAAATCACTCAATTTAACTCGTAATTCATTGAAATTAGTTTCATTTCGAAGGAATCGACGTGTAGTTTAAAACGAAAGAAACGGAGATGAAAAACTCCAAGTATTTTGAGAGTTATGATGGAAATAGTTAGACTCGCGCTTTGGTTTAGCAATTTACTGACGTACCTACGATTGATTGACCATAACTCTCTCAATTTAACTTTTAATTCATTGAAATTTGTTTCATTTCGAAGGAATCGAAGTGTACATTAAAACGAAAGAAACGGAGATGAAAAACTCCAAGTATTTTGAGAGTTATGATGGAAATAGTTAAACTCGCGCTTTGGTTTAGCAATTTACTGACCTACCTCCGATTGATTGACCATAACCCACTCAATTTTACTTGTAATTGATTGAAATTAGTTTCATTTCGAAGGAATCGAAGTGTAGTTAAAAACGAAAGAAACGGAGATGAAAAACTCCAAGTATTTTGAGAGTTATGATGGAAATAGTTAGACTCGGGCTTTGGTTTAGCAATTTACTGACCTACCCCCGATTGATTGAACATAACTCACTCAATTTAACTCGTAATTCATTGAAATTAGTTTCATTTCGAAGGAATCGAAGTGTAGTTTAAAACGAAAGAAACGGAGATGAAAAACTCCAAGTATTTTTAGAGTTATGATGGAAATAGTTAGACTCGCGCTTTGGTTTAGCAATTTACTGACCTACCTCCGATTGATTGACCATAACTCTCTCAATTTAACTCGTAATTCATTTAAATTAGTTTCATTTCGAAGGAATCGAAGTGTAGTTTAAAACAAAAGAAACGGAGATGAAAAACTCCAAGTATTTTGAGAGTTATGATGGAAATAGTTAGACTCGCGCTTTGGTTTAGCAATTTACTGACCTACCTTTGATTGATTGACCATAACTCTCTCAATTTAACTTGTAATTCATTTAAATTAGTTTTATTTCGAAGGAATCGAAGTATAGTTTAAAACGAAAGAAACGGAGATGAAAAACTCCAAGTATTTTGAGAGTTATGATGGAAATAGTTAGACTCGCGCTTTAGTTTAGCAATTTACTGACCTCCCTCCGATTGATTGACCATAACTCACTCAATTTAACTCGTAATTCATTGAAATTAGTTTCATTTCGAAGGAATCGAAGTGTAGTTTAAAACGAAAGAAACGGAGATGAAAAACTCCAAGTATTTTGAGAGTTATGATGGAAATAGTTAGACTCGCGCTTTGGTTTAGCAATTTACTGACCTACCTCCGATTGATTGACCATAACTCTCTCAATTTAACTCTTAATTCATTGAAATTAGTTTCATTTCGAAGGAATCGAAGTGTAGTTTAAAACGAAAGAAACGGATATGAAAAACTCCAAGTATTTTGAGAGTTATGATGGAAATAGTTAGACTCGCGCTTTGGTTTAGCAATTTACTGACCTACCTCCGATTGATTGACCATAACTCTCTCAATTTAACTCTTAATTCATTGAAATTAGTTTCATTTCGAAGGAATCGAAGTGTAGTTTAAAACGAAAGAAACGGAGATGAAAAATTCCAAGTATTTTGAGAGTTATGATAGAAATAGTTAGACTCGCGCTTTCGTTTAGCAATTTACTGACCTACCTCCGATTGATTGACCATAACTCTCTCAATTTAACTCTTAACTCATTGAAATTACTTTCATTTCGAAGGAATCGAAGTGTAGTTTAAAACGAAAGAAACGGAGATGAAAAACTCCAAGTATTTTGAGAGTTATGATGGAAATAGTTAGACTCGCGCTTTAGTTTAGCAATTTACTGACCTACCTCCGATTGATTAACCATAACTCTCTCAATTTAACTCGTAATTCATTTAAATTAGTTTCATTTCGAAGGAATCGAAGTGTAGTTTAAAACGAAAGAAACGGAGATGAAAAACTCCAAGTATTTTGAGAGTTATGATGGAAATAGTTAGACTCGCGCTTTGGTTTAGCAATTTACTGACCTACCTCCGATTGATTGACCATAACTCTCTCAATTTAACTCTTAATTCATTGAAATTAGTTTCATTTCGAAGGAATCGAAGTGTAGTTTAAAACGAAAGAAACGGATATGAAAAACTCCAAGTATTTTGAGAGTTATGATGGAAATAGTTAGACTCGCGCTTTGGTTTAGCAATTTACTGACCTACCTCCGATTGATTGACCATAACTCTCTCAATTTAACTCTTAATTCATTGAAATTAGTTTCATTTCGAAGGAATCGAAGTGTAGTTTAAAACGAAAGAAACGGATATGAAAAACTCCAAGTATTTTGAGAGTTATGATGGAAATAGTTAGACTCGCGCTTTGGTTTAGCAATTTACTGACGTACCTACGATTGATTGACCATAACTCTCTCAATTTAACTTTTAATTCATTGAAATTTGTTTCATTTCGAAGGAATCGAAGTGTACATTAAAACGAAAGAAACGGAGATGAAAAACTCCAAGTATTTTGAGAGTTATGATGGAAATAGTTAGACTCGCGCTTTGGTTTAGCAATTTACTGACCTACCTCCGATTGATTGACCATAACCCACTCAATTTTACTTGTAATTGATTGAAATTAGTTTCATTTCGAAGGAATCGAAGTGTAGTTTAAAACGAAAGAAACGGAGATGAAAAACTCCAAGTATTTTGAGAGTTATGATGGAAATAGTTAGACTCGCGCTTTGGTTTAGCAATTTACTGACCTACCTCCGATTGATTGACCATAACTCTCTCAATTTAACTCTTAATTCGTTGAAATTAGTTTCATTTCGAAGGAATCGAAGTGTAGTTTAAGACGAAAGAAACGGAGATGAAAAACTCCAAGTATTTTGAGAGTTATGATGGAAATAGTTAGACTCGCGCTTTGGTTTAGCAATTTACTGACCTACCTCCGATTGATTGAACATAACTCTCTCAATTTAACTCTTAACTCATTGAAATTAGTTTCATTTCGAAGGAATCGAAGTGTAGTTTAAAACGAAAGAAACGGAGATGAAAAACTCCAAGTATTTTGAGAATTATGATGGAAATAGTTAGACTCGCGCTTTGGTTTAGCAATTTACTGACCTCCCTCCGATTGATTGACCATAAATCACTCAATTTAACTCGTAATTCATTGAAATTAGTTTCATTTCGAAGGAATCGAAGTGTAGTTTAAAACGAAAGAAACGGAGATGAAAAACTCCAAGTATTTTGAGAGTTATTATGGAAATAGTTAGACTCGCGCTTTGGTTTAGCAATTTACTGACCTACCTCCGATTGATTGATCATAACTCTCTCAATTTAACTCTTAATTCATTGAAATTAGTTTCATTTCGAAGGAATCGAAGTGTAGTTTAAAACGAAAGAAACGGAGATGAAAAACTCCAAGTATTCTGAGAGTTATTATGGAAATAGTTAGACTCGCGCTTTGGTTTAGCAATTAACTGATCTACCTCCGATTGATGGACCATAAATCACTCAATTTAAATCGTAATTCATTGAAATTAATTTCATTTCGAAGGAATCGAAGTGTAGTTTAAAACGAAAGAAACGGAGATGAAAAACTCCAAGTATTTTGAGAGTTATGATGGAAATAGTTAGACTCGCGCTTTGGTTTAGCAATTTACTGACCTACCTCCGATTGATTGACCATAACTCTCACAATTTAACTCTTAATTCATTGAAATTAGTTTCATTTCGAAGGAATCGAAGGGTAGTTTAGGACGAAAGAAACGGAGATGAAAAACTCTAAGTATTTTGAGAGTTATGATGGAAATAGTTAGACTCGCGCTTTGGTTTAGCAATTTACTGACCTACCTCCGATTGATTGACCATAACTCTCTCAATTTAACTCGTAATTCATTTAAATTAGGTTCATTTCGAAGGAATCGAAGTGTAGTTTAAAACGAAAGAAACGGAGATGAAAAACTCCAAGTATTTTGAGAGTTATGATGGAAATAGTTAGACTCGCGCTTTGGTTTAGCAATTTACTGACCTACCTCCGATTGATTGACCATAACTCTCACAATTTAACTCTTAATTCATTGAAATTAGTTTCATTTCGAAGGAATCGAAGGGTAGTTTAGGACGAAAGAAACGGAGATGAAAAACTCTAAGTATTTTGAGAGTTATGATGGAAATAGTTAGACTCGCGCTTTGGTTTAGCAATTTACTGACCTACCTCCGATTGATTGACCATAACTCTCTCAATTTAACTCGTAATTCATTTAAATTAGGTTCATTTCGAAGGAATCGAAGTGTAGTTTAAAACGAAAGAAACGGAGATGAAAAACTCCAAGTATTTTGAGAGTTATGATGGAAATAGTTAGACTCGCGCTTTGGTTTAGCAATTTACTGACCTACCTCCGATTGATTGACCATAACTCTCTCAATTTAACTCTTAATTCATTGAAATTAGTTTCATTTCGAAGGAATCGAAGTGTAGTTTAAAACGAAAGAAACGGATATGAAAAACTCCAAGTATTTTGAGAGTTATGATGGAAATAGTTAGACTCGCGCTTTGGTTTAGCAATTTACTGACCTACCTCCGATTGATTGACCATAACTCTCTCAATTTAACTCTTAATTCATTGAAATTAGTTTCATTTCGAAGGAATCGAAGTGTAGTTTAAAACGAAAGAAACGGAGATGAAAAATTCCAAGTATTTTGAGAGTTATGATAGAAATAGTTAGACTCGCGCTTTCGTTTAGCAATTTACTGACCTACCTCCGATTGATTGACCATAACTCTCTCAATTTAACTCTTAACTCATTGAAATTACTTTCATTTCGAAGGAATCGAAGTGTAGTTTAAAACGAAAGAAACGGAGATGAAAAACTCCAAGTATTTTGAGAGTTATGATGGAAATAGTTAGACTCGCGCTTTAGTTTAGCAATTTACTGACCTACCTCCGATTGATTAACCATAACTCTCTCAATTTAACTCGTAATTCATTTAAATTAGTTTCATTTCGAAGGAATCGAAGTGTAGTTTAAAACGAAAGAAACGGAGATGAAAAACTCCAAGTATTTTGAGAGTTATGATGGAAATAGTTAGACTCGCGCTTTGGTTTAGCAATTTACTGACCTACCTCCGATTGATTGACCATAACTCTCTCAATTTAACTCTTAATTCATTGAAATTAGTTTCATTTCGAAGGAATCGAAGTGTAGTTTAAAACGAAAGAAACGGATATGAAAAACTCCAAGTATTTTGAGAGTTATGATGGAAATAGTTAGACTCGCGCTTTGGTTTAGCAATTTACTGACCTACCTCCGATTGATTGACCATAACTCTCTCAATTTAACTCTTAATTCATTGAAATTAGTTTCATTTCGAAGGAATCGAAGTGTAGTTTAAGACGAAAGAAACGGAGATGAAAAACTCCAAGTATTTTGAGAGTTATGATGGAAATAGTTAGACTCGCGCTTTGGTTTAGCAATTTACTGACCTACCTCCGATTGATTGACCATAACTCTCTCAATTTAACTCTTAATTCATTGAAATTAGTTTCATTTCGAAGGAATCGAAGTGTAGTTTAAGACGAAAGAAACGGAGATGAAAAACTCCAAGTATTCTGAGAGTTATTATGGAAATAGTTAGACTCGCGCTTTGGTTTAGCAATTTACTGATCTACCTCCGATTGATGGACCATAAATCACTCAATTTAAATCGTAATTCATTGAAATTAATTTCATTTCGAAGGAATCGACGTGTAGTTTAAAACGAAAGAAACGGAGATGAAAAACTCCAAGTATTTTGAGAGTTATGATGGAAATAGTTAGACTCGCGCTTTGGTTTAGCAATTTACTGACCTACCTCCGATTGATTGACCATAACTCTCTCAATTTAACTCTTAATTCATTGAAATTAGTTTCATTTCGAAGGAATCGAAGTGTAGTTTAAGACGAAAGAAACGGAGATGAAAAACTCCAAGTATTTTGAGAGTTATGATGGAAATAGTTAGACTCGCGCTTTGGTTTAGCAATTTACTGACCTACCTCCGATTGATTAACCATAACTCTCTCAATTTAACTCGTAATTCATTTAAATTAGTTTCATTTCGAAGGAATCGAAGTGTAGTTTAAAACGAAAGAAACGGAGATGAAAAACTCCAAGTATTTTGAGAGTTATGATGGAAATAGTTAGACTCGCGCTTTGGTTTAGCAATTTACTGACCTACCTCCGATTGATTGACCATAACTCTCTCAATTTAACTCTTAATTCATTGAAATTAGTTTCATTTCGAAGGAATCGAAGTGTAGTTTAAAACGAAAGAAACGGATATGAAAAACTCCAAGTATTTTGAGAGTTATGATGGAAATAGTTAGACTCGCGCTTTGGTTTAGCAATTTACTGACCTACCTCCGATTGATTGACCATAACTCTCTCAATTTAACTCTTAACTCATTGAAATTAGTTTCATTTCGAAGGAATCGAAGTGTAGTTTAAAACGAAAGAAACGGAGATGAAAAACTCCAAGTATTTTGAGAGTTATGATGGAAATAGTTAGACTCGCGCTTTGGTTTAGCAATTTACTGACCTCCCTCCGATTGATTGACCATAAATCACTCAATTTAACTCGTAATTCATTGAAATTAGTTTCATTTCGAAGGAATCGAAGTGTAGTTTAAAACGAAAGAAACGGAGATGAAAAACTCCAAGTATTTTGAGAGTTATTATGGAAATAGTTAGACTCGCGCTTTGGTTTAGCAATTTACTGACCTACCTCCGATTGATTGATCATAACTCTCTCAATTTAACTCTTAATTCATTGAAATTAGTTTCATTTCGAAGGAATCGAAGTGTAGTTTAAAACGAAAGAAACGGAGATGAAAAACTCCAAGTATTCTGAGAGTTATTATGGAAATAGTTAGACTCGCGCTTTGGTTTAGCAATTTACTGATCTACCTCCGATTGATGGACCATAAATCACTCAATTTAAATCGTAATTTATTGAAATTAATTTCATTTCGAAGGAATCGAAGTGTAGTTTAAAACGAAAGAAACGGAGATGAAAAACTCCAAGTATTTTGAGAGTTATGATGGAAATAGTTAGACTCGCGCTTTGGTTTAGCAATTTACTGACCTACCTCCGATTGATTGACCATAACTCTCACAATTTAACTCTTAATTCATTGAAATTAGTTTCATTTCGAAGGAATCGAAGTGTAGTTTAGGACGAAAGAAACGGAGATGAAAAACTCCAAGTATTTTGAGAGTTATGATGGAAATAGTTAGACTCGCGCTTTGGTTTAGCAATTTACTGACCTACCTCCGATTGATTGACCATAACTCTCTCAATTTAACTCTTAATTCATTGAAATTAGTTTCATTTCGAAGGAATCGAAGTGTAGTTTAAAACGAAAGAAACGGATATGAAAAACTCCAAGTATTTTGAGAGTTATGATGGAAATAGTTAGACTCGCGCTTTGGTTTAGCAATTTACTGACCTACCTCCGATTGATTGACCATAACTCTCTCAATTTAACTCTTAATTCATTGAAATTAGTTTCATTTCGAAGGAATCGAAGTGTAGTTTAAGACGAAAGAAACGGAGATGAAAAACTCCAAGTATTTTGAGAGTTATGATGGAAATAGTTAGACTCGCGCTTTGGTTTAGCAATTTACTGACCTACCTCCGATTGATTGACCATAACTCTCTCAATTTAACTCTTAATTCATTGAAATTAGTTTCATTTCGAAGGAATCGAAGTGTAGTTTAAGACGAAAGAAACGGAGATGAAAAACTCCAAGTATTTTGAGAGTTATGATGGAAATAGTTAGACTCGCGCTTTGGTTTAGCAATTTACTGACCTACCTCCGATTGATTGACCATAACTCTCTCAATTTAACTCTTAACTCATTGAAATTAGTTTCATTTCGAAGGAATCGAAGTGTAGTTTAAAACGAAAGAAACGGAGATGAAAAACTCCAAGTATTTTGAGAGTTATGATGGAAATAGTTAGACTCGCGCTTTGGTTTAGCAATTTACTGACCTCCCTCCGATTGATTGACCATAAATCACTCAATTTAACTCGTAATTCATTGAAATTAGTTTCATTTCGAAGGAATCGAAGTGTAGTTTAAAACGAAAGAAACGGAGATGAAAAACTCCAAGTATTTTGAGAGTTATTATGGAAATAGTTAGACTCGCGCTTTGGTTTAGCAATTTACTGACCTACCTCCGATTGATTGATCATAACTCTCTCAATTTAACTCTTAATTCATTGAAATTAGTTTCATTTCGAAGGAATCGAAGTGTAGTTTAAAACGAAAGAAACGGAGATGAAAAACTCCAAGTATTCTGAGAGTTATTATGGAAATAGTTAGACTCGCGCTTTGGTTTAGCAATTTACTGATCTACCTCCGATTGATGGACCATAAATCACTCAATTTAAATCGTAATTCATTGAAATTAATTTCATTTCGAAGGAATCGAAGTGTAGTTTAAAACGAAAGAAACGGAGATGAAAAACTCCAAGTATTTTGAGAGTTATGATGGAAATAGTTAGACTCGCGCTTTGGTTTAGCAATTTACTGACCTACCTCCGATTGATTGACCATAACTCTCACAATTTAACTCTTAATTCATTGAAATTAGTTTCATTTCGAAGGAATCGAAGTGTAGTTTAGGACGAAAGAAACGGAGATGAAAAACTCCAAGTATTTTGAGAGTTATGATGGAAATAGTTAGACTCGCGCTTTGGTTTAGCAATTTACTGACCTACCTCCGATTGATTGACCATAACTCTCTCAATTTAACTCGTAATTCATTTAAATTAGGTTCATTTCGAAGGAATCGAAGTGTAGTTTAAAACGAAAGAAACGGAGAATAAAAACTCCAAGTATTTTGAGAGTTATGATGGAAATAGTTAGACTCGCGCTTTGGTTTAGCAATTTACTGACCTACCTCCGATTGATTGACCATAACTCTCTCAATTTAACTCTTAACTCATTGAAATTAGTTTCATTTCGAAGGAATCGAAGTGTAGTTTAAAACGAAAGAAACGGAGATGAAAAACTCCAAGTATTTTGAGAGTTATGATGGAAATAGTTAGACTCGCGCTTTGGTTTAGCAATTTACTGACCTACATCCGATTGATTGACCATAACTCTCTCAATTTAACTCTTAACTCATTGAAATTAGTTTCATTTCGAAGGAATCGAAGTGTAGTTTAAAACGAAAGAAACGGAGATGAAAAACTCCAAGTATTTTGAGAGTTATGATGGAAATAGTTAGACTCGCGCTTTGGTTTAGCAATTTACTGACCTACCTCCGATTGATTGACCATAACTCTCTCAATTTAACTCTTAATTCATTGAAATTAGTTTCATTTCGAAGGAATCGAAGTGTAGTTTAAAACGAAAGAAACGGAGATGAAAAATTCTAAGTATTTTGAGAGTTATGATAGAAATAGTTAGAATCGCGCTTTGGTTTAGCAATTTACTGATCTACCTCCGATTGATGGACCATAAATCACTCAATTTAAATCGTAATTCATTGAAATTAGTTTCATTTCGAAGGAATCGAAGTGTAGTTTAAAACGAAAGAAACGGAGATGAAAAACTCCAAGTATTTTGAGAGTTATGATGGAAATAGTTAGACTCGCGCTTTGGTTTAGCAATTTACTGACCTACCTCCGATTGATTGATCATAACTCTCTAAATTTAACTCTTAATTCATTGAAATTAGTTTCATTTCGAAGGAATCGAAGTGTAGTTTAAAACGAAAGAAACGGAGATGAAAAACTCCAAGTATTTTGAGAGTTATGATGGAAATAATTAGACTCGCGCTTTGGTTTAGCAATTTACTGACCTCCCTCCGATTGATTGACCATAAATCACTCAATTTAACTCGTAATTCATTGAAATTAGTTTCATTTCGAAGGAATCGACGTGTAGTTTAAAACGAAAGAAACGGAGATGAAAAACTCCAAGTATTTTGAGAGTTATGATGGAAATAGTTAGACTCGCGCTTTGGTTTAGCAATTTACTGACGTACCTACGATTGATTGACCATAACTCTCTCAATTTAACTTTTAATTCATTGAAATTTGTTTCATTTCGAAGGAATCGAAGTGTACATTAAAACGAAAGAAACGGAGATGAAAAACTCCAAGTATTTTGAGAGTTATGATGGAAATAGTTAGACTCGCGCTTTGGTTTAGCAATTTACTGACCTACCTCCGATTGATTGACCATAACCCACTCAATTTTACTTGTAATTGATTGAAATTAGTTTCATTTCGAAGGAATCGAAGTGTAGTTTAAAACGAAAGAAACGGAGATGAAAAACTCCAAGTATTTTGAGAGTTATGATGGAAATAGTTAGACTCGGGCTTTGGTTTAGCAATTTACTGACCTACCCCCGATTGATTGAACATAACTCACTCAATTTAACTCGTAATTCATTGAAATTAGTTTCATTTCGAAGGAATCGAAGTGTAGTTTAAAACGAAAGAAACGGAGATGAAAAACTCCAAGTATTTTTAGAGTTATGATGGAAATAGTTAGACTCGCGCTTTGGTTTAGCAATTTACTGACCTACCTCCGATTGATTGACCATAACTCTCTCAATTTAACTCGTAATTTATTTAAATTAGTTTCATTTCGAAGGAATCGAAGTGTAGTTTAAAACAAAAGAAACGGAGATGAAAAACTCCAAGTATTTTGAGAGTTATGATGGAAATAGTTAGACTCGCGCTTTGGTTTAGCAATTTACTGACCTACCTTTGATTGATTGACCATAACTCTCTCAATTTAACTTGTAATTCATTTAAATTAGTTTTATTTCGAAGGAATCGAAGTATAGTTTAAAACGAAAGAAACGGAGATGAAAAACTCCAAGTATTTTGAGAAATATGATGGAAATAGTTAGACTCGCGCTTTAGTTTAGCAATTTACTGACCTCCCTCCGATTGATTGACCATAACTCACTCAATTTAACTCGTAATTCATTGAAATTAGTTTCATTTCGAAGGAATCGAAGTGTAGTTTAAAACGAAAGAAACGGAGATGAAAAACTCCAAGTATTTTGAGAGTTATGATGGAAATAGTTAGACTCGCGCTTTGGTTTAGCAATTTACTGACCTACCTCCGATTGATTGACCATAACTCTCTCAATTTAACTCTTAATTCATTGAAATTAGTTTCATTTCGAAGGAATCGAAGTGTAGTTTAAAACGAAAGAAACGGATATGAAAAACTCCAAGTATTTTGAGAGTTATGATGGAAATAGTTAGACTCGCGCTTTGGTTTAGCAATTTACTGACCTACCTCCGATTGATTGACCATAACTCTCTCAATTTAACTCTTAATTCATTGAAATTAGTTTCATTTCGAAGGAATCGAAGTGTAGTTTAAAACGAAAGAAACGGAGATGAAAAATTCCAAGTATTTTGAGAGTTATGATAGAAATAGTTAGACTCGCGCTTTCGTTTAGCAATTTACTGACCTACCTCCGATTGATTGACCATAACTCTCTCAATTTAACTCTTAACTCATTGAAATTACTTTCATTTCGAAGGAATCGAAGTGTAGTTTAAAACGAAAGAAACGGAGATGAAAAACTCCAAGTATTTTGAGAGTTATGATGGAAATAGTTAGACTCGCGCTTTAGTTTAGCAATTTACTGACCTACCTCCGATTGATTAACCATAACTCTCTCAATTTAACTCGTAATTCATTTAAATTAGTTTCATTTCGAAGGAATCGAAGTGTAGTTTAAAACGAAAGAAACGGAGATGAAAAACTCCAAGTATTTTGAGAGTTATGATGGAAATAGTTAGACTCGCGCTTTGGTTTAGCAATTTACTGACCTACCTCCGATTGATTGACCATAACTCTCTCAATTTAACTCTTAATTCATTGAAATTAGTTTCATTTCGAAGGAATCGAAGTGTAGTTTAAAACGAAAGAAACGGATATGAAAAACTCCAAGTATTTTGAGAGTTATGATGGAAATAGTTAGACTCGCGCTTTGGTTTAGCAATTTACTGACCTACCTCCGATTGATTGACCATAACTCTCTCAATTTAACTCTTAATTCATTGAAATTAGTTTCATTTCGAAGGAATCGAAGTGTAGTTTAAAACGAAAGAAACGGATATGAAAAACTCCAAGTATTTTGAGAGTTATGATGGAAATAGTTAGACTCGCGCTTTGGTTTAGCAATTTACTGACGTACCTACGATTGATTGACCATAACTCTCTCAATTTAACTTTTAATTCATTGAAATTTGTTTCATTTCGAAGGAATCGAAGTGTACATTAAAACGAAAGAAACGGAGATGAAAAACTCCAAGTATTTTGAGAGTTATGATGGAAATAGTTAGACTCGCGCTTTGGTTTAGCAATTTACTGACCTACCTCCGATTGATTGACCATAACCCACTCAATTTTACTTGTAATTGATTGAAATTAGTTTCATTTCGAAGGAATCGAAGTGTAGTTTAAAACGAAAGAAACGGAGATGAAAAACTCCAAGTATTTTGAGAGTTATGATGGAAATAGTTAGACTCGGGCTTTGGTTTAGCAATTTACTGACCTACCCCCGATTGATTGAACATAACTCACTCAATTTAACTCGTAATTCATTGAAATTAGTTTCATTTCGAAGGAATCGAAGTGTAGTTTAAAACGAAAGAAACGGAGATGAAAAACTCCAAGTGTTTTTAGAGTTATGATGGAAATAGTTAGACTCGCGCTTTAGTTTAGCAATTTACTGACCTACCTCCGATTGATTGACCATAACTCTCTCAATTTAACTCGTAATTCATTTAAATTAGTTTCATTTCGAAGGAATCGAAGTGTAGTTTAAAACAAAAGAAACGGAGATGAAAAACTCCAAGTATTTTGAGAGTTATGATGGAAATAGTTAGACTCGCGCTTTGGTTTAGCAATTTACTGACCTACCTTTGATTGATTGACCATAACTCTCTCAATTTAACTTGTAATTCATTTAAATTAGTTTTATTTCGAAGGAATCGAAGTATAGTTTAAAACGAAAGAAACGGAGATGAAAAACTCCAAGTATTTTGAGAGTTATGATGGAAATAGTTAGACTCGCGCTTTAGTTTAGCAATTTACTGACCTCCCTCCGATTGATTGACCATAACTCACTCAATTTAACTCGTAATTCATTGAAATTAGTTTCATTTCGAAGGAATCGAAGTGTAGTTTAAAACGAAAGAAACGGAGATGAAAAACTCCAAGTATTTTTAGAGTTATGATGGAAATAGTTAGACTCGCGCTTTAGTTTAGCAATTTACTGACCTACCTCCGATTGATTGACCATAACTCTCTCAATTTAACTCGTAATTCATTTAAATTAGTTTCATTTCGAAGGAATCGAAGTGTAGTTTAAAACGAAAGAAACGGAGATGAAAAACTCCAAGTATTCTGAGAGTTATTATGGAAATAGTTAGACTCGCGCTTTGGTTTAGCAATTTACTGATCTACCTCCGATTGATGGACCATAAATCACTCAATTTAAATCGTAATTCATTGAAATTAATTTCATTTCGAAGGAATCGAAGTGTAGTTTAAAACGAAAGAAACGGAGATGAAAAACTCCAAGTATTTTGAGAGTTATGATGGAAATAGTTAGACTCGCGCTTTGGTTTAGCAATTTACTGACCTACCTCCGATTGATTGACCATAACTCTCACAATTTAACTCTTAATTCATTGAAATTAGTTTCATTTCGAAGGAATCGAAGTGTAGTTTAGGACGAAAGAAACGGAGATGAAAAACTCCAAGTATTTTGAGAGTTATGATGGAAATAGTTAGACTCGCGCTTTGGTTTAGCAATTTACTGACCTACCTCCGATTGATTGACCATAACTCTCTCAATTTAACTCGTAATTCATTTAAATTAGGTTCATTTCGAAGGAATCGAAGTGTAGTTTAAAACGAAAGAAACGGAGAATAAAAACTCCAAGTATTTTGAGAGTTATGATGGAAATAGTTAGACTCGCGCTTTGGTTTAGCAATTTACTGACCTACCTCCGATTGATTGACCATAACTCTCTCAATTTAACTCTTAACTCATTGAAATTAGTTTCATTTCGAAGGAATCGAAGTGTAGTTTAAAACGAAAGAAACGGAGATGAAAAACTCCAAGTATTTTGAGAGTTATGATGGAAATAGTTAGACTCGCGCTTTGGTTTAGCAATTTACTGACCTACATCCGATTGATTGACCATAACTCTCTCAATTTAACTCTTAACTCATTGAAATTAGTTTCATTTCGAAGGAATCGAAGTGTAGTTTAAAACGAAAGAAACGGAGATGAAAAACTCCAAGTATTTTGAGAGTTATGATGGAAATAGTTAGACTCGCGCTTTGGTTTAGCAATTTACTGACCTACCTCCGATTGATTGACCATAACTCTCTCAATTTAACTCTTAATTCATTGAAATTAGTTTCATTTCGAAGGAATCGAAGTGTAGTTTAAAACGAAAGAAACGGAGATGAAAAATTCTAAGTATTTTGAGAGTTATGATAGAAATAGTTAGAATCGCGCTTTGGTTTAGCAATTTACTGATCTACCTCCGATTGATGGACCATAAATCACTCAATTTAAATCGTAATTCATTGAAATTAGTTTCATTTCGAAGGAATCGAAGTGTAGTTTAAAACGAAAGAAACGGAGATGAAAAACTCCAAGTATTTTGAGAGTTATGATGGAAATAGTTAGACTCGCGCTTTGGTTTAGCAATTTACTGACCTACCTCCGATTGATTGATCATAACTCTCTAAATTTAACTCTTAATTCATTGAAATTAGTTTCATTTCGAAGGAATCGAAGTGTAGTTTAAAACGAAAGAAACGGAGATGAAAAACTCCAAGTATTTTGAGAGTTATGATGGAAATAATTAGACTCGCGCTTTGGTTTAGCAATTTACTGACCTCCCTCCGATTGATTGACCATAAATCACTCAATTTAACTCGTAATTCATTGAAATTAGTTTCATTTCGAAGGAATCGACGTGTAGTTTAAAACGAAAGAAACGGAGATGAAAAACTCCAAGTATTTTGAGAGTTATGATGGAAATAGTTAGACTCGCGCTTTGGTTTAGCAATTTACTGACGTACCTACGATTGATTGACCATAACTCTCTCAATTTAACTTTTAATTCATTGAAATTTGTTTCATTTCGAAGGAATCGAAGTGTACATTAAAACGAAAGAAACGGAGATGAAAAACTCCAAGTATTTTGAGAGTTATGATGGAAATAGTTAGACTCGCGCTTTGGTTTAGCAATTTACTGACCTACCTCCGATTGATTGACCATAACCCACTCAATTTTACTTGTAATTGATTGAAATTAGTTTCATTTCGAAGGAATCGAAGTGTAGTTTAAAACGAAAGAAACGGAGATGAAAAACTCCAAGTATTTTGAGAGTTATGATGGAAATAGTTAGACTCGGGCTTTGGTTTAGCAATTTACTGACCTACCCCCGATTGATTGAACATAACTCACTCAATTTAACTCGTAATTCATTGAAATTAGTTTCATTTCGAAGGAATCGAAGTGTAGTTTAAAACGAAAGAAACGGAGATGAAAAACTCCAAGTATTTTTAGAGTTATGATGGAAATAGTTAGACTCGCGCTTTGGTTTAGCAATTTACTGACCTACCTCCGATTGATTGACCATAACTCTCTCAATTTAACTCGTAATTTATTTAAATTAGTTTCATTTCGAAGGAATCGAAGTGTAGTTTAAAACAAAAGAAACGGAGATGAAAAACTCCAAGTATTTTGAGAGTTATGATGGAAATAGTTAGACTCGCGCTTTGGTTTAGCAATTTACTGACCTACCTTTGATTGATTGACCATAACTCTCTCAATTTAACTTGTAATTCATTTAAATTAGTTTTATTTCGAAGGAATCGAAGTATAGTTTAAAACGAAAGAAACGGAGATGAAAAACTCCAAGTATTTTGAGAAATATGATGGAAATAGTTAGACTCGCGCTTTAGTTTAGCAATTTACTGACCTCCCTCCGATTGATTGACCATAACTCACTCAATTTAACTCGTAATTCATTGAAATTAGTTTCATTTCGAAGGAATCGAAGTGTAGTTTAAAACGAAAGAAACGGAGATGAAAAACTCCAAGTATTTTGAGAGTTATGATGGAAATAGTTAGACTCGCGCTTTGGTTTAGCAATTTACTGACCTACCTCCGATTGATTGACCATAACTCTCTCAATTTAACTCTTAATTCATTGAAATTAGTTTCATTTCGAAGGAATCGAAGTGTAGTTTAAAACGAAAGAAACGGATATGAAAAACTCCAAGTATTTTGAGAGTTATGATGGAAATAGTTAGACTCGCGCTTTGGTTTAGCAATTTACTGACCTACCTCCGATTGATTGACCATAACTCTCTCAATTTAACTCTTAATTCATTGAAATTAGTTTCATTTCGAAGGAATCGAAGTGTAGTTTAAAACGAAAGAAACGGAGATGAAAAATTCCAAGTATTTTGAGAGTTATGATAGAAATAGTTAGACTCGCGCTTTCGTTTAGCAATTTACTGACCTACCTCCGATTGATTGACCATAACTCTCTCAATTTAACTCTTAACTCATTGAAATTACTTTCATTTCGAAGGAATCGAAGTGTAGTTTAAAACGAAAGAAACGGAGATGAAAAACTCCAAGTATTTTGAGAGTTATGATGGAAATAGTTAGACTCGCGCTTTAGTTTAGCAATTTACTGACCTACCTCCGATTGATTAACCATAACTCTCTCAATTTAACTCGTAATTCATTTAAATTAGTTTCATTTCGAAGGAATCGAAGTGTAGTTTAAAACGAAAGAAACGGAGATGAAAAACTCCAAGTATTTTGAGAGTTATGATGGAAATAGTTAGACTCGCGCTTTGGTTTAGCAATTTACTGACCTACCTCCGATTGATTGACCATAACTCTCTCAATTTAACTCTTAATTCATTGAAATTAGTTTCATTTCGAAGGAATCGAAGTGTAGTTTAAAACGAAAGAAACGGATATGAAAAACTCCAAGTATTTTGAGAGTTATGATGGAAATAGTTAGACTCGCGCTTTGGTTTAGCAATTTACTGACCTACCTCCGATTGATTGACCATAACTCTCTCAATTTAACTCTTAATTCATTGAAATTAGTTTCATTTCGAAGGAATCGAAGTGTAGTTTAAAACGAAAGAAACGGATATGAAAAACTCCAAGTATTTTGAGAGTTATGATGGAAATAGTTAGACTCGCGCTTTGGTTTAGCAATTTACTGATGTACCTACGATTGATTGACCATAACTCTCTCAATTTAACTTTTAATTCATTGAAATTTGTTTCATTTCGAAGGAATCGAAGTGTACATTAAAACGAAAGAAACGGAGATGAAAAACTCCAAGTATTTTGAGAGTTATGATGGAAATAGTTAGACTCGCGCTTTGGTTTAGCAATTTACTGACCTACCTCCGATTGATTGACCATAACCCACTCAATTTTACTTGTAATTGATTGAAATTAGTTTCATTTCGAAGGAATCGAAGTGTAGTTTAAAACGAAAGAAACGGAGATGAAAAACTCCAAGTATTTTGAGAGTTATGATGGAAATAGTTAGACTCGGGCTTTGGTTTAGCAATTTACTGACCTACCCCCGATTGATTGAACATAACTCACTCAATTTAACTCGTAATTCATTGAAATTAGTTTCATTTCGAAGGAATCGAAGTGTAGTTTAAAACGAAAGAAACGGAGATGAAAAACTCCAAGTATTTTTAGAGTTATGATGGAAATAGTTAGACTCGCGCTTTAGTTTAGCAATTTACTGACCTACCTCCGATTGATTGACCATAACTCTCTCAATTTAACTCGTAATTCATTTAAATTAGTTTCATTTCGAAGGAATCGAAGTGTAGTTTAAAACAAAAGAAACGGAGATGAAAAACTCCAAGTATTTTGAGAGTTATGATGGAAATAGTTAGACTCGCGCTTTGGTTTAGCAATTTACTGACCTACCTTTGATTGATTGACCATAACTCTCTCAATTTAACTTGTAATTCATTTAAATTAGTTTTATTTCGAAGGAATCGAAGTATAGTTTAAAACGAAAGAAACGGAGATGAAAAACTCCAAGTATTTTGAGAGTTATGATGGAAATAGTTAGACTCGCGCTTTAGTTTAGCAATTTACTGACCTCCCTCCGATTGATTGACCATAACTCACTCAATTTAACTCGTAATTCATTGAAATTAGTTTCATTTCGAAGGAATCGAAGTGTAGTTTAAAACGAAAGAAACGGAGATGAAAAACTCCAAGTATTTTTAGAGTTATGATGGAAATAGTTAGACTCGCGCTTTAGTTTAGCAATTTACTGACCTACCTCCGATTGATTGACCATAACTCTCTCAATTTAACTCGTAATTCATTTAAATTAGTTTCATTTCGAAGGAATCGAAGTGTAGTTTAAAACGAAAGAAACGGAGATGAAAAATTCCAAGTATTTTGAGAGTTATGATAGAAATAGTTAGACTCGCGCTTTGGTTTAGCAATTTACTGACCTACCTCCGATTGATTGACCATAACTCTCTCAATTTAACTCGTAATTCATTTAAATTAGGTTCATTTCGAAGGAATCGAAGTGTAGTTTAAAACGAAAGAAACGGAGAATAAAAACTCCAAGTATTTTGAGAGTTATGATGGAAATAGTTAGACTCGCGCTTTGGTTTAGCAATTTACTGACCTACCTCCGATTGATTGACCATAACTCTCTCAATTTAACTCTTAACTCATTGAAATTAGTTTCATTTCGAAGGAATCGAAGTGTAGTTTAAAACGAAAGAAACGGAGATGAAAAACTCCAAGTATTTTGAGAGTTATGATGGAAATAGTTAGACTCGCGCTTTGGTTTAGCAATTTACTGACCTACATCCGATTGATTGACCATAACTCTCTCAATTTAACTCTTAACTCATTGAAATTAGTTTCATTTCGAAGGAATCGAAGTGTAGTTTAAAACGAAAGAAACGGAGATGAAAAACTCCAAGTATTTTGAGAGTTATGATGGAAATAGTTAGACTCGCGCTTTGGTTTAGCAATTTACTGACCTACCTCCGATTGATTGACCATAACTCTCTCAATTTAACTCTTAATTCATTGAAATTAGTTTCATTTCGAAGGAATCGAAGTGTAGTTTAAAACGAAAGAAACGGAGATGAAAAATTCTAAGTATTTTGAGAGTTATGATAGAAATAGTTAGAATCGCGCTTTGGTTTAGCAATTTACTGATCTACCTCCGATTGATGGACCATAAATCACTCAATTTAAATCGTAATTCATTGAAATTAGTTTCATTTCGAAGGAATCGAAGTGTAGTTTAAAACGAAAGAAACGGAGATGAAAAACTCCAAGTATTTTGAGAGTTATGATGGAAATAGTTAGACTCGCGCTTTGGTTTAGCAATTTACTGACCTACCTCCGATTGATTGATCATAACTCTCTAAATTTAACTCTTAATTCATTGAAATTAGTTTCATTTCGAAGGAATCGAAGTGTAGTTTAAAACGAAAGAAACGGAGATGAAAAACTCCAAGTATTTTGAGAGTTATGATGGAAATAATTAGACTCGCGCTTTGGTTTAGCAATTTACTGACCTCCCTCCGATTGATTGACCATAAATCACTCAATTTAACTCGTAATTCATTGAAATTAGTTTCATTTCGAAGGAATCGACGTGTAGTTTAAAACGAAAGAAACGGAGATGAAAAACTCCAAGTATTTTGAGAGTTATGATGGAAATAGTTAGACTCGCGCTTTGGTTTAGCAATTTACTGACGTACCTACGATTGATTGACCATAACTCTCTCAATTTAACTTTTAATTCATTGAAATTTGTTTCATTTCGAAGGAATCGAAGTGTACATTAAAACGAAAGAAACGGAGATGAAAAACTCCAAGTATTTTGAGAGTTATGATGGAAATAGTTAGACTCGCGCTTTGGTTTAGCAATTTACTGACCTACCTCCGATTGATTGACCATAACCCACTCAATTTTACTTGTAATTGATTGAAATTAGTTTCATTTCGAAGGAATCGAAGTGTAGTTTAAAACGAAAGAAACGGAGATGAAAAACTCCAAGTATTTTGAGAGTTATGATGGAAATAGTTAGACTCGGGCTTTGGTTTAGCAATTTACTGACCTACCCCCGATTGATTGAACATAACTCACTCAATTTAACTCGTAATTCATTGAAATTAGTTTCATTTCGAAGGAATCGAAGTGTAGTTTAAAACGAAAGAAACGGAGATGAAAAACTCCAAGTATTTTTAGAGTTATGATGGAAATAGTTAGACTCGCGCTTTGGTTTAGCAATTTACTGACCTACCTCCGATTGATTGACCATAACTCTCTCAATTTAACTCGTAATTTATTTAAATTAGTTTCATTTCGAAGGAATCGAAGTGTAGTTTAAAACAAAAGAAACGGAGATGAAAAACTCCAAGTATTTTGAGAGTTATGATGGAAATAGTTAGACTCGCGCTTTGGTTTAGCAATTTACTGACCTACCTTTGATTGATTGACCATAACTCTCTCAATTTAACTTGTAATTCATTTAAATTAGTTTTATTTCGAAGGAATCGAAGTATAGTTTAAAACGAAAGAAACGGAGATGAAAAACTCCAAGTATTTTGAGAAATATGATGGAAATAGTTAGACTCGCGCTTTAGTTTAGCAATTTACTGACCTCCCTCCGATTGATTGACCATAACTCACTCAATTTAACTCGTAATTCATTGAAATTAGTTTCATTTCGAAGGAATCGAAGTGTAGTTTAAAACGAAAGAAACGGAGATGAAAAACTCCAAGTATTTTGAGAGTTATGATGGAAATAGTTAGACTCGCGCTTTGGTTTAGCAATTTACTGACCTACCTCCGATTGATTGACCATAACTCTCTCAATTTAACTCTTAATTCATTGAAATTAGTTTCATTTCGAAGGAATCGAAGTGTAGTTTAAAACGAAAGAAACGGATATGAAAAACTCCAAGTATTTTGAGAGTTATGATGGAAATAGTTAGACTCGCGCTTTGGTTTAGCAATTTACTGACCTACCTCCGATTGATTGACCATAACTCTCTCAATTTAACTCTTAATTCATTGAAATTAGTTTCATTTCGAAGGAATCGAAGTGTAGTTTAAAACGAAAGAAACGGAGATGAAAAATTCCAAGTATTTTGAGAGTTATGATAGAAATAGTTAGACTCGCGCTTTCGTTTAGCAATTTACTGACCTACCTCCGATTGATTGACCATAACTCTCTCAATTTAACTCTTAACTCATTGAAATTACTTTCATTTCGAAGGAATCGAAGTGTAGTTTAAAACGAAAGAAACGGAGATGAAAAACTCCAAGTATTTTGAGAGTTATGATGGAAATAGTTAGACTCGCGCTTTAGTTTAGCAATTTACTGACCTACCTCCGATTGATTAACCATAACTCTCTCAATTTAACTCGTAATTCATTTAAATTAGTTTCATTTCGAAGGAATCGAAGTGTAGTTTAAAACGAAAGAAACGGAGATGAAAAACTCCAAGTATTTTGAGAGTTATGATGGAAATAGTTAGACTCGCGCTTTGGTTTAGCAATTTACTGACCTACCTCCGATTGATTGACCATAACTCTCTCAATTTAACTCTTAATTCATTGAAATTAGTTTCATTTCGAAGGAATCGAAGTGTAGTTTAAAACGAAAGAAACGGATATGAAAAACTCCAAGTATTTTGAGAGTTATGATGGAAATAGTTAGACTCGCGCTTTGGTTTAGCAATTTACTGACCTACCTCCGATTGATTGACCATAACTCTCTCAATTTAACTCTTAATTCATTGAAATTAGTTTCATTTCGAAGGAATCGAAGTGTAGTTTAAAACGAAAGAAACGGATATGAAAAACTCCAAGTATTTTGAGAGTTATGATGGAAATAGTTAGACTCGCGCTTTGGTTTAGCAATTTACTGACGTACCTACGATTGATTGACCATAACTCTCTCAATTTAACTTTTAATTCATTGAAATTTGTTTCATTTCGAAGGAATCGAAGTGTACATTAAAACGAAAGAAACGGAGATGAAAAACTCCAAGTATTTTGAGAGTTATGATGGAAATAGTTAGACTCGCGCTTTGGTTTAGCAATTTACTGACCTACCTCCGATTGATTGACCATAACCCACTCAATTTTACTTG
This sequence comes from Tasmannia lanceolata, assembly GCF_043159265.1. Taxonomy (NCBI): domain Eukaryota; kingdom Viridiplantae; phylum Streptophyta; class Magnoliopsida; order Canellales; family Winteraceae; genus Tasmannia; species Tasmannia lanceolata. The sequence continues at coordinate 10,436,020 of NW_027518721.1, forward strand.
TAATTGATTGAAATTAGTTTCATTTCGAAGGAATCGAAGTGTAGTTTAAAACGAAAGAAACGGAGATGAAAAACTCCAAGTATTTTGAGAGTTATGATGGAAATAGTTAGACTCGGGCTTTGGTTTAGCAATTTACTGACCTACCCCCGATTGATTGAACATAACTCACTCAATTTAACTCGTAATTCATTGAAATTAGTTTCATTTCGAAGGAATCGAAGTGTAGTTTAAAACGAAAGAAACGGAGATGAAAAACTCCAAGTATTTTTAGAGTTATGATGGAAATAGTTAGACTCGCGCTTTAGTTTAGCAATTTACTGACCTACCTCCGATTGATTGACCATAACTCTCTCAATTTAACTCGTAATTCATTTAAATTAGTTTCATTTCGAAGGAATCGAAGTGTAGTTTAAAACAAAAGAAACGGAGATGAAAAACTCCAAGTATTTTGAGAGTTATGATGGAAATAGTTAGACTCGCGCTTTGGTTTAGCAATTTACTGACCTACCTTTGATTGATTGACCATAACTCTCTCAATTTAACTTGTAATTCATTTAAATTAGTTTTATTTCGAAGGAATCGAAGTATAGTTTAAAACGAAAGAAACGGAGATGAAAAACTCCAAGTATTTTGAGAGTTATGATGGAAATAGTTAGACTCGCGCTTTAGTTTAGCAATTTACTGACCTCCCTCCGATTGATTGACCATAACTCACTCAATTTAACTCGTAATTCATTGAAATTAGTTTCATTTCGAAGAAATCAAAGTGTAGTTTAAAACGAAAGAAACGGAGATGAAAAATTCCAAGTATTTTGAGAGTTATGATAGAAATAGTTAGACTCGCGCTTTGGTTTAGCAATTTACTGACCTACCTCCGATTGATTGACCATAACTCTCTCAATTTAACTCTTAATTCATTGAAATTAGTTTCATTTCGAAGGAATCGAAGTGTAGTTTAAAACGAAAGAAACGGATATGAAAAACTCCAAGTATTTTGAGAGTTATGATGGAAATAGTTAGACTCGCGCTTTGGTTTAGCAATTTACTGACCTACCTCCGATTGATTGACCATAACTCTCTCAATTTAACTCTTAATTCATTGAAATTAGTTTCATTTCGAAGGAATCGAAGTGTAGTTTAAAACGAAAGAAACGGAGATGAAAAATTCCAAGTATTTTGAGAGTTATGATAGAAATAGTTAGACTCGCGCTTTCGTTTAGCAATTTACTGACATACCTCCGATTGATTGACCATAACTCTCTCAATTTAACTCTTAACTCATTGAAATTACTTTCATTTCGAAGGAATCGAAGTGTAGTTTAAAACGAAAGAAACGGAGATGAAAAACTCCAAGTATTTTGAGAGTTATGATGGAAATAGTTAGACTCGCGCTTTAGTTTAGCAATTTACTGACCTACGTCCGATTGATTAACCATAACTCTCTCAATTTAACTCGTAATTCATTTAAATTAGTTTCATTTCGAAGGAATCGAAGTGTAGTTTAAAACGAAAGAAACGGAGATGAAAAACTCCAAGTATTTTGAGAGTTATGATGGAAATAGTTAGACTCGCGCTTTGGTTTAGCAATTTACTGACCTACCTCCGATTGATTGACCATAACTCTCTCAATTTAACTCTTAATTCATTGAAATTAGTTTCATTTCGAAGGAATCGAAGTGTAGTTTAAAACGAAAGAAACGGATATGAAAAACTCCAAGTATTTTGAGAGTTATGATGGAAATAGTTAGACTCGCGCTTTGGTTTAGCAATTTACTGACCTACCTCCGATTGATTGACCATAACTCTCTCAATTTAACTCTTAATTCATTGAAATTAGTTTCATTTCGAAGGAATCGAAGTGTAGTTTAAAACGAAAGAAATGGATATGAAAAACTCCAAGTATTTTGAGAGTTATGATGGAAATAGTTAGACTCGCGCTTTGGTTTAGCAATTTACTGACGTACCTACGATTGATTGACCATAACTCTCTCAATTTAACTTTTAATTCATTGAAATTTGTTTCATTTCGAAGGAATCGAAGTGTACATTAAAACGAAAGAAACGGAGATGAAAAACTCCAAGTATTTTGAGAGTTATGATGGAAATAGTTAGACTCGCGCTTTGGTTTAGCAATTTACTGACCTACCTCCGATTGATTGACCATAACCCACTCAATTTTACTTGTAATTGATTGAAATTAGTTTCATTTCGAAGGAATCGAAGTGTAGTTTAAAACGAAAGAAACGGAGATGAAAAACTCCAAGTATTTTGAGAGTTATGATGGAAATAGTTAGACTCGGGCTTTGGTTTAGCAATTTACTGACCTACCCCCGATTGATTGAACATAACTCACTCAATTTAACTCGTAATTCATTGAAATTAGTTTCATTTCGAAGGAATCGAAGTGTAGTTTAAAACGAAAGAAACGGAGATGAAAAACTCCAAGTATTTTTAGAGTTATGATGGAAATAGTTAGACTCGCGCTTTAGTTTAGCAATTTACTGACCTACCTCCGATTGATTGACCATAACTCTCTCAATTTAACTCGTAATTCATTTAAATTAGTTTCATTTCGAAGGAATCGAAGTGTAGTTTAAAACAAAAGAAACGGAGATGAAAAACTCCAAGTATTTTGAGAGTTATGATGGAAATAGTTAGACTCGCGCTTTGGTTTAGCAATTTACTGACCTACCTTTGATTGATTGACCATAACTCTCTCAATTTAACTTGTAATTCATTTAAATTAGTTTTATTTCGAAGGAATCGAAGTATAGTTTAAAACGAAAGAAACGGAGATGAAAAACTCCAAGTATTTTGAGAGTTATGATGGAAATAGTTAGACTCGCGCTTTAGTTTAGCAATTTACTGACCTCCCTCCGATTGATTGACCATAACTCACTCAATTTAACTCGTAATTCATTGAAATTAGTTTCATTTCGAAGAAATTGAAGTGTAGTTTAAAACGAAAGAAACGGAGATGAAAAATTCTAAGTATTTTGAGAGTTATGATAGAAATAGTTAGACTCGCGCTTTGGTTTAGCAATTTACTGACCTACCTCCGATTGATTGACCATAACTCTCTCAATTTAACTCTTAATTCATTGAAATTAGTTTCATTTCGAAGGAATCGAAGTGCAGTTTAAAACGAAAGAAACGGATATGAAAAACTCCAAGTATTTTGAGAGTTATGATGGAAATAGTTAGACTCGCGCTTTGGTTTAGCAATTTACTGACCTACCTCCGATTGATTGACCATAACTCTCTCAATTTAACTCTTAATTCATTGAAATTAGTTTCATTTCGAAGGAATCGAAGTGTAGTTTAAAACGAAAGAAACGGAGATGAAAAATTCCAAGTATTTTGAGAGTTATGATAGAAATAGTTAGACTCGCGCTTTCGTTTAGCAATTTACTGACCTACCTCCGATTGATTGACCATAACTCTCTCAATTTAACTCTTAACTCATTGAAATTACTTTCATTTCGAAGGAATCGAAGTGTAGTTTAAAACGAAAGAAACGGAGATGAAAAACTCCAAGTATTTTGAGAGTTATGATGGAAATAGTTAGACTCGCGCTTTAGTTTAGCAATTTACTGACCTACCTCCGATTGATTGACCATAACTCTCTCAATTTAACTCGTAATTCATTTCAATTAGTTTCATTTCGAAGGAATCGAAGTGTAGTTTAAAACGAAAGAAACGGAGATGAAAAACTCCAAGTATTTTGAGAGTTATGATGGAAATAGTTAGACTCGCGCTTTGGTTTAGCAATTTACTGACCTACCTCCGATTGATTGACCATAACTCTCTCAATTTAACTCTTAATTCATTGAAATTAGTTTCATTTCGAAGGAATCGAAGTGTAGTTTAAAACGAAAGAAACGGATATGAAAAACTCCAAGTATTTTGAGAGTTATGATGGAAATAGTTAGACTCGCGCTTTGGTTTAGCAATTTACTGACCTACCTCCGATTGATTGACCATAACTCTCTCAATTTAACTCTTAATTCATTGAAATTAGTTTCATTTCGAAGGAATCGAAGTGTAGTTTAAAACGAAAGAAACGGAGATGAAAAACTCCAAGTATTTTGAGAGTTATGATGGAAATAGTTAGCCTCGCGCTTTGGTTTAGCAATTTACTGACCTACATCCGATTGATTGACCATAACTCTCTCAATTTAACTCTTAACTCATTGAAATTAGTTTCATTTCGAAGGAATCAAAGTGTAGTTTAAAACGAAAGAAACGGAGATGAAAAACTCCAAGTATTTTGAGAGTTATGATGGAAATAGTTAGACTCGCGCTTTGGTTTAGCAATTTACTGACCTACCTCCGATTGATTGACCATAACTCTCTCAATTTAACTCTTAATTCATTGAAATTAGTTTCATTTCGAAGGAATCGAAGTGTAGTTTAAAACGAAAGAAACGGATATGAAAAACTCCAAGTATTTTGAGAGTTATGATGGAAATAGTTAGACTCGCGCTTTGGTTTAGCAATTTACTGACCTACCTCCGATTGATTGACCATAACTCTCTCAATTTAACTCTTAATTCATTGAAATTAGTTTCATTTCGAAGGAATCGAAGTGTAGTTTAAAACGAAAGAAACGGAGATGAAAAATTCCAAGTATTTTGAGAGTTATGATAGAAATAGTTAGACTCGCGCTTTTGTTTAGCAATTTACTGACCTACCTCCGATTGATTGATCATAACTCTCTCAATTTAACTCTTAACTCATTGAAATTAGTTTCATTTCGAAGGAATCGAAGTGTAGTTTAAAACGAAAGAAACAGAGATGAAAAACTCCAAGTATTTTGAGAGTTATGATGGAAATAGTTAGACTCGCGCTTTAGTTTAGCAATTTACTGACCTACCTCCGATTGATTGACCATAACTCTCTCAATTTAACTCGTAATTCATTTAAATTAGTTTCATTTCGAAGGAATCGAAGTGTAGTTTAAAACGAAAGAAACGGAGATGAAAAACTCCAAGTATTTTGAGAGTTATGATGGAAATAGTTAGACTCGCGCTTTGGTTTAGCAATTTACTGACCTACCTCCGATTGATTGATCATAACTCTCTAAATTTAACTCTTAATTCATTGAAATTAGTTTCATTTCGAAGGAATCGAAGTGTAGTTTAAAACGAAAGAAACGGAGATGAAAAACTCCAAGTATTTTGAGAGTTATGATGGAAATAGTTAGACTCGCGCTTTGGTTTAGCAATTTACTGACCTCCCTCCGATTGATTGACCATAAATCACTCAATTTAACTCGTAATTCATTGAAATTAGTTTCATTTCGAAGGAATCGACGTGTAGTTTAAAACGAAAGAAACGGAGATGAAAAACTCCAAGTATTTTGAGAGTTATGATGGAAATAGTTAGACTCGCGCTTTGGTTTAGCAATTTACTGACGTACCTACGATTGATTGACCATAACTCTCTCAATTTAACTTTTAATTCATTGAAATTTGTTTCATTTCGAAGGAATCGAAGTGTAGTTTAAAACGAAAGAAACGGAGATGAAAAACTCCAAGTATTTTGAGAGTTATGATGGAAATAGTTAGACTCGCGCTTTGGTTTAGCAATTTACTGACCTACATCCGATTGATTGACCATAACTCTCTCAATTTAACACTTAACTCATTGAAATTAGTTTCATTTCGAAGGAATCGAAGTGTAGTTTAAAACGAAAGAAACGGAGATGAAAAACTCCAAGTATTTTGAGAGTTATGATGGAAATAGTTAGACTCGCGCTTTGGTTTAGCAATTTACTGACCTACCTCCGATTGATTGATCATAACTCTCTAAATTTAACTCTTAATTCATTGAAATTAGTTTCATTTCGAAGGAATCGAAGTGTAGTTTAAAACGAAAGAAACGGAGATGAAAAACTCCAAGTATTTTGAGAGTTATGATGGAAATAGTTAGACTCGCGCTTTGGTTTAGCAATTTACTGACCTCCCTCCGATTGATTGACCATAAATCACTCAATTTAACTCGTAATTCATTGAAATTAGTTTCATTTCGAAGGAATCGACGTGTAGTTTAAAACGAAAGAAACGGAGATGAAAAACTCCAAGTATTTTGAGAGTTATGATGGAAATAGTTAGACTCGCGCTTTGGTTTAGCAATTTACTGACGTACCTACGATTGATTGACCATAACTCTCTCAATTTAACTTTTAATTCATTGAAATTTGTTTCATTTCGAAGGAATCGAAGTGTAGTTTAAAACGAAAGAAACGGAGATGAAAAACTCCAAGTATTTTGAGAGTTATGATGGAAATAGTTAGACTCGCGCTTTGGTTTAGCAATTTACTGACCTACCTACGATTGATTAACCATAACCCACTCAATTTTACTTGTAATTGATTGAAATTAGTTTCATTTCGAAGGAATCGAAGTGTAGTTTAAAACGAAAGAAACGGAGATGAAAAACTCCAAGTATTTTGAGAGGTATGATGGAAATAGTTAGACTCGGGCTTTGGTTTAGCAATTTACTGACCTACCCCCGATTGATTGAACATAACTCACTCAATTTAACTCGTAATTCATTGAAATTAGTTTCATTTCGAAGGAATCGAAGTGTAGTTTAAAACGAAAGAAACGGAGATGAAAAACTCCAAGTATTTTTAGAGTTATGATGGAAATAGTTAGACTCGCGCTTTGGTTTAGCAATTTACTGACCTACCTCCGATTGATTGACCATAACTCTCTCAATTTAACTCGTAATTCATTTAAATTAGTTTCATTTCGAAGGAATCGAAGTGTAGTTTAAAACAAAAGAAACGGAGATGAAAAACTCCAAGTATTTTGAGAGTTATGATGGAAATAGTTAGACTCGCGCTTTGGTTTAGCAATTTACTGACCTACCTTTGATTGATTGACCATAACTCTCTCAATTTAACTTGTAATTCATTTAAATTAGTTTCATTTCGAAGGAATCGAAGTATAGTTTAAAACGAAAGAAACGGAGATGAAAAACTCCAAGTATTTTGAGAGTTATGATGGAAATAGTTAGGCTCGCGCTTTAGTTTAGCAATTTACTGACCTCCCTCCGATTGATTGACCATAACTCACTCAATTTAACTCGTAATTCATTGAAATTAGTTTCATTTCGAAGGAATCGAAGTGTAGTTTAAAACGAAAGAAACGGAGATGAAAAACTCCAAGTATTTTGAGAGTTATGATGGAAATAGTTAGACTCGCGCTTTGGTTTAGCAATTTACTGACCTACCTCCGATTGATTGACCATAACTCTCTCAATTTAACTCTTAATTCATTGAAATTAGTTTTATTTCGAAGGAATCGAAGTGTACTTTAAAACGAAAGAAACGGATATGAAAAACTCCAAGTATTTTGAGAGTTATGATGGAAATAGTTAGACTCGCGCTTTGGTTTAGCAATTTACTGACCTACCTCCGATTGATTGACCATAACTCTCTCAATTTAACTCTTAATTCATTGAAATTAGTTTCATTTCGAAGGAATCGAAGTGTAGTTTAAAACGAAAGAAACGGAGATGAAAAATTCCAAGTATTTTGAGAGTTATGATAGAAATAGTTAGACTCGCGCTTTCGTTTAGCAATTTACTGACCTACCTCCGATTGATTGACCATAACTCTCTCAATTTAACTCTTAACTCATTGAAATTAGTTTCATTTCGAAGGAATCGAAGTGTAGTTTAAAACGAAAGAAACGGAGATGAAAAACTCCAAGTATTTTGAGAGTTATGATGGAATTAGTTAGACTCGCGCTTTAGTTTAGCAATTTACTGACCTACCTCCGATTGATTGACCATAACTCTCTCAATTTAACTCGTAATTCATTTAAATTAGTTTCATTTCGAAGGAATCGAAGTGTAGTTTAAAACGAAAGAAACGGAGATGAAAAACTCCAAGTATTTTGAGAGTTATGATGGAAATAGTTAGACTCGCGCTTTGGTTTAGCAATTTACTGACCTACCTCCGATTGATTGATCATAACTCTCTAAATTTAACTCTTAATTCATTGAAATTAGTTTCATTTCGAAGGAATCGAAGTGTAGTTTAAAACGAAAGAAACGGAGATGAAAAACTCCAAGTATTTTGAGAGTTATGATGGAAATAGTTAGACTCGCGCTTTGGTTTAGCAATTTACTGACCTACATCCGATTGATTGACCATAACTCTCTCAATTTAACACTTAACTCATTGAAATTAGTTTCATTTCGAAGGAATCGAAGTGTAGTTTAAAACGAAAGAAACGGAGATGAAAAACTCCAAGTATTTTGAGAGTTATGATGGAAATAGTTAGACTCGCGCTTTGGTTTAGCAATTTACTGACCTACCTCCGATTGATTGACCATAACTCTCTCAATTTAACTCTTAATTCATTGAAATTAGTTTCATTTCGAAGGAATCGAAGTGTAGTTTAAAACGAAAGAAACGGAGATGAAAAATTCTAAGTATTTTGAGAGTTATAATAGAAATAATTAGAATCGCGCTTTGGTTTAGCAATTTACTGACTTACATCCGATTGATTGACCATAACTCTCTCAATTTAACTCTTAAGTCATTGAAATTAGTTTCATTTCGAAGGAATCGAAGTGTAGTTTAAAACGAAAGAAACGGAGATGAAAAACTCCAAGTATTTTGAGAGTTATGATGGAAATAGTTAGACTCGCGCTTTGGTTTAGCAATTTACTGACCTACCTCCGATTGATTGATCATAACTCTCTAAATTTAACTCTTAATTCATTGAAATTAGTTTCATTTCGAAGGAATCGAAGTGTAGTTTAAAACGAAAGAAACGGAGATGAAAAACTCCAAGTATTTTGAGAGTTATGATGGAAATAGTTAGACTCGCGCTTTGGTTTAGCAATTTACTGACCTCCCTCCGATTGATTGACCATAAATCACTCAATTTAACTCGTAATTCATTGAAATTAGTTTCATTTCGAAGGAATCGACATGTAGTTTAAAACGAAAGAAACGGAGATGAAAAACTCCAAGTATTTTGAGAGTTATGATGGAAATAGTTAGACTCGCGCTTTGGTTTAGCAATTTACTGACGTACCTACGATTGATTGACCATAACTCTCTCAATTTAACTCTTAATTCATTGAAATTTGTTTCATTTCGAAGGAATCGAAGTGTAGTTTAAAACGAAAGAAACGGAGATGAAAAACTCCAAGTATTTTGAGAGTTATGATGGAAATAGTTAGACTCGCGCTTTGGTTTAGCAATTTACTGACCTACCTCCGATTGATTGACCATAACTCACTCAATTTTACTTGTAATTGATTGAAATTAGTTTCATTTCGAAGGAATCGAAGTGTAGTTTAAAACGAAAGAAACGGAGATGAAAAACTCCAAGTATTTTGAGAGTTATGATGGAAATAGTTAGACTCGGGCTTTGGTTTAGCAATTTACTGACCTACCTCCGATTGATTGAACATAACTCACTCAATTTAACTCGTAATTCATTGAAATTAGTTTCATTTCGAAGGAATCGAAGTGTAGTTTAAAACAAAAGAAACGGAGATGAAAAACTCCAAGTATTTTGAGAGTTATGATGGAAATAGTTAGACTCGCGCTTTGGTTTAGCAATTTACTGACCTACCTTTGATTGATTGACCATAACTCTGTCAATTTAACTTGTAATTCATTTAAATTAGTTTCATTTCGAAGGAATCGAAGTATAGTTTCAAACGAAAGAAACGGAGATGAAAAACTCCAAGTATTTTGAGAGTTATGATGGAAATAGTTAGACTCGCGCTTTAGTTTAGCAATTTACTGACCTCCCTCCGATTGATTGACCATAACTCTCTCAATTTAACTCGTAATTCATTGAAATTAGTTTCATTTCGAAGGAATCGAAGTGTAGTTTAAAACGAAAGAAACGGAGATGAAAAACTCCAAGTATTTTGAGAGTTATGATGGAAATAGTTAGACTCGCGCTTTGGTTTAGCAATTTACTGACCTACCTCCGATTGATTGACCATAACTCTCTCAATTTAACTCTTAATTCATTGAAATTAGTTTCATTTCGAAGGAATCGAAGTGTACTTTAAAACGAAAGAAACGGATATGAAAAACTCCAAGTATTTTGAGAGTTATGATGGAAATAGTTAGACTCGCGCTTTGGTTTAGCAATTTACTGACCTACCTCCGATTGATTGACCATAACTCTCTCAATTTAACTCTTAATTCATTGAAATTAGTTTCATTTCGAAGGAATCGAAGTGTAGTTTAAAACGAAAGAAACGGAGATGAAAAATTCCAAGTATTTTGAGAGTTATGATAGAAATAGTTAGACTCGCGCTTTCGTTTAGCAATTTACTGACCTACCTCCGATTGATTGACCATAACTCTCTGAATTTAACTCTTAACTCATTGAAATTAGTTTCATTTCGAAGGAATCGAAGTGTAGTTTAAAACGAAAGAAACGGAGATGAAAAACTCCAAGTATTTTGAGAGTTATGATGGAATTAGTTAGACTCGCGCTTTAGTTTAGCAATTTACTGACCTACCTCTGATTGATTGACCATAACTCTCTCAATTTAACTCGTAATTCATTTAAATTAGTTTCATTTCGAAGGAATCGAAGTGTAGTTTAAAACGAAAGAAACGGAGATGAAAAACTCCAAGTATTTTGAGAGTTATGATGGAAATAGTTAGACTCGCGCTTTGGTTTAGCAATTTACTGACCTACCTCCGATTGATTGATCATAACTCTCTAAATTTAACTCTTAATTCATTGAAATTAGTTTCATTTCGAAGGAATCGAAGTGTAGTTTAAAACGAAAGAAACGGAGATGAAAAACTCCAAGTATTTTGAGAGTTATGATGGAAATAGTTAGACTCGCGCTTTGGTTTAGCAATTTACTGACCTACATCCGATTGATTGACCATAACTCTCTCAATTTAACACTTAACTCATTGAAATTAGTTTCATTTCGAAGGAATCGAAGTGTAGTTTAAAACGAAAGAAACGGAGATGAAAAACTCCAAGTATTTTGAGAGTTATGATAGAAATAGTTAGACTCGCGCTTTGGTTTAGCAATTTACTGACCTACCTCCGATTGATTGACCATAACTCTCTCAATTTAACTCTTAATTCATTGAAATTAGTTTCATTTCGAAGGAATCGAAGTGTAGTTTAAAACGAAAGAAACGGAGATGAAAAATTCTAAGTATTTTGAGAGTTATAATAGAAATAGTTAGAATCGCGCTTTGGTTTAGCAATTTACTGACTTACATCCGATTGATTGACCATAACTCTCTCAATTTAACTCTTAAGTCATTGAAATTAGTTTAATTTCGAAGGAATCGAAGTGTAGTTTAAAACGAAAGAAACGGAGATGAAAAACTCCAAGTATTTTGAGAGTTATGATGGAAATAGTTAGACTCGTGCTTTGGTTTAGCAATTTACTGACCTACCTCCGATTGATTGATCATAACTCTCTAAATTTAACTCTTAATTCATTGAAATTAGTTTCATTTCGAAGGAATCGAAGTCTAGTTTAAAACGAAAGAAACGGAGATGAAAAACTCCAAGTATTTTGAGAGTTATGATGGAAATAGTTAGACTCGCGCTTTAGTTTAGCAATTTACTGACCTCCCTCCGATTGATTGACCATAAATCACTCAATTTAACTCGTAATTCATTGAAATTAGTTTCATTTCGAAGGAATCGACGTGTAGTTTAAAACGAAAGAAACGGAGATGAAAAACTCCAAGTATTTTGAGAGTTATGATGGAAATAGTTAGACTCGCGCTTTGGTTTAGCAATTTACTGACGTACCTACGATTGATTGACCATAACTCTCTCAATTTAACTTTTAATTCATTGAAATTTGTTTCATTTCGAAGGAATCGAAGTGTAGTTTAAAACGAAAGAAACGGAAATGAAAAACTCCAAGTATTTTGAGAGTTATGATGGAAATAGTTAGACTCGCGCTTTGGTTTAGCAATTTACTGACCTACCTCCGATTGATTGACCATAACTCACTCAATTTTACTTGTAATTGATTGAAATTAGTTTCATTTCGAAGGAATCGAAGTGTAGTTTAAAACGAAAGAAACGGATATGAAAAACTCCAAGTATTTTGAGAGTTATGATGGAAATAGTTAGACTCGGGCTTTGGTTTAGCAATTTACTGACCTACCTCCGATTGATTGAACATAACTCACTCAATTTAACTCGTAATTCATTGAAATTAGTTTCATTTCGAAGGAATCGAAGTGTAGTTTAAAACGAAAGAAACGGAGATGAAAAACTCCAAGTATTTTGAGAGTTATGATGGAAATAGTTAGACTCGCGCTTTGGTTTAGCAATTTACTGACCTACCTCCGATTGATTGACCATAACTCTCTCAATTTAACTCGTAATTCATTTAAATTAGTTTCATTTCGAAGGAATCGAAGTTTAGTTTAAAACGAAAGAAACGGAGATGAAAAATTCCAAGTATTTTGAGAGTTATGATAGAAATAGTTAGACTCGCGCTTTGGTTTAGCAATTTACTGACCTACCTCTGATTGATTGACCATAACTCTCTCAATTTAACTCTTAACTCATTCAAATTAGTTTCATTTCGAAGGAATCGAAGTGTAGTTTAAAACGAAAGAAACGAAGATGAAAAACTCATAGTATTTTGAGAGTTATGATGGAAATAGTTAGACTCGCGCTTTAGTTTAGCAATTTACTGACTTACCTCCGATTGATTGACCATAACTCTCTCAATTTAACTTGTAATTCATTTAAATTAGTTTCATTTCGAAGGAATCGAAGTGTAGTTTAAAACGAAAGAAACGGAGATGAAAAACTCCAAGTATTTTGAGAGTTATGATGGAAATAGTTAGACTCGCGCTTTGGTTTAGCAATTTACTGACCTACCTCCGATTGATTGACCATAACTCTCTCAATTTAACTCGTAATTCATTTAAATTAGTTTCATTTCGAAGGAATCGAAGTGTAGTTTAAAACGAAAGAAACGGAGATGAAAAACTCCAAGTATTTTGAGAGTTATGATGGAAATAGTTAGACTCGCGCTTTGGTTTAGCAATTTACTGACCTACCTCCGCTTGATTGACCATAACTCTCTCAATTTAACTCTTAATTCATTGAAATTAGTTTCATTTCGAAGGAATCGAAGTGTAGTTTAAAACGAAAGAAATGGAGATGAAAAACTCCAAGTATTTTGAGAGTTATGATGGAAATAGTTAGACTCGCGCTTTGGTTTAGCAATTTACTGACCTACCTCCGCTTGATTGACCATAACTCTCTCAATTTAACTCTTAATTCATTGAAATTAGTTTCATTTCGAAGGAATCGAAGTGTAGTTTAAAACGAAAGAAACGGAGATGAAAAACTCCAAGTATTTTGAGAGTTATGATGGAAATAGTTAGACTCGCGCTTTGGTTTAGCAATTTACTGACCTACATCCGATTGATTGACCATAACTCTCTCAATTTAACTCTTAACTCATTGAAATTAGTTTCATTTCGAAGGAATCGAAGTGTAGTTTAAAACGAAAGAAACGGAGATGAAAAACTCCAAGTATTTTGAGAGTTATGATGGAAATAGTTAGACTCGCGCTTTGGTTTAGCAATTTACTGACCTACCTCCGATTGATTGACCATAACTCTCTCAATTTAACTCTTAATTCATTGAAATTAGTTTCATTTCGAAGGAATCGAAGTGTAGTTTAAAACGAAAGAAACGGAGATGAAAAATTCTAAGTATTTTGAGAGTTATGATAGAAATAGTTAGAATCGCGCTTTGGTTTAGCAATTTACTGACTTACATCCGATTGATTAACCATAACTCTCTCAATTTAACTCTTAAGTCATTGAAATTAGTTTCATTTCGAAGGAATCGAAGTGTAGTTTAAAACGAAAGAAACGGAGATGAAAAACTCCAAGTATTATGAGAGTTATGATGGAAATAGTTAGACTCGCGCTTTGGTTTAGCAATTTACTGACCTACCTCCGATTGATTGATCATAACTCTCTAAATTTAACTCTTAATTCATTGAAATTAGTTTCATTTCGAAGGAATCGAAGTGTAGTTTAAAACGAAAGAAACGGAGATGAAAAACTCCAAGTATTTTGAGAGTTATGATGGAAATAGTTAGACTCGCGCTTTGGTTTAGCAATTTACTGACCTACCTCCGATTGATTGACCATAACTCTCACGATTTAACTCTTAATTCATTGAAATTAGTTTCATTTCGAAGGAATCGAAGTGTAGTTTAGGACGAAAGAAACGGAGATGAAAAACTCCAAGTATTTTGAGAGTTATGATGGAAATAGTTAGACTCGCGCTTTGGTTTAGCAATTTACTGACCTACCTCCGATTGATTGACCATAACTCACTCAATTTTACTTGTAATTGATTGAAATTAGTTTCATTTCGAAGGAATCGAAGTGTAGTTTAAAACGAAAGAAACGGAGATGAAAAACTCCAAGTATTTTGAGAGTTATGATGGAAATAGTTAGACTCGGGCTTTGGTTTAGCAATTTACTGACCTACCTCCGATTGATTGAACATAACTCACTCAATTTAACTCGTAATTCATTGAAATTAGTTTCATTTCGAAGGAATCGAAGTGTAGTTTAAAACAAAAGAAACGGAGATGAAAAACTCCAAGTATTTTGAGAGTTATGATGGAAATAGTTAGACTCGCGCTTTGGTTTAGCAATTTACTGACCTACCTTTGATTGATTGACCATAACTCTGTCAATTTAACTTGTAATTCATTTAAATTAGTTTCATTTCGAAGGAATCGAAGTATAGTTTAAAACGAAAGAAACGGAGATGAAAAACTCCAAGTATTTTGAGAGTTATGATGGAAATAGTTAGACTCGCGCTTTAGTTTAGCAATTTACTGACCTCCCTCCGATTGATTGACCATAACTCACTCAATTTAACTCGTAATTCATTGAAATTAGTTTCATTTCGAAGGAATCGAAGTGTAGTTTAAAACGAAAGAAACGGAGATGAAAAATTCTAAGTATTTTGAGAGTTATGATAGAAATAGTTAGAATCGCGCTTTGGTTTAGCAATTTACTGACCTACCTCCGATTGATTGACCATAACTCTCTCAATTTAACTCTTAATTCATTGAAATTAGTTTCATTTCGAAGGAATCGAAGTGTACTTTAAAACGAAAGAAACGGATATGAAAAACTCCAAGTATTTTGAGAGTTATGATGGAAATAGTTAGACTCGCGCTTTGGTTTAGCAATTTACTGACCTACCTCCGATTGATTGACCGTAACTCTCTCAATTTAACTCTTAATTCATTGAAATTAGTTTCATTTCGAAGGAATCGAAGTGTAGTTTAAAACGAAAGAAACGGAGATGAAAAATTCCAAGTATTTTGAGAGTTATGATAGAAATAGTTAGACTCGCGCTTTCGTTTAGCAATTTACTGACCTACCTCCGATTGATTGACCATAACTCTCTCAATTTAACTCTTAACTCATTGAAATTAGTTTCATTTCGAAGGAATCGAAGTGTAGTTTAAAACGAAAGAAACGGAGATGAAAAACTCCAAGTATTTTGAGAGTTATGATGGAATTAGTTAGACTCGCGCTTTAGTTTAGCAATTTACTGACCTACCTCCGATTGATTGACCATAACTCTCTCAATTTAACTCGTAATTCATTTAAATTAGTTTCATTTCGAAGGAATCGAAGTGTAGTTTAAAACGAAAGAAACGGAGATGAAAAACTCCAAGTATTTTGAGAGTTATGATGGAAATAGTTAGACTCGCGCTTTGGTTTAGCAATTTACTGACCTACCTCCGATTGATTGATCATAACTCTCTAAATTTAACTCTTAATTCATTGAAATTAGTTTCATTTCGAAGGAATCGAAGTGTAGTTTAAAACGAAAGAAACGGAGATGAAAAACTCCAAGTATTTTGAGAGTTATGATGGAAATAGTTAGACTCGCGCTTTGGTTTAGCAATTTACTGACCTACATCCGATTGATTGACCATAACTCTCTCAATTTAACACTTAACTCATTGAAATTAGTTTCATTTCGAAGGAATCGAAGTGTAGTTTAAAACGAAAGAAACGGAGATGAAAAACTCCAAGTATTTTGAGAGTTATGATGGAAATAGTTAGACTCGCGCTTTGGTTTAGCAATTTACTGACCTACCTCCGATTGATTGACCATAACTCTCTCAATTTAACTCTTAATTCATTGAAATTAGTTTCATTTCGAAGGAATCGAAGTGTAGTTTAAAACGAAAGAAACGGAGATGAAAAATTCTAAGTATTTTGAGAGTTATAATAGAAATAGTTAGAATCGCGCTTTGGTTTAGCAATTTACTGACTTACATCCGATTGATTGACCATAACTCTCTCAATTTAACCCTTAAGTCATTGAAATTAGTTTCATTTCGAAGGAATCGAAGTGTAGTTTAAAACGAAAGAAACGGAGATGAAAAACTCCAAGTATTTTGAGAGTTATGATGGAAATAGTTAGACTCGTGCTTTGGTTTAGCAATTTACTGACCTACCTCCGATTGATTGATCATAACTCTCTAAATTTAACTCTTAATTCATTGAAATTAGTTTCATTTCGAAGGAATCGAAGTGTAGTTTAAAACGAAAGAAACGGAGATGAAAAACTCCAAGTATTTTGAGAGTTATGATGGAAATAGTTAGACTCGCGCTTTAGTTTAGCAATTTACTGACCTCCCTCCGATTGATTGACCATAAATCACTCAATTTAACTCGTAATTCATTGAAATTAGTTTCATTTCGAAGGAATCGACGTGTAGTTTAAAACGAAAGAAACGGAGATGAAAAACTCCAAGTATTTTGAGAGTTATGATGGAAATAGTTAGACTCGCGCTTTGGTTTAGCAATTTACTGACGTACCTACGATTGATTGACCATAACTCTCTCAATTTAACTCTTAATTCATTGAAATTTGTTTAATTTCGAAGGAATCGAAGTGTAGTTTAAAACGAAAGAAACGGAGATGAAAAACTCCAAGTATTTTGAGAGTTATGATGGAAATAGTTAGACTCGCGCTTTGGTTTAGCAATTTACTGACCTACCTCCGATTGATTGACCATAACTCACTCAATTTTACTTGTAATTGATTGAAATTAGTTTCATTTCGAAGGAATCGAAGTGTAGTTTAAAACGAAAGAAACGGAGATGAAAAACTCCAAGTATTTTGAGAGTTATGATGGAAATAGTTAGACTCGGGCTTTGGTTTAGCAATTTACTGACCTACCTCCGATTGATTGAACATAACTCACTCAATTTAACTCGTAATTCATTGAAATTAGTTTCATTTCGAAGGAATCGAAGTGTAGTTTAAAACGAAAGAAACGGAGATGAAAAACTCCAAGTATTTTGAGAGTTATGATGGAAATAGTTAGACTCGCGCTTTGGTTTAGCAATTTACTGACCTACATCCGATTGATTGACCATAACTCTCTCAATTTAACTCTTAACTCATTGAAATTAGTTTCATTTCGAAGGAATCGAAGTGTAGTTTAAAACGAAAGAAACGGAGATGAAAAACTCCAAGTATTTTGAGAGTTATGATGGAAATAGTTAGACTCGCGCTTTGGTTTAGCAATTTACTGACCTACCTCCGATTGATTGACCATAACTCTCTCAATTTAACTCTTAATTCATTGAAATTAGTTTCATTTCGAAGGAATCGAAGTGTAGTTTAAAACGAAAGAAACGGAGATGAAAAATTCTAAGTATTTTGAGAGTTATGATAGAAATAGTTAGAATCGCGCTTTGGTTTAGCAATTTACTGACTTACATCCGATTGATTAACCATAACTCTCTCAATTTAACTCTTAAGTCATTGAAATTAGTTTCATTTCGAAGGAATCGAAGTGTAGTTTAAAACGAAAGAAACGGAGATGAAAAACTCCAAGTATTTTGAGAGTTATGATGGAAATAGTTAGACTCGTGCTTTGGTTTAGCAATTTACTGACCTCCCTCCGATTGATTGACCATAAATCACTCAATTTAACTCGTAATTCATTGAAATTAGTTTCATTTCGAAGGAATCGACGTGTAGTTTAAAACCAAAGAAACGGAGATGAAAAACTCCAAGTATTTTGAGAGTTATGATGGAAATAGTTAGACTCGCGCTTTGGTTTAGCAATTTACTGACGTACCTACGATTGATTGACCATAACTCTCTCAATTTAACTTTTAATTCATTGAAATTTGTTTCATTTCGAAGGAATCGAAGTGTAGTTTAAAACGAAAGAAACGGAGATGAAAAACTCCAAGTATTTTGAGAGTTATGATGGAAATAGTTAGACTCGCGCTTTGGTTTAGCAATTTACTGACCTACCTCCGATTGATTGACCATAACCCACTCAATTTTACTTGTAATTGATTGAAATTAGTTCCATTTCGAAGGAATCGAAGTGTAGTTTAAAACGAAAGAAACGGAGATGAAAAACTCCAAGTATTTTGAGAGTTATGATGGAAATAGTTAGACTCGGGCTTTGGTTTAGCAATTTACTGACCTACCTCCGATTGATTGAACATAACTCACTCAATTTAACTCGTAATTCATTGAAATTAGTTTCATTTCGAAGGAATCGAAGTGTAGTTTAAAACGAAAGAAACGGAGATGAAAAACTCCAAGTATTTTGAGAGTTATGATGGAAATAGTTAGACTCGCGCTTTGGTTTAGCAATTTACTGACCTACCTCCGATTGATTGACCATAACTCTCTCAATTTAACTCGTAATTCATTTAAATTAGTTTCATTTCGAAGGAATCGAAGTGTAGTTTAAAACAAAAGAAACGGAGATGAAAAACTCCAAGTATTTTGAGTGATGGAAATAGTTAGACTTGCGCTTTGGTTTAGCAATTTACTGACCTACCTTTGATTGATTGACCATAACTCTCTAAATTTAACTTGTAATTCATTTAAATTAGTTTCATTTCGAAGGAATCGAAGTATAGTTTAAAACGAAAGAAACGGAGATGAAAAACTCCAAGTATTTTGAGAGTTATGATGGAAATAGTTAGACTCGCGCTTTCGTTTAGCAATTTACTGACCTCCCTCCGATTGATTGACCAAAACTCACTCAATTTAACTCGTAATTCATTGAAATTAGTTTCATTTCGAAGGAATCGAAGTGTAGTTTAAAATGAAAGAAACGGAGATGAAAAACTCCAAGTATTTTGAGAGTTATGATGGAAATAGTTAGACTCGCGCTTTGGTTTAGCAATTTACTGACCTACCTCCGATTGATTGACCATAACTCTCTCAATTTAACTCTTAATTCATTGAAATTAGTTTCATTTCGAAGGAATCGAAGTGTAGTTTAAAACGAAAGAAACGGAGATGAAAAATTCCAAGTATTTTGAGAGTTATGATAGAAATAGTTAGACTCGCGCTTTCGTTTAGCAATTTACTGACCTACCTCCGATTGATTGACCATAACTCTCTCAATTTAACTCTTAACTCATTGAAATTAGTTTCATTTCGAAGGAATCGAAGTGTAGTTTAAAACGAAAGAAACGGAGATGAAAAACTCCAAGTATTTTGAGAGTTATGATGGAAATAGTTAGACTCGCGCTTTAGTTTAGCAATTTACTGACCTACCTCCGATTGATTGACCATAACTCTCTCAATTTAACTCGTAATTCATTTAAATTAGTTTCATTTCGAAGGAATCGAAGTGTAGTTTAAAACGAAAGAAACGGAGATGAAAAACTCCAAGTATTTTGAGAGTTATGATGGAAATAGTTAGACTCGCGCTTTGGTTTAGCAATTTACTGACCTACCTCCGATTGATTGATCATAACTCTCTAAATTTAACTCTTAATTCATTGAAATTAGTTTCATTTCGAAGGAATCGAAGTGTAGTTTAAACCGAAAGAAACGGAGATGAAAAACTCCAAGTATTTTGAGAGTTATGATGGAAATAGTTAGACTCGCGCTTTGGTTTAGCAATTTACTGACCTCCCTCCGATTGATTGACCATAAATCACTCAATTTAACTCGTAATTCATTGATATTAGTTTCATTTCGAAGGAATCGACGTGTAGTTTAAAACGAAAGAAACGGAGATGAAAAACTCCAAGTATTTTGAGAGTTATGATGGAAATAGTTAGACTCGCGCTTTGGTTTAGCAATTTACTGACGTACCTACGATTGATTGACCATAACTCTCTCAATTTAACTTTTAATTCATTGAAATTTGTTTCATTTCGAAGGAATCGAAGTGTAGTTTAAAACGAAAGAAACGGAGATGAAAAACTCCAAGTATTTTGAGAGTTATGATGGAAATAGTTAGACTCGCGCTTTGGTTTAGCAATTTACTGACCTACATCCGATTGATTGACCATAACTCTCTCAATTTAACACTTAACTCATTGAAATTAGTTTCATTTCGAAGGAATCGAAGTGTAGTTTAAAACGAAAGAAACGGAGATGAAAAACTCCAAGTATTTTGAGAGTTATGATGGAAATAGTTAGACTCGCGCTTTGGTTTAGCAATTTACTGACCTACCTCCGATTGATTGATCATAACTCTCTAAATTTAACTCTTAATTCATTGAAATTAGTTTCATTTCGAAGGAATCGAAGTGTAGTTTAAAACGAAAGAAACGGAGATGAAAAACTCCAAGTATTTTGAGAGTTATGATGGAAATAGTTAGACTCGCGCTTTGGTTTAGCAATTTACTGACCTCCCTCCGATTGATTGACCATAAATCACTCAATTTAACTCGTAATTCATTGAAATTAGTTTCATTTCGAAGGAATCGACGTGTAGTTTAAAACGAAAGAAACGGAGATGAAAAACTCCAAGTATTTTGAGAGTTATGATGGAAATAGTTAGACTCGCGCTTTGGTTTAGCAATTTACTGACGTACCTACGATTGATTGACCATAACTCTCTCAATTTAACTTTTAATTCATTGAAATTTGTTTAATTTCGAAGGAATCGAAGTGTAGTTTAAAACGAAAGAAACGGAGATGAAAAACTCCATTTATTTTGAGAGTTATGATGGAAATAGTTAGACTCGCGCTTTGGTTTAGCAATTTACTGACCTACCTCCGATTGATTGACCATAACCCACTCAATTTTACTTGTAATTGATTGAAATTAGTTTCATTTCGAAGGAATCGAAGTGTAGTTTAAAACGAAAGAAACGGAGATGAAAAACTCCAAGTATTTTAAGAGTTATGATGGAAATAGTTAGACTCGGGCTTTGGTTTAGCAATTTACTGACCTACCCCCGATTGATTGAACATAACTCACTCAATTTAACTCGTAATTCATTGAAATTAGTTTCATTTCGAAGGAATCGAAGTGTAGTTTAAAACGAAAGAAACGGAGATGAAAAACTCCAAGTATTTTTAGAGTTATGATGGAAATAGTTAGACTCGCGCTTTGGTTTAGCAATTTACTGACCTACCTCCGATTGATTGACCATAACTCTCTCAATTTAACTCGTAATTCATTTAAATTAGTTTCCTTTCGAAGGAATCGAAGTGTAGTTTAAAACAAAAGAAACGGAGATGAAAAACTCCAAGTATTTTGAGAGTTATGATGGAAATAGTTAGACTCGCGCTTTGGTTTAGCAATTTACTGACCTACCTTTGATTGATTGATCATAACTCTCTCAATTTAACTTGTAATTCATTTAAATTAGTTTCATTTCGAAGGAATCGAAGTATAGTTTAAAACGAAAGAAACGGAGATGAAAAACTCCAAGTATTTTGAGAGTTATGATGGAAATAGTTAGACTCGCGCTTTAGTTTAGCAATTTACTGACCTCCCTCCGATTGATTGACCATAACTCACTCAATTTAACTCGTAATTCATTGAAATTAGTTTCATTTCGAAGGAATCGAAGTGTAGTTTAAAACGAAAGAAACGGAGATGAAAAACTCCAAGTATTTTGAGAGTTATGATGGAAATAGTTAGACTCGCGCTTTGGTTTAGCAATTTACTGACCTACCTCCGATTGATTGACCATAACTCTCTCAATTTAACTCTTAATTCATTGAAATTAGTTTCATTTCGAAGGAATCGAAGTGTAGTTTAAAACGAAAGAAACGGATATGAAAAACTCCAAGTATTTTGAGAGTTATGATGGAAATAGTTAGACTCGCGCTTTGGTTTAACAATTTACTGACCTACCTCCGATTGATTGACCATAACTCTCTCAATTTAACTCTTAATTCATTGAAATTAGTTTCATTTCGAAGGAATCGAAGTGTACTTTAAAACGAAAGAAACGGAGATGAAAAATTCCAAGTATTTTGAGAGTTATGATAGAAATAGTTAGACTCGCGCTTTCGTTTAGCAATTTACTGACCTACCTCCGATTGATTGACCATAACTCTCTCAATTTAACTCTTAACTAATTGAAATTAGTTTCATTTCGAAGGAATCGAAGTGTAGTTTAAAACGAAAGAAACGGAGATGAAAAACTCCAAGTATTTTGAGAGTTATGATGGAAATAGTTAGACTCGCGCTTTAGTTTAGCAATTTACTGACCTACCTCCGATTGATTGACCATAACTCTCTCAATTTAACTCGTAATTCATTTAAATTAGTTTCATTTCGAAGGAATCTAAGTGTAGTTTAAAACGAAAGAAACGGAGATGAAAAACTCCAAGTATTTTGAGAGTTATGATGGAAATAGTTAGACTCGCGCTTTGGTTTAGCAATTTACTGACCTACCTCCGATTGATTGATCATAACTCTCTAAATTTAACTCTTAATTCATTGAAATTAGTTTCATTTCGAAGGAATCGAAGTGTAGTTTAAAACGAAAGAAACGGAGATGAAAAACTCCAAGTATTTTGAGAGTTATGATGGAAATAGTTAGACTCGCGCTTTGGTTTAGCAATTTACTGACCTACATCCGATTGATTGACCATAACTCTCTCAATTTAACACTTAACTCATTGAAATTAGTTTCATTTCGAAGGAATCGAAGTGTAGTTTAAAACGAAAGAAACGGAGATGAAAAACTCCAAGTATTTTGAGAGTTATGATGGAAATAGTTAGACTCGCGCTTTGGTTTAGCAATTTACTGACCTACCTCCGATTGATTGACCATAACTCTCTCAATTTAACTCTTAATTCATTGAAATTAGTTTCATTTCGAAGGAATCGAAGTGTAGTTTAAAACGAAAGAAACGGAGATGAAAAATTCTAAGTATTTTGAGAGTTATAATAGAAATAGTTAGAATCGCGCTTTGGTTTAGCAATTTACTGACTTACATCCGATTGATTGACCATAACTCTCTCAATTTAACTCTTAAGTCATTGAAATTAGTTTCATTTCGAAGGAATCGAAGTGTAGTTTAAAACGAAAGAAACGGAGATGAAAAACTCCAAGTATTTTGAGAGTTATGATGGAAATAGTTAGACTCGCGCTTTGGTTTAGCAATTTACTGACCTACCTCCGATTGATTGATCATAACTCTCTAAATTTAACTCTTAATTCATTGAAATTAGTTTCATTTCGAAGGAATCGAAGTGTAGTTTAAAACGAAAGAAACGGAGATGAAAAACTCCAAGTATTTTGAGAGTTATGATGGAAATAGTTAGACTCGCGCTTTGGTTTAGCAATTTACTGACCTCCCTCCGATTGATTGACCATAAATCACTCAATTTAACTCGTAATTCATTGAAATTAGTTTCATTTCGAAGGAATCGACGTGTAGTTTAAAACGAAAGAAACGGAGATGAAAAACTCCAAGTATTTTGAGAGTTATGATGGAAATAGTTAGACTCGCGCTTTGGTTTAGCAATTTACTGACGTACCTACGATTGATTGACCATAACTCTCTCAATTTAACTCTTAATTCATTGAAATTTGTTTCATTTCGAAGGAATCGAAGTGTAGTTTAAAACGAAAGAAACGGAGATGAAAAACTCCAAGTATTTTGAGAGTTATGATGGAAATAGTTAGACTCGCGCTTTGGTTTAGCAATTTACTGACCTACCTCCGATTGATTGGCCATAACTCACTCAATTTTACTTGTAATTGATTGAAATTAGTTTCATTTCGAAGGAATCGAAGTGTAGTTTAAAACGAAAGAAACGGAGATGAAAAACTCCAAGTATTTTGAGAGTTATGATGGAAATAGTTAGACTCGGGCTTTGGTTTAGCAATTTACTGACCTACCTCCGATTGATTGAACATAACTCACTCAATTTAACTCGTAATTCATTGAAATTAGTTTCATTTCGAAGGAATCGAAGTGTAGTTTAAAACGAAAGAAACGGAGATGAAAAACTCCAAGTATTTTGAGAGTTATGATGGAAATAGTTAGACTCGCGCTTTGGTTTAGCAATTTACTGACCTACCTCCGATTGATTGATCATAACTCTCTAAATTTAACTCTTAATTCATTGAAATTAGTTTCATTTCGAAGGAATCGAAGTGTAGTTTAAAACGAAAGAAACGGAGATGAAAAACTCCAAGTATTTTGAGAGTTATGATGGAAATAGTTAGACTCGCGCTTTGGTTTAGCAATTTACTGACCTCCCTCCGATTGATTGACCATAAATCACTCAATTTAACTCGTAATTCATTGAAATTAGTTTCATTTCGAAGGAATCGACGTGTAGTTTAAAACGAAAGAAACGGAGATGAAAAACTCCAAGTATTTTGAGAGTTATGATGGAAATAGTTAGACTCGCGCTTTGGTTTAGCAATTTACTGACGTACCTACGATTGATTGACCATAACTCTCTCAATTTAACTCTTAATTCATTGAAATTTGTTTCATTTCGAAGGAATCGAAGTGTAGTTTAAAACGAAAGAAACGGAGATGAAAAACTCCAAGTATTTTGAGAGTTATGATGGAAATAGTTAGACTCGCGCTTTGGTTTAGCAATTTACTGACCTACCTCCGATTGATTGACCATAACTCACTCAATTATACTTGTAATTGATTGAAATTAGTTTCATTTCGAAGGAATCGAAGTGTAGTTTAAAACGAAAGAAACGGAGATGAAAAACTCCAAGTATTTTGAGAGTTATGATGGAAATAGTTAGACTCGGGCTTTGGTTTAGCAATTTACTGACCTACCTCCGATTGATTGAACATAACTCACTCAATTTAACTCGTAATTCATTGAAATTAGTTTCATTTCGAAGGAATCGAAGTGTAGTTTAAAACGAAAGAAACGGAGATGAAAAACTCCAAGTATTTTGAGAGTTATGATGGAAATAGTTAGACTCGGGCTTTGGTTTAGCAATTTACTGACCTACCCCCGATTGATTGAACATAACTCACTCAATTTAACTCGTAATTCATTGAAATTAGTTTCATTTCGAAGGAATCGAAGTGTAGTTTAAAACGAAAGAAACGGAGATGAAAAACTCCAAGTATTTTTAGAGTTATGATGGAAATAGTTAGACTCGCGCTTTGGTTTAGCAATTTACTGACCTACCTCCGATTGATTGACCATAACTCTCTCAATTTAACTCGTAATTCATTTAAATTAGTTTCCTTTCGAAGGAATCGAAGTGTAGTTTAAAACAAAAGAAACGGAGATGAAAAACTCCAAGTATTTTGAGAGTTATGATGGAAATAGTTAGACTCGCGCTTTGGTTTAGCAATTTACTGACCTACCTTTGATTGATTGACCATAACTCTCTCAATTTAACTTGTAATTCATTTAAATTAGTTTCATTTCGAAGGAATCGAAGTATAGTTTAAAACGAAAGAAACGGAGATGAAAAACTCCAAGTATTTTGAGAGTTATGATGGAAATAGTTAGACTCGCGCTTTAGTTTAGCAATTTACTGACCTCCCTCCGATTGATTGACCATAACTCACTCAATTTAACTCGTAATTCATTGAAATTAGTTTCATTTCGAAGGAATCGAAGTGTAGTTTAAAACGAAAGAAACGGAGATGAAAAACTCCAAGTATTTTGAGAGTTATGATGGAAATAGTTAGTCTCGCGCTTTGGTTTAGCAATTTACTGACCTACCTCCGATTGATTGACCATAACTCTCTCAATTTAACTCTTAATTCATTGAAATTAGTTTCATTTCGAAGGAATCGAAGTGTAGTTTAAAACGAAAGAAACGGATATGAAAAACTCCAAGTATTTTGAGAGTTATGATGGAAATAGTTAGACTCGCGCTTTGGTTTAACAATTTACTGACCTACCTCCGATTGATTGACCATAACTCTCTCAATTTAACTCTTAATTCATTGAAATTAGTTTCATTTCGAAGGAATCGAAGTGTAGTTTAAAACGAAAGAAACGGAGATGAAAAATTCCAAGTATTTTGAGAGTTATGATAGAAATAGTTAGACTCGCGCTTTCGTTTAGCAATTTACTGACCTACCTCCGATTGATTGACCATAACTCTCTCAATTTAACTCTTAACTCATTGAAATTAGTTTCATTTCGAAGGAATCGAAGTGTAGTTTAAAACGAAAGAAACGGAGATGAAAAACTCCAAGTATTTTGAGAGTTATGATGGAAATAGTTAGACTCGCGCTTTAGTTTAGCAATTTACTGACCTACCTCCGATTGATTGACCATAACTCTCTCAATTTAACTCGTAATTCATTTAAATTAGTTTCATTTCGAAGGAATCTAAGTGTAGTTTAAAACGAAAGAAACGGAGATGAAAAACTCCAAGTATTTTGAGAGTTATGATGGAAATAGTTAGACTCGCGCTTTGGTTTAACAATTTACTGACCTACCTCCGATTGATTGACCATAACTCTCTCAATTTAACTCTTAATTCATTGAAATTAGTTTCATTTCGAAGGAATCGAAGTGTAGTTTAAAACGAAAGAAACGGAGATGAAAAATTCCAAGTATTTTGAGAGTTATGATAGAAATAGTTAGACTCGCGCTTTCGTTTAGCAATTTACTGACCTACCTCCGATTGATTGACCATAACTCTCTCAATTTAACTCTTAACTCATTGAAATTAGTTTCATTTCGAAGGAATCGAAGTGTAGTTTAAAACGAAAGAAACGGAGATGAAAAACTCCAAGTATTTTGAGAGTTATGATGGAAATAGTTAGACTCGCGCTTTAGTTTAGCAATTTACTGACCTACCTCCGATTGATTGACCATAACTCTCTCAATTTAACTCGTAATTCATTTAAATTAGTTTCATTTCGAAGGAATCTAAGTGTAGTTTAAAACGAAAGAAACGGAGATGAAAAACTCCAAGTATTTTGAGAGTTATGATGGAAATAGTTAGACTCGCGCTTTGGTTTAGCAATTTACTGACCTACCTCCGATTGATTGAACATAACTCTCTAAATTTAACTCTTAATTCATTGAAATTAGTTTCATTTCGAAGGAATCGAAGTGTAGTTTAAAACGAAAGAAACGGAGATGAAAAACTCCAAGTATTTTGAGAGTTATGATGGAAATAGTTAGACTCGCGCTTTGGTTTAGCAATTTACTGACCTACATCCGATTGATTGACCATAACTCTCTCAATTTAACACTTAACTCATTGAAATTAGTTTCATTTCGAAGGAATCGAAGTGTAGTTTAAAACGAAAGAAACGGAGATGAAAAACTCCAAGTATTTTGAGAGTTATGATGGAAATAGTTAGACTCGCGCTTTGGTTTAGCAATTTACTGACCTACCTCCGATTGATTGACCATAACTCTCTCAATTTAACTCTTAATTCATTGAAATTAGTTTCATTTCGAAGGAATCGAAGTGTAGTTTAAAACGAAAGAAACGGAGATGAAAAATTCTAAGTATTTTGAGAGTTATAATAGAAATAGTTAGAATCGCGCTTTGGTTTAGCAATTTACTGACTTACATCCGATTGATTGACCATAACTCTCTCAATTTAACTCTTAAGTCATTGAAATTAGTTTCATTTCGAAGGAATCGAAGTGTAGTTTAAAACGAAAGAAACGGAGATGAAAAACTCCAAGTATTTTGAGAGTTATGATGGAAATAGTTAGACTCGCGCTTTGGTTTAGCAATTTACTGACCTACCTCCGATTGATTGATCATAACTCTCTAAATTTAACTCTTAATTCATTGAAATTAGTTTCATTTCGAAGGAATCGAAGTGTAGTTTAAAACGAAAGAAACGGAGATGAAAAACTCCAAGTATTTTGAGAGTTATGATGGAAATAGTTAGACTCGCGCTTTGGTTTAGCAATTTACTGACCTCCCTCCGATTGATTGACCATAAATCACTCAATTTAACTCGTAATTCATTGAAATTAGTTTCATTTCGAAGGAATCGACGTGTAGGTTAAAACGAAAGAAACGGAGATGAAAAACTCCAAGTATTTTGAGAGTTATGATGGAAATAGTTAGACTCGCGCTTTGGTTTAGTAATTTACTGACGTACCTACGATTGATTGACCATAACTCTCTCAATTTAACTCTTAATTCATTGAAATTTGTTTCATTTCGAAGGAATCGAAGTGTAGTTTAAAACGAAAGAAACGGAGATGAAAAACTCCAAGTATTTTGAGAGTTATGATGGAAATAGTTAGACTCGCGCTTTGGTTTAGCAATTTACTGACCTACCTCCGATTGATTGACCATAACTCACTCAATTTTACTTGTAATTGATTGAAATTAGTTTCATTTCGAAGGAATCGAAGTGTAGTTTAAAACGAAAGAAACGGAGATGAAAAACTCCAAGTATTTTGAGAGTTATGATGGAAATAGTTAGACTCGGGCTTTGGTTTAGCAATTTACTGACCTACCTCCGATTGATTGAACATAACTCACTCAATTTAACTCGTAATTCATTGAAATTAGTTTCATTTCGAAGGAATCGAAGTGTAGTTTAAAACGAAAGAAACGGAGATGAAAAACTCCAAGTATTTTGAGAGTTATGATGGAAATAGTTAGACTCGCGCTTTGGTTTAGCAATTTACTGACCTACCTCCGATTGATTGATCATAACTCTCTAAATTTAACTCTTAATTCATTGAAATTAGTTTCATTTCGAAGGAATCGAAGTGTAGTTTAAAACGAAAGAAACGGAGATGAAAAACTCCAAGTATTTTGAGAGTTATGATGGAAATAGTTAGACTCGCGCTTTGGTTTAGCAATTTACTGACCTCCCTCCGATTGATTGACCATAAATCACTCAATTTAACTCGTAATTCATTGAAATTAGTTTCATTTCGAAGGAATCGACGTGTAGTTTAAAACGAAAGAAACGGAGATGAAAAACTCCAAGTATTTTGAGAGTTATGATGGAAATAGTTAGACTCGCGCTTTGGTTTAGCAATTTACTGACGTACCTACGATTGATTGACCATAACTCTCTCAATTTAACTCTTAATTCATTGAAATTTGTTTCATTTCGAAGGAATCGAAGTGTAGTTTAAAACGAAAGAAACGGAGATGAAAAACTTCAAGTATTTTGAGAGTTATGATGGAAATAGTTAGACTCGCGCTTTGGTTTAGCAATTTACTGACCTACCTCCGATTGATTGACCATAACTCACTCAATTTTACTTGTAATTGATTGAAATTAGTTTCATTTCGAAGGAATCGAAGTGTAGTTTAAAACGAAAGAAACGGAGATGAAAAACTCCAAGTATTTTGAGAGTTATGATGGAAATAGTTAGACTCGGGCTTTGGTTTAGCAATTTACTGACCTACCTCCGATTGATTGAACATAACTCACTCAATTTAACTCGTAATTCATTGAAATTAGTTTCATTTCGAAGGAATCGAAGTGTAGTTTAAAACGAAAGAAACGGAGATGAAAAACTCCAAGTATTTTGAGAGTTATAAATGAAAATTGTTAGACTCGGGCTTTGGTTTAGCAATTTACTGACCTACCCCCGATTGATTGAACATAACTCACTCAATTTAACTCGTAATTCATTGAAATTAGTTTCATTTCGAAGGAATCGAAGTGTAGTTTAAAACGAAAGAAACGGAGATGAAAAACTCCAAGTATTTTTAGAGTTATGATGGAAATAGTTAGACTCGCGCTTTGGTTTAGCAATTTACTGACCTACCTCCGATTGATTGACCATAACTCTCTCAATTTAACTCGTAATTCATTTAAATTAGTTTCCTTTCGAAGGAATCGAAGTGTAGTTTAAAACAAAAGAAACGGAGATGAAAAACTCCAAGTATTTTGAGAGTTATGATGGAAATAGTTAGACTCGCGCTTTGGTTTAGCAATTTAATGACCTACCTTTGATTGATTGACCATAACTCTCTCAATTTAACTTGTAATTCATTTAAATTAGTTTCATTTCGAAGGAATCGAAGTATAGTTTAAAACGAAAGAAACGGAGATGAAAAACTCCAAGTATTTTGAGAGTTATGATGGAAATAGTTAGACTCGCGCTTTAGTTTAGCAATTTACTGACCTCCCTCCGATTGATTGACCATAACTCACTCAATTTAACTCGTAATTCATTGAAATTAGTTTCATTTCGAAGGAATCGAAGTGTAGTTTAAAACGAAAGAAACGGAGATGAAAAACTCCAAGTATTTTGAGAGTTATGATGGAAATAGTTAGTCTCGCGCTTTGGTTTAGCAATTTACTGACCTACCTCCGATTGATTGACCATAACTCTCTCAATTTAACTCTTAATTCATTGAAATTAGTTTCATTTCGAAGGAATCGAAGTGTAGTTTAAAACGAAAGAAACGGAGATGAAAAATTCCAAGTATTTTGAGAGTTATGATGGAAATAGTTAGACTCGCGCTTTGGTTTAGCAATTTAATGACCTACCTTTGATTGATTGACCATAACTCTCTCAATTTAACTTGTAATTCATTTAAATTAGTTTCATTTCGAAGGAATCGAAGTATAGTTTAAAACGAAAGAAACGGAGATGAAAAACTCCAAGTATTTTGAGAGTTATGATGGAAATAGTTAGACTCGCGCTTTAGTTTAGCAATTTACTGACCTCCCTCCGATTGATTGACCATAACTCACTCAATTTAACTCGTAATTCATTGAAATTAGTTTCATTTCGAAGGAATCGAAGTGTAGTTTAAAACGAAAGAAACGGAGATGAAAAACTCCAAGTATTTTGAGAGTTATGATGGAAATAGTTAGTCTCGCGCTTTGGTTTAGCAATTTACTGACCTACCTCCGATTGATTGACCATAACTCTCTCAATTTAACTCTTAATTCATTGAAATTAGTTTCATTTCGAAGGAATCGAAGTGTAGTTTAAAACGAAAGAAACGGATATGAAAAACTCCAAGTATTTTGAGAGTTATGATGGAAATAGTTAGACTCGCGCTTTGGTTTAACAATTTACTGACCTACCTCCGATTGATTGACCATAACTCTCTCAATTTAACTCTTAATTCATTGAAATTAGTTTCATTTCGAAGGAATCGAAGTGTAGTTTAAAACGAAAGAAACGGAGATGAAAAATTCCAAGTATTTTGAGAGTTATGATAGAAATAGTTAGACTCGCGCTTTCGTTTAGCAATTTACTGACCTACCTCCGATTGATTGACCATAACTCTCTCAATTTAACTCTTAACTCATTGAAATTAGTTTCATTTCGAAGGAATCGAAGTGTAGTTTAAAACGAAAGAAACGGAGATGAAAAACTCCAAGTATTTTGAGAGTTATGATGGAAATAGTTAGACTCGCGCTTTAGTTTAGCAATTTACTGACCTACCTCCGATTGATTGACCATAACTCTCTCAATTTAACTCGTAATTCATTTAAATTAGTTTCATTTCGAAGGAATCTAAGTGTAGTTTAAAACGAAAGAAACGGAGATGAAAAACTCCAAGTATTTTGAGAGTTATGATGGAAATAGTTAGACTCGCGCTTTGGTTTAACAATTTACTGACCTACCTCCGATTGATTGACCATAACTCTCTCAATTTAACTCTTAATTCATTGAAATTAGTTTCATTTCGAAGGAATCGAAGTGTAGTTTAAAACGAAAGAAACGGAGATGAAAAACTCCAAGTATTTTGAGAGTTATGATGGAAATAGTTAGACTCGCGCTTTAGTTTAGCAATTTACTGACCTCCCTCCGATTGATTGACCATAACTCACTCAATTTAACTCGTAATTCATTGAAATTAGTTTCATTTCGAAGGAATCGAAGTGTAGTTTAAAACGAAAGAAACGGAGATGAAAAACTCCAAGTATTTTGAGAGTTATGATGGAAATAGTTAGTCTCGCGCTTTGGTTTAGCAATTTACTGACCTACCTCCGATTGATTGATCATAACTCTCTAAATTTAACTCTTAATTCATTGAAATTAGTTTCATTTCGAAGGAATCGAAGTGTAGTTTAAAACGAAAGAAACGGAGATGAAAAACTCCAAGTATTTTGAGAGTTATGATGGAAATAGTTAGACTCGCGCTTTGGTTTAGCAATTTACTGACCTCCCTCCGATTGATTGACCATAAATCACTCAATTTAACTCGTAATTCATTGAAATTAGTTTCATTTCGAAGGAATCGACGTGTAGTTTAAAACGAAAGAAACGGAGATGAAAAACTCCAAGTATTTTGAGAGTTATGATGGAAATAGTTAGACTCGCGCTTTGGTTTAGCAATTTACTGACGTACCTACGATTGATTGACCATAACTCTCTCAATTTAACTCTTAATTCATTGAAATTTGTTTCATTTCGAAGGAATCGAAGTGTAGTTTAAAACGAAAGAAACGGAGATGAAAAACTCCAAGTATTTTGAGAGTTATGATGGAAATAGTTAGACTCGCGCTTTGGTTTAGCAATTTACTGACCTACCTCCGATTGATTGACCATAACTCACTCAATTTTACTTGTAATTGATTGAAATTAGTTTCATTTCGAAGGAATCGAAGTGTAGTTTAAAACGAAAGAAACGGAGATGAAAAACTCCAAGTATTTTGAGAGTTATGATGGAAATAGTTAGACTCGGGCTTTGGTTTAGCAATTTACTGACCTACCTCCGATTGATTGAACATAACTCACTCAATTTAACTCGTAATTCATTGAAATTAGTTTCATTTGGAAGGAATCGAAGTGTAGTTTAAAACGAAAGAAACGGAGATGAAAAACTCCAAGTATTTTGAGAGTTATGATGGAAATAGTTAGACTCGCGCTTTGGTTTAGCAATTTACTGACCTACCTCCGATTGATTGACCATAACTCTCTCAATTTAACTCGTAATTAATTTAAATTAGTTTCATTTCGAAGGAATCGAAGTTTAGTTTAAAACGAAAGAAACGGAGATGAAAAATTCCAAGTATTTTGAGAGTTATGATAGAAATAGTTAGACTCGCGCTTTGGTTTAGCAATTTACTGACCTACCTCTGATTGATTGACCATAACTCTCTCAATTTAACTCTTAACTCATTCAAATTAGTTTCATTTCGAAGGAATCGAAGTGTAGTTTAAAACGAAAGAAACGAAGATGAAAAACTCATAGTATTTTGAGAGTTAGGATGGAAATAGTTAGACTCGCGCTTTAGTTTAGCAATTTACTGACCTACCTCCGATTGATTGACCATAACTCTCTCAATTTAACTTGTAATTCATTTAAATTAGTTTCATTTCGAAGGAATCGAAGTGTAGTTTAAAACGAAAGAAACGGAGATGAAAAACTCCAAGTATTTTGAGAGTTATGATGGAAATAGTTAGACTCGCGCTTTGGTTTAGCAATTTACTGACCTACCTCCGATTGATTGACCATAACTCTCTCAATTTAACTCGTAATTCATTTAAATTAGTTTCATTTCGAAGGAATCGAAGTGTAGTTTAAAACGAAAGAAACGGAGATGAAAAACTCCAAGTATTTTGAGAGTTATGATGGAAATAGTTAGACTCGCGCTTTGGTTTAGCAATTTACTGACCTACCTCCGCTTGATTGACCATAACTCTCTCAATTTAACTCTTAATTCATTGAAATTAGTTTCATTTCGAAGGAATCGAAGTGTAGTTTAAAACGAAAGAAACGGAGATGAAAAACTCCAAGTATTTTGAGAGTTATGATGGAAATAGTTAGACTCGCGCTTTGGTTTAGCAATTTACTGACCTACCTCCGCTTGATTGACCATAACTCTCTCAATTTAACTCTTAATTCATTGAAATTAGTTTCATTTCGAAGGAATCGAAGTGTAGTTTAAAACGAAAGAAACGGAGATGAAAAACTCCAAGTATTTTGAGAGTTATGATGGAAATAGTTAGACTCGCGCTTTGGTTTAGCAATTTACTGACCTACATCCGATTGATTGACCATAACTCTCTCAATTTAACTCTTAACTCATTGAAATTAGTTTCATTTCGAAGGAATCGAAGTGTAGTTTAAAACGAAAGAAACGGAGATGAAAAACTCCAAGTATTTTGAGAGTTATGATGGAAATAGTTAGACTCGCGCTTTGGTTTAGCAATTTACTGACCTACCTCCGATTGATTGACCATAACTCTCTCAATTTAACTCTTAATTCATTGAAATTAGTTTCATTTCGAAGGAATCGAAGTGTAGTTTAAAACAAAAGAAACGGAGATGAAAAATTCTAAGTATTTTGAGAGTTATGATAGAAATAGTTAGAATCGCGCTTTGGTTTAGCAATTTACTGACTTACATCCGATTGATTAACCATAACTCTCTCAATTTAACTCTTAAGTCATTGAAATTAGTTTCATTTCGAAGGAATCGAAGTGTAGTTTAAAACGAAAGAAACGGAGATGAAAAACTCCAAGTATTTTGAGAGTTATGATGGAAATAGTTAGACTCGCGCTTTGGTTTAGCAATTTACTGACCTACCTCCGATTGATTGATCATAACTCTCTAAATTTAACTCTTAATTCATTGAAATTAGTTTCATTTCGAAGGAATCGAAGTGTAGTTTAAAACGAAAGAAACGGAGATGAAAAACTCCAAGTATTTTGAGAGTTATGATGGAAATAGTTAGACTCGCGCTTTGGTTTAGCAATTTACTGACCTCCCTCCGATTGATTGACCATAAATCACTCAATTTAACTCGTAATTCATTGAAATTAGTTTCATTTCGAAGGAATCGACGTGTAGTTTAAAACGAAAGAAACGGAGATGAAAAACTCCAAGTATTTTGAGAGTTATGATGGAAATAGTTAGACTCGCGCTTTGGTTTAGCAATTTACTGACGTACCTACGATTGATTGACCATAACTCTCTCAATTTAACTTTTAATTCATTGAAATTTGTTTCATTTCGAAGGAATCGAAGTGTAGTTTAAAACGAAAGAAACGGAGATGAAAAACTCCAAGTATTTTGAGAGTTATGATGGAAATAGTTAGACTCGCGCTTTGGTTTAGCAATTTACTGACCTACCTCCGATTGATTGACCATAACCCACTCAATTTTACTTGTAATTGATTGAAATTAGTTTCATTTCGAAGGAATCGAAGTGTAGTTTAAAACGAAAGAAACGGAGATGAAAAACTCCAAGTATTTTGAGAGTTATGATGGAAATAGTTAGACTCGGGCTTTGGTTTAGCAATTTACTGACCTACCTCCGATTGATTGAACATAACTCACTCAATTTAACTCGTAATTCATTGAAATTAGTTTCATTTCGAAGGAATCGAAGTGTAGTTTAAAACGAAAGAAACGGAGATGAAAAACTCCAAGTATTTTGAGAGTTATGATGGAAATAGTTAGACTCGCGCTTTGGTTTAGCAATTTACTGACCTACCTCCGATTGATTAACCATAACTCTCTCAATTTAACTCGTAATTCATTTAAATTAGTTTCATTTCGAAGGAATCGAAGTGTAGTTTAAAACAAAAGAAACGGAGATGAAAAACTCCAAGTATTTTGAGTGATGGAAATAGTTAGACTTGCGCTTTGGTTTAGCAATTTACTGACCTACCTTTGATTGATTGACCATAACTCTCTCAATTTAACTTGTAATTCATTTAAATTAGTTTCATTTCGAAGGAATCGAAGTATAGTTTAAAACGAAAGAAACGGAGATGAAAAACTCCAAGTATTTTGAGAGTTATGATGGAAATAGTTAGACTCGCGCTTTAGTTTAGCAATTTACTGACCTCCCTCCGATTGATTGACCATAACTCACTCAATTTAACTCGTAATTCATTGAAATTAGTTTCATTTCGAAGGAATCGAAGTGTAGTTTAAAATGAAAGAAACGGAGATGAAAAACTCCAAGTATTTTGAGAGTTATGATGGAAATAGTTAGACTCGCGCTTTGGTTTAGCAATTTACTGACCTACCTCCGATTGATTGACCATAACTCTCTCAATTTAACTCTTAATTCATTGAAATTAGTTTCATTTCGAAGGAATCGAAGTGTAGTTTAAAACGAAAGAAACGGAGATGAAAAACTCCAAGTATTTTGAGAGTTATGATGGAAATAGTTAGACTCGCGCTTTGGTTTAGCAATTTACTGACCTACCTCCGATTGATTGACCATAACTCTCTCAATTTAACTCGTAATTCATTTAAATTAGTTTCATTTCGAAGGAATCGAAGTGTAGTTTAAAACAAAAGAAACGGAGATGAAAAACTCCAAGTATTTTGAGAGTTATGATGGAAATAGTTAGACTCGCGCTTTGGTTTAGCAATTTACTGACCTACCTTTGATTGATTAACCATAACTCTCTCAATTTAACTTGTAATTCATTTAAATTAGTTTCATTTCGAAGGAATCGAAGTATAGTTTAAAACGAAAGAAACGGAGATGAAAAACTCCAAGTATTTTGAGAGTTATGATGGAAATAGTTAGACTCGCGCTTTAGTTTAGCAATTTACTGACCTCCCTGCGATTGATTGACCATAACTCACTCAATTTAACTCGTAATTCATTGAAATTAGTTTCATTTCGAAGGAATCGAAGTGTAGTTTAAAACGAAAGAAACGGAGATGAAAAACTCCAAGTATTTTGAGAGTTATGATGGAAATAGTTAGACTCGCGCTTTGGTTTAGCAATTTACTGACCTACCTCCGATTGATTGACCATAACTCTCTCAATTTAACTCTTAATTCATTGAAATTAGTTTCATTTCGAAGGAATCGAAGTGTAGTTTAAAACGAAAGAAACGGAGATGAAAAACTCCAAGTATTTTGAGAGTTATGATGGAAATAGTTAGACTCGCGCTTTGGTTTAGCAATTTACTGACCTACCTCCGATTGATTGACCATAACTCTCTCAATTTAACTCTTAATTCATTGAAATTAGTTTCATTTCGAAGGAATCGAAGTGTAGTTTAAAACGAAAGAAACGGATATGAAAAACTCCAAGTATTTTGAGAGTTATGATGGAAATAGTTAGACTCGCGCTTTGGTTTAACAATTTACTGACCTACCTCCGATTGATTGACCATAACTCTCTCAATTTAACTCTTAATTCATTGAAATTAGTTTCATTTCGAAGGAATCGAAGTGTAGTTTAAAACGAAAGAAACGGAGATGAAAAATTCCAAGTATTTTGAGAGTTATGATAGAAATAGTTAGACTCGCGCTTTCGTTTAGCAATTTACTGACCTACCTCCGATTGATTGACCATAACTCTCTCAATTTAACTCTTAACTAATTGAAATTAGTTTCATTTCGAAGGAATCGAAGTGTAGTTTAAAACGAAAGAAACGGAGATGAAAAACTCCAAGTATTTTGAGAGTTATGAAGGAAATAGTTAGACTCGCGCTTTAGTTTAGCAATTTACTGACCTACCTCCGATTGATTGACCATAACTCTCTCAATTTAACTCGTAATTCATTTAAATTAGTTTCATTTCGAAGGAATCTAAGTGTAGTTTAAAACGAAAGAAACGGAGATGAAAAACTCCAAGTATTTTGAGAGTTATGATGGAAATAGTTAGACTCGCGCTTTGGTTTAGCAATTTACTGACCTACCTCCGATTGATTGATCATAACTCTCTAAATTTAACTCTTAATTCATTGAAATTAGTTTCATTTCGAAGGAATCGAAGTGTAGTTTAAAACGAAAGAAACGGAGATGAAAAACTCCAAGTATTTTGAGAGTTATGATGGAAATAGTTAGACTCGCGCTTTGGTTTAGCAATTTACTGACCTACATCCGATTGATTGACCATAACTCTCTCAATTTAACACTTAACTCATTGAAATTAGTTTCATTTCGAAGGAATCGAAGTGTAGTTTAAAACGAAAGAAACGGAGATGAAAAACTCCAAGTATTTTGAGAGTTATGATGGAAATAGTTAGACTCGCGCTTTGGTTTAGCAATTTACTGACCTACCTCCGATTGATTGACCATAACTCTCTCAATTTAACTCTTAATTCATTGAAATTAGTTTCATTTCGAAGGAATCGAAGTGTAGTTTAAAACGAAAGAAACGGAGATGAAAAATTCTAAGTATTTTGAGAGTTATAATAGAAATAGTTAGAATCGCGCTTTGGTTTAGCAATTTACTGACTTACATCCGATTGATTGACCATAACTCTCTCAATTTAACTCTTAAGTCATTGAAATTAGTTTCATTTCGAAGGAATCGAAGTGTAGTTTAAAACGAAAGAAACGGAGATGAAAAACTCCAAGTATTTTGAGAGTTATGATGGAAATAGTTAGACTCGCGCTTTGGTTTACCAATTTACTGACCTACCTCCGATTGATTGATCATAACTCTCTAAATTTAACTCTTAATTCATTGAAATTAGTTTCATTTCGAAGGAATCGAAGTGTAGTTTAAAACGAAAGAAACGGAGATGAAAAATTCCAAGTATTTTGAGAGTTATGATAGAAATAGTTAGACTCGCGCTTTGGTTTAGCAATTTACTGACCAACCTCCGATTGATTGACCATAACTCTCTCAATTTAACTCTTAATTCATTGAAATTAGTTTCATTTCGAAGGAATTGAAGTGTAGTTTAAAACGAAAGAAACGGAGATGAAAAATTCCAAGTATTTTGAGAGTTATGATAGAAATAGTTAGACTCGCGCT
This sequence comes from Tasmannia lanceolata, assembly GCF_043159265.1. Lineage (NCBI taxonomy): Eukaryota > Viridiplantae > Streptophyta > Magnoliopsida > Canellales > Winteraceae > Tasmannia > Tasmannia lanceolata. The sequence goes on from NW_027518721.1 coordinate 10,474,896, forward strand.
TTGGTTTAGCAATTTACTGACCTACCTCCGATTGATTGACCATAACTCTCTCAATTTAACTCTTAACTCATTGAAATTAGTTTCATTTCGAAGGAATCGAAGTGTAGTTTAAAACGAAAGAAACGGAGATGAAAAACTCCAAGTATTTTGAGAGTTATGATGGAAATAGTTAGACTCGCGCTTTAGTTTAGCAATTTACTGACCTACCTCCGATTGATTGACCATAACTCTCTCAATTTAACTCGTAATTCATTTAAATTAGTTTCATTTCGAAGGAATCGAAGTGTAGTTTAAAACGAAAGAAACGGAGATGAAAAACTCCAAGTATTTTGAGAGTTATGATGGAAATAGTTAGACTCGCGCTTTGGTTTAGCAATTTACTGACCTACCTCCGATTGATTAACCATAACTCTCTCAATTTAACTCGTAATTCATTTAAATTAGTTTCATTTCGAAGGAATCGAAGTGTAGTTTAAAACAAAAGAAACGGAGATGAAAAACTCCAAGTATTTTGAGTGATGGAAATAGTTAGACTTGCGCTTTGGTTTAGCAATTTACTGACCTACCTTTGATTGATTGACCATAACTCTCTCAATTTAACTTGTAATTCATTTAAATTAGTTTCATTTCGAAGGAATCGAAGTATAGTTTAAAACGAAAGAAACGGAGATGAAAAACTCCAAGTATTTTGAGAGTTATGATGGAAATAGTTAGACTCGCGCTTTAGTTTAGCAATTTACTGACCTCCCTCCGATTGATTGACCATAACTCACTCAATTTAACTCGTAATTCATTGAAATTAGTTTCATTTCGAAGGAATCGAAGTGTAGTTTAAAATGAAAGAAACGGAGATGAAAAACTCCAAGTATTTTGAGAGTTATGATGGAAATAGTTAGACTCGCGCTTTGGTTTAGCAATTTACTGACCTACCTCCGATTGATTGACCATAACTCTCTCAATTTAACTCTTAATTCATTGAAATTAGTTTAATTTCGAAGGAATCGAAGTGTAGTTTAAAACGAAAGAAACGGAGATGAAAAACTCCAAGTATTTTGAGAGTTATGATGGAAATAGTTAGACTCGCGCTTTGGTTTAGCAATTTACTGACCTACCTCCGATTGATTGACCATAACTCTCTCAATTTAACTCGTAATTCATTTAAATTAGTTTCATTTCGAAGGAATCGAAGTGTAGTTTAAAACAAAAGAAACGGAGATGAAAAACTCCAAGTATTTTGAGAGTTATGATGGAAATAGTTAGACTCGCGCTTTGGTTTAGCAATTTACTGACCTACCTTTGATTGATTGACCATAACTCTCTCAATTTAACTTGTAATTCATTTAAATTAGTTTCATTTCGAAGGAATCGAAGTATAGTTTAAAACGAAAGAAACGGAGATGAAAAACTCCAAGTATTTTGAGAGTTATGATCGAAATAGTTAGACTCGCGCTTTAGTTTAGCAATTTACTGACCTCCCTCCGATTGATTGACCATAACTCACTCAATTTAACTCGTAATTCATTGAAATTAGTTTCATTTCGAAGGAATCGAAGTGTAGTTTAAAACGAAAGAAACGGAGATGAAAAACTCCAAGTATTTTGAGAGTTATGATGGAAATAGTTAGACTCGCGCTTTGGTTTAGCAATTTACTGACCTACCTCCGATTGATTGACCATAACTCTCTCAATTTAACTCTTAATTCATTGAAATTAGTTTCATTTCGAAGGAATCGAAGTGTAGTTTAAAACGAAAGAAACGGAGATGAAAAACTCCAAGTATTTTGAGAGTTATGATGGAAATAGTTAGACTCGCGCTTTGGTTTAGCAATTTACTGACCTACCTCCGATTGATTAACCATAACTCTCTCAATTTAACTCTTAATTCATTGAAATTAGTTTCATTTCGAAGGAATCGAAGTGTAGTTTAAAACGAAAGAAACGGAGATGAAAAATTCCAAGTATTTTGAGAGTTATGATAGAAATAGTTAGACTCGCGCTTTGGTTTAGCAATTTACTGACCTACCTCCGATTGATTGACCATAACTCTCTCAATTTAACTCTTAACTCATTGAAATTAGTTTCATTTCGAAGGAATCGAAGTGTAGTTTAAAACGAAAGAAACGGAGATGAAAAACTCCAAGTATTTTGAGAGTTATGATGGAAATAGTTAGACTCGCGCTTTAGTTTAGCAATTTACTGACCTACCTCCGATTGATTGACCATAACTCTCTCAATTTAACTCGTAATTCATTTAAATTAGTTTCATTTCGAAGGAATCGAAGTGTAGTTTAAAACGAAAGAAACGGAGATGAAAAACTCCAAGTATTTTGAGAGTTATGATGGAAATAGTTAGACTCGCGCTTTGGTTTAGCAATTTACTGACCTACCTCCGATTGATTGATCATAACTCTCTAAATTTAACTCTTAATTCATTGAAATTAGTTTCATTTCGAAGGAATCGAAGTGTAGTTTAAAACGAAAGAAACGGAGATGAAAAACTCCAAGTATTTTGAGAGTTATGATGGAAATAGTTAGACTCGCGCTTTGGTTTAGCAATTTACTGACCTACATCCGATTGATTGACCATAACTCTCTCAATTTAACACTTAACTCATTGAAATTAGTTTCATTTCGAAGGAATCGAAGTGTAGTTTAAAACGAAAGAAACGGAGATGAAAAACTCCAAGTATTTTGAGAGTTATGATGGAAATAGTTAGACTCGGGCTTTGGTTTAGCAATTTACTGACCTACCTCCGATTGATTGAACATAACTCACTCAATTTAACTCGTAATTCATTGAAATTAGTTTCATTTCGAAGGAATCGAAGTGTAGTTTAAAACGAAAGAAACGGAGATGAAAAACTCCAAGTATTTTGAGAGTTATGATGGAAATAGTTAGACTCGCGCTTTGGTTTAGCAATTTACTGACCTACCTCCGATTGATTGACCATAACTCTCTCAATTTAACTCTTAATTCATTGAAATTAGTTTCATTTCGAAGGAATCGAAGTGTAGTTTAAAACGAAAGAAACGGAGATGAAAAATTCTAAGTATTTTGAGAGTTATGATAGAAATAGTTAGAATCGCGCTTTGGTTTAGCAATTTACTGACTTACATCCGATTGATTGACCATAACTCTCTCAATTTAACTCTTAAGTCATTGAAATTAGTTTCATTTCGAAGGAATCGAAGTGTAGTTTAAAACGAAAGAAACGGAGATGAAAAACTCCAAGTATTTTGAGAGTTATGATGGAAATAGTTAGACTCGCGCTTTGGTTTAGCAATTTACTGACCTACCTCCGATTGATTGATCATAACTCTCTAAATTTAACTCTTAATTCATTGAAATTAGTTTCATTTCGAAGGAATCGAAGTGTAGTTTCAAACGAAAGAAACGGAGATGAAAAACTCCAAGTATTTTGAGAGTTATGATGGAAATAGTTAGACTCGCGCTTTGGTTTAGCAATTTACTGACCTACCTCCGATTGATTGACCATAAATCACTCAATTTAACTCGTAATTCATTGAAATTAGTTTCATTTCGAAGGAATCGAAGTGTAGTTTAAAACGAAAGAAACGGAGATGAAAAACTCCAAGTATTTTGAGAGTTATGATAGAAATAGTTAGAATCGCGCTTTGGTTTAGCAATTTACTGACTTACATCCGATTGATTAACCATAACTCTCTCAATTTAACTCTTAAGTCATTGAAATTAGTTTCATTTCGAAGGAATCGAAGTGTAGTTTAAAACGAAAGAAACGGAGATGAAAAACTCCAAGTATTTTGAGAGTTATGATGGAAATAGTTAGACTCGCGCTTTGGTTTAGCAATTTACTGACCTACCTCCGATTGATTGACCATAACTCACTCAATTTTACTTGTAATTGATTGAAATTAGTTTCATTTCGAAGGAATCGAAGTGTAGTTTAAAACGAAAGAAACGGAGATGAAAAACTCCAAGTATTTTGAGAGTTATGATGGAAATAGTTAGACTCGGGCTTTGGTTTAGCAATTTACTGACCTACCTCCGATTGATTGACCATAACTCACTCAATTTTACTTGTAATTGATTGAAATTAGTTTCATTTCGAAGGAATCGAAGTGTAGTTTAAAACGAAAGAAACGGAGATGAAAAACTCCAAGTATTTTGAGAGTTATGATGGAAATAGTTAGACTCGGGCTTTGGTTTAGCAATTTACTGACCTACCTCCGATTGATTGACCATAACTCACTCAATTTTACTTGTAATTGATTGAAATTAGTTTCATTTCGAAGGAATCGAAGTGTAGTTTAAAACGAAAGAAACGGAGATGAAAAACTCTAAGTATTTTGAGAGTTATGATGGAAATAGTTAGACTCGGGCTTTGGTTTAGCAATTTACTGACCTACCTCCGATTGATTGAACATAACTCACTCAATTTAACTCGTAATTCATTGAAATTAGTTTCATTTCGAAGGAATCGAAGTGTAGTTTAAAACGAAAGAAACGGAGATGAAAAACTCCAAGTATTTTGAGAGTTATGATGGAAATAGTTAGACTCGCGCTTTGGTTTAGCAATTTACTGACCTACCTCCGATTGATTGACCATAACTCTCTCAATTTAACTCGTAATTCATTTATATTAGTTTCATTTCGAAGGAATCGAAGTTTAGTTTAAAACGAAAGAAACGGAGATGAAAAATTCCAAGTATTTTGAGAGTTATGATAGAAATAGTTAGACTCGCGCTTTGGTTTAGCAATTTACTGACCTACCTCCGATTGATTGAACATAACTCACTCAATTTAACTCGTAATTCATTTAAATTAGTTTCATTTCGAAGGAATCGAAATGTAGTTTAAAACAAAAGAAACGGAGATGAAAAACTCCAAGTATTTTGAGAGTTATGATGGAAATAGTTAGACTCGCGCTTTGGTTTAGCAATTTACTGACCTACCTTTGATTGATTGACCATAACTCTCTCAATTTAACTTGTAATTCATTTAAATTAGTTTCATTTCGAAGGAATCGAAGTATAGTTTAAAACGAAAGAAACGGAGATGAAAAACTCCAAGTATTTTGAGAGTTATGATGGAAATAGTTAGACTCGCGCTTTAGTTTAGCAATTTACTGACCTCCCTCCGATTGATTGACCATAACTCACTCAATTTAACTCGTAATTCATTGAAATTAGTTTCATTTCGAAGGAATCGAAGTGTAGTTTAAAACGAAAGAAACGGAGATGAAAAACTCCAAGTATTTTGAGAGTTATGATGGAAATAGTTAGACTCGCGCTTTGGTTTAGCAATTTACTGACCTACCTCCGATTGATTGACCATAACTCACTCAATTTTACTTGTAATTGATTGAAATTAGTTTCATTTCGAAGGAATCGAAGTGTAGTTTAAAACGAAAGAAACGGAGATGAAAAACTCCAAGTATTTTGAGAGTTATGATGGAAATAGTTAGACTCGCGCTTTGGTTTAGAAATTTACTGACCTACCTCCGATTGATTGACCATAACTCTCTCAATTTAACTCTTAAGTCATTGAAATTAGTTTCATTTCGAAGGAATCGAAGTGTAGTTTAAAACGAAAGAAACGGAGATGAAAAACTCCAAGTATTTTGAGAGTTATGATGGAAATAGTTAGACTCGCGCTTTGGTTTAAAAATTTACTGACCTACCTCCGATTGATTGACCATAACTCTCTCAATTTAACTCGTAATTCATTTAAATTAGTTTCATTTCGAAGGAATCGAAGTATAGTTTAAAACGAAAGAAACGGAGATGAAAAACTCCAAGTATTTTGAGAGTTATGATGGAAATAGTTAGACTCGCGCTTTAGTTTAGCAATTTACTGACCTCCCTCCGATTGATTGACCATAACTCACTCAATTTAACTCGTAATTCATTGAAATTAGTTTCATTTCGAAGGAATCGAAGTGTAGTTTAAAACGAAAGAAACGGAGATGAAAAACTCCAAGTATTTTGAGAGTTATGATGGAAATAGTTAGACTCGCGCTTTGGTTTAGCAATTTACTGACCTACCTCCGATTGATTGACCATAACTCTCTCAATTTAACTCGTAATTCATTTAAATTAGTTTCATTTCGAAGGAATCGAAGTGTAGTTTAAAACGAAAGAAACGGAGATGAAAAACTCCAAGTATTTTGAGAGTTATGATGGAAATAGTTAGACTCGCGCTTTGGTTTAGCAATTTACTGACCTACCTCCGCTTGATTGACCATAACTCTCTCAATTTAACTCTTAATTCATTGAAATTAGTTTCATTTCGAAGGAATCGAAGTGTAGTTTAAAACGAAAGAAACGGAGATGAAAAGCTCCAAGTATTTTGAGAGTTATGATGGAAATAGTTAGACTCGCGCTTTGGTTTAGCAATTTACTGACCTACCTCCGCTTGATTGACCATAACTCTCTCAATTTAACTCTTAATTCATTGAAATTAGTTTCATTTCGAAGGAATCGAAGTGTAGTTTAAAACGAAAGAAACGGAGATGAAAAACTCCAAGTATTTTGAGAGTTATGATGGAAATAGTTAGACTCGTGCTTTGGTTTAGCAATTTACTGACCTACATCCGATTGATTGACCATAACTCTCTCAATTTAACTCTTAAGTCATTGAAATTAGTTTCATTTCGAAGGAATCGAAGTGTAGTTTAAAACGAAAGAAACGGAGATGAAAAACTCCAAGTATTTTGAGAGTTATGATGGAAATAGTTAGACTCGCGCTTTGGTTTAGCAATTTACTGACCTACCTCCGATTGATTGACCATAACTCTCTCAATTTAACTCTTAATTCATTAAAATTAGTTTCATTTCGAAGGAATCGAAGTGTAGTTTAAAACGAAAGAAACGGAGATGAAAAATTCTAAGTATTTTGAGAGTTATGATAGAAATAGTTAGAATCGCGCTTTGGTTTAGCAATTTACTGACTTACATCCGATTGATTAACCATAACTCTCTCAATTTAACTCTTAAGTCATTGAAATTAGTTTCATTTCGAAGGAATCGAAGTGTAGTTTAAAACGAAAGAAACGGAGATGAAAAACTCCAAGTATTTTGAGAGTTATGATGGAAATAGTTAGACTCGCGCTTTGGTTTAGCAATTTACTGACCTACCTCCGATTGATTGACCATAACTCTCTCAATTTAACTCTTAATTCATTGAAATTAGTTTCATTTCGAAGGAATCGAAGTGTAGTTTAAAACGAAAGAAACGGAGATGAAAAATTCCAAGTATTTTGAGAGTTATGATAGAAATAGTTAGACTCGCGCTTTGGTTTAGCAATTTACTGACCTACCTCCGATTGATTGACCATAACTCTCTCAATTTAACTCTTAATTCATTGAAATTAGTTTCATTTCGAAGGAATCGAAGTGTAGTTTAAAACGAAAGAAACGGAGATGAAAAACTCCAAGTATTTTGAGAGTTATGATGGAAATAGTTAGACTCGCGCTTTGGTTTAGCAATTTACTGACCTACCTCCGATTGATTGACCATAACTCTCTCAATTTAACTCTTAATTCATTGAAATTAGTTTCATTTCGAAGGAATCGAAGTGTAGTTTAAAACGAAAGAAACGGAGATGAAAAATTCCAAGTATTTTGAGAGTTATGATAGAAATAGTTAGACTCGCGCTTTGGTTTAGCAATTTACTGACCTACCTCCGATTGATTGACCATAACTCTCTCAATTTAACTCTTAACTCATTGAAATTAGTTTCATTTCGAAGGAATCGAAGTGTAGTTTAAAACGAAAGAAACGGAGATAAAAAACTCCAAGTATTTTGAGAGTTATGATGGAAATAGTTAGACTCGCGCTTTAGTTTAGCAATTTACTGACCTACCTCCGATTGATTGACCATAACTCTCTCAATTTAACTCGTAATTCATTTAAATTAGTTTCATTTCGAAGGAATCGAAGTGTAGTTTAAAACGAAAGAAACGGAGATGAAAAACTCCAAGTATTTTGAGAGTTATGATGGAAATAGTTAGACTCGCGCTTTGGTTTAGCAATTTACTGACTTACCTCCGATTGATTGATCATAACTCTCTAAATTTAACTCTTAATTCATTGAAATTAGTTTCATTTCGAAGGAATCGAAGTGTAGTTTAAAACGAAAGAAACGGAGATGAAAAACTCCAAGTATTTTGAGAGTTATGATGGAAATAGTTAGACTCGCGCTTTGGTTTAGCAATTTACTGACCTACATCCGATTGATTGACCATAACTCTCTCAATTTAACACTTAACTCATTGAAATTAGTTTCATTTCGAAGGAATCGAAGTGTAGTTTAAAACGAAAGAAACGGAGATGAAAAACTCCAAGTATTTTGAGAGTTATGATGGAAATAGTTAGACTCGCGCTTTGGTTTAGCAATTTACTGACCTACCTCCGATTGATTGACCATAACTCTCTCAATTTAACTCTTAATTCATTGAAATTAGTTTCATTTCGAAGGAATCGAAGTGTGGTTTAAAACGAAAGAAACGGAGATGAAAAATTCTAAGTATTTTGAGAGTTATGATAGAAATAGTTAGAATCGCGCTTTGGTTTAGCAATTTACTGACTTACATCCGATTGATTGACCATAACTCTCTCAATTTAACTCTTAAGTCATTGAAATTAGTTTCATTTCGAAGGAATCGAAGTGTAGTTTAAAACGAAAGAAACGGAGATGAAAAACTCCAAGTATTTTGAGAGTTATGATGGAAATAGTTAGACTCGCGCTTTGGTTTAGCAATTTACTGACCTACCTCCGATTGATTGATCATAACTCTCTAAATTTAACTCTTAATTCATTGAAATTAGTTTCATTTCGAAGGAATCGAAGTGTAGTTTCAAACGAAAGAAACGGAGATGAAAAACTCCAAGTATTTTGAGAGTTATGATGGAAATAGTTAGACTCGCGCTTTGGTTTAGCAATTTACTGACCTCCCTCCGATTGATTGACCATAAATCACTCAATTTAACTCGTAATTCATTGAAATTAGTTTCATTTCGAAGGAATCGACGTGTAGTTTAAAACGAAAGAAACGGAGATGAAAAACTCCAAGTATTTTGAGAGTTATGATGGAAATAGTTAGACTCGCGCTTTGGTTTAGCAATTTACTGACGTACCTACGATTGATTGACCATAACTCTCTCAATTTAACTCTTAATTCATTGAAATTTATTTCATTTCGAAGGAATCGAAGTGTAGTTTAAAACGAAAGAAACGGAGATGAAAAACTCCAAGTATTTTGAGAGTTATGATGGAAATAGTTAGACTCGCGCTTTGGTTTAGCAATTTACTGACCTACCTCCGATTGATTGACCATAACTCACTCAATTTTACTTGTAATTGATTGAAATTAGTTTCATTTCGAAGGAATCGAAGTGTAGTTTAAAACGAAAGAAACGAAGATGAAAAACTCATAGTATTTTGAGAGTTATGATGGAAATAGTTAGACTCGCGCTTTAGTTTAGCAATTTACTGACCTACCTCCGATTGATTGACCATAACTCTCTCAATTTAACTCTTAATTCATTGAAATTAGTTTCATTTCGAAGGAATCGAAGTGTAGTTTAAAACGAAAGAAACGGAGATGAAAAATTCTAAGTATTTTGAGAGTTATGATAGAAATAATTAGAATCGCGCTTTGGTTTAGCAATTTACTGACTTACATCCGATTGATTAACCATAACTCTCTCAATTTAACTCTTAAGTCATTGAAATTAGTTTCATTTCGAAGGAATCGAAGTGTAGTTTAAAACGAAAGAAACGGAGATGAAAAACTCCAAGTATTTTGAGAGTTATGATGGAAATAGTTAGACTCGCGCTTTGGTTTAGCAATTTACTGACCTACCTCCGATTGATTGACCATAACTCACTCAATTTTACTTGTAATTGATTGAAATTAGTTTCATTTCGAAGGAATCGAAGTGTAGTTTAAAACGAAAGAAACGGAGATGAAAAACTCCAAGTATTTTGAGAGTTATGATGGAAATAGTTAGACTCGGGCTTTGGTTTAGCAATTTTCTGACCTACCTCCGATTGATTGACCATAACTCACTCAATTTTACTTGTAATTGATTGAAATTAGTTTCATTTCGAAGGAATCGAAGTGTAGTTTAAAACGAAAGAAACGGAGATGAAAAACTCCAAGTATTTTGAGAGTTATGATGGAAATAGTTAGACTCGGGCTTTGGTTTAGCAATTTACTGACCTACCTCCGATTGATTGACCATAACTCACTCAATTTTACTTGTAATTGATTGAAATTAGTTTCATTTCGAAGGAATCGAAGTGTAGTTTAAAACGAAAGAAACGGAGATGAAAAACTCTAAGTATTTTGAGAGTTATGATGGAAATAGTTAGACTCGGGCTTTGGTTTAGCAATTTACTGACCTACCTCCGATTGATTGAACATAACTCACTCAATTTAACTCGTAATTCATTGAAATTAGTTTCATTTCGAAGGAATCGAAGTGTAGTTTAAAACGAAAGAAACGGAGATGAAAAACTCCAAGTATTTTGAGAGTTATGATGGAAATAGTTAGACTCGCGCTTTGGTTTAGCAATTTACTGACCTACCTCCGATTGATTGACCATAACTCTCTCAATTTAACTCGTAATTCATTTATATTAGTTTCATTTCGAAGGAATCGAAGTTTAGTTTAAAACGAAAGAAACGGAGATGAAAAATTCCAAGTATTTTGAGAGTTATGATAGAAATAGTTAGACTCGCGCTTTGGTTTAGCAATTTACTGACCTACCTCCGATTGATTGAACATAACTCACTCAATTTAACTCGTAATTCATTTAAATTAGTTTCATTTCGAAGGAATCGAAGTGTAGTTTAAAACAAAAGAAACGGAGATGAAAAACTCCAAGTATTTTGAGAGTTATGATGGAAATAGTTAGACTCGCGCTTTGGTTTAGCAATTTACTGACCTACCTTTGATTGATTGACCATAACTCTCTCAATTTAACTTGTAATTCATTTAAATTAGTTTCATTTCGAAGGAATCGAAGTATAGTTTAAAACGAAAGAAACGGAGATGAAAAACTCCAAGTATTTTGAGAGTTATGATGGAAATAGTTAGACTCGCGCTTTAGTTTAGCAATTTACTGACCTCCCTCCGATTGATTGACCATAACTCACTCAATTTAACTCGTAATTCATTGAAATTAGTTTCATTTCGAAGGAATCGAAGTGTAGTTTAAAACGAAAGAAACGGAGATGAAAAACTCCAAGTATTTTGAGAGTTATGATGGAAATAGTTAGACTCGCGCTTTGGTTTAGCAATTTACTGACCTACCTCCGATTGATTGACCATAACTCACTCAATTTTACTTGTAATTGATTGAAATTAGTTTCATTTCGAAGGAATCGAAGTGTAGTTTAAAACGAAAGAAACGGAGATGAAAAACTCCAAGTATTTTGAGAGTTATGATGGAAATAGTTAGACTCGCGCTTTGGTTTAGAAATTTACTGACCTACCTCCGATTGATTGACCATAACTCTCTCAATTTAACTCTTAAGTCATTGAAATTAGTTTCATTTCGAAGGAATCGAAGTGTAGTTTAAAACGAAAGAAACGGAGATGAAAAACTCCAAGTATTTTGAGAGTTATGATGGAAATAGTTAGACTCGCGCTTTGGTTTAAAAATTTACTGACCTACCTCCGATTGATTGACCATAACTCGCTCAATTTAACTCGTAATTCATTTAAATTAGTTTCATTTCGAAGGAATCGAAGTATAGTTTAAAACGAAAGAAACGGAGATGAAAAACTCCAAGTATTTTGAGAGTTATGATGGAAATAGTTAGACTCGCGCTTTAGTTTAGCAATTTACTGACCTCCCTCCGATTGATTGACCATAACTCACTCAATTTAACTCGTAATTCATTGAAATTAGTTTCATTTCGAAGGAATCGAAGTGTAGTTTAAAACGAAAGAAACGGAGATGAAAAACTCCAAGTATTTTGAGAGTTATGATGGAAATAGTTAGACTCGCGCTTTGGTTTAGCAATTTACTGACCTACCTCCGATTGATTGACCATAACTCTCTCAATTTAACTCTTAACTCATTGAAATTAGTTTCATTTCGAAGGAATCGAAGTGTAGTTTAAAACGAAAGAAACGGAGATGAAAAACTCCAAGTATTTTGAGAGTTATGATGGAAATAGTTAGACTCGCGCTTTGGTTTAGCAATTTACTGACCTACCTCCGATTGATTGACCATAACTCTCTCAATTTAACTCGTAATTCATTTAAATTAGTTTCATTTCGAAGGAATCGAAGTGTAGTTTAAAACGAAAGAAACGGAGATGAAAAACTCCAAGTATTTTGAGAGTTATGATGGAAATAGTTAGACTCGCGCTTTGGTTTAGCAATTTACTGACCTACCTCCGCTTGATTGACCATAACTCTCTCAATTTAACTCTTAATTCATTGAAATTAGTTTCATTTCGAAGGAATCGAAGTGTAGTTTAAAACGAAAGAAACGGAGATGAAAAACTCCAAGTATTTTGAGAGTTATGATGGAAATAGTTAGACTCGCGCTTTGGTTTAGCAATTTACTGACCTACCTCCGATTGATTGACCATAACTCTCTCAATTTAACTCTTAATTCATTGAAATTAGTTTCATTTCGAAGGAATCGAAGTGTAGTTTAAAACGAAAGAAACGGAGATGAAAAATTCTAAGTATTTTGAGAGTTATGATAGAAATAGTTAGAATCGCGCTTTGGTTTAGCAATTTACTGACTTACATCCGATTGATTAACCATAACTCTCTCAATTTAACTCTTAAGTCATTGAAATTAGTTTCATTTCGAAGGAATCGAAGTGTAGTTTAAAACGAAAGAAACGGAGATGAAAAACTCCAAGTATTTTGAGAGTTATGATGGAAATAGTTAGACTCGCGCTTTGGTTTAGCAATTTACTGACCTACCTCCGATTGATTGATCATAACTCTCTAAATTTAACTCTTAATTCATTGAAATTAGTTTCATTTCGAAGGAATCGAAGTGTAGTTTAAAACGAAAGAAACGGAGATGAAAAACTCCAAGTATTTTGAGAGTTATGATGGAAATAGTTAGACTCGCGCTTTGGTTTAGCAATTTACTGACCTCCCTCCGATTGATTGACCATAAATCACTCAATTTAACTCGTAATTCATTGAAATTAGTTTCATTTCGAAGGAATCGACGTGTAGTTTAAAACGAAAGAAACGGAGATGAAAAACTCCAAGTATTTTGAGAGTTATGATGGAAATAGTTAGACTCGCGCTTTGGTTTAGCAATTTACTGACGTACCTACGATTGATTGACCATAACTCTCTCAATTTAACTTTTAATTCATTGAAATTTGTTTCATTTCGAAGGAATCGAAGTGTAGTTTAAAACGAAAGAAACGGAGATGAAAAACTCCAAGTATTTTGAGAGTTATGATGGAAATAGTTAGACTCGCGCTTTGGTTTAGCAATTTACTGACCTACCTCCGATTGATTGACCATAACCCACTAAATTTTACTTGTAATTGATTGAAATTAGTTTCATTTCGAAGGAATCGAATTGTAGTTTAAAACGAAAGAAACGGAGATGAAACACTCCAAGTATTTTGAGAGTTATGATGGAAATAGTTAGACTCGGGCTTTGGTTTAGCAATTTACTGACCTACCTCCGATTGATTGAACATAACTCACTCAATTTAACTCGTAATTCATTGAAATTAGTTTCATTTCGAAGGAATCGAAGTGTAGTTTAAAACGAAAGAAACGGAGATGAAAAACTCCAAGTATTTTGAGAGTTATGATGGAAATAGTTAGACTCGCGCTTTGGTTTAGCAATTTACTGACCTACCTCCGATTGATTGACCATAACTCTCTCAATTTAACTCGTAATTCATTTAAATTAGTTTCATTTCGAAGGAATCGAAGTGTAGTTTAAAACAAAAGAAACGGAGATGAAAATCTCCAAGTATTTTGAGTGATGGAAATAGTTAGACTTGCGCTTTGGTTTAGCAATTTACTGACCTACCTTTGATTGATTAACCATAACTCTCTCAATTTAACTTGTAATTCATTTAAATTAGTTTCATTTCGAAGGAATCGAAGTATAGTTTAAAACGAAAGAAACGGAGATGAAAAACTCCAAGTATTTTGAGAGTTATGATGGAAATAGTTAGACTCGCGCTTTAGTTTAGCAATTTACTGACCTCCCTCCGATTGATTGACCATAACTCACTCAATTTAACTCGTAATTCATTGAAATTAGTTTCATTTCGAAGGAATCGAAGTGTAGTTTAAAATGAAAGAAACGGAGATGAAAAACTCCAAGTATTTTGAGAGTTATGATGGAAATAGTTAGACTCGCGCTTTGGTTTAGCAATTTACTGACCTACCTCCGATTGATTGACAATAACTCTCTCAATTTAACTCTTAATTCATTGAAATTAGTTTCATTTCGAAGGAATCGAAGTGTAGTTTAAAACGAAAGAAACGGAGATGAAAAACTCCAAGTATTTTGAGAGTTATGATGGAAATAGTTAGACTCGCGCTTTGGTTTAGCAATTTACTGACCTACCTCCGATTGATTGACCATAACTCTCTCAATTTAACTCGTAATTCATTTAAATTAGTTTCATTTCGAAGGAATCGAAGTGTAGTTTAAAACGAAAGAAACGGAGATGAAAAACTCCAAGTATTTTGAGAGTTATGATGGAAATAGTTAGACTCGCGCTTTGGTTTAGCAATTTACTGACCTACCTTTGATTGATTGACCATAACTCTCTCAATTTAACTTGTAATTCATTTAAATTAGTTTCATTTCGAAGGAATCGAAGTATAGTTTAAAACGAAAGAAACGGAGATGAAAAACTCCAAGTATTTTGAGAGTTATGATGGAAATAGTTAGACTCGGGCTTTGGTTTAGCAATTTACTGACCTACATCCGATTGATTGACCATAACTCTCTCAATTTAACTCTTAATTCATTGAAATTAGTTTCATTTCGAGGGAATCGAAGTGTAGTTTAAAACGAAAGAAACGGAGATTAAACATTCCAAGTATTTTGAGAGTTATGATAGAAATAGTTAGACTCGCGCTTTGGTTTAGCAATTTACTGACCTACCTCCGATTGATTGACCATAACTCTCTCAATTTAACTCTTAACTCATTGAAATTAGTTTCATTTCGAAGGAATCGAAGTGTAGTTTAAAACGAAAGAAACGGAGATGAAAAACTCCAAGTATTTTGAGAGTTATGATGGAAATAGTTAGACTCGCGCTTTAGTTTAGCAATTTACTGACCTACCTCCGATTGATTGACCATAACTCTCTCAATTTAACTCGTAATTCATTTAAATTAGTTTCATTTCGAAGGAATCGAAGTGTAGTTTAAAACGAAAGAAACGGAGATGAAAAACTCCAAGTATTTTGAGAGTTATGATGGAAATAGTTAGACTCGCGCTTTGGTTTAGCAATTTACTGACCTACCTCCGATTGATTGATTATAACTCTCTAAATTTAACTCTTAATTCATTGAAATTAGTTTCATTTCGAAGGAATCGAAGTGTAGTTTAAAACGAAAGAAACGGAGATGAAAAACTCCAAGTATTTTGAGAGTTATGATGGAAATAGTTAGACTCGCGCTTTGGTTTAGCAATTTACTGACCTACATCCGATTGATTGACCATAACTCTCTCAATTTAACACTTAACTCATTGAAATTAGTTTCATTTCGAAGGAATCGAAGTGTAGTTTAAAACGAAAGAAACGGAGATGAAAAACTCCAAGTATTTTGAGAGTTATGATTGAAAAATAGTTAGACTCGCGCTTTGGTTTAGCAATTTACTGACCTACCTCCGATTGATTGACCATAACTCTCTCAATTTAACTCTTAATTCATTGAAATTAGTTTCATTTCGAAGGAATCGAAGTGTAGTTTAAAACGAAAGAAACGGAGATGAAAAATTCTAAGAATTTTGTGAGTTATGATAGAAATAGTTAGAATCGCGCTTTGGTTTAGCAATTTACTGACTTACATCCGATTGATTGACCATAACTCTCTCAATTTAACTCTTAAGTCATTGAAATTAGTTTCATTTCGAAGGAATCGAAGTGTAGTTTAAAACGAAAGAAACGGAGATGAAAAACTCCAAGTATTTTGAGAGTTATGATGGAAATAGTTAGACTCGCGCTTTGGTTTAGCAATTTACTGACCTACCTCCGATTGATTGATCATAACTCTCTAAATTTAACTCTTAATTCATTGAAATTAGTTTCATTTCGAAGGAATCGAAGTGTAGTTTCAAACGAAAGAAACGGAGATGAAAAACTCCAAGTATTTTGAGAGTTATGATGGAAATAGTTAGACTCGCGCTTTGGTTTAGCAATTTACTGACCTCCCTCCGATTGATTGACCATAAATCACTCAATTTAACTCGTAATTCATTGAAATTAGTTTCATTTCGAAGGAATCGACGTGTAGTTTAAAACGAAAGAAACGGAGATGAAAAACTCCAAGTATTTTGAGAGTTATGATGGAAATAGTTAGACTCGCGCTTTGGTTTAGCAATTTACTTACGTACCTACGATTGATTGACCATAACTCTCTCAATTTAACTCTTAATTCATTGAAATTTATTTCATTTCGAAGGAATCGAAGTGTAGTTTAAAACGAAAGAAACGGAGATGAAAAACTCCAAGTATTTTGAGAGTTATGATGGAAATAGTTAGACTCGCGCTTTGGTTTAGCAATTTACTGACCTACCTCCGATTGATTGACCATAACTCACTCAATTTTACTTGTAATTGATTGAAATTAGTTTCATTTCGAAGGAATCGAAGTGTAGTTTAAAACGAAAGAAACGGAGATGAAAAACTCTAAGTATTTTGAGAGTTATGATGGAAATAGTTAGACTCGGGCTTTGGTTTAGCAATTTACTGACCTACCTCCGATTGATTGAACATAACTCACTCAATTTAACTCGTAATTCATTGAAATTAGTTTCATTTCGTAGGAATCGAAGTGTAGTTTAAAACGAAAGAAACGGAGATGAAAAACTCCAAGTATTTTGAGAGTTATGATGGAAATAGTTAGACTCGCGCTTTGGTTTAGCAATTTACTGACCTACCTCCGATTGATTGACCATAACTCTCTCAATTTAACTCGTAATTCATTTAAATTAGTTTCATTTCGAAGGAATCGAAGTTTAGTTTAAAACGAAAGAAACGGAGATGAAAAATTCTAAGTATTTTGAGAGTTATGATAGAAATAGTTAGACTCGCGCTTTGGTTTAGCAATTTACTGACCTACCTCTGATTGATTGACCATAACTCTCTCAATTTAACTCTTAACTTATTGAAATTAGTTTCATTTCGAAGGAATCGAAGTGTAGTTTAAAACGAAAGAAACGAAGATGAAAAACTCATAGTATTTTGAGAGTTATGATGGAAATAGTTAGACTCGCGCTTTAGTTTAGCAATTTACTGACCTACCTCCGATTGATTGACAATAACTCTCTCAATTTAACTCTTAATTCATTGAAATTAGTTTCATTTCGAAGGAATCGAAGTGTAGTTTAAAACGAAAGAAACGGAGATGAAAAATTCTAAGTATTTTGAGAGTTATGATAGAAATAGTTAGAATCGCGCTTTGGTTTAGCAATTTACTGACTTACATCCGATTGATTAACCATAACTCTCTCAATTTAACTCTTAAGTCATTGAAATTAGTTTCATTTCGAAGGAATCGAAGTGTAGTTTAAAACGAAAGAAACGGAGATGAAAAACTCCAAGTATTTTGAGAGTTATGATGGAAATAGTTAGACTCGGGCTTTGGTTTAGCAATTTACTGACCTACCTCCGATTGATTGACCATAACTCACTCAATTTTACTTGTAATTGATTGAAATTAGTTTCATTTCGAAGAAATCGAAGTGTAGTTTAAAACGAAAGAAACGGAGATGAAAAACTCCAAGTATTTTGAGAGTTATGATGGAAATAGTTAGACTCGGGCTTTGGTTTAGCAATTTACTGACCTACCTCCGATTGATTGACCATAACTCACTCAATTTTACTTGTAATTGATTGAAATTAGTTTCATTTCGAAGGAATCGAAGTGTAGTTTAAAACGAAAGAAACGGAGATGAAAAACTCCAAGTATTTTGAGAGTTATGATGGAAATAGTTAGACTCGGGCTTTGGTTTAGCAATTTACTGACCTACCTCCGATTGATTGAACATAACTCACTCAATTTAACTCGTAATTCAATGAAATTAGTTTCATTTCGAAGGAATCGAAGTGTAGTTTAAAACGAAAGAAACGGAGATGAAAAACTCCAAGTATTTTGAGAGTTATGATGGAAATAGTTAGACTCGCGCTTTGGTTTAGCAATTTACTGACCTACCTCCGATTGATTGACCATAACTCTCTCAATTTAACTCGTAATTCATTTAAATTAGTTTCATTTCGAAGGAATCGAAGTTTAGTTTAAAACGAAAGAAACGGAGATGAAAAATTCCAAGTATTTTGAGAGTTATGATAGAAATAGTTAGACTCGCGCTTTGGTTTAGCAATTTACTGACCTACCTCCGATTGATTGAACATAACTCACTCAATTTAACTCGTAATTCATTTAAATTAGTTTCATTTCGAAGGAATCGAAGTGTAGTTTAAAACAAAAGAAACGGAGATGAAAAACTCCAAGTATTTTGAGAGTTATGATGGAAATAGTTAGACTCGCGCTTTGGTTTAGCAATTTACTGACCTACCTCCGATTGATTGACCATAACTCTCTCAATTTAACTCGTAATTCATTTAAATTAGTTTCATTTCGAAGGAATCGAAGTGTAGTTTAAAACGAAAGAAACGGAGATGAAAAACTCCAAGTATTTTGAGAGTTATGATGGAAATAGTTAGACTCGCGCTTTGGTTTAGCAATTTACTGACCTACCTTTGATTGATTGACCATAACTCTCTCAATTTAACTTGTAATTCATTTAAATTAGTTTCATTTCGAAGGAATCGAAGTATAGTTTAAAACGAAAGAAACGGAGATGAAAAACTCCAAGTATTTTGAGAGTTATGATGGAAATAGTTAGACTCGGGCTTTGGTTTAGCAATTTACTGACCTACATCCGATTGATTGACCATAACTCTCTCAATTTAACTCTTAATTCATTGAAATTAGTTTCATTTCGAGGGAATCGAAGTGTAGTTTAAAACGAAAGAAACGGAGATGAAACATTCCAAGTATTTTGAGAGTTATGATAGAAATAGTTAGACTCGCGCTTTGGTTTAGCAATTTACTGACCTACCTCCGATTGATTGACCATAACTCTCTCAATTTAACTCTTAACTCATTGAAATTATTTTCATTTCGAAGGAATCGAAGTGTAGTTTAAAACGAAAGAAACGGAGATGAAAAACTCCAAGTATTTTGAGAGTTATGATGGAAATAGTTAGACTCGCGCTTTAGTTTAGCAATTTACTGACCTACCTCCGATTGATTGACCATAACTCTCTCAATTTAACTCGTAATTCATTTAAATTAGTTTCATTTCGAAGGAATCGAAGTGTAGTTTAAAACGAAAGAAACGGAGATGAAAAACTCCAAGTATTTTGAGAGTTATGATGGAAATAGTTAGACTCGCGCTTTGGTTTAGCAATTTACTGACCTACCTCCGATTGATTGATTATAACTCTCTAAATTTAACTCTTAATTCATTGAAATTAGTTTCATTTCGAAGGAATCGAAGTGTAGTTTAAAACGAAAGAAACGGAGATGAAAAACTCCAAGTATTTTGAGAGTTATGATGGAAATAGTTAGACTCGCGCTTTGGTTTAGCAATTTACTGACCTACATCCGATTGATTGACCATAACTCTCTCAATTTAACACTTAACTCATTGAAATTAGTTTCATTTCGAAGGAATCGAAGTGTAGTTTAAAACGAAAGAAACGGAGATGAAAAACTCCAAGTATTTTGAGAGTTATGATGGAAATAGTTAGACTCGCGCTTTGGTTTAGCAATTTACTGACCTACCTCCGATTGATTGACCATAACTCTCTCAATTTAACTCTTAATTCATTGAAATTAGTTTCATTTCGAAGGAATCGAAGTGTAGTTTAAAACGAAAGAAACGGAGATGAAAAATTCTAAGAATTTTGTGAGTTATGATAGAAATAGTTAGAATCGCGCTTTGGTTTAGCAATTTACTGACTTACATCCGATTGATTGACCATAACTCTCTCAATTTAACTCTTAAGTCATTGAAATTAGTTTCATTTTGAAGGAATCGAAGTGTAGTTTAAAACGAAAGAAACGGAGATGAAAAACTCCAAGTATTTTGAGAGTTATGATGGAAATAGTTAGACTCGCGCTTTGGTTTAGCAATTTACTGACCTACCTCCGATTGATTGATCATAACGCTCTAAATTTAACTCTTAATTCATTGAAATTAGTTTCATTTCGAAGGAATCGAAGTGTAGTTTCAAACGAAAGAAACGGAGATGAAAAACTCCAAGTATTTTGAGAGTTATGATGGAAATAGTTAGACTCGCGCTTTGGTTTAGCAATTTACTGACATCCCTCCGATTGATTGACCATAAATCACTCAATTTAACTCGTAATTCATTGAAATTAGTTTCATTTCGAAGGAATCGACGTGTAGTTTAAAACGAAAGAAACGGAGATGAAAAACTCCAAGTATTTTGAGAGTTATGATGGAAATAGTTAGACTCGCGCTTTGGTTTAGCAATTTACTTACGTACCTACGATTGATTGACCATAACTCTCTCAATTTAACTCTTAATTCATTGAAATTTATTTCATTTCGAAGGAATCGAAGTGTAGTTTAAAACGAAAGAAACGGAGATGAAAAACTCCAAGTATTTTGAGAGTTATGATGGAAATAGTTAGACTCGCGCTTTGGTTTAGCAATTTACTGACCTACCTCCGATTGATTGACCATAACTCACTCAATTTTACTTGTAATTGATTGAAATTAGTTTCATTTCGAAGGAATCGAAGTGTAGTTTAAAACGAAAGAAACGGAGATGAAAAACTCTAAGTATTTTGAGAGTTATGATGGAAATAGTTAGACTCGGGCTTTGGTTTAGCAATTTACTGACCTACCTCCGATTGATTGAACATAACTCACTCAATTTAACTCGTAATTCATTGAAATTAGTTTCATTTCGTAGGAATCGAAGTGTAGTTTAAAACGAAAGAAACGGAGATGAAAAACTCCAAGTATTTTGAGAGTTATGATGGAAATAGTTAGACTCGCGCTTTGGTTTAGCAATTTACTGACCTACCTCTGATTGATTGACCATAACTCTCTCAATTTAACTCGTAATTCATTTAAATTAGTTTCATTTCGAAGGAATCGAAGTTTAGTTTAAAACGAAAGAAACGGAGATGAAAAATTCCAAGTATTTTGAGAGTTATGATAGAAATAGTTAGACTCGCGCTTTGGTTTAGCAATTTACTGACCTACCTCTGATTGATTGACCATAACTCTCTCAATTTAACTCTTAACTCATTGAAATTAGTTTCATTTCGAAGGAATCGAAGTGTAGTTTAAAACGAAAGAAACGAAGATGAAAAACTCATAGTATTTTGAGAGTTATGATGGAAATAGTTAGACTCGCGCTTTAGTTTAGCAATTTACTGACCTACCTCCGATTGATTGACAATAACTCTCTCAATTTAACTCTTAATTCATTGAAATTAGTTTCATTTCGAAGGAATCGAAGTGTAGTTTAAAACGAAAGAAACGGAGATGAAAAATTCTAAGTATTTTGAGAGTTATGATAGAAATAGTTAGAATCGCGCTTTGGTTTAGCAATTTACTGACTTACATCCGATTGATTAACCATAACTCTCTCAATTTAACTCTTAAGTCATTGAAATTAGTTTCATTTCGAAGGAATCGAAGTGTAGTTTAAAACGAAAGAAACGGAGATGAAAAACTCCAAGTATTTTGAGAGTTATGATGGAAATAGTTAGACTCGCGCTTTGGTTTAGCAATTTACTGACCTACCTCCGATTGATTGACCATAACTCACTCAATTTTACTTGTAATTGATTGAAATTAGTTTCATTTCGAAGGAATCGAAGTGTAGTTTAAAACGAAAGAAACGGAGATGAAAAACTCCAAGTATTTTGAGAGTTATGATGGAAATAGTTAGACTCGGGCTTTGGTTTAGCAATTTACTGACCTACCTCCGATTGATTGACCATAACTCACTCAATTTTACTTGTAATTGATTGAAATTAGTTTCATTTCGAAGAAATCGAAGTGTAGTTTAAAACGAAAGAAACGGAGATGAAAAACTCCAAGTATTTTGAGAGTTATGATGGAAATAGTTAGACTCGGGCTTTGGTTTAGCAATTTACTGACCTACCTCCGATTGATTGACCATAACTCACTCAATTTTACTTGTAATTGATTGAAATTAGTTTCATTTCGAAGGAATCGAAGTGTAGTTTAAAACGAAAGAAACGCAGATGAAAAACTCCAAGTATTTTGAGAGTTATGATGGAAATAGTTAGACTCGGGCTTTGGTTTAGCAATTTACTGACCTACCTCCGATTGATTGAACATAACTCACTCAATTTAACTCGTAATTCAATGAAATTAGTTTCATTTCGAAGGAATCGAAGTGTAGTTTAAAACGAAAGAAACGGAGATGAAAAACTCCAAGTATTTTGAGAGTTATGATGGAAATAGTTAGACTCGCGCTTTGGTTTAGCAATTTACTGACCTACCTCCGATTGATTGACCATAACTCTCTCAATTTAACTCTTAACTCATTGAAATTAGTTTCATTTCGAAGGAATCGAAGTGTAGTTTAAAACGAAAGAAACGGAGATGAAAAACTCCAAGTATTTTGAGAGTTATGATGGAAATAGTTAGACTCGCGCTTTAGTTTAGCAATTTACTGACCTACCTCCGATTGATTGACCATAACTCTCTCAATTTAACTCGTAATTCATTTAAATTAGTTTCATTTCGAAGGAATCGAAGTGTAGTTTAAAACGAAAGAAACGGAGATGAAAAACTCCAAGTATTTTGAGAGTTATGATGGAAATAGTTAGACTCGCGCTTTAGTTTAGCAATTTACTGACCTACCTCCGATTGATTGACCATAACTCTCTCAATTTAACTCGTAATTCATTTAAATTAGTTTCATTTCGAAGGAATCGAAGTGTAGTTTAAAACGAAAGAAACGGAGATGAAAAACTCCAAGTATTTTGAGAGTTATGATGGAAATAGTTAGACTCGCGCTTTGGTTTAGCAATTTACTGACCTACCTCCGATTGATTGATTATAACTCTCTAAATTTAACTCTTAATTCATTGAAATTAGTTTCATTTCGAAGGAATCGAAGTGTAGTTTAAAACGAAAGAAACGGAGATGAAAAACTCCAAGTATTTTGAGAGTTATGATGAAAATAGTTAGACTCGCGCTTTGGTTTAGCAATTTACTGACCTACATCCGATTGATTGACCATAACTCTCTCAATTTAACACTTAACTCATTGAAATTAGTTTCATTTCGAAGGAATCGAAGTGTAGTTTAAAACGAAAGAAACGGAGATGAAAAACTCCAAGTATTTTGAGAGTTATGATGGAAATAGTTAGACTCGCGCTTTGGTTTAGCAATTTACTGACCTACCTCCGATTGATTGACCATAACTCTCTCAATTTAACTCTTAATTCATTGAAATTAGTTTCATTTCGAAGGAATCGAAGTGTAGTTTAAAACGAAAGAAACGGAGATGAAAAATTCTAAGAATTTTGTGAGTTATGATAGAAATAGTTAGAATCGCGCTTTGGTTTAGCAATTTACTGACTTACATCCGATTGATTGACCATAACTCTCTCAATTTAACTCTTAAGTCATTGAAATTAGTTTCATTTCGAAGGAATCGAAGTGTAGTTTAAAACGAAAGAAACGGAGATGAAAAACTCCAAGTATTTTGAGAGTTATGATGGAAATAGTTAGACTCGCGCTTTGGTTTAGCAATTTACTGACCTACCTCCGATTGATTGATCATAACGCTCTAAATTTAACTCTTAATTCATTGAAATTAGTTTCATTTCGAAGGAATCGAAGTGTAGTTTCAAACGAAAGAAACGGAGATGAAAAACTCCAAGTATTTTGAGAGTTATGATGGAAATAGTTAGACTCGCGCTTTGGTTTAGCAATTTACTGACCTCCCTCCGATTGATTGACCATAAATCACTCAATTTAACTCGTAATTCATTGAAATTAGTTTCATTTCGAAGGAATCGAAGTAAAGTTTAAAACGAAAGAAACGGAGATGAAAAACTCCAAGTATTTTGAGAGTTATGATGGAAATAAGTAGACTCGCGCTTTGGTTTAGCAATTTACTGACTTACATCCGATTGATTGACCATAACTCTCTCAATTTAACTCGTAATTCATTGAAATTAGTTTCATTTCGAAGGAATCGACGTGTAGTTTAAAACGAAAGAAACGGAGATGAAAAACTCCAAGTATTTTGAGAGTTATGATGGAAATAGTTAGACTCGCGCTTTGGTTTAGCAATTTACTTACGTACCTACGATTGATTGACCATAACTCTCTCAATTTAACTCTTAATTCATTGAAATTTATTTCATTTCGAAGGAATCGAAGTGTAGTTTAAAACGAAAGAAACGGAGATGAAAAACTCCAAGTATTTTGAGAGTTATGATGGAAATAGTTAGACTCGCGCTTTGGTTTAGCAATTTACTGACCTACCTCCGATTGATTGACCATAACTCACTCAATTTTACTTGTAATTGATTGAAATTAGTTTCATTTCGAAGGAATCGAAGTGTAGTTTAAAACGAAAGAAACGGAGATGAAAAACTCTAAGTATTTTGAGAGTTATGATGGAAATAGTTAGACTCGCGCTTTGGTTTAGCAATTTACTGACCTACCTCCGATTGATTGACCATAACTCTCTCAATTTAACACTTAACTCATTGAAATTAGTTTCATTTCGAAGGAATCGAAGTGTAGTTTAAAACGAAAGAAACGGAGATGAAAAACTCCAAGTATTTTGAGAGTTATGATGGAAATAGTTAGACTCGCGCTTTGGTTTAGCAATTTACTGACCTACCTCCGATTGATTGACCATAACTCTCTCAATTTAACTCTTAATTCATTGAAATTAGTTTCATTTCGAAGGAATCGAAGTGTAGTTTAAAACGAAAGAAACGGAGATGAAAAATTCTAAGAATTTTGTGAGTTATGATAGAAATAGTTAGAATCGCGCTTTGGTTTAGCAATTTACTGACTTACATCCGATTGATTGACCATAACTCTCTCAATTTAACTCTTAAGTCATTGAAATTAGTTTCATTTCGAAGGAATCGAAGTGTAGTTTAAAACGAAAGAAACGGAGATGAAAAACTCCAAGTATTTTGAGAGTTATGATGGAAATAGTTAGACTCGCGCTTTGGTTTAGCAATTTACTGACCTACCTCCGATTGATTGATCATAACGCTCTAAATTTAACTCTTAATTCATTGAAATTAGTTTCATTTCGAAGGAATCGAAGTGTAGTTTCAAACGAAAGAAACGGAGATGAAAAACTCCAAGTATTTTGAGAGTTATGATGGAAATAGTTAGACTCGCGCTTTGGTTTAGCAATTTACTGACCTCCCTCCGATTGATTGACCATAAATCACTCAATTTAACTCGTAATTCATTGAAATTAGTTTCATTTCGAAGGAATCGAAGTAAAGTTTAAAACGAAAGAAACGGAGATGAAAAACTCCAAGTATTTTGAGAGTTATGATGGAAATAAGTAGACTCGCGCTTTGGTTTAGCAATTTACTGACTTACATCCGATTGATTGACCATAACTCTCTCAATTTAACTCGTAATTCATTGAAATTAGTTTCATTTCGAAGGAATCGACGTGTAGTTTAAAACGAAAGAAACGGAGATGAAAAACTCCAAGTATTTTGAGAGTTATGATGGAAATAGTTAGACTCGCGCTTTGGTTTAGCAATTTACTTACGTACCTACGATTGATTGACCATAACTCTCTCAATTTAACTCTTAATTCATTGAAATTTATTTCATTTCGAAGGAATCGAAGTGTAGTTTAAAACGAAAGAAACGGAGATGAAAAACTCCAAGTATTTTGAGAGTTATGATGGAAATAGTTAGACTCGCGCTTTGGTTTAGCAATTTACTGACCTACCTCCGATTGATTGACCATAACTCACTCAATTTTACTTGTAATTGATTGAAATTAGTTTCATTTCGAAGGAATCGAAGTGTAGTTTAAAACGAAAGAAACGGAGATGAAAAACTCTAAGTATTTTGAGAGTTATGATGGAAATAGTTAGACTCGGGCTTTGGTTTAGAAATTTACTGACCTACCTCCGATTGATTGAACATAACTCACTCAATTTAACTCGTAATTCATTGAAATTAGTTTCATTTCGTAAGAATCGAAGTGTAGTTTAAAACGAAAGAAACGGAGATGAAAAACTCCAAGTATTTTGAGAGTTATGATGGAAATAGTTAGACTCGCGCTTTGGTTTAGCAATTTACTGACCTACCTCCGATTGATTGACCATAACTCTCTCAATTTAACTCGTAATTCATTTAAATTAGTTTCATTTCGAAGGAATCGAAGTTTAGTTTAAAACGAAAGAAACGGAGATGAAAAATTCCAAGTATTTTGAGAGTTATGATAGAAATAGTTAGACTCGCGCTTTGGTTTAGCAATTTACTGACCTACCTCTGATTGATTGACCATAACTCTCTCAATTTAACTCTTAACTCATTGAAATTAGTTTCATTTCGAAGGAATCGAAGTGTAGTTTAAAACGAAAGAAACGAAGATGAAAAACTCATAGTATTTTGAGAGTTATGATGGAAATAGTTAGACTCGCGCTTTAGTTTAGCAATTTACTGACCTACCTCCGATTGATTGACAATAACTCTCTCAATTTAACTCTTAATTCATTGAAATTAGTTTCATTTCGAAGGAATCGAAGTGTAGTTTAAAACGAAAGAAACGGAGATGAAAAATTCTAAGTATTTTGAGAGTTATGATAGAAATAGTTAGAATCGCGCTTTGGTTTAGCAATTTACTGACTTACATCCGATTGATTAACCATAACTCTCTCAATTTAACTCTTAAGTCATTGAAATTAGTTTCATTTCGAAGGAATCGAAGTGTAGTTTAAAACGAAAGAAACGGAGATGAAAAACTCCAAGTATTTTGAGAGTTATGATGGAAATAGTTAGACTCGCGCTTTGGTTTAGCAATTTACTGACCTACCTCCGATTGATTGACCATAACTAACTCAATTTTACTTGTAATTGATTGAAATTAGTTTCATTTCGAAGGAATCGAAGTGTAGTTTAAAACGAAAGAAACGGAGATGAAAAACTCCAAGTATTTTGAGAGTTATGATGGAAATAGTTAGACTCGGGCTTTGGTTTAGCAATTTACTGACCTACCTCCGATTGATTAACCATAACTCACTCAATTTTACTTGTAATTGATTGAAATTAGTTTCATTTCGAAGAAATCGAAGTGTAGTTTAAAACGAAAGAAACGGAGATGAAAAACTCCAAGTATTTTGAGAGTTATGATGGAAATAGTTAGACTCGGGCTTTGGTTTAGCAATTTACTGACCTACCTCCGATTGATTGACCATAACTCACTCAATTTTACTTGTAATTGATTGAAATTAGTTTCATTTCGAAGGAATCGAAGTGTAGTTTAAAACGAAAGAAACGGAGATGAAAAACTCCAAGTATTTTGAGAGTTATGATGGAAATAGTTAGACTCGGGCTTTGGTTTAGCAATTTACTGACCTACCTCCGATTGATTGAACATAACTCACTCAATTTAACTCGTAATTCAATGAAATTAGTTTCATTTCGAAGGAATCGAAGTGTAGTTTAAAACGAAAGAAACGGAGATGAAAAACTCCAAGTATTTTGAGAGTTATGATGGAAATAGTTAGACTCGCGCTTTGGTTTAGCAATTTACTGACCTACCTCCGATTGATTGACCATAACTCTCTCAATTTAACTCGTAATTCATTTAAATTAGTTTCATTTCGAAGGAATCGAAGTTTAGTTTAAAACGAAAGAAACGGAGATGAAAAATTCCAAGTATTTTGAGAGTTATGATAGAAATAGTTAGACTCGCGCTTTGGTTTAGAAATTTACTGACCTACCTCCGATTGATTGAACATAACTCACTCAATTTAACTCGTAATTCATTTAAATTAGTTTCATTTCGAAGGAATCGAAGTGTAGTTTAAAACAAAAGAAACGGAGATGAAAAACTCCAAGTATTTTGAGAGTTATGATGGAAATAGTTAGACTCGCGCTTTGGTTTAGCAATTTACTGACCTACCTCCGATTGATTGACCATAACTCTCTCAATTTAACTCGTAATTCATTTAAATTAGTTTCATTTCGAAGGAATCGAAGTGTAGTTTAAAACGAAAGAAACGGAGATGAAAAACTCCAAGTATTTTGAGAGTTATGATGGAAATAGTTAGACTCGCGCTTTGGTTTAGCAATTTACTGACCTACCTTTGATTGATTGACCATAACTCTCTCAATTTAACTTGTAATTCATTTAAATTAGTTTCATTTCGAAGGAATCGAAGTATAGTTTAAAACGAAAGAAACGGAGATGAAAAACTCCAAGTATTTTGAGAGTTATGATGGAAATAGTTAGACTCGGGCTTTGGTTTAGCAATTTACTGACCTACATCCGATTGATTGACCATAACTCTCTCAATTTAACTCTTAATTCATTGAAATTAGTTTCATTTCGAGGGAATCGAAGTGTAGTTTAAAACGAAAGAAACGGAGATGAAACATTCCAAGTATTTTGAGAGTTATGATAGAAATAGTTAGACTCGCGCTTTGGTTTAGCAATTTACTGACCTACCTCCGATTGATTGACCATAACTCTCTCAATTTAACTCTTAACTCATTGAAATTATTTTCATTTCGAAGGAATCGAAGTGTAGTTTAAAACGAAAGAAACGGAGATGAAAAACTCCAAGTATTTTGAGAGTTATGATGGAAATAGTTAGACTCGCGCTTTAGTTTAGCAATTTACTGACCTACCTCCGATTGATTGACCATAACTCTCTCAATTTAACTCGTAATTCATTTAAATTAGTTTCATTTCGAAGGAATCGAAGTGTAGTTTAAAACGAAAGAAACGGAGATGAAAAACTCCAAGTATTTTGAGAGTTATGATGGAAATAGTTAGACTCGCGCTTTGGTTTAGCAATTTACTGACCTACCTCCGATTGATTGATTATAACTCTCTAAATTTAACTCTTAATTCATTGAAATTAGTTTCATTTCGAAGGAATCGAAGTGTAGTTTAAAACGAAAGAAACGGAGATGAAAAACTCCAAGTATTTTGAGAGTTATGATGGAAATAGTTAGACTCGCGCTTTGGTTTAGCAATTTACTGACCTACATCCGATTGATTGACCATAACTCTCTCAATTTAACACTTAACTCATTGAAATTAGTTTCATTTCGAAGGAATCGAAGTGTAGTTTAAAACGAAAGAAACGGAGATGAAAAACTCCAAGTATTTTGAGAGTTATGATGGAAATAGTTAGACTCGCGCTTTGGTTTAGCAATTTACTGACCTACCTCCGATTGATTGACCATAACTCTCTCAATTTAACTCTTAATTCATTGAAATTAGTTTCATTTCGAAGGAATCGAAGTGTAGTTTAAAACGAAAGAAACGGAGATGAAAAATTCTAAGAATTTTGTGAGTTATGATAGAAATAGTTAGAATCGCGCTTTGGTTTAGCAATTTACTGACTTACATCCGATTGATTGACCATAACTCTCTCAATTTAACTCTTAAGTCATTGAAATTAGTTTCATTTTGAAGGAATCGAAGTGTAGTTTAAAACGAAAGAAACGGAGATGAAAAACTCCAAGTATTTTGAGAGTTATGATGGAAATAGTTAGACTCGCGCTTTGGTTTAGCAATTTACTGACCTACCTCCGATTGATTGATCATAACGCTCTAAATTTAACTCTTAATTCATTGAAATTAGTTTCATTTCGAAGGAATCGAAGTGTAGTTTCAAACGAAAGAAACGGAGATGAAAAACTCCAAGTATTTTGAGAGTTATGATGGAAATAGTTAGACTCGCGCTTTGGTTTAGCAATTTACTGACCTCCCTCCGATTGATTGACCATAAATCACTCAATTTAACTCGTAATTCATTGAAATTAGTTTCATTTCGAAGGAATCGACGTGTAGTTTAAAACGAAAGAAACGGAGATGAAAAACTCCAAGTATTTTGAGAGTTATGATGGAAATAGTTAGACTCGCGCTTTGGTTTAGCAATTTACTTACGTACCTACGATTGATTGACCATAACTCTCTCAATTTAACTCTTAATTCATTGAAATTTATTTCATTTCGAAGGAATCGAAGTGTAGTTTAAAACGAAAGAAACGGAGATGAAAAACTCCAAGTATTTTGAGAGTTATGATGGAAATAGTTAGACTCGCGCTTTGGTTTAGCAATTTACTGACCTACCTCCGATTGATTGACCATAACTCACTCAATTTTACTTGTAATTGATTGAAATTAGTTTCATTTCGAAGGAATCGAAGTGTAGTTTAAAACGAAAGAAACGGAGATGAAAAACTCTAAGTATTTTGAGAGTTATGATGGAAATAGTTAGACTCGGGCTTTGGTTTAGCAATTTACTGACCTACCTCCGATTGATTGAACATAACTCACTCAATTTAACTCGTAATTCATTGAAATTAGTTTCATTTCGTAGGAATCGAAGTGTAGTTTAAAACGAAAGAAACGGAGATGAAAAACTCCAAGTATTTTGAGAGTTATGATGGAAATAGTTAGACTCGCGCTTTGGTTTAGCAATTTACTGACCTACCTCCGATTGATTGACCATAACTCTCTCAATTTAACTCGTAATTCATTTAAATTAGTTTCATTTCGAAGGAATCGAAGTTTAGTTTAAAACGAAAGAAACGGAGATGAAAAATTCCAAGTATTTTGAGAGTTATGATAGAAATAGTTAGACTCGCGCTTTGGTTTAGCAATTTACTGACCTACCTCTGATTGATTGACCATAACTCTCTCAATTTAACTCTTAACTCATTGAAATTAGTTTCATTTCGAAGGAATCGAAGTGTAGTTTAAAACGAAAGAAACGAAGATGAAAAACTCATAGTATTTTGAGAGTTATGATGGAAATAGTTAGACTCGCGCTTTAGTTTAGCAATTTACTGACCTACCTCCGATTGATTGACAATAACTCTCTCAATTTAACTCTTAATTCATTGAAATTAGTTTCATTTCGAAGGAATCGAAGTGTAGTTTAAAACGAAAGAAACGGAGATGAAAAATTCTAAGTATTTTGAGAGTTATGATAGAAATAGTTAGAATCGCGCTTTGGTTTAGCAATTTACTGACTTACATCCGATTGATTAACCATAACTCTCTCAATTTAACTCTTAAGTCATTGAAATTAGTTTCATTTCGAAGGAATCGAAGTGTAGTTTAAAACGAAAGAAACGGAGATGAAAAACTCCAAGTATTTTGAGAGTTATGATGGAAATAGTTAGACTCGCGCTTTGGTTTAGCAATTTACTGACCTACCTCCGATTGATTGACCATAACTCACTCAATTTTACTTGTAATTGATTGAAATTAGTTTCATTTCGAAGGAATCGAAGTGTAGTTTAAAACGAAAGAAACGGAGATGAAAAACTCCAAGTATTTTGAGAGTTATGATGGAAATAGTTAGACTCGGGCTTTGGTTTAGCAATTTACTGACCTACCTCCGATTGATTGACCATAACTCACTCAATTTTACTTGTAATTGATTGAAATTAGTTTCATTTCGAAGAAATCGAAGTGTAGTTTAAAACGAAAGAAACGGAGATGAAAAACTCCAAGTATTTTGAGAGTTATGATGGAAATAGTTAGACTCGGGCTTTGGTTTAGCAATTTACTGACCTACCTCCGATTGATTGACCATAACTCACTCAATTTTACTTGTAATTGATTGAAATTAGTTTCATTTCGAAGGAATCGAAGTGTAGTTTAAAACGAAAGAAACGCAGATGAAAAACTCCAAGTATTTTGAGAGTTATGATGGAAATAGTTAGACTCGGGCTTTGGTTTAGCAATTTACTGACCTACCTCCGATTGATTGAACATAACTCACTCAATTTAACTCGTAATTCAATGAAATTAGTTTCATTTCGAAGGAATCGAAGTGTAGTTTAAAACGAAAGAAACGGAGATGAAAAACTCCAAGTATTTTGAGAGTTATGATGGAAATAGTTAGACTCGCGCTTTGGTTTAGCAATTTACTGACCTACCTCCGATTGATTGACCATAACTCTCTCAATTTAACTCTTAACTCATTGAAATTAGTTTCATTTCGAAGGAATCGAAGTGTAGTTTAAAACGAAAGAAACGGAGATGAAAAACTCCAAGTATTTTGAGAGTTATGATGGAAATAGTTAGACTCGCGCTTTAGTTTAGCAATTTACTGACCTACCTCCGATTGATTGACCATAACTCTCTCAATTTAACTCGTAATTCATTTAAATTAGTTTCATTTCGAAGGAATCGAAGTGTAGTTTAAAACGAAAGAAACGGAGATGAAAAACTCCAAGTATTTTGAGAGTTATGATGGAAATAGTTAGACTCGCGCTTTAGTTTAGCAATTTACTGACCTACCTCCGATTGATTGACCATAACTCTCTCAATTTAACTCGTAATTCATTTAAATTAGTTTCATTTCGAAGGAATCGAAGTGTAGTTTAAAACGAAAGAAACGGAGATGAAAAACTCCAAGTATTTTGAGAGTTATGATGGAAATAGTTAGACTCGCGCTTTGGTTTAGCAATTTACTGACCTACCTCCGATTGATTGATTATAACTCTCTAAATTTAACTCTTAATTCATTGAAATTAGTTTCATTTCGAAGGAATCGAAGTGTAGTTTAAAACGAAAGAAACGGAGATGAAAAACTCCAAGTATTTTGAGAGTTATGATGGAAATAGTTAGACTCGCGCTTTGGTTTAGCAATTTACTGACCTACATCCGATTGATTGACCATAACTCTCTCAATTTAACACTTAACTCATTGAAATTAGTTTCATTTCGAAGGAATCGAAGTGTAGTTTAAAACGAAAGAAACGGAGATGAAAAACTCCAAGTATTTTGAGAGTTATGATGGAAATAGTTAGACTCGCGCTTTGGTTTAGCAATTTACTGACCTACCTCCGATTGATTGACCATAACTCTCTCAATTTAACTCTTAATTCATTGAAATTAGTTTCATTTCGAAGGAATCGAAGTGTAGTTTAAAACGAAAGAAACGGAGATGAAAAATTCTAAGAATTTTGTGAGTTATGATAGAAATAGTTAGAATCGCGCTTTGGTTTAGCAATTTACTGACTTACATCCGATTGATTGACCATAACTCTCTCAATTTAACTCTTAAGTCATTGAAATTAGTTTCATTTCGAAGGAATCGAAGTGTAGTTTAAAACGAAAGAAACGGAGATGAAAAACTCCAAGTATTTTGAGAGTTATGATGGAAATAGTTAGACTCGCGCTTTGGTTTAGCAATTTACTGACCTACCTCCGATTGATTGATCATAACGCTCTAAATTTAACTCTTAATTCATTGAAATTAGTTTCATTTCGAAGGAATCGAAGTGTAGTTTCAAACGAAAGAAACGGAGATGAAAAACTCCAAGTATTTTGAGAGTTATGATGGAAATAGTTAGACTCGCGCTTTGGTTTAGCAATTTACTGACCTCCCTCCGATTGATTGACCATAAATCACTCAATTTAACTCGTAATTCATTGAAATTAGTTTCATTTCGAAGGAATCGAAGTAAAGTTTAAAACGAAAGAAACGGAGATGAAAAACTCCAAGTATTTTGAGAGTTATGATGGAAATAAGTAGACTCGCGCTTTGGTTTAGCAATTTACTGACTTACATCCGATTGATTGACCATAACTCTCTCAATTTAACTCGTAATTCATTGAAATTAGTTTCATTTCGAAGGAATCGACGTGTAGTTTAAAACGAAAGAAACGGAGATGAAAAACTCCAAGTATTTTGAGAGTTATGATGGAAATAGTTAGACTCGCGCTTTGGTTTAGCAATTTACTTACGTACCTACGATTGATTGACCATAACTCTCTCAATTTAACTCTTAATTCATTGAAATTTATTTCATTTCGAAGGAATCGAAGTGTAGTTTAAAACGAAAGAAACGGAGATGAAAAACTCCAAGTATTTTGAGAGTTATGATGGAAATAGTTAGACTCGCGCTTTGGTTTAGCAATTTACTGACCTACCTCCGATTGATTGACCATAACTCACTCAATTTTACTTGTAATTGATTGAAATTAGTTTCATTTCGAAGGAATCGAAGTGTAGTTTAAAACGAAAGAAACGGAGATGAAAAACTCTAAGTATTTTGAGAGTTATGATGGAAATAGTTAGACTCGGGCTTTGGTTTAGCAATTTACTGACCTACCTCCGATTGATTGAACATAACTCACTCAATTTAACTCGTAATTCATTGAAATTAGTTTCATTTCGTAGGAATCGAAGTGTAGTTTAAAACGAAAGAAACGGAGATGAAAAACTCCAAGTATTTTGAGAGTTATGATGGAAATAGTTAGACTCGCGCTTTGGTTTAGCAATTTACTGACCTACCTCCGATTGATTGACCATAACTCTCTCAATTTAACTCGTAATTCATTTAAATTAGTTTCATTTCGAAGGAATCGAAGTTTAGTTTAAAACGAAAGAAACGGAGATGAAAAATTCCAAGTATTTTGAGAGTTATGATAGAAATAGTTAGACTCGCGCTTTGGTTTAGCAATTTACTGACCTACCTCTGATTGATTGACCATAACTCTCTCAATTTAACTCTTAACTCATTGAAATTAGTTTCATTTCGAAGGAATCGAAGTGTAGTTTAAAACGAAAGAAACGAAGATGAAAAACTCATAGTATTTTGAGAGTTATGATGGAAATAGTTAGACTCGCGCTTTAGTTTAGCAATTTACTGACCTACCTCCGATTGATTGACAATAACTCTCTCAATTTAACTCTTAATTCATTGAAATTAGTTTCATTTCGAAGGAATCGAAGTGTAGTTTAAAACGAAAGAAACGGAGATGAAAAATTCTAAGTATTTTGAGAGTTATGATAGAAATAGTTAGAATCGCGCTTTGGTTTAGCAATTTACTGACTTACATCCGATTGATTAACCATAACTCTCTCAATTTAACTCTTAAGTCATTGAAATTAGTTTCATTTCGAAGGAATCGAAGTGTAGTTTAAAACGAAAGAAACGGAGATGAAAAACTCCAAGTATTTTGAGAGTTATGATGGAAATAGTTAGACTCGCACTTTGGTTTAGCAATTTACTGACCTACCTCCGATTGATTGACCATAACTCACTCAATTTTACTTGTAATTGATTGAAATTAGTTTCATTTCGAAGGAATCGAAGTGTAGTTTAAAACGAAAGAAACGGAGATGAAAAACTCCAAGTATTTTGAGAGTTATGATGGAAATAGTTAGACTCGGGCTTTGGTTTAGCAATTTACTGACCTACCTCCGATTGATTGACCATAACTCACTCAATTTTACTTGTAATTGATTGAAATTAGTTTCATTTCGAAGAAATCGAAGTGTAGTTTAAAACGAAAGAAACGGAGATGAAAAACTCCAAGTATTTTGAGAGTTATGATGGAAATAGTTAGACTCGGGCTTTGGTTTAGCAATTTACTGACCTACCTCCGATTGATTGACCATAACTCACTCAATTTTACTTGTAATTGATTGAAATTAGTTTCATTTCGAAGGAATCGAAGTGTAGTTTAAAACGAAAGAAACGGAGATGAAAAACTCCAAGTATTTTGAGAGTTATGATGGAAATAGTTAGACTCGGGCTTTGGTTTAGCAATTTACTGACCTACCTCCGATTGATTGAACATAACTCACTCAATTTAACTCGTAATTCAATGAAATTAGTTTCATTTCGAAGGAATCGAAGTGTAGTTTAAAACGAAAGAAACGGAGATGAAAAACTCCAAGTATTTTGAGAGTTATGATGGAAATAGTTAGACTCGCGCTTTGGTTTAGCAATTTACTGACCTACCTCCGATTGATTGACCATAACTCTCTCAATTTAACTCGTAATTCATTTAAATTAGTTTCATTTCGAAGGAATCGAAGTTTAGTTTAAAACGAAAGAAACGGAGATGAAAAATTCCAAGTATTTTGAGAGTTATGATAGAAATAGTTAGACTCGCGCTTTGGTTTAGCAATTTACTGACCTACCTCCGATTGATTGAACATAACTCACTCAATTTAACTCGTAATTCATTTAAATTAGTTTCATTTCGAAGGAATCGAAGTGTAGTTTAAAACAAAAGAAACGGAGATGAAAAACTCCAAGTATTTTGAGAGTTATGATGGAAATAGTTAGACTCGCGCTTTGGTTTAGCAATTTACTGACCTACCTTTGATTGATTGACCATAACTCTCTCAATTTAACTTGTAATTCATTTAAATTAGTTTCATTTCGAAGGAATCGAAGTATAGTTTAAAACGAAAGAAACGGAGATGAAAAACTCCAGGTATTTTGAGAGTTATGATGGAAATAGTTAGACTCGCGCTTTAGTTTAGCAATTTACTGACCTCCCTCCGATTGATTGACCATAACTCACTCAATTTAACTCATAATTCATTGAAATTAGTTTCATTTCGAAGGAATCGAAGTGTAGTTTAAAACGAAAGAAACGGAGATGAAAAACTCCAAGTATTTTGAGAGTTATGATGGAAATAGTTAGACTCGCGCTTTGGTTTAGCAATTTACTGACCTACCTCCGATTGATTGACCATAACTCACTCAATTTTACTTGTAATTGATTGAAATTAGTTTCATTTCGAAGGAATCGAAGTGTAGTTTAAAACGAAAGAAACGGAGATGAAAAACTCCAAGTATTTTGAGAGTTATGATGGAAATAGTTAGACTCGCGCTTTGGTTTAGCAATTTACTGACCTACCTCCGATTGATTGACCATAACTCTCTCAATTTAACTCTTAATTCATTGAAATTACTTTCATATCGAAGGAATCGAAGTGTAGTTTAAAACGAAAGAAACGGAGATGAAAAATTCCAAGTATTTTGAGAGTTATGATGGAAATAGTTAGACTCGCGCTTTGGTTTAGCAATTTACTGACCTACCTCCGATTGATTGAACATAACTCACTCAATTTAACTCGTAATTCATTGAAATTAGTTTCATTTCGAAGGAATCGAAGTGTAGTTTAAAACGAAAGAAACGGAGATGAAAAACTCCAAGTATTTTGAGAGTTATGATGGAAATAGTTAGACTCGCGCTTTGGTTTAGCAATTTACTGACCTACCTCCGATTGATTGACCATAACTCTCTCAATTTAACTCGTAATTCATTTAAATTAGTTTCATTTCGAAGGAATCGAAGTTTAGTTTAAAACGAAAGAAACGGAGATGAAAAATTCCAAGTATTTTGAGAGTTATGATAGAAATAGTTAGACTCGCGCTTTGGTTTAGCAATTTACTGACCTACCTCTGATTGATTGACCATAACTCTCTCAATTTAACTCTTAACTCATTGAAATTAGTTTCATTTCGAAGGAATCGAAGTGTAGTTTAAAACGAAAGAAACGAAGATGAAAAACTCATAGTATTTTGAGAGTTATGATGGAAATAGTTAGACTCGCGCTTTAGTTTAGCAATTTACTGACTTACCTTTGATTGATTGACCATAACTCTCTCAATTTAACTTGTAATTCATTTAAATTAATTTCATTTCGAAGGAATCGAAGTATAGTTTAAAACGAAAGAAACGGAGATGAAAAACTCCAAGTATTTTGAGAGTTATGATGGAAATAGTTAGACTGGCGCTTTAGTTTAGCAATTTACTGACCTCCCTCCGATTGATTGACCATAACTCACTCAATTTAACTCGTAATTCATTGAAATTAGTTTCATTTCGAAGGAATCGAAGTGTAGTTTAAAACGAAAGAAACGGAGATGAAAAACTCCAAGTATTTTGAGAGTTATGATGGAAATAGTTAGACTCGCGCTTTGGTTTAGCAATTTACTGACCTACCTCCGATTGATTGACCATAACTCACTCAATTTTACTTGTAATTGATTGAAATTAGTTTCATTTCGAAGGAATCGAAGTGTAGTTTAAAACGAAAGAAACGGAGATGAAAAACTCCAAGTATTTTGAGAGTTATGATGGAAATAGTTAGACTCGCGCTTTGGTTTAGCAATTTACTGACCTACCTCCGATTGATTGACCATAACTCTCTCAATTTAACTCTTAATTCATTGAAATTAGTTTCATTTCGAAGGAATCGAAGTGTAGTTTAAAACGAAAGAAACGGAGATGAAAAACTCCAAGTATTTTGAGAGTTATGATGGAAATAGTTAGACTCGCGCTTTGGTTTAGCAATTTACTGACCTACCTCCGATTGATTGACCATAACTCACTCAATTTTACTTGTAATTGATTGAAATTAGTTTCATTTCGAAGGAATCAAAGTGTAGTTTAAAACGAAAGAAACGGAGATGAAAAACTCCAAGTATTTTGAGAGTTATGATGGAAATAGTTAGACTCGGGCTTTGGTTTAGCAATTTACTGACCTACCTCCGATTGATTATACATAACTCACTCAATTTAACTCGTAATTCATTGAAATTAGTTTCATTTCGAAGGAATCGAAGTGTAGTTTAAAACGAAAGAAACGGAGATGAAAAACTCCAAGTATTTTGAGAGTTATGATGGAAATAGTTAGACTCGCGCTTTGGTTTAGCAATTTACTGACCTACCTCCGATTGATTGACCATAACTCTCTCAATTTAACTCGTAATTCATTTAAATTAGTTTCATTTCGAAGGAATCGAAGTTTAGTTTAAAACGAAAGAAACGGAGATGAAAAATTCCAAGTATTTTGAGAGTTATGATAGAAATAGTTAGACTCGCGCTTTGGTTTAGCAATTTACTGACCTACCTCTGATTGATTGACCATAACTCTCTCAATTTAACTCTTAACTCATTGAAATTAGTTTCATTTCGAAGGAATCGAAGTGTAGTTTAAAACGAAAGAAACGAAGATGAAAAACTCATAGTATTTTGAGAGTTATGATGGAAATAGTTAGACTCGCGCTTTGGTTTAGCAATTTACTGACCTACCTCCGATTGATTGACCATAACTCACTAAATTTAACTCGTAATTCATTGAAATTAGTTTCATTTCGAAGGAATCGAAGTGTAGTTTAAAACGAAAGAAACGGAGATGAAAAACTCCAAGTATTTTGAGAGTTATGATGGAAATAGTTAGACTCGCGCTTTGGTTTAGCAATTTACTGACCTACCTCCGATTGATTGACCATAACTCACTCAATTTTACTTGTAATTGATTGAAATTAGTTTCATTTCGAAGGAATCGAAGTGTAGTTTAAAACGAAAGAAACGGAGATGAAAAACTCCAAGTATTTTGAGAGTTATGATGGAAATAGTTAGACTCGCGCTTTGGTTTAGCAATTTACTGACCTACCTCCGATTGATTGACCATAACTCTCTCAATTTAACTCTTAATTCATTGAAATTAGTTTCATTTCGAAGGAATCGAAGTGTAGTTTAAAACGAAAGAAACGGAGATGAAAAACTCCAAGTATTTTGAGAGTTATGATGGAAATAGTTAGACTCGCGCTTTGGTTTAGCAATTTACTGACCTACCTCCGATTGATTGACCATAACTCACTCAATTTTACTTGTAATTGATTGAAATTAGTTTCATTTCGAAGGAATCAAAGTGTAGTTTAAAACGAAAGAAACGGAGATGAAAAACTCCAAGTATTTTGAGAGTTATGATGGAAATAGTTAGACTCGGGCTTTGGTTTAGCAATTTACTGACCTACCTCCGATTGATTATACATAACTCACTCAATTTAACTCATAATTCATTGAAATTAGTTTCATTTCGAAGGAATCGAAGTGTAGTTTAAAACGAAAGAAACGGAGATGAAAAACTCCAAGTATTTTGAGAGTTATGATGGAAATAGTTAGACTCGCGCTTTGGTTTAGCAATTTACTGACCTACCTCCGATTGATTGACCATAACTCTCTCAATTTAACTCGTAATTCATTTAAATTAGTTTCATTTCGAAGGAATCGAAGTTTAGTTTAAAACGAAAGAAACGGAGATGAAAAATTCCAAGTATTTTGAGAGTTATGATAGAAATAGTTAGACTCGTGCTTTGGTTTAGCAATTTACTGACCTACCTCTGATTGATTGACCATAACTCTCTCAATTTAACTCTTAACTCATTGAAATTAGTTTCATTTCGAAGGAATCGAAGTGTAGTTTAAAACGAAAGAAACGAAGATGAAAAACTCATAGTATTTTGAGAGTTATGATGGAAATAGTTAGACTCGCGCTTTAGTTTAGCAATTTACTGACCTACCTCCGATTGATTGACCATAACTCTCTCAATTTAACTCTTAATTCATTGAAATTAGTTTCATTTCGAAGGAATCGAAGTGTAGTTTAAAACGAAAGAAACGGAGATGAAAAATTCTAAGTATTTTGAGAGTTATGATAGAAATAGTTAGAATCGCGCTTTGGTTTAGCAATTTACTGACTTACATCCGATTGATTAACCATAACTCTCTCAATTTAACTCTTAAGTCATTGAAATTAGTTTCATTTCGAAGGAATCGAAGTGTAGTTTAAAACGAAAGAAACGGAGATGAAAAACTCCAAGTATTTTGAGAGTTATGATGGAAATAGTTAGACTCGCGCTTTGGTTTAGCAATTTACTGACCTACCTCCGATTGATTGACCATAACTCACTCAATTTTACTTGTAATTGATTGAAATTAGTTTCATTTCGAAGGAATCGAAGTGTAGTTTAAAACGAAAGAAACGGAGATGAAAAACTCCAAGTATTTTGAGAGTTATGATGGAAATAGTTAGACTCGCGCTTTGGTTTAGCAATTTACTGACGTACCTACGATTGATTGACCATAACTCTCTCAATTTAACTCTTAATTCATTGAAATTTGTTTCATTTCGAAGGAATCGAAGTGTAGTTTAAAACGAAAGAAACGGAGATGATAAACTCCAAGTATTTTGAGAGTTATGATGGAAATAGTTAGACTCGGGCTTTGGTTTAGCAATTTACTGACCTACCTCCGATTGATTATACATAACTCACTCAATTTAACTCATAATTCATTGAAATTAGTTTCATTTCGAAGGAATCGAAGTGTAGTTTAAAACGAAAGAAACGGAGATGAAAAACTCCAAGTATTTTGAGAGTTATGATGGAAATAGTTAGACTCGCGCTTTGGTTTAGCAATTTACTGACCTACCTCCGATTGATTGACCATAACTCTCTCAATTTAACTCGTAATTCATTTAAATTAG
Organism: Tasmannia lanceolata; assembly: GCF_043159265.1. Taxonomy (NCBI): domain Eukaryota; kingdom Viridiplantae; phylum Streptophyta; class Magnoliopsida; order Canellales; family Winteraceae; genus Tasmannia; species Tasmannia lanceolata. The sequence goes on from NW_027518721.1 coordinate 10,516,464, forward strand.
TTTCATTTCGAAGGAATCGAAGTTTAGTTTAAAACGAAAGAAACGGAGATGAAAAATTCCAAGTATTTTGAGAGTTATGATAGAAATAGTTAGACTCGTGCTTTGGTTTAGCAATTTACTGACCTACCTCTGATTGATTGACCATAACTCTCTCAATTTAACTCTTAACTCATTGAAATTAGTTTCATTTCGAAGGAATCGAAGTGTAGTTTAAAACGAAAGAAACGAAGATGAAAAACTCATAGTATTTTGAGAGTTATGATGGAAATAGTTAGACTCGCGCTTTAGTTTAGCAATTTACTGACCTACCTCCGATTGATTGACCATAACTCTCTCAATTTAACTCTTAATTCATTGAAATTAGTTTCATTTCGAAGGAATCGAAGTGTAGTTTAAAACGAAAGAAACGGAGATGAAAAATTCTAAGTATTTTGAGAGTTATGATAGAAATAGTTAGAATCGCGCTTTGGTTTAGCAATTTACTGACTTACATCCGATTGATTAACCATAACTCTCTCAATTTAACTCTTAAGTCATTGAAATTAGTTTCATTTCGAAGGAATCGAAGTGTAGTTTAAAACGAAAGAAACGGAGATGAAAAACTCCAAGTATTTTGAGAGTTATGATGGAAATAGTTAGACTCGCGCTTTGGTTTAGCAATTTACTGACCTACCTCCGATTGATTGACCATAACTCACTCAATTTTACTTGTAATTGATTGAAATTAGTTTCATTTCGAAGGAATCGAAGTGTAGTTTAAAACGAAAGAAACGGAGATGAAAAACTCCAAGTATTTTGAGAGTTATGATGGAAATAGTTAGACTCGCGCTTTGGTTTAGCAATTTACTGACGTACCTACGATTGATTGACCATAACTCTCTCAATTTAACTCTTAATTCATTGAAATTTGTTTCATTTCGAAGGAATCGAAGTGTAGTTTAAAACGAAAGAAACGGAGATGATAAACTCCAAGTATTTTGAGAGTTATGATGGAAATAGTTAGACTCGCGCTTTGGTTTAGCAATTTACTGACCTACCTCCGATTGATTGACCATAACTCACTCAATTTTACTTGTAATTGATTGAAATTAGTTTCATTTCGAAGGAATCGAAGTGTAGTTTAAAACGAAAGAAACGGAGATGAAAAACTCCAAGTATTTTGAGAGTTATGATGGAAATAGTTAGACTCGCGCTTTGGTTTAGCAATTTACTGACGTACCTACGATTGATTGACCATAACTCTCTCAATTTAACTCTTAATTCATTGAAATTTGTTTTATTTCGAAGGAATCGAAGTGTAGTTTAAAACGAAAGAAACGGAGATGATAAACTCCAAGTATTTTGAGAGTTATGATGGAAATAGTTAGACTCGCGCTTTGGTTTAGCAATTTACTGACCTACCTCCGATTGATTGACCATAACTCACTCAATTTTACTTGTAATTGATTGAAATTAGTTTCATTTCGAAGGAATCGAAGTGTAGTTTAAAACGAAAGAAACGGAGATGAAAAACTCCAAGTATTTTGAGAGTTATGATGGAAATAGTTAGACTCGCGCTTTGGTTTAGCAATTTACTGACCTACCTCCGATTGATTGACCATAACTCTCTCAATTTAACTCTTAATTCATTGAAATTAGTTTCATTTCGAAGGAATCGAAGTGTAGTTTAAAACGAAAGAAACGGAGATGAAAAATTCTAAGTATTTTGAGAGTTATGATAGAAATAGTTAGAATCGCGCTTTGGTTTAGCAATTTACTGACTTACATCCGATTGATTAACCATAACTCTCTCAATTTAACTCTTAAGTCATTGAAATTAGTTTCATTTCGAAGGAATCGAAGTGTAGTTTAAAAAGAAAGAAACGGAGATGAAAAACTCCAAGTATTTTGAGAGTTATGATGGAAATAGTTAGACTCGCGCTTTGGTTTAGCAATTTACTGACCTACCTCCGATTAATTGATCATAACTCTCTAAATTTAACTCTTAATTCATTGAAATTAGTTTCATTTCGAAGGAATCGAAGTGTAGTTTAAAACGAAAGAAACGGAGATGAAAAACTCCAAGTATTTTGAGAGTTATGATGGAAATAGTTAGACTCGCGCTTTGGTTTAGCAATTTACTGACCTCCCTCCGATTGATTGACCATAAATCACTCAATTTAACTCGTAATTCATTGAAATTAGTTTCATTTCGAAGGAATCGACGTGTAGTTTAAAACGAAAGAAACGGAGATGAAAAACTCCAAGTATTTTGAGAGTTATGATGGAAATAGTTAGACTCGCGCTTTGGTTTAGCAATTTACTGACGTACCTACGATTGATTGACCATAACTCTCTCAATTTAACTTTTAATTCATTGAAATTTGTTTCATTTCGAAGGAATCGAAGTGTAGTTTAAAACGAAAGAAACGGAGATGAAAAACTCCAAGTATTTTGAGAGTTATGATGGAAATAGTTAGACTCGCGCTTTGGTTTAGCAATTTACTGACCTACCTCCGATTGATTGACCATAACCCACTAAATTTTACTTGTAATTGATTGAAATTAGTTTCATTTCGAAGGAATCGAAGTGTAGTTTAAAACGAAAGAAACGAAGATGAAAAACTCCAAGTATTTTGAGAGTTATGATGGAAATAGTTAGACTCGCGCTTTGGTTTAGCAATTTACTGACCTACCTCCGATTGATTGATCATAACTCTCTAAATTTAACTCTTAATTCATTGAAATTAGTTTCATTTCGAAGGAATCGAAGTGTACTTTAAAACGAAAGAAACGGAGATGAAAAACTCCAAGTATTTTGAGAGTTATGATGGAAATAGTTAGACTCGCGCTTTGGTTTAGCAATTTACTGACCTACATCCGATTGATTGACCATAACTCTCTCAATTTAACACTTAACTCATTGAAATTAGTTTCATTTCGAAGGAATCGAAGTGTAGTTTAAAACGAAAGAAACGGAGATGAAAAACTCCAAGTATTTTGAGAGTTATGATGGAAATAGTTAGACTCGCGCTTTGGTTTAGCAATTTACTGACCTACCTCCGATTGATTGACCATAACTCTCTCAATTTAACTCTTAATTCATTGAAATTAGTTTCATTTCGAAGGAATCGAAGTGTAGTTTAAAACGAAAGAAACGGAGATGAAAAATTCTAAGTATTTTGAGAGTTATGATAGAAATAGTTAGAATCGCGCTTTGGTTTAGCAATTTACTGACTTACATCCGATTGATTGACCATAACTCTCTCAATTTAACTCTTAAGTCATTGAAATTAGTTTCATTTCGAAGGAATCAAAGTGTAGTTTAAAACGAAAGAAACGGAGATGAAAAACTCCAAGTATTTTGAGAGTTATGATGGAAATAGTTAGACTCGCGCTTTGGTTTAGCAATTTACTGACCTACCTCCGATTGATTGATCATAACTCTCTAAATTTAACTCTTAATTCATTGAAATTAGTTTCATTTCGAAGGAATCGAAGTGTAGTTTAAAACGAAAGAAACGGAGATGAAAAATTCCAAGTATTTTGAGAGTTATGATAGAAATAGTTAGACTCGCGCTTTGGTTTAGCAATTTACTGACCTACCTCCGATTGATTGACCATAACTCTCTCAATTTAACTCTTAACTCATTGAAATTAGTTTCATTTCGAAGGAATCGAAGTGTAGTTTAAAACGAAAGAAACGGAGATGAAAAACTCCAAGTATTTTGAGAGTTATGATGGAAATAGTTAGACTCGCGCTTTGGTTTAGCAATTTACTGACCTACCTCCGATTGATTGACCATAACTCTCTCAATTTAACTCGTAATTCATTTAAATTAGTTTCATTTCGAAGGAATCGAAGTTTAGTTTAAAACGAAAGAAACGGAGATGAAAAATTCCAAGTATTTTGAGAGTTATGATAGAAATAGTTAGACTCGCGCTTTGGTTTAGCAATTTACTGACCTACCTCTGATTGATTGACCATAACTCTCTCAATTTAACTCTTAACTCATTGAAATTAGTTTCATTTCGAAGGAATCGAAGTGTAGTTTAAAACGAAAGAAACGAAGATGAAAAACTCATAGTATTTTGAGAGTTATGATGGAAATAGTTAGACTCGCGCTTTGGTTTAGCAATTTACTGACCTACCTCCGATTGATTGACCATAACTCACTCAATTTAACTCGTAATTCATTGAAATTAGTTTCATTTCGAAGGAATCGAAGTGTAGTTTAAAACGAAAGAAACGGAGATGAAAAACTCCAAGTATTTTGAGAGTTATGATGGAAATAGTTAGACTCGCGCTTTGGTTTAGCAATTTACTGACCTACCTCCGATTGATTGACCATAACTCACTCAATTTTACTTGTAATTGATTGAAATTAGTTTCATTTCGAAGGAATCGAAGTGTAGTTTAAAACGAAAGAAACGGAGATGAAAAACTCCAAGTATTTTGAGAGTTATGATGGAAATAGTTAGACTCGCGCTTTGGTTTAGCAATTTACTGACCTACCTCCGATTGATTGACCATAACTCTCTCAATTTAACTCTTAATTCATTGAAATTAGTTTCATTTCGAAGGAATCGAAGTGTAGTTTAAAACGAAAGAAACGGAGATGAAAAACTCCAAGTATTTTGAGAGTTATGATGGAAATAGTTAGACTCGCGCTTTGGTTTAGCAATTTACTGACCTACCTCCGATTGATTGACCATAACTCACTCAATTTTACTTGTAATTGATTGAAATTAGTTTCATTTCGAAGGAATCAAAGTGTAGTTTAAAACGAAAGAAACGGAGATGAAAAACTCCAAGTATTTTGAGAGTTATGATGGAAATAGTTAGACTCGGGCTTTGGTTTAGCAATTTACTGACCTACCTCCGATTGATTATACATAACTCACTCAATTTAACTCGTAATTCATTGAAATTAGTTTCATTTCGAAGGAATCGAAGTGTAGTTTAAAACGAAAGAAACGGAGATGAAAAACTCCAAGTATTTTGAGAGTTATGATGGAAATAGTTAGACTCGCGCTTTGGTTTAGCAATTTACTGACCTACCTCCGATTGATTGACCATAACTCACTCAATTTAACTCTTAATTCATTGAAATTAGTTTCATTTCGAAGGAATCGAAGTGTAGTTTAAAACGAAAGAAACGGAGATGGAAAACTCCAAGTATTTTGAGAGTTATGATGGAAATAGTTAGACTCGGGCTTTGGTTTAGCAATTTACTGACCTACCTCCGATTGATTGAACATAACTCACTCAATTTAACTCGTAATTCATTGAAATTAGTTTCATTTCGAAGGAATCGAAGTGTAGTTTAAAACGAAAGAAACGGAGATGAAAAACTCCAAGTATTTTGAGAGTTATGATGGAAATAGTTAGACTCGCGCTTTGGTTTAGCAATTTACTGACCTACCTCCGATTGATTGACCATAACTCTCTCAATTTAACTCGTAATTCATTTAAATTAGTTTCATTTCGAAGGAATCGAAGTGTAGTTTAAAACAAAAGAAACGGAGATGAAAAACTCCAAGTATTTTGAGAGTTATGATGGAAATAGTTAGACTCGCGCTTTGGTTTAGCAATTTACTGACCTACCTTTGATTGATTGACCATAACTCTCTCAATTTAACTTGTAATTCATTTAAATTAGTTTCATTTCGAAGGAATCGAAGTATAGTTTAAAACGAAAGAAACGGAGATGAAAAACTCCAAGTATTTTGAGAGTTATGATGGAAATAGTTAGACTCGCGCTTTAGTTTAGCAATTTACTGACCTCCCTCCGATTGATTGACCATAACTCACTCAATTTAACTCGTAATTCATTGAAATTAGTTTCATTTCGAAGGAATCGAAGTGTAGTTTAAAACGAAAGAAACGGAGATGAAAAACTCCAAGTATTTTGAGAGTTATGATGGAAATAGTTAGACTCGCGCTTTGGTTTAGCAATTTACTGACCTACCTCCGATTGATTGACCATAACTCTCTCAATTTAACTCTTAATTCATTGAAATTAGTTTCATTTCGAAGGAATCGAAGTGTAGTTTAAAACGAAAGAAACGGAGATGAAAAACTCAAAGTATTTTGAGAGTTATGATGGAAATAGTTAGACTCGCGCTTTGGTTTAGCAATTTACTGACCTACCTCCGATTGATTGACCATAACTCTCTCAATTTAACTCGTAATTCATTTAAATTAGTTTCATTTCGAAGGAATCGAAGTGTAGTTTAAAACGAAAGAAACGGAGATGAAAAACTCCAAGTATTTTGAGAGTTATGATGGAAATAGTTAGACTCGCGCTTTGGTTTAGCAATTTACTGACCTACCTTTGATTGATTGGCCATAACTCTCTCAATTTAACTTGTAATTCATTTAAATTAGTTTCATTTCGAATGAATCGAAGTATAGTTTAAAACGAAAGAAACGGAGATGAAAAACTCCAAGTATTTTGAGAGTTATGATGGAAATAGTTAGACTCGCGCTTTAGTTTAGCAATTTACTGACCTCCCTCCGATTGATTGACCATAACTCACTCAATTTAACTCGTAATTCATTGAAATTAGTTTCATTTCGAAGGAATCGAAGTGTAGTTTAAAACGAAAGAAACGGAGATGAAAAACTCCAAGTATTTTGAGAGTTATGATGGAAATAGTTAGACTCGCGCTTTGGTTTAGCAATTTACTGACCTACCTCCGATTGATTGACCATAACTCTCTCAATTTAACTCTTAATTCATTGAAATTAGTTTCATTTCGAAGGAATCGAAGTGTAGTTTAAAACGAAAGAAACGGAGATGAAAAACTCCAAGTATTTTGAGAGTTATGATGGAAATAGTTAGACTCGCGCTTTGGTTTAGCAATTTACTGACCTACCTCCGATTGATTGACCATAACTCTCTCAATTTAACTCTTAATTCATTGAAATTAGTTTCATTTCGAAGGAATCGAAGTGTAGTTTAAAACGAAAGAAACGGAGATGAAAAATTCCAAGTATTTTGAGAGTTATGATAGAAATAGTTAGACTCGCGCTTTGGTTTAGCAATTTACTGACCTACCTCCGATTGATTGACCATAACTCTCTCAATTTAACTCTTAACTCATTGAAATTAGTTTCATTTCGAAGGAATCGAAGTGTAGTTTAAAACGAAAGAAACGGAGATGAAAAACTCCAAGTATTTTGAGAGTTATGATGGAAATAGTTAGACTCGCACTTTAGTTTAGCAATTTACTGACCTACCTCCGATTGATTGACCATAACTCTCTCAATTTAACTCGTGATTCATTTAAATTAGTTTCATTTCGAAGGAATCGAAGTGTAGTTTAAAACGAAAGAAACGGAGATGAAAAACTCTAAGTATTTTGAGAGTTATGATGGAAATAGTTAGACTCGCGCTTTGGTTTAGCAATTTACTGACCTACCTCCGATTGATTGATCATAACTCTCTAAATTTAACTCTTAATTCATTGAAATTAGTTTCATTTCGAAGGAATCGAAGTGTAGTTTAAAACGAAAGAAACGGAGATGAAAAACTCCAAGTATTTTGAGAGTTATGATGGAAATAGTTAGACTCGCGCTTTAGTTTAGCAATTTACTGACCTACATCCGATTGATTGACCATAACTCTCTCAATTTAACACTTAACTCATTGAAATTAGTTTCATTTCGAAGGAATCGAAGTGTAGTTTAAAACGAAAGAAACGGAGATGAAAAACTCCAAGTATTTTGAGAGTTATGATGGAAATAGTTAGACTCGCGCTTTGGTTTAGCAATTTACTGACCTACCTCCGATTGATTGACCATAACTCTCTCAATTTAACTCTTAATTCATTGAAATTAGTTTCATTTCGAAGGAATCGAAGTGTAGTTTAAAACGAAAGAAACGGAGATGAAAAATTCTAAGTATTTTGAGAGTTATGATAGAAATAGTTAGAATCGCGCTTTGGTTTAGCAATTTACTGACTTACATCCGATTGATTGACCATAACTCTCTCAATTTAACTCTTAAGTCATTGAAATTAGTTTCATTTCGAAGGAATCAAAGTGTAGTTTAAAACGAAAGAAACGGAGATGAAAAACTCCAAGTATTTTGAGAGTTATGATGGAAATAGTTAGACTCGCGCTTTGGTTTAGCAATTTACTGACCTACCTCCGATTGATTGATCATAACTCTCTAAATTTAACTCTTAATTCATTGAAATTAGTTTCATTTCGAAGGAATCGAAGTGTAGTTTAAAACGAAAGAAACGGAGATGAAAAATTCCAAGTATTTTGAGAGTTATGATAGAAATAGTTAGACTCGCGCTTTGGTTTAGCAATTTACTGACCTACCTCCGATTGATTGACCATAACTCTCTCAATTTAACTCTTAACTCATTGAAATTAGTTTCATTTCGAAGGAATCGAAGTGTAGTTTAAAACGAAAGAAACGGAGATGAAAAACTCCAAGTATTTTGAGAGTTATGATGGAAATAGTTAGACTCGCGCTTTGGTTTAGCAATTTACTGACCTACCTCCGATTGATTGACCATAACTCTCTCAATTTAACTCGTAATTCATTTAAATTAGTTTCATTTCGAAGGAATCGAAGTGTAGTTTAAAACAAAAGAAACGGAGATGAAAAACTCCAAGTATTTTGAGAGTTATGATGGAAATAGTTAGACTCGCGCTTTGGTTTAGCAATTTACTGACCTACCTTTGATTGATTGACCATAACTCTCTCAATTTAACTTGTAATTCATTTAAATTAGTTTCATTTCGAAGGAATCGAAGTATAGTTTAAAACGAAAGAAACGGAGATGAAAAACTCCAAGTATTTTGAGAGTTATGATGGAAATAGTTAGACTCGCGCTTTAGTTTAGCAATTTACTGACCTCCCTCCGATTGATTGACCATAACTCACTCAATTTAACTCGTAATTCATTGAAATTAGTTTCATTTCGAAGGAATCGAAGTGTAGTTTAAAACGAAAGAAACGGAGATGAAAAACTCCAAGTATTTTGAGAGTTATGATGGAAATAGTTAGACTCGCGCTTTGGTTTAGCAATTTACTGACCTACCTCCGATTGATTGACCATAACTCTCTCAATTTAACTCTTAATTCATTGAAATTAGTTTCATTTCGAAGGAATCGAAGTGTAGTTTAAAACGAAAGAAACGGAGATGAAAAACTCCAAGTATTTTGAGAGTTATGATGGAAATAGTTAGACTCGCGCTTTGGTTTAGCAATTTACTGACCTACCTCCGATTGATTGACCATAACTCTCTCAATTTAACTCGTAATTCATTTAAATTAGTTTCATTTCGAAGGAATCGAAGTGTAGTTTAAAACAAAAGAAACGGAGATGAAAAACTCCAAGTATTTTGAGAGTTATGATGGAAATAGTTAGACTCGCGCTTTGGTTTAGCAATTTACTGACCTACCTCCGATTGATTGACCATAACTCTCTCAATTTAACTTGTAATTCATTTAAATTAGTTTCATTTCGAAGGAATCGAAGTATAGTTTAAAACGAAAGAAACGGAGATGAAAAACTCCAAGTATTTTGAGAGTTATGATTGAAATAGTTAGACTCGCGCTTTAGTTTAGCAATTTACTGACCTCCCTCCGATTGATTGACCATAACTCACTCAATTTAACTCGTAATTCATTGAAATTAGTTTCATTTCGAAGGAATCGAAGTGTAGTTTAAAACGAAAGAAACGGAGATGAAAAACTCCAAGTATTTTGAGAGTTATGATGGAAATAGTTAGACTCGCGCTTTGGTTTAGCAATTTACTGACCTACCTCCGATTGATTGACCATAACTCTCTCAATTTAACTCTTAATTCATTGAAATTAGTTTCATTTCGAAGGAATCGAAGTGTAGTTTAAAACGAAAGAAACGGAGATGAAAAACTCCAAGTATTTTGAGAGTTATGATGGAAATAGTTAGACTCGCGCTTTGGTTTAGCAATTTACTGACCTACCTCCGATTGATTGACCATAACTCTCTCAATTTAACTCTTAATTCATTGAAATTAGTTTCATTTCGAAGGAATCGAAGTGTAGTTTAAAACGAAAGAAACGGAGATGAAAAATTCCAAGTATTTTGAGAGTTATGATAGAAATAGTTAGACTCGCGCTTTGGTTTAGCAATTTACTGACCTACCTCCGATTGATTGACCATAACTCTCTCAATTTAACTCTTAACTCATTGAAATTAGTTTCATTTCGAAGGAATCGAAGTGTAGTTTAAAACGAAAGAAACGGAGATGAAAAACTCCAAGTATTTTGAGAGTTATGATGGAAATAGTTAGACTCGCGCTTTAGTTTAGCAATTTACTGACCTACCTCCGATTGATTGACCATAACTCTCTCAATTTAACTCGTGATTCATTTAAATTAGTTTCATTTCGAAGGAATCGAAGTGTAGTTTAAAACGAAAGAAACGGAGATGAAAAATTCTAAGTATTTTGAGAGTTATGATAGAAATAGTTAGAATCGCGCTTTGGTTTAGCAATTTACTGACTTACATCCGATTGATTGACCATAACTCTCTCAATTTAACTCTTAAGTCATTGAAATTAGTTTCATTTCGAAGGAATCGAAGTGTAGTTTAAAACGAAAGAAACGGAGATGAAAAACTCCAAGTATTTTGAGAGTTATGATGGAAATAGTTAGACTCGCGCTTTGGTTTAGCAATTTACTGACCTACCTCCGATTGATTGACCATAACTCTCTCAATTTAACTCTTAATTCATTGAAATTAGTTTCATTTCGAAGGAATCGAAGTGTAGTTTAAAACGAAAGAAACGGAGATGAAAAATTCCAAGTATTTTGAGAGTTATGATAGAAATAGTTAGACTCGCGCTTTGGTTTAGCAATTTACTGACCTACCTCCGATTGATTGACCATAACTCTCTCAATTTAACTCTTAACTCATTGAAATTAGTTTCATTTCGAAGGAATCGAAGTGTAGTTTAAAACGAAAGAAACGGAGATGAAAAACTCCAAGTATTTTGAGAGTTATGATGGAAATAGTTAGACTCGCGCTTTAGTTTAGCAATTTACTGACCTACCTCCGATTGATTGACCATAACTCTCTCAATTTAACTCGTGATTCATTTAAATTAGTTTCATTTCGAAGGAATCGAAGTGTAGTTTAAAACGAAAGAAACGGAGATGAAAAACTCCAAGTATTTTGAGAGTTATGATGGAAATAGTTAGACTCGCGCTTTGGTTTAGCAATTTACTGACCTACCTCCGATTGATTGATCATAACTCTCTAAATTTAACTCTTAATTCATTGAAATTAGTTTCATTTCGAAGGAATCGAAGTGTAGTTTAAAACGAAAGAAACGGAGATGAAAAACTCCAAGTATTTTGAGAGTTATGATGGAAATAGTTAGACTCGCGCTTTGGTTTAGCAATTTACTGACCTACCTCCGATTGATTGACCATAACTCTCTCAATTTAACTCTTAATTCATTGAAATTAGTTTCATTTCGAAGGAATCGAAGTGTAGTTTAAAACGAAAGAAACAGAGATGAAAAACTCCAAGTATTTTGAGAGTTATGATGGAAATAGTTAGACTCGCGCTTTGGTTTAGCAATTTACTGACCTACCTCCGATTGATTGACCATAACTCTCTCAATTTAACTCTTAATTCATTGAAATTAGTTTCATTTCGAAGGAATCGAAGTGTAGTTTAAAACGAAAGAAACGGAGATGAAAAATTCCAAGTATTTTGAGAGTTATGATAGAAATAGTTAGACTCGCGCTTTGGTTTAGCAATTTACTGACCTACCTCCGATTGATTGACCATAACTCTCTCAATTTAACTCTTAACTCATTGAAATTAGTTTCATTTCGAAGGAATCGAAGTGTAGTTTAAAACGAAAGAAACGGAGATGAAAAACTCCAAGTATTTTGAGAGTTATGATGGAAATAGTTAGACTCGCGCTTTAGTTTAGCAATTTACTGACCTACCTCCGATTGATTGACCATAACTCTCTCAATTTAACTCGTGATTCATTTAAATTAGTTTCATTTCGAAGGAATCGAAGTGTAGTTTAAAACGAAAGAAACGGAGATGAAAAACTCCAAGTATTTTGAGAGTTATGATGGAAATAGTTAGACTCGCGCTTTAGTTTAGCAATTTACTGACCTACCTCCGATTGATTGACCATAACTCTCTCAATTTAACTCGTGATTCATTTAAATTAGTTTCATTTCGAAGGAATCGAAGTGTAGTTTAAAACGAAAGAAACGGAGATGAAAAACTCCAAGTATTTTGAGAGTTATGATGGAAATAGTTAGACTCGCGCTTTGGTTTAGCAATTTACTGACCTACCTCCGATTGATTGATCATAACTCTCTAAATTTAACTCTTAATTCATTGAAATTAGTTTCATTTCGAAGGAATCGAAGTGTAGTTTAAAACGAAAGAAACGGAGATGAAAAACTCCAAGTATTTTGAGAGTTATGATGGAAATAGTTAGACTCGCGCTTTGGTTTAGCAATTTACTGACCTACCTCCGATTGATTGACCATAACTCTCTCAATTTAACTCTTAATTCATTGAAATTAGTTTCATTTCGAAGGAATCGAAGTGTAGTTTAAAACGAAAGAAACGGAGATGAAAAACTCCAAGTATTTTGAGAGTTATGATGGAAATAGTTAGACTCGCGCTTTGGTTTAGCAATTTACTGACCTACCTCCGATTGATTGACCATAACTCTCTCAATTTAACTCTTAATTCATTGAAATTAGTTTCATTTCGAAGGAATCGAAGTGTAGTTTAAAACGAAAGAAACGGAGATGAAAAATTCCAAGTATTTTGAGAGTTATGATAGAAATAGTTAGACTCGCGCTTTGGTTTAGCAATTTACTGACCTACCTCCGATTGATTGACCATAACTCTCTCAATTTAACTCTTAACTCATTGAAATTAGTTTCATTTCGAAGGAATCGAAGTGTAGTTTAAAACGAAAGAAACGGAGATGAAAAACTCCAAGTATTTTGAGAGTTATGATGGAAATAGTTAGACTCGCGCTTTAGTTTAGCAATTTACTGACCTACCTCCGATTGATTGACCATAACTCTCTCAATTTAACTCGTGATTCATTTAAATTAGTTTCATTTCGAAGGAATCGAAGTGTAGTTTAAAACGAAAGAAACGGAGATGAAAAACTCCAAGTATTTTGAGAGTTATGATGGAAATAGTTAGACTCGCGCTTTGGTTTAGCAATTTACTGACCTACCTCCGATTGATTGATCATAACTCTCTAAATTTAACTCTTAATTCATTGAAATTAGTTTCATTTCGAAGGAATCGAAGTGTAGTTTAAAACGAAAGAAACGGAGATGAAAAACTTCAAGTATTTTGAGAGTTATGATGGAAATAGTTAGACTCGCGCTTTGGTTTAGCAATTTACTGACCTACCTCCGATTGATTGACCATAACTCTCTCAATTTAACTCTTAATTCATTGAAATTAGTTTCATTTCGAAGGAATCGAAGTGTAGTTTAAAACGAAAGAAACGGAGATGAAAAACTCCAAGTATTTTGAGAGTTATGATGGAAATAGTTAGACTCGCGCTTTGGTTTAGCAATTTACTGACCTACCTCCGATTGATTGACCATAACTCTCTCAATTTAACTCTTAATTCATTGAAATTAGTTTCATTTCGAAGGAATCGAAGTGTAGTTTAAAACGAAAGAAACGGAGATGAAAAATTCCAAGTATTTTGAGAGTTATGATAGAAATAGTTAGACTCGCGCTTTGGTTTAGCAATTTACTGACCTACCTCCGATTGATTGACCATAACTCTCTCAATTTAACTCTTAACTCATTGAAATTAGTTTCATTTCGAAGGAATCGAAGTGTAGTTTAAAACGAAAGAAACGGAGATGAAAAACTCCAAGTATTTTGAGAGTTATGATGGAAATAGTTAGACTCGCGCTTTAGTTTAGCAATTTACTGACCTACCTCCGATTGATTGACCATAACTCTCTCAATTTAACTCGTGATTCATTTAAATTAGTTTCATTTCGAAGGAATCGAAGTGTAGTTTAAAACGAAAGAAACGGAGATGAAAAACTCCAAGTATTTTGAGAGTTATGATGGAAATAGTTAGACTCGCGCTTTGGTTTAGCAATTTACTGACCTACCTCCGATTGATTGATCATAACTCTCTAAATTTAACTCTTAATTCATTGAAATTAGTTTCATTTCGAAGGAATCGAAGTGTAGTTTAAATCGAAAGAAACGGAGATGAAAAACTCCAAGTATTTTGAGAATTATGATGGAAATAGTTAGACTCGCGCTTTGGTTTAGCAATTTACTGACCTACATCCGATTGATTGACCATAACTCTCTCAATTTAACACTTAACTCATTGAAATTAGTTTCATTTCGAAGGAATCGAAGTGTAGTTTAAAACGAAAGAAACGGAGATGAAAAACTCCAAGTATTTTGAGAGTTATGATGGAAATAGTTAGACTCGCGCTTTGGTTTAGCAATTTACTGACCTACCTCCGATTGATTGACCATAACTCTCTCAATTTAACTCTTAATTCATTGAAATTAGTTTCATTTCGAAGGAATCGAAGTGTAGTTTAAAACGAAAGAAACGGAGATGAAAACTTCTAAGTATTTTGAGAGTTATGATAGAAATAGTTAGAATCGCGCTTTGGTTTAGCAATTTACTGACTTACATCCGATTGATTGACCATAACTCTCTCAATTTAACTCTTAAGTCATTGAAATTAGTTTCATTTCGAAGGAATCGAAGTGTAGTTTAAAACGAAAGAAACGGAGATGAAAAACTCCAAGTATTTTGAGAGTTATGATGGAAATAGTTAGACTCGCGCTTTGGTTTAGCAATTTACTGACCTACCTCCGATTGATTGATCATAACTCTCTAAATTTAACTCTTAATTCATTGAAATTAGTTTCATTTCGAAGGAATCGAAGTGTAGTTTAAAACAAAAGAAACGGAGATGAAAAACTCCAAGTATTTTGAGAGTTATGATGGAAATAGTTAGACTCGCGCTTTGGTTTAGAAATTTACTGACCTCCCTCCGATTGATTGACCATAAATCACTCAATTTAACTCGTAATTCATTGAAATTAGTTTCATTTCGAAGGAATCGACGTGTAGTTTAAAACGAAAGAAACGGAGATGAAAAACTCCAAGTATTTTGAGAGTTATGATGGAAATAGTTAGACTCGCGCTTTGGTTTAGCAATTTACTGACCTACCTCCGATTGATTGACCATAACTCTCTCAATTTAACTCGTGATTCATTTAAATTAGTTTCATTTCGAAGGAATCGAAGTGTAGTTTAAAACGAAAGAAACGGAGATGAAAAACTCCAAGTATTTTGAGAGTTATGATGGAAATAGTTAGACTCGCGCTTTGGTTTAGCAATTTACTGACCTACCTCCGATTGATTGATCATAACTCTCTAAATTTAACTCTTAATTCATTGAAATTAGTTTCATTTCGAAGGAATCGAAGTGTAGTTTAAAACGAAAGAAACGGAGATGAAAAACTCCAAGTATTTTGAGAGTTATGATGGAAATAGTTAGACTCGCGCTTTGGTTTAGCAATTTACTGACCTACCTCCGATTGATTGACCATAACTCTCTCAATTTAACTCTTAATTCATTGAAATTAGTTTCATTTCGAAGGAATCGAAGTGTAGTTTAAAACGAAAGAAACGGAGATGAAAAACTCCAAGTATTTTGAGAGTTATGATGGAAATAGTTAGACTCGCGCTTTGGTTTAGCAATTTACTGACCTACCTCCGATTGATTGACCATAACTCTCTCAATTTAACTCTTAATTCATTGAAATTAGTTTCATTTCGAAGGAATCGAAGTGTAGTTTAAAACGAAAGAAACGGAGATGAAAAACTCCAAGTATTTTGAGAGTTATGATGGAAATAGTTAGACTCGCGCTTTAGTTTAGCAATTTACTGACCTACCTCCGATTGATTGACCATAACTCTCTCAATTTAACTCGTGATTCATTTAAATTAGTTTCATTTCGAAGGAATCGAAGTGTAGTTTAAAACGAAAGAAACGGAGATGAAAAATTCTAAGTATTTTGAGAGTTATGATAGAAATAGTTAGAATCGCGCTTTGGTTTAGCAATTTACTGACTTACATCCGATTGATTGACCATAACTCTCTCAATTTAACTCTTAAGTCATTGAAATTAGTTTCATTTCGAAGGAATCGAAGTGTAGTTTAAAACGAAAGAAACGGAGATGAAAAACTCCAAGTATTTTGAGAGTTATGATGGAAATAGTTAGACTCGCGCTTTGGTTTAGCAATTTACTGACCTACCTCCGATTGATTGACCATAACTCTCTCAATTTAACTCTTAATTCATTGAAATTAGTTTCATTTCGAAGGAATCGAAGTGTAGTTTAAAACGAAAGAAACGGAGATGAAAAATTCCAAGTATTTTGAGAGTTATGATAGAAATAGTTAGACTCGCGCTTTGGTTTAGCAATTTACTGACCTACCTCCGATTGATTGACCATAACTCTCTCAATTTAACTCTTAACTCATTGAAATTAGTTTCATTTCGAAGGAATCGAAGTGTAGTTTAAAACGAAAGAAACGGAGATGAAAAACTCCAAGTATTTTGAGAGTTATGATGGAAATAGTTAGACTCGCGCTTTAGTTTAGCAATTTACTGACCTACCTCCGATTGATTGACCATAACTCTCTCAATTTAACTCGTGATTCATTTAAATTAGTTTCATTTCGAAGGAATCGAAGTGTAGTTTAAAACGAAAGAAACGGAGATGAAAAACTCCAAGTATTTTGAGAGTTATGATGGAAATAGTTAGACTCGCGCTTTGGTTTAGCAATTTACTGACCTACCTCCGATTGATTGATCATAACTCTCTAAATTTAACTCTTAATTCATTGAAATTAGTTTCATTTCGAAGGAATCGAAGTGTAGTTTAAAACGAAAGAAACGGAGATGAAAAACTCCAAGTATTTTGAGAGTTATGATGGAAATAGTTAGACTCGCGCTTTGGTTTAGCAATTTACTGACCTACCTCCGATTGATTGACCATAACTCTCTCAATTTAACTCTTAATTCATTGAAATTAGTTTCATTTCGAAGGAATCGAAGTGTAGTTTAAAACGAAAGAAACGGAGATGAAAAACTCCAAGTATTTTGAGAGTTATGATGGAAATAGTTAGACTCGCGCTTTGGTTTAGCAATTTACTGACCTACCTCCGATTGATTGACCATAACTCTCTCAATTTAACTCTTAATTCATTGAAATTAGTTTCATTTCGAAGGAATCGAAGTGTAGTTTAAAACGAAAGAAACGGAGATGAAAAATTCCAAGTATTTTGAGAGTTATGATAGAAATAGTTAGACTCGCGCTTTGGTTTAGCAATTTACTGACCTACCTCCGATTGATTGACCATAACTCTCTCAATTTAACTCTTAACTCATTGAAATTAGTTTCATTTCGAAGGAATCGAAGTGTAGTTTAAAACGAAAGAAACGGAGATGAAAAACTCCAAGTATTTTGAGAGTTATGATGGAAATAGTTAGACTCGCGCTTTAGTTTAGCAATTTACTGACCTACCTCCGATTGATTGACCATAACTCTCTCAATTTAACTCGTGATTCATTTAAATTAGTTTCATTTCGAAGGAATCGAAGTGTAGTTTAAAACGAAAGAAACGGAGATGAAAAACTCCAAGTATTTTGAGAGTTATGATGGAAATAGTTAGACTCGCGCTTTAGTTTAGCAATTTACTGACCTACCTCCGATTGATTGACCATAACTCTCTCAATTTAACTCGTGATTCATTTAAATTAGTTTCATTTCGAAGGAATCGAAGTGTAGTTTAAAACGAAAGAAACGGAGATGAAAAACTCCAAGTATTTTGAGAGTTATGATGGAAATAGTTAGACTCGCGCTTTGGTTTAGCAATTTACTGACCTACCTCCGATTGATTGATCATAACTCTCTAAATTTAACTCTTAATTCATTGAAATTAGTTTCATTTCGAAGGAATCGAAGTGTAGTTTAAAACGAAAGAAACGGAGATGAAAAACTCCAAGTATTTTGAGAGTTATGATGGAAATAGTTAGACTCGCGCTTTGGTTTAGCAATTTACTGACCTACCTCCGATTGATTGACCATAACTCTCTCAATTTAACTCTTAATTCATTGAAATTAGTTTCATTTCGAAGGAATCGAAGTGTAGTTTAAAACGAAAGAAACGGAGATGAAAAACTCCAAGTATTTTGAGAGTTATGATGGAAATAGTTAGACTCGCGCTTTGGTTTAGCAATTTACTGACCTACCTCCGATTGATTGACCATAACTCTCTCAATTTAACTCTTAATTCATTGAAATTAGTTTCATTTCGAAGGAATCGAAGTGTAGTTTAAAACGAAAGAAACGGAGATGAAAAATTCCAAGTATTTTGAGAGTTATGATAGAAATAGTTAGACTCGCGCTTTGGTTTAGCAATTTACTGACCTACCTCCGATTGATTGACCATAACTCTCTCAATTTAACTCTTAACTCATTGAAATTAGTTTCATTTCGAAGGAATCGAAGTGTAGTTTAAAACGAAAGAAACGGAGATGAAAAACTCCAAGTATTTTGAGAGTTATGATGGAAATAGTTAGACTCGCGCTTTAGTTTAGCAATTTACTGACCTACCTCCGATTGATTGACCATAACTCTCTCAATTTAACTCGTGATTCATTTAAATTAGTTTCATTTCGAAGGAATCGAAGTGTAGTTTAAAACGAAAGAAACGGAGATGAAAAACTCCAAGTATTTTGAGAGTTATGATGGAAATAGTTAGACTCGCGCTTTGGTTTAGCAATTTACTGACCTACCTCCGATTGATTGATCATAACTCTCTAAATTTAACTCTTAATTCATTGAAATTAGTTTCATTTCGAAGGAATCGAAGTGTAGTTTAAAACGAAAGAAACGGAGATGAAAAACTCCAAGTATTTTGAGAGTTATGATGGAAATAGTTAGACTCGCGCTTTGGTTTAGCAATTTACTGACCTACCTCCGATTGATTGACCATAACTCTCTCAATTTAACTCTTAATTCATTGAAATTAGTTTCATTTCGAAGGAATCGAAGTGTAGTTTAAAACGAAAGAAACGGAGATGAAAAACTCCAAGTATTTTGAGAGTTATGATGGAAATAGTTAGACTCGCGCTTTGGTTTAGCAATTTACTGACCTACCTCCGATTGATTGACCATAACTCTCTCAATTTAACTCTTAATTCATTGAAATTAGTTTCATTTCGAAGGAATCGAAGTGTAGTTTAAAACGAAAGAAACGGAGATGAAAAATTCCAAGTATTTTGAGAGTTATGATAGAAATAGTTAGACTCGCGCTTTGGTTTAGCAATTTACTGACCTACCTCCGATTGATTGACCATAACTCTCTCAATTTAACTCTTAACTCATTGAAATTAGTTTCATTTCGAAGGAATCGAAGTGTAGTTTAAAACGAAAGAAACGGAGATGAAAAACTCCAAGTATTTTGAGAGTTATGATGGAAATAGTTAGACTCGCGCTTTAGTTTAGCAATTTACTGACCTACCTCCGATTGATTGACCATAACTCTCTCAATTTAACTCGTGATTCATTTAAATTAGTTTCATTTCGAAGGAATCGAAGTGTAGTTTAAAACGAAAGAAACGGAGATGAAAAACTCCAAGTATTTTGAGAGTTATGATGGAAATAGTTAGACTCGCGCTTTGGTTTAGCAATTTACTGACCTACCTCCGATTGATTGATCATAACTCTCTAAATTTAACTCTTAATTCATTGAAATTAGTTTCATTTCGAAGGAATCGAAGTGTAGTTTAAATCGAAAGAAACGGAGATGAAAAACTCCAAGTATTTTGAGAATTATGATGGAAATAGTTAGACTCGCGCTTTGGTTTAGCAATTTACTGACCTACATCCGATTGATTGACCATAACTCTCTCAATTTAACACTTAACTCATTGAAATTAGTTTCATTTCGAAGGAATCGAAGTGTAGTTTAAAACGAAAGAAACGGAGATGAAAAACTCCAAGTATTTTGAGAGTTATGATGGAAATAGTTAGACTCGCGCTTTGGTTTAGCAATTTACTGACCTACCTCCGATTGATTGACCATAACTCTCTCAATTTAACTCTTAATTCATTGAAATTAGTTTCATTTCGAAGGAATCGAAGTGTAGTTTAAAACGAAAGAAACGGAGATGAAAACTTCTAAGTATTTTGAGAGTTATGATAGAAATAGTTAGAATCGCGCTTTGGTTTAGCAATTTACTGACTTACATCCGATTGATTGACCATAACTCTCTCAATTTAACTCTTAAGTCATTGAAATTAGTTTCATTTCGAAGGAATCGAAGTGTAGTTTAAAACGAAAGAAACGGAGATGAAAAACTCCAAGTATTTTGAGAGTTATGATGGAAATAGTTAGACTCGCGCTTTGGTTTAGCAATTTACTGACCTACCTCCGATTGATTGATCATAACTCTCTAAATTTAACTCTTAATTCATTGAAATTAGTTTCATTTCGAAGGAATCGAAGTGTAGTTTAAAACAAAAGAAACGGAGATGAAAAACTCCAAGTATTTTGAGAGTTATGATGGAAATAGTTAGACTCGCGCTTTGGTTTAGAAATTTACTGACCTCCCTCCGATTGATTGACCATAAATCACTCAATTTAACTCGTAATTCATTGAAATTAGTTTCATTTCGAAGGAATCGACGTGTAGTTTAAAACGAAAGAAACGGAGATGAAAAACTCCAAGTATTTTGAGAGTTATGATGGAAATAGTTAGACTCGCGCTTTGGTTTAGCAATTTACTGACCTACCTCCGATTGATTGACCATAACTCTCTCAATTTAACTCGTAATTCATTTAAATTAGTTTCATTTCGAAGGAATCGAAGTGTAGTTTAAAACAAAAGAAACGGAGATGAAAAACTCCAAGTATTTTGAGAGTTATGATGGAAATAGTTAGACTCGCGCTTTGGTTTAGCAATTTACTGACCTACCTTTGATTGATTGACCATAACTCTCTCAATTTAACTTGTAATTCATTTAAATTAGTTTCATTTCGAAGGAATCGAAGTATAGTTTAAAACGAAAGAAACGGAGATGAAAAACTCCAAGTATTTTGAGAGTTATGATAGAAATAGTTAGAATCGCGCTTTGGTTTAGCAATTTACTGACTTACATCCGATTGATTGACCATAACTCTCTCAATTTAACTCTTAAGTCATTGAAATTAGTTTCATTTCGAAGGAATCGAAGTGTAGTTTAAAACGAAAGAAACGGAGATGAAAAACTCCAAGTATTTTGAGAGTTATGATGGAAATAGTTAGACTCGCGCTTTGGTTTAGCAATTTACTGACCTACCTCCGATTGATTGACCATAACTCTCTCAATTTAACTCTTAATTCATTGAAATTAGTTTCATTTCGAAGGAATCGAAGTGTAGTTTAAAACGAAAGAAACGGAGATGAAAAATTCCAAGTATTTTGAGAGTTATGATAGAAATAGTTAGACTCGCGCTTTGGTTTAGCAATTTACTGACCTACCTCCGATTGATTGACCATAACTCTCTCAATTTAACTCTTAACTCATTGAAATTAGTTTCATTTCGAAGGAATCGAAGTGTAGTTTAAAACGAAAGAAACGGAGATGAAAAACTCCAAGTATTTTGAGAGTTATGATGGAAATAGTTAGACTCGCGCTTTAGTTTAGCAATTTACTGACCTACCTCCGATTGATTGACCATAACTCTCTCAATTTAACTCGTGATTCATTTAAATTAGTTTCATTTCGAAGGAATCGAAGTGTAGTTTAAAACGAAAGAAACGGAGATGAAAAACTCCAAGTATTTTGAGAGTTATGATGGAAATAGTTAGACTCGCGCTTTGGTTTAGCAATTTACTGACCTACCTCCGATTGATTGATCATAACTCTCTAAATTTAACTCTTAATTCATTGAAATTAGTTTCATTTCGAAGGAATCGAAGTGTAGTTTAAAACGAAAGAAACGGAGATGAAAAACTCCAAGTATTTTGAGAGTTATGATGGAAATAGTTAGACTCGCGCTTTGGTTTAGCAATTTACTGACCTACCTCCGATTGATTGACCATAACTCTCTCAATTTAACTCTTAATTCATTGAAATTAGTTTCATTTCGAAGGAATCGAAGTGTAGTTTAAAACGAAAGAAACGGAGATGAAAAACTCCAAGTATTTTGAGAGTTATGATGGAAATAGTTAGACTCGCGCTTTGGTTTAGCAATTTACTGACCTACCTCCGATTGATTGACCATAACTCTCTCAATTTAACTCTTAATTCATTGAAATTAGTTTCATTTCGAAGGAATCGAAGTGTAGTTTAAAACGAAAGAAACGGAGATGAAAAATTCCAAGTATTTTGAGAGTTATGATAGAAATAGTTAGACTCGCGCTTTGGTTTAGCAATTTACTGACCTACCTCCGATTGATTGACCATAACTCTCTCAATTTAACTCTTAACTCATTGAAATTAGTTTCATTTCGAAGGAATCGAAGTGTAGTTTAAAACGAAAGAAACGGAGATGAAAAACTCCAAGTATTTTGAGAGTTATGATGGAAATAGTTAGACTCGCGCTTTAGTTTAGCAATTTACTGACCTACCTCCGATTGATTGACCATAACTCTCTCAATTTAACTCGTGATTCATTTAAATTAGTTTCATTTCGAAGGAATCGAAGTGTAGTTTAAAACGAAAGAAACGGAGATGAAAAACTCCAAGTATTTTGAGAGTTATGATGGAAATAGTTAGACTCGCGCTTTGGTTTAGCAATTTACTGACCTACCTCCGATTGATTGATCATAACTCTCTAAATTTAACTCTTAACTCATTGAAATTAGTTTCATTTCGAAGGAATCGAAGTGTAGTTTAAAACGAAAGAAACGGAGATGAAAAACTCCAAGTATTTTGAGAGTTATGATGGAAATAGTTAGACTCGCGCTTTAGTTTAGCAATTTACTGACCTACCTCCGATTGATTGACCATAACTCTCTCAATTTAACTCGTGATTCATTTAAATTAGTTTCATTTCGAAGGAATCGAAGTGTAGTTTAAAACGAAAGAAACGGAGATGAAAAATTCCAAGTATTTTGAGAGTTATGATAGAAATAGTTAGACTCGCGCTTTGGTTTAGCAATTTACTGACCTACCTCCGATTGATTGACCATAACTCTCTCAATTTAACTCTTAACTCATTGAAATTAGTTTCATTTCGAAGGAATCGAAGTGTAGTTTAAAACGAAAGAAACGGAGATGAAAAACTCCAAGTATTTTGAGAGTTATGATGGAAATAGTTAGACTCGCGCTTTAGTTTAGCAATTTACTGACCTACCTCCGATTGATTGACCATAACTCTCTCAATTTAACTCGTGATTCATTTAAATTAGTTTCATTTCGAAGGAATCGAAGTGTAGTTTAAAACGAAAGAAACGGAGATGAAAAACTCCAAGTATTTTGAGAGTTATGATGGAAATAGTTAGACTCGCGCTTTGGTTTAGCAATTTACTGACCTACCTCCGATTGATTGATCATAACTCTCTAAATTTAACTCTTAATTCATTGAAATTAGTTTCATTTCGAAGGAATCGAAGTGTAGTTTAAAACGAAAGAAACGGAGATGAAAAACTCCAAGTATTTTGAGAGTTATGATGGAAATAGTTAGACTCGCGCTTTGGTTTAGCAATTTACTGACCTACCTCCGATTGATTGACCATAACTCTCTCAATTTAACTCTTAATTCATTGAAATTAGTTTCATTTCGAAGGAATCGAAGTGTAGTTTAAAACGAAAGAAACGGAGATGAAAAACTCCAAGTATTTTGAGAGTTATGATGGAAATAGTTAGACTCGCGCTTTGGTTTAGCAATTTACTGACCTACCTCCGATTGATTGACCATAACTCTCTCAATTTAACTCTTAATTCATTGAAATTAGTTTCATTTCGAAGGAATCGAAGTGTAGTTTAAAACGAAAGAAACGGAGATGAAAAATTCCAAGTATTTTGAGAGTTATGATAGAAATAGTTAGACTCGCGCTTTGGTTTAGCAATTTACTGACCTACCTCCGATTGATTGACCATAACTCTCTCAATTTAACTCTTAACTCATTGAAATTAGTTTCATTTCGAAGGAATCGAAGTGTAGTTTAAAACGAAAGAAACGGAGATGAAAAACTCCAAGTATTTTGAGAGTTATGATGGAAATAGTTAGACTCGCGCTTTAGTTTAGCAATTTACTGACCTACCTCCGATTGATTGACCATAACTCTCTCAATTTAACTCGTGATTCATTTAAATTAGTTTCATTTCGAAGGAATCGAAGTGTAGTTTAAAACGAAAGAAACGGAGATGAAAAACTCCAAGTATTTTGAGAGTTATGATGGAAATAGTTAGACTCGCGCTTTGGTTTAGCAATTTACTGACCTACCTCCGATTGATTGATCATAACTCTCTAAATTTAACTCTTAATTCATTGAAATTAGTTTCATTTCGAAGGAATCGAAGTGTAGTTTAAATCGAAAGAAACGGAGATGAAAAACTCCAAGTATTTTGAGAATTATGATGGAAATAGTTAGACTCGCGCTTTGGTTTAGCAATTTACTGACCTACATCCGATTGATTGACCATAACTCTCTCAATTTAACACTTAACTCATTGAAATTAGTTTCATTTCGAAGGAATCGAAGTGTAGTTTAAAACGAAAGAAACGGAGATGAAAAACTCCAAGTATTTTGAGAGTTATGATGGAAATAGTTAGACTCGCGCTTTGGTTTAGCAATTTACTGACCTACCTCCGATTGATTGACCATAACTCTCTCAATTTAACTCTTAATTCATTGAAATTAGTTTCATTTCGAAGGAATCGAAGTGTAGTTTAAAACGAAAGAAACGGAGATGAAAACTTCTAAGTATTTTGAGAGTTATGATAGAAATAGTTAGAATCGCGCTTTGGTTTAGCAATTTACTGACTTACATCCGATTGATTGACCATAACTCTCTCAATTTAACTCTTAAGTCATTGAAATTAGTTTCATTTCGAAGGAATCGAAGTGTAGTTTAAAACGAAAGAAACGGAGATGAAAAACTCCAAGTATTTTGAGAGTTATGATGGAAATAGTTAGACTCGCGCTTTGGTTTAGCAATTTACTGACCTACCTCCGATTGATTGACCATAACTCTCTCAATTTAACTCTTAATTCATTGAAATTAGTTTCATTTCGAAGGAATCGAAGTGTAGTTTAAAACGAAAGAAACGGAGATGAAAAACTCCAAGTATTTTGAGAGTTATGATGGAAATAGTTAGACTCGCGCTTTGGTTTAGCAATTTACTGACCTACCTCCGATTGATTGACCATAACTCTCTCAATTTAACTCTTAATTCATTGAAATTAGTTTCATTTCGAAGGAATCGAAGTGTAGTTTAAAACGAAAGAAACGGAGATGAAAAATTCCAAGTATTTTGAGAGTTATGATAGAAATAGTTAGACTCGCGCTTTGGTTTAGCAATTTACTGACCTACCTCCGATTGATTGACCATAACTCTCTCAATTTAACTCTTAACTCATTGAAATTAGTTTCATTTCGAAGGAATCGAAGTGTAGTTTAAAACGAAAGAAACGGAGATGAAAAACTCCAAGTATTTTGAGAGTTATGATGGAAATAGTTAGACTCGCGCTTTAGTTTAGCAATTTACTGACCTACCTCCGATTGATTGACCATAACTCTCTCAATTTAACTCGTGATTCATTTAAATTAGTTTCATTTCGAAGGAATCGAAGTGTAGTTTAAAACGAAAGAAACGGAGATGAAAAACTCCAAGTATTTTGAGAGTTATGATGGAAATAGTTAGACTCGCGCTTTGGTTTAGCAATTTACTGACCTACCTCCGATTGATTGATCATAACTCTCTAAATTTAACTCTTAATTCATTGAAATTAGTTTCATTTCGAAGGAATCGAAGTGTAGTTTAAAACGAAAGAAACGGAGATGAAAAACTCCAAGTATTTTGAGAATTATGATGGAAATAGTTAGACTCGCGCTTTGGTTTAGCAATTTACTGACCTACATCCGATTGATTGACCATAACTCTCTCAATTTAACACTTAACTCATTGAAATTAGTTTCATTTCGAAGGAATCGAAGTGTAGTTTAAAACGAAAGAAACGGAGATGAAAAACTCCAAGTATTTTGAGAGTTATGATGGAAATAGTTAGACTCGCGCTTTGGTTTAGCAATTTACTGACCTACCTCCGATTGATTGACCATAACTCTCTCAATTTAACTCTTAATTCATTGAAATTAGTTTCATTTCGAAGGAATCGAAGTGTAGTTTAAAACGAAAGAAACGGAGATGAAAACTTCTAAGTATTTTGAGAGTTATGATAGAAATAGTTATAATCGCGCTTTGGTTTAGCAATTTACTGACTTACATCCGATTGATTGACCATAACTCTCTCAATTTAACTCTTAAGTCATTGAAATTAGTTTCATTTCGAAGGAATCGAAGTGTAGTTTAAAACGAAAGAAACGGAGATGAAAAACTCCAAGTATTTTGAGAGTTATGATGGAAATAGTTAGACTCGCGCTTTGGTTTAGCAATTTACTGACCTACCTCCGATTGATTGATCATAACTCTCTAAATTTAACTCTTAATTCATTGAAATTAGTTTCATTTCGAAGGAATCGAAGTGTAGTTTAAAACAAAAGAAACGGAGATGAAAAACTCCAAGTATTTTGAGAGTTATGATGGAAATAGTTAGACTCGCGCTTTGGTTTAGAAATTTACTGACCTCCCTCCGATTGATTGACCATAAATCACTCAATTTAACTCGTAATTCATTGAAATTAGTTTCATTTCGAAGGAATCGACGTGTAGTTTAAAACGAAAGAAACGGAGATGAAAAACTCCAAGTATTTTGAGAGTTATGATGGAAATAGTTAGACTCGCGCTTTGGTTTAGCAATTTACTGACCTACCTCCGATTGATTGACCATAACTCTCTCAATTTAACTCGTAATTCATTTAAATTAGTTTCATTTCGAAGGAATCGAAGTGTAGTTTAAAACAAAAGAAACGGAGATGAAAAACTCCAAGTATTTTGAGAGTTATGATGGAAATAGTTAGACTCGCGCTTTGGTTTAGCAATTTACTGACCTACCTTTGATTGATTGACCATAACTCTCTCAATTTAACTTGTAATTCATTTAAATTAGTTTCATTTCGAAGGAATCGAAGTATAGTTTAAAACGAAAGAAACGGAGATGAAAAACTCCAAGTATTTTGAGAGTTATGATGGAAATAGTTAGACTCGCGCTTTAGTTTAGCAATTTACTGACCTCCCTCCGATTGATTGACCATAACTCACTCAATTTAACTCGTAATTCATTGAAATTAGTTTCATTTCGAAGGAATCGAAGTGTAGTTTAAAACGAAAGAAACGGAGATGAAAAACTCCAAGTATTTTGAGAGTTATGATGGAAATAGTTAGACTCGCGCTTTGGTTTAGCAATTTACTGACCTACCTCCGATTGATTGACCATAACTCTCTCAATTTAACTCTTAATTCATTGAAATTAGTTTCATTTCGAAGGAATCGAAGTGTAGTTTAAAACGAAAGAAACGGAGATGAAAAACTCCAAGTATTTTGAGAGTTATGATGGAAATAGTTAGACTCGCGCTTTGGTTTAGCAATTTACTGACCTACCTCCGATTGATTGATCATAACTCTCTAAATTTAACTCTTAATTCATTGAAATTAGTTTCATTTCGAAGGAATCGAAGTGTAGTTTAAAACGAAAGAAACGGAGATGAAAAATTCCAAGTATTTTGAGAGTTATGATAGAAATAGTTAGACTCGCGCTTTGGTTTAGCAATTTACTGACCTACCTCCGATTGATTGACCATAACTCTCTCAATTTAACTCTTAACTCATTGAAATTAGTTTCATTTCGAAGGAATCGAAGTGTAGTTTAAAACGAAAGAAACGGAGATGAAAAACTCCAAGTATTTTGAGAGTTATGATGGAAATAGTTAGACTCGCGCTTTGGTTTAGCAATTTACTGACCTACCTCCGATTGATTGACCATAACTCTCTCAATTTAACTCGTAATTCATTTAAATTAGTTTCATTTCGAAGGAATCGAAGTTTAGTTTAAAACAAAAGAAACGGAGATGAAAAACTCCAAGTATTTTGAGAGTTATGATGGAAATAGTTAGACTCGCGCTTTGGTTTAGCAATTTACTGACCTACCTCCGATTGATTGATCATAACTCTCTAAATTTAACTCTTAATTCATTGAAATTAGTTTCATTTCGAAGGAATCGAAGTGTAGTTTAAAACAAAAGAAACGGAGATGAAAAACTCCAAGTATTTTGAGAGTTATGATGGAAATAGTTAGACTCGCGCTTTGGTTTAGAAATTTACTGACCTCCCTCCGATTGATTGACCATAAATCACTTAATTTAACTCGTAATTCATTGAAATTAGTTTCATTTCGAAGGAATCGACGTGTAGTTTAAAACGAAAGAAACGGAGATGAAAAACTCCAAGTATTTTGAGAGTTATGATGGAAATAGTTAGACTCGCGCTTTGGTTTAGCAATTTACTGACCTACCTCCGATTGATTGACCATAACTCTCTCAATTTAACTCGTAATTCATTTAAATTAGTTTCATTTCGAAGGAATCGAAGTGTAGTTTAAAACAAAAGAAACGGAGATGAAAAACTCCAAGTATTTTGAGAGTTATGATGGAAATAGTTAGACTCGCGCTTTGGTTTAGCAATTTACTGACCTACCTTTGATTGATTGACCATAACTCTCTCAATTTAACTTGTAATTCATTTAAATTAGTTTCATTTCGAAGGAATCGAAGTATAGTTTAAAACGAAAGAAACGGAGATGAAAAACTCCAAGTATTTTGAGAGTTATGATGGAAATAGTTAGACTCGCGCTTTAGTTTAGCAATTTACTGACCTCCCTCCGATTGATTGACCATAACTCACTCAATTTAACTCGTAATTCATTGAAATTAGTTTCATTTCGAAGGAATCGAAGTGTAGTTTAAAACGAAAGAAACGGAGATGAAAAACTCCAAGTATTTTGAGAGTTATGATGGAAATAGTTAGACTCGCGCTTTGGTTTAGCAATTTACTGACCTACCTCCGATTGATTGACCATAACTCTCTCAATTTAACTCTTAATTCATTGAAATTAGTTTCATTTCGAAGGAATCGAAGTGTAGTTTAAAACGAAAGAAACGGAGATGAAAAACTCCAAGTATTTTGAGAGTTATGATGGAAATAGTTAGACTCGCGCTTTGGTTTAGCAATTTACTGACCTACCTCCGATTGATTGATCATAACTCTCTAAATTTAACTCTTAATTCATTGAAATTAGTTTCATTTCGAAGGAATCGAAGTGTAGTTTAAAACGAAAGAAACGGAGATGAAAAATTCCAAGTATTTTGAGAGTTATGATAGAAATAGTTAGACTCGCGCTTTGGTTTAGCAATTTACTGACCTACCTCCGATTGATTGACCATAACTCTCTCAATTTAACTCTTAACTCATTGAAATTAGTTTCATTTCGAAGGAATCGAAGTGTAGTTTAAAACGAAAGAAACGGAGATGAAAAACTCCAAGTATTTTGAGAGTTATGATGGAAATAGTTAGACTCGCGCTTTAGTTTAGCAATTTACTGACCTACCTCCGATTGATTGACCATAACTCTCTCAATTTAACTCGTGATTCATTTAAATTAGTTTCATTTCGAAGGAATCGAAGTGTAGTTTAAAACGAAAGAAACGGAGATGAAAAATTCTAAGTATTTTGAGAGTTATGATAGAAATAGTTAGAATCGCGCTTTGGTTTAGCAATTTACTGACTTACATCCGATTGATTGACCATAACTCTCTCAATTTAACTCTTAAGTCATTGAAATTAGTTTCATTTCGAAGGAATCGAAGTGTAGTTTAAAACGAAAGAAACGGAGATGAAAAACTCCAAGTATTTTGAGAGTTATGATGGAAATAGTTAGACTCGCGCTTTGGTTTAGCAATTTACTGACCTACCTCCGATTGATTGACCATAACTCTCTCAATTTAACTCTTAATTCATTGAAATTAGTTTCATTTCGAAGGAATCGAAGTGTAGTTTAAAACGAAAGAAACGGAGATGAAAAATTCCAAGTATTTTGAGAGTTATGATAGAAATAGTTAGACTCGCGCTTTGGTTTAGCAATTTACTGACCTACCTCCGATTGATTGACCATAACACTCTCAATTTAACTCTTAACTCATTGAAATTAGTTTCATTTCGAAGGAATCGAAGTGTAGTTTAAAACGAAAGAAACGGAGATGAAAAACTCCAAGTATTTTGAGAGTTATGATGGAAATAGTTAGACTCGCGCTTTAGTTTAGCAATTTACTGACCTACCTCCGATTGATTGACCATAACTCTCTCAATTTAACTCGTGATTCATTTAAATTAGTTTCATTTCGAAGGAATCGAAGTGTAGTTTAAAACGAAAGAAACGGAGATGAAAAACTCCAAGTATTTTGAGAGTTATGATGGAAATAGTTAGACTCGCGCTTTGGTTTAGCAATTTACTGACCTACCTCCGATTGATTGATCATAACTCTCTAAATTTAACTCTTAATTCATTGAAATTAGTTTCATTTCGAAGGAATCGAAGTGTAGTTTAAAACGAAAGAAACGGAGATGAAAAACTCCAAGTATTTTGAGAGTTATGATGGAAATAGTTAGACTCGCGCTTTGGTTTAGCAATTTACTGACCTACCTCCGATTGATTGACCATAACTCTCTCAATTTAACTCTTAATTCATTGAAATTAGTTTCATTTCGAAGGAATCGAAGTGTAGTTTAAAACGAAAGAAACGGAGATGAAAAACTCCAAGTATTTTGAGAGTTATGATGGAAATAGTTAGACTCGCGCTTTGGTTTAGCAATTTACTGACCTACCTCCGATTGATTGACCATAACTCTCTCAATTTAACTCTTAATTCATTGAAATTAGTTTCATTTCGAAGGAATCGAAGTGTAGTTTAAAACGAAAGAAACGGAGATGAAAAATTCCAAGTATTTTGAGAGTTATGATAGAAATAGTTAGACTCGCGCTTTGGTTTAGCAATTTACTGACCTACCTCCGATTGATTGACCATAACTCTCTCAATTTAACTCTTAACTCATTGAAATTAGTTTCATTTCGAAGGAATCGAATTGTAGTTTAAAACGAAAGAAACGGAGATGAAAAACTCCAAGTATTTTGAGAGTTATGATGGAAATAGTTAGACTCGCGCTTTAGTTTAGCAATTTACTGACCTACCTCCGATTGATTGACCATAACTCTCTCAATTTAACTCGTGATTCATTTAAATTAGTTTCATTTCGAAGGAATCGAAGTGTAGTTTAAAACGAAAGAAACGGAGATGAAAAACTCCAAGTATTTTGAGAGTTATGATGGAAATAGTTAGACTCGCGCTTTGGTTTAGCAATTTACTGACCTACCTCCGATTGATTGATCATAACTCTCTAAATTTAACTTTTAATTCATTGAAATTAGTTTCATTTCGAAGGAATCGAAGTGTAGTTTAAAACGAAAGAAACGGAGATGAAAAACTCCAAGTATTTTGAGAATTATGATGGAAATAGTTAGACTCGCGCTTTGGTTTAGCAATTTACTGACCTACATCCGATTGATTGACCATAACTCTCTCAATTTAACACTTAACTCATTGAAATTAGTTTCATTTCGAAGGAATCGAAGTGTAGTTTAAAACGAAAGAAACGGAGATGAAAAACTCCAAGTATTTTGAGAGTTATGATGGAAATAGTTAGACTCGCGCTTTGGTTTAGCAATTTACTGACCTACCTCCGATTGATTGACCATAACTCTCTCAATTTAACTCTTAATTCATTGAAATTAGTTTCATTTCGAAGGAATCGAAGTGTAGTTTAAAACGAAAGAAACGGAGATGAAAACTTCTAAGTATTTTGAGAGTTATGATAGAAATAGTTAGAATCGCGCTTTGGTTTAGCAATTTACTGACTTACATCCGATTGATTGACCATAACTCTCTCAATTTAACTCTTAAGTCATTGAAATTAGTTTCATTTCGAAGGAATCGAAGTGTAGTTTAAAACGAAAGAAACGGAGATGAAAAACTCCAAGTATTTTGAGAGTTATGATGGAAATAGTTAGACTCGCGCTTTGGTTTAGCAATTTACTGACCTACCTCCGATTGATTGATCATAACTCTCTAAATTTAACTCTTAATTCATTGAAATTAGTTTCATTTCGAAGGAATCGAAGTGTAGTTTAAAACAAAAGAAACGGAGATGAAAAACTCCAAGTATTTTGAGAGTTATGATGGAAATAGTTAGACTCGCGCTTTGGTTTAGAAATTTACTGACCTCCCTCCGATTGATTGACCATAAATCACTCAATTTAACTCGTAATTCATTGAAATTAGTTTCATTTCGAAGGAATCGACGTGTAGTTTAAAACGAAAGAAACGGAGATGAAAAACTCCAAGTATTTTGGGAGTTATGATGGAAATAGTTAGACTCGCGCTTTGGTTTAGCAATTTACTGACCTACCTCCGATTGATTGACCATAACTCTCTCAATTTAACTCGTAATTCATTTAAATTAGTTTCATTTCGAAGGAATCGAAGTGTAGTTTAAAACAAAAGAAACGGAGATGAAAAACTCCAAGTATTTTGAGAGTTATGATGGAAATAGTTAGACTCGCGCTTTGGTTTAGCAATTTACTGACCTACCTTTGATTGATTGACCATAACTCTCTCAATTTAACTTGTAATTCATTTAAATTAGTTTCATTTCGAAGGAATCGAAGTATAGTTTAAAACGAAAGAAACGGAGATGAAAAACTCCAAGTATTTTGAGAGTTATGATGGAAATAGTTAGACTCGCGCTTTAGTTTAGCAATTTACTGACCTCGCTCCGATTGATTGACCATAACTCACTCAATTTAACTCGTAATTCATTGAAATTAGTTTCATTTCGAAGGAATCGAAGTGTAGTTTAAAACGAAAGAAACGGAGATGAAAAACTCCAAGTATTTTGAGAGTTATGATGGAAATAGTTAGACTCGCGCTTTGGTTTAGCAATTTACTGACCTACCTCCGATTGATTGACCATAACTCTCTCAATTTAACTCTTAATTCATTGAAATTAGTTTCATTTCGAAGGAATCGAAGTGTAGTTTAAAACGAAAGAAACGGAGATGAAAAACTCCAAGTATTTTGAGAGTTATGATGGAAATAGTTAGACTCGCGCTTTGGTTTAGCAATTTACTGACCTACCTCCGATTAATTGATCATAACTCTCTAAATTTAACTCTTAATTCATTGAAATTAGTTTCATTTCGAAGGAATCGAAGTGTAGTTTAAAACGAAAGAAACGGAGATGAAAAATTCCAAGTATTTTGAGAGTTATGATAGAAATAGTTAGACTCGCGCTTTGCTTTAGCAATTTACTGACCTACCTCCGATTGATTGACCATAACTCTCTCAATTTAACTCTTAACTCATTGAAATTAGTTTCATTTCGAAGGAATCGAAGTGTAGTTTAAAACGAAAGAAACGGAGATGAAAAACTCCAAGTATTTTGAGAGTTATGATGGAAATAGTTAGACTCGCGCTTTGGTTTAGCAATTTACTGACCTACCTCCGATTGATTGACCATAACTCTCTCAATTTAACTCGTAATTCATTTAAATTAGTTTCATTTCGAAGGAATCGAAGTTTAGTTTAAAACAAAAGAAACGGAGATGAAAAACTCCAAGTATTTTGAGAGTTATGATGGAAATAGTTAGACTCGCGCTTTGGTTTAGCAATTTACTGACCTACCTCCGATTGATTGATCATAACTCTCTAAATTTAACTCTTAATTCATTGAAATTAGTTTCATTTCGAAGGAATCGAAGTGTAGTTTAAAACAAAAGAAACGGAGATGAAAAACTCCAAGTATTTTGAGAGTTATGATGGAAATAGTTAGACTCGCGCTTTGGTTTAGAAATTTACTGACCTCCCTCCGATTGATTGACCATAAATCACTCAATTTAACTCGTAATTCATTGAAATTAGTTTCATTTCGAAGGAATCGACGTGTAGTTTAAAACGAAAGAAACGGAGATGAAAAACTCCAAGTATTTTGAGAGTTATGATGGAAATAGTTAGACTCGCGCTTTGGTTTAGCAATTTACTGACGTACCTACGATTGATTGACCATAACTCTCTCAATTTAACTCTTAATTCATTGAAATTTGTTTCATTTCGAAGGAATCGAAGTGTAGTTTAAAACGAAAGAAACGGAGATGAAAAACTCCAAGAATTTTGAGAGTTATGATGGAAATAGTTAGACTCGCGCTTTGGTTTAGCAATTTACTGACCTACCTCCGATTGATTGACCATAACTCACTCAATTTTACTTGTAATTGATTGAAATTAGTTTCATTTCGAAGGAATCGAAGTGTAGTTTAAAACGAAAGAAACGGAGATGAAAAACTCCAAGTATTTTGAGAGTTATGATGGAAATAGTTAGACTCGGGCTTTGGTTTAGCAATTTACTGACCTACCTCCGATTGATTGAACATAACTCACTCAATTTAACTCGTAATTCATTGAAATTAGTTTCATTTCGAAGGAATCGAAGTGTAGTTTAAAACGAAAGAAACGGAGATGAAAAACTCCAAGTATTTTGAGAGTTATGATGGAAATAGTTAGACTCGCGCTTTGGTTTAGCAATTTATTGACCTACCTCCGATTGATTGACCATAACTCTCTCAATTTAACTCGTAATTCATTTAAATTAGTTTCATTTCGAAGGAATCGAAGTTTAGTTTAAAACGAAAGAAACGGAGATGAAAAATTCCAAGTATTTTGAGAGTTATGATAGAAATAGTTAGACTCGCGCTTTGGTTTAGCAATTTACTGACCTACCTCTGATTGATTGACCATAACTCTCTCAATTTAACTCTTAACTCATTGAAATTAGTTTCATTTCGAAGGAATCAAAGTGTAGTTTAAAACGAAAGAAACGAAGATGAAAAACTCATAGTATTTTGAGAGTTATGATGGAAATAGTTAGACTCGCGCTTTAGTTTAGCAATTTACTGACCTACCTCCGATTGATTGACCATAACTCTCTCAATTTAACTTGTAATTCATTTAAATTAGTTTCATTTCGAAGGAATCGAAGTGTAGTTTAAAACGAAAGAAACGGAGATGAAAAACTCCAAGTATTTTGAGAGTTATGATGGAAATAGTTAGACTCGCGCTTTGGTTTAGCAATTTACTGACCTACCTCCGATTGATTGACCATAACTCTCTCAATTTAACTCGTAATTCATTTAAATTAGTTTCATTTCGAAGGAATCGAAGTGTAGTTTAAAACGAAAGAAACGGAGATGAAAAACTCCAAGTATTTTGAGAGTTATGATGGAAATAGTTAGACTCGCGCTTTGGTTTAGCAATTTACTGACCTACCTCCGCTTGATTGACCATAACTCTCTCAATTTAACTCTTAATTCATTGAAATTAGTTTCATTTCGAAGGAATCGAAGTGTAGTTTAAAACGAAAGAAACGGAGATGAAAAACTCCAAGTATTTTGAGAGTTATGATGGAAATAGTTAAACTCGCGCTTTGGTTTAGCAATTTACTGACCTACCTCCGCTTGATTGACCATAACTCTCTCAATTTAACTCTTAATTCATTGAAATTAGTTTCATTTCGAAGGAATCGAAGTGTAGTTTAAAACGAAAGAAACGGAGATGAAAAACTCCAAGTATTTTGAGAGTTATGATGGAAATAGTTAGACTCGCGCTTTAGTTTAGCAATTTACTGACCTCCCTCCGATTGATTGACCATAACTCACTCAATTTAACTCGTAATTCATTGAAATTAGTTTCATTTCGAAGGAATCGAAGTGTAGTTTAAAACGAAAGAAACGGAGATGAAAAACTCCAAGTATTTTGAGAGTTATGATGGAAATAGTTAGACTCGCGCTTTGGTTTAGCAATTTACTGACCTACCTCCGATTGATTGACCATAACTCTCTCAATTTAACTCTTAATTCATTGAAATTAGTTTCATTTCGAAGGAATCGAAGTGTAGTTTAAAACGAAAGAAACGGAGATGAAAAACTCCAAGTATTTTGAGAGTTATGATGGAAATAGTTAGACTCGCGCTTTGGTTTAGCAATTTACTGACCTACCTCCGATTGATTGACCATAACTCTCTCAATTTAACTCTTAATTCATTGAAATTAGTTTCATTTCGAAGGAATCGAAGTGTAGTTTAAAACGAAAGAAACGGAGATGAAAAATTCCAAGTATTTTGAGAGTTATGATAGAAATAGTTAGACTCGCGCTTTGGTTTAGCAATTTACTGACCTACCTCCGATTGATTGACCATAACTCTCTCAATTTAACTCTTAACTCATTGAAATTAGTTTCATTTCGAAGGAATCGAAGTGTAGTTTAAAACGAAAGAAACGGAGATGAAAAACTCCAAGTATTTTGAGAGTTATGATGGAAATAGTTAGACTCGCGCTTTAGTTTAGCAATTTACTGACCTACCTCCGATTGATTGACCATAACTCTCTCAATTTAACTCGTGATTCATTTAAATTAGTTTCATTTCGAAGGAATCGAAGTGTAGTTTAAAACGAAAGAAACGGAGATGAAAAACTCCAAGTATTTTGAGAGTTATGATGGAAATAGTTAGACTCGCGCTTTGGTTTAGCAATTTACTGACTTACCTCCGATTGATTGATCATAACTCTCTAAATTTAACTCTTAATTCATTGAAATTAGTTTCATTTCGAAGGAATCGAAGTGTAGTTTAAAACGAAAGAAACGGAGATGAAAAACTCCAAGTATTTTGAGAATTATGATGGAAATAGTTAGACTCGCGCTTTGGTTTAGCAATTTACTGACCTACATCCGATTGATTGACCATAACTCTCTCAATTTAACACTTAACTCATTGAAATTAGTTTCATTTCGAAGGAATCGAAGTGTAGTTTAAAACGAAAGAAACGGAGATGAAAAACTCCAAGTATTTTGAGAGTTATGATAGAAATAGTTAGACTCGCGCTTTGGTTTAGCAATTTACTGACCTACCTCCGATTGATTGACCATAACTCTCTCAATTTAACTCTTAACTCATTGAAATTAGTTTCATTTCGAAGGAATCGAAGTGTAGTTTAAAACGAAAGAAACGGAGATGAAAAACTCCAAGTATTTTGAGAGTTATGATGGAAATAGTTAGACTCGCGCTTTAGTTTAGCAATTTACTGACCTACCTCCGATTGATTGACCATAACTCTCTCAATTTAACTCGTGATTCATTTAAATTAGTTTCATTTCGAAGGAATCGAAGTGTAGTTTAAAACGAAAGAAACGGAGATGAAAAACTCCAAGTATTTTGAGAGTTATGATGGAAATAGTTAGACTCGCGCTTTGGTTTAGCAATTTACTGACCTACCTCCGATTGATTGATCATAACTCTCTAAATTTAACTCTTAATTCATTGAAATTAGTTTCATTTCGAAGGAATCGAAGTGTAGTTTAAAACAAAAGAAACGGAGATGAAAAACTCCAAGTATTTTGAGAGTTATGATGGAAATAGTTAGACTCGCGCTTTGGTTTAGAAATTTACTGACCTCCCTCCGATTGATTGACCATAAATCACTCAATTTAACTCGTAATTCATTGAAATTAGTTTCATTTCGAAGGAATCGACGTGTAGTTTAAAACGAAAGAAACGGAGATGAAAAACTCCAAGTATTTTGAGAGTTATGATGGAAATAGTTAGACTCGCGCTTTGGTTTAGCAATTTACTGACGTACCTACGATTGATTGACCATAACTCTCTCAATTTAACTCTTAATTCATTGAAATTTGTTTCATTTCGAAGGAATCGAAGTGTAGTTTAAAACGAAAGAAACGGAGATGAAAAACTCCAAGAATTTTGAGAGTTATGATGGAAATAGTTAGACTCGCGCTTTGGTTTAGCAATTTACTGACCTACCTCCGATTGATTGACCATAACTCACTCAATTTTACTTGTAATTGATTGAAATTAGTTTCATTTCGAAGGAATCGAAGTGTAGTTTAAAACGAAAGAAACGGAGATGAAAAACTCCAAGTATTTTGAGAGTTATGATGGAAATAGTTAGACTCGGGCTTTGGTTTAGCAATTTACTGACCTACCTCCGATTGATTGAACATAACTCACTCAATTTAACTCGTAATTCATTGAAATTAGTTTCATTTCGAAGGAATCGAAGTGTAGTTTAAAACGAAAGAAACGGAGATGAAAAACTCCAAGTATTTTGAGAGTTATGATGGAAATAGTTAGACTCGCGCTTTGGTTTAGCAATTTATTGACCTACCTCCGATTGATTGACCATAACTCTCTCAATTTAACTCGTAATTCATTTAAATTAGTTTCATTTCGAAGGAATCGAAGTTTAGTTTAAAACGAAAGAAACGGAGATGAAAAATTCCAAGTATTTTGAGAGTTATGATAGAAATAGTTAGACTCGCGCTTTGGTTTAGCAATTTACTGACCTACCTCTGATTGATTGACCATAACTCTCTCAATTTAACTCTTAACTCATTGAAATTAGTTTCATTTCGAAGGAATCAAAGTGTAGTTTAAAACGAAAGAAACGAAGATGAAAAACTCATAGTATTTTGAGAGTTATGATGGAAATAGTTAGACTCGCGCTTTAGTTTAGCAATTTACTGACCTACCTCCGATTGATTGACCATAACTCTCTCAATTTAACTTGTAATTCATTTAAATTAGTTTCATTTCGAAGGAATCGAAGTGTAGTTTAAAACGAAAGAAACGGAGATGAAAAACTCCAAGTATTTTGAGAGTTATGATGGAAATAGTTAGACTCGCGCTTTGGTTTAGCAATTTACTGACCTACCTCCGATTGATTGACCATAACTCTCTCAATTTAACTCGTAATTCATTTAAATTAGTTTCATTTCGAAGGAATCGAAGTGTAGTTTAAAACGAAAGAAACGGAGATGAAAAACTCCAAGTATTTTGAGAGTTATGATGGAAATAGTTAGACTCGCGCTTTGGTTTAGCAATTTACTGACCTACCTCCGATTGATTGACCATAACTCTCTCAATTTAACTCTTAATTCATTGAAATTAGTTTCATTTCGAAGGAATCGAAGTGTAGTTTAAAACGAAAGAAACGGAGATGAAAAACTCCAAGTATTTTGAGAGTTATGATGGAAATAGTTAGACTCGCGCTTTGGTTTAGCAATTTACTGACCTACCTCCGATTGATTGACCATAACTCTCTCAATTTAACTCTTAATTCATTGAAATTAGTTTCATTTCGAAGGAATCGAAGTGTAGTTTAAAACGAAAGAAACGGAGATGAAAAATTCCAAGTATTTTGAGAGTTATGATAGAAATAGTTAGACTCGCGCTTTGGTTTAGCAATTTACTGACCTACCTCCGATTGATTGACCATAACTCTCTCAATTTAACTCTTAACTCATTGAAATTAGTTTCATTTCGAAGGAATCGAAGTGTAGTTTAAAACGAAAGAAACGGAGATGAATAACTCCAAGTATTTTGAGAGTTATGATGGAAATAGTTAGACTCGCGCTTTAGTTTAGCAATTTACTGACCTACCTCCGATTGATTGACCATAACTCTCTCAATTTAACTCGTGATTCATTTAAATTAGTTTCATTTCGAAGGAATCGAAGTGTAGTTTAAAACGAAAGAAACGGAGATGAAAAACTCCAAGTATTTTGAGAGTTATGATGGAAATAGTTAGACTCGCGCTTTGGTTTAGCAATTTACTGACCTACCTCCGATTGATTGATCATAACTCTCTAAATTTAACTCTTAATTCATTGAAATTAGTTTCATTTCGAAGGAATCGAAGTGTAGTTTAAAACGAAAGAAACGGAGATGAAAAACTCCAAGTATTTTGAGAATTATGATGGAAATAGTTAGACTCGCGCTTTGGTTTAGCAATTTACTGACCTACATCCGATTGATTGACCATAACTCTCTCAATTTAACACTTAACTCATTGAAATTAGTTTCATTTCGAAGGAATCGAAGTGTAGTTTAAAACGAAAGAAACGGAGATGAAAAACTCCAAGTATTTTGAGAGTTATTATCGAAATAGTTAGACTCGCGCTTTGGTTTAGCAATTTACTGACCTACCTCCGATTGATTGACCATAACTCTCTCAATTTAACTCTTAACTCATTGAAATTAGTTTCATTTCGAAGGAATCGAAGTGTAGTTTAAAACGAAAGAAACGGAGATGAAAAACTCCAAGTATTTTGAGAGTTATGATGGAAATAGTTAGACTCGCGCTTTAGTTTAGCAATTTACTGACCTACCTCCGATTGATTGACCATAACTCTCTCAATTTAACTCGTGATTCATTTAAATTAGTTTCATTTCGAAGGAATCGAAGTGTAGTTTAAAACGAAAGAAACGGAGATGAAAAACTTCAAGTATTTTGAGAGTTATGATGGAAATAGTTAGACTCGCGCTTTGGTTTAGGAATTTACTGACCTACCTCCGATTGATTGATCATAACTCTCTAAATTTAACTCTTAATTCATTGAAATTAGTTTCATTTCGAAGGAATCGAAGTGTAGTTTAAAACGAAAGAAACGGAGATGAAAAACTCCAAGTATTTTGAGAATTATGATGGAAATAGTTAGACTCGCGCTTTGGTTTAGCAATTTACTGACCTACATCCGATTGATTGACCATAACTCTCTCAATTTAACACTTAACTCATTGAAATTAGTTTCATTTCGAAGGAATCGAAGTGTAGTTTAAAACGAAAGAAACGGAGATGAAAAACTCCAAGTATTTTGAGAGTTATGATGGAAATAGTTAGACTCGCGCTTTGGTTTAGCAATTTACTGACCTACCTCCGATTGATTGACCATAACTCTCTCAATTTAACTCTTAATTCATTGAAATTAGTTTCATTTCGAAGGAATCGAAGTGTAGTTTAAAACGAAAGAAACGGAGATGAAAAATTCTAAGTATTTTGAGAGTTATGATAGAAATAGTTAGAATCGCGCTTTGGTTTAGCAATTTACTGACTTACATCCGATTGATTGACCATAACTCTCTCAATTTAACTCTTAAGTCATTGAAATTAGTTTCATTTCGAAGGAATCGAAGTGTAGTTTAAAACGAAAGAAACGGAGATGAAAAACTCCAAGTATTTTGAGAGTTATGATGGAAATAGTTAGACTCGCGCTTTGGTTTAGCAATTTACTGACCTACCTCCGATTGATTGATCATAACTCTCTAAATTTAACTCTTAATTCATTGAAATTAGTTTCATTTCGAAGGAATCGAAGTGTAGTTTAAAACAAAAGAAACGGAGATGAAAAACTCCAAGTATTTTGAGAGTTATGATGGAAATAGTTAGACTCGCGCTTTGGTTTAGAAATTTACTGACCTCCCTCCGATTGATTGACCATAAATCACTCAATTTAACTCGTAATTCATTGAAATTAGTTTCATTTCGAAGGAATCGACGTGTAGTTTAAAACGAAAGAAACGGAGATGAAAAACTCCAAGTATTTTGAGAGTTATGATGGAAATAGTTAGACTCGCGCTTTGGTTTAGCAATTTACTGACGTACCTACGATTGATTGACCATAACTCTCTCAATTTAACTCTTAATTCATTGAAATTTGCTTCATTTCGAAGGAATCGAAGTGTAGTTTAAAACGAAAGAAACGGAGATGAAAAACTCCAAGAATTTTGAGAGTTATGATGGAAATAGTTAGACTCGCGCTTTGGTTTAGCAATTTACTGACCTACCTCCGATTGATTGACCATAACTCACTCAATTTTACTTGTAATTGATTGAAATTAGTTTCATTTCGAAGGAATCGAAGTGTAGTTTAAAACGAAAGAAACGGAGATGAAAAACTCCAAGTATTTTGAGAGTTATGATGGAAATAGTTAGACTCGGGCTTTGGTTTAGCAATTTACTGACCTACCTCCGATTGATTGAACATAACTCACTCAATTTAACTCGTAATTCATTGAAATTAGTTTCATTTCGAAGGAATCGAAGTGTAGTTTAAAACGAAAGAAACGGAGATGAAAAACTCCAAGTATTTTGAGAGTTATGATGGAAATAGTTAGACTCGCGCTTTGGTTTAGCAATTTATTGACCTACCTCCGATTGATTGACCATAACTCTCTCAATTTAACTCGTAATTCATTTAAATTAGTTTCATTTCGAAGGAATCGAAGTTTAGTTTAAAACGAAAGAAACGGAG
The DNA here is from genome assembly GCF_043159265.1 of Tasmannia lanceolata. Classification (NCBI taxonomy): domain Eukaryota; kingdom Viridiplantae; phylum Streptophyta; class Magnoliopsida; order Canellales; family Winteraceae; genus Tasmannia; species Tasmannia lanceolata. The sequence goes on from NW_027518721.1 coordinate 10,558,918, forward strand.
ATGAAAAATTCCAAGTATTTTGAGAGTTATGATAGAAATAGTTAGACTCGCGCTTTGGTTTAGCAATTTACTGACCTACCTCTGATTGATTGACCATAACTCTCTCAATTTAACTCTTAACTCATTGAAATTAGTTTCATTTCGAAGGAATCAAAGTGTAGTTTAAAACGAAAGAAACGAAGATGAAAAACTCATAGTATTTTGAGAGTTATGATGGAAATAGTTAGACTCGCGCTTTAGTTTAGCAATTTACTGACCTACCTCCGATTGATTGACCATAACTCTCTCAATTTAACTTGTAATTCATTTAAATTAGTTTCATTTCGAAGGAATCGAAGTGTAGTTTAAAACGAAAGAAACGGAGATGAAAAACTCCAAGTATTTTGAGAGTTATGATGGAAATAGTTAGACTCGCGCTTTGGTTTAGCAATTTACTGACCTACCTACGATTGATTGACCATAACTCTCTCAATTTAACTCGTAATTCATTTAAATTAGTTTCATTTCGAAGGAATCGAAGTGTAGTTTAAAACGAAAGAAACGGAGATGAAAAATTCCAAGTATTTTGAGAGTTATGATAGAAATAGTTAGACTCGCGCTTTGGTTTAGCAATTTACTGACCTACCTCTGATTGATTGACCATAACTCTCTCAATTTAACTCTTAACTCATTGAAATTAGTTTCATTTCGAAGGAATCAAAGTGTAGTTTAAAACGAAAGAAACGAAGATGAAAAACTCATAGTATTTTGAGAGTTATGATGGAAATAGTTAGACTCGCGCTTTAGTTTAGCAATTTACTGACCTACCTCCGATTGATTGACCATAACTCTCTCAATTTAACTTGTAATTCATTTAAATTAGTTTCATTTCGAAGGAATCGAAGTGTAGTTTAAAACGAAAGAAACGGAGATGAAAAACTCCAAGTATTTTGAGAGTTATGATGGAAATAGTTAGACTCGCGCTTTGGTTTAGCAATTTACTGACCTACCTACGATTGATTGACCATAACTCTCTCAATTTAACTCGTAATTCATTTAAATTAGTTTTATTTCGAAGGAATCGAAGTGTAGTTTAAAACGAAAGAAACGGAGATGAAAAATTCTAAGTATTTTGAGAGTTATGATAGAAATAGTTAGACTCGCGCTTTGGTTTAGCAATTTACTGACCTACCTCTGATTGATTGACCATAACTCTCTCAATTTAACTCTTAACTCATTGAAATTAGTTTCATTTCGAAGGAATCAAAGTGTAGTTTAAAACGAAAGAAGCGAAGATGAAAAACTCATAGTATTTTGAGAGTTATGATGGAAATAGTTAGACTCGCGCTTTGGTTTAGCAATTTACTGACCTACCTCCGATTGATTGAACATAACTCACTCAATTTAACTCGTAATTCATTGAAATTAGTTTCATTTCGAAGGAATCGAACTGTAGTTTAAAACGAAAGAAACGGAGATGAAAAACTCCAAGTATTTTGAGAGTTATGATGGAAATAGTTAGACTCGCGCTTTGGTTTAGCAATTTACTGACCTACCTCCGATTGATTGATCATAACTCTCTAAATTTAACTCTTAATTCATTGAAATTAGTTTCATTTCGAAGGAATCGAAGTGTAGTTTAAAACGAAAGAAACGGAGATGAAAAACTCCAAGTATTTTGAGAGTTATGATGGAAATAGTTAGACTCGCGCTTTGGTTTAGCAATTTACTGACCTACATCCGATTGATTGACCATAACTCTCTCAATTTAACTCTTAACTCATTAAAATTAGTTTCATTTCGAAGGAATCGAAGTGTAGTTTAAAACGAAAGAAACGGAGATGAAAAACTCCAAGTATTTTGAGAGTTATTATGGAAATAGTTAGACTCGCGCTTTGGTTTAGCAATTTACTGACCTACCTCCGATTGATTGACCATAACTCTCTCAATTTAACTCTTAACTCATTGAAATTAGTTTCATTTCGAAGGAATCGAAGTGTAGTTTAAAACGAAAGAAACGGAGATGAAAAACTCCAAGTATTTTGAGAGTTATGATAGAAATAGTTAGACTCGCGCTTTAGTTTAGCAATTTACTGACCTACCTCCGATTGATTGACCATAACTCTCTCAATTTAACTCGTAATTCATTTAAATTAGTTTCATTTCGAAGGAATCGAAGTGTAGTTTAAAACGAAAGAAACGGAGATGAAAAACTCCAAGTATTTTGAGAGTTATGATGGAAATAGTTAGACTCGCGCTTTGGTTTATAAATTTACTGACCTACCTCCGATTGATTGATCATAACTCTCTAAATTTAACTCTTAATTCATTGAAATTAGTTTCATTTCGAAGGAATCGAAGTGTAGTTTAAAACGAAAGAAACGGAGATGAAAAACTCCAAGTATTTTGAGAGTTATGATGGAAATAGTTAGACTCGCGCTTTGGTTTAGCAATTTACTGACCTACCTCCGATTGATTGATCATAACTCTCTAAATTTAACTCTTAATTCATTGAAATTAGTTTCATTTTGAAGGAATCGAAGTGTAGTTTAAAACGAAAGAAACGGAGATGAAAAACTCCAAGTATTTTGAGAGTTATGATGGAAATAGTTAGACTCGCGCTTTAGTTTAGCAATTTACTAACCTACCTCCGATTGATTGAACATAACTCACTCAATTTAACACGTAATTCATTGAAATTAGTTTCATTTGGAAGGAATCGAAGTGTAGTTTAAAACGAAAGAAACGGAGATGAAAAACTCCAAGTATTTTGAGAGTTATGATGGAAATAGTTAGACTCGCGCTTTGGTTTAGCAATTTACTAACCTACCTCCGATTGATTGAACATAACTCACTCAATTTAACACGTAATTCATTGAAATTAGTTTCATTTCGAAGGAATCGAAGTGTAGTTTAAAACGAAAGAAACGGAGATGAAAAACTCCAAGTATTTTGAGAGTTATGATGGAAATAGTTAGACTCGCGCTTTGGTTTAGCAATTTACTGACCTACCTCCGATTGATTGACCATAACTCACTCAATTTAACTCTTAAGTCATTGAAATTAGATTCATTTCGAAGGAATCGAAGTGTAGTTTAAAACGAAAGAAACGGAGATGAAAAACTCCAAGTATTTTGAGAGTTATGATGGAAATAGTTAGACTCGCGCTTTGGTTTAGCAATATACTGACCTACCTCCGATTGATTGATCATAACTCTCTAAATTTAACTCTTAATTCATTGAAATTAGTTTCATTTCGAAGGAATCGAAGTGTAGTTTAAAACGAAAGAAACGGAGATGAAAAACTCCAAGTATTTTGAGAGTTATGATGGAAATAGTTAGACTCGGGCTTTGGTTTAGCAATTTACTGACCTACCTCCGATTGATTGACCATAACTCACTCAATTTAACTCGTAATTCACTGAAATTTGTCTCATTTCGAAGGAATCGAAGTGTAGTTTAAAATGAAAGAAACGGAGATGAAAAACTCCAAGTATTTTGAGAGTTATGATGGAAATAGTTAGACTCGCGCTTTAGTTTAGCAATTTACTAACCTCCTTCCGATTGATTGACTATAACTCACTCAATTTAACTCGTAATTCATTGAAATTAGTTTCATTTCGAAGGAATCGAAGTGTAGTTTAAAACGAAAGAAACGGAGATGAAAAACTCCAAGTATTTTGAGAGTTATGATGGAAATAGTTAGACTCGCGCTTTGGTTTAGCAATTTACTGACGTACCTACGATTGATTGACCATAACTCTCTCAATTTAACTCTTAATTCATTGAAATTAGTTTCATTTCGAAGGAATCGAAGTGTAGTTTAAAACGAAAGAAACGGAGATGAAAAACTCCAAGTATTTTGAGAGTTATGATGGAAATAGTTAGACTCGCGCTTTGGTTTAGCAATTTACTGACCTACCTCCGATTGATTGACCATAACTCACTCAATTTTACTTGTAATTGATTGAAATTAGTTTCATTTCGAAGGAATCAAAGTGTAGTTTAAAACGAAAGAAACGGAGATGAAAAACTCCAAGTATTTTGAGAGTTATGATGGAAATAGTTAGACTCGGGCTTTGGTTTAGCAATTTACTGACTTACCTCCGATTGATTGAACATAACTCACTCAATTTAACTCGTAATTCATTGAAATTAGTTTCATTTCGAAGGAATCGAAGTGTAGTTTAAAACGAAAGAAACGGAGATGAAAAACTCCAAGTATTTTGAGAGTTATGATGGAAATAGTTAGACTCGCGCTTTAGTTTAGCAATTTACTGACCTACCTCCGATTGATTGAACATAACTCTCTCAATTTAACTCGTAATTCATTTAAATTAGTTTCTTTTTGAAGGAATCGAAGTGTAGTTTAAAACGAAAGAAACGGAGATGAAAAACTCCAAGTATTTTGAGAGTTATGATGGAAATAGTTAGACTCGGGCTTTGGTTTAGCAATTTACTGACCTACCTCCGATTGATTGATCATAACTCTCTAAATTTAACTCTTAATTCATTGAAATTAGTTTCATTTCGAAGGAATCGAAGTGTAGTTTAAAACGAAAGAAACGGAGAAGAAAAACTCCAAGTATTTTGAGAGTTATGATGGAAATAGTTAGACTCGCGCTTTGGTTTAGCAATATACTAACCTACCTCCGATTGATTGATCATAACTCTCTAAATTTAACTCTTAATTCATTGAAATTAGTTTCATTTCGAAGGAATCGAAGTGTAGTTTAAAACGAAAGAAACGGAGATGAAAAACTCCAAGTATTTTGAGAGTTATGATGGAAATAGTTAGACTCGCGCTTTGGTTTAGCAATTTACTGACCTACATCCGATTGATTGACCATAACTCTCTCAATTTAACTCTTAACTCATTAAAATTAGTTTCATTTCGAAGGAATCGAAGTGTAGTTTAAAACGAAAGAAACGGAGATGAAAAACTCCAAGTATTTTGAGAGTTATTATGGAAATAGTTAGACTCGCGCTTTGGTTTAGCAATTTACTGACCTACCTCCGATTGATTGACCATAACTCTCTCAATTTAACTCTTAACTCATTGAAATTAGTTTCATTTCGAAGGAATCGAAGTGTAGTTTAAAACGAAAGAAACGGAGATGAAAAACTCCAAGTATTTTGAGAGTTATGATAGAAATAGTTAGACTCGCGCTTTAGTTTAGCAATTTACAGACCTACCTCCGATTGATTGACCATAACTCTCTCAATTTAACTCGTAATTCATTTAAATTAGTTTCATTTCGAAGGAATCGAAGTGTAGTTTAAAACGAAAGAAACGGCGATGAAAAACTCCAAGTATTTTGAGAGTTATGATGAAAATAGTTAGACTCGCGCTTTGGTTTATAAATTTACTGACCTACCTCCGATTGATTGATCATAACTCTCTAAATTTAACTCTTAATTCATTGAAATTAGTTTCATTTCGAAGGAATCGAAGTGTAGTTTAAAACGAAAGAAACGGAGATGAAAAACTCCAAGTATTTTGAGAGTTATGATGGAAATAGTTAGACTCGCGCTTTGGTTTAGCAATTTACTGACCTACCTCCGATTGATTGATCATAACTCTCTAAATTTAACTCTTAATTCATTGAAATTAGTTTCATTTTGAAGGAATCGAAGTGTAGTTTAAAACGAAAGAAACGAAGATGAAAAACTCCAAGTATTTGGAGAGTTATGATGGAAATAGTTAGACTCGCGCTTTAGTTTAGCAATTTACTAACCTACCTCCGATTGATTGAACATAACTCACTCAATTTAACACGTAATTCATTGAAATTAGTTTCATTTCGAAGGAATCGAAGTGTAGTTTAAAACGAAAGAAACGGAGATGAAAAACTCCAAGTATTTTGAGAGTTATGATGGAAATAGTTAGACTCGCGCTTTGGTTTAGCAATTTACTGACCTACCTCCGATTGATTGACCATAACTCACTCAATTTAACTCTTAAGTCATTGAAATTAGTTTCATTTCGAAGGAATCGAAGTGTAGTTTAAAACGAAAGAAACGGAGATGAAAAACTCCAAGTATTTTGAGAGTTATGATGGAAATAGTTAGACTCGGGCTTTGGTTTAGCAATTTACTAACCTACCTCCGATTGATTGAACATAACTCACTCAATTTAACACGTAATTCATTGAAATTAGTTTCATTTCGAAGGAATCGAAGTTTAGTTTAAAACGAAAGAAACGGAGATGAAAAACTCCAAGTATTTTGAGAGTTATGATGGAAATAGTTAGACTCGCGCTTTGGTTTAGTAATTTACTGACCTACCTCCGATTGATTGACCATAACTCACTCAATTTAACTCTTAAGTCATTGAAATTAGTTTCATTTCGAAGGAATCGAAGTGTAGTTTAAAACGAAAGAAACGGAGATGAAAAACTCTAAGTATTTTGAGAGTTATGATGGAAATAGTTAGACTCGGGCTTTGGTTTAGCAATTTACTAACCTACCTCCGATTGATTGAACATAACTCACTCAATTTAACACGTAATTCATTGAAATTAGTTTCTTTTCGAAGGAATCGAAGTGTAGTTTAAAACGAAAGAAACGGAGATGAAAAACTCCAAGTATTTTGAGAGTTATGATGGAAATAGTTAGACTCGCGCTTTGGTTTAGCAATTTACTGACCTACCTCCGATTGATTGACCATACCTCACTCAATTTAACTCTTAAGTCATTGAAATTAGTTTCATTTCGAAGGAATCGAAGTGTAGTTTAAAACGAAAGAAACGGAGATGAAAAACTCCAAGTATTTTGAGAGTTATGATAGAAATAGTTAGACTCGCGCTTTGGTTTTGCAATTTACTGACCTACCTCCGATTGATTGACCATAACTCTCTCAATTTAACTCGTAATTCATTTAAATTAGTTTCATTTCGAAGGAATCGAAGTGTAGTTTAAAACGAAAGAAACGGAGATGAAAAACTTCAAGTATTTTGAGAGTTATGATGGAAATAGTTAGACTCGCGCTTTGGTTTAGCAATTTACTGACCTCCCTCCGATTGATTGACCATAACTCACTCAATTTAACTCGTAATTCATTGAAATTAGTTTCATTTCGAAGGAATCGAAGTGTGGTTTAAAACGAAAGAAATGGAGATGAAAAACTCCAACTATTTTGAGAGTTATGATGGAAATAGTTAGACTCGCGCTTTGGTTTAGCAATTTACTGACCTACCTCCGATTGATTGACCATAACTCTCTCAATTTAACTCTTAACTCATTGAAATTAGTTTCATTTCGAAGGAATCGAAGTGTAGTTTAAAACGAAAGAAACGGAGATGAAAAACTCCAAGTATTTTGAGAGTTATGATGGAAATAGTTAGACTCGCGCTTTGGTTTAGCAATTTACTGACCTACCTCCGATTGATTGAGCATAACTCTCTAAATTTAACTCTTAATTCATTGAAATTAGTTTCATTTCGAAGGAATCGAAGTGTAGTTTAAAACGAAAGAAACGGAGATTAAAAACTCCAAGTATTTTGAGAGTTATGATGGAAATAGTTAGACTCGCGCTTTGGTTTAGCAATATACTGACCTACCTCCGATTGATTGATCATAACTCTCTAAATTTAACTCTTAATTCATTGAAATTAGTTTCATTTCGAAGGAATCGAAGTGTAGTTTAAAACGAAAGAAACGGAGATGAAAAACTCCAAGTATTTTGAGAGTTATGATGGAAATAGTTAGACTCGGGCTTTGGTTTAGCAATTTACTGACCTACCTCCGATTGATTGACCATAACTCACTCAATTTAACTCGTAATTCACTGAAATTTGTCTCATTTCGAAGGAATCGAAGTGTAGTTTAAAACGAAAGAAACGGAGATGAAAAACTCCAAGTATTTTGAGAGTTATGATGGAAATAGTTAGACTCGCGCTTTAGTTTAGCAATTTACTAACCTCCTTCCGATTGATTGACTATAACTCACTCAATTTAACTCGTAATTCATTGAAATTAGTTTCATTTCGAAGGAATCGAAGTGTAGTTTAAAACGAAAGAAACGGAGATGAAAAACTCCAAGTATTTTGAGAGTTATGATGGAAATAGTTAGACTCGCGCTTTGGTTTAGCAATTTACTGACCTCCCTCCGATTGATTGACCATAACTCACTCAATTTAACTCGTAATTCATTGAAATTAGTTTCATTTCGAAGGAATCGAAGTGTGGTTTAAAACGAAAGAAATGGAGATGAAAAACTCCAACTATTTTGAGAGTTATGATGGAAATAGTTAGACTCGCGCTTTGGTTTAGCAATTTACTGACCTACCTCCGCTTGATTGACCATAACTCTCTCAATTTAACTCTTAACTCTTTGAAATTAGTTTCATTTCGAAGGAATCGAAGTGTAGTTTAAAACGAAAGAAACGGAGATGAAAAACTCCAAGTATTTTGAGAGTTATGATGGAAATAGTTAGACTCGCGCTTTGGTTTAGCAATTTACTGACCTACCTCCGATTGATTGACCATAACTCTCTCAATTTAACTCTTAACTCATTGAAATTAGTTTCATTTCGAAGGAATCGAAGTGTAGTTTAAAACGAAAGAAACGGAGATGAAAAACTCCAAGTATTTTGAGAGTTATGATGGAAATAGTTAGACTCGCGCTTTGGTTTAGCAATTTACTGACCTACCTCTGATTGATTGAGCATAACTCTCTAAATTTAACTCTTAATTCATTGAAATTAGTTTCATTTCGAAGGAATCGAAGTGTAGTTTAAAACAAAAGAAACGGAGATTAAAAACTCCAAGTATTTTGAGAGTTATGATGGAAATAGTTAGACTCGCGCTTTGGTTTAGCAATTTACTGACCTACCTTTGATTGATTGACCATAACTCTCTCAATTTAACTTTTAATTCATTTAAATTAGTTTCATTTCGAAGGAATCGAAGTGTAGTTTAAAACGAAAGAAACGGAGATGAAAAACTCCAAGTATTTTGAGAGTTATGATGGAAATAGTTAGACTCGCGCTTTAGTTTAGCAATTTACTAACCTCCTTCCGATTGATTGACTATAACTCACTCAATTTAACTCGTAATTCATTTAAAATTAGTTTCATTTCGAAGGAATCGAAGTGTAGTTTGAAAGGAAAGAACGGAGATGAAAAACTCCAAGTATTTTGAGAGTTATGATGGAAATAGTTAGACTCGCGCTTTGGTTTAGCAATTTACTGACGTACCTACGATTGATTGACCATAACTCTCTCAATTTAACTCTTAATTCATTGAAATTAGTTTCATTTCGAAGGAATCGAAGTGTAGTTTAAAACGAAAGAAACGGAGATGAAAAACTCCAAGTATTTTGAGAGTTATGATGGAAATAGTTAGACTCGCGCTTTGGTTTAGCAATTTACTGACCTACCTCCGATTGATTGACCATAACTCACTCAATTTTACTTGTAATTGATTGAAATTAGTTTCATTTCGAAGGAATCGAAGTGTAGTTTAAAACGAAAGAAACGGAGATGAAAAACTCCAAGTATTTTGAGAGTTATGATGGAAATAGTTAGACTCGGGCTTTGGTTTAGCAATTTACTGACTTACCTCCGATTGATTGAACATAACTCACTCAATTTAACTCGTAATTCATTGAAATTAGTTTCATTTCGAAGGAATCGAAGTGTAGTTTAAAACGAAAGAAACGGAGATGAAAAACTCCAAGTATTTTGAGAGTTATGATGGAAATAGTTAGACTCGCGCTTTAGTTTAGCAATTTACTGACCTACCTCCGATTGATTGAACATAACTCTCTCAATTTAACTCGTAATTCATTTAAATTAGTTTCATTTTGAAGGAATCGAAGTGTAGTTTAAAACGAAAGAAACGGAGATGAAAAACTCCAAGTATTTTGAGAGTTTTGATGGAAATAGTTAGACTCGGGCTTTGGTTTAGCAATTTACTGACCTACCTCCGATTGATTGATCATAACTCTCTAAATTTAACTCTTAATTCATTGAAATTAGTTTCATTTCGAAGGAATCGAAGTGTAGTTTAAAACGAAAGAAACGGAGATGAAAAACTCCAAGTATTTTGAAAGTTATGATGGAAATAGTTAGACTCGCGCTTTGGTTTAGCAATATACTGACCTACCTCCGACTGATTGATCATAACTCTCTAAATTTAACTCTTAATTCATTGAAATTAGTTTCATTTCGAAGGAATCGAAGTGTAGTTTAAAACGAAAGAAACGGAGATGAAAAACTCCAAGTATTTTGAGAGTTATGATGGAAATAGTTAGACTCGGGCTTTGGTTTAGCAATTTACTGACATACCTCCGATTGATTGACCATAACTCACTCAATTTAACTCGTAATTCACTGAAATTTGTTTCATTTCGAAGGAATCGAAGTGTAGTTTAAAACAAAAGAAACGGAGATGAAAAACTCCAAGTATTTTGAGAGTTATGATGGAAATAGTTAGACTCGCGCTTTGGTTTAGCAATTTACTGACCTACCTCCGATTGATTGACCATAACTCTCTCAATTTAACTCTTAAGTCATTGAAATTAGTTTCATTTCGAAGGAATCGAAGTGTAGTTTAAAACGAAAGAAACGGAGATGAAAAACTCCAAGTATTTTGAGAGTTATGATGGAAATAGTTAGACTCGCGCTTTGGTTTAGCAATTTACTGACCTACCTCCGATTGATTTACCATAACTCTCTCAATTTAACTCGTAATTCATTTAAATTAGTTTCATTTCGAAGGAATCGAAGTGTAGTTTAAAACGAAAGAGACGGAGATGAAAAACTTCAAGTATTTTGAGAGTTATGATGGAAATAGTTAGACTCGCGCTTTGGTTTAGCAATTTACTGACCTCCCTCCGATTGATTGACCATAACTCACTCAATTTAACTCGTAATTCATTGAAATTAGTTTCATTTCGAAGGAATCGAAGTGTGGTTTAAAACGAAAGAAATGGAGATGAAAAACTCCAACTATTTTGAGAGTTATGATGGAAATAGTTAGACTCGCGCTTTGGTTTAGCAATTTACTGACCTACCTCCGCTTGATTGACCATAACTCTCTCAATTTAACTCTTAACTCTTTGAAAATAGTTTCATTTCGAAGGAATCGAAGTGTAGTTTAAAACGAAAGAAACGGAGATGAAAAACTCCAAGTATTTTGAGAGTTATGATGGAAATAGTTAGACTCGCGCTTTGGTTTAGCAATTTACTGACCTACCTCTGATTGATTGACCATAACTCTCTCAATTTAACTCTTAACTCATTGAAATTAGTTTCATTTCGAAGGAATCGAAGTGTAGTTTAAAACGAAAGAAACGGAGATGAAAAACTCCAAGTATTTTGAGAGTTATGATGGAAATAGTTAGACTCGCGCTTTGGTTTAGCAATTTACTGACCTACCTCTGATTGATTGAGCATAACTCTCTAAATTTAACTCTTAATTCATTGAAATTAGTTTCATTTCGAAGGAATCGAAGTGTAGTTTAAAACAAAAGAAACGGAGATTAAAAACTCCAAGTATTTTGAGAGTTATGACGGAAATAGTTAGACTCGCGCTTTGGTTTAGCAATTTACTGACCTACCTTTGATTGATTGACCATAACTCTCTCAATTTAACTTGTAATTCATTTAAATTAGTTTCATTTCGAAGGAATCGAAGTGTAGTTTAAAACGAAAGAAACGGAGATGAAAAACTCCAAGTATTTTGAGAGTTATGATGGAAATAGTTAGACTCGCGCTTTAGTTTAGCAATTTACTAACCTCCTTCCGATTGATTGACTATAACTCACTCAATTTAACTCGTAATTCATTTAAAATTAGTTTCATTTCGAAGGAATCGAAGTGTAGTTTAAAAGGAAAGAACGGAGATGAAAAACTCCAAGTATTTTGAGAGTTATGATGGAAATAGTTAGACTCGCGCTTTGGTTTAGCAATTTACTGACGTACCTACGATTGATTGACCATAACTCTCTCAATTTAACTCTTAATTCATTGAAATTAGTTTCATTTCGAAGGAATCGAAGTGTAGTTTAAAACGAAAGAAACGGAGATGAAAAACTCCAAGTATTTTGAGAGTTATGATGGAAATAGTTAGACTCGCGCTTTGGTTTAGCAATTTACTGACCTACCTCCGATTGATTGACCATAACTCACTCAATTTTACTTGTAATTGATTGAAATTAGTTTCATTTCGAAGGAATCGAAGTGTAGTTTAAAACGAAAGAAACGGAGATGAAAAACTCCAAGTATTTTGAGAGTTATGATGGAAATAGTTAGACTCGGGCTTTGGTTTAGCAATTTACTGACTTACCTCCGATTGATTGAACATAACTCACTCAATTTAACTCGTAATTCATTGAAATTAGTTTCATTTCGAAGGAATCGAAGTGTGGTTTAAAACGAAAGAAATGAAGATGAAAAACTCCAAGTATTTTGAGAATTATGATGGAAATAGTTAGACTCGCGCTTTGGTTTAGCAATTTACTGACCTACCTCCGATTGATTGACCATAACTCTCTCAATTTAACTCGTAATTCATTGAAATTAGTTTCATTTCGAAGGAATCGAAGTGTAGTTTAAAACGAAAGAAACGGAGATGAAAAACTCCAAGTATTTTGAGAGTTATGATGGAAATAGTTAGACTCGCGCTTCGGTTTAGCAATTTACTGACCTACCTTTGATTGATTGACCATAACTCTCTCAATTTAACTTGTAATTCTTTTAAATTAGTTTCATTTCGAAGGAATCGAAGTGTAGTTTAAAACGAAAGAAACGGAGATGAAAAACTCCAAGTATTTTGAGAGTTATGATGGAAATAGTTAGACTCGCGCTTTAGTTTAGCAATTTACTGACCTCCCTCCGATTGATTGACCATAACTCACTCAATTTAACTCGTAATTCATTGAAATTAGTTTCATTTCGAAGGAATCGAAGTGTAGTTTAAAACGACAGAAACGGAGATGAAAAACTCCAAGTATTTTGAGAATTATGATGGAAATAGTTAGACTCGGGCTTTGGTTTAGCAATTTACTGACCTACCTCCGATTGATTGACCATAACTCACTCAATTTAACTCTTAATTCATTGAAATTAGTTTCATTTCGAAGGAATCGAAGTGTAGTTTAAAACGAAAGAAACGGAGATGAAAAACTCCAAGTATTTTGAGAGTTATGATGGAAATAGTTAGACTCGCGCTTTGGTTTAGCAACTTACTGACCTACCTTCGATTGATTGATCATAACTCTCTAAATTTAACTCTTAATTCATTGAAATTAGTTTCATTTCGAAGGAATCGAAGTGTAGTTTAAAACGAAAGAAACGGAGATGAAAAACCCCAAGTATTTTGAGAGTTATGATGGAAATAGTTAGACTCGCGCTTTAGTTTAGCAATTTACTGACCTACCTCCGATTGATTGAACATAACTCTCTCAATTTAACTCGTAATTCATTTAAATTAGTTTCATTTCGAAGGAATCAAAGTGTAGTTTAAAACGAAAGAAACGGAGATGAAAAACTCCAAGTATTTTGAGAGTTATGATGGAAATAGTTAGACTCGCGCTTTGGTTTAGCAATTTACTGACCTCCCTCCGATTGATTGACCATAAATCACTCAATTTAACTCGTAATTCATTGAAATTAGTTTCATTTCGAAGGAAACGACGTGTAGTTTAAAACGAAAGAAACGGAGATGAAAAACTCCAAGTATTTTGAGAGTTATGATGGAAATAGTTAGACTCGCGCTTTGGTTTAGCAATTTACTGACGTACCTACGATTGATTGACCATAACTCTCTCAATTTAACTCTTAATTCATTGAAATTAGTTTCATTTCGAAGGAATCGAAGTGTAGTTTAAAACGAAAGAAACGGAGATAAAAACTCCAGTTATTTTGAGAGTTATGATGGAAATAGTTAGACTCGCGCTTTGGTTTAGCAATTTACTGACCTACCTCCGATTGATTGACAATAACTCTCTCAATTTAACTCCTAATTCATTTAAATTAGTTTCATTTCGAAGGAATCGAAGTGTAGTTTAAAACGAAAGAAACGGAGATGAAAAACTCCAAGTATTTTGAGAGTTATGATGGAAATAGTTAGACTCGCGCTTTGGTTTAGCAATTTACTGACCTCCCTCCGATTGATTGACCATAACTCACTCAATTTAACTCGTAATTCATTGAAATTAGTTTCATTTCGAAGGAATCGAAGTGTGGTTTAAAACGAAAGAAACGGAGATGAAAAACTCCAAGTATTTTGAGAGTTATGATGGAAATAGTTAGACTCGCGCTTTGGTTTAGCAATTTACTGACCTACCTCCGCTTGATTGACCATAACTCTCTCAATTTAACTCTTAACTCTTTGAAATTAGTTTCATTTCGAAGGAATCGAAGTGTAGTTTAAAACGAAAGAAACGGAGATGAAAAACTCAAAGTATTTTGACAGTTATGATGGAAATAGTTAGACTCGCGCTTTGGTTTAGCAATTTACTGACCTACCTCCGATTGATTGACCATAACTCTCTAAATTTAACTCGTAATTCATTTAAATTAGTTTCATTTCGAAGGAATCGAAGTGTAGTTTAAAACGAAAGAAACGGAGATGAAAAACTCCAACTATTTTGAGAGTTATAATGGAAATAGTTAGACTCGCGCTTTGGTTTAGCAATTTACTGACCTCCCTCCGATTGATTGACCATAACTCACTCAATTTAACTCGTAATTCATTGAAATTAGTTTCATTTCGAAGGAATCGAAGTGTGGTTTAAAACGAAAGAAATGGAGATGAAAAACTCCAACTATTTTGAGAGTTATGATAGAAATAGTTAGACTCGCGCTTTGGTTTAGCAATTTACTGACCTACCTCCGCTTGATTGACCATAACTCTCTCAATTTAACTCTTAACTCTTTGAAATTAGTTTCATTTCGAAGGAATCGAAGTGTAGTTTAAAACGAAAGAAACGGAGATGAAAAACTCCAAGTATTTTGAGAGTTATGATGGAAATAGTTAGACTCGGGCTTTGGTTTAGCAATTTACTGACCTACCTCCGATTGATTGACCATAACTCTCTCAATTTAACTCTTAATTCACTGAAATTTGTTTCATTTCGAAGGAATCGAAGTGTAGTTTAAAACGAAAGAAACGGAGATGAAAAACTCCAAGTATTTTGAGAGTTATGATGGAAATAGTTAGACTCGGGCTTTGGTTTAGCAATTTACTGACCTACCTCCGATTGATTGACCATAACTCTCTCAATTTAACTCTTAACTCATTGAAATTAGTTTCATTTCGAAGGAATCGAAGTGTAGTTTAAAACGAAAGAAACGGAGATGAAAAACTCCAAGTATTTTGAGAGTTATGATGGAAATAGTTAGACTCGCGCTTTGGTTTAGCAATTTACTGACCTACCTCCGATTGATTGATCATAACTCTCTAAATTTAACTCTTAATTCATTGAAATTAGTTTCATTTCGAAGGAATCGAAGTGTAGTTTAAAACGAAAGAAACGGAGATGAAAAACTCCAAGTATTTTAAGAGTTATGATGGAAATAGTTAGACTCGGGCTTTGGTTTAGCAATTTACTGACCTACCTCCGATTGATTGACCATAACTCACTCAATTTAACTCGTAATTCACTGAAATTTGTTTCATTTCGAAGGAATCGAAGTGTAGTTTAAAACGAAAGAAACGGAGATGAAAAACTCCAAGTATTTTGAGAGTTATGATGGAAATAGTTAGACTCGGGCTTTGGTTTAGCAATTTACTGACCTACCTCCGATTGATTGACCATAACTCACTCAATTTAACTCGTAATTCACTGAAATTTGTTTCATTTCGAAGGAATCGAAGTGTAGTTTAAAACGAAAGAAACGGAGATGAAAAACTCCAAGTATTTTGAGAGTTATGATGGAAATAGTTAGACTCGCGCTTTGGTTTAGCAATTTACTGACCTACCTCCGATTGATTGACCATAACTCTCTCAATTTAACTCGTAACTCATTGAAATTAGTTTCATTTCGAAGGAATCGAAGTGTAGTTTAAAACGAAAGAAACGGAGATGAAAAACTCCAAGTATTTTGAGAGTTATGATGGAAATAGTTAGACTCGCGCTTTGGTTTAGCAATTTACTGACCTACCTCCGATTGATTGATCATAACTCTCTAAATTTAACTCTTAATTCATTGAAATTAGTTTCATTTCGAAGGAATCGAAGTGTAGTTTAAAACGAAAGAAACGGAGATGAAAAACTCCAAGTATTTTAAGAGTTATGATGGAAATAGTTAGACTCGGGCTTTGGTTTAGCAATTTACTGACCTACCTCCGATTGATTGACCATAACTCACTCAATTTAACTCGTAATTCACTGAAATTTGTTTCATTTCGAAGGAATCGAAGTGTAGTTTAAAACGAAAGAAACGGAGATGAAAAACTCCAAGTATTTTGAGAGTTATGATGGAAATAGTTAGACTCGGGCTTTGGTTTAGCAATTTACTGACCTACCTCCGATTGATTGACCATAACTCACTCAATTTAACTCGTAATTCACTGAAATTTGTTTCATTTCGAAGGAATCGAAGTGTAGTTTAAAACGAAAGAAACGGAGATTAAAAACTCCAAGTATTTTGAGAGTTATGATGGAAATAGTTAGACTCGCGCTTTGGTTTAGCAATTTACTGACCTACCTTTGATTGATTGACCATAACTCTCTCAATTTAACTTGTAATTCATTTAAATTAGTTTCATTTCGAAGGAATCGAAGTGTAGTTTAAAACGAAAGAAACGGAGATGAAAAACTCCAAGTATTTTGAGAGTTATGATGGAAATAGTTAGACTCGCGCTTTAGTTTAGCAATTTACTAACCTCCTTCCGATTGATTGACTATAACTCACTCAATTTAACTCGTAATTCATTTAAAATTAGTTTCATTTCGAAGGAATCGAAGTGTAGTTTAAAAGGAAAGAACGGAGATGAAAAACTCCAAGTATTTTGAGAGTTATGATGGAAATAGTTAGACTCGCGCTTTGGTTTAGCAATTTACTGACGTACCTACGATTGATTGACCATAACTCTCTCAATTTAACTCTTAATTCATTGAAATTAGTTTCATTTCGAAGGAATCGAAGTGTAGTTTAAAACGAAAGAAACGGAGATGAAAAACTCCAAGTATTTTGAGAGTTATGATGGAAATAGTTAGACTCGCGCTTTGGTTTAGCAATTTACTGACCTACCTCCGATTGATTGACCATAACTCACTCAATTTTACTTGTAATTGATTGAAATTAGTTTCATTTCGAAGGAATCGAAGTGTAGTTTAAAACGAAAGAAACGGAGATGAAAAACTCCAAGTATTTTGAGAGTTATGATGGAAATAGTTAGACTCGGGCTTTGGTTTAGCAATTTACTGACTTACCTCCGATTGATTGAACATAACTCACTCAATTTAACTCGTAATTCATTGAAATTAGTTTCATTTCGAAGGAATCGAAGTGTGGTTTAAAACGAAAGAAATGAAGATGAAAAACTCCAAGTATTTTGAGAATTATGATGGAAATAGTTAGACTCGCGCTTTGGTTTAGCAATTTACTGACCTACCTCCGATTGATTGACCATAACTCTCTCAATTTAACTCGTAATTCATTGAAATTAGTTTCATTTCGAAGGAATCGAAGTGTAGTTTAAAACGAAAGAAACGGAGATGAAAAACTCCAAGTATTTTGAGAGTTATGATGGAAATAGTTAGACTCGCGCTTCGGTTTAGCAATTTACTGACCTACCTCCGATTGATTGACCATAACTCTCTCAATTTAACTTGTAATTCTTTTAAATTAGTTTCATTTCGAAGGAATCGAAGTGTAGTTTAAAACGAAAGAAACGGAGATGAAAAACTCCAAGTATTTTGAGAGTTATGATGGAAATAGTTAGACTCGCGCTTTAGTTTAGCAATTTACTGACCTCCCTCCGATTGATTGACCATAACTCACTCAATTTAACTCGTAATTCATTGAAATTAGTTTCATTTCGAAGGAATCGAAGTGTAGTTTAAAACGACAGAAACGGAGATGAAAAACTCCAAGTATTTTGAGAATTATGATGGAAATAGTTAGACTCGGGCTTTGGTTTAGCAATTTACTGACCTACCTCCGATTGATTGACCATAACTCACTCAATTTAACTCTTAATTCATTGAAATTAGTTTCATTTCGAAGGAATCGAAGTGTAGTTTAAAACGAAAGAAACGGAGATGAAAAACTCCAAGTATTTTGAGAGTTATGATGGAAATAGTTAGACTCGCGCTTTGGTTTAGCAACTTACTGACCTACCTTCGATTGATTGATCATAACTCTCTAAATTTAACTCTTAATTCATTGAAATTAGTTTCATTTCGAAGGAATCGAAGTGTAGTTTAAAACGAAAGAAACGGAGATGAAAAACCCCAAGTATTTTGAGAGTTATGATGGAAATAGTTAGACTCGCGCTTTAGTTTAGCAATTTACTGACCTACCTCCGATTGATTGAACATAACTCTCTCAATTTAACTCGTAATTCATTTAAATTAGTTTCATTTCGAAGGAATCAAAGTGTAGTTTAAAACGAAAGAAACGGAGATGAAAAACTCCAAGTATTTTGAGAGTTATGATGGAAATAGTTAGACTCGCGCTTTGGTTTAGCAATTTACTGACCTCCCTCCGATTGATTGACCATAAATCACTCAATTTAACTCGTAATTCATTGAAATTAGTTTCATTTCGAAGGAAACGACGTGTAGTTTAAAACGAAAGAAACGGAGATGAAAAACTCCAAGTATTTTGAGAGTTATGATGGAAATAGTTAGACTCGCGCTTTGGTTTAGCAATTTACTGACGTACCTACGATTGATTGACCATAACTCTCTCAATTTAACTCTTAATTCATTGAAATTAGTTTCATTTCGAAGGAATCGAAGTGTAGTTTAAAACGAAAGAAACGGAGATAAAAACTCCAGTTATTTTGAGAGTTATGATGGAAATAGTTAGACTCGCGCTTTGGTTTAGCAATTTACTGACCTACCTCCGATTGATTGACAATAACTCTCTCAATTTAACTCCTAATTCATTTAAATTAGTTTCATTTCGAAGGAATCGAAGTGTAGTTTAAAACGAAAGAAACGGAGATGAAAAACTCCAAGTATTTTGAGAGTTATGATGGAAATAGTTAGACTCGCGCTTTGGTTTAGCAATTTACTGACCTCCCTCCGATTGATTGACCATAACTCACTCAATTTAACTCGTAATTCATTGAAATTAGTTTCATTTCGAAGGAATCGAAGTGTGGTTTAAAACGAAAGAAACGGAGATGAAAAACTCCAAGTATTTTGAGAGTTATGATGGAAATAGTTAGACTCGCGCTTTGGTTTAGCAATTTACTGACCTACCTCCGCTTGATTGACCATAACTCTCTCAATTTAACTCTTAACTCTTTGAAATTAGTTTCATTTCGAAGGAATCGAAGTGTAGTTTAAAACGAAAGAAACGGAGATGAAAAACTCAAAGTATTTTGACAGTTATGATGGAAATAGTTAGACTCGCGCTTTGGTTTAGCAATTTACTGACCTACCTCCGATTGATTGACCATAACTCTCTAAATTTAACTCGTAATTCATTTAAATTAGTTTCATTTCGAAGGAATCGAAGTGTAGTTTAAAACGAAAGAAACGGAGATGAAAAACTCCAACTATTTTGAGAGTTATAATGGAAATAGTTAGACTCGCGCTTTGGTTTAGCAATTTACTGACCTCCCTCCGATTGATTGACCATAACTCACTCAATTTAACTCGTAATTCATTGAAATTAGTTTCATTTCGAAGGAATCGAAGTGTGGTTTAAAACGAAAGAAATGGAGATGAAAAACTCCAACTATTTTGAGAGTTATGATAGAAATAGTTAGACTCGCGCTTTGGTTTAGCAATTTACTGACCTACCTCCGCTTGATTGACCATAACTCTCTCAATTTAACTCTTAACTCTTTGAAATTAGTTTCATTTCGAAGGAATCGAAGTGTAGTTTAAAACGAAAGAAACGGAGATGAAAAACTCCAAGTATTTTGAGAGTTATGATGGAAATAGTTAGACTCGGGCTTTGGTTTAGCAATTTACTGACCTACCTCCGATTGATTGACCATAACTCTCTCAATTTAACTCTTAATTCATTGAAATTAGTTTAATTTCGAAGGAATCGAAGTGTGGTTTAAAACGAAAGAAACGGAGATGAAAAACTCCAAGTATTTTGAGAGTTATGATGGAAATAGTTAGACTCGCGCTTTGGTTTAGCAATTTACTGACCTACCTCCGATTGATTGACCATAACTCTCTCAATTTAACTCTTAACTCATTGAAATTAGTTTCATTTCGAAGGAATCGAAGTGTAGTTTAAAACGAAAGAAACGGAGATGAAAAACTCCAAGTATTTTGAGAGTTATGATGGAAATAGTTAGACTCGCGCTTTGGTTTAGCAATTTACTGACCTACCTCCGATTGATTGATCATAACTCTCTAAATTTAACTCTTAATTCATTGAAATTAGTTTCATTTCGAAGGAATCGAAGTGTAGTTTAAAACGAAAGAAACGGAGATGAAAAACTCCAAGTATTTTAAGAGTTATGATGGAAATAGTTAGACTCGGGCTTTGGTTTAGCAATTTACTGACCTACCTCCGATTGATTGACCATAACTCACTCAATTTAACTCGTAATTCACTGAAATTTGTTTCATTTCGAAGGAATCGAAGTGTAGTTTAAAACGAAAGAAACGGAGATGAAAAACTCCAAGTATTTTGAGAGTTATGATGGAAATAGTTAGACTCGGGCTTTGGTTTAGCAATTTACTGACCTACCTCCGATTGATTGACCATAACTCTCTAAATTTAACTCGTAATTCATTTAAATTAGTTTCATTTCGAAGGAATCGAAGTGTAGTTTAAAACGAAAGAAACGGAGATGAAAAACTCCAACTATTTTGAGAGTTATAATGGAAATAGTTAGACTCGCGCTTTGGTTTAGCAATTTACTGACCTCCCTCCGATTGATTGACCATAACTCACTCAATTTAACTCGTAATTCATTGAAATTAGTTTCATTTCGAAGGAATCGAAGTGTGGTTTAAAACGAAAGAAATGGAGATGAAAAACTCCAACTATTTTGAGAGTTATGATAGAAATAGTTAGACTCGCGCTTTGGTTTAGCAATTTACTGACCTACCTCCGCTTGATTGACCATAACTCTCTCAATTTAACTCTTAACTCTTTGAAATTAGTTTCATTTCGAAGGAATCGAAGTGTAGTTTAAAACGAAAGAAACGGAGATGAAAAACTCCAAGTATTTTGAGAGTTATGATGGAAATAGTTAGACTCGGGCTTTGGTTTAGCAATTTACTGACCTACCTCCGATTGATTGACCATAACTCTCTCAATTTAACTCGTAATTCATTGAAATTAGTTTCATTTCGAAGGAATCGAAGTGTGGTTTAAAACGAAAGAAATGGAGATGAAAAACTCCAACTATTTTGAGAGTTATGATAGAAATAGTTAGACTCGCGCTTTGGTTTAGCAATTTACTGACCTACCTCCGCTTGATTGACCATAACTCTCTCAATTTAACTCTTAACTCTTTGAAATTAGTTTCATTTCGAAGGAATCGAAGTGTAGTTTAAAACGAAAGAAACGGAGATGAAAAACTCCAAGTATTTTGAGAGTTATGATGGAAATAGTTAGACTCGGGCTTTGGTTTAGCAATTTACTGACCTACCTCCGATTGATTGACCATAACTCTCTCAATTTAACTCTTAATTCATTGAAATTAGTTTAATTTCGAAGGAATCGAAGTGTGGTTTAAAACGAAAGAAACGGAGATGAAAAACTCCAAGTATTTTGAGAGTTATGATGGAAATAGTTAGACTCGCGCTTTGGTTTAGCAATTTACTGACCTACCTCCGATTGATTGACCATAACTCTCTCAATTTAACTCTTAACTCATTGAAATTAGTTTCATTTCGAAGGAATCGAAGTGTAGTTTAAAACGAAAGAAACGGAGATGAAAAACTCCAAGTATTTTGAGAGTTATGATGGAAATAGTTAGACTCGCGCTTTGGTTTAGCAATTTACTGACCTACCTCCGATTGATTGATCATAACTCTCTAAATTTAACTCTTAATTCATTGAAATTAGTTTCATTTCGAAGGAATCGAAGTGTAGTTTAAAACGAAAGAAACGGAGATGAAAAACTCCAAGTATTTTGAGAGTTATGATGGAAATAGTTAGACTCGCGCTTTGGTTTAGCAATATACTGACCTACCTCCGATTGATTGATCATAACTCTCTAAATTTAACTCTTAATTCATTGAAATTAGTTTCATTTCGAAGGAATCGAAGTGTAGTTTAAAACGAAAGAAACGGAGATGAAAAACTCCAAGTATTTTAAGAGTTATGATGGAAATAGTTAGACTCGGGCTTTGGTTTAGCAATTTACTGACCTACCTCCGATTGATTGACCATAACTCACTCAATTTAACTCGTAATTCACTGAAATTTGTTTCATTTCGAAGGAATCGAAGTGTAGTTTAAAACGAAAGAAACGGAGATGAAAAACTCCAAGTATTTTGAGAGTTATGATGGAAATAGTTAGACTCGCGCTTTAGTTTAGCAATTTACTAACCTCCTTCCGATTGATTGACTATAACTCACTCAATTTAACTCGTAATTCATTGAAATTAGTTTCATTTCGAAGGAATCGAAGTGTAGTTTAAAACGAAAGAAACAGAGATGAAAAACTCCAAGTATTTTGAGAGTTATGATGGAAATAGTTAGACCCGCGCTTTGGTTTAGCAATTTATTGACGTACCTACGATTGATTGACCATAACTCTATCAATTTAACTCTTAAGTCATTGAAATTAGTTTCATTTCGAAGGAATCGAAGTGTAGTTTAAAACGAAAGAAACGGAGATGAAAAACTCCAAGTATTTTGAGAGTTATGATGGAAATAGTTAGACTCGCGCTTCGGTTTAGCAATTTACTGACCTACCTTTGATTGATTGACCATAACTCTCTCAATTTAACTTGTAATTCATTTAAATTAGTTTCATTTCGAAGGAATCGAAGTGTAGTTTAAAACGAAAGAAACGGAGATGAAAAACTCTAAGTATTTTGAGAGTTATGATGGAAATAGTTAGACTCGCGCTTTGGTTTAGCAACTTACTGACCTACCTTCGATTGATTGATCATAACTCTCTAAATTTAACTCTTAATTCATTGAAATTAGTTTCATTTCGAAGGAATCGAAGTGTAGTTTAAAACGAAAGAAACGGAGATGAAAAACTCCAAGTATTTTGAGAGTTATGATGGAAATAGTTAGACTCGCGCTTTAGTTTAGCAATTTACTAACCTCCTTCCGATTGATTGACCATAACTCACTCAATTTAACTCGTAATTCACTGAAATTTGTTTCATTTCGAAGGAATCGAAGTGTAGTTTAAAACAAAAGAAACGGAGATGAAAAACTCCAAGTATTTTGAGAGTTATGATGGAAATAGTTAGACTCGCGCTTTGGTTTAGCAATTTACTGACCTACCTCCGATTGATTGACCATAACTCTCTCAATTTAACTCTTAAGTCATTGAAATTAGTTTCATTTCGAAGGAATCGAAGTGTAGTTTAAAACGAAAGAAACGGAGATGAAAAACTCCAAGTATTTTGAGAGTTATGATGGAAATAGTTAGACTCGCGCTTTGGTTTAGCAATTTACTGACCTACCTCCGATTGATTTACCATAACTCTCTCAATTTAACTCGTAATTCATTTAAATTAGTTTCATTTCGAAGGAATGGAAGTGTAGTTTAAAACGAAAGAAACGGAGATGAAAAACTTCAAGTATTTTGAGAGTTATGATGGAAATAGTTAGACTCGCGCTTTGGTTTAGCAATTTACTGACCTCCCTCCGATTGATTGACCATAACTCACTCAATTTAACTCGTAATTCATTGAAATTAGTTTCATTCCGAAGGAATCGAAGTGTGGTTTAAAACGAAAGAAATGAAGATGAAAAACTCCAAGTATTTTGAGAGTTATGATGGAAATAGTTAGACTCGCGCTTTGGTTTAGCAATTTACTGACCTACCTCCGATTGATTGACCATAACTCTCTCAATTTAACTCGTAATTCATTGAAATTAGTTTCATTTCGAAGGAATCGAAGTGTAGTTTAAAACGAAAGAAACGGAGATGAAAAACTCCAAGTATTTTGAGAGTTATGATGGAAATAGTTAGACTCGCGCTTCGGTTTAGCAATTTACTGACCTACCTTTGATTGATTGACCATAACTCTCTCAATTTAACTTGTAATTCTTTTAAATTAGTTTCATTTCGAAGGAATCGAAGTGTAGTTTAAAACGAAAGAAACGGAGATGAAAAACTCCAAGTATTTTGAGAGTTATGATGGAAATAGTTAGACTCGCGCTTTAGTTTAGCAATTTACTGACCTCCCTCCGATTGATTGACCATAACTCACTCAATTTAACTCGTAATTCATTGAAATTAGTTTCATTTCGAAGGAATCGAAGTGTAGTTTAAAACGACAGAAACGGAGATGAAAAACTCCAAGTATTTTGAGAATTATGATGGAAATAGTTAGACTCGGGCTTTGGTTTAGCAATTTACTGACCTACCTCCGATTCATTGACCATAACTCACTCAATTTAACTCTTAATTCATTGAAATTAGTTTCATTTCGAAGGAATCGAAGTGTAGTTTAAAACGAAAGAAACGGAGATGAAAAACTCCAAGTATTTTGAGAGTTATGATGGAAATAGTTAGACTCGCGCTTTGGTTTAGCAACTTACTGACCTACCTTCGATTGATTGATCATAACTCTCTAAATTTAACTCTTAATTCATTGAAATTAGTTTCATTTCGAAGGAATCGAAGTGTAGTTTAAAACGAAAGAAACGGAGATGAAAAACCCCAAGTATTTTGAGAGTTATGATGGAAATAGTTAGACTCGCGCTTTAGTTTAGCAATTTACTAACCTACCTCCGATTGATTGAACATAACTCTCTCAATTTAACTCGTAATTCATTTAAATTAGTTTCATTTCGAAGGAATCAAAGTGTAGTTTAAAACGAAAGAAACGGAGATGAAAAACTCCAAGTATTTTGAGAGTTATGATGGAAATAGTTAGACTCGCGCTTTGGTTTAGCAATTTACTGACCTCCCTCCGATTGATTGACCATAAATCACTCAATTTAACTCGTAATTCATTGAAATTAGTTTCATTTCGAAGGAAACGACGTGTAGTTTAAAACGAAAGAAACGGAGATGAAAAACTCCAAGTATTTTGAGAGTTATGATGGAAATAGTTAGACTCGCGCTTTGGTTTAGCAATTTACTGACGTACCTACGATTGATTGACCATAACTCTCTCAATTTAACTCTTAATTCATTGAAATTAGTTTCATTTCGAAGGAATCGAAGTGTAGTTTAAAACGAAAGAAACGGAGATAAAAACTCCAGTTATTTTGAGAGTTATGATGGAAATAGTTAGACTCGCGCTTTGGTTTAGCAATTTGCTGACCTACCTCCGATTGATTGACCATAACTCACTCAATTTTACTTGTAATTGATTGAAATTAGTTTCATTTCGAAGGAATCAAAGTGTAGTTTAAAACGAAAGAAACGGAGATGAAAAACTCCAAGTATTTTGAGAGTTATGATGGAAATAGTTAGACTCGGGCTTTGGTTTAGCAATTTACTGACCTACCTCCGATTGATTGAACATAACTCACTCAATTTAACTCGTAATTCATTGAAATTAGTTTCATTTCGAAGGAATCGAAGTGTAGTTTAAAACGAAAGAAACGGAGATGAATAACTCCAAGTATTTTGAGAGTTATGATGGAAATAGTTAGACTCGCGCTTTGGTTTAGCAATTTACTGACCTACCTCCGATTGATTGACAATAACTCTCTCAATTTAACTCCTAATTCATTTAAATTAGTTTCATTTCGAAGGAATCGAAGTGTAGTTTAAAACGAAAGAAACGGAGATGAAAAACTCCAAGTATTTTGAGAGTTATGATGGAAATAGTTAGACTCGCGCTTTGGTTTAGCAATTTACTGACCTCCCTCCGATTGATTGACCATAACTCACTCAATTTAACTCGTAATTCATTGAAATTAGTTTCATTTCGAAGGAATCGAAGTGTGGTTTAAAACGAAAGAAACGGAGATGAAAAACTCCAAGTATTTTGAGAGTTATGATGGAAATAGTTAGACTCGCGCTTTGGTTTAGCAATTTACTGACCTACCTCCGCTTGATTGACCATAACTCTCTCAATTTAACTCTTAACTCTTTGAAATTAGTTTCATTTCGAAGGAATCGAAGTGTAGTTTAAAACGAAAGAAACGGAGATGAAAAACTCAAAGTATTTTGACAGTTATGATGGAAATAGTTAGACCCGCGCTTTGGTTTAGCAATTTACTGACCTACCTCCGATTGATTGACCATAACTCTCTAAATTTAACTCGTAATTCATTTAAATTAGTTTCATTTCGAAGGAATCGAAGTGTAGTTTAAAACGAAAGAAACGGAGATGAAAAACTCCAACTATTTTGAGAGTTATAATGGAAATAGTTAGACTCGCGCTTTGGTTTAGCAATTTACTGACCTCCCTCCGATTGATTGACCATAACTCACTCAATTTAACTCGTAATTCATTGAAATTAGTTTCATTTCGAAGGAATCGAAGTGTGGTTTAAAACGAAAGAAATGGAGATGAAAAACTCCAACTATTTTGAGAGTTATGATAGAAATAGTTAGACTCGCGCTTTGGTTTAGCAATTTACTGACCTACCTCCGCTTGATTGACCATAACTCTCTCAATTTAACTCTTAACTCTTTGAAATTAGTTTCATTTCGAAGGAATCGAAGTGTAGTTTAAAACGAAAGAAACGGAGATGAAAAACTCCAAGTATTTTGAGAGTTATGATGGAAATAGTTAGACTCGGGCTTTGGTTTAGCAATTTACTGACCTACCTCCGATTGATTGACCATAACTCTCTCAATTTAACTCTTAATTCATTGAAATTAGTTTAATTTCGAAGGAATCGAAGTGTGGTTTAAAACGAAAGAAACGGAGATGAAAAACTCCAAGTATTTTGAGAGTTATGATGGAAATAGTTAGACTCGCGCTTTGGTTTAGCAATTTACTGACCTACCTCCGATTGATTGACCATAACTCTCTCAATTTAACTCTTAACTCATTGAAATTAGTTTCATTTCGAAGGAATCGAAGTGTAGTTTAAAACGAAAGAAACGGAGATGAAAAACTCCAAGTATTTTGAGAGTTATGATGGAAATAGTTAGACTCGCGCTTTGGTTTAGCAATTTACTGACCTACCTCCGATTGATTGATCATAACTCTCTAAATTTAACTCTTAATTCATTGAAATTAGTTTCATTTCGAAGGAATCGAAGTGTAGTTTAAAACGAAAGAAACGGAGATGAAAAACTCCAAGTATTTTAAGAGTTATGATGGAAATAGTTAGACTCGGGCTTTGGTTTAGCAATTTACTGACCTACCTCCGATTGATTGACCATAACTCACTCAATTTAACTCGTAATTCACTGAAATTTGTTTCATTTCGAAGGAATCGAAGTGTAGTTTAAAACGAAAGAAACGGAGATGAAAAACTCCAAGTATTTTGAGAGTTATGATGGAAATAGTTAGACTCGGGCTTTGGTTTAGCAATTTACTGACCTACCTCCGATTGATTGACCATAACTCTCTAAATTTAACTCGTAATTCATTTAAATTAGTTTCATTTCGAAGGAATCGAAGTGTAGTTTAAAACGAAAGAAACGGAGATGAAAAACTCCAACTATTTTGAGAGTTATAATGGAAATAGTTAGACTCGCGCTTTGGTTTAGCAATTTACTGACCTCCCTCCGATTGATTGACCATAACTCACTCAATTTAACTCGTAATTCATTGAAATTAGTTTCATTTCGAAGGAATCGAAGTGTGGTTTAAAACGAAAGAAATGGAGATGAAAAACTCCAACTATTTTGAGAGTTATGATAGAAATAGTTAGACTCGCGCTTTGGTTTAGCAATTTACTGACCTACCTCCGCTTGATTGACCATAACTCTCTCAATTTAACTCTTAACTCTTTGAAATTAGTTTCATTTCGAAGGAATCGAAGTGTAGTTTAAAACGAAAGAAACGGAGATGAAAAACTCCAAGTATTTTGAGAGTTATGATGGAAATAGTTAGACTCGGGCTTTGGTTTAGCAATTTACTGACCTACCTCCGATTGATTGACCATAACTCTCTCAATTTAACTCGTAATTCATTGAAATTAGTTTCATTTCGAAGGAATCGAAGTGTGGTTTAAAACGAAAGAAATGGAGATGAAAAACTCCAACTATTTTGAGAGTTATGATAGAAATAGTTAGACTCGCGCTTTGGTTTAGCAATTTACTGACCTACCTCCGCTTGATTGACCATAACTCTCTCAATTTAACTCTTAACTCTTTGAAATTAGTTTCATTTCGAAGGAATCGAAGTGTAGTTTAAAACGAAAGAAACGGAGATGAAAAACTCCAAGTATTTTGAGAGTTATGATGGAAATAGTTAGACTCGGGCTTTGGTTTAGCAATTTACTGACCTACCTCCGATTGATTGACCATAACTCTCTCAATTTAACTCTTAATTCATTGAAATTAGTTTAATTTCGAAGGAATCGAAGTGTGGTTTAAAACGAAAGAAACGGAGATGAAAAACTCCAAGTATTTTGAGAGTTATGATGGAAATAGTTAGACTCGCGCTTTGGTTTAGCAATTTACTGACCTACCTCCGATTGATTGACCATAACTCTCTCAATTTAACTCTTAACTCATTGAAATTAGTTTCATTTCGAAGGAATCGAAGTGTAGTTTAAAACGAAAGAAACGGAGATGAAAAACTCCAAGTATTTTGAGAGTTATGATGGAAATAGTTAGACTCGCGCTTTGGTTTAGCAATTTACTGACCTACCTCCGATTGATTGATCATAACTCTCTAAATTTAACTCTTAATTCATTGAAATTAGTTTCATTTCGAAGGAATCGAAGTGTAGTTTAAAACGAAAGAAACGGAGATGAAAAACTCCAAGTATTTTGAGAGTTATGATGGAAATAGTTAGACTCGCGCTTTGGTTTAGCAATATACTGACCTACCTCCGATTGATTGATCATAACTCTCTAAATTTAACTCTTAATTCATTGAAATTAGTTTCATTTCGAAGGAATCGAAGTGTAGTTTAAAACGAAAGAAACGGAGATGAAAAACTCCAAGTATTTTAAGAGTTATGATGGAAATAGTTAGACTCGAGCTTTGGTTTAGCAATTTACTGACCTACCTCCGATTGATTGACCATAACTCACTCAATTTAACTCGTAATTCACTGAAATTTGTTTCATTTCGAAGGAATCGAAGTGTAGTTTAAAACGAAAGAAACGGAGATGAAAAACTCCAAGTATTTTGAGAGTTATGATGGAAATAGTTAGACTCGCGCTTTAGTTTAGCAATTTACTAACCTCCTTCCGATTGATTGACTATAACTCACTCAATTTAACTCGTAATTCATTGAAATTAGTTTCATTTCGAAGGAATCGAAGTGTAGTTTAAAACGAAAGAAACAGAGATGAAAAACTCCAAGTATTTTGAGAGTTATGATGGAAATAGTTAGACCCGCGCTTTGGTTTAGCAATTTATTGACGTACCTACGATTGATTGACCATAACTCTATCAATTTAACTCTTAAGTCATTGAAATTAGTTTCATTTCGAAGGAATCGAAGTGTAGTTTAAAACGAAAGAAACGGAGATGAAAAACTCCAAGTATTTTGAGAGTTATGATGGAAATAGTTAGACTCGCGCTTCGGTTTAGCAATTTACTGACCTACCTTTGATTGATTGACCATAACTCTCTCAATTTAACTTGTAATTCATTTAAATTAGTTTCATTTCGAAGGAATCGAAGTGTAGTTTAAAACGAAAGAAACGGAGATGAAAAACTCTAAGTATTTTGAGAGTTATGATGGAAATAGTTAGACTCGCGCTTTGGTTTAGCAACTTACTGACCTACCTTCGATTGATTGATCATAACTCTCTAAATTTAACTCTTAATTCATTGAAATTAGTTTCATTTCGAAGGAATCGAAGTGTAGTTTAAAACGAAAGAAACGGAGATGAAAAACTCCAAGTATTTTGAGAGTTATGATGGAAATAGTTAGACTCGCGCTTTAGTTTAGCAATTTACTAACCTCCTTCCGATTGATTGACCATAACTCACTCAATTTAACTCGTAATTCACTGAAATTTGTTTCATTTCGAAGGAATCGAAGTGTAGTTTAAAACAAAAGAAACGGAGATGAAAAACTCCAAGTATTTTGAGAGTTATGATGGAAATAGTTAGACTCGCGCTTTGGTTTAGCAATTTACTGACCTACCTCCGATTGATTGACCATAACTCTCTCAATTTAACTCTTAAGTCATTGAAATTAGTTTCATTTCGAAGGAATCGAAGTGTAGTTTAAAACGAAAGAAACGGAGATGAAAAACTCCAAGTATTTTGAGAGTTATGATGGAAATAGTTAGACTCGCGCTTTGGTTTAGCAATTTACTGACCTACCTCCGATTGATTTACCATAACTCTCTCAATTTAACTCGTAATTCATTTAAATTAGTTTCATTTCGAAGGAATGGAAGTGTAGTTTAAAACGAAAGAAACGGAGATGAAAAACTTCAAGTATTTTGAGAGTTATGATGGAAATAGTTAGACTCGCGCTTTGGTTTAGCAATTTACTGACCTCCCTCCGATTGATTGACCATAACTCACTCAATTTAACTCGTAATTCATTGAAATTAGTTTCATTCCGAAGGAATCGAAGTGTGGTTTAAAACGAAAGAAATGAAGATGAAAAACTCCAAGTATTTTGAGAGTTATGATGGAAATAGTTAGACTCGCGCTTTGGTTTAGCAATTTACTGACCTACCTCCGATTGATTGACCATAACTCTCTCAATTTAACTCGTAATTCATTGAAATTAGTTTCATTTCGAAGGAATCGAAGTGTAGTTTAAAACGAAAGAAACGGAGATGAAAAACTCCAAGTATTTTGAGAGTTATGATGGAAATAGTTAGACTCGCGCTTCGGTTTAGCAATTTACTGACCTACCTTTGATTGATTGACCATAACTCTCTCAATTTAACTTGTAATTCTTTTAAATTAGTTTCATTTCGAAGGAATCGAAGTGTAGTTTAAAACGAAAGAAACGGAGATGAAAAACTCCAAGTATTTTGAGAGTTATGATGGAAATAGTTAGACTCGCGCTTTAGTTTAGCAATTTACTGACCTCCCTCCGATTGATTGACCATAACTCACTCAATTTAACTCGTAATTCATTGAAATTAGTTTCATTTCGAAGGAATCGAAGTGTAGTTTAAAACGACAGAAACGGAGATGAAAAACTCCAAGTATTTTGAGAATTATGATGGAAATAGTTAGACTCGGGCTTTGGTTTAGCAATTTACTGACCTACCTCCGATTCATTGACCATAACTCACTCAATTTAACTCTTAATTCATTGAAATTAGTTTCATTTCGAAGGAATCGAAGTGTAGTTTAAAACGAAAGAAACGGAGATGAAAAACTCCAAGTATTTTGAGAGTTATGATGGAAATAGTTAGACTCGCGCTTTGGTTTAGCAACTTACTGACCTACCTTCGATTGATTGATCATAACTCTCTAAATTTAACTCTTAATTCATTGAAATTAGTTTCATTTCGAAGGAATCGAAGTGTAGTTTAAAACGAAAGAAACGGAGATGAAAAACCCCAAGTATTTTGAGAGTTATGATGGAAATAGTTAGACTCGCGCTTTAGTTTAGCAATTTACTAACCTACCTCCGATTGATTGAACATAACTCTCTCAATTTAACTCGTAATTCATTTAAATTAGTTTCATTTCGAAGGAATCAAAGTGTAGTTTAAAACGAAAGAAACGGAGATGAAAAACTCCAAGTATTTTGAGAGTTATGATGGAAATAGTTAGACTCGCGCTTTGGTTTAGCAATTTACTGACCTCCCTCCGATTGATTGACCATAAATCACTCAATTTAACTCGTAATTCATTGAAATTAGTTTCATTTCGAAGGAAACGACGTGTAGTTTAAAACGAAAGAAACGGAGATGAAAAACTCCAAGTATTTTGAGAGTTATGATGGAAATAGTTAGACTCGCGCTTTGGTTTAGCAATTTACTGACGTACCTACGATTGATTGACCATAACTCTCTCAATTTAACTCTTAATTCATTGAAATTAGTTTCATTTCGAAGGAATCGAAGTGTAGTTTAAAACGAAAGAAACGGAGATAAAAACTCCAGTTATTTTGAGAGTTATGATGGAAATAGTTAGACTCGCGCTTTGGTTTAGCAATTTGCTGACCTACCTCCGATTGATTGACCATAACTCACTCAATTTTACTTGTAATTGATTGAAATTAGTTTCATTTCGAAGGAATCAAAGTGTAGTTTAAAACGAAAGAAACGGAGATGAAAAACTCCAAGTATTTTGAGAGTTATGATGGAAATAGTTAGACTCGGGCTTTGGTTTAGCAATTTACTGACCTACCTCCGATTGATTGAACATAACTCACTCAATTTAACTCGTAATTCATTGAAATTAGTTTCATTTCGAAGGAATCGAAGTGTAGTTTAAAACGAAAGAAACGGAGATGAATAACTCCAAGTATTTTGAGAGTTATGATGGAAATAGTTAGACTCGCGCTTTGGTTTAGCAATTTACTGACCTACCTCCGATTGATTGACAATAACTCTCTCAATTTAACTCCTAATTCATTTAAATTAGTTTCATTTCGAAGGAATCGAAGTGTAGTTTAAAACGAAAGAAACGGAGATGAAAAACTCCAAGTATTTTGAGAGTTATGATGGAAATAGTTAGACTCGCGCTTTGGTTTAGCAATTTACTGACCTCCCTCCGATTGATTGACCATAACTCACTCAATTTAACTCGTAATTCATTGAAATTAGTTTCATTTCGAAGGAATCGAAGTGTGGTTTAAAACGAAAGAAACGGAGATGAAAAACTCCAAGTATTTTGAGAGTTATGATGGAAATAGTTAGACTCGCGCTTTGGTTTAGCAATTTACTGACCTACCTCCGCTTGATTGACCATAACTCTCTCAATTTAACTCTTAACTCTTTGAAATTAGTTTCATTTCGAAGGAATCGAAGTGTAGTTTAAAACGAAAGAAACGGAGATGAAAAACTCAAAGTATTTTGACAGTTATGATGGAAATAGTTAGACCCGCGCTTTGGTTTAGCAATTTACTGACCTACCTCCGATTGATTGACCATAACTCTCTAAATTTAACTCGTAATTCATTTAAATTAGTTTCATTTCGAAGGAATCGAAGTGTAGTTTAAAACGAAAGAAACGGAGATGAAAAACTCCAACTATTTTGAGAGTTATAATGGAAATAGTTAGACTCGCGCTTTGGTTTAGCAATTTACTGACCTCCCTCCGATTGATTGACCATAACTCACTCAATTTAACTCGTAATTCATTGAAATTAGTTTCATTTCGAAGGAATCGAAGTGTGGTTTAAAACGAAAGAAATGGAGATGAAAAACTCCAACTATTTTGAGAGTTATGATAGAAATAGTTAGACTCGCGCTTTGGTTTAGCAATTTACTGACCTACCTCCGCTTGATTGACCATAACTCTCTCAATTTAACTCTTAACTCTTTGAAATTAGTTTCATTTCGAAGGAATCGAAGTGTAGTTTAAAACGAAAGAAACGGAGATGAAAAACTCCAAGTATTTTGAGAGTTATGATGGAAATAGTTAGACTCGGGCTTTGGTTTAGCAATTTACTGACCTACCTCCGATTGATTGACCATAACTCTCTCAATTTAACTCTTAATTCATTGAAATTAGTTTAATTTCGAAGGAATCGAAGTGTGGTTTAAAACGAAAGAAACGGAGATGAAAAACTCCAAGTATTTTGAGAGTTATGATGGAAATAGTTAGACTCGCGCTTTGGTTTAGCAATTTACTGACCTACCTCCGATTGATTGACCATAACTCTCTCAATTTAACTCTTAACTCATTGAAATTAGTTTCATTTCGAAGGAATCGAAGTGTAGTTTAAAACGAAAGAAACGGAGATGAAAAACTCCAAGTATTTTGAGAGTTATGATGGAAATAGTTAGACTCGCGCTTTGGTTTAGCAATATACTGACCTACCTCCGATTGATTGATCATAACTCTCTAAATTTAACTCTTAATTCATTGAAATTAGTTTCATTTCGAAGGAATCGAAGTGTAGTTTAAAACGAAAGAAACGGAGATGAAAAACTCCAAGTATTTTGAGAGTTATGATGGAAATAGTTAGACTCGCGCTTTAGTTTAGCAATTTACTAACCTCCTTCCGATTGATTGACTATAACTACTCAATTTAACTCGTAATTCATTGAAATTAGTTTCATTTCGAAGGAATCGAAGTGTAGTTTAAAACGAAAGAAACAGAGATGAAAAACTCCAAGTATTTTGAGAGTTATGATGGAAATAGTTAGACCCGCGCTTTGGTTTAGCAATTTACTGACGTACCTACGATTGATTGACCATAACTCTATCAATTTAACTCTTAAGTCATTGAAATTAGTTTCATTTCGAAGGAATCGAAGTGTAGTTTAAAACGAAAGAAACGGAGATGAAAAACTCCAAGTATTTTGAGAGTTATGATGGAAATAGTTAGACTCGCGCTTCGGTTTAGCAATTTACTGACCTACCTTTGATTGATTGACCATAACTCTCTCAATTTAACTTGTAATTCATTTAAATTAGTTTCATTTCGAAGGAATCGAAGTGTAGTTTAAAACGAAAGAAACGGAGATGAAAAACTCTAAGTATTTTGAGAGTTATGATGGAAATAGTTAGACTCGCGCTTTGGTTTAGCAACTTACTGACCTACCTTCGATTGATTGATCATAACTCTCTAAATTTAACTCTTAATTCATTGAAATTAGTTTCATTTCGAAGGAATCGAAGTGTAGTTTAAAACGAAAGAAACGGAGATGAAAAACTCCAAGTATTTTGAGAGTTATGATGGAAATAGTTAGACTCGCGCTTTAGTTTAGCAATTTACTAACCTCCTTCCGATTGATTGACCATAACTCACTCAATTTAACTCGTAATTCACTGAAATTTGTTTCATTTCGAAGGAATCGAAGTGTAGTTTAAAACAAAAGAAACGGAGATGAAAAACTCCAAGTATTTTGAGAGTTATGATGGAAATAGTTAGACTCGCGCTTTGGTTTAGCAATTTACTGACCTACCTCCGATTGATTGACCATAACTCTCTCAATTTAACTCTTAAGTCATTGAAATTAGTTTCATTTCGAAGGAATCGAAGTGTAGTTTAAAACGAAAGAAACGGAGATGAAAAACTCCAAGTATTTTGAGAGTTATGATGGAAATAGTTAGACTCGCGCTTTGGTTTAGCAATTTACTGACCTACCTCCGATTGATTTACCATAACTCTCTCAATTTAACTCGTAATTCATTTAAATTAGTTTCATTTCGAAGGAATGGAAGTGTAGTTTAAAACGAAAGAAAC
The DNA here is from genome assembly GCF_043159265.1 of Tasmannia lanceolata. Lineage (NCBI taxonomy): Eukaryota > Viridiplantae > Streptophyta > Magnoliopsida > Canellales > Winteraceae > Tasmannia > Tasmannia lanceolata. The sequence goes on from NW_027518721.1 coordinate 10,594,581, forward strand.
GGAGATGAAAAACTTCAAGTATTTTGAGAGTTATGATGGAAATAGTTAGACTCGCGCTTTGGTTTAGCAATTTACTGACCTACCTCCGATTGATTGACCATAACTCTCTCAATTTAACTCGTAATTCATTGAAATTAGTTTCATTTCGAAGGAATCGAAGTGTAGTTTAAAACGAAAGAAACGGAGATGAAAAACTCCAAGTATTTTGAGAGTTATGATGGAAATAGTTAGACTCGCGCTTTGGTTTAGCAATTTACTGACCTACCTTTGATTGATTGACCATAACTCTCTCAATTTAACTTGTAATTCTTTTAAATTAGTTTCATTTCGAAGGAATCGAAGTGTAGTTTAAAACGAAAGAAACGGAGATGAAAAACTCCAAGTATTTTGAGAGTTATGATGGAAATAGTTAGACTCGCGCTTTAGTTTAGCAATTTACTGACCTCCCTCCGATTGATTGACTATAAATCACTCAATTTAACTCGTAATTCATTGAAATTAGTTTCATTTCGAAGGAAACGACGTGTAGTTTAAAACGAAAGAAACGGAGATGAAAAACTCTAAGTATTTTGAGAGTTATGATGGAAATAGTTAGACTCGCGCTTTGGTTTAGCAATTTACTGACGTACCTACGATTGATTGACCATAACTCTCTCAATTTAACTCTTAATTCATTGAAATTAGTTTCATTTCGAAGGAATCGAAGTGTAGTTTAAAACGAAAGAAACGGAGATAAAAACTCCAGTTATTTTGAGAGTTATGATGGAAATAGTTATACTCGCGCTTTGGTTTAGCAATTTACTGACCTACCTCCGATTGATTGACCATAACTCACTCAATTTTACTTATAATTGATTGAAATTAGTTTCATTTCGAAGGAATCAAAGTGTAGTTTAAAACGAAAGAAACGGAGATGAAAAACTCCAAGTATTTTGAGAGTTATGATGGAAATAGTTAGACTCGCGCTTTGGTTTAGCAATTTACTGACCTACCTCCGCTTGATTGACCATAACTCTCTCAATTTAACTCTTAACTCTTTGAAATTAGTTTCATTTCGAAGGAATCGAAGTGTAGTTTAAAACGAAAGAAACGGAGATGAAAAACTCAAAGTATTTTGACAGTTATGATGGAAATAGTTAGACTCGCGCTTTGGTTTAGCAATTTACTGACCTACCTCCGATTGATTGACCATAACTCTCTAAATTTAACTCGTAATTCATTTAAATTAGTTTCATTTCGAAGGAATCGAAGTGTAGTTTAAAACGAAAGAAACGGAGATGAAAAACTCCAACTATTTTGAGAGTTATAATGGAAATAGTTAGACTCGCGCTTTGGTTTAGCAATTTACTGACCTCCCTCCGATTGATTGACCATAACTCACTCAATTTAACTCGTAATTCATTGAAATTAGTTTCATTTCGAAGGAATCGAAGTGTGGTTTAAAACGAAAGAAATGGAGATGAAAAACTCCAACTATTTTGAGAGTTATGATAGAAATAGTTAGACTCGCGCTTTGGTTTAGCAATTTACTGACCTACCTCCGCTTGATTGACCATAACTTTCTCAATTTAACTCTTAACTCTTTGAAATTAGTTTCATTTCGAAGGAATCGAAGTGTAGTTTAAAACGAAAGAAACGGAGATGAAAAACTCCAAGTATTTTGAGAGTTATGATGGAAATAGTTAGACTCGGGCTTTGGTTTAGCAATTTACTGACCTACCTCCGATTGATTGACCATAACTCTCTCAATTTAACTCTTAATTCATTGAAATTAGTTTAATTTCGAAGGAATCGAAGTGTGGTTTAAAACGAAAGAAACGGAGATGAAAAACTCCAAATATTTTGAGAGTTATGATGGAAATAGTTAGACTCGCGCTTTGGTTTAGCAATTTACTGACCTACCTCCGATTGATTGACCATAACTCTCTCAATTTAACTCTTAACTCATTGAAATTAGTTTCATTTCGAAGGAATCGAAGTGTAGTTTAAAACGAAAGAAACGGAGATGAAAAACTCCAAGTATTTTGAGAGTTATGATGGAAATAGTTAGACTCGCGCTTTGGTTTAGCAATTTACTGACCTACCTCCGATTGATTGATCATAACTCTCTAAATTTAACTCTTAATTCATTGAAATTAGTTTCATTTCGAAGGAATCGAAGTGTAGTTTAAAACGAAAGAAACGGAGATGAAAAACTCCAAGTATTTTGAGAGTTATGATGGAAATAGTTAGACTCGCGCTTTGGTTTAGCAATATACTGACCTACCTCCGATTGATTGATCATAACTCTCTAAATTTAACTCTTAATTCATTGAAATTAGTTTCATTTCGAAGGAATCGAAGTGTAGTTTAAAACGAAAGAAACGGAGATGAAAAACTCCAAGTATTTTGAGAGTTATGATGGAAATAGTTAGACTCGGGCTTTGGTTTAGCAATTTACTGACCTACCTCCGATTGATTGACCATAACTCACTCAATTTAACTCGTAATTCACTGAAATTTGTTTCATTTCGAAGGAATCGAAGTGTAGTTTAAAACGAAAGAAACGGAGATGAAAAACTCCAAGTATTTTGAGAGTTATGATGGAAATAGTTAGACTCGCGCTTTAGTTTAGCAATTTACTAACCTCCTTCCGATTGATTAACTATAACTCACTCAATTTAACTCGTAATTCATTGAAATTAGTTTCATTTCGAAGGAATCGAAGTGTAGTTTAAAACGAAAGAAACAGAGATGAAAAACTCCAAGTATTTTGAGAGTTATGATGGAAATAGTTAGACCCGCGCTTTGGTTTAGCAATTTACTGACGTACCTACGATTGATTGACCATAACTCTATCAATTTAACTCTTAAGTCATTGAAATTAGTTTCATTTCGAAGGAATCGAAGTGTAGTTTAAAACGAAAGAAACGGAGATGAAAAACTCCAAGTATTTTGAGAGTTATGATGGAAATAGTTAGACTCGCGCTTCGGTTTAGCAATTTACTGACCTACCTTTGATTGATTGACCATAACTCTCTCAATTTAACTTGTAATTCATTTAAATTAGTTTCATTTCGAAGGAATCGAAGTGTAGTTTAAAACGAAAGAAACGGAGATGAAAAACTCTAAGTATTTTGAGAGTTATGATGGAAATAGTTAGACTCGCGCTTTAGTTTAGCAATTTACTGACCTCCCTCCGATTGATTGACCATAACTCACTCAATTTAACTCGTAATTCATTGAAATTAGTTTCATTTCGAAGGAATCGAAGTGTAGTTTAAAACGAAAGAAACGGAGATGAAAAACTCCAACTATTTTGAGAATTATGATGGAAATAGTTAGACTCGGGCTTTGGTTTAGCAATTTACTGACCTACCTCCGATTGATTGACCATAACTCACTCAATTTAACTCTTAATTCATTGAAATTAGTTTCATTTCGAAGGAATCGAAGTGTAGTTTAAAACGAAAGAAACGGAGATGAAAAACTCCAAGTATTTTGAGAGTTATGATGGAAATAGTTAGACTCGCGCTTTGGTTTAGCAATTTACTGACCTCCCTTCGATTGATTGATCATAACTCTCTAAATTTAACTCTTAATTCATTGAAATTAGTTTCATTTCGAAGGAATCGAAGTGTAGTTTAAAACGAAAGAAACGGAGATGAAAAACCCCAAGTATTTTGAGAGTTATGATGGAAATAGTTAGACTCGCGCTTTAGTTTAGCAATTTACTGACCTACCTCCGATTGATTGAACATAACTCTCTCAATTTAACTCTTAATTCATTGAAATTAGTTTCATTTCGAAGGAATCGAAGTGTAGTTTAAAACGAAAGAAACGGAGATAAAAACTCCAAGTATTTTGAGAGTTATGATGGAAATAGTTAGACTCGCGCTTTGGTTTAGCAATTTACTGACCTACCTCCGATTGATTGACCATAACTCACTCAATTTTACTTGTAATTGATTGAAATTAGTTTCATTTCGAAGGAATCAAAGTGTAGTTTAAAACGAAAGAAACGGAGATGAAAAACTCCAAGTATTTTGAGAGTTATGATGGAAATAGTTAGACTCGGGCTTTGGTTTAGCAATTTACTGACCTACCTCCGATTGATTGAACATAACTCACTCAATTTAACTCGTAATTCATTGAAATTAGTTTCATTTCGAAGGAATCGAAGTGTGGTTTAAAACGAAAGAAACGGAGATGAAAAACTCCAAGTATTTTGAGAGTTATGATGGAAATAGTTAGACTCGCGCTTTGGTTTAGCAATTTACTGACCTACCTCCGATTGATTGGCAATAACTCTCTCAATTTAACTCCTAATTCATTTAAATTAGTTTCATTTCGAAGGAATCGAAGTGTAGTTTAAAACGAAAGAAACGGAGATGAAAAACTCCAAGTATTTTGAGAGTTATGATGGAAATAGTTAGACTCGCGCTTTGGTTTAGCAATTTACTGACCTCCCTCCGATTGATTGACCATAACTCACTCAATTTAACTCGTAATTCATTGAAATTAGTTTCATTTCGAAGGAATCGAAGTGTGGTTTAAAACGAAAGAAACGGAGATGAAAAACTCCAAGTATTTTGAGAGTTATGATGGAAATAGTTAGACTCGCGCTTTGGTTTAGCAATTTACTAACCTACCTCCGCTTGATTGACCATAACTCTCTCAATTTAACTCTTAACTCTTTGAAATTAGTTTCATTTCGAAGGAATCGAAGTGTAGTTTAAAACGAAAGAAACGGAGATGAAAAACTCCAAGTATTTTGACAGTTATGATGGAAATAGTTAGACTCGCGCTTTGGTTTAGCAATTTACTGACCTACCTCCGATTGATTGACCATAACTCTCTCAATTTAACTCGTAATTCATTTAAATTAGTTTCATTTCGAAGGAATCGAAGTGTAGTTTAAAACGAAAGAAACGGAGATGAAAAACTCCAACTATTTTGAGAGTTATAATGGAAATAGTTAGACTCGCGCTTTGGTTTAGCAATTTACTGACCTCCTTCCGATTGATTGGCCATAACTCACTCAATTTAACTCGTAATTCATTGAAATTAGTTTCATTTCGAAGGAATCGAAGTGTGGTTTAAAACGAAAGAAATGGAGATGAAAAACTCCAACTATTTTGAGAGTTATGATAGAAATAGTTAGACTCGCGCTTTGGTTTAGCAATTTACTGACCTACCTCCGCTTGATTGACCATAACTCTCTCAATTTAACTCTTAACTCTTTGAAATTAGTTTCATTTCGAAGGAATCGAAGTGTAGTTTAAAACGAAAGAAACGGAGATGAAAAACTCCAAGTATTTTGAGAGTTATGATGGAAATAGTTAGACTCGCGCTTTGGTTTAGCAATTTACTGACCTACCTCCGATTGATTGACCATAACTCTCTCAATTTAACTCTTAACTCATTGAAATTAGTTTCATTTCGAAGGAATCGAAGTGTAGTTTAAAACGAAAGAAACGGAGATGAAAAACTCCAAGTATTTTGAGAGTTATGATGGAAATAGTTAGACTCGCGCTTTGGTTTAGCAATTTACTGACCTACCTCCGATTGATTGATCATAACTCTCTAAATTTAACTCTTAATTCATTGAAATTAGTTTAATTTCGAAGGAATCGAAGTGTAGTTTAAAACGAAAGAAACGGAGATGAAAAACTCCAAGTATTTTGAGAGTTATGATGGAAATAGTTAGACTCGCGCTTTGGTTTAGCAATATACTGACCTACCTCCGATTGATTGATCATAAGTCTCTAAATTTAACTCTTAATTCATTGAAATTAGTTTCATTTCGAAGGAATCGAAGTGTAGTTTACAACGAAAGAAACGGAGATGAAAAACTCCAAGTATTTTGAGAGTTATGATGGAAATAGTTAGACTCGGGCTTTGGTTTAGCAATTTACTGACCTACCTTCGATTGATTGACAATAACTCACTCAATTTAACTCGTAATTCACTGAAATTTGTTTCATTTCGAAGGAATCGAAGTGTAGTTTAAAACGAAAGAAACGGAGATGAAAAACTCCAAGTATTTTGAGAGTTATGATGGAAATAGTTAGACTCGCGCTTTAGTTTAGCAATTTACTAACCTCCTTCCGATTGATTGACTATAACTCACTCAATTTAACTCGTAATTCATTGAAATTAGTTTCATTTCGAAGGAATCGAAGTGTAGTTTAAAACGAAAGAAACAGAGATGAAAAACTCCAAGTATTTTGAGAGTTATGATGGAAATAGTTAGACTCGCGCTTTAGTTTAGCAATTTACTGACGTACCTACGATTGATTGACCATAACTCTCTCAATTTAACTCTTAATTCATTGAAATTAGTTTCATTTCGAAGGAATCGAAGTGTAGTTTAAAACGAAAGAAACGGAGATGAAAAACTCCAAGTATTTTGAGAGTTATGATGGAAATAGTTAGACTCGCGCTTTGGTTTAGCAATTTACTGACCTACCTCCGATTGATTGACCATAACTCACTCAATTTTACTTGTAATTGATTGTAATTAGTTTCATTTCGAAGGAATCGAAGTGTAGTTTAAAACGAAAGAAACGGAGATGAAAAACTCCAAGTATTTTGAGAGTTATGATGGAAATAGTTAGACTCGGGCTTTGGTTTAGCAATTTACTGACCTACCTCCGATTGATTGAACATAACTCACTCAATTTAACTTGTAATTCATTGAAATTAGTTTCATTTCGAAGGAATCGAAGTGTAGTTTAAAACGAAAGAAACGGAGATGAAAAACTCCAAGTATTTTGAGAGTTATGATGGAAATAGTTAGACTCGCGCTTTAGTTTAGCAATTTACTGACCTACCTCCGATTGATTGAACATAACTCTCTCAATTTAACTCGTAATTCATTTAAATTAGTTTCATTTCGAAGGAATCGAAGTATAGTTTAAAACGAAAGAAACGGAGATGAAAAACTCCAAGTATTTTGAGAGTTATGATGGAAATAGTTAGACTCGGGCTTTGGTTTAGCAATTTACTGACCTACCTCCGATTGATTGAACATAACTCACTCAATTTAACTCGTAATTCATTGAAATTAGTTTCATTTCGAAGGAATCGAAGTGTAGTTTAAAACGAAAGAAACGGAGATGAAAAACTCCAAGTATTTTGAGAGTTATGATGGAAATAGTTAGACTCGCGCTTTGGTTTAGCAATTTACTGACCTACCTCCGATTGATTGACCATAACTCACTCAATTTTACTTGTAATTGATTGTAATTAGTTTCATTTCGAAGGAATCGAAGTGTAGTTTAAAACGAAAGAAACGGAGATGAAAAACTCCAAGTATTTTGAGAGTTATGATGGAAATAGTTAGACTCGGGCTTTGGTTTAGCAATTTACTGACCTACCTCCGATTGATTGAACATAACTCACTCAATTTAACTTGTAATTCATTGAAATTAGTTTCATTTCGAAGGAATCGAAGTGTAGTTTAAAACGAAAGAAACGGAGATGAAAAACTCAAAGTATTTTGACAGTTATGATGGAAATAGTTAGACTCGCCCTTTGGTTTAGCAATTTACTGACCTACCTCCGATTAATTGACCATAACTCTCTAAATTTAACTCGTAATTCATTTAAATTAGTTTCATTTCGAAGGAATCGAAGTGTAGTTTAAAACGAAAGAAACGGAGATGAAAAACTCCAACTATTTTGAGAGTTATAATGGAAATAGTTAGACTCGCGCTTTGGTTTAGCAATTTACTGACCTCCCTCCGATTGATTGACCATAACTCACTCAATTTAACTCGTAATTCATTGAAATTAGTTTCATTTCGAAGGAATCGAAGTGTGGTTTAAAACGAAAGAAATGGAGATGAAAAACTCCAACTATTTTGAGAGTTATGATAGAAATAGTTAGACTCGCGCTTTGGTTTAGCAATTTACTGACCTACCTCCGCTTGATTGACCATAACTCTCTCAATTTAACTCTTAACTCTTTGAAATTAGTTTCATTTCGAAGGAATCGAAGTGTAGTTTAAAACGAAAGAAACGGAGATGAAAAACTCCAAGTATTTTGAGAGTTATGATGGAAATAGTTAGACTCGGGCTTTGGTTTAGCAATTTACTGACCTACCTCCGATTGATTGACCATAACTCTCTCAATTTAACTCTTAATTCATTGAAATTAGTTTAATTTCGAAGGAATCGAAGTGTGGTTTAAAACGAAAGAAACGGAGATGAAAAACTCCAAGTATTTTGAGAGTTATGATGGAAATAGTTAGACTCGCGCTTTGGTTTAGCAATTTACTGACCTACCTCCGATTGATTGACCATAACTCTCTCAATTTAACTCTTAACTCATTGAAATTAGTTTCATTTCGAAGGAATCGAAGTGTAGTTTAAAACGAAAGAAACGGAGATGAAAAACTCCAAGTATTTTGAGAGTTATGATGGAAATAGTTAGACTCGCGCTTTGGTTTAGCAATTTACTGACCTACCTCCGATTGATTGATCATAACTCTCTAAATTTAACTCTTAATTCATTGAAATTAGTTTCATTTCGAAGGAATCGAAGTGTAGTTTAAAACGAAAGAAACGGAGATGAAAAACTCCAAGTATTTTGAGAGTTATGATGGAAATAGTTAGACTCGCGCTTTGGTTTAGCAATATACTGACCTACCTCCGATTGATTGATCATAACTCTCTAAATTTAACTCTTAATTCATTGAAATTAGTTTCATTTCGAAGGAATCGAAGTGTAGTTTAAAACGAAAGAAACGGAGATGAAAAACTCCAAGTATTTTGAGAGTTATGATGGAAATAGTTAGACTCGGGCTTTGGTTTAGCAATTTACTGACCTACCTCCGATTGATTGACCATAACTCACTCAATTTAACTCGTAATTCACTGAAATTTGTTTCATTTCGAAGGAATCGAAGTGTAGTTTAAAACGAAAGAAACGGAGATGAAAAACTCCAAGTATTTTGAGAGTTATGATGGAAATAGTTAGACTCGCGCTTTAGTTTAGCAATTTACTAACCTCCTTCCGATTGATTAACTATAACTCACTCAATTTAACTCGTAATTCATTGAAATTAGTTTCATTTCGAAGGAATCGAAGTGTAGTTTAAAACGAAAGAAACAGAGATGAAAAACTCCAAGTATTTTGAGAGTTATGATGGAAATAGTTAGACCCGCGCTTTGGTTTAGCAATTTACTGACGTACCTACGATTGATTGACCATAACTCTATCAATTTAACTCTTAAGTCATTGAAATTAGTTTCATTTCGAAGGAATCGAAGTGTAGTTTAAAACGAAAGAAACGGAGATGAAAAACTCCAAGTATTTTGAGAGTTATGATGGAAATAGTTAGACTCGCGCTTCGGTTTAGCAATTTACTGACCTACCTTTGATTGATTGACCATAACTCTCTCAATTTAACTTGTAATTCATTTAAATTAGTTTCATTTCGAAGGAATCGAAGTGTAGTTTAAAACGAAAGAAACGGAGATGAAAAACTCTAAGTATTTTGAGAGTTATGATGGAAATAGTTAGACTCGCGCTTTAGTTTAGCAATTTACTGACCTCCCTCCGATTGATTGACCATAACTCACTCAATTTAACTCGTAATTCATTGAAATTAGTTTCATTTCGAAGGAATCGAAGTGTAGTTTAAAACGAAAGAAACGGAGATGAAAAACTCCAACTATTTTGAGAATTATGATGGAAATAGTTAGACTCGGGCTTTGGTTTAGCAATTTACTGACCTACCTCCGATTGATTGACCATAACTCACTCAATTTAACTCTTAATTCATTGAAATTAGTTTCATTTCGAAGGAATCGAAGTGTAGTTTAAAACGAAAGAAACGGAGATGAAAAACTCCAAGTATTTTGAGAGTTATGATGGAAATAGTTAGACTCGCGCTTTGGTTTAGCAATTTACTGACCTCCCTTCGATTGATTGATCATAACTCTCTAAATTTAACTCTTAATTCATTGAAATTAGTTTCATTTCGAAGGAATCGAAGTGTAGTTTAAAACGAAAGAAACGGAGATGAAAAACCCCAAGTATTTTGAGAGTTATGATGGAAATAGTTAGACTCGCGCTTTAGTTTAGCAATTTACTGACCTACCTCCGATTGATTGAACATAACTCTCTCAATTTAACTCTTAATTCATTGAAATTAGTTTCATTTCGAAGGAATCGAAGTGTAGTTTAAAACGAAAGAAACGGAGATAAAAACTCCAAGTATTTTGAGAGTTATGATGGAAATAGTTAGACTCGCGCTTTGGTTTAGCAATTTACTGACCTACCTCCGATTGATTGACCATAACTCACTCAATTTTACTTGTAATTGATTGAAATTAGTTTCATTTCGAAGGAATCAAAGTGTAGTTTAAAACGAAAGAAACGGAGATGAAAAACTCCAAGTATTTTGAGAGTTATGATGGAAATAGTTAGACTCGGGCTTTGGTTTAGCAATTTACTGACCTACCTCCGATTGATTGAACATAACTCACTCAATTTAACTCGTAATTCATTGAAATTAGTTTCATTTCGAAGGAATCGAAGTGTGGTTTAAAACGAAAGAAACGGAGATGAAAAACTCCAAGTATTTTGAGAGTTATGATGGAAATAGTTAGACTCGCGCTTTGGTTTAGCAATTTACTGACCTACCTCCGATTGATTGGCAATAACTCTCTCAATTTAACTCCTAATTCATTTAAATTAGTTTCATTTCGAAGGAATCGAAGTGTAGTTTAAAACGAAAGAAACGGAGATGAAAAACTCCAAGTATTTTGAGAGTTATGATGGAAATAGTTAGACTCGCGCTTTGGTTTAGCAATTTACTGACCTCCCTCCGATTGATTGACCATAACTCACTCAATTTAACTCGTAATTCATTGAAATTAGTTTCATTTCGAAGGAATCGAAGTGTGGTTTAAAACGAAAGAAACGGAGATGAAAAACTCCAAGTATTTTGAGAGTTATGATGGAAATAGTTAGACTCGCGCTTTGGTTTAGCAATTTACTAACCTACCTCCGCTTGATTGACCATAACTCTCTCAATTTAACTCTTAACTCTTTGAAATTAGTTTCATTTCGAAGGAATCGAAGTGTAGTTTAAAACGAAAGAAACGGAGATGAAAAACTCCAAGTATTTTGACAGTTATGATGGAAATAGTTAGACTCGCGCTTTGGTTTAGCAATTTACTGACCTACCTCCGATTGATTGACCATAACTCTCTCAATTTAACTCGTAATTCATTTAAATTAGTTTCATTTCGAAGGAATCGAAGTGTAGTTTAAAACGAAAGAAACGGAGATGAAAAACTCCAACTATTTTGAGAGTTATAATGGAAATAGTTAGACTCGCGCTTTGGTTTAGCAATTTACTGACCTCCTTCCGATTGATTGGCCATAACTCACTCAATTTAACTCGTAATTCATTGAAATTAGTTTCATTTCGAAGGAATCGAAGTGTGGTTTAAAACGAAAGAAATGGAGATGAAAAACTCCAACTATTTTGAGAGTTATGATAGAAATAGTTAGACTCGCGCTTTGGTTTAGCAATTTACTGACCTACCTCCGCTTGATTGACCATAACTCTCTCAATTTAACTCTTAACTCTTTGAAATTAGTTTCATTTCGAAGGAATCGAAGTGTAGTTTAAAACGAAAGAAACGGAGATGAAAAACTCCAAGTATTTTGAGAGTTATGATGGAAATAGTTAGACTCGCGCTTTGGTTTAGCAATTTACTGACCTACCTCCGATTGATTGACCATAACTCTCTCAATTTAACTCTTAACTCATTGAAATTAGTTTCATTTCGAAGGAATCGAAGTGTAGTTTAAAACGAAAGAAACGGAGATGAAAAACTCCAAGTATTTTGAGAGTTATGATGGAAATAGTTAGACTCGCGCTTTGGTTTAGCAATTTACTGACCTACCTCCGATTGATTGATCATAACTCTCTAAATTTAACTCTTAATTCATTGAAATTAGTTTCATTTCGAAGGAATCGAAGTGTAGTTTAAAACGAAAGAAACGGAGATGAAAAACTCCAAGTATTTTGAGAGTTATGATGGAAATAGTTAGACTCGCGCTTTGGTTTAGCAATATACTGACCTACCTCCGATTGATTGATCATAAGTCTCTAAATTTAACTCTTAATTCATTGAAATTAGTTTCATTTCGAAGGAATCGAAGTGTAGTTTACAACGAAAGAAACGGAGATGAAAAACTCCAAGTATTTTGAGAGTTATGATGGAAATAGTTAGACTCGGGCTTTGGTTTAGCAATTTACTGACCTACCTTCGATTGATTGACAATAACTCACTCAATTTAACTCGTAATTCACTGAAATTTGTTTCATTTCGAAGGAATCGAAGTGTAGTTTAAAACGAAAGAAACGGAGATGAAAAACTCCAAGTATTTTGAGAGTTATGATGGAAATAGTTAGACTCGCGCTTTAGTTTAGCAATTTACTAACCTCCTTCCGATTGATTGACTATAACTCACTCAATTTAACTCGTAATTCATTGAAATTAGTTTCATTTCGAAGGAATCGAAGTGTAGTTTAAAACGAAAGAAACAGAGATGAAAAACTCCAAGTATTTTGAGAGTTATGATGGAAATAGTTAGACTCGCGCTTTAGTTTAGCAATTTACTGACGTACCTACGATTGATTGACCATAACTCTCTCAATTTAACTCTTAATTCATTGAAATTAGTTTCATTTCGAAGGAATCGAAGTGTAGTTTAAAACGAAAGAAACGGAGATGAAAAACTCCAAGTATTTTGAGAGTTATGATGGAAATAGTTAGACTCGCGCTTTGGTTTAGCAATTTACTGACCTACCTCCGATTGATTGACCATAACTCACTCAATTTTACTTGTAATTGATTGTAATTAGTTTCATTTCGAAGGAATCGAAGTGTAGTTTAAAACGAAAGAAACGGAGATGAAAAACTCCAAGTATTTTGAGAGTTATGATGGAAATAGTTAGACTCGGGCTTTGGTTTAGCAATTTACTGACCTACCTCCGATTGATTGAACATAACTCACTCAATTTAACTTGTAATTCATTGAAATTAGTTTCATTTCGAAGGAATCGAAGTGTAGTTTAAAACGAAAGAAACGGAGATGAAAAACTCCAAGTATTTTGAGAGTTATGATGGAAATAGTTAGACTCGCGCTTTAGTTTAGCAATTTACTGACCTACCTCCGATTGATTGAACATAACTCTCTCAATTTAACTCGTAATTCATTTAAATTAGTTTCATTTCGAAGGAATCGAAGTATAGTTTAAAACGAAAGAAACGGAGATGAAAAACTCCAAGTATTTTGAGAGTTATGATGGAAATAGTTAGACTCGGGCTTTGGTTTAGCAATTTACTGACCTACCTCCGATTGATTGAACATAACTCACTCAATTTAACTCGTAATTCATTGAAATTAGTTTCATTTCGAAGGAATCGAAGTGTAGTTTAAAACGAAAGAAACGGAGATGAAAAACTCCAAGTATTTTGAGAGTTATGATGGAAATAGTTAGACTCGCGCTTTGGTTTAGCAATTTACTGACCTACCTCCGATTGATTGACCATAACTCTCTCAATTTAACTCTTAACTCATTGAAATTAGTTTCATTTCGAAGGAATCGAAGTGTGGTTTAAAACGAAAGAAACGGAGATGAAAAACTCCAAGTATTTTGAGAGTTATGATGGAAATAGTTAGACTCGCGCTTTGGTTTAGCAATTTACTGACCTACCTCCGCTTGATTGACCATAACTCTCTCAATTTAACTCTTAACTCTTTGAAATTAGTTTCATTTCGAAGGAATCGAAGTGTAGTTTAAAACGAAAGAAACGGAGATGAAAAACTCCAAGTATTTTGACAGTTATGATGGAAATAGTTAGACTCGCGCTTTGGTTTAGCAATTTACTGACCTACCTCCGATTGATTGACCATAACTCTCTCAATTTAACTCGTAATTCATTTAAATTAGTTTCATTTCGAAGGAATCGAAGTGTAGTTTAAAACGAAAGAAACGGAGATGAAAAACTCCAAGTATTTTGAAAGTTATGATGGAAATAGTTAGACTCGCGCTTTAGTTTAGCAATTTACTGACCTACCTCCGATTGATTGAACATAACTCACTCAATTTAACTCGTAATTCATTGAAATTAGTTTCATTTCGAAGGAATCGAAGTGTAGTTTAAAACGAAAGAAACGGAGATGAAAAACTCCAAGTATTTTGAGAGTTATGATGGAAATAGTTAGACTCGCGCTTTGGTTTAGCAATTTACTGACCTACCTCCGATTGATTGACCATAACTCTCTCAATTTAACTCTTAATTCATTGAAATTAGTTTCATTTCGAAGGAATCGAAGTGTAGTTTAAGACGAAAGAAACGGAGATGAAAAACTCCAAGTATTTTGAGAGTTATGATGGAAATAGTTAGACTCGCGCTTTGGTTTAGCAATTTACTGACCTACCTCCGATTGATTGACTATAACTCTCTCAATTTAACTCTTAACTCATCGAAATTAGTTTCATTTCGAAGGAATCGAAGTGTAGTTTAAAACGAAAGAAACGGAGATGAAAAACTCCAAGTATTTTGAGAGTTATGATGGAAATAGTTAGACTCGCGCTTTGGTTTAGCAATTTACTGACCTCCCTCCGATTGATTGACCATAAATCACTCAATTTAACTCGTAATTCATTGAAATTAGTTTCATTTCGAAGGAATCGAAGTGTAGTTTAAAACGAAAGAAACGGAGATGAAAAACTCCAAGTATTTTGAGAGTTATGATGGAAATAGTTAGACTCGCGCTTTGGTTTAGCAATTTACTGACCTACCTCCGATTGATTGACCATAACTCTCTCAATTTAACTCTTAACTCATTGAAATTAGTTTCATTTCGAAGGAATCGAAGTGTAGTTTAAAACGAAAGAAACGGAGATGAAAAACTCCAAGTATTTTGAGAGTTATGATGGAAATAGGTAGACTCGCGCTTTGGTTTAGCAATTTACTGACCTACATCCGATTGATTGACCATAACTCTCTCAATTTAACTCCTAACTCATTGAAATTAGTTTCATTTCGAAGGAATCGAAGTGTAGTTTAAAACGAAAGAAACGGAGATGAAAAATTCCAAGTATTTTGAGAGTTATGATAGAAATAGTTAGACTCGCGCTTTGGTTTAGCAATTTACTGACCTACCTCCGATTGATTGACCATAACTCTCTCAATTTAACTCTTAACTCATTGAAATTAGTTTCATTTCGAAGGAATCGAAGTGTAGTTTAAAACGAAAGAAACGGAGATGAAAAACTCCAAGTATTTTGAGAGTTATGATGGAAATAGTTAGACTCGCGCTTTAGTTTAGCAATTTACTGACTTACCTCCGATTGATTGACCATAACTCTCTCAATTTAACTCGTAATTCATTTAAATTAGTTTCATTTCGAAGGAATCGAAGTGTAGTTTAAAACGAAAGAAACGGAGATGAAAAACTCCAAGTATTTTGAGAGTTATGATGGAAATAGTTAGACTCGCGCTTTGGTTTAGCAATTTACTGACCTACCTCCGATTGATTGATCATAACTCTCTAAATTTAACTCTTAATTCATTGAAATTAGTTTCATTTCGAAGGAATCGAAGTGTAGTTTAAAACGAAAGAAACGGAGATGAAAAACTCCAAGTATTTTGAGAGTTATGATGGAAATAGTTAGACTCGCGCTTTGGTTTAGCAATTTACTGACCTACCTCCGATTGATTGATCATAACTCTCTAAATCTAACTCTTAATTCATTGAAATTAGTTTCATTTCGAAGGAATCGAAGTGTAGTTTAAAACGAAAGAAACGGAGATGAAAAACTCCAAGTATTTTGAGAGTTATGATGGAAATAGTTAGACTCGCGCTTTGGTTTAGCAATTTACTGACCTACCTCCGATTGATTGATCATAACTCTCTAAATTTAACTCTTAATTCATTGAAATTAGTTTCATTTCGAAGGAATCGAAGTGTAGTTTAAAACGAAAGAAACGGAGATGAAAAACTCCAAGTATTTTGAGAGTTATGATGGAAATAGTTAGACTCGCGCTTTGGTTTAGCAATTTACTGACCTACCTCCGATTGATTGATCATAACTCTCTAAATCTAACTCTTAATTCATTGAAATTAGTTTCATTTCGAAGGAATCGAAGTGTAGTTTAAAACGAAAGAAACGGAGATGAAAAACTCCAAGTATTTTGAGAGTTATGATGGAAATAGTTAGACTCGCGCTTTAGTTTAGCAATTTACTGACCTCCCTCCGATTGATTGACCATAACTCACTCAATTTAACTCGTAATTCATTGAAATTAGTTTCATTTCGAAGGAATCGAAGTGTAGTTTAAAACGAAAGAAACGGAGATGAAAAACTCCAAGTATTTTGAGAGTTATGATGGAAATAGTTAGACTCGCGCTTTGGTTTAGCAATTTACCGACCTACCTCCGATTGATTGACCATAACTCTCTCAATTTAACTCTTAACTCATTGAAATTAGTTTCATTTCGAAGGAATCGAAGTGTAGTTTAAAACGAAAGAAACGGAGATGAAAAACTCCAAGTATTTTGAGAGTTATGATGGAAATAGTTAGACTCGCGCTTTGGTTTAGCAATTTACTGACCTACCTCCGATTGATTGACCATAAATCACTCAATTTAACTCGTAATTCATTGAAATTAGTTTCATTTCGAAGGAATCGAAGTGTAGTTTAAAACGAAAGAAACGGAGATGAAAACTCCAAGTATTTTGAGAGTTATGATGGAAATAGTTAGACTCGCGCTTTGGTTTAGCAATTTACTGACCTACCTCCGATTGATTGACAATAACTCTCTCAATTTAACTCTTAATTCATTGAAATTAGTTTCATTTCGAAGGAATCGAAGTGTAGTTTAAAACGAAAGAAGCGGAGATGAAAAATTCCAAGTATTTTGAGAGTTATGATAGAAATAGTTAGACTCGCGCTTTGGTTTAGCAATTTACTGACCTACCTCCGATTGATTGACCATAACTCTCTCAATTTAACTCTTAACTCATTGAAATTAGTTTCATTTCGAAGGAATCGAAGTGTAGTTTAAAACGAAAGAAACGGAGATGAAAAACTCCAAGTATTTTGAGAGTTATGATGGAAATAGTTAGACTCGCGCTTTGGTTTAGCAATTTACTGACCTACCTCCGATTGATTGACCATAACTCTCTCAATTTAACTCTTAATTCATTAAAATTAGTTTCATTTCGAAGGAATCGAAGTGTAGTTTAAGACGAAAGAAACGGAGATGAAAAACTCCAAGTATTTTGAGAGTTATGATGGAAATAGTTAGACTCGCGCTTTGGTTTAGCAATTTACTGACCTACCTCCGATTGATTGACAATAACTCTCTCAATTTAACTCTTAACTCATTGAAATTAGTTTCATTTCGAAGGAATCGAAGTGTAGTTTAAAACGAAAGAAACGGAGATGAAAAACTCCAAGTATTTTGAGAGTTATGATGGAAATAGTTAGACTCGCGCTTTGGTTTAGCAATTTACTGACCTCCCTCCGATTGATTGACCATAAATCACTCAATTTAACTCGTAATTCATTTAAATTAGTTTCATTTCGAAGGAATCGAAGAGTAGTTTAAAACGAAAGAAACGGAGATGAAAAATTCCAACTATTTTGAGAGTTATAATGGAAATAGTTAGACTCGCGCTTTGGTTTAGCAATTTACTGACCTCCCTCCGATTGATTGACCATAACTCACTCAATTTAACTCGTAATTCATTGAAATTAGTTTCATTTCGAAGGAATCGAAGTGTGGTTTAAAACGAAAGAAATGGAGATGAAAAACTCCAACTATTTTGAGAGTTATGATAGAAATAGTTAGACTCGCGCTTTGGTTTAGTAATTTACTGACCTACCTCCGCTTGATTGACCATAACTCTCTCAATTTAACTCTTAACTCTTTGAAATTAGTTTCATTTCGAAGGAATCGAAGTGTAGTTTAAAACGAAAGAAACGGAGATGAAAAACTCCAAGTATTTTGAGAGTTATGATGGAAATAGTTAGACTCGCGCTTTGGTTTAGCAATTTACTGACCTACCTCCGATTGATTGACCATAACTCTCTCAATTTAACTCTTAACTCATTGAAATTAGTTTCATTTCGAAGGAATCGAAGTGTAGTTTAAAACGAAAGAAACGGAGATGAAAAACTCCAAGTATTTTGAGAGTTATGATGGAAATAGTTAGACTCGCGCTTTGGTTTAGCAATTTACTGACCTACCTCCGATTGATTGATCATAACTCTCTAAATTTAACTCTTAATTCATTGAAATTAGTTTCATTTCGAAGGAATCGAAGTGTAGTTTAAAACGAAAGAAACGGAGATGAAAAACTCCAAGTATTTTGAGAGTTATGATGGAAATAGTTAGACTCGCGCTTTGGTTTAGCAATTTACTGACCTACCTCCGATTGATTGATCATAACTCTCTAAATCTAACTCTTAATTCATTGAAATTAGTTTCATTTCGAAGGAATCGAAGTGTAGTTTAAAACGAAAGAAACGGAGATGAAAAACTCCAAGTATTTTGAGAGTTATGATGGAAATAGTTAGACTCGCGCTTTAGTTTAGCAATTTACTGACCTCCCTCCGATTGATTGACCATAACTCACTCAATTTAACTCGTAATTCATTGAAATTAGTTTCATTTCGAAGGAATCGAAGTGTAGTTTAAAACGAAAGAAACGGAGATGAAAAACTCCAAGTATTTTGAGAGTTATGATGGAAATAGTTAGACTCGCGCTTTGGTTTAGCAATTTACCGACCTACCTCCGATTGATTGACCATAACTCTCTCAATTTAACTCTTAACTCATTGAAATTAGTTTCATTTCGAAGGAATCGAAGTGTAGTTTAAAACGAAAGAAACGGAGATGAAAAACTCCAAGTATTTTGAGAGTTATGATGGAAATAGTTAGACTCGCGCTTTGGTTTAGCAATTTACTGACCTACCTCCGATTGATTGACCATAAATCACTCAATTTAACTCGTAATTCATTGAAATTAGTTTCATTTCGAAGGAATCGAAGTGTAGTTTAAAACGAAAGAAACGGAGATGAAAACTCCAAGTATTTTGAGAGTTATGATGGAAATAGTTAGACTCGCGCTTTGGTTTAGCAATTTACTGACCTACCTCCGATTGATTGACAATAACTCTCTCAATTTAACTCTTAATTCATTGAAATTAGTTTCATTTCGAAGGAATCGAAGTGTAGTTTAAAACGAAAGAAGCGGAGATGAAAAATTCCAAGTATTTTGAGAGTTATGATAGAAATAGTTAGACTCGCGCTTTGGTTTAGCAATTTACTGACCTACCTCCGATTGATTGACCATAACTCTCTCAATTTAACTCTTAACTCATTGAAATTAGTTTCATTTCGAAGGAATCGAAGTGTAGTTTAAAACGAAAGAAACGGAGATGAAAAACTCCAAGTATTTTGAGAGTTATGATGGAAATAGTTAGACTCGCGCTTTGGTTTAGCAATTTACTGACCTACCTCCGATTGATTGACCATAACTCTCTCAATTTAACTCTTAATTCATTAAAATTAGTTTCATTTCGAAGGAATCGAAGTGTAGTTTAAGACGAAAGAAACGGAGATGAAAAACTCCAAGTATTTTGAGAGTTATGATGGAAATAGTTAGACTCGCGCTTTGGTTTAGCAATTTACTGACCTACCTCCGATTGATTGACAATAACTCTCTCAATTTAACTCTTAACTCATTGAAATTAGTTTCATTTCGAAGGAATCGAAGTGTAGTTTAAAACGAAAGAAACGGAGATGAAAAACTCCAAGTATTTTGAGAGTTATGATGGAAATAGTTAGACTCGCGCTTTGGTTTAGCAATTTACTGACCTCCCTCCGATTGATTGACCATAAATCACTCAATTTAACTCGTAATTCATTTAAATTAGTTTCATTTCGAAGGAATCGAAGAGTAGTTTAAAACGAAAGAAACGGAGATGAAAAATTCCAACTATTTTGAGAGTTATAATGGAAATAGTTAGACTCGCGCTTTGGTTTAGCAATTTACTGACCTCCCTCCGATTGATTGACCATAACTCACTCAATTTAACTCGTAATTCATTGAAATTAGTTTCATTTCGAAGGAATCGAAGTGTGGTTTAAAACGAAAGAAATGGAGATGAAAAACTCCAACTATTTTGAGAGTTATGATGGAAATAGTTAGACTCGCGCTTTAGTTTAGCAATTTACTGACGTACCTACGATTGATTGACCATAACTCTCTCAATTTAACTCTTAACTCTTTGAAATTAGTTTCATTTCGAAGGAATCGAAGTGTAGTTTAAAACGAAAGAAACGGAGATGAAAAACTCCAAGTATTTTGAGAGTTATGATGGAAATAGTTAGACTCGCGCTTTGGTTTAGCAATTTACTGACCTACCTCCGATTGATTGACCATAACTCTCTCAATTTAACTCTTAACTCATTGAAATTAGTTTCATTTCGAAGGAATCGAAGTGTAGTTTAAAACGAAAGAAACGGAGATGAAAAACTCCAAGTATTTTGAGAGTTATGATGGAAATAGTTAGACTCGCGCTTTGGTTTAGCAATTTACTGACCTACCTCCGATTGATTGATCATAACTCTCTAAATTTAACTCTTAATTCATTGAAATTAGTTTCATTTCGAAGGAATCGAAGTGTAGTTTAAAACGAAAGAAACGGAGATGAAAAACTCCAAGTATTTTGAGAGTTATGATGGAAATAGTTAGACTCGCGCTTTGGTTTAGCAATATACTGACCTACCTCCGATTGATTGATCATAACTCTCTAAATTTAGCTCTTAATTCATTGAAATTAGTTTCATTTCGAAGGAATCGAAGTGTAGTTTAAAACGAAAGAAACGGAGATGAAAAACTCCAAGTATTTTGAGAGTTATGATGGAAATAGTTAGACTCGGGCTTTGGTTTAGCAATTTACTGACCTACCTCCGATTGATTGACCATAACTCACTCAATTTAACTCGTAATTCACTGAAATTTGTTTCATTTCGAAGGAATCGAAGTGTAGTTTAAAACGAAAGAAACGGAGATGAAAAACTCCAAGTATTTTGAGAGTTATGATGGAAATAGTTAGACTCGCGCTTTAGTTTAGCAATTTACTAACCTCCTTCCGATTGATTGACTATAACTCACTCAATTTAACTCGTAATTCATTGAAATTAGTTTCATTTCGAAGGAATCGAAGTGTAGTTTAAAACGAAAGAAACAGAGATGAAAAACTCCAAGTATTTTGAGAGTTATGATGGAAATAGTTAGACTCGCGCTTTGGTTTAGCAATTTACTGACGTACCTACGATTGATTGACCATAACTCTCTCAATTTAACTCTTAATTCATTGAAATTAGTTTCATTTCGAAGGAATCGAAGTGTAGTTTAAAACGAAAGAAACGGAGATGAAAAACTCCAAGTATTTTGAGAGTTATGATGGAAATAGTTAGACTCGCGCTTCGGTTTAGCAATTTACTGACCTACCTTTGATTTATTGACCATAACTCTCTCAATTTAACTTGTAATTCATTTAAATTAGTTTCATTTCGAAGGAATCGAAGTGTAGTTTAAAACGAAAGAAACGGAGATGAAAAACTCTAAGTATTTTGAGAGTTATGATGGAAATAGTTAGACTCGCGCTTTAGTTTAGCAATTTACTGACCTCCCTCCGATTGATTGATCATAACTCACTCAATTTAACTCGTAATTCATTGAAATTAGTTTCATTTCGAAGGAATCGAAGTGTAGTTTAAAACGAAAGAAACGGAGATGAAAAACTCCAAGTATTTTGAGAATTATGATGGAAATAGTTAGACTCGGGCTTTGGTTTAGCAATTTACTGACCTACCTCCGATTGATTGACCATAACTCACTCAATTTAACTCTTAATTAATTGAAATTAGTTTCATTTCGAAGGAATCGAAGTGTAGTTTAAAACGAAAGAAACGGAGATGAAAAACTCCAAGTATTTTGAGAGTTATGATGGAAATAGTTAGACTCGCGCTTTGGTTTAGCAATTTACTGACCTACCTCCGATTGATTGACCATAACTCTCTGAATTTAACTCTTAATTCATTGAAATTAGTTTCATTTCGAAGGAATCGAAGTGTAGTTTAAAACGAAAGAAACGGAGATGAAAAACCCCAAGTATTTTGAGAGTTATGATGGAAATAGTTAGACTCGCGCTTTAGTTTAGCAATTTACTGACCTACCTCCGATTGATTGAACATAACTCTCTAAATTTAACTCGTAATTCATTTAAATTAGTTTCATTTCGAAGGAATCAAAGTGTAGTTTAAAACGAAAGAAACGGAGATGAATAACTCCAAGTATTTTGAGAGTTATGATGGAAATAGTTAGACTCGCGCTTTGGTTTAGCAATTTACTGACCTCCCTCCGATTGATTGACCATAACTCGCTCAATTTAACTCTTAACTCTTTGAAATTAGTTTCATTTCGAAGGAATCGAAGTGTAGTTTAAAACGAAAGAAACGGAGATGAAAAACTCCAAGTATTTTGACAGTTATGATGGAAATAGTTAGACTCGCGCTTTGGTTTAGCAATTTACTGACCTACCTCCGATTGATTGACCATAACTCTCTCAATTTAACTCGTAATTCATTTAAATTAGTTTCATTTCGAAGGAATCGAAGTGTAGTTTAAAACGAAAGAAACGGAGATGAAAAACTCCAAGTATTTTGAGAGTTATGATGGAAATAGTTAGACTCGCGCTTTGGTTTAGCAATTTACTGACCTACCTCCGATTGATTGACCATAAATCACTCAATTTAACTCGTAATTCATTGAAATTAGTTTCATTTCGAAGGAATCGAAGTGTAGTTTAAAACGAAAGAAACGGAGATGAAAACTCCAAGTATTTTGAGAGTTATGATGGAAATAGTTAGACTCGCGCTTTGGTTTAGCAATTTACTGACCTACCTCCGATTGATTGACAATAACTCTCTCAATTTAACTCTTAATTCATTGAAATTAGTTTCATTTCGAAGGAATCGAAGTGTAGTTTAAAACGAAAGAAGCGGAGATGAAAAATTCCAAGTATTTTGAGAGTTATGATAGAAATAGTTAGACTCGCGCTTTGGTTTAGCAATTTACTGACCTACCTCCGATTGATTGACCATAACTCTCTCAATTTAACTCTTAACTCATTGAAATTAGTTTCATTTCGAAGGAATCGAAGTGTAGTTTAAAACGAAAGAAACGGAGATGAAAAACTCCAAGTATTTTGAGAGTTATGATGGAAATAGTTAGACTCGCGCTTTGGTTTAGCAATTTACTGACCTACCTCCGATTGATTGACCATAACTCTCTCAATTTAACTCTTAATTCATTAAAATTAGTTTCATTTCGAAGGAATCGAAGTGTAGTTTAAGACGAAAGAAACGGAGATGAAAAACTCCAAGTATTTTGAGAGTTATGATGGAAATAGTTAGACTCGCGCTTTGGTTTAGCAATTTACTGACCTACCTCCGATTGATTGACAATAACTCTCTCAATTTAACTCTTAACTCATTGAAATTAGTTTCATTTCGAAGGAATCGAAGTGTAGTTTAAAACGAAAGAAACGGAGATGAAAAACTCCAAGTATTTTGAGAGTTATGATGGAAATAGTTAGACTCGCGCTTTGGTTTAGCAATTTACTGACCTCCCTCCGATTGATTGACCATAAATCACTCAATTTAACTCGTAATTCATTTAAATTAGTTTCATTTCGAAGGAATCGAAGAGTAGTTTAAAACGAAAGAAACGGAGATGAAAAATTCCAACTATTTTGAGAGTTATAATGGAAATAGTTAGACTCGCGCTTTGGTTTAGCAATTTACTGACCTCCCTCCGATTGATTGACCATAACTCACTCAATTTAACTCGTAATTCATTGAAATTAGTTTCATTTCGAAGGAATCGAAGTGTGGTTTAAAACGAAAGAAATGGAGATGAAAAACTCCAACTATTTTGAGAGTTATGATAGAAATAGTTAGACTCGCGCTTTGGTTTAGTAATTTACTGACCTACCTCCGCTTGATTGACCATAACTCTCTCAATTTAACTCTTAACTCTTTGAAATTAGTTTCATTTCGAAGGAATCGAAGTGTAGTTTAAAACGAAAGAAACGGAGATGAAAAACTCCAAGTATTTTGAGAGTTATGATGGAAATAGTTAGACTCGCGCTTTGGTTTAGCAATTTACTGACCTACCTCCGATTGATTGACCATAACTCTCTCAATTTAACTCTTAACTCATTGAAATTAGTTTCATTTCGAAGGAATCGAAGTGTAGTTTAAAACGAAAGAAACGGAGATGAAAAACTCCAAGTATTTTGAGAGTTATGATGGAAATAGTTAGACTCGCGCTTTGGTTTAGCAATTTACTGACCTACCTCCGATTGATTGATCATAACTCTCTAAATTTAACTCTTAATTCATTGAAATTAGTTTCATTTCGAAGGAATCGAAGTGTAGTTTAAAACGAAAGAAACGGAGATGAAAAACTCCAAGTATTTTGAGAGTTATGATGGAAATAGTTAGACTCGCGCTTTGGTTTAGCAATATACTGACCTACCTCCGATTGATTGATCATAACTCTCTAAATTTAGCTCTTAATTCATTGAAATTAGTTTCATTTCGAAGGAATCGAAGTGTAGTTTAAAACGAAAGAAACGGAGATGAAAAACTCCAAGTATTTTGAGAGTTATGATGGAAATAGTTAGACTCGGGCTTTGGTTTAGCAATTTACTGACCTACCTCCGATTGATTGACCATAACTCACTCAATTTAACTCGTAATTCACTGAAATTTGTTTCATTTCGAAGGAATCGAAGTGTAGTTTAAAACGAAAGAAACGGAGATGAAAAACTCCAAGTATTTTGAGAGTTATGATGGAAATAGTTAGACTCGCGCTTTAGTTTAGCAATTTACTAACCTCCTTCCGATTGATTGACTATAACTCACTCAATTTAACTCGTAATTCATTGAAATTAGTTTCATTTCGAAGGAATCGAAGTGTAGTTTAAAACGAAAGAAACAGAGATGAAAAACTCCAAGTATTTTGAGAGTTATGATGGAAATAGTTAGACTCGCGCTTTGGTTTAGCAATTTACTGACGTACCTACGATTGATTGACCATAACTCTCTCAATTTAACTCTTAATTCATTGAAATTAGTTTCATTTCGAAGGAATCGAAGTGTAGTTTAAAACGAAAGAAACGGAGATGAAAAACTCCAAGTATTTTGAGAGTTATGATGGAAATAGTTAGACTCGCGCTTCGGTTTAGCAATTTACTGACCTACCTTTGATTTATTGACCATAACTCTCTCAATTTAACTTGTAATTCATTTAAATTAGTTTCATTTCGAAGGAATCGAAGTGTAGTTTAAAACGAAAGAAACGGAGATGAAAAACTCTAAGTATTTTGAGAGTTATGATGGAAATAGTTAGACTCGCGCTTTAGTTTAGCAATTTACTGACCTCCCTCCGATTGATTGATCATAACTCACTCAATTTAACTCGTAATTCATTGAAATTAGTTTCATTTCGAAGGAATCGAAGTGTAGTTTAAAACGAAAGAAACGGAGATGAAAAACTCCAAGTATTTTGAGAATTATGATGGAAATAGTTAGACTCGGGCTTTGGTTTAGCAATTTACTGACCTACCTCCGATTGATTGACCATAACTCACTCAATTTAACTCTTAATTAATTGAAATTAGTTTCATTTCGAAGGAATCGAAGTGTAGTTTAAAACGAAAGAAACGGAGATGAAAAACTCCAAGTATTTTGAGAGTTATGATGGAAATAGTTAGACTCGCGCTTTGGTTTAGCAATTTACTGACCTACCTCCGATTGATTGACCATAACTCTCTGAATTTAACTCTTAATTCATTGAAATTAGTTTCATTTCGAAGGAATCGAAGTGTAGTTTAAAACGAAAGAAACGGAGATGAAAAACCCCAAGTATTTTGAGAGTTATGATGGAAATAGTTAGACTCGCGCTTTAGTTTAGCAATTTACTGACCTACCTCCGATTGATTGAACATAACTCTCTAAATTTAACTCGTAATTCATTTAAATTAGTTTCATTTCGAAGGAATCAAAGTGTAGTTTAAAACGAAAGAAACGGAGATGAAAAACTCCAAGTATTTTGAGAGTTATGATGGAAATAGTTAGACTCGCGCTTTGGTTTAGCAATTTACTGACCTCCCTCCGATTGATTGACCATAACTCGCTCAATTTAACTCTTAACTCTTTGAAATTAGTTTCATTTCGAAGGAATCGAAGTGTAGTTTAAAACGAAAGAAACGGAGATGAAAAACTCCAAGTATTTTGACAGTTATGATGGAAATAGTTAGACTCGCGCTTTGGTTTAGCAATTTACTGACCTACCTCCGATTGATTGACCATAACTCTCTCAATTTAACTCGTAATTCATTTAAATTAGTTTCATTTCGAAGGAATCGAAGTGTAGTTTAAAACGAAAGAAACGGAGATGAAAAACTCCAACTATTTTGAGAGTTATAATGGAAATAGTTAGACTCGCGCTTTGGTTTAGCAATTTACTGACCTCCCTCCGATTGATTGACCATAACTCACTCAATTTAACTCGTAATTCATTGAAATTAGTTTAATTTCGAAGGAATCGAAGTGTGGTTTAAAACGAAAGAAATGGAGATGAAAAACTCCAACTATTTTGAGAGTTATGATAGAAATAGTTAGACTCGCGCTTTGGTTTAGCAATTTACTGACCTACCTCCGCTTGATTGACCATAACTCTCTCAATTTAACTTTTAACTCTTTGAAATTAGTTTCATTTCGAAGGAATCGAAGTGTAGTTTAAAACGAAAGAAACGGAGATGAAAAACTCCAAGTATTTTGAGA
This sequence comes from Tasmannia lanceolata, assembly GCF_043159265.1. Classification (NCBI taxonomy): domain Eukaryota; kingdom Viridiplantae; phylum Streptophyta; class Magnoliopsida; order Canellales; family Winteraceae; genus Tasmannia; species Tasmannia lanceolata. The sequence goes on from NW_027518721.1 coordinate 10,621,540, forward strand.
GTTATGATGGAAATAGTTAGACTCGCGCTTTGGTTTAGCAATTTACTGACCTACCTCCGATTGATTGACCATAACTCTCTCAATTTAACTCTTAACTCATTGAAATTAGTTTCATTTCGAAGGAATCGAAGTGTAGTTTAAAACGAAAGAAACGGAGATGAAAAACTCCAAGTATTTTGAGAGTTATGATGGAAATAGTTAGACTCGCGCTTTGGTTTAGCAATTTACTGACCTACCTCCGATTGATTGATCATAACTCTCTAAATTTAACTCTTAATTCATTGAAATTAGTTTCATTTCGAAGGAATCGAAGTGTAGTTTAAAACGAAAGAAACGGAGATGAAAAACTCCAAGTATTTTGAGAGTTATGATGGAAATAGTTAGACTCGCGCTTTGGTTTAGCAATATACTGACCTACCTCCGATTGATTGATCATAACTCTCTAAATTTAACTCTTAATTCATTGAAATTAGTTTCATTTCGAAGGAATCGAAGTGTAGTTTAAAACGAAAGAAACGGAGATGAAAAACTCCAAGTATTTTGAGAGTTATGATGGAAATAGTTAGACTCGGGCTTTGGTTTAGCAATTTACTGACCTACCTCCGATTGATTGACCATAACTCACTCAATTTAACTCGTAATTCACTGAAATTTGTGTCATTTCGAAGGAATCGAAGTGTAGTTTAAAACGAAAGAAACGGAGATGAAAAACTCCAAGTATTTTGAGAGTTATGATGGAAATAGTTAGACTCGCGCTTTAGTTTAGCAATTTACTAACCTCCTTCCGATTGATTGACTATAACTCACTCAATTTAACTCGTAATTCATTGAAATTAGTTTCATTTCGAAGGAATCGAAGTGTAGTTTAAAACGAAAGAAACAGAGATGAAAAACTCCAAGTATTTTGAGAGTTATGATGGAAATAGTTAGACTCGCGCTTTAGTTTAGCAATTTACTGACGTACCTACGATTGATTGACCATAACTCTCTCAATTTAACTCTTAATTCATTGAAATTAGTTTCATTTCGAAGGAATCGAAGTGTAGTTTAAAACGAAAGAAACGGAGATGAAAAACTCCAAGTATTTTGAGAGTTATGATGGAAATAGTTAGACTCGCGCTTTGGTTTAGCAATTTACTGACCTACCTCCGATTGATTGACCATAACTCACTCAATTTAACTCGTAATTCACTGAAATTTGTTTCATTTCGAAGGAATCAAAGTGTAGTTTAAAACGAAAGAAACGGAGATGAAAAACTCCAAGTATTTTGAGAGTTATGATGGAAATAGTTAGACTCGCGCTTTAGTTTAGCAATTTACTAACCTCCTTCCGATTGATTGACTATAACTCACTCAATTTAACTCGTAATTCATTGAAATTAGTTTCATTTCGAAGGAATCGAAGTGTAGTTTAAAACGAAAGAAACAGAGATGAAAAACTCCAAGTATTTTGAGAGTTATGATGGAAATAGTTAGACTCGCGCTTTGGTTTAGCAATTTACTGACGTACCTACGATTGATTGACCATAACTCTCTCAATTTAACTCTTAATTCATTGAAATTAGTTTCATTTCGAAGGAATCGAAGTGTAGTTTAAAACGAAAGAAACGGAGATAAAAAACTCCAAGTATTTTGAGAGTTATGATGGAAATAGTTAGACTCGCGCTTCGGTTTAGCAATTTACTGACCTACCTTTGATTTATTGACCATAACTCTCTCAATTTAACTTGTAATTCATTTAAATTAGTTTCATTTCGAAGGAATCGAAGTGTAGTTTAAAACGAAAGAAACGGAGATGAAAAACTCTAAGTATTTTGAGAGTTATGATGGAAATAGTTAGACTCGCGCTTTAGTTTAGCAATTTACTGACCTCCCTCCGATTGATTGATCATAACTCACTCAATTTAACTCGTAATTCATTGAAATTAGTTTCATTTCGAAGGAATCGAAGTGTAGTTTAAAACGAAAGAAACGGAGATGAAAAACTCCAAGTATTTTGAGAATTATGATGGAAATAGTTAGACTCGGGCTTTGGTTTAGCAATTTACTGACCTACCTCCGATTGATTGACCATAACTCACTCAATTTAACTCTTAATTAATTGAAATTAGTTTCATTTCGAAGGAATCGAAGTGTAGTTTAAAACGAAAGAAACGGAGATGAAAAACTCCAAGTATTTTGAGAGTTATGATGGAAATAGTTAGACTCGCGCTTTGGTTTAGCAATTTACTGACCTACCTCCGATTGATTGACCATAACTCTCTGAATTTAACTCTTAATTCATTGAAATTAGTTTCATTTCGAAGGAATCGAAGTGTAGTTTAAAACGAAAGAAACGGAGATGAAAAACCCCAAGTATTTTGAGAGTTATGATGGAAATAGTTAGACTCGCGCTTTAGTTTAGCAATTTACTGACCTACCTCCGATTGATTGAACATAACTCTCTAAATTTAACTCGTAATTCATTTAAATTAGTTTCATTTCGAAGGAATCAAAGTGTAGTTTAAAACGAAAGAAACGGAGATGAAAAACTCCAAGTATTTTGAGAGTTATGATGGAAATAGTTAGACTCGCGCTTTGGTTTAGCAATTTACTGACCTCCCTCCGATTGATTGACCATAACTCGCTCAATTTAACTCTTAACTCTTTGAAATTAGTTTCATTTCGAAGGAATCGAAGTGTAGTTTAAAACGAAAGAAACGGAGATGAAAAACTCCAAGTATTTTGACAGTTATGATGGAAATAGTTAGACTCGCGCTTTGGTTTAGCAATTTACTGACCTACCTCCGATTGATTGACCATAACTCTCTCAATTTAACTCGTAATTCATTTAAATTAGTTTCATTTCGAAGGAATCGAAGTGTAGTTTAAAACGAAAGAAACGGAGATGAAAAACTCCAACTATTTTGAGAGTTATAATGGAAATAGTTAGACTCGCGCTTTGGTTTAGCAATTTACTGACCTCCCTCCGATTGATTGACCATAACTCACTCAATTTAACTCGTAATTCATTGAAATTAGTTTAATTTCGAAGGAATCGAAGTGTGGTTTAAAACGAAAGAAATGGAGATGAAAAACTCCAACTATTTTGAGAGTTATGATAGAAATAGTTAGACTCGCGCTTTGGTTTAGCAATTTACTGACCTACCTCCGCTTGATTGACCATAACTCTCTCAATTTAACTCTTAACTCTTTGAAATTAGTTTCATTTCGAAGGAATCGAAGTGTAGTTTAAAACGAAAGAAACGGAGATGAAAAACTCCAAGTATTTTGAGAGTTATGATGGAAATAGTTAGACTCGCGCTTTGGTTTAGCAATTTACTGACCTACCTCCGATTGATTGACCATAACTCTCTCAATTTAACTCTTAACTCATTGAAATTAGTTTCATTTCGAAGGAATCGAAGTGTAGTTTAAAACGAAAGAAACGGAGATGAAAAACTCCAAGTATTTTGAGAGTTATGATGGAAATAGTTAGACTCGCGCTTTGGTTTAGCAATTTACTGACCTACCTCCGATTGATTGATCATAACTCTCTAAATTTAACTCTTAATTCATTGAAATTAGTTTCATTTCGAAGGAATCGAAGTGTAGTTTAAAACGAAAGAAACGGAGATGAAAAACTCCAAGTATTTTGAGAGTTATGATGGAAATAGTTAGACTCGCGCTTTGGTTTAGCAATATACTGACCTACCTCCGATTGATTGATCATAACTCTCTAAATTTAACTCTTAATTCATTGAAATTAGTTTCATTTCGAAGGAATCGAAGTGTAGTTTAAAACGAAAGAAACGGAGATGAAAAACTCCAAGTATTTTGAGAGTTATGATGGAAATAGTTAGACTCGGGCTTTGGTTTAGCAATTTACTGACCTACCTCCGATTGATTGACCATAACTCACTCAATTTAACTCGTAATTCACTGAAATTTGTGTCATTTCGAAGGAATCGAAGTGTAGTTTAAAACGAAAGAAACGGAGATGAAAAACTCCAAGTATTTTGAGAGTTATGATGGAAATAGTTAGACTCGCGCTTTAGTTTAGCAATTTACTAACCTCCTTCCGATTGATTGACTATAACTCACTCAATTTAACTCGTAATTCATTGAAATTAGTTTCATTTCGAAGGAATCGAAGTGTAGTTTAAAACGAAAGAAACAGAGATGAAAAACTCCAAGTATTTTGAGAGTTATGATGGAAATAGTTAGACTCGCGCTTTAGTTTAGCAATTTACTGACGTACCTATGATTGATTGACCATAACTCTCTCAATTTAACTCTTAATTCATTGAAATTAGTTTCATTTCGAAGGAATCGAAGTGTAGTTTAAAACGAAAGAAACGGAGATGAAAAACTCCAAGTATTTTGAGAGTTATGATGGAAATAGTTAGACTCGCGCTTTGGTTTAGCAATTTACTGACCTACCTCCGATTGATTGACCATAACTCACTCAATTTTACTTGTAATTGATTGAAATTAGTTTCAATTCGAAGGAATCGAAGTGTAGTTTAAAACGAAAGAAACGGAGATGAAAAACTCCAAGTATTTTGAGAGTTATGATGGAAATAGTTAGACTCGGGCTTTGGTTTAGCAATTTACTGACCTACCTCCGATTGATTGAACATAACTCACTCAATTTAACTTGTAATTCATTGAAATTAGTTTCATTTCGAAGGAATCGAAGTGTAGTTTAAAACGAAAGAAAAGGAGATGAAAAACTCCAAGTATTTTGAGAGTTATGATGGAAATAGTTAGACTCGCGCTTTAGTTTAGCAATTTACTGACCTACCTCCGATTGATTGAACATAACTCTCTCAATTTAACTCGTAATTCATTTAAATTAGTTTCATTTCGAAGGAATCGAAGTGTAGTTTAAAACGAAAGAAACGGAGATTAAAAACTCCAAGTATTTTGAGAGTTATGATGGAAATAGTTAGACTCGGGCTTTGGTTTAGCAATTTACTGACCTACCTCCGATTGATTGAACATAACTCACTCAATTTAACTCGTAATTCATTGAAATTAGTTTCATTTCGAAGGAATCGAAGTGTAGTTTAAAACGAAAGAAACGGAGATGAAAAACTCCAAGTATTTTGAGAGTTATGATGGAAATAGTTAGACTCGCGCTTTGGTTTAGCAATTTACTGACCTACCTCCGATTGATTGACCATAACTCTCTCAATTTAACTCTTAACTCATTGAAATTAGTTTCATTTCGAAGGAATCGAAGTGTGGTTTAAAACGAAAGAAACGGAGATGAAAAATTCCAAGTATTTTGAGAGTTATGATGGAAATAGTTAGACTCGCGCTTTGGTTTAGCAATTTACTGACCTACCTCCGCTTGATTGACCATAACTCTCTCAATTTAACTCTTAACTCATTGAAATTAGTTTCATTTCGAAGGAATCGAAGTGTAGTTTAAAACGAAAGAAACGGAGATGAAAAACTCCAAGTATTTTGACAGTTATGATGGAAATAGTTAGACTCGCGCTTTGGTTTAGCAATTTACTGACCTACCTCCGATTGATTGACCATAACTCTCTCAATTTAACTCGTAATTCATTTAAATTAGTTTCATTTCGAAGAAAACGAAGTGTAGTTTAAAACGAAAGAAACGGAGATGAAAAACTCCAAGTATTTTGAAAGTTATGATGGAAATAGTTAGACTCGCGCTTTAGTTTAGCAATTTACTGACCTCCCTCCGATTGATTGACCATAACTCACTCAATTTAACTCGTAATTCATTGAAATTAGTTTCATTTCGAAGGAATCGAAGTGTAGTTTAAAACGAAAGAAACGGAGATGAAAAAGTCCAAGTATTTTGAGAGTTATGATGGAAATAGTTAGACTCGCGCTTTGGTTTAGCAATTTACTGACCTACCTCCGATTGATTGACCATAACTCTCTCAATTTAACTCTTAACTCATTGAAATTATTTTCATTTCGAAGGAATCGAAGTGTGGTTTAAAACGAAAGAAACGGAGATGAAAAATTCCAAGTATTTTGAGAGTTATGATGGAAATAGTTAGACTCGCGCTTTGGTTTAGCAATTTACTGACCTACCTCCGCTTGATTGACCATAACTCTCTCAATTTAACTCTTAACTCTTTGAAATTAGTTTCATTTCGAAGGAATCGAAGTGTAGTTTAAAACGAAAGAAACGGAGATGAAAAACTCCAAGTATTTTGACAGTTATGATGGAAATAGTTAGACTCGCGCTTTGGTTTAGCAATTTACTGACCTACCTCCGATTGATTGACCATAACTCTCTCAATTTAACTCGTAATTCATTTAAATTAGTTTCATTTCGAAGAAAACGAAGTGTAGTTTAAAACGAAAGAAACGGAGATGAAAAACTCCAAGTATTTTGAAAGTTATGATGGAAATAGTTAGACTCGCGCTTTAGTTTAGCAATTTACTGACCTACCTCCGATTGATTGAACATAACTCACTCAATTTAACTCGTAATTCATTGAAATTAGTTTCATTTCGAAGGAATCGAAGTGTAGTTTAAAACGAAAGAAACGGAGATGAAAAACTCCAAGTATTTTGAGAGTTATGATGGAAATAGTTAGACTCGCGCTTTGGTTTAGCAATTTACTGACCTACCTCCGATTGATTGACCATAACTCTCTCAATTTAACTCTTAATTCATTGAAATTAGTTTCATTTCGAAGGAATCGAAGTGTAGTTTAAGACGAAAGAAACGGAGATGAAAAACTCCAAGTATTTTGAGAGTTATGATGGAAATAGTTAGACTCGCGCTTTGGTTTAGCAATTTACTGACCTACCTCCGATTGATTGACCATAACTCTCTCAATTTAACTCTTAATTCATTGAAATTATCTTCATTTCGAAGGAATCGAAGTGTAGTTTAAGACGAAAGAAACGGAGATGAAAAACTCCAAGTATTTTGAGAGTTATGATGGAAATAGTTAGACTCGCGCTTTGGTTTAGCAATTTACTGACCTACCTCCGATTGATTGACAATAACTCTCTCAATTTAACTCTTAACTCATTGAAATTAGTTTCATTTCGAAGGAATCGAAGTGTAGTTTAAAACGAAAGAAACGGAGATGAAAAACTCCAAGTATTTTGAGAGTTATGATGGAAATAGTTAGACTCGCGCTTTGGTTTAGCAATTTACTGACCTCCCTCCGATTGATTGACCATAAATCACTCAATTTAACTCGTAATTCATTGAAATTAGTTTCATTTCGAAGGAATCGAAGTGTAGTTTAAAACGAAAGAAACGGAGATGAAAAACTCCAAGTATTTTGAGAGTTATGATGGAAATAGTTAGACTCGCGCTTTGGTTTAGCAATTTACTGACCTACCTCCGATTGATTGACCATAACTCTCTCAATTTAACTCTTAACTCATTGAAATTAGTTTCATTTCGAAGGAATCGAAGTGTAGTTTAAAACGAAAGAAACGGAGATGAAAAACTCCAAGTATTTTGAGAGTTATGATGGAAATAGTTAGAGTCGCGCTTTGGTTTAGCAATTTACTGACCTACATCCGATTGATTGACCATAACTCTCTCAATTTAACTCCTAACTCATTGAAATTAGTTTCATTTCGAAGGAATCGAAGTGTAGTTTAAAACGAAAGAAACGGAGATGAAAAATTCCAAGTATTTTGAGAGTTATGATAGAAATAGTTAGACTCGCGCTTTGGTTTAGCAATTTACTGACCTACCTCCGATTGAATTACCATAACTCTCTCAATTTAACTCTTAACTCATTGAAATTAGTTTCATTTCGAAGGAATCGAAGTGTAGTTTAAAACGAAAGAAACGGAGATGAAAAACTCCAAGTATTTTAAGAGTTATGATGGAAATAGTTAGACTCGCGCTTTAGTTTAGCAATTTACTGACCTACCTCCGATTGATTGACCATAACTCTCTCAATTTAACTCGTAATTCATTTAAATTAGTTTCATTTCGAAGGAATCGAAGTGTAGTTTAAAACGAAAGAAACGGAGATGAAAAACTCCAAGTATTTTGAGAGTTATGATGGAAATAGTTAGAATCGCGCTTTGGTTTAGCAATTTACTGACCTACCTCCGATTGATTGATCATAACTCTCTAAATTTAACTCTTAATTCATTGAAATTAGTTTCATTTCGAAGGAATCGAAGTGTAGTTTAAAACGAAAGAAACGGAGATGAAAAACTCCAAGTATTTTGAGATTTATGATGGAAATAGTTAAACTCGCGCTTTGGTTTAACAATTTACTGACCTACCTCCGATTGATTGATCATAACTCTCTAAATCTAACTCTTAATTCATTGAAATTAGTTTCATTTCGAAGGAATCGAAGTGTAGTTTAAAACGAAAGAAACGGAGATGAAAAACTCCAAGTATTTTGAGAGTTATGATGGAAATAGTTAGACTCGCGCTTTAGTTTAGCAATTTACTGACCTCCCTCCGATTGATTGACCATAACTCACTCAATTTAACTCGTAATTCATTGAAATTAGTTTCATTTCGAAGGAATCGAAGTGTAGTTTAAAACGAAAGAAACGGAGATGAAAAACTCCAAGTATTTTGAGAGTTATGATGGAAATAGTTAGACTCGGGCTTTGGTTTAGCAATTTACTGACCTACCTCCGATTGATTGAACATAACTCACTCAATTTAACTCGTAATTCATTGAAATTAGTTTCATTTCGAAGGAATCGAAGTGTAGTTTAAAACGAAAGAAACGGAGATGAAAAACTCCAAGTATTTTGAGAGTTATGATGGAAATAGTTAGACTCGCGCTTTGGTTTAGCAATTTACTGACCTACCTCCGATTGATTGACCATAACTCTCTCAATTTAACTCGTAATTCATTTAAATTAGTTTCATTTCGAAGGAATCGAAGTGTAGTTTAAAACGAAAGAAACGGAGATGAAAAACTCCAAGTATTTTGAGAGTTATGATGGAAATAGTTAGACTCGGGCTTTGGTTTAGCAATTTACTGACCTACCTCCGATTGATTGACCATAACTCACTCAATTTAACTCGTAATTCACTGAAATTTGTTTCATTTCGAAGGAATCGAAGTGTAGTTTAAAACGAAAGAAACGGAGATGAAAAACTCCAAGTATTTTGAGAGTTATGATGGAAATAGTTAGACTCGCGCTTTAGTTTAGCAATTTACTAACCTCCTTCCGATTGATTGACTATAACTCACTCAATTTAACTCGTAATTCATTGAAATTAGTTTCATTTCGAAGGAATCGAAGTGTAGTTTAAAACGAAAGAAACAGAGATGAAAAACTCCAAGTATTTTGAGAGTTATGATGGAAATAGTTAGACTCGCGCTTTGGTTTAGCAATTTACTGACGTACCTACGATTGATTGACCATAACTCTCTCAATTTAACTCTTAATTCATTGAAATTAGTTTCATTTCGAAGGAATCGAAGTGTAGTTTAAAACGAAAGAAACGGAGATGAAAAACTCCAAGTATTTTGAGAGTTATGATGGAAATAGTTAGACTCGCGCTTCGGTTTAGCAATTTACTGACCTACCTTTGATTTATTGACCATAACTCTCTCAATTTAACTTGTAATTCATTTAAATTAGTTTCATTTCGAAGGAATCGAAGTGTAGTTTAAAACGAAAGAAACGGAGATGAAAAACTCTAAGTATTTTGAGAGTTATGATGGAAATAGTTAGACTCGCGCTTTAGTTTAGCAATTTACTGACCTCCCTCCGATTGATTGATCATAACTCACTCAATTTAACTCGTAATTCATTGAAATTAGTTTCATTTCGAAGGAATCGAAGTGTAGTTTAAAACGAAAGAAACGGAGATGAAAAACTCCAAGTATTTTGAGAATTATGATGGAAATAGTTAGACTCGGGCTTTGGTTTAGCAATTTACTGACCTACCTCCGATTGATTGACCATAACTCACTCAATTTAACTCTTAATTAATTGAAATTAGTTTCATTTCGAAGGAATCGAAGTGTAGTTTAAAACGAAAGAAACGGAGATGAAAAACTCCAAGTATTTTGAGAGTTATGATGGAAATAGTTAGACTCGCGCTTTGGTTTAGCAATTTACTGACCTACCTCCGATTGATTGACCATAACTCTCTGAATTTAACTCTTAATTCATTGAAATTAGTTTCATTTCGAAGGAATCGAAGTGTAGTTTAAAACGAAAGAAACGGAGATGAAAAACCCCAAGTATTTTGAGAGTTATGATGGAAATAGTTAGACTCGCGCTTTAGTTTAGCAATTTACTGACCTACCTCCGATTGATTGAACATAACTCTCTAAATTTAACTCGTAATTCATTTAAATTAGTTTCATTTCGAAGGAATCAAAGTGTAGTTTAAAACGAAAGAAACGGAGATGAAAAACTCCAAGTATTTTGAGAGTTATGATGGAAATAGTTAGACTCGCGCTTTGGTTTAGCAATTTACTGACCTCCCTCCGATTGATTGACCATAACTCGCTCAATTTAACTCTTAACTCTTTGAAATTAGTTTCATTTCGAAGGAATCGAAGTGTAGTTTAAAACGAAAGAAACGGAGATGAAAAACTCCAAGTATTTTGACAGTTATGATGGAAATAGTTAGACTCGCGCTTTGGTTTAGCAATTTACTGACCTACCTCCGATTGATTGACCATAACTCTCTCAATTTAACTCGTAATTCATTTAAATTAGTTTCATTTCGAAGGAATCGAAGTGTAGTTTAAAACGAAAGAAACGGAGATGAAAAACTCCAACTATTTTGAGTGTTATAATGGAAATAGTTAGACTCGCGCTTTGGTTTAGCAATTTACTGACCTCCCTCCGATTGATTGACCATAACTCACTCAATTTAACTCGTAATTCATTGAAATTAGTTTAATTTCGAAGGAATCGAAGTGTGGTTTAAAACGAAAGAAATGGAGATGAAAAACTCCAACTATTTTGAGAGTTATGATAGAAATAGTTAGACTCGCGCTTTGGTTTAGCAATTTACTGACCTACCTCCGCTTGATTGACCATAACTCTCTCAATTTAACTCTTAACTCTTTGAAATTAGTTTCATTTCGAAGGAATCGAAGTGTAGTTTAAAACGAAAGAAACGGAGATGAAAAACTCCAAGTATTTTGAGAGTTATGATGGAAATAGTTAGACTCGCGCTTTGGTTTAGCAATTTACTGACCTACCTCCGATTGATTGACCATAACTCTCTCAATTTAACTCTTAACTCATTGAAATTAGTTTCATTTCGAAGGAATCGAAGTGTAGTTTAAAACGAAAGAAACGGAGATGAAAAACTCCAAGTATTTTGAGAGTTATGATGGAAATAGTTAGACTCGCGCTTTGGTTTAGCAATTTACTGACCTACCTCCGATTGATTGATCATAACTCTCTAAATTTAACTCTTAATTCATTGAAATTAGTTTCATTTCGAAGGAATCGAAGTGTAGTTTAAAACGAAAGAAACGGAGATGAAAAACTCCAAGTATTTTGAGAGTTATGATGGAAATAGTTAGACTCGCGCTTTGGTTTAGCAATATACTGACCTACCTCCGATTGATTGATCATAACTCTCTAAATTTAACTCTTAATTCATTGAAATTAGTTTCATTTCGAAGGAATCGAAGTGTAGTTTAAAACGAAAGAAACGGAGATGAAAAACTCCAAGTATTTTGAGAGTTATGATGGAAATAGTTAGACTCGGGCTTTGGTTTAGCAATTTACTGACCTACCTCCGATTGATTGACCATAACTCACTCAATTTAACTCGTAATTCACTGAAATTTGTGTCATTTCGAAGGAATCGAAGTGTAGTTTAAAACGAAAGAAACGGAGATGAAAAACTCCAAGTATTTTGAGAGTTATGATGGAAATAGTTAGACTCGCGCTTTAGTTTAGCAATTTACTAACCTCCTTCCGATTGATTGACTATAACTCACTCAATTTAACTCGTAATTCATTGAAATTAGTTTCATTTCGAAGGAATCGAAGTGTAGTTTAAAACGAAAGAAACAGAGATGAAAAACTCCAAGTATTTTGAGAGTTATGATGGAAATAGTTAGACTCGCGCTTTAGTTTAGCAATTTACTGACGTACCTACGATTGATTGACCATAACTCTCTCAATTTAACTCTTAATTCATTGAAATTTTTTTCATTTCGAAGGAATCGAAGTGTAGTTTAAAACGAAAGAAACGGAGATGAAAAACTCCAAGTATTTTGAGAGTTATGATGGAAATAGTTAGACTCGCGCTTTGGTTTAGCAATTTACTGACCTACCTCCGATTGATTGACCATAACTCACTCAATTTTACTTGTAATTGATTGAAATTAGTTTCAATTCGAAGGAATCGAAGTGTAGTTTAAAACGAAAGAAACGGAGATGAAAAACTCCAAGTATTTTGAGAGTTATGATGGAAATAGTTAGACTCGGGCTTTGGTTTAGCAATTTACTGACCTACCTCCGATTGATTGAACATAACTCACTCAATTTAACTTGTAATTCATTGAAATTAGTTTCATTTCGAAGGAATCGAAGTGTAGTTTAAAACGAAAGAAAAGGAGATGAAAAACTCCAAGTATTTTGAGAGTTATGATGGAAATAGTTAGACTCGCGCTTTAGTTTAGCAATTTACTGACCTACCTCCGATTGATTGAACATAACTCTCTCAATTTAACTCGTAATTCATTTAAATTAGTTTCATTTCGAAGGAATCGAAGTGTAGTTTAAAACGAAAGAAACGGAGATTAAAAACTCCAAGTATTTTGAGAGTTATGATGGAAATAGTTAGACTCGGGCTTTGGTTTAGCAATTTACTGACCTACCTCCGATTGATTGAACATAACTCACTCAATTTAACTCGTAATTCATTGAAATTAGTTTCATTTCGAAGGAATCGAAGTGTAGTTTAAAACGAAAGAAACGGAGATGAAAAACTCCAAGTATTTTGAGAGTTATGATGGAAATAGTTAGACTCGCGCTTTGGTTTAGCAATTTACTGACCTACCTCCGATTGATTGACCATAACTCTCTCAATTTAACTCTTAACTCATTGAAATTAGTTTCATTTCGAAGGAATCGAAGTGTGGTTTAAAACGAAAGAAACGGAGATGAAAAATTCCAAGTATTTTGAGAGTTATGATGGAAATAGTTAGACTCGCGCTTTGGTTTAGCAATTTACTGACCTACCTCCGCTTGATTGACCATAACTCTCTCAATTTAACTCTTAACTCATTGAAATTAGTTTCATTTCGAAGGAATCGAAGTGTAGTTTAAAACGAAAGAAACGGAGATGAAAAACTCCAAGTATTTTGACAGTTATGATGGAAATAGTTAGACTCGCGCTTTGGTTTAGCAATTTACTGACCTACCTCCGATTGATTGACCATAACTCTCTCAATTTAACTCGTAATTCATTTAAATTAGTTTCATTTCGAAGAAAACGAAGTGTAGTTTAAAACGAAAGAAACGGAGATGAAAAACTCCAAGTATTTTGAAAGTTATGATGGAAATAGTTAGACTCGCGCTTTAGTTTAGCAATTTACTGACCTACCTCCGATTGATTGAACATAACTCACTCAATTTAACTCGTAATTCATTGAAATTAGTTTCATTTCGAAGGAATCGAAGTGTAGTTTAAAACGAAAGAAACGGAGATGAAAAACTCCAAGTATTTTGAGAGTTATGATGGAAATAGTTAGACTCGCGCTTTGGTTTAGCAATTTACTGACCTACCTCCGATTGATTGACCATAACTCTCTCAATTTAACTCTTAATTCATTGAAATTAGTTTCATTTCGAAGGAATCGAAGTGTAGTTTAAGACGAAAGAAACGGAGATGAAAAACTCCAAGTATTTTGAGAGTTATGATGGAAATAGTTAGACTCGCGCTTTGGTTTAGCAATTTACTGACCTACCTCCGATTGATTGACCATAACTCTCTCAATTTAACTCTTAATTCATTGAAATTATCTTCATTTCGAAGGAATCGAAGTGTAGTTTAAGACGAAAGAAACGGAGATGAAAAACTCCAAGTATTTTGAGAGTTATGATGGAAATAGTTAGACTCGCGCTTTGGTTTAGCAATTTACTGACCTACCTCCGATTGATTGACAATAACTCTCTCAATTTAACTCTTAACTCATTGAAATTAGTTTCATTTCGAAGGAATCGAAGTGTAGTTTAAAACGAAAGAAACGGAGATGAAAAACTCCAAGTATTTTGAGAGTTATGATGGAAATAGTTAGACTCGCGCTTTGGTTTAGCAATTTACTGACCTCCCTCCGATTGATTGACCATAAATCACTCAATTTAACTCGTAATTCATTGAAATTAGTTTCATTTCGAAGGAATCGAAGTGTAGTTTAAAACGAAAGAAACGGAGATGAAAAACTCCAAGTATTTTGAGAGTTATGATGGAAATAGTTAGACTCGCGCTTTGGTTTAGCAATTTACTGACCTACCTCCGATTGATTGACCATAACTCTCTCAATTTAACTCTTAACTCATTGAAATTAGTTTCATTTCGAAGGAATCGAAGTGTAGTTTAAAACGAAAGAAACGGAGATGAAAAACTCCAAGTATTTTGAGAGTTATGATGGAAATAGTTAGAGTCGCGCTTTGGTTTAGCAATTTACTGACCTACATCCGATTGATTGACCATAACTCTCTCAATTTAACTCCTAACTCATTGAAATTAGTTTCATTTCGAAGGAATCGAAGTGTAGTTTAAAACGAAAGAAACGGAGATGAAAAATTCCAAGTATTTTGAGAGTTATGATAGAAATAGTTAGACTCGCGCTTTGGTTTAGCAATTTACTGACCTACCTCCGATTGAATTACCATAACTCTCTCAATTTAACTCTTAACTCATTGAAATTAGTTTCATTTCGAAGGAATCGAAGTGTAGTTTAAAACGAAAGAAACGGAGATGAAAAACTCCAAGTATTTTGAGAGTTATGATGGAAATAGTTAGACTCGCGCTTTAGTTTAGCAATTTACTGACCTACCTCCGATTGATTGACCATAACTCTCTCAATTTAACTCGTAATTCATTTAAATTAGTTTCATTTCGAAGGAATCGAAGTGTAGTTTAAAACGAAAGAAACGGAGATGAAAAACTCCAAGTATTTTGAGAGTTATGATGGAAATAGTTAGAATCGCGCTTTGGTTTAGCAATTTACTGACCTACCTCCGATTGATTGATCATAACTCTCTAAATTTAACTCTTAATTCATTGAAATTAGTTTCATTTCGAAGGAATCGAAGTGTAGTTTAAAACGAAAGAAACGGAGATGAAAAACTCCAAGTATTTTGAGATTTATGATGGAAATAGTTAAACTCGCGCTTTGGTTTAACAATTTACTGACCTACCTCCGATTGATTGATCATAACTCTCTAAATCTAACTCTTAATTCATTGAAATTAGTTTCATTTCGAAGGAATCGAAGTGTAGTTTAAAACGAAAGAAACGGAGATGAAAAACTCCAAGTATTTTGAGAGTTATGATGGAAATAGTTAGACTCGCGCTTTAGTTTAGCAATTTACTGACCTCCCTCCGATTGATTGACCATAACTCACTCAATTTAACTCGTAATTCATTGAAATTAGTTTCATTTCGAAGGAATCGAAGTGTAGTTTAAAACGAAAGAAACGGAGATGAAAAACTCCAAGTATTTTGAGAGTTATGATGGAAATAGTTAGACTCGGGCTTTGGTTTAGCAATTTACTGACCTACCTCCGATTGATTGAACATAACTCACTCAATTTAACTCGTAATTCATTGAAATTAGTTTCATTTCGAAGGAATCGAAGTGTAGTTTAAAACGAAAGAAACGGAGATGAAAAACTCCAAGTATTTTGAGAGTTATGATGGAAATAGTTAGACTCGCGCTTTGGTTTAGCAATTTACTGACCTACCTCCGATTGATTGACCATAACTCTCTCAATTTAACTCGTAATTCATTTAAATTAGTTTCATTTCGAAGGAATCGAAGTGTAGTTTAAAACGAAAGAAACGGAGATGAAAAACTACAAGTATTTTGAAAGTTATGATGGAAATAGTTAGACTCGCGCTTTAGTTTAGCAATTTACTGACCTCCCTCCGATTGATTGACCATAACTCACTCAATTTAACTCGTAATTCATTGAAATTAGTTTCATTTCGAAGGAATCGAAGTGTAGTTTAAAACGAAAGAAACGGAGATGAAAAAGTCCAAGTATTTTGAGAGTTATGATGGAAATAGTTAGACTCGCGCTTTGGTTTAGCAATTTACTGACCTACCTCCGATTGATTGACCATAACTCTCTCAATTTAACTCTTAACTCATTGAAATTATTTTCATTTCGAAGGAATCGAAGTGTGGTTTAAAACGAAAGAAACGGAGATGAAAAATTCCAAGTATTTTGAGAGTTATGATGGAAATAGTTAGACTCGCGCTTTGGTTTAGCAATTTACTGACCTACCTCCGCTTGATTGACCATAACTCTCTCAATTTAACTCTTAACTCTTTGAAATTAGTTTCATTTCGAAGGAATCGAAGTGTAGTTTAAAACGAAAGAAACGGAGATGAAAAACTCCAAGTATTTTGACAGTTATGATGGAAATAGTTAGACTCGCGCTTTGGTTTAGCAATTTACTGACCTACCTCCGATTGATTGACCATAACTCTCTCAATTTAACTCGTAATTCATTTAAATTAGTTTCATTTCGAAGAAAACGAAGTGTAGTTTAAAACGAAAGAAACGGAGATGAAAAACTCCAAGTATTTTGAAAGTTATGATGGAAATAGTTAGACTCGCGCTTTAGTTTAGCAATTTACTGACCTACCTCCGATTGATTGAACATAACTCACTCAATTTAACTCGTAATTCATTGAAATTAGTTTCATTTCGAAGGAATCGAAGTGTAGTTTAAAACGAAAGAAACGGAGATGAAAAACTCCAAGTATTTTGAGAGTTATGATGGAAATAGTTAGACTCGCGCTTTGGTTTAGCAATTTACTGACCTACCTCCGATTGATTGACCATAACTCTCTCAATTTAACTCTTAATTCATTGAAATTAGTTTCATTTCGAAGGAATCGAAGTGTAGTTTAAGACGAAAGAAACGGAGATGAAAAACTCCAAGTATTTTGAGAGTTATGATGGAAATAGTTAGACTCGCGCTTTGGTTTAGCAATTTACTGACCTACCTCCGATTGATTGACCATAACTCTCTCAATTTAACTCTTAATTCATTGAAATTATCTTCATTTCGAAGGAATCGAAGTGTAGTTTAAGACGAAAGAAACGGAGATGAAAAACTCCAAGTATTTTGAGAGTTATGATGGAAATAGTTAGACTCGCGCTTTGGTTTAGCAATTTACTGACCTACCTCCGATTGATTGACAATAACTCTCTCAATTTAACTCTTAACTCATTGAAATTAGTTTCATTTCGAAGGAATCGAAGTGTAGTTTAAAACGAAAGAAACGGAGATGAAAAACTCCAAGTATTTTGAGAGTTATGATGGAAATAGTTAGACTCGCGCTTTGGTTTAGCAATTTACTGACCTCCCTCCGATTGATTGACCATAAATCACTCAATTTAACTCGTAATTCATTGAAATTAGTTTCATTTCGAAGGAATCGAAGTGTAGTTTAAAACGAAAGAAACGGAGATATAAAACTCCAAGTATTTTGAGAGTTATGATGGAAATAGTTAGACTCGCGCTTTGGTTTAGCAATTTACTGACCTACCTCCGATTGATTGACCATAACTCTCTCAATTTAACTCTTAACTCATTGAAATTAGTTTCATTTCGAAGGAATCGAAGTGTAGTTTAAAACGAAAGAAACGGAGATGAAAAACTCCAAGTATTTTGAGAGTTATGATGGAAATAGTTAGAGTCGCGCTTTGGTTTAGCAATTTACTGACCTACATCCGATTGATTGACCATAACTCTCTCAATTTAACTCCTAACTCATTGAAATTAGTTTCATTTCGAAGGAATCGAAGTGTAGTTTAAAACGAAAGAAACGGAGATGAAAAATTCCAAGTATTTTGAGAGTTATGATAGAAATAGTTAGACTCGCGCTTTGGTTTAGCAATTTACTGACCTACCTCCGATTGAATTACCATAACTCTCTCAATTTAACTCTTAACTCATTGAAATTAGTTTCATTTCGAAGGAATCGAAGTGTAGTTTAAAACGAAAGAAACGGAGATGAAAAACTCCAAGTATTTTGAGAGTTATGATGGAAATAGTTAGACTCGCGCTTTAGTTTAGCAATTTACTGACCTACCTCCGATTGATTGACCATAACTCTCTCAATTTAACTCGTAATTCATTTAAATTAGTTTCATTTCGAAGGAATCGAAGTGTAGTTTAAAACGAAAGAAACGGAGATGAAAAACTCCAAGTATTTTGAGAGTTATGATGGAAATAGTTAGAATCGCGCTTTGGTTTAGCAATTTACTGACCTACCTCCGATTGATTGATCATAACTCTCTAAATTTAACTCTTAATTCATTGAAATTAGTTTCATTTCGAAGGAATCGAAGTGTAGTTTAAAACGAAAGAAACGGAGATGAAAAACTCCAAGTATTTTGAGATTTATGATGGAAATAGTTAAACTCGCGCTTTGGTTTAACAATTTACTGACCTACCTCCGATTGATTGATCATAACTCTCTAAATCTAACTCTTAATTCATTGAAATTAGTTTCATTTCGAAGGAATCGAAGTGTAGTTTAAAACGAAAGAAACGGAGATGAAAAACTCCAAGTATTTTGAGAGTTATGATGGAAATAGTTAGACTCGCGCTTTAGTTTAGCAATTTACTGACCTCCCTCCGATTGATTGACCATAACTCACTCAATTTAACTCGTAATTCATTGAAATTAGTTTCATTTCGAAGGAATCGAAGTGTAGTTTAAAACGAAAGAAACGGAGATGAAAAACTCCAAGTATTTTGAGAGTTATGATGGAAATAGTTAGACTCGGGCTTTGGTTTAGCAATTTACTGACCTACCTCCGATTGATTGAACATAACTCACTCAATTTAACTCGTAATTCATTGAAATTAGTTTCATTTCGAAGGAATCGAAGTGTAGTTTAAAACGAAAGAAACGGAGATGAAAAACTCCAAGTATTTTGAGAGTTATGATGGAAATAGTTAGACTCACGCTTTGGTTTAGCAATTTACTGACCTACCTCCGATTGATTGACCATAACTCTCTCAATTTAACTCGTAATTCATTTAAATTAGTTTCATTTCGAAGGAATCGAAGTGTAGTTTAAAACGAAAGAAACGGAGATGAAAAACTACAAGTATTTTGAAAGTTATGATGGAAATAGTTAGACTCGCGCTTTAGTTTAGCAATTTACTGACCTCCCTCCGATTGATTGACCATAACTCACTCAATTTAACTCGTAATTCATTGAAATTAGTTTCATTTCGAAGGAATCGAAGTGTAGTTTAAAACGAAAGAAACGGAGATGAAAAAGTCCAAGTATTTTGAGAGTTATGATGGAAATAGTTAGACTCGCGCTTTGGTTTAGCAATTTACTGACCTACCTCCGATTGATTGACCATAACTCTCTCAATTTAACTCTTAACTCATTGAAATTATTTTCATTTCGAAGGAATCGAAGTGTGGTTTAAAACGAAAGAAACGGAGATGAAAAATTCCAAGTATTTTGAGAGTTATGATGGAAATAGTTAGACTCGCGCTTTGGTTTAGCAATTTACTGACCTACCTCCGCTTGATTGACCATAACTCTCTCAATTTAACTCTTAACTCTTTGAAATTAGTTTCATTTCGAAGGAATCGAAGTGTAGTTTAAAACGAAAGAAACGGAGATGAAAAACTCCAAGTATTTTGACAGTTATGATGGAAATAGTTAGACTCGCGCTTTGGTTTAGCAATTTACTGACCTACCTCCGATTGATTGACCATAACTCTCTCAATTTAACTCGTAATTCATTTAAATTAGTTTCATTTCGAAGAAAACGAAGTGTAGTTTAAAACGAAAGAAACGGAGATGAAAAACTCCAAGTATTTTGAAAGTTATGATGGAAATAGTTAGACTCGCGCTTTAGTTTAGCAATTTACTGACCTACCTCCGATTGATTGAACATAACTCACTCAATTTAACTCGTAATTCATTGAAATTAGTTTCATTTCGAAGGAATCGAAGTGTAGTTTAAAACGAAAGAAACGGAGATGAAAAACTCCAAGTATTTTGAGAGTTATGATGGAAATAGTTAGACTCGCGCTTTGGTTTAGCAATTTACTGACCTACCTCCGATTGATTGACCATAACTCTCTCAATTTAACTCTTAATTCATTGAAATTAGTTTCATTTCGAAGGAATCGAAGTGTAGTTTAAGACGAAAGAAACGGAGATGAAAAACTCCAAGTATTTTGAGAGTTATGATGGAAATAGTTAGACTCGCGCTTTGGTTTAGCAATTTACTGACCTACCTCCGATTGATTGACCATAACTCTCTCAATTTAACTCTTAATTCATTGAAATTATCTTCATTTCGAAGGAATCGAAGTGTAGTTTAAGACGAAAGAAACGGAGATGAAAAACTCCAAGTATTTTGAGAGTTATGATGGAAATAGTTAGACTCGCGCTTTGGTTTAGCAATTTACTGACCTACCTCCGATTGATTGACAATAACTCTCTCAATTTAACTCTTAACTCATTGAAATTAGTTTCATTTCGAAGGAATCGAAGTGTAGTTTAAAACGAAAGAAACGGAGATGAAAAACTCCAAGTATTTTGAGAGTTATGATGGAAATAGTTAGACTCGCGCTTTGGTTTAGCAATTTACTGACCTCCCTCCGATTGATTGACCATAAATCACTCAATTTAACTCGTAATTCATTGAAATTAGTTTCATTTCGAAGGAATCGAAGTGTAGTTTAAAACGAAAGAAACGGAGATATAAAACTCCAAGTATTTTGAGAGTTATGATGGAAATAGTTAGACTCGCGCTTTGGTTTAGCAATTTACTGACCTACCTCCGATTGATTGACCATAACTCTCTCAATTTAACTCTTAACTCATTGAAATTAGTTTCATTTCGAAGGAATCGAAGTGTAGTTTAAAACGAAAGAAACGGAGATGAAAAACTCCAAGTATTTTGAGAGTTATGATGGAAATAGTTAGAATCGCGCTTTGGTTTAGCAATTTACTGACCTACCTCCGATTGATTGATCATAACTCTCTAAATTTAACTCTTAATTCATTGAAATTAGTTTCATTTCGAAGGAATCGAAGTATAGTTTAAAACGAAAGAAACGGAGATGAAAAACTCCAAGTATTTTGAGATTTATGATGAAAATAGTTAAACTCGCGCTTTGGTTTAACAATTTACTGACCTACCTCCGATTGATTGATCATAACTCTCTAAATCTAACTCTTAATTCATTGAAATTAGTTTCATTTCGAAGGAATCGAAGTGTAGTTTAAAACGAAAGAAACGGAGATGAAAAACTCCAAGTATTTTGAGAGTTATGATGGAAATAGTTAGACTCGCGCTTTAGTTTAGCAATTTACTGACCTCCCTCCGATTGATTGACCATAACTCACTCAATTTAACTCGTAATTCATTGAAATTAGTTTCATTTCGAAGGAATCGAACTGTAGTTTAAAACGAAAGAAACGGAGATGAAAAACTCCAAGTATTTTGAGAGTTATGATGGAAATAGTTAGACTCGGGCTTTGGTTTAGCAATTTACTGACCTACCTCCGATTGATTGAACATAACTCACTCAATTTAACTCGTAATTCATTGAAATTAGTTTCATTTCGAAGGAATCGAAGTGTAGTTTAAAACGAAAGAAACGGAGATGAAAAACTCCAAGTATTTTGAGAGTTATGATGGAAATAGTTAGACTCGCGCTTTGGTTTAGCAATTTACTGACCTACCTCCGATTGATTGACCATAACTCTCTCAATTTAACTCGTAATTCATTTAAATTAGTTTCATTTCGAAGGAATCGAAGTGTAGTTTAAAACGAAAGAAACGGAGATGAAAAACTACAAGTATTTTGAAAGTTATGATGGAAATAGTTAGACTCGCGCTTTAGTTTACCAATTTACTGACCTACCTCCGATTGATTGAACATAACTAACTCAATTTAACTCGTAATTCATTGAAATTAGTTTCATTTCGAAGGAATCGAAGTGTAGTTTAAAACGAAAGAAACGGAGATGAAAAACTCCAAGTATTTTGAGAGTTATGATGGAAATAGTTAGACTCGCGCTTTGGTTTAGCAATTTACTGACCTACCTCCGATTGATTGACCATAACTCTCTCAATTTAACTCGTAATTCATTTAAATTAGTTTCATTTCGAAGGAATCGAAGTGTAGTTTAAAACGAAAGAAACGGAGATGAAAAACTACAAGTATTTTGAAAGTTATGATGGAAATAGTTAGACTCGCGCTTTAGTTTAGCAATTTACTGACCTCCCTCCGATTGATTGACCATAACTCACTCAATTTAACTCGTAATTCATTGAAATTAGTTTCATTTCGAAGGAATCGAAGTGTAGTTTAAAACGAAAGAAACGGAGATGAAAAACTCCAAGTATTTTGAGAGTTATGATGGAAATAGTTAGACTCGCGCTTTAGTTTAGCAATTTACTGACCAACCTCCGATTGATTGAACATAACTCACTCAATTTAACTCGTAATTCATTGAAATTAGTTTCATTTCGAAGGAATCGAAGTGTAGTTTAAAACGAAAGAAACGGAGATGAAAAACTCCAAGTATTTTGACAGTTATGATGGAAATAGTTAGACTCGCGCTTTGGTTTAGCAATTTACTGACCTACCTCCGATTGATTGACCATAACTCTCTCAATTTAACTCGTAATTCATTTAAATTAGTTTCATTTCGAAGGAATCGAAGTGTAGTTTAAAACGAAAGAAACGGAGATGAAAAACTCCAAGTATTTTGAAAGTTATGATGGAAATAGTTAGACTCGCGCTTTAGTTTAGCAATTTACTGACCAACCTCCGATTGATTGAACATAACTCACTCAATTTAACTCGTAATTCATTGAAATTAGTTTCATTTCGAAGGAATCGAAGTGTAGTTTAAAACGAAAGAAACGGAGATGAAAAATTCCAAGTATTTTGAGAGTTATGATGGAAATAGTTAGACTCGCGCTTTGGTTTAGCAATTTACTGACCTACCTCCGATTGATTGACCATAACTCACTCAATTTAACTCGTAATTCATTGAAATTAGTTTCATTTCGAAGGAATCGAAGTGTAGTTTAAAACGAAAGAAACGGAGATGAAAAACTCCAAGTATTTTGAGAGTTATGATGGAAATAGTTAGACTCGGGCTTTGGTTTAGCAATTTACTGACCTACCTCCGATTGATTGAACATAACTCACTCAATTTAACTCGTAATTCATTGAAATTAGGTTCATTTCGAAGGAATCGAAGTGTAGTTTAAAACGAAAGAAACGGAGATGAAAAACTCCAAGTATTTTGAGAGTTATGATGGAAATAGTTAGACTCGCGCTTTGGTTTACCAATTTACTGACCTACCTCCGATTGATTGAACATAACTAACTCAATTTAACTCGTAATTCATTGAAATTAGTTTCATTTCGAAGGAATCGAAGTGTAGTTTAAAACGAAAGAAACGGAGATGAAAAACTCCAAGTATTTTGAGAGTTATGATGGAAATAGTTAGACTCGCGCTTTGGTTTAGCAATTTACTGACCTACCTCCGATTGATTGACCATAACTCTCTCAATTTAACTCGTAATTCATTTAAATTAGTTTCATTTCGAAGGAATCGAAGTGTAGTTTAAAACGAAAGAAACGGAGATGAAAAACTACAAGTATTTTGAAAGTTATGATGGAAATAGTTAGACTCGCGCTTTAGTTTAGCAATTTACTGACCTCCCTCCGATTGATTGACCATAACTCACTCAATTTAACTCGTAATTCATTGAAATTAGTTTCATTTCGAAGGAATCGAAGTGTAGTTTAAAACGAAAGAAACGGAGATGAAAAACTCCAAGTATTTTGAGAGTTATGATGGAAATAGTTAGACTCGCGCTTTGGTTTAGCAATTTACTGACCTACCTCCGATTGATTGACCATAACTCTCTCAATTTAACTCTTAATTCATTGAAATTAGTTTCATTTCGAAGGAATCGAAGTGTAGTTTAAAACGAAAGAAACGGAGATGAAAAACTACAAGTATTTTGAAAGTTATGATGGAAATAGTTAGACTCGCGCTTTAGTTTAGCAATTTACTGACCTCCCTCCGATTGATTGACCATAACTCACTCAATTTAACTCGTAATTCATTGAAATTAGTTTCATTTCGAAGGAATCGAAGTGTAGTTTAAAACGAAAGAAACGGAGATGAAAAACTCCAAGTATTTTGAGAGTTATGATGGAAATAGTTAGACTCGCGCTTTAGTTTAGCAATTTACTGACCAACCTCCGATTGATTGAACATAACTCACTCAATTTAACTCGTAATTCATTGAAATTAGTTTCATTTCGAAGGAATCGAAGTGTAGTTTAAAACGAAAGAAACGGAGATGAAAAACTCCAAGTATTTTGAGAGTTATGATGGAAATAGTTAGACTCGCGCTTTGGTTTAGCAATTTACTGACCTACCTCCGATTGATTGACCATAACTCTCTCAATTTAACTCGTAATTCATTTAAATTAGTTTCATTTCGAAGGAATCGAAGTGTAGTTTAAAACGAAAGAAACGGAGATGAAAAACTACAAGTATTTTGAAAGTTATGATGGAAATAGTTAGACTCGCGCTTTAGTTTACCAATTTACTGACCTACCTCCGATTGATTGAACATAACTCACTCAATTTAACTCGTAATTCATTGAAATTAGTTTCATTTCGAAGGAATCGAAGTGTAGTTTAAAACGAAAGAAACGGAGATGAAAAACTCCAAGTATTTTGAGAGTTATGATGGAAATAGTTAGACTCGCGCTTTGGTTTAGCAATTTACTGACCTACCTCCGATTGATTGACCATAACTCTCTCAATTTAACTCTTAATTCATTGAAATTAGTTTCATTTCGAAGGAATCGAAGTGTAGTTTAAGACGAAAGAAACGGAGATGAAAAACTCCAAGTATTTTGAGAGTTATGATGGAAATAGTTAGACTCGCGCTTTGGTTTAGCAATTTACTGACCTACCTCCGATTGATTGACCATAACTCTCTCAATTTAACTCTTAATTCATTGAAATTAGTTTCATTTCGAAGGAATCGAAGTGTAGTTTAAGACGAAAGAAACGGAGATGAAAAACTCCAAGTATTTTGAGAGTTATGATGGAAATAGTTAGACTCGCGCTTTGGTTTAGCAATTTACTGACCTACCTCCGATTGATTGACAATAACTCTCTCAATTTAACTCTTAACTCATTGAAATTAGTTTCATTTCGAAGGAATCGAAGTGTAGTTTAAAACGAAAGAAACGGAGATGAAAAACTCCAAGTATTTTGAGAGTTATGATGGAAATAGTTAGACTCGCGCTTTGGTTTAGCAATTTACTGACCTCCCTCCGATTGATTGACCATAAATCACTCAATTTAACTCGTAATTCATTGAAATTAGTTTCATTTCGAAGGAATCGAAGTGTAGTTTAAAACGAAAGAAACGGAGATGAAAAACTCCAAGTATTTTGAGAGTTATGATGGAAATAGTTAGACTCGCGCTTTGGTTTAGCAATTTACTGACCTACCTCCGATTGATTGAATATAACTCTCTCAATTTAACTCTTAACTCATTGAAATTAGTTTCATTTCGAAGGAATCGAAGTGTAGTTTAAAACGAAAGAAACGGAGATGAAAAACTCCAAGTATTTTGAGAGTTATGATGGAAATAGTTAGACTCGCGCTTTGGTTTAGCAATTTACTGACCTACATCTGATTGATTGACCATAACTCTCTCAATTTAACTCCTAACTCATTGAAATTAGTTTCATTTCGAAGGAATCGAAGTGTAGTTTAAAACGAAAGAAACGGAGATGAAAAATTCCAAGTATTTTGAGAGTTATGATAGAAATAGTTAGACTCGCGCTTTGGTTTAGCAATTTACTGACCTACCTCCGATTGATTGACCATAACTCTCTCAATTTAACTCTTAACTCATTGAAATTAGTTTCATTTCGAAGGAATCGAAGTGTAGTTTAAAACGAAAGAAACGGAGATGAAAAACTCCAAGTATTTTGAGAGTTATGATGGAAATAGTTAGACTCGCGCTTTAGTTTAGCAATTTACTGACCTACCTCCGATTGATTGACCATAACTCTCTCAATTTAACTCGTAATTCATTTAAATTAGTTTCATTTCGAAGGAATCGAAGTGTAGTTTAACACGAAAGAAACGGAGATGAAAAACTCCAAGTATTTTGAGAGTTATGATGGAAATAGTTAGAATCGCGCTTTGGTTTAGCAATTTACTGACCTACCTCCGATTGATTGATCATAACTCTCTAAATTTAACTCTTAATTCATTGAAATTAGTTTCATTTCGAAGGAATCGAAGTGTAGTTTAAAACGAAAGAAACGGAGATGAAAAACTCCAAGTATTTTGAGATTTATGATGGAAATAGTTAGACTCGCGCTTTGGTTTAACAATTTACTGACCTACCTCCGATTGATTGATCATAACTCTCTAAATCTAACTCTTAATTCATTGAAATTATTTTCATTTCGAAGGAATCGAAGTGTAGTTTAAAACGAAAGAAACGGAGATGAAAAACTCCAAGTATTTTGAGAGTTATGATGGAAATAGTTAGACTCGCGCTTTAGTTTAGCAATTTACTGACCTCCCTCCGATTGATTGACCATAACTCACTCAATTTAACTCGTAATTCATTGAAATTAGTTTCATTTCGAAGGAATCGAAGTGTAGTTTAAAACGAAAGAAACGGAGATGAAAAACTCCAAGTATTTTGAGAGTTATGTTGGAAATAGTTAGACTCGCGCTTTGGTTTAGCAATTTACTGACCTACCTCCGATTGATTGACCATAACTCTCTCAATTTAACTCTTAACTCATTGAAATTAGTTTCATTTCGAAGGAATCGAAGTGTAGTTTAAAACGAAAGAAACGGAGATGAAAATCTCCAAGTATTTTGAGAGTTATGATGGAAATAGTTAGACTCGCGCTTTGGTTTAGCAATTTACTGACCTCCCTCCGATTGATTGACCATAAATCACTCAATTTAACTCGTAATTCATTGAAATTAGTTTCATTTCGAAGGAATCGAAGTGTAGTTTAAAACGAAAGAAACGGAGATGAAAAACTCCAAGTATTTTGAGAGTTATGATGGAAATAGTTAGACTCGCGCTTTGGTTTAGCAATTTACTGACCTACCTCCGATTGATTGACAATAACTCACTCAATTTAACTCTTAATTCATTGAAATTAGTTTCATTTCGAAGGAATCGAAGTGTAGTTTAAAACGAAAGAAACGGAGATGAAAAACTCCAAGTATTTTGAGAGTTATGATGGAAATAGTTAGACTCGGGCTTTGGTTTAGCAATTTACTGACCTACCTCCGATTGATTGACCATAACTCACTCAATTTAACTCGTAATTCACTGAAATTTGTTTCATTTCGAAGGAATCGAAGTGTAGTTTAAAACGAAAGAAACGGAGATGAAAAACTCCAAGTATTTTGAGAGTTATGATGGAAATAGTTAGACTCGCGCTTTAGTTTAGCAATTTACTGACCTCCCTCCGATTGATTGACCATAACTCACTCAATTTAACTCGTAATTCATTTAAATTAGTTTCATTTCGAAGGAATCGAAGTGTAGTTTAAAACGAAAGAAACGGAGATGAAAAACTCCAAGTATTTTGAGAGTTATGATGGAAATAGTTAGACTCGCGCTTTGGTTTAGCAATTTACTGACCTACCTCCGATTGATTGACCATAACTCTCTCAATTTAACTCTTAACTCATTGAAATTAGTTTCATTTCGAAGGAATCGAAGTGTAGTTTAAAACGAAAGAAACGGAGATGAAAAACTCCAAGTATTTTGAGAGTTATGATGGAAATAGTTAGACTCGCGCTTTGGTTTAGCAATTTACTGACCTCCCTCCGATTGATTGACCATAAATCACTCAATTTAACTCGTAATTCATTGAAATTAGTTTCATTTCGAAGGAATCGAAGTTTAGTTTAAAACGAAAGAAACGGAGATGAAAAACTCCAAGTATTTTGAGAGTTATGATGGAAATAGTTAGACTCGCGCTTTGGTTTAGCAATTTACTGACCTACCTCCGATTGATTGACAATAACTCACTCAATTTAACTCTTAATTCATTGAAATTAGTTTCATTTCGAAGGAATCGAAGTGTAGTTTAAAACGAAAGAAACGGAGATGAAAAATTTCAAGTATTTTGAGAGTTATGATAGAAATAGTTAGACTCGCGCTTTGGTTTAGCAATTTACTGACCTACCTCCGATTGATTGACCATAACTCTCTCAATTTAACTCTTAACTCATTGAAATTAGTTTCATTTCGAAGGAATCGAAGTGTAGTTTAAAACGAAAGAAACGGAGATGAAAAACTCCAAGTATTTTGAGAGTTATGATGGAAATAGTTAGACTCGCGCTTTGGTTTAGCAATTTACTGACCTACCTCCGATTGATTGACCATAACTCTCTCAATTTAACTCTTAATTCATTGAAATTAGTTTCATTTCGAAGGAATCAAAGTGTAGTTTAAGACGAAAGAAACGGAGATGAAAAACTCCAAGTATTTTGAGAGTTATGATGGAAATAGTTAGACTCGCGCTTTGGTTTAGCAATTTACTGACCAACCTCCGATTGATTGACAATAACTCTCTCAATTTAACTCTTAACTCACTGAAATTAGTTTCATTTCGAAGGAATCGAAGTGTAGTTTAAAACGAAAGAAACGGAGATGAAAAACTCCAAGTATTTTGAGAGTTATGATGGAAATAGTTAGACTCGCACTTTGGTTTAGCAATTTACTGACCTCCCTCCGATTGATTGACCATAAATCACTCAATTTAACTCGTAATTCATTTAAATTAGTTTCATTTCGAAGGAATCGAAGTGTAGTTTAAAACGAAAGAAACGGAGATGAAAAACTCCAAGTATTTTGAGAGTTATAATGGAAATAGTTAGACTCGCGCTTTGGTTTAGCAATTTACTGACCTCCCTCCGATTGATTGACCATAACTCACTCAATTTAACTCGTAATTCATTGAAATTAGTTTCATTTCGAAGGAATCGAAGTGTGGTTTAAAACGAAAGAAATGGAGATGAAAAACTCCAACTATTTTGAGAGTTATGATAGAAATAGTTAGACTCGCGCTTTGGTTTAGCAATTTACTGACCTACCTCCGCTTGATTGACCATAACTCTCTCAATTTAACTCTTAACTCTTTGAAATTAGTTTCATTTCGAAGGAATCGAAGTGTAGTTTAAAACGAAAGAAACGGAGATGAAAAACTCCAAGTATTTTGAGAGTTATGATGGAAATAGTTAGACTCGCGCTTTGGTTTAGCAATTTACTGACCTACCTCCGATTGATTGACCATAACTCTCTCAATTTAACTCTTAACTCATTGAAATTAGTTTCATTTCGAAGGAATCGAAGTGTAGTTTAAAACGAAAGAAACGGAGATGAAAAACTCCAAGTATTTTGAGAGTTATGACGGAAATAGTTAGACTCGCGCTTTGGTTTAGCAATATACTGACCTACCTCCGATTGATTGATCATAACTCTCTAAATTTAACTCTTAATTCATTGAAATTAGTTTAATTTCGAAGGAATCGAAGTGTAGTTTAAAACGAAAGAAACGGAGATGAAAAACTCCAAGTATTTTGAGAGTTATGATGGAAATAGTTAGACTCGGGCTTTGGTTTAGCAATTTACTGACCTACCTCCGATTGATTGACCATAACTCACTCAATTTAACTCGTAATTCACTGAAATTTGTTTCATTTCGAAGGAATCGAAGTGTAGTTTAAAACGAAAGAAACGGAGATGAAAAACTCCAAGTATTTTGAGAGTTATGATGGAAATAGTTAGACTCGCGCTTTAGTTTAGCAATTTACTAACCTCCTTCCGATTGATTGACTATAACTCACTCAATTTAACTCGTAATTCATTGAAATTAGTTTCATTTCGAAGGAATCGAAGTGTAGTTTAAAACGAAAGAAACAGAGATGAAAAACTCCAAGTATTTTGAGAGTTATGATGGAAATAGTTAGACTCGCGCTTTGGTTTAGCAATTTACTGACGTACCTACGATTGATTGACCATAACTCTCTCAATTTAACTCTTAATTCATTGAAATTAGTTTCATTTCGAAGGAATCGAAGTGTAGTTTAAAACGAAAGAAACGGAGATGAAAAACTCCAAGTATTTTGAGAGTTATGATGGAAATAGTTAGACTCGCGCTTCGGTTTAGCAATTTACTGACCTACCTTTGATTGATTGACCATAACTCTCTCAATTTAACTTGTAATTAATTTAAATTAGTTTCATTTCGAAGGAATCGAAGTGTAGTTTAAAACGAAAGAAACGGAGATGAAAAACTCTAAGTATTTTGAGAGTTATGATGGAAATAGTTAGACTCGCGCTTTAGTTTAGCAATTTACTGACCTCCCTCCGATTGATTGACCATAACTCACTCAATTTAACTCGTAATTCATTGAAATTAGTTTCATTTCGAAGGAATCGAAGTGTAGTTTAAAACGAAAGAAACGGAGATGAAAAACTCCAAGTATTTTGAGAATTATGATGGAAATAGTTAGACTCGGGCTTTGGTTTAGCAATTTACTGACATACCTCCGATTGATTGACCATAACTCACTCAATTTAACTCTTAATTCATTGAAATTAGTTTCATTTCGAAGGAATCGAAGTGTAGTTTAAAACGAAAGAAACGGAGATGAAAAACTCCAAGTATTTTGAGAGTTATGATGGAAATAGTTAGACTCGCGCTTTGGTTTAGCAATTTACTGACCTACCTTCGATTGATTGATCATAACTCTCTAAATTTAACTCTTAATTCATTGAAATTAGTTTCATTTCGAAGGAATCGAAGTGTAGTTTAAAACGAAAGAAACGGAGATGAAAAACCCCAAGTATTTTGAGAGTTATGATGGAAATAGTTAGACTCGCGGTTTAGTTTAGCAATTTACTGACCTACCTCCGATTGATTGAACATAACTCTCTCAATTTAACTCGTAATTCATTTAAATTAGTTTCATTTCGAAGGAATCAAAGTGTAGTTTAAAACGAAAGAAACGGAGATGAAAAACTCCAAGTATTTTGAGAGTTATGATGGAAATAGTTAGACTCGCGCTTTGGTTTAGCAATTTACTGTCCTACATCCGATTAATTGACCATAACTCTCTCAATTTAACTCTTAAGTCATTGAAATTAGTTTCATTTCGAAGGAATCGAAGTGTAGTTTAAAACGAAAGAAACGGAGATGAAAAACTCCAAGTATTTTGAGAGTTATGATGGAAATAGTTAGACTCGCGCTTTGGTTTAGCAATTTACTGACCTACCTCCGATTGATTGACAATAACTCACTCAATTTAACTCTTAATTCATTGAAATTAGTTTCATTTCGAAGGAATCGAAGTGTAGTTTAAAACGAAAGAAACGGAGATGAAAAATTCCAAGTATTTTGAGAGTTATGATAGAAATAGTTAGACTCGCGCTTTGGTTTAGCAATTTACTGACCTACCTCCGATTGATTGACCATAACTCTCTCAATTTAACTCTTAACTCATTGAAATTAGTTTCATTTCGAAGGAATCGAAGTGTAGTTTAAAACGAAAGAAACGGAGATGAAAAACTCCAAGTATTTTGAGAGTTATGATGGAAATAGTTAGACTCGCGCTTTGGTTTAGCAATTTACTGACCTACCTCCGATTGATTGACCATAACTCTCTAAATTTAACTCTTAATTCATTGAAATTAGTTTCATTTCGAAGGAATCGAAGTGTAGTTTAAGACGAAAGAAACGGAGATGAAAAACTCCAAGTATTTTGAGAGTTATGATGGAAATAGTTAGACTCGCGCTTTGGTTTAGCAATTTACTGACCTACCTCCGATTGATTGACAATAACTCTCTCAATTTAACTCTTAACTCATTGAAATTAGTTTCATTTCGAAGGAATCGAAGTGTAGTTTAAAACGAAAGAAACGGAGATGAAAAACTCCAAGTATTTTGAGAGTTATGATGGAAATAGTTAGACTCGCGCTTTGGTTTAGCAATTTACTGACCTCCCTCCGATTGATTGACCATAAATCACTCAATTTAACTCGTAATTCATTTAAATTAGTTTCATTTCGAAGGAATCGAAGTGTAGTTTAAAACGAAAGAAACGGAGATGAAAAACTCCAAGTATTTTGAGAGTTATAATGGAAATAGTTAGACTCGCGCTTTGGTTTAGCAATTTACTGACCTCCCTCCGATTGATTGACCATAACTCACTCAATTTAACTCGTAATTCATTGAAATTAGTTTCATTTCGAAGGAATCGAAGTGTGGTTTAAAACGAAAGAAATGGAGATGAAAAACTCCAACTATTTTGAGAGTTATGATAGAAATAGTTAGACTCGCGCTTTGGTTTAGCAATTTACTGACCTACCTCCGCTTGATTGACCATAACTCTCTCAATTTAACTCTTAACTCTTTGAAATTAGTTTCATTTCGAAGGAATCGAAGTGTAGTTTAAAACGAAAGAAACGGAGATGAAAAACTCCAAGTATTTTGAGAGTTATGATGGAAATAGTTAGACTCGCGCTTTGGTTTAGCAATTTACTGACCTCCCTCCGATTGATTGACCATAAATCACTCAATTTAACTCGTAATTCATTGAAATTAGTTTCATTTCGAAGGAATCGAAGTGTAGTTTAAAACGAAAGAAACGGAGATGAAAAACTCCAAGTATTTTGAGAGTTATGATGGAAATAGTTAGACTCGCGCTTTGGTTTAGCAATTTACTGACCTCCCTCCGATTGATTGAATATAACTCTCTCAATTTAACTCTTAACTCATTGAAATTAGTTTCATTTCGAAGGAATCGAAGTGTAGTTTAAAACGAAAGAAACGGAGATGAAAAACTCCAAGTATTTTGAGAGTTATGATGGAAATAGTTAGACTCGCGCTTTGGTTTAGCAATTTACTGACCTACATCCGATTGATTGACCATAACTCTCTCAATTTAACTCCTAACTCATTGAAATTAGTTTCATTTCGAAGGAATCGAAGTGTAGTTTAAAACGAAAGAAACGGAGATGAAAAATTCCAAGTATTTTGAGAGTTATGATAGAAATAGTTAGACTCGCGCTTTGGTTTAGCAATTTACTGACCTACCTCCGATTGATTGACCATAACTCTCTCAATTTAACTCTTAACTCATTGAAATTAGTTTCATTTCGAAGGAATCGAAGTGTAGTTTAAAACGAAAGAAACGGAGATGAAAAACTCCAAGTATTTTGAGAGTTATGATGGAAATAGTTAGACTCGCGCTTTAGTTTAGCAATTTACTGACCTACCTCCGATTGATTGACCATAACTCTCTCAATTTAACTCGTAATTCATTTAAATTAGTTTCATTTCGAAGGAATCGAAGTGTAGTTTAAAACGAAAGAAACGGAGATGAAAAACTCCAAGTATTTTGAGAGTTATGATGGAAATAGTTAGAATCGCGCTTTGGTTTAGCAATTTACTGACCTACCTCCGATTGATTGATCATAACTCTCTAAATTTAACTCTTAATTCATTGAAATTAGTTTCATTTCGAAGGAATCGAAGTGTAGTTTAAAACGAAAGAAACGGAGATGAAAAACTCCAAGTATTTTGAGATTTATGATGGAAATAGTTAGACTCGCGCTTTGGTTTAACAATTTACTGACCTACCTCCGATTGATTGATCATAACTCTCTAAATCTAACTCTTAATTCATTGAAATTAGTTTCATTTCGAAGGAATCGAAGTGTAGTTTAAAACGAAAGAAACGGAGATGAAAAACTCCAAGTATTTTGAGAGTTATGATGGAAATAGTTAGACTCGCGCTTTAGTTTAGCAATTTACTGACCTCCCTCCGATTGATTGACCATAACTCACTCAATTTAACTCGTAATTCATTGAAATTAGTTTCATTTCGAAGGAATCGAAGTGTAGTTTAAAACGAAAGAAACGGAGATGAAAAACTCCAAGTATTTTGAGAGTTATGTTGAAAATAGTTAGACTCGCGCTTTGGTTTAGCAATTTACTGACCTACCTCCGATTGATTGACCATAACTCTCTCAATTTAACTCTTAACTCATTGAAATTAGTTTCATTTCGAAGGAATCTAAGTGTAGTTTAAAACGAAAGAAACGGAGATGAAAAACTCCAAGTATTTTGAGAGTTATGATGGAAATAGTTAGACTCGCGCTTTGGTTTAGCAATTTACTGACCTCCCTCCGATTGATTGACCATAAATCACTCAATTTAACTCGTAATTCATTGAAATTAGTTTCATTTCGAAGGAATCGAAGTGTAGTTTAAAACGAAAGAAACGGAGATGAAAAACTCCAAGTATTTTGAGAGTTATGATGGAAATAGTTAGACTCGCGCTTTGGTTTAGCAATTTACTGACCTACCTCCGATTGATTGACAATAACTCACTCAATTTAACTCTTAATTCATTGAAATTAGTTTCATTTCGAAGGAATCGAAGTGTAGTTTAAAACGAAAGAAACGGAGATGAAAAATTCCAAGTATTTTGAGAGTTATGATAGAAATAGTTAGACTCGCGCTTTGGTTTAGCAATTTACTGACCTACCTCCGATTGATTGACCATAACTCTCTCAATTTAACTCTTAACTCATTGAAATTAGTTTCATTTCGAAGGAATCGAAGTGTAGTTTAAAACGAAAGAAACGGAGATGAAAAACTCCAAGTATTTTGAGAGTTATGATGGAAATAGTTAGACTCGCGCTTTGGTTTAGCAATTTACTGACCTACCTCCGATTGATTGACCATAACTCTCTAAATTTAACTCTTAATTCATTGAAATTAGTTTCATTTCGAAGGAATCGAAGTGTAGTTTAAAACGAAAGAAACGGAGATGAAAAACTCCAAGTATTTTGAGAGTTATGATGGAAATAGTTAGACTCGCGCTTTGGTTTAGCAATTTACTGACCTACCTCCGATTGATTGACAATAACTCTCTCAATTTAACTCTTAACTCATTGAAATTAGTTTCATTTCGAAAGAATCGAAGTGTAGTTTAAAACGAAAGAAACGGAGATGAAAAACTCCAAGTATTTTGAGAGTTATGATGGAAATAGTTAGACTCGCGCTTTGGTTTAGCAATTTACTGTCCTACATCCGATTAATTGACCATAACTCTCTCAATTTAACTCTTAAGTCATTGAAATTAGTTTCATTTCGAAGGAATCGAAGTGTAGTTTAAAACGAAAGAAACGGAGATGAAAAACTCCAAGTATTTTGAGAGTTATGATGGAAATAGTTAGACTCGCGCTTTGGTTTAGCAATTTACTGACCTACCTCCGATTGATTGACAATAACTCACTCAATTTAACTCTTAATTCATTGAAATTAGTTTCATTTCGAAGGAATCGAAGTGTAGTTTAAAACGAAAGAAACGGAGATGAAAAATTCCAAGTATTTTGAGAGTTATGATAGAAATAGTTAGACTCGCGCTTTGGTTTAGCAATTTACTGACCTACCTCCGATTGATTGACCATAACTCTCTCAATTTAACTCTTAACTCATTGAAATTAGTTTCATTTCGAAGGAATCGAAGTGTAGTTTAAAACGAAAGAAACGGAGATGAAAAACTCCAAGTATTTTGAGAGTTATGATGGAAATAGTTAGACTCGCGCTTTGGTTTAGCAATTTACTGACCTACCTCCGATTGATTGACAATAACTCTCTCAATTTAACTCTTAACTCATTGAAATTAGTTTCATTTCGAAAGAATCGAAGTGTAGTTTAAAACGAAAGAAACGGAGATGAAAAACTCCAAGTAATTTGAGAGTTATGATGGAAATAGTTAGACTCGCGCTTTGGTTTAGCAATTTACTGTCCTACATCCGATTAATTGACCATAACTCTCTCAATTTAACTCTTAAGTCATTGAAATTAGTTTCATTTCGAAGGAATCGAAGTGTAGTTTAAAACGAAAGAAACGGAGATGAAAAACTCCAAGTATTTTGAGAGTTATGATGGAAATAGTTAGACTCGCGCTTTGGTTTAGCAATTTACTGACCTACCTCCGATTGATTGACAATAACTCACTCAATTTAACTCTTAATTCATTGAAATTAGTTTCATTTCGAAGGAATCGAAGTGTAGTTTAAAACGAAAGAAACGGAGATGAAAAATTCCAAGTATTTTGAGAGTTATGATAGAAATAGTTAGACTCGCGCTTTGGTTTAGCAATTTACTGACCTACCTCCGATTGATTGACCATAACTCTCTCAATTTAACTCTTAACTCATTGAAATTAGTTTCATTTCGAAGGAATCGAAGTGTAGTTTAAAACGAAAGAAACGGAGATGAAAAACTCCAAGTATTTTGAGAGTTATGATGGAAATAGTTAGACTCGCGCTTTGGTTTAGCAATTTACTGACCTACCTCCGATTGATTGACCATAACTCTCTAAATTTAACTCTTAATTCATTGAAATTAGTTTCATTTCGAAGGAATCGAAGTGTAGTTTAAGACGAAAGAAACGGAGATGAAAAACTCCAAGTATTTTGAGAGTTATGATGGAAATAGTTAGACTCGCGCTTTGGTTTAGCAATTTACTGACCTACCTCCGATTGATTGACAATAACTCTCTCAATTTAACTCTTAACTCATTGAAATTAGTTTCATTTCGAAGGAATCGAAGTGTAGTTTAAAACGAAAGAAACGGAGATGAAAAACTCCAAGTATTTTGAGAGTTATGATGGAAATAGTTAGACTCGCGCTTTGGTTTAGCAATTTACTGACCTCCCTCCGATTGATTGACCATAAATCACTCAATTTAACTCGTAATTCATTTAAATTAGTTTCATTTCGAAGGAATCGAAGTGTAGTTTAAAACGAAAGAAACAGAGATGAAAAACTCCAAGTATTTTGAGAGTTATAATGGAAATAGTTAGACTCGCGCTTTGGTTTAGCAATTTACTGACCTCCCTCCGATTGATTGACCATAACTCACTCAATTTAACTCGTAATTCATTGAAATTAGTTTCATTTCGAAGGAATCGAAGTGTGGTTTAAAACGAAAGAAATGGAGATGAAAAACTCCAACTATTTTGAGAGTTATGATAGAAATAGTTAGACTCGCGCTTTGGTTTAGCAATTTACTGACCTACCTCCGCTTGATTGACCATAACTCTCTCAATTTAACTCTTAACTCTTTGAAATTAGTTTCATTTCGAAGGAATCGAAGTGTAGTTTAAAACGAAAGAAACGGAGATGAAAAACTCCAAGTATTTTGAGAGTTATGATGGAAATAGTTAGACTCGCGCTTTGGTTTAGCAATTTACTGACCTCCCTCCGATTGATTGACCATAAATCACTCAATTTAACTCGTAATTCATTGAAATTAGTTTCATTTCGAAGGAATCGAAGTGTAGTTTAAAACGAAAGAAACGGAGATGAAAAACTCCAAGTATTTTGAGAGTTATGATGGAAATAGTTAGACTCGCGCTTTGGTTTAGCAATTTACTGACCTCCCTCCGATTGATTGAATATAACTCTCTCAATTTAACTCTTAACTCATTGAAATTAGTTTCATTTCGAAGGAATCGAAGTGTAGTTTAAAACGAAAGAAACGGAGATGAAAAACTCCAAGTATTTTGAGAGTTATGATGGAAATAGTTAGACTCGCGCTTTGGTTTAGCAATTTACTGACCTACATCCGATTGATTGACCATAACTCTCTCAATTTAACTCCTAACTCATTGAAATTAGTTTCATTTCGAAGGAATCGAAGTGTAGTTTAAAACGAAAGAAACGGAGATGAAAAATTCCAAGTATTTTGAGAGTTATGATAGAAATAGTTAGACTCGCGCTTTGGTTTAGCAATTTACTGACCTACCTCCGATTGATTGACCATAACTCTCTCAATTTAACTCTTAACTCATTGAAATTAGTTTCATTTCGAAGGAATCGAAGTGTAGTTTAAAACGAAAGAAACGGAGATGAAAAACTCCAAGTATTTTGAGATTTATGATGGAAATAGTTAGACTCGCGCTTTGGTTTAACAATTTACTGACCTACCTCCGATTGATTGATCATAACTCTCTAAATCTAACTCTTAATTCATTGAAATTAGTTTCATTTCGAAGGAATCGAAGTGTAGTTTAAAACGAAAGAAACGGAGATGAAAAACTCCAAGTATTTTGAGAGTTATGATGGAAATAGTTAGACTCGCGCTTTAGTTTAGCAATTTACTGACCTCCCTCCGATTGATTGACCATAACTCACTCAATTTAACTCGTAATTCATTGAAATTAGTTTCATTTCGAAGGAATCGAAGTGTAGTTTAAAACGAAAGAAACGGAGATGAAAAACTCCAAGTATTTTGAGAGTTATGATGGAAATAGTTAGACTCGCGCTTTGGTTTAGCAATTTACTGACCTCCCTCCGATTGATTGACCATAAATCACTCAATTTAACTCGTAATTCATTGAAATTAGTTTCATTTCGAAGGAATCGAAGTGTAGTTTAAAACGAAAGAAACGGAGATGAAAAACTCCAAGTATTTTGAGAGTTATGATGGAAATAGTTAGACTCGCGCTTTGGTTTAGCAATTTACTGACCTACCTCCGATTGATTGACAATAACTCACTCAATTTAACTCTTAATTCATTGAAATTAGTTTCATTTCGAAGGAATCGAAGTGTAGTTTAAAA
Organism: Tasmannia lanceolata; assembly: GCF_043159265.1. Classification (NCBI taxonomy): domain Eukaryota; kingdom Viridiplantae; phylum Streptophyta; class Magnoliopsida; order Canellales; family Winteraceae; genus Tasmannia; species Tasmannia lanceolata. The sequence goes on from NW_027518721.1 coordinate 10,660,449, forward strand.
CGAAAGAAACGGAGATGAAAAATTCCAAGTATTTTGAGAGTTATGATAGAAATAGTTAGACTCGCGCTTTGGTTTAGCAATTTACTGACCTACCTCCGATTGATTGACCATAACTCTCTCAATTTAACTCTTAACTCATTGAAATTAGTTTCATTTCGAAGGAATCGAAGTGTAGTTTAAAACGAAAGAAACGGAGATGAAAAACTCCAAGTATTTTGAGAGTTATGATGGAAATAGTTAGACTCGCGCTTTGGTTTAGCAATTTACTGACCTACCTCCGATTGATTGACCATAACTCTCTCAATTTAACTCTTAATTCATTGAAATTAGTTTCATTTCGAAGGAATCGAAGTGTAGTTTAAGACGAAAGAAACGGAGATGAAAAACTCCAAGTATTTTGAGAGTTATGATGGAAATTGTTAGACTCGCGCTTTGGTTTAGCAATTTACTGACCTACCTCCGATTGATTGACAATAACTCTCTCAATTTAACTCTTAACTCATTGAAATTAGTTTCATTTCGAAAGAATCGAAGTGTAGTTTAAAACGAAAGAAACGGAGATGAAAAACTCCAAGTATTTTGAGAGTTATGATGGAAATAGTTAGACTCGCGCTTTGGTTTAGCAATTTACTGACCTCCCTCCGATTGATTGACCATAAATCACTCAATTTAACTCGTAATTCATTTAAATTAGTTTCATTTCGAAGGAATCGAAGTGTAGTTTAAAACGAAAGAAACGGAGATGAAAAACTCCAAGTATTTTGAGAGTTATAATGGAAATAGTTAGACTCGCGCTTTGGTTTAGCAATTTACTGACCTCCCTCCGATTGATTGACCATAACTTACTCAATTTAACTCGTAATTCATTGAAATTAGTTTCATTTCGAAGGAATCGAAGTGTGGTTTAAAACGAAAGAAATGGAGATGAAAAACTCCAACTATTTTGAGAGTTATGATAGAAATAGTTAGACTCGCGCTTTGGTTTAGCAATTTACTGACCTAACTCCGCTTGATTGACCATAACTCTCTCAATTTAACTCTTAACTCTTTGAAATTAGTTTCATTTCGAAGGAATCGAAGTGTAGTTTAAAACGAAAGAAACGGAGATGAAAAACTCCAAGTATTTTGAGAGTTATGATGGAAATAGTTAGACTCGCGCTTTGGTTTAGCAATTTACTGACCTACCTCCGATTGATTGACCATAACTCTCTCAATTTAACTCTTAACTCATTGAAATTAGTTTCATTTCGAAGGAATCGAAGTGTAGTTTAAAACGAAAGAAACGGAGATGAAAAACTCCAAGTATTTTGAGAGTTATGATGGAAATAGTTAGACTCGCGCTTTGGTTTAGCAATATACTGACCTACCTCCGATTGATTGATCATAACTCTCTAAATTTAACTCTTAATTCATTGAAATTAGTTTAATTTCGAAGGAATCGAAGTGTAGTTTAAAACGAAAGAAACGGAGATGAAAAACTCCAAGTATTTTGAGAGTTATGATGGAAATAGTTAGACTCGGGCTTTGGTTTAGCAATTTACTGACCTACCTCCGATTGATTGACCATAACTCACTCAATTTAACTCGTAATTCACTGAAATTTGTTTCATTTCGAAGGAATCGAAGTGTAGTTTAAAACGAAAGAAACGGAGATGAAAAACTCCAAGTATTTTGAGAGTTATGATGGAAATAGTTAGACTCGCGCTTTAGTTTAGCAATTTACTGACCTCCCTCCGATTGATTGACCATAACTCACTCAATTTAACTCGTAATTCATTTAAATTAGTTTCATTTCGAAGGAATCGAAGTGTAGTTTAAAACGAAAGAAACGGAGATGAAAAACTCCAAGTATTTTGAGAGTTATGATGGAAATAGTTAGACTCGCGCTTTGGTTTAGCAATTTACTGACCTACCTCCGATTGATTGACCATAACTCTCTCAATTTAACTCTTAACTCATTGAAATTAGTTTCATTTCGAAGGAATCGAAGTGTAGTTTAAAACGAAAGAAACGGAGATGAAAAACTCCAAGTATTTTGAGAGTTATGATGGAAATAGTTAGACTCGCGCTTTGGTTTAGCAATTTACTGACCTCCCTCCGATTGATTGACCATAAATCACTCAATTTAACTCGTAATTCATTGAAATTAGTTTCATTTCGAAGGAATCGAAGTGTAGTTTAAAACGAAAGAAACGGAGATGAAAAACTCCAAGTATTTTGAGAGTTATGATGGAAATAGTTAGACTCGCGCTTTGGTTTAGCAATTTACTGACCTACCTCCGATTGATTGACAATAACTCACTCAATTTAACTCTTAATTCATTGAAATTAGTTTCATTTCGAAGGAATCGAAGTGTAGTTTAAAACGAAAGAAACGGAGATGAAAAATTCCAAGTATTTTGAGAGTTATGATAGAAATAGTTAGACTCGCGCTTTGGTTTAGCAATTTACTGACCTACCTCCGATTGATTGACCATAACTCTCTCAATTTAACTCTTAACTCATTGAAATTAGTTTCATTTCGAAGGAATCGAAGTGTAGTTTAAAACGAAAGAAACGGAGATGAAAAACTCCAAGTATTTTGAGAGTTATGATGGAAATAGTTAGACTCGCGCTTTGGTTTAGCAATTTACTGACCTACCTCCGATTGATTGACCATAACTCTCTCAATTTAACTCTTAATTCATTGAAATTAGTTTCATTTCGAAGGAATCGAAGTGTAGTTTAAGACGAAAGAAACGGAGATGAAAAACTCCAAGTATTTTGAGAGTTATGATGGAAATAGTTAGACTCGCGCTTTGGTTTAGCAATTTACTGACCTACCTCCGATTGATTGACAATAACTCTCTCAATTTAACTCTTAACTCATTGAAATTAGTTTCATTTCGAAGGAATCGAAGTGTAGTTTAAAACGAAAGAAACGGAGATGAAAAACTCCAAGTATTTTGAGAGTTATGATGGAAATAGTTAGACTCGCGCTTTGGTTTAGCAATTTACTGACCTCCCTCCGATTGATTGACCATAAATCACTCAATTTAACTCGTAATTCATTTAAATTAGTTTCATTTCGAAGGAATCGAAGTGTAGTTTAAAACGAAAGAAACGGAGATGAAAAACTCCAACTATTTTGAGAGTTATAATGGAAATAGTTAGACTCGCGCTTTGGTTTAGCAATTTACTGACCTCCCTCCGATTGATTGACCATAACTCACTCAATTTAACTCGTAATTCATTGAAATTAGTTTCATTTCGAAGGAATCGAAGTGTAGTTTAAAACGAAAGAAACGGAGATGAAAAACTCCAAGTATTTTGAGAGTTATGATGGAAATAGTTAGACTCGCGCTTTGGTTTAGCAATTTACTGACCTACCTCCGATTGATTGACCATAACTCTCTCAATTTAACTCTTAACTCATTGAAATTAGTTTCATTTCGAAGGAATCGAAGTGTAGTTTAAAACGAAAGAAACGGAGATGAAAAACTCCAAGTATTTTGAGAGTTATGATGGAAATAGTTAGACTCGCGCTTTGGTTTAGCAATATACTGACCTACCTCCGATTGATTGATCATAACTCTCTAAATTTAACTCTTAATTCATTGAAATTAGTTTAATTTCGAAGGAATCGAAGTGTAGTTTAAAACGAAAGAAACGGAGATGAAAAACTCCAAGTATTTTGAGAGTTATGATGGAAATAGTTAGACTCGGGCTTTGGTTTAGCAATTTACTGACCTACCTCCGATTGATTGACCATAACTCACTCAATTTAACTCGTAATTCACTGAAATTTGTTTCATTTCGAAGGAATCGAAGTGTAGTTTAAAACGAAAGAAACAGAGATGAAAAACTCCAAGTATTTTGAGAGTTATGATGGAAATAGTTAGACTCGCGCTTTAGTTTAGCAATTTACTAACCTCCTTCCGATTGATTGACTATAACTCACTCAATTTAACTCGTAATTCATTGAAATTAGTTTCATTTCGAAGGAATCGAAGTGTAGTTTAAAACGAAAGAAACAGAGATGAAAAACTCCAAGTATTTTGAGAGTTATGATGGAAATAGTTAGACTCGCGCTTTGGTTTAGCAATTTACTGACGTACCTACGATTGATTGACCATAACTCTCTCAATTTAACTCTTAATTCATTGAAATTAGTTTCATTTCGAAGGAATCGAAGTGTAGTTTAAAACGAAAGAAACGGAGATGAAAAACTCCAAGTATTTTGAGAGTTATGATGGAAATAGTTAGACTCGCGCTTCGGTTTAGCAATTTACTGACCTACCTTTGATTGATTGACCATAACTCTCTCAATTTAACTTGTAATTAATTTAAATTAGTTTCATTTCGAAGGAATCGAAGTGTAGTTTAAAACGAAAGAAACGGAGATGAAAAACTCTAAGTATTTTGAGAGTTATGATGGAAATAGTTAGACTCGCGCTTTAGTTTAGCAATTTACTGACCTCCCTCCGATTGATTGACCATAACTCACTCAATTTAACTCGTAATTCATTGAAATTAGTTTCATTTCGAAGGAATCGAAGTGTAGTTTAAAACGAAAGAAACGGAGATGAAAAACTCCAAGTATTTTGAGAATTATGATGGAAATAGTTAGACTCGGGCTTTGGTTTAGCAATTTACTGACATACCTCCGATTGATTGACCATAACTCACTCAATTTAACTCTTAATTCATTGAAATTAGTTTCATTTCGAAGGAATCGAAGTGTAGTTTAAAACGAAAGAAACGGAGATGAAAAACTCCAAGTATTTTGAGAGTTATGATGGAAATAGTTAGACTCGCGCTTTGGTTTAGCAATTTACTGACCTACCTTCGATTGATTGATCATAACTCTCTAAATTTAACTCTTAATTCATTGAAATTAGTTTCATTTCGAAGGAATCGAAGTGTAGTTTAAAACGAAAGAAACGGAGATGAAAAACCCCAAGTATTTTGAGAGTTATGATGGAAATAGTTAGACTCGCGGTTTAGTTTAGCAATTTACTGACCTACCTCCGATTGATTGAACATAACTCTCTCAATTTAACTCGTAATTCATTTAAATTAGTTTCATTTCGAAGGAATCAAAGTGTAGTTTAAAACGAAAGAAACGGAGATGAAAAACTCCAAGTATTTTGAGAGTTATGATGGAAATAGTTAGACTCGCGCTTTGGTTTAGCAATTTACTGTCCTACATCCGATTAATTGACCATAACTCTCTCAATTTAACTCTTAAGTCATTGAAATTAGTTTCATTTCGAAGGAATCGAAGTGTAGTTTAAAACGAAAGAAACGGAGATGAAAAACTCCAAGTATTTTGAGAGTTATGATGGAAATAGTTAGACTCGCGCTTTGGTTTAGCAATTTACTGACCTACCTCCGATTGATTGACAAAAACTCACTCAATTTAACTCTTAATTCATTGAAATTAGTTTCATTTCGAAGGAATCGAAGTGTAGTTTAAAACGAAAGAAACGGAGATGAAAAATTCCAAGTATTTTGAGAGTTATGATAGAAATAGTTAGACTCGCGCTTTGGTTTAGCAATTTACTGACCTACCTCCGATTGATTGACCATAACTCTCTCAATTTAACTCTTAACTCATTGAAATTAGTTTCATTTCGAAGGAATCGAAGTGTAGTTTAAAACGAAAGAAACGGAGATGAAAAACTCCAAGTATTTTGAGAGTTATGATGGAAATAGTTAGACTCGCGCTTTGGTTTAGCAATTTACTGACCTACCTCCGATTGATTGACCATAACTCTCTAAATTTAACTCTTAATTCATTGAAATTAGTTTCATTTCGAAGGAATCGAAGTGTAGTTTAAGACGAAAGAAACGGAGATGAAAAACTCCAAGTATTTTGAGAGTTATGATGGAAATAGTTAGACTCGCGCTTTGGTTTAGCAATTTACTGACCTACCTCCGATTGATTGACAATAACTCTCTCAATTTAACTCTTAACTCATTGAAATTAGTTTCATTTCGAAGGAATCGAAGTGTAGTTTAAAACGAAAGAAACGGAGATGAAAAACTCCAAGTATTTTGAGAGTTATGATGGAAATAGTTAGACTCGCGCTTTGGTTTAGCAATTTACTGACCTCCCTCCGATTGATTGACCATAAATCACTCAATTTAACTCGTAATTCATTTAAATTAGTTTCATTTCGAAGGAATCGAAGTGTAGTTTAAAACGAAAGAAACGGAGATGAAAAACTCCAAGTATTTTGAGAGTTATAATGGAAATAGTTAGACTCGCGCTTTGGTTTAGCAATTTACTGACCTCCCTCCGATTGATTGACCATAACTCACTCAATTTAACTCGTAATTCATTGAAATTAGTTTCATTTCGAAGGAATCGAAGTGTGGTTTAAAACGAAAGAAATGGAGATGAAAAACTCCAACTATTTTGAGAGTTATGATAGAAATAGTTAGACTCGCGCTTTGGTTTAGCAATTTACTGACCTACCTCCGCTTGATTGACCATAACTCTCTCAATTTAACTCTTAACTCTTTGAAATTAGTTTCATTTCGAAGGAATCGAAGTGTAGTTTAAAACGAAAGAAACGGAGATGAAAAACTCCAAGTATTTTGAGAGTTATGATGGAAATAGTTAGACTCGCGCTTTGGTTTAGCAATTTACTGACCTACCTCCGATTGATTGACCATAACTCTCTCAATTTAACTCTTAACTCATTGAAATTAGTTTCATTTCGAAGGAATCGAAGTGTAGTTTAAAACGAAAGAAACGGAGATGAAAAACTCCAAGTATTTTGAGAGTTATGATGGAAATAGTTAGACTCGCGCTTTGGTTTAGCAATATACTGACCTACCTCCGATTGATTGATCATAACTCTCTAAATTTAACTCTTAATTCATTGAAATTAGTTTAATTTCGAAGGAATCGAAGTGTAGTTTAAAACGAAAGAAACGGAGATGAAAAACTCCAAGTATTTTGAGAGTTATGATGGAAATAGTTAGACTCGGGCTTTGGTTTAGCAATTTACTGACCTACCTCCGATTGATTGACCATAACTCACTCAATTTAACTCGTAATTCACTGAAATTTGTTTCATTTCGAAGGAATCGAAGTGTAGTTTAAAACGAAAGAAACGGAGATGAAAAACTCCAAGTATTTTGAGAGTTATGATGGAAATAGTTAGACTCGCGCTTTAGTTTAGCAATTTACTAACCTCCTTCCGATTGATTGACTATAACTCACTCAATTTAACTCGTAATTCATTGAAATTAGTTTCATTTCGAAGGAATCGAAGTGTAGTTTAAAACGAAAGAAACAGAGATGAAAAACTCCAAGTATTTTGAGAGTTATGATGGAAATAGTTAGACTCGCGCTTTGGTTTAGCAATTTACTGACGTACCTACGATTGATTGACCATAACTCTCTCAATTTAACTCTTAATTCATTGAAATTAGTTTCATTTCGAAGGAATCGAAGTGTAGTTTAAAACGAAAGAAACGGAGATGAAAAACTCCAAGTATTTTGAGAGTTATGATGGAAATAGTTAGACTCGCGCTTTGGTTTAGCAATTTACTGACCTACGTCCGATTGATTGACCATAACTCTCTCAATTTAACTCATAACTAATTGAAATTAGTTTCATTTCGAACGAATCGAAGTGTAGTTTAAAACGAAAGAAACGGAGATGAAAAACTCCAAGTATTTTGAGAGTTATGATGGAAATAGTTAGAATCGCGCTTTGTTTAGCAATTTACTGACCTACCTCCGATTGATTGACCATAACTCACTCAATTTAACTCGTAATTCATTGAAATTAGTTTCATTTCGAAGGAATCGAAGTGTAGTTTAAAACGAAAGAAACGGAGATGAAAAACTCCAAGTATTTTGAGAATTATGATGGAAATAGTTAGACTCGGGCTTTGGTTTAGCAATTTACTGACATACCTCCGATTGATTGACAATAACTCTCTCAATTTAACTCTTAACTCATTGAAATTAGTTTCATTTCGAAGGAATCGAAGTGTAGTTTAAAACGAAAGAAACGGAGATGAAAAACTCCAAGTATTTTGAGAGTTATGATGGAAATAGTTAGACTCGCGCTTCGGTTTAGCAATTTACTGACCTACCTTTGATTGATTGACCATAACTCTCTCAATTTAACTTGTAATTAATTTAAATTAGTTTCATTTCGAAGGAATCGAAGTGTAGTTTAAAACGAAAGAAACGGAGATGAAAAACTCTAAGTATTTTGAGAGTTATGATGGAAATAGTTAGACTCGCGCTTTAGTTTAGCAATTTACTGACCTCCCTCCGATTGATTGACCATAACTCACTCAATTTAACTCGTAATTCATTGAAATTAGTTTCATTTCGAAGGAATCGAAGTGTAGTTTAAAACGAAAGAAACGGAGATGAAAAACTCCAAGTATTTTGAGAATTATGATGGAAATAGTTAGACTCGGGCTTTGGTTTAGCAATTTACTGACATACCTCCGATTGATTGACCATAACTCACTCAATTTAACTCTTAATTCATTGAAATTAGTTTCATTTCGAAGGAATCGAAGTGTAGTTTAAAACGAAAGAAACGGAGATGAAAAACTCCAAGTATTTTGAGAGTTATGATGGAAATAGTTAGACTCGCGCTTTGGTTTAGCAATTTACTGACCTACCTTCGATTGATTGATCATAACTCTCTAAATTTAACTCTTAATTCATTGAAATTAGTTTCATTTCGAAGGAATCGAAGTGTAGTTTAAAACGAAAGAAACAGAGATGAAAAACCCCAAGTATTTTGAGAGTTATGATGGAAATAGTTAGACTCGCGGTTTAGTTTAGCAATTTACTGACCTACCTCCGATTGATTGAACATAACTCTCTCAATTTAACTCGTAATTCATTTAAATTAGTTTCATTTCGAAGGAATCAAAGTGTAGTTTAAAACGAAAGAAACGGAGATGAAAAACTCCAAGTATTTTGAGAGTTATGATGGAAATAGTTAGACTCGCGCTTTGGTTTAGCAATTTACTGTCCTACATCCGATTAATTGACCATAACTCTCTCAATTTAACTCTTAAGTCATTGAAATTAGTTTCATTTCGAAGGAATCGAAGTGTAGTTTAAAACGAAAGAAACGGAGATGAAAAACTCCAAGTATTTTGAGAGTTATGATGGAAATAGTTAGACTCGCGCTTTGGTTTAGCAATTTACTGACCTACCTCCGATTGATTGACAAAAACTCACTCAATTTAACTCTTAATTCATTGAAATTAGTTTCATTTCGAAGGAATCGAAGTGTAGTTTAAAACGAAAGAAACGGAGATGAAAAATTCCAAGTATTTTGAGAGTTATGATAGAAATAGTTAGACTCGCGCTTTGGTTTAGCAATTTACTGACCTACCTCCGATTGATTGACCATAACTCTCTCAATTTAACTCTTAACTCATTGAAATTAGTTTCATTTCGAAGGAATCGAAGTGTAGTTTAAAACGAAAGAAACGGAGATGAAAAACTCCAAGTATTTTGAGAGTTATGATGGAAATAGTTAGACTCGCGCTTTGGTTTAGCAATTTACTGACCTACCTCCGATTGATTGACCATAACTCTCTAAATTTAACTCTTAATTCATTGAAATTAGTTTCATTTCGAAGGAATCGAAGTGTAGTTTAAGACGAAAGAAACGGAGATGAAAAACTCCAAGTATTTTGAGAGTTATGATGGAAATAGTTAGACTCGCGCTTTGGTTTAGCAATTTACTGACCTACCTCCGATTGATTGACAATAACTCTCTCAATTTAACTCTTAACTCATTGAAATTAGTTTCATTTCGAAGGAATCGAAGTGTAGTTTAAAACGAAAGAAACGGAGATGAAAAACTCCAAGTATTTTGAGAGTTATGATGGAAATAGTTAGACTCGCGCTTTGGTTTAGCAATTTACTGACCTCCCTCCGATTGATTGACCATAAATCACTCAATTTAACTCGTAATTCATTTAAATTAGTTTCATTTCGAAGGAATCGAAGTGTAGTTTAAAACGAAAGAAACGGAGATGAAAAACTCCAAGTATTTTGAGAGTTATAATGGAAATAGTTAGACTCGCGCTTTGGTTTAGCAATTTACTGACCTCCCTCCGATTGATTGACCATAACTCACTCAATTTAACTCGTAATTCATTGAAATTAGTTTCATTTCGAAGGAATCGAAGTGTGGTTTAAAACGAAAGAAATGGAGATGAAAAACTCCAACTATTTTGAGAGTTATGATAGAAATAGTTAGACTCGCGCTTTGGTTTAGCAATTTACTGACCTACCTCCGCTTGATTGACCATAACTCTCTCAATTTAACTCTTAACTCTTTGAAATTAGTTTCATTTCGAAGGAATCGAAGTGTAGTTTAAAACGAAAGAAACGGAGATGAAAAACTCCAAGTATTTTGAGAGTTATGATGGAAATAGTTAGACTCGCGCTTTGGTTTAGCAATTTACTGACCTACCTCCGATTGATTGACCATAACTCTCTCAATTTAACTCTTAACTCATTGAAATTAGTTTCATTTCGAAGGAATCGAAGTGTAGTTTAAAACGAAAGAAACGGAGATGAAAAACTCCAAGTATTTTGAGAGTTATGATGGAAATAGTTAGACTCGCGCTTTGGTTTAGCAATATACTGACCTACCTCCGATTGATTGATCATAACTCTCTAAATTTAACTCTTAATTCATTGAAATTAGTTTAATTTCGAAGGAATCGAAGTGTAGTTTAAAACGAAAGAAACGGAGATGAAAAACTCCAAGTATTTTGAGAGTTATGATGGAAATAGTTAGACTCGGGCTTTGGTTTAGCAATTTACTGACCTACCTCCGATTGATTGACCATAACTCACTCAATTTAACTCGTAATTCACTGAAATTTGTTTCATTTCGAAGGAATCGAAGTGTAGTTTAAAACGAAAGAAACGGAGATGAAAAACTCCAAGTATTTTGAGAGTTATGATGGAAATAGTTAGACTCGCGCTTTAGTTTAGCAATTTACTAACCTCCTTCCGATTGATTGACTATAACTCACTCAATTTAACTCGTAATTCATTGAAATTAGTTTCATTTCGAAGGAATCGAAGTGTAGTTTAAAACGAAAGAAACAGAGATGAAAAACTCCAAGTATTTTGAGAGTTATGATGGAAATAGTTAGACTCGCGCTTTGGTTTAGCAATTTACTGACGTACCTACGATTGATTGACCATAACTCTCTCAATTTAACTCTTAATTCATTGAAATTAGTTTCATTTCGAAGGAATCGAAGTGTAGTTTAAAACGAAAGAAACGGAGATGAAAAACTCCAAGTATTTTGAGAGTTATGATGGAAATAGTTAGACTCGCGCTTCGGTTTAGCAATTTACTGACCTACCTTTGATTGATTGACCATAACTCTCTCAATTTAACTTGTAATTAATTTAAATTAGTTTCATTTCGAAGGAATCGAAGTGTAGTTTAAAACGAAAGAAACGGAGATGAAAAACTCTAAGTATTTTGAGAGTTATGATGGAAATAGTTAGACTCGCGCTTTAGTTTAGCAATTTACTGACCTCCCTCCGATTGATTGACCATAACTCACTCAATTTAACTCGTAATTAATTGAAATTAGTTTCATTTCGAAGGAATCGAAGTGTAGTTTAAAACGAAAGAAACGGAGATGAAAAACTCCAAGTATTTTGAGAATTATGATGGAAATAGTTAGACTCGGGCTTTGGTTTAGCAATTTACTGACATACCTCCGATTGATTGACCATAACTCACTCAATTTAACTCTTAATTCATTGAAATTAGTTTCATTTCGAAGGAATCGAAGTGTAGTTTAAAACGAAAGAAACGGAGATGAAAAACTCCAAGTATTTTGAGAGTTATGATGGAAATAGTTAGACTCGCGCTTTGGTTTAGCAATTTACTGACCTACCTTCGATTGATTGATCATAACTCTCTAAATTTAACTCTTAATTCATTGAAATTAGTTTCATTTCGAAGGAATCGAAGTGTAGTTTAAAACGAAAGAAACGGAGATGAAAAACCCCAAGTATTTTGAGAGTTATGATGGAAATAGTTAGACTCGCGGTTTAGTTTAGCAATTTACTGACCTACCTCCGATTGATTGAACATAACTCTCTCAATTTAACTCGTAATTCATTTAAATTAGTTTCATTTCGAAGGAATCAAAGTGTAGTTTAAAACGAAATAAACGGAGATGAAAAACTCCAAGTATTTTGAGAGTTATGATGGAAATAGTTAGACTCGCGCTTTGGTTTAGTAATTTACTGACCTCCCTCCGATTGATTGACCATAAATCACTCAATTTAACTCGTAATTCATTGAAATTAGTTTCATTTCGAAGGAATCGACGTGTAGTTTAAAACGAAAGAAACGGAGATGAAAAACTCCAAGTATTTTGAGAGTTATGATGGAAATAGTTAGACTCGCGCTTTGGTTTAGCAATTTACTGACGTACCTACGATTGATTGACCATAACTCTCTCAATTTAACTCTTAATTCATTGAAATTAGTTTCATTTCGAAGGAATCGAAGTGTAGTTTAAAACGAAAGAAACGGAGATAAAAACTCCAAGTATTTTGAGAGTTATGATGGAAATAGTTAGACTCGCGCTTTGGTTTAGCAATTTACTGACCTACCTCCGATTGATTGACCATAACTCACTCAATTTTACTTGTAATTGATTGAAATTAGTTTCATTTCGAAGGAATCAAAGTGTAATTTAAAACGAAAGAAACGGAGATGAAAAACTCCAAGTATTTTGAGAGTTATGATGGAAATAGTTAAACTCGGGCTTTGGTTTAGCAATTTACTGACCTACCTCCGATTGATTGATCATAACTCACTCAATTTAACTCGTAAGTCATTGAAATTAGTTTCATTTCGAAGGAATCGAAGTGTAGTTTAAAACGAAAGAAACGGAGATGAAAAACTTCAAGTATTTTGAGAGTTATGATGGAAATACTTAGACTCGCGCTTTGGTTTAGCAATTTACTGACCTACCTCCGATTGATTGACAATAACTCTCTCAATTTAACTCCTAATTCATTTAAATTAGTTTCATTTCGAAGGAATCGAAGTGTAGTTTAAAACGAAAGAAACGGAGATGAAAAACTCCAAGTATTTTGAGAGTTATGATGGAAATAGTTAGACTCGCGCTTTGGTTTAGCAATTTACTGACCTCCCTCCGATTGATTGACCATAACTCACTCAATTTAACTCGTAATTCATTGAAATTAGTTTCATTTCGAAGGAATCGAAGTGTGGTTTAAAACGAAAGAAACGGAGATGAAAAACTCCAAGTATTTTGAGAGTTATGATGGAAATAGTTAGACTCGCGCTTTAGTTTAGCAATTTACTAACCTCCTTCCGATTGATTGACTATAACTCACTCAATTTAACTCGTAATTCATTGAAATTAGTTTCATTTCGAAGGAATCGAAGTGTAGTTTAAAACGAAAGAAACAGAGATGAAAAACTCCAAGTATTTTGAGAGTTATGATGGAAATAGTTAGACTCGCGCTTTGGTTTAGCAATTTACTGACGTACCTACGATTGATTGACCATAACTCTCTCAATTTAACTCTTAATTCATTGAAATTAGTTTCATTTCGAAGGAATCGAAGTGTAGTTTAAAACGAAAGAAACGGAGATGAAAAACTCCAAGTATTTTGAGAGTTATGATGGAAATAGTTAGACTCGCGCTTTGGTTTAGCAATTTACTGACCTACGTCCGATTGATTGACCATAACTCTCTCAATTTAACTCATAACTAATTGAAATTAGTTTCATTTCGAACGAATCGAAGTGTAGTTTAAAACGAAAGAAACGGAGATGAAAAACTCCAAGTATTTTGAGAGTTATGATGGAAATAGTTAGAATCGCGCTTTGTTTAGCAATTTACTGACCTACCTCCGATTGATTGACCATAACTCACTCAATTTAACTCGTAATTCATTGAAATTAGTTTCATTTCGAAGGAATCGAAGTGTAGTTTAAAACGAAAGAAACGGAGATGAAAAACTCCAAGTATTTTGAGAATTATGATGGAAATAGTTAGACTCGGGCTTTGGTTTAGCAATTTACTGACATACCTCCGATTGATTGACAATAACTCTCTCAATTTAACTCTTAACTCATTGAAATTAGTTTCATTTCGAAGGAATCGAAGTGTAGTTTAAAACGAAAGAAACGGAGATGAAAAACCCCAAGTATTTTGAGAGTTATGATGGAAATAGTTAGACTCGCGCTTCGGTTTAGCAATTTACTGACCTACCTTTGATTTATTGACCATAACTCTCTCAATTTAACTTGTAATTAATTTAAATTAGTTTCATTTCGAAGGAATCGAAGTGTAGTTTAAAACGAAAGAAACGGAGATGAAAAACTCTAAGTATTTTGAGAGTTATGATGGAAATAGTTAGACTCGCGCTTTAGTTTAGCAATTTACTGACCTCCCTCCGATTGATTGACCATAACTCACTCAATTTAACTCGTAATTCATTGAAATTAGTTTCATTTCGAAGGAATCGAAGTGTAGTTTAAAACGAAAGAAACGGAGATGAAAAACTCCAAGTATTTTGAGAATTATGATGGAAATAGTTAGACTCGGGCTTTGGTTTAGCAATTTACTGACATACCTCCGATTGATTGACCATAACTCACTCAATTTAACTCTTAATTCATTGAAATTAGTTTCATTTCGAAGGAATCGAAGTGTAGTTTAAAACGAAAGAAACGGAGATGAAAAACTCCAAGTATTTTGAGAGTTATGATGGAAATAGTTAGACTCGCGCTTTGGTTTAGCAATTTACTGACCTACCTTCGATTGATTGATCATAACTCTCTAAATTTAACTCTTAATTCATTGAAATTAGTTTCATTTCGAAGGAATCGAAGTGTAGTTTAAAACGAAAGAAACAGAGATGAAAAACCCCAAGTATTTTGAGAGTTATGATGGAAATAGTTAGACTCGCGGTTTAGTTTAGCAATTTACTGACCTACCTCCGATTGATTGAACATAACTCTCTCAATTTAACTCGTAATTCATTTAAATTAGTTTCATTTCGAAGGAATCAAAGTGTAGTTTAAAACGAAAGAAACGGAGATGAAAAACTCCAAGTATTTTGAGAGTTATGATGGAAATAGTTAGACTCGCGCTTTGGTTTAGCAATTTACTGTCCTACATCCGATTAATTGACCATAACTCTCTCAATTTAACTCTTAAGTCATTGAAATTAGTTTCATTTCGAAGGAATCGAAGTGTAGTTTAAAACGAAAGAAACGGAGATGAAAAACTCCAAGTATTTTGAGAGTTATGATGGAAATAGTTAGACTCGCGCTTTGGTTTAGCAATTTACTGACCTACCTCCGATTGATTGACAAAAACTCACTCAATTTAACTCTTAATTCATTGAAATTAGTTTCATTTCGAAGGAATCGAAGTGTAGTTTAAAACGAAAGAAACGGAGATGAAAAATTCCAAGTATTTTGAGAGTTATGATAGAAATAGTTAGACTCGCGCTTTGGTTTAGCAATTTACTGACCTACCTCCGATTGATTGACCATAACTCTCTCAATTTAACTCTTAACTCATTGAAATTAGTTTCATTTCGAAGGAATCGAAGTGTAGTTTAAAACGAAAGAAACGGAGATGAAAAACTCCAAGTATTTTGAGAGTTATGATGGAAATAGTTAGACTCGCGCTTTGGTTTAGCAATTTACTGACCTACCTCCGATTGATTGACCATAACTCTCTAAATTTAACTCTTAATTCATTGAAATTAGTTTCATTTCGAAGGAATCGAAGTGTAGTTTAAGACGAAAGAAACGGAGATGAAAAACTCCAAGTATTTTGAGAGTTATGATGGAAATAGTTAGACTCGCGCTTTGGTTTAGCAATTTACTGACCTACCTCCGATTGATTGACAATAACTCTCTCAATTTAACTCTTAACTCATTGAAATTAGTTTCATTTCGAAGGAATCGAAGTGTAGTTTAAAACGAAAGAAACGGAGATGAAAAACTCCAAGTATTTTGAGAGTTATGATGGAAATAGTTAGACTCGCGCTTTGGTTTAGCAATTTACTGACCTCCCTCCGATTGATTGACCATAAATCACTCAATTTAACTCGTAATTCATTTAAATTAGTTTCATTTCGAAGGAATCGAAGTGTAGTTTAAAACGAAAGAAACGGAGATGAAAAACTCCAAGTATTTTGAGAGTTATGATGGAAATAGTTAGACTCGCGCTTTGGTTTAGCAATTTACTGACCTCCCTCCGATTGATTGACCATAACTCACTCAATTTAACTCGTAATTCATTGAAATTAGTTTCATTTCGAAGGAATCGAAGTGTGGTTTAAAACGAAAGAAATGGAGATGAAAAACTCCAACTATTTTGAGAGTTATGATAGAAATAGTTAGACTCGCGCTTTGGTTTAGCAATTTACTGACCTACCTTCGCTTGATTGACCATAACTCTCTCAATTTAACTCTTAACTCTTTGAAATTAGTTTCATTTCGAAGGAATCGAAGTGTAGTTTAAAACGAAAGAAACGGAGATGAAAAACTCCAAGTATTTTGAGAGTTATGATGGAAATAGTTAGACTCGCGCTTTGGTTTAGCAATTTACTGACCTACCTCCGATTGATTGACCATAACTCTCTCAATTTAACTCTTAACTCATTGAAATTAGTTTCATTTCGAAGGAATCGAAGTGTAGTTTAAAACGAAAGAAACGGAGATGAAAAACTCCAAGTATTTTGAGAGTTATGATGGAAATAGTTAGACTCGCGCTTTGGTTTAGCAATATACTGACCTACCTCCGATTGATTGATCATAACTCTCTAAATTTAACTCTTAATTCATTGAAATTAGTTTAATTTCGAAGGAATCGAAGTGTAGTTTAAAACGAAAGAAACGGAGATGAAAAACTCCAAGTATTTTGAGAGTTATGATGGAAATAGTTAGACTCGGGCTTTGGTTTAGCAATTTACTGACCTACCTCCGATTGATTGACCATAACTCACTCAATTTAACTCGTAATTCACTGAAATTTGTTTCATTTCGAAGGAATCGAAGTGTAGTTTAAAACGAAAGAAACGGAGATGAAAAACTCCAAGTATTTTGAGAGTTATGATGGAAATAGTTAGACTCGCGCTTTAGTTTAGCAATTTACTAACCTCCTTCCGATTGATTGACTATAACTCACTCAATTTAACTCGTAATTCATTGAAATTAGTTTCATTTCGAAGGAATCGAAGTGTAGTTTAAAACGAAAGAAACAGAGATGAAAAACTCCAAGTATTTTGAGAGTTATGATGGAAATAGTTAGACTCGCGCTTTGGTTTAGCAATTTACTGACGTACCTACGATTGATTGACCATAACTCTCTCAATTTAACTCTTAATTCATTGAAATTAGTTTCATTTCGAAGGAATCGAAGTGTAGTTTAAAACGAAAGAAACGGAGATGAAAAACTCCAAGTATTTTGAGAGTTATGATGGAAATAGTTAGACTCGCGCTTCGGTTTAGCAATTTACTGACCTACCTTTGATTGATTGACCATAACTCTCTCAATTTAACTTGTAATTAATTTAAATTAGTTTCATTTCGAAGGAATCGAAGTGTAGTTTAAAACGAAAGAAACGGAGATGAAAAACTCTAAGTATTTTGAGAGTTATGATGGAAATAGTTAGACTCGCGCTTTAGTTTAGCAATTTACTGACCTCCCTCCGATTGATTGACCATAACTCACTCAATTTAACTCGTAATTAATTGAAATTAGTTTCATTTCGAAGGAATCGAAGTGTAGTTTAAAACGAAAGAAACGGAGATGAAAAACTCCAAGTATTTTGAGAATTATGATGGAAATAGTTAGACTCGGGCTTTGGTTTAGCAATTTACTGACATACCTCCGATTGATTGACCATAACTCACTCAATTTAACTCTTAATTCATTGAAATTAGTTTCATTTCGAAGGAATCGAAGTGTAGTTTAAAACGAAAGAAACGGAGATGAAAAACTCCAAGTATTTTGAGAGTTATGATGGAAATAGTTAGACTCGCGCTTTGGTTTAGCAATTTACTGACCTACCTTCGATTGATTGATCATAACTCTCTAAATTTAACTCTTAATTCATTGAAATTAGTTTCATTTCGAAGGAATCGAAGTGTAGTTTAAAACGAAAGAAACGGAGATGAAAAACCCCAAGTATTTTGAGAGTTATGATGGAAATAGTTAGACTCGCGGTTTAGTTTAGCAATTTACTGACCTACCTCCGATTGATTGAACATAACTCTCTCAATTTAACTCGTAATTCATTTAAATTAGTTTCATTTCGAAGGAATCAAAGTGTAGTTTAAAACGAAATAAACGGAGATGAAAAACTCCAAGTATTTTGAGAGTTATGATGGAAATAGTTAGACTCGCGCTTTGGTTTAGTAATTTACTGACCTCCCTCCGATTGATTGACCATAAATCACTCAATTTAACTCGTAATTCATTGAAATTAGTTTCATTTCGAAGGAATCGACGTGTAGTTTAAAACGAAAGAAACGGAGATGAAAAACTCCAAGTATTTTGAGAGTTATGATGGAAATAGTTAGACTCGCGCTTTGGTTTAGCAATTTACTGACGTACCTACGATTGATTGACCATAACTCTCTCAATTTAACTCTTAATTCATTGAAATTAGTTTCATTTCGAAGGAATCGAAGTGTAGTTTAAAACGAAAGAAACGGAGATAAAAACTCCAAGTATTTTGAGAGTTATGATGGAAATAGTTAGACTCGCGCTTTGGTTTAGCAATTTACTGACCTACCTCCGATTGATTGACCATAACTCACTCAATTTTACTTGTAATTGATTGAAATTAGTTTCATTTCGAAGGAATCAAAGTGTAGTTTAAAACGAAAGAAACGGAGATGAAAAACTCCAAGTATTTTGAGAGTTATGATGGAAATAGTTAAACTCGGGCTTTGGTTTAGCAATTTACTGACCTACCTCCGATTGATTGATCATAACTCACTCAATTTAACTCGTAAGTCATTGAAATTAGTTTCATTTCGAAGGAATCGAAGTGTAGTTTAAAACGAAAGAAACGGAGATGAAAAACTTCAAGTATTTTGAGAGTTATGATGGAAATACTTAGACTCGCGCTTTGGTTTAGCAATTTACTGACCTACCTCCGATTGATTGACAATAACTCTCTCAATTTAACTCCTAATTCATTTAAATTAGTTTCATTTCGAAGGAATCGAAGTGTAGTTTAAAACGAAAGAAACGGAGATGAAAAACTCCAAGTATTTTGAGAGTTATGATGGAAATAGTTAGACTCGCGCTTTGGTTTAGCAATTTACTGACCTCCCTCCGATTGATTGACCATAACTCACTCAATTTAACTCGTAATTCATTGAAATTAGTTTCATTTCGAAGGAATCGAAGTGTGGTTTAAAACGAAAGAAACGGAGATGAAAAACTCCAAGTATTTTGAGAGTTATGATGGAAATAGTTAGACTCGCGCTTTGGTTTAGCAATTTACTGACCTACCTCCGCTTGATTGACCATAACTCTCTCAATTTAACTCTTAACTCTTTGAAATTAGTTTCATTTCGAAGGAATCGAAGTGTAGTTTAAAACGAAAGAAACGGAGATGAAAAACTCCAAGTATTTTGAGAGTTATGATGGAAATAGTTAGACTTGCGCTTTAGTTTAGCAATTTACTGACCTCCCTCCGATTGATTGACCATAACTCACTCAATTTAACTCGTAATTCATTGAAATTAGTTTCATTTCGAAGGAATCGAAGTGTAGTTTAAAACGAAAGAAACGGAGATGAAAAACTCCAAGTATTTTGAGAGTTATGATGGAAATAGTTAGACTCGCGCTTTGGTTTAGCAATTTACTGACCTCCCTCCGATTGATTGACCATAAATCACTCAATTTAACTCGTAATTCATTGAAATTAGTTTCATTTCGAAGGAATCGAAGTGTAGTTTAAAACGAAAGAAACGGAGATGAAAAACTCCAAGTATTTTGAGAGTTATGATGGAAATAGTTAGACTCGCGCTTTGGTTTAGCAATTTACTGACCTACCTCCGATTGATTGACAATAACTCACTCAATTTAACTCTTAATTCATTGAAATTAGTTTCATTTCGAAGGAATCGAAGTGTAGTTTAAAACGAAAGAAACGGAGATGAAAAATTCCAAGTATTTTGAGAGTTATGATAGAAATAGTTAGACTCGCGCTTTGGTTTAGCAATTTACTGACCTACCTCCGATTGATTGACCATAACTCTCTCAATTTAACTCTTAACTCATTGACATTAGTTTCATTTCGAAGGAATCGAAGTGTAGTTTAAAACGAAAGAAACGGAGATGAAAAACTCCAAGTATTTTGAGAGTTATGATGGAAATAGTTAGACTCGCGCTTTGGTTTAGCAATTTACTGACCTACCTCCGATTGATTGACCATAACTCTCTCAATTTAACTCTTAACTCATTGAAATTAGTTTCATTTTGAAGGAATCGAAGTGTAGTTTAAAACGAAAGAAACGGAGATGAAAAACTCCAAGTATTTTGAGAGTTATGATGGAAATAGTTAGACTCGCGCTTTGGTTTAGCAATTTACTGACCTACCTCCGCTTGATTGACCATAACTCTCTCAATTTAACTCTTAACTCTTTGAAATTAGTTTCATTTCGAAGGAATCGAAGTGTAGTTTAAAACGAAAGAAACGGAGATGAAAAACTCCAAGTATTTTGAGAGTTATGATGGAAATAGTTAGACTTGCGCTTTAGTTTAGCAATTTACTGACCTCCCTCCGATTGATTGACCATAACTCTCTCAATTTAACTCTTAATTCATTGAAATTAGTTTCATTTCGAAGGAATCGAAGTGTAGTTTAAGACGAAAGAAACGGAGATGAAAAACTCCAAGTATTTTGAGAGTTATGATGGAAATAGTTAGACTCGCGCTTTGGTTTAGCAATTTACTGACCTACCTCCGATTGATTGACAATAACTCTCTCAATTTAACTCTTAACTCATTGAAATTAGTTTCATTTCGAAGGAATCGAAGTGTAGTTTAAAACGAAAGAAACGGAGATGAAAAACTCCAAGTATTTTGAGAGTTATGATGGAAATAGTTAGACTCGCGCTTTGGTTTATCAATTTACTGACCTCCCTCCGATTGATTGACCATAAATCACTCAATTTAACTCGTAATTCATTTAAATTAGTTTCATTTCGAAGGAATCGAAGTGTAGTTTAAAACGAAAGAAACGGAGATGAAAAACTCCAAGTATTTTGAGAGTTATGATGGAAATAGTTAGACTCGCGCTTTGGTTTAGCAATTTACTGACCTACCTCCGATTGATTGACAATAACTCTCTCAATTTAACTCTTAACTCATTGAAATTAGTTTCATTTCGAAGGAATCGAAGTGTAGTTTAAAACGAAAGAAACGGAGATGAAAAACTTCAAGTATTTTGAGAGTTATGATGGAAATACTTAGACTCGCGCTTTGGTTTAGCAATTTACTGACCTACCTCCGATTGATTGACAATAACTCTCTCAATTTAACTCCTAATTCATTTAAATTAGTTTCATTTCGAATGAATCGAAGTGTAGTTTAAAACGAAAGAAACGGAGATGAAAAACTCCAAGTATTTTGAGAGTTATGATGGAAATAGTTAGACTCGCGCTTTGGTTTAGCAATTTACTGACCTCCCTCCGATTGATTGACCATAACTCACTCAATTTAACTCGTAATTCATTGAAATTAGTTTCATTTCGAAGGAATCGAAGTGTGGTTTAAAACGAAAGAAACGGAGATGAAAAACTCCAAGTATTTTGAGAGTTATGATGGAAATAGTTAGACTCGCGCTTTGGTTTAGCAATTTACTGACCTACCTCCGCTTGATTGACCATAACTCTCTCAATTTAACTCTTAACTCTTTGAAATTAGTTTCATTTCGAAGGAATCGAAGTGTAGTTTAAAACGAAAGAAACGGAGATGAAAAACTCCAAGTATTTTGAGAGTTATGATGGAAATAGTTAGACTTGCGCTTTAGTTTAGCAATTTACTGACCTCCCTCCGATTGATTGACCATAACTCACTCAATTTAACTCGTAATTCATTGAAATTAGTTTCATTTCGAAGGAATCGAAGTGTAGTTTAAAACGAAAGAAACGGAGATGAAAAACTCCAAGTATTTTGAGAGTTATGATGGAAATAGTTAGACTCGCGCTTTGGTTTAGCAATTTACTGACCTCCCTCCGATTGATTGACCATAAATCACTCAATTTAACTCGTAATTCATTGAAATTAGTTTCATTTCGAAGGAATCGAAGTGTGGTTTAAAACGAAAGAAATGGAGATGAAAAACTCCAACTATTTTGAGAGTTATGATAGAAATAGTTAGACTCGCGCTTTGGTTTAGCAATTTACTGACCTACCTCCGCTTGATTGACCATAACTCTCTCAATTTAACTCTTAACTCTTTGAAATTAGTTTCATTTCGAAGGAATCGAAGTGTAGTTTAAAACGAAAGAAACGGAGATGAAAAACTCCAAGTATTTTGAGAGTTATGATGGAAATAGTTAGACTCGCGCTTTGGTTTAGCAATTTACTGACCTACCTCCGATTGATTGACCATAACTCTCTCAATTTAACTCTTAACTCATTGAAATTAGTTTCATTTCGAAGGAATCGAAGTGTAGTTTAAAACGAAAGAAACGGAGATGAAAAACTCCAAGTATTTTGAGAGTTATGATGGAAATAGTTAGACTCGCGCTTTGGTTTAGCAATATACTGACCTACCTCCGATTGATTGATCATAACTCTCTAAATTTAACTCTTAATTCATTGAAATTAGTTTAATTTCGAAGGAATCGAAGTGTAGTTTAAAACGAAAGAAACGGAGATGAAAAACTCCAAGTATTTTGAGAGTTATGATGGAAATAGTTAGACTCGGGCTTTGGTTTGGCAATTTACTGACCTACCTCCGATTGATTGACCATAACTCACTCAATTTAACTCGTAATTCACTGAAATTTGTTTCATTTCGAAGGAATCGAAGTGTAGTTTAAAACGAAAGAAACCGAGATGAAAAACTCCAAGTATTTTGAGAGTTATGATGGAAATAGTTAGACTCGCGCTTTAGTTTAGCAATTTACTAACCTCCTTCCGATTGATTGACTATAACTCACTCAATTTAACTCGTAATTCATTGAAATTAGTTTCATTTCGAAGGAATCGAAGTGTAGTTTAAAACGAAAGAAACAGAGATGAAAAACTCCAAGTATTTTGAGAGTTATGATGGAAATAGTTAGACTCGCGCTTTGGTTTAGCAATTTACTGACGTACCTACGATTGATTGACCATAACTCTCTCAATTTAACTCTTAATTCATTGAAATTAGTTTCATTTCGAAGGAATCGAAGTGTAGTTTAAAACGAAAGAAACGGAGATGAAAAACTCCAAGTATTTTGAGAGTTATGATGGAAATAGTTAGACTCGCGCTTCGGTTTAGCAATTTACTGACCTACCTTTGATTGATTGACCATAACTCTCTCAATTTAACTTGTAATTAATTTAAATTAGTTTCATTTCGAAGGAATCGAAGTGTAGTTTAAAACGAAAGAAACGGAGATGAAAAACTCTAAGTATTTTGAGAGTTATGATGGAAATAGTTAGACTCGCGCTTTAGTTTAGCAATTTACTGACCTCCCTCCGATTGATTGACCATAACTCACTCAATTTAACTCGTAATTCATTGAAATTAGTTTCATTTCGAAGGAATCGAAGTGTAGTTTAAAACGAAAGAAACGGAGATGAAAAACTCCAAGAATTTTGAGAATTATGATGGAAATAGTTAGACTCGGGCTTTGGTTTAGCAATTTACTGACATACCTCCGATTGATTGACCATAACTCACTCAATTTAACTCTTAATTCATTGAAATTAGTTTCATTTCGAAAGAATCGAAGTGTAGTTTAAAACGAAAGAAACGGAGATGAAAAACTCCAAGTATTTTGAGAGTTATGATGGAAATAGGTAGACTCGCGCTTTGGTTTAGCAATTTACTGACCTACCTTTGATTATTTGATCATAACTCTCTAAATTTAACTCTTAATTCATTGAAATTAGTTTCATTTCGAAGGAATCGAAGTGTAGTTTAAAACGAAAGAAACGGAGATGAAAAACCCCAAGTATTTTGAGAGTTATGATGGAAATAGTTAGACTCGCGCTTTGGTTTAGCAATTTACTGACCTACCTCCGATTGATTGACCATAACTCTCTCAATTTAACTCTTAATTCATTGAAATTAGTTTCATTTCGAAGGAATCGAAGTGTAGTTTAAAACGAAAGAAACGGAGATGAAAAATTCCAAGTATTTTGAGAGTTATGATAGAAATAGTTAGACTCGCGCTTTGGTTTAGCAATTTACTGACCTACCTCCGATTGATTGACCATAACTCTCTCAATTTAACTCTTAACTCATTGAAATTAGTTTCATTTCGAAGGAATCGAAGAGTAGTTTAAAACGAAAGAAACGGAGATGAAAAACTCCAAGTATTTTGAGAGTTATGATGGAAATAGTTAGACTCGCGCTTTGGTTTAGCAATTTACTGACCTACCTCCGATTGATTGACCATAACTCTCTAAATTTAACTCTTAATTCATTGAAATTAGTTTCATTTCGAAGGAATCGAAGTGTAGTTTAAGACGAAAGAAACGGAGATGAAAAACTCCAAGTATTTTGAGAGTTATGATGGAAATAGTTAGACTCGCGCTTTGGTTTAGCAATTTACTGACCTACCTTCGATTGATTGATCATAACTCTCTAAATTTAACTCTTAATTCATTGAAATTAGTTTAATTTCGAAGGAATCGAAGTGTAGTTTAAAACGAAAGAAACGGAGATGAAAAACCCCAAGTATTTTGAGAGTTATGATGGAAATAGTTAGACTCGCGGTTTAGTTTAGCAATATACTGACCTACCTCCGATTGATTGATCATAACTCTCTAAATTTAACTCTTAATTCATTGAAATTAGTTTAATTTCGAAGGAATCGAAGTGTAGTTTAAAACGAAAGAAACGGAGATGAAAAACTCCAAGTATTTTGAGAGTTATGATGGAAATAGTTAGACTCGGGCTTTGGTTTAGCAATTTACTGACCTACCACCGATTGATTGACCATAACTCACTCAATTTAACTCGTAATTCACTGAAATTTGTTTCATTTCGAAGGAATCGAAGTGTAGTTTAAAACGAAAGAAACGGAGATGAAAAACTCCAAGTATTTTGAGAGTTATGATGGAAATAGTTAGACTCGCGCTTTAGTTTAGCAATTTACTAACCTCCTTCCGATTGATTGACTATAACTCACTCAATTTAACTCGTAATTTATTGAAATTAGTTTCATTTCGAAGGAATCGAAGTGTAGTTTAAAACGAAAGAAACAGAGATGAAAAACTCCAAGTATTTTGAGAGTTATGATGGAAATAGTTAGACTCGCGCTTTGGTTTAGCAATTTACTGACGTACCTACGATTGATTGACCATAACTCTCTCAATTTAACTCTTAATTCATTGAAATTAGTTTCATTTCGAAGGAATCGAAGTGTAGTTTAAAACGAAAGAAACGGAGATGAAAAACTCCAAGTATTTTGAGAGTTATGATGGAAATAGTTAGACTCGCGCTTCGGTTTAGCAATTTACTGACCTACCTTTGATTGATTGACCATAACTCTCTCAATTTAACTTGTAATTAATTTAAATTAGTTTCATTTCGAAGGAATCGAAGTGTAGTTTAAAACGAAAGAAACGGAGATGAAAAACTCTAAGTATTTTGAGAGTTATGATGGAAATAGTTAGACTCGCGCTTTAGTTTAGCAATTTACTGACCTCCCTCCGATTGATTCACCATAACTCACTCAATTTAACTCGTAATTCATTGAAATTAGTTTCATTTCGAAGGAATCGAAGTGTAGTTTAAAACGAAAGAAACGGAGATGAAAAACTCCAAGTATTTTGAGAATTATGATGGAAATAGTTAGACTCGGGCTTTGGTTTAGCAATTTACTGACATACCTCCGATTGATTGACCATAACTCACTCAATTTAACTCTTAATTCATTGAAATTAGTTTCATTTCGAAGGAATCGAAGTGTAGTTTAAAACGAAAGAAACGGAGATGAAAAACTCCAAGTATTTTGAGAGTTATGATGGAAATAGTTAGACTCGCGCTTTGGTTTAGCAATTTACTGACCTACCTCCGATTGATTGACAATAACTCTCTCAATTTAACTCTTAACTCATTGAAATTAGTTTCATTTCGAAGGAATCGAAGTGTAGTTTAAAACGAAAGAAACGGAGATGAAAAACTCCAAGTATTTTGAGAGTTATGATGGAAATAGTTAGACTCGCGCTTTGGTTTAGCAATTTACTGACCTCCCTCCGATTGATTAACCATAAATCACTCAATTTAACTCGTAATTCATTTAAATTAGTTTCATTTCGAAGGAATCGAAGTGTAGTTTAAAACGAAAGAAACGGAGATGAAAAACTCCAAGTATTTTGAGAGTTATAATGGAAATAGTTAGACTCGCGCTTTGGTTTAGCAATTTACTGACCTCCCTCCGATTGATTGACCATAACTCACTCAATTTAACTCGTAATTCATTGAAATTAGTTTCATTTCGAAGGAATCGAAGTGTGGTTTAAAACGAAAGAAATGGAGATGTAAAACTCCAACTATTTTGAGAGTTATGATAGAAATAGTTAGACTCGCGCTTTGGTTTAGCAATTTACTGACCTACCTCCGCTTGATTGACCATAACTCTCTCAATTTAACTCTTAACTCTTTGAAATTAGTTTCATTTCGAAGGAATCGAAGTGTAGTTTAAAACGAAAGAAACGGAGATGAAAAACTCCAAGTATTTTGAGAGTTATGATGGAAATAGTTAGACTCGCGCTTTGGTTTAGCAATTTACTGACCTACCTCCGATTGATTGACCATAACTCTCTCAATTTAACTCTTAACTCATTGAAATTAGTTTCATTTCGAAGGAATCGAAGTGTAGTTTAAAACGAAAGAAACGGAGATGAAAAACTCCAAGTATTTTGAGAGTTATGATGGAAATAGTTAGACTCGCGCTTTGGTTTAGCAATATACTGACCTACCTCCGATTGATTGATCATAACTCTCTAAATTTAACTCTTAATTCATTGAAATTAGTTTAATTTCGAAGGAATCGAAGTGTAGTTTAAAACGAAACAAACGGAGATGAAAAACTCCAAGTATTTTGAGAGTTATGATGGAAATAGTTAGACTCGGGCTTTGGTTTAGCAATTTACTGACCTACCTACGATTGATTGACCATAACTCACTCAATTTAACTCGTAATTCACTGAAATTTGTTTCATTTCGAAGGAATCGAAGTGTAGTTTAAAACGAAAGAAACGGAGATGAAAAACTCCAAGTATTTTGAGAGTTATGATGGAAATAGTTAGACTCGCGCTTTAGTTTAGCAATTTACTAACCTCCTTCCGATTGATTGACTATAACTCACTCAATTTAACTCGTAATTCATTGAAATTAGTTTCATTTCGAAGGAATCGAAGTGTAGTTTAAAACGAAAGAAACAGAGATGAAAAACTCCAAGTATTTTGAGAGTTATGATGGAAATAGTTAGACTCGCGCTTTGGTTTAGCAATTTACTGACGTACCTACGATTGATTGACCATAACTCTCTCAATTTAACTCTTAATTCATTGAAATTAGTTTCATTTCGAAGGAATCGAAGTGTAGTTTAAAACGAAAGAAACGGAGATGAAAAACTCCAAGTATTTTGAGAGTTATGATGGAAATAGTTAGACTCGCGCTTCGGTTTAGCAATTTACTGACCTACCTTTGATTGATTGACCATAACTCTCTCAATTTAACTTGTAATTAATTTAAATTAGTTTCATTTCGAAGGAATCGAAGTGTAGTTTAAAACGAAAGAAACGGAGATGAAAAACTCTAAGTATTTTGAGAGTTATGATGGAAATAGTTAGACTCGCGCTTTAGTTTAGCAATTTACTGACCTCCCTCCGATTGATTGACCATAACTCACTCAATTTAACTCGTAATTCATTGAAATTAGTTTCATTTCGAAGGAATCGAAGTGTAGTTTAAAACGAAAGAAACGGAGATGAAAAACTCCAAGAATTTTGAGAATTATGATGGAAATAGTTAGACTCGGGCTTTGGTTTAGCAATTTACTGACATACCTCCGATTGATTGATCATAACTCTCTAAATTTAACTCTTAATTCATTGAAATTAGTTTAATTTCGAAGGAATCGAAGTGTAGTTTAAAACGAAACAAACGGAGATGAAAAACTCCAAGTATTTTGAGAGTTATGATGGAAATAGTTAGACTCGCGCTTTGGTTTAGCAATATACTGACCTACCTCCGATTGATTGATCATAACTCTCTAAATTTAACTCTTAATTCATTGAAATTAGTTTAATTTCGAAGGAATCGAAGTGTAGTTTAAAACGAAACAAACGGAGATGAAAAACTCCAAGTATTTTGAGAGTTATGATGGAAATAGTTAGACTCGCGCTTTGGTTTAGCAATATACTGACCTACCTCCGATTGATTGATCATAACTCTCTAAATTTAACTCTTAATTCATTGAAATTAGTTTAATTTCGAAGGAATCGAAGTGTAGTTTAAAACGAAACAAACGGAGATGAAAAACTCCAAGTATTTTGAGAGTTATGATGGAAATAGTTAGACTCGCGCTTTGGTTTAGCAATATACTGACCTACCTCCGATTGATTGATCATAACTCTCTAAATTTAACTCTTAATTCATTGAAATTAGTTTAATTTCGAAGGAATCGAAGTGTAGTTTAAAACGAAACAAACGGAGATGAAAAACTCCAAGTATTTTGAGAGTTATGATGGAAATAGTTAGACTCGGGCTTTGGTTTAGCAATTTACTGACCTACCTCCGATTGATTGACCATAACTCACTCAATTTAACTCGTAATTCATTGAAATTAGTTTCATTTCGAAGGAATCGAAGTGTAGTTTAAAACGAAAGAAACGGAGATGAAAAACTCCAAGAATTTTGAGAATTATGATGGAAATAGTTAGACTCGGGCTTTGGTTTAGCAATTTACTGACGTACCTACGATTGATTGACCATAACTCTCTCAATTTAACTCTTAATTCATTGAAATTAGTTTCATTTCGAAGGAATCGAAGTGTAGTTTAAAACGAAAGAAACGGAGATGAAAAACTCCAAGTATTTTGAGAGTTATGATGGAAATAGTTAGACTCGCGCTTCGGTTTAGCAATTTACTGACCTACCTTTGATTGATTGACCATAACTCTCTCAATTTAACTTGTAATTAATTTAAATTAGTTTCATTTCGAAGGAATCGAAGTGTAGTTTAAAACGAAAGAAACGGAGATGAAAAACTCTAAGTATTTTGAGAGTTATGATGGAAATAGTTAGACTCGCGCTTTAGTTTAGCAATTTACTGACCTCCCTCCGATTGATTGACCATAACTCACTCAATTTAACTCGTAATTCATTGAAATTAGTTTCATTTCGAAGGAATCGAAGTGTAGTTTAAAACGAAAGAAACGGAGATGAAAAACTCCAAGAATTTTGAGAATTATGATGGAAATAGTTAGACTCGGGCTTTGGTTTAGCAATTTACTGACATACCTCCGATTGATTGACCATAACTCACTCAATTTAACTCTTAATTCATTGAAATTAGTTTCATTTCGAAAGAATCGAAGTGTAGTTTAAAACGAAAGAAACGGAGATGAAAAACTCCAAGTATTTTGAGAGTTATGATGGAAATAGGTAGACTCGCGCTTTGGTTTAGCAATTTACTGACCTACCTTCGATTATTTGATCATAACTCTCTAAATTTAACTCTTAATTCATTGAAATTAGTTTCATTTCGAAGGAATCGAAGTGTAGTTTAAAACGAAAGAAACGGAGATGAAAAACCCCAAGTATTTTGAGAGTTATGATGGAAATAGTTAGACTCGCGCTTTGGTTTAGCAATTTACTGACCTACCTTCGATTGATTGATCATAACTCTCTAAATTTAACTCTTAATTCATTGAAATTAGTTTAATTTCGAAGGAATCGAAGTGTAGTTTAAAACGAAAGAAACGGAGATGAAAAACCCCAAGTATTTTGAGAGTTATGATGGAAATAGTTAGACTCGCGGTTTAGTTTAGCAATATACTGACCTACCTCCGATTGATTGATCATAACTCTCTAAATTTAACTCTTAATTCATTGAAATTAGTTTAATTTCGAAGGAATCGAAGTGTAGTTTAAAACGAAAGAAACGGAGATGAAAAACTCCAAGTATTTTGAGAGTTATGATGGAAATAGTTAGACTCGGGCTTTGGTTTAGCAATTTACTGACCTACCACCGATTGATTGACCATAACTCACTCAATTTAACTCGTAATTCACTGAAATTTGTTTCATTTCGAAGGAATCGAAGTGTAGTTTAAAACGAAAGAAACGGAGATGAAAAACTCCAAGTATTTTGAGAGTTATGATGGAAATAGTTAGACTCGCGCTTTAGTTTAGCAATTTACTAACCTCCTTCCGATTGATTGACTATAACTCACTCAATTTAACTCGTAATTTATTGAAATTAGTTTCATTTCGAAGGAATCGAAGTGTAGTTTAAAACGAAAGAAACAGAGATGAAAAACTCCAAGTATTTTGAGAGTTATGATGGAAATAGTTAGACTCGCGCTTTGGTTTAGCAATTTACTGACGTACCTACGATTGATTGACCATAACTCTCTCAATTTAACTCTTAATTCATTGAAATTAGTTTCATTTCGAAGGAATCGAAGTGTAGTTTAAAACGAAAGAAACGGAGATGAAAAACTCCAAGTATTTTGAGAGT
Organism: Tasmannia lanceolata; assembly: GCF_043159265.1. Taxonomy (NCBI): domain Eukaryota; kingdom Viridiplantae; phylum Streptophyta; class Magnoliopsida; order Canellales; family Winteraceae; genus Tasmannia; species Tasmannia lanceolata. The sequence goes on from NW_027518721.1 coordinate 10,691,426, forward strand.
TATGATGGAAATAGTTAGACTCGCGCTTCGGTTTAGCAATTTACTGACCTACCTTTGATTGATTGACCATAACTCTCTCAATTTAACTTGTAATTAATTTAAATTAGTTTCATTTCGAAGGAATCGAAGTGTAGTTTAAAACGAAAGAAACGGAGATGAAAAACTCTAAGTATTTTGAGAGTTATGATGGAAATAGTTAGACTCGCGCTTTAGTTTAGCAATTTACTGACCTCCCTCCGATTGATTGACCATAACTCACTCAATTTAACTCGTAATTCATTGAAATTAGTTTCATTTCGAAGGAATCGAAGTGTAGTTTAAAACGAAAGAAACGGAGATGAAAAACTCCAAGTATTTTGAGAATTATGATGGAAATAGTTAGACTCGGGCTTTGGTTTAGCAATTTACTGACATACCTCCGATTGATTGACCATAACTCACTCAATTTAACTCTTAATTCATTGAAATTAGTTTTATTTCGAAGGAATCGAAGTGTAGTTTAAAACGAAAGAAACGGAGATGAAAAACTCCAAGTATTTTGAGAGTTATGATGGAAATAGTTAGACTCGCGCTTTGGTTTAGCAATTTACTGACCTACCTCCGATTGATTGACAATAACTCTCTCAATTTAACTCTTAACTCATTGAAATTAGTTTCATTTCGAAGGAATCGAAGTGTAGTTTAAAACGAAAGAAACGGAGATGAAAAACTCCAAGTATTTTGAGAGTTATGATGGAAATAGTTAGACTCGCGCTTTGGTTTAGCAATTTACTGACCTCCCTCCGATTGATTGACCATAAATCACTCAATTTAACTCGTAATTCATTTAAATTAGTTTCATTTCGAAGGAATCGAAGTGTAGTTTAAAACGAAAGAAACGGAGATGAAAAACTCCAAGTATTTTGAGAGTTATAATGGAAATAGTTAGACTCGCGCTTTGGTTTAGCAATTTACTGACCTCCCTCCGATTGATTGACCATAACTCACTCAATTTAACTCGTAATTCATTGAAATTAGTTTCATTTCGAAGGAATCGAAGTGTGGTTTAAAACGAAAGAAATGGAGATGAAAAACTCCAACTATTTTGAGAGTTATGATAGAAATAGTTAGACTCGCGCTTTGGTTTAGCAATTTACTGACCTACCTCCGCTTGATTGACCATAACTCTCTCAATTTAACTCTTAACTCTTTGAAATTAGTTTCATTTCGAAGGAATCGAAGTGTAGTTTAAAACGAAAGAAACGGAGATGAAAAACTCCAAGTATTTTGAGAGTTATGATGGAAATAGTTAGACTCGCGCTTTGGTTTAGCAATTTACTGACCTACCTCCGATTGATTGACCATAACTCTCTCAATTTAACTCTTAACTCATTGAAATTAGTTTCATTTCGAAGGAATCGAAGTGTAGTTTAAAACGAAAGAAACGGAGATGAAAAACTCCAAGTATTTTGAGAGTTATGATGGAAATAGTTAGACTCGCGCTTTGGTTTAGCAATATACTGACCTACCTCCGATTGATTGATCATAACTCTCTAAATTTAACTCTTAATTCATTGAAATTAGTTTAATTTCGAAGGAATCGAAGTGTAGTTTAAAACGAAACAAACGGAGATGAAAAACTCCAAGTATTTTGAGAGTTATGATGGAAATAGTTAGACTCGGGCTTTGGTTTAGCAATTTACTGACCTACCTCCGATTGATTGACCATAACTCACTCAATTTAACTCGTAATTCACTGAAATTTGTTTCATTTCGAAGGAATCGAAGTGTAGTTTAAAACGAAAGAAACGGAGATGAAAAACTCCAAGTATTTTGAGAGTTATGATGGAAATAGTTAGACTCGCGCTTTAGTTTAGCAATTTACTAACCTCCTTCCGATTGATTGACTATAACTCACTCAATTTAACTCGTAATTCATTGAAATTAGTTTCATTTCGAAGGAATCGAAGTGTAGTTTAAAACGAAAGAAACAGAGATGAAAAACTCCAAGTATTTTGAGAGTTATGATGGAAATAGTTAGACTCGCGCTTTGGTTTAGCAATTTACTGACGTACCTACGATTGATTGACCATAACTCTCTCAATTTAACTCTTAATTCATTGAAATTAGTTTCATTTCGAAGGAATCGAAGTGTAGTTTAAAACGAAAGAAACGGAGATGAAAAACTCCAAGTATTTTGAGAGTTATGATGGAAATAGTTAGACTCGCGCTTCGGTTTAGCAATTTACTGACCTACCTTTGATTGATTGACCATAACTCTCTCAATTTAACTTGTAATTAATTTAAATTAGTTTCATTTCGAAGGAATCGAAGTGTAGTTTAAAACGAAAGAAACGGAGATGAAAAACTCTAAGTATTTTGAGAGTTATGATGGAAATAGTTAGACTCGCGCTTTAGTTTAGCAATTTACTGACCTCCCTCCGATTGATTGACCATAACTCACTCAATTTAACTCGTAATTCATTGAAATTAGTTTCATTTCGAAGGAATCGAAGTGTAGTTTAAAACGAAAGAAACGGAGATGAAAAACTCCAAGAATTTTGAGAATTATGATGGAAATAGTTAGACTCGGGCTTTGGTTTAGCAATTTACTGACATACCTCCGATTGATTGATCATAACTCTCTAAATTTAACTCTTAATTCATTGAAATTAGTTTAATTTCGAAGGAATCGAAGTGTAGTTTAAAACGAAACAAACGGAGATGAAAAACTCCAAGTATTTTGAGAGTTATGATGGAAATAGTTAGACTCGCGCTTTGGTTTAGCAATATACTGACCTACCTCCGATTGATTGATCATAACTCTCTAAATTTAACTCTTAATTCATTGAAATTAGTTTAATTTCGAAGGAATCGAAGTGTAGTTTAAAACGAAACAAACGGAGATGAAAAACTCCAAGTATTTTGAGAGTTATGATGGAAATAGTTAGACTCGCGCTTTGGTTTAGCAATATACTGACCTACCTCCGATTGATTGATCATAACTCTCTAAATTTAACTCTTAATTCATTGAAATTAGTTTAATTTCGAAGGAATCGAAGTGTAGTTTAAAACGAAACAAACGGAGATGAAAAACTCCAAGTATTTTGAGAGTTATGATGGAAATAGTTAGACTCGGGCTTTGGTTTAGCAATTTACTGACCTACCTCCGATTGATTGACCATAACTCACTCAATTTAACTCGTAATTCATTGAAATTAGTTTCATTTCGAAGGAATCGAAGTGTAGTTTAAAACGAAAGAAACGGAGATGAAAAACTCCAAGAATTTTGAGAATTATGATGGAAATAGTTAGACTCGGGCTTTGGTTTAGCAATTTACTGACGTACCTACGATTGATTGACCATAACTCTCTCAATTTAACTCTTAATTCATTGAAATTAGTTTCATTTCGAAGGAATCGAAGTGTAGTTTAAAACGAAAGAAACGGAGATGAAAAACTCCAAGTATTTTGAGAGTTATGATGGAAATAGTTAGACTCGCGCTTCGGTTTAGCAATTTACTGACCTACCTTTGATTGATTGACCATAACTCTCTCAATTTAACTTGTAATTAATTTAAATTAGTTTCATTTCGAAGGAATCGAAGTGTAGTTTAAAACGAAAGAAACGGAGATGAAAAACTCTAAGTATTTTGAGAGTTATGATGGAAATAGTTAGACTCGCGCTTTAGTTTAGCAATTTACTGACCTCCCTCCGATTGATTGACCATAACTCACTCAATTTAACTCGTAATTCATTGAAATTAGTTTCATTTCGAAGGAATCGAAGTGTAGTTTAAAACGAAAGAAACGGAGATGAAAAACTCCAAGAATTTTGAGAATTATGATGGAAATAGTTAGACTCGGGCTTTGGTTTAGCAATTTACTGACATACCTCCGATTGATTGACCATAACTCACTCAATTTAACTCTTAATTCATTGAAATTAGTTTCATTTCGAAAGAATCGAAGTGTAGTTTAAAACGAAAGAAACGGAGATGAAAAACTCCAAGTATTTTGAGAGTTATGATGGAAATAGGTAGACTCGCGCTTTGGTTTAGCAATTTACTGACCTACCTTCGATTATTTGATCATAACTCTCTAAATTTAACTCTTAATTCATTGAAATTAGTTTCATTTCGAAGGAATCGAAGTGTAGTTTAAAACGAAAGAAACGGAGATGAAAAACCCCAAGTATTTTGAGAGTTATGATGGAAATAGTTAGACTCGCGCTTTGGTTTAGCAATTTACTGACCTACCTTCGATTGATTGATCATAACTCTCTAAATTTAACTCTTAATTCATTGAAATTAGTTTAATTTCGAAGGAATCGAAGTGTAGTTTAAAACGAAAGAAACGGAGATGAAAAACCCCAAGTATTTTGAGAGTTATGATGGAAATAGTTAGACTCGCGGTTTAGTTTAGCAATATACTGACCTACCTCCGATTGATTGATCATAACTCTCTAAATTTAACTCTTAATTCATTGAAATTAGTTTAATTTCGAAGGAATCGAAGTGTAGTTTAAAACGAAAGAAACGGAGATGAAAAACTCCAAGTATTTTGAGAGTTATGATGGAAATAGTTAGACTCGGGCTTTGGTTTAGCAATTTACTGACCTACCACCGATTGATTGACCATAACTCACTCAATTTAACTCGTAATTCACTGAAATTTGTTTCATTTCGAAGGAATCGAAGTGTAGTTTAAAACGAAAGAAACGGAGATGAAAAACTCCAAGTATTTTGAGAGTTATGATGGAAATAGTTAGACTCGCGCTTTAGTTTAGCAATTTACTAACCTCCTTCCGATTGATTGACTATAACTCACTCAATTTAACTCGTAATTTATTGAAATTAGTTTCATTTCGAAGGAATCGAAGTGTAGTTTAAAACGAAAGAAACAGAGATGAAAAACTCCAAGTATTTTGAGAGTTATGATGGAAATAGTTAGACTCGCGCTTTGGTTTAGCAATTTACTGACGTACCTACGATTGATTGACCATAACTCTCTCAATTTAACTCTTAATTCATTGAAATTAGTTTCATTTCGAAGGAATCGAAGTGTAGTTTAAAACGAAAGAAACGGAGATGAAAAACTCCAAGTATTTTGAGAGTTATGATGGAAATAGTTAGACTCGCGCTTCGGTTTAGCAATTTACTGACCTACCTTTGATTGATTGACCATAACTCTCTCAATTTAACTTGTAATTAATTTAAATTAGTTTCATTTCGAAGGAATCGAAGTGTAGTTTAAAACGAAAGAAACGGAGATGAAAAACTCTAAGTATTTTGAGAGTTATGATGGAAATAGTTAGACTCGCGCTTTAGTTTAGCAATTTACTGACCTCCCTCCGATTGATTGACCATAACTCACTCAATTTAACTCGTAATTCATTGAAATTAGTTTCATTTCGAAGGAATCGAAGTGTAGTTTAAAACGAAAGAAACGGAGATGAAAAACTCCAAGTATTTTGAGAATTATGATGGAAATAGTTAGACTCGGGCTTTGGTTTAGCAATTTACTGACATACCTCCGATTGATTGACCATAACTCACTCAATTTAACTCTTAATTCATTGAAATTAGTTTCATTTCGAAGGAATCGAAGTGTAGTTTAAAACGAAAGAAACGGAGATGAAAAACTCCAAGTATTTTGAGAGTTATGATGGAAATAGTTAGACTCGCGCTTTGGTTTAGCAATTTACTGACCTACCTCCGATTGATTGACAATAACTCTCTCAATTTAACTCTTAACTCATTGAAATTAGTTTCATTTCGAAGGAATCGAAGTGTAGTTTAAAACGAAAGAAACGGAGATGAAAAACTCCAAGTATTTTGAGAGTTATGATGGAAATAGTTAGACTCGCGCTTTGGTTTAGCAATTTACTGACCTCCCTCCGATTGATTGACCATAAATCACTCAATTTAACTCGTAATTCATTTAAATTAGTTTCATTTCGAAGGAATCGAAGTGTAGTTTAAAACGAAAGAAACGGAGATGAAAAACTCCAAGTATTTTGAGAGTTATAATGGAAATAGTTAGACTCGCGCTTTGGTTTAGCAATTTACTGACCTCCCTCCGATTGATTGACCATAACTCACTCAATTTAACTCGTAATTCATTGAAATTAGTTTCATTTCGAAGGAATCGAAGTGTGGTTTAAAACGAAAGAAATGGAGATGAAAAACTCCAACTATTTTGAGAGTTATGATAGAAATAGTTAGACTCGCGCTTTGGTTTAGCAATTTACTGACCTACCTCCGCTTGATTGACCATAACTCTCTCAATTTAACTCTTAACTCTTTGAAATTAGTTTCATTTCGAAGGAATCGAAGTGTAGTTTAAAACGAAAGAAACGGAGATGAAAAACTCCAAGTATTTTGAGAGTTATGATGGAAATAGTTAGACTCGCGCTTTGGTTTAGCAATTTACTGACCTACCTCCGATTGATTGACCATAACTCTCTCAATTTAACTCTTAACTCATTGAAATTAGTTTCATTTTGAAGGAATCGAAGTGTAGTTTAAAACGAAAGAAACGGAGATGAAAAACTCCAAGTATTTTGAGAGTTATGATGGAAATAGTTAGACTCGCGCTTTGGTTTAGCAATATACTGACCTACCTCCGATTGATTGATCATAACTCTCTAAATTTAACTCTTAATTCATTGAAATTAGTTTAATTTCGAAGGAATCGAAGTGTAGTTTAAAACGAAAGAAACGGAGATGAAAAACTCCAAGTATTTTGAGAGTTATGATGGAAATAGTTAGACTCGGGCTTTGGTTTAGCAATTTACTGACCTACCTCCGATTGATTGACCATAACTCACTTAATTTAACTCGTAATTCACTGAAATTTGTTTCATTTCGAAGGAATCGAAGTGTAGTTTAAAACGAAAGAAACGGAGATGAAAAACTCCAAGTATTTTGAGAGTTATGATGGAAATAGTTAGACTCGCGCTTTAGTTTAGCAATTTACTAACCTCCTTCCGATTGATTGACTATAACTCACTCAATTTAACTCGTAATTCATTGAAATTAGTTTCATTTCGAAGGAATCGAAGTGTAGTTTAAAACGAAAGAAACAGAGATGAAAAACTCCAAGTATTTTGAGAGTTATGATGGAAATAGTTAGACTCGCGCTTTGGTTTAGCAATTTACTGACGTACCTACGATTGATTGACCATAACTCTCTCAATTTAACTCTTAATTCATTGAAATTAGTTTCATTTCGAAGGAATCGAAGTGTAGTTTAAAACGAAAGAAACGGAGATGAAAAACTCCAAGTATTTTGAGAGTTATGATGGAAATAGTTAGACTCGCGCTTCGGTTTAGCAATTTACTGACCTACCTTTGATTGATTGACCATAACTCTCTCAATTTAACTTGTAATTAATTTAAATTAGTTTCATTTCGAAGGAATCGAAGTGTAGTTTAAAACGAAAGAAACGGAGATGAAAAACTCTAAGTATTTTGAGAGTTATGATGGAAATAGTTAGACTCGCGCTTTAGTTTAGCAATTTACTGACCTCCCTCCGATTGATTGACCATAACTCACTCAATTTAACTCGTAATTCATTGAAATTAGTTTCATTTCGAAGGAATCGAAGTGTAGTTTAAAACGAAAGAAACGGAGATGAAAAACTCCAAGTATTTTGAGAATTATGATGGAAATAGTTAGACTCGGGCTTTGGTTTAGCAATTTACTGACATACCTCCGATTGATTGACCATAACTCACTCAATTTAACTCTTAATTCATTGAAATTAGTTTCATTTCGAAGGAATCGAAGTGTAGTTTAAAACGAAAGAAACGGAGATGAAAAACTCCAAGTATTTTGAGAGTTATGATGGAAATAGTTAGACTCGCGCTTTGGTTTAGCAATTTACTGACCTACCTTCGATTGATTGATCATAACTCTCTAAATTTAACTCTTAATTCATTGAAATTAGTTTCATTTCGAAGGAATCGAAGTGTAGTTTAAAACGAAAGAAACGGAGATGAAAAACCCCAAGTATTTTGAGAGTTATGATGGAAATAGTTAGACTCGCGGTTTAGTTTAGCAATTTACTGACCTACCTCCGATTGATTGAACATAACTCTCTCAATTTAACTCGTAATTCATTTAAATTAGTTTCATTTCGAAGGAATCAAAGTGTAGTTTAAAACGAAAGAAACGGAGATGAAAAACTCCAAGTATTTTGAGAGTTATGATGGAAATAGTTAGACTCGCGCTTTGGTTTAGTAATTTACTGACCTCCCTCCGATTGATTGACCATAAATCACTCAATTTAACTCGTAATTCATTGAAATTAGTTTCATTTCGAAGGAATCGACGTGTAGTTTAAAACGAAAGAAACGGAGATGAAAAACTCCAAGTATTTTGAGAGTTATGATGGAAATAGTTAGACTCGCGCTTTGGTTTAGCAATTTACTGACGTACCTACGATTGATTGACCATAACTCTCTCAATTTAACTCTTAATTCATTGAAATTAGTTTCATTTCGAAGGAATCGAAGTGTAGTTTAAAACGAAAGAAACGGAGATAAAAACTCCAAGTATTTTGAGAGTTATGATGGAAATAGTTAGACTCGCGCTTTGGTTTAGCAATTTACTGACCTACCTCCGATTGATTGACCATAACTCACTCAATTTTACTTGTAATTGATTGAAATTAGTTTCATTTCGAAGGAATCAAAGTGTAGTTTAAAACGAAAGAAACGGAGATGAAAAACTCCAAGTATTTTGAGAGTTATGATGGAAATAGTTAGACTCGCGCTTTGGTTTAGCAATTTACTGACGTACCTACGATTGATTGACCATAACTCTCTCAATTTAACTCTTAATTCATTGAAATTAGTTTCATTTCGAAGGAATCGAAGTGTAGTTTAAAACGAAAGAAACGGAGATGAAAAACTCCAAGTATTTTGAGAGTTATGATGGAAATAGTTAGACTCGCGCTTCGGTTTAGCAATTTACTGACCTACCTTTGATTGATTGACCATAACTCTCTCAATTTAACTTGTAATTAATTTAAATTAGTTTCATTTCGAAGGAATCGAAGTGTAGTTTAAAACGAAAGAAACGGAGATGAAAAACTCTAAGTATTTTGAGAGTTATGATGGAAATAGTTAGACTCGCGCTTTAGTTTAGCAATTTACTGACCTCCCTCCGATTGATTGACCATAACTCACTCAATTTAACTCGTAATTCATTGAAATTAGTTTCATTTCGAAGGAATCGAAGTGTAGTTTAAAACGAAAGAAACGGAGATGAAAAACTCCAAGTATTTTGAGAATTATGATGGAAATAGTTAGACTCGGGCTTTGGTTTAGCAATTTACTGACATACCTCCGATTGATTGACCATAACTCACTCAATTTAACTCTTAATTCATTGAAATTAGTTTCATTTCGAAGGAATCGAAGTGTAGTTTAAAACGAAAGAAACGGAGATGAAAAACTCCAAGTATTTTGAGAGTTATGATGGAAATAGTTAGACTCGCGCTTTGGTTTAGCAATTTACTGACCTACCTTCGATTGATTGATCATAACTCTCTAAATTTAACTCTTAATTCATTGAAATTAGTTTCATTTCGAAGGAATCGAAGTGTAGTTTAAAACGAAAGAAACGGAGATGAAAAACCCCAAGTATTTTGAGAGTTATGATGGAAATAGTTAGACTCGCGGTTTAGTTTAGCAATTTACTGACCTACCTCCGATTGATTGAACATAACTCTCTCAATTTAACTCGTAATTCATTTAAATTAGTTTCATTTCGAAGGAATCAAAGTGTAGTTTAAAACGAAAGAAACGGAGATGAAAAACTCCAAGTATTTTGAGAGTTATGATGGAAATAGTTAGACTCGCGCTTTGGTTTAGTAATTTACTGACCTCCCTCCGATTGATTGACCATAAATCACTCAATTTAACTCGTAATTCATTGAAATTAGTTTCATTTCGAAGGAATCGACGTGTAGTTTAAAACGAAAGAAACGGAGATGAAAAACTCCAAGTATTTTGAGAGTTATGATGGAAATAGTTAGACTCGCGCTTTGGTTTAGCAATTTACTGACGTACCTACGATTGATTGACCATAACTCTCTCAATTTAACTCTTAATTCATTGAAATTAGTTTCATTTCGAAGGAATCGAAGTGTAGTTTAAAACGAAAGAAACGGAGATAAAAACTCCAAGTATTTTGAGAGTTATGATGGAAATAGTTAGACTCGCGCTTTGGTTTAGCAATTTACTGACCTACCTCCGATTGATTGACCATAACTCACTCAATTTTACTTGTAATTGATTGAAATTAGTTTCATTTCGAAGGAATCAAAGTGTAGTTTAAAACGAAAGAAACGGAGATGAAAAACTCCAAGTATTTTGAGAGTTATGATGGAAATAGTTAGACTCGGGCTTTGGTTTAGCAATTTACTGACCTACCTCCGATTGATTGAACATAACTCACTCAATTTAACTCGTAAGTCATTGAAATTAGTTTCATTTCGAAGGAATCGAAGTGTAGTTTAAAACGAAAGAAACGGAGATGAAAAACTCCAAGTATTTTGAGAGTTATGATGGAAATACTTAGACTCGCGCTTTGGTTTAGCAATTTACTGACCTACCTCCGATTGATTGACAATAACTCTCTCAATTTAACTCCTAATTCATTCAAATTAGTTTCATTTCGAAGGAATCGAAGTGTAGTTTAAAACGAAAGAAACGGAGATGAAAAACTCCAAGTATTTTGAGAGTTATGATGGAAATAGTTAGACTCGCGCTTTGGTTTAGCAATTTACTGACCTCCCTCCGATTGATTGACCATAACTCACTCAATTTAACTCGTAATTCATTGAAATTAGTTTCATTTCGAAGGAATCGAAGTGTGGTTTAAAACGAAAGAAACGGAGATGAAAAACTCCAAGTATTTTGAGAGTTATGATGGAAATAGTTAGACTCGCGCTTTGGTTTAGCAATTTACTGACCTACCTCCGCTTGATTGACCATAACTCTCTCAATTTAACTCTTAACTCTTTGAAATTAGTTTCATTTCGAAGGAATCGAAGTGTAGTTTAAAACGAAAGAAACGGAGATGAAAAACTCCAAGTATTTTGAGAGTTATGATGGAAATAGTTAGACTTGCGCTTTAGTTTAGCAATTTACTGACCTCCCTCCGATTGATTGACCATAACTCACTCAATTTAACTCGTAATTCATTGAAATTAGTTTCATTTCGAAGGAATCGAAGTGTAGTTTAAAACGAAAGAAACGGAGATGAAAAACTCCAAGTATTTTGAGAGTTATGATGGAAATAGTTAGACTCGCGCTTTGGTTTATCAATTTACTGACCTACCTCCGATTGATTGACCATAACTCTCTCAATTTAACTCTTAATTCATTGAAATTAGTTTCATTTCGAAGGAATCGAAGTGTAGTTTAAAACGAAAGAAACGGAGATGAAAAACTCCAAGTATTTTGAGAGTTATGATGGAAATAGTTAGACTCGCGCTTTAGTTTAGCAATTTACTGACCTACCTCCGATTGATTGACCATAACTCTCTCAATTTAACTCTTAATTCATTGAAATTAGTTTCATTTCGAAGGAATCAAAGTGTAGTTTAAAACGAAAGAAACGGAGATGAAAAATTCCAAGTATTTTGAGAGTTATGATAGAAATAGTTAGACTCGCGCTTTGGTTTAGCAATTTACTGACCTACCTCCGATTGATTGACCATAACTCTCTCAATTTAACTCGTAATTCATTGAAATTAGTTTCATTTCGAAGGAATCGAAGTGTAGTTTAAAACGAAAGAAACGGAGATGAAAAACTCCAAGTATTTTGAGAGTTATGATGGAAATAGTTAGACTCACGCTTTGGTTTAGCAATTTACTGACCTACCTCCGCTTGATTGACCATAACTCTCTCAATTTAACTCTTAACTCTTTGAAATTAGTTTCATTTCGAAGGAATCGAAGTGTAGTTTAAAACGAAAGAAACGGAGATGAAAAACTCCAAGTATTTTGAGAGTTATGATGGAAATAGTTAGACTCGCGCTTTGGTTTAGCAATTTACTGACCTACCTCCGATTGATTGACCATAACTCTCTCAATTTAACTCGTAATTCATTTAAATTAGTTTCATTTCGAAGGAATCGAAGTGTAATTTAAAACGAAAGAAACGGAGATGAAAAACTCCAAGTATTTTAAGAGTTATGATGGAAATAGTTAGACTCGCGCTTTAGTTTAGCAATTTACTGACCTACCTCCGATTGATTGAACATAACTCACTCAATTTAACTCGTAATTCATTGAAATTAGTTTCATTTCGAAGGAATCGAAGTGTAGTTTAAAACGAAAGAAATGGAGATGAAAAACTCCAAGTATTTTGAGAGTTATGATGGAAATAGTTAGACTCGCGCTTTGGTTTAGCAATTTACTGACCTACCTCCGATTGATTGACCATAACTCTCTCAATTTAACTCTTAATTCATTGAAATTAGTTTCATTTCGAAGGAATCGAAGTGTAGTTTAAGACGAAAGAAACGGAGATGAAAAACTCCAAGTATTTTGAGAGTTATGATGGAAATAGTTAGACTCGCGCTTTGGTTTAGCAATTTACTGACCTACCTCCGATTGATTGACCATAACTCTCTCAATTTAACTCTTAACTCATTGAAATTAGTTTCATTTCGAAGGAATCGAAGTGTAGTTTAAAACGAAAGAAACGGAGATGAAAAACTCCAAGTATTTTGAGAGTTATGATGGAAATAGTTAGACTCGCGCTTTGGTTTAGCAATTTACTGACCTCCCTCCGATTGATTGACCATAAATCACTCAATTTAACTCGTAATTCATTGAAATTAGTTTCATTTCGAAGGAATCGAAGTGTAGTTTAAAACGAAAGAAACGGAGATGAAAAACTCCAAGTATTTTGAGAGTTATGATGGAAATAGTTAGACTCGCGCTTTGGTTTAGCAATTTACTGACCTACCTCCGATTGATTGATCATAACTCTCTCAATTTAACTCTTAATTCATTGAAATTAGTTTCATTTCGAAGGAATCGAAGTGTAGTTTAAAACGAAAGAAACGGAGATGAAAAACTCCAAGTATTTTGAGAGTTATTATGGAAATAGTTAGACTCGCGCTTTGGTTTAGCAATTTACTGATCTACCTCCGATTGATGGACCATAAATCACTCAATTTAAATCGTAATTCATTGAAATTAGTTTCATTTCGAAGGAATCGAAGTGTAGTTTAAAACGAAAGAAACGGAGATGAAAAACCCCAAGTATTTTGAGAGTTATGATGGAAATAGTTAGACTCGCGCTTTGGTTTAGCAATTTACTGACTTACCTCCGATTGATTGACCATAACTCTCACAATTTAACTCTTAATTCATTGAAATTAGTTTCATTTCGAAGGAATCGAAGTGTAGTTTAGGACGAAAGAAACGGAGATGAAAAACTCCAAGTATTTTGAGAGTTATGATGGAAATAGTTAGACTCGCGCTTTGGTTTAGCAATTTACTGACCTACCTCCGATTGATTGACCATAACTCTCTCAATTTAACTCGTAATTCATTTAAATTAGGTTCATTTCGAAGGAATCGAAGTGTAGTTTAAAACGAAAGAAACGGAGATGAAAAACTCCAAGTATTTTGAGAGTTATGATGGAAATAGTTAGACTCGCGCTTTGGTTTAGCAATTTACTGACCTACCTCCGATTGATTGACCATAACTCTCTCAATTTAACTCTTAACTCATTGAAATTAGTTTCATTTCGAAGGAATCGAAGTGTAGTTTAAAACGAAAGAAACGGAGATGAAAAACTCCAAGTATTTTGAGAGTTATGATGGAAATAGTTAGACTCGCGCTTTGGTTTAGCAATTTACTGACCTACATCCGATTGATTGACCATAACTCTCTCAATTTAACTCTTAACTCATTGAAATTAGTTTCATTTCGAAGGAATCGAAGTGTAGTTTAAAACGAAAGAAACGGAGATGAAAAACTCCAAGTATTTTGAGAGTTATGATGGAAATAGTTAGACTCGCGCTTTGGTTTAGCAATTTACTGACCTACCTCCGATTGATTGACCATAACTCTCTCAATTTAACTCTTAATTCATTGAAATTAGTTTCATTTCGAAGGAATCGAAGTGTAGTTTAAAACGAAAGAAACGGAGATGAAAAATTCTAAGTATTTTGAGAGTTATGATAGAAATAGTTAGAATCGCGCTTTGGTTTAGCAATTTACTGACTTACATCCGATTGATTAACCATAACTCTCTCAATTTAACTCTTAAGTCATTGAAATTAGTTTCATTTCGAAGGAATCGAAGTGTAGTTTAAAACGAAAGAAACGGAGATGAAAAACTCCAAGTATTTTGAGAGTTATGATGGAAATAGTTAGACTCGCGCTTTGGTTTAGCAATTTACTGACCTACCTACGATTGATTGACCATAACTCTCTCAATTTAACTCTTAATTCACTGAAATTAGTTTCATTTCGAAGGAATCGAAGTGTAGTTTAAAACGAAAGAAACGGAGATGAAAAACTCCAAGTATTTTGAGAGTTATGATGGAAATAGTTAGACTCGCGCTTTGGTTTAGCAATTTACTGACCTCCCTCCGATTGATTGACCATAAATCACTCAATTTAACTCGTAATTCATTGAAATTAGTTTCATTTCGAAGGAATCGACGTGTAGTTTAAAACGAAAGAAACGGAGATGAAAAACTCCAAGTATTTTGAGAGTTATGATGGAAATAGTTAGACTCGCGCTTTGGTTTAGCAATTTACTGACGTACCTACGATTGATTGACCATAACTCTCTCAATTTAACTCGTAATTCATTTAAATTAGTTTCATTTCGAAGGAATCGAAGTGTAATTTAAAACGAAAGAAACGGAGATGAAAAACTCCAAGTATTTTGAGAGTTATGATGGAAATAGTTAGACTCGCGCTTTAGTTTAGCAATTTACTGACCTACCTCCGATTGATTGAACATAACTCACTCAATTTAACTCGTAATTCATTGAAATTAGTTTCATTTCGAAGGAATCGAAGTGTAGTTTAAAACGAAAGAAATGGAGATGAAAAACTCCAAGTATTTTGAGAGTTATGATGGAAATAGTTAGACTCGCGCTTTGGTTTAGCAATTTACTGACCTACCTCCGATTGATTGACCATAACTCTCTCAATTTACCTCTTAATTCATTGAAATTAGTTTCATTTCGAAGGAATCGAAGTGTAGTTTAAGACGAAAGAAACGGAGATGAAAAACTCCAAGTATTTTGAGAGTTATGATGGAAATAGTTAGACTCGCGCTTTGGTTTAGCAATTTACTGACCTACATCCGATTGATTGACCATAACTCTCTCAATTTAACTCTTAACTCATTGAAATTAGTTTCATTTCGAAGGAATCGAAGTGTAGTTTAAAACGAAAGAAACGGAGATGAAAAACTCCAAGTATTTTGAGAGTTATGATGGAAATAGTTAGACTCGCGCTTTGGTTTAGCAATTTACTGACCTACCTCCGATTGATTGACCATAACTCTCTCAATTTAACTCTTAATTCATTGAAATTAGTTTCATTTCGAAGGAATCGAAGTGTAGTTTAAAACGAAAGAAACGGAGATGAAAAATTCTAAGTATTTTGAGAGTTATGATAGAAATAGTTAGAATCGCGCTTTGGTTTAGCAATTTACTGACTTACATCCGATTGATTAACCATAACTCTCTCAATTTAACTCTTAAGTCATTGAAATTAGTTTCATTTCGAAGGAATCGAAGTGTAGTTTAAAACGAAAGAAACGGAGATGAAAAACTCCAAGTATTTTGAGAGTTATGATGGAAATAGTTAGACTCGCGCTTTGGTTTAGCAATTTACTGACCTACCTACGATTGATTGACCATAACTCTCTCAATTTAACTCTTAATTCATTGAAATTAGTTTCATTTCGAAGGAATCGAAGTGTAGTTTAAAACGAAAGAAACGGAGATGAAAAACTCCAAGTATTTTGAGAGTTATGATGGAAATAGTTAGACTCGCGCTTTGGTTTAGCAATTTACTGACCTCCCTCCGATTGATTGACCATAAATCACTCAATTTAACTCGTAATTCATTGAAATTAGTTTCATTTCGAAGGAATCGACGTGTAGTTTAAAACGAAAGAAACGGAGATGAAAAACTCCAAGTATTTTGAGAGTTATGATGGAAATAGTTAGACTCGCGCTTTGGTTTAGCAATTTACTGACGTACCTACGATTGATTGACCATAACTCTCTCAATTTAACTCGTAATTCATTTAAATTAGTTTCATTTCGAAGGAATCGAAGTGTAATTTAAAACGAAAGAAACGGAGATGAAAAACTCCAAGTATTTTGAGAGTTATGATGGAAATAGTTAGACTCGCGCTTTAGTTTAGCAATTTACTGACCTACCTCCGATTGATTGAACATAACTCACTCAATTTAACTCGTAATTCATTGAAATTAGTTTAATTTCGAAGGAATCGAAGTGTAGTTTAAAACGAAAGAAATGGAGATGAAAAACTCCAAGTATTTTGAGAGTTATGATGGAAATAGTTAGACTCGCGCTTTGGTTTAGCAATTTACTGACCTACCTCCGATTGATTGACCATAACTCTCTCAATTTACCTCTTAATTCATTGAAATTAGTTTCATTTCGAAGGAATCGAAGTGTAGTTTAAGACGAAAGAAACGGAGATGAAAAACTCCAAGTATTTTGAGAGTTATGATGGAAATAGTTAGACTCGCGCTTTGGTTTAGCAATTTACTGACCTACCTCCGATTGATTGACCATAACTCTCTCAATTTAACTCTTAACTCATTGAAATTAGTTTCATTTCGAAGGAATCGAAGTGTAGTTTAAAACGAAAGAAACGGAGATGAAAAACTCCAAGTATTTTGAGAGTTATGATGGAAATAGTTAGACTCGCGCTTTGGTTTAGCAATTTACTGACCTCCCTCCGATTGATTGACCATAAATCACTCAATTTAACTCGTAATTCATTGAAATTAGTTTCATTTCGAAGGAATCGAAGTGTAGTTTAAAACGAAAGAAACGGAGATGAAAAACTCCAAGTATTTTGAGAGTTATGATGGAAATAGTTAGACTCGCGCTTTGGTTTAACAATTTACTGACCTACCTCCGATTGATTGATCATAACTCTCTCAATTTAACTCTTAATTCATTGAAATTAGTTTCATTTCGAAGGAATCAAAGTGTAGTTTAAAACGAAAGAAACGGAGATGAAAAACTCCAAGTATTTTGAGAGTTATTATGGAAATAGTTAGACTCGCGCTTTGGTTTAGCAATTTACTGATCTACCTCCGATTGATGGACCATAAATCACTCAATTTAAATCGTAATTCATTGAAATTAGTTTCATTTCGAAGGAATCGAAGTGTAGTTTAAAACGAAAGAAACGGAGATGAAAAACTCCAAGTATTTTGAGAGTTATGATGGAAATAGTTAGACTCGCGCTTTGGTTTAGCAATTTACTGACCTACCTCCGTTTGATTGACCATAACTCTCACAATTTAACTCTTAATTCATTGAAATTAGTTTCATTTCGAAGGAATCGAAGTGTAGTTTAGGACGAAAGAAACGGAGATGAAAAACTCCAAGTATTTTGAGAGTTATGATGGAAATAGTTAGACTCGCGCTTTGGTTTAGCAATTTACTGACCTACCTCCGATTGATTGACCATAAATCACTCAATTTAACTCGTAATTCATTGAAATTAGTTTCATTTCGAAGGAATCGAAGTGTAGTTTAAAACGAAAGAAACGGAGATGAAAAACTCCAAGTATTTTGAGAGTTATGATGGAAATAGTTAGACTCGCGCTTTGGTTTAGCAATTTACTGACCTCCCTCCGATTGATTGACCATAAATCACTCAATTTAACTCGTAATTCATTGAAATTAGTTTCATTTCGAAGGAATCGACGTGTAGTTTAAAACGAAAGAAACGGAGATGAAAAACTCCAAGTATTTTGAGAGTTATGATGGAAATAGTTAGACTCGCGCTTTGGTTTAGCAATTTACTGACGTACCTACGATTGATTGACCATAACTCTCTCAATTTAACTCGTAATTCATTTAAATTAGTTTCATTTCGAAGGAATCGAAGTGTAATTTAAAACGAAAGAAACGGAGATGAAAAACTCCAAGTATTTTGAGAGTTATGATGGAAATAGTTAGACTCGCGCTTTAGTTTAGCAATTTACTGACCTACCTCCGATTGATTGAACATAACTCACTCAATTTAACTCGTAATTCATTGAAATTAGTTTCATTTCGAAGGAATCGAAGTGTAGTTTAAAACGAAAGAAATGGAGATGAAAAACTCCAAGTATTTTGAGAGTTATGATGGAAATAGTTAGACTCGCGCTTTGGTTTAGCAATTTACTGACCTACCTCCGATTGATTGACCATAACTCTCTCAATTTACCTCTTAATTCATTGAAATTAGTTTCATTTCGAAGGAATCGAAGTGTAGTTTAAGACGAAAGAAACGGAGATGAAAAACTCCAAGTATTTTGAGAGTTATGATGGAAATAGTTAGACTCGCGCTTTGGTTTAGCAATTTAATGACCTACCTCCGATTGATTGACCATAACTCTCTCAATTTAACTCTTAACTCATTGAAATTAGTTTCATTTCGAAGGAATCGAAGTGTAGTTTAAAACGAAAGAAACGGAGATGAAAAACTCCAAGTATTTTGAGAGTTATGATGGAAATAGTTAGACTCGCGCTTTGGTTTAGCAATTTACTGACCTCCCTCCGATTGATTGACCATAAATCACTCAATTTAACTCGTAATTCATTGAAATTAGTTTCATTTCGAAGGAATCGAAGTGTAGTTTAAAACGAAAGAAACGGAGATGAAAAACTCCAAGTATTTTGAGAGTTATGATGGAAATAGTTAGACTCGCGCTTTGGTTTAGCAATTTACTGACCTACCTCCGATTGATTGATCATAACTCTCTCAATTTAACTCTTAATTCATTGAAATTAGTTTCATTTCGAAGGAATCAAAGTGTAGTTTAAAACGAAAGAAACGGAGATGAAAAACTCCAAGTATTTTGAGAGTTATTATGGAAATAGTTAGACTCGCGCTTTGGTTTAGCAATTTACTGATCTACCTCCGATTGATGGACCATAAATCACTCAATTTAAATCGTAATTCATTGAAATTAGTTTCATTTCGAAGGAATCGAAGTGTAGTTTAAAACGAAAGAAACGGAGATGAAAAACTCAAAGTATTTTGAGAGTTATGATGGAAATAGTTAGACTCGCGCTTTGGTTTAGCAATTTACTGACCTACCTCCGATTGATTGACCATAACTCTCACAATTTAACTCTTAATTCATTGAAATTAGTTTCATTTCGAAGGAATCAAAGTGTAGTTTAGGACGAAAGAAACGGAGATGAAAAACTCCAAGTATTTTGAGAGTTATGATGGAAATAGTTAGACTCGCGCTTTGGTTTAGCAATTTACTGACCTACCTCCGATTGATTGACCATAAATCACTCAATTTAACTCGTAATTCATTGAAATTAGTTTCATTTCGAAGGAATCGAAGTGTAGTTTAAAACGAAAGAAACGGAGATGAAAAATTCCAAGTATTTTGAGAGTTATGATAGAAATAGTTAGACTCGCGCTTTGGTTTAGCAATTTACTGACCTACCTCCGATTGATTGATCATAACTCTCTAAATTTAACTCTTAATTCATTGAAATTAGTTTCATTTCGAAGGAATCGAAGTGTAGTTTAAAACGAAAGAAACGGAGATGAAAAACTCCAAGTATTTTGAGAGTTATGATGGAAATAGTTAGACTCGCGCTTTTGTTTAGCAATTTACTGACCTCCCTCCGATTGATTGACCATAAATCACTCAATTTAACTCGTAATTCATTGAAATTAGTTTCATTTCGAAGGAATCGACGTGTAGTTTAAAACGAAAGAAACGGAGATGAAAAACTCCAAGTATTTTGAGAGTTATGATGGAAATAGTTAGACTCGCGCTTTGGTTTAGCAATTTACTGACGTACCTACGATTGATTGACCATAACTCTCTCAATTTAACTCGTAATTCATTTAAATTAGTTTCATTTCGAAGGAATCGAAGTGTAATTTAAAACGAAAGAAACGGAGATGAAAAACTCCAAGTATTTTGAGAGTTATGATGGAAATAGTTAGACTCGCGCTTTAGTTTAGCAATTTACTGACCTACCTCCGATTGATTGAACATAACTCACTCAATTTAACTCGTAATTCATTGAAATTAGTTTCATTTCGAAGGAATCGAAGTGTAGTTTAAAACGAAAGAAATGGAGATGAAAAACTCCAAGTATTTTGAGAGTTATGATGGAAATAGTTAGACTCGCGCTTTGGTTTAGCAATTTACTGAGCTACCTCCGATTGATTGACCATAACTCTCTCAATTTACCTCTTAATTCATTGAAATTAGTTTCATTTCGAAGGAATCGAAGTGTAGTTTAAGACGAAAGAAACGGAGATGAAAAACTCCAAGTATTTTGAGAGTTATGATGGAAATAGTTAGACTCGCGCTTTGGTTTAGCAATTTACTGACCTACCTCCGATTGATTGACCATAACTCTCTCAATTTAACTCTTAACTCATTGAAATTAGTTTCATTTCGAAGGAATCGAAGTGTAGTTTAAAACGAAAGAAACGGAGATGAAAAACTCCAAGTATTTTGAGAGTTATGATGGAAATAGTTAGACTCGCGCTTTGGTTTAGCAATTTACTGACCTACCTCCGATTGATTGATCATAACTCTCACAATTTAACTCTTAATTCATTGAAATTAGTTTCATTTCGAAGGAATCGAAGTGTAGTTTAGGACGAAAGAAACGGAGATGAAAAACTCCAAGTATTTTGAGAGTTATGATGGAAATAGTTAGACTCGCGCTTTGGTTTAGCAATTTACTGACCTACCTCCGATTGATTGACCATAAATCACTCAATTTAACTCGTAATTCATTGAAATTAGTTTCATTTCGAAGGAATCGAAGTGTAGTTTAAAACGAAAGAAACGGAGATGAAAAACTCCAAGTATTTTGAGAGTTATGATGGAAATAGTTAGACTCGCGCTTTGGTTTAGCAATTTACTGACCTACCTCCGATTGATTGATCATAACTCTCTCAATTTAACTCTTAATTCATTGAAATTAGTTTCATTTCGAAGGAATCAAAGTGTAGTTTAAAACGAAAGAAACGGAGATGAAAAACTCCAAGTATTTTGAGAGTTATTATGGAAATAGTTAGACTCGCGCTTTGGTTTAGCAATTTACTGATCTACCTCCGATTGATGGACCATAAATCACTCAATTTAAATCGTAATTCATTGAAATTAGTTTCATTTCGAAGGAATCGAAGTGTAGTTTAAAACGAAAGAAACGGAGATGAAAAACTCCAAGTATTTTGAGAGTTATGATGGAAATAGTTAGACTCGCGCTTTGGTTTAGCAATTTACTGACCTACCTCCGATTGATTGACCATAACTCTCACAATTTAACTCTTAATTCATTGAAATTAGTTTCATTTCGAAGGAATCGAAGTGTAGTTTAGGACGAAAGAAACGGAGATGAAAAACTCCAAGTATTTTGAGAGTTATGATGGAAATAGTTAGACTCGCGCTTTGGTTTAGCAATTTACTGACCTACCTCCGATTGATTGACCATAAATCACTCAATTTAACTCGTAATTCATTGAAATTAGTTTCATTTCGAAGGAATCGAAGTGTAGTTTAAAACGAAAGAAACGGAGATGAAAAATTCCAAGTATTTTGAGAGTTATGATAGAAATAGTTAGACTCGCGCTTTGGTTTAGCAATTTACTGACCTACCTCCGATTGATTGATCATAACTCTCTAAATTTAACTCTTAATTCATTGAAATTAGTTTCATTTCGAAGGAATCGAAGTGTAGTTTAAAACGAAAGAAACGGAGATGAAAAACTCCAAGTATTTTGAGAGTTATGATGGAAATAGTTAGACTCGCGCTTTTGTTTAGCAATTTACTGACCTCCCTCCGATTGATTGACCATAAATCACTCAATTTAACTCGTAATTCATTGAAATTAGTTTCATTTCGAAGGAATCGACGTGTAGTTTAAAACGAAAGAAACGGAGATGAAAAACTCCAAGTATTTTGAGAGTTATGATGGAAATAGTTAGACTCGCGCTTTGGTTTAGCAATTTACTGACGTACCTACGATTGATTGACCATAACTCTCTCAATTTAACTTTTAATTCATTGAAATTAGTTTCATTTCGAAGGAATCGAAGTGTAGTTTAAAACGAAAGAAACGGAGATGAAAAACTCTAAGTATTTTGAGAGTTATGATGGAAATAGTTAGACTCGCGCTTTGGTTTAGCAATTTACTGACCTACCTCCGATTGATTGACCATAACTCTCTAAATTTAACTCTTAATTCATTGAAATTAGTTTAATTTCGAAGGAATCGAAGTGTAGTTTAAAACGAAAGAAACGGAGATGAAAAATTCCAAGTATTTTGAGAGTTATGATAGAAATAGTTAGACTCGCGCTTTGGTTTAGCAATTTACTGACCTACCTCCGATTGATTGAACATAACTCACTCAATTTAACTCTTAATTCATTGAAAATTAGTTTCATTTCGAAGGAATCGAAGTGTAGTTTAAAACGAAAGAAACAGAGATGAAAAACTCCATGTATTTTGAGAGTTATTATGGAAATAGTTAGACTCGCGCTTTGGTTTAGCAATTTACTGACCTACCTCCGATTGATTGACCATAAATCACTCAATTTAACTCGTAATTCATTGAAATTAGTTTCATTTCGAAGGAATCGAAGTGTAGTTTAAAATGAAAGAAACGGAGATGAAAAACTCCAAGTATTTTGAGAGTTATGATGGAAATAGTTAGACTCGCGCTTTGGTTTAGCAATTTACTGACCTACCTCCGATTGATTGACCATAACTCTCTCAATTTAACTCTTAATTCATTGAAATTAGTTTAATTTCGAAGGAATCGAAGTGTAGTTTAAAACGAAAGAAACGGAGATGAAAAATTCCAAGTATTTTGAGAGTTATGATAGAAATAGTTAGACTCGCGCTTTGGTTTAGCAATTTACTGACCTACCTCCGATTGATTGACCATAACTCTCTCAATTTAACTCTTAACTCATTGAAATTAGTTTCATTTCGAAGGAATCGAAGTGTAGTTTAAAACGAAAGAAACGGAGATGAAAAACTCCAAGTATCTTGAGAGTTATGATGGAAATAGTTAGACAAGCGCTTTAGTTTAGCAATTTACTGACCTACCTCCGATTGATTGACCATAACTCTCTCAATTTAACTCGTAAGTCATTGAAATTAGTTTAATTTCGAAGGAATCGAAGTGTAGTTTAAAACGAAAGAAACGGAGATGAAAAACTCCAAGTATTTTGAGAGTTATGATGGAAATAGTTAGACTCGCGCTTTGGTTCAGCAATTTACTGACCTCCCTCCGATTGATTGACCATAAATCACTCAATTTAACTCGTAATACATTGAAATTAGTTTCATTTCGAAGGAATCGAAGTGTAGTTTAAAACGAAAGAAACGGAGATGAAAAACTCTAAATATTTTGAGAGTTATGATGGAAATAGTTAGACTCGCGCTTTGGTTTAGCAATTTACTGACCTACCTACGATTGATTGACCATAACTCTCTCAATTTAACTCTTAATTCATTGAAATTAGTTTCATTTCGAAGGAATCGAAGTGTAGTTTAAAACGAAAGAAACGGAGATGAAAAACTCCAAGTATTTTGAGAGTTATGATGGAAATAGTTAGACTCGCACTTTGGTTTAGCAATTTACCGACCTACCTCCGATTGATTGACCATAACTCACTCAATTTTACTTGTAATTGATTGAAATTAGTTTCATTTCGAAGGAATCGAAGTGTAGTTTAAAACGAAAGAAACGGAGATGAAAAACTCCAAGTATTTTGAGAGTTATGATGGAAATAGTTAGACTCGGGCTTTGGTTTAGCAATTTACTGACTTACCTCCGATTGATTGACCATAACTCACTAAATTTAACTCGTAATTCACTGAAATTAGTTTCATTTCGAAGAAATCGAAGTGTAGTTTAAAACGAAAGAAACGGAGATGAAAAACTCCAAGTATTTTGAGAGTTATGATGGAAATAGTTAGACTCGCGCTTTGGTTTAGCAATTTACTGACCTACCTCCGATTGATTGACCATAAATCACTCAATTTAACTCGTAATTCATTGAAAATAGTTTCATTTCGAATGAATCGAAGTGTAGTTTAAAACGAAAGAAACGGAGATGAAAAACTCCAAGTATTTTGAGAGTTATGATGGAAATAGTTAGACTCGCGCTTTGGTTTAGCAATTTACTGTCATACATCCGATTAATTGACCATAACTCTCTCAATTTAACTCTTAAGTCATTGAAATTAGTTTCATTTCGAAGGAATCGAAGTGTAGTTTAAAACGAAAGAAACGGAGATGAAAAACTCCAAGTATTTTGAGAGTTATGATGGAAATAGTTAGACTCGCGCTTTGGTTTAGCAATTTACTGACCTACCTCCGATTGATTGACCATAACTCTCTCAATTTAAGTCGTAATTCATTTAAATTAGTTTCATTTCGAAGGAATCGAAGTGTAGTTTAAAACGAAAGAAACGGAGATGAAAAACTACAAGTATTTTGAGAGTTATGATGGAAATAGTTAGACTCGCGCTTTGGTTTAGCAATTTACTGATCTACCTCCGATTGATTGACCATAACTCTCTCAATTTAACTCTTACCTCATTGAAATTAGTTTCATTTCGAAGGACTCGAAGTGTAGTTTAAAACGAAAGAAACGGAGATGAAAAACTCTAAGTATTTTGAGAGTTATGATGGAAATAGTTAGACTCGCGCTTTGGTTTAGGAATTTACTGACCTACCTCCGATTGATTGACCATAACTCTCTCAATTTAACTCTTAACTCATTGAAATTAGTTTCATTTCGAAGGAATCGAAGTGTAGTTTAAAACGAAACAAACGGAGATGAAAAACTCCAAGTATTTTGAGAGTTATGATGGAAATAGTTAGACTCGCGCTTTGGTTTAGCAATTTACTGACCTACCTCCGATTGATTGACCATAACTCTCTCAATTTAACTCTTAACTCATTGAAATTAGTTTCATTTCGAAGGAATCGAAGTGTAGTTTAAAACGAAAGAAACGGAGATGAAAAACTCTAAGTATTTTGAGAGTTATGATGGAAATAGTTAGACTCGCGCTTTGGTTTAGCAATTTACTGACCTACCTCCGATTGATTGACCATAACTCTCTCAATTTAACTCTTAATTCATTGAAATTAGTTTAATTTCGAAGGAATCGAAGTGTAGTTTAAAACGAAAGAAACGGAGATGAAAAATTCCAAGTATTTTGAGAGTTATGATAGAAATAGTTAGACTCGCGCTTTGGTTTAGCAATTTACTGACCTACCTCCGATTGATTGACCATAACTCTCTCAATTTAACTCTTAACTCATTGAAATTAGTTTCATTTCGAAGGAATCGAAGTGTAGTTTAAAACGAAAGAAACGGAGATGAAAAACTCCAAGTATCTTGAGAGTTATGATGGAAATAGTTAGACAAGCGCTTTAGTTTAGCAATTTACTGACCTACCTCCGATTGATTGACCATAACTCTCTCAATTTAACTCGTAATTCATTGAAATTAGTTTAATTTCGAAGGAATCGAAGTGTAGTTTAAAACGAAAGAAACGGAGATGAAAAACTCCAAGTATTTTGAGAGTTATGATGGAAATAGTTAGACTCGCGCTTTGGTTCAGCAATTTACTGACCTCCCTCCGATTGATTGACCATAAATCACTCAATTTAACTCGTAATACATTGAAATTAGTTTCATTTCGAAGGAATCGAAGTGTAGTTTAAAACGAAAGAAACGGAGATGAAAAACACCAAATATTTTGAGAGTTATGATGGAAATAGTTAGACTCGCGCTTTGGTTTAGCAATTTACTGACCTACCTCCGATTGATTGACCATAACTCTCTCAATTTAACTCTTAACTCATTGAAATTAGTTTCATTTCGAAGGAATCGAAGTGTAGTTTAAAACAAAAGAAACGGAGATGAAAAACTCCAAGTATCTTGAGAGTTATGATGGAAATAGTTAGACAAGCGCTTTAGTTTAGCAATTTACTGACCTACCTCCGATTGATTGACCATAACTCTCTCAATTTAACTCGTAATTCATTGAAATTAGTTTAATTTCGAAGGAATCGAAGTGTAGTTTAAAACGAAAGAAACGGAGATGAAAAACTCCAAGTATTTTGAGAGTTATGATGGAAATAGTTAGACTCGCGCTTTGGTTCAGCAATTTACTGACCTCCCTCGGATTGATTGACCATAAATCACTCAATTTAACTCGTAATACATTGAAATTAGTTTCATTTCGAAGGAATCGAAGTGTAGTTTAAAACGAAAGAAACGGAGATGAAAAACTCCAAATATTTTGAGAGTTATGATGGAAATAGTTAGACTCGCGCTTTGGTTTAGCAATTTACTGACTTACCTACGATTGATTGACCATAACTCTCTCAATTTAACTCTTAATTAATTGAAATTAGTTTCATTTCGAAGGAATCGAAGTGTAGTTTAAAACGAAAGAAACGGAGATGAAAAACTCCAAGTATTTTGAGAGTTATGATGGAAATAGTTAGACTCGCACTTTGGTTTAGCAATTTACTGACCTACCTCCGATTGATTGACCATAACTCACTCAATTTTACTTGTAATTGATTGAAATTAGTTTCATTTCGAAGGAATCGAAGTGTAGTTTAAAACGAAAGAAACGGAGATGAAAAACTCCAAGTATTTTGAGAGTTATGATGGAAATAGTTAGACTCGCGCTTTGGTTCAGCAATTTACTGACCTCCCTCCGATTGATTGACCATAAATCACTCAATTTAACTCGTAATACATTGAAATTAGTTTCATTTCGAAGGAATCGAAGTGTAGTTTAAAACGAAAGAAATGGAGATGAAAAACTCCAAATATTTTGAGAGTTATGATGGAAATAGTTAGACTCGCGCTTCGGTTTAGCAATTTACTGACCTACCTACGATTGATTGACCATAACTCTCTCAATTTAACTCTTAATTCATTGAAATTAGTTTCATTTCGAAGGAATCGAAGTGTAGTTTAAAACGAAAGAAACGGAGATGAAAAACTACAAGTATTTTGAGAGTTATGATGGAAATAGTTAGACTCGCGCTTTGGTTTAGCAATTTACTGACCTACCTCCGATTGATTGACCATAACTCTCTCAATTTAAGTCGTAATTCATTTAAATTAGTTTCATTTCGAAGGAATCGAAGTGTAGTTTAAAACGAAAGAAACGGAGATGAAAAACTACAAGTATTTTGAGAGTTATGATGGAAATAGTTAGACTCGCGCTTTGGTTTAGCAATTTACTGATCTACCTCCGATTGATTGACCATAACTCTCTCAATTTAACTCTTACCTCATTGAAATTAGTTTCATTTCGAAGGAATCGAAGTGTAGTTTAAAACGAAAGAAACGGAGATGAAAAACTCTAAGTATTTTGAGAGTTATGATGGAAATAGTTAGACTCGCGCTTTGGTTTAGGAATTTACTGACCTACCTCCGATTGATTGACCATAACTCTCTCAATTTAACTCTTAACTCATTGAAATTAGTTTCATTTCGAAGGAATCGAAGTGTAGTTTAAAACGAAACAAACGGAGATGAAAAACTCCAAGTATTTTGAGAGTTATGATGGAAATAGTTAGACTCGCGCTTTGGTTTAGCAATTTACTGACCTACCTCCGATTGATTGACCATAACTCTCTCAATTTAACTCTTAACTCATTGAAATTAGTTTCATTTCGAAGGAATCGAAGTGTAGTTTAAAACGAAAGAAACGGAGATGAAAAACTCTAAGTATTTTGAGAGTTATGATGGAAATAGTTAGACTCGCGCTTTGGTTTAGCAATTTACTGATCTACCTCCGATTGATTGACCATAACTCTCTCAATTTAACTCTTACCTCATTGAAATTAGTTTCATTTCGAAGGAATCGAAGTGTAGTTTAAAACGAAAGAAACGGAGATGAAAAACTCTAAGTATTTTGAGAGTTATGATGGAAATAGTTAGACTCGCGCTTTGGTTTAGGAATTTATTGACCTACCTCCGATTGATTGACCATAACTCTCTCAATTTAACTCTTAACTCATTGAAATTAGTTTCATTTCGAAGGAATCGAAGTGTAGTTTAAAACGAAACAAACGGAGATGAAAAACTCCAAGTATTTTGAGAGTTATGATGGAAATAGTTAGTCTCGCGCTTTGGTTTAGCAATTTACTGACCTACCTCCGATTGATTGACCATAACTCTCTCAATTTAACTCTTAACTCGTTGAAATTAGTTTCATTTCGAAGGAATCGAAGTGTAGTTTAAAACGAAAGAAACGGAGATGAAAAACTCCAAGTATTTTGAGAGTTATGATGGAAATAGTTAGACTCGCGCTTTGGTTTAGCAATTTACTGACCTACCTCCGATTGATTGACCATAACTCTCTCAATTTAGCTCTTAATTCATTGAAATTAGTTTAATTTCGAAGGAATCAAAGTGTAGTTTAAAACGAAAGAAACGGAGATGAAAAATTCTAAGTATTTTGAGAGTTATGATAGAAATAGTTAGACTCGCGCTTTGGTTTAGCAATTTACAGACCTACCTCCGATTGATTGACCATAACTCTCTCAATTTAACTCTTAACTCATTGAAATTAGTTTCATTTCGAAGGAATCGAAGTGTAGTTTAAAACGAAAGAAACGGAGATGAAAAACTCCAAGTATCTTGAGAGTTATGATGGAAATAGTTAGACAAGCGCTTTAGTTTAGCAATTTACTGACCTACCTCCGATTGATTGACCATAACTCTCTCAATTTAACTCGTAATTCATTGAAATTAGTTTAATTTCGAAGGAATCGAAGTGTAGTTTAAAACGAAAGAAACGGAGATGAAAAACTCTAAGTATTTTGAGAGTTATGATGGAAATAGTTAGACTCGCGCTTTGGTTTAGCAATTTACTGTCATACATCCGATTAATTGACCATAACTCTCTCAATTTAACTCTTAAGTCATTGAAATTAGTTTCATTTCGAAGGAATCGAAGTGTAGTTTAAAACGAAAGAAACGGAGATTAAAAACTCCAAGTATTTTGAGAGTTATGATGGAAATAGTTAGACTCGCGCTTTGGTTTAGCAATTTACTGACCTACCTCCGATTGATTGACCATAACTCTCTCAATTTAAGTCGTAATTCATTTAAATTAGTTTAATTTCGAAGGAATCGAAGTGTAGTTTAAAACGAAAGAAACGGAGATGAAAAACTCCAAGTATTTTGAGAGTTATGATGGAAATAGTTAGACAAGCGCTTTAGTTTAGCAATTTACTGACCTACCTCCGATTGATTGACCATAACTCTCTCAATTTAACTCGTAATTCATTGAAATTAGTTTAATTTCGAAGGAATCGAAGTGTAGTTTAAAACGAAAGAAACGGAGATGAAAAACTCTAAGTATTTTAAGAGTTATGATGGAAATAGTTAGACTCGCGCTTTGGTTCAGCAATTTACTGACCTCCCTCCGATTGATTGACCATAAATCACTCAATTTAACTCGTAATACATTGAAATTAGTTTCATTTCGAAGGAATCGAAGTGTAGTTTAAAACGAAAGAAATGGAGATGAAAAACTCCAAATATTTTGAGAGTTATGATGGAAATAGTTAGACTCGCGCTTTGGTTTAGCAATTTACTGACCTACCTACGATTGATTGACCATAACTCTCTCAATTTAACTCTTAATTCATTGAAATTAGTTTCATTTCGAAGGAATCGAAGTGTAGTTTAAAACGAAAGAAACGGAGATGAAAAACTCCAAGTATTTTGAGAGTTATGATGGAAATAGTTAGACTCGCACTTTGGTTTAGCAATTTACTGACCTACCTCCGACTGATTGACCATAACTCACTCAATTTTACTTGTAATTGATTGAAATTAGTTTCATTTCGAAGGAATCGAAGTGTAGTTTAAAACGAAAGAAACGGAGATGAAAAACTCCAAGTATTTTGAGAGTTATGATGGAAATAGTTAGACTCGGGCTTTGGTTTAGCAATTTACTGACTTACCTCCGATTGATTGACCATAACTCACTCAATTTAACTTGTAATTCACTGAAATTAGTTTCATTTCGAAGAAATCGAAGTGTAGTTTAAAACGAAAGAAACGGAGATGAAAAACTCTAAGTATTTTGAGAGTTATGATGGAAATAGTTAAACTCGCGCTTTGGTTTAGCAATTTACTGACCTACCTCCGATTGATTGACCATAAATCACTCAATTTAACTCGTAATTCATTGAAATTAGTTTCATTTCGAAGGAATCGAAGTGTAGTTTAAAACGAAAGAAACGGAGATGAAAAACTCCAAGTATTTTGAGAGTTATGATGGAAATAGTTAGACTCGCGCTTTGGTTTAGCAATTTACTGTCATACATCCGATTAATTGACCATAACTCTCTCAATTTAACTCTTAAGTCATTGAAATTAGTTTCATTTCGAAGGAATCGAAGTGTAGTTTAAAACGAAAGAAACGGAGATTAAAAACTCCAAGTATTTTGAGAGTTATGATGGAAATAGTTAGACTCGCGCTTTGGTTTAGCAATTTACTGACCTACCTCCGATTGATTGACCATAACTCTCTCAATTTAAGTCATAATTCATTTAAATTAGTTTAATTTCGAAGGAATCGAAGTGTAGTTTAAAACGAAAGAAACGGAGATGAAAAACTCCAAGTATTTTGAGAGTTATGATGGAAATAGTTAGACTCGCGCTTTGGTTTAGCAATTTACTGACCTACCTCCGATTGATTGACCATAACTCACTCAATTTAACTCGTAATTAGTTTCATTTCGAAGGAATCGAAGTGTAGTTTAAAACGAAAGAAACGGAGATGAAAAACCTCAAGTATTTTGAGAGCTATGATGGAAATAGTTAGACTCGCGCTTTGGTTTAGCAATTTACTGACCTACCTCCGATTGATTGACCATAACTCTCTCAATTTAACTCGTAATTCATTGAAATTAGTTTAATTTCGACGGAATCAAAGTGTAGTTTAAAACGAAAGAAACGGAGATGAAAAACTCCAAGTATTTTGAGAGTTATGATGGAAATAGTTTGACTCGCGCTTTGGTTCAGCAATTTACTGACCTCCCTCCGATTGATTGACCATAAATCACTCAATTTAACTCGTAATACATTGAAATTAGTTTCATTTCGAAGGAATCGAAGTGTAGTTTAAAACGAAAGAAACGGAGATGAAAAACTCCAAATATTTTGAGAGTTATGATGGAAATAGTTAGACTCGCGTTTTGGTTTAGCAATTTACTGACCTACTTACGATTGATTGACCATAACTCTCTCAATTTAACTCTTAATTCATTGAAATTAGTTTCATTTCGAAGGAATCGAAGTGTAGTTTAAAACGAAAGAAACGGAGATGAAAAACTCCAAGTATTTTGAGAGTTATGATGGAAATAGTTAGACTCGCACTTTGGTTTAGCAATTTACTGACCTACCTCCGATTGATTGACCATAACTCACTCAATTTTACTTGTAATTGATTGAAATTAGTTTCATTTCGAAGGAATCGAAGTGTAGTTTAAAACGAAAGAAACGGAGATGAAAAACTCCAAGTATTTTGAGAGTTATGATTGAAATAGTTAGACTCGCGCTTTGGTTTAGCAATTTACTAACCTCCCTCCGATTAATTGACCATAACTCACTCAATTTAACTCGTAATTCATTGTAATTAGATTCATTTCTAAGGAATCGAAGTGTAGTTTAAAACGAAAGAAACGGAGATGAAAAACTCTAATTATTTTGAGAGTTATGATGGAAATAGTTAGACTCGCGCTTTGGTTTAGGAATTTACTGACCTACCTCCGATTGATTGACCATAACTCTCTCAATTTAACTCTTAACTCATTGAAATTAGTTTCATTTCGAAGGAATCGAAGTGTAGTTTAAAACGAAAGAAACGGAGATGAAAAACTCCAAGTATTTTGAGAGTTATGATGGAAATAGTTAGACTCGCGCTTTGGTTTAGCAATTTACTGACCTACCTCCGATTGATTGACCATAACTCTCTCAATTTAACTCTTAACTCATTGAAATTAGTTTCATTTCGAAGGAATCGAAGTGTAGTTTAAAACGAAAGAAACGGAGATGAAAAACTCCAAGTATTTTGAGAGTTATGATGGAAATAGTTAGACTCGCGCTTTGGTTTAGCAATTTACTGACCTACCTCCGATTGATTGACCATAACTCTCTAAATTTAACTCTTAACTCATTGAAATTAGTTTCATTTCGAAGGAATCGAAGTGTAGTTTAAAACGAAAGAAACGGAGATGAAAAACTCTAAGTATTTTGAGAGTTATGATGGAAATAGTTAGACTCGCGCTTTGGTTTAGCAATTTACTGACCTACCTCCGATTGATTGACCATAACTCTCTCAATTTAACTCTTAACTCATTGAAATTAGTTTCATTTCGAAGGAATCGAAGTGTAGTTTAAAACGAAAGAAACGGAGATGAAAAACTCCAAGTATCTTGAGAGTTATGATGGAAATAGTTAGACAAGCGCTTTAGTTTAGCAATTTACTGACATACCTCCGATTGATTGACCATAACTCTCTCAATTTAACTCGTAATTCATTTAAATTAGTTTAATTTCGAAGGAATCGAAGTGTAGTTTAAAACGAAAGAAACGGAGATGAAAAACTCCAAGTATTTTGAGAGTTATGATGGAAATAGTTAGACTCACGCTTTGGTTCAGCAATTTACTGACCTCCCTCCGATTGATTGACCATAAATCACTCAATTTAACTCGTAATACATTGAAATTAGTTTCATTTCGAAGGAATCGAAGTGTAGTTTAAAACGAAAGAAACGGAGATGAAAAACTCCAAGTATTTTGAGAGTTATGATGGAAATAGTTAGACTCGCGCTTTGGTTTAGCAATTTACTGACCTA
The DNA here is from genome assembly GCF_043159265.1 of Tasmannia lanceolata. Taxonomy (NCBI): domain Eukaryota; kingdom Viridiplantae; phylum Streptophyta; class Magnoliopsida; order Canellales; family Winteraceae; genus Tasmannia; species Tasmannia lanceolata. Next base: position 10,724,590 of record NW_027518721.1, read on the forward strand.
CCTACGATTGATTGACCATAACTCTCTCAATTTAACTCTTAATTCATTGAAATTAGTTTCATTTCGAAGGAATCGAAGTGTAGTGTAAAACGAAAGAAACGGAGATGAAAAACTCCAAGTATTTTGAGAGTTATGATGGAAATAGTTAGACTCGCACTTTGGTTTTGCAATTTACTGACCTACCTCCGATTGATTGACCATAACTCACTCAATTTTACTTGTAATTGATTGAAATTAGTTTCATTTCGAAGGAATCGAAGTGTAGTTTAAAACGAAAGAAACGGAGATGAAAAACTCCAAGTATTTTGAGAGTTATGATGGAAATAGTTAGACTCGGGCTTTGGTTTAGCAATTTACTGACTTACCTCCGATTGATTGACCATAACTCACTCAATTTAACTCGTAATTCACTGAAATTAGTTTCATTTCGAAGAAATCGAAGTGTAGTTTAAAACGAAAGAAACGGAGATGAAAAACTCCAAGTATTTTGAGAGTTATGATGGAAATAGTTAGACTCGCGCTTTGGTTCAGCAATTTACTGACCTCCCTCCGATTGATTGACCATAAATCACTCAATTTAACTCGTAATACATTGAAATTAGTTTCATTTCGAAGGAATCGAAGTGTAGTTTAAAACGAAAGAAACGGAGATGAAAAACTCCAAATATTTTGAGAGTTATGATGGAAATAGTTAGACTCGCGCTTTGGTTTAGCAATTTACTGACCTACCTACGATTGATTGACCATAACTCTCTCAATTTAACTCTTAATTTATTGAAATTAGTTTCATTTCGAAGGAATCGAAGTGTAGTTTAAAACGAAAGAAACGGAGATGAAAAACTCCAAGTATTTTGAGAGTTATGATGGAAATAGTTAGACTCGCACTTTGGTTTAGCAATTTACTGACCTACCTCCGATTGATTGACCATAACTCACTCAATTTTACTTGTAATTGATTGAAATTAGTTTCATTTCGAAGGAATCGAAGTGTAGTTTAAAACGAAAGAAACGGAGATGAAAAACTCCAAGTATTTTGAGAGTTATGATTGAAATAGTTAGACTCGCGCTTTGGTTTAGCAATTTACTAACCTCCCTCCGATTAATTGACCATAACTCACTCAATTTAACTCGTAATTCATTGTAATTAGATTCATTTCGAAGGAATCGAAGTGTAGTTTAAAACGAAAGAAACGGAGATGAAAAACTCTAATTATTTTGAGAGTTATGATGGAAATAGTTAGACTCGCGCTTTGGTTTAGGAATTTACTGACCTACCTCCGATTGATTGACCATAACTCTCTCAATTTAACTCTTAACTCATTGAAATTAGTTTCATTTCGAAGGAATCGAAGTGTAGTTTAAAACGAAAGAAACGGAGATGAAAAACTCCAAGTATTTTGAGAGTTATGATGGAAATAGTTAGACTCGCGCTTTGGTTTAGCAATTTACTGACCTACCTCCGATTGATTGACCATAACTCTCTCAATTTAACTCTTAACTCATTGAAATTAGTTTCATTTCGAATGAATCGAAGTGTATTTTAAAACGAAAGAAACGGAGATGAAAAACTCCAAGTATTTTGAGAGTTATGATGGAAATAGTTAGACTCGCGCTTTGGTTTAGCAATTTAGTGACCTACCTCCGATTGATTGACCATAACTCTCTAAATTTAACTCTTAACTCATTGAAATTAGTTTCATTTCGAAGGAATCGAAGTGTAGTTTAAAACGAAAGAAACGGAGATGAAAAACTCTAAGTATTTTGAGAGTTATGATGGAAATAGTTAGACTCGCGCTTTGGTTTAGCAATTTACTGACCTACCTCCGATTGATTGACCATAACTCTCTCAATTTAACTCTTAACTCATTGAAATTAGTTTCATTTCGAAGGAATCGAAGTGTAGTTTAAAACGAAAGAAACGGAGATGAAAAACTCCAAGTATCTTGACAGTTATGATGGAAATAGTTAGACAAGCGCTTTAGTTTAGCAATTTACTGACCTACCTCCGATTGATTGACCATAACTCTCTCAATTTAACTCGTAATTCATTTAAATTAGTTTAATTTCGAAGGAATCGAAGTGTAGTTTAAAACGAAAGAAACGGAGATGAAAAACTCCAAGTATTTTGAGAGTTATGATGGAAATAGTTAGACTCGCGCTTTGGTTCAGCAATTTACTGACCTCCCTCCGATTGATTGACCATAAATCACTCAATTTAACTCGTAATACATTGAAATTAGTTTCATTTCGAAGGAATCGAAGTGTAGTTTAAAAGGAAAGAAACGGAGATTAAAAACTCCAAGTATTTTGAGAGTTATGATGGAAATAGTTAGACTCGCGCTTTGGTTTAGCAATTTACTGACCTACCTACGATTGATTGACCATAACTCTCTCAATTTAACTCTTAATTCATTGAAATTAGTTTCATTTCGAAGGAATCGAAGTGTAGTGTAAAACGAAAGAAACGGAGATGAAAAACTCCAAGTATTTTGAGAGTTATGATGGAAATAGTTAGACTCGCGCTTTGGTTTAGCAATTTACTGACCTACCTCCGATTGATTGACCATAACTCTCTCAATTTAACTCTTAACTCATTGAAATTAGTTTCATTTCGAAGGAATCGAAGTGTAGTTTAAAACGAAAGAAACGGAGATGAAAAACTCCAAGTATTTTGAGAGTTATGATGGAAATAGTTAGACTCGCGCTTTGGTTTAGCAATTTACTGACCTACCTCCGATTGATTGACCATAACTCTCTCAATTTAACTCTTAACTCATTGAAATTAGTTTCATTTCGAAGGAATCGAAGTGTAGTTTAAAACGAAAGAAACGGAGATGAAAAACTCCAAGTATTTTGAGAGTTATGATGGAAATAGTTAGACTCGCGCTTTGGTTTAGCAATTTACTGACCAACCTCCGATTGATTGACCATAACTCTCTCAATTTAACTCTTAATTCATTGAAATTAGTTTCATTTCGAAGGAATCGAAGTGTAGTTTAAAACGAAAGAAACGGAGATGAAAAACTCTAAGTATTTTGAGAGTTATGATGGAAATAGTTAGACTCGCGCTTTGGTTTAGCAATTTACTGACCTACCTCCGATTGATTGACCATAACTCTCTCAATTTAACTCTTAACTCATTGAAATTAGTTTCATTTCGAAGGAATCGAAGTGTAGTTTAAAACGAAAGAAACGGAGATGAAAAACTCCAAGTATCTTGAGAGTTATGATGGAAATAGTTAGACAAGCGCTTTAGTTTAGCAATTTACTGACCTACCTCCGATTGATTGACCATAACTCTCTCAATTTAACTCGTAATTCATTTAAATTAGTTTAATTTCGAAGGAATCGAAGTGTAGTTTAAAACGAAAGAAACGGAGATGAAAAACTCCAAGTATTTTGAGAGTTATGATGGAAATAGTTAGACTCGCGCTTTGGTTCAGCAATTTACTGACCTCCCTCCGATTGATTGACCATAAATCACTCAATTTAACTCGTAATACATTGAAATTAGTTTCATTTCGAAGGAATCGAAGTGTAGTTTAAAAGGAAAGAAACGGAGATTAAAAACTCCAAGTATTTTGAGAGTTATGATGGAAATAGTTAGACTCGCGCTTTGGTTTAGCAATTTACTGACCTACCTACGATTGATTGACCATAACTCTCTCAATTTAACTCTTAATTCATTGAAATTAGTTTCATTTCGAAGGAATCGAAGTGTAGTGTAAAACGAAAGAAACGGAGATGAAAAACTCCAAGTATTTTGAGAGTTATGATGGAAATAGTTAGACTCGCGCTTTGGTTTAGCAATTTACTGACCTACCTCCGATTGATTGACCATAACTCTCTCAATTTAACTCTTAACTCATTGAAATTAGTTTCATTTCGAAGGAATCGAAGTGTAGTTTAAAACGAAAGAAACGGAGATGAAAAACTCCAAGTATTTTGAGAGTTATGATGGAAATAGTTAGACTCGCGCTTTGGTTTAGCAATTTACTGACCTACCTCCGATTGATTGACCATAACTCTCTCAATTTAACTCTTAACTCATTGAAATTAGTTTCATTTCGAAGGAATCGAAGTGTAGTTTAAAACGAAAGAAACGGAGATGAAAAACTCCAAGTATTTTGAGAGTTATGATGGAAATAGTTAGACTCGCGCTTTGGTTTAGCAATTTACTGACCAACCTCCGATTGATTGACCATAACTCTCTCAATTTAACTCTTAATTCATTGAAATTAGTTTCATTTCGAAGGAATCGAAGTGTAGTTTAAAACGAAAGAAACGGAGATGAAAAATTCCAAGTATTTTGAGAGTTATGATAGAAATAGTTAGAATCGCGCTTTGTTTAGCAATTTACTGACCTACCTCCGATTGATTGACCATAACTCTCTCAATTTAACTCTTAACTCATTGAAATTAGTTTCATTTCGAAGGAATCGAAGTGTAGTTTAAAACGAAAGAAACGGAGATGAAAAACTCTAAGTATTTTGAGAGTTATGATGGAAATATTTAGACTCGCGCTTTGGTTTAGCAATTTACTGACCTACCTCCGATTGATTGACCATAACTCTCTCAATTTAACTCTTAACTCATTGAAATTAGTTTCATTTCGAAGGAATCGAAGTGTAGTTTAAAACGAAAGAAACCGAGATGAAAAACTCCAAGTATTTTGAGAGTTATGATGGAAATAGTTAGACTCGCGCTTTGGTTTAGCAATTTACTGACCTACCTCCGATTGATTGACCATAACTCTCTCAATTTAACTCTTAACTCATTGAAATTAGTTTAATTTCGAAGGAATCGAAGTGTAGTTTAAAACGAAAGAAACGGAGATGAAAAACTCCAAGTATTTTGAGAGTTATGATGGAAATAGTTAGACTCGCGCTTTGGTTTAGCAATTTACTGACCTACCTCCGATTGATTGACCATAACTCTCTCAATTTAAGTCGTAATTCATTTAAATTAGTTTCATTTCGAAGGAATCGAAGTATAGTTTAAAACGAAAGAAACGGAGATGAAAAACTCCAAGTATTTTGAGAGTTATGATGGAAATAGTTAGACTCGCGCTTTGGTTTAGCAATTTACTGACCTACCTCCGATTGATTGACCATAACTCACTCAATTTAACTCGTAATTCATTGTAATTAGTTTCATTTCGAAGGAATCGAAGTGTAGTTTAAAACGAAAGAAACGGAGATGAAAAACTCCAAGTATTTTGAGAGTTATGATGGAAATAGTTAGACTCGCGCTTTGGTTTACCAATTTACTGTCCTACATCCGATTAATTGACCATAACTCTCTCAATTTAACTCTTAAGTCATTGAAATTAGTTTCATTTCGAAGGAATCGAAGTGTAGTTTAAAACGAAAGAAACGGAGATAAAAAACTCAAAGTATTTTGAGAGTTATGATGGAAATAGTTAGACTCGCGCTTTGGTTTAGCAATTTACTGACTTACCTCCGATTGATTGACCATAACTCTCTCAATTTAACTCTTAACTCATTGAAATTAGTTTCATTTCGAAGGAATCGAAGTGTAGTTTAAAACGAAAGAAACGGAGATTAAAAACTCCAAGTATTTTGAGAGTTATGATGGAAATAGTTAGACTCGCGCTTTGGTTTAGCAATTTACTGACCTACCTCCGATTGATTGACCATAACTCTCTCAATTTAACTCTTAACTCATTGAAATTAGTTTCATTTCGAAGGAATCGAAGTGTAGTTTAAAACGAAAGAAACGGAGATGAAAAACTCCAAGTATTTTGAGAGTTATGATGGAAATAGTTAGACTCGCGCTTTGGTTTAGCAATTTACTGACTAACCTCCGATTGATTGACCATAACTCTCTCAATTTAACTCTTAATTCATTGAAATTAGTTTCATTTCGAAGGAATCGAAGTGTAGTTTAAAACGAAAGAAACGGAGATGAAAAACTCCAAGTATCTTGAGAGTTATGATGGAAATAGTTAGACAAGCGCTTTAGTTTAGCAATTTACTGACCTACCTCCGATTGATTGACCATAACTCTCTCAATTTAACTCGTAATTCATTTAAATTAGTTTAATTTCGAAGGAATCGAAGTGTAGTTTAAAACGAAAGAAACGGAGATGAAAAACTCCAAGTATTTTGAGAGTTATGATGGAAATAGTTAGACTCGCGCTTTGGTTCAGCAATTTACTGACCTCCCTCCGATTGATTGACCATAAATCACTCAATTTAACTCGTAATACATTGAAATTAGTTTCATTTCGAAGGAATCGAAGTGTAGTTTAAAACGAAAGAAACGGAGATGAAAAACTCCAAGTATTTTGAGAGTTATGATGGAAATAGTTAGACTCGCGCTTTGGTTTAGCAATTTACTGACCTACCTACGATTGATTGACCATAACTCTCTCAATTTAACTCTTATTTCATTGAAATTAGTTTCATTTCGAAGGAATCGAAGTGTAGTGTAAAACGAAAGAAACGGAGATGAAAAACTCCAAGTATTTTGAGAGTTATGATGGAAATAGTTAGACTCGCACTTTGGTTTTGCAATTTACTGACCTACCTCCGATTGATTGACCATAACTCACTCAATTTTACTTGTAATTGATTGAAATTAGTTTCATTTCGAAGGAATCGAAGTGTAGTTTAAAACGAAAGAAACGGAGATGAAAAACTCCAAGTATTTTGAGAGTTATGATGGAAATAGTTAGACTCGGGCTTTGGTTTAGCAATTTACTGACTTACCTCCGATTGATTGACCATAACTCACTCAATTTAACTCGTAATTCACTGAAATTAGTTTCATTTCGAAGAAATCGAAGTGTAGTTTAAAACGAAAGAAACGGAGATGAAAAACTCTAAGTATTTTGAGAGTTATGGAAATAGTTAGACTCGCGCTTTGGTTTAGCAATTTACTGACCTACCTCCGATTGATTGACCATGAATCACTCAATTTAACTCGTAATTCATTGAAATTAGTTTCATTTCGAAGGAATCGAAGTTTAGTTTAAAACGAAAGAAACGGAGATGAAAAACTCCAAGTATTTTCAGAGTTATGATGGAAATAGTTAGACTCGCGCTTTGGTTTAGCAATTTACTGTCATACATCCGATTAATTGACCATAACTCTCTCAATTTAACTCTTAAGTCATTGAAATTAGTTTCATTTCGAAGGAATCGAAGTGTAGTTTAAAACGAAAGAAACGGAGATGAAAAACTCCAAGTATTTTGAGAGTTATGATGGAAATAGTTAGACTCGCGCTTTGGTTTAGCAATTTACTGACCTACCTCCGATTGATTGACCATAACTCTCTCAATTTAAGTCGTAATTCATTTAAATTAGTTTCATTTCGAAGGAATCGAAGTATAGTTTAAAACGAAAGAAACGGAGATGAAAAACTCCAAGTATTTTGAGAGTTATGATGGAAATAGTTAGACTCGCGCTTTGGTTTAGCAATTTACTGACCTACCTACGATTGATTGACCATAACTCACTCAATTTAACTCGTAATTCATTGTAATTAGTTTCATTTCGAAGGAATCGAAGTGTAGTTTAAAACGAAAGAAACGGAGATGAAAAACTCCAAGTATTTTGAGAGTTATGATGGAAATAGTTAGACTCGCGCTTTGGTTTAGCAATTTACTGTCCTACATCCGATTAATTGACCATAACTCTCTCAATTTAACTCTTAAGTCATTGAAATTAGTTTCATTTCGAAGGAATCGAAGTGTAGTTTAAAACGAAAGAAACGGAGATAAAAAACTCAAAGTATTTTGAGAGTTATGATGGAAATAGTTAGACTCGCGCTTTGGTTTAGCAATTTACTGACCTACCTCCGATTGATTGACCATAACTCTCTCAATTTAACTCTTAACTCATTGAAATTAGTTTCATTTCGAAGGAATCGAAGTGTAGTTTAAAACGAAAGAAACGGAGATTAAAAACTCCAAGTATTTTGAGAGTTATGATGGAAATAGTTAGACTCGCGCTTTGGTTTAGCAATTTACTGACCTACCTCCGATTGATTGACCATAACTCTCTCAATTTAACTCTTAACTCATTGAAATTAGTTTCATTTCGAAGGAATCGAAGTGTAGTTTAAAACGAAAGAAACGGAGATGAAAAACTCCAAGTATTTTGAGAGTTATGATGGAAATAGTTAGACTCGCGCTTTGGTTTAGCAATTTACTGACTAACCTCCGATTGATTGACCATAACTCTCTCAATTTAACTCTTAATTCATTGAAATTAGTTTCATTTCGAAGGAATCGAAGTGTAGTTTAAAACGAAAGAAACGGAGATGAAAAACTCCAAGTATCTTGACAGTTATGATGGAAATAGTTAGACAAGCGCTTTAGTTTAGCAATTTACTGACCTACCTCCGATTGATTGACCATAACTCTCTCAATTTAACTCGTAATTCATTTAAATTAGTTTAATTTCGAAGGAATCGAAGTGTAGTTTAAAACGAAAGAAACGGAGATGAAAAACTCCAAGTATTTTGAGAGTTATGATGGAAATAGTTAGACTCGCGCTTTGGTTTAGCAATTTACTGACCAACCTCCGATTGATTGACCATAACTCTCTCAATTTAACTCTTAATTCATTGAAATTAGTTTCATTTCGAAGGAATCGAAGTGTAGTTTAAAACGAAAGAAACGGAGATGAAAAATTCCAAGTATTTTGAGAGTTATGATAGAAATAGTTAGAATCGCGCTTTGTTTAGCAATTTACTGACCTACCTCCGATTGATTGACCATAACTCTCTAAATTTAACTCTTAACTCATTGAAATTAGTTTCATTTCGAAGGAATCGAAGTGTAGTTTAAAACGAAAGAAACGGAGATGAAAAACTCTAAGTATTTTGAGAGTTATGATGGAAATAGTTAGACTCGCGCTTTGGTTTAGCAATTTACTGACCTACCTCCGATTGATTGACCATAACTCTCTCAATTTAACTCTTAACTCATTGAAATTAGTTTCATTTCGAAGGAATCGAAGTGTAGTTTAAAACGAAAGAAACCGAGATGAAAAACTCCAAGTATTTTGAGAGTTATGATGGAAATAGTTAGACTCGCGCTTTGGTTTAGCAATTTACTGACGTACCTCCGATTGATTGACCATAACTCTCTCAATTTAACTCTTAACTCATTGAAATTAGTTTAATTTCGAAGGAATCGAAGTGTAGTTTAAAACGAAAGAAACGGAGATGAAAAACTCCAAGTATTTTGAGAGTTACGATGGAAATAGTTAGACTCGCGCTTTGGTTTAGCAATTTACTGACCTACCTCCGATTGATTGACCATAACTCTCTCAATTTAAGTCGTAATTCATTTAAATTAGTTTCATTTCGAAGGAATCGAAGTATAGTTTAAAACGAAAGAAACGGAGATGAAAAACTCCAAGTATTTTGAGAGTTATGATGGAAATAGTTAGACTCGCGCTTTGGTTTAGCAATTTACTGACTTACCTCCGATTGATTGACCATAACTCACTCAATTTAACTCGTAATTCATTGTAATTAGTTTCATTTCGAAGGAATCGAAGTGTAGTTTAAAACGAAAGAAACGGAGATGAAAAACTCCAAGTATTTTGAGAGTTATGATGGAAATAGTTAGACTCGCGCTTTGGTTTAGCAATTTACTGTCCTACATCCGATTAATTGACCATAACTCTCTCAATTTAACTCTTAAGTCATTGAAATTAGTTTCATTTCGAAGGAATCGAAGTGTAGTTTAAAACGAAAGAAACGGAGATAAAAAACTCAAAGTATTTTGAGAGTTATGATGGAAATAGTTAGACTCGCGCTTTGGTTTAGCAATTTACTGACTTACCTCCGATTGATTGACCATAACTCTCTCAATTTAACTCTTAACTCATTGAAATTAGTTTCATTTCGAAGGAATCGAAGTGTAGTTTAAAACGAAAGAAACGGAGATTAAAAACTCCAAGTATTTTGAGAGTTATGATGGAAATAGTTAGACTCGCGCTTTGGTTTAGCAATTTACTGACCTACCTCCGATTGATTGACCATAACTCTCTCAATTTAACTCTTAACTCATTGAAATTAGTTTCATTTCGAAGGAATCGAAGTGTAGTTTAAAACGAAAGAAACGGAGATGAAAAACTCCAAGTATTTTAAGAGTTATGATGGAAATAGTTAGACTCGCGCTTTGGTTTAGCAATTTACTGACTAACCTCCGATTGATTGACCATAACTCTCTCAATTTAACTCTTAATTCATTGAAATTAGTTTCATTTCGAAGGAATCGAAGTGTAGTTTAAAACGAAAGAAACGGAGATGAAAAACTCCAAGTATCTTGAGAGTTATGATGGAAATAGTTAGACAAGCGCTTTAGTTTAGCAATTTACTGACCTACCTCCGATTGATTGACCATAACTCTCTCAATTTAACTCGTAATTCATTTAAATTAGTTTAATTTCGAAGGAATCGAAGTGTAGTTTAAAACGAAAGAAACGGAGATGAAAAACTCCAAGTATTTTGAGAGTTATGATGGAAATAGTTAGACTCGCGCTTTGGTTCAGCAATTTACTGACCTCCCTCCGATTGATTGACCATAAATCACTCAATTTAACTCGTAATACATTGAAATTAGTTTCATTTCGAAGGAATCGAAGTGTAGTTTAAAACGAAAGAAACGGAGATGAAAAACTCCAAGTATTTTGAGAGTTATGATGGAAATAGTTAGACTCGCGCTTTGGTTTAGCAATTTACTGACCTACCTACGATTGATTGACCATAACTCTCTCAATTTAACTCTTATTTCATTGAAATTAGTTTCATTTCGAAGGAATCGAAGTGTAGTGTAAAACGAAAGAAACGGAGATGAAAAACTCCAAGTATTTTGAGAGTTATGATGGAAATAGTTAGACTCGCACTTTGGTTTTGCAATTTACTGACCTACCTCCGATTGATTGACCATAACTCACTCAATTTTACTTGTAATTGATTGAAATTAGTTTCATTTCGAAGGAATCGAAGTGTAGTTTAAAACGAAAGAAACGGAGATGAAAAACTCCAAGTATTTTGAGAGTTATGATGGAAATAGTTAGACTCGGGCTTTGGTTTAGCAATTTACTGACTTACCTCCGATTGATTGACCATAACTCACTCAATTTAACTCGTAATTCACTGAAATTAGTTTCATTTCGAAGAAATCGAAGTGTAGTTTAAAACGAAAGAAACGGAGATGAAAAACTCTAAGTATTTTGAGAGTTATGGAAATAGTTAGACTCGCGCTTTGGTTTAGCAATTTACTGACCTACCTCCGATTGATTGACCATGAATCACTCAATTTAACTCGTAATTCATTGAAATTAGTTTCATTTCGAAGGAATCGAAGTTTAGTTTAAAACGAAAGAAACGGAGATGAAAAACTCCAAGTATTTTCAGAGTTATGATGGAAATAGTTAGACTCGCGCTTTGGTTTAGCAATTTACTGTCATACATCCGATTAATTGACCATAACTCTCTCAATTTAACTCTTAAGTCATTGAAATTAGTTTCATTTCGAAGGAATCGAAGTGTAGTTTAAAACGAAAGAAACGGAGATGAAAAACTCCAAGTATTTTGAGAGTTATGATGGAAATAGTTAGACTCGCGCTTTGGTTTAGCAATTTACTGACCTACCTCCGATTGATTGACCATAACTCTCTCAATTTAAGTCGTAATTCATTTAAATTAGTTTCATTTCGAAGGAATCGAAGTATAGTTTAAAACGAAAGAAACGGAGATGAAAAACTCCAAGTATTTTGAGAGTTATGATGGAAATAGTTAGACTCGCGCTTTGGTTTAGCAATTTACTGACCTACCTCCGATTGATTGACCATAACTCACTCAATTTAACTCGTAATTCATTGTAATTAGTTTCATTTCGAAGGAATCGAAGTGTAGTTTAAAACGAAAGAAACGGAGATGAAAAACTCCAAGTATTTTGAGAGTTATGATGGAAATAGTTAGACTCGCGCTTTGGTTTAGCAATTTACTGTCCTACATCCGATTAATTGACCATAACTCTCTCAATTTAACTTTTAAGTCATTGAAATTAGTTTCATTTCGAAGGAATCGAAGTGTAGTTTAAAACGAAAGAAACGGAGATAAAAAACTCAAAGTATTTTGAGAGTTATGATGGAAATAGTTAGACTCGCGCTTTGGTTTAGCAATTTACTGACCTACCTCCGATTGATTGACCATAACTCTCTCAATTTAACTCTTAACTCATTGAAATTAGTTTCATTTCGAAGGAATCGAAGTGTAGTTTAAAACGAAAGAAACGGAGATTAAAAACTCCAAGTATTTTGAGAGTTATGATGGAAATAGTTAGACTCGCGCTTTGGTTTAGCAATTTACTGACCTACCTCCGATTGATTGACCATAACTCTCTCAATTTAACTCTTAACTCATTGAAATTAGTTTCATTTCGAAGGAATCGAAGTGTAGTTTAAAACGAAAGAAACGGAGATGAAAAACTCCAAGTATTTTGAGAGTTATGATGGAAATAGTTAGACTCGCGCTTTGGTTTAGCAATTTACTGACTAACCTCCGATTGATTGACCATAACTCTCTCAATTTAACTCTTAATTCATTGAAATTAGTTTCATTTCGAAGGAATCGAAGTGTAGTTTAAAACGAAAGAAACGGAGATGAAAAACTCCAAGTATCTTGACAGTTATGATGGAAATAGTTAGACAAGCGCTTTAGTTTAGCAATTTACTGACCTACCTCCGATTGATTGACCATAACTCTCTCAATTTAACTCGTAATTCATTTAAATTAGTTTAATTTCGAAGGAATCGAAGTGTAGTTTAAAACGAAAGAAACGGAGATGAAAAACTCCAAGTATTTTGAGAGTTATGATGGAAATAGTTAGACTCGCGCTTTGGTTTAGCAATTTACTGACCAACCTCCGATTGATTGACCATAACTCTCTCAATTTAACTCTTAATTCATTGAAATTAGTTTCATTTCGAAGGAATCGAAGTGTAGTTTAAAACGAAAGAAACGGAGATGAAAAATTCCAAGTATTTTGAGAGTTATGATAGAAATAGTTAGAATCGCGCTTTGTTTAGCAATTTACTGACCTACCTCCGATTGATTGACTATAACTCTCTAAATTTAACTCTTAACTCATTGAAATTAGTTTCATTTCGAAGGAATCGAAGTGTAGTTTAAAACGAAAGAAACGGAGATGAAAAACTCTAAGTATTTTGAGAGTTATGATGGAAATAGTTAGACTCGCGCTTTGGTTTAGCAATTTACTGACCTACCTCCGATTGATTGACCATAACTCTCTCAATTTAACTCTTAACTCATTGAAATTAGTTTCATTTCGAAGGAATCGAAGTGTAGTTTAAAACGAAAGAAACCGAGATGAAAAACTCCAAGTATTTTGAGAGTTATGATGGAAATAGTTAGACTCGCGCTTTGGTTTAGCAATTTACTGACCTACCTCCGATTGATTGACCATAACTCTCTCAATTTAACTCTTAACTCATTGAAATTAGTTTAATTTCGAAGGAATCGAAGTGTAGTTTAAAACGAAAGAAACGGAGATGAAAAACTCCAAGTATTTTGAGAGTTATGATGGAAATAGTTAGACTCGCGCTTTGGTTTAGCAATTTACTGACCTACCTCCGATTGATTGACCATAACTCTCTCAATTTAAGTCGTAATTCATTTAAATTAGTTTCATTTCGAAGGAATCGAAGTATAGTTTAAAACGAAAGAAACGGATATGAAAAACTCCAAGTATTTTGAGAGTTATGATGGAAATAGTTAGACTCGCGCTTTGGTTTAGCAATTTACTGACCTACCTCCGATTGATTGACCATAACTCACTCAATTTAACTCGTAATTCATTGTAATTAGTTTCATTTCGAAGGAATCGAAGTGTAGTTTAAAACGAAAGAAACGGAGATGAAAAACTCCAAGTATTTTGAGAGTTATGATGGAAATAGTTAGACTCGCACTTTGGTTTTGCAATTTACTGACCTACCTCCGATTGATTGACCATAACTCACTCAATTTTACTAGTAATTGATTGAAATTAGTTTCATTTCGAAGGAATCGAAGTGTAGTTTAAAACGAAAGAAACGGAGATGAAAAACTCCAAGTATTTTGAGAGTTATGATGGAAATAATTAGACTCGGGCTTTGGTTTAGCAATTTACTGACTTACCTCCGATTGATTGACCATAACTCACTCAATTTAACTCGTAATTCACTGAAATTAGTTTCATTTCGAAGAAATCGAAGTGTAGTTTAAAACGAAAGAAACGGAGATGAAAAACTCTAAGTATTTTGAGAGTTATGGAAATAGTTAGACTCGCGCTTTGGTTTAGCAATTTACTGACCTACCTCCGATTGATTGACCATGAATCACTCAATTTAACTCGTAATTCATTGAAATTAGTTTCATTTCGAAGGAATCGAAGTTTAGTTTAAAACGAAAGAAACGGAGATGAAAAACTCCAAGTATTTTCAGAGTTATGATGGAAATAGTTAGACTCGCGCTTTGGTTTAGCAATTTACTGTCATACATCCGATTAATTGACCATAACTCTCTCAATTTAACTCTTAAGTCATTGAAATTAGTTTCATTTCGAAGGAATCGAAGTGTAGTTTAAAACGAAAGAAACGGAGATGAAAAACTCCAAGTATTTTGAGAGTTATGATGGAAATAGTTAGACTCGCGCTTTGGTTTAGCAATTTACTGACCTACCTCCGATTGATTGACCATAACTCTCTCAATTTAAGTCGTAATTCATTTAAATTAGTTTCATTTCGAAGGAATCGAAGTATAGTTTTAAACGAAAGAAACGGAGATGAAAAACTCCAAGTATTTTGAGAGTTATGATGGAAATAGTTAGACTCGCGCTTTGGTTTAGCTATTTACTGACCTACCTCCGATTGATTGACCATAACTCACTCAATTTAACTCGTAATTCATTGTAATTAGTTTCATTTCGAAGGAATCGAAGTGTAGTTTAAAACGAAAGAAACGGAGATGAAAAACTCCAAGTATTTTGAGAGTTATGATGGAAATAGTTAGACTCGCGCTTTGGTTTAGCAATTTACTTACCTACATCCGATTAATTGACCATAACTCTCTCAATTTAATTCTTAAGTCATTGAAATTAGTTTCATTTCGAAGGAATCGAAGTGTAGTTTAAAACGAAAGAAACGGAGATAAAAAACTCCAAGTATTTTGAGAGTTATGATGGAAATAGTTAGACTCGCGCTTTGGTTTAGCAATTTACTGACCTACCTCCGATTGATTGACCATAACTCTCTCAATTTAACTCTTAACTCATTGAAATTAGTTTCATTTCGAAGGAATCGAAGTGTAGTTTAAAACGAAAGAAACGGAGATTAAAAACTCCAAGTATTTTGAGAGTTATGATGGAAATAGTTAGACTCGCGCTTTGGTTTAGCAATTTACTGACCTACCTCCGATTGATTGACCATAACTCTCTCAATTTAACTCTTAACTCATTGAAATTAGTTTCATTTCGAAGGAATCGAAGTGTAGTTTAAAACGAAAGAAACGGAGATGAAAAACTCCAAGTATTTTGAGAGTTATGATGGAAATAGTTAGACTCGCGCTTTGGTTTAGCAATTTACTGACTAACCTCCGATTGATTGACCATAACTCTCTCAATTTAACTCTTAATTCATTGAAATTAGTTTCATTTCGAAGGAATCGAAGTGTAGTTTAAAACGAAAGAAACGGAGATGAAAAATTCCAAGTATTTTGAGAGTTATGATAGAAATAGTTAGAATCGTGCTTTGTTTAGCAATTTACTGACCTACCTCCGATTGATTGACCATAACTCTCTAAATTTAACTCTTAACTCATTGAAATTAGTTTCATTTCGAAGGAATCGAAGTGTAGTTTAAAACGAAAGAAACGGAGATGAAAAACTCCAAGTATTTTGAGAGTTATGATGGAAATAGTTAGACTCGCGCTTTGGTTTAGAAAATTTACTGACCTACCTCCGATTGATTGACCATAACTCTCTCAATTTAAGTCGTAATTCATTTAAATTAGTTTCATTTCGAAGGAATCGAAGTGTAGTTTAAAACGAAAGAAACGGAGATGAAAAACTCTAAGTATTTTGAGAGTTATGATGGAAATAGTTAGACTCGCGCTTTGGTTTAGCAATTTACTGATCTCCCTCCGATTAATTGACCATAACTCACTCAATTTAACTCGTAATTCATTGTAATTAGATTCATTTCGAAGGAATCGAAGTGTAGTTTAAAACGAAAGAAACGGAGATGAAAAACTCTAAGTATTTTGAGAGTTATGATGGAAATAGTTAGACTCGCGCTTTGGTTTAGCAATTTACTGTCCTACATCCGATTAATTGACCATAACTCTCTCAATTTAACTCTTAAGTCATTGAAATTAGTTTCATTTCGAAGGAATCGAAGTGTAGTTTAAAACGAAAGAAACGGAGATGAAAAACTCCAAGTATTTTGAGAGTTATGATGGAAATAGTTAGACTCGCGCTTTGGTTTAGCAATTTACTGACTTACCTCCGATTGATTGACCATAACTCTCTCAATTTAACTCTTAACTCATTGAAATTAGTTTTATTTCGAAGGAATCGAAGTGTAGTTTAAAACGAAAGAAACGGAGATGAAAAACTCCAAGTATTTTGAGAGTTATGATGGAAATAGTTAGACTCGCGCTTTGGTTTAGCAATTTACTGACCTACCTCCGATTGATTGACCATAACTCTCTCAATTTAACTCTTAACTCATTGAAATTAGTTTCATTTCGAAGGAATCGAAGTGTAGTTTAAAACGAAAGAAACGGAGATGAAAAACTCCAAGTATTTTGAGAGTTATGATGGAAATATTTTGACTCGCGCTTTGGTTTAGCAATTTACTGACCAACCTCCGATTGATTGACAATAACTCTCTCAATTTAACTCTTAATTCATTGAAATTAGTTTCATTTCGAAGGAATCGAAGTGTAGTTTAAAACGAAAGAAACGGAGATGAAAAATTCCAAGTATTTTGAGAGTTATGATAGAAATAGTTAGAATCGCGCTTTGTTTAGCAATTTACTGACCTACCTCCGATTGATTGACCATAACTCTCTAAATTTAACTCTTAACTCATTGAAATTAGTTTCATTTCGAAGGAATCGAAGTGTAGTTTAAAACGAAAGAAACGGAGATGAAAAACTCTAAGTATTTTGAGAGTTATGATGGAAATAGTTAGACTCGCGCTTTGGTTTAGCAATTTACTGACCTACCACCGATTGATTGACCATAACTCTCTCAATTTAACTCTTAACTCATTGAAATTAGTTTCATTTCGAAGGAATCGAAGTGTAGTTTAAAACGAAAGAAACCGAGATGAAAAACTCCAAGTATTTTGAGAGTTATGATGGAAATAGTTAGACTCGCGCTTTGGTTTAGCAATTTACTGACCTACCTCCGATTGATTGACCATAACTCTCTCAATTTAACTCTTAACTCATTGAAATTAGTTTCATTTCGAAGGAATCGAAGTGTAGTTTAAAACGAAAGAAACGGAGATGAAAAACTCCAAGTATTTTGAGAGTTATGATGGAAATAGTTAGACTCGCGCTTTGGTTTAGCAATTTACTGACCTACCTCCGATTGATTGACCATAACTCTCTCAATTTAACTCTTAATTCATTGAAATTAGTTTCATTTCGAAGGATTCGAAGTGTAGTTTAAAACGAAAGAAACGGAGATGAAAATCTCCAAGTATCTTGAAAGTTATGATGGAAATAGTTAGACAAGCGCTTTAGTTTAGCAATTTACTGACCTACCTCCGATTGATTGACCATAACTCTCTCAATTTAACTCGTAATTCATTTAAATTAGTTTAATTTCGAAGGAATCGAAGTGTAGTTTAAAACGAAAGAAACGGAGATGAAAAACTCCAAGTATTTTGAGAGTTAAAATGGAAATAGTTAGACTCGCGCTTTGGTTTAGCAATTTACTGTCCTACATCCGATTAATTGACCATAACTCTCTCAATTTAACTCTTAAGTCATTGAAATTAGTTTCATTTCGAAGGAATCGAAGTGTAGTTTAAAACGAAAGAAACGGAGATGAAAAACTCCAAGTATTTTGAGAGTTATGATGGAAATAGTTAGACTCGCGCTTTGGTTTAGCAATTTACTGACATACCTCCGATTGATTGACCATAACTCTCTCAA
Organism: Tasmannia lanceolata; assembly: GCF_043159265.1. NCBI lineage: Eukaryota > Viridiplantae > Streptophyta > Magnoliopsida > Canellales > Winteraceae > Tasmannia > Tasmannia lanceolata. The sequence goes on from NW_027518721.1 coordinate 10,742,807, forward strand.
TTTAACTCTTAACTCATTGAAATTAGTTTCATTTCGAAGGAATCGAAGTGTAGTTTAAAACGAAAGAAACGGAGATGAAAAACTCCAAGTAATTTGAGAGTTATGATGGAAATAGTTAGACTCGCGCTTTGGTTTAGCAATTTACTGACCTACCTCCGATTGATTGACCATAACTCTCTCAATTTAACTTTTAACTCATTGAAATTAGTTTCATTTCGAAGGAATCGAAGTGTAGTTTAAAACGAAAGAAACGGAGATGAAAAACTCCAAGTATTTTGAGAGTTATGATTGAAATAGTTAGACTCGCGCTTTGGTTTAGTAATTTACTGACCTCCCTCCGATTAATTGACCATAACTCACTCAATTTAACTCGTAATTCATTGTAATTAGATTCATTTCGTAGGAATCGAAGTGTAGTTTAAAACGAAAGAAACGGAGATGAAAAACTACAAGTATTTTGAGAGTTAGGATGGAAATAGTTAGACTCGCGCTTTGGTTTAGCAATTTACTGACCTACCTCCGATTGATTGACCATAACTCTCTCAATTTAACTCTTACCTCATTGAAATTAGTTTCATTTCGAAGGAATCGAAGTGTAGTTTAAAATGAAAGAAACGGAGATGAAAAACTCTAAGTATTTTGAGAGTTATGATGGAAATAGTTAGACTCGCGCTTTGATTTAGCAATTTACTGACCTACCTCCGATTGATTGACCATAACTCTCTCAATTTAACTCTTAACTCATTGAAATTAGTTTCATTTCGAAGGAATCGAAGTGTAGTTTAAAACGAAAGAAACGGAGATGAAAAACTCCAAGTATTTTGAGAGTTATGATGGAAATAGTTAGACTCGCGCTTTGGTTTAGCAATTTACTGACCTACCTCCGATTGATTGACCATAACCCTCTCAATTTAACTCTTAATTCGTTGAAATTAGTTTCATTTCGAAGGAATCGAAGTGTAGTTTAAAACGAAAGAAACGGAGATGAAAAACTCCAAGTATCTTGAGAGTTATGATGGAAATAGTTAGAAAAGCGCTTTAGTTTAGCAATTTACTGACTTACCTCCGATTGATTGACTGTAACTCTCTCAATTTAACTCGTAATTCATTTAAATTAGTTTAATTTCGAAGGAATCGAAGTGTAGTTTAAAACGAAAGAAACGGAGAAGAAAAACTCCAAGTATTTTGAGAGTTATGATGGAAATAGTTAGACTCGCGCTTTGGTTTAGCAATTTACTGCCCTACATCCGATTAATTGACCATAACTCTCTCAATTTAACTCTTAAGTCATTGAAATTAGTTTCATTTCGAAGCAATCGAAGTGTAGTTTAAAACGAAAGAAACGGAGATGAAAAACTCCAAGTATTTTGAGAGTTATGATGGAAATAGTTAGACTCGCGCTTTGGTTTAGCAATTTACTGACCTACCTCCGATTGATTGACCATAACTCTCTCAATTTAACTCTTACCTCATTGAAATTAGTTTCATTTCGAAGGAATCGAAGTGTAGTTTAAAACGAAAGAAACGGAGATGAAAAACTCTAAGTATTTTGAGAGTTATGATGGAAATAGTTAGACTCGCGCTTTGATTTAGCAATTTACTGACCTACCTCCGATTGATTGACCATAACTCTCTCAATTTAACTCTTAACTCATTGAAATTAGTTTCATTTCGAAGGAATCGAAGTGTAGTTTAAAACGAAAGAAACGGAGATGAAAAACTCCAAGTATTTTGAGAGTTATGATGGAAATAGTTAGACTCGCGCTTTGGTTTAGCAATTTACTGACCTACCTCCGATTGATTGACCATAACTCTCTCAATTTAACTCTTAACTCATTGAAATTAGTTTCATTTCGAAGGAATCGAAGTGTAGTTTAAAACGAAAGAAACGGAGATGAAAAACTCCAAGTATTTTGAGAGTTATGATGGAAATAGTTAGACTCGCGCTTTGGTTTAGCAATTTACTGACCTACCTCCGATTGATTGACCATAACTCTCTCAATTTAACTCTTAATTCGTTGAAATTAGTTTCATTTCGAAGGACTCGAAGTGTAGTTTAAAACGAAAGAAACGGAGATGAAAAACTCCAAGTATTTTGAGAGTTATGATGTAAATAGTTAGACTCGCGCTTTCGTTTAGCAATTTACTGATCTACCTCCGATTGATTGACCATAACTCTCTCAATTTAACTCTTACCTCATTGAAATTAGTTTCATTTCGAAGGAATCGAAGTGTAGTTTAAAACGAAAGAAACGGAGATGAAAAACTCAAAGTATTTTGAGAGTTATGATGGAAATAGTTAGACTCGCGCTTTGGTTTAGCAATTTACTGACCTACCTCCGATTGATTGACCATAACTCTCTCAATTTAACTCTTAACTCATTGAAATTAGTTTCATTTCGAAGGAATCGAAGTGTAGTTTAAAACGAAAGAAACGGAGATGAAAAACTCCAAGTATTTTGAGAGTTATGATGGAAATAGTTAGACTCGCGCTTTGGTTTAGCAATTTACTGACCTACCTCCGATTGATTGACCATAACTCTCTCAATTTAACTCTTAACTCTTTGAAATTAGTTTCATTTCGAAGGAATCGAAGTGTAGTTTAAAACGAAAGAAACGGAGATGAAAAACTCCAAGTATTTTGAGAGTTATGATGGAAATAGTTAGACTCGCGCTTTGGTTTAGCAATTTACTGACCTACCTCCGATTGATTGACCATAACTCTCTCAATTTAACTCTTAACTCATTGAAATTAGTTTCATTTCGAAGGAATCGAAGTGTAGTTTAAAACGAAAGAAACGGAGATGGAAAACTCCAAGTATTTTGAGAGTTATGATGGAAATAGTTAGACTCGCGCTTTGGTTTAGCAATTTACTGACCTACCTCCGATTGATTGACCATAACTCTCTCAATTTAACTCTTAATTCGTTGAAATTAGTTTCATTTTGAAGGAATCGAAGTGTAGTTTAAAACGAAAGAAACGGAGATGAAAAACTCCAAGTATCTTGAGAGTTATGATGGAAATAGTTAGAAAAGCGCTTTAGTTTAGCAATTTACTGACTTACCTCCGATTGATTGACTGTAACTCTCTCAATTTAACTCGTAATTCATTTAAATTAGTTTAATTTCGAAGGAATCGAAGTGTAGTTTAAAACGAAAGAAACGGAGATGAAAAACTCCAAGTATTTTGAGAGTTATGATGGAAATAGTTAGACTCGCGCTTTGGTTTAGCAATTTACTGCCCTACATCCGATTAATTGACCATAACTCTCTCAATTTAACTCTTAAGTCATTGAAATTAGTTTCATTTCGAAGCAATCGAAGTGTAGTTTAAAACGAAAGAAACGGAGATGAAAAACTCCAAGTATTTTGAGAGTTATGATGGAAATAGTTAGACTCGCGCTTTGGTTTAGCAATTTACTGACCTACCTCCGATTGATTGACCATAACTCTCTCAATTTAACTCTTAACTCATTGAAATTAGTTTCATTTCGAAGGAATCGAAGTCTAGTTTAAAACGAAAGAAACGGAGATGAAAAACTCTAAGTATTTTGAGAGTTATGATGGAAATAGTTAGACTCGCGCTTTGGTTTAGCAATTTACTGACCTACGTCCGATTGATTGACCATAACTCTCTCAATTTAACTCTTAACTCATTGAAATTAGTTTCATTTCGAAGGAATCGAAGTGTAGTTTAAAACGAAAGAAACGGAGATGAAAAACTCCAAGTATCTTGAGAGTTATGATGGAAATAGTTAGACAAGCGCTTTAGTTTAGCAATTTACTGACCTACCTCCGATTGATTGACCATAACTATCTCAATTTAACTCGTAATTCATTTAAATTAGTTTAATTTCGAAGGAATCGAAGTGTAGTTTAAAACGAAAGAAACGGAGATGAAAAACTCTAAGTATTTTGAGAGTTATGATGGAAATAGTTAGACTCGCGCTTTGATTTAGCAATTTACTGACCTACCTCCGATTGATTGACCATAACTCTCTCAATTTAACTCTTAACTCATTGAAATTAGTTTCATTTCGAAGGAATCGAAGTGTAGTTTAAAACGAAAGAAACGGAGATGAAAAACTCCAAGTATTTTGAGAGTTATGATGGAAATAGTTAGACTCGCGCTTTGGTTTAGCAATTTACTGACCTACCTCCGATTGATTGACCATAACTCTCTCAATTTAACTCTTAATTCGTTGAAATTAGTTTCATTTCGAAGGAATCGAAGTGTAGTTTAAAACGAAAGAAACGGAGATGAAAAACTCCAAGTATCTTGAGAGTTATGATGGAAATAGTTAGAAAAGCGCTTTAGTTTAGCAATTTACTGACTTACCTCCGATTGATTAGACTCGCGCTTTGGTTTAGCAATTTACTGACTAACCTCCGATTGATTGACCATAACTCTCTCAATTTAACTCTTAATTCATTGAAATTAGTTTCATTTCGAAGGAATCGAAGTGTAGTTTAAAACGAAAGAAACGGAGATGAAAAACTCCAAGTATCTTGAGAGTTATGATGGAAATAGTTAGACAAGCGCTTTAGTTTAGCAATTTACTGACCTACCTCCGATTGATTGACCATAACTCTCTCAATTTAACTCGTAATTCATTTAAATTAGTTTAATTTCGAAGGAATCGAAGTGTAGTTTAAAACGAAAGAAACGGAGATGAAAAACTCCAAGTATTTTGAGAGTTATGATGGAAATAGTTAGACTCGCGCTTTGGTTTAGCAATTTACTGACCTCCCTCCGATTGATTGACCATAAATCACTCAATTTAACTCGTAATACATTGAAATTAGTTTCATTTCGAAGGAATCGAAGTGTAGTTTAAAACGAAAGAAACGGAGATGAAAAACTCCAAGTATTTTGAGAGTTATGATGGAAATAGTTAGACTCGCGCTTTGGTTTAGCAATTTACTGACCTACCTACGATTGATTGACCATAACTCTCTCAATTTAACTCTTATTTCATTGAAATTAGTTTCATTTCGAAGGAATCGAAGTGTAGTGTAAAACGAAAGAAACGGAGATGAAAAACTCCAAGTATTTTGAGAGTTATGATGGAAATAGTTAGACTCGCGCTTTGGTTTAGCAATTTACTGACCTACCTCCGATTGATTGACCATAACTCTCTCAATTTAACTCTTAACTCATTGAAATTAGTTTCATTTCGAAGGAATCGAAGTGTAGTTTAAAACGAAAGAAACGGAGATGAAAAACTCCAAGTATTTTGAGAGTTATGATGGAAATAGTTAGACTCGCGCTTTGGTTTAGCAATTTACTGACCTACCTCCGATTGATTGACCATAACTCTCTCAATTTAACTCTTAATTCGTTGAAATTAGTTTCATTTCGAAGGAATCGAAGTGTAGTTTAAAACGAAAGAAACGGAGATGAAAAACTCCAAGTATTTTGAGAGTTATGATGGAAATAGTTAGACTCGCGCTTTCGTTTAGCAATTTACTGATCTACCTCCGATTGATTGACCATAACTCTCTCAATTTAACTCTTACCTCACTGAAATTAGTTTCATTTCGAAGGAATCGAAGTGTAGTTTAAAACGAAAGAAACGGAGATGAAAAACTCTAAGTATTTTGAGAGTTATGATGGAAATAGTTAGACCCGCGCTTTGGTTTAGCAATTTACTGACCTACCTCCGATTGATTGACCATAACTCTCTCAATTTAACTCTTAACTCATTGAAATTAGTTTCATTTCGAAGGAATCGAAGTGTAGTTTAAAACGAAAGAAACGGAGATGAAAAACTCCAAGTATTTTGAGAGTTATGATGGAAATAGTTAGACTCGCGCTTTGGTTTAGCAATTTACTGACCTACCTCCGATTGATTGACCATAACTCTCTCAATTTAACTCTTAACTCTTTGAAATTAGTTTCATTTCGAAGGAATCGAAGTGTAGTTTAAAACGAAAGAAACAGAGATGAAAAACTCCAAGTATTTTGAGAGTTATGATGGAAATAGTTAGACTCGCGCTTTGGTTTAGCAATTTACTGACCTACCTCCGATTGATTGACCATAACTCTCTCAATTTAACTCTTAACTCATTGAAATTAGTTTCATTTCGAAGGAATCGAAGTGTAGTTTAAAACGAAAGAAACGGAGATGAAAAACTCCAAGTATTTTGAGAGTTATGATGGAAATAGTTAGACTCGCGCTTTGGTTTAGCAATTTACTGACCTACCTCCGATTGATTGACCATAACTCTCTCAATTTAACTCTTAATTCGTTGAAATTAGTTTCATTTTGAAGGAATCGAAGTGTAGTTTAAAACGAAAGAAACGGAGATGAAAAACTCCAAGTATCTTGAGAGTTATGATGGAAATAGTTAGAAAAGCGCTTTAGTTTAGCAATTTACTGACTTACCTCCGATTGATTGACTGTAACTCTCTCAATTTAACTCGTAATTCATTTAAATTAGTTTAATTTCGAAGGAATCGAAGTGTAGTTTAAAACGAAAGAAACGGAGATGAAAAACTCCAAGTATTTTGAGAGTTATGATGGAAATAGTTAGACTCGCGCTTTGGTTTAGCAATTTACTGCCCTACATCCGATTAATTGACCATAACTCTCTCAATTTAACTCTTAAGTCATTGAAATTAGTTTCATTTCGAAGCAATCGAAGTGTAGTTTAAAACGAAAGAAACGGAGATGAAAAACTCCAAGTATTTTGAATGTTATGATAGAAATAGTTAGACTCGCGCTTTGGTTTAGCAATTTACTGACCTACCTCCGATTGATTGACCATAACTCTCTCAATTTAACTCTTAACTCATTGAAATTAGTTTCATTTCGAAGGAATCGAAGTATAGTTTAAAACGAAAGAAACGGAGATGAAAAACTCTAAGTATTTTGAGAGTTATGATGGAAATAGTTAGACTCGCGCTTTGGTTTAGCAATTTACTGACCTACGTCCGATTGATTGACCATAACTCTCTCAATTTAACTCTTAACTCCTTGAAATTAGTTTCATTTCGAAGGAATCGAAGTGTAGTTTAAAACGAAAGAAACGGAGATGAAAAACTCCAAGTATCTTGAGAGTTATGATGGAAATAGTTAGACAAGCGCTTTAGTTTAGCAATTTACTGACCTACCTCCGATTGATTGACCATAACTCTCTCAATTTAACTCGTAATTCATTTAAATTAGTTTAATTTCGAAGGAATCGAAGTGTAGTTTAAAACGAAAGAAACGGAGATGAAAAACTCTAAGTATTTTGAGAGTTATGATGGAAATAGTTAGACTCGCGCTTTGGTTCAGCAATTTACTGACCTACCTACGATTGATTAACCATAACTCTCTCAATTTAACTCTTAATTCATTGAAATTAGTTTCATTTCGAAGGAATCGAAGTGTAGTTTAAAACGAAAGAAACGGAGATGAAAAACTCCAAGTATTTTGAGAGTTATGATGGAAATAGTTAGACAAGCGCTTTAGTTTAGCAATTTACTGACCTACCTCCGATTGATTGACCATAACTCTCTCAATTTAACTCGTAATTCATTTAAATTAGTTTAATTTCGAAGGAATCGAAGTGTAGTTTAAAACGAAAGAAACGGAGATGAAAAACTCCAAGTATTTTGAGAGTTATGATGGAAATAGTTAGACTCGCGCTTTGGTTTAGAAATTTACTGACCTACCTCCGATTGATTGACCATAACTCTCTCAATTTAACTCTTAACTAATTGAAATTAGTTTCATTTCGAAGGAATCGAAGTATAGTTTAAAACGAAAGAAACGGAGATGAAAAACTCCAAGTATTTTGAGAGTTATGATGGAAATAGTTAGACTCGCGCTTTGGTTTAGCAATTTACTGACCTACGTCCGATTGATTGACCATAACTCTCTCAATTTAACTCATAACTCATTGAAATTAGTTTCATTTCGAACGAATCGAAGTGTAGTTTAAAACGAAAGAAACGGAGATGAAAACCTCCAAGTATTTTGAGAGTTATGATGGAAATAGTTAGAATCGCGCTTTGTTTAGCAATTTACTGACCTACCTCCGATTGATTGACCATAACTCTCTAAATTTAACTCTTAACTCATTGAAATTAGTTTCATTTCGAAGGAATCGAAGTGTAGTTTAAAACGAAAGAAACGGAGATGAAAAACTCCAAGTATTTTGAGAGTTATGATGGAAATAGTTAGACTCGCGCTTTGGTTTAGCAATTTACTGACCTACCTCCGATTGATTGACCATAACTCTCTCAATTTAACTCGTAATTCATTTAAATTAGTTTCATTTCGAAGGAATCGAAGTGTAGTTTAAAACGAAAGAAACGGAGATGAAAAACTCCAAGTATTTTGAGAGTTATGATGGAAATAGTTAGACTCGCGCTTTAGTTTAGCAATTTACTGACCTCCCTCCGATTGATTGAACATAACTCACTCAATTTAACTCTTAACTCATTGAAATTAGTTTCATTTCGAAGGAATCGAAGTGTAGTTTAAAACGAAAGAAACGGAGATGAAAAACTCTAAGTATTTTGTGAGTTATGATGGAAATAGTTAGACTCGCGCTTTGATTTAGCAATTTACTGACCTACCTCCGATTGATTGACCATAACTCTCTCAATTTAACTCTTACCTCATTGAAATTAGTTTCATTTCGAAGGAATCGAAGTGTAGTTTAAAACGAAAGAAACGGAGATGAAAAACTCTAAGTATTTTGAGAGTTATGATGGAAATAGTTAGACTCGCGCTTTGATTTAGCAATTTACTGACCTACCTCCGATTGATTGACCATAACTCTCTCAATTTAACTCTTAACTCATTGAAATTAGTTTCATTTCGAAGGAATCGAAGTGTAGTTTAAAACGAAAGAAACGGAGATGAAAAACTCCAAGTATTTTGAGAGTTATGATGGAAATAGTTAGACTCGCGCTTTGGTTTAGCAATTTACTGCCCTACATCCGATTAATTGACCATAACTCTCTCAATTTAACTCGTAATTCATTTAAATTAGTTTAATTTCGAAGGAATCGAAGTGTAGTTTAAAACGAAAGAAACGGAGATGAAAAACTCCAAGTATTTTGAGAGTTATGATGGAAATAGTTAGACTCGCGCTTTGGTTTAGCAATTTACTGACCTACCTCCGATTGATTGACCATAACTCTCTCAATTTAACTCTTAACTCATTGAAATTAGTTTCATTTCGAAGGAATCGAAGTCTAGTTTAAAACGAAAGAAACGGAGATGAAAAACTCTAAGTATTTTGAGAGTTATGATGGAAATAGTTAGACTCGCGCTTTGGTTTAGCAATTTACTGACCTACGTCCGATTGATTGACCATAACTCTCTCAATTTAACTCTTAACTCATTGAAATTAGTTTCATTTCGAAGGAATCGAAGTGTAGTTTAAAACGAAAGAAACGGAGATGAAAAACTCCAAGTATCTTGAGAGTTATGATGGAAATAGTTAGACAAGCGCTTTAGTTTAGCAATTTACTGACCTACCTCCGATTGATTGACCATAACTATCTCAATTTAACTCGTAATTCATTTAAATTAGTTTAATTTCGAAGGAATCGAAGTGTAGTTTAAAACGAAAGAAACGGAGATGAAAAACTCTAAGTATTTTGAGAGTTATGATGGAAATAGTTAGACTCGCGCTTTGATTTAGCAATTTACTGACCTACCTCCGATTGATTGACCATAACTCTCTCAATTTAACTCTTAACTCATTGAAATTAGTTTCATTTCGAAGGAATCGAAGTGTAGTTTAAAACGAAAGAAACGGAGATGAAAAACTCCAAGTATCTTGAGAGTTATGATGGAAATAGTTAGAAAAGCGCTTTAGTTTAGCAATTTACTGACTTACCTCCGATTGATTGACTGTAACTCTCTCAATTTAACTCGTAATTCATTTAAATTAGTTTAATTTCGAAGGAATCGAAGTGTAGTTTAAAACGAAAGAAACGGAGATGAAAAACTCTAAGTATTTTGAGAGTTATGATGGAAATAGTTAGACTCGCGCTTTGATTTAGCAATTTACTGACCTACCTCCGATTGATTGACCATAACTCTCTCAATTTAACTCTTAATTCGTTGAAATTAGTTTCATTTCGAAGGAATCGAAGTGTAGTTTAAAACGAAAGAAACGGAGATGAAAAACTCCAAGTATCTTGAGAGTTATGATGGAAATAGTTAGAAAAGCGCTTTAGTTTAGCAATTTACTGACTTACCTCCGATTGATTGACTGTAACTCTCTCAATTTAACTCGTAATTCATTTAAATTAGTTTAATTTCGAAGGAATCGAAGTGTAGTTTAAAACGAAAGAAACGGAGATGAAAAACTCCAAGTATTTTGAGAGTTATGATGGAAATAGTTAGACTCGCGCTTTGGTTTAGCAATTTACTGCCCTACATCCGATTAATTGACCATAACTCTCTCAATTTAACTCTTAAGTCATTGAAATTAGTTTCATTTCGAAGCAATCGAAGTGTAGTTTAAAACGAAAGAAACGGAGATGAAAAACTCCAAGTATTTTGAGAGTTATGATGGAAATAGTTAGACTCGCGCTTTGGTTTAGCAATTTACTGACCTACCTCCGATTGATTGACCATAACTCTCTCAATTTAACTCTTACCTCATTGAAATTAGTTTCATTTCGAAGGAATCGAAGTGTAGTTTAAAACGAAAGAAACAGAGATGAAAAACTCTAAGTATTTTGAGAGTTATGATGGAAATAGTTAGACTCGCGCTTTGATTTAGCAATTTACTGACCTACCTCCGATTGATTGACCATAACTCTCTCAATTTAACTCTTAACTCATTGAAATTAGTTTCATTTCGAAGGAATCGAAGTGTAGTTTAAAACGAAAGAAACGGAGATGAAAAACTCCAAGTATTTTGAGAGTTATGATGGAAATAGTTAGACTCGCGCTTTGGTTTAGCAATTTACTGCCCTACATCCGATTAATTGACCATAACTCTCTCAATTTAACTCTTAAGTCATTGAAATTAGTTTCATTTCGAAGCAATCGAAGTGTAGTTTAAAACGAAAGAAACGGAGATGAAAAACTCCAAGTATTTTGAGAGTTATGATAGAAATAGTTAGACTCGCGCTTTGGTTTAGCAATTTACTGACCTACCTCCGATTGATTGACCATAACTCTCTCAATTTAACTCTTAACTCATTGAAATTAGTTTCATTTCGAAGGAATCGAAGTGTAGTTTAAAACGAAAGAAACGGAGATGAAAAACTCCAAGTATTTTGAGAGTTATGATGGAAATAGTTAGACTCGCGCTTTGGTTTAGCAATTTACTGCCCTACATCCGATTAATTGACCATAACTCTCTCAATTTAACTCTTAAGTCATTGAAATTAGTTTCATTTCGAAGCAATCGAAGTGTAGTTTAAAACGAAAGAAACGGAGATGAAAAACTCCAAGTATTTTGAGAGTTATGATAGAAATAGTTAGACTCGCGCTTTGGTTTAGCAATTTACTGACCTACCTCCGATTGATTGACCATAACTCTCTCAATTTAACTCTTAACTCATTGAAATTAGTTTCATTTCGAAGGAATCGAAGTATAGTTTAAAACGAAAGAAACGGAGATGAAAAACTCTAAGTATTTTGAGAGTTATGATGGAAATAGTTAGACTCGCGCTTTGGTTTAGCAATTTACTGACCTACGTCCGATTGATTGCCCATAACTCTCTCAATTTAACTCTTAACTCCTTGAAATTAGTTTCATTTCGAAGGAATCGAAGTGTAGTTTAAAACGAAAGAAACGGAGATGAAAAACTCCAAGTATCTTGAGAGTTATGATGGAAATAGTTAGACAAGCGCTTTAGTTTAGCAATTTACTGACCTACCTCCGATTGATTGACCATAACTCTCTCAATTTAACTCGTAATTCATTTAAATTAGTTTAATTTCGAAGGAATCGAAGTGTAGTTTAAAACGAAAGAAACGGAGATGAAAAACTCTAAGTATTTTGAGAGTTATGATGGAAATAGTTAGACTCGCGCTTTGGTTCAGCAATTTACTGACCTACCTACGATTGATTAACCATAACTCTCTCAATTTAACTCTTAATTCATTGAAATTAGTTTCATTTCGAAGGAATCGAAGTGTAGTTTAAAACGAAAGAAACGGAGATGAAAAACTCCAAGTATTTTGAGAGTTATGATGGAAATAGTTAGACTCGCGCTTTGGTTCAGCAATTTACTGACCTACCTACGATTGATTAACCATAACTCTCTCAATTTAACTCTTAATTCATTGAAATTAGTTTCATTTCGAAGGAATCGAAGTGTAGTTTAAAACGAAAGAAACGGAGATGAAAAACTCCAAGTATTTTGAGAGTTATGATGGAAATAGTTAGACAAGCGCTTTAGTTTAGCAATTTACTGACCTACCTCCGATTGATTGACCATAACTCTCTCAATTTAACTCGTAATTCATTTAAATTAGTTTAATTTCGAAGGAATCGAAGTGTAGTTTAAAACGAAAGAAACGGAGATGAAAAACTCCAAGTATTTTGAGAGTTATGATGGAAATAGTTAGACTCGCGCTTTGGTTTAGAAATTTACTGACCTACCTCCGATTGATTGACCATAACTCTCTCAATTTAACTCTTAACTAATTGAAATTAGTTTCATTTCGAAGGAATCGAAGTGTAGTTTAAAACGAAAGAAACGGAGATGAAAAACTCCAAGTATTTTGAGAGTTATGATGGAAATAGTTAGACTCGCGCTTTGGTTTAGCAATTTACTGACCTACGTCCGATTGATTGACCATAACTCTCTCAATTTAACTCATAACTCATTGAAATTAGTTTCATTTCGAACGAATCGAAGTGTAGTTTAAAACGAAAGAAACGGAGATGAAAACCTCCAAGTATTTTGAGAGTTATGATGGAAATAGTTAGAATCGCGCTTTGTTTAGCAATTTACTGACCTACCTCCGATTGATTGACCATAACTCTCTAAATTTAACTCTTAACTCATTGAAATTAGTTTCATTTCGAAGGAATCGAAGTGTAGTTTAAAACGAAAGAAACGGAGATGAAAAACTCCAAGTATTTTGAGAGTTATGATGGAAATAGTTAGACTCGCGCTTTGGTTTAGCAATTTACTGACCTACCTCCGATTGATTGACCATAACTCTCTCAATTTAACTCGTAATTCATTTAAATTAGTTTCATTTCGAAGGAATCGAAGTGTAGTTTAAAACGAAAGAAACGGAGATGAAAAACTCCAAGTATTTTGAGAGTTATGATGGAAATAGTTAGACTCGCGCTTTAGTTTAGCAATTTACTGACCTCCCTCCGATTGATTGAACATAACTCACTCAATTTAACTCTTAACTCATTGAAATTAGTTTCATTTCGAAGGAATCGAAGTGTAGTTTAAAACGAAAGAAACGGAGATGAAAAACTCTAAGTATTTTGTGAGTTATGATGGAAATAGTTAGACTCGCGCTTTGATTTAGCAATTTACTGACCTACCTCCGATTGATTGACCATAACTCTCTCAATTTAACTCTTACCTCATTGAAATTAGTTTCATTTCGAAGGAATCGAAGTGTAGTTTAAAACGAAAGAAACGGAGATGAAAAACTCTAAGTATTTTGAGAGTTATGATGGAAATAGTTAGACTCGCGCTTTGATTTAGCAATTTACTGACCTACCTCCGATTGATTGACCATAACTCTCTCAATTTAACTCTTAACTCATTGAAATTAGTTTCATTTCGAAGGAATCGAAGTGTAGTTTAAAACGAAAGAAACGGAGATGAAAAACTCAAAGTATTTTGAGAGTTATGATGGAAATAGTTAGACTCGCGCTTTGGTTTAGCAATTTACTGCCCTACATCCGATTAATTGACCATAACTCTCTCAATTTAACTCGTAATTCATTTAAATTAGTTTAATTTCGAAGGAATCGAAGTGTAGTTTAAAACGAAAGAAACGGAGATGAAAAACTCCAAGTATTTTGAGAGTTATGATGGAAATAGTTAGACTCGCGCTTTGGTTTAGCAATTTACTGACCTACCTCCGATTGATTGACCATAACTCTCTCAATTTAACTCTTAACTCATTGAAATTAGTTTCATTTCGAAGGAATCGAAGTCTAGTTTAAAACGAAAGAAACGGAGATGAAAAACTCTAAGTATTTTGAGAGTTATGATGGAAATAGTTAGACTCGCGCTTTGGTTTAGCAATTTACTGACCTACGTCCGATTGATTGACCATAACTCTCTCAATTTAACTCTTAACTCATTGAAATTAGTTTCATTTCGAAGGAATCGAAGTGTAGTTTAAAACGAAAGAAACGGAGATGAAAAACTCCAAGTATCTTGAGAGTTATGATGGAAATAGTTAGACAAGCGCTTTAGTTTAGCAATTTACTGACCTACCTCCGATTGATTGACCATAACTATCTCAATTTAACTCGTAATTCATTTAAATTAGTTTAATTTCGAAGGAATCGAAGTGTAGTTTAAAACGAAAGAAACGGAGATGAAAAACTCTAAGTATTTTGAGAGTTATGATGGAAATAGTTAGACTCGCGCTTTGATTTAGCAATTTACTGACCTACCTCCGATTGATTGACCATAACTCTCTCAATTTAACTCTTAACTCATTGAAATTAGTTTCATTTCGAAGGAATCGAAGTGTAGTTTAAAACGAAAGAAACGGAGATGAAAAACTCAAAGTATTTTGAGAGTTATGATGGAAATAGTTAGACTCGCGCTTTGGTTTAGCAATTTACTGACCTACCTCCGATTGATTGACCATAACTCTCTCAATTTAACTCTTAATTCGTTGAAATTAGTTTCATTTCGAAGGAATCGAAGTGTAGTTTAAAACGAAAGAAACGGAGATGAAAAACTCCAAGTATTTTGAGAGTTATGATGGAAATAGTTAGACTCGCGCTTTGGTTTAGCAATTTACTGACCTACGTCCGATTGATTGACCATAACTCTCTCAATTTAACTCATAACTCATTGAAATTAGTTTCATTTCGAACGAATCGAAGTGTAGTTTAAAACGAAAGAAACGGAGATGAAAACCTCCAAGTATTTTGAGAGTTATGATGGAAATAGTTAGAATCGCGCTTTGTTTAGCAATTTACTGACCTACCTCCGATTGATTGACCATAACTCTCTAAATTTAACTCTTAACTCATTGAAATTAGTTTCATTTCGAAGGAATCGAAGTGTAGTTTAAAACGAAAGAAACGGAGATGAAAAACTCCAAGTATTTTGAGAGTTATGATGGAAATAGTTAGACTCGCGCTTTGGTTTAGCAATTTACTGACCTACCTCCGATTGATTGACCATAACTCTCTCAATTTAACTCGTAATTCATTTAAATTAGTTTCATTTCGAAGGAATCGAAGTGTAGTTTAAAACGAAAGAAACGGAGATGAAAAACTCCAAGTATTTTGAGAGTTATAATGGAAATAGTTAGACTCGCGCTTTAGTTTAGCAATTTACTGACCTCCCTCCGATTGATTGAACATAACTCACTCAATTTAACTCTTAACTCATTGAAATTAGTTTCATTTCGAAGGAATCGAAGTGTAGTTTAAAACGAAAGAAACGGAGATGAAAAACTCTAAGTATTTTGTGAGTTATGATGGAAATAGTTAGACTCGCGCTTTGATTTAGCAATTTACTGACCTACCTCCGATTGATTGACCATAACTCTCTCAATTTAACTCTTACCTCATTGAAATTAGTTTCATTTCGAAGGAATCGAAGTGTAGTTTAAAACGAAAGAAACGGAGATGAAAAACTCTAAGTATTTTGAGAGTTATGATGGAAATAGTTAGACTCGCGCTTTGATTTAGCAATTTACTGACCTACCTCCGATTGATTGACCATAACTCTCTCAATTTAACTCTTAACTCATTGAAATTAGTTTCATTTCGAAGGAATCGAAGTGTAGTTTAAAACGAAAGAAACGGAGATGAAAAACTCCAAGTATTTTGAGAGTTATGATGGAAATAGTTAGACTCGCGCTTTGGTTTAGCAATTTACTGCCCTACATCCGATTAATTGACCATAACTCTCTCAATTTAACTCGTAATTCATTTAAATTAGTTTAATTTCGAAGGAATCGAAGTGTAGTTTAAAACGAAAGAAACGGAGATGAAAAACTCCAAGTATTTTGAGAGTTATGATGGAAATAGTTAGACTCGCGCTTTGGTTTAGCAATTTACTGACCTACCTCCGATTGATTGACCATAACTCTCTCAATTTAACTCTTAACTCATTGAAATTAGTTTCATTTCGAAGGAATCGAAGTCTAGTTTAAAACGAAAGAAACGGAGATGAAAAACTCTAAGTATTTTGAGAGTTATGATGGAAATAGTTAGACTCGCGCTTTGGTTTAGCAATTTACTGACCTACGTCCGATTGATTGACCATAACTCTCTCAATTTAACTCTTAACTCATTGAAATTAGTTTCATTTCGAAGGAATCGAAGTGTAGTTTAAAACGAAAGAAACGGAGATGAAAAACTCCAAGTATCTTGAGAGTTATGATGGAAATAGTTAGACAAGCGCTTTAGTTTAGCAATTTACTGACCTACCTCCGATTGATTGACCATAACTATCTCAATTTAACTCGTAATTCATTTAAATTAGTTTAATTTCGAAGGAATCGAAGTGTAGTTTAAAACGAAAGAAACGGAGATGAAAAACTCTAAGTATTTTGAGAGTTATGATGGAAATAGTTAGACTCGCGCTTTGATTTAGCAATTTACTGACCTACCTCCGATTGATTGACCATAACTCTCTCAATTTAACTCTTAACTCATTGAAATTAGTTTCATTTCGAAGGAATCGAAGTGTAGTTTAAAACGAAAGAAATGGAGATGAAAAACTCAAAGTATTTTGAGAGTTATGATGGAAATAGTTAGACTCGCGCTTTGGTTTAGCAATTTACTGACCTACCTCCGATTGATTGACCATAACTCTCTCAATTTAACTCTTAATTCGTTGAAATTAGTTTCATTTCGAAGGAATCGAAGTGTAGTTTAAAACGAAAGAAACGGAGATGAAAAACTCCAAGTATCTTGAGAGTTATGATGGAAATAGTTAGAAAAGCGCTTTAGTTTAGCAATTTACTGACTTACCTCCGATTGATTGACTGTAACTCTCTCAATTTAACTCGTAATTCATCTAAATTAGTTTAATTTCGAAGGAATCGAAGTGTAGTTTAAAACGAAAGAAACGGAGATGAAAAACTCCAAGTATTTTGAGAGTTATGATGGAAATAGTTAGACTCGCGCTTTGGTTTAGCAATTTACTGCCCTACATCCGATTAATTGACCATAACTCTCTCAATTTAACTCTTAAGTCATTGAAATTAGTTTCATTTCGAAGCAATCGAAGTGTAGTTTAAAACGAAAGAAACGGAGATGAAAAACTCCAAGTATTTTGAGAGTTATGATGGAAATAGTTAGACTCGCGCTTTGGTTTAGCAATTTACTGACCTACCTCCGATTGATTGACCATAACTCTCTCAATTTAAC
Organism: Tasmannia lanceolata; assembly: GCF_043159265.1. Taxonomy (NCBI): domain Eukaryota; kingdom Viridiplantae; phylum Streptophyta; class Magnoliopsida; order Canellales; family Winteraceae; genus Tasmannia; species Tasmannia lanceolata. The sequence continues at coordinate 10,760,330 of NW_027518721.1, forward strand.
TCTTACCTCATTGAAATTAGTTTCATTTCGAAGGAATCGAAGTGTAGTTTAAAACGAAAGAAACAGAGATGAAAAACTCTAAGTATTTTGAGAGTTATGATGGAAATAGTTAGACTCGCGCTTTGATTTAGCAATTTACTGACCTACCTCCGATTGATTGACCATAACTCTCTCAATTTAACTCTTAACTCATTGAAATTAGTTTCATTTCGAAGGAATCGAAGTGTAGTTTAAAACGAAAGAAACGGAGATGAAAAACTCCAAGTATTTTGAGAGTTATGATGGAAATAGTTAGACTCGCGCTTTGGTTTAGCAATTTACTGACCTACCTCCGATTGATTGACCATAACTCTCTCAATTTAACTCTTAACTCATTGAAATTAGTTTCATTTCGAAGGAATCGAAGTGTAGTTTAAAACGAAAGAAACGGAGATGAAAAACTCCAAGTATTTTGAGAGTTATGATGGAAATAGTTAGACTCGCGCTTTGGTTTAGCAATTTACTGACCTACCTCCGATTGATTGACCATAACTCTCTCAATTTAACTCTTAATTCGTTGAAATTAGTTTCATTTTGAAGGAATCGAAGTGTAGTTTAAAACGAAAGAAACGGAGATGAAAAACTCCAAGTATCTTGAGAGTTATGATGGAAATAGTTAGAAAAGCGCTTTAGTTTAGCAATTTACTGACTTACCTCCGATTGATTGACTGTAACTCTCTCAATTTAACTCGTAATTCATTTAAATTAGTTTAATTTCGAAGGAATCGAAGTGTAGTTTAAAACGAAAGAAACGGAGATGAAAAACTCCAAGTATTTTGAGAGTTATTATGGAAATAGTTAGACTCGCGCTTTGGTTTAGCAATTTACTGCCCTACATCCGATTAATTGACCATAACTCTCTCAATTTAACTCTTAAGTCATTGAAATTAGTTTCATTTCGAAGCAATCGAAGTGTAGTTTAAAACGAAAGAAACGGAGATGAAAAACTCCAAGTATTTTGAGAGTTATGATAGAAATAGTTAGACTCGCGCTTTGGTTTAGCAATTTACTGACCTACCTCCGATTGATTGACCATAACTCTCTCAATTTAACTCTTAACTCATTGAAATTAGTTTCATTTCGAAGGAATCGAAGTATAGTTTAAAACGAAAGAAACGGAGATGAAAAACTCTAAGTATTTTGAGAGTTATGATGGAAATAGTTAGACTCGCGCTTTGGTTTAGCAATTTACTGACCTACGTCCGATTGATTGACCATAACTCTCTCAATTTAACTCTTAACTCCTTGAAATTAGTTTCATTTCGAAGGAATCGAAGTGTAGTTTAAAACGAAAGAAACGGAGATGAAAAACTCCAAGTATCTTGAGAGTTATGATGGAAATAGTTAGACAAGCGCTTTAGTTTAGCAATTTACTGACCTACCTCCGATTGATTGACCATAACTCTCTCAATTTAACTCGTAATTCATTTAAATTAGTTTAATTTCGAAGGAATCGAAGTGTAGTTTAAAACGAAAGAAACGGAGATGAAAAACTCTAAGTATTTTGAGAGTTATGATGGAAATAGTTAGACTCGCGCTTTGGTTCAGCAATTTACTGACCTACCTACGATTGATTGACCATAACTCTCTCAATTTAACTCTTAATTCATTGAAATTAGTTTCATTTCGAAGGAATCGAAGTGTAGTTTAAAACGAAAGAAACGGAGATGAAAAACTCCAAGTATTTTGAGAGTTATGATGGAAATAGTTAGACAAGCGCTTTAGTTTAGCAATTTACTGACCTACCTCCGATTGATTGACCATAACTCTCTCAATTTAACTCGTAATTCATTTAAATTAGTTTAATTTCGAAGGAATCGAAGTGTAGTTTAAAACGAAAGAAACAGAGATGAAAAACTCCAAGTATTTTGAGAGTTATGATGGAAATAGTTAGACTCGCGCTTTCGTTTAGCAATTTACTGATCTACCTCCGATTGATTGACCATAACTCTCTCAATTTAACTCTTACCTCATTGAAATTAGTTTCATTTCGAAGGAATCGAAGTGTAGTTTAAAACGAAAGAAACGGAGATGAAAAACTCTAAGTATTTTGAGAGTTATGATGGAAATAGTTAGACTCGCGCTTTGGTTTAGCAATTTACTGACCTACCTCCGATTGATTGACCATAACTCTCTCAATTTAACTCTTAACTCATTGAAATTAGTTTCATTTCGAAGGAATCGAAGTGTAGTTTAAAACGAAAGAAACGGAGATGAAAAACTCCAAGTATTTTGAGAGTTATGATGGAAATAGTTAGACTCGCGCTTTGGTTTAGCAATTTACTGACCTACCTCCGATTGATTGACCATAACTCTCTCAATTTAACTCTTAACTCTTTGAAATTAGTTTCATTTCGAAGGAATCGAAGTGTAGTTTAAAACGAAAGAAACGGAGATGAAAAACTCCAAGTATTTTGAGAGTTATGATGGAAATAGTTAGACTCGCGCTTTGGTTTAGCAATTTACTGACCTACCTCCGATTGATTGACCATAACTCTCTCAATTTAACTCTTAACTCATTGAAATTAGTTTCATTTCGAAGGAATCGAAGTGTAGTTTAAAACGAAAGAAACGGAGATGAAAAACTCCAAGTATTTTGAGAGTTATGATGGAAATAGTTAGACTCGCGCTTTGGTTTAGCAATTTACTGACCTACCTCCGATTGATTGACCATAACTCTCTCAATTTAACTCTTAATTCGTTGAAATTAGTTTCATTTTGAAGGAATCGAAGTGTAGTTTAAAACGAAAGAAACGGAGATGAAAAACTCCAAGTATCTTGAGAGTTATGATGGAAATAGTTAGAAAAGCGCTTTAGTTTAGCAATTTACTGACTTACCTCCGATTGATTGACTGTAACTCTCTCAATTTAACTCGTAATTCATTTAAATTAGTTTAATTTCGAAGGAATCGAAGTGTAGTTTAAAACGAAAGAAACGGAGATGAAAAACTCCAAGTATTTTGAGAGTTATTATGGAAATAGTTAGACTCGCGCTTTGGTTTAGCAATTTACTGCCCTACATCCGATTAATTGACCATAACTCTCTCAATTTAACTCTTAAGTCATTGAAATTAGTTTCATTTCGAAGCAATCGAAGTGTAGTTTAAAACGAAAGAAACGGAGATGAAAAACTCCAAGTATTTTGAGAGTTATGATAGAAATAGTTAGACTCGCGCTTTGGTTTAGCAATTTACTGACCTACCTCCGATTGATTGACCATAACTCTCTCAATTTAACTCTTAACTCATTGAAATTAGTTTCATTTCGAAGGAATCGAAGTATAGTTTAAAACGAAAGAAACGGAGATGAAAAACTCTAAGTATTTTGAGAGTTATGATGGAAATAGTTAGACTCGCGCTTTGGTTTAGCAATTTACTGACCTACGTCCGATTGATTGACCATAACTCTCTCAATTTAACTCTTAACTCCTTGAAATTAGTTTCATTTCGAAGGAATCGAAGTGTAGTTTAAAACGAAAGAAACGGAGATGAAAAACTCCAAGTATCTTGAGAGTTATGATGGAAATAGTTAGACAAGCGCTTTAGTTTAGCAATTTACTGACCTACCTCCGATTGATTGACCATAACTCTCTCAATTTAACTCGTAATTCATTTAAATTAGTTTAATTTCGAAGGAATCGAAGTGTAGTTTAAAACGAAAGAAACGGAGATGAAAAACTCTAAGTATTTTGAGAGTTATGATGGAAATAGTTAGACTCGCGCTTTGGTTCAGCAATTTACTGACCTACCTACGATTGATTGACCATAACTCTCTCAATTTAACTCTTAATTCATTGAAATTAGTTTCATTTCGAAGGAATCGAAGTGTAGTTTAAAACGAAAGAAACGGAGATGAAAAACTCCAAGTATTTTGAGAGTTATGATGGAAATAGTTAGACAAGCGCTTTAGTTTAGCAATTTACTGACCTACCTCCGATTGATTGACCATAACTCTCTCAATTTAACTCGTAATTCATTTAAATTAGTTTAATTTCGAAGGAATCGAAGTGTAGTTTAAAACGAAAGAAACAGAGATGAAAAACTCCAAGTATTTTGAGAGTTATGATGGAAATAGTTAGACTCGCGCTTTGGTTTAGCAATTTACTGACCTACCTCCGATTGATTGACCATAACTCTCTCAATTTAACTCTTAACTAATTGAAATTAGTTTCATTTCGAAGGAATCGAAGTGTAGTTTAAAACGAAAGAAACGGAGATGAAAAACTCCAAGTATTTTGAGAGTTATGATGGAAATAGTTAGACTCGCGCTTTGGTTTAGCAATTTACTGACCTACGTCCGATTGATTGACCATAACTCTCTCAATTTAACTCATAACTCATTGAAATTAGTTTCATTTCGAACGAATCGAAGTGTAGTTTAAAACGAAAGAAACGGAGATGAAAACCTCCAAGTATTTTGAGAGTTATGATGGAAATAGTTAGAATCGCGCTTTGTTTAGCAATTTACTGACCTACCTCCGATTGATTGACCATAACTCTCTAAATTTAACTCTTAACTCATTGAAATTAGTTTCATTTCGAAGGAATCGAAGTGTAGTTTAAAACGAAAGAAACGGAGATGAAAAACTCCAAGTATTTTGAGAGTTATGATGGAAATAGTTAGACTCGCGCTTTGGTTTAGCAATTTACTGACCTACCTCCGATTGATTGACCATAACTCTCTCAATTTAACTCGTAATTCATTTAAATTAGTTTCATTTCGAAGGAATCGAAGTGTAGTTTAAAACGAAAGAAACGGAGATGAAAAACTCCAAGTATTTTGAGAGTTATGATGGAAATAGTTAGACTCGCGCTTTAGTTTAGCAATTTACTGACCTCCCTCCGATTGATTGAACATAACTAACTCAATTTAACTCTTAACTCATTGAAATTAGTTTCATTTCGAAGGAATCGAAGTGTAGTTTAAAACGAAAGAAACGGAGATGAAAAACTCTAAGTATTTTGTGAGTTATGATGGAAATAGTTAGACTCGCGCTTTGATTTAGCAATTTACTGACCTACCTCCGATTGATTGACCATAACTCTCTCAATTTAACTCTTACCTCATTGAAATTAGTTTCATTTCGAAGGAATCGAAGTGTAGTTTAAAACGAAAGAAACGGAGATGAAAAACTCTAAGTATTTTGAGAGTTATGATGGAAATAGTTAGACTCGCGCTTTGATTTAGCAATTTACTGACCTACCTCCGATTGATTGACCATAACTCTCTCAATTTAACTCTTAACTCATTGAAATTAGTTTCATTTCGAAGGAATCGAAGTGTAGTTTAAAACGAAAGAAACGGAGATGAAAAACTCCAAGTATTTTGAGAGTTATGATGGAAATAGTTAGACTCGCGCTTTGGTTTAGCAATTTACTGACCTACCTCCGATTGATTGACCATAACTCTCTCAATTTAACTCTTAACTCATTGAAATTAGTTTCATTTCGAAGGAATCGAAGTGTAGTTTAAAACGAAAGAAACGGAGATGAAAAACTCCAAGTATTTTGAGAGTTATGATGGAAATAGTTAGACTCGCGCTTTGGTTTAGCAATTTACTGACCTACCTCCGATTGATTGACCATAACTCTCTCAATTTAACTCTTAATTCGTTGAAATTAGTTTCATTTCGAAGGAATCGAAGTGTAGTTTAAAACGAAAGAAACGGAGATGAAAAACTCCAAGTATTTTGAGAGTTATGATGGAAATAGTTAGACTCGCGCTTTCGTTTAGCAATTTACTGATCTACCTCCGATTGATTGACCATAACTCTCTCAATTTAACTCTTACCTCATTGAAATTAGTTTCATTTCGAAGGAATCGAAGTGTAGTTTAAAACGAAAGAAACGGAGATGAAAAACTCTAAGTATTTTGAGAGTTATGATGGAAATAGTTAGACTCGCGCTTTGGTTTAGCAATTTACTGACCTACCTCCGATTGATTGACCATAACTCTCTCAATTTAACTCTTAACTCATTGAAATTAGTTTCATTTCGAAGGAATCGAAGTGTAGTTTAAAACGAAAGAAACGGAGATGAAAAACTCCAAGTATTTTGAGAGTTATGATGGAAATAGTTAGACTCGCGCTTTGGTTTAGCAATTTACTGACCTACCTCCGATTGATTGACCATAACTCTCTCAATTTAACTCTTAACTCTTTGAAATTAGTTTCATTTCGAAGGAATCGAAGTGTAGTTTAAAACGAAAGAAACGGAGATGAAAAACTCCAAGTATTTTGAGAGTTATGATGGAAATAGTTAGACTCGCGCTTTGGTTTAGCAATTTACTGACCTACCTCCGATTGATTGACCATAACTCTCTCAATTTAACTCTTAACTCATTGAAATTAGTTTCATTTCGAAGGAATCGAAGTGTAGTTTAAAACGAAAGAAACGGAGATGAAAAACTCCAAGTATTTTGAGAGTTATGATGGAAATAGTTAGACTCGCGCTTTGGTTTAGCAATTTACTGACCTACCTCCGATTGATTGACCATAACTCTCTCAATTTAACTCTTAATTCGTTGAAATTAGTTTCATTTTGAAGGAATCGAAGTGTAGTTTAAAACGAAAGAAACGGAGATGAAAAACTCCAAGTATCTTGAGAGTTATGATGGAAATAGTTAGAAAAGCGCTTTAGTTTAGCAATTTACTGACTTACCTCCGATTGATTGACTGTAACTCTCTCAATTTAACTCGTAATTCATTTAAATTAGTTTAATTTCGAAGGAATCGAAGTGTAGTTTAAAACGAAAGAAACGGAGATGAAAAACTCCAAGTATCTTGAGAGTTATGATGGAAATAGTTAGACAAGCGTTTTAGTTTAGCAATTTACTGACCTACCTCCGATTGATTGACCATAACTCTCTCAATTTAACTCGTAATTCATTTAAATTAGTTTAATTTCGAAGGAATCGAAGTTTAGTTTAAAACGAAAGAAACGGAGATGAAAAACTCTAAGTATTTTGAGAGTTATGATGGAAATAGTTAGACTCGCGCTTTGGTTCAGCAATTTACTGACTTACCTACGATTGATTGACCATAACTCTCTCAATTTAACTCTTAATTCATTGAAATTAGTTTCATTTCGAAGGAATCGAAGTGTAGTTTAAAACGAAAGAAACGGAGATGAAAAACTCCAAGTATTTTGAGAGTTATGATGGAAATAGTTAGACAAGCGCTTTAGTTTAGCAATTTACTGACCTACCTCCGATTGATTGACCATAACTCTCTCAATTTAACTCGTAATTCATTTAAATTAGTTTAATTTCGAAGGAATCGAAGTGTAGTTTAAAACGAAAGAAACGGAGATGAAAAACTCCAAGTATTTTGAGAGTTATGATGGAAATAGTTAGACTCGCGCTTTGGTTTAGCAATTTACTGACCTACCTCCGATTGATTGACCATAACTCTCTCAATTTAACTCTTAACTAATTGAAATTAGTTTCATTTCGAAGGAATCGAAGTGTAGTTTAAAACGAAAGAAACGGAGATGAAAAACTCCAAGTATTTTGAGAGTTATGATGGAAATAGTTAGACTCGCGCTTTGGTTTACCAATTTACTGACCTACGTCCGATTGATTGACCATAACTCTCTCAATTTAACTCATAACTCATTGAAATTAGTTTCATTTCGAACGAATCGAAGTGTAGTTTAAAACGAAAGAAACGGAGATGAAAAACTCCAAGTATTTTGAGAGTTATGATGGAAATAGTTAGAATCGCGCTTTGTTTAGCAATTTACTGACTTACCTCCGATTGATTGACCATAACTCTCTAAATTTAACTCTTAACTCATTGAAATTAGTTTCATTTCGAAGGAATCGAAGTGTAGTTTAAAACGAAAGAAACGGAGATGAAAAACTCCAAGTATTTTGAGAGTTATGATGGAAATAGTTAGACTCGCGCTTTGGTTTAGCAATTTACTGACCTACCTCCGATTGATTGACCATAACTCTCTCAATTTAACTCGTAATTCATTTAAATTAGTTTCATTTCGAAGGAATCGAAGTGTAGTTTAAAACGAAAGAAACGGAGATGAAAAACTCCAAGTATTTTGAGAGTTATGATGGAAATAGTTAGACTCGCGCTTTGGTTTAGCAATTTACTGACCTACCTCCGATTGATTGACCATAACTCTCTAAATTTAACTCTTAACTCATTGAAATTAGTTTCATTTCGAAGGAATCGAAGTGTAGTTTAAAACGAAAGAAACGGAGATGAAAAACTCCAAGTATTTTGAGAGTTATGATGGAAATAGTTAGACTCGCGCTTTGGGTTAGCAATTTACTGACCAACCTCCGATTGATTGACCATAACTCTCTCAATTTAACTCTTAATTCATTGAAATTAGTTTCATTTCGAAGGAATCGAAGTGTAGTTTAAAACGAAAGAAACGGAGATGAAAAACTCCAAGTATTTTGAGAGTTATGATGGAAATAGTTAGACTCGCGCTTTGGTTTAGCAATTTACTGACCTACCTCCGATTGATTGACCATAACTCTCTCAATTTAACTCTTAACTCATTGAAATTAGTTTCATTTCGAAGGAATCGAAGTGTAGTTTAAAACGAAAGAAACGGAGATGAAAAACTCCAAGTATCTTGAGAGTTATGATGGAAATAGTTAGACAAGCGCTTTAGTTTAGCAATTTACTGACCTACCTCCGATTGATTGACCATAACTCTCTCAATTTAACTCGTAATTCATTTAAATTAGTTTAATTTCGAAGGAATCGAAGTGTAGTTTAAAACGAAAGAAACGGAGATGAAAAACTCCAAGTATTTTGAGAGTTATGATGGAAATAGTTAGACTCGCGCTTTGGTTTAGCAATTTACTGTCCTACATCCGATTAATTGACCATAACTCTCTCAATTTAACTCTTAAGTCATTGAAATTAGTTTCATTTCGAATGAATCGAAGTGTAGTTTAAAACGAAAGAAACGGAGATGAAAAACTCCAAGTATTTTGAGAGTTATGATGGAAATAGTTAGACTCGCGCTTTGGTTTAGCAATTTACTGACCTACCTCCGATTGATTGACCATAACTCTCTCAATTTAACTCGTAATTCATTTAAATTAGTTTCATTTCGAAGGAATCGAAGTGTAGTTTAAAACGAAAGAAACGGAGATGAAAAACTCCAAGTATTTTGAGAGTTATGATGGAAATAGTTAGACTCGCGCTTTAGTTTAGCAATTTACTGACCTCCCTCCGATTGATTGAACATAACTCACTCAATTTAACTCGTAATTCATTGAAATTAGTTTCATTTCGAAGGAATCGAAGTGTAGTTTAAAACGAAAGAAACGGAGATGAAAAACTCCAAGTATTTTGAGAGTTATGATGGAAATAGTTAGACTCGCGCTTTGGTTTAGCAATTTACTGACCTACCTCCGATTGATTGACCATAACTCTCTAAATTTAACTCTTAACTCATTGAAATTAGTTTCATTTCGAAGGAATCGAAGTGTAGTTTAAAACGAAAGAAACGGAGATGAAAAACTCCAAGTATTTTGAGAGTTATGATGGAAATAGTTAGACTCGCGCTTTGGTTTAGCAATTTACTGACCTACGTCCGATTGATTGACCATAACTCTCTCAATTTAACTCATAACTAATTGAAATTAGTTTCATTTCGAACGAATCGAAGTGTAGTTTAAAACGAAAGAAACGGAGATGAAAAACTCCAAGTATTTTGAGAGTTATGATGGAAATAGTTAGAATCGCGCTTTGTTTAGCAATTTACTGACCTACCTCCGATTGATTGACCATAACTCTCTAAATTTAACTCTTAACTCATTGAAATTAGTTTCATTTCGAAGGAATCGAAGTGTAGTTTAAAACGAAAGAAACGAAGATGAAAAACTCCAAGTATTTTGAGAGTTATGATGGAAATAGTTAGAATCGCGCTTTAGTTTAGCAATTTACTGACCTCCCTCCGATTGATTGAACATAACTCACTTAATTTAACTCGTAATTCATTGAAATTAGTTTCATTTCGAAGGAATCGAAGTGTAGTTTAAAACGAAAGAAACGGAGATGAAAAACTCCAAGTATTTTGAGAGTTATGATGGAAATAGTTAGACTCGCGCTTTGGTTTAGCAATTTACTGACCTACCTCCGATTGATTGACCATAACTCTCTAAATTTAACTCTTAACTCATTGAAATTAGTTTCATTTCGAAGGAATCGAAGTGTAGTTTAAAACGAAAGAAACGGAGATGAAAAACTCCAAGTATTTTGAGAGTTATGATGGAAATAGTTAGACTCGCGCTTTGGTTTAGCAATTTACTGACCCACCTCCGATTGATTGACCATAACTCTCTCAATTTAACTCTTAATTCATTGAAATTAGTTTCATTTCGAAGGAATCGAAGTGTAGTTTAAAACGAAAGAAACGGAGATGAAAAACTCCAAGTATTTTGAGAGTTATGATGGAAATAGTTAGACTCGCGCTTTGGTTTAGCAATTTACTGACCTACCTCCGATTGATTGACCATAACTCTCTCAATTTAACTCTTAAGTCATTGAAATTAGTTTCATTTCGAAGGAATCGAAGTGTAGTTTAAAACGAAAGAAACGGAGATGAAAAACTCCAAGTATTTTGAGAGTTATGAAGGAAATAGTTAGACTCGCGCTTTGGTTTAGCAATTTACTGACCTACCTCCGATTGATTGACCATAACTCTCTCAATTTAACTCTTAATTCATTGAAATTAGTTTCATTTCGAAGGAATCGAAGTGTAGTTTAAAACGAAAGAAACGGAGATGAAAAACTCCAAGTATTTTGAGAGTTATGATGGAAATAGTTAGACTCGCGCTTTGGTTTAGCAATTTACTGACCAACCTCCGATTGATTGACCATAACTCTCTCAATTTAACTCTTAATTCATTGAAATTAGTTTCATTTCGAAGGAATCGAAGTGTAGTTTAAAACGAAAGAAACGGAGATGAAAAACTCCAAGTATTTTGAGAGTTATGATGGAAATAGTTAGACTCGCGCTTTCGTTTAGCAATTTACTGATCTACCTCCGATTGATTGACCATAACTCTCTCAATTTAACTCTTACCTCATTGAAATTAGTTTCATTTCGAAGGAATCGAAGTGTAGTTTAAAACGAAAGAAACGGAGATGAAAAACTCTAAGTATTTTGAGAGTTATGATGGAAATAGTTAGACTCGCGCTTTGGTTTAGCAATTTACTGACCTACCTCCGATTGATTGACCATAACTCTCTCAATTTAACTCTTAACTCATTAAAATTAGTTTCATTTCGAAGGAATCGAAGTGTAGTTTAAAACGAAAGAAACGGAGATGAAAAACTCCAAGTATTTTGAGAGTTATGATGGAAATAGTTAGACTCGCGCTTTGGTTTAGCAATTTACTGACCTACCTCCGATTGATTGACCATAACTCTCTCAATTTAACTCTTAACTCTTTGAAATTAGTTTCATTTCGAAGGAATCGAAGTGTAGTTTAAAACGAAAGAAACGGAGATGAAAAACTCCAAGTATTTTGAGAGTTATGATGGAAATAGTTAGACTCGCGCTTTGGTTTAGCAATTTACTGACCTACCTCCGATTGATTGACCATAACTCTCTCAATTTAACTCTTAACTCATTGAAATTAGTTTCATTTCGAAGGAATCGAAGTGTAGTTTAAAACGAAAGAAACGGAGATGAAAAACTCCAAGTATTTTGAGAGTTATGATGGAAATAGTTAGACTCGCGCTTTGGTTTAGCAATTTACTGACCAACCTCCGATTGATTGACCATAACTCTCTCAATTTAACTCTTAATTCATTGAAATTAGTTTCATTTCGAAGGAATCGAAGTGTAGTTTAAAACGAAAGAAACGGAGATGAAAAACTCCAAGTATTTTGAGAGTTATGATGGAAATAGTTAGACAAGCGCTTTAGTTTAGCAATTTACTGACCTACCTCCGATTGATTGACCATAACTCTCTCAATTTAACTCGTAATTCATTTAAATTAGTTTAATTTCGAAGGAATCGAAGTGTAGTTTAAAACGAAAGAAACGGAGATGAAAAACTCCAAGTATTTTGAGAGTTATGATGGAAATAGTTAGACTCGCGCTTTGGTTTAGAAATTTACTGACCTACCTCCGATTGATTGACCATAACTCTCTCAATTTAACTCTTAACTAATTGAAATTAGTTTCATTTCGAAGGAATCGAAGTGTAGTTTAAAACGAAAGAAACGGAGATGAAAAACTCCAAGTATTTTGAGAGTTATGATGGAAATAGTTAGACTCGCGCTTTGGTTTAGCAATTTACTGACCTACGTCCGATTGATTGACCATAACTCTCTCAATTTAACTCATAACTCATTGAAATTAGTTTCATTTCGAACGAATCGAAGTGTAGTTTAAAACGAAAGAAACGGAGATGAAAAACTCCAAGTATTTTGAGAGTTATGATGGAAATAGTTAGAATCGCGCTTTGTTTAGCAATTTACTGACCTACCTCCGATTGATTGACCATAACTCTCTAAATTTAACTCTTAACTCATTGAAATTAGTTTCATTTCGAAGGAATCGAAGTGTAGTTTAAAACGAAAGAAACGGAGATGAAAAACTCCAAGTATTTTGAGAGTTATGATGGAAATAGTTAGACTCGCGCTTTGGTTTAGCAATTTACTGACCTACCTCCGATTGATTGACCATAACTCTCTCAATTTAACTCGTAATTCATTTAAATTAGTTTCATTTCGAAGGAATCGAAGTGTAGTTTAAAACGAAAGAAACGGAGATGAAAAACTCCAAGTATTTTGAGAGTTATGATGGAAATAGTTAGACTCGCGCTTTAGTTTAGCAATTTACTGACCTCCCTCCGATTAATTGAACATAACTCACTCAATTTAACTCGTAATTCATTGAAATTAGTTTCATTTCGAAGGAATCGAAGTGTAGTTTAAAACGAAAGAAACGGAGATGAAAAACTCCAAGTATTTTGAGAGTTATGATGGAAATAGTTAGACTCGCGCTTTGGTTTAGCAATTTACTGACCTACCTCCGATTGATTGACCATAACTCTCTAAATTTAACTCTTAACTCATTGAAATTAGTTTCATTTCGAAGGAATCGAAGTGTAGTTTAAAACGAAAGAAACGGAGATGAAAAACTCCAAGTATTTTGAGAGTTATGATGGAAATAGTTAGACTCGCGCTTTGGTTTAGCAATTTACTGACCAACCTCCGATTGATTGACCATAACTCTCTCAATTTAACTCTTAATTCATTGAAATTAGTTTCATTTCGAAGGAATCGAAGTGTAGTTTAAAACGAAAGAAACGGAGATGAAAAACTCCAAGTATTTTGAGAGTTATGATGGAAATAGTTAGACTCGCGCTTTGGTTTAGCAATTTACTGACCTACCTCCGATTGATTGACCATAACTCTCTCAATTTAACTCTTAACTCATTGAAATTAGTTTCATTTCGAAGGAATCGAAGTGTAGTTTAAAACGAAAGAAACGGAGATGAAAAACTCCAAGTATCTTGAGAGTTATGATGGAAATAGTTAGACAAGCGTTTTAGTTTAGCAATTTACTGACCTACCTCCGATTGATTGACCATAACTCTCTCAATTTAACTCGTAATTCATTTAAATTAGTTTAATTTCGAAGGAATCGAAGTTTAGTTTAAAACGAAAGAAACGGAGATGAAAAACTCTAAGTATTTTGAGAGTTATGATGGAAATAGTTAGACTCGCGCTTTGGTTCAGCAATTTACTGACCTACCTACGATTGATTGACCATAACTCTCTCAATTTAACTCTTAATTCATTGAAATTAGTTTCATTTCGAAGGAATCGAAGTGTAGTTTAAAACGAAAGAAACGGAGATGAAAAACTCCAAGTATTTTGAGAGTTATGATGGAAATAGTTAGACAAGCGCTTTAGTTTAGCAATTTACTGACCTACCTCCGATTGATTGACCATAACTCTCTCAATTTAACTCGTAATTCATTTAAATTAGTTTAATTTCGAAGGAATCGAAGTGTAGTTTAAAACGAAAGAAACGGAGATGAAAAACTCCAAGTATTTTGAGAGTTATGATGGAAATAGTTAGACTCGCGCTTTGGTTTAGCAATTTACTGACCTACCTCCGATTGATTGACCATAACTCTCTCAATTTAACTCTTAACTAATTGAAATTAGTTTCATTTCGAAGGAATCGAAGTGTAGTTTAAAACGAAAGAAACGGAGATGAAAAACTCCAAGTATTTTGAGAGTTATGATGGAAATAGTTAGACTCGCGCTTTGGTTTAGCAATTTACTGACCTACGTCCGATTGATTGACCATAACTCTCTCAATTTAACTCATAACTCATTGAAATTAGTTTCATTTCGAACGAATCGAAGTGTAGTTTAAAACGAAAGAAACGGAGATGAAAAACTCCAAGTATTTTGAGAGTTATGATGGAAATAGTTAGAATCGCGCTTTGTTTAGCAATTTACTGACTTACCTCCGATTGATTGACCATAACTCTCTAAATTTAACTCTTAAGTCATTGAAATTAGTTTCATTTCGAAGGAATCGAAGTGTAGTTTAAAACGAAAGAAACGGAGATGAAAAACTCCAAGTATTTTGAGAGTTATGATGGAAATAGTTAGACTCGCGCTTTGGTTTAGCAATTTACTGACCTACCTCCGATTGATTGACCATAACTCTCTCAATTTAACTCGTAATTCATTTAAATTAGTTTCATTTCGAAGGAATCGAAGTGTAGTTTAAAACGAAAGAAACGGAGATGAAAAACTCCAAGTATTTTGAGAGTTATGATGGAAATAGTTAGACTCGCGCTTTAGTTTAGCAATTTACTGACCTCCCTCCGATTGATTGAACATAACTCACTCAATTTAACTCGTAATTCATTGAAATTAGTTTCATTTCGAAGGAATCGAAGTGTAGTTTAAAACGAAAGAAACGGAGATGAAAAACTCCAAGTATTTTGAGAGTTATGATGGAAATAGTTAGACTCGCGCTTTGGTTTAGCAATTTACTGACCTACCTCCGATTGATTGACCATAACTCTCTAAATTTAACTCTTAACTCATTGAAATTAGTTTCATTTCGAAGGAATCGAAGTGTAGTTTAAAACGAAAGAAACGGAGATGAAAAACTCCAAGTATTTTGAGAGTTATGATGGAAATAGTTAGACTCGCGCTTTGGTTTAGCAATTTACTGACCAACCTCCGATTGATTGACCATAACTCTCTCAATTTAACTCTTAATTCATTGAAATTAGTTTCATTTCGAAGGAATCGAAGTGTAGTTTAAAACGAAAGAAACGGAGATGAAAAACTCCAAGTATTTTGAGAGTTATGATGGAAATAGTTAGACTCGCGCTTTGGTTTAGCAATTTACTGACCTACCTCCGATTGATTGACCATAACTCTCTCAATTTAACTCTTAACTCATTGAAATTAGTTTCATTTCGAAGGAATCGAAGTGTAGTTTAAAACGAAAGAAACGGAGATGAAAAACTCCAAGTATCTTGAGAGTTATGATGGAAATAGTTAGACAAGCGCTTTAGTTTAGCAATTTACTGACCTACCTCCGATTGATTGACCATAACTCTCTCAATTTAACTCGTAATTCATTTAAATTAGTTTAATTTCGAAGGAATCGAAGTGTAGTTTAAAACGAAAGAAACGGAGATGAAAAACTCCAAGTATTTTGAGAGTTATGATGGAAATAGTTAGACTCGCGCTTTGGTTTAGCAATTTACTGTCCTACATCCGATTAATTGACCATAACTCTCTCAATTTAACTCTTAAGTCATTGAAATTAGTTTCATTTCGAATGAATCGAAGTGTAGTTTAAAACGAAAGAAACGGAGATGAAAAACTCCAAGTATTTTGAGAGTTATGATGGAAATAGTTAGACTCGCGCTTTGGTTTAGCAATTTACTGACCTACCTCCGATTGATTGACCATAACTCTCTCAATTTAACTCGTAATTCATTTAAATTAGTTTCATTTCGAAGGAATCGAAGTGTAGTTTAAAACGAAAGAAACGGAGATGAAAAACTCCAAGTATTTTGAGAGTTATGATGGAAATAGTTAGACTCGCGCTTTAGTTTAGCAATTTACTGACCTCCCTCCGATTGATTGAACATAACTCACTCAATTTAACTCGTAATTCATTGAAATTAGTTTCATTTCGAAGGAATCGAAGTGTAGTTTAAAACGAAAGAAACGGAGATGAAAAACTCCAAGTATTTTGAGAGTTATGATGGAAATAGTTAGACTCGCGCTTTGGTTTAGCAATTTACTGACCTACCTCCGATTGATTGACCATAACTCTCTAAATTTAACTCTTAACTCATTGAAATTAGTTTCATTTCGAAGGAATCGAAGTGTAGTTTAAAACGAAAGAAACGGAGATGAAAAACTCCAAGTATTTTGAGAGTTATGATGGAAATAGTTAGACTCGCGCTTTGGTTTAGCAATTTACTGACCTACGTCCGATTGATTGACCATAACTCTCTCAATTTAACTCATAACTAATTGAAATTAGTTTCATTTCGAACGAATCGAAGTGTAGTTTAAAACGAAAGAAACGGAGATGAAAAACTCCAAGTATTTTGAGAGTTATGATGGAAATAGTTAGAATCGCGCTTTGTTTAGCAATTTACTGACCTACCTCCGATTGATTGACCATAACTCTCTAAATTTAACTCTTAACTCATTGAAATTAGTTTCATTTCGAAGGAATCGAAGTGTAGTTTAAAACGAAAGAAACGGAGATGAAAAACTCCAAGTATTTTGAGAGTTATGATGGAAATAGTTAGAATCGCACTTTAGTTTAGCAATTTACTGACCTCCCTCCGATTGATTGAACATAACTCACTCAATTTAACTCGTAATTCATTGAAATTAGTTTCATTTCGAAGGAATCGAAGTGTAGTTTAAAACGAAAGAAACGGAGATGAAAAACTCCAAGTATTTTGAGAGTTATGATGGAAATAGTTAGACTCGCGCTTTGGTTTAGCAATTTACTGACCTACCTCCGATTGATTGACCATAACTCTCTAAATTTAACTCTTAACTCATTGAAATTAGTTTCATTTCGAAGGAATCGAAGTGTAGTTTAAAACGAAAGAAACGGAGATGAAAAACTCCAAGTATTTTGAGAGTTATGATGGAAATAGTTAGACTCGCGCTTTGGTTTAGCAATTTACTGACCCACCTCCGATTGATTGACCATAACTCTCTCAATTTAACTCTTAATTCATTGAAATTAGTTTCATTTCGAAGGAATCGAAGTGTAGTTTAAAACGAAAGAAACGGAGATGAAAAACTCCAAGTATTTTGAGAGTTATGATGGAAATAGTTAGACTCGCGCTTTGGTTTAGCAATTTACTGACCTACCTCCGATTGATTGACCATAACTCTCTCAATTTAACTCTTAAGTCATTGAAATTAGTTTCATTTCGAAGGAATCGAAGTGTAGTTTAAAACGAAAGAAACGGAGATGAAAAACTCCAAGTATTTTGAGAGTTATGATGGAAATAGTTAGACTCGCGCTTTGGTTTAGCAATTTACTGACCCACCTCCGATTGATTGACCATAACTCTCTCAATTTAACTCTTAATTCATTGAAATTAGTTTCATTTCGAAGGAATCGAAGTGTAGTTTAAAACGAAAGAAACGGAGATGAAAAACTCCAAGTATCTTGAGAGTTATGATGGAAATAGTTAGACTAGCGCTTTAGTTTAGCAATTTACTGACCTACCTCCGATTGATTGACCATAACTCTCTCAATTTAACTCGTAATTCATTGAAATTAGTTTCATTTCGAAGAAATCGAAGTGTAGTTTAAAATGAAAGAAACGGAGTTGAAAAACTCCAAGTATTTTGAGAGTTATGATGGAAATAGTTAGACTCGCGCTTTGGTTTAGCAATTTACTGTCCTACATCCGATTAATTGACCATAACTCTCTCAATTTAACTCTTAAGTCATTGAAATTAGTTTCATTTCGAAGGAATCGAAGTGTAGTTTAAAACGAAAGAAACGGAGATGAAAAACTCCAAGTATTTTGAGAGTTATGATGGAAATAGTTAGACTCGCGCTTTGGTTTAGCAATTTATTGACCTACCTCCGATTGATTGACCATAACTCTCTCAATTTAACTCTTAACTCATTGAAATTAGTTTCATTTCGAAGGAATCGAAGTGTAGTTTAAAACGAAAGAAACGGAGATGAAAAACTCCAAGTATTTTGAGAGTTATGATGGAAATAGTTAGACTCGCGCTTTGGTTTAGCAATTTACTGACCTACCTCCGATTGATTGACCATAACTCTCTCAATTTAACTCTTAATTCATTGAAATTAGTTTCATTTCGAAGGAATCGAAGTGTAGTTTAAAACGAAAGAAACGGATTTTGAAAAATTCCAAGTATTTTGAGAGTTATGATAGAAATAGTTAGACTCGCGCTTTGGTTTAGCAATTTACTGACCTAGGTCCGATTGATTGACCATAACTCTCTCAATTTAACTCTTAACTCATTGAAATTAGTTTCATTTCGAAGGAATCGAAGTGTAGTTTAAAACGAAAGAAACGGAGATGAAAAACTCCAAGTATTTTGAGAGTTATGATGGAAATAGTTAGACTCGCGCTTCGGTTCAGCAATTTACTGACCTACCTACGATTGATTGACCATAACTCTCTCAATTTAACTCTTAATTCATTGAAATTAGTTTCATTTCGAAGGAATCGAAGTGTAGTTTAAAACGAAAGAAACGGAGATGAAAAACTCCAAGTATTTTGAGAGTTAAAATGGAAATAGTTAGACTCGCGCTTTGGTTTAGCAATTTACTGTCCTACATCCGATTAATTGACCATAACTCTCTCAATTTAACCCTTAAGTCATTGAAATTAGTTTCATTTCGAAGGAATCGAAGTGTAGTTTAAAACGAAAGAAACGGAGATGAAAAACTCCAAGTATTTTGAGAGTTATGATGGAAATAGTTAGACTCGCGCTTTGGTTTAGCAATTTACTGACCTACCTCCGATTGATTGACCATAACTCTCTCAATTTAACTCTTAATTCATTGAAATTAGTTTCATTTCGAAGGAATCGAAGTGTAGTTTAAAACGAAAGAAACGGAGATGAAAAACTCCAAGTATCTTGAGAGTTATGATGGAAAGAGTTAGAAAAGCGCTTTAGTTTAGTAATTTACTGACTTACCTCCGATTGATTGACTGTAACTCTCTCAATTTAACTCGTAATTCATTTAAATTAGTTTAATTTCGAAGGAATCGAAGTGTAGTTTAAAACGAAAGAAACGGAGATGAAAAACTCCAAGTATTTTGAGAGTTATGATGGAAATAGTTAGACTCGCGCTTTGGTTTAGCAATTTACTGTCCTACATCCGATTAATTGACCATAACTCTCTCAATTTAACTCTTAAGTCATTGAAATTAGTTTCATTTCGAAGCAATCGAAGTGTAGTTTAAAACGAAAGAAACGGAGATGAAAAACTCCAAGTATTTTGAGAGTTATGATGGAAATAGTTAGACTCGCGCTTTGGTTTAGCAATTTACTGACCTACCCCCGATTGATTGACCATAACTCTCTCAATTTAACTCTTAACTCATTGAAATTAGTTTCATTTCGAAGGAATCGAAGTGTAGTTTAAAACGAAAGAAACGGAGATGAAAAACTCCAAGTATTTTGAGAGTTATGATGGAAATAGTTAGACTCGCGCTTTGGTTTAGCAATTTAATGACCTACCTCCGATTGATTGACCATAACTCTCTCAATTTAACTCTTAACTCCTTGAAATTAGTTTCATTTCGAAGGAATCGAAGTGTAGTTTAAAACGAAAGAAACGGAGATGAAAAACTCCAAGTATTTTGAGAGTTATGATGGAAATAGTTAGACTCGCGCTTTGGTTTAGCAATTTACTGACCTACGTCCGATTGATTGATCATAACTCTCTCAATTTAACTCTTAACTCATTGAAATTAGTTTCATTTCGAAGGAATCGAAGTGTAGTTTAAAACGAAAGAAACGGAGATGAAAAACTCCAAGTATCTTGAGAGTTATGATGGAAATAGTTAGACAAGCGCTTTAGTTTAGCAATTTACTGACCTACCTCCGATTGATTGACCATAACTCTCTCAATTTAAGTCGTAATTCATTTAAATTAGTTTAATTTCGAAGGAATCGAAGTGTAGTTTAAAACGAAAGAAACGGAGATGAAAAACTCTAAGTATTTTGAGAGTTATGATGGAAATAGTTAGACTCGCGCTTCGGTTCAGCAATTTAGTGACCTACCTTCGATTGATTGACCATAACTCTCTCAATTTAACTCTTAATTCATTGAAATTAGTTTCATTTCGAAGGAATCGAAGTGTAGTTTAAAACGAAAGAAACGGAGATGAAAAACTCCAAGTATTTTGAGAGTTATGATGGAAATAGTTAGACAAGCGCTTTAGTTTAGCAATTTACTGACCTACCTCCGATTGATTGACCATAACTCTCTCAATTTAACTCGTAATTCATTTAAATTAGTTTAATTTCGAAGGAATCGAAGTGTAGTTTAAAACGAAAGAAACGGAGATGAAAAACTCCAAGTATTTTGAGAGTTATGATGGAAATAGTTAGACTCGCGCTTTGGTTTAGCAATTTACTGTCCTACATCCGATTAATTGACCATAACTCTCTCAATTTAACTCTTAAGTCATTGAAATTAGTTTCATTTCGAATGAATCGAAGTGTAGTTTAAAACGAAAGAAACGGAGATGAAAAACTCCAAGTATTTTGAGAGTTATGATGGAAATAGTTAGACTCGCGCTTTGGTTTAGCAATTTACTGACCTACCTCCGATTGATTGACCATAACTCTCTCAATTTAACTCGTAATTCATTTAAATTAGTTTCATTTCGAAGGAATCGAAGTGTAGTTTAAAACGAAAGAAACGGAGATGAAAAACTCCAAGTATTTTGAGAGTTATGATGGAAATAGTTAGACTCGCGCTTTAGTTTAGCAATTTACTGACCTCCCTCCGATTGATTGAACATAACTCACTCAATTTAACTCGTAATTCATTGAAATTAGTTTCATTTCGAAGGAATCGAAGTGTAGTTTAAAACGAAAGAAACGGAGATGAAAAACTCCAAGTATTTTGAGAGTTATGATGGAAATAGTTAGACTCGCGCTTTGGTTTAGCAATTTACTGACCTACCTCCGATTGATTGACCATAACTCTCTAAATTTAACTCTTAACTCATTGAAATTAGTTTCATTTCGAAGGAATCGAAGTGTAGTTTAAAACGAAAGAAACGGAGATGAAAAACTCCAAGTATTTTGAGAGTTATGATGGAAATAGTTAGACTCGCGCTTTGGTTTAGCAATTTACTGACCTACGTCCGATTGATTGACCATAACTCTCTCAATTTAACTCATAACTAATTGAAATTAGTTTCATTTCGAACGAATCGAAGTGTAGTTTAAAACGAAAGAAACGGAGATGAAAAACTCCAAGTATTTTGAGAGTTATGATGGAAATAGTTAGAATCGCGCTTTGTTTAGCAATTTACTGACCTACCTCCGATTGATTGACCATAACTCTCTAAATTTAACTCTTAACTCATTGAAATTAGTTTCATTTCGAAGGAATCGAAGTGTAGTTTAAAACGAAAGAAACGGAGATGAAAAACTCCAAGTATTTTGAGAGTTATGATGGAAATAGTTAGAATCGCGCTTTAGTTTAGCAATTTACTGACCTCCCTCCGATTGATTGAACATAACTCACTCAATTTAACTCGTAATTCATTGAAATTAGTTTCATTTCGAAGGAATCGAAGTGTAGTTTAAAACGAAAGAAACGGAGATGAAAAACTCCAAGTATTTTGAGAGTTATGATGGAAATAGTTAGACTCGCGCTTTGGTTTAGCAATTTACTGACCTACCTCCGATTGATTGACCATAACTCTCTAAATTTAACTCTTAACTCATTGAAATTAGTTTCATTTCGAAGGAATCGAAGTGTAGTTTAAAACGAAAGAAACGGAGATGAAAAACTCCAAGTATTTTGAGAGTTATGATGGAAATAGTTAGACTCGCGCTTTGGTTTAGCAATTTACTGACCCACCTCCGATTGATTGACCATAACTCTCTCAATTTAACTCTTAATTCATTGAAATTAGTTTCATTTCGAAGGAATCGAAGTGTAGTTTAAAACGAAAGAAACGGAGATGAAAAACTCCAAGTATTTTGAGAGTTATGATGGAAATAGTTAGACTCGCGCTTTGGTTTAGCAATTTACTGACCTACCTCCGATTGATTGACCATAACTCTCTCAATTTAACTCTTAAGTCATTGAAATTAGTTTCATTTCGAAGGAATCGAAGTGTAGTTTAAAACGAAAGAAACGGAGATGAAAAACTCCAAGTATTTTGAGAGTTATGATGGAAATAGTTAGAATCGCACTTTAGTTTAGCAATTTACTGACCTCCCTCCGATTGATTGAACATAACTCACTCAATTTAACTCGTAATTCATTGAAATTAGTTTCATTTCGAAGGAATCGAAGTGTAGTTTAAAACGAAAGAAACGGAGATGAAAAACTCCAAGTATCTTGAGAGTTATGATGGAAATAGTTAGACTAGCGCTTTAGTTTAGCAATTTACTGACCTACCTCCGATTGATTGACCATAACTCTCTCAATTTAACTCGTAATTCATTGAAATTAGTTTCATTTCGAAGAAATCGAAGTGTAGTTTAAAATGAAAGAAACGGAGTTGAAAAACTCCAAGTATTTTGAGAGTTATGATGGAAATAGTTAGACTCGCGCTTTGGTTTAGCAATTTACTGTCCTACATCCGATTAATTGACCATAACTCTCTCAATTTAACTCTTAAGTCATTGAAATTAGTTTCATTTCGAAGGAATCGAAGTGTAGTTTAAAACGAAAGAAACGGAGATGAAAAACTCCAAGTATTTTGAGAGTTATGATGGAAATAGTTAGACTCGCGCTTTGGTTTAGCAATTTATTGACCTACCTCCGATTGATTGACCATAACTCTCTCAATTTAACTCTTAACTCATTGAAATTAGTTTCATTTCGAAGGAATCGAAGTGTAGTTTAAAACGAAAGAAACGGAGATGAAAAACTCCAAGTATTTTGAGAGTTATGATGGAAATAGTTAGACTCGCGCTTTGGTTTAGCAATTTACTGACCTACCTCCGATTGATTGACCATAACTCTCTCAATTTAACTCTTAATTCATTGAAATTAGTTTCATTTCGAAGGAATCGAAGTGTAGTTTAAAACGTAAGAAACGGATTTTGAAAAATTCCAAGTATTTTGAGAGTTATGATAGAAATAGTTAGACTCGCGCTTTGGTTTAGCAATTTACTGACCTAGGTCCGATTGATTGACCATAACTCTCTCAATTTAACTCTTAACTCATTGAAATTAGTTTCATTTCGAAGGAATCGAAGTGTAGTTTAAAACGAAAGAAACGGAGATGAAAAACTCCAAGTATTTTGAGAGTTATGATGGAAATAGTTAGACTCGCGCTTCGGTTCAGCAATTTACTGACCTACCTACGATTGATTGACCATAACTCTCTCAATTTAACTCTTAATTCATTGAAATTAGTTTCATTTCGAAGGAATCGAAGTGTAGTTTAAAACGAAAGAAACGGAGATGAAAAACTCCAAGTATTTTGAGAGTTAAAATGGAAATAGTTAGACTCGCGCTTTGGTTTAGCAATTTACTGTCCTACATCCGATTAATTGACCATAACTCTCTCAATTTAACCCTTAAGTCATTGAAATTAGTTTCATTTCGAAGGAATCGAAGTGTAGTTTAAAACGAAAGAAACGGAGATGAAAAACTCCAAGTATTTTGAGAGTTATGATGGAAATAGTTAGACTCGCGCTTTGGTTTAGCAATTTACTGACCTACCTCCGATTGATTGACCATAACTCTCTCAATTTAACTCTTAATTCATTGAAATTAGTTTCATTTCGAAGGAATCGAAGTGTAGTTTAAAACGAAAGAAACGGAGATGAAAAACTCCAAGTATCTTGAGAGTTATGATGGAAAGAGTTAGAAAAGCGCTTTAGTTTAGTAATTTACTGACTTACCTCCGATTGATTGACTGTAACTCTCTCAATTTAACTCGTAATTCATTTAAATTAGTTTAATTTCGAAGGAATCGAAGTGTAGTTTAAAACGAAAGAAACGGAGATGAAAAACTCCAAGTATTTTGAGAGTTATGATGGAAATAGTTAGACTCGCGCTTTGGTTTAGCAATTTACTGTCCTACATCCGATTAATTGACTATAACTCTCTCAATTTAACTCTTAAGTCATTGAAATTAGTTTCATTTCGAAGCAATCGAAGTGTAGTTTAAAACGAAAGAAACGGAGATGAAAAACTCCAAGTATTTTGAGAGTTATGATGGAAATAGTTAGACTCGCGCTTTGGTTTAGCAATTTACTGACCTACCCCCGATTGATTGACCATAACTCTCTCAATTTAACTCTTAACTCATTGAAATTAGTTTCATTTCGAAGGAATCGAAGTGTAGTTTAAAACGAAAGAAACGGAGATGAAAAACTCCAAGTATTTTGAGAGTTATGATGGAAATAGTTAGACTCGCGCTTTGGTTTAGCAATTTAATGACCTACCTCCGATTGATTGACCATAACTCTCTCAATTTAACTCTTAACTCCTTGAAATTAGTTTCATTTCGAAGGAATCGAAGTGTAGTTTAAAACGAAAGAAACGGAGATGAAAAACTCCAAGTATTTTGAGAGTTATGATGGAAATAGTTAGACTCGCGCTTTGGTTTAGCAATTTACTGACCTACGTCCGATTGATTGATCATAACTCTCTCAATTTAACTCTTAACTCATTGAAATTAGTTTCTTTTCGAAGGAATCGAAGTGTAGTTTAAAACGAAAGAAACGGAGATGAAAAACTCCAAGTATCTTGAGAGTTATGATGGAAATAGTTAGACAAGCGCTTTAGTTTAGCAATTTACTGACCTACCTCCGATTGATTGACCATAACTCTCTCAATTTAAGTCGTAATTCATTTAAATTAGTTTAATTTCGAAGGAATCGAAGTGTAGTTTAAAACGAAAGAAACGGAGATGAAAAACTCTAAGTATTTTGAGAGTTATGATGGAAATAGTTAGACTCGCGCTTCGGTTCAGCAATTTAGTGACCTACCTACGATTGATTGACCATAACTCTCTCAATTTAACTCTTAATTCATTGAAATTAGTTTCATTTCGAAGGAATCGAAGTGTAGTTTAAAACGAAAGAAACGGAGATGAAAAACTCCAAGTATTTTGAGAGTTATGATGGAAATAGTTAGACAAGCGCTTTAGTTTAGCAATTTACTGACCTACCTCCGATTGATTGACCATAACTCTCTCAATTTAACTCGTAATTCATTTAAATTAGTTTAATTTCGAAGGAATCGAAGTGTAGTTTAAAACGAAAGAAACGGAGATGAAAAACTCCAAGTATTTTGAGAGTTATGATGGAAATAGTTAGACTCGCGCTTTGGTTTAGCAATTTACTGACCTACCTCCGATTGATTGACCATAACTCTCTCAATTTAACTCTTAACTAATTGAAATTAGTTTCATTTCGAAGGAATCGAAGTGTAGTTTAAAACGAAAGAAACGGAGATGAAAAACTCCAAGTATTTTGAGAGTTATGATGGAAATAGTTAGACTCGCGCTTTGGTTTAGCAATTTACTGACCTACGTCCGATTGATTGACCATAACTCTCTCAATTTAACTCATAACTCATTGAAATTAGTTTCATTTCGAAGGAATCGAAGTGTAGTTTAAAACGAAAGAAACGGAGATGAAAAACTCCAAGTATTTTGAGAGTTATGATGGAAATAGTTAGAATCGCGCTTTGTTTAGCAATTTACTGACGTACCTCCGATTGATTGACCATAACTCTCTAAATTTAACTCTTAACTCATTGAAATTAGTTTCATTTCGAAGGAATCGAAGTGTAGTTTAAAACGAAAGAAACGGAGATGAAAAACTCCAAGTATTTTGAGAGTTATGATGGAAATAGTTAGACTCGCGCTTTGGTTTAGCAATTTACTGACCTACCTCCGATTGATTGACCATAACTCTCTCAATTTAACTCGTAATTCATTTAAATTAGTTTCATTTCGAAGGAATCGAAGTGTAGTTTAAAACGAAAGAAACGGAGATGAAAAACTCCAAGTATTTTGAGAGTTATGATGGAAATAGTTAGACTCGCGCTTTAGTTTAGCAATTTACTGACCTCCCTCCGATTGATTGAACATAACTCACTCAATTTAACTCGTAATTCATTGAAATTAGTTTCATTTCGAAGGAATCGAAGTGTAGTTTAAAACGAAAGAAACGGAGATGAAAAACTCCAAGTATTTTGAGAGTTATGATGGAAATAGTTAGACTCGCGCTTTGGTTTAGCAATTTACTGACCTACCTCCGATTGATTGACCATAACTCTCTAAATTTAACTCTTAACTCATTGAAATTAGTTTCATTTCGAAGGAATCGAAGTGTAGTTTAAAACGAAAGAAACGGAGATGAAAAACTCCAAGTATTTTGAGAGTTATGATGGAAATAGTTAGACTCGCGCTTTGGTTTAGCAATTTACTGACCAACCTCCGATTGATTGACCATAACTCTCTCAATTTAACTCTTAATTCATTGAAATTAGTTTCATTTCGAAGGAATCGAAGTGTAGTTTAAAACGAAAGAAACGGAGATGAAAAACTCCAAGTATTTTGAGAGTTATGATGGAAATAGTTAGACTCGCGCTTTGGTTTAGCAATTTACTGACCTACCTCCGATTGATTGACCATAACTCTCTCAATTTAACTCTTAACTCATTGAAATTAGTTTCATTTCGAAGGAATCGAAGTGTAGTTTAAAACGAAAGAAACGGAGATGAAAAACTCCAAGTATTTTGAGAGTTATGATGGAAATAGTTAGACTCGCGCTTTAGTTTAGCAATTTACTGACCTCCCTCCGATTGATTGAACATAACTCACTCAATTTAACTCGTAATTCATTGAAATTAGTTTCATTTCGAAGGAATCGAAGTGTAGTTTAAAACGAAAGAAACGGAGATGAAAAACTCCAAGTATTTTGAGAGTTATGATGGAAATAGTTAGACTCGCGCTTTGGTTTAGCAATTTACTGACCTACCTCCGATTGATTGACCATAACTCTCTAAATTTAACTCTTAACTCATTGAAATTAGTTTCATTTCGAAGGAATCGAAGTGTAGTTTAAAACGAAAGAAACGGAGATGAAAAACTCCAAGTATTTTGAGAGTTATGATGGAAATAGTTAGACTCGCGCTTTGGTTTAGCAATTTACTGACCAACCTCCGATTGATTGACCATAACTCTCTCAATTTAACTCTTAATTCATTGAAATTAGTTTCATTTCGAAGGAATCGAAGTGTAGTTTAAAACGAAAGAAACGGAGATGAAAAACTCCAAGTATTTTGAGAGTTATGATGGAAATAGTTAGACTCGCGCTTTGGTTTAGCAATTTATTGACCTACCTCCGATTGATTGACCATAACTCTCTCAATTTAACTCTTAACTCATTGAAATTAGTTTCATTTCGAAGGAATCGAAGTGTAGTTTAAAACGAAAGAAACGGAGATGAAAAACTCCAAGTATTTTGAGAGTTATGATGGAAATAGTTAGACTCGCGCTTTGGTTTAGCAATTTATTGACCTACCTCCGATTGATTGACCATAACTCTCTCAATTTAACTCTTAACTCATTGAAATTAGTTTCATTTCGAAGGAATCGAAGTGTAGTTTAAAACGAAAGAAACGGAGATGAAAAACTCCAAGTATTTTGAGAGTTATGATGGAAATAGTTAGACTCGCGCTTTGGTTTAGCAATTTACTGACCTACCTCCGATTGATTGACCATAACTCTCTCAATTTAACTCTTAATTCATTGAAATTAGTTTCATTTCGAAGGAATCGAAGTGTAGTTTAAAACGAAAGAAACGGATTTTGAAAAATTCCAAGTATTTTGAGAGTTATGATAGAAATAGTTAGACTCGCGCTTTGGTTTAGCAATTTACTGACCTAGGTCCGATTGATTGACCATAACTCTCTCAATTTAACTCTTAACTCATTGAAATTAGTTTCATTTCGAAGGAATCGAAGTGTAGTTTAAAACGAAAGAAACGGAGATGAAAAACTCCAAGTATTTTGAGAGTTATGATGGAAATAGTTAGACTCGCGCTTCGGTTCAGCAATTTACTGACCTACCTACGATTGATTGACCATAACTCTCTCAATTTAACTCTTAATTCATTGAAATTAGTTTCATTTCGAAGGAATCGAAGTGTAGTTTAAAACGAAAGAAACGGAGATGAAAAACTCCAAGTATTTTGAGAGTTAAAATGGAAATAGTTAGACTCGCGCTTTGGTTTAGCAATTTACTGTCCTACATCCGATTAATTGACCATAACTCTCTCAATTTAACCCTTAAGTCATTGAAATTAGTTTCATTTCGAAGGAATCGAAGTGTAGTTTAAAACGAAAGAAACGGAGATGAAAAACTCCAAGTATTTTGAGAGTTATGATGGAAATAGTTAGACTCGCGCTTTGGTTTAGCAATTTACTGACCTACCTCCGATTGATTGACCATAACTCTCTCAATTTAACTCTTAATTCATTGAAATTAGTTTCATTTCGAAGGAATCGAAGTGTAGTTTAAAACGAAAGAAACGGAGATGAAAAACTCCAAGTATCTTGAGAGTTATGATGGAAAGAGTTAGAAAAGCGCTTTAGTTTAGTAATTTACTGACTTACCTCCGATTGATTGACTGTAACTCTCTCAATTTAACTCGTAATTCATTTAAATTAGTTTAATTTCGAAGGAATCGAAGTGTAGTTTAAAACGAAAGAAACGGAGATGAAAAACTCCAAGTATTTTGAGAGTTATGATGGAAATAGTTAGACTCGCGCTTTGGTTTAGCAATTTACTGTCCTACATCCGATTAATTGACCATAACTCTCTCAATTTAACTCTTAAGTCATTGAAATTAGTTTCATTTCGAAGCAATCGAAGTGTAGTTTAAAACGAAAGAAACGGAGATGAAAAACTCCAAGTATTTTGAGAGTTATGATGGAAATAGTTAGACTCGCGCTTTGGTTTAGCAATTTACTGACCTACCCCCGATTGATTGACCATAACTCTCTCAATTTAACTCTTAACTCATTGAAATTAGTTTCATTTCGAAGGAATCGAAGTGTAGTTTAAAACGAAAGAAACGGAGATGAAAAACTCCAAGTATTTTGAGAGTTATGATGGAAATAGTTAGACTCGCGCTTTGGTTTAGCAATTTAATGACCTACCTCCGATTGATTGACCATAACTCTCTCAATTTAACTCTTAACTCCTTGAAATTAGTTTCATTTCGAAGGAATCGAAGTGTAGTTTAAAACGAAAGAAACGGAGATGAAAAACTCCAAGTATTTTGAGAGTTATGATGGAAATAGTTAGACTCGCGCTTTGGTTTAGCAATTTACTGACCTACGTCCGATTGATTGATCATAACTCTCTCAATTTAACTCTTAACTCATTGAAATTAGTTTCATTTCGAAGGAATCGAAGTGTAGTTTAAAACGAAAGAAACGGAGATGAAAAACTCCAAGTATCTTGAGAGTTATGATGGAAATAGTTAGACAAGCGCTTTAGTTTAGCAATTTACTGACCTACCTCCGATTGATTGACCATAACTCTCTCAATTTAAGTCGTAATTCATTTAAATTAGTTTAATTTCGAAGGAATCGAAGTGTAGTTTAAAACGAAAGAAACGGAGATGAAAAACTCTAAGTATTTTGAGAGTTATGATGGAAATAGTTAGACTCGCGCTTCGGTTCAGCAATTTAGTGACCTACCTACGATTGATTGACCATAACTCTCTCAATTTAACTCTTAATTCATTGAAATTAGTTTCATTTCGAAGGAATCGAAGTGTAGTTTAAAACGAAAGAAACGGAGATGAAAAACTCCAAGTATTTTGAGAGTTATGATGGAAATAGTTAGACAAGCGCTTTAGTTTAGCAATTTACTGACCTACCTCCGATTGATTGACCATAACTCTCTCAATTTAACTCGTAATTCATTTAAATTAGTTTAATTTCGAAGGAATCGAAGTGTAGTTTAAAACGAAAGAAACGGAGATGAAAAACTCCAAGTATTTTGAGAGTTATGATGGAAATAGTTAGACTCGCGCTTTGGTTTAGCAATTTACTGACCTACCTCCGATTGATTGACCATAACTCTCTCAATTTAACTCTTAACTAATTGAAATTAGTTTCATTTCGAAGGAATCGAAGTGTAGTTTAAAACGAAAGAAACGGAGATGAAAAACTCCAAGTATTTTGAGAGTTATGATGGAAATAGTTAGACTCGCGCTTTGGTTTAGCAATTTACTGACCTACGTCCGATTGATTGACCATAACTCTCTCAATTTAACTCATAACTCATTGAAATTAGTTTCATTTCGAACGAATCGAAGTGTAGTTTAAAACGAAAGAAACGGAGATGAAAAACTCCAAGTATTTTGAGAGTTATGATGGAAATAGTTAGAATCGCGCTTTGTTTAGCAATTTACTGACGTACCTCCGATTGATTGACCATAACTCTCTAAATTTAACTCTTAACTCATTGAAATTAGTTTCATTTCGAAGGAATCGAAGTGTAGTTTAAAACGAAAGAAACGGAGATGAAAAACTCCAAGTATTTTGAGAGTTATGATGGAAATAGTTAGACTCGCGCTTTGGTTTAGCAATTTACTGACCTACCTCCGATTGATTGACCATAACTCTCTCAATTTAACTCGTAATTCATTTAAATTAGTTTCATTTCGAAGGAATCGAAGTGTAGTTTAAAACGAAAGAAACGGAGATGAAAAACTCCAAGTATTTTGAGAGTTATGATGGAAATAGTTAGACTCGCGCTTTAGTTTAGCAATTTACTGACCTCCCTCCGATTGATTGAACATAACTCACTCAATTTAACTCGTAATTCATTGAAATTAGTTTCATTTCGAAGGAATCGAAGTGTAGTTTAAAACGAAAGAAACGGAGATGAAAAACTCCAAGTATTTTGAGAGTTATGATGGAAATAGTTAGACTCGCGCTTTGGTTTAGCAATTTACTGACCTACCTCCGATTGATTGACCATAACTCTCTAAATTTAACTCTTAACTCATTGAAATTAGTTTCATTTCGAAGGAATCGAAGTGTAGTTTAAAACGAAAGAAACGGAGATGAAAAACTCCAAGTATTTTGAGAGTTATGATGGAAATAGTTAGACTCGCGCTTTGGTTTAGCAATTTACTGACCAACCTCCGATTGATTGACCATAACTCTCTCAATTTAACTCTTAATTCATTGAAATTAGTTTCATTTCGAAGGAATCGAAGTGTAGTTTAAAACGAAAGAAACGGAGATGAAAAACTCCAAGTATTTTGAGAGTTATGATGGAAATAGTTAGACTCGCGCTTTGGTTTAGCAATTTACTGACCTACCTCCGATTGATTGACCATAACTCTCTCAATTTAACTCTTAACTCATTGAAATTAGTTTCATTTCGAAGGAATCGAAGTGTAGTTTAAAACGAAAGAAACGGAGATGAAAAACTCCAAGTATTTTGAGAGTTATGATGGAAATAGTTAGACTCGCGCTTTAGTTTAGCAATTTACTGACCTCCCTCCGATTGATTGAACATAACTCACTCAATTTAACTCGTAATTCATTGAAATTAGTTTCATTTCGAAGGAATCGAAGTGTAGTTTAAAACGAAAGAAACGGAGATGAAAAACTCCAAGTATTTTGAGAGTTATGATGGAAATAGTTAGACTCGCGCTTTGGTTTAGCAATTTACTGACCTACCTCCGATTGATTGACCATAACTCTCTAAATTTAACTCTTAACTCATTGAAATTAGTTTCATTTCGAAGGAATCGAAGTGTAGTTTAAAACGAAAGAAACGGAGATGAAAAACTCCAAGTATTTTGAGAGTTATGATGGAAATAGTTAGACTCGCGCTTTGGTTTAGCAATTTACTGACCAACCTCCGATTGATTGACCATAACTCTCTCAATTTAACTCTTAATTCATTGAAATTAGTTTCATTTCGAAGGAATCGAAGTGTAGTTTAAAACGAAAGAAACGGAGATGAAAAACTCCAAGTATTTTGAGAGTTATGATGGAAATAGTTAGACTCGCGCTTTGGTTTAGCAATTTACTGACCTACCTCCGATTGATTGACCATAACTCTCTCAATTTAACTCTTAACTCATTGAAATTAGTTTCATTTCGAAGGAATCGAAGTGTAGTTTAAAACGAAAGAAACGGAGATGAAAAACTCCAAGTATTTTGAGAGTTATGAAGGAAATAGTTAGACTCGCGCTTTGGTTTAGCAATTTACTGTCCTACCTCCGATTGATTGACCATAACTCTCTCAATTTAACTCTTAACTCATTGAAATTAGTTTCATTTCGAAGGAATCGAAGTGTAGTTTAAAACGAAAGAAACGGAGATGAAAAACTCCAAGTATTTTGAGAGTTATGAAGGAAATAGTTAGACTCGCGCTTTGGTTTAGCAATTTACTGACCTACCTCCGATTGATTGACCATAACTCTCTCAATTTAACTCTTAATTCATTGAAATTAGTTTCATTTCGAAGGAATCGAAGTGTAGTTTAAAACGAAAGAAACGGAGATGAAAAACTCCAAGTATCTTGAGAGTTATGATGGAAATAGTTAGACAAGCGCTTTAGTTTAGCAATTTACTGACCTACCTCCGATTGATTGACCTTAACTCTCTCAATTTAACTCATAATTCATTTAAATTAGTTTAATTTCGAAGGAATCGAAGTGTAGTTTAAAACGAAAGAAACGGAGATGAAAAACTCCAAGTATTTTGAGAGTTATGATGGAAATAGTTAGACTCGCGCTTTGGTTTAGCAATTTACTGTCCTACATCCGATTAATTGACCATAACTCTCTCAATTTAACTCTTAAGTCATTGAAATTAGTTTCATTTCGAAGGAATCGAAGTGTAGTTTAAAACGAAAGAAACGGAGATGAAAAACTCCAAGTATTTTGAGAGTTATGATGGAAATAGTTAGACTCGCGCTTTGGTTTAGTAATTTACTGACCTACCTCCGATTGATTGACCATAACTCTCTCAATTTAACTCTTAACTCATTGAAATTAGTTTCATTTCGAAGGAATCGAAGTGTAGTTTAAAACGAAAGAAACGGAGATGAAAAACTCCAAGTATTTTGAGAGTTATGATGGAAATAGTTAGACTCGCGCTTTGGTTTAGCAATTTACTGTCCTACCTCCGATTGATTGACCATAACTCTCTCAATTTAACTCTTAACTCATTGAAATTAGTTTCATTTCGAAGGAATCGAAGTGTAGTTTAAAACGAAAGAAACGGAGATGAAAAACTCCAAGTATTTTGAGAGTTATGATGGAAATAGTTAGACTCGGGCTTTGGTTTAGCAATTTACTGACTTACCTCCGTTTGATTGACCATAACTCACTCAATTTAACTCGTAATTCACTGAAATTAGTTTCATTTCGAAGAAATCGAAGTGTAGTTTAAAACGAAAGAAACGGAGATGAAAAACTCCAAGTATTTTGAGAGTCATGATGGAAATAGTTAGACTCGCGCTTTGGTTTAGCAATTTACTGACCTACCTCCGATTGATTGACCATAAATCACTCAATTTAACTCGTAATTCATTGAAATTAGTTTCATTTCGAAGGAATCGAAGTGTAGTTTAAAACGAAAGAAACGGAGATGAAAAACTCCAAGTATTTTGAGAGTTATGATGGAAATAGTTAGACTCGCGCTTTGGTTTAGCAATTTACTGACCTACCTCCGATTGATTGACCATAACTCTCTCAATTTAACTCTTAACTCATTGAAATTAGTTTCATTTCGAAGGAATCGAAGTGTAGTTTAAAACGAAAGAAACGGAGATGAAAAACTCCAAGTATTTTGAGAGTTATGATGGAAATAGTTAGACTCGCGCTTTGGTTTAGCAATTTACTGACCTACCTCCGATTGATTGACCATAACTCTCTCAATTTAACTATTAACTCATTGAAATTAGTTCCATTTCGAAGGAATCGAAGTGTAGTTTAAAACGAAAGAAACGGATATGAAAAACTCCAAGTATTTTGAGAGTTATGATGGAAATAGTTAGACTCGCGCTTTGGTTTAGCAATTTACTGACCTACCTCCGATTGATTGACCATAACTCTCTCAATTTAACTCTTAATTCATTGAAATTAGTTTCATTTCGAAGGAATCGAAGTGTAGTTTAAAACGAAAGAAACGGAGATGAAAAACTCCAAGTATTTTGAGAGTTATGATGGAAATAGTTAGACTCGCGCTTTGGTTTAGCAATTTACTGTCCTACATCCGATTAATTGACCATAACTCTCTCAATTTAACTCTTAAGTCATTGAAATTAGTTTCATTTCGAAGGAATCGAAGTGTAGTTTAAAACGAAAGAAACGGAGATGAAAAACTCTTAGTATTTTGAGAGTTATGATGGAAATAGTTAGACTCGCGCTTTAGTTTAGCAATTTACTGACCTACCTCCGATTGATTAACCATAACTCTCTCAATTTAAGTCGTAATTCATTTAAATTAGTTTCATTTCGAAGGAATCGAAGTGTAGTTTAAAACGAAAGAAACGGAGATGAAAAACTCCAAGTATTTTGAGAGTTATGATGGAAATAGTTAGACTCGCGCTTTGGTTTAGCAATTTACTGTCCTACCTCCGATTGATTGACCATAACTCTCTCAATTTAACTCTTAACTCATTGAAATTAGTTTCATTTCGAAGGAATCGAAGTGTAGTTTAAAACGAAAGAAACGGAGATGAAAAACTCCAAGTATTTTGAGAGTTATGATGGAAATAGTTAGACTCGCGCTTTGGTTTAGCAATTTACTGTCCTACCTCCGATTGATTGACCATAACTCTCTCAATTTAACTCTTAACTCATTGAAATTAGTTTCATTTCGAAGGAATCGAAGTGTAGTTTAAAACGAAAGAAACGGAGATGAAAAACTCCAAGTATTTTGAGAGTTATGATGGAAATAGTTAGACTCGCGCTTTGGTTTAGCAATTTAATGACCTACCTCCGATTGATTGACCATAACTCTCTCAATTTAACTCTTAACTCCTTGAAATTAGTTTCATTTCGAAGGAATCGAAGTGTAGTTTAAAACGAAAGAAACGGAGATGAAAAACTCCAAGTATTTTGAGAGTTATGATGGAAATAGTTAGACTCGCGCTTTGGTTTAGCAATTTACTGACCTACGTCCGATTGATTGATCATAACTCTCTCAATTTAACTCTTAACTCATTGAAATTAGTTTCATTTCGAAGGAATCGAAGTGTAGTTTAAAACGAAAGAAACGGAGATGAAAAACTCCAAGTATCTTGAGAGTTATGATGGAAATAGTTAGACAAGCGCTTTAGTTTAGCAATTTACTGACCTACCTCCGATTGATTGACCATAACTCTCTCAATTTAAGTCGTAATTCATTTAAATTAGTTTAATTTCGAAGGAATCGAAGTGTAGTTTAAAACGAAAGAAACGGAGATGAAAAACTCTAAGTATTTTGAGAGTTATGATGGAAATAGTTAGACTCGCGCTTCGGTTCAGCAATTTAGTGACCTACCTACGATTGATTGACCATAACTCTCTCAATTTAACTCTTAATTCATTGAAATTAGTTTCATTTCGAAGGAATCGAAGTGTAGTTTAAAACGAAAGAAACGGAGATGAAAAACTCCAAGTATTTTGAGAGTTATGATGGAAATAGTTAGACAAGCGCTTTAGTTTAGCAATTTACTGACCTACCTCCGATTGATTGACCATAACTCTCTCAATTTAACTCGTAATTCATTTAAATTAGTTTAATTTCGAAGGAATCGAAGTGTAGTTTAAAACGAAAGAAACGGAGATGAAAAACTCCAAGTATTTTGAGAGTTATGATGGAAATAGTTAGACTCGCGCTTTGGTTTAGCAATTTACTGACCTACCTCCGATTGATTGACCATAACTCTCTCAATTTAACTCTTAACTAATTGAAATTAGTTTCATTTCGAAGGAATCGAAGTGTAGTTTAAAACGAAAGAAACGGAGATGAAAAACTCCAAGTATTTTGAGAGTTATGATGGAAATAGTTAGACTCGCGCTTTGGTTTAGCAATTTACTGACCTACGTCCGATTGATTGACCATAACTCTCTCAATTTAACTCATAACTCATTGAAATTAGTTTCATTTCGAACGAATCGAAGTGTAGTTTAAAACGAAAGAAACGGAGATGAAAAACTCCAAGTATTTTGAGAGTTATGATGGAAATAGTTAGAATCGCGCTTTGTTTAGCAATTTACTGACGTACCTCCGATTGATTGACCATAACTCTCTAAATTTAACTCTTAACTCATTGAAATTAGTTTCATTTCGAAGGAATCGAAGTGTAGTTTAAAACGAAAGAAACGGAGATGAAAAACTCCAAGTATTTTGAGAGTTATGATGGAAATAGTTAGACTCGCGCTTTGGTTTAGCAATTTACTGACCTACCTCCGATTGATTGACCATAACTCTCTCAATTTAACTCGTAATTCATTTAAATTAGTTTCATTTCGAAGGAATCGAAGTGTAGTTTAAAACGAAAGAAACGGAGATGAAAAACTCCAAGTATTTTGAGAGTTATGATGGAAATAGTTAGACTCGAGCTTTAGTTTAGCAATTTACTGACCTCTCTCCGATTGATTGAACATAACTCACTCAATTTAACTCGTAATTCATTGAAATTAGTTTCATTTCGAAGGAATCGAAGTGTAGTTTAAAACGAAAGAAACGGAGATGAAAAACTCCAAGTATTTTGAGAGTTATGATGGAAATAGTTAGACTCGCGCTTTGGTTTAGCAATTTACTGACCTACCTCCGATTGATTGACCATAACTCTCTAAATTTAACTCTTAACTCATTGAAATTAGTTTCATTTCGAAGGAATCGAAGTGTAGTTTAAAACGAAAGAAACGGAGATGAAAAACTCCAAGTATTTTGAGAGTTATGATGGAAATAGTTAGACTCGCGCTTTGGTTTAGCAATTTACTGACCAACCTCCGATTGATTGACCATAACTCTCTCAATTTAACTCTTAATTCATTGAAATTAGTTTCATTTCGAAGGAATCGAAGTGTAGTTTAAAACGAAAGAAACGGAGATGAAAAACTCCAAGTATTTTGAGAGTTATGATGGAAATAGTTAGACTCGCGCTTTGGTTTAGCAATTTACTGACCTACCTCCGATTGATTGACCATAACTCTCTCAATTTAACTCTTAACTCATTGAAATTAGTTTCATTTCGAAGGAATCGAAGTGTAGTTTAAAACGAAAGAAACGGAGATGAAAAACTCCAAGTATTTTGAGAGTTATGAAGGAAATAGTTAGACTCGCGCTTTGGTTTAGCAATTTACTGACCTACCTCCGATTGATTGACCATAACTCTCTCAATTTAACTCTTAATTCATTGAAATTAGTTTCATTTCGAAGGAATCGAAGTGTAGTTTAAAACGAAAGAAACGGAGATGAAAAACTCCAAGTATCTTGAGAGTTATGATGGAAATAGTTAGACAAGCGCTTTAGTTTAGCAATTTACTGACCTACCTCCGATTGATTGACCTTAACTCTCTCAATTTAACTCATAATTCATTTAAATTAGTTTAATTTCGAAGGAATCGAAGTGTAGTTTAAAACGAAAGAAACGGAGATGAAAAACTCCAAGTATTTTGAGAGTTATGATGGAAATAGTTAGACTCGCGCTTTGGTTTAGCAATTTACTGACCTACCTCCGATTGATTGACCATAACTCTCTCAATTTAACTCTTAACTAATTGAAATTAGTTTCATTTCGAAGGAATCGAAGTGTAGTTTAAAACGAAAGAAACGGAGATGAAAAACTCCAAGTATTTTGAGAGTTATGATGGAAATAGTTAGACTCGCGCTTTGGTTTAGCAATTTACTGACCTACGTCCGATTGATTGACCATAACTCTCTCAATTTAACTCATAACTCATTGAAATTAGTTTCATTTCGAACGAATCGAAGTGTAGTTTAAAACGAAAGAAACGGAGATGAAAAACTCCAAGTATTTTGAGAGTTATGATGGAAATAGTTAGAATCGCGCTTTGTTTAGCAATTTACTGACGTACCTCCGATTGATTGACCATAACTCTCTAAATTTAACTCTTAACTCATTGAAATTAGTTTCATTTCGAAGGAATCGAAGTGTAGTTTAAAACGAAAGAAACGGAGATGAAAAACTCCAAGTATTTTGAGAGTTATGATGGAAATAGTTAGACTCGCGCTTTGGTTTAGCAATTTACTGACCTACCTCCGATTGATTGACCATAACTCTCTCAATTTAACTCGTAATTCATTTAAATTAGTTTCATTTCGAAGGAATCGAAGTGTAGTTTAAAACGAAAGAAACGGAGATGAAAAACTCCAAGTATTTTGAGAGTTATGATGGAAATAGTTAGACTCGCGCTTTAGTTTAGCAATTTACTGACCTCCCTCCGATTGATTGAACATAACTCACTCAATTTAACTCGTAATTCATTGAAATTAGTTTCATTTCGAAGGAATCGAAGTGTAGTTTAAAACGAAAGAAACGGAGATGAAAAACTCCAAGTATTTTGAGAGTTATGATGGAAATAGTTAGACTCGCGCTTTGGTTTAGCAATTTACTGACCTACCTCCGATTGATTGACCATAACTCTCTAAATTTAACTCTTAACTCATTGAAATTAGTTTCATTTCGAAGGAATCGAAGTGTAGTTTAAAACGAAAGAAACGGAGATGAAAAACTCCAAGTATTTTGAGAGTTATGATGGAAATAGTTAGACTCGCGCTTTGGTTTAGCAATTTACTGACCAACCTCCGATTGATTGACCATAACTCTCTCAATTTAACTCTTAATTCATTGAAATTAGTTTCATTTCGAAGGAATCGAAGTGTAGTTTAAAACGAAAGAAACGGAGATGAAAAACTCCAAGTATTTTGAGAGTTATGATGGAAATAGTTAGACTCGCGCTTTGGTTTAGCAATTTACTGACCTACCTCCGATTGATTGACCATAACTCTCTCAATTTAACTCTTAACTCATTGAAATTAGTTTCATTTCGAAGGAATCGAAGTGTAGTTTAAAACGAAAGAAACGGAGATGAAAAACTCCAAGTATTTTGAGAGTTATGATGGAAATAGTTAGACTCGCGCTTTAGTTTAGCAATTTACTGACCTCCCTCCGATTGATTGAACATAACTCACTCAATTTAACTCGTAATTCATTGAAATTAGTTTCATTTCGAAGGAATCGAAGTGTAGTTTAAAACGAAAGAAACGGAGATGAAAAACTCCAAGTATTTTGAGAGTTATGATGGAAATAGTTAGACTCGCGCTTTGGTTTAGCAATTTACTGACCTACCTCCGATTGATTGACCATAACTCTCTAAATTTAACTCTTAACTCATTGAAATTAGTTTCATTTCGAAGGAATCGAAGTGTAGTTTAAAACGAAAGAAACGGAGATGAAAAACTCCAAGTATTTTGAGAGTTATGATGGAAATAGTTAGACTCGCGCTTTGGTTTAGCAATTTACTGACCAACCTCCGATTGATTGACCATAACTCTCTCAATTTAACTCTTAATTCATTGAAATTAGTTTCATTTCGAAGGAATCGAAGTGTAGTTTAAAACGAAAGAAACGGAGATGAAAAACTCCAAGTATTTTGAGAGTTATGATGGAAATAGTTAGACTCGCGCTTTGGTTTAGCAATTTACTGACCTACCTCCGATTGATTGACCATAACTCTCTCAATTTAACTCTTAACTCATTGAAATTAGTTTCATTTCGAAGGAATCGAAGTGTAGTTTAAAACGAAAGAAACGGAGATGAAAAACTCCAAGTATTTTGAGAGTTATGAAGGAAATAGTTAGACTCGCGCTTTGGTTTAGCAATTTACTGTCCTACCTCCGATTGATTGACCATAACTCTCTCAATTTAACTCTTAACTCATTGAAATTAGTTTCATTTCGAAGGAATCGAAGTGTAGTTTAAAACGAAAGAAACGGAGATGAAAAACTCCAAGTATTTTGAGAGTTATGAAGGAAATAGTTAGACTCGCGCTTTGGTTTAGCAATTTACTGACCTACCTCCGATTGATTGACCATAACTCTCTCAATTTAACTCTTAATTCATTGAAATTAGTTTCATTTCGAAGGAATCGAAGTGTAGTTTAAAACGAAAGAAACGGAGATGAAAAACTCCAAGTATCTTGAGAGTTATGATGGAAATAGTTAGACAAGCGCTTTAGTTTAGCAATTTACTGACCTACCTCCGATTGATTGACCTTAACTCTCTCAATTTAACTCATAATTCATTTAAATTAGTTTAATTTCGAAGGAATCGAAGTGTAGTTTAAAACGAAAGAAACGGAGATGAAAAACTCCAAGTATTTTGAGAGTTATGATGGAAATAGTTAGACTCGCGCTTTGGTTTAGCAATTTACTGTCCTACATCCGATTAATTGACCATAACTCTCTCAATTTAACTCTTAAGTCATTGAAATTAGTTTCATTTCGAAGGAATCGAAGTGTAGTTTAAAACGAAAGAAACGGAGATGAAAAACTCCAAGTATTTTGAGAGTTATGATGGAAATAGTTAGACTCGCGCTTTGGTTTAGTAATTTACTGACCTACCTCCGATTGATTGACCATAACTCTCTCAATTTAACTCTTAACTCATTGAAATTAGTTTCATTTCGAAGGAATCGAAGTGTAGTTTAAAACGAAAGAAACGGAGATGAAAAACTCCAAGTATTTTGAGAGTTATGATGGAAATAGTTAGACTCGCGCTTTGGTTTAGCAATTTACTGTCCTACCTCCGATTGATTGACCATAACTCTCTCAATTTAACTCTTAACTCATTGAAATTAGTTTCATTTCGAAGGAATCGAAGTGTAGTTTAAAACGAAAGAAACGGAGATGAAAAACTCCAAGTATTTTGAGAGTTATGATGGAAATAGTTAGACTCGGGCTTTGGTTTAGCAATTTACTGACTTACCTCCGTTTGATTGACCATAACTCACTCAATTTAACTCGTAATTCACTGAAATTAGTTTCATTTCGAAGAAATCGAAGTGTAGTTTAAAACGAAAGAAACGGAGATGAAAAACTCCAAGTATTTTGAGAGTCATGATGGAAATAGTTAGACTCGCGCTTTGGTTTAGCAATTTACTGACCTACCTCCGATTGATTGACCATAAATCACTCAATTTAACTCGTAATTCATTGAAATTAGTTTCATTTCGAAGGAATCGAAGTGTAGTTTAAAACGAAAGAAACGGAGATGAAAAACTCCAAGTATTTTGAGAGTTATGATGGAAATAGTTAGACTCGCGCTTTGGTTTAGCAATTTACTGACCTACCTCCGATTGATTGACCATAACTCTCTCAA
This sequence comes from Tasmannia lanceolata, assembly GCF_043159265.1. Classification (NCBI taxonomy): domain Eukaryota; kingdom Viridiplantae; phylum Streptophyta; class Magnoliopsida; order Canellales; family Winteraceae; genus Tasmannia; species Tasmannia lanceolata. Next base: position 10,801,994 of record NW_027518721.1, read on the forward strand.
TTTAACTCTTAACTCATTGAAATTAGTTTCATTTCGAAGGAATCGAAGTGTAGTTTAAAACGAAAGAAACGGAGATGAAAAACTCCAAGTATTTTGAGAGTTATGATGGAAATAGTTAGACTCGCGCTTTGGTTTAGCAATTTACTGACCTACCTCCGATTGATTGACCATAACTCTCTCAATTTAACTATTAACTCATTGAAATTAGTTCCATTTCGAAGGAATCGAAGTGTAGTTTAAAACGAAAGAAACGGATATGAAAAACTCCAAGTATTTTGAGAGTTATGATGGAAATAGTTAGACTCGCGCTTTGGTTTAGCAATTTACTGACCTACCTCCGATTGATTGACCATAACTCTCTCAATTTAACTCTTAATTCATTGAAATTAGTTTCATTTCGAAGGAATCGAAGTGTAGTTTAAAACGAAAGAAACGGAGATGAAAAACTCCAAGTATTTTGAGAGTTATGATGGAAATAGTTAGACTCGCGCTTTGGTTTAGCAATTTACTGTCCTACATCCGATTAATTGACCATAACTCTCTCAATTTAACTCTTAAGTCATTGAAATTAGTTTCATTTCGAAGGAATCGAAGTGTAGTTTAAAACGAAAGAAACGGAGATGAAAAACTCTTAGTATTTTGAGAGTTATGATGGAAATAGTTAGACTCGCGCTTTAGTTTAGCAATTTACTGACCTACCTCCGATTGATTAACCATAACTCTCTCAATTTAAGTCGTAATTCATTTAAATTAGTTTCATTTCGAAGGAATCGAAGTGTAGTTTAAAACGAAAGAAACGGAGATGAAAAACTCCAAGTATTTTGAGAGTTATGATGGAAATAGTTAGACTCGCGCTTTGGTTTAGCAATTTACTGTCCTACCTCCGATTGATTGACCATAACTCTCTCAATTTAACTCTTAACTCATTGAAATTAGTTTCATTTCGAAGGAATCGAAGTGTAGTTTAAAACGAAAGAAACGGAGATGAAAAACTCCAAGTATTTTGAGAGTTATGATGGAAATAGTTAGACTCGCGCTTTGGTTTAGCAATTTACTGTCCTACCTCCGATTGATTGACCATAACTCTCTCAATTTAACTCTTAACTCATTGAAATTAGTTTCATTTCGAAGGAATCGAAGTGTAGTTTAAAACGAAAGAAACGGAGATGAAAAACTCCAAGTATCTTGAGAGTTATGATGGAAATAGTTAGACAAGCGCTTTAGTTTAGCAATTTACTGACCTACCTCCGATTGATTGACCATAACTCTCTCAATTTAACTCGTAATTCATTTAAATTAGTTTAATTTCGAAGGAATCGAAGTGTAGTTTAAAACGAAAGAAACGGAGATGAAAAACTCTAAGTATTTTGAGAGTTATGATGGAAATAGTTAGACTCGCGCTTCGGTTCAGCAATTTACTGACCTACCTACGATTGATTGACCATAACTCTCTCAATTTAACTCTTAATTCATTGAAATTAGTTTCATTTCGAAGGAATCGAAGTGTAGTTTAAAACGAAAGAAACGGAGATGAAAAACTCCAAGTATTTTGAGAGTTATGATGGAAATAGTTAGACAAGCGCTTTAGTTTAGCAATTTACTGACCTACCTCCGATTGATTGACCATAACTCTCTCAATTTAACTCGTAATTCATTTAAATTAGTTTAATTTCGAAGGAATCGAAGTGTAGTTTAAAACGAAAGAAACGGAGATGAAAAACTCCAAGTATTTTGAGAGTTATGATGGAAATAGTTAGACTCGCGCTTTGGTTTAGCAATTTACTGACCTACCTTCGATTGATTGACCATAACTCTCTCAATTTAACTCTTAACTAATTGAAATTAGTTTCATTTCGAAGGAATCGAAGTGTAGTTTAAAACGAAAGAAACGGAGATGAAAAACTCCAAGTATTTTGAGAGTTATGATGGAAATAGTTAGACTCGCGCTTTGGTTTAGCAATTTACTGACCTACGTCCGATTGATTGACCATAACTCTCTCAATTTAACTCATAACTCATTGAAATTAGTTTCATTTCGAACGAATCGAAGTGTAGTTTAAAACGAAAGAAACGGAGATGAAAAACTCCAAGTATTTTGAGAGTTATGATGGAAATAGTTAGAATCGCGCTTTGTTTAGCAATTTACTGACGTACCTCCGATTGATTGACCATAACTCTCTAAATTTAACTCTTAACTCATTGAAATTAGTTTCATTTCGAAGGAATCGAAGTGTAGTTTAAAACGAAAGAAACGGAGATGAAAAACTCCAAGTATTTTGAGAGTTATGATGGAAATAGTTAGACTCGCGCTTTGGTTTAGCAATTTACTGACCTACCTCCGATTGATTGACCATAACTCTCTCAATTTAACTCGTAATTCATTTAAATTAGTTTCATTTCGAAGGAATCGAAGTGTAGTTTAAAACGAAAGAAACGGAGATGAAAAACTCCAAGTATTTTGAGAGTTATGATGGAAATAGTTAGACTCGAGCTTTAGTTTAGCAATTTACTGACCTCTCTCCGATTGATTGAACATAACTCACTCAATTTAACTCGTAATTCATTGAAATTAGTTTCATTTCGAAGGAATCGAAGTGTAGTTTAAAACGAAAGAAACGGAGATGAAAAACTCCAAGTATTTTGAGAGTTATGATGGAAATAGTTAGACTCGCGCTTTGGTTTAGCAATTTACTGACCTACCTCCGATTGATTGACCATAACTCTCTAAATTTAACTCTTAACTCATTGAAATTAGTTTCATTTCGAAGGAATCGAAGTGTAGTTTAAAACGAAAGAAACGGAGATGAAAAACTCCAAGTATTTTGAGAGTTATGATGGAAATAGTTAGACTCGCGCTTTGGTTTAGCAATTTACTGACCAACCTCCGATTGATTGACCATAACTCTCTCAATTTAACTCTTAATTCATTGAAATTAGTTTCATTTCGAAGGAATCGAAGTGTAGTTTAAAACGAAAGAAACGGAGATGAAAAACTCCAAGTATTTTGAGAGTTATGATGGAAATAGTTAGACTCGCGCTTTGGTTTAGCAATTTACTGACCTACCTCCGATTGATTGACCATAACTCTCTCAATTTAACTCTTAACTCATTGAAATTAGTTTCATTTCGAAGGAATCGAAGTGTAGTTTAAAACGAAAGAAACGGAGATGAAAAACTCCAAGTATTTTGAGAGTTATGAAGGAAATAGTTAGACTCGCGCTTTGGTTTAGCAATTTACTGACCTACCTCCGATTGATTGACCATAACTCTCTCAATTTAACTCTTAATTCATTGAAATTAGTTTCATTTCGAAGGAATCGAAGTGTAGTTTAAAACGAAAGAAACGGAGATGAAAAACTCCAAGTATCTTGAGAGTTATGATGGAAATAGTTAGACAAGCGCTTTAGTTTAGCAATTTACTGACCTACCTCCGATTGATTGACCTTAACTCTCTCAATTTAACTCATAATTCATTTAAATTAGTTTAATTTCGAAGGAATCGAAGTGTAGTTTAAAACGAAAGAAACGGAGATGAAAAACTCCAAGTATTTTGAGAGTTATGATGGAAATAGTTAGACTCGCGCTTTAGTTTAGCAATTTACTGTCCTACATCCGATTAATTGACCATAACTCTCTCAATTTAACTCTTAAGTCATTGAAATTAGTTTCATTTCGAAGGAATCGAAGTGTAGTTTAAAACGAAAGAAACGGAGATGAAAAACTCCAAGTATTTTGAGAGTTATGATGGAAATAGTTAGACTCGCGCTTTGGTTTAGCAATTTACTGACCTACCTCCGATTGATTGACCATAACTCTCTCAATTTAACTCTTAACTCATTGAAATTAGTTTCATTTCGAAGGAATCGAAGTGTAGTTTAAAACGAAAGAAACGGAGATGAAAAACTCCAAGTATTTTGAGAGTTATGATGGAAATAGTTAGACTCGCGCTTTGGTTTAGCAATTTACTGTCCTACCTCAGTTTGATTGACCATAACTCTCTCAATTTAACTCTTAACTCATTGAAATTAGTTTCATTTCGAAGGAATCGAAGTGTAGTTTAAAACGAAAGAAACGGAGATGAAAAACTCCAAGTATTTTGAGAGTTATGATGGAAATAGTTAGACTCGGGCTTTGGTTTAGCAATTTACTGACTTACCTCCGTTTGATTGACCATAACTCACTCAATTTAACTCGTAATTCACTGAAATTAGTTTCATTTCGAAGAAATCGAAGTGTAGTTTAAAACGAAAGAAACGGAGATGAAAAACTCCAAGTATTTTGAGAGTTATGATGGAAATAGTTAGACTCGCGCTTTGGTTTAGCAATTTACTGACCTACCTCCGATTGATTGATCATAAATCACTCAATTTAACTCGTAATTCATTGAAATTAGTTTCATTTCGAAGGAATCGAAGTGTAGTTTAAAACGAAAGAAACGGAGATGAAAAACTCCAAGTATTTTGAGAGTTATGATGGAAATAGTTAGACTCGCGCTTTGGTTTAGCAATTTACTGACCTACCTCCGATTGATTGACCATAACTCTCTCAATTTAACTCTTAACTCATTGAAATTAGTTTCATTTCGAAGGAATCGAAGTGTAGTTTAAAACGAAAGAAACGGAGATGAAAAACTCCAAGTATTTTGAGAGTTATGATGGAAATAGTTAGACTCGCGCTTTGGTTTAGCAATTTACTGACCTACCTCCGATTGATTGACCATAACTCTCTCAATTTAACTATTAACTCATTGAAATTAGTTTCATTTCGAAGGAATCGAAGTGTAGTTTAAAACGAAAGAAACGGATATGAAAAACTCCAAGTATTTTGAGAGTTATGATGGAAATAGTTAGACTCGCGCTTTGGTTTAGCAATTTACTGACCTACCTCCGATTGATTGACCATAACTCTCTCAATTTAACTCTTAATTCATTGAAATTAGTTTCATTTCGAAGGAATCGAAGTGTAGTTTAAAACGAAAGAAACGGAGATGAAAAACTCCAAGTATTTTGAGAGTTATGATGGAAATAGTTAGACTCGCGCTTTGGTTTAGCAATTTACTGTCCTACATCCGATTAATTGACCATAACTCTCTCAATTTAACTCTTAAGTCATTGAAATTAGTTTCATTTCGAAGGAATCGAAGTGTAGTTTAAAACGAAAGAAACGGAGATGAAAAACTCTTAGTATTTTGAGAGTTATGATGGAAATAGTTAGACTCGCGCTTTAGTTTAGCAATTTACTGACCTACCTCCGATTGATTAACCATAACTCTCTCAATTTAAGTCGTAATTCATTTAAATTAGTTTCATTTCGAAGGAATCGAAGTGTAGTTTAAAACGAAAGAAACGGAGATGAAAAACTCCAAGTATTTTGAGAGTTATGATGGAAATAGTTAGACTCGCGCTTTGGTTTAGCAATTTACTGTCCTACCTCCGATTGATTGACCATAACTCTCTCAATTTAACTCTTAACTCATTAAAATTAGTTTCATTTCGAAGGAATCGAAGTGTAGTTTAAAACGAAAGAAACGGAGATGAAAAACTCCAAGTATTTTGAGAGTTATGATGGAAATAGTTAGACTCGCGCTTTGGTTTAGCAATTTACTGACCTACCTACGATTGATTGACCATAACTCTCTCAATTTAACTCTTAATTCATTGAAATTAGTTTCATTTCGAAGGAATCGAAGTGTAGTTTAAAACGAAAGAAACGGAGATGAAAAACTCCAAGTATTTTGAAAGTTATGATGGAAATAGTTAGACTCGCGCTTTGGTTTAGCAATTTACTGACCTACCTCCGATTGATTGACCATAACTCACTCAATTTTACTTGTAATTGATTGAAATTAGTTTCATTTCGAAGGAATCGAAGTGTAGTTTAAAACGAAAGAAACGGAGATGAAAAACTCCAAGTATTTTGAGAGTTATGATGGAAATAGTTAGACTCGGGCTTTGGTTTAGCAATTTACTGACTTACCTCCGATTGATTGACCATAACTCACTCAATTTAACTCGTAATTCACTGAAATTAGTTTCATTTCGAAAAAATCGAAGTGTAGTTTAAAACGAAAGAAACGGAGATGAAAAACTCCAAGTATTTTGAGAGTTATGAAGGAAATAGTTAGACTCGCGCTTTGGTTTAGCAATTTACTGACCTACCTCCGATTGATTGACCATAACTCTCTCAATTTAACTCTTAATTCATTGAAATTAGTTTCATTTCGAAGGAATCGAAGTGTAGTTTAAAACGAAAGAAACGGAGATGAAAAACTCCAAGTATTTTGAGAGTTATGATGGAAATAGTTAGACTCGCGCTTTGGTTTAGCAATTTACTGACATACCTCCGATTGATTGACCATAACTCTCTCAATTTAACTCTTAACTCATTGAAATTAGTTTCATTTCGAAGGAATCGAAGTGTAGTTTAAAACGAAAGAAACGGAGATGAAAAACTCCAAGTATTTTGAGAGTTATGATGGAAATAGTTAGACTCGCGCTTTGGTTTAGCAATTTACTGACCTACCTCCGATTGATTGACCATAACTCTCTCAATTTAACTCTTAACTCATTGAAATTAGTTTCATTTCGAAGGAATCGAAGTGTAGTTTAAAACGAAAGAAACGGAGATGAAAAACTCCAAGTATTTTGAGAGTTATGATTGAAATAGTTAGACTCGCGCTTTGGTTTAGCAATTTACTGACCTCCCTCCGATTAATTGACCATAACTCACTCAATTTAACTCGTAATTCATTGTAATTAGATTCATTTCGTAGGAATCGAAGTGTAGTTTAAAACGAAAGAAACGGAGATGAAAAACTACAAGTATTTTGAGAGTTAGGATGGAAATAGTTAGACTCGCGCTTTGGTTTAGCAATTTACTGATCTACCTCCGATTGATTGACCATAACTCTCTCAATTTAACTCTTACCTCATTGAAATTAGTTTCATTTCGAAGGAATCGAAGTGTAGTTTAAAACGAAAGAAACGGAGATGAAAAACTCTAAGTATTTTGAGAGTTATGATGGAAATAGTTAGACTCGCGCTTTGATTATAGCAATTTACTGACCTACCTCCGATTGATTGACCATAACTCTCTCAATTTAACTCTTAACTCATTGAAATTAGTTTCATTTCGAAGGAATCGAAGTGTAGTTTAAAACGAAAGAAACGGAGATGAAAAACTCCAAGTATTTTGAGAGTTATGATGGAAATAGTTAGACTCGCGCTTTGGTTTAGCAATTTACTGACCTACCTCCGATTGATTAACCATAACTCTCTCAATTTAAGTCGTAATTCATTTAAATTAGTTTCATTTCGAAGGAATCGAAGTGTAGTTTAAAACGAAAGAAACGGAGATGAAAAACTCCAAGTATTTTGAGAGTTATGATGGAAATAGTTAGACTCGCGCTTTGGTTTAGCAATTTACTGTCATACCTCCGATTGATTGACCATAACTCTCTCAATTTAACTCTTAACTCATTGAAATTAGTTTCATTTCGAAGGAATCGAAGTGTAGTTTAAAACGAAAGAAACGGAGATGAAAAACTCCAAGTATTTTGAGAGTTATGATGGAAATAGTTAGACTCGCGCTTTGGTTTAGCAATTTACTGACCTACCTCCGATTGATTGACCATAACTCTCTCAATTTAACTCTTAACTCATTGAAATTAGTTTCATTTCGAAGGAATCGAAGTGTAGTTTAAAACGAAAGAAACGGAGATGAAAAACTCCAAGTATTTTGAGAGTTATGATGGAAATAGTTAGACTCGCGCTTTGGTTTAGCAATTTACTGACCAACCTCCGATTGATTGACCATAACTCTCTCAATTTAACTCTTAATTCATTGAAATTAGTTTCATTTCGAAGGAATCGAAGTGTAGTTTAAAACGAAAGAAACGGAGATGAAAAACTCCAAGTATTTTGAGAGTTATGATGGAAATAGTTAGACTCGCGCTTTGGTTTAGCAATTTACTGACCTACCTCCGATTGATTGACCATAACTCTCTCAATTTAACTCTTAACTCATTGAAATTAGTTTCATTTCGAAGGAATCGAAGTGTAGTTTAAAACGAAAGAAACGGAGATGAAAAACTCCAAGTATTTTGAGAGTTATGAAGGAAATAGTTAGACTCGCGCTTTGGTTTAGCAATTTACTGACTTACCTCCGATTGATTGACCATAACTCTCTCAATTTAACTCTTAATTCATTGAAATTAGTTTCATTTCGAAGGAATCAAAGTGTAGTTTAAAACGAAAGAAACGGAGATGAAAAACTCCAAGTATCTTGAGAGTTATGATGGAAATAGTTAGACAAGCGCTTTAGTTTAGCAATTTACTGACCTACCTCCGATTGATTGACCTTAACTCTCTCAATTTAACTCGTAATTCATTTAAATTAGTTTAATTTCGAAGGAATCGAAGTGTAGTTTAAAACGAAAGAAACGGAGATGAAAAACTCCAAGTATTTTGAGAGTTATGATGGAAATAGTTAGACTCGCGCTTTGGTTTAGCAATTTACTGTCCTACATCCGATTAATTGACCATAACTCTCTCAATTTAACTCTTAAGTCATTGAAATTAGTTTCATTTCGAAGGAATCGAAGTGTAGTTTAAAACGAAAGAAACGGAGATGAAAAACTCCAAGTATTTTGAGAGTTATGATGGAAATAGTTAGACTCGCGCTTTGGTTTAGCAATTTACTGACCTACCTCCGATTGATTGACCATAACTCTCTCAATTTAACTCTTAACTCATTGAAATTAGTTTCATTTCGAAGGAATCGAAGTGTAGTTTAAAACGAAAGAAACGGAGATGAAAAACTCCAAGTATTTTGAGAGTTATGATGGAAATAGTTAGACTCGCGCTTTGGTTTAGCAATTTACTGACTTACCTCCGATTGATTGACCATAACTCTCTCAATTTAACTCTTAACTCATTGAAATTAGTTTCATTTCGAAGGAATCGAAGTGTAGTTTAAAACGAAAGAAACGGAGATGAAAAACTCCAAGTATTTTGAGAGTTATGATGGAAATAGTTAGACTCGCGCTTTGGTTTAGCAATTTACTGACCTACCTCCGATTGATTGACCATAACTCTCTCAATTTAACTCTTAATTCATTGAAATTAGTTTCATTTCGAAGGAATCGAAGTGTAGTTTAAAACGAAAGAAACGGAGATGAAAAATTCCAAGTATTTTGAGAGTTATGATAGAAATAGTTAGACTCGCGCTTTGGTTTAGCAATTTACTGACCTACGTCCGATTGATTGACCATAACTCTCTCAATTTAACTCTTAACTCATTGAAATTAGTTTCATTTCGAAGGAATCGAAGTGTAGTTTAAAACGAAAGAAACGGAGATGAAAAACTCCAAGTATCTTGAGAGTTATGATGGAAATAGTTAGACAAGCGCTTTAGTTCAGCAATTTACTGACCTACCTCCGATTGATTGACCATAACTCTCTCAATTTAACTCGTAATTCATTTAAATTAGTTTAATTTCGAAGGAATCGAAGTGTAGTTTAAAACGAAAGAAACGGAGATGAAAAACTCCAAGTATCTTGAGAGTTATGATGGAAATAGTTAGACAAGCGCTTTAGTTTAGCAATTTACTGACCTACCTCCGATTGATTGACCTTAACTCTCTCAATTTAACTCGTAATTCATTTAAATTAGTTTAATTTCGAAGGAATCGAAGTGTAGTTTAAAACGAAAGAAACGGAGATGAAAAACTCCAAGTATTTTGAGAGTTATGATGGAAATAGTTAGACTCGCGCTTTGGTTTAGCAATTTACTGTCCTACATCCGATTAATTGACCATAACTCTCTCAATTTAACTCTTAAGTCATTGAAATTAGTTTCATTTCGAAGGAATCGAAGTGTAGTTTAAAACGAAAGAAACGGAGATGAAAAACTCCAAGTATTTTGAGAGTTATGATGGAAATAGTTAGACTCGCGCTTTGGTTTAGCAATTTACTGACCTACCTCCGATTGATTGACCATAACTCTCTCAATTTAACTCTTAACTCATTGAAATTAGTTTCATTTCGAAGGAATCGAAGTGTAGTTTAAAACGAAAGAAACGGAGATGAAAAACTCCAAATATTTTGAGAGTTATGAAGGAAATAGTTAGACTCGCGCTTTGGTTTAGCAATTTACTGACCTACCTCCGATTGATTGACCATAACTCTCTCAATTTAACTCTTAATTCATTGAAATTAGTTTCATTTCGAAGGAATCGAAGTGTAGTTTAAAACGAAAGAAACGGAGATGAAAAACTCCAAGTATCTTGAGAGTTATGATGGAAATAGTTAGACAAGCGCTTTAGTTTAGCAATTTACTGACCTACCTCCGATTGATTGACCTTAACTCTCTCAATTTAACTCATAATTCATTTAAATTAGTTTAATTTCGAAGGAATCGAAGTGTAGTTTAAAACGAAAGAAACGGAGATGAAAAACTCCAAGTATTTTGAGAGTTATGATGGAAATAGTTAGACTCGCGCTTTGGTTTAGCAATTTACTGTCCTACATCCGATTAATTGACCATAACTCTCTCAATTTAACTCTTAAGTCATTGAAATTAGTTTCATTTCGAAGGAATCGAAGTGTAGTTTAAAACGAAAGAAACGGAGATGAAAAACTCCAAGTATTTTGAGAGTTATGATGGAAATAGTTAGACTCGCGCTTTGGTTTAGCAATTTACTGACCTACCTCCGATTGATTGACCATAACTCTCTCAATTTAACTCTTAACTCATTGAAATTAGTTTCATTTCGAAGGAATCGAAGTGTAGTTTAAAACGAAAGAAACGGAGATGAAAAACTCCAAGTATTTTGAGAGTTATGATGGAAATAGTTAGACTCGCGCTTTGGTTTAGCAATTTACTGTCCTACCTCAGATTGATTGACCATAACTCTCTCAATTTAACTCTTAACTCATTGAAATTAGTTTCATTTCGAAGGAATCGAAGTGTAGTTTAAAACGAAAGAAACGGAGATGAAAAACTCCAAGTATTTTGAGAGTTATGATGGAAATAGTTAGACTCGGGCTTTGGTTTAGCAATTTACTGACTTACCTCCGTTTGATTGACCATAACTCACTCAATTTAACTCGTAATTCACTGAAATTAGTTTCATTTCGAAGAAATCGAAGTGTAGTTTAAAACGAAAGAAACGGAGATGAAAAACTCCAAGTATTTTGAGAGTTATGATGGAAATAGTTAGACTCGCGCTTTGGTTTAGCAATTTACTGACCTACCTCCGATTGATTGATCATAAATCACTCAATTTAACTCGTAATTCATTGAAATTAGTTTCATTTCGAAGGAATCGAAGTGTAGTTTAAAACGAAAGAAACGGAGATGAAAAACTCCAAGTATTTTGAGAGTTATGATGGAAATAGTTAGACTCGCGCTTTGGTTTAGCAATTTACTGACCTACCTCCGATTGATTGACCATAACTCTCTCAATTTAACTCTTAACTCATTGAAATTAGTTTCATTTCGAAGGAATCGAAGTGTAGTTTAAAACGAAAGAAACGGAGATGAAAAACTCCAAGTATTTTGAGAGTTATGATGGAAATAGTTAGACTCGCGCTTTGGTTTAGCAATTTACTGACCTACCTCCGATTGATTGACCATAACTCTCTCAATTTAACTATTAACTCATTGAAATTAGTTTCATTTCGAAGGAATCGAAGTGTAGTTTAAAACGAAAGAAACGGATATGAAAAACTCCAAGTATTTTGAGAGTTATGATGGAAATAGTTAGACTCGCGCTTTGGTTTAGCAATTTACTGACCTACCTCCGATTGATTGACCATAACTCTCTCAATTTAACTCTTAATTCATTGAAATTAGTTTCATTTCGAAGGAATCGAAGTGTAGTTTAAAACGAAAGAAACGGAGATGAAAAACTCCAAGTATTTTGAGAGTTATGATGGAAATAGTTAGACTCGCGCTTTGGTTTAGCAATTTACTGTCCTACATCCGATTAATTGACCATAACTCTCTCAATTTAACTCTTAAGTCATTGAAATTAGTTTCATTTCGAAGGAATCGAAGTGTAGTTTAAAACGAAAGAAACGGAGATGAAAAACTCTTAGTATTTTGAGAGTTATGATGGAAATAGTTAGACTCGCGCTTTAGTTTAGCAATTTACTGACCTACCTCCGATTGATTAACCATAACTCTCTCAATTTAAGTCGTAATTCATTTAAATTAGTTTCATTTCGAAGGAATCGAAGTGTAGTTTAAAACGAAAGAAACGGAGATGAAAAACTCCAAGTATTTTGAGAGTTATGATGGAAATAGTTAGACTCGCGCTTTGGTTTAGCAATTTACTGTCCTACCTCCGATTGATTGACCATAACTCTCTCAATTTAACTCTTAACTCATTGAAATTAGTTTCATTTCGAAGGAATCGAAGTGTAGTTTAAAACGAAAGAAACGGAGATGAAAAACTCCAAGTATTTTGAGAGTTATGATGGAAATAGTTAGACTCGCGCTTTGGTTTAGCAATTTACTGACCTACCTACGATTGATTGACCATAACTCTCTCAATTTAACTCTTAATTCATTGAAATTAGTTTCATTTCGAAGGAATCGAAGTGTAGTTTAAAACGAAAGAAACGGAGATGAAAAACTCCAAGTATTTTGAAAGTTATGATGGAAATAGTTAGACTCGCGCTTTGGTTTAGCAATTTACTGACCTACCTCCGATTGATTGACCATAACTCACTCAATTTTACTTGTAATTGATTGAAATTAGTTTCATTTCGAAGGAATCGAAGTGTAGTTTAAAACGAAAGAAACGGAGATGAAAAACTCCAAGTATTTTGAGAGTTATGATGGAAATAGTTAGACTCGGGCTTTGGTTTAGCAATTTACTGACTTACCTCCGATTGATTGACCATAACTCACTCAATTTAACTCGTAATTCACTGAAATTAGTTTCATTTCGAAAAAATCGAAGTGTAGTTTAAAACGAAAGAAACGGAGATGAAAAACTCCAAGTATTTTGAGAGTTATGAAGGAAATAGTTAGACTCGCGCTTTGGTTTAGCAATTTACTGACCTACCTCCGATTGATTGACCATAACTCTCTCAATTTAACTCTTAATTCATTGAAATTAGTTTCATTTCGAAGGAATCGAAGTGTAGTTTAAAACGAAAGAAACGGAGATGAAAAACTCCAAGTATTTTGAGAGTTATGATGGAAATAGTTAGACTCGCGCTTTGGTTTAGCAATTTACTGACATACCTCCGATTGATTGACCATAACTCTCTCAATTTAACTCTTAACTCATTGAAATTAGTTTCATTTCGAAGGAATCGAAGTGTAGTTTAAAACGAAAGAAACGGAGATGAAAAACTCCAAGTATTTTGAGAGTTATGATGGAAATAGTTAGACTCGCGCTTTGGTTTAGCAATTTACTGACCTACCTCCGATTGATTGACCATAACTCTCTCAATTTAACTCTTAACTCATTGAAATTAGTTTCATTTCGAAGGAATCGAAGTGTAGTTTAAAACGAAAGAAACGGAGATGAAAAACTCCAAGTATTTTGAGAGTTATGATTGAAATAGTTAGACTCGCGCTTTGGTTTAGCAATTTACTGACCTCCCTCCGATTAATTGACCATAACTCACTCAATTTAACTCGTAATTCATTGTAATTAGATTCATTTCGTAGGAATCGAAGTGTAGTTTAAAACGAAAGAAACGGAGATGAAAAACTACAAGTATTTTGAGAGTTAGGATGGAAATAGTTAGACTCGCGCTTTGGTTTAGCAATTTACTGATCTACCTCCGATTGATTGACCATAACTCTCTCAATTTAACTCTTACCTCATTGAAATTAGTTTCATTTCGAAGGAATCGAAGTGTAGTTTAAAACGAAAGAAACGGAGATGAAAAACTCTAAGTATTTTGAGAGTTATGATGGAAATAGTTAGACTCGCGCTTTGATTATAGCAATTTACTGACCTACCTCCGATTGATTGACCATAACTCTCTCAATTTAACTCTTAACTCATTGAAATTAGTTTCATTTCGAAGGAATCGAAGTGTAGTTTAAAACGAAAGAAACGGAGATGAAAAACTCCAAGTATTTTGAGAGTTATGATGGAAATAGTTAGACTCGCGCTTTGGTTTAGCAATTTACTGACCTACCTCCGATTGATTAACCATAACTCTCTCAATTTAAGTCGTAATTCATTTAAATTAGTTTCATTTCGAAGGAATCGAAGTGTAGTTTAAAACGAAAGAAACGGAGATGAAAAACTCCAAGTATTTTGAGAGTTATGATGGAAATAGTTAGACTCGCGCTTTGGTTTAGCAATTTACTGACATACCTCCGATTGATTGACCATAACTCTCTCAATTTAACTCTTAACTCATTGAAATTAGTTTCATTTCGAAGGAATCGAAGTGTAGTTTAAAACGAAAGAAACGGAGATGAAAAACTCCAAGTATTTTGAGAGTTATGATGGAAATAGTTAGACTCGCGCTTTGGTTTAGCAATTTACTGACCTACCTCCGATTGATTGACCATAACTCTCTCAATTTAACTCTTAACTCATTGAAATTAGTTTCATTTCGAAGGAATCGAAGTGTAGTTTAAAACGAAAGAAACGGAGATGAAAAACTCCAAGTATTTTGAGAGTTATGATGGAAATAGTTAGACTCGCGCTTTGGTTTAGCAATTTACTGACCAACCTCCGATTGATTGACCATAACTCTCTCAATTTAACTCTTAATTCATTGAAATTAGTTTCATTTCGAAGGAATCGAAGTGTAGTTTAAAACGAAAGAAACGGAGATGAAAAACTCCAAGTATTTTGAGAGTTATGATGGAAATAGTTAGACTCGCGCTTTGGTTTAGCAATTTACTGACCTACCTCCGATTGATTGACCATAACTCTCTCAATTTAACTCTTAACTCATTGAAATTAGTTTCATTTCGAAGGAATCGAAGTGTAGTTTAAAACGAAAGAAACGGAGATGAAAAACTCCAAGTATTTTGAGAGTTATGAAGGAAATAGTTAGACTCGCGCTTTGGTTTAGCAATTTACTGAGTTACCTCCGATTGATTGACCATAACTCTCTCAATTTAACTCTTAATTCATTGAAATTAGTTTCATTTCGAAGGAATCGAAGTGTAGTTTAAAACGAAAGAAACGGAGATGAAAAACTCCAAGTATCTTGAGAGTTATGATGGAAATAGTTAGACAAGCGCTTTAGTTTAGCAATTTACTGACCTACCTCCGATTGATTGACCTTAACTCTCTCAATTTAACTCGTAATTCATTTAAATTAGTTTAATTTCGAAGGAATCGAAGTGTAGTTTAAAACGAAAGAAACGGAGATGAAAAACTCCAAGTATTTTGAGAGTTATGATGGAAATAGTTAGACTCGCGCTTTGGTTTAGCAATTTACTGTCCTACATCCGATTAATTGACCATAACTCTCTCAATTTAACTCTTAAGTCATTGAAATTAGTTTCATTTCGAAGGAATCGAAGTGTAGTTTAAAACGAAAGAAACGGAGATGAAAAACTCCAAGTATTTTGAGAGTTATGATGGAAATAGTTAGACTCGCGCTTTGGTTTAGCAATTTACTGACCTACCTCCGATTGATTGACCATAACTCTCTCAATTTAACTCTTAACTCATTGAAATTAGTTTCATTTCGAAGGAATCGAAGTGTAGTTTAAAACGAAAGAAACGGAGATGAAAAACTCCAAATATTTTGAGAGTTATGAAGGAAATAGTTAGACTCGCGCTTTGGTTTAGCAATTTACTGACCTACCTCCGATTGATTGACCATAACTCTCTCAATTTAACTCTTAATTCATTGAAATTAGTTTCATTTCGAAGGAATCGAAGTGTAGTTTAAAACGAAAGAAACGGAGATGAAAAACTCCAAGTATCTTGAGAGTTATGATGGAAATAGTTAGACAAGCGCTTTAGTTTAGCAATTTACTGACCTACCTCCGATTGATTGACCTTAACTCTCTCAATTTAACTCATAATTCATTTAAATTAGTTTAATTTCGAAGGAATCGAAGTGTAGTTTAAAACGAAAGAAACGGAGATGAAAAACTCCAAGTATTTTGAGAGTTATGATGGAAATAGTTAGACTCGCGCTTTGGTTTAGCAATTTACTGTCCTACATCCGATTAATTGACCATAACTCTCTCAATTTAACTCTTAAGTCATTGAAATTAGTTTCATTTCGAAGGAATCGAAGTGTAGTTTAAAACGAAAGAAACGGAGATGAAAAACTCCAAGTATTTTGAGAGTTATGATGGAAATAGTTAGACTCGCGCTTTGGTTTAGCAATTTACTGACCTACCTCCGATTGATTGACCATAACTCTCTCAATTTAACTCTTAACTCATTGAAATTAGTTTCATTTCGAAGGAATCGAAGTGTAGTTTAAAACGAAAGAAACGGAGATGAAAAACTCCAAGTATTTTGAGAGTTATGATGGAAATAGTTAGACTCGCGCTTTGGTTTAGCAATTTACTGTCCTACCTCAGATTGATTGACCATAACTCTCTCAATTTAACTCTTAACTCATTGAAATTAGTTTCATTTCGAAGGAATCGAAGTGTAGTTTAAAACGAAAGAAACGGAGATGAAAAACTCCAAGTATTTTGAGAGTTATGATGGAAATAGTTAGACTCGGGCTTTGGTTTAGCAATTTACTGACTTACCTCCGTTTGATTGACCATAACTCACTCAATTTAACTCGTAATTCACTGAAATTAGTTTCATTTCGAAGAAATCGAAGTGTAGTTTAAAACGAAAGAAACGGAGATGAAAAACTCCAAGTATTTTGAGAGTTATGATGGAAATAGTTAGACTCGCGCTTTGGTTTAGCAATTTACTGACCTACCTCCGATTGATTGATCATAAATCACTCAATTTAACTCGTAATTCATTGAAATTAGTTTCATTTCGAAGGAATCGAAGTGTAGTTTAAAACGAAAGAAACGGAGATGAAAAACTCCAAGTATTTTGAGAGTTATGATGGAAATAGTTAGACTCGCGCTTTGGTTTAGCAATTTACTGACCTACCTCCGATTGATTGACCATAACTCTCTCAATTTAACTCTTAACTCATTGAAATTAGTTTCATTTCGAAGGAATCGAAGTGTAGTTTAAAACGAAAGAAACGGAGATGAAAAACTCCAAGTATTTTGAGAGTTATGATGGAAATAGTTAGACTCGCGCTTTGGTTTAGCAATTTACTGACCTACCTCCGATTGATTGACCATAACTCTCTCAATTTAACTATTAACTCATTGAAATTAGTTTCATTTCGAAGGAATCGAAGTGTAGTTTAAAACGAAAGAAACGGATATGAAAAACTCCAAGTATTTTGAGAGTTATGATGGAAATAGTTAGACTCGCGCTTTGGTTTAGCAATTTACTGACCTACCTCCGATTGATTGACCATAACTCTCTCAATTTAACTCTTAATTCATTGAAATTAGTTTCATTTCGAAGGAATCGAAGTGTAGTTTAAAACGAAAGAAACGGAGATGAAAAACTCCAAGTATTTTGAGAGTTATGATGGAAATAGTTAGACTCGCGCTTTGGTTTAGCAATTTACTGTCCTACATCCGATTAATTGACCATAACTCTCTCAATTTAACTCTTAAGTCATTGAAATTAGTTTCATTTCGAAGGAATCGAAGTGTAGTTTAAAACGAAAGAAACGGAGATGAAAAACTCTTAGTATTTTGAGAGTTATGATGGAAATAGTTAGACTCGCGCTTTAGTTTAGCAATTTACTGACCTACCTCCGATTGATTAACCATAACTCTCTCAATTTAAGTCGTAATTCATTTAAATTAGTTTCATTTCGAAGGAATCGAAGTGTAGTTTAAAACGAAAGAAACGGAGATGAAAAACTCCAAGTATTTTGAGAGTTATGATGGAAATAGTTAGACTCGCGCTTTGGTTTAGCAATTTACTGTCCTACCTCCGATTGATTGACCATAACTCTCTCAATTTAACTCTTAACTCATTAAAATTAGTTTCATTTCGAAGGAATCGAAGTGTAGTTTAAAACGAAAGAAACGGAGATGAAAAACTCCAAGTATTTTGAGAGTTATGATGGAAATAGTTAGACTCGCGCTTTGGTTTAGCAATTTACTGACCTACCTACGATTGATTGACCATAACTCTCTCAATTTAACTCTTAATTCATTGAAATTAGTTTCATTTCGAAGGAATCGAAGTGTAGTTTAAAACGAAAGAAACGGAGATGAAAAACTCCAAGTATTTTGAAAGTTATGATGGAAATAGTTAGACTCGCGCTTTGGTTTAGCAATTTACTGACCTACCTCCGATTGATTGACCATAACTCACTCAATTTTACTTGTAATTGATTGAAATTAGTTTCATTTCGAAGGAATCGAAGTGTAGTTTAAAACGAAAGAAACGGAGATGAAAAACTCCAAGTATTTTGAGAGTTATGATGGAAATAGTTAGACTCGGGCTTTGGTTTAGCAATTTACTGACTTACCTCCGATTGATTGACCATAACTCACTCAATTTAACTCGTAATTCACTGAAATTAGTTTCATTTCGAAAAAATCGAAGTGTAGTTTAAAACGAAAGAAACGGAGATGAAAAACTCCAAGTATTTTGAGAGTTATGAAGGAAATAGTTAGACTCGCGCTTTGGTTTAGCAATTTACTGACCTACCTCCGATTGATTGACCATAACTCTCTCAATTTAACTCTTAATTCATTGAAATTAGTTTCATTTCGAAGGAATCGAAGTGTAGTTTAAAACGAAAGAAACGGAGATGAAAAACTCCAAGTATTTTGAGAGTTATGATGGAAATAGTTAGACTCGCGCTTTGGTTTAGCAATTTACTGTCATACCTCCGATTGATTGACCATAACTCTCTCAATTTAACTCTTAACTCATTGAAATTAGTTTCATTTCGAAGGAATCGAAGTGTAGTTTAAAACGAAAGAAACGGAGATGAAAAACTCCAAGTATTTTGAGAGTTATGATGGAAATAGTTAGACTCGCGCTTTGGTTTAGCAATTTACTGACCTACCTCCGATTGATTGACCATAACTCTCTCAATTTAACTCTTAACTCATTGAAATTAGTTTCATTTCGAAGGAATCGAAGTGTAGTTTAAAACGAAAGAAACGGAGATGAAAAACTCCAAGTATTTTGAGAGTTATGATGGAAATAGTTAGACTCGCGCTTTGGTTTAGCAATTTACTGACCAACCTCCGATTGATTGACCATAACTCTCTCAATTTAACTCTTAATTCATTGAAATTAGTTTCATTTCGAAGGAATCGAAGTGTAGTTTAAAACGAAAGAAACGGAGATGAAAAACTCCAAGTATTTTGAGAGTTATGATGGAAATAGTTAGACTCGCGCTTTGGTTTAGCAATTTACTGACCTACCTCCGATTGATTGACCATAACTCTCTCAATTTAACTCTTAACTCATTGAAATTAGTTTCATTTCGAAGGAATCGAAGTGTAGTTTAAAACGAAAGAAACGGAGATGAAAAACTCCAAGTATTTTGAGAGTTATGAAGGAAATAGTTAGACTCGCGCTTTGGTTTAGCAATTTACTGACTTACCTCCGATTGATTGACCATAACTCTCTCAATTTAACTCTTAATTCATTGAAATTAGTTTCATTTCGAAGGAATCAAAGTGTAGTTTAAAACGAAAGAAACGGAGATGAAAAACTCCAAGTATCTTGAGAGTTATGATGGAAATAGTTAGACAAGCGCTTTAGTTTAGCAATTTACTGACCTACCTCCGATTGATTGACCTTAACTCTCTCAATTTAACTCGTAATTCATTTAAATTAGTTTAATTTCGAAGGAATCGAAGTGTAGTTTAAAACGAAAGAAACGGAGATGAAAAACTCCAAGTATTTTGAGAGTTATGATGGAAATAGTTAGACTCGCGCTTTGGTTTAGCAATTTACTGTCCTACATCCGATTAATTGACCATAACTCTCTCAATTTAACTCTTAAGTCATTGAAATTAGTTTCATTTCGAAGGAATCGAAGTGTAGTTTAAAACGAAAGAAACGGAGATGAAAAACTCCAAGTATTTTGAGAGTTATGATGGAAATAGTTAGACTCGCGCTTTGGTTTAGCAATTTACTGACCTACCTCCGATTGATTGACCATAACTCTCTCAATTTAACTCTTAACTCATTGAAATTAGTTTCATTTCGAAGGAATCGAAGTGTAGTTTAAAACGAAAGAAACGGAGATGAAAAACTCCAAGTATTTTGAGAGTTATGATGGAAATAGTTAGACTCGCGCTTTGGTTTAGCAATTTACTGACTTACCTCCGATTGATTGACCATAACTCTCTCAATTTAACTCTTAACTCATTGAAATTAGTTTCATTTCGAAGGAATCGAAGTGTAGTTTAAAACGAAAGAAACGGAGATGAAAAACTCCAAGTATTTTGAGAGTTATGATGGAAATAGTTAGACTCGCGCTTTGGTTTAGCAATTTACTGACCTACCTCCGATTGATTGACCATAACTCTCTCAATTTAACTCTTAATTCATTGAAATTAGTTTCATTTCGAAGGAATCGAAGTGTAGTTTAAAACGAAAGAAACGGAGATGAAAAATTCCAAGTATTTTGAGAGTTATGATAGAAATAGTTAGACTCGCGCTTTGGTTTAGCAATTTACTGACCTACGTCCGATTGATTGACCATAACTCTCTCAATTTAACTCTTAACTCATTGAAATTAGTTTCATTTCGAAGGAATCGAAGTGTAGTTTAAAACGAAAGAAACGGAGATGAAAAACTCCAAGTATCTTGAGAGTTATGATGGAAATAGTTAGACAAGCGCTTTAGTTCAGCAATTTACTGACCTACCTCCGATTGATTGACCATAACTCTCTCAATTTAACTCGTAATTCATTTAAATTAGTTTAATTTCGAAGGAATCGAAGTGTAGTTTAAAACGAAAGAAACGGAGATGAAAAACTCCAAGTATCTTGAGAGTTATGATGGAAATAGTTAGACAAGCGCTTTAGTTTAGCAATTTACTGACCTACCTCCGATTGATTGACCTTAACTCTCTCAATTTAACTCGTAATTCATTTAAATTAGTTTAATTTCGAAGGAATCGAAGTGTAGTTTAAAACGAAAGAAACGGAGATGAAAAACTCCAAGTATTTTGAGAGTTATGATGGAAATAGTTAGACTCGCGCTTTGGTTTAGCAATTTACTGTCCTACATCCGATTAATTGACCATAACTCTCTCAATTTAACTCTTAAGTCATTGAAATTAGTTTCATTTCGAAGGAATCGAAGTGTAGTTTAAAACGAAAGAAACGGAGATGAAAAACTCCAAGTATTTTGAGAGTTATGATGGAAATAGTTAGACTCGCGCTTTGGTTTAGCAATTTACTGACCTACCTCCGATTGATTGACCATAACTCTCTCAATTTAACTCTTAACTCATTGAAATTAGTTTCATTTCGAAGGAATCGAAGTGTAGTTTAAAACGAAAGAAACGGAGATGAAAAACTCCAAGTATTTTGAGAGTTATGATGGAAATAGTTAGACTCGCGCTTTGGTTTAGCAATTTACTGACTTACCTCCGATTGATTGACCATAACTCTCTCAATTTAACTCTTAACTCATTGAAATTAGTTTCATTTCGAAGGAATCGAAGTGTAGTTTAAAACGAAAGAAACGGAGATGAAAAACTACAAGTATTTTGAGAGTTATGATGGAAATAGTTAGACTCGCGCTTTGGTTTAGCAATTTACTGACCTACCTCCGATTGATTGACCATAACTCTCTCAATTTAACTCTTAATTCATTGAAATTAGTTTCATTTCGAAGGAATCGAAGTGTAGTTTAAAACGAAAGAAACGGAGATGAAAAATTCCAAGTATTTTGAGAGTTATGATAGAAATAGTTAGACTCGCGCTTTGGTTTAGCAATTTACTGACCTACGTCCGATTGATTGACCATAACTCTCTCAATTTAACTCTTAACTCATTGAAATTAGTTTCATTTCGAAGGAATCGAAGTGTAGTTTAAAACGAAAGAAACGGAGATGAAAAACTCCAAGTATCTTGAGAGTTATGATGGAAATAGTTAGAC
This sequence comes from Tasmannia lanceolata, assembly GCF_043159265.1. Classification (NCBI taxonomy): domain Eukaryota; kingdom Viridiplantae; phylum Streptophyta; class Magnoliopsida; order Canellales; family Winteraceae; genus Tasmannia; species Tasmannia lanceolata. Next base: position 10,824,138 of record NW_027518721.1, read on the forward strand.
AAGCGCTTTAGTTCAGCAATTTACTGACCTACCTCCGATTGATTGACCATAACTCTCTCAATTTAACTCGTAATTCATTTAAATTAGTTTAATTTCGAAGGAATCGAAGTGTAGTTTAAAACGAAAGAAACGGAGATGAAAAACTCCAAGTATTTTGAGAGTTATGATGGAAATAGTTAGACTCGCGCTTTGGTTTAGCAATTTACTGTCCTACATCCGATTAATTGACCATAACTCTCTCAATTTAACTCTTAAGTCATTGAAATTAGTTTCATTTCGAAGGAATCGAAGTGTAGTTTAAAACGAAAGAAACGGAGATGAAAAACTCCAAGTATTTTGAGAGTTATGATGGAAATAGTTAGACTCGCGCTTTGGTTTAGCAATTTACTGACCTACCTACGATTGATTGACCATAACTCTCTCAATTTAACTCTTAATTCATTGAAATTAGTTTCATTTCGAAGGAATCGAAGTGTAGTTTAAAACGAAAGAAACGGAGATTAAAACTCCAAGTATTTTGAAAGTTATGATGGAAATAGTTAGACTCGCGCTTTGGTTTAGCAATTTACTGACCTACCTCCGATTGATTGACCATAACTCACTCAATTTTACTTGTAATTGATTGAAATTAGTTTCATTTCGAAGGAATCGAAGTGTAGTTTAAAACGAAAGAAACGGAGATGAAAAACTCCAAGTATTTTGAGAGTTATGATGGAAATAGTTAGACTCGGGCTTTGGTTTAGCAATTTACTGACTTACCTCCGATTGATTGACATAACTCACTCAATTTAACTCGTAATTCACTGAAATTAGTTTCATTTCGAAAAAATCGAAGTGTAGTTTAAAACGAAAGAAACGGAGATGAAAAACTCCAAGTATTTTGAGAGTTATGAAGGAAATAGTTAGACTCGCGCTTTGGTTTAGCAATTTACTGACCTACCTCCGATTGATTGACCATAACTCTCTCAATTTAACTCTTAATTCATTGAAATTAGTTTCATTTCGAAGGAATCGAAGTGTAGTTTAAAACGAAAGAAACGGAGATGAAAAACTCCAAGTATTTTGAGAGTTATGATGGAAATAGTTAGACTCGCGCTTTGGTTTAGCAATTTACTGACATACCTCCGATTGATTGACCATAACTCTCTCAATTTAACTCTTAACTCATTGAAATTAGTTTCATTTCGAAGGAATCGAAGTGTAGTTTAAAACGAAAGAAACGGAGATGAAAAACTCCAAGTATTTTGAGAGTTATGATGGAAATAGTTAGACTCGCGCTTTGGTTTAGCAATTTACTGACCTACCTCCGATTGATTGACCATAACTCTCTCAATTTAACTCTTAACTCATTGAAATTAGTTTCATTTCGAAGGAATCGAAGTGTAGTTTAAAACGAAAGAAACGGAGATGAAAAACTCCAAGTATTTTGAGAGTTATGATTGAAATAGTTAGACTCGCGCTTTGGTTTAGCAATTTACTGACCTCCCTCCGATTAATTGACCATAACTCACTCAATTTAACTCGTAATTCATTGTAATTAGATTCATTTCGTAGGAATCGAAGTGTAGTTTAAAACGAAAGAAACGGAGATGAAAAACTACAAGTATTTTGAGAGTTAGGATGGAAATAGTTAGACTCGCGCTTTGGTTTAGCAATTTACTGATCTACCTCCGATTGATTGACCATAACTCTCTCAATTTAACTCTTACCTCATTGAAATTAGTTTCATTTCGAAGGAATCGAAGTGTAGTTTAAAACGAAAGAAACGGAGATGAAAAACTCTAAGTATTTTGAGAGTTATGATGGAAATAGTTAGACTCGCGCTTTGATTATAGCAATTTACTGACCTACCTCCGATTGATTGACCATAACTCTCTCAATTTAACTCTTAACTCATTGAAATTAGTTTCATTTCGAAGGAATCGAAGTGTAGTTTAAAACGAAAGAAACGGAGATGAAAAACTCCAAGTATTTTGAGAGTTATGATGGAAATAGTTAGACTCGCGCTTTGGTTTAGCAATTTACTGACCTACCTCCGATTGATTAACCATAACTCTCTCAATTTAAGTCGTAATTCATTTAAATTAGTTTCATTTCGAAGGAATCGAAGTGTAGTTTAAAACGAAAGAAACGGAGATGAAAAACTCCAAGTATTTTGAGAGTTATGATGGAAATAGTTAGACTCGCGCTTTGGTTTAGCAATTTACTGACATACCTCCGATTGATTGACCATAACTCTCTCAATTTAACTCTTAACTCATTGAAATTAGTTTCATTTCGAAGGAATCGAAGTGTAGTTTAAAACGAAAGAAACGGAGATGAAAAACTCCAAGTATTTTGAGAGTTATGATGGAAATAGTTAGACTCGCGCTTTGGTTTAGCAATTTACTGACCTACCTCCGATTGATTGACCATAACTCTCTCAATTTAACTCTTAACTCATTGAAATTAGTTTCATTTCGAAGGAATCGAAGTGTAGTTTAAAACGAAAGAAACGGAGATGAAAAACTCCAAGTATTTTGAGAGTTATGATGGAAATAGTTAGACTCGCGCTTTGGTTTAGCAATTTACTGACCAACCTCCGATTGATTGACCATAACTCTCTCAATTTAACTCTTAATTCATTGAAATTAGTTTCATTTCGAAGGAATCGAAGTGTAGTTTAAAACGAAAGAAACGGAGATGAAAAACTCCAAGTATTTTGAGAGTTATGATGGAAATAGTTAGACTCGCGCTTTGGTTTAGCAATTTACTGACCTACCTCCGATTGATTGACCATAACTCTCTCAATTTAACTCTTAACTCATTGAAATTAGTTTCATTTCGAAGGAATCGAAGTGTAGTTTAAAACGAAAGAAACGGAGATGAAAAACTCCAAGTATTTTGAGAGTTATGAAGGAAATAGTTAGACTCGCGCTTTGGTTTAGCAATTTACTGACTTACCTCCGATTGATTGACCATAACTCTCTCAATTTAACTCTTAATTCATTGAAATTAGTTTCATTTCGAAGGAATCGAAGTGTAGTTTAAAACGAAAGAAACGGAGATGAAAAACTCCAAGTATCTTGAGAGTTATGATGGAAATAGTTAGACAAGCGCTTTAGTTTAGCAATTTACTGACCTACCTCCGATTGATTGACCTTAACTCTCTCAATTTAACTCGTAATTCATTTAAATTAGTTTAATTTCGAAGGAATCGAAGTGTAGTTTAAAACGAAAGAAACGGAGATGAAAAACTCCAAGTATTTTGAGAGTTATGATGGAAATAGTTAGACTCGCGCTTTGGTTTAGCAATTTACTGTCCTACATCCGATTAATTGACCATAACTCTCTCAATTTAACTCTTAAGTCATTGAAATTAGTTTCATTTCGAAGGAATCGAAGTGTAGTTTAAAACGAAAGAAACGGAGATGAAAAACTCCAAGTATTTTGAGAGTTATGATGGAAATAGTTAGACTCGCGCTTTGGTTTAGCAATTTACTGACCTACCTACGATTGATTGACCATAACTCTCTCAATTTAACTCTTAATTCATTGAAATTAGTTTCATTTCGAAGGAATCGAAGTGTAGTTTAAAACGAAAGAAACGGAGATGAAAAACTCCAAGTATTTTGAAAGTTATGATGGAAATAGTTAGACTCGCGCTTTGGTTTAGCAATTTACTGACCTACCTCCGATTGATTGACCATAACTCACTCAATTTTACTTGTAATTGATTGAAATTAGTTTCATTTCGAAGGAATCGAAGTGTAGTTTAAAACGAAAGAAACGGAGATGAAAAACTCCAAGTATTTTGAGAGTTATGATGGAAATAGTTAGACTCGGGCTTTGGTTTAGCAATTTACTGACTTACCTCCGATTGATTGACATAACTCACTCAATTTAACTCGTAATTCACTGAAATTAGTTTCATTTCGAAAAAATCGAAGTGTAGTTTAAAACGAAAGAAACGGAGATGAAAAACTCCAAGTATTTTGAGAGTTATGAAGGAAATAGTTAGACTCGCGCTTTGGTTTAGCAATTTACTGACCTACCTCCGATTGATTGACCATAACTCTCTCAATTTAACTCTTAATTCATTGAAATTAGTTTCATTTCGAAGGAATCGAAGTGTAGTTTAAAACGAAAGAAACGGAGATGAAAAACTCCAAGTATTTTGAGAGTTATGATGGAAATAGTTAGACTCGCGCTTTGGTTTAGCAATTTACTGACATACCTCCGATTGATTGACCATAACTCTCTCAATTTAACTCTTAACTCATTGAAATTAGTTTCATTTCGAAGGAATCGAAGTGTAGTTTAAAACGAAAGAAACGGAGATGAAAAACTCCAAGTATTTTGAGAGTTATGATGGAAATAGTTAGACTCGCGCTTTGGTTTAGCAATTTACTGACCTACCTCCGATTGATTAACCATAACTCTCTCAATTTAAGTCATAATTCATTTAAATTAGTTTCATTTCGAAGGAATCGAAGTGTAGTTTAAAACGAAAGAAACGGAGATGAAAAACTCCAAGTATTTTGAGAGTTATGATGGAAATAGTTAGACTCGCGCTTTGGTTTAGCAATTTACTGACATACCTCCGATTGATTGACCATAACTCTCTCAATTTAACTCTTAACTCATTGAAATTAGTTTCATTTCGAAGGAATCGAAGTGTAGTTTAAAACGAAAGAAACGGAGATGAAAAACTCCAAGTATTTTGAGAGTTATGATGGAAATAGTTAGACTCGCGCTTTGGTTTAGCAATTTACTGACCTACCTCCGATTGATTGACCATAACTCTCTCAATTTAACTCTTAACTCATTGAAATTAGTTTCATTTCGAAGGAATCGAAGTGTAGTTTAAAACGAAAGAAACGGAGATGAAAAACTCCAAGTATTTTGAGAGTTATGATGGAAATAGTTAGACTCGCGCTTTGGTTTAGCAATTTACTGACCAACCTCCGATTGATTGACCATAACTCTCTCAATTTAACTCTTAATTCATTGAAATTAGTTTCATTTCGAAGGAATCGAAGTGTAGTTTAAAACGAAAGAAACGGAGATGAAAAACTCCAAGTATTTTGAGAGTTATGATGGAAATAGTTAGACTCGCGCTTTGGTTTAGCAATTTACTGACCTACCTCCGATTGATTGACCATAACTCTCTCAATTTAACTCTTAACTCATTGAAATTAGTTTCATTTCGAAGGAATCGAAGTGTAGTTTAAAACGAAAGAAACGGAGATGAAAAACTCCAAGTATTTTGAGAGTTATGAAGGAAATAGTTAGACTCGCGCTTTGGTTTAGCAATTTACTGACTTACCTCCGATTGATTGACCATAACTCTCTCAATTTAACTCTTAATTCATTGAAATTAGTTTCATTTCGAAGGAATCGAAGTGTAGTTTAAAACGAAAGAAACGGAGATGAAAAACTCCAAGTATCTTGAGAGTTATGATGGAAATAGTTAGACAAGCGCTTTAGTTTAGCAATTTACTGACCTACCTCCGATTGATTGACCTTAACTCTCTCAATTTAACTCGTAATTCATTTAAATTAGTTTAATTTCGAAGGAATCGAAGTGTAGTTTAAAACGAAAGAAACGGAGATGAAAAACTCCAAGTATTTTGAGAGTTATGATGGAAATAGTTAGACTCGCGCTTTGGTTTAGCAATTTACTGTCCTACATCCGATTAATTGACCATAACTCTCTCAATTTAACTCTTAAGTCATTGAAATTAGTTTCATTTCGAAGGAATCGAAGTGTAGTTTAAAACGAAAGAAACGGAGATGAAAAACTCCAAGTATTTTGAGAGTTATGATGGAAATAGTTAGACTCGCGCTTTGGTTTAGCAATTTACTGACCTACCTACGATTGATTGACCATAACTCTCTCAATTTAACTCTTAATTCATTGAAATTAGTTTCATTTCGAAGGAATCGAAGTGTAGTTTAAAACGAAAGAAACGGAGATGAAAAACTCCAAGTATTTTGAAAGTTATGATGGAAATAGTTAGACTCGCGCTTTGGTTTAGCAATTTACTGACCTACCTCCGATTGATTGACCATAACTCACTCAATTTTACTTGTAATTGATTGAAATTAGTTTCATTTCGAAGGAATCGAAGTGTAGTTTAAAACGAAAGAAACGGAGATGAAAAACTCCAAGTATTTTGAGAGTTATGATGGAAATAGTTAGACTCGGGCTTTGGTTTAGCAATTTACTGACTTACCTCCGATTGATTGACATAACTCACTCAATTTAACTCGTAATTCACTGAAATTAGTTTCATTTCGAAAAAATCGAAGTGTAGTTTAAAACGAAAGAAACGGAGATGAAAAACTCCAAGTATTTTGAGAGTTATGAAGGAAATAGTTAGACTCGCGCTTTGGTTTAGCAATTTACTGACCTACCTCCGATTGATTGACCATAACTCTCTCAATTTAACTCTTAATTCATTGAAATTAGTTTCATTTCGAAGGAATCGAAGTGTAGTTTAAAACGAAAGAAACGGAGATGAAAAACTCCAAGTATTTTGAGAGTTATGATGGAAATAGTTAGACTCGCGCTTTGGTTTAGCAATTTACTGACATACCTCCGATTGATTGACCATAACTCTCTCAATTTAACTCTTAACTCATTGAAATTAGTTTCATTTCGAAGGAATCGAAGTGTAGTTTAAAACGAAAGAAACGGAGATGAAAAACTCCAAGTATTTTGAGAGTTATGATGGAAATAGTTAGACTCGCGCTTTGGTTTAGCAATTTACTGACCTACCTCCGATTGATTGACCATAACTCTCTCAATTTAACTCTTAACTCATTGAAATTAGTTTCATTTCGAAGGAATCGAAGTGTAGTTTAAAACGAAAGAAACGGAGATGAAAAACTCCAAGTATTTTGAGAGTTATGATTGAAATAGTTAGACTCGCGCTTTGGTTTAGCAATTTACTGACCTCCCTCCGATTAATTGACCATAACTCACTCAATTTAACTCGTAATTCATTGTAATTAGATTCATTTCGTAGGAATCGAAGTGTAGTTTAAAACGAAAGAAACGGAGATGAAAAACTACAAGTATTTTGAGAGTTAGGATGGAAATAGTTAGACTCGCGCTTTGGTTTAGCAATTTACTGATCTACCTCCGATTGATTGACCATAACTCTCTCAATTTAACTCTTACCTCATTGAAATTAGTTTCATTTCGAAGGAATCGAAGTGTAGTTTAAAACGAAAGAAACGGAGATGAAAAACTCTAAGTATTTTGAGAGTTATGATGGAAATAGTTAGACTCGCGCTTTGATTATAGCAATTTACTGACCTACCTCCGATTGATTGACCATAACTCTCTCAATTTAACTCTTAACTCATTGAAATTAGTTTCATTTCGAAGGAATCGAAGTGTAGTTTAAAACGAAAGAAACGGAGATGAAAAACTCCAAGTATTTTGAGAGTTATGATGGAAATAGTTAGACTCGCGCTTTGGTTTAGCAATTTACTGACTTACCTCCGATTGATTGACCATAACTCTCTCAATTTAACTCTTAACTCATTGAAATTAGTTTCATTTCGAAGGAATCGAAGTGTAGTTTAAAACGAAAGAAACGGAGATGAAAAACTCCAAGTATTTTGAGAGTTATGATGGAAATAGTTAGACTCGCGCTTTGGTTTAGCAATTTACTGACCTACCTCCGATTGATTGACCATAACTCTCTCAATTTAACTCTTAACTCATTGAAATTAGTTTCATTTCGAAGGAATCGAAGTGTAGTTTAAAACGAAAGAAACGGAGATGAAAAACTCCAAGTATTTTGAGAGTTATGATGGAAATAGTTAGACTCGCGCTTTGGTTTAGCAATTTACTGACCAACCTCCGATTGATTGACCATAACTCTCTCAATTTAACTCTTAATTCATTGAAATTAGTTTCATTTCGAAGGAATCGAAGTGTAGTTTAAAACGAAAGAAACGGAGATGAAAAACTCCAAGTATTTTGAGAGTTATGATGGAAATAGTTAGACTCGCGCTTTGGTTTAGCAATTTACTGACCTACCTCCGATTGATTGACCATAACTCTCTCAATTTAACTCTTAACTCATTGAAATTAGTTTCATTTCGAAGGAATCGAAGTGTAGTTTAAAACGAAAGAAACGGAGATGAAAAACTCCAAGTATTTTGAGAGTTATGAAGGAAATAGTTAGACTCGCGCTTTGGTTTAGCAATTTACTGACTTACCTCCGATTGATTGACCATAACTCTCTCAATTTAACTCTTAATTCATTGAAATTAGTTTCATTTCGAAGGAATCGAAGTGTAGTTTAAAACGAAAGAAACGGAGATGAAAAACTCCAAGTATCTTGAGAGTTATGATGGAAATAGTTAGACAAGCGCTTTAGTTTAGCAATTTACTGACCTACCTCCGATTGATTGACCTTAACTCTCTCAATTTAACTCGTAATTCATTTAAATTAGTTTAATTTCGAAGGAATCGAAGTGTAGTTTAAAACGAAAGAAACGGAGATGAAAAACTCCAAGTATTTTGAGAGTTATGATGGAAATAGTTAGACTCGCGCTTTGGTTTAGCAATTTACTGTCCTACATCCGATTAATTGACCATAACTCTCTCAATTTAACTCTTAAGTCATTGAAATTAGTTTCATTTCGAAGGAATCGAAGTGTAGTTTAAAACGAAAGAAACGGAGATGAAAAACTCCAAGTATTTTGAGAGTTATGATGGAAATAGTTAGACTCGCGCTTTGGTTTAGCAATTTACTGACCTACCTCCGATTGATTGACCATAACTCTCTCAATTTAACTCTTAACTCATTGAAATTAGTTTCATTTCGAAGGAATCGAAGTGTAGTTTAAAACGAAAGAAACGGAGATGAAAAACTCCAAGTATTTTGAGAGTTATGATGGAAATAGTTAGACTCGCGCTTTGGTTTAGCAATTTACTGACTTACCTCCGATTGGTTGACCATAACTCTCTCAATTTAACTCTTAACTCATTGAAATTAGTTTCATTTCGAAGGAATCGAAGTGTAGTTTAAAACGAAAGAAACGGAGATGAAAAACTCCAAGTATTTTGAGAGTTATGATGGAAATAGTTAGACTCGCGCTTTGGTTTAGCAATTTACTGACCTACCTCCGATTGATTGACCATAACTCTCTCAATTTAACTCTTAATTCATTGAAATTAGTTTCATTTCGAAGGAATCGAAGTGTAGTTTAAAACGAAAGAAACGGAGATGAAAAATTCCAAGTATTTTGAGAGTTATGATAGAAATAGTTAGACTCGCGCTTTGGTTTAGCAATTTACTGACCTACGTCCGATTGATTGACCATAACTCTCTCAATTTAACTCTTAACTCATTGAAATTAGTTTCATTTCGAAGGAATCGAAGTGTAGTTTAAAACGAAAGAAACGGAGATGAAAAACTCCAAGTATCTTGAGAGTTATGATGGAAATAGTTAGACAAGCGCTTTAGTTCAGCAATTTACTGACCTACCTCCGATTGATTGACCATAACTCTCTCAATTTAACTCGTAATTCATTTAAATTAGTTTAATTTCGAAGGAATCGAAGTGTAGTTTAAAACGAAAGAAACGGAGATGAAAAACTCCAAGTATTTTGAGAGTTATGATGAAAATAGTTAGACTCGCGCTTTGGTTCAGCAATTTACTGACCTCCCTCCGATTGATTGACCATAAATCACTCAATTTAACTCGTAATACATTGAAATTAGTTTCATTTCGAAGGAATCGAAGTGTAGTTTAAAACGAAAGAAACGGAGATGAAAAACTCCAAGTATTTTGAGAGTTATGATGGAAATAGTTAGACTCGCGCTTTGGTTTAGCAATTTACTGACCTACCTACGATTGATTGAACATAACTCTCTCAATTTAACTCTTAATTCATTGAAATTAGTTTCATTTCGAAGGAATCGAAGTGTAGTTTAAAACGAAAGAAACGGAGATGAAAAACTCCAAGTATTTTGAGAGTTATGATGGAAATAGTTAGACTCGCGCTTTGGTTTAGCAATTTACTGACCTACCTCCGATTGATCATAACTCAGTCAATTTTACTTGTAATTGATTGAAATTAGTTTCATTTCGAAGGAATCGAAGTGTAGTTTAAAACGAAAGAAACGGAGATGAAAAACTCCAAGTATTTTGAGAGTTATGATGGAAATAGTTAGACTCGGGCTTTGGTTTAGCAATTTACTGACTTACCTCCGTTTGATTGACCATAACTCACTCAATTTAACTCGTAATTCACTGAAATTAGTTTCATTTCGAAGAAATCGAAGTGTAGTTTAAAACGAAAGAAACGGAGATGAAAAACTCCAAGTATTTTGAGAATTATGATGGAAATAGTTAGACTCGCGCTTTGGTTTAGCAATTTACTGACCTACCTCCGATTGATTGACCATAAATCACTCAATTTAACTCGTAATTCATTGAAATTAGTTTCATTTCGAAGGAATCGAAGTGTAGTTTAAAACGAAAGAAACGGAGATGAAAAACTCCAAGTATTTTGAGAGTTATGATAGAAATAGTTAGACTCGCGCTTTGGTTTAGCAATTTACTGACCTACCTCCGATTGATTGACCATAACTCTCTCAATTTAACTCTTAACTCATTGAAATTAGTTTCATTTCGAAGGAATCGAAGTGTAGTTTAAAACGAAAGAAACGGAGATGAAAAACTCCAAGTATTTTGAGAGTTATGATGGAAATAGTTAGACTCGCGCTTTGGTTTAGCAATTTACTGACCTACCTCCGATTGATTGACCATAACTCTCTCAATTTAACTATTAACTCATTGAAATTAGTTTCATTTCGAAGGAATCGAAGTGTAGTTTAAAACGAAAGAAACGGAGATGAAAAACTCCAAGTATTTTGAGAGTTATGATGGAAATAGTTAGACTCGCGCTTTGGTTTAGCAATTTACTGACCTACCTCCGATTGATTGACCATAACTCTCTCAATTTAACTCTTAATTCATTGAAATTAGTTTCATTTCGAAGGAATCGAAGTGTAGTTTAAAACGAAAGAAACGGAGATGAAAAACTCTAAGTATTTTGAGAGTTATGATGGAAATAGTTAGACTCGCGCTTTGGTTTAGCAATTTACTGTCCTACATCCGATTAATTGACCATAACTCTCTCAATTTAACTCTTAAGTCATTGAAATTAGTTTCATTTCGAAGGAATCGAAGTGTAGTTTAAAACGAAAGAAACGGAGATGAAAAACTCTTAGTATTTTAAGAGTTATGATGGAAATAGTTAGACTCGCGCTTTAGTTTAGCAATTTACTGACCTACCTCCGATTGATTAACCATAACTCTCTCAATTTAAGTCGTAATTCATTTAAATTAGTTTCATTTCGAAGGAATCGAAGTGTAGTTTAAAACGAAAGAAACGGAGATGAAAAACTCCAAGTATTTTGAGAGTTATGATGGAAATAGTTAGACTCGCGCTTTGGTTTAGCAATTTACTGTCCTACCTCCGATTGATTGACCATAACTCTCTCAATTTAACTCTTAACTCATTGAAATTAGTTTCATTTCGAAGGAATCGAAGTGTAGTTTAAAACGAAAGAAACGGAGATGAAAAACTCCAAGTATTTTGAGAGTTATGATGGAAATAGTTAGACTCGCGCTTTGGTTTAGCAATTTACTGACCTACCTACGATTGATTGACCATAACTCTCTCAATTTAACTCTTAATTCATTGAAATTAGTTTCATTTCGAAGGAATCGAAGTGTAGTTTAAAACGAAAGAAACGGAGATGAAAAACTCCAAGTATTTTGAGAGTTATGATGGAAATAGTTAGACTCGCGCTTTGGTTTAGCAATTTACTGACTTACCTCCGATTGATTGACCATAACTCACTCAATTTTACTTGTAATTGATTGAAATTAGTTTCATTTCGAAGGAATCGAAGTGTAGTTTAAAACGAAAGAAACGGAGATGAAAAACTCCAAGTATTTTGAGAGTTATGATGGAAATTGTTAGACTCGGGCTTTGGTTTAGCAATTTACTGACTTACCTCCGATTGATTGACCATAACTCACTCAATTTAACTCGTAATTCACTGAAATTAGTTTCATTTCGAAAAAATCGAAGTGTAGTTTAAAACGAAAGAAACGGAGATGAAAAACTCCAAGTATTTTGAGAGTTATGATGGAAATAGTTAGACTCGCGCTTTGGTTTAGCAATTTACTGACCTACCTCCGATTAATTGACCATAAATCACTCAATTTAACTCGTAATTCATTGAAATTAGTTTCATTTCGAAGAAATCGAAGTGTAGTTTAAAATGAAAGAAACGGAGATGAAAAACTCCAAGTATTTTGAGAGTTATGATGGAAATAGTTAGACTCGCGCTTTGGTTTAGCAATTTACTGTCGTACATCCGATTATTTGACCATAACTCTCTCAATTTAACTCGTAAGTCATTGAAATTAGTTTCATTTCGAAGGAATCGAAGTGTAGTTTAAAACGAAAGAAACGGAGATGAAAAACTCCTAGTATTTTGAGAGTTATGATGGAAATAGTTAGACTCGCGCTTTAGTTTAGCAATTTACTGACCTACCTCCGATTGATTAACCATAACTCTCTCAATTTAAGTCGTAATTCATTTAAATTAGTTTCATTTCGAAGGAATCGAAGTGTAGTTTAAAACGAAAGAAACGGAGATGAAAAACTTCAAGTATTTTGAGAGTTATGATGGAAATAGTTAGACTCGCGCTTTGGTTTAGCAATTTACTGACCAACCTCCGATTGATTGACCATAACTCTCTCAATTTAACTCTTAATTCATTGAAATTAGTTTCATTTCAAAGGAATCGAAGTGTAGTTTAAAACGAAAGAAACGGAGATGAAAAATTCCAAGTATTTTGAGAGTTATGATAGAAATAGTTAGAATCGCGCTTTGTTTAGCAATTTACTGACCTACCTCCGATTGATTGACCATAACTCTCTAAATTTAACTCTTAACTCATTGAAATTAGTTTCATTTCGAAGGAATCGAAGTGTAGTTTAAAACGAAAGAAACGGAGATGAAAAACTCCAAGTATTTTGAGAGTTATGATTGAAATAGTTAGACTCGCGCTTTGGTTTAGCAATTTACTGACCTCCCTCCGATTAATTGACCATAACTCACTCAATTTAACTCGTAATTCATTGTAATTAGATTCATTTCGAAGGAATCGAAGTGTAGTTTAAAACGAAAGAAACGGAGATGAAAAACTATAAGTATTTTGAGAGTTATGATGGAAATAGTTAGACTCGCGCTTTGGTTTAGCAATTTACTGTCCTACATCCGATTAATTGACCATAACTCTCTCAATTTAACTCTTAAGTCATTGAAATTAGTTTCATTTCGAAGGAATCGAAGTGTAGTTTAAAACAAAAGAAACGGAGATGAAAAACTCCAATATTTTGAGAGTTATGATTGAAATAGTTAGACTCGCGCTTTGGTTTAGCAATTTACTGACCTCCCTCCGATTAATTGACCATAACTCACTCAATTTAACTCGTAATTCATTGTAATTAGTTTCATTTCGAAGGAATCGAAGTGTAGTTTAAAACGAAAGAAACGGAGATGAAAAACTACAAGTATTTTGAGAGTTATGATGGAAATAGTTAGACTTGCGCTTTGGTTTAGCAATTTACTAATCTACCTCCGATTGATTGACCATAACTCTCTCAATTTAACTCTTAACTCATTGAAATTAGGTTCATTTCGAAGGAATCGTAGTGTAGTTTAAAACGAAAGAAACGGAGATGAAAAACTCCAAGTATTATGAGAGTTATGAAGGAAATAGTTAGACTCGCGCTTTGGTTTAGCAATTTACTGACATACCTCCGATTGATTGATCATAACTCACTCAATTTAACTCCTAATTCATTGAAATTAGTTTCATTTCGAAGGAATCGAAGTGTAGTTTAAAACGAAAGAAACGGAGATGAAAAACTCTAAGTATTTTGAGAGTTATGATGGAAATAGTTAGACTCGCGCTTTAGGTAAGCAATTTACTGACCTCCCTCCGATTGATTGACCATAACTCACTCAATTTAAGTCGTAATTCATTGAAATTAGTTTCATTTCGAAGGAATCGAAGTGTAGTTTAAAACGAAAGAAACGGAGATGAAAAACTCCAAGTATTTTGAGAGTTATGATGGAAATAGTTAGACTCGCGCTTTGGTTTAGCAATTTACTGACCTACCTTCGGTTGATTGACCATAACTCTCTCCATTTAACTCTTAACTCATTGAAATTAGTTTCATTTCGAAGGAATCGAAGTGTAGTTTAAAACGAAAGAAACGGAGATGAAAAACTCCAAGTATTTTGAGAGTTATGATGGAAATAGTTAGAATCGCGCTTTGTTTAGCAATTTACTGACCTACCTCCGATTGATTGACCATAACTCTCTAAATTTAACTCTTAACTCATTGAAATTAGTTTCATTTCGAAGGAATCGAAGTGTAGTTTAAAACGAAAGAAACGGAGATGAAAAACTCCAAGTATTTTGAGAGTTATGATGGAAATAGTTAGACTCGCGCTTTGGTTTAGCAATTTACTGACCTACCTCCGATTGATTGACCATAACTCTCTCAATTTAACTCTTAACTCATTGAAATTAGTTTCATTTCGAAGGAATCGAAGTTAAGTTTAAAACGAAAGAAACGGAGATGAAAAACTCCAAGTATTTTGAGAGTTATGATGGAAATAGTTAGACTCGCGCTTTGGTTTAGCAATTTACTGACCTACCTCCGATTGATTGACCATAACTCTCTCAATTTAACTCTTAACTCATTGAAATTAGTTTCATTTCGAAGGAATCGAAGTGTAGTTTAAAACGAAAGAAACGGAGATGAAAAACTCCAAGTATTTTGAGAGTTATGATGGAAATAGTTAGACTCGCGCTTTGGTTTAGCAATTTACTGACCTACCTCCGATTGATTGACCATAACTCTCTCAATTTAACTCTTAACTCTTTGAAATTAGTTTCATTTCAAAGGAATCGAAGTGTAGTTTAAAACGAAAGAAACGGAGATGAAAAATTCCAAGTATTTTGAGAGTTATGATAGAAATAGTTAGAATCGCGCTTTGTTTAGCAATTTACTGACCTACCTCCGATTGATTGACCATAACTCTCTAAATTTAACTCTTAACTCATTGAAATTAGTTTCATTTCGAAGGAATCGAAGTGTAGTTTAAAACGAAAGAAACGGAGATGAAAAACTCCAAGTATTTTGAGAGTTATGATTGAAATAGTTAGACTCGCGCTTTGGTTTAGCAATTTACTGACCTCCCTCCGATTAATTGACCATAACTCACTCAATTTAACTCGTAATTCATTGTAATTAGATTCATTTCGAAGGAATCGAAGTGTAGTTTAAAACGAAAGAAACGGAGATGAAAAACTCTAAGTATTTTGAGAGTTATGATGGAAATAGTTAGACTCGCGCTTTGGTTTAGCAATTTACTGTCCTACATCCGATTAATTGACCATAACTCCCTCAATTTAACTCTTAAGTCATTGAAATTAGTTTCATTTCGAAGGAATCGAAGTGTAGTTTAAAACAAAAGAAACGGAGATGAAAAACTCCAATATTTTGAGAGTTATGATTGAAATAGTTAGACTCGCGCTTTGGTTTAGCAATTTACTGACCTCCCTCCGATTAATTGACCATAACTCACTCAATTTAACTCGTAATTCATTGTAATTAGTTTCATTTCGAAGGAATCGAAGTGTAGTTTAAAACGAAAGAAACGGAGATGAAAAACTACAAGTATTTTGAGAGTTATGATGAAAATAGTTAGACTTGCGCTTTGGTTTAGCAATTTACTAATCTACCTCCGATTGATTGACCATAACTCTCTCAATTTAACTCTTAACTCATTGAAATTAGGTTCATTTCGAAGGAATCGTAGTGTAGTTTAAAACGAAAGAAACGGAGATGAAAAACTCCAAGTATTATGAGAGTTATGAAGGAAATAGTTAGACTCGCGCTTTGGTTTAGCAATTTACTGACCTACCTCCGATTGATTGATCATAACTCACTCAATTTAACTCCTAATTCATTGAAATTAGTTTCATTTCGAAGGAATCGAAGTGTAGTTTAAAACGAAAGAAACGGAGATGAAAAACTCCAAGTATTTTGAGAGTTATGATGGAAATAGTTAGACTCGCGCTTTAGGTAAGCAATTTACTGACCTCCCTCCGATTGATTGACCATAACTCACTCAATTTAAGTCGTAATTCATTGAAATTAGTTTCATTTCGAAGGAATCGAAGTGTAGTTTAAAACGAAAGAAACGGAGATGAAAAACTCCAAGTATTTTGAGAGTTATGATGGAAATAGTTAGACTCGCGCTTTGGTTTAGCAATTTACTGACCTACCTTCGGTTGATTGACCATAACTCTCTCCATTTAACTCTTAACTCATTGAAATTAGTTTCATTTCGAAGGAATCGAAGTGTAGTTTAAAACGAAAGAAACGGAGATGAAAAACTCCAAGTATTTTGAGAGTTATGATGGAAATAGTTAGACTCGCGCTTTGATTATAGCAATTTACTGACCTACCTCCGATTGATTGACCATAACTCTCTCAATTTAACTCTTAACTCATTGAAATTAGTTTCATTTCGAAGGAATCGAAGTGTAGTTTAAAACGAAAGAAACGGAGATGAAAAACTCCAAGTATTTTGAGAGTTATGATGGAAATAGTTAGACTCGCGCTTTGGTTTAGCAATTTACTGACTTACCTCCGATTGATTGACCATAACTCTCTCAATTTAACTCTTAACTCATTGAAATTAGTTTCATTTCGAAGGAATCGAAGTGTAGTTTAAAACGAAAGAAACGGAGATGAAAAACTCCAAGTATTTTGAGAGTTATGATGGAAATAGTTAGACTCGCGCTTTGGTTTAGCAATTTACTGACCTACCTCCGATTGATTGACCATAACTCTCTCAATTTAACTCTTAACTCATTGAAATTAGTTTCATTTCGAAGGAATCGAAGTGTAGTTTAAAACGAAAGAAACGGAGATGAAAAACTCCAAGTATTTTGAGAGTTATGATGGAAATAGTTAGACTCGCGCTTTGGTTTAGCAATTTACTGACCAACCTCCGATTGATTGACCATAACTCTCTCAATTTAACTCTTAATTCATTGAAATTAGTTTCATTTCGAAGGAATCGAAGTGTAGTTTAAAACGAAAGAAACGGAGATGAAAAACTCCAAGTATTTTGAGAGTTATGATGGAAATAGTTAGACTCGCGCTTTGGTTTAGCAATTTACTGACCTACCTCCGATTGATTGACCATAACTCTCTCAATTTAACTCTTAACTCATTGAAATTAGTTTCATTTCGAAGGAATCGAAGTGTAGTTTAAAACGAAAGAAACGGAGATGAAAAACTCCAAGTATTTTGAGAGTTATGAAGGAAATAGTTAGACTCGCGCTTTGGTTTAGCAATTTACTGACTTACCTCCGATTGATTGACCATAACTCTCTCAATTTAACTCTTAATTCATTGAAATTAGTTTCATTTCGAAGGAATCGAAGTGTAGTTTAAAACGAAAGAAACGGAGATGAAAAACTCCAAGTATCTTGAGAGTTATGATGGAAATAGTTAGACAAGCGCTTTAGTTTAGCAATTTACTGACCTACCTCCGATTGATTGACCTTAACTCTCTCAATTTAACTCGTAATTCATTTAAATTAGTTTAATTTCGAAGGAATCGAAGTGTAGTTTAAAACGAAAGAAACGGAGATGAAAAACTCCAAGTATTTTGAGAGTTATGATGGAAATAGTTAGACTCGCGCTTTGGTTTAGCAATTTACTGTCCTACATCCGATTAATTGACCATAACTCTCTCAATTTAACTCTTAAGTCATTGAAATTAGTTTCATTTCGAAGGAATCGAAGTGTAGTTTAAAACGAAAGAAACGGAGATGAAAAACTCCAAGTATTTTGAGAGTTATGATGGAAATAGTTAGACTCGCGCTTTGGTTTAGCAATTTACTGACCTACCTCCGATTGATTGACCATAACTCTCTCAATTTAACTCTTAACTCATTGAAATTAGTTTCATTTCGAAGGAATCGAAGTGTAGTTTAAAACGAAAGAAACGGAGATGAAAAACTCCAAGTATTTTGAGAGTTATGATGGAAATAGTTAGACTCGCGCTTTGGTTTAGCAATTTACTGACTTACCTCCGATTGGTTGACCATAACTCTCTCAATTTAACTCTTAACTCATTGAAATTAGTTTCATTTCGAAGGAATCGAAGTGTAGTTTAAAACGAAAGAAACGGAGATGAAAAACTCCAAGTATTTTGAGAGTTATGATGGAAATAGTTAGACTCGCGCTTTGGTTTAGCAATTTACTGACCTACCTCCGATTGATTGACCATAACTCTCTCAATTTAACTCTTAATTCATTGAAATTAGTTTCATTTCGAAGGAATCGAAGTGTAGTTTAAAACGAAAGAAACGGAGATGAAAAATTCCAAGTATTTTGAGAGTTATGATAGAAATAGTTAGACTCGCGCTTTGGTTTAGCAATTTACTGACCTACGTCCGATTGATTGACCATAACTCTCTCAATTTAACTCTTAACTCATTGAAATTAGTTTCATTTCGAAGGAATCGAAGTGTAGTTTAAAACGAAAGAAACGGAGATGAAAAACTCCAAGTATCTTGAGAGTTATGATGGAAATAGTTAGACAAGCGCTTTAGTTCAGCAATTTACTGACCTACCTCCGATTGATTGACCATAACTCTCTCAATTTAACTCGTAATTCATTTAAATTAGTTTAATTTCGAAGGAATCGAAGTGTAGTTTAAAACGAAAGAAACGGAGATGAAAAACTCCAAGTATTTTGAGAGTTATGATGAAAATAGTTAGACTCGCGCTTTGGTTCAGCAATTTACTGACCTCCCTCCGATTGATTGACCATAAATCACTCAATTTAACTCGTAATACATTGAAATTAGTTTCATTTCGAAGGAATCGAAGTGTAGTTTAAAACGAAAGAAACGGAGATGAAAAACTCCAAGTATTTTGAGAGTTATGATGGAAATAGTTAGACTCGCGCTTTGGTTTAGCAATTTACTGACCTACCTACGATTGATTGAACATAACTCTCTCAATTTAACTCTTAATTCATTGAAATTAGTTTCATTTCGAAGGAATCGAAGTGTAGTTTAAAACGAAAGAAACGGAGATGAAAAACTCCAAGTATTTTGAGAGTTATGATGGAAATAGTTAGACTCGCGCTTTGGTTTAGCAATTTACTGACCTACCTCCGATTGATCATAACTCAGTCAATTTTACTTGTAATTGATTGAAATTAGTTTCATTTCGAAGGAATCGAAGTGTAGTTTAAAACGAAAGAAACGGAGATGAAAAACTCCAAGTATTTTGAGAGTTATGATGGAAATAGTTAGACTCGGGCTTTGGTTTAGCAATTTACTGACTTACCTCCGTTTGATTGACCATAACTCACTCAATTTAACTCGTAATTCACTGAAATTAGTTTCATTTCGAAGAAATCGAAGTGTAGTTTAAAACGAAAGAAACGGAGATGAAAAACTCCAAGTATTTTGAGAGTTATGATGGAAATAGTTAGACTCGCGCTTTGGTTTAGCAATTTACTGACCTACCTCCGATTGATTGACCATAAATCACTCAATTTAACTCGTAATTCATTGAAATTAGTTTCATTTCGAAGGAATCGAAGTGTAGTTTAAAACGAAAGAAACGGAGATGAAAAACTCCAAGTATTTTGAGAGTTATGATAGAAATAGTTAGACTCGCGCTTTGGTTTAGCAATTTACTGACCTACCTCCGATTGATTGACCATAACTCTCTCAATTTAACTCTTAACTCATTGAAATTAGTTTCATTTCGAAGGAATCGAAGTGTAGTTTAAAACGAAAGAAACGGAGATGAAAAACTCCAAGTATTTTGAGAGTTATGATGGAAATAGTTAGACTCGCGCTTTGGTTTAGCAATTTACTGACCTACCTCCGATTGATTGACCATAACTCTCTCAATTTAACTATTAACTCATTGAAATTAGTTTCATTTCGAAGGAATCGAAGTGTAGTTTAAAACGAAAGAAACGGAGATGAAAAACTCCAAGTATTTTGAGAGTTATGATGGAAATAGTTAGACTCGCGCTTTGGTTTAGCAATTTACTGACCTACCTCCGATTGATTGACCATAACTCTCTCAATTTAACTCTTAATTCATTGAAATTAGTTTCATTTCGAAGGAATCGAAGTGTAGTTTAAAACGAAAGAAACGGAGATGAAAAACTCTAAGTATTTTGAGAGTTATGATGGAAATAGTTAGACTCGCGCTTTGGTTTAGCAATTTACTGTCCTACATCCGATTAATTGACCATAACTCTCTCAATTTAACTCTTAAGTCATTGAAATTAGTTTCATTTCGAAGGAATCGAAGTGTAGTTTAAAACGAAAGAAACGGAGATGAAAAACTCTTAGTATTTTAAGAGTTATGATGGAAATAGTTAGACTCGCGCTTTAGTTTAGCAATTTACTGACCTACCTCCGATTGATTAACCATAACTCTCTCAATTTAAGTCGTAATTCATTTAAATTAGTTTCATTTCGAAGGAATCGAAGTGTAGTTTAAAACGAAAGAAACGGAGATGAAAAACTCCAAGTATTTTGAGAGTTATGATGGAAATAGTTAGACTCGCGCTTTGGTTTAGCAATTTACTGTCCTACCTCCGATTGATTGACCATAACTCTCTCAATTTAACTCTTAACTCATTGAAATTAGTTTCATTTCGAAGGAATCGAAGTGTAGTTTAAAACGAAAGAAACGGAGATGAAAAACTCCAAGTATTTTGAGAGTTATGATGGAAATAGTTAGACTCGCGCTTTGGTTTAGCAATTTACTGACCTACCTACGATTGATTGACCATAACTCTCTCAATTTAACTCTTAATTCATTGAAATTAGTTTCATTTCGAAGGAATCGAAGTGTAGTTTAAAACGAAAGAAACGGAGATGAAAAACTCCAAGTATTTTGAGAGTTATGATGGAAATAGTTAGACTCGCGCTTTGGTTTAGCAATTTACTGACTTACCTCCGATTGATTGACCATAACTCACTCAATTTTACTTGTAATTGATTGAAATTAGTTTCATTTCGAAGGAATCGAAGTGTAGTTTAAAACGAAAGAAACGGAGATGAAAAACTCCAAGTATTTTGAGAGTTATGATGGAAATTGTTAGACTCGGGCTTTGGTTTAGCAATTTACTGACTTACCTCCGATTGATTGACCATAACTCACTCAATTTAACTCGTAATTCACTGAAATTAGTTTCATTTCGAAAAAATCGAAGTGTAGTTTAAAACGAAAGAAACGGAGATGAAAAACTCCAAGTATTTTGAGAGTTATGATGGAAATAGTTAGACTCGCGCTTTGGTTTAGCAATTTACTGACCTACCTCCGATTGATTGACCATAAATCACTCAATTTAACTCGTAATTCATTGAAATTAGTTTCATTTCGAAGAAATCGAAGTGTAGTTTAAAATGAAAGAAACGGAGATGAAAAACTCCAAGTATTTTGAGAGTTATGATGGAAATAGTTAGACTCGCGCTTTGGTTTAGCAATTTACTGTCGTACATCCGATTATTTGACCATAACTCTCTCAATTTAACTCGTAAGTCATTGAAATTAGTTTCATTTCGAAGGAATCGAAGTGTAGTTTAAAACGAAAGAAACGGAGATGAAAAACTCCTAGTATTTTGAGAGTTATGATGGAAATAGTTAGACTCGCGCTTTAGTTTAGCAATTTACTGACCTACCTCCGATTGATTAACCATAACTCTCTCAATTTAAGTCGTAATTCATTTAAATTAGTTTCATTTCGAAGGAATCGAAGTGTAGTTTAAAACGAAAGAAACGGAGATGAAAAACTTCAAGTATTTTGAGAGTTATGATGGAAATAGTTAGACTCGCGCTTTGGTTTAGCAATTTACTGACCAACCTCCGATTGATTGACCATAACTCTCTCAATTTAACTCTTAATTCATTGAAATTAGTTTCATTTCAAAGGAATCGAAGTGTAGTTTAAAACGAAAGAAACGGAGATGAAAAATTCCAAGTATTTTGAGAGTTATGATAGAAATAGTTAGAATCGCGCTTTGTTTAGCAATTTACTGACCTACCTCCGATTGATTGACCATAACTCTCTAAATTTAACTCTTAACTCATTGAAATTAGTTTCATTTCGAAGGAATCGAAGTGTAGTTTAAAACGAAAGAAACGGAGATGAAAAACTCCAAGTATTTTGAGAGTTATGATTGAAATAGTTAGACTCGCGCTTTGGTTTAGCAATTTACTGACCTCCCTCCGATTAATTGACCATAACTCACTCAATTTAACTCGTAATTCATTGTAATTAGATTCATTTCGAAGGAATCGAAGTGTAGTTTAAAACGAAAGAAACGGAGATGAAAAACTATAAGTATTTTGAGAGTTATGATGGAAATAGTTAGACTCGCGCTTTGGTTTAGCAATTTACTGTCCTACATCCGATTAATTGACCATAACTCTCTCAATTTAACTCTTAAGTCATTGAAATTAGTTTCATTTCGAAGGAATCGAAGTGTAGTTTAAAACAAAAGAAACGGAGATGAAAAACTCCAATATTTTGAGAGTTATGATTGAAATAGTTAGACTCGCGCTTTGGTTTAGCAATTTACTGACCTCCCTCCGATTAATTGACCATAACTCACTCAATTTAACTCGTAATTCATTGTAATTAGTTTCATTTCGAAGGAATCGAAGTGTAGTTTAAAACGAAAGAAACGGAGATGAAAAACTACAAGTATTTTGAGAGTTATGATGGAAATAGTTAGACTTGCGCTTTGGTTTAGCAATTTACTAATCTACCTCCGATTGATTGACCATAACTCTCTCAATTTAACTCTTAACTCATTGAAATTAGGTTCATTTCGAAGGAATCGTAGTGTAGTTTAAAACGAAAGAAACGGAGATGAAAAACTCCAAGTATTATGAGAGTTATGAAGGAAATAGTTAGACTCGCGCTTTGGTTTAGCAATTTACTGACATACCTCCGATTGATTGATCATAACTCACTCAATTTAACTCCTAATTCATTGAAATTAGTTTCATTTCGAAGGAATCGAAGTGTAGTTTAAAACGAAAGAAACGGAGATGAAAAACTCTAAGTATTTTGAGAGTTATGATGGAAATAGTTAGACTCGCGCTTTAGGTAAGCAATTTACTGACCTCCCTCCGATTGATTGACCATAACTCACTCAATTTAAGTCGTAATTCATTGAAATTAGTTTCATTTCGAAGGAATCGAAGTGTAGTTTAAAACGAAAGAAACGGAGATGAAAAACTCCAAGTATTTTGAGAGTTATGATGGAAATAGTTAGACTCGCGCTTTGGTTTAGCAATTTACTGACCTACCTTCGGTTGATTGACCATAACTCTCTCCATTTAACTCTTAACTCATTGAAATTAGTTTCATTTCGAAGGAATCGAAGTGTAGTTTAAAACGAAAGAAACGGAGATGAAAAACTCCAAGTATTTTGAGAGTTATGATGGAAATAGTTAGAATCGCGCTTTGTTTAGCAATTTACTGACCTACCTCCGATTGATTGACCATAACTCTCTAAATTTAACTCTTAACTCATTGAAATTAGTTTCATTTCGAAGGAATCGAAGTGTAGTTTAAAACGAAAGAAACGGAGATGAAAAACTCCAAGTATTTTGAGAGTTATGATGGAAATAGTTAGACTCGCGCTTTGGTTTAGCAATTTACTGACCTACCTCCGATTGATTGACCATAACTCTCTCAATTTAACTCTTAACTCATTGAAATTAGTTTCATTTCGAAGGAATCGAAGTTAAGTTTAAAACGAAAGAAACGGAGATGAAAAACTCCAAGTATTTTGAGAGTTATGATGGAAATAGTTAGACTCGCGCTTTGGTTTAGCAATTTACTGACCTACCTCCGATTGATTGACCATAACTCTCTCAATTTAACTCTTAACTCATTGAAATTAGTTTCATTTCGAAGGAATCGAAGTGTAGTTTAAAACGAAAGAAACGGAGATGAAAAACTCCAAGTATTTTGAGAGTTATGATGGAAATAGTTAGACTCGCGCTTTGGTTTAGCAATTTACTGACCTACCTCCGATTGATTGACCATAACTCTCTCAATTTAACTCTTAACTCTTTGAAATTAGTTTCATTTCAAAGGAATCGAAGTGTAGTTTAAAACGAAAGAAACGGAGATGAAAAATTCCAAGTATTTTGAGAGTTATGATAGAAATAGTTAGAATCGCGCTTTGTTTAGCAATTTACTGACCTACCTCCGATTGATTGACCATAACTCTCTAAATTTAACTCTTAACTCATTGAAATTAGTTTCATTTCGAAGGAATCGAAGTGTAGTTTAAAACGAAAGAAACGGAGATGAAAAACTCCAAGTATTTTGAGAGTTATGATTGAAATAGTTAGACTCGCGCTTTGGTTTAGCAATTTACTGACCTCCCTCCGATTAATTGACCATAACTCACTCAATTTAACTCGTAATTCATTGTAATTAGATTCATTTCGAAGGAATCGAAGTGTAGTTTAAAACGAAAGAAACGGAGATGAAAAACTCTAAGTATTTTGAGAGTTATGATGGAAATAGTTAGACTCGCGCTTTGGTTTAGCAATTTACTGTCCTACATCCGATTAATTGACCATAACTCCCTCAATTTAACTCTTAAGTCATTGAAATTAGTTTCATTTCGAAGGAATCGAAGTGTAGTTTAAAACAAAAGAAACGGAGATGAAAAACTCCAATATTTTGAGAGTTATGATTGAAATAGTTAGACTCGCGCTTTGGTTTAGCAATTTACTGACCTCCCTCCGATTAATTGACCATAACTCACTCAATTTAACTCGTAATTCATTGTAATTAGTTTCATTTCGAAGGAATCGAAGTGTAGTTTAAAACGAAAGAAACGGAGATGAAAAACTACAAGTATTTTGAGAGTTATGATGAAAATAGTTAGACTTGCGCTTTGGTTTAGCAATTTACTAATCTACCTCCGATTGATTGACCATAACTCTCTCAATTTAACTCTTAACTCATTGAAATTAGGTTCATTTCGAAGGAATCGTAGTGTAGTTTAAAACGAAAGAAACGGAGATGAAAAACTCCAAGTATTATGAGAGTTATGAAGGAAATAGTTAGACTCGCGCTTTGGTTTAGCAATTTACTGACCTACCTCCGATTGATTGATCATAACTCACTCAATTTAACTCCTAATTCATTGAAATTAGTTTCATTTCGAAGGAATCGAAGTGTAGTTTAAAACGAAAGAAACGGAGATGAAAAACTCCAAGTATTTTGAGAGTTATGATGGAAATAGTTAGACTCGCGCTTTAGGTAAGTAATTTACTGACCTCCCTCCGATTGATTGACCATAACTCACTCAATTTAAGTCGTAATTCATTGAAATTAGTTTCATTTCGAAGGAATCGAAGTGTAGTTTAAAACGAAAGAAACGGAGATGAAAAACTCCAAGTATTTTGAGAGTTATGATGGAAATAGTTAGACTCGCGCTTTGGTTTAGCAATTTACTGACCTACCTTCGGTTGATTGACCATAACTCTCTCCATTTAACTCTTAACTCATTGAAATTAGTTTCATTTCGAAGGAATCGAAGTGTAGTTTAAAACGAAAGAAACGGAGATGAAAAACTCCAAGTATTTTGAGAGTTATGATGGAAATAGTTAGAATCGCGCTTTGTTTAGCAATTTACTGACCTACCTCCGATTGATTGACCATAACTCTCTAAATTTAACTCTTAACTCATTGAAATTAGTTTCATTTCGAAGGAATCGAAGTGTAGTTTAAAACGAAAGAAACGGAGATGAAAAACTCCAAGTATTTTGAGAGTTATGATGGAAATAGTTAGACTCGCGCTTTGGTTTAGCAATTTACTGACCTACCTCCGATTGATTGACCATAACTCTCTCAATTTAACTCTTAACTCATTGAAATTAGTTTCATTTCGAAGGAATCGAAGTTAAGTTTAAAACGAAAGAAACGGAGATGAAAAACTCCAAGTATTTTGAGAGTTATGATGGAAATAGTTAGACTCGCGCTTTGGTTTAGCAATTTACTGACCTACCTCCGATTGATTGACCATAACTCTCTCAATTTAACTATTAACTCATTGAAATTAGTTTCATTTCGAAGGAATCGAAGTGTAGTTTAAAACGAAAGAAACGGAGATGAAAAACTCCAAGTATTTTGAGAGTTATGATGGAAATAGTTAGACTCGCGCTTTGGTTTAGCAATTTACTGACCTACCTCCGATTGATTGACCATAACTCTCTCAATTTAACTCTTAATTCATTGAAATTAGTTTCATTTCGAAGGAATCGAAGTGTAGTTTAAAACGAAAGAAACGGAGATGAAAAACTCCAAGTATTTTGAGAGTTATGATGGA
Source organism: Tasmannia lanceolata (assembly GCF_043159265.1). Lineage (NCBI taxonomy): Eukaryota > Viridiplantae > Streptophyta > Magnoliopsida > Canellales > Winteraceae > Tasmannia > Tasmannia lanceolata. Next base: position 10,850,679 of record NW_027518721.1, read on the forward strand.
AATAGTTAGACTCGGGCTTTGGTTTAGCAATTTACTGACTTACCTCCGATTGATTGACCATAACTCACTCAATTTAACTCGTAATTCACTGAAATTAGTTTCATTTCGAAGAAATCGAAGTGTAGTTTAAAACGAAAGAAACGGAGATGAAAAACTCCAAATATTTTGAGAGTTATTATGGAAATAGTTAGACTCGCGCTTTGGTTTAGCAATTTACTGACCTACCTCCGATTGATTGACCATAAATCACTCAATTTAACTCGTAATTCATTGAAATTAGTTTCATTTCGAAGAAATCGAAGTGTAGTTTAAAATGAAAGAAACGGAGATGAAAAACTCCAAGTATTTTGAGAGTTATGATGGAAATAGTTAGACTCGCGCTTTGGTTTAGCAATTTACTGTCCTACATCCGATTAATTGACCATAACTCTCTCAATTTAACTCTTAAGTCATTGAAATTAGTTTCATTTCAAAGGAATCGAAGTGTAGTTTAAAACGAAAGAAACGGAGATGAAAAACTCTTAGTATTTTAAGAGTTATGATGGAAATAGTTAGACTCGCGCTTTAGTTTAGCAATTTACTGATCTACCTCCGATTGATTAACCATAACTCTCTCAATTTAAGTCGTAATTCATTTAAATTAGTTTCATTTCGAAGGAATCGAAGTGTAGTTTAAAACGAAAGAAACGGAGATGAAAAACTCCAAGTATTTTGAGAGTTATGATGGAAATAGTTAGACTCGCGCTTTGGTTTAGCAATTTACTGTCCTACCTCCGATTGATTGACCATAACTCTCTCAATTTAACTCTTAACTCATTGAAATTAGTTTCATTTCGAAGGAATCGAAGTGTAGTTTAAAACGAAAGAAACGGAGATGAAAAACTCCAAGTATTTTGAGAGTTATGATGGAAATAGTTAGACTCGCGCTTTGGTTTAGCAATTTACTGACCTACCTACGATTGATTGACCATAACTCTCTCAATTTAACTCTTAATTCATTGAAATTAGTTTCATTTCGAAGGAATCGAAGTGTAGTTTAAAACGAAAGAAACGGAGATGAAAAACTCCAAGTATTTTGAGAGTTATGATGGAAATAGTTAGACTCGCGCTTTGGTTTAGCAATTTACTGACCTACCTCCGATTGATTGACCATAACTCACTCAATTTTACTTGTAATTGATTGAAATTAGTTTCATTTCGAAGGAATCGAAGTGTAGTTTAAAACGAAAGAAACGGAGATGAAAAACTCCAAGTATTTTGAGAGTTATGATGGAAATAGTTAGACTCGGGCTTTGGTTTAGCAATTTACTGACTTACCTCCGATTGATTGACCATAACTCACTCAATTTAACTCGTAATTCACTGAAATTAGTTTCATTTCGAAAAAATCGAAGTGTAGTTTAAAACGAAAGAAACGGAGATGAAAAACTCCAAGTATTTTGAGAGTTATGATGGAAATAGTTAGACTCGCGCTTTGGTTTAGCAATTTACTGACCTACCTCCGATTGATTGACCATAAATCACTCAATTTAACTCGTAATTCATTGAAATTAGTTTCATTTCGAAGAAATCGAAGTGTAGTTTAAAATGAAAGAAACGGAGATGAAAAATTCCAAGTATTTTCAGAGTTATGATGGAAATAGTTAGACTCGCGCTTTGGTTTAGCAATTTACGGTCATACATCCGATTATTTGACCATAACTCTCTCAATTTAACTCGTAAGTCATTGAAATTAGTTTCATTTCGAAGGAATCGAAGTGTAGTTTAAAACGAAAGAAACGGAGATGAAAAACTCCAAGTATTTTGAGAGTTATGATGGAAATAGTTAGACTCGCGCTTTGGTTTAAAATTTACTGACCTACCTCCGATTGATTGACCATAACTCTCGCAATTTAAGTCGTAATTCATTTAAATTAGTTTCATTTCGAAGGAATCGAAGTGTAGTTTAAAACGAAAGAAACGGAGATGAAAAACTCAAAGTATTTTGAGAGTTATGATGGAAATAGTTAGACTCGCGCTTTGGTTTAGCAATTTACTGACCTACCTCCGATTGATTGACCATAACTCACTCAATTTAACTCGTAATTCATTGTAATTAGTTTCATTTCGAAGGAATTGAAGTGTAGTTTAAAACGAAAGAAACGGAGATGAAAAACTCCAAGTATTTTGAGAGTTATGATGGAAATAGTTAGACTCGCGCTTTGGTTTAGCAATTTACTGTCCTACATCCGATTAATTGACCATAACTCTCTCAATTTAACTCTTAAGTCATTGAAATTAGTTTCATTTCGAAGGAATCGAAGTGTAGTTTAAAACGAAAGAAACGGAGATGAAAAACTCCTAGTATTTTGAGAGTTATGATGGAAATAGTTAGACTCGCGCTTTAGTTTAGCAATTTACTGACCTACCTCCGATTGATTAACCATAACTCTCTCAATTTAAGTCGTAATTCATTAAAATTAGTTTCATTTCGAAGGAATCGAAGTGTAGTTTAAAACGAAAGAAACGGAGATGAAAAACTCCAAGTATTTTGAGAGTTATGATGGAAATAGTTAGACTCGCGCTTTGGTTTAGCAATTTACTGACCAACCTCCGATTGATTGACCATAACTCTCTCAATTTAACTCTTAATTCATTGAAATTAGTTTCATTTCAAAGGAATCGAAGTGTAGTTTAAAACGAAAGAAACGGAGATGAAAAATTCCAAGTATTTTGAGAGTTATGATAGAAATAGTTAGAATCGCGCTTTGTTTAGCAATTTACTGACCTACCTCCGATTGATTGACCATAACTCTCTAAATTTAACTCTTAACTCATTGAAATTAGTTTCATTTCGAAGGAATCGAAGTGTAGTTTAAAACGAAAGAAACGGAGATGAAAAACTCCAAGTATTTTGAGAGTTATGATTGAAATAGTTAGACTCGCGCTTTGGTTTAGCAATTTACTGACCTCCCTCCGATTAATTGACCATAACTCACTCAATTTAACTCGTAATTCATTGTAATTAGATTCATTTCGAAGGAATCGAAGTGTAGTTTAAAACGAAAGAAACGGAGATGAAAAACTCTAAGTATTTTGAGAGTTATGATGGAAATAGTTAGACTCGCGCTTTGGTTTAGCAATTTACTGTCCTACATCCGATTAATTGACCATAACTCCCTCAATTTAACTCTTAAGTCATTGAAATTAGTTTCATTTCGAAGGAATCGAAGTGTAGTTTAAAATAAAAGAAACGGAGATGAAAAACTCCAATATTTTGAGAGTTATGATTGAAATAGTTAGACTCGCGCTTTGGTTTAGCAATTTACTGACCTCCCTCCGATTAATTGACCATAACTCACTCAATTTAACTCGTAATTCATTGTAATTAGTTTCATTTCGAAGGAATCGAAGTGTAGTTTAAAACGAAAGAAACGGAGATGAAAAACTACAAGTATTTTGAGAGTTATGATGAAAATAGTTAGACTTGCGCTTTGGTTTAGCAATTTACTAATCTACCTCCGATTGATTGACCATAACTCTCTCAATTTAACTCTTAACTCATTGAAATTAGGTTCATTTCGAAGGAATCGTAGTGTAGTTTAAAACGAAAGAAACGGAGATGAAAAACTCCAAGTATTTTGAGAGTTATGAAGGAAATAGTTAGACTCGCGCTTTGGTTTAGCAATTTACTGACCTACCTCCGATTGATTGATCATAACTCACTCAATTTAACTCCTAATTCATTGAAATTAGTTTCATTTCGAAGGAATCGAAGTGTAGTTTAAAACGAAAGAAACGGAGATGAAAAACTCCAAGTATTTTGAGAGTTATGATGGAAATAGTTAGACTCGCGCTTTAGGTAAGCAATTTACTGACCTCCCTCCGATTGATTGACCATAACTCACTCAATTTAAGTCGTAATTCATTGAAATTAGTTTCATTTCGAAGGAATCGAAGTGTAGTTTAAAACGAAAGAAACGGAGATGAAAAACTCCAAGTATTTTGAGAGTTATGATGGAAATAGTTAGACTCGCGCTTTGGTTTAGCAATTTACTGACCTACCTTCGGTTGATTGACCATAACTCTCTCCATTTAACTCTTAACTCATTGAAATTAGTTTCATTTCGAAGGAATCGAAGTGTAGTTTAAAACGAAAGAAACGGAGATGAAAAACTCCAAGTATTTTGAGAGTTATGATGGAAATAGTTAGAATCGCGCTTTGTTTAGCAATTTACTGACCTACCTCCGATTGATTGACCATAACTCTCTAAATTTAACTCTTAACTCATTGAAATTAGTTTCATTTCGAAGGAATCGAAGTGTAGTTTAAAACGAAAGAAACGGAGATGAAAAACTCCAAGTATTTTGAGAGTTATGATGGAAATAGTTAGACTCGCACTTTGGTTTAGCAATTTACTGACCTACCTCCGATTGATTGACCATAACTCTCTCAATTTAACTCTTAACTCATTGAAATTAGTTTCATTTCGAAGGAATCGAAGTGTAGTTTAAAACGAAAGAAACGGAGATGAAAAACTCCAAGTATTTTGAGAGTTATGATGGAAATAGTTAGACTCGCGCTTTGGTTTAGCAATTTATTGACCTACCTCCGATTGATTGACCATAACTCTCTCAATTTAACTATTAACTCATTGAAATTAGTTTCATTTCGAAGGAATCGAAGTGTAGTTTAAAACGAAAGAAACGGAGATGAAAAACTCCAAGTATTTTGAGAGTTATGATGGAAATAGTTAGACTCGCGCTTTGGTTTAGCAATTTACTGACCTACCTCCGATTGATTGACCATAACTCTCTCAATTTAACTCTTAATTCATTGAAATTAGTTTCATTTCGAAGGAATCGAAGTGTAGTTTAAAACGAAAGAAACGGAGATGAAAAACTCCAAGTATTTTGAGAGTTATGATGGAAATAGTTAGACTCGGGCTTTGGTTTAGCAATTTACTGACTTACCTCCGATTGATTGACCATAACTCACTCAATTTAACTCGTAATTCACTGAAATTAGTTTCATTTCGAAGAAATCGAAGTGTAGTTTAAAACGAAAGAAACGGAGATGAAAAACTCCAAATATTTTGAGAGTTATGATGGAAATAGTTAGACTCGCGCTTTGGTTTAGCAATTTACTGACCTACCTCCGATTGATTGACCATAAATCACTCAATTTAACTCGTAATTCATTGAAATTAGTTTCATTTCGAAGAAATCGAAGTGTAGTTTAAAATGAAAGAAACGGAGATGAAAAACTCCAAGTATTTTGAGAGTTATGATGGAAATAGTTAGACTCGCGCTTTGGTTTAGAAATTTACTGTCATACATCCGATTAATTGACCATAACTCTCTCAATTTAACTCGTAAGTCATTGAAATTAGTTTCATTTCGAAGGAATCGAAGTGTAGTTTAAAACGAAAGAAACGGAGATGAAAAACTTCAAGTATTTTGAGAGTTATGATGGAAATAGTTAGACTCGCGCTTTGGTTTAAAATTTACTGACCTACCTCCGATTGATTGACCATAACTCTCGCAATTTAAGTCGTAATTCATTTAAATTAGTTTCATTTCGAAGGAATCGAAGTGTAGTTTAAAACGAAAGAAACGGAGATGAAAAACTCAAAGTATTTTGAGAGTTATGATGGAAATAGTTAGACTCGCGCTTTGGTTTAGCAATTTACTGACCTACCTCCGATTGATTGACCATAACTCACTCAATTTAACTCGTAATTCATTGTAATTAGTTTCATTTCGAAGGAATCGAAGTGTAGTTTAAAACGAAAGAAACGGAGATGAAAAACTCCAAGTATTTTGAGAGTTATGATGGAAATAGTTAGACTCGCGCTTTGGTTTAGCAATTTACTGTCCTACATCCGATTAATTGACCATAACTCTCTCAATTTAACTCTTAAGTCATTGAAATTAGTTTCATTTCGAAGGAATCGAAGTGTAGTTTAAAACGAAAGAAACGGAGATGAAAAACTCCTAGTATTTTGAGAGTTATGATGGAAATAGTTAGACTCGCGCTTTAGTTTAGCAATTTACTGACCTACCTCCGATTGATTAACCATAACTCTCTCAATTTAAGTCGTAATTCATTTAAATTAGTTTCATTTCGAAGGAATCGAAGTGTAGTTTAAAACGAAAGAAACGGAGATGAAAAACTCCAAGTATTTTGAGAGTTATGATGGAAATAGTTAGACTCGCGCTTTGGTTTAGCAATTTACTGACCTACCTCCGATTGATTGACCATAACTCTATCAATTTAACTCTTAACTCATTGAAATTAGTTTCATTTCGAAGGAATCGAAGTGTAGTTTAAAACGAAAGAAACGGAGATGAAAAACTCCAAGTATTTTGAGAGTTATGATGGAAATAGTTAGACTCGCGCTTTGGTTTAGAAATTTACTGACCTACCTCCGATTGATTGACCATAACTCTCTCAATTTAACTCTTAACTCATTGAAATTAATTTCATTTCGAAGGAATCAAAGTGTAGTTTAAAACGAAAGAAACGGAGATGAAAAACTCCAGGTATTTTGAGAGTTATGATGGAAATAGTTAGACTCGCGCTTTGGTTTAGCAATTTACTGACCAACTTCCGATTGATTGACCATAACTCTCTCAATTTAACTCTTAATTCATTGAAATTAGTTTCATTTCGAAGGAATCGAAGTGTAGTTTAAAACGAAAGAAACGGAGATGAAAAATTCCAAGTATTTTGAGAGTTATGATAGAAATAGTTAGAATCGCGCTTTGTTTAGCAATTTACTGACATACCTCCGATTGATTGACCATAACTCTCTAAATTTAACTCTTAACTCATTGAAATTAGTTTCATTTCGAAGGAATCGAAGTGTAGTTTAAAACGAAAGAAACGGAGATGAAAAACTCAAAGTATTTTGAGAGTTATGATGGAAATAGTTAGACTCGCGCTTTAGTTTAGCAATTTACTGACCTACCTCCGATTGATTGACCATAACTCTCTCAATTTAACTCGTAATTCATTTAAATTAGTTTAATTTCGAAGGAATCGAAGTGTAGTTTAAAACGAAAGAAACGGAGATGAAAAACTCCAAGTATTTTGAGAGTTATGATGGAAATAGTAACACTCGCGCTTTGGTTTAGCAATTTACTGACCTCCCTCCGATTGATTGACCATAAATCACTCAATTTAACTCGTAATTCATTGAAATTAGTTTCATTTCGAAGGAATCGAAGTGTAGTTTAAAACGAAAGAAACGGAGATGAAAAACTCCAATATTTTGAGAGTTATGATTGAAATAGTTAGACTCGCGCTTTGGTTTAGCAATTTACTGACCTCCCTCCGATTAATTGACCATAACTCACTCAATTTAACTCGTAATTCATTGTAATTAGTTTCATTTCGAAGGAATCGAAGTGTAGTTTAAAACGAAAGAAACGGAGATGAAAAACTCCAAGTATTTTGAGAGTTATGATGGAAATAGTTAGACTCGCGCTTTGGTTTAGCAATTTACTGTCCTACATCCGATTAATTGACCATAACTCTCTCAATTTAACTCTTAAGTCATTGAAATTAGTTTCATTTCGAAGGAATCGAAGTGTAGTTTAAAACGAAAGAAACGGAGATGAAAAACTCCTAGTATTTTGAGAGTTATGATGGAAATAGTTAGACTCGCGCTTTAGTTTAGCAATTTACTGACCTACCTCCGATTGATTAACCATAACTCTCTGAATTTAAGTCGTAATTCATTTAAATTAGTTTCATTTCGAAGGAATCGAAGTGTAGTTTAAAACGAAAGAAACGGAGATGAAAAACTCCAAGTATTTTGAGAGTTATGATGGAAATAGTTAGACTCGCGCTTTGGTTTAGCAATTTACTGACCAACCTCCGATTGATTGACCATAACTCTCTCAATTTAACTCTTAATTCATTGAAATTAGTTTCATTTCAAAGGAATCGAAGTGTAGTTTAAAACGAAAGAAACGGAGATGAAAAATTCCAAGTATTTTGAGAGTTATGATAGAAATAGTTAGAATCGCGCTTTGTTTAGCAATTTACTGACTTACCTCCGATTGATTGACCATAACTCTCTAAATTTAACTCTTAACTCATTGAAATTAGTTTCATTTCGAAGGAATCGAAGTGTAGTTTAAAACGAAAGAAACGGAGATGAAAAACTCCAAGTATTTTGAGAGTTATGATTGAAATAGTTAGACTCGCGCTTTGGTTTAGCAATTTACTGACCTCCCTCCGATTAATTGACCATAACTCACTCAATTTAACTCGTAATTCATTGTAATTAGATTCATTTCGAAGGAATCGAAGTGTAGTTTAAAACGAAAGAAACGGAGATGAAAAACTCTAAGTATTTTGAGAGTTATGATGGAAATAGTTAGACTCGCGCTTTGGTTTAGCAATTTACTGTCCTACATCCGATTAATTGACCATAACTCTCTCAATTTAACTCTTAAGTCATTGAAATTAGTTTCATTTCGAAGGAATCGAAGTGTAGTTTAAAACAAAAGAAACGGAGATGAAAAACTCCAATATTTTGAGAGTTATGATTGAAATAGTTAGACTCGCGCTTTGGTTTAGCAATTTACTGACCTCCCTCCGATTAATTGACCATAACTCACTCAATTTAACTCGTAATTCATTGTAATTAGTTTCATTTCGAAGGAATCGAAGTGTAGTTTAAAACGAAAGAAACGGAGATGAAAAACTACAAGTATTTTGAGAGTTATGATGGAAATAGTTAGACTTGCGCTTTGGTTTAGCAATTTACTAATCTACCTCCGATTGATTGACTATAACTCTCTCAATTTAACTCTTAACTCATTGAAATTAGGTTCATTTCGAAGGAATCGTAGTGTAGTTTAAAACGAAAGAAACGGAGATGAAAAACTCCAAGTATTTTGAGAGTTATGAAGGAAATAGTTAGACTCGCGCCTTGGTTTAGCAATTTACTGACCTACCTCCGATTGATTGATCATAACTCACTCAATTTAACTCCTAATTCATTGAAATTAGTTTCATTTCGAAGGAATCGAAGTGTAGTTTAAAACGAAAGAAACGGAGATGAAAAACTCCAAGTATTTTGAGAGTTATGATGGAAATAGTTAGACTCGCGCTTTAGGTAAGCAATTTACTGACCTCCCTCCGATTGATTGACCATAACTCACTCAATTTAAGTCGTAATTCATTGAAATTAGTTTCATTTCGAAGGAATCGAAGTGTAGTTTAAAACGAAAGAAACGGAGATGAAAAACTCCAAGTATTTTGAGAGTTATGATGGAAATAGTTAGACTCGCGCTTTGCTTTAGCAATTTACTGACCTACCTTCGGTTGATTGACCATAACTCTCTCCATTTAACTCTTAACTCATTGAAATTAGTTTCATTTCGAAGGAATCGAAGTGTAGTTTAAAACGAAAGAAACGGAGATGAAAAACTCCAAGTATTTTGAGAGTTATGATGGAAATAGTTAGAATCGCGCTTTGTTTAGCAATTTACTGACCTACCTCCGATTGATTGACCATAACTCTCTAAATTTAACTCTTAACTCATTGAAATTAGTTTCATTTCGAAGGAATCGAAGTGTAGTTTAAAACGAAAGAAACGGAGATGAAAAACTCCAAGTATTTTGAGAGTTATGATGGAAATAGTTAGACTCGCGCTTTGGTTTAGCAATTTACTGACCTACCTCCGATTGATTGACCATAACTCTCTCAATTTAACTCTTAATTCATTGAAATTAGTTTCATTTCGAAGGAATCGAAGTGTAGTTTAAAACGAAAGAAACGGAGATGAAAAACTCCAAGTATTTTGAGAGTTATGATGGAAATAGTTAGACTCGGGCTTTGGTTTAGCAATTTACTGACTTACCTCCGATTGATTGACCATAACTCACTCAATTTAACTCGTAATTCATTGAAATTAGTTTCATTTCGAAGAAATCGAAGTGTAGTTTAAAACGAAAGAAACGGAGATGAAAAACTCCAAATATTTTGAGAGTTATGATGGAAATAGTTAGACTCGCGCTTTGGTTTAGCAATTTACTGACCTACCTCCGATTGATTGACCATAAATCACTCAATTTAACTCGTAATTCATTGAAATTAGTTTCATTTCGAAGAAATCGAAGTGTAGTTTAAAATGAAAGAAACGGAGATGAAAAACTCCAAGTATTTTGAGAGTTACGATGGAAATAGTTAGACTCGCGCTTTGGTTTAGAAATTTACTGTCATACATCCGATTAATTGACTATAACTCTCTCAATTTAACTCGTAAGTCATTGAAATTTGTTTCATTTCGAAGGAATCGAAGTGTAGTTTAAAACGAAAGAAACGGAGATGAAAAACTCCAAGTATTTTGAGAGTTATGATGGAAATAGTTAGACTCGCGCTTTGGTTTAAAATTTACTGACCTACCTCCGATTGATTGATCATAACTCTCGCAATTTAAGTCGTAATTCATTTAAATTAGTTTCATTTCGAAGGAATCGAAGTGTAGTTTAAAACGAAAGAAACGGAGATGAAAAACTCAAAGTATTTTGAGAGTTATGATGGAAATAGTTAGACTCGCGCTTTGGTTTAGCAATTTACTGACCTACCTCCGATTGATTGACCATAACTCACTCAATTTAACTCGTAATTCATTGTAATTAGTTTCATTTCGAAGGAATCGAAGTGTAGTTTAAAACGAAAGAAACGGAGATGAAAAACTCCAAGTATTTTGAGAGTTATGATGGAAATAGTTAGACTCGCGCTTTGGTTTAGCAATTTACTGTCCTACATCCGATTAATTGACCATAACTCTCTCAATTTAACTCTTAAGTCATTGAAATTAGTTTCATTTCGAAGGAATCGAAGTGTAGTTTAAAACGAAAGAAACGGAGATGAAAAACTCCTAGTATTTTGAGAGTTATGATGGAAATAGTTAGACTCGCGCTTTAGTTTAGCAATTTACTGACCTACCTCCGATTGATTAACCATAACTCTCTCAATTTAAGTCGTAATTCATTTAAATTAGTTTCATTTCGAAGGAATCGAAGTGTAGTTTAAAACGAAAGAAACGGAGATGAAAAACTCCAAGTATTTTGAGAGTTATGATGGAAATAGTTAGACTCGCGCTTTGGTTTAGCAATTTACTGACCTACCTCCGATTGATTGACCATAACTCTATCAATTTAACTCTTAACTCATTGAAATTAGTTTCATTTCGAAGGAATCGAAGTGTAGTTTAAAACGAAAGAAACGGAGATGAAAAACTCCAAGTATTTTGAGAGTTATGATGGAAATAGTTAGACTCGCGCTTTGGTTTAGCAATTTACTGACCTACCTCCGATTGATTGACCATAACTCTCTCAATTTAACTCTTAACTCATTGAAATTAGTTTCATTTCGAAGGAATCAAAGTGTAGTTTAAAACGAAAGAAACGGAGATGAAAAACTCCAAGTATTTTGAGAGTTATGATGGAAATAGTTAGACTCGCGCTTTGGTTTAGCAATTTACTGACCAACTTCCGATTGATTGACCATAACTCTCTCAATTTAACTCTTAATTCATTGAAATTAGTTTCATTTCGAAGGAATCGAAGTGTAGTTTAAAACGAAAGAAACGGAGATGAAAAATTCCAAGTATTTTGAGAGTTATGATAGAAATAGTTAGAATCGCGCTTTGTTTAGCAATTTACTGACATACCTCCGATTGATTGACCATAACTCTCTAAATTTAACTCTTAACTCATTGAAATTAGTTTCATTTCGAAGGAATCGAAGTGTAGTTTAAAACGAAAGAAACGGAGATGAAAAACTCAAAGTATTTTGAGAGTTATGATGGAAATAGTTAGACTCGCGCTTTAGTTTAGCAATTTACTGACCTACCTCCGATTGATTGACCATAACTCTCTCAATTTAACTCGTAATTCATTTAAATTAGTTTAATTTCGAAGGAATCGAAGTGTAGTTTAAAACGAAAGAAACGGAGATGAAAAACTCCAAGTATTTTGAGAGTTATGATGGAAATAGTAACACTCGCGCTTTGGTTTAGCAATTTACTGACCTCCCTCCGATTGATTGACCATAAATCACTCAATTTAACTCGTAATTCATTGAAATTAGTTTCATTTCGAAGGAATCGAAGTGTAGTTTAAAACGAAAGAAACGGAGATGAAAAACTCCAATATTTTGAGAGTTATGATTGAAATAGTTAGACTCGCGCTTTGGTTTAGCAATTTACTGACCTCCCTCCGATTAATTGACCATAACTCACTCAATTTAACTCGTAATTCATTGTAATTAGTTTCATTTCGAAGGAATCGAAGTGTAGTTTAAAACGAAAGAAACGGAGATGAAAAACTACAAGTATTTTGAGAGTTATGATGGAAATAGTTAGACTTGCGCTTTGGTTTAGCAATTTACTGATCTACCTCCGATTGATTGACCATAACTCTCTCAATTTAACTCTTAACTCATTGAAATTATTTTCATTTCGAAGGAATCGTAGTGTATTTTAAAACGAAAGAAACGGAGATGAAAAACTCCAAGTATTTTGAGAGTTATGAAGGAAATAGTTAGACTCGCGCTTTGGTTTAGCAATTTAATGACCTACCTCCGATTGATTGATCATAACTCACTCAATTTAACTCTTAATTCATTGAAATTAGTTTCATTTCGAAGGAATCGAAGTGTAGTTTAAAACGAAAGAAACGGAGATGAAAAACTCCAAGTATTTTGAGAGTTATGATGGAAATAGTTAGACTCGCGCTTTAGTTAAGCAATTTACTGACCTCCCTCCGATTGATTGACCATAACTCACTCAATTTAAGTCGTAATTCATTGAAATTAGTTTCATTTCGAAGGAATCAAAGTGTAGTTTAAAACGAAAGAAACGGAGATGAAAAACTCCAAGTATTTTGAGAGTTATGATGGAAATAGTTAGACTCGCGCTTTGGTTTAAAATTTACTGACCTACCTCCGATTGATTGACCATAACTCTCGCAATTTAAGTCGTAATTCATTTAAATTAGTTTCATTTCGAAGGAATCGAAGTGTAGTTTAAAACGAAAGAAACGGAGATGAAAAACTCAAAGTATTTTGAGAGTTATGATGGAAATAGTTAGACTCGCGCTTTGGTTTAGCAATTTACTGACCTACCTCCGATTGATTGACCATAACTCACTCAATTTAACTCGTAATTCATTGTAATTAGTTTCATTTCGAAGGAATCGAAGTGTAGTTTAAAACGAAAGAAACGGAGATGAAAAACTCCAAGTATTTTGAGAGTTATGATGGAAATAGTTAGACTCGCGCTTTGGTTTAGCAATTTACTGTCCTAGATCTGATTAATTGACCATAACTCTCTCAATTTAACTCTTAAGTCATTGAAATTAGTTTCATTTCGAAGGAATCGAAGTGTAGTTTAAAACGAAAGAAACGGAGATGAAAAACTCCTAGTATTTTGAGAGTTATGATGGAAATAGTTAGACTCGCGCTTTAGTTTAGCAATTTACTGACCTACCTCCGATTGATTAACCATAACTCTCTCAATTTAAGTCGTAATTCATTTAAATTAGTTTCATTTCGAAGGAATCGAAGTGTAGTTTAAAACGAAAGAAACGGAGATGAAAAACTCCTAGTATTTTGAGAGTTATGATGGAAATAGTTAGACTCGCGCTTTAGTTTAGCAATTTACTGACCTACCTCCGATTGATTGATCATAACTCTCTCAATTTAACTCTTAACTCATTGAAATTAGTTTCATTTCGAAAGAATCGAAGTGTAGTTTAAAACGAAAGAAACGGAGATGAAAAACTCCAAGTATTTTGAGAGTTATGATGGAAATAGTTAGACTCGCGCTTTGGTTTAGCAATTTACTGTCCTACATCCGATTAATTGACCATAACTCTCTCAATTTAACTCTTAAGTCATTGAAATTAGTTTCATTTCGAAGGAATCGAAGTATAGTTTAAAACAAAAGAAATGGAGATGAAAAACTCCAATATTTTGAGAGTTATGATTGAAATAGTTAGACTCGCGCTTTGGTTTAGCAATTTACTGACCTCCCTCCGATTAATTGACCATAACTCACTCAATTTAACTTGTAATTCATTGTAATTAGTTTCATTTCGAAGGAATCGAAGTGTAGTTTAAAACGAAAGAAACGGAGATGAAAAACTACAAGTATTTTGAGAGTTATGATGGAAATAGTTAGACTCGCGCTTTGGTTTAGCAATTTACTGTCCTAGATCTGATTAATTGACCATAACTCTCTCAATTTAACTCTTAAGTCATTGAAATTAGTTTCATTTCGAAGGAATCGAAGTGTAGTTTAAAACGAAAGAAACGGAGATGAAAAACTCCTAGTATTTTGAGAGTTATGATGGAAATAGTTAGACTCGCGCTTTAGTTTAGCAATTTACTGACCTACCTCCGATTGATTAACCATAACTCTCTCAATTTAAGTCGTAATTCATTTAAATTAGTTTCATTTCGAAGGAATCGAAGTGTAGTTTAAAACGAAAGAAACGGAGATGAAAAACTCCTAGTATTTTGAGAGTTATGATGGAAATAGTTAGACTCGCGCTTTAGTTTAGCAATTTACTGACCTACCTCCGATTGATTGATCATAACTCTCTCAATTTAACTCTTAACTCATTGAAATTAATTTCATTTCAAATGAATCGAAGTGTAGTTTAAAACGAAAGAAACGGAGATGAAAAACTCCAAGTATTTTGAGAGTTATGATGGAAATAGTTAGACTCGCGCTTTAGTTTAGCAATTTACTGACCTACCTCCGATTGATTGACCATAACTCTCTCAATTTAACTCGTAATTCATTTAAATTAGTTTAATTTCGAAGGAATCGAAGTGTAGTTTAAAACGAAAGAAACGGAGATGAAAAACTCCAAGTATTTTGAGAGTTATGATGGAAATAGTAACACTCGCGCTTTGGTTTAGCAATTTACTGACCTCCCTCCGATTGATTGACCATAAATCACTCAATTTAACTCGTAATTCATTGAAATTAGTTTCATTTCGAAGGAATCGAAGTGTAGTTTAAAACGAAAGAAACGGAGATGAAAAACTCCAATATTTTGAGAGTTATGATTGAAATAGTTAGACTCGCGCTTTGGTTTAGCAATTTACTGACCTCCCTCCGATTAATTGACCATAACTCACTCAATTTAACTCGTAATTCATTGTAATTAGTTTCATTTCGAAGGAATCGAAGTGTAGTTTAAAACGAAAGAAACGGAGATGAAAAACTACAAGTATTTTGAGAGTTATGATGGAAATAGTTAGACTTGCGCTTTGGTTTAGCAATTTACTGATCTACCTCCGATTGATTGACCATAACTCTCTCAATTTAACTCTTAACTCATTGAAATTATTTTCATTTCGAAGGAATCGTAGTGTATTTTAAAACGAAAGAAACGGAGATGAAAAACTCCAAGTATTTTGAGAGTTATGAAGGAAATAGTTAGACTCGCGCTTTGGTTTAGCAATTTAATGACCTACCTCCGATTGATTGATCATAACTCACTCAATTTAACTCTTAATTCATTGAAATTAGTTTCATTTCGAAGGAATCGAAGTGTAGTTTAAAACGAAAGAAACGGAGATGAAAAACTCCAAGTATTTTGAGAGTTATGATGGAAATAGTTAGACTCGCGCTTTAGTTAAGCAATTTACTGACCTCCCTCCGATTGATTGACCATAACTCACTCAATTTAAGTCGTAATTCATTGAAATTAGTTTCATTTCGAAGGAATCAAAGTGTAGTTTAAAACGAAAGAAACGGAGATGAAAAACTCCAAGTATTTTGAGAGTTATGATGGAAATAGTTAGACTCGCGCTTTGGTTTAAAATTTACTGACCTACCTCCGATTGATTGACCATAACTCTCGCAATTTAAGTCGTAATTCATTTAAATTAGTTTCATTTCGAAGGAATCGAAGTGTAGTTTAAAACGAAAGAAACGGAGATGAAAAACTCCTAGTATTTTGAGAGTTATGATGGAAATAGTTAGACTCGCGCTTTAGTTTAGCAATTTACTGACCTACCTCCGATTGATTAACCATAACTCTCTCAATTTAAGTCGTAATTCATTTAAATTAGTTTCATTTCGAAGGAATCGAAGTGTAGTTTAAAACGAAAGAAACGGAGATGAAAAACTCCTAGTATTTTGAGAGTTATGATGGAAATAGTTAGACTCGCGCTTTAGTTTAGCAATTTACTGACCTACCTCCGATTGATTGATCATAACTCTCTCAATTTAACTCTTAACTCATTGAAATTAATTTCATTTCAAATGAATCGAAGTGTAGTTTAAAACGAAAGAAACGGAGATGAAAAACTCCAAGTATTTTGAGAGTTATGATGGAAATAGTTAGACTCGCGCTTTAGTTTAGCAATTTACTGACCTACCTCCGATTGATTGATCATAACTCTCTCAATTTAACTCTTAACTCATTGAAATTAATTTCATTTCAAATGAATCGAAGTGTAGTTTAAAACGAAAGAAACGGAGATGAAAAACTCCAAGTATTTTGAGAGTTATGATGGAAATAGTTAGACTCGCGCTTTAGTTTAGCAATTTACTGACCTACCTCCGATTGATTGACCATAACTCTCTCAATTTAACTCGTAATTCATTTAAATTAGTTTAATTTCGAAGGAATCGAAGTGTAGTTTAAAACGAAAGAAACGGAGATGAAAAACTCCAAGTATTTTGAGAGTTATGATGGAAATAGTAACACTCGCGCTTTGGTTTAGCAATTTACTGACCTCCCTCCGATTGATTGACCATAAATCACTCAATTTAACTCGTAATTCATTGAAATTAGTTTCATTTCGAAGGAATCGAAGTGTAGTTTAAAACGAAAGAAACGGAGATGAAAAACTCCAATATTTTGAGAGTTATGATTGAAATAGTTAGACTCGCGCTTTGGTTTAGCAATTTACTGACCTCCCTCCGATTAATTGACCATAACTCACTCAATTTAACTCGTAATTCATTGTAATTAGTTTCATTTCGAAGGAATCGAAGTGTAGTTTAAAACGAAAGAAACGGAGATGAAAAACTACAAGTATTTTGAGAGTTATGATGGAAATAGTTAGACTTGCGCTTTGGTTTAGCAATTTACTGATCTACCTCCGATTGATTGACCATAACTCTCTCAATTTAACTCTTAACTCATTGAAATTATTTTCATTTCGAAGGAATCGTAGTGTATTTTAAAACGAAAGAAACGGAGATGAAAAACTCCAAGTATTTTGAGAGTTATGAAGGAAATAGTTAGACTCGCGCTTTGGTTTAGCAATTTAATGACCTACCTCCGATTGATTGATCATAACTCACTCAATTTAACTCTTAATTCATTGAAATTAGTTTCATTTCGAAGGAATCGAAGTGTAGTTTAAAACGAAAGAAACGGAGATGAAAAACTCCAAGTATTTTGAGAGTTATGATGGAAATAGTTAGACTCGCGCTTTAGTTAAGCAATTTACTGACCTCCCTCCGATTGATTGACCATAACTCACTCAATTTAAGTCGTAATTCATTGAAATTAGTTTCATTTCGAAGGAATCAAAGTGTAGTTTAAAACGAAAGAAACGGAGATGAAAAACTCCAAGTATTTTGAGAGTTATGATGGAAATAGTTAGACTCGCGCTTTGGTTTAAAATTTACTGACCTACCTCCGATTGATTGACCATAACTCTCGCAATTTAAGTCGTAATTCATTTAAATTAGTTTCATTTCGAAGGAATCGAAGTGTAGTTTAAAACGAAAGAAACGGAGATGAAAAACTCCTAGTATTTTGAGAGTTATGATGGAAATAGTTAGACTCGCGCTTTAGTTTAGCAATTTACTGACCTACCTCCGATTGATTAACCATAACTCTCTCAATTTAAGTCGTAATTCATTTAAATTAGTTTCATTTCGAAGGAATCGAAGTGTAGTTTAAAACGAAAGAAACGGAGATGAAAAACTCCTAGTATTTTGAGAGTTATGATGGAAATAGTTAGACTCGCGCTTTAGTTTAGCAATTTACTGACCTACCTCCGATTGATTGATCATAACTCTCTCAATTTAACTCTTAACTCATTGAAATTAATTTCATTTCAAATGAATCGAAGTGTAGTTTAAAACGAAAGAAACGGAGATGAAAAACTCCAAGTATTTTGAGAGTTATGATGGAAATAGTTAGACTCGCGCTTTAGTTTAGCAATTTACTGACCTACCTCCGATTGATTGACCATAACTCTCTCAATTTAACTCGTAATTCATTTAAATTAGTTTAATTTCGAAGGAATCGAAGTGTAGTTTAAAACGAAAGAAACGGAGATGAAAAACTCCAAGTATTTTGAGAGTTATGATGGAAATAGTAACACTCGCGCTTTGGTTTAGCAATTTACTGACCTCCCTCCGATTGATTGACCATAAATCACTCAATTTAACTCGTAATTCATTGAAATTAGTTTCATTTCGAAGGAATCGAAGTGTAGTTTAAAACGAAAGAAACGGAGATGAAAAACTCCAATATTTTGAGAGTTATGATTGAAATAGTTAGACTCGCGCTTTGGTTTAGCAATTTACTGACCTCCCTCCGATTAATTGACCATAACTCACTCAATTTAACTCGTAATTCATTGTAATTAGTTTCATTTCGAAGGAATCGAAGTGTAGTTTAAAACGAAAGAAACGGAGATGAAAAACTACAAGTATTTTGAGAGTTATGATGGAAATAGTTAGACTTGCGCTTTGGTTTAGCAATTTACTGATCTACCTCCGATTGATTGACCATAACTCTCTCAATTTAACTCTTAACTCATTGAAATTATTTTCATTTCGAAGGAATCGTAGTGTATTTTAAAACGAAAGAAACGGAGATGAAAAACTCCAAGTATTTTGAGAGTTATGAAGGAAATAGTTAGACTCGCGCTTTGGTTTAGCAATTTAATGACCTACCTCCGATTGATTGATCATAACTCACTCAATTTAACTCTTAATTCATTGAAATTAGTTTCATTTCGAAGGAATCGAAGTGTAGTTTAAAACGAAAGAAACGGAGATGAAAAACTCCAAGTATTTTGAGAGTTATGATGGAAATAGTTAGACTCGCGCTTTAGTTAAGCAATTTACTGACCTCCCTCCGATTGATTGACCATAACTCACTCAATTTAAGTCGTAATTCATTGAAATTAGTTTCATTTCGAAGGAATCAAAGTGTAGTTTAAAACGAAAGAAACGGAGATGAAAAACTCCAAGTATTTTGAGAGTTATGATGGAAATAGTTAGACTCGCGCTTTGGTTTAAAATTTACTGACCTACCTCCGATTGATTGACCATAACTCTCGCAATTTAAGTCGTAATTCATTTAAATTAGTTTCATTTCGAAGGAATCGAAGTGTAGTTTAAAACGAAAGAAACGGAGATGAAAAACTCAAAGTATTTTGAGAGTTATGATGGAAATAGTTAGACTCGCGCTTTGGTTTAGCAATTTACTGACCTACCTCCGATTGATTGACCATAACTCACTCAATTTAACTCGTAATTCATTGTAATTAGTTTCATTTCGAAGGAATCGAAGTGTAGTTTAAAACGAAAGAAACGGAGATGAAAAACTCCAAGTATTTTGAGAGTTATGATGGAAATAGTTAGACTCGCGCTTTGGTTTAGCAATTTACTGTCCTAGATCTGATTAATTGACCATAACTCTCTCAATTTAACTCTTAAGTCATTGAAATTAGTTTCATTTCGAAGGAATCGAAGTGTAGTTTAAAACGAAAGAAACGGAGATGAAAAACTCCTAGTATTTTGAGAGTTATGATGGAAATAGTTAGACTCGCGCTTTAGTTTAGCAATTTACTGACCTACCTCCGATTGATTAACCATAACTCTCTCAATTTAAGTCGTAATTCATTTAAATTAGTTTCATTTCGAAGGAATCGAAGTGTAGTTTAAAACGAAAGAAACGGAGATGAAAAACTCCTAGTATTTTGAGAGTTATGATGGAAATAGTTAGACTCGCGCTTTAGTTTAGCAATTTACTGACCTACCTCCGATTGATTGATCATAACTCTCTCAATTTAACTCTTAACTCATTGAAATTAGTTTCATTTCGAAAGAATCGAAGTGTAGTTTAAAACGAAAGAAACGGAGATGAAAAACTCCAAGTATTTTGAGAGTTATGATGGAAATAGTTAGACTCGCGCTTTGGTTTAGCAATTTACTGTCCTACATCCGATTAATTGACCATAACTCTCTCAATTTAACTCTTAAGTCATTGAAATTAGTTTCATTTCGAAGGAATCGAAGTATAGTTTAAAACAAAAGAAATGGAGATGAAAAACTCCAATATTTTGAGAGTTATGATTGAAATAGTTAGACTCGCGCTTTGGTTTAGCAATTTACTGACCTCCCTCCGATTAATTGACCATAACTCACTCAATTTAACTTGTAATTCATTGTAATTAGTTTCATTTCGAAGGAATCGAAGTGTAGTTTAAAACGAAAGAAACGGAGATGAAAAACTACAAGTATTTTGAGAGTTATGATGGAAATAGTTAGACTCGCGCTTTGGTTTAGCAATTTACTGTCCTAGATCTGATTAATTGACCATAACTCTCTCAATTTAACTCTTAAGTCATTGAAATTAGTTTCATTTCGAAGGAATCGAAGTGTAGTTTAAAACGAAAGAAACGGAGATGAAAAACTCCTAGTATTTTGAGAGTTATGATGGAAATAGTTAGACTCGCGCTTTAGTTTAGCAATTTACTGACCTACCTCCGATTGATTAACCATAACTCTCTCAATTTAAGTCGTAATTCATTTAAATTAGTTTCATTTCGAAGGAATCGAAGTGTAGTTTAAAACGAAAGAAACGGAGATGAAAAACTCCTAGTATTTTGAGAGTTATGATGGAAATAGTTAGACTCGCGCTTTAGTTTAGCAATTTACTGACCTACCTCCGATTGATTGATCATAACTCTCTCAATTTAACTCTTAACTCATTGAAATTAATTTCATTTCAAATGAATCGAAGTGTAGTTTAAAACGAAAGAAACGGAGATGAAAAACTCCAAGTATTTTGAGAGTTATGATGGAAATAGTTAGACTCGCGCTTTAGTTTAGCAATTTACTGACCTACCTCCGATTGATTGACCATAACTCTCTCAATTTAACTCGTAATTCATTTAAATTAGTTTAATTTCGAAGGAATCGAAGTGTAGTTTAAAACGAAAGAAACGGAGATGAAAAACTCCAAGTATTTTGAGAGTTATGATGGAAATAGTAACACTCGCGCTTTGGTTTAGCAATTTACTGACCTCCCTCCGATTGATTGACCATAAATCACTCAATTTAACTCGTAATTCATTGAAATTAGTTTCATTTCGAAGGAATCGAAGTGTAGTTTAAAACGAAAGAAACGGAGATGAAAAACTCCAATATTTTGAGAGTTATGATTGAAATAGTTAGACTCGCGCTTTGGTTTAGCAATTTACTGACCTCCCTCCGATTAATTGACCATAACTCACTCAATTTAACTCGTAATTCATTGTAATTAGTTTCATTTCGAAGGAATCGAAGTGTAGTTTAAAACGAAAGAAACGGAGATGAAAAACTACAAGTATTTTGAGAGTTATGATGGAAATAGTTAGACTTGCGCTTTGGTTTAGCAATTTACTGATCTACCTCCGATTGATTGACCATAACTCTCTCAATTTAACTCTTAACTCATTGAAATTATTTTCATTTCGAAGGAATCGTAGTGTATTTTAAAACGAAAGAAACGGAGATGAAAAACTCCAAGTATTTTGAGAGTTATGAAGGAAATAGTTAGACTCGCGCTTTGGTTTAGCAATTTAATGACCTACCTCCGATTGATTGATCATAACTCACTCAATTTAACTCTTAATTCATTGAAATTAGTTTCATTTCGAAGGAATCGAAGTGTAGTTTAAAACGAAAGAAACAGAGATGAAAAACTCCAAGTATTTTGAGAGTTATGATGGAAATAGTTAGACTCGCGCTTTAGTTAAGCAATTTACTGACCTCCCTCCGATTGATTGACCATAACTCACTCAATTTAAGTCGTAATTCATTGAAATTAGTTTCATTTCGAAGGAATTAAAGTGTAGTTTAAAACGAAAGAAACGGAGACGAAAAACTCCAAGTATTTTGAGAGTTATGATGGAAATAGTTAGACTCGCGCTTTGGTTTAAAATTTACTGACCTACCTCCGATTGATTGACCATAACTCTCGCAATTTAAGTCGTAATTCATTTAAATTAGTTTCATTTCGAAGGAATCGAAGTGTAGTTTAAAACGAAAGAAACGGAGATGAAAAACTCAAAGTATTTTGAGAGTTATGATGGAAATAGTTAGACTCGCGCTTTGGTTTAGCAATTTACTGACCTACCTCCGATTGATTGACCATAACTCACTCAATTTAACTCGTAATTCATTGTAATTAGTTTCATTTCGAAGGAATCGAAGTGTAGTTTAAAACGAAAGAAACGGAGATGAAAAACTCCAAGTATTTTGAGAGTTATGATGGAAATAGTTAGACTCGCGCTTTGGTTTAGCAATTTACTGTCCTAGATCTGATTAATTGACCATAACTCTCTCAATTTAACTCTTAAGTCATTGAAATTAGTTTCATTTCGAAGGAATCGAAGTGTAGTTTAAAACGAAAGAAACGGAGATGAAAAACTCCTAGTATTTTGAGAGTTATGATGGAAATAGTTAGACTCGCGCTTTAGTTTAGCAATTTACTGACCTACCTCCGATTGATTAACCATAACTCTCTCAATTTAAGTCGTAATTCATTTAAATTAGTTTCATTTCGAAGGAATCGAAGTGTAGTTTAAAACGAAAGAAACGGAGATGAAAAACTCCTAGTATTTTGAGAGTTATGATGGAAATAGTTAGACTCGCGCTTTAGTTTAGCAATTTACTGACCTACCTCCGATTGATTGATCATAACTCTCTCAATTTAACTCTTAACTCATTGAAATTAGTTTCATTTCGAAAGAATCGAAGTGTAGTTTAAAACGAAAGAAACGGAGATGAAAAACTCCAAGTATTTTGAGAGTTATGATGGAAATAGTTAGACTCGCGCTTTGGTTTAGCAATTTACTGTCCTACATCCGATTAATTGACCATAACTCTCTCAATTTAACTCTTAAGTCATTGAAATTAGTTTCATTTCGAAGGAATCGAAGTATAGTTTAAAACAAAAGAAATGGAGATGAAAAACTCCAATATTTTGAGAGTTATGATTGAAATAGTTAGACTCGCGCTTTGGTTTAGCAATTTACTGACCTCCCTCCGATTAATTGACCATAACTCACTCAATTTAACTTGTAATTCATTGTAATTAGTTTCATTTCGAAGGAATCGAAGTGTAGTTTAAAACGAAAGAAACGGAGATGAAAAACTACAAGTATTTTGAGAGTTATGATGGAAATAGTTAGACTTGCGCTTTGGTTTAGCAATTTACTAATCTACCTCCGATTGATTGACCATAACTCTCTCAATTTAACTCTTAACTCATTGAAATTAGGTTCATTTCGAAGGAATCGTAGTGTAGTTTAAAACGAAAGAAACGGAGATGAAAAACTCCAAGTATTTTGAGAGTTATGAAGGAAATAGTTAGACTCGCGCTTTGGTTTAGCAATTTACTGACCTACCTCCGATTGATTGATCATAACTCACTCAATTTAACTCCTAATTCATTGAAATTAGTTTCATTTCGAAGGAATCGAAGTGTAGTTTAAAACGAAAGAAACGGAGATGAAAAACTCCAAGTATTTTGAGAGTTATGATGGAAATAGTTAGACTCGCGCTTTAGGTAAGCAATTTACTGACCTCCCTCCGATTGATTGACCATAACTCACTCAATTTAAGTCGTAATTCATTGAAATTAGTTTCATTTCGAAGGAATCGAAGTGTAGTTTAAAACGAAAGAAACGGAGATGAAAAACTCCAAGTATTTTGAGAGTTATGATGGAAATAGTTAGACTCGCGCTTTGGTTTAGCAATTTACTGACCTACCTTCGGTTGATTGACCATAACTCTCTCCATTTAAATCTTAACTCATTGAAATTAGTTTCATTTCGAAGGAATCGAAGTGTAGTTTAAAACGAAAGAAACGGAGATGAAAAACTCCAAGTATTTTGAGAGTTATGATGGAAATAGTTAGAATCGCGCTTTGTTTAGCAATTTACTGACCTACCTCCGATTGATTGACCATAACTCTCTAAATTTAACTCTTAACTCATTGAAATTAGTTTCATTTCGAAGGAATCGAAGTGTAGTTTAAAACGAAAGAAACGGAGATGAAAAACTCCAAGTATTTTGAGAGTTATGATGGAAATAGTTAGACTCGCGCTTTGGTTTAGCAATTTACTGACCTACCTCCGATTGATTGACCATAACTCTCTCAATTTAACTCTTAACTCATTGAAATTAGTTTCATTTCGAAGGAATCGAAGTGTAGTTTAAAACGAAAGAAACGGAGATGAAAAACTCCAAGTATTTTGAGAGTTATGATGGAAATAGTTAGACTCGCGCTTTGGTTTAGCAATTTACTGACCTACCTCCGATTGATTGACCATAACTCTCTCAATTTAACTATTAACTCATTGAAATTAGTTTCATTTCGAAGGAATCGAAGTGTAGTTTAAAACGAAAGAAACGGAGATGAAAAACTCCAAGTATTTTGAGAGTTATGATGGAAATAGTTAGACTCGCGCTTTGGTTTAGCAATTTACTGACCTACCTCCGATTGATTGACCATAACTCTCTCAATTTAACTCTTAATTCATTGAAATTAGTTTCATTTCGAAGGAATCGAAGTGTAGTTTAAAACGAAAGAAACGGAGATGAAAAACTCCAAGTATTTTGAGAGTTATGATGGAAATAGTTAGACTCGGGCTTGAAATTAGTTTCATTTCGAAGGAATCGAAGTGTAGTTTAAAACGAAAGAAACGGAGATGAAAAACTCCAAGTATTTTGAGAGTTATGATGGAAATAGTTAGACTCGCGCTTTGGTTTAGCAATTTACTGACCTACCTCCGATTGATTGACCATAACTCTCTCAATTTAACTCTTAATTCATTGAAATTAGTTTCATTTCGAAGGAATCGAAGTGTAGTTTAAAACGAAAGAAACGGAGATGAAAAACTCCAAGTATTTTGAGAGTTATGATGGAAATAGTTAGACTCGGGCTTGAAATTAGTTTCATTTCGAAGGAATCGAAGTGTAGTTTAAAACGAAAGAAACGGAGATGAAAAACTCCAAGTATTTTGAGAGTTATGATGGAAATAGTTAGACTCGCGCTTTGGTTTAGCAATTTACTGACCTACCTCCGATTGATTGACCATAACTCTCTCAATTTAACTCTTAACTCATTGAAATTAGTTTCATTTCGAAGGAATCGAAGTGTAGTTTAAAACGAAAGAAACGGAGATGAAAAACTCCAAGTATTTTGAGAGTTATGATGGAAATAGTTAGACTCGCGCTTTGGTTTAGCAATTTACTGACCTACCTCCGATTGATTGACCATAACTCACTCAATTTTACTTGTAACTGATTGAAATTAGTTTCATTTCGAAGGAATCGAAGTGTAGTTTAAAACGAAAGAAACGGAGATGAAAAACTCCAAGTATTTTGAGAGTTATGATGGAAATAGTTAGACTCGGGCTTTGGTTTAACAATTTACTGACTTACCTCCGATTGATTGACCATAACTCACTCAATTTAACTCGTAATTCACTGAAATTAGTTTCATTTCGAAGAAATCGAAGTGTAGTTTAAAACGAAAGAAACGGAGATGAAAAACTCCAAGTATTTTGAGAGTTATGATGGAAATAGTTAGACTCGCGCTTTGGTTTAGCAATTTACTGACCTACCTCCGATTGATTGACCATAAATCACTAAATTTAACTCGTAATTCATTGAAATTAGTTTCATTTCGAAGGAATCGAAGTGTAGTTTAAAACGAAAGAAACGGAGATGAAAAACTCCAAGTATTTTGAGAGTTATGATGGAAATAGTTAGACTCGCGCTTTGGTTGAGCAATTTACTGTCATACATCCGATTAATTGACCATAACTTTCTCAATTTAACTCGTAAGTCATTGAAATTAGTTTCATTTCGAAGGAATCGAAGTGTAGTTTAAAACGAAAGAAACGGAGATGAAAAACTCCAAGTATTTTGAGAGTTATGATGGAAATAGTTAGACTCACGCTTTGGTTTAAAATTTACTGACCTACCTCCGATTGATTGACCATAACTCTCGCAATTTAAGTCGTAATTCATTTAAATTAGTTTCATTTCAAAGGAATCGAAGTGTAGTTTAAAACGAAAGAAACGGAGATGAAAAACTCCAAGTATTTTGAGAGTTATGATGGAAATAGTTAGACTCGCGCTTTGGTTTAGCAATTTACTGACCTACCTCCGATTGATTGACCATAACTCACTCAATTTAACTCGTAATTCATTGTAATTAGTTTCATTTCGAAGGAATCGAAGTATAGTTTAAAACGAAAGAAACGGAGATGAAAAACTCCAAGTATTTTGAGAGTTATGATGGAAATAGTTAGACTCGCGCTTTGGTTTAGCAATTTACTGTCCTACATCCGATTAATTGACCATAACTCTCTCAATTTAACTCTTAAGTCATTGAAATTAGTTTCATTTCGAAGGAATCGAAGTGTAGTTTAAAACGAAAGAAACGGAGATGAAAAACTCCTAGTATTTTGAGAGTTATGATGGAAATAGTTAGACTTGCGCTTTAGTTTAGCAATTTACTGACCTACCTCCGATTGATTAACTATAACTCTCTCAATTTAAGTCATAATTCATTTAAATTAGTTTCATTTCGAAGGAATCGAAGTGTAGTTTAAAACGAAAGAAACGGAGATGAAAAACTCCAAGTATTTTGAGAGTTATGATGGAAATAGTTAGACTCGCGCTTTGGTTTAGCAATTTACTGACCTACCTCCGATTGATTGACCATAACTCTCTAAATTTAACTCTTAACTCATTGAAATTAGTTTCATTTCGAAGGAATCGAAGTGTAGTTTAAAACGAAAGAAACGGAGATGAAAAACTCCAAGTATTTTGAGAGTTATGATGGAAATAGTTAGACTCGCGCTTTGGTTTAGCAATTTACTGACCTACCTCCGATTGATTGACCATAACTCTCTCAATTTAACTCTTAACTCATTGAAATTAGTTTCATTTCGAAGGAATCGAAGTGTAGTTTAAAACGAAAGAAACGGAGATGAAAAACT
Organism: Tasmannia lanceolata; assembly: GCF_043159265.1. Lineage (NCBI taxonomy): Eukaryota > Viridiplantae > Streptophyta > Magnoliopsida > Canellales > Winteraceae > Tasmannia > Tasmannia lanceolata. The sequence continues at coordinate 10,877,966 of NW_027518721.1, forward strand.
CCAAGTATTTTGAGAGTTATGATGGAAATAGTTAGACTCGCGCTTTGGTTTAGCAATTTACTGACCAACCTCCGATTGATTGACCATAACTCTCTCAATTTAACTCTTAATTCATTGAAATTAGTTTCATTTCGAAGGAATCGAAGTGTAGTTTAAAACGAAAGAAACGGAGATGAAAAATTCCAAGTATTTTGAGAGTTATGATAGAAATAGTTAGAATCGCGCTTTGTTTAGCAATTTACTGACCTACCTCCGATTGATTGACCATAACTCTCTAAATTTAACTCTTAACTCATTGAAATTAGTTTCATTTCGAAGGAATCGAAGTGTAGTTTAAAACGAAAGAAACTGAGATGAAAAACTCCAAGTATTTTGAGAGTTATGATGGAAATAGTTAGACTCGCGCTTTGGTTTAGCAATTTACTGTCATACATCCGATTAATTGACCATAACTCTCTCAATTTAACTCGTAAGTCATTGAAATTAGTTTCATTTCGAAGGAATCGAAGTGTAGTTTAAAACGAAAGAAACGGAGATGAAAAACTCCAAGTATTTTGAGAGTTATGATTGAAATAGTTAGACTCGCGCTTTGGTTTAGCAATTTACTGACCTCCCTCCGATTAATTGACCATAACTCACTCAATTTAACTCGTAATTCATTGTAATTAGTTTCATTTCGAAGGAATCGAAGTGTAGTTTAAAACGAAAGAAACGGAGATGAAAAACTACAAGTATTTTGAGAGTTATGATTGAAATAGTTAGACTCGCGCTTTGGTTTAGCAATTTACTGATCTACCTCCGATTGATTGACCATAACTCTCTCAATTTAACTCTTAACTCATTGAAATTAGTTTCATTTCGAAGGAATCGTAGTGTAGTTTAAAACGAAAGAAACGGAGATGAAAAACTCCAAGTATTTTGAGAGTTACGAAGGAAATAGTTAGACTCGCGCTTTGGTTTAGCAATTTACTGACCTACCTCCGATTGATTGATCATAACTCACTCAATTTAACTCTTAATTCATTGAAATTAGTTTCATTTCGAAGGAATCGAAGTGTAGTTTAAAACGAAAGAAACGGAGATGAAAAACTCCAAGTATTTTGAGAGTTATGATGGAAATAGTTAGACTCGCGCTTTAGTTTAGCAATTTACTGACCTCCCTCCGATTGATTGACCATAACTCACTCAATTTAACTCGTAATTCATTGAAATTAGTTTCATTTCGAAGGAATCGAAGTGTAGTTTAAAACGAAAGAAACGGAGATGAAAAACTCCAAGTATTTTGAGAGTTATGATGGAAATAGTTAGACTCGCGCTTTGGTTTAGCAATTTACTGACCTACCTTCGGTTGATTGACCATAACTCTCTCAATTTAACTCTTAACTCATTGAAATTAGTTTCATTTCGAAGGAATCGAAGTGTAGTTTAAAACGAAAGAAACGGAGATGAAAAACTCCAAGTATTTTGAGAGTTATGATGGAAATAGTTAGAATCGCGCTTTGTTTAGCAATTTACTGACCTACCTCCGATTGATTGACCATAACTCTCTAAATTTAACTCTTAACTCATTGAAATTAGTTTCATTTCGAAGGAATCGAAGTGTAGTTTAAAACGAAAGAAACGGAGATGAAAAACTCCAAGTATTTTGAGAGTTATGATGGAAATAGTTAGACTCGCGCTTTGGTTTAGCAATTTACTGACCTACCTCCGATTGATTGACCATAACTCTCTCAATTTAACTCGTAATTCATTTAAATTAGTTTCATTTCGAAGGAATCGAAGTGTAGTTTAAAACGAAAGAAACGGAGATGAAAAACTCCAAGTATTTTGAGAGTTATGATGGAAATAGTTAGACTCGCGCTTTAGTTTAGCAATTTACTGACCTCCCTCCGATTGATTGAACATAACTCACTCAATTTAACTCGTAATTCACTGAAATTAGTTTCATTTCGAAGGAATCGAAGTGTAGTTTAAAACGAAAGAAACGGAGATGAAAAACTCCAAGTATTTTGAGAGTTATGATGGAAATAGTTAGACTCGCGCTTTGGTTTAGCAATTTACTGACCTACCTCCGATTGATTGACCATAACTCACTCAATTTAACTCGTAATTCATTTAAATTAGTTTCATTTCGAAGGAATCGAAGTGTAGTTTAAAATGAAAGAAACGGAGATGAAAAACTCCAAGTATTTTGAGAGTTATGATGGAAATAGTTAGACTTGCGCTTTGGTTTAGCAATTTACTGACATACCTCCGATTGATTGACCATAACTCTCTCAATTTAACTCTTAATTCATTAAAATTAGTTTCATTTCGAAGGAATCGAAGTGTAGTTTAAAACGAAAGAAACGGAGATGAAAAATTCCAAGTATTTTGAGAGTTATGATAGAAATAGTTAGACTCGCGCTTTGGTTTAGCAATTTACTGACATACCTCCGATTGATTGACCATAACTCTCTCAATTTAACTCTTAATTCATTGAAATTAGTTTCATTTCGAAGGAATCGAAGTGTAGTTTAAAACGAAAGAAACGGAGATGAAAAATTCCAAGTATTTTGAGAGTTATGATAGAAATAGTTAGACTCGCGCTTTGGTTTAGCAATTTACTGACCTACCTCCGATTGATTGACCATAACTCTCTCAATTTAACTCTTAACTCATTGAAATTAGTTTCATTTCGAAGGAATCGAAGTGTAGTTTAAAACGAAAGAAACGGATATGAAAAACTCCAAGTATTTTGAGAGTTATGATGGAAATAGTTAGACTCGCGCTTTGGTTTAGCAATTTACTGTCATACATCCGATTAATTGACCATAACTCTCTCAATTTAACTCTTAAGTCATTGAAATTAGTTTCATTTCGAAGGAATCGAAGTGTAGTTTAAAACGAAAGAAACGGAGATGAAAAACTCCAAGTATTTTGAGAGTTATGATGGAAATAGTTAGACTCGCGCTTTGGTTTAGCAATTTACTGACCTACCTCCGATTGATTGACCATAACTCTCTCAATTTAAGTCGTAATTCATTTAATTTAGTTTCATTTCGAATGAATCGAAGTGTAGTTTAAAACGAAAGAAACGGAGATGAAAAACTCCAAGTATTTTGAGAGTTATGATGGAAATAGTTAGACTCGCGCTTTGGTTTAGCAATTTACTGAGCTACCTCCGATTGATTGACTATAACTCTCTCAATTTAACTCTTAACTCATTGAAATTAGTTTCATTTCGAAGGAATCGAAGTGTAGTTTAAAACGAAAGAAACGGAGATAAAAAACTCCAAGTATTTTGAGAGTTATGATGGAAATAGTTAGACTCGCGCTTTGGTTTAGCAATTTACTGACCAACCTCCGATTGATTGACCATAACTCTCTCAATTTAACTCTTAATTCATTGAAATTAGTTTCATTTCGAAGGAATCAAAGTGTAGTTTAAAACGAAAGAAACGGAGATGAAAAACTCCAAGTATTTTGAGAGTTATGATGGAAATAGTTAGACTCGCGCTTTGGTTTAGCAATTTACTGACCTACCTCCGATTGATTGACCATAACTCACTCAATTTAACTCGTAATTCATTGAAATTAGTTTCATTTCGAAGGAATCGAAGTGTAGTTTGAAACGAAAGGAACGGAGATGAAAAACTCCAATAATTTTGACAGTTATGATGGAAATAGTTAGACTCGCGCTTTGGTTTAGCAATTTATTGACCTACCTCCGATTGATTGACTATAATTTTCTCAATTTAACTCTTAACTCATTGAAATTAGTTTCATTTCGAAGGAATCGAAGTGTAGTTTAAAACGAAAGAAACGGAGATGAAAAACTCCAAGTATTTTGAGAGTTATGATGGAAATAGTTAGACTCGCGCTTTAGTTTAGCAATTTACTGACCTCCCTCCGATTGATTGACCATAACTCACTCAATTTAACTCGTAATTCATTGAAATTAGTTTCATTTCGAAGGAATCGAAGTGTAGTTTAAAACGAAAGAAACGGAGATGAAAAACTCCAAGTATTTTGAGAGTTATGATGGAAATAGTTAGACTCGCGCTTTGGTTTAGCAATTTACTGACCTACCTTCGGTTGATTGACCATAACTCTCTCAATTTAACTCTTAACTCATTGAAATTAGTTTCATTTCGAAGGAATCGAAGTGTAGTTTAAAACGAAAGAAACGGAGATGAAAAACTCCAAGTATTTTGAGAGTTATGATGGAAATAGTTAGAATCGCGCTTTGTTTAGCAATTTACTGACCTACCTCCGATTGATTGACCATAACTCTCTCAATTTAACTCGTAATTCATTTAAATTAGTTTCATTTCGAATGAATCGAAGTGTAGTTTAAAACGAAAGAAACGGAGATGAAAAACTCCAAGTATTTTGAGAGTTATGATGGAAATAGTTAGACTCGCGCTTTGGTTTAGCAATTTACTGACCTACCTCCGATTGATTGACTATAACTCTCTCAATTTAACTCTTAATTCATTGAAATTAGTTTCATTTCGAAGGAATCGAAGTGTAGTTTAAAACGAAAGAAACGGAGATGAAAAACTCCAAGTATTTTGAGAGTTATCATGGAAATAGTTAGAATCGCGCTTTGTTTAGCAATTTACTGACCTACCTCCGATTGATTGACCATAACTCTCTCAATTTAACTCGTAATTCATTTAAATTAGTTTCATTTCGAATGAATCGAAGTGTAGTTTAAAACGAAAGAAACGGAGATGAAAAACTGCAAGTATTTTGAGAGTTATGATGGAAATAGTTAGACTCGCGCTTTGGTTTAGCAATTTACTGACCTACCTCCGATTGATTGACTATAACTCTCTCAATTTAACTCTTAACTAATTGAAATTAGTTTCATTTCGAAGGAATCGAAGTGTAGTTTAAAACTAAAGAAACGGAGATGAAAAACTCCAAGTATTTTGAGAGTTATGATGGAAATAGTTAGACTCGCGCTTTAGTTTAGCAATTTACTGTCATACATCCGATTAATTGACCATAACTCTCTCAATTTAACTCTTAAGTCATTGAAATTAGTTTCATTTCGAAGGAATCGAAGTGTAGTTTAAAACGAAAGAAACGGAGATGAAAAACTCCAAGTATTTTGAGAGTTATGATGGAAATAGTTAGACTCGCGCTTTGGTTTAGCAATTTACTGACCTACCTCCGATTGATTGACCATAACTCTCTCAATTTAAGTCGTAATTCATTTAATTTAGTTTCATTTCGAATGAATCGAAGTGTAGTTTAAAACGAAAGAAACGGAGATGAAAAACTCCAAGTATTTTGAGAGTTATGATGGAAATAGTTAGACTCGCGCTTTGGTTTAGCAATTTACTGACCTACCTCCGATTGATTGACTATAACTCTCTCAATTTAACTCTTAACTCATTGAAATTAGTTTCATTTCGAAGGAATCGAAGTGTAGTTTAAAACGAAAGAAACGGAGATGAAAAACTCCAAGTATTTTGAGAGTTATGATGGAAATAGTTAGACTCGCGCTTTGGTTTAGCAATTTACTGACCAACCTCCGATTGATTGACCATAACTCTCTCAATTTAACTCTTAATTCATTGAAATTAGTTTCATTTCGAAGGAATCGAAGTGTAGTTTAAAACGAAAGAAACGGAGATGAAAAACTCCAAGTATTTTGAGAGTTATGATGGAAATAGTTAGACTCGCGCTTTGGTTTAGCAATTTACTGACCTACCTCCGATTGATTGACCATAACTCACTCAATTTAACTCGTAATTCATTGTAATTAGTTTAATTTCGAAGGAATCGAAGTGTAGTTTAAAACGAAAGAAACGGAGATGAAAAACTCCAAGTATTTTGAGAGTTATGATGGAAATAGTTAGACTCGCGCTTTGGTTTAGCAATTTACTGTCATACATCCGATTAATTGACCATAACTCTCTCAATTTAACTCTTAAGTCATTGAAATTAGTTTCATTTCGAAGGAATCGAAGTGTAGTTTAAAACGAAAGAAACGGAGATGAAAAACTCCAAGTATTTTGAGAGTTATGATGGAAATAGTTAGACTCGCGCTTTAGTTTAGCAATTTACTGACCTCCCTCCGATTGATTGAACATAACTCACTCAATTTAACTCGTAATTCATTGAAATTAGTTTCATTTCGAAGGAATCGAAGTGTAGTTTAAAACGAAAGAAACGGAGATGAAAAACTCCAAGTATTTTGAGAGTTATGATGGAAATAGTTAGACTCGCGCTTTGGTTTAGCAATTTACTGACCTCCCTCCGATTGATTGACCATAAATCACTCAATTTAACTCGTAATTCATTGAAATTAGTTTCATTTCGAAGGAATCGAAGTGTAGTTTAAAACGAAAGAAACGGAGATGAAAAACTCCAAGTATTTTGAGAGTTATGATGGAAATAGTTAGACTCGCGCTTTGGTTTAGCAATTTACTGACCTACCTCCGATTGATTGATCATAACTCACTCAATTTAACTCTTAATTCATTGAAATTAGTTTCATTTCGAAGGAATCAAAGTGTAGTTTAAAACGAAAGAAACGGAGATGAAAAACTCCAAGTATTTTTAGAGTTATGATGGAAATAGTTAGACTCGCGCTTTAGTTTAGCAATTTACTGACCTCCCTCCGATTGATTGACCATAACTCACTCAATTTAACTCGTAATTCATTGAAATTAGTTTCATTTCGAAGGAATCGAAGTGTAGTTTAAAACGAAAGAAACGGAGATGAAAAACTCCAAGTATTTTGAGAGTTATGATGGAAATAGTTAGACTCGCGCTTTGGTTTAGCAATTTACTGACCTACCTTCGGTTGATTGACTATAACTCTCTCAATTTAACTCTTAACTCATTGAAATTAGTTTCATTTCGAAGGAATCGAAGTGTAGTTTAAAACGAAAGAAACGGAGATGAAAAACTCCAAGTATTTTGAGAGTTATCATGGAAATAGTTAGAATCGCGCTTTGTTTAGCAATTTACTGACCTACCTCCGATTGATTGACCATAACTCTCTCAATTTAACTCGTAATTCATTTAAATTAGTTTCATTTCGAATGAATCGAAGTGTAGTTTAAAACGAAAGAAACGGAGATGAAAAACTGCAAGTATTTTGAGAGTTATGATGGAAATAGTTAGACTCGCGCTTTGGTTTAGCAATTTACTGACCTACCTCCGATTGATTGACTATAACTCTCTCAATTTAACTCTTAACTAATTGAAATTAGTTTCATTTCGAAGGAATCGAAGTGTAGTTTAAAACTAAAGAAACGGAGATGAAAAACTCCAAGTATTTTGAGAGTTATGATGGAAATAGTTAGACTCGCGCTTTAGTTTAGCAATTTACTGTCATACATCCGATTAATTGACCATAACTCTCTCAATTTAACTCTTAAGTCATTGAAATTAGTTTCATTTCGAAGGAATCGAAGTGTAGTTTAAAACGAAAGAAACGGAGATGAAAAACTCCAAGTATTTTGAGAGTTATGATGGAAATAGTTAGACTCGCGCTTTGGTTTAGCAATTTACTGACCTACCTCCGATTGATTGACCATAACTCTCTCAATTTAAGTCGTAATTCATTTAATTTAGTTTCATTTCGAATGAATCGAAGTGTAGTTTAAAACGAAAGAAACGGAGATGAAAAACTCCAAGTATTTTGAGAGTTATGATGGAAATAGTTAGACTCGCGCTTTGGTTTAGCAATTTACTGACCTACCTCCGATTGATTGACTATAACTCTCTCAATTTAACTCTTAACTCATTGAAATTAGTTTCATTTCGAAGGAATCGAAGTGTAGTTTAAAACGAAAGAAACGGAGATGAAAAACTCCAAGTATTTTGAGAGTTATGATGGAAATAGTTAGACTCGCGCTTTGGTTTAGCAATTTACTGACCAACCTCCGATTGATTGACCATAACTCTCTCAATTTAACTCTTAATTCATTGAAATTAGTTTCATTTCGAAGGAATCGAAGTGTAGTTTAAAACGAAAGAAACGGAGATGAAAAACTCCAAGTATTTTGAGAGTTATGATGGAAATAGTTAGACTCGCGCTTTGGTTTAGCAATTTACTGACCTACCTCCGATTGATTGACCATAACTCACTCAATTTAACTCGTAATTCATTGTAATTAGTTTAATTTCGAAGGAATCGAAGTGTAGTTTAAAACGAAAGAAACGGAGATGAAAAACTCCAAGTATTTTGAGAGTTATGATGGAAATAGTTAGACTCGCGCTTTGGTTTAGCAATTTACTGTCATACATCCGATTAATTGACCATAACTCTCTCAATTTAACTCTTAAGTCATTGAAATTAGTTTCATTTCGAAGGAATCGAAGTGTAGTTTAAAACGAAAGAAACGGAGATGAAAAACTCCAAGTATTTTGAGAGTTATGATGGAAATAGTTAGACTCGCGCTTTAGTTTAGCAATTTACTGACCTCCCTCCGATTGATTGAACATAACTCACTCAATTTAACTCGTAATTCATTGAAATTAGTTTCATTTCGAAGGAATCGAAGTGTAGTTTAAAACGAAAGAAACGGAGATGAAAAACTCCAAGTATTTTGAGAGTTATGATGGAAATAGTTAGACTCGCGCTTTGGTTTAGCAATTTACTGACCTACCTCCGATTGATTGACCATAACTCACTCAATTTAACTCGTAATTCATTGTAATTAGTTTAATTTCGAAGGAATCGAAGTGTAGTTTAAAACGAAAGAAACGGAGATGAAAAACTCCAAGTATTTTGAGAGTTATGATGGAAATAGTTAGACTCGCGCTTTGGTTTAGCAATTTACGGTCATACATCCGATTAATTGACCATAACTCTCTCAATTTAACTCTTAAGTCATTGAAATTAGTTTCATTTCGAAGGAATCGAAGTGTAGTTTAAAACGAAAGAAACGGAGATGAAAAACTCCAAGTATTTTGAGAGTTATGATGGAAATAGTTAGACTCGCGCTTAGTTTAGCAATTTACTGACCTCCCTCCTATTGATTGAACATAACTCACTCAATTTAACTCGTAATTCATTGAAATTAGTTTCATTTCGAAGGAATCGAAGTGTAGTTTAAAACGAAAGAAACGGAGATGAAAAACTCCAAGTATTTTGAGAGTTATGATGGAAATAGTTAGACTCGCGCTTTGGTTTAGCAATTTACTGACCTACCTCCGATTGATTGACCATAACTCACTCAATTTTACTTGTAACTGATTGAAATTAGTTTCATTTCGAAGGAATCGAAGTGTAGTTTAAAACGAAAGAAACGGAGATGAAAAACTCCAAGTATTTTGAGAGTTATGATGGAAATAGTTAGACTCGCGCTTTGGTTTAGCAATTTACTGACCTACCTCCGATTGATTGACCATAACTCACTCAATTTAACTCGTAATTCATTGTAATTAGTTTAATTTCGAAGGAATCGAAGTGTAGTTTAAAACGAAAGAAACGGAGATGAAAAACTCCAAGTATTTTGAGAGTTATGATGGAAATAGTTAGACTCGCGCTTTGGTTTAGCAATTTACGGTCATACATCCGATTAATTGACCATAACTCTCTCAATTTAACTCTTAAGTCATTGAAATTAGTTTTATTTCGAAGGAATCGAAGTGTAGTTTAAAACGAAAGAAACGGAGATGAAAAACTCCAAGTATTTTGAGAGTTATGATGGAAATAGTTAGACTCGCGCTTTAGTTTAGCAATTTACTGACCTCCCTCCTATTGATTGAACATAACTCACTCAATTTAACTCGTAATTCATTGAAATTAGTTTCATTTCGAAGGAATCGAAGTGTAGTTTAAAACGAAAGAAACGGAGATGAAAAACTCCAAGTATTTTGAGAGTTATGATGGAAATAGTTAGACTCGCGCTTTGGTTTAGCAATTTACTGACCTACCTTCGGTTGATTGACCATAACTCTCTCAATTTAACTCTTAACTCATTGAAATTAGTTTCATTTCGAAGGAATCGAAGTGTAGTTTAAAACGAAAGAAACGGAGATGAAAAACTCCAAGTATTTTGAGAGTTATGATGGAAATAGTTAGAATCGCGCTTTGTTTAGCAATTTACTGACCTACCTCCGATTGATTGACCATAACTCTCTCAATTTAACTCGTAATTCATTTAAATTAGTTTCATTTCGAATGAATCGAAGTGTAGTTTAAAACGAAAGAAACGGAGATGAAAAACTCCAAGTATTTTGAGAGTTATGATGGAAATAGTTAGACTCGCGCTTTGGTTTAGCAATTTACTGACCTACCTCCGATTGATTGATCATAACTCACTCAATTTAACTCTTAATTCATTGAAATTAGTTTCATTTCGAAGGAATCAAAGTGTAGTTTAAAACGAAAGAAACGGAGATGAAAAACTCCAAGTATTTTGAGAGTTATGATGGAAATAGTTAGACTCGCGCTTTAGTTTAGCAATTTACTGACCTCCCTCCGATTGATTGACCATAACTCACTCAATTTAACTCGTAATTCATTGAAATTAGTTTCATTTCGAAGGAATCGAAGTGTAGTTTAAAACGAAAGAAACGGAGATGAAAAACTCCAAGTATTTTGAGAGTTATGATGGAAATAGTTAGACTCGCGCTTTGGTTTAGCAATTTACTGACCTACCTCCGATTGATTGACTATAACTCTCTCAATTTAACTCTTAACTCATTGAAATTAGTTTCATTTCGAAGGAATCGAAGTGTAGTTTAAAACGAAAGAAACGGAGATGAAAAACTCCAAGTATTTTGAGAGTTATGATGGAAATAGTTAGAATCGCGCTTTGGTTTAGCAATTTACTGACCAACCTCCGATTGATTGACCATAACTCTCTCAATTTAACTCTTAATTCATTGAAATTAGTTTCATTTCGAAGGAATCGAAGTGTAGTTTAAAACGAAAGAAACGGAGATGAAAAACTCCAAGTATTTTGAGAGTTATGATGGAAATAGTTAGACTCGCGCTTTGGTTTAGCAATTTACTGACCTACCTCCGATTGATTGACCATAACTCACTCAATTTAACTCGTAATTCATTGTAATTAGTTTCATTTCGAAGGAATCGAAGTGTAATTTAAAACGAAAGAAACGGAGATGAAAAACTCCAAGTATTTTGAGAGTTATGATGGAAATAGTTAGACTCGCGCTTTGGTTTAGCAATTTACTGTCATACATCCGATTAATTGACCATAACTCTCTCAATTTAACTCTTAAGTCATTGAAATTAGTTTCATTTCGAAGGAATCGAAGTGTAGTTTAAAACGAAAGAAACGGAGATGAAAAACTCCAAGTATTTTGAGAGTTATGATGGAAATAGTTAGACTCGCGCTTTAGTTTAGCAATTTACTGACGTCCCTCCGATTGATTGAACATAACTCACTCAATTTAACTCGGAATTCATTGAAATTAGTTTTATTTCGAAGGAATCGAAGTGTAGTTTAAAACGAAAGAAACGGAGATGAAAAACTCCAAGTATTTTGAGAGTTATGATGGAAATAGTTAGACTCGCGCTTTGGTTTAGCAATTTACTGACCTCCCTCCGATTGATTGACCATAAATCACTCAATTTAACTCGTAATTCATTGAAATTAGTTTCATTTCGAAGGAATCGAAGTGTAGTTTAAAACGAAAGAAACGGAGATGAAAAACTCCAAGTATTTTGAGAGTTATGATGGAAATAGTTAGACTCGCGCTTTGGTTTAGCAATTTACTGACCTACCTCCGATTGATTGATCATAACTCACTCAATTTAACTCTTAATTCATTGAAATTAGTTTCATTTCGAAGGAATCGAAGTGTAGTTTAAAACGAAAGAAACGGAGATGAAAAACTCCAAGTATTTTGAGAGTTATGATGGAAATAGTTAGACTCGCGCTTTAGTTTAGCAATTTACTGACCTCCCTCCGATTGATTGACCATAACTCACTCAATTTAACTCGTAATTCATTGAAATTAGTTTCATTTCGAAGGAATCGAAGTGTAGTTTAAAACGAAAGAAACGGAGATGAAAAACTCCAAGTATTTTGAGAGTTATGATGGAAATAGTTAGACTCGCGCTTTGGTTTAGCAATTTACTGACCTACCTTCGGTTGATTGACCATAACTCTCTCAATTTAACTCTTAACTCATTGAAATTAGTGTCATTTCGAAGGAATCGAAGTGTAGTTTAAAACGAAAGAAACGGAGATGAAAAACTCCAAGTATTTTGAGAGTTATGATGGAAATAGTTAGAATCGCGCTTTGTTTAGCAATTTACTGACCTACTTCCGATTGATTGACCATAACTCTCTAAATTTAACTCTTAACTCATTGAAATTAGTTTCATTTCGAAGGAATCGAAGTGTAGTTTAAAACGAAAGAAACGGAGATGAAAAACTCCAAGTATTTTGAGAGTTATGATGGAAATAGTTAGACTCGCGCTTTGGTTTAGCAATTTACTGACCTACCTCCGATTGATTGACCATAACTCTCTCAATTTAACTCGTAATTCATTTAAATTAGTTTCATTTCGAAGGAATCGAAGTGTAGTTTAAAACGAAAGAAACGGAGATGAAAAACTCCAAGTATTTTGAGAGTTATGATGGAAATAGTTAGACTCGCGCTTTAGTTTAGCAATTTACTGACCTCCCTCCGATTGATTGAACATAACTCACTCAATTTAACTCGTAATTCACTGAAATTAGTTTCATTTCGAAGGAATGGAAGTGTAGTTTAAAACGAAAGAAACGGAGATGAAAAACTCCAAGTATTTTGAGAGTTATGATGGAAATAGTTAGACTCGCGCTTTGGTTTAGCAATTTACTGACCTACCTCCGATTGATTGACCATAACTCTCTCAATTTAACTCGTAATTCATTTAAATTAGTTTCATTTCGAATGAATCGAAGTGTAGTTTAAAACGAAAGAAACGGAGATGAAAAACTCCAAGTATTTTGAGAGTTATAATGGAAATAGTTAGACTCGCGCTTTGGTTTAGCAATTTACTGACCTCCTTCCGATTGATTGACCATACCTCACTCAATTTAACTCAAAATTCTTTGAAATATCTTCATTTCGAAGGAATCGAAGTGTAGTTTAAAACGAAAGAAACGGAGATGAAAAACTCCAAGTATTTTGAGAGTTATGATGAAAATAGTTAGACTCGCGCTTTGGTTTAGCAATTTACTGTCATACATCCGATTAATTGACCATAACTCTCTCAATTTAACTCTTAAGTCATTGAAATTAGTTTCATTTCGAAGGAATCGAAGTGTAGTTTAAAACGAAAGAAACGGAGATGAAAAACTCCAAGTATTTTGAGAGTTCTGATGGAAATAGTTAGACTCGCGCTTTGGTTTAGAAAATTTACTGACCTACCTCCGATTGATTGACCATAACTCTCTCAATTTAAGTCGTAATTCATTTAAATTAGTTTCATTTCGAAGGAATCGAAGTGTAGTTTAAAACGAAAGAAACGGAGATGAAAAACTCCAAGTATTTTGAGAGTTATGATGGAAATAGTTAGACTCGCGCTTTGGTTTAGCAATTTACTGACCTACCTCCGATTGATTGACCATAACTCACTCAATTTAACTCGTAATTCGTTGTAATTAGTTTCATTTCGAAGGAATCGAAGTGTAGTTTAAAACGAAAGAAACGGAGATGAAAAACTCCAAGTATTTTGAGGGTTATGATGGAAATAGTTAGACTCCCGCTTTGGTTTAGCAATTTACTGTTATACATCCGATTAATTGACCATAACTCTCTCAATTTAAGTCGTAATTCATTTAAATTAGTTTCATTTCGAAGGAATCGAAGTGTAGTTTAAAACGAAAGAAACGGAGATGAAAAACTCCAAGTATTTTGAGAGTTATGATGGAAATAGTTAGACTCGCGCTTTGGTTTAGCAATTTACTGACCTACCTCCGATTGATTGACTATAACTCTCTCAATTTAACTCTTAACTCATTGAAATTAGTTTCATTTCGAAGGAATCGAAGTGTAGTTTAAAACGAAAGAAACGGAGATGAAAAACTCCAAGTATTTTGAGAGTTATGATGGAAATAGTTAGAATCGCGCTTTGGTTTAGCAATTTACTGACCAACCTCCGATTGATTGACCATAACTCTCTCAATTTAACTCTTAATTCATTGAAATTAGTTTCATTTCGAAGGAATCGAAGTGTAGTTTAAAACGAAAGAAACGGAGATGAAAAACTCCAAGTATTTTGAGAGTTATGATGGAAATAGTTAGACTCGCGCTTTGGTTTAGCAATTTACTGACCTACCTCCGATTGATTGACCATAACTCACTCAATTTAACTCGTAATTCATTGTAATTAGTTTCATTTCGAAGGAATCGAAGTGTAATTTAAAACGAAAGAAACGGAGATGAAAAACTCCAAGTATTTTGAGAGTTATGATGGAAATAGTTAGACTCGCGCTTTGGTTTAGCAATTTACTGTCATACATCCGATTAATTGACCATAACTCTCTCAATTTAACTCTTAAGTCATTGAAATTAGTTTCATTTCGAAGGAATCGAAGTGTAGTTTAAAACGAAAGAAACGGAGATGAAAAACTCCAAGTATTTTGAGAGTTATGATGGAAATAGTTAGACTCGCGCTTTAGTTTAGCAATTTACTGACCTCCCTCCGATTGATTGAACATAACTCACTCAATTTAACTCGGAATTCATTGAAATTAGTTTTATTTCGAAGGAATCGAAGTGTAGTTTAAAACGAAAGAAACGGAGATGAAAAACTCCAAGTATTTTGAGAGTTATGATGGAAATAGTTAGACTCGCGCTTTGGTTTAGCAATTTACTGACCTCCCTCCGATTGATTGACCATAAATCACTCAATTTAACTCGTAATTCATTGAAATTAGTTTCATTTCGAAGGAATCGAAGTGTAGTTTAAAACGAAAGAAACGGAGATGAAAAACTCCAAGTATTTTGAGAGTTATGATGGAAATAGTTAGACTCGCGCTTTGGTTTAGCAATTTACTGACCTACCTCCGATTGATTGATCATAACTCACTCAATTTAACTCTTAATTCATTGAAATTAGTTTCATTTCGAAGGAATCGAAGTGTAGTTTAAAACGAAAGAAACGGAGATGAAAAACTCCAAGTATTTTGAGAGTTATGATGGAAATAGTTAGACTCGCGCTTTAGTTTAGCAATTTACTGACCTCCCTCCGATTGATTGACCATAACTCACTCAATTTAACTCGTAATTCATTGAAATTAGTTTCATTTCGAAGGAATCGAAGTGTAGTTTAAAACGAAAGAAACGGAGATGAAAAACTCCAAGTATTTTGAGAGTTATGATGGAAATAGTTAGACTCGCGCTTTGGTTTAGCAATTTACTGACCTACCTTCGGTTGATTGACCATAACTCTCTCAATTTAACTCTTAACTCATTGAAATTAGTGTCATTTCGAAGGAATCGAAGTGTAGTTTAAAACGAAAGAAACGGAGATGAAAAACTCCAAGTATTTTGAGAGTTATGATGGAAATAGTTAGAATCGCGCTTTGTTTAGCAATTTACTGACCTACTTCCGATTGATTGACCATAACTCTCTAAATTTAACTCTTAACTCATTGAAATTAGTTTCATTTCGAAGGAATCGAAGTGTAGTTTAAAACGAAAGAAACGGAGATGAAAAACTCCAAGTATTTTGAGAGTTATGATGGAAATAGTTAGACTCGCGCTTTGGTTTAGCAATTTACTGACCTACCTCCGATTGATTGACCATAACTCTCTCAATTTAACTCGTAATTCATTTAAATTAGTTTCATTTCGAAGGAATCGAAGTGTAGTTTAAAACGAAAGAAACGGAGATGAAAAACTCCAAGTATTTTGAGAGTTATGATGGAAATAGTTAGACTCGCGCTTTAGTTTAGCAATTTACTGACCTCCCTCCGATTGATTGAACATAACTCACTCAATTTAACTCGTAATTCACTGAAATTAGTTTCATTTCGAAGGAATGGAAGTGTAGTTTAAAACGAAAGAAACGGAGATGAAAAACTCCAAGTATTTTGAGAGTTATGATGGAAATAGTTAGACTCGCGCTTTGGTTTAGCAATTTACTGACCTACCTCCGATTGATTGACCATAACTCTCTCAATTTAACTCGTAATTCATTTAAATTAGTTTCATTTCGAATGAATCGAAGTGTAGTTTAAAACGAAAGAAACGGAGATGAAAAACTCCAAGTATTTTGAGAGTTATAATGGAAATAGTTAGACTCGCGCTTTGGTTTAGCAATTTACTGACCTCCTTCCGATTGATTGACCATACCTCACTCAATTTAACTCAAAATTCTTTGAAATATCTTCATTTCGAAGGAATCGAAGTGTAGTTTAAAACGAAAGAAACGGAGATGAAAAACTCCAAGTATTTTGAGAGTTATGATGAAAATAGTTAGACTCGCGCTTTGGTTTAGCAATTTACTGTCATACATCCGATTAATTGACCATAACTCTCTCAATTTAACTCTTAAGTCATTGAAATTAGTTTCATTTCGAAGGAATCGAAGTGTAGTTTAAAACGAAAGAAACGGAGATGAAAAACTCCAAGTATTTTGAGAGTTCTGATGGAAATAGTTAGACTCGCGCTTTGGTTTAGAAAATTTACTGACCTACCTCCGATTGATTGACCATAACTCTCTCAATTTAAGTCGTAATTCATTTAAATTAGTTTCATTTCGAAGGAATCGAAGTGTAGTTTAAAACGAAAGAAACGGAGATGAAAAACTCCAAGTATTTTGAGAGTTATGATGGAAATAGTTAGACTCGCGCTTTGGTTTAGCAATTTACTGACCTACCTCCGATTGATTGACCATAACTCACTCAATTTAACTCGTAATTCGTTGTAATTAGTTTCATTTCGAAGGAATCGAAGTGTAGTTTAAAACGAAAGAAACGGAGATGAAAAACTCCAAGTATTTTGAGGGTTATGATGGAAATAGTTAGACTCCCGCTTTGGTTTAGCAATTTACTGTCATACATCCGATTAATTGACCATAACTCTCTCAATTTAACTCTTAAGTCATTGAAATTAGTTTCATTTCGAAGGAATCGAAGTGTAGTTTAAAACGAAAGAAACGGAGATGAAAAACTCCAAGTATTTTGAGAGTTATGATGGAAATAGTTAGACTCGCGCTTTGGTTTAGAAAATTTACTGACCTACCTCCGATTGATTGACCATAACTCTCTCAATTTAAGTCGTAATTCATTTAAATTAGTTTCATTTCGAAGGAATCGAAGTGTAGTTTAAAACGAAAGAAACGGAGATGAAAAACTCCAAGTATTTTGAGAGTTATGATGGAAATAGTTAGACTCGCGCTTTGGTTTAGCAATTTACTGACCTACCTCCGATTGATTGACCATAACTCACTCAATTTAACTCGTAATTCATTGTAATTAGTTTCATTTCGAAGGAATCGAAGTGTAGTTTAAAACGAAAGAAACGGAGATGAAAAACTCCAAGTATTTTGAGAGTTATGATGGAAATAGTTAGACTCGCGCTTTGGTTTAGCAATTTACTGTCATACATCCGATTAATTGACCATAACTCTCTCAATTTAACTCTTAAGTCATTGAAATTAGTTTCATTTCGAAGGAATCGAAGTGTAGTTTAAAACGAAAGAAACGGAGATGAAAAACTCCAAGTATTTTGAGAGTTATGATGGAAATAGTTAGACTCGCGCTTTAGTTTAGCAATTTACTGACCTCCCTCCGATTGATTGAACATAACTCACTCAATTTAACTCGTAATTCATTGAAATTAGTTTCATTTCGAAGGAATCGAAGTGTAGTTTAAAACGAAAGAAACGGAGATGAAAAACTCCAAGTATTTTGAGAGTTATGATGGAAATAGTTAGACTCGCGCTTTGGTTTAGCAATTTACTGACCTACCTCCGATTGATTGATCATAACTCACTCAATTTAACTCTTAATTCATTGAAATTAGTTTCATTTCGAAGGAATCGAAGTGTAGTTTAAAACGAAAGAAACGGAGATGAAAAACTCCAAGTATTTTGAGAGTTATGATGGAAATAGTTAGACTCGCGCTTTAGTTTAGCAATTTACTGACTTCCCTCCGATTGATTGACCATAACTCACTCAATTTAACTCGTAATTCATTGAAATTAGTTTCATTTCGAAGGAATCGAAGTGTAGTTTAAAACGAAAGAAACGGAGATGAAAAACTCCAAGTATTTTGAGAGTTATGATGGGAATAGTTAGACTCGCGCTTTGGTTTCGCAATTTACTGACCTACCTTCGGTTGATTGACCATAACTCTCTCAATTTAACTCTTAACTCATTGAAATTAGTTTCATTTCGAAAGAATCGAAGTGTAGTTTAAAACGAAAGAAACGGAGATGAAAAACTCCAAGTATTTTGAGAGTTATGATGGAAATAGTTAGACTCGCGCTTTGGTTTAGCAATTTACTGACCTAGCTCCGATTGATTGACTATAACTCTCTCAATTTAACTCTTAACTCATTGAAATTAGTTTCATTTCGAAGGAATCGAAGTGTAGTTTAAAACGAAAGAAACGGAGATGAAAAACTCCAAGTATTTTGAGAGTTATGATGGAAATAGTTAGACTCGCGCTTTGGTTTAGCAATTTACTGACCTACCTCCGATTGATTGACCATAACTCTCTCAATTTAACTCTTAACTCATTGAAATTAGTTTCATTTCGAAGGAATCGAAGTGTAGTTTAAAACGAAAGAAACGGAGATGAAAAACTCCAAGTATTTTGAGAGTTATGGTGGAAATAGTTAGACTCGCGCTTTAGTTTAGCAATTTACTGACCTACCTCCGATTGATTGACCATAACTCTCTCAATTTAACTCGTAATTCATTTAAATTAGTTTAATTTCGAAGGAATCGAAGTGTAGTTTAAAACGAAAGAAACGGAGATGAAAAACTCCAAGTATTTTGAGAGTTATGATGGAAATAGTAACACTCGCGCTTTGGTTTAGAAATTTACTGACCTCCCTCCGATTGATTGACCATAAATCACTCAATTTAACTCGTAATTCATTGAAATTAGTTTCATTTCGAAGGAATCGAAGTGTAGTTTAAAACGAAAGAAACGGAGATGAAAAACTCCAAGTATTTTGAGAGTTATTATGGAAATAGTTAGACTCGCGCTTTGGTTTAGCAATTTACTGATCTACCTCCGATTGATTGACCATAAATCACTCAATTTAACTCTTCATTCATTAAAATTAGTTTCATTTCGAAGGAATCGAAGTGTAGTTTAAAACGAAAGAGACGGAGATGAAAAACTCCAAGTATTTTGAGAGTTATGATGGAAATAGTTAGACTCGCGTTTTGGTTTAGCAATTTACTGACCTACCTCCGATTGATTGATCATAACTTTCTCAATTTAACTCTTAATTCATTGAAATTAGTTTCATTTCGAAGGAATCGAAGTGTAGTTTAAAACGAAAGAAACGGAGATGAAAAACTCCAAGTATTTTGAGAGTTATTATGGAAATAGTTAGACTCGCGCTTTGGTTTAGCAATTTACTGATCTACCTCCGATTGATTGACCATAAATCACTCAATTTAACTCTTAATTCATTAAAATTAGTTTCATTTCGAAGGAATCGAAGTGTAGTTTAAAACGAAAGAGACGGAGATGAAAAACTCCAAGTATTTTGAGAGTTATGATGGAAATAGTTAGACTCGCGCTTTGGTTTAGCAATTTATTGACCTACCTCCGATTGATTGACCATAACTCACTCAATTTAACTCTTAACTCATTGAAATTAGTTTCATTTCGAAGGAATCGAAGTGTAGTTTAAAACGAAAGAAACGGAGATGAAAATCTCCAAGTATTTTGAGAGTTATGATGGAAATAGATAGACTCGCGCTTTGGTTTAGCAATTTACTGACCTCCCTCCGATTGATTGACCATAACTCACTCAATTTAACTCGTAATTCATTGAAATTAGTTTCATTTCGAAGGAATCGAAGTGTGGTTTAAAACGAAAGAAACGGAGATGAAAAACTCCAAGTATTTTGAGAGTTATGATGGAAATAGTTAGACTCGCGCTTTGGTTTAGCAATTTACTGACCTACCTCCGCCTGATTCACCATAACTCTCTCAATTTACCTCTTAATTCATTGAAATTAGTTTCATTTCGAAGGAATCGAAGTGTAGTTTAAAACGAAAGAAACGGAGATGAAAAATTCCAAGTATTTTGAGAGTTATGATAGAAATAGTTAGACTCGCGCTTTGGTTTAGCAATTTACTGACATACCTCCGATTGATTGACCATAACTCTCTCAATTTAACTCTTAATTCATTGAAATTAGTTTCATTTCGAAGGAATCGAAGTGTAGTTTAAAACGAAAGAAACGGAGATGAAAAATTCCTAGTATTTTGAGAGTTATGATAGAAATAGTTAGACTCGCGCTTTGGTTTAGCAATTTACTGACCTACCTCCGATTGATTGACCATAACTCTCTCAATTTAACTCTTAACTCATTGAAATTAGTTTCATTTCGAAGGAATCGAAGTGTAGTTTAAAACGAAAGAAACGGAGATGAAAAACTCCAAGTATCTTGAGAGTTATGGTGGAAATAGTTAGACTCGCGCTTTAGTTTAGCAATTTACTGACCTACCTCCGATTGATTGACCATAACTCTCTCAATTTAACTCGTAATTCATTTAAATTAGTTTAATTTCGAAGGAATCGAAGTGTAGTTTAAAACGAAAGAAACGGAGATGAAAAACTCCAAGTATTTTGAGAGTTATGATGGAAATAGTAACACTCGCGCTTTGGTTTAGAAATTTACTGACCTCCCTCCGATTGATTGACCATAAATCACTCAATTTAACTCGTAATTCATTGAAATTAGTTTCATTTCGAAGGAATCGAAGTGTAGTTTAAAACGAAAGAAACGGAGATGAAAAACTCCAAGTATTTTGAGAGTTATTATGGAAATAGTTAGACTCGCGCTTTGGTTTAGCAATTTACTGATCTACCTCCGATTGATTGACCATAAATCACTCAATTTAACTCTTAATTCATTAAAATTAGTTTCATTTCGAAGGAATCGAAGTGTAGTTTAAAACGAAAGAGACGGAGATGAAAAACTCCAAGTATTTTGAGAGTTATGATGGAAATAGTTAGACTCGCGCTTTGGTTTAGCAATTTATTGACCTACCTCCGATTGATTGACCATAACTCACTCAATTTAACTCTTAACTCATTGAAATTAGTTTCATTTCGAAGGAATCGAAGTGTAGTTTAAAACGAAAGAAACGGAGATGAAAATCTCCAAGTATTTTGAGAGTTATGATGGAAATAGATAGACTCGCGCTTTGGTTTAGCAATTTACTGACCTCCCTCCGATTGATTGACCATAACTCACTCAATTTAACTCGTAATTCATTGAAATTAGTTTCATTTCGAAGGAATCGAAGTGTGGTTTAAAACGAAAGAAACGGAGATGAAAAACTCCAAGTATTTTGAGAGTTATGATGGAAATAGTTAGACTCGCGCTTTGGTTTAGCAATTTACTGACCTACCTCCGCCTGATTCACCATAACTCTCTCAATTTAACTCTTAATTCATTGAAATTAGTTTCATTTCGAAGGAATCGAAGTGTAGTTTAAAACGAAAGAAACGGAGATGAAAAATTCCAAGTATTTTGAGAGTTATGATAGAAATAGTTAGACTCGCGCTTTGGTTTAGCAATTTACTGACATACCTCCGATTGATTGACCATAACTCTCTCAATTTAACTCTTAATTCATTGAAATTAGTTTCATTTCGAAGGAATCGAAGTGTAGTTTAAAACGAAAGAAACGGAGATGAAAAATTCCTAGTATTTTGAGAGTTATGATAGAAATAGTTAGACTCGCGCTTTGGTTTAGCAATTTACTGACCTACCTCCGATTGATTGACCATAACTCTCTCAATTTAACTCTTAACTCATTGAAATTAGTTTCATTTCGAAGGAATCGAAGTGTAGTTTAAAACGAAAGAAACGGAGATGAAAAACTCCAAGTATCTTGAGAGTTATGATGGAAATAGTTAGACTCGCGCTTTAATTTAGCAATTTACTGACCTACCTCCGATTGATTGACCATAACTCTCTCAATTTAACTCGTAATTCATTTAAATTAGTTTAATTTCGAAGGAATCGAAGTGTAGTTTAAAACGAAAGAAACGGAGATGAAAAACTCCAAGTATTTTGAGAGTTATGATGGAAATAGTAACACTCGCGCTTTGGTTTAGAAATTTACTGACCTCCCTCCGATTGATTGACCATAAATCACTCAATTTAACTCGTAATTCATTGAAATTAGTTTCATTTCGAAGGAATCGAAGTGTAGTTTAAAACGAAAGAAACGGAGATGAAAAACTCCAAGTATTTTGAGAGTTATGATTGAAATAGTTAGACTCGCGCTTTGGTTTAGCAATTTACTGACCTCCCTCCGATTAATTGACCATAACTCACTCAATTTAACTCGTAATTCATTGTAATTAGTTTCATTTCGAAGGAATCGAAGTGTAGTTTAAAACGAAAGAAACGGAGATGAA
This sequence comes from Tasmannia lanceolata, assembly GCF_043159265.1. Lineage (NCBI taxonomy): Eukaryota > Viridiplantae > Streptophyta > Magnoliopsida > Canellales > Winteraceae > Tasmannia > Tasmannia lanceolata. Next base: position 10,900,521 of record NW_027518721.1, read on the forward strand.
AAACTACAGGTATTTTGAGAGTTATGATGGAAATAGTTAGATTCGCGCTTTGGTTTAGCAATTTACTGATCTACCTCCGATTGATTGACCATAACTCTCTCAATTTAACTCTTAACTCATTGAAATTAGTTTCATTTCGAAGGAATCGAAGTGTAGTTTAAAACGAAAGAAACGGAGATGAAAAACTCCAAGTATTTTGAGAGTTATGATGGAAATAGTTAGACTCGCGCTTTGGTTTAGCAATTTACTGTCATACATCCGATTAATTGACCATAACTCTCTCAATTTAAGTCGTAATTCATTTAAATTAGTTTCATTTCGAAGGAATCGAAGTGTAGTTTAAAACGAAAGAAACGGAGATGAAAAACTCCAAGTATTTTGAGAGTTATGATGGAAATAGTTAGACTCGCGCTTTGGTTTAGCAATTTACTGACCTACCTCCGATTGATTGACCATAACTCTCTCAATTTAACTCTTAACTCATTGAAATTAGTTTCATTTCGAAGGAATCGAAGTGTAGTTTAAAACGAAAGAAACGGAGATGAAAAACTCTAAGTATTTTGAGAGTTATGATGGAAATAGTTAGACTCGCGCTTTGGTTTAGCAATTTACTGACCTACCTCCGATTGATTGACCATAACTCTCTCAATTTAACTCTTAACTCATTTAAATTAGTTTCATTTCGAAGGAATCGAAGTGTAGTTTAAAACGAAAGAAACGGAGATGAAAACTCCAAGTATTTTGAGAGTTATGATGGAAATAGTTAGACTCGCGCTTTGGTTTAGCAATTTACTGACCAACCTCCGATTGATTGACCATAACTCTCTCAATTTAACTCTTAATTCATTGAAATTAGTTTCATTTCGAAGGAATCGAAGTGTAGTTTAAAACGAAAGAAACGAAGATGAAAAACTCCAAGTATTTTGAGAGTTATGATAGAAATAGTTAGAATCGCGCTTTGTTTAGCAATTTACTGACCTACCTCCGATTCATTGACCATAACTCTCTAAATTTAACTCTTAACTCATTGAAATTAGTTTCATTTCGAAGGAATCGAAGTGTAGTTTAAAACGAAAGAAACTGAGATGAAAAACTACAAGTATTTTGAGAGTTATGATGGAAATAGTTAGACTCGCGCTTTAGTTTAGCAATTTACTGACCTACCTCCGATTGATTGACCATAACTCTCTCAATTTAACTCGTAATTCATTTAAATTAGTTTAATTTCGAAGGAATCGAAGTGTAGTTTAAAACGAAAGAAACGGAGATGAAAAACTCCAAGTATTTTGAGAGTTATGATTGAAATAGTTAGACTCGCGCTTTGGTTTAGCAATTTACTGACCTCCCTCCGATTAATTGACCATAACTCACTCAATTTAACTCGTAATTCATTTAAATTAGTTTCATTTCGAATGAATCGAAGTGTAGTTTAAAACGAAAGAAACGGAGATGAAAAACTCCAAGTATTTTGAGAGTTATGATGGAAATAGTTAGACTCGCGCTTTGGTTTAGCAATTTACTGACCTCCTTCCGATTGATTGACCATAACTCACTCAATTTAACTCAAAATTCTTTGAAATATCTTCATTTCGAAGGAATCGAAGTGTAGTTTAAAACGAAAGAAACGGAGATGAAAAACTCCAAGTATTTTGAGAGTTATGATGGAAATAGTTAGACTCGCGCTTTAGTTTAGCAATTTACTGACCTCCCTCCGATTGATTGAACATAACTCACTCAATTTAACTCGTAATTCATTGAAATTAGTTTCATTTCGAAGGAATCGAAGTGTAGTTTAAAACGAAAGAAACGGAGATGAAAAACTCCAAGTATTTTGAGAGTTATGATGGAAATAGTTAGACTCGCGCTTTGGTTTAGCAATTTACTGACCTCCCTCCGATTGATTGACCATAAATCACTCAATTTAACTCGTAATTCATTGAAATTAGTTTCATTTCGAAGGAATCGAAGTGTAGTTTAAAACGAAAGAAACGGAGATGAAAAACTCCAAGTATTTTGAGAGTTATGATGGAAATAGTTAGACTCGCGCTTTGGTTTAGCAATTTACTGACCTACCTCCGATTGATTGATCATAACTCACTCAATTTAACTCTTAATTCATTGAAATTAGTTTCATTTCGAAGGAATCGAAGTGTAGTTTAAAACGAAAGAAACGGAGATGAAAAACTCCAAGTATTTTGAGAGTTATGATGGAAATAGTTAGACTCGCGCTTTAGTTTAGCAATTTACTGACCTCCCTCCGATTGATTGAGCATAACTCTCTCAATTTAACTCGTAATTCATTTAAATTAGTTTCATTTCGAAGGAATCGAAGTGTAGTTTAAAACGAAAGAAATGGAGATGAAAAACTCCAAGTATTTTGAGAGTTATGATGGAAATAGTTAGACTCGCGCTTTAGTTTAGCAATTTACTGACCTCCCTCCGATTGATTGAACATAACTCACTCAATTTAACTCGTAATTCATTGAAATTAGTTTCATTTCGAAGGAATCGAAGTGTAGTTTAAAACGAAAGAAACGGAGATGAAAAACTCCAAGTATTTTGAGAGTTATGATGGAAATAGTTAAACTCGCGCTTTGGTTTAGCAATTTACTGACCTACCTCCGATTGATTGACCATAACTCTCTCAATTTAACTCGTAATTCATTTAAATTAGTTTCATTTCGAATGAATCGAAGTGTAGTGTAAAACGAAAGAAACGGAGATGAAAAACTCCAAGTATTTTGAGAGTTATGATGGAAATAGTTAGACTCGCGCTTTGGTTTAGCAATTTACTGACCAACCTCCGATTGATTGACCATAACTCTCTCAATTTAACTCTTAATTCATTGAAATTAGTTTCATTTCGAAGGAATCGAAGTGTAGTTTAAAACGAAAGAAACGGAGATGAAAAATTCCAAGTATTTTGAGAGTTATGATAGAAATAGTTAGAATCGCGCTTTGTTTAGCAATTTACTAACCTACCTCCGATTGATTGACCATAACTCTCTAAATTTAACTCTTAACTCATTGAAATTAGTTTCATTTCGAAGGAATCGAAGTGTAGTTTAAAACGAAAGAAACTGAGATGAAAAACTCCAAGTATTTTGAGAGTTATGATGGAAATAGTTAGACTCGCGCTTTAGTTTAGCAATTTACTGACCTACCTCCGATTGATTGACCATAACTCTCTCAATTTAACTCGTAATTCATTTAAATTAGTTTAATTTCGAAGGAATCGAAGTGTAGTTTAAAACGAAAGAAACGGAGATGAAAAACTCCAAGTATTTTGAGAGTTATGATTGAAATAGTTAGACTCGCGCTTTGGTTTAGCAATTTACTGACCTCCCTCCGATTAATTGACCATAACTCACTCAATTTAACTCGTAATTCATTTAAATTAGTTTCATTTCGAATGAATCGAAGTGTAGTTTAAAACGAAAGAAACGGAGATGAAAAACTCCAAGTATTTTGAGAGTTATGATGGAAATAGTTAGACTCGCGCTTTGGTTTAGCAATTTACTGACCTCCTTCCGATTGATTGACCATAACTCACTCAATTTAACTCAAAATTCTTTGAAATATCTTCATTTCGAAGGAATCGAAGTGTAGTTTAAAACGAAAGAAACGGAGATGAAAAACTCCAAGTATTTTGAGAGTTATGATGGAAATAGTTAGACTCGCGCTTTAGTTTAGCAATTTACTGACCTCCCTCCGATTGATTGAACATAACTCACTCAATTTAACTCGTAATTCATTGAAATTAGTTTCATTTCGAAGGAATCGAAGTGTAGTTTAAAACGAAAGAAACGGAGATGAAAAACTCCAAGTATTTTGAGAGTTATGATGGAAATAGTTAGACTCGCGCTTTGGTTTAGCAATTTACTGACCTCCCTCCGATTGATTGACCATAAATCACTCAATTTAACTCGTAATTCATTGAAATTAGTTTCATTTCGAAGGAATCGAAGTGTAGTTTAAAACGAAAGAAACGGAGATGAAAAACTCCAAGTATTTTGAGAGTTATGATGGAAATAGTTAGACTCGCGCTTTGGTTTAGCAATTTACTGACCTATCTCCGATTGATTGATCATAACTCACTCAATTTAACTCTTAATTCATTGAAATTAGTTTCATTTCGAAGGAATCGAAGTGTAGTTTAAAACGAAAGAAACGGAGATGAAAAACTCCAAGTATTTTGAGAGTTATGATGGAAATAGTTAGACTCGCGCTTTAGTTTAGCAATTTACTGACCTCCCTCCGATTGATTGACCATAACTCTCTCAATTTAACTCGTAATTCATTTAAATTAGTTTCATTTCGAAGGAATCGAAGTGTAGTTTAAAACGAAAGAAACGGAGATGAAAAACTCCAAGTATTTTGAGAGTTATGATGGAAATAGTTAGACTCGCGCTTTAGTTTAGCAATTTACTGACCTCCCTCCGATTGATTGAACATAACTCACTCAATTTAACTCGTAATTCATTGAAATTAGTTTCATTTCGAAGGAATTGAAGTGTAGTTTAAAACGAAAGAAACGGAGATGAAAAACTCCAAGTATTTTGAGAGTTATGATGGAAATAGTTAGACTCGCGCTTTGGTTTAGCAATTTACTGACCTACCTCCGATTGATTGACTATAACTCTCTCAATTTAACTCGTAATTCATTTAAATTAGTTTCATTTCGAATGAATCGAAGTGTAGTGTAAAACGAAAGAAACGGAGATGAAAAACTCCAAGTATTTTGAGAGTTATGATGGAAATAGTTAGACTCGCGCTTTGGTTTAGCAATTTACTGACCTCCTTCCGATTGATTGACCATAACTCACTCAATTTAACTCAAAATTCTTTGAAATATCTTCATTTCGAAGGAATCGAAGTGTAGTTTAAAACGAAAGAAACGGAGATGAAAAACTCCAAGTATTTTGAGAGTTATGATGGAAATAGTTAGACTCGCGCTTTGGTTTAGCAATTTACTGTCATACATCCGATTAATTGACCATAACTCTCTCAATTTAACTCTTATGTCATTGAAATTAGTTTCATTTCGAAGGAATCGAAGTGTAGTTTAAAATGAAAGAAACGGAGATGAAAAACTCTAAGTATTTTGAGAGTTATGATGGAAATAGTTAGACTCGCGCTTTGGTTTAGAAAATTTACTTACCTACCTCCGATTGATTGACCATAACTCTCTCAATTTAAGTCGTAATTCATTTAAATTAGTTTCATTTCGAAGGAATCGAAGTGTAGTTTAAAACGAAAGAAACGGAGATGAAAAACTCCAAGTATTTTGAGAGTTATGATGGAAATAGTTAGACTCGCGCTTTGGTTTAGCAATTTACTGACCTACCTCCGATTGATTGACCATAACTCACTCAATTTAACTCGTAATTCATTGTAATTAGTTTCATTTCGAAGGAATCGAAGTGTAGTTTAAAACGAAAGAAACGGAGATGAAAAACTCCAAGTATTTTGAGAGTTATGATGGAAATAGTTAGACTCGCGCTTTGGTTTAGCAATTTACTGTCCTACATCCGATTAATTGACCATAACTCTCTCAATTTAACTCTTAAGTCATTGAAATTAGTTTCATTTCGAAGGAATCGAAGTGTAGTTTAAAACGAAAGAAACGGAGATGAAAAACTCCAAGTATTTTGAGAGTTATGATGGAAATAGTTAGACTCGCGCTTTAGTTTAGCAATTTACTGACCTCCCTCCGATTGATTGAACATAACTCACTCAATTTAACTCGTAATTCATTGAAATTAGTTTCATTTCGAAGGAATCGAAGTGTAGTTTAAAACGAAAGAAACGGAGATGAAAAACTCCAAGTATTTTGAGAGTTATGATGGAAATAGTTAGACTCGCGCTTTGGTTTAGCAATTTACTGACCTCCCTCCGATTGATTGACCATAAATCACTCAATTTAACTCGTAATTCATTGAAATTAGTTTCATTTCGAAGGAATCGAAGTGTAGTTTAAAACGAAAGAAACGGAGATGAAAAACTCCAAGTATTTTGAGAGTTATGATGGAAATAGTTAGACTCGCGCTTTGGTTTAGCAATTTACTGACCTACCTCCGATTGATTGATCATAACTCACTCAATTTAACTCTTAATTCATTGAAATTAGTTTCATTTCGAAGGAATCGAAGTGTAGTTTAAAACGAAAGAAACGGAGATGAAAAACTCCAAGTATTTTGAGAGTTATGATGGAAATAGTTAGACTCGCGCTTTAGTTTAGCAATTTACTGACCTCCCTCCGATTGATTGACCATAACTCACTCAATTTAACTCGTAATTCATTGAAATTAGTTTCATTTCGAAGGAATCGAAGTGTAGTTTAAAACGAAAGAAACGGAGATGAAAAACTCCAAGTATTTTGAGAGTTATGATGGGAATAGTTAGACTCGCGCTTTGGTTTAGCAATTTACTGACCTACCTTCGGTTGATTGACCATAACTCTCTCAATTTAACTCTTAACTCATTGAAATTAGTTTCATTTCGAAGGAATCGAAGTGTAGTTTAAAACGAAAGAAACGGAGATGAAAAACTCCAAGTATTTTGAGAGTTATGATGGAAATAGTTAGACTCGCGCTTTGGTTTAGCAATTTACTGACCTACCTCCGATTGATTGACTATAACTCTCTCAATTTAACTCTTAACTCATTGAAATTAGTTTCATTTCGAAGGAATCGAAGTGTAGTTTAAAACGAAAGAAACGGAGATGAAAAACTCCAAGTATTTTGAGAGTTATGATGGAAATAGTTAGACTCGCGCTTTGGTTTAGCAATTTACTGACCAACCTCCGATTGATTGACCATAACTCTCTCAATTTAACTCTTAATTCATTGAAATTAGTTTCATTTCGAAGGAATCGAAGTGTAGTTTAAAACGAAAGAAACGGAGATGAAAAATTCCAAGTATTTTGAGAGTTATGATAGAAATAGTTAGAATCGCGCTTTGTTTAGCAATTTACTAACCTACCTCCGATTGATTGACCATAACTCTCTAAATTTAACTCTTAACTCATTGAAATTAGTTTCATTTCGAAGGAATCGAAGTGTAGTTTAAAACGAAAGAAACGGAGATGAAAAACTCCAAGTATTTTGAGAGTTATGATGGAAATAGTTAGACTCGCGCTTTGGTTTAGCAATTTACTGACCTACCTCCGATTGATTGATCATAACTTTCTCAATTTAACTCTTAATTCATTGAAATTAGTTTCATTTCGAAGGAATCGAAGTGTAGTTTAAAACGAAAGAAACGGAGATGAAAAACTCCAAGTATTTTGAGAGTTATTATGGAAATAGTTAGACTCGCGCTTTGGTTTAGCAATTTACTGATCTACCTCCGATTGATTGACCATAAATCACTCAATTTAACTCTTAATTCATTGAAATTAGTTTCATTTCGAAGGAATCGAAGTGTAGTTTAAAACGAAAGAAACGGAGTTGAAAAACTCCAAGTATTTTGAGAGTTATGATGGAAATAGTTAGACTCGCGCTTTGGTTTAGCAATTTACTGACCTACCTCCGATTGATTGACCATAACTCTCTCAATTTAAGTCGTAAATCGTTTAATTTAGTTTCATTTCGAATGAATCGAAGTGTAGTTTAAAACGAAAGAAACGGAGATGAAAAACTCCAAGTATTTTGAGAGTTATGATGGAAATAGTTAGACTCGCGCTTTGGTTTAGCAATTTACTGACCTACCTCCGATTGATTGACCATAACTCACTCAATTTAACTCGTAATTCATTGTAATTAGTTTCATTTCGAAGGAATCGAAGTGTAGTTTAAAACGAAAGAAACGGAGATGAAAAACTCCAAGTATTTTGCGAGTTATGATGGAAATAGTTAGACTCGCGCTTTGGTTTAGCAATTTACTGTCCTACATCCGATTAATTGACCATAACTCTCTCAATTTAACTCTTAAGTCATTGAAATTAGTTTCATTTCGAAGGAATCGAAGTGTAGTTTAAAACGAAAGAAACGGAGATGAAAAACTCCAAGTATTTTGAGAGTTATGATGTAAATAGTTAGACTCGCGCTTTAGTTTAGCAATTTACTGACCTCCCTCCGATTGATTGAACATAACTGACTCAATTTAACTCGTAATTCATTGAAATTAGTTTCATTTCGAAGGAATCGAAGTGTAGTTTAAAACGAAAGAAACGGAGATGAAAAACTCCAAGTATTTTGAGAGTTATGATGGAAATAGTTAGACTCGCGCTTTGGTTTAGCAATTTACTGACCTCCCTCCGATTGATTGACCATAAATCACTCAATTTAACTCGTAATTCATTGAAATTAGTTTCATTTCGAAGGAATCGAAGTGTAGTTTAAAACGAAAGAAACGGAGATGAAAAACTCCAAGTATTTTGAGAGTTATGATGGAAATAGTTAGACTCGCGCTTTGGTTTAGCAATTTACTGACCTACCTCCGATTGATTGATCATAACTCACTCAATTTAACTCTTAATTCATTGAAATTAGTTTCATTTCGAAGGAATCGAAGTGTAGTTTAAAACGAAAGAAACGGAGATGAAAAACTCCAAGTATTTTGAGAGTTATGATGGAAATAGTTAGACTCGCGCTTTAGTTTAGCAATTTACTGACCTCCCTCCGATTGATTGACCATAACTCACTCAATTTAACTCGTAATTCATTGAAATTAGTTTCATTTCGAAGGAATCGAAGTGTAGTTTAAAACGAAAGAAACGGAGATGAAAAACTCCAAGTATTTTGAGAGTTATGATGGAAATAGTTAGACTCGCGCTTTGGTTTAGCAATTTACTGACCTACCTCCGATTGATTGATCATAACTCACTCAATTTAACTCTTAATTCATTGAAATTAGTTTCATTTCGAAGGAATCGAAGTGTAGTTTAAAACGAAAGAAACGGAGATGAAAAACTCCAAGTATTTTGAGAGTTATGATGGAAATAGTTAGACTCGCGCTTTAGTTTAGCAATTTACTGACCTCCCTCCGATTGATTGACCATAACTCACTCAATTTAACTCGTAATTCATTGAAATTAGTTTCATTTCGAAGGAATCGAAGTGTAGTTTAAAACGAAAGAAACGGAGATGAAAAACTCCAAGTATTTTGAGAGTTATGATGGAAATAGTTAGACTCGCGCTTTGGTTTAGCAATTTACTGACCTACCTCCGATTGATTGACAATAACTCTCTCAATTTAACTCTTAATTCATTGAAATTAGTTTCATTTCGAAGGAATCGAAGTGTAGTTTAAAACGAAAGAAATGGAGAGGAAAAACTCCAAGTATTTTGAGAGTTATGATGGAAATAGTTAGACTCGCGCTTTGGTTTAGCAATTTACTGACCTCCCTCCGATTGATTGACCATAAATCACTCAATTTAACTCGTAATTCATTGAAATTAGTTTCATTTCGAAGGAATCGAAGTGTAGTTTAAAACGAAAGAAACGGAGATGAAAAACTCCAAGTATTTTGAGAGTTATGATGGAAATAGTTAGACTCGCGCTTTGGTTTAGCAATTTACTGACCTACCTCCGATTGATTGATCATAACTTTCTCAATTTAACTCTTAATTCATTGAAATTAGTTTCATTTCGAAGGAATCGAAGTGTAGTTTAAAACGAAAGAAACGGAGATGAAAAACTCCAACTATTTTGAGAGTTATTATGGAAATAGTTAGACTCGCGCTTTGGTTTAGCAATTTACTGATCTACCTCCGATTGATTGACCATAAATCACTCAATTTAACTCTTAATTCATTAAAATTAGTTTCATTTCGAAGGAATCGAAGTGTAGTTTGAAACGAAAGAGACGGAGATGAAAAACTCCAAGTATTTTGAGAGTTATGATGGAAATAGTTAGACTCGCGCTTTGGTTTAGCAATTTATTGACCTACCTCCGATTGATTGACCATAACTCACTCAATTTAACTCTTAACTCATTGAAATTAGTTTCATTTCGAATGAATTGAAGTGTAGTTTAAAACGAAAGAAACGGAGATGAAAATCTCCAAGTATTTTGAGAGTTATGATGGAAATAGATAGACTCGCGCTTTGGTTTAGCAATTTACTGACCTCCCTCCGATTGATTGACCATAACTCACTCAATTTAACTCGTAATTCATTGAAATTAGTTTCATTTCGAAGGAATCGAAGTGTGGTTTAAAACGAAAGAAACGGAGATGAAAAACTCCAAGTATTTTGAGAGTTATGATGGAAATAGTTAGACTCGCGCTTTGGTTTAGCAATTTACTGACCTACCTCCGCCTGATTCACCATAACTCTCTCAATTTAACTCTTAATTCATTGAAATTAGTTTCATTTCGAAGGAATCGAAGTGTAGTTTAAAACGAAAGAAACGGAGATGAAAAATTCTAAGTATTTTGAGAGTTATGATAGAAATAGTTAGACTCGCGCTTTGGTTTAGCAATTTACTGACATACCTCCGATTGATTGACCATAACTCTCTCAATTTAACTCTTAATTCATTGAAATTAGTTTCATTTCGAAGGAATCGAAGTGTAGTTTAAAACGAAAGAAACGGAGATGAAAAATTCCAAGTATTTTGATAGTTATGATAGAAATAGTTAGACTCGCGCTTTGGTTTAGCAATTTACTGACCTACCTCCGATTGATTGACCATAACTCTCTCAATTTAACTCTTAACTCATTGAAATTAGTTTCATTTCGAAGGAATCGAAGTGTAGTTTAAAACGAAAGAAACGGAGATGAAAAACTCCAAGTATCTTGAGAGTTATGATGGAAATAGTTAGACTCGCGCTTTAGTTTAGCAATTTACTGACCTACCTCCGATTGATTGACCATAACTCTCTCAATTTAACTCGTAATTCATTTAAATTAGTTTAATTTCGAAGGAATCGAAGTGTAGTTTAAAACGAAAGAAACGGAGATGAAAAACTCCAAGTATTTTGAGAGTTATGATGGAAATAGTAACACTCGCGCTTTGGTTTAGAAATTTTCTGACCTCCCTCCGATTGATTGACCACAAATCACTCAATTTAACTCGTAATTCATTGAAATTAGTTTCATTTCGAAGGAATCGAAGTGTAGTTTAAAACGAAAGAAACGGAGATGAAAAACTCCAAGTATTTTGAGAGTTATGATTGAAATAGTTAGACTCGCGCTTTGGTTTAGCAATTTACTGACCTCCCTCCGATTAATTGACCATAACTCACTCAATTTAACTCGTAATTCATTGTAATTAGTTTCATTTCGAAGGAATCGAAGTGTAGTTTAAAACGAAAGAAACGGAGATAAAAAACTACAAGTATTTTGAGAGTTATGATGGAAATAGTTAGACTCGCGCTTTGGTTTAGCAATTTACTGATCTACCTCCGATTGATTGACCATAACTCTCTCAATTTAACTCTTAACTCATTGAAATTAGTTTCATTTCGAAGGAATCGAAGTGTAGTTTAAAACGAAAGAAACGGAGATGAAAAACTCCAAGTATTTTGAGAGTTATGATGGAAATAGTTAGACTCGCGCTTTGGTTTAGCAATTTACTGTCATACATCCGATTAATTGACCATAACTCTCTCAATTTAAGTCGTAATTCATTTAAATTAGTTTCATTTCGAAGGAATCGAAGTGTAGTTTAAAACGAAAGAAACGGAGATGAAAAACTCCAAGTATTTTGAGAGTTATGATGGAAATAGTTAGACTCGCGCTTTGGTTTAGCAATTTACTGTCATACATCCGATTAATTGACCATAACTCTCTCAATTTAACTCTTAAGTCATTGAAATTAGTTTCATTTCGAAGGAATCGAAGTGTAGTTTAAAATGAAAGAAACGGAGATGAAAAACTCTAAGTATTTTGAGAGTTATGATGGAAATAGTTAGACTCGCGCTTTGGTTTAGAAAATTTACTTACCTACCTCCGATTGATTGACCATAACTCTCTCAATTTAAGTCGTAATTCATTTAAATTAGTTTCATTTCGAAGGAATCGAAGTGTAGTTTAAAACGAAAGAAACGGAGATGAAAAACTCCAAGTATTTTGAGAGTTATGATGGAAATAGTTAGACTCGCGCTTTGGTTTAGCAATTTACTGACCTACCTCCGATTGATTGACCATAACTCACTCAATTTAACTCGTAATTCATTGTAATTAGTTTCATTTCGAAGGAATCGAAGTGTAGTTTAAAACGAAAGAAACGGAGATGAAAAACTCCAAGTATTTTGAGAGTTATGATGGAAATAGTTAGACTCGCGCTTTGGTTTAGCAATTTACTGTCCTACATCCGATTAATTGACCATAACTCTCTCAATTTAACTCTTAAGTCATTGAAATTAGTTTCATTTCGAAGGAATCGAAGTGTAGTTTAAAACGAAAGAAACGGAGATGAAAAACTCCAAGTATTTTGAGAGTTATGATGGAAATAGTTAGACTCGCGCTTTAGTTTAGCAATTTACTGACCTCCCTCCGATTGATTGAACATAACTCACTCAATTTAACTCGTAATTCATTGAAATTAGTTTCATTTCGAAGGAATCGAAGTGTAGTTTAAAACGAAAGAAACGGAGATGAAAAACTCCAAGTATTTTGAGAGTTATGATGGAAATAGTTAGACTCGCGCTTTGGTTTAGCAATTTACTGACCTCCCTCCGATTGATTGACCATAAATCACTCAATTTAACTCGTAATTCATTGAAATTAGTTTCATTTCGAAGGAATCGAAGTGTAGTTTAAAACGAAAGAAACGGAGATGAAAAACTCCAAGTATTTTGAGAGTTATGATGGAAATAGTTAGACTCGCGCTTTGGTTTAGCAATTTACTGACCTACCTCCGATTGATTGATCATAACTCACTCAATTTAACTCTTAATTCATTGAAATTAGTTTCATTTCGAAGGAATCGAAGTGTAGTTTAAAACGAAAGAAACGGAGATGAAAAACTCCAAGTATTTTGAGAGTTATGATGGAAATAGTTAGACTCGCGCTTTAGTTTAGCAATTTACTGACCTCCCTCCGATTGATTGACCATAACTCACTCAATTTAACTCGTAATTCATTGAAATTAGTTTCATTTCGAAGGAATCGAAGTGTAGTTTAAAACGAAAGAAACGGAGATGAAAAACTCCAAGTATTTGAGAGTTATGATGGGAATAGTTAGACTTGCGCTTTGGTTTAGCAATTTACTGACCTACCTTCGGTTGATTGACCATAACTCTCTCAATTTAACTCTTAACTCATTGAAATTAGTTTCATTTCGAAGGAATCGAAGTGTAGTTTAAAACGAAAGAAACGGAGATGAAAAACTCCAAGTATTTTGAGAGTTATGATGGAAATAGTTAGACTCGCGCTTTGGTTTAGCAATTTACTGACCTACCTCCGATTGATTGATCATAACTCACTCAATTTAACTCTTAATTCATTGAAATTAGTTTCATTTCGAAGGAATCGAAGTGTAGTTTAAAACGAAAGAAACGGAGATGAAAAACTCCAAGTATTTTGAGAGTTATGATGGAAATAGTTAGACTCGCGCTTTAGTTTAGCAATTTACTGACCTCCCTCCGATTGATTGACCATAACTCACTCAATTTAACTCGTAATTCATTGAAATTAGTTTCATTTCGAAGGAATCGAAGTGTAGTTTAAAACGAAAGAAACGGAGATGAAAAACTCCAAGTATTTTGAGAGTTATGATGGAAATAGTTAGACTCGCGCTTTGGTTTAGCAATTTACTGACCTACCTCCGATTGATTGACAATAACTCTCTCAATTTAACTCTTAATTCATTGAAATTAGTTTCATTTCGAAGGAATCGAAGTGTAGTTTAAAACGAAAGAAATGGAGATGAAAAACTCCAAGTATTTTGAGAGTTATGATGGAAATAGTTAGACTCGCGCTTTGGTTTAGCAATTTACTGACCTACCTCCGATTGATTGACCATAACTCTCTCAATTTAACTCTTAACTCATTGAAATTAGTTTCATTTCGAAGGAATTAAAGTGTAGTTTAAAACGAAAGAAACGGAGATGAAAAACTCCAAGTATTTTGACAGTTATGATGGAAATAGTTAGACTCGCGCTTTGGTTTAGCAATTTACTGACCTCCCTCCGATTGATTGACCATAAATCACTCAATTTAACTCGTAATTCATTGAAATTAGTTTCATTTCGAAGGAATCGAAGTGTAGTTTAAAACGAAAGAAACGGAGATGAAAAACTCCAAGTATTTTGAGAGTTATGATGGAAATAGTTAGACTCGCGCTTTGGTTTAGCAATTTACTGACCTACCTCCGATTGATTGATCATAACTTTCTCAATTTAACTCTTAATTCATTGAAATTAGTTTCATTTCGAAGGAATCGAAGTGTAGTTTAAAACGAAAGAAACGGAGATGAAAAACTCCAACTATTTTGAGAGTTATTATGGAAATAGTTAGACTCGCGCTTTGGTTTAGCAATTTACTGATCTACCTCCGATTGATTGACCATAAATCACTCAATTTAACTCTTAATTCATTAAAATTAGTTTCATTTCGAAGGAATCGAAGTGTAGTTTGAAACGAAAGAGACGGAGATGAAAAACTCCAAGTATTTTGAGAGTTATGATGGAAATAGTTAGACTCGCGCTTTGGTTTAGCAATTTATTGACCTACCTCCGATTGATTGACCATAACTCACTCAATTTAACTCTTAACTCATTGAAATTAGTTTCATTTCGAATGAATTGAAGTGTAGTTTAAAACGAAAGAAACGGAGATGAAAATCTCCAAGTATTTTGAGAGTTATGATGGAAATAGATAGACTCGCGCTTTGGTTTAGCAATTTACTGACCTCCCTCCGATTGATTGACCATAACTCACTCAATTTAACTCGTAATTCATTGAAATTAGTTTCATTTCGAAGGAATCGAAGTGTGGTTTAAAACGAAAGAAACGGAGATGAAAAACTCCAAGTATTTTGAGAGTTATGATGGAAATAGTTAGACTCGCGCTTTGGTTTAGCAATTTACTGACCTACCTCCGCCTGATTCACCATAACTCTCTCAATTTAACTCTTAATTCATTGAAATTAGTTTCATTTCGAAGGAATCGAAGTGTAGTTTAAAACGAAAGAAACGGAGATGAAAAATTCTAAGTATTTTGAGAGTTATGATAGAAATAGTTAGACTCGCGCTTTGGTTTAGCAATTTACTGACATACCTCCGATTGATTGACCATAACTCTCTCAATTTAACTCTTAATTCATTGAAATTAGTTTCATTTCGAAGGAATCGAAGTGTAGTTTAAAACGAAAGAAACGGAGATGAAAAATTCCAAGTATTTTGAGAGTTATGATAGAAATAGTTAGACTCGCGCTTTGGTTTAGCAATTTACTGACCTACCTCCGATTGATTGACCATAACTCTCTCAATTTAACTCTTAACTCATTGAAATTAGTTTAATTTCGAAGGAATCGAAGTGTAGTTTAAAACGAAAGAAACGGAGATGAAAAACTCCAAGTATCTTGAGAGTTATGATGGAAATAGTTAGACTCGCGCTTTAGTTTAGCAATTTACTGACCTACCTCCGATTGATTGACCAAAACTCTCTCAATTTAACTCGTAATTCATTTAAATTAGTTTAATTTCGAAGGAATCGAAGTGTAGTTTAAAACGAAAGAAACGGAGATGAAAAACTCCAAGTATTTTGAGAGTTATGATGGAAATAGTAACACTCGCGCTTTGGTTTAGAAATTTTCTGACCTCCCTCCGATTGATTGACCATAAATCACTCAATTTAACTCGTAATTCATTGAAATTAGTTTCATTTCGAAGGAATCGAAGTGTAGTTTAAAACGAAAGAAACGGAGATGAAAAACTCCAAGTATTTTGAGAGTTATGATTGAAATAGTTAGACTCGCGCTTTGGTTTAGCAATTTACTGACCTCCCTCCGATTAATTGACCATAACTCACTCAATTTAACTCGTAATTCATTGTAATTAGTTTCATTTCGAAGGAATCGAAGTGTAGTTTAAAACGAAAGAAACGGAGATAAAAAACTACAAGTATTTTGAGAGTTATGATGGAAATAGTTAGACTCGCGCTTTGGTTTAGCAATTTACTGATCTACCTCCGATTGATTGACCATAACTCTCTCAATTTAACTCTTAACTCATTGAAATTAGTTTCATTTCGAAGGAATCGAAGTGTAGTTTAAAACGAAAGAAACGGAGATGAAAAACTCCAAGTATTTTGAGAGTTATGATGGAAATAGTTAGACTCGCGCTTTGGTTTAGCAATTTACTGTCATACATCCGATTAATTGACCATAACTCTCTCAATTTAAGTCGTAATTCATTTAAATTAGTTTCATTTCGAAGGAATCGAAGTGTAGTTTAAAACGAAAGAAACGGAGATGAAAAACTCCAAGTATTTTGAGAGTTATGATGGAAATAGTTAGACTCGCGCTTTGGTTTAGCAATTTACTGTCATACATCCGATTAATTGACCATAACTCTCTCAATTTAACTCTTAAGTCATTGAAATTAGTTTCATTTCGAAGGAATCGAAGTGTAGTTTAAAATGAAAGAAACGGAGATGAAAAACTCTAAGTATTTTGAGAGTTATGATGGAAATAGTTAGACTCGCGCTTTGGTTTAGAAAATTTACTTACCTACCTCCGATTGATTGACCATAACTCTCTCAATTTAAGTCGTAATTCATTTAAATTAGTTTCATTTCGAAGGAATCGAAGTGTAGTTTAAAACGAAAGAAACGGAGATGAAAAACTCCAAGTATTTTGAGAGTTATGATGGAAATAGTTAGACTCGCGCTTTGGTTTAGCAATTTACTGACCTACCTCCGATTGATTGACCATAACTCACTCAATTTAACTCGTAATTCATTGTAATTAGTTTCATTTCGAAGGAATCGAAGTGTAGTTTAAAACGAAAGAAACGGAGATGAAAAACTCCAAGTATTTTGAGAGTTATGATGGAAATAGTTAGACTCGCGCTTTGGTTTAGCAATTTACTGTCCTACATCCGATTAATTGACCATAACTCTCTCAATTTAACTCTTAAGTCATTGAAATTAGTTTCATTTCGAAGGAATCGAAGTGTAGTTTAAAACGAAAGAAACGGAGATGAAAAACTCCAAGTATTTTGAGAGTTATGATGGAAATAGTTAGACTCGCGCTTTAGTTTAGCAATTTACTGACCTCCCTCCGATTGATTGAACATAACTCACTCAATTTAACTCGTAATTCATTGAAATTAGTTTCATTTCGAAGGAATCGAAGTGTAGTTTAAAACGAAAGAAACGGAGATGAAAAACTCCAAGTATTTTGAGAGTTATGATGGAAATAGTTAGACTCGCGCTTTGGTTTAGCAATTTACTGACCTCCCTCCGATTGATTGACCATAAATCACTCAATTTAACTCGTAATTCATTGAAATTAGTTTCATTTCGAAGGAATCGAAGTGTAGTTTAAAACGAAAGAAACGGAGATGAAAAACTCCAAGTATTTTGAGAGTTATGATGGAAATAGTTAGACTCGCGCTTTGGTTTAGCAATTTACTGACCTACCTCCGATTGATTGATCATAACTCACTCAATTTAACTCTTAATTCATTGAAATTAGTTTCATTTCGAAGGAATCGAAGTGTAGTTTAAAACGAAAGAAACGGAGATGAAAAACTCCAAGTATTTTGAGAGTTATGATGGAAATAGTTAGACTCGCGCTTTAGTTTAGCAATTTACTGACCTCCCTCCGATTGATTGACCATAACTCACTCAATTTAACTCGTAATTCATTGAAATTAGTTTCATTTCGAAGGAATCGAAGTGTAGTTTAAAACGAAAGAAACGGAGATGAAAAACTCCAAGTATTTTGAGAGTTATGATGGGAATAGTTAGACTCGCGCTTTGGTTTAGCAATTTACTGACCTACCTTCGGTTGATTGACCATAACTCTCTCAATTTAACTCTTAACTCATTGAAATTAGTTTCATTTCGAAGGAATCGAAGTGTAGTTTAAAACGAAAGAAACGGAGATGAAAAACTCCAAGTATTTTGAGAGTTATGATGGAAATAGTTAGACTCGCGCTTTGGTTTAGCAATTTACTGACCTACCTCCGATTGATTGACTATAACTCTCTCAATTTAACTCTTAACTCATTGAAATTAGTTTCATTTCGAAGGAATCGAAGTGTAGTTTAAAACGAAAGAAACGGAGATGAAAAACTCCAAGTATTTTGAGAGTTATGATGGAAATAGTTAGACTCGCGCTTTGGTTTAGCAATTTACTGACCAACCTCCGATTGATTGACCATAACTCTCTCAATTTAACTCTTAATTCATTGAAATTAGTTTCATTTCGAAGGAATCGAAGTGTAGTTTAAAACGAAAGAAACGGAGATGAAAAATTCCAAGTATTTTGAGAGTTATGATAGAAATAGTTAGAATCGCGCTTTGTTTAGCAATTTACTAACCTACCTCCGATTGATTGACCATAACTCTCTAAATTTAACTCTTAACTCATTGAAATTAGTTTCATTTCGAAGGAATCGAAGTGTAGTTTAAAACGAAAGAAACGGAGATGAAAAACTCCAAGTATTTTGAGAGTTATGATGGAAATAGTTAGACTCGCGCTTTGGTTTAGCAATTTACTGACCTACCTCCGATTGATTGATCATAACTTTCTCAATTTAACTCTTAATTCATTGAAATTAGTTTCATTTCGAAGGAATCGAAGTGTAGTTTAAAACGAAAGAAACGGAGATGAAAAACTCCAAGTATTTTGAGAGTTATTATGGAAATAGTTAGACTCGCGCTTTGGTTTAGCAATTTACTGATCTACCTCCGATTGATTGACCATAAATCACTCAATTTAACTCTTAATTCATTGAAATTAGTTTCATTTCGAAGGAATCGAAGTGTAGTTTAAAACGAAAGAAACGGAGATGAAAAACTCCAAGTATTTTGAGAGTTATGATGGAAATAGTTAGACTCGCGCTTTGGTTTAGCAATTTACTGACCTACCTCCGATTGATTGACCATAACTCTCTCAATTTAAGTCGTAAATCGTTTAATTTAGTTTCATTTCGAATGAATCGAAGTGTAGTTTAAAACGAAAGAAACGGAGATGAAAAACTCCAAGTATTTTGAGAGTTATGATGGAAATAGTTAGACTCGCGCTTTGGTTTAGCAATTTACTGACCTACCTCCGATTGATTGATCATAACTTTCTCAATTTAACTCTTAATTCATTGAAATTAGTTTCATTTCGAAGGAATCGAAGTGTAGTTTAAAACGAAAGAAACGGAGATGAAAAACTCCAAGTATTTTGAGAGTTATTATGGAAATAGTTAGACTCGCGCTTTGGTTTAGCAATTTACTGATCTACCTCCGATTGATTGACCATAAATCACTCAATTTAACTCTTAATTCATTGAAATTAGTTTCATTTCGAAGGAATCGAAGTGTAGTTTAAAACGAAAGAAACGGAGATGAAAAACTCCAAGTATTTTGAGAGTTATGATGGAAATAGTTAGACTCGCGCTTTGGTTTAGCAATTTACTGACCTACCTCCGATTGATTGACCATAACTCTCTCAATTTAAGTCGTAAATCGTTTAATTTAGTTTCATTTCGAATGAATCGAAGTGTAGTTTAAAACGAAAGAAACGGAGATGAAAAACTCCAAGTATTTTGAGAGTTATGATGGAAATAGTTAGACTCGCGCTTTGGTTTAGCAATTTACTGACCTACCTCCGATTGATTGACCATAACTCACTCAATTTAACTCGTAATTCATTGTAATTAGTTTCATTTCGAAGGAATCGAAGTGTAGTTTAAAACGAAAGAAACGGAGATGAAAAACTCCAAGTATTTTGCGAGTTATGATGGAAATAGTTAGACTCGCGCTTTGGTTTAGCAATTTACTGTCCTACATCCGATTAATTGACCATAACTCTCTCAATTTAACTCTTAAGTCATTGAAATTAGTTTCATTTCGAAGGAATCGAAGTGTAGTTTAAAACGAAAGAAACGGAGATGAAAAACTCCAAGTATTTTGAGAGTTATGATGTAAATAGTTAGACTCGCGCTTTAGTTTAGCAATTTACTGACCTCCCTCCGATTGATTGAACATAACTGACTCAATTTAACTCGTAATTCATTGAAATTAGTTTCATTTCGAAGGAATCGAAGTGTAGTTTAAAACGAAAGAAACGGAGATGAAAAACTCCAAGTATTTTGAGAGTTATGATGGAAATAGTTAGACTCGCGCTTTGGTTTAGCAATTTACTGACCTCCCTCCGATTGATTGACCATAAATCACTCAATTTAACTCGTAATTCATTGAAATTAGTTTCATTTCGAAGGAATCGAAGTGTAGTTTAAAACGAAAGAAACGGAGATGAAAAACTCCAAGTATTTTGAGAGTTATGATGGAAATAGTTAGACTCGCGCTTTGGTTTAGCAATTTACTGACCTACCTCCGATTGATTGATCATAACTCACTCAATTTAACTCTTAATTCATTGAAATTAGTTTCATTTCGAAGGAATCGAAGTGTAGTTTAAAACGAAAGAAACGGAGATGAAAAACTCCAAGTATTTTGAGAGTTATGATGGAAATAGTTAGACTCGCGCTTTAGTTTAGCAATTTACTGACCTCCCTCCGATTGATTGACCATAACTCACTCAATTTAACTCGTAATTCATTGAAATTAGTTTCATTTCGAAGGAATCGAAGTGTAGTTTAAAACGAAAGAAACGGAGATGAAAAACTCCAAGTATTTTGAGAGTTATGATGGAAATAGTTAGACTCGCGCTTTGGTTTAGCAATTTACTGACCTACCTCCGATTGATTGACAATAACTCTCTCAATTTAACTCTTAATTCATTGAAATTAGTTTCATTTCGAAGGAATCGAAGTGTAGTTTAAAACGAAAGAAACGGAGATGAAAAACTCCAAGTATTTTGAGAGTTATGATGGAAATAGTTAGACTCGCGCTTTAGTTTAGCAATTTACTGACCTACCTCCGATTGATTAACCATAACTCTCTCAATTTAAGTCGTAATTCATTTAAATTAGTTTCATTTCGAAGGAATCGAAGTGTAGTTTAAAACGAAAGAAACGGAGATGAAAAACTCCAAGTATTTTGAGAGTTATGATGGAAATAGTTAGACTCGCGCTTTGGTTTAGCAATTTACTGACCTACCTCCGATTGATTGACCATAACTCACTCAATTTAACTCGTAATTCATTGTAATTAGTTTCATTTCGAAGGAATCGAAGTTTAGTTTAAAACGAAAGAAACGGAGATGAAAAACTCCAAGTATTTTGAGAGTTATGATGGAAATAGTTAGACTCGCGCTTTAGTTTAGCAATTTACTGACCTCCCTCCGATTGATTGAACATAACTCACTCAATTTAACTCGTAATTCATTGAAATTAGTTTCATTTCGAAGGAATCGAAGTGTAGTTTAAAACGAAAGAAACGGAGATGAAAAACTCCAAGTATTTTGAGAGTTATGATGGAAATAGTTAGACTCGCGCTTTGGTTTAGCAATTTACTGACCTACCTCCGATTGATTGACCATAACTCTCTCAATTTAACTCGTAATTCATTTAAATTAGTTTCATTTCGAATGAATCGAAGTGTAGTGTAAAACGAAAGAAACGGAGATGAAAAACTCCAAGTATTTTGAGAGTTATGATGGAAATAGTTAGACTCGCGCTTTGGTTTAGCAATTTACTGACCTCCTTCCGATTGATTGACCATAACTCACTCAATTTAACTCAAAATTCTTTGAAATATCTTCATTTCGAAGGAATCGAAGTGTAGTTTAAAACGAAAGAAACGGAGATGAAAAACTCCAAGTATTTTGAGAGTTATGATGGAAATAGTTAGACTCGCGCTTTGGTTTAGCAATTTACTGTCATACATCCGATTAATTGACCATAACTCTCTCAATTTAACTCTTAAGTCATTGAAATTAGTTTCATTTCGAAGGAATCGAAGTGTAGTTTAAAATGAAAGAAACGGAGATGAAAAACTCCAAGTATTTTGAGAGTTATGATGGAAATAGTTAGACTCGCGCTTTGGTTTAGAAAATTTACTGACCTACCTCCGATTGATTGACCATAACTCTCTCAATTTAAGTTGTAATTCATTTAAATTAGTTTCATTTCGAAGGAATCGAAGTGTAGTTTAAAACGAAAGAAACGGAGATGAAAAACTCCAAGTATTTTGAGAGTTATGATGGAAATAGTTAGACTCGCGCTTTGGTTTAGCAATTTACTGACCTACCTCCGATTGATTGACCATAACTCACTCAATTTAACTCGTAATTCATTGTAATTAGTTTCATTTCGAAGGAATCGAAGTGTAGTTTAAAACGAAAGAGACGGAGATGAAAAACTCCAAGTATTTTGAGAGTTATGATGGAAATAGTTAGACTCGCGCTTTGGTTTAGCAATTTATTGACCTACCTCCGATTGATTGACCATAACTCACTCAATTTAACTCTTAACTCATTGAAATTAGTTTCATTTCGAAGGAATCGAAGTGTAGTTTAAAACGAAAGAAACGGAGATGAAAATCTCCAAGTATTTTGAGAGTTATGATGGAAATAGATAGACTCGCGCTTTGGTTTAGCAATTTACTAACCTCCCTCCGATTGATTGACCATAACTCACTCAATTTAACTCGTAATTCATTGAAATTAGTTTCATTTCGAAGGAATCGAAGTGTGGTTTAAAACAAAAGAAACGGAGATGAAAAACTCCAAGTATTTTGAGAGTTATGATGGAAATAGTTAGACTCGCGCTTTAGTTTAGCAATTTACTGACCTCCCTCCGATTGATTGACCATAACTCTCTCAATTTAACTCGTAATTCATTTAAATTAGTTTCATTTCGAAGGAATCGAAGTTTAGTTTAAAACGAAAGAAACGGAGATGAAAAACTCCAAGTATTTTGAAAGTTATGATGGAAATAGTTAGACTCGCGCTTTAGTTTAGCAATTTACTGACCTCCCTCCGATTGATTGAACATAACTCACTCAATTTAACTCGTAATTCATTGAAATTAGTTTCATTTCGAAGGAATCGAAGTGTAGTTTAAAACGAAAGAAACGGAGATGAAAAACTCCAAGTATTTTGAGAGTTATGATGGAAATAGTTAGACTCGCGCTTTGGTTTAGCAATTTACTGACCTACCTCCGATTGATTGACCATAACTCTCTCAATTTAACTCGTAATTCATTTAAATTAGTTTCATTTCGAATGAATCGAAGTGTAGTGTAAAACGAAAGAAACGGAGATGAAAAACTCCAAGTATTTTGAGAGTTATGATGGAAATAGTTAGACTCGCGCTTTGGTTTAGCAATTTACTGACCTCCTTCCGATTGATTGACCATAACTCACTCAATTTAACTCAAAATTCTTTGAAATATCTTCATTTCGAAGGAATCGAAGTGTAGTTTAAAACGAAAGAAACGGAGATGAAAAACTCCAAGTATTTTGAGAGTTATGATGGAAATAGTTAGACTCGCGCTTTGGTTTAGCAATTTACTGTCATACATCCGATTAATTGACCATAACTCTCTCAATTTAACTCTTAAGTCATTGAAATTAGTTTCATTTCGAAGGAATCGAAGTGTAGTTTAAAATGAAAGAAACGGAGATGAAAAACTCCAAGTATTTTGAGAGTTATGATGGAAATAGTTAGACTCGCGCTTTGGTTTAGAAAATTTACTGACCTACCTCCGATTGATTGACCATAACTCTCTCAATTTAAGTCGTAATTCATTTAAATTTGTTTCATTTCGAAGGAATCGAAGTGTAGTTTAAAACGAAAGAAACGGAGATGAAAAACTCCAAGTATTTTGAGAGTTATGATGGAAATAGTTAGACTCGCGCTTTGGTTTAGCAATTTACTGACCTACCTCCGATTGATTGACCATAACTCACTCAATTTAACTCGTAATTCATTGTAATTAGTTTCATTTCGAAGGAATCGAAGTGTAGTTTAAAACGAAAGAGACGGAGATGAAAAACTCCAAGTATTTTGAGAGTTATGATGGAAATAGTTTGACTCGCGCTTTGGTTTAGCAATTTATTGACCTACCTCCGATTGATTGACCATAACTCACTCAATTTAACTCTTAACTCATTGAAATTAGTTTCATTTCGAAGGAATCGAAGTGTAGTTTAAAACGAAAGAAACGGAGATGAAAATCTCCAAGTATTTTGAGAGTTATGATGGAAATAGATAGACTCGCGCTTTGGTTTAGCAATTTACTGACCTCCCTCCGATTGATTGACCATAACTCACTCAATTTAACTCGTAATTCATTGAAATTAGTTTCATTTCGAAGGAATCGAAGTGTGGTTTAAAACGAAAGAAACGGAGATGAAAAACTCTAAGTATTTTGAGAGTTATGATGGAAATAGTTAGACTCGCGCTTTGGTTTAGCAATTTACTGTCATACATCCGATTAATTGACCATAACTCTCTCAATTTAACTCTTAAGTCATTGAAATTAGTTTCATTTCGAAGGAATCGAAGTGTAGTTTAAAATGAAAGAAACGGAGATGAAAAACTCCAAGTATTTTGAGAGTTATTATGGAAATAGTTAGACTCGCGCTTTGGTTTAGCAATTTACTGATCTACCTCCGATTGATTGACCATAAATCACTCAATTTAACTCTTAATTCATTAAAATTAGTTTCATTTCGAAGGAATCGAAGTGTAGTTTAAAACGAAAGAGACGGAGATGAAAAACTCCAAGTATTTTGAGAGTTATGATGGAAATAGTTAGACTCGCGCTTTGGTTTAGCAATTTATTGACCTACCTCCGATTGATTGACCATAACTCACTCAATTTAACTCTTAACTCATTGAAATTAGTTTCATTTCGAAGGAATCGAAGTGTAGTTTAAAACGAAAGAAACGGAGATGAAAATCTCCAAGTATTTTGAGAGTTATGATGGAAATAGATAGACTCGCGCTTTGGTTTAGCAATTTACTGACCTCCCTCCGATTGATTGACCATAACTCACTCAATTTAACTCGTAATTCATTGAAATTAGTTTCATTTCGAAGGAATCGAAGTGTGGTTTAAAACGAAAGAAACGGAGATGAAAAACTCCAAGTATTTTGAGAGTTATGATGGAAATAGTTAGACTCGCGCTTTGGTTTAGCAATTTACTGACCTACCTCCGCCTGATTCACCATAACTCTCTCAATTTAACTCTTAATTCATTGAAATTAGTTTCATTTCGAAGGAATCGAAGTGTAGTTTAAAACGAAAGAAACGGAGATGAAAAATTCCAAGTATTTTGAGAGTTATGATAGAAATAGTTAGACTCGCGCTTTGGTTTAGCAATTTACTGACATACCTCCGATTGATTGACCATAACTCTCTCAATTTTACTCTTAATTCATTGAAATTAGTTTCATTTCGAAGGAATCGAAGTGTAGTTTAAAACGAAAGAAACGGAGATGAAAAATTCCTAGTATTTTGAGAGTTATGATAGAAATAGTTAGACTCGCGCTTTGGTTTAGCAATTTACTGACCTACCTCCGATTGATTGACCATAACTCTCTCAATTTAACTCTTAACTCATTGAAATTAGTTTTATTTCGAAGGAATCGAAGTGTAGTTTAAAACGAAAGAAACGGAGATGAAAAACTCCAAGTATCTTGAGTGTTATGATGGAAATAGTTAGACTCGCGCTTTAGTTTAGCAATTTACTGACCTACCTCCGATTGATTGACCATAACTCTCTCAATTTAACTCGTAATTCATTTAAATTAGTTTAATTTCGAAGGAATCGAAGTGTAGTTTAAAACGAAAGAAACGGAGATGAAAAACTCCAAGTATTTTGAGAGTTATGATGGAAATAGTAACACTCGCGCTTTGGTTTAGAAATTTACTGACCTCCCTCCGATTGATTGACCATAAATCACTCAATTTAACTCGTAATTCATTGAAATTAGTTTCATTTCGAAGGAATCGAAGTGTAGTTTAAAACGAAAGAAACGGAGATGAAAAACTCCAAGTATTTTGAGAGTTATGATTGAAATAGTTAGACTCGCGCTTTGGTTTAGCAATTTACTGACCTCCCTCCGATTAATTGACCATAACTCACTCAATTTAACTCGTAATTCATTGTAATTAGTTTCATTTCGAAGGAATCGAAGTGTAGTTTAAAACGAAAGAAACGGAGATGAAAAACTACAAGTATTTTGAGAGTTATGATGGAAATAGTTAGATTCGCGCTTTGGTTTAGCAATTTACTGATCTACCTCCGATTGATTGACCATAACTCTCTCAATTTAACTCTTAACTCATTGAAATTAGTTTCATTTCGAAGGAATCGAAGTGTAGTTTAAAACGAAAGAAACGGAGATGAAAAACTCCAAGTATTTTGAGAGTTATGATGGAAATAGTTAGACTCGCGCTTTGTTTTAGCAATTTACTGTCATACATCCGATTAATTGACCATAACTCTCTCAATTTAAGTCGTAATTCATTTAAATTAGTTTCATTTCGAAGGAATCGAAGTGTAGTTTAAAACGAAAGAAACGGAGATGAAAAACTCCAAGTATTTTGAGAGTTATGATGGAAATAGTTAGACTCGCGCTTTGGTTTAGTAATTTACTGACCTACCTCCGATTGATTGACCATAACTCTCTCAATTTAACTCTTAACTCATTGAAATTAGTTTCATTTCGAAGGAATCGAAGTGTAGTTTAAAACGAAAGAAACGGAGATGAAAAACTCTAAGTATTTTGAGAGTTATGATGGAAATAGTTAGACTCGCGCTTTGGTTTAGCAATTTACTGACCTACCTCCGATTGATTGACCATAACTCTCTCAATTTAACTCTTAACTCATTTAAATTAGTTTCATTTCGAAGGAATCGAAGTGTAGTTTAAAACGAAAGAAACGGAGATGAAAACTCCAAGTATTTTGAGAGTTATGATGGAAATAGTTAGACTCGCGCTTTGGTTTAGCAATTTACTGACCAACCTCCGATTGATTGACCATAACTCTCTCAATTTAACTCTTAATTCATTGAAATTAGTTTCATTTCGAAGGAATCGAAGTGTAGTTTAAAACGAAAGAAACGGAGATGAAAAACTCCAAGTATTTTGAGAGTTATGATAGAAATAGTTAGAATCGCGCTTTGTTTAGCAATTTACTGACCTACCTCCGATTCATTGACCATAACTCTCTAAATTTAACTCTTAACTCATTGAAATTAGTTTCATTTCGAAGGAATCGAAGTGTAGTTTAAAACGAAAGAAACTGAGATGAAAAACTCCAAGTATTTTGAGAGTTATGATGGAAATAGTTAGACTCGCGCTTTAGTTTAGCAATTTACTGACCTACCTCCGATTGATTGACCATAACTCTCTCAATTTAACTCGTAATTCATTTAAATTAGTTTAATTTCGAAGGAATCGAAGTGTAGTTTAAAACGAAAGAAACGGAGATGAAAAACTCCAAGTATTTTGAGAGTTATGATTGAAATAGTTAGACTCGCGCTTTGGTTTAGCAATTTACTGACCTCCCTCCGATTAATTGACCATAACTCACTCAATTTAACTCGTAATTCATTTAAATTAGTTTCATTTCGAATGAATCGAAGTGTAGTTTAAAACGAAAGAAACGGAGATGAAAAACTCCAAGTATTTTGAGAGTTATGATGGAAATAGTTAGACTCGCGCTTTGGTTTAGCAATTTACTGACCTCCTTCCGATTGATTGACCATAACTCACTCAATTTAACTCAAAATTCTTTGAAATATCTTCATTTCGAAGGAATCGAAGTGTAGTTTAAAACGAAAGAAACGGAGATGAAAAACTCCAAGTATTTTGAGAGTTATGATGGAAATAGTTAGACTCGCGCTTTAGTTTAGCAATTTACTGACCTCCCTCCGATTGATTGAACATAACTCACTCAATTTAACTCGTAATTCATTGAAATTAGTTTCATTTCGAAGGAGTCGAAGTGTAGTTTAAAACGAAAGAAACGGAGATGAAAAACTCCAAGTATTTTGAGAGTTATGATGGAAATAGTTAGACTCGCGCTTTGGTTTAGCAATTTACTGACCTCCCTCCGATTGATTGACCATAAATCACTCAATTTAACTCGTAATTCATTGAAATTAGTTTCATTTCGAAGGAATCGAAGTGTAGTTTAAAACGAAAGAAACGGAGATGAAAAACTCCAAGTATTTTGAGAGTTATGATGGAAATAGTTAGACTCGCGCTTTGGTTTAGCAATTTACTGACCTACCTCCGATTGATTGATCATAACTCACTCAATTTAACTCTTAATTCATTGAAATTAGTTTCATTTCGAAGGAATCGAAGTGTAGTTTAAAACGAAAGAAACGGAGATGAAAAACTCCAAGTATTTTGAGAGTTATGATGGAAATAGTTAGACTCGCGCTTTAGTTTAGCAATTTACTGACCTCCCTCCGATTGATTGAGCATAACTCTCTCAATTTAACTCGTAATTCATTTAAATTAGTTTCATTTCGAAGGAATCGAAGTGTAGTTTAAAACGAAAGAAACGGAGATGAAAAACTCCAAGTATTTTGAGAGTTATGATGGAAATAGTTAGACTCGCGCTTTAGTTTAGCAATTTACTGACCTCCCTCCGATTGATTGAACATAACTCACTCAATTTAACTCGTAATTCATTGAAATTAGTTTCATTTCGAAGGAATCGAAGTGTAGTTTAAAACGAAAGAAACGGAGATGAAAAACTCCAAGTATTTTGAGAGTTATGATGGAAATAGTTAAACTCGCGCTTTGGTTTAGCAATTTACTGACCTACCTCCGATTGATTGACCATAACTCTCTCAATTTAACTCGTAATTCATTTAAATTAGTTTCATTTCGAATGAATCGAAGTGTAGTGTAAAACGAAAGAAACGGAGATGAAAAACTCCAAGTATTTTGAGAGTTATGATGGAAATAGTTAGACTCGCGCTTTGGTTTAGCAATTTACTGACCAACCTCCGATTGATTGACCATAACTCTCTCAATTTAACTCTTAATTCATTGAAATTAGTTTCATTTCGAAGGAATCGAAGTGTAGTTTAAAACGAAAGAAACGGAGATGAAAAATTCCAAGTATTTTGAGAGTTATGATAGAAATAGTTAGAATCGCGCTTTGTTTAGCAATTTACTGACCTACCTCCGATTGATTGACCATAACTCTCTAAATTTAACTCTTAACTCATTGAAATTAGTTTCATTTCGAAGGAATCGAAGTGTAGTTTAAAACGAAAGAAACTGAGATGAAAAACTCCAAGTATTTTGAGAGTTATGATGGAAATAGTTAGACTCGCGCTTTAGTTTAGCAATTTACTGACCTACCTCCGATTGATTGACCATAACTCTCTCAATTTAACTCGTAATTCATTTAAATTAGTTTAATTTCGAAGGAATCGAAGTGTAGTTTAAAACGAAAGAAACGGAGATGAAAAACTCCAAGTATTTTGAGAGTTATGATTGAAATAGTTAGACTCGCGCTTTGGTTTAGCAATTTACTGACCTCCCTCCGATTAATTGACCATAACTCACTCAATTTAACTCGTAATTCATTTAAATTAGTTTCATTTCGAATGAATCGAAGTGTAGTTTAAAACGAAAGAAACGGAGATGAAAAACTCCAAGTATTTTGAGAGTTATGATGGAAATAGTTAGACTCGCGCTTTGGTTTAGCAATTTACTGACCTCCTTCCGATTGATTGACCATAACTCACTCAATTTAACTCAAAATTCTTTGAAATATCTTCATTTCGAAGGAATCGAAGTGTAGTTTAAAACGAAAGAAACGGAGATAAAAAACTCCAAGTATTTTGAGAGTTATGATGGAAATAGTTAGACTCGCGCTTTAGTTTAGCAATTTACTGACCTCCCTCCGATTGATTGAACATAACTCACTCAATTTAACTCGTAATTCATTGAAATTAGTTTCATTTCGAAGGAATCGAAGTGTAGTTTAAAACGAAAGAAACGGAGATGAAAAACTCCAAGTATTTTGAGAGTTATGATGGAAATAGTTAGACTCGCGCTTTGGTTTAGCAATTTACTGACCTCCCTCCGATTGATTGACCATAAATCACTCAATTTAACTCGTAATTCATTGAAATTAGTTTCATTTCGAAGGAATCGAAGTGTAGTTTAAAACGAAAGAAACGGAGATGAAAAACTCCAAGTATTTTGAGAGTTATGATGGAAATAGTTAGACTCGCGCTTTGGTTTAGCAATTTACTGACCTACCTCCGATTGATTGATCATAACTCACTCAATTTAACTCTTAATTCATTGAAATTAGTTTCATTTCGAAGGAATCGAAGTGTAGTTTAAAACGAAAGAAACGGAGATGAAAAACTCCAAGTATTTTGAGAGTTATGATGGAAATAGTTAGACTCGCGCTTTAGTTTAGCAATTTACTGACCTCCCTCCGATTGATTGACCATAACTCTCTCAATTTAACTCGTAATTCATTTAAATTAGTTTCATTTCGAAGGAATCGAAGTGTAGTTTAAAACGAAAGAAACGGAGATGAAAAACTCCAAGTATTTTGAGAGTTATGATGGAAATAGTTAGACTCGCGCTTTAGTTTAGCAATTTACTGACCTCCCTCCGATTGATTGAACATAACTCACTCAATTTAACTCGTAATTCATTGAAATTAGTTTCATTTCGAAGGAATTGAAGTGTAGTTTAAAACGAAAGAAACGGGGATGAAAAACTCCAAGTATTTTGAGAGTTATGATGGAAATAGTTAGACTCGCGCTTTGGTTTAGCAATTTACTGACCTACCTCCGATTGATTGACCATAACTCTCTCAATTTAACTCATAATTCATTTAAATTAGTTTCATTTCGAATGAATCGAAGTGTAGTGTAAAACGAAAGAAACGGAGATGAAAAACTCCAAGTATTTTGAGAGTTATGATGGAAATAGTTAGACTCGCGCTTTGGTTTAGCAATTTACTGACCTCCTTCCGATTGATTGACCATAACTCACTCAATTTAACTCAAAATTCTTTGAAATATCTTCATTTCGAAGGAATCGAAGTGTAGTTTAAAACGAAAGAAACGGAGATGAAAAACTCCAAGTATTTTGAGAGTTATGATGGAAATAGTTAGACTCGCGCTTTGGTTTAGCAATTTACTGTCATACATCCGATTAATTGACCATAACTCTCTCAATTTAACTCTTAAGTCATTGAAATTAGTTTCATTTCGAAGGAATCGAAGTGTAGTTTAAAAGGAAAGAAACGGAGATGAAAAACTCTAAGTATTTTGAGAGTTATGATGGAAATAGTTAGACTCGCGCTTTGGTTTAGCAATTTACTGACCTACCTCAGATTTATTGACCATAACTCACTCAATTTAACTCGTAATTCATTTAAATTAGTTTCATTTCGAAGGAATCGAAGTATAGTTTAAAACGAAAGAAACGGAGATGAAAAACTCCAAGTATTTTGAGAGTTATGATGGAAATAGTTAGACTCGCGCTTTGGTTTAGCAATTTACTGACCTACCTCCGATTGATTGACCA
This sequence comes from Tasmannia lanceolata, assembly GCF_043159265.1. Classification (NCBI taxonomy): domain Eukaryota; kingdom Viridiplantae; phylum Streptophyta; class Magnoliopsida; order Canellales; family Winteraceae; genus Tasmannia; species Tasmannia lanceolata. The sequence continues at coordinate 10,932,086 of NW_027518721.1, forward strand.
TAACTCACTCAATTTAACTCGTAATTCATTATAATTAGTTTCATTTCGAAGGAATCGAAGTGTAGTTTAAAACGAAAGAAACGGAGATGAAAAACTCCAAGTATTTTGAGAGTTATGATGGAAATAGTTAGACTCGCGCTTTGGTTTAGCAATTTACTGTCTTACATCCGATTAATTGACCATAACTCTCTCAATTTAACTCTTAAGTCATTGAAATTAGTTTCATTTCGAAGGAATCGAAGTGTAGTTTAAAACGAAAGAAACGGAGATGAAAAACTCCAAGTATTTTGAGAGTTATGATGGAAATAGTTAGACTCGCGCTTTAGTTTAGCAATTTACTGACCTCCCTCCGATTGATTGAACATAACTCACTCAATTTAACTCGTAATTCATTGAAATTAGTTTCATTTCGAAGGAATCGAAGTGTAGTTTAAAACGAAAGAAACGGAGATGAAAAACTCCAAGTATTTTGAGAGTTATGATGGAAATAGTTAGACTCGCGCTTTGGTTTAGCAATTTACTGACCTCCCTCCGATTGATTGACCATAAATCACTCAATTTAACTCGTAATTCATTGAAATTAGTTTCATTTCGAAGGAATCGAAGTGTAGTTTAAAACGAAAGAAACGGAGATGAAAAACTCTAAGTATTTTGAGAGTTATGATGGAAATAGTTAGACTCGCGCTTTGGTTTAGCAATTTACTGACCTACCTCCGATTGATTAATCATAACTCACTCAATTTAACTCTTAATTCATTGAAATTAGTTTCATTTCGAAGGAATCGAAGTGTAGTTTAAAACGAAAGAAACGGAGATGAAAAACTCCAAGTATTTTGAGAGTTATGATGGAAATAGTTAGACTCGCGCTTTAGTTTAGCAATTTACTGACCTCCCTCCGATTGATTGACCATAACTCACTCAATTTAACTCGTAATTCATTGAAATTAGTTTCATTTCGAAGGAATCGAAGTGTAGTTTAAAACAAAAGAAACGGAGATGAAAAACTCCAAGTATTTTGAGAGTTATGATGGGAATAGTTAGACTCGCGCTTTGGTTTAGCAATTTACTGACCTACCTTCGGTTGATTGACCATAACTCTCTCAATTTAACTCTTAACTCATTGAAATTAGTTTCATTTCGAAGGAATCGAAGTGTAGTTTAAAACGAAAGAAACGGAGATGAAAAACTCCAAGTATTTTGAGAGTTATGATGGAAATAGTTAGACTCGCGCTTTGGTTTAGCAATTTATTGACCAACCTCCGATTGATTGACCATAACTCTCTCAATTTAACTCTTAATTCATTGAAATTAGTTTCATTTCGAAGGAATCGAAGTGTAGTTTAAAACGAAAGAAACGGAGATGAAAAATTCCAAGTATTTTGAGAGTTATGATAGAAATAGTTAGAATCGCGCTTTGTTTAGCAATTTACTAACCTACCTCCGATTGATTGACCATAACTCTCTAAATTTAACTCTTAACTCATTGAAATTAGTTTCATTTCGAAGGAATCGAAGTGTAGTTTAAAACGAAAGAAACGGAGATGAAAAACTCCAAGTATTTTGAGAGTTATGATGGAAATAGTTAGACTCGCGCTTTGGTTTAGCAATTTACTGACCTACCTCCGATTGATTGATCATAACTTTCTCAATTTAACTCTTAATTCATTGAAATTAGTTTCATTTCGAAGGAATCGAAGTGTAGTTTAAAACGAAAGAAACGGAGATGAAAAACTCCAAGTATTTTGAGAGTTATTATGGAAATAGTTAGACTCGCGCTTTGGTTTAGCAATTTACTGATCTACCTCCGATTGATTGACCATAAATCACTCAATTTAACTCTTAATTCATTGAAATTAGTTTCATTTCGAAGGAATCGAAGTGTAGTTTAAAACGAAAGAAACGGAGATGAAAAACTCCAAGTATTTTGAGAGTTATGATGGAAATAGTTAGACTCGCGCTTTGGTTTAGCAATTTACTGACCTACCTCCGATTGATTGACCATAACTCTCTCAATTTAAGTCGTAATTCATTTAATTTAGTTTCATTTCGAATGAATCGAAGTGTAGTTTAAAACGAAAGAAACGGAGATGAAAAACTCCAAGTATTTTGAGAGTTATGATGGAAATAGTTAGACTCGCGCTTTAGTTTAGCAATTTACTGACCTCCCTCCGATTGATTGAACATAACTCACTCAATTTAACTCGTAATTCATTGAAATTAGTTTCATTTCGAAGGAATCGAAGTGTAGTTTAAAACGAAAGAAACGGAGATGAAAAACTCCAAGTATTTTGAGAGTTATGATGGAAATAGTTAGACTCGCGCTTTGGTTTAGCAATTTACTGACCTACCTCCGATTGATTGACCATAACTCTCTCAATTTAACTCATAATTCATTTAAATTAGTTTCATTTCGAATGAATCGAAGTGTAGTGTAAAACGAAAGAAACGGAGATGAAAAACTCCAAGTATTTTGAGAGTTATGATGGAAATAGTTAGACTCGCGCTTTGGTTTAGCAATTTACTGACCTCCTTCCGATTGATTGACCATAACTCACTCAATTTAACTCAAAATTCTTTGAAATATCTTCATTTCGAAGGAATCGAAGTGTAGTTTAAAACGAAAGAAACGGAGATGAAAAACTCCAAGTATTTTGAGAGTTATGATGGAAATAGTTAGACTCGCGCTTTGGTTTAGCAATTTACTGTCATACATCCGATTAATTGACCATAACTCTCTCAATTTAACTCTTAAGTCATTGAAATTAGTTTCATTTCGAAGGAATCGAAGTGTAGTTTAAAATGAAAGAAACGGAGATGAAAAACTCTAAGTATTTTGAGAGTTATGATGGAAATAGTTAGACTCGCGCTTTGGTTTAGAAAATTTACTTACCTACCTCCGATTGATTGACCATAACTCTCTCAATTTAAGTCGTAATTCATTTAAATTAGTTTCATTTCGAAGGAATCGAAGTGTAGTTTAAAACGAAAGAAACGGAGATGAAAAACTCCAAGTATTTTGAGAGTTATGATGGAAATAGTTAGACTCGCGCTTTGGTTTAGCAATTTACTGACCTACCTCCGATTGATTGACCATAACTCACTCAATTTAACTCGTAATTCATTATAATTAGTTTCATTTCGAAGGAATCGAAGTGTAGTTTAAAACGAAAGAAACGGAGATGAAAAACTCCAAGTATTTTGAGAGTTATGATGGAAATAGTTAGACTCGCGCTTTGGTTTAGCAATTTACTGTCCTACATCCGATTAATTGACCATAACTCTCTCAATTTAACTCTTAAGTCATTGAAATTAGTTTCATTTCGAAGGAATCGAAGTGTAGTTTAAAACGAAAGAAACGGAGATGAAAAACTCCAAGTATTTTGAGAGTTATGATGGAAATAGTTAGACTCGCGCTTTAGTTTAGCAATTTACTGACCTCCCTCCGATTGATTGAACATAACTCACTCAATTTAACTCGTAATTCATTGAAATTAGTTTCATTTCGAAGGAATCGAAGTGTAGTTTAAAACGAAAGAAACGGAGATGAAAAACTCCAAGTATTTTGAGAGTTATGATTGAAATAGTTAGACTCGCGCTTTGGTTTAGCAATTTACTGACCTCCCTCCGATTGATTGACCATAAATCACTCAATTTAACTCGTAATTCATTGAAATTAGTTTCATTTCGAAGGAATCGAAGTGTAGTTTAAAACGAAAGAAACGGAGATGAAAAACTCCAAGTATTTTGAGAGTTATGATGGAAATAGTTAGACTCGCGCTTTGGTTTAGCAATTTACTGACCTACCTCCGATTGATTGATCATAACTCACTCAATTTAACTCTTAATTCATTGAAATTAGTTTCATTTCGAAGGAATCGAAGTGTAGTTTAAAACGAAAGAAACGGAGATGAAAAACTCCAAGTATTTTGAGAGTTATGATGGAAATAGTTAGACTCGCGCTTTAGTTTAGCAATTTACTGACCTCCCTCCGATTGATTGACCATAACTCACTCAATTTAACTCGTAATTCATTGAAATTAGTTTCATTTCGAAGGAATCGAAGTGTAGTTTAAAACAAAAGAAACGGAGATGAAAAACTCCAAGTATTTTGAGAGTTATGATGGGAATAGTTAGACTCGCGCTTTGGTTTAGCAATTTACTGACCTACCTTCGGTTGATTGACCATAACTCTCTCAATTTAACTCTTAACTCATTGAAATTAGTTTCATTTCGAAGGAATCGAAGTGTAGTTTAAAACGAAAGAAACGGAGATGAAAAACTCCAAGTATTTTGAGAGTTATGATGGAAATAGTTAGACTCGCGCTTTGGTTTAGCAATTTACTGACCTACCTCCGATTGATTGACTATAACTCTCTCAATTTAACTCTTAACTCATTGAAATTAGTTTCATTTCGAAGGAATCGAAGTGTAGTTTAAAACGAAAGAAACGGAGATGAAAAACTCCAAGTATTTTGAGAGTTATGATGGAAATAGTTAGACTCGCGCTTTGGTTTAGCAATTTATTGACCAACCTCCGATTGATTGACCATAACTCTCTCAATTTAACTCTTAATTCATTGAAATTAGTTTCATTTCGAAGGAATCGAAGTGTAGTTTAAAACGAAAGAAACGGAGATGAAAAATTCCAAGTATTTTGAGAGTTATGATAGAAATAGTTAGAATCGCGCTTTGTTTAGCAATTTACTAACCTACCTCCGATTGATTGACCATAACTCTCTAAATTTAACTCTTAACTCATTGAAATTAGTTTCATTTCGAAGGAATCGAAGTGTAGTTTAAAACGAAAGAAACGGAGATGAAAAACTCCAAGTATTTTGAGAGTTATGATGGAAATAGTTAGACTCGCGCTTTGGTTTAGCAATTTACTGACCTACCTCCGATTGATTGATCATAACTTTCTCAATTTAACTCTTAATTCATTGAAATTAGTTTCATTTCGAAGGAATCGAAGTGTAGTTTAAAACGAAAGAAACGGAGATGAAAAACTCCAAGTATTTTGAGAGTTATTATGGAAATAGTTAGACTCGCGCTTTGGTTTAGCAATTTACTGATCTACCTCCGATTGATTAACCATAAATCACTCAATTTAACTCTTAATTCATTGAAATTAGTTTCATTTCGAAGGAATCGAAGTGTAGTTTAAAACGAAAGAAACGGAGATGAAAAACTCCAAGTATTTTGAGAGTTATGATGGAAATAGTTAGACTCGCGCTTTGGTTTAGCAATTTACTGACCTACCTCCGATTGATTGACCATAACTCTCTCAATTTAAGTCGTAATTCATTTAATTTAGTTTCATTTCGAATGAATCGAAGTGTAGTTTAAAACGAAAGAAACGGAGATGAAAAACTCCAAGTATTTTGAGAGTTATGATGGAAATAGTTAGACTCGCGCTTTAGTGTAGCAATTTACTGACCTCCCTCCGATTGATTGAACATAACTCACTCAATTTAACTCGTAATTCATTGAAATTAGTTTCATTTCGAAGGAATCGAAGTGTAGTTTAAAACGAAAGAAACGGAGATGAAAAACTACAAGTATTTTGAGAGTTATGATGGAAATAGTTAAACTCGCGCTTTGGTTTAGCAATTTACTGACCTACCTCCGATTGATTGACCATAACTCTCTCAATTTAACTCGTAATTCATTTAAATTAGTTTCATTTCGAATGAATCGAAGTGTAGTGTAAAACGAAAGAAACGGAGATGAAAAACTCCAAGTATTTTGAGAGTTATGATGGAAATAGTTAGACTCGCGCTTTGGTTTAGCAATTTACTGACCAACCTCCGATTGATTGACCATAACTCTCTCAATTTAACTCTTAATTCATTGAAATTAGTTTCATTTCGAAGGAATCGAAGTGTAGTTTAAAACGAAAGAAACGGAGATGAAAAATTCCAAGTATTTTGAGAGTTATGATAGAAATAGTTAGAATCGCGCTTTGTTTAGCAATTTACTGACCTACCTCCGATTGATTGACCATAACTCTCTAAATTTAACTCTTAACTCATTGAAATTAGTTTCATTTCGAAGGAATCGAAGTGTAGTTTAAAACGAAAGAAACTGAGATGAAAAACTCCAAGTATTTTGAGAGTTATGATGGAAATAGTTAGACTCGCGCTTTAGTTTAGCAATTTACTGACCTACCTCCGATTGATTGACCATAACTCTCTCAATTTAACTCGTAATTCATTTAAATTAGTTTAATTTCGAAGGAATCGAAGTGTAGTTTAAAACGAAAGAAACGGAGATGAAAAACTCCAAGTATTTTGAGAGTTATGATTGAAATAGTTAGACTCGCGCTTTGGTTTAGCAATTTACTGACCTCCCTCCGATTAATTGACCATAACTCACTCAATTTAACTCGTAATTCATTTAAATTAGTTTCATTTCCAATGAATCGAAGTGTAGTTTAAAACGAAAGAAACGGAGATGAAAAACTCCAAGTATTTTGAGAGTTATGATGGAAATAGTTAGACTCGCGCTTTGGTTTAGCAATTTACTGACCTCCTTCCGATTGATTGACCATAACTCACTCAATTTAACTCAAAATTCTTTGAAATATCTTCATTTCGAAGGAATCGAAGTGTAGTTTAAAACGAAAGAAACGGAGATGAAAAACTCCAAGTATTTTGAGAGTTATGATGGAAATAGTTAGACTCGCGCTTTAGTTTAGCAATTTACTGACCTCCCTCCGATTGATTGAACATAACTCACTCAATTTAACTCGTAATTCATTGAAATTAGTTTCATTTCGAAGGAATCAAAGTGTAGTTTAAAACGAAAGAAACGGAGATGAAAAACTCCAAGTATTTTGAGAGTTATGATGGAAATAGTTAGACTCGCGCTTTGGTTTAGCAATTTACTGACCTACCTCCGATTGATTGATCATAACTCACTCAATTTAACTCTTAATTCATTGAAATTAGTTTCATTTCGAAGGAATCGAAGTGTAGTTTAAAACGAAAGAAACGGAGATGAAAAACTCCAAGTATTTTGAGAGTTATGATGGAAATAGTTAGACTCGCGCTTTAGTTTAGCAATTTACTGACCTCCCTCCGATTGATTGAGCATAACTCTCTCAATTTAACTCGTAATTCATTTAAATTAGTTTCATTTCGAAGGAATCGAAGTGTAGTTTAAAACGAAAGAAACGGAGATGAAAAACTCCAAGTATTTTGAGAGTTATGATGGAAATAGTTAGACTCGCGCTTTAGTTTAGCAATTTACTGACCTCCCTCCGATTGATTGAACATAACTCACTCAATTTAACTCGTAATTCATTGAAATTAGTTTCATTTCGAAGGAATCGAAGTGTAGTTTAAAACGAAAGAAACGGAGATGAAAAACTCCAAGTATTTTGAGAGTTATGATGGAAATAGTTAAACTCGCGCTTTGGTTTAGCAATTTACTGACCTACCTCCGATTGATTGACCATAACTCTCTCAATTTAACTCTTAACTCATTGAAATTAGTTTCATTTCGAAGGAATCGAAGTGTAGTTTAAAACGAAAGAAACTGAGATGAAAAACTCCAAGTATTTTGAGAGTTATGATGGAAATAGTTAGACTCGCGCTTTAGTTTAGCAATTTACTGACCTACCTCCGATTGATTGACCATAACTCTCTCAATTTAACTCGTAATTCATTTAAATTAGTTTAATTTCGAAGGAATCGAAGTGTAGTTTAAAACGAAAGAAACGGAGATGAAAAACTCCAATTATTTTGAGAGTTATGATTGAAATAGTTAGACTCGCGCTTTGGTTTAGCAATTTACTGACCTCCCTCCGATTAATTGACCATAACTCACTCAATTTAACTCGTAATTCATTTAAATTAGTTTCATTTCGAATGAATCGAAGTGTAGTTTAAAACGAAAGAAACGGAGATGAAAAACTCCAAGTATTTTGAGAGTTATGATGGAAATAGTTAGACTCGCGCTTTGGTTTAGCAATTTACTGACCTCCTTCCGATTGATTGACCATAACTCACTCAATTTAACTCAAAATTCTTTGAAATATCTTCATTTCGAAGGAATCGAAGTGTAGTTTAAAACGAAAGAAACGGAGATGAAAAACTCCAAGTATTTTGAGAGTTATGATGGAAATAGTTAGACTCGCGCTTTAGTTTAGCAATTTACTGACCTCCCTCCGATTGATTGAACATAACTCACTCAATTTAACTCGTAATTCATTGAAATTAGTTTCATTTCGAAGGAATCGAAGTGTAGTTTAAAACGAAAGAAACGGAGATGAAAAACTCCAAGTATTTTGAGAGTTATGATGGAAATAGTTAGACTCGCGCTTTGGTTTAGCAATTTACTGACCTCCCTCCGATTGATTGACCATAAATCACTCAATTTAACTCGTAATTCATTGAAATTAGTTTCATTTCGAAGGAATCGAAGTGTAGTTTAAAACGAAAGAAACGGAGATGAAAAACTCCAAGTATTTTGAGAGTTATGATGGAAATAGTTAGACTCGCGCTTTGGTTTAGCAATTTACTGACCTACCTCCGATTGATTGATCATAACTCACTCAATTTAACTCTTAATTCATTGAAATTAGTTTCATTTCGAAGGAATCGAAGTGTAGTTTAAAACGAAAGAAACGGAGATGAAAAACTCCAAGTATTTTGAGAGTTATGATGGAAATAGTTAGACTCGCGCTTTGGTTTAGCAATTTAGTGACCAACCTCCGATTGATTGACCATAACTCTCTCAATTTAACTCTTAATTCATTGAAATTAGTTTCATTTCGAAGGAATCGAAGTGTAGTTTAAAACGAAAGAAACGGAGATGAAAAATTCCAAGTATTTTGAGAGTTATGATAGAAATAGTTAGAATCGCGCTTTGTTTAGCAATTTACTAACCTACCTCCGATTGATTGACCATAACTCTCTAAATTTAACTCTTAACTCATTGAAATTAGTTTCATTTCGAAGGAATCGAAGTGTAGTTTAAAACGAAAGAAACGGAGATGAAAAACTCCAAGTATTTTGAGAGTTATGATGGAAATAGTTAGACTCACGCTTTGGTTTAGCAATTTACTGACCTACCTCCGATTGATTGATCATAACTTTCTCAATTTAACTCTTAATTCATTGAAATTAGTTTCATTTCGAAGGAATCGAAGTGTAGTTTAAAACGAAAGAAACGGAGATGAAAAACTCCAAGTATTTTGAGAGTTATTATGGAAATAGTTAGACTCGCGCTTTGGTTTAGCAATTTACTGATCTACCTCCGATTGATTAACCATAAATCACTCAATTTAACTCTTAATTCATTGAAATTAGTTTCATTTCGAAGGAATCGAAGTGTAGTTTAAAACGAAAGAAACGGAGATGAAAAACTCCAAGTATTTTGAGAGTTATGATGGAAATAGTTAGACTCGCGCTTTGGTTTAGCAATTTACTGACCTACCTCCGATTGATTGACCATAACTCTCTCAATTTAAGTCGTAATTCATTTAATTTAGTTTCATTTCGAATGAATCGAAGTGTAGTTTAAAACGAAAGAAACGGAGATGAAAAACTCCAAGTATTTTGAGAGTTATGGTGGAAATAGTTAGACTCGCGCTTTAGTTTAGCAATTTACTGACCTCCCTCCGATTGATTGAACATAACTCACTCAATTTAACTCGTAATTCATTGAAATTAGTTTCATTTCGAAGGAATCGAAGTGTAGTTTAAAACGAAAGAAACGGAGATGAAAAACTACAAGTATTTTGAGAGTTATGATGGAAATAGTTAAACTCGCGCTTTGGTTTAGCAATTTACTGACCTACCTCCGATTGATTGACCATAACTCTCTCAATTTAACTCGTAATTCATTTAAATTAGTTTCATTTCGAATGAATCGAAGTGTAGTGTAAAACGAAAGAAACGGAGATGAAAAACTCCAAGTATTTTGAGAGTTATGATGGAAATAGTTAGACTCGCGCTTTGGTTTAGCAATTTACCGACCAACCTCCGATTGATTGACCATAACTCTCTCAATTTAACTCTTAATTCATTGAAATTAGTTTCATTTCGAAGGAATCGAAGTGTAGTTTAAAACGAAAGAAACGGAGATGAAAAATTCCAAGTATTTTGAGAGTTATGATAGAAATAGTTAGAATCGCGCTTTGTTTAGCAATTTACTGACCTACCTCCGATTGATTGACCATAACTCTCTAAATTTAACTCTTAACTCATTGAAATTAGTTTCATTTCGAAGGAATCGAAGTGTAGTTTAAAACGAAAGAAACTGAGATGAAAAACTCCAAGTATTTTGAGAGTTATGATGGAAATAGTTAGACTCGCGCTTTAGTTTAGCAATTTACTGACCTACCTCCGATTGATTGACCATAACTCTCTCAATTTAACTCGTAATTCATTTAAATTAGTTTAATTTCGAAGGAATCGAAGTGTAGTTTAAAACGAAAGAAACGGAGATGAAAAACTCCAAGTATTTTGAGAGTTATGATTGAAATAGTTAGACTCGCGCTTTGGTTTAGCAATTTACTGACCTCCCTCCGATTAATTGACCATAACTCACTCAATTTAACTCGTAATTCATTTAAATTAGTTTCATTTCCAATGAATCGAAGTGTAGTTTAAAACGAAAGAAACGGAGATGAAAAACTCCAAGTATTTTGAGAGTTATGATGGAAATAGTTAGACTCGCGCTTTGGTTTAGCAATTTACTGACCTCCTTCCGATTGATTGACCATAACTCACTCAATTTAACTCAAAATTCTTTGAAATATCTTCATTTCGAAGGAATCGAAGTGTAGTTTAAAACGAAAGAAACGGAGATGAAAAACTCCAAGTATTTTGAGAGTTATGATGGAAATAGTTAGACTCGCGCTTTAGTTTAGCAATTTACTGACCTCCCTCCGATTGATTGAACATAACTCACTCAATTTAACTCGTAATTCATTGAAATTAGTTTCATTTCGAAGGAATCGAAGTGTAGTTTAAAACGAAAGAAACGGAGATGAAAAACTCCAAGTATTTTGAGAGTTATGATGGAAATAGTTAGACTCGCGCTTTGGTTTAGCAATTTACTGACCTACCTCCGATTGATTGATCATAACTCACTCAATTTAACTCTTAATTCATTGAAATTAGTTTCATTTCGAAGGAATCGAAGTGTAGTTTAAAACGAAAGAAACGGAGATGAAAAACTCCAAGTATTTTGAGAGTTATGATGGAAATAGTTAGACTCGCGCTTTAGTTTAGCAATTTACTGACCTCCCTCCGATTGATTGAGCATAACTCTCTCAATTTAACTCGTAATTCATTTAAATTAGTTTCATTTCGAAGGAATCGAAGTGTAGTTTAAAACGAAAGAAACGGAGATGAAAAACTCCAAGTATTTTGAGAGTTATGATGGAAATAGTTAGACTCGCGCTTTGGTTTAGCAATTTACTGACCTCCCTCCGATTGATTGACCATAAATCACTCAATTTAACTCGTAATTCATTGAAATTAGTTTCATTTCGAAGGAATCGAAGTGTAGTTTAAAACGAAAGAAACGGAGATGAAAAACTCCAAGTATTTTGAGAGTTATGATGGAAATAGTTAGACTCGCGCTTTGGTTTAGCAATTTACTGACATACCTCCGATTGATTGACCATAACTCTCTCAATTTAACTCGTAATTCATTTAAATTAGTTTCATTTCGAAGGAATCGAAGTGTAGTTTAAAACGAAAGAAACGGAGATGAAAAACTCCAAGTATTTTGAGAGTTATGATGGAAATAGTTAGACTCGCGCTTTAGTTTAGCAATTTACTGACCTCCCTCCGATTGATTGAACATAACTCACTCAATTTAACTCGTAATTCATTGAAATTAGTTTCATTTCGAAGGAATCGAAGTGTAGTTTAAAACGAAAGAAACGGAGATGAAAAACTCCAAGTATTTTGAGAGTTATGATGGAAATAGTTAAACTCGCGCTTTGGTTTAGCAATTTACTGACCTACCTCCGATTGATTGACCATAACTCTCTCAATTTAACTCTTAACTCATTGAAATTAGTTTCATTTCGAAGGAATCGAAGTGTAGTTTAAAACGAAAGAAACTGAGATGAAAAACTCCAAGTATTTTGAGAGTTATGATGGAAATAGTTAGACTCGCGCTTTAGTTTAGCAATTTACTGACCTACCTCCGATTGATTGACCATAACTCTCTCAATTTAACTCGTAATTCATTTAAATTAGTTTAATTTCGAAGGAATCGAAGTGTAGTTTAAAACGAAAGAAACGGAGATGAAAAACTCCAATTATTTTGAGAGTTATGATTGAAATAGTTAGACTCGCGCTTTGGTTTAGCAATTTACTGACCTCCCTCCGATTAATTGACCATAACTCACTCAATTTAACTCGTAATTCATTTAAATTAGTTTCATTTCGAATGAATCGAAGTGTAGTTTAAAACGAAAGAAACGGAGATGAAAAACTCCAAGTATTTTGAGAGTTATGATGGAAATAGTTAGACTCGCGCTTTGGTTTAGCAATTTACTGACCTCCTTCCGATTGATTGACCATAACTCACTCAATTTAACTCAAAATTCTTTGAAATATCTTCATTTCGAAGGAATCGAAGTGTAGTTTAAAACGAAAGAAACGGAGATGAAAAACTCCAAGTATTTTGAGAGTTATGATGGAAATAGTTAGACTCGCGCTTTAGTTTAGCAATTTACTGACCTCCCTCCGATTGATTGAACATAACTCACTCAATTTAACTCGTAATTCATTGAAATTAGTTTCATTTCGAAGGAATCGAAGTGTAGTTTAAAACGAAAGAAACGGAGATGAAAAACTCCAAGTATTTTGAGAGTTATGATGGAAATAGTTAGACTCGCGCTTTGGTTTAGCAATTTACTGACCTCCCTCCGATTGATTGACCATAAATCACTCAATTTAACTCGTAATTCATTGAAATTAGTTTCATTTCGAAGGAATCGAAGTGTAGTTTAAAACGAAAGAAACGGAGATGAAAAACTCCAAGTATTTTGAGAGTTATGATGGAAATAGTTAGACTCGCGCTTTGGTTTAGCAATTTACTGACATACCTCCGATTGATTGACCATAACTCTCTCAATTTAACTCTTAATTCATTGAAATTAGTTTCATTTCGAAGGAATCGAAGTGTAGTTTAAAACGAAAGAAACGGAGATGAAAAATTCCAAGTATTTTGAGAGTTATGATAGAAATAGTTAGACTCGCGCTTTGGTTTAGCAATTTACTGACCTACCTCCGATTGATTGACCATAACTCTCTCAATTTAACTCTTAACTCATTGAAATTAGTTTCATTTCGAAGGAATCGAAGTTTAGTTTAAAACGAAAGAAACGGAGATGAAAAACTCCAAGTATCTTGAGAGTTATGATGGAAATAGTTAGACTCGCGCTTTAGTTTAGCAATTTACTGACCTACCTCCGATTGATTGACCATAACTCTCTCAATTTAACTCGTAATTCATTTAAATTAGTTTAATTTCGAAGGAATCGAAGTGTAGTTTAAAACGAAAGAAACGGAGATGAAAAACTCCAAGTATTTTGAGAGTTATGATGGAAATAGTAACACTCGCGCTTTGGTTTAGAAATTTTCTGACCTCCCTCCGATTGATTGACCATAAATCACTCAATTTAACTCGTAATTCATTGAAATTAGTTTCATTTCGAAGGAATCGAAGTGTAGTTTAAAACGAAAGAAACGGAGATGAAAAACTCCAAGTATTTTGAGAGTTATGATTGAAATAGTTAGACTCGCGCTTTGGTTTAGCAATTTACTGACCTCCCTCCGATTAATTGACCATAACTCACTCAATTTAACTCGTAATTCATTGTAATTAGTTTCATTTCGAAGGAATCGAAGTGTAGTTTAAAACGAAAGAAACGGAGATAAAAAACTACAAGTATTTTGAGAGTTATGATGGAAATAGTTAGACTCGCGCTTTGGTTTAGCAATTTACTGATCTACCTCCGATTGATTGACCATAACTCTCTCAATTTAACTCTTAACTCATTAAAATTAGTTTCATTTCGAAGGAATCGAAGTGTAGTTTAAAACGAAAGAAACGGAGATGAAAAACTCCAAGTATTTTGAGAGTTATGATGGAAATAGTTAGACTCGCGCTTTGGTTTAGCAATTTACTGTCATACATCCGATTAATTGACCATAACTCTCTCAATTTAAGTCGTAATTCATTTAAATTAGTTTCATTTCGAAGGAATCGAAGTGTAGTTTAAAACGAAAGAAACGGAGATGAAAAACTCCAAGTATTTTGAGAGTTATGATGGAAATAGTTAGACTCGCGCTTTGGTTTAGCAATTTACTGACCTACCTCCGATTGATTGACCATAACTCTCTCAACTTAACTCTTAACTCATTGAAATTAGTTTCATTTCGAAGGAATCGAAGTGTAGTTTAAAACGAAAGAAACGGAGATGAAAAACTCCAAGTATTTTGAGAGTTATGATGGAAATAGTTAGACTCGCGCTTTGGTTTAGCAATTTTCTGACCTACCTCCGTTTGATTGACCATAACTCTCTCAATTTAACTCTTAACTCATTTAAATTAGTTTCATTTCGAAGGAATCGAAGTGTAGTTTAAAACGAAAGAAACGGAGATGAAAACTCCAAGTATTTTGAGAGTTATGATGGAAATAGTTAGACTCGCGCTTTGGTTTAGCAATTTACTGACCAACCTCCGATTGATTGACCATAACTCTCTCAATTTAACTCTTAATTCATTGAAATTAGTTTCATTTCGAAGGAATCGAAGTGTAGTTTAAAACGAAAGAAACGGAGATGAAAAACTCCAAGTATTTTGAGAGTTATGATAGAAATAGTTAGAATCGCGCTTTGTTTAGCAATTTACTGACCTACCTCCGATTCATTGACCATAACTCTCTAAATTTAACTCTTAACTCATTGAAATTAGTTTCATTTCGAAGGAATCGAAGTGTAGTTTAAAACGAAAGAAACGGAGATAAAAAACTACAAGTATTTTGAGAGTTATGATGGAAATAGTTAGACTCGCGCTTTGGTTTAGCAATTTACTGATCTACCTCCGATTGATTGACCATAACTCTCTCAATTTAACTCTTAACTCATTAAAATTAGTTTCATTTCGAAGGAATCGAAGTGTAGTTTAAAACGAAAGAAACGGAGATGAAAAACTCCAAGTATTTTGAGAGTTATGATGGAAATAGTTAGACTCGCGCTTTGGTTTAGCAATTTACTGTCATACATCCGATTAATTGACCATAACTCTCTCAATTTAAGTCGTAATTCATTTAAATTAGTTTCATTTCGAAGGAATCGAAGTGTAGTTTAAAACGAAAGAAACGGAGATGAAAAACTCTAAGTATTTTGAGAGTTATGATGGAAATAGTTAGACTCGCGCTTTGGTTTAGCAATTTACTGACCTACCTCCGATTGATTGACCATAACTCTCTCAACTTAACTCTTAACTCATTGAAATTAGTTTCATTTCGAAGGAATCGAAGTGTAGTTTAAAACGAAAGAAACGGAGATGAAAAACTCCAAGTATTTTGAGAGTTATGATGGAAATAGTTAGACTCGCGCTTTGGTTTAGCAATTTTCTGACCTACCTCCGTTTGATTGACCATAACTCTCTCAATTTAACTCTTAACTCATTTAAATTAGTTTCATTTCGAAGGAATCGAAGTGTAGTTTAAAACGAAAGAAACGGAGATGAAAACTCCAAGTATTTTGAGAGTTATGATGGAAATAGTTAGACTCGCGCTTTGGTTTAGCAATTTACTGACCAACCTCCGATTGATTGACCATAACTCTCTCAATTTAACTCTTAATTCATTGAAATTAGTTTCATTTCGAAGGAATCGAAGTGTAGTTTAAAACGAAAGAAACGGAGATGAAAAACTCCAAGTATTTTGAGAGTTATGATAGAAATAGTTAGAATCGCGCTTTGTTTAGCAATTTACTGACCTACCTCCGATTCATTGACCATAACTCTCTAAATTTAACTCTTAACTCATTGAAATTAGTTTCATTTCGAAGGAATCGAAGTGTAGTTTAAAACGAAAGAAACTGAGATGAAAAACTCCAAGTATTTTGAGAGTTATGATGGAAATAGTTAGACTCGCGCTTTAGTTTAGCAATTTACTGACCTACCTCCGATTGATTGACCATAACTCTCTCAATTTAACTCGTAATTCATTTAAATTAGTTTAATTTCGAAGGAATCGAAGTATAGTTTAAAACGAAAGAAACGGAGATGAAAAACTCCAAGTATTTTGAGAGTTATGATTGAAATAGTTAGACTCGCGCTTTGGTTTAGCAATTTACTGACCTCCCTCCGATTAATTGACCATAACTCACTCAATTTAACTCGTAATTCATTTAAATTAGTTTCATTTCGAATGAATCGAAGTGTAGTTTAAAACGAAAGAAACGGAGATGAAAAACTCCAAGTATTTTGAGAGTTATGATGGAAATAGTTAGACTCGCGCTTTGGTTTAGCAATTTACTGACCTCCTTCCGATTGATTGACCATAACTCACTCAATTTAACTCAAAATTCTTTGAAATACCTTCATTTCGAAGGAATCGAAGTGTAGTTTAAAACGAAAGAAACGGAGATGAAAAACTCCAAGTATTTTGAGAGTTATGATGGAAATAGTTAGACTCGCGCTTTAGTTTAGCAATTTACTGACCTCCCTCCGATTGATTGAACATAACTCACTCAATTTAACTCGTAATTCATTGAAATTAGTTTCATTTCGAAGGAATCGAAGTGTAGTTTAAAACGAAAGAAACGGAGATGAAAAACTCCAAGTATTTTGAGAGTTATGATGGAAATAGTTAGACTCGCGCTTTGGTTTAGCAATTTACTGACCTCCCTCCGATTGATTGACCATAAATCACTCAATTTAACTCGTAATTCATTGAAATTAGTTTCATTTCGAAGGAATCGAAGTGTAGTTTAAAACGAAAGAAACGGAGATGAAAAACTCCAAGTATTTTGAGAGTTATGATGGAAATAGTTAGACTCGCGCTTTGGTTTAGCAATTTACTGACCTACCTCCGATTGATTGATCATAACTCACTCAATTTAACTCTTAATTCATTGAAATTAGTTTCATTTCGAAGGAATCGAAGTGTAGTTTAAAACGAAAGAAACGGAGATGAAAAACTCCAAGTATTTTGAGAGTTATGATGGAAATAGTTAGACTCGCGCTTTAGTTTAGCAATTTACTGACCTCCCTCCGATTGATTGACCATAACTCTCTCAATTTAACTCGTAATTCATTTAAATTAGTTTCATTTCGAAGGAATCGAAGTTTAGTTTAAAACGAAAGAAACGGAGATGAAAAACTCCAAGTATTTTGAGAGTTATGATGGAAATAGTTACACTCGCGCTTTAGTTTAGCAATTTACTGACCTCCCTCCGATTGATTGAACATAACTCACTCAATTTAACTCGTAATTCATTGAAATTAGTTTCATTTCGAAGGAATCGAAGTGTAGTTTAAAACGAAAGAAACGGAGATGAAAAACTCCAAGTATTTTGAGAGTTATGATGGAAATAGTTAGACTCGCGCTTTGGTTTAGCAATTTACTGACCTACCTCCGATTGATTGACCATAACTCTCTCAATTTAACTCGTAATTCATTTAAATTAGTTTCATTTCGAATGAATCGAAGTGTAGTGTAAAACGAAAGAAACGGAGATGAAAAACTCCAAGTATTTTGAGAGTTATGATGGAAATAGTTAGACTCGCGCTTTGGTTTAGCAATTTACTGACCTCCTTCCGATTGATTGACCATAACTCACTCAATTTAACTCAAAATTCTTTGAAATATCTTCATTTCGAAGGAATCGAAGTGTAGTTTAAAACGAAAGAAACGGAGATGAAAAACTCCAAGTATTTTGAGAGTTATGATGGAAATAGTTAGACTCGCGCTTTGGTTTAGCAATTTACTGTCATACATCCGATTAATTGACCATAACTCTCTCAATTTAACTCTTAAGTCATTGAAATTAGTTTCATTTCGAAGGAATCGAAGTGTAGTTTAAAATGAAAGAAACGGAGATGAAAAACTCCAAGTATTTTGAGAGTTATGATGGAAATAGTTAGACTCGCGCTTTGGTTTAGAAAATTTACTGACCTACCTCCGATTGATTGACCATAACTCTCTCAATTTAAGTCGTAATTCATTTAAATTAGTTTCATTTCGAAGGAATCGAAGTGTAGTTTAAAACGAAAGAAACGGAGATGAAAAACTCCAAGTATTTTGAGAGTTATGATGGAAATAGTTAGACTCGCGCTTTGGTTTAGCAATTTACTGACCTACCTCCGATTGATTGACCATAACTCACTCAATTTAACTCGTAATTCATTGTAATTAGTTTCATTTCGAAGGAATCGAAGTGTAGTTTAAAACGAAAGAAACGGAGATGAAAAACTCCAAGTATTTTGAGAGTTATGATGGAAATAGTTAGACTCGCGCTTTGGTTTAGCAATTTACTGTCCTACATCCGATTAATTGACCATAACTCTCTCAATTTAACTCTTAAGTCATTGAAATTAGTTTCATTTCGAAGGAATCGAAGTGTAGTTTAAAACGAAAGAAACGGAGATGAAAAACTCCAAGTATTTTGAGAGTTATGATGGAAATAGTTAGACTCGCGCTTTGGTTTAGAAATTTACTGACCTACCTCCGATTGATTGATCATAACTTTCTCAATTTAACTCTTAATTCATTGAAATTAGTTTCATTTCGAAGGAATCGAAGTGTAGTTTAAAACGAAAGAAACGGAGATGAAAAACTCCAAGTATTTTGAGAGTTATGATGGAAATAGTTAGACTCGCGCTTTGGTTTAGCAATTTACTGACCTCCTTCCGATTGATTGACCATAACTCACTCAATTTAACTCAAAATTCTTTGAAATACCTTCATTTCGAAGGAATCGAAGTGTAGTTTAAAACGAAAGAAACGGAGATGAAAAACTCCAAGTATTTTGAGAGTTATGATGGAAATAGTTAGACTCGCGCTTTAGTTTAGCAATTTACTGACCTCCCTCCGATTGATTGAACATAACTCACTCAATTTAACTCGTAATTCATTGAAATTAGTTTCATTTCGAAGGAATCGAAGTGTAGTTTAAAACGAAAGAAACGGAGATGAAAAACTCCAAGTATTTTGAGAGTTATGATGGAAATAGTTAGACTCGCGCTTTGGTTTAGCAATTTACTGACCTCCCTCCGATTGATTGACCATAAATCACTCAATTTAACTCGTAATTCATTGAAATTAGTTTCATTTCGAAGGAATCGAAGTGTAGTTTAAAACGAAAGAAACGGAGATGAAAAACTCCAAGTATTTTGAGAGTTATGATGGAAATAGTTAGACTCGCGCTTTGGTTTAGCAATTTACTGACCTACCTCCGATTGATTGATCATAACTCACTCAATTTAACTCTTAATTCATTGAAATTAGTTTCATTTCGAAGGAATCGAAGTGTAGTTTAAAACGAAAGAAACGGAGATGAAAAACTCCAAGTATTTTGAGAGTTATGATGGAAATAGTTAGACTCGCGCTTTAGTTTAGCAATTTACTGACCTCCCTCCGATTGATTGACCATAACTCTCTCAATTTAACTCGTAATTCATTTAAATTAGTTTCATTTCGAAGGAATCGAAGTTTAGTTTAAAACGAAAGAAACGGAGATGAAAAACTCCAAGTATTTTGAGAGTTATGATGGAAATAGTTACACTCGCGCTTTAGTTTAGCAATTTACTGACCTCCCTCCGATTGATTGAACATAACTCACTCAATTTAACTCGTAATTCATTGAAATTAGTTTCATTTCGAAGGAATCGAAGTGTAGTTTAAAACGAAAGAAACGGAGATGAAAAACTCCAAGTATTTTGAGAGTTATGATAGAAATAGTTAGAATCGCGCTTTGTTTAGCAATTTACTGACCTACCTCCGATTCATTGACCATAACTCTCTAAATTTAACTCTTAACTCATTGAAATTAGTTTCATTTCGAAGGAATCGAAGTGTAGTTTAAAACGAAAGAAACTGAGATGAAAAACTCCAAGTATTTTGAGAGTTATGATGGAAATAGTTAGACTCGCGCTTTAGTTTAGCAATTTACTGACCTACCTCCGATTGATTGACCATAACTCTCTCAATTTAACTCGTAATTCATTTAAATTAGTTTAATTTCGAAGGAATCGAAGTATAGTTTAAAACGAAAGAAACGGAGATGAAAAACTCCAAGTATTTTGAGAGTTATGATTGAAATAGTTAGACTCGCGCTTTGGTTTAGCAATTTACTGACCTCCCTCCGATTAATTGACCATAACTCACTCAATTTAACTCGTAATTCATTTAAATTAGTTTCATTTCGAATGAATCGAAGTGTAGTTTAAAACGAAAGAAACGGAGATGAAAAACTCCAAGTATTTTGAGAGTTATGATGGAAATAGTTAGACTCGCGCTTTGGTTTAGCAATTTACTGACCTCCTTCCGATTGATTGACCATAACTCACTCAATTTAACTCAAAATTCTTTGAAATACCTTCATTTCGAAGGAATCGAAGTGTAGTTTAAAACGAAAGAAACGGAGATGAAAAACTCCAAGTATTTTGAGAGTTATGATGGAAATAGTTAGACTCGCGCTTTAGTTTAGCAATTTACTGACCTCCCTCCGATTGATTGAACATAACTCACTCAATTTAACTCGTAATTCATTGAAATTAGTTTCATTTCGAAGGAATCGAAGTGTAGTTTAAAACGAAAGAAACGGAGATGAAAAACTCCAAGTATTTTGAGAGTTATGATGGAAATAGTTAGACTCGCGCTTTGGTTTAGCAATTTACTGACCTCCCTCCGATTGATTGACCATAAATCACTCAATTTAACTCGTAATTCATTGAAATTAGTTTCATTTCGAAGGAATCGAAGTGTAGTTTAAAACGAAAGAAACGGAGATGAAAAACTCCAAGTATTTTGAGAGTTATGATGGAAATAGTTAGACTCGCGCTTTGGTTTAGCAATTTACTGACCTACCTCCGATTGATTGATCATAACTCACTCAATTTAACTCTTAATTCATTGAAATTAGTTTCATTTCGAAGGAATCGAAGTGTAGTTTAAAACGAAAGAAACGGAGATGAAAAACTCCAAGTATTTTGAGAGTTATGATGGAAATAGTTAGACTCGCGCTTTAGTTTAGCAATTTACTGACCTCCCTCCGATTGATTGACCATAACTCTCTCAATTTAACTCGTAATTCATTTAAATTAGTTTCATTTCGAAGGAATCGAAGTTTAGTTTAAAACGAAAGAAACGGAGATGAAAAACTCCAAGTATTTTGAGAGTTATGATGGAAATAGTTACACTCGCGCTTTAGTTTAGCAATTTACTGACCTCCCTCCGATTGATTGAACATAACTCACTCAATTTAACTCGTAATTCATTGAAATTAGTTTCATTTCGAAGGAATCGAAGTGTAGTTTAAAACGAAAGAAACGGAGATGAAAAACTCCAAGTATTTTGAGAGTTATGATGGAAATAGTTAGACTCGCGCTTTGGTTTAGCAATTTACTGACCTACCTCCGATTGATTGACCATAACTCTCTCAATTTAACTCGTAATTCATTTAAATTAGTTTCATTTCGAATGAATCGAAGTGTAGTGTAAAACGAAAGAAACGGAGATGAAAAACTCCAAGTATTTTGAGAGTTATGATGGAAATAGTTAGACTCGCGCTTTGGTTTAGCAATTTACTGACCTCCTTCCGATTGATTGACCATAACTCACTCAATTTAACTCAAAATTCTTTGAAATATCTTCATTTCGAAGGAATCGAAGTGTAGTTTAAAACGAAAGAAACGGAGATGAAAAACTCCAAGTATTTTGAGAGTTATGATGGAAATAGTTAGACTCGCGCTTTGGTTTAGCAATTTACTGTCATACATCCGATTAATTGACCATAACTCTCTCAATTTAACTCTTAAGTCATTGAAATTAGTTTCATTTCGAAGGAATCGAAGTGTAGTTTAAAATGAAAGAAACGGAGATGAAAAACTCCAAGTATTTTGAGAGTTATGATGGAAATAGTTAGACTCGCGCTTTGGTTTAGAAAATTTACTGACCTACCTCCGATTGATTGACCATAACTCTCTCAATTTAAGTCGTAATTCATTTAAATTAGTTTCATTTCGAAGGAATCGAAGTGTAGTTTAAAACGAAAGAAACGGAGATGAAAAACTCCAAGTATTTTGAGAGTTATGATGGAAATAGTTAGACTCGCGCTTTGGTTTAGCAATTTACTGACCTACCTCCGATTGATTGACCATAACTCACTCAATTTAACTCGTAATTCATTGTAATTAGTTTCATTTCGAAGGAATCGAAGTGTAGTTTAAAACGAAAGAAACGGAGATGAAAAACTCCAAGTATTTTGAGAGTTATGATGGAAATAGTTAGACTCGCGCTTTGGTTTAGCAATTTACTGTCCTACATCCGATTAATTGACCATAACTCTCTCAATTTAACTCTTAAGTCATTGAAATTAGTTTCATTTCGAAGGAATCGAAGTGTAGTTTAAAACGAAAGAAACGGAGATGAAAAACTCCAAGTATTTTGAGAGTTATGATGGAAATAGTTAGACTCGCGCTTTGGTTTAGAAATTTACTGACCTACCTCCGATTGATTGATCATAACTTTCTCAATTTAACTCTTAATTCATTGAAATTAGTTTCATTTCGAAGGAATCGAAGTGTAGTTTAAAACGAAAGAAACGGAGATGAAAAACTCCAAGTATTTTGAGAGTTATTATGGAAATAGTTAGACTCGCGCTTTGGTTTAGCAATTTACTGATCTACCTCCGATTGATTGACCATAAATCACTCAATTTAACTCTTAATTCATTAAAATTAGTTTCATTTCGAAGGAATCGAAGTGTAGTTTAAAACGAAAGAGACGGAGATGAAAAACTCCAAGTATTTTGAGAGTTATGATGGAAATAGTTAGACTCGCGCTTTGGTTTAGCAATTTATTGACCTACCTCCGATTGATTGACCATAACTCACTCAATTTAACTCTTAACTCATTGAAATTAGTTTCATTTCGAAGGAATCGAAGTGTAGTTTAAAACGAAAGAAACGGAGATGAAAATCTCCAAGTATTTTGAGAGTTATTATGGAAATAGATAGACTCGCGCTTTGGTTTAGCAATTTACTGACCTCCCTCCGATTGATTGACCATAACTCACTCAATTTAACTCGTAATTCATTGAAATTAGTTTCATTTCGAAGGAATCGAAGTGTGGTTTAAAACGAAAGAAACGGAGATGAAAAACTCCAAGTATTGTGAGAGTTATGATGGAAATAGTTAGACTCGCGCTTTGGTTTAGCAATTTACTGACCTACCTCCGCCTGATTCACCATAACTCTCTCAATTTAACTCTTAATTCATTGAAATTAGTTTCATTTCGAAGGAATCGAAGTGTAGTTTAAAACGAAAGAAACGGAGATGAAAAATTCCAAGTATTTTGAGAGTTATGATAGAAATAGTTAGACTCGCGCTTTGGTTTAGCAATTTACTGACATACCTCCGATTGATTGACCATAACTCTCTCAATTTAACTCTTAATTCATTGAAATTAGTTTCATTTCGAAGGAATCGAAGTGTAGTTTAAAACGAAAGAAACGGAGATGAAAAATTCCAAGTATTTTGAGAGTTATGATAGAAATAGTTAGACTCGCGCTTTGGTTTAGCAATTTACTGACCTACCTCCGATTGATTGACCATAACTCTCTCAATTTAACTCTTAACTCATTGAAATTAGTTTCATTTCGAAGGAATCGAAGTGTAGTTTAAAACGAAAGAAACGGAGATGAAAAACTCCAAGTATCTTGAGAGTTATGATGGAAATAGTTAGACTCGCGCTTTAGTTTAGCAATTTACTGACCTACCTCCGATTGATTGACCATAACTCTCTCAATTTAACTCGTAATTCATTTAAATTAGTTTAATTTCGAAGGAATCGAAGTGTAGTTTAAAACGAAAGAAACGGAGATGAAAAACTCCAAGTATTTTGAGAGTTATGATGGAAATAGTAACAGTCGCGCTTTGGTTTAGAAATTTACTGACCTCCCTCCGATTGATTGACCATAAATCACTCAATTTAACTCGTAATTCATTGAAATTAGTTTCATTTCGAAGGAATCGAAGTGTAGTTTAAAACGAAAGAAACGGAGATGAAAAACTCCAAGTATTTTGAGAGTTATGATTGAAATAGTTAGACTCGCGCTTTGGTTTAGCAATTTACTGACCTCCCTCCGATTAATTGACCATAACTCACTCAATTTAACTCGTAATTCATTGTAATTAGTTTCATTTCGAAGGAATCGAAGTGTAGTTTAAAACGAAAGAAACGGAGATGAAAAATTCCAAGTATTTTGAGAGTTATGATAGAAATAGTTAGAATCGCGCTTTGTTTAGCAATTTACTGACCTACCTCCGATTGATTGACCATAACTCTCTTAATTTAACTCTTAACTCATTGAAATTAGTTTCATTTCGAAGGAATCGAAGTGTAGTTTAAAACGAAAGAAACTGAGATGAAAAACTCCAAGTATTTTGAGAGTTATGATGGAAATAGTTAGACTCGCGCTTTAGTTTAGCAATTTACTGACCTACCTCCGATTGATTGACCATAACTCTCTCAATTTAACTCGTAATTCATTTAAATTAGTTTAATTTCGAAGGAATCGAAGTGTAGTTTAAAACGAAAGAAACGGAGATGAAAAACTCCAAGTATTTTGAGAGTTATGATTGAAATAGTTAGACTCGCGCTTTGGTTTAGCAATTTACTGACCTCCCTCCGATTAATTGACCATAACTCACTCAATTTAACTCGTAATTCATTTAAATTAGTTTCATTTCGAATGAATCGAAGTGTAGTTTAAAACGAAAGAAACGGAGATGAAAAACTCCAAGTATTTTGAGAGTTATGATGGAAATAGTTAGACTCGCGCTTTGGTTTAGCAATTTACTGACCTCCTTCCGATTGATTGACCATAACTCACTCAATTTAACTCAAAATTCTTTGAAATATCTTCATTTCGAAGGAATCGAAGTGTAGTTTAAAACGAAAGAAACGGAGATGAAAAACTCCAAGTATTTTGAGAGTTATGATGGAAATAGTTAGACTCGCGCTTTAGTTTAGCAATTTACTGACCTCCCTCCGATTGATTGAACATAACTCACTCAATTTAACTCGTAATTCATTGAAATTAGTTTCATTTCGAAGGAATCGAAGTGTAGTTTAAAACGAAAGAAACGGAGATGAAAAACTCCAAGTATTTTGAGAGTTATTATGGAAATAGTTAGACTCGCGCTTTGGTTTAGCAATTTACTGACCTCCCTCCGATTGATTGACCATAAATCACTCAATTTAACTCGTAATTCATTGAAATTAGTTTCATTTCGAAGGAATCAAAGTGTAGTTTAAAACGAAAGAAACGGAGATGAAAAACTCCAAGTATTTTGAGAGTTATGATGGAAATAGTTAGACTCGCGCTTTGGTTTAGCAATTTACTGACCTACCTCCGATTGATTGATCATAACTCACTCAATTTAACTCTTAATTCATTGAAATTAGTTTCATTTCGAAGGAATCGAAGTGTAGTTTAAAACGAAAGAAACGGAGATGAAAAACTCCAAGTATTTTGAGAGTTATGATGGAAATAGTTAGACTCGCGCTTTAGTTTAGCAATTTACTGACCTCCCTCCGATTGATTGACCATAACTCTCTCAATTTAACTCGTAATTCATTTAAATTAGTTTCATTTCGAAGGAATCGAAGTGTAGTTTAAAACGAAAGAAACGGAGATGAAAAAGTCCAAGTATTTTGAGAGTTATGATGGAAATAGTTAGACTCGCGCTTTAGTTTAGCAATTTACTGACCTCCCTCCGATTGATTGAACATAACTCACTCAATTTAACTCGTAATTCATTGAAATTAGTTTCATTTCGAAGGAATCCAAGTGTAGTTTAAAACGAAAGAAACGGAGATGAAAAACTCCAAGTATTTTGAGAGTTATTATGGAAATAGTTAGACTCGCGCTTTGGTTTAGCAATTTACTGACCTCCCTCCGATTGATTGACCATAAATCACTCAATTTAACTCGTAATTCATTGAAATTAGTTTCATTTCGAAGGAATCAAAGTGTAGTTTAAAACGAAAGAAACGGAGATGAAAAACTCCAAGTATTTTGAGAGTTATGATGGAAATAGTTAGACTCGCGCTTTGGTTTAGCAATTTACTGACCTACCTCCGATTGATTGATCATAACTCACTCAATTTAACTCTTAATTCATTGAAATTAGTTTCATTTCGAAGGAATCGAAGTGTAGTTTAAAACGAAAGAAACGGAGATGAAAAACTCCAAGTATTTTGAGAGTTATGATGGAAATAGTTAGACTCGCGCTTTAGTTTAGCAATTTACTGACCTCCCTCCGATTGATTGACCATAACTCTCTCAATTTAACTCGTAATTCATTTAAATTAGTTTCATTTCGAAGGAATCGAAGTGTAGTTTAAAACGAAAGAAACGGAGATGAAAAAGTCCAAGTATTTTGAGAGTTATGATGGAAATAGTTAGACTCGCGCTTTAGTTTAGCAATTTACTGACCTCCCTCCGATTGATTGAACATAACTCACTCAATTTAACTCGTAATTCATTGAAATTAGTTTCATTTCGAAGGAATCCAAGTGTAGTTTAAAACGAAAGAAACGGAGATGAAAAACTCCAAGTATTTTGAGAGTTATGATGGAAATAGTTAGACTCGCGCTTTGGTTTAGCAATTTACTGACCTACCTCCGATTGATTGACCATAACTCTCTCAATTTAACTCGTAATTCATTTAAATTAGTTTCATTTCGAATGAATCGAAGTGTAGTGTAAAACGAAAGAAACGGAGATGAAAAACTCCAAGTATTTTGAGAGTTATGATGGAAATAGTTAGACTCGCGCTTTGGTTTAGCAATTTACTGACCTCCTTCCGATTGATTGACCATAACTCACTCAATTTAACTCAAAATTCTTTGAAATATCTTCATTTCGAAGGAATCGAAGTGTAGTTTAAAACGAAAGAAACGGAGATGAAAAACTCCAAGTATTTTGAGAGTTATGATGGAAATAGTTAGACTCGCGCTTTAGTTTAGCAATTTACTGACCTCCCTCCGATTGATTGAACATAACTCACTCAATTTAACTCGTAATTCATTGAAATTAGTTTCATTTCGAAGGAATCGAAGTGTAGTTTAAAACGAAAGAAACGGAGATGAAAAACTCCAAGTATTTTGAGAGTTATGATGGAAATAGTTAGACTCGCGCTTTGGTTTAGCAATTTACTGACCTCCCTCCGATTGATTGACCATAAATCACTCAATTTAACTCGTAATTCATTGAAATTAGTTTCATTTCGAAGGAATCGAAGTGTAGTTTAAAACGAAAGAAACGGAGATGAAAAACTCCAAGTATTTTGAGAGTTATGATGGAAATAGTTAGACTCGCGCTTTGGTTTAGCAATTTACTGACCTACCTCCGATTGATTGATCATAACTCACTCAATTTAACTCTTAATTCATTGAAATTAGTTTCATTTCGAAGGAATCGAAGTGTAGTTTAAAACGAAAGAAACGGAGATGAAAAACTCCAAGTATTTTGAGAGTTATGATGGAAATAGTTAGACTCGCGCTTTAGTTTAGCAATTTACTGACCTCCCTCCGATTGATTGACCATAACTCTCTCAATTTAACTCGTAATTCATTTAAATTAGTTTCATTTCGAAGGAATCGAAGTGTAGTTTAAAACGAAAGAAACGGAGATGAAAAACTCCAAGTATTTTGAGAGTTATGATGGAAATAGTTAGACTCGCGCTTTAGTTTAGCAATTTACTGACCTCCCTCCGATTTATTGAACATAACTCACTCAATTTAACTCGTAATTCATTGAAATTAGTTTCATTTCGAAGGAATCGAAGTGTAGTTTAAAACGAAAGAAACGGAGATGAAAAACTCCAAGTATTTTGAGAGTTATGATGGAAATAGTTAGACTCGCGCTTTGGTTTAGCAATTTACTGACCTACCTCCGATTGATTGACCATAACTCTCTCAATTTAACTCGTAATTCATTTAAATTAGTTTCATTTCGAATGAATCGAAGTGTAGTGTAAAACGAAAGAAACGGAGATGAAAAACTCCAAGTATTTTGAGAGTTATGATGGAAATAGTTAGACTCGCGCTTTGGTTTAGCAATTTACTGACCTCCTTCCGATTGATTGACCATAACTCACTCAATTTAACTCAAAATTCTTTGAAATATCTTCATTTCGAAGGAATCGAAGTGTAGTTTAAAACGAAAGAAACGGAGATGAAAAACTCCAAGTATTTTGAGAGTTATGATGGAAATAGTTAGACTCGCGCTTTAGTTTAGCAATTTACTGACCTCCCTCCGATTGATTGAACATAACTCACTCAATTTAACTCGTAATTCATTGAAATTAGTTTCATTTCGAAGGAATCGAAGTGTAGTTTAAAACGAAAGAAACGGAGATGAAAAACTCCAAGTATTTTGAGAGTTATGATGGAAATAGTTAGACTCGCGCTTTGGTTTAGCAATTTACTGACCTCCCTCCGATTGATTGACCATAAATCACTCAATTTAACTCGTAATTCATTGAAATTAGTTTCATTTCGAAGGAATCGAAGTGTAGTTTAAAACGAAAGAAACGGAGATGAAAAACTCCAAGTATTTTGAGAGTTATGATGGAAATAGTTAGACTCGCGCTTTGGTTTAGCAATTTACTGACCTACCTCCGATTGATTGATCATAACTCACTCAATTTAACTCTTAATTCATTGAAATTAGTTTCATTTCGAAGGAATCGAAGTGTAGTTTAAAACGAAAGAAACGGAGATGAAAAACTACAAGTATTTTGAGAGTTATGATGGAAATAGTTAGACTCGCGCTTTAGTTTAGCAATTTACTGACCTCCCTCCGATTGATTGACCATAACTCTCTCAATTTAACTCGTAATTCATTTAAATTAGTTTCATTTCGAAGGAATCGAAGTGTAGTTTAAAACGAAAGACACGGAGATGAAAAACTCCAAGTATTTTGAGAGTTATGATGGAAATAGTTAGACTCGCGCTTTGGTTTAGCAATTTACTGACCTCCCTCCGATTGATTGAACATAACTCACTCAATTTAACTCGTAATTCATTGAAATTAGTTTCATTTCGAAGGAATCGAAGTGTAGTTTAAAACGAAAGAAACGGAGATGAAAAACTCCAAGTATTTTGAGAGTTATGATGGAAATAGTTAGACTCGCGCTTTGGTTTAGCAATTTACTGACCTACCTCCGATTGATTGACCATAACTCTCTCAATTTAACTCTTAACTCATTTAAATTAGTTTCATTTCGAAGGAATCGAAGTGTAGTTTAAAACGAAAGAAACGGAGATGAAAACTCCAAGTATTTTGAGAGTTATGATGGAAATAGTTAGACTCGCGCTTTGGTTTAGCAATTTACTGACCAACCTCCGATTGATTGACCATAACTCTCTCAATTTAACTCTTAATTCATTGAAATTAGTTTCATTTCGAAGGAATCGAAGTGTAGTTTAAAACGAAAGAAACGGAGATGAAAAATTCCAAGTATTTTGAGAGTTATGATAGAAATAGTTAGAATCGCGCTTTGTTTAGCAATTTACTGACCTACCTCCGATTGATTGACCATAACTCTCTAAATTTAACTCTTAACTCATTGAAATTAGTTTCATTTCGAAGGAATCGAAGTGTAGTTTAAAACGAAAGAAAATGAGATGAAAAACTCCAACTATTTTGAGAGTTATGATGGAAATAGTTAGACTCGCGCTTTAGTTTAGCAATTTACTGACCTACCTCCGATTGATTGACCATAACTCTCTCAATTTAACTCGTAATTCATTTAAATTAGTTTAATTTCGAAGGAATCGAAGTGTAGTTTAAAACGAAAGAAACGGAGATGAAAAACTCCAAGTATTTTGAGAGTTATGATTGAAATAGTTAGACTCGCGCTTTGGTTTAGCAATTTACTGACCTCCCTCCGATTAATTGACCATAACTCACTCAATTTAACTCGTAATTCATTTAAATTAGTTTCATTTCGAATGAATCGAAGTGTAGTTTAAAACGAAAGAAACGGAGATGAAAAATTCCAAGTATTTTGAGAGTTATGATGGAAATAGTTAGACTCGCGCTTTGGTTTAGCAATTTACTGACCTCCTTCCGATTGATTGACCATAACTCACTCAATTTAACTCAAAATTCTTTGAAATATCTTCATTTCGAAGGAATCGAAGTGTAGTTTAAAACGAAAGAAACGGAGATGAAAAACTACAAGTATTTTGAGAGTTATGATGGAAATAGTTAGACTCGCGCTTTAGTTTAGCAATTTACTGACCTCCCTCCGATTGATGGAACATAACTCACTCAATTTAACTCGTAATTCATTGAAATTAGTTTCATTTCGAAGGAATCGAAGTGTAGTTTAAAACGAAAGAAACGGAGATGAAAAACTCCAAGTATTTTGAGAGTTATGATGGAAATAGTTAGACTCGCGCTTTGGTTTAGCAATTTACTGACCTCCCTCCGATTGATTGACCATAAATCACTCAATTTAACTCGTAATTCATTGAAATTAGTTTCATTTCGAAGGAATCGAAGTGTAGTTTAAAACGAAAGAAACGGAGATGAAAAACTCCAAGTATTTTGAGAGTTATGATGGAAATAGTTAGACTCGCGCTTTGGTTTAGCAATTTACTGACCAACCTCCGATTGATTGACCATAACTCTCTCAATTTAACTCTTAATTCATTGAAATTAGTTTCATTTCGAAGGAATCGAAGTGTAGTTTAAAACGAAAGAAACGGAGATGAAAAATTCCAAGTATTTTGAGAGTTATGATAGAAATAGTTAGAATCGCGCTTTGTTTAGCAATTTACTGACCTACCTCCGATTGATTGACCATAACTCTCTTAATTTAACTCTTAACTCATTGAAATTAGTTTCATTTCGAAGGAATCGAAGTGTAGTTTAAAACGAAAGAAACTGAGATGAAAAACTCCAAGTATTTTGAGAGTTATGATGGAAATAGTTAGACTCGCGCTTTAGTTTAGCAATTTACTGACCTACCTCCGATTGATTGACCATAACTCTCTCAATTTAACTCGTAATTCATTTAAATTAGTTTCATTTCGAAGGAATCGAAGTGTAGTTTAAAACGAAAGAAACGGAGATGAAAAACTCCAAGTATTTTGAGAGTTATGATGGAAATAGTTAGACTCGCGCTTTGGTTTAGCAATTTACTGACCTACCTCCGATTGATTGACCATAACTCACTCAATTTAACTCGTAATTCATTGTAATTAGTTTCATTTCGAAGGAATCGAAGTGTAGTTTAAAACGAAAGAAACGGAGATGAAAAACTCCAAGTATTTTGAGAGTTATGATGGAAATAGTTAGACTCGCGCTTTGGTTTAGCAATTTACTGACCTCCTTCCGATTGATTGACCATAACTCACTCAATTTAACTCAAAATTCTTTGAAATATCTTCATTTCGAAGGAATCGAAGTGTAGTTTAAAACGAAAGAAACGGAGATGAAAAACTCCAAGTATTTTGAGAGTTATGATGGAAATAGTTAGACTCGCGCTTTGGTTTAGCAATTTACTGTCATACATCCGATTAATTGACCATAACTCTCTCAATTTAACTCTTAAGTCATTGAAATTAGTTTCATTTCGAAGGAATCGAAGTGTAGTTTAAAATGAAAGAAACGGAGATGAAAAACTCCAAGTATTTTGAGAGTTATGATGGAAATAGTTAGACTCGCGCTTTGGTTTAGAAAATTTACTTACCTACCTCCGATTGATTGACCATAACTCTCTCAATTTAAGTCGTAATTCATTTAAATTAGTTTCATTTCGAAGGAATCGAAGTGTAGTTTAAAACGAAAGAAACGGAGATGAAAAACTCCAAGTATTTTGAGAGTTATGATGGAAATAGTTAGACTCGCGCTTTGGTTTAGCAATTTACTGACCTACCTCCGATTGATTGACCATAACTCACTCAATTTAACTCGTAATTCATTGTAATTAGTTTCATTTCGAAGGAATCGAAGTGTAGTTTAAAACGAAAGAAACGGAGATGAAAAACTCCAAGTATTTTGAGAGTTATGATGGAAATAGTTAGACTCGCGCTTTGGTTTAGAAAATTTACTTACCTACCTCCGATTGATTGACCATAACTCTCTCAATTTAAGTCGTAATTCATTTAAATTAGTTTCATTTCGAAGGAATCGAAGTGTAGTTTAAAACGAAAGAAACGGAGATGAAAAACTCCAAGTATTTTGAGAGTTATGATGGAAATAGTTAGACTCGCGCTTTGGTTTAGCAATTTACTGACCTACCTCCGATTGATTGACCATAACTCACTCAATTTAACTCGTAATTCATTGTAATTAGTTTCATTTCGAAGGAATCGAAGTGTAGTTTAAAACGAAAGAAACGGAGATGAAAAACTCCAAGTATTTTGAGAGTTATGATGGAAATAGTTAGACTCGCGCTTTGGTTTAGCAATTTACTGTCCTACATCCGATTAATTGACCATAACTCTCTCAATTTAACTCTTAAGTCATTGAAATTAGTTTCATTTCGAAGGAATCGAAGTGTAGTTTAAAACGAAAGAAACGTAGATGAAAAACTCCAAGTATTTTGAGAGTTATGATGGAAATAGTTAGACTCGCGCTTTGGTTTAGCAATTTACTGACCTCCCTCCGATTGATTGACCATAACTCTCTCAATTTAACTCGTAATTCATTTAAATTAGTTTCATTTCGAATGAATCGAAGTGTAGTGTAAAACGAAAGAAACGGAGATGAAAAACTCCAAGTATTTTGAGAGTTATGATGGAAATAGTTAGACTCGCGCTTTGGTTTAGCAATTTACTGACCTCCTTCCGATTGATTGACCATAACTCACTCAATTTAACTCAAAATTCTTTGAAATATCTTCATTTCGAAGGAATCGAAGTGTAGTTTAAAACGAAAGAAACGGAGATGAAAAACTCCAAGTATTTTGAGAGTTATGATGGAAATAGTTAGACTCGCGCTTTGGTTTAGCAATTTACTGTCATACATCCGATTAATTGACCATAACTCTCTCAATTTAACTCTTAAGTCATTGAAATTAGTTTCATTTCGAAGGAATCGAAGTGTAGTTTAAAATGAAAGAAACGGAGATGAAAAACTCCAAGTATTTTGAGAGTTATGATGGAAATAGTTAGACTCGCGCTTTGGTTTAGAAAATTTACTTACCTACCTCCGATTGATTGACCATAACTCTCTCAATTTAAGTCGTAATTCATTTAAATTAGTTTCATTTCGAAGGAATCGAAGTGTAGTTTAAAACGAAAGAAACGGAGATGAAAAACTCCAAGTATTTTGAGAGTTATGATGGAAATAGTTAGACTCGCGCTTTGGTTTAGCAATTTACTGACCTACCTCCGATTGATTGACCATAACTCACTCAATTTAACTCGTAATTCATTGTAATTAGTTTCATTTCGAAGGAATCGAAGTGTAGTTTAAAACGAAAGAAACGGAGATGAAAAACTCCAAGTATTTTGAGAGTTATGATGGAAATAGTTAGACTCGCGCTTTGGTTTAGCAATTTACTGTCCTACATCCGATTAATTGACCATAACTCTCTCAATTTAACTCTTAAGTCATTGAAATTAGTTTCATTTCGAAGGAATCGAAGTGTAGTTTAAAACGAAAGAAACGGAGATGAAAAACTCCAAGTATTTTGAGAGTTATGATGGAAATAGTTAGACTCGCGCTTTAGTTTAGCAATTTACTGACCTCCCTCCGATTGATTGAACATAACTCACTCAATTTAACTCGTAATTCATTGAAATTAGTTTCATTTCGAAGGAATCGAAGTGTAGTTTAAAACGAAAGAAACGGAGATGAAAAACTCCAAGTATTTTGAGAGTTATGATGGAAATAGTTAGACTCGCGCTTTGGTTTAGCAATTTACTGACCTCCCTCCGATTGATTGACCATAAATCACTCAATTTAACTCGTAATTCATTGAAATTAGTTTCATTTCGAAGGAATCGAAGTGTAGTTTAAAACGAAAGAAATGGAGATGAAAAACTCCAAGTATTTTGAGAGTTATGATGGAAATAGTTAGACTCGCGCTTTGGTTTAGCAATTTACTGACCTACCTCCGATTGATTGATAATAACTCACTCAATTTAACTCTTAATTCATTGAAATTAGTTTCATTTCGAAGGAATCGAAGTGTAGTTTAAAACGAAAGAAACGGAGATAAAAAACTCCAAGTATTTTGAGAGTTATGATGGAAATAGTTAGACTCGCGCTTTAGTTTAGCAATTTACTAACCTCCCTCCGATTGATTGACCATAACTCACTCAATTTAACTCGTAATTCATTGAAATTAGTTTCATTTCGAAGGAATCGAAGTGTAGTTTAAAACGAAAGAAACGGAGATGAAAAACTCCAAGTATTTTGAGAGTTATGATGGGAATAGTTAGACTCGCGCTTTGGTTTAGCAATTTACTGACCTACCTTCGGTTGATTGACCATAACTCTCTCAATTTAACTCTTAACTCATTGAAATTAGTTTCATTTCGAAGGAATCGAAGTGTAGTTTAAAACGAAAGAAACGGAGATGAAAAACTCCAAGTATTTTGAGAGTTATGATGGAAATAGTTAGACTCGCGCTTTGGTTTAGCAATTTACTGACCTACCTCCGATTGATTGACTATAACTCTCTCAATTTAACTCTTAACTCATTGAAATTAGTTTCATTTCGAAGGAATCGAAGTGTAGTTTAAAACGAAAGAAACGGAGATGAAAAACTCCAAGTATTTTGAGAGTTATGATGGAAATAGTTAGACTCGCGCTTTGGTTTAGCAATTTACTGACCAACCTCCGATTGATTGACCATAACTCTCTCAATTTAACTCTTAATTCATTGAAATTAGTTTCATTTCGAAGGAATCGAAGTGTAGTTTAAAACGAAAGAAACGGAGATGAAAAATTCCAAGTATTTTGAGAGTTATGATAGAAATAGTTAGAATCGCGCTTTGTTTAGCAATTTACTAACCTACCTCCGATTGATTGACCATAACTCTCTAAATTTAACTCTTAACTCATTGAAATTAGTTTCATTTCGAAGGAATCGAAGTGTAGTTTAAAACGAAAGAAACGGAGATGAAAAACTCCAAGTATTTTGAGAGTTATGATGGAAATAGTTAGACTCGCGCTTTGGTTTAGCAATTTACTGACCTACCTCCGATTGATTGACCATAACTCACTCAATTTAACTCGTAATTCATTGAAATTAGTTTCATTTCGAAGGAATCGAAGTATAGTTTAAAATGAAAGAAACGGAGATGAAAAACTCCAAGTATTTTGAGAGTTATGATGGAAATAGTTAGACTTGCGCTTTGGTTTAGCAATTTACTGACATACCTCCGTTTGTTGACCATAACTCTCTCAATTTAACTCTTAATTCATTAAAATTAGTTTCATTTCGAAGGAATCGAAGTGTAGTTTAAAACGAAAGAAACGGAGATGAAAAATTCCAAGTATTTTGAGAGTTATGATAGAAATAGTTAGACTCGCGCTTTGGTTTAGCAATTTACTGACATACCTCCGATTGATTGACCATAACTCTCTCAATTTAACTCTTAATTCATTGAAATTAGTTTCATTTCGAAGGAATCGAAGTGTAGTGTAAAACGAAAGAAACGGAGATGAAAAATTCCAAGTATTTTGAGAGTTATGATAGAAATAGTTAGACTCGCGCTTTGGTTTAGCAATTTACTGACCTACCTCCGATTGATTGACCATAACTCTCTCAATTTAACTCTTAACTCATTGAAATTAGTTTCATTTCGAAGGAATCGAAGTGTAGTTTAAAACGAAAGAAACGGAGATGAAAAACTCCAAGTATTTTGAGAGTTATGATGGAAATAGTTAGACTCGCGCTTTGGTTTAGCAATTTACTGTCATACATCCGATTAATTGACCATAACTCTCTCAATTTAACTCTTAAGTCATTGAAATTAGTTTCATTTCGAAGGAATCGAAGTGTAGTTTAAAACGAAAGAAACGGAGATGAAAAATTCCAAGTATTTTGAGAGTTATGATAGAAATAGTTAGAATCGCGCTTTGTTTAGCAATTTACTAACCTACCTCCGATTGATTGACCATAACTCTCTAAATTTAACTCTTAACTCATTGAAATTAGTTTCATTTCGAAGGAATCGAAGTGTAGTTTAAAACGAAAGAAACGGAGATGAAAAACTCCAAGTATTTTGAGAGTTATGATGGAAATAGTTAGACTCGCGCTTTGGTTTAGCAATTTACTGACCTACCTCCGATTGATTGACCATAACTCACTCAATTTAACTCGTAATTCATTGAAATTAGTTTCATTTCGAAGGAATCGAAGTATAGTTTAAAATGAAAGAAACGGAGATGAAAAACTCCAAGTATTTTGAGAGTTATGATGGAAATAGTTAGACTTGCGCTTTGGTTTAGCAATTTACTGACATACCTCCGATTGATTGACCATAACTCTCTCAATTTAACTCTTAATTCATTAAAATTAGTTTCATTTCGAAGGAATCGAAGTGTAGTTTAAAACGAAAGAAACGGAGATGAAAAATTCCAAGTATTTTGAGAGTTATGATAGAAATAGTTAGACTCGCGCTTTGGTTTAGCAATTTACTGACATACCTCCGATTGATTGACCATAACTCTCTCAATTTAACTCTTAATTCATTGAAATTAGTTTCATTTCGAAGGAATCGAAGTGTAGTGTAAAACGAAAGAAACGGAGATGAAAAATTCCAAGTATTTTGAGAGTTATGATAGAAATAGTTAGACTCGCGCTTTGGTTTAGCAATTTACTGACCTACCTCCGATTGATTGACCATAACTCTCTCAATTTAACTCTTAACTCATTGAAATTAGTTTCATTTCGAAGGAATCGAAGTGTAGTTTAAAACGAAAGAAACGGAGATGAAAAACTCTAAGTATTTTGAGAGTTATGATGGAAATAGTTAGACTCGCGCTTTGGTTTAGCAATTTACTGTCATACATCCGATTAATTGACCATAACTCTCTCAATTTAACTCTTAAGTCATTGAAATTAGTTTCATTTCGAAGGAATCGAAGTGTAGTTTAAAACGAAAGAAACGGAGATGAAAAACTCCAAGTATTTTGAGAGTTATGATGGAAATAGTTAGACTCGCGCTTTGGTTTAGCAATTTTCTGACCTACCTCCGATTGATTGACCATAACTCTCTCAATTTAAGTCTTAATTCATTTAATTTAGTTTCATTTCGAATGAATCGAAGTGTAGTTTAAAACGAAAGAAACGGAGATGAAAAACTCCAAGTATTTTGAGAGTTATGATGGAAATAGTTAGACTCGCGCTTTGGTTTAGCAATTTACTGACATACCTCCGATTGATTGACAATAACTCTCTCAATTTAACTCTTAATTCATTGAAATTAGTTTCATTTCGAAGGAATCGAAGTGTAGTTTAAAACGAAAGAAACGGAGATGAAAAATTCCAAGTATTTTGAGAGTTATGATAGAAATAGTTAGACTCGCGCTTTGGTTTAGCAATTTACTGACCTACCTCCGATTGATTGACCATAACTCTCTAAATTTAACTCTTAACTCATTGAAATTAGTTTCATTTCGAAGGAATCGAAGTGTAGTTTAAAACGAAAGAAACGGAGATGAAAAACTCCAAGTATCTTGAGAGTTATGATGGAAATAGTTAGACTCGCGCTTTAGTTTAGCAATTTACTGACCTACCTCCGATTGATTGACCATAACTCTCTCAATTTAACTCGTAATTCATTTAAATTAGTTTAATTTCGAAGGAATCGAAGTGTAGTTTAAAACGAAAGAAACGGAGATGAAAAACTCCAAGTATTTTGAGAGTTATGATGGAAATAGTAACACTCGCGCTTTGGTTTAGCAATTTACTGACCTCCCTCCGATTGATTGACCATAAATTACTCAATTTAACTCGTAATTCATTGAAATTAGTTTCATTTCGAAGGAATCGAAGTGTAGTTTAAAACGAAAGAAACGGAGATGAAAAACTCCAAGTATTTTGAGAGTTATGATTGAAATAGATAGACTCGCGCTTTGGTTTCGCAATTTACTGACCTCCCTCCGATTAATTGACCATAACTCACTCAATTTAACTCGTAATTCATTGTAATTAGTTTCATTTCGAAGGAATCGAAGTGTAGTTTAAAACGAAAGAAACGGAGATGAAAAACTACAAGTATTTTGAAAGTTATGATGGAAATAGTTAGACTCACGCTTTGGTTTAGCAATTTACTGATCTACCTCCGATTGATTGACCATAACTCTCTCAATTTAACTCTTAACTCATTGAAATTAGTTTCATTTCGAAGGAATCGAAGTGTAGTTTAAAACGAAAGAAACGGAGATGAAAAACTCCAAGTATTTTGAGAGTTATGATGGAAATAGTTAGACTCGCGCTTTGGTTTAGCAATTTACTGTCATACATCCGATTAATTGACCATAACTCTCTCAATTTAAGTCGTAATTCATTTAAATTAGTTTCATTTCGAAGGAATCGAAGTGTAGTTTAAAACGAAAGAAACGGAGATGAAAAACTCCAAGTATTTTGAGAGTTATGATGGAAATAGTTAGACTCGCGCTTTGGTTTAGCAATTTACTGTCATACATCCGATTAATTGACAATAACTCTCTCAATTTAACTCTTAAGTCATTGAAATTAATTTCATTTCGAAGGAATCGAAGGGTAGTTTAAAACGAAAGAAACGGAGATGAAAAACTCCAAGTATTTTGAGAGTTGTGATGGAAATAGTTAGACTCGCGCTTTGGTTTAGCAATTTACTGACCTACCTCCGATTGATTGACCATAACTCTCTCAATTTAAGTCGTAATTCATTTAATTTAGTTTCATTTCGAATGAATCGAAGTGTAGTTTAAAATGAAAGAAACGGAGATGAAAAACTCCAAGTATTTTGAGAGTTATGATGGAAATAGTTAGACTCGCGCTTTGGTTTAGCAATTTACTGACCTACCTCCGATTGATTGACCATAACTCTCTCAATCTAACTCTTAAGTCATTGAAATTAGTTTCATTTCGAAGGAATCGAAGTGTAGTTTAAAACGAAAGAA
The DNA here is from genome assembly GCF_043159265.1 of Tasmannia lanceolata. Taxonomy (NCBI): domain Eukaryota; kingdom Viridiplantae; phylum Streptophyta; class Magnoliopsida; order Canellales; family Winteraceae; genus Tasmannia; species Tasmannia lanceolata. Next base: position 10,971,451 of record NW_027518721.1, read on the forward strand.
ACGGAGATGAAAAACTCCAAGTATTTTGAGAGTTATGATGGAAATAGTTAGACTCGCGCTTTGGTTTAGCAATTTACTGTCCTACATCCGATTAATTGACCATAACTCTCTCAATTTAACTCTTAAGTCATTGAAATTAGTTTCATTTCGAAGGAATCGAAGTGTAGTTTAAAACGAAAGAAACGGAGATGAAAAACTCCAAGTATTTTGAGAGTTATGATGGAAATAGTTAGACTCGCGCTTTAGTTTAGCAATTTACTGACCTCCCTCCGATTGATTGAACATAACTGACTCAATTTAACTCGTAATTCATTGAAATTAGTTTCATTTCGAAGGAATCGAAGTGTAGTTTAAAACGAAAGAAACGGAGATGAAAAACTCCAAGTATTTTGAGAGTTATGATGGAAATAGTTAGACTCGCGCTTTGGTTTAGCAATTTACTGACCTCCCTCCGATTGATTAACCATAAATCACTCAATTTAACTCGTAATTCATTGAAATTAGTTTCATTTCGAAGGAATCGAAGTGTAGTTTAAAACAAAAGAAACGGAGATGAAAAACTCCAAGTATTTTGAGAGTTATGATGGAAATAGTTAGACTCGCGCTTTGGTTTAGCAATTTACTGACCTACCTCCGATTGATTGATCATAACTCACTCAATTTAACTCTTAATTTAATTGAAATTAGTTTCATTTCGAAGGAATCGAAGTGTAGTTTAAAACGAAAGAAACGGAGATGAAAAACTCCAAGTATTTTGAGAGTTATGATGGAAATAGTTAGACTCGCGCTTTAGTTTAGCAATTTACTGACCTCCCTCCGATTGATTGACTATAACTCACTCAATTTAACTCGTAATTCATTGAAATTAGTTTCATTTCGAAGGAATCGAAGTGTAGTTTAAAACGAAAGAAACGGAGATGAAAAACTCCAAGTATTTTGAGAGTTATGATGGAAATAGTTAGACTCGCGCTTTGGTTTAGCAATTTACTGACCTACCTCCGATTGATTGACAATAACTCTCTCAATTTAACTCTTAATTCATTGAAATTAGTTTGATTTCGAAGGAATCGAAGTGTAGTTTAAAACGAAAGAAACGGAGATGAAAAACTCCAAGTATTTTGAGAGTTATGATGGAAATAGTTAGACTCGCGCTTTGGTTTAGCAATTTACTGTCCTACCTCCGATTGATTGACCATAACTCTCTCAATTTAACTCTTAACTCATTTAAATTAGTTTCATTTCGAAGGAATCGAAGTGTAGTTTAAAACGAAAGAAACGGAGATGAAAAACTCCAAGTATTTTGAGAGTTATGATGGAAATAGTTAGACTCGCGCTTTGGTTTAGCAATTTACTGACCTCCCTCCGATTGATTGACCATAAATCACTCAATTTAACTCGTAATTCATTGAAATTAGTTTCATTTCGAAGGAATCGAAGTGTAGTTTAAAACGAAAGAAACGGAGATGAAAAACTCCAAGTATTTTGAGAGTTATGATGGAAATAGTTAGACTCGCGCTTTGGTTTAGCAATTTACTGACCTACCTCCGATTGATTGATCATAACTTTCTCAATTTAACTCTTAATTCATTGAAATTAGTTTCATTTCGAAGGAATCGAAGTGTAGTTTAAAACGAAAGAAACGGAGATGAAAAACTCCAAGTATTTTGAGAGTTATTATGGAAATAGTTAGACTCGCGCTTTGGTTTAGCAATTTACTGATCTACCTCCGATTGATTGACCATAAATCACTCAATTTAACTCGTAATTCTTTAAAATTAGTTTCATTTCGAAGGAATCGAAGTGTAGTTTAAAACGAAAGAGACGGAGATGAAAAACTCCAAGTATTTTGAGAGTTATGATGGAAATAGTTAGACTCGCGCTTTGGTTTAGCAATTTATTGACCTACCTCCGATTGATTTACCATAACTCACTCAATTTAACTCTTAACTCATTGAAATTAGTTTCATTTCGAAGGAATCGAAGTGTAGTTTAAAACGAAAGAAACGGAGATGAAAATCTCCAAGTATTTTGAGAGTTATGATGGAAATAGATAGACTCGCGCTTTGGTTTAGCAATTTACTTACCTCCCTCCGATTGATTGACCATAACTCACTCAATTTAACTCGTAATTCATTGAAATTAGTTTCATTTCGAAGGAATCGAAGTGTGGTTTAAAACGAAAGAAACGGAGATGAAAAACTCCAAGTATTTTGAGAGTTATGATGGAAATAGTTAGACTCGCGCTTTGGTTTAGCAATTTACTGACCTACCTCCGCCTGATTCACCATAACTCTCTCAATTTAACTCTTAATTCATTGAAATTAGTTTCATTTCGAAGGAATCGAAGTGTAGTTTAAAACGAAAGAAACGGAGATGAAAAATTCCAAGTATTTTGAGAGTTATGATAGAAATAGTTAGACTCGCGCTTTGGTTTAGCAATTTACTGACATACCTCCGATTGATTGACAATAACTCTCTCAATTTAACTCTTAATTCATTGAAATTAGTTTCATTTCGAAGGAATCGAAGTGTAGTTTAAAACGAAAGAAACGGAGATGAAAAACTCCAAGTATTTTGAGAGTTATGATTGAAATAGTTAGACTCGCGCTTTGGTTTAGCAATTTACTGACCTCCCTCCGATTAATTGACCATAACTCACTCAATTTAACTCGTAATTCATTGTAATTAGTTTCATTTCGAAGGAATCGAAGTGTAGTTTAAAACGAAAGAAACGGAGATGAAAAACTACAAGTATTTTGAGAGTTATGATGGAAATAGTTAGACTCGCGCTTTGGTTTAGCAATTTACTGATCTACCTCCGATTGATTGACCATAACTCTCTCAATTTAACTCTTAACTCATTGAAATTAGTTTCATTTCGAAGGAATCGAAGTGTAGTTTAAAACGAAAGAAACGGAGATGAAAAACTCCAAGTATTTTGAGAGTTATGATTGAAATAGTTAGACTCGCGCTTTGGTTTAGCAATTTACTGTCATACATCCGATTAATTGACCATAACTCTCTCAATTTAAGTCGTAATTCATTTAAATTAGTTACATTTCGAAGGAATCGAAGTGTAGTTTAAAACGAAAGAAACGGAGATGAAAAACTCCAAGTATTTTGAGAGTTATGATGGAAATAGTTAGACTCGCGCTTTGGTTTAGCAATTTACTGTCCTACATCCGATTAATTGACCATAACTCTCTCAATTTAACTCTTAAGTCATTGAAATTAGTTTCATTTCGAAGGAATCGAAGTGTAGTTTAAAACGAAAGAAACGGAGATGAAAAACTCCAAGTATTTTGAGAGTTATGATGGAAATAGTTAGACTCGCGCTTTAGTTTAGCAATTTACTGACCTCCCTCCGATTGATTGAACATAACTGACTCAATTTAACTCGTAATTCATTGAAATTAGTTTCATTTCGAAGTAATCGAAGTGTAGTTTAAAACGAAAGAAACGGAGATGAAAATCTCCAAGTATTTTGAGAGTTATGATGGAAATAGTTAGACTCGCGCTTTGGTTTAGCAATTTACTGACCTCCCTCCGATTGATTGACCATAAATCACTCAATTTAACTCGTAATTCATTGAAATTAGTTTCATTTCGAAGGAATCGAAGTGTTGTTTAAAACGAAAGAAACGGAGATGAAAAACTCCAAGTATTTTGAGAGTTATGATGGAAATAGTTAGACTCGCGCTTTGGTTTAGCAATTTACTGACCTACCTCCGATTGATTGATCATAACTCACTCAATTTAACTCTTAATTCATTGAAATTAGTTTCATTTCGAAGGAATCGAAGTATAGTTTAAAACGAAAGAAACGGAGATGAAAAACTCCAAGTATTTTGAGAGTTATGATGGAAATAGTTAGACTCGCGCTTTAGTTTAGCAATTTACTGACCTCCCTCCGATTGATTGACAATAACTCACTCAATTTAACTCGTAATTCATTGAAATTAGTTTCATTTCGAAGGAATCGAAGTGTAGTTTAAAAAGAAAGAAACGGAGATGAAAAACTCCAAGTATTTTGAGAGTTATGATGGAAATAGTTAGACTCGCGCTTTGGTTTAGCAATTTACTGACCTACCTCCGATTGATTGACAATAACTCTCTCAATTTAACTCTTAATTCATTGAAATTAGTTTCATTTCGAAGGAATCGAAGTGTAGTTTAAAACGAAAGAAACGGAGATGAAAAACTCCAAGTATTTTGAGAGTTATGATGGAAATAGTTAGACTCGCGCTTTGGTTTAGCAATTTACTGACCTACCTCCGATTGATTGACCATAACTCTCGCAATTTAACTCTTAACTCATTGAAATTAGTTTCATTTCGAAGGAATTGAAGTGTAGTTTAAAACGAAAGAAACGGAGATGAAAAACTCCAAGTATTTTGACAGTTATGATGGAAATAGTTAGACTCGCGCTTTGGTTTAGCAATTTACTGACCTCCCTCCGATTGATTGACCATAAATCACTCAATTTAACTCGTAATTCATTGAAATTACTTTCATTTCGAAGGAATCGAAGTGTAGTTTAAAACGAAAGAAACGGAGATGAAAAACTCCAAGTATTTTGAGAGTTATGATGGAAATAGTTAGACTCGCGCTTTGGTTTAGCAATTTACTGACCTACCTCCGATTGATTGATCATAACTTTCTCAATTTAACTCTTAATTCATTGAAATTAGTTTCATTTCGAAGGAATCGAAGTGTAGTTTAAAACGAAAGAAACGGAGATGAAAAACTCCAAGTATTTTGAGAGTTATTATGGAAATAGTTAGACTCGCGCTTTAGTTTAGCAATTTACTGATCTACCTCCGATTGATTGACCATAAATCACTCAATTTAACTCGTAATTCATTAAAATTAGTTTCATTTCGAAGGAATCGAAGTGTAGTTTAAAACGAAAGAGACGGAGATGAAAAACTCCAAGTATTTTGAGAGTTATGATGGAAATAGTTAGACTCGCGCTTTAGTTTAGCAATTTACTGACCTCCCTCCGATTGATTGACCATAACTCACTCAATTTAACTCGTAATTCATTGAAATTAGTTTCATTTCGAAGGAATCGAAGTGTAGTTTAAAACGAAAGAAACGGAGATGAAAAACTCCAAGTATTTTGAGAGTTATGATGGAAATAGTTAGACTCGCGCTTTGGTTTAGCAATTTACTGACCTACCTCCGATTGATTGACAATAACTCTCTCAATTTAACTCTTAATTCATTGAAATTAGTTTTATTTCGAAGGAATCGAAGTGTAGTTTAAAACGAAAGAAACGGAGATGAAAAACTCCAAGTATTTTGAGAGTTATGATGGAAATAGTTAGACTCGCGCTTTGGTTTAGCAATTTACTGTCCTACCTCCGATTGATTGACCATAACTCTCTCAATTTAACTCTTAACTCATTTAAATTAGTTTCATTTCGAAGGAATCGAAGTGTAGTTTAAAACGAAAGAAACGGAGATGAAAAACTCCAAGTATTTTGAGAGTTATGATGGAAATAGTTAGACTCGCGCTTTGGTTTAGCAATTTACTGACCTCCTTCCGATTGATTGACCATAAATCACTCAATTTAACTCGTAATTCATTGAAATTAGTTTCATTTCGAAGGAATCGAAGTGTAGTTTAAAACGAAAGAAACGGAGATGAAAAACTCCAAGTATTTTGAGAGTTATGATGGAAATAGTTAGACTCGCGCTTTGGTTTAGCAATTTACTGACCTACCTCCGATTGATTGATCATAACTTTCTCAATTTAACTCTTAATTCATTGAAATTAGTTTCATTTCGAAGGAATCGAAGTGTAGTTTAAAACGAAAGAAACGAAGATGAAAAACTCCAAGTATTTTGAGAGTTATTATGGAAATAGTTAGACTCGCGCTTTGGTTTAGCAATTTACTGATCTACCTCCGATTGATTGACCATAAATCACTCAATTTAACTCGTAATTCTTTAAAATTAGTTTCATTTCGAAGGAATCGAAGTGTAGTTTAAAACGAAAGAGACGGAGATGAAAAACTCCAAGTATTTTGAGAGTTATGATGGAAATAGTTAGACTCGCGCTTTGGTTTAGCAATTTATTGACCTACCTCCGATTGATTTACCATAACTCACTCAATTTAACTCTTAACTCATTGAAATTAGTTTCATTTCGAAGGAATCGAAGTGTAGTTTAAAACGAAAGAAACGGAGATGAAAATCTCCAAGTATTTTGAGAGTTATGATGGAAATAGATAGACTCGCGCTTTGGTTTAGCAATTTACTTACCTCCCTCCGATTGATTGACCATAACTCACTCAATTTAACTCGTAATTCATTGAAATTAGTTTCATTTCGAAGGAATCGAAGTGTGGTTTAAAACGAAAGAAACGGAGATGAAAAACTCCAAGTATTTTGAGAGTTATGATGGAAATAGTTAGACTCGCGCTTTGGTTTAGCAATTTACTGACCTACCTCCGCCTGATTCACCATAACTCTCTCAATTTAACTCTTAATTCATTGAAATTAGTTTCATTTCGAAGGAATCGAAGTGTAGTTTAAAACGAAAGAAACGGAGATGAAAAATTCCAAGTATTTTGAGAGTTATGATAGAAATAGTTAGACTCGCGCTTTGGTTTAGCAATTTACTGACATACCTCCGATTGATTGACAATAACTCTCTCAATTTAACTCTTAATTCATTGAAATTAGTTTCATTTCGAAGGAATCGAAGTGTAGTTTAAAACGAAAGAAACGGAGATGAAAAACTCCAAGTATTTTGAGAGTTATGATTGAAATAGTTAGACTCGCGCTTTGGTTTAGCAATTTACTGACCTCCCTCCGATTAATTGACCATAACTCACTCAATTTAACTCGTAATTCATTGTAATTAGTTTCATTTCGAAGGAATCGAAGTGTAGTTTAAAACGAAAGAAACGGAGATGAAAAACTACAAGTATTTTGAGAGTTATGATGGAAATAGTTAGACTCGCGCTTTGGTTTAGCAATTTACTGATCTACCTCCGATTGATTGACCATAACTCTCTCAATTTAACTCTTAACTCATTGAAATTAGTTTCATTTCGAAGGAATCGAAGTGTAGTTTAAAACGAAAGAAACGGAGATGAAAAACTCCAAGTATTTTGAGAGTTATGATTGAAATAGTTAGACTCGCGCTTTGGTTTAGCAATTTACTGTCATACATCCGATTAATTGACCATAACTCTCTCAATTTAAGTCGTAATTCATTTAAATTAGTTACATTTCGAAGGAATCGAAGTGTAGTTTAAAACGAAAGAAACGGAGATGAAAAACTCCAAGTATTTTGAGAGTTATGATGGAAATAGTTAGACTCGCGCTTTGGTTTAGCAATTTACTGTCCTACATCCGATTAATTGACCATAACTCTCTCAATTTAACTCTTAAGTCATTGAAATTAGTTTCATTTCGAAGGAATCGAAGTGTAGTTTAAAACGAAAGAAACGGAGATGAAAAACTCCAAGTATTTTGAGAGTTATGATGGAAATAGTTAGACTCGCGCTTTAGTTTAGCAATTTACTGACCTCCCTCCGATTGATTGAACATAACTGACTCAATTTAACTCGTAATTCATTGAAATTAGTTTCATTTCGAAGTAATCGAAGTGTAGTTTAAAACGAAAGAAACGGAGATGAAAAACTCCAAGTATTTTGAGAGTTATGATGGAAATAGTTAGACTCGCGCTTTGGTTTAGCAATTTACTGACCTCCCTCCGATTGATTGACCATAAATCACTCAATTTAACTCGTAATTCATTGAAATTAGTTTCATTTCGAAGGAATCGAAGTGTAGTTTAAAACGAAAGAAACGGAGATGAAAAACTCCAAGTATTTTGAGAGTTATGATGGAAATAGTTAGACTCGCGCTTTGGTTTAGCAATTTACTGACCTACCTCCGATTGATTGATCATAACTCACTCAATTTAACTCTTAATTCATTGAAATTAGTTTCATTTCGAAGGAATCGAAGTGTAGTTTAAAACGAAAGAAACGGAGATGAAAAACTCCAAGTATTTTGAGAGTTATGATGGAAATAGTTAGACTCGCGCTTTAGTTTAGCAATTTACTGACCTCCCTCCGATTGATTGACAATAACTCACTCAATTTAACTCGTAATTCATTTAAATTAGTTTCATTTCGAAGGAATCGAAGTGTAGTTTAAAACGAAAGAAACGGAGATGAAAAACTCCAAGTATTTTGAGAGTTATGATGGAAATAGTTAGACTCGCGCTTTGGTTTAGCAATTTACTGACCTACCTCCGATTGATTGACAATAACTCTCTCAATTTAACTCTTAATTCATTGAAATTAGTTTCATTTCGAAGGAATCGAAGTGTAGTTTAAAACGAAAGAAACGGAGATGAAAAACTCCAAGTATTTTGAGAGTTATGATGGAAATAGTTAGACTCGCGCTTTGGTTTAGCAATTTACTGACCTACCTCCGATTGATTGACCATAACTCTCTCAATTTAACTCTTAACTCATTGAAATTAGTTTCATTTCGAAGGAATTGAAGTGTAGTTTAAAACGAAAGAAACGGAGATGAAAAACTCCAAGTATTTTGACAGTTATGATGGAAATAGTTAGACTCGCGCTTTGGTTTAGCAATTTACTGACCTCCCTCCGATTGATTGACCATAAATCACTCAATTTAACTCGTAATTCATTGAAATTACTTTCATTTCGAAGGAATCGAAGTGTAGTTTAAAACGAAAGAAACGGAGATGAAAAACTCCAAGTATTTTGAGAGTTATGATGGAAATAGTTAGACTCGCGCTTTGGTTTAGCAATTTACTGACCTACCTCTGATTGATTGATCATAACTTTCTCAATTTAACTCTTAATTCATTGAAATTAGTTTCATTTCGAAGGAATCGAAGTGTAGTTTAAAACGAAAGAAACGGAGATGAAAAACTCCAAGTATTTTGAGAGTTATTATGGAAATAGTTAGACTCGCGCTTTAGTTTAGCAATTTACTGATCTACCTCCGATTGATTGACCATAAATCACTCAATTTAACTCGTAATTCATTAAAATTAGTTTCATTTCGAAGGAATCGAAGTGTAGTTTAAAACGAAAGAGACGGAGATGAAAAACTCCAAGTATTTTGAGAGTTATGATGGAAATAGTTAGACTCGCGCTTTAGTTTAGCAATTTACTGACCTCCCTCCGATTGATTGACCATAACTCACTCAATTTAACTCGTAATTCATTGAAATTAGTTTCATTTCGAAGGAATCGAAGTGTAGTTTAAAACGAAAGAAACGGAGATGAAAAACTCCAAGTATTTTGAGAGTTATGATGGAAATAGTTAGACTCGCGCTTTGGTTTAGCAATTTACTGACCTACCTCCGATTGATTGTAAATAACTCTCTCAATTTAACTCTTAATTCATTGAAATTAGTTTTATTTCGAAGGAATCGAAGTGTAGTTTAAAACGAAAGAAACGGAGATGAAAAACTCCAAGTATTTTGAGAGTTATGATGGAAATAGTTAGACTCGCGCTTTGGTTTAGCAATTTACTGTCCTACCTCCGATTGATTGACCATAACTCTCTCAATTTAACTCTTAACTCATTTAAATTAGTTTCATTTCGAAGGAATCGAAGTGTAGTTTAAAACGAAAGAAACGGAGATGAAAAACTCCAAGTATTTTGAGAGTTATGATGGAAATAGTTAGACTCGCGCTTTGGTTTAGCAATTTACTGACCTCCCTCCGATTGATTGACCATAAATCACTCAATTTAACTCGTAATTCATTGAAATTAGTTTCATTTCGAAGGAATCGAAGTGTAGTTTAAAACGAAAGAAACGGAGATGAAAAACTCCAAGTATTTTGAGAGTTATGATGGAAATAGTTAGACTCGCGCTTTGGTTTAGCAATTTACTGACCTACCTCCGATTGATTGACAATAACTCTCTCAATTTAACTCTTAATTCATTGAAATTAGTTTGATTTCGAAGGAATCGAAGTGTAGTTTAAAACGAAAGAAACGGAGATGAAAAACTCCAAGTATTTTGAGAGTTATGATGGAAATAGTTAGACTCGCGCTTTGGTTTAGCAATTTACTGTCCTACCTCCGATTGATTGACCATAACTCTCTCAATTTAACTCTTAACTCATTTAAATTAGTTTCATTTCGAAGGAATCGAAGTGTAGTTTAAAACGAAAGAAACGGAGATGAAAAACTCCAAGTATTTTGAGAGTTATGATGGAAATAGTTAGACTCGCGCTTTGGTTTAGCAATTTACTGACCTCCCTCCGATTGATTGACCATAAATCACTCAATTTAACTCGTAATTCATTGAAATTAGTTTCATTTCGAAGGAATCGAAGTGTAGTTTAAAACGAAAGAAACGGAGATGAAAAACTCCAAGTATTTTGAGAGTTATGATGGAAATAGTTAGACTCGCGCTTTGGTTTAGCAATTTACTGACCTACCTCCGATTGATTGATCATAACTTTCTCAATTTAACTCTTAATTCATTGAAATTAGTTTCATTTCGAAGGAATCGAAGTGTAGTTTAAAACGAAAGAAACGGAGATGAAAAACTCCAAGTATTTTGAGAGTTATTATGGAAATAGTTAGACTCGCGCTTTGGTTTAGCAATTTACTGATCTACCTCCGATTGATTGACCATAAATCACTCAATTTAACTCGTAATTCTTTAAAATTAGTTTCATTTCGAAGGAATCGAAGTGTAGTTTAAAACGAAAGAGACGGAGATGAAAAACTCCAAGTATTTTGAGAGTTATGATGGAAATAGTTAGACTCGCGCTTTGGTTTAGCAATTTATTGACCTACCTCCGATTGATTTACCATAACTCACTCAATTTAACTCTTAACTCATTGAAATTAGTTTCATTTCGAAGGAATCGAAGTGTAGTTTAAAACGAAAGAAACGTAGATGAAAATCTCCAAGTATTTTGAGAGTTATGATGGAAATAGATAGACTCGCGCTTTGGTTTAGCAATTTACTTACCTCCCTCCGATTGATTGACCATAACTCACTCAATTTAACTCGTAATTCATTGAAATTAGTTTCATTTCGAAGGAATCGAAGTGTGGTTTAAAACGAAAGAAACGGAGATGAAAAACTCCAAGTATTTTGAGAGTTATGATGGAAATAGTTAGACTCGCGCTTTGGTTTAGCAATTTACTGACCTACCTCCGCCTGATTCACCATAACTCTCTCAATTTAACTCTTAATTCATTGAAATTAGTTTCATTTCGAAGGAATCGAAGTGTAGTTTAAAACGAAAGAAACGGAGATGAAAAATTCCATGTATTTTGAGAGTTATGATAGAAATAGTTAGACTCGCGCTTTGGTTTAGCAATTTACTGACATACCTCCGATTGATTGACAATAACTCTCTCAATTTAACTCTTAATTCATTGAAATTAGTTTCATTTCGAAGGAATCGAAGTGTAGTTTAAAACGAAAGAAACGGAGATGAAAAACTCCAAGTATTTTGAGAGTTATGATTGAAATAGTTAGACTCGCGCTTTGGTTTAGCAATTTACTGACCTCCCTCCGATTAATTGACCATAACTCACTCAATTTAACTCGTAATTCATTGTAATTAGTTTCATTTCGAAGGAATCGAAGTGTAGTTTAAAACGAAAGAAACGGAGATGAAAAACTACAAGTATTTTGAGAGTTATGATGGAAATAGTTAGACTCGCGCTTTGGTTTAGCAATTTACTGATCTACCTCCGATTGATTGACCATAACTCTCTCAATTTAACTCTTAACTCATTGAAATTACTTTCATTTCGAAGGAATCGAAGTGTAGTTTAAAACGAAAGAAACGGAGATGAAAAACTCCAAGTATTTTGAGAGTTATGATTGAAATAGTTAGACTCGCGCTTTGGTTTAGCAATTTACTGTCATACATCCGATTAATTGACCATAACTCTCTCAATTTAAGTCGTAATTCATTTAAATTAGTTACATTTCGAAGGAATCGAAGTGTAGTTTAAAACGAAAGAAACGGAGATGAAAAACTCCAAGTATTTTGAGAGTTATGATGGAAATAGTTAGACTCGCGCTTTGGTTTAGCAATTTACTATCCTACATCCGATTAATTGACCATAACTCTCTCAATTTAACTCTTAAGTCATTGAAATTAGTTTCATTTCGAAGGAATCGAAGTGTAGTTTAAAACGAAAGAAACGGAGATGAAAAACTCCAAGTATTTTGAGAGTTATGATGGAAATAGTTAGACTCGCGCTTTAGTTTAGCAATTTACTGACCTCCCTCCGATTGATTGAACATAACTGACTCAATTTAACTCGTAATTCATTGAAATTAGTTTCATTTCGAAGTAATCGAAGTGTAGTTTAAAACGAAAGAAACGGAGATGAAAAACTCCAAGTATTTTGAGAGTTATGATGGAAATAGTTAGACTCGCGCTTTGGTTTAGCAATTTACTGACCTCCCTCCGATTGATTGACCATAAATCACTCAATTTAACTCGTAATTCATTGAAATTAGTTTCATTTCGAAGGAATCGAAGTGTAGTTTAAAACGAAAGAAACGGAGATGAAAAACTCCAAGTATTTTGAGAGTTATGATGGAAATAGTTAGACTCGCGCTTTGGTTTAGCAATTTACTGACCTACCTCCGATTGATTGATCATAACTCACTCAATTTAACTCTTAATTCATTGAAATTAGTTTCATTTCGAAGGAATCGAAGTGTAGTTTAAAACGAAAGAAACGGAGATGAAAAACTCCAAGTATTTTGAGAGTTATGATGGAAATAGTTAGACTCGCGCTTTAGTTTAGCAATTTACTGACCTCCCTCCGATTGATTGACCATAACTCACTCAATTTAACTCGTAATTCATTGAAATTAGTTTCATTTCGAAGGAATCGAAGTGTAGTTTAAAACGAAAGAAACGGAGATGAAAAACTCCAAGAATTTTGAGAGTTATGATGGAAATAGTTAGACTCGCGCTTTGGTTTAGCAATTTACTGACCTACCTCCGATTGATTGACAATAACTCTCTCAATTTAACTCTTAATTCATTGAAATTAGTTTCATTTCGAAGGAATCGAAGTGTAGTTTAAAACGAAAGAAACGGAGATGAAAAACTCCAAGTATTTTGAGAGTTATGATGGAAATAGTTAGACTCGCGCTTTGGTTTAGCAATTTACTGACCTACCTCCGATTGATTGACCATAACTCTCTCAATTTAACTCTTAACTCATTGAAATTAGTTTCATTTCGAAGGAATTGAAGTGTAGTTTAAAACGAAAGAAACGGAGATGAAAAACTCCAAGTATTTTGACAGTTATGATGGAAATAGTTAGACTCGCGCTTTGGTTTAGCAATTTACTGACCTCCCTCCGATTGATTGACCATAAATCACTCAATTTAACTCGTAATTCATTGAAATTAGTTTCATTTCGAAGGAATCGAAGTGTAGTTTAAAACGAAAGAAACGGAGATGAAAAACTCCAAGTATTTTGAGAGTTATGATGGAAATAGTTAGACTCGCGCTTTGGTTTAGCAATTTACTGACCTACCTCCGATTGATTGATCATAACTTTCTCAATTTAACTCTTAATTCATTGAAATTAGTTTCATTTCGAAGGAATCGAAGTGTAGTTTAAAACGAAAGAAACGGAGATGAAAAACTCCAAGTATTTTGAGAGTTATTATGGAAATAGTTAGACTCGCGCTTTAGTTTAGCAATTTACTGATCTACCTCCGATTGATTGACCATAAATCACTCAATTTAACTCGTAATTCATTAAAATTAGTTTCATTTCGAAGGAATCGAAGTGTAGTTTAAAACGAAAGAGACGGAGATGAAAAACTCCAAGTATTTTGAGAGTTATGATGGAAATAGTTAGACTCGCGCTTTAGTTTAGCAATTTACTGACCTCCGTCCGATTGATTGACCATAACTCACTCAATTTAACTCGTAATTCATTGAAATTAGTTTCATTTCGAAGGAATCGAAGTGTAGTTTAAAACGAAAGAAACGGAGATGAAAAACTCCAAGTATTTTGAGAGTTATGATGGAAATAGTTAGACTCGCGCTTTGGTTTAGCAATTTACTGACCTACCTCCGATTGATTGACAATAACTCTCTCAATTTAACTCTTAATTCATTGAAATTAGTTTTATTTCGAAGGAATCGAAGTGTAGTTTAAAACGAAAGAAACGGAGATGAAAAACTCCAAGTATTTTGAGAGTTATGATGGAAATAGTTAGACTCGCGCTTTGGTTTAGCAATTTACTGTCCTACCTCCGATTGATTGACCATAACTCTCTCAATTTAACTCTTAACTCATTTAAATTAGTTTCATTTCGAAGGAATCGAAGTGTAGTTTAAAACGAAAGAAACGGAGATGAAAAACTCCAAGTATTTTGAGAGTTATGATGGAAATAGTTAGACTCGCGCTTTGGTTTAGCAATTTACTGACCTCCCTCCGATTGATTGACCATAAATCACTCAATTTAACTCGTAATTCATTGAAATTAGTTTCATTTCGAAGGAATCGAAGTGTAGTTTAAAACGAAAGAAACGGAGATGAAAAACTCCAAGTATTTTGAGAGTTATGATGGAAATAGTTAGACTCGCGCTTTGATTTAGCAATTTACTGACCTACCTCCGATTGATTGATCATAACTTTCTCAATTTAACTCTTAATTCATTGAAATTAGTTTCATTTCGAAGGAATCGAAGTGTAGTTTAAAACGAAAGAAACGGAGATGAAAAACTCCAAGTATTTTGAGAGTTATTATGGAAATAGTTAGACTCGCGCTTTGGTTTAGCAATTTACTGATCTACCTCCGATTGATTGACCATAAATCACTCAATTTAACTCGTAATTCATTAAAATTAGTTTCATTTCAAAGGAATCGAAGTGTAGTTTAAAACGAAAGAGACGGAGATGAAAAACTCCAAGTATTTTGAGAGTTATGATGGAAATAGTTAGACTCGCGCTTTGGTTTAGCAATTTATTGACCTACCTCCGATTGATTTACCATAACTCACTCAATTTAACTCTTAACTCATTGAAATTAGTTTCATTTCGAAGGAATCGAAGTGTAGTTTAAAACGAAAGAAACGGAGATGAAAATCTCCAAGTATTTTGAGAGTTATGATGGAAATAGATAGACTCGCGCTTTGGTTTAGCAATTTACTTACCTCCCTCCGATTGATTGACCATAACTCACTCAATTTAACTCGTAATTCATTGAAATTAGTTTCATTTCGAAGGAATCGAAGTGTGGTTTAAAACGAAAGAAACGGAGATGAAAAACTCCAAGTATTTTGAGAGTTATGATGGAAATAGTTAGACTCGCGCTTTGGTTTAGCAATTTACTGACCTACCTCCGCCTGATTCACCATAACTCTCTCAATTTAACTCTTAATTCATTGAAATTAGTTTCATTTCGAAGGAATCGAAGTGTAGTTTAAAACGAAAGAAACGGAGATGAAAAATTCCAAGTATTTTGAGAGTTATGATAGAAATAGTTAGACTCGCGCTTTGGTTTAGCAATTTACTGACATACCTCCGATTGATTGACAATAACTCTCTCAATTTAACTCTTAATTCATTGAAATTAGTTTCATTTCGAAGGAATCGAAGTGTAGTTTAAAACGAAAGAAACGGAGATGAAAAACTCCAAGTATTTTGAGAGTTATGATTGAAATAGTTAGACTCGCGCTTTGGTTTAGCAATTTACTGACCTCCCTCCGATTAATTGACCATAACTCACTCAATTTAACTCGTAATTCATTGTAATTAGTTTCATTTCGAAGGAATCGAAGTGTAGTTTAAAACGAAAGAAACGGAGATGAAAAACTACAAGTATTTTGAGAGTTATGATGGAAATAGTTAGACTCGCGCTTTGGTTTAGCAATTTACTGATCTACCTCCGATTGATTGACCATAACTCTCTCAATTTAACTCTTAACTCATTGAAATTAGTTTCATTTCGAAGGAATCGAAGTGTAGTTTAAAACGAAAGAAACGGAGATGAAAAACTCCAAGTATTTTGAGAGTTATGATTGAAATAGTTAGACTCGCGCTTTGGTTTAGCAATTTACTGTCATACATCCGATTAATTGACCATAACTCTCTCAATTTAAGTCGTAATTCATTTAAATTAGTTACATTTCGAAGGAATCGAAGTTTAGTTTAAAACGAAAGAAACGGAGATGAAAAACTCCAAGTATTTTGAGAGTTATGATGGAAATAGTTAGACTCGCGCTTTGGTTTAGCAATTTACTGTCCTACATCCGATTAATTGACCATAACTCTCTCAATTTAACTCTTAAGTCATTGAAATTAGTTTCATTTCGAAGGAATCGAAGTGTAGTTTAAAACGAAAGAAACGGAGATGAAAAACTCCAAGTATTTTGAGAGTTATGATGGAAATAGTTAGACTCGCGCTTTAGTTTAGCAATTTACTGACCTCCCTCCGATTGATTGAACATAACTGACTCAATTTAACTCGTAATTCATTGAAATTAGTTTCATTTCGAAGGAATCGAAGTGTAGTTTAAAACGAAAGAAACGGAGATGAAAAACTCCAAGTATTTTGAGAGTTATGATGGAAATAGTTAGACTCGCGCTTTGGTTTAGCAATTTAGTGACCTACCTCCGATTGATTGATCATAACTCACTCAATTTAACTCTTAATTCATTGAAATTAGTTTCATTTCGAAGGAATCGAAGTGTAGTTTAAAACGAAAGAAACGGAGATGAAAAACTCCAAGTATTTTGAGAGTTATGATGGAAATAGTTAGACTCGCGCTTTAGTTTAGCAATTTACTGACCTCCCTCCGATTGATTGACCATAACTCACTCAATTTAACTCGTAATTCATTGAAATTAGTTTCATTTCGAAGGAATCGAAGTGTAGTTTAAAACGAAAGAAACGGAGATGAAAAACTCCAAGTATTTTGAGAGTTATGATGGAAATAGTTAGACTCGCGCTTTGGTTTAGCAATTTACTGACCTACCTCCGATTGATTGACAATAACTCTCTCAATTTAACTCTTAATTCATTGAAATTAGTTTCATTTCGAAGGAATCGAAGTGTAGTTTAAAACGAAAGAAACGGAGATGAAAAACTCCAAGTATTTTGAGAGTTATGATGGAAATAGTTAGACTCGCGCTTTGGTTTAGCAATTTACTGACCTACCTCCGATTGATTGACCATAACTCTCTCAATTTAACTCTTAACTCATTAAAATTAGTTTCATTTCGAAGGAATTGAAGTGTAGTTTAAAACGAAAGAAACGGAGATGAAAAACTCCAAGTATTTTGACAGTTATGATGGAAATAGTTAGACTCGCGCTTTGGTTTAGCAATTTACTGACCTCCCTCCGATTGATTGACCATAAATCACTCAATTTAACTCGTAATTCATTGAAATTAGTTTCATTTCGAAGGAATCGAAGTGTAGTTTAAAACGAAAGAAACGGAGATGAAAAACTCCAAGTATTTTGAGAGTTATGATGGAAATAGTTAGACTCGCGCTTTGGTTTAGCAATTTACTGACCTACCTCCGATTGATTGATCATAACTTTCTCAATTTAACTCTTAATTCATTGAAATTAGTTTCATTTCGAAGGAATCGAAGTGTAGTTTAAAACGAAAGAAACGGAGATGAAAAACTCCAAGTATTTTGAGAGTTATTATGGAAATAGTTAGACTCGCGCTTTAGTTTAGCAATTTACTGATCTACCTCCGATTGATTGACCATAAATCACTCAATTTAACTCGTAATTCATTAAAATTAGTTTCATTTCGAAGGAATCGAAGTGTAGTTTAAAACGAAAGAGACGGAGATGAAAAACTCCAAGTATTTTGAGAGTTATGATGGAAATAGTTAGACTCGCGCTTTGGTTTAGCAATTTATTGACCTACCTCCGATTGATTGACCATAACTCACTCAATTTAACTCTTAACTCATTGAAATTAGTTTCATTTCGAAGGAATCGAAGTGTAGTTTAAAACGAAAGAAACGGAGATGAAAATCTCCAAGTATTTTGAGAGTTATGATGGAAATAGATAGACTCGCGCTTTGGTTTACCAATTTACTGACCTCCCTCCGATTGATTGACCATAACTCACTCAATTTAACTCGTAATTCATTGAAATTAGTTTCATTTCGAAGGAATCGAAGTGTGGTTTAAAACGAAAGAAACGGAGATGAAAAACTCCAAGTATTTTGAGAGTTATGATGGAAATAGTTAGACTCGCGCTTTGGTTTAGCAATTTACTGACCTACCTCCGCCTGATTCACCATAACTCTCTCAATTTAACTCTTAATTCATTGAAATTAGTTTCATTTCGAAGGAATCGAAGTGTAGTTTAAAACGAAAGAAACGGAGATGAAAAATTCCAAGTATTTTGAGAGTTATGATAGAAATAGTTAGACTCGCGCTTTGGTTTAGCAATTTACTGACATACCTCCGATTGATTGACAATAACTCTCTCAATTTAACTCTTAATTCATTGAAATTAGTTTCATTTCGAAGGAATCGAAGTGTAGTTTAAAACGAAAGAAACGGAGATGAAAAATTCCAAGTATTTTGAGAGTTATGATAGAAATAGTTAGACTCGCGCTTTGGTTTAGCAATTTACTGACCTACCTCCGATTGATTGACCATAACTCTCTCAATTTAACTCTTAACTCATTGAAATTAGTTTCATTTCGAAGGAATCGAAGTGTAGTTTAAAACGAAAGAAACGGAGATGAAAAACTCCAAGTATCTTGAGAGTTATGATGGAAATAGTTAGACTCGCGCTTTAGTTTAGCAATTTACTGACCTACCTCCGATTGATTGACCATAACTCTCTCAATTTAACTCGTAATTCATTTAAATTAGTTTAATTTCGAAGGAATCGAAGTGTAGTTTAAAACGAAAGAAACGGAGATGAAAAACTCCAAGTATTTTGAGAGTTGTAATGGAAATAGTAACACTCGCGCTTTGGTTTAGCAATTTACTGACCTCCCTCCGATTGATTGACCATAAATCACTCAATTTAACTCGTAATTCATTGAAATTAGTTTGATTTCGAAGGAATCGAAGTGTAGTTTAAAACGAAAGAAACGGAGATGAAAAACTCCAAGTATTTTGAGAGTTATGATTGAAATAGTTAGACTCGCGCTTTGGTTTAGCAATTTACTGACCTCCCTCCGATTCATTGACCATAACTCACTCAATTTAACTCGTAATTCATTGTAATTAGTTTCATTTCGAAGGAATCGAAGTGTAGTTTAAAACGAAAGAAACGGAGATGAAAAACTACAAGTATTTTGAGAGTTATGATGGAAATAGTTAGACTCGCGCTTTGGTTTAGCAATTTACTGATCTACCTCCGATTGATTGACCATAACTCTCTCAATTTAACTCTTAACTCATTGAAATTAGTTTCATTTCGAAGGAATCGAAGTGTAGTTTAAAACGAAAGAAACGGAGATGAAAAACTCCAAGTATTTTGAGAGTTATGATGGAAATAGTTAGACTCGCGCTTTGGTTTAGCAATTTACTGTCATACATCCGATTAATTGACCATAACTCTCTCAATTTAAGTCGTAATTCATTTAAATTAGTTTCATTTCGAAGGAATCGAAGTGTAGTTTAAAACGAAAGAAACGGAGATGAAAAACTCCAAGTATTTTGAGAGTTATGATGGAAATAGTTAGACTCGCGCTTTGGTTTAGCAATTTACTGTCATACATCCGATTAATTGACCATAACTCTCTCAATTTAACTCTTAAGTCATTGAAATTAGTTTCTTTTCGAAGGAATCGAAGTGTAGTTTAAAACGAAAGAAACGGAGATGAAAAACTCCAAGTATTTTGAGAGTTATGATGGAAATAGTTAGACTCGCGCTTTGGTTTAGCAATTTACTGACCTACCTCCGATTGATTGACCATAACTCTCTCAATTTAAGTCGTAATTCATTTAATTTAGTTTCATTTCGAATGAATCGAAGTGTAGTTTAAAACGAAAGAAACGGAGATGAAAAACTCCAAGTATTTTGAGAGTTATGATGGAAATAGTTAGACTCGCGCTTTGGTTTAGCAATTTACTGACCTACCTCCGATTGATTGACCATAACTCACTCAATTTAACTCGTAATTCATTGTAATTAGTTTCATTTCGAAGGAATCGAAGTGTAGTTTAAAACGAAAGAAACGGAGATGAAAAACTCCAAGTATTTTGAGAGTTATGATAGAAATAGTTAGACTCGCGCTTTGGTTTAGCAATTTACTGTCCTACATCCGATTAATTGACCATAACTCTCTCAATTTAACTCTTAAGTCATTGAAATTAGTTTCATTTCGAAGGAATCGAAGTGTAGTTTAAAACGAAAGAAACGGAGATGAAAAACTCCAAGTATTTTGAGAGTTATGATGGAAATAGTTAGACTCGCGCTTTAGTTTAGCAATTTACTGACCTCCCTCCGATTGATTGAACATAACTGACTCAATTTAACTCGTAATTCATTGAAATTAGTTTCATTTCGAAGGAATCGAAGTGTAGTTTAAAACGAAAGAAACGGAGATGAAAAACTCCAAGTATTTTGAGAGTTATGATGGAAATAATTAGACTCGCGCTTTGGTTTAGCAATTTACTGACCTCCCTCCGATTGATTGACCATAAATCACTCAATTTAACTCGTAATTCATTGAAATTAGTTTCATTTCGAAGGAATCGAAGTGTGGTTTAAAACGAAAGAAACGGAGATGAAAAACTCCAAGTATTTTGAGAGTTATGATGGAAATAGTTAGACTCGCGCTTTGGTTTAGCAATTTACTGACCTACCTCCACCTGATTCACCATAACTCTCTCAATTTAACTCTTAATTCATTGAAATTAGTTTCATTTCGAAGGAATCGAAGTGTAGTTTAAAACGAAAGAAACGGAGATGAAAAACTTCAAGTATTTTGAGAGTTATGATGGAAATAGTTAGACTCGCGCTTTGGTTTAGCAATTTACTGACCTACCTCCGCCTGATTCACCATAACTCTCTCAATTTAACTCTTAATTCATTAAAATTAGTTTCATTTCGAAGGAATCGAAGTGTAGTTTAAAATGAAAGAGACGGAGATGAAAAACTCCAAGTATTTTGAGAGTTATGATGGAAATAGTTAGACTCGCGCTTTGGTTTAGCAATTTACTGACCTACCTCCGCCTGATTCACCATAACTCTCTCAATTTAACTCTTAATTCATTGAAATTAGTTTCATTTCGAAGGAATCGAAGTGTAGTTTAAAACGAAAGAAACGGAGATGAAAATCTCCAAGGATTTTGAGAGTTATGATGGAAATAGATAGACTCGCGCTTTGGTTTAGCAATTTACTGACCTCCCTCCGATTGATTGACCATAACTCACTCAATTTAACTCGTAATTCATTGAAATTAGTTTCATTTCGAAGGAATCGAAGTGTGGTTTAAAACGAAAGAAACGGAGATGAAAAACTCCAAGTATTTTGAGAGTTATGATGGAAATAGTTAGACTCGCGCTTTGGTTTAGCAATTTACTGACCTACCTCCACCTGATTCACCATAACTCTCTCAATTTAACTCTTAATTCATTGAAATTAGTTTCATTTCGAAGGAATCGAAGTGTAGTTTAAAACGAAAGAAACGGAGATGAAAAACTTCAAGTATTTTGAGAGTTATGATGGAAATAGTTAGACTCGCGCTTTGGTTTAGCAATTTACTGACCTACCTCCGCCTGATTCACCATAACTCTCTCAATTTAACTCTTAATTCATTAAAATTAGTTTCATTTCGAAGGAATCGAAGTGTAGTTTAAAATGAAAGAGACGGAGATGAAAAACTCCAAGTATTTTGAGAGTTATGATGGAAATAGTTAGACTCGCGCTTTGGTTTAGCAATTTACTGACCTACCTCCGATTGATTGACAATAACTCTCTCAATTTAACTCTTAATTCATTGAAATTAGTTTTATTTCGAAGGAATCGAAGTGTAGTTTAAAACGAAAGAAACGGAGATGAAAAACTCCAAGTATTTTGAGAGTTATGATGGAAATAGTTAGACTCGCGCTTTGGTTTAGCAATTTACTGTCCTACCTCCGATTGATTGACCATAACTCTCTCAATTTAACTCTTAACTCATTTAAATTAGTTTCATTTCGAAGGAATCGAAGTGTAGTTTAAAACGAAAGAAACGGAGATGAAAAACTCCAAGTATTTTGAGAGTTATGATGGAAATAGTTAGACTCGCGCTTTGGTTTAGCAATTTACTGACCTCCCTCCGATTGATTGACCATAAATCACTCAATTTAACTCGTAATTCATTGAAATTAGTTTCATTTCGAAGGAATCGAAGTGTAGTTTAAAACGAAAGAAACGGAGATGAAAAACTCCAAGTATTTTGAGAGTTATGATGGAAATAGTTAGACTCGCGCTTTGATTTAGCAATTTACTGACCTACCTCCGATTGATTGATCATAACTTTCTCAATTTAACTCTTAATTCATTGAAATTAGTTTCATTTCGAAGGAATCGAAGTGTAGTTTAAAACGAAAGAAACGGAGATGAAAAACTCCAAGTATTTTGAGAGTTATTATGGAAATAGTTAGACTCGCGCTTTGGTTTAGCAATTTACTGATCTACCTCCGATTGATTGACCATAAATCACTCAATTTAACTCGTAATTCATTAAAATTAGTTTCATTTCAAAGGAATCGAAGTGTAGTTTAAAACGAAAGAGACGGAGATGAAAAACTCCAAGTATTTTGAGAGTTATGATGGAAATAGTTAGACTCGCGCTTTGGTTTAGCAATTTATTGACCTACCTCCGATTGATTTACCATAACTCACTCAATTTAACTCTTAACTCATTGAAATTAGTTTCATTTCGAAGGAATCGAAGTGTAGTTTAAAACGAAAGAAACGGAGATGAAAATCTCCAAGTATTTTGAGAGTTATGATGGAAATAGATAGACTCGCGCTTTGGTTTAGCAATTTACTTACCTCCCTCCGATTGATTGACCATAACTCACTCAATTTAACTCGTAATTCATTGAAATTAGTTTCATTTCGAAGGAATCGAAGTGTGGTTTAAAACGAAAGAAACGGAGATGAAAAACTCCAAGTATTTTGAGAGTTATGATGGAAATAGTTAGACTCGCGCTTTGGTTTAGCAATTTACTGACCTACCTCCGCCTGATTCACCATAACTCTCTCAATTTAACTCTTAATTCATTGAAATTAGTTTCATTTCGAAGGAATCGAAGTGTAGTTTAAAACGAAAGAAACGGAGATGAAAAATTCCAAGTATTTTGAGAGTTATGATAGAAATAGTTAGACTCGCGCTTTGGTTTAGCAATTTACTGACATACCTCCGATTGATTGACAATAACTCTCTCAATTTAACTCTTAATTCATTGAAATTAGTTTCATTTCGAAGGAATCGAAGTGTAGTTTAAAACGAAAGAAACGGAGATGAAAAACTCCAAGTATTTTGAGAGTTATGATTGAAATAGTTAGACTCGCGCTTTGGTTTAGCAATTTACTGACCTCCCTCCGATTAATTGACCATAACTCACTCAATTTAACTCGTAATTCATTGTAATTAGTTTCATTTCGAAGGAATCGAAGTGTAGTTTAAAACGAAAGAAACGGAGATGAAAAACTACAAGTATTTTGAGAGTTATGATGGAAATAGTTAGACTCGCGCTTTGGTTTAGCAATTTACTGATCTACCTCCGATTGATTGACCATAACTCTCTCAATTTAACTCTTAACTCATTGAAATTAGTTTCATTTCGAAGGAATCGAAGTGTAGTTTAAAACGAAAGAAACGGAGATGAAAAACTCCAAGTATTTTGAGAGTTATGATTGAAATAGTTAGACTCGCGCTTTGGTTTAGCAATTTACTGTCATACATCCGATTAATTGACCATAACTCTCTCAATTTAAGTCGTAATTCATTTAAATTAGTTACATTTCGAAGGAATCGAAGTTTAGTTTAAAACGAAAGAAACGGAGATGAAAAACTCCAAGTATTTTGAGAGTTATGATGGAAATAGTTAGACTCGCGCTTTGGTTTAGCAATTTACTGTCCTACATCCGATTAATTGACCATAACTCTCTCAATTTAACTCTTAAGTCATTGAAATTAGTTTCATTTCGAAGGAATCGAAGTGTAGTTTAAAACGAAAGAAACGGAGATGAAAAACTCCAAGTATTTTGAGAGTTATGATGGAAATAGTTAGACTCGCGCTTTAGTTTAGCAATTTACTGACCTCCCTCCGATTGATTGAACATAACTGACTCAATTTAACTCGTAATTCATTGAAATTAGTTTCATTTCGAAGTAATCGAAGTGTAGTTTAAAACGAAAGAAACGGAGATGAAAAACTCCAAGTATTTTGAGAGTTATGATGGAAATAGTTAGACTCGCGCTTTGGTTTAGCAATTTACTGACCTCCCTCCGATTGATTGACCATAAATCACTCAATTTAACTCGTAATTCATTGAAATTAGTTTCATTTCGAAGGAATCGAAGTGTAGTTTAAAACGAAAGAAACGGAGATGAAAAACTCCAAGTATTTTGAGAGTTATGATGGAAATAGTTAGACTCGCGCTTTGGTTTAGCAATTTAGTGACCTACCTCCGATTGATTGATCATAACTCACTCAATTTAACTCTTAATTCATTGAAATTAGTTTCATTTCGAAGGAATCGAAGTGTAGTTTAAAACGAAAGAAACGGAGATGAAAAACTCCAAGTATTTTGAGAGTTATGATGGAAATAGTTAGACTCGCGCTTTAGTTTAGCAATTTACTGACCTCCCTCCGATTGATTGACCATAACTCACTCAATTTAACTCGTAATTCATTGAAATTAGTTTCATTTCGAAGGAATCGAAGTGTAGTTTAAAACGAAAGAAACGGAGATGAAAAACTCCAAGTATTTTGAGAGTTATGATGGAAATAGTTAGACTCGCGCTTTGGTTTAGCAATTTACTGACCTACCTCCGATTGATTGACAATAACTCTCTCAATTTAACTCTTAATTCATTGAAATTAGTTTCATTTCGAAGGAATCGAAGTGTAGTTTAAAACGAAAGAAACGGAGATGAAAAACTCCAAGTATTTTGAGAGTTATGATGGAAATAGTTAGACTCGCGCTTTGGTTTAGCAATTTACTGACCTACCTCCGATTGATTGACCATAACTCTCTCAATTTAACTCTTAACTCATTAAAATTAGTTTCATTTCGAAGGAATTGAAGTGTAGTTTAAAACGAAAGAAACGGAGATGAAAAACTCCAAGTATTTTGACAGTTATGATGGAAATAGTTAGACTCGCGCTTTGGTTTAGCAATTTACTGACCTCCCTCCGATTGATTGACCATAAATCACTCAATTTAACTCGTAATTCATTGAAATTAGTTTCATTTCGAAGGAATCGAAGTGTAGTTTAAAACGAAAGAAACGGAGATGAAAAACTCCAAGTATTTTGAGAGTTATGATGGAAATAGTTAGACTCGCGCTTTGGTTTAGCAATTTACTGACCTACCTCCGATTGATTGATCATAACTTTCTCAATTTAACTCTTAATTCATTGAAATTAGTTTCATTTCGAAGGAATCGAAGTGTAGTTTAAAACGAAAGAAACGGAGATGAAAAACTCCAAGTATTTTGAGAGTTATTATGGAAATAGTTAGACTCGCGCTTTAGTTTAGCAATTTACTGATCTACCTCCGATTGATTGACCATAAATCACTCAATTTAACTCGTAATTCATTAAAATTAGTTTCATTTCGAAGGAATCGAAGTGTAGTTTAAAACGAAAGAGACGGAGATGAAAAACTCCAAGTATTTTGAGAGTTATGATGGAAATAGTTAGACTCGCGCTTTGGTTTAGCAATTTATTGACCTACCTCCGATTGATTGACCATAACTCACTCAATTTAACTCTTAACTCATTGAAATTAGTTTCATTTCGAAGGAATCGAAGTGTAGTTTAAAACGAAAGAAACGGAGATGAAAATCTCCAAGTATTTTGAGAGTTATGATGGAAATAGATAGACTCGCGCTTTGGTTTACCAATTTACTGACCTCCCTCCGATTGATTGACCATAACTCACTCAATTTAACTCGTAATTCATTGAAATTAGTTTCATTTCGAAGGAATCGAAGTGTGGTTTAAAACGAAAGAAACGGAGATGAAAAACTCCAAGTATTTTGAGAGTTATGATGGAAATAGTTAGACTCGCGCTTTGGTTTAGCAATTTACTGACCTACCTCCGCCTGATTCACCATAACTCTCTCAATTTAACTCTTAATTCATTGAAATTAGTTTCATTTCGAAGGAATCGAAGTGTAGTTTAAAACGAAAGAAACGGAGATGAAAAATTCCAAGTATTTTGAGAGTTATGATAGAAATAGTTAGACTCGCGCTTTGGTTTAGCAATTTACTGACATACCTCCGATTGATTGACAATAACTCTCTCAATTTAACTCTTAATTCATTGAAATTAGTTTCATTTCGAAGGAATCGAAGTGTAGTTTAAAACGAAAGAAACGGAGATGAAAAATTCCAAGTATTTTGAGAGTTATGATAGAAATAGTTAGACTCGCGCTTTGGTTTAGCAATTTACTGACCTACCTCCGATTGATTGACCATAACTCTCTCAATTTAACTCTTAACTCATTGAAATTAGTTTCATTTCGAAGGAATCGAAGTGTAGTTTAAAACGAAAGAAACGGAGATGAAAAACTCCAAGTATCTTGAGAGTTATGATGGAAATAGTTAGACTCGCGCTTTAGTTTAGCAATTTACTGACCTACCTCCGATTGATTGACCATAACTCTCTCAATTTAACTCGTAATTCATTTAAATTAGTTTAATTTCGAAGGAATCGAAGTGTAGTTTAAAACGAAAGAAACGGAGATGAAAAACTCCAAGTATTTTGAGAGTTGTAATGGAAATAGTAACACTCGCGCTTTGGTTTAGCAATTTACTGACCTCCCTCCGATTGATTGACCATAAATCACTCAATTTAACTCGTAATTCATTGAAATTAGTTTGATTTCGAAGGAATCGAAGTGTAGTTTAAAACGAAAGAAACGGAGATGAAAAACTCCAAGTATTTTGAGAGTTATGATTGAAATAGTTAGACTCGCGCTTTGGTTTAGCAATTTACTGACCTCCCTCCGATTCATTGACCATAACTCACTCAATTTAACTCGTAATTCATTGTAATTAGTTTCATTTCGAAGGAATCGAAGTGTAGTTTAAAACGAAAGAAACGGAGATGAAAAACTACAAGTATTTTGAGAGTTATGATGGAAATAGTTAGACTCGCGCTTTGGTTTAGCAATTTACTGATCTACCTCCGATTGATTGACCATAACTCTCTCAATTTAACTCTTAACTCATTGAAATTAGTTTCATTTCGAAGGAATCGAAGTGTAGTTTAAAACGAAAGAAACGGAGATGAAAAACTCCAAGTATTTTGAGAGTTATGATGGAAATAGTTAGACTCACGCTTTGGTTTAGCAATTTACTGTCATACATCCGATTAATTGACCATAACTCTCTCAATTTAAGTCGTAATTCATTTAAATTAGTTTCATTTCGAAGGAATCGAAGTGTAGTTTAAAACGAAAGAAACGGAGATGAAAAACTCCAAGTATTTTGAGAGTTATGATGGAAATAGTTAGACTCGCGCTTTGGTTTAGCAATTTACTGTCATACATCCGATTAATTGACCATAACTCTCTCAATTTAACTCTTAAGTCATTGAAATTAGTTTCTTTTCGAAGGAATCGAAGTGTAGTTTAAAACGAAAGAAACGGAGATGAAAAACTCCAAGTATTTTGAGAGTTATGATGGAAATAGTTAGACTCGCGCTTTGGTTTAGCAATTTACTGACCTACCTCCGATTGATTGACCATAACTCTCTCAATTTAAGTCGTAATTCATTTAATTTAGTTTCATTTCGAATGAATCGAAGTGTAGTTTAAAACGAAAGAAACGGAGATGAAAAACTCCAAGTATTTTGAGAGTTATGATGGAAATAGTTAGACTCGCGCTTTGGTTTAGCAATTTACTGACCTACCTCCGATTGATTGACCATAACTCACTCAATTTAACTCGTAATTCATTGTAATTAGTTTCATTTCGAAGGAATCGAAGTGTAGTTTAAAACGAAAGAAACGGAGATGAAAAACTCCAAGTATTTTGAGAGTTATGATGGAAATAGTTAGACTCGCGCTTTGGTTTAGCAATTTACTGTCCTACATCCGATTAATTGACCATAACTCTCTCAATTTAACTCTTAAGTCATTGAAATTAGTTTCATTTCGAAGGAATCGAAGTGTAGTTTAAAACGAAAGAAACGGAGATGAAAAACTCCAAGTATTTTGAGAGTTATGATGGAAATAGTTAGACTCGCGCTTTAGTTTAGCAATTTACTGACCTCCCTCCGATTGATTGAACATAACTGACTCAATTTAACTCGTAATTCATTGAAATTAGTTTCATTTCGAAGGAATCGAAGTGTAGTTTAAAACGAAAGAAACGGAGATGAAAAACTCCAAGTATTTTGAGAGTTATGATGGAAATAATTAGACTCGCGCTTTGGTTTAGCAATTTACTGACCTCCCTCCGATTGATTGACCATAAATCACTCAATTTAACTCGTAATTCATTGAAATTAGTTTCATTTCGAAGGAATCGAAGTGTGGTTTAAAACGAAAGAAACGGAGATGAAAAACTCCAAGTATTTTGAGAGTTATGATGGAAATAGTTAGACTCGCGCTTTGGTTTAGCAATTTACTGACCTACCTCCACCTGATTCACCATAACTCTCTCAATTTAACTCTTAATTCATTGAAATTAGTTTCATTTCGAAGGAATCGAAGTGTAGTTTAAAACGAAAGAAACGGAGATGAAAAACTTCAAGTATTTTGAGAGTTATGATGGAAATAGTTAGACTCGCGCTTTGGTTTAGCAATTTACTGACCTACCTCCGCCTGATTCACCATAACTCTCTCAATTTAACTCTTAATTCATTAAAATTAGTTTCATTTCGAAGGAATCGAAGTGTAGTTTAAAATGAAAGAGACGGAGATGAAAAACTCCAAGTATTTTGAGAGTTATGATGGAAATAGTTAGACTCGCGCTTTGGTTTAGCAATTTACTGACCTACCTCCGCCTGATTCACCATAACTCTCTCAATTTAACTCTTAATTCATTGAAATTAGTTTCATTTCGAAGGAATCGAAGTGTAGTTTAAAACGAAAGAAACGGAGATGAAAATCTCCAAGGATTTTGAGAGTTATGATGGAAATAGATAGACTCGCGCTTTGGTTTAGCAATTTACTGACCTCCCTCCGATTGATTGACCATAACTCACTCAATTTAACTCGTAATTCATTGAAATTAGTTTCATTTCGAAGGAATCGAAGTGTGGTTTAAAACGAAAGAAACGGAGATGAAAAACTCCAAGTATTTTGAGAGTTATGATGGAAATAGTTAGACTCGCGCTTTGGTTTAGCAATTTACTGACCTACCTCCGCCTGATTCACCATAACTCTCTCAATTTAACTCTTAATTCATTGAAATTAGTTTCATTTCGAAGGAATCGAAGTGTAGTTTAAAACGAAAGAAACGGAGATGAAAAATTCCAAGTATTTTGAGAGTTATGATAGAAATAGTTAGACTCGCGCTTTGGTTTAGCAATTTACTGACATACCTCCGATTGATTGACAATAACTCTCTCAATTTAACTCTTAATTCATTGAAATTAGTTTCATTTCGAAGGAATCGAAGTGTAGTTTAAAACGAAAGAAACGGAGATGAAAAATTCCAAGTATTTTGAGAGTTATGATAGAAATAGTTAGACTCGCGCTTTGGTTTAGCAATTTACTGACCTACCTCCGATTGATTGACCATAACTCTCTCAATTTAACTCTTAATTCATTGAAATTAGTTTCATTTCGAAGGAATCGAAGTGTAGTTTAAAACGAAAGAAACGGAGATGAAAAACTCCAAGTATTTTGAGAGTTATTATGGAAATAGTTAGACTCGCGCTTTGGTTTAGCAATTTACTGATCTACCTCCGATTGATTGACCATAAATCACTCAATTTAACTCGTAATTCATTAAAATTAGTTTCATTTCGAAGGAATCGAAGTGTAGTTTAAAACGAAAGAGACGGAGATGAAAAACTCCAAGTATTTTGAGAGTTATGATGGAAATAGTTAGACTCGCGCTTTGGTTTAGCAATTTATTGACCTACCTCCGATTGATTGACCATAACTCACTCAATTTAACTCTTAACTCATTGAAATTAGTTTCATTTCGAAGGAATCGAAGTGTAGTTTAAAACGAAAGAAACGGAGATGAAAATCTCCAAGTATTTTGAGAGTTATGATGGAAATAGATAGACTCGCGCTTTGGTTTAGCAATTTACTGACCTCCCTCCGATTGATTGACCAACCTCCGATTGATTGACCATAACTCTCTCAATTTAACTCTTAACTCATTGAAATTAGTTTCATTTCGAAGGAATCGAAGTGTAGTTTAAAACGAAAGAAACGGAGATGAAAAACTCCAAGCATTTTGAGAGTTATGATGGAAATAGTTAGACTCGCGCTTTGGTTTAGCAATTTACTGACCTACCTCCGATTGATTGACCATAACTCTCTCAATTTAAGTCGTAATTCATTTAATTTAGTTTCATTTCGAATGAATCGAAGTGTAGTTTAAAACGAAAGAAACGGAGATGAAAAACTCCAAGTATTTTGAGAGTTATGATGGAAATAGTTAGACTCGCGCTTTGGTTTAGCAATTTACTGACCTACCTCCGATTGATTGACCATAACTCTCTCAATTTAAGTCGTAATTCATTTAATTTAGTTTCATTTCGAATGAATCGAAGTGTAGTTTAAAACGAAAGAAACGGAGATGAAAAACTCCAAGTATTTTGAGAGTTATGATGGAAATAGTTAGACTCGCGCTTTGGTTTAGCAATTTACTGACCTACCTCCGATTGATTGACCATAACTCACTCAATTTAACTCGTAATTCATTGTAATTAGTTTCATTTCGAAGGAATCGAAGTGTAGTTTAAAACGAAAGAAACGGAGATGAAAAACTCCAAGTATTTTGAGAGTTATGATGGAAATAGTTAGACTCGCGCTTTGGTTTAGCAATTTACTGTCCTACATCCGATTAATTGACCATAACTCTCTCAATTTAACTCTTAAGTCATTGAAATTAGTTTCATTTCGAAGGAATCGAAGTGTAGTTTAAAACGAAAGAAACGGAGATGAAAAACTCCAAGTATTTTGAGAGTTATGATGGAAATAGTTAGACTCGCGCTTTAGTTTAGCAATTTACTGACCTCCCTCCGATTGATTGAACATAACTGACTCAATTTAACTCGTAATTCATTGAAATTAGTTTCATTTCGAAGGAATCGAAGTGTAGTTTAAAACGAAAGAAACGGAGATGAAAAACTCCAAGTATTTTGAGAGTTATGATGGAAATAATTAGACTCGCGCTTTGGTTTAGCAATTTACTGACCTCCCTCCGATTGATTGACCATAAATCACTCAATTTAACTCGTAATTCATTGAAATTAGTTTCATTTCGAAGGAATCGAAGTGTGGTTTAAAACGAAAGAAACGGAGATGAAAAACTCCAAGTATTTTGAGAGTTATGATGGAAATAGTTAGACTCGCGCTTTGGTTTAGCAATTTACTGACCTACCTCCACCTGATTCACCATAACTCTCTCAATTTAACTCTTAATTCATTGAAATTAGTTTCATTTCGAAGGAATCGAAGTGTAGTTTAAAACGAAAGAAACGGAGATGAAAAACTTCAAGTATTTTGAGAGTTATGATGGAAATAGTTAGACTCGCGCTTTGGTTTAGCAATTTACTGACCTACCTCCGCCTGATTCACCATAACTCTCTCAATTTAACTCTTAATTCATTAAAATTAGTTTCATTTCGAAGGAATCGAAGTGTAGTTTAAAATGAAAGAGACGGAGATGAAAAACTCCAAGTATTTTGAGAGTTATGATGGAAATAGTTAGACTCGCGCTTTGGTTTAGCAATTTACTGACCTACCTCCGCCTGATTCACCATAACTCTCTCAATTTAACTCTTAATTCATTGAAATTAGTTTCATTTCGAAGGAATCGAAGTGTAGTTTAAAACGAAAGAAACGGAGATGAAAATCTCCAAGGATTTTGAGAGTTATGATGGAAATAGATAGACTCGCGCTTTGGTTTAGCAATTTACTGACCTCCCTCCGATTGATTGACCATAACTCACTCAATTTAACTCGTAATTCATTGAAATTAGTTTCATTTCGAAGGAATCGAAGTGTAGTTTAAAACGAAAGAAACGGAGATGAAAAACTCCAAGTATTTTGAGAGTTATGATGGAAATAATTAGACTCGCGCTTTGGTTTAGCAATTTACTGACCTCCCTCCGATTGATTGACCATAAATCACTCAATTTAACTCGTAATTCATTGAAATTAGTTTCATTTCGAAGGAATCGAAGTGTGGTTTAAAACGAAAGAAACGGAGATGAAAAACTCCAAGTATTTTGAGAGTTATGATGGAAATAGTTAGACTCGCGCTTTGGTTTAGCAATTTACTGACCTACCTCCACCTGATTCACCATAACTCTCTCAATTTAACTCTTAATTCATTGAAATTAGTTTCATTTCGAAGGAATCGAAGTGTAGTTTAAAACGAAAGAAACGGAGATGAAAAACTTCAAGTATTTTGAGAGTTATGATGGAAATAGTTAGACTCGCGCTTTGGTTTAGCAATTTACTGACCTACCTCCGCCTGATTCACCATAACTCTCTCAATTTAACTCTTAATTCATTAAAATTAGTTTCATTTCGAAGGAATCGAAGTGTAGTTTAAAATGAAAGAGACGGAGATGAAAAACTCCAAGTATTTTGAGAGTTATGATGGAAATAGTTAGACTCGCGCTTTGGTTTAGCAATTTACTGACCTACCTCCGCCTGATTCACCATAACTCTCTCAATTTAACTCTTAATTCATTGAAATTAGTTTCATTTCGAAGGAATCGAAGTGTAGTTTAAAACGAAAGAAACGGAGATGAAAATCTCCAAGGATTTTGAGAGTTATGATGGAAATAGATAGACTCGCGCTTTGGTTTAGCAATTTACTGACCTCCCTCCGATTGATTGACCATAACTCACTCAATTTAACTCGTAATTCATTGAAATTAGTTTCATTTCGAAGGAATCGAAGTGTGGTTTAAAACGAAAGAAACGGAGATGAAAAACTCCAAGTATTTTGAGAGTTATGATGGAAATAGTTAGACTCGCGCTTTGGTTTAGCAATTTACTGACCTACCTCCGCCTGATTCACCATAACTCTCTCAATTTAACTCTTAATTCATTGAAATTAGTTTCATTTCGAAGGAATCGAAGTGTAGTTTAAAACGAAAGAAACGGAGATGAAAAATTCCAAGTATTTTGAGAGTTATGATAGAAATAGTTAGACTCGCGCTTTGGTTTAGCAATTTACTGACATACCTCCGATTGATTGACAATAACTCTCTCAATTTAACTCTTAATTCATTGAAATTAGTTTCATTTCGAAGGAATCGAAGTGTAGTTTAAAACGAAAGAAACGGAGATGAAAAATTCCAAGTATTTTGAGAGTTATGATAGAAATAGTTAGACTCGCGCTTTGGTTTAGCAATTTACTGACCTACCTCCGATTGATTGACCATAACTCTCTCAATTTAACTCTTAATTCATTGAAATTAGTTTCATTTCGAAGGAATCGAAGTGTAGTTTAAAACGAAAGAAACGGAGATGAAAAACTCCAAGTATTTTGAGAGTTATTATGGAAATAGTTAGACTCGCGCTTTGGTTTAGCAATTTACTGATCTACCTCCGATTGATTGACCATAAATCACTCAATTTAACTCGTAATTCATTAAAATTAGTTTCATTTCGAAGGAATCGAAGTGTAGTTTAAAACGAAAGAGACGGAGATGAAAAACTCCAAGTATTTTGAGAGTTATGATGGAAATAGTTAGACTCGCGCTTTGGTTTAGCAATTTATTGACCTACCTCCGATTGATTGACCATAACTCACTCAATTTAACTCTTAACTCATTGAAATTAGTTTCATTTCGAAGGAATCGAAGTGTAGTTTAAAACGAAAGAAACGGAGATGAAAATCTCCAAGTATTTTGAGAGTTATGATGGAAATAGATAGACTCGCGCTTTGGTTTAGCAATTTACTGACCTCCCTCCGATTGATTGACCAACCTCCGATTGATTGACCATAACTCTCTCAATTTAACTCTTAACTCATTGAAATTAGTTTCATTTCGAAGGAATCGAAGTGTAGTTTAAAACGAAAGAAACGGAGATGAAAAACTCCAAGCATTTTGAGAGTTATGATGGAAATAGTTAGACTCGCGCTTTGGTTTAGCAATTTACTGACCTACCTCCGATTGATTGACCATAACTCTCTCAATTTAAGTCGTAATTCATTTAATTTAGTTTCATTTCGAATGAATCGAAGTGTAGTTTAAAACGAAAGAAACGGAGATGAAAAACTCCAAGTATTTTGAGAGTTATGATGGAAATAGTTAGACTCGCGCTTTGGTTTAGCAATTTACTGACCTACCTCCGATTGATTGACCATAACTCACTCAATTTAACTCTTAACTCATTGAAATTAGTTTCATTTCGAAGGAATCGTAGTGTAGTTTAAAACGAAAGAAACGGAGATGAAAAACTTCAAGTATTTTGAGAGTTATGAAGGAAATAGTTAGACTCGCGCTTTGGTTTAGCAATTTACTGATCTACCTCCGATTGATTGACCATAACTCTCTCAATTTAACTCTTAACTCATTGAAATTAGTTTCATTTCGAAGGAATCGTAGTGTAGTTTAAAACGAAAGAAACGGAGATGAAAAACTCCAAGTATTTTGAGAGTTATGAAGGAAATAGTTAGACTCGCGCTTTGGTTTAGCAATTTACTGACCTACCTCCGATTGATTGATCATAACTCACTCAATTTAACTCTTAATTCATTGAAATTAGTTTCATTTCGAAGGAATCGAAGTGTAGTTTAAAACGAAAGAAACGGAGATGAAAAACTCCAAGTATTTTGAGAGTTATGATGGAAATAGTTAGACTCGCGCTTTAGTTTAGCAATTTACTGACCTCCCTCCGATTGATTGACCATAACTCTCTCAATTTAACTCGTAATTCATTTAAATTAGTTTCATTTCGAAGGAATCGAAGTGTAGTTTAAAACGAAAGAAACGGAGATGAAAAACTCCAAGTATTTTGAGAGTTATGATGGAAATAGTTAGACTCGCGCTTTAGTTTAGCAATTTACTGACCTCCCTCCGATTGATTGAACATAACTCACTCAATTTAACTCGTAATTCATTGAAATTAGTTTCATTTCGAAGGAATCGAAGTGTAGTTTAAAACGAAAGAAACGGAGATGAAAAACTCCAAGTATTTTGAGAGTTATGATGGAAATAGTTAGACTCGCGCTTTGGTTTAGCAATTTACTGACCTACCTCCGATTGATTGACCATAACTCTCTCAATTTAACTCGTAATTCATTTAAATTAGTTTCATTTCGAATGAATCGAAGTGTAGTTTAAAACGAAAGAAACGGAGATGAAAAACTCCAAGTATTTTGAGAGTTATGATGGAAATAGTTAGACTCGCGCTTTGGTTTACCAATTTACTGACCTCCTTCCGATTGATTGACCATAACACACTCAATTTAACTCAAAATTCTTTGAAATATGTTCATTTCGAAGGAATCGAAGTGTAGTTTAAAACGAAAGAAACGGAGATGAAAAACTCCAAGTATTTTGAGAGTTATGATGGAAATAGTTAGACTCGCGCTTTGGTTTAGCAATTTACTGTCATACATCCGATTAATTGACCATAACTCTCTCAATTTAACTCTTAAGTCATTGAAATTAGTTTCATTTCGAAGGAATCGAAGTGTAGTTTAAAACGAAAGAAACGGAGATGAAAAACTCCAAGTATTTTGAGAGTTATGATGGAAATAGTTAGACTCGCGCTTTGGTTTAGAAAATTTACTGACCTACCTCCGATTGATTGACCATAACTCTCTCAATTTAAGTCGTAATTCATTTAAATTAGTTTCATTTCGAAGGAATCGAAGTGTAGTTTAAAACGAAAAAAACGGAGATGAAAAACTCCAAGTATTTTGAGAGTTAGGATGGAAATAGTTAGACTCGCGCTTTGGTTTAGTAATTTACTGACCTACCTCCGATTGATTGACCATAACTCACTCAATTTAACTCGTAATTCATTGTAATTAGTTTCATTTCGAAGGAATCGAAGTGTAGTTTAAAACGAAAGAAACGGAGATGAAAAACTCCAAGTATTTTGAGAGTTATGATGGAAATAGTTAGACTCGCGCTTTGGTTTAGCAATTTACTGTCCTACATCCGATTAATTGACCATAACTCTCTCAATTTAACTCTTAAGTCATTGAAATTAGTTTCATTTCGAAGGAATCGAAGTGTAGTTTAAAACGAAAGAAACGGAGATGAAAAACTCCAAGTATTTTGAGAGTTATGATGGAAATAGTTAGACTCGCGCTTTAGTTTAGCAATTTACTGACCTCCCTCCGATTGATTGAACATAACTCACTCAATTTAACTCGTAATTCATTGAAATTAGTTTCATTTCGAAGGAATCGAAGTGTAGTTTAAAACGAAAGAAACGGAGATGAAAAACTCCAAGTATTTTGAGAGTTATGATGGAAATAGTTAGACTCGCGCTTTGGTTTAGCAATTTACTGACCTCCCTCCGATTTATTGACCATAAATCACTCAATTTAACTCGTAATTCATTGAAATTAGTTTCATTTCGAAGGAATCGAAGTGTAGTTTAAAACGAAAGAAACGGAGATGAAAAACTCCAAGTATTTTGAGAGTTATGATGGAAATAGTTAGACTCGCGCTTTGGTTTAGCAATTTACTGACCTACCTCCGATTGATTGATCATAAGTCACTCAATTTAACTCTTAATTCATTGAAATTAGTTTCATTTCGAAGGAATCGAAGTGTAGTTTAAAACGAAAGAAACGGAGATGAAAAACTCCAAGTATTTTGAGAGTTATGATGGAAATAGTTAGACTCGCGCTTTAGTTTAGCAATTTACTGACCTCCCTCCGATTGATTGACCATAACTCACTCAATTTAACTCGTAATTCATTGAAATTAGTTTCATTTCGAAGGAATCGAAGTGTAGTTTAAAACGAAAGAAACGGAGATGAAAAACTCCAAGTATTTTGAGAGTTATGATGGAAATAGTTAGACTCGCGCTTTGGTTTAGCAATTTACTGACCTACCTCCGATTGATTGACAATAACTCTCTCAATTTAACTCTTAATTCATTGAAATTAGTTTCATTTCGAAGGAATCGAAGTGTAGTTTAAAACGAAAGAAACGGAGATGAAAAACTCCAAGTATTTTGAGAGTTATGATGGAAATAGTTAGACTCGCGCTTTGGTTTAGCAATTTACTGACCTACCTCCGATTGATTGACCATAACTCTCTCAATTTAACTCTTAACTCATTGAAATTAGTTTCATTTCGAAGGAATCGAAGTGTAGTTTAAAACGAAAGAAACGGAGATGAAAAACTCCAAGTATTTTGACAGTTATGATGGAAATAGTTAGACTCGCGCTTTGGTTTAGCAATTTACTGACCTCCCTCCGATTGATTGACCATAAATCACTCAATTTAACTCGTAATTCATTGAAATTAGTTTCATTTCGAAGGAATCGAAGTGTAGTTTAAAATGAAAGAAACGGAGATGAAAAACTCCAAGTATTTTGAGAGTTATGATGGAAATAGTTAGACTTGCGCTTTGGTTTAGCAATTTACTGACATACCTCCGATTAATTGACCATAACTCTCTCAATTTAACTCTTAATTCATTAAAATTAGTTTCATTTCGAAGGAATCGAAGTGTAGTTTAAAACGAAAGAAACGGAGATGAAAAATTCCAAGTATTTTGAGAGTTATGATAGAAATAGTTAGACTCGCGCTTTGGTTTAGCAATTTACTGACATACCTCCGATTAATTGACCATAACTATCTCAATTTAACTCTTAATTCATTGAAATTAGTTTCATTTCGAAGGAATCGAAGTGTAGTTTAAAACGAAAGAAACGGAGATGAAAAATTCCAAGTATTTTGAGAGTTATGATTGAAATAGTTAGACTCGCGCTTTGGTTTAGCAATTTACTGACCTACCTCCGATTGATTGACCATAACTCTCTCAATTTAACTCTTAACTCATTGAAATTAGTTTCATTTCGAAGGAATCGAAGTGTAGTTTAAAACGAAAGAAACGGAGATGAAAAACTCCAAGTATTTTGAGAGTTATGATGGAAATAGTTAGACTCGCGCTTTGGTTTAGCAATTTACTGTCATACATCCGATTAATTGACCATAACTCTCTCAATTTAACTCTTAAGTCATTGAAATTAGTTTCATTTCGAAGGAATCGAAGTGTAGTTTAAAACGAAAGAAACGGAGATGAAAAACTCCTAATATTTTGAGAGTTATGATGGAAATAGTTAGACTCGCGCTTTGGTTTAGCAATTTACTGACCTACCTCCGATTGATTGACCATAACTCTCTCAATTTAAGTCGTAATTCATTTAATTTAGTTTCATTTCGAATGAATCGAAGTGTAGTTTAAAACGAAAGAAACGGAGATGAAAAACTCCAAGTATTTTGAGAGTTATGATGGAAATAGTAACACTCGCGCTTTGGTTTAGCAATTTACTGACCTCCCTCCGATTGATTGACCATAAATCACTCAATTTAACTCGTAATTCATTGAAATTAGTTTCATTTCGAAGGAATCGAAGTGTAGTTTAAAACGAAAGAAACGGAGATGAAAAACTCCAAGTATTTTGAGAGTTATGATTGAAATAGTTAGACTCGCGCTTTGGTTTAGCAATTTACTGACCTCCCTCCGATTAATTGACCATAACTCACTCAATTTAACTCGTAATTCATTGTAATTAGTTTCATTTCGAAGGAATCGAAGTGTAGTTTAAAACGAAAGAAACGGAGATGAAAAACTACAAGTATTTTGAGAGTTATGATGGAAATAGTTAGACTCGCGCTTTGGTTTAGCAA
This sequence comes from Tasmannia lanceolata, assembly GCF_043159265.1. Lineage (NCBI taxonomy): Eukaryota > Viridiplantae > Streptophyta > Magnoliopsida > Canellales > Winteraceae > Tasmannia > Tasmannia lanceolata. The sequence goes on from NW_027518721.1 coordinate 11,010,692, forward strand.
TTTACTGACCTACCTCCGATTGATTGACCATAACTCACTCAATTTAACTCGTAATTCATTGTAATTAGTTTCATTTCGAAGGAATCGAAGTGTAGTTTAAAACGAAAGAAACGGAGATGAAAAACTCCAAGTATTTTGAGAGTTATGATGGAAATAGTTAGACTCGCGCTTTGGTTTAGCAATTTACTGTCCTACATCCGATTAATTGACCATAACTCTCTCAATTTAACTCTTAAGTCATTGAAATTAGTTTCATTTCGAAGGAATCGAAGTGTAGTTTAAAACGAAAGAAACGGAGATGAAAAACTCCAAGTATTTTGAGAGTTATGATGGAAATAGTTAGACTCGCGCTTTAGTTTAGCAATTTACTGACCTCCCTCCGATTGATTGAACATAACTGACTCAATTTAACTCGTAATTCATTGAAATTAGTTTCATTTCGAAGGAATCGAAGTGTAGTTTAAAACGAAAGAAACGGAGATGAAAAACTCCAAGTATTTTGGGAGTTATGATGGAAATAGTTAGACTCGCGCTTTGGTTTAGCAATTTACTGACCTCCCTCCGATTAATTGACCATAAATCACTCAATTTAACTCGTAATTCATTGAAATTAGTTTCATTTCGAAGGAATCGAAGTGTAGTTTAAAACGAAAGAAACGGAGATGAAAAACTCCAAGTATTTTGAGAGTTATGATGGAAATAGTTAGACTCGCGCTTTGGTTTAGCAATTTACTGACCTACCTCCGATTGATTGATCATAACTCACTCAATTTCACTCTTAATTTAATTGAAATTAGTTTCATTTCGAAGGAATCGAAGTGTAGTTTAAAATGAAAGAAACGGAGATGAAAAACTCCAAGTATTTTGAGAGTTATGATGGAAATAGTTAGACTCGCGCTTTAGTTTAGCAATTTACTGACCTCTCTCCGATTGATTGACCATAACTCACTCAATTTAACTCGTAATTCATTGAAATTAGTTTCATTTCGAAGGAATCGAAGTGTAGTTTAAAACGAAAGAAACGGAGATGAAAAACTCCAAGTATTTTGAGAGTTATGATGGAAATAGTTAGACTCGCGCTTTGGTTTAGCAATTTACTGACCTACCTCCGATTGATTGACAATAACTCTCTCAATTTAACTCTTAATTCATTGAAATTAGTTTCATTTCGAAGGAATCGAAGTGTAGTTTAAAACGAAAGAAACGGAGATGAAAAACTCCAAGTATTTTGAGAGTTATGATGGAAATAGTTAGACTCGCGCTTTGGTTTAGCAATTTACTGACCTACCTCCGATTGATTGACCATAACTCTCTCAATTTAACTCTTAACTCATTGAAATTAGTTTCATTTCGAAGGAATCGAAGTGTAGTTTAAAACGAAAGAAACGTAGATGAAAAACTCCAAGTATTTTGAGAGTTATGATGGAAATAGTTAGACTCGCGCTTTTGGTTTAGCAATTTACTGACCTCCCTCCGATTGATTGACCATAAATCACTCAATTTAACTCGTAATTCATTGAAATTAGTTTCATTTCGAAGGAATCGAAGTGTAGTTTAAAACGAAAGAAACGGAGATGAAAAACTCCAAGTATTTTGAGAGTTATGATGGAAATAGTTAGACTCGCGCTTTGGTTTAGCAATTTACTGACCTACCTCCGATTGATTGATCATAACTTTCTCAATTTAACTCTTAATTCATTGAAATTAGTTTCATTTCGAAGGAATCGAAGTGTAGTTTAAAACGAAAGAAACGGAGATGAAAAACTCCAAGTATTTTGAGAGTTATTATGGAAATAGTTAGACTCGCGCTTTGGTTTAGCAATTTACTGATCTACCTCCGATTGATTGACCATAAATCACTCAATTTAACTCGTAATTCATTAAAATTAGTTTCATTTCGAAGGAATCGAAGTGTAGTTTAAAACGAAAGAGACGGAGATGAAAAACTCCAAGTATTTTGAGAGTTATGATGGAAATAGTTAGACTCGCGCTTTGGTTTAGCAATTTATTGACCTACCTCCGATTGATTGACCATAACTCACTCAATTTAACTCTTAACTCATTGAAATTAGTTTCATTTCGAAGGAATCGAAGTGTAGTTTAAAACGAAAGAAACGGAGATGAAAATCTCCAAGTATTTTGAGAGTTATGATGGAAATAGATAGACTCGCGCTTTGGTTTAGCAATTTACTGACCTCCCTCCGATTGATTGACCATAACTCACTCAATTTAACTCGTAATTCATTGAAATTAGTTTCATTTCGAAGGAATCGAAGTGTGGTTTAAAACGAAAGAAACGGAGATGAAAAACTCCAAGTATTTTGAGAGTTATGATGGAAATAGTTAGACTCGCGCTTTGGTTTAGCAATTTACTGACCTACCTCCGCCTGATTCACCATAACTCTCTCAATTTAACTCTTAATTCATTGAAATTAGTTTCATTTCGAAGGAATCGAAGTGTAGTTTAAAACGAAAGAAACGGAGATGAAAAACTCCAAGTATTTTGAGAGTTATGATGGAAATAGATAGACTCGCGCTTTGGTTTAGCAATTTACTGACCTCCCTCCGATTGATTGACCATAACTCACTCAATTTAACTCGTAATTCATTGAAATTAGTTTCATTTCGAAGGAATCGAAGTGTGGTTTAAAACGAAAGAAACGGAGATGAAAAACTCCAAGTATTTTGAGAGTTATGATGGAAATAGTTAGACTCGCGCTTTGGTTTAGCAATTTACTGACCTACCTCCGCCTGATTCACCATAACTCTCTCAATTTAACTCTTAATTCATTGAAATTAGTTTCATTTCGAAGGAATCGAAGTGTAGTTTAAAACGAAAGAAACGGAGATGAAAAATTCCAAGTATTTTGAGAGTTATGATAGAAATAGTTAGACTCGCGCTTTGGTTTAGCAATTTACTGACATACCTCCGATTGATTGACAATAACTCTCTCAATTTAACTCTTAATTCATTGAAATTAGTTTCATTTCGAAGGAATCGAAGTGTAGTTTAAAACGAAAGAAACGGAGATGAAAAATTCCAAGTATTTTGAGAGTTATGATAGAAATAGTTAGACTCGCGCTTTGGTTTAGCAATTTACTGACCTACCTCCGATTGATTGACCATAACTCTCTCAATTTAACTCTTAACTCATTGAAATTAGTTTCATTTCGAAGGAATCGAAGTGTAGTTTAAAACGAAAGAAACGGAGATGAAAAACTCCAAGTATCTTGAGAGTTATGATGGAAATAGTTAGACTCGCGCTTTAGTTTAGCAATTTACTGACCTACCTCCGATTGATTGACCATAACTCTCTCAATTTAACTCGTAATTCATTTAAATTAGTTTAATTTCGAAGGAATCGAAGTGTAGTTTAAAACGAAAGAAACGGAGATGAAAAACTCTAAGTATTTTGAGAGTTATGATGGAAATAGTAACACTCGCGCTTTGGTTTAGCAATTTACTGACCTCCCTCCGATTGATTGACCATAAATCACTCAATTTAACTCGTAATTCATTGAAATTAGTTTCATTTCGAAGGAATCGAAGTGTAGTTTAAAACGAAAGAAACGGAGATGAAAAACTCCAAGTATTTTGAGAGTTATGATTGAAATAGTTAGACTCGCGCTTTGGTTTAGCAATTTACTGACCTCCCTCCGATTAATTGACCATAACTCACTCAATTTAACTCGTAATTCATTGTAATTAGTTTCATTTCGAAGGAATCGAAGTGTAGTTTAAAACGAAAGAAACGGAGATGAAAAACTACAAGTATTTTGAGAGTTATGATGGAAATAGTTAGACTCGCGCTTTGGTTTAGCAATTTACTGATCTACCTCCGATTGATTGACCATAACTCTCTCAATTTAACTCTTAACTCATTGAAATTAGTTTCATTTCGAAGGAATCGAAGTGTAGTTTAAAACGAAAGAAACGGAGATGAAAAACTCCAAGTATTTTGAGAGTTATGATGGAAATAGTTAGACTCGCGCTTTGGTTTAGCAATTTACTGTCATACATCCGATTAATTGACCATAACTCTCTCAATTTAAGTCGTAATTCATTTAAATTAGTTTCATTTCGAAGGAATCGAAGTGTAGTTTAAAACGAAAGAAACGGAGATGAAAAACTCCAAGTATTTTGAGAGTTATGATGGAAATAGTTAGACTCGTGCTTTGGTTTAGCAATTTACTGACCTACCTCCGATTGATTGACCATAACTCACTCAATTTAACTCGTAATTCATTGTAATTAGTTTCATTTCGAAGGAATCGAAGTGTAGTTTAAAATGAAAGAAACGGAGATGAAAAACTCCAAGTATTTTGAGAGTTATGATGGAAATAGTTAGACTCGCGCTTTGGTTTAGCAATATACTGTCATACATCCGATTAATTGACCATAACTCTCTCAATTTAACTCTTAAGTCATTGAAATTAGTTTCATTTCGAAGGAATCGAAGTGTAGTTTAAAACGAAAGAAACGGAGATGAAAAACTCCAAGTATTTTGAGAGTTATGATGGAAATAGTTAGACTCGCGCTTTGGTTTAGCAATTTACTGACCTACCTCCGATTGATTGACCATAACTCTCTCAATTTAAGTCGTAATTCATTTAATTTAGTTTCATTTCGAATGAATCGAAGTGTAGTTTAAAACGAAAGAAACGGAGATGAAAAACTCCAAGTATTTTGAGAGTTATGATGGAAATAGTTAGACTCGTGCTTTGGTTTAGCAATTTACTGACTTACCTCCGATTGATTGACCATAACTCACTCAATTTAACTCGTAATTCATTGTAATTAGTTTCATTTCGAAGGAATCGAAGTGTAGTTTAAAACGAAAGAAACGGAGATGAAAAACTCCAAGTATTTTGAGAGTTATGATGGAAATAGTTAGACTCGCGCTTTGGTTTAGCAATTTACTGTCCTACATCCGATTAATTGACCATAACTCTCTCAATTTAACTCTTAAGTCATTGAAATTAGTTTCATTTCGAAGGAATCGAAGTGTAGTTTAAAACGAAAGAAACGGAGATGAAAAACTCCAAGTATTTTGAGAGTTATGATGGAAATAGTTAGACTCGCGCTTTAGTTTAGCAATTTACTGACCTCCCTCCGATTGATTGAACATAACTGACTCAATTTAACTCGTAATTCATTGAAATTAGTTTCATTTCGAAGGAATCGAAGTGTAGTTTAAAACGAAAGAAACGGAGATGAAAAACTCCAAGTATTTTGAGAGTTATGATGGAAATAGTTAGACTCGCGCTTTGGTTTACCAATTTACTGACCTCCCTCCGATTGATTGACCATAAATCACTCAATTTAACTCGTAATTCATTGAAATTAGTTTCATTTCGAAGGAATCGAAGTGTAGTTTAAAACGAAAGAAACGGAGATGAAAAACTCCAAGTATTTTGAGAGTTATGATGGAAATAGTTAGACTCGCGCTTTGGTTTAGCAATTTACTGACCTACCTCCGATTGATTGATCATAACTCACTCAATTTAACTCTTAATTTAATTGAAATTAGTTTCATTTCGAAGGAATCGAAGTGTAGTTTAAAACGAAAGAAACGGAGATGAAAAACTCCAAGTATTTTGAGAGTTATGATGGAAATAGTTAGACTCGCGCTTTAGTTTAGCAATTTACTGACCTCCCTCCGATTGATTGACCATAACTCACTCAATTTAACTCGTAATTCATTGAAATTAGTTTCATTTCGAAGGAATCGAAGTGTAGTTTAAAACGAAAGAAACGGAGATGAAAAACTCCAAGTATTTTGAGAGTTATGATGGAAATAGTTAGACTCGCGCTTTGGTTTAGCAATTTACTGACCTACCTCCGATTGATTGACAATAACTCTCTCAATTTAACTCTTAATTCATTGAAATTAGTTTCATTTCGAAGGAATCGAAGTGTAGTTTAAAACGAAAGAAACGGAGATGAAAAACTCCAAGTATTTTGAGAGTTATGATGGAAATAGTTAGACTCGCGCTTTGGTTTAGCAATTTACTGACCTACCTCCGATTGATTGACCATAACTCTCTCAATTTAACTCTTAACTCATTGAAATTAGTTTCATTTCGAAGGAATCGAAGTGTAGTTTAAAACGAAAGAAACGGAGATGAAAAACTCCAAGTATTTTGAGAGTTATGATGGAAATAGTTAGACTCGCGCTTTGGTTTAGCAATTTACTGACCTCCCTCCGATTGATTGACCATAAATCACTCAATTTAACTCGTAATTCATTGAAATTAGTTTCATTTCGAAGGAATCGAAGTGTAGTTTAAAACGAAAGAAACGGAGATGAAAAACTCCAAGTATTTTGAGAGTTATGATGGAAATAGTTAGACTCGCGCTTTGGTTTAGCAATTTACTGACCTACCTCCGATTGATTGATCATAACTTTCTCAATTTAACTCTTAATTCATTGAAATTAGTTTCATTTCGAAGGAATCAAAGTGTAGTTTAAAACGAAAGAAACGGAGATGAAAAACTCCAAGTATTTTGAGAGTTATTATGGAAATAGTTAGACTCGCGCTTTGGTTTAGCAATTTACTGATCTACCTCCGATTGATTGACCATAAATCACTCAATTTAACTCGTAATTCATTAAAATTAGTTTCATTTCGAAGGAATCGAAGTGTAGTTTAAAACGAAAGAGACGGAGATGAAAAACTCCAAGTATTTTGAGAGTTATGATGGAAATAGTTAGACTCGCGCTTTGGTTTAGCAATTTATTGACCTACCTCCGATTGATTGACCATAACTCACTCAATTTAACTCTTAACTCATTGAAATTAGTTTCATTTCGAAGGAATCGAAGTGTAGTTTAAAACGAAAGAAACGGAGATGAAAATCTCCAAGTATTTTGAGAGTTATGATGGAAATAGATAGACTCGCGCTTTGGTTTAGCAATTTACTACCCTCCCTCCGATTGATTGACCATAACTCACTCAATTTAACTCGTAATTCATTGAAATTAATTTCATTTCGAAGGAATCGAAGTGTGGTTTAAAACGAAAGAAACGGAGATGAAAAACTCCAAGTATTTTGAGAGTTATGATGGAAATAGTTAGACTCGCGCTTTGGTTTAGCAATTTTCTGACCTACCTCCGCCTGATTCACCATAACTCTCTCAATTTAACTCTTAATTCATTGAAATTAGTTTCATTTCGAAGGAATCGAAGTGTAGTTTAAAACGAAAGAAACGGAGATGAAAAATTCTAAGTATTTTGAGAGTTATGATAGAAATAGTTAGACTCGCGCTTTGGTTTAGCAATTTACTGACATACCTCCGATTGATTGACAATAACTCTCTCAATTTAACTCTTAATTCATTGAAATTAGTTTCATTTCGAAGGAATCGAAGTGTAGTTTAAAACGAAAGAAACGGAGATGAAAAATTCCAAGTATTTTGAGAGTTATGATAGAAATAGTTAGACTCGCGCTTTGGTTTAGCAATTTACTGACCTACCTCCGATTGATTGACCATAACTCTCTCAATTTAACTCTTAACTCATTGAAATTAGTTTCATTTCGAAGGAATCGAAGTGTAGTTTAAAACGAAAGAAACGGAGATGAAAAACTCCAAGTATCTTGAGAGTTATGATGGAAATAGTTAGACTCGCGCTTTAGTTTAGCAATTTACTGACCTACCTCCGATTGATTGACCATAACTCTCTCAATTTAACTCGTAATTCATTTAAATTAGTTTAATTTCGAAGGAATCGAAGTGTAGTTTAAAACGAAAGAAACGGAGATGAAAAACTCCAAGTATTTTGAGAGTTATGATGGAAATAGTAACACTCGCGCTTTGGTTTAGCAATTTACTGACCTCCCTCCGATTGATTGACCATAAATCACTCAATTTAACTCGTAATTCATTGAAATTAGTTTCATTTCGAAGGAATCGAAGTGTAGTTTAAAACGAAAGAAACGGAGATGAAAAACTCCAAGTATTTTGAGAGTTATGATTGAAATAGTTAGACTCGCGCTTTGGTTTAGCAATTTACTGACCTCCCTCCGATTAATTGACCATAACTCACTCAATTTAACTCGTAATTCATTGTAATTAGTTTCATTTCGAAGGAATCGAAGTGTAGTTTAAAACGAAAGAAACGGAGATGAAAAACTCCAAGTATTTTGAGAGTTATGATGGAAATAGTTAGACTCGCGCTTTGGTTTAGCAATTTACTGACCTACCTCCGATTGATTGACCATAACTCTCTCAATTTAACTCTTAACTCATTGAAATTAGTTTCATTTCGAAGGAATCGAAGTGTAGTTTAAAACGAAAGAAACGGAGATGAAAAACTCCAAGTATTTTGAGAGTTATGATGGAAATAGTTAGACTCGCGCTTTGGTTTAGCAATTTACTGACCTCCCTCCGATTGATTGACCATAAATCACTCAATTTAACTCGTAATTCATTTAAATTAGTTTAATTTCGAAGGAATCGAAGTGTAGTTTAAAACGAAAGAAACGGAGATGAAAAACTCCAAGTATTTTGAGAGTTATGATGGAAATAGTAACACTCGCGCTTTGGTTTAGCAATTTACTGACCTCCCTCCGATTGATTGACCATAAATCACTCAATTTAACTCGTAATTCATTGAAATTAGTTTCATTTCGAAGGAATCGAAGTGTAGTTTAAAACGAAAGAAACGGAGATGAAAAACTCCAAGTATTTTGAGAGTTATGATTGAAATAGTTAGACTCGCGCTTTGGTTTAGCAATTTACTGACCTCCCTCCGATTAATTGACCATAACTCACTCAATTTAACTCGTAATTCATTGTAATTAGTTTCATTTCGAAGGAATCGAAGTGTAGTTTAAAACGAAAGAAACGGAGATGAAAAACTCCAAGTATTTTGAGAGTTATGATGGAAATAGTTAGACTCGCGCTTTGGTTTAGCAATTTACTGACCTACCTCCGATTGATTGACCATAACTCTCTCAATTTAACTCTTAACTCATTGAAATTAGTTTCATTTCGAAGGAATCGAAGTGTAGTTTAAAACGAAAGAAACGGAGATGAAAAACTCCAAGTATTTTGAGAGTTATGATGGAAATAGTTAGACTCGCGCTTTGGTTTAGCAATTTACTGACCTACCTCCGATTGATTGACAATAACTCTCTCAATTTAACTCTTAATTCATTGAAATTAGTTTCATTTCGAAGGAATCGAAGTGTAGTTTAAAACGAAAGAAACGGAGATGAAAAACTCCAAGTATTTTGAGAGTTATGATGGAAATAGTTAGACTCGCGCTTTGGTTTAGCAATTTACTGGCCTACCTCCGATTGATTGACCATAACTCTCTCAATTTAACTCTTAACTCATTGAAATTAGTTTCATTTCGAAGGAATCGAAGTGTAGTTTAAAACGAAAGAAACGGAGATGAAAAACTCCAAGTATTTTGAGAGTTATGATGGAAATAGTTAGACTCGCGCTTTGGTTTAGCAATTTACTGACCTCCCTCCGATTGATTGACCATAAATCACTCAATTTAACTCGTAATTCATTGAAATTAGTTTCATTTCGAAGGAATCGAAGTGTAGTTTAAAACGAAAGAAACGGAGATGAAAAACTCCAAGTATTTTGAGAGTTATGATGGAAATAGTTAGACTCGCGCTTTGGTTTAGCAATTTACTGACCTACCTCCGATTGATTGATCATAACTTTCTCAATTTAACTCTTAATTCATTGAAATTAGTTTCATTTCAAAGGAATCAAAGTGTAGTTTAAAACGAAAGAAACGGAGATGAAAAACTCCAAGTATTTTGAGAGTTATTATGGAAATAGTTAGACTCGCGCTTTGGTTTAGCAATTTACTGATCTACCTCCGATTGATTGACCATAAATCACTCAATTTAACTCGTAATTCATTAAAATTAGTTTCATTTCGAAGGAATCGAAGTGTAGTTTAAAACGAAAGAGACGGAGATGAAAAACTCCAAGTATTTTGAGAGTTATGATGGAAATAGTTAGACTCGCGCTTTGGTTTAGCAATTTATTGACCTACCTCCGATTGATTGACCATAACTCACTCAATTTAACTCTTAACTCATTGAAATTAGTTTCATTTCGAAGGAATCGAAGTGTAGTTTAAAACGAAAGAAACGGAGAAGAAAATCTCCAAGTATTTTGAGAGTTATGATGGAAATAGATAGACTCGCGCTTTGGTTTAGCAATTTACTGACCTCCCTCCGATTGATTGACCATAACTCACTCAATTTAACTCGTAATTCATTGAAATTAATTTCATTTCGAAGGAATCGAAGTGTGGTTTAAAATGAAAGAAACGGAGATGAAAAACTCCAAGTATTTTGAGAGTTATGATGGAAATAGTTAGACTCGCGCTTTGGTTTAGTAATTTTCTGACCTACCTCCGCCTGATTCACCATAACTCTCTCAATTTAACTCTTAATTCATTGAAATTAGTTTCATTTCGAAGGAATCGAAGTGTAGTTTAAAACGAAAGAAACGGAGATGAAAAATTCCAAGTATTTTGAGAGTTATGATAGAAATAGTTAGACTCGCGCTTTGGTTTAACAATTTACTGACATACCTCCGATTGATTGACAATAACTCTCTCAATTTAACTCTTAATTCATTGAAATTAGTTTCATTTCGAAGGAATCGAAGTGTAGTTTAAAACGAAAGAAACGGAGATGAAAAACTCCAAGTATTTTGAGAGTTATGATAGAAATAGTTAGACTCGCGCTTTGATTTAGCAATTTACTGACCTACCTCCGATTGATTGACCATAACTCTCTCAATTTAACTCTTAACTCATTGAAATTAGTTTCATTTCGAAGGAATCGAAGTGTAGTTTAAAACGAAAGAAACGGAGATGAAAAACTCCAAGTATCTTGAGAGTTATGATGGAAATAGTTAGACTCGCGCTTTAGTTTAGCAATTTACTGACCTACCTCCGATTGATTGACCATAACTCTCTCAATTTAACTCGTAATTCATTTAAATTAGTTTAATTTCGAAGGAATCGAAGTGTAGTTTAAAACGAAAGAAACGGAGATGAAAAACTCCAAGTATTTTGAGAGTTATGATGGAAATAGTAACACTCGCGCTTTGGTTTAGCAATTTACTGACCTCCCTCCGATTGATTGACCATAAATCACTCAATTTAACTCGTAATTCATTGAAATTAGTTTCATTTCGAAGGAATCGAAGTGTAGTTTAAAACGAAAGAAACGGAGATGAAAAACTCCAAGTATTTTGAGAGTTATGATTGAAATAGTTAGACTCGCGCTTTGGTTTAGCAATTTACTGACCTCCCTCCGATTAATTGACCATAACTCACTCAATTTAACTCGTAATTCATTGTAATTAGTTTCATTTCGAAGGAATCGAAGTGTAGTTTAAAACGAAAGAAACGGAGATGAAAAACTACAAGTATTTTGAGAGTTATGATGGAAATAGTTAGACTCGCGCTTTGGTTTAGCAATTTACTGATCTACCTCCGATTGATTGACCATAACTCTCTCAATTTAACTCTTAACTCATTGAAATTAGTTTCATTTCGAAGGAATCGAAGTGTAGTTTAAAACGAAAGAAACGGAGATGAAAAACTCCAAGTATTTTGAGAGTTATGATGGAAATAGTTAGACTCGCGCTTTGGTTTAGCAATTTACTGACCTACCTCCGATTGATTGACCATAACTTTCTCAATTTAAGTCGTAATTCATTTAATTTAGTTTCATTTCGAATGAATCGAAGTGTAGTTTAAAACGAAAGAAACGGAGATGAAAAACTCCAAGTATTTTGAGAGTTATGATGGAAATAGTTAGACTCGCGCTTTGGTTTAGCAATTTACTGACCTACCTCCGATTGATTGACCATAACTCACTCAATTTAACTCGTAATTCATTGTAATTAGTTTCATTTCGAAGGAATCGAAGTGTAGTTTAAAACGAAAGAAACGGAGATGAAAAACTCCAAGTATTTTGAGAGTTATGATGGAAATAGTTAGACTCGCGCTTTGGTTTAGCAATTTACTGTCCTACATCCGATTAATTGACCATAACTCTCTCAATTTAACTCTTAAGTCATTGAAATTAGTTTCATTTCGAAGGAATCGAAGTGTAGTTTAAAACGAAAGAAACGGAGATGAAAAACTCCAAGTATTTTGAGAGTTATGATGGAAATAGTTAGACTCGCGCTTTGGTTTAGCAATTTACTGTCATACATCCGATTAATTGACCATAACTCTCTCAATTTAACTCTTAAGTCATTGAAATTAGTTTCATTTCGAAGGAATCGAAGTGTAGTTTAAAACGAAAGAAACGGAGATGAAAAACTCCAACTATTTTGAGAGTTATGATGGAAATAGTTAGACTCGCGCTTTAGTTTAGCAATTTACTGACCTCCCTCCGATTGATTGAACATAACTGACTCAATTTAACTCGTAATTCATTGAAATTAGTTTCATTTCGAAGGAATCGAAGTGTAGTTTAAAACGAAAGAAACGGAGATGAAAAACTCCAAGTATTTTGAGAGTTATGATTGAAATAGTTAGACTCGCGCTTTGGTTTAGCAATTTACTGACCTCCCTCCGATTGATTGACCATAAATCACTCAATTTAACTCGTAATTCATTGAAATTAGTTTCATTTCGAAGGAATCGAAGTGTAGTTTAAAACGAAAGAAACGGAGATGAAAAACTCCAAGTATTTTGAGAGTTATGATTGAAATAGTTAGACTCGCGCTTTGGTTTAGCAATTTACTGACCTCCCTCCGATTAATTGCCCATAACTCACTCAATTTAACTCGTAATTCATTGTAATTAGTTTCATTTCGAAGGAATCGAAGTGTAGTTTAAAACGAAAGAAACGGAGATGAAAAACTACAAGTATTTTGAGAGTTACGATAGAAATAGTTAGACTCGCGCTTTGGTTTAGCAATTTACTGATCTACCTCCGATTGATTGACCATAACTCTCTCAATTTAACTCTTAACTCATTGAAATTAGTTTCATTTCGAAGGAATCGAAGTGTAGTTTAAAACGAAAGAAACGGAGATGAAAAACTCCAAGTATTTTGAGAGTTATGATGGAAATAGTTAGACTCGCGCTTTGGTTTAGCAATTTACTGACCTACCTCCGATTGATTGACCATAACTCTCTCAATTTAAGTCGTAATTCATTTAATTTAGTTTCATTTCGAATGAATCGAAGTGTAGTTTAAAACGAAAGAAACGGAGATGAAAAACTCCAAGTATTTTGAGAGTTATGATGGAAATAGTTAGACTCGCGCTTTGGTTTAGCAATTTACTGACCTACCTCCGATTGATTGACCATAACTCACTCAATTTAACTCGTAATTCATTGTAATTAGTTTCATTTCGAAGGAATCGAAGTGTAGTTTAAAACGAAAGAAACGGAGATGAAAAACTCCAAGTATTTTGAGAGTTATGATGGAAATAGTTAGACTCGCGCTTTGGTTTAGCAATTTACTGACCTACCTCCGATTGATTGACCATAACTCACTCAATTTAACTCGTAATTCATTGTAATTAGTTTCATTTCGAAGGAATCGAAGTGTAGTTTAAAACGAAAGAAACGAAGATGAAAAACTCCAAGTATTTTGAGAGTTATGATGGAAATAGTTAGACTCGCGCTTTGGTTTAGCAATTTACTGTCCTACATCCGATTAATTGACCATAACTCTCTCAATTTAACTCTTAAGTCATTGAAATTAGTTTCATTTCGAAGGAATCGAAGTGTAGTTTAAAACGAAAGAAACGGAGATGAAAAACTCCAAGTATTTTGAGAGTTATGATGGAAATAGTTAGACTCGCGCTTTAGTTTAGCAATTTACTGACCTCCCTCCGATTGATTGAACATAACTGACTCAATTTAACTCGTAATTCATTGAAATTAGTTTCATTTCGAAGGAATCGAAGTGTAGTTTAAAACGAAAGAAACGGAGATGAAAAACTCCAAGTATTTTGAGAGTTATGATGGAAATAGTTAGACTCGCGCTTTGGTTTAGCAATATACTGACCTCCCTCCGATTGATTGACCATAAATCACTCAATTTAACTCGTAATTCATTGAAATTAGTTTCATTTCGAAGGAATCGAAGTGTAGTTTAAAACGAAAGAAACGGAGATGAAAAACTCCAAGTATTTTGAGAGTTATGATGGAAATAGTTAGACTCGCGCTTTGGTTTAGCAATTTACTGACCTCCCTCCGATTAATTGACCATAACTCACTCAATTTAACTCGTAATTCATTGTAATTAGTTTCATTTCGAAGGAATCGAAGTGTAGTTTAAAACGAAAGAAACGGAGATGAAAAACTACAAGTATTTTGAGAGTTATGATGGAAATAGTTAGACTCGCGCTTTGGTTTAGCAATTTACTGACCTACCTCCGATTGATTGACCATAACTCACTCAATTTAACTCGTAATTCATTGTAATTAGTTTCATTTCGAAGGAATCGAAGTGTAGTTTAAAACGAAAGAAACGGAGATGAAAAACTCCAAGTATTTTGAGAGTTATGATGGAAATAGTTAGACTCGCGCTTTGGTTTAGCAATTTACTGTCCTACATCCGATTAATTGACCATAACTCTCTCAATTTAACTCTTAAGTCATTGAAATTAGTTTCATTTCGAAGGAATCGAAGTGTAGTTTAAAACGAAAGAAACGGAGATGAAAAACTCCAAGTATTTTGAGAGTTATGATGGAAATAGTTAGACTCGCGCTTTAGTTTAGCAATTTACTGACCTCCCTCCGATTGATTGAACATAACTGACTCAATTTAACTCGTAATTCATTGAAATTAGTTTCATTTCGAAGGAATCGAAGTGTAGTTTAAAACGAAAGAAACGGAGATGAAAAACTCCAAGTATTTTGGGAGTTATGATGGAAATAGTTAGACTCGCGCTTTGGTTTAGCAATTTACTGACCTCCCTCCGATTAATTGACCATAAATCACTCAATTTAACTCATAATTCATTGAAATTAGTTTCATTTCGAAGGAATCGAAGTGTAGTTTAAAACGAAAGAAACGGAGATGAAAAACTCCAAGTATTTTGGGAGTTATGATGGAAATAGTTAGACTCGCGCTTTGGTTTAGCAATTTACTGACCTCCCTCCGATTAATTGACCATAAATCACTCAATTTAACTCATAATTCATTGAAATTAGTTTCATTTCGAAGGAATCGAAGTGTAGTTTAAAACGAAAGAAACGGAGATGAAAAACTCCAAGTATTTTGAGAGTTATGATGGAAATAGTTAGACTCGCGCTTTGGTTTAGCAATTTACTGACCTACCTCCGATTGATTGACCATAACTCTCTCAATTTAACTCTTAACTCATTGAAATTAGTTTCATTTCGAAGGAATCGAAGTGTAGTTTAAAACGAAAGAAACGGAGATGAAAAACTACAACTATTTTGAGAGTTATTATGGAAATAGTTAGACTCGCGCTTTAGTTTAGCAATTTACTGACCTCCCTCCGATTGATTGAACATAACTGACTCAATTTAACTCGTAATTCATTGAAATTAGTTTCATTTCGAAGGAATCGAAGTGTAGTTTAAAACGAAAGAAACGGAGATGAAAAACTCCAAGTATTTTGAGAGTTATGATTGAAATAGTTAGACTCGCGCTTTGGTTTAGCAATTTACTGACCTCCCTCCGATTGATTGACCATAAATCACTCAATTTAACTCGTAATTAATTGAAATTAGTTTCATTTCGAAGGAATCGAAGTGTAGTTTAAAACGAAAGAAACGGAGATGAAAAACTCCAAGTATTTTGAGAGTTATGATTGAAATAGTTAGACTCGCGCTTTGGTTTAGCAATTTACTGACCTCCCTCCGATTAATTGACCATAACTCACTCAATTTAACTCGTAATTCATTGTAATTAGTTTCATTTCGAAGGAATCGAAGTGTAGTTTAAAACGAAAGAAACGGAGATGAAAAACTACAAGTATTTTGAGAGTTATGATGGAAATAGTTAGACTCGCGCTTTGGTTTAGCAATTTACTGATCTACCTCCGATTGATTGACCATAACTCTCTCAATTTAACTCTTAACTCATTGAAATTAGTTTCATTTCGAAGGAATCGAAGTGTAGTTTAAAACGAAAGAAACGGAGATGAAAAACTCCAAGTATTTTGAGAGTTATGATGGAAATAGTTAGACTCGCGCTTTGGTTTAGCAATTTACTGACCTACCTCCGATTGATTGACCATAACTCTCTCAATTTAAGTCGTAATTCATTTAATTTAGTTTCATTTCGAATGAATCGAAGTGTAGTTTAAAACGAAAGAAACGGAGATGAAAAACTCCAAGTATTTTGAGAGTTA
This sequence comes from Tasmannia lanceolata, assembly GCF_043159265.1. Classification (NCBI taxonomy): domain Eukaryota; kingdom Viridiplantae; phylum Streptophyta; class Magnoliopsida; order Canellales; family Winteraceae; genus Tasmannia; species Tasmannia lanceolata. Next base: position 11,027,038 of record NW_027518721.1, read on the forward strand.
TGATGGAAATAGTTAGACTCGCGCTTTGGTTTAGCAATTTACTGACCTACCTCCGATTGATTGACCATAACTCACTCAATTTAACTCGTAATTCATTGTAATTAGTTTCATTTCGAAGGAATCGAAGTGTAGTTTAAAACGAAAGAAACGGAGATGAAAAACTCCAAGTATTTTGAGAGTTATGATGGAAATAGTTAGACTCGCGCTTTGGTTTAGCAATTTACTGACCTACCTCCGATTGATTGACCATAACTCACTCAATTTAACTCGTAATTCATTGTAATTAGTTTCATTTCGAAGGAATCGAAGTGTAGTTTAAAACGAAAGAAACGAAGATGAAAAACTCCAAGTATTTTGAGAGTTATGATGGAAATAGTTAGACTCGCGCTTTGGTTTAGCAATTTACTGTCCTACATCCGATTAATTGACCATAACTCTCTCAATTTAACTCTTAAGTCATTGAAATTAGTTTCATTTCGAAGGAATCGAAGTGTAGTTTAAAACGAAAGAAACGGAGATGAAAAACTCCAAGTATTTTGAGAGTTATGATGGAAATAGTTAGACTCGCGCTTTAGTTTAGCAATTTACTGACCTCCCTCCGATTGATTGAACATAACTGACTCAATTTAACTCGTAATTCATTGAAATTAGTTTCATTTCGAAGGAATCGAAGTGTAGTTTAAAACGAAAGAAACGGAGATGAAAAACTCCAAGTATTTTGAGAGTTATGATGGAAATAGTTAGACTCGCGCTTTGGTTTAGCAATATACTGACCTCCCTCCGATTGATTGACCATAAATCACTCAATTTAACTCGTAATTCATTGAAATTAGTTTCATTTCGAAGGAATCGAAGTGTAGTTTAAAACGAAAGAAACGGAGATGAAAAACTCCAAGTATTTTGAGAGTTATGATGGAAATAGTTAGACTCGCGCTTTGGTTTAGCAATTTACTGACCTCCCTCCGATTAATTGACCATAACTCACTCAATTTAACTCGTAATTCATTGTAATTAGTTTCATTTCGAAGGAATCGAAGTGTAGTTTAAAACGAAAGAAACGGAGATGAAAAACTACAAGTATTTTGAGAGTTATGATGGAAATAGTTAGACTCGCGCTTTGGTTTAGCAATTTACTGACCTACCTCCGATTGATTGACCATAACTCACTCAATTTAACTCGTAATTCATTGTAATTAGTTTCATTTCGAAGGAATCGAAGTGTAGTTTAAAACGAAAGAAACGGAGATGAAAAACTCCAAGTATTTTGAGAGTTATGATGGAAATAGTTAGACTCGCGCTTTGGTTTAGCAATTTACTGTCCTACATCCGATTAATTGACCATAACTCTCTCAATTTAACTCTTAAGTCATTGAAATTAGTTTCATTTCGAAGGAATCGAAGTGTAGTTTAAAACGAAAGAAACGGAGATGAAAAACTCCAAGTATTTTGAGAGTTATGATGGAAATAGTTAGACTCGCGCTTTAGTTTAGCAATTTACTGACCTCCCTCCGATTGATTGAACATAACTGACTCAATTTAACTCGTAATTCATTGAAATTAGTTTCATTTCGAAGGAATCGAAGTGTAGTTTAAAACGAAAGAAACGGAGATGAAAAACTCCAAGTATTTTGGGAGTTATGATGGAAATAGTTAGACTCGCGCTTTGGTTTAGCAATTTACTGACCTCCCTCCGATTAATTGACCATAAATCACTCAATTTAACTCATAATTCATTGAAATTAGTTTCATTTCGAAGGAATCGAAGTGTAGTTTAAAACGAAAGAAACGGAGATGAAAAACTCCAAGTATTTTGAGAGTTATGATGGAAATAGTTAGACTCGCGCTTTGGTTTAGCAATTTACTGACCTACCTCCGATTGATTGACCATAACTCTCTCAATTTAACTCTTAACTCAATTAAATTAGTTTCATTTCGAAGGAATCGAAGTGTAGTTTAAAACGAAAGAAACGGAGATGAAAAACTACAAGTATTTTGAGAGTTATGATGGAAATAGTTAGACTCGCGCTTTGGTTTAGCAATTTACTGATCTACCTCCGATTGATTGACCATAACTCTCTCAATTTAACTCTTAACTCATTGAAATTAGTTTCATTTCGAAGGAATCGAAGTGTAGTTTAAAACGAAAGAAACGGAGATGAAAAACTCCAAGTATTTTGAGAGTTATGATGGAAATAGTTAGACTCGCGCTTTGGTTTAGCAATTTACTGACCTACCTCCGATTGATTGACCATAACTCTCTCAATTTAAGTCGTAATTCATTTAATTTAGTTTCATTTCGAATGAATCGAAGTGTAGTTTAAAACGAAAGAAACGGAGATGAAAAACTCCAAGTATTTTGAGAGTTATGATGGAAATAGTTAGACTCGCGCTTTGGTTTAGCAATTTACTGACCTCCCTCCGATTAATTGACCATAACTCACTCAATTTAACTCGTAATTCATTGTAATTAGTTTCATTTCGAAGGAATCGAAGTGTAGTTTAAAACGAAAGAAACGGAGATGAAAAACTACAAGTATTTTGAGAGTTATGATGGAAATAGTTAGACTCGCGCTTTGGTTTAGCAATTTACTGACCTACCTCCGATTGATTGACCATAACTCACTCAATTTAACTCGTAATTCATTGTAATTAGTTTCATTTCGAAGGAATCGAAGTGTAGTTTAAAACGAAAGAAACGGAGATGAAAAACTCCAAGTATTTTGAGAGTTATGATGGAAATAGTTAGACTCGCGCTTTGGTTTAGCAATTTACTGTCCTACATCCGATTAATTGACCATAACTCTCTCAATTTAACTCTTAAGTCATTGAAATTAGTTTCATTTCGAAGGAATCGAAGTGTAGTTTAAAACGAAAGAAACGGAGATGAAAAACTCCAAGTATTTTGAGAGTTATGATGGAAATAGTTAGACTCGCGCTTTAGTTTAGCAATTTACTGACCTCCCTCCGATTGATTGAACATAACTGACTCAATTTAACTCGTAATTCATTGAAATTAGTTTCATTTCGAAGGAATCGAAGTGTAGTTTAAAACGAAAGAAACGGAGATGAAAAACTCCAAGTATTTTGGGAGTTATGATGGAAATAGTTAGACTCGCGCTTTGGTTTAGCAATTTACTGACCTCCCTCCGATTAATTGACCATAAATCACTCAATTTAACTCATAATTCATTGAAATTAGTTTCATTTCGAAGGAATCGAAGTGTAGTTTAAAACGAAAGAAACGGAGATGAAAAACTCCAAGTATTTTGAGAGTTATGATGGAAATAGTTAGACTCGCGCTTTGGTTTAGCAATTTACTGACCTACCTCCGATTGATTGACCATAACTCTCTCAATTTAACTCTTAACTCATTGAAATTAGTTTCATTTCGAAGGAATCGAAGTGTAGTTTAAAACGAAAGAAACGGAGATGAAAAACTACAAGTATTTTGAGAGTTATGATGGAAATAGTTAGACTCGCGCTTTGGTTTAGCAATTTACTGATCTACCTCCGATTGATTGACCATAACTCTCTCAATTTAACTCTTAACTCATTGAAATTAGTTTCATTTCGAAGGAATCGAAGTGTAGTTTAAAACGAAAGAAACGGAGATGAAAAACTCCAAGTATTTTGAGAGTTATGATGGAAATAGTTAGACTCGCGCTTTGGTTTAGCAATTTACTGACCTACCTCCGATTGATTGACCATAACTCTCTCAATTTAAGTCGTAATTCATTTAATTTAGTTTCATTTCGAATGAATCGAAGTGTAGTTTAAAACGAAAGAAACGGAGATGAAAAACTCCAAGTATTTTGAGAGTTATGATGGAAATAGTTAGACTCGCGCTTTGGTTTAGCAATTTACTGACCTCCCTCCGATTAATTGACCATAACTCACTCAATTTAACTCGTAATTCATTGTAATTAGTTTCATTTCGAAGGAATCGAAGTGTAGTTTAAAACGAAAGAAACGGAGATGAAAAACTACAAGTATTTTGAGAGTTATGATGGAAATAGTTAGACTCGCGCTTTGGTTTAGCAATTTACTGACCTACCTCCGATTGATTGACCATAACTCACTCAATTTAACTCGTAATTCATTGTAATTAGTTTCATTTCGAAGGAATCGAAGTGTAGTTTAAAACGAAAGAAACGGAGATGAAAAACTCCAAGTATTTTGAGAGTTATGATGGAAATAGTTAGACTCGCGCTTTGGTTTAGCAATTTACTGTCCTACATCCGATTAATTGACCATAACTCTCTCAATTTAACTCTTAAGTCATTGAAATTAGTTTCATTTCGAAGGAATCGAAGTGTAGTTTAAAACGAAAGAAACGGAGATGAAAAACTCCAAGTATTTTGAGAGTTATGATGGAAATAGTTAGACTCGCGCTTTAGTTTAGCAATTTACTGACCTCCCTCCGATTGATTGAACATAACTGACTCAATTTAACTCGTAATTCATTGAAATTAGTTTCATTTCGAAGGAATCGAAGTGTAGTTTAAAACGAAAGAAACGGAGATGAAAAACTCCAAGTATTTTGGGAGTTATGATGGAAATAGTTAGACTCGCGCTTTGGTTTAGCAATTTACTGACCTCCCTCCGATTAATTGACCATAAATCACTCAATTTAACTCGTAATTCATTGAAATTAGTTTCATTTCGAAGGAATCGAAGTGTAGTTTAAAACGAAAGAAACGGAGATGAAAAACTCCAAGTATTTTGAGAGTTATGATGGAAATAGTTAGACTCGCGCTTTGGTTTAGCAATTTACTGACCTACCTCCGATTGATTGATCATAACTCACTCAATTTCACTCTTAATTTAATTGAAATTAGTTTCATTTCGAAGGAATCGAAGTGTAGTTTAAAATGAAAGAAACGGAGATGAAAAACTCCAAGTATTTTGAGAGTTATGATGGAAATAGTTAGACTCGCGCTTTAGTTTAGCAATTTACTGACCTCTCTCCGATTGATTGACCATAACTCACTCAATTTAACTCGTAATTCATTGAAATTAGTTTCATTTCGAAGGAATCGAAGTGTAGTTTAAAACGAAAGAAACGGAGATGAAAAACTCCAAGTATTTTGAGAGTTATGATGGAAATAGTTAGACTCGCGCTTTGGTTTAGCAATTTACTGACCTACCTCCGATTGATTGACAATAACTCTCTCAATTTAACTCTTAATTCATTGAAATTAGTTTCATTTCGAAGGAATCGAAGTGTAGTTTAAAACGAAAGAAACGGAGATGAAAAACTCCAAGTATTTTGAGAGTTATGATGGAAATAGTTAGACTCGCGCTTTGGTTTAGCAATTTACTGACCTACCTCCGATTGATTGACCATAACTCTCTCAATTTAACTCTTAACTCATTGAAATTAGTTTCATTTCGAAGGAATCGAAGTGTAGTTTAAAACGAAAGAAACGTAGATGAAAAACTCCAAGTATTTTGAGAGTTATGATGGAAATAGTTAGACTCGCGCTTTTGGTTTAGCAATTTACTGACCTCCCTCCGATTGATTGACCATAAATCACTCAATTTAACTCGTAATTCATTGAAATTAGTTTCATTTCGAAGGAATCGAAGTGTAGTTTAAAACGAAAGAAACGGAGATGAAAAACTCCAAGTATTTTGAGAGTTATGATGGAAATAGTTAGACTCGCGCTTTGGTTTAGCAATTTACTGACCTACCTACGATTGATTGATCATAACTTTCTCAATTTAACTCTTAATTCATTGAAATTAGTTTCATTTCGAAGGAATCGAAGTGTAGTTTAAAACGAAAGAAACGGAGATGAAAAACTCCAAGTATTTTGAGAGTTATTATGGAAATAGTTAGACTCGCGCTTTGGTTTAGCAATTTACTGATCTACCTCCGATTGATTGACCATAAATCACTCAATTTAACTCGTAATTCATTAAAATTAGTTTCATTTCGAAGGAATCGAAGTGTAGTTTAAAACGAAAGAGACGGAGATGAAAAACTCCAAGTATTTTGAGAGTTATGATGGAAATAGTTAGACTCGCGCTTTGGTTTAGCAATTTATTGACCTACCTCCGATTGATTGACCATAACTCACTCAATTTAACTCTTAACTCATTGAAATTAGTTTCATTTCGAAGGAATCGAAGTGTAGTTTAAAACGAAAGAAACGGAGATGAAAATCTCCAAGTATTTTGAGAGTTATGATGGAAATAGATAGACTCGCGCTTTGGTTTAGCAATTTACTGACCTCCCTCCGATTGATTGACCATAACTCACTCAATTTAACTCGTAATTCATTGAAATTAGTTTCATTTCGAAGGAATCGAAGTGTGGTTTAAAACGAAAGAAACGGAGATGAAAAACTCCAAGTATTTTGAGAGTTATGATGGAAATAGTTAGACTCGCGCTTTGGTTTAGCAATTTACTGACCTACCTCCGCCTGATTCACCATAACTCTCTCAATTTAACTCTTAATTCATTGAAATTAGTTTCATTTCGAAGGAATCGAAGTGTAGTTTAAAACGAAAGAAACGGAGATGAAAAACTCCAAGTATTTTGAGAGTTATGATGGAAATAGATAGACTCGCGCTTTGGTTTAGCAATTTACTGACCTCCCTCCGATTGATTGACCATAACTCACTCAATTTAACTCGTAATTCATTGAAATTAGTTTCATTTCGAAGGAATCGAAGTGTGGTTTAAAACGAAAGAAACGGAGATGAAAAACTCCAAGTATTTTGAGAGTTATGATGGAAATAGTTAGACTCGCGCTTTGGTTTAGCAATTTACTGACCTACCTCCGCCTGATTCACCATAACTCTCTCAATTTAACTCTTAATTCATTGAAATTAGTTTCATTTCGAAGGAATCGAAGTGTAGTTTAAAACGAAAGAAACGGAGATGAAAAATTCCAAGTATTTTGAGAGTTATGATAGAAATAGTTAGACTCGCGCTTTGGTTTAGCAATTTACTGACATACCTCCGATTGATTGACAATAACTCTCTCAATTTAACTCTTAATTCATTGAAATTAGTTTCATTTCGAAGGAATCGAAGTGTAGTTTAAAACGAAAGAAACGGAGATGAAAAATTCCAAGTATTTTGAGAGTTATGATAGAAATAGTTAGACTCGCGCTTTGGTTTAGCAATTTACTGACCTACCTCCGATTGATTGACCATAACTCTCTCAATTTAACTCTTAACTCATTGAAATTAGTTTCATTTCGAAGGAATCGAAGTGTAGTTTAAAACGAAAGAAACGGAGATGAAAAACTCCAAGTATCTTGAGAGTTATGATGGAAATAGTTAGACTCGCGCTTTAGTTTAGCAATTTACTGACCTACCTCCGATTGATTGACCATAACTCTCTCAATTTAACTCGTAATTCATTTAAATTAGTTTAATTTCGAAGGAATCGAAGTGTAGTTTAAAACGAAAGAAACGGAGATGAAAAACTCTAAGTATTTTGAGAGTTATGATGGAAATAGTAACACTCGCGCTTTGGTTTAGCAATTTACTGACCTCCCTCCGATTGATTGACCATAAATCACTCAATTTAACTCGTAATTCATTGAAATTAGTTTCATTTCGAAGGAATCGAAGTGTAGTTTAAAACGAAAGAAACGGAGATGAAAAACTCCAAGTATTTTGAGAGTTATGATTGAAATAGTTAGACTCGCGCTTTGGTTTAGCAATTTACTGACCTCCCTCCGATTAATTGACCATAACTCACTCAATTTAACTCGTAATTCATTGTAATTAGTTTCATTTCGAAGGAATCGAAGTGTAGTTTAAAACGAAAGAAACGGAGATGAAAAACTACAAGTATTTTGAGAGTTATGATGGAAATAGTTAGACTCGCGCTTTGGTTTAGCAATTTACTGATCTACCTCCGATTGATTGACCATAACTCTCTCAATTTAACTCTTAACTCATTGAAATTAGTTTCATTTCGAAGGAATCGAAGTGTAGTTTAAAACGAAAGAAACGGAGATGAAAAACTCCAAGTATTTTGAGAGTTATGATGGAAATAGTTAGACTCGCGCTTTGGTTTAGCAATTTACTGTCATACATCCGATTAATTGACCATAACTCTCTCAATTTAAGTCGTAATTCATTTAAATTAGTTTCATTTCGAAGGAATCGAAGTGTAGTTTAAAACGAAAGAAACGGAGATGAAAAACTCCAAGTATTTTGAGAGTTATGATGGAAATAGTTAGACTCGTGCTTTGGTTTAGCAATTTACTGACCTAGCTCCGATTGATTGACCATAACTCACTCAATTTAACTCGTAATTCATTGTAATTAGTTTCATTTCGAAGGAATCGAAGTGTAGTTTAAAATGAAAGAAACGGAGATGAAAAACTCCAAGTATTTTGAGAGTTATGATGGAAATAGTTAGACTCGCGCTTTGGTTTAGCAATATACTGTCATACATCCGATTAATTGACCATAACTCTCTCAATTTAACTCTTAAGTCATTGAAATTAGTTTCATTTCGAAGGAATCGAAGTGTAGTTTAAAACGAAAGAAACGGAGATGAAAAACTCCAAGTATTTTGAGAGTTATGATGGAAATAGTTAGACTCGCGCTTTGGTTTAGCAATTTACTGACCTACCTCCGATTGATTGACCATAACTCTCTCAATTTAAGTCGTAATTCATTTAATTTAGTTTCATTTCGAATGAATCGAAGTGTAGTTTAAAACGAAAGAAACGGAGATGAAAAACTCCAAGTATTTTGAGAGTTATGATGGAAATAGTTAGACTCGTGCTTTGGTTTAGCAATTTACTGACCTACCTCCGATTGATTGACCATAACTCACTCAATTTAACTCGTAATTCATTGTAATTAGTTTCATTTCGAAGGAATCGAAGTGTAGTTTAAAACGAAAGAAACGGAGATGAAAAACTCCAAGTATTTTGAGAGTTATGATGGAAATAGTTAGACTCGCGCTTTGGTTTAGCAATTTACTGTCCTACATCCGATTAATTGACCATAACTCTCTCAATTTAACTCTTAAGTCATTGAAATTAGTTTCATTTCGAAGGAATCGAAGTGTAGTTTAAAACGAAAGAAACGGAGATGAAAAACTCCAAGTATTTTGAGAGTTATGATGGAAATAGTTAGACTCGCGCTTTAGTTTAGCAATTTACTGACCTCCCTCCGATTGATTGAACATAACTGACTCAATTTAACTCGTAATTCATTGAAATTAGTTTCATTTCGAAGGAATCGAAGTGTAGTTTAAAACGAAAGAAACGGAGATGAAAAACTCCAAGTATTTTGAGAGTTATGATGGAAATAGTTAGACTCGCGCTTTGGTTTACCAATTTACTGACCTCCCTCCGATTGATTGACCATAAATCACTCAATTTAACTCGTAATTCATTGAAATTAGTTTCATTTCGAAGGAATCGAAGTGTAGTTTAAAACGAAAGAAACGGAGATGAAAAACTCCAAGTATTTTGAGAGTTATGATGGAAATAGTTAGACTCGCGCTTTGGTTTAGCAATTTACTGACCTACCTCCGATTGATTGATCATAACTCACTCAATTTAACTCTTAATTTAATTGAAATTAGTTTCATTTCGAAGGAATCGAAGTGTAGTTTAAAACGAAAGAAACGGAGATGAAAAACTCCAAGTATTTTGAGAGTTATGATGGAAATAGTTAGACTCGCGCTTTAGTTTAGCAATTTACTGACCTCCCTCCGATTGATTGACCATAACTCACTCAATTTAACTCGTAATTCATTGAAATTAGTTTCATTTCGAAGGAATCGAAGTGTAGTTTAAAACGAAAGAAACGGAGATGAAAAACTCCAAGTATTTTGAGAGTTATGATGGAAATAGTTAGACTCGCGCTTTGGTTTAGCAATTTACTGACCTACCTCCGATTGATTGACAATAACTCTCCCAATTTAACTCTTAATTCATTGAAATTAGTTTCATTTCGAAGGAATCGAAGTGTAGTTTAAAACGAAAGAAACGGAGATGAAAAACTCCAAGTATTTTGAGAGTTATGATGGAAATAGTTAGACTCGCGCTTTGGTTTAGCAATTTACTGACCTACCTCCGATTGATTGACCATAACTCTCTCAATTTAACTCTTAACTCATTGAAATTAGTTTCATTTCGAAGGAATCGAAGTGTAGTTTAAAACGAAAGAAACGGAGATGAAAAACTCCAAGTATTTTGAGAGTTATGATGGAAATAGTTAGACTCGCGCTTTGGTTTAGCAATTTACTGACCTCCCTCCGATTGATTGACCATAAATCACTCAATTTAACTCGTAATTCATTGAAATTAGTTTCATTTCGAAGGAATCGAAGTGTAGTTTAAAACGAAAGAAACGGAGATGAAAAACTCCAAGTATTTTGAGAGTTATGATGGAAATAGTTAGACTCGCGCTTTGGTTTAGCAATTTACTGACCTACCTCCGATTGATTGATCATAACTTTCTCAATTTAACTCTTAATTCATTGAAATTAGTTTCATTTCGAAGGAATCAAAGTGTAGTTTAAAACGAAAGAAACGGAGATGAAAAACTCCAAGTATTTTGAGAGTTATTATGGAAATAGTTAGACTCGCGCTTTGGTTTAGCAATTTACTGATCTACCTCCGATTGATTGACCATAAATCACTCAATTTAACTCGTAATTCATTAAAATTAGTTTCATTTCGAAGGAATCGAAGTGTAGTTTAAAACGAAAGAGACGGAGATGAAAAACTCCAAGTATTTTGAGAGTTATGATGGAAATAGTTAGACTCGCGCTTTGGTTTAGCAATTTATTGACCTACCTCCGATTGATTGACCATAACTCACTCAATTTAACTCTTAACTCATTGAAATTAGTTTCATTTCGAAGGAATCGAAGTGTAGTTTAAAACGAAAGAAACGGAGATGAAAATCTCCAAGTATTTTGAGAGTTATGATGGAAATAGATAGACTCGCGCTTTGGTTTAGCAATTTACTACCCTCCCTCCGATTGATTGACCATAACTCACTCAATTTAACTCGTAATTCATTGAAATTAATTTCATTTCGAAGGAATCGAAGTGTGGTTTAAAACGAAAGAAACGGAGATGAAAAACTCCAAGTATTTTGAGAGTTATGATGGAAATAGTTAGACTCGCGCTTTGGTTTAGCAATTTTCTGACCTACCTCCGCCTGATTCACCATAACTCTCTCAATTTAACTCTTAATTCATTGAAATTAGTTTCATTTCGAAGGAATCGAAGTGTAGTTTAAAACGAAAGAAACGGAGATGAAAAATTCTAAGTATTTTGAGAGTTATGATAGAAATAGTTAGACTCGCGCTTTGGTTTAGCAATTTACTGACATACCTCCGATTGATTGACAATAACTCTCTCAATTTAACTCTTAATTCATTGAAATTAGTTTCATTTCGAAGGAATCGAAGTGTAGTTTAAAACGAAAGAAACGGAGATGAAAAATTCCAAGTATTTTGAGAGTTATGATAGAAATAGTTAGACTCGCGCTTTGGTTTAGCAATTTACTGACCTACCTCCGATTGATTGACCATAACTCTCTCAATTTAACTCTTAACTCATTGAAATTAGTTTCATTTCGAAGGAATCGAAGTGTAGTTTAAAACGAAAGAAACGGAGATGAAAAACTCCAAGTATCTTGAGAGTTATGATGGAAATAGTTAGACTCGCGCTTTAGTTTAGCAATTTACTGACCTACCTCCGATTGATTGACCATAACTCTCTCAATTTAACTCGTAATTCATTTAAATTAGTTTAATTTCGAAGGAATCGAAGTGTAGTTTAAAACGAAAGAAACGGAGATGAAAAACTCCAAGTATTTTGAGAGTTATGATGGAAATAGTAACACTCGCGCTTTGGTTTAGCAATTTACTGACCTCCCTCCGATTGATTGACCATAAATCACTCAATTTAACTCGTAATTCATTGAAATTAGTTTCATTTCGAAGGAATCGAAGTGTAGTTTAAAACGAAAGAAACGGAGATGAAAAACTCCAAGTATTTTGAGAGTTATGATTGAAATAGTTAGACTCGCGCTTTGGTTTAGCAATTTACTGACCTCCCTCCGATTAATTGACCATAACTCACTCAATTTAACTCGTAATTCATTGTAATTAGTTTCATTTCGAAGGAATCGAAGTGTAGTTTAAAACGAAAGAAACGGAGATGAAAAACTCCAAGTATTTTGAGAGTTATGATGGAAATAGTTAGACTCGCGCTTTGGTTTAGCAATTTACTGACCTACCTCCGATTGATTGACCATAACTCTCTCAATTTAACTCTTAACTCATTGAAATTAGTTTCATTTCGAAGGAATCGAAGTGTAGTTTAAAACGAAAGAAACGGAGATGAAAAACTCCAAGTATTTTGAGAGTTATGATGGAAATAGTTAGACTCGCGCTTTGGTTTAGCAATTTACTGACCTCCCTCCGATTGATTGACCATAAATCACTCAATTTAACTCGTAATTCATTTAAATTAGTTTAATTTCGAAGGAATCGAAGTGTAGTTTAAAACGAAAGAAACGGAGATGAAAAACTCCAAGTATTTTGAGAGTTATGATGGAAATAGTAACACTCGCGCTTTGGTTTAGCAATTTACTGACCTCCCTCCGATTGATTGACCATAAATCACTCAATTTAACTCGTAATTCATTGAAATTAGTTTCATTTCGAAGGAATCGAAGTGTAGTTTAAAACGAAAGAAACGGAGATGAAAAACTCCAAGTATTTTGAGAGTTATGATTGAAATAGTTAGACTCGCGCTTTGGTTTAGCAATTTACTGACCTCCCTCCGATTAATTGACCATAACTCACTCAATTTAACTCGTAATTCATTGTAATTAGTTTCATTTCGAAGGAATCGAAGTGTAGTTTAAAACGAAAGAAACGGAGATGAAAAACTCCAAGTATTTTGAGAGTTATGATGGAAATAGTTAGACTCGCGCTTTGGTTTAGCAATTTACTGACCTACCTCCGATTGATTGACCATAACTCTCTCAATTTAACTCTTAACTCATTGAAATTAGTTTCATTTTGAAGGAATCGAAGTGTAGTTTAAAACGAAAGAAACGGAGATGAAAAACTCCAAGTATTTTGAGAGTTATGATGGAAATAGTTAGACTCGCGCTTTGGTTTAGCAATTTACTGACCTACCTCCGATTGATTGACAATAACTCTCTCAATTTAACTCTTAATTCATTGAAATTAGTTTCATTTCGAAGGAATCGAAGTGTAGTTTAAAACGAAAGAAACGGAGATGAAAAACTCCAAGTATTTTGAGAGTTATGATGGAAATAGTTAGACTCGCGCTTTGGTTTAGCAATTTACTGACCTACCTCCGATTGATTGACCATAACTCTCTCAATTTAACTCTTAACTCATTGAAATTAGTTTCATTTCGAAGGAATCGAAGTGTAGTTTAAAACGAAAGAAACGGAGATGAAAAACTCCAAGTATTTTGAGAGTTATGATGGAAATAGTTAGACTCGCGCTTTGGTTTAGCAATTTACTGACCTCCCTCCGATTGATTGACCATAAATCACTCAATTTAACTCGTAATTCATTGAAATTAGTTTCATTTCGAAGGAATCGAAGTGTAGTTTAAAACGAAAGAAACGGAGATGAAAAACTCCAAGTATTTTGAGAGTTATGATGGAAATAGTTAGACTCGCGCTTTGGTTTAGCAATTTACTGACCTACCTCCGATTGATTGATCATAACTTTCTCAATTTAACTCTTAATTCATTGAAATTAGTTTCATTTCAAAGGAATCAAAGTGTAGTTTAAAACGAAAGAAACGAAGATGAAAAACTCCAAGTATTTTGAGAGTTATTATGGAAATAGTTAGACCCGCGCTTTGGTTTAGCAATTTACTGATCTACCTCCGATTGATTGACCATAAATCACTCAATTTAACTCGTAATTCATTAAAATTAGTTTCATTTCGAAGGAATCGAAGTGTAGTTTAAAACGAAAGAGACGGAGATGAAAAACTCCAAGTATTTTGAGAGTTATGATGGAAATAGTTAGACTCGCGCTTTGGTTTAGCAATTTATTGACCTACCTCCGATTGATTGACCATAACTCACTCAATTTAACTCTTAACTCATTGAAATTAGTTTCATTTCGAAGGAATCGAAGTGTAGTTTAAAACGAAAGAAACGGAGATGAAAATCTCCAAGTATTTTGAGAGTTATGATGGAAATAGATAGACTCGCGCTTTGGTTTAGCAATTTACTGACCTCCCTCCGATTGATTGACCATAACTCACTCAATTTAACTCGTAATTCATTGAAATTAATTTCATTTCGAAGGAATCGAAGTGTGGTTTAAAACGAAAGAAACGGAGATGAAAAACTCCAAGTATTTTGAGAGTTATGATGGAAATAGTTAGACTCGCGCTTTGGTTTAGTAATTTTCTGACCTACCTCCGCCTGATTCACCATAACTCTCTCAATTTAACTCTTAATTCATTGAAATTAGTTTCATTTCGAAGGAATCGAAGTGTAGTTTAAAACGAAAGAAACGGAGATGAAAAATTCCAAGTATTTTGAGAGTTATGATAGAAATAGTTAGACTCGCGCTTTGGTTTAGCAATTTACTGACATACCTCCGATTGATTGACAATAACTCTCTCAATTTAACTCTTAATTCATTGAAATTAGTTTCATTTCGAAGGAATCGAAGTGTAGTTTAAAACGAAAGAAACGGAGATGAAAAACTCCAAGTATTTTGAGAGTTATGATAGAAATAGTTAGACTCGCGCTTTGATTTAGCAATTTACTGACCTACCTCCGATTGATTGACCATAACTCTCTCAATTTAACTCTTAACTCATTGAAATTAGTTTCATTTCGAAGGAATCGAAGTGTAGTTTAAAACGAAAGAAACGGAGATGAAAAACTCCAAGTATCTTGAGAGTTATGATGGAAATAGTTAGACTCGCGCTTTAGTTTAGCAATTTACTGACCTACCTCCGATTGATTGACCATAACTCTCTCAATTTAACTCGTAATTCATTTAAATTAGTTTAATTTCGAAGGAATCGAAGTGTAGTTTAAAACGAAAGAAACGGAGATGAAAAACTCCAAGTATTTTGAGAGTTATGATGGAAATAGTAACACTCGCGCTTTGGTTTAGCAATTTACTGACCTCCCTCCGATTGATTGACCATAAATCACTCAATTTAACTCGTAATTCATTGAAATTAGTTTCATTTCGAAGGAATCGAAGTGTAGTTTAAAACGAAAGAAACGGAGATGAAAAACTCCAAGTATTTTGAGAGTTATGATTGAAATAGTTAGACTCGCGCTTTGGTTTAGCAATTTACTGACCTCCCTCCGATTAATTGACCATAACTCACTCAATTTAACTCGTAATTCATTGTAATTAGTTTCATTTCGAAGGAATCGAAGTGTAGTTTAAAACGAAAGAAACGGAGATGAAAAACTACAAGTATTTTGAGAGTTATGATGGAAATAGTTAGACTCGCGCTTTGGTTTAGCAATTTACTGATCTACCTCCGATTGATTGACCATAACTCTCTCAATTTAACTCTTAACTCATTGAAATTAGTTTCATTTCGAAGGAATCGAAGTGTAGTTTAAAACGAAAGAAACGGAGATGAAAAACTCCAAGTATTTTGAGAGTTATGATGGAAATAGTTAGACTCGCGCTTTGGTTTAGCAATTTACTGACCTACCTCCGATTGATTGACCATAACTTTCTCAATTTAAGTCGTAATTCATTTAATTTAGTTTCATTTCGAATGAATCGAAGTGTAGTTTAAAACGAAAGAAACGGAGATGAAAAACTCCAAGTATTTTGAGAGTTATGATGGAAATAGTTAGACTCGCGCTTTGGTTTAGCAATTTACTGACCTACCTCCGATTGATTGACCATAACTCACTCAATTTAACTCGTAATTCATTGTAATTAGTTTCATTTCGAAGGAATCGAAGTGTAGTTTAAAACGAAAGAAACGGAGATGAAAAACTCCAAGTATTTTGAGAGTTATGATGGAAATAGTTAGACTCGCGCTTTGGTTTAGCAATTTACTGTCCTACATCCGATTAATTGACCATAACTCTCTCAATTTAACTCTTAAGTCATTGAAATTAGTTTCATTTCGAAGGAATCGAAGTGTAGTTTAAAACGAAAGAAACGGAGATGAAAAACTCCAAGTATTTTGAGAGTTATGATGGAAATAGTTAGACTCGCGCTTTGGTTTAGCAATTTACTGTCATACATCCGATTAATTGACCATAACTCTCTCAATTTAACTCTTAAGTCATTGAAATTAGTTTCATTTCGAAGGAATCGAAGTGTAGTTTAAAACGAAAGAAACGGAGATGAAAAACTCCAACTATTTTGAGAGTTATGATGGAAATAGTTAGACTCGCGCTTTAGTTTAGCAATTTACTGACCTCCCTCCGATTGATTGAACATAACTGACTCAATTTAACTCGTAATTCATTGAAATTAGTTTCATTTCGAAGGAATCGAAGTGTAGTTTAAAACGAAAGAAACGGAGATGAAAAACTCCAAGTATTTTGAGAGTTATGATTGAAATAGTTAGACTCGCGCTTTGGTTTAGCAATTTACTGACCTCCCTCCGATTGATTGACCATAAATCACTCAATTTAACTCGTAATTCATTGAAATTAGTTTCATTTCGAAGGAATCGAAGTGTAGTTTAAAACGAAAGAAACGGAGATGAAAAACTCCAAGTATTTTGAGAGTTATGATTGAAATAGTTAGACTCGCGCTTTGGTTTAGCAATTTACTGACCTCCCTCCGATTAATTGCCCATAACTCACTCAATTTAACTCGTAATTCATTGTAATTAGTTTCATTTCGAAGGAATCGAAGTGTAGTTTAAAACGAAAGAAACGGAGATGAAAAACTACAAGTATTTTGAGAGTTACGATGGAAATAGTTAGACTCGCGCTTTGGTTTAGCAATTTACTGATCTACCTCCGATTGATTGATCATAACTCTCTCAATTTAACTCTTAACTCATTGAAATTAGTTTCATTTCGAAGGAATCGAAGTGTAGTTTAAAACGAAAGAAACGGAGATGAAAAACTCCAAGTATTTTGAGAGTTATGATGGAAATAGTTAGACTCGCGCTTTGGTTTAGCAATTTACTGACCTACCTCCGATTGATTGACCATAACTCTCTCAATTTAAGTCGTAATTCATTTAATTTAGTTTCATTTCGAATGAATCGAAGTGTAGTTTAAAACGAAAGAAACGGAGATGAAAAACTCCAAGTATTTTGAGAGTTATGATGGAAATAGTTAGACTCGCGCTTTGGTTTAGCAATTTACTGACCTACCTCCGATTGATTGACCATAACTCACTCAATTTAACTCGTAATTCATTGTAATTAGTTTCATTTCGAAGGAATCGAAGTGTAGTTTAAAACGAAAGAAACGGAGATGAAAAACTCCAAGTATTTTGAGAGTTATGATGGAAATAGTTAGACTCGCGCTTTGGTTTAGCAATTTACTGACCTACCTCCGATTGATTGACCATAACTCACTCAATTTAACTCGTAATTCATTGTAATTAGTTTCATTTCGAAGGAATCGAAGTGTAGTTTAAAACGAAAGAAACGAAGATGAAAAACTCCAAGTATTTTGAGAGTTATGATGGAAATAGTTAGACTCGCGCTTTGGTTTAGCAATTTACTGTCCTACATCCGATTAATTGACCATAACTCTCTCAATTTAACTCTTAAGTCATTGAAATTAGTTTCATTTCGAAGGAATCGAAGTGTAGTTTAAAACGAAAGAAACGGAGATGAAAAACTCCAAGTATTTTGAGAGTTATGATGGAAATAGTTAGACTCGCGCTTTGGTTTAGCAATTTACTGACCTACCTCCGATTGATTGACCATAACTTTCTCAATTTAAGTCGTAATTCATTTAATTTAGTTTCATTTCGAATGAATCGAAGTGTAGTTTAAAACGAAAGAAACGGAGATGAAAAACTCCAAGTATTTTGAGAGTTATGATGGAAATAGTTAGACTCGCGCTTTGGTTTAGCAATTTACTGACCTACCTCCGATTGATTGACCATAACTCACTCAATTTAACTCGTAATTCATTGTAATTAGTTTCATTTCGAAGGAATCGAAGTGTAGTTTAAAACGAAAGAAACGGAGATGAAAAACTCCAAGTATTTTGAGAGTTATGATGGAAATAGTTAGACTCGCGCTTTGGTTTAGCAATTTACTGTCCTACATCCGATTAATTGACCATAACTCTCTCAATTTAACTCTTAAGTCATTGAAATTAGTTTCATTTCGAAGGAATCGAAGTGTAGTTTAAAACGAAAGAAACGGAGATGAAAAACTCCAAGTATTTTGAGAGTTATGATGGAAATAGTTAGACTCGCGCTTTGGTTTAGCAATTTACTGTCATACATCCGATTAATTGACCATAACTCTCTCAATTTAACTCTTAAGTCATTGAAATTAGTTTCATTTCGAAGGAATCGAAGTGTAGTTTAAAACGAAAGAAACGGAGATGAAAAACTCCAACTATTTTGAGAGTTATGATGGAAATAGTTAGACTCGCGCTTTAGTTTAGCAATTTATTGACCTACCTCCGATTGATTGACCATAACTCACTCAATTTAACTCTTAACTCATTGAAATTAGTTTCATTTCGAAGGAATCGAAGTGTAGTTTAAAACGAAAGAGACGGAGATGAAAAACTCCAAGTATTTTGAGAGTTATGATGGAAATAGTTAGACTCGCGCTTTGGTTTAGCAATTTATTGACCTACCTCCGATTGATTGACCATAACTCACTCAATTTAACTCTTAACTCATTGAAATTAGTTTCATTTCGAAGGAATCGAAGTGTAGTTTAAAACGAAAGAAACGGAGATGAAAATCTCCAAGTATTTTGAGAGTTATGATGGAAATAGATAGACTCGCGCTTTGGTTTAGCAATTTACTGACCTCCCTCCGATTGATTGACCATAACTCACTCAATTTAACTCGTAATTCATTGAAATTAGTTTCATTTCGAAGGAATCGAAGTGTGGTTTAAAACGAAAGAAACGGAGATGAAAAACTCCAAGTATTTTGAGAGTTATGATGAAAATAGTTAGACTCGCGCTTTGGTTTAGCAATTTACTGACCTACCTCCGCCTGATTCACCATAACTCTCTCAATTTAACTCTTAACTCATTGAAATTAGTTTCATTTCGAAGGAATCGAAGTGTAGTTTAAAACGAAAGAAACGGAGATGAAAAACTCCAAGTATTTTGAGAGTTATGATGGAAATAGTTAGACTCGCGCTTTGGTTTAGCAATTTACTGACCTACCTCCGATTGATTGACCATAACTTTCTCAATTTAAGTCGTAATTCATTTAATTTAGTTTCATTTCGAATGAATCGAAGTGTAGTTTAAAACGAAAGAAACGGAGATGAAAAACTCCAAGTATTTTGAGAGTTATGATGGAAATAGTTAGACTCGCGCTTTGGTTTAGCAATTTACTGACCTACCTCCGATTGATTGACCATAACTCACTCAATTTAACTCGTAATTCATTGTAATTAGTTTCATTTCGAAGGAATCGAAGTGTAGTTTAAAACGAAAGAAACGGAGATGAAAAACTCCAAGTATTTTGAGAGTTATGATGGAAATAGTTAGACTCGCGCTTTGGTTTAGCAATTTACTGTCCTACATCCGATTAATTGACCATAACTCTCTCAATTTAACTCTTAAGTCATTGAAATTAGTTTCATTTCGAAGGAATCGAAGTGTAGTTTAAAACGAAAGAAACGGAGATGAAAAACTCCAAGTATTTTGAGAGTTATGATGGAAATAGTTAGACTCGCGCTTTGGTTTAGCAATTTACTGTCATACATCCGATTAATTGACCATAACTCTCTCAATTTAACTCTTAAGTCATTGAAATTAGTTTCATTTCGAAGGAATCGAAGTGTAGTTTAAAACGAAAGAAACGGAGATGAAAAACTCCAACTATTTTGAGAGTTATGATGGAAATAGTTAGACTCGCGCTTTAGTTTAGCAATTTACTGACCTCCCTCCGATTGATTGAACATAACTGACTCAATTTAACTCGTAATTCATTGAAATTAGTTTCATTTCGAAGGAATCGAAGTGTAGTTTAAAACGAAAGAAACGGAGATGAAAAACTCCAAGTATTTTGAGAGTTATGATTGAAATAGTTAGACTCGCGCTTTGGTTTAGCAATTTACTGACCTCCCTCCGATTGATTGACCATAAATCACTCAATTTAACTCGTAATTCATTGAAATTAGTTTCATTTCGAAGGAATCGAAGTGTAGTTTAAAACGAAAGAAACGGAGATGAAAAACTCCAAGTATTTTGAGAGTTATGATTGAAATAGTTAGACTCGCGCTTTGGTTTAGCAATTTACTGACCTCCCTCCGATTAATTGCCCATAACTCACTCAATTTAACTCGTAATTCATTGTAATTAGTTTCATTTCGAAGGAATCGAAGTGTAGTTTAAAACGAAAGAAACGGAGATGAAAAACTACAAGTATTTTGAGAGTTACGATGGAAATAGTTAGACTCGCGCTTTGGTTTAGCAATTTACTGATCTACCTCCGATTGATTGATCATAACTCTCTCAATTTAACTCTTAACTCATTGAAATTAGTTTCATTTCGAAGGAATCGAAGTGTAGTTTAAAACGAAAGAAACGGAGATGAAAAACTCCAAGTATTTTGAGAGTTATGATGGAAATAGTTAGACTCGCGCTTTGGTTTAGCAATTTACTGACCTACCTCCGATTGATTGACCATAACTCTCTCAATTTAAGTCGTAATTCATTTAATTTAGTTTCATTTCGAATGAATCGAAGTGTAGTTTAAAACGAAAGAAACGGAGATGAAAAACTCCAAGTATTTTGAGAGTTATGATGGAAATAGTTAGACTCGCGCTTTGGTTTAGCAATTTACTGACCTACCTCCGATTGATTGACCATAACTCACTCAATTTAACTCGTAATTCATTGTAATTAGTTTCATTTCGAAGGAATCGAAGTGTAGTTTAAAACGAAAGAAACGGAGATGAAAAACTCCAAGTATTTTGAGAGTTATGATGGAAATAGTTAGACTCGCGCTTTGGTTTAGCAATTTACTGACCTACCTCCGATTGATTGACCATAACTCACTCAATTTAACTCGTAATTCATTGTAATTAGTTTCATTTCGAAGGAATCGAAGTGTAGTTTAAAACGAAAGAAACGAAGATGAAAAACTCCAAGTATTTTGAGAGTTATGATGGAAATAGTTAGACTCGCGCTTTGGTTTAGCAATTTACTGTCCTACATCCGATTAATTGACCATAACTCTCTCAATTTAACTCTTAAGTCATTGAAATTAGTTTCATTTCGAAGGAATCGAAGTGTAGTTTAAAACGAAAGAAACGGAGATGAAAAACTCCAAGTATTTTGAGAGTTATGATGGAAATAGTTAGACTCGCGCTTTAGTTTAGCAATTTACTGACCTCCCTCCGATTGATTGAACATAACTGACTCAATTTAACTCGTAATTCATTGAAATTAGTTTCATTTCGAAGGAATCGAAGTGTAGTTTAAAACGAAAGAAACGGAGATGAAAAACTCCAAGTATTTTGAGAGTTATGATGGAAATAGTTAGACTCGCGCTTTGGTTTAGCAATATACTGACCTCCCTCCGATTGATTGACCATAAATCACTCAATTTAACTCGTAATTCATTGAAATTAGTTTCATTTCGAAGGAATCGAAGTGTAGTTTAAAACGAAAGAAACGGAGATGAAAAACTCCAAGTATTTTGAGAGTTATGATGGAAATAGTTAGACTCGCGCTTTGGTTTAGCAATTTACTGACCTACCTCCGATTGATTGATCATAACTCACTCAATTTAACTCTTAATTTAATTGAAATTAATTTCATTTCGAAGGAATCGAAGTGTAGTTTAAAACGAAAGAAACGGAGATGAAAAACTCCAAGTATTTTGAGAGTTATGATGGAAATAGTTAGACTCGCGCTTTAGTTTAGCAATTTACTGACCTCCCTCCGATTGATTGACCATAACTCACTCAATTTAACTCGTAATTCATTGAAATTAGTTTCATTTCGAAGGAATCGAAGTGTAGTTTAAAACGAAAGAAACGGAGATGAAAAACTCCAAGTATTTTGAGAGTTATGATGGAAATAGTTAGACTCGCGCTTTGGTTTAGCAATTTACTGACCTACCTCCGATTGATTGACAATAACTCTCTCAATTTAACTCTTAATTCATTGAAATTAGTTTCATTTCGAAGGAATCGAAGTGTAGTTTAAAACGAAAGAAACGGAGATGAAAAACTCCAAGTATTTTGAGAGTTATGATGGAAATAGTTAGACTCGCGCTTTGGTTTAGCAATTTACTGACCTACCTCCGATTGATTGACCATAACTCTCTCAATTTAACTCTTAACTCATTGAAATTAGTTTCATTTCGAAGGAATCGAAGTGTAGTTTAAAACGAAAGAAACGGAGATGAAAAACTCCAAGTATTTTGAGAGTTATGATGGAAATAGTTAGACTCGCGCTTTGGTTTAGCAATTTACTGACCTCCCTCCGATTGATTGACCATAAATCACTCAATTTAACTCGTAATTCATTGAAATTAGTTTCATTTCGAAGGAATCGAAGTGTAGTTTAAAACGAAAGAAACGGAGATGAAAAACTCCAAGTATTTTGAGAGTTATGATGGAAATAGTTAGACTCGCGCTTTGGTTTAGCAATTTACTGACCTACCTCCGATTGATTGATCATAACTTTCTCAATTTAACTCTTAATTCATTGAAATTAGTTTCATTTCGAAGGAATCGAAGTGTAGTTTAAAACGAAAGAAACGGAGATGAAAAACTCCAAGTATTTTGAGAGTTATTATGGAAATAGTTAGACTCGCGCTTTGGTTTAGCAATTTACTGATCTACCTCCGATTGATTGACCATAAATCACTCAATTTAACTCGTAATTCATTAAAATTAGTTTCATTTCGAAGGAATCGAAGTGTAGTTTAAAACGAAAGAGACGGAGATGAAAAACTCCAAGTATTTTGAGAGTTATGATGGAAATAGTTAGACTCGCGCTTTGGTTTAGCAATTTATTGACCTACCTCCGATTGATTGACCATAACTCACTCAATTTAACTCTTAACTCATTGAAATTAGTTTCATTTCGAAGGAATCGAAGTGTAGTTTAAAACGAAAGAAACGGAGATGAAAATCTCCAAGTATTTTGAGAGTTATGATGGAAATAGATAGACTCGCGCTTTGGTTTAGCAATTTACTGACCTCCCTCCGATTGATTGACCATAACTCACTCAATTTAACTCGTAATTCATTGAAATTAGTTTCATTTCGAAGGAATCGAAGTGTGGTTTAAAACGAAAGAAACGGAGATGAAAAACTCCAAGTATTTTGAGAGTTATGATGAAAATAGTTAGACTCGCGCTTTGGTTTAGCAATTTACTGACCTACCTCCGCCTGATTCACCATAACTCTCTCAATTTAACTCTTAATTCATTGAAATTAGTTTCATTTCGAAGGAATCGAAGTGTAGTTTAAAACGAAAGAAACGGAGATGAAAAACTCCAAGTATTTTGAGAGTTATGATGGAAATAGATAGACTCGCGCTTTGGTTTAGCAATTTACTGACCTCCCTCCGATTGATTGACCATAACTCACTCAATTTAACTCGTAATTCATTGAAATTAGTTTCATTTCGAAGGAATCGAAGTGTGGTTTAAAACGAATGAAACGGAGATGAAAAACTCCAAGTATTTTGAGAGTTATGATGGAAATAGTTAGACTCGCGCTTTGGTTTAGCAATTTACTGGCCTACCTCCGCCTGATTCACCATAACTCTCTCAATTTAACTCTTAATTCATTGAAATTAGTTTCATTTCGAAGGAATCGAAGTGTAGTTTAAAACGAAAGAAACGGAGATGAAAAACTCCAAGTATTTTGAGAGTTATGATGGAAATAGTAACACTCGCGCTTTGGTTTAGCAATTTACTGACCTCCCTCCGATTGATTGACCATAAATCACTCAATTTAACTCGTAATTCATTGAAATTAGTTTCATTTCGAAGGAATCGAAGTGTAGTTTAAAACGAAAGAAACGGAGATGAAAAACTCCAAGTATTTTGAGAGTTATGATTGAAATAGTTAGACTCGCGCTTTGGTTTAGCAATTTACTGACCTCCCTCCGATTAATTGACCATAACTCACTCAATTTAACTCGTAATTCATTGTAATTAGTTTCATTTCGAAGGAATCGAAGTGTAGTTTAAAACGAAAGAAACGGAGATGAAAAACTACAAGTATTTTGAGAGTTATGATGGAAATAATTAGACTCGCGCTTTGGTTTAGCAATTTACTGATCTACCTCCGATTGATTGACCATAACTCTCTCAATTTAACTCTTAACTCATTGAAATTAGTTTCATTTCGAAGGAATCGAAGTGTAGTTTAAAACGAAAGAAACGGAGATGAAAAACTCCAAGTATTTTGAGAGTTATGATGGAAATAGTTAGACTCGCGCTTTGGTTTAGCAATTTACTGACCTACCTCCGATTGATTGACCATAACTTTCTCAATTTAAGTCGTAATTCATTTAATTTAGTTTCATTTCGAATGAATCGAAGTGTAGTTTAAAACGAAAGAAACGGAGATGAAAAACTCCAAGTATTTTGAGAGTTATGATGGAAATAGTTAGACTCGCGCTTTGGTTTAGCAATTTACTGACCTACCTCCGATTGATTGACCATAACTCACTCAATTTAACTCGTAATTCATTGTAATTAGTTTCATTTCGAAGGAATCGAAGTGTAGTTTAAAACGAAAGAAACGGAGATGAAAAACTCCAAGTATTTTGAGAGTTATGATGGAAATAGTTAGACTCGCGCTTTGGTTTAGCAATTTACTGTCCTACATCCGATTAATTGACCATAACTCTCTCAATTTAACTCTTAAGTCATTGAAATTAGTTTCATTTCGAAGGAATCGAAGTGTAGTTTAAAACGAAAGAAACGGAGATGAAAAACTCCAAGTATTTTGAGAGTTATGATGGAAATAGTTAGACTCGCGCTTTGGTTTAGCAATTTACTGTCATACATCCGATTAATTGACCATAACTCTCTCAATTTAACTCTTAAGTCATTGAAATTAGTTTCATTTCGAAGGAATCGAAGTGTAGTTTAAAATGAAAGAAACGGAGATGAAAAACTCCAACTATTTTGAGAGTTATGATGGAAATAGTTAGACTCGCGCTTTAGTTTAGCAATTTACTGACCTCCCTCCGATTGATTGAACATAACTGACTCAATTTAACTCGTAATTCATTGAAATTAGTTTCATTTCGAAGGAATCGAAGTGTAGTTTAAAACGAAAGAAACGGAGATGAAAAACTCCAAGTATTTTGAGAGTTATGATTGAAATAGTTAGACTCGCGCTTTGGTTTAGCAATTTACTGACCTCCCTCCGATTGATTGACCATAAATCACTCAATTTAACTCGTAATTCATTGAAATTAGTTTCATTTCGAAGGAATCGAAGTGTAGTTTAAAACGAAAGAAACGGAGATGAAAAACTCCAAGTATTTTGAGAGTTATGATTGAAATAGTTAGACTCGCGCTTTGGTTTAGCAATTTACTGACCTCCCTCCGATTAATTGACCATAACTCACTCAATTTAACTCGTAATTCATTGTAATTAGTTTCATTTCGAAGGAATCGAAGTGTAGTTTAAAACGAAAGAAACGGAGATGAAAAACTACAAGTATTTTGAGAGTTACGATGGAAATAGTTAGACTCGCGCTTTGGTTTAGCAATTTACTGATCTACCTCCGATTGATTGACCATAACTCTCTCAATTTAACTCTTAACTCATTGAAATTAGTTTCATTTCGAAGGAATCGAAGTGTAGTTTAAAACGAAAGAAACGGAGATGAAAAACTCCAAGTATTTTGAGAGTTATGATGGAAATAGTTAGACTCGCGCTTTGGTTTAGCAATTTACTGACCTACCTCCGATTGATTGACCATAACTCTCTCAATTTAAGTCGTAATTCATTTAATTTAGTTTCATTTCGAATGAATCGAAGTGTAGTTTAAAACGAAAGAAACGGAGATGAAAAACTCCAAGTATTTTGAGAGTTATGATGGAAATAGTTAGACTCGCGCTTTGGTTTAGCAATTTACTGACCTACCTCCGATTGATTGACCATAACTCACTCAATTTAACTCGTAATTCATTGTAATTAGTTTCATTTCGAAGGAATCGAAGTGTAGTTTAAAACGAAAGAAACGGAGATGAAAAACTCCAAGTATTTTGAGAGTTATGATGGAAATAGTTAGACTCGCGCTTTGGTTTAGCAATTTACTGACCTACCTCCGATTGATTGACCATAACTCACTCAATTTAACTCGTAATTTATTGTAATTAGTTTCATTTCGAAAGAATCGAAGTGTAGTTTAAAACGAAAGAAACGAAGATGAAAAACTCCAAGTATTTTGAGAGTTATGATGGAAATAGTTAGACTCGCGCTTTGGTTTAGCAATTTACTGACCTACCTCCGATTGATTGATCATAACTTTCTCAATTTAACTCTTAATTCATTGAAATTAGTTTCATTTCGAAGGAATCGAAGTGTAGTTTAAAACGAAAGAAACGGAGATGAAAAACTCCAAGTATTTTGAGAGTTATTATGGAAATAGTTAGACTCGCGCTTTGGTTTAGCAATTTACTGATCTACCTCCGATTGATTGACCATAAATCACTCAATTTAACTCGTAATTCATTAAAATTAGTTTCATTTCGAAGGAATCGAAGTGTAGTTTAAAACGAAAGAGACGGAGATGAAAAACTCCAAGTATTTTGAGAGTTATGATGGAAATAGTTAGACTCGCGCTTTGGTTTAGCAATTTATTGACCTACCTCCGATTGATTGACCATAACTCACTCAATTTAACTCTTAACTCATTGAAATTAGTTTCATTTCGAAGGAATCGAAGTGTAGTTTAAAACGAAAGAAACGGAGATGAAAATCTCCAAGTATTTTGAGAGTTATGATGGAAATAGATAGACTCGCGCTTTGGTTTAGCAATTTACTGACCTCCCTCCGATTGATTGACCATAACTCACTCAATTTAACTCGTAATTCATTGAAATTAGTTTCATTTCGAAGGAATCGAAGTGTGGTTTAAAACGAAAGAAACGGAGATGAAAAACTCCAAGTATTTTGAGAGTTATGATGAAAATAGTTAGACTCGCGCTTTGGTTTAGCAATTTACTGACCTACCTCCGCCTGATTCACCATAACTCTCTCAATTTAACTCTTAATTCATTGAAATTAGTTTCATTTCGAAGGAATCGAAGTGTAGTTTAAAACGAAAGAAACGGAGATGAAAAACTCCAAGTATTTTGAGAGTTATGATGGAAATAGATAGACTCGCGCTTTGGTTTAGCAATTTACTGACCTCCCTCCGATTGATTGACCATAACTCACTCAATTTAACTCGTAATTCATTGAAATTAGTTTCATTTCGAAGGAATCGAAGTGTGGTTTAAAACGAAAGAAACGGAGATGAAAAACTCCAAGTATTTTGAGAGTTATGATGGAAATAGTTAGACTCGCGCTTTGGTTTAGCAATTTACTGGCCTACCTCCGCCTGATTCACCATAACTCTCTCAATTTAACTCTTAATTCATTGAAATTAGTTTCATTTCGAAGGAATCGAAGTGTAGTTTAAAACGAAAGAAACGGAGATGAAAAACTCCAAGTATTTTGAGAGTTATGATGGAAATAGTAACACTCGCGCTTTGGTTTAGCAATTTACTGACCTCCCTCCGATTGATTGACCATAAATCACTCAATTTAACTCGTAATTCATTGAAATTAGTTTCATTTCGAAGGAATCGAAGTGTAGTTTAAAACGAAAGAAACGGAGATGAAAAACTCCAAGTATTTTGAGAGTTATGATTGAAATAGTTAGACTCGCGCTTTGGTTTAGCAATTTACTGACCTCCCTCCGATTAATTGACCATAACTCACTCAATTTAACTCGTAATTCATTGTAATTAGTTTCATTTCGAAGGAATCGAAGTGTAGTTTAAAACGAAAGAAACGGAGATGAAAAACTACAAGTATTTTGAGAGTTATGATGGAAATAATTAGACTCGCGCTTTGGTTTAGCAATTTACTGATCTACCTCCGATTGATTGACCATAACTCTCTCAATTTAACTCTTAACTCATTGAAATTAGTTTCATTTCGAAGGAATCGAAGTGTAGTTTAAAACGAAAGAAACGGAGATGAAAAACTCCAAGTATTTTGAGAGTTATGATGGAAATAGTTAGACTCGCGCTTTGGTTTAGCAATTTACTGACCTACCTCCGATTGATTGACCATAACTTTCTCAATTTAAGTCGTAATTCATTTAATTTAGTTTCATTTCGAATGAATCGAAGTGTAGTTTAAAACGAAAGAAACGGAGATGAAAAACTCCAAGTATTTTGAGAGTTATGATGGAAATAGTTAGACTCGCGCTTTGGTTTAGCAATTTACTGACCTACCTCCGATTGATTGACCATAACTCACTCAATTTAACTCGTAATTCATTGTAATTAGTTTCATTTCGAAGGAATCGAAGTGTAGTTTAAAACGAAAGAAACGGAGATGAAAAACTCCAAGTATTTTGAGAGTTATGATGGAAATAGTTAGACTCGCGCTTTGGTTTAGCAATTTACTGTCCTACATCCGATTAATTGACCATAACTCTCTCAATTTAACTCTTAAGTCATTGAAATTAGTTTCATTTCGAAGGAATCGAAGTGTAGTTTAAAACGAAAGAAACGGAGATGAAAAACTCCAAGTATTTTGAGAGTTATGATGGAAATAGTTAGACTCGCGCTTTGGTTTAGCAATTTACTGTCATACATCCGATTAATTGACCATAACTCTCTCAATTTAACTCTTAAGTCATTGAAATTAGTTTCATTTCGAAGGAATCGAAGTGTAGTTTAAAATGAAAGAAACGGAGATGAAAAACTCCAACTATTTTGAGAGTTATGATGGAAATAGTTAGACTCGCGCTTTAGTTTAGCAATTTACTGACCTCCCTCCGATTGATTGAACATAACTGACTCAATTTAACTCGTAATTCATTGAAATTAGTTTCATTTCGAAGGAATCGAAGTGTAGTTTAAAACGAAAGAAACGGAGATGAAAAACTCCAAGTATTTTGAGAGTTATAATTGAAATAGTTAGACTCGCGCTTTGGTTTAGCAATTTACTGACCTCCCTCCGATTGATTGACCATAAATCACTCAATTTAACTCGTAATTCATTGAAATTAGTTTCATTTCGAAGGAATTGAAGTGTAGTTTAAAACGAAAGAAACGGAGATGAAAAACTCCAAGTATTTTGAGAGTTATGATTGAAATAGTTAGACTCGCGCTTTGGTTTAGCAATTTACTGACCTCCCTCCGATTAATTGACCATAACTCACTCAATTTAACTCGTAATTCATTGTAATTAGTTTCATTTCGAAGGAATCGAAGTGTAGTTTAAAACGAAAGAAACGGAGATGAAAAACTACAAGTATTTTGAGAGTTACGATGGAAATAGTTAGACTCGCGCTTTGGTTTAGCAATTTACTGATCTACCTCCGATTGATTGACCATAACTCTCTCAATTTAACTCTTAACTCATTGAAATTAGTTTCATTTCGAAGGAATCGAAGTGTAGTTTAAAACGAAAGAAACGGAGATGAAAAACTCCAAGTATTTTGAGAGTTATGATGGAAATAGTTAGACTCGCGCTTTGGTTTAGCAATTTACTGACCTACCTCCGATTGATTGACCATAACTCTCTCAATTTAAGTCGTAATTCATTTAATTTAGTTTCATTTCGAATGAATCGAAGTGTAGTTTAAAACGAAAGAAACGGAGATGAAAAACTCCAAGTATTTTGAGAGTTATGATGGAAATAGTTAGACTCGCGCTTTGGTTTAGCAATTTACTGACCTACCTCCGATTGATTGACCATAACTCACTCAATTTAACTCGTAATTCATTGTAATTAGTTTCATTTCGAAGGAATCGAAGTGTAGTTTAAAACGAAAGAAACGGAGATGAAAAACTCCAAGTATTTTGAGAGTTATGATGGAAATAGTTAGACTCGCGCTTTGGTTTAGCAATTTACTGACCTACCTCCGATTGATTGACCATAACTCACTCAATTTAACTCGTAATTTATTGTAATTAGTTTCATTTCGAAAGAATCGAAGTGTAGTTTAAAACGAAAGAAACGAAGATGAAAAACTCCAAGTATTTTGAGAGTTATGATGGAAATAGTTAGACTCGCGCTTTGGTTTAGCAATTTACTGTCCTACATCCGATTAATTGACCATAACTCTCTCAATTTAACTCTTAAGTCATTGAAATTAGTTTCATTTCGAAGGAATCGAAGTGTAGTTTAAAACGAAAGAAACGGAGATGAAAAACTCCAAGTATTTTGAGAGTTATGATGGAAATAGTTAGACTCGCGCTTTAGTTTAGCAATTTACTGACCTCCCTCCGATTGATTGAACATAACTGACTCAATTTAACTCGTAATTCATTGAAATTAGTTTCATTTCGAAGGAATCGAAGTGTAGTTTAAAACGAAAGAAACGGAGATGAAAAACTCCAAGTATTTTGAGAGTTATGATGGAAATAGTTAGACTCGCGCTTTGGTTTAGCAATATACTGACCTCCCTCCGATTGATTGACCATAAATCACTCAATTTAACTCGTAATTCATTGAAATTAGTTTCATTTCGAAGGAATCGAAGTGTAGTTTAAAACGAAAGAAACGGAGATGAAAAACTCCAAGTATTTTGAGAGTTATGATGGAAATAGTTAGACTCGCGCTTTGGTTTAGCAATTT
Organism: Tasmannia lanceolata; assembly: GCF_043159265.1. NCBI lineage: Eukaryota > Viridiplantae > Streptophyta > Magnoliopsida > Canellales > Winteraceae > Tasmannia > Tasmannia lanceolata. Next base: position 11,058,022 of record NW_027518721.1, read on the forward strand.
ACTGACCTACCTCCGATTGATTGATCATAACTCACTCAATTTAACTCTTAATTTAATTGAAATTAATTTCATTTCGAAGGAATCGAAGTGTAGTTTAAAACGAAAGAAACGGAGATGAAAAACTCCAAGTATTTTGAGAGTTATGATGGAAATAGTTAGACTCGCGCTTTAGTTTAGCAATTTACTGACCTCCCTCCGATTGATTGACCATAACTCACTCAATTTAACTCGTAATTCATTGAAATTAGTTTCATTTCGAAGGAATCGAAGTGTAGTTTAAAACGAAAGAAACGGAGATGAAAAACTCCAAGTATTTTGAGAGTTATGATGGAAATAGTTAGACTCGCGCTTTGGTTTAGCAATTTACTGACCTACCTCCGATTGATTGACAATAACTCTCTCAATTTAACTCTTAATTCATTGAAATTAGTTTCATTTCGAAGGAATCGAAGTGTAGTTTAAAACGAAAGAAACGGAGATGAAAAACTCCAAGTATTTTGAGAGTTATGATGGAAATAGTTAGACTCGCGCTTTGGTTTAGCAATTTACTGACCTACCTCCGATTGATTGACCATAACTCTCTCAATTTAACTCTTAACTCATTGAAATTAGTTTCATTTCGAAGGAATCGAAGTGTAGTTTAAAACGAAAGAAACGGAGATGAAAAACTCCAAGTATTTTGAGAGTTATGATGGAAATAGTTAGACTCGCGCTTTGGTTTAGCAATTTACTGACCTCCCTCCGATTGATTGACCATAAATCACTCAATTTAACTCGTAATTCATTGAAATTAGTTTCATTTCGAAGGAATCGAAGTGTAGTTTAAAACGAAAGAAACGGAGATGAAAAACTCCAAGTATTTTGAGAGTTATGATGGAAATAGTTAGACTCGCGCTTTGGTTTAGCAATTTACTGACCTACCTCCGATTGATTGATCATAACTTTCTCAATTTAACTCTTAATTCATTGAAATTAGTTTCATTTCGAAGGAATCGAAGTGTAGTTTAAAACGAAAGAAACGGAGATGAAAAACTCCAAGTATTTTGAGAGTTATTATGGAAATAGTTAGACTCGCGCTTTGGTTTAGCAATTTACTGATCTACCTCCGATTGATTGACCATAAATCACTCAATTTAACTCGTAATTCATTAAAATTAGTTTCATTTCGAAGGAATCGAAGTGTAGTTTAAAACGAAAGAGACGGAGATGAAAAACTCCAAGTATTTTGAGAGTTATGATGGAAATAGTTAGACTCGCGCTTTGGTTTAGCAATTTATTGACCTACCTCCGATTGATTGACCATAACTCACTCAATTTAACTCTTAACTCATTGAAATTAGTTTCATTTCGAAGGAATCGAAGTGTAGTTTAAAACGAAAGAAACGGAGATGAAAATCTCCAAGTATTTTGAGAGTTATGATGGAAATAGATAGACTCGCGCTTTGGTTTAGCAATTTACTGACCTCCCTCCGATTGATTGACCATAACTCACTCAATTTAACTCGTAATTCATTGAAATTAGTTTCATTTCGAAGGAATCGAAGTGTGGTTTAAAACGAAAGAAACGGAGATGAAAAACTCCAAGTATTTTGAGAGTTATGATGAAAATAGTTAGACTCGCGCTTTGGTTTAGCAATTTACTGACCTACCTCCGCCTGATTCACCATAACTCTCTCAATTTAACTCTTAATTCATTGAAATTAGTTTCATTTCGAAGGAATCAAAGTGTAGTTTAAAACGAAAGAAACGGAGATGAAAAACTCCAAGTATTTTGAGAGTTATGATGGAAATAGATAGACTCGCGCTTTGGTTTAGCAATTTACTGACCTCCCTCCGATTGATTGACCATAACTCACTCAATTTAACTCGTAATTCATTGAAATTAGTTTCATTTCGAAGGAATCGAAGTGTGGTTTAAAACGAAAGAAACGGAGATGAAAAACTCCAAGTATTTTGAGAGTTATGATGGAAATAGTTAGACTCGCGCTTTGGTTTAGCAATTTACTGGCCTACCTCCGCCTGATTCACCATAACTCTCTCAATTTAACTCTTAATTCATTGAAATTAGTTTCATTTCGAAGGAATCGAAGTGTAGTTTAAAACGAAAGAAACGGAGATGAAAAACTCCAAGTATTTTGAGAGTTATGATGGAAATAGTAACACTCGCGCTTTAGTTTAGCAATTTACTGACCTACCTCCGATTGATTGACCATAAATCACTCAATTTAACTCGTAATTCATTGAAATTAATTTCATTTCGAAGGAATCGAAGTGTAGTTTAAAACGAAAGAAACGGAGATGAAAAACTCCAAGTATTTTGAGAGTTATGATTGAAATAGTTAGACTCGCGCTTTGGTTTAGCAATTTACTGACCTCCCTCCGATTAATTGACCATAACTCACTCAATTTAACTCGTAATTCATTGTAATTAGTTTCATTTCGAAGGAATCGAAGTGTAGTTTAAAACGAAAGAAACGGAGATGAAAAACTACAAGTATTTTGAGAGTTATGATGGAAATAGTTAGACTCGCGCTTTGGTTTAGCAATTTACTGATCTACCTCCGATTGATTGACCATAACTCTCTCAATTTAACTCTTAACTCATTGAAATTAGTTTCATTTCGAAGGAATCGAAGTGTAGTTTAAAACGAAAGAAACGGAGATGAAAAACTCCAAGTATTTTGAGAGTTATGATGGAAATAGTTAGACTCGCGCTTTGGTTTAGCAATTTACTGACCTACCTCCGATTGATTGACCATAACTTTCTCAATTTAAGTCGTAATTCATTTAATTTAGTTTCATTTCGAATGAATCGAAGTGTAGTTTAAAACGAAAGAAACGGAGATGAAAAACTTCAAGTATTTTGAGAGTTATGATGGAAATAGTTAGACTCGCGCTTTGGTTTAGCAATTTACTGACCTACCTCCGATTGATTGACCATAACTCACTCAATTTAACTCGTAATTCATTGTAATTAGTTTCATTTCGAAGGAATCGAAGTGTAGTTTAAAACGAAAGAAACGGAGATGAAAAACTCCAAGTATTTTGAGAGTTATGATGGAAATAGTTAGACTCGCGCTTTGGTTTAGCAATTTACTGTCCTACTTCCGATTAATTGACCATAACTCTCTCAATTTAACTCTTAAGTCATTGAAATTAGTTTCATTTCGAAGGAATCGAAGTGTAGTTTAAAACGAAAGAAACGGAGATGAAAAACTCCAAGTATTTTGAGAGTTATGATGGAAATAGTTAGACTCGCGCTTTGGTTTAGCAATTTACTGTCATACATCCGATTAATTGACCATAACTCTCTCAATTTAACTCTTAAGTCATTGAAATTAGTTTCATTTCGAAGGAATCGAAGTGTAGTTTAAAACGAAAGAAACGGAGATGAAAAACTCCAACTATTTTGAGAGTTATGATGGAAATAGTTAGACTCGCGCTTTAGTTTAGCAATTTACTGACCTCCCTCCGATTGATTGAACATAACTGACTCAATTTAACTCGTAATTCATTGAAATTAGTTTCATTTCGAAGGAATCGAAGTGTAGTTTAAAACGAAAGAAACGGAGATGAAAAACTCCAAGTATTTTGAGAGTTATGATTGAAATAGTTAGACTCGCGCTTTGGTTTAGCAATTTACTGACCTCCCTCCGATTGATTGACCATAAATCACTCAATTTAACTCGTAATTCATTGAAATTAGTTTCATTTCGAAGGAATCGAAGTGTAGTTTAAAACGAAAGAAACGGAGATGAAAAACTCCAAGTATTTTGAGAGTTATGATTGAAATAGTTAGACTCGCGCTTTGGTTTAGCAATTTACTGACCTCCCTCCGATTAATTGACCATAACTCACTCAATTTAACTCGTAATTCATTGTAATTAGTTTCATTTCGAAGGAATCGAAGTGTAGTTTAAAACGAAAGAAACGGAGATGAAAAACTACAAGTATTTTGAGAGTTATGATGGAAATAGTTAGACTCGCGCTTTGGTTTAGCAATTTACTGATCTACCTCCGATTGATTGACCATAACTCTCTCAATTTAACTCTTAACTCATTGAAATTAGTTTCATTTCGAAGGAATCGAAGTGTAGTTTAAAACGAAAGAAACGGAGATGAAAAACTCCAAGTATTTTGAGAGTTATGATGGAAATAGTTAGACTCGCGCTTTGGTTTAGCAATTTACTGACCTACCTCCGATTGATTGACCATAACTCTCTCAATTTAAGTCGTAATTCATTTAATTTAGTTTCATTTCGAATGAATCGAAGTGTAGTTTAAAACGAAAGAAACGGAGATGAAAAACTCCAAGTATTTTGAGAGTTATGATGGAAATAGTTAGACTCGCGCTTTGGTTTAGCAATTTACTGACCTACCTCCGATTGATTGACCATAACTCACTCAATTTAACTCGTAATTCATTGTAATTAGTTTCATTTCGAAGGAATCGAAGTGTAGTTTAAAACGAAAGAAACGGAGATGAAAAACTCCAAGTATTTTGAGAGTTATGATGGAAATAGTTAGACTCGCGCTTTGGTTTAGCAATTTACTGACCTACCTCCGATTGATTGACCATAACTCACTCAATTTAACTCGTAATTCATTGTAATTAGTTTCATTTCGAAGGAATCGAAGTGTAGTTTAAAACGAAAGAAACGAAGATGAAAAACTCCAAGTATTTTGAGAGTTATGATGGAAATAGTTAGACTCGCGCTTTGGTTTAGCAATTTACTGTCCTACATCCGATTAATTGACCATAACTCTCTCAATTTAACTCTTAAGTCATTGAAATTAGTTTCATTTCGAAGGAATCGAAGTGTAGTTTAAAACGAAAGAAACGGAGATGAAAAACTCCAAGTATTTTGAGAGTTATGATGGAAATAGTTAGACTCGCGCTTTGGTTTAGCAATTTACTGTCATACATCCGATTAATTGACCATAACTCTCTCAATTTAACTCTTATCTCATTGAAATTAGTTTCATTTCGAAGGAATCAAAGTGTAGTTTAAAACGAAAGAAACGGAGATGAAAAACTCCAAGTATTTTGAGAGTTATGATGGAAATAGTTAGACTCGCGCTTTGGTTTAGCAATTTACTGACCTACCTCCGATTGATTGACCATAACTCTCTCAATTTAAGTCGTAATTCATTTAATTTAGTTTCATTTCGAATGAATCGAAGTGTAGTTTAAAACGAAAGAAACGGAGATGAAAAACTCCAAGTATTTTGAGAGTTATGATGGAAATAGTTAGACTCGCGCTTTGGTTTAGCAATTTACTGACCTACCTCCGATTGATTGACCATAACTCACTCAATTTAACTCGTAATTCATTGTAATTAGTTTCATTTCGAAGGAATTGAAGTGTAGTTTAAAACGAAAGAAACGGAGATGAAAAACTCCAAGTATTTTGAGAGTTATGATGGAAATAGTTAGACTCGCGCTTTGGTTTAGCAATTTAGTGTCCTACATCCGATTAATTGACCATAACTCTCTCAATTTAACTCTTAACTCATTGAAATTAGTTTCATTTCGAAGGAATCGAAGTGTAGTTTAAAACGAAAGAAACGGAGATGAAAAACTCCAAGTATTTTGAGAGTTATGATGCAAATAGTTAGACTCGCGATTTAGTTTAGCAATTTACTGACCTCCCTCCGATTGATTGAACATAACTGACTCAATTTAACTCGTAATTCATTGAAATTAGTTTCATTTCGAAGGAATCGAAGTGTAGTTTAAAACGAAAGAAACGGAGATGAAAAACTCTAAGTATTTTGAGAGTTATGATGGAAATAGTTAGACTCGCGCTTTGGTTTAGCAATTTACTGACCTCCCTCCGATTGATTGACCATAAATCACTCAATTTAACTCGTAATTCATTGAAATTAGTTTCATTTCGAAGGAATCGAAGTGTAGTTTAAAACGAAAGAAACGGAGATGAAAAACTCCAAGTATTTTGAGAGTTATGATGGAAATAGTTAGACTCGCGCTTTGGTTTAGCAATTTACTGACCTACCTCCGATTGATTGATCATAACTCACTCAATTTAACTCTTAATTTAATTGAAATTAGTTTCATTTCGAAGGAATCGAAGTGTAGTTTAAAACGAAAGAAACGGAGATGAAAAACTCCAAGTATTTTGAGAGTTATGATGGAAATAGTTAGACTCGCGCTTTAGTTTAGCAATTTACTGACCTCCCTCCGATTGATTGACCATAACTCACTCAATTTAACTCGTAATTCATTGAAATTAGTTTCATTTCGAAGGAATCGAAGTGTAGTTTAAAACGAAAGAAACGGAGATGAAAAACTCCAAGTATTTTGAGAGTTATGATGGAAATAGTTAGACTCGCGCTTTGGTTTAGCAATTTACTGACCTACCTCCGATTGATTGACAATAACTCTCTCAATTTAACTCTTAATTCATTGAAATTAGTTTCATTTCGAAGGAATCGAAGTGTAGTTTAAAACGAAAGAAACGGAGATGAAAAACTCCAAGTATTTTGAGAGTTATGATGGAAATAGTTAGACTCGCGCTTTGGTTTAGCAATTTACTGACCTACCTCCGATTGATTGACCATAACTCTCTCAATTTAACTCTTAACTCATTGAAATTAGTTTCATTTCGAAGGAATCGAAGTGTAGTTTAAAACGAAAGAAACGGAGATGAAAAACTCCAAGTATTTTGAGAGTTATGATGGAAATAGTTAGACTCGCGCTTTGGTTTAGCAATTTACTGACCTCCCTCCGATTGATTGACCATAAATCACTCAATTTAACTCGTAATTCATTGAAATTAGTTTCATTTCGAAGGAATCGAAGTGTAGTTTAAAACGAAAGAAACGGAGATGAAAAACTCCAAGTATTTTGAGAGTTATGATGGAAATAGTTAGACTCGCGCTTTGGTTTAGCAATTTACTGACCTACCTCCGATTGATTGATCATAACTTTCTCAATTTAACTCTTAATTCATTGAAATTAGTTTCATTTCGAAGGAATCGAAGTGTAGTTTAAAACGAAAGAAACGGAGATGAAAAACTCCAAGTATTTTGAGAGTTATTATGGAAATAGTTAGACTCGCGCTTTGGTTTAGCAATTTACTGATCTACCTCCGATTGATTGACCATAAATCACTCAATTTAACTCGTAATTCATTAAAATTAGTTTCATTTCGAAGGAATTGAAGTGTAGTTTAAAACGAAAGAGACGGAGATGAAAAACTCCAAGTATTTTGAGAGTTATGATGGAAATAGTTAGACTCGCGCTTTGGTTTAGCAATTTATTGACCTACCTCCGATTGATTGACCATAACTCACTCAATTTAACTCTTAACTCATTGAAATTAGTTTCATTTCGAAGGAATCGAAGTGTAGTTTAAAACGAAAGAAACGGAGATGAAAATCTCCAAGTATTTTGAGAGTTATGATGGAAATAGATAGACTCGCGCTTTGGTTTAGCAATTTACTGACCTCCCTCCGATTGATTGACCATAACTCACTCAATTTAACTCGTAATTCATTGAAATTAGTTTCATTTCGAAGGAATCGAAGTGTGGTTTAAAACGAAAGAAACGGAGATGAAAAACTCCAAGTATTTTGAGAGTTATGATGAAAATAGTTAGACTCGCGCTTTGGTTTAGCAATTTACTGACCTACCTCCGCCTGATTCACCATAACTCTCTCAATTTAACTCTTAATTCATTGAAATTAGTTTCATTTCGAAGGAATCGAAGTGTAGTTTAAAACGAAAGAAACGGAGATGAAAAACTCCAAGTATTTTGAGAGTTATGATGGAAATAGATAGACTCGCGCTTTGGTTTAGCAATTTACTGACCTCCCTCCGATTGATTGACCATAACTCACTCAATTTAACTCGTAATTCATTGAAATTAGTTTCATTTCGAAGGAATCGAAGTGTGGTTTAAAACGAAAGAAACGGAGATGAAAAACTCCAAGTATTTTGAGAGTTATGATGGAAATAGTTAGACTCGCGCTTTGGTTTAGCAATTTACTGGCCTACCTCCGCCTGATTCACCATAACTCTCTCAATTTAACTCTTAATTCATTGAAATTAGTTTCATTTCGAAGGAATCGAAGTGTAGTTTAAAACGAAAGAAACGGAGATGAAAAATTCCAAGTATTTTGAGAGTTATGATAGAAATAGTTAGACTCGCGCTTTGGTTTAGCAATTTACTGACCTACCTCCGATTGATTGACCATAACTCTCTCAATTTAACTCTTAACTCATTGAAATTAGTTTCATTTCGAAGGAATCGAAGTGTAGTTTAAAACGAAAGAAACGGAGATGAAAAACTCCAAGTATCTTGAGAGTTATGATGGAAATAGTTAGACTCGCGCTTTAGTTTAGCAATTTACTGACCTACCTCCGATTGATTGACCATAACTCTCTCAATTTAACTCGTAATTCATTTAAATTAGTTTAATTTCGAAGGAATCGAAGTGTAGTTTAAAACGAAAGAAACGGAGATGAAAAACTCCAAGTATTTTGAGAGTTATGATGGAAATAGTAACACTCGCGCTTTGGTTTAGCAATTTACTGACCTCCCTCCGATTGATTGACCATAAATCACTCAATTTAACTCGTAATTCATTGAAATTAGTTTCATTTCGAAGGAATCGAAGTGTAGTTTAAAACGAAAGAAACGGAGATGAAAAACTCCAAGTATTTTGAGAGTTATGATTGAAATAGTTAGACTCGCGCTTTGGTTTAGCAATTTACTGACCTCCCTCCGATTAATTGACCATAACTCACTCAATTTAACTCGTAATTCATTGTAATTAGTTTCATTTCGAAGGAATCGAAGTGTAGTTTAAAACGAAAGAAACGGAGATGAAAAACTACAAGTATTTTGAGAGTTATGATGGAAATAATTAGACTCGCGCTTTGGTTTAGCAATTTACCGATCTACCTCCGATTGATTGACCATAACTCTCTCAATTTAACTCTTAACTCATTGAAATTAGTTTCATTTTGAAGGAATCGAAGTGTAGTTTAAAACGAAAGAAACGGAGATGAAAAACTCCAAGTATTTTGAGAGTTATGATGGAAATAGTTAGACTCGCGCTTTGGTTTAGCAATTTACTGACCTACCTCCGATTGATTGACCATAACTTTCTCAATTTAAGTCGTAATTCATTTAATTTAGTTTCATTTCGAATGAATCGAAGTGTAGTTTAAAACGAAAGAAACGGAGATGAAAAACTCCAAGTATTTTGAGAGTTATGATGGAAATAGTTAGACTCGCGCTTTGGTTTAGCAATTTACTGACCTACCTCCGATTGATTGACCATAACTCACTCAATTTAACTCGTAATTCATTGTAATTAGTTTCATTTCGAAGGAATCGAAGTGTAGTTTAAAACGAAAGAAACGGAGATGAAAAACTCCAAGTATTTTGAGAGTTATGATGGAAATAATTAGACTCGCGCTTTGGTTTAGCAATTTACTGTCATACATCCGATTAATTGACCATAACTCTCTCAATTTAACTCTTAAGTCATTGAAATTAGTTTCATTTCGAAGGAATCGAAGTGTAGTTTAAAACGAAAGAAACGGAGATGAAAAACTCCAAGTATTTTGAGAGTTATGATGGAAATAGTTAGACTCGCGCTTTGGTTTAGCAATTTACTGTCATACATCCGATTAATTGACCATAACTCTCTCAATTTAACTCTTAAGTCATTGAAATTAGTTTCATTTCGAAGGAATCGAAGTGTAGTTTAAAACGAAAGAAACGGAGATGAAAAACTCCAACTATTTTGAGAGTTATGATGGAAATAGTTAGACTCGCGCTTTAGTTTAGCAATTTACTGACCTCCCTCCGATTGATTGAACATAACTGACTCAATTTAACTCGTAATTCATTGAAATTAGTTTCATTTCGAAGGAATCGAAGTGTAGTTTAAAACGAAAGAAACGGAGATGAAAAACTCCAAGTATTTTGAGAGTTATGATTGAAATAGTTAGACTCGCGCTTTGGTTTAGCAATTTACTGACCTCCCTCCGATTGATTGACCATAAATCACTCAATTTAACTCGTAATTCATTGAAATTAGTTTCATTTCGAAGGAATCGAAGTGTAGTTTAAAACGAAAGAAACGGAGATGAAAAACTCCAAGTATTTTGAGAGTTATGATTGAAATAGTTAGACTCGCGCTTTGGTTTAGCAATTTACTGACCTCCCTCCGATTAATTGACCATAACTCACTCAATTTAACTCGTAATTCATTGTAATTAGTTTCATTTCGAAGGAATCGAAGTGTAGTTTAAAACGAAAGAAACGGAGATGAAAAATTCCAAGTATTTTGAGAGTTATGATAGAAATAGTTAGACTCGCGCTTTGGTTTAGCAATTTACTGACCTACCTCCGATTGATTGACCATAACTCTCTCAATTTAACTCTTAACTCATTGAAATTAGTTTCATTTCGAAGGAATCGAAGTGTAGTTTAAAACGAAAGAAACGGAGATGAAAAACTCCAAGTATCTTGAGAGTTATGATGGAAATAGTTAGACTCGCGCTTTAGTTTAGCAATTTACTGACCTACCTCCGATTGATTGACCATAACTCTCTCAATTTAACTCGTAATTCATTTAAATTAGTTTAATTTCGAAGGAATCGAAGTGTAGTTTAAAACGAAAGAAACGGAGATGAAAAACTCCAAGTATTTTGAGAGTTATGATGGAAATAGTAACACTCGCGCTTTGGTTTAGCAATTTACTGACCTCCCTCCGATTGATTGACCATAAATCACTCAATTTAACTCGTAATTCATTGAAATTAGTTTCATTTCGAAGGAATCGAAGTGTAGTTTAAAACGAAAGAAACGGAGATGAAAAACTCCAAGTATTTTGAGAGTTATGATTGAAATAGTTAGACTCGCGCTTTGGTTTAGCAATTTACTGACCTCCCTCCGATTAATTGACCATAACTCACTCAATTTAACTCGTAATTCATTGTAATTAGTTTCATTTCGAAGGAATCGAAGTGTAGTTTAAAACGAAAGAAACGGAGATGAAAAACTACAAGTATTTTGAGAGTTATGATGGAAATAATTAGACTCGCGCTTTGGTTTAGCAATTTACTGATCTACCTCCGATTGATTGACCATAACTCTCTCAATTTAACTCTTAACTCATTGAAATTAGTTTCATTTCGAAGGAATCGAAGTGTAGTTTAAAACGAAAGAAACGGAGATGAAAAACTCCAAGTATTTTGAGAGTTATGATGGAAATAGTTAGACTCGCGCTTTGGTTTAGCAATTTACTGACCTACCTCCGATTGATTGACCATAACTTTCTCAATTTAAGTCGTAATTCATTTAATTTAGTTTCATTTCGAATGAATCGAAGTGTAGTTTAAAACGAAAGAAACGGAGATGAAAAACTCCAAGTATTTTGAGAGTTATGATGGAAATAGTTAGACTCGCGCTTTGGTTTAGCAATTTACTGACCTACCTCCGATTGATTGACCATAACTCACTCAATTTAACTCGTAATTCATTGTAATTAGTTTCATTTCGAAGGAATCGAAGTGTAGTTTAAAACGAAAGAAACGGAGATGAAAAACTCCAAGTATTTTGAGAGTTATGATGGAAATAGTTAGACTCGCGCTTTGGTTTAGCAATTTACTGTCCTACATCCGATTAATTGACCATAACTCTCTCAATTTAACTCTTAAGTCATTGAAATTAGTTTCATTTCGAAGGAATCGAAGTGTAGTTTAAAACGAAAGAAACGGAGATGAAAAACTCCAAGTATTTTGAGAGTTATGATGGAAATAGTTAGACTCGCGCTTTGGTTTAGCAATTTACTGTCATACATCCGATTAATTGACCATAACTCTCTCAATTTAACTCTTAAGTCATTGAAATTAGTTTCATTTCGAAGGAATCGAAGTGTAGTTTAAAACGAAAGAAACGGAGATGAAAAACTCCAACTATTTTGAGAGTTATTATGGAAATAGTTAGACTCGCGCTTTAGTTTAGCAATTTACTGACCTCCCTCCGATTGATTGAACATAACTGACTCAATTTAACTCGTAATTCATTGAAATTAGTTTCATTTCGAAGGAATCGAAGTGTAGTTTAAAACGAAAGAAACGGAGATGAAAAACTCCAAGTATTTTGAGAGTTATGATTGAAATAGTTAGACTCGCGCTTTGGTTTAGCAATTTACTGACCTCCCTCCGATTGATTGACCATAAATCACTCAATTTAACTCGTAATTCATTGAAATTAGTTTCATTTCGAAGGAATCGAAGTGTAGTTTAAAACGAAAGAAACGGAGATGAAAAACTCCAAGTATTTTGAGAGTTATGATTGAAATAGTTAGACTCGCGCTTTGGTTTAGCAATTTACTGACCTCCCTCCGATTAATTGACCATAACTCACTCAATTTAACTCGTAATTCATTGTAATTAGTTTCATTTCGAAGGAATCGAAGTGTAGTTTAAAACGAAAGAAACGGAGATGAAAAACTACAAGTATTTTGAGAGTTATGATGGAAATAGTTAGACTCGCGCTTTGGTTTAGCAATTTACTGATCTACCTCCGATTGATTGACCATAACTCTCTCAATTTAACTCTTAACTCATTGAAATTAGTTTCATTTCGAAGGAATCGAAGTGTAGTTTAAAACGAAAGAAACGGAGATGAAAAACTCCAAGTATTTTGAGAGTTATGATGGAAATAGTTAGACTCGCGCTTTGGTTTAGCAATTTACTGACCTACCTCCGATTGATTGACCATAACTCTCTCAATTTAAGTCGTAATTCATTTAATTTAGTTTCATTTCGAATGAATCGAAGTGTAGTTTAAAACGAAAGAAACGGAGATGAAAAACTCCAAGTATTTTGAGAGTTATGATGGAAATAGTTAGACTCGCGCTTTGGTTTAGCAATTTACTGACCTACCTCCGATTGATTGACCATAACTCACTCAATTTAACTCGTAATTCATTGTAATTAGTTTCATTTCGAAGGAATCGAAGTGTAGTTTAAAACGAAAGAAACGGAGATGAAAAACTCCAAGTATTTTGAGAGTTATGATGGAAATAGTTAGACTCGCGCTTTGGTTTAGCAATTTACTGACCTACCTCCGATTGATTGACCATAACTCACTCAATTTAACTCGTAATTCATTGTAATTAGTTTCATTTCGAAGGAATCGAAGTGTAGTTTAAAACGAAAGAAACGAAGATGAAAAACTCCAAGTATTTTGAGAGTTATGATGGAAATAGTTAGACTCGCGCTTTGGTTTAGCAATTTACTGTCCTACATCCGATTAATTGACCATAACTCTCTCAATTTAACTCTTAAGTCATTGAAATTAGTTTCATTTCGAAGGAATCGAAGTGTAGTTTAAAACGAAAGAAACGGAGATGAAAAACTCCAAGTATTTTGAGAGTTATGATGGAAATAGTTAGACTCGCGCTTTAGTTTAGCAATTTACTGACCTCCCTCCGATTGATTGAACATAACTGACTCAATTTAACTCGTAATTCATTGAAATTAGTTTCATTTCGAAGGAATCGAAGTGTAGTTTAAAACGAAAGAAACGGAGATGAAAAACTCCAAGTATTTTGAGAGTTATGATGGAAATAGTTAGACTCGCGCTTTGGTTTAGCAATATACTGACCTCCCTCCGATTGATTGACCATAAATCACTCAATTTAACTCGTAATTCATTGAAATTAGTTTCATTTCGAAGGAATCGAAGTGTAGTTTAAAACGAAAGAAACGGAGATGAAAAACTCCAAGTATTTTGAGAGTTATGATGGAAATAGTTAGACTCGCGCTTTGGTTTAGCAATTTACTGACCTACCTCCGATTGATTGATCATAACTCACTCAATTTAACTCTTAATTTAATTGAAATTAATTTCATTTCGAAGGAATCGAAGTGTAGTTTAAAACGAAAGAAACGGAGATGAAAAACTCCAAGTATTTTGAGAGTTATGATGGAAATAGTTAGACTCGCGCTTTAGTTTAGCAATTTACTGACCTCCCTCCGATTGATTGACCATAACTCACTCAATTTAACTCGTAATTCATTGAAATTAGTTTCATTTCGAAGGAATCGAAGTGTAGTTTAAAACGAAAGAAACGGAGATGAAAAACTCCAAGTATTTTGAGAGTTATGATGGAAATAGTTAGACTCGCGCTTTGGTTTAGCAATTTACTGACCTACCTCCGATTGATTGACAATAACTCTCTCAATTTAACTCTTAATTCATTGAAATTAGTTTCATTTCGAAGGAATCGAAGTGTAGTTTAAAACGAAAGAAACGGAGATGAAAAACTCCAAGTATTTTGAGAGTTATGATGGAAATAGTTAGACTCGCGCTTTGGTTTAGCAATTTACTGACCTACCTCCGATTGATTGACCATAACTCTCTCAATTTAACTCTTAACTCATTGAAATTAGTTTCATTTCGAAGGAATCGAAGTGTAGTTTAAAACGAAAGAAACGGAGATGAAAAACTCCAAGTATTTTGAGAGTTATGATGGAAATAGTTAGACTCGCGCTTTGGTTTAGCAATTTACTGATCTACCTCCGATTGATTGACCATAAATCACTCAATTTAACTCGTAATTCATTAAAATTAGTTTCATTTCGAAGGAATCGAAGTGTAGTTTAAAACGAAAGAGACGGAGATGAAAAACTCCAAGTATTTTGAGAGTTATGATGGAAATAGTTAGACTCGCGCTTTGGTTTAGCAATTTATTGACCTACCTCCGATTGATTGACCATAACTCACTCAATTTAACTCTTAACTCATTGAAATTAGTTTCATTTCGAAGGAATCGAAGTGTAGTTTAAAACGAAAGAAACGGAGATGAAAATCTCCAAGTATTTTGAGAGTTATGATGGAAATAGATAGACTCGCGCTTTGGTTTAGCAATTTACTGACCTCCCTCCGATTGATTGACCATAACTCACTCAATTTAACTCGTAATTCATTGAAATTAGTTTCATTTCGAAGGAATCGAAGTGTGGTTTAAAACGAAAGAAACGGAGATGAAAAACTCCAAGTATTTTGAGAGTTATGATGAAAATAGTTAGACTCGCGCTTTGGTTTAGCAATTTACTGACCTACCTCCGCCTGATTCACCATAACTCTCTCAATTTAACTCTTAATTCATTGAAATTAGTTTCATTTCGAAGGAATCGAAGTGTAGTTTAAAACGAAAGAAACGGAGATGAAAAACTCCAAGTATTTTGAGAGTTATGATGGAAATAGATAGACTCGCGCTTTGGTTTAGCAATTTACTGACCTCCCTCCGATTAATTGACCATAACTCACTCAATTTAACTCGTAATTCATTGAAATTAGTTTCATTTCGAAGGAATCGAAGTGTGGTTTAAAACGAAAGAAACGGAGATGAAAAACTCCAAGTATTTTGAGAGTTATGATGGAAATAGTTAGACTCGCGCTTTGGTTTAGCAATTTACTGGCCTACCTCCGCCTGATTCACCATAACTCTCTCAATTTAACTCTTAATTCATTGAAATTAGTTTCATTTCGAAGGAATCGAAGTGTAGTTTAAAACGAAAGAAACGGAGATGAAAAATTCCAAGTATTTTGAGAGTTATGATAGAAATAGTTAGACTCGCGCTTTGGTTTAGCAATTTACTGACCTACCTCCGATTGATTGACCATAACTCTCTCAATTTAACTCTTAACTCATTGAAATTAGTTTCATTTCGAAGGAATCGAAGTGTAGTTTAAAACGAAAGAAACGGAGATGAAAAACTCCAAGTATCTTGAGAGTTATGATGGAAATAGTTAGACTCGCGCTTTAGTTTAGCAATTTACTGACCTACCTCCGATTGATTGACCATAACTCTCTCAATTTAACTCGTAATTCATTTAAATTAGTTTAATTTCGAAGGAATCGAAGTGTAGTTTAAAACGAAAGAAACGGAGATGAAAAACTCCAAGTATTTTGAGAGTTATGATGGAAATAGTAACACTCGCGCTTTGGTTTAGCAATTTACTGACCTCCCTCCGATTGATTGACCATAAATCACTCAATTTAACTCGTAATTCATTGAAATTAGTTTCATTTCGAAGGAATCGAAGTGTAGTTTAAAACGAAAGAAACGGAGATGAAAAACTCCAAGTATTTTGAGAGTTATGATTGAAATAGTTAGACTCGCGCTTTGGTTTAGCAATTTACTGACCTCCCTCCGATTAATTGACCATAACTCACTCAATTTAACTCGTAATTCATTGTAATTAGTTTCATTTCGAAGGAATCGAAGTGTAGTTTAAAACGAAAGAAACGGAGATGAAAAACTCCAAGTATTTTGAGAGTTATGATGGAAATAGTTAGACTCGCGCTTTGGTTTAGCAATTTACTGCCTTACCTCCGATTGATTGACAATAACTCTCTCAATTTAACTCTTAATTCATTGAAATTAGTTTCATTTCGAAGGAATCGAAGTGTAGTTTAAAACGAAAGAAACGGAGATGAAAAACTCCAAGTATTTTGAGAGTTATGATGGAAATAGTTAGACTCGCGCTTTGGTTTAGCAATTTACTGACCTACCTCCGATTGATTGACCATAACTCTCTCAATTTAACTCTTAACTCATTGAAATTAGTTTCATTTCGAAGGAATCGAAGTGTAGTTTAAAACGAAAGAAACGGAGATGAAAAACTCCAAGTATTTTGAGAGTTATGATGGAAATAGTTAGACTCGCGCTTTGGTTTAGCAATTTACTGACCTCCCTCCGATTGATTGACCATAAATCACTCAATTTAACTCGTAATTCATTTAAATTAGTTTCATTTCGAAGGAATCGAAGTGTAGTTTAAAACGAAAGAAACGGAGATGAAAAACTCCAAGTATTTTGAGAGTTATGATGGAAATAGTTAGACTCGCGCTTTGGTTTAGCAATTTAATGACCTACCTCCGATTGATTGATCATAACTTTCTCAATTTAACTCTTAATTCATTGAAATTAGTTTCATTTCGAAGGAATCGAAGTGTAGTTTAAAACGAAAGAAACGGAGATGAAAAACTCCAAGTATTTTGAGAGTTATTATGGAAATAGTTAGACTCGCGCTTTGGTTTAGCAATTTACTGATCTACCTTCGATTGATTGACCATAAATCACTCAATTTAACTCGTAATTCATTAAAATTAGTTTCATTTCGAAGGAATCGAAGTGTAGTTTAAAACGAAAGAGACGGAGATGAAAAACTCCAAGTATTTTGAGAGTTATGATGGAAATAGTTAGACTCGCGCTTTGGTTTAGCAATTTATTGACCTACCTCCGATTGATTGACCATAACTCACTCAATTTAACTCTTAACTCATTGAAATTAGTTTCATTTCGAAGGAATCGAAGTGTAGTTTAAAACGAAAGAAACGGAGATGAAAATCTCCAAGTATTTTGAGAGTTATGATGGAAATAGATAGACTCGCGCTTTGGTTTAGCAATTTACTGACCTCCCTCCGATTGATTCACCATAACTCTCTCAATTTAACTCTTAATTCATTGAAATTAGTTTCATTTCGAAGGAATCGAAGTGTAGTTTAAAACGAAAGAAACGGAGATGAAAAATTCCAAGTATTTTGAGAGTTATGATAGAAATAGTTAGACTCGCGCTTTGGTTTAGCAATTTACTGACATACCTCCGATTGATTGACAATAACTCTCTCAATTTAACTCTTAATTCATTGAAATTAGTTTCATTTCGAAGGAATCGAAGTGTAGTTTAAAACGAAAGAAACGGAGATGAAAAATTCCAAGTATTTTGAGAGTTATGATAGAAATAGTTAGACTCGCGCTTTGGTTTAGCAATTTACTGACCTACCTCCGATTGATTGACCATAACTCTCTCAATTTAACTCTTAACTCATTGAAATTAGTTTCATTTCGAAGGAATCGAAGTGTAGTTTAAAACGAAAGAAACGGAGATGAAAAACTCCAAGTATCTTGAGAGTTATGATGGAAATAGTTAGACTCGCGCTTTAGTTTAGCAATTTACTGTCCTACCTCCGATTGATTGACCATAACTCTCTCAATTTAACTCGTAATTCATTTAAATTAGTTTAATTTCGAAGGAATCGAAGTGTAGTTTAAAACGAAAGAAACGGAGATGAAAAACTCCAAGTATTTTGAGAGTTATGATGGAAATAGTAACACTCGCGCTTTGGTTTAGCAATTTACTGACCTCCCTCCGATTGATTGACCATAAATCACTCAATTTAACTCGTAATTCATTGAAATTAGTTTCATTTCGAAGGAATCGAAGTGTAGTTTAAAACGAAAGAAACGGAGATGAAAAACTCCAAGTATTTTGAGAGTTATGATTGAAATAGTTAGACTCGCGCTTTGGTTTAGCAATTTACTGACCTCCCTCCGATTAATTGACCATAACTCACTCAATTTAACTCGTAATTCATTGTAATTAGTTTCATTTCGAAGGAATCGAAGTGTAGTTTAAAACGAAAGAAACGGAGATGAAAAACTACAAGTATTTTGAGAGTTATGATGGAAATAGTTAGACTCGCGTTTTGGTTTAGCAATTTACTGATCTACCTCCGATTGATTGACCATAACTCTCTCAATTTAACTCTTAACTCATTGAAATTAGTTTCATTTCGAAGGAATCGAAGTGTAGTTTAAAACGAAAGAAACGGAGATGAAAAACTCCAAGTATTTTGAGAGTTATGATGGAAATAGTTAGACTCGCGCTTTGGTTTAGCTATTTACTGTCATACATCCGATTAATTGACCATAACTCTCTCAATTTAAGTCGTAATTCATTTAAATTAGTTTCATTTCGAAGGAATCGAAGTGTAGTTTAAAACGAAAGAAACGGAGATGAAAAACTCCAAGTATTTTGAGAGTTATGATGGAAATAGTTAGACTCGCGCTTTGGTTTAGCAATTTACTGTCATACATCCGATTAATTGACCATAACTCTCTCAATTTAACTCTTAAGTCATTGAAATTAGTTTCATTTCGAAGGAATCGAAGTGTAGTTTAAAACGAAAGAAACGGAGATGAAAAACTCCAAGTATTTTAAGAGTTATGATGGAAATAGTTAGACTCGCGCTTTGGTTTAGCAATTTACTGACCTACCTCCGATTGATTGACCATAACTCTCTCAATTTAAGTCGTAATTCATTTAATTTAGTTTCATTTCGAATGAATCGAAGTGTAGTTTAAAACGAAAGAAACGGAGATGAAAAACTCCAAGTATTTTGAGAGTTATGATGGAAATAGTTAGACTCGTGCTTTGGTTTAGCAATTTACTGACCTACCTCCGATTGATTGACCATAACTCACTCAATTTAACTCGTAATTCATTGTAATTAGTTTCATTTCGAAGGAATCGAAGTGTAGTTTAAAACGAAAGAAACGGAGATGAAAAACTCCAAGTATTTTGAGAGTTATGATGGAAATAGTTAGACTCGCGCTTTGGTTTAGCAATTTACTGTCCTACATCCGATTAATTGACCATAACTCTCTCAATTTAACTCTTAAGTCATTGAAATTAGTTTCATTTCGAAGGAATCAAAGTGTAGTTTAAAACGAAAGAAACGGAGATGAAAAACTCCAAGTATTTTGAGAGTTATGATGGAAATAGTTAGACTCGCGCTTTAGTTTAGCAATTTACTGACCTCCCTCCGATTGATTGAACATAACTGACTCAATTTAACTCGTAATTCATTGAAATTAGTTTCATTTCGAAGGAATCGAAGTGTAGTTTAAAACGAAAGAAACGGAGATGAAAAACTCCAAGTATTTTGAGAGTTATGATGGAAATAGTTAGACTCGCGCTTTGGTTTAGCAATTTACTGACCTCCCTCCGATTGATTGACCATAAATCACTCAATTTAACTCGTAATTCATTGAAATTAGTTTCATTTCGAAGGAATCGAAGTGTAGTTTAAAACGAAAGAAACGGAGATGAAAAACTCCAAGTATTTTGAGAGTTATGATGGAAATAGTTAGACTCGCGCTTTGGTTTAGCAATTTACTGACCTACCTCCGATTGATTGATCATAACTCACTCAATTTAACTCTTAATTTAATTGAAATTAGTTTCATTTCGAAGGAATCGAAGTGTAGTTTAAAACGAAAGAAACGGAGATGAAAAACTCCAAGTATTTTGAGAGTTATGATGGAAATAGTTAGACTCGCGCTTTAGTTTAGCAATTTACTGACCTCCCTCCGATTGATTGACCATAACTCACTCAATTTAACTCGTAATTCATTGAAATTAGTTTCATTTCGAAGGAATCGAAGTGTAGTTTAAAACGAAAGAAACGGAGATGAAAAACTCCAAGTATTTTGAGAGTTATGATGGAAATAGTTAGACTCGCGCTTTGGTTTAGCAATTTACTGACCTACCTCCGATTGATTGACAATAACTCTCTCAATTTAACTCTTAATTCATTGAAATTAGTTTCATTTCGAAGGAATCGAAGTGTAGTTTAAAACGAAAGAAACGGAGATGAAAAACTCCAAGTATTTTGAGAGTTATGATGGAAATAGTTAGACTCGCGCTTTGGTTTAGCAATTTATTGACCTACCTCCGATTGATTGACCATAACTCACTCAATTTAACTCTTAACTCATTGAAATTAGTTTCATTTCGAAGGAATCGAAGTGTAGTTTAAAACGAAAGAAACGGAGATGAAAATCTCCAAGTATTTTGAGAGTTATGATGGAAATAGATAGACTCGCGCTTTGGTTTAGCAATTTACTGACCTCCCTCCGATTGATTGACCATAACTCACTCAATTTAACTCGTAATTCATTGAAATTAGTTTCATTTCGAAGGAATCGAAGTGTGGTTTAAAACGAAAGAAACGGAGATGAAAAATTCCAAGTATTTTGAGAGTTATGATGGAAATAGTTAGACTCGCGCTTTGGTTTAGCAATTTACTGACCTACCTCCGCCTGATTCACCATAACTCTCTCAATTTAACTCTTAATTCATTGAAATTTTTTTCATTTCGAAGGAATCGAAGTGTAGTTTAAAACGAAAGAAACGGAGATGAAAAATTCCAAGTATTTTGAGAGTTATGATAGAAATAGTTAGACTCGCGCTTTGGTTTAGCAATTTACTGACATACCTCAATTGATTGACAATAACTCTCTCAATTTAACTCTTAATTCATTGAAATTAGTTTCATTTCGAAGGAATCGAAGTGTAGTTTAAAACGAAAGAAACGGAGATGAAAAATTCCAAGTATTTTGAGAGTTATGATAGAAATAGTTAGACTCGCGCTTTGGTTTAGCAATTTACTGACCTACCTCCGATTGATTGACCATAACTCTCTCAATTTAACTCTTAACTCATTGAAATTAGTTTCATTTCGAAGGAATCGAAGTGTAGTTTAAAACGAAAGAAACGGAGATGAAAAACTCCAAGTATCTTGAGAGTTATGATGGAAATAGTTAGACTCGCGCTTTAGTTTAGCAATTTACTGACCTACCTCCGATTGATTGACCATAACTCTCTCAATTTAACTCGTAATTCATTTAAATTAGTTTAATTTCGAAGGAATCGAAGTGTAGTTTAAAACGAAAGAAACGGAGATGAAAAACTCCAAGTATTTTGAGAGTTATGATGGAAATAGTAACACTCGCGCTTTGGTTTAGCAATTTACTGACCTCCCTCCGATTGATTGACCATAAATCACTCAATTTAACTCGTAATTCATTGAAATTAGTTTCATTTCGAAGGAATCGAAGTGTAGTTTAAAACGAAAGAAACGGAGATGAAAAACTCCAAGTATTTTGAGAGTTATGATTGAAATAGTTAGACTCGCGCTTTGGTTTAGCAATTTACTGACCTCCCTCCGATTAATTGACCATAACTCACTCAATTTAACTCGTAATTCATTGTAATTAGTTTCATTTCGAAGGAATCGAAGTGTAGTTTAAAACGAAAGAAACGGAGATGAAAAACTACAAGTATTTTGAGAGTTATGATGGAAATAGTTAGACTCGCGCTTTGGTTTAGCAATTTACTGATCTACCTCCGATTGATTGACCATAAATCACTCAATTTAACTCGTAATTCATTAAAATTAGTTTCATTTCAAAGGAATCGAAGTGTAGTTTAAAACGAAAGAGACGGAGATGAAAAACTCCAAGTATTTTGAGAGTTATGATGGAAATAGTTAGACTCGCGCTTTGGTTTAGCAATTTACTGTCATACATCCGATTAATTGACCATAACTCTCTCAATTTAACTCTTATCTCATTGAAATTAGTTTCATTTCGAAGGAATCAAAGTGTAGTTTAAAACGAAAGAAACGGAGATGAAAAACTCCAAGTATTTTGAGAGTTATGATGGAAATAGTTAGACTCGCGCTTTGGTTTAGCAATTTACTGACCTACCTCCGATTGATTGACCATAACTCTCTCAATTTAAGTGGTAATTCATTTAATTTAGTTTCATTTCGAATGAATCGAAGTGTAGTTTAAAACGAAAGAAACGGAGATGAAAAACTCCAAGTATTTTGAGAGTTATGATGGAAATAGTTAGACTCGCGCTTTGGTTTAGCAATTTACTGACCTACCTCCGATTGATTGACCATAACTCACTCAATTTAACTCGTAATTCATTGTAATTAGTTTCATTTCGAAGGAATCGAAGTGTAGTTTAAAACGAAAGAAACGGAGATGAAAACTCCAAGTATTTTGAGAGTTATGATGGAAATAGTTAGACTCGCGCTTTGGTTTAGCAATTTACTGTCCTACATCCGATTAATTGACCATAACTCTCTCAATTTAACTCTTAACTCATTGAAATTAGTTTCATTTCGAAGGAATCGAAGTGTAGTTTAAAACGAAAGAAACGGAGATGAAAAACTCCAAGTATTTTGAGAGTTATGATGCAAATAGTTAGACTCGCGATTTAGTTTAGCAATTTACTGACCTCCCTCCGATTGATTGAACATAACTGACTCAATTTAACTCGTAATTCATTGAAATTAGTTTCATTTCGAAGGAATCGAAGTGTAGTTTAAAACGAAAGAAACGGAGATGAAAAATTCCAAGTATTTTGAGAGTTATGATAGAAATAGTTAGACTCGCGCTTTGGTTTAGCAATTTACTGACCTACCTCCGATTGATTGACCATAACTCTCTCAATTTAACTCTTAACTCATTGAAATTAGTTTCATTTCGAAGGAATCGAAGTGTAGTTTAAAACGAAAGAAACGGAGATGAAAAACTCCAAGTATCTTGAGAGTTATGATGGAAATAGTTAGACTCGCGCTTTAGTTTAGCAATTTACTGACCTACCTCCGATTGATTGACCATAACTCTCTCAATTTAACTCGTAATTCATTTAAATTAGTTTAATTTCGAAGGAATCGAAGTGTAGTTTAAAACGAAAGAAACGGAGATGAAAAACTCCAAGTATTTTGAGAGTTATGATGGAAATAGTAACACTCGCGCTTTGGTTTAGCAATTTACTGACCTCCCTCCGATTGATTGACCATAAATCACTCAATTTAACTCGTAATTCATTGAAATTAGTTTCATTTCGAAGGAATCGAAGTGTAGTTTAAAACGAAAGAAACGGAGATGAAAAACTCCAAGTATTTTGAGAGTTATGATTGAAATAGTTAGACTCGCGCTTTGGTTTAGCAATTTACTGACCTCCCTCCGATTAATTGACCATAACTCACTCAATTTAACTCGTAATTCATTGTAATTAGTTTCATTTCGAAGGAATCGAAGTGTAGTTTAAAACGAAAGAAACGGAGATGAAAAACTACAAGTATTTTGAGAGTTATGATGGAAATAGTTAGACTCGCGCTTTGGTTTAGCAATTTACTGATCTACCTCCGATTGATTGACCATAACTCTCTCAATTTAACTCTTAACTCATTGAAATTAGTTTCATTTCGAAGGAATCGAAGTGTAGTTTAAAACGAAAGAAACGGAGATGAAAAACTCCAAGTATTTTGAGAGTTATGATGGAAATAGTTAGACTCGCGCTTTGGTTTAGCAATTTACTGCCATACATCCGATTAATTGACCATAACTCTCTCAATTTAAGTCGTAATTCATTTAAATTAGTTTCATTTCGAAGGAATCGAAGTGTAGTTTAAAACGAAAGAAACGGAGATGAAAACTCCAAGTATTTTGAGAGTTATGATGGAAATAGTTAGACTCGCGCTTTGGTTTAGCAATTTACTGTCATACATCCGATTAATTGACCATAACTCTCTCAATTTAACTCTTATCTCATTGAAATTAGTTTCATTTCGAAGGAATCAAAGTGTAGTTTAAAACGAAAGAAACGGAGATGAAAAACTCCAAGTATTTTGAGAGTTATGATGGAAATAGTTAGACTCGCGCTTTGGTTTAGCAATTTACTGACCTACCTCCGATTGATTGACCATAACTCTCTCAATTTAAGTCGTAATTCATTTAATTTAGTTTCATTTCGAATGAATCGAAGTGTAGTTTAAAACGAAAGAAACGGAGATGAAAAACTCCAAGTATTTTGAGAGTTATGATGGAAATAGTTAGACTCGCGCTTTGGTTTAGCAATTTACTGACCTACCTCCGATTGATTGACCATAACTCACTCAATTTAACTCGTAATTCATTGTAATTAGTTTCATTTCGAAGGAATTGAAGTGTAGTTTAAAACGAAAGAAACGGAGATGAAAAACTCCAAGTATTTTGAGAGTTATGATGGAAATAGTTAGACTCGCGCTTTGGTTTAGCAATTTAGTGTCCTACATCCGATTAATTGACCATAACTCTCTCAATTTAACTCTTAACTCATTGAAATTAGTTTCATTTCGAAGGAATCGAAGTGTAGTTTAAAACGAAAGAAACGGAGATGAAAAACTCCAAGTATTTTGAGAGTTATGATGCAAATAGTTAGACTCGCGATTTAGTTTAGCAATTTACTGACCTCCCTCCGATTGATTGAACATAACTGACTCAATTTAACTCGTAATTCATTGAAATTAGTTTCATTTCGAAGGAATCGAAGTGTAGTTTAAAACGAAAGAAACGGAGATGAAAAACTCTAAGTATTTTGAGAGTTATGATGGAAATAGTTAGACTCGCGCTTTGGTTTAGCAATTTACTGACCTCCCTCCGATTGATTGACCATAAATCACTCAATTTAACTCGTAATTCATTGAAATTAGTTTCATTTCGAAGGAATCGAAGTGTAGTTTAAAACGAAAGAAACGGAGATGAAAAACTCCAAGTATTTTGAGAGTTATGATGGAAATAGTTAGACTCGCGCTTTGGTTTAGCAATTTACTGACCTACCTCCGATTGATTGATCATAACTCACTCAATTTAACTCTTAATTTAATTGAAATTAGTTTCATTTCGAAGGAATCGAAGTGTAGTTTAAAACGAAAGAAACGGAGATGAAAAACTCCAAGTATTTTGAGAGTTATGATGGAAATAGTTAGACTCGCGCTTTAGTTTAGCAATTTACTGACCTCCCTCCGATTGATTGACCATAACTCACTCAATTTAACTCGTAATTCATTGAAATTAGTTTCATTTCGAAGGAATCGAAGTGTAGTTTAAAACGAAAGAAACGGAGATGAAAAACTCCAAGTATTTTGAGAGTTATGATGGAAATAGTTAGACTCGCGCTTTGGTTTAGCAATTTACTGACCTACCTCCGATTGATTGACAATAACTCTCTCAATTTAACTCTTAATTCATTGAAATTAGTTTCATTTCGAAGGAATCGAAGTGTAGTTTAAAACGAAAGAAACGGAGATGAAAAACTCCAAGTATTTTGAGAGTTATGATGGAAATAGTTAGACTCGCGCTTTGGTTTAGCAATTTACTGACCTACCTCCGATTGATTGACCATAACTCTCTCAATTTAACTCTTAACTCATTGAAATTAGTTTCATTTCGAAGGAATCGAAGTGTAGTTTAAAACGAAAGAAACGGAGATGAAAAACTCCAAGTATTTTGAGAGTTATGATGGAAATAGTTAGACTCGCGCTTTGGTTTAGCAATTTACTGACCTCCCTCCGATTGATTGACCATAAATCACTCAATTTAACTCGTAATTCATTGAAATTAGTTTCATTTCGAAGGAATCGAAGTGTAGTTTAAAACGAAAGAAACGGAGATGAAAAACTCCAAGTATTTTGAGAGTTATGATGGAAATAGTTAGACTCGCGCTTTGGTTTAGCAATTTACAGACCTACCTCCGATTGATTGATCATAACTTTCTCAATTTAACTCTTAATTCATTGAAATTAGTTTCATTTCGAAGGAATCGAAGTGTAGTTTAAAACGAAAGAAACGGAGATGAAAAACTCCAAGTATTTTGAGAGTTATTATGGAAATAGTTAGACTCGCGCTTTGGTTTAGCAATTTACTGATCTACCTCCGATTGATTGACCATAAATCACTCAATTTAACTCGTAATTCATTAAAATTAGTTTCATTTCAAAGGAATCGAAGTGTAGTTTAAAACGAAAGAGACGGAGATGAAAAACTCCAAGTATTTTGAGAGTTATGATGGAAATAGTTAGACTCGCGCTT
Source organism: Tasmannia lanceolata (assembly GCF_043159265.1). Taxonomy (NCBI): domain Eukaryota; kingdom Viridiplantae; phylum Streptophyta; class Magnoliopsida; order Canellales; family Winteraceae; genus Tasmannia; species Tasmannia lanceolata. Next base: position 11,084,582 of record NW_027518721.1, read on the forward strand.
TGGTTTAGCAATTTATTGACCTACCTCCGATTGATTGACCATAACTCACTCAATTTAACTCTTAACTCATTGAAATTAGTTTCATTTCGAAGGAATCGAAGTGTAGTTTAAAACGAAAGAAACGGAGATGAAAATCTCCAAGTATTTTGAGAGTTATGATGGAAATAGATAGACTCGCGCTTTGGTTTAGCAATTTACTTACCTCCCTCCGATTGATTGACCATAACTCACTCAATTTAACTCGTAATTCATTGAAATTAGTTTCATTTCGAAGGAATCGAAGTGTGGTTTAAAACGAAAGAAACGGAGATGAAAAACTCCAAGTATTTTGAGAGTTATGATGGAAATAGTTAGACTCGCGCTTTGGTTTAGCAATTTACTGACCTACCTCCGCTTGATTCACCATAACTCTCTCAATTTAACTCTTAATTCATTGAAATTAGTTTCATTTCGAAGGAATCGAAGTGTAGTTTAAAACGAAAGAAACGAAGATGAAAAATTCCAAGTATTTTGAGAGTTATGATAGAAATAGTTAGACTCGCGCTTTGGTTTAGCAATTTACTGACATACCTCCGATTGATTGACCATAACTCTCTCAATTTAACTCTTAACTCATTGAAATTAGTTTCATTTCGAAGGAATCGAAGTGTAGTTTAAAACGAAAGAAACGGAGATGAAAAATTCCAAGTATTTTGAGAGTTATGATAGAAATAGTTAGACTCGCGCTTTGGTTTAGCAATTTACTGACCTACCTCCGATTGATTGACCATAACTCTCTCAATTTAACTCTTAACTCATTGAAATTAGTTTCATTTCGAAGGAATCGAAGTGTAGTTTAAAACGAAAGAAACGGAGATGAAAAACTCCAAGTATCTTGAGAGTTATGATGGAAATAGTTAGACTCGCGCTTTAGTTTAGCAATTTACTGACTTACCTCCGATTGATTGACCATAACTCTCTCAATTTAACTCGTAATTCATTTAAATTAGTTTAATTTCGAAGGAATCGAAGTGTAGTTTAAAACGAAAGAAACGGAGATGAAAAACTCCAAGTATTTTGAGAGTTATGATGGAAATAGTAACACTCGCGCTTTGGTTTAGCAATTTACTGACCTCCCTCCGATTGATTGACCATAAATCACTCAATTTAACTCGTAATTCATTGAAATTAGTTTCATTTCGAAGGAATCGAAGTGTAGTTTAAAACGAAAGAAACGGAGATGAAAAACTCCAAGTATTTTGAGAGTTATGATTGAAATAGTTAGACTCGCGCTTTGGTTTAGCAATTTACTGACCTCCCTCCGATTAATTGACCATAACTCACTCAATTTAACTCGTAATTCATTGTAATTAGTTTCATTTCGAAGGAATCGAAGTGTAGTTTAAAACGAAAGAAACGGAGATGAAAAACTACAAGTATTTTGAGAGTTATGATGGAAATAGTTAGACTCGCGCTTTGGTTTAGCAATTTACTGATCTACCTCCGATTGATTGATCATAACTCTCTCAATTTAACTCTTAACTCATTGAAATTAGTTTCATTTCGAAGGAATCGAAGTGTAGTTTAAAACGAAAGAAACGGAGATGAAAAACTCCAAGTATTTTGAGAGTTATGATGGAAATAGTTAGACTCGCGCTTTGGTTTAGCAATTTACTTTCATACATCCGATTAATTGACCATAACTCTCTCAATTTAAGTCGTAATTCATTTAAATTAGTTTCATTTCGAAGGAATCGAAGTGTAGTTTAAAACGAAAGAAACGGAGATGAAAAACTCCAAGTATTTTGAGAGTTATGATGGAAATAGTTAGACTCGCGCTTTGGTTTAGCAATTTACTGACCTACCTCCGATTGATTGACCATAACTCTCTCAATTTAACTCTTAACTCATTGAAATTAGTTTCATTTCGAAGGAATCGAAGTATAGTTTAAAACGAAAGAAACGGAGATGAAAAACTCCAAGTATTTTGAGAGTTATGTTGGAAATAGTTAGACTCGCGCTTTGGTTTAGCAATTTACTGACCTACCTCCGATTGATTGACCATAACTCTCTCAATTTAACTCTTAACTCATTGAAATTAGTTTCATTTCGAAGGAATCGAAGTGTAGTTTAAAACGAAAGAAACGGAGATGAAAAACTCCAAGTATTTTGAGAGTTATGATGGAAATAGTTAGACTCGCGCTTTGGTTTAGCAATTTACTGACCAACCTCCGATTGATTGACCATAACTCTCTCAATTTAACGCTTAATTCATTGAAATTAGTTTCATTTCGAAGGAATCGAAGTGTAGTTTAAAACGAAAGAAACGGAGATGAAAAATTCCAAGTATTTTGAGAGTTATGATAGAAATAGTTAGAATCGCGCTTTGTTTAGCAATTTACTGACCTACCTCCGATTGATTGACCATAACTCTCTAAATTTAACTCTTAACTCGTTGAAATTAGTTTCATTTCGAAGGAATCGAAGTGTAGTTTAAAACGAAAGAAACTGAGATGAAAAACTCCAAGTATTTTGAGAGTTATGATGGAAATAGTTAGACTCGCGCTTTAGTTTAGCAATTTACTGACCTACCTCCGATTGATTGACCATAACTCTCTCAATTTAACTCGTAATTCATTTAAATTAGTTTAATTTCGAAGGAATCGAAGTGTAGTTTAAAACGAAAGAAACGGAGATGAAAAACTCCAAGTATTTTGAGAGTTATGATGGAAATAGTAACACACGCGCTTTGGTTTAGCAATTTACTGACCTCCCTCCGATTGATTGACCATAAATCACTCAATTTAACTCGTAATTCATTGAAATTAGTTTCATTTCGAAGGAATCGAAGTGTAGTTTAAAACGAAAGAAACGGAGATGAAAAACTCCAAGTATTTTGAGAGTTATGATTGAAATAGTTAGACTCGCGCTTTGGTTTAGCAATTTACTGACCTCCCTCCGATTAATTGACCATAACTCACTCAATTTAACTCGTAATTCATTGTAATTAGTTTCATTTCGAAGGAATCGAAGTGTAGTTTAAAACGAAAGAAACGGAGATGAAAAACTCCAAGTATTTTGAGAGTTATGATTGAAATAGTTAGACTCGCGCTTTGGTTTAGCAATTTACTGACCTCCCTCCGATTAATTGACCATAACTCACTCAATTTAACTCGTAATTCATTGTAATTAGTTTCATTTCGAAGGAATCGAAGTGTAGTTTAAAACGAAAGAAACGGAGATGAAAAACTACAAGTATTTTGAGAGTTATGATGGAAATAGTTAGACTCGCGCTTTGGTTTAGCAATTTACTGATCTACCTCCGATTGATTGACCATAACTCTCTCAATTTAACTCTTAACTCATTGAAATTAGTTTCATTTCGAAGGAATCGAAGTGTAGTTTAAAACGAAAGAAACGGAGATGAAAAACTCCAAGTATTTTGAGAGTTATGAAGGAAATAGTTAGACTCGCGCTTTGGTTTAGCAATTTACTGACCTACCTCCGATTGATTGATCATAACTCACTCAATTTAACTCTTAATTCATTGAAATTAGTTTCATTTCGAAAGAATCGAAGTGTAGTTTAAAACGAAAGAAACGGAGATGAAAAACTCTAAGTATTTTGAGAGTTATGATGGAAATAGTTACACTCGCGCTTTAGTTTAGCAATTTACTGACCTCCCTCCGATTGATTGACCATAACTCTCTCAATTTAACTCGTAATTCATTTAAATTAGTTTCATTTCGAAGGAATCGAAGTGTAGTTTAAAACGAAAGAAACGGAGATGAAAAACTCCAAGTATTTTGAGAGTTATGATGGAAATAGTTAGACTCGCGCTTTAGTTTAGCAATTTACTGACCTCCCTCCGATTGATTGAACATAACTCACTCAATTTAACTCGTAATTCATTGAAATTAGTTTCATTTCGAAGGAATCGAAGTGTAGTTTAAAACGAAAGAAACGGAGATGAAAAACTCCAAGTATTTTGAGAGTTATGATGGAAATAGTTAGACTCGCGCTTTGGTTTAGCAATTTACTGACCTACCTCCGATTGATTGACCATAACTCTCTCAATTTAACTCGTAATTCATTTAAATTAGTTTCATTTCGAATGAATCGAAGTGTAGTTTAAAACGAAAGAAACGGAGATGAAAAACTCCAAGTATTTTGAGAGTTATGATGGATATAGTTAGACTCGCGCTTTGGTTTAGCAATTTACTGACCTCCTTCCGATTGATTGACCATAACACACTCAATTTAACTCAAAATTCTTTGAAATATCTTCATTTCGAAGGAATCGAAGTGTAGTTTAAAACGAAAGAAACGGAGATGAAAAACTCCAAGTATTTTGAGAGTTATGATGGAAATAGTTAGACTCGCGCTTTGGTTTAGCAATTTACTGTCATACATCCGATTAATTGACCATAACTCTCTCAATTTAACTCTTAAGTCATTGAAATTAGTTTCATTTCGAAGGAATCGAAGTGTAGTTTAAAACGAAAGAAACGGAGATGAAAAACTCCAAGTATTTTGAGAGTTATGATGGAAATAGTTAGACTCGCGCTTTGGTTTAGAAAATTTACTGACCTACCTCCGATTGATTGACCATAACTCTCTCAATTTAAGTCGTAATTCATTTAAATTAGTTTCATTTCGAAGGAATCGAAGTGTAGTTTAAAACGAAAAAAACGGAGATGAAAAACTCCAAGTATTTTGAGAGTTATGATGGAAATAGTTAGACTCGCGCTTTGGTTTAGTAATTTACTGACCTACCTCCGATTGATTGACCATAACTCACTCAATTTAACTCGTAATTCATTGTAATTAGTTTCATTTCGAAGGAATCGAAGTGTAGTTTAAAACGAAAGAAACGGAGATGAAAAACTCCAAGTATTTTGAGAGTTATGATAGAAATAGTTAGACTCGCGCTTTGGTTTAGCAATTTACTGACATACCTCCGATTGATTGACCATAACTCTCTCAATTTAACTCTTAATTCATTGAAATTAGTTTCATTTCGAAGGAATCGAAGTGTAGTTTAAAACGAAAGAAACGGAGATGAAAAATTCCAAGTATTTTGAGAGTTATGATAGAAATAGTTAGACTCGCGCTTTGGTTTAGCAATTTACTGACCTACCTCCGATTGATTGACCATAACTCTCTCAATTTAACTCTTAACTCATTGAAATTAGTTTCATTTCGAAGGAATCGAAGTGTAGTTTAAAACGAAAGAAACGGAGATGAAAAACTCCAAGTATCTTGAGAGTTATGATGGAAATAGTTAGACTCGCGCTTTAGTTTAGCAATTTACTGACTTACCTCCGATTGATTGACCATAACTCTCTCAATTTAACTCGTAATTCATTTAAATTAGTTTAATTTCGAAGGAATCGAAGTGTAGTTTAAAACGAAAGAAACGGAGATGAAAAACTCCAAGTATTTTGAGAGTTATGATGGAAATAGTAACACTCGCGCTTTGGTTTAGCAATTTACTGACCTCCCTCCGATTGATTGACCATAAATCACTCAATTTAACTCGTAATTCATTGAAATTAGTTTCATTTCGAAGGAATCGAAGTGTAGTTTAAAACGAAAGAAACGGAGATGAAAAACTCCAAGTATTTTGAGAGTTATGATTGAAATAGTTAGACTCGCGCTTTGGTTTAGCAATTTACTGACCTCCCTCCGATTAATTGACCATAACTCACTCAATTTAACTCGTAATTCATTGTAATTAGTTTCATTTCGAAGGAATCGAAGTGTAGTTTAAAACGAAAGAAACGGAGATGAAAAACTACAAGTATTTTGAGAGTTATGATGGAAATAGTTAGACTCGCGCTTTGGTTTAGCAATTTACTGATCTACCTCCGATTGATTGATCATAACTCTCTCAATTTAACTCTTAACTCATTGAAATTAGTTTCATTTCGAAGGAATCGAAGTGTAGTTTAAAACGAAAGAAACGGAGATGAAAAACTCCAAGTATTTTGAGAGTTATGATGGAAATAGTTAGACTCGCGCTTTGGTTTAGCAATTTACTTTCATACATCCGATTAATTGACCATAACTCTCTCAATTTAAGTCGTAATTCATTTAAATTAGTTTCATTTCGAAGGAATCGAAGTGTAGTTTAAAACGAAAGAAACGGAGATGAAAAACTCCAAGTATTTTGAGAGTTATGATGGAAATAGTTAGACTCGCGCTTTGGTTTAGCAATTTACTGACCTACCTCCGATTGATTGACCATAACTCTCTCAATTTAACTCTTAACTCATTGAAATTAGTTTCATTTCGAAGGAATCGAAGTATAGTTTAAAACGAAAGAAACGGAGATGAAAAACTCCAAGTATTTTGAGAGTTATGATGGAAATAGTTAGACTCGCGCTTTGGTTTAGCAATTTACTGACCTACCTCCGATTGATTGACCATAACTCTCTCAATTTAACTCTTAACTCATTGAAATTAGTTTCATTTCGAAGGAATCGAAGTGTAGTTTAAAACGAAAGAAACGGAGATGAAAAACTCCAAGTATTTTGAGAGTTATGATGGAAATAGTTAGACTCGCGCTTTGGTTTAGCAATTTACTGACCAACCTCCGATTGATTGACCATAACTCTCTCAATTTAACGCTTAATTCATTGAAATTAGTTTCATTTCGAAGGAATCGAAGTGTAGTTTAAAACGAAAGAAACGGAGATGAAAAATTCCAAGTATTTTGAGAGTTATGATAGAAATAGTTAGAATCGCGCTTTGTTTAGCAATTTACTGACCTACCTCCGATTGATTGACCATAACTCTCTCAATTTAACTCTTAACTCGTTGAAATTAGTTTCATTTCGAAGGAATCGAAGTGTAGTTTAAAACGAAAGAAACGGAGATGAAAAACTCCAAGTATTTTGAGAGTTATGAAGGAAATAGTTAGACTCGCGCTTTGGTTTAGCAATTTACTGACCTACCTCCGATTGATTGATCATAACTCACTCAATTTAACTCTTAATTCATTGAAATTAGTTTCATTTCGAAGGAATCGAAGTGTAGTTTAAAACGAAAGAAACGGAGATGAAAAACTCTAAGTATTTTGAGAGTTATGATGGAAATAGTTACACTCGCGCTTTAGTTTAGCAATTTACTGACCTCCCTCCGATTGATTGACCATAACTCTCTCAATTTAACTCGTAATTCATTTAAATTAGTTTCATTTCGAAAGAATCGAAGTGTAGTTTAAAACGAAAGAAACGGAGATGAAAAACTCCAAGTATTTTGAGAGTTATGATGGAAATAGTTAGACTCGCGCTTTAGTTTAGCAATTTACTGACCTCCCTCCGATTGATTGAACATAACTCACTCAATTTAACTCGTAATTCATTGAAATTAGTTTCATTTCGAAGGAATCGAAGTGTAGTTTAAAACGAAAGAAACGGAGATGAAAAACTCCAAGTATTTTGAGAGTTATGATGGAAATAGTTAGACTCGCGCTTTGGTTTAGCAATTTACTGACCTACCTCCGATTGATTGACCATAACTCTCTCAATTTAACTCGTAATTCATTTAAATTAGTTTCATTTCGAATGAATCGAAGTGTAGTTTAAAACGAAAGAAACGGAGATGAAAAACTCCAAGTATTTTGAGAGTTATGATGGAAATAGTTAGACTCGCACTTTGGTTTAGCAATTTACTGACCTCCTTCCGATTGATTGACCATAACACACTCAATTTAACTCAAAATTCTTTGAAATATCTTCATTTCGAAGGAATCGAAGTGTAGTTTAAAACGAAAGAAACGGAGATGAAAAACTCCAAGTATTTTGAGAGTTATGATGGAAATAGTTAGACTCGCGCTTTGGTTTAGCAATTTACTGTCATACATCCGATTAATTGACCATAACTCTCTCAATTTAACTCTTAAGTCATTGAAATTAGTTTCATTTCGAAGGAATCGAAGTGTAGTTTAAAACGAAAGAAACGGAGATGAAAAACTCCAAGTATTTTGAGAGTTATGATGGAAATAGTTAGACTCGCGCTTTGGTTTAGAAAATTTACTGACCTACCTCCGATTGATTGACCATAACTCTCTCAATTTAAGTCGTAATTCATTTAAATTAGTTTCATTTCGAAGGAATCGAAGTGTAGTTTAAAACGAAAAAAACGGAGATGAAAAACTCCAAGTATTTTGAGAGTTATGATGGAAATAGTTAGACTCGCGCTTTGGTTTAGTAATTTACTGACCTACCTCCGATTGATTGACCATAACTCACTCAATTTAACTCGTAATTCATTGTAATTAGTTTCATTTCGAAGGAATCGAAGTGTAGTTTAAAACGAAAGAAACGGAGATGAAAAACTCCAAGTATTTTGAGAGTTATGATAGAAATAGTTAGACTCGCGCTTTGGTTTAGCAATTTACTGACCTACCTCCGATTGATTGACCATAACTCTCTCAATTTAACTCTTAACTCATTGAAATTAGTTTCATTTCGAAGGAATCGAAGTGTAGTTTAAAACGAAAGAAACGGAGATGAAAAACTCCAAGTATCTTGAGAGTTATGATGGAAATAGTTAGACTCGCGCTTTAGTTTAGCAATTTACTGACTTACCTCCGATTGATTGACCATAACTCTCTCAATTTAACTCGTAATTCATTTAAATTAGTTTAATTTCGAAGGAATCGAAGTGTAGTTTAAAACGAAAGAAACGGAGATGAAAAACTCCAAGTATTTTGAGAGTTATGATGGAAATAGTAACACTCGCGCTTTGGTTTAGCAATTTACTGACCTCCCTCCGATTGATTGACCATAAATCACTCAATTTAACTCGTAATTCATTGAAATTAGTTTCATTTCGAAGGAATCGAAGTGTAGTTTAAAACGAAAGAAACGGAGATGAAAAACTCCAAGTATTTTGAGAGTTATGATTGAAATAGTTAGACTCGCGCTTTGGTTTAGCAATTTACTGACCTCCCTCCGATTAATTGACCATAACTCACTCAATTTAACTCGTAATTCATTGTAATTAGTTTCATTTCGAAGGAATCGAAGTGTAGTTTAAAACGAAAGAAACGGAGATGAAAAACTACAAGTATTTTGAGAGTTATGATGGAAATAGTTAGACTCGCGCTTTGGTTTAGCAATTTACTGATCTACCTCCGATTGATTGATCATAACTCTCTCAATTTAACTCTTAACTCATTGAAATTAGTTTCATTTCGAAGGAATCGAAGTGTAGTTTAAAACGAAAGAAACGGAGATGAAAAACTCCAAGTATTTTGTGAGTTATGATGGAAATAGTTAGACTCGCGCTTTGGTTTAGCAATTTACTTTCATACATCCGATTAATTGACCATAACTCTCTCAATTTAAGTCGTAATTCATTTAAATTAGTTTCATTTCGAAGGAATCGAAGTGTAGTTTAAAACGAAAGAAACGGAGATGAAAAACTCCAAGTATTTTGAGAGTTATGATGGAAATAGTTAGACTCGCGCTTTGGTTTAGCAATTTACTGACCTACCTCCGATTGATTGACCATAACTCTCTCAATTTAACTCTTAACTCATTGAAATTAGTTTCATTTCGAAGGAATCGAAGTATAGTTTAAAACGAAAGAAACGGAGATGAAAAACTCCAAGTATTTTGAGAGTTATGATGGAAATAGTTAGACTCGCGCTTTGGTTTAGCAATTTACTGACCTACCTCCGATTGATTGACCATAACTCTCTCAATTTAACTCTTAACTCATTGAAATTAGTTTCATTTCGAAGGAATCGAAGTGTAGTTTAAAACGAAAGAAACGGAGATGAAAAACTCCAAGTATTTTGAGAGTTATGATGGAAATAGTTAGACTCGCGCTTTGGTTTAGCAATTTACTGACCAACCTCCGATTGATTGACCATAACTCTCTCAATTTAACGCTTAATTCATTGAAATTAGTTTCATTTCGAAGGAATCGAAGTGTAGTTTAAAACGAAAGAAACGGAGATGAAAAACTCCAAGTATTTTGAGAGTTATGATGGAAATAGTTAGACTCGCGCTTTAGTTTAGCAATTTACTGACCTACCTCCGATTGATTGACCATAACTCTCTCAATTTAACTCGTAATTCATTTAAATTAGTTTAATTTCGAAGGAATCGAAGTGTAGTTTAAAACGAAAGAAACGGAGATGAAAAACTCCAAGTATTTTGAGAGTTATGATGGAAATAGTAACACACGCGCTTTGGTTTAGCAATTTACTGACCTCCCTCCGATTGATTGACCATAAATCACTCAATTTAACTCGTAATTCATTGAAATTAGTTTCATTTCGAAGGAATCGAAGTGTAGTTTAAAACGAAAGAAACGGAGATGAAAAACTCCAAGTATTTTGAGAGTTATGATGGAAATAGTTAGACTCGCGCTTTGGTTTAGCAATTTACTGACCTACCTCCGATTGATTGATCATAACTCACTCAATTTAACTCTTAATTTAATTGAAATTAGTTTCATTTCGAAGGAATCGAAGTGTAGTTTAAAACGAAAGAAACGGAGATGAAAAACTCCAAGTATTTTGAGAGTTATGATGGAAATAGTTAGACTCGCGCTTTAGTTTAGCAATTTACTGACCTCCCTCCGATTGATTGACCATAACTCACTCAATTTAACTCGTAATTCATTGAAATTAGTTTCATTTCGAAGGAATCGAAGTGTAGTTTAAAACGAAAGAAACGGAGATGAAAAACTCCAAGTATTTTGAGAGTTATGATGGAAATAGTTAGACTCGCGCTTTGGTTTAGCAATTTACTGACCTACCTCCGATTGATTGACAATAACTCTCTCAATTTAACTCTTAATTCATTGAAATTAGTTTCATTTCGAAGGAATCGAAGTGTAGTTTAAAACGAAAGAAACGGAGATGAAAAACTCCAAGTATTTTGAGAGTTATGATGGAAATAGTTAGACTCGCGCTTTGGTTTAGCAATTTACTGACCTACCTCCGATTGATTGACCATAACTCTCTCAATTTAACTCTTAACTCATTGAAATTAGTTTCATTTCGAAGGAATCGAAGTGTAGTTTAAAACGAAAGAAACGGAGATGAAAAACTCCAAGTATTTTGAGAGTTATGATGGAAATAGTTAGACTCGCGCTTTGGTTTAGCAATTTACTGACCTCCCTCCGATTGATTGACCATAAATCACTCAATTTAACTCGTAATTCATTGAAATTAGTTTCATTTCGAAGGAATCGAAGTGTAGTTTAAAACGAAAGAAACGGAGATGAAAAACTCCAAGTATTTTGAGAGTTATGATGGAAATAGTTAGACTCGCGCTTTGGTTTAGCAATTTACTGACCTACCTCCGATTGATTGACCATAACTCTCTCAATTTAACTCGTAATTCATTTAAATTAGTTTCATTTCGAATGAATCGAAGTGTAGTTTAAAACGAAAGAAACGGAGATGAAAAACTCCAAGTATTTTGAGAGTTATGATGGAAATAGTTAGACTCGCGCTTTGGTTTAGCAATTTACTGACCTCCTTCCGATTGATTGACCATAACACACTCAATTTAACTCAAAATTCTTTGAAATATCTTCATTTCGAAGGAATCGAAGTGTAGTTTAAAACGAAAGAAACGGAGATGAAAAACTCCAAGTATTTTGAGAGTTATGATGGAAATAGTTAGACTCGCGCTTTGGTTTAGCAATTTACTGTCATACATCCGATTAATTGACAATAACTCTCTCAATTTAACTCTTAAGTCATTGAAATTAGTTTCATTTCGAAGGAATCGAAGTGTAGTTTAAAACGAAAGAAACGGAGATGAAAAACTCCAAGTATTTTGAGAGTTATGATGGAAATAGTTAGACTCGCGCTTTGGTTTAGAAAATTTACTGACCTACCTCCGATTGATTGACCATAACTCTCTCAATTTAAGTCGTAATTCATTTAAATTAGTTTCATTTCGAAGGAATCGAAGTGTAGTTTAAAACGAAAAAAACGGAGATGAAAAACTCCAAGTATTTTGAGAGTTATGATGGAAATAGTTAGACTCGCGCTTTGGTTTAGTAATTTACTGACCTACCTCCGATTGATTGACCATAACTCACTCAATTTAACTCGTAATTCATTGTAATTAGTTTCATTTCGAAGGAATCGAAGTGTAGTTTAAAACGAAAGAAACGGAGATGAAAAACTCCAAGTATTTTGAGAGTTATGATAGAAATAGTTAGACTCGCGCTTTGGTTTAGCAATTTACTGACATACCTCCGATTGATTGACCATAACTCTCTCAATTTAACTCTTAATTCATTGAAATTAGTTTCATTTCGAAGGAATCGAAGTGTAGTTTAAAACGAAAGAAACGGAGATGAAAAATTCCAAGTATTTTGAGAGTTATGATAGAAATAGTTAGACTCGCGCTTTGGTTTAGCAATTTACTGACCTACCTCCGATTGATTGACCATAACTCTCTCAATTTAACTCTTAACTCATTGAAATTAGTTTCATTTCGAAGGAATCGAAGTGTAGTTTAAAACGAAAGAAACGGAGATGAAAAACTCCAAGTATCTTGAGAGTTATGATGGAAATAGTTAGACTCGCGCTTTAGTTTAGCAATTTACTGACTTACCTCCGATTGATTGACCATAACTCTCTCAATTTAACTCGTAATTCATTTAAATTAGTTTAATTTCGAAGGAATCGAAGTGTAGTTTAAAACGAAAGAAACGGAGATGAAAAACTCCAAGTATTTTGAGAGTTATGATGGAAATAGTAACACTCGCGCTTTGGTTTAGCAATTTACTGACCTCCCTCCGATTGATTGACCATAAATCACTCAATTTAACTCGTAATTCATTGAAATTAGTTTCATTTCGAAGGAATCGAAGTGTAGTTTAAAACGAAAGAAACGGAGATGAAAAACTCCAAGTATTTTGAGAGTTATGATTGAAATAGTTAGACTCGCGCTTTGGTTTAGCAATTTACTGACCTCCCTCCGATTAATTGACCATAACTCACTCAATTTAACTCGTAATTCATTGTAATTAGTTTCATTTCGAAGGAATCGAAGTGTAGTTTAAAACGAAAGAAACGGAGATGAAAAACTACAAGTATTTTGAGAGTTATGATGGAAATAGTTAGACTCGCGCTTTGGTTTAGCAATTTACTGATCTACCTCCGATTGATTGATCATAACTCTCTCAATTTAACTCTTAACTCATTGAAATTAGTTTCATTTCGAAGGAATCGAAGTGTAGTTTAAAACGAAAGAAACGGAGATGAAAAACTCCAAGTATTTTGAGAGTTATGATGGAAATAGTTAGACTCGCGCTTTGGTTTAGCAATTTACTTTCATACATCCGATTAATTGACCATAACTCTCTCAATTTAAGTCGTAATTCATTTAAATTAGTTTCATTTCGAAGGAATCGAAGTGTAGTTTAAAACGAAAGAAACGGAGATGAAAAACTCCAAGTATTTTGAGAGTTATGATGGAAATAGTTAGACTCGCGCTTTGGTTTAGCAATTTACTGACCTACCTCCGATTGATTGACCATAACTCTCTCAATTTAACTCTTAACTCATTGAAATTAGTTTCATTTCGAAGGAATCGAAGTATAGTTTAAAACGAAAGAAACGGAGATGAAAAACTCCAAGTATTTTGAGAGTTATGATGGAAATAGTTAGACTCGCGCTTTGGTTTAGCAATTTACTGACCTACCTCCGATTGATTGACCATAACTCTCTCAATTTAACTCTTAACTCATTGAAATTAGTTTCATTTCGAAGGAATCGAAGTGTAGTTTAAAACGAAAGAAACGGAGATGAAAAACTCCAAGTATTTTGAGAGTTATGATGGAAATAGTTAGACTCGCGCTTTGGTTTAGCAATTTACTGACCAACCTCCGATTGATTGACCATAACTCTCTCAATTTAACGCTTAATTCATTGAAATTAGTTTCATTTCGAAGGAATCGAAGTGTAGTTTAAAACGAAAGAAACGGAGATGAAAAATTTCAAGTATTTTGAGAGTTATGATAGAAATAGTTAGAATCGCGCTTTGTTTAGCAATTTACTGACCTACCTCCGATTGATTGACCATAACTCTCTCAATTTAACTCTTAACTCGTTGAAATTAGTTTCATTTCGAAGGAATCGAAGTGTAGTTTAAAACGAAAGAAACGGAGATGAAAAACTCCAAGTATTTTGAGAGTTATGAAGGAAATAGTTAGACTCGCGCTTTGGTTTAGCAATTTACTGACCTACCTCCGATTGATTGATCATAACTCACTCAATTTAACTCTTAATTCATTGAAATTAGTTTTATTTCGAAGGAATCGAAGTGTAGTTTAAAACGAAAGAAACGGAGATGAAAAACTCTAAGTATTTTGAGAGTTATGATGGAAATAGTTACACTCGCGCTTTAGTTTAGCAATTTACTGACCTCCCTCCGATTGATTGACCATAACTCTCTCAATTTAACTCGTAATTCATTTAAATTAGTTTCATTTCGAAGGAATCGAAGTGTAGTTTAAAACGAAAGAAACGGAGATGAAAAACTCCAAGTATTTTGAGAGTTATGATGGAAATAGTTAGACTCGCGCTTTAGTTTAGCAATTTACTGACCTCCCTCCGATTGATTGAACATAACTCACTCAATTTAACTCGTAATTCATTGAAATTAGTTTCATTTCGAAGGAATCGAAGTGTAGTTTAAAACGAAAGAAACGGAGATGAAAAACTCCAAGTATTTTGAGAGTTATGATGGAAATAGTTAGACTCGCGCTTTGGTTTAGCAATTTACTGACCTACCTCCGATTGATTGACCATAACTCTCTCAATTTAACTCGTAATTCATTTAAATTAGTTTCATTTCGAATGAATCGAAGTGTAGTTTAAAACGAAAGAAACGGAGATGAAAAACTCCAAGTATTTTGAGAGTTATGATGGAAATAGTTAGACTCGCGCTTTGGTTTAGCAATTTACTGACCTCCTTCCGATTGATTGACCATAACACACTCAATTTAACTCAAAATTCTTTGAAATATCTTCATTTCGAAGGAATCGAAGTGTAGTTTAAAACGAAAGAAACGGAGATGAAAAACTCCAAGTATTTTGAGAGTTATGATGGAAATAGTTAGACTCGCGCTTTGGTTTAGCAATTTACTGTCATACATCCGATTAATTGACCATAACTCTCTCAATTTAACTCTTAAGTCATTGAAATTAGTTTCATTTCGAAGGAATCGAAGTGTAGTTTAAAACGAAAGAAACGGAGATGAAAAACTCCAAGTATTTTGAGAGTTATGATGGAAATAGTTAGACTCGCGCTTTGGTTTAGAAAATTTACTGACCTACCTCCGATTGATTGACCATAACTCTCTCAATTTAAGTCGTAATTCATTTAAATTAGTTTCATTTCGAAGGAATCGAAGTGTAGTTTAAAACGAAAAAAACGGAGATGAAAAACTCCAAGTATTTTGAGAGTTATGATGGAAATAGTTAGACTCGCGCTTTGGTTTAGTAATTTACTGACCTACCTCCGATTGATTGACCATAACTCACTCAATTTAACTCGTAATTCATTGTAATTAGTTTCATTTCGAAGGAATCGAAGTGTAGTTTAAAACGAAAGAAACGGAGATGAAAAACTCCAAGTATTTTGAGAGTTATGATAGAAATAGTTAGACTCGCGCTTTGGTTTAGCAATTTACTGACATACCTCCGATTGATTGACCATAACTCTCTCAATTTAACTCTTAATTCATTGAAATTAGTTTCATTTCGAAGGAATCGAAGTGTAGTTTAAAACGAAAGAAACGGAGATGAAAAATTCCAAGTATTTTGAGAGTTATGATAGAAATAGTTAGACTCGCGCTTTGGTTTAGCAATTTACTGACCTACCTCCGATTGATTGACCATAACTCTCTCAATTTAACTCTTAACTCATTGAAATTAGTTTCATTTCGAAGGAATCGAAGTGTAGTTTAAAACGAAAGAAACGGAGATGAAAAACTCCAAGTATCTTGAGAGTTATGATGGAAATAGTTAGACTCGCGCTTTAGTTTAGCAATTTACTGACTTACCTCCGATTGATTGACCATAACTCTCTCAATTTAACTCGTAATTCATTTAAATTAGTTTAATTTCGAAGGAATCGAAGTGTAGTTTAAAACGAAAGAAACGGAGATGAAAAACTCCAAGTATTTTGAGAGTTATGATGGAAATAGTAACACTCGCGCTTTGGTTTAGCAATTTACTGACCTCCCTCCGATTGATTGACCATAAATCACTCAATTTAACTCGTAATTCATTGAAATTAGTTTCATTTCGAAGGAATCGAAGTGTAGTTTAAAACGAAAGAAACGGAGATGAAAAACTCCAAGTATTTTGAGAGTTATGATTGAAATAGTTAGACTCGCGCTTTGGTTTAGCAATTTACTGACCTCCCTCCGATTAATTGACCATAACTCACTCAATTTAACTCGTAATTCATTGTAATTAGTTTCATTTCGAAGGAATCGAAGTGTAGTTTAAAACGAAAGAAACGGAGATGAAAAACTACAAGTATTTTGAGAGTTATGATGGAAATAGTTAGACTCGCGCTTTGGTTTAGCAATTTACTGATCTACCTCCGATTGATTGATCATAACTCTCTCAATTTAACTCTTAACTCATTGAAATTAGTTTCATTTCGAAGGAATCGAAGTGTAGTTTAAAACGAAAGAAACGGAGATGAAAAACTCCAAGTATTTTGAGAGTTATGATGGAAATAGTTAGACTCGCGCTTTGGTTTAGCAATTTACTTTCATACATCCGATTAATTGACCATAACTCTCTCAATTTAAGTCGTAATTCATTTAAATTAGTTTCATTTCGAAGGAATCGAAGTGTAGTTTAAAACGAAAGAAACGGAGATGAAAAACTCCAAGTATTTTGAGAGTTATGATGGAAATAGTTAGACTCGCGCTTTGGTTTAGCAATTTACTGACCTACCTCCGATTGATTGACCATAACTCTCTCAATTTAACTCTTAACTCATTGAAATTAGTTTCATTTCGAAGGAATCGAAGTATAGTTTAAAACGAAAGAAACGGAGATGAAAAACTCCAAGTATTTTGAGAGTTATGATGGAAATAGTTAGACTCGCGCTTTGGTTTAGCAATTTACTGACCTACCTCCGATTGATTGACCATAACTCTCTCAATTTAACTCTTAACTCATTGAAATTAGTTTCATTTCGAAGGAATCGAAGTGTAGTTTAAAACGAAAGAAACGGAGATGAAAAACTCCAAGTATTTTGAGAGTTATGATGGAAATAGTTAGACTCGCGCTTTGGTTTAGCAATTTACTGACCAACCTCCGATTGATTGACCATAACTCTCTCAATTTAACGCTTAATTCATTGAAATTAGTTTCATTTCGAAGGAATCGAAGTGTAGTTTAAAACGAAAGAAACGGAGATGAAAAATTCCAAGTATTTTGAGAGTTATGATAGAAATAGTTAGAATCGCGCTTTGTTTAGCAATTTACTGACCTACCTCCGATTGATTGACCATAACTCTCTCAATTTAACTCTTAACTCGTTGAAATTAGTTTCATTTCGAAGGAATCGAAGTGTAGTTTAAAACGAAAGAAACGGAGATGAAAAACTCCAAGTATTTTGAGAGTTATGAAGGAAATAGTTAGACTCGCGCTTTGGTTTAGCAATTTACTGACCTACCTCCGATTGATTGATCATAACTCACTCAATTTAACTCTTAATTCATTGAAATTAGTTTCATTTCGAAGGAATCGAAGTGTAGTTTAAAACGAAAGAAACGGAGATGAAAAACTCTAAGTATTTTGAGAGTTATGATGGAAATAGTTACACTCGCGCTTTAGTTTAGCAATTTACTGACCTCCCTCCGATTGATTGACCATAACTCTCTCAATTTAACTCGTAATTCATTTAAATTAGTTTCATTTCGAAGGAATCGAAGTGTAGTTTAAAACGAAAGAAACGGAGATGAAAAACTCCAAGTATTTTGAGAGTTATGATGGAAATAGTTAGACTCGCGCTTTAGTTTAGCAATTTACTGACCTCCCTCCGATTGATTGAACATAACTCACTCAATTTAACTCGTAATTCATTGAAATTAGTTTCATTTCGAAGGAATCGAAGTGTAGTTTAAAACGAAAGAAACGGAGATGAAAAACTCCAAGTATTTTGAGAGTTATGATGGAAATAGTTAGACTCGCGCTTTGGTTTAGCAATTTACTGACCTACCTCCGATTGATTGACCATAACTCTCTCAATTTAACTCGTAATTCATTTAAATTAGTTTCATTTCGAATGAATCGAAGTGTAGTTTAAAACGAAAGAAACGGAGATGAAAAACTCCAAGTATTTTGAGAGTTATGATGGAAATAGTTAGACTCGCGCTTTGGTTTAGCAATTTACTGACCTCCTTCCGATTGATTGACCATAACACACTCAATTTAACTCAAAATTCTTTGAAATATCTTCATTTCGAAGGAATCGAAGTGTAGTTTAAAACGAAAGAAACGGAGATGAAAAACTCCAAGTATTTTGAGAGTTATGATGGAAATAGTTAGACTCGCGCTTTGGTTTAGCAATTTACTGTCATACATCCGATTAATTGACCATAACTCTCTCAATTTAACTCTTAAGTCATTGAAATTAGTTTCATTTCGAAGGAATCGAAGTGTAGTTTAAAACGAAAGAAACGGAGATGAAAAACTCCAAGTATTTTGAGAGTTATGATGGAAATAGTTAGACTCGCGCTTTGGTTTAGAAAATTTACTGACCTACCTCCGATTAATTGACCATAACTCTCTCAATTTAAGTCGTAATTCATTTAAATTAGTTTCATTTCGAAGGAATCGAAGTGTAGTTTAAAACGAAAAAAACGGAGATGAAAAACTCCAAGTATTTTGAGAGTTATGATGGAAATAGTTAGACTCGCGCTTTGGTTTAGTAATTTACTGACCTACCTCCGATTGATTGACCATAACTCACTCAATTTAACTCGTAATTCATTGTAATTAGTTTCATTTCGAAGGAATCGAAGTGTAGTTTAAAACGAAAGAAACGGAGATGAAAAACTCCAAGTATTTTGAGAGTTATGATAGAAATAGTTAGACTCGCGCTTTGGTTTAGCAATTTACTGACATACCTCCGATTGATTGACCATAACTCTCTCAATTTAACTCTTAATTCATTGAAATTAGTTTCATTTCGAAGGAATCGAAGTGTAGTTTAAAACGAAAGAAACGGAGATGAAAAATTCCAAGTATTTTGAGAGTTATGATAGAAATAGTTAGACTCGCGCTTTGGTTTAGCAATTTACTGACCTACCTCCGATTGATTGACCATAACTCTCTCAATTTAACTCTTAACTCATTGAAATTAGTTTCATTTCGAAGGAATCGAAGTGTAGTTTAAAACGAAAGAAACGGAGATGAAAAACTCCAAGTATCTTGAGAGTTATGATGGAAATAGTTAGACTCGCGCTTTAGTTTAGCAATTTACTGACTTACCTCCGATTGATTGACCATAACTCTCTCAATTTAACTCGTAATTCATTTAAATTAGTTTAATTTCGAAGGAATCGAAGTGTAGTTTAAAACGAAAGAAACGGAGATGAAAAACTCCAAGTATTTTGAGAGTTATGATGGAAATAGTAACACTCGCGCTTTGGTTTAGCAATTTACTGACCTCCCTCCGATTGATTGACCATAAATCACTCAATTTAACTCGTAATTCATTGAAATTAGTTTCATTTCGAAGGAATCGAAGTGTAGTTTAAAACGAAAGAAACGGAGATGAAAAACTCCAAGTATTTTGAGAGTTATGATTGAAATAGTTAGACTCGCGCTTTGGTTTAGCAATTTACTGACCTCCCTCCGATTAATTGACCATAACTCACTCAATTTAACTCGTAATTCATTGTAATTAGTTTCATTTCGAAGGAATCGAAGTGTAGTTTAAAACGAAAGAAACGGAGATGAAAAACTACAAGTATTTTGAGAGTTATGATGGAAATAGTTAGACTCGCGCTTTGGTTTAGCAATTTACTGATCTACCTCCGATTGATTGATCATAACTCTCTCAATTTAACTCTTAACTCATTGAAATTATTTTCATTTCGAAGGAATCGAAGTGTAGTTTAAAACGAAAGAAACGGAGATGAAAAACTCCAAGTATTTTGAGAGTTATGATGGAAATAGTTAGACTCGCGCTTTGGTTTAGCAATTTACTTTCATACATCCGATTAATTGACCATAACTCTCTCAATTTAAGTCGTAATTCATTTAAATTAGTTTCATTTCGAAGGAATCGAAGTGTAGTTTAAAACGAAAGAAACGGAGATGAAAAACTCCAAGTATTTTGAGAGTTATGATGGAAATAGTTAGACTCGCGCTTTGGTTTAGCAATTTACTGACCTACCTCCGATTGATTGACCATAACTCTCTCAATTTAACTCTTAACTCATTGAAATTAGTTTCATTTCGAAGGAATCGAAGTATAGTTTAAAACGAAAGAAACGGAGATGAAAAACTCCAAGTATTTTGAGAGTTATGATGGAAATAGTTAGACTCGCGCTTTGGTTTAGCAATTTACTGACCTACCTCCGATTGATTGACCATAACTCTCTCAATTTAACTCTTAACTCATTGAAATTAGTTTCATTTCGAAGGAATCGAAGTGTAGTTTAAAACGAAAGAAACGGAGATGAAAAACTCCAAGTATTTTGAGAGTTATGATGGAAATAGTTAGACTCGCGCTTTGGTTTAGCAATTTACTGACCAACCTCCGATTGATTGACCATAACTCTCTCAATTTAACGCTTAATTCATTGAAATTAGTTTCATTTCGAAGGAATCGAAGTGTAGTTTAAAACGAAAGAAACGGAGATGAAAAATTCCAAGTATTTTGAGAGTTATGATAGAAATAGTTAGAATCGCGCTTTGTTTAGCAATTTACTGACCTACCTCCGATTGATTGACCATAACTCTCTAAATTTAACTCTTAACTCGTTGAAATTAGTTTCATTTCGAAGGAATCGAAGTGTAGTTTAAAACGAAAGAAACTGAGATGAAAAACTCCAAGTATTTTGAGAGTTATGATGGAAATAGTTAGACTCGCGCTTTAGTTTAGCAATTTACTGACCTACCTCCGATTGATTGACCATAACTCTCTCAATTTAACTCGTAATTCATTTAAATTAGTTTAATTTCGAAGGAATCGAAGTGTAGTTTAAAACGAAAGAAACGGAGATGAAAAACTCCAAGTATTTTGAGAGTTATGATGGAAATAGTAACACACGCGCTTTGGTTTAGCAATTTACTGACCTCCCTCCGATTGATTGACCATAAATCACTCAATTTAACTCGTAATTCATTGAAATTAGTTTCATTTCGAAGGAATCGAAGTGTAGTTTAAAACGAAAGAAACGGAGATGAAAAACTCCAAGTATTTTGAGAGTTATGATTGAAATAGTTAGACTCGCGCTTTGGTTTAGCAATTTACTGACCTCCCTCCGATTAATTGACCATAACTCACTCAATTTAACTCGTAATTCATTGTAATTAGTTTCATTTCGAAGGAATCGAAGTGTAATTTAAAACGAAAGAAACGGAGATGAAAAACTACAAGTATTTTGAGAGTTATGATGGAAATAGTTAGACTCGCGCTTTGGTTTAGCAATTTACTGATCTACCTCCGATTGATTGACCATAACTCTCTCCATTTAACTCTTAACTCATTGAAATTAGTTTCATTTCGAAGGAATCGAAGTGTAGTTTAAAACGAAAGAAACGGAGATGAAAAACTCCAAGTATTTTGAGAGTTATGATGGAAATAGTTAGACTCGCGCTTTGGTTTAGCAATTTACTTTCATACATCCGATTAATTGACCATAACTCTCTCAATTTAAGTCGTAATTCATTTAAATTAGTTTCATTTCGAAGGAATCGAAGTGTAGTTTAAAACGAAAGAAACGGAGATGAAAAACTCCAAGTATTTTGAGAGTTATGATGGAAATAGTTAGACTCGCGCTTTGGTTTAGCAATTTACTGACCTACCTCCGATTGATTGACCATAACTCTCTCAATTTAACTCTTAACTCATTGAAATTAGTTTCATTTCGAAGGAATCGAAGTATAGTTTAAAACGAAAGAAACGGAGATGAAAAACTCCAAGTATTTTGAGAGTTATGATGGAAATAGTTAGACTCGCGCTTTGGTTTAGCAATTTACTGACCTACCTCCGATTGATTGACCATAACTCTCTCAATTTAACTCTTAACTCATTGAAATTAGTTTCATTTCGAAGGAATCGAAGTGTAGTTTAAAACGAAAGAAACGGAGATGAAAAACTCCAAGTATTTTGAGAGTTATGATGGAAATAGTTAGACTCGCGCTTTGGTTTAGCAATTTACTGACCAACCTCCGATTGATTGACCATAACTCTCTCAATTTAACGCTTAATTCATTGAAATTAGTTTCATTTCGAAGGAATCGAAGTGTAGTTTAAAACGAAAGAAACGGAGATGAAAAATTCCAAGTATTTTGAGAGTTATGATAGAAATAGTTAGAATCGCGCTTTGTTTAGCAATTTACTGACCTACCTCCGATTGATTGACCATAACTCTCTAAATTTAACTCTTAACTCGTTGAAATTAGTTTCATTTCGAAGGAATCGAAGTGTAGTTTAAAACGAAAGAAACTGAGATGAAAAACTCCAAGTATTTTGAGAGTTATGATGGAAATAGTTAGACTCGCGCTTTAGTTTAGCAATTTACTGACCTACCTCCGATTGATTGACCATAACTCTCTCAATTTAACTCGTAATTCATTTAAATTAGTTTAATTTCGAAGGAATCGAAGTGTAGTTTAAAACGAAAGAAACGGAGATGAAAAACTCCAAGTATTTTGAGAGTTATGATGGAAATAGTAACACACGCGCTTTGGTTTAGCAATTTACTGACCTCCCTCCGATTGATTGACCATAAATCACTCAATTTAACTCGTAATTCATTGAAATTAGTTTCATTTCGAAGGAATCGAAGTGTAGTTTAAAACGAAAGAAACGGAGATGAAAAACTCCAAGTATTTTGAGAGTTATGATTGAAATAGTTAGACTCGCGCTTTGGTTTAGCAATTTACTGACCTCCCTCCGATTAATTGACCATAACTCACTCAATTTAACTCGTAATTCATTGTAATTAGTTTCATTTCGAAGGAATCGAAGTGTAATTTAAAACGAAAGAAACGGAGATGAAAAACTACAAGTATTTTGAGAGTTATGATGGAAATAGTTAGACTCGCGCTTTGGTTTAGCAATTTACTGATCTACCTCCGATTGATTGACCATAACTCTCTCCATTTAACTCTTAACTCATTGAAATTAGTTTCATTTCGAAGGAATCGAAGTGTAGTTTAAAACGAAAGAAACGGAGATGAAAAACTCCAAGTATTTTGAGAGTTATGAAGGAAATAGTTAGACTCGCGCTTTGGTTTAGCAATTTACTGACCTACCTCCGATTGATTGATCATAACTCACTCAATTTAACTCTTAATTCATTGAAATTAGTTTCATTTCGAAGGAATCGAAGTGTAGTTTAAAACGAAAGAAACGGAGATGAAAAACTCTAAGTATTTTGAGAGTTATGATGGAAATAGTTACACTCGCGCTTTAGTTTAGCAATTTACTGACCTCCCTCCGATTGATTGACCATAACTCTCTCAATTTAACTCGTAATTCATTTAAATTAGTTTCATTTCGAAGGAATCGAAGTGTAGTTTAAAACGAAAGAAACGGAGATGAAAAACTCCAAGTATTTTGAGAGTTATGATGGAAATAGTTAGACTCGCGCTTTAGTTTAGCAATTTACTGACCTCCCTCCGATTGATTGAACATAACTCACTCAATTTAACTCGTAATTCATTGAAATTAGTTTCATTTCGAAGGAATCGAAGTGTAGTTTAAAACGAAAGAAACGGAGATGAAAAACTCCAAGTATTTTGAGAGTTATGATGGAAATAGTTAGACTCGCGCTTTGGTTTAGCAATTTACTGACCTACCTCCGATTGATTGACCATAACTCTCTCAATTTAACTCGTAATTCATTTAAATTAGTTTCATTTCGAATGAATCGAAGTGTAGTTTAAAACGAAAGAAACGGAGATGAAAAACTCCAAGTATTTTGAGAGTTATGATGGAAATAGTTAGACTCGCGCTTTGGTTTAGCAATTTACTGACCTCCTTCCGATTGATTGACCATAACACACTCAATTTAACTCAAAATTCTTTGAAATATCTTCATTTCGAAGGAATCGAAGTGTAGTTTAAAACGAAAGAAACGGAGATGAAAAACTCCAAGTATTTTGAGAGTTATGATGGAAATAGTTAGACTCGCGCTTTGGTTTAGCAATTTACTGTCATACATCCGATTAATTGACCATAACTCTCTCAATTTAACTCTTAAGTCATTGAAATTAGTTTCATTTCGAAGGAATCGAAGTGTAGTTTAAAACGAAAGAAACGGAGATGAAAAACTCCAAGTATTTTGAGAGTTATGATGGAAATAGTTAGACTCGCGCTTTGGTTTAGAAAATTTACTGACCTACCTCCGATTGATTGACCATAACTCTCTCAATTTAAGTCGTAATTCATTTAAATTAGTTTCATTTCGAAGGAATCGAAGTGTAGTTTAAAACGAAAAAAACGGAGATGAAAAACTCCAAGTATTTTGAGAGTTATGATGGAAATAGTTAGACTCGCGCTTTGGTTTAGTAATTTACTGACCTACCTCCGATTGATTGACCATAACTCACTCAATTTAACTCGTAATTCATTGTAATTAGTTTCATTTCGAAGGAATCGAAGTGTAGTTTAAAACGAAAGAAACGGAGATGAAAAACTCCAAGTATTTTGAGAGTTATGATAGAAATAGTTAGACTCGCGCTTTGGTTTAGCAATTTACTGACATACCTCCGATTGATTGACCATAACTCTCTCAATTTAACTCTTAATTCATTGAAATTAGTTTCATTTCGAAGGAATCGAAGTGTAGTTTAAAACGAAAGAAACGGAGATGAAAAATTCCAAGTATTTTGAGAGTTATGATAGAAATAGTTAGACTCGCGCTTTGGTTTAGCAATTTACTGACCTACCTCCGATTGATTGACCATAACTCTCTCAATTTAACTCTTAACTCATTGAAATTAGTTTCATTTCGAAGGAATCGAAGTGTAGTTTAAAACGAAAGAAACGGAGATGAAAAACTCCAAGTATCTTGAGAGTTATGATGGAAATAGTTAGACTCGCGCTTTAGTTTAGCAATTTACTGACTTACCTCCGATTGATTGACCATAACTCTCTCAATTTAACTCGTAATTCATTTAAATTAGTTTAATTTCGAAGGAATCGAAGTGTAGTTTAAAACGAAAGAAACGGAGATGAAAAACTCCAAGTATTTTGAGAGTTATGATGGAAATAGTAACACTCGCGCTTTGGTTTAGCAATTTACTGACCTCCCTCCGATTGATTGACCATAAATCACTCAATTTAACTCGTAATTCATTGAAATTAGTTTCATTTCGAAGGAATCGAAGTGTAGTTTAAAACGAAAGAAACGGAGATGAAAAACTCCAAGTATTTTGAGAGTTATGATTGAAATAGTTAGACTCGCGCTTTGGTTTAGCAATTTACTGACCTCCCTCCGATTAATTGACCATAACTCACTCAATTTAACTCGTAATTCATTGTAATTAGTTTCATTTCGAAGGAATCGAAGTGTAGTTTAAAACGAAAGAAACGGAGATGAAAAACTACAAGTATTTTGAGAGTTATGATGGAAATAGTTAGACTCGCGCTTTGGTTTAGCAATTTACTGATCTACCTCCGATTGATTGATCATAACTCTCTCAATTTAACTCTTAACTCATTGAAATTAGTTTCATTTCGAAGGAATCGAAGTGTAGTTTAAAACGAAAGAAACGGAGATGAAAAACTCCAAGTATTTTGAGAGTTATGATGGAAATAGTTAGACTCGCGCTTTGGTTTAGCAATTTACTTTCATACATCCGATTAATTGACCATAACTCTCTCAATTTAAGTCGTAATTCATTTAAATTAGTTTCATTTCGAAGGAATCGAAGTGTAGTTTAAAACGAAAGAAACGGAGATGAAAAACTCCAAGTATTTTGAGAGTTATGATGGAAATAGTTAGACTCGCGCTTTGGTTTAGCAATTTACTGACCTACCTCCGATTGATTGACCATAACTCTCTAAATTTAACTCTTAACTCATTGAAATTAGTTTCATTTCGAAGGAATCGAAGTATAGTTTAAAACGAAAGAAACGGAGATGAAAAACTCCAAGTATTTTGAGAGTTATGATGGAAATAGTTAGACTCGCGCTTTGGTTTAGCAATTTACTGACCTACCTCCGATTGATTGACCATAACTCTCTCAATTTAACTCTTAACTCATTGAAATTAGTTTCATTTCGAAGGAATCGAAGTGTAGTTTAAAACGAAAGAAACGGAGATGAAAAACTCCAAGTATTTTGAGAGTTATGATGGAAATAGTTAGACTCGCGCTTTGGTTTAGCAATTTACTGACCAACCTCCGATTGATTGACCATAACTCTCTCAATTTAACGCTTAATTCATTGAAATTAGTTTCATTTCGAAGGAATCGAAGTGTAGTTTAAAACGAAAGAAACGGAGATGAAAAATTCCAAGTATTTTGAGAGTTATGATAGAAATAGTTAGAATCGCGCTTTATTTAGCAATTTACTGACCTACCTCCGATTGATTGACCATAACTCTCTCAATTTAACTCTTAACTCGTTGAAATTAGTTTCATTTCAAAGGAATCGAAGTGTAGTTTAAAACGAAAGAAACGGAGATGAAAAACTCCAAGTATTTTGAGAGTTATGAAGGAAATAGTTAGACTCGCGCTTTGGTTTAGCAATTTACTGACCTACCTCCGATTGATTGATCATAACTCACTCAATTTAACTCTTAATTCATTGAAATTAGTTTCATTTCGAAGGAATCGAAGTGTAGTTTAAAACGAAAGAAACGGAGATGAAAAACTCTAAGTATTTTGAGAGTTATGATGGAAATAGTTACACTCGCGCTTTAGTTTAGCAATTTACTGACCTCCCTCCGATTGATTGACCATAACTCTCTCAATTTAACTCGTAATTCATTCAAATTAGTTTCATTTCGAAGGAATCGAAGTGTAGTTTAAAACGAAAGAAACGGAGATGAAAAACTCCAAGTATTTTGAGAGTTATGATGGAAATAGTTAGACTCGCGCTTTAGTTTAGCAATTTACTGACCTCCCTCCGATTGATTGAACATAACTCACTCAATTTAACTCGTAATTCATTGAAATTAGTTTCATTTCGAAGGAATCGAAGTGTAGTTTAAAACGAAAGAAACGGAGATGAAAAACTCCAAGTATTTTGAGAGTTATGATGGAAATAGTTAGACTCGCGCTTTGGTTTAGCAATTTACTGACCTACCTCCGATTGATTGACCATAACTCTCTCAATTTAACTCGTAATTCATTTAAATTAGTTTCATTTCGAATGAATCGAAGTGTAGTTTAAAACGAAAGAAACGGAGATGAAAAACTCCAAGTATTTTGAGAGTTATGATGGAAATAGTTAGACTCGCGCTTTGGTTTAGCAATTTACTGACCTCCTTCCGATTGATTGACCATAACACACTCAATTTAACTCAAAATTCTTTGAAATATCTTCATTTCGAAGGAATCGAAGTGTAGTTTAAAACGAAAGAAACGGAGATGAAAAACTCCAAGTATTTTGAGAGTTATGATGGAAATAGTTAGACTCGCGCTTTGGTTTAGCAATTTACTGTCATACATCCGATTAATTGACCATAACTCTCTCAATTTAACTCTTAAGTCATTGAAATTAGTTTCATTTCGAAGGAATCGAAGTGTAGTTTAAAACGAAAGAAACGGAGATGAAAAACTCCAAGTATTTTGAGAGTTATGATGGAAATAGTTAGACTCGCGCTTTGGTTTAGAAAATTTACTGACCTACCTCCGATTGATTGACCATAACTCTCTCAATTTAAGTCGTAATTCATTTAAATTAGTTTCATTTCGAAGGAATCGAAGTGTAGTTTAAAACGAAAAAAACGGAGATGAAAAACTCCAAGTATTTTGAGAGTTATGATGGAAATAGTTAGACTCGCGCTTTGGTTTAGTAATTTACTGACCTACCTCCGATTGATTGACCATAACTCACTCAATTTAACTCGTAATTCATTGTAATTAGTTTCATTTCGAAGGAATCGAAGTGTAGTTTAAAACGAAAGAAACGGAGATGAAAAACTCCAAGTATTTTGAGAGTTATGATAGAAATAGTTAGACTCGCGCTTTGGTTTAGCAATTTACTGACATACCTCCGATTGATTGACCATAACTCTCTCAATTTAACTCTTAATTCATTGAAATTAGTTTCATTTCGAAGGAATCGAAGTGTAGTTTAAAACGAAAGAAACGGAGATGAAAAATTCCAAGTATTTTGAGAGTTATGATAGAAATAGTTAGACTCGCGCTTTGGTTTAGCAATTTACTGACCTACCTCCGATTGATTGACCATAACTCTCTCAATTTAACTCTTAACTCATTGAAATTAGTTTCATTTCGAAGGAATCGAAGTGTAGTTTAAAACGAAAGAAACGGAGATGAAAAACTCCAAGTATCTTGAGAGTTATGATGGAAATAGTTAGACTCGCGCTTTAGTTTAGCAATTTACTGACTTACCTCCGATTGATTGACCATAACTCTCTCAATTTAACTCGTAATTCATTTAAATTAGTTTAATTTCGAAGGAATCGAAGTGTAGTTTAAAACGAAAGAAACGGAGATGAAAAACTCCAAGTATTTTGAGAGTTATGATGGAAATAGTAACACTCGCGCTTTGGTTTAGCAATTTACTGACCTCCCTCCGATTGATTGACCATAAATCACTCAATTTAACTCGTAATTCATTGAAATTAGTTTCATTTCGAAGGAATCGAAGTGTAGTTTAAAACGAAAGAAACGGAGATGAAAAACTCCAAGTATTTTGAGAGTTATGATTGAAATAGTTAGACTCGCGCTTTGGTTTAGCAATTTACTGACCTCCCTCCGATTAATTGACCATAACTCACTCAATTTAACTCGTAATTCATTGTAATTAGTTTCATTTCGAAGGAATCGAAGTGTAGTTTAAAACGAAAGAAACGGAGATGAAAAACTACAAGTATTTTGAGAGTTATGATGGAAATAGTTAGACTCGCGCTTTGGTTTAGCAATTTACTGATCTACCTCCGATTGATTGATCATAACTCTCTCAATTTAACTCTTAACTCATTGAAATTAGTTTCATTTCGAAGGAATCGAAGTGTAGTTTAAAACGAAAGAAACGGAGATGAAAAACTCCAAGTATTTTGAGAGTTATGATGGAAATAGTTAGACTCGCGCTTTGGTTTAGCAATTTACTTTCATACATCCGATTAATTGACCATAACTCTCTCAATTTAAGTCGTAATTCATTTAAATTAGTTTCATTTCGAAGGAATCGAAGTGTAGTTTAAAACGAAAGAAACGGAGATGAAAAACTCCAAGTATTTTGAGAGTTATGATGGAAATAGTTAGACTCGCGCTTTGGTTTAGCAATTTACTGACCTACCTCCGATTGATTGACCATAACTCTCTCAATTTAACTCTTAACTCATTGAAATTAGTTTCATTTCGAAGGAATCGAAGTATAGTTTAAAACGAAAGAAACGGAGATGAAAAACTCCAAGTATTTTGAGAGTTATGATGGAAATAGTTAGACTCGCGCTTTGGTTTAGCAATTTACTGACCTACCTCCGATTGATTGACCATAACTCTCTCAATTTAACTCTTAACTCATTGAAATTAGTTTCATTTCGAAGGAATCGAAGTGTAGTTTAAAACGAAAGAAACGGAGATGAAAAACTCCAAGTATTTTGAGAGTTATGATGGAAATAGTTAGACTCGCGCTTTGGTTTAGCAATTTACTGACCAACCTCCGATTGATTGACCATAACTCTCTCAATTTAACGCTTAATTCATTGAAATTAGTTTCATTTCGAAGGAATCGAAGTGTAGTTTAAAACGAAAGAAACGGAGATGAAAAATTCCAAGTATTTTGAGAGTTATGATAGAAATAGTTAGAATCGCGCTTTGTTTAGCAATTTACTGACCTACCTCCGATTGATTGACCATAACTCTCTAAATTTAACTCTTAACTCGTTGAAATTAGTTTCATTTCGAAGGAATCGAAGTGTAGTTTAAAACGAAAGAAACTGAGATGAAAAACTCCAAGTATTTTGAGAGTTATGATGGAAATAGTTAGACTCGCGCTTTAGTTTAGCAATTTACTGACCTACCTCCGATTGATTGACCATAACTCTCTCAATTTAACTCGTAATTCATTTAAATTAGTTTAATTTCGAAGGAATCGAAGTGTAGTTTAAAACGAAAGAAACGGAGATGAAAAACTCCAAGTATTTTGAGAGTTATGATGGAAATAGTAACACACGCGCTTTGGTTTAGCAATTTACTGACCTCCCTCCGATTGATTGACCATAAATCACTCAATTTAACTCGTAATTCATTGAAATTAGTTTCATTTCGAAGGAATCGAAGTGTAGTTTAAAACGAAAGAAACGGAGATGAAAAACTCCAAGTATTTTGAGAGTTATGATTGAAATAGTTAGACTCGCGCTTTAGTTTAGCAATTTACTGACCTCCCTCCGATTAATTGACCATAACTCACTCAATTTAACTCGTAATTCATTGTAATTAGTTTCATTTCGAAGGAATCGAAGTGTAGTTTAAAACGAAAGAAACGGAGATGAAAAACTACAAGTATTTTGAGAGTTATGATGGAAATAGTTAGACTCGCGCTTTGGTTTAGCAATTTACTGATCTACCTCCGATTGATTGACCATAACTCTCTCCATTTAACTCTTAACTCATTGAAATTAGTTTCATTTCGAAGGAATCGAAGTGTAGTTTAAAACGAAAGAAACGGAGATGAAAAACTCCAAGTATTTTGAGAGTTATGAAGGAAATAGTTAGACTCGCGCTTTGGTTTAGCAATTTACTGACCTACCTCCGATTGATTGATCATAACTCACTCAATTTAACTCTTAATTCATTGAAATTAGTTTCATTTCGAAGGAATCGAAGTGTAGTTTAAAACGAAAGAAACGGAGATGAAAAACTCTAAGTATTTTGAGAGTTATGATGGAAATAGTTACACTCGCGCTTTAGTTTAGCAATTTACTGACCTCCCTCCGATTGATTGACCATAACTCTCTCAATTTAACTCGTAATTCATTTAAATTAGTTTCATTTCGAAGGAATCGAAGTGTAGTTTAAAACGAAAGAAACGGAGATGAAAAACTCCAAGTATTTTGAGAGTTATGATGGAAATAGTTAGACTCGCGCTTTAGTTTAGCAATTTACTGACCTCCCTCCGATTGATTGAACATAACTCACTCAATTTAACTCGTAATTCATTGAAATTAGTTTCATTTCGAAGGAATCGAAGTGTAGTTTAAAACGAAAGAAACGGAGATGAAAAACTCCAAGTATTTTGAGAGTTATGATGGAAATAGTTAGACTCGCGCTTTGGTTTAGCAATTTACTGACCTACCTCCGATTGATTGACCATAACTCTCTCAATTTAACTCGTAATTCATTTAAATTAGTTTCATTTCGAATGAATCGAAGTGTAGTTTAAAACGAAAGAAACGGAGATGAAAAACTCCAAGTATTTTGAGAGTTATGATGGAAATAGTTAGACTCGCGCTTTGGTTTAGCAATTTACTGACCTCCTTCCGATTGATTGACCATAACACACTCAATTTAACTCAAAATTCTTTGAAATATCTTCATTTCGAAGGAATCGAAGTGTAGTTTAAAACGAAAGAAACGGAGATGAAAAACTCCAAGTATTTTGAGAGTTATGATGGAAATAGTTAGACTCGCGCTTTGGTTTAGCAATTTACTGTCATACATCCGATTAATTGACCATAACTCTCTCAATTTAACTCTTAAGTCATTGAAATTAGTTTCATTTCGAAGGAATCGAAGTGTAGTTTAAAACGAAAGAAACGGAGATGAAAAACTCCAAGTATTTTGAGAGTTATGATGGAAATAGTTAGACTCGCGCTTTGGTTTAGAAAATTTACTGACCTACCTCCGATTGATTGACCATAACTCTCTCAATTTAAGTCGTAATTCATTTAAATTAGTTTCATTTCGAAGGAATCGAAGTGTAGTTTAAAACGAAAAAAACGGAGATGAAAAACTCTAAGTATTTTGAGAGTTATGATGGAAATAGTTAGACTCGCGCTTTGGTTTAGTAATTTACTGACCTACCTCCGATTGATTGACCATAACTCACTCAATTTAACTCGTAATTCATTGTAATTAGTTTCATTTCGAAGGAATCGAAGTGTAGTTTAAAACGAAAGAAACGGAGATGAAAAACTCCAAGTATTTTGAGAGTTATGATGGAAATAGTTAGACTCGCGCTTTGGTTTAGCAATTTACTGTCCTACATCCGATTAATTGACCATAACTTTCTCAATTTAACTCTTAAGTCATTGAAATTAGTTTCATTTCGAAGGAATCGAAGTGTAGTTTAAAACGAAAGAAACGGAGATGAAAAACTCCAAGTATTTTGAGAGTTATGATGGAAATAGTTAGACTCGCGCTTTAGTTTAGCAATTTACTGACCTCCCTCCGATTGATTGAACATAACTCACTCAATTTAACTCGTAATTCATTGAAATTAGTTTCATTTCGAAGGAATCGAAGTGTAGTTTAAAACGAAAGAAACGGAGATGAAAAACTCCAAGTATTTTGAGAGGTATGATGGAAATAGTTAGACTCGCGCTTTGGTTTAGCAATTTACTGACCTCCCTCCGATTTATTGACCATAAATCACTCAATTTAACTCGTAATTCATTGAAATTAGTTTCATTTCGAAGGAATCGAAGTGTAGTTTAAAACGAAAGAAACGGAGATGAAAAACTCCAAGTATTTTGAGAGTTATGATGGAAATAGTTAGACTCGCGCTTTGGTTTAGCAATTTACTGACCTACCTCCGATTGATTGATCATAACTCACTCAATTTAACTCTTAATTCATTGAAATTAGTTTCATTTCGAAGGAATCGAAGTGTAGTTTAAAACGAAAGAAACGGAGATGAAAAACTCCAAGTATTTTGAGAGTTATGATGGAAATAGTTAGACTCGCGCTTTAGTTTAGCAATTTACTGACCTCCCTCCGATTGATTGACCATAACTCACTCAATTTAACTCGTAATTCATTGAAATTAGTTTCATTTCGAAGGAATCGAAGTGTAGTTTAAAACGAAAGAAACGGAGATGAAAAACTCCAAGTATTTTGAGAGTTATGATTGAAATAGTTAGACTCGCGCTTTGGTTTAGCAATTTACTGACCTCCCTCCGATTAATTGACCATAACTCACTCAATTTAACTCGTAATTCATTGTAATTAGTTTCATTTCGAAGGAATCGAAGTGTAGTTTAAAACGAAAGAAACGGAGATGAAAAACTACAAGTATTTTGAGAGTTATGATGGAAATAGTTAGACTCGCGCTTTGGTTTAGCAATTTACTGATCTACCTCCGATTGATTGACCATAACTCTCTCAATTTAACTCTTAACTCATTGAAATTAGTTTCATTTCGAAGGAATCGAAGTGTAGTTTAAAACGAAAGAAACGGAGATGAAAAACTCCAAGTATTTTGAGAGTTATGAAGGAAATAGTTAGACTCGCGCTTTGGTTTAGCAATTTACTGACCTACCTCCGATTGATTGATCATAACTCACTCAATTTAACTCTTAATTCATTGAAATTAGTTTCATTTCGAAGGAATCGAAGTGTAGTTTAAAACGAAAGAAACGGAGATGAAAAACTCCAAGTATTTTGAGAGTTATGATGGAAATAGTTAGACTCGCGCTTTAGTTTAGCAATTTACTGACCTCCCTCCGATTGATTGACCATAACTCTCTCAATTTAACTCGTAATTCATTTAAATTAGTTTCATTTCGAAGGAATCGAAGTGTAGTTTAAAACGAAAGAAACGGAGATGAAAAACTCCAAGTATTTTGAGAGTTATGATGGAAATAGTTAGACTCGCGCTTTAGTTTAGCAATTTACTGACCTCCCTCCGATTGATTGAACATAACTCACTCAATTTAACTCGTAATTCATTGAAATTAGTTTCATTTCGAAGGAATCGAAGTGTAGTTTAAAACGAAAGAAACGGAGATGAAAAACTCCAAGTATTTTGAGAGTTATGATGGAAATAGTTAGACTCGCGCTTTGGTTTAGCAATTTACTGACCTACCTCCGATTGATTGACCATAACTCTCTCAATTTAACTCGTAATTCATTTAAATTAGTTTCATTTCGAATGAATCGAAGTGTAGTTTAAAACGAAAGAAACGGAGATGAAAAACTCCAAGTATTTTGAGAGTTATGATGGAAATAGTTAGACTCGCGCTTTGGTTTAGCAATTTACTGACCTCCTTCCGATTGATTGACCATAACACACTCAATTTAACTCAAAATTCTTTGAAATATCTTCATTTCGAAGGAATCGAAGTGTAGTTTAAAACGAAAGAAACGGAGATGAAAAACTCCAAGTATTTTGAGAGTTATGATGGAAATAGTTAGACTCGCGCTTTGGTTTAGCAATTTACTGTCATACATCCGATTAATTGACCATAACTCTCTCAATTTAACTCTTAAGTCATTGAAATTAGTTTCATTTCGAAGGAATCGAAGTGTAGTTTAAAACGAAAGAAACGGAGATGAAAAACTCCAAGTATTTTGAGAGTTATGATGGAAATAGTTAGACTCGCGCTTTGGTTTAGCAATTTACTGACCTACCTCCGATTGATTGACCATAACTCTCTCAATTTAACTCGTAATTCATTGTAATTAGTTTCATTTCGAAGGAATCGAAGTGTAGTTTAAAACGAAAGAAACGGAGATGAAAAACTCCAAGTATTTTGAGAGTTATGATGGAAATAGTTAGACTCGCGCTTTGGTTTAGCAATTTACTGTCCTACATCCGATTAATTGACCATAACTCTCTCAATTTAACTCTTAAGTCATTGAAATTAGTTTCATTTCGAAGGAATCGAAGTGTAGTTTAAAACGAAAGAAACGGAGATGAAAAACTCCAAGTATTTTGAGAGTTATGATGGAAATAGTTAGACTCGCGCTTTAGTTTAGCAATTTACTGACCTCCCTCCGATTGATTGAACATAACTCACTCAATTTAACTCGTAATTCATTGAAATTAGTTTCATTTCGAAGGAATCGAAGTGTAGTTTAAAACGAAAGAAACGGAGATGAAAAACTCCAAGTATTTTGAGAGTTATGATGGAAATAGTTAGACTCGCGCTTTGGTTTAGCAATTTACTGACCTCCCTCCGATTTATTGACCATAAATCACTCAATTTAACTCGTAATTCATTGAAATTAGTTTCATTTCGAAGGAATCGAAGTGTAGTTTAAAACGAAAGAAACGGAGATGAAAAACTCCAAGTATTTTGAGAGTTATGATGGAAATAGTTAGACTCGCGCTTTGGTTTAGCAATTTACTGACCTACCTCCGATTGATTGATCATAACTCACTCAATTTAACTCTTAATTCATTGAAATTAGTTTCATTTCGAAGGAATCGAAGTGTAGTTTAAAACGAAAGAAACGGAGATGAAAAACTCCAAGTATTTTGAGAGTTATGATGGAAATAGTTAGACTCGCGCTTTAGTTTAGCAATTTACTGACCTCCCTCCGATTGATTGACCATAACTCACTCAATTTAACTCGTAATTCATTGAAATTAGTTTCATTTCGAAGGAATCGAAGTGTAGTTTAAAACGAAAGAAACGGAGATGAAAAACTCCAAGTATTTTGAGAGTTATGATGGAAATAGTTAGACTCGCGCTTTGGTTTAGCAATTTACTGACCTACCTCCGATTGATTGACAATAACTCCCTCAATTTAACTCTTAATTCATTGAAATTAGTTTCATTTCGAAGGAATCGAAGTGTAGTTTAAAACGAAAGACACGGAGATGAAAAACTCCAAGTATTTTGAGAGTTATGATGGAAATAGTTAGACTCGCGCTTTGGTTTAGCAATTTACTGACCTACCTCCGATTGATTGACCATAACTCTCTCAATTTAACTCTTAACTCATTGAAATTAGTTTCATTTCGAAGGAATCGAAGTGTAGTTTAAAACGAAAGAAACGGAGATGAAAAACTCCAAGTATTTTGACAGTTATGATGGAAATAGTTAGACTCGCGCTTTGGTTTAGCAATTTACTGACCTCCCTCCGATTGATTGACCATAAATCACTCAATTTAACTCGTAATTCATTGAAATTAGTTTCATTTCGAAGGAATCGAAGTGTAGTTTAAAATGAAAGAAACGGAGATGAAAAACTCCAAGTATTTTGAGAGTTATGATGGAAATAGTTAGACTTGCGCTTTGGTTTAGCAATTTACTGACATACCTCCGATTGATTGACCATAACTCTCTCAATTTAACTCTTAATTCATTAAAATTAGTTTCATTTCGAAGGAATCGAAGTGTAGTTTAAAACGAAAGAAACGGAGATGAAAAATTCCAAGTATTTTGAGAGTTATGATAGAAATAGTTAGACTCGCGCTTTGGTTTAGCAACTAACTGACATACCTCCGATTGATTGACCATAACTCTCTCAATTTAACTCTTAATTCATTGAAATTAGTTTCATTTCGAAGGAATCGAAGTGTAGTTTAAAACGAAAGAAACGGAGATGAAAAATTCCAAGTATTTTGAGAGTTATGATAGAAATAGTTAGACTCGCGCTTTGGTTTAGCAATTTACTGACCTACCTCCGATTGATTGACCATAACTCTCTCAATTTAACTCTTAACTCATTGAAATTAGTTTCATTTCGAAGAAATCGAAGTGTAGTTTAAAACGAAAGAAACGGAGATGAAAAACTCCAAGTATTTTGAGAGTTATGATGGAAATAGTTAGACTCGCGCTTTGGTTTAGCAATTTACTGTCATACATCCGATTAATTGACCATAACTCTCTCAATTTAACTCTTAAGTCATTGAAATTAGTTTCATTTCGAAGGAATCGAAGTGTAGTTTAAAACGAAAGAAACGGAGATGAAAAACTCCAAATATTTTGAGAGTTATGATGGAAATAGTTAGACTCGAGCTTTGGTTTAGCAATTTACTGACCTACCTCCGATTGATTGACCATAACTCTCTCAATTTAAGTCGTAATTCATTTAATTTAGTTTCATTTCGAATGAATCGAAGTGTAGTTTAAAACGAAAGAAACGGAGATGAAAAACTCCAAGTATTTTGAGAGTTATGATGGAAATAGTTAGACTCGCGCTTTGGTTTAGCAATTTACTGACCTACCTCCGATTGATTGACCATAACTCACTCAATTTAACTCGTAATTCATTGTAATTAGTTTCATTTCGAAGGAATCGAAGTGTAGTTTAAAACGAAAGAAACGGAGATGAAAAACTCCAAGTATTTTGAGAGTTATGATGGAAATAGTTAGACTCGCGCTTTGGTTTAGCAATTTACTGACCTACCTCCGATCGATTGACCATAACTCTCTCAATTGAAGTCGTAATTCATTTAATTTAGTTTCATTTCGAATGAATCGAAGTGTAGTTTAAAACGAAAGAAACGGAGATGAAAAACTCCAAGTATTTTGAGAGTTATGATGGAAATAGTTAGACTCGCGCTTTGGTTTAGCAATTTACTGACCTACCTCCGATTGATTGACCATAACTCACTCAATTTAACTCGTAATTCATTGTAATTAGTTTCATTTCGAAGGAATCGAAGTGTAGTTTAAAACGAAAGAAACGGAGATGAAAAACTCCAAGTATTTTGAGAGTTATGATGGAAATAGTTAGACTCGCGCTTCGGTTTAGCAATTTACTGTCCTACATCCGATTAATTGACCATAACTCTCTCAATTTAACTCTTAAGTCATTGAAATTAGTTTCATTTCGAAGGAATCGAAGTGTAGTTTAAAACGAAAGAAACGGAGATGAAAAACTCCAAGTATTTTGAGAGTTATGATGGAAATAGTTAGACTCGCGCTTTAGTTTAGCAATTTACTGACCTCCCTCCGATTGATTGAACATAACTCACTAAATTTAACTCGTAATTCATTGAAATTAGTTTCATTTCAAAGGAATCGAAGTGTAGTTTAAAACGAAAGAAACGGAGATGAAAAACTCCAAGTATTTTGAGAGTTATGATGGAAATAGTTAGACTCGCGCTTTGGTTTAGCAATTTACTGACCTCTCACCGATTGATTGACCATAAATCACTCAATTTAACTCGTAATTCATTGAAATTAGTTTCATTTCGAAGGAATCGAAGTGTAGTTTAAAACGAAAGAAACGGAGATGAAAAACTCCAAGTATTTTGAGAGTTATGATGGAAATAGTTAGACTCGCGCTTTGGTTTAGCAATTTACTGACCTCTCACCGATTGATTGACCATAAATCACTCAATTTAACTCGTAATTCATTGAAATTAGTTTCATTTCGAAGGAATCGAAGTGTAGTTTAAAACGAAAGAAACGGAGATGAAAAACTCCAAGTATTTTGAGAGTTATGATGGAAATAGTTAGACTCGCGCTTTGGTTTAGTAATTTACTGACCTACCTCCGATTGATTGACCATAACTCACTCAATTTAACTCGTAATTCATTGTAATTAGTTTCATTTCGAAGGAATCGAAGTGTAGTTTAAAACGAAAGAAACGGAGATGAAAAACTCCAAGTATTTTGAGAGTTATGATGGAAATAGTAACACTCGCGCTTTGGTTTAGCAATTTACTGACCTCCCTCCGATTGATTGACCATAAATCACTCAATTTAACTCGTAATTCATTGTAATTAGTTTCATTTCGAAGGAATCGAAGTGTAGTTTAAAACGAAAGAAACGGAGATGAAAAACTCCAAGTATTTTGAGAGTTATGATGGAAATAGTTAGACTCGCGCTTCGGTTTAGCAATTTACTGTCCTACATCCGATTAATTGACCATAACTCTCTCAATTTAACTCTTAAATCATTGAAATTAGTTTCATTTCGAAGGAATCGAAGTGTAGTTTAAAACGAAAGAAACGGAGATGAAAAACTCCAAGTATTTTGAGAGTTATGATGGAAATAGTTAGACTCGCGCTTTAGTTTAGCAATTTACTGACCTACCTCCGATTGATTGAACATAACTCACTAAATTTAACTCGTAATTCATTGAAATTAGTTTCATTTCAAAGGAATCGAAGTGTAGTTTAAAACGAAAGAAACGGAGATGAAAAACTCCAAGTATTTTGAGAGTTATGATGGAAATAGTTAGACTCGCGCTTTGGTTTAGCAATTTACTGACCTCTCACCGATTGATTGACCATAAATCACTCAATTTAACTCGTAATTCATTGAAATTAGTTTCATTTCGAAGGAATCGAAGTGTAGTTTAAAACGAAAGAAACGGAGATGAAAAACTCCAAGTATTTTGTGAGTTATGATGGAAATAGTTAGACTCGCGCTTTGGTTTAGCAATTTACTGACCTCTCACCGATTGATTGACCATAAATCACTCAATTTAACTCGTAATTCATTGAAATTAGTTTCATTTCGAAGGAATCGAAGTGTAGTTTAAAACGAAAGAAACGGAGATGAAAAACTCCAAGTATTTTGAGAGTTATGATGGAAATAGTTAGACTCGCGCTTTGGTTTAGTAATTTACTGACCTACCTCCGATTGATTGACCATAACTCACTCAATTTAACTCGTAATTCATTGTAATTAGTTTCATTTCGAAGGAATCGAAGTGTAGTTTAAAACGAAAGAAACGGAGATGAAAAACTCCAAGTATTTTGAGAGTTATGATGGAAATAGTAACACTCGCGCTTTGGTTTAGCAATTTACTGACCTCCCTCCGATTGATTGACCATAAATCACTCAATTTAACTCGTAATTCATTGAAATTAGTTTCATTTCGAAGGAATCGAAGTGTAGTTTAAAACGAAAGAAACGGAGATGAAAAACTCCAAGTATTTTGAGAGTTATGATGGAATTAGTTAGACTCGTGCTTTGGTTTAGAAATTTACTGACCTACCTCCGATTGATTGATCATAACTCAGTCAATTTAACTCTTAATTCATTGAAATTAGTTTCATTTCGAAGGAATCGAAGTGTAGTTTAAAACGAAAGAAACGGAGATGAAAAACTCCAAGTATTTTGAGAGTTATGATGGAAATAGTTAGACTCGCGCTTTAGTTTAGCAATTTACTGACCTCCCTCCGATTGATTGACCATAACTCACTCAATTTAACTCGTAATTCATTGAAATTAGTTTTATTTCGAAGGAATCGAAGTGTAGTTTAAAACGAAAGAAACGGAGATGAAAAACTCCTAGTATTTTGAGAGTTATGATGGAAATAGTTAGACTCGCGCTTTGGTTTAGCAATTTACTGACTTACCTCCGATTGATTGACAATAACTCTCTCAATTTAACTCTTAATTCATTGAAATTAGTTTCATTTCGAAGGAATCGAAGTGTAGTTTAAAACGAAAGAAACGGAGATGAAAAATTCCAAGTATTTTGAGAGTTATGATGGAAATAGTTAGACTCGCGCTTTGGTTTAGCAATTTACTGACCTCCCTCCGATTGATTGACCATAAATCACTCAATTTAACTCGTAATTCATTGAAATTAGTTTCATTTCGAAGGAATCGAAGTGTAGTTTAAAACGAAAGAAACGGATATGAAAAACTCCAAGTATTTTGAGAGTTATTATGGAAATAGTTAAACTCGCGCTTTGGTTTAGCAATTTACTGATCTACCTCCGATTGATTGACCATAAATCAGTCAATTTAACTCGTAATTCATTAAAATTAGTTTCATTTCGAAGGAACCGAAGTGTAGTTTAAAACGAAAGAGACGGAGATGAAAAACTCCAAGTATTTTGAGAGTTATGATGGAAATAGTTAGACTCGCGCTTTGGTTTAGCAATTTATTGACCTACCTACGATTGATTGACCATAACTCACTCAATTTAACTCTTAACTCATTGAAATTAGTTTCATTTCGAAGGAATCGAAGTGTAGTTTAAAACGAAAGAAACGGAGATGAAAAACTCCAAGTATTTTGACAGTTATGATGGAAATAGTTAGACTCGCGCTTTGGTTTAGCAATTTACTGACCTCCCTCCGATTGATTGACCATAAATCACTCAATTTAAGTCGTAATTCATTTAAATTAGTTTCATTTCGAAGGAATCGAAGTGTAGTTTAAAACGAAAAAAACGGAGATGAAAAACTCCAAGTATTTTGAGAGTTATGATGGAAATAGTTAGACTCGCGCTTTGGTTTAGTAATTTACTGACCTACCTCCGATTGATTGACCATAACTCACTCAATTTAACTCGTAATTCATTGTAATTAGTTTCATTTCGAAGGAATCGAAGTGTAGTTTAAAACGAAAGAAACGGAGATGAAAAACTCCAAGTATTTTGAGAGTTATGATGGAAATAGTTAGACTCGCGCTTTGGTTTAGAAAATTTACTGACCTACCTCCGATTGATTGACCATAACTCTCTCAATTTAAGTCGTAATTCATTTAAATTAGTTTAATTTCGAAGGAATCGAAGTGTAGTTTAAAACGAAAAAAACGGAGATGAAAAACTCCAAGTATTTTGAGAGTTATGATGGAAATAGTTAGACTCGCGCTTTGGTTTAGTAACTTACTGACCTACCTCCGATTGATTGACCATAACTCACTCAATTTAACTCGTAATTCATTGTAATTAGTTTCATTTCGAAGGAATCGAAGTGTAGTTTAAAACGAAAGAAACGGAGATGAAAAACTCCAAGTATTTTGAGAGTTATGATGGAAATAGTTAGACTCGCGCTTTGGTTTAGCAATTTACTGTCCTACATCCGATTAATTGACCATAACTCTCTCAATTTAACTCTTAAGTCATTGAAATTAGTTTCATTTCGAAGGAATCGAAGTGTAGTTTAAAACGAAAGAAACGGAGATGAAAAACTCCAAGTATTTTGAGAGTTATGATGGAAATAGTTAGACTCGCGCTTTAGTTTAGCAATTTACTGACCTCCCTCCGATTGATTGAACATAACTCACTCAATTTAACTCGTAATTCATTGAAATTAGTTTCATTTCGAAGGAATCGAAGTGTAGTTTAAAACGAAAGAAACGGAGATGAAAAACTCCAAGTATTTTGAGAGTTATGATGGAAATAGTTAGACTCGCGCTTTGGTTTAGCAATTTACTGACCTCCCTCCGATTTATTGACCATAAATCACTCAATTTAACTCGTAATTCATTGAAATTAGTTTCATTTCGAAGGAATCGAAGTGTAGTTTAAAACGAAAGAAACGGAGATGAAAAACTCCAAGTATTTTGAGAGTTATGATGGAAATAGTTAGACTCGCGCTTTGGTTTAGCAATTTACTGACCTACCTCCGATTGATTGATCATAACTCACTCAATTTAACTCTTAATTCATTGAAATTAGTTTCATTTCGAAGGAATCGAAGTGTAGTTTAAAACGAAAGAAACGGAGATGAAAAACTCCAAGTATTTTGAGAGTTATGATGGAAATAGTTAGACTCGCGCTTTAGTTTAGCAATTTACTGACCTCCCTCCGATTGATTGACCATAACTCACTCAATTTAACTCGTAATTCATTGAAATTAGTTTCATTTCGAAGGAATCGAAGTGTAGTTTAAAACGAAAGAAACGGAGATGAAAAACTCCAAGTATTTTGAGAGTTATGATGGAAATAGTTAGACTCGCGCTTTGGTTTAGCAATTTACTGACCTACCTCCGATTGATTGACAATAACTCCCTCAATTTAACTCTTAATTCATTGAAATTAGTTTCATTTCGAAGGAATCAAAGTGTAGTTTAAAACGAAAGAAACGGAGATGAAAAACTCCAAGTATTTTGAGAGTTATGATGGAAATAGTTAGACTCGCGCTTTGGTTTAGCAATTTACTGACCTACCTCCGATTGATTGACCATAACTCTCTCAATTTAACTCTTAACTCATTGAAATTAGTTTCATTTCGAAGGAATCGAAGTGTAGTTTAAAACGAAAGAAACGGAGATGAAAAACTCCAAGTATTTTGACAGTTATGATGGAAATAGTTAGACTCGCGCTTTGGTTTAGCAATTTACTGACCTCCCTCCGATTGATTGACCATAAATCACTCAATTTAACTCGTAATTCATTGAAATTAGTTTCATTTCGAAGGAATCGAAGTGTAGTTTAAAATGAAAGAAACGGAGATGAAAAACTCCAAGTATTTTGAGAGTTATGATGGAAATAGTTAGACTTGCGCTTTGGTTTAGCAATTTACTGACATACCTCCGATTGATTGACCATAACTCTCTCAATTTAACTCTTAATTCATTAAAATTAGTTTCATTTCGAAGGAATCAAAGTGTAGTTTAAAACGAAAGAAACGGAGATGAAAAATTCCAAGTATTTTGAGAGTTATGATAGAAATAGTTAGACTCGCGCTTTGGTTTAGCAACTAACTGACATACCTCCGATTGATTGACCATAACTCTCTCAATTTAACTCTTAATTCATTGAAATTAGTTTCATTTCCAAGGAATCGAAGTGTAGTTTAAAACGAAAGAAACGGAGATGAAAAATTCCAAGTATTTTGAGAGTTATGATAGAAATAGTTAGACTCGCGCTTTGGTTTAGGAATTTACTGACCTACCTCCGATTGATTGACCATAACTCTCTCAATTTAACTCTTAACTCATTGAAATTAGTTTCATTTCGAAGAAATCGAAGTGTAGTTTAAAACGAAAGAAACGGAGATGAAAAACTCCAAGTATTTTGAGAGTTATGATGGAAATAGTTAGACTCGCGCTTTGGTTTAGCAATTTACTGTCATACATCCGATTAATTGACCATAACTCTCTCAATTTAACTCTTAAGTCATTGAAATTAGTTTCATTTCGAAGGAATCGAAGTGTAGTTTAAAACGAAAGAAACGGAGATGAAAAACTCCAAATATTTTGAGAGTTATGAGGGAAATAGTTAGACTCGCGCTTTGGTTTAGCAATTTACTGACCTACCTCCGATTGATTGACTATAACTCTCTCAATTTAAGTCGTAATTCATTTAATTTAGTTTCATTTCGAATGAATCGAAGTGTAGTTTAAAACGAAAGAAACGGAGATGAAAAACTCCAAGTATTTTGAGAGTTATGATGGAAATAGTTAGACTCGCGCTTTGGTTTAGCAATTTACTGACCTACCTCCGATTGATTGACCATAACTCACTCAATTTAACTCGTAATTCATTGTAATTAGTTTCATTTCGAAGGAATCGAAGTGTAGTTTAAAACGAAAGAAACGGTGATGAAAAACTCCAAGTATTTTGAGAGTTATGATGGAAATAGTTAGACTCGCGCTTTGGTTTAGCAATTTACTGACCTACCTCCGATTGATTGACCATAACTCTCTCAATTGAAGTCGTAATTCATTTAATTTAGTTTCATTTCGAATGAATCGAAGTGTAGTTTAAAACGAAAGAAACGGAGATGAAAAACTCCAAGTATTTTGAGAGTTATGATGGAAATAGTTAGACTCGCGCTTTGGTTTAGCAATTTACTGACCTACCTCCGATTGATTGACCATAACTCACTCAATTTAACTCGTAATTCATTGTAATTAGTTTCATTTCGAAGGAATCGAAGTGTAGTTTAAAACGAAAGAAACGGAGATGAAAAACTCCAA
Organism: Tasmannia lanceolata; assembly: GCF_043159265.1. Classification (NCBI taxonomy): domain Eukaryota; kingdom Viridiplantae; phylum Streptophyta; class Magnoliopsida; order Canellales; family Winteraceae; genus Tasmannia; species Tasmannia lanceolata. Next base: position 11,129,488 of record NW_027518721.1, read on the forward strand.
GTATTTTGAGAGTTATGATGGAAATAGTTAGACTCGCGCTTCGGTTTAGCAATTTACTGTCCTACATCCGATTAATTGACCATAACTCTCTCAATTTAACTCTTAAGTCATTGAAATTAGTTTCATTTCGAAGGAATCGAAGTGTAGTTTAAAACGAAAGAAACGGAGATGAAAAACTCCAAGTATTTTGAGAGTTATGATGGAAATAGTTAGACTCGCGCTTTAGTTTAGCAATTTACTGACCTCCCTCCGATTGATTGAACATAACTCACTAAATTTAACTCGTAATTCATTGAAATTAGTTTCATTTCAAAGGAATCGAAGTGTAGTTTAAAACGAAAGAAACGGAGATGAAAAACTCCAAGTATTTTGAGAGTTATGATGGAAATAGTTAGACTCGCGCTTTGGTTTAGCAATTTACTGACCTCTCACCGATTGATTGACCATAAATCACTCAATTTAACTCGTAATTCATTGAAATTAGTTTCATTTCGAAGGAATCAAAGTGTAGTTTAAAACGAAAGAAACGGAGATGAAAAACTCCAAGTATTTTGAGAGTTATGATGGAAATAGTTAGACTCGCGCTTTGGTTTAGCAATTTACTGACCTCTCACCGATTGATTGACCATAAATCACTCAATTTAACTCGTAATTCATTGAAATTAGTTTCATTTCGAAGGAATCGAAGTGTAGTTTAAAACGAAAGAAACGGAGATGAAAAACTCCAAGTATTTTGAGAGTTATGATGGAAATAGTTAGACTCGCGCTTTGGTTTAGTAATTTACTGACCTACCTCCGATTGATTGACCATAACTCACTCAATTTAACTCGTAATTCATTGTAATTAGTTTCATTTCGAAGGAATCGAAGTGTAGTTTAAAACGAAAGAAACGGAGATGAAAAACTCCAAGTATTTTGAGAGTTATGATGGAAATAGTAACACTCGCGCTTTGGTTTAGCAATTTACTGACCTCCCTCCGATTGATTGACCATAAATCACTCAATTTAACTCGTAATTCATTGTAATTAGTTTCATTTCGAAGGAATCGAAGTGTAGTTTAAAACGAAAGAAACGGAGATGAAAAACTCCAAGTATTTTGAGAGTTATGATGGAAATAGTTAGACTCGCGCTTCGGTTTAGCAATTTACTGTCCTACATCCGATTAATTGACCATAACTCTCTCAATTTAACTCTTAAGTCATTGAAATTAGTTTCATTTCGAAGGAATCGAAGTGTAGTTTAAAACGAAAGAAACGGAGATGAAAAACTCCAAGTATTTTGACAGTTATGATGGAAATAGTTAGACTCGCGCTTTAGTTTAGCAATTTACTGACCTCCCTCCGATTGATTGAACATAACTCACTAAATTTAACTCGTAATTCATTGAAATTAGTTTCATTTCAAAGGAATCGAAGTGTAGTTTAAAACGAAAGAAACGGAGATGAAAAACTCCAAGTATTTTGAGAGTTATGATGGAAATAGTTAGACTCGCGCTTTGGTTTAGCAATTTACTGACCTCTCACCGATTGATTGACCATAAATCACTCAATTTAACTCGTAATTCATTGAAATTAGTTTCATTTCGAAGGAATCGAAGTGTAGTTTAAAACGAAAGAAACGGAGATGAAAAACTCCAAGTATTTTGTGAGTTATGATGGAAATAGTTAGACTCGCGCTTTGGTTTAGCAATTTACTGACCTCTCACCGATTGATTGACCATAAATCACTCAATTTAACTCGTAATTCATTGAAATTAGTTTCATTTCGAAGGAATCGAAGTGTAGTTTAAAACGAAAGAAACGGAGATGAAAAACTCCAAGTATTTTGAGAGTTATGATGGAAATAGTTAGACTCGCGCTTTGGTTTAGTAATTTACTGACCTACCTCCGATTGATTGACCATAACTCACTCAATTTAACTCGTAATTCATTGTAATTAGTTTCATTTCGAAGGAATCGAAGTGTAGTTTAAAACGAAAGAAACGGAGATGAAAAACTCCAAGTATTTTGAGAGTTATGATGTAAATAGTAACACTCGCGCTTTGGTTTAGCAATTTACTGACCTCCCTCCGATTGATTGACCATAAATCACTCAATTTAACTCGTAATTCATTGAAATTAGTTTCATTTCGAAGGAATCGAAGTGTAGTTTAAAACGAAAGAAACGGAGATGAAAAACTCCAAGTATTTTGAGAGTTATGATGGAATTAGTTAGACTCGTGCTTTGGTTTAGAAATTTACTGACCTACCTCCGATTGATTGATCATAACTCAGTCAATTTAACTCTTAATTCATTGAAATTAGTTTCATTTCGAAGGAATCGAAGTGTAGTTTAAAACGAAAGAAACGGAGATGAAAAACTCCAAGTATTTTGAGAGTTATGATGGAAATAGTTAGACTCGCGCTTTAGTTTAGCAATTTACTGACCTCCCTCCGATTGATTGACCATAACTCACTCAATTTAACTCGTAATTCATTGAAATTAGTTTTATTTCGAAGGAATCGAAGTGTAGTTTAAAACGAAAGAAACGGAGATGAAAAACTCCTAGTATTTTGAGAGTTATGATGGAAATAGTTAGACTCGCGCTTTGGTTTAGCAATTTACTGACCTACCTCCGATTGATTGACAATAACTCTCTCAATTTAACTCTTAATTCATTGAAATTAGTTTCATTTCGAAGGAATCGAAGTGTAGTTTAAAACGAAAGAAACGGAGATGAAAAATTCCAAGTATTTTGAGAGTTATGATGGAAATAGTTAGACTCGCGCTTTGGTTTAGCAATTTACTGACCTACCTCCGATTGATTGACCATAACTCTCTCAATTTAACTCTTAACTCATTGAAATTAGTTTCATTTCGAAGGAATCGAAGTGTAGTTTAAAACGAAAGAAACGGAGATGAAAAACTCCAAGTATTTTGACAGTTATGATGGAAATAGTTAGACTCGCGCTTTGGTTTAGCAATTTACTGACCTACCTCCTATTGATTGACCATAACTCTCTCAATTGAAGTCGTAATTCATTTAATTTAGTTTCATTTCGAATGAATCGAAGTGTAGTTTAAAACGAAAGAAACGGAGATGAAAAACTCCAAGTATTTTGAGAGTTATGATGGAAATAGTTAGACTCGCGCTTTGGTTTAGCAATTTACTGACCTACCTCCGATTGATTGACCATAACTCACTCAATTTAACTCGTAATTCATTGTAATTAGTTTCATTTCGAAGGAATCGAAGTGTAGTTTAAAACGAAAGAAACGGAGATGAAAAACTCCAAGTATTTTGAGAGTTATGATGGAAATAGTTAGACTCGCGCTTCGGTTTAGCAATTTACTGTCCTACATCCGATTAATTGACCATAACTCTCTCAATTTAACTCTTAAGTCATTGAAATTAGTTTCATTTCGAAGGAATCGAAGTGTAGTTTAAAACGAAAGAAACGGAGATGAAAAACTCCAAGTATTTTGAGAGTTATGATGGAAATAGTTAGACTCGCGCTTTAGTTTAGCAATTTACTGACCTCCCTCCGATTGATTGAACATAACTCACTAAATTTAACTCGTAATTCATTGAAATTAGTTTCATTTCAAAGGAATCGAAGTGTAGTTTAAAACGAAAGAAACGGAGATGAAAAACTCCAAGTATTTTGAGAGTTATGATGGAAATAGTTAGACTCGCGCTTTGGTTTAGCAATTTACTGACCTCTCACCGATTGATTGACCATAAATCACTCAATTTAACTCGTAATTCATTGAAATTAGTTTCATTTCGAAGGAATCGAAGTGTAGTTTAAAACGAAAGAAACGGAGATGAAAAACTCCAAGTATTTTGAGAGTTATGATGGAAATAGTTAGACTCGCGCTTTGGTTTAGCAATTTACTGACCTCTCACCGATTGATTGACCATAAATCACTCAATTTAACTCGTAATTCATTGAAATTAGTTTCATTTCGAAGGAATCGAAGTGTAGTTTAAAACGAAAGAAACGGAGATGAAAAACTCCAAGTATTTTGAGAGTTATGATGGAAATAGTTAGACTCGCGCTTTGGTTTAGTAATTTACTGACCTACCTCCGATTGATTGACCATAACTCACTCAATTTAACTCGTAATTCATTGTAATTAGTTTCATTTCGAAGGAATCGAAGTGTAGTTTAAAACGAAAGAAACGGAGATGAAAAACTCCAAGTATTTTGAGAGTTATGATGGAAATAGTAACACTCGCGCTTTGGTTTAGCAATTTACTGACCTCCCTCCGATTGATTGACCATAAATCACTCAATTTAACTCGTAATTCATTGTAATTAGTTTCATTTCGAAGGAATCGAAGTGTAGTTTAAAACGAAAGAAACGGAGATGAAAAACTCCAAGTATTTTGAGAGTTATGATGGAAATAGTTAGACTCGCGCTTCGGTTTAGCAATTTACTGTCCTACATCCGATTAATTGACCATAACTCTCTCAATTTAACTCTTAAGTCATTGAAATTAGTTTCATTTCGAAGGAATCGAAGTGTAGTTTAAAACGAAAGAAACGGAGATGAAAAACTCCAAGTATTTTGAGAGTTATGATGGAAATAGTTAGACTCGCGCTTTAGTTTAGCAATTTACTGACCTCCCTCCGATTGATTGAACATAACTCACTAAATTTAACTCGTAATTCATTGAAATTAGTTTCATTTCAAAGGAATCGAAGTGTAGTTTAAAACGAAAGAAACGGAGATGAAAAACTCCAAGTATTTTGAGAGTTATGATGGAAATAGTTAGACTCGCGCTTCGGTTTAGCAATTTACTGTCCTACATCCGATTAATTGACCATAACTCTCTCAATTTAACTCTTAAGTCATTGAAATTAGTTTCATTTCGAAGGAATCGAAGTGTAGTTTAAAACGAAAGAAACGGAGATGAAAAACTCCAAGTATTTTGAGAGTTATGATGGAAATAGTTAGACTCGCGCTTTAGTTTAGCAATTTACTGACCTCCCTCCGATTGATTGAACATAACTCACTAAATTTAACTCGTAATTCATTGAAATTAGTTTCATTTCAAAGGAATCGAAGTGTAGTTTAAAACGAAAGAAACGGAGATGAAAAACTCCAAGTATTTTGAGAGTTATGATGGAAATAGTTAGACTCGCGCTTTGGTTTAGCAATTTACTGACCTCTCACCGATTGATTGACCATAAATCACTCAATTTAACTCGTAATTCATTGAAATTAGTTTCATTTCGAAGGAATCGAAGTGTAGTTTAAAACGAAAGAAACGGAGATGAAAAACTCCAAGTATTTTGTGAGTTATGATGGAAATAGTTAGACTCGCGCTTTGGTTTAGCAATTTACTGACCTCTCACCGATTGATTGACCATAAATCACTCAATTTAACTCGTAATTCATTGAAATTAGTTTCATTTCGAAGGAATCGAAGTGTAGTTTAAAACGAAAGAAACGGAGATGAAAAACTCCAAGTATTTTGAGAGTTATGATGGAAATAGTTAGACTCGCGCTTTGGTTTAGTAATTTACTGACCTACCTCCGATTGATTGACCATAACTCACTCAATTTAACTCGTAATTCATTGTAATTAGTTTCATTTCGAAGGAATCGAAGTGTAGTTTAAAACGAAAGAAACGGAGATGAAAAACTCCAAGTATTTTGAGAGTTATGATGGAAATAGTAACACTCGCGCTTTGGTTTAGCAATTTACTGACCTCCCTCCGATTGATTGACCATAAATCACTCAATTTAACTCGTAATTCATTGAAATTAGTTTCATTTCGAAGGAATCGAAGTGTAGTTTAAAACGAAAGAAACGGAGATGAAAAACTCCAAGTATTTTGAGAGTTATGATGGAATTAGTTAGACTCGTGCTTTGGTTTAGAAATTTACTGACCTACCTCCGATTGATTGATCATAACTCAGTCAATTTAACTCTTAATTCATTGAAATTAGTTTCATTTCGAAGGAATCGAAGTGTAGTTTAAAACGAAAGAAACGGAGATGAAAAACTCCAAGTATTTTGAGAGTTATGATGGAAATAGTTAAACTCGCGCTTTGGTTTAGCAATTTACTGACCTCCCTCCGATTTATTGACCATAAATCACTCAATTTAACTCGTAATTCATTGAAATTAGTTTTATTTCGAAGGAATCGAAGTGTAGTTTAAAACGAAAGAAACGGAGATGAAAAACTCTTAGTATTTTGAGAGTTATGATGGAAATAGTTAGACTCGCGCTTTGGTTTAGCAATTTACTGACCTACCTCCGATTGATTGACAATAACTCTCTCAATTTAACTCTTAATTCATTGAAATTAGTTTCATTTCGAAGGAATCGAAGTGTAGTTTAAAACGAAAGAAACGGAGATGAAAAATTCCAAGTATTTTGAGAGTTATGATGGAAATAGTTAGACTCGCGCTTTGGTTTAGCAATTTACTGACCTACCTCCGATTGATTGACCATAACTCTCTCAATTTAACTCTTAACTCATTGAAATTAGTTTCATTTCGAAGGAATCGAAGTGTAGTTTAAAACGAAAGAAACGGAGATGAAAAACTCCAAGTATTTTGACAGTTATGATGGAAATAGTTAGACTCGCGCTTTGGTTTAGCAATTTACTGACCTACCTCCGATTGATTGACCATAACTCTCTCAATTGAAGTCGTAATTCATTTAATTTAGTTTCATTTCGAATGAATCGAAGTGTAGTTTAAAACGAAAGAAACGGAGATGAAAAACTCCAAGTATTTTGAGAGTTATGATGGAAATAGTTAGACTCGCGCTTTGGTTTAGCAATTTACTGACCTACCTCCGATTGATTGACCATAACTCACTCAATTTAACTCGTAATTCATTGTAATTAGTTTCATTTCGAAGGAATCGAAGTGTAGTTTAAAACGAAAGAAACGGAGATGAAAAACTCCAAGTATTTTGAGAGTTATGATGGAAATAGTTAGACTCGCGCTTCGGTTTAGCAATTTACTGTCCTACATCCGATTAATTGACCATAACTCTCTCAATTTAACTCTTAAGTCATTGAAATTAGTTTCATTTCGAAGGAATCGAAGTGTAGTTTAAAACGAAAGAAACGGAGATGAAAAACTCCAAGTATTTTGAGAGTTATGATGGAAATAGTTAGACTCGCGCTTTAGTTTAGCAATTTACTGACCTCCCTCCGATTGATTGAACATAACTCACTAAATTTAACTCGTAATTCATTGAAATTAGTTTCATTTCAAAGGAATCGAAGTGTAGTTTAAAACGAAAGAAACGGAGATGAAAAACTCCAAGTATTTTGAGAGTTATGATGGAAATAGTTAGACTCGCGCTTTGGTTTAGCAATTTACTGACCTCTCACCGATTGATTGACCATAAATCACTCAATTTAACTCGTAATTCATTGAAATTAGTTTCATTTCGAAGGAATCGAAGTGTAGTTTAAAACGAAAGAAACGGAGATGAAAAACTCCAAGTATTTTGAGAGTTATGATGGAAATAGTTAGACTCGCGCTTTGGTTTAGCAATTTACTGACCTCTCACCGATTGATTGACCATAAATCACTCAATTTAACTCGTAATTCATTGAAATTAGTTTCATTTCGAAGGAATCGAAGTGTAGTTTAAAACGAAAGAAACGGAGATGAAAAACTCCAAGTATTTTGAGAGTTATGATGGAAATAGTTAGACTCGCGCTTTGGTTTAGTAATTTACTGACCTACCTCCGATTGATTGACCATAACTCACTCAATTTAACTCGTAATTCATTGTAATTAGTTTCATTTCGAAGGAATCGAAGTGTAGTTTAAAACGAAAGAAACGGAGATGAAAAACTCCAAGTATCTTGAGAGTTATGATGGAAATAGTTAGACTCGCGCTTTAGTTTAGCAATTTACTGACCTCCCTCCGATTGATTGACCATAACTCACTCAATTTAACTCGTAATTCATTGAAATTAGTTTTATTTCGAAGGAATCGAAGTGTAGTTTAAAACGAAAGAAACGGAGATGAAAAACTCCTAGTATTTTGAGAGTTATGATGGAAATAGTTAGACTCGCGCTTTGGTTTAGCAATTTACTGACCTACCTCCGATTGATTGACAATAACTCTCTCAATTTAACTCTTAATTCATTGAAATTAGTTTCATTTCGAAGGAATCGAAGTGTAGTTTAAAACGAAAGAAACGGAGATGAAAAATTCCAAGTATTTTGAGAGTTATGATGGAAATAGTTAGACTCGCGCTTTGGTTTAGCAATTTACTGACCTACCTCCGATTGATTGACCATAACTCTCTCAATTTAACTCTTAACTCATTGAAATTAGTTTCATTTCGAAGGAATCGAAGTGTAGTTTAAAACGAAAGAAACGGAGATGAAAAACTCCAAGTATTTTGACAGTTATGATGGAAATAGTTAGACTCGCGCTTTGGTTTAGCAATTTACTGACCTCCCTCCGATTGATTGACCATAAATCACTCAATTTAACTCGTAATTCATTGAAATTAGTTTCATTTCGAAGGAATCGAAGTGTAGTTTAAAACGAAAGAAACGGAGATGAAAAACTCCAAGTATTTTGAGAGTTATTATGGAAATAGTTAAACTCGCGCTTTGGTTTAGCAATTTACTGATCTACCTCCGATTGATTGACCATAAATCACTCAATTTAACTCGTAATTCATTAAAATTAGTTTCATTTCGAAGGAATCGAAGTGTAGTTTAAAACGAAAGAAACGGAGATGAAAAACTCCTAGTATTTTGAGAGTTATGATGGAAATAGTTAGACTCGCGCTTTGGTTTAGCAATTTACTGACCTACCTCCGATTGATTGACAATAACTCTCTCAATTTAACTCTTAATTCATTGAAATTAGTTTCATTTCGAAGGAATCGAAGTGTAGTTTAAAACGAAAGAAACGGAGATGAAAAATTCCAAGTATTTTGAGAGTTATGATGGAAATAGTTAGACTCGCGCTTTGGTTTAGCAATTTACTGACCTACCTCCGATTGATTGACCATAACTCTCTCAATTTAACTCTTAACTCATTGAAATTAGTTTCATTTCAAAGGAATCGAAGTGTAGTTTAAAACGAAAGAAACGGAGATGAAAAACTCCAAGTATTTTGAGAGTTATGATGGAAATAGTTAGACTCGCGCTTCGGTTTAGCAATTTACTGTCCTACATCCGATTAATTGACCATAACTCTCTCAATTTAACTCTTAAGTCATTGAAATTAGTTTCATTTCGAAGGAATCGAAGTGTAGTTTAAAACGAAAGAAACGGAGATGAAAAACTCCAAGTATTTTGAGAGTTATGATGGAAATAGTTTGACTCGCGCTTTAGTTTAGCAATTTACTGACCTCCCTCCGATTGATTGAACATAACTCACTAAATTTAACTCGTAATTCATTGAAATTAGTTTCATTTCAAAGGAATCGAAGTGTAGTTTAAAACGAAAGAAACGGAGATGAAAAACTCCAAGTATTTTGAGAGTTATGATGGAAATAGTTAGACTCGCGCTTTGGTTTAGCAATTTACTGACCTCTCACCGATTGATTGACCATAAATCACTCAATTTAACTCGTAATTCATTGAAATTAGTTTCATTTCGAAGGAATCGAAGTGTAGTTTAAAACGAAAGAAACGGAGATGAAAAACTCCAAGTATTTTGTGAGTTATGATGGAAATAGTTAGACTCGCGCTTTGGTTTAGCAATTTACTGACCTCTCACCGATTGATTGACCATAAATCACTCAATTTAACTCGTAATTCATTGAAATTAGTTTCATTTCGAAGGAATCGAAGTGTAGTTTAAAACGAAAGAAACGGAGATGAAAAACTCCAAGTATTTTGAGAGTTATGATGGAAATAGTTAGACTCGCGCTTTGGTTTAGTAATTTACTGACCTACCTCCGATTGATTGACCATAACTCACTCAATTTAACTCGTAATTCATTGTAATTAGTTTCATTTCGAAGGAATCGAAGTGTAGTTTAAAACGAAAGAAACGGAGATGAAAAACTCCAAGTATTTTGAGAGTTATGATGGAAATAGTAACACTCGCGCTTTGGTTTAGCAATTTACTGACCTCCCTCCGATTGATTGACCATAAATCACTCAATTTAACTCGTAATTCATTGAAATTAGTTTCATTTCGAAGGAATCGAAGTGTAGTTTAAAACGAAAGAAACGGAGATGAAAAACTCCAAGTATTTTGAGAGTTATGATGGAATTAGTTAGACTCGTGCTTTGGTTTAGAAATTTACTGACCTACCTCCGATTGATTGATCATAACTCAGTCAATTTAACTCTTAATTCATTGAAATTAGTTTCATTTCGAAGGAATCGAAGTGTAGTTTAAAACGAAAGAAACGGAGATGAAAAACTCCAAGTATTTTGAGAGTTATGATGGAAATAGTTAGACTCGCGCTTTGGTTTAGCAATTTACTGACCTCCCTCCGATTTATTGACCATAAATCACTCAATTTAACTCGTAATTCATTGAAATTAGTTTTATTTCGAAGGAATCGAAGTGTAGTTTAAAACGAAAGAAACGGAGATGAAAAACTCTTAGTATTTTGAGAGTTATGATGGAAATAGTTAGACTCGCGCTTTGGTTTAGCAATTTACTGACCTACCTCCGATTGATTGACAATAACTCTCTCAATTTAACTCTTAATTCATTGAAATTAGTTTCATTTCGAAGGAATCGAAGTGTAGTTTAAAACGAAAGAAACGGAGATGAAAAATTCCAAGTATTTTGAGAGTTATGATGGAAATAGTTAGACTCGCGCTTTGGTTTAGCAATTTACTGACCTACCTCCGATTGATTGACCATAACTCTCTCAATTTAACTCTTAACTCATTGAAATTAGTTTCATTTCGAAGGAATCGAAGTGTAGTTTAAAACGAAAGAAACGGAGATGAAAAACTCCAAGTATTTTGACAGTTATGATGGGAATAGTTAGACTCGCGCTTTGGTTTAGCAATTTACTGACCTACCTCCGATTGATTGACCATAACTCTCTCAATTGAAGTCGTAATTCATTTAATTTAGTTTCATTTCGAATGAATCGAAGTGTAGTTTAAAACGAAAGAAACGGAGATGAAAAACTCCAAGTATTTTGAGAGTTATGATGGAAATAGTTAGACTCGCGCTTTGGTTTAGCAATTTACTGACCTACCTCCGATTGATTGACCATAACTCACTCAATTTAACTCGTAATTCATTGTAATTAGTTTCATTTCGAAGGAATCGAAGTGTAGTTTAAAACGAAAGAAACGGAGATGAAAAACTCCAAGTATTTTGAGAGTTATGATGGAAATAGTTAGACTCGCGCTTCGGTTTAGCAATTTACTGTCCTACATCCGATTAATTGACCATAACTCTCTCAATTTAACTCTTAAGTCATTGAAATTAGTTTCATTTCGAAGGAATCGAAGTGTAGTTTAAAACGAAAGAAACGGAGATGAAAAACTCCAAGTATTTTGAGAGTTATGATGGAAATAGTTAGACTCGCGCTTTAGTTTAGCAATTTACTGACCTCCCTCCGATTGATTGAACATAACTCACTAAATTTAACTCGTAATTCATTGAAATTAGTTTCATTTCAAAGGAATCAAAGTGTAGTTTAAAACGAAAGAAACGGAGATGAAAAACTCCAAGTATTTTGAGAGTTATGATGGAAATAGTTAGACTCGCGCTTTGGTTTAGCAATTTACTGACCTCTCACCGATTGATTGACCATAAATCACTCAATTTAACTCGTAATTCATTGAAATTAGTTTCATTTCGAAGGAATCGAAGTGTAGTTTAAAACGAAAGAAACGGAGATGAAAAACTCCAAGTATTTTGAGAGTTATGATGGAAATAGTTAGACTCGCGCTTTGGTTTAGCAATTTACTGACCTCTCACCGATTGATTGACCATAAATCACTCAATTTAACTCGTAATTCATTGAAATTAGTTTCATTTCGAAGGAATCGAAGTGTAGTTTAAAACGAAAGAAACGGAGATGAAAAACTCCAAGTATTTTGAGAGTTATGATGGAAATAGTTAGACTCGCGCTTTGGTTTAGTAATTTACTGACCTACCTCCGATTGATTGACCATAACTCACTCAATTTAACTCGTAATTCATTGTAATTAGTTTCATTTCGAAGGAATCGAAGTGTAGTTTAAAACGAAAGAAACGGAGATGAAAAACTCCAAGTATCTTGAGAGTTATGATGGAAATAGTTAGACTCGCGCTTTAGTTTAGCAATTTACTGACCTCCCTCCGATTGATTGACCATAACTCACTCAATTTAACTCGTAATTCATTGAAATTAGTTTTATTTCGAAGGAATCGAAGTGTAGTTTAAAACGAAAGAAACGGAGATGAAAAACTCCTAGTATTTTGAGAGTTATGATGGAAATAGTTAGACTCGCGCTTTGGTTTAGCAATTTACTGACCTACCTCCGATTGATTGACAATAACTCTCTCAATTTAACTCTTAATTCATTGAAATTAGTTTCATTTCGAAGGAATCGAAGTGTAGTTTAAAACGAAAGAAACGGAGATGAAAAATTCCAAGTATTTTGAGAGTTATGATGGAAATAGTTAGACTCGCGCTTTGGTTTAGCAATTTACTGACCTACCTCCGATTGATTGACCATAACTCTCTCAATTTAACTCTTAACTCATTGAAATTAGTTTCATTTCGAAGGAATCGAAGTGTAGTTTAAAACGAAAGAAACGGAGATGAAAAACTCCAAGTATTTTGACAGTTATGATGGAAATAGTTAGACTCGCGCTTTGGTTTAGCAATTTACTGACCTCCCTCCGATTGATTGACCATAAATCACTCAATTTAACTCGTAATTCATTGAAATTAGTTTCATTTCGAAGGAATCGAAGTGTAGTTTAAAACGAAAGAAACGGAGATGAAAAACTCCAAGTATTTTGAGAGTTATTATGGAAATAGTTAAACTCGCGCTTTGGTTTAGCAATTTACTGATCTACCTCCGATTGATTGACCATAAATCACTCAATTTAACTCGTAATTCATTAAAATTAGTTTCATTTCGAAGGAATCGAAGTGTAGTTTAAAACGAAAGAAACGGAGATGAAAAACTCCTAGTATTTTGAGAGTTATGATGGAAATAGTTAGACTCGCGCTTTGGTTTAGCAATTTACTGACCTACCTCCGATTGATTGACAATAACTCTCTCAATTTAACTCTTAATTCATTGAAATTAGTTTCATTTCGAAGGAATCGAAGTGTAGTTTAAAACGAAAGAAACGGAGATGAAAAATTCCAAGTATTTTGAGAGTTATGATGGAAATAGTTAGACTCGCGCTTTGGTTTAGCAATTTACTGACCTACCTCCGATTGATTGACCATAACTCTCTCAATTTAACTCTTAACTCATTGAAATTAGTTTCATTTCGAAGGAATCGAAGTGTAGTTTAAAACGAAAGAAACGGAGATGAAAAACTCCAAGTATTTTGACAGTTATGATGGAAATAGTTAGACTCGCGCTTTGGTTTAGCAATTTACTGACCTACCTCCGATTGATTGACCATAACTCTCTCAATTGAAGTCGTAATTCATTTAATTTAGTTTCATTTCGAATGAATCGAAGTGTAGTTTAAAACGAAAGAAACGGAGATGAAAAACTCCAAGTATTTTGAGAGTTATGATGGAAATAGTTAGACTCGCGCTTTGGTTTAGCAATTTACTGACCTACCTCCGATTGATTGACCATAACTCACTCAATTTAACTCGTAATTCATTGTAATTAGTTTCATTTCGAAGGAATCGAAGTGTAGTTTAAAACGAAAGAAACGGAGATGAAAAACTCCAAGTATTTTGAGAGTTATGATGGAAATAGTTAGACTCGCGCTTCGGTTTAGCAATTTACTGTCCTACATCCGATTAATTGACCATAACTCTCTCAATTTAACTCTTAAGTCATTGAAATTAGTTTCATTTCGAAGGAATCGAAGTGTAGTTTAAAACGAAAGAAACGGAGATGAAAAACTCCAAGTATTTTGAGAGTTATGATGGAAATAGTTAGACTCGCGCTTTAGTTTAGCAATTTACTGACCTCCCTCCGATTGATTGAACATAACTCACTAAATTTAACTCGTAATTCATTGAAATTAGTTTCATTTCAAAGGAATCGAAGTGTAGTTTAAAACGAAAGAAACGGAGATGAAAAACTCCAAGTATTTTGAGAGTTATGATGGAAATAGTTAGACTCGCGCTTTGGTTTAGCAATTTACTGACCTCTCACCGATTGATTGACCATAAATCACTCAATTTAACTCGTAATTCATTGAAATTAGTTTCATTTCGAAGGAATCGAAGTGCAGTTTAAAACGAAAGAAACGGAGATGAAAAACTCCAAGTATTTTGAGAGTTATGATGGAAATAGTTAGACTCGCGCTTTGGTTTAGCAATTTACTGACCTCTCACCGATTGATTGACCATAAATCACTCAATTTAACTCGTAATTCATTGAAATTAGTTTCATTTCGAAGGAATCGAAGTGTAGTTTAAAACGAAAGAAACGGAGATGAAAAACTCCAAGTATTTTGAGAGTTATGATGGAAATAGTTAGACTCGCGCTTTGGTTTAGTAATTTACTGACCTACCTCCGATTGATTGACCATAACTCACTCAATTTAACTCGTAATTCATTGTAATTAGTTTCATTTCGAAGGAATCGAAGTGTAGTTTAAAACGAAAGAAACGGAGATGAAAAACTCCAAGTATTTTGAGAGTTATGATGGAAATAGTAACACTCGCGCTTTGGTTTAGCAATTTACTGACCTCCCTCCGATTGATTGACCATAAATCACTCAATTTAACTCGTAATTCATTGTAATTAGTTTCATTTCGAAGGAATCGAAGTGTAGTTTAAAACGAAAGAAACGGAGATGAAAAACTCCAAGTATTTTGAGAGTTATGATGGAAATAGTTAGACTCGCGCTTCGGTTTAGCAATTTACTGTCCTACATCCGATTAATTGACCATAACTCTCTCAATTTAACTCTTAAGTCATTGAAATTAGTTTCATTTCGAAGGAATCGAAGTGTAGTTTAAAACGAAAGAAACGGAGATGAAAAACTCCAAGTATTTTGAGAGTTATGATGGAAATAGTTAGACTCGCGCTTTAGTTTAGCAATTTACTGACCTCCCTCCGATTGATTGAACATAACTCACTAAATTTAACTCGTAATTCATTGAAATTAGTTTCATTTCAAAGGAATCGAAGTGTAGTTTAAAACGAAAGAAACGGAGATGAAAAACTCCAAGTATTTTGAGAGTTATGATGGAAATAGTTAGACTCGCGCTTCGGTTTAGCAATTTACTGTCCTACATCCGATTAATTGACCATAACTCTCTCAATTTAACTCTTAAGTCATTGAAATTAGTTTCATTTCGAAGGAATCGAAGTGTAGTTTAAAACGAAAGAAACGGAGATGAAAAACTCCAAGTATTTTGAGAGTTATGATGGAAATAGTTAGACTCGCGCTTTAGTTTAGCAATTTACTGACCTCCCTCCGATTGATTGAACATAACTCACTAAATTTAACTCGTAATTCATTGAAATTAGTTTCATTTCAAAGGAATCGAAGTGTAGTTTAAAACGAAAGAAACGGAGATGAAAAACTCCAAGTATTTTGAGAGTTATGATGGAAATAGTTAGACTCGCGCTTTGGTTTAGCAATTTACTGACCTCTCACCGATTGATTGACCATAAATCACTCAATTTAACTCGTAATTCATTGAAATTAGTTTCATTTCGAAGGAATCGAAGTGTAGTTTAAAACGAAAGAAACGGAGATGAAAAACTCCAAGTATTTTGAGAGTTATGATGGAAATAGTTAGACTCGCGCTTTGGTTTAGCAATTTACTGACCTCTCACCGATTGATTGACCATAAATCACTCAATTTAACTCGTAATTCATTGAAATTAGTTTCATTTCGAAGGAATCGAAGTGTAGTTTAAAACGAAAGAAACGGAGATGAAAAACTCCAAGTATTTTGAGAGTTATGATGGAAATAGTTAGACTCGCGCTTTAGTTTAGCAATTTACTGACCTCCCTCCGATTGATTGAACATAACTCACTAAATTTAACTCGTAATTCATTGAAATTAGTTTCATTTCAAAGGAATCGAAGTGTAGTTTAAAACGAAAGAAACGGAGATGAAAAACTCCAAGTATTTTGAGAGTTATGATGGAAATAGTTAGACTCGCGCTTTGGTTTAGCAATTTACTGACCTCTCACCGATTGATTGACCATAAATCACTCAATTTAACTCGTAATTCATTGAAATTAGTTTCATTTCGAAGGAATCGAAGTGTAGTTTAAAACGAAAGAAACGGAGATGAAAAACTCCAAGTATTTTGTGAGTTATGATGGAAATAGTTAGACTCGCGCTTTGGTTTAGCAATTTACTGACCTCTCACCGATTGATTGACCATAAATCACTCAATTTAACTCGTAATTCATTGAAATTAGTTTCATTTCGAAGGAATCGAAGTGTAGTTTAAAACGAAAGAAACGGAGATGAAAAACTCCAAGTATTTTGAGAGTTATAATGGAAATAGTTAGACTCGCGCTTTGGTTTAGTAATTTACTGACCTACCTCCGATTGATTGACCATAACTCACTCAATTTAACTCGTAATTCATTGTAATTAGTTTCATTTCGAAGGAATCGAAGTGTAGTTTAAAACGAAAGAAACGGAGATGAAAAACTCCAAGAATTTTGAGAGTTATGATGGAAATAGTAACACTCGCGCTTTGGTTTAGCAATTTACTGACCTCCCTCCGATTGATTGACCATAAATCACTCAATTTAACTCGTAATTCATTGAAATTAGTTTCATTTCGAAGGAATCGAAGTGTAGTTTAAAACGAAAGAAACGGAGATGAAAAACTCCAAGTATTTTGAGAGTTATGATGGAATTAGTTAGACTCGTGCTTTGGTTTAGAAATTTACTGACCTACCTCCGATTGATTGATCATAACTCAGTCAATTTAACTCTTAATTCATTGAAATTAGTTTCATTTCGAAGGAATCGAAGTGTAGTTTAAAACGAAAGAAACGGAGATGAAAAACTCCAAGTATTTTGAGAGTTATGATGGAAATAGTTAGACTCGCGCTTTAGTTTAGCAATTTACTGACCTCCCTCCGATTGATTGACCATAACTCACTCAATTTAACTCGTAATTCATTGAAATTAGTTTTATTTCGAAGGAATCGAAGTGTAGTTTAAAACGAAAGAAACGGAGATGAAAAACTCCTAGTATTTTGAGAGTTATGATGGAAATAGTTAGACTCGCGCTTTGGTTTAGCAATTTACTGACCTACCTCCGATTGATTGACAATAACTCTCTCAATTTAACTCTTAATTCATTGAAATTAGTTTCATTTCGAAGGAATCGAAGTGTAGTTTAAAACGAAAGAAACGGAGATGAAAAATTCCAAGTATTTTGAGAGTTATGATGGAAATAGTTAGACTCGCGCTTTGATTTAGCAATTTACTGACCTACCTCCGATTGATTGACCATAACTCTCTCAATTTAACTCTTAACTCATTGAAATTAGTTTCATTTCGAAGGAATCGAAGTGTAGTTTAAAACGAAAGAAACGGAGATGAAAAACTCCAAGTATTTTGACAGTTATGATGGAAATAGTTAGACTCGCGCTTTGGTTTAGCAATTTACTGACCTACCTCCGATTGATTGACCATAACTCTCTCAATTGAAGTCGTAATTCATTTAATTTAGTTTCATTTCGAATGAATCGAAGTGTAGTTTAAAACGAAAGAAACGGAGATGAAAAACTCCAAGTATTTTGAGAGTTATGATGGAAATAGTTAGACTCGCGCTTTGGTTTAGCAATTTACTGACCTACCTCCGATTGATTGACCATAACTCACTCAATTTAACTCGTAATTCATTGTAATTAGTTTCATTTCGAAGGAATCGAAGTGTAGTTTAAAACGAAAGAAACGGAGATGAAAAACTCCAAGTATTTTGAGAGTTATGATGGAAATAGTTAGACTCGCGCTTCGGTTTAGCAATTTACTGTCCTACATCCGATTAATTGACCATAACTCTCTCAATTTAACTCTTAAGTCATTGAAATTTGTTTCATTTCGAAGGAATCGAAGTGTAGTTTAAAACGAAAGAAACGGAGATGAAAAACTCCAAGTATTTTGAGAGTTATGATGGAAATAGTTAGACTCGCGCTTTAGTTTAGCAATTTACTGACCTCCCTCCGATTGATTGAACATAACTCACTAAATTTAACTCGTAATTCATTGAAATTAGTTTCATTTCAAAGGAATCGAAGTGTAGTTTAAAACGAAAGAAACGGAGATGAAAAACTCCAAGTATTTTGAGAGTTATGATGGAAATAGTTAGACTCGCGCTTTGGTTTAGCAATTTACTGACCTCTCACCGATTGATTGACCATAAATCACTCAATTTAACTCGTAATTCATTGAAATTAGTTTCATTTCGAAGGAATCGAAGTGTAGTTTAAAACGAAAGAAACGGAGATGAAAACCTCCAAGTATTTTGAGAGTTATGATGGAAATAGTTAGACTCGCGCTTTGGTTTAGCAATTTACTGACCTCTCACCGATTGATTGACCATAAATCACTCAATTTAACTCGTAATTCATTGAAATTAGTTTCATTTCGAAGGAATCGAAGTGTAGTTTAAAACGAAAGAAACGGAGATGAAAAACTCCAAGTATTTTGAGAGTTATGATGGAAATAGTTAGACTCGCGCTTTGGTTTAGTAATTTACTGACCTACCTCCGATTGATTGACCATAACTCACTCAATTTAACTCGTAATTCATTGTAATTAGTTTCATTTCGAAGGAATCGAAGTGTAGTTTAAAACGAAAGAAACGGAGATGAAAAACTCCAAGTATCTTGAGAGTTATGATGGAAATAGTTAGACTCGCGCTTTAGTTTAGCAATTTACTGACCTCCCTCCGATTGATTGACCATAACTCACTCAATTTAACTCGTAATTCATTTAAATTAGTTTTATTTCGAAGGAATCGAAGTGTAGTTTAAAACGAAAGAAACGGAGATGAAAAACTCCTAGTATTTTGAGAGTTATGATGGAAATAGTTAGACTCGCGCTTTGGTTTAGCAATTTACTGACCTACCTCCGATTGATTGACAATAACTCTCTCAATTTAACTCTTAATTCATTGAAATTAGTTTCATTTCGAAGGAATCGAAGTGTAGTTTAAAACGAAAGAAACGGAGATGAAAAATTCCAAGTATTTTGAGAGTTATGATGGAAATAGTTAGACTCGCGCTTTGGTTTAGCAATTTACTGACCTACCTCCGATTGATTGACCATAACTCTCTCAATTTAACTCTTAACTCATTGAAATTAGTTTCATTTCGAAGGAATCGAAGTGTAGTTTAAAACGAAAGAAACGGAGATGAAAAACTCCAAGTATTTTGACAGTTATGATGGAAATAGTTAGACTCGCGCTTTGGTTTAGCAATTTACTGACCTCCCTCCGATTGATTGACCATAAATCACTCAATTTAACTCGTAATTCATTGAAATTAGTTTCATTTCGAAGGAATCGAAGTGTAGTTTAAAACGAAAGAAACGGAGATGAAAAACTCCAAGTATTTTGAGAGTTATTATGGAAATAGTTAAACTCGCGCTTTGGTTTAGCAATTTACTGATCTACCTCCGATTGATTGACCATAAATCACTCAATTTAACTCGTAATTCATTAAAATTAGTTTCATTTCGAAGGAATCGAAGTGTAGTTTAAAACGAAAGAAACGGAGATGAAAAACTCCTAGTATTTTGAGAGTTATGATGGAAATAGTTAGACTCGCGCTTTGGTTTAGCAATTTACTGACCTACCTCCGATTGATTGACAATAACTCTCTCAATTTAACTCTTAATTCATTGAAATTAGTTTCATTTCGAAGGAATCGAAGTGTAGTTTAAAACGAAAGAAACGGAGATGAAAAATTCCAAGTATTTTGAGAGTTATGATGGAAATAGTTAGACTCGCGCTTTGGTTTAGCAATTTACTGACCTACCTCCGATTGATTGACCATAACTCTCTCAATTTAACTCTTAACTCATTGAAATTAGTTTCATTTCGAAGGAATCGAAGTGTAGTTTAAAACGAAAGAAACGGAGATGAAAAACTCCAAGTATTTTGACAGTTATGATGGAAATAGTTAGACTCGCGCTTTGGTTTAGCAATTTACTGACCTACCTCCGATTGATTGACCATAACTCTCTCAATTGAAGTCGTAATTCATTTAATTTAGTTTCATTTCGAATGAATCGAAGTGTAGTTTAAAACGAAAGAAACGGAGATGAAAAACTCCAAGTATTTTGAGAGTTATGATGGAAATAGTTAGACTCGCGCTTTGGTTTAGCAATTTACTGACCTACCTCCGATTGATTGACCATAACTCACTCAATTTAACTCGTAATTCATTGTAATTAGTTTCATTTCGAAGGAATCGAAGTGTAGTTTAAAACGAAAGAAACGGAGATGAAAAACTCCAAGTATTTTGAGAGTTATGATGGAAATAGTTAGACTCGCGCTTCGGTTTAGCAATTTACTGTCCTACATCCGATTAATTGACCATAACTCTCTCAATTTAACTCTTAAGTCATTGAAATTAGTTTCATTTCGAAGGAATCGAAGTGTAGTTTAAAACGAAAGAAACGGAGATGAAAAACTCCAAGTATTTTGAGAGTTATGATGGAAATAGTTAGACTCGCGCTTTAGTTTAGCAATTTACTGACCTCCCTCCGATTGATTGAACATAACTCACTAAATTTAACTCGTAATTCATTGAAATTAGTTTCATTTCAAAGGAATCGAAGTGTAGTTTAAAACGAAAGAAACGGAGATGAAAAACTCCAAGTATTTTGAGAGTTATGATGGAAATAGTTAGACTCGCGCTTTGGTTTAGCAATTTACTGACCTCTCACCGATTGATTGACCATAAATCACTCAATTTAACTCGTAATTCATTGAAATTAGTTTCATTTCGAAGGAATCGAAGTGTAGTTTAAAACGAAAGAAACGGAGATGAAAAACTCCAAGTATTTTGAGAGTTATGATGGAAATAGTTAGACTCGCGCTTTGGTTTAGCAATTTACTGACCTCTCACCGATTGATTGACCATAAATCACTCAATTTAACTCGTAATTCATTGAAATTAGTTTCATTTCGAAGGAATCGAAGTGTAGTTTAAAACGAAAGAAACGGAGATGAAAAACTCCAAGTATTTTGAGAGTTATGATGGAAATAGTTAGACTCGCGCTTTGGTTTAGTAATTTACTGACCTACCTCCGATTGATTGACCATAACTCACTCAATTTAACTCGTAATTCATTGTAATTAGTTTCATTTCGAAGGAATCGAAGTGTAGTTTAAAACGAAAGAAACGGAGATGAAAAACTCCAAGTATTTTGAGAGTTATGATGGAAATAGTAACACTCGCGCTTTGGTTTAGCAATTTACTGACCTCCCTCCGATTGATTGACCATAAATCACTCAATTTAACTCGTAATTCATTGTAATTAGTTTCATTTCGAAGGAATCGAAGTGTAGTTTAAAACGAAAGAAACGGAGATGAAAAACTCCAAGTATTTTGAGAGTTATGATGGAAATAGTTAGACTCGCTCTTCGGTTTAGCAATTTACTGTCCTACATCCGATTAATTGACCATAACTCTCTCAATTTAACTCTTAAGTCATTGAAATTAGTTTCATTTCGAAGGAATCGAAGTGTAGTTTAAAACGAAAGAAACGGAGATGAAAAACTCCAAGTATTTTGAGAGTTATGATGGAAATAGTTAGACTCGCGCTTTAGTTTAGCAATTTACTGACCTCCCTCCGATTGATTGAACATAACTCACTAAATTTAACTCGTAATTCATTGAAATTAGTTTCATTTCAAAGGAATCGAAGTGTAGTTTAAAACGAAAGAAACGGAGATGAAAAACTCCAAGTATTTTGAGAGTTATGATGGAAATAGTTAGACTCGCGCTTCGGTTTAGCAATTTACTGTCCTACATCCGATTAATTGACCATAACTCTCTCAATTTAACTCTTAAGTCATTGAAATTAGTTTCATTTCGAAGGAATCAAAGTGTAGTTTAAAACGAAAGAAACGGAGATGAAAAACTCCAAGTATTTTGAGAGTTATGATGGAAATAGTTAGACTCGCGCTTTAGTTTAGCAATTTACTGACCTCCCTCCGATTGATTGAACATAACTCACTAAATTTAACTCGTAATTCATTGAAATTAGTTTCATTTCAAAGGAATCGAAGTGTAGTTTAAAACGAAAGAAACGGAGATGAAAAACTCCAAGTATTTTGAGAGTTATGATGGAAATAGTTAGACTCGCGCTTTGGTTTAGCAATTTACTGACCTCTCACCGATTGATTGACCATAAATCACTCAATTTAACTCGTAATTCATTGAAATTAGTTTCATTTCGAAGGAATCGAAGTGTAGTTTAAAACGAAAGAAACGGAGATGAAAAACTCCAAGTATTTTGTGAGTTATGATGGAAATAGTTAGACTCGCGCTTTGGTTTAGCAATTTACTGACCTCTCACCGATTGATTGACCATAAATCACTCAATTTAACTCGTAATTCATTGAAATTAGTTTCATTTCGAAGGAATCGAAGTGTAGTTTAAAACGAAAGAAACGGAGATGAAAAACTCCAAGTATTTTGAGAGTTATGATGGAAATAGTTAGACTCGCGCTTTGGTTTAGTAATTTACTGACCTACCTCCGATTGATTGACCATAACTCACTCAATTTAACTCGTAATTCATTGTAATTAGTTTCATTTCGAAGGAATCGAAGTGTAGTTTAAAACGAAAGAAACGGAGATGAAAAACTCCAAGTATTTTGAGAGTTATGATGGAAATAGTAACACTCGCGCTTTGGTTTAGCAATTTACTGACCTCCCTCCGATTGATTGACCATAAATCACTCAATTTAACTCGTAATTCATTGAAATTAGTTTCATTTCGAAGGAATCGAAGTGTAGTTTAAAACGAAAGAAACGGAGATGAAAAACTCCAAGTATTTTGAGAGTTATGATGGAATTAGTTAGACTCGTGCTTTGGTTTAGAAATTTACTGACCTACCTCCGATTGATTGATCATAACTCAGTCAATTTAACTCTTAATTCATTGAAATTAGTTTCATTTCGAAGGAATCGAAGTGTAGTTTAAAACGAAAGAAACGGAGATGAAAAACTCCAAGTATTTTGAGAGTTATGATGGAAATAGTTAGACTCGCGCTTTAGTTTAGCAATTTACTGACCTCCCTCCGATTGATTGACCATAACTCACTCAATTTAACTCGTAATTCATTGAAATTAGTTTTATTTCGAAGGAATCGAAGTGTAGTTTAAAACGAAAGAAACGGAGATGAAAAACTCCTAGTATTTTGAGAGTTATGATGGAAATAGTTAGACTCGCGCTTTGGTTTAGCAATTTACTGACCTACCTCCGATTGATTGACAATAACTCTCTCAATTTAACTCTTAATTCATTGAAATTAGTTTCATTTCGAAGGAATCGAAGTGTAGTTTAAAACGAAAGAAACGGAGATGAAAAATTCCAAGTATTTTGAGAGTTATGATGGAAATAGTTAGACTCGCGCTTTGGTTTAGCAATTTACTGACCTACCTCCGATTGATTGACCATAACTCTCTCAATTTAACTCTTAACTCATTGAAATTAGTTTCATTTCGAAGGAATCGAAGTGTAGTTTAAAACGAAAGAAACGGAGATGAAAAACTCCAAGTATTTTGACAGTTATGATGGAAATAGTTAGACTCGCGCTTTGGTTTAGCAATTTACTGACCTCCCTCCGATTGATTGACCATAAATCACTCAATTTAACTCGTAATTCATTGAAATTAGTTTCATTTCGAAGGAATCGAAGTGTAGTTTAAAACGAAAGAAACGGAGATGAAAAACTCCAAGTATTTTGAGAGTTATTATGGAAATAGTTAAACTCGCGCTTTGGTTTAGCAATTTACTGATCTACCTCCGATTGATTGACCATAAATCACTCAATTTAACTCGTAATTCATTAAAATTAGTTTCATTTCGAAGGAACCGAAGTGTAGTTTAAAACGAAAGAGACGGAGATGAAAAACTCCAAGTATTTTGAGAGTTATGATGGAAATAGTTAGACTCGCGCTTTGGTTTAGCAATTTATTGACCTACCTCCGATTGATTGACCATAACTCACTCAATTTAACTCTTAACTCATTGAAATTAGTTTCATTTCGAAGGAATCGAAGTGTAGTTTAAAACGAAAGAAACGGATATGAAAATCTCCAAGTATTTTGAGAGTTATGATGGAAATAGATAGACTCGCGCTTTGGTTTAGCAATTTACTGACCTCCCTCCGATTGATTGACCATAACTCACTCAATTTAACTCGTAATTCATTGAAATTAGTTTCATTTCGAAGGAATCGAAGTGTGGTTTAAAACAAAAGAAACAGAGATGAAAAACTCCAAGTATTTTGAGAGTTATGATGGAAATAGTTAGACTCGCGCTTTGGTTTAGCAATTTACTGACCTACCTCCGCTTGATTCACCATAACTCTCTCAATTTAACTCTTAATTCATTGAAATTAGTTTCATTTCGAAGGAATCGAAGTGTAGTTTAAAACGAAAGAAACGGAGATGAAAAATTCCAAGTATTTTGAGAGTTATGATAGAAATAGTTAGACTCGCGCTTTGGTTTAGCAATTTACTGACCTACCTCCGATTGATTGACCATAACCCTCTCAATTTAACTCTTAACTCATTGAAATTAGTTTCATTTCGAAGGAATCGAAGTGTAGTTTAAAACGAAAGAAACGGAGATGAAAAACTCCAAGTATCTTGAGAGTTATGATGGAAATAGTTAGACTCGCGCTTTAGTTTAGCAATTTACTGACCTACCTCCGATTGATTGACCATAACTCTCTCAATTTAACTCGTAATTCATTTAAATTAGTTTAATTTCGAAGGAATCGAAGTGTAGTTTAAAACGAAAGAAACGGAGATGAAAAACTCCAAGTATTTTGAGAGTTATGATGGAAATAGTAACACTCGCGCTTTGGTTTAGCAATTTACTGACCTCCCTCCGATTGATTGACCATAAATCACTCAATTTAACTCGTAATTCATTGAAATTAGTTTCATTTCGAAGGAATTGAAGTGTAGTTTAAAACGAAAGAAACGGAGATGAAAAACTCCAAGTATTTTGAGAGTTATGATTGAAATAGTTAGACTCGCGCTTTGGTTTAGCAATTTACTGACCTCCCTCCGATTAATTGACCATAACTCACTCAATTTAACTCGTAATTCATTGTAATTAGTTTCATTTCGAAGGAATCGAAGTGTAGTTTAAAACGAAAGAAACGGAGATGAAAAACTACAAGTATTTTGAGAGTTATGATGGAAATAGTTAGACTCGCGCTTTGGTTTAGCAATTTACTGATCTACCTCCGATTGATTGACCATAACTCTCTCAATTTAACTCTTCACTCATTGAAATTAGTTTCATTTCGAAGGAATCGAAGTGTAGTTTAAAACGAAAGAAACGGAGATGAAAAACTCAAGTATTTTGAGAGTTATGATGGAAATAGTTAGACTCGCGCTTTGGTTTAGCAATTTACTGTCATACATCCGATTAATTGACCATAACTCTCTCAATTTAACTCTTAAGTCATTGAAATTAGTTTCATTTCGAAGGAATCGAAGTGTAGTTTAAAACGAAAGAAACGGAGATGAAAAACTCCAAGTATTTTGAGAGTTATGATGGAAATAGTTAGACTCGCGCTTTGGTTTAGCAATTTACTGACCTACCTCCGATTGATTGACCATAACTCTCTCAATTTAAGTCGTAATTCATTTAATTTAGTTTCATTTCGAATGAATCGAAGTGTAGTTTAAAACGAAAGAAACGGAGATGAAAAACTACAAGTATTTTGAGAGTTATAATGGAAATAGTTAGACTCGCGCTTTGGTTTAGCAATTTACTGATCTACCTCCGATTGATTGACCATAACTCTCTCAATTTAACTCTTCACTCATTGAAATTAGTTTCATTTCGAAGGAATCGAAGTGTAGTTTAAAACGAAAGAAACGGAGATAAAAAACTCCAAGTATTTTGAGAGTTATGATGGAAATAGTTAGACTCGCGCTTTGGTTTAGCAATTTACTGTCATACATCCGATTAATTGACCATAACTCTCTCAATTTAACTCTTAAGTCATTGAAATTAGTTTCATTTCGAAGGAACCGAAGTGTAGTTTAAAACGAAAGAGACGGAGATGAAAAACTCCAAGTATTTTGAGAGTTATGATGGAAATAGTTAGACTCGCGCTTTGGTTTAGCAATTTATTGACCTACCTCCGATTGATTGACCATAACTCACTCAATTTAACTCTTAACTCATTGAAATTAGTTTCATTTCGAAGGAATCGAAGTGTAGTTTAAAACGAAAGAAACGGATATGAAAATCTCCAAGTATTTTGAGAGTTATGATGGAAATAGATAGACTCGCGCTTTGGTTTAGCAATTTACTGACCTCCCTCCGATTGATTGACCATAACTCACTCAATTTAACTCGTAATTCATTGAAATTAGTTTCATTTCGAAGGAATCGAAGTGTGGTTTAAAACGAAAGAAACGGAGATGAAAAACTCCAAGTATTTTGAGAGTTATGATGGAAATAGTTAGACTCGCGCTTTGGTTTAGCAATTTACTGACCTACCTCCGCTTGATTCACCATAACTCTCTCAATTTAACTCTTAATTCATTGAAATTAGTTTCATTTCGAAGGAATCGAAGTGTAGTTTAAAACGAAAGAAACGGAGATGAAAAATTCCAAGTATTTTGAGAGTTATGATAGAAATAGTTAGACTCGCGCTTTGGTTTAGCAATTTACTGACATACCTCCGATTGATTGACCATAACTCTCTCAATTTAATTCTTAATTCATTGAAATTAGTTTCATTTCGAAGGAATCGAAGTGTAGTTTAAAACGAAAGAAACGGAGATGAAAAATTCCAAGTATTTTGAGAGTTATTATAGAAATAGTTAGACTCGCGCTTTGGTTTAGCAATTTACTGACCTACCTCCGATTGATTGACCATAACCCTCTCAATTTAACTCTTAACTCATTGAAATTAGTTTCATTTCGAAGGAATCGAAGTGTAGTTTAAAACGAAAGAAACGGAGATGAAAAACTCCAAGTATTTTGAGAGTTATGATTGAAATAGTTAGACTTGCGCTTTGGTTTAGCAATTTACTGACCTCCCTCCGATTAATTGACCATAACTCACTCAATTTAACTCGTAATTCATTGTAATTAGTTTCATTTCGAAGGAATCGAAGTGTTGTTTAAAACGAAAGAAACGGAGATGAAAAACTACAAGTATTTTGAGAGTTATGATGGAAATAGTTAGACTCGCGCTTTGGTTTAGCAATTTACTGATCTACCTCCGATTGATTGACCATAACTCTCTCAATTTAACTCTTCACTCATTGAAATTAGTTTCATTTCGAAGGAATCGAAGTGTAGTTTAAAACGAAAGAAACGGAGATGAAAAACTCCAAGTATTTTGAGAGTTATGATGGAAATAGTTAGACTCGCGCTTTGGTTTAGCAATTTACTGTCATACATCCGATTAATTGACCATAACTCTCTCAATTTAACTCTTAAGTCATTGAAATTAGTTTCATTTCGAAGGAATCGAAGTGTAGTTTAAAACGAAAGAAACGGAGATGAAAAACTCCAAGTATTTTGAGAGTTATGATGGAAATAGTTAGACTCGCGCTTTGGTTTAGCAATTTACTGACCTACCTCCGATTGATTGACCATAACTCTCTCAATTTAAGTCGTAATTCATTTAATTTAGTTTCATTTCGAATGAATCGAAGTGTAGTTTAAAACGAAAGAAACGGAGATGAAAAACTCCAAGTATTTTGAGAGTTATGATGGAAATAGTTAGACTCGCGCTTTGGTTTAGCAATTTACTGACCTACCTCCGATTGATTGACCATAACTCACTCAATTTAACTCGTAATTCATTGTAATTAGTTTCATTTCGAAGGAATCGAAGTTTAGTTTAAAACGAAAGAAACGGAGATGAAAAACTCCAAGTATTTTGAGAGTTATGATAGAAATAGTTAGACTCGCGCTTTGGTTTAGCAATTTACTGACCTACCTCCGATTGATTGATCATAACTCACTCAATTTAACTCTTAATTCATTGAAATTAGTTTCATTTCGAAGGAATCGAAGTGTAGTTTAAAACGAAAGAAACGGAGATGAAAAACTCCAAGTATTTTGAGAGTTATGATGGAAATAGTTAGACTCGCGCTTTAGTTTAGCAATTTACTGACCTCCCTCCGATTGATTGACCATAACTCACTCAATTTAACTCGTAATTCATTGAAATTAGTTTCATTTCGAAGGAATCGAAGTGTAGTTTAAAACGAAAGAAACGGAGATGAAAAACTCCAAGTATTTTGAGAGTTATGATGGAAATAGTTAGACTCGCGCTTTGGTTTAGCAATTTACTGATCTAGCTCCGATTGATTGACCATAACTCTCTAAATTTAACTCTTAACTCATTGAAATTAGTTTCATTTCGAAGGAATCGAAGTGTAGTTTAAAACGAAAGAAACGGAGATGAAAAACTCCAAGTATTTTGAGAGTTATGATGGAAATTGTTAGACTCGCGCTTTGGTTTAGCAATTTACTGACATACCTCCGATTGATTGACCATAACTCTCTCAATTTAACTCTTAATTCATTGAAATTAGTTTCATTTCGAAGGAATCGAAGTGTAGTTTAAAACGAAAGAAACGGAGATGAAAAATTCCAAGTATTTTGAGAGTTATGATAGAAATAGTTAGACTCGCGCTTTGGTTTAGCAATTTACTGACATACCTCCGATTGATTGACCATAACTCTCTCAATTTAACTCTTAATTCATTGAAATTAGGTTCATTTCGAAGGAATCAAAGTGTAGTTTAAAACGAAAGAAACGGAGATGAAAAACTCCAAGTATTTTGAGAGTTATGATGGAAATAGTTAGACTCGCGCTTTGGTTTAGCAATTTACTGACCTCCCTCCGATTGATTGACCATAAATCACTCAATTTAACTCGTAATTCATTGAAATTAGTTTCATTTCGAAGGAATCGAAGTGTAGTTTAAAACGAAAGAAACGGAGATGAAAAACTCCAAGTATTTTGAGAGTTATGATGGAAATAGTTAGACTCGCGCTTTAGTTTAGCAATTTACTGACCTACCTCCGATTGATTGATCATAACTCACTCAATTTAACTCTTAATTCATTGAAATTAGTTTCATTTCGAAGGAATCGAAGTGTAGTTTAAAACGAAAGAAACAGAGATGAAAAACTCCAAGTATTTTGAGAGTTATGATGGAAATAGTTAGACTCGCGCTTTGGTTTAGCAATTTACTGACCTCCCTCCGATTGATTGACCATAAATCACTCAATTTAACTCGTAATTCATTGAAATTAGTTTCATTTCGAAAGAATCGAAGTGTAGTTTAAAACGAAAGAAACGGAGATGAAAAACTCCAAGTATTTTGAGAGTTATGATGGAAATAGTTAGACTCGCGCTTTGGTTTAGCAATTTACTGTCCTACATCCGATTAATTGACCATAACTCTCTCAATTTAACTCTTAAGTCATTGAAATTAGTTTCATTTCGAAGGAATCGAAGTGTAGTTTAAAACGAAAGAAACGGAGATGAAAAACTCCAAGTATTTTGAGAGTTATGATGGAAATAGTTAGACTCGCGCTTTAGTTTAGCAATTTACTGACCTCCCTCCGATTGATTGAACATAACTGACTCAATTTAACTTGTAATTCATTGAAATTAGTTTCATTTCGAAGGAATCGAAGTGTAGTTTAAAACGAAAGAAACGGAGATGAAAAACTCCAAGTATTTTGAGAGTTATGATGGAAATAGTTAGACTCGCGCTTTGGTTTAGCAATTTACTGACCTACCTCCGCTTGATTCACCATAACTCTCTCAATTTAACTCTTAATTCATTGAAATTAGTTTCATTTCGAAGGAATCGAAGTGTAGTTTAAAACGAAAGAAACGGAGATGAAAAATTCCAAGTATTTTGAGAGTTATGATAGAAATAGTTAGACTCGCGCTTTGGTTTAGCAATTTACTGACATACCTCCGATTGATTGACCATAACTCTCTCAATTTAATTCTTAATTCATTGAAATTAGTTTCATTTCGAAGGAATCGAAGTGTAGTTTAAAACGAAAGAAACGGAGATGAAAAATTCCAAGTATTTTGAGAGTTATGATAGAAATAATTAGACTCGCGCTTTGGTTTAGCAATTTACTGACCTACCTCCGATTGATTGACCATAACCCTCTCAATTTAACTCTTAACTCATTGAAATTAGTTTCATTTCGAACGAATCGAAGTGTAGTTTAAAACGAAAGAAACGGAGATGAAAAACTCCAAGTATTTTGAGAGTTATGATTGAAATAGTTAGACTCGCGCTTTGGTTTAGCAATTTACTGACCTCCCTCCGATTAATTGACCATAACTCACTCAATTTAACTCGTAATTCATTGTAATTAGTTTCATTTCGAAGGAATCGAAGTGTAGTTTAAAACGAAAGAAACGGAGATGAAAAACTACAAGTATTTTGAGAGTTATGATGGAAATAGTTAGACTCGCGCTTTGGTTTAGCAATTTACTGACCTACCTCCGATTGATTGACCATAACCCTCTCAATTTAACTCTTAACTCATTGAAATTAGTTTCATTTCGAACGAATCGAAGTGTAGTTTAAAACGAAAGAAACGGAGATGAAAAACTCCAAGTATTTTGAGAGTTATGATTGAAATAGTTAGACTCGCGCTTTGGTTTAGCAATTTACTGACCTCCCTCCGATTAATTGACCATAACTCACTCAATTTAACTCGTAATTCATTGTAATTAGTTTCATTTCGAAGGAATCGAAGTGTAGTTTAAAACGAAAGAAACGGAGATGAAAAACTACAAGTATTTTGAGAGTTATGATGGAAATAGTTAGACTCGCGCTTTGGTTTAGCAATTTACTGACATACCTCCGATTGATTGACCATAACTCTCTCAATTTAACTCTTCACTCATTGAAATTAGTTTCATTTCGAAGGAATCGAAGTGTAGTTTAAAACGAAAGAAACGGAGATGAAAAACTCCAAGTATTTTGAGAGTTATGATGGAAATAGTTAGACTCGCGCTTTGGTTTAGCAATTTACTGTCATACATCCGATTAATTGACCATAACTCTCTCAATTTAACTCTTAAGTCATTGAAATTAGTTTCATTTCGAAGGAATCGAAGTGTAGTTTAAAACGAAAGAAACGGAGATGAAAAACTCCAAGTATTTTGAGAGTTATGATGGAAATAGTTAGACTCGCGCTTTGGTTTAGCAATTTACTGACCTACCTCCGATTGATTGACCATAACTCTCTCAATTTAAGTCGTAATTCATTTAATTTAGTTTCATTTCGAATGAATCGAAGTGTAGTTTAAAACGAAAGAAACGGAGATGAAAAACTCCAAGTATTTTGAGAGTTATGATGGAAATAGTTAGACTCGCGCTTTGGTTTAGCAATTTACTGACCTACCTCCGATTGATTGACCATAACTCACTCAATTTAACTCGTAATTCATTGTAATTAGTTTCATTTCGAAGGAATCGAAGTTTAGTTTAAAACGAAAGAAACGGAGATGAAAAACTCCAAGTATTTTGAGAGTTATGATGGAAATAGTTAGACTCGCGCTTTGGTTTAGCAATTTACTGACCTACCTCCGATTGATTGATCATAACTCACTCAATTTAACTCTTAATTCATTGAAATTAGTTTCATTTCGAAGGAATCGAAGTGTAGTTTAAAACGAAAGAAACGGAGATGAAAAACTCCAAGTATTTTGAGAGTTATGATGGAAATAGTTAGACTCGCGCTTTAGTTTAGCAATTTACTGACCTCCCTCCGATTGATTGACCATAACTCACTCAATTTAACTCGTAATTCATTGAAATTAGTTTCATTTCGAAGGAATCGAAGTGTAGTTTAAAACGAAAGAAACGGAGATGAAAAACTCCAAGTATTTTGAGAGTTATGATGGAAATAGTTAGACTCGCGCTTTGGTTTAGCAATTTACTGATCTAGCTCCGATTGATTGACCATAACTCTCTAAATTTAACTCTTAACTCATTGAAATTAGTTTCATTTCGAAGGAATCGAAGTGTAGTTTAAAACGAAAGAAACGGAGATGAAAAACTCCAAGTATTTTGAGAGTTATGATGGAAATTGTTAGACTCGCGCTTTGGTTTAGCAATTTACTGACATACCTCCGATTGATTGACCATAACTCTCTCAATTTAACTCTTAATTCATTGAAATTAGTTTCATTTCGAAGGAATCGAAGTGTAGTTTAAAACGAAAGAAACGGAGATGAAAAATTCCAAGTATTTTGAGAGTTATGATAGAAATAGTTAGACTCGCGCTTTGGTTTAGCAATTTACTGACATACCTCCGATTGATTGACCATAACTCTCTCAATTTAACTCTTAATTCATTGAAATTAGGTTCATTTCGAAGGAATCAAAGTGTAGTTTAAAACGAAAGAAACGGAGATGAAAAACTCCAAGTATTTTGAGAGTTATGATGGAAATAGTTAGACTCGCGCTTTGGTTTAGCAATTTACTGACCTCCCTCCGATTGATTGACCATAAATCACTCAATTTAACTCGTAATTCATTGAAATTAGTTTCATTTCGAAGGAATCGAAGTGTAGTTTAAAACGAAAGAAACGGAGATGAAAAACTCCAAGTATTTTGAGAGTTATGATGGAAATAGTTAGACTCGCGCTTTAGTTTAGCAATTTACTGACCTACCTCCGATTGATTGATCATAACTCACTCAATTTAACTCTTAATTCATTGAAATTAGTTTCATTTCGAAGGAATCGAAGTGTAGTTTAAAACGAAAGAAACGGAGATGAAAAACTCCAAGTATTTTGAGAGTTATGATGGAAATAGTTAGACTCGCGCTTTGGTTTAGCAATTTACTGACCTCCCTCCGATTGATTGACCATAAATCACTCAATTTAACTCGTAATTCATTGAAATTAGTTTCATTTCGAAAGAATCGAAGTGTAGTTTAAAACGAAAGAAACGGAGATGAAAAACTCCAAGTATTTTGAGAGTTATGATGGAAATAGTTAGACTCGCGCTTTGGTTTAGCAATTTACTGTCCTACATCCGATTAATTGACCATAACTCTCTCAATTTAACTCTTAAGTCATTGAAATTAGTTTCATTTCGAAGGAATCGAAGTGTAGTTTAAAACGAAAGAAACGGAGATGAAAAACTCCAAGTATTTTGAGAGTTATGATGGAAATAGTTAGACTCGCGCTTTAGTTTAGCAATTTACTGACCTCCCTCCGATTGATTGAACATAACTGACTCAATTTAACTTGTAATTCATTGAAATTAGTTTCATTTCGAAGGAATCGAAGTGTAGTTTAAAACGAAAGAAACGGAGATGAAAAACTCCAAGTATTTTGAGAGTTATGATGGAAATAGTTAGACTCGCGCTTTGGTTTAGCAATTTACTGACCTCCCTCCGATTGATTGACCATAAATCACTCAATTTAACTCGTAATTCATTGAAATTAGTTTCATTTCGAAGGAATCGAAGTGTAGTTTAAAACGAAAGAAACGGAGATGAAAAACTCCAAGTATTTTGAGAGTTATGATGGAAATAGTTAGACTCGCGCTTTGGTTTAGCAATTTACTGACCTACCTCCGATTGATTGATCATAACTCACTCAATTTAACTCTTAATTCATTGAAATTAGTTTCATTTCGAAGGAATCGAAGTGTAGTTTAAAACGAAAGAAACGGAGATGAAAAACTCCAAGTATTTTGAGAGTTATGATGGAAATAGTTAGACTCGCGCTTTAGTTTAGCAATTTACTGACCTCCCTCCGATTGATTGACCATAACTCACTCAATTTAACTCGTAATTCATTGAAATTAGTTTCATTTCGAAGGAATCGAAGTGTAGTTTAAAACGAAAGAAACGGAGATGAAAAACTCCAAGTATTTTGAGAGTTATGATGGAAATAGTTAGACTCGCGCTTTGGTTTAGCAATTTACTGACCTACCTCCGATTGATTGACAATAACTCTCTCAATTTAACTCTTAATTCATTTAAATTAGTTTCATTTCGAAGGAATCGAAGTGTAGTTTAAAACGAAAGAAACGGAGATGAAAAACTCCAAGTATCTTGAGAGTTATGATGGAAATAGTTAGACTCGCGCTTTAGTTTAGCAATTTACTGACCTACCTCCGATTGATTGACCATAACTCTCTCAATTTAACTCGTAATTCATTTAAATTAGTTTAATTTCGAAGGAATCGAAGTGTAGTTTAAAACGAAAGAAACGGAGATGAAAAACTCCAAGTATTTTGAGAGTTATGATGGAAATAGTAATACTCGCGCTTTGGTTTAGCAATTTACTGACCTCCCTCCGATTGATTGACCATAAATCACTCAATTTAACTCGTAATTCATTGAAATTAGTTTCATTTCGAAGGAATCGAAGTGTAGTTTAAAACGAAAGAAACGGAGATGAAAAACTCCAAGTATTTTGAGAGTTATGATTGAAATAGTTAGACTCGCGCTTTGGTTTAGCAATTTACTGACCTCCCTCCGATTAATTGACCATAACTCACTCAATTTAACTCGTAATTCATTGTAATTAGTTTCATTTCGAAGGAATC
Source organism: Tasmannia lanceolata (assembly GCF_043159265.1). Taxonomy (NCBI): domain Eukaryota; kingdom Viridiplantae; phylum Streptophyta; class Magnoliopsida; order Canellales; family Winteraceae; genus Tasmannia; species Tasmannia lanceolata. The sequence continues at coordinate 11,164,387 of NW_027518721.1, forward strand.
GAAGTGTAGTTTAAAACGAAAGAAACGGAGATGAAAAACTACAAGTATTTTGAGAGTTATGATGGAAATAGTTAGACTCGCGCTTTGGTTTAGCAATTTACTGATCTACCTCCGATTGATTGACCATAACTCTCTCAATTTAACTCTTAACTCATTGAAATTAGTTTCATTTCGAAGGAATCGAAGTGTAGTTTAAAACGAAAGAAACAGAGATGAAAAATTCCAAGTATTTTGAGAGTTATGATAGAAATAGTTAGACTCGCGCTTTGGTTTAGCAATTTAGTGACATACCTCCGATTGATTGACCATAACTCTCTCAATTTAACTCTTAATTCATTGAAATTAGTTTCATTTCGAAGGAATCGAAGTGTAGTTTAAAACGAAAGAAACGGAGATGAAAAACTCTAAGTATTTTGAGAGTTACGATGGAAATAGTTAGACTCGCGCTTTGGTTTAGCAATTTACTGACCTACCTCCGATTGATTGACCATAACTCTCTCAATTTAAGTCGTAATTCATTTAATTTAGTTTCATTTCGAATGAATAGAAGTGTAGTTTAAAACGAAAGAAACGGAGATGAAAAACTCCAAGTATTTTGAGAGTTATGATGGAAATAGTTAGACTCGCGCTTTGGTTTAGCAATTTACTGACCTACCTCCGATTGATTGACCATAACTCACTCAATTTAACTCGTAATTCATTGTAATTAGTTTCATTTCGAAGGAATCGAAGTGTAGTTTAAAACGAAAGAAACGGAGATGAAAAACTCTAAGTATTTTGAGAGTTATGATGGAAATAGTAACACTCGCGCTTTGGTTTAGCAATTTACTGACCTCCCTCCGATTGATTGACCATAAATCACTCAATTTAACTCGTAATTCATTGAAATTAGTTTCATTTCGAAGGAATTGAAGTGTAGTTTAAAACGAAAGAAACGGAGATGAAAAACTCCAAGTATTTTGAGAGTTATGATTGAAATAGTTAGACTCGCGCTTTGGTTTAGCAATTTACTGACCTCCCTCCGATTAATTGACCATAACTCACTCAATTTAACTCGTAATTCATTGTAATTAGTTTCATTTCGAAGGAATCGAAGTGTAGTTTAAAACGAAAGAAACGGAGATGAAAAACTACAAGTATTTTGAGAGTTATGATGGAAATAGTTAGACTCGCGCTTTGGTTTAGCAATTTACTGATCTACCTCCGATTGATTGACCATAACTCTCTCAATTTAACTCTTCACTCATTGAAATTAGTTTCATTTCGAAGGAATCGAAGTGTAGTTTAAAACGAAAGAAACGGAGATGAAAAACTCTAAGTATTTTGAGAGTTATGATGGAAATAGTTAGACTCGCGCTTTGGTTTAGCAATTTACTGTCATACATCCGATTAATTGACCATAACTCTCTCAATTTAACTCTTAAGTCATTGAAATTAGTTTCATTTCGAAGGAATCGAAGTGTAGTTTAAAACGAAAGAAACGGAGATGAAAAACTCCAAGTATTTTGAGAGTTATGATGGAAATAGTTAGACTCGCGCTTTGGTTTAGCAATTTACTGACCTACCTCCGATTGATTGACCATAACTCTCTCAATTTAAGTCGTAATTCATTTAATTTAGTTTCATTTCGAATGAATCGAAGTGTAGTTTAAAACGAAAGAAACGGAGATGAAAAACTCCAAGTATTTTGAGAGTTATGATGGAAATAGTTAGACTCGCGCTTTGGTTTAGCAATTTACTGACCTACCTCCGATTGATTGACCATAACTCACTCAATTTAACTCGTAATTCATTGTAATTAGTTTCATTTCGAAGGAATCGAAGTGTAGTTTAAAACGAAAGAAACGGAGATGAAAAACTCCAAGTATTTTGAGAGTTATGATGGAAATAGTTAGACTCGCGCTTTGGTTTAGCAATTTACTGACCTACCTCCGATTGATTGATCATAACTCACTCAATTTAACTCTTAATTCATTGAAATTAGTTTCATTTCGAAGGAATCGAAGTGTAGTTTAAAACGAAAGAAACGGAGATGAAAAACTCCAAGTATTTTGAGAGTTATGATGGAAATAGTTAGACTCGCGCTTTAGTTTAGCAATTTACTGACCTCCCTCCGATTGATTGACCATAACTCACTCAATTTAACTCGTAATTCATTGAAATTAGTTTCATTTCGAAGGAATCGAAGTGTAGTTTAAAACGAAAGAAACGGAGATGAAAAACTCCAAGTATTTTGAGAGTTATGATGGAAATAGTTAGACTCGCGCTTTGGTTTAGCAATTTACTGATCTAGCTCCGATTGATTGACCATAACTCTCTAAATTTAACTCTTAACTCATTGAAATTAGTTTCATTTCGAAGAAATCGAAGTGTAGTTTAAAACGAAAGAAACGGAGATGAAAAACTCCAAGTATTTTGAGAGTTATGATGGAAATTGTTAGACTCGCGCTTTGGTTTAGCAATTTACTGACATACCTCCGATTGATTGACCATAACTCTCTCAATTTAACTCTTAATTCATTGAAATTAGTTTCATTTCGAAGGAATCGAAGTGTAGTTTAAAACGAAAGAAACGGAGATGAAAAATTCCAAGTATTTTGAGAGTTATGATAGAAATAGTTAGACTCGCGCTTTGGTTTAGCAATTTACTGACATACCTCCGATTGATTGACCATAACTCTCTCAATTTAACTCTTAATTCATTGAAATTAGGTTCATTTCGAAGGAATCAAAGTGTAGTTTAAAACGAAAGAAACGGAGATGAAAAACTTCAAGTATTTTGAGAGTTATGATGGAAATAGTTAGACTCGCGCTTTGGTTTAGCAATTTACTGACCTCCCTCCGATTGATTGACCATAAATCACTCAATTTAACTCGTAATTCATTGAAATTAGTTTCATTTCGAAGGAATCGAAGTGTAGTTTAAAACGAAAGAAACGGAGATGAAAAACTCCAAGTATTTTGAGAGTTATGATGGAAATAGTTAGACTCGCGCTTTGGTTTAGCAATTTACTGACCTACCTCCGATTGATTGATCATAACTCACTCAATTTAACTCTTAATTCATTGAAATTAGTTTCATTTCGAAGGAATCGAAGTGTAGTTTAAAACGAAAGAAACGGAGATGAAAAACTCCAAGTATTTTGAGAGTTATGATGGAAATAGTTAGACTCGCGCTTTGGTTTAGCAATTTACTGACCTCCCTCCGATTGATTGACCATAAATCACTCAATTTAACTCGTAATTCATTGAAATTAGTTTCATTTCGAAGGAATCGAAGTGTAGTTTAAAACGAAAGAAACGGAGATGAAAAACTCCAAGTATTTTGAGAGTTATGATGGAAATAGTTAGACTCGCGCTTTGGTTTAGCAATTTACTGTCCTACATCCGATTAATTGACCATAACTCTCTCAATTTAACTCTTAAGTCATTGAAATTAGTTTCATTTCGAAGGAATCGAAGTGTAGTTTAAAATGAAAGAAACGGACATGAAAAACTCCAAGTATTTTGAGAGTTATGATGGAAATAGTTAGACTCGCGCTTTAGTTTAGCAATTTACTGACCTCCCTCCGATTGATTGAACATAACTGACTCAATTTAACTTGTAATTCATTGAAATTAGTTTCATTTCGAAGGAATCGAAGTGTAGTTTAAAACGAAAGAAACGGAGATGAAAAACTCCAAGTATTTTGAGAGTTATGATGGAAATAGTTAGACTCGCGCTTTGGTTTAGCAATTTACTGACCTACCTCCGATTGATTGATCATAACTCACTCAATTTAACTCTTAATTCATTGAAATTAGTTTCATTTCGAAGGAATCGAAGTGTAGTTTAAAACGAAAGAAACGGAGATGAAAAACTCCAAGTATTTTGAGAGTTATGATGGAAATAGTTAGACTCGCGCTTTGGTTTAGCAATTTACTGACCTCCCTCCGATTGATTGACCATAAATCACTTAATTTAACTCGTAATTCATTGAAATTAGTTTCATTTCGAAGGAATCGAAGTGTAGTTTAAAACGAAAGAAACGGAGATGAAAAACTCCAAGTATTTTGAGAGTTATGATGGAAATAGTTAGACTCGCGCTTTAGTTTAGCAATTTACTGACCTCCCTCCGATTGATTGAACATAACTGACTCAATTTAACTTGTAATTCATTGAAATTAGTTTCATTTCGAAGGAATCGAAGTGTAGTTTAAAACGAAAGAAACGGAGATGAAAAACTCCAAGTATTTTGAGAGTTATGATGGAAATAGTTAGACTCGCGCTTTGGTTTAGCAATTTACTGACCTCCCTCCGATTGATTGACCATAAATCACTCAATTTAACTCGTAATTCATTGAAATTAGTTTCATTTCGAAGGAATCGAAGTGTAGTTTAAAACGAAAGAAACGGAGATGAAAAACTCCAAGTATTTTGAGAGTTATGATGGAAATAGTTAGACTCGCGCTTTGGTTTAGCAATTTACTGACCTCCCTCCGATTGATTGATCATAACTCACTCAATTTAACTCTTAATTCATTGAAATTAGTTTCATTTCGAAGGAATCGAAGTGTAGTTTAAAACGAAAGAAACGGAGATGAAAAACTCCAAGTATTTTGAGAGTTATGATGGAAATAGTTAGACTCGCGCTTTAGTTTAGCAATTTACCGACCTCCCTCCGATTGATTGACCATAACTCACTCAATTTAACTCGTAATTCATTGAAATTAGTTTCATTTCGAAGGAATCGAAGTGTAGTTTAAAACGAAAGAAACGGAGATGAAAAACTCCAAGTATTTTGAGAGTTATGATGGAAATAGTTAGACTCGCGCTTTGGTTTAGCAATTTACTGACCTACCTACGATTGATTGACAATAACTCTCTCAATTTAACTCTTAATTCATTTAAATTAGTTTCATTTCGAAGGAATCGAAGTGTAGTTTACAACGAAAGAAACGGAGATGAAAAACTCCAAGTATCTTGAGAGTTATGATGGAAATAGTTAGACTCGCGCTTTAGTTTAGCAATTTACTGACCTACCTCCGATTGATTGACCATAACTCTCTCAATTTAACTCGTAATTCATTTAAATTAGTTTAATTTCGAAGGAATCGAAGTGTAGTTTAAAACGAAAGAAACGGAGATGAAAAACTCCAAGTATTTTGAGAGTTATGATGGAAATAGTAACACTCGCGCTTTGGTTTAGCAATTTACTGACCTCCCTCCGATTGATTGACCATAAATCACTCAATTTAACTCGTAATTCATTGAAATTAGTTTCATTTCGAAGGAATCGAAGTGTAGTTTAAAACGAAAGAAACGGAGATGAAAAACTCCAAGTATTTTGAGAGTTATGATTAAAATAGTTAGACTCGCGCTTTGGTTTAGCAATTTACTGACCTCCCTCCGATTAATTGACCATAACTCACTCAATTTAACTCGTAATTCATTGTAATTAGTTTCATTTCGAAGGAATCGAAGTGTAGTTTAAAACGAAAGAAACGGAGATGAAAAACTACAAGTATTTTGAGAGTTATGATGGAAATAGTTAGACTCGCGCTTTGGTTTAGCAATTTACAGATCTACCTCCGATTGATTGACCATAACTCTCTCAATTTAACTCTTCACTCATTGAAATTAGTTTCATTTCGAAGGAATCGAAGTGTAGTTTAAAACGAAAGAAACGGAGATGAAAAACTCCAAGTATTTTGAGAGTTATGATGGAAATAGTTAGACTCGCGCTTTGGTTTAGCAATTTACTGTCATACATCCGATTAATTGACCATAACTCTCTCAATTTAACTCTTAAGTCATTGAAATTAGTTTCATTTCGAAGGAATCGAAGTGTAGTTTAAAACGAAAGAAACGGAGATGAAAAACTCCAAGTATTTTGAGAGTTATGATGGAAATAGTTAGACTCGCGCTTTGGTTTAGCAATTTACTGACCTACCTCCGATTGATTGACCATAACTCTCTCAATTTAAGTCGTAATTCATTTAATTTAGTTTCATTTCGAATGAATCGAAGTGTAGTTTAAAACGAAAGAAACGGAGATGAAAAACTCCAAGTATTTTGAGAGTTATGATGGAAATAGTTAGACTCGCGCTTTGGTTTAGCAATTTACTGACCTACCTCCGATTGATTGACCATAACTCACTCAATTTAACTCGTAATTCATTGAAATTAGTTTCATTTCGAAGGAATCGAAGTGTAGTTTAAAACGAAAGAAACGGAGATGAAAAATTCCAAGTATTTTGAGAGTTATGATAGAAATAGTTAGACTCGCGCTTTGGTTTAGCAATTTACTGACATACCTCCGATTGATTGACCATAACTCTCTCAATTTAACTCTTAATTCATTGAAATTAGGTTCATTTCGAAGGAATCAAAGTGTAGTTTAAAACGAAAGAAACGGAGATGAAAAACTCCAAGTATTTTGAGAGTTATGATGGAAATAGTTAGACTCGCGCTTTGGTTTAGCAATTTACTGACCTCCCTCCGATTGATTGACCATAAATCACTCAATTTAACTCGTAATTCATTGAAATTAGTTTCATTTCGAAGGAATCGAAGTGTAGTTTAAAACGAAAGAAACGGAGATGAAAAACTCCAAGTATTTTGAGAGTTATGATGGAAATAGTTAGACTCGCGCTTTAGTTTAGCAATTTACTGACCTACCTCCGATTGATTGATCATAACTCACTCAATTTAACTCTTAATTCATTGAAATTAGTTTCATTTCGAAGGAATCGAAGTGTAGTTTAAAACGAAAGAAACGGAGATGAAAAACTCCAAGTATTTTGAGAGTTATGATGGAAATAGTTAGACTCGCGCTTTGGTTTAGCAATTTACTGACCTCCCTCCGATTGATTGACCATAAATCACTCAATTTAACTCGTAATTCATTGAAATTAGTTTCATTTCGAAAGAATCGAAGTGTAGTTTAAAACGAAAGAAACGGAGATGAAAAACTCCAAGTATTTTGAGAGTTATGATGGAAATAGTTAGACTCGCGCTTTGGTTTAGCAATTTACTGTCCTACATCCGATTAATTGACCATAACTCTCTCAATTTAACTCTTAAGTCATTGAAATTAGTTTCATTTCGAAGGAATCGAAGTGTAGTTTAAAACGAAAGAAACGGAGATGAAAAACTCCAAGTATTTTGAGAGTTATGATGGAAATAGTTAGACTCGCGCTTTAGTTTAGCAATTTACTGACCTCCCTCCGATTGATTGAACATAACTGACTCAATTTAACTTGTAATTCATTGAAATTAGTTTCATTTCGAAGGAATCGAAGTGTAGTTTAAAACGAAAGAAACGGAGATGAAAAACTCCAAGTATTTTGAGAGTTATGATGGAAATAGTTAGACTCGCGCTTTGGTTTAGCAATTTACTGACCTCCCTCCGATTGATTGACCATAAATCACTCAATTTAACTCGTAATTCATTGAAATTAGTTTCATTTCGAAGGAATCGAAGTGTAGTTTAAAACGAAAGAAACGGAGATGAAAAACTCCAAGTATTTTGAGAGTTATGATGGAAATAGTTAGACTCGCGCTTTGGTTTAGCAATTTACTGACCTACCTCCGATTGATTGATCATAACTCACTCAATTTAACTCTTAATTCATTGAAATTAGTTTCATTTCGAAGGAATCGAAGTGTAGTTTAAAACGAAAGAAACGGAGATGAAAAACTCCAAGTATTTTGAGAGTTATGATGGAAATAGTTAGACTCGCGCTTTGGTTTAGCAATTTACTGACCTCCCTCCGATTGATTGACCATAAATCACTCAATTTAACTCGTAATTCATTGAAATTAGTTTCATTTCGAAGGAATCGAAGTGTAGTTTAAAACGAAAGAAACGGAGATGAAAAACTCCAAGTATTTTGAGAGTTATGATGGAAATAGTTAGACTCGCGCTTTGGTTTAGCAATTTACTGACCTACCTCCGATTGATTGATCATAACTCACTCAATTTAACTCTTAATTCATTGAAATTAGTTTCATTTCGAAGGAATCGAAGTGTAGTTTAAAACGAAAGAAACGGAGATGAAAAACTCCAAGTATTTTGAGAGTTATGATGGAAATAGTTAGACTCGCGCTTTGGTTTAGCAATTTACTGACCTCCCTCCGATTGATTGACCATAAATCACTCAATTTAACTCGTAATTCATTGAAATTAGTTTCATTTCGAAGGAATCGAAGTGTAGTTTAAAACGAAAGAAACGGAGATGAAAAACTCCAAGTATTTTGAGAGTTATGATGGAAATAGTTAGACTCGCGCTTTGGTTTAGCAATTTACTGTCCTACATCCTATTAATTGACCATAACTCTCTCAATTTAACTCTTAAGTCATTGAAATTAGTTTCATTTCGAAGGAATCGAAGTGTAGTTTAAAATGAAAGAAACGGACATGAAAAACTCCAAGTATTTTGAGAGTTATGATGGAAATAGTTAGACTCGCGCTTTAGTTTAGCAATTTACTGACCTCCCTCCGATTGATTGAACATAACTGACTCAATTTAACTTGTAATTCATTGAAATTAGGTTCATTTCGAAGGAATCAAAGTGTAGTTTAAAACGAAAGAAACGGAGATGAAAAACTCCAAGTATTTTGAGAGTTATGATGGAAATAGTTAGACTCGCGCTTTGGTTTAGCAATTTACTGACCTCCCTCCGATTGATTGACCATAAATCACTCAATTTAACTCGTAATTCATTGAAATTAGTTTCATTTCGAAGGAATCGAAGTGTAGTTTAAAACGAAAGAAACGGAGATGAAAAACTCCAAGTATTTTGAGAGTTATGATGGAAATAGTTAGACTCGCGCTTTAGTTTAGCAATTTACTGACCTACCTCCGATTGATTGATCATAACTCACTCAATTTAACTCTTAATTCATTGAAATTAGTTTCATTTCGAAGGAATCGAAGTGTAGTTTAAAACGAAAGAAACGGAGATGAAAAACTCCAAGTATTTTGAGAGTTATGATGGAAATAGTTAGACTCGCGCTTTGGTTTAGCAATTTACTGACCTCCCTCCGATTGATTGACCATAAATCACTCAATTTAACTCGTAATTCATTGAAATTAGTTTCATTTCGAAAGAATCGAAGTGTAGTTTAAAACGAAAGAAACGGAGATGAAAAACTCCAAGTATTTTGAGAGTTATGATGGAAATAGTTAGACTCGCGCTTTGGTTTAGCAATTTACTGTCCTACATCCGATTAATTGACCATAACTCTCTCAATTTAACTCTTAAGTCATTGAAATTAGTTTCATTTCGAAGGAATCGAAGTGTAGTTTAAAACGAAAGAAACGGAGATGAAAAACTCCAAGTATTTTGAGAGTTATGATGGAAATAGTTAGACTCGCGCTTTAGTTTAGCAATTTACTGACCTCCCTCCGATTGATTGAACATAACTGACTCAATTTAACTTGTAATTCATTGAAATTAGTTTCATTTCGAAGGAATCGAAGTGTAGTTTAAAACGAAAGAAACGGAGATGAAAAACTCCAAGTATTTTGAGAGTTATGATGGAAATAGTTAGACTCGCGCTTTGGTTTAGCAATTTACTGACCTCCCTCCGATTGATTGACCATAAATCACTCAATTTAACTCGTAATTCATTGAAATTAGTTTCATTTCGAAGGAATCGAAGTGTAGTTTAAAACGAAAGAAACGGAGATGAAAAACTCCAAGTATTTTGAGAGTTATGATGGAAATAGTTAGACTCGCGCTTTGGTTTAGCAATTTACTGACCTACCTCCGATTGATTGATCATAACTCACTCAATTTAACTCTTAATTCATTGAAATTAGTTTCATTTCGAAGGAATCGAAGTGTAGTTTAAAACGAAAGAAACGGAGATGAAAAACTCCAAGTATTTTGAGAGTTATGATGGAAATAGTTAGACTCGCGCTTTGGTTTAGCAATTTACTGACCTCCCTCCGATTGATTGACCATAAATCACTCAATTTAACTCGTAATTCATTGAAATTAGTTTCATTTCGAAGGAATCGAAGTGTAGTTTAAAACGAAAGAAACGGAGATGAAAAACTCCAAGTATTTTGAGAGTTATGATGGAAATAGTTAGACTCGCGCTTTAGTTTAGCAATTTACTGACCTCCCTCCGATTGATTGAACATAACTGACTCAATTTAACTTGTAATTCATTGAAATTAGTTTCATTTCGAAGGAATCGAAGTGTAGTTTAAAACGAAAGAAACGGAGATGAAAAACTCCAAGTATTTTGAGAGTTATGATGGAAATAGTTAGACTCGCGCTTTGGTTTAGCAATTTACTGACCTCCCTCCGATTGATTGACCATAAATCACTCAATTTAACTCGTAATTCATTGAAATTAGTTTCATTTCGAAGGAATCGAAGTGTAGTTTAAAACGAAAGAAACGGAGATGAAAAACTCCAAGTATTTTGAGAGTTATGATGGAAATAGTTAGACTCGCGCTTTGGTTTAGCAATTTACTGACCTACCTCCGATTGATTGATCATAACTCACTCAATTTAACTCTTAATTCATTGAAATTAGTTTCATTTCGAAGGAATCGAAGTGTAGTTTAAAACGAAAGAAACGGAGATGAAAAACTCCAAGTATTTTGAGAGTTATGATGGAAATAGTTAGACTCGCGCTTTAGTTTAGCAATTTACCGACCTCCTTCCGATTGATTGACCATAACTCACTCAATTTAACTCGTAATTCATTGAAATTAGTTTCATTTCGAAGGAATCGAAGTGTAGTTTAAAACGAAAGAAACGGAGATGAAAAACTCCAAGTATTTTGAGAGTTATTATGGAAATAGTTAGACTCGCGCTTTGGTTTAGCAATTTACTGACCTACCTCCGATTGATTGACAATAACTCTCTCAATTTAACTCTTAATTCATTTAAATTAGTTTCATTTCGAAGGAATCGAAGTGTAGTTTAAAACGAAAGAAACGGAGATGAAAAACTCCAAGTATCTTGAGAGTTATGATGGAAATAGTTAGACTCGCGCTTTAGTTTAGCAATTTACTGACCTCCCTCCGATTGATTGAACATAACTGACTCAATTTAACTTGTAATTCATTGAAATTAGTTTCATTTCGAAGGAATCGAAGTGTAGTTTAAAACGAAAGAAACGGAGATGAAAAACTCCAAGTATTTTGAGAGTTATGATGGAAATAGTTAGTGGTTTAGCAATTTACTGACCTCCCTCCGATTGATTGACCATAAATCACTCAATTTAACTCGTAATTCATTGAAATTAGTTTCATTTCGAAGGAATCGAAGTGTAGTTTAAAACGAAAGAAACGGAGATGAAAAACTCCAAGTATTTTGAGAGTTATGATGGAAATAGTTAGACTCGCGCTTTGGTTTAGCAATTTACTGACCTACCTCCGATTGATTGATCATAACTCACTCAATTTAACTCTTAATTCATTGAAATTAGTTTCATTTCGAAGGAATCGAAGTGTAGTTTAAAACGAAAGAAACGGAGATGAAAAACTCCAAGTATTTTGAGAGTTATGATGGAAATAGTTAGACTCGCGCTTTAGTTTAGCAATTTACCGACCTCCCTCCGATTGATTGACCATAACTCACTCAATTTAACTCGTAATTCATTGAAATTAGTTTCATTTCGAAGGAATCGAAGTGTAGTTTAAAACGAAAGAAACGGAGATGAAAAACTCCAAGTATTTTGAGAGTTATGATGGAAATAGTAACACTCGCGCTTTGGTTTAGCAATTTACTGACCTCCCTCCGATTGATTGACCATAAATCACTCAATTTAACTCGTAATTCATTGAAATTAGTTTCATTTCGAAGGAATCGAAGTGTAGTTTAAAACGAAAGAAACGGAGATGAAAAACTCCAAGTATTTTGAGAGTTATGATTGAAATAGTTAGACTCGCGCTTTGGTTTAGCAATTTACTGACCTCCCTCCGATTAATTGACCATTGATTTTTCATTGATCCATGTTTACCTATCATATATCTTTTACCCTTGGATCATATCGAAATCATTAATGGGAAAGTTTGATCTTACCTGTATTCTTTGAGTGCTTGATCATTGCTGAGATCGAAATTTATTTTGATTAGGGATGTTTATCGTTCCTGACTCTTTCATTCCCAAAAAGAAGAGCAGTTATACTCAAATGAGACTTCAAGGTGTGGATTGAGAATTCATTGAAACCCTGTTGATGTAGGTCATAATATCACTGTCTATTTTGCTTTAACCTTCATAGACAGTATCTCTTTGATTTTCAGAATAAAATACCCTGTGGTGTGTTTCAAGATTACTCATATCTCTATTTGTTCAGAATCTTTATCCCATGACTATTGATCTAGTGTGTGCTTCCAAGTCAAGAGTCTATGTTTAGCGAAAGACCATTTTTTCTAAAGACTGACTATTTCTAATCATACTTGATCCAGGCAGTCTATTGTTTTACCCACATTGTCAACATAAGCCTTTTGTTGCCCCATTTAACCTAGACCTTGTGGAGTTGCCTTTTCTGGGATTTCTACTCCCGGATTGAACTTTATAGTTATCATTATCATGAGGAAAGGTGTATCACCTATAAGCTTTCAGTACCAGTTCACTACCTTGGAATAAGTGTCCTGTGTTTTTAGATTTGTCTTTCATTGAGCGTACATCAACTTTCTTCTTTCTAAGTTGAAAAAGTTCAGTTATGTTGATGTTAAAAAAAGAAAAGAAAATGTGTCATGTCAATCAGTCTTTCTCGTTCAGAGTCGGTGTTTAGCTTTTTGATTAAATTCAATGTAGAGCCTACTGAGGCGCGTTCAAAGTCATCTATGTACTTCAAAGTATTTCAATTCAATAAAGCATTTGAGTCTGTATCTTCAATTTTTTATGATTCACTCTTGGATTAAATGTTTAAAACAACTACAAGACCCCCTTCTCGGATGAGAATGCAGACGAAATTCCCCTCGAGATTTGAAAGATGGTCAAACGAGAGGAAGAGCGTCGAGCATAGCCACTTGAAGAAGAAATCGAAGCCATTGATAGTGGTATCGAAATTCGAAACTCGGGAGAAATGGATTGGAAAAACTTTATCTCCTAAGGAGCGCAAAGAATTGATAAACCTGTTTAGAGGGGTTTGAGGTAGTCTTGCTTGATCCTATAAGGATAAACCAGGGGAATGCCCTGTCGTTGAGCAAAGCAAGACTTCATCTGCTTTAGGCATCCAGTTGAAGAGTACAATTTTAAAGAGATAAGTATCAGATATCCTGTGGAGCTGATGAAGAAGTGAGAGAAGACTTTCTCGAAATGAAATCATAGATTTGAGCCCTAAAAGAAAAATTGGGCTGTGTATTTTCATTATGATTTCAAGGCAAGATGGGAGTGAAGCACAATGGTTGAAGTTTTGCCAGAAAACCGCCAGACTCCTCGAATAAAAATTTTCAAAGGCTTTGAACCTTAAACAAAAGAGCTTGTACATCAAATACATCAGGAGGCCATCATTGGACGTTTGAGCCTTAATAGCCAAAATCCAACGTTTTAAAATCCTTTTGAGAACCCTTTGGGTCAGCAATTTAAAGCCAATGTTTCTTTTCAAACACATTATAAACCCGGGGCATTTATGCACCCGAACTACGTCGGACCTGATCCTCATTTCTTCAGGGGTACGTAGGCAACTTGATTAATTCAAGTTCGGTCAAACCTTGGGATAAAATCCCTTTTCAAAATTTTGAAGCTAAATGCTAAACCATTCTTTGAAAAATCCTTAAGCGAACTACGCGGATCTGATCCTCCATTTTTGGGGTACGTAGGTTGTCTGGCTAGACCGGATTCGGTCCAAATCCTTAGAACCCTATGTATTTAACCCTTTTGAACCCAAGCCCACCTAGAAAGTCCTTCTGGTGAAATAAGCAAAGGTTCGAGGCAAATGAAAAGAAAAACAGAAAGAAAAGAATAAGAGTCTGAAGACCCGCTAGGTTGAAAACCCGAAAGGGCGGCCTAGAGAAAGGTGAAAGTCGTTTTTTCTTGCTAAGTCAGCAAGCAAAATGATTGACTTATCAGAAAGTAAGGGTAGTGGTATGCTGGATTGAAAACTTGAAGAGACAATCTAGTCAGAGGCAAATACTTCCCATGAAAAGTTGAGTTGAATAGAAGCAGAAGGAGTTCCTCAGTTACGTAAAATTCCCAAGTTTGAGTACAAGCAAAAATTGAGATAAGTAGTCTTTTAGACTGAAAGCTTGGAAAGCAAAAGTTGAGATAAGTGGTCTTTTAGACTGAAAACTTGGAAGACATTAATTTTGACTTCTTCCGAAAAGACAAATCAAGGAGACCGAGAAGCAACTCTATAGGGCAGGATCCTGGAATCCGAATAGTGTCAGCAAGGCTTACTTTGACACCTTTTTAAACTAGGGGCATTAAAACCGAGCAATCCGAAGGGGTATAACCATGACGGATGTCCTGATGGAGGAAACTAGAGCCTTTTGGCATGGTTTTTGAGACTACTCTAAGAGTGGCTGACCTTACCATTTAAAAAATGATACATTTGATTTAAGGGTGAATCAAAATTTAGTCAAGTCCCTTGAATATTGTAAGTCTTCTTTTGAAAGAGTCCTTAGGAGTCTGTTCCTTGTTTCTCATTGTTTTCTTTTAGAATCCAAAGTGTTTGGCACTGGAGAGAATGGATGTACACCTTCCGAAATGTAAAGAAAAATCTAGAGTAGATCCTGGTTTAAGAATCAAGGAAGGGGCAAGAAACATTTGGTCCAAACCTACCAGAGACATCAAGCCTCAAGTAATGTTCAGCAATGAAAGGAAGAATCTTAGATCTAGCCTTTGTGAAGTTGGTTTTACCACTATACCAAAGAAAGAACCCATGCAAACTCAAATTTTTCCTACTTACCTTGGTTTTGCTTTCTTAAGACCTTGTCATGGAAGCACATCATACTAGGGGCATCTTTTATGACTTGCGTCATAAAAGATATTACACAATGATAACTGGGATATCTATTCTTAGCAAATAGAAACCAGAGAAGCTTGAACATACTCTTTGAGTTGAATTCCTTGATCAAGTTGTTTCTTTTGGAGTCAAAGTTTCATAAACTTCAATTTCCAGCGGGGTATATAATCTACTCCTACATCCTTCAAACCTCATTAGAATGCTTTTCATCTGTTAAAGAGAGTCAGCACCTAAAAATCTCATCAATCTACTTGAGTTTTGCTTTCAGCAAAGATCATGCACTCCAATTTATTCTCAGCAGGAGATAGCTATGCTATCAATGAACTCGATATAAGATCGATAAATATTTTCGTGTTGATTTGAGACTCTTTGAGTATAAAGGTTTTTTGTGTGCGTTTGAGACTCTTTGAGTAGTTGAGACCCTTTGAGTGTTACAAACTCTTCGGGTAGTTGAGACTCTTTGAGTATAAATGTTTTGTGTTGATTTGAGACTCTTTGAGTAGTTGAGACCCTTCGAGTGCTGCAGACTCTTCGGGTAGTTGAGGCTCTTTGAGTATAAATGTTTTTTGTGTTGATTTGAGACTCTTTGAGTAGTTGAGACCCTTCGAGTGTTACAGACTCTTCGGGTAGTTGAGACTCTTTGAGTATAAATGTTTTTGCGTTAATTTGAGACTCTTTGAGTAGTTGAGACCCTTCGAGTGTTACAGACTCTTCGGGTAGTTGAGACTCTTTGAGTATAAATGTTTTTGTGATGTATTTGAGACTCTTTGAGTAGTTGAGACCCTTTGAGTGTTACAGACTCTTCGGGTAGTTGAGGCTCTTTGAGTATAAAGGTTTCTCTATGTAGTTGAGACTCTTTCGAGTATAAAGGTTTTTGCATGTGTTTGAGACTCTTTGAGTAGTTGAGACCCTTTGAGTGTTACAGACTCTTCGGGTGGTTGAGACTCTTTGAGTATAAATAGATTTTGGTGTATTTGAAACTCTTTGAGTAGTTGAGACCCTTTGAGTGTTACAGACTCTTCGGGTAGTTGAGGCTCTTTGAGTATAAATGTTTCTCTATGTAGTTGAGACTCTTTCGAGTATAAATGGTTTTTGTGTATTTGAGACTCTTTGAGTAGTTGAGACCCTTCGAGTGTTACAGACTCTTCGGGTAATTGAGACTCTTTGAGTATAAATGTTTTTGTGTGCGTTTGAGACTCTTTGAGTAGTTGAGATCCTTTGAGTGTTACAGAGTCTTCGGGTGGTTGAGACTCTTTCGAGTATAAAGATTTTTGCATGTGTTTGAGACTCTTTGAGTAGTTGAGACCCTTTGAATGTTACAGACTCTTCGGGTAGTTGAGGCTCTTTGAGTATAAATATTTTTTGTGTTGATTTGAGACTCTTTGAGTAGTTGAGACCCTTTGAGTGTTACAGACTCTTCGGGTAGTTGAGACTCTTTGAGTATAAATGTTTCGCCATGATTTGAGACTCTTTGAGTAGTTGAGACCCTTCGAGTGTTACAGACTCTTCGGGTAGTTGAGACTTTTTGAGTATAAATGATCTTTGTTGATTTGAGACTCTTTGAGTAGTTGAGATCCTTTGAGTGTTAGTTGAGACTCTTTGAGTATAAATGTTTTTGTGATGTATTTGAGACTCTTTAAGTAGTTGAGATCCTTTGAGTGTTATAGACTCTTCGGGTAGTTGAGACTTTTTGAGTATAAATGATCTTTGTTGATTTAAGACTCTTTGAGTAGTTGAGATCCTTTGAGTATTACAGACTCTTCGGGTAGTTGAGACCTTTTTTTAGTATAAATGTTTTGCGTTAATTTGAGACTCTTTGAGTAGTTAAGGCCCTTTGAGTGTTACAGACTCTTCGGGTAGTTGAGACTTTTTGAGTATAAATGTTTTGCGTTAATTTGAGACTCTTTGAGTAGTTAAGCCCCTTTGAGTGTTACAGACTCTTCGGGTAGTTGAGGCTCTTTGAGTATAAAGATTTCTATGAAGCTCTCTGAGTGTTTGATTTGAGACTCTATGAGTGTTACATACTCTTTGAGTAATTTGATTTGATATTCTTTGAAGGGTTGATTTACGTCTGCATCGATAGTGGTCTACTTTCTTTGAGGTAATTTCATTGGGTTCGTTTTCTTAAAAGCTTTATTTTAACAAAGTATGTTTGTGTTTGCTTTAATAGAGTCTTTGCGTATTGATTTAAATAGTTGAGTTGTGAGTATTAGAGAGAGGCCATCTCATTGAGATGTCGTGATTGCCGAGTTAAGGGTCGGTGAGAGGTCATCTCCCTTTTGCTTCTAGTCTTTCAGTCTCGTAGTGCTATTTTGTTGTTTTACCCTGATGAACATCATTTTAAAAACAAAAAAAAAAAACTTGTTTTACTTTGTTTTCGGGCCGGCCAAAATGTGTCGTCTGTTCAGCTTTGCCATTCGTGTGTTACACACGCTTTGCCAAAGAGGGGCATCTGTAGACACCCCATTTTGACCGGACCCAAGTTCGCTATGCTTGGGCGAAATCCCGTTCAATCATTTCCGCCATGTTTCGCACTTTTCCGTTAAGTGTTGAGAGAGATTATTCCCAAGAATCCGAGCAAGAGAGAATTTGAATCCGATTGATGGGCCCGTCTTGAGCATTTGTTTAGATTTGGATCAAACAGGGTGGCCCGCGCATTGTTTTAGTGAAAAATGAGTTTTGAACCTACTTCGATCCAACACCTAAAGATGATCATCAAGAGAACGGTCAAGATCTCAGAGAAGTCGTTTTAACAACCAATTTTGTTACGATCATCAGGTTGAGTTACTCGGATCAGCCCATTGAAATGATTTAGGAGGACACAACCTACTTAGGTAGGGGACCCATCAATTGGATGGTCTGGATCGTCATAGAGGAATGATTTAAGGGGGCACAACCAATTTACATTGCGAACCACCATTCGAACGGTCAAGATCATCAATTGTCGCCCATCAAATGGACGGTTCGGATCATCAAATGGGAGTGATTTAAAAATGGGGTAACATATTCACATTTTTGTCTATTGGATGGCTTGGATCAGCCCATAGGATTGATTAGCGGAGCACAAATTAAATCACATTGTCGCCCATCAAATGAACGGTTCCGATCATACTTTGGAGTGGGGCATATGATTTTATGCACAATTGGGAATTTGGTCACATATGGGACCCATTTGGATTATCTTTTACCTACTCAAAAGGACTTTAAAAAACATGCATGGGGTCACACACATGTCAAAATTCAATGTCCACAATGGTGGCCACCTACCATGGAATATGTCCACAATGGTGGCCACCTACCATGGAATAAGTCCACAATGGTGGCCACCACCCTCCCATTCCTTTGCTATAAATGGTTCAATGAGGGTGAGTAAGAGGGAGGCAGAACTCATTTCTCTTCTATCATGTGTTCTAACAAAGTTGCTATGTGGGGTTGAAAAGAAAAAAAAAGAAGAAAAAGAAACAAGAAAAGAAGAAAAAGAAACAAAAAAAGAACGAAAAAGAGAAAGAAAGCGGAAGCGATAGCACGGAGGCGGGATTTTCGAGTTTTTCGGCTCTCGGATTCGGCGAGGATTTCGATCACAGGTAGGTACACCGTTCTCGGAATTTTTTTAGAATTATTTGGTATATTTTCGGATTTTTGCATGATTTTTAACAAAGAAAACTAAACGATATACTAAACAGATTCCAAAAATAATGAAATTTTGTGGGAAAATAATATGATAATGATACATTCTACCATGAATTTGTGAGAATTTTTGGATTTTGTTTGGTATATAATTTTATGCTTTCTTTGAAAATCAGCAGATTTTGGGGGAATTTGTACTGACATCAGATCACAAAGAAAATTCTTAAAATTTTTACAGTAGTCTTATATTTCATATTTCTTGCTTCTATAAAAGTTTCAATTACTTTGGATCTTGTTTTACATGAGCTGTAGTGTTAATTCATTATCTGGTTTGAAATTTGAAAAATCCGAAACTGATAGTAAATAGTTTTCTAAATTCATGGAAATCTCACAGCATGCTATTTTCACTTATCTCTTACTACTGTAGAAATTTCATGGAATTTAGATTCCTATTTCTAGTAGTTTCTGTGTTATTTTTGCAATCTGGTCAATTAATTTTTAAATCCAAATTAAATATGAGTTTAATGTAAAAATCTGTAAAAATCTTCCAGTAAGTTACATCTCATCATATCTTGTTGCTAGATAAGTTTCAACTCATTTCGAGTTCGTTTGCAACAGCTTCACTTGTAAAATCACTCATATGATTAAAATTGATAAAATTCATTGAAAATCCGAAATTAATTGAAAATCATCTTAAAATCTCTAAAGCACCTTCATCTTTGTGTGTGTTTGGGAGACCTGCCCGGTCTCATTCTCTCGTTAGTCCTCTTTGTGCGCCGTTTGGTTTTGGAAGAACGCCCTACTCGGCTTGGCTTCATACCCCTACCCTTATGGGTATTGGGTTGCACATTTGTTGCACCCTAGGGCTAGGTAGCTGTCCGGCCCGGCTGGGTGTTTTACCTCTGCCAAATGTGCAAATTCGTGTTTCCTTTTCTTTTAGAGAGTCTTTGACTCATCTATCCTTTAGTTGGTATTATTGGAGTCTTTGACTCATGTTTCCATTTCTTTTAGAGAGTCTTTGACTCATTCGTTCTTTTGTTGTACTACTAGGAAGTCTTTGACTCATTGGTTCTTCTGTTGGTGTTATTTGGGAGTCTTTGACTCATTCCTCCTCTAAGTTGTAGTATTAGAGAGTCTCTGACTCATTTGTTCCCCTCTTTAGTGTTGTTAGTTCGGAGTTTCTCATTTAGAGTTGTTGATTACTTCGCTTTTGATTAGAGGCTAACTCAGTCTTATTAGAGCTTTGCTTGCTTAGGATCTTGGACCATTTTCTCTCTTCTTGGGACGCTATCTTTCTTGTTGTGGTTTGTCTCTTTGAGACGCTAGTTGCTTATTCGGGGTTTCCCCTTTTGCTTTAGGGCTTTGCCCTAGTTTGTGGTATTACTTGCGTGTTCCCTTTAAGATTAAAAATATTTTAAGGTCCTGAGCATTGGAAAAGCTATAAAATCCAAAAAACATTAGAAATTTAAAACTCAAAAAACATTTGAAAACATCAAAAACCTTAAAAAAAATCTAAAGTGTTGAGTGTTTCTTTTAGAAGCGTATTAGGCGAGTTCGATTTTCGAACTACGTTGGCTTGATCCTCTTCCGAGGTACGTAGTGCAGCTTGGGATTTACATCCTAAGTCCAGCCAAACTTTTTTTTGTAAATAAACGTTTTAAACCTTCTTCAAAAACCTTTAAAATATTGTTTTCAAAAGACCTTCCTCTAGAGTTAGGAGTTTCTCCTCGATAGAGAATTTTAGAGTTAGGGTTTTTCTTTTGATAGGTTGTTTGATTGATTGTTTGCTGTGTGCTTGTTTTAGAGTTAGGGGTCTGTCCTAGAGTTATAGGAGCGCCTCCGTCCGGTCAGTTGGCGATCCACATCGCCGAGTGATGACTAGAGTAGGATACGCTAGTCCACCCTTGGTTTTCCTTAGGAAATACAGCCTAGTCACACATAGGTTGTAAGAACCACCTGCATCAGCGTAGGGCTAATCTGCATTTAGTTAGGGCATATAGGGTGTCCTAAAATTCACAATTCATTGGAATTTAAATAATCGTACAATAAACTTTAATAATTGGTCCGGTCTTTTAGATCGAGTCTAGGATAGAAGTCTAGGTGTCTTAGGCATCCTAGCTTAGAATAGGCGCGAAGAACTACGTTGCCTTGATTCTCGTGGAGGCGGGGATACGTAGGCTTCTTTGGATGAATACCAGATCATCTGAGGACTCGGGCTAATCACTTTTAAAACTGTTGAAACAATCAAATCACTTAGGATTTTCCATGAAATTAGAATTTTAGGAGAACTTTCACTTAGATTGAATCCAAACCAATTAAGAAATCAAGATACACATTTAGGATTCACATTGAAATTAGATCATAGGATGCATGTCACATAGATAGCACATTAACAGAGAGTTGAATGAGCCATTAAAAATGAATTTAAAAGAGTTAACTTTTGGAATTGAAGACCGATTATCGGGCAGGAATGGTGCATGTGGTGGATAAATCCCCATACCTTCCATTCTTGTAACCAGGTAGCGAGTCTAGATTTCTGGTTAATTATGGGTCCTAGATCCCACATCTAGGTGGCGACTCTGTCAGTCTCTTTTGTGTGGAATTCGGATTGCCTTAGTGATCCCAAGTTCACATAAAAGATGAATTAAAATTAATAATAAAAGGCACACGCCAATCGCGTGGGTACGAGAGACCAAGAGAAGAGAGCGTGGCGGCTCGCGCCCCACCCCTCTCGCGGGATCGGGTCCCACACTCGCGCTTTGGTTTAGCAATTTACTGACCTACCTCCGATTGATTGACAATAACTCTCTCAATTTAACTCTTAATTCATTTAAATTAGTTTCATTTCGAAGGAATCGAAGTGTAGTTTAAAACGAAAGAAACAAAGATGAAAAACTCCAAGTATCTTGAGAGTTATGATGGAAATAGTTAGACTCGCGCTTTAGTTTAGCAATTTACTGACTTACCTCCGATTGATTGACCATAACTCTCTCAATTTAACTCGTAATTCATTTAAATTAGTTTAATTTCGAAGGAATCGAAGTGTAGTTTAAAACGAAAGAAACGGAGATGAAAAACTCCAAGTATTTTGAGAGTTATGATGGAAATAGTAACACTCGCGCTTTGGTTTAGCAATTTACTGACCTCCCTCCGATTGATTGACCATAAATCACTCAATTTAACTCGTAATTCATTGAAATTAGTTTCATTTCGAAGGAATCGAAGTGTAGTTTAAAACGAAAGAAACGGAGATGAAAAACTCCAAGTATTTTGAGAGTTATGATTGAAATAGTTAGACTCGCGCTTTGGTTTAGCAATTTACTGACCTCCCTCCGATTAATTGACCATAACTCACTCAATTTAACTCGTAATTCATTGTAATTAGTTTCATTTCGAAGGAATCGAAGTGTAGTTTAAAACGAAAGAAACGGAGATGAAAAACTACAAGTATTTTGAGAGTTATGATAGAAATAGTTAGACTCGCGCTTTGGTTTAGCAATTTACTGATCTACCTCCGATTGATTGACCATAACTCTCTCAATTTAACTCTTAACTCATTGAAATTAGTTTCATTTCGAAGGAATCGAAGTGTAGTTTAAAACGAAAGAAACAGAGATGAAAAATTCCAAGTATTTTGAGAGTTATGATAGAAATAGTTAGACTCGCGCTTTGGTTTAGCAATTTACTGACATACCTTCGATTGATTGACCATAACTCTCTCAATTTAACTCTTAATTCATTGAAATTAGTTTCATTTCGAAGGAATCGAAGTGTAGTTTAAAACGAAAGAAACGGAGATGAAAAACTCCAAGTATTTTGAGAGTTATGATGGAAATAGTTAGACTCGCGCTTCGGTTTAGCAATTTACTGTCCTACATCCGATTAATTGACCATAACTCTCTCAATTTAACTCTTAAGTCATTGAAATTAGTTTCATTTCGAAGGAATCGAAGTGTAGTTTAAAACGAAAGAAACGGAGATGAAAAACTCCAAGTATTTTGAGAGTTATGATGGAAATAGTTAGACTCGCGCTTTAGTTTAGCAATTTACTGACCTCCCTCCGATTGATTGAACATAACTCACTCAATTTAACTCGTAATTCATTGAAATTAGTTTCATTTCGAAGGAATCAAAGTGTAGTTTAAAACGAAAGAAACGGAGATGAAAAACTCCAAGTATTTTGAGAGTTATGATGGAAATAGTTAGACTCGCGCTTCGGTTTAGCAATTTACTGACCTCCCTCCGATTGATTGACCATAAATCACTCAATTTAACTCGTAATTCATTGAAATTAGTTTCATTTCGAAGGAATCGAAGTGTAGTTTAAAACGAAAGAAACGGAGATGAAAAACTCCAAGTATTTTGAGAGTTATGATGGAAATAGTTAGACTCGCGCTTTGGTTTAGCAATTTACTGACCTACCTCCGATTGATTGATCATAACTCACTCAATTTAACTCTTAATTCATTGAAATTAGTTTCATTTCGAAGGAATCGAAGTGTAGTTTAAAACGAAAGAAACGGAGATGAAAAACTCCAAGTATTTTGAGAGTTATGATGGAAATAGTTAGACTCGCGCTTTAGTTTAGCAATTTACTGACCTCCCTCCGATTGATTGACCATAACTCACTCAATTTAACTCGTAATTCATTGAAATTAGTTTCATTTCGAAGGAATCGAAGTGTAGTTTAAAACGAAAGAAACGGAGATGAAAAACTCCAAGTATTTTGAGAGTTATGATGGAAATAGTTAGACTCGCGCTTTGGTTTAGCAATTTACTGATCTAGCTCCGATTGATTGACCATAACTCTCTAAATTTAACTCTTAACTCATTGAAATTAGTTTCATTTCGAAGGAATCGAAGTGTAGTTTAAAACGAAAGAAACGGAGATGAAAAACTCCAAGTATTTTGAGAGTTATGATGGAAATTGTTAGACTCGCGCTTTGGTTTAGCAATTTACTGACATACCTCCGATTGATTGACCATAACTCTCTCAATTTAACTCTTAATTCATTGAAATTAGTTTCATTTCGAAGGAATCGAAGTGTAGTTTAAAACGAAAGAAACGGAGATGAAAAACTCCAAGTATCTTGAGAGTTATGATGGAAATAGTTAGACTCGCGCTTTAGTTTAGCAATTTACTGACCTACCTCCGATTGATTGACCATAACTCTCTCAATTTAACTCGTAATTCATTTAAATTAGTTTAATTTCGAAGGAATCGAAGTGTAGTTTAAAACGAAAGAAACGGAGATGAAAAACTCAAAGTATTTTTAGAGTTATGATGGAAATAGTAACACTCGCGCTTTGGTTTAGCAATTTACTGACCTCCCTCCGATTGATTGACCATAAATCACTCAATTTAACTCGTAATTCATTGAAATTAGTTTCATTTCGAAGGAATCGAAGTGTAGTTTAAAACGAAAGAAACGTAGATGAAAAACTCCAAGTATTTTGAGAGTTATGATTGAAATAGTTAGACTCGCGCTTTGATTTAGCAATTTACTGACCTCCCTCCGATTAATTGACCATAACTCACTCAATTTAACTCGTAATTCATTGAAATTAGTTTCATTTCGAAGGAATCGAAGTGTAGTTTAAAACGAAAGAAACGGAGATGAAAAACTCCAAGTATTTTGAGAGTTATGATGGAAATAGTTAGACTCGCGCTTTAGTTTAGCAATTTACTGATCTAGCTCCGATTGATTGACCATAACTCTCTAAATTTAACTCTTAACTCATTGAAATTAGTTTCATTTCGAAGGAATCGAAGTGTAGTTTAAAACGAAAGAAACGGAGATGAAAAACTCCAAGTATTTTGAGAGTTATGATTGAAATAGTTAGACTCGCGCTTTGGTTTAGCAATTTACTGACCTCCCTCCGATTAATTGACCATAACTCACTCAATTTAACTCGTAATTCATTGTAATTAGTTTCATTTCGAAGGAATCGAAGTGTAGTTTAAAACGAAAGAAACGGAGATGAAAAACTACAAGTATTTTGAGAGTTATGATGGAAATAGTTAGACTCGCGCTTTGGTTTAGCAATTTACTGATCTACCTCCGATTGATTGACCATAACTCTCTCAATTTAACTCTTCACTCATTGAAATTAGTTTCATTTCGAAGGAATCGAAGTGTAGTTTAAAACGAAAGAAACGGAGATGAAAAACTCCAAGTATTTTGAGAGTTATGATGGAAATAGTTAGACTCGCGCTTTGGTTTAGCAATTTACTGTCATACATCCGATTAATTGACCATAACTCTCTCAATTTAACTCTTAAGTCATTGAAATTAGTTTCATTTCGAAGGAATCGAAGCGTAGTTTAAAACGAAAGAAACGGAGATGAAAAACTCCAAGTATTTTGAGAGTTATGATGGAAATAGTTAGACTCGCGCTTTGGTTTAGCAATTTACTGACCTACCTCCGATTGATTGACCATAACTCTCTAAATTTAAGTCGTAATTCATTTAATTTAGTTTCATTTCGAATGAATCGAAGTGTAGTTTAAAACGAAAGAAACGGAGATGAAAAACTCCAAGTATTTTGAGAGTTATGATGGAAATAGTTAGACTCGCGCTTTGGTTTAGCAATTTACTGACCTACCTCCGATTGATTGACCATAACTCACTCAATTTAACTCGTAATTCATTGTAATTAGTTTCATTTCGAAGGAATCGAAGTGTAGTTTAAAACGAAAGAAACGGAGATGAAAAACTCCAAGTATTTTGAGAGTTATGATGGAAATAGTTAGACTCGCGCTTTGGTTTAGCAATTTACTGACCTACCTCCGATTGATTGATCATAACTCACTCAATTTAACTCTTAATTCATTGAAATTAGTTTCATTTCGAAGGAATCGAAGTGTAGTTTAAAACGAAAGAAACGGAGATGAAAAACTCCAAGTATTTTGAGAGTTATGATGGAAATAGTTAGACTCGCGCTTTAGTTTAGCAATTTACTGACCTCCCTCCGATTGATTGACCATAACTCACTCAATTTAACTCGTAATTCATTGAAATTAGTTTCATTTCGAAGGAATCGAAGTGTAGTTTAAAACGAAAGAAACGGAGATGAAAAACTCCAAGTATTTTGAGAGTTATGATGGAAATAGTTAGACTCGCGCTTTGGTTTAGCAATTTACTGATCTAGCTCCGATTGATTGACCATAACTCTCTAAATTTAACTCTTAACTCATTGAAATTAGTTTCATTTCGAAGGAATTGAAGTGTAGTTTAAAACGAAAGAAACGGAGATGAAAAACTCCAAGTATTTTGAGAGTTATGATGGAAATTGTTAGACTCGCGCTTTGGTTTAGCAATTTACTGACATACCTCCGATTGATTGACCATAACTCTCTCAATTTAACTCTTAATTCATTGAAATTAGTTTCATTTCGAAGGAATCGAAGTGTAGTTTAAAACGAAAGAAACGGAGATGAAAAATTCCAAGTATTTTGAGAGTTATGATTGAAATAGTTAGACTCGCGCTTTGGTTTAGCAATTTACTGACATACCTCCGATTGATTGACCATAACTCTCTCAATTTAACTCTTAATTCATTGAAATTAGGTTCATTTCGAAGGAATCAAAGTGTAGTTTAAAACGAAAGAAACGGAGATGAAAAACTCCAAGTATTTTGAGAGTTATGATGGAAATAGTTAGACTCGCGCTTTGGTTTAGCAATTTACTGACCTCCCTCCGATTAATTGACCATAAATCACTCAATTTAACTCGTAATTCATTGAAATTAGTTTCATTTCGAAGGAATCGAAGTGTAGTTTAAAACGAAAGAAACGGAGATGAAAAATCCAAGTATTTTGAGAGTTATGATGGAAATAGTTAGACTCGCGCTTTGGTTTAGCAATTTACTGACCTACCTCCGATTGATTGATCATAACTCACTCAATTTAACTCTTAATTCATTGAAATTAGTTTCATTTCGAAGGAATCGAAGTGTAGTTTAAAACGAAAGAAACGGAGATGAAAAACTCCAAGTATTTTGAGAGTTATGATGGAAATAGTTAGACTCGCGCTTTGGTTTAGCAATTTACTGACCTCCCTCCGATTGATTGACCATAAATCACTCAATTTAACTCGTAATTCATTGAAATTAGTTTCATTTCGAAGGAATCGAAGTGTAGTTTAAAACGAAAGAAACGGAGATGAAAAACTCCAAGTATTTTGAGAGTTATGATGGAAATAGTTAGACTCGCGCTTTGGTTTAGCAATTTACTGTCCTACATCCGATTAATTGACCATAACTCTCTCAATTTAACTCTTAAGTCATTGAAATTAGTTTCATTTCGAAGGAATCGAAGTGTAGTTTAAAACGAAAGAAACGGAGATGAAAAACTACAAGTATTTTGAGAGTTATGATGGAAATAGTTAGACTCGCGCTTTAGTTTAGCAATTTACTGACCTCCCTCCGATTGATTGAACATAACTGACTCAATTTAACTTGTAATTCATTGAAATTAGTTTCATTTCGAAGGAATCGAAGTGTAGTTTAAAACGAAAGAAACGGAGATGAAAAACTCCAAGTATTTTGAGAGTTATGATGGAAATAGTTAGACTCGCGCTTTGGTTTAGCAATTTACTGACCTCCCTCCGATTGATTGACCATAAATCACTCAATTTAACTCGTAATTCATTGAAATTAGTTTCATTTCGAAGGAATCGAAGTGTAGTTTAAAACGAAAGAAACGGAGATGAAAAACTCCAAGTATTTTGAGAGTTATGATGGAAATAGTTAGACTCGCGCTTTGGTTTAGCAATTTACTGACCTACCTCCGATTGATTGATCATAACTCACTCAATTTAACTCTTAATTCATTGAAATTAGTTTCATTTCGAAGGAATCGAAGTGTAGTTTAAAACGAAAGAAACGGAGATGAAAAACTCCAAGTATTTTGAGAGTTATGATTGAAATAGTTAGACTCGCGCTTTGGTTTAGCAATTTACTGACCTCCCTCCGATTAATTGACCATAACTCACTCAATTTAACTCGTAATTCATTGAAATTAGTTTCATTTCGAAGGAATCGAAGTGTAGTTTAAAACGAAAGAAACGGAGATGAAAAACTCCAAGTATTTTGAGAGTTATGATGGAAATAGTTAGACTCGCGCTTTAGTTTAGCAATTTACTGACCTCCCTCCGATTGATTGAACATAACTGACTCAATTTAACTTGTAATTCATTGAAATTAGTTTCATTTCGAAGGAATCGAAGTGTAGTTTAAAACGAAAGAAACGGAGATGAAAAACTCCAAGTATTTTGAGAGTTATGATGGAAATAGTTAGACTCGCGCTTTGGTTTAGCAATTTACTGACCTCCCTCCGATTGATTGACCATAAATCACTCAATTTAACTCGTAATTCATTGAAATTAGTTTCATTTCGAAGGAATCGAAGTGTAGTTTAAAACGAAAGAAACGGAGATGAAAAACTCCAAGTATTTTGAGAGTTATGATGGAAATAGTTAGACTCGCGCTTTGGTTTAGCAATTTACTGACCTACCTCCGATTGATTGATCATAACTCACTCAATTTAACTCTTAATTCATTGAAATTAGTTTCATTTCGAAGGAATCGAAGTGTAGTTTAAAACGAAAGAAACGGAGATGAAAAACTCCAAGTATTTTGAGAGTTATGATGGAAATAGTTAGACTCGCGCTTTAGTTTAGCAATTTACTGACCTCCCTCCGATTGATTGACCATAACTCACTCAATTTAACTCGTAATTCATTGAAATTAGTTTCATTTCGAAGGAATCGAAGTGTAGTTTAAAACGAAAGAAACGGAGATGAAAAACTCCAAGTATTTTGAGAGTTATGATGGAAATAGTTAGACTCGCGCTTTGGTTTAGCAATTTACTGATCTAGCTCCGATTGATTGACCATAACTCTCTAAATTTAACTCTTAACTCATTGAAATTAGTTTCATTTCGAAGGAATCGAAGTGTAGTTTAAAACGAAAGAAACGGAGATGAAAAACTCCAAGTATTTTGAGAGTTATGATGGAAATTGTTAGACTCGCGCTTTGGTTTAGCAATTTACTGACATACCTCCGATTGATTGACCATAACTCTCTCAATTTAACTCTTAATTCATTGAAATTAGTTTCATTTCGAAGGAATCGAAGTGTAGTTTAAAACGAAAGAAACGGAGATGAAAAACTCCAAGTATCTTGAGAGTTATGATGGAAATAGTTAGACTCGCGCTTTAGTTTAGCAATTTACTGACCTACCTCCGATTGATTGACCATAACTCTCTCAATTTAACTCGTAATTCATTTAAATTAGTTTAATTTCGAAGGAATCGAAGTGTAGTTTAAAACGAAAGAAACGGAGATGAAAAACTCAAAGTATTTTTAGAGTTATGATGGAAATAGTAACACTCGCGCTTTGGTTTAGCAATTTACTGACCTCCCTCCGATTGATTGACCATAAATCACTCAATTTAACTCGTAATTCATTGAAATTAGTTTCATTTCGAAGGAATCGAAGTGTAGTTTAAAACGAAAGAAACGTAGATGAAAAACTCCAAGTATTTTGAGAGTTATGATTGAAATAGTTAGACTCGCGCTTTGATTTAGCAATTTACTGACCTCCCTCCGATTAATTGACCATAACTCACTCAATTTAACTCGTAATTCATTGAAATTAGTTTCATTTCGAAGGAATCGAAGTGTAGTTTAAAACGAAAGAAACGGAGATGAAAAACTCCAAGTATTTTGAGAGTTATGATGGAAATAGTTAGACTCGCGCTTTGGTTTAGCAATTTACTGATCTAGCTCCGATTGATTGACCATAACTCTCTAAATTTAACTCTTAACTCATTGAAATTAGTTTCATTTCGAAGGAATCGAAGTGTAGTTTAAAACGAAAGAAACGGAGATGAAAAACTCCAAGTATTTTGAGAGTTATGATTGAAATAGTTAGACTCGCGCTTTGGTTTAGCAATTTACTGACCTCCCTCCGATTAATTGACCATAACTCACTCAATTTAACTCGTAATTCATTGTAATTAGTTTCATTTCGAAGGAATCGAAGTGTAGTTTAAAACGAAAGAAACGGAGATGAAAAACTACAAGTATTTTGAGAGTTATGATGGAAATAGTTAGACTCGCGCTTTGGTTTAGCAATTTACTGATCTACCTCCGATTGATTGACCATAACTCTCTCAATTTAACTCTTCACTCATTGAAATTAGTTTCATTTCGAAGGAATCGAAGTGTAGTTTAAAACGAAAGAAACGGAGATGAAAAACTCCAAGTATTTTGAGAGTTATGATGGAAATAGTTAGACTCGCGCTTTGGTTTAGCAATTTACTGTCATACATCCGATTAATTGACCATAACTCTCTCAATTTAACTCTTAAGTCATTGAAATTAGTTTCATTTCGAAGGAATCGAAGCGTAGTTTAAAACGAAAGAAACGGAGATGAAAAACTCCAAGTATTTTGAGAGTTATGATGGAAATAGTTAGACTCGCGCTTTGGTTTAGCAATTTACTGACCTACCTCCGATTGATTGACCATAACTCTCTAAATTTAAGTCGTAATTCATTTAATTTAGTTTCATTTCGAATGAATCGAAGTGTAGTTTAAAACGAAAGAAACGGAGATGAAAAACTCCAAGTATTTTGAGAGTTATGATGGAAATAGTTAGACTCGCGCTTTGGTTTAGCAATTTACTGTCATACATCCGATTAATTGACCATAACTCTCTCAATTTAACTCTTAAGTCATTGAAATTAGTTTCATTTCGAAGGAATCGAAGCGTAGTTTAAAACGAAAGAAACGGAGATGAAAAACTCCAAGTATTTTGAGAGTTATGATGGAAATAGTTAGACTCGCGCTTTGGTTTAGCAATTTACTGACCTCCCTCCGATTGATTGACCATAAATCACTCAATTTAACTCGTAATTCATTGAAATTAGTTTAATTTCGAAGGAATCGAAGTGTAGTTTAAAACGAAAGAAACGGAGATGAAAAACTCCAAGTATTTTGAGAGTTATGATTGAAATAGTTAGACTCGCGCTTTGGTTTAGCAATTTACTGACCTCCCTCCGATTAATTGACCATAACTCACTCAATTTAACTCGTAATTCATTGTAATTAGTTTCATTTCGAAGGAATCGAAGTGTAGTTTAAAACGAAAGAAACGGAGATGAAAAACTCCAAGTATTTTGAGAGTTATGATGGAAATTGTTAGACTCGCGCTTTGGTTTAGCAATTTACTGACATACCTCCGATTGATTGACCATAACTCTCTCAATTTAACTCTTAATTCATTGAAATTAGTTTCATTTCGAAGGAATCGAAGTGTAGTTTAAAACGAAAGAAACGGAGATGAAAAACTCCAAGTATCTTGAGAGTTATGATGGAAATAGTTAGACTCGCGCTTTAGTTTAGCAATTTACTGACCTACCTCCGATTGATTGACCATAACTCTCTCAATTTAACTCGTAATTCATTTAAATTAGTTTAATTTCGAAGGAATCGAAGTGTAGTTTAAAACGAAAGAAACGGAGATGAAAAACTCAAAGTATTTTTAGAGTTATGATGGAAATAGTAACACTCGCGCTTTGGTTTAGCAATTTACTGACCTCCCTCCGATTGATTGACCATAAATCACTCAATTTAACTCGTAATTCATTGAAATTAGTTTCATTTCGAAGGAATCGAAGTGTAGTTTAAAACGAAAGAAACGTAGATGAAAAACTCCAAGTATTTTGAGAGTTATGATTGAAATAGTTAGACTCGCGCTTTGATTTAGCAATTTACTGACCTCCCTCCGATTAATTGACCATAACTCACTCAATTTAACTCGTAATTCATTGAAATTAGTTTCATTTCGAAGGAATCGAAGTGTAGTTTAAAACGAAAGAAACGGAGATGAAAAACTCCAAGTATTTTGAGAGTTATGATGGAAATAGTTAGACTCGCGCTTTGGTTTAGCAATTTACTGATCTAGCTCCGATTGATTGACCATAACTCTCTAAATTTAACTCTTAACTCATTGAAATTAGTTTCATTTCGAAGGAATCGAAGTGTAGTTTAAAACGAAAGAAACGGAGATGAAAAACTCCAAGTATTTTGAGAGTTATGATTGAAATAGTTAGACTCGCGCTTTGGTTTAGCAATTTACTGACCTCCCTCCGATTAATTGACCATAACTCACTCAATTTAACTCGTAATTCATTGTAATTAGTTTCATTTCGAAGGAATCGAAGTGTAGTTTAAAACGAAAGAAACGGAGATGAAAAACTACAAGTATTTTGAGAGTTATGATGGAAATAGTTAGACTCGCGCTTTGGTTTAGCAATTTACTGATCTACCTCCGATTGATTGACCATAACTCTCTCAATTTAACTCTTCACTCATTGAAATTAGTTTCATTTCGAAGGAATCGAAGTGTAGTTTAAAACGAAAGAAACGGAGATGAAAAACTCCAAGTATTTTGAGAGTTATGATGGAAATAGTTAGACTCGCGCTTTGGTTTAGCAATTTACTGTCATACATCCGATTAATTGACCATAACTCTCTCAATTTAACTCTTAAGTCATTGAAATTAGTTTCATTTCGAAGGAATCGAAGCGTAGTTTAAAACGAAAGAAACGGAGATGAAAAACTCCAAGTATTTTGAGAGTTATGATGGAAATAGTTAGACTCGCGCTTTGGTTTAGCAATTTACTGACCTACCTCCGATTGATTGACCATAACTCTCTAAATTTAAGTCGTAATTCATTTAATTTAGTTTCATTTCGAATGAATCGAAGTGTAGTTTAAAACGAAAGAAACGGAGATGAAAAACTCCAAGTATTTTGAGAGTTATGATGGAAATAGTTAGACTCGCGCTTTGGTTTAGCAATTTACTGTCATACATCCGATTAATTGACCATAACTCTCTCAATTTAACTCTTAAGTCATTGAAATTAGTTTCATTTCGAAGGAATCGAAGCGTAGTTTAAAACGAAAGAAACGGAGATGAAAAACTCCAAGTATTTTGAGAGTTATGATGGAAATAGTTAGACTCGCGCTTTGGTTTAGCAATTTACTGACCTCCCTCCGATTGATTGACCATAAATCACTCAATTTAACTCGTAATTCATTGAAATTAGTTTAATTTCGAAGGAATCGAAGTGTAGTTTAAAACGAAAGAAACGGAGATGAAAAACTCCAAGTATTTTGAGAGTTATGATTGAAATAGTTAGACTCGCGCTTTGGTTTAGCAATTTACTGACCTCCCTCCGATTAATTGACCATAACTCACTCAATTTAACTCGTAATTCATTGTAATTAGTTTCATTTCGAAGGAATCGAAGTGTAGTTTAAAACGAAAGAAACGGAGATGAAAAACTACAAGTATTTTGAGAGTTATGATGGAAATAGTTAGACTCGCGCTTTGATTTAGCAATTTACTGATCTACCTCCGATTGATTGACCATAACTCTCTCAATTTAACTCTTAACTCATTGAAATTAGTTTCATTTCGAAGGAATCGAAGTGTAGTTTAAAACGAAAGAAACGGAGATGAAAAACTACAAGTATTTTGAGAGTTATGATGGAAATAGTTAGACTCGCGCTTTGGTTTAGCAATTTACTGATCTACCTCCGATTGATTGACCATAACTCTCTCAATTTAACTCTTAACTCATTGAAATTAGTTTCATTTCGAAGGAATCGAAGTGTAGTTTAAAACGAAAGAAACAGAGATGAAAAATTCCAAGTATTTTGAGAGTTATGATAGAAATAGTTAGACTCGCGCTTTGGTTTAGCAATTTACTGACATACCTCCGATTGATTGACCATAACTCTCTCAATTTAACTCTTAATTCATTGAAATTAGTTTCATTTCGAAGGAATCGAAGTGTAGTTTAAAACGAAAGAAACGGAGATGAAAAACTCCAAGTATTTTGAGAGTTATGATGGAAATAGTTAGACTCGCGCTTCGGTTTAGCAATTTACTGTCCTACATCCGATTAATTGACCATAACTCTCTCAATTTAACTCTTAAGTCATTGAAATTAGTTTCATTTCGAAGGAATCGAAGTGTAGTTTAAAACGAAAGAAACGGAGATGAAAAACTCCAAGTATTTTGAGAGTTATGATGGAAATAGTTAGACTCGCGCTTTAGTTTAGCAATTTACTGACCTCCCTCCGATTGATTGAACATAACTCACTCAATTTAACTCGTAATTCATTGAAATTAGTTTCATTTCGAAGGAATCGAAGTGTAGTTTAAAACGAAAGAAACGGAGATGAAAAACTCCAAGTATTTTGAGAGTTATGATGGAAATAGTTAGACTCACGCTTTGGTTTAGCAATTTACTGACCTCCCTCCGATTGATTGACCATAAATCACTCAATTTAACTCGTAATTCATTGAAATTAGTTTCATTTCGAAGGAATCGAAGTGTAGTTTAAAACGAAAGAAACGGAGATGAAAAACTCCAAGTATTTTGAGAGTTATGATGGAAATAGTTAGACTCGCGCTTTGGTTTAGCAATTTACTG
Organism: Tasmannia lanceolata; assembly: GCF_043159265.1. Lineage (NCBI taxonomy): Eukaryota > Viridiplantae > Streptophyta > Magnoliopsida > Canellales > Winteraceae > Tasmannia > Tasmannia lanceolata. The sequence continues at coordinate 11,198,455 of NW_027518721.1, forward strand.
ACCTACCTCCGATTGATTGATCATAACTCACTCAATTTAACTCTTAATTCATTGAAATTAGTTTCATTTCGAAGGAATCGAAGTGCAGTTTAAAACGAAAGAAACGGAGATGAAAAACTCCAAGTATTTTGAGAGTTATGATGGAAATAGTTAGACTCGCGCTTTGGTTTAGCAATTTACTGATGTAGCTCCGATTGATTGACCATAACTCTCTAAATTTAACTCTTAACTCATTGAAATTAGTTTCATTTCGAAGGAATCGAAGTGTAGTTTAAAACGAAAGAAACGGAGATGAAAAACTCCAAGTATTTTGAGAGTTATGATGGAAATTGTTAGACTCGCGCTTTGGTTTAGCAATTTACTGACATACCTCCGATTGATTGACCATAACTCTCTCAATTTAACTCTTAAGTCATTGAAATTAGGTTCATTTCGAAGGAATCGAAGTGTAGTTTAAAACGAAAGAAACGGAGATGAAAAATTCCAAGTATTTTGAGAGTTATGATAGAAATAGTTAGACTCGCGCTTTGGTTTAGCAATTTACTGTCATACATCCGATTAATTGACCATAACTCTCTCAATTTAACTCTTAAGTCATTGAAATTAGTTTCATTTCGAAGGAATCGAAGCGTAGTTTAAAACGAAAGAAACGGAGATGAAAAACTCCAAGTATTTTGAGAGTTATGATGGAAATAGTTAGACTCGCGCTTTGGTTTAGCAATTTACTGACCTACCTCCGATTGATTGACCATAACTCTCTAAATTTAAGTCGTAATTCATTTAATTTAGTTTCATTTCGAATGAATCGAAGTGTAGTTTAAAACGAAAGAAACGGAGATGAAAAACTCCAAGTATTTTGAGAGTTATGATGGAAATAGTTAGACTCGCGCTTTGGTTTAGCAATTTACTGTCATACATCCGATTAATTGACCATAACTCTCTCAATTTAACTCTTAAGTCATTGAAATTAGTTTCATTTCGAAGGAATCGAAGCGTAGTTTAAAACGAAAGAAACGGAGATGAAAAACTCCAAGTATTTTGAGAGTTATGATGGAAATAGTTAGACTCGCGCTTTGGTTTAGCAATTTACTGACCTCCCTCCGATTGATTGACCATAAATCACTCAATTTAACTCGTAATTCATTGAAATTAGTTTAATTTCGAAGGAATCGAAGTGTAGTTTAAAACGAAAGAAACGGAGATGAAAAACTCCAAGTATTTTGAGAGTTATGATTGAAATAGTTAGACTCGCGCTTTGGTTTAGCAATTTACTGACCTCCCTCCGATTAATTGACCATAACTCACTCAATTTAACTCGTAATTCATTGTAATTAGTTTCATTTCGAAGGAATCGAAGTGTAGTTTAAAACGAAAGAAACGGAGATGAAAAACTCCAAGTATTTTGAGAGTTATGATGGAAATTGTTAGACTCGCGCTTTGGTTTAGCAATTTACTGACATACCTCCGATTGATTGACCATAACTCTCTCAATTTAACTCTTAATTCATTGAAATTAGTTTCATTTCGAAGGAATCGAAGTGTAGTTTAAAACGAAAGAAACGGAGATGAAAAACTCCAAGTATCTTGAGAGTTATGATGGAAATAGTTAGACTCGCGCTTTAGTTTAGCAATTTACTGACCTACCTCCGATTGATTGACCATAACTCTCTCAATTTAACTCGTAATTCATTTAAATTAGTTTAATTTCGAAGGAATCGAAGTGTAGTTTAAAACGAAAGAAACGGAGATGAAAAACTCAAAGTATTTTTAGAGTTATGATGGAAATAGTAACACTCGCGCTTTGGTTTAGCAATTTACTGACCTCCCTCCGATTGATTGACCATAAATCACTCAATTTAACTCGTAATTCATTGAAATTAGTTTCATTTCGAAGGAATCGAAGTGTAGTTTAAAACGAAAGAAACGTAGATGAAAAACTCCAAGTATTTTGAGAGTTATGATTGAAATAGTTAGACTCGCGCTTTGATTTAGCAATTTACTGACCTCCCTCCGATTAATTGACCATAACTCACTCAATTTAACTCGTAATTCATTGAAATTAGTTTCATTTCGAAGGAATCGAAGTGTAGTTTAAAACGAAAGAAACGGAGATGAAAAACTCCAAGTATTTTGAGAGTTATGATGGAAATAGTTAGACTCGCGCTTTGGTTTAGCAATTTACTGATCTAGCTCCGATTGATTGACCATAACTCTCTAAATTTAACTCTTAACTCATTGAAATTAGTTTCATTTCGAAGGAATCGAAGTGTAGTTTAAAACGAAAGAAACGGAGATGAAAAACTCCAAGTATTTTGAGAGTTATGATTGAAATAGTTAGACTCGCGCTTTGGTTTAGCAATTTACTGACCTCCCTCCGATTAATTGACCATAACTCACTCAATTTAACTCGTAATTCATTGTAATTAGTTTCATTTCGAAGGAATCGAAGTGTAGTTTAAAACGAAAGAAACGGAGATGAAAAACTACAAGTATTTTGAGAGTTATGATGGAAATAGTTAGACTCGCGCTTTGGTTTAGCAATTTACTGATCTACCTCCGATTGATTGACCATAACTCTCTCAATTTAACTCTTCACTCATTGAAATTAGTTTCATTTCGAAGGAATCGAAGTGTAGTTTAAAACGAAAGAAACGGAGATGAAAAACTCCAAGTATTTTGAGAGTTATGATGGAAATAGTTAGACTCGCGCTTTGGTTTAGCAATTTACTGTCATACATCCGATTAATTGACCATAACTCTCTCAATTTAACTCTTAAGTCATTGAAATTAGTTTCATTTCGAAGGAATCGAAGCGTAGTTTAAAACGAAAGAAACGGAGATGAAAAACTCCAAGTATTTTGAGAGTTATGATGGAAATAGTTAGACTCGCGCTTTGGTTTAGCAATTTACTGACCTACCTCCGATTGATTGACCATAACTCTCTAAATTTAAGTCGTAATTCATTTAATTTAGTTTCATTTCGAATGAATCGAAGTGTAGTTTAAAACGAAAGAAACGGAGATGAAAAACTCCAAGTATTTTGAGAGTTATGATGGAAATAGTTAGACTCGCGCTTTGGTTTAGCAATTTACTGTCATACATCCGATTAATTGACCATAACTCTCTCAATTTAACTCTTAAGTCATTGAAATTAGTTTCATTTCGAAGGAATCGAAGCGTAGTTTAAAACGAAAGAAACGGAGATGAAAAACTCCAAGTATTTTGAGAGTTATGATGGAAATAGTTAGACTCGCGCTTTGGTTTAGCAATTTACTGACCTCCCTCCGATTGATTGACCATAAATCACTCAATTTAACTCGTAATTCATTGAAATTAGTTTAATTTCGAAGGAATCGAAGTGTAGTTTAAAACGAAAGAAACGGAGATGAAAAACTCCAAGTATTTTGAGAGTTATGATTGAAATAGTTAGACTCGCGCTTTGGTTTAGCAATTTACTGACCTCCCTCCGATTAATTGACCATAACTCACTCAATTTAACTCGTAATTCATTGTAATTAGTTTCATTTCGAAGGAATCGAAGTGTAGTTTAAAACGAAAGAAACGGAGATGAAAAACTACAAGTATTTTGAGAGTTATGATGGAAATAGTTAGACTCGCGCTTTGATTTAGCAATTTACTGATCTACCTCCGATTGATTGACCATAACTCTCTCAATTTAACTCTTAACTCATTGAAATTAGTTTCATTTCGAAGGAATCGAAGTGTAGTTTAAAACGAAAGAAACGGAGATGAAAAACTACAAGTATTTTGAGAGTTATGATGGAAATAGTTAGACTCGCGCTTTGGTTTAGCAATTTACTGATCTACCTCCGATTGATTGACCATAACTCTCTCAATTTAACTCTTAACTCATTGAAATTAGTTTCATTTCGAAGGAATCGAAGTGTAGTTTAAAACGAAAGAAACAGAGATGAAAAATTCCAAGTATTTTGAGAGTTATGATAGAAATAGTTAGACTCGCGCTTTGGTTTAGCAATTTACTGACATACCTCCGATTGATTGACCATAACTCTCTCAATTTAACTCTTAATTCATTGAAATTAGTTTCATTTCGAAGGAATCGAAGTGTAGTTTAAAACGAAAGAAACGGAGATGAAAAACTCCAAGTATTTTGAGAGTTATGATGGAAATAGTTAGACTCGCGCTTCGGTTTAGCAATTTACTGTCCTACATCCGATTAATTGACCATAACTCTCTCAATTTAACTCTTAAGTCATTGAAATTAGTTTCATTTCGAAGGAATCGAAGTGTAGTTTAAAACGAAAGAAACGGAGATGAAAAACTCCAAGTATTTTGAGAGTTATGATGGAAATAGTTAGACTCGCGCTTTAGTTTAGCAATTTACTGACCTCCCTCCGATTGATTGAACATAACTCACTCAATTTAACTCGTAATTCATTGAAATTAGTTTCATTTCGAAGGAATCGAAGTGTAGTTTAAAACGAAAGAAACGGAGATGAAAAACTCCAAGTATTTTGAGAGTTATGATGGAAATAGTTAGACTCGCGCTTTGGTTTAGCAATTTACTGACCTCCCTCCGATTGATTGACCATAAATCACTCAATTTAACTCGTAATTCATTGAAATTAGTTTCATTTCGAAGGAATCGAAGTGTAGTTTAAAACGAAAGAAACGGAGATGAAAAACTCCAAGTATTTTGAGAGTTATGATGGAAATAGTTAGACTCGCGCTTTGGTTTAGCAATTTACTGACCTACCTCCGATTGATTGATCATAACTCACTCAATTTAACTCTTAATTCATTGAAATTAGTTTCATTTCGAAGGAATCGAAGTGCAGTTTAAAACGAAAGAAACGGAGATGAAAAACTCCAAGTATTTTGAGAGTTATGATGGAAATAGTTAGACTCGCGCTTTGGTTTAGCAATTTACTGATGTAGCTCCGATTGATTGACCATAACTCTCTAAATTTAACTCTTAACTCATTGAAATTAGTTTCATTTCGAAGGAATCGAAGTGTAGTTTAAAACGAAAGAAACGGAGATGAAAAACTCCAAGTATTTTGAGAGTTATGATGGAAATTGTTAGACTCGCGCTTTGGTTTAGCAATTTACTGACATACCTCCGATTGATTGACCATAACTCTCTCAATTTAACTCTTAATTCATTGAAATTAGGTTCATTTCGAAGGAATCGAAGTGTAGTTTAAAACGAAAGAAACGGAGATGAAAAATTCCAAGTATTTTGAGAGTTATGATAGAAATAGTTAGACTCGCGCTTTGGTTTAGCAATTTACTGACCTACCTCCGATTGATTGACCATAACTCTCTCAATTTAACTCTTAACTCATTGAAATTAGTTTCATTTCGAAGGAATCGAAGTGTAGTTTAAAACGAAAGAAACGGAGATGAAAAACTCCAAGTATCTTGAGAGTTATGATGGAAATAGTTAGACTCGCGCTTTAGTTTAGCAATTTACTGACCTACCTCCGATTGATTGACCATAACTCTCTCAATTTAACTCGTAATTCATTTAAATTAGTTTAATTTCGAAGGAATCGAAGTGTAGTTTAAAACGAAAGAAACGGAGATGAAAAACTCCAAGTATTTTGAGAGTTATGATGGAAATAGTAACACTCGCTCTTTGGTTTAGCAATTTACTGACCTCCCTCCGATTGATTGACCATAAATCACTCAATTTAACTCGTAATTCATTGAAATTAGTTTCATTTCGAAGGAATCGAAGTGTAGTTTAAAACGAAAGAAACGTAGATGAAAAACTCCAAGTATTTTGAGAGTTATGATTGAAATAGTTAGACTCGCGCTTTGATTTAGCAATTTACTGACCTCCCTCCGATTAATTGACCATAACTCACTCAATTTAACTCGTAATTCATTGAAATTAGTTTCATTTCGAAGGAATCGAAGTGTAGTTTAAAACGAAAGAAACGGAGATGAAAAACTCCAAGTATTTTGAGAGTTATGATGGAAATAGTTAGACTCGCGCTTTGGTTTAGCAATTTACTGATCTAGCTCCGATTGATTGACCATAACTCTCTAAATTTAACTCTTAACTCATTGAAATTAGTTTCATTTCGAAGGAATCGAAGTGTAGTTTAAAACGAAAGAAACGGAGATGAAAAATTCCAAGTATTTTGAGAGTTATGATAGAAATAGTTAGACTCGCGCTTTGGTTTAGCAATTTACTGACCTACCTCCGATTGATTGACCATAACTCTCTCAATTTAACTCTTAACTCATTGAAATTAGTTTCATTTCGAAGGAATCGAAGTGTAGTTTAAAACGAAAGAAACGGAGATGAAAAACTCCAAGTATTTTGAGAGTTATGATGGAAATAGTTAGACTCGCGCTTTGGTTTAGCAATTTACTGATCTACCTCCGATTGATTGACCATAACTCTCTCAATTTAACTCTTAACTCATTGAAATTAGTTTCATTTCGAAGGAATCGTAGTGTAGTTTAAAACGAAAGAAACGGAGATGAAAAACTCCAAGTATTTTGAGAGTTATGAAGGAAATAGTTAGACTCGCGCTTTGGTTTAGCAATTTACTGACCTACCTCCGATTGATTGATCATAACTCACTCAATTTAACTCTTAATTCATTGAAATTAGTTTCATTTCGAAGGAATCGAAGTGTAGTTTAAAACGAAAGAAACGGAGATGAAAAACTCCAAGTATTTTGAGAGTTATGATGGAAATAGTTAGACTCGCGCTTTAGTTTAGCAATTTACTGACCTCCCTCCGATTGATTGACCATAACTCTCTCAATTTAACTCGTAATTCATTTAAATTAGTTTCATTTCGAAGGAATCGAAGTGTAGTTTAAAACGAAAGAAACGGAGATGAAAAACTCCAAGTATTTTGAGAGTTATGATGGAAATAGTTAGACTCGCGCTTTAGTTTAGCAATTTACTGACCTCCCTCCGATTGATTGAACATAACTCACTCAATTTAACTCGTAATTCATTGAAATTAGTTTCATTTCGAAGGAATCGAAGTGTAGTTTAAAACGAAAGAAACGGAGATGAAAAACTCCAAGTATTTTGAGAGTTATGATGGAAATAGTTAGACTCGCGCTTTGGTTTAGCAATTTACTGACCTACCTCCGATTGATTGACCATAACTCTCTCAATTTAACTCGTAATTCATTTAAATTAGTTTCATTTCGAATGAATCGAAGTGTAGTTTAAAACGAAAGAAACGGAGATGAAAAACTCCAAGTATTTTGAGAGTTATGATGGAAATAGTTAGACTCGCGCTTTGGTTTAGCAATTTACTGACCTCCTTCCGATTGATTGACCATAACACACTCAATTTAACTCAAAATTCTTTGAAATATCTTCATTTCGAAGGAATCGAAGTGTAGTTTAAAACGAAAGAAACGGAGATGAAAAACTCCAAGTATTTTGAGAGTTATGATGGAAATAGTTAGACTCGCGCTTTGGTTTAGCAATTTACTGTCATACATCCGATTAATTGACCATAACTCTCTCAATTTAACTCTTAAGTCATTGAAATTAGTTTCATTTCGAAGGAATCGAAGTGTAGTTTAAAACGAAAGAAACGGAGATGAAAAACTCCAAGTATTTTGAGAGTTATGATGGAAATAGTTAGACTCGCGCTTTGGTTTAGAAAATTTACTGACCTACCTCCGATTGATTGACCATAACTCTCTCAATTTAAGTCGTAATTCATTTAAATTAGTTTAATTTCGAAGGAATCGAAGTGTAGTTTAAAACGAAAAAAACGGAGATGAAAAACTCCAAGTATTTTGAGAGTTAGGATGGAAATAGTTAGACTCGCGCTTTGGTTTAGTAATTTACTGACCTACCTCCGATTGATTGACCATAACTCACTCAATTTAACTCGTAATTCATTGTAATTAGTTTCATTTCGAAGGAATCGAAGTGTAGTTTAAAACGAAAGAAACGGAGATGAAAAACTCCAAGTATTTTGAGAGTTATGATGGAAATAGTTAGACTCGCGCTTTGGTTTAGCAATTTACTGTCCTACATCCGATTAATTGACCATAACTCTCTCAATTTAACTCTTAAGTCATTGAAATTAGTTTCATTTCGAAGGAATCGAAGTGTAGTTTAAAACGAAAGAAACGGAGATGAAAAACTCCAAGTATTTTGAGAGTTATGATGGAAATAGTTAGACTCGCGCTTTAGTTTAGCAATTTACTGACCTCCCTCCGATTGATTGAACATAACTCACTCAATTTAACTCGTAATTCATTGAAATTAGTTTCATTTCGAAGGAATCGAAGTGTAGTTTAAAACGAAAGAAACGGAGATGAAAAACTCCAAGTATTTTGAGAGTTATGATGGAAATAGTTAGACTCGCGCTTTGGTTTAGCAATTTACTGACCTCCCTCCGATTTATTGACCATAAATCACTCAATTTAACTCGTAATTCATTGAAATTAGTTTCATTTCGAAGGAATCGAAGTGTAGTTTAAAACGAAAGAAACGGAGATGAAAAACTCCAAGTATTTTGAGAGTTATGATGGAAATAGTTAGACTCGCGCTTTGGTTTAGCAATTTACTGACCTACCTCCGATTGATTGATCATAACTCACTCAATTTAACTCTTAATTCATTGAAATTAGTTTCATTTCGAAGGAATCGAAGTGTAGTTTAAAACGAAAGAAACGGAGATGAAAAACTCCAAGTATTTTGAGAGTTATGATGGAAATAGTTAGACTCGCGCTTTAGTTTAGCAATTTACTGACCTCCCTCCGATTGATTGACCATAACTCACTCAATTTAACTCGTAATTCATTGAAATTAGTTTCATTTCGAAGGAATCGAAGTGTAGTTTAAAACGAAAGAAACGGAGATGAAAAACTCCAAGTATTTTGAGAGTTATGATGGAAATAGTTAGACTCGCGCTTTGGTTTAGCAATTTACTGACCTACCTCCGATTGATTGACAATAACTCTCTCAATTTAACTCTTAATTCATTGAAATTAGTTTCATTTCGAAGGAATCGAAGTGTAGTTTAAAACGAAAGAAACGGAGATGAAAAACTCCAAGTATTTTGAGAGTTATGATGGAAATAGTTAGACTCGCGCTTTGGTTTAGCAATTTACTGACCTACCTCCGATTGATTGACCATAACTCTCTCAATTTAACTCTTAACTCATTGAAATTAGTTTCATTTGGAAGGAATCGAAGTGTAGTTTAAAACGAAAGAAACGGAGATGAAAAACTCCAAGTATTTTGACAGTTATGATGGAAATAGTTAGACTCGCGCTTTGGTTTAGCAATTTACTGACCTCCCTCCGATTGATTGACCATAAATCACTCAATTTAACTCGTAATTCATTGAAATTAGTTTCATTTCGAAGGAATCGAAGTGTAGTTTAAAATGAAAGAAACGGAGATGAAAAACTCCAAGTATTTTGAGAGTTATGATGGAAATAGTTAGACTTGCGCTTTGGTTTAGCAATTTACTGACATACCTCCGATTAATTGACCATAACTCTCTCAATTTAACTCTTAATTCATTAAAATTAGTTTCATTTCGAAGGAATCGAAGTGTAGTTTAAAACGAAAGAAACGGAGATGAAAAATTCCAAGTATTTTGAGAGTTATGATAGAAATAGTTAGACTCGCGCTTTGGTTTAGCAATTTACTGACATACCTCCGATTGATTGACCATAACTATCTCAATTTAACTCTTAATTCATTGAAATTAGTTTCATTTCGAAGGAATCGAAGTGTAGTTTAAAACGAAAGAAACGGAGATGAAAAATTCCAAGTATTTTGAGAGTTATGATTGAAATAGTTAGACTCGCGCTTTGGTTTAGCAATTTACTGACCTACCTCCGATTGATTGACCATAACTCTCTCAATTTAACTCTTAACTCATTGAAATTAGTTTCATTTCGAAGGAATCGAAGTGTAGTTTAAAACGAAAGAAACGGAGATGAAAAACTCCAAGTATTTTGAGAGTTATGATGGAAATAGTTAGACTCGCGCTTTGGTTTAGCAATTTACTGTCATACATCCGATTAATTGACCATAACTCTCTCAATTTAACTCTTAAGTCATTGAAATTAGTTTCATTTCGAAGGAATCGAAGTGTAGTTTAAAACGAAAGAAACGGAGATGAAAAACTCCAAATATTTTGAGAGTTATGATGGAAATAGTTAGACTCGCGCTTTGGTTTAGCAATTTACTGACCTACCTCCGATTGATTGAACATAACTCTCTCAATTTAAGTCGTAATTCATTTAATTTAGTTTCATTTCGAATGAATCGAAGTGTAGTTTAAAACGAAAGAAACGGAGATGAAAAACTCCAAGTATTTTGAGAGTTATGATGGAAATAGTTAGACTCGCGCTTTGGTTTAGCAATTTACTGACCTACCTCCGATTGATTGACCATAACTCACTCAATTTAACTCGTAATTCATTGTAATTAGTTTCATTTCGAAGGAATCGAAGTGTAGTTTAAAACGAAAGAAACGGAGATGAAAAACTCCAAGTATTTTGAGAGTTATGATGGAAATAGTTAGACTCGCGCTTCGGTTTAGCAATTTACTGTCCTACATCCGATTAATTGACCATAACTCTCTCAATTTAACTCTTAAGTCATTGAAATTAGTTTCATTTCGAAGGAATCGAAGTGTAGTTTAAAACGAAAGAAACGGAGATGAAAAACTCTAAGTATTTTGAGAGTTATGATGGAAATAGTTAGACTCGCGCTTTAGTTTAGCAATTTACTGACCTCCCTCCGATTGATTGAACATAACTCACTCAATTTAACTCGTAATTCATTGAAATTAGTTTCATTTCGAAGGAATCGAAGTGTAGTTTAAAACGAAAGAAACGGAGATGAAAAACTCCAAGTATTTTGAGAGTTATGATGGAAATAGTTAGACTCGCGCTTTGGTTTAGCAATTTACTGACCTCCCTCCGATTGATTGACCATAAATCACTCAATTTAACTCGTAATTCATTGAAATTAGTTTCATTTCGAAGGAATCGAAGTGTAGTTTAAAACGAAAGAAACGGAGATGAAAAACTCCAAGTATTTTGAGAGTTATGATGGAAATAGTTAGACTCGCGCTTTGGTTTAGCAATTTACTGACCTACCTCCGATTGATTGACCATAACTCTGTCAATTTAACTCGTAATTCATTTAAATTAGTTTCATTTCGAAGGAATCGAAGTGTAGTTTAAAACGAAAGAAACGGAGATGAAAAACTGCAAGTATTTTGAGAGTTATGATGGAAATAGTTAGACTCGCGCTTTGGTTTAGCAATTTACTGACCTCCCTCCGATTTATTGACCATAAATCACTCAATTTAACTCGTAATTCATTGAAATTAGTTTCATTTCGAAGGAATCGAAGTGTAGTTTAAAACGAAAGAAACGGAGATGAAAAACTCCAAGTATTTTGAGAGTTATGATGGAAATAGTTAGACTCGCGCTTTGGTTTAGCAATTTACTGACCTACCTCCGATTGATTGATCATAACTCACTCAATTTAACTCTTAATTCATTGAAATTAGTTTCATTTCGAAGGAATCGAAGTGTAGTTTAAAACGAAAGAAACGGAGATGAAAAACTCCAAGTATTTTGAGAGTTATGATGGAAATAGTTAGACTCGCGCTTTAGTTTAGCAATTTACTGACCTCCCTCCGATTGATTGACCATAACTCACTCAATTTAACTCGTAATTCATTGAAATTAGTTTCATTTCGAAGGAATCGAAGTGTAGTTTAAAACGAAAGAAACGGAGATGAAAAACTCCAAGTATTTTGAGAGTTATGATGGAAATAGTTAGACTCGCGCTTTGGTTTAGCAATTTACTGACCTACCTCCGATTGATTGACAATAACTCTCTCAATTTAACTCTTAATTCATTGAAATTAGTTTCATTTCGAAGGAATCGAAGTGTAGTTTAAAACGAAAGAAACGGAGATGAAAAACTCCAAGTATTTTGAGAGTTATGATGGAAATAGTTAGACTCGCGCTTTGGTTTAGCAATTTACTGACCTACCTCCGATTGATTGACCATAACTCTCTCAATTTAACTCTTAACTCATTGAAATTAGTTTCATTTGGAAGGAATCGAAGTGTAGTTTAAAACGAAAGAAACGGAGATGAAAAACTCCAAGTATTTTGACAGTTATGATGGAAATAGTTAGACTCGCGCTTTGGTTTAGCAATTTACTGACCTCCCTCCGATTGATTGACCATAAATCACTCAATTTAACTCGTAATTCATTGAAATTAGTTTCATTTCGAAGGAATCGAAGTGTAGTTTAAAATGAAAGAAACGGAGATGAAAAACTCCAAGTATTTTGAGAGTTATGATGGAAATAGTTAGACTTGCGCTTTGGTTTAGCAATTTACTGACATACCTCCGATTAATTGACCATAACTCTCTCAATTTAACTTTTAATTCATTAAAATTAGTTTCATTTCGAAGGAATCGAAGTGTAGTTTAAAACGAAAGAAACGGAGATGAAAAATTCCAAGTATTTTGAGAGTTATGATAGAAATAGTTAGACTCGCGCTTTGGTTTAGCAATTTACTGACATACCTCCGATTGATTGACCATAACTATCTCAATTTAACTCTTAATTCATTGAAATTAGTTTCATTTCGAAGGAATCGAAGTGTAGTTTAAAACGAAAGAAACGGAGATGAAAAATTCCAAGTATTTTGAGAGTTATGATTGAAATAGTTAGACTCGCGCTTTGGTTTAGCAATTTACTGACCTACCTCCGATTGATTGACCATAACTCTCTCAATTTAACTCTTAACTCATTGAAATTAGTTTCATTTCGAAGGAATCGAAGTGTAGTTTAAAACGAAAGAAACGGAGATGAAAAACTCCAAGTATTTTGAGAGTTATGATGGAAATAGTTAGACTCGCGCTTTGGTTTAGCAATTTACTGTCATACATCCGATTAATTGACCATAACTCTCTCAATTTAACTCTTAAGTCATTGAAATTAGTTTCATTTCGAAGGAATCGAAGTGTAGTTTAAAACGAAAGAAACGGAGATGAAAAACTCCAAATATTTTGAGAGTTATGATGGAAATAGTTAGACTCGCGCTTTGGTTTAGCAATTTACTGACCTACCTCCGATTGATTGAACATAACTCTCTCAATTTAAGTCGTAATTCATTTAATTTAGTTTCATTTCGAATGAATCGAAGTGTAGTTTAAAACGAAAGAAACGGAGATGAAAAACTCCAAGTATTTTGAGAGTTATGATGGAAATAGTTAGACTCGCGCTTTGGTTTAGCAATTTACTGACCTACCTCCGATTGATTGACCATAACTCACTCAATTTAACTCGTAATTCATTGTAATTAGTTTCATTTCGAAGGAATCGAAGTGTAGTTTAAAACGAAAGAAACGGAGATGAAAAACTCCAAGTATTTTGAGAGTTATGATGGAAATAGTTAGACTCGCGCTTCGGTTTAGCAATTTACTGTCCTACATCCGATTAATTGACCATAACTCTCTCAATTTAACTCTTAAGTCATTGAAATTAGTTTCATTTCGAAGGAATCGAAGTGTAGTTTAAAACGAAAGAAACGGAGATGAAAAACTCCAAGTATTTTGAGAGTTATGATGGAAATAGTTAGACTCGCGCTTTAGTTTAGCAATTTACTGACCTCCCTCCGATTGATTGAACATAACTCACTCAATTTAACTCGTAATTCATTGAAATTAGTTTCATTTCGAAGGAATCGAAGTGTAGTTTAAAACGAAAGAAACGGAGATGAAAAACTCCAAGTATTTTGAGAGTTATGATGGAAATAGTTAGACTCGCGCTTTGGTTTAGCAATTTACTGACCTCCCTCCGATTGATTGACCATAAATCACTCAATTTAACTCGTAATTCATTGAAATTAGTTTCATTTCGAAGGAATCGAAGTGTAGTTTAAAACGAAAGAAACGGAGATGAAAAACTCCAAGTATTTTGAGAGTTATGATGGAAATAGTTAGACTCGCGCTTTGGTTTAGCAATTTACTGACCTACCTCCGATTGATTGACCATAACTCTGTCAATTTAACTCGTAATTCATTTAAATTAGTTTCATTTCGAAGGAATCGAAGTTTAGTTTAAAACGAAAGAAACGGAGATGAAAAACTGCAAGTATTTTGAGAGTTATGATGGAAATAGTTAGACTCGCGCTTTGGTTTAGCAATTTACTGACCTACCTCCGATTGATTGACAATAACTCTCTCAATTTAACTCTTAATTCTTTGAAATTAGTTTCATTTCGAAGGAATCGAAGTGTAATTTAAAACGAAAGAAACGGAGATGAAAAACTCCAAGTATTTTGAGAGTTATGATGGAAATAGTTAGACTCGCGCTTTGGTTTAGCAATTTACTGACCTACCTCCGATTGATTGACCATAACTCTCTCAATTTAACTCTTAACTCATTGAAATTAGTTTCATTTCGAAGGAATCGAAGTGTAGTTTAAAACGAAAGAAACGGAGATGAAAAACTCCAAGTATTTTGACAGTTATGATGGAAATAGTTAGACTCGCGCTTTGGTTTAGCAATTTACTGACCTACCTCCGATTGATTGATCATAACTCACTCAATTTAACTCTTAATTCATTGAAATTAGTTTCATTTCGAAGGAATCGAAGTGTAGTTTAAAACGAAAGAAACGGAGATGAAAAACTCCAAGTATTTTGAGAGTTAGGATGGAAATAGTTAGACTCGCGCTTTGGTTTAGTAATTTACTGACCTACCTCCGATTGATTGACCATAACTCACTCAATTTAACTCGTAATTCATTGTAATTAGTTTCATTTCGAAGGAATCGAAGTGTAGTTTAAAACGAAAGAAACGGAGATGAAAAACTCCAAGTATTTTGAGAGTTATGATGGAAATAGTTAGACTCGCGCTTTGGTTTAGCAATTTACTGACCTCCCTCCGATTGATTGACCATAAATCACTCAATTTAACTCGTAATTCATTGAAATTAGTTTCATTTCGAAGGAATCGAAGTGTAGTTTAAAACGAAAGAAACGGAGATGAAAAACTCCAAGTATTTTGAGAGTTATGATGGAAATAGTTAGACTCGCGCTTTGGTTTAGCAATTTACTGACCTACCTCCGATTGATTGATCATAACTCACTCAATTTAACTCTTAATTCATTGAAATTAGTTTCATTTCGAAGGAATCGAAGTGTAGTTTAAAACGAAAGAAACGGAGATGAAAAACTCCAAGTATTTTGAGAGTTATGATGGAAATAGTTAGACTCGCGCTTTGGTTTAGCAATTTACTGATGTAGCTCCGATTGATTGACCATAACTCTCTAAATTTAACTCTTAACTCATTGAAATTAGTTTCATTTCGAAGGAATCGAAGTGTAGTTTAAAACGAAAGAAACGGAGATGAAAAACTCCAAGTATTTTGAGAGTTATGATGGAAATTGTTAGACTCGCGCTTTGGTTTAGCAATTTACTGACATACCTCCGATTGATTGACCATAACTCTCTCAATTTAACTCTTAATTCATTGAAATTAGGTTCATTTCGAAGGAATCGAAGTGTAGTTTAAAACGAAAGAAACGGAGATGAAAAATTCCAAGTATTTTGAGAGTTATGATAGAAATAGTTAGACTCGCGCTTTGGTTTAGCAATTTACTGACCTACCTCCGATTGATTGACCATAACTCTCTCAATTTAACTCTTAACTCATTGAAATTAGTTTCATTTCGAAGGAATCGAAGTGTAGTTTAAAACGAAAGAAACGGAGATGAAAAACTCCAAGTATCTTGAGAGTTATGATGGAAATAGTTAGACTCGCGCTTTAGTTTAGCAATTTACTGACCTACCTCCGATTGATTGACCATAACTCTCTCAATTTAACTCGTAATTCATTTAAATTAGTTTAATTTCGAAGGAATCGAAGTGTAGTTTAAAACGAAAGAAACGGAGATGAAAAACTCCAAGTATTTTGAGAGTTATGATGGAAATAGTAACACTCGCGCTTTGGTTTAGCAATTTACTGACCTCCCTCCGATTGATTGACCATAAATCACTCAATTTAACTCGTAATTCATTGAAATTAGTTTCATTTCGAAGGAATCGAAGTGTAGTTTAAAACGAAAGAAACGTAGATGAAAAACTCCAAGTATTTTGAGAGTTATGATTGAAATAGTTAGACTCGCGCTTTGATTTAGCAATTTACTGACCTCCCTCCGATTAATTGACCATAACTCACTCAATTTAACTCGTAATTCATTGAAATTAGTTTCATTTCGAAGGAATCGAAGTGTAGTTTAAAACGAAAGAAACGGAGATGAAAAACTCCAAGTATTTTGAGAGTTATGATGGAAATAGTTAGACTCGCGCTTTGGTTTAGCAATTTACTGATCTAGCTCCGATTGATTGACCATAACTCTCTAAATTTAACTCTTAACTCATTGAAATTAGTTTCATTTCGAAGGAATCGAAGTGTAGTTTAAAACGAAAGAAACGGAGATGAAAAATTCCAAGTATTTTGAGAGTTATGATAGAAATAGTTAGACTCGCGCTTTGGTTTAGCAATTTACTGACCTACCTCCGATTGATTGACCATAACTCTCTCAATTTAACTCTTAACTCATTGAAATTAGTTTCATTTCGAAGGAATCGAAGTGTAGTTTAAAACGAAAGAAACGGAGATGAAAAACTCCAAGTATTTTGAGAGTTATGATGGAAATAGTTAGACTCGCGCTTTGGTTTAGCAATTTACTGATCTACCTCCGATTGATTGACCATAACTCTCTCAATTTAACTCTTAACTCATTGAAATTAGTTTCATTTCGAAGGAATCGTAGTGTAGTTTAAAACGAAAGAAACGGAGATGAAAAACTCCAAGTATTTTGAGAGTTATGAAGGAAATAGTTAGACTCGCGCTTTGGTTTAGCAATTTACTGACCTACCTCCGATTGATTGATCATAACTCACTCAATTTAACTCTTAATTCATTGAAATTAGTTTCATTTCGAAGGAATCGAAGTGTAGTTTAAAACGAAAGAAACGGAGATGAAAAACTCCAAGTATTTTGAGAGTTATGATGGAAATAGTTAGACTCGCGCTTTAGTTTAGCAATTTACTGACCTCCCTCCGATTGATTGACCATAACTCTCTCAATTTAACTCGTAATTCATTTAAATTAGTTTCATTTCGAAGGAATCGAAGTGTAGTTTAAAACAAAAGAAACGGAGATGAAAAACTCCAAGTATTTTGAGAGTTATGATGGAAATAGTTAGACTCGCGCTTTAGTTTAGCAATTTACTGACCTCCCTCCGATTGATTGAACATAACTCACTCAATTTAACTCGTAATTCATTGAAATTAGTTTCATTTCGAAGGAATCGAAGTGTAGTTTAAAACGAAAGAAACGGAGATGAAAAACTCCAAGTATTTTGAGAGTTATGATGGAAATAGTTAGACTCGCGCTTTGGTTTAGCAATTTACTGACCTACCTCCGATTGATTGACCATAACTCTCTCAATTTAACTCGTAATTCATTTAAATTAGTTTCATTTCGAATGAATCGAAGTGTAGTTTAAAACGAAAGAAACGGAGATGAAAAACTCCAAGTATTTTGAGAGTTATGATGGAAATAGTTAGACTCGCGCTTTGGTTTAGCAATTTACTGACCTCCTTCCGATTGATTGACCATAACACACTCAATTTAACTCAAAATTCTTTGAAATATCTTCATTTCGAAGGAATCGAAGTGTAGTTTAAAACGAAAGAAACGGAGATGAAAAACTCCAAGTATTTTGAGAGTTATGATGGAAATAGTTAGACTCGCGCTTTGGTTTAGCAATTTACTGTCATACATCCGATTAATTGACCATAACTCTCTCAATTTAACTCTTAAGTCATTGAAATTAGTTTCATTTCGAAGGAATCGAAGTGTAGTTTAAAACGAAAGAAACGGAGATGAAAAACTCCAAGTATTTTGAGAGTTATGATGGAAATAGTTAGACTCGCGCTTTGGTTTAGAAAATTTACTGACCTACCTCCGATTGATTGACCATAACTCTCTCAATTTAAGTCGTAATTCATTTAAATTAGTTTAATTTCGAAGGAATCGAAGTGTAGTTTAAAACGAAAAAAACGGAGATGAAAAACTCCAAGTATTTTGAGAGTTAGGATGGAAATAGTTAGACTCGCGCTTTGGTTTAGT
Organism: Tasmannia lanceolata; assembly: GCF_043159265.1. NCBI lineage: Eukaryota > Viridiplantae > Streptophyta > Magnoliopsida > Canellales > Winteraceae > Tasmannia > Tasmannia lanceolata. The sequence goes on from NW_027518721.1 coordinate 11,216,646, forward strand.
AATTTACTGACCTACCTCCGATTGATTGACCATAACTCACTCAATTTAACTCGTAATTCATTGTAATTAGTTTCATTTCGAAGGAATCGAAGTGTAGTTTAAAACGAAAGAAACGGAGATGAAAAACTCCAAGTATTTTGAGAGTTATGATGGAAATAGTTAGACTCGCGCTTTGGTTTAGCAATTTACTGTCCTACATCCGATTAATTGACCATAACTCTCTCAATTTAACTCTTAAGTCATTGAAATTAGTTTCATTTCGAAGGAATCGAAGTGTAGTTTAAAACGAAAGAAACGGAGATGAAAAACTCCAAGTATTTTGAGAGTTATGATGGAAATAGTTAGACTCGCGCTTTAGTTTAGCAATTTACTGACCTCCCTCCGATTGATTGAACATAACTCACTCAATTTAACTCGTAATTCATTGAAATTAGTTTCATTTCGAAGGAATCGAAGTGTAGTTTAAAACGAAAGAAACGGAGATGAAAAACTCCAAGTATTTTGAGAGTTATGATGGAAATAGTTAGACTCGCGCTTTGGTTTAGCAATTTACTGACCTCCCTCCGATTTATTGACCATAAATCACTCAATTTAACTCGTAATTCATTGAAATTAGTTTCATTTCGAAGGAATCGAAGTGTAGTTTAAAACGAAAGAAACGGAGATGAAAAACTCCAAGTATTTTGAGAGTTATGATGGAAATAGTTAGACTCGCGCTTTGGTTTAGCAATTTACTGACCTACCTCCGATTGATTGATCATAACTCACTCAATTTAACTCTTAATTCATTGAAATTAGTTTCATTTCGAAGGAATCGAAGTGTAGTTTAAAACGAAAGAAACGGAGATGAAAAACTCCAAGTATTTTGAGAGTTATGATGGAAATAGTTAGACTCGCGCTTTAGTTTAGCAATTTACTGACCTCCCTCCGATTGATTGACCATAACTCACTCAATTTAACTCGTAATTCATTGAAATTAGTTTCATTTCGAAGGAATCGAAGTGTAGTTTAAAACGAAAGAAACGGAGATGAAAAACTCCAAGTATTTTGAGAGTTATGATGGAAATAGTTAGACTCGCGCTTTGGTTTTGCAATTTACTGACCTACCTCCGATTGATTGACAATAACTCTCTCAATTTAACTCTTAATTCATTGAAATTAGTTTCATTTCGAAGGAATCGAAGTGTAGTTTAAAACGAAAGAAACGGAGATGAAAAACTCCAAGTATTTTGAGAGTTATGATGGAAATAGTTAGACTCGCGCTTTGGTTTAGCAATTTACTGACCTACCTCCGATTGATTGACCATAACTCTCTCAATTTAACTCTTAACTCATTGAAATTAGTTTCATTTGGAAGGAATCGAAGTGTAGTTTAAAACGAAAGAAACGGAGATGAAAAACTCCAAGTATTTTGACAGTTATGATGGAAATAGTTAGACTCGCGCTTTGGTTTAGCAATTTACTGACCTCCCTCCGATTGATTGACCATAAATCACTCAATTTAACTCGTAATTCATTGAAATTAGTTTCATTTCGAAGGAATCGAAGTGTAGTTTAAAATGAAAGAAACGGAGATGAAAAACTCCAAGTATTTTGAGAGTTATGATGGAAATAGTTAGACTTGCGCTTTGGTTTAGCAATTTACTGACATACCTCCGATTAATTGACCATAACTCTCTCAATTTAACTCTTAATTCATTAAAATTAGTTTCATTTCGAAGGAATCGAAGTGTAGTTTAAAACGAAAGAAACGGAGATGAAAAATTCCAAGTATTTTGAGAGTTATGATAGAAATAGTTAGACTCGCGCTTTGGTTTAGCAATTTACTGACATACCTCCGATTGATTGACCATAACTATCTCAATTTAACTCTTAATTCATTGCAATTAGTTTCATTTCGAAGGAATCGAAGTGTAGTTTAAAACGAAAGAAACGGAGATGAAAAATTCCAAGTATTTTGAGAGTTATGATTGAAATAGTTAGACTCGCGCTTTGGTTTAGCAATTTACTGACCTACCTCCGATTGATTGACCATAACTCTCTCAATTTAACTCTTAACTCATTGAAATTAGTTTCATTTCGAAGGAATCGAAGTGTAGTTTAAAACGAAAGAAACGGAGATGAAAAACTCCAAGTATTTTGAGAGTTATGATGGAAATAGTTAGACTCGCGCTTTGGTTTAGCAATTTACTGTCATACATCCGATTAATTGACCATAACTCTCTCAATTTAACTCTTAAGTCATTGAAATTAGTTTCATTTCGAAGGAATCGAAGTGTAGTTTAAAACGAAAGAAACGGAGATGAAAAACTCCAAATATTTTGAGAGTTATGATGGAAATAGTTAGACTCGCGCTTTGGTTTAGCAATTTACTGACCTACCTCCGATTGATTGAACATAACTCTCTCAATTTAAGTCGTAATTCATTTAATTTAGTTTCATTTCGAATGAATCGAAGTGTAGTTTAAAACGAAAGAAACGGAGATGAAAAACTCCAAGTATTTTGAGAGTTATGATGGAAATAGTTAGACTCGCGCTTTGGTTTAGCAATTTACTGACCTACCTCCTATTGATTGACCATAACTCACTCAATTTAACTCGTAATTCATTGTAATTAGTTTCATTTCGAAGGAATCGAAGTGTAGTTTAAAACGAAAGAAACGGAGATGAAAAACTCCAAGTATTTTGAGAGTTATGATGGAAATAGTTAGACTCGCGCTTCGGTTTAGCAATTTACTGTCCTACATCCGATTAATTGACCATAACTCTCTCAATTTAACTCTTAAGTCATTGAAATTAGTTTCATTTCGAAGGAATCGAAGTGTAGTTTAAAACGAAAGAAACGGAGATGAAAAACTCCAAGTATTTTGAGAGTTATGATGGAAATAGTTAGACTCGCGCTTTAGTTTAGCAATTTACTGACCTCCCTCCGATTGATTGAACATAACTCACTCAATTTAACTCGTAATTCATTGAAATTAGTTTCATTTCGAAGGAATCGAAGTGTAGTTTAAAACGAAAGAAACGGAGATGAAAAACTCCAAGTATTTTGAGAGTTATGATGGAAATAGTTAGACTCGCGCTTTGGTTTAGCAATTTACTGACCTCCCTCCGATTGATTGACCATAAATCACTCAATTTAACTCGTAATTCATTGAAATTAGTTTCATTTCGAAGGAATCGAAGTGTAGTTTAAAACGAAAGAAACGGAGATGAAAAACTCCAAGTATTTTGAGAGTTATGATGGAAATAGTTAGACTCGCGCTTTGGTTTAGCAATTTACTGACCTACCTCCGATTGATTGACCATAACTCTGTCAATTTAACTCGTAATTCATTTAAATTAGTTTCATTTCGAAGGAATCGAAGTGTAGTTTAAAACGAAAGAAACGGAGATGAAAAACTGCAAGTATTTTGAGAGTTATGATGGAAATAGTTAGACTCGCGCTTTGGTTTAGCAATTTACTGACCTACCTCCGATTGATTGACAATAACTCTCTCAATTTAACTCTTAATTCTTTGAAATTAGTTTCATTTCGAAGGAATCGAAGTGTAATTTAAAACGAAAGAAACGGAGATGAAAAACTCCAAGTATTTTGAGAGTTATGATGGAAATAGTTAGACTCGCGCTTTGGTTTAGCAATTTACTGACATACCTCCGATTGATTGACCATAACTCTCTCAATTTAACTCTTAACTCATTGAAATTAGTTTCATTTCGAAGGAATCGAAGTGTAGTTTAAAACGAAAGAAACGGAGATGAAAAACTCCAAGTATTTTGACAGTTATGATGGAAATAGTTAGACTCGCGCTTTGGTTTAGCAATTTACTGACCTACCTCCGATTGATTGACCATAACTCTCTCAATTTAACTCGTAATTCATTTAAATTAGTTTCATTTCGAATGAATCGAAGTGTAGTTTAAAACGAAAGAAACGGAGATGAAAAACTCCAAGTATTTTGAGAGTTATGATGGAAATAGTTAGACTCGCGCTTTGGTTTAGCAATTTACTGACCTACCTCCGATTGATTGACCATAACTCTCTCAATTTAACTCTTAACTCATTGAAATTAGTTTCATTTCGAAGGAATCGAAGTGTAGTTTAAAACGAAAGAAACGGAGATGAAAAACTCCAAGTATTTTGAGAGTTATGATGGAAATAGTTAGACTCGCGCTTTGGTTTAGCAATTTACTGACCTACCTCCGATTGATTGACCATAACTCTCTCAATTTAACTCGTAATTCATTTAAATTAGTTTCATTTCGAATGAATCGAAGTGTAGTTTAAAACGAAAGAAACGGAGATGAAAAACTCCAAGTATTTTGAGAGTTATGATGGAAATAGTTAGACTCGCGCTTTGGTTTAGCAATTTACTGACCTCCTTCCGATTGATTGACCATAACACACTCAATTTAACTCAAAATTCTTTGAAATATCTTCATTTCGAAGGAATCGAAGTGTAGTTTAAAACGAAAGAAACGGAGATGAAAAACTCCAAGTATTTTGAGAGTTATGATGGAAATAGTTAGACTCGCACTTTGGTTTAGCAATTTACTGTCATACATCCGATTAATTGACCATAACTCTCTCAATTTAACTCTTAAGTCATTGAAATTAGTTTCATTTCGAAGGAATCGAAGTGTAGTTTAAAACGAAAGAAACGGAGATGAAAAACTCCAAGTATTTTGAGAGTTATGATGGAAATAGTTAGACTCGCGCTTTGGTTTAGAAAATTTACTGACCTACCTCCGATTGATTGACCATAACTCTCTCAATTTAAGTCGTAATTCATTTAAATTAGTTTCATTTCGAAGGAATCGAAGTGTAGTTTAAAACGAAAAAAACGGAGATGAAAAACTCCAAGTATTTTGAGAGTTAGGATGGAAATAGTTAGACTCGCGCTTTGGTTTAGTAATTTACTGACCTACCTCCGATTGATTGACCATAACTCACTCAATTTAACTCGTAATTCATTGTAATTAGTTTCATTTCGAAGGAATCGAAGTGTAGTTTAAAACGAAAGAAACGGAGATGAAAAACTCCAAGTATTTTGAGAGTTATGATGGAAATTGTTAGACTCGCGCTTTGGTTTAGCAATTTACTGTCCTACATCCGATTAATTGACCATAACTCTCTCAATTTAACTCTTAAGTCATTGAAATTAGTTTCATTTCGAAGGAATCGAAGTGTAGTTTAAAACGAAAGAAACGGAGATGAAAAACTCCAAGTATTTTGAGAGTTATGATGGAAATAGTTAGACTCGCGCTTTAGTTTAGCAATTTACTGACCTCCCTCCGATTGATTGAACATAACTCACTCAATTTAACTCGTAATTCATTGAAATTAGTTTCATTTCGAAGGAATCGAAGTGTAGTTTAAAACGAAAGAAACGGAGATGAAAAACTCCAAGTATTTTGAGAGTTATGATGGAAATAGTTAGACTCGCGCTTTGGTTTAGCAATTTACTGACCTCCCTCCGATTTATTGACCATAAATCACTCAATTTAACTCGTAATTCATTGAAATTAGTTTCATTTCGAAGGAATCGAAGTGTAGTTTAAAACGAAAGAAACGGAGATGAAAAACTCCAAGTATTTTGAGAGTTATGATGGAAATAGTTAGACTCGCGCTTTGGTTTAGCAATTTACTGACCTACCTCCGATTGATTGATCATAACTCACTCAATTTAACTCTTAATTCATTGAAATTAGTTTCATTTCGAAGGAATCGAAGTGTAGTTTAAAACGAAAGAAACGGAGATGAAAAACTCCAAGTATTTTGAGAGTTATGATGGAAATAGTTAGACTCGCGCTTTAGTTTAGCAATTTACTGACCTCCCTCCGATTGATTGACCATAACTCACTCAATTTAACTCGTAATTCATTGAAATTAGTTTCATTTCGAAGGAATCGAAGTGTAGTTTAAAACGAAAGAAACGGAGATGAAAAACTCCAAGTATTTTGAGAGTTATGATGGAAATAGTTAGACTCGCGCTTTGGTTTAGCAATTTACTGACCTACCTCCGATTGATTGACAATAACTCTCTCAATTTAACTCTTAATTCATTGAAATTAGTTTCATTTCGAAGGAATCGAAGTGTAGTTTAAAACGAAAGAAACGGAGATGAAAAACTCCAAGTATTTTGAGAGTTATGATGGAAATAGTTAGACTCGCGCTTTGGTTTAGCAATTTACTGACCTACCTCCGATTGATTGACCATAACTCTCTCAATTTAACTCTTAACTCATTGAAATTAGTTTCATTTCGAAGGAATCGAAGTGTAGTTTAAAACGAAAGAAACGGAGATGAAAAACTCCAAGTATTTTGACAGTTATGATGGAAATAGTTAGACTCGCGCTTTGGTTTAGCAATTTACTGACCTCCCTCCGATTGATTGACCATAAATCACTCAATTTAACTCGTAATTCATTGAAATTAGTTTCATTTCGAAGGAATCGAAGTGTAGTTTAAAATGAAAGAAACGGAGATGAAAAACTCCAAGTATTTTGAGAGTTATGATGGAAATAGTTAGACTTGCGCTTTGGTTTAGCAATTTACTGACATACCTCCGATTAATTGACCATAACTCTCTCAATTTAACTCTTAATTCATTAAAATTAGTTTCATTTCGAAGGAATCGAAGTGTAGTTTAAAACGAAAGAAACGGAGATGAAAAATTCCAAGTATTTTGAGAGTTATGATAGAAATAGTTAGACTCGCGCTTTGGTTTAGCAATTTACTGACATACCTCCGATTGATTGACCATAACTATCTCAATTTAACTCTTAATTCATTGAAATTAGTTTCATTTCGAAGGAATCGAAGTGTAGTTTAAAACGAAAGAAACGGAGATGAAAAATTCCAAGTATTTTGAGAGTTATGATTGAAATAGTTAGACTCGCGCTTTGGTTTAGCAATTTACTGACCTACCTCCGATTGATTGACCATAACTCTCTCAATTTAACTCTTAACTCATTGAAATTAGTTTCATTTCGAAGGAATCGAAGTGTAGTTTAAAACGAAAGAAACGGAGATGAAAAACTCCAAGTATTTTGAGAGTTATGATGGAAATAGTTAGACTCGCGCTTTGGTTTAGCAATTTACTGTCATACATCCGATTAATTGACCATAACTCTCTCAATTTAACTCTTAAGTCATTGAAATTAGTTTCATTTCGAAGGAATCGAAGTGTAGTTTAAAACGAAAGAAACGGAGATGAAAAACTCCAAATATTTTGAGAGTTATGATGGAAATAGTTAGACTCGCGCTTTGGTTTAGCAATTTACTGACCTACCTCCGATTGATTGACCATAACTCTCTCAATTTAAGTCGTAATTCATTTAATTTAGTTTCATTTCGAATGAATCGAAGTGTAGTTTAAAATGAAAGAAACGGAGATGAAAAACTCCAAGTATTTTGAGAGTTATGATGGAAATAGTTAGACTCGCGCTTTGGTTTAGCAATTTACTGACCTACCTCCGATTGATTGACCATAACACACTCAATTTAACTCAAAATTCTTTGAAATATCTTCATTTCGAAGGAATCGAAGTGTAGTTTAAAACGAAAGAAACGGAGATGAAAAACTCCAAGTATTTTGAGAGTTATGATGGAAATAGTTAGACTCGCGCTTTGGTTTAGCAATTTACTGTCATACATCCGATTAATTGACCATAACTCTCTCAATTTAACTCTTAAGTCATTGAAATTAGTTTCATTTCGAAGGAATCGAAGTGTAGTTTAAAACGAAAGAAACGGAGATGAAAAACTCCAAGTATTTTGAGAGTTATGATGGAAATAGTTAGACTCGCGCTTTGGTTTAGCAATTTACTGACCTCCCTCCGATTGATTGACCATAAATCACTCAATTTAACTCGTAATTCATTGAAATTAGTTTCATTTCGAAGGAATCGAAGTGTAGTTTAAAACGAAAGAAACGGAGATGAAAAACTCCAAGTATTTTGAGAGTTATGATGGAAATAGTTAGACTCGCGCTTTGGTTTAGCAATTTACTGACCTACCTCCGATTGATTGACCATAACTCTGTCAATTTAACTCGTAATTCATTTAAATTAGTTTCATTTCGAAGGAATCGAAGTGTAGTTTAAAACGAAAGAAACGGAGATGAAAAACTGCAAGTATTTTGAGAGTTATGATGGAAATAGTTAGACTCGCGCTTTGGTTTAGCAATTTACTGACCTACCTCCGATTGATTGACAATAACTCTCTCAATTTAACTCTTAATTCTTTGAAATTAGTTTCATTTCGAAGGAATCGAAGTGTAATTTAAAACGAAAGAAACGGAGATGAAAAACTCCAAGTATTTTGAGAGTTATGATGGAAATAGTTAGACTCGCGCTTTGGTTTAGCAATTTACTGACATACCTCCGATTGATTGACCATAACTCTCTCAATTTAACTCTTAACTCATTGAAATTAGTTTCATTTCGAAGGAATCGAAGTGTAGTTTAAAACGAAAGAAACGGAGATGAAAAACTCCAAGTATTTTGACAGTTATGATGGAAATAGTTAGACTCGCGCTTTGGTTTAGCAATTTACTGACCTACCTCCGATTGATTGACCATAACTCTCTCAATTTAACTCGTAATTCATTTAAATTAGTTTCATTTCGAATGAATCGAAGTGTAGTTTAAAACGAAAGAAACGGAGATGAAAAACTCCAAGTATTTTGAGAGTTATGATGGAAATAGTTAGACTCGCGCTTTGGTTTAGCAATTTACTGACCTACCTCCGATTGATTGACCATAACTCTCTCAATTTAACTCTTAACTCATTGAAATTAGTTTCATTTCGAAGGAATCGAAGTGTAGTTTAAAACGAAAGAAACGGAGATGAAAAACTCCAAGTATTTTGAGAGTTATGATGGAAATAGTTAGACTCGCGCTTTGGTTTAGCAATTTACTGACCTACCTCCGATTGATTGACCATAACTCTCTCAATTTAACTCGTAATTCATTTAAATTAGTTTCATTTCGAATGAATCGAAGTGTAGTTTAAAACGAAAGAAACGGAGATGAAAAACTCCAAGTATTTTGAGAGTTATGATGGAAATAGTTAGACTCGCGCTTTGGTTTAGCAATTTACTGACCTCCTTCCGATTGATTGACCATAACACACTCAATTTAACTCAAAATTCTTTGAAATATCTTCATTTCGAAGGAATCGAAGTGTAGTTTAAAACGAAAGAAACGGAGATGAAAAACTCCAAGTATTTTGAGAGTTATGATGGAAATAGTTAGACTCGCACTTTGGTTTAGCAATTTACTGTCATACATCCGATTAATTGACCATAACTCTCTCAATTTAACTCTTAAGTCATTGAAATTAGTTTCATTTCGAAGGAATCGAAGTGTAGTTTAAAACGAAAGAAACGGAGATGAAAAACTCCAAGTATTTTGAGAGTTATGATGGAAATAGTTAGACTCGCGCTTTGGTTTAGAAAATTTACTGACCTACCTCCGATTGATTGACCATAACTCTCTCAATTTAAGTCGTAATTCATTTAAATTAGTTTCATTTCGAAGGAATCGAAGTGTAGTTTAAAACGAAAAAAACGGAGATGAAAAACTCCAAGTATTTTGAGAGTTAGGATGGAAATAGTTAGACTCGCGCTTTGGTTTAGTAATTTACTGACCTACCTCCGATTGATTGACCATAACTCACTCAATTTAACTCGTAATTCATTGTAATTAGTTTCATTTCGAAGGAATCGAAGTGTAGTTTAAAACGAAAGAAACGGAGATGAAAAACTCCAAGTATTTTGAGAGTTATGATGGAAATTGTTAGACTCGCGCTTTGGTTTAGCAATTTACTGTCCTACATCCGATTAATTGACCATAACTCTCTCAATTTAACTCTTAAGTCATTGAAATTAGTTTCATTTCGAAGGAATCGAAGTGTAGTTTAAAACGAAAGAAACGGAGATGAAAAACTCCAAGTATTTTGAGAGTTATGATGGAAATAGTTAGACTCGCGCTTTAGTTTAGCAATTTACTGACCTCCCTCCGATTGATTGAACATAACTCACTCAATTTAACTCGTAATTCATTGAAATTAGTTTCATTTCGAAGGAATCGAAGTGTAGTTTAAAACGAAAGAAACGGAGATGAAAAACTCCAAGTATTTTGAGAGTTATGATGGAAATAGTTAGACTCGCGCTTTGGTTTAGCAATTTACTGACCTCCCTCCGATTTATTGACCATAAATCACTCAATTTAACTCGTAATTCATTGAAATTAGTTTCATTTCGAAGGAATCGAAGTGTAGTTTAAAATGAAAGAAACGGAGATGAAAAACTCCAAGTATTTTGAGAGTTATGATGGAAATAGTTAGACTTGCGCTTTGGTTTAGCAATTTACTGACATACCTCCGATTAATTGACCATAACTCTCTCAATTTAACTCTTAATTCATTAAAATTAGTTTCATTTCGAAGGAATCGAAGTGTAGTTTAAAACGAAAGAAACGGAGATGAAAAATTCCAAGTATTTTGAGAGTTATGATAGAAATAGTTAGACTCGCGCTTTGGTTTAGCAATTTACTGACCTACCTCCGATTGATTGACCATAACTCTCTCAATTTAACTCTTAACTCATTGAAATTAGTTTCATTTCGAAGGAATCGAAGTGTAGTTTAAAACGAAAGAAACGGAGATGAAAAATTCCAAGTATTTTGAGAGTTATGATAGAAATAGTTAGACTCGCGCTTTGGTTTAGCAATTTACTGACCTACCTCCGATTGATTGACCATAACTCTCTCAATTTAACTCTTAACTCATTGAAATTAGTTTCATTTCGAAGGAATCGAAGTGTAGTTTAAAACGAAAGAAACGGAGATGAAAAATTCCAAGTATTTTGAGAGTTATGATAGAAATAGTTAGACTCGCGCTTTGGTTTAGCAATTTACTGACCTACCTCCGATTGATTGACCATAACTCTCTCAATTTAACTCTTAACTCATTGAAATTAGTTTCATTTCGAAGGAATCGAAGTGTAGTTTAAAACGAAAGAAACGGAGATGAAAAACTCCAAGTATTTTGAGAGTTATGATGGAAATAGTTAGACTCGCGCTTTGGTTTAGCAATTTACTGATCTACCTCCGATTGATTGACCATAACTCTCTCAATTTAACTCTTAACTCATTGAAATTAGTTTCATTTCGAAGGAATCGTAGTGTAGTTTAAAACGAAAGAAACGGAGATGAAAAACTCCAAGTATTTTGAGAGTTATGAAGGAAATAGTTAGACTCGCGCTTTGGTTTAGCAATTTACTGACCTACCTCCGATTGATTGATCATAACTCACTCAATTTAACTCTTAATTCATTGAAATTAGTTTCATTTCGAAGGAATCGAAGTGTAGTTTAAAACGAAAGAAACGGAGATGAAAAACTCCAAGTATTTTGAGAGTTATGATGGAAATAGTTAGACTCGCGCTTTAGTTTAGCAATTTACTGACCTCCCTCCGATTGATTGACCATAACTCTCTCAATTTAACTCGTAATTCATTTAAATTAGTTTCATTTCGAAGGAATCGAAGTGTAGTTTAAAACGAAAGAAACGGAGATGAAAAACTCCAAGTATTTTGAGAGTTATGATGGAAATAGTTAGACTCGCGCTTTAGTTTAGCAATTTACTGACCTCCCTCCGATTGATTGAACATAACTCACTCAATTTAACTCGTAATTCATTGAAATTAGTTTCATTTCGAAGGAATCGAAGTGTAGTTTAAAACGAAAGAAACGGAGATGAAAAACTCCAAGTATTTTGAGAGTTATGATGGAAATAGTTAGACTCGCGCTTTGGTTTAGCAATTTACTGACCTACCTCCGATTGATTGACCATAACTCTCTCAATTTAACTCGTAATTCATTTAAATTAGTTTCATTTCGAATGAATCGAAGTGTAGTTTAAAACGAAAGAAACGGAGATGAAAAACTCCAAGTATTTTGAGAGTTATGATGGAAATAGTTAGACTCGCGCTTTGGTTTAGCAATTTACTGACCTCCTTCCGATTGATTGACCATAACACACTCAATTTAACTCAAAATTCTTTGAAATATCTTCATTTCGAAGGAATCGAAGTGTAGTTTAAAACGAAAGAAACGGAGATGAAAAACTCCAAGTATTTTGAGAGTTATGATGGAAATAGTTAGACTCGCGCTTTGGTTTAGCAATTTACTGTCATACATCCGATTAATTGACCATAACTCTCTCAATTTAACTCTTAAGTCATTGAAATTAGTTTCATTTCGAAGGAATCGAAGTGTAGTTTAAAACGAAAGAAACGGAGATGAAAAACTCCAAGTATTTTGAGAGTTATGATGGAAATAGTTAGACTCGCGCTTTGGTTTAGAAAATTTACTGACCTACCTCCGATTGATTGACCATAACTCTCTCAATTTAAGTCGTAATTCATTTAAATTAGTTTAATTTCGAAGGAATCGAAGTGTAGTTTAAAACGAAAAAAACGGAGATGAAAAACTCCAAGTATTTTGAGAGTTAGGATGGAAATAGTTAGACTCGCGCTTTGGTTTAGTAATTTACTGACCTACCTCCGATTGATTGACCATAACTCACTCAATTTAACTCGTAATTCATTGTAATTAGTTTCATTTCGAAGGAATCGAAGTGTACTTTAAAACGAAAGAAACGGAGATGAAAAACTCCAAGTATTTTGAGAGTTATGATGGAAATAGTTAGACTCGCGCTTTGGTTTAGCAATTTACTGTCCTACATCCGATTAATTGACCATAACTCTCTCAATTTAACTCTTAAGTCATTGAAATTAGTTTCATTTCGAAGGAATCGAAGTGTAGTTTAAAACGAAAGAAACGGAGATGAAAAACTCCAAGTATTTTGAGAGTTATGATGGAAATAGTTAGACTCGCGCTTTAGTTTAGCAATTTACTGACCTCCCTCCGATTGATTGAACATAACTCACTCAATTTAACTCGTAATTCATTGAAATTAGTTTCATTTCGAAGGAATCGAAGTGTAGTTTAAAACGAAAGAAACGGAGATGAAAAACTCCAAGTATTTTGAGAGTTATGATGGAAATAGTTAGACTCGCGCTTTGGTTTAGCAATTTACTGACCTCCCTCCGATTTATTGACCATAAATCACTCAATTTAACTCGTAATTCATTGAAATTAGTTTCATTTCGAAGGAATCGAAGTGTAGTTTAAAACGAAAGAAACGGAGATGAAAAACTCCAAGTATTTTGAGAGTTATGATGGAAATAGTTAGACTCGCGCTTTGGTTTAGCAATTTACTGACCTACCTCCGATTGATTGATCATAACTCACTCAATTTAACTCTTAATTCATTGAAATTAGTTTCATTTCGAAGGAATCGAAGTGTAGTTTAAAACGAAAGAAACGGAGATGAAAAACTCCAAGTATTTTGAGAGTTATGATGGAAATAGTTAGACTCGCGCTTTAGTTTAGCAATTTACTGACCTCCCTCCGATTGATTGACCATAACTCACTCAATTTAACTCGTAATTCATTGAAATTAGTTTCATTTCGAAGGAATCGAAGTGTAGTTTAAAACGAAAGAAACGGAGATGAAAAACTCCAAGTATTTTGAGAGTTATGATGGAAATAGTTAGACTCGCGCTTTGGTTTTGCAATTTACTGACCTACCTCCGATTGATTGACAATAACTCTCTCAATTTAACTCTTAATTCATTGAAATTAGTTTCATTTCGAAGGAATCGAAGTGTAGTTTAAAACGAAAGAAACGGAGATGAAAAACTCCAAGTATTTTGAGAGTTATGATGGAAATAGTTAGACTCGCGCTTTGGTTTAGCAATTTACTGACCTACCTCCGATTGATTGACCATAACTCTCTCAATTTAACTCTTAACTCATTGAAATTAGTTTCATTTGGAAGGAATCGAAGTGTAGTTTAAAACGAAAGAAACGGAGATGAAAAACTCCAAGTATTTTGACAGTTATGATGGAAATAGTTAGACTCGCGCTTTGGTTTAGCAATTTACTGACCTCCCTCCGATTGATTGACCATAAATCACTCAATTTAACTCGTAATTCATTGAAATTAGTTTCATTTCGAAGGAATCGAAGTGTAGTTTAAAATGAAAGAAACGGAGATGAAAAACTCCAAGTATTTTGAGAGTTATGATGGAAATAGTTAGACTTGCGCTTTGGTTTAGCAATTTACTGACATACCTCCGATTAATTGACCATAACTCTCTCAATTTAACTCTTAATTCATTAAAATTAGTTTCATTTCGAAGGAATCGAAGTGTAGTTTAAAACGAAAGAAACGGAGATGAAAAATTCCAAGTATTTTGAGAGTTATGATAGAAATAGTTAGACTCGCGCTTTGGTTTAGCAATTTACTGACATACCTCCGATTGATTGACCATAACTATCTCAATTTAACTCTTAATTCATTGAAATTAGTTTCATTTCGAAGGAATCGAAGTGTAGTTTAAAACGAAAGAAACGGAGATGAAAAATTCCAAGTATTTTGAGAGTTATGATTGAAATAGTTAGACTCGCGCTTTGGTTTAGCAATTTACTGACCTACCTCCGATTGATTGACCATAACTCTCTCAATTTAACTCTTAACTCATTGAAATTAGTTTCATTTCGAAGGAATCGAAGTGTAGTTTAAAACGAAAGAAACGGAGATGAAAAACTCCAAGTATTTTGAGAGTTATGATGGAAATAGTTAGACTCGCGCTTTGGTTTAGCAATTTACTGTCATACATCCGATTAATTGACCATAACTCTCTCAATTTAACTCTTAAGTCATTGAAATTAGTTTCATTTCGAAGGAATCGAAGTGTAGTTTAAAACGAAAGAAACGGAGATGAAAAACTCCAAATATTTTGAGAGTTATGATGGAAATAGTTAGACTCGCGCTTTGGTTTAGCAATTTACTGACCTACCTCCGATTGATTGAACATAACTCTCTCAATTTAAGTCGTAATTCATTTAATTTAGTTTCATTTCGAATGAATCGAAGTGTAGTTTAAAACGAAAGAAACGGAGATGAAAAACTCCAAGTATTTTGAGAGTTATGATGGAAATAGTTAGACTCGCGCTTTGGTTTAGCAATTTACTGACCTACCTCCTATTGATTGACCATAACTCACTCAATTTAACTCGTAATTCATTGTAATTAGTTTCATTTCGAAGGAATCGAAGTGTAGTTTAAAACGAAAGAAACGGAGATGAAAAACTCCAAGTATTTTGAGAGTTATGATGGAAATAGTTAGACTCGCGCTTCGGTTTAGCAATTTACTGTCCTACATCCGATTAATTGACCATAACTCTCTCAATTTAACTCTTAAGTCATTGAAATTAGTTTCATTTCGAAGGAATCGAAGTGTAGTTTAAAACGAAAGAAACGGAGATGAAAAACTCCAAGTATTTTGAGAGTTATGATGGAAATAGTTAGACTCGCGCTTTAGTTTAGCAATTTACTGACCTCCCTCCGATTGATTGAACATAACTCACTCAATTTAACTCGTAATTCATTGAAATTAGTTTCATTTCGAAGGAATCGAAGTGTAGTTTAAAACGAAAGAAACGGAGATGAAAAACTCCAAGTATTTTGAGAGTTATGATGGAAATAGTTAGACTCGCGCTTTGGTTTAGCAATTTACTGACCTCCCTCCGATTGATTGACCATAAATCACTCAATTTAACTCGTAATTCATTGAAATTAGTTTCATTTCGAAGGAATCGAAGTGTAGTTTAAAACGAAAGAAACGGAGATGAAAAACTCCAAGTATTTTGAGAGTTATGATGGAAATAGTTAGACTCGCGCTTTGGTTTAGCAATTTACTGACCTACCTCCGATTGATTGACCATAACTCTGTCAATTTAACTCGTAATTCATTTAAATTAGTTTCATTTCGAAGGAATCGAAGTGTAGTTTAAAACGAAAGAAACGGAGATGAAAAACTGCAAGTATTTTGAGAGTTATGATGGAAATAGTTAGACTCGCGCTTTGGTTTAGCAATTTACTGACCTACCTCCGATTGATTGACAATAACTCTCTCAATTTAACTCTTAATTCTTTGAAATTAGTTTCATTTCGAAGGAATCGAAGTGTAATTTAAAACGAAAGAAACGGAGATGAAAAACTCCAAGTATTTTGAGAGTTATGATGGAAATTGTTAGACTCGCGCTTTGGTTTAGCAATTTACTGTCCTACATCCGATTAATTGACCATAACTCTCTCAATTTAACTCTTAAGTCATTGAAATTAGTTTCATTTCGAAGGAATCGAAGTGTAGTTTAAAACGAAAGAAACGGAGATGAAAAACTCCAAGTATTTTGAGAGTTATGATGGAAATAGTTAGACTCGCGCTTTAGTTTAGCAATTTACTGACCTCCCTCCGATTGATTGAACATAACTCACTCAATTTAACTCGTAATTCATTGAAATTAGTTTCATTTCGAAGGAATCGAAGTGTAGTTTAAAACGAAAGAAACGGAGATGAAAAACTCCAAGTATTTTGAGAGTTATGATGGAAATAGTTAGACTCGCGCTTTGGTTTAGCAATTTACTGACCTCCCTCCGATTTATTGACCATAAATCACTCAATTTAACTCGTAATTCATTGAAATTAGTTTCATTTCGAAGGAATCGAAGTGTAGTTTAAAACGAAAGAAACGGAGATGAAAAACTCCAAGTATTTTGAGAGTTATGATGGAAATAGTTAGACTCGCGCTTTGGTTTAGCAATTTACTGACCTACCTCCAATTGATTGATCATAACTCACTCAATTTAACTCTTAATTCATTGAAATTAGTTTCATTTCGAAGGAATCGAAGTGTAGTTTAAAACGAAAGAAACGGAGATGAAAAACTCCAAGTATTTTGAGAGTTATGATGGAAATAGTTAGACTCGCGCTTTAGTTTAGCAATTTACTGACCTCCCTCCGATTGATTGACCATAACTCACTCAATTTAACTCGTAATTCATTGAAATTAGTTTCATTTCGAAGGAATCGAAGTGTAGTTTAAAACGAAAGAAACGGAGATGAAAAACTCCAAGTATTTTGAGAGTTATGATGGAAATAGTTAGACTCGCGCTTTGGTTTAGCAATTTACTGACCTACCTCCGATTGATTGACAATAACTCTCTCAATTTAACTCTTAATTCATTGAAATTAGTTTCATTTCGAAGGAATCGAAGTGTAGTTTAAAACGAAAGAAACGGAGATGAAAAACTCCAAGTATTTTGAGAGTTATGATGGAAATAGTTAGACTCGCGCTTTGGTTTAGCAATTTACTGACCTACCTCCGATTGATTGACCATAACTCTCTCAATTTAACTCTTAACTCATTGAAATTAGTTTCATTTCGAAGGAATCGAAGTGTAGTTTAAAACGAAAGAAACGGAGATGAAAAACTCCAAGTATTTTGACAGTTATGATGGAAATAGTTAGACTCGCGCTTTGGTTTAGCAATTTACTGACCTCCCTCCGATTGATTGACCATAAATCACTCAATTTAACTCGTAATTCATTGAAATTAGTTTCATTTCGAAGGAATCGAAGTGTAGTTTAAAATGAAAGAAACGGAGATGAAAAACTCCAAGTATTTTGAGAGTTATGATGGAAATAGTTAGACTTGCGCTTTGGTTTAGCAATTTACTGACATACCTCCGATTAATTGACCATAACTCTCTCAATTTAACTCTTAATTCATTAAAATTAGTTTCATTTCGAAGGAATCGAAGTGTAGTTTAAAACGAAAGAAACGGAGATGAAAAATTCCAAGTATTTTGAGAGTTATGATAGAAATAGTTAGACTCGCGCTTTGGTTTAGCAATTTACTGACCTACCTCCGATTGATTGACCATAACTCTCTCAATTTAACTCTTAACTCATTGAAATTAGTTTCATTTCGAAGGAATCGAAGTGTAGTTTAAAACGAAAGAAACGGAGATGAAAAATTCCAAGTATTTTGAGAGTTATGATAGAAATAGTTAGACTCGCGCTTTGGTTTAGCAATTTACTGACCTACCTCCGATTGATTGACCATAACTCTCTCAATTTAACTCTTAACTCATTGAAATTAGTTTCATTTCGAAGGAATCGAAGTGTAGTTTAAAACGAAAGAAACGGAGATGAAAAATTCCAAGTATTTTGAGAGTTATGATAGAAATAGTTAGACTCGCGCTTTGGTTTAGCAATTTACTGACCTACCTCCGATTGATTGACCATAACTCTCTCAATTTAACTCTTAACTCATTGAAATTAGTTTCATTTCGAAGGAATCGAAGTGTAGTTTA
Organism: Tasmannia lanceolata; assembly: GCF_043159265.1. Classification (NCBI taxonomy): domain Eukaryota; kingdom Viridiplantae; phylum Streptophyta; class Magnoliopsida; order Canellales; family Winteraceae; genus Tasmannia; species Tasmannia lanceolata. Next base: position 11,234,946 of record NW_027518721.1, read on the forward strand.
AAACGAAAGAAACGGAGATGAAAAACTCCAAGTATTTTGAGAGTTATGATGGAAATAGTTAGACTCGCGCTTTGGTTTAGCAATTTACTGATCTACCTCCGATTGATTGACCATAACTCTCTCAATTTAACTCTTAACTCATTGAAATTAGTTTCATTTCGAAGGAATCGTAGTGTAGTTTAAAACGAAAGAAACGGAGATGAAAAACTCCAAGTATTTTGAGAGTTATGAAGGAAATAGTTAGACTCGCGCTTTGGTTTAGCAATTTACTGACCTACCTCCGATTGATTGATCATAACTCACTCAATTTAACTCTTAATTCATTGAAATTAGTTTCATTTCGAAGGAATCGAAGTGTAGTTTAAAACGAAAGAAACGGAGATGAAAAACTCCAAGTATTTTGAGAGTTATGATGGAAATAGTTAGACTCGCGCTTTAGTTTAGCAATTTACTGACCTCCCTCCGATTGATTGACCATAACTCTCTCAATTTAACTCGTAATTCATTTAAATTAGTTTCATTTCGAAGGAATCGAAGTGTAGTTTAAAACGAAAGAAACGGAGATGAAAAACTCCAAGTATTTTGAGAGTTATGATGGAAATAGTTAGACTCGCGCTTTAGTTTAGCAATTTACTGACCTCCCTCCGATTGATTGAACATAACTCACTCAATTTAACTCGTAATTCATTGAAATTAGTTTCATTTCGAAGGAATCGAAGTGTAGTTTAAAACGAAAGAAACGGAGATGAAAAACTCCAAGTATTTTGAGAGTTATGATGGAAATAGTTAGACTCGCGCTTTGGTTTAGCAATTTACTGACCTACCTCCGATTGATTGACCATAACTCTCTCAATTTAACTCGTAATTCATTTAAATTAGTTTCATTTCGAATGAATCGAAGTGTAGTTTAAAACGAAAGAAACGGAGATGAAAAACTCCAAGTATTTTGAGAGTTATGATGGAAATAGTTAGACTCGCGCTTTGGTTTAGCAATTTACTGACCTCCTTCCGATTGATTGACCATAACACACTCAATTTAACTCAAAATTCTTTGAAATATCTTCATTTCGAAGGAATCGAAGTGTAGTTTAAAACGAAAGAAACGGAGATGAAAAACTCCAAGTATTTTGAGAGTTATGATGGAAATAGTTAGACTCGCGCTTTGGTTTAGCAATTTACTGTCATACATCCGATTAATTGACCATAACTCTCTCAATTTAACTCTTAAGTCATTGAAATTAGTTTCATTTCGAAGGAATCGAAGTGTAGTTTAAAACGAAAGAAACGGAGATGAAAAACTCCAAGTATTTTGAGAGTTATGATGGAAATAGTTAGACTCGCGCTTTGGTTTAGAAAATTTACTGACCTACCTCCGATTGATTGACCATAACTCTCTCAATTTAAGTCGTAATTCATTTAAATTAGTTTAATTTCGAAGGAATCGAAGTGTAGTTTAAAACGAAAAAAACGGAGATGAAAAACTCCAAGTATTTTGAGAGTTAGGATGGAAATAGTTAGACTCGCGCTTTGGTTTAGTAATTTACTGACCTACCTCCGATTGATTGACCATAACTCACTCAATTTAACTCGTAATTCATTGTAATTAGTTTCATTTCGAAGGAATCGAAGTGTACTTTAAAACGAAAGAAACGGAGATGAAAAACTCCAAGTATTTTGAGAGTTATGATGGAAATAGTTAGACTCGCGCTTTGGTTTAGCAATTTACTGTCCTACATCCGATTAATTGACCATAACTCTCTCAATTTAACTCTTAAGTCATTGAAATTAGTTTCATTTCGAAGGAATCGAAGTGTAGTTTAAAACGAAAGAAACGGAGATGAAAAACTCCAAGTATTTTGAGAGTTATGATGGAAATAGTTAGACTCGCGCTTTAGTTTAGCAATTTACTGACCTCCCTCCGATTGATTGAACATAACTCACTCAATTTAACTCGTAATTCATTGAAATTAGTTTCATTTCGAAGGAATCGAAGTGTAGTTTAAAACGAAAGAAACGGAGATGAAAAACTCCAAGTATTTTGAGAGTTATGATGGAAATAGTTAGACTCGCGCTTTGGTTTAGCAATTTACTGACCTCCCTCCGATTTATTGACCATAAATCACTCAATTTAACTCGTAATTCATTGAAATTAGTTTCATTTCGAAGGAATCGAAGTGTAGTTTAAAACGAAAGAAACGGAGATGAAAAACTCCAAGTATTTTGAGAGTTATGATGGAAATAGTTAGACTCGCGCTTTGGTTTAGCAATTTACTGACCTACCTCCGATTGATTGATCATAACTCACTCAATTTAACTCTTAATTCATTGAAATTAGTTTCATTTCGAAGGAATCGAAGTGTAGTTTAAAACGAAAGAAACGGAGATGAAAAACTCCAAGTATTTTGAGAGTTATGATGGAAATAGTTAGACTCGCGCTTTAGTTTAGCAATTTACTGACCTCCCTCCGATTGATTGACCATAACTCACTCAATTTAACTCGTAATTCATTGAAATTAGTTTCATTTCGAAGGAATCGAAGTGTAGTTTAAAACGAAAGAAACGGAGATGAAAAACTCCAAGTATTTTGAGAGTTATGATGGAAATAGTTAGACTCGCGCTTTGGTTTTGCAATTTACTGACCTACCTCCGATTGATTGACAATAACTCTCTCAATTTAACTCTTAATTCATTGAAATTAGTTTCATTTCGAAGGAATCGAAGTGTAGTTTAAAACGAAAGAAACGGAGATGAAAAACTCCAAGTATTTTGAGAGTTATGATGGAAATAGTTAGACTCGCGCTTTGGTTTAGCAATTTACTGACCTACCTCCGATTGATTGACCATAACTCTCTCAATTTAACTCTTAACTCATTGAAATTAGTTTCATTTGGAAGGAATCGAAGTGTAGTTTAAAACGAAAGAAACGGAGATGAAAAACTCCAAGTATTTTGACAGTTATGATGGAAATAGTTAGACTCGCGCTTTGGTTTAGCAATTTACTGACCTCCCTCCGATTGATTGACCATAAATCACTCAATTTAACTCGTAATTCATTGAAATTAGTTTCATTTCGAAGGAATCGAAGTGTAGTTTAAAATGAAAGAAACGGAGATGAAAAACTCCAAGTATTTTGAGAGTTATGATGGAAATAGTTAGACTTGCGCTTTGGTTTAGCAATTTACTGACATACCTCCGATTAATTGACCATAACTCTCTCAATTTAACTCTTAATTCATTAAAATTAGTTTCATTTCGAAGGAATCGAAGTGTAGTTTAAAACGAAAGAAACGGAGATGAAAAATTCCAAGTATTTTGAGAGTTATGATAGAAATAGTTAGACTCGCGCTTTGGTTTAGCAATTTACTGACATACCTCCGATTGATTGACCATAACTATCTCAATTTAACTCTTAATACATTGAAATTAGTTTCATTTCGAAGGAATCGAAGTGTAGTTTAAAACGAAAGAAACGGAGATGAAAAATTCCAAGTATTTTGAGAGTTATGATTGAAATAGTTAGACTCGCGCTTTGGTTTAGCAATTTACTGACCTACCTCCGATTGATTGACCATAACTCTCTCAATTTAACTCTTAACTCATTGAAATTAGTTTCATTTCGAAGGAATCGAAGTGTAGTTTAAAACGAAAGAAACGGAGATGAAAAACTCCAAGTATTTTGAGAGTTATGATGGAAATAGTTAGACTCGCGCTTTGGTTTAGCAATTTACTGTCATACATCCGATTAATTGACCATAACTCTCTCAATTTAACTCTTAAGTCATTGAAATTAGTTTCATTTCGAAGGAATCGAAGTGTAGTTTAAAACGAAAGAAACGGAGATGAAAAACTCCAAATATTTTGAGAGTTATGATGGAAATAGTTAGACTCGCGCTTTGGTTTAGCAATTTACTGACCTACCTCCGATTGATTGAACATAACTCTCTCAATTTAAGTCGTAATTCATTTAATTTAGTTTCATTTCGAATGAATCGAAGTGTAGTTTAAAACGAAAGAAACGGAGATGAAAAACTCCAAGTATTTTGAGAGTTATGATGGAAATAGTTAGACTCGCGCTTTGGTTTAGCAATTTACTGACCTACCTCCTATTGATTGACCATAACTCACTCAATTTAACTCGTAATTCATTGTAATTAGTTTCATTTCGAAGGAATCGAAGTGTAGTTTAAAACGAAAGAAACGGAGATGAAAAACTCCAAGTATTTTGAGAGTTATGATGGAAATAGTTAGACTCGCGCTTCGGTTTAGCAATTTACTGTCCTACATCCGATTAATTGACCATAACTCTCTCAATTTAACTCTTAAGTCATTGAAATTAGTTTCATTTCGAAGGAATCGAAGTGTAGTTTAAAACGAAAGAAACGGAGATGAAAAACTCCAAGTATTTTGAGAGTTATGATGGAAATAGTTAGACTCGCGCTTTAGTTTAGCAATTTACTGACCTCCCTCCGATTGATTGAACATAACTCACTCAATTTAACTCGTAATTCATTGAAATTAGTTTCATTTCGAAGGAATCGAAGTGTAGTTTAAAACGAAAGAAACGGAGATGAAAAACTCCAAGTATTTTGAGAGTTATGATGGAAATAGTTAGACTCGCGCTTTGGTTTAGCAATTTACTGACCTCCCTCCGATTGATTGACCATAAATCACTCAATTTAACTCGTAATTCATTGAAATTAGTTTCATTTCGAAGGAATCGAAGTGTAGTTTAAAACGAAAGAAACGGAGATGAAAAACTCCAAGTATTTTGAGAGTTATGATGGAAATAGTTAGACTCGCGCTTTGGTTTAGCAATTTACTGACCTACCTCCGATTGATTGACCATAACTCTGTCAATTTAACTCGTAATTCATTTAAATTAGTTTCATTTCGAAGGAATCGAAGTGTAGTTTAAAACGAAAGAAACGGAGATGAAAAACTGCAAGTATTTTGAGAGTTATGATGGAAATAGTTAGACTCGCGCTTTGGTTTAGCAATTTACTGACCTACCTCCGATTGATTGACAATAACTCTCTCAATTTAACTCTTAATTCTTTGAAATTAGTTTCATTTCGAAGGAATCGAAGTGTAATTTAAAACGAAAGAAACGGAGATGAAAAACTCCAAGTATTTTGAGAGTTATGATGGAAATAGTTAGACTCGCGCTTTGGTTTAGCAATTTACTGACATACCTCCGATTGATTGACCATAACTCTCTCAATTTAACTCTTAACTCATTGAAATTAGTTTCATTTCGAAGGAATCGAAGTGTAGTTTAAAACGAAAGAAACGGAGATGAAAAACTCCAAGTATTTTGACAGTTATGATGGAAATAGTTAGACTCGCGCTTTGGTTTAGCAATTTACTGACCTACCTCCGATTGATTGACCATAACTCTCTCAATTTAACTCGTAATTCATTTAAATTAGTTTCATTTCGAATGAATCGAAGTGTAGTTTAAAACGAAAGAAACGGAGATGAAAAACTCCAAGTATTTTGAGAGTTATGATGGAAATAGTTAGACTCGCGCTTTGGTTTAGCAATTTACTGACCTACCTCCGATTGATTGACCATAACTCTCTCAATTTAACTCTTAACTCATTGAAATTAGTTTCATTTCGAAGGAATCGAAGTGTAGTTTAAAACGAAAGAAACGGAGATGAAAAACTCCAAGTATTTTGAGAGTTATGATGGAAATAGTTAGACTCGCGCTTTGGTTTAGCAATTTACTGACCTACCTCCGATTGATTGACCATAACTCTCTCAATTTAACTCGTAATTCATTTAAATTAGTTTCATTTCGAATGAATCGAAGTGTAGTTTAAAACGAAAGAAACGGAGATGAAAAACTCCAAGTATTTTGAGAGTTATGATGGAAATAGTTAGACTCGCGCTTTGGTTTAGCAATTTACTGACCTCCTTCCGATTGATTGACCATAACACACTCAATTTAACTCAAAATTCTTTGAAATATCTTCATTTCGAAGGAATCGAAGTGTAGTTTAAAACGAAAGAAACGGAGATGAAAAACTCCAAGTATTTTGAGAGTTATGATGGAAATAGTTAGACTCGCACTTTGGTTTAGCAATTTACTGTCATACATCCGATTAATTGACCATAACTCTCTCAATTTAACTCTTAAGTCATTGAAATTAGTTTCATTTCGAAGGAATCGAAGTGTAGTTTAAAACGAAAGAAACGGAGATGAAAAACTCCAAGTATTTTGAGAGTTATGATGGAAATAGTTAGACTCGCGCTTTGGTTTAGAAAATTTACTGACCTACCTCCGATTGATTGACCATAACTCTCTCAATTTAAGTCGTAATTCATTTAAATTAGTTTCATTTCGAAGGAATCGAAGTGTAGTTTAAAACGAAAAAAACGGAGATGAAAAACTCCAAGTATTTTGAGAGTTAGGATGGAAATAGTTAGACTCGCGCTTTGGTTTAGTAATTTACTGACCTACCTCCGATTGATTGACCATAACTCACTCAATTTAACTCGTAATTCATTGTAATTAGTTTCATTTCGAAGGAATCGAAGTGTAGTTTAAAACGAAAGAAACGGAGATGAAAAACTCCAAGTATTTTGAGAGTTATGATGGAAATTGTTAGACTCGCGCTTTGGTTTAGCAATTTACTGTCCTACATCCGATTAATTGACCATAACTCTCTCAATTTAACTCTTAAGTCATTGAAATTAGTTTCATTTCGAAGGAATCGAAGTGTAGTTTAAAACGAAAGAAACGGAGATGAAAAACTCCAAGTATTTTGAGAGTTATGATGGAAATAGTTAGACTCGCGCTTTAGTTTAGCAATTTACTGACCTCCCTCCGATTGATTGAACATAACTCACTCAATTTAACTCGTAATTCATTGAAATTAGTTTCATTTCGAAGGAATCGAAGTGTAGTTTAAAACGAAAGAAACGGAGATGAAAAACTCCAAGTATTTTGAGAGTTATGATGGAAATAGTTAGACTCGCGCTTTGGTTTAGCAATTTACTGACCTCCCTCCGATTTATTGACCATAAATCACTCAATTTAACTCGTAATTCATTGAAATTAGTTTCATTTCGAAGGAATCGAAGTGTAGTTTAAAACGAAAGAAACGGAGATGAAAAACTCCAAGTATTTTGAGAGTTATGATGGAAATAGTTAGACTCGCGCTTTGGTTTAGCAATTTACTGACCTACCTCCGATTGATTGATCATAACTCACTCAATTTAACTCTTAATTCATTGAAATTAGTTTCATTTCGAAGGAATCGAAGTGTAGTTTAAAACGAAAGAAACGGAGATGAAAAACTCCAAGTATTTTGAGAGTTATGATGGAAATAGTTAGACTCGCGCTTTAGTTTAGCAATTTACTGACCTCCCTCCGATTGATTGACCATAACTCACTCAATTTAACTCGTAATTCATTGAAATTAGTTTCATTTCGAAGGAATCGAAGTGTAGTTTAAAACGAAAGAAACGGAGATGAAAAACTCCAAGTATTTTGAGAGTTATGATGGAAATAGTTAGACTCGCGCTTTGGTTTAGCAATTTACTGACCTACCTCCGATTGATTGACAATAACTCTCTCAATTTAACTCTTAATTCATTGAAATTAGTTTCATTTCGAAGGAATCGAAGTGTAGTTTAAAACGAAAGAAACGGAGATGAAAAACTCCAAGTATTTTGAGAGTTATGATGGAAATAGTTAGACTCGCGCTTTGGTTTAGCAATTTACTGACCTACCTCCGATTGATTGACCATAACTCTCTCAATTTAACTCTTAACTCATTGAAATTAGTTTCATTTCGAAGGAATCGAAGTGTAGTTTAAAACGAAAGAAACGGAGATGAAAAACTCCAAGTATTTTGACAGTTATGATGGAAATAGTTAGACTCGCGCTTTGGTTTAGCAATTTACTGACCTCCCTCCGATTGATTGACCATAAATCACTCAATTTAACTCGTAATTCATTGAAATTAGTTTCATTTCGAAGGAATCGAAGTGTAGTTTAAAATGAAAGAAACGGAGATGAAAAACTCCAAGTATTTTGAGAGTTATGATGGAAATAGTTAGACTTGCGCTTTGGTTTAGCAATTTACTGACATACCTCCGATTAATTGACCATAACTCTCTCAATTTAACTCTTAATTCATTAAAATTAGTTTCATTTCGAAGGAATCGAAGTGTAGTTTAAAACGAAAGAAACGGAGATGAAAAATTCCAAGTATTTTGAGAGTTATGATAGAAATAGTTAGACTCGCGCTTTGGTTTAGCAATTTACTGACATACCTCCGATTGATTGACCATAACTATCTCAATTTAACTCTTAATTCATTGAAATTAGTTTCATTTCGATGGAATCGAAGTGTAGTTTAAAACGAAAGAAACGGAGATGAAAAATTCCAAGTATTTTGAGAGTTATGATTGAAATAGTTAGACTCGCGCTTTGGTTTAGCAATTTACTGACCTACCTCCGATTGATTGACCATAACTCTCTCAATTTAACTCTTAACTCATTGAAATTAGTTTCATTTCGAAGGAATCGAAGTGTAGTTTAAAACGAAAGAAACGGAGATGAAAAACTCCAAGTATTTTGAGAGTTATGATGGAAATAGTTAGACTCGCGCTTTGGTTTAGCAATTTACTGTCATACATCCGATTAATTGACCATAACTCTCTCAATTTAACTCTTAAGTCATTGAAATTAGTTTCATTTCGAAGGAATCGAAGTGTAGTTTAAAACGAAAGAAACGGAGATGAAAAACTCCAAATATTTTGAGAGTTATGATGGAAATAGTTAGACTCGCGCTTTGGTTTAGCAATTTACTGACCTACCTCCGATTGATTGACCATAACTCTCTCAATTTAAGTCGTAATTCATTTAATTTAGTTTCATTTCGAATGAATCGAAGTGTAGTTTAAAACGAAAGAAACGGAGATGAAAAACTCCAAGTATTTTGAGAGTTATGATGGAAATAGTTAGACTCGCGCTTTGGTTTAGCAATTTACTGACCTACCTCCGATTGATTGACCATAACACACTCAATTTAACTCAAAATTCTTTGAAATATCTTCATTTCGAAGGAATCGAAGTGTAGTTTAAAACGAAAGAAACGGAGATGAAAAACTCCAAGTATTTTGAGAGTTATGATGGAAATAGTTAGACTCGCGCTTTGGTTTAGCAATTTACTGTCATACATCCGATTAATTGACCATAACTCTCTCAATTTAACTCTTAAGTCATTGAAATTAGTTTCATTTCGAAGGAATCGAAGTGTAGTTTAAAACGAAAGAAACGGAGATGAAAAACTCCAAGTATTTTGAGAGTTATGATGGAAATAGTTAGACTCGCGCTTTGGTTTAGAAAATTTACTGACCTACCTCCGATTGATTGACCATAACTCTCTCAATTTAAGTCGTAATTCATTTAAATTAGTTTCATTTCGAAGGAATCGAAGTGTAGTTTAAAACGAAAAAAACGGAGATGAAAAACTCTAAGTATTTTGAGAGTTAGGATGGAAATAGTTAGACTCGCGCTTTGGTTTAGTAATTTACTGACCTACCTCCGATTGATTGACCATAACTCACTCAATTTAACTCGTAATTCATTGTAATTAGTTTCATTTCGAAGGAATCGAAGTGTAGTTTAAAACGAAAGAAACGGAGATGAAAAACTCCAAGTATTTTGAGAGTTATGATGGAAATTGTTAGACTCGCGCTTTGGTTTAGCAATTTACTGTCCTACATCCGATTAATTGACCATAACTCTCTCAATTTAACTCTTAAGTCATTGAAATTAGTTTCATTTCGAAGGAATCGAAGTGTAGTTTAAAACGAAAGAAACGGAGATGAAAAACTCCAAGTATTTTGAGAGTTATGATGGAAATAGTTAGACTCGCGCTTTAGTTTAGCAATTTACTGACCTCCCTCCGATTGATTGAACATAACTCACTCAATTTAACTCGTAATTCATTGAAATTAGTTTCATTTCGAAGGAATCGAAGTGTAGTTTAAAACGAAAGAAACGGAGATGAAAAACTCCAAGTATTTTGAGAGTTATGATGGAAATAGTTAGACTCGCGCTTTGGTTTAGCAATTTACTGACCTCCCTCCGATTTATTGACCATAAATCACTCAATTTAACTCGTAATTCATTGAAATTAGTTTCATTTCGAAGGAATCGAAGTGTAGTTTAAAACGAAAGAAACGGAGATGAAAAACTCCAAGTATTTTGAGAGTTATGATGGAAATAGTTAGACTCGCGCTTTGGTTTAGCAATTTACTGACCTACCTCCAATTGATTGATCATAACTCACTCAATTTAACTCTTAATTCATTGAAATTAGTTTCATTTCGAAGGAATCGAAGTGTAGTTTAAAACGAAAGAAACGGAGATGAAAAACTCCAAGTATTTTGAGAGTTATGATGGAAATAGTTAGACTCGCGCTTTAGTTTAGCAATTTACTGACCTCCCTCCGATTGATTGACCATAACTCACTCAATTTAACTCGTAATTCATTGAAATTAGTTTCATTTCGAAGGAATCGAAGTGTAGTTTAAAACGAAAGAAACGGAGATGAAAAACTCCAAGTATTTTGAGAGTTATGATGGAAATAGTTAGACTCGCGCTTTGGTTTAGCAATTTACTGACCTACCTCCGATTGATTGACAATAACTCTCTCAATTTAACTCTTAATTCATTGAAATTAGTTTCATTTCGAAGGAATCGAAGTGTAGTTTAAAACGAAAGAAACGGAGATGAAAAACTCCAAGTATTTTGAGAGTTATGATGGAAATAGTTAGACTCGCGCTTTGGTTTAGCAATTTACTGACCTACCTCCGATTGATTGACCATAACTCTCTCAATTTAACTCTTAACTCATTGAAATTAGTTTCATTTCGAAGGAATCGAAGTGTAGTTTAAAACGAAAGAAACGGAGATGAAAAACTCCAAGTATTTTGACAGTTATGATGGAAATAGTTAGACTCGCGCTTTGGTTTAGCAATTTACTGACCTCCCTCCGATTGATTGACCATAAATCACTCAATTTAACTCGTAATTCATTGAAATTAGTTTCATTTCGAAGGAATCGAAGTGTAGTTTAAAATGAAAGAAACGGAGATGAAAAACTCCAAGTATTTTGAGAGTTATGATGGAAATAGTTAGACTTGCGCTTTGGTTTAGCAATTTACTGACATACCTCCGATTAATTGACCATAACTCTCTCAATTTAACTCTTAATTCATTAAAATTAGTTTCATTTCGAAGGAATCGAAGTGTAGTTTAAAACGAAAGAAACGGAGATGAAAAATTCCAAGTATTTTGAGAGTTATGATAGAAATAGTTAGACTCGCGCTTTGGTTTAGCAATTTACTGACATACCTCCGATTGATTGACCATAACTATCTCAATTTAACTCTTAATTCATTGAAATTAGTTTCATTTCGAAGGAATCGAAGTGTAGTTTAAAACGAAAGAAACGGAGATGAAAAATTCCAAGTATTTTGAGAGTTATGATTGAAATAGTTAGACTCGCGCTTTGGTTTAGCAATTTACTGACCTACCTCCGATTGATTGACCATAACTCTCTAAATTTAACTCTTAACTCATTGAAATTAGTTTCATTTCGAAGGAATCGAAGTGTAGTTTAAAACGAAAGAAACGGAGATGAAAAACTCCAAGTATTTTGAGAGTTATGATGGAAATAGTTAGACTCGCGCTTTGGTTTAGCAATTTACTGTCATACATCCGATTAATTGACCATAACTCTCTCAATTTAACTCTTAAGTCATTGAAATTAGTTTCATTTCGAAGGAATCGAAGTGTAGTTTAAAACGAAAGAAACGGAGATGAAAAACTCCAAATATTTTGAGAGTTATGATGGAAATAGTTAGACTCGCGCTTTGGTTTAGCAATTTACTGACCTACCTCCGATTGATTGACCATAACTCTCTCAATTTAAGTCGTAATTCATTTAATTTAGTTTCATTTCGAATGAATCGAAGTGTAGTTTAAAACGAAAGAAACGGAGATGAAAAACTCCAAGTATTTTGAGAGTTATGATGGAAATAGTTAGACTCGCGCTTTGGTTTAGCAATTTACTGACCTACCTCCGATTGATTGACCATAACTCACTCAATTTAACTCGTAATTCATTGTAATTAGTTTCATTTCGAAGGAATCGAAGTGTAGTTTAAAACGAAAGAAACGGAGATGAAAAACTCCAAGTATTTTGAGAGTTATGATGGAAATAGTTAGACTCGCGCTTCGGTTTAGCAATTTACTGTCCTACATCCGATTAATTGACCATAACTCTCTCAATTTAACTCTTAAGTCATTGAAATTAATTTCATTTCGAAGGAATCGAAGTGTAGTTTAAAACGAAAGAAATGGAGATGAAAAACTCCAAGTATTTTGAGAGTTATGATGGAAATAGTTAGACTCGCGCTTTAGTTTAGCAATTTACTGACCTCCCTCCGATTGATTGAACATAACTCACTCAATTTAACTCGTAATTCATTGAAATTAGTTTCATTTCGAAGGAATCGAAGTGTAGTTTAAAACGAAAGAAACGGAGATGAAAAACTCCAAGTATTTTGAGAGTTATGATGGAAATAGTTAGACTCGCGCTTTGGTTTAGCAATTTACTGACCTCCCTCCGATTGATTGACCATAAATCACTCAATTTAACTCGTAATTCATTGAAATTAGTTTCATTTCGAAGGAATCGAAGTGTAGTTTAAAACGAAAGAAACGGAGATGAAAAACTCCAAGTATTTTGAGAGTTATGATGGAAATAGTTAGACTCGCGCTTTGGTTTAGCAATTTACTGACCTACCTCCGATTGATTGACCATAACTCTGTCAATTTAACTCGTAATTCATTTAAATTAGTTTCATTTCGAAGGAATCGAAGTGTAGTTTAAAACGAAAGAAACGGAGATGAAAAACTCCAAGTATTTTGAGAGTTATGATGGAAATAGTTAGACTCGCGCTTTGGTTTAGCAATTTACTGACCTACCTCCGATTGATTGACAATAACTCTCTCAATTTAACTCTTAATTCTTTGAAATTAGTTTTATTTCGAAGGAATCGAAGTGTAATTTAAAACGAAAGAAACGGAGATGAAAAACTCCAAGTATTTTGAGAGTTATGATGGAAATAGTTAGACTCGCGCTTTGGTTTAGCAATTTACTGACCTACCTCCGATTGATTGACCATAACTCTCTCAATTTAACTCTTAACTCATTGAAATTAGTTTCATTTCGAAGGAATCGAAGTGTAGTTTAAAACGAAAGAAACGGAGATGAAAAACTCCAAGTATTTTGACAGTTATGATGGAAATAGTTAGACTCGCGCTTTGGTTTAGCAATTTACTGACCTCCCTCCGATTGATTGACCATAAATCACTCAATTTAACTCGTAATTCATTGAAATTAGTTTCATTTCGAAGGAATCGAAGTGTAGTTTAAAATGAAAGAAACGGAGATGAAAAACTCCAAGTATTTTGAGAGTTATGATGGAAATAGTTAGACTTGCGCTTTGGTTTAGCAATTTACTGACATACCTCCGATTGATTGACCATAACTCTCTCAATTTAACTCTTAATTCATTAAAATTAGTTTCATTTCGAAGGAATCGAAGTGTAGTTTAAAACGAAAGAAAAGGAGATGAAAAATTCCAAGTATTTTGAGAGTTATGATAGAAATAGTTAGACTCGCGCTTTGGTTTAGCAATTTACTGACATACCTCCGATTGATTGACCATAACTCTCTCAATTTAACTCTTAATTCATTGAAATTAGTTTCATTTCGAAGGAATCGAAGTGTAGTTTAAAACGAAAGAAACGGAGATGAAAAATTCCAAGTATTTTGAGAGTTATGATAGAAATAGTTAGACTCGCGCTTTGGTTTAGCAATTTACTGACCTACCTCCGATTGATTGACCATAACTCTCTCAATTTAACTCTTAACTCATTGAAATTAGTTTCATTTCGAAGGAATCGAAGTGTAGTTTAAAACGAAAGAAACGGAGATGAAAAACTCCAAGTATTTTGAGAGTTATGATGGAAATAGTTAGACTCGCGCTTTGGTTTAGCAATTTACTGTCATACATCCGATTAATTGACCATAACTCTCTCAATTTAACTCTTAAGTCATTGAAATTAGTTTCATTTCGAAGGAATCGAAGTGTAGTTTAAAACGAAAGAAACGGAGATGAAAAACTCCAAATATTTTGAGAGTTATGATGGAAATAGTTAGACTCGCGCTTTGGTTTAGCAATTTACTGACCTACCTCCGATTGACTGACCATAACTCTCTCAATTTATGTCGTAATTCATTTAATTTAGTTTCATTTCGAATGAATCGAAGTGTAGTTTAAAACGAAAGAAACGGAGATGAAAAACTCCAAGTATTTTGAGAGTTATGATGGAAATAGTTAGACTCGCGCTTTGGTTTAGCAATTTACTGACCTACCTCCGATTGATTGACCAGAACTCACTCAATTTAACTCGTAATTCATTGTAATTAGTTTCATTTCGAAGGAATCGAAGTGTAGTTTAAAACGAAAGAAACGGAGATGAAAAACTCCAAGTATTTTGAGAGTTATGATGGAAATAGTTAGACTCGCGCTTTGGTTTAGCAATTTACTGACCTACCTCCGATTGATTGACCATAACTCTCTCAATTTAAGTCGTAATTCATTTAATTTAGTTTCATTTCGAATGAATCGAAGTGTAGTTTAAAACGAAAGAAACGGAGATGAAAAACTCCAAGTATTTTGAGAGTTATGATGGAAATAGTTAGACTCGCGCTTTGGTTTAGCAATTTACTGACCTACCTCCGATTGATTGACCATAACTCACTCAATTTAACTCGTAATTCATTGTAATTAGTTTCATTTCAAAGGAATCGAAGTGTAGTTTAAAACGAAAGAAACGGAGATGAAAAACTCCAAGTATTTTGAGAGTTATGATGGAAATAGTTAGACTCGCGCTTTGGTTTAGCAATTTACTGACCTACCTCCGATTGATTGATCATAACTCACTCAATTTAACTCTTAATTCATTGAAATTAGTTTCATTTCGAAGGAATCGAAGTGTAGTTTAAAACGAAAGAAACGGAGATGAAAAACTCCAAGTATTTTGAGAGTTATGATAGAAATAGTTAGACTCGCGCTTTGGTTTAGCAATTTACTGACATACCTCCGATTGATTGACCATAACTCTCTCAATTTAACTCTTAATTCATTGAAATTAGGTTCATTTCGAAGGAATCGAAGTGTAGTTTAAAACGAAAGAAACGGAGATGAAAAATTCCAAGTATTTTGAGAGTTATGATGGAAATAGTTAGACTCGCGCTTTGGTTTAGCAATTTACTGATCTAGCTCCGATTGATTGACCATAACTCTCTAAATTTAACTCTTAACTCATTGAAATTAGTTTCATTTCGAAGGAATCGAAGTGTAGTTTAAAACGAAAGAAACGGAGATGAAAAACTCCAAGTATTTTGAGAGTTATGATGGAAATTGTTAGACTCGCGCTTTGGTTTAGCAATTTACTGACATACCTCCGATTGATTGACCATAACTCTCTCAATTTAACTCTTAATTCATTGAAATTAGGTTCATTTCGAAGGAATCGAAGTGTAGTTTAAAACGAAAGAAACGGAGATGAAAAATTCCAAGTATTTTGAGAGTTATGATAGAAATAGTTAGACTCGCGCTTTGGTTTAGCAATTTACTGACCTACCTCCGATTGATTGACCATAACTCTCTCAATTTAACTCTTAACTCATTTAAATTAGTTTCATTTCGAAGGAATCGAAGTGTAGTTTAAAACGAAAGAAACGGAGATGAAAAACTCCAAGTATCTTGAGAGTTATGATGCAAATAGTTAGACTCGCGCTTTAGTTTAGCAATTTACTGACCTACCTCCGATTGATTGACCATAACTCTCTCAATTTAACTCGTAATTCATTTAAATTAGTTTAATTTCGAAGGAATCGAAGTGTAGTTTAAAACGAAAGAAACGGAGATGAAAAACTCCAAGTATTTTGAGAGTTATGATGGAAATAGTAACACTCGCGCTTTGGTTTAGCAATTTACTGACCTCGCTCCGATTGATTGACCATAAATCACTCAATTTAACTCGTAATTCATTGAAATTAGTTTCATTTCGAAGGAATCGAAGTGTAGTTTAAAACGAAAGAAACGGAGATGAAAAACTCCAAGTATTTTGAGAGTTATGATGGAATTAGTTAGACTCGCGCTTTGGTTTAGCAATTTACTGACCTACCTCCGATTGATTGATCATAACTCAGTTAATTTAACTCTTAATTCATTGAAATTAGTTTCATTTCGAAGGAATCGAAGTGTAGTTTAAAACGAAAGAAACGGATATGAAAAACTCCAAGTATTTTGAGAGTTATGATGGAAATAGTTAGACTCGCGCTTTAGTTTAGCAATTTACTGACCTCCCTCCGATTGATTGACCATAACTCACTCAATTTAACTCGTAATTCATTGAAATTAGTTTCATTTCGAAGGAATCGAAGTGTAGTTTAAAACGAAAGAAACGGAGATGAAAAACTCCAAGTATTTTGAGAGTTATGATGGAAATAGTTAGACTCGCGCTTTGGTTTAGCAATTTACTGACCTACCTCCGATTGATTGACAATAACTCTCTCAATTTAACTCTTAATTCATTGAAATTAGTTTCATTTCGAAGGAATCGAAGTGTAGTTTAAAACGAAAGAAACGGAGATGAAAAACTCCAAGTATTTTGAGAGTTATGATGGAAATAGTTAGACTCGCGCTTTGGTTTAGCAATTTACTGACCTACCTCCGATTGATTGACCATAACTCTCTCAATTTAACTCTTAACTCATTGAAATTAGTTTCATTTCGAAGGAATCGAAGTGTAGTTTAAAACGAAAGAAACGGAGATGAAAAACTCCAAGTATTTTGACAGTTATGATGGAAATAGTTAGACTCGCGCTTTGGTTTAGCAATTTACTGACCTCCCTCCGATTGATTGACCATAAATCACTCAATTTAACTCGTAATTCATTGAAATTAGTTTCATTTCGAAGGAATCGAAGTGTAGTTTAAAACGAAAGAAACGGAGATGAAAAACTCCAAGTATTTTGAGAGTTATTATGGAAATAGTTAGACTCGCGCTTTGGTTTAGCAATTTACTGATCTACCTCCGATTGATTGACCATAAATCACTCAATTTAACTCGTAATTCATTAAAATTAGTTTCATTTCGAAGGAATCGAAGTGTAGTTTAAAACGAAAGAGACGGAGATGAAAAACTCCAAGTATTTTGAGAGTTATGATGGAAATAGTTAGACTCGCGCTTTGGTTTAGCAATTTATTGACCTACCTCCGATTGATTAACCATAACTCACTCAATTTAACTCTTAACTCATTGAAATTAGTTTCATTTCGAAGGAATCGAAGTGTAGTTTAAAACGAAAGAAACGGAGATGAAAAACTCTAAGTATTTTGAGAGTTACGATGGAAATAGTTAGACTCGCGCTTTGGTTTAGCAATTTACTGACCTACCTCCGATTTATTGACCATAACTCTCTCAATTTAAGTCGTAATTCATTTAATTTAGTTTCATTTCGAATGAATCGAAGTGTAGTTTAAAACGAAAGAAACGGAGATGAAAAACTCCAAGTATTTTGAGAGTGATGATGGAAATAGTTAGACTCGCGCTTTGGTTTAGCAATTTACTGACCTACCTCCGATTGATTGACCATAACTCACTCAATTTAACTCGTAATTCATTGTAATTAGTTTCATTTCGAAGGAATCGAAGTGTAGTTTAAAACGAAAGAAACGGAGATGAAAAACTCCAAGTATTTTGAGAGTTATGATGGAAATAGTTAGACTCGCGCTTCGGTTTAGCAATTTACTGTCCTACATCCGATTAATTGACCATAACTCTCTCAATTTAACTCTTAAGTCTTTGAAATTAGTTTCATTTCGAAGGAATCGAAGTGTAGTTTAAAACGAAAGAAACGGAGATGAAAAACTCCAAGTATTTTGAGAGTTATGATGGAAATAGTTAGACTCGCGCTTTAGTTTAGCAATTTACTGACCTCCCTCCGATTGATTGAACATAACTCACTCAATTTAACTCGTAATTCATTGAAATTAGTTTCATTTCGAAGGAATCGAAGTGTAGTTTAAAACGAAAGAAACGGAGATGAAAAACTCCAAGTATTTTGAGAGTTATGATGGAAATAGTTAGACTCGCGCTTTGGTTTAGCAATTTACTGACCTCCCTCCGATTGATTGACCATAAATCACTCAATTTAACTCGTAATTCATTGAAATTAGTTTCATTTCGAAGGAATCGAAGTGTAGTTTAAAACGAAAGAAACGGAGATGAAAAACTCCAAGTATTTTGAGAGTTATGATGGAAATAGTTAGACTCGCGCTTTGGTTTAGCAATTTACTGACCTACCTCCGATTGATTGATCATAACTCACTCAATTTAACTCTTAATTCATTGAAATTAGTTTCATTTCGAAGGAATCGAAGTGTAGTTTAAAACGAAAGAAACGGAGATGAAAAACTCCAAGTATTTTGAGAGTTATGATGGAAATAGTTAGACTCGCGCTTTGGTTTAGCAATTTACTGATCTAGCTCCGATTGATTGACCATAACTCTCTAAATTTAACTCTTAACTCATTGAAATTAGTTTCATTTCGAAGGAATCGAAGTGTAGTTTAAAACGAAAGAAACGGAGATGAAAAACTCCAAGTATTTTGAGAGTTATGATGGAAATTGTTAGACTCGCGCTTTAGTTTAGCAATTTACTGACATACCTCCGATTGATTGACCATAACTCTCTAAATTTAACTCTTAATTCATTGAAATTAGGTTCATTTCGAAGGAATCGAAGTGTAGTTTAAAACGAAAGAAACGGAGATGAAAAATTCCAACTATTTTGAGAGTTATGATAGAAATAGTTAGACTCGCGCTTTGGTTTAGCAATTTACTGACCTACCTCCGATTGATTGACCATAACTCTCTTAATTTAACTCTTAACTCATTGAAATTAGTTTCATTTCGAAGGAATCGAAGTGTAGTTTAAAACGAAAGAAACGGAGATGAAAAACTCCAAGTATCTTGAGAGTTATGATGGAAATAGTTAGACTCGCGCTTTAGTTTAGCAATTTACTGACCTCCCTCCGATTGATTGACCATAACTCTCTCAATTTAACTCGTAATTCATTTAAATTAGTTTCATTTCGAAGGAATCGAAGTGTAGTTTAAAACGAAAGAAACGGAGATGAAAAACTCCAAGTATTTTGAGAGTTATGATTGAAATAGTTAGACTCGCGCTTTGATTTAGCAATTTACTGACCTCCCTCCGATTAATTGACCATAACTCACTCAATTTAACTCGTAATTCATTGAAATTAGTTTCATTTCGAAGGAATCGAAGTGTAGTTTAAAACGAAAGAAACGGAGATGAAAAACTCCAAGTATTTTGAGAGTTATGATGGAAATAGTTAGACTCGCGCTTTGGTTTAGCAATTTACTGATCTAGCTCCGATTGATTGACCATAACTCTCTAAATTTAACTCTTAACTCATTGAAATTAGTTTCATTTCGAAGGAATCGAAGTGTAGTTTAAAACGAAAGAAACGGAGATGAAAAATTCCAAGTATTTTGAGAGTTATGATAGAAATAGTTAGACTCGCGCTTTGGTTTAGCAATTTACTGACCTATCTCCGATTGATTGACCATAACTCTCTCAATTTAACTCTTAACTCATTTAAATTAGTTTCATTTCGAAGGAATCGAAGTGTAGTTTAAAACGAAAGAAACGGAGATGAAAAACTCCAAGTATCTTGAGAGTTATGATAGAAATAGTTAGACTCGCGCTTTGGTTTAGCAATTTACTGACCTACCTCCGATTGATTGACCATAACTCTCTCAATTTAACTCTTAACTCATTTAAATTAGTTTCATTTCGAAGGAATCGAAGTGTAGTTTAAAACGAAAGAAACGGAGATGAAAAACTCCAAGTATCTTGAGAGTTATGATGCAAATAGTTAGACTCGCGCTTTAGTTTAGCAATTTACTGACCTACCTCCGATTGATTGACCATAACTCTCTCAATTTAACTCGTAATTCATTTAAATTAGTTTAATTTCGAAGGAATCGAAGTGTAGTTTAAAACGAAAGAAACGGAGATGAAAAACTCCAAGTATTTTGAGAGTTATGATGGAAATAGTAACACTCGCGCTTTGGTTTAGCAATTTACTGACCTCGCTCCGATTGATTGACCATAAATCACTCAATTTAACTCGTAATTCATTGAAATTAGTTTCATTTCGAAGGAATCGAAGTGTAGTTTAAAACGAAAGAAACGGAGATGAAAAACTCCAAGTATTTTGAGAGTTATGATGGAATTAGTTAGACTCGCGCTTTGGTTTAGCAATTTACTGACCTACCTCCGATTGATTGATCATAACTCAGTTAATTTAACTCTTAATTCATTGAAATTAGTTTCATTTCGAAGGAATCGAAGTGTAGTTTAAAACGAAAGAAACGGATATGAAAAACTCCAAGTATTTTGAGAGTTATGATGGAAATAGTTAGACTCGCGCTTTAGTTTAGCAATTTACTGACCTCCCTCCGATTGATTGACCATAACTCACTCAATTTAACTCGTAATTCATTGAAATTAGTTTCATTTCGAAGGAATCGAAGTGTAGTTTAAAACGAAAGAAACGGAGATGAAAAACTCCAAGTATTTTGAGAGTTATGATGGAAATAGTTAGACTCGCGCTTTGGTTTAGCAATTTACTGACCTACCTCCGATTGATTGACAATAACTCTCTCAATTTAACTCTTAATTCATTGAAATTAGTTTCATTTCGAAGGAATCGAAGTGTAGTTTAAAACGAAAGAAACGGAGATGAAAAACTCCAAGTATTTTGAGAGTTATGATGGAAATAGTTAGACTCGCGCTTTGGTTTAGCAATTTACTGACCTACCTCCGATTGATTGACCATAACTCTCTCAATTTAACTCTTAACTCATTGAAATTAGTTTCATTTCGAAGGAATCGAAGTGTAGTTTAAAACGAAAGAAACGGAGATGAAAAACTCCAAGTATTTTGACAGTTATGATGGAAATAGTTAGACTCGCGCTTTGGTTTAGCAATTTACTGACCTCCCTCCGATTGATTGACCATAAATCACTCAATTTAACTCGTAATTCATTGAAATTAGTTTCATTTCGAAGGAATCGAAGTGTAGTTTAAAACGAAAGAAACGGAGATGAAAAACTCCAAGTATTTTGAGAGTTATTATGGAAATAGTTAGACTCGCGCTTTGGTTTAGCAATTTACTGATCTACCTCCGATTGATTGACCATAAATCACTCAATTTAACTCGTAATTCATTAAAATTAGTTTCATTTCGAAGGAATCGAAGTGTAGTTTAAAACGAAAGAGACGGAGATGAAAAACTCCAAGTATTTTGAGAGTTATGATGGAAATAGTTAGACTCGCGCTTTGGTTTAGCAATTTATTGACCTACCTCCGATTGATTGACCATAACTCACTCAATTTAACTCTTAACTCATTGAAATTAGTTTCATTTCGAAGGAATCGAAGTGTAGTTTAAAACGAAAGAAACGGAGATGAAAAACTCTAAGTATTTTGAGAGTTACGATGGAAATAGTTAGACTCGCGCTTTGGTTTAGCAATTTACTGACCTACCTCCGATTTATTGACCATAACTCTCTCAATTTAAGTCGTAATTCATTTAATTTAGTTTCATTTCGAATGAATCGAAGTGTAGTTTAAAACGAAAGAAACGGAGATGAAAAACTCCAAGTATTTTGAGAGTGATGATGGAAATAGTTAGACTCGCGCTTTGGTTTAGCAATTTACTGACCTACCTCCGATTGATTGACCATAACTCACTCAATTTAACTCGTAATTCATTGTAATTAGTTTCATTTCGAAGGAATCGAAGTGTAGTTTAAAACGAAAGAAACGGAGATGAAAAACTCCAAGTATTTTGAGAGTTATGATGGAAATAGTTAGACTCGCGCTTCGGTTTAGCAATTTACTGTCCTACATCCGATTAATTGACCATAACTCTCTCAATTTAACTCTTAAGTCTTTGAAATTAGTTTCATTTCGAAGGAATCGAAGTGTAGTTTAAAACGAAAGAAACGGAGATGAAAAACTCCAAGTATTTTGAGAGTTATGATGGAAATAGTTAGACTCGCGCTTTAGTTTAGCAATTTACTGACCTCCCTCCGATTGATTGAACATAACTCACTCAATTTAACTCGTAATTCATTGAAATTAGTTTCATTTCGAAGGAATCGAAGTGTAGTTTAAAACGAAAGAAACGGAGATGAAAAACTCCAAGTATTTTGAGAGTTATGATGGAAATAGTTAGACTCGCGCTTTGGTTTAGCAATTTACTGACCTCCCTCCGATTGATTGACCATAAATCACTCAATTTAACTCGTAATTCATTGAAATTAGTTTCATTTCGAAGGAATCGAAGTGTAGTTTAAAACGAAAGAAACGGAGATGAAAAACTCCAAGTATTTTGAGAGTTATGATGGAAATAGTTAGACTCGCGCTTTGGTTTAGCAATTTACTGACCTACCTCCGATTGATTGATCATAACTCACTCAATTTAACTCTTAATTCATTGAAATTAGTTTCATTTCGAAGGAATCGAAGTGTAGTTTAAAACGAAAGAAACGGAGATGAAAAACTCCAAGTATTTTGAGAGTTATGATGGAAATAGTTAGACTCGCGCTTTGGTTTAGCAATTTACTGATCTAGCTCCGATTGATTGACCATAACTCTCTAAATTTAACTCTTAACTCATTGAAATTAGTTTCATTTCGAAGGAATCGAAGTGTAGTTTAAAACGAAAGAAACGGAGATGAAAAACTCCAAGTATTTTGAGAGTTATGATGGAAATTGTTAGACTCGCGCTTTAGTTTAGCAATTTACTGACATACCTCCGATTGATTGACCATAACTCTCTAAATTTAACTCTTAATTCATTGAAATTAGGTTCATTTCGAAGGAATCGAAGTGTAGTTTAAAACGAAAGAAACGGAGATGAAAAATTCCAACTATTTTGAGAGTTATGATAGAAATAGTTAGACTCGCGCTTTGGTTTAGCAATTTACTGACCTACCTCCGATTGATTGACCATAACTCTCTTAATTTAACTCTTAACTCATTGAAATTAGTTTCATTTCGAAGGAATCGAAGTGTAGTTTAAAACGAAAGAAACGGAGATGAAAAACTCCAAGTATCTTGAGAGTTATGATGGAAATAGTTAGACTCGCGCTTTAGTTTAGCAATTTACTGACCTCCCTCCGATTGATTGACCATAACTCTCTCAATTTAACTCGTAATTCATTTAAATTAGTTTCATTTCGAAGGAATCGAAGTGTAGTTTAAAACGAAAGAAACGGAGATGAAAAACTCCAAGTATTTTGAGAGTTATGATTGAAATAGTTAGACTCGCGCTTTGATTTAGCAATTTACTGACCTCCCTCCGATTAATTGACCATAACTCACTCAATTTAACTCGTAATTCATTGAAATTAGTTTCATTTCGAAGGAATCGAAGTGTAGTTTAAAACGAAAGAAACGGAGATGAAAAACTCCAAGTATTTTGAGAGTTATGATGGAAATAGTTAGACTCGCGCTTTGGTTTAGCAATTTACTGATCTAGCTCCGATTGATTGACCATAACTCTCTAAATTTAACTCTTAACTCATTGAAATTAGTTTCATTTCGAAGGAATCGAAGTGTAGTTTAAAACGAAAGAAACGGAGATGAAAAATTCCAAGTATTTTGAGAGTTATGATAGAAATAGTTAGACTCGCGCTTTGGTTTAGCAATTTACTGACCTATCTCCGATTGATTGACCATAACTCTCTCAATTTAACTCTTAACTCATTGAAATTAGTTTCATTTCGAAGGAATCGAAGTGTAGTTTAAAACGAAAGAAACGGAGATGAAAAACTCCAAGTATTTTGAGAGTTATGATGGAAATAGTTAGACTCGCGCTTTGGTTTAGCAATTTACTGTCATACATCCGATTAATTGACCATAACTCTCTCAATTTAACTCTTAAGTCATTGAAATTACTTTCATTTCGAAGGAATCGAAGTGTAGTTTAAAACGAAAGAAACGGAGATGAAAAACTCCAAGTATTTTGAGAGTTATGATGGAAATAGTTAGACTCGCGCTTTGGTTTAGCAATTTACTGACCTACCTCCGATTGATTGACCATAACTCTCTCAATTTAACTCGTAATTCATTTAAATTAGTTTAATTTCGAAGGAATCGAAGTGTAGTTTAAAACGAAAGAAACGGAGATGAAAAACTCCAAGTATTTTGAGAGTTATGATGGAAATAGTTAGACTCGCGCTTTGGTTTAGCAATTTACTGACCTACCTCCGATTGATTGACCATAACTCACTCAATTTAACTCGTAATTCATTGTAATTAGTTTCATTTCGAAGGAATCGAAGTGTAGTTTAAAACGAAAGAAACGGAGATGAAAAACTCCAAGTATTTTGAGAGTTATGATGGAAATAGTTAGACTCGCGCTTCGGTTTAGCAATTTACTGTCCTACATCCGATTAATTGACCATAACTCTCTCAATTTAACTCTTAAGTCATTGAAATTAGTTTCATTTCGAAGGAATCGAAGTGTAGTTTAAAACGAAAGAAACGGAGATGAAAAACTCCAAGTATTTTGAGAGTTATGATGGAAATAGTTAGACTCGCGCTTTAGTTTAGCAATTTACTGACCTCCCTCCGATTGATTGAACATAACTCACTCAATTTAACTCGTAATTCATTGAAATTAGTTTCATTTCGAAGGAATCGAAGTGTAGTTTAAAACGAAAGAAACGGAGATGAAAAACTCCAAGTATTTTGAGAGTTATGATGGAAATAGTTAGACTCGCGCTTTGGTTTAGCAATTTACTGACCTCCCTCCGATTGATTGACCATAAATCACTCAATTTAACTCGTAATTCATTGAAATTAGTTTCATTTCGAAGGAATCGAAGTGTAGTTTAAAACGAAAGAAACGGAGATGAAAAACTCCAAGTATTTTGAGAGTTATGATGGAAATAGTTAGACTCGCGCTTTGGTTTAGCAATTTACTGACCTACCTCCGATTGATTGATCATAACTCACTCAATTTAACTCTTAATTCATTGAAATTAGTTTCATTTCGAAGGAATCGAAGTGTAGTTTAAAACGAAAGAAACGGAGATGAAAAACTCCAAGTATTTTGAGAGTTATGATGGAAATAGTAACACTCGCGCTTTGGTTTAGCAATTTACTGACCTACCTCCGATTGATTGACCATAACTCACTCAATTTAACTCGTAATTCATTGTAATTAGTTTCATTTCGAAGGAATCGAAGTGTAGTTTAAAACGAAAGAAACGGAGATGAAAAACTCCAAGTATTTTGAGAGTTATGATGGAAATAGTTAGACTCGCGCTTCGGTTTAGCAATTTACTGTCCTACATCCGATTAATTGACCATAACTCTCTCAATTTAACTCTTAAGTCATTGAAATTAGTTTCATTTCGAAGGAATCGAAGTGTAGTTTAAAACGAAAGAAACGGAGATGAAAAACTCCAAGTATTTTGAGAGTTATGATGGAAATAGTTAGACTCGCGCTTTAGTTTAGCAATTTACTGACCTCCCTCCGATTGATTGAACATAACTCACTCAATTTAACTCGTAATTCATTGAAATTAGTTTCATTTCGAAGGAATCGAAGTGTAGTTTAAAACGAAAGAAACGGAGATGAAAAACTCCAAGTATTTTGAGAGTTATGATGGAAATAGTTAGACTCGCGCTTTGGTTTAGCAATTTACTGACCTCCCTCCGATTGATTGACCATAAATCACTCAATTTAACTCGTAATTCATTGAAATTAGTTTCATTTCGAAGGAATCGAAGTGTAGTTTAAAACGAAAGAAACGGAGATGAAAAACTCCAAGTATTTTGAGAGTTATGATGGAAATAGTTAGACTCGCGCTTTGGTTTAGCAATTTACTGACCTACCTCCGATTGATTGATCATAACTCACTCAATTTAACTCTTAATTCATTGAAATTAGTTTCATTTCGAAGGAATCGAAGTGTAGTTTAAAACGAAAGAAACGGAGATGAAAAACTCCAAGTATTTTGAGAGTTATGATGGAAATAGTTAGACTCGCGCTTTGGTTTAGCAATTTACTGATCTAGCTCCGATTGATTGACCATAACTCACTCAATTTAACTCGTAATTCATTGTAATTAGTTTCATTTCGAAGGAATCGAAGTGTAGTTTAAAACGAAAGAAACGGAGATGAAAAACTCCAAGTATTTTGAGAGTTATGATGGAAATAGTTAGACTCGCGCTTCGGTTTAGCAATTTACTGTCCTACATCCGATTAATTGACCATAACTCTCTCAATTTAACTCTTAAGTCATTGAAATTAGTTTCATTTCGAAGGAATCAAAGTTTAGTTTAAAACGAAAGAAACGGAGATGAAAAACTTCAAGTATTTTGAGAGTTATGATGGAAATAGTTAGACTCGCGCTTTAGTTTAGCAATTTACTGACCTCCCTCCGATTGATTGAACATAACTCACTCAATTTAACTCGTAATTCATTGAAATTAGTTTCATTTCGAAGGAATCGAAGTGTAGTTTAAAACGAAAGAAACGGAGATGAAAAACTCCAAGTATTTTGAGAGTTATGATGGAAATAGTTAGACTCGCGCTTTGGTTTAGCAATTTACTGACCTCCCTCCGATTGATTGACCATAAATCACTCAATTTAACTCGTAATTCATTGAAATTAGTTTCATTTCGAAGGAATCGAAGTGTAGTTTAAAACGAAAGAAACGGAGATGAAAAACTCCAAGTATTTTGAGAGTTATGATGGAAATAGTTAGACTCGCGCTTTGGTTTAGCAATTTACTGACCTACCTCCGATTGATTGATCATAACTCACTCAATTTAACTCTTAATTCATTGAAATTAGTTTCATTTCGAAGGAATCGAAGTGTAGTTTAAAACGAAAGAAACGGAGATGAAAAACTCCAAGTATTTTGAGAGTTATGATGGAAATAGTTAGACTCGCGCTTTGGTTTAGCAATTTACTGATCTAGCTCCGATTGATTGACCATAACTCACTCAATTTAACTCGTAATTCATTGTAATTAGTTTCATTTCGAAGGAATCGAAGTGTAGTTTAAAACGAAAGAAACGGAGATGAAAAACTCCAAGTATTTTGAGAGTTATGATGGAAATAGTTAGACTCGCGCTTCGGTTTAGCAATTTACTGTCCTACATCCGATTAATTGACCATAACTCTCTCAATTTAACTCTTAAGTCATTGAAATTAGTTTCATTTCGAAGGAATCAAAGTTTAGTTTAAAACGAAAGAAACGGAGATGAAAAACTTCAAGTATTTTGAGAGTTATGATGGAAATAGTTAGACTCGCGCTTTAGTTTAGCAATTTACTGACCTCCCTCCGATTGATTGAACATAACTCACTCAATTTAACTCGTAATTCATTGAAATTAGTTTCATTTCGAAGGAATCGAAGTGTAGTTTAAAACGAAAGAAACGGAGATGAAAAACTCCAAGTATTTTGAGAGTTATGATGGAAATAGTTAGACTCGCGCTTTGGTTTAGCAATTTACTGACCTCCCTCCGATTGATTGACCATAAATCACTCAATTTAACTCGTAATTCATTGAAATTAGTTTCATTTCGAAGGAATCGAAGTGTAGTTTAAAACGAAAGAAACGGAGATGAAAAACTCCAAGTATTTTGAGAGTTATGATGGAAATAGTTAGACTCGCGCTTTGGTTTAGCAATTTACTGACCTACCTCCGATTGATTGATCATAACTCACTCAATTTAACTCTTAATTCATTGAAATTAGTTTCATTTCGAAGGAATCGAAGTGTAGTTTAAAACGAAAGAAACGGAGATGAAAAACTCCAAGTATTTTGAGAGTTATGATGGAAATAGTTAGACTCGCGCTTTGGTTTAGCAATTTACTGATCTAGCTCCGATTGATTAACCATAACTCTCTAAATTTAACTCTTAACTCATTGAAATTAGTTTCATTTCGAAGGAATCGAAGTGTAGTTTAAAACGAAAGAAACGGAGATGAAAAACTCCAAGTATTTTGAGAGTTATGATGGAAATTGTTAGACTCGCGCTTTGGTTTAGCAATTTACTGACATACCTCCGATTGATTGACCATAACTCTCTCAATTTAACTCTTAATTCATTGAAATTAGGTTCATTTCGAAGGAATCGAAGTGTAGTTTAAAACGAAAGAAACGGAGATGAAAAATTCCAAGTATTTTGAGAGTTATGATAGAAATAGTTAGACTCGCGCTTTGGTTTAGCAATTTACTGACCTACCTCCGATTGATTGACCATAACTCTCTCAATTTAACTCTTAACTCATTGAAATTAGTTTCATTTCGAAGGAATCGAAGTGTAGTTTAAAACGAAAGAAACGGAGATGAAAAACTCCAAGTATCTTGAGAGTTATGATGGAAATAGTTAGACTCGCGCTTTAGTTTAGCAATTTACTGACCTACCTCCGATTGATTGACCATAACTCTCTCAATTTAACTCGTAATTCATTTAAATTAGTTTAATTTCGAAGGAATCGAAGTGTAGTTTAAAACGAAAGAAACGGAGATGAAAAACTCCAAGTATTTTGAGAGTTATGATGGAAATAGTACCACTCGCGCTTTGGTTTAGCAATTTACTGACCTCCCTCCGATTGATTGACCATAAATCACTCAATTTAACTCGTAATTCATTGAAATTAGTTTCATTTCGAAGGAATCGAAGTGTAGTTTAAAACGAAAGAAACGTAGATGAAAAACTCCAAGTATTTTGAGAGTTATGATTGAAATAGTTAGACTCGCGCTTTGATTTAGCAATTTACTGACCTCCCTCCGATTAATTGGCCATAACTCACTCAATTTAACTCGTAATTCATTGAAATTAGTTTCATTTCGAAGGAATCGAAGTGTAGTTTAAAACGAAAGAAACGGAGATGAAAAACTCCAAGTATTTTGAGAGTTATGATGGAAATAGTTAGACTCGCGCTTTGGTTTAGCAATTTACTGATCTAGCTCCGATTGATTGACCATAACTCTCTAAATTTAACTCTTAACTCATTGAAATTAGTTTCATTTCGAAGGAATCGAAGTGTAGTTTAAAACGAAAGAAACGGAGATGAAAAACTCCAAGTATTTTGAGAGTTATGATGGAAATTGTTAGACTCGCGCTTTGGTTTAGCAATTTACTGACATACCTCCGATTGATTGACCATAACTCTCTCAATTTAACTCTTAATTCATTGAAATTAGTTTCATTTCGAAGGAATCGAAGTGTAGTTTAAAACGAAAGAAACGGAGATGAAAAATTCCAAGTATTTTGAGAGTTATGATCGAAATAGTTAGACTCGCGCTTTGGTTTAGCAATTTACTGACCTACCTCCGATTGATTGACCATAACTCTCTCAATTTAACTCTTAACTCATTGAAATTAGTTTCATTTCGAAGGAATCGAAGTGTAGTTTAAAACGAAAGAAACGGAGATGAAAAACTCCAACTATCTTGAGAGTTATGATGGAAATAGTTAGACTCGCGCTTTAGTTTAGCAATTTACTGACCTACCTCCGATTGATTGACCATAACTCTCTCAATTTAACTCGTAATTCATTTAAATTAGTTTAATTTCGAAGGAATCGAAGTGTAGTTTAAAACGAAAGAAACGGAGATGAAAAACTCCAAGTATTTTGAGAGTTATGATGGAAATAGTAACACTCGCGCTTTGGTTTAGCAATTTACTGACCTCCCTCCGATTGATTGACCATAAATCACTCAATTTAACTCGTAATTCATTGAAATTAGTTTCATTTCGAAGGAATCGAAGTGTAGTTTAAAACGAAAGAAACGTAGATGAAAAACTCCAAGTATTTTGAGAGTTATGATTGAAATAGTTAGACTCGCGCTTTGATTTAGCAATTTACTGACCTCCCTCCGATTAATTGGCCATAACTCACTCAATTTAACTCGTAATTCATTGAAATTAGTTTCATTTCGAAGGAATCGAAGTGTAGTTTAAAACGAAAGAAACGGAGATGAAAAACTCCAAGTATTTTGAGAGTTATGATGGAAATAGTTAGACTCGCGCTTTGGTTTAGCAATTTACTGATCTAGCTCCGATTGATTGACCATAACTCTCTAAATTTAACTCTTAACTCATTGAAATTAGTTTCATTTCGAAGGAATCGAAGTGTAGTTTAAAACGAAAGAAACGGAGATGAAAAACTCCAAGTATTTTGAGAGTTATGATGGAAATTGTTAGACTCGCGCTTTGGTTTAGCAATTTACTGACATACCTCCGATTGATTGACCATAACTCTCTCAATTTAACTCTTAATTCATTGAAATTAGTTTCATTTCGAAGGAATCGAAGTGTAGTTTAAAACGAAAGAAACGGAGATGAAAAATTCCAAGTATTTTGAGAGTTATGATCGAAATAGTTAGACTCGCGCTTTGGTTTAGCAATTTACTGACCTACCTCCGATTGATTGACCATAACTCTCTCAATTTAACTCTTAACTCATTGAAATTAGTTTCATTTCGAAGGAATCGAAGTGTAGTTTAAAACGAAAGAAACGGAGATGAAAAACTCCAACTATCTTGAGAGTTATGATGGAAATAGTTAGACTCGCGCTTTAGTTTAGCAATTTACTGACCTACCTCCGATTGATTGACCATAACTCTCTCAATTTAACTCGTAATTCATTTAAATTAGTTTAATTTCGAAGGAATCGAAGTGTAGTTTAAAACGAAAGAAACGGAGATGAAAAACTCCAAGTATTTTGAGAGTTATGATGGAAATAGTAACACTCGCGCTTTGGTTTAGCAATTTACTGACCTCCCTCCGATTGATTGACCATAAATCACTCAATTTAACTCGTAATTCATTGAAATTAGTTTCATTTCGAAGGAATCGAAGTGTAGTTTAAAACGAAAGAAACGTAGATGAAAAACTCCAAGTATTTTGAGAGTTATGATTGAAATAGTTAGACTCGCGCTTTGATTTAGCAATTTACTGACCTCCCTCCGATTAATTGACCATAACTCTCTCAATTTAACTCTTAACTCATTGAAATTAGTTTCATTTCGAAGGAATCGAAGTGTAGTTTAAAACGAAAGAAACGGAGATGAAAAACTCCAAGTATTTTGAGAGTTATGATGGAAATAGTTAGACTCGCGCTTTGGTTTAGCAATTTACTGTCATACATCCGATTAATTGACCACAACTCTCTCAATTTAACTCTTAAGTCATTGAAATTACTTTCATTTCGAAGGAATCGAAGTGTAGTTTAAAACGAAAGAAACGGAGATGAAAAACTCCAAGTATTTTGAGAGTTATGATGGAAATAGTTAGACTCGCGCTTTGGTTTAGCAATTTACTGACCTACCTCCGATTGATTGACCATAACTCTCTCAATTTAACTCGTAATTCATTTAAATTAGTTTAATTTCGAAGGAATCGAAGTGTAGTTTAAAACGAAAGAAACGGAGATGAAAAACTCCAAGTATTTTGAGAGTTATGATGGAAATAGTTAAACTCGCGCTTTGGTTTAGCAATTTACTGACCTACCTCCGATTGATTGACCATAACTCACTCAATTTAACTCGTAATTCATTGTAATTAGTTTCATTTCGAAGGAATCGAAGTGTAGTTTAAAACGAAAGAAACGGAGATGAAAAACTCCAAGTATTTTGAGAGTTATGATGGAAATAGTTAGACTCGCGCTTCGGTTTAGCAATTTACTGTCCTACATCCGATTAATTGACCATAACTCTCTCAATTTAACTCTTAAGTCATTGAAATTAGTTTCATTTCGAAGGAATCGAAGTGTAGTTTAAAACGAAAGAAACGGAGATGAAAAACTCCAAGTATTTTGAGAGTTATGATGGAAATAGTTAGACTCGCGCTTTAGTTTAGCAATTTACTGACCTCCCTCCGATTGATTGAACATAACTCACTCAATTTAACTCGTAATTCATTGAAATTAGTTTCATTTCGAAGGAATCGAAGTGTAGTTTAAAACGAAAGAAACGGAGATGAAAAACTCCAAGTATTTTGAGAGTTATGATGGAAATAGTTAGACTCGCGCTTTGGTTTAGCAATTTACTGACCTCCCTCCGATTGATTGACCATAAATCACTCAATTTAACTCGTAATTCATTGAAATTAGTTTCATTTCGAAGGAATCGAAGTGTAGTTTAAAACGAAAGAAACGGAGATGAAAAACTCCAAGTATTTTGAGAGTTATGATGGAAATAGTTAGACTCGCGCTTTGGTTTAGCAATTTACTGACCTACCTCCGATTGATTGATCATAACTCACTCAATTTAACTCTTAATTCATTGAAATTAGTTTCATTTCGAAGGAATCGAAGTGTAGTTTAAAACGAAAGAAACGGAGATGAAAAACTCCAAGTATTTTGAGAGTTATGATGGAAATAGTTAGACTCGCGCTTTGGTTTAGCAATTTACTGACCTACCTCCGATTGATTGACCATAACTCACTCAATTTAACTCGTAATTCATTGTAATTAGTTTCATTTCGAAGGAATCGAAGTGTAGTTTAAAACGAAAGAAACAGAGATGAAAAACTCCAAGTATTTTGAGAGTTATGATGGAAATAGTTAGACTCGCGCTTCGGTTTAGCAATTTACTGTCCTACATCCGATTAATTGACCATAACTCTCTCAATTTAACTCTTAAGTCATTGAAATTAGTTTCATTTCGAAGGAATCGAAGTGTAGTTTAAAACGAAAGAAACGGAGATGAAAAACTCCAAGTATTTTGAGAGTTATGATGGAAATAGTTAGACTCGCGCTTTAGTTTAGCAATTTACTGACCTCCCTCCGATTGATTGAACATAACTCACTCAATTTAACTCGTAATTCATTGAAATTAGTTTCATTTCGAAGGAATCGAAGTGTAGTTTAAAATGAAAGAAACGGAGATGAAAAACTCCAAGTATTTTGAGAGTTATGATGGAAATAGTTAGACTCGCGCTTTGGTTTAGCAATTTACTGACCTCCCTCCGATTGATTGACCATAAATCACTCAATTTAACTCGTAATTCATTGAAATTAGTTTCATTTCGAAGGAATCGAAGTGTAGTTTAAAACGAAAGAAACGGAGATGAAAAACTCCAAGTATTTTGAGAGTTATGATGGAAATAGTTAGACTCGCGCTTTGGTTTAGCAATTTTCTGACCTACCTCCGATTGATTGATCATAACTCACTCAATTTAACTCTTAATTCATTGAAATTAGTTTCATTTCGAAGGAATCGAAGTGTAGTTTAAAACGAAAGAAACGGAGATGAAAAACTCCAAGTATTTTGAGAGTTATGATGGAAATAGTTAGACTCGCGCTTTGGTTTAGCAATTTACTGATCTAGCTCCGATTGATTAACCATAACTCTCTAAATTTAACTCTTAACTCATTGAAATTAGTTTCATTTCGAAGGAATCGAAGTGTAGTTTAAAACGAAAGAAACGGAGATGAAAAACTCCAAGTATTTTGAGAGTTATGATGGAAATTGTTAGACTCGCGCTTTGGTTTAGCAATTTACTGACATACCTCCGATTGATTGACCATAACTCTCTCAATTTAACTCTTAATTCATTGAAATTAGGTTCATTTCGAAGGAATCGAAGTGTAGTTTAAAACGAAATAAACGGAGATGAAAAATTCCAAGTATTTTGAGAGTTATGATAGAAATAGTTAGACTCGCGCTTTGGTTTAGCAATTTACTGACCTACCTCCGATTGATTGACCATAACTCTCTCAATTTAACTCTTAACTCATTGAAATTAGTTTCATTTCGAAGGAATCGAAGTGTAGTTTAAAACGAAAGAAACGGAGATGAAAAACTCCAAGTATCTTGAGAGTTATGATGGAAATAGTTAGACTCGCGCTTTAGTTTAGCAATTTACTGACCTACCTCCGATTGATTGACCATAACTCTCTCAATTTAACTCGTAATTCATTTAAATTAGTTTAATTTCGAAGGAATCGAAGTGTAGTTTAAAACGAAAGAAACGGAGATGAAAAACTCCAAGTATTTTGAGAGTTATGATGGAAATAGTACCACTCGCGCTTTGGTTTAGCAATTTACTGACCTCCCTCCGATTGATTGACCATAAATCACTCAATTTAACTCGTAATTCATTGAAATTAGTTTCATTTCGAAGGAATCGAAGTGTAGTTTAAAACGAAAGAAACGTAGATGAAAAACTCCAAGTATTTTGAGAGTTATGATTGAAATAGTTAGACTCGCGCTTTGATTTAGCAATTTACTGACCTCCCTCCGATTAATTGGCCATAACTCACTCAATTTAACTCGTAATTCATTGAAATTAGTTTCATTTCGAAGGAATCGAAGTGTAGTTTAAAACGAAAGAAACGGAGATGAAAAACTCCAAGTATTTTGAGAGTTATGATGGAAATAGTTAGACTCGCGCTTTGGTTTAGCAATTTACTGATCTAGCTCCGTTTGATTGACCATAACTCTCTAAATTTAACTCTTAACTCATTGAAATTAGTTTCATTTCGAAGGAATCGAAGTGTAGTTTAAAACGAAGGAAACGGAGATGAAAAACTCCAAGTATTTTGAGAGTTATGATGGAAATTGTTAGACTCGCGCTTTGGTTTAGCAATTTACTGACATACCTCCGATTGATTG
Source organism: Tasmannia lanceolata (assembly GCF_043159265.1). Taxonomy (NCBI): domain Eukaryota; kingdom Viridiplantae; phylum Streptophyta; class Magnoliopsida; order Canellales; family Winteraceae; genus Tasmannia; species Tasmannia lanceolata. The sequence goes on from NW_027518721.1 coordinate 11,269,817, forward strand.
ACCATAACTCTCTCAATTTAACTCTTAATTCATTGAAATTAGTTTCATTTCGAAGGAATCGAAGTGTAGTTTAAAACGAAAGAAACGGAGATGAAAAATTCCAAGTATTTTGAGAGTTATGATAGAAATAGTTAGACTCGCGCTTTGGTTTAGCAATTTACTGACCTACCTCCGATTGATTGACCATAACTCTCTCAATTTAACTCTTAACTCATTGAAATTAGTTTCATTTCGAAGGAATCGAAGTGTAGTTTAAAACGAAAGAAACGGAGATGAAAAACTCCAACTATCTTGAGAGTTATGATGGAAATAGTTAGACTCGCGCTTTAGTTTAGCAATTTACTGACCTACCTCCGATTGATTGACCATAACTCTCTCAATTTAACTCGTAATTCATTTAAATTAGTTTAATTTCGAAGGAATCGAAGTGTAGTTTAAAACGAAAGAAACGGAGATGAAAAACTCCAAGTATTTTGAGAGTTATGATGGAAATAGTAACACTCGCGCTTTGGTTTAGCAATTTACTGACCTCCCTCCGATTGATTGACCATAAATCACTCAATTTAACTCGTAATTCATTGAAATTAGTTTCATTTCGAAGGAATCGAAGTGTAGTTTAAAACGAAAGAAACGTAGATGAAAAACTCCAAGTATTTTGAGAGTTATGATTGAAATAGTTAGACTCGCGCTTTGATTTAGCAATTTACTGACCTCCCTCCGATTAATTGACCATAACTCACTCAATTTAACTCGTAATTCATTGTAATTAGTTTCATTTCGAAGGAATCGAAGTGTAGTTTAAAACGAAAGAAACGGATATGAAAAACTCCAAGTATTTTGAGAGTTATGATGGAAATTGTTAGACTCGCGCTTTGGTTTAGCAATTTACTGACCTACCTCCGATTGATTGACCATAACTCACTCAATTTAACTCGTAATTCATTTAAATTAGTTTCATTTCGAAGGAATCGAAGTAAAGTTTAAAACGAAAGAAACGGAGATGAAAAACTCCAAGTATTTTGAGAGTTATGATGGAAATAGTTAGACTCGCGTTTTGGTTTAGCAATTTACTGATCTAGCTCCGATTGATTGACCATAACTCTCTAAATTTAACTCTTAACTCATTGAAATTAGTTTCATTTCGAAGGAATCGAAGTGTAGTTTAAAACGAAAGAAACGGAGATGAAAAACTCCAAGTATTTTGAGAGTTATGATAGAAATAGTTAGACTCGCGCTTTGGTTTAGCAATTTACTGACCTACCTCCGATTGATTGACCATAACTCTCTCAATTTAACTCTTAACTCATTGAAATTAGTTTCATTTCGAAGGAATCGAAGTGTAGTTTAAAACGAAAGAAACGGAGATAAAAAATTCCAAGTATTTTGAGAGTTATGATAGAAATAGTTAGACTCACGCTTTGGTTTAGCAATTTACTGACATACCTCCGATTGATTGACCATAACTCTCTAAATTTAACTCTTAACTCATTGAAATTAGTTTCATTTCGAAGGAATCGAAGTGTAGTTTAAAACGAAAGAAACGGAGATGAAAAACTCCAAGTATTTTGAGAGTTATGATGGAAATTGTTAGACTCGCGCTTTGGTTTAGCAATTTACTGACATACCTCCGATTGATTGACCATAACTCTCTCAATTTAACTCTTAATTCATTGAAATTAGTTTCATTTCGAAGGAATCGAAGTGTAGTTTAAAACGAAAGAAACGGAGATGAAAAATTCCAAGTATTTTGAGAGTTATGATAGAAATAGTTAGACTCGCGCTTTGGTTTAGCAATTTACTGACATACCTCCGATTGATTGACCATAACTCTCTCAATTTAACTCTTAATTCATTGAAATTAGGTTCATTTCGAAGGAATCGAAGTGTAGTTTAAAACGAAAGAAACGGAGATGAAAAATTCCAAGTATTTTGAGAGTTATGATAGAAATAGTTAGACTCGCGCTTTGGTTTAGCAATTTACTGACCTACCTCCGATTGATTGACCATAACTCTCTCAATTTAACTCTTAACTCATTGAAATTAGTTTAATTTCGAAGGAATCGAAGTGTAGTTTAAAACGAAAGAAACGGAGATGAAAAACTCCAAGTATCTTGAGAGTTATGATGGAAATAGTTAGACTCGCGCTTTAGTTTAGCAATTTACTGACCTACCTCCGATTGATTGACCATAACTCTCTCAATTTAACTCGTAATTCATTTAAATTAGTTTAATTTCGAAGGAATCGAAGTGTAGTTTAAAACGAAAGAAACGGAGATGAAAAACTCCAAGTATTTTGAGAGTTATGATGGAAATAGTAACACTCGCGCTTTGGTTTAGCAATTTACTGACCTCCCTCCGATTGATTGACCATAAATCACTCAATTTAACTCGTAATTCTTTGAAATTAGTTTAATTTCGAAGGAATCGAAGTGTAGTTTAAAACGAAAGAAACGTAGATGAAAAACTCAAGTATTTTGAGAGTTATGATTGAAATAGTTAGACTCGCGCTTTGATTTAGCAATTTACTGACCTCCCTCCGATTAAATGATCATAACTTACTCAATTTAACTCGTAATTCATTGTAATTAGTTTCATTTCGAAGGAATCGAAGTGTAGTTTAAAACGAAAGAAACGGAGATGAAAAACTACAAGTATTTTGAGAGTTATGATGGAAATAGTTAGACTCGCGCTTTGGTTTAGCAATTTACTGATCTAGCTCCGATTGATTGACCATAACTCTCTAAATTTAACTCTTAACTCATTGAAATTAGTTTCATTTCGAAGGAATCGAAGTGTAGTTTAAAACGAAAGAAACGGAGATGAAAAACTCCAAGTATTTTGAGAGTTATGATAGAAATAGTTAGACTCGCGCTTTGGTTTAGCAATTTACTGACCTACCTCCGATTGATTGACCATAACTCTCTCAATTTAACTCTTAACTCATTGAAATTAGTTTTATTTCGAAGGAATCGAAGTGTAGTTTAAAACGAAAGAAACGGAGATGAAAAATTCAAAGTATTTTGAGAGTTATGATAGAAATAGTTAGACTCGCGCTTTGGTTTAGCAATTTACTGACATACCTCCGATTGATTGACCATAACTCTCTCAATTTAACTCTTAATTCATTGAAATTAGTTTCATTTCGAAGGAATCGAAGTGTAGTTTAAAACGAAAGAAACGGAGATGAAAAATTCCAAGTATTTTGAGAGTTATGATCGAAATAGTTAGACTCGCGCTTTGGTTTAGCAATTTACTGACCTACCTCCGATTGATTGACCATAACTCTCTCAATTTAACTCTTAACTCATTGAAATTAGTTTCATTTCGAAGGAATCGAAGTGTAGTTTAAAACGAAAGAAACGGAGATGAAAAACTCCAAGTATTTTGAGAGTTATGATGGAAATAGTTAGACTCGCGCTTTGGTTTAGCAATTTACTGTCATACATCCGATTAATTGACCATAACTCTCTCAATTTAACTCTTAAGTCATTTAAATTAGTTTCATTTCGAAGGAATCGAAGTGTAGTTTAAAACGAAAGAAACGGAGATGAAAAACTCCAAGTATTTTGAGAGTTATGATGGAAATAGTTAGACTCGCGCTTTGGTTTAGCAATTTACTGACCTACCTCCGATTGATTGACCATAACTCTCTCAATTTAAGTCGTAATTCATTTAATTTAGTTTCATTTCGAATGAATCGAAGTGTAGTTTAAAACGAAAGAAACGGAGATGAAAAACTCCAAGTATTTTGAGAGTTATGATGGAAATAGTTAGACTCGCGCTTTGGTTTAGCAATTTACTGACCTACCTCCGATTGATTGACCATAACTCACTCAATTTAACTCGTAATTCATTTTAATACTTTCATTTCGAAGGAATCGAAGTGTAGTTTAAAACGAAAGAAACGGAGATGAAAAACTCCAAGTATTTTGAGAGTTATGATGGAAATAGTTAGACTCGCGCTTTGGTTTAGCAATTTACTGTCCTACATCCGATTAATTGACCATAACTCTCTCAATTTAACTCTTAAGTCATTGAAATTAGTTTCATTTCGAAGGAATCGAAGTGTAGTTTAAAACGAAAGAAACGGAGATGAAAAACTCCAAGTATTTTGAGAGTTATGATGGAAATAGTTTGACTCGCGCTTTAGTTTAGCAATTTACTGACCTCCCTCCGATTGATTGAACATAACTCACTCAATTTAACTCGTAATTCATTGAAATTAGTTTCATTTCGAAGGAATCAAAGTGTAGTTTAAAACGAAAGAAACGGAGATGAAAAACTCCAAGTATTTTGAGAGTTATGATGGAAATAGTTAGACTCGCGCTTTGGTTTAGCAATTTACTGACCTCCCTCCGATTGATTGACGATAAATCACTCAATTTAACTCGTAATTCATTGAAAGTAGTTTCATTTCGAAGGAATCGAAGTGTAGTTTAAAACGAAAGAAACGGAGATGAAAAACTCCAAGTATTTTGAGAGTTATGATGGAAATAGTTAGACTCGCGCTTTAGTTTAGCAATTTACTGACCTCCCTCCGATTGATTGACCATGACTCTCTCAATTTAACTCTTAACTCATTGAAATTAGTTTCATTTCGAAGGAATCGAAGTGTAGTTTAAAACGAAAGAAACGGAGATGAAAAACTCCAAGTATCTTGAGAGTTATGATGGAAATAGTTAGACTCGCGCTTTAGTTTAGCAATTTACTGACCTACCTTCGATTGATTGACCATAACTCTCTCAATTTAACTCGTAATTCATTTAAATTAGTTTAATTTCGAAGGAATCGAAGTGTAGTTTAAAACGAAAGAAACGGAGATGAAAAACTCCAAGTATTTTGAGAGTTATGATGGAAATAGTAACACTCGCGCTTTGGTTTAGCAATTTACTGACCTCCCTCCGATTGATTGACCATAAATCACTCAATTTAACTCGTAATTCATTGAAATTAGTTTCATTTCGAAGGAATCGAAGTGTAGTTTAAAACGAAAGAAACGTAGATGAAAAACTCCAAGTATTTTGAGAGTTATGATTGAAATAGTTAGACTCGCGCTTTGATTTAGCAATTTACTGACCTCCCTCCGATTAATTGACCATAACTCACTCAATTTAACTCGTAATTCAATGAAATTAGTTTCATTTCGAAGGAATCGAAGTGTAGTTTAAAACGAAAGAAACGGAGATGAAAAACTCCAAGTATTTTGAGAGTTATGATGGAAATAGTTAGACTCGCGCTTTGGTTTAGCAATTTACTGATCTAGCTCCGATTGATTGACCATAACTCTCTAAATTTAACTCTTAACTCATTGAAATTAGTTTCATTTCGAAGGAATCGAAGTGTAGTTTAAAACGAAAGAAACGGAGATGAAAAACTCCAAGTATTTTGAGAGTTATGATGGAAATTGTTAGACTCGCGCTTTGGTTTAGCAATTTACTGACATACCTCCGATTGATTGACCATAACTCTCTCAATTTAACTCTTAATTCATTGAAATTAGTTTCATTTCGAAGGAATCGAAGTGTAGTTTAAAACGAAAGAAACGGAGATGAAAAATTCCAAGTATTTTGAGAGTTATGATAGAAATAGTTAGACTCGCGCTTTGGTTTAGCAATTTACTGACCTACCTCCGATTGATTGACCATAACTCTCTCAATTTAACTCGTAATTCATTTAAATTAGTTTAATTTCGAAGGAATCGAAGTGTAGTTTAAAATGAAAGAAACGGAGATGAAAAACTCCAAGTATTTTGAGAGTTATGATGGAAATAGTAACACTCGCGCTTTGGTTTAGCAATTTACTGACCTCCCTCCGATTGATTGACCATAAATCACTCAATTTAACTCGTAATTCATTGAAATTAGTTTCATTTCGAAGGAATCGAAGTGTAGTTTAAAACGAAAGAAACGGAGATGAAAAATTCCAAGTATTTTGAGAGTTATGATAGAAATAGTTAGACTCGCGCTTTGGTTTAGCAATTTACTGACCTACCTCCGATTGATTGACCATAACTCTCTCAATTTAACTCTTAACTCATTGAAATTAGTTTCATTTCGAAGGAATCGAAGTGTAGTTTAAAACGAAAGAAACGGAGATGAAAAACTCCAATTATCTTAAGAGTTATGATGGAAATAGTTAGACTCGCGCTTTAGTTTAGCAATTTACTGACCTACCTCCGATTGATTGACCATAACTCTCTCAATTTAACTCGTAATTCATTTAAATTAGTTTAATTTCGAAGGAATCGAAGTGTAGTTTAAAACGAAAGAAACGGAGATGAAAAACTCCAAGTATTTTGAGAGTTATGATGGAAATAGTAACACTCGCGCTTTGGTTTAGCAATTTACTGACCTACCTCCGATTGATTGACCATAACTCTCTCAATTTAACTCGTAATTCATTTAAATTAGTTTAATTTCGAAGGAATCGAAGTGTAGTTTAAAACGAAAGAAACGTAGATGAAAAACTCCAAGTATTTTGAGAGTTATGATTGAAATAGTTAGACTCGCGCTTTGATTTAGCAATTTACTGACCTCCCTCCGATTGATTGACCATAAATCACTGAATTTAACTCGTAATTCATTGAAATTAGTTTCATTTCGAAGGAATCGAAGTGTAGTTTAAAACGAAAGAAACGTAGATGAAAAACTCCAAGTATTTTGAGAGTTATGATTGAAATAGTTAGACTCGCGCTTTGATTTAGCAATTTACTGACCTCCCTCCGATTAATTGACCATAACTCACTCAATTTAACTCGTAATTCATTGAAATTAGTTTCATTTCGAAGGAATCGAAGTGTAGTTTAAAACGAAAGAAACGGAGATGAAAAACTCCAAGTATTTTGAGAGTTATGATGGAAATAGTTAGACTCGCGCTTTGGTTTAGCAATTTACTGATCTAGCTCCGATTGATTGACCATAACTCTCTAAATTTAACTCTTAACTCATTGAAATTAGTTTCATTTCGAAGGAATCGAAGTGTAGTTTAAAACGAAAGAAACGGAGATGAAAAACTCCAAGTATTTTGAGAGTTATGATGGAAATTGTTAGACTCGCGCTTTGGTTTAGCAATTTACTGACATACCTCCGATTGATTGACCATAACTCTCTCAATTTAACTCTTAATTCATTGAAATTAGTTTCATTTCGAAGGAATCGAAGTGTAGTTTAAAACGAAAGAAACGGAGATGAAAAATTCCAAGTATTTTGAGAGTTATGATAGAAATAGTTAGACTCGCGCTTTGGTTTAGCAATTTACTGACCTACCTCCGATTGATTGACCATAACTCTCTCAATTTAACTCGTAATTCATTTAAATTAGTTTAATTTCGAAGGAATCGAAGTGTAGTTTAAAACGAAAGAAACGGAGATGAAAAACTCCAAGTATTTTGAGAGTTATGATGGAAATAGTAACACTCGCGCTTTGGTTTAGCAATTTACTGACCTCCCTCCGATTGATTGACCATAAATCACTCAATTTAACTCGTAATTCATTGAAATTAGTTTCATTTCGAAGGAATCGAAGTGTAGTTTAAAACGAAAGAAACGGAGATGAAAAATTCCAAGTATTTTGAGAGTTATGATAGAAATAGTTAGACTCGCGCTTTGGTTTAGCAATTTACTGACCTACCTCCGATTGATTGACCATAACTCTCTCAATTTAACTCTTAACTCATTGAAATTAGTTTCATTTCAAAGGAATCGAAGTGTAGTTTAAAACGAAAGAAACGGAGATGAAAAACTCCAATTATCTTGAGAGTTATGATTGAAATAGTTAGACTCGCGCTTTAGTTTAGCAATTTACTGACCTACCTCCGATTGATTGACCATAACTCTCTCAATTTAACTCGTAATTCATTTAAATTAGTTTAATTTCGAAGGAATCGAAGTGTAGTTTAAAACGAAAGAAACGGAGATGAAAAACTCCAAGTATTTTGAGAGTTATGATGGAAATAGTAACACTCGCGCTTTGGTTTAGCAATTTACTGACCTCCCTCCGATTGATTGACCATAAATCACTCAATTTAACTCATAATTCATTGAAATTAGTTTCATTTCGAAGGAATCGAAGTGTAGTTTAAAACGAAAGAAACGTAGATGAAAAACTCCAAGTATTTTGAGAGTTATGATTGAAATAGTTAGACTCGCGCTTTGATTTAGCAATTTACTGACCTCCCTCCGATTAATTGACCATAACTCACTCAATTTAACTCGTAATTCATTGAAATTAGTTTCATTTCGAAGGAATCGAAGTGTAGTTTAAAACGAAAGAAACGGAGATGAAAAACTCCAAGTATTTTGAGAGTTATGATGGAAATAGTTAGACTCGCGCTTTGGTTTAGCAATTTACTGATCTAGCTCCGATTGATTGACCATAACTCTCTAAATTTAACTCTTAACTCATTGAAATTAGTTTCATTTCGAAGGAATCGAAGTGTAGTTTAAAACGAAAGAAACGGAGATGAAAAACTCCAAGTATTTTGAGAGTTATGATGGAAATTGTTAGACTCGCGCTTTGGTTTAGCAATTTACTGACCTACCTCCGATTGATTGACCATAACTCTCTCAATTTAACTCTTAATTCATTGAAATTAGTTTCATTTCGAAGGAATCGAAGTGTAGTTTAAAACGAAAGAAACGGAGATGAAAAATTCCAAGTATTTTGAGAGTTATGATAGAAATAGTTAGACTCGCGCTTTGGTTTAGCAATTTACTGACCTCCCTCCGATTGATTGACCATAACTCTCTCAATTTAACTCTTAATTCATTGAAATTAGGTTCATTTCGAAGGAATCGAAGTGTAGTTTAAAACGAAAGAAACGGAGATGAAAAATTCCAAGTATTTTGAGAGTTATGATAGAAATAGTTAGACTCGCGCTTTGGTTTAGCAATTTACTGACCTACCTCCGATTGATTGACCATAACTCTCTCAATTTAACTCTTAACTCATTGAAATTAGTTTCATTTCGAAGGAATCGAAGTGTAGTTTAAAACGAAAGAAACGGAGATGAAAAACTCCAAGTATCTTGAGAGTTATGATGGAAATAGTTAGACTCGCGCTTTAGTTTAGCAATTTACTGACCTACCTCCGATTGATTGACCATAACTCTCTCAATTTAACTCGTAATTCATTTAAATTAGTTTAATTTCGAAGGAATCAAAGTGTAGTTTAAAACGAAAGAAACGGAGATGAAAAACTCCAAGTATTTTGAGAGTTATGATGGAAATAGTAACACTCGCGCTTTGGTTTAGCAATTTACTGACCTCCCTCCGATTGATTGACCATAAATCACTCAATTTAACTCGTAATTCATTGAAATTAGTTTCATTTCGAAGGAATCGAAGTGTAGCTTAAAACGAAAGAAACGTAGATGAAAAACTCCAAGTATTTTGAGAGTTATGATTGAAATAGTTAGACTCGCGCTTTGATTTAGCAATTTACTGACCTCCCTCCGATTAATTGACCATAACTCACTCAATTTAACTCGTAATTCATTGAAATTAGTTTCATTTCGAAGGAATCGAAGTGTAGTTTAAAACGAAAGAAACGGAGATGAAAAACTCCAAGTATTTTGAGAGTTATGATGGAAATAGTTAGACTCGCGCTTTGGTTTAGCAATTTACTGATCTAGCTCCGATTGATTGACCATAACTCTCTAAATTTAACTCTTAACTCATTGAAATTAGTTTCATTTCGAAGGAATCGAAGTGTAGTTTAAAACGAAAGAAACGGAGATGAAAAACTCCAAGTATTTTGAGAGTTATGATGGAAATTGTTAGACTCGCGCTTTGGTTTAGCAATTTACTGACATACCTCCGATTGATTGACCATAACTCTCTCAATTTAACTCTTAATTCATTGAAATTAGTTTCATTTCGAAGGAATCGAAGTGTAGTTTAAAACGAAAGAAACGGAGATGAAAAATTCCAAGTATTTTGAGAGTTATGATAGAAATAGTTAGACTCGCGCTTTGGTTTAGCAATTTACTGACCTACCTCCGATTGATTGACCATAACTCTCTCAATTTAACTCGTAATTCATTTAAATTAGTTTAATTTCGAAGGAATCGAAGTGTAGTTTAAAACGAAAGAAACGGAGATGAAAAACTCCAAGTATTTTGAGAGTTATGATGGAAATAGTAACACTCGCGCTTTGGTTTAGCAATTTACTGACCTCCCTCCGATTGATTGACCATAAATCACTCAATTTAACTCGTAATTCATTGAAATTAGTTTCATTTCGAAGGAATCGAAGTGTAGTTTAAAACGAAAGAAACGGAGATGAAAAATTCCAGGTATTTTGAGAGTTATGATAGAAATAGTTAGACTCGCGCTTTGGTTTAGCAATTTACTGACCTACCTCCGATTGATTGACCATAACTCTCTCAATTTAACTCTTAACTCATTGAAATTAGTTTCATTTCGAAGGAATCGAAGTGTAGTTTAAAACGAAAGAAACGGAGATGAAAAACTCCAATTATCTTAAGAGTTATGATGGAAATAGTTAGACTCGCGCTTTAGTTTAGCAATTTACTGACCTACCTCCGATTGATTGACCATAACTCTCTCAATTTAACTCGTAATTCATTTAAATTAGTTTAATTTCGAAGGAATCGAAGTGTAGTTTAAAACGAAAGAAACGGAGATGAAAAACTCCAAGTATTTTGAGAGTTATGATGGAAATAGTAACACTCGCGCTTTGGTTTAGCAATTTACTGACCTACCTCCGATTGATTGACCATAACTCTCTCAATTTAACTCGTAATTCATTTAAATTAGTTTAATTTCGAAGGAATCGAAGTGTAGTTTAAAACGAAAGAAACGTAGATGAAAAACTCCAAGTATTTTGAGAGTTATGATTGAAATAGTTAGACTCGCGCTTTGATTTAGCAATTTACTGACCTCCCTCCGATTGATTGACCATAAATCACTGAATTTAACTCGTAATTCATTGAAATTAGTTTCATTTCGAAGGAATCGAAGTGTAGTTTAAAACGAAAGAAACGTAGATGAAAAACTCCAAGTATTTTGAGAGTTATGATTGAAATAGTTAGACTCGCGCTTTGATTTAGCAATTTACTGACCTCCCTCCGATTAATTGACCATAACTCACTCAATTTAACTCGTAATTCATTGAAATTAGTTTCATTTCGAAGGAATCGAAGTGTAGTTTAAAACGAAAGAAACGGAGATGAAAAACTCCAAGTATTTTGAGAGTTATGATGGAAATAGTTAGACTCGCGCTTTGGTTTAGCAATTTACTGATCTAGCTCCGATTGATTGACCATAACTCTCTAAATTTAACTCTTAACTCATTGAAATTAGTTTCATTTCGAAGGAATCGAAGTGTAGTTTAAAACGAAAGAAACGGAGATGAAAAACTCCAAGTATTTTGAGAGTTATGATGGAAATTGTTAGACTCGCGCTTTGGTTTAGCAATTTACTGACATACCTCCGATTGATTGACCATAACTCTCTCAATTTAACTCTTAATTCATTGAAATTAGTTTCATTTCGAAGGAATCGAAGTGTAGTTTAAAACGAAAGAAACGGAGATGAAAAATTCCAAGTATTTTGAGAGTTATGATAGAAATAGTTAGACTCGCGCTTTGGTTTAGCAATTTACTGACCTACCTCCGATTGATTGACCATAACTCTCTCAATTTAACTCGTAATTCATTTAAATTAGTTTAATTTCGAAGGAATCGAAGTGTAGTTTAAAACGAAAGAAACGGAGATGAAAAACTCCAAGTATTTTGAGAGTTATGATGGAAATAGTAACACTCGCGCTTTGGTTTAGCAATTTACTGACCTCCCTCCGATTGATTGACCATAAATCACTCAATTTAACTCGTAATTCATTGAAATTAGTTTCATTTCGAAGGAATCGAAGTGTAGTTTAAAACGAAAGAAACGGAGATGAAAAATTCCAAGTATTTTGAGAGTTATGATAGAAATAGTTAGACTCGCGCTTTGGTTTAGCAATTTACTGACCTACCTCCGATTGATTGACCATAACTCTCTCAATTTAACTCTTAACTCATTGAAATTAGTTTCATTTCAAAGGAATCGAAGTGTAGTTTAAAACGAAAGAAACGGAGATGAAAAACTCCAATTATCTTGAGAGTTATGATGGAAATAGTTAGACTCCCGCTTTAGTTTAGCAATTTACTGACCTACCTCCGATTGATTGACCATAACTCTCTCAATTTAACTCGTAATTCATTTAAATTAGTTTAATTTCGAAGGAATCGAAGTGTAGTTTAAAACGAAAGAAACGGAGATGAAAAACTCCAAGTATTTTGAGAGTTATGATGGAAATAGTAACACTCGCGCTTTGGTTTAGCAATTTACTGACCTCCCTCCGATTGATTGACCATAAATCACTCAATTTAACTCATAATTCATTGAAATTAGTTTCATTTCGAAGGAATCGAAGTGTAGTTTAAAACGAAAGAAACGTAGATGAAAAACTCCAAGTATTTTGAGAGTTATGATTGAAATAGTTAGACTCGCGCTTTGATTTAGCAATTTACTGACCTCCCTCCGATTAATTGACCATAACTCACTCAATTTAACTCGTAATTCATTGAAATTAGTTTCATTTCGAAGGAATCGAAGTGTAGTTTAAAACGAAAGAAACGGAGATGAAAAACTCCAAGTATTTTGAGAGTTATGATGGAAATAGTTAGACTCGCGCTTTGGTTTAGCAATTTACTGATCTAGCTCCGATTGATTGACCATAACTCTCTAAATTTAACTCTTAACTCATTGAAATTAGTTTCATTTCGAAGGAATCGAAGTGTAGTTTAAAACGAAAGAAACGGAGATGAAAAACTCCAAGTATTTTGAGAGTTATGATGGAAATTGTTAGACTCGCGCTTTGGTTTAGCAATTTACTGACATACCTCCGATTGATTGACCATAACTCTCTCAATTTAACTCTTAATTCATTGAAATTAGTTTCATTTCGAAGGAATCGAAGTGTAGTTTAAAACGAAAGAAACGGAGATGAAAAATTCCAAGTATTTTGAGAGTTATGATAGAAATAGTTAGACTCGCGCTTTGGTTTAGCAATTTACTGACATACCTCCGATTGATTGACCATAACTCTCTCAATTTAACTCTTAATTCATTGAAATTAGGTTCATTTCGAAGGAATCGAAGTGTAGTTTAAAACGAAAGAAACGGAGATGAAAAATTCCAAGTATTTTGAGAGTTATGATAGAAATAGTTAGACTCGCGCTTTGGTTTAGCAATTTACTGACCTACCTCCGATTGATTGACCATAACTCTCTCAATTTAACTCTTAACTCATTGAAATTAGTTTCATTTCGAAGGAATCGAAGTGTAGTTTAAAACGAAAGAAACGGAGATGAAAAACTCCAAGTATCTTGAGAGTTATGATGGAAATAGTTAGACTCGCGCTTTAGTTTAGCAATTTACTGACCTACCTCCGATTGATTGACCATAACTCTCTCAATTTAACTCGTAATTCATTTAAATTAGTTTAATTTCGAAGGAATCGAAGTGTAGTTTAAAACGAAAGAAACGGAGATGAAAAACTCCAAGTATTTTGAGAGTTATGATGGAAATAGTAACACTCGCGCTTTGGTTTAGCAATTTACTGACCTCCCTCCGATTGATTGACCATAAATCACTCAATTTAACTCGTAATTCATTGAAATTAGTTTCATTTCGAAGGAATCGAAGTGTAGTTTAAAACGAAAGAAACGTAGATGAAAAACTCCAAGTATTTTGAGAGTTATGATTGAAATAGTTAGACTCGCGCTTTGATTTAGCAATTTACTGACCTCCCTCCGATTAATTGACCATAACTCACTCAATTTAACTCGTAATTCATTGAAATTAGTTTCATTTCGAAGGAATCGAAGTGTAGTTTAAAACGAAAGAAACGGAGATGAAAAACTCCAAGTATTTTGAGAGTTATGATGGAAATAGTTAGACTCGCGCTTTGGTTTAGCAATTTACTGATCTAGCTCCGATTGATTGACCATAACTCTCTAAATTTAACTCTTAACTCATTGAAATTAGTTTCATTTCGAAGGAATCGAAGTGTAGTTTAAAACGAAAGAAACGGAGATGAAAAACTCCAAGTATTTTGAGAGTTATGATGGAAATTGTTAGACTCGCGCTTTGGTTTAGCAATTTACTGACATACCTCCGATTGATTGACCATAACTCTCTCAATTTAACTCTTAATTCATTGAAATTAGTTTCATTTCGAAGGAATCGAAGTGTAGTTTAAAACGAAAGAAACGGAGATGAAAAATTCCAAGTATTTTGAGAGTTATGATAGAAATAGTTAGACTCGCGCTTTGGTTTAGCAATTTACTGACATACCTCCGATTGATTGACCATAACTCTCTCAATTTAACTCTTAATTCATTGAAATTAGGTTCATTTCGAAGGAATCGAAGTGTAGTTTAGAACGAAAGAAACGGAGATGAAAAATTCCAAGTATTTTGAGAGTTATGATAGAAATAGTTAGACTCGCGCTTTGGTTTAGCAATTTACTGACCTACCTCCGATTGATTGACCATAACTCTCTCAATTTAACTCTTAACTCATTGAAATTAGTTTCATTTCGAAGGAATCGAAGTGTAGTTTAAAACGAAAGAAACGGAGATGAAAAACTCCAAGTATCTTGAGAGTTATGATGGAAATAGTTAGACTCGCGCTTTAGTTTAGCAATTTACTGACCTACCTCCGATTGATTGACCATAACTCTCTCAATTTAACTCGTAATTCATTTAAATTAGTTTAATTTTGAAGGAATCGAAGTGTAGTTTAAAACGAAAGAAACGGAGATGAAAAACTCCAAGTATTTTGAGAGTTATGATGGAAATAGTAACACTCGCGCTTTGGTTTAGCAATTTACTGACCTCCCTCCGATTGATTGACCATAAATCACTCAATTTAACTCGTAATTCATTGAAATTAGTTTCATTTCGAAGGAATCGAAGTGTAGTTTAAAACGAAAGAAACGTAGATGAAAAACTCCAAGTATTTTGAGAGTTATGATTGAAATAGTTAGACTCGCGCTTTGATTTAGCAATTTACTGACCTCCCTCCGATTAATTGACCATAACTCACTCAATTTAACTCGTAATTCATTGTAATTAGTTTCATTTCGAAGGAATCGAAGTGTAGTTTAAAACGAAAGAAACGGATATGAAAAACTCCAAGTATTTTGAGAGTTATGATGGAAATTGTTAGACTCGCGCTTTGGTTTAGCAATTTACTGACCTACCTCCGATTGATTGACCATAACTCACTCAATTTAACTCGTAATTCATTTAAATTAGTTTCATTTCGAAGGAATCGAAGTAAAGTTTAAAACGAAAGAAACGGAGATGAAAAACTCCAAGTATTTTGAGAGTTATGATGGAAATAGTTAGACTCGCGTTTTGGTTTAGCAATTTACTGATCTAGCTCCGATTGATTGACCATAACTCTCTAAATTTAACTCTTAACTCATTGAAATTAGTTTCATTTCGAAGGAATCGACGTGTAGTTTAAAACGAAAGAAACGGAGATGAAAAACTCCAAGTATTTTGAGAGTTATGATAGAAATAGTTAGACTCGCGCTTTGGTTTAGCAATTTACTGACCTACCTCCGATTGATTGACCATAACTCTCTCAATTTAACTCTTAACTCATTGCAATTAGTTTCATTTCGAAGGAATCGAAGTGTAGTTTAAAACGAAAGAAACGGAGATGAAAAACTCCAAGTATTTTGAGAGTTATGATGGAAATTGTTAGACTCGCGCTTTGGTTTAGCAATTTACTGACATACCTCCGATTGATTGACCATAACTCTCTCAATTTAACTCTTAACTCATTGAAATTAGTTTCATTTCGAAGGAATCGAAGTGTAGTTTAAAACGAAAGAAACGGAGATGAAAAACTCCAAGTATTTTGAGAGTTATGATGGAAATTGTTAGACTCGCGCTTTGGTTTAGCAATTTACTGACATACCTCCGATTGATTGACCATAACTCTCTCAATTTAACTCTTAATTCATTGAAATTAGTTTCATTTCGAAGGAATCGAAGTGTAGTTTAAAACGAAAGAAACGGAGATGAAAAATTCCAAGTATTTTGAGAGTTATGATAGAAATAGTTAGACTCGCGCTTTGGTTTAGCAATTTACTGACATACCTCCGATTGATTGACCATAACTCTCTCAATTTAACTCTTAATTCATTGAAATTAGGTTCATTTCGAAGGAATCGAAGTGTAGTTTAAAACGAAAGAAACGGAGATGAAAAATTCCAAGTATTTTGAGAGTTATGATAGAAATAGTTAGACTCGCGCTTTGGTTTAGCAATTTACTGACCTACCTCCGATTGATTGACCATAACTCTCTCAATTTAACTCTTAACTCATTGAAATTAGTTTCATTTCGAAGGAATCGAAGTGTAGTTTAAAACGAAAGAAACGGAGATGAAAAACTCCAAGTATTTTGAGAGTTATGATGGAAATAGTAACACTCGCGCTTTGGTTTAGCAATTTACTGACCTCCCTCCGATTGATTGACCATAAATCACTCAATTTAACTCGTAATTCATTGAAATTAGTTTCATTTCGAAGGAATCGAAGTGTAGTTTAAAACGAAAGAAACGTAGATGAAAAACTCAAGTATTTTGAGAGTTATGATTGAAATAGTTAGACTCGCGCTTTGATTTAGCAATTTACTGACCTCCCTCCGATTAAATGATCATAACTTACTCAATTTAACTCGTAATTCATTGTAATTAGTTTCATTTCGAAGGAATCGAAGTGTAGTTTAAAACGAAAGAAACGGAGATGAAAAACTACAAGTATTTTGAGAGTTATGATGGAAATAGTTAGACTCGCGCTTTGGTTTAGCAATTTACTGATCTAGCTCCGATTGATTGACCATAACTCTCTAAATTTAACTCTTAACTCATTCAAATTAGTTTCATTTCGAAGGAATCGAAGTGTAGTTTAAAACGAAAGAAACGGAGATGAAAAACTCCAAGTATTTTGAGAGTTATGATGGAAATTGTTAGACTCGCGCTTTGGTTTAGCAATTTACTGACATACCTCCGATTGATTGACCATAACTCTCTCAATTTAACTCATAATTCATTGAAATTAGTTTCATTTCGAAGGAATCGAAGTGTAGTTTAAAACGAAAGAAACGGAGATGAAAAATTCCAAGTATTTTGAGAGTTATGATCGAAATAGTTAGACTCGCGCTTTGGTTTAGCAATTTACTGACCTACCTCCGATTGATTGATAATTACTCTCTCAATTTAACTCTTAACTCATTGAAATTAGTTTCATTTCGAAGGAATCGAAGTGTAGTTTAAAACGAAAGAAACGGAGATGAAAAACTCCAAGTATTTTGAGAGTTATGATGGAAATAGTTAGACTCGCGCTTTGGTTTAGCAATTTACTGTCATACATCCGATTAATTGACCATAACTCTCTCAATTTAACTCTTAAGTCATTTAAATTAGTTTCATTTCGAAGGAATCGAAGTGTAGTTTAAAACGAAAGAAACGGAGATGAAAAACTCCAAGTATTTTGAGAGTTATGATGGAAATAGTTAGACTCGCGCTTTGGTTTAGCAATTTACTGACCTACCTCCGATTGATTGACCATAACTCTCTCAATTTAAGTCGTAATTCATTTAATTTAGTTTCATTTCGAATGAATCGAAGTGTAGTTTAAAACGAATGAAACGGAGATGAAAAACTCCAAGTATTTTGAGAGTTAAGATGGAAATAGTTAGACTCGCGCTTTGGTTTAGCAATTTACTGACCTACCTCCGATTGATTGACCATAACTCACTCAATTTAACTCGTAATTCATTGTAATACTTTCATTTCGAAGGAATCGAAGTGTAGTTTAAAACGAAAGAAACGGAGATGAAAAACTCCAAGTATTTTGAGAGTTATGATGGAAATAGTTAGACTCGCGCTTTGGTTTAGCAATTTACTGTCCTACATCCGATTAATTGACCATAACTCTCTCAATTTAACTCTTAAGTCATTGAAATTAGTTTCATTTCGAAGGAATCGAAGTGTAGTTTAAAACGAAAGAAACGGAGATGAAAAACTCCAAGTATTTTGAGAGTTATGATGGAAATAGTTAGACTCGCGCTTTAGTTTAGCAATTTACTGACCTCCCTCCGATTGATTGAACATAACTCACTCAATTTAACTCGTAATTCATTGAAATTAGTTTCATTTCGAAGGAATCGAAGTGTAGTTTAAAACGAAAGAAACGGAGATGAAAAACTCCAAGTATTTTGAGAGTTATGATGGAAATAGTTAGACTCGCGCTTTGGTTTAGCAATTTACTGACCTCCCTCCGATTGATTGACCATAAATCACTCAATTTAACTCGTAATTCATTGAAATTAGTTTCATTTCGAAGGAATCGAAGTGTAGTTTAAAACGAAAGAAACGGAGATGAAAAACTCCAAGTATTTTGAGAGTTATGATGGAAATAGTTAGACTCGCGCTTTAGTTTAGCAATTTACTGACCTCCCTCCGATTGATTGACCATAACTCTCTCAATTTAACTCTTAACTCATTGAAATTAGTTTCATTTCGAAGGAATCGAAGTGTAGTTTAAAACGAAAGAAACGGAGATGAAAAACTCCAAGTATCTTGAGAGTTATGATGGAAATAGTTAGACTCGCGCTTTAGTTTAGCAATTTACTGACCTACCTCCGATTGATTGACCATAACTCTCTCAATTTAACTCGTAATTCATTTAAATTAGTTTAATTTCGAAGGAATCGAAGTGTAGTTTAAAACGAAAGAAACGGAGATGAAAAACTCCAAGTATTTTGAGAGTTATGATGGAAATAGTAACACTCGCGCTTTGGTTTAGCAATTTACTGACCTCCCTCCGATTGATTGACCATAAATCACTCAATTTAACTCGTAATTCATTGAAATTAGTTTCATTTCGAAGGAATCGAAGTGTAGTTTAAAACGAAAGAAACGTAGATGAAAAACTCCAAGTATTTTGAGAGTTATGATTGAAATAGTTAGACTCGCGCTTTGATTTAGCAATTTACTGACCTCCCTCCGATTAATTGACCATAACTCACTCAATTTAACTCGTAATTCATTGAAATTAGTTTCATTTCGAAGGAATCGAAGTGTAGTTTAAAACGAAAGAAACGGAGATGAAAAACTCCAAGTATTTTGAGAGTTATGATGGAAATAGTTAGACTCGCGCTTTGGTTTAGCAATTTACTGAACTACCTCCGATTGATTGACCATAACTCTCTCAATTTAACTCGTAATTCATTTAAATTAGTTTCATTTCGAAGGAATCGAAGTGTAGTTTAAAACGAAAGAAACGGAGATGAAAAACTCCAAGTATTTTGAGAGTTATGATGGAAATAGTTAGACTCGCGCTTTGGTTTAGCAATTTACTGAACTACCTCCGATTGATTGACCATAACTCTCTCAATTTAACTCGTAATTCATTTAAATTAGTTTCATTTCGAAGGAATCGAAGTGTAGTTTAAAACGAAAGAAACGGAGATGAAAAACTCCAAGTATTTTGAGAGTTATGATGGAAATAGTTAGACTCGCGCTTTGGTTTAGCAATTTACTGTCATACATCCGATTAATTGACCATAACTCTCTCAATTTAACTCTTAAGTCATTTAAATTAGTTTCATTTCGAAGGAATCGAAGTGTAGTTTAAAACGAAAGAAACGGAGATGAAAAACTCCAAGTATTTTGAGAGTTATGATGGAAATAGTTAGACTCGCGCTTTGGTTTAGCAATTTACTGACCTACCTCCGATTGATTGACCATAACTCACTCAATTTAACTCGTAATTCATTGTAATACTTTCATTTCGAAGGAATCGAAGTGTAGTTTAAAACGAAAGAAACGGAGATGAAAAACTCCAAGTATTTTGAGAGTTATGATGGAAATAGTTAGACTCGCGCTTTGGTTTAGCAATTTACTGTCCTACATCCGATTAATTGACCATAACTCTCTCAATTTAACTCTTAAGTCATTGAAATTAGTTTCATTTCGAAGGAATCGAAGTGTAGTTTAAAACGAAAGAAACGGAGATGAAAAACTCCAAGTATTTTGAGAGTTATGATGGAAATAGTTAGACTCGCGCTTTAGTTTAGCAATTTACTGACCTCCCTCCGATTGATTGAACATAACTCACTCAATTTAACTCGTAATTCATTGAAATTAGTTTCATTTCGAAGGAATCGAAGTGTAGTTTAAAACGAAAGAAACGGAGATGAAAAACTCCAAGTATTTTGAGAGTTATGATGGAAATAGTTAGACTCGCGCTTTAGTTTAGCAATTTACTGACCTCCCTCCGATTGATTGAACATAACTCACTCAATTTAACTCGTAATTCATTGAAATTAGTTTCATTTCGAAGGAATCGAAGTGTAGTTTAAAACGAAAGAAACGGAGATGAAAAACTCCAAGTATTTTGAGAGTTATGATGGAAATAGTTAGACTCGCGCTTTGGTTTAGCAATTTACTGACCTCCCTCCGATTGATTGACCATAAATCACTCAATTTAACTCGTAATTCATTGAAATTAGTTTCATTTCGAAGGAATCGAAGTGTAGTTTAAAACGAAAGAAACGGAGATGAAAAACTCCAAGTATTTTGAGAGTTATGATGGAAATAGTTAGACTCGCGCTTTAGTTTAGCAATTTACTGACCTCCCTCCGATTGATTGACCATAACTCTCTCAATTTAACTCTTAACTCATTGAAATTAGTTTCATTTCGAAGGAATCGAAGTGTAGTTTAAAACGAAAGAAACGGAGATGAAAAACTCCAAGTATCTTGAGAGTTATGATGGAAATAGTTAGACTCGCGCTTTAGTTTAGCAATTTACTGACCTACCTCCGATTGATTGACCATAACTCTCTCAATTTAACTCGTAATTCATTTAAATTAGTTTAATTTCGAAGGAATCGAAGTGTAGTTTAAAACGAAAGAAACGGAGATGAAAAACTCCAAGTATTTTGAGAGTTATGATGGAAATAGTAACACTCGCGCTTTGGTTTAGCAATTTACTGACCTCCCTCCGATTGATTGACCATAAATCACTTAATTTAACTCGTAATTCATTGAAATTAGTTTCATTTCGAAGGAATCGAAGTGTAGTTTAAAACGAAAGAAACGTAGATGAAAAACTCCAAGTATTTTGAGAGTTATGATTGAAATAGTTAGACTCGCGCTTTGATTTAGCAATTTACTGACCTCCCTCCGATTAATTGACCATAACTCACTCAATTTAACTCGTAATTCATTGAAATTAGTTTCATTTCGAAGGAATCGAAGTGTAGTTTAAAACGAAATAAACGGAGATGAAAAACTCCAAGTATCTTGAGAGTTATGATGGAAATAGTTAGACTCGCGCTTTAGTTTAGCAATTTACTGACCTACCTCCGATTGATTGACCATAACTCTCTCAATTTAACTCGTAATTCATTTAAATTAGTTTAATTTCGAAGGAATCGAAGTGTAGTTTAAAACGAAAGAAACGGAGATGAAAAACTCCAAGTATTTTGAGAGTTATGATGGAAATAGTAACACTCGCGCTTTGGTTTAGCAATTTACTGACCTCCCTCCGATTGATTGACCATAAATCACTCAATTTAACTCGTAATTCATTGAAATTAGTTTCATTTCGAAGGAATCGAAGTGTAGTTTAAAACGAAAGAAACGTAGATGAAAAACTCAAGTATTTTGAGAGTTATGATTGAAATAGTTAGACTCGCGCTTTGATTTAGCAATTTACTGACCTCCCTCCGATTAAATGATCATAACTTACTCAATTTAACTCGTAATTCATTGTAATTAGTTTCATTTCGAAGGAATCGAAGTGTAGTTTAAAACGAAAGAAACGGAGATGAAAAACTACAAGTATTTTGAGAGTTATGATGGAAATAGTTAGACTCGCGCTTTGGTTTAGCAATTTACTGATCTAGCTCCGATTGATTGACCATAACTCTCTAAATTTAACTCTTAACTCATTGAAATTAGTTTCATTTCGAAGGAATCGAAGTGTAGTTTAAAACGAAAGAAACGGAGATGAAAAACTCCAAGTATTTTGAGAGTTATGATGGAAATTGTTAGACTCGCGCTTTGGTTTAGCAATTTACTGACATACCTCCGATTGATTGACCATAACTCTCTCAATTTAACTCATAATTCATTGAAATTAGTTTCATTTCGAAGGAATCGAAGTGTAGTTTAAAACGAAAGAAACGGAGATGAAAAATTCCAAGTATTTTGAGAGTTATGATCGAAATAGTTAGACTCGCGCTTTGGTTTAGCAATTTACTGACCTACCTCCGATTGATTGATAATTACTCTCTCAATTTAACTCTTAACTCATTGAAATTAGTTTCATTTCGAAGGAATCGAAGTGTAGTTTAAAACGAAAGAAACGGAGATGAAAAACTCCAAGTATTTTGAGAGTTATGATGGAAATAGTTAGACTCGCGCTTTGGTTTAGCAATTTACTGTCATACATCCGATTAATTGACCATAACTCTCTCAATTTAACTCTTAAGTCATTTAAATTAGTTTCATTTCGAAGGAATCGAAGTGTAGTTTAAAACGAAAGAAACGGAGATGAAAAACTCCAAGTATTTTGAGAGTTATGATGGAAATAGTTAGACTCGCGCTTTGGTTTAGCAATTTACTGACCTACCTCCGATTGATTGACCATAACTCTCTCAATTTAAGTCGTAATTCATTTAATTTAGTTTCATTTCGAATGAATCGAAGTGTAGTTTAAAACGAATGAAACGGAGATGAAAAACTCCAAGTATTTTGAGAGTTATGATGGAAATAGTTAGACTCGCGCTTTGGTTTAGCAATTTACTGACCTACCTCCGATTGATTGACCATAACTCACTCAATTTAACTCGTAATTCATTGTAATACTTTCATTTCGAAGGAATCGAAGTGTAGTTTAAAACGAAAGAAACGGAGATGAAAAACTCCAAGTATTTTGAGAGTTATGATGGAAATAGTTAGACTCGCGCTTTGGTTTAGCAATTTACTGTCCTACATCCGATTAATTGACCATAACTCTCTCAATTTAACTCTTAAGTCATTGAAATTAGTTTCATTTCGAAGGAATCGAAGTGTAGTTTAAAACGAAAGAAACGGAGATGAAAAACTCCAAGTATTTTGAGAGTTATGATGGAAATAGTTAGACTCGCGCTTTAGTTTAGCAATTTACTGACCTCCCTCCGATTGATTGAACATAACTCACTCAATTTAACTCGTAATTCATTGAAATTAGTTTCATTTCGAAGGAATCGAAGTGTAGTTTAAAACGAAAGAAACGGAGATGAAAAACTCCAAGTATTTTGAGAGTTATGATGGAAATAGTTAGACTCGCGCTTTGGTTTAGCAATTTACTGACCTCCCTCCGATTGATTGACCATAAATCACTCAATTTAACTCGTAATTCATTGAAATTAGTTTCATTTCGAAGGAATCGAAGTGTAGTTTAAAACGAAAGAAACGGAGATGAAAAACTCCAAGTATTTTGAGAGTTATGATGGAAATAGTTAGACTCGCGCTTTAGTTTAGCAATTTACTGACCTCCCTCCGATTGATTGACCATAACTCTCTCAATTTAACTCTTAACTCATTGAAATTAGTTTCATTTCGAAGGAATCGAAGTGTAGTTTAAAACGAAAGAAACGGAGATGAAAAACTCCAAGTATCTTGAGAGTTATGATGGAAATAGTTAGACTCGCGCTTTAGTTTAGCAATTTACTGACCTACCTCCGATTGATTGACCATAACTCTCTCAATTTAACTCGTAATTCATTTAAATTAGTTTAATTTCGAAGGAATCGAAGTGTAGTTTAAAACGAAAGAAACGGAGATGAAAAACTCCAAGTATTTTGAGAGTTATGATGGAAATAGTAACACTCGCGCTTTGGTTTAGCAATTTA
The DNA here is from genome assembly GCF_043159265.1 of Tasmannia lanceolata. NCBI lineage: Eukaryota > Viridiplantae > Streptophyta > Magnoliopsida > Canellales > Winteraceae > Tasmannia > Tasmannia lanceolata. The sequence goes on from NW_027518721.1 coordinate 11,293,812, forward strand.
CTGACCTCCCTCCGATTGATTGACCATAAATCACTCAATTTAACTCGTAATTCATTGAAATTAGTTTCATTTCGAAGGAATCGAAGTGTAGTTTAAAACGAAAGAAACGTAGATGAAAAACTCCAAGTATTTTGAGAGTTATGATTGAAATAGTTAGACTCGCGCTTTGATTTAGCAATTTACTGACCTCCCTCCGATTAATTGACCATAACTCACTCAATTTAACTCGTAATTCATTGAAATTAGTTTCATTTCGAAGGAATCGAAGTGTAGTTTAAAACGAAAGAAACGGAGATGAAAAACTCCAAGTATTTTGAGAGTTATGATGGAAATAGTTAGACTCGCGCTTTGGTTTAGCAATTTACTGATCTAGCTCCGATTGATTGACCATAACTCTCTAAATTTAACTCTTAACTCATTGAAATTAGTTTCATTTCGAAGGAATCGAAGTGTAGTTTAAAACGAAAGAAACGGAGATGAAAAACTCCAAGTATTTTGAGAGTTATGATGGAAATTGTTAGACTCGCGCTTTGGTTTAGCAATTTACTGACATACCTCCGATTGATTGACCATAACTCTCTCAATTTAACTCTTAATTCATTGAAATTAGTTTCATTTCGAAGGAATCGAAGTGTAGTTTAAAACGAAAGAAACGGAGATGAAAAATTCCAATTATTTTGAGAGTTATGATAGAAATAGTTAGACTCGCGCTTTGGTTTAGCAATTTACTGACATACCTTCGATTGATTGACCATAACTCTCTCAATTTAACTCTTAATTAATTGAAATTAGGTTCATTTCGAAGGAATCGAAGTGTAGTTTAAAACGAAAGAAACGGAGATGAAAAATTCCAAGTATTTTGAGAGTTATGATAGAAATAGTTAGACTCCCGCTTTGGTTTAGCAATTTACTGACATACCTCCGATTGATTGACCATAACTCTCTCAATTTAACTCTTAATTCATTGAAATTAGGTTCATTTCGAAGGAATCGAAGTGTAGTTTAAAACGAAAGAAACGGAGATGAAAAATTCCAAGTATTTTGAGAGTTATGATAGAAATAGTTAGACTCGCGCTTTGGTTTAGCAATTTACTGACCTACCTCCGATTGATTGACCATAACTCTCTCAATTTAACTCTTAACTCATTGAAATTAGTTTCATTTCGAAGGAATCGAAGTGTAGTTTAAAACGAAAGAAACGGAGATGAAAAACTCCAAGTATCTTGAGAGTTATGATGGAAATAGTTAGACTCGCGCTTTAGTTTAGCAATTTACTGACCTACCTCCGATTGATTGACCATAACTCTCTCAATTTAACTCGTAATTCATTTAAATTAGTTTAATTTCGAAGGAATCGAAGTGTAGTTTAAAACGAAAGAAACGGAGATGAAAAACTCCAAGTATTTTGAGAGTTATGATGGAAATAGTAACACTCGCGCTTTGGTTTAGCAATTTACTGACCTCCCTCCGATTGATTGACCATAAATCACTCAATTTAACTCGTAATTCATTGAAATTAGTTTCATTTCGAAGGAATCGAAGTGTAGTTTAAAACGAAAGAAACGTAGATGAAAAACTCAAGTATTTTGAGAGTTATGATTGAAATAGTTAGACTCGCGCTTTGATTTAGCAATTTACTGACCTCCCTCCGATTAAATGATCATAACTTACTCAATTTAACTCGTAATTCATTGTAATTAGTTTCATTTCGAAGGAATCGAAGTGTAGTTTAAAACGAAAGAAACGGAGATGAAAAACTACAAGTATTTTGAGAGTTATGATGGAAATAGTTAGACTCGCGCTTTGGTTTAGCAATTTACTGATCTAGCTCCGATTGATTGACCATAACTCTCTAAATTTAACTCTTAACTCATTGAAATTAGTTTCATTTCGAAGGAATCGAAGTGTAGTTTAAAACGAAAGAAACGGAGATGAAAAACTCCAAGTATTTTGAGAGTTATGATAGAAATAGTTAGACTCGCGCTTTGGTTTAGCAATTTACTGACATACCTCCGATTGATTGACCATAACTCTCTCAATTTAACTCTTAACTCATTGAAATTAGTTTTATTTCCAAGGAATCGAAGTGTAGTTTAAAACGAAAGAAACGGAGATGAAAAATTCCAAGTATTTTGAGAGTTATGATAGAAATAGTTAGACTCGCGCTTTGGTTTAGCAATTTACTGACATACCTCCGATTGATTGACCATAACTCTCTCAATTTAACTCTTAATTCATTGAAATTAGTTTCATTTCGAAGGAATCGAAGTGTAGTTTAAAACGAAAGAAACGGAGATGAAAAATTCCAAGTATTTTGAGAGTTATGATCGAAATAGTTAGACTCGCGCTTTGGTTTAGCAATTTACTGACCTACCTCCGATTGATTGATAATTACTCTCTCAATTTAACTCTTAACTCATTGAAATTAGTTTCATTTCGAAGGAATCGAAGTGTAGTTTAAAACGAAAGAAACGGAGATGAAAAACTCGAAGTATTTTGAGAGTTATGATGGAAATAGTTAGACTCGCGCTTTGGTTTAGCAATTTACTGTCATACATCCGATTAATTGACCATAACTCTCTCAATTTAACTCTTAAGTCATTTAAATTAGTTTCATTTCGAAGGAATCGAAGTGTAGTTTAAAACGAAAGAAACGGAGATGAAAAACTCCAAGTATTTTGAGAGTTATGATGGAAATAGTTAGACTCGCGCTTTGGTTTAGCAATTTACTGACCTACCTCCGATTGATTGACCATAACTCTCTCAATTTAAGTCGTAATTCATTTAATTTAGTTTCATTTCGAATGAATCGAAGTGTAGTTTAAAACGAATGAAACGGAGATGAAAAACTCCAAGTATTTTGAGAGTTATCATGGAAATAGTTAGACTCGCGCTTTGGTTTAGCAATTTACTGACCTACCTCCGATTGATTGACCATAACTCACTCAATTTAACTCGTAATTCATTGTAATACTTTCATTTCGAAGGAATCGAAGTGTAGTTTAAAACGAAAGAAACGGAGATGAAAAACTCCAAGTATTTTGAGAGTTATGATGGAAATAGTTAGACTCGCGCTTTGGTTTAGCAATTTACTGTCCTACATCCGATTAATTGACCATAACTCTCTCAATTTAACTCTTAAGTCATTGAAATTAGTTTCATTTCGAAGGAATCGAAGTGTAGTTTAAAACGAAAGAAACGGAGATGAAAAACTCCAAGTATTTTGAGAGTTATGATGGAAATAGTTAGACTCGCGCTTTAGTTTAGCAATTTACTGACCTCCCTCCGATTGATTGAACATAACTCACTCAATTTAACTCGTAATTCATTGAAATTAGTTTCATTTCGAAGGAATCGAAGTGTAGTTTAAAACGAAAGAAACGGAGATGAAAAACTCCAAGTATTTTGAGAGTTATGATGGAAATAGTTAGACTCGCGCTTTGGTTTAGCAATTTACTGACCTCCCTCCGATTGATTGACCATAAATCACTCAATTTAACTCGTAATTCATTGAAATTAGTTTCATTTCGAAGGAATCGAAGTGTAGTTTAAAACGAAAGAAACGGAGATGAAAAACTCCAAGTATTTTGAGAGTTATGATGGAAATAGTTAGACTCGCGCTTTAGTTTAGCAATTTACTGACCTCCCTCCGATTGATTGACCATAACTCTCTCAATTTAACTCTTAACTCATTGAAATTAGTTTCATTTCGAAGGAATCGAAGTGTAGTTTAAAACGAAAGAAACGGAGATGAAAAACTCCAAGTATCTTGAGAGTTATGATGGAAATAGTTAGACTCGCGCTTTAGTTTAGCAATTTACTGACCTACCTCCGATTGATTGACCATAACTCTCTCAATTTAACTCGTAATTCATTTAAATTAGTTTAATTTCGAAGGAATCGAAGTGTAGTTTAAAACGAAAGAAACGGAGATGAAAAACTCCAAGTATTTTGAGAGTTATGATGGAAATAGTAACACTCGCGCTTTGGTTTAGCAATTTACTGACCTCCCTCCGATTGATTGACCATAAATCACTCAATTTAACTCGTAATTCATTGAAATTAGTTTCATTTCGAAGGAATCGAAGTGTAGTTTAAAACGAAAGAAACGTAGATGAAAAACTCCAAGTATTTTGAGAGTTATGATTGAAATAGTTAGACTCGCGCTTTGATTTAGCAATTTACTGACCTCCCTCCGATTAATTGACCATAACTCACTCAATTTAACTCGTAATTCATTGAAATTAGTTTCATTTCGAAGGAATCGAAGTGTAGTTTAAAACGAAAGAAACGGAGATGAAAAACTCCAAGTATTTTGAGAGTTATGATGGAAATAGTTAGACTCGCGCTTTGGTTTAGCAATTTACTGATCTAGCTCCGATTGATTGACCATAACTCTCTAAATTTAACTCTTAACTCATTGAAATTAGTTTCATTTCGAAGGAATCGAAGTGTAGTTTAAAACGAAAGAAACGGAGATGAAAAACTCCAAGTATTTTGAGAGTTATGATGGAAATTGTTAGACTCGCGCTTTGGTTTAGCAATTTACTGACATACCTCCGATTGATTGACCATAACTCTCTCAATTTAACTCTTAATTCATTGAAATTAGTTTCATTTCGAAGGAATCGAAGTGTAGTTTAAAACGAAAGAAACGGAGATGAAAAATTCCAATTATTTTGAGAGTTATGATAGAAATAGTTAGACTCGCGCTTTGGTTTAGCAATTTACTGACATACCTTCGATTGATTGACCATAACTCTCTCAATTTAACTCTTAATTAATTGAAATTAGGTTCATTTCGAAGGAATCGAAGTGTAGTTTAAAACGAAAGAAACGGAGATGAAAAATTCCAAGTATTTTGAGAGTTATGATAGAAATAGTTAGACTCCCGCTTTGGTTTAGCAATTTACTGACATACCTCCGATTGATTGACCATAACTCTCTCAATTTAACTCTTAATTCATTGAAATTAGGTTCATTTCGAAGGAATCGAAGTGTAGTTTAAAACGAAAGAAACGGAGATGAAAAATTCCAAGTATTTTGAGAGTTATGATAGAAATAGTTAGACTCGCGCTTTGGTTTAGCAATTTACTGACCTACCTCCGATTGATTGACCATAACTCTCTCAATTTAACTCTTAACTCATTGAAATTAGTTTCATTTCGAAGGAATCGAAGTGTAGTTTAAAACGAAAGAAACGGAGATGAAAAACTCCAAGTATCTTGAGAGTTATGATGGAAATAGTTAGACTCGCGCTTTAGTTTAGCAATTTACTGACCTACCTCCGATTGATTGACCATAACTCTCTCAATTTAACTCGTAATTCATTTAAATTAGTTTAATTTCGAAGGAATCGAAGTGTAGTTTAAAACGAAAGAAACGGAGATGAAAAACTCCAAGTATTTTGAGAGTTATGATGGAAATAGTAACACTCGCGCTTTGGTTTAGCAATTTACTGACCTCCCTCCGATTGATTGACCATAAATCACTCAATTTAACTCGTAATTCATTGAAATTAGTTTCATTTCGAAGGAATCGAAGTGTAGTTTAAAACGAAAGAAACGTAGATGAAAAACTCAAGTATTTTGAGAGTTATGATTGAAATAGTTAGACTCGCGCTTTGATTTAGCAATTTACTGACCTCCCTCCGATTAAATGATCATAACTTACTCAATTTAACTCGTAATTCATTGTAATTAGTTTCATTTCGAAGGAATCGAAGTGTAGTTTAAAACGAAAGAAACGGAGATGAAAAACTACAAGTATTTTGAGAGTTATGATGGAAATAGTTAGACTCGCGCTTTGGTTTAGCAATTTACTGATCTAGCTCCGATTGATTGACCATAACTCTCTAAATTTAACTCTTAACTCATTGAAATTAGTTTCATTTCGAAGGAATCGAAGTGTAGTTTAAAACGAAAGAAACGGAGATGAAAAACTCCAAGTATTTTGAGAGTTATGATAGAAATAGTTAGACTCGCGCTTTGGTTTAGCAATTTACTGACATACCTCCGATTGATTGACCATAACTCTCTCAATTTAACTCTTAACTCATTGAAATTAGTTTTATTTCCAAGGAATCGAAGTGTAGTTTAAAACGAAAGAAACGGAGATGAAAAATTCCAAGTATTTTGAGAGTTATGATAGAAATAGTTAGACTCGCGCTTTGGTTTAGCAATTTACTGACATACCTCCGATTGATTGACCATAACTCTCTCAATTTAACTCTTAATTCATTGAAATTAGTTTCATTTCGAAGGAATCGAAGTGTAGTTTAAAACGAAAGAAACGGAGATGAAAAATTCCAAGTATTTTGAGAGTTATGATCGAAATAGTTAGACTCGCGCTTTGGTTTAGCAATTTACTGACCTACCTCCGATTGATTGATAATTACTCTCTCAATTTAACTCTTAACTCATTGAAATTAGTTTCATTTCGAAGGAATCGAAGTGTAGTTTAAAACGAAAGAAACGGAGATGAAAAACTCCAAGTATTTTGAGAGTTATGATGGAAATAGTTAGACTCGCGCTTTGGTTTAGCAATTTACTGTCATACATCCGATTAATTGACCATAACTCTCTCAATTTAACTCTTAAGTCATTTAAATTAGTTTCATTTCGAAGGAATCGAAGTGTAGTTTAAAACGAAAGAAACGGAGATGAAAAACTCCAAGTATTTTGAGAGTTATGATGGAAATAGTTAGACTCGCGCTTTGGTTTAGCAATTTAATGACCTACCTCCGATTGATTGACCATAACTCTCTCAATTTAAGTCGTAATTCATTTAATTTAGTTTCATTTCGAATGAATCGAAGTGTAGTTTAAAACGAATGAAACGGAGATGAAAAACTCCAAGTATTTTGAGAGTTATCATGGAAATAGTTAGACTCGCGCTTTGGTTTAGCAATTTACTGACCTACCTCCGATTGATTGACCATAACTCACTCAATTTAACTCGTAATTCATTGTAATACTTTCATTTCGAAGGAATCGAAGTGTAGTTTAAAACGAAAGAAACGGAGATGAAAAACTCCAAGTATTTTGAGAGTTATGATGGAAATAGTTAGACTCGCGCTTTGGTTTAGCAATTTACTGTCCTACATCCGATTAATTGACCATAACTCTCTCAATTTAACTCTTAAGTCATTGAAATTAGTTTCATTTCGAAGGAATCGAAGTGTAGTTTAAAACGAAAGAAACGGAGATGAAAAACTCCAAGTATTTTGAGAGTTATGATGGAAATAGTTAGACTCGCGCTTTAGTTTAGCAATTTACTGACCTCCCTCCGATTGATTGAACATAACTCACTCAATTTAACTCGTAATTCATTGAAATTAGTTTCATTTCGAAGGAATCGAAGTGTAGTTTAAAACGAAAGAAACGGAGATGAAAAACTCCAAGTATTTTGAGAGTTATGATGGAAATAGTTAGACTCGCGCTTTGGTTTAGCAATTTACTGACCTCCCTCCGATTGATTGACCATAAATCACTCAATTTAACTCGTAATTCATTGAAATTAGTTTCATTTCGAAGGAATCGAAGTGTAGTTTAAAACGAAAGAAACGGAGATGAAAAACTCCAAGTATTTTGAGAGTTATGATGGAAATAGTTAGACTCGCGCTTTAGTTTAGCAATTTACTGACCTCCCTCCGATTGATTGACCATAACTCTCTCAATTTAACTCTTAACTCATTGAAATTAGTTTCATTTCGAAGGAATCGAAGTGTAGTTTAAAACGAAAGAAACGGAGATGAAAAACTCCAAGTATCTTGAGAGTTATGATGGAAATAGTTAGACTCGCGCTTTAGTTTAGCAATTTACTGACCTACCTCCGATTGATTAACCATAACTCTCTCAATTTAACTCGTAATTCATTTAAATTAGTTTAATTTCGAAGGAATCGAAGTGTAGTTTAAAACGAAAGAAACGGAGATGAAAAACTCCAAGTATTTTGAGAGTTATGATGGAAATAGTAACACTCGCGCTTTGGTTTAGCAATTTACTGACCTCCCTCCGATTGATTGACCATAAATCACTCAATTTAACTCGTAATTCATTGAAATTAGTTTCATTTCGAAGGAATCGAAGTGTAGTTTAAAACGAAAGAAACGTAGATGAAAAACTCCAAGTATTTTGAGAGTTATGATTGAAATAGTTAGACTCGCGCTTTGATTTAGCAATTTACTGACCTCCCTCCGATTAATTGACCATAACTCACTCAATTTAACTCGTAATTCATTGAAATTAGTTTCATTTCGAAGGAATCGAAGTGTAGTTTAAAACGAAAGAAACGGAGATGAAAAACTCCAAGTATTTTGAGAGTTATGATGGAAATAGTTAGACTCGCGCTTTGGTTTAGCAATTTACTGATCTAGCTCCGATTGATTGACCATAACTCTCTAAATTTAACTCTTAACTCATTGAAATTAGTTTCATTTCGAAGGAATCGAAGTGTAGTTTAAAACGAAAGAAACGGAGATGAAAAACTCCAAGTATTTTGAGAGTTATGATGGAAATTGTTAGACTCGCGCTTTGGTTTAGCAATTTACTGACATACCTCCGATTGATTGACCATAACTCTCTCAATTTAACTCTTAATTCATTGAAATTAGTTTCATTTCGAAGGAATCGAAGTGTAGTTTAAAACGAAAGAAACGGAGATGAAAAATTCCAATTATTTTGAGAGTTATGATAGAAATAGTTAAACTCGCGCTTTGGTTTAGCAATTTACTGACATACCTTCGATTGATTGACCATAACTCTCTCAATTTAACTCTTAATTAATTGAAATTAGGTTCATTTCGAAGGAATCGAAGTGTAGTTTAAAACGAAAGAAACGGAGATGAAAAATTCCAAGTATTTTGAGAGTTATGATAGAAATAGTTAGACTCGCGCTTTGGTTTAGCAATTTACTGACCTACCTCCGATTGATTGACCATAACTCTCTCAATTTAACTCTTAACTTATTGAAATTAGTTTCATTTCGAAGGAATCGAAGTGTAGTTTTAAACGAAAGAAACGGAGATGAAAAACTCCAAGTATCTTGAGAGTTATGATGGAAATAGTTAGACTCGCGCTTTAGTTTAGCAATTTACTGACCTACCTCCGATTGATTGACCATAACTCTCTCAATTTAACTCGTAATTCATTTAAATTACTTTAATTTCGAAGGAATCGAAGTGTAGTTTAAAACGAAAGAAACAGAGATGAAAAACTCCAAGTATTTTGAGAGTTATGATGGAAATAGTAACACTCGCGCTTTGGTTTAGCAATTTACTGACCTCCCTCCGATTGATTGACCATAAATCACTCAATTTAACTCGTAATTCATTGAAATTAGTTTCATTTCGAAGGAATCGAAGTGTAGTTTAAAACGAAAGAAACGTAGATGAAAAACTCCAAGTATTTTGAGAGTTATGATGGAAATAGTTAGACTCGCGCTTTGGTTTAGCAATTTACTGATCTAGCTCCGATTGATTGACCATAACTCTCTAAATTTAACTCTTAACTCATTGAAATTAGTTTCATTTCGAAGGAATCGAAGTGTAGTTTAAAACGAAAGAAACGGAGATGAAAAATTCCAAGTATTTTGAGAGTTATGATAGAAATAGTTAGACTCGCGCTTTGGTTTAGCAATTTACTGACATACCTCCGATTGATTGACCATAACTCTCTCAATTTAACTCTTAATTCATTGAAATTAGGTTCATTTCGAAGGAATCGAAGTGTAGTTTAAAACGAAAGAAACGGAGATGAAAAATTCCAAGTATTTTGAGAGTTATGATAGAAATAGTTAGACTCGCGCTTTGGTTTAGCAATTTACTGACCTACCTCCGATTGATTGACCATAACTCTCTCAATTTAACTCTTAACTCATTGAAATTAGTTTCATTTCGAAGGAATCGAAGTGTAGTTTAAAACGAAAGAAACGGTGATGAAAAACTCCAAGTATCTTGAGAGTTATGATGGAAATAGTTAGACTCGCGCTTTAGTTTAGCAATTTACTGACCTACCTCCGATTGATTGACCATAACTCTCTCAATTTAACTCGTAATTCATTTAAATTAGTTTAATTTCGAAGGAATCGAAGTGTAGTTTAAAACGAAAGAAACGGAGATGAAAAACTCCAAGTATTTTGAGAGTTATGATGGAAATAGTTAGACTCGCGCTTTAGTTTAGCAATTTACTGACCTACCTCCGATTGATTGACCATAACTCTCTCAATTTAACTCGTAATTCATTTAAATTAGTTTAATTTCGAAGGAATCGAAGTGTAGTTTAAAATGAAAGAAACGGAGATGAAAAACTCCAAGTATTTTGAGAGTTATGATGGAAATAGTAACACTCGCGCTTTGGTTTAGCAATTTACTGACCTCCCTCCGATTGATTGACCATAAATCACTCAATTTAACTCGTAATTCATTGAAATTAGTTTCATTTCGAAGGAATCGAAGTGTAGTTTAAAACGAAAGAAACGTAGATGAAAAACTCCAAGTATTTTGAGAGTTATGATTGAAATAGTTAGACTCGCGCTTTGATTTAGCAATTTACTGACCTCCCTCCGATTAATTGACCATAATTCACTCAATTTAACTCGTAATTCATTGAAATTAGTTTCATTTCGAAGGAATCGAAGTGTAGTTTAAAACGAAAGAAACGGAGATGAAAAATTCCAATTATTTTGAGAGTTATGATAGAAATAGTTAGACTCGCGCTTTGGTTTAGCAATTTACTGACATACCTTCGATTGATTGACCATAACTCTCTCAATTTAACTCTTAATTAATTGAAATTAGGTTCATTTCGAAGGAATCGAAGTGTAGTTTAAAACGAAAGAAACGGAGATGAAAAATTCCAAGTATTTTGAGAGTTATGATAGAAATAGTTAGACTCGCGCTTTGGTTTAGCAATTTACTGACCTACCTCCGATTGATTGACCATAACTCTCTCAATTTAACTCTTAACTTATTGAAATTAGTTTCATTTCGAAGGAATCGAAGTGTAGTTTAAAACGAAAGAAACGGAGATGAAAAACTCCAAGTATCTTGAGAGTTATGATGGAAATAGTTAGACTCGCGCTTTAGTTTAGCAATTTACTGACCTACCTCCGATTGATTGACCATAACTCTCTCAATTTAACTCGTAATTCATTTAAATTAATTTAATTTCGAAGGAATCGAAGTGTAGTTTAAAACGAAAGAAACGGAGATGAAAAACTCCAAGTATTTTGAGAGTTATGATGGAAATAGTAACACTCGCGCTTTGGTTTAGCAATTTACTGACCTCCCTCCGATTGATTGACCATAAATCACTCAATTTAACTCGTAATTCATTGAAATTAGTTTCATTTCGAAGGAATCGAAGTGTAGTTTAAAACGAAAGAAACGTAGATGAAAAACTCCAAGTATTTTGAGAGTTATGATGGAAATAGTTAGACTCGCGCTTTGGTTTAGCAATTTACTGATCTAGCTCCGATTGATTGACCATAACTCTCTAAATTTAACTCTTAACTCATTGAAATTAGTTTCATTTCGAAGGAATCGAAGTGTAGTTTAAAACGAAAGAAACGGAGATGAAAAATTCCAAGTATTTTGAGAGTTATGATAGAAATAGTTAGACTCGCGCTTTGGTTTAGCAATTTACTGACATACCTCCGATTGATTGACCATAACTCTCTCAATTTAACTCTTAATTCATTGAAATTAGGTTCATTTCGAAGGAATCGAAGTGTAGTTTAAAACGAAAGAAACGGAGATGAAAAATTCCAAGTATTTTGAGAGTTATGATAGAAATAGTTAGACTCGCGCTTTGGTTTAGCAATTTACTGACCTACCTCCGATTGATTGACCATAACTCTCTCAATTTAACTCTTAACTCATTGAAATTAGTTTCATTTCGAAGGAATCGAAGTGTAGTTTAAAACGAAAGAAACGGAGATGAAAAACTCCAAGTATCTTGAGAGTTATGATGGAAATAGTTAGACTCGCGCTTTAGTTTAGCAATTTACTGACCTACCTCCGATTGATTGACCATAACTCTCTCAATTTAACTCGTAATTCATTTAAATTAGTTTAATTTCGAAGGAATCGAAGTGTAGTTTAAAACGAAAGAAACGGAGATGAAAAACTCCAAGTATTTTGAGAGTTATGATGGAAATAGTAACACTCGCGCTTTGGTTTAGCAATTTACTGACCTCCCTCCGATTGATTGACCATAAATCACTCAATTTAACTCGTAATTCATTGAAATTAGTTTCATTTCGAAGGAATCGAAGTGTAGTTTAAAACGAAAGAAACGTAGATGAAAAACTCAAGTATTTTGAGAGTTATGATTGAAATAGTTAGACTCGCGCTTTGATTTAGCAATTTACTGACCTCCCTCCGATTAAATGATCATAACTTACTCAATTTAACTCGTAATTCATTGTAATTAGTTTCATTTCGAAGGAATCGAAGTGTAGTTTAAAACGAAAGAAACGGAGATGAAAAACTACAAGTATTTTGAGAGTTATGATGGAAATAGTTAGACTCGCGCTTTGGTTTAGCAATTTACTGATCTAGCTCCGATTGATTGACCATAACTCTCTAAATTTAACTCTTAACTCATTGAAATTAGTTTCATTTCGAAGGAATCGAAGTGTAGTTTAAAACGAAAGAAACGGAGATGAAAAACTCCAAGTATTTTGAGAGTTATGATAGAAATAGTTAGACTCGCGCTTTGGTTTAGCAATTTACTGACCTACCTCCGATTGATTGACCATAACTCTCTCAATTTAACTCTTAACTCATTGAAATTAGTTTTATTTCCAAGGAATCGAAGTGTAGTTTAAAACGAAAGAAACGGAGATGAAAAATTCCAAGTATTTTGAGAGTTATGATAGAAATAGTTAGACTCGCGCTTTGGTTTAGCAATTTACTGACATACCTCCGATTGATTGACCATAACTCTCTCAATTTAACTCATAATTCATTGAAATTAGTTTCATTTCGAAGGAATCGAAGTGTAGTTTAAAACGAAAGAAACGGAGATGAAAAATTCCAAGTATTTTGAGAGTTATGATCGAAATAGTTAGACTCGCGCTTTGGTTTAGCAATTTACTGACCTACCTCCGATTGATTGTTAATTACTCTCTCAATTTAACTCTTAACTCATTGAAATTAGTTTCATTTCGAAGGAATCGAAGTGTAGTTTAAAACGAAAGAAACGGAGATGAAAAACTCCAAGTATTTTGAGAGTTATGATGGAAATAGTTAGACTCGCGCTTTGGTTTAGCAATTTACTGTCATACATCCGATTAATTGACCATAACTCTCTCAATTTAACTCTTAAGTCATTTAAATTAGTTTCATTTCGAAGGAATCGAAGTGTAGTTTAAAACGAAAGAAACGGAGATGAAAAACTCCAAGTATTTTGAGAGTTATGATGGAAATAGTTAGACTCGCGCTTTGGTTTAGCAATTTACTGACCTACCTCCGATTGATTGACCATAACTCTCTCAATTTAAGTCGTAATTCATTTAATTTAGTTTCATTTCGAATGAATCGAAGTGTAGTTTAAAACGAATGAAACGGAGATGAAAAACTCCAAGTATTTTGAGAGTTATGATGGAAATAGTTAGACTCGCGCTTTGGTTTAGCAATTTACTGACCTACCTCCGATTGATTGACCATAACTCACTCAATTTAACTCGTAATTCATTGTAATACTTTCATTTCGAAGGAATCGAAGTGTAGTTTAAAACGAAAGAAACGGAGATGAAAAACTCCAAGTATTTTGAGAGTTATGATGGAAATAGTTAGACTCGCGCTTTGGTTTAGCAATTTACTGTCCTACATCCGATTAATTGACCATAACTCTCTCAATTTAACTCTTAAGTCATTGAAATTAGTTTCATTTCGAAGGAATCGAAGTGTAGTTTAAAACGAAAGAAACGGAGATGAAAAACTCCAAGTATTTTGAGAGTTATGATGGAAATTGTTAGACTCGCGCTTTGGTTTAGCAATTTACTGACCTACCTCCGATTGATTGACCATAACTCTCTCAATTTAACTCTTAACTCATTGAAATTAGTTTCATTTCGAAGGAATCGAAGTGTAGTTTAAAACGAAAGAAACGGAGATGAAAAACTCCAAGTATCTTGAGAGTTATGATGGAAATAGTTAGACTCGCGCTTTAGTTTAGCAATTTACTGACCTACCTCCGATTGATTGACCATAACTCTCTCAATTTAACTCGTAATTCATTTAAATTAGTTTAATTTCGAAGGAATCGAAGTGTAGTTTAAAATGAAAGAAACGGAGATGAAAAACTCCAAGTATTTTGAGAGTTATGATGGAAATAGTAACACTCGCGCTTTGGTTTAGCAATTTACTGACCTCCCTCCGATTGATTGACCATAAATCACTCAATTTAACTCGTAATTCATTGAAATTAGTTTCATTTCGAAGGAATCGAAGTGTAGTTTAAAACGAAAGAAACGGAGATGAAAAATTCCAATTATTTTGAGAGTTATGATAGAAATAGTTAGACTCGCGCTTTGGTTTAGCAATTTACTGACATACCTTCGATTGATTGACCATAACTCTCTCAATTTAACTCTTAATTAATTGAAATTAGGTTCATTTCGAAGGAATCGAAGTGTAGTTTAAAACGAAAGAAACGGAGATGAAAAATTCCAAGTATTTTGAGAGTTATGATAGAAATAGTTAGACTCGCGCTTTGGTTTAGCAATTTACTGACCTACCTCCGATTGATTGACCATAACTCTCTCAATTTAACTCTTAACTTATTGAAATTAGTTTCATTTCGAAGGAATCGAAGTGTAGTTTAAAACGAAAGAAACGGAGATGAAAAACTCCAAGTATCTTGAGAGTTATGATGGAAATAGTTAGACTCGCGCTTTAGTTTAGCAATTTACTGACCTACCTCCGATTGATTGACCATAACTCTCTCAATTTAACTCGTAATTCATTTAAATTAGTTTAATTTCGAAGGAATCGAAGTGTAGTTTAAAACGAAAGAAACGGAGATGAAAAACTCCAAGTATTTTGAGAGTTATGATGGAAATAGTAACACTCGCGCTTTGGTTTAGCAATTTACTGACCTCCCTCCGATTGATTGACCATAAATCACTCAATTTAACTCGTAATTCATTGAAATTAGTTTCATTTCGAAGGAATCGAAGTGTAGTTTAAAACGAAAGAAACGGAGATGAAAAACTCCAAGTATTTTGAGAGTTATGATGGAAATAGTTAGACTCGCGCTTTAGTTTAGCAATTTACTGACCTCCCTCCGATTGATTGACCATAACTCTCTCAATTTAACTCTTAACTCATTGAAATTAGTTTCATTTCGAAGGAATCGAAGTGTAGTTTAAAACGAAAGAAACGGAGATGAAAAACTCCAAGTATCTTGAGAGTTATGATGGAAATAGTTAGACTCGCGCTTTAGTTTAGCAATTTACTGACCTACCTCCGATTGATTGACCATAACTCTCTCAATTTAACTCGTAATTCATTTAAATTAGTTTAATTTCGAAGGAATCGAAGTGTAGTTTAAAACGAAAGAAACGGAGATGAAAAACTCCAAGTATTTTGAGAGTTATGATGGAAATAGTAACACTCGCGCTTTGGTTTAGCAATTTACTGACCTCCCTCCGATTGATTGACCATAAATCACTCAATTTAACTCGTAATTCATTGAAATTAGTTTCATTTCGAAGGAATCGAAGTGTAGTTTAAAACGAAAGAAACGTAGATGAAAAACTCCAAGTATTTTGAGAGTTATGATTGAAATAGTTAGACTCGCGCTTTGATTTAGCAATTTACTGACCTCCCTCCGATTAATTGACCATAACTCACTCAATTTAACTCGTAATTCATTGAAATTAGTTTCATTTCGAAGGAATCGAAGTGTAGTTTAAAACGAAAGAAACGGAGATGAAAAACTCCAAGTATTTTGAGAGTTATGATGGAAATAGTTAGACTCGCGCTTTGGTTTAGCAATTTACTGATCTAGCTCCGATTGATTGACCATAACTCTCTAAATTTAACTCTTAACTCATTGAAATTAGTTTCATTTCGAAGGAATCGAAGTGTAGTTTAAAACGAAAGAAACGGAGATGAAAAACTCCAAGTATTTTGAGAGTTATGATGGAAATTGTTAGACTCGCGCTTTGGTTTAGCAATTTACTGACATACCTCCGATTGATTGACCATAACTCTCTCAATTTAACTCTTAATTCATTGAAATTAGTTTCATTTCGAAGGAATCGAAGTGTAGTTTAAAACGAAAGAAACGGAGATGAAAAATTCCAATGATTTTGAGAGTTATGATAGAAATAGTTAGACTCGCGCTTTGGTTTAGCAATTTACTGACATACCTTCGATTGATTGACCATAACTCTCTCAAATTAACTCTTAATTAATTGAAATTAGGTTCATTTCGAAGGAATCGAAGTGTAGTTTAAAACGAAAGAAACGGAGATGAAAAATTCCAAGTATTTTGAGAGTTATGATAGAAATAGTTAGACTCCCGCTTTGGTTTAGCAATTTACTGACATACCTCCGATTGATTGACCATAACTCTCTCAATTTAACTCTTAATTCATTGAAATTAGGTTCATTTCGAAGGAATCGAAGTGTAGTTTAAAACGAAAGAAACGGAGATGAAAAATTCCAAGTATTTTGAGAGTTATGATAGAAATAGTTAGACTCGCGCTTTGGTTTAGCAATTTACTGACCTACCTCCGATTGATTGACCATAACTCTCTCAATTTAACTCTTAACTCATTGAAATTAGTTTCATTTCGAAGGAATCGAAGTGTAGTTTAAAACGAAAGAAACGGAGATGAAAAACTCCAAGTATCTTGAGAGTTATGATGGAAATAGTTAGAAAAGCGCTTTAGTTTAGCAATTTACTGACTTACCTCCGATTGATTGACTGTAACTCTCTCAATTTAACTCGTAATTCATTTAAATTAGTTTAATTTCGAAGGAATCGAAGTCTAGTTTAAAACGAAAGAAACGGAGATGAAAAACTCCAAGTATTTTGAGAGTTATGATGGAAATAGTTAGACTCGCGCTTTGGTTTAGCAATTTACTGACCTACCTCCGATTGATTGACCATAACTCTCTCAATTTAAGTCGTAATTCATTTAATTTAGTTTCATTTCGAATGAATCGAAGTGTAGTTTAAAACGAATGAAACGGAGATGAAAAACTCCAAGTATTTTGAGAGTTATGATGGAAATAGTTAGACTCGCGCTTTGGTTTAGCAATTTACTGACCTACCTCCGATTGATTGACCATAACTCACTCAATTTAACTCGTAATTCATTGTAATACTTTCATTTCGAAGGAATCGAAGTGTAGTTTAAAACGAAAGAAACGGAGATGAAAAACTCCAAGTATTTTGAGAGTTATGATGGAAATAGTTAGACTCGCGCTTTGGTTTAGCAATTTACTGTCCTACATCCGATTAATTGACCATAACTCTCTCAATTTAACTCTTAAGTCATTGAAATTAGTTTCATTTCGAAGGAATCGAAGTGTAGTTTAAAACGAAAGAAACGGAGATGAAAAACTCCAAGTATTTTGAGAGTTATGATGGAAATAGTTAGACTCGCGCTTTAGTTTAGCAATTTACTGACGTCCCTCCGATTGATTGAACATAACTCACTCAATTTAACTCGTAATTCATTGAAATTAGTTTCATTTCGAAGGAATCGAAGTGTAGTTTAAAACGAAAGAAACGGAGATGAAAAACTCCAAGTATTTTAAGAGTTATGATGGAAATAGTTAGACTCGCGCTTTGGTTTAGCAATTTACTGACCTCCCTCCGATTGATTGACCATAAATCACTCAATTTAACTCGTAATTCATTGAAATTAGTTTCATTTCGAAGGAATCGAAGTGTAGTTTAAAACGAAAGAAACGGAGATGAAAAACTCCAAGTATTTTGAGAGTTATGATGGAAATAGTTAGACTCGCGCTTTAGTTTAGCAATTTACTGACCTCCCTCCGATTGATTGACCATAACTCTCTCAATTTAACTCTTAACTCATTGAAATTAGTTTCATTTCGAAGGAATCGAAGTGTAGTTTAAAACAAAAGAAACGGAGATGAAAAACTCCAAGTATCTTGAGAGTTATGATGGAAATAGTTAGACTCGCGCTTTAGTTTAGCAATTTACTGACCTACCTCCGATTGATTGACCATAACTCTCTCAATTTAACTCGTAATTCATTTAAATTAGTTTAATTTCGAAGGAATCGAAGTGTAGTTTAAAATGAAAGAAACGGAGATGAAAAACTCCAAGTATTTTGAGAGTTATGATGGAAATAGTAACACTCGCGCTTTGGTTTAGCAATTTACTGACCTCCCTCCGATTGATTGACCATAAATCACTCAATTTAACTCGTAATTCATTGAAATTAGTTTCATTTCGAAGGAATCGAAGTGTAGTTTAAAACGAAAGAAACGGAGATGAAAAATTCCAATTATTTTGAGAGTTATGATAGAAATAGTTAGACTCGCGCTTTGGTTTAGCAATTTACTGACATACCTTCGATTGATTGACCATAACTCTCTCAATTTAACTCTTAATTAATTGAAATTAGGTTCATTTCGAAGGAATCGAAGTGTAGTTTAAAACGAAAGAAACGGAGATGAAAAATTCCAAGTATTTTGAGAGTTATGATAGAAATAGTTAGACTCGCGCTTTGGTTTAGCAATTTACTGACCTACCTCCGATTGATTGACCATAACTCTCTCAATTTAACTCTTAACTTATTGAAATTAGTTTCATTTCGAAGGAATCGAAGTGTAGTTTAAAACGAAAGAAACGGAGATGAAAAACTCCAAGTATCTTGAGAGTTATGATGGAAATAGTTAGACTCGCGCTTTAGTTTAGCAATTTACTGACCTACCTCCGATTGATTGACCATAACTCTCTCAATTTAACTCGTAATTCATTTAAATTAGTTTAATTTCGAAGGAATCGAAGTGTAGTTTAAAACGAAAGAAACGGAGATGAAAAACTCCAAGTATTTTGAGAGTTATGATGGAAATAGTAACACTCGCGCTTTGGTTTAGCAATTTACTGACCTCCCTCCGATTGATTGACCATAAATCACTCAATTTAACTCGTAATTCATTGAAATTAGTTTCATTTCGAAGGAATCGAAGTGTAGTTTAAAACGAAAGAAACGGAGATGAAAAACTCCAAGTATTTTGAGAGTTATGATGGAAATAGTTAGACTCGCGCTTTAGTTTAGCAATTTACTGACCTCCCTCCGATTGATTGACCATAACTCTCTCAATTTAACTCTTAACTCATTGAAATTAGTTTCATTTCGAAGGAATCGAAGTGTAGTTTAAAACGAAAGAAACGGAGATGAAAAACTCCAAGTATCTTGAGAGTTATGATGGAAATAGTTAGACTCGCGCTTTAGTTTAGCAATTTACTGACCTACCTCCGATTGATTGACCATAACTCTCTCAATTTAACTCGTAATTCATTTAAATTAGTTTAATTTCGAAGGAATCGAAGTGTAGTTTAAAACGAAAGAAACGGAGATGAAAAACTCCAAGTATTTTGAGAGTTATGATGGAAATAGTAACACTCGCGCTTTGGTTTAGCAATTTACTGACCTCCCTCCGATTGATTGACCATAAATCACTCAATTTAACTCGTAATTCATTGAAATTAGTTTCATTTCGAAGGAATCGAAGTGTAGTTTAAAACGAAAGAAACGTAGATGAAAAACTCCAAGTATTTTGAGAGTTATGATTGAAATAGTTAGACTCGCGCTTTGATTTAGCAATTTACTGACCTCCCTCCGATTAATTGACCATAACTCACTCAATTTAACTCGTAATTCATTGAAATTAGTTTCATTTCGAAGGAATCGAAGTGTAGTTTAAAACGAAAGAAACGGAGATGAAAAACTCCAAGTATTTTGAGAGTTATGATGGAAATAGTTAGACTCGCGCTTTGGTTTAGCAATTTACTGATCTAGCTCCGATTGATTGACCATAACTCTCTAAATTTAACTCTTAACTCATTGAAATTAGTTTCATTTCGAAGGAATCGAAGTGTAGTTTAAAACGAAAGAAACGGAGATGAAAAACTCCAAGTATTTTGAGAGTTATGATGGAAATTGTTAGACTCGCGCTTTGGTTTAGCAATTTACTGACATACCTCCGATTGATTGACCATAACTCTCTCAATTTAACTCTTAATTCATTGAAATTAGTTTCATTTCGAAGGAATCGAAGTGTAGTTTAAAACGAAAGAAACGGAGATGAAAAATTCCAATGATTTTGAGAGTTATGATAGAAATAGTTAGACTCGCGCTTTGGTTTAGCAATTTACTGACATACCTTCGATTGATTGACCATAACTCTCTCAAATTAACTCTTAATTAATTGAAATTAGGTTCATTTCGAAGGAATCGAAGTGTAGTTTAAAACGAAAGAAACGGAGATGAAAAATTCCAAGTATTTTGAGAGTTATGATAGAAATAGTTAGACTCCCGCTTTGGTTTAGCAATTTACTGACATACCTCCGATTGATTGACCATAACTCTCTCAATTTAACTCTTAATTCATTGAAATTAGGTTCATTTCGAAGGAATCGAAGTGTAGTTTAAAACGAAAGAAACGGAGATGAAAAATTCCAAGTATTTTGAGAGTTATGATAGAAATAGTTAGACTCGCGCTTTGGTTTAGCAATTTACTGACCTACCTCCGATTGATTGACCATAACTCTCTCAATTTAACTCTTAACTCATTGAAATTAGTTTCATTTCGAAGGAATCGAAGTGTAGTTTAAAACGAAAGAAACGGAGATGAAAAACTCCAAGTATCTTGAGAGTTATGATGGAAATAGTTAGAAAAGCGCTTTAGTTTAGCAATTTACTGACTTACCTCCGATTGATTGACTGTAACTCTCTCAATTTAACTCGTAATTCATTTAAATTAGTTTAATTTCGAAGGAATCGAAGTGTAGTTTAAAACGAAAGAAACGGAGATGAAAACTCCAAGTATTTTGAGAGTTATGATGGAAATAGTTAGACTCGCGCTTTGGTTTAGCAATTTACTGCCCTACATCCGATTAATTGACCATAACTCTCTCAATTTAACTCTTAATTCATTGAAATTAGGTTCATTTCGAAGGAATCGAAGTGTAGTTTAAAACGAAAGAAACGGAGATGAAAAATTCCAAGTATTTTGAGAGTTATGATAGAAATAGTTAGACTCGCGCTTTGGTTTAGCAATTTACTGACCTACCTCCGATTGATTGACCATAACTCTCTCAATTTAACTCTTAACTCATTGAAATTAGTTTCATTTCGAAGGAATCGAAGTGTAGTTTAAAACGAAAGAAACGGAGATGAAAAACTCCAAGTATTTTGAGAGTTATGATGGAAATAGTTAGACTCGCGCTTTGGTTTAGCAATTTACTGTCCTACATCCGATTAATTGACCATAACTCTCTCAATTTAACTCTTAAGTCATTGAAATTAGTTTCATTTCGAAGGAATCGAAGTGTAGTTTAAAACGAAAGAAACGGAGATGAAAAACTCCAAGTATTTTGAGAGTTATGATGGAAATAGTTAGACTCGCGCTTTAGTTTAGCAATTTACTGACCTCCCTCCGATTGATTGAACATAACTCACTCAATTTAACTCGTAATTCATTGAAATTAGTTTCATTTCGAAGGAATCGAAGTGTAGTTTAAAACGAAAGAAACGGAGATGAAAAACTCCAAGTATTTTAAGAGTTATGATGGAAATAGTTAGACTCGCGCTTTGGTTTAGCAATTTACTGACCTCCCTCCGATTGATTGACCATAAATCACTCAATTTAACTCGTAATTCATTGAAATTAGTTTCATTTCGAAGGAATCGAAGTGTAGTTTAAAACGAAAGAAACGGAGATGAAAAACTCCAAGTATTTTGAGAGTTATGATGGAAATAGTTAGACTCGCGCTTTAGTTTAGCAATTTACTGACCTCCCTCCGATTGATTGACCATAACTCTCTCAATTTAACTCTTAACTCATTGAAATTAGTTTCATTTCGAAGGAATCGAAGTGTAGTTTAAAACGAAAGAAACGGAGATGAAAAACTCCAAGTATCTTGAGAGTTATGATGGAAATAGTTAGACTCGCGCTTTAGTTTAGCAATTTACTGACCTACCTCCGATTGATTGACCATAACTCTCTCAATTTAACTCGTAATTCATTTAAATTAGTTTAATTTCGAAGGAATCGAAGTGTAGTTTAAAATGAAAGAAACGGAGATGAAAAACTCCAAGTATTTTGAGAGTTATGATGGAAATAGTAACACTCGCGCTTTGGTTTAGCAATTTACTGACCTCCCTCCGATTGATTGACCATAAATCACTCAATTTAACTCGTAATTCATTGAAATTAGTTTCATTTCGAAGGAATCGAAGTGTAGTTTAAAACGAAAGAAACGGAGATGAAAAATTCCAATTATTTTGAGAGTTATGATAGAAATAGTTAGACTCGCGCTTTGGTTTAGCAATTTACTGACATACCTTCGATTGATTGACCATAACTCTCTCAATTTAACTCTTAATTAATTGAAATTAGGTTCATTTCGAAGGAATCGAAGTGTAGTTTAAAACGAAAGAAACGGAGATGAAAAATTCCAAGTATTTTGAGAGTTATGATAGAAATAGTTAGACTCGCGCTTTGGTTTAGCAATTTACTGACCTACCTCCGATTGATTGACCATAACTCTCTCAATTTAACTCTTAACTTATTGAAATTAGTTTCATTTCGAAGGAATCGAAGTGTAGTTTAAAACGAAAGAAACGGAGATGAAAAACTCCAAGTATCTTGAGAGTTATGATGGAAATAGTTAGACTCGCGCTTTAGTTTAGCAATTTACTGACCTACCTCCGATTGATTGACCATAACTCTCTCAATTTAACTCGTAATTCATTTAAATTAGTTTAATTTCGAAGGAATCGAAGTGTAGTTTAAAACGAAAGAAACGGAGATGAAAAACTCCAAGTATTTTGAGAGTTATGATGGAAATAGTAACACTCGCGCTTTGGTTTAGCAATTTACTGACCTCCCTCCGATTGATTGACCATAAATCACTCAATTTAACTCGTAATTCATTGAAATTAGTTTCATTTCGA
Source organism: Tasmannia lanceolata (assembly GCF_043159265.1). Lineage (NCBI taxonomy): Eukaryota > Viridiplantae > Streptophyta > Magnoliopsida > Canellales > Winteraceae > Tasmannia > Tasmannia lanceolata. The sequence continues at coordinate 11,316,993 of NW_027518721.1, forward strand.
AGGAATCGAAGTGTAGTTTAAAACGAAAGAAACGGAGATGAAAAACTCCAAGTATTTTGAGAGTTATGATGGAAATAGTTAGACTCGCGCTTTAGTTTAGCAATTTACTGACCTCCCTCCGATTGATTGACCATAACTCTCTCAATTTAACTCTTAACTCATTGAAATTAGTTTCATTTCGAAGGAATCGAAGTGTAGTTTAAAACGAAAGAAACGGAGATGAAAAACTCCAAGTATCTTGAGAGTTATGATGGAAATAGTTAGACTCGCGCTTTAGTTTAGCAATTTACTGACCTACCTCCGATTGATTGACCATAACTCTCTCAATTTAACTCGTAATTCATTTAAATTAGTTTAATTTCGAAGGAATCGAAGTGTAGTTTAAAACGAAAGAAACGGAGATGAAAAACTCCAAGTATTTTGAGAGTTATGATGGAAATAGTAACACTCGCGCTTTGGTTTAGCAATTTACTGACCTCCCTCCGATTGATTGACCATAAATCACTCAATTTAACTCGTAATTCATTGAAATTAGTTTCATTTCGAAGGAATCGAAGTGTAGTTTAAAACGAAAGAAACGTAGATGAAAAACTCCAAGTATTTTGAGAGTTATGATTGAAATAGTTAGACTCGCGCTTTGATTTAGCAATTTACTGACCTCCCTCCGATTAATTGACCATAACTCACTCAATTTAACTCGTAATTCATTGAAATTAGTTTCATTTCGAAGGAATCGAAGTGTAGTTTAAAACGAAAGAAACGGAGATGAAAAACTCCAAGTATTTTGAGAGTTATGATGGAAATAGTTAGACTCGCGCTTTGGTTTAGCAATTTACTGATCTAGCTCCGATTGATTGACCATAACTCTCTAAATTTAACTCTTAACTCATTGAAATTAGTTTCATTTCGAAGGAATCGAAGTGTAGTTTAAAACGAAAGAAACGGAGATGAAAAACTCCAAGTATTTTGAGAGTTATGATGGAAATTGTTAGACTCGCGCTTTGGTTTAGCAATTTACTGACATACCTCCGATTGATTGACCATAACTCTCTCAATTTAACTCTTAATTCATTGAAATTAGTTTCATTTCGAAGGAATCGAAGTGTAGTTTAAAACGAAAGAAACGGAGATGAAAAATTCCAATGATTTTGAGAGTTATGAAAGAAATAGTTAGACTCGCGCTTTGGTTTAGCAATTTACTGACATACCTTCGATTGATTGACCATAACTCTCTCAATTTAACTCTTAATTAATTGAAATTAGGTTCATTTCGAAGGAATCGAAGTGTAGTTTAAAACGAAAGAAACGGAGATGAAAAATTCCAAGTATTTTGAGAGTTATGATAGAAATAGTTAGACTCCCGCTTTGGTTTAGCAATTTACTGACATACCTCCGATTGATTGACCATAACTCTCTCAATTTAACTCTTAATTCATTGAAATTAGGTTCATTTCGAAGGAATCGAAGTGTAGTTTAAAACGAAAGAAACGGAGATGAAAAATTCCAAGTATTTTGAGAGTTATGATAGAAATAGTTAGACTCGCGCTTTGGTTTAGCAATTTACTGACCTACCTCCGATTGATTGACCATAACTCTCTCAATTTAACTCTTAACTCATTGAAATTAGTTTCATTTCGAAGGAATCGAAGTGTAGTTTAAAACGAAAGAAACGGAGATGAAAAACTCCAAGTATCTTGAGAGTTATGATGGAAATAGTTAGACTCGCGCTTTAGTTTAGCAATTTACTGACCTACCTCCGATTGATTGACCATAACTCTCTCAATTTAACTCGTAATTCATTTAAATTAGTTTAATTTCGAAGGAATCGAAGTGTAGTTTAAAACGAAAGAAACGGAGATGAAAAACTCCAAGTATTTTGAGAGTTATGATGGAAATAGTAACACTCGCGCTTTGGTTTAGCAATTTACTGACCTCCCTCCGATTGATTGACCATAAATCACTCAATTTAACTCGTAATTCATTGAAATTAGTTTCATTTCGAAGGAATCGAAGTGTAGTTTAAAACGAAAGAAACGTAGATGAAAAACTCAAGTATTTTGAGAGTTATGATTGAAATAGTTAGACTCGCGCTTTGATTTAGCAATTTACTGACCTCCCTCCGATTAAATGATCATAACTTACTCAATTTAACTCGTAATTCATTGTAATTAGTTTCATTTCGAAGGAATCGAAGTGTAGTTTAAAACGAAAGAAACGGAGATGAAAAACTACAAGTATTTTGAGAGTTATGATGGAAATAGTTAGACTCGCGCTTTGGTTTAGCAATTTACTGATCTAGCTCCGATTGATTGACCATAACTCTCTAAATTTAACTCTTAACTCATTGAAATTAGTTTCATTTCGAAGGAATCGAAGTGTAGTTTAAAACGAAAGAAACGGAGATGAAAAACTCCAAGTATTTTGAGAGTTATGATAGAAATAGTTAGACTCGCGCTTTGGTTTAGCAATTTACTGACCTACCTCCGATTGATTGACCATAACTCTCTCAATTTAACTCTTAACTCATTGAAATTAGTTTTATTTCCAAGGAATCGAAGTGTAGTTTAAAACGAAAGAAACGGAGATGAAAAATTCCAAGTATTTTGAGAGTTATGATAGAAATAGTTAGACTCGCGCTTTGGTTTAGCAATTTACTGACATACCTCCGATTGATTGACAATAACTCTCTCAATTTAACTCATAATTCATTGAAATTAGTTTCATTTCGAAGGAATCGAAGTGTAGTTTAAAACGAAAGAAACGGAGATGAAAAATTCCAAGTATTTTGAGAGTTATGATCGAAATAGTTAGACTCGCGCTTTGGTTTAGCAATTTACTGACCTACCTCCGATTGATTGATAATTACTCTCTCAATTTAACTCTTAACTCATTGAAATTAGTTTCATTTCGAAGGAATCGAAGTGTAGTTTAAAACGAAAGAAACGGAGATGAAAAACTCCAAGTATTTTGAGAGTTATGATGGAAATAGTTAGACTCGCGCTTTGGTTTAGCAATTTACTGTCATACATCCGATTAATTGACCATAACTCTCTCAATTTAACTCTTAAGTCATTTAAATTAGTTTCATTTCGAAGGAATCGAAGTGTAGTTTAAAACGAAAGAAACGGAGATGAAAAACTCCAAGTATTTTGAGAGTTATGATGGAAATAGTTAGACTCGCGCTTTGGTTTAGCAATTTACTGACCTACCTCCGATTGATTGACCATAACTCTCTCAATTTAAGTCGTAATTCATTTAATTTAGTTTCATTTCGAATGAATCGAAGTGTAGTTTAAAACGAATGAAACGGAGATGAAAAACTCCAAGTATTTTGAGAGTTATGATGGAAATAGTTAGACTCGCGCTTTGGTTTAGCAATTTACTGACCTACCTCCGATTGATTGACCATAACTCACTCAATTTAACTCGTAATTCATTGTAATACTTTCATTTCGAAGGAATCGAAGTGTAGTTTAAAACGAAAGAAACGGAGATGAAAAACTCCAAGTATTTTGAGAGTTATGATGGAAATAGTTAGACTCGCGCTTTGGTTTAGCAATTTATTGTCCTACATCCGATTAATTGACCATAACTCTCTCAATTTAACTCTTAAGTCATTGAAATTAGTTTCATTTCGAAGGAATCGAAGTGTAGTTTAAAACGAAAGAAACGGAGATGAAAAACTCCAAGTATTTTGAGAGTTATGATGGAAATAGTTAGACTCGCGCTTTAGTTTAGCAATTTACTGACCTCCCTCCGATTGATTGAACATAACTCACTCAATTTAACTCGTAATTCGTTGAAATTAGTTTCATTTCGAAGGAATCGAAGTGTAGTTTAAAACGAAAGAAACGGAGATGAAAAACTCCAAGTATTTTAAGAGTTATGATGGAAATAGTTAGACTCGCGCTTTGGTTTAGCAATTTACTGACCTCCCTCCGATTGATTGACCATAAATCACTCAATTTAACTCGTAATTCATTGAAATTAGTTTCATTTCGAAGGAATCGAAGTGTAGTTTAAAACGAAAGAAACGGAGATGAAAAACTCCAAGTATTTTGAGAGTTATGATGGAAATAGTTAGACTCGCGCTTTAGTTTAGCAATTTACTGACCTCCCTCCGATTGATTGACCATAACTCTCTCAATTTAACTCTTAACTCATTGAAATTAGTTTCATTTCGAAGGAATCGAAGTGTAGTTTAAAACGAAAGAAATGGAGATGAAAAACTCCAAGTATCTTGAGAGTTATGATGGAAATAGTTAGACTCGCGCTTTAGTTTAGCAATTTACTGACCTACCTCCGATTGATTGACCATAACTCTCTCAATTTAACTCGTAATTCATTTAAATTAGTTTAATTTCGAAGGAATCGAAGTGTAGTTTAAAATGAAAGAAACGGAGATGAAAAACTCCAAGTATTTTGAGAGTTATGATGGAAATAGTAACACTCGCGCTTTGGTTTAGCAATTTACTGACCTCCCTCCGATTGATTGACCATAAATCACTCAATTTAACTCGTAATTCATTGAAATTAGTTTCATTTCGAAGGAATCGAAGTGTAGTTTAAAACGAAAGAAACGGAGAAGAAAAATTCCAATTATTTTGAGAGTTATGATAGAAATAGTTAGACTCGCGCTTTGGTTTAGCAATTTACTGACATACCTTCGATTGATTGACCATAACTCTCTCAATTTAACTCTTAATTAATTGAAATTAGGTTCATTTCGAAGGAATCGAAGTGTAGTTTAAAACGAAAGAAACGGAGATGAAAAATTCCAAGTATTTTGAGAGTTATGATAGAAATAGTTAGACTCGCGCTTTGGTTTAGCAATTTACTGACCTACCTCCGATTGATTGACCATAACTCTCTCAATTTAACTCTTAACTTATTGAAATTAGTTTCATTTCGAAGGAATCGAAGTGTAGTTTAAAACGAAAGAAACGGAGATGAAAAACTCCAAGTATCTTGAGAGTTATGATGGAAATAGTTAGACTCGCGCTTTAGTTTAGCAATTTACTGACCTACCTCCGATTGATTGACCATAACTCTCTCAATTTAACTCGTAATTCATTTAAATTAGTTTAATTTCGAAGGAATCGAAGTGTAGTTTAAAACGAAAGAAACGGAGATGAAAAACTCCAAGTATTTTGAGAGTTATGATGGAAATAGTAACACTCGCGCTTTGGTTTAGCAATTTACTGACCTCCCTCCGATTGATTGACCATAAATCACTCAATTTAACTCGTAATTCATTGAAATTAGTTTCATTTCGAAGGAATCGAAGTGTAGTTTAAAACGAAAGAAACGGAGATGAAAAACTCCAAGTATTTTGAGAGTTATGATGGAAATAGTTAGACTCGCGCTTTAGTTTAGCAATTTACTGACCTCCCTCCGATTGATTGACCATAACTCTCTCAATTTAACTCTTAACTCATTGAAATTAGTTTCATTTCGAAGGAATCGAAGTGTAGTTTAAAACGAAAGAAACGGAGATGAAAAACTCCAAGTATCTTGAGAGTTATGATGGAAATAGTTAGACTCGCGCTTTAGTTTAGCAATTTACTGACCTACCTCCGATTGATTGACCATAACTCTCTCAATTTAACTCGTAATTCATTTAAATTAGTTTAATTTCGAAGGAATCGAAGTGTAGTTTAAAACGAAAGAAACGGAGATGAAAAACTCCAAGTATTTTGAGAGTTATGATGGAAATAGTAACACTCGCGCTTTGGTTTAGCAATTTACTGACCTCCCTCCGATTGATTGACCATAAATCACTCAATTTAACTCGTAATTCATTGAAATTAGTTTCATTTCGAAGGAATCGAAGTGTAGTTTAAAACGAAAGAAACGTAGATGAAAAACTCCAAGTATTTTGAGAGTTATGATTGAAATAGTTAGACTCGCGCTTTGATTTAGCAATTTACTGACCTCCCTCCGATTAATTGACCATAACTCACTCAATTTAACTCGTAATTCATTGAAATTAGTTTCATTTCGAAGGAATCGAAGTGTAGTTTAAAACGAAAGAAACGGAGATGAAAAACTCCAAGTATTTTGAGAGTTATGATGGAAATAGTTAGACTCGCGCTTTGGTTTAGCAATTTACTGTCCTACATCCGATTAATTGACCATAACTCTCTCAATTTAACTCTTAAGTCATTGAAATTAGTTTCATTTCGAAGGAATCGAAGTGTAGTTTAAAACGAAAGAAACGGAGATGAAAAACTCCAAGTATTTTGAGAGTTATGATGGAAATAGTTAGACTCGCGCTTTAGTTTAGCAATTTACTGACGTCCCTCCGATTGATTGAACATAACTCACTCAATTTAACTCGTAATTCATTGAAATTAGTTTCATTTCGAAGGAATCGAAGTGTAGTTTAAAACGAAAGAAACGGAGATGAAAAACTCCAAGTATTTTAAGAGTTATGATGGAAATAGTTAGACTCGCGCTTTGGTTTAGCAATTTACTGACCTCCCTCCGATTGATTGACCATAAATCACTCAATTTAACTCGTAATTCATTGAAATTAGTTTCATTTCGAAGGAATCGAAGTGTAGTTTAAAACGAAAGAAACGGAGATGAAAAACTCCAAGTATTTTGAGAGTTATGATGGAAATAGTTAGACTCGCGCTTTAGTTTAGCAATTTACTGACCTCCCTCCGATTGATTGACCATAACTCTCTCAATTTAACTCTTAACTCATTGAAATTAGTTTCATTTCGAAGGAATCGAAGTGTAGTTTAAAACGAAAGAAACGGAGATGAAAAACTCCAAGTATCTTGAGAGTTATGATGGAAATAGTTAGACTCGCGCTTTAGTTTAGCAATTTACTGACCTACCTCCGATTGATTGACCATAACTCTCTCAATTTAACTCGTAATTCATTTAAATTAGTTTAATTTCGAAGGAATCGAAGTGTAGTTTAAAATGAAAGAAACGGAGATGAAAAACTCCAAGTATTTTGAGAGTTATGATGGAAATAGTAACACTCGCGCTTTGGTTTAGCAATTTACTGACCTCCCTCCGATTGATTGACCATAAATCACTCAATTTAACTCGTAATTCATTGAAATTAGTTTCATTTCGAAGGAATCGAAGTGTAGTTTAAAACGAAAGAAACGGAGATGAAAAATTCCAATTATTTTGAGAGTTATGATAGAAATAGTTAGACTCGCGCTTTGGTTTAGCAATTTACTGACATACCTTCGATTGATTGACCATAACTCTCTCAATTTAACTCTTAATTAATTGAAATTAGGTTCATTTCGAAGGAATCGAAGTGTAGTTTAAAACGAAAGAAACGGAGATGAAAAATTCCAAGTATTTTGAGAGTTATGATAGAAATAGTTAGACTCGCGCTTTGGTTTAGCAATTTACTGACCTACCTCCGATTGATTGACCATAACTCTCTCAATTTAACTCTTAACTTATTGAAATTAGTTTCATTTCGAAGGAATCGAAGTGTAGTTTAAAACGAAAGAAACGGAGATGAAAAACTCCAAGTATCTTGAGAGTTATGATGGAAATAGTTAGACTCGCGCTTTAGTTTAGCAATTTACTGACCTACCTCCGATTGATTGACCATAACTCTCTCAATTTAACTCGTAATTCATTTAAATTAGTTTAATTTCGAAGGAATCGAAGTGTAGTTTAAAACGAAAGAAACGGAGATGAAAAACTCCAAGTATTTTGAGAGTTATGATGGAAATAGTAACACTCGCGCTTTGGTTTAGCAATTTACTGACCTCCCTCCGATTGATTGACCATAAATCACTCAATTTAACTCGTAATTCATTGAAATTAGTTTCATTTCGAAGGAATCGAAGTGTAGTTTAAAACGAAAGAAACGGAGATGAAAAACTCCAAGTATTTTGAGAGTTATGATGGAAATAGTTAGACTCGCGCTTTAGTTTAGCAATTTACTGACCTCCCTCCGATTGATTGACCATAACTCTCTCAATTTAACTCTTAACTCATTGAAATTAGTTTCATTTCGAAGGAATCGAAGTGTAGTTTAAAACGAAAGAAACGGAGATGAAAAACTCCAAGTATCTTGAGAGTTATGATGGAAATAGTTAGACTCGCGCTTTAGTTTAGCAATTTACTGACCTACCTCCGATTGATTGACCATAACTCTCTCAATTTAACTCGTAATTCATTTAAATTAGTTTAATTTCGAAGGAATCGAAGTGTAGTTTAAAACGAAAGAAACGGAGATGAAAAACTCCAAGTATTTTGAGAGTTATGATGGAAATAGTAACACTCGCGCTTTGGTTTAGCAATTTACTGACCTCCCTCCGATTGATTGACCATAAATCACTCAATTTAACTCGTAATTCATTGAAATTAGTTTCATTTCGAAGGAATCGAAGTGTAGTTTAAAACGAAAGAAACGTAGATGAAAAACTCCAAGTATTTTGAGAGTTATGATTGAAATAGTTAGACTCGCGCTTTGATTTAGCAATTTACTGACCTCCCTCCGATTAATTGACCATAACTCACTCAATTTAACTCGTAATTCATTGAAATTAGTTTCATTTCGAAGGAATCGAAGTGTAGTTTAAAACGAAAGAAACGGAGATGAAAAACTCCAAGTATTTTGAGAGTTATGATGGAAATAGTTAGACTCGCGCTTTGGTTTAGCAATTTACTGTCCTACATCCGATTAATTGACCATAACTCTCTCAATTTAACTCTTAAGTCATTGAAATTAGTTTCATTTCGAAGGAATCGAAGTGTAGTTTAAAACGAAAGAAACGGAGATGAAAAACTCCAAGTATTTTGAGAGTTATGATGGAAATAGTTAGACTCGCGCTTTAGTTTAGCAATTTACTGACCTCCCTCCGATTGATTGAACATAACTCACTCAATTTAACTCGTAATTCATTGAAATTAGTTTCATTTCGAAGGAATCGAAGTGTAGTTTAAAACGAAAGAAACGGAGATGAAAAACTCCAAGTATTTTAAGAGTTATGATGGAAATAGTTAGACTCGCGCTTTGGTTTAGCAATTTACTGACCTCCCTCCGATTGATTGACCATAAATCACTCAATTTAACTCGTAATTCATTGAAATTAGTTTCATTTCGAAGGAATCGAAGTGTAGTTTAAAACGAAAGAAACGGAGATGAAAAACTCCAAGTATTTTGAGAGTTATGATGGAAATAGTTAGACTCGCGCTTTAGTTTAGCAATTTACTGACCTCCCTCCGATTGATTGACCATAACTCTCTCAATTTAACTCTTAACTCATTGAAATTAGTTTCATTTCGAAGGAATCGAAGTGTAGTTTAAAACGAAAGAAACGGAGATGAAAAACTCCAAGTATCTTGAGAGTTATGATGGAAATAGTTAGACTCGCGCTTTAGTTTAGCAATTTACTGACCTACCTCCGATTGATTGACCATAACTCTCTCAATTTAACTCGTAATTCATTTAAATTAGTTTAATTTCGAAGGAATCGAAGTGTAGTTTAAAATGAAAGAAACGGAGATGAAAAACTCCAAGTATTTTGAGAGTTATGATGGAAATAGTAACACTCGCGCTTTGGTTTAGCAATTTACTGACCTCCCTCCGATTGATTGACCATAAATCACTCAATTTAACTCGTAATTCATTGAAATTAGTTTCATTTCGAAGGAATCGAAGTGTAGTTTAAAACGAAAGAAACGGAGATGAAAAATTCCAATTATTTTGAGAGTTATGATAGAAATAGTTAGACTCGCGCTTTGGTTTAGCAATTTACTGACATACCTTCGATTGATTGACCATAACTCTCTCAATTTAACTCTTAATTAATTGAAATTAGGTTCATTTCGAAGGAATCGAAGTGTAGTTTAAAACGAAAGAAACGGAGATGAAAAATTCCAAGTATTTTGAGAGTTATGATAGAAATAGTTAGACTCGCGCTTTGGTTTAGCAATTTACTGACCTACCTCCGATTGATTGACCATAACTCTCTCAATTTAACTCTTAACTTATTGAAATTAGTTTCATTTCGAAGGAATCGAAGTGTAGTTTAAAACGAAAGAAACGGAGATGAAAAACTCCAAGTATCTTGAGAGTTATGATGGAAATAGTTAGACTCGCGCTTTAGTTTAGCAATTTACTGACCTACCTCCGATTGATTGACCATAACTCTCTCAATTTAACTCGTAATTCATTTAAATTAGTTTAATTTCGAAGGAATCGAAGTGTAGTTTAAAACGAAAGAAACGGAGATGAAAAACTCCAAGTATTTTGAGAGTTATGATGGAAATAGTAACACTCGCGCTTTGGTTTAGCAATTTACTGACCTCCCTCCGATTGATTGACCATAAATCACTCAATTTAACTCGTAATTCATTGAAATTAGTTTCATTTCGAAGGAATCGAAGTGTAGTTTAAAACGAAAGAAACGGAGATGAAAAACTCCAAGTATTTTGAGAGTTATGATGGAAATAGTTAGACTCGCGCTTTAGTTTAGCAATTTACTGACCTCCCTCCGATTGATTGACCATAACTCTCTCAATTTAACTCTTAACTCATTGAAATTAGTTTCATTTCGAAGGAATCGAAGTGTAGTTTAAAACGAAAGAAACGGAGATGAAAAACTCCAAGTATCTTGAGAGTTATGATGGAAATAGTTAGACTCGCGCTTTAGTTTAGCAATTTACTGACCTACCTCCGATTGATTGACCATAACTCTCTCAATTTAACTCGTAATTCATTTAAATTAGTTTAATTTCGAAGGAATCGAAGTGTAGTTTAAAACGAAAGAAACGGAGATGAAAAACTCCAAGTATTTTGAGAGTTATGATGGAAATAGTAACACTCGCGCTTTGGTTTAGCAATTTACTGACCTCCCTCCGATTGATTGACCATAAATCACTCAATTTAACTCGTAATTCATTGAAATTAGTTTCATTTCGAAGGAATCGAAGTGTAGTTTAAAACGAAAGAAACGTAGATGAAAAACTCCAAGTATTTTGAGAGTTATGATTGAAATAGTTAGACTCGCGCTTTGATTTAGCAATTTACTGACCTCCCTCCGATTAATTGACCATAACTCACTCAATTTAACTCGTAATTCATTGAAATTAGTTTCATTTCGAAGGAATCGAAGTGTAGTTTAAAACGAAAGAAACGGAGATGAAAAACTCCAAGTATTTTGAGAGTTATGATGGAAATAGTTAGACTCGCGCTTTGGTTTAGCAATTTACTGATCTAGCTCCGATTGATTGACCATAACTCTCTAAATTTAACTCTTAACTCATTGAAATTAGTTTCATTTCGAAGGAATCGAAGTGTAGTTTAAAACGAAAGAAACGGAGATGAAAAACTCCAAGTATTTTGAGAGTTATGATGGAAATTGTTAGACTCGCGCTTTGGTTTAGCAATTTACTGACATACCTCCGATTGATTGACCATAACTCTCTCAATTTAACTCTTAATTCATTGAAATTAGTTTCATTTCGAAGGAATCGAAGTGTAGTTTAAAACGAAAGAAACGGAGATGAAAAATTCCAATGATTTTGAGAGTTATGATAGAAATAGTTAGACTCGCGCTTTGGTTTAGCAATTTACTGACATACCTTCGATTGATTGACCATAACTCTCTCAAATTAACTCTTAATTAATTGAAATTAGGTTCATTTCGAAGGAATCGAAGTGTAGTTTAAAACGAAAGAAACGGAGATGAAAAATTCCAAGTATTTTGAGAGTTATGATAGAAATAGTTAGACTCCCGCTTTGGTTTAGCAATTTACTGACATACCTCCGATTGATTGACCATAACTCTCTCAATTTAACTCTTAATTCATTGAAATTAGGTTCATTTCGAAGGAATCGAAGTGTAGTTTAAAACGAAAGAAACGGAGATGAAAAATTCCAAGTATTTTGAGAGTTATGATAGAAATAGTTAGACTCGCGCTTTGGTTTAGCAATTTACTGACCTACCTCCGATTGATTGACCATAACTCTCTCAATTTAACTCTTAACTCATTGAAATTAGTTTCATTTCGAAGGAATCGAAGTGTAGTTTAAAACGAAAGAAACGGAGATGAAAAACTCCAAGTATCTTGAGAGTTATGATGGAAATAGTTAGAAAAGCGCTTTAGTTTAGCAATTTACTGACTTACCTCCGATTGATTGACTGTAACTCTCTCAATTTAACTCGTAATTCATTTAAATTAGTTTAATTTCGAAGGAATCGAAGTGTAGTTTAAAACGAAAGAAACGGAGATGAAAACTCCAAGTATTTTGAGAGTTATGATGGAAATAGTTAGACTCGCGCTTTGGTTTAGCAATTTACTGCCCTACATCCGATTAATTGACCATAACTCTCTCAATTTAACTCTTAATTCATTGAAATTAGGTTCATTTCGAAGGAATCGAAGTGTAGTTTAAAACGAAAGAAACGGAGATGAAAAATTCCAAGTATTTTGAGAGTTATGATAGAAATAGTTAGACTCGCGCTTTGGTTTAGCAATTTACTGACCTACCTCCGATTGATTGACCATAACTCTCTCAATTTAACTCTTAACTCATTGAAATTAGTTTCATTTCGAAGGAATCGAAGTGTAGTTTAAAACGAAAGAAACGGAGATGAAAAACTCCAAGTATTTTGAGAGTTATGATGGAAATAGTTAGACTCGCGCTTTGGTTTAGCAATTTACTGTCCTACATCCGATTAATTGACCATAACTCTCTCAATTTAACTCTTAAGTCATTGAAATTAGTTTCATTTCGAAGGAATCGAAGTGTAGTTTAAAACGAAAGAAACGGAGATGAAAAACTCCAAGTATTTTGAGAGTTATGATGGAAATAGTTAGACTCGCGCTTTAGTTTAGCAATTTACTGACCTCCCTCCGATTGATTGAACATAACTCACTCAATTTAACTCGTAATTCATTGAAATTAGTTTCATTTCGAAGGAATCGAAGTGTAGTTTAAAACGAAAGAAACGGAGATGAAAAACTCCAAGTATTTTAAGAGTTATGATGGAAATAGTTAGACTCGCGCTTTGGTTTAGCAATTTACTGACCTCCCTCCGATTGATTGACCATAAATCACTCAATTTAACTCGTAATTCATTGAAATTAGTTTCATTTCGAAGGAATCGAAGTGTAGTTTAAAACGAAAGAAACGGAGATGAAAAACTCCAAGTATTTTGAGAGTTATGATGGAAATAGTTAGACTCGCGCTTTAGTTTAGCAATTTACTGACCTCCCTCCGATTGATTGACCATAACTCTCTCAATTTAACTCTTAACTCATTGAAATTAGTTTCATTTCGAAGGAATCGAAGTGTAGTTTAAAACGAAAGAAACGGAGATGAAAAACTCCAAGTATCTTGAGAGTTATGATGGAAATAGTTAGACTCGCGCTTTAGTTTAGCAATTTACTGACCTACCTCCGATTGATTGACCATAACTCTCTCAATTTAACTCGTAATTCATTTAAATTAGTTTAATTTCGAAGGAATCGAAGTGTAGTTTAAAATGAAAGAAACGGAGATGAAAAACTCCAAGTATTTTGAGAGTTATGATGGAAATAGTAACACTCGCGCTTTGGTTTAGCAATTTACTGACCTCCCTCCGATTGATTGACCATAAATCACTCAATTTAACTCGTAATTCATTGAAATTAGTTTCATTTCGAAGGAATCGAAGTGTAGTTTAAAACGAAAGAAACGGAGATGAAAAATTCCAATTATTTTGAGAGTTATGATAGAAATAGTTAGACTCGCGCTTTGGTTTAGCAATTTACTGACATACCTTCGATTGATTGACCATAACTCTCTCAATTTAACTCTTAATTAATTGAAATTAGGTTCATTTCGAAGGAATCGAAGTGTAGTTTAAAACGAAAGAAACGGAGATGAAAAATTCCAAGTATTTTGAGAGTTATGATAGAAATAGTTAGACTCGCGCTTTGGTTTAGCAATTTACTGACCTACCTCCGATTGATTGACCATAACTCTCTCAATTTAACTCTTAACTTATTGAAATTAGTTTCATTTCGAAGGAATCGAAGTGTAGTTTAAAACGAAAGAAACGGAGATGAAAAACTCCAAGTATCTTGAGAGTTATGATGGAAATAGTTAGACTCGCGCTTTAGTTTAGCAATTTACTGACCTACCTCCGATTGATTGACCATAACTCTCTCAATTTAACTCGTAATTCATTTAAATTAGTTTAATTTCGAAGGAATCGAAGTGTAGTTTAAAACGAAAGAAACGGAGATGAAAAACTCCAAGTATTTTGAGAGTTATGATGGAAATAGTAACACTCGCGCTTTGGTTTAGCAATTTACTGACCTCCCTCCGATTGATTGACCATAAATCACTCAATTTAACTCGTAATTCATTGAAATTAGTTTCATTTCGAAGGAATCGAAGTGTAGTTTAAAACGAAAGAAACGGAGATGAAAAACTCCAAGTATTTTGAGAGTTATGATGGAAATAGTTAGACTCGCGCTTTAGTTTAGCAATTTACTGACCTCCCTCCGATTGATTGACCATAACTCTCTCAATTTAACTCTTAACTCATTGAAATTAGTTTCATTTCGAAGGAATCGAAGTGTAGTTTAAAACGAAAGAAACGGAGATGAAAAACTCCAAGTATCTTGAGAGTTATGATGGAAATAGTTAGACTCGCGCTTTAGTTTAGCAATTTACTGACCTACCTCCGATTGATTGACCATAACTCTCTCAATTTAACTCGTAATTCATTTAAATTAGTTTAATTTCGAAGGAATCGAAGTGTAGTTTAAAACGAAAGAAACGGAGATGAAAAACTCCAAGTATTTTGAGAGTTATGATGGAAATAGTAACACTCGCGCTTTGGTTTAGCAATTTACTGACCTCCCTCCGATTGATTGACCATAAATCACTCAATTTAACTCGTAATTCATTGAAATTAGTTTCATTTCGAAGGAATCGAAGTGTAGTTTAAAACGAAAGAAACGTAGATGAAAAACTCCAAGTATTTTGAGAGTTATGATTGAAATAGTTAGACTCGCGCTTTGATTTAGCAATTTACTGACCTCCCTCCGATTAATTGACCATAACTCACTCAATTTAACTCGTAATTCATTGAAATTAGTTTCATTTCGAAGGAATCGAAGTGTAGTTTAAAACGAAAGAAACGGAGATGAAAAACTCCAAGTATTTTGAGAGTTATGATGGAAATAGTTAGACTCGCGCTTTGGTTTAGCAATTTACTGATCTAGCTCCGATTGATTGACCATAACTCTCTAAATTTAACTCTTAACTCATTGAAATTAGTTTCATTTCGAAGGAATCGAAGTGTAGTTTAAAACGAAAGAAACGGAGATGAAAAACTCCAAGTATTTTGAGAGTTATGATGGAAATTGTTAGACTCGCGCTTTGGTTTAGCAATTTACTGACATACCTCCGATTGATTGACCATAACTCTCTCAATTTAACTCTTAATTCATTGAAATTAGTTTCATTTCGAAGGAATCGAAGTGTAGTTTAAAACGAAAGAAACGGAGATGAAAAATTCCAATGATTTTGAGAGTTATGAAAGAAATAGTTAGACTCGCGCTTTGGTTTAGCAATTTACTGACATACCTTCGATTGATTGACCATAACTCTCTCAATTTAACTCTTAATTAATTGAAATTAGGTTCATTTCGAAGGAATCGAAGTGTAGTTTAAAACGAAAGAAACGGAGATGAAAAATTCCAAGTATTTTGAGAGTTATGATAGAAATAGTTAGACTCCCGCTTTGGTTTAGCAATTTACTGACATACCTCCGATTGATTGACCATAACTCTCTCAATTTAACTCTTAATTCATTGAAATTAGGTTCATTTCGAAGGAATCGAAGTGTAGTTTAAAACGAAAGAAACGGAGATGAAAAATTCCAAGTATTTTGAGAGTTATGATAGAAATAGTTAGACTCGCGCTTTGGTTTAGCAATTTACTGACCTACCTCCGATTGATTGACCATAACTCTCTCAATTTAACTCTTAACTCATTGAAATTAGTTTCATTTCGAAGGAATCGAAGTGTAGTTTAAAACGAAAGAAACGGAGATGAAAAACTCCAAGTATCTTGAGAGTTATGATGGAAATAGTTAGACTCGCGCTTTAGTTTAGCAATTTACTGACCTACCTCCGATTGATTGACCATAACTCTCTCAATTTAACTCGTAATTCATTTAAATTAGTTTAATTTCGAAGGAATCGAAGTGTAGTTTAAAACGAAAGAAACGGAGATGAAAAACTCCAAGTATTTTGAGAGTTATGATGGAAATAGTAACACTCGCGCTTTGGTTTAGCAATTTACTGACCTCCCTCCGATTGATTGACCATAAATCACTCAATTTAACTCGTAATTCATTGAAATTAGTTTCATTTCGAAGGAATCGAAGTGTAGTTTAAAACGAAAGAAACGTAGATGAAAAACTCAAGTATTTTGAGAGTTATGATTGAAATAGTTAGACTCGCGCTTTGATTTAGCAATTTACTGACCTCCCTCCGATTAAATGATCATAACTTACTCAATTTAACTCGTAATTCATTGTAATTAGTTTCATTTCGAAGGAATCGAAGTGTAGTTTAAAACGAAAGAAACGGAGATGAAAAACTACAAGTATTTTGAGAGTTATGATGGAAATAGTTAGACTCGCGCTTTGGTTTAGCAATTTACTGATCTAGCTCCGATTGATTGACCATAACTCTCTAAATTTAACTCTTAACTCATTGAAATTAGTTTCATTTCGAAGGAATCGAAGTGTAGTTTAAAACGAAAGAAACGGAGATGAAAAACTCCAAGTATTTTGAGAGTTATGATAGAAATAGTTAGACTCGCGCTTTGGTTTAGCAATTTACTGACCTACCTCCGATTGATTGACCATAACTCTCTCAATTTAACTCTTAACTCATTGAAATTAGTTTTATTTCCAAGGAATCGAAGTGTAGTTTAAAACGAAAGAAACGGAGATGAAAAATTCCAAGTATTTTGAGAGTTATGATAGAAATAGTTAGACTCGCGCTTTGGTTTAGCAATTTACTGACATACCTCCGATTGATTGACAATAACTCTCTCAATTTAACTCATAATTCATTGAAATTAGTTTCATTTCGAAGGAATCGAAGTGTAGTTTAAAACGAAAGAAACGGAGATGAAAAATTCCAAGTATTTTGAGAGTTATGATCGAAATAGTTAGACTCGCGCTTTGGTTTAGCAATTTACTGACCTACCTCCGATTGATTGATAATTACTCTCTCAATTTAACTCTTAACTCATTGAAATTAGTTTCATTTCGAAGGAATCGAAGTGTAGTTTAAAACGAAAGAAACGGAGATGAAAAACTCCAAGTATTTTGAGAGTTATGATGGAAATAGTTAGACTCGCGCTTTGGTTTAGCAATTTACTGTCATACATCCGATTAATTGACCATAACTCTCTCAATTTAACTCTTAAGTCATTTAAATTAGTTTCATTTCGAAGGAATCGAAGTGTAGTTTAAAACGAAAGAAACGGAGATGAAAAACTCCAAGTATTTTGAGAGTTATGATGGAAATAGTTAGACTCGCGCTTTGGTTTAGCAATTTACTGACCTACCTCCGATTGATTGACCATAACTCTCTCAATTTAAGTCGTAATTCATTTAATTTAGTTTCATTTCGAATGAATCGAAGTGTAGTTTAAAACGAATGAAACGGAGATGAAAAACTCCAAGTATTTTGAGAGTTATGATGGAAATAGTTAGACTCGCGCTTTGGTTTAGCAATTTACTGACCTACCTCCGATTGATTGACCATAACTCACTCAATTTAACTCGTAATTCATTGTAATACTTTCATTTCGAAGGAATCGAAGTGTAGTTTAAAACGAAAGAAACGGAGATGAAAAACTCCAAGTATTTTGAGAGTTATGATGGAAATAGTTAGACTCGCGCTTTGGTTTAGCAATTTATTGTCCTACATCCGATTAATTGACCATAACTCTCTCAATTTAACTCTTAAGTCATTGAAATTAGTTTCATTTCGAAGGAATCGAAGTGTAGTTTAAAACGAAAGAAACGGAGATGAAAAACTCCAAGTATTTTGAGAGTTATGATGGAAATAGTTAGACTCGCGCTTTAGTTTAGCAATTTACTGACCTCCCTCCGATTGATTGAACATAACTCACTCAATTTAACTCGTAATTCGTTGAAATTAGTTTCATTTCGAAGGAATCGAAGTGTAGTTTAAAACGAAAGAAACGGAGATGAAAAACTCCAAGTATTTTAAGAGTTATGATGGAAATAGTTAGACTCGCGCTTTGGTTTAGCAATTTACTGACCTCCCTCCGATTGATTGACCATAAATCACTCAATTTAACTCGTAATTCATTGAAATTAGTTTCATTTCGAAGGAATCGAAGTGTAGTTTAAAACGACAGAAACGGAGATGAAAAACTCCAAGTATTTTGAGAGTTATGATGGAAATAGTTAGACTCGCGCTTTAGTTTAGCAATTTACTGACCTCCCTCCGATTGATTGACCATAACTCTCTCAATTTAACTCTTAACTCATTGAAATTAGTTTCATTTCGAAGGAATCGAAGTGTAGTTTAAAACGAAAGAAATGGAGATGAAAAACTCCAAGTATCTTGAGAGTTATGATGGAAATAGTTAGACTCGCGCTTTAGTTTAGCAATTTACTGACCTACCTCCGATTGATTGACCATAACTCTCTCAATTTAACTCGTAATTCATTTAAATTAGTTTAATTTCGAAGGAATCGAAGTGTAGTTTAAAATGAAAGAAACGGAGATGAAAAACTCCAAGTATTTTGAGAGTTATGATGGAAATAGTAACACTCGCGCTTTGGTTTAGCAATTTACTGACCTCCCTCCGATTGATTGACCATAAATCACTCAATTTAACTCGTAATTCATTGAAATTAGTTTCATTTCGAAGGAATCGAAGTGTAGTTTAAAACGAAAGAAACGGAGAAGAAAAATTCCAATTATTTTGAGAGTTATGATAGAAATAGTTAGACTCGCGCTTTGGTTTAGCAATTTACTGACATACCTTCGATTGATTGACCATAACTCTCTCAATTTAACTCTTAATTAATTGAAATTAGGTTCATTTCGAAGGAATCGAAGTGTAGTTTAAAACGAAAGAAACGGAGATGAAAAATTCCAAGTATTTTGAGAGTTATGATAGAAATAGTTAGACTCGCGCTTTGGTTTAGCAATTTACTGACCTACCTCCGATTGATTGACCATAACTCTCTCAATTTAACTCTTAACTTATTGAAATTAGTTTCATTTCGAAGGAATCGAAGTGTAGTTTAAAACGAAAGAAACGGAGATGAAAAACTCCAAGTATCTTGAGAGTTATGATGGAAATAGTTAGACTCGCGCTTTAGTTTAGCAATTTACTGACCTACCTCCGATTGATTGACCATAACTCTCTCAATTTAACTCGTAATTCATTTAAATTAGTTTAATTTCGAAGGAATCGAAGTGTAGTTTAAAACGAAAGAAACGGAGATGAAAAACTCCAAGTATTTTGAGAGTTATGATGGAAATAGTAACACTCGCGCTTTGGTTTAGCAATTTACTGACCTCCCTCCGATTGATTGACCATAAATCACTCAATTTAACTCGTAATTCATTGAAATTAGTTTCATTTCGAAGGAATCGAAGTGTAGTTTAAAACGAAAGAAACGGAGATGAAAAACTCCAAGTATTTTGAGAGTTATGATGGAAATAGTTAGACTCGCGCTTTAGTTTAGCAATTTACTGACCTCCCTCCGATTGATTGACCATAACTCTCTCAATTTAACTCTTAACTCATTGAAATTAGTTTCATTTCGAAGGAATCGAAGTGTAGTTTAAAACGAAAGAAACGGAGATGAAAAACTCCAAGTATCTTGAGAGTTATGATGGAAATAGTTAGACTCGCGCTTTAGTTTAGCAATTTACTGACCTACCTCCGATTGATTGACCATAACTCTCTCAATTTAACTCGTAATTCATTTAAATTAGTTTAATTTCGAAGGAATCGAAGTGTAGTTTAAAACGAAAGAAACGGAGATGAAAAACTCCAAGTATTTTGAGAGTTATGATGGAAATAGTAACACTCGCGCTTTGGTTTAGCAATTTACTGACCTCCCTCCGATTGATTGACCATAAATCACTCAATTTAACTCGTAATTCATTGAAATTAGTTTCATTTCGAAGGAATCGAAGTGTAGTTTAAAACGAAAGAAACGTAGATGAAAAACTCCAAGTATTTTGAGAGTTATGATTGAAATAGTTAGACTCGCGCTTTGATTTAGCAATTTACTGACCTCCCTCCGATTAATTGACCATAACTCACTCAATTTAACTCGTAATTCATTGAAATTAGTTTCATTTCGAAGGAATCGAAGTGTAGTTTAAAACGAAAGAAACGGAGATGAAAAACTCCAAGTATTTTGAGAGTTATGATGGAAATAGTTAGACTCGCGCTTTGGTTTAGCAATTTACTGATCTAGCTCCGATTGATTGACCATAACTCTCTAAATTTAACTCTTAACTCATTGAAATTAGTTTCATTTCGAAGGAATCGAAGTGTAGTTTAAAACGAAAGAAACGGAGATGAAAAACTCCAAGTATTTTGAGAGTTATGATGGAAATTGTTAGACTCGCGCTTTGGTTTAGCAATTTACTGACATACCTCCGATTGATTGACCATAACTCTCTCAATTTAACTCTTAATTCATTGAAATTAGTTTCATTTCGAAGGAATCGAAGTGTAGTTTAAAACGAAAGAAACGGAGATGAAAAATTCCAATGATTTTGAGAGTTATGATAGAAATAGTTAGACTCGCGCTTTGGTTTAGCAATTTACTGACATACCTTCGATTGATTGACCATAACTCTCTCAATTTAACTCTTAATTAATTGAAATTAGGTTCATTTCGAAGGAATCGAAGTGTAGTTTAAAACGAAAGAAACGGAGATGAAAAATTCCAAGTATTTTGAGAGTTATGATAGAAATAGTTAGACTCCCGCTTTGGTTTAGCAATTTACTGACATACCTCCGATTGATTGACCATAACTCTCTCAATTTAACTCTTAATTCATTGAAATTAGGTTCATTTCGAAGGAATCGAAGTGTAGTTTAAAACGAAAGAAACGGAGATGAAAAATTCCAAGTATTTTGAGAGTTCTGATAGAAATAGTTAGACTCGCGCTTTGGTTTAGCAATTTACTGACCTACCTCCGATTGATTGACCATAACTCTCTCAATTTAACTCTTAACTCATTGAAATTAGTTTCATTTCGAAGGAATCGAAGTGTAGTTTAAAACGAAAGAAACGGAGATGAAAAACTCCAAGTATCTTGAGAGTTATGATGGAAATAGTTAGACTCGCGCTTTAGTTTAGCAATTTACTGACCTACCTCCGATTGATTGACCATAACTCTCTCAATTTAACTCGTAATTCATTTAAATTAGTTTAATTTCGAAGGAATCGAAGTGTAGTTTAAAACGAAAGAAACGGAGATGAAAAACTCCAAGTATTTTGAGAGTTATGATGGAAATAGTAACACTCGCGCTTTGGTTTAGCAATTTACTGACCTCCCTCCGATTGATTGACCATAAATCACTCAATTTAACTCGTAATTCATTGAAATTAGTTTCATTTCGAAGGAATCGAAGTGTAGTTTAAAACGAAAGAAACGTAGATGAAAAACTCAAGTATTTTGAGAGTTATGATTGAAATAGTTAGACTCGCGCTTTAATTTAGCAATTTACTGACCTCCCTCCGATTAAATGATCATAACTTACTCAATTTAACTCGTAATTCATTGTAATTAGTTTCATTTCGAAGGAATCGAAGTGTAGTTTAAAACGAAAGAAACGGAGATGAAAAACTACAAGTATTTTGAGAGTTATGATGGAAATAGTTAGACTCGCGCTTTGGTTTAGCAATTTACTGATCTAGCTCCGATTGATTGACCATAACTCTCTAAATTTAACTCTTAACTCATTGAAATTAGTTTCATTTCGAAGGAATCGAAGTGTAGTTTAAAACGAAAGAAACGGAGATGAAAAACTCCAAGTATTTTGAGAGTTATGATAGAAATAGTTAGACTCGCGCTTTGGTTTAGCAATTTACTGACATACCTCCGATTGATTGACCATAACTCTCTCAATTTAACTCTTAACTCATTGAAATTAGTTTTATTTCCAAGGAATCGAAGTGTAGTTTAAAACGAAAGAAACGGAGATGAAAAATTCCAAGTATTTTGAGAGTTATGATAGAAATAGTTAGACTCGCGCTTTGGTTTAGCAATTTACTGACATACCTCCGATTGATTGACCATAACTCTCTCAATTTAACTCTTAATTCATTGAAATTAGTTTCATTTCGAAGGAATCGAAGTGTAGTTTAAAACGAAAGAAACGGAGATGAAAAATTCCAAGTATTTTGAGAGTTATGATCGAAATAGTTAGACTCGCGCTTTGGTTTAGCAATTTACTGACCTACCTCCGATTGATTGATAATTACTCTCTCAATTTAACTCTTAACTCATTGAAATTAGTTTCATTTCGAAGGAATCGAAGTGTAGTTTAAAACGAAAGAAACGGAGATGAAAAACTCCAAGTATTTTGAGAGTTATGATGGAAATAGTAACACTCGCGCTTTGGTTTAGCAATTTACTGACCTCCCTCCGATTGATTGACCATAAATCACTCAATTTAACTCGTAATTCATTGAAATTAGTTTCATTTCGAAGGAATCGAAGTGTAGTTTAAAACGAAAGAAACGTAGATGAAAAACTCCAAGTATTTTGAGAGTTATGATGGAAATAGTTAGACTCGCGCTTTGGTTTAGCAATTTACTGATCTAGCTCCGATTGATTGACCATAACTCTCTAAATTTAACTCTTAACTCATTGAAATTAGTTTCATTTCGAAGGAATCGAAGTGTAGTTTAAAACGAAAGAAACGGAGATGAAAAATTCCAAGTATTTTGAGAGTTATGATAGAAATAGTTAGACTCGCGCTTTGGTTTAGCAATTTACTGACATACCTCCGATTGATTGACCATAACTCTCTCAATTTAACTCTTAATTCATTGAAATTAGGTTCATTTCGAAGGAATCGAAGTGTAGTTTAAAACGAAAGAAACGGAGATGAAAAATTCCAAGTATTTTGAGAGTTATGATTGAAATAGTTAGACTCGCGCTTTGATTTAGCAATTTACTGACCTCCCTCCGATTAAATGATCATAACTTACTCAATTTAACTCGTAATTCATTGTAATTAGTTTCATTTCGAAGGAATCGAAGTGTAGTTTAAAACGAAAGAAACGGAGATGAAAAACTCCAAGTATTTTGAGAGTTATGATGGAAATAGTAACACTCGCGCTTTGGTTTAGCAATTTACTGACCTCCCTCCGATTGATTGACCATAAATCACTCAATTTAACTCGTAATTCATTGAAATTAGTTTCATTTCGAAGGAATCGAAGTGTAGTTTAAAACGAAAGAAACGTAGATGAAAAACTCCAAGTATTTTGAGAGTTATGATTGAAATAGTTAGACTCGCGCTTTGATTTAGCAATTTACTGACCTCCCTCCGATTAAATGACCATAACTCACTCAATTTAACTCGTAATTCATTGAAATTAGTTTCATTTCGAAGGAATCGAAGTGTAGTTTAAAACGAAAGAAACGGAGATGAAAAATTCCAATTATTTTGAGAGTTATAATAGAAATAGTTAGACTCGCGCTTTGGTTTAGCAATTTACTGACATACCTTCGATTGATTGACCATAACTCTCTCAATTTAACTCTTAATTAATTGAAATTAGGTTCATTTCGAAGGAATCGAAGTGTAGTTTAAAACGAAAGAAACGGAGATGAAAAATTCCAAGTATTTTGAGAGTTATGATAGAAATAGTTAGACTCGCGCTTTGGTTTAGCAATTTACTGACCTACCTCCGATTGATTGACCATAACTCTCTCAATTTAACTCTTAACTTATTGAAATTAGTTTCATTTCGAAGGAATCGAAGTGTAGTTTAAAACGAAAGAAACGGAGATGAAAAACTCCAAGTATCTTGAGAGTTATGATGGAAATAGTTAGACTCGCGCTTTAGTTTAGCAATTTACTGACCTACCTCCGATTGATTGACCATAACTCTCTCAATTTAACTCGTAATTCATTTAAATTAGTTTAATTTCGAAGGAATCGAAGTGTAGTTTAAAACGAAAGAAACGGAGATGAAAAACTCCAAGTATTTTGAGAGTTATGATGGAAATAGTAACACTCGCGCTTTGGTTTAGCAATTTACTGACCTCCCTCCGATTGATTGACCATAAATCACTCAATTTAACTCGTAATTCATTGAAATTAGTTTCATTTCGAAGGAATCGAAGTGTAGTTTAAAACGAAAGAAACGTAGATGAAAAACTCCAAGTATTTTGAGAGTTATGATGGAAATAGTTAGACTCGCGCTTTGGTTTAGCAATTTACTGATCTAGCTCCGATTGATTGACCATAACTCTCTAAATTTAACTCTTAACTCATTGAAATTAGTTTCATTTCGAAGGAATCGAAGTGTAGTTTAAAACGAAAGAAACGGAGATGAAAAATTCCAAGTATTTTGAGAGTTATGATAGAAATAGTTAGACTCGCGCTTTGGTTTAGCAATTTACTGACATACCTCCGATTGATTGACCATAACTCTCTCAATTTAACTCTTAATTCATTGAAATTAGGTTCATTTCGAAGGAATCGAAGTGTAGTTTAAAACGAAAGAAACGGAGATGAAAAATTCCAAGTATTTTGAGAGTTATGATTGAAATAGTTAGACTCGCGCTTTGATTTAGCAATTTACTGACCTCCCTCCGATTAAATGATCATAACTTACTCAATTTAACTCGTAATTCATTGTAATTAGTTTCATTTCGAAGGAATCGAAGTGTAGTTTAAAACGAAAGAAACGGAGATGAAAAACTACAAGTATTTTGAGAGTTATGATGGAAATAGTTAGACTCGCGCTTTGGTTTAGCAATTTACTGATCTAGCTCCGATTGATTGACCATAACTCTCTAAATTTAACTCTTAACTCATTGAAATTAGTTTCATTTCGAAGGAATCGAAGTGTAGTTTAAAACGAAAGAAACGGAGATGAAAAACTCCAAGTATTTTGAGAGTTATGATAGAAATAGTTAGACTCGCGCTTTGGTTTAGCAATTTACTGACCTACCTCCGATTGATTGACCATAACTCTCTCAATTTAACTCTTAACTCATTGAAATTAGTTTTATTTCCAAGGAATCGAAGTGTAGTTTAAAACGAAAGAAACGGAGATGAAAAATTCCAAGTATTTTGAGAGTTATGATAGAAATAGTTAGACTCGCGCTTTGGTTTAGCAATTTACTGACATACCTCCGATTGATTGACCATAACTCTCTCAATTTAACTCATAATTCATTGAAATTAGTTTCATTTCGAAGGAATCGAAGTGTAGTTTAAAACGAAAGAAACGGAGATGAAAAATTCCAAGTATTTTGAGAGTTATGATCGAAATAGTTAGACTCGCGCTTTGGTTTAGCAATTTACTGACCTACCTCCGATTGATTGATAATTACTCTCTCAATTTAACTCTTAACTCATTGAAATTAGTTTCATTTCGAAGGAATCGAAGTGTAGTTTAAAACGAAAGAAACGGAGATGAAAAACTCCAAGTATTTTGAGAGTTATGATGGAAATAGTTAGACTCGCGCTTTGGTTTAGCAATTTACTGTCATACATCCGATTAATTGACCATAACTCTCTCAATTTAACTCTTAAGTCATTTAAATTAGTTTCATTTCGAAGGAATCGAAGTGTAGTTTAAAACGAAAGAAACGGAGATGAAAAACTCCAAGTATTTTGAGAGTTATGATGGAAATAGTTAGACTCGCGCTTTGGTTTAGCAATTTACTGACCTACCTCCGATTGATTGACCATAACTCTCTCAATTTAAGTCGTAATTCATTTAATTTAGTTTCATTTCGAATGAATCGAAGTGTAGTTTAAAACGAATGAAACGGAGATGAAAAACTCCAAGTATTTTGAGAGTTATGATGGAAATAGTTAGACTCGCGCTTTGGTTTAGCAATTTACTGATCTAGCTCCGATTGATTGACCATAACTCTCTAAATTTAACTCTTAACTCATTGAAATTAGTTTCATTTCGAAGGAATCGAAGTGTAGTTTAAAACGAAAGAAACGGAGATGAAAAATTCCAAGTATTTTGAGAGTTATGATAGAAATAGTTAGACTCGCGCTTTGGTTTAGCAATTTACTGACATACCTCCGATTGATTGACCATAACTCTCTCAATTTAACTCTTAACTCATTGAAATTAGTTTTATTTCCAAGGAATCGAAGTGTAGTTTAAAACGAAAGAAACGGAGATGAAAAATTCCAAGTATTTTGAGAGTTATGATAGAAATAGTTAGACTCGCGCTTTGGTTTAGCAATTTACTGACATACCTCCGATTGATTGACCATAACTCTCTCAATTTAACTCATAATTCATTGAAATTAGTTTCATTTCGAAGGAATCGAAGTGTAGTTTAAAACGAAAGAAACGGAGATGAAAAATTCCAAGTATTTTGAGAGTTATGATCGAAATAGTTAGACTCGCGCTTTGGTTTAGCAATTTACTGACCTACCTCCGATTGATTGACCATAACTCTCTCAATTTAACTCTTAACTTATTGAAATTAGTTTCATTTCGAAGGAATCGAAGTGTAGTTTAAAACGAAAGAAACGGAGATGAAAAACTCCAAGTATCTTGAGAGTTATGATGGAAATAGTTAGACTCGCGCTTTAGTTTAGCAATTTACTGACCTACCTCCGATTGATTGACCATAACTCTCTCAATTTAACTCGTAATTCATTTAAATTACTTTAATTTCGAAGGAATCGAAGTGTAGTTTAAAACGAAAGAAACGGAGATGAAAAACTCCAAGTATTTTGAGAGTTATGATGGAAATAGTAACACTCGCGCTTTGGTTTAGCAATTTACTGACCTCCCTCCGATTGATTGACCATAAATCACTCAATTTAACTCGTAATTCATTGAAATTAGTTTCATTTCGAAGGAATCGAAGTGTAGTTTAAAACGAAAGAAACGTAGATGAAAAACTCCAAGTATTTTGAGAGTTATGATGGAAATAGTTAGACTCGCGCTTTGGTTTAGCAATTTACTGATCTAGCTCCGATTGATTGACCATAACTCTCTAAATTTAACTCTTAACTCATTGAAATTAGTTTCATTTCGAAGGAATCGAAGTGTAGTTTAAAACGAAAGAAACGGAGATGAAAAACTCCAAGTATCTTGAGAGTTATGATGGAAATAGTTAGACTCGCGCTTTAGTTTAGCAATTTACTGACCTACCTCCGATTGATTGACCATAACTCTCTCAATTTAACTCGTAATTCATTTAAATTAGTTTAATTTCGAAGGAATCGAAGTGTAGTTTAAAACGAAAGAAACGGAGATGAAAAACTCCAAGTATTTTGAGAGTTATGATGGAAATAGTTAGACTCGCGCTTTAGTTTAGCAATTTACTGACCTACCTCCGATTGATTGACCATAACTCTCTCAATTTAACTCTTAATTCATTGAAATTAGGTTCATTTCGAAGGAATCGAAGTGTAGTTTAAAACGAAAGAAACGGAGATGAAAAATTCCAAGTATTTTGAGAGTTATGATAGAAATAGTTAGACTCGCGCTTTGGTTTAGCAATTTACTGACCTACCTCCGATTGATTGACCATAACTCTCTCAATTTAACTCTTAATTCATTGAAATTAGTTTCATTTCGAAGGAATCGAAGTGTAGTTTAAAACGAAAGAAACGGAGATGAAAAACTCCAAGTATTTTGAGAGTTATGATGGAAATAGTAACACTCGCGCTTTGGTTTAGCAATTTACTGACCTCCCTCCGATTGATTGACCATAAATCACTCAATTTAACTCGTAATTCATTGAAATTAGTTTCATTTCGAAGGAATCGAAGTGTAGTTTAAAACGAAAGAAACGTAGATGAAAAACTCCAAGTATTTTGAGAGTTATGATTGAAATAGTTAGACTCGCGCTTTGATTTAGCAATTTACTGACCTCCCTCCGATTAATTGACCATAACTCACTCAATTTAACTCGTAATTCATTGAAATTAGTTTCATTTCGAAGGAATCGAAGTGTAGTTTAAAACGAAAGAAACGGAGATGAAAAATTCCAATTATTTTGAGAGTTATGATAGAAATAGTTAGACTCGCGCTTTGGTTTAGCAATTTACTGACATACCTTCGATTGATTGACCATAACTCTCTCAATTTAACTCTTAATTAATTGAAATTAGGTTCATTTCGAAGGAATCGAAGTGTAGTTTAAAACGAAAGAAACGGAGATGAAAAATTCCAAGTATTTTGAGAGTTATGATAGAAATAGTTAGACTCGCGCTTTGGTTTAGCAATTTACTGACCTACCTCCGATTGATTGACCATAACTCTCTCAATTTAACTCTTAACTTATTGAAATTAGTTTCATTTCGAAGGAATCGAAGTGTAGTTTAAAACGAAAGAAACGGAGATGAAAAACTCCAAGTATCTTGAGAGTTATGATGGAAATAGTTAGACTCGCGCTTTAGTTTAGCAATTTACTGATCTAGCTCCGATTGATTGACCATAACTCTCTAAATTTAACTCTTAACTCATTGAAATTAGTTTCATTTCGAAGGAATCGAAGTGTAGTTTAAAACGAAAGAAACGGAGATGAAAAATTCCAAGTATTTTGAGAGTTATGATAGAAATAGTTAGACTCACGCTTTGGTTTAGCAATTTACTGACATACCTCCGATTGATTGACCATAACTCTCTCAATTTAACTCTTAATTCATTGAAATTAGGTTCATTTCGAAGGAATCGAAGTGTAGTTTAAAACGAAAGAAACGGAGATGAAAAATTCCAAGTATTTTGAGAGTTATGATAGAAATAGTTAGACTCGCGCTTTGGTTTAGCAATTTACTGACCTACCTCCGATTGATTGACCATAACTCTCTCAATTTAACTCTTAACTCATTGAAATTAGTTTCATTTCGAAGGAATCGAAGTGTAGTTTAAAACGAAAGAAACGGAGATGAAAAACTCCAAGTATCTTGAGAGTTATGATGGAAATAGTTAGACTCGCGCTTTAGTTTAGCAATTTACTGACCTACCTCCGATTGATTGACCATAACTCTCTCAATTTAACTCGTAATTCATTTAAATTAGTTTAATTTCGAAGGAATCGAAGTGTAGTTTAAAACGAAAGAAACGGAGATGAAAAACTCCAAGTATTTTGAGAGTTATGATGGAAATAGTTAGACTCGCGCTTTAGTTTAGCAATTTACTGACCTACCTCCGATTGATTGACCATAACTCTCTCAATTTAACTCGTAATTCATTTAAATTAGTTTAATTTCGAAGGAATCGAAGTGTAGTTTAAAATGAAAGAAACGGAGATGAAAAACTCCAAGTATTTTGAGAGTTATGATGGAAATAGTAACACTCGCGCTTTGGTTTAGCAATTTACTGACCTCCCTCCGATTGATTGACCATAAATCACTCAATTTAACTCGTAATTCATTGAAATTAGTTTCATTTCGAAGGAATCGAAGTGTAGTTTAAAACGAAAGAAACGTAGATGAAAAACTCCAAGTATTTTGAGAGTTATGATTGAAATAGTTAGACTCGCGCTTTGATTTAGCAATTTACTGACCTCCCTCCGATTAATTGACCATAACTCACTCAATTTAACTCGTAATTCATTGAAATTAGTTTCATTTCGAAGGAATCGAAGTGTAGTTTAAAACGAAAGAAACGGAGATGAAAAATTCCAATTATTTTGAGAGTTATGATAGAAATAGTTAGACTCGCGCTTTGGTTTAGCAATTTACTGACATACCTTCGATTGATTGACCATAACTCTCTCAATTTAACTCTTAATTAATTGAAATTAGGTTCATTTCGAAGGAATCGAAGTGTAGTTTAAAACGAAAGAAACGGAGATGAAAAATTCCAAGTATTTTGAGAGTTATGATAGAAATAGTTAGACTCGCGCTTTGGTTTAGCAATTTACTGACCTACCTCCGATTGATTGACCATAACTCTCTCAATTTAACTCTTAACTTATTGAAATTAGTTTCATTTCGAAGGAATCGAAGTGTAGTTTAAAACGAAAGAAACGGAGATGAAAAACTCCAAGTATCTTGAGAGTTATGATGGAAATAGTTAGACTCGCGCTTTAGTTTAGCAATTTACTGACCTACCTCCGATTGATTGACCATAACTCTCTCAATTTAACTCGTAATTCATTTAAATTAGTTTAATTTCGAAGGAATCGAAGTGTAGTTTAAAACGAAAGAAACGGAGATGAAAAACTCCAAGTATTTTGAGAGTTATGATGGAAATAGTAACACTCGCGCTTTGGTTTAGCAATTTACTGACCTCCCTCCGATTGATTGAACATAAATCACTCAATTTAACTCGTAATTCATTGAAATTAGTTTCATTTCGAAGGAATCGAAGTGTAGTTTAAAACGAAAGAAACGTAGATGAAAAACTCCAAGTATTTTGAGAGTTATGATGGAAATAGTTAGACTCGCGCTTTGGTTTAGCAATTTACTGATCTAGCTCCGATTGATTGACCATAACTCTCTAAATTTAACTCTTAACTCATTGAAATTAGTTTCATTTCGAAGGAATCGAAGTGTAGTTTAAAACGAAAGAAACGGAGATGAAAAATTCCAAGTATTTTGAGAGTTATGATAGAAATAGTTAGACTCGCGCTTTGGTTTAGCAATTTACTGACATACCTCCGATTGATTGACCATAACTCTCTCAATTTAACTCTTAATTCATTGAAATTAGGTTCATTT
This sequence comes from Tasmannia lanceolata, assembly GCF_043159265.1. Lineage (NCBI taxonomy): Eukaryota > Viridiplantae > Streptophyta > Magnoliopsida > Canellales > Winteraceae > Tasmannia > Tasmannia lanceolata. Next base: position 11,347,924 of record NW_027518721.1, read on the forward strand.
CGAAGGAATCGAAGTGTAGTTTAAAACGAAAGAAACGGAGATGAAAAATTCCAAGTATTTTGAGAGTTATGATAGAAATAGTTAGACTCGCGCTTTGGTTTAGCAATTTACTGACCTACCTCCGATTGATTGACCATAACTCTCTCAATTTAACTCTTAACTAATTGAAATTAGTTTCATTTCGAAGGAATCGAAGTGTAGTTTAAAACGAAAGAAACGGAGATGAAAAACTCCAAGTATCTTGAGAGTTATGATGGAAATAGTTAGACTCGCGCTTTAGTTTAGCAATTTACTGACCTACCTCCGATTGATTGACCATAACTCTCTCAATTTAACTCGTAATTCATTTAAATTAGTTTAATTTCGAAGGAATCGAAGTGTAGTTTAAAACGAAAGAAACGGAGATGAAAAACTCCAAGTATTTTGAGAGTTATGATGGAAATAGTAACACTCGCGCTTTGGTTTAGCAATTTACTGACCTCCCTCCGATTGATTGACCATAAATCACTCAATTTAACTCGTAATTCATTGAAATTAGTTTCATTTCGAAGGAATCGAAGTGTAGTTTAAAACGAAAGAAACGTAGATGAAAAACTCAAGTATTTTGAGAGTTATGATTGAAATAGTTAGACTCGTGCTTTGATTTAGCAATTTACTGACCTCCCTCCGATTGATTGACCATAACTCTCTCAATTTAACTCTTAACTCATTGAAATTAGTTTTATTTCCAAGGAATCGAAGTGTAGTTTAAAACGAAAGAAACGGAGATGAAAAATTCCAAGTATTTTGAGAGTTATGATAGAAATAGTTAGACTCGCGCTTTGGTTTAGCAATTTACTGACATACCTCCGATTGATTGACCATAACTCTCTCAATTTAACTCATAATTCATTGAAATTAGTTTCATTTCGAAGGAATCGAAGTGTAGTTTAAAACGAAAGAAACGGAGATGAAAAATTCCAAGTATTTTGAGAGTTATGATCGAAATAGTTAGACTCGCGCTTTGGTTTAGCAATTTACTGACCTACCTCCGATTGATTGATAATTACTCTCTCAATTTAACTCTTAACTCATTGAAATTAGTTTCATTTCGAAGGAATCGAAGTGTAGTTTAAAACGAAAGAAACGGAGATGAAAAACTCCAAGTATTTTGAGAGTTATGATAGAAATAGTTAGACTCGCGCTTTGGTTTAGCAATTTACTGACCTACCTCCGATTGATTGACCATAACTCTCTCAATTTAACTCTTAACTCATTGAAATTAGTTTTATTTCCAAGGAATCGAAGTGTAGTTTAAAACGAAAGAAACGGAGATGAAAAATTCCAAGTATTTTGAGAGTTATGATAGAAATAGTTAGACTCGCGCTTTGGTTTAGCAATTTACTGACATACCTCCGATTGATTGACCATAACTCTCTCAATTTAACTCATAATTCATTGAAATTAGTTTCATTTCGAAGGAATCGAAGTGTAGTTTAAAACGAAAGAAACGGAGATGAAAAATTCCAAGTATTTTGAGAGTTATGATCGAAATAGTTAGACTCGCGCTTTGGTTTAGCAATTTACTGACCTACCTCCGATTGATTGATAATTACTCTCTCAATTTAACTCTTAACTCATTGAAATTAGTTTCATTTCGAAGGAATCGAAGTGTAGTTTAAAACGAAAGAAACGGAGATGAAAAACTCCAAGTATTTTGAGAGTTATGATGGAAATAGTTAGACTCGCGCTTTGGTTTAGCAATTTACTGTCATACATCCGATTAATTGACCATAACTCTCTCAATTTAACTCTTAAGTCATTTAAATTAGTTTCATTTCGAAGGAATCGAAGTGTAGTTTAAAACGAAAGAAACGGAGATGAAAAACTCCAAGTATTTTGAGAGTTATGATGGAAATAGTTAGACTCGCGCTTTGGTTTAGCAATTTACTGACCTACCTCCGATTGATTGACCATAACTCTCTCAATTTAAGTCGTAATTCATTTAATTTAGTTTCATTTCGAATGAATCGAAGTGTAGTTTAAAACGAATGAAACGGAGATGAAAAACTCCAAGTATTTTGAGAGTTATGATGGAAATAGTTAGACTCGCGCTTTGGTTTAGCAATTTACTGACCTACCTCCGATTGATTGACCATAACTCACTCAATTTAACTCGTAATTCATTGTAATACTTTCATTTCGAAGGAATCGAAGTGTAGTTTAAAACGAAAGAAACGGAGATGAAAAACTCCAAGTATTTTGAGAGTTATGATGGAAATAGTTAGACTCGCGCTTTGGTTTAGCAATTTACTGTCCTACATCCGATTAATTGACCATAACTCTCTCAATTTAACTCTTAAGTCATTGAAATTAGTTTCATTTCGAAGGAATCGAAGTGTAGTTTAAAACGAAAGAAACGGAGATGAAAAACTCCAAGTATTTTGAGAGTTATGATGGAAATAGTTAGACTCGCGCTTTAGTTTAGCAATTTACTGACCTCCCTCCGATTGATTGAACATAACTCACTCAATTTAACTCGTAATTCATTGAAATTAGTTTCATTTCGAAGGAATCGAAGTGTAGTTTAAAACGAAAGAAACGGAGATGAAAAACTCCAAGTATTTTGAGAGTTATGATGGAAATAGTTAGACTCGCGCTTTAGTTTAGCAATTTACTGACCTCCCTCCGATTGATTGACCATAACTCTCTCAATTTAACTCTTAACTCATTGAAATTAGTTTCATTTCGAAGGAATCGAAGTGTAGTTTAAAACGAAAGAAACGGAGATGAAAAACTCCAAGTATCTTGAGAGTTATGATGGAAATAGTTAGACTCGCGCTTTAGTTTAGCAATTTACTGACCTACCTCCGATTGATTGACCATAACTCTCTCAATTTAACTCGTAATTCATTTAAATTAGTTTAATTTCGAAGGAATCGAAGTGTAGTTTAAAATGAAAGAAACGGAGATGAAAAACTCCAAGTATTTTGAGAGTTATGATGGAAATAGTAACACTCGCGCTTTGGTTTAGCAATTTACTGACCTCCCTCCGATTGATTGACCATAAATCACTCAATTTAACTCGTAATTCATTGAAATTAGTTTCATTTCGAAGGAATCGAAGTGTAGTTTAAAACGAAAGAAACGGAGATGAAAAATTCCAATTATTTTGAGAGTTATGATAGAAATAGTTAGACTCGCGCTTTGGTTTAGCAATTTACTGACATACCTTCGATTGATTGACCATAACTCTCTCAATTTAACTCTTAATTAATTGAAATTAGGTTCATTTCGAAGGAATCGAAGTGTAGTTTAAAACGAAAGAAACGGAGATGAAAAATTCCAAGTATTTTGAGAGTTATGATAGAAATAGTTAGACTCGCGCTTTGGTTTAGCAATTTACTGACCTACCTCCGATTGATTGACCATAACTCTCTCAATTTAACTCTTAACTTATTGAAATTAGTTTCATTTCGAAGGAATCGAAGTGTAGTTTAAAACGAAAGAAACGGAGATGAAAAACTCCAAGTATCTTGAGAGTTATGATGGAAATAGTTAGACTCGCGCTTTAGTTTAGCAATTTACTGACCTACCTCCGATTGATTGACCATAACTCTCTCAATTTAACTCGTAATTCATTTAAATTAGTTTAATTTCGAAGGAATCGAAGTGTAGTTTAAAACGAAAGAAACGGAGATGAAAAACTCCAAGTATTTTGAGAGTTATGATGGAAATAGTAACACTCGCGCTTTGGTTTAGCAATTTACTGACCTCCCTCCGATTGATTGACCATAAATCACTCAATTTAACTCGTAATTCATTGAAATTAGTTTCATTTCGAAGGAATCGAAGTGTAGTTTAAAACGAAAGAAACGGAGATGAAAAACTCCAAGTATTTTGAGAGTTATGATGGAAATAGTTAGACTCGCGCTTTAGTTTAGCAATTTACTGACCTCCCTCCGATTGATTGACCATAACTCTCTCAATTTAACTCTTAACTCATTGAAATTAGTTTCATTTCGAAGGAATCGAAGTGTAGTTTAAAACGAAAGAAACGGAGATGAAAAACTCCAAGTATCTTGAGAGTTATGATGGAAATAGTTAGACTCGCGCTTTAGTTTAGCAATTTACTGACCTACCTCCGATTGATTGACCATAACTCTCTCAATTTAACTCGTAATTCATTTAAATTAGTTTAATTTCGAAGGAATCGAAGTGTAGTTTAAAACGAAAGAAACGGAGATGAAAAACTCCAAGTATTTTGAGAGTTATGATGGAAATAGTAACACTCGCGCTTTGGTTTAGCAATTTACTGACCTCCCTCCGATTGATTGACCATAAATCACTCAATTTAACTCGTAATTCATTGAAATTAGTTTCATTTCGAAGGAATCGAAGTGTAGTTTAAAACGAAAGAAACGTAGATGAAAAACTCCAAGTATTTTGAGAGTTATGATTGAAATAGTTAGACTCGCGCTTTGATTTAGCAATTTACTGACCTCCCTCCGATTAATTGACCATAACTCACTCAATTTAACTCGTAATTCATTGAAATTAGTTTCATTTCGAAGGAATCGAAGTGTAGTTTAAAACGAAAGAAACGGAGATGAAAAACTCCAAGTATTTTGAGAGTTATGATGGAAATAGTTAGACTCGCGCTTTGGTTTAGCAATTTACTGATCTAGCTCCGATTGATTGACCATAACTCTCTAAATTTAACTCTTAACTCATTGAAATTAGTTTCATTTCGAAGGAATCGAAGTGTAGTTTAAAACGAAAGAAACGGAGATGAAAAACTCCAAGTATTTTGAGAGTTATGATGGAAATTGTTAGACTCGCGCTTTGGTTTAGCAATTTACTGACATACCTCCGATTGATTGACCATAACTCTCTCAATTTAACTCTTAATTCATTGAAATTAGTTTCATTTCGAAGGAATCGAAGTGTAGTTTAAAACGAAAGAAACGGAGATGAAAAATTCCAATTATTTTGAGAGTTATGATAGAAATAGTTAGACTCGCGCTTTGGTTTAGCAATTTACTGACATACCTTCGATTGATTGACCATAACTCTCTCAATTTAACTCTTAATTAATTGAAATTAGGTTCATTTCGAAGGAATCGAAGTGTAGTTTAAAACGAAAGAAACGGAGATGAAAAATTCCAAGTATTTTGAGAGTTATGATAGAAATAGTTAGACTCCCGCTTTGGTTTAGCAATTTACTGACATACCTCCGATTGATTGACCATAACTCTCTCAATTTAACTCTTAATTCATTGAAATTAGGTTCATTTCGAAGGAATCGAAGTGTAGTTTAAAACGAAAGAAACGGAGATGAAAAATTCCAAGTATTTTGAGAGTTATGATAGAAATAGTTAGACTCGCGCTTTGGTTTAGCAATTTACTGACCTACCTCCGATTGATTGACCATAACTCTCTCAATTTAACTCTTAACTCATTGAAATTAGTTTCATTTCGAAGGAATCGAAGTGTAGTTTAAAACGAAAGAAACGGAGATGAAAAACTCCAAGTATCTTGAGAGTTATGATGGAAATAGTTAGACTCGCGCTTTAGTTTAGCAATTTACTGACCTACCTCCGATTGATTGACCATAACTCTCTCAATTTAACTCTTAATTAATTGAAATTAGGTTCATTTCGAAGGAATCGAAGTGTAGTTTAAAACGAAAGAAACGGAGATGAAAAATTCCAAGTATTTTGAGAGTTATGATAGAAATAGTTAGACTCGCGCTTTGGTTTAGCAATTTACTGACCTACCTCCGATTGATTGACCATAACTCTCTCAATTTAACTCTTAACTTATTGAAATTAGTTTCATTTCGAAGGAATCGAAGTGTAGTTTAAAACGAAAGAAACGGAGATGAAAAACTCCAAGTATCTTGAGAGTTATGATGGAAATAGTTAGACTCGCGCTTTAGTTTAGCAATTTACTGACCTACCTCCGATTGATTGACCATAACTCTCTCAATTTAACTCGTAATTCATTTAAATTAGTTTAATTTCGAAGGAATCGAAGTGTAGTTTAAAACGAAAGAAACGGAGATGAAAAACTCCAAGTATTTTGAGAGTTATGATGGAAATAGTAACACTCGCGCTTTGGTTTAGCAATTTACTGACCTCCCTCCGATTGATTGACCATAAATCACTCAATTTAACTCGTAATTCATTGAAATTAGTTTCATTTCGAAGGAATCGAAGTGTAGTTTAAAACGAAAGAAACGGAGATGAAAAACTCCAAGTATTTTGAGAGTTATGATGGAAATAGTTAGACTCGCGCTTTAGTTTAGCAAATTACTGACCTCCCTCCGATTGATTGACCATAACTCTCTCAATTTAACTCTTAACTCATTGAAATTAGTTTCATTTCGAAGGAATCGAAGTGTAGTTTAAAACGAAAGAAACGGAGATGAAAAACTCCAAGTATCTTGAGAGTTATGATGGAAATAGTTAGACTCGCGCTTTAGTTTAGCAATTTACTGACCTACCTCCGATTGATTGACCATAACTCTCTCAATTTAACTCGTAATTCATTTAAATTAGTTTAATTTCGAAGGAATCGAAGTGTAGTTTAAAACGAAAGAAACGGAGATGAAAAACTCCAAGTATTTTGAGAGTTATGATGGAAATAGTAACACTCGCGCTTTGGTTTAGCAATTTACTGACCTCCCTCCGATTGATTGACCATAAATCACTCAATTTAACTCGTAATTCATTGAAATTAGTTTCATTTCGAAGGAATCGAAGTGTAGTTTAAAACGAAAGAAACGTAGATGAAAAACTCCAAGTATTTTGAGAGTTATGATTGAAATAGTTAGACTCGCGCTTTGATTTAGCAATTTACTGACCTCCCTCCGATTAATTGACCATAACTCACTCAATTTAACTCGTAATTCATTGAAATTAGTTTCATTTCGAAGGAATCGAAGTGTAGTTTAAAACGAAAGAAACGGAGATGAAAAACTCCAAGTATTTTGAGAGTTATGATGGAAATAGTTAGACTCGCGCTTTGGTTTAGCAATTTACTGATCTAGCTCCGATTGATTGACCATAACTCTCTAAATTTAACTCTTAACTCATTGAAATTAGTTTCATTTCGAAGGAATCGAAGTGTAGTTTAAAACGAAAGAAACGGAGATGAAAAACTCCAAGTATTTTGAGAGTTATGATGGAAATTGTTAGACTCGCGCTTTGGTTTAGCAATTTACTGACATACCTCCGATTGATTGACCATAACTCTCTCAATTTAACTCTTAATTCATTGAAATTAGTTTCATTTCGAAGGAATCGAAGTGTAGCTTAAAACGAAAGAAACGGAGATGAAAAATTCCAATTATTTTGAGAGTTATGATAGAAATAGTTAGACTCGCGCTTTGGTTTAGCAATTTACTGACATACCTTCGATTGATTGACCATAACTCTCTCAATTTAACTCTTAATTAATTGAAATTAGGTTCATTTCGAAGGAATCGAAGTGTAGTTTAAAACGAAAGAAACGGAGATGAAAAATTCCAAGTATTTTGAGAGTTATGATAGAAATAGTTAGACTCCCGCTTTGGTTTAGCAATTTACTGACATACCTCCGATTGATTGACCATAACTCTCTCAATTTAACTCTTAATTCATTGAAATTAGGTTCATTTCGAAGGAATCGAAGTGTAGTTTAAAACGAAAGAAACAGAGATGAAAAATTCCAAGTATTTTGAGAGTTATGATAGAAATAGTTAGACTCGCGCTTTGGTTTAGCAATTTACTGACCTACCTCCGATTGATTGACCATAACTCTCTCAATTTAACTCTTAACTCATTGAAATTAGTTTCATTTCGAAGGAATCGAAGTGTAGTTTAAAACGAAAGAAACGGAGATGAAAAACTCCAAGTATCTTGAGAGTTATGATGGAAATAGTTAGACTCGCGCTTTAGTTTAGCAATTTACTGACCTACCTCCGATTGATTGACCATAACTCTCTCAATTTAACTCGTAATTCATTTAAATTAGTTTAATTTCGAAGGAATCGAAGTGTAGTTTAAAACGAAAGAAACGGAGATGAAAAACTCCAAGTATTTTGAGAGTTATGATGGAAATAGTTAGACTCGCGCTTTAGTTTAGCAATTTACTGACCTACCTCCGATTGATTGACCATAACTCTCTCAATTTAACTCGTAATTCATTTAAATTAGTTTAATTTCGAAGGAATCGAAGTGTAGTTTAAAATGAAAGAAACGGAGATGAAAAACTCCAAGTATTTTGAGAGTTATGATGGAAATAGTAACACTCGCGCTTTGGTTTAGCAATTTACTGACCTCCCTCCGATTGATTGACCATAAATCACTCAATTTAACTCGTAATTCATTGAAAGTAGTTTCATTTCGAAGGAATCGAAGTGTAGTTTAAAACGAAAGAAACGTAGATGAAAAACTCCAAGTATTTTGAGAGTTATGATTGAAATAGTTAGACTCGCGCTTTGATTTAGCAATTTACTGACCTCCCTCCGATTAATTGACCATAACTCACTCAATTTAACTCGTAATTCATTGAAATTAGTTTCATTTCGAAGGAATCGAAGTGTAGTTTAAAACGAAAGAAACGGAGATGAAAAATTCCAATTATTTTGAGAGTTATAATAGAAATAGTTAGACTCGCGCTTTGGTTTAGCAATTTACTGACATACCTTCGATTGATTGACCATAACTCTCTCAATTTAACTCTTAATTAATTGAAATTAGGTTCATTTCGAAGGAATCGAAGTGTAGTTTAAAACGAAAGAAACGGAGATGAAAAATTCCAAGTATTTTGAGAGTTATGATAGAAATAGTTAGACTCGCGCTTTGGTTTAGCAATTTACTGACCTACCTCCGATTGATTGACCATAACTCTCTCAATTTAACTCTTAACTTATTGAAATTAGTTTAATTTCGAAGGAATCGAAGTGTAGTTTAAAACGAAAGAAACGGAGATGAAAAACTCCAAGTATCTTGAGAGTTATGATGGAAATAGTTAGACTCGCGCTTTAGTTTAGCAATTTACTGACCTACCTCCGATTGATTGACCATAACTCTCTCAATTTAACTCGTAATTCATTTAAATTAGTTTAATTTCGAAGGAATCGAAGTGTAGTTTAAAACGAAAGAAACGGAGATGAAAAACTCCAAGTATTTTGAGAGTTATGATGGAAATAGTAACACTCGCGCTTTGGTTTAGCAATTTACTGACCTCCCTCCGATTGATTGACCATAAATCACTCAATTTAACTCGTAATTCATTGAAATTAGTTTCATTTCGAAGGAATCGAAGTGTAGTTTAAAACGAAAGAAACGTAGATGAAAAACTCCAAGTATTTTGAGAGTTATGATGGAAATAGTTAGACTCGCGCTTTGGTTTAGCAATTTACTGATCTAGCTCCGATTGATTGACCATAACTCTCTAAATTTAACTCTTAACTCATTGAAATTAGTTTCATTTCGAAGGAATCGAAGTGTAGTTTAAAACGAAAGAAACGGAGATGAAAAATTCCAAGTATTTTGAGAGTTATGATAGAAATAGTTAGACTCGCGCTTTGGTTTAGCAATTTACTGACATACCTCCGATTGATTGACCATAACTCTCTCAATTTAACTCTTAATTCATTGAAATTAGGTTCATTTCGAAGGAATCGAAGTGTAGTTTAAAACGAAAGAAACGGAGATGAAAAATTCCAAGTATTTTGAGAGTTATGATAGAAATAGTTAGACTCGCGCTTTGGTTTAGCAATTTACTGACCTACCTCCGATTGATTGACCATAACTCTCTCAATTTAACTCTTAACTCATTGAAATTAGTTTCATTTCGAAGGAATCGAAGTGTAGTTTAAAACGAAAGAAACGGAGATGAAAAACTCCAAGTATCTTGAGAGTTATGATGGAAATAGTTAGACTCGCGCTTTAGTTTAGCAATTTACTGACCTACCTCCGATTGATTGACCATAACTCTCTCAATTTAACTCGTAATTCATTTAAATTAGTTTAATTTCGAAGGAATCGAAGTGTAGTTTAAAACGAAAGAAACGGAGATGAAAAACTCCAAGTATTTTGAGAGTTATGATGGAAATAGTAACACTCGCGCTTTGGTTTAGCAATTTACTGACCTCCCTCCGATTGATTGACCATAAATCACTCAATTTAACTCGTAATTCATTGAAATTAGTTTCATTTCGAAGGAATCGAAGTGTAGTTTAAAACGAAAGAAACGTAGATGAAAAACTCAAGTATTTTGAGAGTTATGATTGAAATAGTTAGACTCGCGCTTTGATTTAGCAATTTACTGACCTCCCTCCGATTAAATGATCATAACTTACTCAATTTAACTCGTAATTCATTGTAATTAGTTTCATTTCGAAGGAATCGAAGTGTAGTTTAAAACGAAAGAAACGGAGATGAAAAACTACAAGTATTTTGAGAGTTATGATGGAAATAGTTAGACTCGCGCTTTGGTTTAGCAATTTACTGATCTAGCTCCGATTGATTGACCATAACTCTCTAAATTTAACTCTTAACTCATTGAAATTAGTTTCATTTCGAAGGAATCGAAGTGTAGTTTAAAACGAAAGAAACGGAGATGAAAAACTCCAAGTATTTTGAGAGTTATGATAGAAATAGTTAGACTCGCGCTTTGGTTTAGCAATTTACTGACCTACCTCCGATTGATTGACCATAACTCTCTCAATTTAACTCTTAACTCATTGAAATTAGTTTTATTTCCAAGGAATCGAAGTGTAGTTTAAAACGAAAGAAACGGAGATGAAAAATTCCAAGTATTTTGAGAGTTATGATAGAAATAGTTAGACTCGCGCTTTGGTTTAGCAATTTACTGACATACCTCCGATTGATTGACCATAACTCTCTCAATTTAACTCATAATTCATTGAAATTAGTTTCATTTCGAAGGAATCGAAGTGTAGTTTAAAACGAAAGAAACGGAGATGAAAAATTCCAAGTATTTTGAGAGTTATGATCGAAATAGTTAGACTCGCGCTTTGGTTTAGCAATTTACTGACCTACCTCCGATTGATTGATAATTACTCTCTCAATTTAACTCTTAACTCATTGAAATTAGTTTCATTTCGAAGGAATCGAAGTGTAGTTTAAAACGAAGGAAACGGAGATGAAAAACTCCAAGTATTTTGAGAGTTATGATGGAAATAGTTAGACTCGCGCTTTGGTTTAGCAATTTACTGTCATACATCCGATTAATTGACCATAACTCTCTCAATTTAACTCTTAAGTCATTTAAATTAGTTTCATTTCGAAGGAATCGAAGTGTAGTTTAAAACGAAAGAAACGGAGATGAAAAACTCCAAGTATTTTGAGAGTTATGATGGAAATAGTTAGACTCGCGCTTTGGTTTAGCAATTTACTGACCTACCTCCGATTGATTGACCATAACTCTCTCAATTTAAGTCGTAATTCATTTAATTTAGTTTCATTTCGAATGAATCGAAGTGTAGTTTAAAACGAATGAAACGGAGATGAAAAACTCCAAGTATTTTGAGAGTTATGATGGAAATAGTTAGACTCGCGCTTTGGTTTAGAAATTTACTGACCTACCTCCGATTGATTGACCATAACTCACTCAATTTAACTCGTAATTCATTGTAATACTTTCATTTCGAAGGAATCGAAGTGTAGTTTAAAACGAAAGAAACGGAGATGAAAAACTCCAAGTATTTTGAGAGTTATGATGGAAATAGTTAGACTCGCGCTTTGGTTTAGCAATTTACTGTCCTACATCCGATTAATTGACCATAACTCTCTCAATTTAACTCTTAAGTCATTGAAATTAGTTTCATTTCGAAGGAATCGAAGTGTAGTTTAAAACGAAAGAAACGGAGATGAAAAACTCCAAGTATTTTGAGAGTTATGATGGAAATAGTTAGACTCGCGCTTTAGTTTAGCAATTTACTGACCTCCCTCCGATTGATTGAACATAACTCACTCAATTTAACTCGTAATTCATTGAAATTAGTTTAATTTCGAAGGAATCGAAGTGTAGTTTAAAACGAAAGAAACGGAGATGAAAAACTCCAAGTATTTTAAGAGTTATGATGGAAATAGTTAGACTCGCGCTTTGGTTTAGCAATTTACTGACCTCCCTCCGATTGATTGACCATAAATCACTCAATTTAACTCGTAATTCATTGAAATTAGTTTCATTTCGAAGGAATCGAAGTGTAGTTTAAAACGAAAGAAACGGAGATGAAAAACTCCAAGTATTTTGAGAGTTATGATGGAAATAGTTAGACTCGCGCTTTAGTTTAGCAATTTACTGACCTCCCTCCGATTGATTGACCATAACTCTCTCAATTTAACTCTTAACTCATTGAAATTAGTTTCATTTCGAAGGAATCGAAGTGTAGTTTAAAACGAAAGAAACGGAGATGAAAAACTCCAAGTATCTTGAGAGTTATGATGGAAATAGTTAGACTCGCGCTTTAGTTTAGCAATTTACTGACCTACCTCCGATTGATTGACCATAACTCTCTCAATTTAACTCGTAATTCATTTAAATTAGTTTAATTTCGAAGGAATCGAAGTGTAGTTTAAAATGAAAGAAACGGAGATGAAAAACTCCAAGTATTTTGAGAGTTATGATGGAAATAGTAACACTCGCGCTTTGGTTTAGCAATTTACTGACCTCCCTCCGATTGATTGACCATAAATCACTCAATTTAACTCGTAATTCATTGAAATTAGTTTCATTTCGAAGGAATCGAAGTGTAGTTTAAAACGAAAGAAACGTAGATGAAAAACTCCAAGTATTTTGAGAGTTATGATTGAAATAGTTAGACTCGCGCTTTGATTTAGCAATTTACTGACCTCCCTCCGATTAATTGACCATAACTCACTCAATTTAACTCGTAATTCATTGAAATTAGTTTCATTTCGAAGGAATCGAAGTGTAGTTTAAAACGAAAGAAACGGAGATGAAAAACTCCAAGTATTTTGAGAGTTATGATGGAAATAGTTAGACTCGCGCTTTGGTTTAGCAATTTACTGATCTAGCTCCGATTGATTGACCATAACTCTCTAAATTTAACTCTTAACTCATTGAAATTAGTTTCATTTCGAAGGAATCGAAGTGTAGTTTAAAACGAAAGAAACGGAGATGAAAAACTCCAAGTATTTTGAGAGTTATGATGGAAATTGTTAGACTCGCGCTTTGGTTTAGCAATTTACTGACATACCTCCGATTGATTGACCATAACTCTCTCAATTTAACTCTTAATTCATTGAAATTAGTTTCATTTCGAAGGAATCGAAGTGTAGTTTAAAACGAAAGAAACGGAGATGAAAAATTCCAATTATTTTGAGAGTTATGATAGAAATAGTTAGACTCGCGCTTTGGTTTAGCAATTTACTGACATACCTTCGATTGATTGACCATAACTCTCTCAATTTAACTCTTAATTAATTGAAATTAGGTTCATTTCGAAGGAATCGAAGTGTAGTTTAAAACGAAAGAAACGGAGATGAAAAATTCCAAGTATTTTGAGAGTTATGATAGAAATAGTTAGACTCGCGCTTTGGTTTAGCAATTTACTGACCTACCTCCGATTGATTGACCATAACTCTCTCAATTTAACTCTTAACTTATTGAAATTAGTTTCATTTCGAAGGAATCGAAGTGTAGTTTAAAACGAAAGAAACGGAGATGAAAAACTCCAAGTATCTTGAGAGTTATGATGGAAATAGTTAGACTCGCGCTTTAGTTTAGCAATTTACTGACCTACCTCCGATTGATTGACCCTAACTCTCTCAATTTAACTCGTAATTCATTTAAATTAGTTTAATTTCGAAGGAATCGAAGTGTAGTTTAAAACGAAAGAAACGGAGATGAAAAACTCCAAGTATTTTGAGAGTTATGATGGAAATAGTAACACTCGCGCTTTGGTTTAGCAATTTACTGACCTCCCTCCGATTGATTGACCATAAATCACTCAATTTAACTCGTAATTCATTGAAATTAGTTTCATTTCGAAGGAATCGAAGTGCAGTTTAAAACGAAAGAAACGTAGATGAAAAACTCCAAGTATTTTGAGAGTTATGATGGAAATAGTTAGACTCGCGCTTTGGTTTAGCAATTTACTGATCTAGCTCCGATTGATTGACCATAACTCTCTAAATTTAACTCTTAACTCACTGAAATTAGTTTCATTTCGAAGGAATCGAAGTGTAGTTTAAAACGAAAGAAACGGAGATGAAAAATTCCAAGTATTTTGAGAGTTATGATAGAAATAGTTAGACTCGCGCTTTGGTTTAGCAATTTACTGACATACCTCCGATTGATTGACCATAACTCTCTCAATTTAACTCTTAATTCATTGAAATTAGGTTCATTTCGAAGGAATCGAAGGGAAGTTTAAAACGAAAGAAACGGAGATGAAAAATTCCAAGTATTTTGAGAGTTATGATAGAAATAGTTAGACTCGCGCTTTGGTTTAGCAATTTACTGACCTACCTCCGATTGATTGACCATAACTCTCTCAATTTAACTCTTAACTCATTGAAATTAGTTTCATTTCGAAGGAATCGAAGTTTAGTTTAAAACGAAAGAAACGGAGATGAAAAACTCCAAGTATCTTGAGAGTTATGATGGAAATAGTTAGACTCGCGCTTTAGTTTAGCAATTTACTGACCTACCTCCGATTGATTGACCATAACTCTCTCAATTTAACTCGTAATTCATTTAAATTAGTTTAATTTCGAAGGAATCGAAGTGTAGTTTAAAACGAAAGAAACGGAGATGAAAAACTCCAAGTATTTTGAGAGTTATGATGGAAATAGTAACACTCGCGCTTTGGTTTAGCAATTTACTGACCTCCCTCCGATTGATTGACCATAAATCACTCAATTTAACTCGTAATTCATTGAAATTAGTTTCATTTCGAAGGAATCGAAGTGTAGTTTAAAACGAAAGAAACGTAGATGAAAAACTCCAAGTATTTTGAGAGTTATGATTGAAATAGTTAGACTCGCGCTTTGATTTAGCAATTTACTGACCTCCCTCCGATTAATTGACCATAACTCACTCAATTTAACTCGTAATTCATTGTAATTAGTTTCATTTCGAAGGAATCGAAGTGTAGTTTAAAACGAAAGAAACGGAGATGAAAAACTCCAAGTATTTTGAGAGTTATAATGGAAATAGTTAGACTCGCGCTTTGGTTTAGCAATTTACTGATCTAGCTCCGATTGATTGACCATAACTCTCTAAATTTAACTCTTAACTCATTGAAATTAGTTTCATTTCGAAGGAATCGAAGTGTAGTTTAAAACGAAAGAAACGGAGATGAAAAACTCCAAGTATTTTGAGAGTTATGATGGAAATTGTTAGACTCGCGCTTTGGTTTAGCAATTTACTGACATACCTCCGATTGATTGACCATAACTCTCTCAATTTAACTCTTAATTCATTAAAATTAGTTTCATTTCGAAGGAGTCGAAGTGTAGTTTAAAACGAAAGAAACGGAGATGAAAAATTCCAAGTATTTTGAGAGTTATGATAGAAATAGTTAGACTCGCGCTTTGGTTTAGCAATTTACTGACATACCTCCCATTGATTGACCATAACTCTCTCAATTTAACTCTTAATTCATTGAAATTAGGTTCATTTCGAAGGAATCGAAGTGTAGTTTAAAACGAAAGAAACGGAGATGAAAAATTCCAAGTATTTTAAGAGTTATGATAGAAATAGTTAGACTCGCGCTTTGGTTTAGCAATTTACTGACCTACCTCCGATTGATTGACCATAACTCTCTCAATTTAACTCTTAACTCATTGAAATTAGTTTCATTTCGAAGGAATCGAAGTGTAGTTTAAAACGAAATAAACGGAGATGAAAAACTCCAAGTATCTTGAGAGTTATGGTGGAAATAGTTAGACTCGCGCTTTAGTTTTGCAATTTACTGACCTACCTCCGATTGATTGACCATAACTCTCTCAATTTAACTCGTAATTCATTTAAATTAGTTTAATTTCGAAGGAATCGAAGTGTAGTTTAAAACGAAAGAAACGGAGATGAAAAACTCCAAGTATTTTGAGAGTTATGATAGAAATAGTAACACTCGCGCTTTGGTTTAGCAATTTACAGACCTCCCTCCGATTGATTGACCATAAATCACTCAATTTAACTCGTAATTCATTGAAATTAGTTTCTGTGGACCCCGATCCTGAGGATACGATGAGGTGAGGGGACAGGCCCCCACACCGTCCTCTTTCTGGATCATCCACGTGTGAAGGAGAGCTCTGCCAAGGAACTCTCAAAACGGATGCCACCCTCATTGCATAGCACGAGTGGCGATATAAAAAGAAAGGGATATGTCTTGATTCGGAACCGAGGTTCGAAACCGAGACATACCCAAAATAAACTCAGAGTCGCCATCCATGGATAGGCCATGGAACCCTAAAATCAAATCCTCTGTGCAATGGATAACCAGAAATATATATGGGTTCGTGCCTGGTTACGAATGGGGAAGGTCTGAGAGCACCCCCAATTCGCCCGAGTGCAAGCACTTGGTCTCTTATGCCATTTTCATTAATTCCAAAGAAGTTTGAGTAAAAATCATGTGAAATGGGAACAATCCTCAGGAATCGTCTACCTAAGCATGCATTTCCTGAGAATGGAGAAATAAACACGTAAAATGAAATGAAAAATGTGTCACCTAAGCAAAGCTAGGTTATGAGTGACATGCCTAATGGGTGTCTAAGTTTCTGGTGGACACGCACATGCAAGCTACAACCAAAGGTATAGTATCAGTACAAGAAAGTAAGAAAACATATCAAAACATGAGACACAAATCTATGCTATGTATGACGGGACAAGACAAGTCCTAACTCTAATGCAGGACTGGACTCGGACCAGAATGGCCATCCATCCTAGCTGCGCTACGTATCCCGGCCTCGGGAAGAATCGGAGCCCACGTAGTTCGATGCCCTATTCTAAATTATGATGCCTAAGACATCTAGCCCTCTATCCTAGACTCGATCTAAAAGACCGAACCAGTTATTAAAGCTTCTTGTATGATTATTAAAATTCCAGTGAATTGTGGATTTTAGGACACCCTATATGCCCTAACTAATGCAAGTTGATTAGCCTTAGGCTAATGCAGGTGGTTCCTACAATCCTATGTGTAACTAGGCTGTGCAACCTAATGAAAACCACGGGCTGACTATATGCCTAGTCTAGCCATCGGTTCGACTAAATGTCCAACCGATCGGCTTGAGGCCTCCTAACTCTAGGGACACTCACACGACAGGACATACCATATCAATACAAATCAAGACAAACTCCTAACTCTAGAACACAACCTAAACAGCTAGGACATACTCCTAACTCTAGAGGAAGATCTTTTTGAAAATGGTTTGAATATTTTTGTAACTTTGAAAGATTTAAAATTTTTATTTTTAAAGGTTTGGCTGGACTTGGGATGTGGATCCCAAGCTGCACTACGTACCTCGTGGAAGAGGATCAAGCCAACGTAGTTCGAAACTAACTCTCTAACTATCAAACACTTACGGCAAATCAACTATGCTCTAATAATATTATTATAAGAGCAAATGAGTCAAAGACTCTCTAATGACAGTAACTGAAGAATAAATGAGTCAAAGACTCTCTAATAAAAGCGACTAAAGGATAAACGAGTCAAAGACTCTCTAATAAGAGCAACTGATAACACTGAAATGAGATAACGAAGTCAAAGACTCTCTAATAATACTGCAAATGAAACAGATGAGTCAAAGACTCTCTAAAAACGGAAACACGAGTCAAAGACTCCAATGACACCAACTAAAAGATAAATGAGTCAAAGACTCTCTAAAGGAAAAGAAACACGAGTCAAAGACTCCACTAACATTAACTAAAGGATTAATGAGTAAAGACTCTCTAAAAGAGATGAAAAACACGAGTCAAAGACTCCACTAACACCAACTAAAGGATATATGAGTCAAAGACTCTCTAAAGGAAAAGAAATACGAGTCAAAGACTCCACTAACACCAACTAAAGGATAAATGAGTCAAAGACTCTCTAAAAGAGATGAAAATACGAGTCAAAGACTCCACTAACACCAACTAAAGGATATATGAGTCAAAGACTCTCTAAAGGAAAAGAAATACGAGTCAAAGACTCCACTAACACCAACTAAAGGATAAATGAGTCAAAGACTCTCTAAAAGAGATGAAAATACGAGTCAAAGACTCCACTAACACCAACTAAAGGATATATGAGTCAAAGACTCCCTAAAAGAAAAGGAATACGAGTCAAAGACTCTACTAACACCAACTAAAGGATAAATGAGTCAAAGACTCTCTAAAAGAGATGGAAATACGAGTCAAAGACTCCACTGACAACAACTAAAGACAAATGAGTCAAAGACTCTCTAAAAGAGATGGAAACACGAGTCAAAGACTCCACTAACACCAATTAAAGGATAAACGAGTCAAAGACTCTCTAAAAGAGATGAAAACACGAGTCAAAGACTCCACTAACACCAACTAAAGGATATATGAGTCAAAGACTCCCTAAAAAAAAGGAACATGACTCAAAGACTCTACTGACAACAACTAAAGACAGATGAGTCAAAAGACTCTCTAAAAGAGATGGAAACACGATCGAATCAGATAATAGAAGATTGAAAATATGTGATCAAGATGAGATGAGATAGCATAAGATTGCTTTCAACGGATGGATCATGAATGACTAATCCTATGAGATCTTTGAAAATGAATGGGATTTACATCCTAACCCCAAAGGAAAAGTTTTTTTTTTTAATCTTCACACATTTTATCAGTGTTACCTGAAGGCATCAACCCTAACCCTAATCTAGCGGAGTGGAGAGAGGATCTCGACTCATGACTTTGTTTGTGTACCTAGGACCGATCGTAGCCATTGGAAGATGGACTACGGCCTAATCTAGACACAAGTGGGTAGGATATCCTAAACTAGGCTCACACACGTGATGCACATGTGTTCGTATACTACATGCATGTGTGGGTTAATCTAGGGGTAAGGCCAAGAGTTCCCTTAGCGCGAATCCATGTTCGATATACTGTACCAGTGTCCGGCGTATCAGTACGTGAACAAGAGATCCGTTTACGTACCATAAAGGTACTAGGCTAAGGGTGGAATGCTTCTCTAGCACAGAGGCACCAGGTGATGAAATCCCAGTCAACCATGCTAGATAACACTCCGGGTTCCTAAAATAGGACGTGTGTGCATGTGAGATGCAGGGGTTTAGATGAAAGTGATGTAAGTGTGTGCAATAAGTTCGCGCAATCTATGATGCCTTCAGGTTTTGTTAGATTAAGTTTGAGTAAATGTGATGAGAAAATAAAGCATACAAACTACTATTTATAATTACTATACAAGATTACTATTCACAACTACTATTCACAACTACTATTCACAACTACTATTCAAAACTACTATTCAAAACTACTATTCAAAACTACTATTCAAAACTACTATTCAAAACTACTATTCAAAACTACTATTCAAAACTACTATTCAAAACTACTATTCAAAAGTACTATTCAAAAGTACTATTCAAAAGTACTATTCAAAAGTACCATTCAAAAGTACTATTCAAAAGTACTATTCACAGTAGGACCTACCAAGTACTATTCATACATCGGCGGGCCCCACACAAACGGGTCCCACATCGGCGGGCCCCACATCGGCGGGCCCCACATCAGCGGGCCCCACATCGCGGGTCCCACATCAGCGGGCCCCACACAAACGGGTCCCACATCGGTAATTGGAAACGAAATAACAATTAAATATTCCACCGAAAGAAAAATAATAATACTTAATTAATAGTAATCATCGCGGTCAAAAAAATTAATAATTTAATAATATTAATAACCGACAAAAATAATAATTTAAATAAAATAATCATTACGGTCAAAAAACAATAATTAATCACCGACAAAATTAATAATTTAATAATATTAATCGACGAAAATAATGATTTAATAATATTAATCGACCTGGTACTGTTCACGCAACCTTTACTATTCACGAAAATAAAAATTTAATCCTATTACTATTCAAACAGCTGTTACTATTCTCGATAATTTAATATTAATAATCAACGAACAGTCAAACATGCAATGATGAAACGACAAAAAAAATTAAAAATAAATAAATAAATAAACATAAAAAATGAAAATACCTGAGCGTAAGGGTGGCCGGAGTTGGGGCCGGATTCCGGCACAGCCGGTCGGAGGTGGTGATGATCGGACTCCGACGAAATTTCTGTCGGAGAAGAAGATCCTTCTCTCTCTCTCTCTTTTCTCTCTGCAGATCTCTCCTTCTTTTCTTTTCTTTTTCTTTTTTTAAAAATAAAAAAAATAAAATAAAATGAAGAAGAAGAAGTTGGAAGTGGGGTGGAGGAGATGGTGGTAGGGCTGGAAATGGCCGAATAGTGGTGGTTTGGGTTTTGCAGAGGAGAAAAGGGGAAAATGAAGGAGAAGGTGGAGATGGTTCGACGGTGGTGATCGGATTCCGGCAAGCTTGCCGGAATCAATGGAGGTGGTGGCTGTTGGTGGTTGTGATTGGGTGAAAGCTCGATCGGAGGTGGTGATGAGGGAAAATATGGGCGGCTCCGGTGGGATGTGGTCGGAGGAGTTGGGTTGCAGAAATAGGATGGAGGCAAAGATGAGGTGGTGGCCGATCCGATCGGAGCTCCGGCACCGTTGCCGGAGGAGAAGCTCTCTCTCTCCCTTTCTCTGTATCTTTTTTTTTTTTTTTTTTGTAGAAATGAGCTCCCCTCTTCCTCTCTCTCTCTCTATCTTTTTTTGTCTTTTACCAATGAGCTCCTCTCCCCTTCGTTTTTGATTTTTTTTTATATAGGTTAAAATAACCTGTTGATATCTGCACCCCCATTTGATGGGCGCACAAAAATGGATGAGTCGCGCCCGCCATTTTTGTCTTATTTGGCCTGGGCGCGACCATCACAGGATAACTCACCCCCCTCTTCAACTGGATATCCCATTCTGCAGATAATTCACCCCCCTTTGGATTTGTACTATGCACCCTCTCCCGGCTCGTCTTATTTGACAAATCGGGTCGGATTTCAATGAAATTTTACGGGGACCTATGGGGGACCCTAACCTAGCTTAGGGTGCAATTCTAGATCCTAACTTGGTGATTAGATGGGGCTTCGCCCAAGCACAGCGAACTTGGGTCCGGTCAAAATGAGGTGTCTACAGATGCCCCTCTTTGGCAGAGCGTGTGTAACACGCGAATGGAAAAGCTGAACAGACGACACATTTTGACTGACCCGAAAGCAAAGCAAATTTTTGGGTTTTCAGTTTTAAAACGATATTCACAAAGATAAAACTCTACCAACAATAGGGAGATAGCCTCTCACCGACTCTTAACTCGGCAACTAAGACATCTCAAAGAGATAGTCTCTCCCTAATACTCATGACTCAACTATCTAAACTAGATAACAAAAACGAACGAACAATTATAAAAACACAAACACACATACATTGTTTTTATTAGGCTAAACCAAAGTAGACATAACCTCTGCTCAAAGAGCAGAAACCAAACAGACAAACCAATTACTTCAGTCGCTCAAAGAGTTTTCATTTTTCATTTTTTTTTTAAAAAATTTTTTTTTAGAAACCTGCAAAATAGGCCAAAGACCAATGTATTGAAACTTGTCCAAAACAAGTTCAAAACCAAACACTCAAAGAGTTTTTTTTTTTTTTTATCAGGCTAAGTCAAAGTACACATAACAATTGCTCAAAGAGCACAAACCAAACAAACAAACCAATCACTTCAATTACTCAAAGAGCTTTCATTTTTTTTTTCTTAGAAACCACGTTGCAATTTGTCTAAGACAAGCACAAACTCAAACACTTAAAGAGTTTTTCCTTTTTAGAAACCTGCAAAAATAGGCCAAAGACCAATGTATTGAAACTCGTCCAAAACAAGTTCAAAACCAAACACTCAAAGAGTTTTTCCTTTTTAGAAACCTGCAAAAATAGGCCAAAGACCAATGTATTGAAACTCGTCCAAAACAAGTTCAAAACCAAACACTCAAAGAGTTTTTCCTTTTTAGAAACCTGCAAAAATAGGCCAAAGACCAATGTATTGAAACTCGTCCAAAACAAGTTCAAAACCAAACACTCAAAGAGTTTTTTTCTTTTTAGAAACCTGCAAAAATAGGCCAAAGACCAATGTATTGAAACTCGTCCAAAACAAGTTCAAAACCAAACACTCAAAGAGTTTTTTTTTTTTTTAGAAACCTGCAAAAATAGGCCAAAGACCAATGTATTGAAACTCGTCCAAAACAAGTTCAAAACCAAACACTCAAAGAGTTTTTTTTTTTTTTTTTTTTTTAAATCATGCCGATCAGTCAAAGACTCGACCAATTATTAGGGTAATCGAATATTCAAGCTAAACTCAAACTTCTAATACCCGAGGCGAGACTAAGTCTCAAGCCCAGCGATAGTTATACAGATCATTGCTGAAAATAAATCTGTGTAACTATCCGAGTAACTCTGACTCCTCTCTTTCAAGGTAGCGAATCACTCCGGATCATGCGGTTCTGCTAAACAGTTCCACGTAAATCCAAATTCGTAGGTCCTGCTAAACAGTCCCCTACAAACCTCTTCGCAGATACACATGACTCCTAACACGTTAGGAAGCTGCACATTGCGGGACGATGATTAAGTAAGTCACCACTTGACATTACACTACTAATCATCTGGGTACTAAGTACCAGAGGCGAGACTAAGTCTCAAGCCTAGCGATAGTTATACAGATCATTACTGAAAATAAATCTGTTTAACTATCCGAGTAACTCTGACTCCTCTCTTTCAAGGTAGCGAATCACTCCGGATCACGCGGTTCTGCTAAACAGTTCCACATAAACCCAAATTCGTAGGTCCTGCTAAACAGTCCCCTACAAACCTCTTCGCAGATACACATGACTCCTAACTCGTTAAGAAGCTGCACATTGCGGAACGATGATTAGGTAAGTCACTACTTGACATTACACTACTAATCATCGGGGTACTAAATACCCGGGAGAAGGAAGAAAAGACCAATCCGTGTAACACAGGATCGGAAATATTTTCCTTATTAAAACATTTCAAAAAGACCAAACCGTGTAACACAGGTTCGATAATTTCCATCTCTATTAAAATCTTTCAAAAGGACCAAACCGTGTAACACAGGTTCGGTAATTTCTATCTCTGTTAAAAACTTTCAAAACGACCAAACTGTGTAACACATGTTCGGTAATTTCAAACTCTGTTAAAATCTTTCAAAAAGACCAAACCGCGTAACGCAAGTTCGGTAATTTCAAACTCTGTTAAAATCTTTCAAAAGGAATGAAGAATTTACCATCTTTGATCGATTTCACTAATGGGCCAGTCATCTCTTACCAAGAATAACTAGGAGCGCATGATCTTTGCTGAAAGCAAAACTCAAATATATTGATGAGATTTTCAGGTGCTGACTCTCTTTAACAGGTGAGAAGCATTTTGATGAGGTTTGAAGGATGCAGGAGTAGATTTTATACTCCGCTGGGAATTAAAGTTTCTGAAACTGACTCCAAAAGAAACAATTGGATCAAGGAATTCAACTCAAAGAGCATGTTCAAGCTTCTCTGCTTTCTATTTGCTAAGAATAGATATCCCAGTTATCATTGTGTAATATCTTTTATGACGTAAGTCATAAAAGATGCCCCTAGTATGATGTGCTTCCATGACAAAGTCTTAAGAAGGCAAAAGCAAGGTAAGTAGAAAAAATTTGAGTTTGCATGGGTTCTTTCTTTGGTATAGTGGTAAAACCATCTCCACAAAGGCTGAATGTAAGAATTCTTCATTTTGCTCAGTGCTTGAGGCTTTGATGTTTCAGGCAGGTCTGAATAACAAATCTCTTGCCCTTCTTTGATTCTTAAACCAGGATCTACTTTGAATTTTCTTTTCACTTTGGAAGGTATACACCCATTCTCTCCAGTGCCAAACACTTTTGATTCTAAAAGAAAAACAATGATAAACCAGAAACAGACTTCTGATGACTCTTTCAAAGAAGACTTACAATATTCAAGGGACTTGACTAAATTTTGATTCACCCTTAGATAAAATGTGTTATTTTGTTATGGTAAGGTTAGCCACTCTTAGAGCACTCTCAAAAACTATGTCAAGATGACCTAATTTCCTCCATCGGGATCTCCGTCATGGTTGTTACCCCTTTCGGATTGCTCGGTCTTAATGCCCCTAGTTTAAAAAGGTGTCAAAATAAGTCTCGCTGACACTACTCGGATTCCAGGATTCTGCCCTGTGCAGAGGTGGCTTCTCCGTCTCCCTGATTTCTCTCTTCAAAAGAAGTCATAACTTTTGCTTTCCAAGCTTTCAGTTTGAAAGACCACTTATCTCAACTTTTGCTTGTACTCAAACTTGGGAATTCTACGTAACTGAGGAACTCCTTCTGCTTCTATTCAACTCAACTGTTCATGGGAAGTCTTTGCCCTTGACTGGATTACCTCTTCAAGTTTTCAATCCAGCAGACCACTACCCTGACTTTTTGCATAAGCTAACTCTTTTGGCTGTTAACTTAGCAAATGTATATCTCTAGGCCGCCCTTTCGGGTTTTCAACCTAGTGGGTCTTCAGACTCTCATTCTTTTCTTTCTGTTTTTCTTTTCATTCGCCTCGAACCTTTGCTTGTTTCACCAGAAGGACTTTCTAGGTGGGCTTGGGTTCGAAAGGGTTGAATACCTAAGGTTCTAAAGATTTGAACCGAATCTGGTCTAGCCAGACTACCTACGTACCCCAAAGATGGAGGATCAGATCCGCGTAGTTCGCTTTGGGATTTTTCAAAGAATGGTTTAGCATTTAGCTTCAAAATTTTCAAAGGGGATTTTATCCCAAGGTTTGACCGAACTTGAATTAATCAAGTTGCCTACGTACCCCTGAAGAGGTGGGGATCAGGTCCGACGTAGTTCGGGTGCATAAATGCCCCGGGCTTATAATGTGTTTGAAAAGAAGTTGTTTTAATTTTGCTTTTGGCCCAAAGGATTTACAAATGGATTTTAAAACATTAGGATTTTGGCTATAAAAGCTCAAACGATTAAGGATGGCCTCCTGATGTATTTGATGTACAAGCCCTTTTGTTTAAGGTTCAAAGCCTTTGAAAATTTTTTTTTTTTTTTTTTTGAGGAGTCTGGTGGTTTTCTGGCAAAACTTCAACCACTGTGCTCCACTCCCGTCTCAAAGATCTTGAATTTATGCTCAAGATTCCACAACTCTGTCTGAAAATCTTCTCTCAATATCTCATCAGCTCCACAGGATGCCTGACGCTTATCTCTTTAAAATTTTATTCCTCAACTGGATGTCTAAAGCAGATGAAGTCTTGCTTTGATCAACGACAGGGCATTCCCCTGGTTTATCCTTATAGGATCAAGCAAAACTACCTCAAACCCCTCTAAACAGGTTTATCAATTCTTTGCGCTCCTTAGGAGATAAAGTTTTTCCAATCCATCCATCCCGAGTTTCGGATTTCGATACCACTATCAATGGCTTTGATTTCTTCTTTAAGTGGCTATGCTCGACGCTCTTCCTCTCGTTCGACCATCTTTCAGATCTCTAGGTGAATTTCGTCTGCATTCTCATCCGAGAAGGGGGTCTTTAGTTGTTTAAACATTAGATCTAAGAGTGAATCATAGAGTATCAAAGATACGAAATCAACAATTTTATTGAATTGAGGACTGTAAGTACATTGATGATTTTTGACACACCTCAATGGGCTCTTCAACAGTTCTGATAGAAAACAGAATACTGACTCTGTATAAGAAAGATTGACAGACATGACTTCATTTTTTTTTTTTTTAACATCTACGTAACTGAACTTTTTCAACTTAGAGAGAAGAAAGTTGATGTACACTCAATGAAAGACAAATCTAAAGATACAGGACACTTCTTCAAAGGTAGTGAACTGACACTGAAAGCTTATAGGTGATACACCTTTCCTCATGATAATGATAACTATAAAGTTCAATCCCGGAGTAGAAATCACAGAAAAGGCAACTCCACAAGGTCTAGGTTAAATGGGGCAACAAAAGGCTTATGTTGACAATGTGGGTAAAACAATAGACTGCCTGGATCAAGTATGATTAGAAATAGTCAGTCTTTAAAAAAAATGGTCTTTCGCTAAACATAGACTCTTGACTTGGAAGCACACACACTAGATCAATAGTCATGGGATAAAGATTCTGAACAAACAGAGAAAAGAGTAATCTTGAAATACACCAAAGGGTATTTTATTCTAAAAATCAAAGAAATATTGTCTATGAAGGTCAAAGCGAAATAGACAGTGATATTATGACCTACATCAACAGGGTTTCAATGAATTCTCAATCCACACCTTGAAGTCTCATTTGAGTATAACTGCTCTTCTTTTTGGGAATGAAAGAGTCAGGAACGATAAACATCCATAATCAAAATAAATTTCGATCTCAGCAATGATCATGCACTCAAAGAATACAGGTAAGATCAAACTTTTCCATTAATGATTTCGATATGATCCAAGGGTAAAAGATATATGATAGGTAAACATGGATCAAAAAATCAATGGCTCAGATAATAGACCATGGCCATAAAAATGACAAAAGTAGGGTCAAAGACCAGATCTAAAATCTGAATGATGGATATCAACAACTGTACGATCAATATGAGATGAAATGATAGACCATGGTCATAAGGACAGCAAACGAGCTATCGGCCAGATCTCAAGACAAACAGGTTGACAAATAAGGATCTAATCCTACTAAATGATGTATACATGAGAATCAAGACAAGGCAGACTGACTCCAAAGGATAGCAATCATGCTTAACATACTTTTGGATAAAATCCAGCAGCATAACGGCTATACGAGGAGGTCAAGGTCCAGACTAAGTAAACTGACTCTAAAGAGTAGCCGTCATGCTCAAAATGTTCTGGATAAAATCCGGCAGCATAACGACTATACAAGGGATCACCCTAGCTCAATCGAAAGGTATGAATAACGGTTACTAGAGAAGGGTGATCAACAGATGGACTAACCAAAGGTGAGAATATACAACAATGGGTCAAACCCTATAATCAACAGATCAAGGGCTAAACTCGGCCAAGGTAATGACGGTCAAAATCCACTGACTAGATCTAGATCTAAATTCGGAATGGATATAACCGACTGAAAGGAATAAGGAATCTCTGACTAAGAGGAGAACCATAATATACATAATCAGTATATATAAGTAAATACACATACACACAAATCCTAACCAGGGGCACCAGCCCTAATTCTAATCTAACGGAGTCAAGGAAGTCTCGACTCAAGACAGACTGGTGAGTGTACTAGGACAGTGTTGTAGCAATGTAAAAATGAGCTACCCTAGTCTACAAATGGGGCAAAGCTCCTCTAGGCTCCACATGTGTAAGCAACAGATGTTCGACCCTATATGAATGCAATATACACACGGGTACTCCCTAGTTGGGCTTCACTAGGTCAGTAAGTATATATATAATATATATAAAACAAAGTAGGGCTCCGGACTCAATCTAATGGGTACTATGCGTATGAAACATACTTAATATGCTGCAGCGCTGGCGCATAGCTTGGAAATAGATTCAACAGTACCATCAGGATGTAATAACATCCCAGTCAGGCACGCATTGAATCTATCCCATGGAGCCAATAATGAAAAACAATGAAAAATAATAAAAAAAATAAAAAATATGACAATGCATGATGTGCAGTGTGTGAATCCTTTGTTTTAATTACGCACCTACCTGGTGCCCCTGGATTCTAACGATAGAGTTCCCATTTAAAATGATTTTAGCTCAAATTTCTCCAAAGTTAATAAAAATGGCATTTTTAAAGAGTTAGGCAATGTTTCAAGAACTCCCCAGCAGAGTCGCCAGCCTGTGGACCCCGATCCTGAGGATACGATGAGGTGAGGGGACAGGCCCCCACACCGTCCTCTTTCTGGATCATCCACGTGTGAAGGAGAGCTCTGCCAAGGAACTCTCAAAACGGATGCCACCCTCATTGCATAGCACGAGTGGCGATATAAAAAGAAAGGGATATGTCTTGATTCGGAACCGAGGTTCGAAACCGAGACATACCCAAAATAAACTCAGAGTCGCCATCCATGGATAGGCCATGGAACCCTAAAATCAAATCCTCTGTGCAATGGATAACCAGAAATATATATGGGTTCGTGCCTGGTTACGAATGGGGAAGGTCTGAGAGCACCCCCAATTCGCCCGAGTGCAAGCACTTGGTCTCTTATGCCATTTTCATTAATTCCAAAGAAGTTTGAGTAAAAATCATGTGAAATGGGAACAATCCTCAGGAATCGTCTACCTAAGCATGCATTTCCTGAGAATGGAGAAATAAACACGTAAAATGAAATGAAAAATGTGTCACCTAAGCAAAGCTAGGTTATGAGTGACATGCCTAATGGGTGTCTAAGTTTCTGGTGGACACGCACATGCAAGCTACAACCAAAGGTATAGTATCAGTACAAGAAAGTAAGAAAACATATCAAAACATGAGACACAAATCTATGCTATGTATGACGGGACAAGACAAGTCCTAACTCTAATGCAGGACTGGACTCGGACCAGAATGGCCATCCATCCTAGCTGCGCTACGTATCCCGGCCTCGGGAAGAATCGGAGCCCACGTAGTTCGATGCCCTATTCTAAATTATGATGCCTAAGACATCTAGCCCTCTATCCTAGACTCGATCTAAAAGACCGAACCAGTTATTAAAGCTTCTTGTATGATTATTAAAATTCCAGTGAATTGTGGATTTTAGGACACCCTATATGCCCTAACTAATGCAAGTTGATTAGCCTTAGGCTAATGCAGGTGGTTCCTACAATCCTATGTGTAACTAGGCTGTGCAACCTAATGAAAACCACGGGCTGACTATATGCCTAGTCTAGCCATCGGTTCGACTAAATGTCCAACCGATCGGCTTGAGGCCTCCTAACTCTAGGGACACTCACACGACAGGACATACCATATCAATACAAATCAAGACAAACTCCTAACTCTAGAACACAACCTAAACAGCTAGGACATACTCCTAACTCTAGAGGAAGATCTTTTTGAAAATGGTTTGAATATTTTTGTAACTTTGAAAGATTTAAAATTTTTATTTTTAAAGGTTTGGCTGGACTTGGGATGTGGATCCCAAGCTGCACTACGTACCTCGTGGAAGAGGATCAAGCCAACGTAGTTCGAAACTAACTCTCTAACTATCAAACACTTACGGCAAATCAACTATGCTCTAATAATATTATTATAAGAGCAAATGAGTCAAAGACTCTCTAATGACAGTAACTGAAGAATAAATGAGTCAAAGACTCTCTAATAAAAGCGACTAAAGGATAAACGAGTCAAAGACTCTCTAATAAGAGCAACTGATAACACTGAAATGAGATAACGAAGTCAAAGACTCTCTAATAATACTGCAAATGAAACAGATGAGTCAAAGACTCTCTAAAAACGGAAACACGAGTCAAAGACTCCAATGACACCAACTAAAAGATAAATGAGTCAAAGACTCTCTAAAGGAAAAGAAACACGAGTCAAAGACTCCACTAACATTAACTAAAGGATTAATGAGTAAAGACTCTCTAAAAGAGATGAAAAACACGAGTCAAAGACTCCACTAACACCAACTAAAGGATATATGAGTCAAAGACTCTCTAAAGGAAAAGAAATACGAGTCAAAGACTCCACTAACACCAACTAAAGGATAAATGAGTCAAAGACTCTCTAAAAGAGATGAAAATACGAGTCAAAGACTCCACTAACACCAACTAAAGGATATATGAGTCAAAGACTCTCTAAAGGAAAAGAAATACGAGTCAAAGACTCCACTAACACCAACTAAAGGATAAATGAGTCAAAGACTCTCTAAAAGAGATGAAAATACGAGTCAAAGACTCCACTAACACCAACTAAAGGATATATGAGTCAAAGACTCCCTAAAAGAAAAGGAATACGAGTCAAAGACTCTACTAACACCAACTAAAGGATAAATGAGTCAAAGACTCTCTAAAAGAGATGGAAATACGAGTCAAAGACTCCACTGACAACAACTAAAGACAAATGAGTCAAAGACTCTCTAAAAGAGATGGAAACACGAGTCAAAGACTCCACTAACACCAATTAAAGGATAAACGAGTCAAAGACTCTCTAAAAGAGATGAAAACACGAGTCAAAGACTCCACTAACACCAACTAAAGGATATATGAGTCAAAGACTCCCTAAAAAAAAGGAACATGACTCAAAGACTCTACTGACAACAACTAAAGACAGATGAGTCAAAAGACTCTCTAAAAGAGATGGAAACACGATCGAATCAGATAATAGAAGATTGAAAATATGTGATCAAGATGAGATGAGATAGCATAAGATTGCTTTCAACGGATGGATCATGAATGACTAATCCTATGAGATCTTTGAAAATGAATGGGATTTACATCCTAACCCCAAAGGAAAAGTTTTTTTTTTAATCTTCACACATTTTATCAGTGTTACCTGAAGGCATCAACCCTAACCCTAATCTAGCGGAGTGGAGAGAGGATCTCGACTCATGACTTTGTTTGTGTACCTAGGACCGATCGTAGCCATTGGAAGATGGACTACGGCCTAATCTAGACACAAGTGGGTAGGATATCCTAAACTAGGCTCACACACGTGATGCACATGTGTTCGTATACTACATGCATGTGTGGGTTAATCTAGGGGTAAGGCCAAGAGTTCCCTTAGCGCGAATCCATGTTCGATATACTGTACCAGTGTCCGGCGTATCAGTACGTGAACAAGAGATCCGTTTACGTACCATAAAGGTACTAGGCTAAGGGTGGAATGCTTCTCTAGCACAGAGGCACCAGGTGATGAAATCCCAGTCAACCATGCTAGATAACACTCCGGGTTCCTAAAATAGGACGTGTGTGCATGTGAGATGCAGGGGTTTAGATGAAAGTGATGTAAGTGTGTGCAATAAGTTCGCGCAATCTATGATGCCTTCAGGTTTTGTTAGATTAAGTTTGAGTAAATGTGATGAGAAAATAAAGCATACAAACTACTATTTATAATTACTATACAAGATTACTATTCACAACTACTATTCACAACTACTATTCACAACTACTATTCAAAACTACTATTCAAAACTACTATTCAAAACTACTATTCAAAACTACTATTCAAAACTACTATTCAAAACTACTATTCAAAACTACTATTCAAAACTACTATTCAAAACTACTATTCAAAAGTACTATTCAAAAGTACTATTCAAAAGTACTATTCAAAAGTACCATTCAAAAGTACTATTCAAAAGTACTATTCACAGTAGGACCTACCAAGTACTATTCATACATCGGCGGGCCCCACACAAACGGGTCCCACATCGGCGGGCCCCACATCAGCGGGCCCCACATCAGCGGGCCCCACATCGCGGGTCCCACATCAGCGGGCCCCACACAAACGGGTCCCACATCGGTAATTGGAAACGAAATAACAATTAAATATTCCACCGAAAGAAAAATAATAATACTTAATTAATAGTAATCATCGCGGTCAAAAAAATTAATAATTTAATAATATTAATAACCGACAAAAATAATAATTTAAATAAAATAATCATTACGGTCAAAAAACAATAATTAATCACCGACAAAATTAATAATTTAATAATATTAATCGACGAAAATAATGATTTAATAATATTAATCGACCTGGTACTGTTCACGCAACCTTTACTATTCACGAAAATAAAAATTTAATCCTATTACTATTCAAACAGCTGTTACTATTCTCGATAATTTAATATTAATAATCAACGAACAGTCAAACATGCAATGATGAAACGACAAAAAAAATTAAAAATAAATAAATAAATAAACATAAAAAATGAAAATACCTGAGCGTAAGGGTGGCCGGAGTTGGGGCCGGATTCCGGCACAGCCGGTCGGAGGTGGTGATGATCGGACTCCGACGAAATTTCTGTCGGAGAAGAAGATCCTTCTCTCTCTCTCTCTTTTCTCTCTGCAGATCTCTCCTTCTTTTCTTTTTTTTTTCTTTTTTTAAAAATAAAAAAAATAAAATAAAATGAAGAAGAAGAAGTTGGAAGTGGGGTGGAGGAGATGGTGGTAGGGCTGGAAATGGCCGAATAGTGGTGGTTTGGGTTTTGCAGAGGAGAAAAGGGGAAAATGAAGGAGAAGGTGGAGATGGTTCGACGGTGGTGATCGGATTCCGGCAAGCTTGCCGGAATCAATGGAGGTGGTGGCTGTTGGTGGTTGTGATTGGGTGAAAGCTCGATCGGAGGTGGTGATGAGGGAAAATATGGGCGGCTCCGGTGGGATGTGGTCGGAGGAGTTGGGTTGCAGAAATAGGATGGAGGCAAAGATGAGGTGGTGGCCGATCCGATCGGAGCTCCGGCACCGTTGCCGGAGGAGAAGCTCTCTCTCTCCCTTTCTCTGTATCTTTTTTTTTTTTTTTTTGTAGAAATGAGCTCCCCTCTTCCTCTCTCTCTCTCTATCTTTTTTTGTCTTTTACCAATGAGCTCCTCTCCCCTTCGTTTTTGATTTTTTTTTATATAGGTTAAAATAACCTGTTGATATCTGCACCCCCATTTGATGGGCGCACAAAAATGGATGAGTCGCGCCCGCCATTTTTGTCTTATTTGGCCTGGGCGCGACCATCACAGGATAACTCACCCCCCTCTTCAACTGGATATCCCATTCTGCAGATAATTCACCCCCCTTTGGATTTGTACTATGCACCCTCTCCCGGCTCGTCTTATTTGACAAATCGGGTCGGATTTCAATGAAATTTTACGGGGACCTATGGGGGACCCTAACCTAGCTTAGGGTGCAATTCTAGATCCTAACTTGGTGATTAGATGGGGCTTCGCCCAAGCACAGCGAACTTGGGTCCGGTCAAAATGAGGTGTCTACAGTTTCATTTCGAAGGAATCGAAGTGTAGTTTAAAACGAAAGAAACGGAGATGAAAAATTCCAAGTATTTTGAGAGTTATGATCGAAATAGTTAGACTCGCGCTTTGGTTTAGCAATTTACTGACCTACCTCCGATTGATTGATAATTACTCTCTCAATTTAACTCTTAACTCATTGAAATTAGTTTCATTTCGAAGGAATCGAAGTGTAGTTTAAAACGAAAGAAACGGAGATGAAAAACTCCAAGTATTTTGAGAGTTATGATGGAAATAGTTAGACTCGCGCTTTGGTTTAGCAATTTACTGACCTACCTCCGATTGATTGACAATAACTCTCTCAATTTAACTCTTAATTCATTGAAATTAGTTTCATTTCGAAGGAATCGAAGTGTAGTTTAAAACGAAAGAAACGGAGATGAAAAACTCCAAGTATTTTGAGAGTTATGATGGAAATAGTTAGACTCGCGCTTTGGTTTAGCAATTTACTGATCTAGCTCCGATTGATTGACCATAACTCTCTAAATTTAACTCTTAACTCATTGAAATTAGTTTCATTTCGAAGGAATCGAAGTGTAGTTTAAAACGAAAGAAACGGAGATGAAAAATTCCAAGTATTTTGAGAGTTATGATAGAAATAGTTAGACTCGCGCTTTGGTTTAGCAATTTACTGACATACCTCCGATTGATTGACCATAACTCTCTCAATTTAACTCTTAATTCATTGAAATTAGGTTCATTTCGAAGGAATCGAAGTGTAGTTTAAAACGAAAGAAACGGAGATGAAAAATTCCAAGTATTTTGAGAGTTATGATAGAAATAGTTAGACTCGCGCTTTGGTTTAGCAATTTACTGACCTACCTCCGATTGATTGACAATAACTCTCTCAATTTAACTCTTAACTCATTGAAATTAGTTTCATTTCGAAGGAATCGAAGTTTAGTTTAAAACGAAAGAAACGGAGATGAAAAACTCCAAGTATCTTGAGAGTTATGATGGAAATAGTTAGACTCGCGCTTTAGTTTAGCAATTTACTGACCTACCTCCGATTGATTGACCATAACTCTCTCAATTTAACTCGTAATTCATTTAAATTAGTTTAATTTCGAAGGAATCGAAGTGTAGTTTAAAACGAAAGAAACGGAGATGAAAAACTCCAAGTATTTTGAGAGTTATGATGGAAATAGTTAGACTCGGGCTTTGGTTTAGCAATTTACTGACCTACCTCCGATTGATTGACAATAACTCTCTCAATTTAACTCTTAACTCATTGAAATTAGTTTCATTTCGAAGGAATCGAAGTTTAGTTTAAAACGAAAGAAACGGAGATGAAAAACTCCAAGTATCTTGAGAGTTATGATGGAAATAGTTAGACTCGCGCTTTAGTTTAGCAATTTACTGACCTACCTCCGATTGATTGACAATAACTCTCTCAAATTAACTCGTAATTCATTTAAATTAGTTTAATTTCGAAGGAATCGAAGTGTAGTTTAAAACGAAAGAAACGGAGATGAAAAACTCCAAGTATTTTGAGAGTTATGATGGAAATAGTAACACTCGCGCTTTGGTTTAGCAATTTACTGACCTCCCTCCGATTGATTGACCATAAATCACTCAATTTAACTCGTAATTCATTGAAATTAGTTTCATTTCGAAGGAATCGAAGTGTAGTTTAAAACGAAAGAAACGTATATGAAAAACTCCAAGTATTTTGAGAGTTATGATTGAAACAGTTAGACTCGCGCTTTGATTTAGTAATTTACTGACCTCCCTCCGATTAATTGACCATAACTCACTCAATTTAACTCGTAATTCATTGAAATTAGTTTCATTTCGAAGGAATCGAAGTGTAGTTTAAAACGAAAGAAACGGAGATGAAAAACTCTAAGTATTTTGAGAGTTATGATGGAAATAGTTAGACTCGCGCTTTGGTTTAGCAATTTACTGATCTAGCTCCGATTGATTGACCATAACTCTCTAAATTTAACTCTTAACTCATTGAAATTAGTTTCATTTCGAAGGAATCGAAGTGTAGTTTAAAACGAAAGAAACGGAGATGAAAAACTCCAAGTATTTTGAGAGTTATGATAGAAATAGTTAGACTCGCGCTTTGGTTTAGCAATTTACTGACCTACCTCCGATTGATTGACCATAACTCTCTCAATTTAACTCTTAATTCATTGAAATTAGGTTCATTTCGAAGGAATCGAAGTGTAGTTTAAAACGAAAGAAACGGAGATGAAAAATTCCAAGTATTTTAAGAGTTATTATAGAAATAGTTAGACTCGCGCTTTGGTTTAGCAATTTACTGACCTACCTCCGATTGATTGACCATAACTCTCTCAATTTAACTCTTAACTCATTGAAATTAGTTTCATTTCGAAGGAATCGAAGTGTAGTTAAAAACGAAATAAACGGAGATGAAAAACTCCAAGTATCTTGAGAGTTATGGTGGAAATAGTTAGACTCGCGCTTTAGTTTAGCAATTTACTGACCTACCTCCGATTGATTGACCATAACTCTCTCAATTTAACTCGTAATTCATTTAAATTAGTTTAATTTCGAAGGAATCGAAGTGTAGTTTAAAACGAAAGAAACGGAGATGAAAAACTCCAAGTATTTTGAGAGTTATGATGGAAATAGTAACACTCGCGCTTTGGTTTAGCAATTTA
The DNA here is from genome assembly GCF_043159265.1 of Tasmannia lanceolata. Taxonomy (NCBI): domain Eukaryota; kingdom Viridiplantae; phylum Streptophyta; class Magnoliopsida; order Canellales; family Winteraceae; genus Tasmannia; species Tasmannia lanceolata. Next base: position 11,383,610 of record NW_027518721.1, read on the forward strand.
CTGACCTCCCTCCGATTGATTGACCATAAATCACTCAATTTAACTCGTAATTCATTGAAATTAGTTTCATTTCGAAGGAATCGAAGTGTAGTTTAAAACGAAAGAAACGTATATGAAAAACTCCAAGTATTTTGAGAGTTATGATTGAAATAGTTAGACTCGCGCTTTGATTTAGTAATTTACTGACCTCCCTCCGATTAATTGACCATAACTCACTCAATTTAACTCGTAATTCATTGAAATTAGTTTCATTTCGAAGGAATCAAAGTGTAGTTTAAAACGAAAGAAACGGAGATGAAAAACTCCAAGTATTTTGAGAGTTATGATGGAAATAGTTAGACTCGCGCTTTGGTTTAGCAATTTACTGATCTAGCTCCGATTGATTGACCATAACTCTCTAAATTTAACTCTTAACTCATTGAAATTAGTTTCATTTCGAAGGAATCGAAGTGTAGTTTAAAACGAAAGAAACGGAGATGAAAAACTCCAAGTATTTTGAGAGTTATGATGGAAATTGTTAGACTCGCGCTTTGGTTTAGCAATTTACTGACATACCTCCGATTGATTGACCATAACTCTCTCAATTTAACTCTTAATTCATTGAAATTAGGTTCATTTCGAAGGAATCGAAGTGTAGTTTAAAACGAAAGAAACGGAGATGAAAAATTCCAAGTATTTTGAGAGTTATGATAGAAATAGTTAGACTCGCGCTTTGGTTTAGCAATTTACTGACCTACCTCCGATTGATTGACCATAACTCTCTCAATTTAACTCTTAACTCATTGAAATTAGTTTCATTTCGAAGGAATCGAAGTGTAGTTTAAAACGAAAGAAACGGAGATGAAAAACTCCAAGTATCTTGAGAGTTATGATGGAAATAGTTAGACTCGCGCTTTAGTTTAGCAATTTACTGACCTACCTCCGATTGATTGACCATAACTCTCTCAATTTAACTCGTAATTCATTGAAATTAGTTTAATTTCGAAGGAATCGAAGTGTAGTTTAAAACGAAAGAAACGGAGATGAAAAACTCCAAGTATTTTGAGAGTTATGATGGAAATAGTTAGACTCGCGCTTTAGTTTAGCAATTTACTGACCTCCCTCCGATTGATTGACCATAACTCACTCAATTTAACTCATAATTCATTGAAATTAGTTTCATTTCGAAGGAATCGAAGTGTAGTTTAAAACGAAAGAAACGGAGATGAAAAACTCCAAGTATTTTGAGAGTTATGATGGAAATAGTTAGACTCGCGCTTTGGTTTAGCAATTTACTGACCTACCTCCGATTGATTGACAATAACTCTCTCAATTTAACTCTTAATTCATTGAAATTAGTTTCATTTCGAAGGAATCGAAGTGTAGTTTAAAACGAAAGAAACGGAGATGAAAAGCTCCAAGTATTTTGAGAGTTATGATGGAAATAGTTAGACTCGCGCTTTGGTTTAGCAATTTACTGATCTAGCTCCGATTGATTGACCATAACTCTCTAAATTTAACTCTTAACTCATTGAAATTAGTTTCATTTCGAAGGAATCGAAGTGTAGTTTAAAACGAAAGAAACGGAGATGAAAAATTCCAAGTATTTTGAGAGTTATGATAGAAATAGTTAGACTCGCGCTTTGGTTTAGCAATTTACTGACATACCTCCGATTGATTGACCATAACTCTCTAAATTTAACTCTTAATTCATTGAAATTAGGTTCATTTCGAAGGAATCGAAGTGTAGTTTAAAACGAAAGAAACGGAGATGAAAAATTCCAAGTATTTTGAGAGTTATGATAGAAATAGTTAGACTCGCGCTTTGGTTTAGCAATTTACTGACCTACCTCCGATTGATTGACAATAACTCTCTCAATTTAACTCTTAACTCATTGAAATTAGTTTCATTTCGAAGGAATCGAAGTTTAGTTTAAAACGAAAGAAACGGAGATGAAAAACTCCAAGTATCTTGAGAGTTATGATGGAAATAGTTAGACTCGCGCTTTAGTTTAGCAATTTACTGACCTACCTCCGATTGATTGACCATAACTCTCTCAATTTAACTCGTAATTCATTTAAATTAGTTTAATTTCGAAGGAATCGAAGTGTAGTTTAAAACGAAAGAAACGGAGATGAAAAACTCCAAGTATTTTGAGAGTTATGATGGAAATAGTTAGACTCGGGCTTTGGTTTAGCAATTTACTGACCTACCTCCGATTGATTGACAATAACTCTCTCAATTTAACTCTTAACTCATTGAAATTAGTTTCATTTCGAAGGAATCGAAGTTTAGTTTAAAACGAAAGAAACGGAGATGAAAAACTCCAAGTATCTTGAGAGTTATGATGGAAATAGTTAGACTCGCGCTTTAGTTTAGCAATTTACTGACCTACCTCCGATTGATTGACAATAACTCTCTCAAATTAACTCGTAATTCATTTAAATTAGTTTAATTTCGAAGGAATCGAAGTGTAGTTTAAAACGAAAGAAACGGAGATGAAAAACTCCAAGTATTTTGAGAGTTATGATGGAAATAGTAACACTCGCGCTTTGGTTTAGCAATTTACTGACCTCCCTCCGATTGATTGACCATAAATCACTCAATTTAACTCGTAATTCATTGAAATTAGTTTCATTTCGAAGGAATCGAAGTGTAGTTTAAAACGAAAGAAACGTATATGAAAAACTCCAAGTATTTTGAGAGTTATGATTGAAATAGTTAGACTCGCGCTTTGATTTAGTAATTTACTGACCTCCCTCCGATTAATTGACCATAACTCACTCAATTTAACTCGTAATTCATTGAAATTAGTTTCATTTCGAAGGAATCGAAGTGTAGTTTAAAACGAAAGAAACGGAGATGAAAAACTCCAAGTATTTTGAGAGTTATGATGGAAATAGTTAGACTCGCGCTTTGGTTTAGCAATTTACTGATCTAGCTCCGATTGATTGACCATAACTCTCTAAATTTAACTCTTAACTCATTGAAATTAGTTTCATTTCGAAGGAATCGAAGTGTAGTTTAAAACGAAAGAAACGGAGATGAAAAACTCCAAGTATTTTGAGAGTTATGATAGAAATAGTTAGACTCGCGCTTTGGTTTAGCAATTTACTGACCTACCTCCGATTGATTGACCATAACTCTCTCAATTTAACTCTTAATTCATTGAAATTAGGTTCATTTCGAAGGAATCGAAGTGTAGTTTAAAACGAAAGAAACGGAGATGAAAAATTCCAAGTATTTTAAGAGTTATTATAGAAATAGTTAGACTCGCGCTTTGGTTTAGCAATTTACTGACCTACCTCCGATTGATTGACCATAACTCTCTCAATTTAACTCTTAAGTCATTAAAATTAGTTTCATTTCGAAGGAGTCGAAGTGTAGTTTAAAACGAAAGAAACGGAGATGAAAAACTCCAAGTATCTTGAGAGTTATGATGGAAATAGTTAGACTCGCGCTTTAGTTTAGCAATTTACTGACCTACCTCCGATTGATTGACCATAACTCTCTCAATTTAACTCGTAATTCATTTAAATTAGTTTAATTTCGAAGGAATCGAAGTGTAGTTTAAAACGAAAGAAACAGAGATGAAAAACTCCAAGTATTTTGAGAGTTATGATGGAAATAGTTAGACTCGCGCTTTAGTTTAGCAATTTACTGACCTCCCTCCGATTGATTGACCATAACTCACTCAATTTAACTCATAATTCATTGAAATTAGTTTCATTTCGAAGGAATCGAAGTGTAGTTTAAAACGAAAGAAACGGAGATGAAAAACTCCAAGTATTTTGAGAGTTATGATGGAAATAGTTAGACTCGCGCTTTGGTTTAGCAATTTACTGACCTACCTCCGATTGATTGACAATAACTCTCTCAATTTAACTCTTAATTCATTGAAATTAGTTTCATTTCGAAGGAATCGAAGTGTAGTTTAAAACGAAAGAAACGGAGATGAAAAACTCCAAGTATTTTGAGAGTTATGATGGAAATAGTTAGACTCGCGCTTTGGTTTAGCAATTTACTGATCTAGCTCCGATTGATTGACCATAACTCTCTAAATTTAACTCTTAACTCATTGAAATTAGTTTCATTTCGAAGGAATCGAAGTGTAGTTTAAAACGAAAGAAACGGAGATGAAAAATTCGAAGTATTTTGAGAGTTATGATAGAAATAGTTAGACTCGCGCTTTGGTTTAGCAATTTACTGACATACCTCCGATTGATTGACCATAACTCTCTCAATTTAACTCTTAATTCATTGAAATTAGGTTCATTTCGAAGGAATCGAAGTGTAGTTTAAAACGAAAGAAACGGAGATGAAAAATTCCAAGTATTTTGAGAGTTATGATAGAAATAGTTAGACTCGCGCTTTGGTTTAGCAATTTACTGACCTACCTCCGATTGATTGACAATAACTCTCTCAATTTAACTCTTAACTCATTGAAATTAGTTTCATTTCGAAGAAATCGAAGTTTAGTTTAAAACGAAAGAAACGGAGATGAAAAACTCCAAGTATCTTGAGAGTTATGATGGAAATAGTTAGACTCGCGCTTTAGTTTAGCAATTTACTGACCTACCTCCGATTGATTGACCATAACTCTCTCAATTTAACTCGTAATTCATTTAAATTAGTTTAATTTCGAAGGAATCGAAGTGTAGTTTAAAACGAAAGAAACGGAGATGAAAAACTCCAAGTATTTTGAGAGTTATGATGGAAATAGTTAGACTCGGGCTTTGGTTTAGCAATTTACTGACCTACCTCCGATTGATTGACAATAACTCTCTCAATTTAACTCTTAACTCATTGAAATTAGTTTCATTTCGAAGGAATCGAAGTTTAGTTTAAAACGAAAGAAACGGAGATGAAAAACTCCAAGTATCTTGAGAGTTATGATGGAAATAGTTAGACTCGCGCTTTAGTTTAGCAATTTACTGACCTACCTCCGATTGATTGACAATAACTCTCTCAAATTAACTCGTAATTCATTTAAATTAGTTTAATTTCGAAGGAATCGAAGTGTAGTTTAAAACGAAAGAAACGGAGATGAAAGACTCCAAGTATTTTGAGAGTTATGATGGAAATAGTAACACTCGCGCTTTGGTTTAGCAATTGACTGACCTCCCTCCGATTGATTGACCATAAATCACTCAATTTAACTCGTAATTCATTGAAATTAGTTTCATTTCGAAGGAATCGAAGTGTAGTTTAAAACGAAAGAAACATATATGAAAAACTCCAAGTATTTTGAGAGTTATGATTGAAATAGTTAGACTCGCGCTTTGATTTAGTAATTTACTGACCTCCCTCCGATTAATTGACCATAACTCACTCAATTTAACTCGTAATTCATTGAAATTAGTTTCATTTCGAAGGAATCGAAGTGTAGTTTAAAACGAAAGAAACGGAGATGAAAAACTCCAAGTATTTTGAGAGTTATGATGGAAATAGTTAGACTCGCGCTTTGGTTTAGCAATTTACTGATCTAGCTCCGATTGATTGACCATAACTCTCTAAATTTAACTCTTAACTCATTGAAATTAGTTTCATTTCGAAGGAATCGAAGTGTAGTTTAAAACGAAAGAAACGGAGATGAAAAACTCCAAGTATTTTGAGAGTTATGATGGAAATTGTTAGACTCGCGCTTTGGTTTAGCAATTTACTGACATACCTCCGATTGATTGACCATAACTCTCTAAATTTAACTCTTAACTCATTGAAATTAGTTTCATTTCGAAGGAATCGAAGTGTAGTTTAAAACGAAAGAAACGGAGATGAAAAACTCCAAGTATTTTGAGAGTTATGATAGAAATAGTTAGACTCGCGCTTTGGTTTAGCAATTTACTGACCTACCTCCGATTGATTGACCATAACTCTCTCAATTTAACTCTTAACTCATTGAAATTAGTTTTATTTCCAAGGAATCGAAGTGTAGTTTAAAACGAAAGAAACGGAGATGAAAAATTCCAAGTATTTTGAGAGTTATGATAGAAATAGTTAGACTCGCGCTTTGGTTTAGCAATTTACTGACATACCTCCGATTGATTGACCATAACTCTCTCAATTTAACTCTTAATTCATTGAAATTAGTTTCATTTCGAAGGAATCGAAGTGTAGTTTAAAACGAAAGAAACGGAGATGAAAAATTCCAAGTATTTTGAGAGTTATGATCGAAATAGTTAGACTCGCGCTTTGGTTTAGCAATTTACTGACCTACCTCCGATTGATTGATAATTACTCTCTCAATTTAACTCTTAACTCATTGAAATTAGTTTCATTTCGAAGGAATCGAAGTGTAGTTTAAAACGAAAGAAACGGAGATGAAAAACTCCAAGTATTTTGAGAGTTATGATGGAAATAGTTAGACTCGCGCTTTGGTTTAGCAATTTACTGTCATACATCCGATTAATTGACCATAACTCTCTCAATTTAACTCTTAAGTCATTTAAATTAGTTTCATTTCGAAGGAATCGAAGTGTAGTTTAAAACGAAAGAAACGGAGATGAAAAACTCCAAGTATTTTGAGAGTTATGATGGAAATAGTTAGACTCGCGCTTTGGTTTAGCAATTTACTGACCTACCTCCGATTGATTGACCATAACTCTCTCAATTTAAGTCGTAATTCATTTAATTTAGTTTCATTTCGAATGAATCGAAGTGTAGTTTAAAACGAATGAAACGGAGATGAAAAACTCCAAGTATTTTGAGAGTTATGATGGAAATAGTTAGACTCGCGCTTTGGTTTAGCAATTTACTGACCTACCTCCGATTGATTGACCATAACTCACTCAATTTAACTCGTAATTCATTGTAATACTTTCATTTCGAAGGAATCGAAGTGTAGTTTAAAACGAAAGAAACGGAGATGAAAAACTCCAAGTATTTTGAGAGTTATGATGGAAATAGTTAGACTCGCGCTTTGGTTTAGCAATTTACTGTCCTACATCCGATTAATTGACCATAACTCTCTCAATTTAATTCTTAAGTCATTGAAATTAGTTTCATTTCGAAGGAATCGAAGTGTAGTTTAAAACGAAACAAACGGAGATGAAAAACTCCAAGTATTTTGAGAGTTATGATGGAAATAGTTAGACTCGCGCTTTAGTTTAGCAATTTACTGACCTCCCTCCGATTGATTGAACATAACTTACTCAATTTAACTCGTAATTCATTGAAATTAGTTTCATTTCGAAGGAATCGAAGTGTAGTTTAAAACGAAAGAAACGGAGATGAAAAACTCCAAGTATTTTGAGAGTTATGATGGAAATAGTTAGACTCGCGCTTTGGTTTAGCAATTTACTGACCTCCCTCCGATTGATTGACCATAAATCACTCAATTTAACTCGTAATTCATTGAAATTAGTTTCATTTCGAAGGAATCGAAGTGTAGTTTAAAACGAAAGAAACGGAGATGAAAAACTCCAAGTATTTTGAGAGTTATGATGGAAATAGTTAGACTCGCGCTTTAGTTTAGCAATTTACTGACCTCCCTCCGATTGATTGACCATAACTCTCTCAATTTAACTCTTAACTCATTGAAATTAGTTTCATTTCGAAGGAATCGAAGTGTAGTTTAAAACGAAAGAAACGGAGATGAAAAACTCCAAGTATCTTAAGAGTTATGATGGAAATAGTTAGACTCGCGCTTTAGTTTAGCAATTTACTGACCTACCTCCGATTGATTGACCATAACTCTCTCAATTTAACTCGTAATTCATTTAAATTAGTTTAATTTCGAAGGAATCGAAGTGTAGTTTAAAATGAAAGAAACGGAGATGAAAAACTCCAAGTATTTTGAGAGTTATGATGGAAATAGTAACACTCGCGCTTTGGTTTAGCAATTTACTGACCTCCCTCCGATTGATTGACCATAAATCACTCAATTTAACTCGTAATTCATTGAAATTAGTTTCATTTCGAAGGAATCGAAGTGTAGTTTAAAACGAAAGAAACGTAGATGAAAAACTCCAAGTATTTTGAGAGTTATGATTGAAATAGTTAGACTCGCGCTTTGATTTAGCAATTTACTGACCTCCCTCCGATTAATTGACCATAACTCACTCAATTTAACTCGTAATTCATTGAAATTAGTTTCATTTCGAAGGAATCGAAGTGTAGTTTAAAACGAAAGAAACGGAGATGAAAAACTCCAAGTATTTTGAGAGTTATGATGGAAATAGTTAGACTCGCGCTTTGGTTTAGCAATTTACTGATCTAGCTCCGATTGATTGACCATAACTCTCTAAATTTAACTCTTAACTCATTGAAATTAGTTTCATTTCGAAGGAATCGAAGTGTAGTTTAAAACGAAAGAAACGGAGATGAAAAACTCCAAGTATTTTGAGAGTTATGATGGAAATTGTTAGACTCGCGCTTTGGTTTAGCAATTTACTGACATACCTCCGATTGATTGACCATAACTCTCTCAATTTAACTCTTAATTCATTGAAATTAGTTTCATTTCGAAGGAATCGAAGTGTAGTTTAAAACGAAAGAAACGGAGATGAAAAATTCCAATTATTTTGAGAGTTATGATAGAAATAGTTAGACTCGCGCTTTGGTTTAGCAATTTACTGACATACCTTCGATTGATTGACCATAACTCTCTCAATTTAACTCTTAATTAATTGAAATTAGGTTCATTTCGAAGGAATCGAAGTGTAGTTTAAAACGAAAGAAACGGAGATGAAAAATTCTAAGTATTTTGAGAGTTATGATAGAAATAGTTAGACTCGCGCTTTGGTTTAGCAATTTACTGACCTACCTCCGATTGATTGACCATAACTCTCTCAATTTAACTCTTAACTTATTGAAATTAGTTTCATTTCGAAGGAATCGAAGTGTAGTTTAAAACGAAAGAAACGGAGATGAAAAACTCCAAGTATCTTGAGAGTTATGATGGAAATAGTTAGACTCGCGCTTTAGTTTAGCAATTTACTGACCTACCTCCGATTGATTGACCATAACTCTCTCAATTTAACTCGTAATTCATTTAAATTAGTTTAATTTCGAAGGAATCGAAGTGTAGTTTAAAACGAAAGAAACGGAGATGAAAAACTCCAAGTATTTTGAGAGTTATGATGGAAATAGTAACACTCGCGCTTTGGTTTAGCAATTTACTGACCTCCCTCCGATTGATTGACCATAAATCACTCAATTTAACTCGTAATTCATTGAAATTAGTTTCATTTCGAAGGAATCGAAGTGTAGTTTAAAACGAAAGAAACGTAGATGAAAAACTCCAAGTATTTTGAGAGTTATGATGGAAATAGTTAGACTCGCGCTTTGGTTTAGCAATTTACTGATCTAGCTCCGATTGATTGACCATAACTCTCTAAATTTAACTCTTAACTCATTGAAATTAGTTTCATTTCGAAGGAATCGAAGTGTAGTTTAAAACGAAAGAAACGGAGATGAAAAATTCCAAGTATTTTGAGAGTTATGATAGAAATAGTTAGACTCGCGCTTTGGTTTAGCAATTTACTGACATACCTCCGATTGATTGACCATAACTCTCTCAATTTAACTCTTAATTCATTGAAATTAGGTTCATTTCGAAGGAATCGAAGTGTAGTTTAAAACGAAAGAAACGGAGATGAAAAATTCCAAGTATTTTGAGAGTTATGATAGAAATAGTTAGACTCGCGCTTTGGTTTAGCAATTTACTGACCTACCTCCGATTGATTGACCATAACTCTCTCAATTTAACTCTTAACTCATTGAAATTAGTTTCATTTCGAAGGAATCGAAGTTTAGTTTAAAACGAAAGAAACGGAGATGAAAAACTCCAAGTATCTTGAGAGTTATGATGGAAATAGTTAGACTCGCGCTTTAGTTTAGCAATTTACTGACCTACCTCCGATTGATTGACCATAACTCTCTCAATTTAACTCGTAATTCATTTAAATTAGTTTAATTTCGAAGGAATCGAAGTGTAGTTTAAAACGAAAGAAACGGAGATGAAAAACTCCAAGTATTTTGAGAGTTATGATGGAAATAGTAACACTCGCGCTTTGGTTTAGCAATTTACTGACCTCCCTCCGATTGATTGACCATAAATCACTCAATTTAACTCGTAATTCATTGAAATTAGTTTCATTTCGAAGGAATCGAAGTGTAGTTTAAAACGAAAGAAACGTATATGAAAAACTCCAAGTATTTTGAGAGTTATGATTGAAATAGTTAGACTCGCGCTTTGATTTAGTAATTTACTGACCTCCCTCCGATTAATTGACCATAACTCACTCAATTTAACTCGTAATTCATTGAAATTAGTTTCATTTCGAAGGAATCAAAGTGTAGTTTAAAACGAATGAAACGGAGATGAAAAACTCCAAGTATTTTGAGAGTTATGATGGAAATAGTTAGACTCGCGCTTTGGTTTAGCAATTTACTGATCTAGCTCCGATTGATTGACCATAACTCTCTAAATTTAACTCTTAACTCATTGAAATTAGTTTCATTTCGAAGGAATCGAAGTGTAGTTTAAAACGAAAGAAACGGAGATGAAAAACTCCAAGTATTTTGAGAGTTATGATGGAAATTGTTAGACTCGCGCTTTGGTTTAGCAATTTACTGACATACCTCCGATTGATTGACCATAACTCTCTCAATTTAACTCTTAATTCATTGAAATTAGGTTCATTTCGAAGGAATCGAAGTGTAGTTTAAAACGAAAGAAACGGAGATGAAAAATTCCAAGTATTTTGAGAGTTATGATAGAAATAGTTAGACTCGCGCTTTGGTTTAGCAATTTACTGACCTACCTCCGATTGATTGACCATAACTCTCTCAATTTAACTCTTAACTCATTGAAATTAGTTTCATTTCGAAGGAATCGAAGTGTAGTTTAAAACGAAAGAAACGGAGATGAAAAACTCCAAGTATCTTGAGAGTTATGATGGAAATAGTTAGACTCGCGCTTTAGTTTAGCAATTTACTGACCTACCTCCGATTGATTGACCATAACTCTCTCAATTTAACTCGTAATTCATTTAAATTAGTTTAATTTCGAAGGAATCGAAGTGTAGTTTAAAACGAAAGAAACGGAGATGAAAAACTCCAAGTATTTTGAGAGTTATGATGGAAATAGTTAGACTCGCGCTTTAGTTTAGCAATTTACTGACCTCCCTCCGATTGATTGACCATAACTCACTCAATTTAACTCATAATTCATTGAAATTAGTTTCATTTCGAAGGAATCGAAGTGTAGTTTAAAACGAAAGAAACGGAGATGAAAAACTCCAAGTATTTTGAGAGTTATGATGGAAATAGTTAGACTCGCGCTTTGGTTTAGCAATTTACTGACCTACCTCCGATTGATTGACAATAACTCTCTCAATTTAACTCTTAATTCATTGAAATTAGTTTCATTTCGAAGGAATCGAAGTGTAGTTTAAAACGAAAGAAACGGAGATGAAAAACTACAAGTATTTTGAGAGTTATGATGGAAATAGTTAGACTCGCGCTTTGGTTTAGCAATTTACTGATCTAGCTCCGATTGATTGACCATAACTCTCTAAATTTAACTCTTAACTCATTGAAATTAGTTTCATTTCGAAGGAATCGAAGTGTAGTTTAAAACGAAAGAAACGGAGATGAAAAATTCCAAGTATTTTGAGAGTTATGATAGAAATAGTTAGACTCGCGCTTTGGTTTAGCAATTTACTGACATACCTCCGATTGATTGACCATAACTCTCTCAATTTAACTCTTAATTCATTGAAATTAGGTTCATTTCGAAGGAATCGAAGTGTAGTTTAAAACGAAAGAAACGGAGATGAAAAATTCCAAGTATTTTGAGAGTTATGATAGAAATAGTTAGACTCGCGCTTTGGTTTAGCAATTTACTGACCTACCTCCGATTGATTGACAATAACTCTCTCAATTTAACTCTTAACTCATTGAAATTAGTTTCATTTCGAAGGAATCGAAGTTTAGTTTAAAACGAAAGAAACGGAGATGAAAAACTCCAAGTATCTTGAGAGTTATGATGGAAATAGTTAGACTCGCGCTTTAGTTTAGCAATTTACTGACCTACCTCCGATTGATTGACCATAACTCTCTCAATTTAACTCGTAATTCATTTAAATTAGTTTAATTTCGAAGGAATCGAAGTGTAGTTTAAAACGAAAGAAACGGAGATGAAAAACTCCAAGTATTTTGAGAGTTATGATGGAAATAGTTAGACTCGGGCTTTGGTTTAGCAATTTACTGACCTACCTCCGATTGATTGACAATAACTCTCTCAATTTAACTCTTAACTCATTGAAATTAGTTTCATTTCGAAGGAATCGAAGTTTAGTTTAAAATGAAAGAAACGGAGATGAAAAACTCCAAGTATCTTGAGAGTTATGATGGAAATAGTTAGACTCGCGCTTTAGTTTAGCAATTTACTGACCTACCTCCGATTGATTGACAATAACTCTCTCAAATTAACTCGTAATTCATTTAAATTAGTTTAATTTCGAAGGAATCGAAGTGTAGTTTAAAACGAAAGAAACGGAGATGAAAAACTCCAAGTATTTTGAGAGTTATGATGGAAATAGTAACACTCGCGCTTTGGTTTAGCAATTTACTGACCTCCCTCCGATTGATTGACCATAAATCACTCAATTTAACTCGTAATTCATTGAAATTAGTTTCATTTCGAAGGAATCGAAGTGTAGTTTAAAACGAAAGAAACGTATATGAAAAACTCCAAGTATTTTGAGAGTTATGATTGAAATAGTTAGACTCGCGCTTTGATTTAGTAATTTACTGACCTCCCTCCGATTAATTGACCATAACTCACTCAATTTAACTCGTAATTCATTGAAATTAGTTTCTTTTCGAAGGAATCGAAGTGTAGTTTAAAACGAAAGAAACGGAGATGAAAAACTCCAAGTATTTTGAGAGTTATGATGGAAATAGTTAGACTCGCGCTTTGGTTTAGCAATTTACTGATCTAGCTCCGATTGATTGACCATAACTCTCTAAATTTAACTCTTAACTCATTGAAATTAGTTTCATTTCGAAGGAATCGAAGTGTAGTTTAAAACGAAAGAAACGGAGATGAAAAACTCCAAGTATTTTGAGAGTTATGATGGAAATTGTTAGACTCGCGCTTTGGTTTAGCAATTTACTGACATACCTCCGATTGATTGACCATAACTCTCTCAATTTAACTCTTAATTCATTGAAATTAGGTTCATTTCGAAGGAATCGAAGTGTAGTTTAAAACGAAAGAAACGGAGATGAAAAATTCCAAGTATTTTGAGAGTTATGATAGAAATAGTTAGACTCGCGCTTTGGTTTAGCAATTTACTGACCTACCTCCGATTGATTGACCATAACTCTCTCAATTTAACTCTTAACTCATTGAAATTAGTTTCATTTCGAAGGAATCGAAGTGTAGTTTAAAACGAAAGAAACGGAGATGAAAAACTCCAAGTATCTTGAGAGTTATGATGGAAATAGTTAGACTCGCGCTTTAGTTTAGCAATTTACTGACCTACCTCCGATTGATTGACCATAACTCTCTCAATTTAACTCGTAATTCATTTAAATTAGTCTAATTTCGAAGGAATCGAAGTGTAGTTTAAAACGAAAGAAACGGAGATGAAAAACACCAAGTATTTTGAGAGTTATGATGGAAATAGTTAGACTCGCGCTTTAGTTTAGCAATTTACTGACCTCCCTCCGATTGATTGACCATAACTCACTCAATTTAACTCATAATTCATTGAAATTAGTTTCATTTCGAAGGAATCGAAGTGTAGTTTAAAACGAAAGAAACGGAGATGAAAAACTCCAAGTATCTTGAGAGTTATGGTGGAAATAGTTAGACTCGCGCTTTAGTTTAGCAATTTACTGACCTACCTCCGATTGATTGACCATAACTCTCTCAATTTAACTCGTAATTCATTTAAATTAGTTTAATTTCGAAGGAATCGAAGTGTAGTTTAAAACGAAAGAAACGGAGATGAAAAACTCCAAGTATTTTGAGAGTTATGATGGAAATAGTAACACTCGCGCTTTGGTTTAGCAATTTACTGACCTCCCTCCGATTGATTGACCATAAATCACTCAATTTAACTCGTAATTCATTGAAATTAGTTTCATTTCGAAGGAATCGAAGTGTAGTTTAAAACGAAAGAAACGTATATGAAAAACTCAAAGTATTTTGAGAGTTATGATTGAAATAGTTAGACTCGCGCTTTGATTTAGTAATTTACTGACCTCCGTCCGATTAATTGACCATAACTCACTCAATTTAACTCGTAATTCATTGAAATTAGTTTCATTTCGAAGGAATCGAAGTGTAGTTTAAAACGAAAGAAACGGAGATGAAAAACTCCAAGTATTTTGAGAGTTATGATGGAAATAGTTAGACTCGCGCTTTGGTTTAGCAATTTATTGATCTAGCTCCGATTGATTGACCATAACTCTCTAAATTTAACTCTTAACTCATTGAAATTAGTTTCATTTCGAAGGAATCGAAGTGTAGTTTAAAACGAAAGAAACGGAGATGCAAAACTCCAAGTATTTTGAGAGTTATGATGGAAATTGTTAGACTCGCGCTTTGGTTTAGCAATTTACTGACATACCTCCGATTGATTGACCATAACTCTCTCAATTTAACTCTTAATTCATTGAAATTAGGTTAATTTCGAAGGAATCGAAGTGTAGTTTAAAACGAAAGAAACGGAGATGAAAAATTCCAAGTATTTTGAGAGTTATGATAGAAATAGTTAGACTCGCGCTTTGGTTTAGCAATTTACTGACCTACCTCCGATTGATTGACCATAACTCTCTCAATTTAACTCTTAACTCATTGAAATTAGTTTCATTTCGAAGGAATCGAAGTGTAGTTTAAAACGAAAGAAACGGAGATGAAAAACTCCAAGTATCTTGAGAGTTATGATGGAAATAGTTAGACTCGCGCTTTAGTTTAGCAATTTACTGACCTACCTCCGATTGATTGACCATAACTCTCTCAATTTAACTCGTAATTCATTTAAATTAGTTTAATTTCGAAGGAATCGAAGTGTAGTTTAAAACGAAAGAAACGGAGATGAAAAACACCAAGTATTTTGAGAGTTATGATGGAAATAGTTAGACTCGCGCTTTAGTTTAGCAATTTACTGACCTCCCTCCGATTGATTGACCATAACTCACTCAATTTAACTCATAATTCATTGAAATTAGTTTCATTTCGAAGGAATCGAAGTGTAGTTTAAAACGAAAGAAACGGAGATGAAAAACTCCAAGTATCTTGAGAGTTATGGTGGAAATAGTTAGACTCGCGCTTTAGTTTAGCAATTTACTGACCTACCTCCGATTGATTGACCATAACTCTCTCAATTTAACTCGTAATTCATTTAAATTAGTTTAATTTCGAAGGAATCGAAGTGTAGTTTAAAACGAAAGAAACGGAGATGAAAAACTCCAAGTATTTTGAGAGTTATGATGGAAATAGTAACACTCGCGCTTTGGTTTAGCAATTTACTGACCTCCCTCCGATTGATTGACCATAAATCACTCAATTTAACTCGTAATTCATTGAAATTAGTTTCATTTCGAAGGAATCGAAGTGTAGTTTAAAACGAAAGAAACGTAGATGAAAAACTCCAAGTATTTTGAGAGTTATGATTGAAATAGTTAGACTCGCGCTTTGATTTAGTAATTTACTGACCTCCCTCCGATTAATTGACCATAACTCACTCAATTTAACTCGTAATTCATTGAAATTAGTTTCATTTCGAAGGAATCGAAGTGTAGTTTAAAACGAAAGAAACGGAGATGAAAAACTCCAAGTATTTTGAGAGCTATGATGGAAATAGTTAGACTCGCGCTTTGGTTTAGCAATTTACTGATCTAGCTCCGATTGATTGACCATAACTCTCTAAATTTAACTCTTAACTCATTGAAATTAGTTTCATTTCGAAGGAATCGAAGTGTAGTTTAAAACGAAAGAAACGGAGATGAAAAACTCCAAGTATTTTGAGAGTTATGATGGAAATTGTTAGACTCGCGCTTTGGTTTAGCAATTTACTGACATACCTCCGATTGATTGACCATAACTCTCTCAATTTAACTCTTAATTCATTGAAATTAGGTTCATTTCGAAGGAATCGAAGTGTAGTTTAAAACGAAAGAAACGGAGATGAAAAATTCCAAGTATTTTGAGAGTTATGATAGAAATAGTTAGACTCGCGCTTTGGTTTAGCAATTTACTGACCTACCTCCGATTGATTGACCATAACTCTCTCAATTTAACTCTTAACTCATTGAAATTAGTTTCATTTCGAAGGAATCGAAGTGTAGTTTAAAACGAAAGAAACGGAGATGAAAAACTCCAAGTATCTTGAGAGTTATGATGGAAATAGTTAGACTCGCGCTTTAGTTTAGCAATTTACTGACCTACCTCCGATTGATTGACCATAACTCTCTCAATTTAACTCGTAATTCATTTAAATTAGTTTAATTTCGAAGGAATCGAAGTGTAGTTTAAAACGAAAGAAACGGAGATGAAAAACTCCAAGTATTTTGAGAGTTATGATGGAAATAGTTAGACTCGCGCTTTAGTTTAGCAATTTACTGACCTCCCACCGATTGATTGACCATAACTCACTCAATTTAACTCATAATTCATTGAAATTAGTTTCATTTCGAAGGAATCGAAGTGTAGTTTAAAACGAAAGAAACGGAGATGAAAAACTCCAAGTATTTTGAGAGTTATGATGGAAATAGTTAGACTCGCGCTTTGGTTTAGCAATTTACTGACCTACCTCCGATTGATTGACAATAACTCTCTCAATTTAACTCTTAATTCATTGAAATTAGTTTCATTTCGAAGGAATCGAAGTGTAGTTTAAAACGAAAGAAACGGAGATGAAAAACTCCAAGTATTTTGAGAGTTATGATGGAAATAGTTAGACTCGCGCTTTCGTTTAGCAATTTACTGACCTACCTCCGATTGATTGACCATAACTCTCTCAATTTAACTCTTAACTCATTGAAATTAGTTTCATTTCGAAGGAATCGAAGTGTAGTTTAAAACGAAAGAAACGGAGATGAAAAACTCCAAGAATTTTGAGAGTTATGATGGAAATAGTTAGACTCGCGCTTTGGTTTAGCAATTTACTGACTTACCTCCGATTGATTGACTATAACTCTCTCAATTTAACTCTTAACTCATTGAAATTAGTTTCATTTCGAAGGAATCGAAGTGTAGTTTAAAACGAAAGAAACGGAGATGAAAAACTCCAAGTATTTTGGGAGTTTTGATGGACATAGTTAGACTCGCGCTTTGGTTTAGCAATTTACTGACCTACCTCCGATTGATTGACCATAACTCACTCAATTTAACTCGTAATTCATTGAATTAGTTTCATTTCGAAGGAATCGAAGTGTAGTTTAAAACGAAAGAAACGGAGATGAAAAACTCCAAGTATTTTGAGAGTTATGATGGAAATAGTTAGACTCGCGCTTTGGTTTAGCAATTTACTGACCTCCCTACGATTGATTGACCATAACTCACTCAATTTAACTCGTAATTCATTGAAATTAGTTTCATTTCGAAAGAATCGAAGTGTAGTTTAAAACGAAAGAAACGGAGATGAAAAACTCCAAGTATTTTGAGAGTTATGATGGAAATAGTTAGACTCGCGCTTTGGTTTAGCAATTTATTGACCTACCTCCGATTGATTGACAATAACTCTCTCAATTTAACTCTTAATTCATTGAAATTAATTTCATTTCGAAGGAATCGAAGTGTAGTTTAAAACGAAAGAAACGGAGATGAAAAACTCCAAGTATTTTGAGAGTTATGGTGGAAATAGTTAGACTCGCGCTTTGGTTTAGCAATTTACTGACCTACCTTCGATTGATTGACCATAACTCTCTAAATTTAACTCTTAAGTCATTGAAATTAGTTTCATTTCGAAGGAATCGAAGTGTAGTTTAAAACAAAAGAAACGGAGATGAAAAACTCCAAGTATTTTGAGAGTTATGATGGAAATTGTTAGACTCGCGCTTTGGTTTAGCAATTTACTGACCTACCTCAGATTTATTGACCATAACTCACTCAATTTAACTCGTAATTCATTTAAATTAGTTTCATTTCGAAGGAATCGAAGTATAGTTTAAAACGAAAGAAACGGAGATGAAAAACTCCAAGTATTTTGAGAGTTATGATGGAAATAGTTAGACTCGCGCTTTGGTTTAGCAATTTACTGACCTACCTCCGATTAATTGACCATAACTCACTCAATTTTACTTGTAATTGATTGAAATTAGTTTCATTTCGAAGGAATCGAAGTGTAGTTTAAAACGAAAGAAACGGAGATGAAAAACTCCAAGTATTTTGGGAGTTATGATGGAAATAGTTAGACTCGCGCTTTGGTTTAGCAATTTACTGACCTACCTCCGATTGATTGACCATAACTCACTCAATTTAACTCGTAATTCATTGAAATTAGTTTCATTTCGAAAGAATCGAAGTGTAGTTTAAAACGAAAGAAACGGAGATGAAAAACTCCAAGTATTTTGAGAGTTACGATGGAAATAGTTAGACTCGCGCTTTGGTTTAGCAATTTACTGACCTACCTCCGATTGATTGACAATAACTCTCTCAATTTAACTCTTAATTCATTGAAATTAGTTTCATTTCGAAAGAATCAAAGTGTAGTTTAAAACGAAAGAAACGGAGATGAAAAACTCCAAGTATTTTGAGAGTTATGATGGAAATAGTTAGACTCGCGCTTTGGTTTAGCAATTTACTGACCTACCTCCGATTGATTGACAATAACTCTCTCAATTTAACTCGTAATTCATTTAAATTAGTTTCATTTCGAAGGAATCGAAGTGTAGTTTAAAACGAAAGAAACGGAGATGAAAAACTCCAAGTATTTTGAGAGTTATGATGGAAATAGTTAGACTCGCGCTTTGGTTTAGCAATTTACTGACCTACCTCCGATTGATTGACCATAAATCTGTCAATTTAACTCGTAATTCTTTTAAATTAGTTTCATTTCGAAGGAATCGAAGTGTAGTTTAAAACGAAAGAAACGGAGATGAAAAACTCCAAGTATTTTGAGAGTTATGATGGAAATAGTTAGACTCGCTCTTTGGTTTAGCAATTTACTGACCTCTCTCCGATTGATTTACCATAACTCACTCAATTTAACTCGTAATTCATTGAAATTAGTTTCATTTCGAAGGAATCGAAGTGTAGTTTAAAACGAAAGAAACGGAGATGAAAAACTCCAAGTATTTTGAGAGTTATGATGGAAATTGTTAGACTCGCGCTTTGGTTTAGCAATTTACTGACCTACCTCCGATCGATTGACCATAACTCACTCAATTTAACTCGTAATTCATTTAAATTAGTTTCATTTCGAAGGAATCGAAGTAAAGTTTAAAACGAAAGAAACGGAGATGAAAAACTCCAAGTATTTTGAGAGTTATGATGGAAATAGTTAGACTCGCGCTTTGGTTTAGCAATTTACTGACCTACCTCCGATTGATTGAACATAACTCTCTCAATTTAACTCGTAATTCATTGAAATTAATTTCATTTCGAAGGAATCGAAGTGTAGTTTAAAACGAAAGAAACGGAGATGAAAAACTCCAAGTATTTTGAGAGTTATGGTGGAAATAGTTAGACTCGCGCTTTGGTTTAGCAATTTACTGACCTACCTTCGATTGATTGACCATAACTCTCTAAATTTAACTCTTAAGTCATTGAAATTAGTTTAATTTCGAAGGAATCGAAGTGTAGTTTAAAACAAAAGAAACGAAGAGGAAAAACTCCAAGTATTTTGAGAGTTATGATGGAAATTGTTAGACTCGTGCTTTGGTTTAGCAATTTACTGACCTACCTCCGATTTATTGACCATAACTCACTCAATTTAACTCGTAATTCATTTAAATTAGTTTCATTTCGAAGGAATCGAAGTATAGTTTAAAACGAAAGAAACGGAGATGAAAAACTCCAAGTATTTTGGGAGTTTTGATGGACATAGTTAGACTCGCGCTTTGGTTTAGCAATTTACTGACCTACCTCCGATTGATTGACCATAACTCACTCAATTTAACTCGTAATTCATTGAATTAGTTTCATTTCGAAGGAATCGAAGTGTAGTTTAAAACGAAAGAAACGGAGATGAAAAACTCCAAGTATTTTGGGAGTTATGATGGAAATAGTTAGACTCGCGCTTTGGTTTAGCAATTTACTGACCTACCTCCGATTGATTGACCATAACTCACTCAATTTAACTCGTAATTCATTGAATTAGTTTCATTTCGAAGGAATCGAAGTGTAGTTTAAAACGAAAGAAACGGAGATGAAAAACTCCAAGTATTTTGAGAGTTATGATGGAAATAGTTAGACTCGCGCTTTGGTTTAGCAATTTACTGACCTACCTACGATTGATTGACCATAACTCTCTCAATTTAACTCTTAAGTCATTGAAATTAATTTCATTTCAAATGAATCGAAGTGTAGTTTAAAACGAAAGAAACAGAGATGAAAAACTCCAAGTATTTTGAGAGTTATGATGGAAATAGTTAGACTCGCGCTTTGGTTTAGCAATTTACTGACCTACCTTCGATTGATTGACCATAACTCTGTCAATTTAACTCGTAATTCATTTAAATTAGTTTCATTTCGAAGTAATCGAAGTGTAGTTTAAAACGAAAGAAACGGAGATGAAAAACTCCAAGTATTTTGAGAGTTATGATGGAAATTGTTAGACTCGTGCTTTGGTTTAGCAATTTACTGACCTACCTCAGATTTATTGACCATAACTCACTCAATTTAACTCGTAATTCATTTAAATTAGTTTCATTTCGAAGGAATCGAAGTATAGTTTAAAACGAAAGAAACGGAGATGAAAAACTCCAAGTATTTTGAGAGTTATGATGGAAATAGTTAGACTCGCGCTTTGGTTTAGCAATTTACTGACCTACCTCCGATTAATTGACCATAACTCACTCAATTTTACTTGTAATTGATTGAAATTAGTTTCATTTCGAAGGAATCGAAGTGTAGTTTAAAACGAAAGAAACGGAGATGAAAAACTCCAAGTATTTTGGGAGTTATGATGGAAATAGTTAGACTCGCGCTTTGGTTTAGCAATTTACTGACCTACCTCCGATTGATTGACCATAACTCACTCAATTTAACTCGTAATTCATTGAATTAGTTTCATTTCGAAGGAATCGAAGTGTAGTTTAAAACGAAAGAAACGGAGATGAAAAACTCCAAGTATTTTGGGAGTTATGATGGAAATAGTTAGACTCGCGCTTTGGTTTAGCAATTTACTGACCTACCTCCGATTGATTGACCATAACTCACTCAATTTAACTCGTAATTCATTGAATTAGTTTCATTTCGAAGGAATCGAAGTGTAGTTTAAAACGAAAGAAACGGAGATGAAAAACTCCAAGTATTTTGAGAGTTATGATGGAAATAGTTAGACTCGCGCTTTGGTTTAGCAATTTATTGACCTACCTCCGATTGATTGACAATAACTCTCTCAATTTAACTCTTAATTCATTGAAATTAATTTCATTTCGAAGGAATCGAAGTGTAGTTTAAAACGAAAGAAACGGAGATGAAAAACTCCAAGTATTTTGAGAGTTATGGTGGAAATAGTTAGACTCGCGCTTTGGTTTAGCAATTTACTGACCTACCTTCGATTGATTGACCATAACTCTCTAAATTTAACTCTTAAGTCATTGAAATTAGTTTCATTTCGAAGGAATCGAAGTGTAGTTTAAAACAAAAGAAACGGAGATGAAAAACTCCAAGTATTTTGAGAGTTATGATGGAAATTGTTAGACTCGCGCTTTAGTTTAGCAATTTACTGACCTACCTCAGATTTATTGACCATAACTCACTCAATTTAACTCGTAATTCATTTAAATTAGTTTCATTTCGAAGGAATCGAAGTATAGTTTAAAACGAAAGAAACGGAGATGAAAAACTCCAAGTATTTTGAGAATTATGATGGAAATAGTTAGACTCGCGCTTTGGTTTAGCAATTTACTGACCTACCTCCGATTAATTGACCATAACTCACTCAATTTTACTTGTAATTGATTGAAATTAGTTTCATTTCGAAGGAATCGAAGTGTAGTTTAAAACGAAAGAAACGGAGATGAAAAACTCCAAGTATTTTGGGAGTTATGATGGAAATAGTTAGACTCGCGCTTTGGTTTAGCAATTTACTGACCTACCTCCGATTGATTGACCATAACTCTCTCAATTTAACTCTTAACTCATTGAAATTAGTTTCATTTCGAAGGAATCGAAGTGTAGTTTAAAACGAAAGAAACGGAGATGAAAAACTCCAAGAATTTTGAGAGTTATGATGGAAATAGTTAGACTCGCGCTTTGGTTTAGCAATTTACTGACTTACCTCCGATTGATTGACTATAACTCTCTCAATTTAACTCTTAACTCATTGAAATTAGTTTCATTTCGAAGGAATCGAAGTGTAGTTTAAAACGAAAGAAACGGAGATGAAAAACTCCAAGTATTTTGGGAGTTTTGATGGACATAGTTAGACTCGCGCTTTGGTTTAGCAATTTACTGACCTACCTCCGATTGATTGACCATAACTCACTCAATTTAACTCGTAATTCATTGAATTAGTTTCATTTCGAAGGAATCGAAGGGTAGTTTAAAACGAAAGAAACGGAGATGAAAAACTCCAAGTATTTTGAGAGTTATGATGGAAATAGTTAGACTCGCGCTTTGGTTTAGCAATTTACTGACCTCCCTACGATTGATTGACCATAACTCACTCAATTTAACTCGTAATTCATTGAAATTAGTTTCATTTCGAAAGAATCGAAGTGTAGTTTAAAACGAAAGAAACGGAGATGAAAAACTCCAAGAATTTTGAGAGTTATGATGGAAATAGTTAGACTCGCGCTTTGGTTTAGCAATTTACTGACTTACCTCCGATTGATTGACTATAACTCTCTCAATTTAACTCTTAACTCATTGAAATTAGTTTCATTTCGAAGGAATCGAAGTGTAGTTTAAAACGAAAGAAACGGAGATGAAAAACTCCAAGTATTTTGGGAGTTTTGATGGACATAGTTAGACTCGCGCTTTGGTTTAGCAATTTACTGACCTACCTCCGATTGATTGACCATAACTCACTCAATTTAACTCGTAATTCATTGAATTAGTTTCATTTCGAAGGAATCGAAGGGTAGTTTAAAACGAAAGAAACGGAGATGAAAAACTCCAAGTATTTTGAGAGTTATGATGGAAATAGTTAGACTCGCGCTTTGGTTTAGCAATTTACTGACCTCCCTACGATTGATTGACCATAACTCACTCAATTTAACTCGTAATTCATTGAAATTAGTTTCATTTCGAAAGAATCGAAGTGTAGTTTAAAACGAAAGAAACGGAGATGAAAAACTCCAAGTATTTTGAGAGTTATGATGGAAATAGTTAGACTCGCGCTTTGGTTTAGCAATTTATTGACCTACCTCCGATTGATTGACAATAACTCTCTCAATTTAACTCTTAATTCATTGAAATTAATTTCATTTCGAAGGAATCGAAGTGTAGTTTAAAACGAAAGAAACGGAGATGAAAAACTCCAAGTATTTTGAGAGTTATGGTGGAAATAGTTAGACTCGCGCTTTGGTTTAGCAATTTACTGACCTACCTTCGATTGATTGACCATAACTCTCTAAATTTAACTCTTAAGTCATTGAAATTAGTTTCATTTCGAAGGAATCGAAGTGTAGTTTAAAACAAAAGAAACGGAGATGAAAAACTCCAAGTATTTTGAGAGTTATGATGGAAATTGTTAGACTCGCGCTTTGGTTTAGCAATTTACTGACCTACCTCAGATTTATTGACCATAACTCACTCAATTTAACTCGTAATTCATTTAAATTAGTTTCATTTCGAAGGAATCGAAGTATAGTTTAAAACGAAAGAAACGGAGATGAAAAACTCCAAGTATTTTGAGAGTTATGATGGAAATAGTTAGACTCGCGCTTTGGTTTAGCAATTTACTGACCTACCTCCGATTAATTGACCATAACTCACTCAATTTTACTTGTAATTGATTGAAATTAGTTTCATTTCGAAGGAATCGAAGTGTAGTTTAAAACGAAAGAAACGGAGATGAAAAACTCCAAGTATTTTGGGAGTTATGATGGAAATAGTTAGACTCGCGCTTTGGTTTAGCAATTTACTGACCTACCTCCGATTGATTGACCATAACTCACTCAATTTAACTCGTAATTCATTGAAATTAGTTTCATTTCGAAAGAATCGAAGTGTAGTTTAAAACGAAAGAAACGGAGATGAAAAACTCCAAGTATTTTGAGAGTTACGATGGAAATAGTTAGACTCGCGCTTTGGTTTAGCAATTTACTGACCTACCTCCGATTGATTGACAATAACTCTCTCAATTTAACTCTTAATTCATTGAAATTAGTTTCATTTCGAAAGAATCAAAGTGTAGTTTAAAACGAAAGAAACGGAGATGAAAAACTCCAAGTATTTTGAGAGTTATGATGGAAATAGTTAGACTCGCGCTTTGGTTTAGCAATTTACTGACCTACCTCCGATTGATTGACAATAACTCTCTCAATTTAACTCGTAATTCATTTAAATTAGTTTCATTTCGAAGGAATCGAAGTGTAGTTTAAAACGAAAGAAACAGAGATGAAAAACTCCAAGTATTTTGAGAGTTATGATGGAAATAGTTAGACTCGCGCTTTGGTTTAGCAATTTACTGACCTACCTCCGATTGATTGACCATAAATCTGTCAATTTAACTCGTAATTCTTTTAAATTAGTTTCATTTCGAAGGAATCGAAGTGTAGTTTAAAACGAAAGAAACGGAGATGAAAAACTCCAAGTATTTTGAGAGTTATGATGGAAATAGTTAGACTCGCTCTTTGGTTTAGCAATTTACTGACCTCTCTCCGATTGATTTACCATAACTCACTCAATTTAACTCGTAATTCATTGAAATTAGTTTCATTTCGAAGGAATCGAAGTGTAGTTTAAAACGAAAGAAACGGAGATGAAAAACTCCAAGTATTTTGAGAGTTATGATGGAAATTGTTAGACTCGCGCTTTGGTTTAGCAATTTACTGACCTACCTCCGATCGATTGACCATAACTCACTCAATTTAACTCGTAATTCATTTAAATTAGTTTCATTTCGAAGGAATCGAAGTAAAGTTTAAAACGAAAGAAACGGAGATGAAAAACTCCAAGTATTTTGAGAGTTATGATGGAAATAGTTAGACTCGCGCTTTGGTTTAGCAATTTACTGACCTACCTCCGATTGATTGAACATAACTCTCTCAATTTAACTCGTAATTCATTGAAATTAATTTCATTTCGAAGGAATCGAAGTGTAGTTTAAAACGAAAGAAACGGAGATGAAAAACTCCAAGTATTTTGAGAGTTATGGTGGAAATAGTTAGACTCGCGCTTTGGTTTAGCAATTTACTGACCTACCTTCGATTGATTGACCATAACTCTCTAAATTTAACTCTTAAGTCATTGAAATTAGTTTAATTTCGAAGGAATCGAAGTGTAGTTTAAAACAAAAGAAACGGAGAGGAAAAACTCCAAGTATTTTGAGAGTTATGATGGAAATTGTTAGACTCGCGCTTTGGTTTAGCAATTTACTGACCTACCTCCGATTTATTGACCATAACTCACTCAATTTAACTCGTAATTCATTTAAATTAGTTTCATTTCGAAGGAATCGAAGTATAGTTTAAAACGAAAGAAACGGAGATGAAAAACTCCAAGTATTTTGGGAGTTTTGATGGACATAGTTAGACTCGCGCTTTGGTTTAGCAATTTACTGACCTACCTCCGATTGATTGACCATAACTCACTCAATTTAACTCGTAATTCATTGAATTAGTTTCATTTCGAAGGAATCGAAGTGTAGTTTAAAACGAAAGAAACGGAGATGAAAAACTCCAAGTATTTTGGGAGTTATGATGGAAATAGTTAGACTCGCGCTTTGGTTTAGCAATTTACTGACCTACCTCCGATTGATTGACCATAACTCACTCAATTTAACTCGTAATTCATTGAATTAGTTTCATTTCGAAGGAATCGAAGTGTAGTTTAAAACGAAAGAAACGGAGATGAAAAACTCCAAGTATTTTGAGAGTTATGATGGAAATAGTTAGACTCGCGCTTTGGTTTAGCAATTTACTGACCTACCTACGATTGATTGACCATAACTCTCTCAATTTAACTCTTAAGTCATTGAAATTAATTTCATTTCAAATGAATCGAAGTGTAGTTTAAAACGAAAGAAACAGAGATGAAAAACTCCAAGTATTTTGAGAGTTATGATGGAAATAGTTAGACTCGCGCTTTGGTTTAGCAATTTACTGACCTACCTTCGATTGATTGACCATAACTCTGTCAATTTAACTCGTAATTCATTTAAATTAGTTTCATTTCGAAGTAATCGAAGTGTAGTTTAAAACGAAAGAAACGGAGATTAAAAACTCCAAGTATTTTGGGAGTTATGATGGAAATAGTTAGACTCGCGCTTTGGTTTAGCAATTTACTGACCTCCCTACGATTGATTGACCATAACTCACTCAATTTAACTCGTAATTCATTGAAATTAGTTTCATTTCGAAGGAATCGAAGTGTAGTTTATAACGAAAGAAACGGAGATGAAAAACTCCAAGTATTTTGAGAGTTATGATGGAAATAGTTAGACTCGCGCTTTGGTTTAGCAATTTACTGACCTACCTCTGATTGATTGACCATAACTCTCCCAATTTAACTCTTAAGTCATTGAAATTAGTTTCATTTCGAAGGAATCCAAGTGTAGTTTAAAACGAAAGAAACGGAGATGAAAAACTCCAAGTATTTTGAGAGTTATGATGGAAATAGTTAGACTCGCGCTTTGGTTTAGCAATTTACTGACCTACCTCCGATTGATTGACAATAACTCTGTCAATTTAACTCGTAATTCATTTAAATTAGTTTCATTTCGAAGGAATCGAATTGTAGTTTAAAACGAAAGAAACGGAGATGAAAAACTCCAAGTATTTTGAGAGTTATGATGGAAATAGTTAGATTCGCGCTTTGGTTTAGCAATTTACTGACCTACCTCCGATTGATTGACCATAACTCACTCAATTTAACTCGTAATTCATTTAAATTCGTTTCATTTCGAATGAATCGAAGTGTAGTTTAAAACGAAAGAAACGGAGATGAAAAACTCCAAGTATTTTGAGAGTTATGATGAAAATAGTTAGACTCGCTCTTTGGTTTAGCAATTTACTGACCTACCTCCGATTGATTGACCATAACTCTGTCAATTTAACTCGTAATTCATTTAAATTAGTTTCATTTCGAAGGAATCGAAGTGTAGTTTAAAACGAAAGAAACGGAGATTAAAAACTCCAAGTATTTTGGGAGTTATGATGGAAATAGTTAGACTCGCGCTTTGGTTTAGCAATTTACTGACCTCCCTACGATTGATTGACCATAACTCACTCAATTTAACTCGTAATTCATTGAAATTAGTTTCATTTCGAAGGAATCGAAGTGTAGTTTATAACGAAAGAAACGGAGATGAAAAACTCCAAGTAATTTGAGAGTTATGATGGAAATAGTTAGACTCGCGCTTTGGTTTAGCAATTTACTGACCTACCTCCGATTAATTGAACATAACTCTCTCAATTTAACTCGTAATTCATTGAAATTAATTTCATTTCGAAGGAATCGAAGTGTAGTTTAAAACGAAAGAAACGGAGATGAAAAACTCCAAGTATTTTGAGAGTTATGATGGAAATAGTTAGACTCGCGCTTTGGTTTAGCAATTTACTGACCTACCTCCGATTGATTGAACATAACTCTCTCAATTTAACTCGTAATTCATTGAAATTAATTTCATTTCGAAGGAATCGAAGTGTAGTTTAAAACGAAAGAAACGGAGATGAAAAACTCCAAGTATTTTGAGAGTTATGGTGGAAATAGTTAGACTCGCGCTTTGGTTTAGCAATTTACTGACCTACCTTCGATTGATTGACCATAACTCTCTAAATTTAATTCTTAAGTCATTGAAATTAGTTTCATTTCGAAGGAATCGAAGTGTAGTTTAAAACAAAAAAAACGGAGATGAAAAACTCCAAGTATTTTGAGAGTTATGATTGAAATTGTTAGACTCGCGCTTTGGTTTAGCAATTTACTGACCTACCTCCGATTTATTGACCATAACTCACTCAATTTAACTCGTAATTCATTTAAATTAGTTTCATTTCGAAAGAATCGAAGTATAGTTTAAAACGAAAGAAACGGAGATGAAAAACTCCAAGTATTTTGAGAGTTATGATGGAAATTGTTAGACTCGCGCTTTGGTTTAGCAATTTACTGACATACCTCCGATTGATTGACCATAACTCTCTAAATTTAACTCTTAACTCATTGAAATTAGTTTCATTTCGAAGGAATCGAAGTGTAGTTTAAAACGAAAGAAACGGAGATGAAAAATTCCAAGTATTTTGAGAGTTATGATAGAAATAGTTAGACTCGCGCTTTGGTTTAGCAATTTACTGACATACCTCCGATTGATTGACCATAACTCTCTCAATTTAACTCTTAATTCATTGAAATTAGGTTCATTTCGAAGGAATCGAAGTGTAGTTTAAAACGAAAGAAACGGAGATGAAAAATTCCAAGTATTTTGAGAGTTATGATAGAAATAGTTAGACTCGCGCTTTGGTTTAGCAATTTACTGACCTACCTCCGATTGATTGACAATAACTCTCTCAATTTAACTCTTAACTCATTGAAATTAGTTTCATTTCGAAGGAATCGAAGTTTAGTTTAAAACGAAAGAAACGGAGATGAAAAACTCCAAGTATCTTGAGAGTTATGATGGAAATAGTTAGACTCGCGCTTTAGTTTAGCAATTTACTGACCTACCTCCGATTGATTGACCATAACTCTCTCAATTTAACTCGTAATTCATTTAAATTAGTTTAATTTCGAAGGAATCGAAGTGTAGTTTAAAACGAAAGAAACGGAGATGAAAAACTCCAAGTATTTTGAGAGTTATGATGGAAATAGTTAGACTCGGGCTTTGATTTAGCAATTTACTGACCTACCTCCGATTGATTGACAATAACTCTCTCAATTTAACTCGTAACTCATTGAAATTAGTTTCATTTCGAAGGAATCGAAGTTTAGTTTAAAACGAAAGAAACGGAGATGAAAAACTCCAAGTATCTTGAGAGTTATGATGGAAATAGTTAGACTCGCGCTTTAGTTTAGCAATTTACTGACCTACCTCCGATTGATTGACAATAACTCTCTCAAATTAACTCGTAATTCATTTAAATTAGTTTAATTTCGAAGGAATCGAAGTTTAGTTTAAAACGAAAGAAACGGAGATGAAAAACTCCAAGTATTTTGAGAGTTATGATGGAAATAGTAACACTCGCGCTTTGGTTTAGCAATTTACTGACCTCCCTCCGATTGATTGACCATAAATCACTCAATTTAACTCGTAATTCATTGAAATTAGTTTCATTTCGAAGGAATCGAAGTGTAGTTTAAAACGAAAGAAACTTATATGAAAAAGTCCAAGTATTTTGAGAGTTATGATGGAAATTGTTAGACTCGCGCTTTGGTTTAGCAATTTACTGACCTACCTCCGATTTATTGACCATAACTCACTCAATTTAACTCGTAATTCATTTAAATTAGTTTCATTTCGAAAGAATCGAAGTATAGTTTAAAACGAAAGAAACGGAGATGAAAAACTCCAAGTATTTTGAGAGTTATGATGGAAATTGTTAGACTCGCGCTTTGGTTTAGCAATTTACTGACATACCTCCGATTGATTGACCATAACTCTCTAAATTTAACTCTTAACTCATTGAAATTAGTTTCATTTCGAAGGAATCGAAGTGTAGTTTAAAACGAAAGAAACGGAGATGAAAAATTCCAAGTATTTTGAGAGTTATGATAGAAATAGTTAGACTCGCGCTTTGGTTTAGCAATTTACTGACATACCTCCGATTGATTGACCATAACTCTCTCAATTTAACTCTTAATTCATTGAAATTAGGTTCATTTCGAAGGAATCGAAGTGTAGTTTAAAACGAAAGAAACGGAGATGAAAAATTCCAAGTATTTTGAGAGTTATGATAGAAATAGTTAGACTCGCGCTTTGGTTTAGCAATTTACTGACCTACCTCCGATTGATTGACAATAACTCTCTCAATTTAACTCTTAACTCATTGAAATTAGTTTCATTTCGAAGGAATCGAAGTTTAGTTTAAAACGAAAGAAACGGAGATGAAAAACTCCAAGTATCTTGAGAGTTATGATGGAAATAGTTAGACTCGCGCTTTAGTTTAGCAATTTACTGACCTACCTCCGATTGATTGACCATAACTCTCTCAATTTAACTCGTAATTCATTTAAATTAGTTTAATTTCGAAGGAATCGAAGTGTAGTTTAAAACGAAAGAAACGGAGATGAAAAACTCCAAGTATTTTGAGAGTTATGATGGAAATAGTTAGACTCGGGCTTTGATTTAGCAATTTACTGACCTACCTCCGATTGATTGACAATAACTCTCTCAATTTAACTCGTAACTCATTGAAATTAGTTTCATTTCGAAGGAATCGAAGTTTAGTTTAAAACGAAAGAAACGGAGATGAAAAACTCCAAGTATCTTGAGAGTTATGATGGAAATAGTTAGACTCGCGCTTTAGTTTAGCAATTTACTGACCTACCTCCGATTGATTGACAATAACTCTCTCAAATTAACTCGTAATTCATTTAAATTAGTTTAATTTCGAAGGAATCGAAGTTTAGTTTAAAACGAAAGAAACGGAGATGAAAAACTCCAAGTATTTTGAGAGTTATGATGGAAATAGTAACACTCGCGCTTTGGTTTAGCAATTTACTGACCTCCCTCCGATTGATTGACCATAAATCACTCAATTTAACTCGTAATTCATTGAAATTAGTTTCATTTCGAAGGAATCGAAGTGTAGTTTAAAACGAAAGAAACTTATATGAAAAAGTCCAAGTATTTTGAGAGTTATGATTGAAATAGTTAGACTCGCGCTTTGATTTAGTAATTTACTGACCTCCCTCCGATTAATTGACCATAACTCACTCAATTTAACTCGTAATTCATTGAAATTAGTTTCATTTCGAAGGAATCGAAGTGTAGTTTAAAACGAAAGAAACGGAGATGAAAAACTCCAAGTATTTTGAGAGTTATGATGGAAATAGTTAGACTCGCGCTTTGGTTTAGCAATTTACTGATCTAGCTCCGATTGATTGACCATAACTCTCTAAATTTAACTCTTAACTCATTCAAATTAGTTTCATTTCGAAGGAATCGAAGTGTAGTTTAAAACGAAAGAAACGGAGATGAAAAACTCCAAGTATTTTGAGAGTTATGATGGAAATTGTTAGACTCGCGCTTTGGTTTAGCAATTTACTGACATACCTCCGATTGATTGACCATAACTCTCTCAATTTAACTCTTAATTCATTGAAATTAGGTTCATTTCGAAGGAATCGAAGTGTAGTTTAAAACGAAAGAAACGGAGATGAAAAACTCCAAGTATCTTGAGAGTTATGATGGAAATAGTTAGACTCGCGCTTTAGTTTAGCAATTTACTGACCTACCTCCGATTGATTGACCATAACTCTCTCAATTTAACTCGTAATTCATTTAAATTAGTCTAATTTCGAAGGAATCGAAGTGTAGTTTAAAACGAAAGAAACGGAGATGAAAAACACCAAGTATTTTGAGAGTTATGATGGAAATAGTTAGACTCGCGCTTTAGTTTAGCAATTTACTGACCTCCCTCCGATTGATTGACCATAACTCACTCAATTTAACTCATAATTCATTGAAATTAGTTTCATTTCGAAGGAATCGAAGTGTAGTTTAAAACGAAAGAAACGGAGATGAAAAACTCCAAGTATCTTGAGAGTTATGGTGGAAATAGTTAGACTCGCGCTTTAGTTTAGCAATTTACTGACCTACCTCCGATTGATTGACCATAACTCTCTCAATTTAACTCGTAATTCATTTAAATTAGTTTAATTTCGAAGGAATCGAAGTGTAGTTTAAAACGAAAGAAACGGAGATGAAAAACTCCAAGTATTTTGAGAGTTATGATGGAAATAGTAACACTCGCGCTTTGGTTTAGCAATTTACTGACCTCCCTCCGATTGATTGACCATAAATCACTCAATTTAACTCGTAATTCATTGAAATTAGTTTCATTTCGAAGGAATCGAAGTGTAGTTTAAAACGAAAGAAACGTATATGAAAAACTCCAAGTATTTTGAGAGTTATGATTGAAATAGTTAGACTCGCGCTTTGATTTAGTAATTTTCTGACCTCCCTCCGATTAATTGACCATAACTCACTCAATTTAACTCGTAATTCATTGAAATTAGTTTCATTTCGAAGGAATCGAAGTGTAGTTTAAAACGAAAGAAACGGAGATGAAAAACTCCAAGTATTTTGAGAGTTATGATGGAAATAGTTAGACTCGCGCTTTGGTTTAGCAATTTACTGATCTAGCTCCGATTGATTGACCATAACTCTCTAAATTTAACTCTTAACTCATTGAAATTAGTTTCATTTCGAAGGAATCGAAGTGTAGTTTAAAACGAAAGAAACGGAGATGAAAAACTCCAAGTATTTTGAGAGTTATGATGGAAATTGTTAGACTCGCGCTTTGGTTTAGCAATTTACTGACATACCTCCGATTGATTGACCATAACTCTCTCAATTTAACTCTTAATTCATTGAAATTAGGTTAATTTCGAAGGAATCGAAGTGTAGTTTAAAACGAAAGAAACGGAGATGAAAAATTCCAAGTATTTTGAGAGTTATGATAGAAATAGTTAGACTCGCGCTTTGGTTTAGCAATTTACTGACCTACCTCCGATTGATTGACCATAACTCTCTCAATTTAACTCTTAACTCATTGAAATTAGTTTCATTTCGAAGGAATCGAAGTGTAGTTTAAAACGAAAGAAACGGAGATGAAAAACTCCAAGTATCTTGAGAGTTATGATGGAAATAGTTAGACTCGCGCTTTAGTTTAGCAATTTACTGACCTACCTCCGATTGATTGACCATAACTCTCTCAATTTAACTCGTAATTCATTTAAATTAGTTTAATTTCGAAGGAATCGAAGTGTAGTTTAAAACGAAAGAAACGGAGATGAAAAACACCAAGTATTTTGAGAGTTATTATGGAAATAGTTAGACTCGCGCTTTAGTTTAGCAATTTACTGACCTCCCTCCGATTGATTGACCATAACTCACTCAATTTAACTCCTAATTCATTGAAATTAGTTTCATTTCGAAGGAATCGAAGTGTAGTTTAAAACGAAAGAAACGGAGATGAAAAACTCCAAGTATCTTGAGAGTTATGGTGGAAATAGTTAGACTCGCGCTTTAGTTTAGCAATTTACTGACCTACCTCCGATTGATTGACCATAACTCTCTCAATTTAACTCGTAATTCATTTAAATTAGTTTAATTTCGAAGGAATCGAAGTGTAGTTTAAAACGAAAGAAACGGAGATGAAAAACTCCAAGTATTTTGAGAGTTATGATGGAAATAGTAACACTCGCGCTTTGGTTTAGCAATTTACTGACCTCCCTCCGATTGATTGACCATAAATCACTCAATTTAACTCGTAATTCATTGAAATTAGTTTCATTTCGAAGGAATCGAAGTGTAGTTTAAAACGAAAGAAACGTAGATGAAAAACTCCAAGTATTTTGAGAGTTATGATTGAAATAGTTAGACTCGCGCTTTGATTTAGTAATTTACTGACCTCCCTCCGATTAATTGACCATAACTCACTCAATTTAACTCGTAATTCATTGAAATTAGTTTCATTTCGAAGGAATCGAAGTGTAGTTTAAAACGAAAAAAACGGAGATGAAAAACTCCAAGTATTTTGAGAGCTATGATGGAAATAGTTAGACTCGCGCTTTGGTTTAGCAATTTACTGATCTAGCTCCGATTGATTGACCATAACTCTCTAAATTTAACTCTTAACTCATTGAAATTAGTTTCATTTCGAAGGAATCGAAGTGTAGTTTAAAACGAAAGAAACGGAGATGAAAAACTCCAAGTATTTTGAGAGTTATGATGGAAATTGTTAGACTCGCGCTTTGGTTTAGCAATTTACTGACATACCTCCGATTGATTGACCATAACTCTCTCAATTTAACTCTTAATTCATTGAAATTAGGTTCATTTCGAAGGAATCGAAGTGTAGTTTAAAACGAAAGAAACGGAGATGAAAAATTCCAAGTATTTTGAGAGTTATGATAGAAATAGTTAGACTCGCGCTTTGGTTTAGCAATTTACTGACCTACCTCCGATTGATTGACCATAACTCTCTCAATTTAACTCTTAACTCATTGAAATTAGTTTCATTTCGAAGGAATCGAAGTGTAGTTTAAAACAAAAGAAACGGAGATGAAAAACTCCAAGTATCTTGAGAGTTATGATGGAAATAGTTAGACTCGCGCTTTAGTTTAGCAATTTACTGACCTACCTCCGATTGATTGACCATAACTCTCTCAATTTAACTCGTAATTCATTTAAATTAGTTTAATTTCGAAGGAATCGAAGTGTAGTTTAAAACGAAAGAAACGGAGATGAAAAACTCCAAGTATTTTGAGAGTTATGATGGAAATAGTTAGACTCGCGCTTTAGTTTAGCAATTTACTGACCTCCCACCGATTGATTGACCATAACTCACTCAATTTAACTCATAATTCATTGAAATTAGTTTCATTTCGAAGGAATCGAAGTGTAGTTTAAAACGAAAGAAACGGAGATGAAAATCTCCAAGTATTTTGAGAGTTATGATGGAAATAGTTAGACTCGCGCTTTGGTTTAGCAATTTACTGACCTACCTCCGATTGATTGACAATAACTCTCTCAATTTAACTCTTAATTCATTGAAATTAGTTTCATTTCGAAGGAATCGAAGTGTAGTTTAAAACGAAAGAAACGGAGATGAAAAACTCCAAGTATTTTGAGAGTTATGATGGAAATAGTTAGACTCGCGCTTTCGTTTAGCAATATACTGACCTACCTCCGATTGATTGACCATAACTCTCTCAATTTAACTCTTAACTCATTAAAATTAGTTTCATTTCGAAGGAATCGAAGTGTAGTTTAAAACGAAAGAAACGGAGATGAAAAACTCCAAGAATTTTGAGAGTTATGATGGAAATAGTTAGACTCGCGCTTTGGTTTAGCAATTTACTGACCTACCTCCGATTGATTGACCATAACTCTCTCAATTTAACTCTTAATTCATTGAAATTAGGTTAATTTCGAAGGAATCGAAGTGTAGTTTAAAACGAAAGAAACGGAGATGAAAAATTCCAAGTATTTTGAGAGTTATGATAGAAATAGTTAGACTCGCGCTTTGGTTTAGCAATTTACTGACCTACCTCCGATTGATTGACCATAACTCTCTCAATTTAACTCTTAACTCATTGAAATTAGTTTCATTTCGAAGGAATCGAAGTGTAGTTTAAAACGAAAGAAACGGAGATGAAAAACTCCAAGTATCTTGAGAGTTATGATGGAAATAGTTAGACTCGCGCTTTAGTTTAGCAATTTACTGACCTACCTCCGATTGATTGACCATAACTCTCTCAATTTAACTCGTAATTCATTTAAATTAGTTTAATTTCGAAGGAATCGAAGTGTAGTTTAAAACGAAAGAAACGGAGATGAAAAACACCAAGTATTTTGAGAGTTATTATGGAAATAGTTAGACTCGCGCTTTAGTTTAGCAATTTACTGACCTCCCTCCGATTGATTGACCATAACTCACTCAATTTAACTCCTAATTCATTGAAATTAGTTTCATTTCGAAGGAATCGAAGTGTAGTTTAAAACGAAAGAAACGGAGATGAAAAACTCCAAGTATCTTGAGAGTTATGGTGGAAATAGTTAGACTCGCGCTTTAGTTTAGCAATTTACTGACCTACCTCCGATTGATTGACCATAACTCTCTCAATTTAACTCGTAATTCATTTAAATTAGTTTAATTTCGAAGGAATCGAAGTGTAGTTTAAAACGAAAGAAACGGAGATGAAAAACTCCAAGTATTTTGAGAGTTATGATGGAAATAGTAACACTCGCGCTTTGGTTTAGCAATTTACTGACCTCCCTCCGATTGATTGACCATAAATCACTCAATTTAACTCGTAATTCATTGAAATTAGTTTCATTTCGAAGGAATCGAAGTGTAGTTTAAAACGAAAGAAACGTAGATGAAAAACTCCAAGTATTTTGAGAGTTATGATTGAAATAGTTAGACTCGCGCTTTGATTTAGTAATTTACTGACCTCCCTCCGATTAATTGACCATAACTCACTCAATTTAACTCGTAATTCATTGAAATTAGTTTCATTTCGAAGGAATCGAAGTGTAGTTTAAAACGAAAAAAACGGAGATGAAAAACTCCAAGTATTTTGAGAGCTATGATGGAAATAGTTAGACTCGCGCTTTGGTTTAGCAATTTACTGATCTAGCTCCGATTGATTGACCATAACTCTCTAAATTTAACTCTTAACTCATTGAAATTAGTTTCATTTCGAAGGAATCGAAGTGTAGTTTAAAACGAAAGAAACGGAGATGAAAAACTCCAAGTATTTTGAGAGTTATGATGGAAATTGTTAGACTCGCGCTTTGGTTTAGCAATTTACTGACATACCTCCGATTGATTGACCATAACTCTCTCAATTTAACTCTTAATTCATTGAAATTAGGTTCATTTCGAAGGAATCGAAGTGTAGTTTAAAACGAAAGAAACGGAGATGAAAAATTCCAAGTATTTTGAGAGTTATGATAGAAATAGTTAGACTCGCGCTTTGGTTTAGCAATTTACTGACCTACCTCCGATTGATTGACCATAACTCTCTCAATTTAACTCTTAACTCATTGAAATTAGTTTCATTTCGAAGGAATCGAAGTGTAGTTTAAAACGAAAGAAACGGAGATGAAAAACTCCAAGTATTTTGAGAGTTATGATTGAAATAGTTAGACTCGCGCTTTGGTTTAGCAATTTACTGACCTCCCTCCGATTAATTGACCATAACTCACTCAATTTAACTCGTAATTCATTGTAATTAGTTTCATTTCGAAGGAATCGAAGTGTAGTTTAAAACGAAAGAAACGGAGATGAAAAACTACAAGTATTTTGAGAGTTATGATGGAAAAAGTTAGACTCGCGCTTTGGTTTAGCAATTTACTGATCTACCTCCGATTGATTGACCATAACTCTCTCAATTTAACTCTTAACTCATTGAAATTAGTTTCATTTCGAAGGAATCGTAGTGTAGTTTAAAACGAAAGAAACGGAGATGAAAAACTCCAAGTATTTTGAGAGTTATGAAGGAAATAGTTAGACTCGCGCTTTGGTTTAGCAATTTACTGACCTACCTCCGATTGATTGAACATAACTCTCTCAATTTAACTCGTAATTCATTGAAATTAGTTTCATTTCGAAGGAATCGAAGTGTAGTTTAAAACGAAAGAAACGGAGATGAAAAACTCCAAGTATTTTGAGAGTTATGATGGAAATAGTTAGACTCGCGCTTTGGTTTAGCAATTTACTGACCTACCTCCGATTAATTGACCATAACTCTGTCAATTTAACTCGTAATTCATTTAAATTAGTTTCATTTCGAAGGAATCGAAGTGTAGTTTAAAACGAAAGAAACGGAGATGAAAAACTCCAAGTATTTTGAGAGTTATGATGGAAATAGTTAGACTCGCGCTTTGGTTTAGCAATTTACTGACCTCCCTACGATTGATTGACCATAACTCACTCAATTTAACTCGTAATTCATTGAAATTAGTTTCATTTCGAAAGAATCGAAGTGTAGTTTAAAACGAAAGAAACGGAGATGAAAAACTCCAAGTATTTTGAGAGTTATGATGGAAATAGTTAGACTCGCGCTTTGGTTTAGCAATTTACTGACCTACCTCCGATTGATTGACAATAACTCTCTCAATTTAACTCTTAATTCATTGAAATTAGTTTCATTTCGAAAGAATCAAAGTGTAGTTTAAAACGAAAGAAACGGAGATGAAAAACTCCAAGTATTTTGAGAGTTATGATGGAAATAGTTAGACTCGCGCTTTGGTTTAGATATTTTCTGACCTACCTCCGATTGATTGACAATAACTCTCTCAATTTAACTCGTAATTCATTTAAATTAGTTTCATTTCGAAGGAATCGAAGTGTAGTTTAAAACGAAAGAAACGGAGATGAAAAACTCCAAGTATTTTGAGAGTTATGATGGAAATAGTTAGACTCGCGCTTTGGTTTAGCAATTTACTGACCTACCTCCGATTGATTGACCATAAATCTGTCAATTTAACTCGTAATTCTTTTAAATTAGTTTCATTTCGAAGGAATCGAAGTGTAGTTTAAAACGAAAGAAACGGAGATGAAAAACTCCAAGTATTTTGAGAGTTATGATGGAAATAGTTAGACTCGCTCTTTAGTTTAGCAATTTACTGACCTCTCTCCGATTGATTTACCATAACTCACTCAATTTAACTCGTAATTCATTGAAATTAGTTTCATTTCGAAGGAATCGAAGTGTAGTTTAAAACGAAAGAAACGGAGATGAAAAACTCCAAGTATTTTGAGAGTTATGATGGAAATTGTTAGACTCGCGCTTTGGTTTAGCAATTTACTGACCTACCTCCGATCGATTGACCATAACTCACTCAATTTAACTCGTAATTCATTTAAATTAGTTTCATTTCGAAGGAATCGAAGTAAAGTTTAAAACGAAAGAAACGGAGATGAAAAACTCCAAGTATTTTGAGAGTTATGATGGAAATTGTTAGACTCGCGCTTTGGTTTAGCAATTTACTGACCTACCTCCGATTGATTGAACATAACTCTCTCAATTTAACTCGTAATTCATTGAAATTAATTTCATTTCGAAGGAATCGAAGTGTAGTTTAAAACGAAAGAAACGGAGATGAAAAACTCCAAGTATTTTGAGAGTTATGGTGGAAATAGTTAGACTCGCGCTTTGGTTTAGCAATTTACTGACCTACCTTCGATTGATTGACCATAACTCTCTAAATTTAACTCTTAAGTCATTGAAATTAGTTTCATTTCGAAGGAATCGAAGTGTAGTTTAAAACAAAAGAAACGGAGATGAAAAACTCCAAGTATTTTGAGAATTATGATGGAAATTGTTAGACTCGCGCTTTGGTTTAGCAATTTACTGACCTACCTCCGATTTATTGACCATAACTCACTCAATTTAACTCGTAATTCATTTAAATTAGTTTCATTTCGAAGGAATCGAAGTATAGTTTAAAACGAAAGAAACGGAGATGAAAAACTCCAAGTATTTTGAGAGTTATGATGGAAATAGTTAGACTCGCGCTTTGGTTTAGCAATTTACTGACCTACCTCCGATTAATTGACCATAACTCACTCAATTTTACTTGTAATTGATTGAAATTAGTTTCATTTCGAAGGAATCGAAGTGTAGTTTAAAACGAAAGAAACGGAGATGAAAAACTCCAAGTATTTTGGGAGTTATGATGGAAATAGTTAGACTCGCGCTTTGGTTTAGCAATTTACTGACCTCCCTACGATTGATTGACCATAACTCACTCAATTTAACTCGTAATTCATTGAAATTAGTTTCATTTCGAAGGAATCGAAGTGTAGTTTATAACGAAAGAAACGGTGATGAAAAACTCCAAGTATTTTGAGAGTTATGATGGAAATAGTTAGACTCGCGCTTTGGTTTAGCAATTTACTGACCTACCTCCGATTGATTGACCATAACTCTCCCAATTTAACTCTTAAGTCATTGAAATTAGTTTCATTTCGAAGGAATCCAAGTGTAGTTTAAAACGAAAGAAACGGAGATGAAAAACTCCAAGTATTTTGAGAGTTATGATGGAAATAGTTAGACTCGCGCTTTGGTTTAGCAATTTACTGACCTACCTCCGATTGATTGACAATAACTCTGTCAATTTAACTCGTAATTCATTTAAATTAGTTTCATTTCGAAGGAATCGAAGTGTAGTTTAAAACGAAAGAAACGGAGATGAAAAACTCCAAGTATTTTGGGAGTTTTGATGGACATAGTTAGACTCGCGCTTTGGTTTAGCAATTTACTGACCTACCTCCGATTGATTGACCATAACTCACTCAATTTAACTCGTAATTCATTGAATTAGTTTCATTTCGAATGAATCGAAGTGTAGTTTAAAACGAAAGAAACGGAGATGAAAAACTCCAAGTATTTTGAGAGTTATGATGGAAATAGTTAGACTCGCGCTTTGGTTTAGCAATTTACTGACCTCCCTACGATTGATTGACCATAACTCACTAAATTTAACTCGTAATTCATTGAAATTAGTTTCATTTCGAAAGAATCGAACTGTAGTTTAAAACGAAAGAAACGGAGATGAAAAACTCCAAGTATTTTGAGAGTTATGATGGAAATAGTTAGACTCGCGCTTTGGTTTAGCAATTTACTGACCTACCTCCGATTGATTGACAATAACTCTCTCAATTTAACTCTTAATTCATTGAAATTAATTTCATTTCGAAGGAATCGAAGTGTAGTTTAAAACGAAAGAAACGGAGATGAAAAACTCCAAGTATTTTGAGAGTTATGGTGGAAATAGTTAGACTCGCGCTTTGGTTTAGCAATTTACTGACCTACCTTCGATTGATTGACCATAACTCTCTAAATTTAACTCTTAAGTCATTGAAATTAGTTTCATTTCGAAGGAATCGAAGTGTAGTTTAAAACAAAAGAAACGGAGATGAAAAACTCCAAGTATTTTGAGAGTTGTGATGGAAATAGTTAGACTCGCGCTTTGGTTTAGCAATTTACTGACCTACCTTTGATTGATTGACCATAACTCACTCAATTTAACTCGTAATTCATTGAAATTAGTTTCATTTCGAAAGAATCAAAGTGTAGTTTAAAACGAAAGAAACGGAGATGAAAAACTCCAAGTATTTTGAGAGTTATGATGGAAATAGTTAGACTCGCACTTTGGTTTAGCAATTTACTGACCTACCTCCGATTGATTGACAATAACTCTCTCAATTTAACTCTTAATTCATTGAAATTAGTTTCATTTCGAAAGAATCAAAGTGTAGTTTAAAACGAAAGAAACGGAGATGAAAAACTCCAAGTATTTTGAGAGTTATGATGGAAATAGTTAGACTCGCGCTTTGGTTTAGCAATTTACTGACCTACCTCCGATTGATTGACAATAACTCTCTCAATTTAACTCGTAATTCATTTAAATTAGTTTCATTTCGAAGGAATCGAAGTGTAGTTTAAAACGAAAGAAACGGAGATGAAAAACTCCAAGTATTTTGAGAGTTATGATGGAAATAGTTAGACTCGCGCTTTGGTTTAGCAATTTACTGACCTACCTCCGATTGATTGACCATAAATCTGTCAATTTAACTCGTAATTCTTTTAAATTAGTTTCATTTCGAAGGAATCGAAGTGTAGTTTAAAACGAAAGAAACGGAGATGAAAAACTCCAAGTATTTTGAGAGTTATGATGGAAATAGTTAGACTCGCTCTTTGGTTTAGCAATTTACTGACCTCTCTCCGATTGATTTACCATAACTCACTCAATTTAACTCGTAATTCATTGAAATTAGTTTCATTTCGAAGGAATCGAAGTGTAGTTTAAAACGAAAGAAACGGAGATGAAAAACTCCAAGTATTTTGAGAGTTATGATGGAAATTGTTAGACTCGCGCTTTGGTTTAGCAATTTACTGACCTACCTCCGATCGATTGACCATAACTCACTCAATTTAACTCGTAATTCATTTAAATTAGTTTCATTTCGAAGGAATCGAAGTAAAGTTTAAAACGAAAGAAACGGAGATGAAAAACTCCAAGTATTTTGAGAGTTATGATGGAAATAGTTAGACTCGCGCTTTGGTTTAGCAATTTACTGACCTACCTCCGATTGATTGAACATAACTCTCTCAATTTAACTCGTAATTCATTGAAATTAATTTCATTTCGAAGGAATCGAAGTGTAGTTTAAAACGAAAGAAACGGAGATGAAAAACTCCAAGTATTTTGAGAGTTATGGTGGAAATAGTTAGACTCGCGCTTTGGTTTAGCAATTTACTGACCTACCTTCGATTGATTGACCATAACTCTCTAAATTTAACTCTTAAGTCATTGAAATTAGTTTCATTTCGAAGGAATCGAAGTGTAGTTTAAAACAAAAGAAACGGAGATGAAAAACTCCAAGTATTTTGAGAGTTATGATGGAAATAGTTAGACTCGCGCTTTGGTTTAGCAATTTACTGACCTACCTCCGATTGATTGACAATAACTCTGTCAATTTAACTCGTAATTCATTTAAATTAGTTTCATTTCGAAGGAATCGAAGTGTAGTTTAAAACGAAAGAAACGGAGATGAAAAACTCCAAGTATTTTGGGAGTTTTGATGGACATAGTTAGACTCGCGCTTTGGTTTAGCAATTTACTGACCTACCTCCGATTGATTGACCATAACTCACTCAATTTAACTCGTAATTCATTGAATTAGTTTCATTTCGAAGGAATCGAAGTGTAGTTTAAAACGAAAGAAACGGAGATGAAAAACTCCAAGTATTTTGAGAGTTATGATGGAAATAGTTAGACTCGCGCTTTGGTTTAGCAATTTACTGACCTCCCTACGATTGATTGACCATAACTCACTCAATTTAACTCGTAATTCATTGAAATTAGTTTCATTTCGAAAGAATCGAAGTGTAGTTTAAAACGAAAGAAACGGAGATGAAAAACTCCAAGTATTTTGAGAGTTATGATGGAAATAGTTAGACTCGCGCTTTGGTTTAGCAATTTACTGACCTACCTCCGATTGATTGACAATAACTCTCTCAATTTAACTCTTAATTCATTGAAATTAATTTCATTTCGAAGGAATCGAAGTGTAGTTTAAAACGAAAGAAACGGAGATGAAAAACTCCAAGTATTTTGAGAGTTATGGTGGAAATAGTTAGACTCGCGCTTTGGT
This sequence comes from Tasmannia lanceolata, assembly GCF_043159265.1. Classification (NCBI taxonomy): domain Eukaryota; kingdom Viridiplantae; phylum Streptophyta; class Magnoliopsida; order Canellales; family Winteraceae; genus Tasmannia; species Tasmannia lanceolata. The sequence continues at coordinate 11,426,721 of NW_027518721.1, forward strand.
TTAGCAATTTACTGACCTACCTTCGATTGATTGACCATAACTCTCTAAATTTAACTCTTAAGTCATTGAAATTAGTTTCATTTCGAAGGAATCGAAGTGTAGTTTAAAACAAAAGAAACGGAGATGAAAAACTCCAAGTATTTTGAGAGTTATGATGGAAATAGTTAGACTCGCGCTTTGGTTTAGCAATTTACTGACCTACCTTTGATTGATTGACCATAACTCACTCAATTTAACTCGTAATTCATTGAAATTAGTTTCATTTCGAAAGAATCGAAGTGTAGTTTAAAACGAAAGAAACGGAGATGAAAAACTCCAAGTATTTTGAGAGTTATGATGGAAATAGTTAGACTCGCACTTTGGTTTAGCAATTTACTGACCTACCTCCGATTGATTGACAATAACTCTTTCAATTTAACTCTTAATTCATTGAAATTAGTTTCATTTCGAAAGAATCAAAGTGTAGTTTAAAACGAAAGAAACGGAGATGAAAAACTCCAAGTATTTTGAGAGTTATGATGGAAATAGTTAGACTCGCGCTTTGGTTTAGCAATTTACTGACCTACCTCCGATTGATTGACAATAACTCTCTCAATTTAACTCGTAATTCATTTAAATTAGTTTCATTTCGAAGGAATCGAAGTGTAGTTTAAAACGAAAGAAACGGAGATGAAAAACTCCAAGTATTTTGAGAGTTATGATGGAAATAGTTAGACTCGCGCTTTGGTTTAGCAATTTACTGACCTACCTCCGATTGATTGACCATAAATCTGTCAATTTAACTCGTAATTCTTTTAAATTAGTTTCATTTCGAAGGAATCGAAGTGTAGTTTAAAACGAAAGAAACGGAGATGAAAAACTCCAAGTATTTTGAGAGTTATGATGGAAATAGTTAGACTCGCTCTTTGGTTTAGCAATTTACTGACCTCTCTCCGATTGATTTACCATAACTCACTCAATTTAACTCGTAATTCATTGAAATTAGTTTCATTTCGAAGGAATCGAAGTGTAGTTTAAAACGAAAGAAACGGAGATGAAAAACTCCAAGTATTTTGAGAGTTATGATGGAAATTGTTAGACTCGCGCTTTGGTTTAGCAATTTACTGACCTACCTCCGATCGATTGACCATAACTCACTCAATTTAACTCGTAATTCATTTAAATTAGTTTCATTTCGAAGGAATCGAAGTAAAGTTTAAAACGAAAGAAACGGAGATGAAAAACTCCAAGTATTTTGAGAGTTATGATGGAAATAGTTAGACTCGCGCTTTGGTTTAGCAATTTACTGACCTACCTCCGATTGATTGAACATAACTCTCTCAATTTAACTCGTAATTCATTGAAATTAATTTCATTTCGAAGGAATCGAAGTGTAGTTTAAAACGAAAGAAACGGAGATGAAAAACTCCAAGTATTTTGAGAGTTATGGTGGAAATAGTTAGACTCGCGCTTTGGTTTAGCAATTTACTGACCTACCTTCGATTGATTGACCATAACTCTCTAAATTTAACTCTTAAGTCATTGAAATTAGTTTCATTTCGAAGGAATCGAAGTGTAGTTTAAAACAAAAGAAACGGAGATGAAAAACTCCAAGTATTTTGAGAGTTATGATGGAAATTGTTAGACTCGCGCTTTGGTTTAGCAATTTACTGACCTACCTCCGATTTATTGACCATAACTCACTCAATTTAACTCGTAATTCATTTAAATTAGTTTCATTTCGAAGGAATCGAAGTATAGTTTAAAACGAAAGAAACGGAGATGAAAAACTCCAAGTATTTTGAGAGTTATGATGGAAATAGTTAGACTCGCGCTTTGGTTTAGCAATTTACTGACCTACCTCCGATTAATTGACCATAACTCACTCAATTTTACTTGTAATTGATTGAAATTAGTTTCATTTCGAAGGAATCGAAGTGTAGTTTAAAACGAAAGAAACGGAGATGAAAAACTCCAAGTATTTTGGGAGTTATGATGGAAATAGTTAGACTCGCGCTTTGGTTTAGCAATTTACTGACATACCTCCGATTGATTGACCATAACTCACTCAATTTAACTCGTAATTCATTGAATTAGTTTCATTTCGAAGGAATCAAAGTGTAGTTTAAAACGAAAGAAACGGAGATGAAAAACTCCAAGTATTTTGAGAGTTATGATGGAAATAGTTAGACTCGCGCTTTGGTTTAGCAATTTACTGACCTACCTACGATTGATTGACCATAACTCTCTCAATTTAACTCTTAAGTCATTGAAATTAATTTCATTTCAAATGAATCGAAGTGTAGTTTAAAACGAAAGAAACGGAGATGAAAAACTCCAAGTATTTTGAGAGTTATGATGGAAATAGTTAGACTCGCGCTTTGGTTTAGCAATTTACTGACCTACCTCCGATTGATTGACCATAACTCTGTCAATTTAACTCGTAATTCATTTAAATTAGTTTCATTTCGAAGGAATCGAAGTGTAGTTTAAAACGAAAGAAACGGAGATTAAAAACTCCAAGTATTTTAGGAGTTATGATGGAAATAGTTAGACTCGCGCTTTGGTTTAGCAATTTACTGACCTCCCTACGATTGATTGACCATAACTCACTCAATTTAACTCGTAATTCATTGAAATTAGTTTCATTTCGAAGGAATCGAAGTGTAGTTTATAACGAAAGAAACGGAGATGAAAAACTCCAAGTATTTTGAGAGTTATGATGGAAATAGTTAGACTCGCGCTTTGGTTTAGCAATTTACTGACCTACCTCCGATTGATTGACCATAACTCTCCCAATTTAACTCTTAAGTCATTGAAATTAGTTTCATTTCGAAGGAATCCAAGTGTAGTTTAAAACGAAAGAAACGGAGATGAAAAACTCCAAGTATTTTGAGAGTTATGGTGGAAATAGTTAGACTCGCGCTTTGGTTTAGCAATTTACTGACCTACCTTCGATTGATTGACCATAACTCTCTAAATTTAACTCTTAAGTCATTGAAATTAGTTTCATTTCGAAGGAATCGAAGTGTAGTTTAAAACAAAAGAAACGGAGATGAAAAACTCCAAGTATTTTGAGAGTTATGATGGAAATAGTTAGACTCGCGCTTTGGTTTAGCAATTTACTGACCTACCTCCGATTGATTGACAATAACTCTGTCAATTTAACTCGTAATTCATTTAAATTAGTTTCATTTCGAAGGAATCGAAGTGTAGTTTAAAACGAAAGAAACGGAGATGAAAAACTCCAAGTATTTTGGGAGTTTTGATGGACATAGTTAGACTCGCGCTTTGGTTTAGCAATTTACTGACCTACCTCCGATTGATTGACCATAACTCACTCAATTTAACTCGTAATTCATTGAATTAGTTTCATTTCGAAGGAATCGAAGTGTAGTTTAAAACGAAAGAAACGGAGATGAAAAACTCCAAGTATTTTGAGAGTTATGATGGAAATAGTTAGACTCGTGCTTTGGTTTAGCAATTTACTGACCTCCCTACGATTGATTGACCATAACTCACTCAATTTAACTCGTAATTCATTGAAATTAGTTTCATTTCGAAAGAATCGAAGTGTAGTTTAAAACGAAAGAAACGGAGATGAAAAACTCCAAGTATTTTGAGAGTTATGATGGAAATAGTTAGACTCGCGCTTTGGTTTAGCAATTTACTGACCTACCTCCGATTGATTGACAATAACTCTCTCAATTTAACTCTTAATTCATTGAAATTAATTTCATTTCGAAGGAATCGAAGTGTAGTTTAAAACGAAAGAAACGGAGATGAAAAACTCCAAGTATTTTGAGAGTTATGGTGGAAATAGTTAGACTCGCGCTTTGGTTTAGCAATTTACTGACCTACCTTCGATTGATTGACCATAACTCTCTAAATTTAACTCTTAAGTCATTGAAATTAGTTTCATTTCGAAGGAATCGAAGTGTAGTTTAAAACAAAAGAAACGGAGATGAAAAACTCCAAGTATTTTGAGAGTTATGATGGAAATAGTTAGACTCGCGCTTTGGTTTAGCAATTTACTGACCTACCTTTGATTGATTGACCATAACTCACTCAATTTAACTCGTAATTCATTGAAATTAGTTTCATTTCGAAAGAATCGAAGTGTAGTTTAAAACGAAAGAAACGGAGATGAAAAACTCCAAGTATTTTGAGAGTTATGATGGAAATAGTTAGACTCGCACTTTGGTTTAGCAATTTACTGACCTACCTCCGATTGATTGACAATAACTCTTTCAATTTAACTCTTAATTCATTGAAATTAGTTTCATTTCGAAAGAATCAAAGTGTAGTTTAAAACGAAAGAAACGGAGATGAAAAACTCCAAGTATTTTGAGAGTTATGATGGAAATAGTTAGACTCGCTCTTTGGTTTAGCAATTTACTGACCTACCTCCGATTGATTGACCATAACTCACTCAATTTTACTTGTAATTGATTGAAATTAGTTTCATTTCGAAGGAATCGAAGTGTAGTTTAAAACGAAAGAAACGGAGATGAAAAACTCCAAGTATTTTGGGAGTTATGATGGAAATAGTTAGACTCGCGCTTTGGTTTAGCAATTTACTGACCTACCTCCGATTGATTGACCATAACTCACTCAATTTAACTCGTAATTCATTGAATTAGTTTCATTTCGAAGGAATCGAAGTGTAGTTTAAAACGAAAGAAACGGAGATGAAAAACTCCAAGTATTTTGAGAGTTATGATGGAAATAGTTAGACTCGCGCTTTGGTTTAGCAATTTACTGACCTACCTACGATTGATTGACCATAACTCTCTCAATTTAACTCTTAAGTCATTGAAATTAATTTCATTTCAAATGAATCGAAGTGTAGTTTAAAACGAAAGAAACAGAGATGAAAAACTCCAAGTATTTTGAGAGTTATGATGGAAATAGTTAGACTCGCGCTTTGGTTTAGCAATTTACTGACCTACCTCCGATTGATTGACCATAACTCTGTCAATTTAACTCGTAATTCATTTAAATTAGTTTCATTTCGAAGGAATCGAAGTGTAGTTTAAAACGAAAGAAACGGAGATTAAAAACTCCAAGTATTTTGGGAGTTATGATGGAAATAGTTAGACTCGCGCTTTGGTTTAGCAATTTACTGACCTCCCTACGATTGATTGACCATAACTCACTCAATTTAACTCGTAATTCATTGAAATTAGTTTCATTTCGAAGGAATCGAAGTGTAGTTTATAACGAAAGAAACGGAGATGAAAAACTCCAAGTATTTTGAGAGTTATGATGGAAATAGTTAGACTCGCGCTTTGGTTTAGCAATTTACTGACCTACCTCCGATTGATTGACCATAACTCTCCCAATTTAACTCTTAAGTCATTGAAATTAGTTTCATTTCGAAGGAATCCAAGTGTAGTTTAAAACGAAAGAAACGGAGATGAAAAACTCCAAGTATTTTGAGAGTTATGATGGAAATAGTTAGACTCGCGCTTTGGTTTAGCAATTTACTGACCTACCTCCGATTGATTGACAATAACTCTGTCAATTTAACTCGTAATTCATTTAAATTAGTTTCATTTCGAAGGAATCGAAGTGTAGTTTAAAACGAAAGAAACGGAGATGAAAAACTCCAAGTATTTTGGGAGTTTTGATGGACATAGTTAGACTCGCGCTTTGGTTTAGCAATTTACTGACCTACCTCCGATTGATTGACCATAACTCACTCAATTTAACTCGTAATTCATTGAATTAGTTTCATTTCGAAGGAATCGAAGTGTAGTTTAAAACGAAAGAAACGGAGATGAAAAACTCCAAGTATTTTGAGAGTTATGATGGAAATAGTTAGACTCGCGCTTTGGTTTAGCAATTTACTGACCTCCCTACGATTGATTGACCATAACTCACTCAATTTAACTCGTAATTCATTGAAATTAGTTTCATTTCGAAAGAATCGAAGTGTAGTTTAAAACGAAAGAAACGGAGATGAAAAACTCCAAGTATTTTGAGAGTTATGATGGAAATAGTTAGACTCGCGCTTTGGTTTAGCAATTTACTGACCTACCTCCGATTGATTGACAATAACTCTCTCAATTTAACTCTTAATTCATTGAAATTAATTTCATTTCGAAGGAATCGAAGTGTAGTTTAAAACGAAAGAAACGGAGATGAAAAACTCCAAGTATTTTGAGAGTTATGGTGGAAATAGTTAGACTCGCGCTTTGGTTTAGCAATTTACTGACCTACCTTCGATTGATTGACCATAACTCTCTAAATTTAACTCTTAAGTCATTGAAATTAGTTTCATTTCGAAGGAATCGAAGTGTAGTTTAAAACAAAAGAAACGGAGATGAAAAACTCCAAGTATTTTGAGAGTTATGATGGAAATTGTTAGACTCGCGCTTTGGTTTAGCAATTTACTGACCTACCTCCGATTTATTGACCATAACTCACTCAATTTAACTCGTAATTCATTTAAATTAGTTTCATTTCGAAGGAATCGAAGTATAGTTTAAAACGAAAGAAACGGAGATGAAAAACTCCAAGTATTTTGAGAGTTATGATGGAAATAGTTAGACTCGCGCTTTGGTTTAGCAATTTACTGACCTACCTCCGATTAATTGACCATAACTCACTCAATTTTACTTGTAATTGATTGAAATTAGTTTCATTTCGAAGGAATCGAAGTGTAGTTTAAAACGAAAGAAACGGAGATGAAAAACTCCAAGTATTTTGGGAGTTATGATGGAAATAGTTAGACTCGCGCTTTGGTTTAGCAATTTACTGACCTACCTCCGATTGATTGACCATAACTCACTCAATTTAACTCGTAATTCATTGAAATTAGTTTCATTTCGAAAGAATCGAAGTGTAGTTTAAAACGAAAGAAACGGAGATGAAAAACTCCAAGTATTTTGAGAGTTACGATGGAAATAGTTAGACTCGCGCTTTGGTTTAGCAATTTACTGACCTACCTCCGATTGATTGACAATAACTCTCTCAATTTAACTCTTAATTCATTGAAATTAGTTTCATTTCGAAAGAATCAAAGTGTAGTTTAAAACGAAAGAAACGGAGATGAAAAACTCCAAGTATTTTGAGAGTTATGATGGAAATAGTTAGACTCGCGCTTTGGTTTAGCAATTTACTGACCTACCTCCGATTGATTGACAATAACTCTCTCAATTTAACTCGTAATTCATTTAAATTAGTTTCATTTCGAAGGAATCGAAGTGTAGTTTAAAACGAAAGAAACGGAGATGAAAAACTCTAAGTATTTTGAGAGTTATGATGGAAATAGTTAGACTCGCGCTTTGGTTTAGCAATTTACTGACCTACCTCCGATTGATTGACCATAAATCTATCAATTTAACTCGTAATTCTTTTAAATTAGTTTCATTTCGAAGGAATCGAAGTGTAGTTTAAAACGAAAGAAACGGAGATGAAAAACTCCAAGTATTTTGAGAGTTATGATGGAAATAGTTAGACTCGCTCTTTGGTTTAGCAATTTACTGACCTCTCTCCGATTGATTTACCATAACTCACTCAATTTAACTCGTAATTCATTGAAATTAGTTTCATTTCGAAGGAATCGAAGTGTAGTTTAAAACGAAAGAAACGGAGATGAAAAACTCCAAGTATTTTGAGAGTTATGATGGAAATTGTTAGACTCGCGCTTTGGTTTAGCAATTTACTGACCTACCTCCGATCGATTGACCATAACTCACTCAATTTAACTCGTAATTCATTTAAATTAGTTTCATTTCGAAGGAATCGAAGTAAAGTTTAAAACGAAAGAAACGGAGATGAAAAACTCCAAGTATTTTGAGAGTTATGATGGAAATAGTTAGACTCGCGCTTTGGTTTAGCAATTTACTGACCTACCTCCGATTGATTGAACATAACTCTCTCAATTTAACTCGTAATTCATTGAAATTAATTTCATTTCGAAGGAATCGAAGTGTAGTTTAAAACGAAAGAAACGGAGATGAAAAACTCCAAGTATTTTGAGAGTTATGGTGGAAATAGTTAGACTCGCGCTTTGGTTTAGCAATTTACTGACCTACCTTCGATTGATTGACCATAACTCTCTAAATTTAACTCTTAAGTCATTGAAATTAGTTTCATTTCGAAGGAATCGAAGTGTAGTTTAAAACAAAAGAAACGGAGATGAAAAACTCCAAGTATTTTGAGAGTTATGATGGAAATAGTTAGACTCGCGCTTTGGTTTAGCAATTTACTGACCTACCTCCGATTGATTGACAATAACTCTGTCAATTTAACTCGTAATTCATTTAAATTAGTTTCATTTCGAAGGAATCGAAGTGTAGTTTAAAACGAAAGAAACGGAGATGAAAAACTCCAAGTATTTTGGGAGTTTTGATGGACATAGTTAGACTCGCGCTTTGGTTTAGCAATTTACTGACCTACCTCCGATTGATTGACCATAACTCACTCAATTTAACTCGTAATTCATTGAATTAGTTTCATTTCGAAGGAATCGAAGTGTAGTTTAAAACGAAAGAAACGGAGATGAAAAACTCCAAGTATTTTGAGAGTTATGATGGAAATAGTTAGACTCGCGCTTTGGTTTAGCAATTTACTGACCTCCCTACGATTGATTGACCATAACTCACTCAATTTAACTCGTAATTCATTGAAATTAGTTTCATTTCGAAAGAATCGAAATGTAGTTTAAAACGAAAGAAACGGAGATGAAAAACTCCAAGTATTTTGAGAGTTATGATGGAAATAGTTAGACTCGCGCTTTGGTTTAGCAATTTACTGACCTACCTCCGATTGATTGACAATAACTCTCTCAATTTAACTCTTAATTCATTGAAATTAATTTCATTTCGAAGGAATCGAAGTGTAGTTTAAAACGAAAGAAACGGAGATGAAAAACTCCAAGTATTTTGAGAGTTATGGTGGAAATAGTTAGACTCGCGCTTTGGTTTAGCAATTTACTGACCTACCTTCGATTGATTGACCATAACTCTCTAAATTTAACTCTTAAGTCATTGAAATTAGTTTCATTTCGAAGGAATCGAAGTGTAGTTTAAAACAAAAGAAACGGAGATGAAAAACTCCAAGTATTTTGAGAGTTATGATGGAAATAGTTAGACTCGCGCTTTGGTTTAGCAATTTACTGACCTACCTTTGATTGATTGACCATAACTCACTCAATTTAACTCGTAATTCATTGAAATTAGTTTCATTTCGAAAGAATCGAAGTGTAGTTTAAAACGAAAGAAACGGAGATGAAAAACTCCAAGTATTTTGAGAGTTATGATGGAAATAGTTAGACTCGCACTTTGGTTTAGCAATTTACTGACCTACCTCCGATTGATTGACAATAACTCTTTCAATTTAACTCTTAATTCATTGAAATTAGTTTCATTTCGAAAGAATCAAAGTGTAGTTTAAAACGAAAGAAACGGAGATGAAAAACTCCAAGTATTTTGAGAGTTATGATGGAAATAGTTAGACTCGCGCTTTGGTTTAGCAATTTACTGACCTACCTCCGATTGATTGACAATAACTCTCTCAATTTAACTCGTAATTCATTTAAATTAGTTTCATTTCGAAGGAATCGAAGTGTAGTTTAAAACGAAAGAAACGGAGATGAAAAACTCCAAGTATTTTGAGAGTTATGATGGAAATAGTTAGACTCGCGCTTTGGTTTAGCAATTTACTGACCTACCTCCGATTGATTGACCATAAATCTGTCAATTTAACTCGTAATTCTTTTAAATTAGTTTCATTTCGAAGGAATCGAAGTGTAGTTTAAAACGAAAGAAACGGAGATGAAAAACTCCAAGTATTTTGAGAGTTATGATGGAAATAGTTAGACTCGCTCTTTGGTTTAGCAATTTATTGACCTCTCTCCGATTGATTTACCATAACTCACTCAATTTAACTCGTAATTCATTGAAATTAGTTTCATTTCGAAGGAATCGAAGTGTAGTTTAAAACGAAAGAAACGGAGATGAAAAACTCCAAGTATTTTGAGAGGTATGATGGAAATTGTTAGACTCGCGCTTTGGTTTAGCAATTTACTGACCTACCTCCGATCGATTGACCATAACTCACTCAATTTAACTCGTAATTCATTTAAATTAGTTTCATTTCGAAGGAATCGAAGTAAAGTTTAAAACGAAAGAAACGGAGATGAAAAACTCCAAGTATTTTGAGAGTTATGATGGAAATAGTTAGACTCGCGCTTTGGTTTAGCAATTTACTGACCTACCTCCGATTGATTGAACATAACTCTCTCAATTTAACTCGTAATTCATTGAAATTAATTTCATTTCGAAGGAATCGAAGTGTAGTTTAAAACGAAAGAAACGGAGATGAAAAACTCCAAGTATTTTGAGAGTTATGATGGAAATTGTTAGACTCGCGCTTTGGTTTAGCAATTTACTGACCTACCTCCGATCGATTGACCATAACTCACTCAATTTAACTCGTAATTCATTTAAATTAGTTTCATTTCGAAGGAATCGAAGTAAAGTTTAAAACGAAAGAAACGGAGATGAAAAACTCCAAGTATTTTGAGAGTTATGATGGAAATAGTTAGACTCGCGCTTTGGTTTAGCAATTTACTGACCTACCTCCGATTGATTGAACATAACTCTCTCAATTTAACTCGTAATTCATTGAAATTAATTTCATTTCGAAGGAATCGAAGTGTAGTTTAAAACGAAAGAAACGGAGATGAAAAACTCCAAGTATTTTGAGAGTTATGGTGGAAATAGTTAGACTCGCGCTTTGGTTTAGCAATTTACTGACCTACCTTCGATTGATTGACCATAACTCTCTAAATTTAACTCTTAAGTCATTGAAATTAGTTTCATTTCGAAGGAATCGAAGTGTAGTTTAAAACAAAAGAAACGGAGATGAAAAACTCCAAGTATTTTGAGAGTTATGATGGAAATAGTTAGACTCGCGCTTTGGTTTAGCAATTTACTGACCTACCTCCGATTGATTGACAATAACTCTGTCAATTTAACTCGTAATTCATTTAAATTAGTTTCATTTCGAAGGAATCGAAGTGTAGTTTAAAACGAAAGAAACGGAGATGAAAAACTCCAAGTATTTTGGGAGTTTTGATGGACATAGTTAGACTCGCGCTTTGGTTTAGCAATTTACTGACCTACCTCCGATTGATTGACCATAACTCACTCAATTTAACTCGTAATTCATTGAATTAGTTTCATTTCGAAGGAATCGAAGTGTAGTTTAAAACGAAAGAAACGGAGATGAAAAACTCCAAGTATTTTGAGAGTTATGATGGAAATAGTTAGACTCGCGCTTTGGTTTAGCAATTTACTGACCTCCCTACGATTGATTGACCATAACTCACTCAATTTAACTCGTAATTCATTGAAATTAGTTTCATTTCGAAAGAATCGAAATGTAGTTTAAAACGAAAGAAACGGAGATGAAAAACTCCAAGTATTTTGAGAGTTATGATGGAAATAGTTAGACTCGCGCTTTGGTTTAGCAATTTACTGACCTACCTCCGATTGATTGACAATAACTCTCTCAATTTAACTCTTAATTCATTGAAATTAATTTCATTTCGAAGGAATCGAAGTGTAGTTTAAAACGAAAGAAACGGAGATGAAAAACTCCAAGTATTTTGAGAGTTATGGTGGAAATAGTTAGACTCGCGCTTTGGTTTAGCAATTTACTGACCTACCTTCGATTGATTGACCATAACTCTCTAAATTTAACTCTTAAGTCATTGAAATTAGTTTCATTTCGAAGGAATCGAAGTGTAGTTTAAAACAAAAGAAACGGAGATGAAAAACTCCAAGTATTTTGAGAGTTATGATGGAAATAGTTAGACTCGCGCTTTGGTTTAGCAATTTACTGACCTACCTTTGATTGATTGACCATAACTCACTCAATTTAACTCGTAATTCATTGAAATTAGTTTCATTTCGAAAGAATCGAAGTGTAGTTTAAAACGAAAGAAACGGAGATGAAAAACTCCAAGTATTTTGAGAGTTATGATGGAAATAGTTAGACTCGCACTTTGGTTTAGCAATTTACTGACCTACCTCCGATTGATTGACAATAACTCTTTCAATTTAACTCTTAATTCATTGAAATTAGTTTCATTTCGAAAGAATCAAAGTGTAGTTTAAAACGAAAGAAACGGAGATGAAAAACTCCAAGTATTTTGAGAGTTATGATGGAAATAGTTAGACTCGCGCTTTGGTTTAGCAATTTACTGACCTACCTCCGATTGATTGACAATAACTCTCTCAATTTAACTCGTAATTCATTTAAATTAGTTTCATTTCGAAGGAATCGAAGTGTAGTTTAAAACGAAAGAAACGGAGATGAAAAACTCCAAGTATTTTGAGAGTTATGATGGAAATAGTTAGACTCGCGCTTTGGTTTAGCAATTTACTGACCTACCTCCGATTGATTGACCATAAATCTGTCAATTTAACTCGTAATTCTTTTAAATTAGTTTCATTTCGAAGGAATCGAAGTGTAGTTTAAAACGAAAGAAACGGAGATGAAAAACTCCAAGTATTTTGAGAGTTATGATGGAAATAGTTAGACTCGCTCTTTGGTTTAGCAATTTACTGACCTCTCTCCGATTGATTTACCATAACTCACTCAATTTAACTCGTAATTCATTGAAATTAGTTTCATTTCGAAGGAATCGAAGTGTAGTTTAAAACGAAAGAAACGGAGATGAAAAACTCCAAGTATTTTGAGAGTTATGATGGAAATTGTTAGACTCGCGCTTTGGTTTAGCAATTTACTGACCTACCTCCGATCGATTGACCATAACTCACTCAATTTAACTCGTAATTCATTTAAATTAGTTTCATTTCGAAGGAATCGAAGTAAAGTTTAAAACGAAAGAAACGGAGATGAAAAACTCCAAGTATTTTGAGAGTTATGATGGAAATAGTTAGACTCGCGCTTTGGTTTAGCAATTTACTGACCTACCTCCGATTGATTGAACATAACTCTCTCAATTTAACTCGTAATTCATTGAAATTAATTTCATTTCGAAGGAATCGAAGTGTAGTTTAAAACGAAAGAAACGGAGATGAAAAACTCCAAGTATTTTGAGAGTTATGGTGGAAATAGTTAGACTCGCGCTTTGGTTTAGCAATTTACTGACCTACCTTCGATTGATTGACCATAACTCTCTAAATTTAACTCTTAAGTCATTGAAATTAGTTTCATTTCGAAGGAATCGAAGTGTAGTTTAAAACAAAAGAAACGGAGATGAAAAACTCCAAGTATTTTGAGAGTTATGATGGAAATTGTTAGACTCGCGCTTTGGTTTAGCAATTTACTGACCTACCTCCGATTTATTGACCATAACTCACTCAATTTAACTCGTAATTCATTTAAATTAGTTTCATTTCGAAGGAATCGAAGTATAGTTTAAAACGAAAGAAACGGAGATGAAAAACTCCAAGTATTTTGAGAGTTATGATGGAAATAGTTAGACTCGCGCTTTGGTTTAGCAATTTACTGACCTACCTCCGATTAATTGACCATAACTCACTCAATTTTACTTGTAATTGATTGAAATTAGTTTCATTTCGAAGGAATCGAAGTGTAGTTTAAAACGAAAGAAACGGAGATGAAAAACTCCAAGTATTTTGGGAGTTATGATGGAAATAGTTAGACTCGCGCTTTGGTTTAGCAATTTACTGACCTACCTCCGATTGATTGACCATAACTCACTCAATTTAACTCGTAATTCATTGAATTAGTTTCATTTCGAAGGAATCAAAGTGTAGTTTAAAACGAAAGAAACGGAGATGAAAAACTCCAAGTATTTTGAGAGTTATGATGGAAATAGTTAGACTCGCGCTTTGGTTTAGCAATTTACTGACCTACCTACGATTGATTGACCATAACTCTCTCAATTTAACTCTTAAGTCATTGAAATTAATTTCATTTCAAATGAATCGAAGTGTAGTTTAAAACGAAAGAAACGGAGATGAAAAACTCCAAGTATTTTGAGAGTTATGATGGAAATAGTTAGACTCGCGCTTTGGTTTAGCAATTTACTGACCTACCTCCGATTGATTGACCATAACTCTGTCAATTTAACTCGTAATTCATTTAAATTAGTTTCATTTCGAAGGAATCGAAGTGTAGTTTAAAACGAAAGAAACGGAGATTAAAAACTCCTAGTATTTTGGGAGTTATGATGGAAATAGTTAGACTCGCGCTTTGGTTTAGCAATTTACTGACCTCCCTACGATTGATTGACCATAACTCACTCAATTTAACTCGTAATTCATTGAAATTAGTTTCATTTCGAAGGAATCGAAGTGTAGTTTATAACGAAAGAAACGGAGATGAAAAACTCCAAGTATTTTGAGAGTTATGATGAAAATAGTTAGACTCGCGCTTTGGTTTAGCAATTTACTGACCTACCTCCGATTGATTGACCATAACTCTCCCAATTTAACTCTTAAGTCATTGAAATTAGTTTCATTTCGAAGGAATCCAAGTGTAGTTTAAAACGAAAGAAACGGAGATGAAAAACTCCAAGTATTTTGAGAGTTATGATGGAAATAGTTAGACTCGCGCTTTGGTTTAGCAATTTACTGACCTACCTCCGATTGATTGACAATAACTCTGTCAATTTAACTCGTAATTCATTTAAATTAGTTTCATTTCGAAGGAATCGAAGTGTAGTTTAAAACGAAAGAAACGGAGATGAAAAACTCCAAGTATTTTGGGAGTTTTGATGGACATAGTTAGACTCGCGCTTTGGTTTAGCAATTTACTGACCTACCTCCGATTGATTGACCATAACTCACTCAATTTAACTCGTAATTCATTGAATTAGTTTCATTTCGAAGGAATCGAAGTGTAGTTTAAAACGAAAGAAACGGAGATGAAAAACTCCAAGTATTTTGAGAGTTATGATGGAAATAGTTAGACTCGCGCTTTGGTTTAGCAATTTACTGACCTCCCTACGATTGATTGACCATAACTCACTCAATTTAACTCGTAATTCATTGAAATTAGTTTCATTTCGAAAGAATCGAAGTGTAGTTTAAAACGAAAGAAACGGAGATGAAAAACTCCAAGTATTTTGAGAGTTATGATGGAAATAGTTAGACTCGCGCTTTGGTTTAGCAATTTACTGACCTACCTCCGATTGATTGACAATAACTCTCTCAATTTAACTCTTAATTCATTGAAATTAATTTCATTTCGAAGGAATCGAAGTGTAGTTTAAAACGAAAGAAACGGAGATGAAAAACTCCAAGTATTTTGAGAGTTATGGTGGAAATAGTTAGACTCGCGCTTTGGTTTAGCAATTTACTGACCTACCTTCGATTGATTGACCATAACTCTCTAAATTTAACTCTTAAGTCATTGAAATTAGTTTCATTTCGAAGGAATCGAAGTGTAGTTTAAAACAAAAGAAACGGAGATGAAAAACTCCAAGTATTTTGAGAGTTATGATGGAAATTGTTAGACTCGCGCTTTGGTTTAGCAATTTACTGACCTACCTCCGATTTATTGACCATAACTCACTCAATTTAACTCGTAATTCATTTAAATTAGTTTCATTTCGAAGGAATCGAAGTATAGTTTAAAACGAAAGAAACGGAGATGAAAAACTCCAAGTATTTTGAGAGTTATGATGGAAATAGTTAGACTCGCGCTTTGGTTTAGCAATTTACTGACCTACCTCCGATTAATTGACCATAACTCACTCAATTTTACTTGTAATTGATTGAAATTAGTTTCATTTCGAAGGAATCGAAGTGTAGTTTAAAACGAAAGAAACGGAGATGAAAAACTCCAAGTATTTTGGGAGTTATGATGGAAATAGTTAGACTCGCGCTTTGGTTTAGCAATTTACTGACCTACCTCCGATTGATTGACCATAACTCACTCAATTTAACTCGTAATTCATTGAAATTAGTTTCATTTCGAAAGAATCGAAGTGTAGTTTAAAACGAAAGAAACGGAGATGAAAAACTCCAAGTATTTTGAGAGTTACGATGGAAATAGTTAGACTCGCGCTTTGGTTTAGCAATTTACTGACCTACCTCCGATTGATTGACAATAACTCTCTCAATTTAACTCTTAATTCATTGAAATTAGTTTCATTTCGAAAGAATCAAAGTGTAGTTTAAAACGAAAGAAACGGAGATGAAAAACTCCAAGTATTTTGAGAGTTATGATGGAAATAGTTAGACTCGCGCTTTGGTTTAGCAATTTACTGACCTACCTCCGATTGATTGACAATAACTCTCTCAATTTAACTCGTAATTCATTTAAATTAGTTTCATTTCGAAGGAATCGAAGTGTAGTTTAAAACGAAAGAAACGGAGATGAAAAACTCCAAGTATTTTGAGAGTTATGATGGAAATAGTTAGACTCGCGCTTTGGTTTAGCAATTTACTGACCTACCTCCGATTGATTGACCATAAATCTGTCAATTTAACTCGTAATTCTTTTAAATTAGTTTCATTTCGAAGGAATCGAAGTGTAGTTTAAAACGAAAGAAACGGAGATGAAAAACTCCAAGTATTTTGAGAGTTATGATGGAAATAGTTAGACTCGCTCTTTGGTTTAGCAATTTACTGACCTCTCTCCGATTGATTTACCATAACTCACTCAATTTAACTCGTAATTCATTGAAATTAGTTTCATTTCGAAGGAATCGAAGTGTAGTTTAAAACGAAAGAAACGGAGATGAAAAACTCCAAGTATTTTGAGAGTTATGATGGAAATTGTTAGACTCGCGCTTTGGTTTAGCAATTTACTGACCTACCTCCGATCGATTGACCATAACTCACTCAATTTAACTCGTAATTCATTTAAATTAGTTTCATTTCGAAGGAATCGAAGTAAAGATTAAAACGAAAGAAACGGAGATGAAAAACTCCAAGTATTTTGAGAGTTATGATGGAAATAGTTAGACTCGCGCTTTGGTTTAGCAATTTACTGACCTACCTCCGATTGATTGACCATAACTCACTCAATTTAACTCGTAATTCATTTAAATTCGTTTCATTTCGAATGAATCGAAGTGTAGTTTAAAACGAAAGAAACGGAGATGAAAAACTCCAAGTATTTTGAGAGTTATGATGAAAATAGTTAGACTCGCTCTTTGGTTTAGCAATTTACTGACCTACCTCCGATTGATTGACCATAACTCTGTCAATTTAACTCGTAATTCATTTAAATTAGTTTCATTTCGAAGGAATCGAAGTGTAGTTTAAAACGAAAGAAACGGAGATTAAAAACTCCAAGTATTTTGGGAGTTATGATGGAAATAGTTAGACTCGCGCTTTGGTTTAGCAATTTACTGACCTCCCTACGATTGATTGACCATAACTCACTCAATTTAACTCGTAATTCATTGAAATTAGTTTCATTTCGAAGGAATCGAAGTGTAGTTTATAACGAAAGAAACGGAGATGAAAAACTCCAAGTAATTTGAGAGTTATGATGGAAATAGTTAGACTCGCGCTTTGGTTTAGCAATTTACTAACCTACCTCCGATTAATTGAACATAACTCTCTCAATTTAACTCGTAATTCATTGAAATTAATTTCATTTCGAAGGAATCGAAGTGTAGTTTAAAACGAAAGAAACGGAGATGAAAAACTCCAAGTATTTTGAGAGTTATGATGGAAATAGTTAGACTCGCGCTTTGGTTTAGCAATTTACTGACCTACCTCCGATTGATTGAACATAACTCTCTCAATTTAACTCGTAATTCATTGAAATTAATTTCATTTCGAAGGAATCGAAGTGTAGTTTAAAACGAAAGAAACGGAGATGAAAAACTCCAAGTATTTTGAGAGTTATGGTGGAAATAGTTAGACTCGCGCTTTGGTTTAGCAATTTACTGACCTACCTTCGATTGATTGACCATAACTCTCTAAATTTAACTCTTAAGTCATTGAAATTAGTTTCATTTCGAAGGAATCGAAGTGTAGTTTAAAACAAAAGAAACGGAGATGAAAAACTCCAAGTATTTTGAGAGTTATGATGGAAATTGTTAGACTCGCGCTTTGGTTTAGCAATTTACTGACGTACCTCCGATTTATTGACCATAACTCACTCAATTTAACTCGTAATTCATTTAAATTAGTTTCATTTCGAAGGAATCGAAGTATAGTTTAAAACGAAAGAAACGGAGATGAAAAACTCCAAGTATTTTGAGAGTTATGATGGAAATAGTTAGACTCGCGCTTTGGTTTAGCAATTTACTGACCTACCTCCGATTAATTGACCATAACTCACTCAATTTTACTTGTAATTGATTGAAATTAGTTTCATTTCGAAGGAATCGAAGTGTAGTTTAAAACGAAAGAAACGGAGATGAAAAACTCCAAGTATTTTGGGAGTTATGATGGAAATAGTTAGACTCGCGCTTTGGTTTAGCAATTTACTGACCTACCTCCGATTGATTGACCATAACTCACTCAATTTAACTCGTAATTCATTGAATTAGTTTCATTTCGAAGGAATCGAAGTGTAGTTTAAAACGAAAGAAACGGAGATGAAAAACTCCAAGTATTTTGAGAGTTATGATGGAAATAGTTAGACTCGCGCTTTGGTTTAGCAATTTACTGACCTACCTACGATTGATTGACCATAACTCTCTCAATTTAACTCTTAAGTCATTGAAATTAATTTCATTTCAAATGAATCGAAGTGTAGTTTAAAACGAAAGAAACGGAGATGAAAAACTCCAAGTATTTTGAGAGTTATGATGGAAATAGTTAGACTCGCGCTTTGGTTTAGCAATTTACTGACCTACCTCCGATTGATTGACCATAACTCTGTCAATTTAACTCGTAATTCATTTAAATTAGTTTCATTTCGAAGGAATCGAAGTGTAGTTTAAAACGAAAGAAACGGAGATTAAAAACTCCAAGTATTTTGGGAGTTATGATGGAAATAGTTAGACTCGCGCTTTGGTTTAGCAATTTACTGACCTCCCTACGATTGATTGACCATAACTCACTCAATTTAACTCGTAATTCATTGAAATTAGTTTCATTTCGAAGGAATCGAAGTGTAGTTTATAACGAAAGAAACGGAGATGAAAAACTCCAAGTATTTTGAGAGTTATGATGGAAATAGTTAGACTCGCGCTTTGGTTTAGCAATTTACTGACCTACCTCCGATTGATTGACCATAACTCTCCCAATTTAACTCTTAAGTCATTGAAATTAGTTTCATTTCGAAGGAATCCAAGTGTAGATTAAAACGAAAGAAACGGAGATGAAAAACTCCAAGTATTTTGAGAGTTATGATGGAAATAGTTAGACTCGCGCTTTGGTTTAGCAATTTACTGACCTACCTCCGATTGATTGACAATAACTCTGTCAATTTAACTCGTAATTCATTTAAATTAGTTTCATTTCGAAGGAATCGAAGTGTAGTTTAAAACGAAATAAACGGAGATGAAAAACTCCAAGTATTTTGGGAGTTTTGATGGATATAGTTAGACTCGCGCTTTGGTTTAGCAATTTACTGACCTACCTCCGATTGATTGACCATAACTCACTCAATTTAACTCGTAATTCATTGAATTAGTTTCATTTCGAAGGAATCGAAGTGTAGTTTAAAACGAAAGAAACGGAGATGAAAAACTCCAAGTATTTTGAGAGTTATGATGGAAATAGTTAGACTCGCGCTTTGGTTTAGCAATTTACTGACCTCCCTACGATTGATTGACCATAACTCACTCAATTTAACTCGTAATTCATTGAAATTAGTTTCATTTCGAAAGAATCGAAGTGTAGTTTAAAACGAAAGAAACGGAGATGAAAAACTCCAAGTATTTTGAGAGTTATGATGGAAATAGTTAGACTCGCGCTTTGGTTTAGCAATTTACTGACCTACCTCCGATTGATTGACAATAACTCTCTCAATTTAACTCTTAATTCATTGAAATTAATTTCATTTCGAAGGAATCGAAGTTTAGTTTAAAACGAAAGAAACGGAGATGAAAAACTCCAAGTATTTTGAGAGTTATGGTGGAAATAGTTAGACTCGCGCTTTGGTTTAGCAATTTACTGACCTACCTTCGATTGATTGACCATAACTCTCTAAATTTAACTCTTAAGTCATTGAAATTAGTTTCATTTCGAAGGAATCGAAGTGTAGTTTAAAACAAAAGAAACGGAGATGAAAAACTCCAAGTATTTTGAGAGTTATGATGGAAATTGTTAGACTCGCGCTTTGGTTTAGCAATTTACTGACCTACCTCCGATTTATTGACCATAACTCACTCAATTTAACTCGTAATTCATTTAAATTAGTTTCATTTCGAAGGAATCGAAGTATAGTTTAAAACGAAAGAAACGGAGATGAAAAACTCCAAGTATTTTGAGAGTTATGATGGAAATAGTTAGACTCGCGCTTTGGTTTAGCAATTTACTGACCTACCTCCGATTAATTGACCATAACTCACTCAATTTTACTTGTAATTGATTGAAATTAGTTTCATTTCGAAGGAATCGAAGTGTAGTTTAAAACGAAAGAAACGGAGATGAAAAACTCCAAGTATTTTGGGAGTTATGATGGAAATAGTTAGACTCGCGCTTTGGTTTAGCAATTTACTGACCTACTTCCGATTGATTGACCATAACTCACTCAATTTAACTCGTAATTCATTGAAATTAGTTTCATTTCGAAAGAATCGAAGTGTAGTTTAAAACGAAAGAAACGGAGATGAAAAACTCCAAGTATTTTGAGAGTTACGATGGAAATAGTTAGACTCGCGCTTTGGTTTAGCAATTTACTGACCTACCTCCGATTGATTGACAATAACTCTCTCAATTTAACTCTTAATTCATTGAAATTAGTTTCATTTCGAAAGAATCAAAGTGTAGTTTAAAACGAAAGAAACGGAGATGAAAAACTCCAAGTATTTTGAGAGTTATGATGGAAATATTTAGACTCGCGCTTTGGTTTAGCAATTTACTGACCTACCTCCGATTGATTGACAATAACTCTCTCAATTTAACTCGTAATTCATTTAAATTAGTTTCATTTCGAAGGAATCGAAGTGTAGTTTAAAACGAAAGAAACGGAGATGAAAAACTCCAAGTATTTTGAGAGTTATGATGGAAATAGTTAGACTCGCGCTTTGGTTTAGCAATTTACTGACCTACCTCCGATTGATTGACCATAAATCTGTCAATTTAACTCGTAATTCTTTTAAATTAGTTTCATTTCGAAGGAATCGAAGTGTAGTTTAAAACGAAAGAAACGGAGATGAAAAACTCCAAGTATTTTGAGAGTTATGATGGAAATAGTTAGACTCGCTCTTTGGTTTAGCAATTTACTGACCTCTCTCCGATTGATTTACCATAACTCACTCAATTTAACTCGTAATTCATTGAAATTAGTTTCATTTCGAAGGAATCGAAGTGTAGTTTAAAACGAAAGAAACGGAGATGAAAAACTCCAAGTATTTTGAGAGTTATGATGGAAATTGTTAGACTCGCGCTTTGGTTTAGCAATTTACTGACCTACCTCCGATCGATTGACCATAACTCACTCAATTTAACTCGTAATTCATTTAAATTAGTTTCATTTCGAAGGAATCGAAGTAAAGTTTAAAACGAAAGAAACGGAGATGAAAAACTCCAAGTATTTTGAGAGTTATGATGGAAATAGTTAGACTCGCGCTTTGGTTTAGCAATTTACTGACCTACCTCCGATTGATTGAACATAACTCTCTCAATTTAACTCGTAATTCATTGAAATTAATTTCATTTCGAAGGAATCGAAGTGTAGTTTAAAACGAAAGAAACGGAGATGAAAAACTCCAAGTATTTTGAGAGTTATGGTGGAAATAGTTAGACTCGCGCTTTGGTTTAGCAATTTACTGACCTACCTTCGATTGATTGACCATAACTCTCTAAATTTAACTCTTAAGTCATTGAAATTAGTTTCATTTCGAAGGAATCGAAGTGTAGTTTAAAACAAAAGAAACGGAGAGGAAAAACTCCAAGTATTTTGAGAGTTATGATGGAAATTGTTAGACTCGCGCTTTGGTTTAGCAATTTACTGACCTACCTCCGATTTATTGACCATAACTCACTCAATTTAACTCGTAATTCATTTAAATTAGTTTCATTTCGAAGGAATCGAAGTATAGTTTAAAACGAAAGAAACGGAGATGAAAAACTCCAAGTATTTTGAGAGTTATGATGGAAATAGTTAGACTCGCGCTTTGGTTTAGCAATTTACTGACCTACCTCCGATTAATTGACCATAACTCACTCAATTTTACTTGTAATTGATTGAAATTAGTTTCATTTCGAAGGAATCGAAGTGTAGTTTAAAACGAAAGAAACGGAGATGAAAAACTCCAAGTATTTTGGGAGTTATGATGGAAATAGTTAGACTCGCGCTTTGGTTTAGCAATTTACTGACCTACCTCCGATTGATTGACCATAACTCACTCAATTTAACTCGTAATTCATTGAATTAGTTTCATTTCGAAGGAATCGAAGTGTAGTTTAAAACGAAAGAAACGGAGATGAAAAACTCCAAGTATTTTGAGAGTTATGATGGAAATAGTTAGACTCGCGCTTTGGTTTAGCAATTTACTGACCTACCTACGATTGATTGACCATAACTCTCTCAATTTAACTCTTAAGTCATTGAAATTAATTTCATTTCAAATGAATCGAAGTGTAGTTTAAAACGAAAGAAACAGAGATGAAAAACTCCAAGTATTTTGAGAGTTATGATGGAAATAGTTAGACTCGCGCTTTGGTTTAGCAATTTACTGACCTACCTCCGATTGATTGACCATAACTCTGTCAATTTAACTCGTAATTCATTTAAATTAGTTTCATTTCGAAGTAATCGAAGTGTAGTTTAAAACGAAAGAAACGGAGATTAAAAACTCCAAGTATTTTGGGAGTTATGATGGAAATAGTTAGACTCGCGCTTTGGTTTAGCAATTTACTGACCTCCCTACGATTGATTGACCATAACTCACTCAATTTAACTCGTAATTCATTGAAATTAGTTTCATTTCGAAGGAATCGAAGTGTAGTTTATAACGAAAGAAACGGAGATGAAAAACTCCAAGTATTTTGAGAGTTATGATGGAAATAGTTAGACTCGCGCTTTGGTTTAGCAATTTACTGACCTACCTCTGATTGATTGACCATAACTCTCCCAATTTAACTCTTAAGTCATTGAAATTAGTTTCATTTCGAAGGAATCCAAGTGTAGTTTAAAACGAAAGAAACGGAGATGAAAAACTCCAAGTATTTTGAGAGTTATGATGGAAATAGTTAGACTCGCGCTTTGGTTTAGCAATTTACTGACCTACCTCCGATTGATTGACAATAACTCTGTCAATTTAACTCGTAATTCATTTAAATTAGTTTCATTTCGAAGGAATCGAATTGTAGTTTAAAACGAAAGAAACGGAGATGAAAAACTCCAAGTATTTTGAGAGTTATGATGGAAATAGTTAGACTCGCGCTTTGGTTTAGCAATTTACTGACCTACCTCCGATTGATTGACCATAACTCACTCAATTTAACTCGTAATTCATTTAAATTCGTTTCATTTCGAATGAATCGAAGTGTAGTTTAAAACGAAAGAAACGGAGATGAAAAACTCCAAGTATTTTGAGAGTTATGATGAAAATAGTTAGACTCGCTCTTTGGTTTAGCAATTTACTGACCTACCTCCGATTGATTGACCATAACTCTGTCAATTTAACTCGTAATTCATTTAAATTAGTTTCATTTCGAAGGAATCGAAGTGTAGTTTAAAACGAAAGAAACGGAGATTAAAAACTCCAAGTATTTTGGGAGTTATGATGGAAATAGTTAGACTCGCGCTTTGGTTTAGCAATTTACTGACCTCCCTACGATTGATTGACCATAACTCACTCAATTTAACTCGTAATTCATTGAAATTAGTTTCATTTCGAAGGAATCGAAGTGTAGTTTATAACGAAAGAAACGGAGATGAAAAACTCCAAGTAATTTGAGAGTTATGATGGAAATAGTTAGACTCGCGCTTTGGTTTAGCAATTTACTGACCTACCTCCGATTAATTGAACATAACTCTCTCAATTTAACTCGTAATTCATTGAAATTAATTTCATTTCGAAGGAATCGAAGTGTAGTTTAAAACGAAAGAAACGGAGATGAAAAACTCCAAGTATTTTGAGAGTTATGATGGAAATAGTTAGACTCGCGCTTTGGTTTAGCAATTTACTGACCTACCTCCGATTGATTGAACATAACTCTCTCAATTTAACTCGTAATTCATTGAAATTAATTTCATTTCGAAGGAATCGAAGTGTAGTTTAAAACGAAAGAAACGGAGATGAAAAACTCCAAGTATTTTGAGAGTTATGGTGGAAATAGTTAGACTCGCGCTTTGGTTTAGCAATTTACTGACCTACCTTCGATTGATTGACCATAACTCTCTAAATTTAATTCTTAAGTCATTGAAATTAGTTTCATTTCGAAGGAATCGAAGTGTAGTTTAAAACAAAAGAAACGGAGATGAAAAACTCCAAGTATTTTGAGAGTTATGATGGAAATTGTTAGACTCGCGCTTTGGTTTAGCAATTTACTAACCTACCTCCGATTTATTGACCATAACTCACTCAATTTAACTCGTAATTCATTTAAATTAGTTTCATTTCGAAGGAATCGAAGTATAGTTTAAAACGAAAGAAACGGAGATGAAAAACTCCAAGTATTTTGAGAGTTATGATGGAAATAGTTAGACTCGCGCTTTGGTTTAGCAATTTACTGACCTACCTCCGATTAATTGACCATAACTCACTCAATTTTACTTGTAATTGATTGAAATTAGTTTCATTTCGAAGGAATCGAAGTGTAGTTTAAAACGAAAGAAACGGAGATGAAAAACTCCAAGTATTTTGGGAGTTATGATGGAAATAGTTAGACTCGCGCTTTGGTTTAGCAATTTACTGACCTACCTCCGATTGATTGACCATAACTCACTCAATTTAACTCGTAATTCATTGAATTAGTTTCATTTCGAAGGAATCGAAGTGTAGTTTAAAACGAAAGAAACGGAAATGAAAAACTCCAAGTATTTTGAGAGTTATGATGGAAATAGTTAGACTCGCGCTTTGGTTTAGCAATTTACTGACCTACCTACGATTGATTGACCATAACTCTCTCAATTTAACTCTTAAGTCATTGAAATTAATTTCATTTCAAATGAATCGAAGTGTAGTTTAAAACGAAAGAAACGGAGATGAAAAACTCCAAGTATTTTGAGAGTTATGATGGAAATAGTTAGACTCGCGCTTTGGTTTAGCAATTTACTGACCTACCTCCGATTGATTGACCATAACTCTGTCAATTTAACTCGTAATTCATTTAAATTAGTTTCATTTCGAAGGAATCGAAGTGTAGTTTAAAACGAAAGAAACGGAGATTAAAAACTCCAAGTATTTTGGGAGTTATGATGGAAATAGTTAGACTCGCGCTTTGGTTTAGCAATTTACTGACCTACCTCCGATTGATTGACAATAACTCTGTCAATTTAACTCGTAATTCATTTAAATTAGTTTCATTTCGAAGGAATCGAATTGTAGTTTAAAACGAAAGAAACGGAGATGAAAAACTCCAAGTATTTTGAGAGTTATGATGGAAATAGTTAGACTCGCGCTTTGGTTTAGCAATTTACTGACCTACCTCCGATTGATTGACCATAACTCACTCAATTTAACTCGTAATTCATTTAAATTCGTTTCATTTCGAATGAATCGAAGTGTAGTTTAAAACGAAAGAAACGGAGATGAAAAACTCCAAGTATTTTGAGAGTTATGATGAAAATAGTTAGACTCGCTCTTTGGTTTAGCAATTTACTGACCTACCTCCGATTGATTGACCATAACTCTGTCAATTTAACTCGTAATTCATTTAAATTAGTTTCATTTCGAAGGAATCGAAGTGTAGTTTAAAACGAAAGAAACGGAGATTAAAAACTCCAAGTATTTTGGGAGTTATGATGGAAATAGTTAGACTCGCGCTTTGGTTTAGCAATTTACTGACCTCCCTACGATTGATTGACCATAACTCACTCAATTTAACTCGTAATTCATTGAAATTAGTTTCATTTCGAAGGAATCGAAGTGTAGTTTATAACGAAAGAAACGGAGATGAAAAACTCCAAGTAATTTGAGAGTTATGATGGAAATAGTTAGACTCGCGCTTTGGTTTAGCAATTTACTGACCTACCTCCGATTAATTGACCATAACTCTCTCAATTTAACTCGTAATTCATTGAAATTAATTTCATTTCGAAGGAATCGAAGTGTAGTTTAAAACGAAAGAAACGGAGATGAAAAACTCCAAGTATTTTGAGAGTTATGATGGAAATAGTTAGACTCGCGCTTTGGTTTAGCAATTTACTGACCTACCTCCGATTGATTGAACATAACTCTCTCAATTTAACTCGTAATTCATTGAAATTAATTTCATTTCGAAGGAATCGAAGTGTAGTTTAAAACGAAAGAAACGGAGATGAAAAACTCCAAGTATTTTGAGAGTTATGGTGGAAATAGTTAGACTCGCGCTTTGGTTTAGCAATTTACTGACCTACCTTCGATTGATTGACCATAACTCTCTAAATTTAATTCTTAAGTCATTGAAATTAGTTTCATTTCGAAGGAATCGAAGTGTAGTTTAAAACAAAAGAAACGGAGATGAAAAACTCCAAGTATTTTGAGAGTTATGATGGAAATTGTTAGACTCGCGCTTTGGTTTAGCAATTTACTGACCTACCTCCGATTTATTGACCATAACTCACTCAATTTAACACGTAATTCATTTAAATTAGTTTCATTTCGAAGGAATCGAAGTATAGTTTAAAACGAAAGAAACGGAGATGAAAAACTCCAAGTATTTTGAGAGTTATGATGGAAATAGTTAGACTCGCGCTTTGGTTTAGCAATTTACTGACCTACCTCCGATTGATTGACAATAACTCTCTCAATTTAACTCTTAATTCATTGAAATTAATTTCATTTCGAAGGAATCGAAGTGTAGTTTAAAACGAAAGAAACGGAGATGAAAAACTCCAAGTATTTTGAGAGTTATGGTGGAAATAGTTAGACTCGCGCTTTGGTTTAGCAATTTACTGACCTACCTTCGATTGATTGACCATAACTCTCTAAATTTAACTCTTAAGTCATTGAAATTAGTTTCATTTCGAAGGAATCGAAGTGTAGTTTAAAACAAAAGAAACGGAGAGGAAAAACTCCAAGTATTTTGAGAGTTATGATGGAAATTGTTAGACTCGCGCTTTGGTTTAGCAATTTACTGACCTACCTCCGATTTATTGACCATAACTCACTCAATTTAACTCGTAATTCATTTAAATTAGTTTCATTTCGAAGGAATCGAAGTATAGTTTAAAACGAAAGAAACGGAGATGAAAAACTCCAAGTATTTTGAGAGTTATGATGGAAATAGTTAGACTCGCGCTTTGGTTTAGCAATTTACTGACCTACCTCCGATTAATTGACCATAACTCACTCAATTTTACTTGTAATTGATTGAAATTAGTTTCATTTCGAAGGAATCGAAGTGTAGTTTAAAACGAAAGAAACGGAGATGAAAAACTCCAAGTATTTTGGGAGTTATGATGGAAATAGTTAGACTCGCGCTTTGGTTTAGCAATTTACTGACCTACCTCCGATTGATTGACCATAACTCACTCAATTTAACTCGTAATTCATTGAATTAGTTTCATTTCGAAGGAATCGAAGTGTAGTTTAAAACGAAAGAAACGGAGATGAAAAACTCCAAGTATTTTGAGAGTTATGATAGAAATAGTTAGACTCGCGCTTTGGTTTAGCAATTTACTGACCTACCTACGATTGATTGACCATAACTCTCTCAATTTAACTCTTAAGTCATTGAAATTAATTTCATTTCAAATGAATCGAAGTGTAGTTTAAAACGAAAGAAACGGAGATGAAAAACTCCAAGTATTTTGAGAGTTATGATGGAAATAGTTAGACTCGCGCTTTGGTTTAGCAATTTACTGACCTACCTCCGATTGATTGACCATAACTCTGTCAATTTAACTCGTAATTCATTTAAATTAGTTTCATTTCGAAGGAATCGAAGTGTAGTTTAAAACGAAAGAAACGGAGATTAAAAACTCCAAGTATTTTGGGAGTTATGATGGAAATAGTTAGACTCGCGCTTTGGTTTAGCAATTTACTGACCTCCCTACGATTGATTGACCATAACTCACTCAATTTAACTCGTAATTCATTGAAATTAGTTTCATTTCGAAGGAATCGAAGTGTAGTTTATAACGAAAGAAACGGAGATGAAAAACTCCAAGTATTTTGAGAGTTATGATGGAAATAGTTAGACTCGCGCTTTGGTTTAGCAATTTACTGACCTACCTCCGATTGATTGACCATAACTCTCCCAATTTAACTCTTAAGTCATTGAAATTAGTTTCATTTCGAAGGAATCCAAGTGTAGTTTAAAACGAAAGAAACGGAGATGAAAAACTACAAGTATTTAGAGAGTTATGATGGAAATAGTTAGACTCGCGCTTTGGTTTAGCAATTTACTGACCTACCTCCGATCGATTGACCATAACTCACTCAATTTAACTCGTAATTCATTTAAATTAGTTTCATTTCGAAGGAATCGAAGTAAAGTTTAAAACGAAAGAAACGGAGATGAAAAACTCCAAGTATTTTGAGAGTTATGATGGAAATAGTTAGACTCGCGCTTTGGTTTAGCAATTTACTGACCTACCTCCGATTGATTGAACATAACTCTCTCAATTTAACTCGTAATTCATTGAAATTAATTTCATTTCGAAGGAATCGAAGTGTAGTTTAAAACGAAAGAAACGGAGATGAAAAACTCCAAGTATTTTGAGAGTTATGGTGGAAATAGTTAGACTCGCGCTTTGGTTTAGCAATTTACTGACCTACCTTCGATTGATTGACCATAACTCTCTAAATTTAATTCTTAAGTCATTGAAATTAGTTTCATTTCGAAGGAATCGAAGTGTAGTTTAAAACAAAAGAAACGGAGATGAAAAACTCCAAGTATTTTGAGAGTTATGATGGAAATTGTTAGACTCGCGCTTTGGTTTAGCAATTTACTGACCTACCTCCGATTTATTGACCATAACTCACTCAATTTAACACGTAATTCATTTAAATTAGTTTCATTTCGAAGGAATCGAAGTATAGTTTAAAACGAAAGAAACGGAGATGAAAAACTCCAAGTATTTTGAGAGTTATGATGGAAATAGTTAGACTCGCGCTTTGGTTTAGCAATTTACTGACCTACCTCCGATTGATTGACAATAACTCTCTCAATTTAACTCGTAATTCATTTAAATTAGTTTCATTTCGAAGGAATCGAAGTGTAGTTTAAAACGAAAGAAACGGAGATGAAAAACTCCAAGTATTTTGAGAGTTATGATGGAAATAGTTAGACTCGCGCTTTGGTTTTGCAATTTACTGACCTACCTCCGATTGATTGACCATAAATCTGTCAATTTAACTCGTAATTCTTTTAAATTAGTTTCATTTCGAAGGAATCGAAGTGTAGTTTAAAACGAAAGAAACGGAGATGAAAAACTCCAAGTATTTTGAGAGTTATGATGGAAATAGTTAGACTCGCTCTTTGGTTTAGCAATTTACTGACCTCTCTCCGATTGATTTACCATAACTCACTCAATTTAACTCGTAATTCATTGAAATTAGTTTCATTTCGAAGGAATCGAAGTGTAGTTTAAAACGAAAGAAACGGAGATGAAAAACTCCAAGTATTTTGAGAGTTATGATGGAAATTGTTAGACTCGCGCTTTGGTTTAGCAATTTACTGACCTACCTCCGATCGATTGACCATAACTCACTCAATTTAACTCGTAATTCATTTAAATTAGTTTCATTTCGAAGGAATCGAAGTAAAGTTTAAAACGAAAGAAACGGAGATGAAAAACTCCAAGTATTTTGAGAGTTATGATGGAAATAGTTAGACTCGCGCTTTGGTTTAGCAATTTACTGACCTACCTCCGATTGATTGAACATAACTCTCTCAATTTAACTCGTAATTCATTGAAATTAATTTCATTTCGAAGGAATCGAAGTGTAGTTTAAAACGAAAGAAACGGAGATGAAAAACTCCAAGTATTTTGAGAGTTATGGTGGAAATAGTTAGACTCGCGCTTTGGTTTAGCAATTTACTGACCTACCTTCGATTGATTGACCATAACTCTCTAAATTTAACTCTTAAGTCATTGAAATTAGTTTCATTTCGAAGGAATCGAAGTGTAGTTTAAAACAAAAGAAACGGAGAGGAAAAACTCCAAGTATTTTGAGAGTTATGATGGAAATTGTTAGACTCGCGCTTTGGTTTAGCAATTTACTGACCTACCTCCGATTTATTGACCATAACTCACTCAATTTAACTCGTAATTCATTTAAATTAGTTTCATTTCGAAGGAATCGAAGTATAGTTTAAAACGAAAGAAACGGAGATGAAAAACTCCAAGTATTTTGAGAGTTATGATGGAAATAGTTAGACTCGCGCTTTGGTTTAGCAATTTACTGACCTACCTCCGATTAATTGACCATAACTCACTCAATTTTACTTGTAATTGATTGAAATTAGTTTCATTTCGAAGGAATCGAAGTGTAGTTTAAAACGAAAGAAACGGAGATGAAAAACTCCAAGTATTTTGGGAGTTATGATGGAAATAGTTAGACTCGCGCTTTGGTTTAGCAATTTACTGACCTACCTCCGATTGATTGACCATAACTCACTCAATTTAACTCGTAATTCATTGAATTAGTTTCATTTCGAAGGAATCGAAGTGTAGTTTAAAACGAAAGAAACGGAGATGAAAAACTCCAAGTATTTTGAGAGTTATGATGGAAATAGTTAGACTCGCGCTTTGGTTTAGCAATTTACTGACCTACCTACGATTGATTGACCATAACTCTCTCAATTTAACTCTTAAGTCATTGAAATTAATTTCATTTCAAATGAATCGAAGTGTAGTTTAAAACGAAAGAAACGGAGATGAAAAACTCCAAGTATTTTGAGAGTTATGATGGAAATAGTTAGACTCGCGCTTTGGTTTAGCAATTTACTGACCTACCTCCGATTGATTGACCATAACTCTGTCAATTTAACTCGTAATTCATTTAAATTAGTTTCATTTCGAAGGAATCGAAGTGTAGTTTAAAACGAAAGAAACGGAGATTAAAAACTCCAAGTATTTTGGGAGTTATGATGGAAATAGTTAGACTCGCGCTTTGGTTTAGCAATTTACTGACCTCCCTACGATTGATTGACCATAACTCTGTCAATTTAACTCGTAATTCATTTAAATTAGTTTCATTTCGAAGGAATCGAAGTGTAGTTTAAAACGAAAGAAACGGAGATTAAAAACTCCAAGTATTTTGGGAGTTATGATGGAAATAGTTAGACTCGCGCTTTGGTTTAGCAATTTACTGACCTCCCTACGATTGATTGACCATAACTCACTCAATTTAACTCGTAATTCATTGAAATTAGTTTCATTTCGAAGGAATCAAAGTGTAGTTTATAACGAAAGAAACGGAGATGAAAAACTCCAAGTATTTTGAGAGTTATGATGGAAATAGTTAGACTCGCACTTTGGTTTAGCAATTTACTGACCTACCTCCGATTGATTGACCATAACTCTCCCAATTTAACTCTTAAGTCATTGAAATTAGTTTCATTTCGAAGGAATCCAAGTGTAGTTTAAAACGAAAGAAACGGAGATGAAAAACTACAAGTATTTTGAGAGGTATGATGGAAATAGTTAGACTCGCGCTTTGGTTTAGCAATTTACTGACCTACCTCCGATCGATTGACCATAACTCACTCAATTTAACTCGTAATTCATTTAAATTAGTTTCATTTCGAAGGAATCGAAGTAAAGTTTAAAACGAAAGAAACGGAGATGAAAAACTCCAAGTATTTTGAGAGTTATGATGGAAATAGTTAGACTCGCGCTTTGGTTTAGCAATTTACTGACCTACCTCCGATTGATTGAACATAACTCTCTCAATTTAACTCGTAATTCATTGAAATTAATTTCATTTCGAAGGAATCGAAGTGTAGTTTAAAACGAAAGAAACGGAGATGAAAAACTCCAAGTATTTTGAGAGTTATGGTGGAAATAGTTAGACTCGCGCTTTGGTTTAGCAATTTACTGACCTACCTTCGATTGATTGACCATAACTCTCTAAATTTAATTCTTAAGTCATTGAAATTAGTTTCATTTCGAAGGAATCGAAGTGTAGTTTAAAACAAAAGAAACGGAGATGAAAAACTCCAAGTATTTTGAGAGTTATGATGGAAATTGTTAGACTCGCGCTTTGGTTTAGCAATTTACTGACCTACCTCCGATTTATTGACCATAACTCACTCAATTTAACACGTAATTCATTTAAATTAGTTTCATTTCGAAGGAATCGAAGTATAGTTTAAAACGAAAGAAACGGAGATGAAAAACTCCAAGTATTTTGAGAGTTATGATGGAAATAGTTAGACTCGCGCTTTGGTTTAGCAATTTACTGACCTACCTCCGATTGATTGACAATAACTCTCTCAATTTAACTCTTAATTCATTGAAATTAATTTCATTTCGAAGGAATCGAAGTGTAGTTTAAAACGAAAGAAACGGAGATGAAAAACTCCAAGTATTTTGAGAGTTATGGTGGAAATAGTTAGACTCGCGCTTTGGTTTAGCAATTTACTGACCTACCTTCGATTGATTGACCATAACTCTCTAAATTTAACTCTTAAGTCATTGAAATTAGTTTCATTTCGAAGGAATCGAAGTGTAGTTTAAAACAAAAGAAACGGAGAGGAAAAACTCCAAGTATTTTGAGAGTTATGATGGAAATTGTTAGACTCGCGCTTTGGTTTAGCAATTTACTGACCTACCTCCGATTTATTGACCATAACTCACTCAATTTAACTCGTAATTCATTTAAATTAGTTTCATTTCGAAGGAATCGAAGTATAGTTTAAAACGAAAGAAACGGAGATGAAAAACTCCAAGTATTTTGAGAGTTATGATGGAAATAGTTAGACTCGCGCTTTGGTTTAGCAATTTACTGACCTACCTCCGATTAATTGACCATAACTCACTCAATTTTACTTGTAATTGATTGAAATTAGTTTCATTTCGAAGGAATCGAAGTGTAGTTTAAAACGAAAGAAACGGAGATGAAAAACTCCAAGTATTTTGGGAGTTATGATGGAAATAGTTAGACTCGCGCTTTGGTTTAGCAATTTACTGACCTACCTCCGATTGATTGACCATAACTCACTCAATTTAACTCGTAATTCATTGAATTAGTTTCATTTCGAAGGAATCGAAGTGTAGTTTATAACGAAAGAAACGGAGATAAAAAACTCCAAGTATTTTTAGAGTTATGATGGAAATAGTTAGACTCGCGCTTTGGTTTAGCAATTTACTGACCTACCTCCGATTGATTGACCATAACTCTCCCAATTTAACTCTTAAGTCATTGAAATTAGTTTCATTTCGAAGGAATCCAAGTGTAGTTTAAAACGAAAGAAACGGAGATGAAAAACTACAAGTATTTTGAGAGTTATGATGGAAATAGTTAGACTCGCGCTTTGGTTTAGCAATTTACTGACCTACCTCCGATCGATTGACTATAACTCACTCAATTTAACTCGTAATTTATTTAAATTAGTTTCATTTCGAAGGAATCGAAGTAAAGTTTAAAACGAAAGAAACGGAGATGAAAAACTCCAAGTATTTTGAGAGTTATGATGGAAATAGTTAGACTCGCGCTTTGGTTTAGCAATTTACTAACCTACCTCCGATTGATTGAACATAACTCTCTCAATTTAACTCGTAATTCATTGAAATTAATTTCATTTCGAAGGAATCGAAGTGTAGTTTAAAACGAAAGAAACGGAGATGAAAAACTCCAAGTATTTTGAGAGTTATGGTGGAAATAGTTAGACTCGCGCTTTGGTTTAGCAATTTACTGACCTACCTTCGATTGATTGACCATAACTCTCTAAATTTAATTCTTAAGTCATTGAAATTAGTTTCATTTCGAAGGAATCGAAGTGTAGTTTAAAACAAAAGAAACGGAGATGAAAAACTCCAAGTATTTTGAGAGTTATGATGGAAATTGTTAGACTCGCGCTTTGGTTTAGCAATTTACTGACCTACCTCCGATTTATTGACCATAACTCACTCAATTTAACACGTAATTCATTTAAATTAGTTTTGATTTCGAAGGAATCGAAGTATAGTTTAAAACGAAAGAAACGGAGATGAAAAACTCCAAGTATTTTGAGAGTTATGATGGAAATAGTTAGACTCGCGCTTTGGTTTAGCAATTTACTGACCAGCCTCCGATTGATTGACAATAACTTTCTCAATTTAACTCGTAATTCATTTAAATTAGTTTCATTTCGAAGGAATCGAAGTGTAGTTTAAAACGAAAGAAACGGAGATGAAAAACTCCAAGTATTTTGAGAGTTATGATGGAAATAGTTAGACTCGCGCTTTGGTTTAGCAATTTACTGACCTACCTCCGATTGATTGACCATAAATCTGTCAATTTAACTCGTAATTCTTTTAAATTAGTTTCATTTCGAAGGAATCGAAGTGTAGTTTAAAACGAAAGAAACGGAGATGAAAAACTCCAAGTATTTTGAGAGTTATGATGGAAATAGTTAGACTCGCTCTTTGGTTTAGCAATTTACTGACCTCTCTCCGATTGATTTACCATAACTCACTCAATTTAACTCGTAATTCATTGAAATTAGTTTCATTTCGAAGGAATCGAAGTGTAGTTTAAAACGAAAGAAACGGAGATGAAAAACTCCAAGTATTTTGAGAGTTATGATGGAAATTGTTAGACTCGCGCTTTGGTTTAGCAATTTACTGACCTACCTCCGATCGATTGACCATAACTCACTCAATTTAACTCGTAATTCATTTAAATTAGTTTCATTTCGAAGGAATCGAAGTAAAGTTTAAAACGAAAGAAACGGAGATGAAAAACTCCAAGTATTTTGAGAGTTATGATGGAAATAGTTAGACTCGCGCTTTGGTTTAGCAATTTACTGACCTACCTCCGATTGATTGAACATAACTCTCTCAATTTAACTCGTAATTCATTGAAATTAATTTCATTTCGAAGGAATCGAAGTGTAGTTTAAAACGAAAGAAACGGAGATGAAAAACTCCAAGTATTTTGAGAGTTATGGTGGAAATAGTTAGACTCGCGCTTTGGTTTAGCAATTTACTGACCTACCTTCGATTGATTGACCATAACTCTCTAAATTTAACTCTTAAGTCATTGAAATTAGTTTAATTTCGAAGGAATCGAAGTGTAGTTTAAAACAAAAGAAACGGAGAGGAAAAACTCCAAGTATTTTGAGAGTTATGATGGAAATTGTTAGACTCGCGCTTTGGTTTAGCAATTTACTGACCTACCTCCGATTTATCGACCATAACTCACTCAATTTAACTCGTAATTCATTTAAATTAGTTTCATTTCGAAGGAATCGAAGTATAGTTTAAAACGAAAGAAACGGAGATGAAAAACTCCAAGTATTTTGAGAGTTATGATGGAAATAGTTAGACTCGCGCTTTGGTTTAGCAATTTACTGAGCTACCTCCGATTAATTGACCATAACTCACTCAATTTTACTTGTAATTGATTGAAATTAGTTTCATTTCGAAGGAATCGAAGTGTAGTTTAAAACGAAAGAAACGGAGATGAAAAACTCCAAGTATTTTGGGAGTTATGATGGAAATAGTTAGACTCGCGCTTTGGTTTAGCAATTTACTGACCTACCTCCGATTGATTGACCATAACTCACTCAATTTAACTCGTAATTCATTGAATTAGTTTCATTTCGAAGGAATCGAAGTGTAGTTTAAAACGAAAGAAACGGAGATGAAAAACTCCAAGTATTTTGAGAGTTATGATGGAAATAGTTAGACTCGCGCTTTGGTTTAGCAATTTACTGACCTACCTACGATTGATTGACCATAACTCTCTCAATTTAACTCTTAAGTCATTGAAATTAATTTCATTTCAAATGAATCGAAGTGTAGTTTAAAACGAAAGAAACAGAGATGAAAAACTCCAAGTATTTTGAGAGTTATGATGGAAATTGTTAGACTCGCGCTTTGGTTTAGCAATTTACTGACCTACCTCCGATTGATTGACCATAACTCTGTCAATTTAACTCGTAATTCATTTAAATTAGTTTCATTTCGAAGTAATCGAAGTGTAGTTTAAAACGAAAGAAACGGAGATTAAAAACTCCAAGTATTTTGGGAGTTATGATGGAAATAGTTAGACTCGCGCTTTGGTTTAGCAATTTACTGACCTCCCTACGATTGATTGACCATAACTCACTCAATTTAACTCGTAATTCATTGAAATTAGTTTCATTTCGAAGGAATCGAAGTGTAGTTTATAACGAAAGAAACGGAGATGAAAAACTCCAAGTATTTTGAGAGTTATGATGGAAATAGTTAGACTCGCGCTTTGGTTTAGCAATTTACTGACCTACCTCTGATTGATTGACCATAACTCTCCCAATTTAACTCTTAAGTCATTGAAATTAGTTTCATTTCGAAGGAATCGAAGTGTAGTTTAAAACGAAAGAAACGGAGATGAAAAACTCCAAGTATTTTGAGAGTTATGATGGAAATAGTTAGACTCGCGCTTTGGTTTAGCAATTTACTGACCTACCTCCGATTGATTGACCATAACTCTGTCAATTTAACTCGTAATTCATTTAAATTAGTTTCATTTCGAAGGAATCGAAGTGTAGTTTAAAACGAAAGAAACGGAGATTAAAAACTCCAAGTATTTTGGGAGTTATGATGGAAATAGTTAGACTCGCGCTTTGGTTTAGCAATTTACTGACCTCCCTACGATTGATTGACCATAACTCTGTCAATTTAACTCGTAATTCATTTAAATTAGTTTCATTTCGAAGGAATCGAAGTGTAGTTTAAAACGAAAGAAACGGAGATTAAAAACTCCAAGTATTTTGGGAGTTATGATGGAAATAGTTAGACTCGCGCTTTGGTTTAGCAATTTACTGACCTCCCTACGATTGATTGACCATAACTCACTCAATTTAACTCGTAATTCATTGAAATTAGTTTCATTTCGAAGGAATCAAAGTGTAGTTTATAACGAAAGAAACGGAGATGAAAAACTCCAAGTATTTTGAGAGTTATGATGGAAATAGTTAGACTCGCGCTTTGGTTTAGCAATTTACTGACCTACCTCCGATTGATTGACCATAACTCTCCCAATTTAACTCTTAAGTCATTGAAATTAGTTTCATTTCGAAGGAATCCAAGTGTAGTTTAAAACGAAAGAAACGGAGATGAAAAACTACAAGTATTTTGAGAGTTATGATGGAAATAGTTAGACTCGCGCTTTGGTTTAGCAATTTACTGACCTACCTCCGATCGATTGACCATAACTCACTCAATTTAACTCGTAATTCATTTAAATTAGTTTCATTTCGAAGGAATCGAAGTAAAGTTTAAAACGAAAGAAACGGAGATGAAAAACTCCAAGTATTTTGAGAGTTATGATGGAAATAGTTAGACTCGCGCTTTGGTTTAGCAATTTACTGACCTACCTCCGATTGATTGAACATAACTCTCTCAATTTAACTCGTAATTCATTGAAATTAATTTCATTTCGAAGGAATCGAAGTGTAGTTTAAAACGAAAGAAACGGAGATGAAAAACTCCAAGTATTTTGAGAGTTATGGTGGAAATAGTTAGACTCGCGCTTTGGTTTAGCAATTTACTGACCTACCTTCGATTGATTGACCATAACTCTCTAAATTTAATTCTTAAGTCATTGAAATTAGTTTCATTTCGAAGGAATCGAAGTGTAGTTTAAAACGAAAGAAACGGAGATGAAAAACTCCAAGTATTTTGAGAGTTATGATGGAAATTGTTAGACTCGCGCTTTGGTTTAGCAATTTACTGACCTACCTCCGATCGATTGACCATAACTCACTCAATTTAACTCGTAATTCATTTAAATTAGTTTCATTTCGAAGGAATCGAAGTAAAGTTTAAAACGAAAGAAACGGAGATGAAAAACTCCAAGTATTTTGAGAGTTATGATGGAAATAGTTAGACTCGCGCTTTGGTTTAGCAATTTACTGACCTACCTCCGATTGATTGAACATAACTCTCTCAATTTAACTCGTAATTCATTGAAATTAATTTCATTTCGAAGGAATCGAAGTGTAGTTTAAAACGAAAGAAACGGAGATGAAAAACTCCAAGTATTTTGAGAGTTATGGTGGAAATAGTTAGACTCGCGCTTTGGTTTAGCAATTTACTGACCTACCTTCGATTGATTGACCATAACTCTCTAAATTTAACTCTTAAGTCATTGAAATTAGTTTAATTTCGAAGGAATCGAAGTGTAGTTTAAAACAAAAGAAACGGAGAGGAAAAACTCCAAGTATTTTGAGAGTTATGATGGAAATTGTTAGACTCGCGCTTTGGTTTAGCAATTTACTGACCTACCTCCGATTTATCGACCATAACTCACTCAATTTAACTCGTAATTCATTTAAATTAGTTTCATTTCGAAGGAATCGAAGTATAGTTTAAAACGAAAGAAACGGAGATGAAAAACTCCAAGTATTTTGAGAGTTATGATGGAAATAGTTAGACTCGCGCTTTGGTTTAGCAATTTACTGAGCTACCTCCGATTAATTGACCATAACTCACTCAATTTTACTTGTAATTGATTGAAATTAGTTTCATTTCGAAGGAATCGAAGTGTAGTTTAAAACGAAAGAAACGGAGATGAAAAACTCCAAGTATTTTGGGAGTTATGATGGAAATAGTTAGACTCGCGCTTTGGTTTAGCAATTTACTGACCTACCTCCGATTGATTGACCATAACTCACTCAATTTAACTCGTAATTCATTGAATTAGTTTCATTTCGAAGGAATCGAAGTGTAGTTTAAAACGAAAGAAACGGAGATGAAAAACTCCAAGTATTTTGAGAGTTATGATGGAAATAGTTAGACTCGCGCTTTGGTTTAGCAATTTACTGACCTACCTACGATTGATTGACCATAACTCTCTCAATTTAACTCTTAAGTCATTGAAATTAATTTCATTTCAAATGAATCGAAGTGTAGTTTAAAACGAAAGAAACAGAGATGAAAAACTCCAAGTATTTTGAGAGTTATGATGGAAATTGTTAGACTCGCGCTTTGGTTTAGCAATTTACTGACCTACCTCCGATTGATTGACCATAACTCTGTCAATTTAACTCGTAATTCATTTAAATTAGTTTCATTTCGAAGTAATCGAAGTGTAGTTTAAAACGAAAGAAACGGAGATTAAAAACTCCAAGTATTTTGGGAGTTATGATGGAAATAGTTAGACTCGCGCTTTGGTTTAGCAATTTACTGACCTCCCTACGATTGATTGACCATAACTCACTCAATTTAACTCGTAATTCATTGAAATTAGTTTCATTTCGAAGGAATCGAAGTGTAGTTTATAACGAAAGAAACGGAGATGAAAAACTCCAAGTATTTTGAGAGTTATGATGGAAATAGTTAGACTCGCGCTTTGGTTTAGCAATTTACTGACCTACCTCTGATTGATTGACCATAACTCTCCCAATTTAACTCTTAAGTCATTGAAATTAGTTTCATTTCGAAGGAATCGAAGTGTAGTTTAAAACGAAAGAAACGGAGATGAAAAACTCCAAGTATTTTGAGAGTTATGATGGAAATAGTTAGACTCGCGCTTTGGTTTAGCAATTTACTGACCTACCTCCGATTGATTGACCATAACTCTGTCAATTTAACTCGTAATTCATTTAAATTAGTTTCATTTCGAAGGAATCGAAGTGTAGTTTAAAACGAAAGAAACGGAGATTAAAAACTCCAAGTATTTTGGGAGTTATGATGGAAATAGTTAGACTCGCGCTTTGGTTTAGCAATTTACTGACCTCCCTACGATTGATTGACCATAACTCTGTCAATTTAACTCGTAATTCATTTAAATTAGTTTCATTTCGAAGGAATCGAAGTGTAGTTTAAAACGAAAGAAACGGAGATTAAAAACTCCAAGTATTTTGGGAGTTATGATGGAAATAGTTAGACTCGCGCTTTGGTTTAGCAATTTACTGACCTCCCTACGATTGATTGACCATAACTCACTCAATTTAACTCGTAATTCATTGAAATTAGTTTCATTTCGAAGGAATCAAAGTGTAGTTTATAACGAAAGAAACGGAGATGAAAAACTCCAAGTATTTTGAGAGTTATGATGGAAATAGTTAGACTCGCGCTTTGGTTTAGCAATTTACTGACCTACCTCCGATTGATTGACCATAACTCTCCCAATTTAACTCTTAAGTCATTGAAATTAGTTTCATTTCGAAGGAATCCAAGTGTAGTTTAAAACGAAAGAAACGGAGATGAAAAACTACAAGTATTTTGAGAGTTATGATGGAAATAGTTAGACTCGCGCTTTGGTTTAGCAATTTACTGACCTACCTCCGATCGATTGACCATAACTCACTCAATTTAACTCGTAATTCATTTAAATTAGTTTCATTTCGAAGGAATCGAAGTAAAGTTTAAAACGAAAGAAACGGAGATGAAAAACTCCAAGTATTTTGAGAGTTATGATGGAAATAGTTAGACTCGCGCTTTGGTTTAGCAATTTACTGACCTACCTCCGATTGATTGAACATAACTCTCTCAATTTAACTCGTAATTCATTGAAATTAATTTCATTTCGAAGGAATCGAAGTGTAGTTTAAAACGAAAGAAACGGAGATGAAAAACTCCAAGTATTTTGAGAGTTATGGTGGAAATAGTTAGACTCGCGCTTTGGTTTAGCAATTTACTGACCTACCTTCGATTGATTGACCATAACTCTCTAAATTTAATTCTTAAGTCATTGAAATTAGTTTCATTTCGAAGGAATCGAAGTGTAGTTTAAAACGAAAGAAACGGAGATGAAAAACTCCAAGTATTTTGAGAGTTATGATGGAAATTGTTAGACTCGCGCTTTGGTTTAGCAATTTACTGACCTACCTCCGATCGATTGACCATAACTCACTCAATTTAACTCGTAATTCATTTAAATTAGTTTCATTTCGAAGGAATCGAAGTAAAGTTTAAAACGAAAGAAACGGAGATGAAAAACTCCAAGTATTTTGAGAGTTATGATGGAAATAGTTAGACTCGCGCTTTGGTTTAGCAATTTACTGACCTACCTCCGATTGATTGAACATAACTCTCTCAATTTAACTCGTAATTCATTGAAATTAATTTCATTTCGAAGGAATCGAAGTGTAGTTTAAAACGAAAGAAACGGAGATGAAAAACTCCAAGTATTTTGAGAGTTATGGTGGAAATAGTTAGACTCGCGCTTTGGTTTAGCAATTTACTGACCTACCTTCGATTGATTGACCATAACTCTCTAAATTTAACTCTTAAGTCATTGAAATTAGTTTAATTTCGAAGGAATCGAAGTGTAGTTTAAAACAAAAGAAACGGAGAGGAAAAACTCCAAGTATTTTGAGAGTTATGATGGAAATTGTTAGACTCGCGCTTTGGTTTAGCAATTTACTGACCTACCTCCGATTTATCGACCATAACTCACTCAATTTAACTCGTAATTCATTTAAATTAGTTTCATTTCGAAGGAATCGAAGTATAGTTTAAAACGAAAGAAACGGAGATGAAAAACTCCAAGTATTTTGAGAGTTATGATGGAAATAGTTAGACTCGCGCTTTGGTTTAGCAATTTACTGAGCTACCTCCGATTAATTGACCATAACTCACTCAATTTTACTTGTAATTGATTGAAATTAGTTTCATTTCGAAGGAATCGAAGTGTAGTTTAAAACGAAAGAAACGGAGATGAAAAACTCCAAGTATTTTGGGAGTTATGATGGAAATAGTTAGACTCGCGCTTTGGTTTAGCAATTTACTGACCTACCTCCGATTGATTGACCATAACTCACTCAATTTAACTCGTAATTCATTGAATTAGTTTCATTTCGAAGGAATCGAAGTGTAGTTTAAAACGAAAGAAACGGAGATGAAAAACTCCAAGTATTTTGAGAGTTATGATGGAAATAGTTAGACTCGCGCTTTGGTTTAGCAATTTACTGACCTACCTACGATTGATTGACCATAACTCTCTCAATTTAACTCTTAAGTCATTGAAATTAATTTCATTTCAAATGAATCGAAGTGTAGTTTAAAACGAAAGAAACAGAGATGAAAAACTCCAAGTATTTTGAGAGTTATGATGGAAATTGTTAGACTCGCGCTTTGGTTTAGCAATTTACTGACCTACCTCCGATTGATTGACCATAACTCTGTCAATTTAACTCGTAATTCATTTAAATTAGTTTCATTTCGAAGTAATCGAAGTGTAGTTTAAAACGAAAGAAACGGAGATTAAAAACTCCAAGTATTTTGGGAGTTATGATGGAAATAGTTAGACTCGCGCTTTGGTTTAGCAATTTACTGACCTCCCTACGATTGATTGACCATAACTCACTCAATTTAACTCGTAATTCATTGAAATTAGTTTCATTTCGAAGGAATCGAAGTGTAGTTTATAACGAAAGAAACGGAGATGAAAAACTCCAAGTATTTTGAGAGTTATGATGGAAATAGTTAGACTCGCGCTTTGGTTTAGCAATTTACTGACCTACCTCTGATTGATTGACCATAACTCTCCCAATTTAACTCTTAAGTCATTGAAATTAGTTTCATTTCGAAGGAATCGAAGTGTAGTTTAAAACGAAAGAAACGGAGATGAAAAACTCCAAGTATTTTGAGAGTTATGATGGAAATAGTTAGACTCGCGCTTTGGTTTAGCAATTTACTGACCTACCTCCGATTGATTGACCATAACTCTGTCAATTTAACTCGTAATTCATTTAAATTAGTTTCATTTCGAAGGAATCGAAGTGTAGTTTAAAACGAAAGAAACGGAGATTAAAAACTCCAAGTATTTTGGGAGTTATGATGGAAATAGTTAGACTCGCGCTTTGGTTTAGCAATTTACTGACCTCCCTACGATTGATTGACCATAACTCTGTCAATTTAACTCGTAATTCATTTAAATTAGTTTCATTTCGAAGGAATCGAAGTGTAGTTTAAAACGAAAGAAACGGAGATTAAAAACTCCAAGTATTTTGGGAGTTATGATGGAAATAGTTAGACTCGCGCTTTGGTTTAGCAATTTACTGACCTCCCTACGATTGATTGACCATAACTCACTCAATTTAACTCGTAATTCATTGAAATTAGTTTCATTTCGAAGGAATCAAAGTGTAGTTTATAACGAAAGAAACGGAGATGAAAAACTCCAAGTATTTTGAGAGTTATGATGGAAATAGTTAGACTCGCGCTTTGGTTTAGCAATTTACTGACCTACCTCCGATTGATTGACCATAACTCTCCCAATTTAACTCTTAAGTCATTGAAATTAGTTTCATTTCGAAGGAATCCAAGTGTAGTTTAAAACGAAAGAAACGGAGATGAAAAACTACAAGTATTTTGAGAGTTATGATGGAAATAGTTAGACTCGCGCTTTGGTTTAGCAATTTACTGACTTACCTCCGATCGATTGACCATAACTCACTCAATTTAACTCGTAATTCATTTAAATTAGTTTCATTTCGAAGGAATCGAAGTAAAGTTTAAAACGAAAGAAACGGAGATGAAAAACTCCAAGTATTTTGAGAGTTATGATGGAAATAGTTAGACTCGCGCTTTGGTTTAGCAATTTACTGACCTACCTCCGATTGATTGAACATAACTCTCTCAATTTAACTCGTAATTCATTGAAATTAATTTCATTTCGAAGGAATCGAAGTGTAGTTTAAAACGAAAGAAACGGAGATGAAAAACTCCAAGTATTTTGAGAGTTATGGTGGAAATAGTTAGACTCGCGCTTTGGTTTAGCAATTTACTGACCTACCTTCGATTGATTGACCATAACTCTCTAAATTTAATTCTTAAGTCATTGAAATTAGTTTCATTTCGAAGGAATCGAAGTGTAGTTTAAAACAAAAGAAACGGAGATGAAAAACTCCAAGTATTTTGAGAGTTATGATGGAAATTGTTAGACTCGCGCTTTGGTTTAGCAATTTACTGACCTACCTCCGATTTATTGACCATAACTCACTCAATTTAACACGTAATTCATTTAAATTAGTTTCATTTCGAAGGAATCGAAGTATAGTTTAAAACGAAAGAAACGGAGATGAAAAACTCCAAGTATTTTGAGAGTTATGATGGAAATAGTTAGACTCGCGCTTTGGTTTAGCAATTTACTGACCTACCTCCGATTGATTGACAATAACTCTCTCAATTTAACTCTTAATTCATTGAAATTAATTTCATTTCGAAGGAATCGAAGTGTAGTTTAAAACGAAAGAAACGGAGATGAAAAACTCCAAGTATTTTGAGAGTTATGGTGGAA
Organism: Tasmannia lanceolata; assembly: GCF_043159265.1. Classification (NCBI taxonomy): domain Eukaryota; kingdom Viridiplantae; phylum Streptophyta; class Magnoliopsida; order Canellales; family Winteraceae; genus Tasmannia; species Tasmannia lanceolata. The sequence continues at coordinate 11,471,272 of NW_027518721.1, forward strand.
ATAGTTAGACTCGCGCTTTGGTTTAGCAATTTACTGACCTACCTTCGATTGATTGACCATAACTCTCTAAATTTAACTCTTAAGTCATTGAAATTAGTTTCATTTCGAAGGAATCGAAGTGTAGTTTAAAACAAAAGAAACGGAGAGGAAAAACTCCAAGTATTTTGAGAGTTATGATGGAAATTGTTAGACTCGCGCTTTGGTTTAGCAATTTACTGACCTACCTCCGATTTATTGACCATAACTCACTCAATTTAACTCGTAATTCATTTAAATTAGTTTCATTTCGAAGGAATCGAAGTATAGTTTAAAACGAAAGAAACGGAGATGAAAAACTCCAAGTATTTTGAGAGTTATGATGGAAATAGTTAGACTCGCGCTTTGGTTTAGCAATTTACTGACCTACCTCCGATTAATTGACCATAACTCACTCAATTTTACTTGTAATTGATTGAAATTAGTTTCATTTCGAAGGAATCGAAGTGTAGTTTAAAACGAAAGAAACGGAGATGAAAAACTCCAAGTATTTTGGGAGTTATGATGGAAATAGTTAGACTCGCGCTTTGGTTTAGCAATTTACTGACCTACCTCCGATTGATTGACCATAACTCACTCAATTTAACTCGTAATTCATTGAATTAGTTTCATTTCGAAGGAATCGAAGTGTAGTTTATAACGAAAGAAACGGAGATAAAAAACTCCAAGTATTTTGAGAGTTATGATGGAAATAGTTAGACTCGCGCTTTGGTTTAGCAATTTACTGACCTACCTCCGATTGATTGACCATAACTCTCCCAATTTAACTCTTAAGTCATTGAAATTAGTTTCATTTCGAAGGAATCCAAGTGTAGTTTAAAACGAAAGAAACGGAGATGAAAAACTACAAGTATTTTGAGAGTTATGATGGAAATAGTTAGACTCGCGCTTTGGTTTAGCAATTTACTGACCTACCTCCGATCGATTGACTATAACTCACTCAATTTAACTCGTAATTTATTTAAATTAGTTTCATTTCGAAGGAATCGAAGTAAAGTTTAAAACGAAAGAAACGGAGATGAAAAACTCCAAGTATTTTGAGAGTTATGATGGAAATAGTTAGACTCGCGCTTTGGTTTAGCAATTTACTGACCTACCTCCGATTGATTGAACATAACTCTCTCAATTTAACTCGTAATTCATTGAAATTAATTTCATTTCGAAGGAATCGAAGTGTAGTTTAAAACGAAAGAAACGGAGATGAAAAACTCCAAGTATTTTGAGAGTTATGGTGGAAATAGTTAGACTCGCGCTTTGGTTTAGCAATTTACTGACCTACCTTCGATTGATTGACCATAACTCTCTAAATTTAATTCTTAAGTCATTGAAATTAGTTTCATTTCGAAGGAATCGAAGTGTAGTTTAAAACAAAAGAAACGGAGATGAAAAACTCCAAGTATTTTGAGAGTTATGATGGAAATTGTTAGACTCGCGCTTTGGTTTAGCAATTTACTGACCTACCTCCGATTTATTGACCATAACTCACTCAATTTAACACGTAATTCATTTAAATTAGTTTCATTTCGAAGGAATCGAAGTATAGTTTAAAACGAAAGAAACGGAGATGAAAAACTCCAAGTATTTTGAGAGTTATGATGGAAATAGTTAGACTCGCGCTTTGGTTTAGCAATTTACTGACCTACCTCCGATTGATTGACAATAACTCTCTCAATTTAACTCGTAATTCATTTAAATTAGTTTCATTTCGAAGGAATCGAAGTGTAGTTTAAAACGAAAGAAACGGAGATGAAAAACTCCAAGTATTTTGAGAGTTATGATGGAAATAGTTAGACTCGCGCTTTGGTTTAGCAATTTACTGACCTACCTCCGATTGATTGACCATAAATCTGTCAATTTAACTCGTAATTCTTTTAAATTAGTTTCATTTCGAAGGAATCGAAGTGTAGTTTAAAACGAAAGAAACGGAGATGAAAAACTCCAAGTATTTTGAGAGTTATGATGGAAATAGTTAGACTCGCTCTTTGGTTTAGCAATTTACTGACCTCTCTCCGATTGATTTACCATAACTCACTCAATTTAACTCGTAATTCATTGAAATTAGTTTCATTTCGAAGGAATCGAAGTGTAGTTTAAAACGAAAGAAACGGAGATGAAAAACTCCAAGTATTTTGAGAGTTATGATGGAAATTGTTAGACTCGCGCTTTGGTTTAGCAATTTACTGACCTACCTCCGATCGATTGACCATAACTCACTCAATTTAACTCGTAATTCATTTAAATTAGTTTCATTTCGAAGGAATCGAAGTAAAGTTTAAAACGAAAGAAACGGAGATGAAAAACTCCAAGTATTTTGAGAGTTATGATGGAAATAGTTAGACTCGCGCTTTGGTTTAGCAATTTACAGACCTACCTCCGATTGATTGAACATAACTCTCTCAATTTAACTCGTAATTCATTGAAATTAATTTCATTTCGAAGGAATCGAAGTGTAGTTTAAAACGAAAGAAACGGAGATGAAAAACTCCAAGTATTTTGAGAGTTATGGTGGAAATAGTTAGACTCGCGCTTTGGTTTAGCAATTTACTGACCTACCTTCGATTGATTGACCATAACTCTCTAAATTTAACTCTTAAGTCATTGAAATTAGTTTAATTTCGAAGGAATCGAAGTGTAGTTTAAAACAAAAGAAACGGAGAGGAAAAACTCCAAGTATTTTGAGAGTTATGATGGAAATTGTTAGACTCGCGCTTTGGTTTAGCAATTTACTGACCTACCTCCGATTTATCGACCATAACTCACTCAATTTAACTCGTAATTCATTTAAATTAGTTTCATTTCGAAGGAATCGAAGTATAGTTTAAAACGAAAGAAACGGAGATGAAAAACTCCAAGTATTTTGAGAGTTATGATGGAAATAGTTAGACTCGCGCTTTGGTTTAGCAATTTACTGAGCTACCTCCGATTAATTGACCATAACTCACTCAATTTTACTTGTAATTGATTGAAATTAGTTTCATTTCGAAGGAATCGAAGTGTAGTTTAAAACGAAAGAAACGGAGATGAAAAACTCCAAGTATTTTGGGAGTTATGATGGAAATAGTTAGACTCGCGCTTTGGTTTAGCAATTTACTGACCTACCTCCGATTGATTGACCATAACTCACTCAATTTAACTCGTAATTCATTGAATTAGTTTCATTTCGAAGGAATCGAAGTGTAGTTTAAAACGAAAGAAACGGAGATGAAAAACTCCAAGTATTTTGAGAGTTATGATGGAAATAGTTAGACTCGCGCTTTGGTTTAGCAATTTACTGACCTACCTCCGATTGATTGACCATAAATCTGTCAATTTAACTCGTAATTCTTTTAAATTAGTTTCATTTCGAAGGAATCGAAGTGTAGTTTAAAACGAAAGAAACGGAGATGAAAAACTCCAAGTATTTTGAGAGTTATGATGGAAATAGTTAGACTCGCTCTTTGGTTTAGCAATTTACTGACCTCTCTCCGATTGATTTACCATAACTCACTCAATTTAACTCGTAATTCATTGAAATTAGTTTCATTTCGAAGGAATCGAAGTGTAGTTTAAAACGAAAGAAACGGAGATGAAAAACTCCAAGTATTTTGAGAGTTATGATGGAAATTGTTAGACTCGCGCTTTGGTTTAGCAATTTACTGACCTACCTCCGATCGATTGACCATAACTCACTCAATTTAACTCGTAATTCATTTAAATTAGTTTCATTTCGAAGGAATCGAAGTATAGTTTAAAACGAAAGAAACGGAGATGAAAAACTCCAAGTATTTTGAGAGTTATGATGGAAATAGTTAGACTCGCGCTTTGGTTTAGCAATTTACTGAGCTACCTCCGATTAATTGACCATAACTCACTCAATTTTACTTGTAATTGATTGAAATTAGTTTCATTTCGAAGGAATCGAAGTGTAGTTTAAAACGAAAGAAACGGAGATGAAAAACTCCAAGTATTTTGGGAGTTATGATGGAAATAGTTAGACTCGCGCTTTGGTTTAGCAATTTACTGACCTACCTCCGATTGATTGACCATAACTCACTCAATTTAACTCGTAATTCATTGAATTAGTTTCATTTCGAAGGAATCGAAGTGTAGTTTATAACGAAAGAAACGGAGATAAAAAACTCCAAGTATTTTGAGAGTTATGATGGAAATAGTTAGACTCGCGCTTTGGTTTAGCAATTTACTGACCTACCTCCGATTGATTGACCATAACTCTCCCAATTTAACTCTTAAGTCATTGAAATTAGTTTCATTTCGAAGGAATCCAAGTGTAGTTTAAAACGAAAGAAACGGAGATGAAAAACTACAAGTATTTTGAGAGTTATGATGGAAATAGTTAGACTCGCGCTTTGGTTTAGCAATTTACTGACCTACCTCCGATCGATTGACTATAACTCACTCAATTTAACTCGTAATTTATTTAAATTAGTTTCATTTCGAAGGAATCGAAGTAAAGTTTAAAACGAAAGAAACGGAGATGAAAAACTCCAAGTATTTTGAGAGTTATGATGGAAATAGTTAGACTCGCGCTTTGGTTTAGCAATTTACTGACCTACCTCCGATTGATTGAACATAACTCTCTCAATTTAACTCGTAATTCATTGAAATTAATTTCATTTCGAAGGAATCGAAGTGTAGTTTAAAACGAAAGAAACGGAGATGAAAAACTCCAAGTATTTTGAGAGTTATGGTGGAAATAGTTAGACTCGCGCTTTGGTTTAGCAATTTACTGACCTACCTTCGATTGATTGACCATAACTCTCTAAATTTAATTCTTAAGTCATTGAAATTAGTTTCATTTCGAAGGAATCGAAGTGTAGTTTAAAACAAAAGAAACGGAGATGAAAAACTCCAAGTATTTTGAGAGTTATGATGGAAATTGTTAGACTCGCGCTTTGGTTTAGCAATTTACTGACCTACCTCCGATTTATTGACCATAACTCACTCAATTTAACACGTAATTCATTTAAATTAGTTTCATTTCGAAGGAATCGAAGTATAGTTTAAAACGAAAGAAACGGAGATGAAAAACTCCAAGTATTTTGAGAGTTATGATGGAAATAGTTAGACTCGCGCTTTGGTTTAGCAATTTACTGACCTACCTCCGATTGATTGACAATAACTCTCTCAATTTAACTCGTAATTCATTTAAATTAGTTTCATTTCGAAGGAATCGAAGTGTAGTTTAAAACGAAAGAAACGGAGATGAAAAACTCCAAGTATTTTGAGAGTTATGATGGAAATAGTTAGACTCGCGCTTTGGTTTAGCAATTTACTGACCTACCTCCGATTGATTGACCATAAATCTGTCAATTTAACTCGTAATTCTTTTAAATTAGTTTCATTTCGAAGGAATCGAAGTGTAGTTTAAAACGAAAGAAACGGAGATGAAAAACTCCAAGTATTTTGAGAGTTATGATGGAAATAGTTAGACTCGCTCTTTGGTTTAGCAATTTACTGACCTCTCTCCGATTGATTTACCATAACTCACTCAATTTAACTCGTAATTCATTGAAATTAGTTTCATTTCGAAGGAATCGAAGTGTAGTTTAAAACGAAAGAAACGGAGATGAAAAACTCCAAGTATTTTGAGAGTTATGATGGAAATTGTTAGACTCGCGCTTTGGTTTAGCAATTTACTGACCTACCTCCGATCGATTGACCATAACTCACTCAATTTAACTCGTAATTCATTTAAATTAGTTTCATTTCGAAGGAATCGAAGTAAAGTTTAAAACGAAAGAAACGGAGATGAAAAACTCCAAGTATTTTGAGAGTTATGATGGAAATAGTTAGACTCGCGCTTTGGTTTAGCAATTTACAGACCTACCTCCGATTGATTGAACATAACTCTCTCAATTTAACTCGTAATTCATTGAAATTAATTTCATTTCGAAGGAATCGAAGTGTAGTTTAAAACGAAAGAAACGGAGATGAAAAACTCCAAGTATTTTGAGAGTTATGGTGGAAATAGTTAGACTCGCGCTTTGGTTTAGCAATTTACTGACCTACCTTCGATTGATTGACCATAACTCTCTAAATTTAACTCTTAAGTCATTGAAATTAGTTTAATTTCGAAGGAATCGAAGTGTAGTTTAAAACAAAAGAAACGGAGAGGAAAAACTCCAAGTATTTTGAGAGTTATGATGGAAATTGTTAGACTCGCGCTTTGGTTTAGCAATTTACTGACCTACCTCCGATTTATCGACCATAACTCACTCAATTTAACTCGTAATTCATTTAAATTAGTTTCATTTCGAAGGAATCGAAGTATAGTTTAAAACGAAAGAAACGGAGATGAAAAACTCCAAGTATTTTGAGAGTTATGATGGAAATAGTTAGACTCGCGCTTTGGTTTAGCAATTTACTGAGCTACCTCCGATTAATTGACCATAACTCACTCAATTTTACTTGTAATTGATTGAAATTAGTTTCATTTCGAAGGAATCGAAGTGTAGTTTAAAACGAAAGAAACGGAGATGAAAAACTCCAAGTATTTTGGGAGTTATGATGGAAATAGTTAGACTCGCGCTTTGGTTTAGCAATTTACTGACCTACCTCCGATTGATTGACCATAACTCACTCAATTTAACTCGTAATTCATTGAATTAGTTTCATTTCGAAGGAATCGAAGTGTAGTTTAAAACGAAAGAAACGGAGATGAAAAACTCCAAGTATTTTGAGAGTTATGATGGAAATAGTTAGACTCGCGCTTTGGTTTAGCAATTTACTGACCTACCTCCGATTGATTGACCATAAATCTGTCAATTTAACTCGTAATTCTTTTAAATTAGTTTCATTTCGAAGGAATCGAAGTGTAGTTTAAAACGAAAGAAACGGAGATGAAAAACTCCAAGTATTTTGAGAGTTATGATGGAAATAGTTAGACTCGCTCTTTGGTTTAGCAATTTACTGACCTCTCTCCGATTGATTTACCATAACTCACTCAATTTAACTCGTAATTCATTGAAATTAGTTTCATTTCGAAGGAATCGAAGTGTAGTTTAAAACGAAAGAAACGGAGATGAAAAACTCCAAGTATTTTGAGAGTTATGATGGAAATTGTTAGACTCGCGCTTTGGTTTAGCAATTTACTGACCTACCTCCGATCGATTGACCATAACTCACTCAATTTAACTCGTAATTCATTTAAATTAGTTTCATTTCGAAGGAATCGAAGTATAGTTTAAAACGAAAGAAACGGAGATGAAAAACTCCAAGTATTTTGAGAGTTATGATGGAAATAGTTAGACTCGCGCTTTGGTTTAGCAATTTACTGAGCTACCTCCGATTAATTGACCATAACTCACTCAATTTTACTTGTAATTGATTGAAATTAGTTTCATTTCGAAGGAATCGAAGTGTAGTTTAAAACGAAAGAAACGGAGATGAAAAACTCCAAGTATTTTGGGAGTTATGATGGAAATAGTTAGACTCGCGCTTTGGTTTAGCAATTTACTGACCTACCTCCGATTGATTGACCATAACTCACTCAATTTAACTCGTAATTCATTGAATTAGTTTCATTTCGAAGGAATCGAAGTGTAGTTTAAAACGAAAGAAACGGAGATGAAAAACTCCAAGTATTTTGAGAGTTATGATGGAAATAGTTAGACTCGCGCTTTGGTTTAGCAATTTACTGACCTACCTCCGATTGATTGACCATAAATCTGTCAATTTAACTCGTAATTCTTTTAAATTAGTTTCATTTCGAAGGAATCGAAGTGTAGTTTAAAACGAAAGAAACGGAGATGAAAAACTCCAAGTATTTTGAGAGTTATGATGGAAATAGTTAGACTCGCTCTTTGGTTTAGCAATTTACTGACCTCTCTCCGATTGATTTACCATAACTCACTCAATTTAACTCGTAATTCATTGAAATTAGTTTCATTTCGAAGGAATCGAAGTGTAGTTTAAAACGAAAGAAACGGAGATGAAAAACTCCAAGTATTTTGAGAGTTATGATGGAAATTGTTAGACTCGCGCTTTGGTTTAGCAATTTACTGACCTACCTCCGATTTATCGACCATAACTCACTCAATTTAACTCGTAATTCATTTAAATTAGTTTCATTTCGAAGGAATCGAAGTATAGTTTAAAACGAAAGAAACGGAGATGAAAAACTCCAAGTATTTTGAGAGTTATGATGGAAATAGTTAGACTCGCGCTTTGGTTTAGCAATTTACTGAGCTACCTCCGATTAATTGACCATAACTCACTCAATTTTACTTGTAATTGATTGAAATTAGTTTCATTTCGAAGGAATCGAAGTGTAGTTTAAAACGAAAGAAACGGAGATGAAAAACTCCAAGTATTTTGGGAGTTATGATGGAAATAGTTAGACTCGCGCTTTGGTTTAGCAATTTACTGACCTACCTCCGATTGATTGACCATAACTCACTCAATTTAACTCGTAATTCATTGAATTAGTTTCATTTCGAAGGAATCGAAGTGTAGTTTAAAACGAAAGAAACGGAGATGAAAAACTCCAAGTATTTTGAGAGTTATGATGGAAATAGTTAGACTCGCGCTTTGGTTTAGCAATTTACTGACCTACCTCCGATTGATTGACCATAAATCTGTCAATTTAACTCGTAATTCTTTTAAATTAGTTTCATTTCGAAGGAATCGAAGTGTAGTTTAAAACGAAAGAAACGGAGATGAAAAACTCCAAGTATTTTGAGAGTTATGATGGAAATAGTTAGACTCGCTCTTTGGTTTAGCAATTTACTGACCTCTCTCCGATTGATTTACCATAACTCACTCAATTTAACTCGTAATTCATTGAAATTAGTTTCATTTCGAAGGAATCGAAGTGTAGTTTAAAACGAAAGAAACGGAGATGAAAAACTCCAAGTATTTTGAGAGTTATGATGGAAATTGTTAGACTCGCGCTTTGGTTTAGCAATTTACTGACCTACCTCCGATCGATTGACCATAACTCACTCAATTTAACTCGTAATTCATTTAAATTAGTTTCATTTCGAAGGAATCGAAGTGTAGTTTAAAACGAAAGAAACGGAGATGAAAAACTCCAAGTATTTTGAGAGTTATGATGGAAATAGTTAGACTCGCGCTTTGGTTTAGCAATTTACTGACCTACCTCCGATTGATTGACCATAAATCTGTCAATTTAACTCGTAATTCTTTTAAATTAGTTTCATTTCGAAGGAATCGAAGTGTAGTTTAAAACGAAAGAAACGGAGATGAAAAACTCCAAGTATTTTGAGAGTTATGATGGAAATAGTTAGACTCGCTCTTTGGTTTAGCAATTTACTGACCTCTCTCCGATTGATTTACCATAACTCACTCAATTTAACTCGTAATTCATTGAAATTAGTTTCATTTCGAAGGAATCGAAGTGTAGTTTAAAACGAAAGAAACGGAGATGAAAAACTCCAAGTATTTTGAGAGTTATGATGGAAATTGTTAGACTCGCGCTTTGGTTTAGCAATTTACTGACCTACCTCCGATCGATTGACCATAACTCACTCAATTTAACTCGTAATTCATTTAAATTAGTTTCATTTCGAAGGAATCGAAGTAAAGTTTAAAACGAAAGAAACGGAGATGAAAAACTCCAAGTATTTTGAGAGTTATGATGGAAATAGTTAGACTCGCGCTTTGGTTTAGCAATTTACAGACCTACCTCCGATTGATTGAACATAACTCTCTCAATTTAACTCGTAATTCATTGAAATTAATTTCATTTCGAAGGAATCGAAGTGTAGTTTAAAACGAAAGAAACGGAGATGAAAAACTCCAAGTATTTTGAGAGTTATGATGGAAATAGTTAGACTCGCGCTTTGGTTTAGCAATTTACTGACCTACCTCCGATTGATTGAACATAACTCTCTCAATTTAACTCGTAATTCATTGAAATTAATTTCATTTCGAAGGAATCGAAGTGTAGTTTAAAACGAAAGAAACGGAGATGAAAAACTCCAAGTATTTTGAGAGTTATGGTGGAAATAGTTAGACTCGCGCTTTGGTTTAGCAATTTACTGACCTACCTTCGATTGATTGACCATAACTCTCTAAATTTAATTCTTAAGTCATTGAAATTAGTTTCATTTCGAAGGAATCGAAGTGTAGTTTAAAACAAAAGAAACGGAGATGAAAAACTCCAAGTATTTTGAGAGTTATGATGGAAATTGTTAGACTCGCGCTTTGGTTTAGCAATTTACTGACCTACCTCCGATTTATTGACCATAACTCACTCAATTTAACACGTAATTCATTTAAATTAGTTTCATTTCGAAGGAATCGAAGTATAGTTTAAAACGAAAGAAACGGAGATGAAAAACTCCAAGTATTTTGAGAGTTATGATGGAAATAGTTAGACTCGCGCTTTGGTTTAGCAATTTACTGACCTACCTCCGATTGATTGACAATAACTCTCTCAATTTAACTCTTAATTCATTGAAATTAATTTCATTTCGAAGGAATCGAAGTGTAGTTTAAAACGAAAGAAACGGAGATGAAAAACTCCAAGTATTTTGAGAGTTATGGTGGAAATAGTTAGACTCGCGCTTTGGTTTAGCAATTTACTGACCTACCTTCGATTGATTGACCATAACTCTCTAAATTTAACTCTTAAGTCATTGAAATTAGTTTCATTTCGAAGGAATCGAAGTGTAGTTTAAAACAAAAGAAACGGAGAGGAAAAACTCCAAGTATTTTGAGAGTTATGATGGAAATTGTTAGACTCGCGCTTTGGTTTAGCAATTTACTGACCTACCTCCGATTTATTGACCATAACTCACTCAATTTAACTCGTAATTCATTTAAATTAGTTTCATTTCGAAGGAATCGAAGTATAGTTTAAAACGAAAGAAACGGAGATGAAAAACTCCAAGTATTTTGAGAGTTATGATGGAAATAGTTAGACTCGCGCTTTGGTTTAGCAATTTACTGACCTACCTCCGATTAATTGACCATAACTCACTCAATTTTACTTGTAATTGATTGAAATTAGTTTCATTTCGAAGGAATCGAAGTGTAGTTTAAAACGAAAGAAACGGAGATGAAAAACTCCAAGTATTTTGGGAGTTATGATGGAAATAGTTAGACTCGCGCTTTGGTTTAGCAATTTACTGACCTACCTCCGATTGATTGACCATAACTCACTCAATTTAACTCGTAATTCATTGAATTAGTTTCATTTCGAAGGAATCGAAGTGTAGTTTATAACGAAAGAAACGGAGATAAAAAACTCCAAGTATTTTGAGAGTTATGATGGAAATAGTTAGACTCGCGCTTTGGTTTAGCAATTTACTGACCTACCTCCGATTGATTGACCATAACTCTCCCAATTTAACTCTTAAGTCATTGAAATTAGTTTCATTTCGAAGGAATCCAAGTGTAGTTTAAAACGAAAGAAACGGAGATGAAAAACTACAAGTATTTTGAGAGTTATGATGGAAATAGTTAGACTCGCGCTTTGGTTTAGCAATTTACTGACCTACCTCCGATCGATTGACTATAACTCACTCAATTTAACTCGTAATTTATTTAAATTAGTTTCATTTCGAAGGAATCGAAGTAAAGTTTAAAACGAAAGAAACGGAGATGAAAAACTCCAAGTATTTTGAGAGTTATGATGGAAATAGTTAGACTCGCGCTTTGGTTTAGCAATTTACTGACCTACCTCCGATTGATTGAACATAACTCTCTCAATTTAACTCGTAATTCATTGAAATTAATTTCATTTCGAAGGAATCGAAGTGTAGTTTAAAACGAAAGAAACGGAGATGAAAAACTCCAAGTATTTTGAGAGTTATGGTGGAAATAGTTAGACTCGCGCTTTGGTTTAGCAATTTACTGACCTACCTTCGATTGATTGACCATAACTCTCTAAATTTAATTCTTAAGTCATTGAAATTAGTTTCATTTCGAAGGAATCGAAGTGTAGTTTAAAACAAAAGAAACGGAGATGAAAAACTCCAAGTATTTTGAGAGTTATGATGGAAATTGTTAGACTCGCGCTTTGGTTTAGCAATTTACTGACCTACCTCCGATTTATTGACCATAACTCACTCAATTTAACACGTAATTCATTTAAATTAGTTTCATTTCGAAGGAATCGAAGTATAGTTTAAAACGAAAGAAACGGAGATGAAAAACTCCAAGTATTTTGAGAGTTATGATGGAAATAGTTAGACTCGCGCTTTGGTTTAGCAATTTACTGACCTACCTCCGATTGATTGACAATAACTCTCTCAATTTAACTCGTAATTCATTTAAATTAGTTTCATTTCGAAGGAATCGAAGTGTAGTTTAAAACGAAAGAAACGGAGATGAAAAACTCCAAGTATTTTGAGAGTTATGATGGAAATAGTTAGACTCGCGCTTTGGTTTAGCAATTTACTGACCTACCTCCGATTGATTGACCATAAATCTGTCAATTTAACTCGTAATTCTTTTAAATTAGTTTCATTTCGAAGGAATCGAAGTGTAGTTTAAAACGAAAGAAACGGAGATGAAAAACTCCAAGTATTTTGAGAGTTATGATGGAAATAGTTAGACTCGCTCTTTGGTTTAGCAATTTACTGACCTCTCTCCGATTGATTTACCATAACTCACTCAATTTAACTCGTAATTCATTGAAATTAGTTTCATTTCGAAGGAATCGAAGTGTAGTTTAAAACGAAAGAAACGGAGATGAAAAACTCCAAGTATTTTGAGAGTTATGATGGAAATTGTTAGACTCGCGCTTTGGTTTAGCAATTTACTGACCTACCTCCGATCGATTGACCATAACTCACTCAATTTAACTCGTAATTCATTTAAATTAGTTTCATTTCGAAGGAATCGAAGTAAAGTTTAAAACGAAAGAAACGGAGATGAAAAACTCCAAGTATTTTGAGAGTTATGATGGAAATAGTTAGACTCGCGCTTTGGTTTAGCAATTTACAGACCTACCTCCGATTGATTGAACATAACTCTCTCAATTTAACTCGTAATTCATTGAAATTAATTTCATTTCGAAGGAATCGAAGTGTAGTTTAAAACGAAAGAAACGGAGATGAAAAACTCCAAGTATTTTGAGAGTTATGGTGGAAATAGTTAGACTCGCGCTTTGGTTTAGCAATTTACTGACCTACCTTCGATTGATTGACCATAACTCTCTAAATTTAACTCTTAAGTCATTGAAATTAGTTTAATTTCGAAGGAATCGAAGTGTAGTTTAAAACAAAAGAAACGGAGAGGAAAAACTCCAAGTATTTTGAGAGTTATGATGGAAATTGTTAGACTCGCGCTTTGGTTTAGCAATTTACTGACCTACCTCCGATTTATCGACCATAACTCACTCAATTTAACTCGTAATTCATTTAAATTAGTTTCATTTCGAAGGAATCGAAGTATAGTTTAAAACGAAAGAAACGGAGATGAAAAACTCCAAGTATTTTGAGAGTTATGATGGAAATAGTTAGACTCGCGCTTTGGTTTAGCAATTTACTGAGCTACCTCCGATTAATTGACCATAACTCACTCAATTTTACTTGTAATTGATTGAAATTAGTTTCATTTCGAAGGAATCGAAGTGTAGTTTAAAACGAAAGAAACGGAGATGAAAAACTCCAAGTATTTTGGGAGTTATGATGGAAATAGTTAGACTCGCGCTTTGGTTTAGCAATTTACTGACCTACCTCCGATTGATTGACCATAACTCACTCAATTTAACTCGTAATTCATTGAATTAGTTTCATTTCGAAGGAATCGAAGTGTAGTTTAAAACGAAAGAAACGGAGATGAAAAACTCCAAGTATTTTGAGAGTTATGATGGAAATAGTTAGACTCGCGCTTTGGTTTAGCAATTTACTGACCTACCTACGATTGATTGACCATAACTCTCTCAATTTAACTCTTAAGTCATTGAAATTAATTTCATTTCAAATGAATCGAAGTGTAGTTTAAAACGAAAGAAACAGAGATGAAAAACTCCAAGTATTTTGAGAGTTATGATGGAAATTGTTAGACTCGCGCTTTGGTTTAGCAATTTACTGACCTACCTCCGATTGATTGACCATAACTCTGTCAATTTAACTCGTAATTCATTTAAATTAGTTTCATTTCGAAGTAATCGAAGTGTAGTTTAAAACGAAAGAAACGGAGATTAAAAACTCCAAGTATTTTGGGAGTTATGATGGAAATAGTTAGACTCGCGCTTTGGTTTAGCAATTTACTGACCTCCCTACGATTGATTGACCATAACTCACTCAATTTAACTCGTAATTCATTGAAATTAGTTTCATTTCGAAGGAATCGAAGTGTAGTTTATAACGAAAGAAACGGAGATGAAAAACTCCAAGTATTTTGAGAGTTATGATGGAAATAGTTAGACTCGCGCTTTGGTTTAGCAATTTACTGACCTACCTCTGATTGATTGACCATAACTCTCCCAATTTAACTCTTAAGTCATTGAAATTAGTTTCATTTCGAAGGAATCCAAGTGTAGTTTAAAACGAAAGAAACGGAGATGAAAAACTCCAAGTATTTTGAGAGTTATGATGGAAATAGTTAGACTCGCGCTTTGGTTTAGCAATTTACTGACCTACCTCCGATTGATTGACAATAACTCTCTCAATTTAACTCGTAATTCATTTAAATTAGTTTCATTTCGAAGGAATCGAAGTGTAGTTTAAAACGAAAGAAACGGAGATGAAAAACTCCAAGTATTTTGAGAGTTATGATGGAAATAGTTAGACTCGCGCTTTGGTTTAGCAATTTACTGACCTACCTCTGATTGATTGACCATAACTCTCCCAATTTAACTCTTAAGTCATTGAAATTAGTTTCATTTCGAAGGAATCCAAGTGTAGTTTAAAACGAAAGAAACGGAGATGAAAAACTCCAAGTATTTTGAGAGTTATGATGGAAATAGTTAGACTCGCGCTTTGGTTTAGCAATTTACTGACCTACCTCCGATTGATTGACAATAACTCTGTCAATTTAACTCGTAATTCATTTAAATTAGTTTCATTTCGAAGGAATCGAATTGTAGTTTAAAACGAAAGAAACGGAGATGAAAAACTCCAAGTATTTTGAGAGTTATGATGGAAATAGTTAGACTCGCACTTTGGTTTAGCAATTTACTGACCTACCTCCGATTGATTGACCATAACTCACTCAATTTAACTCGTAATTCATTTAAATTCGTTTCATTTCGAATGAATCGAAGTGTAGTTTAAAACGAAAGAAACGGAGATGAAAAACTCCAAGTATTTTGAGAGTTATGATGAAAATAGTTAGACTCGCTCTTTGGTTTAGCAATTTACTGACCTACCTCCGATTGATTGACCATAACTCTGTCAATTTAACTCGTAATTCATTTAAATTAGTTTCATTTCGAAGGAATCGAAGTGTAGTTTAAAACGAAAGAAACGGAGATTAAAAACTCCAAGTATTTTGGGAGTTATGATGGAAATAGTTAGACTCGCGCTTTGGTTTAGCAATTTACTGACCTCCCTACGATTGATTGACCATAACTCACTCAATTTAACTCGTAATTCATTGAAATTAGTTTCATTTCGAAGGAATCGAAGTGTAGTTTATAACGAAAGAAACGGAGATGAAAAACTCCAATTAATTTGAGAGTTATGATGGAAATAGTTAGACTCGCGCTTTGGTTTAGCAATTTACTGACCTACCTCCGATTAATTGAACATAACTCTCTCAATTTAACTCGTAATTCATTAAAATTAATTTCATTTCGAAGGAATCGAAGTGTAGTTTAAAACGAAAGAAACGGAGATGAAAAACTCCAAGTATTTTGAGAGTTATGATGGAAATAGTTAGACTCGCGCTTTGGTTTAGCAATTTACTGACCTACCTCCGATTGATTGAACATAACTCTCTCAATTTAACTCGTAATTCATTGAAATTAATTTCATTTCGAAG
Source organism: Tasmannia lanceolata (assembly GCF_043159265.1). Taxonomy (NCBI): domain Eukaryota; kingdom Viridiplantae; phylum Streptophyta; class Magnoliopsida; order Canellales; family Winteraceae; genus Tasmannia; species Tasmannia lanceolata. The sequence continues at coordinate 11,487,208 of NW_027518721.1, forward strand.
GAATCGAAGTGTAGTTTAAAACGAAAGAAACGGAGATGAAAAACTCCAAGTATTTTGAGAGTTATGGTGAAAATAGTTAGACTCGCGCTTTGGTTTAGCAATTTACTGACCTACCTTCGATTGATTGACCATAACTCTCTAAATTTAATTCTTAAGTCATTGAAATTAGTTTCATTTCGAAGGAATCGAAGTGTAGTTTAAAACAAAAGAAACGGAGATGAAAAACTCCAAGTATTTTGAGAGTTATGATGGAAATTGTTAGACTCGCGCTTTGGTTTAGCAATTTACTAACCTACCTCCGATTTATTGACCATAACTCACTCAATTTAACTCGTAATTCATTTAAATTAGTTTCATTTCGAAGGAATCGAAGTATAGTTTAAAACGAAAGAAACGGAGATGAAAAACTCCAAGTATTTTGAGAGTTATGATGGAAATAGTTAGACTCGCGCTTTGGTTTAGCAATTTACTGACCTACCTCCGATTAATTGACCATAACTCACTCAATTTTACTTGTAATTGATTGAAATTAGTTTCATTTCGAAGGAATCGAAGTGTAGTTTAAAACGAAAGAAACGGAGATGAAAAACTCCAAGTATTTTGGGAGTTATGATGGAAATAGTTAGACTCGCGCTTTGGTTTAGCAATTTACTGACCTACCTCCGATTGATTGACCATAACTCACTCAATTTAACTCGTAATTCATTGAATTAGTTTCATTTCGAAGGAATCGAAGTGTAGTTTAAAACGAAAGAAACGGAGATGAAAAACTCCAAGTATTTTGAGAGTTATGATGGAAATAGTTAGACTCGCGCTTTGGTTTAGCAATTTACTGACCTACCTACGATTGATTGACCATAACTCTCTCAATTTAACTCTTAAGTCATTGAAATTAATTTCATTTCAAATGAATCGAAGTGTAGTTTAAAACGAAAGAAACGGAGATGAAAAACTCCAAGTATTTTGAGAGTTATGATGGAAATAGTTAGACTCGCGCTTTGGTTTAGCAATTTACTGACCTACCTCCGATTGATTGACAATAACTCTCCCAATTTAACTCTTAAGTCATTGAAATTAGTTTCATTTCGAAGGAATCCAAGTGTAGTTTAAAACGAAAGAAACGGAGATGAAAAACTACAAGTATTTTGAGAGTTATGATGGAAATAGTTAGACTCGCGCTTTGGTTTAGCAATTTACTGACCTACCTCCGATTGATTGACCATAACTCACTCAATTTAACTCGTAATTCATTTAAATTCGTTTCATTTCGAATGAATCGAAGTGTAGTTTAAAACAAAAGAAACGGAGATGAAAAACTCCAAGTATTTTGAGAGTTATGATGGAAATTGTTAGACTCGCGCTTTGGTTTAGCAATTTACTAACCTACCTCCGATTTATTGACCATAACTCACTCAATTTAACTCGTAATTCATTTAAATTAGTTTCATTTCGAAGGAATCGAAGTATAGTTTAAAACGAAAGAAACGGAGATGAAAAACTCCAAGTATTTTGAGAGTTATGATGGAAATAGTTAGACTCGCGCTTTGGTTTAGCAATTTACTGACCTACCTCTGATTGATTGACCATAACTCTCCCAATTTAACTCTTAAGTCATTGAAATTAGTTTCATTTCGAAGGAATCCAAGTGTAGTTTAAAACGAAAGAAACGGAGATGAAAAACTCCAAGTATTTTGAGAGTTATGATGGAAATAGTTAGACTCGCGCTTTGGTTTAGCAATTTACTGACCTACCTCCGATTGATTGACAATAACTCTGTCAATTTAACTCGTAATTCATTTAAATTAGTTTCATTTCGAAGGAATCGAATTGTAGTTTAAAACGAAAGAAACGGAGATGAAAAACTCCAAGTATTTTGAGAGTTATGATGGAAATAGTTAGACTCGCGCTTTGGTTTAGCAATTTACTGACCTACCTACGATTGATTGACCATAACTCTCTCAATTTAACTCTTAAGTCATTGAAATTAATTTCATTTCAAATGAATCGAAGTGTAGTTTAAAACGAAAGAAACAGAGATGAAAAACTCCAAGTATTTTGAGAGTTATGATGGAAATTGTTAGACTCGCGCTTTGGTTTAGCAATTTACTGACCTACCTCCGATTGATTGACCATAACTCTGTCAATTTAACTCGTAATTCATTTAAATTAGTTTCATTTCGAAGTAATCGAAGTGTAGTTTAAAACGAAAGAAACGGAGATTAAAAACTCCAAGTATTTTGGGAGTTATGATGGAAATAGTTAGACTCGCGCTTTGGTTTAGCAATTTACTGACCTCCCTACGATTGATTGACCATAACTCACTCAATTTAACTCGTAATTCATTGAAATTAGTTTCATTTCGAAGGAATCGAAGTGTAGTTTATAACGAAAGAAACGGAGATGAAAAACTCCAAGTATTTTGAGAGTTATGATGGAAATAGTTAGACTCGCGCTTTGGTTTAGCAATTTACTGACCTACCTCTGATTGATTGACCATAACTCTCCCAATTTAACTCTTAAGTCATTGAAATTAGTTTCATTTCGAAGGAATCCAAGTGTAGTTTAAAACGAAAGAAACGGAGATGAAAAACTCCAAGTATTTTGAGAGTTATGATGGAAATAGTTAGACTCGCGCTTTGGTTTAGCAATTTACTGACCTACCTCCGATTGATTGACAATAACTCTCTCAATTTAACTCGTAATTCATTTAAATTAGTTTCATTTCGAAGGAATCGAAGTGTAGTTTAAAACGAAAGAAACGGAGATGAAAAACTCCAAGTATTTTGAGAGTTATGATGGAAATAGTTAGACTCGCGCTTTGGTTTAGCAATTTACTGACCTACCTCCGATTGATTGACCATAAATCTGTCAATTTAACTCGTAATTCTTTTAAATTAGTTTCATTTCGAAGGAATCGAAGTGTAGTTTAAAACGAAAGAAACGGAGATGAAAAACTCCAAGTATTTTGAGAGTTATGATGGAAATAGTTAGACTCGCTCTTTGGTTTAGCAATTTACTGACCTCTCTCCGATTGATTTACCATAACTCACTCAATTTAACTCGTAATTCATTGAAATTAGTTTCATTTCGAAGGAATCGAAGTGTAGTTTAAAACGAAAGAAACGGAGATGAAAAACTCCAAGTATTTTGAGAGTTATGATGGAAATTGTTAGACTCGCGCTTTGGTTTAGCAATTTACTGACCTACCTCCGATCGATTGACCATAACTCACTCAATTTAACTCGTAATTCATTTAAATTAGTTTCATTTCGAAGGAATCGAAGTAAAGTTTAAAACGAAAGAAACGGAGATGAAAAACTCCAAGTATTTTGAGAGTTATGATGGAAATAGTTAGACTCGCGCTTTGGTTTAGCAATTTACTGACCTACCTCCGATTGATTGAACATAACTCTCTCAATTTAACTCGTAATTCATTGAAATTAATTTCATTTCGAAGGAATCGAAGTGTAGTTTAAAACGAAAGAAACGGAGATGAAAAACTCCAAGTATTTTGAGAGTTATGGTGGAAATAGTTAGACTCGCGCTTTGGTTTAGCAATTTACTGACCTACCTTCGATTGATTGACCATAACTCTCTAAATTTAACTCTTAAGTCATTGAAATTAGTTTAATTTCGAAGGAATCGAAGTGTAGTTTAAAACAAAAGAAACGGAGAGGAAAAACTCCAAGTATTTTGAGAGTTATGATGGAAATTGTTAGACTCGCGCTTTGGTTTAGCAATTTACTGACCTACCTCCGATTTATCGACCATAACTCACTCAATTTAACTCGTAATTCATTTAAATTAGTTTCATTTCGAAGGAATCGAAGTATAGTTTAAAACGAAAGAAACGGAGATGAAAAACTCCAAGTATTTTGAGAGTTATGATGGAAATAGTTAGACTCGCGCTTTGGTTTAGCAATTTACTGAGCTACCTCCGATTAATTGACCATAACTCACTCAATTTTACTTGTAATTGATTGAAATTAGTTTCATTTCGAAGGAATCGAAGTGTAGTTTAAAACGAAAGAAACGGAGATGAAAAACTCCAAGTATTTTGGGAGTTATGATGGAAATAGTTAGACTCGCGCTTTGGTTTAGCAATTTACTGACCTACCTCCGATTGATTGACCATAACTCACTCAATTTAACTCGTAATTCATTGAATTAGTTTCATTTCGAAGGAATCGAAGTGTAGTTTAAAACGAAAGAAACGGAGATGAAAAACTCCAAGTATTTTGAGAGTTATGATGGAAATAGTTAGACTCGCGCTTTGGTTTAGCAATTTACTGACCTACCTACGATTGATTGACCATAACTCTCTCAATTTAACTCTTAAGTCATTGAAATTAATTTCATTTCAAATGAATCGAAGTGTAGTTTAAAACGAAAGAAACAGAGATGAAAAACTCCAAGTATTTTGAGAGTTATGATGGAAATTGTTAGACTCGCGCTTTGGTTTAGCAATTTACTGACCTACCTCCGATTGATTGACCATAACTCTGTCAATTTAACTCGTAATTCATTTAAATTAGTTTCATTTCGAAGTAATCGAAGTGTAGTTTAAAACGAAAGAAACGGAGATTAAAAACTCCAAGTATTTTGGGAGTTATGATGGAAATAGTTAGACTCGCGCTTTGGTTTAGCAATTTACTGACCTCCCTACGATTGATTGACCATAACTCACTCAATTTAACTCGTAATTCATTGAAATTAGTTTCATTTCGAAGGAATCGAAGTGTAGTTTATAACGAAAGAAACGGAGATGAAAAACTCCAAGTATTTTGAGAGTTATGATGGAAATAGTTAGACTCGCGCTTTGGTTTAGCAATTTACTGACCTACCTCTGATTGATTGACCATAACTCTCCCAATTTAACTCTTAAGTCATTGAAATTAGTTTCATTTCGAAGGAATCCAAGTGTAGTTTAAAACGAAAGAAACGGAGATGAAAAACTCCAAGTATTTTGAGAGTTATGATGGAAATAGTTAGACTCGCGCTTTGGTTTAGCAATTTACTGACCTACCTCCGATTGATTGACAATAACTCTGTCAATTTAACTCGTAATTCATTTAAATTAGTTTCATTTCGAAGGAATCGAATTGTAGTTTAAAACGAAAGAAACGGAGATGAAAAACTCCAAGTATTTTGAGAGTTATGATGGAAATAGTTAGACTCGCACTTTGGTTTAGCAATTTACTGACCTACCTCCGATTGATTGACCATAACTCACTCAATTTAACTCGTAATTCATTTAAATTCGTTTCATTTCGAATGAATCGAAGTGTAGTTTAAAACGAAAGAAACGGAGATGAAAAACTCCAAGTATTTTGAGAGTTATGATGAAAATAGTTAGACTCGCTCTTTGGTTTAGCAATTTACTGACCTACCTCCGATTGATTGACCATAACTCTGTCAATTTAACTCGTAATTCATTTAAATTAGTTTCATTTCGAAGGAATCGAAGTGTAGTTTAAAACGAAAGAAACGGAGATTAAAAACTCCAAGTATTTTGGGAGTTATGATGGAAATAGTTAGACTCGCGCTTTGGTTTAGCAATTTACTGACCTCCCTACGATTGATTGACCATAACTCACTCAATTTAACTCGTAATTCATTGAAATTAGTTTCATTTCGAAGGAATCGAAGTGTAGTTTATAACGAAAGAAACGGAGATGAAAAACTCCAATTAATTTGAGAGTTATGATGGAAATAGTTAGACTCGCGCTTTGGTTTAGCAATTTACTGACCTACCTCCGATTAATTGAACATAACTCTCTCAATTTAACTCGTAATTCATTGAAATTAATTTCATTTCGAAGGAATCGAAGTGTAGTTTAAAACGAAAGAAACGGAGATGAAAAACTCCAAGTATTTTGAGAGTTATGATGGAAATAGTTAGACTCGCGCTTTGGTTTAGCAATTTACTGACCTACCTCCGATTGATTGAACATAACTCTCTCAATTTAACTCGTAATTCATTGAAATTAATTTCATTTCGAAGGAATCGAAGTGTAGTTTAAAACGAAAGAAACGGAGATGAAAAACTCCAAGTATTTTGAGAGTTATGGTGAAAATAGTTAGACTCGCGCTTTGGTTTAGCAATTTACTGACCTACCTTCGATTGATTGACCATAACTCTCTAAATTTAATTCTTAAGTCATTGAAATTAGTTTCATTTCGAAGGAATCGAAGTGTAGTTTAAAACAAAAGAAACGGAGATGAAAAACTCCAAGTATTTTGAGAGTTATGATGGAAATTGTTAGACTCGCGCTTTGGTTTAGCAATTTACTAACCTACCTCCGATTTATTGACCATAACTCACTCAATTTAACTCGTAATTCATTTAAATTAGTTTCATTTCGAAGGAATCGAAGTATAGTTTAAAACGAAAGAAACGGAGATGAAAAACTCCAAGTATTTTGAGAGTTATGATGGAAATAGTTAGACTCGCGCTTTGGTTTAGCAATTTACTGACCTACCTCCGATTAATTGACCATAACTCACTCAATTTTACTTGTAATTGATTGAAATTAGTTTCATTTCGAAGGAATCGAAGTGTAGTTTAAAACGAAAGAAACGGAGATGAAAAACTCCAAGTATTTTGGGAGTTATGATGGAAATAGTTAGACTCGCGCTTTGGTTTAGCAATTTACTGACCTACCTCCGATTGATTGACCATAACTCACTCAATTTAACTCGTAATTCATTGAATTAGTTTCATTTCGAAGGAATCGAAGTGTAGTTTAAAACGAAAGAAACGGAGATGAAAAACTCCAAGTATTTTGAGAGTTATGATGGAAATAGTTAGACTCGCGCTTTGGTTTAGCAATTTACTGACCTACCTACGATTGATTGACCATAACTCTCTCAATTTAACTCTTAAGTCATTGAAATTAATTTCATTTCAAATGAATCGAAGTGTAGTTTAAAACGAAAGAAACGGAGATGAAAAACTCCAAGTATTTTGAGAGTTATGATGGAAATAGTTAGACTCGCGCTTTGGTTTAGCAATTTACTGACCTACCTCCGATTGATTGACAATAACTCTCCCAATTTAACTCTTAAGTCATTGAAATTAGTTTCATTTCGAAGGAATCCAAGTGTAGTTTAAAACGAAAGAAACGGAGATGAAAAACTACAAGTATTTTGAGAGTTATGATGGAAATAGTTAGACTCGCGCTTTGGTTTAGCAATTTACTGACCTACCTCCGATTGATTGACCATAACTCACTCAATTTAACTCGTAATTCATTTAAATTCGTTTCATTTCGAATGAATCGAAGTGTAGTTTAAAACAAAAGAAACGGAGATGAAAAACTCCAAGTATTTTGAGAGTTATGATGGAAATTGTTAGACTCGCGCTTTGGTTTAGCAATTTACTAACCTACCTCCGATTTATTGACCATAACTCACTCAATTTAACTCGTAATTCATTTAAATTAGTTTCATTTCGAAGGAATCGAAGTATAGTTTAAAACGAAAGAAACGGAGATGAAAAACTCCAAGTATTTTGAGAGTTATGATGGAAATAGTTAGACTCGCGCTTTGGTTTAGCAATTTACTGACCTACCTCTGATTGATTGACCATAACTCTCCCAATTTAACTCTTAAGTCATTGAAATTAGTTTCATTTCGAAGGAATCCAAGTGTAGTTTAAAACGAAAGAAACGGAGATGAAAAACTCCAAGTATTTTGAGAGTTATGATGGAAATAGTTAGACTCGCGCTTTGGTTTAGCAATTTACTGACCTACCTCCGATTGATTGACAATAACTCTGTCAATTTAACTCGTAATTCATTTAAATTAGTTTCATTTCGAAGGAATCGAATTGTAGTTTAAAACGAAAGAAACGGAGATGAAAAACTCCAAGTATTTTGAGAGTTATGATGGAAATAGTTAGACTCGCGCTTTGGTTTAGCAATTTACTGACCTACCTCCAATTGATTGACCATAACTCACTCAATTTAACTCGTAATTCATTTAAATTCGTTTCATTTCGAATGAATCGAAGTGTAGTTTAAAACGAAAGAAACGGAGATGAAAAACTCCAAGTATTTTGAGAGTTATGATGAAAATAGTTAGACTCGCTCTTTGGTTTAGCAATTTACTGACCTACCTCCGATTGATTGACCATAACTCTGTCAATTTAACTCGTAATTCATTTAAATTAGTTTCATTTCGAAGGAATCGAAGTGTAGTTTAAAACGAAAGAAACGGAGATTAAAAACTCCAAGTATTTTGGGAGTTATGATGGAAATAGTTAGACTCGCGCTTTGGTTTAGCAATTTACTGACCTCCCTACGATTGATTGACCATAACTCACTCAATTTAACTTGTAATTCATTGAAATTAGTTTCATTTCGAAGGAATCGAAGTGTAGTTTATAACGAAAGAAACGGAGATGAAAAACTCCAAGTAATTTGAGAGTTATGATGGAAATAGTTAGACTCGCGCTTTGGTTTAGCAATTTACTGACCTACCTCCGATTAATTGAACATAACTCTCTCAATTTAACTCGTAATTCATTGAAATTAATTTCATTTCGAAGGAATCGAAGTGTAGTTTAAAACGAAAGAAACGGAGATGAAAAACTCCAAGTATTTTGAGAGTTATGATGGAAATAGTTAGACTCGCGCTTTGGTTTAGCAATTTACTGACCTACCTCCGATTGATTGAACATAACTCTCTCAATTTAACTCGTAATTCATTGAAATTAATTTCATTTCGAAGGAATCGAAGTGTAGTTTAAAACGAAAGAAACGGAGATGAAAAACTCCAAGTATTTTGAGAGTTATGGTGGAAATAGTTAGACTCGCGCTTTGGTTTAGCAATTTACTGACCTACCTTCGATTGATTGACCATAACTCTCTAAATTTAATTCTTAAGTCATTGAAATTAGTTTCATTTCGAAGGAATCGAAGTGTAGTTTAAAACAAAAGAAACGGAGATGAAAAACTCCAAGTATTTTGAGAGTTATGATGGAAATTGTTAGACTCGCGCTTTGGTTTAGCAATTTACTAACCTACCTCCGATTTATTGACCATAACTCACTCAATTTAACTCGTAATTCATTTAAATTAGTTTCATTTCGAAGGAATCGAAGTGTAGTTTAAAACGAAAGAAACGGAGATGAAAAACTCCAAGTATTTTGAGAGTTATGATGGAAATAGTTAGACTCGCGCTTTGGTTTAGCAATTTACTGACCTACCTCCGATTGATTGAACATAACTCTCTCAATTTAACTCGTAATTCATTGAAATTAATTTCATTTCGAAGGAATCGAAGTGTAGTTTAAAACGAAAGAAACGGAGATTAAAAACTCCAAGTATTTTGGGAGTTATGATGGAAATAGTTAGACTCGCGCTTTGGTTTAGCAATTTACTGACCTACCTCCGATTAATTGACCATAACTCACTCAATTTTACTTGTAATTGATTGAAATTAGTTTCATTTCGAAGGAATCGAAGTGTAGTTTAAAACGAAAGAAACGGAGATGAAAAACTCCAAGTATTTTGGGAGTTATGATGGAAATAGTTAGACTCGCGCTTTGGTTTAGCAATTTACTGACCTACCTCCGATTGATTGACCATAACTCACTAAATTTAACTCGTAATTCATTGAATTAGTTTCATTTCGAAGGAATCGAAGTGTAGTTTAAAACGAAAGAAACGGAGATGAAAAACTCCAAGTATTTTGAGAGTTATGATGGAAATAGTTAGACTCGCGCTTTGGTTTAGCAATTTACTGACCTACCTACGATTGATTGACCATAACTCTCTCAATTTAACTCTTAAGTCATTGAAATTAATTTCATTTCAAATGAATCGAAGTGTAGTTTAAAACGAAAGAAACGGAGATGAAAAACTCCAAGTATTTTGAGAGTTATGATGGAAATAGTTAGACTCGCGCTTTGGTTTAGCAATTTACTGACCTACCTCCGATTGATTGACCATAACTCTGTCAATTTAACTCGTAATTCATTTAAATTAGTTTCATTTCGAAGGAATCGAAGTGTAGTTTAAAACGAAAGAAACGGAGATTAAAAACTCCAAGTATTTTGGGAGTTATGATGGAAATAGTTAGACTCGCGCTTTGGTTTAGCAATTTACTGACCTACCTCCGATTGATTGACAATAACTCTGTCAATTTAACTCGTAATTCATTTAAATTAGTTTCATTTCGAAGGAATCGAATTGTAGTTTAAAACGAAAGAAACGGAGATGAAAAACTCCAAGTATTTTGAGAGTTATGATGGAAATAGTTAGACTCGCGCTTTGGTTTAGCAATTTACTGACCTACCTCCGATTGATTGACCATAACTCACTCAATTTTACTTGTAATTGATTGAAATTAGTTTCATTTCGAAGGAATCGAAGTGTAGTTTAAAACGAAAGAAACGGAGATGAAAAACTCCAAGTATTTTGGGAGTTATGATGGAAATAGTTAGACTCGCGCTTTGGTTTAGCAATTTACTGACCTACCTCCGATTGATTGACCATAACTCACTCAATTTAACTCGTAATTCATTGAATTAGTTTCATTTCGAAGGAATCGAAGTGTAGTTTAAAACGAAAGAAACGGAGATGAAAAACTCCAAGTATTTTGAGAGTTATGATGGAAATAGTTAGACTCGCGCTTTGGTTTAGCAATTTACTGACCTACCTACGATTGATTGACCATAACTCTCTCAATTTAACTCTTAAGTCATTGAAATTAATTTCATTTCAAATGAATCGAAGTGTAGTTTAAAACGAAAGAAACGGAGATGAAAAACTCCAAGTATTTTGAGAGTTATGATGGAAATAGTTAGACTCGCGCTTTGGTTTAGCAATTTACTGACCTACCTCCGATTGATTGACCATAACTCTGTCAATTTAACTCGTAATTCATTTAAATTAGTTTCATTTCGAAGGAATCGAAGTGTAGTTTAAAACGAAAGAAACGGAGATTAAAAACTCCAAGTATTTTGGGAGTTATGATGGAAATAGTTAGACTCGCGCTTTGGTTTAGCAATTTACTGACCTCCCTACGATTGATTGACCATAACTCACTCAATTTAACTCGTAATTCATTGAAATTAGTTTCATTTCGAAGGAATCGAAGTGTAGTTTATAACGAAAGAAACGGAGATAAAAAACTCCAAGTATTTTGAGAGTTATGATGGAAATAGTTAGACTCGCGCTTTGGTTTAGCAATTTACTGACCTACCTCCGATTGATTGACCATAACTCTCCCAATTTAACTCTTAAGTCATTGAAATTAGTTTCATTTCGAAGGAATCCAAGTGTAGTTTAAAACGAAAGAAACGGAGATGAAAAACTACAAGTATTTTGAGAGTTATGATGGAAATAGTTAGACTCGCGCTTTGGTTTAGCAATTTACTGACCTACCTCCGATCGATTGACTATAACTCACTCAATTTAACTCGTAATTTATTTAAATTAGTTTCATTTCGAAGGAATCGAAGTAAAGTTTAAAACGAAAGAAACGGAGATGAAAAACTCCAAGTATTTTGAGAGTTATGATGGAAATAGTTAGACTCGCGCTTTGGTTTAGCAATTTACTGACCTACCTCCGATTGATTGAACATAACTCTCTCAATTTAACTCGTAATTCATTGAAATTAATTTCATTTCGAAGGAATCGAAGTGTAGTTTAAAACGAAAGAAACGGAGATGAAAAACTCCAAGTATTTTGAGAGTTATGGTGGAAATAGTTAGACTCGCGCTTTGGTTTAGCAATTTACTGACCTACCTTCGATTGATTGACCATAACTCTCTAAATTTAATTCTTAAGTCATTGAAATTAGTTTCATTTCGAAGGAATCGAAGTGTAGTTTAAAACAAAAGAAACGGAGATGAAAAACTCCAAGTATTTTGAGAGTTATGATGGAAATTGTTAGACTCGCGCTTTGGTTTAGCAATTTACTGACCTACCTCCGATTTATTGACCATAACTCACTCAATTTAACACGTAATTCATTTAAATTAGTTTCATTTCGAAGGAATCGAAGTATAGTTTAAAACGAAAGAAACGGAGATGAAAAACTCCAAGTATTTTGAGAGTTATGATGGAAATAGTTAGACTCGCGCTTTGGTTTAGCAATTTACTGACCTACCTCCGATTGATTGACAATAACTCTCTCAATTTAACTCGTAATTCATTTAAATTAGTTTCATTTCGAAGGAATCAAAGTGTAGTTTAAAACGAAAGAAACGGAGATGAAAAACTCCAAGTATTTTGAGAGTTATGATGGAAATAGTTAGACTCGCGCTTTGGTTTAGCAATTTACTGACCTACCTCCGATTGATTGACCATAAATCTGTCAATTTAACTCGTAATTCTTTTAAATTAGTTTCATTTCGAAGGAATCGAAGTGTAGTTTAAAACGAAAGAAACGGAGATGAAAAACTCCAAGTATTTTGAGAGTTATGATGGAAATAGTTAGACTCGCTCTTTGGTTTAGCAATTTACTGACCTCTCTCCGATTGATTTACCATAACTCACTCAATTTAACTCGTAATTCATTGAAATTAGTTTCATTTCGAAGGAATCGAAGTGTAGTTTAAAACGAAAGAAACGGAGATGAAAAACTCCAAGTATTTTGAGAGTTATGATGGAAATTGTTAGACTCGCGCTTTGGTTTAGCAATTTACTGACCTACCTCCGATCGATTGACCATAACTCACTCAATTTAACTCGTAATTCATTTAAATTAGTTTCATTTCGAAGGAATCGAAGTAAAGTTTAAAACGAAAGAAACGGAGATGAAAAACTCCAAGTATTTTGAGAGTTATGATGGAAATAGTTAGACTCGCGCTTTGGTTTAGCAATTTACTGACCTACCTCCGATTGATTGAACATAACTCTCTCAATTTAACTCGTAATTCATTGAAATTAATTTCATTTCGAAGGAATCGAAGTGTAGTTTAAAACGAAAGAAACGGAGATGAAAAACTCCAAGTATTTTGAGAGTTATGGTGGAAATAGTTAGACTCGCGCTTTGGTTTAGCAATTTACTGACCTACCTTCGATTGATTGACCATAACTCTCTAAATTTAACTCTTAAGTCATTGAAATTAGTTTAATTTCGAAGGAATCGAAGTGTAGTTTAAAACAAAAGAAACGGAGAGGAAAAACTCCAAGTATTTTGAGAGTTATGATGGAAATTGTTAGACTCGCGCTTTGGTTTAGCAATTTACTGACCTACCTCCGATTTATCGACCATAACTCACTCAATTTAACTCGTAATTCATTTAAATTAGTTTCATTTCGAAGGAATCGAAGTATAGTTTAAAACGAAAGAAACGGAGATGAAAAACTCCAAGTATTTTGAGAGTTATGATGGAAATAGTTAGACTCGCGCTTTGGTTTAGCAATTTACTGAGCTACCTCCGATTAATTGACCATAACTCACTCAATTTTACTTGTAATTGATTGAAATTAGTTTCATTTCGAAGGAATCGAAGTAAAGTTTAAAACGAAAGAAACGGAGATGAAAAACTCCAAGTATTTTGGGAGTTATGATGGAAATAGTTAGACTCGCGCTTTGGTTTAGCAATTTACTGACCTACCTCCGATTGATTGACCATAACTCACTCAATTTAACTCGTAATTCATTGAATTAGTTTCATTTCGAAGGAATCGAAGTGTAGTTTAAGACGAAAGAAACGGAGATGAAAAACTCCAAGTATTTTGAGAGTTATGATGGAAATAGTTAGACTCGCGCTTTGGTTTAGCAATTTACTGACCTACCTACGATTGATTGACCATAACTCTCTCAATTTAACTCTTAAGTCATTGAAATTAATTTCATTTCAAATGAATCGAAGTGTAGTTTAAAACGAAAGAAACAGAGATGAAAAACTCCAAGTATTTTGAGAGTTATGATGGAAATTGTTAGACTCGCGCTTTGGTTTAGCAATTTACTGACCTACCTCCGATTGATTGACCATAACTCTGTCAATTTAACTCGTAATTCATTTAAATTAGTTTCATTTCGAAGTAATCGAAGTGTAGTTTAAAACGAAAGAAACGGAGATTAAAAACTCCAAGTATTTTGGGAGTTATGATGGAAATAGTTAGACTCGCGCTTTGGTTTAGCAATTTACTGACCTCCCTACGATTGATTGACCATAACTCACTCAATTTAACTCGTAATTCATTGAAATTAGTTTCATTTCGAAGGAATCGAAGTGTAGTTTATAACGAAAGAAACGGAGATGAAAAACTCCAAGTATTTTGAGAGTTATGATGGAAATAGTTAGACTCGCGCTTTGGTTTAGCAATTTACTGACCTACCTCTGATTGATTGACCATAACTCTCCCAATTTAACTCTTAAGTCATTGAAATTAGTTTCATTTCGAAGGAATCCAAGTGTAGTTTAAAACGAAAGAAACGGAGATGAAAAACTCCAAGTATTTTGAGAGTTATGATGGAAATAGTTAGACTCGCGCTTTGGTTTAGCAATTTACTGACCTACCTCCGATTGATTGACAATAACTCTGTCAATTTAACTCGTAATTCATTTAAATTAGTTTCATTTCGAAGGAATCGAATTGTAGTTTAAAACGAAAGAAACGGAGATGAAAAACTCCAAGTATTTTGAGAGTTATGATGGAAATAGTTAGACTCGCACTTTGGTTTAGCAATTTACTGACCTACCTCCGATTGATTGACCATAACTCACTCAATTTAACTCGTAATTCATTTAAATTCGTTTCATTTCGAATGAATCGAAGTGTAGTTTAAAACGAAAGAAACGGAGATGAAAAACTCCAAGTATTTTGGGAGTTATGATGGAAATAGTTAGACTCGCGCTTTGGTTTAGCAATTTACTGACCTACCTCCGATTGATTAACCATAACTCACTCAATTTAACTCGTAATTCATTGAATTAGTTTCATTTCGAAGGAATCGAAGTGTAGTTTAAAACGAAAGAAACGGAGATGAAAAACTCCAAGTATTTTGAGAGTTATGATGGAAATAGTTAGACTCGCGCTTTGGTTTAGCAATTTACTGACCTACCTACGATTGATTGACCATAACTCTCTCAATTTAACTCTTAAGTCATTGAAATTAATTTCATTTCAAATGAATCGAAGTGTAGTTTAAAACGAAAGAAACGGAGATGAAAAACTCCAAGTATTTTGAGAGTTATGATGGAAATAGTTAGACTCGCGCTTTGGTTTAGCAATTTACTGACCTACCTCCGATTGATTGACAATAACTCTCCCAATTTAACTCTTAAGTCATTGAAATTAGTTTCATTTCGAATGAATCCAAGTGTAGTTTAAAACGAAAGAAACGGAGATGAAAAACTACAAGTATTTTGAGAGTTATGATGGAAATAGTTAGACTCGCGCTTTGGTTTAGCAATTTACTGACCTACCTCCGATCGATTGACCATAACTCACTCAATTTAACTCGTAATTCATTGAAATTAGTTTCATTTCGAAGGAATCGAAGTGTAGTTTATAACGAAAGAAACGGAGATGAAAAACTCCAAGTATTTTGAGAGTTATGATGGAAATAGTTAGACTCGCGCTTTGGTTTAGCAATTTACTGACCTACCTCTGATTGATTGACCATAACTCTCCCAATTTAACTCTTAAGTCATTGAAATTAGTTTCATTTCGAAGGAATCCAAGTGTAGTTTAAAACGAAAGAAACGGAGATGAAAAACTCCAAGTATTTTGAGAGTTATGATGGAAATAGTTAGACTCGCGCTTTGGTTTAGCAATTTACTGACCTACCTCCGATTGATTGACAATAACTCTGTCAATTTAACTCGTAATTCATTTAAATTAGTTTCATTTCGAAGTAATCGAAGTGTAGTTTAAAACGAAAGAAACGGAGATTAAAAACTCCAAGTATTTTGGGAGTTATGATGGAAATAGTTAGACTCGCGCTTTGGTTTAGCAATTTACTGACCTCCCTACGATTGATTGACCATAACTCACTCAATTTAACTCGTAATTCATTGAAATTAGTTTCATTTCGAAGGAATCGAAGTGTAGTTTATAACGAAAGAAACGGAGATGAAAAACTCCAAGTATTTTGAGAGTTATGATGGAAATAGTTAGACTCGCGCTTTGGTTTAGCAATTTACTGACCTACCTCTGATTGATTGACCATAACTCTCCCAATTTAACTCTTAAGTCATTGAAATTAGTTTCATTTCGAAGGAATCCAAGTGTAGTTTAAAACGAAAGAAACGGAGATGAAAAACTCCAAGTATTTTGAGAGTTATGATGGAAATAGTTAGACTCGCGCTTTGGTTTAGCAATTTACTGACCTACCTCCGATTGATTGACAATAACTCTGTCAATTTAACTCGTAATTCATTTAAATTAGTTTCATTTCGAAGGAATCGAATTGTAGTTTAAAACGAAAGAAACGGAGATGAAAAACTCCAAGTCTTTTGAGAGTTATGATGGAAATAGTTAGACTCGCGCTTTGGTTTAGCAATTTACTGACCTACCTCCGATTGATTGACCATAACTCACTCAATTTAACTCGTAATTCATTTAAATTCGTTTCATTTCGAATGAATCGAAGTGTAGTTTAAAACGAAAGAAACGGAGATGAAAAACTCCAAGTATTTTGAGAGTTATGATGAAAATAGTTAGACTCGCTCTTTGGTTTAGCAATTTACTGACCTACCTCCGATTGATTGACCATAACTCTGTCAATTTAACTCGTAATTCATTTAAATTAGTTTCATTTCGAAGGAATCGAAGTGTAGTTTAAAACGAAAGAAACGGAGATTAAAAACTCCAAGTATTTTGGGAGTTATGATGGAAATAGTTAGACTCGCGCTTTGGTTTAGCAATTTACTGACCTCCCTACGATTGATTGACCATAACTCACTCAATTTAACTCGTAATTCATTGAAATTAGTTTCATTTCGAAGGAATCGAAGTGTAGTTTATAACGAAAGAAACGGAGATGAAAAACTCCAAGTAATTTGAGAGTTATGATGGAAATAGTTAGACTCGCGCTTTGGTTTAGCAATTTACTGACCTACCTCCGCTTAATTGAACATAACTCTCTCAATTTAACTCGTAATTCATTGAAATTAATTTCATTTCGAAGGAATCGAAGTGTAGTTTAAAACGAAAGAAACGGAGATGAAAAACTCCAAGTATTTTGAGAGTTATGATGGAAATAGTTAGACTCGCGCTTTGGTTTAGCAATTTACTGACCTACCTCCGATTGATTGAACATAACTCTCTCAATTTAACTCGTAATTCATTGAAATTAATTTCATTTCGAAGGAATCGAAGTGTAGTTTAAAACGAAAGAAACGGAGATGAAAAACTCCAAGTATTTTGAGAGTTATGGTGGAAATAGTTAGACTCGCGCTTTGGTTTAGCAATTTACTGACCTACCTTCGATTGATTGACCATAACTCTCTAAATTTAATTCTTAAGTCATTGAAATTAGTTTCATTTCGAAGGAATCGAAGTGTAGTTTAAAACAAAAGAAACGGAGATGAAAAACTCCAAGTATTTTGAGAGTTATGATGGAAATTGTTAGACTCGCGCTTTGGTTTAGCAATTTACTCACCTACCTCCGATTTATTGACCATAACTCACTCAATTTAACTCGTAATTCATTTAAATTAGTTTCATTTCGAAGGAATCGAAGTGTAGTTTAAAACGAAAGAAACGGAGATGAAAAACTCCAAGTATTTTGAGAGTTATGATGGAAATAGTTAGACTCGCGCTTTGGTTTAGCAATTTACTGACCTACCTCCGATTGATTGAACATAACTCTCTCAATTTAACTCGTAATTCATTGAAATTAATTTCATTTCGAAGGAATCGAAGTGTAGTTTAAAACGAAAGAAACGGAGATTAAAAAGTCCAAGTATTTTGGGAGTTATGATGGAAATAGTTAGACTCGCGCTTTGGTTTAGCAATTTACTGACCTACCTCCGATTAATTGACCATAACTCACTCAATTTTACTTGTAATTGATTGAAATTAGTTTCATTTCGAAGGAATCGAAGTGTAGTTTAAAACGAAAGAAACGGAGATGAAAAACTCCAAGTATTTTGGGAGTTATGATGGAAATAGTTAGACTCGCGCTTTGGTTTAGCAATTTACTGACCTACCTCCGATTGATTGACCATAACTCACTAAATTTAACTCGTAATTCATTGAATTAGTTTCATTTCGAAGGAATCGAAGTGTAGTTTAAAACGAAAGAAACGGAGATGAAAAACTCCAAGTATTTTGAGAGTTATGATGGAAATAGTTAGACTCGCGCTTTGGTTTAGCAATTTACTGACCTACCTACGATTGATTGACCATAACTCTCTCAATTTAACTCTTAAGTCATTGAAATTAATTTCATTTCAAATGAATCGAAGTGTAGTTTAAAACGAAAGAAACGGAGATGAAAAACTCCAAGTATTTTGAGAGTTATGATGGAAATAGTTAGACTCGCGCTTTGGTTTAGCAATTTACTGACCTACCTCCGATTGATTGACCATAACTCTGTCAATTTAACTCGTAATTCATTTAAATTAGTTTCATTTCGAAGGAATCGAAGTGTAGTTTAAAACGAAAGAAACGGAGATTAAAAACTCCAAGTATTTTGGGAGTTATGATGGAAATAGTTAGACTCGCGCTTTGGTTTAGCAATTTACTGACCTCCCTACGATTGATTGACCATAACTCACTCAATTTAACTCGTAATTCATTGAAATTAGTTTCATTTCGAAGGAATCGAAGTGTAGTTTATAACGAAAGAAACGGAGATGAAAAACTCCAAGTATTTTGAGAGTTATGATGGAAATAGTTAGACTCGCGCTTTGGTTTAGCAATTTACTGACCTACCTCCGATTGATTGACCATAACTCTCCCAATTTAACTCTTAAGTCATTGAAATTAGTTTCATTTCGAAGGAATCCAAGTATAGTTTAAAACGAAAGAAACGGAGATGAAAAACTACAAGTATTTTGAGAGTTATGATGGAAATAGTTAGACTCGCGCTTTGGTTTAGCAATTTACTGACCTACCTCCGATCGATTGACCATAACTCACTCAATTTAACTCGTAATTCATTTAAATTAGTTTCATTTCGAAGGAATCGAAGTAAAGTTTAAAACGAAAGAAACGGAGATGAAAAACTCCAAGTATTTTGAGAGTTATGATGGAAATAGTTAGACTCGCGCTTTGGTTTAGCAATTTACTGACCTACCTCCGATTGATTGAACATAACTCACTCAATTTTACTTGTAATTGATTGAAATTAGTTTCATTTCGAAGGAATCGAAGTGTAGTTTAAAACGAAAGAAACGGAGATGAAAAACTCCAAGTATTTTGGGAGTTATGATGGAAATAGTTAGACTCGCGCTTTGGTTTAGCAATTTACTGACCTACCTCCGATTGATTGACCATAACTCACTCAATTTAACTCGTAATTCATTGAATTAGTTTCATTTCGAAGGAATCGAAGTGTAGTTTAAAACGAAAGAAACGGAGATGAAAAACTCCAAGTATTTTGAGAGTTATGATGGAAATAGTTAGACTCGCGCTTTGGTTTAGCAATTTACTGACCTACCTACGATTGATTGACCATAACTCTCTCAATTTAACTCTTAAGTCATTGAAATTAATTTCATTTCAAATGAATCGAAGTGTAGTTTAAAACGAAAGAAACGGAGATGAAAAACTCCAAGTATTTTGAGAGTTATGATGGAAATAGTTAGACTCGCGCTTTGGTTTAGCAATTTACTGACCTACCTCTGATTGATTGACCATAACTCTGTCAATTTAACTCGTAATTCATTTAAATTAGTTTCATTTCGAAGGAATCGAAGTGTAGTTTAAAACGAAAGAAACGGAGATTAAAAACTCCAAGTATTTTGGGAATTATGATGGAAATAGTTAGACTCGCGCTTTGGTTTAGCAATTTACTGACCTCCCTACGATTGATTGACCATAACTCACTCAATTTAACTCGTAATTCATTGAAATTAGTTTCATTTCGAAGGAATCGAAGTTTAGTTTATAACGAAAGAAACGGAGATGAAAAACTCCAAGTATTTTGAGAGTTATGATGGAAATAGTTAGACTCGCGCTTTGGTTTAGCAATTTACTGACCTACCTCCGATTGATTGACCATAACTCTCCCAATTTAACTCTTAAGTCATTGAAATTAGTTTCATTTCGAAGGAATCCAAGTGTAGTTTAAAACGAAAGAAACGGAGATGAAAAACTACAAGTATTTTGAGAGTTATGATGGAAATAGTTAGACTCGCGCTTTGGTTTAGCAATTTACTGACCTACCTCCGATTGATTGACAATAACTCTGTCAATTTAACTCGTAATTCATTTAAATTAGTTTCATTTCGAAGGAATCGAATTGTAGTTTAAAACGAAAGAAACGGAGATGAAAAACTCCAAGTATTTTGAGAGTTATGATGGAAATAGTTAGACTCGCGCTTTGGTTTAGCAATTTACTGACCTACCTCCGATTGATTGACCATAACTCACTCAATTTAACTCGTAATTCATTTAAATTCGTTTCATTTCGAATGAATCGAAGTGTAGTTTAAAACGAAAGAAACGGAGATGAAAAACTCCAAGTATTTTGAGAGTTATGATGAAAATAGTTAGACTCGCTCTTTGGTTTAGCAATTTACTGACCTACCTCCGATTGATTGACCATAACTCTGTCAATTTAACTCGTAATTCATTTAAATTAGTTTCATTTCGAAGGAATCGAAGTGTAGTTTAAAACGAAAGAAACGGAGATTAAAAACTCCAAGTATTTTGGGAGTTATGATGGAAATAGTTAGACTCGCGCTTTGGTTTAGCAATTTACTGACCTCCCTACGATTGATTGACCATAACTCACTCAATTTAACTCGTAATTCATTGAAATTAGTTTCATTTCGAAGGAATCGAAGTGTAGTTTATAACGAAAGAAACGGAGATGAAAAACTCCAAGTATTTTGAGAGTTATGATGGAAATAGTTAGACTCGCGCTTTGGTTTAGCAATTTACTGACCTACCTCCGATTGATTGACCATAACTCTCCCAATTTAACTCTTAAGTCATTGAAATTAGTTTCATTTCGAAGGAATCAAAGTGTAGTTTAAAACGAAAGAAACGGAGATGAAAAACTCCAAGTATTTTGAAAGTTATGATGGAAATAGTTAGACTCGCGCTTTGGTTTAGCAATTTACTGACCTACCTCCGATTGATTGACAATAACTCTGTCAATTTAACTCGTAATTCATTTAAATTAGTTTCATTTCGAAGGAATCGAAGTGTAGTTTAAAACGAAAGAAACGGAGATGAAAAACTCCAAGTATTTTGGGAGTTATGATGGACATAGTTAGACTCGCGCTTTGGTTTAGCAATTTACTGACCTACCTCCGATTGATTGACCATAACTCACTCAATTTAACTCGTAATTCATTGAATTAGTTTCATTTCGAAGGAATCGAAGTGTAGTTTAAAACGAAAGAAACGGAGATGAAAAACTCCAAGTATTTTGAGAGTTATGATGGAAATAGTTAGACTCGCGCTTTGGTTTAGCAATTTACTGACCTACCTACGATTGATTGACCATAACTCTCTCAATTTAACTCTTAAGTCATTGAAATTAATTTCATTTCAAATGAATCGAAGTGTAGTTTAAAACGAAAGAAACGGAGATGAAAAACTCCAAGTATTTTGAGAGTTATGATGGAAATAGTTAGACTCGCGCTTTGGTTTAGCAATTTACTGACCTACCTCCGATTGATTGACCATAACTCTGTCAATTTAACTCGTAATTCATTTAAATTAGTTTCATTTCGAAGGAATCGAAGTGTAGTTTAAAACGAAAGAAACGGAGATTAAAAACTCTAAGTATTTTGGGAGTTATGATGGAAATAGTTAGACTCGCGCTTTGGTTTAGCAATTTATTGACCTCCCTACGATTGATTGACCATAACTCACTCAATTTAACTCGTAATTCATTGAAATTAGTTTCATTTCGAAGGAATCGAAGTGTAGTTTATAACGAAAGAAACGGAGATGAAAAACTCCAAGTATTTTGAGAGTTATGATGGAAATAGTTAGACTCGCGCTTTGGTTTAGCAATTTACTGACCTACCTCCGATTGATTGACCATAACTCTCCCAATTTAACTCTTAAGTCATTGAAATTAGTTTCGTTTCGAAGGAATCAAAGTGTAGTTTAAAACGAAAGAAACGGAGATGAAAAACTCCAAGTATTTTGAGAGTTATGATGGAAATAGTTAGACTCGCGCTTTGGTTTAGCAATTTACTGACCTACCTCCGATTGATTGACAATAACTCTGTCAATTTAACTCGTAATTCATTTAAATGAGTTTCATTTCGAAGGAATCGAAGTGTAGTTTAAAACGAAAGAAACGGAGATGAAAAACTCCAAGTATTTTGAGAGTTATGATGGAAATAGTTAGACTCGCGCTTTGGTTTAGCAATTTACTGACCTACCTCCGATTGATTGACCATAACTCACTCAATTTAACTCGTAATTCATTGAATTAGTTTCATTTCGAAGGAATCGAAGTGTAGTTTAAAACGAAAGAAACGGAGATGAAAAACTCCAAGTATTTTGAGAGTTATGATGGAAATAGTTAGACTCGCGCTTTGGTTTAGCAATTTACTGACCTACCTACGATTGATTGACCATAACTCTCTCAATTTAACTCTTAAGTCATTGAAATTAATTTCATTTCAAATGAATCGAAGTGTAGTTTAAAACGAAAGAAACGGAGATGAAAAACTCCAAGTATTTTGAGAGTTATGATGGAAATAGTTAGACTCGCGCTTTGGTTTAGCAATTTACTGACCTACCTCCGATTTATTGACCATAACTCACTCAATTTAACACGTAATTCATTTAAATTAGTTTCATTTCGAAGGAATCGAAGTATAGTTTAAAACGAAAGAAACGGAGATGAAAAACTCCAAGTATTTTGAGAGTTATGATGGAAATAGTTAGACTCGCGCTTTGGTTTAGCAATTTACTGATCTACCTCCGATTAATTGACCATAACTCACTCAATTTTACTTGTAATTGATTGAAATTAGTTTCATTTCGAAGGAATCGAAGTGTAGTTTAAAACGAAAGAAACGGAGATGAAAAACTCCAAGTATTTTGGGAGTTATGATGGAAATAGTTAGACTCGCGCTTTGGTTTAGCAATTTACTGACCTACCTCCGATTGATTGACCATAACTCACTCAATTTAACTCGTAATTCATTGAATTAGTTTCATTTCGAAGGAATCGAAGTGTAGTTTAAAACGAAAGAAACGGAGATGAAAAACTCCAAGTATTTTGAGAGTTATGATGGAAATAGTTAGACTCGCGCTTTGGTTTAGCAATTTACTGACCTACCTACGATTGATTGACCATAACTCTCTCAATTTAACTCTTAAGTCATTGAAATTAATTTCATTTCAAATGAATCGAAGTGTAGTTTAAAACGAAAGAAACGGAGATGAAAAACTCCAAGTATTTTGAGAGTTATGATGGAAATAGTTAGACTCGCGCTTTGGTTTAGCAATTTACTGACCTACCTCCGATTTATTGACCTTAACTCAC
The DNA here is from genome assembly GCF_043159265.1 of Tasmannia lanceolata. Taxonomy (NCBI): domain Eukaryota; kingdom Viridiplantae; phylum Streptophyta; class Magnoliopsida; order Canellales; family Winteraceae; genus Tasmannia; species Tasmannia lanceolata. The sequence goes on from NW_027518721.1 coordinate 11,510,813, forward strand.
TCAATTTAACACGTAATTCATTTAAATTAGTTTCATTTCGAAGGAATCGAAGTGTAGTTTAAAACGAAAGAAACGGAGATGAAAAACTCCAAGTATTTTGAGAGTTATGATGGAAATAGTTAGACTCGCGCTTTGGTTTAGCAATTTACTGACCTACCTACGATTGATTGACCATAACTCTCTCAATTTAACTCTTAAGTCATTGAAATTAATTTCATTTCAAATGAATCGAAGTGTAGTTTAAAACGAAAGAAACGGAGATGAAAAACTCCAAGTATTTTGAGAGTTATGATGGAAATAGTTAGACTCGCGCTTTGGTTTAGCAATTTACTGACCTACCTCTGATTGATTGACCATAACTCTGTCAATTTAACTCGTAATTCATTTAAATTAGTTTCATTTCGAAGGAATCGAAGTGTAGTTTAAAACGAAAGAAACGGAGATTAAAAACTCCAAGTATTTTGGGAATTATGATGGAAATAGTTAGACTCGCGCTTTGGTTTAGCAATTTACTGACCTCCCTACGATTGATTGACCATAACTCACTCAATTTAACTCGTAATTCATTGAAATTAGTTTCATTTCGAAGGAATCGAAGTGTAGTTTATAACGAAAGAAACGGAGATGAAAAACTCCAAGTATTTTGAGAGTTATGATGGAAATAGTTAGACTCGCGCTTTGGTTTAGCAATTTACTGACCTACCTCCGATTGATTGACCATAACTCTCCCAATTTAACTCTTAAGTCATTGAAATTAGTTTCATTTCGAAGGAATCCAAGTGTAGTTTAAAACGAAAGAAACGGAGATGAAAAACTACAAGTATTTTGAGAGTTATGATGGAAATAGTTAGACTCGCGCTTTGGTTTAGCAATTTACTGACCTACCTCCGATTGATTGACAATAACTCTGTCAATTTAACTCGTAATTCATTTAAATTAGTTTCATTTCGAAGGAATCGAATTGTAGTTTAAAACGAAAGAAACGGAGATGAAAAACTCCAAGTATTTTGAGAGTTATGATGGAAATAGTTAGACTCGCGCTTTGGTTTAGCAATTTACTGACCTACCTCCGATTGATTGACCATAACTCACTCAATTTAACTCGTAATTCATTTAAATTCGTTTCATTTCGAATGAATCGAAGTGTAGTTTAAAACGAAAGAAACGGAGATGAAAAACTCCAAGTATTTTGAGAGTTATGATGAAAATAGTTAGACTCGCTCTTTGGTTTAGCAATTTACTGACCTACCTCCGATTGATTGACCATAACTCTGTCAATTTAACTCGTAATTCATTTAAATTAGTTTCATTTCGAAGGAATCGAAGTGTAGTTTAAAACGAAAGAAACGGAGATTAAAAACTCCAAGTATTTTGGGAGTTATGATGGAAATAGTTAGACTCGCGCTTTGGTTTAGCAATTTACTGACCTCCCTACGATTGATTGACCATAACTCACTCAATTTAACTCGTAATTCATTGAAATTAGTTTCATTTCGAAGGAATCGAAGTGTAGTTTATAACGAAAGAAACGGAGATGAAAAACTCCAAGTATTTTGAGAGTTATGATGGAAATAGTTAGACTCGCGCTTTGGTTTAGCAATTTACTGACCTACCTCCGATTGATTGACCATAACTCTCCCAATTTAACTCTTAAGTCATTGAAATTAGTTTCATTTCGAAGGAATCAAAGTGTAGTTTAAAACGAAAGAAACGGAGATGAAAAACTCCAAGTATTTTGAGAGTTATGATGGAAATAGTTAGACTCGCGCTTTGGTTTAGCAATTTACTGACCTACCTCCGATTGATTGACAATAACTCTGTCAATTTAACTCGTAATTCATTTAAATTAGTTTCATTTCGAAGGAATCGAAGTGTAGTTTAAAACGAAAGAAACGGAGATGAAAAACTCCAAGTATTTTGGGAGTTATGATGGACATAGTTAGACTCGCGCTTTGGTTTAGCAATTTACTGACCTACCTCCGATTGATTGACCATAACTCACTCAATTTAACTCGTAATTCATTGAATTAGTTTCATTTCGAAGGAATCGAAGTGTAGTTTAAAACGAAAGAAACGGAGATGAAAAACTCCAAGTATTTTGAGAGTTATGATGGAAATAGTTAGACTCGCGCTTTGGTTTAGCAATTTACTGACCTACCTACGATTGATTGACCATAACTCTATCAATTTAACTCTTAAGTCATTGAAATTAATTTCATTTCAAATGAATCGAAGTGTAGTTTAAAACGAAAGAAACGGAGATGAAAAACTCCAAGTATTTTGAGAGTTATGATGGAAATAGTTAGACTCGCGCTTTGGTTTAGCAATTTACTGACCTACCTCCGATTGATTGACCATAACTCTGTCAATTTAACTCGTAATTCATTTAAATTAGTTTCATTTCGAAGGAATCGAAGTGTAGTTTAAAACGAAAGAAACGGAGATTAAAAACTCTAAGTATTTTGGGAGTTATGATGGAAATAGTTAGACTCGCGCTTTGGTTTAGCAATTTATTGACCTCCCTACGATTGATTGACCATAACTCACTCAATTTAACTCGTAATTCATTGAAATTAGTTTCATTTCGAAGGAATCGAAGTGTAGTTTATAACGAAAGAAACGGAGATGAAAAACTCCAAGTATTTTGAGAGTTATGATGGAAATAGTTAGACTCGCGCTTTGGTTTAGCAATTTACTGACCTACCTCCGATTGATTGACCATAACTCTCCCAATTTAACTCTTAAGTCATTGAAATTAGTTTCGTTTCGAAGGAATCAAAGTGTAGTTTAAAACGAAAGAAACGGAGATGAAAAACTCCAAGTATTTTGAGAGTTATGATGGAAATAGTTAGACTCGCGCTTTGGTTTAGCAATTTACTGACCTACCTCCGATTGATTGACAATAACTCTGTCAATTTAACTCGTAATTCATTTAAATGAGTTTCATTTCGAAGGAATCGAAGTGTAGTTTAAAACGAAAGAAACGGAGATGAAAAACTCCAAGTATTTTGAGAGTTATGATGGAAATAGTTAGACTCGCGCTTTGGTTTAGCAATTTACTGACCTACCTCCGATTGATTGACCATAACTCACTCAATTTAACTCGTAATTCATTGAATTAGTTTCATTTCGAAGGAATCGAAGTGTAGTTTAAAACGAAAGAAACGGAGATGAAAAACTCCAAGTATTTTGAGAGTTATGATGGAAATAGTTAGACTCGCGCTTTGGTTTAGCAATTTACTGACCTACCTACGATTGATTGACCATAACTCTCTCAATTTAACTCTTAAGTCATTGAAATTAATTTCATTTCAAATGAATCGAAGTGTAGTTTAAAACGAAAGAAACGGAGATGAAAAACTCCAAGTATTTTGAGAGTTATGATGGAAATAGTTAGACTCGCGCTTTGGTTTAGCAATTTACTGACCTACCTCCGATTTATTGACCATAACTCACTCAATTTAACACGTAATTCATTTAAATTAGTTTCATTTCGAAGGAATCGAAGTATAGTTTAAAACGAAAGAAACGGAGATGAAAAACTCCAAGTATTTTGAGAGTTATGATGGAAATAGTTAGACTCGCGCTTTGGTTTAGCAATTTACTGATCTACCTCCGATTAATTGACCATAACTCACTCAATTTTACTTGTAATTGATTGAAATTAGTTTCATTTCGAAGGAATCGAAGTGTAGTTTAAAACGAAAGAAACGGAGATGAAAAACTCCAAGTATTTTGGGAGTTATGATGGAAATAGTTAGACTCGCGCTTTGGTTTAGCAATTTACTGACCTACCTCCGATTGATTGACCATAACTCACTCAATTTAACTCGTAATTCATTGAATTAGTTTCATTTCGAAGGAATCGAAGTGTAGTTTAAAACGAAAGAAACGGAGATGAAAAACTCCAAGTATTTTGAGAGTTATGATGGAAATAGTTAGACTCGCGCTTTGGTTTAGCAATTTACTGACCTACCTACGATTGATTGACCATAACTCTCTCAATTTAACTCTTAAGTCATTGAAATTAATTTCATTTCAAATGAATCGAAGTGTAGTTTAAAACGAAAGAAACGGAGATGAAAAACTCCAAGTATTTTGAGAGTTATGATGGAAATAGTTAGACTCGCGCTTTGGTTTAGCAATTTACTGACCTACCTCCGATTTATTGACCTTAACTCACTCAATTTAACACGTAATTCATTTAAATTAGTTTCATTTCGAAGGAATCGAAGTATAGTTTAAAACGAAAGAAACGGAGATGAAAAACTCCAAGTATTTTGAGAGTTATGATGGAAATAGTTAGACTCGCGCTTTGGTTTAGCAATTTACTGATCTACCTCCGATTAATTGACCATAACTCACTCAATTTTACTTGTAATTGATTGAAATTAGTTTCATTTCGAAGGAATCGAAGTGTAGTTTAAAACGAAAGAAACGGAGATGAAAAACTCCAAGTATTTTGGGAGTTATGATGGAAATAGTTAGACTCGCGCTTTGGTTTAGCAATTTACTGACCTACCTATGGGACATGATCCCGCGAGAGGGGCGTGGGGCGCGAGCCGCCGCGCACTCTCTTGGTCTCTCGTACCCACGCGATTGGCGTGTGCTTCTTAGTGTTGATTTGAATTCGTCTTTCCTGTGGACTTGGGATCACTAAGGCAATCCGAATTCCACACGAAAGAGACTGACAGAGTCGCCACCTAGATGTGGGATCTAGGACCCATAATTAACCAGAAATCTAGACTCGCTACCTGGTTACGAGAATGGAAGGTATGGGGAGTTATCCACCACATGCACCATTCTTGTCCGATAATCGGTCTTCGATTCCAAAAGCTAACTCTTTTAAATTTATTTTAAATGGCTCATTCAACTCTATGTTAATGTGCGAACTAAGTGACATGCATCCTAGAATCTAATTTCAATGTGAATCCTAAATGTGTATCTTGATTTCTTAATTTGTCTGGATTCAATCTAGGTGAAAGTTCTCCTAAAATTCTAATTTCATGAAAAATCCTAAGTGATTTGATTAAGCATTTACAAGAAAATTAATATACAAAACACCACAATTTGTTGTGGTGCCGACTCGCGGGTGGTATGCCATCAGACATCCAAGCTGCCTACGTACCCAAGCCTCACTGGGATCAGAGTCGACGTAGTTCGGTGCACCTAAGCTAAGCTACTTATGCCTAACTCAACTAGGACACCGACTTAAACGGATTTGACTGTTTCAACAGTTTTAAAAGTAGTTATTTAATTCAAGTTGAGGATTTTATTATCTTAGGATTTCATCTAAGATGCTGTATGATTCTTATCTAAATGCAAGTTGTTCCTTAGACTAATGCAGGTTTGCCTACATCCTAGTTTACTAGGCTTGTCTTAAGGAAAGATTGGGTGACTAGTGTAACTAGACCTATGGTACGGTTGCTATTCATAGCAAGCGTCCGTGATGAGGCTGGACTCCTAACTCTAGGACTCCCTAAAACCTAGGACACGGCACGACACCAGTGTTCCTAAATTGGGCTCTAATGGTTCTTAGATTGGAAACCATAATCCAATGGTTCCGAAAGACACAAGATAAATCGATTTAAGTTCTCGAGGTTAATGAGTTTCAGATTTCGAAGATTTTCAGTTTCTAGACATTTAAGGATTACCAATGGTTCTAGGGTTCAGCAATTTCGGCCTTGAATGGCATCCAAAGGAGGGAATCGTGCGCTCTTTCCTTGTGCAATTTAATACTTAGGTTATAGCATCTTATTGCCTGGCAGAATCTCAGGATTTCCGTGGACAATAACCTCGGAGCCAACAACATGCTATAACTTAAATATTCAAATTGTCAAAGATCAAGTTGCAATTGGGATACGATTATGGATGCACTGGCCATTTTTCCAGGAAAATCTAAAGATCCTAAAATTTCTGTTTTAATGGATTAAGGAGTGAACATGTGACAGAATTTTAAAGTTCTTTAGGAATTTTTATATGATTTTCAATTAATTTCGAATTTTCCATGGATTTTATCAATTTTAAGCATATGAGCGGTTTTACAAGTGAAATTGTTGCAAATAAATTCGAAATGATTCGAAATTTCTACAGCAGCAAGATGAAAATGTATGTAGCTTACAGGATGAGTTTTGCATATTTTTACATTAAATTCACATTTAATCTTGATTAATCCATTAAATGTCCAGATTGCACAATTAACACATAAACTAGTAGAAATACAACTCTAAATTCTATGAAATTTCTACAGAAATACTATATGAATCAAAATAGCATGCAGTGATATTTTCATGAATTTTAGAAATTATTTACTACCAATTTCGGATTTTACAATTTCCAGACCAGATAATAAATTAACACTACATCCCATATTAAAACAGATCCAAATAACACGAAAATTTTACAGTAACAAGTAATATGGAAGATAAGACTACTGTAAAATTTTTATGAATTTTAATGATGATCTGATGTTAGTAAAAATTCTCCTAAAATCTGATAAGTTTCAAAGAAAATATTAAATAATATACCAAATAAACTCCACAAATCTTTATAAATTCATGGTAAAATGAATCAGTAACATATTATTTTCCCACGAAATTTCATTAATTTTAGAATCTGTTTGGTATATAATTTAATTTTTCTTCGTCAAAAGATGTTTTTTGAAGAGTTTTCCATTTTTAAAACACAATTTGCGGAAAAAATCAGAAAAATTCGGAAAAATACAGAAATATTTTGAGAACAATGCACCTACCTGTGGTGAAGATCTTCGCCCAATCCAAAAAAATATAAAAAATCCTGCCGCCGCCGATCCGCTCCGCCGTCTTTCGCTTTCTCTGGAGTGTTTAGAGGGAGTGATTGAGGGAGTGAAGAGATAATGGAAGAAGAATATTAGGGAGAGGGATGGAAGAATATATTGAGGAAAGGGATTGGAGGGAGTGATTAGAAGAGATAATGGAAGAGAAAGAGATAATGGAAGATAAATTTCTCTTCTTTTCTTTTTATGGATGGGAAGGAAGATATATATAGGGAGAGAAAGAGAGAGAGAGAGATATGTTGGTGGAGAGCTCATCATGTTGTCCCTCTTAGTGGAGAATCCATCATTATTGTTCTTAGTGGAGGGCCCATCATGTTTCTTAGTGGAGAATCCATCATTATTGTTCTTAGTGGAGGGCCCATCATGTTTCTTAGTGGAGAATCCATCATTATTGTTCTTAGTGGAGGGCCCATCATGTTTCTTAGTGGAGAATCCATCATTATTGTTCTTAGTAGAGGGCCCATCATGTTGTCTTAGTGGAGAGCTACCATCATTGCTCTTCATAAGAGGCCTCACAAGAGGCCCCATTGAGGCCCCACAACGCGGGCCCCACAACGCGGGCCCCACAACGCGGGCCCCACAACGCGGGCCCCACAACGTGGGCCCCACAATGTGGGCCCCCGGTTGATTCAATTTTAAACAAATGTTCAATGCGGGCCCACCAAACGGGTACAAATTCTCCCTTGCTCGGATTCTCACGAATAACCCTTCTCCGCACTTTAGCGGAAAAAATCAGAACAATGCAGAAATGACCAGAAAGATTTGAGAAAGCGTAAGGGACGAACACCGGAATAGAAAACATTGAAAAATTGACAGCGAAACCCTAATTTCTTTTTTAATCAAAGCAGAGCAAAATGGGGTGTCTACAGATGCCCCTCTTTGGTAGAGATGACGTAGTCATCGAATACCAAAGTCAAAATGACAGAACCATTTTGCGTAGCTTTAATCGACAAAAGACTCTACGGAACCTAGACGCAAGCATTTACTACCTAATGTAAAACCCAAAACGAAGTCCTAGAATTGGAATGTAGTAAAAAAATCCCGCTGCGGTGCCGCTCGACATCACATTTATATGATGTTCAAAGAGAAAAGACCATTTTTGAATGGACTCAGAATGAAATACCATATTTTTACGGCTTCCAAGGAAATGAGACATCACATTTGTATGATGCTCAAAGAGAGTAAGAGACCATAGTTGTATGGACCTGAAGAGAATGGAATACCGTATTTTTACGGAGTTCCAAAGAAATGAGGTATCATATTTGTATGATGCTCAAAGAGAATAAGAGAACGTAGTTGTATGGACTCGAAGAGAATGGAACACCGTATTTTTTACGGAGTTCCAAGGAAATGAGGTATCATATTTGTATGATGCTCAAAGAGAATAAGAGAACATTTTTGAATGGACTCAGAAGAGAATGGAATACCGTATTTTTACGGAGTTCCAAAGAAATGAGGTATCATATTTGTATGATGCTCAAAGAGAATAAGAGAACATTTTTGAATGGACTCAGAAGAGAATGGAATACCGTATTTTTTACGGAGTTCCAAGGAAATGAGGTATCATATTTGTATGATGCTCAAAGAGAATAAGAGAACATTTTTGAATGGACTCAGAAGAGAATGGAATACCGTATTTTTTACGGAGTTCCAAGGAAATGAGGTATCATATTTGTATGATGCTCAAAGAGAATAAGAGAACATTTTTGAATGGATTTAGAAGAGAATGGAATACCGTATTTTTACGGAGTTCCAAGGAAATGAGGTATCATATTTGTATGATGCTCAAAGGGAATAAGAGAACATTTTTTAATGGACTCAGAATGAAATACCGTATTTTTACGGCTTCAATCTTCGGTTGAGATTAATGAATTTGGAGGTTTTTTTATGAATTTGAATTTGACGTAGAATTGGATTTGATGAATTTGGGGAATTTGAATTTGACGTAGGATTGGAGTTGATGAATTTTGGGATTTTGAATTTTGACGTAGAATTGGACTTGATGAATTTTGGGAATTTGAATTTAACGTAGAATTGGATTTGATGAATTACGGAATTCCAAGGAAATGAGGTATCATATTTGTATGATGCTCAAAGAGAATAAGAGAACATTTTTGAATGGACTTAGAAGAAAATGGAATACCGTATTTTTACGGAGTTCCAAGGAAATGAGATATCATATTTGTATGATGTTCAAAGAAAGAAGACCACTTTCAAATGGACTCAGAGAGTATATGATAACAGAGATTATCAGGAAAGGGGGAACTGGAATCTCCAATTAACAATTTTGGAAGCAAATGATTCAATACCACCATGCAGCAAAGGTCTTTCAAGGCTTGAATATGAGATGCCACTTTATTAGCAACCTGCCCCAGTTTAAGGCCTTCTAACCTTCTTCTATTCATTGACCAGAGATCATTCTTGCAACGATTTTTCACCATTCGTGACAGTCGCACCTTTTCCAAGTTTCTCGGAATCCGTTAATGAACCTGCCTTCAGAGTGATTGCACCCTACAACAATTCTTTAAAATAGCATTTGTAAATTTTTCTAAAAATAGAACCACAGACATTGGTAATAAAAAGACAAAATAAGAAAGATTACTCAAGTGATCTCGTGATGCTTCTGACTTATCAGTATTTTCTTTTGGGTTAGGTTAGCCTCTTTTAAAGAATGTTTCTCCACTGATAAACATCTTCACTTATTTTTTAAGACAGTGATACTTCATATATCCTTCTATCAACTTTCGGATTGTTTTGAAATTAATGCCCTTAGTTTCGGGAATCATTGTTATTTTTGCCTGACCTACTGAGAGTTCAGAGGTCGATGTAATTCTTCTGGCGTGAACCCCATCTTACCACGACCAAGTATTCCTTTTTAGATTTTCAACTTGGCGGACCGTTCAACCTTAACTTTTGCCTGAATCGCCTTTTAGGTTTTCAACTCAGCAGGCTACCCCCTTAACTTTTGCCTAAGCTGCCTTTTCAGGTTTTCAACTTAGCAGAGGAATGATCCTGAATTTTGCCTAGATCGCCTTTTCAGGTTTTCAATCTAGCGGATTTTCAAGCTCCATTTTTTTTTTTTTTTTTTTTTTTTTTTTTTTGAACACCAAAAGGACTTTACAGGTGAGGTAGAGCTTTTCAAAGAATGGCTTAAGGTTTTGCAAGAGTTTCGACCGAACCTGTGAACAGGTTGCCTACGTATCCCAGTGTAGGAATCAGGTCATGCGTAGTTCAGGGGAATGCCCCTAGTACATTGGGTTTTGAAGGAAAATTTTATGTAGGCTCGAAAGGGTTTGCAAAAGGTTATATATTTTTTGATTTTGGGTTATGAATTTGGGTTTTATTCGGCCAAAAGACGGCCTTCTGGTGTTCAAGCATAGAACCTCTTGAGTTGATCAAGATTTGTTGGTTCCGGCAATATTTCTCCATTTAAATTACGGAGCTTGAAGGCTTTTCCGGGTAAGATTTGGTCCACGATGTATGGCCCTGACCAATTAGGCTTGAATTTGCCTCTTGGGTCAAGCACTGGTGCTCGATTTTCTTTTAGAACAAGATTGCCTTCTTCGAGATCTCTGATTTTAACCTTTTTATTAAAAGCCCGGGCTATTCTGCGCTGATAACCCTGCACATGGTAAAGTGCTTTTAACCTCTTTTCATCTAGCATGTTCAGCTCTTTATATCTGGCGTCTGCCCATTCATTTTCTGGCAACTTGACTTCAGTCAATACTCGGAGCGAAGGTACACGGATCTCCACAGGTAGCACTGCTTCCATACCATAAACAAGAGAGTAAGGGGTTGCCCCAGTTGAAGCTCTAATTGATGTTCTGTAAGCCCACAATGCGTACGGCAACTTATTCGACCAATCCTTATAAGTTTCTGACATCTTGCTAATGATAGTCTTGACATTTTTGTTTGCAGCTTCCACCGCTCCATTTGTCTGCGGCCGATAAGGTGAAGATTTATGATGCTTAATCTTGAACTCTTCGCAAAGAGTGATAACTTCTTTCTTGAAATGAGATCCGTTATCTGAGATAAGTTCATGGGGAATTCCATATCTGCATATGATGTTGGTTCGTATGAATTTAGCAACTGATGCGGATGTAAGCTTTGCATAAGAAGCGGCCTCAACCCACTTAGTGAAGTAGTCAATTGCAACGAGTATGTACTCGTGACCACTAGATGACTTAGGGGAAATTTTGCCAATAATGTCAATTCCCCAAACCGAAAACGGCCAAGGAGAAGTAAGAGAATGCAATTCGGTAGGTGGTACATGGATGAGATTCGCATGTATCTGACATTTATAGCATTTCTTCACAAATGTGTGACAATCTGCTTCCAATGTTGGCCAATAGTACCCCAGACGTAGGATCTTCTTTGACAACATCTTCCCATTCATATGAGGTCCACACACCCCTTCATGAACATCTGCGAGAATTTCTTCTGCCTGATCTTCAGTGACACATAAGAGTTGAATTCCGTCGAAGGACCGTCGATACAGCTCTCCTCCACAAATGACAAAGTTAGCCGCCAATCTCTGCAAAGTCCTTATCTCCTTATTCGACGCCTCATTGGGATGCCCCTGGCCCGAGATGTAGTTCTTTATGTCCGTATACCATGGTTTACCATCGGGACATCTTGCAGCTATCTCTATAGCATCAACATATGCAGGAGCCCATTGCTCTTGAACCGTGATGGGCCTCATTTTCATATTGTGAGGTATGTCAATCATAGAAGCTAACGTCGCTAAGGCATCGGCGAATCTATTCTTCAACCTTGGCAAATAACTGAAAGTGATGTGCTGGAATTGCTTAGCGAGAATATCCAAGTATTCATGATATGGCAGCAACTTTTCTTCTTTGGTTCTCCATTCTCCTTGGGTTTGGCAAATGATTAACATTGAATCTCCATATACGTCAAGATTCTCTATGCCTAAGGCCAATGCTGCCTCAAGCCCAACAATGCATGCTTCATACTCTGCCATATTGTTCGTGCAATTGAATTGTAACTTAACTGCAAGGGGAACATGCTCATTTCGGGGTGACACAAGCAATGCCCCTACTCCTTGCCCTGTTTGGTTTGCTGCTCCATCAAAATAGAGGGTCCAACCAGTTTCTGGATATTCATCTTCTACCATCATGATCTCTTCATCTGGGAACATCGTCTTGAAAGGCTGATTTTCTTCTCGGGGTGCTTCTGCCAATTGTTCAGCAATGACTCGGCCCTTTACTGATTTTTGGGTTACATGGGTGATGTCAAACTCAGACAACAACAATAACCATCTGGCAGTCCTGCCTGTCAAGGCTGGTTTTTCAAAGAGATATTTCAGAGGATCCATCCTTGACAGGAGCAAGACCTTATGTGATAAAATGTAATGCCTGAGTCGCTGAGTAGCCCAAACCAAGGCTAAGCAGGTTTTTTCTAGGACAGTATACTTCTGTTCATACTCCAACATCTTCTTGCTAAGATAATACACAGCCTTTTCATGCTTGGTTTCTGGATCTTGCTGCGCTAACATACAACCCATTGTGGTTTCTGTTACTGACAAATAAAGCAGCAATGGATGTCCCGGTATCACTGGTGCTACTATCGGTGGTTCAGACAAACTCTGCTTTATCTTTTCAAAGGCCTGCTGACATTCCTCTGTCCATTCTTTGGAAGAGTTCTTCTTTAAGAGCTTAAAGATAGGTTCACAAGTTGATGTCAGATGAGCGATGAATCGCCTTAGGAACTGTATCCTTCCTAGGAATCCCCGAATTTCCTTCTCGGTTCTAGGCGGCGGCATCTCCTGGATAGCCTTAATCTTCTGAGGATCCACCTCTATACCCCTTTGACTCACCATGAATCCTAACAACTTACCAGAGGTAACCCCGAATACACACTTGCTAGGATTCAGGCGAAGCTGGTATTTGAGTATTCTTTCAAAGAACTTCTTGAGGTTCGGGATGTGATCCCTCCTTTCCCTAGCTTTTACAATCATATCATCGACATAAACTTCGACTTCTCTATGTATCATGTCATGGAGTAAGGCTGTAGCTGCTCTTTGATACGTCGCACCAGCATTCTTAAGACCAAATGGCATTACCCGATAGCAATATGTCCCCCATTGTGTAATGAACGAGGTCTTAGCCATGTCCTCGGGTGCCATCTTAATTTGATTGTAGCCCGAGAAACCATCCATGAAAGATAGTAATTCATGCCCGGCCGTATTGTCCACCAAGATATCGATATGTGGTAGAGGGAAATCATCTTTTGGACTTGCCTTGTTCAAATCCCTAAAATCTACACACATTCTCACCTTTCCATCTTTCTTTGGTACAGGTACTATATTTGCGAGCCATTCTGGATATTCCACCACTTGCAGAAATCCAGCATTCAACTGCTTAGTAACCTCTTCTTCTACTTTCAGGACCCACTCAGGCTTCATTCTCCTTAGCTTCTGCTTTTTAGGTTTAATCCCAGGCAACAAAGGTAGCTTGTGTTGAACAATGTCTTCGCTCAACCCGGGCATATCTTTGTAGGACCAGGCAAAAACTTCTTTATATTCCTTAAGTAGGTTTATTAATTCATCGCGCTCTTCAGATGATAGAGTATTTCCAATTCGTATTTCCTGTATTAAATCTTCTGTTCCGATGTTTATAATTTCGATTTCATCTTTAAGAGGCTGGGCTCGGCGCTCCTCCTCTTGTTTGAGCATATGCTGTAATTCAAAGGGAGTTTCGTCGATCCCCTCTTCCTCGTCTGAGGAGGGAGTGTTATCATTATTATTAAAGTCAGAAGCAAACACAGAGACATACTGAGAATCAGATTTCATTGAATTGAAAGAAGTTACATCATTATCATTGGACTCATCCTGAACAGGCTCAGGATTCACATAGTAAATAAACTCAGAAAATGACTCGCCTGGACTAGGCACTGACACCGATTCACTCGACTTGACTAGACTTGACTTAGCAATATAATAAGGTGGAAAAACATCAGAACTCCAGTTTGAAAGATTTTCTGTTGCAGGTGCAATCTGACTCTGAGGTTCAGTAAAGGTATCATTACTCTGAATAACTACCACCAGCACATCTTCACAGTCAGTCTCTTCTTGCTTTTTAGAATGATCTAAAACGGGCAACTCCTGACAAACAACATCAGGCACATCTTCTTCGAACAAAGACCCCAACATATCTGGCTCAAGGCAGACTATCCAATCCTCAACAGTTTTTTCAACACAATATACCGGCGGTTCTGTTTCTGGGAGAGCAAGGCCACTGAATATTTCAAAACCTGGTATCATGATCCCTGTTACTGAGTCATACCATGGTTCAGAAAACCCATAGTATGGAGAAGTCTCACCTTCTTTGATAAAGTGACCATTCATTGATAAGGAATATGGAGTCATCGGGAGTATCCTTCCAGTGCGGCGGATTTCTTCCTTCAATTTCAACAATTCTTTCATGGATTCCTCCTCCTCCTCAGTAGGTATATACCCAAGACCGAAAGCTCCAGAGTTTGCTTTGATTGGGCGCCAGTGAGACGCTTTGCTTGGATCACGGCCTAAATTCATACCCGGAAAGTAGTTCATTTTTCTCATCATCTTGGCAACCACAGGACTGATGGCAAAAGGCAAATACAACTCCTCCCGAGAGGCATCTTCATAGGAAATAGCAGTAACATCGAATGCGAAACCATTCAAGTTGTAATCATCTGCTTTTGTAACTGGAAGAATCCGAGTTTCTCCTGTTATCTGCCCTATTTCTGGCTCTTCGTCGCCTCTGACAGTGATCAATTTTCCTTCTTTAATGAACTTCAGTTTTTGATGAAGGGTTGAGGCAACAACACCTTCCTTATGCAACCAGGGTCGTCCCAGAAGTATGTTGAACGAGGCCTTGATATCAATAACTTGAAATTCCACCTCAAATTCTTGACCGCCTATAACGATCCTGGTGGTAAGGACTCCGACCACATTTCTGCGGGTATTGTCATATGCGAGGATACCAAGGGTTGATTCGGTAAAATCAGTGGGACCGAAACCCAAGGTAATGGCAGTTCTTAATGGACATACATTCAACGCGGATCCATTATCTACCAGCACAGACGGTACTTTCTTGCCTTCGCAAACAACAGTGACATGAAGAGCTCTAGCATGATTCCGACCTTGAGGAGGCAGCTCCTGGTCTGAGAAACTAATGGCCCTGGTGGCGTGTGTCAGAGCGACAACTTCAGCTAGTTGCTCTGGAGATATTTCTGAGGACACCTGTGTGGTATTCAGTTCTTTCAACACAGCCTCTCTGTGTTTCTTCGATGCTATCAACAACCCCCAAACAGATATGACAGCCTGAGTTTTCTTCAACTGCTGAACAACTTCATCATCTGGGTCCTTCACGTATTGCGGCTCCTCTCCTCGAGCCAATGCCCCTGGATTTTCGACTCTTAATTCAGCAGGTTTGAAAATTCTTCCACCCCTTGTCACATGTCTGACTTCATCCAATTCTGGCTCACCATAGGTGATAATTTGAGGGACTTGTGGCTCATAGGTGATTACCAAGGGAGGTACAGACTCCCTCAGGTATGATTCATCACAGAAGATGATTTCGGGTTCAGAAATGGGTTCTAAAGCACATATGAGGGTGAGAGGGTCAAACTCAGGATCTCCTATGGTTATGGCATTAACGGCAGCGGGAGGATTAGCATGACCAGGTAGCGGGTTTTGGGTAACATTGGGTCTTGGTTGGAATGCAATGACTTTCTCATCAATAAGTTTCTGGATTCTGAATTTCAAGGCGATGCAATTGTCTGTAAGATGACCAGGACCCCTGTGATACTCACAGTGTAGGTCGGCTCGCCAATTGGCAGGTAAAGGATTGGGGGGAGGCCGGGTGGCAGGTAGGGTTATGCGACCTGAAGCCAGACACTGCTTAAGCACCTCCGAAGATGGAATGGGAAGAGGAGTAAATTCTACCCGGGCTTGTTGCCGAGGTGCGGTCGCAGGTTGAGCATAGTCCATTACTAGAGGTTCCTGGGATTTAGAGGATTGAGCATTGGAATGGGAGATACTACTGACTTGGGCTGGTGGGGATTTTTTGAAATCTCTAGGATTTGGGTTGCTACGGTTGAATACACCTTGAGCCATAGCCTCCTCTATCTGGGTGCCAGCCACAATGAAGTGTTTGAAGTCTGGATAGTATTGCAATGACATGTGATACTGGAGCTGGGGGGAAATATTTTTCATGATTATCTGGACTTGCTCCTCCTCAGACGGGCGCTCCATCATCTGAGCTGCTATTCTCCTCCATCTTTTCACAAAAATCAGAAAGGATTCTCTCGAGTCTTGTTTTGTTCTCTCTAAATCCTTTCTGGTGATTTCTGTCCCATCATCATATTTGAACTGCCTGATGAATTGCTCGCCGATATCCTTCCATGTCCTGTAACGAGTCTTGTCCAAGACCATGAACCATCTCCTAGCAACCTTGGTTAGGGAAACTGGGAACAATTGAGCCATTTGCTCAGGAGATAAGCCTTGAGGCTGACACATGATGGTGAACATTTGTAAATGTGTGATTGGACAACCCACACCATCATATTTGTCGAAATCGGGCATTTGAAAATTAGCAGGAAGGCGGATTTCGGGAAATAGAGTAAGATCACTGGGATTGAAACTACCCTGGTCTTGAAACTGAATGTCTTGAACTTTTCTGGTAAGAGTCTCTAATTTCTCCATAACAGACTTATCAACCATGGACTGAGAAGGGTTACTGTGGTCCTGACTGTATTGCTCTTTTTCCAGATCTTCTTCAATTTTATCAGTAATGGGGATAAACGCCGGCTGGGCAGGTGCGACTGAAGTAGCTGTATGGTGCATGGGCCTTTTATCTTTGGACAACGATTGTCCGAACTTCTCAGAAAGCTGAGCCTTGATAACTTGGTTCTCTTCCTTGAGTTCTTGAAGCTGCCGGAGAATCAAGGTAAGAGTATCGGTGATAGCAGCGAGTGGAGGACTGTCCTGGTTTTCTGCCATTGGTGAGGATGAGGACGGGAAAGAATGAGATGCTGGGGTTCTCAGAGAAGGTGGCGGGGATACAGATTTCCTCTGTAATCGAGAAGAGACCCGAACCCAAGGAGTATTAGGGTTAGCTATGGTGTCTACGGCCCTGTAATATTTGAAAGACATATTTAAAATCAGAAAGAAGTAGACACTGATGTATGCATAGACGAAGATACTGAAAGAAAAAGGTGAACTTTTATTGATAGATCATTAAAGCTTGAGTACATGGTTCGATCTTTCAAAGATAGACTGATAAGAGAAAACATGACATTAAGCACTCTTTCTAGACTTCTTCTTTGGACGACTATCTTCCTCAACTGACTCCTTGAAAGATTTGATGATTCGAACATCCCAAGCAGATGAAACGGCTTTGACAATCTTGGGCTTGAGATCCTCAGGCGGATAGAAATGACGAAGGGGAGGCACAATGGATTGCTCCCTTCCATACTGACGCTGAATCCTCGCAGGAATATAAAAGGAAGTCTTTTTGAGGCCAAGAAGGCGAACGTAGTTAGCTTCTCCAGTATTGAAGACAGCTTCTTGGATTCCAGGGATTTGCCAATAAATCTGATCTTCATGGCGAGAACTCAACCACTCAGCCCAATCGCCTTTATGATTGAAAGAAACATCATGACGCCATTCACCGAAGGTGTATAACGTATGATCAAAATGCACAGGAGCTGCAATTTTTAGCTTGTGGCATAACCACACGTGAAGTAATGCAGGACATCCTGAGAAGGACCCAACAAAAGATCGAACATAAGAGCCTGGACCTGAGCTGGCACGAAGACGAGCCATCTCATCCAATCCATTGAAGGTTTCTGCAAGCATAGTAGGAATTGGATTGGCGCCACGATCCATCTGATCAACGAGGTCCAAGAGAACAGCTGACGCACAGCGAGAAGGCTGGACAGTGAGGAACCTAGCAAAGGAGCAGAATCTCAGAGCGCGACCTCGGGCTTTTTGAATATCAACAGCACCAATATGCCCAACAGGAGGGTAAATGTCAATCAGTTGTTGCATGGACACTTCCTGGTCTTTGATGAAAGAGTTCATGGATTCATCTGGATTATTCATCAAGCGAAGGAACAAAGGACGATAATCCGACACGTAAGATGGCTTCACCAGAGGGCCATCTACAGGATATTCCAATAAGGCACACCATTCTTCAAAGGTGGGACACATTTCTTGGTTGCCAAAACGAAAGACATGATGATCGGGATCCCAACACTCTGATGCAGCATAGAGTAATCCCCAATCGAGCTTGATGGTGGCCACGTAACCGAAGAGATTTTTCTCTTGCTCACTTATGGCATAGATATGGGATTCTCTTAATGTACCACGGATCCAATCAAGAATTGTACGAGTAGACATGGTGTCTGTAAGCCAGGAGAAAGGATACAGGGATAATCAGGATTACATGAACATGAGATTAGGATGAGTTCCTACCAATATAAAGGAAGTATGGATACTCGATCGAATCAGATAATATAAGATTAAAAATCGTACGATCGAGATGAGATGAGATAGCATAAGATTGCTTTCAACGGATGGATCATGAATGACTAATCCTATGAGATCTTTGGAAATGAATGGGATTTAAATCCTAACCCCAAAGGGAAAGTTTTTTAATCTTTGCACATTTTATCAGTGTTACCTGAAGGCATCAACCCTAATCCTAATCTAGCGGAGTGGAGAGAGGATCTCGACTCATGACTTTGTTTGTGTACCTAGGACCGATCGTAGCCATTAGAAGATGGTCTACGGCCTAATCTAGACACAAATAGGTAGGATATCCTAAACTAGGCTCACACACGTGATGCACATGTGTTCGTATACTACATGCATGTGTGGGTTAATCTAGGGGTAAGGCCAAGAGTTCCCTTAGCGCGAATCCCTGTTCGATATACTGTACCAGTGTCCGGCGTATCAGTACGTGAACAAGAGATCCGTTTACGTACCATAAAGGTACTAGGCTAAGGGTGGAATGCTTCTCTAGCACAGAGGCACCAGGTGATGAAATCCCAGTCAACCATGCTAGATAACACTCCGGGTTCCTAAAATAGGACGTGTGTGCATGTGAGATGCAGGGGTTTAGATGAAAGTGATGTAAGTGTGTGCAATAAGTTCGCGCAATCTATGATGCCTTCAGGTTTTGTTAGACTAAGTTTGAGTATATGTGATGAGAAAATAAAACAAGACAAACTAATCTAACAAATATAGAGTTTTTATGAGCCAGTTAAATTAAATTCAAATGAGTTATCCTTTGGAATTGTAATGAAGTTAGGTGGTCCCCAGCAGAGTCGCCAGACTATGGGACATGATCCCGCGAGAGGGGCGTGGGGCGCGAGCCGCCGCGCACTCTCTTGGTCTCTCGTACCCACGCGATTGGCGTGTGCTTCTTAGTGTTGATTTGAATTCGTCTTTCCTGTGGACTTGGGATCACTAAGGCAATCCGAATTCCACACGAAAGAGACTGACAGAGTCGCCACCTAGATGTGGGATCTAGGACCCATAATTAACCAGAAATCTAGACTCGCTACCTGGTTACGAGAATGGAAGGTATGGGGAGTTATCCACCACATGCACCATTCTTGTCCGATAATCGGTCTTCGATTCCAAAAGCTAACTCTTTTAAATTTATTTTAAATGGCTCATTCAACTCTATGTTAATGTGCGAACTAAGTGACATGCATCCTAGAATCTAATTTCAATGTGAATCCTAAATGTGTATCTTGATTTCTTAATTTGTCTGGATTCAATCTAGGTGAAAGTTCTCCTAAAATTCTAATTTCATGAAAAATCCTAAGTGATTTGATTAAGCATTTACAAGAAAATTAATATACAAAACACCACAATTTGTTGTGGTGCCGACTCGCGGGTGGTATGCCATCAGACATCCAAGCTGCCTACGTACCCAAGCCTCACTGGGATCAGAGTCGACGTAGTTCGGTGCACCTAAGCTAAGCTACTTATGCCTAACTCAACTAGGACACCGACTTAAACGGATTTGACTGTTTCAACAGTTTTAAAAGTAGTTATTTAATTCAAGTTGAGGATTTTATTATCTTAGGATTTCATCTAAGATGCTGTATGATTCTTATCTAAATGCAAGTTGTTCCTTAGACTAATGCAGGTTTGCCTACATCCTAGTTTACTAGGCTTGTCTTAAGGAAAGATTGGGTGACTAGTGTAACTAGACCTATGGTACGGTTGCTATTCATAGCAAGCGTCCGTGATGAGGCTGGACTCCTAACTCTAGGACTCCCTAAAACCTAGGACACGGCACGACACCAGTGTTCCTAAATTGGGCTCTAATGGTTCTTAGATTGGAAACCATAATCCAATGGTTCCGAAAGACACAAGATAAATCGATTTAAGTTCTCGAGGTTAATGAGTTTCAGATTTCGAAGATTTTCAGTTTCTAGACATTTAAGGATTACCAATGGTTCTAGGGTTCAGCAATTTCGGCCTTGAATGGCATCCAAAGGAGGGAATCGTGCGCTCTTTCCTTGTGCAATTTAATACTTAGGTTATAGCATCTTATTGCCTGGCAGAATCTCAGGATTTCCGTGGACAATAACCTCGGAGCCAACAACATGCTATAACTTAAATATTCAAATTGTCAAAGATCAAGTTGCAATTGGGATACGATTATGGATGCACTGGCCATTTTTCCAGGAAAATCTAAAGATCCTAAAATTTCTGTTTTAATGGATTAAGGAGTGAACATGTGACAGAATTTTAAAGTTCTTTAGGAATTTTTATATGATTTTCAATTAATTTCGAATTTTCCATGGATTTTATCAATTTTAAGCATATGAGCGGTTTTACAAGTGAAATTGTTGCAAATAAATTCGAAATGATTCGAAATTTCTACAGCAGCAAGATGAAAATGTATGTAGCTTACAGGATGAGTTTTGCATATTTTTACATTAAATTCACATTTAATCTTGATTAATCCATTAAATGTCCAGATTGCACAATTAACACATAAACTAGTAGAAATACAACTCTAAATTCTATGAAATTTCTACAGAAATACTATATGAATCAAAATAGCATGCAGTGATATTTTCATGAATTTTAGAAATTATTTACTACCAATTTCGGATTTTACAATTTCCAGACCAGATAATAAATTAACACTACATCCCATATTAAAACAGATCCAAATAACACGAAAATTTTACAGTAACAAGTAATATGGAAGATAAGACTACTGTAAAAATTTTATGAATTTTAATGATGATCTGATGTTAGTAAAAATTCTCCTAAAATCTGATAAGTTTCAAAGAAAATATTAAATAATATACCAAATAAACTCCACAAATCTTTATAAATTCATGGTAAAATGAATCAGTAACATATTATTTTCCCACGAAATTTCATTAATTTTAGAATCTGTTTGGTATATAATTTAATTTTTCTTCGTCAAAAGATGTTTTTTGAAGAGTTTTCCATTTTTAAAACACAATTTGCGGAAAAAATCAGAAAAATTCGGAAAAATACAGAAATATTTTGAGAACAATGCACCTACCTGTGGTGAAGATCTTCGCCCAATCCAAAAAAATATAAAAAATCCTGCCGCCGCCGATCCGCTCCGCCGTCTTTCGCTTTCTCTGGAGTGTTTAGAGGGAGTGATTGAGGGAGTGAAGAGATAATGGAAGAAGAATATTAGGGAGAGGGATGGAAGAATATATTGAGGAAAGGGATTGGAGGGAGTGATTAGAAGAGATAATGGAAGAGAAAGAGATAATGGAAGATAAATTTCTCTTCTTTTCTTTTTATGGATGGGAAGGAAGATATATATAGGGAGAGAAAGAGAGAGAGAGAGATATGTTGGTGGAGAGCTCATCATGTTGTCCCTCTTAGTGGAGAATCCATCATTATTGTTCTTAGTGGAGGGCCCATCATGTTTCTTAGTGGAGAATCCATCATTATTGTTCTTAGTGGAGGGCCCATCATGTTTCTTAGTGGAGAATCCATCATTATTGTTCTTAGTGGAGGGCCCATCATGTTTCTTAGTGGAGAATCCATCATTATTGTTCTTAGTAGAGGGCCCATCATGTTGTCTTAGTGGAGAGCTACCATCATTGCTCTTCATAAGAGGCCTCACAAGAGGCCCCATTGAGGCCCCACAACGCGGGCCCCACAACGCGGGCCCCACAACGCGGGCCCCACAACGCGGGCCCCACAACGTGGGCCCCACAATGTGGGCCCCCGGTTGATTCAATTTTAAACAAATGTTCAATGCGGGCCCACCAAACGGGTACAAATTCTCCCTTGCTCGGATTCTCACGAATAACCCTTCTCCGCACTTTAGCGGAAAAAATCAGAACAATGCAGAAATGACCAGAAAGATTTGAGAAAGCGTAAGGGACGAACACCGGAATAGAAAACATTGAAAAATTGACAGCGAAACCCTAATTTCTTTTTTAATCAAAGCAGAGCAAAATGGGGTGTCTACACTACCTCCGATTGATTGACCATAACTCACTCAATTTAACTCGTAATTCATTGAATTAGTTTCATTTCGAAGGAATCGAAGTGTAGTTTAAAACGAAAGAAACGGAGATGAAAAACTCCAAGTATTTTGAGAGTTATGATGGAAATAGTTAGACTCGCGCTTTGGTTTAGCAATTTACTGACCTACCTACGATTGATTGACCATAACTCTCTCAATTTAACTCTTAAGTCATTGAAATTAATTTCATTTCAAATGAATCGAAGTGTAGTTTAAAACGAAAGAAACGGAGATGAAAAACTCCAAGTATTTTGAGAGTTATGATGGAAATAGTTAGACTCGCGCTTTGGTTTAGCAATTTACTGACCTACCTCCGATTGATTGACCATAACTCTGTCAATTTAACTCGTAATTCATTTAAATTAGTTTCATTTCGAAGGAATCGAAGTGTAGTTTAAAACGAAAGAAACGGAGATTAAAAACTCCAAGTATTTTGGGAATTATGATGGAAATAGTTAGACTCGCGCTTTGGTTTAGCAATTTACTGACCTCCCTACGATTGATTGACCATAACTCACTCAATTTAACTCGTAATTCATTGAAATTAGTTTCATTTCGAAGGAATCGAAGTGTAGTTTATAACGAAAGAAACGGAGATGAAAAACTCCAAGTATTTTGAGAGTTATGATGGAAATAGTTAGACTCGCGCTTTGGTTTAGCAATTTACTGACCTACCTCCGATTGATTGACCATAACTCTCCCAATTTAACTCTTAAGTCATTGAATTAGTTTCATTTCGAAGGAATCCAAGTGTAGTTTAAAACGAAAGAAACGGAGATGAAAAACTACAAGTATTTTGAGAGTTATGATGGAAATAGTTAGACTCGCGCTTTGGTTTAGCAATTTACTGACCTACCTCCGATTGATTGACAATAACTCTGTCAATTTAACTCGTAATTCATTTAAATTAGTTTCATTTCGAAGGAATCGAATTGTAGTTTAAAACGAAAGAAACGGAGATGAAAAACTCCAAGTATTTTGAGAGTTATGATGGAAATAGTTAGACTCGCGCTTTGGTTTAGCAATTTACTGACCTACCTCCGATTGATTGACCATAACTCACTCAATTTAACTCGTAATTCATTTAAATTCGTTTCATTTCGAATGAATCGAAGTGTAGTTTAAAACGAAAGAAACGGAGATGAAAAACTCCAAGTATTTTGAGAGTTATGATGAAAATAGTTAGACTCGCTCTTTGGTTTAGCAATTTACTGACCTACCTCCGATTGATTGACCATAACTCTGTCAATTTAACTCGTATTTCATTTAAATTAGTTTCATTTCGAAGGAATCGAAGTGTAGTTTAAAACGAAAGAAACGGAGATTAAAAACTCCAAGTATTTTGGGAGTTATGATGGAAATAGTTAGACTCGCGCTTTGGTTTAGCAATTTACTGACCTCCCTACGATTGATTGACCATAACTCACTCAATTTAACTCGTAATTCATTGAAATTAGTTTCATTTCGAAGGAATCGAAGTGTAGTTTATAACGAAAGAAACGGAGATGAAAAACTCCAAGTATTTTGAGAGTTATGATGGAAATAGTTAGACTCGCGCTTTGGTTTAGCAATTTACTGACCTACCTCCGATTGATTGACCATAACTCTCCCAATTTAACTCTTAAGTCATTGAAATTAGTTTCATTTCGAAGGAATCAAAGTGTAGTTTAAAACGAAAGAAACGGAGATGAAAAACTCCAAGTATTTTGAGAGTTATGATGGAAATAGTTAGACTCGCGCTTTGGTTTAGCAATTTACTGACCTACCTCCGATTGATTGACAATAACTCTGTCAATTTAACTCGTAATTCATTTAAATTAGTTTCATTTCGAAGGAATCGAAGTGTAGTTTAAAACGAAAGAAACGGAGATGAAAAACTCCAAGTATTTTGGGAGTTATGATGGACATAGTTAGACTCGCGCTTTGGTTTAGCAATTTACTGACCTACCTCCGATTGATTGACCATAACTCACTCAATTTAACTCGTAATTCATTGAATTAGTTTCATTTCGAAGGAATCGAAGTGTAGTTTAAAACGAAAGAAACGGAGATGAAAAACTCCAAGTATTTTGAGAGTTATGATGGAAATAGTTAGACTCGCGCTTTGGTTTAGCAATTTACTGACCTACCTACGATTGATTGACCATAACTCTCTCAATTTAACTCTTAAGTCATTGAAATTAATTTCATTTCAAATGAATCGAAGTGTAGTTTAAAACGAAAGAAACGGAGATAAAAAACTCCAAGTATTTTGAGAGTTATGATGGAAATAGTTAGACTCGCGCTTTGGTTTAGCAATTTACTGACCTACCTCCGATTGATTGACCATAACTCTGTCAATTTAACTCGTAATTCATTTAAATTAGTTTTATTTCGAAGGAATCGAAGTGTAGTTTAAAACGAAAGAAACGGAGATTAAAAACTCTAAGTATTTTGGGAGTTATGATGGAAATTGTTAGACTCGCGCTTTGGTTTAGCAATTTACTGACCTACCTCCGATTGATTGACCATAACTCACTCAATTTAACTCGTAATTCATTTAAATTAGTTTCATTTCGAAGGAATCGAAGTAAAGTTTAAAACGAAAGAAACGGAGATGAAAAACTCCAAGTATTTTGAGAGTTATGATGGAAATAAGTAGACTCGCGCTTTGGTTTAGCAATTTACTGACCTACCTCCGATTGATTGACCATAACTCTCCCAATTTAACTCTTAAGTCATTGAAATTAGTTTCATTTCGAAGGAATCAAAGTGTAGTTTAAAACGAAAGAAACGGAGATGAAAAACTCCAAGTATTTTGAGAGTTATGATGGAAATAGTTAGACTCGCGCTTTGGTTTAGCAATTTACTGACCTACCTCCGATTGATTGACCATAACTCTCTAAATTTAACTCTTAACTCATTGAAATTAGTTTCATTTCGAAGGAATCGAAGTGTAGTTTAAAACGAAAGAAACGGAGATGAAAAACTCCAAGTATTTTGAGAGTTATGATGGAAATAGTTAGACTCGCGCTTTGGTTTAGCAATTTACTGACCTACCTCCGATTGATTGACCATAACTCTCTCAATTTAACTCTTAACTCATTGAAATTAGTTTCATTTCGAAGGAATCGAAGTGTAGTTTAAAACGAAAGAAACGGAGATGAAAAACTCCAAGTATTTTGAGAGTTATGATGGAAATAGTTAGACTCGCGCTTTGGTTTAGCAATTTACTGACCTACCTCCGATTGATTGACCATAACTCTCTCAATTTAACTCTTAACTCATTGAAATTAGTTTCATTTCGAAGGAATCGAAGTGTAGTTTAAAACAAAAGAAACGGAGATGAAAAACTCTAAGTATTTTGAGAGTTATGATGGAAATAGTTAGACTCGCGCTTTGGTTTAGCAATTTACTGACCTACCTCCGATTGATTGACCATAACTCACTCAATTTAACTCGTAATTCATTTAAATTCGTTTCATTTCGAATGAATCGAAGTGTAGTTTAAAACGAAAGAAACGGAGATGAAAAACTCGAAGTATTTTAAGAGTTATGATGGAAATAGTTAGACTCGCGCTTTGGTTTAGCAATTTACTGACCTACCTCCGATTGATTGACCATAACTCACTCAATTTAACTCGTAATTCATTGAAATTAGTTTCATTTCGAAGGAATCAAAGTGTAGTTTAAAACGAAAGAAACGGAGATGAAAAACTCCAAGTATTTTGAGAGTTATGATGGAAATAGTTAGACTCGCGCTTTGGTTTAGCAATTTACTGACCCACCTCCGATTAATTGACCATAACTCACTCAATTTTACTTGTAATTGATTGAAATTAGTTTCATTTCGAAGGAATCGAAGTGTAGTTTAAAACGAAAGAAACGGAGATGAAAAACTCCAAGTATTTTGGGAGTTATGATGGAAATAGTTAGACTCGCGCTTTGGTTTAGCAATTTACTGACCTACCTCCGATTGATTGACCATAACTCACTCAATTTAACTCGTAATTCATTGAATTAGTTTCATTTCGAAGGAATCGAAGTGTAGTTTAAAACGAAAGAAACGGAGATGAAAAACTCCAAGTATTTTGAGAGTTATGATGGAAATAGTTAGACTCGCGCTTTGGTTTAGCAATTTACTGACCTACCTACGATTGATTGACCATAACTCTCTCAATTTAACTCTTAAGTCATTGAAATTAATTTCATTTCAAATGAATCGAAGTGTAGTTTAAAACGAAAGAAACGGAGATGAAAAACTCCAAGTATTTTGAGAGTTATGATGGAAATAGTTAGACTCGCGCTTTGGTTTAGCAATTTACTGACCTACCTCCGATTGATTGACCATAACTCTGTCAATTTAACTCGTAATTCATTTAAATTAGTTTCATTTCGAAGGAATCGAAGTGTAGTTTAAAACGAAAGAAACGGAGATTAAAAACTCCAAGTATTTTGGGAGTTATGATGGAAATAGTTAGACTCGCGCTTTGGTTTAGCAATTTACTGACCTCCCTACGATTGATTGACCATAACTCACTCAATTTAACTCGTAATTCATTGAAATTAGTTTCATTTCGAAGGAATCGAAGTGTAGTTTATAACGAAAGAAACGGAGATGAAAAACTCCAAGTATTTTGAGAGTTATGATGGAAATAGTTAGACTCGCGCTTTGGTTTAGCAATTTACTGACCTACCTCCGATTGATTGACCATAACTCTCCCAATTTAACTCTTAAGTCATTGAAATTAGTTTCATTTCGAAGGAATCCAAGTGTAGTTTAAAACGAAAGAAACGGAGATGAAAAACTACAAGTATTTTGAGAGTTATGATGGAAATAGTTAGACTCGCGCTTTGGTTTAGCAATTTACTGACCTACCTCCGATCGATTGACCATAACTCACTCAATTTAACTCGTAATTCATTTAAATTAGTTTCATTTCGAAGGAATCGAAGTAAAGTTTAAAACGAAAGAAACGGAGATGAAAAACTCCAAGTATTTTGAGAGTTATGATGGAAATAGTTAGACTCGCGCTTTGGTTTAGCAATTTACTGACCTACCTCCGATTGATTGACCATAACTCTCTCAATTTAACTCTTAACTCATTGAAATTAGTTTCATTTCGAAGGAATCGAAGTGTAGTTTAAAACGAAAGAAACGGAGATGAAAAACTCTAAGTATTTTGAGAGTTATGATGGAAATAGTTAGACTCGCGCTTTGGTTTAGCAATTTACTGACCTACCTCCGATTGATTGACCATAACTCACTCAATTTAACTCGTAATTCATTTAAATTCGTTTCATTTCGAATGAATCGAAGTGTAGTTTAAAACGAAAGAAACGGAGATGAAAAACTCGAAGTATTTTGAGAGTTATGATGGAAATAGTTAGACTCGCGCTTTGGTTTAGCAATTTACTGACCTACCTCCGATTGATTGACCATAACTCACTCAATTTAACTCGTAATTCGTTGAAATTAGTTTCATTTCGAAGGAATCAAAGTGTAGTTTAAAACGAAAGAAACGGAGATGAAAAACTCCAAGTATTTTGAGAGTTATGATGGAAATAGTTAGACTCGCGCTTTGGTTTAGCAATTTACTGACCTACCTCCGATTTATTGAACATAACTCTCTCAATTTAACTCGTAATTCATTTAAATTTGTTTCATTTCGAATGAATCGAAGTGTAGTTTAAAACGAAAGAAACGGAGATGAAAAACTCCAAGTATTTTGAGAGTTATGATGGAAATAGTTAGACTCGCGCTTTGGTTTAGCAATTTACTGACCTACCTCCGATTGATTGACCATAAATCTGTCAATTTAACTCGTAATTCTTTTAAATTAGTTTCATTTCGAAGGAATCGAAGTGTAGTTTAAAACGAAAGAAACGGAGATGAAAAACTCCAAGTATTTTGCGAGTTATGATGGAAATAGTTAGACTCGCTCTTTGGTTTAGCAATTTACTGACCTCTCTCCGATTGATTTACCATAACTCACTCAATTTAACTCGTAATTCATTGAAATTAGTTTCATTTCGAAGGAATCGAAGTGTAGTTTAAAACGAAAGAAACGGAGATGAAAAACTCCAAGTATTTTGAGAGTTATGATGGAAATTGTTAGACTCGCGCTTTGGTTTAGCAATTTACTGACCTTCCTCCGATCGATTGACCATAACTCACTCAATTTAACTCGTAATTCATTTAAATTAGTTTCATTTCGAAGGAATCGAAGTAAAGTTTAAAACAAAAGAAACGGAGATGAAAAACTCCAAGTATTTTGAGAGTTATGATGGAAATAGTTAGACTCGCGCTTTGGTTTAGCAATTTACTGACCTACCTCCGATTAATTGAACATAACTCTCTCAATTTAACTCGTAATTCATTGAAATTAATTTCATTTCGAAGGAATCGAAGTGTAGTTTAAAACGAAAGAAACGGAGATGAAAAACTCCAAGTATTTTGGGAGTTATGATGGACATAGTTAGACTCGCGCTTTGGTTTAGCAATTTACTGACCTACCTCCGATTGATTGACCATAACTCACTCAATTTAACTCGTAATTCATTGAATTAGTTTCATTTCGAAGGAATCGAAGTGTAGTTTAAAACGAAAGAAACGGAGATGAAAAACTCCAAGTATTTTGAGAGTTATGATGGAAATAGTTAGACTCGCGATTTGGTTTAGCAATTTACTGACCTACCTACGATTGATTGACCATAACTCTCTCAATTTAACTCTTAAGTCATTGAAATTAATTTCATTTCAAATGAATCGAAGTGTAGTTTAAAACGAAAGAAACGGAGATGAAAAACTCCAAGTATTTTGAGAGTTATGATGGAAATAGTTAGACTCGCGCTTTGGTTTAGCAATTTACTGACCTACCTCCGATTGATTGACCATAACTCTGTCAATTTAACTCGTAATTCATTTAAATTAGTTTCATTTCGAAGGAATCGAAGTGTAGTTTAAAACGAAAGAAACGGAGATTAAAAACTCTAAGTATTTTGGGAGTTATGATGGAAATTGTTAGACTCGCGCTTTGGTTTAGCAATTTACTGACCTACCTCCGATTGATTGACCATAACTCACTCAATTTAACTCGTAATTCATTTAAATTAGTTTCATTTCGAAGGAATCGAAGTAAAGTTTAAAACGAAAGAAACGGAGATGAAAAACTCCAAGTATTTTGAGAGTTATGATGGAAATAAGTAGACTCGCGCTTTGGTTTAGCAATTTACTGACCTACCTCCGATTGATTGACCATAACTCTCCCAATTTAACTCTTAAGTCATTGAAATTAGTTTCATTTCGAAGGAATCAAAGTGTAGTTTAAAACGAAAGAAACGGAGATGAAAAACTCCAAGTATTTTGAGAGTTATGATGGAAATAGTTAGACTCGCGCTTTGGTTTAGCAATTTACTGACCTACCTCCGATTGATTGACCATAACTCTCTAAATTTAACTCTTAACTCATTGAAATTAGTTTCATTTCGAAGGAATCGAAGTGTAGTTTAAAACGAAAGAAACGGAGATGAAAAACTCCAAGTATTTTGAGAGTTATGATGGAAATAGTTAGACTCGCGCTTTGGTTTAGCAATTTACTGACCTACCTCCGATTGATTGACCATAACTCTCTCAATTTAACTCTTAACTCATTGAAATTAGTTTCATTTCGAAGGAATCGAAGTGTAGTTTAAAACGAAAGAAACGGAGATGAAAAACTCTAAGTATTTTGAGAGTTATGATGGAAATAGTTAGACTCGCGCTTTGGTTTAGCAATTTACTGACCTACCTCCGATTGATTGACCATAACTCACTCAATTTAACTCGTAATTCATTTAAATTCGTTTCATTTCGAATGAATCGAAGTGTAGTTTAAAACGAAAGAAACGGAGATGAAAAACTCGAAGTATTTTAAGAGTTATGATGGAAATAGTTAGACTCGCGCTTTGGTTTAGCAATTTACTGACCTACCTCCGATTGATTGACCATAACTCACTCAATTTAACTCGTAATTCATTGAAATTAGTTTCATTTCGAAGGAATCAAAGTGTAGTTTAAAACGAAAGAAACGGAGATGAAAAACTCCAAGTATTTTGAGAGTTATGATGGAAATAGTTAGACTCGCGCTTTGGTTTAGCAATTTACTGACCTACCTCCGATTTATTGAACATAACTCTCTCAATTTAACTCGTAATTCATTTAAATTTGTTTCATTTCGAATGAATCGAAGTGTAGTTTAAAACGAAAGAAACGGAGATGAAAAACTCCAAGTATTTTGAGAGTTATGATGGAAATAGTTAGACTCGCGCTTTGGTTTAGCAATTTACTGACCTACCTCCGATTGATTGACCATAAATCTGTCAATTTAACTCGTAATTCTTTTAAATTAGTTTCATTTCGAAGGAATCGAAGTGTAGTTTAAAACGAAAGAAACGGAGATGAAAAACTCCAAGTATTTTGCGAGTTATGATGGAAATAGTTAGACTCGCTCTTTGGTTTAGCAATTTACTGACCTCTCTCCGATTGATTTACCATAACTCACTCAATTTAACTCGTAATTCATTGAAATTAGTTTCATTTCGAAGGAATCGAAGTGTAGTTTAAAACGAAAGAAACGGAGATGAAAAACTCCAAGTATTTTGAGAGTTATGATGGAAATTGTTAGACTCGCGCTTTGGTTTAGCAATTTACTGACCTTCCTCCGATCGATTGACCATAACTCACTCAATTTAACTCGTAATTCATTTAAATTAGTTTCATTTCGAAGGAATCGAAGTAAAGTTTAAAACGAAAGAAACGGAGATGAAAAACTCCAAGTATTTTGAGAGTTATGATGGAAATAGTTAGACTCGCGCTTTGGTTTAGCAATTTACTGACCTACCTCCGATTAATTGAACATAACTCTCTCAATTTAACTCGTAATTCATTGAAATTAATTTCATTTCGAAGGAATCGAAGTGTAGTTTAAAACGAAAGAAACGGAGATGAAAAACTCCAAGTATTTTGAGAGTTATGATGGAAATAGTTAGACTCGCGCTTTGGTTTAGCAATTTACTGACCTACCTCCGATTGATTGAACATAACTCTCTCAATTTAACTCGTAATTCATTGAAATTAATTTCATTTCGAAGGAATCGAAGTGTAGTTTAAAACGAAAGAAACGGAGATGAAAAACTCCAAGTATTTTGAGAGTTATGGTGGAAATAGTTAGACTCGCGCTTTGGTTTAGCAATTTACTGACCTACCTTCGATTGATTGACCATAACTCTCTAAATTTAATTCTTAAGTCATTGAAATTAGTTTCATTTCGAAGGAATCGAAGTGTAGTTTAAAACAAAAGAAACGGAGATGAAAAACTCCAAGTATTTTGAGAGTTATGATTGAAATTGTTAGACTCGCGCTTTGGTTTAGCAATTTACTGACCTACCTCCGATTTATTGACCATAACTCACTCAATTTAACTCGTAATTCATTGAAATTAGTTTCATTTCGAAGGAATCGAAGTATAGTTTAAAACGAAAGAAACGGAGATGAAAAACTCCAAGTATTTTGAGAGTTATGATGGAAATAGTTAGACTCGCGCTTTGGTTTAGCAATTTACTGACCCACCTCCGATTAATTGACCATAACTCACTCAATTTTACTTGTAATTGATTGAAATTAGTTTCATTTCGAAGGAATCGAAGTGTAGTTTAAAACGAAAGAAACGGAGATGAAAAACTCCAAGTATTTTGGGAGTTATGATGGAAATAGTTAGACTCGCGCTTTGGTTTAGCAATTTACTGACCTACCTCCGATTGATTGACCATAACTCACTCAATTTAACTCGTAATTCATTGAATTAGTTTCATTTCGAAGGAATCGAAGTGTAGTTTAAAACGAAAGAAACGGAGATGAAAAACTCCAAGTATTTTGAGAGTTATGATGGAAATAGTTAGACTCGCGCTTTGGTTTAGCAATTTACTGACCTACCTACGATTGATTGACCATAACTCTCTCAATTTAACTCTTAAGTCATTGAAATTAATTTCATTTCAAATGAATCGAAGTGTAGTTTAAAACGAAAGAAACGGAGATGAAAAACTCCAAGTATTTTGAGAGTTATGATGGAAATAGTTAGACTCGCGCTTTGGTTTAGCAATTTACTGACCTACCTCCGATTGATTGACCATAACTCTGTCAATTTAACTCGTAATTCATTTAAATTAGTTTCATTTCGAAGGAATCGAAGTGTAGTTTAAAACGAAAGAAACGGAGATTAAAAACTCCAAGTATTTTGGGAGTTATGATGGAAATAGTTAGACTCGCGCTTTGGTTTAGCAATTTACTGACCTCCCTACGATTGATTGACCATAACTCACTCAATTTAACTCGTAATTCATTGAAATTAGTTTCATTTCGAAGGAATCGAAGTGTAGTTTATAACGAAAGAAACGGAGATGAAAAACTCCAAGTATTTTGAGAGTTATGATGGAAATAGTTAGACTCGCGCTTTGGTTTAGCAATTTACTGACCTACCTCCGATTGATTGACCATAACTCTCCCAATTTAACTCTTAAGTCATTGAAATTAGTTTCATTTCGAAGGAATCCAAGTGTAGTTTAAAACGAAAGAAACGGAGATGAAAAACTACAAGTATTTTGAGAGTTATGATGGAAATAGTTAGACTCGCGCTTTGGTTTAGCAATTTACTGACCTACCTCCGATCGATTGACCATAACTCACTCAATTTAACTCGTAATTCATTTAAATTAGTTTCATTTCGAAGGAATCGAAGTAAAGTTTAAAACGAAAGAAACGGAGATGAAAAACTCCAAGTATTTTGAGAGTTATGATGGAAATAGTTAGACTCGCGCTTTGGTTTAGCAATTTACTGACCTACCTCCGATTGATTGACCATAACTCTCTCAATTTAACTCTTAACTCATTGAAATTAGTTTCATTTCGAAGGAATCGAAGTGTAGTTTAAAACGAAAGAAACGGAGATGAAAAACTCTAAGTATTTTGAGAGTTATGATGGAAATAGTTAGACTCGCGCTTTGGTTTAGCAATTTACTGACCTACCTCCGATTGATTGACCATAACTCACTCAATTTAACTCGTAATTCATTTAAATTCGTTTCATTTCGAATGAATCGAAGTGTAGTTTAAAACGAAAGAAACGGAGATGAAAAACTCGAAGTATTTTGAGAGTTATGATGGAAATAGTTAGACTCGCGCTTTGGTTTAGCAATTTACTGACCTACCTCCGATTGATTGACCATAACTCACTCAATTTAACTCGTAATTCGTTGAAATTAGTTTCATTTCGAAGGAATCAAAGTGTAGTTTAAAACGAAAGAAACGGAGATGAAAAACTCCAAGTATTTTGAGAGTTATGATGGAAATAGTTAGACTCGCGCTTTGGTTTAGCAATTTACTGACCTACCTCCGATTTATTGAACATAACTCTCTCAATTTAACTCGTAATTTATTTAAATTTGTTTCATTTCGAATGAATCGAAGTGTAGTTTAAAACGAAAGAAACGGAGATGAAAAACTCCAAGTATTTTGAGAGTTATGATGGAAATAGTTAGACTCGCGCTTTGGTTTAGCAATTTACTGACCTACCTCCGATTGATTGACCATAAATCTGTCAATTTAACTCGTAATTCTTTTAAATTAGTTTCATTTCGAAGGAATCGAAGTGTAGTTTAAAACGAAAGAAACGGAGATGAAAAACTCCAAGTATTTTGCGAGTTATGATGGAAATAGTTAGACTCGCTCTTTGGTTTAGCAATTTACTGACCTCTCTCCGATTGATTTACCATAACTCACTCAATTTAACTCGTAATTCATTGAAATTAGTTTCATTTCGAAGGAATCGAAGTGTAGTTTAAAACGAAAGAAACGGAGATGAAAAACTCCAAGTATTTTGAGAGTTATGATGGAAATTGTTAGACTCGCGCTTTGGTTTAGCAATTTACTGACCTTCCTCCGATCGATTGACCAAAACTCACTCAATTTAACTCGTAATTCATTTAAATTAGTTTCATTTCGAAGGAATCGAAGTAAAGTTTAAAACAAAAGAAACGGAGATGAAAAACTCCAAGTATTTTGAGAGTTATGATGGAAATAGTTAGACTCGCGCTTTGGTTTAGCAATTTACTGACCTACCTCCGATTAATTGAACATAACTCTCTCAATTTAACTCGTAATTCATTGAAATTAATTTCATTTCGAAGGAATCGAAGTGTAGTTTAAAACGAAAGAAACGGAGATGAAAAACTCCAAGTATTTTGAGAGTTATGATGGAAATAGTTAGACTCGCGCTTTGGTTTAGCAATTTACTGACCTACCTCCGATTGATTGAACATAACTCTCTCAATTTAACTCGTAATTCATTGAAATTAATTTCATTTCGAAGGAATCGAAGTGTAGTTTAAAACGAAAGAAACGGAGATGAAAAACTCCAAGTATTTTGAGAGTTATGGTGGAAATAGTTAGACTCGCGCTTTGGTTTAGCAATTTACTGACCTACCTTCGATTGATTGACCATAACTCTCTAAATTTAATTCTTAAGTCATTGAAATTAGTTTCATTTCGAAGGAATCGAAGTGTAGTTTAAAACAAAAGAAACGGAGATGAAAAACTCCAAGTATTTTGAGAGTTATGATGGAAATTTTTAGACTCGCGCTTTGGTTTAGCAATTTACTGACCTACCTCCGATTTATTGACCATAACTCACTCAATTTAACTCGTAATTCATTTAAATTAGTTTCATTTCGAAGGAATCGAAGTATAGTTTAAAACGAAAGAAACGGAGATGAAAAACTCCAAGTATTTTGAGAGTTATGATGGAAATAGTTAGACTCGCGCTTTGGTTTAGCAATTTACTGACCTACCTCCGATTAATTGACCATAACTCACTCAATTTTACTTGTAATTGATTGAAATTAGTTTCATTTCGAAGGAATCGAAGTGTAGTTTAAAACGAAAGAAACGGAGATGAAAAACTCCAAGTATTTTGGGAGTTATGATGGAAATAGTTAGACTCGCGCTTTGGTTTAGCAATTTACTGACCTACCTCCGATTGATTGACCATAACTCACTCAATTTAACTCGTAATTCATTGAATTAGTTTCATTTCGAAGGAATCGAAGTGTAGTTTAAAACGAAAGAAACGGAGATGAAAAACTCCAAGTATTTTGAGAGTTATGATGGAAATAGTTAGACTCGCGCTTTGGTTTAGCAATTTACTGACCTACCTACGATTGATTGACCATAACTCTCTCAATTTAACTCTTAAGTCATTGAAATTAATTTCATTTCAAATGAATCGAAGTGTAGTTTAAAACGAAAGAAACGGAGATGAAAAACTCCAAGTATTTTGAGAGTTATGTTGGAAATAGTTAGACTCGCGCTTTGGTTTAGCAATTTACTGACCTACCTCCGATTGATTGACCATAACTCTGTCAATTTAACTCGTAATTCATTTAAATTAGTTTCATTTCGAAGGAATCGAAGTGTAGTTTAAAACGAAAGAAACGGAGATTAAAAACTCCAAGTATTTTGGGAGTTATGATGGAAATAGTTAGACTCGCGCTTTGGTTTAGCAATTTACTGACCTCCCTACGATTGATTGACCATAACTCACTCAATTTAACTCGTAATTCATTGAAATTAGTTTCATTTCGAAGGAATCGAAGTGTAGTTTATAACGAAAGAAACGGAGATGAAAAACTCCAAGTATTTTGAGAGTTATGATGGAAATAGTTAGACTCGCGCTTTGGTTTAGCAATTTACTGACCTACCTCCGATTGATTGACCATAACTCTCCCAATTTAACTCTTAAGTCATTGAAATTAGTTTCATTTCGAAGGAATCCAAGTGTAGTTTAAAACGAAAGAAACGGAGATGAAAAACTCCAAGTATTTTGAGAGTTATGATGGAAATAGTTAGACTCGCGCTTTGGTTTAGCAATTTACTGACCTACCTCCGATCGATTAACCATAACTCACTCAATTTAACTCGTAATTCATTTAAATTAGTTTCATTTCGAAGGAATCGAACTAAAGTTTAAAACGAAAGAAACGGAGATGAAAAACTCCAAGTATTTTGAGAGTTATGATGGAAATAGTTAGACTCGCGCTTTGGTTTAGCAATTTACTGACCTACCTCCGATTGATTGAACATAACTCTCTCAATTTAACTCGTAATTCATTGAAATTAATTTCATTTCGAAGGAATCGAAGTGTAGTTTAAAACGAAAGAAACGGAGATGAAAAACTCCAAGTATTTTGGGAGTTATGGTGGAAATAGTTAGACTCGCGCTTTGGTTTAGCAATTTACTGACCTACCTTCGATTGATTGACCATAACTCTCTAAATTTAATTCTTAAGTCATTGAAATTAGTTTCATTTCGAAGGAATCGAAGTGTAGTTTAAAACAAAAGAAACGGAGATGAAAAACTCCAAGTATTTTGAGAGTTATGATGGAAATTGTTAGACTCGCGCTTTGGTTTAGCAATTTACTGACCTACCTCCGATTTATTGACCATAACTCACTCAATTTAACTCGTAATTCATTTAAATTAGTTTCATTTCGAAGGAATCGAAGTATAGTTTAAAACGAAAGAAACGGAGATGAAAAACTCCAAGTATTTTGAGAGTTATGATGGAAATAGTTAGACTCGCGCTTTGGTTTAGCAATTTACTGACCTACCTCCAATTAATTGACCATAACTCACTCAATTTTACTTGTAATTGATTGAAATTAGTTTCATTTCGAAGGAATCGAAGTGTAGTTTAAAACGAAAGAAACGGAGATGAAAAACTCCAAGTATTTTGGGAGTTATGATGGAAATAGTTAGACTCGCGCTTTGGTTTAGCAATTTACTGACCTACCTCCGATTGATTGACCATAACTCACTCAATTTAACTCGTAATTCATTGAATTAGTTTCATTTCGAAGGAATCGAAGTGTAGTTTAAAACGAAAGAAACGGAGATGAAAAACTCCAAGTATTTTGAGAGTTATGATGGAAATAGTTAGACTCGCGCTTTGGTTTAGCAATTTACTGACCTACCTACGATTGATTGACCATAACTCTCTCAATTTAACTCTTAAGTCATTGAAATTAATTTCATTTCAAATGAATCGAAGTGTAGTTTAAAACGAAAGAAACGGAGATGAAAAACTCCAAGTATTTTGAGAGTTATGATGGAAATTTTTAGACTCGCGCTTTGGTTTAGCAATTTACTGACCTACCTCCGATTGATTGACCATAACTCACTCAATTTAACTCGTAATTCATTTAAATTCGTTTCATTTCGAATGAATCGAAGTGTAGTTTAAAACGAAAGAAACGGAGATGAAAAACTCCAAGTATTTTGAGAGTTATGATGAAAATAGTTAGACTCGCTCTTTGGTTTAGCAATTTACTGACCTACCTCCGATTGATTGACTATAGCTCTGTCAATTTAACTCGTAATTCATTTAAATTAGTTTCATTTCGAAGGAATCGAAGTATAGTTTAAAACGAAAGAAACGGAGATTAAAAACTCCAAGTATTTTGGGAGTTATGATGGAAATAGTTAGACTCGCGCTTTGGTTTAGCAATTTACTGACCTCCCTACGATTGATTGACCATAACTCACTCAATTTAACTCGTAATTCATTGAAATTAGTTTCATTTCGAAGGAATCGAAGTGTAGTTTATAACGAAAGAAACGGAGATGAAAAACTCCAAGTATTTTGAGAGTTATGATGGAAATAGTTAGACTCGCGCTTTGGTTTAGCAATTTACTGACCTACCTCCGATTGATTGACCATAACTCTCCCAATTTAACTCTTAAGTCATTGAAATTAGTTTCATTTCGAAGGAATCAAAGTGTAGTTTAAAACGAAAGAAACGGAGATGAAAAACTCCAAGTATTTTGAGAGTTATGATGGAAATAGTTAGACTCGCGCTTTGGTTTAGCAATTTACTGACCTACCTCCGATTGATTGACAATAACTCTGTCAATTTAACTCGTAATTCATTTAAATTAGTTTCATTTCGAAGGAATCGAAGTGTAGTTTAAAACGAAAGAAACGGAGATGAAAAACTCCAAGTATTTTGGGAGTTATGATGGACATAGTTAGACTCGCGCTTTGGTTTAGCAATTTACTGACCTACCTCCGATTGATTGACCATAACTCACTCAATTTAACTCGTAATTCATTTAATTAGTTTCATTTCGAAGGAATCGAAGTGTAGTTTAAAACGAAAGAAACGGAGATGAAAAACTCCAAGTATTTTGAGAGTTATGATGGAAATAGTTAGACTCGCGCTTTGGTTTAGCAATTTACTGACTTACCTACGATTGATTGACCATAACTCTCTCAATTTAACTCTTAAGTCATTGAAATTAATTTCATTTCAAATGAATCGAAGTGTAGTTTAAAACGAAAGAAACGGAGATGAAAAACTCCAAGTATTTTGAGAGTTATGGTGGAAATAGTTAGACTCGCGCTTTGGTTTAGCAATTTACTGACCTACCTCCGATTGATTGACCATAACTCTGTCAATTTAACTCGTAATTCATTTAAATTAGTTTCATTTCGAAGGAATCGAAGTGTAGTTTAAAACGAAAGAAACGGAGATTAAAAACTCCAAGTATTTTGGGAGTTATGATGGAAATAGTTAGACTCGCGCTTTGGTTTAGCAATTTAGTGACCTCCCTACGATTGATTGACCATAACTCACTCAATTTAACTCGTAATTCATTGAAATTAGTTTCATTTCGAAGGAATCGAAGTGTAGTTTATAACGAAAGAAACGGAGATGAAAAACTCCAAGTATTTTGAGAGTTATGATGGAAATAGTTAGACTCGCGCTTTGGTTTAGCAATTTACTGACCTACCTCCGATTGATTGACCATAACTCTCCCAATTTAACTCTTAAGTCATTGAAATTAGTTTCGTTTCGAAGGAATCAAAGTGTAGTTTAAAACAAAAGAAACGGAGATGAAAAACTCCAAGTATTTTGAGAGTTATGATGGAAATAGTTAGACTCGCGCTTTGGTTTAGCAATTTACTGACCTACCTCCGATTGATTGACCATAACTCTCCCAATTTAACTCTTAAGTCATTGAAATTAGTTTCGTTTCGAAGGAATCAAAGTGTAGTTTAAAACGAAAGAAACGGAGATGAAAAACTCCAAGTATTTTGAGAGTTATGATGGAAATAGTTAGACTCGCGCTTTGGTTTAGCAATTTACTGACCTACCTCCGATTGATTGACAATAACTCTGTCAATTTAACTCGTAATTCATTTAAATTAGTTTCATTTCGAAGGAATCGAAGTGTAGTTTAAAACGAAAGAAACGGAGATGAAAAACTCCAAGTATTTTGAGAGTTATGATGGAAATAGTTAGACTCGCGCTTTGGTTTAGCAATTTACTGACCTACCTCCGATTGATTGACCATAACTCACTCAATTTAACTCGTAATTTATTTAAATTCGTTTCATTTCGAATGAATCGAAGTGTAGTTTAAAACGAAAGAAACGGAGATGAAAAACTCCAAGTATTTTGAGAGTTATGATGGAAATAGTTAGACTCGCTCTTTGGTTTAGCAATTTACTGACCTCTCTCCGATTGATTGACCATAACTCTGTCAATTTAACTCGGAATTCATTTAAATTAGTTTCATTTCGAAGGAATCGAAGTGTAGTTTAAAACGAAAGAAACGGAGATGAAAAACTCCAAGTATTTTGAGAGTTATGATGGAAATAGTTAGACTCGCGCTTTGGTTTAGCAATTTACTGACCTACCTACGATTGATTGACCATAACTCTCTCAATTTAACTCTTAAGTCATTGAAATTAATTTCATTTCAAATGAATCGAAGTGTAGTTTAAAACGAAAGAAACGGAGATGAAAAACTCCAAGTATTTTGAGAGTTATGATGGAAATAGTTAGACTCGCGCTTTGGTTTAGCAATTTACTGACCTACCTCCGATTGATTGACCATAACTCTGTCAATTTAACTCGTAATTCATTTAAATTAGTTTCATTTCGAAGGAATCGAAGTGTAGTTTAAAACAAAAGAAACGGAGATTAAAAACTCCAAGTATTTTGGGAATTATGATGGAAATAGTTAGACTCGCGCTTTGGTTTAGCAATTTACTGACCTCCCTACGATTGATTGACCATAACTCACTCAATTTAACTCGTAATTCATTGAAATTAGTTTCATTTCGAAGGAATCGAAGTGTAGTTTATAACGAAAGAAACGGAGATGAAAAACTCCAAGTATTTTGAGAGTTATGATGGAAATAGTTAGACTCGCGCTTTGGTTTAGCAATTTACTGACCTACCTCCGATTGATTGACCATAACTCTCCCAATTTAACTCTTAAGTCATTGAAATTAGTTTCATTTCGAAGGAATCCAAGTGTAGTTTAAAACGAAAGAAACGGAGATGAAAAACTACAAGTATTTTGAGAGTTATGATGGAAATAGTTAGACTCGCGCTTTGGTTTAGCAATTTACTGACCTACCTCCGATTGATTGACAATAACTCTGTCAATTTAACTCGTAATTCATTTAAATTAGTTTCATTTCGAAGGAATCGAATTGTAGTTTAAAACGAAAGAAACGGAGATGAAAAACTCCAAGTATTTTGAGAGTTATGATGGAAATAGTTAGACTCGCGCTTTGGTTTAGCAATTTACTGACCTACCTCCGATTGATTGACCATAACTCACTCAATTTAACTCGTAATTCATTTAAATTCGTTTCATTTCGAATGAATCGAAGTGTAGTTTAAAACGAAAGAAACGGAGATGAAAAACTCCAAGTATTTTGAGAGTTATGATGAAAATAGTTAGACTCGCTCTTTGGTTTAGCAATTTACTGACCTACCTCCGATTGATTGACCATAACTCTGTCAATTTAACTCGTAATTCATTTAAATTAGTTTCATTTCGAAGGAATCGAAGTGTAGTTTAAAACGAAAGAAACGGAGATTAAAAACTCCAAGTATTTTGGGAGTTATGATGGAAATAGTTAGACTCGCGCTTTGGTTTAGCAATTTACTGACCTCCCTACGATTGATTGACCATAACTCACTCAATTTAACT
The DNA here is from genome assembly GCF_043159265.1 of Tasmannia lanceolata. Lineage (NCBI taxonomy): Eukaryota > Viridiplantae > Streptophyta > Magnoliopsida > Canellales > Winteraceae > Tasmannia > Tasmannia lanceolata. The sequence goes on from NW_027518721.1 coordinate 11,552,269, forward strand.
CGTAATTCATTGAAATTAGTTTCATTTCGAAGGAATCGAAGTGTAGTTTATAACGAAAGAAACGGAGATGAAAAACTCCAAGTATTTTGAGAGTTATGATGGAAATAGTTAGACTCGCGCTTTGGTTTAGCAATTTACTGACCTACCTCCGATTGATTGACCATAACTCTCCCAATTTAACTCTTAAGTCATTGAAATTAGTTTCATTTCGAAGGAATCCAAGTGTAGTTTAAAACGAAAGAAACGGAGATGAAAAACTCCAAGTATTTTGAGAGTTATGATGGAAATAGTTAGACTCGCGCTTTGGTTTAGCAATTTACTGACCTACCTCCGATTGATTGACAATAACTCTGTCAATTTAACTCGTAATTCATTTAAATTAGTTACATTTCGAAGGAATCGAAGTGTAGTTTAAAACGAAAGAAACGGAGATGAAAAACTCCAAGTATTTTGGGAGTTATGATGGACATAGTTAGACTCGCGCTTTGGTTTAGCAATTTACTGACCTACCTCCGATTGATTGACCATAACTCACTCAATTTAACTCGTAATTCATTGAATTAGTTTCATTTCGAAGGAATCGAAGTGTAGTTTAAAACGAAAGAAACGGAGATTAAAAACTCCAAGTATTTTGGGAGTTATGATGGAAATAGTTAGACTCGCGCTTTGGTTTAGCAATTTACTGACCTCCCTACGATTGATTGACCATAACTCACTCAATTTAACTCGTAATTCATTGAAATTAGTTTCATTTCGAAGGAATCGAAGTGTAGTTTATAACGAAAGAAACGGAGATGAAAAACTCCAAGTATTTTGAGAGTTATGATGGAAATAGTTAGACTCGCGCTTTGGTTTAGCAATTTACTGACCTACCTCCGATTGATTGACCATAACTCTCCCAATTTAACTCTTAAGTCATTGAAATTAGTTTCATTTCGAAGGAATCCAAGTGTAGTTTAAAACGAAAGAAACGGAGATGAAAAACTCCAAGTATTTTGAGAGTTATGATGGAAATAGTTAGACTCGCGCTTTGGTTTAGCAATTTACTGACCTACCTCCGATTGATTGACAATAACTCTGTCAATTTAACTCGTAATTCATTTAAATTAGTTACATTTCGAAGGAATCGAAGTGTAGTTTAAAACGAAAGAAACGGAGATGAAAAACTCCAAGTATTTTGGGAGTTATGATGGACATAGTTAGACTCGCGCTTTGGTTTAGCAATTTACTGACCTACCTCCGATTGATTGACCATAACTCACTCAATTTAACTCGTAATTCATTGAATTAGTTTCATTTCGAAGGAATCGAAGTGTAGTTTAAAACGAAAGAAACGGAGATGAAAAACTCCAAGTATTTTGAGAGTTATGATGGAAATAGTTAGACTCGCGCTTTGGTTTAGCAATTTACTGACCTACCTACGATTGATTGACCATAACTCTCTCAATTTAACTCTTAAGTCATTGAAATTAATTTCATTTCAAATGAATCGAAGTGTAGTTTAAAACGAAAGAAACGGAGATGAAAAACTCCAAGTATTTTGAGAGTTATGATGGAAATAGTTAGACTCGCGCTTTGGTTTAGCAATTTACTGACCTACCTCCGATTGATTGACCATAACTCTGTCAATTTAACTCGTAATTCATTTAAATTAGTTTCATTTCGAAGGAATCGAAGTGTAGTTTAAAACGAAAGAAACGGAGATTAAAAACTCTAAGTATTTTGGGAGTTATGATGGAAATAGTTAGACTCGCGCTTTGGTTTAGCAATTTATTGACCTCCCTACGATTGATTGACCATAACTCACTCAATTTAACTCGTAATTCATTGAAATTAGTTTCATTTCGAAGGAATCGAAGTGTAGTTTATAACGAAAGAAACGGAGATGAAAAACTCCAAGTATTTTGAGAGTTATGATGGAAATCGTTAGACTCGCGCTTTGGTTTAGCAATTTACTGACCTACCTCCGATTGATTGACCATAACTCTCCCAATTTAACTCTTAAGTCATTGAAATTAGTTTCGTTTCGAAGGAATCAAAGTGTAGTTTAAAACGAAAGAAACGGAGATGAAAAACTCCAAGTATTTTGAGAGTTATGATGGAAATTTTTAGACTCGCGCTTTGGTTTAGCAATTTACTGACCTACCTCCGATTTATTGACCATAACTCACTCAATTTAACTCGTAATTCATTTAAATTAGTTTCATTTCGAAGGAATCGAAGTGTAGTTTAAAACGAAAGAAACGGAGATGAAAAACTCCAAGTATTTTGAGAGTTATGATGGAAATAGTTAGACTCGCGCTTTGGTTTAGCAATTTACTGACCTACCTCCGATTGATTGACCATAACTCACTCAATTTAACTCGTAATTTATTTAAATTCGTTTCATTTCGAATGAATCGAAGTGTAGTTTAAAACGAAAGAAACGGAGATGAAAAACTCCAAGTATTTTGAGAGTTATGATGGAAATAGTTAGACTCGCTCTTTGGTTTAGCAATTTACTGACCTCTCTCCGATTGATTGACCATAACTCTGTCAATTTAACTCGTAATTCATTTAAATTAGTTTCATTTCGAAGGAATCGAAGTGTAGTTTAAAACGAAAGAAACGGAGATGAAAAACTCCAAGTATTTTGAGAGTTATGATGGAAATAGTTAGACTCGCGCTTTGGTTTAGCAATTTACTGACATACCTCCGATTGATTGACCATAAATCTGTCAATTTAACTCGTAATTCTTTTAAAATAGTTTCATTTCGAATGAATCGAAGTGTAGTTTAAAACGAAAGAAACGGAGATGAAAAACTCCAAGTATTTTGAGAGTTATGATGGAAATAGTTAGACTCGCGCTTTGGTTTAGCAATTTACTGACCTCCCTACGATTGATTGACCATAACTCACTCAATTTAACTCGTAATTCATTGAAATTAGTTTCATTTCGAAAGAATCGAAATGTAGTTTAAAACGAAAGAAACGGAGATGAAAAACTCCAAGTATTTTGAGAGTTATGATGGAAATAGTTAGACTCGCGCTTTGGTTTAGCAATTTACTGACCTACCTCCGATTGATTGACCATAACTCTGTCAATTTAACTCGTAATTCATTTAAATTAGTTTCATTTCGAAGGAATCGAAGTGTAGTTTAAAACGAAAGAAACGGAGATTAAAAACTCTAAGTATTTTGGGAGTTATGATGGAAATAGTTAGACTCGCGCTTTGGTTTAGCAATTTATTGACCTCCCTACGATTGATTGACCATAACTCACTCAATTTAACTCGTAATTCATTGAAATTAGTTTCATTTCGAAGGAATCGAAGTGTAGTTTATAACGAAAGAAACGGAGATGAAAAACTCCAAGTATTTTGAGAGTTATGATGGAAATAGTTAGACTCGCGCTTTGGTTTAGCAATTTACTGACCTACCTCCGATTGATTGACCATAACTCTCCAAATTTAACTCTTAAGTCATTGAAATTAGTTTCGTTTCGAAGGAATCAAAGTGTAGTTTAAAACGAAAGAAACGGAGATGAAAAACTCCAAGTATTTTGAGAGTTATGATGGAAATAGTTAGACTCGCGCTTTGGTTTAGCAATTTACTGACCTACCTCCGATTGATTGACCATAACTCACTCAATTTAACTCGTAATTCATTTAAATTCGTTTCATTTCGAATGAATCGAAGTGTAGTTTAAAACGAAAGAAACGGAGATGAAAAACTCGAAGTATTTTGAGAGTTATAATGGAAATAGTTAGACTCGCGCTTTGGTTTAGCAATTTACTGACCTACCTCCGATTGATTGACCATAACTCACTCAATTTAACTCGTAATTCATTGAAATTAGTTTCATTTCGAAGGAATCAAAGTGTAGTTTAAAACGAAAGAAACGGAGATGAAAAACTCCAAGTATTTTGAGAGTTATGATGGAAATAGTTAGACTCGCGCTTTGGTTTAGCAATTTACTGACCTACCACCGATTTATTGAACATAACTCTCTCAATTTAACTCGTAATTCATTTAAATTTGTTTCATTTCGAATCAATCGAAGTGTAGTTTAAACCGAAAGAAACGGAGATGAAAAACTCCAAGTATTTTGAGAGTTATGATGGAAATAGTTAGACTCGCGCTTTGGTTTAGCAATTTACTGACCTACCTCCGATTGATTGACCATAACTCTGTCAATTTAACTCGTAATTCATTTAAATTAGTTTCATTTCGAAGGAATCGAAGTGTAGTTTAAAACGAAAGAAACGGAGATGAAAAACTCCAAGTATTTTGAGAGTTATGATGGAAATAGTTAGACTCGCGCTTTGGTTTAGCAATTTACTGACCTCCCTACGATTGATTGACCATAACTCACTCAATTTAACTCGTAATTCATTGAAATTAGTTTCATTTCGAAAGAATCGAAATGTAGTTTAAAACGAAAGAAACGGAGATGAAAAACTCCAAGTATTTTGAGAGTTATGATGGAAATAGTTAGACTCGCGCTTTGGTTTAGCAATTTACTGACCTACCTCCGATTGATTGACCATAACTCTCTCAATTTAACTCTTAAGTCATTGAAATTAGTTTCATTTCGAAAGAATCAAAGTGTAGTTTAAAACGAAAGAAACGGAGATGAAAAACTCCAAGTATTTTGAGAGTTATGATGGAAATAGTTAGACTCGCGCTTTGGTTTAGCAATTTACTGACCTACCTCCGATTGATTGACAATAACTCTCTCAATTTAACTCGTAATTCATTTAAATTAGTTTCATTTCGAAGGAATCGAAGTGTAGTTTAAAACGAAAGAAACGGAGATGAAAAACTCCAAGTATTTTGAGAGTTATGATGGAAATAGTTAGACTCGCGCTTTGGTTTAGCAATTTACTGACCTACCTCCGATTGATTGACAATAACTCTGTCAATTTAACTTGTAATTCATTTAAATTAGTTTCATTTCGAAGGAATCGAATTGTAGTTTAAAACGAAAGAAACGGAGATGAAAAACTCCAAGTATTTTGAGAGTTATGATGGAAATAGTTAGACTCGCGCTTTGGTTTAGCAATTTACTGACCTACCTCCGATTGATTGACCATAACTCACTCAATTTAACTCGTAATTCATTTAAATTCGTTTCATTTCGAATGAATCGAAGTGTAGTTTAAAACGAAAGAAACGGAGATGAAAAACTCCAAGTATTTTGAGAGTTATGATGAAAATAGTTAGACTCGCTCTTTGGTTTAGCAATTTACTGACCTACCTCCGATTGATTGACCATAACTCTGTCAATTTAACTCGTAATTCATTTAAATTAGTTTCATTTCGAAGGAATCGAAGTGTAGTTTAAAACGAAAGAAACGGAGATTAAAAACTCCAAGTATTTTGGGAGTTATGATGGAAATAGTTAGACTCGCGCTTTGGTTTAGCAATTTACTGACCTCCCTACGATTGATTGACCATAACTCACTCAATTTAACTCGTAATTCATTGAAATTAGTTTCATTTCGAAGGAATCGAAGTGTAGTTTATAACGAAAGAAACGGAGATGAAAAACTCCAAGTATTTTGAGAGTTATGATGGAAATAGTTAGACTCACGCTTTGGTTTAGCAATTTACTGACCTACCTCCGATTGATTGACCATAACTCTCCCAATTTAACTCTTAAGTCATTGAAATTAGTTTCATTTCGAAGGAATCCAAGTGTAGTTTAAAACGAAAGAAACGGAGATGAAAAACTCCAAGTATTTTGAGAGTTATGATGGAAATAGTTAGACTCGCGCTTTGGTTTAGCAATTTACTGACCTACCTCCGATTGATTGACAATAACTCTGTCAATTTAACTCGTAATTCATTTAAATTAGTTACATTTCGAAGGAATCGAAGTGTAGTTTAAAACGAAAGAAACGGAGATGAAAAACTCCAAGTATTTTGGGAGTTATGATGGACATAGTTAGACTCGCGCTTTGGTTTAGCAATTTACTGACCTACCTCCGATTGATTGACCATAACTCACTCAATTTAACTCGTAATTCATTGAATTAGTTTCATTTCGAAGGAATCGAAGTGTAGTTTAAAACGAAAGAAACGGAGATGAAAAACTCCAAGTATTTTGAGAGTTATGATGGAAATAGTTAGACTCGCGCTTTGGTTTAGCAATTTACTGACCTACCTACGATTGATTGACCATAACTCTCTCAATTTAACTCTTAAGTCATTGAAATTAATTTCATTTCAAATGAATCGAAGTGTAGTTTAAAACGAAAGAAACGGAGATGAAAAACTCCAAGTATTTTGAGAGTTATGATGGAAATAGTTAGACTCGCGCTTTGGTTTAGCAATTTACTGACCTACCTCCGATTGATTGACCATAACTCTGTCAATTTAACTCGTAATTCATTTAAATTAGTTTCATTTCGAAGGAATCGAAGTGTAGTTTAAAACGAAAGAAACGGAGATTAAAAACTCCAAGTATTTTGGGAGTTATGATGGAAATAGTTAGACTCGCGCTTTGGTTTAGCAATTTAGTGACCTCCCTACGATTGATTGACCATAACTCACTCAATTTAACTCGTAATTCATTGAAATTAGTTTCATTTCGAAGGAATCGAAGTGTAGTTTAAAACGAAAGAAACGGAGATGAAAAACTCCAAGTATTTTGAGAGTTATGATGGAAATAGTTAGACTCGCGCTTTGGTTTAGCAATTTACTGACCTACCTCCGATTGATTGACCATAACTCACTCAATTTAACTCGTAATTTATTTAAATTCGTTTCATTTCGAATGAATCGAAGTGTAGTTTAAAACGAAAGAAACGGAGATGAAAAACTCCAAGTATTTTGAGAGTTATGATGGAAATAGTTAGACTCGCTCTTTGGTTTAGCAATTTACTGACCTCTCTCCGATTGATTGACCATAACTCTGTCAATTTAACTCGTAATTCATTTAAATTAGTTTCATTTCGAAGGAATCGAAGTGTAGTTTAAAACGAAAGAAACGGAGATGAAAAACTCCAAGTATTTTGAGAGTTATGATGGAAATAGTTAGACTCGCGCTTTGGTTTAGCAATTTACTGACCTACCTCCGATTGATTGACCATAAATCTGTCAATTTAACTCGTAATTCTTTTAAAATAGTTTCATTTCGAATGAATCGAAGTGTAGTTTAAAACGAAAGAAACGGAGATGAAAAACTCCAAGTATTTTGAGAGTTATGATGGAAATAGTTAGACTCGCTCTTTGGTTTAGCAATTTACTGACCTACCTCCGATTGATTGACCATAACTCTCCCAATTTAACTCTTAAGTCATTGAAATTAGTTTCATTTCGAAGGAATCCAAGTGTAGTTTAAAACGAAAGAAACGGAGATGAAAAACTACAAGTATTTTGAGAGTTATGATGGAAATAGTTAGACTCGCGCTTTGGTTTAGCAATTTACTGACCTACCTCCGATTGATTAACAATAACTCTGTCAATTTAACTCGTAATTCATTTAAATTAGTTTCATTTCGAAGGAATCGAATTGTAGTTTAAAACGAAAGAAACGGAGATGAAAAACTCCAAGTATTTTGAGAGTTATGATGGAAATAGTTAGACTCGCGCTTTGGTTTAGCAATTTACTGACCTACCTCCGATTGATTGACCATAACTCACTCAATTTAACTCGTAATTCATTTAAATTCGTTTCATTTCGAATGAATCGAAGTGTAGTTTAAAACGAAAGAAACGGAGATGAAAAACTCCAAGTATTTTGAGAGTTATGATGAAAATAGTTAGACTCGCTCTTTGGTTTAGCAATTTACTGACCTACCTCCGATTGATTGACCATAACTCTGTCAATTTAACTCGTAATTCATTTAAATTAGTTTCATTTCGAAGGAATCGAAGTGTAGTTTAAAACGAAAGAAACGGAGATTAAAAACTCCAAGTATTTTGGGAGTTATGATGGAAATAGTTAGACTCGCGCTTTGGTTTAGCAATTTACTGACCTCCCTACGATTGATTGACCATAACTCACTCAATTTAACTCGTAATTCATTGAAATTAGTTTCATTTCGAAGGAATCGAAGTGTAGTTTATAACGAAAGAAACGGAGATGAAAAACTCCAAGTATTTTGAGAGTTATGATGGAAATAGTTAGACTCGCGCTTTGGTTTAGCAATTTACTGACCTACCTCCGATTGATTGACCATAACTCTCCCAATTTAACTCTTAAGTCATTGAAATTAGTTTCATTTCGAAGGAATCAAAGTGTAGTTTAAAACGAAAGAAACGGAGATGAAAAACTCCAAGTATTTTGAGAGTTATGATGGAAATAGTTAGACTCGCGCTTTGGTTTAGCAATTTACTGACCTACCTCCGATTGATTGACAATAACTCTGTCAATTTAACTCGTAATTCATTTAAATTAGTTTCATTTCGAAGGAATCGAAGTGTAGTTTAAAACGAAAGAAACGGAGATGAAAAACTCCAAGTATTTTGGGAGTTATGATGGACATAGTTAGACTCGCGCTTTGGTTTAGCAATTTACTGACCTACCTCCGATTGATTGACCATAACTCACTAAATTTAACTCGTAATTCATTGAATTAGTTTCATTTCGAAGGAATCGAAGTGTAGTTTAAAACGAAAGAAACGGAGATGAAAAACTCCAAGTATTTTGAGAGTTATGATGGAAATAGTTAGACTCGCGCTTTGGTTTAGCAATTTACTGACCTACCTACGATTGATTGACCATAACTCTCTCAATTTAACTCTTAAGTCATTGAAATTAATTTCATTTCAAATGAATCGAAGTGTAGTTTAAAACGAAAGAAACGGAGATGAAAAACTCCAAGTATTTTGAGAGTTATGATGGAAATAGTTAGACTCGCGCTTTGGTTTAGCAATTTACTGACCTACCTCCGATTGATTGACCATAACTCTGTCAATTTAACTCGTAATTCATTTAAATTAGTTTCATTTCGAAGGAATCGAAGTGTAGTTTAAAACGAAAGAAACGGAGATTAAAAACTCCAAGTATTTTGGGAGTTATGATGGAAATAGTTAGACTCGCGCTTTGGTTTAGCAATTTAGTGACCTCCCTACGATTGATTGACCATAACTCACTCAATTTAACTCGTAATTCATTGAAATTAGTTTCATTTCGAAGGAATCGAAGTGTAGTTTATAACGAAAGAAACGGAGATGAAAAACTCCAAGTATTTTGAGAGTTATGATGGAAATAGTTAGACTCGCGCTTTGGTTTAGCAATTTACTGACCTACCTCCGATTGATTGACCATAACTCTCCCAATTTAACTCTTAAGTCATTGAAATTAGTTTCGTTTCGAAGGAATCAATGTGTAGTTTAAAACGAAAGAAACGGAGATGAAAAACTCCAAGTATTTTGAGAGTTATGATGGAAATAGTTAGACTCGCGCTTTGGTTTAGCAATTTACTGACCTACCTCCGATTGATTGACAATAACTCTGTCAATTTAACTCGTAATTCATTTAAATTAGTTTCATTTCGAAGGAATCGAAGTGTAGTTTAAAACGAAAGAAACGGAGATGAAAAACTCCAAGTATTTTGAGAGTTATGATGGAAATAGTTAGACTCGCGCTTTGGTTTAGAAATTTACTGACCTACCTCCGATTGATTGACCATAACTCTCTCAATTTAACTCTTAACTCATTGAAATTAGTTTCATTTCGAAGGAATCGAAGTGTAGTTTAAAACGAACAAAACGGAGATGAAAAACTCTAAGTATTTTGAGAGTTATGATGGAAATAGTTAGACTCGCGCTTTGGTTTAGCAATTTACTGACCTACCTCCGATTGATTGACCATAACTCACTCAATTTAACTCGTAATTCATTTAAATTCGTTTCATTTCGAATGAATCGAAGTGTAGTTTAAAACGAAAGAAACGGAGATGAAAAACTCGAAGTATTTTGAGAGTTATGATGGAAATAGTTAGACTCGCGCTTTGGTTTAGCAATTTACTGACCTACCTCCGATTGATTGACCATAACTCACTCAATTTAACTCGTAATTCATTGAAATTAGTTTCATTTCGAAGGAATCAAAGTGTAGTTTAAAACGAAAGAAACGGAGATGAAAAACTCCAAGTATTTTGAGAGTTATGATGGAAATAGTTAGACTCGCGCTTTGGTTTAGCAATTTACTGACCTACCTCCGATTTATTGAACATAACTCTCTCAATTTAACTCGTAATTCATTTAAATTTGTTTCATTTCGAATGAATCGAAGTGTAGTTTAAAACGAAAGAAACGGAGATGAAAAACTCCAAGTATTTTGAGAGTTATGATGGAAATAGTTAGACTCGCTCTTTGGTTTAGCAATTTACTGACCTACCTCCGATTGATTGACCATAACTCTCCCAATTTAACTCTTAAGTCATTGAAATTAGTTTCATTTCGAAGGAATCCAAGTGTAGTTTAAAACGAAAGAAACGGAGATGAAAAACTACAAGTATTTTGAGAGTTATGATGGAAATAGTTAGACTCGCGCTTTGGTTTAGCAATTTACTGACCTACCTCCGATTGATTAACAATAACTCTGTCAATTTAACTCGTAATTCATTTAAATTAGTTTCATTTCGAAGGAATCGAATTGTAGTTTAAAACGAAAGAAACGGAGATGAAAAACTCCAAGTATTTTGAGAGTTATGATGGAAATAGTTAGACTCGCGCTTTGGTTTAGCAATTTACTGACCTACCTCCGATTGATTGACCATAACTCACTCAATTTAACTCGTAATTCATTTAAATTCGTTTCATTTCGAATGAATCGAAGTGTAGTTTAAAACGAAAGAAACGGAGATGAAAAACTCCAAGTATTTTGAGAGTTATGATGAAAATAGTTAGACTCGCTCTTTGGTTTAGCAATTTACTGACCTACCTCCGATTGATTGACCATAACTCTGTCAATTTAACTCGTAATTCATTTAAATTAGTTTCATTTCGAAGGAATCGAAGTGTAGTTTAAAACGAAAGAAACGGAGATTAAAAACTCCAAGTATTTTGGGAGTTATGATGGAAATAGTTAGACTCGCGCTTTGGTTTAGCAATTTACTGACCTCCCTACGATTGATTGACCATAACTCACTCAATTTAACTCGTAATTCATTGAAATTAGTTTCATTTCGAAGGAATCGAAGTGTAGTTTATAACGAAAGAAACGGAGATGAAAAACTCCAAGTATTTTGAGAGTTATGATGGAAATAGTTAGACTCGCGCTTTGGTTTAGCAATTTACTGACCTACCTCCGATTGATTGACCATAACTCTCCCAATTTAACTCTTAAGTCATTGAAATTAGTTTCATTTCGAAGGAATCAAAGTGTAGTTTAAAACGAAAGAAACGGAGATGAAAAACTCCAAGTATTTTGAGAGTTATGATGGAAATAGTTAGACTCGCGCTTTGGTTTAGCAATTTACTGACCTACCTCCGATTGATTGACAATAACTCTGTCAATTTAACTCGTAATTCATTTAAATTAGTTTCATTTCGAAGGAATCGAAGTGTAGTTTAAAACGAAAGAAACGGAGATGAAAAACTCCAAGTATTTTGGGAGTTATGATGGACATAGTTAGACTCGCGCTTTGGTTTAGCAATTTACTGACCTACCTCCGATTGATTGACCATAACTCACTCAATTTAACTCGTAATTCATTGAATTAGTTTCATTTCGAAGGAATCGAAGTGTAGTTTAAAACGAAAGAAACGGAGATGAAAAACTCCAAGTATTTTGAGAGTTATGATGGAAATAGTTAGACTCGCGCTTTGGTTTAGCAATTTACTGACCTACCTACGATTGATTGACCATAACTCTCTCAATTTAACTCTTAAGTCATTGAAATTAATTTCATTTCAAATGAATCGAAGTGTAGTTTAAAACGAAAGAAACGGAGATGAAAAACTCCAAGTATTTTGAGAGTTATGATGGAAATAGTTAGACTCGCGCTTTGGTTTAGCAATTTACTGACCTACCTCCGATTGATTGACCATAACTCTGTCAATTTAACTCGTAATTCATTTAAATTAGTTTCATTTCGAAGGAATCGAAGTGTAGTTTAAAACGAAAGAAACGGAGATTAAAAACTCCAAGTATTTTGGGAGTTATGATGGAAATAGTTAGACTCGCGCTTTGGTTTAGCAATTTAGTGACCTCCCTACGATTGATTGACCATAACTCACTCAATTTAACTCGTAATTCATTGAAATTAGTTTCATTTCGAAGGAATCGAAGTGTAGTTTATAACGAAAGAAACGGAGATGAAAAACTCCAAGTATTTTGAGAGTTATGATGGAAATAGTTAGACTCGCGCTTTGGTTTAGCAATTTACTGACCTACCTCCGATTGATTGACCATAACTCTCCCAATTTAACTCTTAAGTCATTGAAATTAGTTTCGTTTCGAAGGAATCAATGTGTAGTTTAAAACGAAAGAAACGGAGATGAAAAACTCCAAGTATTTTGGGAGTTATGATGGAAATAGTTAGACTCGCGCTTTGGTTTAGCAATTTAGTGACCTCCCTACGATTGATTGACCATAACTCACTCAATTTAACTCGTAATTCATTGAAATTAGTTTCATTTCGAAGGAATCGAAGTGTAGTTTATAACGAAAGAAACGGAGATGAAAAACTCCAAGTATTTTGAGAGTTATGATGGAAATAGTTAGACTCGCGCTTTGGTTTAGCAATTTACTGACCTACCTCCGATTGATTGACCATAACTCTCCCAATTTAACTCTTAAGTCATTGAAATTAGTTTCGTTTCGAAGGAATCAATGTGTAGTTTAAAACGAAAGAAACGGAGATGAAAAACTCCAAGTATTTTGAGAGTTATGATGGAAATAGTTAGACTCGCGCTTTGGTTTAGCAATTTACTGACCTACCTCCGATTGATTGACAATAACTCTGTCAATTTAACTCGTAATTCATTTAAATTAGTTTCATTTCGAAGAAATCGAAGTGTAGTTTAAAACGAAAGAAACGGAGATGAAAAACTCCAAGTATTTTGAGAGTTATGATGGAAATAGTTAGACTCGCGCTTTGGTTTAGCAATTTACTGACCTACCTCCGATTGATTGACCATAACTCTCTCAATTTAACTCTTAACTCATTGAAATTAGTTTTATTTCGAAGGAATCGAAGTGTAGTTTAAAACGAACAAAACGGAGATGAAAAACTCTAAGTATTTTGAGAGTTATGATGGAAATAGTTAGACTCGCGCTTTGGTTTAGCAATTTACTGACCTACCTCCGATTGATTGACCATAACTCACTCAATTTAACTCGTAATTCATTTAAATTCGTTTCATTTCGAATGAATCGAAGTGTAGTTTAAAACGAAAGAAACGGAGATGAAAAACTCGAAGTATTTTGAGAGTTATGATGGAAATAGTTAGACTCGCGCTTTGGTTTAGCAATTTACTGACCTACCTCCGATTGATTGACCATAACTCACTCAATTTAACTCGTAATTCATTGAAATTAGTTTCATTTCGAAGGAATCAAAGTGTAGTTTAAAACGAAAGAAACGGAGATGAAAAACTCCAAGTATTTTGAGAGTTATGATGGAAATAGTTAGACTCGCGCTTTGGTTTAGCAATTTACTGACCTACCTCCGATTTATTGAACATAACTCTCTCAATTTAACTCGTAATTCATTTAAATTTGTTTCATTTCGAATGAATCGAAGTGTAGTTTAAAACGAAAGAAACGGAGATGAAAAACTCCAAGTATTTTGAGAGTTATGATGGAAATAGTTAGACTCGCGCTTTGGTTTAGCAATTTACTGACCTACCTCCGATTGATTGACCATAAATCTGTCAATTTAACTCGTAATTCTTTTAAATTAGTTTCATTTCGAAGGAATCGAAGTGTAGTTTAAAACGAAAGAAACGGAGATGAAAAACTCCAAGTATTTTGCGAGTTATGATGGAAATAGTTAGACTCGCTCTTTGGTTTAGCAATTTACTGACCTCTCTCCGATTGATTTACCATAACTCACTCAATTTAACTCGTAATTCATTGAAATTAGTTTCATTTCGAAGGAATCGAAGTGTAGTTTAAAACGAAAGAAACGGAGATGAAAAACTCCAAGTATTTTGAGAGTTATAATGGAAATTGTTAGACTCGCGCTTTGGTTTAGCAATTTACTGACCTTCCTCCGATCGATTGACCATAACTCACTCAATTTAACTCGTAATTCATTTAAATTAGTTTCATTTCGAAGGAATCGAAGTAAAGTTTAAAACGAAAGAAACGGAGATGAAAAACTCCAAGTATTTTGAGAGTTATGATGGAAATAGTTAGACTCGCGCTTTGGTTTAGCAATTTACTGACCTACCTCCGATTAATTGAACATAACTCTCTCAATTTAACTCGTAATTCATTGAAATTAATTTCATTTCGAAGGAATCGAAGTGTAGTTTAAAACGAAAGAAACGGAGATGAAAAACTCCAAGTATTTTGAGAGTTATGATGGAAATAGTTAGACTCGCGCTTTGGTTTAGCAATTTACTGACCTACCTCCGATTGATTGAACATAACTCTCTCAATTTAACTCGTAATTAATTGAAATTAATTTCATTTCGAAGGAATCGAAGTGTAGTTTAAAACGAAAGAAACGGAGATGAAAAACTCCAAGTATTTTGAGAGTTATGGTGGAAATAGTTAGACTCGCGCTTTGGTTTAGCAATTTACTGACCTACCTTCGATTGATTGACCATAACTCTCTAAATTTAATTCTTAAGTCATTGAAATTAGTTTCATTTCGAAGGAATCGAAGTGTAGTTTAAAACAAAAGAAACGGAGATGAAAAACTCCAAGTATTTTGAGAGTTATGATGGAAATTGTTAGACTCGCGCTTTGGTTTAGCAATTTACTGACCTACCTCCGATTTATTGACCATAACTCACTCAATTTAACTCGTAATTCATTTAAATTAGTTTCATTTCGAAGGAATCGAAGTATAGTTTAAAACGAAAGAAACGGAGATGAAAAACTCCAAGTATTTTGAGAGTTATGATGGAAATAGTTAGACTCGCGCTTTGGTTTAGCAATTTACTGACCTACCTCCGATTAATTGACCATAACTCACTCAATTTTACTTGTAATTGATTGAAATTAGTTTCATTTCGAAGGAATCGAAGTGTAGTTTAAAACGAAAGAAACGGAGATGAAAAACTCCAAGTATTTTGGGAGTTATGATGGAAATAGTTAGACTCGCGCTTTGGTTTAGCAATTTACTGACCTACCTCCGATTGATTGACCATAACTCACTCAATTTAACTCGTAATTCATTGAATTAGTTTCATTTCGAAGGAATCGAAGTGTAGCTTAAAACGAAAGAAACGGAGATGAAAAACTCCAAGTATTTTGAGAGTTATGATGGAAATAGTTAGACTCGCGCTTTGGTTTAGCAATTTACTGACCTACCTACGATTGATTGACCATAACTCTCTCAATTTAACTCTTAAGTCATTGAAATTAATTTCATTTCAAATGAATCGAAGTGTAGTTTAAAACGAAAGAAACGGAGATGAAAAACTCCAAGTATTTTGAGAGTTATGATGGAAATAGTTAGACTCGCGCTTTGGTTTAGCAATTTACTGACCTACCTCTGATTGATTGACCATAACTCTGTCAATTTAACTCGTAATTCATTTAAATTAGTTTCATTTCGAAGGAATCGAAGTGTAGTTTAAAACGAAAGAAACGGAGATTAAAAACTCCAAGTATTTTGGGAGTTATGATGGAAATAGTTAGACTCGCGCTTTGGTTTAGCAATTTACTGACCTCCCTACGATTGATTGACCATAACTCACTCAATTTAACTCGTAATTCATTGAAATTAGTTTCATTTCGAAGGAATCGAAGTGTAGTTTATAACGAAAGAAACGGAGATGAAAAACTCCAAGTATTTTGAGAGTTATGATGGAAATAGTTAGACTCGCGCTTTGGTTTAGCAATTTACTGACCTACCTCCGATTGATTGACCATAACTCTCCCAATTTAACTCTTAAGTCATTGAAATTAGTTTCATTTCGAAGGAATCCAAGTGTAGTTTAAAACGAAAGAAACGGAGATGAAAAACTACAAGTATTTTGAGAGTTATGATGGAAATAGTTAGACTCGCGCTTTGGTTTAGCAATTTTCTGACCTACCTCCGATCGATTGACCATAACTCACTCAATTTAACTCGTAATTCATTTAAATTAGTTTCATTTCGAAGGAATCGAAGTAAAGTTTAAAACGAAAGAAACGGAGATGAAAAACTCTAAGTATTTTGAGAGTTATGATGGAAATAGTTAGACTCGCGCTTTGGTTTAGCAATTTACTGACCTACCTCCGATTGATTGAACATAACTCTCTCAATTTAACTCGTAATTCATTGAAATTAATTTCATTTCGAAGGAATCGAAGTGTAGTTTAAAACGAAAGAAACGGAGATGAAAAACTCCAAGTATTTTGAGAGTTATGGTGGAAATAGTTAGACTCGCGCTTTGGTTTAGCAATTTACTGACCTACCTTCGATTGATTGACCATAACTCTCTAAATTTAATTCTTAAGTCATTGAAATTAGTTTCATTTCGAAGGAATCAAAGTGTAGTTTAAAACAAAAGAAACGGAGATGAAAAACTCCAAGTATTTTGAGAGTTATGATGGAAATTGTTAGACTCGCGCTTTGGTTTAGCAATTTACTGACCTACCTCCGATTTATTGACCATAACTCACTCAATTTAACTCGTAATTCATTTAAATTAGTTTCATTTCGAAGGAATCGAAGTATAGTTTAAAACGAAAGAAACGGAGATGAAAAACTCCAAGTATTTTGAGAGTTATGATGGAAATAGTTAGACTCGCGCTTTGGTTTAGCAATTTACTGACCTACCTCCGATTAATTGACCATAACTCACTCAATTTTACTTGTAATTGATTGAAATTAGTTTCATTTCGAAGGAATCGAAGTGTAGTTTAAAACGAAAGAAACGGAGATGAAAAACTCCAAGTATTTTGGGAGTTATGATGGAAATAGTTAGACTCGCGCTTTGGTTTAGCAATTTACTGACCTACCTCCGATTGATTGACCATAACTCACTCAATTTAACTCGTAATTCATTGAATTAGTTTCATTTCGAAGGAATCGAAGTGTAGTTTAAAACGAAAGAAACGGAGATGAAAAACTCCAAGTATTTTGAGAGTTATGATGGAAATAGTTAGACTCGCGCTTTGGTTTAGCAATTTACTGACCTACCTACGATTGATTGACCATAACTCTCTCAATTTAACTCTTAAGTCATTGAAATTAATTTCATTTCAAATGAATCGAAGTGTAGTTTAAAACGAAAGAAACGGAGATGAAAAACTCCAAGTATTTTGAGAGTTATGATGGAAATAGTTAGACTCGCGCTTTGGTTTAGCAATTTACTGACCTACCTCCGATTGATTGACCATAACTCTGTCAATTTAACTCGTAATTCATTTAAATTAGTTTCATTTCGAAGGAATCGAAGTGTAGTTTAAAACGAAAGAAACGGAGATTAAAAACTCCAAGTATTTTGGGAGTTATGATGGAAATAGTTAGACTCGCGCTTTGGTTTAGCAATTTACTGACCTCCCTACGATTGATTGACCATAACTCACTCAATTTAACTCGTAATTCATTGAAATTAGTTTCATTTCGAAGGAATCGAAGTGTAGTTTATAACGAAAGAAACGGAGATGAAAAACTCCAAGTATTTTGAGAGTTATGATGGAAATAGTTAGACTCGCGCTTTGGTTTAGCAATTTACTGACCTACCTCCGATTGATTGACCATAACTCTCTCAATTTAACTCTTAAGTCATTGAAATTAGTTTCATTTCGAAGGAATCCAAGTGTAGTTTAAAACGAAAGAAACGGAGATGAAAAACTACAAGTATTTTGAGAGTTATGATGGAAATAGTTAGACTCGCGCTTTGGTTTAGCAATTTACTGACCTACCTCCGATTGATTGACAATAACTCTGTCAATTTAACTCGTAATTCATTTAAATTAGTTTCATTTCGAAGGAATCGAATTGTAGTTTAAAACGAAAGAAACGGAGATGAAAAACTCCAAGTATTTTGAGAGTTATGATGGAAATAGTTAGACTCGCGCTTTGGTTTAGCAATTTACTGACCTACCTCCGATTGATTGACCATAACTCACTCAATTTAACTCGTAATTCATTTAAATTCGTTTCATTTCGAATGAATCGAAGTGTAGTTTAAAACGAAAGAAACGGAGATGAAAAACTCCAAGTATTTTGAGAGTTATGATGAAAATAGTTAGACTCGCTCTTTGGTTTAGCAATTTACTGACCTACCTCCGATTGATTGACCATAACTCTGTCAATTTAACTCGTAATTCATTTAAATTAGTTTCATTTCGAAGGAATCGAAGTGTAGTTTAAAACGAAAGAAACGGAGATTAAAAACTCCAAGTATTTTGGGAGTTATGATGGAAATAGTTAGACTCGCGCTTTGGTTTAGCAATTTACTGACCTCCCTACGATTGATTGACCATAACTCACTCAATTTAACTCGTAATTCATTGAAATTAGTTTCATTTCGAAGGAATCGAAGTGTAGTTTATAACGAAAGAAACGGAGATGAAAAACTCCAACTATTTTGAGAGTTATGATGGAAATAGTTAGACTCGCGCTTTGGTTTAGCAATTTACTGACCTACCTCCGATTGATTGACCATAACTCTCCCAATTTAACTCTTAAGTCATTGAAATTAGTTTCATTTCGAAGGAATCAAAGTGTAGTTTAAAACGAAAGAAACGGAGATGAAAAACTCCAAGTATTTTGAGAGTTATGATGGAAATAGTTAGACTCGCGCTTTGGTTTAGCAATTTACTGACCTACCTCCGATTGATTGACAATAACTCTGTCAATTTAACTCGTAATTCATTTAAATTAGTTTCATTTCGAAGGAATCGAAGTGTAGTTTAAAACGAAAGAAACGGAGATGAAAAACTCCAAGTATTTTGGGAGTTATGATGGACATAGTTAGACTCGCGCTTTGGTTTAGCAATTTACTGACCTACCTCCGATTGATTGACCATAACTCACTCAATTTAACTCGTAATTCATTGAATTAGTTTCATTTCGAAGGAATCGAAGTCTAGTTTAAAACGAAAGAAACGGAGATGAAAAACTCCAAGTATTTTGAGAGTTATGATGGAAATAGTTAGACTCGCGCTTTGGTTTAGCAATTTACTGACCTACCTACGATTGATTGACCATAACTCTCTCAATTTAACTCTTAAGTCATTGAAATTAATTTCATTTCAAATGAATCGAAGTGTAGTTTAAAACGAAAGAAACGGAGATGAAAAACTCCAAGTATTTTGAGAGTTATGATGGAAATAGTTAGACTCGCGCTTTGGTTTAGCAATTTACTGACCTACCTCCGATTGATTGACCATAACTCTGTCAATTTAACTCGTAATTCATTTAAATTAGTTTCATTTCGAAGGAATCGAAGTGTAGTTTAAAACGAAAGAAACGGAGATTAAAAACTCCAAGTATTTTGGGAGTTATGATGGAAATAGTTAGACTCGCGCTTTGGTTTAGCAATTTATTGACCTCCCTACGATTGATTGACCATAACTCACTCAATTTAACTCGTAATTCATTGAAATTAGTTTCATTTCGAAGGAATCGAAGTGTAGTTTATAACGAAAGAAACGGAGATGAAAAACTCCAAGTATTTTGAGAGTTATGATGGAAATAGTTAGACTCGCGCTTTGGTTTAGCAATTTACTGACCTACCTCCGATTGATTGACCATAACTCTCCCAATTTAACTCTTAAGTCATTGAAATTAGTTTCGTTTCGAAGGAATCAAAGTGTAGTTTAAAACGAAAGAAACGGAGATGAAAAACTCCAAGTATTTTGAGAGTTATGATGGAAATAGTTAGACTCGCGCTTTGGTTTAGCAATTTACTGACCTACCTCCGATTGATTGACAATAACTCTGTCAATTTAACTCGTAATTCATTTAAATTAGTTTCATTTCGAAGGAATCGAAGTGTAGTTTAAAACGAAAGAAACGGAGATGAAAAACTCCAAGTATTTTGAGAGTTATGATGGAAATAGTTAGACTCGCGCTTTGGTTTAGCAATTTACTGACCTACCTCCGATTGATTGACCATAACTCACTCAATTTAACTCGTAATTTATTTAAATTCGTTTCATTTCGAATGAATCGAAGTGTAGTTTAAAACGAAAGAAACGGAGATGAAAAACTCCAAGTATTTTGAGAGTTATGATGGAAATAGTTAGACTCGCTCTTTGGTTTAGCAATTTACTGACCTCTCTCCGATTGATTGACCATAACTCTGTCAATTTAACTCGTAATTCATTTAAATTAGTTTCATTTCGAAGGAATCGAAGTGTAGTTTAAAACGAAAGAAACGGAGATGAAAAACTCCAAGTATTTTGAGAGTTATGATGGAAATAGTTAGACTCGCGCTTTGGTTTAGCAATTTACTGACCTACCTCCGATTGATTGACCATAACTCACTCAATTTAACTCGTAATTCATTTAAATTCGTTTCATTTCGAATGAATCGAAGTGTAGTTTAAAACGAAAGAAACGGAGATGAAAAACTCGAAGTATTTTAAGAGTTATGATGGAAATAGTTAGACTCGCGCTTTGGTTTAGCAATTTACTGACCTACCTCCGATTGATTGACCATAACTCACTCAATTTAACTCGTAATTCATTGAAATTAGTTTCATTTCGAAGGAATCAAAGTGTAGTTTAAAACGAAAGAAACGGAGATGAAAAACTCCAAGTATTTTGAGAGTTATGATGGAAATAGTTAGACTCGCGCTTTGGTTTAGCAATTTACTGACCTACCTCCGATTTATTGAACATAACTCTCTCAATTTAACTCGTAATTCATTTAAATTTGTTTCATTTCGAATCAATCGAAGTGTAGTTTAAACCGAAAGAAACGGAGATGAAAAACTCCAAGTATTTTGAGAGTTATGATGGAAATAGTTAGACTCGCGCTTTGGTTTAGCAATTTACTGACCTACCTCCGATTGATTGACCATAACTCTGTCAATTTAACTCGTAATTCATTTAAATTAGTTTCATTTCGAAGGAATCGAAGTGTAGTTTAAAACGAAAGAAACGGAGATGAAAAACTCCAAGTATTTTGAGAGTTATGATGGAAATAGTTAGACTCGCGCTTTGGTTTAGCAATTTACTGACCTCCCTACGATTGATTGACCATAACTCACTCAATTTAACTCGTAATTCATTGAAATTAGTTTCATTTCGAAAGAATCGAAATGTAGTTTAAAACGAAAGAAACGGAGATGAAAAACTCCAAGTATTTTGAGAGTTATGATGGAAATAGTTAGACTCGCGCTTTGGTTTAGCAATTTACTGACCTACCTCCGATTGATTGACCATAACTCTCTCAATTTAACTCTTAAGTCATTGAAATTAGTTTCATTTCGAAAGAATCAAAGTGTAGTTTAAAACGAAAGAAACGGAGATGAAAAACTCCAAGTATTTTGAGAGTTATGATGGAAATAGTTAGACTCGCGCTTTGGTTTAGCAATTTACTGACCTACCTCCGATTGATTGACAATAACTCTCTCAATTTAACTCGTAATTCATTTAAATTAGTTTCATTTCGAAGGAATCGAAGTGTAGTTTAAAACGAAAGAAACGGAGATGAAAAACTCCAAGTATTTTGAGAGTTATGATAGAAATAGTTAGACTCGCGCTTTGGTTTAGCAATTTACTGACCTACCTCCGATTGATTGACCATAACTCTGTCAATTTAACTCGTAATTCTTTTAAATTAGTTTCATTTCGAAGGAATCAAAGTGTAGTTTAAAACGAAAGAAACGGAGATGAAAAACTCCAAGTATTTTGAGAGTTACGATGGAAATAGTTAGACTCGCTCTTTGGTTTAGCAATTTACTGACCTCTCTCCGATTGATTTACCATAACTCACTCAATTTAACTCGTAATTCATTGAAATTAGTTTCATTTCGAAGGAATCGAAGTGTAGTTTAAAACGAAAGAAACGGAGATGAAAAACTCTAAGTATTTTGAGAGTTATGATGGAAATTGTTAGACTCGCGCTTTGGTTTAGCAATTTACTGACCTACCTCCGATTGATTGACCATAACTCACTCAATTTAACTCGTAATTCATTTAAATTAGTTTCATTTCGAAGGAATCGAAGTAAAGTTTAAAACGAAAGAAACGGAGATGAAAAACTCCAAGTATTTTGAGAGTTATGATGGAAATAAGTAGACTCGCGCTTTGGTTTAGCAATTTACTGACCTACCTCCGATTGATTGACCATAACTCTCCCAATTTAACTCTTAAGTCATTGAAATTAGTTTCATTTCGAAGGAATCAAAGTGTAGTTTAAAACGAAAGAAACGGAGATGAAAAACTCCAAGTATTTTGAGAGTTATGATGGAAATAGTTAGACTCGCGCTTTGGTTTAGCAATTTACTGACCTACCTCCGATTAATTGACCATAACTCACTCAATTTTACTTGGAATTGATTGAAATTAGTTTCATTTCGAAGGAATCGAAGTGTAGTTTAAAACGAAAGAAACGGAGATGAAAAACTCCAAGTATTTTGAGAGTTATGATGGAAATAGTTAGACTCGCGCTTTGGTTTAGCAATTTACTGACCTACCTACGATTGATTGACAATAACTCTGTCAATTTAACTCGTAATTCATTTAAATTAGTTTCATTTCGAAAGAATCGAAGTGTAGTTTAAAACGAAAGAAACGGAGATGAAAAACTCCAAGTATTTTGGGAGTAATGATGGACATAGTTAGACTCGCGCTTTGGTTTAGCAATTTACTGACCTACCTCCGATTGATTGACCATAACTCACTCAATTTACCTCGTAATTCATTGAATTAGTTTCATTTCGAAGGAATCGAAGTGTAGTTTAAAACGAAAGAAACGGAGATGAAAAACTCCAAGTATTTTGAGAGTTATGATGGAAATAGTTAGACTCGCGCTTTGGTTTAGCAATTTACTGACCTACCTACGATTGATTGACCATAACTCTCTCAATTTAACTCTTAAGTCATTGAAATTAATTTCATTTCAAATGAATCGAAGTGTAGTTTAAAACGAAAGAAACGGAGATGAAAAACTCCAAGTATTTTGAGAGTTATGATGGAAATAGTTAGACTCGCGCTTTGGTTTAGCAATTTACTGACCTACCTCCGATTGATTGACCATAACTCTGTCAATTTAACTCGTAATTCATTTAAATTAGTTTCATTTCGAAGGAATCGAAGTGTAGTTTAAAACGAAAGAAACGGAGATTAAAAACTCCAAGTATTTTGGGAGTTATGATGGAAATAGTTAGACTCGCGCTTTGGTTTAGCAATTTATTGACCTCCCTACGATTGATTGACCATAACTCACTCAATTTAACTCGTAATTCATTGAAATTAGTTTCATTTCGAAGGAATCGAAGTGTAGTTTATAACGAAAGAAACGGAGATGAAAAACTCCAAGTATTTTGAGAGTTATGATGGAAATAGTTAGACTCGCGCTTTGGTTTAGCAATTTACTGACCTACCTCCGATTGATTGACCATAACTCTCCCAATTTAACTCTTAAGTCATTGAAATTAGTTTCGTTTCGAAGGAATCAAAGTGTAGTTTAAAACGAAAGAAACGGAGATGAAAAACTCCAAGTATTTTGAGAGTTATGATGGAAATAGTTAGACTCGCGCTTTGGTTTAGCAATTTACTGACCTACCTCCGATTGATTGACAATAACTCTGTCAATTTAACTCGTAATTCATTTAAATTAGTTTCATTTCGAAGGAATCGAAGTGTAGTTTAAAACGAAAGAAACGGAGATGAAAAACTCCAAGTATTTTGAGAGTTATGATGGAAATAGTTAGACTCGCGCTTTGGTTTAGCAATTTACTGACCTACCTCCGATTGATTGACCATAACTCACTCAATTTAACTCGTAATTTATTTAAATTCGTTTCATTTCGAATGAATCGAAGTGTAGTTTAAAACGAAAGAAACGGAGATGAAAAACTCCAAGTATTTTGAGAGTTATGATGGAAATAGTTAGACTCGCTCTTTGGTTTAGCAATTTACTGACCTCTCTCCGATTGATTGACCATAACTCTGTCAATTTAACTCGTAATTCATTTAAATTAGTTTCATTTCGAAGGAATCGAAGTGTAGTTTAAAACGAAAGAAACGGAGATGAAAAACTCCAAGTATTTTGAGAGTTATGATGGAAATAGTTAGACTCGCGCTTTGGTTTAGCAATTTACTGACCTACCTCCGATTGATTGACCATAACTCACTCAATTTAACTCGTAATTCATTTAAATTCGTTTCATTTCGAATGAATCGAAGTGTAGTTTAAAATGAAAGAAACGGAGATGAAAAACTCGAAGTATTTTGAGAGTTATGATGGAAATAGTTAGACTCGCGCTTTGGTTTAGCAATTTACTGACCTACCTCCGATTGATTGACCATAACTCACTCAATTTAACTCGTAATTCATTGAAATTAGTTTCATTTCGAAGGAATCAAAGTGTAGTTTAAAACGAAAGAAACGGAGATGAAAAACTCCAAGTATTTTGAGAGTTATGATGGAAATAGTTAGACTCGCGCTTTGGTTTAGCAATTTACTGACCTACCTCCGATTTATTGAACATAACTCTCTCAATTTAACTCGTAATTCATTTAAATTTGTTTCATTTCGAATCAATCGAAGTGTAGTTTAAACCGAAAGAAACGGAGATGAAAAACTCCAAGTATTTTGAGAGTTATGATGGAAATAGTTAGACTCGCGCTTTGGTTTAGCAATTTACTGACCTACCTCCGATTGATTGACCATAACTCTGTCAATTTAACTCGTAATTCATTTAAATTAGTTTCATTTCGAAGGAATCGAAGTGTAGTTTAAAACGAAAGAAACGGAGATGAAAAACTCCAAGTATTTTGAGAGTTATGATGGAAATAGTTAGACTCGCGCTTTGGTTTAGCAATTTACTGACCTCCCTACGATTGATTGACCATAACTCACTCAATTTAACTCGTAATTCATTGAAATTAGTTTCATTTCGAAAGAATCAAAATGTAGTTTAAAACGAAAGAAACGGAGATGAAAAACTCCAAGTATTTTGAGAGTTATGATGGAAATAGTTAGACTCGCGCTTTGGTTTAGCAATTTACTGACCTACCTCCGATTGATTGACCATAACTCTCTCAATTTAACTCTTAAGTCATTGAAATTAGTTTCATTTCGAAAGAATCAAAGTGTAGTTTAAAACGAAAGAAACGGAGATGAAAAACTCCAAGTATTTTGAGAGTTATGATGGAAATAGTTAGACTCGCGCTTTGGTTTAGCAATTTACTGACCTACCTCCGATTGATTGACAATAACTCTCTCAATTTAACTCGTAATTCATTTAAATTAGTTTCATTTCGAAGGAATCGAAGTGTAGTTTAAAACGAAAGAAACGGAGATGAAAAACTCCAAGTATTTTGAGAGTTATGATGGAAATAGTTAGACTCGCGCTTTGGTTTAGCAATTTACTGACCTACCTCCGATTGATTGACCATAACTCTGTCAATTTAACTCGTAATTCTTTTAAATTAGTTTCATTTCGAAGGAATCGAAGTGTAGTTTAAAACGAAAGAAACGGAGATGAAAAACTCCAAGTATTTTGAGAGTTACGATGGAAATAGTTAGACTCGCTCTTTGGTTTAGCAATTTACTGACCTCTCTCCGATTGATTTACCATAACTCACTCAATTTAACTCGTAATTCATTGAAATTAGTTTCATTTCGAAGGAATCGAAGTGTAGTTTAAAACGAAAGAAACGGAGATGAAAAACTCTAAGTATTTTGAGAGTTATGATGGAAATTGTTAGACTCGCGCTTTGGTTTAGCAATTTACTGACCTACCTCCGATTGATTGACCATAACTCACTCAATTTAACTCGTAATTCATTTAAATTAGTTTCATTTCGAAGGAATCGAAGTAAAGTTTAAAACGAAAGAAACGGAGATGAAAAACTCCAAGTATTTTGAGAGTTATGATGGAAATAAGTAGACTCGCGCTTTGGTTTAGCAATTTACTGACCTACCTCCGATTGATTGAAAATAACTCTCTCAATTTAACTCGTAATTCATTGAAATTAGTTTCATTTCGAAGGAATCGAAGTGTAGTTTAAAACGAAAGAAACGGAGATGAAAAACTCCAAGTATTTTGAGAGTTATGATGGAAATAGTTAGACTCGCGCTTTGGTTTAGCAATTTACTGACCTACCTCCGATTGATTGACCATAACTCTCTCAATTTAACTCTTAAGTCATTGAAATTAGTTTCATTTCGAAGGAATGGAAGTGTAGTTTAAAACGAAAGAAACGGAGATGAAAAACTCCAAGTATTTTGAGAGTTATGATGGAAATAGTTAGACTCGCGCTTTGGTTTAGCAATTTACTGACCCCATACGATTGATTGACCATAACTCACTCAATTTAACTCGTAATTCATTGAAATTAGTTTCATTTCGAAAGAATCGAAATGTAGTTTAAAACGAAAGAAACGGAGATGAAAAACTCCAAGTATTTTGAGAGTTATGATGGAAATAGTTAGACTCGCGCTTTGGTTTAGCAATTTACTGACCTACCTCCGATTGATTGACCATAACTCTCTCAATTTAACTCTTAAGTCATTAAAATTAGTTTCATTTCGAAAGAATCAAAGTGTAGTTTAAAACGAAAGAAACGGAGATGAAAAACTCCAAGTATTTTGAGAGTTATGATGGAAATAGTTAGACTCGCGCTTTGGTTTAGCAATTTACTGACCTACCTCCGATTGATTGACAATAACTCTCTCAATTTAACTCATAATTCATTTAAATTAGTTTCATTTCGAAGGAATCGAAGTGTAGTTTAAAACGAAAGAAACGGAGATGAAAAACTCTAAGTATTTTGAGAGTTATGATGGAAATAGTTAGACTCGCGCTTTGGTTTAGCAATTTACTGACCTACCTCCGATAGATTGACCATAACTCTGTCAATTTAACTCGTAATTCTTTTAAATTAGTTTCATTTCGAAGGAATCGAAGTGTAGTTTAAAACGAAAGAAACGGAGATGAAAAACTCCAAGTATTTTGAGAGTTACGATGGAAATAGTTAGACTCGCGCTTTGGTTTAGCAATTTACTGACCTACCTCCGATTGATTGACCATAACTCACTCAATTTACCTCGTAATTCATTGAATTAGTTTCATTTCGAAGGAATCGAAGTGTAGTTTAAAACGAAAGAAACGGAGATGAAAAACTCCAAGTATTTTGAGAGTTATGATGGAAATAGTTAGACTCGCGCTTTGGTTTAGCAATTTACTGACCTACCTACGATTGATTGACCATAACTCTCTCAATTTAACTCTTAAGTCATTGAAATTAATTTCATTTCAAATGAATCGAAGTGTAGTTTAAAACGAAAGAAACGGAGATGAAAAACTCCAAGTATTTTGAGAGTTATGATGGAAATAGTTAGACTCGCGCTTTGGTTTAGCAATTTACTGACCTACCTCCGATTGATTGACCATAACTCTGTCAATTTAACTCGTAATTCATTTAAATTAGTTTCATTTCGAAGGAATCGAAGTGTAGTTTAAAACGAAAGAAACGGAGATTAAAAACTCCAAGTATTTTGGGAGTTATGATGGAAATAGTTAGACTCGCGCTTTGGTTTAGCAATTTATTGACCTCCCTACGATTGATTGACCATAACTCACTCAATTTAACTCGTAATTCATTGAAATTAGTTTCATTTCGAAGGAATCGAAGTGTAGTTTATAACGAAAGAAACGGAGATGAAAAACTCCAAGTATTTTGAGAGTTATGATGGAAATAGTTAGACTCGCGCTTTGGTTTAGCAATTTACTGACCTACCTCCGATTGATTGACCATAACTCACTCAATTTACCTCGTAATTCATTGAATTAGTTTCATTTCGAAGGAATCGAAGTGTAGTTTAAAACGAAAGAAACGGAGATGAAAAACTCCAAGTATTTTGAGAGTTATGATGGAAATAGTTAGACTCGCGCTTTGGTTTAGCAATTTACTGACCTACCTACGATTGATTGACCATAACTCTCTCAATTTAACTCTTAAGTCATTGAAATTAATTTCATTTCAAATGAATCGAAGTGTAGTTTAAAACGAAAGAAACGGAGATGAAAAACTCCAAGTATTTTGAGAGTTATGATGGAAATAGTTAGACTCGCGCTTTGGTTTAGCAATTTACTGACCTACCTCCGATTGATTGACAATAACTCTCTCAATTTAACTCGTAATTCATTTAAATTAGTTTCATTTCGAAGGAATCGAAGTGTAGTTTAAAACGAAAGAAACGGAGATGAAAAACTCTAAGTATTTTGAGAGTTATGATGGAAATTGTTAGACTCGCGCTTTGGTTTAGCAATTTACTGACCTACCTCCGATTGATTGACCATAACTCACTCAATTTAACTCGTAATTCATTTAAATTAGTTTCATTTCGAAGGAATCGAAGTAAAGTTTAAAACGAAAGAAACGGAGATGAAAAACTCCAAGTATTTTGAGAGTTATGATGGAAATAAGTAGACTCGCGCTTTGGTTTAGCAATTTACTGACCTACCTCCGATTGATTGAACATAACTCTCTCAATTTAACTCGTAATTCATTGAAATTAGTTTCATTTCGAAGGAATCGAAGTGTAGTTTAAAACGAAAGAAACGGAGATGAAAAACTCCAAGTATTTTGAGAGTTATGATGGAAATAGTTAGACTCGCGCTTTGGTTTAGCAATTTACTGACCTACCTCCGATTTATTGAACATAACTCTCTCAATTTAACTCGTAATTCATTTAAATTTGTTTAATTTCGAATGAATCGAAGTGTAGTTTAAAACGAAAGAAACGGAGATGAAAAACTCCAAGTATTTTGAGAGTTATGATGGAAATAGTTAGACTCGCGCTTTGGTTTAGCAATTTACTGACCTACCTCCGATTGATTGACCATAACTCTGTCAATTTAACTCGTAATTCATTTAAATTAGTTTCATTTCGAAGGAATCGAAGTGTATTTTAAAACGAAAGAAACGGAGATGAAAAACTCCAAGTATTTTGAGAGTTATGATGGAAATAGTTAGACTCGCGCTTTGGTTTAGCAATTTACTGACCTCCCTACGATTGATTGACCATAACTCACTCAATTTAACTCGTAATTCATTGAAATTAGTTTCATTTCGAAAGAATCGAAATGTAGTTTAAAACGAAAGAAACGGAGATGAAAAACTCCAAGTATTTTGAGAGTTATGATGGAAATAGTTAGACTCGCGCTTTGGTTTAGCAATTTACTGACCTACCTCCGATTGATTGACCATAACTCTCTCAATTTAACTCTTAAGTCATTGAAATTAGTTTCATTTCGAAAGAATCAAAGTGTAGTTTAAAACGAAAGAAACGGAGATGAAAAACTCCAAGTATTTTGAGAGTTATGATGGAAATAGTTAGACTCGCGCTTTGGTTTAGCAATTTACTGACCTACCTCCGATTGATTGACAATAACTCTCTCAATTTAACTCGTAATTCATTTAAATTAGTTTCATTTCGAAGGAATCGAAGTGTAGTTTAAAACGAAAGAAACGGAGATGAAAAACTCCAAGTATTTTGAGAGTTATGATGGAAATAGTTAGACTCGCGCTTTGGTTTAGCAATTTACTGACCTACCTCTAATTGATTGACCATAACTCTGTCAATTTAACTCGTAATTCTTTTAAATTAGTTTCATTTCGAAGGAATCGAAGTGTAGTTTAAAACGAAAGAAACGGAGATGAAAAACTCCAAGTATTTTGAGAGTTACGATGGAAATAGTTAGACTCGCTCTTTGGTTTAGCAATTTACTGACCTCTCTCCGATTGATTTACCATAACTCACTCAATTTAACTCGTAATTCATTGAAAGTAGTTTCATTTTAAAGGAATCGAAGTGTAGTTTAAAACGAAAGAAACGGAGATGAAAAACTCCAAGTATTTTGAGAGTTATGATGGAAATTGTTAGACTCGCGCTTTGGTTTAGCAATTTACTGACCTACCTCCGATTGATTGACCATAACTCACTCAATTTAACTCGTAATTCATTTAAATTAGTTTCATTTCGAAGGAATCGAAGTAAAGTTTAAAACGAAAGAAACGGAGATGAAAAACTCCAAGTATTTTGAGAGTTATGATGGAAATAGTTAGACTCGCGCTTTGGTTTAGCAATTTACTGACCTACCTCCGATTGATTGAACATAACTCTCTTAATTTAACTCGTAATTCATTGAAATTAGTTTCATTTCGAAGGAATCGAAGTGTAGTTTAAAACGAAAGAAACGGAGATGAAAAACTCCAAGTATTTTGAGAGTTATGATGGAAATAGTTAGACTCGCGCTTTGGTTTAGCAATTTACTGACCTACCTCCGATTGATTGACCATAACTCTCTCAATTTAACTCTTAAGTCATTGAATTTAGTTTCATTTCGAAGGAATCGAAGTGTAGTTTAAAACGAAAGAAACGGAGATGAAAAACTCCAAGTATTTTGAGAGTTATGATGGAAATTGTTAGACTCGCGCTTTGGTTTAGCAATTTACTGACCTACCTCCGATTTATTGACCATAACTCACTCAATTTAACTCGTAATTCATTTAAATTAGTTTCATTTCGAAGGAATCGAAGTCTAGTTTAAAACGAAAGAAACGGAGATGAAAAACTCCAAGTATTTTGAGAGTTATGATGGAAATAGTTAGACTCGCGCTTTGGTTTAGCAATTTACTGACCTACCTTCGATTAATTGACCATAACTCACTCAATTTTACTTGTAATTGATTGAAATTAGTTTCATTTCGAAGGAATCGAAGTGTAGTTTAAAACGAAAGAAACGGAGATGAAAAACTCCAAGTATTTTGGAAGTTATGATGGAAATAGTTAGACTCGCGCTTTGGTTTAGCAATTTACTGACCTACCTCCGATTGATTGACCATAACTCACTCAATTTAACTCGTAATTCATTGAATTAGTTTCATTTCGAAGGAATCGAAGTGTAGTTTAAAACGAAAGAAACGGGGATGAAAAACTCTAAGTATTTTGAGAGTTATGATGAAAATAGTTAGACTCGCGCTTTGGTTTAGCAATTTACTGACCTACCTCCGATTGATTGACCATAACTCTCCCAATTTAACTCTTAAGTCATTGAAATTAGTTTCATTTCGAAGGAATCCAAGTGTAGTTTAAAACGAAAGAAACGGAGATGAAAAACTCCAAGTATTTTGAGAGTTATGATGGAAATAGTTAGACTCGCGCTTTGGTTTAGCAATTTACTGACCTACCTCCGATTGATTGACCATAACTCTGTCAATTTAACTCGTAATTCATTTAAATTAGTTTCATTTCGAAGGAATCGAAGTGTAGTTTAAAACGAAAGAAACGGAGATTAAAAACTCCAAGTATTTTGGGAGTTATGATGGAAATAGTTAGACTCGCGCTTTGGTTTAGCAATTTACTGACCTCCCTACGATTGATTGACCATAACTCACTCAATTTAACTCGTAATTCATTGAAATTAGTTTCATTTCGAAGGAATCGAAGTGTAGTTTATAACGAAAGAAACGGAGATGAAAAACTCCAAGTATTTTGAGAGTTATGATGGAAATAGTTAGACTCGCGCTTTGGTTTAGCAATTTACTGACCTACCTCCGATTGATTGACCATAACTCTCCCAATTTAACTCTTAAGTCATTGAAATTAGTTTCATTTCGAAGGAATCAAAGTGTAGTTTAAAACGAAAGAAACGGAGATGAAAAACTCCAAGTATTTTGAGAGTTATGATGGAAATAGTTAGACTCGCGCTTTGGTTTAGCAATTTACTGACCTACCTCCGATTAATTGACCATAACTCACTCAATTTTACTTGTAATTGATTGAAATTAGTTTCATTTCGAAGGAATCGAAGTTTAGTTTAAAACGAAAGAAACGGAGATGAAAAACTCCAAGTATTTTGGGAGTTTTGATGGAAATAGTTAGACTCGCGCTTTGGTTTAGCAATTTACTGACCTACCTCCGATTGATTGACCATAACTCACTCAATTTAACTCGTAATTCATTGAATTAGTTTCATTTCGAAGGAATCGAAGTGTAGTTTAAAACGAAAGAAACGGAGATGAAAAACTCCAAGTATTTTGAGAGTTATGATGAAAATAGTTAGACTCGCGCTTTGGTTTAGCAATTTACTGACCTACCTCCGATTGATTGACCATAACTCTCCCAATTTAACTCTTAAGTCATTGAAATTAGTTTCATTTCGAAGGAATCCAAGTGTAGTTTAAAACGAAAGAAACGGAGATGAAAAACTCCAAGTATTTTGAGAGTTATGATGGAAATAGTTAGACTCGCGCTTTGGTTTAGCAATTTACTGACTTACCTCCGATTGATTGACAATAACTCTCTCAATTTAACTCGTAATTCATTTAAATTAGTTTCATTTCGAAGGAATCGAAGTGTAGTTTAAAACGAAAGAAACGGAGATGAAAAACTCCAAGTATTTTGAGAGTTACGATGGAAATAGTTAGACTCGCTCTTTGGTTTAGCAATTTACTGACCTCTCTCCGATTGATTTACCATAACTCACTCAATTTAACTCGTAATTCATTGAAAGTAGTTTCATTTTGAAGGAATCGAAGTGTAGTTTAAAACGAAAGAAACGGAGATGAAAAACTCCAAGTATTTTGAGAGTTATGATGGAAATTGTTAGACTCGCGCTTTGGTTTAGCAATTTACTGACCTACCTCCGATTGATTGACCATAACTCACTCAATTTAACTCGTAATTCATTTAAATTAGTTTCATTTCGAAGGAATCGAAGTAAAGTTTAAAACGAAAGAAACGGAGATGAAAAACTCCAAGTATTTTGAGAGTTATAATGGAAATAGTTAGACTCGCGCTTTGGTTTAGCAATTTACTGACCTACCTCCGATTGATTGAACATAACTCTCTCAATTTAACTCGTAATTCATTGAAATTAGTTTCATTTCGAAGGAATCGAAGTGTAGTTTATAACGAAAGAAACGGAGATGAAAAACTCCAAGTATTTTGAGAGTTATGATGGAAATAGTTAGACTCGCGCTTTGGTTTAGCAATTTACTGACCTACCTCCGATTGATTGACCATAACTCTCCCAATTTAACTCTTAAGTCATTGAAATTAGTTTCATTTCGAAGGAATCAAAGTGTAGTTTAAAACGAAAGAAACGGAGATGAAAAACTCCAAGTATTTTGAGAGTTATGATGGAAATAGTTAGACTCGCGCTTTGGTTTAGCAATTTACTGACCTACCTCCGATTAATTGACCATAACTCACTCAATTTTACTTGTAATTGATTGAAATTAGTTTCATTTCGAAGGAATCGAAGTTTAGTTTAAAACGAAAGAAACGGAGATGAAAAACTCCAAGTATTTTGGGAGTTTTGATGGAAATAGTTAGACTCGCGCTTTGGTTTAGCAATTTACTGACCTACCTCCGATTGATTGACCATAACTCACTCAATTTAACTCGTAATTCATTGAATTAGTTTCATTTCGAAGGAATCGAAGTGTAGTTTAAAACGAAAGAAACGGAGATGAAAAACTCCAAGTATTTTGAGAGTTATGATGAAAATAGTTAGACTCGCGCTTTGGTTTAGCAATTTACTGACCTACCTCCGATTGATTGACCATAACTCTCCCAATTTAACTCTTAAGTCATTGAAATTAGTTTCATTTCGAAGGAATCCAAGTGTAGTTTAAAACGAAAGAAACGGAGATGAAAAACTCCAAGTATTTTGAGAGTTATGATGGAAATAGTTAGACTCGCGCTTTGGTTTAGCAATTTACTGACTTACCTCCGATTGATTGACAATAACTCTCTCAATTTAACTCGTAATTCATTTAAATTAGTTTCATTTCGAAGGAATCGAAGTGTAGTTTAAAACGAAAGAAACGG
Source organism: Tasmannia lanceolata (assembly GCF_043159265.1). Lineage (NCBI taxonomy): Eukaryota > Viridiplantae > Streptophyta > Magnoliopsida > Canellales > Winteraceae > Tasmannia > Tasmannia lanceolata. The sequence continues at coordinate 11,586,353 of NW_027518721.1, forward strand.
AGATGAAAAACTCCAAGTATTTTGAGAGTTACGATGGAAATAGTTAGACTCGCTCTTTGGTTTAGCAATTTACTGACCTCTCTCCGATTGATTTACCATAACTCACTCAATTTAACTCGTAATTCATTGAAAGTAGTTTCATTTTGAAGGAATCGAAGTGTAGTTTAAAACGAAAGAAACGGAGATGAAAAACTCCAAGTATTTTGAGAGTTATGATGGAAATTGTTAGACTCGCGCTTTGGTTTAGCAATTTACTGACCTACCTCCGATTGATTGACCATAACTCACTCAATTTAACTCGTAATTCATTTAAATTAGTTTCATTTCGAAGGAATCGAAGTAAAGTTTAAAACGAAAGAAACGGAGATGAAAAACTCCAAGTATTTTGAGAGTTATAATGGAAATAGTTAGACTCGCGCTTTGGTTTAGCAATTTACTGACCTACCTCCGATTGATTGAACATAACTCTCTCAATTTAACTCGTAATTCATTGAAATTAGTTTCATTTCGAAGGAATCGAAGTGTAGTTTATAACGAAAGAAACGGAGATGAAAAACTCCAAGTATTTTGAGAGTTATGATGGAAATAGTTAGACTCGCGCTTTGGTTTAGCAATTTACTGACCTACCTCCGATTGATTGACCATAACTCTCCCAATTTAACTCTTAAGTCATTGAAATTAGTTTCATTTCGAAGGAATCAAAGTGTAGTTTAAAACGAAAGAAACGGAGATGAAAAACTCCAAGTATTTTGAGAGTTATGATGGAAATAGTTAGACTCGCGCTTTGGTTTAGCAATTTACTGACCTACCTCCGATTAATTGACCATAACTCACTCAATTTTACTTGTAATTGATTGAAATTAGTTTCATTTCGAAGGAATCGAAGTTTAGTTTAAAACGAAAGAAACGGAGATGAAAAACTCCAAGTATTTTGGGAGTTTTGATGGAAATAGTTAGACTCGCGCTTTGGTTTAGCAATTTACTGACCTACCTCCGATTGATTGACCATAACTCACTCAATTTAACTCGTAATTCATTGAATTAGTTTCATTTCGAAGGAATCGAAGTGTAGTTTAAAACGAAAGAAACGGAGATGAAAAACTCCAAGTATTTTGAGAGTTATGATGAAAATAGTTAGACTCGCGCTTTGGTTTAGCAATTTACTGACCTACCTCCGATTGATTGACCATAACTCTCCCAATTTAACTCTTAAGTCATTGAAATTAGTTTCATTTCGAAGGAATCCAAGTGTAGTTTAAAACGAAAGAAACGGAGATGAAAAACTCCAAGTATTTTGAGAGTTATGATGGAAATAGTTAGACTCGCGCTTTGGTTTAGCAATTTACTGACCTACCTCCGATTAATTGACCATAACTCACTCAATTTTACTTGTAATTGATTGAAATTAGTTTCATTTCGAAGGAATCGAAGTTTAGTTTAAAACGAAAGAAACGGAGATGAAAAACTCCAAGTATTTTGAGAGTTATGATGGAAATAGTTAGACTCGCGCTTTGGTTTAGGAATTTACTGACCTACCTCCGATTGATTGACCATAACTCACTCAATTTAACTCGTAATTCATTTAAATTCGTTTCATTTCGAATGAATCGAAGTGTAGTTTAAAACGAAAGAAACGGAGATGAAAAACTCCAAGTATTTTGAGAGTTATGATGGAAATAGTTAGACTCGCTCTTTGGTTTAGCAATTTACTGACCTCTCTCCGATTGGTTGACCATAACTCTGTCAATTTAACTCGTAATTCATTTAAATTAGTTTCATTTCAAAGGAATCGAAGTGCAGTTTAAAACGAAAGAAACGGAGATGAAAAACTCCAAGTATTTTGAGAGTTATGATGTAAATAGTTAGACTCGCGCTTTGGTTTAGCAATTTACTGACCTACCTCCGATTGATTGACCATAACTCACTCAATTTAACTCGTAATTCATTTAAATTCGTTTCATTTCGAATGAATCGAAGTGTAGTTTAAAACGAAAGAAACGGAGATGAAAAACTCGAAGTATTTTGAGAGTTATGATGGAAATAGTTAGACTCGCGCTTTGGTTTAGCAATTTACTGACCTCTCTCCGATTGATTGACCATAACTCACTCAATTTAACTCGTAATTCATTGAAATTAGTTTCATTTCGAAGGAATCAAAGTGTAGTTTAAAACGAAAGAAACGGAGATGAAAAACTCCAAGTATTTTGAGAGTTATGATGGAAATAGTTAGACTCGCGCTTTGGTTTAGCAATTTACTGACCTAACTCCGATTTATTGAACATAACTCTCTCAATTTAACTCGTAATTCATTTAAATTTGTTTCATTTCGAATGAATCGAAGTGTAGTTTAAAACGAAAGAAACGGAGATGAAAAACTCCAAGTATTTTGAGAGTTATGATGGAAATAGTTAGACTCGCGCTTTGGTTTAGCAATTTACTGACCTACCTCCGATTGATTGACCATAACTCTGTCAAGTTAACTCGTAATTCATTTAAATTAGTTTCATTTCGAAGGAATCGAAGTGTAGTTTAAAACGAAAGAAACGGAGATGAAAAACTCCAAGTATTTTGGGAGTTATGATGGAAATAGTTAGACTCGCGCTTTGGTTTAGCAATTAATGACCTCCCTACGATTGATTGACCATAACTCACTCAATTTAACTCGTAATTCATTGAAATTAGTTTCATTTCGAAGGAATCGAAGTGTAGTTTATAACGAAAGAAACGGAGATGAAAAACTCCAAGTATTTTGAGAGTTATGATGGAAATAGTTAGACTCGCGCTTTGGTTTAGCAATTTACTGACTTACCTCCGATTGATTGACAATAACTCTGTCAATTTAACTCGTAATTCATTTAAATTAGTTTCATTTCGAAGGAATCGAAGTGTAGTTTAAAACGAAAGAAACGGAGATGAAAAACTCCAAGTATTTTGAGAGTTATGATGGAAATAGTTAGACTCGCGCTTTGGTTTAGCAATTTACTGACCTACCTCCGATTGATTGACCATAACTCACTCAATTTAACTCGTAATTCATTTAAATTCGTTTCATTTCGAATGAATCGAAGTGTAGTTTAAAACGAAAGAAACGGAGATGAAAAACTCCAAGTATTTTGAGAGTTATGATGGAAATAGTTAGACTCGCTCTTTGGTTTAGCAATTTACTGACCTCTCTCCGATTGATTGACCATAACTCTGTCAATTTAACTCGTAATTCATTTAAATTAGTTTCATTTCGAAGGAATCGAAGTGTAGTTTAAAACGAAAGAAACGGAGATTAAAAACTCCAAGTATTTTGAGAGTTATGATGGAAATAGTTAGACTCGCGCTTTGGTTTAGCAATTTACTGACCTACCTCCGATTGATTTACCATAACTCACTCAATTTAACTCGTAATTCATTTAAATTCGTTTCATTTCGAATGAATCGAAGTGTAGTTTAAAACGAAAGAAACGGAGAAGAAAAACTCGAAGTATTTTGAGAGTTATGATGGAAATAGTTAGACTCGCGCTTTGGTTTAGCAATTTACTGACCTACCTCCGATTGATTGACCATAACTCACTCAATTTAACTCGTAATTCATTGAAATTAGTTTCATTTCGAAGGAATCCAAGTGTAGTTTAAAACGAAAGAAACGGAGATGAAAAACTCCAAGTATTTTGAGAGTTATGATGGAAATAGTTAGACTCGCGCTTTGGTTTAGCAATTTACTGACCTACCTCCGATTTATTGAACATAACTCTCTCAATTTAACTCGTAATTCATTTAAATTTGTTTCATTTCGAATGAATCGAAGTGTAGTTTAAAACGAAAGAAACGGAGATGAAAAACTCCAAGTATTTTGAGAGTTATGATGGAAATAGTTAGACTCGCGCTTTGGTTTAGCAATTTACTGACCTACCTCCGATTGATTGACCATAACTCTGTCAATTTAACTCGTAATTCATTTAAATTAGTTTCATTTCGAAGGAATCGAAGTGTAGTTTAAAACGAAAGAAACGGAGATGAAAAACTCCAAGTATTTTGAGAGTTATGATGGAAATAGTTAGACTCGCGCTTTGGTTTAGCAATTTACTGACGTCCCTACGATTGATTGACCATAACTCACTCAATTTAACTCGTAATTCATTGAAATTAGTTTCATTTCGAAAGAATCGAAATGTAGTTTAAAACGAAAGAAACGGAGATGAAAAACTCCAAGTATTTTGAGAGTTATGATGGAAATAGTTAGACTCGCGCTTTGGTTTAGTAATTTACTGACCTACCTCTGATTGATTGACAATAACTCTCTCAATTTAACTCGTAATTCATTTAAATTAGTTTCATTTCGAAGGAATCGAAGTGTAGTTTAAAACGAAAGAAACGGAGATGAAAAACTCCAAGTATTTTGAGAGTTATGATGGAAATAGTTAGACTCGCGCTTTGGTTTAGCAATTTACTGACCTACCTCTGATTGATTGACCATAACTCTGTCAATTTAACTCGTAATTCTTTTAAATTAGTTTCATTTCGAAGGAATCGAAGTGTAGTTTAAAACGAAAGAAACGGAGATGAAAAACTCCAAGTATTTTGAGAGTTACGATGGAAATAGTTAGACTCGCTCTTTGGTTTAGCAATTTACTGACCTCTCTCCGATTGATTTACCATAACTCACTCAATTTAACTCGTAATTCATTGAAAGTAGTTTCATTTCGAAGGAATCGAAGTGTAGTTTAAAACGAAAGAAACGGAGATGAAAAACTCCAAGTATTTTGAGAGTTATGATGGAAATAGTTAGACTCGCGCTTTGGTTTAGCAATTTACTGACCTACCTCTGATTGATTGACCATAACTCTGTCAATTTAACTCGTAATTCTTTTAAATTAGTTTCATTTCGAAGGAATCGAAGTGTAGTTTAAAACGAAAGAAACGGAGATGAAAAACTCCAAGTATTTTGAGAGTTACGATGGAAATAGTTAGACTCGCTCTTTGGTTTAGCAATTTACTGACCTCTCTCCGATTGATTTACCATAACTCACTCAATTTAACTCGTAATTCATTGAAAGTAGTTTCATTTCGAAGGAATCGAAGTGTAGTTTAAAACGAAAGAAACGGAGATGAAAAACTCCAAGTATTTTGAGAGTTATGATGGAAATAGTTAGACTCGCGCTTTGGTTTAGCAATTTACTGACCTACCTCTGATTGATTGACCATAACTCTGTCAATTTAACTCGTAATTCTTTTAAATTAGTTTCATTTCGAAGGAATCGAAGTGTAGTTTAAAACGAAAGAAACGGAGATGAAAAACTCCAAGTATTTTGAGAGTTACGATGGAAATAGTTAGACTCGCTCTTTGGTTTAGCAATTTACTGACCTCTCTCCGATTGATTTACCATAACTCACTCAATTTAACTCGTAATTCATTGAAAGTAGTTTCATTTCGAAGGAATCGAAGTGTAGTTTAAAACGAAAGAAACGGAGATGAAAAACTCCAAGTATTTTGAGAGTTATGATGGAAATTGTTAGACTCGCGCTTTGGTTTAGCAATTTACTGACCTACCTCCGATTGATTGACCATAACTCACTCAATTTAACTCGTAATTCATTTAAATTAGTTTCATTTCGAAGGAATCGAAGTAAAGTTTAAAACGAAAGAAACGGAGATGAAAAACTCCAAGTATTTTGAGAGTTATGATGGAAATAGTTAGACTCGCGCTTTGGTTTAGCAATTTACTGACCTACCTCCGATTGATTGAACATAACTCTCTCAATTTAACTCGTAATTCATTGAAATTAGTTTCATTTCGAAGGAATCGAAGTGTAGTTTAAAACGAAAGAAACGGAGATGAAAAACTCCAAGTATTTTGAGAGTTATGATGGAAATAGTTAGACTCGCGCTTTGGTTTAGCAATTTACTGACCTACCTCCGATTGATTGACCATAACTCTCTCAATTTAACTCTTAAGTCATTGAATTTAGTTTCATTTCGAAGGAATCGAAGTGTAGTTTAAAACGAAAGAAACGGAGATGAAAAACTCCAAGTATTTTGAAAGTTATGATGGAAATTGTTAGACTCGCGCTTTGGTTTAGCAATTTACTGACCTACCTCCGATTTATTGACCATATCTCACTGAATTTAACTCGTAATTCATTTAAATTAGTTTCATTTCGAAGGAATCGAAGTATAGTTTAAAACGAAAGAAACGGAGATGAAAAACTCCAAGTATTTTGAGAGTTATGATGGAAATAGTTAGACTCGCGCTTTGGTTTAGCAATTTACTGACCTACCTCCAATTAATTTACCATAACTCACTCAATTTTACTTGTAATTGATTGAAATTAGTTTCATTTCGAAGGAATCGAAGTGTAGTTTAAAACGAAAGAAACGGAGATGAAAAACTCCAAGTATTTTGGGAGTTATGATGGAAATAGTTAGACTCGCGCTTTGGTTTAGCAATTTACTGACCTACCTCCGATTAATTGACCATAACTCACTCAATTTAACTCGTAATTCATTTAAATTAGTTTCATTTCGAAGGAATCGAAGTATAGTTTAAAACGAAAGAAACGGAGATGAAAAACTCCAAGTATTTTGAGAGTTATGATTGAAATATTTAGACTCGCGCTTTGGTTTAGCAATTTACTGACCTACCTCCGATTAATTGACCATAACTCACTCAATTTTACTTGTAATTGATTGAAATTAGTTTCATTTCGAAGGAATCAAAGTGTAGTTTAAAACGAAAGAAACGGAGATGAAAAACTCCAAGTATTTTGGGAGTTATGATGGAAATAGTTAGACTCGCGCTTTGGTTTAGCAATTTACTGACCTACCTCCGATTGATTGACCATAACTCACTCAATTTAACTCGTAATTCATTGAATTAGTTTCATTTCGAAGGAATCGAAGTGTAGTTTAAAACGAAAGAAACGGAGATGAAAAACTCCAAGTATTTTGAGAGTTATGATGGAAATAGTTAGACTCGCGCTTTGGTTTAGCAATTTACTGACCTACCTCTGATTGATTGACCATAACTCACTCAATTTAACTCGTAATTCTTTTAAATTAGTTTCATTTCGAAGGAATCGAAGTGTAGTTTAAAACGAAAGAAACGGAGATGAAAAACTCCAAGTATTTTGAGAGTTACGATGGAAATAGTTAGACTCGCTCTTTGGTTTAGCAATTTACTGACCTCTCTCCGATTGATTTACCATAACTCACTCAATTTAACTCGTAATTCATTGAAAGTAGTTTCATTTCGAAGGAATCGAAGTGTAGTTTAAAACGAAAGAAACGGAGATGAAAAACTCCAAGTATTTTGAGAGTTATGATGGAAATTGTTAGACTCGCGCTTTGGTTTAGCAATTTACTGACCTACCTCCGATTGATTGACCATAACTCACTCAATTTAACTTGTAATTCATTTAAATTAGTTTCATTTCGAAGGAATCGAAGTAAAGTTTAAAACGAAAGAAACGGAGATGAAAAACTCCAAGTATTTTGAGAGTTATGATGGAAATAGTTAGACTCGCGCTTTGGTTTAGCAATTTACTGACCTACCTCCGATTGATTGAACATAACTCTCTCAATTTAACTCGTAATTCGTTGAAATTAGTTTCATTTCGAAGGAATCGAAGTGTAGTTTAAAACGAAAGAAACGGAGATGAAAAACTCCAAGTATTTTGAGAGTTATGATGGAAATAGTTAGACTCGCGCTTTGGTTTAGCAATTTACTGACCTACCTTCGATTGATTGACCATAACTCTCTAAATTTAACTCTTAAGTCATTGAAATTAGTTTCATTTCGAAGGAATCGAAGTGTAGTTTAAAACAAAAGAAACGGAGATGAAAAACTCCAAGTATTTTGAGAGTTATGATGGAAATTGTTAGACTCGCGCTTTGGTTTAGCAATTTACTGACCTACCTCCGATTTATTGACCATAACTCACTCAATTTAACTCGTAATTCATTTAAATTAGTTTCATTTCGAAGGAATCGAAGTATAGTTTAAAACGAAAGAAACGGAGATGAAAAACTCCAAGTATTTTGAGAGTTATGATTGAAATATTTAGACTCGCGCTTTGGTTTAGCAATTTACTGACCTACCTCCGATTAATTGACCATAACTCACTCAATTTTACTTGTAATTGATTGAAATTAGTTTCATTTCGAAGGAATCAAAGTGTAGTTTAAAACGAAAGAAACGGAGATGAAAAACTCCAAGTATTTTGGGAGTTATGATGGAAATAGTTAGACTCGCGCTTTGGTTTAGCAATTTACTGACCTACCTCCGATTGATTGACCATAACTCACTCAATTTAACTCGTAATTCATTGAATTAGTTTCATTTCGAAGGAATCGAAGTGTAGTTTAAAACGAAAGAAACGGAGATGAAAAACTCCAAGTATTTTGAGAGTTATGATGGAAATAGTTAGACTCGCGCTTTGGTTTAGCAATTTACTGACCTACCTCTGATTGATTGACCATAACTCTGTCAATTTAACTCGTAATTCTTTTAAATTAGTTTCATTTCGAAGGAATCGAAGTGTAGTTTAAAACGAAAGAAACGGAGATGAAAAACTCCAAGTATTTTGAGAGTTACGATGGAAATAGTTAGACTCGCTCTTTGGTTTAGCAATTTACTGACCTCTCTCCGATTGATTTACCATAACTCACTCAATTTAACTCGTAATTCATTGAAAGTAGTTTCATTTCGAAGGAATCGAAGTGTAGTTTAAAACGAAAGAAACGGAGATGAAAAACTCCAAGTATTTTGAGAGTTATGATGGAAATTGTTAGACTCGCGCTTTGGTTTAGCAATTTACTGACCTACCTCCGATTGATTGACCATAACTCACTCAATTTAACTTGTAATTCATTTAAATTAGTTTCATTTCGAAGGAATCGAAGTAAAGTTTAAAACGAAAGAAACGGAGATGAAAAACTCCAAGTATTTTGAGAGTTATGATGGAAATAGTTAGACTCGCGCTTTGGTTTAGCAATTTACTGACCTACCTCTGATTGATTGACCATAACTCTGTCAATTTAACTCGTAATTCTTTTAAATTAGTTTCATTTCGAAGGAATCGAAGTGTAGTTTAAAACGAAAGAAACGGAGATGAAAAACTCCAAGTATTTTGAGAGTTACGATGGAAATAGTTAGACTCGCTCTTTGGTTTAGCAATTTACTGACCTCTCTCCGATTGATTTACCATAACTCACTCAATTTAACTCGTAATTCATTGAAAGTAGTTTCATTTCGAAGGAATCGAAGTGTAGTTTAAAACGAAAGAAACGGAGATGAAAAACTCCAAGTATTTTGAGAGTTATGATGGAAATTGTTAGACTCGCGCTTTGGTTTAGCAATTTACTGACCTACCTCCGATTGATTGACCATAACTCACTCAATTTAACTTGTAATTCATTTAAATTAGTTTCATTTCGAAGGAATCGAAGTAAAGTTTAAAACGAAAGAAACGGAGATGAAAAACTCCAAGTATTTTGAGAGTTATGATGGAAATAGTTAGACTCGCGCTTTGGTTTAGCAATTTACTGACCTACCTCCGATTGATTGAACATAACTCTCTCAATTTAACTCGTAATTCATTGAAATTAGTTTCATTTCGAAGGAATCGAAGTGTAGTTTAAAACGAAAGAAACGGAGATGAAAAACTCCAAGTATTTTGAGAGTTATGATGGAAATTGTTAGACTCGCGCTTTGGTTTAGCAATTTACTGACCTACCTCCGATTGATTGACCATAACTCACTCAATTTAACTTGTAATTCATTTAAATTAGTTTCATTTCGAAGGAATCGAAGTAAAGTTTAAAACGAAAGAAACGGAGATGAAAAACTCCAAGTATTTTGAGAGTTATGATGGAAATAGTTAGACTCGCGCTTTGGTTTAGCAATTTACTGACCTACCTCTGATTGATTGACCATAACTCTGTCAATTTAACTCGTAATTCTTTTAAATTAGTTTCATTTCGAAGGAATCGAAGTGTAGTTTAAAACGAAAGAAACGGAGATGAAAAACTCCAAGTATTTTGAGAGTTACGATGGAAATAGTTAGACTCGCTCTTTGGTTTAGCAATTTACTGACCTCTCTCCGATTGATTTACCATAACTCACTCAATTTAACTCGTAATTCATTGAAAGTAGTTTCATTTCGAAGGAATCGAAGTGTAGTTTAAAACGAAAGAAACGGAGATGAAAAACTCCAAGTATTTTGAGAGTTATGATGGAAATTGTTAGACTCGCGCTTTGGTTTAGCAATTTACTGACCTACCTCCGATTGATTGACCATAACTCACTCAATTTAACTTGTAATTCATTTAAATTAGTTTCATTTCGAAGGAATCGAAGTAAAGTTTAAAACGAAAGAAACGGAGATGAAAAACTCCAAGTATTTTGAGAGTTATGATGGAAATAGTTAGACTCGCGCTTTGGTTTAGCAATTTACTGACCTACCTCCGATTGATTGAACATAACTCTCTCAATTTAACTCGTAATTCATTGAAATTAGTTTCATTTCGAAGGAATCGAAGTGTAGTTTAAAACGAAAGAAACGGAGATGAAAAACTCCAAGTATTTTGAGAGTTATGGTGGAAATAGTTAGACTCGCGCTTTGGTTTAGCAATTTACTGACCTACCTTCGATTGATTGACCATAACTCTCTAAATTTAACTCTTAAGTCATTGAAATTAGTTTCATTTCGAAGGAATCGAAGTGTAGTTTAAAACAAAAGAAACGGAGATGAAAAACTCCAAGTATTTTGAGAGTTATGATGGAAATTGTTAGACTCGCGCTTTGGTTTAGCAATTTACTGACCTACCTCCGATTTATTGACCATAACTCACTCAATTTAACTCGTAATTCATTTAAATTAGTTTCATTTCGAAGGAATCGAAGTATAGTTTAAAACGAAAGAAACGGAGATGAAAAACTCCAAGTATTTTGAGAGTTATGATTGAAATATTTAGACTCGCGCTTTGGTTTAGCAATTTACTGACCTACCTCCGATTAATTGACCATAACTCACTCAATTTTACTTGTAATTGATTGAAATTAGTTTCATTTCGAAGGAATCAAAGTGTAGTTTAAAACGAAAGAAACGGAGATGAAAAACTCCAAGTATTTTGGGAGTTATGATGGAAATAGTTAGACTCGCGCTTTGGTTTAGCAATTTACTGACCTACCTCCGATTGATTGACCATAACTCACTCAATTTAACTCGTAATTCATTGAATTAGTTTCATTTCGAAGGAATCGAAGTGTAGTTTAAAACGAAAGAAACGGAGATGAAAAACTCCAAGTATTTTGAGAGTTATGATGGAAATAGTTAGACTCGCGCTTTGGTTTAGCAATTTACTGACCTACCTCTGATTGATTGACCATAACTCTGTCAATTTAACTCGTAATTCTTTTAAATTAGTTTCATTTCGAAGGAATCGAAGTGTAGTTTAAAACGAAAGAAACGGAGATGAAAAACTCCAAGTATTTTGAGAGTTACGATGGAAATAGTTAGACTCGCTCTTTGGTTTAGCAATTTACTGACCTCTCTCCGATTGATTTACCATAACTCACTCAATTTAACTCGTAATTCATTGAAAGTAGTTTCATTTCGAAGGAATCGAAGTGTAGTTTAAAACGAAAGAAACGGAGATGAAAAACTCCAAGTATTTTGAGAGTTATGATGGAAATTGTTAGACTCGCGCTTTGGTTTAGCAATTTACTGACCTACCTCCGATTGATTGACCATAACTCACTCAATTTAACTTGTAATTCATTTAAATTAGTTTCATTTCGAAGGAATCGAAGTAAAGTTTAAAACGAAAGAAACGGAGATGAAAAACTCCAAGTATTTTGAGAGTTATGATGGAAATAGTTAGACTCGCGCTTTGGTTTAGCAATTTACTGACCTACCTCCGATTGATTGAACATAACTCTCTCAATTTAACTCGTAATTCATTGAAATTAGTTTCATTTCGAAGGAATCGAAGTGTAGTTTAAAACGAAAGAAACGGAGATGAAAAACTCCAAGTATTTTGAGAGTTATGATGGAAATAGTTAGACTCGCGCTTTGGTTTAGCAATTTACTGACCTACCTCTGATTAATTGACCATAACTCACTCAATTTTACTTGTAATTGATTGAAATTAGTTTCATTTCGAAGGAATCAAAGTGTAGTTTAAAACGAAAGAAACGGAGATGAAAAACTCCAAGTATTTTGGGAGTTATGATGGAAATAGTTAGACTCGCGCTTTGGTTTAGCAATTTACTGACCTACCTCCGATTGATTGACCATAACTCACTCAATTTAACTCGTAATTCATTGAATTAGTTTCATTTCGAAGGAATCGAAGTGTAGTTTAAAACGAAAGAAACGGAGATGAAAAACTCCAAGTATTTTGAGAGTTATGATGGAAATAGTTAGACTCGCGCTTTGGTTTAGCAATTTACTGACCTACCTCTGATTGATTGACCATAACTCTGTCAATTTAACTCGTAATTCTTTTAAATTAGTTTCATTTCGAAGGAATCGAAGTATAGTTTAAAACGAAAGAAACGGAGATGAAAAACTCCAAGTATTTTGAGAGTTATGATTGAAATATTTAGACTCGCGCTTTGGTTTAGCAATTTACTGACCTACCTCCGATTAATTGACCATAACTCACTCAATTTTACTTGTAATTGATTGAAATTAGTTTCATTTCGAAGGAATCAAAGTGTAGTTTAAAACGAAAGAAACGGAGATGAAAAACTCCAAGTATTTTGGGAGTTATGATGGAAATAGTTAGACTCGCGCTTTGGTTTAGCAATTTACTGACCTACCTCCGATTGATTGACCATAACTCACTCAATTTAACTCGTAATTCATTGAATTAGTTTCATTTCGAAGGAATCGAAGTGTAGTTTAAAACGAAAGAAACGGAGATGAAAAACTCCAAGTATTTTGAGAGTTATGATGGAAATAGTTAGACTCGCGCTTTGGTTTAGCAATTTACTGACCTACCTCTGATTGATTGACCATAACTCTGTCAATTTAACTCGTAATTCTTTTAAATTAGTTTCATTTCGAAGGAATCGAAGTGTAGTTTAAAACGAAAGAAACGGAGATGAAAAACTCCAAGTATTTTGAGAGTTACGATGGAAATAGTTAGACTCGCTCTTTGGTTTAGCAATTTACTGACCTCTCTCCGATTGATTTACCATAACTCACTCAATTTAACTCGTAATTCATTGAAAGTAGTTTCATTTCGAAGGAATCGAAGTGTAGTTTAAAACGAAAGAAACGGAGATGAAAAACTCCAAGTATTTTGAGAGTTATGATGGAAATTGTTAGACTCGCGCTTTGGTTTAGCAATTTACTGACCTACCTCCGATTGATTGACCATAACTCACTCAATTTAACTTGTAATTCATTTAAATTAGTTTCATTTCGAAGGAATCGAAGTAAAGTTTAAAACGAAAGAAACGGAGATGAAAAACTCCAAGTATTTTGAGAGTTATGATGGAAATAGTTAGACTCGCGCTTTGGTTTAGCAATTTACTGACCTACCTCCGATTGATTGAACATAACTCTCTCAATTTAACTCGTAATTCATTGAAATTAGTTTCATTTCGAAGGAATCGAAGTGTAGTTTAAAACGAAAGAAACGGAGATGAAAAACTCCAAGTATTTTGAGAGTTATGATGGAAATAGTTAGACTCGCGCTTTGGTTTAGCAATTTACTGACCTACCTCCGATTGATTGACCATAACTCTCTCAATTTAACTCTTAAGTCATTGAATTTAGTTTCATTTCGAAGGAATCGAAGTGTAGTTTAAAACGAAAGAAACGGAGATGAAAAACTCCAAGTATTTTGAAAGTTATGATGGAAATTGTTAGACTCGCGCTTTGGTTTAGCAATTTACTGACCTACCTCCGATTTATTGACCATATCTCACTCAATTTAACTCGTAATTCATTTAAATTAGTTTCATTTCGAAGGAATCGAAGTATAGTTTAAAACGAAAGAAACGGAGATGAAAAACTCCAAGTATTTTGAGAGTTATGATGGAAATAGTTAGACTCGCGCTTTGGTTTAGCAATTTACTGACCTACCTCCGATTAATTTACCATAACTCACTCAATTTTACTTGTAATTGATTGAAATTAGTTTCATTTCGAAGGAATCGAAGTGTAGTTTAAAACGAAAGAAACGGAGATGAAAAACTCCAAGTATTTTGGGAGTTATGATGGAAATAGTTAGACTCGCGCTTTGGTTTAGCAATTTACTGACCTACCTCCGATTGATTGACCATAACTCACTCAATTTAACTCGTAATTCATTGAATTAGTTTCATTTCGAAGGAATCGAAGTGTAGTTTAAAACGAAAGAAACGGAGATGAAAAACTCCAAGTATTTTGAGAGTTATGATGAAAATAGTTAGACTCGCGCTTTGGTTTAGCAATTTACTGACCTACCTCCGATTGATTGACCATAACTCTCCCAATTTAACTCTTAAGTCATTGAAATTAGTTTCATTTCGAAGGAATCCAAGTGTAGTTTAAAACGAAAGAAACGGAGATGAAAAACTCCAAGTATTTTGAGAGTTATGATGGAAATAGTTAGACTCGCGCTTTGGTTTAGCAATTTACTGACCTACCTCCGATTGATTGAACATAACTCTCTCAATTTAACTCGTAATTCATTGAAAGTAGTTTCATTTCGAAGGAATCGAAGTATAGTTTAAAACGAAAGAAACGGAGATGAAAAACTCCAAGTATTTTGAGAGTTATGATGGAAATAGTTAGACTCGCGCTTTGGTTTAGCAATTTACTGACCTACCTCCGATTGATTGACCATAACTCACTCAATTTAACTTGTAATTCATTTAAATTAGTTTCATTTCGAAGGAATCGAAGTAAAGTTTAAAACGAAAGAAACGGAGATGAAAAACTCCAAGTATTTTGAGAGTTATGATGGAAATAGTTAGACTCGCGCTTTGGTTTAGCAATTTACTGACCTACCTCCGATTGATTGAACATAACTCTCTCAATTTAACTCGTAATTCATTGAAATTAGTTTCATTTCGAAGGAATCGAAGTGTAGTTTAAAACGAAAGAAACGGAGATGAAAAACTCCAAGTATTTTGAGAGTTATGATGGAAATAGTTAGACTCGCGCTTTGGTTTAGCAATTTACTGACCTACCTCCGATTGATTGACCATAACTCACTCAATTTAACTCGTAATTCATTGAATTAGTTTCATTTCGAAGGAATCGAAGTGTAGTTTAAAACGAAAGAAACGGAGATGAAAAACTCCAAGTATTTTGAGAGTTATGATGGAAATAGTTAGACTCGCGCTTTGGTTTAGCAATTTACTGACCTACCTCTGATTGATTGACCATAACTCTGTCAATTTAACTCGTAATTCTTTTAAATTAGTTTCATTTCGAAGGAATCGAAGTGTAGTTTAAAACGAAAGAAACAGAGATGAAAAACTCCAAGTATTTTGAGAGTTACGATGGAAATAGTTAGACTCGCTCTTTGGTTTAGCAATTTACTGACCTCTCTCCGATTGATTTACCATAACTCACTCAATTTAACTCGTAATTCATTGAAAGTAGTTTCATTTCGAAGGAATCGAAGTGTAGTTTAAAACGAAAGAAACGGAGATGAAAAACTCCAAGTATTTTGAGAGTTATGATGGAAATTGTTAGACTCGCGCTTTGGTTTAGCAATTTACTGACCTACCTCCGATTGATTGACCATAACTCACTCAATTTAACTTGTAATTCATTTAAATTAGTTTCATTTCGAAGGAATCGAAGTAAAGTTTAAAACGAAAGAAACGGAGATGAAAAACTCCAAGTATTTTGAGAGTTATGATGGAAATAGTTAGACTCGCGCTTTGGTTTAGCAATTTACTGACCTACCTCCGATTGATTGAACATAACTCTCTCAATTTAACTCGTAATTCATTGAAATTAGTTTCATTTCGAAGGAATCAAAGTTTAGTTTAAAACGAAAGAAACGGAGATGAAAAACTCCAAGTATTTTGGGAGTTATGATGGAAATAGTTAGACTCGCGCTTTGGTTTAGCAATTTACTGACCTACCTCCGATTGATTGACCATAACTCACTCAATTTAACTCGTAATTCATTGAATTAGTTTCATTTCGAAGGAATCGAAGTGTAGTTTAAAACGAAAGAAACGGAGATGAAAAACTCCAAGTATTTTGAGAGTTATGATGGAAATAGTTAGACTCGCGCTTTGGTTTAGCAATTTACTGACCTACCTCTGATTGATTGACCATAACTCTGTCAATTTAACTCGTAATTCTTTTAAATTAGTTTCATTTCGAAGGAATCGAAGTGTAGTTTAAAACGAAAGAAACGGAGATGAAAAACTCCAAGTATTTTGAGAGTAACGATGGAAATAGTTAGACTCGCTCTTTGGTTTAGCAATTTACTGACCTCTCTCCGATTGATTTACCATAACTCACTCAATTTAACTCGTAATTCATTGAAAGTAGTTTCATTTCGAAGGAATCGAAGTGTAGTTTAAAACGAAAGAAACGGAGATGAAAAACTCCAAGTATTTTGAGAGTTATGATGGAAATTGTTAGACTCGCGCTTTGGTTTAGCAATTTACTGACCTACCTCCGATTGATTGACCATAACTCACTCAATTTAACTTGTAATTCATTTAAATTAGTTTCATTTCGAAGGAATCGAAGTAAAGTTTAAAACGAAAGAAACGGAGATGAAAAACTCCAAGTATTTTGAGAGTTATGATGGAAATAGTTAGACTCGCGCTTTGGTTTAGCAATTTACTGACCTACCTCCGATTGATTGAACATAACTCTCTCAATTTAACTCGTAATTCATTGAAATTAGTTTCATTTCGAAGGAATCGAAGTGTAGTTTAAAACGAAAGAAACGGAGATGAAAAACTCCAAGTATTTTGAGAGTTATGATGGAAATAGTTAGACTCGCGCTTTGGTTTAACAATTTACTGACCTACCTCCGATTGATTGACCATAACTCTCTCAATTTAACTCTTAAGTCATTGAATTTAGTTTCATTTCGAAGGAATCGAAGTGTAGTTTAAAACGAAAGAAACGGAGATGAAAAACTCCAAGTATTTTGAAAGTTATGATGGAAATTGTTAGACTCGCGCTTTGGTTTAGCAATTTACTGACCTACCTCCGATTTATTGACCATATCTCACTCAATTTAACTCGTAATTCATTTAAATTAGTTTCATTTCGAAGGAATCGAAGTATAGTTTAAAACGAAAGAAACGGAGATGAAAAACTCCAAGTATTTTGAGAGTTATGATGGAAATAGTTAGACTCGCGCTTTGGTTTAGCAATTTACTGACCTACCTCCGATTAATTTACCATAACTCACTCAATTTTACTTGTAATTGATTGAAATTAGTTTCATTTCGAAGGAATCGAAGTGTAGTTTAAAACGAAAGAAACGGAGATGAAAAACTCCAAGTATTTTGGGAGTTATGATGGAAATAGTTAGACTCGCGCTTTGGTTTAGCAATTTACTGACCTACCTCCGATTGATTGACCATAACTCACTCAATTTAACTCGTAATTCATTGAATTAGTTTCATTTCGAAGGAATCGAAGTGTAGTTTAAAACGAAAGAAACGGAGATGAAAAACTCCAAGTATTTTGAGAGTTATGATGAAAATAGTTAGACTCGCGCTTTGGTTTAGCAATTTACTGACCTACCTCCGATTGATTGACCATAACTCTCCCAATTTAACTCTTAAGTCATTGAAATTAGTTTCATTTCGAAGGAATCCAAGTGTAGTTTAAAACGAAAGAAACGGAGATGAAAAACTCCAAGTATTTTGAGAGTTATGATGGAAATAGTTAGACTCGCGCTTTGGTTTAGCAATTTACTGACCTACCTCCGATTGATTGAACATAACT
Source organism: Tasmannia lanceolata (assembly GCF_043159265.1). Lineage (NCBI taxonomy): Eukaryota > Viridiplantae > Streptophyta > Magnoliopsida > Canellales > Winteraceae > Tasmannia > Tasmannia lanceolata. Next base: position 11,604,281 of record NW_027518721.1, read on the forward strand.
CTCTCAATTTAACTCGTAATTCATTGAAACTAGTTTCATTTCGAAGGAATCGAAGTATAGTTTAAAACGAAAGAAACGGAGATGAAAAACTCCAAGTATTTTGAGAGTTATGATGGAAATAGTTAGACTCGCGCTTTGGTTTAGCAATTTACTGACCTACCTCCGATTGATTGACCATAACTCACTCAATTTAACTTGTAATTCATTTAAATTAGTTTCATTTCGAAGGAATCGAAGTAAAGTTTAAAACGAAAGAAACGGAGATGAAAAACTCCAAGTATTTTGAGAGTTATGATGGAAATAGTTAGACTCGCGCTTTGGTTTAGCAATTTACTGACCTACCTCCGATTGATTGAACATAACTCTCTCAATTTAACTCGTAATTCATTGAAATTAGTTTCATTTCGAAGGAATCGAAGTGTAGTTTAAAACGAAAGAAACGGAGATGAAAAACTCCAAGTATTTTGAGAGTTATGATGGAAATAGTTAGACTCGCGCTTTGGTTTAGCAATTTACTGACCTACCTCCGATTGATTGACCATAACTCACTCAATTTAACTCGTAATTCATTGAATTAGTTTCATTTCGAAGGAATCGAAGTGTAGTTTAAAACGAAAGAAACGGAGATGAAAAACTCCAAGTATTTTGAGAGTTATGATGGAAATAGTTAGACTCGCGCTTTGGTTTAGCAATTTACTGACCTACCTCTGATTGATTGACCATAACTCTGTCAATTTAACTCGTAATTCTTTTAAATTAGTTTCATTTCGAAGGAATCGAAGTGTAGTTTAAAACGAAAGAAACGGAGATGAAAAACTCCAAGTATTTTGAGAGTTACGATGGAAATAGTTAGACTCGCTCTTTGGTTTAGCAATTTACTGACCTCTCTCCGATTGATTTACCATAACTCACTCAATTTAACTCGTAATTCATTGAAAGTAGTTTCATTTCGAAGGAATCGAAGTGTAGTTTAAAACGAAAGAAACGGAGATGAAAAACTCCAAGTATTTTGAGAGTTATGATGGAAATTGTTAGACTCGCGCTTTGGTTTAGCAATTTACTGACCTACCTCCGATTGATTGACCATAACTCACTCAATTTAACTTGTAATTCATTTAAATTAGTTTCATTTCGAAGGAATCGAAGTAAAGTTTAAAACGAAAGAAACGGAGATGAAAAACTCCAAGTATTTTGAGAGTTATGATGGAAATAGTTAGACTCGCGCTTTGGTTTAGCAATTTACTGACCTACCTCCGATTGATTGAACATAACTCTCTCAATTTAACTCGTAATTCATTGAAATTAGTTTCATTTCGAAGGAATCAAAGTGTAGTTTAAAACGAAAGAAACGGAGATGAAAAACTCCAAGTATTTTGGGAGTTATGATGGAAATAGTTAGACTCGCGCTTTGGTTTAGCAATTTACTGACCTACCTCCGATTGATTGACCATAACTCACACAATTTAACTCGTAATTCATTGAATTAGTTTCATTTCGAAGGAATCGAAGTGTAGTTTAAAACGAAAGAAACGGAGATGAAAAACTCCAAGTATTTTGAGAGTTATGATGGAAATAGTTAGACTCGCGCTTTGGTTTAGCAATTTACTGACCTACCTCTGATTGATTGACCATAACTCTGTCAATTTAACTCGTAATTCTTTTAAATTAGTTTCATTTCGAAGGAATCGAAGTGTAGTTTAAAACGAAAGAAACGGAGATGAAAAACTCCAAGTATTTTGAGAGTTACGATGGAAATAGTTAGACTCGCTCTTTGGTTTAGCAATTTACTGACCTCTCTCCGATTGATTTACCATAACTCACTCAATTTAACTCGTAATTCATTGAAAGTAGTTTCATTTCGAAGGAATCGAAGTGTAGTTTAAAACGAAAGAAACGGAGATGAAAAACTCCAAGTATTTTGAGAGTTATGATGGAAATTGTTAGACTCGCGCTTTGGTTTAGCAATTTACTGACCTACCTCCGATTGATTGACCATAACTCACTCAATTTAACTTGTAATTCATTTAAATTAGTTTCATTTCGAAGGAATCGAAGTAAAGTTTAAAACGAAAGAAACGGAGATGAAAAACTCCAAGTATTTTGAGAGTTATGATGGAAATAGTTAGACTCGCGCTTTGGTTTAGCAATTTACTGACCTACCTCCGATTGATTGAACATAACTCTCTCAATTTAACTCGTAATTCATTGAATTTAGTTTCATTTCGAAGTAATCGAAGTGTAGTTTAAAACGAAAGAAACGGAGATGAAAAACTCCAAGTATTTTGAGAGTTATGATGGAAATAGTTAGACTCGCGCTTTGGTTTAGCAATTTACTGACCTACCTCCGATTGATTGACCATAACTCTCTCAATTTAACTCTTAAGTCATTGAATTTAGTTTCATTTCGAAGGAATCGAAGTGTAGTTTAAAACGAAAGAAACGGAGATGAAAAACTCCAAGTATTTTGAAAGTTATGATGGAAATTGTTAGACTCGCGCTTTGGTTTAGCAATTTACTGACCTACCTCCGATTTATTGACCATATCTCACTCAATTTAACTCGTAATTCATTTAAATTAGTTTCATTTCGAAGGAATCGAAGTATAGTTTAAAACGAAAGAAACGGAGATGAAAAACTCCAAGTATTTTGAGAGTTATGATGGAAATAGTTAGACTCGCGCTTTGGTTTAGCAATTTACTGACCTACCTCCGATTAATTTACCATAACTCACTCAATTTTACTTGTAATTGATTGAAATTAGTTTCATTTCGAAGGAATCGAAGTGTAGTTTAAAACGAAAGAAACGGAGATGAAAAACTCCAAGTATTTTGGGAGTTATGATGGAAATAGTTAGACTCGCGCTTTGGTTTAGCAATTTACTGACCTACCTCCGATTGATTGACCATAACTCACTCAATTTAACTCGTAATTCATTGAATTAGTTTCATTTCGAAGGAATCGAAGTGTAGTTTAAAACGAAAGAAACGGAGATGAAAAACTCCAAGTATTTTGAGAGTTATGATGAAAATAGTTAGACTCGCGCTTTGGTTTAGCAATTTACTGACCTACCTCCGATTGATTGACCATAACTCTCCCAATTTAACTCTTAAGTCATTGAAATTAGTTTCATTTCGAAGGAATCCAAGTGTAGTTTAAAACGAAAGAAACGGAGATGAAAAACTCCAAGTATTTTGAGAGTTATGATGGAAATAGTTAGACTCGCGCTTTGGTTTAGCAATTTACTGACCTACCTCCGATTGATTGAACATAACTCTCTCAATTTAACTCGTAATTCATTGAAATTAGTTTCATTTCGAAGGAATCGAAGTGTAGTTTAAAACGAAAGAAACGGAGATGAAAAACTCCAAGTATTTTGAGAGTTATGGTGGAAATAGTTAGACTCGCGCTTTGGTTTAGCAATTTACTGACCTACCTTCGATTGATTGACCATAACTCTCTAAATTTAACTCTTAAGTCATTGAAATTAGTTTCATTTCGAAGGAATCGAAGTGTAGTTTAAAACAAAAGAAACGGAGATGAAAAACTCCAAGTATTTTGAGAGTTATGATGGAAATTGTTAGACTCGCGCTTTGGTTTAGCAATTTACTGACCTACCTCCGATTGATTGACAATAACTCTCTCAATTTAACTCGTAATTCATTTAAATTAGTTTCATTTCGAAGGAATCGAAGTGTAGTTTAAAACGAAAGAAACGGAGATGAAAAACTCCAAGTATTTTGAGAGTTATGATGGAAATAGTTAGACTCGCGCTTTGGTTTAGCAATTTACTGACCTACCTCTGATTGATTGACCATAACTCTGTCAATTTAACTCGTAATTCTTTTAAATTAGTTTAATTTCGAAGGAATCGAAGTGTAGTTTAAAACGAAAGAAACGGAGATGAAAAACTCCAAGTATTTTGAAAGTTATGATGGAAATTGTTAGACTCGCGCTTTGGTTTAGCAATTTACTGACCTACCTCCGATTTATTGACCATATCTCACTCAATTTAACTCGTAATTCATTTAAATTAGTTTCATTTCGAAGGAATCGAAGTATAGTTTAAAACGAAAGAAACGGAGATGAAAAACTCCAAGTATTTTGAGAGTTATGATGGAAATAGTTAGACTCGCGCTTTGGTTTAGCAATTTACTGACCTACCTCCGATTAATTTACCATAACTCACTCAATTTTACTTGTAATTGATTGAAATTAGTTTCATTTCGAAGGAATCGAAGTGTAGTTTAAAACGAAAGAAACGGAGATGAAAAACTCCAAGTATTTTGGGAGTTATGATGGAAATAGTTAGACTCGCGCTTTGGTTTAGCAATTTACTGACCTACCTCCGATTGATTGACCATAACTCACTCAATTTAACTCGTAATTCATTGAATTAGTTTCATTTCGAAGGAATCGAAGTGTAGTTTAAAACGAAAGAAACGGAGATGAAAAACTCCAAGTATTTTGAGAGTTATGATGAAAATAGTTAGACTCGCGCTTTGGTTTAGCAATTTACTGACCTACCTCCGATTGATTGACCATAACTCTCCCAATTTAACTCTTAAGTCATTGAAATTAGTTTCATTTCGAAGGAATCCAAGTGTAGTTTAAAACGAAAGAAACGGAGATGAAAAACTCCAAGTATTTTGAGAGTTATGATGGAAATAGTTAGACTCGCGCTTTGGTTTAGCAATTTACTGACCTACCTCCGATTGATTGAACATAACTCTCTCAATTTAACTCGTAATTCATTGAAATTAGTTTCATTTCGAAGGAATCGAAGTGTAGTTTAAAACGAAAGAAACGGAGATGAAAAACTCCAAGTATTTTGAGAGTTATGGTGGAAATAGTTAGACTCGCGCTTTGGTTTAGCAATTTACTGACCTACCTTCGATTGATTGACCATAACTCTCTAAATTTAACTCTTAAGTCATTGAAATTAGTTTCATTTCGAAGGAATCGAAGTGTAGTTTAAAACAAAAGAAACGGAGATGAAAAACTCCAAGTATTTTGAGAGTTATGATGGAAATTGTTAGACTCGCGCTTTGGTTTAGCAATTTACTGACCTACCTCCGATTGATTGACAATAACTCTCTCAATTTAACTCGTAATTCATTTAAATTAGTTTCATTTCGAAGGAATCGAAGTGTAGTTTAAAACGAAAGAAACGGAGATGAAAAACTCCAAGTATTTTGAGAGTTCTGATGGAAATAGTTAGACTCGCGCTTTGGTTTAGCAATTTACTGACCTACCTCTGATTGATTGACCATAACTCTGTCAATTTAACTCGTAATTCTTTTAAATTAGTTTCATTTCGAAGGAATCGAAGTGTAGTTTAAAACGAAAGAAACGGAGATGAAAAACTCCAAGTATTTTGAGAGTTACGATGGAAATAGTTAGACTCGCTCTTTGGTTTAGCAATTTACTGACCTCTCTCCGATTGATTTACCATAACTCACTCAATTTAACTCGTAATTCATTGAAAGTAGTTTCATTTCGAAGGAATCGAAGTGTAGTTTAAAACGAAAGAAACGGAGATGAAAAACTCCAAGTATTTTGAGAGTTATGATGGAAATTGTTAGACTCGCGCTTTGGTTTAGCAATTTACTGACCTACCTCCGATTGATTGACCATAACTCACTCAATTTAACTCGTAATTCATTTAAATTAGTTTCATTTCGAAGGAATCGAAGTAAAGTTTAAAACGAAAGAAACGGAGATGAAAAACTCCAAGTATTTTGAGAGTTATGATGGAAATAGTTAGACTCGCGCTTTGGTTTAGCAATTTACTGACCTACCTCCGATTGATTGAACATAACTCTCTCAATTTAACTCGTAATTCATTGAAATTAGTTTCATTTCGAAGGAATCGAAGTGTAGTTTAAAACGAAAGAAACGGAGATGAAAAACTCCAAGTATTTTGAGAGTTATGATGGAAATAGTTAGACTCGCGCTTTGGTTTAGCAATTTACTGACCTACCTCCGATTGATTGACCATAACTCTCTCAATTTAACTCTTAAGTCATTGAATTTAGTTTCATTTCGAAGGAATCGAAGTGTAGTTTAAAACGAAAGAAACGGAGATGAAAAACTCCAAGTATTTTGAAAGTTATGATGGAAATTGTTAGACTCGCGCTTTGGTTTAGCAATTTACTGACCTACCTCCGATTTATTGACCATATCTCACTCAATTTAACTCGTAATTCATTTAAATTAGTTTCATTTCGAAGGAATCGAAGTATAGTTTAAAACGAAAGAAACGGAGATGAAAAACTCCAAGTATTTTGAGAGTTATGATGGAAATAGTTAGACTCGCGCTTTGGTTTAGCAATTTACTGACCTACCTCCGATTAATTTACCATAACTCACTCAATTTTACTTGTAATTGATTGAAATTAGTTTCATTTCGAAGGAATCAAAGTGTAGTTTAAAACGAAAGAAACGGAGATGAAAAACTCCAAGTATTTTGGGAGTTATGATGGAAATAGTTAGACTCGCGCTTTGGTTTAGCAATTTACTGACCTACCTCCGATTGATTGACCATAACTCACTCAATTTACCTCGTAATTCATTGAATTAGTTTCATTTCGAAGGAATCGAAGTGTAGTTTAAAACGAAAGAAACGGAGATGAAAAACTCCAAGTATTTTGAGAGTTATGATGGAAATAGTTAGACTCGCGCTTTGGTTTAGCAATTTACTGACCTACCTCTGATTGATTGACCATAACTCTGTCAATTTAACTTGTAATTCTTTTAAATTAGTTTAATTTCGAAGGAATCGAAGTGTAGTTTAAAACGAAAGAAACGGAGATGAAAAACTCCAAGTATTTTGAAAGTTATGATGGAAATTGTTAGACTCGCGCTTTGGTTTAGCAATTTACTGACCTACCTCCGATTAATTTACCATAACTCACTCAATTTTACTTGTAATTGATTGAAATTAGTTTCATTTCGAAGGAATCAAAGTGTAGTTTAAAACGAAAGAAACGGAGATGAAAAACTCCAAGTATTTTGGGAGTTATGATGGAAATTGTTAGACTCGCGCTTTGGTTTAGCAATTTACTGACCTACCTCCGATTGATTGACAATAACTCTCTCAATTTAACTCGTAATTCATTTAAATTAGTTTCATTTCGAAGGAATCGAAGTGTAGTTTAAAACGAAAGAAACGGAGATGAAAAACTCCAAGTATTTTGAGAGTTATGATGGAAATAGTTAGACTCGCGCTTTGGTTTAGCAATTTACTGACCTACCTCTGATTGATTGACCATAACTCTGTCAATTTAACTCGTAATTCTTTTAAATTAGTTTAATTTCGAAGGAATCGAAGTGTAGTTTAAAACGAAAGAAACGGAGATGAAAAACTCCAAGTATTTTGAAAGTTATGATGGAAATTGTTAGACTCGCGCTTTGGTTTAGCAATTTACTGACCTACCTCCGATTTATTGACCATATCTCACTCAATTTAACTCGTAATTCATTTAAATTAGTTTCATTTCGAAGGAATCGAAGTATAGTTTAAAACGAAAGAAACGGAGATGAAAAACTCCAAGTATTTTGAGAGTTATGATGGAAATAGTTAGACTCGCGCTTTGGTTTAGCAATTTACTGACCTACCTCCGATTAATTTACCATAACTCACTCAATTTTACTTGTAATTGATTGAAATTAGTTTCATTTCGAAGGAATCGAAGTGTAGTTTAAAACGAAAGAAACGGAGATGAAAAACTCCAAGTATTTTGGGAGTTATGATGGAAATAGTTAGACTCGCGCTTTGGTTTAGCAATTTACTGACCTACCTCCGATTGATTGACCATAACTCACTCAATTTAACTCGTAATTCATTGAATTAGTTTCATTTCGAAGGAATCGAAGTGTAGGTTAAAACGAAAGAAACGGAGATGAAAAACTCCAAGTATTTTGAGAGTTATGATGAAAATAGTTAGACTCGCGCTTTGGTTTAGCAATTTACTGACCTACCTCCGATTGATTGACCATAACTCTCCCAATTTAACTCTTAAGTCATTGAAATTAGTTTCATTTCGAAGGAATCCAAGTGTAGTTTAAAACGAAAGAAACGGAGATGAAAAACTCCAAGTATTTTGAGAGTTATGATGGAAATAGTTAGACTCGCGCTTTGGTTTAGCAATTTACTGACCTACCTCCGATTGATTGAACATAACTCTCTCAATTTAACTCGTAATTCATTGAAATTAGTTTCATTTCGAAGGAATCGAAGTGTAGTTTAAAACGAAAGAAACGGAGATGAAAAACTCCAAGTATTTTGAGAGTTATGGTGGAAATAGTTAGACTCGCGCTTTGGTTTAGCAATTTACTGACCTACCTTCGATTGATTGACCATAACTCTCTAAATTTAACTCTTAAGTCATTGAAATTAGTTTCATTTCGAAGGAATCGAAGTGTAGTTTAAAACAAAAGAAACGGAGATGAAAAACTCCAAGTATTTTGAGAGTTATGATGGAAATTGTTAGACTCGCGCTTTGGTTTAGCAATTTACTGACCTACCTCCGATTGATTGACAATAACTCTCTCAATTTAACTCGTAATTCATTTAAATTAGTTTCATTTCGAAGGAATCGAAGTGTAGTTTAAAACGAAAGAAACGGAGATGAAAAACTCCAAGTATTTTGAGAGTTATGATGGAAATAGTTAGACTCGCGCTTTGGTTTAGCAATTTACTGACCTACCTCTGATTGATTGACCATAACTCTGTCAATTTAACTCGTAATTCTTTTAAATTAGTTTCATTTCGAAGGAATCGAAGTGTAGTTTAAAACGAAAGAAACGGAGATGAAAAACTCCAAGTATTTTGAGAGTTACGATGGAAATAGTTAGACTCGCTCTTTGGTTTAGCAATTTACTGACCTCTCTCCGATTGATTTACCATAACTCACTCAATTTAACTCGTAATTCATTGAAAGTAGTTTCATTTCGAAGGAATCGAAGTGTAGTTTAAAACGAAAGAAACGGAGATGAAAAACTCCAAGTATTTTGAGAGTTATGATGGAAATTGTTAGACTCGCGCTTTGGTTTAGCAATTTACTGACCTACCTCCGATTGATTGACCATAACTCACTCAATTTAACTCGTAATTCATTTAAATTAGTTTCATTTCGAAGGAATCGAAGTAAAGTTTAAAACGAAAGAAACGGAGATGAAAAACTCCAAGTATTTTGAGAGTTATGATGGAAATAGTTAGACTCGCGCTTTGGTTTAGCAATTTACTGACCTACCTCCGATTGATTGAACATAACTCTCTCAATTTAACTCGTAATTCATTGAAATTAGTTTCATTTCGAAGGAATCGAAGTGTAGTTTAAAACGAAAGAAACGGAGATGAAAAACTCCAAGTATTTTGAGAGTTATGATGGAAATAGTTAGACTCGCGCTTTGGTTTAGCAATTTACTGACCTACCTCCGATTGATTGACCATAACTCTCTCAATTTAACTCTTAAGTCATTGAATTTAGTTTCATTTCGAAGGAATCGAAGTGTAGTTTAAAACGAAAGAAACGGAGATGAAAAACTCCAAGTATTTTGAAAGTTATGATGGAAATTGTTAGACTCGCGCTTTGGTTTAGCAATTTACTGACCTACCTCCGATTTATTGACCATATCTCACTCAATTTAACTCGTAATTCATTTAAATTAGTTTCATTTCGAAGGAATCGAAGTATAGTTTAAAACGAAAGAAACGGAGATGAAAAACTCCAAGTATTTTGAGAGTTATGATGGAAATAGTTAGACTCGCGCTTTGGTTTAGCAATTTACTGACCTACCTCCGATTAATTTACCATAACTCACTCAATTTTACTTGTAATTGATTGAAATTAGTTTCATTTCGAAGGAATCGAAGTGTAGTTTAAAACGAAAGAAACGGAGATGAAAAACTCCAAGTATTTTGGGAGTTATGATGGAAATAGTTAGACTCGCGCTTTGGTTTAGCAATTTACTGACCTACCTCCGATTGATTGACCATAACTCACTCAATTTACCTCGTAATTCATTGAATTAGTTTCATTTCGAAGGAATCGAAGTGTAGTTTAAAACGAAAGAAACGGAGATGAAAAACTCCAAGTATTTTGAGAGTTATGATGAAAATAGTTAGACTCGCGCTTTGGTTTAGCAATTTACTGACCTACGTCCGATTGATTGACCATAACTCTCCCAATTTAACTCTTAAGTCATTGAAATTAGTTTCATTTCGAAGGAATCCAAGTGTAGTTTAAAACGAAAGAAACGGAGATGAAAAACTCCAAGTATTTTGAGAGTTATGATGGAAATAGTTAGACTCGCGCTTTGGTTTAGCAATTTACTGACCTACCTCCGATTGATTGAACATAACTCTCTCAATTTAACTCGTAATTCATTGAAATTAGTTTCATTTCGAAGGAATCGAAGTGTAGTTTAAAACGAAAGAAACGGAGATGAAAAACTCCAAGTATTTTGAGAGTTATGGTGGAAATAGTTAGACTCGCGCTTTGGTTTAGCAATTTACTGACCTACCTTCGATTGATTGACCATAACTCTCTAAATTTAACTCTTAAGTCATTGAAATTAGTTTCATTTCGAAGGAATCGAAGTGTAGTTTAAAACAAAAGAAACGGAGATGAAAAACTCCAAGTATTTTGAGAGTTATGATGGAAATTGTTAGACTCGCGCTTTGGTTTAGCAATTTACTGACCTACCTCCGATTTATTGACCATAACTCACTCAATTTAACTCGTAATTCATTTAAATTAGTTTCATTTCGAAGGAATCGAAGTATAGTTTAAAACGAAAGAAACGGAGATGAAAAACTCCAAGTATTTTGAGAGTTATGATTGAAATATTTAGACTCGCGCTTTGGTTTAGCAATTTACTGACCTACCTCCGATTAATTGACCATAACTCACTCAATTTTACTTGTAATTGATTGAAATTAGTTTCATTTCGAAGGAATCAAAGTGTAGTTTAAAACGAAAGAAACGGAGATGAAAAACTCCAAGTATTTTGGGAGTTATGATGGAAATAGTTAGACTCGCGCTTTGGTTTAGCAATTTACTGACCTACCTCCGATTGATTGACCATAACTCACTCAATTTAACTCGTAATTCATTGAATTAGTTTCATTTCGAAGGAATCGAAGTGTAGTTTAAAACGAAAGAAACGGAGATGAAAAACTCCAAGTATTTTGAGAGTTATGATGGAAATAGTTAGACTCGCGCTTTGGTTTAGCAATTTACTGACCTACCTCTGATTGATTGACCATAACTCTGTCAATTTAACTCGTAATTCTTTTAAATTAGTTTCATTTCGAAGGAATCGAAGTGTAGTTTAAAACGAAAGAAACGGAGATGAAAAACTCCAAGTATTTTGAGAGTTACGATGGAAATAGTTAGACTCGCTCTTTGGTTTAGCAATTTACTGACCTCTCTCCGATTGATTTACCATAACTCACTCAATTTAACTCGTAATTCATTGAAAGTAGTTTCATTTCGAAGGAATCGAAGTGTAGTTTAAAACGAAAGAAACGGAGATGAAAAATTCCAAGTATTTTGAGAGTTATGATGGAAATTGTTAGACTCGCGCTTTGGTTTAGCAATTTACTGACCTACCTCCGATTGATTGACCATAACTCACTCAATTTAACTTGTAATTCATTTAAATTAGTTTCATTTCGAAGGAATCAAAGTAAAGTTTAAAACGAAAGAAACGGAGATGAAAAACTCCAAGTATTTTGAGAGTTATGATGGAAATAGTTAGACTCGCGCTTTGGTTTAGCAATTTACTGACCTACCTCCGATTGATTGAACATAACTCTCTCAATTTAACTCGTAATTCATTGAAATTAGTTTCATTTCGAAGGAATCAAAGTGTAGTTTAAAACGAAAGAAACGGAGATGAAAAACTCCAAGTATTTTGAGAGTTATGGTGGAAATAGTTAGACTCGCGCTTTGGTTTAGCAATTTACTGACCTACCTTCGATTGATTGACCATAACTCTCTAAATTTAACTCTTAAGTCATTGAAATTAGTTTCATTTCGAAGGAATCGAAGTGTAGTTTAAAACAAAAGAAACGGAGATGAAAAACTCCAAGTATTTTGAGAGTTATGATGGAAATTGTTAGACTCGCGCTTTGGTTTAGCAATTTACTGACCTACCTCCGATTTATTGACCATAACTCACTCAATTTAACTCGTAATTCATTTAAATTAGTTTCATTTCGAAGGAATCGAAGTATAGTTTAAAACGAAAGAAACGGAGATGAAAAACTCCAAGTATTTTGAGAGTTATGATTGAAATATTTAGACTCGCGCTTTGGTTTAGCAATTTACTGACCTACCTCCGATTGATTGACCATAACTCACTCAATTTAACTCGTAATTCATTGAATTAGTTTCATTTCGAAGGAATCGAAGTGTAGTTTAAAACGAAAGAAACGGAGATGAAAAACTCCAAGTATTTTGAGAGTTATGATGGAAATAGTTAGACTCGCGCTTTGGTTTAGCAATTTACTGACCTACCTCTGATTGATTGACCATAACTCTGTCAATTTAACTCGTAATTCTTTTAAATTAGTTTCATTTCGAAGGAATCGAAGTGTAGTTTAAAACGAAAGAAACGGAGATGAAAAACTCCAAGTATTTTGAGAGTTACGATGGAAATAGTTAGACTCGCTCTTTGGTTTAGCAATTTACTGACCTCTCTCCGATTGATTTACCATAACTCACTCAATTTAACTCGTAATTCATTGAAAGTAGTTTCATTTCGAAGGAATCGAAGTGTAGTTTAAAACGAAAGAAACGGAGATGAAAAACTCCAAGTATTTTGAGAGTTATGATGGAAATTGTTAGACTCGCGCTTTGGTTTAGCAATTTACTGACCTACCTCCGATTGATTGACCATAACTCACTCAATTTAACTTGTAATTCATTTAAATTAGTTTCATTTCGAAGGAATCGAAGTAAAGTTTAAAACGAAAGAAACGGAGATGAAAAACTCCAAGTATTTTGAGAGTTATGATGGAAATAGTTAGACTCGCGCTTTGGTTTAGCAATTTACTGACCTACCTCCGATTGATTGAACATAACTCTCTCAATTTAACTCGTAATTCATTGAAATTAGTTTCATTTCGAAGGAATCGAAGTGTAGTTTAAAACGAAAGAAACGGAGATGAAAAACTCCAAGTATTTTGAGAGTTATGGTGGAAATAGTTAGACTCGCGCTTTGGTTTAGCAATTTACTGACCTACCTTCGATTGATTGACCATAACTCTCTAAATTTAACTCTTAAGTCATTGAAATTAGTTTCATTTCGAAGGAATCGAAGTGTAGTTTAAAACAAAAGAAACGGAGATGAAAAACTCCAAGTATTTTGAGAGTTATGATGGAAATTGTTAGACTCGCGCTTTGGTTTAGCAATTTACTGACCTACCTCCGATTTATTGACCATAACTCACTCAATTTAACTCGTAATTCATTTAAATTAGTTTCATTTCGAAGGAATCGAAGTATAGTTTAAAACGAAAGAAACGGAGATGAAAAACTCCAAGTATTTTGAGAGTTATGATTGAAATATTTAGACTCGCGCTTTGGTTTAGCAATTTACTGACCTACCTCCGATTAATTGACCATAACTCACTCAATTTTACTTGTAATTGATTGAAATTAGTTTCATTTCGAAGGAATCAAAGTGTAGTTTAAAACGAAAGAAACGGAGATGAAAAACTCCAAGTATTTTGGGAGTTATGATGGAAATAGTTAGACTCGCGCTTTGGTTTAGCAATTTACTGACCTACCTCCGATTGATTGACCATAACTCACTCAATTTAACTCGTAATTCATTGAATTAGTTTCATTTCGAAGGAATCGAAGTGTAGTTTAAAACGAAAGAAACGGAGATGAAAAACTCCAAGTATTTTGAGAGTTATGATGGAAATAGTTAGACTCGCGCTTTGGTTTAGCAATTTACTGACCTACCTCTGATTGATTGACCATAACTCTGTCAATTTAACTCGTAATTCTTTTAAATTAGTTTCATTTCGAAGGAATCGAAGTGTAGTTTAAAACGAAAGAAACGGAGATGAAAAACTCCAAGTATTTTGAGAGTTACGATGGAAATAGTTAGACTCGCTCTTTGGTTTAGCAATTTACTGACCTCTCTCCGATTGATTTACCATAACTCACTCAATTTAACTCGTAATTCATTGAAAGTAGTTTCATTTCGAAGGAATCGAAGTGTAGTTTAAAACGAAAGAAACGGAGATGAAAAACTCCAAGTATTTTGAGAGTTATGATGGAAATTGTTAGACTCGCGCTTTGGTTTAGCAATTTACTGACCTACCTCCGATTGATTGACCATAACTCACTTAATTTAACTTGTAATTCATTTAAATTAGTTTCATTTCGAAGGAATCGAAGTAAAGTTTAAAACGAAAGAAACGGAGATGAAAAACTCCAAGTATTTTGAGAGTTATGATGGAAATAGTTAGACTCGCGCTTTGGTTTAGCAATTTACTGACCTACCTCCGATTGATTGAACATAACTCTCTCAATTTAACTCGTAATTCATTGAAATTAGTTTCATTTCGAAGGAATCGAAGTGTAGTTTAAAACGAAAGAAACGGAGATGAAAAACTCCAAGTATTTTGAGAGTTATGATGGAAATAGTTAGACTCGCGCTTTGGTTTAGCAATTTACTGACCTACCTCCGATTAATTTACCATAACTCACTCAATTTTACTTCTAATTGATTGAAATTAGTTTCATTTCGAAGGAATCGAAGTGTAGTTTAAAACGAAAGAAACGGAGATGAAAAACTCCAAGTATTTTGGGAGTTATGATGGAAATAGTTAGACTCGCGCTTTGGTTTAGCAATTTACTGACCTACCTCCGATTGATTGACCATAACTCACTCAATTTAACTCGTAATTCATTGAATTAGTTTCATTTCGAAGGAATCGAAGTGTAGTTTAAAACGAAAGAAACGGAGATGAAAAACTCCAAGTATTTTGAGAGTTATGATGAAAATAGTTAGACTCGCGCTTTGGTTTAGCAATTTACTGACCTACCTCCGATTGATTGACCATAACTCTCCCAATTTAACTCTTAAGTCATTGAAATTAGTTTCATTTCGAAGGAATCCAAGTGTAGTTTAAAACGAAAGAAACGGAGATGAAAAACTCCAAGTATTTTGAGAGTTATGATGGAAATAGTTAGACTCGCGCTTTGGTTTAGCAATTTACTGACCTACCTCCGATTGATTGACCATAACTCTCCCAATTTAACTCTTAAGTCATTGAAATTAGTTTCATTTCGAAGGAATCCAAGTGTAGTTTAAAACGAAAGAAACGGAGATGAAAAACTCCAAGTATTTTGAGAGTTATGATGGAAATAGTTAGACTCGCGCTTTGGTTTAGCAATTTACTGACCTACCTCCGATTGATTGAACATAACTCTCTCAATTTAACTCGTAATTCATTGAAATTAGTTTCATTTCGAAGGAATCGAAGTGTAGTTTAAAACGAAAGAAACGGAGATGAAAAACTCCAAGTATTTTGAGAGTTATGGTGGAAATAGTTAGACTCGCGCTTTGGTTTAGCAATTTACTGACCTACCTCCGATTTATTGACCATATCTCACTCAATTTAACTCGTAATTCATTTAAATTAGTTTCATTTCAAAGGAATCGAAGTATAGTTTAAAACAAAAGAAACGGAGATGAAAAACTCCAAGTATTTTGAGAGTTATGATGGAAATAGTTAGACTCGCGCTTTGGTTTAGCAATTTACTGACCTACCTCCGATTAATTTACCATAACTCACTCAATTTTACTTCTAATTGATTGAAATTAGTTTCATTTCGAAGGAATCGAAGTGTAGTTTAAAACGAAAGAAACGGAGATGAAAAACTCCAAGTATTTTGAGAGTTATGGTGGAAATAGTTAGACTCGCGCTTTGGTTTAGCAATTTACTGACGTCCCTACGATTGATTGACCATAACTCACTCAATTTAACTCGTAATTCATTGAAATTAGTTTCATTTCGAAAGAATCGAAATGTAGTTTAAAACGAAAGAAACGGAGATGAAAAACTCCAAGTATTTTGAGAGTTATGATGGAAATAGTTAAACTCGCGCTTTGGTTTAGCAATTTACTGACCTACCTCCGATTGATTGACCATAACTCTTTCAATTTAACTCTTAAGTCATTGAAATTAGTTTCATTTCGAAAGAATCAAAGTGTAGTTTAAAACGAAAGAAACGGAGATGAAAAACTCCAAGTATTTTGAGAGTTATGATGGAAATAGTTAGACTCGCGCTTTGGTTTAGCAATTTACTGACCTACCTCCGATTGATTGACAATAACTCTCTCAATTTAACTCGTAATTCATTTAAATTAGTTTCATTTCGAAGGAATCGAAGTGTAGTTTAAAACGAAAGAAACGGAGATGAAAAACTCCAAGTATTTTGAGAGTTATGATGGAAATAGTTAGACTCGCGCTTTGGTTTAGCAATTTACTGACCTACCTCTGATTGATTGACCATAACTCTGTCAATTTAACTCGTAATTCTTTTAAATTAGTTTCATTTCGAAGGAATCGAAGTGTAGTTTAAAACGAAAGAAACGGAGATGAAAAACTCCAAGTATTTTGAGAGTTACGATGGAAATAGTTAGACTCGCTCTTTGGTTTAGCAATTTACTGACCTCTCTCCGATTGATTTACCATAACTCACTCAATTTAACTCGTAATTCATTGAAAGTAGTTTCATTTCGAAGGAATCGAAGTGTAGTTTAAAACGAAAGAAACGGAGATGAAAAACTCCAAGTATTTTGAGAGTTATGATGGAAATTGTTAGACTCGCGCTTTGGTTTAGCAATTTACTGACCTACCTCCGATTGATTGACCATAACTCACTCAATTTAACTTGTAATTCATTTAAATTAGTTTCATTTCGAAGGAATCGAAGTAAAGTTTAAAACGAAAGAAACGGAGATGAAAAACTCCAAGTATTTTGAGAGTTATGATGGAAATAGTTAGACTCGCGCTTTGGTTTAGCAATTTACTGACCTACCTCCGATTGATTGAACATAACTCTCTCAATTTAACTCGTAATTCATTGAAATTAGTTTCATTTCGAAGGAATCGAAGTGTAGTTTAAAACGAAAGAAACGGAGATGAAAAACTCCAAGTATTTTGAGAGTTATGGTGGAAATAGTTAGACTCGCGCTTTGGTTTAGCAATTTACTGACCTACCTTCGATTGATTGACCATAACTCTCTAAATTTAACTCTTAAGTCATTGAAATTAGTTTCATTTCGAAGGAATCGAAGTGTAGTTTAAAACAAAAGAAACGGAGATGAAAAACTCCAAGTATTTTGAGAGTTATGATGGAAATAGTTAGACTCGCGCTTTGGTTTAGCAATTTACTGACCTACCTCCGATTGATTGACCATAACTCTGTCAATTTAACTCGTAATTCATTTAAATTAGTTTCATTTCGAACGAATCGAAGTGTAGTTTAAAACGAAAGAAACGGAGATTAAAAACTCCAAGTATTTTGGGAGTTATGATGGAAATAGTTAGACTCGCGCTTTGGTTTAGCAATTTACTGACCTCCCTACGATTGATTGACCATAACTCACTCAATTTAACTCGTAATTCATTGAAATTAGTTTCATTTCGAAGGAATCGAAGTGTAGTTTATAACGAAAGAAACGGAGATGAAAAACTCCAAGTATTTTGAGAGTTATGATGGAAATAGTTAGACTCGCGCTTTGGTTTAGCAATTTACTGACCTACCTCCGATTGATTGACCATAACTCTCCCAATTTAACTCTTAAGTCATTGAAATTAGTTTCATTTCGAAGGAATCAAAGTGTAGTTTAAAACGAAAGAAACGGAGATGAAAAACTCCAAGTATTTTGAGAGTTATGATGGAAATAGTTAGACTCGCGCTTTGGTTTAGCAATTTACTGACCTACCTCCGATTGATTGACAATAACTCTGTCAATTTAACTCGTAACTCATTTAAATTAGTTTCATTTCGAAGGAATCGAAGTGTAGTTTAAAACGAAAGAAACGGAGATGAAAAACTCCAAGTATTTTGGGAGTTATGATGGAAATAGTTAGACTCGCGCTTTGGTTTAGCAATTTACTGACCTACCTCCGATTGATTGACCATAACTCACTCAATTTAACTCGTAATTCATTGAATTAGTTTCATTTCGAAGGAATCGAAGTGTAGTTTAAAACGAAAGAAACGGAGATGAAAAACTCCAAGTATTTTGAGAGTTATGATGGAAATAGTTAGACTCGCGCTTTGGTTTAGCAATTTACTGACCTACCTACGATTGATTGACCATAACTCTCTCAATTTAACTCTTAAGTCATTGAAATTAATTTCATTTCAAATGAATCGAAGTGTAGTTTAAAACGAAAGAAAGGAGATGAAAAACTCCAAGTATTTTGAGAGTTATGATGGAAATAGTTAGACTCGCGCTTTGGTTTAGCAATTTACTGACCTACCTCCGATTGATTGACCATAACTCTGTCAATTTAACTCGTAATTCATTTAAATTAGTTTCATTTCGAAGGAATCGAAGTGTAGTTTAAAACGAAAGAAACGGAGATTAAAAACTCCAAGTATTTTGGGAATTATGATGGAAATAGTTAGACTCGCGCTTTGGTTTAGCAATTTATTGACCTCCCTACGATTGATTGACCATAACTCACTCAATTTAACTCGTAATTCATTGAAATTAGTTTCATTTCGAAGGAATCGAAGTGTAGTTTATAACGAAAGAAACGGAGATGAAAAACTCCAAGTATTTTGAGAGTTATGATGGAAATAGTTAGACTCGCGCTTTGGTTTAGCAATTTACTGACCTACCTCCGATTGATTGACCATAACTCTCCCAATTTAACTCTTAAGTCATTGAAATTAGTTTCATTTCGAAGGAATCAAAGTGTAGTTTAAAACGAAAGAAACGGAGATGAAAAACTCCAAGTATTTTGAGAGATATGATGGAAATAGTTAGACTCGCGCTTTGGTTTAGCAATTTACTGACCTACCTCCGATTGATTGACAATAACTCTGTCAATTTAACTCGTAATTCATTTAAATTAGTTTCATTTCGAAGGAATCGAAGTGTAGTTTAAAACGAAAGAAACGGAGATGAAAAACTCCAAGTATTTTGAGAGTTATGATGGAAATAGTTAGACTCGCGCTTTGGTTTAGCAATTTACTGACCTACCTCCGATTGATTGACATAACTCACTCAATTTAACTCGTAATTCATTTAAATTCGTTTCATTTCGAATGAATCGAAGTGTAGTTTAAAACGAAAGAAACGGAGATGAAAAACTCCAAGTATTTTGAGAGTTATGATGGAAATAGTTAGACTCGCTCTTTGGTTTAGCAATTTACTGACCTACCTCCGATTTATTGACCATAACTCTGTCAATTTAACTCGTAATTCAATTAAATTAGTTTCATTTCGAAGGAATCGAAGTTTAGTTTAAAACGAAAGAAACGGAGATTAAAAACTTTAAGTATTTTGAGAGTTATGATGGAAATAGTTAGACTCGCGCTTTGGTTTAGCAATTTACTGACCTACCTCCGATTGATTGACCATAACTCACTCAATTTAACTCGTAATTCATTTAAATTCGTTTCATTTCGAATGAATCGAAGTGTAGTTTAAAACGAAAGAAACGGAGATGAAAAACTCGAAGTATTTTGAGAGTTATGATGGAAATAGTTAGACTCGCGCTTTGGTTTAGCAATTTACTGACTTACCTCCGATTGATTGACCATAACTCACTCAATTTAACTCGTAATTCATTGAAATTAGTTTCATTTCGAAGGAATCAAAGTGTAGTTTAAAACGAAAGAAACGGAGATGAAAAACTCCAAGTATTTTGAGAGTTATGATGGAAATTGTTAGACTCGCGCTTTGGTTTAGCAATTTACTGACCTACCTCCGATTTATTGAACATAACTCTCTCAATTTAACTCGTAATTCATTTAAATTTGTTTCATTCCGAATGAATCGAAGTGTAGTTTAAAACGAAAGAAACGGAGATGAAAAACTCCAAGTATTTTGAGAGTTATGATGGAAATAGTTAGACTCGCGCTTTGGTTTAGCAATTTACTGACCTACCTCCGATTGATTGACCATAACTCTCTCAATTTAACTCTTAAGTCATTGAATTTAGTTTCATTTCGAAGGAATCGAAGTGTAGTTTAAAACGAAAGAAACGGAGATGAAAAACTCCAAGTATTTTGAAAGTTATGATGGAAATTGTTAGACTCGCGCTTTGGTTTAGCAATTTACTGACCTACCTCCGATTTATTTACCATATCTCACTCAATTTAACTCGTAATTCATTTAAATTAGTTTCATTTCAAAGGAATCGAAGTATAGTTTAAAACGAAAGAAACGGAGATGAAAAACTCCAAGTATTTTGAGAGTTATGATGGAAATAGTTAGACTCGCGCTTTGGTTTAGCAATTTACTGACCTACCTCCGATTGATTGACATAACTCACTCAATTTAACTCGTAATTCATTTAAATTCGTTTCATTTCGAATGAATCGAAGTGTAGTTTAAAACGAAAGAAACGGAGATGAAAAACTCCAAGTATTTTGAGAGTTATGATGGAAATAGTTAGACTCGCTCTTTGGTTTAGCAATTTACTGACCTACCTCCGATTTATTGACCATAACTCTGTCAATTTAACTCGTAATTCAATTAAATTAGTTTCATTTCGAAGGAATCGAAGTTTAGTTTAAAACGAAAGAAACGGAGATGAAAAACTCCAAGTATTTTGGGAGTTATGATGGAAATAGTTAGACTCGCGCTTTGGTTTAGCAATTTACTGACCTACCTCCGATTGATTGACCATAACTCACTCAATTTAACTCGTAATTCATTGAATTAGTTTCATTTCGAAGGAATCGAAGTGTAGTTTAAAACGAAAGAAACGGAGATGAAAAACTCCAAGTATTTTGAGAGTTATGATGGAAATAGTTAGACTCGCGCTTTGGTTTAGCAATTTACTGACCTACCTACGATTGATTGACCATAACTCTCTCAATTTAACTCTTAAGTCATTGAAATTAATTTCATTTCAAATGAATCGAAGTGTAGTTTAAAACGAAAGAAAGGAGATGAAAAACTCCAAGTATTTTGAGAGTTATGATGGAAATAGTTAGACTCGCGCTTTGGTTTAGCAATTTACTGACCTACCTCCGATTGATTGACCATAACTCTGTCAATTTAACTCGTAATTCATTTAAATTAGTTTCATTTCGAAGGAATCGAAGTGTAGTTTAAAACGAAAGAAACGGAGATTAAAAACTCCAAGTATTTTGGGAATTATGATGGAAATAGTTAGACTCGCGCTTTGGTTTAGCAATTTATTGACCTCCCTACGATTGATTGACCATAACTCACTCAATTTAACTCGTAATTCATTGAAATTAGTTTCATTTCGAAGGAATCGAAGTGTAGTTTATAACGAAAGAAACGGAGATGAAAAACTCCAAGTATTTTGAGAGTTATGATGGAAATAGTTAGACTCGCGCTTTGGTTTAGCAATTTACTGACCTACCTCCGATTGATTGACCATAACTCTCCCAATTTAACTCTTAAGTCATTGAAATTAGTTTCATTTCGAAGGAATCAAAGTGTAGTTTAAAACGAAAGAAACGGAGATGAAAAACTCCAAGTATTTTGAGAGATATGATGAAAATAGTTAGACTCGCGCTTTGGTTTAGCAATTTACTGACCTACCTCCGATTGATTGACAATAACTCTGTCAATTTAACTCGTAATTCATTTAAATTAGTTTCATTTCGAAGGAATCGAAGTGTAGTTTAAAACGAAAGAAACGGAGATGAAAAACTCCAAGTATTTTGAGAGTTATGATGGAAATAGTTAGACTCGCGCTTTGGTTTAGCAATTTACTGACCTACCTCCGATTGATTGACATAACTCACTCAATTTAACTCGTAATTCATTTAAATTCGTTTCATTTCGAATGAATCGAAGTGTAGTTTAAAACGAAAGAAACGGAGATGAAAAACTCCAAGTATTTTGAGAGTTATGATGGAAATAGTTAGACTCGCTCTTTGGTTTAGCAATTTACTGACCTACCTCCGATTTATTGACCATAACTCTGTCAATTTAACTCGTAATTCAATTAAATTAGTTTCATTTCGAAGGAATCGAAGTTTAGTTTAAAACGAAAGAAACGGAGATTAAAAACTTTAAGTATTTTGAGAGTTATGATGGAAATAGTTAGACTCGCGCTTTGGTTTAGCAATTTACTGACCTACCTCCGATTGATTGACCATAACTCACTCAATTTAACTCGTAATTCATTTAAATTCGTTTCATTTCGAATGAATCGAAGTGTAGTTTAAAACGAAAGAAACGGAGATGAAAAACTCGAAGTATTTTGAGAGTTATGATGGAAATAGTTAGACTCGCGCTTTAGTTTAGCAATTTACTGACTTACCTCCGATTGATTGACCATAACTCACTCAATTTAACTCGTAATTCATTGAAATTAGTTTCATTTCGAAGGAATCAAAGTGTAGTTTAAAACGAAAGAAACGGAGATGAAAAACTCCAAGTATTTTGAGAGTTATGATGGAAATTGTTAGACTCGCGCTTTGGTTTAGCAATTTACTGACCTACCTCCGATTTATTGAACATAACTCTCTCAATTTAACTCGTAATTCATTTAAATTTGTTTCATTCCGAATGAATCGAAGTGTAGTTTAAAACGAAAGAAACGGAGATGAAAAACTCCAAGTATTTTGAGAGTTATGATGGAAATAGTTAGACTCGCGCTTTGGTTTAGCAATTTACTGACCTACCTCCGATTGATTGACCATAACTCTCTCAATTTAACTCTTAAGTCATTGAATTTAGTTTCATTTCGAAGGAATCGAAGTGTAGTTTAAAACGAAAGAAACGGAGATGAAAAACTCCAACTATTTTGAAAGTTATGATGGAAATTGTTAGACTCGCGCTTTGGTTTAGCAATTTACTGACCTACCTCCGATTTATTGACCATATCTCACTCAATTTAACTCGTAATTCATTTAAATTAGTTTCATTTCAAAGGAATCGAACTATAGTTTAAAACGAAAGAAACGGAGATGAAAAACTCCAAGTATTTTGAGAGTTATGATGGAAATAGTTAGACTCGCGCTTTGGTTTAGCAATTTACTGACCTACCTCCGATTGATTGACATAACTCACTCAATTTAACTCGTAATTCATTTAAATTCGTTTCATTTCGAATGAATCGAAGTGTAGTTTAAAACGAAAGAAACGGAGATGAAAAACTCCAAGTATTTTGAGAGTTATGATGGAAATAGTTAGACTCGCTCTTTGGTTTAGCAATTTACTGACCTACCTCCGATTTATTGACCATAACTCTGTCAATTTAACTCGTAATTCAATTAAATTAGTTTCATTTCGAAGGAATCGAAGTTTAGTTTAAAACGAAAGAAACGGAGATTAAAAACTTTAAGTATTTTGAGAGTTATGATGGAAATAGTTAGACTCGCGCTTTGGTTTAGCAATTTACTGACCTACCTCCGATTGATTGACCATAACTCACTCAATTTAACTCGTAATTCATTTAAATTCGTTTCATTTCGAATGAATCGAAGTGTAGTTTAAAACGAAAGAAACGGAGATGAAAAACTCGAAGTATTTTGAGAGTTATGATGGAAATAGTTAGACTCGCGCTTTGGTTTAGCAATTTACTGACTTACCTCCGATTGATTGACCATAACTCACTCAATTTAACTCGTAATTCATTGAAATTAGTTTCATTTCGAAGGAATCAAAGTGTAGTTTAAAACGAAAGAAACGGAGATGAAAAACTCCAAGTATTTTGAGAGTTATGATGGAAATTGTTAGACTCGCGCTTTGGTTTAGCAATTTACTGACCTACCTCCGATTTATTGAACATAACTCTCTCAATTTAACTCGTAATTCATTTAAATTTGTTTCATTCCGAATGAATCGAAGTGTAGTTTAAAACGAAAGAAACGGAGATGAAAAACTCCAAGTATTTTGAGAGTTATGATGGAAATAGTTAGACTCGCGCTTTGGTTTAGCAATTTACTGACCTACCTCCGATTGATTGACCATAACTCTCTCAATTTAACTCTTAAGTCATTGAATTTAGTTTCATTTCGAAGGAATCGAAGTGTAGTTTAAAACGAAAGAAACGGAGATGAAAAACTCCAAGTATTTTGAAAGTTATGATGGAAATTGTTAGACTCGCGCTTTGGTTTAGCAATTTACTGACCTACCTCCGATTTATTGACCATATCTCACTCAATTTAACTCGTAATTCATTGAATTAGTTTCATTTCGAAGGAATCGAAGTGTAGTTTAAAACGAAAGAAACGGAGATGAAAAACTCTAAGTATTTTGAGAGTTATGATGAAAATAGTTAGACTCGCGCTTTGGTTTAGCAATTTACTGACCTACCTCCGATTGATTGACCATAACTCTCCCAATTTAACTCTTAAGTCATTGAAATTAGTTTCATTTCGAAGGATTCCAAGTGTAGTTTAAAACGAAAGAAACGGAGATGAAAAACTCCAAGTATTTTGAGAGTTATGATGAAAATAGTTAGACTCGCGCTTTGGTTTAGCAATTTACTGACCTACCTCCGATTGATTGACCATAACTCTCCCAATTTAACTCTTAAGTCATTGAAATTAGTTTCATTTCGAAGGAATCCAAGTGTAGTTTAAAACGAAAGAAACGGAGATGAAAAACTCCAAGTATTTTGAGAGTTATGATGGAAATAGTTAGACTCGCGCTTTGGTTTAGCAATTTACTGACCTCCCTCCGATTGATTGAACATAACTCTCTCAATTTAACTCGTAATTCATTGAAATTAGTTTCATTTCGAAGGAATCGAAGTGTAGTTTAAAACGAAAGAAACGGAGATGAAAAACTCCAAGTATTTTGAGAGTTATGGTGGAAATAGTTAGACTCGCGCTTTGGTTTAGCAATTTACTGACCTACCTTCGATTGATTGACCATAACTCTCTAAATTTAACTCTTAAGTCATTGAAATTAGTTTCATTTCGAAGGAATCGAAGTGTAGTTTAAAACAAAAGAAACGGAGATGAAAAACTCCAAGTATTTTGAGAGTTATGATGGAAATTGTTAGACTCGCGCTTTGGTTTAGCAATTTACTGACCTACCTCCGATTTATTGACCATAACTCACTCAATTTAACTCGTAATTCATTTAAATTAGTTTCATTTCGAAGGAATCGAAGTATAGTTTAAAACGAAAGAAACGGAGATGAAAAACTCCAAGTATTTTGAGAGTTATGATTGAAATATTTAGACTCGCGCTTTGGTTTAGCAATTTACTGACCTACCTCCGATTAATTGACCATAACTCACTCAATTTTACTTGTAATTGATTGAAATTAGTTTCATTTCGAAGGAATCAAAGTGTAGTTTAAAACGAAAGAAACGGAGATGAAAAACTCCAAGTATTTTGGGAGTTATGATGGAAATAGTTAGACTCGCGCTTTGGTTTAGCAATTTACTGACCTACCTCCGATTGATTGACCATAACTCACTCAATTTAACTCGTAATTCATTGAATTAGTTTCATTTCGAAGGAATCGAAGTGTAGTTTAAAACGAAAGAAACGGAGATGAAAAACTCCAAGTATTTTGAGAGTTATGATGGAAATAGTTAGACTCGCGCTTTGGTTTAGCAATTTACTGACCTACCTACGATTGATTGACCATAACTCTCTCAATTTAACTCTTAAGTCATTGAAATTAATTTCATTTCAAATGAATCGAAGTGTAGTTTAAAACGAAAGAAACGGAGATGAAAAACTCCAAGTATTTTGAGAGTTATGATGGAAATAGTTAGACTCGCGCTTTGGTTTAGCAATTTACTGACCTACCTCCGATTGATTGACCATAACTCTGTCAATTTAACTCGTAATTCATTTAAATTAGTTTCATTTCGAAGGAATCGAAGTGTAGTTTAAAACGAAAGAAACGGAGATTAAAAACTCCAAGTATTTTGGGAGTTATGATGGAAATAGTTAGACTCGCGCTTTGGTTTAGCAATTTACTGACCTCCCTACGATTGATTGACCATAACTCACTCAATTTAACTCGTAATTCATTGAAATTAGTTTCATTTCGAAGGAATCGAAGTGTAGTTTATAACGAAAGAAACGGAGATGAAAAACTCCAAGTATTTTGAGAGTTATGATGGAAATAGTTAGACTCGCGCTTTGGTTTAGCAATTTACTGACCTACCTACGATTGATTGACCATAACTCTCTCAATTTAACTCTTAAGTCATTGAAATTAATTTCATTTCAAATGAATCGAAGTGTAGTTTAAAACGAAAGAAAGGAGATGAAAAACTCCAAGTATTTTGAGAGTTATGATGGAAATAGTTAGACTCGCGCTTTGGTTTAGGAATTTACTGACCTACCTCCGATTGATTGACCATAACTCTGTCAATTTAACTCGTAATTCATTTAAATTAGTTTCATTTCGAAGGAATCGAAGTGTAGTTTAAAACGAAAGAAACGGAGATTAAAAACTCCAAGTATTTTGGGAATTATGATGGAAATAGTTAGACTCGCGCTTTGGTTTAGCAATTTATTGACCTCCCTACGATTGATTGACCATAACTCACTCAATTTAACTCGTAATTCATTGAAATTAGTTTCATTTCGAAGGAATCGAAGTGTAGTTTATAACGAAAGAAACGGAGATGAAAAACTCCAAGTATTTTGAGAGTTATGATGGAAATAGTTAGACTCGCGCTTTGGTTTAGCAATTTACTGACCTACCTCCGATTGATTGACCATAACTCTCCCAATTTAACTCTTAAGTCATTGAAATTAGTTTCATTTCGAAGGAATCAAAGTGTAGTTTAAAACGAAAGAAACGGAGATGAAAAACTCCAAGTATTTTGAGAGATATGATGGAAATAGTTAGACTCGCGCTTTGGTTTAGCAATTTACTGACCTACCTCCGATTGATTGACAATAACTCTGTCAATTTAACTCGTAATTCATTTAAATTAGTTTCATTTCGAAGGAATCGAAGTGTAGTTTAAAACGAAAGAAACGGAGATTAAAAACTCCAAGTATTTTGAGAGTTATGATGGAAATAGTTAGACTCGCGCTTTGGTTTAGCAATTTACTGACCTACCTCCGATTGATTGACCATAACTCACTCAATTTAACTCGTAATTCATTTAAATTCGTTTAATTTCGAATGAATCGAAGTGTAGTTTAAAACGAAAGAAACGGAGATGAAAAACTCCAAGTATTTTGAGAGTTATGATGGAAATAGTTAGACTCGCGCTTTGGTTTAACAATTTACTGACCTACCTCCGATTGATTGACCATAACTCTCCCAATTTAACTCTTAAGTCATTGAAATTAGTTTCATTTCGAAGGAATCCAAGTGTAGTTTAAAACGAAAGAAACGGAGATGAAAAACTCCAAGTATTTTGAGAGTTATGATGAAAATAGTTAGACTCGCGCTTTGGTTTAGCAATTTACTGACCTACCTCCGATTGATTGACCATAACTCTCCCAATTTAACTCTTAAGTCATTGAAATTAGTTTCATTTCGAAGGAATCCAAGTGTAGTTTAAAACGAAAGAAACGGAGATGAAAAACTCCAAGTATTTTGAGAGTTATGATGGAAATAGTTAGACTCGCGCTTTGGTTTAGCAATTTACTGACCTACCTCCGATTGATTGAACATAACTCTCTCAATTTAACTCGTAATTCATTGAAATTAATTTCATTTCGAAGGAATCGAAGTGTAGTTTAAAACGAAAGAAACGGAGATGAAAAACTCCAAGTATTTTGAGAGTTATGGTGGAAATAGTTAGACTCGCGCTTTGGTTTAGCAATTTACTGACCTACCTTTGATTGATTGACCATAACTCTCTAAATTTAACTCTTAAGTCATTGAATTTAGTTTCATTTCGAAGGAATCGAAGTGTAGTTTAAAACGAAAGAAACGGAGATGAAAAACTCCAAGTATTTTGAAAGTTATGATGGAAATTGTTAGACTCGCGCTTTGGTTTAGCAATTTACTGACCTACCTCCGATTTATTGACCATATCTCACTCAATTTAACTCGTAATTCATTGAATTAGTTTCATTTCGAAGGAATCGAAGTGTAGTTTAAAACGAAAGAAACGGAGATGAAAAACTCCAAGTATTTTGATAGTTATGATGAAAATAGTTAGACTCGCGCTTTGGTTTAGCAATTTACTGACCTACCTCCGATTGATTGACCATAACTCTCCCAATTTAACTCTTAAGTCATTGAAATTAGTTTCATTTCGAAGGAATCCAAGTGTAGTTTAAAACGAAAGAAACGGAGATGAAAAACTCCAAGTATTTTGAGAGTTATGATGAAAATAGTTAGACTCGCGCTTTGGTTTAGCAATTTACTGACCTACCTCCGATTGATTGACCATAACTCTCCCAATTTAACTCTTAAGTCATTGAAATTAGTTTCATTTCGAAGGAATCCAAGTGTAGTTTAAAACGAAAGAAACGGAGATGAAAAACTCCAAGTATTTTGAGAGTTATGATGGAAATAGTTAGACTCGCGCTTTGGTTTAGCAATTTACTGACCTCCCTCCGATTGATTGAACATAACTCTCTCAATTTAACTCGTAATTCATTGAAATTAGTTTCATTTCGAAGGAATCGAAGTGTAGTTTAAAACGAAAGAAACGGAGATGAAAAACTCCAAGTATTTTGAGAGTTATGGTGGAAATAGTTAGACTCGCGCTTTGGTTTAGCAATTTACTGACCTACCTTCGATTGATTGACCATAACTCTCTAAATTTAACTCTTAAGTCATTGAAATTAGTTTCATTTCGAAGGAATCGAAGTGTAGTTTAAAACAAAAGAAACGGAGATGAAAAACTCCAAGTATTTTGAGAGTTATGATGGAAATTGTTAGACTCGCGCTTTGGTTTAGCAATTTACTGACCTACCTCCGATTTATTGACCATAACTCACTCAATTTAACTCGTAATTCATTTAAATTAGTTTCATTTCGAAGGAATCGAAGTATAGTTTAAAACGAAAGAAACGGAGATGAAAAACTCCAAGTATTTTGAGAGTTATGATTGAAATATTTAGACTCGCGCTTTGGTTTAGCAATTTACTGACCTACCTCCGATTAATTGACCATAACTCACTCAATTTTACTTGTAATTGATTGAAATTAGTTTCATTTCGAAGGAATCAAAGTGTAGTTTAAAACGAAAGAAACGGAGATGAAAAACTCCAAGTATTTTGGGAGTTATGATGGAAATAGTTAGACTCGCGCTTTGGTTTAGCAATTTACTGACCTACCTCCGATTGATTGACCATAACTCACTCAATTTAACTCGTAATTCATTGAATTAGTTTCATTTCGAAGGAATCGAAGTGTAGTTTAAAACGAAAGAAACGGAGATGAAAAACTCCAAGTATTTTGAGAGTTATGATGGAAATAGTTAGACTCGCGCTTTGGTTTAGCAATTTACTGACCTACCTACGATTGATTGACCATAACTCTCTCAATTTAACTCTTAAGTCATTGAAATTAATTTCATTTCAAATGAATCGAAGTGTAGTTTAAAACAAAAGAAACGGAGATGAAAAACTCCAAGTATTTTGAGAGTTATGATGGAAATAGTTAGACTCGCGCTTTGGTTTAGCAATTTACTGACCTACCTCCGATTGATTGACCATAACTCTGTCAATTTAACTCGTAATTCATTTAAATTAGTTTCATTTCGAACGAATCGAAGTGTAGTTTAAAACGAAAGAAACGGAGATTAAAAACTCCAAGTATTTTGGGAGTTATGATGGAAATAGTTAGACTCGCGCTTTGGTTTAGCAATTTACTGACCTCCCTACGATTGATTGACCATAACTCACTCAATTTAACTCGTAATTCATTGAAATTAGTTTCATTTCGAAGGAATCGAAGTGTAGTTTATAACGAAAGAAACGGAGATGAAAAACTCCAAGTATTTTGAGAGTTATGATGGAAATAGTTAGACTCGCGCTTTGGTTTAGCAATTTACTGACCTACCTCCGATTGATTGACCATAACTCTCCCAATTTAACTCTTAAGTCATTGAAATTAGTTTCATTTCGAAGGAATCAAAGTGTAGTTTAAAACGAAAGAAACGGAGATGAAAAACTCCAAGTATTTTGAGAGTTATGATGGAAATAGTTAGACTCGCGCTTTGGTTTAGCAATTTACTGACCTACCTCCGATTGATTGACAATAACTCTGTCAATTTAACTCGTAATTCATTTAAATTAGTTTCATTTCGAAGGAATCGAAGTGTAGTTTAAAACGAAAGAAACGGAGATGAAAAACTCCAAGTATTTTGGGAGTTATGATGGAAATAGTTAGACTCGCGCTTTGGTTTAGCAATTTACTGACCTACCTCCGATTGATTGACCATAACTCACTCAATTTAACTCGTAATTCATTGAATTAGTTTCATTTCGAAGGAATCGAAGTGTAGTTTAAAACGAAAGAAACGGAGATGAAAAACTCCAAGTATTTTGAGAGTTATGATGGAAATAGTTAGACTCGCGCTTTGGTTTAGCAATTTACTGACCTACCTACGATTGATTGACCATAACTCTCTCAATTTAACTCTTAAGTCATTGAAATTAATTTCATTTCAAATGAATCGAAGTGTAGTTTAAAACGAAAGAAAGGAGATGAAAAACTCCAAGTATTTTGAGAGTTATGATGGAAATAGTTAGACTCGCGCTTTGGTTTAGGAATTTACTGACCTACCTCCGATTGATTGACCATAACTCTGTCAATTTAACTCGTAATTCATTTAAATTAGTTTCATTTCGAAGGAATCGAAGTGTAGTTTAAAACGAAAGAAACGGAGATTAAAAACTCCAAGTATTTTGGGAATTATGATGGAAATAGTTAGACTCGCGCTTTGGTTTAGCAATTTATTGACCTCCCTACGATTGATTGACCATAACTCACTCAATTTAACTCGTAATTCATTGAAATTAGTTTCATTTCGAAGGAATCGAAGTGTAGTTTATAACGAAAGAAACGGAGATGAAAAACTCCAAGTATTTTGAGAGTTATGATGGAAATAGTTAGACTCGCGCTTTGGTTTAGCAATTTACTGACCTACCTCCGATTGATTGACCATAACTCTCCCAATTTAACTCTTAAGTCATTGAAATTAGTTTCATTTCGAAGGAATCAAAGTGTAGTTTAAAACGAAAGAAACGGAGATGAAAAACTCCAAGTATTTTGAGAGATATGATGGAAATAGTTAGACTCGCGCTTTGGTTTAGCAATTTACTGACCTACCTCCGATTGATTGACAATAACTCTGTCAATTTAACTCGTAATTCATTTAAATTAGTTTCATTTCGAAGGAATCGAAGTGTAGTTTAAAACGAAAGAAACGGAGATTAAAAACTCCAAGTATTTTGAGAGTTATGATGGAAATAGTTAGACTCGCGCTTTGGTTTAGCAATTTACTGACCTACCTCCGATTGATTGACCATAACTCACTCAATTTAACTCGTAATTCATTTAAATTCGTTTAATTTCGAATGAATCGAAGTGTAGTTTAAAACGAAAGAAACGGAGATGAAAAACTCCAAGTATTTTGAGAGTTATGATGGAAATAGTTAGACTCGCGCTTTGGTTTAGCAATTTACTGACCTACCTCCGATTGATTGACCATAACTCTCCCAATTTAACTCTTAAGTCATTGAAATTAGTTTCATTTCGAAGGAATCCAAGTGTAGTTTAAAACGAAAGAAACGGAGATGAAAAACTCCAAGTATTTTGAGAGTTATGATGAAAATAGTTAGACTCGCGCTTTGGTTTAGCAATTTACTGACCTACCTCCGATTGATTGACCATAACTCTCCCAATTTAACTCTTAAGTCATTGAAATTAGTTTCATTTCGAAGGAATCCAAGTGTAGTTTAAAACGAAAGAAACGGAGATGAAAAACTCCAAGTATTTTGAGAGTTATGATGGAAATAGTTAGACTCGCGCTTTGGTTTAGCAATTTACTGACCTACCTCCGATTGATTGAACATAACTCTCTCAATTTAACTCGTAATTCATTGAAATTAGTTTCATTTCGAAGGAATCGAAGTGTAGTTTAAAACGAAAGAAACGGAGATGAAAAACTCCAAGTATTTTGAGAGTTATGGTGTAAATAGTTAGACTCGCGCTTTGGTTTAGCAATTTACTGACCTACCTTTGATTGATTGACCATAACTCTCTAAATTTAACTCTTAAGTCATTGAAATTAGTTTCATTTCGAAGGAATCGAAGTGTAGTTTAAAACAAAAGAAACGGAGATGAAAAACTCCAAGTATTTTGAGAGTTATGATGGAAATTGTTAGACTCGCGCTTTGGTTTAGCAATTTACTGACCTACCTCCGATTTATTGACCATAACTCACTCAATTTAACTCGTAATTCATTTAAATTAGTTTCATTTCGAAGGAATCGAAGTATAGTTTAAAACGAAAGAAACGGAGATGAAAAACTCCAAGTATTTTGAGAGTTATGATTGAAATATTTAGACTCGCGCTTTGGTTTAGCAATTTACTGACCTACCTCCGATTAATTGACCATAACTCACTCAATTTTACTTGTAATTGATTGAAATTAGTTTCATTTCGAAGGAATCAAAGTGTAGTTTAAAACGAAAGAAACGGAGATGAAAAACTCCAAGTATTTTGGGAGTTATGATGGAAATAGTTAGACTCGCGCTTTGGTTTAGCAATTTACTGACCTACCTCCGATTGATTGACCATAACTCACTCAATTTAACTCGTAATTCATTGAATTAGTTTCATTTCGAAGGAATCGAAGTGTAGTTTAAAACGAAAGAAACGGAGATGAAAAACTCCAAGTATTTTGAGAGTTATGATGGAAATAGTTAGACTCGCGCTTTGGTTTAGCAATTTACTGACCTACCTACGATTGATTGACCATAACTCTCTCAATTTAACTCTTAAGTCATTGAAATTAATTTCATTTCAAATGAATCGAAGTGTAGTTTAAAACGAAAGAAACGGAGATGAAAAACTCCAAGTATTTTGAGAGTTATGATGGAAATAGTTAGACTCGCGCTTTGGTTTAACAATTTACTGACCTACCTCCGATTGATTGACCATAACTCTGTCAATTTAACTCGTAATTCATTTAAATTAGTTTCATTTCGAACGAATCGAAGTGTAGTTTAAAACGAAAGAAACGGAGATTAAAAACTCTAAGTATTTTGGGAGTTATGATGGAAATAGTTAGACTCGCGCTTTGGTTTAGCAATTTACTGACCTCCCTACGATTGATTGACCATAACTCACTCAATTTAACTCGTAATTCATTGAAATTAGTTTCATTTCGAAGGAATCGAAGTGTAGTTTATAACGAAAGAAACGGAGATGAAAAACTCCAAGTATTTTGAGAGTTATGATGGAAATAGTTAGACTCGCGCTTTGGTTTAGCAATTTACTGACCTACCTCCGATTGATTGACCATAACTCTCCCAATTTAACTCTTAAGTCATTGAAATTAGTTTCATTTCGAAGGAATCAAAGTGTAGTTTAAAACGAAAGAAACGGAGATGAAAAACTCCAAGTATTTTGAGAGTTATGATGGAAATAGTTAGACTCGCGCTTTGGTTTAGCAATTTACTGACCTACCTCCGATTGATTGACAATAACTCTGTCAATTTAACTCGTAATTCATTTAAATTAGTTTCATTTCGAAGGAATCGAAGTGTAGTTTAAAACGAAAGAAACGGAGATGAAAAACTCCAAGTATTTTGGGAGTTATGATGGAAATAGTTAGACTCGCGCTTTGGTTTAGCAATTTACTGACCTACCTCCGATTGATTGACCATAACTCACTCAATTTAACTCGTAATTCATTGAATTAGTTTCATTTCGAAGGAATCGAAGTGTAGTTTAAAACGAAAGAAACGGAGATGAAAAACTCCAAGTATTTTGAGAGTTATGATGGAAATAGTTAGACTCGCGCTTTGGTTTAGCAATTTACTGACCTACCTACGATTGATTGACCATAACTCTCTCAATTTAACTCTTAAGTCATTGAAATTAATTTCATTTCAAATGAATCGAAGTGTAGTTTAAAACGAAAGAAAGGAGATGAAAAACTCCAAGTATTTTGAGAGTTATGATGGAAATAGTTAGACTCGCGCTTTGGTTTAGCAATTTACTGACCTACCTCCGATTGATTGACCATAACTCTGTCAATTTAACTCGTAATTCATTTAAATTAGTTTCATTTCGAAGGAATCGAAGTGTAGTTTAAAACGAAAGAAACGGAGATTAAAAACTCCAAGTATTTTGGGAATTATGATGGAAATAGTTAGACTCGTGCTTTGGTTTAGCAATTTATTGACCTCCCTACGATTGATTGACCATAACTCACTCAATTTAACTCGTAATTCATTGAAATTAGTTTCATTTCGAAGGAATCGAAGTGTAGTTTATAACGAAAGAAACGGAGATGAAAAACTCCAAGTATTTTGAGAGTTATGATGGAAATAGTTAGACTCGCGCTTTGGTTTAGCAATTTACTGACCTACCTCCGATTGATTGACCATAACTCTCCCAATTTAACTCTTAAGTCATTGAAATTAGTTTCATTTCGATGGAATCAAAGTGTAGTTTAAAACGAAAGAAACGGAGATGAAAAACTCCAAGTATTTTGAGAGATATGATGGAAATAGTTAGACTCGCGCTTTGGTTTAGCAATTTACTGACCTACCTCCGATTGATTGACAATAACTCTGTCAATTTAACTCGTAATTCATTTAAATTAGTTTCATTTCGAAGGAATCGAAGTGTAGTTTAAAACGAAAGAAACGGAGATGAAAAACTCCAAGTATTTTGAGAGTTATGATGGAAATAGTTAGACTCGCGCTTTGGTTTAGCAATTTACTGACCTACCTCCGATTGATTGACCATAACTCACTCAATTTAACTCGTAATTCATTTAAATTCGTTTTATTTCGAATGAATCGAAGTGTAGTTTAAAACGAAAGAAACGGAGATGAAAAACTCCAAGTATTTTGAGAGTTATGATGGAAATAGTTAGACTCGCTCTTTGGTTTAGCAATTTACTGACCTACCTCCGATTGATTGACCATAACTCTGTCAATTTAACTCGTAATTCAATTAAATTAGTTTCATTTCGAAGGAATCGAAGTTTAGTTTAAAACGAAAGAAACGGAGATTAAAAACTTTAAGTATTTTGAGAGTTATGATGGAAATAGTTAGACTCGCGCTTTGGTTTAGCAATTTACTGACCTACCTCCGATTGATTGACCATAACTCACTCAATTTAACTCGTAATTCATTTAAATTCGTTTCATTTCGAATGAATCGAAGTGTAGTTTAAAACGAAAGAAACGGAGAAGAAAAACACGAAGTATTTTGAGAGTTATGATGGAAATAGTTAGACTCGCGCTTTGGTTTAGCAATTTACTGACCTACCTCCGATTGATTGACCATAACTCACTCAATTTAACTCGTAATTCATTGAAATTTGTTTCATTTCGAAGGAATCAAAGTGTAGTTTAAAACGAAAGAAACGGAGATGAAAAACTCCAAGTATTTTGAGAGTTATGATGGAAATTGTTAGACTCGCGCTTTGGTTTAGCAATTTACTGACCTACCTCCGATTTATTGAACATAACTCTCTCAATTTAACTCGTAATTCATTTAAATTTGTTTCATTCCGAATGAATCGAAGTGTAGTTTTAAACGAAAGAAACGGAGATGAAAAACTCCAAGTATTTTGAGAGTTATGATGGAAATAGTTAGACTCGCGCTTTGGTTTAGCAATTTACTGACCTACCTCCGATTGATTGACCATAACTCTCTCAATTTAACTCTTAAGTCATTGAATTTATTTTCATTTCGAAGGAATCGAAGTGTAGTTTAAAACGAAAGAAACGGAGATGAAAAACTCCAAGTATTTTGAAAGTTATGATGGAAATTGTTAGACTCGCGCTTTGGTTTAGCAATTTACTGACCTACCTCCGATTTATTGACCATATCTCACTCAATTTAACTCGTAATTCATTTAAATTAGTTTCATTTCAAAGGAATCGAAGTATAGTTTAAAACGAAAGAAACGGAGATGAAAAACTCCAAGTATTTTGAGAGTTATGATGGAAATAGTTAGACTCGCGCTTTGGTTTAGCAATTTACTGACCTACCTCCGATTAATTTACCATAACTCACTCAATTTTACTTCTAATTGATTGAAATTAGTTTCATTTCGAAGGAATCGAAGTGTAGTTTAAAACGAAAGAAACGGAGATGAAAAACTCCAAGTATTTTGGGAGTTATGATGGAAATAGTTAGACTCGCGCTTTGGTTTTGCAATTTACTGACCTACCTCCGATTGATTGACCATAACTCACTCAATTTAACTCGTAATTCATTGAATTAGTTTCATTTCGAAGGAATCGAAGTGTAGTTTAAAACGAAAGAAACGGAGATGAAAAACTCCAAGTATTTTGAGAGTTATGATGAAATTAGTTAGACTCGCGCTTTGGTTTAGCAATTTACTGACCTACCTCCGATTGATTGACCATAACTCTCCCAATTTAACTCTTAAGTCATTGAAATTAGTTTCATTTCGAAGGAATCCAAGTGTAGTTTAAAACGAAAGAAACGGAGATGAAAAACTCCAAGTATTTTGAGAGTTATGATGGAAATAGTTAGACTCGCGCTTTGGTTTAGCAATTTACTGACCTACCTCCGATTGATTGAACATAACTCTCTCAATTTAACTCGTAATTCATTGAAATTAGTTTCATTTCGAAGGAATCGAAGTGTAGTTTAAAACGAAAGAAACGGAGATGAAAAACTCCAAGTATTTTGAGAGTTATGGTGGAAATAGTTAGACTCGCGCTTTGGTTTAGCAATTTACTGACCTACCTTCGATTGATTGACCATAACTCTCTAAATTTAACTCTTAAGTCATTGAAATTAGTTTCATTTCGAAGGAATCGAAGTGTAGTTTAAAACAAAAGAAACGGAGATGAAAAACTCCAAGTATTTTGAGAGTTATGATGGAAATTGTTAGACTCGCGCTTTGGTTTAGCAATTTACTGACCTACCTCCGATTGATTGACCATAACTCACTCAATTTAACTCGTAATTCATTGAATTAGTTTCATTTCGAAGGAATCGAAGTGTAGTTTAAAACGAAAGAAACGGAGATGAAAAACTCCAAGTATTTTGAGAGTTATGATGGAAATAGTTAGACTCGCGCTTTGGTTTAGCAATTTACTGACCTACCTACGATTGATTGACCATAACTCTCTCAATTTAACTCTTAAGTCATTGAAATTAATTTCATTTCAAATGAATCGAAGTGTAGTTTAAAACGAAAGAAACGGAGATGAAAAACTCCAAGTATTTTGAGAGTTATGATGGAAATAGTTAGACTCGCGCTTTGGTTTAGCAATTTACTGACCTACCTCCGATTGATTGACCATAACTCTGTCAATTTAACACGTAATTCATTTAAATTAGTTTCATTTCGAACGAATCGAAGTGTAGTTTAAAACGAAAGAAACGGAGATTAAAAACTCCAAGTATTTTGGGAGTTATGATGGAAATAGTTAGACTCGCGCTTTGGTTTAGCAATTTACTGACCTCCCTACGATTGATTGACCATAACTCACTCAATTTAACTCGTAATTCATTGAAATTAGTTTCATTTCGAAGGAATCGAAGTGTAGTTTATAACGAAAGAAACGGAGATGAAAAACTCCAAGTATTTTGAGAGTTATGATGGAAATAGTTAGACTCGCGCTTTGGTTTAGCAATTTACTGACCTACCTCCGATTGATTGACCATAACTCTCCCAATTTAACTCTTAAGTCATTGAAATTAGTTTCATTTCGAAGGAATCAAAGTGTAGTTTAAAACGAAAGAAACGGAGATGAAAAACTCCAAGTATTTTGAGAGTTATGATGGAAATAGTTAGACTCGCGCTTTGGTTTAGCAATTTACTGACCTACCTCCGATTGATTGACCATAACTCTCCCAATTTAACTCTTAAGTCATTGAAATTAGTTTCATTTCGAAGGAATCAAAGTGTAGTTTAAAACGAAAGAAACGGAGATGAAAAACTCCAAGTATTTTGAGAGATATGATGGAAATAGTTAGACTCGCGCTTTGGTTTAGCAATTTACTGACCTACCTCCGATTGATTGACAATAACTCTGTCAATTTAACTCGTAATTCATTTAAATTAGTTTCATTTCGAAGGAATCGAAGTGTAGTTTAAAACGAAAGAAACGGAGATGAAAAACTCCAAGTATTTTGGGAGTTATGATGGAAATAGTTAGACTCGCGCTTTGGTTTAGCAATTTACTGACCTACCTCCGATTGATTGACCATAACTCACTCAATTTAACTCGTAATTCATTGAATTAGTTTCATTTCGAAGGAATCGAAGTGTAGTTTAAAACGAAAGAAACGGAGATGAAAAACTCCAAGTATTTTGAGAGTTATGATGGAAATAGTTAGACTCGCGCTTTGGTTTAGCAATTTACTGACCTACCTACGATTGATTGACCATAACTCTCTCAATTTAACTCCTAAGTCATTGAAATTAATTTCATTTCAAATGAATCGAAGTGTAGTTTAAAACGAAAGAAACGGAGATGAAAAACTCCAAGTATTTTGAGAGTTATGATGGAAATAGTTAGACTCGCGCTTTGGTTTAGCAATTTACTGACCTACCTCCGATTGATTGACCATAACTCTGTCAATTTAACTCGTAATTCATTTAAATTAGTTTCATTTCGAACGAATCGAAGTGTAGTTTAAAACGAAAGAAACGGAGATTAAAAACTCCAAGTATTTTGGGAGTAATGATGGAAATAGTTAGACTCGCGCTTTGGTTTAGCAATTTACTGACCTCCCTACGATTGATTGACCATAACTCACTCAATTTAACTCGTAATTCATTGAAATTAGTTTCATTTCGAAGGAATCGAAGTGTAGTTTATAACGAAAGAAACGGAGATGAAAAACTCCAAGTATTTTGAGAGTTATGATGGAAATAGTTAGACTCGCGCTTTGGTTTAGCAATTTACTGACCTACCTCCGATTGATTGACCATAACTCTCCCAATTTAACTCTTAAGTCATTGAAATTAGTTTCATTTCGAAGGAATCAAAGTGTAGTTTAAAACGAAAGAAACGGAGATGAAAAACTCCAAGTATTTTGAGAGTTATGATGGAAATAGTTAGACTCGCGCTTTGGTTTAGCAATTTACTGACCTACCTCCGATTGATTGACCATAACTCTCCCAATTTAACTCTTAAGTCATTGAAATTAGTTTCATTTCGAAGGAATCAAAGTGTAGTTTAAAACGAAAGAAACGGAGATGAAAAACTCCAAGTATTTTGAGAGATATGATGGAAATAGTTAGACTCGCGCTTTGGTTTAGCAATTTACTGACCTACCTCCGATTGATTGACAATAACTCTGTCAATTTAACTCGTAATTCATTTAAATTAGTTTCATTTCGAAGGAATCGAAGTGTAGTTTAAAACGAAAGAAACGGAGATGAAAAACTCCAAGTATTTTGGGAGTTATGATGGAAATAGTTAGACTCGCGCTTTGGTTTAGCAATTTACTGACCTACCTCCGATTGATTGACCATAACTCACTCAATTTAACTCGTAATTCATTGAATTAGTTTCATTTCGAAGGAATCGAAGTGTAGTTTAAAACGAAAGAAACGGAGATGAAAAACTCCAAGTATTTTGAGAGTTATGATGGAAATTGTTAGACTCGCGCTTTGGTTTAGCAATTTACTGACCTACCTCCGATTTATTGACCATAACTCACTCAATTTAACTCGTAATTCATTTAAATTAGTTTCATTTCGAAGGAATCGAAGTATAGTTTAAAACGAAAGAAACGGAGATGAAAAACTCCAAGTATTTTGAGAGTTATGATTGAAATATTTAGACTCGCGCTTTGGTTTAGCAATTTACTGACCTACCTCCGATTAATTGACCATAACTCACTCAATTTTACTTGTAATTGATTGAAATTAGTTTCATTTCGAAGGAATCGAAGTGTAGTTTAAAACGAAAGAAACGGAGATGAAAAACTCCAAGTATTTTGGGAGTTATGATGGAAATAGTTAGACTCGCGCTTTGGTTTAGCAATTTACTGACCTACCTCCGATTGATTGACCATAACTCACTCAATTTAACTCGTAATTCATTGAATTAGATTCATTTCGAAGGAATCGAAGTGTAGTTTAAAACGAAAGAAACGGAGATGAAAAACTCCAAGTATTTTGAGAGTTATGATGGAAATAGTTAAACTCGCGCTTTGGTTTAGCAATTTACTGACCTACTTACGATTGATTGACCATAACTCTCTCAATTTAACTCTTAAGTCATTGAAATTAATTTCATTTCAAATGAATCGAAGTGTAGTTTAAAACGAAAGAAACGGAGATGAAAAACTCCAAGTATTTTGAGAGTTATGATGGAAATAGTTAGACTCGCGCTTTGGTTTAGCAATTTACTGACCTACCTCCGATTGATTGACCATAACTCTGTCAATTTAACTCGTAATTCATTTAAATTAGTTTCATTTCGAACGAATCGAAGTGTAGTTTAAAACGAAAGAAACGGAGATTAAAAACTCCAAGTATTTTGGGAGTTATGATGGAAATAGTTAGACTCGCGCTTTGGTTTAGCAATTTACTGACCTCCCTACGATTGATTGACCATAACTCACTCAATTTAACTCGTAATTCATTGAAATTAGTTTCATTTCGAAGGAATCGAAGTGTAGTTTATAACGAAAGAAACGGAGATGAAAAACTCCAAGTATTTTGAGAGTTATGATGGAAATAGTTAGACTCGCGCTTTGGTTTAGCAATTTACTGACCTACCTCCGATTGATTGACCATAACTCTCCCAATTTAACTCTTAAGTCATTGAAATTAGTTTCATTTCGAAGGAATCAAAGTGTAGTTTAAAACGAAAGAAACGGAGATGAAAAACTCCAAGTATTTTGAGAGTTATGATGGAAATAGTTAGACTCGCGCTTTGGTTTAGCAATTTACTGACCTACCTCCGATTGATTGACCATAACTCACTCAATTTAACTCGTAATTCATTTAAATTAGTTTCATTTCGAAGGAATCGAAGTATAGTTTAAAACGAAAGAAACGGAGATGAAAAACTCCAAGTATTTTGAGAGTTATGATTGAAATATTTAGACTCGCGCTTTGGTTTAGCAATTTACTGACCTACCTCCGATTAATTGACCATAACTCACTCAATTTTACTTGTAATTGATTGAAATTAGTTTCATTTCGAAGGAATCAAAGTGTAGTTTAAAACGAAAGAAACAGAGATGAA
This sequence comes from Tasmannia lanceolata, assembly GCF_043159265.1. Lineage (NCBI taxonomy): Eukaryota > Viridiplantae > Streptophyta > Magnoliopsida > Canellales > Winteraceae > Tasmannia > Tasmannia lanceolata. The sequence goes on from NW_027518721.1 coordinate 11,645,829, forward strand.
AAACTCCAAGTATTTTGGGAGTTATGATGGAAATAGTTAGACTCGCGCTTTGGTTTAGCAATTTACTGACCTACCTCCGATTGATTGACCATAACTCACTCAATTTAACTCGTAATTCATTGAATTAGTTTCATTTCGAAGGAATCGAAGTGTAGTTTAAAACGAAAGAAACGGAGATGAAAAACTCCAAGTATTTTGAGAGTTATGATGGAAATAGTTAGACTCGCGCTTTGGTTTAGCAATTTACTGACCTACCTACGATTGATTGACCATAACTCTCTCAATTTAAATCTTAAGTCATTGAAATTAATTTCATTTCAAATGAATCGAAGTGTAGTTTAAAACGAAAGAAAGGAGATGAAAAACTCCAAGTATTTTGAGAGTTATGATGGAAATAGTTAGACTCGCGCTTTGGTTTAGCAATTTACTGACCTACCTCCGATTGATTGACCATAACTCTGTCAATTTAACTCGTAATTCATTTAAATTAGTTTCATTTCGAAGGAATCGAAGTGTAGTTTAAAACGAAAGAAACGGAGATTAAAAACTCCAAGTATTTTGGGAGTTATGATGGAAATAGTTCGACTCGCGCTTTGGTTTAGCAATTTATTGACCTCCCTACGATTGATTGACCATAACTCACTCAATTTAACTCGTAATTCATTGAAATTAGTTTCATTTCGAAGGAATCGAAGTGTAGTTTATAACGAAAGAAACGGAGATGAAAAACTCCAAGTATTTTGAGAGTTATGATGGAAATAGTTAGACTCGCGCTTTGGTTTAGCAATTTACTGAACTACCTCCGATTGATTGACCATAACTCTCCCAATTTAACTCTTAAGTCATTGAAATTAGTTTCATTTCGAAGGAATCAAAGTGTAGTTTAAAACGAAAGAAACGGAGATGAAAAACTCCAAGTATTTTGAGAGATATGATGGAAATAGTTAGACTCGCGCTTTGGTTTAGCAATTTACTGACCTACCTCCGATTGATTGACAATAACTCTGTCAATTTAACTCGTAATTCATTTAAATTAGTTTCATTTCGAAGGAATCGAAGTGTAGTTTAAAACGAAAGAAACGGAGATGAAAAACTCCAAGTATTTTGAGAGTTATGATGGAAATAGTTAGACTCGCGCTTTGGTTTAGCAATTTACTGACCTACCTCCGATTGATTGACCATAACTCACTCAATTTAAGTCGTAATTCATTTAAATTCGTTTCATTTCGAATGAATCGAAGTGTAGTTTAAAACGAAAGAAACGGAGATGAAAAACTCCAAGTATTTTGAGAGTTATGATGGAAATAGTTAGACTCGCTCTTTGGTTTAGCAATTTACTGACCTCTCTCCGATTGATTGACCATAACTCTGTCAATTTAACTCGTAATTCAATTAAATTAGTTTCATTTCGAAGGAATCGAAGTTTAGTTTAAAACGAAAGAAACGGAGATGAAAAACTCCAAGTATTTTGAGAGTTATGATGGAAATAGTTAGACTCGCGCTTTGGTTTAGCAATTTACTGACCTACCTCCGATTGATTGACCATAACTCACTCAATTTAACTCGTAATTCATTTAAATTCGTTTCATTTCGAATGAATCGAAGTGTAGTTTAAAACGAAAGAAACGGAGATGAAAAACTCGAAGTATTTTGAGAGTTATGATGGAAATAGTTAGACTCGCGCTTTGGTTTAGCAATTTACTGACCTACCTCCGATTGATTGACCATAACTCACTCAATTTAACTCGTAATTCATTGAACTTAGTTTCATTTCGAAGGAATCAAAGTGTAGTTTAAAACGAAAGAAACGGAGATGAAAAACTCCAAGTATTTTGAGAGTTATGATGGAAATTGTTAGACTCGCGCTTTGGTTTAGCAATTTACTGACCTACCTCCGATTTATTGAACCTAACTCTCTCAATTTAACTCGTAATTCATTTAAATTTGTTTCATTCCGAATGAATCGAAGTGTAGTTTAAAACGAAAGAAACGGAGATGAAAAACTCCAAGTATTTTGAGAGTTATGATGGAAATAATTAGACTCGCGCTTTGGTTTAGCAATTTACTGACCTACCTCCGATTGATTTACCATAACTCTCTCAATTTAACTCTTAAGTCATTGAAATTAGTTTCATTTCGAAAGAATCAAAGTGTAGTTTAAAACGAAAGAAACGGAGATGAAAAACTCCAAGTATTTTGAGAGTTATGATGGAAATAGTTAGACTCGCGCTTTGGTTTAGCAATTTACTGACCTACCTCCGATTGATTGAAAATAACTCTCTCAATTTAACTCGTAATTCATTTAAATTAGTTTCATTTCGAAGGAATCGAAGTGTAGTTTAAAACGAAAGAAACGGAGATGAAAAACTCCAAGTATTTTGAGAGTTATGATGGAAATAGTTAGACTCGCGCTTTGGTTTAGCAATTTACTGACCTACCTCTGATTGATTGACCATAACTCTGTCAATTTAACTCGTAATTCTTTTAAATTAGTTTCATTTCGAAGGAATCGAAGTGTAGTTTAAAACGAAAGAAACGGAGATGAAAAACTCCAAGTATTTTGAGAGTTACGATGGAAATAGTTAGACTCGCTCTTTGGTTTAGCAATTTACTGACCTCTCTCCGATTGATTTACCATAACTCACTCAATTTAACTCGTAATTCATTGAAATTAGTTTCATTTCGAAGGAATCGAAGTGTAGTTTAAAACGAAAGAAACGGAGATGAAAAACTCCAAGTATTTTGAGAGTTATGATGGAAATTGTTAGACTCGCGCTTTGGTTTAGCAATTTACTGACCTACCTCCGATTGATTGACCATAACTCACTCAATTTAACTCGTAATTCATTTAAATTAGTTTCATTTCGAAGGAATCGAAGTAAAGTTTAAAACGAAAGAAACGGAGATGAAAAACTCCAAGTATTTTGAGAGTTATGATGGAAATAGTTAGACTCGCGCTTTGGTTTAGCAATTTACTGACCTACCTCCGATTGATTGAACATAACTCTCTCAATTTAACTCGTAATTCATTGAAATTAGTTTCATTTCGAAGGAATCGAAGTGTAGTTTAAAACGAAAGAAACGGAGATGAAAAACTCCAAGTATTTTGAGAGTTATGATGGAAATAGTTAGACTCGCGCTTTGGTTTAGCAATTTACTGACCTACCTCCGATTGATTGACCATAACTCTCTCAATTTAACTCTTAAGTCATTGAATTTAGTTTCATTTCGAAGGAATCGAAGTGTAGTTTAAAACGAAAGAAACGGAGATGAAAAACTCCAAGTATTTTGAGAGTTATGATGGAAATTGTTAGACTCGCGCTTTGGTTTAGCAATTTACTGACCTACCTCCGATTTATTGACCATAACTCTCTCAATTTAACTCTTAAGTCCTTGAAATTAATTTCATTTCAAATGAATCGAAGTGTAGTTTAAAACGAAAGAAACGGAGATGAAAAACTCCAAGTATTTTGAGAGTTATGATGGAAATAGTTAGACTCGCGCTTTGGTTTAGCAATTTACTGACCTACCTCCGATTGATTGACAATAACTCTGTCAATTTAACTCGTAATTCATTTAAATTAGTTTCATTTCGAAGGAATCGAAGTGTAGTTTAAAACGAAAGAAACGGAGATGAAAAACTCCAAGTATTTTGGGAGTTATGATGGAAATAGTTAGACTCGCGCTTTGGTTTAGCAATTTACTGACCTACCTCCGATTGATTGACCATAACTCACTCAATTTAACTCGTAATTCATTGAATTAGTTTCATTTCGAAGGAATCGAAGTGTAGTTTAAAACGAAAGAAACGGAGATGAAAAACTCCAAGTATTTTGAGAGTTATGATGGAAATTGTTAGACTCGCGCTTTGGTTTAGCAATTTACTGACCTACCTCCGATTTATTGACCATAACTCACTCAATTTAACTCGTAATTCATTTAAATTAGTTTCATTTCGAAGGAATCGAAGTATAGTTTAAAACGAAAGAAACGGAGATGAAAAACTCCAAGTATTTTGAGAGTTATGATGGAAATTGTTAGACTCGCGCTTTGGTTTAGCAATTTACTGACCTACCTCCGATTTATTGACCATAACTCTCTCAATTTAACTCTTAAGTCATTGAAATTAGTTTCATTTCGAAGGAATCAAAGTGTAGTTTAAAACGAAAGAAACGGAGATGAAAAACTCCAAGTATTTTGAGAGATATGATGGAAATAGTTAGACTCGCGCTTTGGTTTAGCAATTTACTGACCTACCTCCGATTGATTGACAATAACTCTGTCAATTTAACTCGTAATTCATTTAAATTAGTTTCATTTCGAAGGAATCGAAGTGTAGTTTAAAACGAAAGAAACGGAGATGAAAAACTCCAAGTATTTTGAGAGTTATGATGGAAATAGTTAGACTCGCGCTTTGGTTTAGCAATTTACTGACCTACCTCCGATTGATTGACCATAACTCTCTCAATTTAACTCTTAAGTCATTGAATTTAGTTTCATTTCGAAGGAATCGAAGTGTAGTTTAAAACGAAAGAAACGGAGATGAAAAACTCCAAGTATTTTGAGAGTTATGATGGAAATTGTTAGACTCGCGCTTTGGTTTAGCAATTTACTGACCTACCTCCGATTTATTGACCATAACTCTCTCAATTTAACTCTTAAGTCCTTGAAATTAATTTCATTTCAAATGAATCGAAGTGTAGTTTAAAACGAAAGAAACGGAGATGAAAAACTCCAAGTATTTTGAGAGTTATGATGGAAATAGTTAGACTCGCGCTTTGGTTTAGCAATTTACTGACCTACCTCCGATTGATTGACAATAACTCTGTCAATTTAACTCGTAATTCATTTAAATTAGTTTCATTTCGAAGGAATCGAAGTGTAGTTTAAAACGAAAGAAACGGAGATGAAAAACTCCAAGTATTTTGGGAGTTATGATGGAAATAGTTAGACTCGCGCTTTGGTTTAGCAATTTACTGACCTACCTCCGATTGATTGACCATAACTCACTCAATTTAACTCGTAATTCATTGAATTAGTTTCATTTCGAAGGAATCGAAGTGTAGTTTAAAACGAAAGAAACGGAGATGAAAAACTCCAAGTATTTTGAGAGTTATGATGGAAATTGTTAGACTCGCGCTTTGGTTTAGCAATTTACTGACCTACCTCCGATTTATTGACCATAACTCACTCAATTTAACTCGTAATTCATTTAAATTAGTTTCATTTCGAAGGAATCGAAGTATAGTTTAAAACGAAAGAAACGGAGATGAAAAACTCCAAGTATTTTGAGAGTTATGATGGAAATTGTTAGACTCGCGCTTTGGTTTAGCAATTTACTGACCTACCTCCGATTTATTGACCATAACTCTCTCAATTTAACTCTTAAGTCATTGAAATTAGTTTCATTTCGAAGGAATCAAAGTGTAGTTTAAAACGAAAGAAACGGAGATGAAAAACTCCAAGTATTTTGAGAGATATGATGGAAATAGTTAGACTCGCGCTTTGGTTTAGCAATTTACTGACCTACCTCCGATTGATTGACAATAACTCTGTCAATTTAACTCGTAATTCATTTAAATTAGTTTCATTTCGAAGGAATCGAAGTGTAGTTTAAAACGAAAGAAACGGAGATGAAAAACTCCAAGTATTTTGAGAGTTATGATGGAAATAGTTAGACTCGCGCTTTGGTTTAGCAATTTACTGACCTACCTCCGATTGATTGACCATAACTCTCTCAATTTAACTCTTAAGTCATTGAATTTAGTTTCATTTCGAAGGAATCGAAGTGTAGTTTAAAACGAAAGAAACGGAGATGAAAAACTCCAAGTATTTTGAGAGTTATGATGGAAATTGTTAGACTCGCGCTTTGGTTTAGCAATTTACTGACCTACCTCCGATTTATTGACCATAACTCTCTCAATTTAACTCTTAAGTCCTTGAAATTAATTTCATTTCAAATGAATCGAAGTGTAGTTTAAAACGAAAGAAACGGAGATGAAAAACTCCAAGTATTTTGAGAGTTATGATGGAAATAGTTAGACTCGCGCTTTGGTTTAGCAATTTACTGACCTACCTCCGATTGATTGACAATAACTCTGTCAATTTAACTCGTAATTCATTTAAATTAGTTTCATTTCGAAGGAATCGAAGTGTAGTTTAAAACGAAAGAAACGGAGATGAAAAACTCCAAGTATTTTGGGAGTTATGATGGAAATAGTTAGACTCGCGCTTTGGTTTAGCAATTTACTGACCTACCTCCGATTGATTGACCATAACTCACTCAATTTAACTCGTAATTCATTGAATTAGTTTCATTTCGAAGGAATCGAAGTGTAGTTTAAAACGAAAGAAACGGAGATGAAAAACTCCAAGTATTTTGAGAGTTATGATGGAAATTGTTAGACTCGCGCTTTGGTTTAGCAATTTACTGACCTACCTCCGATTTATTGACCATAACTCACTCAATTTAACTCGTAATTCATTTAAATTAGTTTCATTTCGAAGGAATCGAAGTATAGTTTAAAACGAAAGAAACGGAGATGAAAAACTCCAAGTATTTTGAGAGTTATGATGGAAATTGTTAGACTCGCGCTTTGGTTTAGCAATTTACTGACCTACCTCCGATTTATTGACCATAACTCTCTCAATTTAACTCTTAAGTCATTGAAATTAGTTTCATTTCGAAGGAATCAAAGTGTAGTTTAAAACGAAAGAAACGGAGATGAAAAACTCCAAGTATTTTGAGAGATATGATGGAAATAGTTAGACTCGCGCTTTGGTTTAGCAATTTACTGACCTACCTCCGATTGATTGACAATAACTCTGTCAATTTAACTCGTAATTCATTTAAATTAGTTTCATTTCGAAGGAATCGAAGTGTAGTTTAAAACGAAAGAAACGGAGATGAAAAACTCCAAGTATTTTGAGAGTTATGATGGAAATAGTTAGACTCGCGCTTTGGTTTAGCAATTTACTGACCTACCTCCGATTGATTGACCATAACTCACTCAATTTAAGTCGTAATTCATTTAAATTCGTTTCATTTCGAATGAATCGAAGTGTAGTTTAAAACGAAAGAAACGGAGATGAAAAACTCCAAGTATTTTGAGAGTTATGATGGAAATAGTTAGACTCGCTCTTTGGTTTAGCAATTTACTGACCTCTCTCCGATTGATTGACCATAACTCTGTCAATTTAACTCGTAATTCAATTAAATTAGTTTCATTTCGAAGGAATCGAAGTTTAGTTTAAAACGAAAGAAACGGAGATGAAAAACTCCAAGTATTTTGAGAGTTATGATGGAAATAGTTAGACTCGCGCTTTGGTTTAGCAATTTACTGACCTACCTCCGATTGATTGACCATAACTCACTCAATTTAACTCGTAATTCATTTAAATTCGTTTCATTTCGAATGAATCGAAGTGTAGTTTAAAACGAAAGAAACGGAGATGAAAAACTCGAAGTATTTTGAGAGTTATGATGGAAATAGTTAGACTCGCGCTTTGGTTTAGCAATTTACTGACCTACCTCCGATTGATTGACCATAACTCACTCAATTTAACTCGTAATTCATTGAACTTAGTTTCATTTCGAAGGAATCAAAGTGTAGTTTAAAACGAAAGAAACGGAGATGAAAAACTCCAAGTATTTTGAGAGTTATGATGGAAATTGTTAGACTCGCGCTTTGGTTTAGCAATTTACTGACCTACCTCCGATTTATTGAACCTAACTCTCTCAATTTAACTCGTAATTCATTTAAATTTGTTTCATTCCGAATGAATCGAAGTGTAGTTTAAAACGAAAGAAACGGAGATGAAAAACTCCAAGTATTTTGAGAGTTATGATGGAAATAATTAGACTCGCGCTTTGGTTTAGCAATTTACTGACCTACCTCCGATTGATTTACCATAACTCTCTCAATTTAACTCTTTAGTCATTGAAATTAGTTTCATTTCGAAAGAATCAAAGTGTAGTTTAAAACGAAAGAAACGGAGATGAAAAACTCCAAGTATTTTGAGAGTTATGATGGAAATAGTTAGACTCGCGCTTTGGTTTAGCAATTTACTGACCTACCTCCGATTGATTGAAAATAACTCTCTCAATTTAACTCGTAATTCATTTAAATTAGTTTCATTTCGAAGGAATCGAAGTGTAGTTTAAAACGAAAGAAACGGAGATGAAAAACTCCAAGTATTTTGAGAGTTATGATGGAAATAGTTAGACTCGCGCTTTGGTTTAGCAATTTACTGACCTACCTCTGATTGATTGACCATAACTCTGTCAATTTAACTCGTAATTCTTTTAAATTAGTTTCATTTCGAAGGAATCGAAGTGTAGTTTAAAACGAAAGAAACGGAGATGAAAAACTCCAAGTATTTTGAGAGTTACGATGGAAATAGTTAGACTCGCTCTTTGGTTTAGCAATTTACTGACCTCTCTCCGATTGATTTACCATAACTCACTCAATTTAACTCGTAATTCATTGAAATTAGTTTCATTTCGAAGGAATCGAAGTGTAGTTTAAAACGAAAGAAACGGAGATGAAAAACTCCAAGTATTTTGAGAGTTATGATGGAAATTGTTAGACTCGCGCTTTGGTTTAGCAATTTACTGACCTACCTCCGATTGATTGACCATAACTCACTCAATTTAACTCGTAATTCATTTAAATTAGTTTCATTTCGAAGGAATCGAAGTAAAGTTTAAAACGAAAGAAACGGAGATGAAAAACTCCAAGTATTTTGAGAGTTATGATGGAAATAGTTAGACTCGCGCTTTGGTTTAGCAATTTACTGACCTACCTCCGATTGATTGAACATAACTCTCTCAATTTAACTCGTAATTCATTGAAATTAGTTTCATTTCGAAGGAATCGAAGTGTAGTTTAAAACGAAAGAAACGGAGATGAAAAACTCCAAGTATTTTGAGAGTTATGATGGAAATAGTTAGACTCGCGCTTTGGTTTAGCAATTTACTGACCTACCTCCGATTGATTGACCATAACTCTCTCAATTTAACTCTTAAGTCATTGAATTTAGTTTCATTTCGAAGGAATCGAAGTGTAGTTTAAAACGAAAGAAACGGAGATGAAAAACTCCAAGTATTTTGAGAGTTATGATGGAAATTGTTAGACTCGCGCTTTGGTTTAGCAATTTACTGACCTACCTCCGATTTATTGACCATAACTCTCTCAATTTAACTCTTAAGTCCTTGAAATTAATTTCATTTCAAATGAATCGAAGTGTAGTTTAAAACGAAAGAAACGGAGATGAAAAACTCCAAGTATTTTGAGAGTTATGATGGAAATAGTTAGACTCGCGCTTTGGTTTAGCAATTTACTGACCTACCTCCGATTGATTGACAATAACTCTGTCAATTTAACTCGTAATTCATTTAAATTAGTTTCATTTCGAAGGAATCGAAGTGTAGTTTAAAACGAAAGAAACGGAGATGAAAAACTCCAAGTATTTTGGGAGTTATGATGGAAATAGTTAGACTCGCGCTTTGGTTTAGCAATTTACTGACCTACCTCCGATTGATTGACCATAACTCACTCAATTTAACTCGTAATTCATTGAATTAGTTTCATTTCGAAGGAATCGAAGTGTAGTTTAAAACGAAAGAAACGGAGATGAAAAACTCCAAGTATTTTGAGAGTTATGATGGAAATTGTTAGACTCGCGCTTTGGTTTAGCAATTTACTGACCTACCTCCGATTTATTGACCATAACTCACTCAATTTAACTCGTAATTCATTTAAATTAGTTTCATTTCGAAGGAATCGAAGTATAGTTTAAAACGAAAGAAACGGAGATAAAAAACTCCAAGTATTTTGAGAGTTATGATTGAAATATTTAGACTCGCGCTTTGGTTTAGCAATTTACTGACCTACCTCCGATTAATTGACCATAACTCACTCAATTTTACTTGTAATTGATTGAAATTAGTTTCATTTCGAAGGAATCGAAGTGTAGTTTAAAACGAAAGAAACGGAGATGAAAAACTCCAAGTATTTTGGGAGTTATGATGGAAATAGTTAGACTCGCGTTTTGGTTTAGCAATTTACTGACCTACCTCCGATTGATTGACCATAACTCACTCAATTTAACTCGTAATTCATTGAATTAGTTTCATTTCGAAGGAATCGAAGTGTAGTTTAAAACGAAAGAAACGGAGATGAAAAACTCCAAGTATTTTGAGAGTTATGATGGAAATAGTTAAACTCGCGCTTTGGTTTAGCAATTTACTGACCTACCTACGATTGATTGACCATAACTCTCTCAATTTAACTCGTAATTCATTGAAATTAGTTTCATTTCGAAGGAATCGAAGTGTAGTTTATAACGAAAGAAACGGAGATGAAAAACTCCAAGTATTTTGAGAGTTATGATGGAAATAGTTAGACTCGCGCTTTGGTTTAGCAATTTACTGACCTACCTCCGATTGATTGACCATAACTCTCCCAATTTAACTCTTAAGTCATTGAAATTAGTTTCATTTCGAAGGAATCAAAGTGTAGTTTAAAACGAAAGAAACGGAGATGAAAAACTCCAAGTATTTTGAGAGTTATGATGGAAATAGTTAGACTCGCGCTTTGGTTTAGCAATTTACTGACCTACCTCCGATTGATTGACCATAACTCTCCCAATTTAACTCTTAAGTCATTGAAATTAGTTTCATTTCGAAGGAATCAAAGTGTAGTTTAAAACGAAAGAAACGGAGATGAAAAACTCCAAGTATTTTGAGAGATATGATGGAAATAGTTAGACTCGCGCTTTGGTTTAGCAATTTACTGACCTACCTCCGATTGATTGACAATAACTCTGTCAATTTAACTCGTAATTCATTTAAATTAGTTTCATTTCGAAGGAATCGAAGTGTAGTTTAAAACGAAAGAAACGGAGATGAAAAACTCCAAGTATTTTGGGAGTTATGATGGAAATAGTTAGACTCGCGCTTTGGTTTAGCAATTTACTGACCTACCTCCGATTGATTGACCATAACTCACTCAATTTAACTCGTAATTCATTGAATTAGTTTCATTTCGAAGGAATCGAAGTGTAGTTTAAAACGAAAGAAACGGAGATGAAAAACTCCAAGTATTTTGAGAGTTATGATGGAAATAGTTAGACTCGCGCTTTGGTTTAGCAATTTACTGACCTACCTACGATTGATTGACCATAACTCTCTCAATTTAAATCTTAAGTCATTGAAATTAATTTCATTTCAAATGAATCGAAGTGTAGTTTAAAACGAAAGAAAGGAGATGAAAAACTCCAAGTATTTTGAGAGTTATGATGGAAATAGTTAGACTCGCGCTTTGGTTTAGCAATTTACTGACCTACCTCCGATTGATTGACCATAACTCTGTCAATTTAACTCGTAATTCATTTAAATTAGTTTCATTTCGAAGGAATCGAAGTGTAGTTTAAAACGAAAGAAACGGAGATTAAAAACTCCAAGTATTTTGGGAGTTATGATGGAAATAGTTAGACTCGCGCTTTGGTTTAGTAATTTATTGACCTCCCTACGATTGATTGACCATAACTCACTCAATTTAACTCGTAATTCATTGAAATTAGTTTAATTTCGAAGGAATCGAAGTGTAGTTTATAACGAAAGAAACGGAGATGAAAAACTCCAAGTATTTTGAGAGTTATGATGGAAATAGTTAGACTCGCGCTTTGGTTTAGCAATTTACTGACCTACCTCCGATTGATTGACCATAACTCTCCCAATTTAACTCTTAAGTCATTGAAATTAGTTTCATTTCGAAGGAATCAAAGTGTAGTTTAAAACGAAAGAAACGGAGATGAAAAACTCCAAGTATTTTGAGAGATATGATGGAAATAGTTAGACTCGCGCTTTGGTTTAGCAATTTACTGACCTACCTCCGATTGATTGACAATAACTCTGTCAATTTAACTCGTAATTCATTTAAATTAGTTTCATTTCGAAGGAATCGAAGTGTAGTTTAAAACGAAAGAAACGGAGATGAAAAACTCCAAGTATTTTGAGAGTTATGATGGAAATAGTTAGACTCGCGCTTTGGTTTAGCAATTTACTGACCTACCTCCGATTGATTGACCATAACTCACTCAATTTAAGTCGTAATTCATTTAAATTCGTTTCATTTCGAATGAATCGAAGTGTAGTTTAAAACGAAAGAAACGGAGATGAAAAACTCCAAGTATTTTGAGAGTTATGATGGAAATAGTTAGACTCGCTCTTTGGTTTAGCAATTTACTGACCTCTCTCCGATTGATTGACCATAACTCTGTCAATTTAACTCGTAATTCAATTAAATTAGTTTCATTTCGAAGGAATCGAAGTTTAGTTTAAAACGAAAGAAACGGAGATGAAAAACTCCAAGTATTTTGAGAGTTATGATGGAAATAGTTAGACTCGCGCTTTGGTTTAGCAATTTACTGACCTACCTCCGATTGATTGACCATAACTCACTCAATTTAACTCGTAATTCATTTAAATTCGTTTCATTTCGAATGAATCGAAGTGTATGTTAAAACGAAAGAAACGGAGATGAAAAACTCGAAGTATTTTGAGAGTTATGATGGAAATAGTTAGACTCGCGCTTTGGTTTAGCAATTTACTGACCTACCTCCGATTGATTGACCATAACTCACTCAATTTAACTCGTAATTCATTGAAATTAGTTTCATTTCGAAGGAATCAAAGTGTAGTTTAAAACGAAAGAAACGGAGATGAAAAACTCCAAGTATTTTGAGAGTTATGATGGAAATTGTTAGACTCGCGCTTTGGTTTAGCAATTTACTGACCTACCTCCGATTTATTGAACCTAACTCTCTCAATTTAACTCGTAATTCATTTAAATTTGTTTCATTCCGAATGAATCGAAGTGTAGTTTAAAACGAAAGAAACGGAGATGAAAAACTCCAAGTATTTTGAGAGTTATGATGGAAATAGTTAGACTCGCGCTTTGGTTTAGCAATTTACTGACCTACCTCCGATTGATTGCCCATAACTCTGTCAATGTAACTCGTAATTCATTTAAATTAGTTTCATTTCGAAGGAATCGAAGTGTAGTTTAAAACGAAAGAAACGGAGATGAAAAACTCCAAGTATTTTGAGAGTTATGATGGAAATAGTTAGACTCGCGCTTTGGTTTAGCAATTTACTGACCTCCCTACGATTGATTGACCATAACTCACTCAATTTAACTCGTAATTCATTGAAATTAGTTTCATTTCGAAAGAATCGAAATGTAGTTTAAAACGAAAGAAACGGAGATGAAAAACTCCAAGTATTTTGAGAGTTATGATGGAAATAATTAGACTCGCGCTTTGGTTTAGCAATTTACTGACCTACCTCCGATTGATTTACCATAACTCTCTCAATTTAACTCTTAAGTCATTGAAATTAGTTTCATTTCGAAAGAATCAAAGTGTAGTTTAAAACGAAAGAAACGGAGATGAAAAACTCCAAGTATTTTGAGAGTTATGATGGAAATAGTTAGACTCGCGCTTTGGTTTAGCAATTTACTGACCTACCTCCGATTGATTGAAAATAACTCTCTCAATTTAACTCGTAATTCATTTAAATTAGTTTCATTTCGAAGGAATCGAAGTGTAGTTTAAAACGAAAGAAACGGAGATGAAAAACTCCAAGTATTTTGAGAGTTATGATGGAAATAGTTAGACTCGCGCTTTGGTTTAGCAATTTACTGACCTACCTCTGATTGATTGACCATAACTCTGTCAATTTAACTCGTAATTCTTTTAAATTAGTTTCATTTCGAAGGAATCGAAGTGTAGTTTAAAACGAAAGAAACGGAGATGAAAAACTCCAAGTATTTTGAGAGTTACGATGGAAATAGTTAGACTCGCTCTTTGGTTTAGCAATTTACTGACCTCTCTCCGATTGATTTACCATAACTCACTCAATTTAACTCGTAATTCATTGAAATTAGTTTCATTTCGAAGGAATCGAAGTGTAGTTTAAAACGAAAGAAACGGAGATGAAAAACTCCAAGTATTTTGAGAGTTATGATGGAAATTGTTAGACTCGCGCTTTGGTTTAGCAATTTACTGACCTACCTCCGATTGATTGACCATAACTCACTCAATTTAACTCGTAATTCATTTAAATTAGTTTCATTTCGAAGGAATCGAAGTAAAGTTTAAAACGAAAGAAACGGAGATGAAAAACTCCAAGTATTTTGAGAGTTATGATGGAAATAGTTAGACTCGCGCTTTGGTTTAGCAATTTACTGACCTACCTCCGATTGATTGAACATAACTCTCTCAATTTAACTCGTAATTCATTGAAATTAGTTTCATTTCGAAGGAATCGAAGTGTAGTTTAAAACGAAAGAAACGGAGATGAAAAACTCCAAGTATTTTGAGAGTTATGATGGAAATAGTTAGACTCGCGCTTTGGTTTAGCAATTTACTGACCTACCTCCGATTGATTGACCATAACTCTCTCAATTTAACTCTTAAGTCATTGAATTTAGTTTCATTTCGAAGGAATCGAAGTGTAGTTTAAAACGAAAGAAACGGAGATGAAAAACTCCAAGTATTTTGAGAGTTATGATGGAAATTGTTAGACTCGCGCTTTGGTTTAGCAATTTACTGACCTACCTCCGATTTATTGACCATAACTCACTCAATTTAACTCGTAATTCATTTAAATTAGTTTCATTTCGAAGGAATCGAAGTATAGTTTAAAACGAAAGAAACGGAGGTGAAAAACTCCAAGTATTTTGAGAGTTATGATGGAAATAGTTAGACTCGCGCTTTGGTTTAGCAATTTACTGACCTACCTCCGATTAATTGACCATAACTCACTCAATTTTACTTGTAATTGATTGAAATTAGTTTCATTTCGAAGGAATCGAAGTGTAGTTTAAAACGAAAGAAACGGAGATGAAAAACTCCAAGTATTTTGGGAGTTATGATGGAAATAGTTAGACTCGCGCTTTGGTTTAGCAATTTACTGACCTACCTCCGATTGATTGACCATAACTCACTCAATTTAACTCGTAATTCATTGAATTAGTTTCATTTCGAAGGAATCGAAGTGTAGTTTAAAACGAAAGAAACGGAGATGAAAAACTCCAAGTATTTTGAGAGTTATGATGGAAATAGTTAGACTCGCTCTTTGGTTTAGCAATTTACTGACCTCTCTCCGATTGATTGACCATAACTCTGTCAATTTAACTCGTAATTCAATTAAATTAGTTTCATTTCGAAGGAATCGAAGTTTAGTTTAAAACGAAAGAAACGGAGATGAAAAACTCCAAGTATTTTGAGAGTTATGATGGAAATAGTTAGACTCGCGCTTTGGTTTAGCAATTTACTGACCTACCTCCGATTGATTGACCATAACTCACTCAATTTAACTCGTAATTCATTTAAATTCGTTTCATTTCGAATGAATCGAAGTGTATGTTAAAACGAAAGAAACGGAGATGAAAAACTCGAAGTATTTTGAGAGTTATGATGGAAATAGTTAGACTCGCGCTTTGGTTTAGCAATTTACTGACCTACCTCCGATTGATTGACCATAACTCACTCAATTTAACTCGTAATTCATTGAATTAGTTTCATTTCGAAGGAATCGAAGTGTAGTTTAAAACGAAAGAAACGGAGATGAAAAACTCCAAGTATTTTGAGAGTTATGATGGAAATAGTTAGACTCGCGCTTTGGTTTAGCAATTTACTGACCTACCTACGATTGATTGACCATAACTCTCTCAATTTAAATCTTAAGTCATTGAAATTAATTTCATTTCAAATGAATCGAAGTGTAGTTTAAAACGAAAGAAAGGAGATGAAAAACTCCAAGTATTTTGAGAGTTATGATGGAAATAGTTAGACTCGCGCTTTGGTTTAGCAATTTACTGACCTACCTCCGATTGATTGACCATAACTCTGTCAATTTAACTCGTAATTCATTTAAATTAGTTTCATTTCGAAGGAATCGAAGTGTAGTTTAAAACGAAAGAAACGGAGATTAAAAACTCCAAGTATTTTGGGAGTTATGATGGAAATAGTTAGACTCGCGCTTTGGTTTAGTAATTTATTGACCTCCCTACGATTGATTGACCATAACTCACTCAATTTAACTCGTAATTCATTGAAATTAGTTTAATTTCGAAGGAATCGAAGTGTAGTTTATAACGAAAGAAACGGAGATGAAAAACTCCAAGTATTTTGAGAGTTATGATGGAAATAGTTAGACTCGCGCTTTGGTTTAGCAATTTACTGACCTACCTCCGATTGATTGACCATAACTCTCCCAATTTAACTCTTAAGTCATTGAAATTAGTTTCATTTCGAAGGAATCAAAGTGTAGTTTAAAACGAAAGAAACGGAGATGAAAAACTCCAAGTATTTTGAGAGATATGATGGAAATAGTTAGACTCGCGCTTTGGTTTAGCAATTTACTGACCTACCTCCGATTGATTGACAATAACTCTGTCAATTTAACTCGTAATTCATTTAAATTAGTTTCATTTCGAAGGAATCGAAGTGTAGTTTAAAACGAAAGAAACGGAGATGAAAAACTCCAAGTATTTTGAGAGTTATGATGGAAATAGTTAGACTCGCGCTTTGGTTTAGCAATTTACTGACCTACCTCCGATTGATTGACCATAACTCACTCAATTTAAGTCGTAATTCATTTAAATTCGTTTCATTTCGAATGAATCGAAGTGTAGTTTAAAACGAAAGAAACGGAGATGAAAAACTCCAAGTATTTTGAGAGTTATGATGGAAATAGTTAGACTCGCTCTTTGGTTTAGCAATTTACTGACCTCTCTCCGATTGATTGACCATAACTCTGTCAATTTAACTCGTAATTCAATTAAATTAGTTTCATTTCGAAGGAATCGAAGTTTAGTTTAAAACGAAAGAAACGGAGATGAAAAACTCCAAGTATTTTGAGAGTTATGATGGAAATAGTTAGACTCGCGCTTTGGTTTAGCAATTTACTGACCTACCTCCGATTGATTGACCATAACTCACTCAATTTAACTCGTAATTCATTTAAATTCGTTTCATTTCGAATGAATCGAAGTGTATGTTAAAACGAAAGAAACGGAGATGAAAAACTCGAAGTATTTTGAGAGTTATGATGGAAATAGTTAGACTCGCGCTTTGGTTTAGCAATTTACTGACCTACCTCCGATTGATTGACCATAACTCACTCAATTTAACTCGTAATTCATTGAAATTAGTTTCATTTCGAAGGAATCAAAGTGTAGTTTAAAACGAAAGAAACGGAGATGAAAAACTCCAAGTATTTTGAGAGTTATGATGGAAATTGTTAGACTCGCGCTTTGGTTTAGCAATTTACTGACCTACCTCCGATTTATTGAACCTAACTCTCTCAATTTAACTCGTAATTCATTTAAATTTGTTTCATTCCGAATGAATCGAAGTGTAGTTTAAAACGAAAGAAACGGAGATGAAAAACTCCAAGTATTTTGAGAGTTATGATGGAAATAGTTAGACTCGCGCTTTGGTTTAGCAATTTACTGACCTACCTCCGATTGATTGCCCATAACTCTGTCAATGTAACTCGTAATTCATTTAAATTAGTTTCATTTCGAAGGAATCGAAGTGTAGTTTAAAACGAAAGAAACGGAGATGAAAAACTCCAAGTATTTTGAGAGTTATGATGGAAATAGTTAGACTCGCGCTTTGGTTTAGCAATTTACTGACCTCCCTACGATTGATTGACCATAACTCACTCAATTTAACTCGTAATTCATTGAAATTAGTTTCATTTCGAAAGAATCGAAATGTAGTTTAAAACGAAAGAAACGGAGATGAAAAACTCCAAGTATTTTGAGAGTTATGATGGAAATAATTAGACTCGCGCTTTGGTTTAGCAATTTACTGACCTACCTCCGATTGATTTACCATAACTCTCTCAATTTAACTCTTAAGTCATTGAAATTAGTTTCATTTCGAAAGAATCAAAGTGTAGTTTAAAACGAAAGAAACGGAGATGAAAAACTCCAAGTATTTTGAGAGTTATGATGGAAATAGTTAGACTCGCGCTTTGGTTTAGCAATTTACTGACCTACCTCCGATTGATTGAAAATAACTCTCTCAATTTAACTCGTAATTCATTTAAATTAGTTTCATTTCGAAGGAATCGAAGTGTAGTTTAAAACGAAAGAAACGGAGATGAAAAACTCCAAGTATTTTGAGAGTTATGATGGAAATAGTTAGACTCGCGCTTTGGTTTAGCAATTTACTGACCTACCTCTGATTGATTGACCATAACTCTGTCAATTTAACTCGTAATTCTTTTAAATTAGTTTCATTTCGAAGGAATCGAAGTGTAGTTTAAAACGAAAGAAACGGAGATGAAAAACTCCAAGTATTTTGAGAGTTACGATGGAAATAGTTAGACTCGCTCTTTGGTTTAGCAATTTACTGACCTCTCTCCGATTGATTTACCATAACTCACTCAATTTAACTCGTAATTCATTGAAATTAGTTTCATTTCGAAGGAATCGAAGTGTAGTTTAAAACGAAAGAAACGGAGATGAAAAACTCCAAGTATTTTGAGAGTTATGATGGAAATTGTTAGACTCGCGCTTTGGTTTAGCAATTTACTGACCTACCTCCGATTGATTGACCATAACTCACTCAATTTAACTCGTAATTCATTTAAATTAGTTTCATTTCGAAGGAATCGAAGTAAAGTTTAAAACGAAAGAAACGGAGATGAAAAACTCCAAGTATTTTGAGAGTTATGATGGAAATAGTTAGACTCGCGCTTTGGTTTAGCAATTTACTGACCTACCTCCGATTGATTGAACATAACTCTCTCAATTTAACTCGTAATTCATTGAAATTAGTTTCATTTCGAAGGAATCGAAGTGTAGTTTAAAACGAAAGAAACGGAGATGAAAAACTCCAAGTATTTTGAGAGTTATGATGGAAATAGTTAGACTCGCGCTTTGGTTTAGCAATTTACTGACCTACCTCCGATTGATTGACCATAACTCTCTCAATTTAACTCTTAAGTCATTGAATTTAGTTTCATTTCGAAGGAATCGAAGTGTAGTTTAAAACGAAAGAAACGGAGATGAAAAACTCCAAGTATTTTGAGAGTTATGATGGAAATTGTTAGACTCGCGCTTTGGTTTAGCAATTTACTGACCTACCTCCGATTTATTGACCATAACTCACTCAATTTAACTCGTAATTCATTTAAATTAGTTTCATTTCGAAGGAATCGAAGTATAGTTTAAAACGAAAGAAACGGAGGTGAAAAACTCCAAGTATTTTGAGAGTTATGATGGAAATAGTTAGACTCGCGCTTTGGTTTAGCAATTTACTGACCTACCTCCGATTAATTGACCATAACTCACTCAATTTTACTTGTAATTGATTGAAATTAGTTTCATTTCGAAGGAATCGAAGTGTAGTTTAAAACGAAAGAAACGGAGATGAAAAACTCCAAGTATTTTGGGAGTTATGATGGAAATAGTTAGACTCGCGCTTTGGTTTAGCAATTTACTGACCTACCTCCGATTGATTGACCATAACTCACTCAATTTAACTCGTAATTCATTGAATTAGTTTCATTTCGAAGGAATCGAAGTGTAGTTTAAAACGAAAGAAACGGAGATGAAAAACTCCAAGTATTTTGAGAGTTATGATGGAAATAGTTAGACTCGCGCTTTGGTTTAGCAATTTACTGACCTACCTACGATTGATTGACCATAACTCTCTCAATTTAACTCTTAAGTCATTGAAATTAATTTCATTTCAAATGAATCGAAGTGTAGTTTAAAACGAAAGAAACGGAGATGAAAAACTCCAAGTATTTTGAGAGTTATGATGGAAATAGTTAGACTCGCGCTTTGGTTTAGCAATTTACTGACCTACCTCCGATTGATTGACCATAACTCTGTCAATTTAACTCGTAATTCATTTAAATTAGTTTCATTTCGAAGGAATCGAAGTGTAGTTTAAAACGAAAGAAACGGAGATTAAAAACTCCAAGTATTTTGGGAGTTATGATGGAAATAGTTAGACTCGCGCTTTGGTTTAGCAATTTACTGACCTCCCTACGATTGATTGACCATAACTCACTCAATTTAACTCGTAATTCATTGAAATTAGTTTCATTTCGAAGGAATTGAAGTGTAGTTTATAACGAAAGAAACGGAGATGAAAAACTCCAAGTATTTTGAGAGTTATGATGGAAATAGTTAGACTCGCGCTTTGGTTTAGCAATTTACTGACCTACCTCCGATTGATTGACAATAACTCTCTCAATTTAACTCGTAATTCATTTAAATTAGTTTCATTTCGAAGGAATCGAAGTGTAGTTTAAAACGAAAGAAACGGAGATGAAAAACTCCAAGTATTTTGAGAGTTATGATGGAAATAGTTAGACTCGCGCTTTGGTTTAGCAATTTACTGACCTACCTCCGATTGATTGACCATAACTCACTCAATTTAACTCGTAATTCATTTAAATTCGTTTCATTTCGAATGAATCGAAGTGTAGTTTAAAACGAAAGAAACGGAGATGAAAAACTCCAAGTATTTTGAGAGTTATGATGGAAATAGTTAGACTCGCGCTTTGGTTTAGCAATTTACTGACCTACCTCCGATTGATTGACAATAACTCTCTCAATTTAACTCATAATTCATTTAAATTAGTTTCATTTCGAAGGAATCGAAGTGTAGTTTAAAACGAAAGAAACGGAGATGAAAAACTCCAAGTATTTTGAGAGTTATGATGGAAATAGTTAGACTCGCGCTTTGGTTTAGCAATTTACTGACCTACCTCCGATTGATTGACCATAACTCACTCAATTTAACTCGTAATTCATTTAAATTCGTTTCATTTCGAATGAATAGAAGTGTAGTTTAAAACGAAAGAAACGGAGATAAAAAACTCCAAGTATTTTGAGAGTTATGATGGAAATAGTTAGACTCGGTCTTTGGTTTAGCAATTTACTGACCTCTCTCCGATTGATTGACCATAACTCTGTCAATTTAACTCGTAATTCAATTAAATTAGTTTCATTTCGAAGGAATCGAAGTTTAGTTTAAAACGAAAGAAACGGAGATGAAAAACTCCAAGTATTTTGAGAGTTATGATGGAAATAGTTAGACTCGCTCTTTGGTTTAGCAATTTACTGACCTCTCTCCGATTGATTGACCATAACTCTGTCAATTTAACTCGTAATTCAATTAAATTAGTTTCATTTCGAAGGAATCGAAGTTTAGTTTAAAACGAAAGAAACGGAGATGAAAAACTCCAAGTATTTTGAGAGTTATGATGGAAATAGTTAGACTCGCGCTTTGGTTTAGCAATTTACTGACCTACCTCCGATTGATTGACCATAACTCACTCAATTTAACTCGTAATTCATTTAAATTCGTTTCATTTCGAATGAATCGAAGTGTATGTTAAAACGAAAGAAACGGAGATGAAAAACTCGAAGTATTTTGAGAGTTATGATGGAAATAGTTAGACTCGCGCTTTGGTTTAGCAATTTACTGACCTACCTCCGATTGATTGACCATAACTCACTCAATTTAACTCGTAATTCATTGAAATTAGTTTCATTTCGAAGGAATCAAAGTGTAGTTTAAAACGAAAGAAACGGAGATGAAAAACTCCAAGTATTTTGAGAGTTATGATGGAAATTGTTAGACTCGCGCTTTGGTTTAGCAATTTACTGACCTACCTCCGATTTATTGAACCTAACTCTCTCAATTTAACTCGTAATTCATTTAAATTTGTTTCATTCCGAATGAATCGAAGTGTAGTTTAAAACGAAAGAAACGGAGATGAAAAACTCCAAGTATTTTGAGAGTTATGATGGAAATAGTTAGACTCGCGCTTTGGTTTAGCAATTTACTGACCTACCTCCGATTGATTGCCCATAACTCTGTCAATGTAACTCGTAATTCATTTAAATTAGTTTCATTTCGAAGGAATCGAAGTGTAGTTTAAAACGAAAGAAACGGAGATGAAAAACTCCAAGTATTTTGAGAGTTATGATGGAAATAGTTAGACTCGCGCTTTGGTTTAGCAATTTACTGACCTCCCTACGATTGATTGACCATAACTCACTCAATTTAACTCGTAATTCATTGAAATTAGTTTCATTTCGAAAGAATCGAAATGTAGTTTAAAACGAAAGAAACGGAGATGAAAAACTCCAAGTATTTTGAGAGTTATGATGGAAATAATTAGACTCGCGCTTTGGTTTAGCAATTTACTGACCTACCTCCGATTGATTTACCATAACTCTCTCAATTTAACTCTTAAGTCATTGAAATTAGTTTCATTTCGAAAGAATCAAAGTGTAGTTTAAAACGAAAGAAACGGAGATGAAAAACTCCAAGTATTTTGAGAGTTATGATGGAAATAGTTAGACTCGCGCTTTGGTTTAGCAATTTACTGACCTACCTCCGATTGATTGAAAATAACTCTCTCAATTTAACTCGTAATTCATTTAAATTAGTTTCATTTCGAAGGAATCGAAGTGTAGTTTAAAACGAAAGAAACGGAGATGAAAAACTCCAAGTATTTTGAGAGTTATGATGGAAATAGTTAGACTCGCGCTTTGGTTTAGCAATTTACTGACCTACCTCTGATTGATTGACCATAACTCTGTCAATTTAACTCGTAATTCTTTTAAATTAGTTTCATTTCGAAGGAATCGAAGTGTAGTTTAAAACGAAAGAAACGGAGATGAAAAACTCCAAGTATTTTGAGAGTTACGATGGAAATAGTTAGACTCGCTCTTTGGTTTAGCAATTTACTGACCTCTCTCCGATTGATTTACCATAACTCACTCAATTTAACTCGTAATTCATTGAAATTAGTTTCATTTCGAAGGAATCGAAGTGTAGTTTAAAACGAAAGAAACGGAGATGAAAAACTCCAAGTATTTTGAGAGTTATGATGGAAATTGTTAGACTCGCGCTTTGGTTTAGCAATTTACTGACCTACCTCCGATTGATTGACCATAACTCACTCAATTTAACTCGTAATTCATTTAAATTAGTTTCATTTCGAAGGAATCGAAGTAAAGTTTAAAACGAAAGAAACGGAGATGAAAAACTCCAAGTATTTTGAGAGTTATGATGGAAATAGTTAGACTCGCGCTTTGGTTTAGCAATTTACTGACCTACCTCCGATTGATTGAACATAACTCTCTCAATTTAACTCGTAATTCATTGAAATTAGTTTCATTTCGAAGGAATCGAAGTGTAGTTTAAAACGAAAGAAACGGAGATGAAAAACTCCAAGTATTTTGAGAGTTATGATGGAAATAGTTAGACTCGCGCTTTGGTTTAGCAATTTACTGACCTACCTCCGATTGATTGACCATAACTCTCTCAATTTAACTCTTAAGTCATTGAATTTAGTTTCATTTCGAAGGAATCGAAGTGTAGTTTAAAACGAAAGAAACGGAGATGAAAAACTCCAAGTATTTTGAGAGTTATGATGGAAATTGTTAGACTCGCGCTTTGGTTTAGCAATTTACTGACCTACCTCCGATTTATTGACCATAACTCACTCAATTTAACTCGTAATTCATTTAAATTAGTTTCATTTCGAAGGAATCGAAGTATAGTTTAAAACGAAAGAAACGGAGGTGAAAAACTCCAAGTATTTTGAGAGTTATGATGGAAATAGTTAGACTCGCGCTTTGGTTTAGCAATTTACTGACCTACCTCCGATTAATTGACCATAACTCACTCAATTTTACTTGTAATTGATTGAAATTAGTTTCATTTCGAAGGAATCGAAGTGTAGTTTAAAACGAAAGAAACGGAGATGAAAAACTCCAAGTATTTTGGGAGTTATGATGGAAATAGTTAGACTCGCGCTTTGGTTTAGCAATTTACTGACCTACCTCCGATTGATTGACCATAACTCACTCAATTTAACTCGTAATTCATTGAATTAGTTTCATTTCGAAGGAATCGAAGTGTAGTTTAAAACGAAAGAAACGGAGATGAAAAACTCCAAGTATTTTGAGAGTTATGATGGAAATAGTTAGACTCGCGCTTTGGTTTAGCAATTTACTGACCTACCTACGATTGATTGACCATAACTCTCTCAATTTAACTCTTAAGTCATTGAAATTAATTTCATTTCAAATGAATCGAAGTGTAGTTTAAAACGAAAGAAACGGAGATGAAAAACTCCAAGTATTTTGAGAGTTATGATGGAAATAGTTAGACTCGCGCTTTGGTTTAGCAATTTACTGACCTACCTCCGATTGATTGACCATAACTCTGTCAATTTAACTCGTAATTCATTTAAATTAGTTTCATTTCGAAGGAATCGAAGTGTAGTTTAAAACGAAAGAAACGGAGATTAAAAACTCCAAGTATTTTGGGAGTTATGATGGAAATAGTTAGACTCGCGCTTTGGTTTAGCAATTTACTGACCTCCCTACGATTGATTGACCATAACTCACTCAATTTAACTCGTAATTCATTGAAATTAGTTTCATTTCGAAGGAATTGAAGTGTAGTTTATAACGAAAGAAACGGAGATGAAAAACTCCAAGTATTTTGAGAGTTATGATGGAAATAGTTAGACTCGCGCTTTGGTTTAGCAATTTACTGACCTACCTCCGATTGATTGACAATAACTCTCTCAATTTAACTCGTAATTCATTTAAATTAGTTTCATTTCGAAGGAATCGAAGTGTAGTTTAAAACGAAAGAAACGGAGATGAAAAACTCCAAGTATTTTGAGAGTTATGATGGAAATAGTTAGACTCGCGCTTTGGTTTAGCAATTTACTGACCTACCTCCGATTGATTGACCATAACTCACTCAATTTAACTCGTAATTCATTTAAATTCGTTTCATTTCGAATGAATCGAAGTGTAGTTTAAAACGAAAGAAACGGAGATGAAAAACTCCAAGTATTTTGAGAGTTATGATGGAAATAGTTAGACTCGCGCTTTGGTTTAGCAATTTACTGACCTACCTCCGATTGATTGACAATAACTCTCTCAATTTAACTCGTAATTCATTTAAATTAGTTTCATTTCGAAGGAATCGAAGTGTAGTTTAAAACGAAAGAAACGGAGATGAAAAACTCCAAGTATTTTGAGAGTTATGATGGAAATAGTTAGACTCGCGCTTTGGTTTAGCAATTTACTGACCTACCTCCGATTGATTGACCATAACTCACTCAATTTAACTCGTAATTCATTTAAATTCGTTTCATTTCGAATGAATCGAAGTGTAGTTTAAAACGAAAGAAACGGAGATAAAAAACTCCAAGTATTTTGAGAGTTATGATGGAAATAGTTAGACTCGGTCTTTGGTTTAGCAATTTACTGACCTCTCTCCGATTGATTGACCATAACTCTGTCAATTTAACTCGTAATTCAATTAAATTAGTTTCATTTCGAAGGAATCGAAGTTTAGTTTAAAACGAAAGAAACGGAGATGAAAAACTCCAAGTATTTTGAGAGTTATGATGGAAATAGTTAGACTCGCGCTTTGGTTTAGCAATTTACTGACCTACCTCCGATTGATTGACCATAACTCACTCAATTTAACTCGTAATTCATTTAAATTCGTTTCATTTCGAATGAATCGAAGTGTAGTTTAAAACGAAAGAAACGGAGATGAAAAACTCGAAGTATTTTGAGAGTTATGATGGAAATAGTTAGACTCGCGCTTTGGTTTAGCAATTTACTGACCTACCTCCGATTGATTGACCATAACTCACTCAATTTAACTCGTAATTCATTGAAATTAGTTTCATTTCGAAGGAATCAAAGTGTAGTTTAAAACGAAAGAAACGGAGATGAAAAACTCCAAGTATTTTGAGAGTTATGATGGAAATTGTTAGACTCGCGCTTTGGTTTAGCAATTTACTGACCTACCTCCGATTTATTGAACATAACTCTCTCAATTTAACTCGTAATTCATTTAAATTTGTTTCATTCCGAATGAATCGAAGTGTAGTTTAAAACGAAAGAAACGGAGATGAAAAACTCCAAGTATTTTGAGAGTTATGATGGAAATAGTTAGACTCGCGCTTTGGTTTAGCAATTTACTGACCTACCTCCGATTGATTGCCCATAACTCTGTCAATGTAACTCGTAATTCATTTAAATTAGTTTCATTTCGAAGGAATCGAAGTGTAGTTTAAAACGAAAGAAACGGAGATGAAAAACTCCAAGTATTTTGAGAGTTATGATGGAAATAGTTAGACTCGCGCTTTGGTTTAGCAATTTACTGACCTCCCTACGATTGATTGACCATAACTCACTCAATTTAACTCGTAATTCATTGAAATTAGTTTCATTTCGAAAGAATCGAAATGTAGTTTAAAACGAAAGAAACGGAGATGAAAAACTCCAAGTATTTTGAGAGTTATGATGGAAATAATTAGACTCGCGCTTTGGTTTAGCAATTTACTGACCTACCTCCGATTGATTGACCATAACTCTCTCAATTTAACTCTTAAGTCATTGAAATTAGTTTCATTTCGAAAGAATCAAAGTGTAGTTTAAAACGAAAGAAACGGAGATGAAAAACTCCAAGTATTTTGAGAGTTATGATGGAAATAGTTAGACTCGCGCTTTGGTTTAGCAATTTACTGACCTACCTCCGATTGATTGAAAATAACTCTCTCAATTTAACTCGTAATTCATTTAAATTAGTTTCATTTCGAAGGAATCGAAGTGTAGTTTAAAACGAAAGAAACGGAGATGAAAAACTCCAAGTATTTTGAGAGTTATGATGGAAATAGTTAGACTCGCGCTTTGGTTTAGCAATTTACTGACCTACCTCTGATTGATTGACCATAACTCTGTCAATTTAACTCGTAATTCTTTTAAATTAGTTTCATTTCGAAGGAATCGAAGTGTAGTTTAAAACGAAAGAAACGGAGATGAAAAACTCCAAGTATTTTGAGAGTTACGATGGAAATAGTTAGACTCGCTCTTTGGTTTAGCAATTTACTGACCTCTCTCCGATTGATTTACCATAACTCACTAAATTTAACTCGTAATTCATTGAAATTAGTTTCATTTCGAAGGAATCGAAGTGTAGTTTAAAACGAAAGAAACGGAGATGAAAAACTCCAAGTATTTTGAGAGTTATGATGGAAATTGTTAGACTCGCGCTTTGGTTTAGCAATTTACTGACCTACCTCCGATTGATTGACCATAACTCACTCAATTTAACTCGTAATTCATTTAAATTAGTTTCATTTCGAAGGAATCGAAGTAAAGTTTAAAACGAAAGAAACGGAGATGAAAAACTCCAAGTATTTTGAGAGTTATGATGGAAATAGTTAGACTCGCGCTTTGGTTTAGCAATTTACTGACCTACCTCCGATTGATTGAACATAACTCTCTCAATTTAACTCGTAATTCATTGAAATTAGTTTCATTTCGAAGGAATCGAAGTGTAGTTTAAAACGAAAGAAACGGAGATGAAAAACTCCAAGTATTTTGAGAGTTATGATGGAAATAGTTAGACTCGCGCTTTGGTTTAGCAATTTACTGACCTACCTCCGATTGATTGACCATAACTCTCTCAATTTAACTCTTAAGTCATTGAATTTAGTTTCATTTCGAAGGAATCGAAGTGTAGTTTAAAACGAAAGAAACGGAGATGAAAAACTCCAAGTATTTTGAGAGTTATGATGGAAATTGTTAGACTCGTGCTTTGGTTTAGCAATTTACTGACCTACCTCCGATTTATTGACCATAACTCACTCAATTTAACTCGTAATTCATTTAAATTAGTTTCATTTCGAAGGAATCGAAGTATAGTTTAAAACGAAAGAAACGGAGATGAAAAACTCCAAGTATTTTGAGAGTTATGATGGAAATAGTTAGACTCGCGCTTTGGTTTAGCAATTTACTGACCTACCTCCGATTAATTGACCATAACTCACTCAATTTTACTTGTAATTGATTGAAATTAGTTTCATTTCGAAGGAATCGAAGTGTAGTTTAAAACGAAAGAAACGGAGATGAAAAACTCCAAGTATTTTTGGAGTTATGATGGAAATAGTTAGACTCGCGCTTTGGTTTAGCAATTTACTGACCTACCTCCGATTGATTGACCATAACTCACTCAATTTAACTCGTAATTCATTGAATTAGTTTCATTTCGAAGGAATCGAAGTGTAGTTTAAAACGAAAGAAACGGAGATGAAAAACTCCAAGTATTTTGAGAGTTATGATGAAAATAGTTAGACTCGCGCTTTGGTTTAGCAATTTACTGACCTACCTCCGATTGATTGACCATAACTCTCCCAATTTAACTCTTAAGTCATTGAAATTAGTTTCATTTCGAAGGAATCGAAGTGTAGTTTAAAACGAAAGAAACGGAGATGAAAAACTCCAAGTATTTTGAGAGTTATGATGGAAATAGTTAGACTCGCTCTTTGGTTTAGCAATTTACTGACCTACCTCCGATTGATTGAACATAACTCTCTCAATTTAACTCGTAATTCATTGAAATTAGTTTCATTTCGAAGGAATCGAAGTGTAGTTTAAAACGAAAGAAACGGAGATGAAAAACTCCAAGTATTTTGAGAGTTATGGTGGAAATAGTTAGACTCGCGCTTTGGTTTAGCAATTTACTGACCTACCTACGATTGATTGACCATAACTCTCTCAATTTAACTCTTAAGTCATTGAAATTAATTTCATTTCAAATGAATCGAAGTGTAGTTTAAAACGAAAGAAACGGAGATGAAAAACTCCAAGTATTTTGAGAGTTATGATGGAAATAGTTAGACTCGCGCTTTGGTTTAGCAATTTACTGACCTACCTCCGATTGATTGACCATAACTCTGTCAATTTAACTCGTAATTCATTTAAATTAGTTTCATTTCGAAGGAATCGAAGTGTAGTTTAAAACGAAAGAAACGGAGATTAAAAACTCCAAGTATTTTGGGAGTTATGATGGAAATAGTTAGACTCGCGCTTTGGTTTAGCAATTTACTGACCTCCCTACGATTGATTGACCATAACTCACTCAATTTAACTCGTAATTCATTGAAATTAGTTTCATTTCGAAGGAATTGAAGTGTAGTTTATAACGAAAGAAACGGAGATGAAAAACTCCAAGTATTTTGAGAGTTATGATGGAAATAGTTAGACTCGCGCTTTGGTTTAGCAATTTACTGACCTACCTCCGATTGATTGACAATAACTCTCTCAATTTAACTCGTAATTCATTTAAATTAGTTTCATTTCGAAGGAATCGAAGTGTAGTTTAAAACGAAAGAAACGGAGATGAAAAACTCCAAGTATTTTGAGAGTTATGATGGAAATAGTTAGACTCGCGCTTTGGTTTAGCAATTTACTGACCTACCTCCGATTGATTGACCATAACTCTGTCAATTTAACTCGTAATTCATTTAAATTAGTTTCATTTCGAAGGAATCGAAGTGTAGTTTAAAACGAAAGAAACGGAGATGAAAAACTCCAAGTATTTTGAGAGTTATGATGGAAATAGTTAGACTCGCGCTTTGGTTTAGCAATTTACTGACCTCCCTACGATTGATTGACCATAACTCACTCAATTTAACTCGTAATTCATTGAAATTAGTTTCATTTCGAAAGAATCGAAATGTAGTTTAAAACGAAAGAAACGGAGATGAAAAACTCCAAGTATTTTGAGAGTTATGATGGAAATAATTAGACTCGCGCTTTGGTTTAGCAATTTACTGACCTACCTCCGATTGATTGACCATAACTCTCTCAATTTAACTCTTAAGTCATTGAAATTAGTTTCATTTCGAAAGAATCAAAGTGTAGTTTAAAACGAAAGAAACGGAGATGAAAAACTCCAAGTATTTTGAGAGTTATGATGGAAATAGTTAGACTCGCGCTTTGGTTTAGCAATTTACTGACCTACCTCCGATTGATTGACAATAACTCTCTCAATTTAACTCGTAATTCATTTAAATTAGTTTCATTTCGAAGGAATCGAAGTGTAGTTTAAAACGAAAGAAACGGAGATGAAAAACTCCAAGTATTTTGAGAGTTATGATGGAAATAGTTAGACTCGCGCTTTGGTTTAGCAATTTACTGACCTACCTACGATTGATTGACCATAACTCTCTCAATTTAACTCTTAAGTCATTGAAATTAATTTCATTTCAAATGAATCGAAGTGTAGTTTAAAACGAAAGAAACGGAGATGAAAAACTCCAAGTATTTTAAGAGTTATGATGGAAATAGTTAGACTCGCGCTTTGGTTTAGCAATTTACTGACCTACCTCCGATTGATTGACCATAACTCTGTCAATTTAACTCGTAATTCATTTAAATTAGTTTCATTTCGAAGGAATCGAAGTGTAGTTTAAAACGAAAGAAACGGAGATTAAAAACTCCAAGTATTTTGGGAGTTATGATGGAAATAGTTAGACTCGCGCTTTGGTTTAGCAATTTACTGACCTCCCTACGATTGATTGACCATAACTCACTCAATTTAACTCGTAATTCATTGAAATTAGTTTCATTTCGAAGGAATTGAAGTGTAGTTTATAACGAAAGAAACGGAGATGAAAAACTCCAAGTATTTTGAGAGTTATGATGGAAATAGTTAGACTCGCGCTTTGGTTTAGCAATTTACTGACCTACCTCCGATTGATTGAGCATAACTCTGTCAATTTAACTCGTAATTCATTTAAATTAGTTTCATTTCGAAGGAATCGAAGTGTAGTTTAAAACGAAAGAAACGGAGATGAAAAACTCCAAGTATTTTGAGAGTTATGATGGAAATAGTTAGACTCGCGCTTTGGTTTAGCAATTTACTGACCTCCCTACGATTGATTGACCATAACTCACTCAATTTAACTCGTAATTCATTGAAATTAGTTTCATTTCGAAAGAATCGAAATGTAGTTTAAAACGAAAGAAACGGAGATGAAAAACTCCAAGTATTTTGAGAGTTATGATGGAAATAATTAGACTCGCGCTTTGGTTTAGCAATTTACTGACCTACCTCCGATTGATTGACCATAACTCTCTCAATTTAACTCTTAAGTCATTGAAATTAGTTTCATTTCGAAAGAATCAAAGTGTAGTTTAAAACGAAAGAAACGGAGATGAAAAACTCCAAGTATTTTGAGAGTTATGATGGAAATAGTTAGACTCGCGCTTTGGTTTAGCAATTTACTGACCTACCTCCGATTGATTGACAATAACTCTCTCAATTTAACTCGTAATTCATTTAAATTAGTTTCATTTCGAAGGAATCGAAGTGTAGTTTAAAAGGAAAGAAACGGAGATGAAAAACTCCAAGTATTTTGAGAGTTATGATGGAAATAGTTAGACTCGCGCTTTGGTTTAGCAATTTGCTGACCTACCTCTGATTGATTGACCATAACTCTGTCAATTTAACTCGTAATTCTTTTAAATTAGTTTCATTTCGAAGGAATCGAAGTGTAGTTTAAAACGAAAGAAACGGAGATGAAAAACTCCAAGTATTTTGAGAGTTATGATGGAAATAGTTAGACTCGCGCTTTGGTTTAGCAATTTACTGACCTACCTCCGATTGATTGAACATAACTCTCTCAATTTAACTCGTAATTCATTGAAATTAGTTTCATTTCGAAGGAATCGAAGTGTAGTTTAAAACGAAAGAAACGGAGATGAAAAACTCCAAGTATTTTGAGAGTTATGATGGAAATAGTTAGACTCGCGCTTTGGTTTAGCAATTTACTAACCTACCTCCGATTGATTGACCATAACTCACTCAATTTAACTCGTAATTCATTGAATTAGTTTCATTTCGAAGGAATCGAAGTGTAGTTTAAAACGAAAGAAACGGAGATGAAAAACTCCAAGTATTTTGAGAGTTATGATGGAAATAGTTAGACTCGCGCTTTGGTTTAGCAATTTACTGACCTACCTACGATTGATTGACCATAACTCTCTCAATTTAACTCTTAAGTCATTGAAATTAATTTCATTTCAAATGAATCGAAGTGTAGTTTAAAACGAAAGAAACGGAGATGAAAAACTCCAATTATTTTGAGAGTTATGATGGAAATAGTTAGACTCGCGCTTTGGTTTAGCAATTTACTGACCTACCTCCGATTGATTGACCATAACTCTGTCAATTTAAATCGTAATTCATTTAAATTAGTTTCATTTCGAAGGAATCGAAGTGTAGTTTAAAACGAAAGAAACGGAGATTAAAAACTCCAAGTATTTTGGGAGTTATGATGGAAATAGTTAGACTCGCGCTTTGGTTTAGCAATTTACTGACCTCCCTACGATTGATTGACCATAACTCACTCAATTTAACTCGTAATTCATTGAAATTAGTTTCATTTCGAAGGAATTGAAGTGTAGTTTATAACGAAAGAAACGGAGATGAAAAACTCCAAGTATTTTGAGAGTTATGATGGAAATAGTTAGACTCGCGCTTTGGTTTAGCAATTTACTGACCTACCTCCGATTGATTGACAATAACTCTCTCAATTTAACTCGTAATTCATTTAAATTAGTTTCATTTCGAAGGAATCGAAGTGTAGTTTAAAACGAAAGAAACGGAGATGAAAAACTCCAAGTATTTTGAGAGTTATGATGGAAATAGTTAGACTCGCGCTTTGGTTTAGCAATTTACTGACCTACCTCCGATTGATTGACCATAACTCACTCAATTTAACTCGTAATTCATTTAAATTCGTTTCATTTCGAATGAATCGAAGTGTAGTTTAAAACGAAAGAAACGGAGATGAAAAACTCCAAGTATTTTGAGAGTTATGAAGGAAATAGTTAGACTCGCGCTTTGGTTTAGCAATTTACTGACCTACCTCCGATTGATTGACAATAACTCTCTCAATTTAACTCGTAATTCATTGAAATTAGTTTCATTTCGAAGGAATCGAAGTGTAGTTTAAAACGAAAGAAACGGAGATGAAAAACTCCAAGTATTTTGAGAGTTATGATGGAAATAGTTAGACTCGCGCTTTGGTTTAGCAATTTACTGACCTACCTCCGATTGATTGACCATAACTCTCCCAATTTAACTCTTAAGTCATTGAAATTAGTTTCATTTCGAAGGAATCGAAGTGTAGTTTAAAACGAAAGAAACGGAGATGAAAAACTCCAAGTATTTTGAGAGTTATGATGGAAATAGTTAGACTCGCGCTTTGGTTTAGCAATTTACTGACCTACCTCCGATTGATTGAACATAACTCTCTCAATTTAACTCGTAATTCATTGAAATTAGTTTCATTTCGAAGGAATCGAAGTGTAGTTTAAAACGAAAGAAACGGAGATGAAAAACTCCAAGTATTTTGAGAGTTATGGTGGAAATAGTTAGACTCGCGCTTTGGTTTAGCAATTTACTGACCTACCTTCGATTGATTGACCATAACTCTCTAAATTTAACTCTTAAGTCATTGAAATTAGTTTCATTTCGAAGGAATCGAAGTGTAGTTTAAAACAAAAGAAACGGAGATGAAAAACTCCAAGTATTTTGAGAGTTATGATGGAAATTGTTAGACTCGCGCTTTGGTTTAGCAATTTACTGACCTACCTCCGATTTATTGACCATAACTCACTCAATTTAACTCGTAATTCATTTAAATTAGTTTCATTTCGAAGGAATCGAAGTATAGTTTAAAACGAAAGAAACGGAGATGAAAAACTCCAAGTATTTTGAGAGTTATGATGGAAATAGTTAGACTCGCGCTTTGGTTTAGCAATTTACTGACCTACCTCCGATTAATTGACCATAACTCACTCAATTTTACTTGTAATTGATTGAAATTAGTTTCATTTCGAAGGAATCGAAGTGTAGTTTAAAACGAAAGAAACGGAGATGAAAAACTCCAAGTATTTTGGGAGTTATGATGGAAATAGTTAGACTCGCGCTTTGGTTTAGCAATTTACTAACCTACCTCCGATTGATTGACCATAACTCACTCAATTTAACTCGTAATTCATTGAATTAGTTTCATTTCGAAGGAATCGAAGTGTAGTTTAAAACGAAAGAAACGGAGATGAAAAACTCCAAGTATTTTGAGAGTTATGATGGAAATAGTTAGACTCGCGCTTTGGTTTAGCAATTTACTGACCTACCTACGATTGATTGACCATAACTCTC
Organism: Tasmannia lanceolata; assembly: GCF_043159265.1. Classification (NCBI taxonomy): domain Eukaryota; kingdom Viridiplantae; phylum Streptophyta; class Magnoliopsida; order Canellales; family Winteraceae; genus Tasmannia; species Tasmannia lanceolata. Next base: position 11,679,945 of record NW_027518721.1, read on the forward strand.
TCAATTTAACTCTTAAGTCATTGAAATTAATTTCATTTCAAATGAATCGAAGTGTAGTTTAAAACGAAAGAAACGGAGATGAAAAACTCCAAGTATTTTGAGAGTTATGATGGAAATAGTTAGACTCGCGCTTTGGTTTAGCAATTTACTGACCTACCTCCGATTGATTGACCATAACTCTGTCAATTTAACTCGTAATTCATTTAAATTAGTTTCATTTCGAAGGAATCGAAGTGTAGTTTAAAACGAAAGAAACGGAGATTAAAAACTCCAAGTATTTTGGGAGTTATGATGGAAATAGTTTGACTCGCGCTTTGGTTTAGCAATTTACTGACCTCCCTACGATTGATTGACCATAACTCACTCAATTTAACTCGTAATTCATTGAAATTAGTTTCATTTCGAAGGAATTGAAGTGTAGTTTATAACGAAAGAAACGGAGATGAAAAACTCCAAGTATTTTGAGAGTTATGATGGAAATAGTTAGACTCGCGCTTTGGTTTAGCAATTTACTGACCTACCTCCGATTGATTGACAATAACTCTCTCAATTTAACTCGTAATTCATTTAAATTAGTTTCATTTCGAAGGAATCGAAGTGTAGTTTAAAACGAAAGAAACGGAGATGAAAAACTCCAAGTATTTTGAGAGTTATGATGGAAATAGTTAGACTCGCGCTTTGGTTTAGCAATTTACTGACCTACCTCCGATTGATTGACCATAACTCTGTCAATTTAACTCGTAATTCATTTAAATTAGTTTCATTTCGAAGGAATCGAAGTGTAGTTTAAAACGAAAGAAACGGAGATGAAAAACTCCAAGTATTTTGAGAGTTATGATGGAAATAGTTAGACTCGCGCTTTGGTTTAGCAATTTACTGACCTCCCTACGATTGATTGACCATAACTCACTCAATTTAACTCGTAATTCATTGAAATTAGTTTCATTTCGAAAGAATCGAAATGTAGTTTAAAACGAAAGAAACGGAGATGAAAAACTCCAAGTATTTTGAGAGTTATGATGGAAATAATTAGACTCGCGCTTTGGTTTAGCAATTTACTGACCTACCTCCGATTGATTGACCATAACTCTCTCAATTTAACTCTTAAGTTATTGAAATTAGTTTCATTTCGAAAGAATCAAAGTGTAGTTTAAAACGAAAGAAACGGAGATGAAAAACTCCAAGTATTTTGAGAGTTATGATGGAAATAGTTAGACTCGCGCTTTGGTTTAGCAATTTACTGACCTACCTCCGATTGATTGACAATAACTCTCTCAATTTAACTCGTAATTCATTTAAATTAGTTTCATTTCGAAGGAATCGAAGTGTAGTTTAAAACGAAAGAAACGGAGATGAAAAACTCCAAGTATTTTGAGAGTTATGATGGAAATAGTTAGACTCGCGCTTTGGTTTAGCAATTTGCTGACCTACCTCTGATTGATTGACCATAACTCTGTCAATTTAACTCGTAATTCTTTTAAATTAGTTTCATTTCGAAGGAATCGAAGTGTAGTTTAAAACGAAAGAAACGGAGATGAAAAACTCCAAGTATTTTGAGAGTTATGATGGAAATAGTTAGACTCGCGCTTTGGTTTAGCAATTTACTGACCTACCTCCGATTGATTGAACATAACTCTCTCAATTTAACTCGTAATTCATTGAAATTAGTTTCATTTCGAAGGAATCGAAGTGTAGTTTAAAACGAAAGAAACGGAGATGAAAAACACCAAGTATTTTGAGAGTTATGATGGAAATAGTTAGACTCGCGCTTTGGTTTAGCAATTTACTGACCTACCTCCGATTGATTGACCATAACTCACTCAATTTAACTCGTAATTCATTAAATTAGTTTCATTTCGAAGGAATCGAAGTGTAGTTTAAAACGAAAGAAACGGAGATGAAAAACTCCAAGTATTTTGAGAGTTATGATGGAAATAGTTAGACTCGCGCTTTGGTTTAGCAATTTACTGACCTACCTACGATTGATTGACCATAACTCTCTCAATTTAACTCTTAAGTCATTGAAATTAATTTCATTTCAAATGAATCGAAGTGTAGTTTAAAACGAAAGAAAGGAGATGAAAAACTCCAAGTATTTTGAGAGTTATGATGGAAATAGTTAGACTCGCGCTTTGGTTTAGCAATTTACTGACCTACCTCCGATTGATTGACCATAACTCTGTCAATTTAACTCGTAATTCATTTAAATTAGTTTCATTTCGAAGGAATCGAAGTGTAGTTTAAAACGAAAGAAACGGAGATGAAAAACTCCAAGTATTTTGAGAGTTATGATGGAAATAGTTAGACTCGCGCTTTGGTTTAGCAATTTACTGACCTACCTCCGATTGATTGACCATAACTCTCTCAATTTAACTCTTAAGTCATTGAATTTAGTTTCATTTCGAAGGAATCGAAGTTTAGTTTAAAACGAAAGAAACGGAGATGAAAAACTCCAAGTATTTTGAGAGTTATGATGGAAATTGTTAGACTCGCGCTTTGGTTTAGCAATTTACTGACCTACCTCGGATTTATTGACCATAACTCACTCAATTTAACTCGTAATTCATTTAAATTAGTTTCATTTCGAAGGAATCGAAGTATAGTTTAAAACGAAAGAAACGGAGATGAAAAACTCCAAGTATTTTGAGAGTTATGATGGAAATAGTTAGACTCGCGCTTTGGTTTAGCAATTTACTGACCTACCTCCGATTAATTGACCATAACTCACTCAATTTTACTTGTAATTGATTGAAATTAGTTTCATTTCGAAGGAATCGAAGTGTAGTTTAAAATGAAAGAAACGGAGATGAAAAACTCCAAGTATTTTGGGAGTTATGATGGAAATAGTTAGACTCGCGCTTTGGTTTAGCAATTTACTGACCTACCTCCGATTGATTGACCATAACTCACTCAATTTAACTCGTAATTCATTGAATTAGTTTCATTTCGAAGGAATCGAAGTGTAGTTTAAAACGAAAGAAACGGAGATGAAAAACTCCAAGTATTTTGAGAGTTATGATGAAAATAGTTAGACTCGCGCTTTGGTTTAGCAATTTACTGACCTACCTCCGATTGATTGACCATAACTCTCCCAATTTAACTCTTAAGTCATTGAAATTAGTTTCATTTCGAAGGAATCCAAGTGTAGTTTAAAACGAAAGAAACGGAGATGAAAAACTCAAAGTATTTTGAGAGTTATGATGGAAATAGTTAGACTCGCGCTTTGGTTTAGCAATTTACTGACCTACCTCCGATTGATTGAACATAACTCTCTCAATTTAACTCGTAATTCATTGAAATTAGTTTCATTTCGAAGGAATCGAAGTGTAGTTTAAAACGAAAGAAACGGAGATGAAAAACTCCAAGTATTTTGAGAGTTATGGTGGAAATAGTTAGACTCGCGCTTTGGTTTAGCAATTTACTGACCTACCTTCGATTGATTGACCATAACTCTCTAAATTTAACTCTTAAGTCATTGAAATTAGTTTCATTTCGAAGGAATCGAAGTGTAGTTTAAAACAAAAGAAACGGAGATGAAAAACTCCAAGTATTTTGAGAGTTATGATGGAAATTGTTAGACTCGCGCTTTGGTTTAGCAATTTACTGACCTACCTCCGATTTATTGACCATAACTCACTCAATTTAACTCGTAATTCATTTAAATTAGTTTCATTTCGAAGGAATCGAAGTATAGTTTAAAACGAAAGAAACGGAGATGAAAAACTCCAAGTATTTTGAGAGTTATGATGGAAATATTTAGACACGCGCTTTGGTTTAGCAATTTACTGACCTACCTCCGATTAATTGACCATAACTCACTCAATTTTACTTGTAATTAATTGAAATTAGTTTCATTTCGAAGGAATCGAAGTGTAGTTTAAAACGAAAGAAACGGAGATGAAAAACTCCAAGTATTTTGGGAGTTATGATGGAAATAGTTAGACTCGCGCTTTGGTTTAGCAATTTACTGACTTACCTCCGATTGATTGACCATAACTCACTCAATTTAACTCGTAATTCATTGAATTAGTTTCATTTCGAAGGAATCGAAGTGTAGTTTAAAACGAAAGAAACGGAGATGAAAAACTCCAAGTATTTTGAGAGTTATGATGGAAATAGTTAGACTCGCGCTTTGGTTTAGCAATTTACTGACCTACCTACGATTGATTGACCATAACTCTCTCAATTTAACTCTTAAGTCATTGAAATTAATTTCATTTCAAATGAATCGAAGTGTAGTTTAAAACGAAAGAAACGGAGATGAAAAACTCCAAGTATTTTGAGAGTTATGATGGAAATAGTTAGACTCGCGCTTTGGTTTAGCAATTTACTGACCTACCTCCGATTGATTGACCATAACTCTGTAAATTTAACTCGTAATTCATTTAAATTAGTTTCATTTCGAAGGAATCGAAGTGTAGTTTAAAACGAAAGAAACAGAGATTAAAAACTCCAAGTATTTTGGGAGTTATGATGGAAATAGTTAGACTCGCGCTTTGGTTTAGCAATTTACTGACCTCCCTACGATTGATTGACCATAACTCACTCAATTTAACTCGTAATTCATTGAAATTAGTTTCATTTCGAAGGAATCGAAGTGTAGTTTATAACGAAAGAAACGGAGATGAAAAACTCCAAGTATTTTGAGAGGTATGATGGAAATAGTTAGACTCGCGCTTTGGTTTAGCAATTTACTGACCTACCTCCGATTGATTGACCATAACTCTCCCAATTTAACTATTAAGTCATTGAAATTAGTTTCATTTCGAAGGAATCCAAGTGTAGTTTAAAACGAAAGAAACGGAGATGAAAAACTCCAAGTATTTTGAGAGTTATGATGGAAATAGTTAGACTCGCGCTTTGGTTTAGCAATTTACTGACCTACCTCCGATTGATTGACAATAACTCTGTCAATTTAACTCGTAATTCATTGAAATTAGTTTCATTTCGAAGGAATCGAAGTGTAGTTTATAACGAAAGAAACGGAGATGAAAAACTCCAAGTATTTTGAGAGGTATGATGGAAATAGTTAGACTCGCGCTTTGGTTTAGCAATTTACTGACCTCCCTACGATTGATTGACCATAACTCACTCAATTTAACTCGTAATTCATTGAAATTAGTTTCATTTCGAAGGAATCGAAGTGTAGTTTATAACGAAAGAAACGGAGATGAAAAACTCCAAGTATTTTGAGAGTTATGATGGAAATAGTTAGACTCGCGCTTTGATTTAGCAATTTACTGACCTACCTCCGATTGATTAACCATAACTCTCCCAATTTAACTCTTAAGTCATTGAAATTAGTTTCATTTCGAAAGAATCCAAGTGTAGTTTAAAACGAAAGAAACGGAGATGAAAAACTCCAAGTATTTTGAGAGTTATGATGGAAATAGTTAGACTCGCGCTTTGGTTTAGCAATTTACTGACCTACCTCCGATTGATTGACAATAACTCTGTCAATTTAACTCGTAATTCATTTAAATTAGTTTCATTTGGAAGGAATCGAAGTGTAGTTTAAAACGAAAGAAAGGGAGATGAAAAACTCCAAGTATTTTGGGAGTTATGATGGAAATAGTTAGACTCGCGCTTTGGTTTAGCAATTTACTGACCTACCTCCGATTGATTGACCATAACTCACTCAATTTAACTCGTAATTCATTGAATTAGTTTCATTTCGAAGGAATCGAAGTGTAGTTTAAAACGAAAGAAACGGAGATGAAAAACTCCAAGTATTTTGAGAGTTATGATGGAAATAGTTAGACTCGCGCTTTGGTTTAGCAATTTACTGACCTACCTACGATTGATTGACCATAACTCTCTCAATTTAACTCTTAAGTCATTGAAATTAATTTCATTTCAAATGAATCGAAGTGTAGTTTAAAACGAAAGAAAGGAGATGAAAAACTCCAAGTATTTTGAGAGTTATGATGGAAATAGTTAGACTCGCGCTTTGGTTTAGCAATTTACTGACCTACCTCCGATTGATTGACCATAACTCTGTCAATTTAACTCGTAATTAATTTAAATTAGTTTCATTTCGAAGGAATCGAAGTGTAGTTTAAAACGAAAGAAACGGAGATTAAAAACTCCAAGTATTTTGGGAGTTATGATGGAAATAGTTAGACTCGCGCTTTGGTTTAGCAATTTATTGACCTCCCTACGATTGATTGACCATAACTCACTCAATTTAACTCGTAATTCATTGAAATTAGTTTCATTTCGAAGGAATCGAAGTGTAGTTTATAGCGAAAGAAACGGAGATGAAAAACTCCAAGTATTTTGAGAGTTATGATGGAAATAGTTAGACTCGCGCTTTGGTTTAGCAATTTACTGACCTACCTCCGATTGATTGACCATAACTCTCCCAATTTAACTCTTAAGTCATTGAAATTAGTTTCATTTCGAAGGAATCAAAGTGTAGTTTAAAACGAAAGAAACGGAGATGAAAAACTCTAAGTATTTTGAGAGATATGATGGAAATAGTTAGACTCGCGCTTTGGTTTAGCAATTTACTGACCTACCTCCGATTGATTGACAATAACTCTGTCAATTTAACTCGTAATTCATTTAAATTAGTTTCATTTCGAAGGAATCGAAGTGTAGTTTAAAACGAAAGAAACGGAGATGAAAAACTCCAAGTATTTTGAGAGTTATGATGGAAATAGTTAGACTCGCGCTTTGGTTTAGCAATTTACTGACCTACCTCCGATTGATTGACCATAACTCTCCCAATTTAACTCTTAAGTCATTGAAATTAGTTTCATTTCGAAGGAATCAAAGTGTAGTTTAAAACGAAAGAAACGGAGATGAAAAACTCCAAGTATTTTGAGAGATATGATGGAAATAGTTAGACTCGCGCTTTGGTTTAGCAATTTACTGACCTACCTCCGATTGATTGACAATAACTCTGTCAATTTAACTCGTAATTCATTTAAATTAGTTTCATTTCGAAGGAATCGAAGTGTAGTTTAAAACGAAAGAAACGGAGATGAAAAACTCCAAGTATTTTGAGAGTTATGATGGAAATAGTTAGACTCGCGCTTTGGTTTAGCAATTTACTGACCTACCTCCGATTGATTGACCATAACTCACTCAATTTAACTCGTAATTCATTTAAATTCGTTTCATTTCGAATGAATCGAAGTGTAGTTTAAAACGAAAGAAACGGAGATGAAAAACTCCAAGTATTTTGAGAGTTATGATGGAAATAGTTAGACTCGCTCTTTGGTTTAGCAATTTACTGACCTCTCTCCGATTGATTGACCATAACTCTGTCAATTTAACTCGTAATTCATTTAAATTAGTTTCATTTCGAAGGAATCGAAGTTTAGTTTAAAACGAAAGAAACGGAGATGAAAAACTCCAAGTATTTTGAGAGTTATGATGGAAATAGTTAGACTCGCGCTTTGGTTTAGCAATTTACTGACTTACCTCCGATTGATTGACCATAACTCACTCAATTTAACTCGTAATTCATTTAAATTCGTTTCATTTCGAATGAATCGAAGTGTAGTTTAAAACGAAAGAAACGGAGATGAAAAACTCGAAGTATTTTGAGAGTTATGATGGAAATAGTTAGACTCGCGCTTTGGTTTAGCAATTTACTGACCTACCTCCGATTGATTGACCATAACTCACTCAATTTAACTCGTAATTCATTTAAATTAGTTTCATTTCGAAGGAATCAAAGTGTAGTTTAAAACGAAAGAAACGGAGATGAAAAACTCCAAGTATTTTGAGAGTTATGATGGAAATTGTTAGACTCGCGCTTTGGTTTAGCAATTTACTGACCTACCTCCGATTTATTGAACATAACTCTCTCAATTTAACTCGTAATTCATTTAAATTTGTTTCATTCCGAATGAATCGAAGTGTAGTTTAAAACGAAAGAAACGGAGATGAAAAACTCCAAGTATTTTGAGAGTTATGATGGAAATAATTAGACTCGCGCTTTGGTTTAGCAATTTACTGACCTACCTCCGATTGATTGACCATAACTCTGTCAATTTAACTCGTAATTCATTTAAATTAGTTTCATTTCGAAGGAATCGAAGTGTAGTTTAAAACGAAAGAAACGGAGATGAAAAACTCAAAGTATTTTGAGAGTTATGATGGAAATAGTTAGACTCGCGCTTTGGTTTAGCAATTTACTGACCTCCCTACGATTGATTGACCATAACTCACTCAATTTAACTCGTAATTCATTAAAATTAGTTTCATTTCGAAAGAATCGAAATGTAGTTTAAAACGAAAGAAACGGAGATGAAAAACTCCAAGTATTTTGAGAGTTATGATGGAAATAGTTAGACTCGCGCTTTGGTTTAGCAATTTACTGACCTACCTCCGATTGATTGACCATAACTCTCTCAATTTAACTCTTAAGTCATTGAAATTAGTTTCATTTCGAAAGAATCAAAGTGTAGTTTAAAACGAAAGAAACGGAGATGAAAAACTCCAAGTATTTTGAGAGTTATGATGGAAATAGTTAGACTCGCGCTTTGGTTTAGCAATTTACTGACTTACCTCCGATTGATTGACAATAACTCTCTCAATTTAACTCGTAATTCATTTAAATTAGTTTCATTTCGAAGGAATCGAAGTGTAGTTTAAAACGAAAGAAACGGAGATGAAAAACTCCAAGTATTTTGAGAGTTATGATGGAAATAGTTAGACTCGCGCTTTGGTTTAGCAATTTACTGACCTACCTCCGATTGATTGACCATAACTCTGTTAATTTAACTCGTAATTCTTTTAAATTAGTTTCATTTCGAAGGAATCGAAGTGTAGTTTAAAACGAAAGAAACGGAGATGAAAAACTCCAAGTATTTTGAGAGTTACGATGGAAATAGTTAGACTCGCTCTTTGGTTTAGCAATTTACTGACCTACCTCCGATTGATTGACCATAACTCTCCCAATTTAACTCTTAAGTCATTGAAATTAGTTTCATTTCGAAGGAATCCAAGTGTAGTTTAAAACGAAAGAAACGGAGATGAAAAACTCCAAGTATTTTGAGAGTTATGATGGAAATAGTTAGACTCGCGCTTTGGTTTAGCAATTTACTGACCTACCTCCGATTGATTGAACATAACTCTCTCAATTTAACTCGTAATTCATTGAAATTAGTTTCATTTCGAAGGAATCGAAGTGTAGTTTAAAACGAAAGAAACGGAGATGAAAAACTCCAAGTATTTTGAGAGTTATGGTGGAAATAGTTAGACTCGCGCTTTGGTTTAGCAATTTACTGACCTACCTTCGATTGATTGACCATAACTCTCTAAATTTAACTCTTAAGTCATTGAAATTAGTTTCATTTCGAAGGAATCGAAGTGTAGTTTAAAACAAAAGAAACGGAGATGAAAAACTCCAAGTATTTTGAGAGTTATGATGGAAATTGTTAGACTCACGCTTTGGTTTAGCAATTTACTGACCTACCTCCGATTTATTGACCATAACTCACTCAATTTAACTCGTAATTCATTTAAATTAGTTTCATTTCGAAGGAATCGAAGTATAGTTTAAAACGAAAGAAACGGAGATGAAAAACTCCAAGTATTTTGAGAGTTATGATGGAAATAGTTAGACTCGCGCTTTGGTTTAGCAATTTACTGACCTACCTCCGATTAATTGACCATAACTCACTCAATTTTACTTGTAATTGATTGAAATTAGTTTCATTTCGAAGGAATCGAAGTGTAGTTTAAAACGAAAGAAACGGAGATGAAAAACTCCAAGTATTTTGGGAGTTATGATGGAAATAGTTAGACTCGCGCTTTGGTTTAGCAATTTACTGAACCACCTCCGATTGATTGACCATAACTCACTCAATTTAACTCGTAATTCATTGAATTAGTTTCATTTCGAAGGAATCGAAGTGTAGTTTAAAACGAAAGAAACGGAGATGAAAAACTCCAAGTATTTTGAGAGTTATGATGGAAATAGTTAGACTCGCGCTTTGGTTTAGCAATTTACTGACCTACCTACGATTGATTGACCATAACTCTCTCAATTTAACTCTTAAGTCATTGAAATTAATTTCATTTCAAATGAATCGAAGTGTAGTTTAAAACGAAAGACACGGAGATGAAAAACTCCAAGTATTTTGAGAGTTATGATGGAAATAGTTAGACTCGCGCTTTGGTTTAGCAATTTACTGACCTACCTCCGATTGATTGACCATAACTCTGTCAATTTAGCTCGTAATTCATTTAAATTAGTTTCATTTCGAAGGAATCGAAGTGTAGTTTAAAACGAAAGAAACGGAGATTAAAAACTCCAAGTATTTTGGGAGTTATGATGGAAATAGTTAGACTCGCGCTTTGGTTTAGCAATTTACTGACCTCCCTACGATTGATTGACCATAACTCACTCAATTTAACTCGTAATTCATTGAAATTAGTTTCATTTCGAAGGAATCGAAGTGTAGTTTATAACGAAAGAAACGGAGATGAAAAACTCCAAGTATTTTGAGAGTTACGATGGAAATAGTTAGACTCGCTCTTTGGTTTAGCAATTTACTGACCTACCTCCGATTGATTGACCATAACTCTCCCAATTTAACTCTTAAGTCATTGAAATTAGTTTCATTTCGAAGGAATCCAAGTGTAGTTTAAAACGAAAGAAACGGAGATGAAAAACTCCAAGTATTTTGAGAGTTATGATGGAAATAGTTAGACTCGCGCTTTGGTTTAGCAATTTACTGACCTACCTCCGATTGATTGAACATAACTCTCTCAATTTAACTCGTAATTCATTGAAATTAGTTTCATTTCGAAGGAATCGAAGTGTAGTTTAAAACGAAAGAAACGGAGATGAAAAACTCCAAGTATTTTGAGAGTTATGGTGGAAATAGTTAGACTCGCGCTTTGGTTTAGCAATTTACTGACCTACCTTCGATTGATTGACCATAACTCTCTAAATTTAACTCTTAAGTCATTGAAATTAGTTTCATTTCGAAGGAATCGAAGTGTAGTTTAAAACAAAAGAAACGGAGATGAAAAACTCCAAGTATTTTGAGAGTTATGATGGAAATTGTTAGACTCACGCTTTGGTTTAGTAATTTACTGACCTACCTCCGATTTATTGACCATAACTCACTCAATTTAACTCGTAATTCATTTAAATTAGTTTCATTTCGAAGGAATCGAAGTATAGTTTAAAACGAAAGAAACGGAGATGAAAAACTCCAAGTATTTTGAGAGTTATGATGGAAATAGTTAGACTCGCGCTTTGGTTTAGCAATTTACTGACCTACCTCCGATTAATTGACCATAACTCACTCAATTTTACTTGTAATTGATTGAAATTAGTTTCATTTCGAAGGAATCGAAGTGTAGTTTAAAACGAAAGAAACGGAGATGAAAAACTCCAAGTATTTTGGGAGTTATGATGAAAATAGTTAGACTCGCGCTTTGGTTTAGCAATTTACTGACCCACCTCCGATTGATTGACCATAACTCACTCAATTTAACTCGTAATTCATTGAATTAGTTTCATTTCGAAGGAATCGAAGTGTAGTTTAAAACGAAAGAAACGGAGATGAAAAACTCCAAGTATTTTGAGAGTTATGATGGAAATAGTTAGACTCGCGCTTTGGTTTAGCAATTTACTGACCTACCTACGATTGATTGACCATAACTCTCTTAATTTAACTCTTAAGTCATTGAAATTAATTTCATTTCAAATGAATCGAAGTGTAGTTTATAACGAAAGAAACGGAGATGAAAAACTCCAAGTATTTTGAGAGTTATGATGGAAATAGTTAGACTCGCGCTTTGGTTTAGCAATTTACTGACCTACCTCCGATTGATTGACCATAACTCTCCCAATTTAACTCTTAAGTCATTGAAATTAGTTTCATTTCGAAGGAATCAAAGTGTAGTTTAAAACGAAAGAAACGGAGATGACAAACTCCAAGTATTTTGAGAGTTATGATGGAAATAGTTAGACTCGCGCTTTGGTTTAGCAATTTACTGACCTACCTCCGATTGATTGACAATAACTCTGTCAATTTAACTCGTAATTCATTTAAATTAGTTTCATTTCGAAGGAATCGAAGTGTAGTTTAAAACGAAAGAAACGGAGATGAAAAACTCCAAGTATTTTGGGAGTTATGATGGAAATAGTTAGACTCGCGCTTTGGTTTAGCAATTTACTGACCTACCTCCGATTGATTGACCATAACTCACTCAATTTAACTCGTAATTCATTGAATTAGTTTCATTTCGAAGGAATCGAAGTGTAGTTTAAAACGAAAGAAACGGAGATGAAAAACTCCAAGTATTTTGAGAGTTATGATGGAAATAGTTAGACTCGCGCTTTGGTTTAGCAATTTACTGACCTACCTACGATTGATTGACCATAACTCTCTCAATTTAACTCTTAAGTCATTGAAATTAATTTCATTTCAAATGAATCGAAGTGTAGTTTAAAACGAAAGAAAGGAGATGAAAAACTCCAAGTATTTTGAGAGTTATGATGGAAATAGTTAGACTCGCGCTTTGGTTTAGCAATTTACTGACCTACCTCCGATTGATTGACCATAACTCTGTCAATTTAACTCGTAATTCATTTAAATTAGTTTCATTTCGAAGGAATCGAAGTGTAGTTTAAAACGAAAGAAACGGAGATTAAAAACTCCAAGTATTTTGGGAGTTATGATGGAAATAGTTAGACTCGCGCTTTGGTTTAGCAATTTATTGACCTCCCTACGATTGATTGACCATAACTCACTCAATTTAACTCGTAATTCATTGAAATTAGTTTCATTTCGAAGGAATCGAACTGTAGTTTATAACGAAAGAAACGGAGATGAAAAACTCCAAGTATTTTGAGAGTTATGATGGAAATAGTTAGACTCGCGCTTTGGTTTAGCAATTTACTGACCTACCTCCGATTGATTGACCATAACTCTCCCAATTTAACTCTTAAGTCATTGAAATTAGTTTCATTTCGAAGGAATCAAAGTGTAGTTTAAAACGAAAGAAACGGAGATGAAAAACTTCAAGTATTTTGAGAGATATGATGGAAATAGTTAGACTCGCGCTTTGGTTTAGCAATTTACTGACCTACCTCCGATTGATTGAACATAACTCTCTCAATTTAACTCGTAATTCATTGAAATTAGTTTCATTTCGAAGGAATCGAAGTGTAGTTTAAAACGAAAGAAACGGAGATGAAAAACTCCAAGTATTTTGAGAGTTATGATGGAAATAGTTAGACTCGCGCTTTGGTTTAGCAATTTACTGACCTACCTCCGATTGATTGACCATAACTCTCTCAATTTAACTCTTAAGTCATTGAATTTAGTTTCATTTCGAAGGAATCGAAGTGTAGTTTAAAACGAAAGAAACGGAGATGAAAAACTCCAAGTATTTTGAGAGTTATGATGGAAATTGTTAGACTCGCGCTTTGGTTTAGCAATTTACTGACCTACCTCCGATTTATTGACCATAACTCACTCAATTTAACTCGTAATTCATTTAAATTAGTTTCATTTCGAAGGAATCGAAGTATAGTTTAAAACGAAAGAAACGGAGATGAAAAACTCCAAGTATTTTGAGAGTTATGATGGAAATAGTTAGACTCGCGCTTTGGTTTAGCAATTTACTGACCTACCTCCGATTAATTGACCATAACTCACTCAATTTTACTTGTAATTGATTGAAATTAGTTTCATTTCGAAGGAATCGAAGTGTAGTTTAAAACGAAAGAAACGGAGATGAAAAACTCTAAGTATTTTTGGAGTTATGATGGAAATAGTTAGACTCGCGCTTTGGTTTAGCAATTTACTGACCTACCTCCGATTGATTGACCATAACTCACTCAATTTAACTCGTAATTCATTGAATTAGTTTCATTTCGAAGGAATCGAAGTGTAGTTTAAAACGAAAGAAACGGAGATGAAAAACTCCAAGTATTTTGAGAGTTATGATGAAAATAGTTAGACTCGCGCTTTGGTTTAGCAATTTACTGACCTACCTCCGATTGATTGACCATAACTCTCCCAATTTAACTCTTAAGTCATTGAAATTAGTTTCATTTCGAAGGAATCGAAGCGTAGTTTAAAACGAAAGAAACGGAGATGAAAAACTCCAAGTATTTTGAGAGTTATGATGGAAATAGTTAGACTCGCGCTTTGGTTTAGCAATTTACTGACCTACCTCCGATTGATTGAACATAACTCTCTCAATTTAACTCGTAATTCATTGAAATTAGTTTCATTTCGAAGGAATCGAAGTGTAGTTTAAAACGAAAGAAACGGAGATGAAAAACTCCAAGTATTTTGAGAGTTATGGTGGAAATAGTTAGACTCGCGCTTTGGTTTAGCAATTTACTGACCTACCTTCGATTGATTGACCATAACTCTCTAAATTTAACTCTTAAGTCATTGAAATTAGTTTCATTTCGAAGGAATCGAAGTGTAGTTTAAAACAAAAGAAACGGAGATGAAAAACTCCAAGTATTTTGAGAGTTATGATGGAAATTGTTAGACTCGCGCTTTGGTTTAGCAATTTACTGACCTACCTCCGATTTATTGACCATAACTCACTCAATTTAACTCGTAATTCATTTAAATTAGTTTCATTTCGAAGGAATCGAAGTATAGTTTAAACCGAAAGAAACGGAGATGAAAAACTCCAAGTATTTTGAGAGTTATGATGGAAATAGTTAGACTCGCGCTTTGGTTTAGCAATTTACTGACCTACCTCCGATTAATTGACCATAACTCACTCAATTTTACTTGTAATTGATTGAAATTAGTTTCATTTCGAAGGAATCGAAGTGTAGTTTAAAACGAAAGAAACGGAGATGAAAAACTCCAATTATTTTGGGAGTTATGATGGAAATAGTTAGACTCGCGCTTTGGTTTAGCAATTTACTAACCTACCTCCGATTGATTGACCATAACTCACTCAATTTAACTCGTAATTCATTGAATTAGTTTCATTTCGAAGGAATCGAAGTGTAGTTTAAAACGAAAGAAACGGAGATGAAAAACTCCAAGTATTTTGAGAGTTATGATGGAAATAGTTAGACTCGCGCTTTGGTTTAGCAATTTACTGACCTACCTACGATTGATTGACCATAACTCTCTCAATTTAACTCTTAAGTCATTGAAATTAATTTCATTTCAAATGAATCGAAGTGTAGTTTAAAACGAAAGAAACGGAGATGAAAAACTCCAATTATTTTGAGAGTTATGATGGAAATAGTTAGACTCGCGCTTTGGTTTAGCAATTTACTGACCTACCTCCGATTGATTGACCATAACTCTGTCAATTTAACTCGTAATTCATTTAAATTAGTTTCATTTCGAAGGAATCGAAGTGTAGTTTAAAACGAAAGAAACGGAGATTAAAAACTCCAAGTATTTTGGGAGTTATGATGGAAATAGTTAGACTCGCGCTTTGGTTTAGCAATTTACTGACCTCCCTACGATTGAATGACCATAACTCACTCAATTTAACTCGTAATTCATTGAAATTAGTTTCATTTCGAAGGAATTGAAGTGTAGTTTATAACGAAAGAAACGGAGATGAAAAACTCCAAGTATTTTGAGAGTTATGATGGAAATAGTTAGACTCGCGCTTTGGTTTAGCAATTTACTGACCTACCTCCGATTGATTGACAATAACTCTCTCAATTTAACTCGTAATTCATTTAAATTAGTTTCATTTCGAAGGAATCGAAGTGTAGTTTAAAACGAAAGAAACGGAGATGAAAAACTCCAAGTATTTTGAGAGTTATGATGGAAATAGTTAGACTCGCGCTTTGGTTTAGCAATTTACTGACCTACCTCCGATTGATTGACCATAACTCTGTCAATTTAACTCGTAATTCATTTAAATTAGTTTCATTTCGAAGGAATCGAAGTGTAGTTTAAAACGAAAGAAACGGAGATGAAAAACTCCAAGTATTTTGAGAGTTATGATGGAAATAGTTAGACTCGCGCTTTGGTTTAGCAATTTACTGACCTCCCTACGATTGATTGACCATAACTGACTCAATTTAACTCGTAATTCATTGAAATTAGTTTCATTTCGAAAGAATCGAAATGTAGTTTAAAACGAAAGAAACGGAGATGAAAAACTCCAAGTATTTTGAGAGTTATGATGGAAATAATTAGACTCGCGCTTTGGTTTAGCAATTTACTGACCTACCTCCGATTGATTGACCATAACTCTCTCAATTTAACTCTTAAGTCATTGAAATTAGTTTCATTTCGAAAGAATCAAAGTGTAGTTTAAAACGAAAGAAACGGAGATGAAAAACTCCAAGTATTTTGAGAGTTATGATGGAAATAGTTAGACTCGCGCTTTGGTTTAGCAATTTACTGACCTACCTCCGATTGATTGACAATAACTCTCTCAATTTAACTCGTAATTCATTTAAATTAGTTTCATTTCGAAGGAATCGAAGTGTAGTTTAAAACGAAAGAAACGGAGATGAAAAACTCCAAGTATTTTGAGAGTTATGATGGAAATAGTTAGACTCGCGCTTTGGTTTAGCAATTTGCTGACCTACCTCTGATTGATTGACCATAACTCTGTCAATTTAACTCGTAATTCTTTTAAATTAGTTTCATTTCGAAGGAATCGAAGTGTAGTTTAAAACGAAAGAAACGGAGATGAAAAACTCCAAGTATTTTGAGAGTTACGATGGAAATAGTTAGACTCGCGCTTTGGTTTAGCAATTTACTGACCTACCTCCGATTGATTGACCATAACTCACTCAATTTAACTCGTAATTCATTAAATTAGTTTCATTTCGAAGGAATCGAAGTGTAGTTTAAAACGAAAGAAACGGAGATGAAAAACTCCAAGTATTTTGAGAGTTATGATGGAAATAGTTAGACTCGCGCTTTGGTTTAGCAATTTACTGACCTACCTACGATTGATTGACCATAACTCTCTCAATTTAACTCTTAAGTCATTGAAATTAATTTCATTTCAAATGAATCGAAGTGTAGTTTAAAACGAAAGAAAGGAGATGAAAAACTCCAAGTATTTTGAGAGTTATGATGGAAATAGTTAGACTCGCGCTTTGGTTTAGCAATTTACTGACCTACCTCCGATTGATTGACCATAACTCTGTCAATTTAACTCGTAATTCATTTAAATTAGTTTCATTTCGAAGGAATCGAAGTGTAGTTTAAAACGAAAGAAACGGAGATGAAAAACTCCAAGTATTTTGAGAGTTATGATGGAAATAGTTAGACTCGCGCTTTGGTTTAGCAATTTACTGACCTACCTCCGATTGATTGACCATAACTCTCTCAATTTAACTCTTAAGTCATTGAATTTAGTTTCATTTCGAAGGAATCGAAGTTTAGTTTAAAACGAAAGAAACGGAGATGAAAAACTCCAAGTATTTTGAGAGTTATGATGGAAATTGTTAGACTCGCGCTTTGGTTTAGCAATTTACTGACCTACCTCGGATTTATTGACCATAACTCACTCAATTTAACTCGTAATTCATTTAAATTAGTTTCATTTCGAAGGAATCGAAGTATAGTTTAAAACGAAAGAAACGGAGATGAAAAACTCCAAGTATTTTGAGAGTTATGATGGAAATAGTTAGACTCGCGCTTTGGTTTAGCAATTTACTGACCTACCTCCGATTAATTTACCATAACTCACTCAATTTTACTTGTAATTGATTGAAATTAGTTTCATTTCGAAGGAATCGAAGTGTAGTTTAAAACGAAAGAAACGGAGATGAAAAACTCCAAGTATTTTGGGAGTTATGATGGAAATAGTTAGACTCGCGCTTTGGTTTAGCAATTTACTGACCTACCTCCGATTGATTGACCATAACTCACTCAATTTAACTCGTAATTCATTGAATTAGTTTCATTTCGAAGGAATCGAAGTGTAGTTTAAAACGAAAGAAACGGAGATGAAAAACTCCAAGTATTTTGAGAGTTATGATGAAAATAGTTAGACTCGCGCTTTGGTTTAGCAATTTACTGACCTACCTCCGATTGATTGACCATAACTCTCCCAATTTAACTCTTAAGTCATTGAAATTAGTTTCATTTCGAAGGAATCCAAGTGTAGTTTAAAACGAAAGAAACGGAGATGAAAAACTCAAAGTATTTTGAGAGTTATGATGGAAATAGTTAGACTCGCGCTTTGGTTTAGCAATTTACTGACCTACCTCCGGTTGATTGAACATAACTCTCTCAATTTAACTCGTAATTCATTGAAATTAGTTTCATTTCGAAGGAATCGAAGTGTAGTTTAAAACGAAAGAAACGGAGATGAAAAACTCCAAGTATTTTGAGAGTTATGGTGGAAATAGTTAGACTCGCGCTTTGGTTTAGCAATTTACTGACCTACCTTCGATTGATTGACCATAACTCTCTAAATTTAACTCTTAAGTCATTGAAATTAGTTTCATTTCGAAGGAATCGAAGTGTAGTTTAAAACAAAAGAAACGGAGATGAAAAACTCCAAGTATTTTGAGAGTTATGATGGAAATTGTTAGACTCGCGCTTTGGTTTAGCAATTTACTGACCTACCTCCGATTTATTGACAATAACTCACTCAATTTAACTCGTAATTCATTTAAATTAGTTTCATTTCGAAGGAATCGAAGTATAGTTTAAAACGAAAGAAACGGAGATGAAAAACTCCAAGTATTTTGAGAGTTATGATGGAAATATTTAGACTCGCGCTTTGGTTTAGCAATTTACTGACCTACCTCCGATTAATTGACCATAACTCACTCAATTTTACTTGTAATTAATTGAAATTAGTTTCATTTCGAAGGAATCGAAGTGTAGTTTAAAACGAAAGAAACGGAGATGAAAAACTCCAAGTATTTTGGGAGTTATGATGGAAATAGTTAGACTCGCGCTTTGGTTTAGCAATTTACTGACTTACCTCCGATTGATTGACCATAACTCACTCAATTTAACTCGTAATTCATTGAATTAGTTTCATTTCGAAGGAATCGAAGTGTAGTTTAAAACGAAAGAAACGGAGATGAAAAACTCCAAGTATTTTGAGAGTTATGATGGAAATAGTTAGACTCGCGCTTTGGTTTAGCAATTTACTGACCTACCTACGATTGATTGACCATAACTCTCTCAATTTAACTCTTAAGTCATTGAAATTAATTTCATTTCAAATGAATCGAAGTGTAGTTTAAAACGAAAGAAACGGAGATGAAAAACTCCAAGTATTTTGAGAGTTATGATGGAAATAGTTAGACTCGCGCTTTGGTTTAGCAATTTACTGACCTACCTCCGATTGATTGACCATAACTCTGTCAATTTAACTCGTAATTCATTTAAATTAGTTTCATTTCGAAGGAATCGAAGTGTAGTTTAAAACGAAAGAAACAGAGATTAAAAACTCCAAGTATTTTGGGAGTTATGATGGAAATAGTTAGACTCGCGCTTTGGTTTAGCAATTTACTGACCTCCCTACGATTGATTGACCATAACTCACTCAATTTAACTCGTAATTCATTGAAATTAGTTTCATTTCGAAGGAATCGAAGTGTAGTTTATAACGAAAGAAACGGAGATGAAAAACTCCAAGTATTTTGAGAGGTATGATGGAAATAGTTAGACTCGCGCTTTGGTTTAGCAATTTACTGACCTACCTCCGATTGATTGACCATAACTCTCCCAATTTAACTCTTAAGTCATTGAAATTAGTTTCATTTCGAAGGAATCCAAGTGTAGTTTAAAACGAAAGAAACGGAGATGAAAAACTCCAAGTATTTTGAGAGTTATGATGGAAATAGTTAGACTCGCGCTTTGGTTTAGCAATTTACTGACCTACCTCCGATTGATTGACAATAACTCTGTCAATTTAACTCGTAATTCATTTAAATTAGTTTCATTTCGAAGGAATCGAAGTGTAGTTTAAAACGAAAGAAACGGAGATTAAAAACTCCAAGTATTTTGGGAGTTATGATGGAAATAGTTAGACTCGCGCTTTGGTTTAGCAATTTACTGACCTCCCTACGATTGATTGACCATAACTCACTCAATTTAACTCGTAATTCATTGAAATTAGTTTCATTTCGAAGGAATCGAAGTGTAGTTTATAACGAAAGAAACGGAGATGAAAAACTCCAAGTATTTTGAGAGTTATGATGGAAATAGTTAGACTCGCGCTTTGGTTTAGCAATTTACTGACCTACCTCCGATTGATTAACCATAACTCTCCCAATTTAACTCTTAAGTCATTGAAATTAGTTTCATTTCGAAAGAATCCAAGTGTAGTTTAAAACGAAAGAAACGGAGATGAAAAACTCCAAGTATTTTGAGAGTTATGATGGAAATAGTTAGACTCGCGCTTTGGTTTAGCAATTTACTGACCTACCTCCGATTGATTGACAATAACTCTGTCAATTTAACTCGTAATTCATTTAAATTAGTTTCATTTGGAAGGAATCGAAGTGTAGTTTAAAACGAAAGAAAGGGAGATGAAAAACTCCAAGTATTTTGGGAGTTATGATGGAAATAGTTAGACTCGCGCTTTGGTTTAGCAATTTACTGACCTACCTCCGATTGATTGACCATAACTCACTCAATTTAACTCGTAATTCATTGAATTAGTTTCATTTCGAAGGAATCGAAGTGTAGTTTAAAACGAAAGAAACGGAGATGAAAAACTCCAAGTATTTTGAGAGTTATGATGGAAATAGTTAGACTCGCGCTTTGGTTTAGCAATTTACTGACCTACCTACGATTGATTGACCATAACTCTCTCAATTTAACTCTTAAGTCATTGAAATTAATTTCATTTCAAATGAATCGAAGTGTAGTTTAAAACGAAAGAAAGGAGATGAAAAACTCCAAGTATTTTGAGAGTTATGATGGAAATAGTTAGACTCGCGCTTTGGTTTAGCAATTTACTGACCTACCTCCGATTGATTGACCATAACTCTGTCAATTTAACTCGTAATTCATTTAAATTAGTTTCATTTCGAAGGAATCGAAGTGTAGTTTAAAACGAAAGAAACGGAGATTAAAAACTCCAAGTATTTTGGGAGTTATGATGGAAATAGTTAGACTCGCGCTTTGGTTTAGCAATTTATTGACCTCCCTACGATTGATTGACCATAACTCACTCAATTTAACTCGTAATTCATTGAAATTAGTTTCATTTCGAAGGAATCGAAGTGTAGTTTATAGCGAAAGAAACGGAGATGAAAAACTCCAAGTATTTTGAGAGTTATGATGGAAATAGTTAGACTCGCGCTTTGGTTTAGCAATTTACTGACCTACCTCCGATTGATTGACCATAACTCTCCCAATTTAACTCTTAAGTCATTGAAATTAGTTTCATTTCGAAGGAATCAAAGTGTAGTTTAAAACGAAAGAAACGGAGATGAAAAACTCCAAGTATTTTGAGAGATATGATGGAAATAGTTAGACTCGCGCTTTGGTTTAGCAATTTACTGACCTACCTCCGATTGATTGACAATAACTCTGTCAATTTAACTCGTAATTCATTTAAATTAGTTTCATTTCGAAGGAATCGAAGTGTAGTTTAAAACGAAAGAAACGGAGATGAAAAACTCCAAGTATTTTGAGAGTTATGATGGAAATAGTTAGACTCGCGCTTTGGTTTAGCAATTTACTGACCTACCTCCGATTGATTGACCATAACTCTCCCAATTTAACTCTTAAGTCATTGAAATTAGTTTCATTTCGAAGGAATCAAAGTGTAGTTTAAAACGAAAGAAACGGAGATGAAAAACTCCAAGTATTTTGAGAGATATGATGGAAATAGTTAGACTCGCGCTTTGGTTTAGCAATTTACTGACCTACCTCCGATTGATTGACAATAACTCTATCAATTTAACTCGTAATTCATTTAAATTAGTTTCATTTCGAAGGAATCGAAGTGTAGTTTAAAACGAAAGAAACGGAGATGAAAAACTCCAAGTATTTTGAGAGTTATGATGGAAATAGTTAGACTCGCGCTTTGGTTTAGCAATTTACTGACCTACCTCCGATTGATTGACCATAACTCACTCAATTTAACTCGTAATTCATTTAAATTCGTTTCATTTCGAATGAATCGAAGTGTAGTTTAAAACGAAAGAAACGGAGATGAAAAACTCCAAGTATTTTGAGAGTTATGATGGAAATAGTTAGACTCGCTCTTTGGTTTAGCAATTTACTGACCTCTCTCCGATTGATTGACCATAACTCTGTCAATTTAACTCGTAATTCATTTAAATTAGTTTCATTTCGAAGGAATCGAAGTTTAGTTTAAAACGAAAGAAACGGAGATGAAAAACTCCAAGTATTTTGAGAGTTATGATGGAAATAGTTAGACTCGCGCTTTGGTTTAGCAATTTACTGACTTACCTCCGATTGATTGACCATAACTCACTCAATTTAACTCGTAATTCATTTAAATTCGTTTCATTTCGAATGAATCGAAGTGTAGTTTAAAACGAAAGAAACGGAGATGAAAAACTCGAAGTATTTTGAGAGTTATGATGGAAATAGTTAGACTCGCGCTTTGGTTTAGCAATTTACTGACCTACCTCCGATTGATTGACCATAACTCACTCAATTTAACTCGTAATTCATTTAAATTAGTTTCATTTCGAAGGAATCAAAGTGTAGTTTAAAACGAAAGAAACGGAGATGAAAAACTCCAAGTATTTTGAGAGTTATGATGGAAATTGTTAGACTCGCGCTTTGGTTTAGCAATTTACTGACCTACCTCCGATTTATTGAACATAACTCTCTCAATTTAACTCGTAATTCATTTAAATTTGTTTCATTCCGAATGAATCGAAGTGTAGTTTAAAACGAAAGAAACGGAGATGAAAAACTCCAAGTATTTTGAGAGTTATGATGGAAATAGTTAGACTCGCGCTTTGGTTTAGCAATTTACTGACCTACCTCCGATTGATTGACCATAACTCTGTCAATTTAACTCGTAATTCATTTAAATTAGTTTCATTTCGAAGGAATCGAAGTGTAGTTTAAAACGAAAGAAACGGAGATGAAAAACTCCAAGTATTTTGAGAGTTATGATGGAAATAGTTAGACTCGCGCTTTGGTTTAGCAATTTACTGACCTCCCTACGATTGATTGACCATAACTCACTCAATTTAACTCGTAATTCATTGAAATTAGTTTCATTTCGAAAGAATCGAAATGTAGTTTAAAACGAAAGAAACGGAGATGAAAAACTCCAAGTATTTTGAGAGTTATGATGGAAATAGTTAGACTCGCGCTTTGGTTTAGCAATTTACTGACCTACCTCCGATTGATTGACAATAACTCTCTCAATTTAACTCGTAATTCATTTAAATTAGTTTCATTTCGAAGGAATCGAAGTGTAGTTTAAAACGAAAGAAACGGAGATGAAAAACTCCAAGTATTTTGAGAGTTATGATGGAAATAGTTAGACTCGCACTTTGGTTTTGCAATTTACTGACCTACCTCCGATTGATTGACAATAACTCTGTCAATTTAACTCGTAATTCATTTAAATTAGTTTCATTTCGAAGGAATCGAAGTGTAGTTTAAAACGAAAGAAACGGAGATGAAAAACTCCAAGTATTTTGGGAGTTATGATGGAAATAGTTAGACTCGCGCTTTGGTTTAGCAATTTACTGACCTACCTACGATTGATTGACCATAACTCTCTCAATTTAACTCTTAAGTCATTGAAATTAATTTCATTTCAAATGAATCGAAGTGTAGTTTAAAACGAAAGAAAGGAGATGAAAAACTCCAAGTATTTTGAGAGTTATGATGGAAATAGTTAGACTCGCGCTTTGGTTTAGCAATTTACTGACCTACCTCCGATTGATTGACGATAACTCTGTCAATTTAACTCGTAATTCATTTAAATTAGTTTCATTTCGAAGGAATCGAAGTGTAGTTTAAAACGAAAGAAACGGAGATTAAAAACTCCAAGTATTTTGGGAGTTATGATGGAAATAGTTAGACTCGCGCTTTGGTTTAGCAATTTATTGACCTCCCTACGATTGATTGACCATAACTCACTCAATTTAACTCGTAATTCATTGAAATTAGTTTCATTTCGAAGGAATCGAAGTGTAGTTTATAGCGAAAGAAACGGAGATGAAAAACTCCAAGTATTTTGAGAGTTATGATGGAAATAGTTAGACTCGCGCTTTGGTTTAGCAATTTACTGACCTACCTCCGATTGATTGACCATAACTCTCCCAATTTAACTCTTAAGTCATTGAAATTAGTTTCATTTCGAAGGAATCAAAGTGTAGTTTAAAACGAAAGAAACGGAGATGAAAAACTCTAAGTATTTTGAGAGATATGATGGAAATAGTTAGACTCGCGCTTTGGTTTAGCAATTTACTGACCTACCTCCGATTGATTGACAATAACTCTGTCAATTTAACTCGTAATTCATTTAAATTAGTTTCATTTCGAAGGAATCGAAGTGTAGTTTAAAACGAAAGAAACGGAGATGAAAAACTCCAAGTATTTTGAGAGTTATGATGGAAATAGTTAGACTCGCGCTTTGGTTTAGCAATTTACTGACCTACCTCCGATTGATTGACCATAACTCTCCCAATTTAACTCTTAAGTCATTGAAATTAGTTTCATTTCGAAGGAATCAAAGTGTAGTTTAAAACGAAAGGAACGGAGATGAAAAACTCCAAGTATTTTGAGAGATATGATGGAAATAGTTAGACTCGCGCTTTGGTTTAGCAATTTACTGACCTACCTCCGATTGATTGACAATAACTCTGTCAATTTAACTCGTAATTCATTTAAATTAGTTTCATTTCGAAGGAATCGAAGTGTAGTTTAAAACGAAAGAAACGGAGATGAAAAACTCCAAGTATTTTGAGAGTTATGATGGAAATAGTTAGACTCGCGCTTTGGTTTAGCAATTTACTGACCTACCTCCGATTGATTGACCATAACTCACTCAATTTAACTCGTAATTCATTTAAATTCGTTTCATTTCGAATGAATCGAAGTGTAGTTTAAAACCAAAGAAACGGAGATGAAAAACTCCAAGTATTTTGAGAGTTATGATGGAAATAGTTAGACTCGCTCTTTGGTTTAGCAATTTACTGACCTCTCTCCGATTGATTGACCATAACTCTGTCAATTTAACTCGTAATTCATTTAAATTAGTTTCATTTCGAAGGAATCGAAGTTTAGTTTAAAACGAAAGAAACGGAGATGCAAAACTCCAAGTATTTTGAGAGTTATGATGGAAATAGTTAGACTCGCGCTTTGGTTTAGCAATTTACTGACTTACCTCCGATTGATTGACCATAACTCACTCAATTTAACTCGTAATTCATTTAAATTCGTTTCATTTCGAATGAATCGAAGTGTAGTTTAAAACGAAAGAAACGGAGATGAAAAACTCGAAGTATTTTGAGAGTTATGATGGAAATAGTTAGACTCGCGCTTTGGTTTAGCAATTTACTGACCTACCTCCGATTGATTGACCATAACTCACTCAATTTAACTCGTAATTCATTTAAATTAGTTTCATTTCGAAGGAATCAAAGTGTAGTTTAAAACGAAAGAAACGGAGATGAAAAACTCCAAGTATTTTGAGAGTTATGATGGAAATTGTTAGACTCGCGCTTTGGTTTAGCAATTTACTGACCTACCTCCGATTTATTGAACATAACTCTCTCAATTTAACTCGTAATTCATTTAAATTTGTTTCATTCCGAATGAATCGAAGTGTAGTTTAAAACGAAAGAAACGGAGATGAAAAACTCCAAGTATTTTGAGAGTTATGATGGAAATAGTTAGACTCGCGCTTTGGTTTAGCAATTTACTGACCTACCTCCGATTGATTGACCATAACTCTGTCAATTTAACTCGTAATTCATTTAAATTAGTTTCATTTCGAAGGAATCGAAGTGTAGTTTAAAACGAAAGAAACGGAGATGAAAAACTCCAAGTATTTTGAGAGTTATGATGGAAATAGTTAGACTCGCGCTTTCGTTTAGCAATTTACTGACCTACCTCCGATTGATTGACCATAACTCTGTCAATTTAACTCGTAATTCATTTAAATTAGTTTCATTTCGAAGGAATCGAAGTGTAGTTTAAAACGAAAGAAACGGAGATTAAAAACTCCAAGTATTTTGGGAGTTATGATGGAAATAGTTAGACTCGCGCTTTGGTTTAGCAATTTAGTGACCTCCCTACGATTGATTGACCATAACTCACTCAATTTAACTCGTAATTCATTGAAATTAGTTTCATTTCGAAGGAATCGAAGTGTAGTTTATAGCGAAAGAAACGGAGATGAAAAACTCCAAGTATTTTGAGAGTTATGATGGAAATAGTTAGACTCGCGCTTTGGTTTAGCAATTTACTGACCTACCTCCGATTGATTGACCATAACTCTCCCAATTTAACTCTTAAGTCATTGAAATTAGTTTCATTTCGAAGGAATCAAAGTGTAGTTTAAAACGAAAGAAACGGAGATGAAAAACTCCAAGTATTTTGAGAGATATGATGGAAATAGTTAGACTCGCGCTTTGGTTTAGCAATTTACTGACCTACCTCCGATTGATTGACAATAACTCTGTCAATTTAACTCGTAATTCATTTAAATTAGTTTCATTTCGAAGGAATCGAAGTGTAGTTTAAAACGAAAGAAACGGAGATGAAAAACTCCAAGTATTTTGAGAGTTATGATGGAAATAGTTAGACTCGCGCTTTGGTTTAGCAATTTACTGACCTACCTCCGATTGATTGACCATAACTCTCCCAATTTAACTCTTAAGTCATTGAAATTAGTTTCATTTCGAAGGAATCAAAGTGTAGTTTAAAACGAAAGAAACGGAGATGAAAAACTCCAAGTATTTTGAGAGATATGATGGAAATAGTTAGACTCGCGCTTTGGTTTAGCAATTTACTGACCTACCTCCGATTGATTGACAATAACTCTGTCAATTTAACTCGTAATTCATTTAAATTAGTTTAATTTCGAAGGAATCGAAGTGTAGT
The DNA here is from genome assembly GCF_043159265.1 of Tasmannia lanceolata. NCBI lineage: Eukaryota > Viridiplantae > Streptophyta > Magnoliopsida > Canellales > Winteraceae > Tasmannia > Tasmannia lanceolata. The sequence goes on from NW_027518721.1 coordinate 11,706,920, forward strand.
TTAAAACGAAAGAAACGGAGATGAAAAACTCCAAGTATTTTGAGAGTTATGATGGAAATAGTTAGACTCGCGCTTTGGTTTAGCAATTTACTGACCTACCTCCGATTGATTGACCATAACTCACTCAATTTAACTCGTAATTCATTTAAATTCGTTTCATTTCGAATGAATCGAAGTGTAGTTTAAAACGAAAGAAACGGAGATGAAAAACTCCAAGTATTTTGAGAGTTATGATGGAAATAGTTAGACTCGCTCTTTGGTTTAGCAATTTACTGACCTCTCTCCGATTGATTGACCATAACTCTGTCAATTTAACTCGTAATTCATTTAAATTAGTTTCATTTCGAAGGAATCGAAGTTTAGTTTAAAACGAAAGAAACGGAGATGAAAAACTCCAAGTATTTTGAGAGTTATGATGGAAATAGTTAGACTCGCGCTTTGGTTTAGCAATTTACTGACTTACCTCCGATTGATTGACCATAACTCACTCAATTTAACTCGTAATTCATTTAAATTCGTTTCATTTCGAATGAATCGAAGTGTAGTTTAAAACGAAAGAAACGAAGATGAAAAACTCGAAGTATTTTGAGAGTTATGATGGAAATAGTTAGACTCGCGCTTTGGTTTAGCAATTTACTGACCTACCTCCGATTGATTGACCATAACTCACTCAATTTAACTCGTAATTCATTTAAATTAGTTTCATTTCGAAGGAATCAAAGTGTAGTTTAAAACGAAAGAAACGGAGATGAAAAACTCCAAGTATTTTGAGAGTTATGATGGAAATTGTTAGACTCGCGCTTTGGTTTAGCAATTTACTGACCTACCTCCGATTTATTGAACATAACTCTCTCAATTTAACTCGTAATTCATTTAAATTTGTTTCATTCCGAATGAATCGAAGTGTAGTTTAAAACGAAAGAAACGGAGATGAAAAACTCCAAGTATTTTGAGAGTTATGATGGAAATAGTTAGACTCGCGCTTTGGTTTAGCAATTTACTGACCTACCTCCGATTGATTGACCATAACTCTGTCAATTTAACTCGTAATTCATTTAAATTAGTTTCATTTCGAAGGAATCGAAGTGTAGTTTAAAACGAAAGAAACGGAGATGAAAAACTCCAAGTATTTTGAGAGTTATGATGGAAATAGTTAGACTCGCGCTTTGGTTTAGCAATTTACTGACCTCCCTACGATTGATTGACCATAACTCACTCAATTTAACTCGTAATTCATTGAAATTAGTTTCATTTCGAAAGAATCGAAATGTAGTTTAAAACGAAAGAAACGGAGATGAAAAACTCCAAGTATTTTGAGAGTTATGATGGAAATAGTTAGACTCGCGCTTTGGTTTAGCAATTTACTGACCTACCTCCGATTGATTGACCATAACTCTCTCAATTTAACTCTTAAGTCATTGAAATTAGTTTCATTTCGAAAGAATCAAAGTGTAGTTTAAAACGAAAGAAACGGAGATGAAAAACTCCAAGTATTTTGAGAGTTATGATGGAAATAGTTAGACTCGCGCTTTGGTTTAGCAATTTACTGACTTACCTCCGATTGATTGACAATAACTCTCTCAATTTAACTCGTAATTCATTTAAATTAGTTTCATTTCGAAGGAATCGAAGTGTAGTTTAAAACGAAAGAAACGGAGATGAAAAACTCCAAGTATTTTGAGAGTTATGATGGAAATAGTTAGACTCGCGCTTTGGTTTAGCAATTTACTGACCTACCTCCGATTGATTGACCATAACTCTGTCAATTTAACTCGTAATTCTTTTAAATTAGTTTCATTTCGAAGGAATCGAAGTGTAGTTTAAAACGAAAGAAACGGAGATGAAAAACTCCAAGTATTTTGAGAGTTACGATGGAAATAGATAGACTCGCTCTTTGGTTTAGCAATTTACTGACCTACCTCCGATTGATTGACCATAACTCTCCCAATTTAACTCTTAAGTCATTGAAATTAGTTTCATTTCGAAGGAATCCAAGTGTAGTTTAAAACGAAAGAAACGGAGATGAAAAACTCCAAGTATTTTGAGAGTTATGATGGAAATAGTTAGACTCGCGCTTTGGTTTAGCAATTTACTGACCTACCTCCGATTGATTGAACATAACTCTCTCAATTTAACTCGTAATTCATTGAAATTAGTTTCATTTCGAAGGAATCGAAGTGTAGTTTAAAACGAAAGAAACGGAGATGAAAAACTCCAAGTATTTTGAGAGTTATGGTGGAAATAGTTAGACTCGCGCTTTGGTTTAGCAATTTACTGACCTACCTTCGATTGATTGACCATAACTCTCTAAATTTAACTCTTAAGTCATTGAAATTAGTTTCATTTCGAAGGAATCGAAGTGTAGTTTAAAACAAAAGAAACGGAGATGAAAAACTCCAAGTATTTTGAGAGTTATGATGGAAATTGTTAGACTCACGCTTTGGTTTAGCAATTTACTGACCTACCTCCGATTTATTGACCATAACTCACTCAATTTAACTCGTAATTCATTTAAATTAGTTTCATTTCGAAGGAATCGAAGTATAGTTTAAAACGAAAGAAACGGAGATGAAAAACTCCAAGTATTTTGAGAGTTATGATGGAAATAGTTAGACTCGCGCTTTGGTTTAGCAATTTACTGACCTACCTCCGATTAATTGACCATAACTCACTCAATTTTACTTGTAATTGATTGAAATTAGTTTCATTTCGAAGGAATCGAAGTGTAGTTTAAAACGAAAGAAACGGAGATGAAAAACTCCAAGTATTTTGGGAGTTATGACGGAAATAGTTAGACTCGCGCTTTGGTTTAGCAATTTACTGACCCACCTCCGATTGATTGACCATAACTCACTCAATTTAACTCGTAATTCATTGAATTAGTTTCATTTCGAAGGAATCGAAGTGTAGTTTAAAACGAAAGAAACGGAGATGAAAAACTCCAAGTATTTTGAGAGTTATGATGGAAATAGTTAGACTCGCGCTTTGGTTTAGCAATTTACTGACCTACCTACGATTGATTGACCATAACTCTCTCAATTTAACTCTTAAGTCATTGAAATTAATTTCATTTCAAATGAATCGAAGTGTAGTTTAAAACGAAAGACACGGAGATGAAAAACTCCAAGTATTTTGAGAGTTATGATGGAAATAGTTAGACTCGCGCTTTGGTTTAGCAATTTACTGACCTACCTCCGATTGATTGACCATAACTCTGTCAATTTAGCTCGTAATTCATTTAAATTAGTTTCATTTCGAAGGAATCGAAGTGTAGTTTAAAACGAAAGAAACGGAGATTAAAAACTCCAAGTATTTTGGGAGTTATGATGGAAATAGTTAGACTCGCGCTTTGGTTTAGCAATTTACTGACCTCCCTACGATTGATTGACCATAACTCACTCAATTTAACTCGTAATTCATTGAAATTAGTTTCATTTCGAAGGAATCGAAGTGTAGTTTATAACGAAAGAAACGGAGATGAAAAACTCCAAGTATTTTGAGAGTTACGATGGAAATAGTTAGACTCGCTCTTTGGTTTAGCAATTTACTGACCTACCTCCGATTGATTGACCATAACTCTCCCAATTTAACTCTTAAGTCATTGAAATTAGTTTCATTTCGAAGGAATCCAAGTGTAGTTTAAAACGAAAGAAACGGAGATGAAAAACTCCAAGTATTTTGAGAGTTATGATGGAAATAGTTAGACTCGCGCTTTGGTTTAGCAATTTACTGACCTACCTCCGATTGATTGAACATAACTCTCTCAATTTAACTCGTAATTCATTGAAATTAGTTTCATTTCGAAGGAATCGAAGTGTAGTTTAAAACGAAAGAAACGGAGATGAAAAACTCCAAGTATTTTGAGAGTTATGGTGGAAATAGTTAGACTCGCGCTTTGGTTTAGCAATTTACTGACCTACCTTCGATTGATTGACCATAACTCTCTAAATTTAACTCTTAAGTCATTGAAATTAGTTTCATTTCGAAGGAATCGAAGTGTGGTTTAAAACAAAAGAAACGGAGATGAAAAACTCCAAGTATTTTGAGAGTTATGATGGAAATTGTTAGACTCACGCTTTGGTTTAGCAATTTACTGACCTACCTCCGATTTATTGACCATAACTCACTCAATTTAACTCGTAATTCATTTAAATTAGTTTCATTTCGAAGGAATCGAAGTATAGTTTAAAACGAAAGAAACGGAGATGAAAAACTCCAAGTATTTTGAGAGTTATGATGGAAATAGTTAGACTCGCGCTTTGGTTTAGCAATTTACTGACCTACCTCCGATTAATTGACCATAACTCACTCAATTTTACTTGTAATTGATTGAAATTAGTTTCATTTCGAAGGAATCGAAGTGTAGTTTAAAACGAAAGAAACGGAGATGAAAAACTCCAAGTATTTTGGGAGTTATGATGGAAATAGTTAGACTCGCGCTTTGGTTTAGCAATTTACTGACCCACCTCCGATTGATTGACCATAACTCACTCAATTTAACTCGTAATTCATTGAATTAGTTTCATTTCGAAGGAATCGAAGTGTAGTTTAAAACGAAAGAAACGGAGATGAAAAACTCCAAGTATTTTGAGAGTTATGATGGAAATAGTTAGACTCGCGCTTTGGTTTAGCAATTTACTGACCTACCTACGATTGATTGACCATAACTCTCTCAATTTAACTCTTAAGTCATTGAAATTAATTTCATTTCAAATGAATCGAAGTGTAGTTTATAACGAAAGAAACGGAGATGAAAAACTCCAAGTATTTTGAAAGTTATGATGGAAATAGTTAGACTCGCGCTTTGGTTTAGCAATTTACTGACCTACCTCCGATTGATTGACCATAACTCTCCCAATTTAACTCTTAAGTCATTGAAATTAGTTTCATTTCGAAGGAATCAAAGTGTAGTTTAAAACGAAAGAAACGGAGATGAAAAACTCCAAGTATTTTGAGAGTTATGATGGAAATAGTTAGACTCGCGCTTTGGTTTAGCAATTTACTGACCTACCTCCGATTGATTGACAATAACTCTGTCAATTTAACTCGTAATTCATTTAAATTAGTTTCATTTCGAAGGAATCGAAGTGTAGTTTAAAATGAAAGAAACGGAGATGAAAAACTCCAAGTATTTTGGGAGTTATGATGGAAATAGTTAGACTCGCGCTTTGGTTTAGCAATTTACTGACCTACCTCCGATTGATTGACCATAACTCACTCAATTTAACTCGTAATTCATTGAATTAGTTTCATTTCGAAGGAATCGAAGTGTAGTTTAAAACGAAAGAAACGGAGATGAAAAACTCCAAGTATTTTGAGAGTTATGATGGAAATAGTTAGACTCGCGCTTTGGTTTAGCAATTTACTGACCTACCTACGATTGATTGACCATAACTCTCTCAATTTAACTCTTAAGTCATTGAAATTAATTTCATTTCAAATGAATCGAAGTGTAGTTTAAAACGAAAGAAAGGAGATGAAAAACTCCAAGTATTTTGAGAGTTATGATGGAAATAGTTAGACTCGCGCTTTGGTTTAGCAATTTACTGACCTACCTCCGATTGATTGACCATAACTCTGTCAATTTAACTCGTAATTCATTTAAATTAGTTTCATTTCGAAGGAATCGAAGTGTAGTTTAAAACGAAAGAAACGGAGATTAAAAACTCCAAGTATTTTGGGAGTTATGATGGAAATAGTTAGACTCGCGCTTTGGTTTAGCAATTTATTGACCTCCCTACGATTGGTTGACCATAACTCACTCAATTTAACTCGTAATTCATTGAAATTAGTTTCATTTCGAAGGAATCGAACTGTAGTTTATAACGAAAGAAACGGAGATGAAAAACTCCAAGTATTTTGAGAGTTATGATGGAAATAGTTAGACTCGCGCTTTGGTTTAGCAATTTACTGACCTACCTCCGATTGATTGACCATAACTCTCCCAATTTAACTCTTAAGTCATTGAAATTAGTTTCATTTCGAAGGAATCAAAGTGTAGTTTAAAACGAAAGAAACGGAGATGAAAAACTTCAAGTATTTTGAGAGATATGATGGAAATAGTTAGACTCGCGCTTTGGTTTAGCAATTTACTGACCTACCTCCGATTGATTGACAATAACTCTGTCAATTTAACTCGTAATTCATTTAAATTAGTTTCATTTCGAAGGAATCGAAGTGTAGTTTAAAACGAAAGAAACGGAGATGAAAAACTCCAAGTATTTTGAGAGTTATGATGGAAATAGTTAGACTCGCGCTTTGGTTTAGCAATTTACTGACCTACCTCCGATTGATTGACCATAACTCACTCAATTTAACTCGTAATTCATTTAAATTCGTTTCATTTCGAATGACTCGAAGTGTAGTTTAAAACGAAAGAAACGGAGATGAAAAACTCCAAGTATTTTGAGAGTTATGATGGAAATAGTTAGACTCGCTCTTTGGTTTAGCAATTTACTGACCTCTCTCCGATTGATTGACCATAACTCTGTCAATTTAACTCGTAATTCATTTAAATTAGTTTCATTTCGAAGGAATCGAAGTTTAGTTTAAAACGAAAGAAACGGAGATGAAAAACTCCAAGTATTTTGAGAGTTATGATGGAAATAGTTAGACTCGGGCTTTGGTTTAGCAATTTACTGACCTACCTCCGATTGATTGACCATAACTCACTCAATTTAACTCGTAATTCATTTAAATTCGTTTCATTTCGAATGAATCGAAGTGTAGTTTAAAACGAAAGAAACGGAGATGAAAAACTCGAAGTATTTTGAGAGTTATGATGGAAATAGTTAGACTCGCGCTTTGGTTTAGCAATTTACTGACCTACCTCCGATTGATTGACCATAACTCACTCAATTTAACTCGTAATTCATTGAAATTAGTTTCATTTCGAAGGAATCAAAGTGTAGTTTAAAACGAAAGAAACGGAGATGAAAAACTCCAAGTATTTTGAGAGTTATGATGGAAATTGTTAGACTCGCGCTTTGGTTTAGCAATTTACTGACCTACCTCCGATTTATTGAACATAACTCTCTCAATTTAACTCGTAATTCATTTAAATTTGTTTCATTCCGAATGAATCGAAGTGTAGTTTAAAACGAAAGAAACGGAGATGAAAAACTCCAAGTATTTTGAGAGTTATGATGGAAATAGTTAGACTCGCGCTTTGGTTTAGCAATTTACTGACCTACCTCCGATTGATTGACAATAACTCTCTCAATTTAACTCGTAATTCATTTAAATTAGTTTCATTTCGAAGGAATCGAAGTGTAGTTTAAAACGAAAGAAACGGAGATGAAAAACTCCAAGTATTTTGAGAGTTATGATGGAAATAGTTAGACTCGCGCTTTGGTTTAGCAATTTACTGACCTACCTCCGATTGATTGACCATAACTCTGTCAATTTAACTCGTAATTCTTTTAAATTAGTTTCATTTCGAAGGAATCGAAGTGTAGTTTAAAACGAAAGAAACGGAGATGAAAAACTCCAAGTATTTTGAGAGTTACGATGGAAATAGTTAGACTCGCTCTTTGGTTTAGCAATTTACTGACCTCTCTCCGATTGATTGACCATAACTCACTCAATTTAACTCGTAATTCATTGAATTAGTTTCATTTCGAAGGAATCGAAGTATAGTTTAAAACGAAAGAAACGGAGATGAAAAACTCCAAGTATTTTGAGAGTTATGATGGAAACAGTTAGACTCGCGCTTTGGTTTAGCAATTTACTGACCTACCTCCGATTGATTGACTATAACTCACTCAATTTAACTCGTAATTCATTGAAATTAGTTTCATTTCGAAGGAATCAAAGTTTAGTTTAAAACGAAAGAAACGGAGATGAAAAACTCCAAGTATTTTGAGAGTTATGATGGAAATAGTTAGACTCGCGCTTTGGTTTAGCAATTTACTGACCTACCTCCGATTTATTGAACATAACTCTCTCAATTTAACTCGTAATTCATTTAAATTTGTTTCATTTCGAATGAATCGAAGTGTAGTTTAAAACGAAAGAAACGGAGATGAAAAACTCCAAGTATTTTGAGAGTTATGATGGAAATAGTTAGACTCGCGCTTTGGTTTAGCAATTTACTGACCTACCTCCGATTGATTGACCATAACTCTGTCAATTTAACTCGTAATTCATTTAAATTAGTTTCATTTCGAAGGAATCAAAGTGTAGTTTAAAACGAAAGAAACGGAGATGAAAAACTCCAAGTATTTTGAGAGTTATGATGGAAATAGTTAGACTCGCGCTTTGGTTTAGCAATTTACTGACCTCCCTACGATTGATTGACCATAACTCACTCAATTTAACTCGTAATTCATTGAAATTAGTTTCATTTCGAAAGAATCGAAATGTAGTTTAAAACGAAAGAAACGGAGATGAAAAACTCCAAGTATTTTGAGAGTTATGATGGAAATAGTTAGACTCGCGCTTTGGTTTAGCAATTTACTGACCTACCTCCGATTGATTGACCATAACTCTCTCAATTTAACTCTTAAGTCATTCAAATTAGTTTCATTTCGAAAGAATCAAAGTGTAGTTTAAAACGAAAGAAACGGAGATGAAAAACTCCAAGTATTTTGAGAGTTATGATGGAAATAGTTAGACTCGCGCTTTGGGTTAGCAATTTACTGACCTACCTCCGATTGATTGACAATAACTCTCTCAATTTAACTCGTAATTCATTTAAATTAGTTTCATTTCGAAGGAATCGAAGTGTAGTTTAAAACGAAAGAAACGGAGATGAAAAACTCCAAGTATTTTGAGAGTTATGATGGAAATAGTTAGACTCGCGCTTTGGTTTAGCAATTTACTGACCTACCTCCGATTGATTGACCATAACTCTGTCAATTTAACTCGTAATTCTTTTAAATTAGTTTCATTTCGAAGGAATCGAAGTGTAGTTTAAAACGAAAGAAACGGAGATGAAAAACTCCAAGTATTTTGAGAGTTACGATGGAAATAGTTAGACTCGCTCTTTGGTTTAGCAATTTACTGACCTCTCTCCGATTGATTTACCATAACTCACTCAATTTAACTCGTAATTCATTGAAATTAGTTTTATTTCGAAGGAATCGAAGTGTAGTTTAAAACGAAAGAAACGGAGATGAAAAACTCCAAGTATTTTGAGAGTTATGTTGGAAATTGTTAGACTCGCGCTTTGGTTTAGCAATTTACTGACCTACCACCGATTGATTGACCATAACTCACTCAATTTAACTCGTAATTCATTTAAATTAGTTTCATTTCGAAGGAATCAAAGTAAAGTTTAAAACGAAAGAAACGGAGATGAAAAACTCCAAGTATTTTGAGAGTTATGATGGAAATAGTTAGACTCGCGCTTTGGTTTAGCAATTTACTGAGCTACCTCCGATTGATTGACCATAACTCTCTCAATTTAACTCTTAAGTCATTGAAATTAGTTTCATTTCGAAGGAATCGAAGTGTAGTTTAAAACGAAAGAAACGGAGATGAAAAACTCCAAGTATTTTGAGAGTTATGATGGAAATTGTTAGACTCGCGCTTTGGTTTAGCAATTTACTGACCTACCTCCGATTTATTGACCATAACTCACTCAATTTAACTCGTAATTCATTTAAATTAGTTTCATTTCGAAGGAATCGAAGTATAGTTTAAAACGAAAGAAACGGAGATGAAAAACTCCAAGTATTTTGAGAGTTATGATGGAAATAGTTAGACTCGCGCTTTGGTTTAGCAATTTACTGACCTACCTCCGATTAATTGACCATAACTCACTCAATTTTACTTGTAATTGATTGAAATTAGTTTCATTTCGAAGGAATCGAAGTGTAGTTTAAAACGAAAGAAAGGAGATAAAAAACTCCAAGTATTTTGGGAGTTATGATGGAAATAGTTAGACTCGCGCTTTGGTTTAGCAATTTACTGACCTACCTCCGATTGATTGACCATAACTCACCCAATTTAACTCGTAATTCATTGAATTAGTTTCATTTCGAAGGAATCGAAGTGTAGTTTAAAACGAAAGAAACGGAGATGAAAAACTCCAAGTATTTTGAGAGTTATGATGGAAATAGTTAGACTCGCGCTTTGGTTTAGCAATTTACTGACCTACCTACGATTGATTGACCATAACTCTCTCAATTTAACTCTTAAGTCATTGAAATTAATTTCATTTCAAATGAATCGAAGTGTAGTTTAAAACGAAAGAAACGGAGATGAAAAACTCCAAGTATTTTGAGAGTTATGATGGAAATAGTTAGACTCGCGCTTTGGTTTAGCAATTTACTGACCTACCTCCGATTTATTGAACATAACTCTCTCAATTTAACTCGTAATTCATTTAAATTTGTTTCATTCCGAATGAATCGAAGTGTAGTTTAAAACGAAAGAAACGGAGATGAAAAACTCCAAGTATTTTGAGAGTTATGATGGAAATAGATAGACTCGCGCTTTGGTTTAGCAATTTACTGACCTACCTCCGATTGATTGACCATAACTCTCTCAATTTAACTCTTAAGTCATTGAAATTAGTTTCATTTCGAAAGAATCAAAGTGTAGTTTAAAACGAAAGAAACGGAGATGAAAAACTCCAAGTATTTTGAGAGTTATGATGGAAATAGTTAGACTCGCGCTTTGGTTTAGCAATTTACTGACCTACCTCCGATTGATTGACAATAACTCTCTCAATTTAACTCGTTATTCATTTAAATTAGTTTCATTTCGAAGGAATCGAAGTGTAGTTTAAAACGAAAGAAACGGAGATGAAAAACTCCAAGTATTTTGAGAGTTATGATGGAAATAGTTAGACTCGCGCTTTGGTTTAGCAATTTACTGACCTACCTCCGATTGATTGACCATAACTCTGTCAATTTAACTCGTAATTCTTTTAAATTAGTTTCATTTCGAAGGAATCGAAGTGTAGTTTAAAACGAAAGAAACGGAGATGAAAAACTCCAAGTATTTTGAGAGTTACGATGGAAATAGTTAGACTCGCTCTTTGGTTTAGCAATTTACTGACCTCTCTCCGATTGATTTACCATAACTCACTCAATTTAACTCGTAATTCATTGAAATTAGTTTTATTTCGAAGGAATCGAAGTGTAGTTTAAAACGAAAGAAACGGAGATGAAAAACTCCAAGTATTTTGAAAGTTATGATGGAAATTGTTAGACTCGCGCTTTGGTTTAGCAATTTACTGACCTACCTCCGATTGATTGACCATAACTCACTCAATTTAACTCGTAATTCATTTAAATTAGTTTCATTTCGAAGGAATCGAAGTAAAGTTTAAAACGAAAGAAACGGAGATGAAAAACTCCAAGTATTTTGAGAGTTATGATGGAAATAGTTAGACTCGCGCTTTGGTTTAGCAATTTACTGACCTACCTCCGATTGATTGAACATAACTCTCTCAATTTAACTCGTAATTCATTGAAATTAGTTTCATTTCGAAGGAATCGAAGTGTAGTTTAAAACGAAAGGAACGGAGATGAAAAACTCCAAGTATTTTGAGAGTTATGATGGAAATAGTTAGACTCGCGCTTTGGTTTAGCAATTTACTGAGCTACCTCCGATTGATTGACCATAACTCTCTCAATTTAACTCTTAAGTCATTGAAATTAGTTTCATTTCGAATGAATCGAAGTGTAGTTTAAAACGAAAGAAACGGAGATGAAAAACTCCAAGTATTTTGAGAGTTATGATGGAAATAGTTAGACTCGCGCTTTGGTTTAGCAATTTACTGACCTACCTCCGATTGATTGACCATAACTCTGTCAATTTAACTCGTAATTCATTTAAATTAGTTTCATTTCGAAGGAATCGAAGTGTAGTTTAAAACGAAAGAAACGGAGATGAAAAACTCCAAGTATTTTGAGAGTTATGATGGAAATAGTTAGACTCGCGCTTTGGTTTAGCAATTTACTGACCTCCCTACGATTGATTGACCATAACTCACTCAATTTAACTCGTAATTCATTGAAATTAGTTTCATTTCGAAAGAATCGAAATGTAGTTTAAAACGAAAGAAACGGAGATGAAAAACTCCAAGTATTTTGAGAGTTATGATGGAAATAGTTAGACTCGCGCTTTGGTTTAGCAATTTACTGACCTACCTCCGATTGATTGACCATAACTCTCTCAATTTAACTCTTAAGTCATTCAAATTAGTTTCATTTCGAAAGAATCAAAGTGTAGTTTAAAACGAAAGAAACGGAGATGAAAAACTCCAAGTATTTTGAGAGTTATGATGGAAATAGTTAGACTCGCGCTTTGGGTTAGCAATTTACTGACCTACCTCCGATTGATTGACAATAACTCTCTCAATTTAACTCGTAATTCATTTAAATTAGTTTCATTTCGAAGGAATCGAAGTGTAGTTTAAAACGAAAGAAACGGAGATGAAAAACTCCAAGTATTTTGAGAGTTATGATGGAAATAGTTAGACTCGCGCTTTGGTTTAGCAATTTACTGACCTACCTCCGATTGATTGACCATAACTCTGTCAATTTAACTCGTAATTCTTTTAAATTAGTTTCATTTCGAAGGAATCGAAGTGTAGTTTAAAACGAAAGAAACGGAGATGAAAAACTCCAAGTATTTTGAGAGTTACGATGGAAATAGTTAGACTCGCTCTTTGGTTTAGCAATTTACTGACCTCTCTCCGATTGATTTACCATAACTCACTCAATTTAACTCGTAATTCATTGAAATTAGTTTTATTTCGAAGGAATCGAAGTGTAGTTTAAAACGAAAGAAACGGAGATGAAAAACTCCAAGTATTTTGAGAGTTATGTTGGAAATTGTTAGACTCGCGCTTTGGTTTAGCAATTTACTGACCTACCACCGATTGATTGACCATAACTCACTCAATTTAACTCGTAATTCATTTAAATTAGTTTCATTTCGAAGGAATCAAAGTAAAGTTTAAAACGAAAGAAACGGAGATGAAAAACTCCAAGTATTTTGAGAGTTATGATGGAAATAGTTAGACTCGCGCTTTGGTTTAGCAATTTACTGAGCTACCTCCGATTGATTGACCATAACTCTCTCAATTTAACTCTTAAGTCATTGAAATTAGTTTCATTTCGAAGGAATCGAAGTGTAGTTTAAAACGAAAGAAACGGAGATGAAAAACTCCAAGTATTTTGAGAGTTATGATGGAAATTGTTAGACTCGCGCTTTGGTTTAGCAATTTACTGACCTACCTCCGATTTATTGACCATAACTCACTCAATTTAACTCGTAATTCATTTAAATTAGTTTCATTTCGAAGGAATCGAAGTATAGTTTAAAACGAAAGAAACGGAGATGAAAAACTCCAAGTATTTTGAGAGTTATGATGGAAATAGTTAGACTCGCGCTTTGGTTTAGCAATTTACTGACCTACCTCCGATTAATTGACCATAACTCACTCAATTTTACTTGTAATTGATTGAAATTAGTTTCATTTCGAAGGAATCGAAGTGTAGTTTAAAACGAAAGAAACGGAGATAAAAAACTCCAAGTATTTTGGGAGTTATGATGGAAATAGTTAGACTCGCGCTTTGGTTTAGCAATTTACTGACCTACCTCCGATTGATTGACCATAACTCACCCAATTTAACTCGTAATTCATTGAATTAGTTTCATTTCGAAGGAATCGAAGTGTAGTTTAAAACGAAAGAAACGGAGATGAAAAACTCCAAGTATTTTGAGAGTTATGATGGAAATAGTTAGACTCGCGCTTTGGTTTAGCAATTTACTGACCTACCTACGATTGATTGACCATAACTCTCTCAATTTAACTCTTAAGTCATTGAAATTAATTTCATTTCAAATGAATCGAAGTGTAGTTTAAAACGAAAGAAACGGAGATGAAAAACTCCAAGTATTTTGAGAGTTATGATGGAAATAGTTAGACTCGCGCTTTGGTTTAGCAATTTACTGACCTACCTCCGATTTATTGAACATAACTCTCTCAATTTAACTCGTAATTCATTTAAATTTGTTTCATTCCGAATGAATCGAAGTGTAGTTTAAAACGAAAGAAACGGAGATGAAAAACTCCAAGTATTTTGAGAGTTATGATGGAAATAGATAGACTCGCGCTTTGGTTTAGCAATTTACTGACCTACCTCCGATTGATTGACCATAACTCTCTCAATTTAACTCTTAAGTCATTGAAATTAGTTTCATTTCGAAAGAATCAAAGTGTAGTTTAAAACGAAAGAAACGGAGATGAAAAACTCCAAGTATTTTGAGAGTTATGATGGAAATAGTTAGACTCGCGCTTTGGTTTAGCAATTTACTGACCTACCTCCGATTGATTGACAATAACTCTCTCAATTTAACTCGTAATTCATTTAAATTAGTTTCATTTCGAAGGAATCGAAGTGTAGTTTAAAACGAAAGAAACGGAGATGAAAAACTCCAAGTATTTTGAGAGTTATGATGGAAATAGTTAGACTCGCGCTTTGGTTTAGCAATTTACTGACCTACCTCCGATTGATTGACCATAACTCTGTCAATTTAACTCGTAATTCTTTTAAATTAGTTTCATTTCGAAGGAATCGAAGTGTAGTTTAAAACGAAAGAAACGGAGATGAAAAACTCCAAGTATTTTGAGAGTTACGATGGAAATAGTTAGACTCGCTCTTTGGTTTAGCAATTTACTGACCTCTCTCCGATTGATTTACCATAACTCACTCAATTTAACTCGTAATTCATTGAAATTAGTTTTATTTCGAAGGAATCGAAGTGTAGTTTAAAACGAAAGAAACGGAGATGAAAAACTCCAAGTATTTTGAAAGTTATGATGGAAATTGTTAGACTCGCGCTTTGGTTTAGCAATTTACTGACCTACCTCCGATTGATTGACCATAACTCACTCAATTTAACTCGTAATTCATTTAAATTAGTTTCATTTCGAAGGAATCGAAGTAAAGTTTAAAACGAAAGAAACGGAGATGAAAAACTCCAAGTATTTTGAGAGTTATGATGGAAATAGTTAGACTCGCGCTTTGGTTTAGCAATTTACTGACCTACCTCCGATTGATTGAACATAACTCTCTCAATTTAACTCGTAATTCATTGAAATTAGTTTCATTTCGAAGGAATCGAAGTGTAGTTTAAAACGAAAGGAACGGAGATGAAAAACTCCAAGTATTTTGAGAGTTATGATGGAAATAGTTAGACTCGCGCTTTGGTTTAGCAATTTACTGAGCTACCTCCGATTGATTGACCATAACTCTCTCAATTTAACTCTTAAGTCATTGAAATTAGTTTCATTTCGAAGGAATCGAAGTGTAGTTTAAAACGAAAGAAACGGAGATGAAAAACTCCAAGTATTTTGAGAGTTATGATGGAAATTGTTAGACTCGCGCTTTGGTTTAGCAATTTACTGACCTACCTCCGATTTATTGACCATAACTCACTCAATTTAACTCGTAATTCATTTAAATTAGTTTCATTTCGAAGGAATCGAAGTGTAGTTTAAAACGAAAGAAACGGAGGTGAAAAACTCCAAGTATTTTGAGAGTTATGATGGAAATAGTTAGACTCGCGCTTTGGTTTAGCAATTTACTGACCTACCTCCGATTGATTGACAATAACTCTCTCAATTTAACTCGTAATTCATTTAAATTAGTTTCATTTCGAAGGAATCGAAGTGTAGTTTAAAACGAAAGAAACGGAGATGAAAAACTCCAAGTATTTTGAGAGTTATGATGGAAATAGTTAGACTCGCGCTTTGGTTTAGCAATTTACTGACCTACCTCCGATTGATTGACCATAACTCTGTCAATTTAACTCGTAATTCTTTTAAATTAGTTTCATTTCGAAGGAATCGAAGTGTAGTTTAAAACGAAAGAAACGGAGATGAAAAACTCCAAGTATTTTGAGAGTTACGATGGAAATAGTTAGACTCGCTCTTTGGTTTAGCAATTTACTGACCTCTCTCCGATTGATTTACCATAACTCACTCAATTTAACTCGTAATTCATTGAAATTAGTTTTATTTCGAAGGAATCGAAGTGTAGTTTAAAACGAAAGAAACGGAGATGAAAAACTCCAAGTATTTTGAGAGTTATGATGGAAATTGTTAGACTCGCGCTTTGGTTTAGCAATTTACTGACCTACCTCCGATTGATTGACCATAACTCACTCAATTTAACTCGTAATTCATTTAAATTCGTTTCATTTCGAATGAATCGAAGTGTAGTTTAAAACGAAAGAAACGGAGATGAAAAACTCGAAGTATTTTGAGAGTTATGATGGAAACAGTTAGACTCGCGCTTTGGTTTAGCAATTTACTGACCTACCTCCGATTGATTGACTATAACTCACTCAATTTAACTCGTAATTCATTGAAATTAGTTTCATTTCGAAGGAATCAAAGTTTAGTTTAAAACGAAAGAAACGGAGCTGAAAAACTCCAAGTATTTTGAGAGTTATGATGGAAATAGTTAGACTCGCGCTTTGGTTTAGCAATTTACTGACCTACCTCCGATTTATTGAACATAACTCTCTCAATTTAACTCGTAATTCATTTAAATTTGTATCATTTCGAATGAATCGAAGTGTAGTTTAAAACGAAAGAAACGGAGATGAAAAACTCCAAGTATTTTGAGAGTTATGATGGAAATAGTTAGACTCGCGCTTTGGTTTAGCAATTTACTGACCTACCTCCGATTGATTGACCATAACTCTGTCAATTTAACTCGTAATTCATTTAAATTAGTTTCATTTCGAAGGAATCGAAGTGTAGTTTAAAACGAAAGAAACGGAGATGAAAAACTCCAAGTATTTTGAGAGTTATGATGGAAATAGTTAGACTCGCGCTTTGGTTTAGCAATTTACTGACCTCCCTACGATTGATTGACCATAACTCACTCAATTTAACTCGTAATTCATTGAAATTAGTTTCATTTCGAAAGAATCGAAATGTAGTTTAAAACGAAAGAAACGGAGATGAAAAACTCCAAGTATTTTGAGAGTTATGATGGAAATAGTTAGACTCGCGCTTTGGTTTAGCAATTTACTGACCTACCTCCGATTGATTGACCATAACTCTCTCAGTTTAACTCTTAAGTCATTGAAATTAGTTTCATTTCGAAAGAATCAAAGTGTAGTTTAAAACGAAAGAAACGGAGATGAAAAACTCCAAGTATTTTGAGAGTTATGGTGGAAATAGTTAGACTCGCGCTTTGGTTTAGCAATTTACTGACCTACCTCCGATTGATTGACAATAACTCTCTCAATTTAACTCGTAATTCATTTAAATTAGTTTCATTTCGAAGGAATCGAAGTGTAGTTTAAAACGAAAGAAACGGAGATGAAAAACTCCAAGTATTTTGAGAGTTATGATGGAAATAGTTAGACTCGCGCTTTGGTTTAGCAATTTACTGACCTACCTCCGATTGATTGACCATAACTCTGTCAATTTAACTCGTAATTCTTTTAAATTAGTTTCATTTCGAAGGAATCGAAGTGTAGTTTAAAACGAAAGAAACGGAGATGAAAAACTCCAAGTATTTTGAGAGTTACGATGGAAATAGTTAGACTCGCTCTTTGGTTTAGCAATTTACTGACCTCTCTCCGATTGATTTACCATAACTCACTCAATTTAACTCGTAATTCATTGAAATTAGTTTTATTTCGAAGGAATCGAAGTGTAGTTTAAAACGAAAGAAACGGAGATGAAAAACTCCAAGTATTTTGAGAGTTATGTTGGAAATTGTTAGACTCGCGCTTTGGTTTAGCAATTTACTGACCTACCTCCGATTGATTGACCATAACTCTCCCAATTTAACTCTTAAGTCATTGAAATTAGTTTCATTTCGAAGGAATCCAAGTGTAGTTTAAAACGAAAGAAACGGAGATGAAAAACTCCAAGTATTTTGAGAGTTATGATGGAAATAGTTAGACTCGCGCTTTGGTTTAGCAATTTACTGACCTACCTCCGATTGATTGAACATAACTCTCTCAATTTAACTCGTAATTCATTGAAATTAGTTTCATTTCGAAGGAATCGAAGTGTAGTTTAAAACGAAAGAAACGGAGATGAAAAACTCCAAGTATTTTGAGAGTTATGGTGGAAATAGTTAGACTCGCGCTTTGGTTTAGCAATTTACTGACCTACCTTCGATTGATTGACCATAACTCACTCAATTTAACTCGTAATTCATTTAAATTAGTTTCATTTCGAAGGAATCAAAGTAAAGTTTAAAACGAAAGAAACGGAGATGAAAAACTCCAAGTATTTTGAGAGTTATGATGGAAATAGTTAGACTCGCGCTTTGGTTTAGCAATTTACTGAGCTACCTCCGATTGATTGACCATAACTCTCTCAATTTAACTCTTAAGTCATTGAAATTAGTTTCATTTCGAAGGAATCGAAGTGTAGTTTAAAACGAAAGAAACGGAGATGAAAAACTCCAAGTATTTTGAGAGTTATGATGGAAATTGTTAGACTCGCGCTTTGGTTTAGCAATTTACTGACCTACCTCCGATTTATTGACCATAACTCACTCAATTTAACTCGTAATTCATTTAAATTAGTTTCATTTCGAAGGAATCGAAGTATAGTTTAAAACGAAAGAAACGGAGATGAAAAACTCCAAGTATTTTGAGAGTTATGATGGAAATAGTTAGACTCGCGCTTTGGTTTAGCAATTTACTGACCTACCTCCGATTAATTGACCATAACTCACTCAATTTTACTTGTAATTGATTGAAATTAGTTTCATTTCGAAGGAATCGAAGTGTAGTTTAAAACGAAAGAAACGGAGATAAAAAACTCCAAGTATTTTGGGAGTTATGATGGAAATAGTTAGACTCGCGCTTTGGTTTAGCAATTTACTGACCTACCTCCGATTGATTGACCATAACTCACCCAATTTAACTCGTAATTCATTGAATTAGTTTCATTTCGAAGGAATCGAAGTGTAGTTTAAAACGAAAGAAACGGAGATGAAAAACTCCAAGTATTTTGAGAGTTATGATGGAAATAGTTAGACTCGCGCTTTGGTTTAGCAATTTACTGACTTACCTACGATTGATTGACCATAACTCTCTCAATTTAACTCTTAAGTCATTGAAATTAATTTCATTTCAAATGAATCGAAGTGTAGTTTAAAACGAAAGAAACGGAGATGAAAAACTCCAAGTATTTTGAGAGTTATGATGGAAATAGTTAGACTCGCGCTTTGGTTTAGCAATTTACTGACCTACCTCCGATTGATTGACCATAACTCTGTCAATTTAACTCGTAATTCATTTAAATTAGTTTCATTTCGAAGGAATCGAAGTGTAGTTTAAAACGAAAGAAACGGAGATTAAAAACTCCAAGTATTTTGGGAGTTATGATGGAAATAGTTAGACTCGCGCTTTGGTTTAGCAATTTACTGACCTCCCTACGATTGATTGACCATAACTCACTCAATTTAACTCGTAATTCATTGAAATTAGTTTCATTTCGAAGGAATCGAAGTGTAGTTTATAACGAAAGAAACGGAGATGAAAAACTCCAAGTATTTTGAGAGTTATGATGGAAATAGTTAGACTCGCGCTTTGGTTTAGCAATTTACTGACCTACCTCCGATTGATTGACCATAACTCTCTCAATTTAACTCGTAATTCATTTAAATTCGTTTCATTTCGAATGAATCGAAGTGTAGTTTAAAACGAAAGAAACGGAGATGAAAAACTCGAAGTATTTTGAGAGTTATGATGGAAACAGTTAGACTCGCGCTTTAGTTTAGCAATTTACTGACCTACCTCCGATTGATTGACCATAACTCACTCAATTTAGCTCGTAATTCATTGAAATTAGTTTCATTTCGAAGGAATCAAAGTGTAGTTTAAAACGAAAGAAACGGAGATGAAAAACTCCAAGTATTTTGAGAGTTATGATGGAAATAGTTAGACTCGCGCTTTGGTTTAGCAATTTACTGACCTACCTCCGATTGATTGACCATAACTCTGTCAATTTAACTCGTAATTCATTTAAATTAGTTTCATTTAGAAGGAATCGAAGTTAAGTTTAAAACGAAAGAAACGGAGATTAAAAACTCCAAGTATTTTGGGATTTATGATGGAAATAGTTAGACTCGCGCTTTGGTTTAGCAATTTACTGACCTCCCTACGATTGATTGACCATAACTCACTCAATTTAACTCGTAATTCATTGAAATTAGTTTCATTTCAAAGGAATCGAAGTGTAGTTTATAACGAAAGAAACGGAGATGAAAAACTCCAAGTATTTTGAGAGTTATGATGGAAATAGTTAGACTCGCGCTTTGGTTTAGCAATTTACTGACCTACCTCCGATTGATTGACCATAACTCTCCCAATTTAACTCTTAAGTCATTGAAATTAGTTTCATTTCGAAGGAATCCAAGTGTAGTTTAAAACGAAAGAAACGGAGATGAAAAACTCCAAGTATTTTGAGAGTTATGATGGAAATAGTTAGACTCGCGCTTTGGTTTAGCAATTTACTGACCTACCTCCGATTGATTGACAATAACTCTGTCAATTTAACTCGTAATTCATTTAAATTAGTTTCATTTCGAAGGAATCGAAGTGTAGTTTAAAACGAAAGAAAGGGAGATGAAAAACTCCAAGTATTTTGGGAGTTATGATGGAAATAGTTAGACTCGCGCTTTGGTTTAGCAATTTACTGACCTACCTCCGATTGATTGACCATAACTCACTCAATTTAACTCGTAATTCATTGAATTAGTTTCATTTCGAAGGAATCGAAGTGTAGTTTAAAACGAAAGAAACGGAGATGAAAAACTCCAAGTATTTTGAGAGTTATGATGAAAATAGTTAGACTCGCGCTTTGGTTTAGCAATTTACTGACCTACCTACGATTGATTGACCATAACTCTCTCAATTTAACTCTTAAGTCATTGAAATTAATTTCATTTCAAATGAATCGAAGTGTAGTTTAAAACGAAAGAAAGGAGATGAAAAACTCCAAGTATTTTGAGAGTTATGATGGAAATAGTTAGACTCGCGCTTTGGTTTAGCAATTTACTGACCTACCTCCGATTGATTGACCATAACTCTGTCAATTTAACTCGTAATTCATTTAAATTAGTTTCATTTCGAAGGAATCGAAGTGTAGTTTAAAACGAAAGAAACGGAGATTAAAAACTCCAAGTATTTTGGGAGTTATGATGGAAATAGTTAGACTCGCGCTTTGGTTTAGCAATTTATTGACCTCCCTACGATTGATTGACCATAACTCACTCAATTTCACTCGTAATTCATTGAAATTAGTTTCATTTCGAAGGAATCGAAGTGTAGTTTATAACGAAAGAAACGGAGATGAAAAACTCCAAGTATTTTGAGAGTTATGATGGAAATAGTTAGACTCGCGCTTTGGTTTAGCAATTTACTGACCTACCTCCGATTGATTGACCATAACTCTCCCAATTTAACTCTTAAGTCATTGAAATTAGTTTCATTTCGAAGGAATCAAAGTGTAGTTTAAAACGAAAGAAACGGAGATGAAAAACTCCAAGTATTTTGAGAGATATGATGGAAATAGTTAGACTCGCGCTTTGGTTTAGCAATTTACTGACCTACCTCCGATTGATTGACAATAACTCTGTCAATTTAACTCGTAATTCATTTAAATTAGTTTCATTTCGAAGGAATCGAAGTGTAGTTTAAAACGAAAGAAACGGAGATGAAAAACTCCAAGTATTTTGAGAGTTATGATGGAAATAGTTAGACTCGCGCTTTGGTTTAGCAATTTACTGACCTACCTCCGATTGATTGACCATAACTCTCCCAATTTAACTCTTAAGTCATTGAAATTAGTTTCATTTCGAAGGAATCAAAGTGTAGTTTAAAACGAAAGAAACGGAGATGAAAAACTCCAAGTATTTTGAGAGATATGATGGAAATAGTTAGACTCGCGCTTTGGTTTAGCAATTTACTGACCTACCTCCGATTGATTGACAATAACTCTGTCAATTTAACTCGTAATTCATTTAAATTAGTTTCATTTCGAAGGAATCGAAGTGTAGTTTAAAACGAAAGAAACGGAGATGAAAAACTCCAAGTATTTTGAGAGTTATGATGGAAATAGTTAGACTCGCGCTTTGGTTTAGCAATTTACTGACCTACCTCCGATTGATTGACCATAACTCACTCAATTTAACTCGTAATTCATTTAAATTCGTTTCATTTCGAATGAATCGAAGTGTAGTTTAAAACGAAAGAAACGGAGATGAAAAACTCCAAGTATTTTGAGAGTTATGATGGAAATAGTTAGACTCGCTCTTTGGTTTAGCAATTTACTGACCTACCTCCGATTGATTGACCATAACTCACTCAATTTAACTCGTAATTCATTTAAATTAGTTTCATTTCGAAGGAATCAAAGTAAAGTTTAAAACGAAAGAAACGGAGATGAAAAACTCCAAGTATTTTGAGAGTTATGATGGAAATAGTTAGACTCGCGCTTTGGTTTAGCAATTTACTGAGCTACCTCCGATTGATTGACCATAACTCTCTCAATTTAACTCTTAAGTCATTGAAATTAGTTTCATTTCGAAGGAATCGAAGTGTAGTTTAAAACGAAAGAAACGGAGATGAAAAACTCCAAGTATTTTGAGAGTTATGATGGAAATTGTTAGACTCGCGCTTTGGTTTAGCAATTTACTGACCTACCTCCGATTTATTGACCATAACTCACTCAATTTAACTCGTAATTCATTTAAATTAGTTTCATTTCGAAGGAATCGAAGTATAGTTTAAAACGAAAGAAACGGAGATGAAAAACTCCAAGTATTTTGAGAGTTATGATGGAAATAGTTAGACTCGCGCTTTGGTTTAGCAATTTACTGACCTACCTCCGATTAATTGACCATAACTCACTCAATTTTACTTGTAATTGATTGAAATTAGTTTCATTTCGAAGGAATCGAAGTGTAGTTTAAAACGAAAGAAACGGAGATAAAAAACTCCAAGTATTTTGGGAGTTATGATGGAAATAGTTAGACTCGCGCTTTGGTTTAGCAATTTACTGACCTACCTCCGATTGATTGACCATAACTCACCCAATTTAACTCGTAATTCATTGAATTAGTTTCATTTCGAAGGAATCGAAGTGTAGTTTAAAACGAAAGAAACGGAGATGAAAAACTCCAAGTATTTTGAGAGTTATGATGGAAATAGTTAGACTCGCGCTTTGGTTTAGCAATTTACTGACTTACCTACGATTGATTGACCATAACTCTCTCAATTTAACTCTTAAGTCATTGAAATTAATTTCATTTCAAATGAATCGAAGTGTAGTTTAAAACGAAAGAAACGGAGATGAAAAACTCCAAGTATTTTGAGAGTTATGATGGAAATAGTTAGACTCGCGCTTTGGTTTAGCAATTTACTGACCTACCTCCGATTGATTGACCATAACTCTGTCAATTTAACTCGTAATTCATTTAAATTAGTTTCATTTCGAAGGAATCGAAGTGTAGTTTAAAACGAAAGAAACGGAGATTAAAAACTCCAAGTATTTTGGGAGTTATGATGGAAATAGTTAGACTCGCGCTTTGGTTTAGCAATTTACTGACCTCCCTACGATTGATTGACCATAACTCACTCAATTTAACTCGTAATTCATTTAAATTAGTTTCATTTCGAAGGAATCGAAGTGTAGTTTATAACGAAAGAAACGGAGATGAAAAACTCCAAGTATTTTGAGAGTTATGATGGAAATAGTTAGACTCGCGCTTTGGTTTAGCAATTTACTGACCTACCTCCGATTGATTGACCATAACTCTCTCAATTTAACTCGTAATTCATTTAAATTCGTTTCATTTCGAATGAATCGAAGTGTAGTTTAAAACGAAAGAAACGGAGATGAAAAACTCGAAGTATTTTGAGAGTTATGATGGAAACAGTTAGACTCGCGCTTTAGTTTAGCAATTTACTGACCTACCTCCGATTGATTGACCATAACTCACTCAATTTAGCTCGTAATTCATTGAAATTAGTTTCATTTCGAAGGAATCAAAGTGTAGTTTAAAACGAAAGAAACGGAGATGAAAAACTCCAAGTATTTTGAGAGTTATGATGGAAATAGTTAGACTCGCGCTTTGGTTTAGCAATTTACTGACCTACCTCCGATTGATTGACCATAACTCTGTCAATTTAACTCGTAATTCATTTAAATTAGTTTCATTTAGAAGGAATCGAAGTTAAGTTTAAAACGAAAGAAACGGAGATTAAAAACTCCAAGTATTTTGGGATTTATGATGGAAATAGTTAGACTCGCGCTTTGGTTTAGCAATTTACTGACCTCCCTACGATTGATTGACCATAACTCACTCAATTTAACTCGTAATTCATTGAAATTAGTTTCATTTCAAAGGAATCGAAGTGTAGTTTATAACGAAAGAAACGGAGATGAAAAACTCCAAGTATTTTGAGAGTTATGATGGAAATAGTTAGACTCGCGCTTTGGTTTAGCAATTTACTGACCTACCTCCGATTGATTGACCATAACTCTCCCAATTTAACTCTTAAGTCATTGAAATTAGTTTCATTTCGAAGGAATCCAAGTGTAGTTTAAAACGAAAGAAACGGAGATGAAAAACTCCAAGTATTTTGAGAGTTATGATGGAAATAGTTAGACTCGCGCTTTGGTTTAGCAATTTACTGACCTACCTCCGATTGATTGACAATAACTCTGTCAATTTAACTCGTAATTCATTTAAATTAGTTTCATTTCGAAGGAATCGAAGTGTAGTTTAAAACGAAAGAAAGGGAGATGAAAAACTCCAAGTATTTTGGGAGTTATGATGGAAATAGTTAGACTCGCGCTTTGGTTTAGCAATTTACTGACCTACCTCCGATTGATTGACCATAACTCACTCAATTTAACTCGTAATTCATTGAATTAGTTTCATTTCGAAGGAATCGAAGTGTAGTTTAAAACGAAAGAAACGGAGATGAAAAACTCCAAGTATTTTGAGAGTTATGATGAAAATAGTTAGACTCGCGCTTTGGTTTAGCAATTTACTGACCTACCTACGATTGATTGACCATAACTCTCTCAATTTAACTCTTAAGTCATTGAAATTAATTTCATTTCAAATGAATCGAAGTGTAGTTTAAAACGAAAGAAAGGAGATGAAAAACTCCAAGTATTTTGAGAGTTATGATGGAAATAGTTAGACTCGCGCTTTGGTTTAGCAATTTACTGACCTACCTCCGATTGATTGACCATAACTCTGTCAATTTAACTCGTAATTCATTTAAATTAGTTTCATTTCGAAGGAATCGAAGTGTAGTTTAAAACGAAAGAAACGGAGATTAAAAACTCCAAGTATTTTGGGAGTTATGATGGAAATAGTTAGACTCGCGCTTTGGTTTAGCAATTTATTGACCTCCCTACGATTGATTGACCATAACTCACTCAATTTCACTCGTAATTCATTGAAATTAGTTTCATTTCGAAGGAATCGAAGTGTAGTTTATAACGAAAGAAACGGAGATGAAAAACTCCAAGTATTTTGAGAGTTATGATGGAAATAGTTAGACTCGCGCTTTGGTTTAGCAATTTACTGACCTACCTCCGATTGATTGACCATAACTCTCCCAATTTAACTCTTAAGTCATTGAAATTAGTTTCATTTCGAAGGAATCAAAGTGTAGTTTAAAACGAAAGAAACGGAGATGAAAAACTCCAAGTATTTTGAGAGATATGATGGAAATAGTTAGACTCGCGCTTTGGTTTAGCAATTTACTGACCTACCTCCGATTGATTGACAATAACTCTGTCAATTTAACTCGTAATTCATTTAAATTAGTTTCATTTCGAAGGAATCGAAGTGTAGTTTAAAACGAAAGAAACGGAGATGAAAAACTCCAAGTATTTTGAGAGTTATGATGGAAATAGTTAGACTCGCGCTTTGGTTTAGCAATTTACTGACCTACCTCCGATTGATTGACCATAACTCTCCCAATTTAACTCTTAAGTCATTGAAATTAGTTTCATTTCGAAGGAATCAAAGTGTAGTTTAAAACGAAAGAAACGGAGATGAAAAACTCCAAGTATTTTGAGAGATATGATGGAAATAGTTAGACTCGCGCTTTGGTTTAGCAATTTACTGACCTACCTCCGATTGATTGACAATAACTCTGTCAATTTAACTCGTAATTCATTTAAATTAGTTTCATTTCGAAGGAATCGAAGTGTAGTTTAAAACGAAAGAAACGGAGATGAAAAACTCCAAGTATTTTGAGAGTTATGATGGAAATAGTTAGACTCGCGCTTTGGTTTAGCAATTTACTGACCTACCTCCGATTGATTGACCATAACTCACTCAATTTAACTCGTAATTCATTTAAATTCGTTTCATTTCGAATGAATCGAAGTGTAGTTTAAAACGAAAGAAACGGAGATGAAAAACTCCAAGTATTTTGAGAGTTATGATGGAAATAGTTAGACTCGCTCTTTGGT
This sequence comes from Tasmannia lanceolata, assembly GCF_043159265.1. Classification (NCBI taxonomy): domain Eukaryota; kingdom Viridiplantae; phylum Streptophyta; class Magnoliopsida; order Canellales; family Winteraceae; genus Tasmannia; species Tasmannia lanceolata. Next base: position 11,733,375 of record NW_027518721.1, read on the forward strand.
TTAGCAATTTACTGACCTCTCTCCGATTGATTGACCATAACTCTGTCAATTTAACTCGTAATTCATTTAAATTAGTTTCATTTCGAAGGAATCGAAGTTTAGTTTAAAACGAAAGAAACGGAGATGAAAAACTCCAAGTATTTTGAGAGTTATGATGGAAATAGTTAGACTCGCGCTTTGGTTTAGCAATTTACTGACTTACCTCCGATTGATTGACCATAACTCACTCAATTTAACTCGTAATTCATTTAAATTCGTTTCATTTCGAATGAATCGAAGTGTAGTTTAAAACGAAAGAAACGGAGATGAAAAACTCGAAGTATTTTGAGAGTTATGATGGAAATAGTTAGACTCGCGCTTTGGTTTAGCAATTTACTGACCTACCTCCGATTGATTGACCATAACTCACTCAATTTAACTCGTAATTCATTTAAATTAGTTTCATTTCGAAGGAATCAAAGTGTAGTTTAAAACGAATGAAACGGAGATGAAAAACTCCAAGTATTTTGAGAGTTATGATGGAAATTGTTAGACTCGCGCTTTGGTTTAGCAATTTACTGACCTACCTCCGATTTATTGAACATAACTCTCTCAATTTAACTCGTAATTCATTTAAATTTGTTTCATTCCGAATGAATCGAAGTGTAGTTTAAAACGAAAGAAACGGAGATGAAAAACTCCAAGTATTTTGAGAGTTATGATGGAAATAGTTAGACTCGCGCTTTGGTTTAGCAATTTACTGACCTACCTCCGATTGATTGACCATAACTCTGTCAATTTAACTCGTAATTCATTTAAATTAGTTTCATTTCGAAGGAATCGAAGTGTAGTTTAAAACGAAAGAAACGGAGATGAAAAACTCCAAGTATTTTGAGAGTTATGATGGAAATAGTTAGACTCGCGCTTTGGTTTAGCAATTTACTGACCTCCCTACGATTGATTGACCATAACTCACTCAATTTAACTCGTAATTCATTGAAATTAGTTTCATTTCGAAAGAATCGAAATGTAGTTTAAAACGAAAGAAACGGAGATGAAAAACTCCAAGTATTTTGAGAGTTATGATGGAAATAGTTAGACTCGCGCTTTGGTTTAGCAATTTACTGACCTACCTCCGATTGATTGACCATAACTCTCTCAATTTAACTCTTAAGTCATTGAAATTAGTTTCATTTCGAAAGAATCCAAGTGTAGTTTAAAACGAAAGAAACGGAGATGAAAAACTCCAAGTATTTTGAGAGTTATGATGGAAATAGTTAGACTCGCGCTTTGGTTTAGCAATTTACTGACGTACCTCCGATTGATTGACAATAACTCTCTCAATTTAACTCGTAATTCATTTAAATTAGTTTCATTTCGAAGGAATCGAAGTGTAGTTTAAAACGAAAGAAACGGAGATGAAAAACTCCAAGTATTTTGAGAGTTATGATGGAAATAGTTAGACTCGCGCTTTGGTTTAGCAATTTACTGACCTACCTCCGATTGATTGACCATAACTCTGTCAATTTAACTCGTAATTCTTTTAAATTAGTTTCATTTCGAAGGAATCGAAGTGTAGTTTAAAACGAAAGAAACGGAGATGAAAAACTCCAAGTATTTTGAGAGTTACGATGGAAATAGTTAGACTCGCTCTTTGGTTTAGCAATTTACTGACCTACCTCCGATTGATTGACCATAACTCTCCCAATTTAACTCTTAAGTCATTGAAATTAGTTTCATTTCGAAGGAATCCAAGTGTAGTTTAAAACGAAAGAAACGGAGATGAAAAACTCCAAGTATTTTGAGAGTTATGATGGAAATAGTTAGACTCGCGCTTTGGTTTAGCAATTTACTGACCTACCTCCGATTGATTGAACATAACTCTCTCAATTTAACTCGTAATTCATTGAAATTAGTTTCATTTCGAAGGAATCGAAGTGTAGTTTAAAACGAAAGAAACGGAGATGAAAAACTCCAAGTATTTTGAGAGTTATGGTGGAAATAGTTAGACTCGCGCTTTGGTTTAGCAATTTACTGACCTACCTTCGATTGATTGACCATAACTCTCTAAATTTAACTCTTACGTCATTGAAATTAGTTTCATTTCGAAGGAATCGAAGTGTAGTTTAAAACAAAAGAAACGGAGATGAAAAACTCCAAGTATTTTGAGAGTTATGATGGAAATTGTTAGACTCACGCTTTGGTTTAGCAATTTACTGACCTACCTCCGATTTATTGACCATAACTCACTCAATTTAACTCGTAATTCATTTAAATTAGTTTCATTTCGAAGGAATCGAAGTATAGTTTAAAACGAAAGAAACGGAGATGAAAAACTCCAAGTATTTTGAGAGTTATGATGGAAATAGTTAGACTCGCGCTTTGGTTTAGCAATTTACTGACCTACCTCCGATTAATTGACCATAACTCACTCAATTTTACTTGTAATTGATTGAAATTAGTTTCAGGAATCGAAGTGTAGTTTAAAACGAAAGAAACAGAGATGAAAAACTCTAAGTATTTTGGGAGTTATGATGGAAATAGTTAGACTCGCGCTTTGGTTTAGCAATTTACTGACCCACCTCCGATTGATTGACCATAACTCACTCAATTTAACTCGTAATTCATTGAATTAGTTTCATTTCGAAGGAATCGAAGTGTAGTTTAAAACGAAAGAAACTGAGATGAAAAACTCCAAGTATTTTGAGAGTTATGATGGAAATAGTTAGACTCGCGCTTTGGTTTAGCAATTTACTGACCTACCTACGATTGATTGACCATAACTCTCTCAATTTAACTCTTAAGTCATTGAAATTAATTTCATTTCAAATGAATCGAAGTGTAGTTTAAAACGAAAGAAACGGAGATGAAAAACTCCAAGTATTTTGAGAGTTATGATGGAAATAGTTAGACTCGCGCTTTGGTTTAGCAATTTACTGACCTACCTCCGATTGATTGACCATAACTCTGTCAATTTAGCTCGTAATTCATTTAAATTAGTTTCATTTCGAAGGAATCGAAGTGTAGTTTAAAACGAAAGAAACGGAGATTAAAAACTCCAAGTATTTTGGGAGTTATGATGGAAATAGTTAGACTCGCGCTTTGGTTTAGCAATTTACTGACCTCCCTACGATTGATTGACCATAACTCACTCAATTTAACTCGTAATTCATTGAAATTAGTTTCATTTCGAAGGAATCGAAGTGTAGTTTATAACGAAAGAAACGGAGATGAAAAACTCCAAGTATTTTGAGAGTTATGATGGAAATAGTTAGACTCGCGCTTTGGTTTAGCAATTTACTGACCTACCTCCGATTGATTGACCATAACTCTCCCAATTTAACTCTTAAGTCATTGAAATTAGTTTCATTTCGAAGGAATCAAAGTGTAGTTTAAAACGAAAGAAACGGAGATGAAAAACTCCAAGTATTTTGAGAGTTATGATGGAAATAGTTAGACTCGCGCTTTGGTTTAGCAATTTACTGACCTACCTCCGATTGATTGACAATAACTCTGTCAATTTAACTCGTAATTCATTTAAATTAGTTTCATTTCGAAGGAATCGAAGTGTAGTTTAAAACGAAAGAAACGGAGATGAAAAACTCCCAGTATTTTGGGAGTTATGATGGAAATAGTTAGACTCGCGCTTTGGTTTAGCAATTTACTGACCTACCTCCGATTGATTGACCATAACTCACTCAATTTAACTCGTAATTCATTGAATTAGTTTCATTTCGAAGGAATCGAAGTATAGTTTAAAACGAAAGAAACGGTGATGAAAAACTCCAAGTATTTTGAGAGTTATGATGGAAATAGTTAGACTCGCGCTTTGGTTTAGCAATTTACTGACCTACCTACGATTGATTGACCATAACTCTCTCAATTTAACTCTTAAGTCATTGAAATTAATTTCATTTCAAATGAATCGAAGTGTAGTTTAAAACGAAAGAAAGGAGATGAAAAACTCTAAGTATTTTGAGAGTTATGATGGAAATAGTTAGACTCGCGCTTTGGTTTAGCAATTTACTGACCTACCTCCGATTGATTGACCATAACTCTGTCAATTTAACTCGTAATTCATTTAAATTAGTTTCATTTCGAAGGAATCGAAGTGTAGTTTAAAACGAAAGAAACGGAGATTAAAAACTCCAAGTATTTTGGGAGTTATGATGGAAATAGTTAGACTCGCGCTTTGGTTTAGCAATTTATTGACCTCCCTACGATTGATTGACCATAACTCACTCAATTTAACTCGTAATTCATTGAAATTAGTTTCATTTCGAAGGAATCGAAGTGTAGTTTATAACGAAAGAAACGGAGATGAAAAACTCCAAGTATTTTGAGAGTTATGATGGAAATAGTTAGACTCGCGCTTTGGTTTAGCAATTTACTGACCTACCTCCGATTGATTGACCATAACTCTCCCAATTTAACTCTTAAGTCATTGAAATTAGTTTCATTTCGAAGGAATCAAAGTGTAGTTTAAAACGAAAGAAACGGAGATGAAAAACTTCAAGTATTTTGAGAGATATGATGGAAATAGTTAGACTAGCGCTTTGGTTTAGCAATTTACTGACCTACCTCCGATTGATTGACAATAACTCTGTCAATTTAACTCGTAATTCATTTAAATTAGTTTCATTTCGAAGGAATCGAAGTGTAGTTTAAAACGAAAGAAACGGAGATGAAAAACTCCAAGTATTTTGAGAGTTATGATGGAAATAGTTAGACTCGCGCTTTGGTTTAGCAATTTACTGACCTACCTCCGATTGATTGACCATAACTCACTCAATTTAACTCGTAATTCATTTAAATTCGTTTCATTTCGAATGAATCGAAGTGTAGTTTAAAACGAAAGAAACGGAGATGAAAAACTCCAAGTATTTTGAGAGTTATGATGGAAATAGTTAGACTCGCTCTTTGGTTTAGCAATTTACTGACCTCTCTCCGATTGATTGACCATAACTCTGTCAATTTAACTCGTAATTCATTTAAATTAGTTTCATTTCGAAGGAATCGAAGTTTAGTTTAAAACGAAAGAAACGGAGATGAAAAACTCCAAGTATTTTGAGAGTTATGATGGAAATAGTTAGACTCGCGCTTTGGTTTAGCAATTTACTGACCTACCTCCGATTGATTGACCATAACTCACTCAATTTAACTCGTAATTCATTTAAATTCGTTTCATTTCGAATGAATCGAAGTGTAGTTTAAAACGAAAGAAACGGAGATGAAAAACTCGAAGTATTTTGAGAGTTATGATGGAAATAGTTAGACTCGCGCTTTGGTTTAGCAATTTACTGACCTACCTCCGATTGATTGACCATAACTCACTCAATTTAACTCGTAATTCATTGAAATTAGTTTCATTTCGAAGGAATCAAAGTGTAGTTTAAAACGAAAGAAACGGAGATGAAAAACTCCAAGTATTTTGAGAGTTATGATGGAAATTGTTAGACTCGCGCTTTGGTTTAGCAATTTACTGACCTACCTCCGATTTATTGAACATAACTCTCTCAATTTAACTCGTAATTCATTTAAATTTGTTTCATTCCGAATGAATCGAAGTGTAGTTTAAAACGAAAGAAACGGAGATGAAAAACTCCAAGTATTTTGAGAGTTATGATGGAAATAGTTAGACTCGCGCTTTGGTTTAGCAATTTACTGACCTACCTCCGATTGATTGACCATAACTCTCCCAATTTAACTCTTAAGTCATTGAAATTAGTTTCATTTCGAAGGAATCCAAGTGTAGTTTAAAACGAAAGAAACGGAGATGAAAAACTCCAAGTATTTTGAGAGTTATGATGGAAATAGTTAGACTCGCGCTTTGGTTTAGCAATTTACTGACCTACCTCCGATTGATTGACAATAACTCTGTCAATTTAACTCGTAATTCATTTAAATTAGTTTCATTTCGAAGGAATCGAAGTGTAGTTTAAAACGAAAGAAATGGAGATGAAAAACTCCAAGTATTTTGGGAGTTATGATGGAAATAGTTAGACTCGCGCTTTGGTTTAGCAATTTACTGACCTACCTCCGATTGATTGACCATAACTCACTCAATTTAACTCGTAATTCATTGAATTAGTTTCATTTCGAAGGAATCGAAGTGTAGTTTAAAACGAAAGAAACGGAGATGAAAAACTCCAAGTATTTTGAGAGTTATGATGGAAATAGTTAGACTCGCGCTTTGGTTTAGCAATTTACTGACCTACCTACGATTGATTGACCATAACTCTCTCAATTTAACTCTTAAGTCATTGAAATTAATTTCATTTCAAATGAATCGAAGTGTAGTTTAAAACGAAAGAAAGGAGATGAAAAACTCTAAGTATTTTGAGAGTTATGATGGAAATAGTTAGACTCGCGCTTTGGTTTAGCAATTTACTGACCTACCTCCGATTGATTGACCATAACTCTGTCAATTTAACTCGTAATTCATTTAAATTAGTTTCATTTCGAAGGAATCGAAGTGTAGTTTAAAACGAAAGAAACGGAGATTAAAAACTCCAAGTATTTTGGGAGTTATGATGGAAATAGTTAGACTCGCGCTTTGGTTTAGCAATTTATTGACCTCCCTACGATTGATTGACCATAACTCACTCAATTTCACTCGTAATTCATTGAAATTAGTTTCATTTCGAAGGAATCGAAGTGTAGTTTATAACGAAAGAAACGGAGATGAAAAACTCCAAGTATTTTGAGAGTTATGATGGAAATAGTTAGACTCGCGCTTTGGTTTAGCAATTTACTGACCTACCTCCGATTGATTGACCATAACTCTCCCAATTTAACTCTTAAGTCATTGAAATTAGTTTCATTTCGAAGGAATCAAAGTGTAGTTTAAAACGAAAGAAACGGAGATGAAAAACTCCAAGTATTTTGAGAGATATGATGGAAATAGTTAGACTCGCGCTTTGGTTTAGCAATTTACTGACCTACCTCCGATTGATTGACAATAACTCTGTCAATTTAACTCGTAATTCATTTAAATTAGTTTCATTTCGAAGGAATCGAAGTGTAGTTTAAAACGAAAGAAACGGAGATGAAAAACTCCAAGTATTTTGAGAGTTATGATGGAAATAGTTAGACTCGCGCTTTGGTTTAGCAATTTACTGACCTACCTCCGATTGATTGACCCTAACTCTCCCAATTTAACTCTTAAGTCATTGAAATTAGTTTCATTTCGAAGGAATCAAAGTGTAGTTTAAAATGAAAGAAACGGAGATGAAAAACTCCAAGTATTTTGAGAGATATGATAGAAATAGTTAGACTCGCGCTTTGGTTTAGCAATTTACTGACCTACCTCCGATTGATTGACAATAACTCTGTCAATTTAACTCGTAATTCATTTAAATTAGTTTCATTTCGAAGGAATCGAAGTGTAGTTTAAAACGAAAGAAACGGAGATGAAAAACTCCAAGTATTTTGAGAGTTATGATGGAAATAGTTAGACTCGCGCTTTGGTTTAGCAATTTACTGACCTACCTCCGATTGATTGACCATAACTCACTCAATTTAACTCGTAATTCATTTAAATTCGTTTCATTTCGAATGAATCGAAGTGTAGTTTAAAACGAAAGAAACGGAGATGAAAAACTCCAAGTATTTTGAGAGTTATGATGGAAATAGTTAGACTCGCTCTTTGGTTTAGCAATTTACTGACCTCTCTCCGATTGATTGACCATAACTCTGTCAATTTAACTCGTAATTCATTTAAATTAGTTTCATTTCGAAGGAATCGAAGTTTAGTTTAAAACGAAAGAAACGGAGATGAAAAACTCCAAGTATTTTGAGAGTTATGATGGAAATAGTTAGACTCGCGCTTTGGTTTAGCAATTTACTGACTTACCTCCGATTGATTGACCATAACTCACTCAATTTAACTCGTAATTCATTTAAATTCGTTTCATTTCGAATGAATCGAAGTGTAGTTTAAAACGAAAGAAACGGAGATGAAAAACTCGAAGTATTTTGAGAGTTATGATGGAAATAGTTAGACTCGCGCTTTGGTTTAGCAATTTACTGACCTACCTCCGATTGATTGACCATAACTCACTCAATTTAACTCGTAATTCATTTAAATTAGTTTCATTTCGAAGGAATCAAAGTGTAGTTTAAAACGAAAGAAACGGAGATGAAAAACTCCAAGTATTTTGAGAGTTATGATGGAAATTGTTAGACTCGCGCTTTGGTTTAGCAATTTACTGACCTACCTCCGATTTATTGAACATAACTCTCTCAATTTAACTCGTAATTCATTTAAATTTGTTTCATTCCGAATGAATCGAAGTGTAGTTTAAAACGAAAGAAACGGAGATGAAAAACTCCAAGTATTTTGAGAGTTATGATGGAAATAGTTAGACTCGCGCTTTGGTTTAGCAATTTACTGACCTACCTCCGATTGATTGACCATAACTCTGTCAATTTAACTCGTAATTCATTTAAATTAGTTTCATTTCGAAGGAATCGAAGTGTAGTTTAAAACGAAAGAAACGGAGATGAAAAACTCCAAGTATTTTGAGAGTTATGATGGAAATAGTTAGACTCGCGCTTTGGTTTAGAATTTACTGACCTCCCTACGATTGATTGACCATAACTCACTCAATTTAACTCGTAATTCATTGAAATTAGTTTCATTTCGAAAGAATCGAAATGTAGTTTAAAACGAAAGAAACGGAGATGAAAAACTCCAAGTATTTTGAGAGTTATGATGGAAATAGTTAGACTCGCGCTTTGGTTTAGCAATTTACTGACCTACCTCCGATTGATTGACCATAACTCTCTCAATTTAACTCTTAAGTCATTGAAATTAGTTTCATTTCGAAAGAATCAAAGTGTAGTTTAAAACGAAAGAAACGGAGATGAAAAACTCCAAGTATTTTGAGAGTTATGATGGAAATAGTTAGACTCGCGCTTTGGTTTAGCAATTTACTGACTTACCTCCGATTGATTGACAATAACTCTCTCAATTTAACTCGTAATTCATTTAAATTAGTTTCATTTCGAAGGAATCGAAGTGTAGTTTAAAACGAAAGAAACGGAGATGAAAAACTCCAAGTATTTTGAGAGTTATGATGGAAATAGTTAGACTCGCGCTTTGGTTTAGCAATTTACTGACCTACCTCCGATTGATTGACCATAACTCTGTCAATTTAACTCGTAATTCTTTTAAATTAGTTTCATTTCGAAGGAATCGAAGTGTAGTTTAAAACGAAAGAAACGGAGATGAAAAACTCCAAGTATTTTGAGAGTTACGATGGAAATAGTTAGACTCGCTCTTTGGTTTAGCAATTTACTGACCTACCTTCGATTGATTGACCATAACTCTCCCAATTTAACTCTTAAGTCATTGAAATTAGTTTCATTTCGAAGGAATCCAAGTGTAGTTTAAAACGAAAGAAACGGAGATGAAAAACTCCAAGTATTTTGAGAGTTATGATGGAAATAGTTAGACTCGCGCTTTGGTTTAGCAATTTACTGACCTACCTCCGATTGATTGAACATAACTCTCTCAATTTAACTCGTAATTCATTGAAATTAGTTTCATTTCGAAGGAATCGAAGTGTAGTTTAAAACGAAAGAAACGGAGATGAAAAACTCCAAGTATTTTGAGAGTTATGATGGAAATAGTTAGACTCGCGCTTTGGTTTAGCAATTTACTGACCTACCTTCGATTGATTGACCATAACTCTCTAAATTTAACTCTTAAGTCATTGAAATTAGTTTCATTTCGAAGGAATCGAAGTGTAGTTTAAAACAAAAGAAACGGAGATGAAAAACTCCAAGTATTTTGAGAGTTATGATGGAAATTGTTAGACTCACGCTTTGGTTTAGCAATTTACTGACCTACCTCCGATTTATTGACCATAACTCACTCAATTTAACTCGTAATTCATTTAAATTAGTTTCATTTCGAAGGAATCGAAGTATAGTTTAAAACGAAAGAAACGGAGATGAAAAACTCCAAGTATTTTGAGAGTTATGATGGAAATAGTTAGACTCGCGCTTTGGTTTAGCAATTTACTGACCTACCTCCGATTAATTGACCATAACTCACTCAATTTTACTTGTAATTGATTGAAATTAGTTTCATTTCGAAGGAATCGAAGTGTAGTTTAAAACGAAAGAAACGGAGATGAAAAACTCCAAGTATTTTGGGAGTTATGATGGAAATAGTTAGACTCGCGCTTTGGTTTAGCAATTTACTGACCCACCTCCGATTGATTGACCATAACTCACTCAATTTAACTCGTAATTCATTGAATTAGTTTCATTTCGAAGGAATCGAAGTGTAGTTTAAAACGAAAGAAACGGAGATGAAAAACTCCAAGTATTTTGAGAGTTATGATGGAAATAGTTAGACTCGCGCTTTGGTTTAGCAATTTACTGACCTACCTACGATTGATTGACCATAACTCTCTCAATTTAACTCTTAAGTCATTGAAATTAATTTCATTTCAAATGAATCGAAGTGTAGTTTAAAACGAAAGAAACGGAGATGAAAAACTCCAAGTATTTTGAGAGTTATGATGGAAATAGTTAGACTCGCGCTTTGGTTTAGCAATTTACTGACCTACCTCCGATTGATTGACCATAACTCTGTCAATTTAGCTCGTAATTCATTTAAATTAGTTTCATTTCGAAGGAATCAAAGTGTAGTTTAAAACGAAAGAAACGGAGATTAAAAACTCCAAGTATTTTGGGAGTTATGATGGAAATAGTTAGACTCGCGCTTTGGTTTAGCAATTTACTGACCTCCCTACGATTGATTGACCATAACTCACTCAATTTAACTCGTAATTCATTGAAATTAGTTTCATTTCGAAGGAATCGAAGTGTAGTTTATAACGAAAGAAACGGAGATGAAAAACTCCAAGTATTTTGAGAGTTATGATGGAAATAGTTAGACTCGCGCTTTGGTTTAGCAATTTACTGACCTACCTCCGATTGATTGACCATAACTCTCCCAATTTAACTCTTAAGTCATTGAAATTAGTTTCATTTCGAAGGAATCAAAGTGTAGTTTAAAACGAAAGAAACGGAGATGAAAAACTCCAAGTATTTTGAGAGTTATGATGGAAATAGTTAGACTCGCGCTTTGGTTTAGCAATTTACTGACCTACCTCCGATTGATTGACAATAACTCTGTCAATTTAACTCGTAATTCATTTAAATTAGTTTCATTTCGAAGGAATCGAAGTGTAGTTTAAAACGAAAGAAACGGAGATGAAAAACTCCAAGTATTTTGGGAGTTATGATGGAAATAGTTAGACTCGCGCTTTGGTTTAGCAATTTACTGACCTACCTCCGATTGATTGACCATAACTCACTCAATTTAACTCGTAATTCATTGAATTAGTTTCATTTCGAAGGAATCGAAGTATAGTTTAAAACGAAAGAAACGGAGATGAAAAACTCCAAGTATTTTGAGAGTTATGATGGAAATTGTTAGACTCGCGCTTTGGTTTAGCAATTTACTGACCTACCTCCGATTTATTGAACATAACTCTCTCAATTTAACTCGTAATTCATTTAAATTTGTTTCATTCCGAATGAATCGAAGTGTAGTTTAAAACGAAAGAAACGGAGATGAAAAACTCCAAGTATTTTGAGAGTTATGATGGAAATAGTTAGACTCGCGCTTTGGTTTAGCAATTTACTGACCTACCTCCGATTGATTGACCATAACTCTGTCAATTTAACTCGTAATTCATTTAAATTAGTTTCATTTCGAAGGAATCGAAGTGTAGTTTAAAACGAAAGAAACGGAGATGAAAAACTCCAAGTATTTTGAGAGTTATGATGGAAATAGTTAGACTCGCGCTTTGGTTTAGAATTTACTGACCTCCCTACGATTGATTGACCATAACTCACTCAATTTAACTCGTAATTCATTGAAATTAGTTTCATTTCGAAAGAATCGAAATGTAGTTTAAAACGAAAGAAACAGAGATGAAAAACTCCAAGTATTTTGAGAGTTATGATGGAAATAGTTAGACTCGCGCTTTGGTTTAGCAATTTACTGACCTACCTCCGATTGATTGACCATAACTCTCTCAATTTAACTCTTAAGTCATTGAAATTAGATTCATTTCGAAAGAATCAAAGTGTAGTTTAAAACGAAAGAAACGGAGATGAAAAACTCCAAGTATTTTGAGAGTTATGATGGAAATAGTTAGACTCGCGCTTTGGTTTAGCAATTTACTGACTTACCTCCGATTGATTGACAATAACTCTCTCAATTTAACTCGTAATTCATTTAAATTAGTTTCATTTCGAAGGAATCGAAGTGTAGTTTAAAACGAAAGAAACGGAGATGAAAAACTCCAAGTATTTTGAGAGTTATGATGGAAATAGTTAGACTCGCGCTTTGGTTTAGCAATTTACTGACCTACCTCCGATTGATTGACCATAACTCTGTCAATTTAACTCGTAATTCTTTTAAATTAGTTTCATTTCGAAGGAATCGAAGTGTAGTTTAAAACGAAAGAAACGGAGATGAAAAACTCCAAGTATTTTGAGAGTTACGATGGAAATAGTTAGACTCGCTCTTTGGTTTAGCAATTTACTGACCTACCTCCGATTGATTGACCATAACTCTCCCAATTTAACTCTTAAGTCATTGAAATTAGTTTCATTTCGAAGGAATCCAAGTGTAGTTTAAAACGAAAGAAACGGAGATGAAAAACTCCAAGTATTTTGAGAGTTATAATGGAAATAGTTAGACTCGCGCTTTGGTTTAGCAATTTACTGACCTACCTCCGATTGATTGAACATAACTCTCTCAATTTAACTCGTAATTCATTGAAATTAGTTTCATTTCGAAGGAATCGAAGTGTAGTTTAAAACGAAAGAAACGGAGATGAAAAACTCCAAGTATTTTGAGAGTTATGATGGAAATAGTTAGACTCGCGCTTTGGTTTAGCAATTTACTGACCTACCTTCGATTGATTGACCATAACTCTCTAAATTTAACTCTTAAGTCATTGAAATTAGTTTCATTTCGAAGGAATCGAAGTGTAGTTTAAAACAAAAGAAACGGAGATGAAAAACTCCAAGTATTTTGAGAGTTATGATGGAAATTGTTAGACTCACGCTTTGGTTTAGCAATTTACTGACCTACCTCCGATTTATTGACCATAACTCACTCAATTTAACTCGTAATTCATTTAAATTAGTTTCATTTCGAAGGAATCGAAGTATAGTTTAAAACGAAAGAAACGGAGATGAAAAACTCCAAGTATTTTGAGAGTTATGATGGAAATAGTTAGACTCGCGCTTTGGTTTAGCAATTTACTGACCTACCTCCGATTAATTGACCATAACTCACTCAATTTTACTTGTAATTGATTGAAATTAGTTTCATTTCGAAGGAATCGAAGTGTAGTTTAAAACGAAAGAAACGGAGATGAAAAACTCCAAGTATTTTGGGAGTTATGATGGAAATAGTTAGACTCGCGCTTTGGTTTAGCAATTTACTGACCCACCTCCGATTGATTGACCATAACTCACTCAATTTAACTCGTAATTCATTGAATTAGTTTCATTTCGAAGGAATCGAAGTGTAGTTTAAAACGAAAGAAACGGAGATGAAAAACTCCAAGTATTTTGAGAGTTATGATGGAAATAGTTAGACTCGCGCTTTCGTTTAGCAATTTACTGACCTACCTCCGATTTATTGAACATAACTCTCTCAATTTAACTCGTAATTCATTTAAATTTGTTTCATTCCGAATGAATCGAAGTGTAGTTTAAAACGAAAGAAACGGAGATGAAAAACTCCAAGTATTTTGAGAGTTATGATGGAAATAGTTAGACTCGCGCTTTGGTTTAGCAATTTACTGACCTACCTCCGATTGATTGACCATAACTCTGTCAATTTAACTCGTAATTCATTTAAATTAGTTTCATTTCGAAGGAATCGAAGTGTAGTTTAAAACGAAAGAAACGGAGATGAAAAACTCCAAGTATTTTGAGAGTTATGATGGAAATAGTTAGACTCGCGCTTTGGTTTAGAATTTACTGACCTCCCTACGATTGATTGACCATAACTCACTCAATTTAACTCGTAATTCATTGAAATTAGTTTCATTTCGAAGGAATCGAAGTGTAGTTTATAACGAAAGAAACGGAGATGAAAAACTCCAAGTATTTTGAGAGTTATGATGGAAATAGTTAGACTCGCGCTTTGGTTTAGCAATTTACTGACCTACCTCCGATTGATTGACCATAACTCTCCCAATTTAACTCTTAAGTCATTGAAATTAGTTTCATTTCGAAGGAATCAAAGTGTAGTTTAAAACGAAAGAAACGGAGATGAAAAACTTCAAGTATTTTGAGAGATATGATGGAAATAGTTAGACTCGCGCTTTGGTTTAGCAATTTACTGACCTACCTCCGATTGATTGACAATAACTCTGTCAATTTAACTCGTAATTCATTTAAATTAGTTTCATTTCGAAGGAATCGAAGTGTAGTTTAAAACGAAAGAAACGGAGATGAAAAACTCCAAGTATTTTGAGAGTTATGATGGAAATAGTTAGACTCGCGCTTTGGTTTAGCAATTTACTGACCTACCTCCGATTGATTGACCATAACTCACTCAATTTAACTCGTAATTCATTTAAATTCGTTTCATTTCGAATGAATCGAAGTGTAGTTTAAAACGAAAGAAACGGAGATGAAAAACTCCAAGTATTTTGAGAGTTATGATGGAAATAGTTAGACTCGCTCTTTGGTTTAGCAATTTACTGACCTCTCTCCGATTGATTGACCATAACTCTGTCAATTTAACTCGTAATTCATTTAAATTAGTTTCATTTCGAAGGAATCGAAGTTTAGTTTAAAACGAAAGAAACGGAGATGAAAAACTCCAAGTATTTTGAGAGTTATGATGGAAATAGTTAGACTCGCGCTTTGGTTTAGCAATTTACTGACCTACCTCCGATTGATTGACCATAACTCACTCAATTTAACTCGTAATTCATTTAAATTCGTTTCATTTCGAATGAATCGAAGTGTAGTTTAAAACGAAAGAAACGGAGATGAAAAACTCGAAGTATTTTGAGAGTTATGATGGAAATAGTTAGACTCGCGCTTTGGTTTAGCAATTTACTGACCTACCTCCGATTGATTGACCATAACTCACTCAATTTAACTCGTAATTCATTGAAATTAGTTTCATTTCGAAGGAATCAAAGTGTAGTTTAAAACGAAAGAAACGGAGATGAAAAACTCCAAGTATTTTGAGAGTTATGATGGAAATTGTTAGACTCGCGCTTTGGTTTAGCAATTTACTGACCTACCTCCGATTTATTGAACATAACTCTCTCAATTTAACTCGTAATTCATTTAAATTTGTTTCATTCCGAATGAATCGAAGTGTAGTTTAAAACGAAAGAAACGGAGATGAAAAACTCCAAGTATTTTGAGAGTTATGATGGAAATAGTTAGACTCGCGCTTTGGTTTAGCAATTTACTGACCTACCTCCGATTGATTGAACATAACTCTCTCAATTTAACTCGTAATTCATTGAAATTAGTTTCATTTCGAAGGAATCGAAGTGTAGTTTAAAACGAAAGAAACGGAGATGAAAAACTCCAAGTATTTTGAGAGTTATGATGGAAATAGTTAGACTCGCGCTTTGGTTTAGCAATTTACTGACCTACCTCCGATTGATTGACCATAACTCACTCAATTTAACTCGTAATTCATTTAAATTCGTTTCATTTCGAATGAATCGAAGTGTAGTTTAAAACGAAAGAAACGGAGATGAAAAACTCCAAGTATTTTGAGAGTTATGATGGAAATAGTTAGACTCGCTCTTTGGTTTAGCAATTTACTGACCTCTCTCCGATTGATTGACCATAACTCTGTCAATTTAACTCGTAATTCATTTAAATTAGTTTCATTTCGAAGGAATCGAAGTTTAGTTTAAAACGAAAGAAACGGAGATGAAAAACTCCAAGTATTTTGAGAGTTATGATGGAAATAGTTAGACTCGCGCTTTGGTTTAGCAATTTACTGACCTACCTCCGATTGATTGACCATAACTCACTCAATTTAACTCGTAATTCATTTAAATTCGTTTCATTTCGAATGAATCGAAGTGTAGTTTAAAACGAAAGAAACGGAGATGAAAAACTCGAAGTATTTTGAGAGTTATGATGGAAATAGTTAGACTCGCGCTTTGGTTTAGCAATTTACTGACCTACCTCCGATTGATTGACCATAACTCACTCAATTTAACTCGTAATTCATTGAAATTAGTTTCATTTCGAAGGAATCAAAGTGTAGTTTAAAACGAAAGAAACGGAGATGAAAAACTCCAAGTATTTTGAGAGTTATGATGGAAATTGTTAAACTCGCGCTTTGGTTTAGCAATTTACTGACCTACCTCCGATTTATTGAACATAACTCTCTCAATTTAACTCGTAATTCATTTAAATTTGTTTCATTCCGAATGAATCGAAGTGTAGTTTAAAACGAAAGAAACGGAGATGAAAAACTCCAAGTATTTTGAGAGTTATGATGGAAATAGTTAGACTCGCGCTTTGGTTTAGCAATTTACTGACCTACCTCCGATTGATTGACCATAACTCTCTCAATTTAACTCTTAAGTCATTGAAATTAGTTTCATTTCGAAAGAATCAAAGTGTAGTTTAAAACGAAAGAAACGGAGATGAAAAACTCCAAGTATTTTGAGAGTTATGATGGAAATAGTTAGACTCGCGCTTTGGTTTAGCAATTTACTGACCTACCTCCGATTGATTGACAATAACTCTCTCAATTTAACTCGTAATTCATTTAAATTAGTTTCATTTCGAAGGAATCGAAGTGTAGTTTAAAACGAAAGAAACGGAGATGAAAAACTCCAAGTATTTTGAGAGTTATGATGGAAATAGTTAGACTCGCGCTTTGGTTTAGCAATTTACTGACCTACCTCCGATTGATTGACCATAACTCACTCAATTTAACTCGTAATTCATTTAAATTCGTTTCATTTCGAATGAATCGAAGTGTAGTTTAAAACGAAAGAAACGGAGATGAAAAACTCCAAGTATTTTGAGAGTTATGATGGAAATAGTTAGACTCGCTCTTTGGTTTAGCAATTTACTGACCTCTCTCCGATTGATTGACCATAACTCTGTCAATTTAACTCGTAATTCATTTAAATTAGTTTCATTTCGAAGGAATCGAAGTTTAGTTTAAAACGAAAGAAACGGAGATGAAAAACTCCAAGTATTTTGAGAGTTATGATGGAAATAGTTAGACTCGCGCTTTGGTTTAGCAATTTACTGACCTACCTCCGATTGATTGACCATAACTCACTCAATTTAACTCGTAATTCATTTAAATTCGTTTCATTTCGAATGAATCGAAGTGTAGTTTAAAACGAAAGAAACGGAGATGAAAAACTCGAAGTATTTTGAGAGTTATGATGGAAATAGTTAGACTCGCGCTTTGGTTTAGCAATTTACTGACCTACCTCCGATTGATTGACCATAACTCTGTCAATTTAACTCGTAATTCTTTTAAATTAGTTTCATTTCGAAGGAATCGAAGTGTAGTTTAAAACGAAAGAAATGGAGATGAAAAACTCCAAGTATTTTGAGAGTTACGATGGAAATAGTTAGACTCGCTCTTTGGTTTAGCAATTTACTGACCTACCTCCGATTGATTGACCATAACTCTCCCAATTTAACTCTTAAGTCATTGAAATTAGTTTCATTTCGAAGGAATCCAAGTGTAGTTTAAAACGAAAGAAACGGAGATGAAAAACTCCAAGTATTTTGAGAGTTATGATGGAAATAGTTAGACTCGCGCTTTGGTTTAGCAATTTACTGACCTACCTCCGATTGATTGAACATAACTCTCTCAATTTAACTCGTAATTCATTGAAATTAGTTTCATTTCGAAGGAATCGAAGTGTAGTTTAAAACGAAAGAAACGGAGATGAAAAACTCCAAGTATTTTGAGAGTTATGATGGAAATAGTTAGACTCGCGCTTTGGTTTAGCAATTTACTGACCTACCTTCGATTGATTGACCATAACTCTCTAAATTTAACTCTTAAGTCATTGAAATTAGTTTCATTTCGAAGGAATCGAAGTGTAGTTTAAAACAAAAGAAACGGAGATGAAAAACTCCAAGTATTTTGAGAGTTATGATGGAAATTGTTAGACTCACGCTTTGGTTTAGCAATTTACTGACCTACCTCCGATTTATTGACCATAACTCACTCAATTTAACTCGTAATTCATTTAAATTAGTTTCATTTCGAAGGAATCGAAGTATAGTTTAAAACGAAAGAAACGGAGATGAAAAACTCCAAGTATTTTGAGAGTTATGATGGAAATAGTTAGACTCGCGCTTTGGTTTAGCAATTTACTGACCTACCTCCGATTAATTGACCATAACTCACTCAATTTTACTTGTAATTGATTGAAATTAGTTTCATTTCGAAGGAATCGAAGTGTAGTTTAAAACGAAAGAAACGGAGATGAAAAACTCCAAGTATTTTGGGAGTTATGATGGAAATAGTTAGACTCGCGCTTTGGTTTAGCAATTTACTGACCCACCTCCGATTGATTGACCATAACTCACTCAATTTAACTCGTAATTCATTGAATTAGTTTCATTTCGAAGGAATCGAAGTGTAGTTTAAAACGAAAGAAACGGAGATGAAAAACTCCAAGTATTTTGAGAGTTATGATGGAAATAGTTAGACTCGCGCTTTGGTTTAGCAATTTACTGACCTACCTCCGATTTATTGAACATAACTCTCTCAATTTAACTCGTAATTCATTTAAATTTGTTTCATTCCGAATGAATCGAAGTGTAGTTTAAAACGAAAGAAACGGAGATGAAAAACTCCAAGTATTTTGAGAGTTATGATGGAAATAGTTAGACTCGCGCTTTGGTTTAGCAATTTACTGACCTACCTCCGATTGATTGACCATAACTCTGTCAATTTAACTCGTAATTCATTTAAATTAGTTTCATTTCGAAGGAATCGAAGTGTAGTTTAAAACGAAAGAAACGGAGATGAAAAACTCCAAGTATTTTGAGAGTTATGATGGAAATAGTTAGACTCGCGCTTTGGTTTAGAATTTACTGACCTCCCTACGATTGATTGACCATAACTCACTCAATTTAACTCGTAATTCATTGAAATTAGTTTCATTTCGAAGGAATCGAAGTGTAGTTTATAACGAAAGAAACGGAGATGAAAAACTCCAAGTATTTTGAGAGTTATGATGGAAATAGTTAGACTCGCGCTTTGGTTTAGCAATTTACTGACCTACCTCCGATTGATTGACCATAACTCTCCCAATTTAACTCTTAAGTCATTGAAATTAGTTTCATTTCGAAGGAATCAAAGTGTAGTTTAAAACGAAAGAAACGGAGATGAAAAACTTCAAGTATTTTGAGAGATATGATGGAAATAGTTAGACTCGCGCTTTGGTTTAGCAATTTACTGACCTACCTCCGATTGATTGACAATAACTCTGTCAATTTAACTCGTAATTCATTTAAATTAGTTTCATTTCGAAGGAATCGAAGTGTAGTTTAAAACGAAAGAAACGGAGATGAAAAACTCCAAGTATTTTGAGAGTTATGATGGAAATAGTTAGACTCGCGCTTTGGTTTAGCAATTTACTGACCTACCTCCGATTGATTGACCATAACTCACTCAATTTAACTCGTAATTCATTTAAATTCGTTTCATTTCGAATGAATCGAAGTGTAGTTTAAAACGAAAGAAACGGAGATGAAAAACTCCAAGTATTTTGAGAGTTATGATGGAAATAGTTAGACTCGCTCTTTGGTTTAGCAATTTACTGACCTCTCTCCGATTGATTGACCATAACTCTGTCAATTTAACTCGTAATTCATTTAAATTAGTTTCATTTCGAAGGAATCGAAGTTTAGTTTAAAACGAAAGAAACGGAGATGAAAAACTCCAAGTATTTTGAGAGTTATGATGGAAATAGTTAGACTCGCGCTTTGGTTTAGCAATTTACTGACCTACCTCCGATTGATTGACCATAACTCACTCAATTTAACTCGTAATTCATTTAAATTCGTTTCATTTCGAATGAATCGAAGTGTAGTTTAAAACGAAAGAAACGGAGATGAAAAACTCGAAGTATTTTGAGAGTTATGATGGAAATAGTTAGACTCGCGCTTTGGTTTAGCAATTTACTGACCTACCTCCGATTGATTGACCATAACTCACTCAATTTAACTCGTAATTCATTGAAATTAGTTTCATTTCGAAGGAATCAAAGTGTAGTTTAAAACGAAAGAAACGGAGATGAAAAACTCCAAGTATTTTGAGAGTTATGATGGAAATTGTTAGACTCGCGCTTTGGTTTAGCAATTTACTGACCTACCTCCGATTTATTGAACATAACTCTCTCAATTTAACTCGTAATTCATTTAAATTTGTTTCATTCCGAATGAATCGAAGTGTAGTTTAAAACGAAAGAAACGGAGATGAAAAACTCCAAGTATTTTGAGAGTTATGATGGAAATAGTTAGACTCGCGCTTTGGTTTAGCAATTTACTGACCTACCTCCGATTGATTGAACATAACTCTCTCAATTTAACTCGTAATTCATTGAAATTAGTTTCATTTCGAAGGAATCGAAGTGTAGTTTAAAACGAAAGAAACGGAGATGAAAAACTCCAAGTATTTTGAGAGTTATGATGGAAATAGTTAGACTCGCGCTTTGGTTTAGCAATTTACTGACCTACCTCCGATTGATTGACCATAACTCACTCAATTTAACTCGTAATTCATTTAAATTCGTTTCATTTCGAATGAATCGAAGTGTAGTTTAAAACGAAAGAAACGGAGATGAAAAACTCCAAGTATTTTGAGAGTTATGATGGAAATAGTTAGACTCGCTCTTTGGTTTAGCAATTTACTGACCTCTCTCCGATTGATTGACCATAACTCTGTCAATTTAACTCGTAATTCATTTAAATTAGTTTCATTTCGAAGGAATCGAAGTTTAGTTTAAAACGAAAGAAACGGAGATGAAAAACTCCAAGTATTTTGAGAGTTATGATGGAAATAGTTAGACTCGCGCTTTGGTTTAGCAATTTACTGACCTACCTCCGATTGATTGACCATAACTCACTCAATTTAACTCGTAATTCATTTAAATTCGTTTCATTTCGAATGAATCGAAGTGTAGTTTAAAACGAAAGAAACGGAGATGAAAAACTCGAAGTATTTTGAGAGTTATGATGGAAATAGTTAGACTCGCGCTTTGGTTTAGCAATTTACTGACCTACCTCCGATTGATTGACCATAACTCACTCAATTTAACTCGTAATTCATTGAAATTAGTTTCATTTCGAAGGAATCAAAGTGTAGTTTAAAACGAAAGAAACGGAGATGAAAAACTCCAAGTATTTTGAGAGTTATGATGGAAATTGTTAGACTCGCGCTTTGGTTTAGCAATTTACTGACCTACCTCCGATTTATTGAACATAACTCTCTCAATTTAACTCGTAATTCATTTAAATTTGTTTCATTCCGAATGAATCGAAGTGTAGTTTAAAACGAAAGAAACGGAGATGAAAAACTCCAAGTATTTTGAGAGTTATGATGGAAATAGTTAGACTCGCGCTTTGGTTTAGCAATTTACTGACCTACCTCCGATTGATTGACCATAACTCTCTCAATTTAACTCTTAAGTCATTGAAATTAGTTTCATTTCGAAAGAATCAAAGTGTAGTTTAAAACGAAAGAAACGGAGATGAAAAACTCCAAGTATTTTGAGAGTTATGATGGAAATAGTTAGACTCGCGCTTTGGTTTAGCAATTTACTGACCTACCTCCGATTGATTGACAATAACTCTCTCAATTTAACTCGTAATTCATTTAAATTAGTTTCATTTCGAAGGAATCGAAGTGTAGTTTAAAACGAAAGAAACGGAGATGAAAAACTCCAAGTATTTTGAGAGTTATGATGGAAATAGTTAGACTCGCGCTTTGGTTTAGCAATTTACTGACCTACCTCCGATTGATTGACCATAACTCACTCAATTTAACTCGTAATTCATTTAAATTCGTTTCATTTCGAATGAATCGAAGTGTAGTTTAAAACGAAAGAAACGGAGATGAAAAACTCCAAGTATTTTGAGAGTTATGATGGAAATAGTTAGACTCGCTCTTTGGTTTAGCAATTTACTGACCTCTCTCCGATTGATTGACCATAACTCTGTCAATTTAACTCGTAATTCATTTAAATTAGTTTCATTTCGAAGGAATCGAAGTTTAGTTTAAAACGAAAGAAACGGAGATGAAAAACTCCAAGTATTTTGAGAGTTATGATGGAAATAGTTAGACTCGCGCTTTGGTTTAGCAATTTACTGACCTACCTCCGATTGATTGACCATAACTCACTCAATTTAACTCGTAATTCATTTAAATTCGTTTCATTTCGAATGAATCGAAGTGTAGTTTAAAACGAAAGAAACGGAGATGAAAAACTCGAAGTATTTTGAGAGTTATGATGGAAATAGTTAGACTCGCGCTTTGGTTTAGCAATTTACTGACCTACCTCCGATTGATTGACCATAACTCACTCAATTTAACTCGTAATTCATTGAAATTAGTTTCATTTCGAAGGAATCAAAGTGTAGTTTAAAACGAAAGAAACGGAGATGAAAAACTCCAAGTATTTTGAGAGTTATGATGGAAATTGTTAGACTCGCGCTTTGGTTTAGCAATTTACTGACCTACCTCCGATTTATTGACCATAACTCTCCCAATTTAACTCTTAAGTCATTGAAATTAGTTTCATTTCGAAGGAATCAAAGTGTAGTTTAAAACGAAAGAAACGGAGATGAAAAACTTCAAGTATTTTGAGAGATATGATGGAAATAGTTAGACTCGCGCTTTGGTTTAGCAATTTACTGACCTACCTCCGATTGATTGACAATAACTCTGTCAATTTAACTCGTAATTCATTTAAATTAGTTTCATTTCGAAGGAATCGAAGTGTAGTTTAAAACGAAAGAAACGGAGATGAAAAACTCCAAGTATTTTGAGAGTTACGATGGAAATAGTTAGACTCGCTCTTTGGTTTAGCAATTTACTGACCTACCTCCGATTGATTGACCATAACTCTCCCAATTTAACTCTTAAGTCATTGAAATTAGTTTCATTTCGAAGGAATCCAAGTGTAGTTTAAAACGAAAGAAACGGAGATGAAAAACTCCAAGTATTTTGAGAGTTATGATGGAAATAGTTAGACTCGCGCTTTGGTTTAGCAATTTACTGACCTACCTCCGATTGATTGAACATAACTCTCTCAATTTAACTCGTAATTCATTGAAATTAGTTTCATTTCGAAGGAATCGAAGTGTAGTTTAAAACGAAAGAAACGGAGATGAAAAACTCCAAGTATTTTGAGAGTTATGATGGAAATAGTTAGACTCGCGCTTTGGTTTAGCAATTTACTGACCTACCTTCGATTGATTGACCATAACTCTCTAAATTTAACTCTTAAGTCATTGAAATTAGTTTCATTTCGAAGGAATCGAAGTGTAGTTTAAAACAAAAGAAACGGAGATGAAAAACTCCAAGTATTTTGAGAGTTATGATGGAAATTGTTAGACTCACGCTTTGGTTTAGCAATTTACTGACCTACCTCCGATTTATTGACCATAACTCACTCAATTTAACTCGTAATTCATTTAAATTAGTTTCATTTCGAAGGAATCGAAGTATAGTTTAAAACGAAAGAAACGGAGATGAAAAACTCCAAGTATTTTGAGAGTTATGATGGAAATAGTTAGACTCGCGCTTTGGTTTAGCAATTTACTGACCTACCTCCGATTAATTGACCATAACTCACTCAATTTTACTTGTAATTGATTGAAATTAGTTTCATTTCGAAGGAATCGAAGTGTAGTTTAAAACGAAAGAAACGGAGATGAAAAACTCCAAGTATTTTGGGAGTTATGATGGAAATAGTTAGACTCGCGCTTTGGTTTAGCAATTTACTGACCCACCTCCGATTGATTGACCATAACTCACTCAATTTAACTCGTAATTCATTGAATTAGTTTCATTTCGAAGGAATCGAAGTGTAGTTTAAAACGAAAGAAACGGAGATGAAAAACTCCAAGTATTTTGAGAGTTATGATGGAAATAGTTAGACTCGCGCTTTGGTTTAGCAATTTACTGACCTACCTCCGATTTATTGAACATAACTCTCTCAATTTAACTCGTAATTCATTTAAATTTGTTTCATTCCGAATGAATCGAAGTGTAGTTTAAAACGAAAGAAACGGAGATGAAAAACTCCAAGTATTTTGAGAGTTATGATGGAAATAGTTAGACTCGCGCTTTGGTTTAGCAATTTACTGACCTACCTCCGATTGATTGACCATAACTCTGTCAATTTAACTCGTAATTCATTTAAATTAGTTTCATTTCGAAGGAATCGAAGTGTAGTTTAAAACGAAAGAAACGGAGATGAAAAACTCCAAGTATTTTGAGAGTTATGATGGAAATAGTTAGACTCGCGCTTTGGTTTAGAATTTACTGACCTCCCTACGATTGATTGACCATAACTCACTCAATTTAACTCGTAATTCATTGAAATTAGTTTCATTTCGAAGGAATCGAAGTGTAGTTTATAACGAAAGAAACGGAGATGAAAAACTCCAAGTATTTTGAGAGTTATGATGGAAATAGTTAGACTCGCGCTTTGGTTTAGCAATTTACTGACCTACCTCCGATTGATTGACCATAACTCTCCCAATTTAACTCTTAAGTCATTGAAATTAGTTTCATTTCGAAGGAATCAAAGTGTAGTTTAAAACGAAAGAAACGGAGATGAAAAACTTCAAGTATTTTGAGAGATATGATGGAAATAGTTAGACTCGCGCTTTGGTTTAGCAATTTACTGACCTACCTCCGATTGATTGACAATAACTCTGTCAATTTAACTCGTAATTCATTTAAATTAGTTTCATTTCGAAGGAATCGAAGTGTAGTTTAAAACGAAAGAAACGGAGATGAAAAACTCCAAGTATTTTGAGAGTTATGATGGAAATAGTTAGACTCGCGCTTTGGTTTAGCAATTTACTGACCTACCTCCGATTGATTGACCATAACTCACTCAATTTAACTCGTAATTCATTTAAATTCGTTTCATTTCGAATGAATCGAAGTGTAGTTTAAAACGAAAGAAACGGAGATGAAAAACTCCAAGTATTTTGAGAGTTATGATGGAAATAGTTAGACTCGCTCTTTGGTTTAGCAATTTACTGACCTCTCTCCGATTGATTGACCATAACTCTGTCAATTTAACTCGTAATTCATTTAAATTAGTTTCATTTCGAAGGAATCGAAGTTTAGTTTAAAACGAAAGAAACGGAGATGAAAAACTCCAAGTATTTTGAGAGTTATGATGGAAATAGTTAGACTCGCGCTTTGGTTTAGCAATTTACTGACCTACCTCCGATTGATTGACCATAACTCACTCAATTTAACTCGTAATTCATTTAAATTCGTTTCATTTCGAATGAATCGAAGTGTAGTTTAAAACGAAAGAAACGGAGATGAAAAACTCGAAGTATTTTGAGAGTTATGATGGAAATAGTTAGACTCGCGCTTTGGTTTAGCAATTTACTGACCTACCTCCGATTGATTGACCATAACTCACTCAATTTAACTCGTAATTCATTGAAATTAGTTTCATTTCGAAGGAATCAAAGTGTAGTTTAAAACGAAAGAAACGGAGATGAAAAACTCCAAGTATTTTGAGAGTTATGATGGAAATTGTTAGACTCGCGCTTTGGTTTAGCAATTTACTGACCTACCTCCGATTTATTGAACATAACTCTCTCAATTTAACTCGTAATTCATTTAAATTTGTTTCATTCCGAATGAATCGAAGTGTAGTTTAAAACGAAAGAAACGGAGATGAAAAACTCCAAGTATTTTGAGAGTTATGATGGAAATAGTTAGACTCGCGCTTTGGTTTAGCAATTTACTGACCTACCTCCGATTGATTGAACATAACTCTCTCAATTTAACTCGTAATTCATTGAAATTAGTTTCATTTCGAAGGAATCGAAGTGTAGTTTAAAACGAAAGAAACGGAGATGAAAAACTCCAAGTATTTTGAGAGTTATGATGGAAATAGTTAGACTCGCGCTTTGGTTTAGCAATTTACTGACCTACCTCCGATTGATTGACCATAACTCACTCAATTTAACTCGTAATTCATTTAAATTCGTTTCATTTCGAATGAATCGAAGTGTAGTTTAAAACGAAAGAAACGGAGATGAAAAACTCCAAGTATTTTGAGAGTTATGATGGAAATAGTTAGACTCGCTCTTTGGTTTAGCAATTTACTGACCTCTCTCCGATTGATTGACCATAACTCTGTCAATTTAACTCGTAATTCATTTAAATTAGTTTCATTTCGAAGGAATCGAAGTTTAGTTTAAAACGAAAGAAACGGAGATGAAAAACTCCAAGTATTTTGAGAGTTATGATGGAAATAGTTAGACTCGCGCTTTGGTTTAGCAATTTACTGACCTACCTCCGATTGATTGACCATAACTCACTCAATTTAACTCGTAATTCATTTAAATTCGTTTCATTTCGAATGAATCGAAGTGTAGTTTAAAACGAAAGAAACGGAGATGAAAAACTCGAAGTATTTTGAGAGTTATGATGGAAATAGTTAGACTCGCGCTTTGGTTTAGCAATTTACTGACCTACCTCCGATTGATTGACCATAACTCACTCAATTTAACTCGTAATTCATTGAAATTAGTTTCATTTCGAAGGAATCAAAGTGTAGTTTAAAACGAAAGAAACGGAGATGAAAAACTCCAAGTATTTTGAGAGTTATGATGGAAATTGTTAGACTCGCGCTTTGGTTTAGCAATTTACTGACCTACCTCCGATTTATTGAACATAACTCTCTCAATTTAACTCGTAATTCATTTAAATTTGTTTCATTCCGAATGAATCGAAGTGTAGTTTAAAACGAAAGAAACGGAGATGAAAAACTCCAAGTATTTTGAGAGTTATGATGGAAATAGTTAGACTCGCGCTTTGGTTTAGCAATTTACTGACCTACCTCCGATTGATTGACCATAACTCTCTCAATTTAACTCTTAAGTCATTGAAATTAGTTTCATTTCGAAAGAATCAAAGTGTAGTTTAAAACGAAAGAAACGGAGATGAAAAACTCCAAGTATTTTGAGAGTTATGATGGAAATAGTTAGACTCGCGCTTTGGTTTAGCAATTTACTGACCTACCTCCGATTGATTGACAATAACTCTCTCAATTTAACTCGTAATTCATTTAAATTAGTTTCATTTCGAAGGAATCGAAGTGTAGTTTAAAACGAAAGAAACGGAGATGAAAAACTCCAAGTATTTTGAGAGTTATGATGGAAATAGTTAGACTCGCGCTTTGGTTTAGCAATTTACTGACCTACCTCCGATTGATTGACCATAACTCACTCAATTTAACTCGTAATTCATTTAAATTCGTTTCATTTCGAATGAATCGAAGTGTAGTTTAAAACGAAAGAAACGGAGATGAAAAACTCCAAGTATTTTGAGAGTTATGATGGAAATAGTTAGACTCGCTCTTTGGTTTAGCAATTTACTGACCTCTCTCCGATTGATTGACCATAACTCTGTCAATTTAACTCGTAATTCATTTAAATTAGTTTCATTTCGAAGGAATCGAAGTTTAGTTTAAAACGAAAGAAACGGAGATGAAAAACTCCAAGTATTTTGAGAGTTATGATGGAAATAGTTAGACTCGCGCTTTGGTTTAGCAATTTACTGACCTACCTCCGATTGATTAACCATAACTCACTCAATTTAACTCGTAATTCATTTAAATTCGTTTCATTTCGAATGAATCGAAGTGTAGTTTAAAACGAAAGAAACGGAGATGAAAAACTCGAAGTATTTTGAGAGTTATGATGGAAATAGTTAGACTCGCGCTTTGGTTTAGCAATTTACTGACCTACCTCCGATTGATTGACCATAACTCACTCAATTTAACTCGTAATTCATTGAAATTAGTTTCATTTCGAAGGAATCAAAGTGTAGTTTAAAACGAAAGAAACGGAGATGAAAAACTCCAAGTATTTTGAGAGTTATGATGGAAATTGTTAGACTCGCGCTTTGGTTTAGCAATTTACTGACCTACCTCCGATTTATTGAACATAACTCTCTCAATTTAACTCGTAATTCATTTAAATTTGTTTCATTCCGAATGAATCGAAGTGTAGTTTAAAACGAAAGAAACGGAGATGAAAAACTCCAAGTATTTTGAGAGTTATGATGGAAATAGTTAGACTCGCGCTTTGGTTTAGCAATTTACTGACCTACCTCCGATTGATTGACCATAACTCTCTCAATTTAACTCTTAAGTCATTGAAATTAGTTTCATTTCGAAAGAATCAAAGTGTAGTTTAAAACGAAAGAAACGGAGATGAAAAACTCCAAGTATTTTGAGAGTTATGATGGAAATAGTTAGACTCGCGCTTTGGTTTAGCAATTTACTGACCTACCTCCGATTGATTGACAATAACTCTCTCAATTTAACTCGTAATTCATTTAAATTAGTTTCATTTCGAAGGAATCGAAGTGTAGTTTAAAACGAAAGAAACGGAGATGAAAAACTCCAAGTATTTTGAGAGTTATGATGGAAATAGTTAGACTCGCGCTTTGGTTTAGCAATTTACTGACCTACCTCCGATTGATTGACCATAACTCACTCAATTTAACTCGTAATTCATTTAAATTCGTTTCATTTCGAATGAATCGAAGTGTAGTTTAAAACGAAAGAAACGGAGATGAAAAACTCCAAGTATTTTGAGAGTTATGATGGAAATAGTTAGACTCGCTCTTTGGTTTAGCAATTTACTGACGTCTCTCCGATTGATTGACCATAACTCTGTCAATTTAACTCGTAATTCATTTAAATTAGTTTCATTTCGAAGGAATCGAAGTTTAGTTTAAAACGAAAGAAACGGAGATGAAAAACTCCAAGTATTTTGAGAGTTATGATGGAAATAGTTAGACTCGCGCTTTGGTTTAGCAATTTACTGACCTACCTCCGATTGATTGACCATAACTCACTCAATTTAACTCGTAATTCATTTAAATTCGTTTCATTTCGAATGAATCGAAGTGTAGTTTAAAACGAAAGAAACGGAGATGAAAAACTCGAAGTATTTTGAGAGTTATGATGGAAATAGTTAGACTCGCGCTTTGGTTTAGCAATTTACTGACCTACCTCCGATTGATTGACCATAACTCACTCAATTTAACTCGTAATTCATTGAAATTAGTTTCATTTCGAAGGAATCAAAGTGTAGTTTAAAACGAAAGAAACGGAGATGAAAAACTCCAAGTATTTTGAGAGTTATGATGGAAATTGTTAGACTCGCGCTTTGGTTTAGCAATTTACTGACCTACCTCCGATTTATTGACCATAACTCTCCCAATTTAACTCTTAAGTCATTGAAATTAGTTTCATTTCGAAGGAATCAAAGTGTAGTTTAAAACGAAAGAAACGGAGATGAAAAACTTCAAGTATTTTGAGAGATATGATGGAAATAGTTAGACTCGCGCTTTGGTTTAGCAATTTACTGACCTACCTCCGATTGATTGACAATAACTCTGTCAATTTAACTCGTAATTCATTTAAATTAGTTTCATTTCGAAGGAATCGAAGTGTAGTTTAAAACGAAAGAAACGGAGATGAAAAACTCCAAGTATTTTGAGAGTTATGATGGAAATAGTTAGACTCGCGCTTTGGTTTAGCAATTTACTGACCTACCTCCGATTGATTGACCATAACTCACTCAATTTAACTCGTAATTCATTTAAATTCGTTTCATTTCGAATGAATCGAAGTGTAGTTTAAAACGA
The DNA here is from genome assembly GCF_043159265.1 of Tasmannia lanceolata. Lineage (NCBI taxonomy): Eukaryota > Viridiplantae > Streptophyta > Magnoliopsida > Canellales > Winteraceae > Tasmannia > Tasmannia lanceolata. The sequence goes on from NW_027518721.1 coordinate 11,763,313, forward strand.
AAGAAACGGAGATGAAAAACTCCAAGTATTTTGAGAGTTATGATGGAAATAGTTAGACTCGCTCTTTGGTTTAGCAATTTACTGACCTCTCTCCGATTGATTGACCATAACTCTGTCAATTTAACTCGTAATTCATTTAAATTAGTTTCATTTCGAAGGAATCGAAGTTTAGTTTAAAACGAAAGAAACGGAGATGAAAAACTCCAAGTATTTTGAGAGTTATGATGGAAATAGTTAGACTCGCGCTTTGGTTTAGCAATTTACTGACCTACCTCCGATTGATTGACCATAACTCACTCAATTTAACTCGTAATTCATTTAAATTCGTTTCATTTCGAATGAATCGAAGTGTAGTTTAAAACGAAAGAAACGGAGATGAAAAACTCGAAGTATTTTGAGAGTTATGATGGAAATAGTTAGACTCGCGCTTTGGTTTAGCAATTTACTGACCTACCTCCGATTGATTGACCATAACTCACTCAATTTAACTCGTAATTCATTGAAATTAGTTTCATTTCGAAGGAATCAAAGTGTAGTTTAAAACGAAAGAAACGGAGATGAAAAACTCCAAGTATTTTGAGAGTTATGATGGAAATTGTTAGACTCTCGCTTTGGTTTAGCAATTTACTGACCTACCTCCGATTTATTGAACATAACTCTCTCAATTTAACTCGTAATTCATTTAAATTTGTTTCATTCCGAATGAATCGAAGTGTAGTTTAAAACGAAAGAAACGGAGATGAAAAACTCCAAGTATTTTGAGAGTTATGATGGAAATAGTTAGACTCGCGCTTTGGTTTAGCAATTTACTGACCTACCTCCGATTGATTGAACATAACTCTCTCAATTTAACTCGTAATTCATTGAAATTAGTTTCATTTCGAAGGAATCGAAGTGTAGTTTAAAACGAAAGAAACGGAGATGAAAAACTCCAAGAATTTTGAGAGTTATGATGGAAATAGTTAGACTCGCGCTTTGGTTTAGCAATTTACTGACCTACCTCCGATTGATTGACCATAACTCACTCAATTTAACTCGTAATTCATTTAAATTCGTTTCATTTCGAATGAATCGAAGTGTAGTTTAAAACGAAAGAAACGGAGATGAAAAACTCCAAGTATTTTGAGAGTTATGATGGAAATAGTTAGACTCGCTCTTTGGTTTAGCAATTTACTGACCTCTCTCCGATTGATTGACCATAACTCTGTCAATTTAACTCGTAATTCATTTAAATTAGTTTCATTTCGAAGGAATCGAAGTTTAGTTTAAAACGAAAGAAACGGAGATGAAAAACTCCAAGTATTTTGAGAGTTATGATGGAAATAGTTAGACTCGCGCTTTGGTTTAGCAATTTACTGACCTACCTCCGATTGATTGACCATAACTCACTCAATTTAACTCGTAATTCATTTAAATTCGTTTCATTTCGAATGAATCGAAGTGTAGTTTAAAACGAAAGAAACGGAGATGAAAAACTCGAAGTATTTTGAGAGTTATGATGGAAATAGTTAGACTCGCGCTTTGGTTTAGCAATTTACTGACCTACCTCCGATTGATTGACCATAACTCACTCAATTTAACTCGTAATTCATTGAAATTAGTTTCATTTCGAAGGAATCAAAGTGTAGTTTAAAACGAAAGAAACGGAGATGAAAAACTCCAAGTATTTTGAGAGTTATGATGGAAATTGTTAGACTCGCGCTTTGGTTTAGCAATTTACTGACCTACCTCCGATTTATTGAACATAACTCTCTCAATTTAACTCGTAATTCATTTAAATTTGTTTCATTCCGAATGAATCGAAGTGTAGTTTAAAACGAAAGAAACGGAGATGAAAAACTCCAAGTATTTTGAGAGTTATGATGGAAATAGTTAGACTCGCGCTTTGGTTTAGCAATTTACTGACCTACCTCCGATTGATTGACCATAACTCTCTCAATTTAACTCTTAAGTCATTGAAATTAGTTTCATTTCGAAAGAATCAAAGTGTAGTTTAAAACGAAAGAAACGGAGATGAAAAACTCCAAGTATTTTGAGAGTTATGATGGAAATAGTTAGACTCGCGCTTTGATTTAGCAATTTACTGACCTACCTCCGATTGATTGACAATAACTCTCTCAATTTAACTCGTAATTCATTTAAATTAGTTTCATTTCGAAGGAATCGAAGTGTAGTTTAAAACGAAAGAAACGGAGATGAAAAACTCCAAGTATTTTGAGAGTTATGATGGAAATAGTTAGACTCGCGCTTTGGTTTAGCAATTTACTGACCTACCTCCGATTGATTGACCATAACTCTGTCAATTTAACTCGTAATTCTTTTAAATTAGTTTCATTTCGAAGGAATCGAAGTGTAGTTTAAAACGAAAGAAACGGAGATGAAAAACTCCAAGTATTTTGAGAGTTACGATGGAAATAGTTAGACTCGCTCTTTGGTTTAGCAATTTACTGACCTCTCTCCGATTGATTTACCATAACTCACTCAATTTAACTCGTAATTCATTGAAATTAGTTTTATTTCGAAGGAATCGAAGTGTAGTTTAAAACGAAAGAAACGGAGATGAAAAACTCCAAGTATTTTGAGAGTTATGATGGAAATTGTTAGACTCGCGCTTTGGTTTAGCAATTTACTGACCTACCTCCGATTGATTGACCATAACTCACTCAATTTAACTCGTAATTCATTTAAATTAGTTTCATTTCGAAGGAATCGAAGTAAAGTTTAAAACGAAAGAAACGGAGATGAAAAACTCCAAGTATTTTGAGAGTTAGGATGGAAATAGTTAGACTCGCGCTTTGGTTTAGCAATTTACTGACCTACCTCCGATTGATTGAACATAACTCTCTCAATTTAACTCGTAATTCATTGAAATTAGTTTCATTTCGAAGGAATCGAAGTGTAGTTTAAAACGAAAGAAACGGAGATGAAAAACTCCAAGTATTTTGAGAGTTATGATGGAAATAGTTAGACTCGCGCTTTGGTTTAGCAATTTACTGAGCTACCTCCGATTGATTGACCATAACTCTCTCAATTTAACTCTTAAGTCATTGAAATTAGTTTCATTTCGAAGGAATCGAAGTGTAGTTTAAAACGAAAGAAACGGAGATGAAAAACTCCAAGTATTTTGAGAGTTATGATGGAAATTGTTAGACTCGCGCTTTGGTTTAGCAATTTACTGACTTACCTCCGATTTATTGACCATAACTCACTCAATTTAACTCGTAATTCATTTAAATTAGTTTCATTTCGAAGGAATCGAACTGTAGTTTAAAACGAAAGAAACGGAGGTGAAAAACTCCAAGTATTTTGAGAGTTATGATGGAAATAGTTAGACTCGCGCTTTGGTTTAGCAATTTACTGACCTACCTCCGATTGATTGACAATAACTCTCTCAATTTAACTCGTAATTCATTTAAATTAGTTTCATTTCGAAGGAATCGAAGTGTAGTTTAAAACGAAAGAAACGGAGATGAAAAACTCCAAGTATTTTGAGAGTTATGATGGAAATAGTTAGACTCGCGCTTTGGTTTAGCAATTTACTGACCTACCTCCGATTGATTGACAATAACTCTCTCAATTTAACTCGTAATTCATTTAAATTAGTTTCATTTCGAAGGAATCGAAGTGTAGTTTAAAACGAAAGAAACGGAGATGAAAAACTCCAAGTATTTTGAGAGTTATGATGGAAATAGTTAGACTCGCGCTTTGGTTTAGCAATTTACTGACCTACCTCCGATTGATTGACCATAACTCTGTCAATTTAACTCGTAATTCTTTTAAATTAGTTTCATTTCGAAGGAATCGAAGTGTAGTTTAAAACGAAAGAAACGGAGATGAAAAACTCCAAGTATTTTGAGAGTTACGATGGAAATAGTTAGACTCGCTCTTTGGTTTAGCAATTTACTGACCTCTCTCCGATTGATTTACCATAACTCACTCAATTTAACTCGTAATTCATTGAAATTAGTTTTATTTCGAAGGAATCGAAGTGTAGTTTAAAACGAAAGAAACGGAGATGAAAAACTCCAAGTATTTTGAGAGTTATGATGGAAATTGTTAGACTCGCGCTTTGGTTTAGCAATTTACTGACCTACCTCCGATTGATTGACCATAACTCACTCAATTTAACTCGTAATTCATTTAAATTCGTTTCATTTCGAATGAATCGAAGTGTAGTTTAAAACGAAAGAAACGGAGATGAAAAACTCGAAGTATTTTGAGAGTTATGATGGAAACAGTTAGACTCGCGCTTTGGTTTAGCAATTTACTGACCTACCTCCGATTGATTGACCATAACTCACTCAATTTAACTCGTAATTCATTGAAATTAGTTTCATTTCGAAGGAATCAAAGTTTAGTTTAAAACGAAAGAAACGGAGATGAAAAACTCCAAGTATTTTGAGAGTTATGATGGAAATAGTTAGACTCGCGCTTTGGTTTAGCAATTTACTGACCTACCTCCGATTTATTGAACATAACTCTCTCAATTTAACGTAATTCATTTAAATTTGTTTCATTTCGAATGAATCGAAGTGTAGTTTAAAACGAAAGAAACGGAGATGAAAAACTCCAAGTATTTTGAGAGTTAGGATGGAAATAGTTAGACTCGCGCTTTGGTTTAGCAATTTACTGACCTACCTCCGATTGATTGAACATAACTCTCTCAATTTAACTCGTAATTCATTGAAATTAGTTTCATTTCGAAGGAATCGAAGTGTAGTTTAAAACGAAAGAAACGGAGATGAAAAACTCCAAGTATTTTGAGAGTTATGATGGAAATAGTTAGACTCGCGCTTTGGTTTAGCAATTTACTGAGCTACCTCCGATTGATTGACCATAACTCTCTCAATTTAACTCTTAAGTCATTGAAATTAGTTTCATTTCGAAGGAATCGAAGTGTAGTTTAAAACGAAAGAAACGGAGATGAAAAACTCCAAGTATTTTGAGAGTTATGATGGAAATTGTTAGACTCGCGCTTTGGTTTAGCAATTTACTGACTTACCTCCGATTTATTGACCATAACTCACTCAATTTAACTCGTAATTCATTTAAATTAGTTTCATTTCGAAGGAATCGAACTGTAGTTTAAAACGAAAGAAACGGAGGTGAAAAACTCCAAGTATTTTGAGAGTTATGATGGAAATAGTTAGACTCGCGCTTTGGTTTAGCAATTTACTGACCTACCTCCGATTGATTGACAATAACTCTCTCAATTTAACTCGTAATTCATTTAAATTAGTTTCATTTCGAAGGAATCGAAGTGTAGTTTAAAACGAAAGAAACGGAGATGAAAAACTCCAAGTATTTTGAGAGTTATGATGGAAATAGTTAGACTCGCGCTTTGGTTTAGCAATTTACTGACCTACCTCCGATTGATTGACAATAACTCTCTCAATTTAACTCGTAATTCATTTAAATTAGTTTCATTTCGAAGGAATCGAAGTGTAGTTTAAAACGAAAGAAACGGAGATGAAAAACTCCAAGTATTTTGAGAGTTATGATGGAAATAGTTAGACTCGCGCTTTGGTTTAGCAATTTACTGACCTACCTCCGATTGATTGACCATAACTCTGTCAATTTAACTCGTAATTCTTTTAAATTAGTTTCATTTCGAAGGAATCGAAGTGTAGTTTAAAACGAAAGAAACGGAGATGAAAAACTCCAAGTATTTTGAGAGTTACGATGGAAATAGTTAGACTCGCTCTTTGGTTTAGCAATTTACTGACCTCTCTCCGATTGATTTACCATAACTCACTCAATTTAACTCGTAATTCATTGAAATTAGTTTTATTTCGAAGGAATCGAAGTGTAGTTTAAAACGAAAGAAACGGAGATGAAAAACTCCAAGTATTTTGAGAGTTATGATGGAAATTGTTAGACTCGCGCTTTGGTTTAGCAATTTACTGACCTACCTCCGATTGATTGACCATAACTCACTCAATTTAACTCGTAATTCATTTAAATTCGTTTCATTTCGAATGAATCGAAGTGTAGTTTAAAACGAAAGAAACGGAGATGAAAAACTCGAAGTATTTTGAGAGTTATGATGGAAACAGTTAGACTCGCGCTTTGGTTTAGCAATTTACTGACCTACCTCCGATTGATTGACCATAACTCACTCAATTTAACTCGTAATTCATTGAAATTAGTTTCATTTCGAAGGAATCAAAGTTTAGTTTAAAACGAAAGAAACGGAGATGAAAAACTCCAAGTATTTTGAGAGTTATGATGGAAATAGTTAGACTCGCGCTTTGGTTTAGCAATTTACTGACCTACCTCCGATTTATTGAACATAACTCTCTCAATTTAACGTAATTCATTTAAATTTGTTTCATTTCGAATGAATCGAAGTGTAGTTTAAAACGAAAGAAACGGAGATGAAAAACTCCAAGTATTTTGAGAGTTATGATGGAAATAGTTAGACTCGCGCTTTGGTTTAGCAATTTACTGACCTACCTCCGATTGATTGACCATAACTCTGTCAATTTAACTCGTAATTCATTTAAATTAGTTTCATTTCGAAGGAATCGAAGTGTAGTTTAAAACGAAAGAAACGGAGATGAAAAACTTCAAGTATTTTGAGAGTTATGATGGAAATAGTTAGACTCGCGCTTTGGTTTAGCAATTTACTGACCTACCTCCGATTGATTGACCATAACTCTGTCAATTTAACTCGTAATTCATTTAAATTAGTTTCATTTCGAAGGAATCGAAGTGTAGTTTAAAACGAAAGAAACGGAGATTAGAAACTCCAAGTATTTTGGGAGTTATGATGGAAATAGTTAGACTCGCGCTTTGGTTTAGCAATTTATTGACCTCCCTACGATTGATTGACCATAACTCACTCAATTTAACTCGTAATTCATTGAAATTAGTTTCATTTCGAAGGAATCGAAGTGTAGTTTATAACGAAAGAAACGGAGACGAAAAACTCCAAGTATTTTGAGAGTTATGATGGAAATAGTTAGACTCGCGCTTTGGTTTAGCAATTTACTGACCTACCTCCGATTGATTGACCATAACTCTCCCAATTTAACTCTTAAGTCATTGAAATTAGTTTCAATTCGAAGGAATCAAAGTGTAGTTTAAAACGAAAGAAACGGAGATGAAAAACTTCAAGTATTTTGAGAGATATGATGGAAATAGTTAGACTCGCGCTTTGGTTTAGCAATTTACTGACCTACCTCCGATTGATTGACAATAACTCTGTCAATTTAACTCGTAATTCATTTAAATTAGTTTCATTTCGAAGGAATCGAAGTGTAGTTTAAAACGAAAGAAACGGAGATGAAAAACTCCAAGTATTTTGAGAGTTATGATGGAAATAGTTAGACTCGCGCTTTGGTTTAGCAATTTACTGACCTACCTCCGATTGATTGACCATAACTCACTCAATTTAACTCGTAATTCATTTAAATTCGTTTCATTTCGAATGAATCGAAGTGTAGTTTAAAACGAAAGAAACGGAGATGAAAAACTCCAAGTATTTTGAGAGTTATGATGGAAATAGTTAGACTCGCTCTTTGGTTTAGCAATTTACTGACCTCTCTCCGATTGATTGACCATAACTCTGTCAATTTAACTCGTAATTCATTTAAATTAGTTTCATTTCGAAGGAATCGAAGTTTAGTTTAAAACGAAAGAAACGGAGATGAAAAACTCCAAGTATTTTGAGAGTTATGATGGAAATAGTTAGACTCGCGCTTTGGTTTAGCAATTTACTGACCTACCTCCGATTGATTGACCATAACTCACTCAATTTAACTCGTAATTCATTTAAATTCGTTTCATTTCGAATGAATCGAAGTGTAGTTTAAAACGAAAGAAACGGAGATGAAAAACTCGAAGTATTTTGAGAGTTATGATGGAAATAGTTAGACTCGCGCTTTGGTTTAGCAATTTACTGACCTACCTCCGATTGATTGACCATAACTCACTCAATTTAACTCGTAATTCATTGAAATTAGTTTCATTTCGAAGGAATCAAAGTGTAGTTTAAAACGAAAGAAACGGAGATGAAAAACTCCAAGTATTTTGAGAGTTATGATGGAAATTGTTAGACTCGCGCTTTGGTTTAGCAATTTACTGACCTACCTCCGATTTATTGAACATAACTCTCTCAATTTAACTCGTAATTCATTTAAATTTGTTTCATTCCGAATGAATCGAAGTGTAGTTTAAAACGAAAGAAACGGAGATGAAAAACTCCAAGTATTTTGAGAGTTATGATGGAAATAGTTAGACTCGCGCTTTGGTTTAGCAATTTACTGACCTACCTCCGATTGATTGAACATAACTCTCTCAATTTAACTCGTAATTCATTGAAATTAGTTTCATTTCGAAGGAATCGAAGTGTAGTTTAAAACGAAAGAAACGGAGATGAAAAACTCCAAGTATTTTGAGAGTTATGATGGAAATAGTTAGACTCGCGCTTTGGTTTAGCAATTTACTGACCTACCTCCGATTGATTGACCATAACTCACTCAATTTAACTCGTAATTCATTTAAATTCGTTTCATTTCGAATGAATCGAAGTGTAGTTTAAAACGAAAGAAACGGAGATGAAAAACTCCAAGTATTTTGAGAGTTATGATGGAAATAGTTAGACTCGCTCTTTGGTTTAGCAATTTACTGACCTCTCTCCGATTGATTGACCATAACTCTGTCAATTTAACTCGTAATTCATTTAAATTAGTTTCATTTCGAAGGAATCGAAGTTTAGTTTAAAACGAAAGAAACGGAGATGAAAAACTCCAAGTATTTTGAGAGTTATGATGGAAATAGTTAGACTCGCGCTTTGGTTTAGCAATTTACTGACCTACCTCCGATTGATTGACCATAACTCACTCAATTTAACTCGTAATTCATTTAAATTCGTTTCATTTCGAATGAATCGAAGTGTAGTTTAAAACGAAAGAAACGGAGATGAAAAACTCGAAGTATTTTGAGAGTTATGATGGAAATAGTTAGACTCGCGCTTTGGTTTAGCAATTTACTGACCTACCTCCGATTGATTGACCATAACTCACTCAATTTAACTCGTAATTCATTGAAATTAGTTTCATTTCGAAGGAATCAAAGTGTAGTTTAAAACGAAAGAAACGGAGATGAAAAACTCCAAGTATTTTGAGAGTTATGATGGAAATTGTTAGACTCGCGCTTTGGTTTAGCAATTTACTGACCTACCTCCGATTTATTGAACATAACTCTCTCAATTTAACTCGTAATTCATTTAAATTTGTTTCATTCCGAATGAATCGAAGTGTAGTTTAAAACGAAAGAAACGGAGATGAAAAACTCCAAGTATTTTGAGAGTTATGATGGAAATAGTTAGACTCGCGCTTTGGTTTAGCAATTTACTGACCTACCTCCGATTGATTGACCATAACTCTCTCAATTTAACTCTTAAGTCATTGAAATTAGTTTCATTTCGAAAGAATCAAAGTGTAGTTTAAAACGAAAGAAACGGAGATGAAAAACTCCAAGTATTTTGAGAGTTATGATGGAAATAGTTAGACTCGCGCTTTGGTTTAGCAATTTACTGACCTACCTCCGATTGATTGACAATAACTCTCTCAATTTAACTCGTAATTCATTTAAATTAGTTTCATTTCGAAGGAATCGAAGTGTAGTTTAAAACGAAAGAAACGGAGATGAAAAACTCCAAGTATTTTGAGAGTTATGATGGAAATAGTTAGACTCGCGCTTTGGTTTAGCAATTTACTGACCTACCTCCGATTGATTGACCATAACTCTGTCAATTTAACTCGTAATTCTTTTAAATTAGTTTCATTTCGAAGGAATCGAAGTGTAGTTTAAAACGAAAGAAACGGAGATGAAAAACTCCAAGTATTTTGAGAGTTACGATGGAAATAGTTAGACTCGCTCTTTGGTTTAGCAATTTACTGACCTCTCTCCGATTGATTTACCATAACTCACTCAATTTAACTCGTAATTCATTGAAATTAGTTTTATTTCGAAGGAATCGAAGTGTAGTTTAAAACGAAAGAAACGGAGATGAAAAACTCCAAGTATTTTGGGAGTTATGATGGAAATAGTTAGACTCGCGCTTTGGTTTAGCAATTTACTGACCTCCCTACGATTGATTGACCATAACTCACTCAATTTAACTCGTAATTCATTGAAATTAGTTTCATTTCGAAGGAATCGAAGTGTAGTTTATAACGAAAGAAACGGAGATGAAAAACTCCAAGTATTTTGAGAGTTATGATGGAAATAGTTAGACTCGCGCTTTGGTTTAGCAATTTACTGACCTACCTCCGATTGATTGACCATAACTCACTCAATTTAACTCGTAATTCATTTAAATTCGTTTCATTTCGAATGAATCGAAGTGTAGTTTAAAACGAAAGAAACGGAGATGAAAAACTCGAAGTATTTTGAGAGTTATGATGGAAACAGTTAGACTCGCGCTTTGGTTTAGCAATTTACTGACCTACCTCCGATTGATTGACCATAACTCACTCAATTTAACTCGTAATTCATTGAAATTAGTTTCATTTCGAAGGAATCAAAGTGTAGTTTAAAACGAAAGAAACGGAGATGAAAAACTCCAAGTATTTTGAGAGTTATGATGGAAATAGTTAGACTCGCGCTTTGGTTTAGCAATTTACTGACCTACCTCCGATTTATTGAACATAACTCTCTCAATTTAACGTAATTCATTTAAATTTGTTTCATTTCGAATGAATCGAAGTGTAGTTTAAAACGAAAGAAACGGAGATGAAAAACTCCAAGTATTTTGAGAGTTATGATGGAAATAGTTAGACTCGCGCTTTGGTTTAGCAATTTACTGACCTACCTCCGATTGATTGACCATAACTCTGTCAATTTAACTCGTAATTCATTTAAATTAGTTTCATTTCGAAGGAATCGAAGTGTAGTTTAAAACGAAAGAAACGGAGATGAAAAACTTCAAGTATTTTGAGAGTTATGATGGAAATAGTTAGACTCGCGCTTTGGTTTAGCAATTTACTGACCTACCTCCGATTGATTGACCATAACTCTGTCAATTTAACTCGTAATTCATTTAAATTAGTTTCATTTCGAAGGAATCGAAGTGTAGTTTAAAACGAAAGAAACGGAGATTAGAAACTCCAAGTATTTTGGGAGTTATGATGGAAATAGTTAGACTCGCGCTTTGGTTTAGCAATTTATTGACCTCCCTACGATTGATTGACCATAACTCACTCAATTTAACTCGTAATTCATTGAAATTAGTTTCATTTCGAAGGAATCGAAGTGTAGTTTATAACGAAAGAAACGGAGATGAAAAACTCCAAGTATTTTGAGAGTTATGATGGAAATAGTTAGACTCGCGCTTTGGTTTAGCAATTTACTGACCTACCTCCGATTGATTGACCATAACTCTCCCAATTTAACTCTTAAGTCATTGAAATTAGTTTCAATTCGAAGGAATCAAAGTGTAGTTTAAAACGAAAGAAACGGAGATGAAAAACTTCAAGTATTTTGAGAGATATGATGGAAATAGTTAGACTCGCGCTTTGGTTTAGCAATTTACTGACCTACCTCCGATTGATTGACAATAACTCTGTCAATTTAACTCGTAATTCATTTAAATTAGTTTCATTTCGAAGGAATCGAAGTGTAGTTTAAAACGAAAGAAACGGAGATGAAAAACTCCAAGTATTTTGAGAGTTATGATGGAAATAGTTAGACTCGCGCTTTGGTTTAGCAATTTACTGACCTACCTCCGATTGATTGACCATAACTCACTCAATTTAACTCGTAATTCATTTAAATTCGTTTCATTTCGAATGAATCGAAGTGTAGTTTAAAACGAAAGAAACGGAGATGAAAAACTCCAAGTATTTTGAGAGTTATGATGGAAATAGTTAGACTCGCTCTTTGGTTTAGCAATTTACTGACCTCTCTCCGATTGATTGACCATAACTCTGTCAATTTAACTCGTAATTCATTTAAATTAGTTTCATTTCGAAGGAATCGAAGTTTAGTTTAAAACGAAAGAAACGGAGATGAAAAACTCCAAGTATTTTGAGAGTTATGATGGAAATAGTTAGACTCGCGCTTTGGTTTAGCAATTTACTGACCTACCTCCGATTGATTGACCATAACTCACTCAATTTAACTCGTAATTCATTTAAATTCGTTTCATTTCGAATGAATCGAAGTGTAGTTTAAAACGAAAGAAACGGAGATGAAAAACTCGAAGTATTTTGAGAGTTATGATGGAAATAGTTAGACTCGCGCTTTGGTTTAGCAATTTACTGACCTACCTCCGATTGATTGACCATAACTCACTCAATTTAACTCGTAATTCATTGAAATTAGTTTCATTTCGAAGGAATCAAAGTGTAGTTTAAAACGAAAGAAACGGAGATGAAAAACTCCAAGTATTTTGAGAGTTATGATGGAAATTGTTAGACTCGCGCTTTGGTTTAGCAATTTACTGACCTACCTCCGATTTATTGAACATAACTCTCTCAATTTAACTCGTAATTCATTTAAATTTGTTTCATTCCAAATGAATCGAAGTGTAGTTTAAAACGAAAGAAACGGAGATGAAAAACTCCAAGTATTTTGAGAGTTATGATGGAAATAGTTAGACTCGCGCTTTGGTTTAGCAATTTACTGACCTACCTCCGATTGATTGAACATAACTCTCTCAATTTAACTCGTAATTCATTGAAATTAGTTTCATTTCGAAGGAATCGAAGTGTAGTTTAAAACGAAAGAAACGGAGATGAAAAACTCCAAGTATTTTGAGAGTTATGATGGAAATAGTTAGACTCGCGCTTTGGTTTAGCAATTTACTGACCTACCTCCGATTGATTGACCATAACTCACTCAATTTAACTCGTAATTCATTTAAATTCGTTTCATTTCGAATGAATCGAAGTGTAGTTTAAAACGAAAGAAACGGAGATGAAAAACTCCAAGTATTTTGAGAGTTATGATGGAAATAGTTAGACTCGCTCTTTGGTTTAGCAATTTACTGACCTCTCTCCGATTGATTGACCATAACTCTGTCAATTTAACTCGTAATTCATTTAAATTAGTTTCATTTCGAAGGAATCGAAGTTTAGTTTAAAACGAAAGAAACGGAGATGAAAAACTCCAAGTATTTTGAGAGTTATGATGGAAATAGTTAGACTCGCGCTTTGGTTTAGCAATTTACTGACCTACCTCCGATTGATTGACCATAACTCACTCAATTTAACTCGTAATTCATTTAAATTCGTTTCATTTCGAATGAATCGAAGTGTAGTTTAAAACGAAAGAAACGGAGATGAAAAACTCGAAGTATTTTGAGAGTTATGATGGAAATAGTTAGACTCGCGCTTTGGTTTAGCAATTTACTGACCTACCTCCGATTGATTGACCATAACTCACTCAATTTAACTCGTAATTCATTGAAATTAGTTTCATTTCGAAGGAATCAAAGTGTAGTTTAAAACGAAAGAAACGGAGATGAAAAACTCCAAGTATTTTGAGAGTTATGATGGAAATTGTTAGACTCGCGCTTTGGTTTAGCAATTTACTGACCTACCTCCGATTTATTGAACATAACTCTCTCAATTTAACTCGTAATTCATTTAAATTTGTTTCATTCCGAATGAATCGAAGTGTAGTTTAAAACGAAAGAAACGGAGATGAAAAACTCCAAGTATTTTGAGAGTTATGATGGAAATAGTTAGACTCGCGCTTTGGTTTAGCAATTTACTGACCTACCTCCGATTGATTGACCATAACTCTCTCAATTTAACTCTTAAGTCATTGAAATTAGTTTCATTTCGAAAGAATCAAAGTGTAGTTTAAAACGAAAGAAACGGAGATGAAAAACTCCAAGTATTTTGAGAGTTATGATGGAAATAGTTAGACTCGCGCTTTGGTTTAGCAATTTACTGACCTACCTCCGATTGATTGACAATAACTCTCTCAATTTAACTCGTAATTCATTTAAATTAGTTTCATTTCGAAGGAATCGAAGTGTAGTTTAAAACGAAAGAAACGGAGATGAAAAACTCCAAGTATTTTGAGAGTTATGATGGAAATAGTTAGACTCGCGCTTTGGTTTAGCAATTTACTGACCTACCTCCGATTGATTGACCATAACTCTGTCAATTTAACTCGTAATTCTTTTAAATTAGTTTCATTTCGAAGGAATCGAAGTGTAGTTTAAAACGAAAGAAACGGAGATGAAAAACTCCAAGTATTTTGAGAGTTACGATGGAAATAGTTAGACTCGCTCTTTGGTTTAGCAATTTACTGACCTCTCTCCGATTGATTTACCATAACTCACTCAATTTAACTCGTAATTCATTGAAATTAGTTTTATTTCGAAGGAATCGAAGTGTAGTTTAAAACGAAAGAAACGGAGATGAAAAACTCCAAGTATTTTGAGAGTTATGATGGAAATTGTTAGACTCGCGCTTTGGTTTAGCAATTTACTGACCTACCTCCGATTGATTGACCATAACTCACTCAATTTAACTCGTAATTCATTTAAATTAGTTTCATTTCGAAGGAATCGAAGTAAAGTTTAAAACGAAAGAAACGGAGATGAAAAACTCCAAGTATTTTGAGAGTTATGATGGAAATAGTTAGACTCGCGCTTTGGTTTAGCAATTTACTGACCTACCTCCGATTGATTGAACATAACTCTCTCAATTTAACTCGTAATTCATTGAAATTAGTTTCATTTCGAAGGAATCGAACTGTAGTTTAAAACGAAAGAAACGGAGGTGAAAAACTCCAAGTATTTTGAGAGTTATGATGGAAATAGTTAGACTCGCGCTTTGGTTTAGCAATTTACTGAGCTACCTCCGATTGATTGACCATAACTCTCTCAATTTAACTCTTAAGTCATTGAAATTAGTTTTATTTCGAAGGAATCGAAGTGTAGTTTAAAACGAAAGAAACGGAGATGAAAAACTCCAAGTATTTTGAGAGTTATGATGGAAATTGTTAGACTCGCGCTTTGGTTTAGCAATTTACTGACCTACCTCCGATTTATTGACCATAACTCACTCAATTTAACTCGTAATTCATTTAAATTAGTTTCATTTCGAAGGAATCGAACTGTAGTTTAAAACGAAAGAAACGGAGGTGAAAAACTCCAAGTATTTTGAGAGTTATGATGGAAATAGTTAGACTCGCGCTTTGGTTTAGCAATTTACTGACCTACCTCCGATTGATTGACAATAACTCTCTCAATTTAACTCGTAATTCATTTAAATTAGTTTCATTTCGAAGGAATCAAAGTAAAGTTTAAAACGAAAGAAACGGAGATGAAAAACTCCAAGTATTTTGAGAGTTATGATGGAAATAGTTAGACTCGCGCTTTGGTTTAGCAATTTACTGACCTACCTCCGATTGATTGACCATAACTCTGTCAATTTAACTCGTAATTCTTTTAAATTAGTTTCATTTCGAAGGAATCGAAGTGTAGTTTAAAACGAAAGAAACGGAGATGAAAAACTCCAAGTATTTTGAGAGTTACGATGGAAATAGTTAGACTCGCTCTTTGGTTTAGCAATTTACTGACCTCTCTCCGATTGATTTACCATAACTCACTCAATTTAACTCGTAATTCATTGAAATTAGTTTTATTTCGAAGGAATCGAAGTGTAGTTTAAAACGAAAGAAACGGAGATGAAAAACTCCAAGTATTTTGAGAGTTATGATGGAAATAGTTAGACTCGCGCTTTGGTTTAGCAATTTACTGACCTACCTCCGATTAATTGACCATAACTCACTCAATTTTACTTGTAATTGATTGAAATTAGTTTCATTTCGAAGGAATCGAAGTATAGTTTAAAACGAAAGAAACGGAGATGAAAAACTCCAAGTATTTTGGGAGTTATGATGGAAATAGTTAGACTCGCGCTTTGGTTTAGCAATTTACTGACCTACCTTCGATTGATTGACCATAACTCTCTAAATTTAACTCTTAAGTCATTGAAATTAGTTTCATTTCGAAGGAATCGAAGTGTAGTTTAAAACAAAAGAAACGGAGATGAAAAACTCCAAGTATTCTGAGAGTTATGATGGAAACAGTTAGACTCGCGCTTTAGTTTAGCAATTTACTGACCTACCTCCGATTGATTGACCATAACTCACTCAATTTAACTCGTAATTCATTGAAATTAGTTTCATTTCGAAGGAATCAAAGTGTAGTTTAAAACGAAAGAAACGGAGATGAAAAACTCCAAGTATTTTGAGAGTTATGATGGAAATAGTTAGACTCGCGCTTTGGTTTAGCAATTTACTGACCTACCTCCGATTGATTGACCATAACTCTGTCAATTTAACTCGTAATTCATTTAAATTAGTTTCATTTCGAAGGAATCGAAGTTAAGTTTAAAACGAAAGAAACGGAGATTAAAAACTCCAAGTATTTTGGGAGTTATGATGGAAATAGTTAGACTCGCGCTTTGGTTTAGCAATTTACTGACCTCCCTACGATTGATTGACCATAACTCACTCAATTTAACTCGTAATTCATTGAAATTAGTTTCATTTCGAAGGAATCGAAGTGTAGTTTATAACGAAAGAAACGGAGATGAAAAACTCCAAGTATTTTGAGAGTTATGATGGAAATAGTTAGACTCGCGCTTTGGTTTAGCAATTTACTGACCTACCTCCGATTGATTGACCATAACTCACTCAATTTAACTCGTAATTCATTTAAATTCGTTTCATTTCGAATGAATCGAAGTGTAGTTTAAAACGAAAGAAACGGAGATGAAAAACTCGAAGTATTTTGAGAGTTATGATGGAAACAGTTAGACTCGCGCTTTGGTTTAGCAATTTACTGACCTACCTCCGATTGATTGACCATAACTCACTCAATTTAACTCGTAATTCATTGAAATTAGTTTCATTTCGAAGGAATCAAAGTGTAGTTTAAAACGAAAGAAACGGAGATGAAAAACTCCAAGTATTTTGAGAGTTATGATGGAAATAGTTAGACTCGCGCTTTGGTTTAGCAATTTACTGACCTACCTCCGATTGATTGACCATAACTCTGTCAATTTAACTCGTAATTCATTTAAATTAGTTTCATTTCGAAGGAATCGAAGTGTAGTTTAAAACGAAAGAAACGGAGATGAAAAACTCCAAGTATTTTGAGAGTTATGATGGAAATAGTTAGACTCGCGCTTTGGTTTAGCAATTTACTGACCTCCCTACGATTGATTGACCATAACTCACTCAATTTAACTCGTAATTCATTGAAATTAGTTTCATTTCGAAAGAATCGAAATGTAGTTTAAAACGAAAGAAACGGAGATGAAAAACTCCAAGTATTTTGAGAGTTATGATGGAAATAATTAGACTCGCGCTTTGGTTTAGCAATTTACTGACCTACCTCCGATTGATTGACCATAACTCTCTCAATTTAACTCTTAAGTCATTGAAATTAGTTTCATTTCGAAAGAATCAAAGTGTAGTTTAAAACGAAAGAAACGGAGATGAAAAACTCCAAGTATTTTGAGAGTTATGATGGAAATAGTTAGACTCGCGCTTTGGTTTAGCAATTTACTGACCTACCTCCGATTGATTGACAATAACTCTCTCAATTTAACTCGTAATTCATTTAAATTAGTTTCATTTCGAAGGAATCGAAGTGTAGTTTAAAACGAAAGAAACGGAGATGAAAAACTCCAAGTATTTTGAGAGTTATGATGGAAATAGTTAGACTCGCGCTTTGGTTTAGCAATTTACTGACCTACCTACGATTGATTGACCATAACTCTCTCAATTTAACTCTTAAGTCATTGAAATTAATTTCATTTCAAATGAATCGAAGTGTAGTTTAAAACGAAAGAAACGGAGATGAAAAACTCCAAGTATTTTGAGAGTTATGATGGAAATAGTTAGACTCGCGCTTTGGTTTAGCAATTTACTGACCTACCTCCGATTGATTGACCATAACTCTGTCAATTTAACTCGTAATTCATTTAAATTAGTTTCATTTCGAAGGAATCGAAGTGTAGTTTAAAACGAAAGAAACGGAGATTAAAAACTCCAAGTATTTTGGGAGTTATGATGGAAATAGTTAGACTCGCGCTTTGGTTTAGCAATTTACTGACCTCCCTACGATTGATTGACCATAACTCACTCAATTTAACTCGTAATTCATTGAAATTAGTTTCATTTCGAAGGAATTGAAGTGTAGTTTATAACGAAAGAAACGGAGATGAAAAACTCCAAGTATTTTGAGAGTTATGATGGAAATAGTTAGACTCGCGCTTTGGTTTAGCAATTTACTGACCTACCTCCGATTGATTGACAATAACTCTCTCAATTTAACTCGTAATTCATTTAAATTAGTTTCATTTCGAAGGAATCGAAGTGTAGTTTAAAACGAAAGAAACGGAGATGAAAAACTCCAAGTATTTTGAGAGTTATGATGGAAATAGTTAGACTCGCGCTTTGGTTTAGCAATTTACTGACCTACCTCCGATTGATTGACCATAACTCACTCAATTTAACTCGTAATTCATTTAAATTCGTTTCATTTCGAATGAATCGAAGTGTAGTTTAAAACGAAAGAAACGGAGATGAAAAACTCGAAGTATTTTGAGAGTTATGATGGAAACAGTTAGACTCGCGCTTTGGTTTAGCAATTTACTGACCTACCTCCGATTGATTGACCATAACTCACTCAATTTAACTCGTAATTCATTGAAATTAGTTTCATTTCGAAGGAATCAAAGTGTAGTTTAAAACGAAAGAAACGGAGATGAAAAACTCCAAGTATTTTGAGAGTTATGATGGAAATAGTTAGACTCGCGCTTTGGTTTAGCAATTTACTGACCTACCTCCGATTGATTGACCATAACTCTGTCAATTTAACTCGTAATTCATTTAAATTAGTTTCATTTCGAAGGAATCGAAGTGTAGTTTAAAACGAAAGAAACGGAGATGAAAAACTCCAAGTATTTTGAGAGTTATGATGGAAATAGTTAGACTCGCGCTTTGGTTTAGCAATTTACTGACCTACCTCCGATTGATTGACCATAACTCTGTCAATTTAACTCGTAATTCTTTTAAATTAGTTTCATTTCGAAGGAATCGAAGTGTAGTTTAAAACGAAAGAAACGGAGATGAAAAACTCCAAGTATTTTGAGAGTTACGATGGAAATAGTTAGACTCGCTCTTTGGTTTAGCAATTTACTGACCTCTCTCCGATTGATTTACCATAACTCACTCAATTTAACTCGTAATTCATTGAAATTAGTTTTATTTCGAAGGAATCGAAGTGTAGTTTAAAACGAAAGAAACGGAGATGAAAAACTCCAAGTATTTTGAGAGTTATGATGGAAATAGTTAGACTCGCGCTTTGGTTTAGCAATTTACTGACCTACCTCCGATTAATTGACCATAACTCACTCAATTTTACTTGTAATTGATTGAAATTAGTTTCATTTCGAAGGAATCGAAGTGTAGTTTAAAACGAAAGAAACGGAGATGAAAAACTCCAAGTATTTTGGGAGTTATGATGGAAATAGTTAGACTCGCGCTTTGGTTTAGCAATTTACTGACCTACCTTCGATTGATTGACCATAACTCTCTAAATTTAACTCTTAAGTCATTGAAATTAGTTTCATTTCGAAGGAATCGAAGTGTAGTTTAAAACAAAAGAAACGGAGATGAAAAACTCCAAGTATTTTGAGAGTTATGATGGAAACAGTTAGACTCGCGCTTTAGTTTAGCAATTTACTGACCTACCTCCGATTGATTGACCATAACTCACTCAATTTAACTCGTAATTCATTGAAATTAGTTTCATTTCGAAGGAATCAAAGTGTAGTTTAAAACGAAAGAAACGGAGATGAAAAACTCCAAGTATTTTGAGAGTTATGATGGAAATAGTTAGACTCGCGCTTTGGTTTAGCAATTTACTGACCTACCTCCGATTGATTGACCATAACTCTGTCAATTTAACTCGTAATTCTTTTAAATTAGTTTCATTTCGAAGGAATCGAAGTGTAGTTTAGAACGAAAGAAACGGAGATGAAAAACTCGAAGTATTTTGAGAGTTATGATGGAAACAGTTAGACTCGCGCTTTGGTTTAGCAATTTACTGACCTACCTCCGATTGATTGACCATAACTCACTCAATTTAACTCGTAATTCATTGAAATTAGTTTCATTTCGAAGGAATCAAAGTGTAGTTTAAAACGAAAGAAACGGAGATGAAAAACTCCAAGTATTTTGAGAGTTATGATGGAAATAGTTAGACTCGCGCTTTGGTTTAGCAATTTACTGACCTACCTCCGATTGATTGACCATAACTCTGTCAATTTAACTCGTAATTCATTTAAATTAGTTTCATTTCGAAGGAATCGAAGTGTAGTTTAAAACGAAAGAAACGGAGATGAAAAACTCCAAGTATTTTGAGAGTTATGATGGAAATAGTTAGACTCGCGCTTTGGTTTAGCAATTTACTGACCTACCTCCGATTGATTGACCATAACTCTGTCAATTTAACTCGTAATTCTTTTAAATTAGTTTCATTTCGAAGGAATCGAAGTGTAGTTTAAAACGAAAGAAACGGAGATGAAAAACTCCAAGTATTTTGAGAGTTACGATGGAAATAGTTAGACTCGCTCTTTGGTTTAGCAATTTACTGACCTCTCTCCGATTGATTTACCATAACTCACTCAATTTAACTCGTAATTCATTGAAATTAGTTTTATTTCGAAGGAATCGAAGTGTAGTTTAAAACGAAAGAAACGGAGATGAAAAACTCCAAGTATTTTGAGAGTTATGATGGAAATAGTTAGACTCGCGCTTTGGTTTAGCAATTTACTGACCTACCTCCGATTAATTGACCATAACTCACTCAATTTTACTTGTAATTGATTGAAATTAGTTTTATTTCGAAGGAATCGAAGTGTAGTTTAAAACGAAAGAAACGGAGATGAAAAACTCCAAGTATTTTGGGAGTTATGATGGAAATAGTTAGACTCGCGCTTTGGTTTAGCAATTTACTGACCTACCTTCGATTGATTGACCATAACTCTCTAAATTTAACTCTTAAGTCATTGAAATTAGTTTCATTTCGAAGGAATCGAAGTGTAGTTTAAAACAAAAGAAACGGAGATGAAAAACTCCAAGTATTTTGAGAGTTATGATGGAAACAGTTAGACTCGCGCTTTAGTTTAGCAATTTACTGACCTACCTCCGATTGATTGACCATAACTCACTCAATTTAACTCGTAATTCATTGAAATTAGTTTCATTTCGAAGGAATCAAAGTGTAGTTTAAAACGAAAGAAACGGAGATGAAAAACTCCAAGTATTTTGAGAGTTATGATGGAAATAGTTAGACTCGCGCTTTGGTTTAGCAATTTACTGACCTACCTCCGATTGATTGACCATAACTCTGTCAATTTAACTCGTAATTCATTTAAATTAGTTTCATTTCGAAGGAATCGAAGTTAAGTTTAAAACGAAAGAAACGGAGATTAAAAACTCCAAGTATTTTGGGAGTTATGATGGAAATAGTTAGACTCGCGCTTTGGTTTAGCAATTTACTGACCTCCCTACGATTGATTGACCATAACTCACTCAATTTAACTCGTAATTCATTGAAATTAGTTTCATTTCGAAGGAATCGAAGTGTAGTTTATAACGAAAGAAACGGAGATGAAAAACTCCAAGTATTTTGAGAGTTATGATGGAAATAGTTAGACTCGCGCTTTGGTTTAGCAATTTACTGACCTACCTCCGATTGATTGACCATAACTCACTCAATTTAACTCGTAATTCATTTAAATTCGTTTCATTTCGAATGAATCGAAGTGTAGTTTAAAACGAAAGAAACGGAGATGAAAAACTCGAAGTATTTTGAGAGTTATGATGGAAACAGTTAGACTCGCGCTTTGGTTTAGCAATTTACTGACCTACCTCCGATTGATTGACCATAACTCACTCAATTTAACTCGTAATTCATTGAAATTAGTTTCATTTCGAAGGAATCAAAGTTTAGTTTAAAACGAAAGAAACGGAGATGAAAAACTCCAAGTATTTTGAGAGTTATGATGGAAATAGTTAGACTCGCGCTTTGGTTTAGCAATTTACTGACCTACCTCCGATTTATTGAACATAACTCTCTCAATTTAACTCGTAATTCATTTAAATTTGTTTCATTTCGAATGAATCGAAGTGTAGTTTAAAACGAAAGAAACGGAGATGAAAAACTCCAAGTATTTTGAGAGTTATGATGGAAATAGTTAGACTCGCGCTTTGGTTTAGCAATTTACTGACCTACCTCCGATTGATTGACCATAACTCTGTCAATTTAACTCGTAATTCATTTAAATTAGTTTCATTTCGAAGGAATCGAAGTGTAGTTTAAAACGAAAGAAACGGAGATGAAAAACTCCAAGTATTTTGAGAGTTATGATGGAAATAGTTAGACTCGCGCTTTGGTTTAGCAATTTACTGACCTCCCTACGATTGATTGACCATAACTCACTCAATTTAACTCGTAATTCATTGAAATTAGTTTCATTTCGAAAGAATCGAAATGTAGTTTAAAACGAAAGAAACGGAGATGAAAAACTCCAAGTATTTTGAGAGTTATGATGGAAATAGTTAGACTCGCGCTTTGGTTTAGCAATTTACTGACCTCCCTACGATTGATTGACCATAACTCACTCAATTTAACTCGTAATTCATTGAAATTAGTTTCATTTCGAAAGAATCGAAATGTAGTTTAAAACGAAAGAAACGGAGATGAAAAACTCCAAGTATTTTGAGAGTTATGATGGAAATAGTTAGACTCGCGCTTTGGTTTAGCAATTTACTGACCTACATCCGATTGATTGACCATAACTCTCTCAATTTAACTCTTAAGTCATTGAAATTAGTTTCATTTCGAAAGAATCAAAGTGTAGTTTAAAACGAAAGAAACGGAGATGAAAAACTCCAAGTATTTTGAGAGTTATGATGGAAATAGTTAGACTCGCGCTTTGGTTTAGCAATTTACTGACCTACCTCCGATTGATTGACAATAACTCTCTCAATTTAACTCGTAATTCATTTAAATTAGTTTCATTTCGAAGGAATCGAAGTGTAGTTTAAAACGAAAGAAACGGAGATGAAAAACTCCAAGTATTTTGAGAGTTATGATGGAAATAGTTAGACTCGCGCTTTGGTTTAGCAATTTACTGTCCTACCTCCGATTGATTGACCATAACTCTGTCAATTTAACTCGTAATTCTTTTAAATTAGTTTCATTTCGAAGGAATCGAAGTGTAGTTTAAAACGAAAGAAACGGAGATGAAAAACTCCAAGTATTTTGAGAGTTACGATGGAAATAGTTAGACTCGCTCTTTGGTTTAGCAATTTACTGACCTCTCTCCGATTGATTTACCATAACTCACTCAATTTAACTTGTAATTCATTGAAATTAGTTTTATTTCGAAGGAATCGAAGTGTAGTTTAAAACGAAAGAAACGGAGATGAAAAACTCCAAGTATTTTGAGAGTTATGATGGAAATTGTTAGACTCGCGCTTTGGTTTAGCAATTTACTGACCTACCTCCGATTGATTGACCATAACTCACTCAATTTAACTCGTAATTCATTTAAATTAGTTTCATTTCGAAGGAATCAAAGTAAAGTTTAAAACGAAAGAAACGGAGATGAAAAACTCCAAGTATTTTGAGAGTTATGATGTAAATAGTTAGACTCGCGCTTTGGTTTAGCAATTTACTGAGCTACCTCCGATTGATTGACCATAACTCTCTCAATTTAACTCTTAAGTCATTGAAATTAGTTTCATTTCGAAGGAATCGAAGTGTAGTTTAAAACGAAAGAAACGGAGATGAAAAACTCCAAGTATTTTGAGAGTTATGATGGAAATTGTTAGACTCGCGCTTTGGTTTAGCAATTTACTGACCTACCTCCGATTTATTGACCATAACTCACTCAATTTAACTCGTAATTCATTTAAATTAGTTTCATTTCGAAGGAATCGAAGTATAGTTTAAAACGAAAGAAACGGAGATGAAAAACTCCAAGTATTTTGAGAGTTATGATGGAAATAGTTAGACTCGCGCTTTGGTTTAGCAATTTACTGACCTACCTCCGATTAATTGACCATAACTCACACAATTTTACTTGTAATTGATTGAAATTAGTTTCATTTCGAAGGAATCGAAGTGTAGTTTAAAACGAAAGAAACGGAGATGAAAAACTCCAAGTATTTTGGGAGTTATGATGGAAATAGTTAGACTCGCGCTTTGGTTTAGCAATTTACTGACCTACCTCCGATTGATTGACCATAACTCACTCAATTTAACTCGTAATTCATTGAATTAGTTTCATTTCGAAGGAATCGAAGTGTAGTTTAAAACGAAAGAAACGGAGATGAAAAACTCCAAGTATTTTGAGAGTTATGATGGAAATAGTTAGACTCGCGCTTTGGTTTAGCAATTTACTGACCTACCTACGATTGATTGACCATAACTCTCTCAATTTAACTCTTAAGTCATTGAAATTAATTTCATTTCAAATGAATCGAAGTGTAGTTTAAAACGAAAGAAACGGAGATGAAAAACTCCAAGTATTTTGAGAGTTATGATGGAAATAGTTAGACTCGCGCTTTGGTTTAGCAATTTACTGACCTACCTCCGATTGATTGACGATAACTCTGTCAATTTAACTCGTAATTCATTTAAATTAGTTTCATTTCGAAGGAATCGAAGTGTAGTTTAAAACGAAAGAAACGGAGATTAAAAACTCCAAGTATTTTGGGAGTTATGATGGAAATAGTTAGACTCGCGCTTTGGTTTAGCAATTTACTGACCTCCCTACGATTGATTGACCATAACTCACTCAATTTAACTCGTAATTCATTGAAATTAGTTTCATTTCGAAGGAATCGAAGTGTAGTTTATAACGAAAGAAACGGAGATGAAAAACTCCAAGTATTTTGAGAGTTATGATGGAAATAGTTAGACTCGCGCTTTGGTTTAGCAATTTACTGACCTACCTCCGATTGATTGACCATAACTCACTCAATTTAACTCGTAATTCATTTAAATTCGTTTCATTTCGAATGAATCGAAGTGTAGTTTAAAACGAAAGAAACGGAGATGAAAAACTCGAAGTATTTTGAGAGTTATGATGGAAACAGTTAGACTCGCGCTTTAGTTTAGCAATTTACTGACCTACCTCCGATTGATTGACCATAACTCACTCAATTTAACTCGTAATTCATTGAAATTAGTTTCATTTCGAAGGAATCAAAGTGTAGTTTAAAACGAAAGAAACGGAGATGAAAAACTCCAAGTATTTTGAGAGTTATGATGGAAATAGTTAGACTCGCGCTTTGGTTTAGCAATTTACTGACCTACCTCCGATTGATTGACCATAACTCTGTCAATTTAACTCGTAATTCATTTAAATTAGTTTCATTTCGAAGGAATCGAAGTTAAGTTTAAAACGAAAGAAACGGAGATTAAAAACTCCAAGTATTTTGAGAGTTATGATGGAAATAGTTAGACTCGCGCTTTGGTTTAGCAATTTACTGACCTACCTACGATTGATTGACCATAACTCTCTCAATTTAACTCTTAAGTCCTTGAAATTAATTTCATTTCAAATGAATCGAAGTGTAGTTTAAAACGAAAGAAACGGAGATGAAAAACTCCAAGTATTTTGAGAGTTATGATGGAAATAGTTAGACTCGCGCTTTGGTTTAGCAATTTACTGACCTACCTCCGATTGATTGACCATAACTCTGTCAATTTAACTAGTAATTCATTTAAATTAGTTTCATTTCGAAGGAATCGAAGTGTAGTTTAAAACGAAAGAAACGGAGATTAAAAACTCCAAGTATTTTGGGAGTTATGATGGAAATAGTTAGACTCGCGCTTTGGTTTAGCAATTTACTGACCTCCCTACGATTGATTGACCATAACTCACTCAATTTAACTCTTAAGTCCTTGAAATTAATTTCATTTCAAATGAATCGAAGTGTAGTTTAAAACGAAAGAAACGGAGATGAAAAACTCCAAGTATTTTGAGAGTTATGATGGAAATAGTTAGACTCGCGCTTTGGTTTAGCAATTTACTGACCTACCTCCGATTGATTGACCATAACTCTGTCAATTTAACTCGTAATTCATTTAAATTAGTTTCATTTCGAAGGAATCGAAGTGTAGTTTAAAACGAAAGAAACGGAGATTAAAAACTCCAAGTATTTTGGGAGTTATGATGGAAATAGTTAGACTCGCGCTTTGGTTTAGCAATTTACTGACCTCCCTACGATTGATTGACCATAACTCACTCAATTTAACTCGTAATTCATTGAAATTAGTTTCATTTCGAAGGAATCGAAGTGTAGTTTATAACGAAAGAAACGGAGATGAAAAACTCCAAGTATTTTGAGAGTTATGATGGAAATAGTTAGACTCGCGCTTTGGTTTAGCAATTTACTGACCTACCTCCGATTGATTGACCATAACTCTCCCAATTTAACTCTTAAGTCATTGAAATTAGTTTCATTTCGAAGGAATCAAAGTGTAGTTTAAAACGAAAGAAACGGAGATGAAAAACTCCAAGTATTTTGAGAGTTATGATGGAAATAGTTAGACTCGCGCTTTGGTTTAGAAATTTACTGACCTACCTCCGATTGATTGACAATAACTCTGTCAATTTAACTCGTAATTCATTTAAATTAGTTTCATTTCGAAGGAATCGAAGTGTAGTTTAAAACGAAAGAAACGGAGATGAAAAACTCCAAGTATTTTGAGAGTTATGATGGAAATAGTTAGACTCGCGCTTTGGTTTAGCAATTTACTGACCTACCTCCGATTGATTGACCATAACTCTGTCAATTTAACTCGTAATTCATTTAAATTAGTGTCATTTCGAAGGAATCGAAGTGTAGTTTAAAACGAAAGAAACGGAGATTAAAAACTCCAAGTATTTTGGGAGTTATGATGGAAATAGTTAGACTCGCGCTTTGGTTTAGCAATTTACTGACCTACCTCCGATTGATTGACCTTAACTCACTCAATTTAACTCGTAATTCATTGAATTAGTTTCATTTCGAAGGAATCGAAGTGTAGTTTAAAACGAAAGAAACGGAGATGAAAAACTCCAAGTATTTTGAGAGTTATGATGGAAATAGTTAGACTCGCGCTTTGGTTTAGCAATTTACTGACCAACCTACGATTGATTGACCATAACTCTCTCAATTTAACTCTTAAGTCATTGAAATTAATTTCATTTCAAATGAATCGAAGTGTAGTTTAAAACGAAAGAAACGGAGATGAAAAACTCCAAGTATTTTGAGAGTTATGATGGAAATAGTTAGACTCGCGCTTTGGTTTAGCAATTTACTGACCTACCTCCGATTGATTGACGATAACTCTGTCAATTTAACTCGTAATTCATTTAAATTAGTTTCATTTCGAAGGAATCGAAGTGTAGTTTAAAACGAAAGAAACGGAGATTAAAAACTCCAAGTATTTTGGGAGTTATGATGGAAATAGTTAGACTCGCGCTTTGGTTTAGCAATTTACTGACCTCCCTACGATTGATTGACCATAACTCACTCAATTTAACTCGTAATTCATTGAAATTAGTTTCATTTCGAAGGAATCGAAGTGTAGTTTATAACGAAAGAAACGGAGATGAAAAACTCCAAGTATTTTGAGAGTTATGATGGAAATAGTTAGACTCGCGCTTTGGTTTAGTAATTTACTGACCTACCTCCGATTGATTGACCATAACTCACTCAATTTAACTCGTAATTCATTTAAATTCGTTTCATTTCGAATGAATCGAAGTGTAGTTTAAAACGAAAGAAACGGAGATGAAAAACTCGAAGTATTTTGAGAGTTATGATGGAAACAGTTAGACTCGCGCTTTAGTTTAGCAATTTACTGACCTACCTCCGATTGATTGACCATAACTCACTCAATTTAACTCGTAATTCATTGAAATTAGTTTCATTTCGAAGGAATCAAAGTGTAGTTTAAAACGAAAGAAACGGAGATGAAAAACTCCAAGTATTTTGAGAGTTATGATGGAAATAGTTAGACTCGCGCTTTGGTTTAGCAATTTACTGACCTACCTCCGATTGATTGACCATAACTCTGTCAATTTAACTCGTAATTCATTTAAATTAGTTTCATTTCGAAGGAATCGAAGTTAAGTTTAAAACGAAAGAAACGGAGATTAAAAACTCCAAGTATTTTGAGAGTTATGATGGAAATAGTTAGACTCGCGCTTTGGTTTAGCAATTTACTGACCTACCTACGATTGATTGACCATAACTCTCTCAATTTAACTCTTAAGTCCTTGAAATTAATTTCATTTCAAATGAATCGAAGTGTAGTTTAAAACGAAAGAAACGGAGATGAAAAACTCCAAGTATTTTGAGAGTTATGATGGAAATAGTTAGACTCGCGCTTTGGTTTAGCAATTTACTGACCTACCTCCGATTGATTGACCATAACTCTGTCAATTTAACTAGTAATTCATTTAAATTAGTTTCATTTCGAAGGAATCGAAGTGTAGTTTAAAACGAAAGAAACGGAGATTAAAAACTCCAAGTATTTTGGGAGTTATGATGGAAATAGTTAGACTCGCGCTTTGGTTTAGCAATTTACTGACCTCCTTACGATTGATTGACCATAACTCACTCAATTTAACTCTTAAGTCCTTGAAATTAATTTCATTTCAAATGAATCGAAGTGTAGTTTAAAACGAAAGAAACGGAGATGAAAAACTCCAAGTATTTTGAGAGTTATGATGGAAATAGTTAGACTCGCGCTTTGGTTTAGCAATTTACTGACCTACCTCCGACTGATTGACCATAACTCTGTCAATTTAACTCGTAATTCATTTAAATTAGTTTCATTTCGAAGGAATCGAAGTGTAGTTTAAAACGAAAGAAACGGAGATTAAAAACTCCAAGTATTTTGGGAGTTATGATGGAAATAGTTAGACTCGCGCTTTGGTTTAGCAATTTACTGACCTCCCTACGATTGATTGACCATAACTCACTCAATTTAACTCGTAATTCATTGAAATTAGTTTCATTTCGAAGGAATCGAAGTGTAGTTTATAACGAAAGAAACGGAGATGAAAAACTCCAAGTATTTTGAGAGTTATGATGGAAATAGTTAGACTCGCGCTTTGGTTTAGCAATTTACTGACCTACCTCCGATTGATTGACCATAACTCTCCCAATTTAACTCTTAAGTCATTGAAATTAGTTTCATTTCGAAGGAATCAAAGTGTAGTTTAAAACGAAAGAAACGGAGATGAAAAACTCCAAGTATTTTGAGAGTTATGATGGAAATTGTTAGACTCGCGCTTTGGTTTAGAAATTTACTGACCTACCTCCGATTGATTGACAATAACTCTGTCAATTTAACTCGTAATTCATTTAAATTAGTTTCATTTCGAAGGAATCGAAGTGTAGTTTAAAACGAAAGAAACGGAGATGAAAAACTCCAAGTATTTTGAGAGTTATGATGGAAATAGTTAGACTCGCGCTTTGGTTTAGCAATTTACTGACCTACCTCCGATTGATTGACCATAACTCTGTCAATTTAACTCGTAATTCATTTAAATTAGTGTCATTTCGAAGGAATCGAAGTGTAGTTTAAAACGAAAGAAACGGAGATTAAAAACTCCAAGTATTTTGGGAGTTATGATGGAAATAGTTAGACTCGCGCTTTGGTTTAGCAATTTACTGACCTACCTCCGATTGATTGACCTTAACTCACTCAATTTAACTCGTAATTCATTGAATTAGTTTCATTTCGAAGGAATCGAAGTGTAGTTTAAAACGAAAGAAACGGAGATGAAAAACTCCAAGTATTTTGAGAGTTATGATGGAAATAGTTAGACTCGCGCTTTGGTTTAGCAATTTACTGACCAACCTACGATTGATTGACCATAACTCTCTCAATTTAACTCTTAAGTCATTGAAATTAATTTCATTTCAAATGAATCGAAGTGTAGTTTAAAACGAAAGAAACGGAGATGAAAAACTCCAAGTATTTTGAGAGTTATGATGGAAATAGTTAGACTCGCGCTTTGGTTTAGCAATTTACTGACCTACCTCCGATTGATTGACCATAACTCTGTCAATTTAACTCGTAATTCATTTAAATTAGTTTCATTTCGAAGGAATCGAAGTGTAGTTTAAAACGAAAGAAACGGAGATGAAAAACTCCAAGTATTTTGAGAGTTATGATGGAAATTGTTAGACTCGCGCTTTGGTTTAGCAATTTACTGACCTACCTCCGATTGATTGACCATAACTCACTCAATTTAACTCGTAATTCATTTAAATTAGTTTCATTTCGAAGGAATCGAAGTAAAGTTTAAAACGAAAGAAACGGAGATGAAAAACTCCAAGTATTTTGAGAGTTATGATGGAAATAGTTAGACTCGCGCTTTGGTTTAGCAATTTACTGACCTACCTCCGATTGATTGAACATAACTCTCTCAATTTAACTCGTAATTCATTGAAATTAGTTTCATTTCGAAGGAATCGAAGTGTAGTTTAAAACGAAAGAAACGGAGATGAAAAACTCCAAGTATTTTGAGAGTTATGATGGAAATTGTTAGACTCGCGCTTTGGTTTAGCAATTTACTGACCTACCTCCGATTGATTGACCATAACTCACTCAATTTAACTCGTAATTCATTTAAATTAGTTTCATTTCGAAGGAATCGAAGTAAAGTTTAAAACGAAAGAAACGGAGATGAAAAACTCCAAGTATTTTGAGAGTTATGATGGAAATAGTTAGACTCGCGCTTTGGTTTAGAAATTTACTGACCTACCTCCGATTGATTGAACATAACTCTCTCAATTTAACTCGTAATTCATTGAAATTAGTTTCGTTTCGAAGGAATCGAAGTGTAGTTTAAAACGAAAGAAACGGAGATGAAAAACTCCAAGTATTTTGAGAGTTATGATGGAAATAGTTAGACTCGCGCTTTGGTTTAGCAATTTACTGACCTACCTCCGATTGATTGACCATAACTCTCTCAATTTAACTCTTAAGTCATTGAAATTAGTTTCATTTCGAAGGAATCGAAGTGTAGTTTAAAACGAAAGAAACGGAGATGAAAAACTCCAAGTATTTTAAGAGTTATGATGGAAATTGTTAGACTCGCGCTTTGGTTTAGCAATTTACTGACCTACCTCCGATTTATTGAACATAACTCTCTCAATTTAACTCGTAATTCATTTAAATTTGTTTCATTTCGAATGAATCGAAGTGTAGTTTAAAACGAAAGAAACGGAGATGAAAAACTCCAAGTATTTTGAGAGTTATGATGGAAATAGTTAGACTCGCGCTTTGGTTTAGCAATTTACTGAGCTACCTCCGATTGATTGACCATAACTCTGTCAATTTAACTCGTAATTCATTTAAATTAGTTTCATTTCGAAGGAATCGAAGTGTAGTTTAAAACGAAAGAAACGGAGATGAAAAACTCCAAGTATTTTGAGAGTTATGATGGAAATAGTTAGACTCGCGCTTTGGTTTAGCAATTTACTGACCTCCCTACGATTGATTGACCATAACTCACTCAATTTAACTCGTAATTCATTGAAATTAGTTTCATTTCGAAAGAATCGAAATGTAGTTTAAAACGAAAGAAACGGAGATGAAAAACTCCAAGTATTTTGAGAGTTATGATGGAAATAGTTAAACTCGCGCTTTGGTTTAGCAATTTACTGACCTACCTCCGATTGATTGACCATAACTCTCTCAATTAAACTCTTAAGTCATTGAAATTAGTTTCATTTCGAAAGAATCAAAGTGTAGTTTAAAACGAAAGAAACGGAGATGAAAAACTCCAAGTATTTTGAGAGTTATGATGGAAATAGTTAGACTCGCGCTTTGGTTTAGCAATTTACTGACCTACCTCCGATTGATTGACAATAACTCTCTCAATTTAACTCGTAATTCATTTAAATTAGTTTCATTTCGAAGGAATCGAAGTGTAGTTTAAAACGAAAGAAACGGAGATGAAAAACTCCAAGTATTTTGAGAGTTATGATGGAAATAGTTAGACTCGCGCTTTGGTTTAGCAATTTACTGACCTACCTCCGATTGATTGACCATAACTCTGTCAATTTAACTCGTAATTCTTTTAAATTAGTTTCATTTCGAAGGAATCGAAGTGTAGTTTAAAACGAAAGAAACGGAGATGAAAAACTCCAAGTATTTTGAGAGTTACGATGGAAATAGTTAGACTCGCTCTTTGGTTTAGCAATTTACTGACCTCTCTCCGATTGATTTACCATAACTCACTCAATTTAACTCGTAATTCATTGAAATTAGTTTTATTTCGAAAGAATCGAAGTGTAGTTTAAAACGAAAGAAACGGAGATGAAAAACTCCAAGTATTTTGAGAGTTATGATGGAAATTGTTAGACTCGCGCTTTGGTTTAGCAATTTACTGACCTACCTCCGATTGATTGACCATAACTCACTCAATTTAACTCGTAATTCATTTAAATTAGTTTCATTTCGAAGGAATCAAAGTAAAGTTTAAAACGAAAGAAACGGAGATGAAAAACTCCAAGTATTTTGAGAGTTATGATGGAAATAGTTAGACTCGCGCTTTGGTTTAGCAATTTACTGACCTACCTCCGATTGATTGACCATAACTCTGTCAATTTAACTCGTAATTCATTTAAATTAGTGTCATTTCGAAGGAATCGAAGTGTAGTTTAAAACGAAAGAAACGGAGATTAAAAACTCCAAGTATTTTGGGAGTTATGATGGAAATAGTTAGACTCGCGCTTTGGTTTAGCAATTTACTGACCTACCTCCGATTGATTGACCTTAACTCACTCAATTTAACTCGTAATTCATTG
The DNA here is from genome assembly GCF_043159265.1 of Tasmannia lanceolata. Classification (NCBI taxonomy): domain Eukaryota; kingdom Viridiplantae; phylum Streptophyta; class Magnoliopsida; order Canellales; family Winteraceae; genus Tasmannia; species Tasmannia lanceolata. Next base: position 11,796,202 of record NW_027518721.1, read on the forward strand.
AATTAGTTTCATTTCGAAGGAATCGAAGTGTAGTTTAAAACGAAAGAAACGGAGATGAAAAACTCCAAGTATTTTGAGAGTTATGATGGAAATAGTTAGACTCGCGCTTTGGTTTAGCAATTTACTGACCAACCTACGATTGATTGACCATAACTCTCTCAATTTAACTCTTAAGTCATTGAAATTAATTTCATTTCAAATGAATCGAAGTGTAGTTTAAAACGAAAGAAACGGAGATGAAAAACTCCAAGTATTTTGAGAGTTATGATGGAAATAGTTAGACTCGCGCTTTGGTTTAGCAATTTACTGACCTACCTCCGATTGATTGACCATAACTCTGTCAATTTAACTCGTAATTCATTTAAATTAGTTTCATTTCGAAGGAATCGAAGTGTAGTTTAAAACGAAAGAAACGGAGATGAAAAACTCCAAGTATTTTGAGAGTTATGATGGAAATTGTTAGACTCGCGCTTTGGTTTAGCAATTTACTGACCTACCTCCGATTGATTGACCATAACTCACTCAATTTAACTCGTAATTCATTTAAATTAGTTTCATTTCGAAGGAATCGAAGTAAAGTTTAAAACGAAAGAAACGGAGATGAAAAACTCCAAGTATTTTGAGAGTTATGATGGAAATAGTTAGACTCGCGCTTTGGTTTAGCAATTTACTGACCTACCTCCGATTGATTGAACATAACTCTCTCAATTTAACTCGTAATTCATTGAAATTAGTTTCATTTCGAAGGAATCGAAGTGTAGTTTAAAACGAAAGAAACGGAGATGAAAAACTCCAAGTATTTTGAGAGTTATGATGGAAATTGTTAGACTCGCGCTTTGGTTTAGCAATTTACTGACCTACCTCCGATTGATTGACCATAACTCACTCAATTTAACTCGTAATTCATTTAAATTAGTTTCATTTCGAAGGAATCGAAGTAAAGTTTAAAACGAAAGAAACGGAGATGAAAAACTCCAAGTATTTTGAGAGTTATGATGGAAATAGTTAGACTCGCGCTTTGGTTTAGAAATTTACTGACCTACCTCCGATTGATTGAACATAACTCTCTCAATTTAACTCGTAATTCATTGAAATTAGTTTCGTTTCGAAGGAATCGAAGTGTAGTTTAAAACGAAAGAAACGGAGATGAAAAACTCCAAGTATTTTGAGAGTTATGATGGAAATAGTTAGACTCGCGCTTTGGTTTAGCAATTTACTGACCTACCTCCGATTGATTGACCATAACTCTCTCAATTTAACTCTTAAGTCATTGAAATTAGTTTCATTTCGAAGGAATCGAAGTGTAGTTTAAAACGAAAGAAACGGAGATGAAAAACTCCAAGTATTTTAAGAGTTATGATGGAAATTGTTAGACTCGCGCTTTGGTTTAGCAATTTACTGACCTACCTCCGATTTATTGAACATAACTCTCTCAATTTAACTCGTAATTCATTTAAATTTGTTTCATTTCGAATGAATCGAAGTGTAGTTTAAAACGAAAGAAACGGAGATGAAAAACTCCAAGTATTTTGAGAGTTATGATGGAAATAGTTAGACTCGCGCTTTGGTTTAGCAATTTACTGAGCTACCTCCGATTGATTGACCATAACTCTGTCAATTTAACTCGTAATTCATTTAAATTAGTTTCATTTCGAAGGAATCGAAGTGTAGTTTAAAACGAAAGAAACGGAGATGAAAAACTCCAAGTATTTTGAGAGTTATGATGGAAATAGTTAGACTCGCGCTTTGGTTTAGCAATTTACTGACCTCCCTACGATTGATTGACCATAACTCACTCAATTTAACTCGTAATTCATTGAAATTAGTTTCATTTCGAAAGAATCGAAATGTAGTTTAAAACGAAAGAAACGGAGATGAAAAACTCCAAGTATTTTGAGAGTTATGATGGAAATAGTTAAACTCGCGCTTTGGTTTAGCAATTTACTGACCTACCTCCGATTGATTGACCATAACTCTCTCAATTAAACTCTTAAGTCATTGAAATTAGTTTCATTTCGAAAGAATCAAAGTGTAGTTTAAAACGAAAGAAACGGAGATGAAAAACTCCAAGTATTTTGAGAGTTATGATGGAAATAGTTAGACTCGCGCTTTGGTTTAGCAATTTACTGACCTACCTCCGATTGATTGACAATAACTCTCTCAATTTAACTCGTAATTCATTTAAATTAGTTTCATTTCGAAGGAATCGAAGTGTAGTTTAAAACGAAAGAAACGGAGATGAAAAACTCCAAGTATTTTGAGAGTTATGATGGAAATAGTTAGACTCGCGCTTTGGTTTAGCAATTTACTGACCTACCTCCGATTGATTGACCATAACTCTGTCAATTTAACTCGTAATTCTTTTAAATTAGTTTCATTTCGAAGGAATCGAAGTGTAGTTTAAAACGAAAGAAACGGAGATGAAAAACTCCAAGTATTTTGAGAGTTACGATGGAAATAGTTAGACTCGCTCTTTGGTTTAGCAATTTACTGACCTCTCTCCGATTGATTTACCATAACTCACTCAATTTAACTCGTAATTCATTGAAATTAGTTTTATTTCGAAAGAATCGAAGTGTAGTTTAAAACGAAAGAAACGGAGATGAAAAACTCCAAGTATTTTGAGAGTTATGATGGAAATTGTTAGACTCGCGCTTTGGTTTAGCAATTTACTGACCTACCTCCGATTGATTGACCATAACTCACTCAATTTAACTCGTAATTCATTTAAATTAGTTTCATTTCGAAGGAATCAAAGTAAAGTTTAAAACGAAAGAAACGGAGATGAAAAACTCCAAGTATTTTGAGAGTTATGATGGAAATAGTTAGACTCGCGCTTTGGTTTAGCAATTTACTGACCTACCTCCGATTGATTGACCATAACTCTGTCAATTTAACTCGTAATTCATTTAAATTAGTGTCATTTCGAAGGAATCGAAGTGTAGTTTAAAACGAAAGAAACGGAGATTAAAAACTCCAAGTATTTTGGGAGTTATGATGGAAATAGTTAGACTCGCGCTTTGGTTTAGCAATTTACTGACCTACCTCCGATTGATTGACCTTAACTCACTCAATTTAACTCGTAATTCATTGAATTAGTTTCATTTCGAAGGAATCGAAGTGTAGTTTAAAACGAAAGAAACGGAGATGAAAAACTCCAAGTATTTTGAGAGTTATGATGGAAATAGTTAGACTCGCGCTTTGGTTTAGCAATTTACTGACCAACCTACGATTGATTGACCATAACTCTCTCAATTTAACTCTTAAGTCATTGAAATTAATTTCATTTCAAATGAATCGAAGTGTAGTTTAAAACGAAAGAAACGGAGATGAAAAACTCCAAGTATTTTGAGAGTTATGATGGAAATAGTTAGACTCGCGCTTTGGTTTAGCAATTTACTGACCTACCTCCGATTGATTGACCATAACTCTGTCAATTTAACTCGTAATTCATTTAAATTAGTTTCATTTCGAAGGAATCGAAGTGTAGTTTAAAACGAAAGAAACGGAGATGAAAAACTCCAAGTATTTTGAGAGTTATGATGGAAATTGTTAGACTCGCGCTTTGGTTTAGCAATTTACTGACCTACCTCCGATTGATTGACCATAACTCACTCAATTTAACTCGTAATTCATTTAAATTAGTTTCATTTCGAAGGAATCGAAGTAAAGTTTAAAACGAAAGAAACGGAGATGAAAAACTCCAAGTATTTTGAGAGTTATGATGGAAATAGTTAGACTCGCGCTTTGGTTTAGCAATTTACTGACCTACCTCCGATTGATTGAACATAACTCTCTCAATTTAACTCGTAATTCATTGAAATTAGTTTCATTTCGAAGGAATCGAAGTGTAGTTTAAAACGAAAGAAACGGAGATGAAAAACTCCAAGTATTTTGAGAGTTATGATGGAAATTGTTAGACTCGCGCTTTGGTTTAGCAATTTACTGACCTACCTCCGATTGATTGACCATAACTCACTCAATTTAACTCGTAATTCATTTAAATTAGTTTCATTTCGAAGGAATCGAAGTAAAGTTTAAAACGAAAGAAACGGAGATGAAAAACTCCAAGTATTTTGAGAGTTATGATGGAAATAGTTAGACTCGCGCTTTGGTTTAGAAATTTACTGACCTACCTCCGATTGATTGAACATAACTCTCTCAATTTAACTCGTAATTCATTGAAATTAGTTTCATTTCGAAGGAATCGAAGTGTAGTTTAAAACGAAAGAAACGGAGATGAAAAACTCCAAGTATTTTGAGAGTTATGATGGAAATAGTTAGACTCGCGCTTTGGTTTAGCAATTTACTGACCTACCTCCGATTGATTGACCATAACTCTCTCAATTTAACTCTTAAGTCATTGAAATTAGTTTCATTTCGAAGGAATCGAAGTGTAGTTTAAAACGAAAGAAACGGAGATGAAAAACTCCAAGTATTTTAAGAGTTATGATGGAAATTGTTAGACTCGCGCTTTGGTTTAGCAATTTACTGACCTACCTCCGATTTATTGAACATAACTCTCTCAATTTAACTCGTAATTCATTTAAATTTGTTTCATTTCGAATGAATCGAAGTGTAGTTTAAAACGAAAGAAACGGAGATGAAAAACTCCAAGTATTTTGAGAGTTATGATGGAAATAGTTAGACTCGCGCTTTGGTTTAGCAATTTACTGAGCTACCTCCGATTTATTGACCATAACTCACTCAATTTAACTCGTAATTCATTTAAATTAGTTTCATTTCGAAGGAATCGAAGTGTAGTTTAAAACGAAAGAAACGGAGATGAAAAACTCCAAGTATTTTGAGAGTTATGATGGAAATAGTTAGACTCGCGCTTTGGTTTAGCAATTTACTGACCTCCCTACGATTGATTGACCATAACTCACTCAATTTAACTCGTAATTCATTGAAATTAGTTTCATTTCGAAAGAATCGAAATGTAGTTTAAAACGAAAGAAACGGAGATGAAAAACTCCAAGTATTTTGAGAGTTATGATGGAAATAGTTAAACTCGCGCTTTGGTTTAGCAATTTACTGACCTACCTCCGATTGATTGACCATAACTCTCTCAATTAAACTCTTAAGTCATTGAAATTAGTTTCATTTCGAAAGAATCAAAGTGTAGTTTAAAACGAAAGAAACGGAGATGAAAAACTCCAAGTATTTTGAGAGTTATGATGGAAATAGTTAGACTCGCGCTTTGGTTTAGCAATTTACTGACCTACCTCCGATTGATTGACAATAACTCTCTCAATTTAACTCGTAATTCATTTAAATTAGTTTCATTTCGAAGGAATCGAAGTGTAGTTTAAAACGAAAGAAACGGAGATGAAAAACTCCAAGTATTTTGAGAGTTATGATGGAAATAGTTAGACTCGCGCTTTGGTTTAGCAATTTACTGACCTACCTCCGATTGATTGACCATAACTCTGTCAATTTAACTCGTAATTCTTTTAAATTAGTTTCATTTCGAAGGAATCGAAGTGTAGTTTAAAACGAAAGAAACGGAGATGAAAAACTCCAAGTATTTTGAGAGTTACGATGGAAATAGTTAGACTCGCTCTTTGGTTTAGCAATTTACTGACCTCTCTCCGATTGATTTACCATAACTCACTCAATTTAACTCGTAATTCATTGAAATTAGTTTTATTTCGAAAGAATCGAAGTGTAGTTTAAAACGAAAGAAACGGAGATGAAAAACTCCAAGTATTTTGAGAGTTATGATGGAAATTGTTAGACTCGCGCTTTGGTTTAGCAATTTACTGACCTACCTCCGATTGATTGACCATAACTCACTCAATTTAACTCGTAATTCATTTAAATTAGTTTCATTTCGAAGGAATCAAAGTAAAGTTTAAAACGAAAGAAACGGAGATGAAAAACTCCAAGTATTTTGAGAGTTATGATGGAAATAGTTAGACTCGCGCTTTGGTTTAGCAATTTACTGACCTACCTCCGATTGATTGACCATAACTCTGTCAATTTAACTCGTAATTCATTTAAATTAGTGTCATTTCGAAGGAATCGAAGTGTAGTTTAAAACGAAAGAAACGGAGATTAAAAACTCCAAGTATTTTGGGAGTTATGATGGAAATAGTTAGACTCGCGCTTTGGTTTAGCAATTTACTGACCTACCTCCGATTGATTGACCTTAACTCACTCAATTTAACTCGTAATTCATTGAATTAGTTTCATTTCGAAGGAATCGAAGTGTAGTTTAAAACGAAAGAAACGGAGATGAAAAACTCCAAGTATTTTGAGAGTTATGATGGAAATAGTTAGACTCGCGCTTTGGTTTAGCAATTTACTGACCAACCTACGATTGATTGACCATAACTCTCTCAATTTAACTCTTAAGTCATTGAAATTAATTTCATTTCAAATGAATCGAAGTGTAGTTTAAAACGAAAGAAACGGAGATGAAAAACTCCAAGTATTTTGAGAGTTATGATGGAAATAGTTAGACTCGCGCTTTGGTTTAGCAATTTACTGACCTACCTCCGATTGATTGACCATAACTCTGTCAATTTAACTCGTAATTCATTTAAATTAGTTTCATTTCGAAGGAATCGAAGTGTAGTTTAAAACGAAAGAAACGGAGATGAAAAACTCCAAGTATTTTGAGAGTTATGATGGAAATTGTTAGACTCGCGCTTTGGTTTAGCAATTTACTGACCTACCTCCGATTGATTGACCATAACTCACTCAATTTAACTCGTAATTCATTTAAATTAGTTTCATTTCGAAGGAATCGAAGTAAAGTTTAAAACGAAAGAAACGGAGATGAAAAACTCCAAGTATTTTGAGAGTTATGATGGAAATAGTTAGACTCGCGCTTTGGTTTAGCAATTTACTGACCTACCTCCGATTGATTGACCATAACTCTGTCAATTTAACTCGTAATTCTTTTAAATTAGTTTCATTTCGAAGGAATCGAAGTGTAGTTTAAAACGAAAGAAACGGAGATGAAAAACTCCAAGTATTTTGAGAGTTACGATGGAAATAGTTAGACTCGCTCTTTGGTTTAGCAATTTACTGACCTCTCTCCGATTGATTTACCATAACTCACTCAATTTAACTCGTAATTCATTGAAATTAGTTTTATTTCGAAAGAATCGAAGTGTAGTTTAAAACGAAAGAAACGGAGATGAAAAACTCCAAGTATTTTGAGAGTTATGATGGAAATTGTTAGACTCGCGCTTTGGTTTAGCAATTTACTGACCTACCTCCGATTGATTGACCATAACTCACTCAATTTAACTCGTAATTCATTTAAATTAGTTTCATTTCGAAGGAATCAAAGTAAAGTTTAAAACGAAAGAAACGGAGATGAAAAACTCCAAGTATTTTGAGAGTTATGATGGAAATAGTTAGACTCGCGCTTTGGTTTAGCAATTTACTGACCTACCTCCGATTGATTGACCATAACTCTGTCAATTTAACTCGTAATTCATTTAAATTAGTGTCATTTCGAAGGAATCGAAGTGTAGTTTAAAACGAAAGAAACGGAGATTAAAAACTCCAAGTATTTTGGGAGTTATGATGGAAATAGTTAGACTCGCGCTTTGGTTTAGCAATTTACTGACCTACCTCCGATTGATTGACCTTAACTCACTCAATTTAACTCGTAATTCATTGAATTAGTTTCATTTCGAAGGAATCGAAGTGTAGTTTAAAACGAAAGAAACGGAGATGAAAAACTCCAAGTATTTTGAGAGTTATGATGGAAATAGTTAGACTCGCGCTTTGGTTTAGCAATTTACTGACCAACCTACGATTGATTGACCATAACTCTCTCAATTTAACTCTTAAGTCATTGAAATTAATTTCATTTCAAATGAATCGAAGTGTAGTTTAAAACGAAAGAAACGGAGATGAAAAACTCCAAGTATTTTGAGAGTTATGATGGAAATAGTTAGACTCGCGCTTTGGTTTAGCAATTTACTGACCTACCTCCGATTGATTGACCATAACTCTGTCAATTTAACTCGTAATTCATTTAAATTAGTTTCATTTCGAAGGAATCGAAGTGTAGTTTAAAACGAAAGAAACGGAGATGAAAAACTCCAAGTATTTTGAGAGTTATGATGGAAATTGTTAGACTCGCGCTTTGGTTTAGCAATTTACTGACCTACCTCCGATTGATTGACCATAACTCACTCAATTTAACTCGTAATTCATTTAAATTAGTTTCATTTCGAAGGAATCGAAGTAAAGTTTAAAACGAAAGAAACGGAGATGAAAAACTCCAAGTATTTTGAGAGTTATGATGGAAATAGTTAGACTCGCGCTTTGGTTTAGCAATTTACTGACCTACCTCCGATTGATTGAACATAACTCTCTCAATTTAACTCGTAATTCATTGAAATTAGTTTCATTTCGAAGGAATCGAAGTGTAGTTTAAAACGAAAGAAACGGAGATGAAAAACTCCAAGTATTTTGAGAGTTATGATGGAAATTGTTAGACTCGCGCTTTGGTTTAGCAATTTACTGACCTACCTCCGATTGATTGACCATAACTCACTCAATTTAACTCGTAATTCATTTAAATTAGTTTCATTTCGAAGGAATCGAAGTAAAGTTTAAAACGAAAGAAACGGAGATGAAAAACTCCAAGTATTTTGAGAGTTATGATGGAAATAGTTAGACTCGCGCTTTGGTTTAGAAATTTACTGACCTACCTCCGATTGATTGAACATAACTCTCTCAATTTAACTCGTAATTCATTGAAATTAGTTTCATTTCGAAGGAATCGAAGTGTAGTTTAAAACGAAAGAAACGGAGATGAAAAACTCCAAGTATTTTGAGAGTTATGATGGAAATAGTTAGACTCGCGCTTTGGTTTAGCAATTTACTGACCTACCTCCGATTGATTGACCATAACTCTCTCAATTTAACTCTTAAGTCATTGAAATTAGTTTCATTTCGAAGGAATCGAAGTGTAGTTTAAAACGAAAGAAACGGAGATGAAAAACTCCAAGTATTTTAAGAGTTATGATGGAAATTGTTAGACTCGCGCTTTGGTTTAGCAATTTACTGACCTACCTCCGATTTATTGAACATAACTCTCTCAATTTAACTCGTAATTCATTTAAATTTGTTTCATTTCGAATGAATCGAAGTGTAGTTTAAAACGAAAGAAACGGAGATGAAAAACTCCAAGTATTTTGAGAGTTATGATGGAAATAGTTAGACTCGCGCTTTGGTTTAGCAATTTACTGAGCTACCTCCGATTTATTGACCATAACTCACTCAATTTAACTCGTAATTCATTTAAATTAGTTTCATTTCGAAGGAATCGAAGTGTAGTTTAAAACGAAAGAAACGGAGATGAAAAACTCCAAGTATTTTGAGAGTTATGATGGAAATAGTTAGACTCGCGCTTTGGTTTAGCAATTTACTGACCTCCCTACGATTGATTGACCATAACTCACTCAATTTAACTCGTAATTCATTGAAATTAGTTTCATTTCGAAAGAATCGAAATGTAGTTTAAAACGAAAGAAACGGAGATGAAAAACTCCAAGTATTTTGAGAGTTATGATGGAAATAGTTAAACTCGCGCTTTGGTTTAGCAATTTACTGACCTACCTCCGATTGATTGACCATAACTCTCTCAATTAAACTCTTAAGTCATTGAAATTAGTTTCATTTCGAAAGAATCAAAGTGTAGTTTAAAACGAAAGAAACGGAGATGAAAAACTCCAAGTATTTTGAGAGTTATGATGGAAATAGTTAGACTCGCGCTTTGGTTTAGCAATTTACTGACCTACCTCCGATTGATTGACAACAACTCTCTCAATTTAACTCGTAATTCATTTAAATTAGTTTCATTTCGAAGGAATCGAAGTGTAGTTTAAAACGAAAGAAACGGAGATGAAAAACTCCAAGTATTTTGAGAGTTATGATGGAAATAGTTAGACTCGCGCTTTGGTTTAGCAATTTACTGACCTACCTCCGATTGATTGACCATAACTCTGTCAATTTAACTCGTAATTCTTTTAAATTAGTTTCATTTCGAAGGAATCGAAGTGTAGTTTAAAACGAAAGAAACGGAGATGAAAAACTCCAAGTATTTTGAGAGTTACGATGGAAATAGTTAGACTCGCTCTTTGGTTTAGCAATTTACTGACCTCTCTCCGATTGATTTACCATAACTCACTCAATTTAACTCGTAATTCATTGAAATTAGTTTTATTTCGAAAGAATCGAAGTGTAGTTTAAAACGAAAGAAACGGAGATGAAAAACTCCAAGTATTTTGAGAGTTATGATGGAAATTGTTAGACTCGCGCTTTGGTTTAGCAATTTACTGACCTACCTCCGATTGATTGACCATAACTCACTCAATTTAACTCGTAATTCATTTAAATTAGTTTCATTTCGAAGGAATCAAAGTAAAGTTTAAAACGAAAGAAACGGAGATGAAAAACTCCAAGTATTTTGAGAGTTATGATGGAAATAGTTAGACTCGCGCTTTGGTTTAGCAATTTACTGACCTACCTCCGATTGATTGAACATAACTCTCTCAATTTAACTCGTAATTCATTGAAATTAGTTTTATTTCGAAGGAATCGAAGTGTAGTTTAAAACGAAAGAAACGGAGATGAAAAACTCCAAGTATTTTGAGAGTTATGATGGAAATAGTTAGACTCGCGCTTTGGTTTAGCAATTTACTGAGCTACCTCCGATTGATTGACCATAACTCTCTCAATTTAACTCTTAAGTCATTGAAATTAGTTTCATTTCGAAGGAATCGAAGTGTAGTTTAAAACGAAAGAAACGGAGATGAAAAACTCCAAGTATTTTGAGAGTTATGATGGAAATTGTTAGACTCGCGCTTTGGTTTAGCAATTTACTGACCTACCTCCGATTTATTGACCATAACTCACTCAATTTAACTCGTAATTCATTTAAATTAGTTTCATTTCGAAGGAATCGAAGTATAGTTTAAAACGAAAGAAACGGAGATGAAAAACTCCAAGTATTTTGAGAGTTATGATGGAAATAGTTAGACTCGCGCTTTGGTTTAGCAATTTACTGACCTACCTCCGATTAATTGACCATAACTCACTCAATTTTACTTGTAATTGATTGAAATTAGTTTCATTTCGAAGGAATCGAAGTGTAGTTTAAAACGAAAGAAACGGAGATGAAAAACTCCAAGTATTTTGGGAGTTATGATGGAAATAGTTAGACTCGCGCTTTGGTTTAGCAATTTACTGACCTACCTCCGATTGATTGACCTTAACTCACTCAATTTAACTCGTAATTCATTGAATTAGTTTCATTTCGAAGGAATCGAAGTGTAGTTTAAAACGAAAGAAACGGAGATGAAAAACTCCAAGTATTTTGAGAGTTATGATAGAAATAGTTAGACTCGCGCTTTGGTTTAGCAATTTACTGACCTACCTACGATTGATTGACCATAACTCTCTCAATTTAACTCTTAAGTCATTGAAATTAATTTCATTTCAAATGAATCGAAGTGTAGTTTAAAACGAAAGAAACGGAGATGAAAAACTTTCTAGTATTTTGAGAGTTATGATGGAAATAGTTAGACTCGCGCTTTGGTTTAGCAATTTACTGACCTACCTCCGATTGATTGACCATAACTCTGTCAATTTAACTCGTAATTCATTTAAATTTGTTTCATTTCGAAGGAATCGAAGTGTAGTTTAAAACGAAAGAAACGGAGATGAAAAACTCCAAGTATTTTGAGAGTTATGATGGAAATTGTTAGACTCGCGCTTTGGTTTAGCAATTTACTGACCTACCTCCGATTGATTGACCATAACTCACTCAATTTAACTCGTAATTCATTTAAATTAGTTTCATTTCGAAGGAATCGAAGTAAAGTTTAAAACGAAAGAAACGGAGATGAAAAACTCCAAGTATTTTGAGAGTTATGATGGAAATAGTTAGACTCGCGCTTTGGTTTAGAAATTTACTGACCTACCTCCGATTGATTGAACATAACTCTCTCAATTTAACTCGTAATTCGTTGAAATTAGTTTCATTTCGAAGGAATCGAAGTGTAGTTTAAAACGAAAGAAACGGAGATGAAAAACTCCAAGTATTTTGAGAGTTATGATGGAAATAGTTAGACTCGCGCTTTGGTTTAGCAATTTACTGACCTACCTTCGATTGATTGACCATAACTCTCTCAATTTAACTCTTAAGTCATTGAAATTAGTTTCATTTCGAAGGAATCGAAGTGTAGTTTAAAACGAAAGAAACGGAGATGAAAAACTCCAAGTATTTTAAGAGTTATGATGGAAATTGTTAGACTCGCGCTTTGGTTTAGCAATTTACTGACGTACCTCCGATTTATTGACCATAACTCACTCAATTTAACTCGTAATTCATTTAAATTAGTTTCATTTCGAAGGAATCGAAGTATAGGTTAAAACGAAAGAAACGGAGATGAAAAACTCCAAGTATTTTGAGAGTTATGATGGAAATAGTTAGACTCGCGCTTTGGTTTAGCAATTTACTGACCTACCTCCGATTAATTGACCATAACTCACTCAATTTTACTTGTAATTGATTGAAATTAGTTTCATTTCGAAGGAATCGAAGTGTAGTTTAAAACGAAAGAAACAGAGATGAAAAACTCCAAGTATTTTGGGAGTTATGATGGAAATAGTTAGACTCGCGCTTTGGTTTAGCAATTTACTGACCTACCTCCGATTGATTGACCATAACTCACTCAATTTAACTCGTAATTCATTGAATTAGTTTCATTTCGTAGGAATCGAAGTGTAGTTTAAAACGAAAGAAACGGAGATGAAAAACTCCAAGTATTTTGAGAGTTATGATGGAAATAGTTAGACTCGCGCTTTGGTTTAGCAATTTACTGACCTACCTACGATTGATTGACCATAACTCTCTCAATTTAACTCTTAAGTCCTTGAAATTAATTTCATTTCAAATGAATCGAAGTGTAGTTTAAAACGAAAGAAACGGAGATGAAAAACTCCAAGTATTTTGAGAGTTATGATGGAAATAGTTAGACTCGCGCTTTGGTTTAGCAATTTACTGACCTACCTCCGATTGATTGACCATAACTCTGTCAATTTAACTCGTAATTCATTTAAATTAGTTTCATTTCGAAGGAATCGAAGTGTAGTTTAAAACGAAAGAAACGGAGATTAAAAACTCCAAGTATTTTGGGAGTTATGATGGAAATAGTTAGACTCGCGCTTTGGTTTAGCAATTTACTGACCTCCCTACGATTGATTGACCATAACTCACTCAATTTAACTCGTAATTCATTGAAATTAGTTTCATTTCGAAGGAATCGAAGTGTAGTTTATAACGAAAGAAACGGAGATGAAAAACTCCAAGTATTTTGAGAGTTATGATGGAAATAGTTAGACTCGCGCTTTGGTTTAGCAATTTACTGACCTACCTCCGATTGATTGACCATAACTCTCCCAATTTAACTCTTAAGTCATTGAAATTAGTTTCATTTCGAAGGAATCAAAGTGTAGTTTAAAACGAAAGAAACGGAGATGAAAAACTCCAAGTATTTTGAGAGTTATGATGGAAATAGTTAGACTCGCGCTTTGGTTTAGAAATTTACTGACCTACCTCCGATTGATTGACAATAACTCTGTCAATTTAACTCGTAATTCATTTAAATTAGTTTCATTTCGAAGGAATCGAAGTGTAGTTTAAAACGAAAGAAACGGAGATGAAAAACTCCAAGTATTTTGAGAGTTATGATGGAAATAGTTAGACTCGCGCTTTGGTTTAGCAATTTACTGACCTACCTCCGATTGATTGACCATAACTCTGTCAATTTAACTCGTAATTCATTTAAATTAGTGTCATTTCGAAGGAATCGAAGTGTAGTTTAAAACGAAAGAAACGGAGATTAAAAACTCCAAGTATTTTGGGAGTTATGATGGAAATAGTTAGACTCGCGCTTTGGTTTAGCAATTTACTGACCTACCTCCGATTGATTGACCTTAACTCACTCAATTTAACTCGTAATTCATTGAATTAGTTTCATTTCGAAGGAATCGAAGTGTAGTTTAAAACGAAAGAAACGGAGATGAAAAACTCCAAGTATTTTGAGAGTTATGATGGAAATAGTTAGACTCGCGCTTTGGTTTAGCAATTTACTGACCAACCTACGATTGATTGACCATAACTCTCTCAATTTAACTCTTAAGTCATTGAAATTAATTTCATTTCAAATGAATCGAAGTGTAGTTTAAAACGAAAGAAACGGAGATGAAAAACTCCAAGTATTTTGAGAGTTATGATGGAAATAGTTAGACTCGCGCTTTGGTTTAGCAATTTACTGACCTACCTCCGATTGATTGACCATAACTCTGTCAATTTAACTCGTAATTCATTTAAATTAGTTTCATTTCGAAGGAATCGAAGTGTAGTTTAAAACGAAAGAAACGGAGATGAAAAACTCCAAGTATTTTGAGAGTTATGATGGAAATTGTTAGACTCGCGCTTTGGTTTAGCAATTTACTGACCTACCTCCGATTGATTGACCATAACTCACTCAATTTAACTCGTAATTCATTTAAATTAGTTTCATTTCGAAGGAATCGAAGTAAAGTTTAAAACGAAAGAAACGGAGATGAAAAACTCCAAGTATTTTGAGAGTTATGATGGAAATAGTTAGACTCGCGCTTTGGTTTAGCAATTTACTGACGTACCTCCGATTTATTGACCATAACTCACTCAATTTAACTCGTAATTCATTTAAATTAGTTTCATTTCGAAGGAATCGAAGTATAGTTTAAAACGAAAGAAACGGAGATGAAAAACTCCAAGTATTTTGAGAGTTATGATGGAAATAGTTAGACTCGCGCTTTGGTTTAGCAATTTACTGACCTACCTCCGATTAATTGACCATAACTCACTCAATTTTACTTGTAATTGATTGAAATTAGTTTCATTTCGAAGGAATCGAAGTGTAGTTTAAAACGAAAGAAACGGAGATGAAAAACTCCAAGTATTTTGGGAGTTATGATGGAAATAGTTAGACTCGCGCTTTGGTTTAGCAATTTACTGACCTACCTCCGATTGATTGACCATAACTCACTCAATTTAACTCGTAATTCATTGAATTAGTTTCATTTCGAAGGAATCGAAGTGTAGTTTAAAACGAAAGAAACGGAGATGAAAAACTCCAAGTATTTTGAGAGTTATGATGGAAATAGTTAGACTCGCGCTTTGGTTTAGCAATTTACTGACGTACCTCCGATTTATTGACCATAACTCACTCAATTTAACTCGTAATTCATTTAAATTAGTTTCATTTCGAAGGAATCGAAGTATAGTTTAAAACGAAAGAAACGGAGATGAAAAACTCCAAGTATTTTGAGAGTTATGATGGAAATAGTTAGACTCGCGCTTTGGTTTAGCAATTTACTGACCTACCTCCGATTAATTGACCATAACTCACTCAATTTTACTTGTAATTGATTGAAATTAGTTTCATTTCGAAGGAATCGAAGTGTAGTTTAAAACGAAAGAAACGGAGATGAAAAACTCCAAGTATTTTGGGAGTTATGATGGAAATAGTTAGACTCGCGCTTTGGTTTAGCAATTTACTGACCTACCTCCGATTGATTGACCATAACTCACTCAATTTAACTCGTAATTCATTGAATTAGTTTCATTTCGAAGGAATCGAAGTGTAGTTTAAAACGAAAGAAACGGAGATGAAAAACTCCAAGTATTTTGAGAGTTATGATGGAAATAGTTAGACTCGCGCTTTGGTTTAGCAATTTACTGACCTACCTCCGATTGATTGACCATAACTCACTCAATTTAACTCGTAATTCATTTAAATTAGTTTCATTTCGAAGGAATCGAAGTAAAGTTTAAAACGAAAGAAACGGAGATGAAAAACTCCAAGTATTTTGAGAGTTATGATGGAAATAGTTAGACTCGCGCTTTGGTTTAGCAATTTACTGACGTACCTCCGATTTATTGACCATAACTCACTCAATTTAACTCGTAATTCATTTAAATTAGTTTCATTTCGAAGGAATCGAAGTAAAGTTTAAAACGAAAGAAACGGAGATGAAAAACTCCAAGTATTTTGAGAGTTATGATGGAAATAGTTAGACTCGCGCTTTGGTTTAGCAATTTACTGACGTACCTCCGATTTATTGACCATAACTCACTCAATTTAACTCGTAATTCATTTAAATTAGTTTCATTTCGAAGGAATCGAAGTATAGTTTAAAACGAAAGAAACGGAGATGAAAAACTCCAAGTATTTTGAGAGTTATGATGGAAATAGTTAGACTCGCGCTTTGGTTTAGCAATTTACTGACCTACCTCCGATTAATTGACCATAACTCACTCAATTTTACTTGTAATTGATTAAAATTAGTTTCATTTCGAAGGAATCGAAGTGTAGTTTAAAACGAAAGAAACGGAGATGAAAAACTCCAAGTATTTTGGGAGTTATGATGGAAATAGTTAGACTCGCGCTTTGGTTTAGCAATTTACTGACCTACCTCCGATTGATTGACCATAACTCACTCAATTTAACTCGTAATTCATTGAATTAGTTTCATTTCGAAGGAATCGAAGTGTAGTTTAAAACGAAAGAAACGGAGATGAAAAACTCCAAGTATTTTGAGAGTTATGATGGAAATAGTTAGACTCGCGCTTTGGTTTAGCAATTTACTGACGTACCTCCGATTTATTGACCATAACTCACTCAATTTAACTCGTAATTCATTTAAATTAGTTTCATTTCGAAGGAATCGAAGTATAGTTTAAAACGAAAGAAACGGAGATGAAAAACTCCAAGTATTTTGAGAGTTATGATGGAAATAGTTAGACTCGCGCTTTGGTTTAGCAATTTACTGACCTACCTCCGATTAATTGACCATAACTCACTCAATTTTACTTGTAATTGATTGAAATTAGTTTCATTTCGAAGGAATCGAAGTGTAGTTTAAAACGAAAGAAACGGAGATGAAAAACTCCAAGTATTTTGGGAGTTATGATGGAAATAGTTAGACTCGCGCTTTGGTTTAGCAATTTACTGACCTACCTCCGATTGATTGACCATAACTCACTCAATTTAACTCGTAATTCATTGAATTAGTTTCATTTCGAAGGAATCGAAGTGTAGTTTAAAACGAAAGAAACGGAGATGAAAAACTCCAAGTATTTTGAGAGTTATGATGGAAATAGTTAGACTCGCGCTTTGGTTTAGCAATTTACTGACCTACCTACGATTGATTGACCATAACTCTCTCAATTTAACTCTTAAGTCCTTGAAATTAATTTCATTTCAAATGAATCGAAGTGTAGTTTAAAACGAAAGAAACGGAGATGAAAAACTCCAAGTATTTTGAGAGTTATGATGGAAATAGTTAGACTCGCGCTTTGGTTTAGCAATTTACTGACCTACCTCCGATTGATTGACCATAACTCTGTCAATTTAACTCGTAATTCATTTAAATTAGTTTCATTTCGAAGGAATCGAAGTGTAGTTTAAAACGAAAGAAACGGAGATTAAAAACTCCAAGTATTTTGGGAGTTATGATGGAAATAGTTAGACTCGCGCTTTGGTTTAGCAATTTACTGACCTCCCTACGATTGATTGACCATAACTCACTCAATTTAACTCGTAATTCATTGAAATTAGTTTCATTTCGAAGGAATCGAAGTGTAGTTTATAACGAAAGAAACGGAGATGAAAAACTCCAAGTATTTTGAGAGTTATGATGGAAATAGTTAGACTCGCGCTTTGGTTTAGCAATTTACTGACCTACCTCCGATTGATTGACCATAACTCTCCCAATTTAACTCTTAAGTCATTGAAATTAGTTTCATTTCGAAGGAATCAAAGTGTAGTTTAAAACGAAAGAAACGGAGATGAAAAACTCCAAGTATTTTGAGAGTTATGATGGAAATAGTTAGACTCGCGCTTTGGTTTAGAAATTTACTGACCTACCTCCGATTGATTGACAATAACTCTGTCAATTTAACTCGTAATTCATTTAAATTAGTTTCATTTCGAAGGAATCGAAGTGTAGTTTAAAACGAAAGAAACGGAGATGAAAAACTCCAAGTATTTTGAGAGTTATGATGGAAATAGTTAGACTCGCGCTTTGGTTTAGCAATTTACTGACCTACCTCCGATTGATTGACCATAACTCACTCAATTTAACTCGTAATTCATTGAAATTAGTTTCATTTCGAAGGAATCAAAGTGTAGTTTAAAACGAAAGAAACGGAGATGAAAAACTCCAAGTATTTTGAGAGTTATGATGGAAATAGTTAGACTCGAGCTTTGGTTTAGCAATTTACTGACCTACCTCCGATTGATTGACCATAACTCTCTCAATTTAACTCTTAAGTCATTGAAATTAGTTTCATTTCGAAGGAATCGAAGTGTAGTTTAAAACGAAAGAAACGGAGATGAAAAACTCCAAGTATTTTAAGAGTTATGATGGAAATTGTTAGACTCGCGCTTTGGTTTAGCAATTTACTGACGTACCTCCGATTTATTGACCATAACTCACTCAATTTAACTCGTAATTCATTTAAATTAGTTTCATTTCGAAGGAATCGAAGTATAGTTTAAAACGAAAGAAACGGAGATGAAAAACTCCAAGTATTTTGAGAGTTATGATGGAAATAGTTAGACTCGCGCTTTGGTTTAGCAATTTACTGACCTACCTCCGATTAATTGACCATAACTCACTCAATTTTACTTGTAATTGATTGAAATTAGTTTCATTTCGAAGGAATCGAAGTGTAGTTTAAAACGAAAGAAACGGAGATGAAAAACTCCAAGTATTTTGGGAGTTATGATGGAAATAGTTAGACTCGCGCTTTGGTTTAGCAATTTACTGACCTACCTCCGATTGATTGACCATAACTCACTCAATTTAACTCGTAATTCATTGAATTAGTTTCATTTCGAAGGAATCGAAGTGTAGTTTAAAACGAAAGAAACGGAGATGAAAAACTCCAAGTATTTTGAGAGTTATGATGGAAATAGTTAGACTCGCGCTTTGGTTTAGCAATTTACTGACCTACCTACGATTGATTGACCATAACTCTCTCAATTTAACTCTTAAGTCCTTGAAATTAATTTCATTTCAAATGAATCGAAGTGTAGTTTAAAACGAAAGAAACGGAGATGAAAAACTCCAAGTATTTTGAGAGTTATGATGGAAATAGTTAGACTCGCGCTTTGGTTTAGCAATTTACTGACCTACCTCCGATTGATTGACCATAACTCTGTCAATTTAACTCGTAATTCATTTAAATTAGTTTCATTTCGAAGGAATCGAAGTGTAGTTTAAAACGAAAGAAACGGAGATTAAAAACTCCAAGTATTTTGGGAGTTATGATGGAAATAGTTAGACTCGCGCTTTGGTTTAGCAATTTACTGACCTCCCTACGATTGATTGACCATAACTCACTCAATTTAACTCGTAATTCATTGAAATTAGTTTCATTTCGAAGGAATCGAAGTGTAGTTTATAACGAAAGAAACGGAGATGAAAAACTCCAAGTATTTTGAGAGTTATGATGGAAATAGTTAGACTCGCGCTTTGGTTTAGCAATTTACTGACCTACCTCCGATTGATTGACCATAACTCTCCCAATTTAACTCTTAAGTCATTGAAATTAGTTTCATTTCGAAGGAATCAAAGTGTAGTTTAAAACGAAAGAAACGGAGATGAAAAACTCCAAGTATTTTGAGAGTTATGATGGAAATAGTTAGACTCGCGCTTTGGTTTAGAAATTTACTGACCTACCTCCGATTGATTGACAATAACTCTGTCAATTTAACTCGTAATTCATTTAAATTAGTTTCATTTCGAAGGAATCGAAGTGTAGTTTAAAACGAAAGAAACGGAGATGAAAAACTCCAAGTATTTTGAGAGTTATGATGGAAATAGTTAGACTCGCGCTTTGGTTTAGCAATTTACTGACCTACCTCCGATTGATTGACCATAACTCTGTCAATTTAACTCGTAATTCATTTAAATTAGTGTCATTTCGAAGGAATCGAAGTGTAGTTTAAAACGAAAGAAACGGAGATTAAAAACTCCAAGTATTTTGGGAGTTATGATGGAAATAGTTAGACTCGCGCTTTGGTTTAGCAATTTACTGACCTACCTCCGATTGATTGACCTTAACTCACTCAATTTAACTCGTAATTCATTGAATTAGTTTCATTTCGAAGGAATCGAAGTGTAGTTTAAAACGAAAGAAACGGAGATGAAAAACTCCAAGTATTTTGAGAGTTATGATGGAAATAGTTAGACTCGCGCTTTGGTTTAGCAATTTACTGACCAACCTACGATTGATTGACCATAACTCTCTCAATTTAACTCTTAAGTCATTGAAATTAATTTCATTTCAAATGAATCGAAGTGTAGTTTAAAACGAAAGAAACGGAGATGAAAAACTCCAAGTATTTTGAGAGTTATGATGGAAATAGTTAGACTCGCGCTTTGGTTTAGCAATTTACTGACCTACCTCCGATTGATTGACCATAACTCTGTCAATTTAACTCGTAATTCATTTAAATTAGTTTCATTTCGAAGGAATCGAAGTGTAGTTTAAAACGAAAGAAACGGAGATGAAAAACTCCAAGTATTTTGAGAGTTATGATGGAAATTGTTAGACTCGCGCTTTGGTTTAGCAATTTACTGACCTACCTCCGATTGATTGACCATAACTCACTCAATTTAACTCGTAATTCATTTAAATTAGTTTCATTTCGAAGGAATCGAAGTAAAGTTTAAAACGAAAGAAACGGAGATGAAAAACTCGAAGTATTTTGAGAGTTATGATGGAAATAGTTAGACTCGCGCTTTGGTTTAGCAATTTACTGACCTACCTCCGATTGATTGAACATAACTCTCTCAATTTAACTCGTAATTCATTGAAATTAGTTTCATTTCGAAGGAATCGAAGTGTAGTTTAAAACGAAAGAAACGGAGATGAAAAACTCCAAGTATTTTGAGAGTTATGATGGAAATAGTTAGACTCGCGCTTTGGTTTAGCAATTTACTGACCTACCTCCGATTGATTGACCATAACTCTCTCAATTTAACTCTTAAGTCATTGAAATTAGTTTCATTTCGAAGGAATCGAAGTGTAGTTTAAAACGAAAGAAACGGAGATGAAAAACTCCAAGTATTTTAAGAGTTATGATGGAAATTGTTAGACTCGCGCTTTGGTTTAGCAATTTACTGACGTACCTCCGATTTATTGACCATAACTCACTCAATTTAACTCGTAATTCATTTAAATTAGTTTCATTTCGAAGGAATCGAAGTATAGTTTAAAACGAAAGAAACGGAGATGAAAAACTCCAAGTATTTTGAGAGTTATGATGGAAATAGTTAGACTCGCGCTTTGGTTTAGCAATTTACTGACCTACCTCCGATTAATTGACCATAACTCACTCAATTTTACTTGTAATTGATTGAAATTAGTTTCATTTCGAAGGAATCGAAGTGTAGTTTAAAACGAAAGAAACGGAGATGAAAAACTCCAAGTATTTTGGGAGTTATGATGGAAATAGTTAGACTCGCGCTTTGGTTTAGCAATTTACTGACCTACCTCCGATTGATTGACCATAACTCACTCAATTTAACTCGTAATTCATTGAATTAGTTTCATTTCGAAGGAATCGAAGTGTAGTTTAAAACGAAAGAAACGGAGATGAAAAACTCCAAGTATTTTGAGAGTTATGATGGAAATAGTTAGACTCGCGCTTTGGTTTAGCAATTTACTGACCTACCTACGATTGATTGACCATAACTCTCTCAATTTAACTCTTAAGTCCTTGAAATTAATTTCATTTCAAATGAATCGAAGTGTAGTTTAAAACGAAAGAAACGGAGATGAAAAACTCCAAGTATTTTGAGAGTTATGATGGAAATAGTTAGACTCGCGCTTTGGTTTAGCAATTTACTGACCTACCTCCGATTGATTGACCATAACTCTGTCAATTTAACTCGTAATTCATTTAAATTAGTTTCATTTCGAAGGAATCGAAGTGTAGTTTAAAACGAAAGAAACGGAGATTAAAAACTCCAAGTATTTTGGGAGTTATGATGGAAATAGTTAGACTCGCGCTTTGGTTTAGCAATTTACTGACCTCCCTACGATTGATTGACCATAACTCACTCAATTTAACTCGTAATTCATTGAAATTAGTTTCATTTCGAAGGAATCGAAGTGTAGTTTATAACGAAAGAAACGGAGATGAAAAACTCCAAGTATTTTGAGAGTTATGATGGAAATAGTTAGACTCGCGCTTTGGTTTAGCAATTTACTGACCTACCTCCGATTGATTGACCATAACTCTCCCAATTTAACTCTTAAGTCATTGAAATTAGTTTCATTTCGAAGGAATCAAAGTGTAGTTTAAAACGAAAGAAACGGAGATGAAAAACTCCAAGTATTTTGAGAGTTATGATGGAAATAGTTAGACTCGCGCTTTGGTTTAGAAATTTACTGACCTACCTCCGATTGATTGACAATAACTCTGTCAATTTAACTCGTAATTCATTTAAATTAGTTTCATTTCGAAGGAATCGAAGTGTAGTTTAAAACGAAAGAAACGGAGATGAAAAACTCCAAGTATTTTGAGAGTTATGATGGAAATAGTTAGACTCGCGCTTTGGTTTAGCAATTTACTGACCTACCTCCGATTGATTGACCATAACTCTGTCAATTTAACTCGTAATTCATTTAAATTAGTGTCATTTCGAAGGAATCGAAGTGTAGTTTAAAACGAAAGAAACGGAGATTAAAAACTCCAAGTATTTTGGGAGTTATGATGGAAATAGTTAGACTCGCGCTTTGGTTTAGCAATTTACTGACCTACCTCCGATTGATTGACCTTAACTCACTCAATTTAACTCGTAATTCATTGAATTAGTTTCATTTCGAAGGAATCGAAGTGTAGTTTAAAACGAAAGAAACGGAGATGAAAAACTCCAAGTATTTTGAGAGTTATGATGGAAATAGTTAGACTCGCGCTTTGGTTTAGCAATTTACTGACCAACCTACGATTGATTGACCATAACTCTCTCAATTTAACTCTTAAGTCATTGAAATTAATTTCATTTCAAATGAATCGAAGTGTAGTTTAAAACGAAAGAAACGGAGATGAAAAACTCCAAGTATTTTGAGAGTTATGATGGAAATAGTTAGACTCGCGCTTTGGTTTAGCAATTTACTGACCTACCTCCGATTGATTGACCATAACTCTGTCAATTTAACTCGTAATTCATTTAAATTAGTTTCATTTCGAAGGAATCGAAGTGTAGTTTAAAACGAAAGAAACGGAGATGAAAAACTCCAAGTATTTTGAGAGTTATGATGGAAATTGTTAGACTCGCGCTTTGGTTTAGCAATTTACTGACCTACCTCCGATTGATTGACCATAACTCACTCAATTTAACTCGTAATTCATTTAAATTAGTTTCATTTCGAAGGAATCGAAGTAAAGTTTAAAACGAAAGAAACGGAGATGAAAAACTCGAAGTATTTTGAGAGTTATGATGGAAATAGTTAGACTCGCGCTTTGGTTTAGCAATTTACTGACCTACCTCCGATTGATTGAACATAACTCTCTCAATTTAACTCGTAATTCATTGAAATTAGTTTCATTTCGAAGGAATCGAAGTGTAGTTTAAAACGAAAGAAACGGAGATGAAAAACTCCAAGTATTTTGAGAGTTATGATGGAAATAGTTAGACTCGCGCTTTGGTTTAGCAATTTACTGACCTACCTCCGATTGATTGACCATAACTCTCTCAATTTAACTCTTAAGTCATTGAAATTAGTTTCATTTCGAAGGAATCGAAGTGTAGTTTAAAACGAAAGAAACGGAGATGAAAAACTCCAAGTATTTTAAGAGTTATGATGGAAATTGTTAGACTCGCGCTTTGGTTTAGCAATTTACTGACGTACCTCCGATTTATTGACCATAACTCACTCAATTTAACTCGTAATTCATTTAAATTAGTTTCATTTCGAAGGAATCGAAGTATAGTTTAAAACGAAAGAAACGGAGATGAAAAACTCCAAGTATTTTGAGAGTTATGATGGAAATAGTTAGACTCGCGCTTTGGTTTAGCAATTTACTGACCTACCTCCGATTAATTGACCATAACTCACTCAATTTTACTTGTAATTGATTGAAATTAGTTTCATTTCGAAGGAATCGAAGTGTAGTTTAAAACGAAAGAAACGGAGATGAAAAACTCCAAGTATTTTGGGAGTTATGATGGAAATAGTTAGACTCGCGCTTTGGTTTAGCAATTTACTGACCTACCTCCGATTGATTGACCATAACTCACTCAATTTAACTCGTAATTCATTGAATTAGTTTCATTTCGAAGGAATCGAAGTGTAGTTTAAAACGAAAGAAACGGAGATGAAAAACTCCAAGTATTTTGAGAGTTATGATGGAAATAGTTAGACTCGCGCTTTGGTTTAGCAATTTACTGACCTACCTACGATTGATTGACCATAACTCTCTCAATTTAACTCTTAAGTCCTTGAAATTAATTTCATTTCAAATGAATCGAAGTGTAGTTTAAAACGAAAGAAACGGAGATGAAAAACTCCAAGTATTTTGAGAGTTATGATGGAAATAGTTAGACTCGCGCTTTGGTTTAGCAATTTACTGACCTACCTCCGATTGATTGACCATAACTCTGTCAATTTAACTCGTAATTCATTTAAATTAGTTTCATTTCGAAGGAATCGAAGTGTAGTTTAAAACGAAAGAAACGGAGATTAAAAACTCCAAGTATTTTGGGAGTTATGATGGAAATAGTTAGACTCGCGCTTTGGTTTAGCAATTTACTGACCTCCCTACGATTGATTGACCATAACTCACTCAATTTAACTCGTAATTCATTGAAATTAGTTTCATTTCGAAGGAATCCAAGTGTAGTTTATAACGAAAGAAACGGAGATGAAAAACTCCAAGTATTTTGAGAGTTATGATGGAAATAGTTAGACTCGCGCTTTGGTTTAGCAATTTACTGACCTACCTCCGATTGATTGACCATAACTCTCCCAATTTAACTCTTAAGTCATTGAAATTAGTTTCATTTCGAAGGAATCAAAGTGTAGTTTAAAACGAAAGAAACGGAGATGAAAAACTCCAAGTATTTTGAGAGTTATGATGGAAATAGTTAGACTCGCGCTTTGGTTTAGAAATTTACTGACCTACCTCCGATTGATTGACAATAACTCTGTCAATTTAACTCGTAATTCATTTAAATTAGTTTCATTTCGAAGGAATCGAAGTGTAGTTTAAAACGAAAGAAACGGAGATGAAAAACTCCAAGTATTTTGAGAGTTATGATGGAAATAGTTAGACTCGCGCTTTGGTTTAGCAATTTACTGACCTACCTCCGATTGATTGACCATAACTCACTCAATTTAACTCGTAATTCATTGAAATTAGTTTCATTTCGAAGGAATCAAAGTGTAGTTTAAAACGAAAGAAACGGAGATGAAAAACTCCAAGTATTTTGAGAGTTATGATGGAAATAGTTAGACTCGCGCTTTGGTTTAGCAATTTACTGACCTACCTCCGATTGATTGACCATAACTCTGTCAATTTAACTCGTAATTCATTTAAATTAGTGTCATTTCGAAGGAATCGAAGTGTAGTTTAAAACGAAAGAAACGGAGATTAAAAACTCCAAGTATTTTGGGAGTTATGATGGAAATAGTTAGACTCGCGCTTTGGTTTAGCAATTTACTGACCTCCCTACGATTGATTGACCATAACTCACTCAATTTAACTCGTAATTCATTTAAATTAGTTTCATTTCGAAGGAATCGAAGTGTAGTTTATAACGAAAGAAACGGAGATGAAAAACTCCAAGTATTTTGAGAGTTATGATGGAAATAGTTAGACTCGCGCTTTGGTTTAGCAATTTACTGACCTACCTCCGATTGATTGACCATAACTCACTCAATTTAACTCGTAATTCATTTAAATTCGTTTCATTTCGAATGAATCAAAGTGTAGTTTAAAACGAAAGAAACGGAGATGAAAAACTCGAAGTATTTTGAGAGTTATGATGGAAACAGTTAGACTCGCGCTTTAGTTTAGCAATTTACTGACCTACCTCCGATTGATTGACCATAACTCACTCAATTTAACTCGTAATTCATTGAAATTAGTTTCATTTCGAAGGAATCAAAGTGTAGTTTAAAACGAAAGAAACGGAGATGAAAAACTCCAAGTATTTTGAGAGTTATGATGGAAATAGTTAGACTCGCGCTTTGGTTTAGCAATTTACTGACCTACCTCCGATTGATTGACCATAACTCTGTCAATTTAACTCGTAATTCATTTAAATTAGTTTCATTTCGAAGGAATCGAAGTGTAGTTTAAAACGAAAGAAACGGAGATTAAAAACTCCAAGTATTTTGGGAGTTATGATGGAAATAGTTAGACTCGCGCTTTGGTTTAGCAATTTACTGACCTCCCTACGATTGATTGACCATAACTCACTCAATTTAACTCGTAATTCATTGAAATTAGTTTCATTTCGAAGGAATCGAAGTGTAGTTTATAACGAAAGAAACGGAGATGAAAAACTCCAAGTATTTTGAGAGTTATGATGGAAATAGTTAGACTCGCGCTTTGGTTTAGCAATTTACTGACCTACCTCCGATTGATTGACCATAACTCACTCAATTTAACTCGTAATTCATTTAAATTCGTTTCATTTCGAATGAATCGAAGTGTAGTTTAAAACGAAAGAAACGGAGATGAAAAACTCGAAGTATTTTGAGAGTTATGATGGAAACAGTTAGACTCGCGCTTTGGTTTAGCAATTTACTGACCTACCTCCGATTGATTGATCATAACTCACTCAATTTAACTCGTAATTCATTGAAATTATTTTCATTTCGAAGGAATCAAAGTGTAGTTTAAAACGAAAGAAACGGAGATGAAAAACTCCAAGTATTTTGAGAGTTATGATGGAAATAGTTAGACTCGCGCTTTGGTTTAGCAATTTACTGACCTACCTCCGATTTATTGAACATAACTCTCTCAATTTAACTCGTAATTCATTTAAATTTGTTTCATTTCGAATGAATCGAAGTGTAGTTTAAAACGAAAGAAACGGAGATGAAAAACTCCAAGTATTTTGAGAGTTATGATGGAAATAGTTAGACTCGCGCTTTGGTTTAGCAATTTACTGACCTCTCTCCGATTGATTGACCATAACTCTGTCAATTTAACTCGTAATTCATTTAAATTAGTTTCATTTCGAAGGAATCGAAGTGTAGTTTAAAACGAAAGAAACGGAGATGAAAAACTCCAAGTATTTTGAGAGTTATGATGGAAATAGTTAGACTCGCGCTTTGGTTTAGCAATTTACTGACCTCCCTACGATTGATTGACCATAACTCACTCAATTTAACTCGTAATTCATTGAAATTAGTTTCATTTCGAAAGAATCGAAATGTAGTTTAAAACGAAAGAAACGGAGATGAAAAACTCCAAGTATTTTGAGAGTTATGATGGAAATAGTTAGACTCGCGCTTTGGTTTAGCAATTTACTGACCTACCTCCGATTGATTGACCATAACTCTCTCAATTTAACTCTTAAGTCATTGAAATTAGTTTCATTTCGAAAGAATCAAAGTGTAGTTTAAAACGAAAGAAACGGAGATGAAAAACTCCAAGTATTTTGAGAGTTATGATGGAAATAGTTAGACTCGCGCTTTGGTTTAGCAATTTACTGACCTACCTCCGATTGATTGACAATAACTCTCTCAATTTAACTCGTAATTCATTTAAATTAGTTTCATTTCGAAGGAATCGAAGTGTAGTTTAAAACGAAAGAAACGGAGATGAAAAACTCCAAGTATTTTGAGAGTTATGATGGAAATAGTTAGACTCGCGCTTTGGTTTAGCAATTTACTGACCTACCTCCGATTGATTGACCATAACTCTGTCAATTTAACTCGTAATTCTTTTAAATTAGTTTCATTTCGAAGGAATCGAAGTGTAGTTTAAAACGAAAGAAACGGAGATGAAAAACTCCAAGTATTTTGAGAGTTACGATGGAAATAGTTAGACTCGCTCTTTGGTTTAGCAATTTACTGACCTCTCTCCGATTGATTTACCATAACTCACTCAATTTAACTCGTAATTCATTGAAATTAGTTTTATTTCGAAGGAATCGAAGTGTAGTTTAAAACGAAAGAAACGGAGATGAAAAACTCCAAGTATTTTGAGAGTTATGATGGAAATTGTTAGACTCGCGCTTTGGTTTAGCAATTTACTGACCTACCTCCGATTGATTGACCATAACTCACTCAATTTAACTCGTAATTCATTTAAATTAGTTTCATTTCGAAGGAATCAAAGTAAAGTTTAAAACGAAAGAAACGGAGATGAAAAACTCCAAGTATTTTGAGAGTTATGATGGAAATAGTTAGACTCGCGCTTTGGTTTAGCAATTTACTGACCTACCTCCGATTGATTGAACATAACTCTCTCAATTTAACTCGTAATTCATTGAAATTAGTTTCATTTCGAAGGAATCGAAGTGTAGTTTAAAACGAAAGAAACGGAGATGAAAAACTCCAAGTATTTTGAGAGTTATGATGGAAATAGTTAGACTCGCGCTTTGGTTTAGCAATTTACTGAGCTACCTCCGATTGATTGACCATAACTCTCTCAATTTAACTCTTAAGTCATTGAAATTAGTTTTATTTCGAAGGAATCGAAGTGTAGTTTAAAACGAAAGAAACGGAGATGAAAAACTCCAAGTATTTTGAGAGTTATGATGGAAATTGTTAGACTCGCGCTTTGGTTTAGCAATTTACTGACCTACCTCCGATTTATTGACCATAACTCACTCAATTTAACTCGTAATTCATTTAAATTAGTTTCATTTCGAAGGAATCGAAGTATAGTTTAAAACGAAAGAAACGGAGATGAAAAACTCCAAGTATTTTGAGAGTTATGATGGAAATAGTTAGACTCGCGCTTTGGTTTAGCAATTTACTGACCTACCTCCGATTAATTGACCATAACTCACTCAATTTTACTTGTAATTGATTGAAATTAGTTTCATTTTGAAGGAATCGAAGTGTAGTTTAAAACGAAAGAAACGGAGATGAAAAACTCCAAGTATTTTGGGAGTTATGATGGAAATAGTTAGACTCGCGCTTTGGTTTAGCAATTTACTGACCTACCTCCGATTGATTGACCTTAACTCACTCAATTTAACTCGTAATTCATGGAATTAGTTTCATTTCGAAGGAATCGAAGTATAGTTTAAAACGAAAGAAACGGAGATGAAAAACTCCAAGTATTTTGAGAGTTATGATGGAAATAGTTAGACTCGCGCTTTGGTTTAGCAATTTACTGACCTACCTCCGATTAATTGACCATAACTCACTCAATTTTACTTGTAATTGATTGAAATTAGTTTCATTTCGAAGGAATCGAAGTGTAGTTTAAAACGAAAGAAACGGAGATGAAAAACTCCAAGTATTTTGGGAGTTATGATGGAAATAGTTAGACTCGCGCTTTGGTTTAGCAATTTACTGACCTACCTCCGATTGATTGACCATAACTCACTCAATTTAACTCGTAATTCATTGAATTAGTTTCATTTCGAAGGAATCGAAGTGTAGTTTAAAACGAAAGAAACGGAGATGAAAAACTCCAAGTATTTTGAGAGTTATGATGGAAATAGTTAGACTCGCGCTTTGGTTTAGCAATTTACTGACCTACCTACGATTGATTGACCATAACTCTCTCAATTTAACTCTTAAGTCCTTGAAATTAATTTCATTTCAAATGAATCGAAGTGTAGTTTAAAACGAAAGAAACGGAGATGAAAAACTCCAAGTATTTTGAGAGTTATGATGGAAATAGTTAGACTCGCGCTTTGGTTTAGCAATTTACTGACCTACCTCCAATTGATTGACCATAACTCTGTCAATTTAACTCGTAATTCATTTAAATTAGTTTCATTTCGAAGGAATCGAAGTGT
Source organism: Tasmannia lanceolata (assembly GCF_043159265.1). Classification (NCBI taxonomy): domain Eukaryota; kingdom Viridiplantae; phylum Streptophyta; class Magnoliopsida; order Canellales; family Winteraceae; genus Tasmannia; species Tasmannia lanceolata. Next base: position 11,826,247 of record NW_027518721.1, read on the forward strand.
AGTTTAAAACGAAAGAAACGGAGATTAAAAACTCCAAGTATTTTGGGAGTTATGATGGAAATAGTTAGACTCGCGCTTTGGTTTAGCAATTTACTGACCTCCCTACGATTGATTGACCATAACTCACTCAATTTAACTCGTAATTCATTGAAATTAGTTTCATTTCGAAGGAATCGAAGTGTAGTTTATAACGAAAGAAACGGAGATGAAAAACTCTAAGTATTTTGAGAGTTATGATGGAAATAGTTAGACTCGCGCTTTGGTTTAGCAATTTACTGACCTACCTCCGATTGATTGACCATAACTCTCCCAATTTAACTCTTAAGTCATTGAAATTAGTTTCATTTCGAAGGAATCAAAGTGTAGTTTAAAACGAAAGAAACGGAGATGAAAAACTCCAAGTATTTTGAGAGTTATGATGGAAATAGTTAGACTCGCGCTTTGGTTTAGAAATTTACTGACCTACCTCCGATTGATTGACAATAACTCTCTGTCAATTTAACTCGTAATTCATTTAAATTAGTTTCATTTCGAAGGAATCGAAGTGTAGTTTAAAACGAAAGAAACGGAGATGAAAAACTCCAAGTATTTTGAGAGTTATGATGGAAATAGTTAGACTCGCGCTTTGGTTTAGCAATTTACTGACCTACCTCCGATTGATTAACCATAACTCACTCAATTTAACTCGTAATTAATTGAAATTAGTTTCATTTCGAAGGAATCAAAGTGTAGTTTAAAACGAAAGAAACGGAGATGAAAAACTCCAAGTATTTTGAGAGTTATGATGGAAATAGTTAGACTCGCGCTTTGGTTTAGCAATTTACTGACCTACCTCCGATTGATTGACCATAACTCTGTCAATTTAACTCGTAATTCATTTAAATTAGTGTCATTTCGAAGGAATCGAAGTGTAGTTTAAAACGAAAGAAACGGAGATTAAAAACTCCAAGTATTTTGGGAGTTATGATGGAAATAGTTAGACTCGCGCTTTGGTTTAGCAATTTACTGACCTCCCTACGATTGATTGACCATAACTCACTCAATTTAACTCGTAATTCATTTAAATTAGTTTAATTTCGAAGGAATCGAAGTGTAGTTTATAACGAAAGAAACGGAGATGAAAAACTCCAAGTATTTTGAGAGTTATGATGGAAATAGTTAGACTCGCGCTTTGGTTTAGCAATTTACTGACCTACCTCCGATTGATTGACCATAACTCACTTAATTTAACTCGTAATTCATTTAAATTCGTTTCATTTCGAATGAATCGAAGTGTAGTTTAAAACGAAAGAAACGGAGATGAAAAACTCGAAGTATTTTGAGAGTTATGATGGAAACAGTTAGACTCGCGCTTTAGTTTAGCAATTTACTGACCTACCTCCGATTGATTGACCATAACTCACTCAATTTAACTCGTAATTCATTAAAATTAGTTTCATTTCGAAGGAATCAAAGTGTAGTTTAAAACGAAAGAAACGGAGATGAAAAACTCCAAGTATTTTGAGAGTTATGATGGAAATAGTTAGACTCGCGCTTTGGTTTAACAATTTACTGACCTACCTCCGATTGATTGACCATAACTCTGTCAATTTAACTCGTAATTCATTTAAATTAGTTTCATTTCGAAGGAATCGAAGTGTAGTTTAAAACGAAAGAAATGGAGATTAAAAACTCCAAGTATTTTGGGAGTTATGATGGAAATAGTTAGACTCGCGCTTTGGTTTAGCAATTTACTGACCTCCCTACGATTGATTGACCATAACTCACTCAATTTAACTCGTAATTCATTGAAATTAGTTTCATTTCGAAGGAATCGAAGTGTAGTTTATAACGAAAGAAACGGAGATGAAAAACTCCAAGTATTTTGAGAGTTATGATGGAAATAGTTAGACTCGCGCTTTGGTTTAGCAATTTACTGACCTACCTCCGATTGATTGACCATAACTCACTCAATTTAACTCGTAATTCATTTAAATTCGTTTCATTTCGAATGAATCGAAGTGTAGTTTAAAACGAAAGAAACGGAGATGAAAAACTCGAAGTATTTTGAGAGTTATGATGGAAACAGTTAGACTCGCGCTTTGGTTTAGCAATTTACTGACCTACCTCCGATTGATTGATCATAACTCACTCAATTTAACACGTAATTCATTTAAATTAGTTTCATTTCGAAGGAATCAAAGTGTAGTTTAAAACGAAAGAAACGGAGATGAAAAACTCCAAGGATTTTGAGAGTTATGATGGAAATAGTTAGACTCGCGCTTTGGTTTAGCAATTTACTGACCTACCTCCGATTTATTGAACATAACTCTCTCAATTTAACTCGTAATTCATTTAAATTTGTTTCATTTCGAATGAATCGAAGTATAGTTTAAAACGAAAGAAACGGAGATGAAAAACTCCAAGTATTTTGAGAGTTATGATGGAAATAGTTAGACTCGCGCTTTGGTTTATTAATTTACTGACCTACCTCCGATTGATTGACCATAACTCTGTTAATTTAACTCGTAATTCATTTAAATTAGTTTCATTTCGAAGGAATCGAAGTGTAGTTTAAAACGAAAGAAACGGAGATGAGAAACTCCAAGTATTTTGAGAGTTATGATGGAAATAGTTAGACTCGCGCTTTGGTTTAGCAATTTACTGACCTCCCTACGATTGATTGACCATAACTCACTCAATTTAACTCGTAATTCATTGAAATTAGTTTCATTTCGAAAGAATCGAAATGTAGTTTAAAACGAAAGAAACGGAGATGAAAAACTCCAAGTATTTTGAGAGTTATGATGGAAATAGTTAGACTCGCGCTTTGGTTTAGCAATTTACTGACCTACCTCCGATTGATTGACCATAACTCTCTCAATTTAACTCTTAAGTCATTGAAATTAGTTTCATTTCGAAAGAATCAAAGTGTAGTTTAAAACGAAAGAAACGGAGATGAAAAACTCCAAGTATTTTGAGAGTTATGATGGAAATAGTTAGACTCGCGCTTTGGTTTAGCAATTTACTGACCTACCTCCGATTGATTGACAATAACTCTCTCAATTTAACTCGTAATTCATTTAAATTAGTTTCATTTCGAAGGAATCGAAGTGTAGTTTAAAACGAAAGAAACGGAGATGAAAAACTCCAAGTATTTTGAGAGTTATGATAGAAATAGTTAGACTCGCGCTTTGGTTTAGCAATTTACTGACCTACCTCCGATTGATTGACCATAACTCTATCAATTTAACTCGTAATTCTTTTAAATTAGTTTCATTTCGAAGGAATCGAAGTGTAGTTTAAAACGAAAGAAACGGAGATGAAAAACTCCAAGTATTTTGAGAGTTACGATGGAAATAGTTAGACTCGCTCTTTGGTTTAGCAATTTTCTGACCTCTCTCCGATTGATTTACCATAACTCACTCAATTTAACTCGTAATTCATTGAAATTAGTTTTATTTCGAAGGAATCGAAGTGTAGTTTAAAACGAAAGAAACGGAGATGAAAAACTCCAAGTATTTTGAGAGTTATGATGGAAATTGTTAGACTCGCGCTTTGGTTTAGCAATTTACTGACCTACCTCCGATTGATTGACCATAACTCACTCAATTTAACTCGTAATTCATTTAAATTAGTTTCATTTCGAATGAATCAAAGTAAAGTTTAAAACGAAAGAAACGGAGATGAAAAACTCCAAGTATTTTGAGAGTTATGATGGAAATAGTTAGACTCGCGCTTCGGTTTAGCAATTTACTGACCTACCTCCGATTGATTGAACATAACTCTCTCAATTTAACTCGTAATTCATTGAAATTAGTTTCATTTCGAAGGAATCGAAGTGTAGTTTAAAACGAAAGAAACGGAGATGAAAAACTCCAAGTATTTTGAGAGTTATGATTGAAATAGTTAGACTCGCGCTTTGGTTTAGCAATTTACTGAGCTACCTCCGATTAATTGACCATAACTCTCTCAATTTAACTCTTAAGTCATTGAAATTAGTTTCATTTCGAAGGAATCGAAGTGTAGTTTAAAACGAAAGAAACGGAGATGAAAAACTCCAAGTATTTTGAGAGTTATGATGGAAATTGTTAGACTCGCGCTTTGGTTTAGCAATTTACTGACCTACCTCCGATTTATTGACCATAACTCACTCAATTTAACTCGTAATTCATTTAAATTAGTTTCATTTCGAAGGAATCGAAGTATAGTTTAAAACGAAAGAAACGGAGATGAAAAACTCTAAGTATTTTGAGAGTTATGATGGAAATAGTTAGACTCGCGCTTTGGTTTAGCAATTTACTGACCTACCTCCGATTAATTGACCATAACTCACTCAATTTTACTTGTAATTGGTTGAAATTAGTTTCATTTCGAAGGAATCGAAGTGTAGTTTAAAACGAAAGAAACGGAGATAGAAACTCCAAGTATTTTGGGAGTTATGATGGAAATAGTTAGACTCGCGCTTTGGTTTAGCAATTTACTGACCTACCTCCGATTGATTGACCTTAACTCACTCAATTTAACTCGTAATTCATTGAATTAGTTTCATTTCGAAGGAATCGAAGTGTAGTTTAAAACGAAAGAAACGGAGATGAAAAACTCCAAGTATTTTGAGAGTTATGATGGAAATAGTTAGACTCGCGCTTTGGTTTAGCAATTTACTGACCTACCTACGATTGATTGACCATAACTCTCTCAATTTAACTCTTAAGTCATTGAAATTAATTTCATTTCAAATGAATCGAAGTGTAGTTTAAAACGAAAGAAACGGAGATGAAAAACTCCAAGTATTTTGAGAGTTATGATGGAAATAGTTAGACTCGCGCTTTGGTTTAGCAATTTACTGACCTACCTCCGATTGATTGACCATAACTCTGTCAATTTAACTCGTAATTCATTTAAATTAGTTTCATTTCGAAGGAATCGAAGTGTAGTTTAAAACGAAAGAAACGGAGATGAAAAACTCCAAGTATTTTGAGAGTTATGATGGAAATTGTTAGACTCGCGCTTTGGTTTATTAATTTACTGACCTACCTCCGATTGATTGACCATAACTCTGTCAATTTAACTCGTAATTCATTTAAATTAGTTTCATTTCGAAGGAATCGAAGTGTAGTTTAAAACGAAAGAAACGGAGATGAGAAACTCCAAGTATTTTGAGAGTTATGATGGAAATAGTTAGACTCGCGCTTTGGTTTAGCAATTTACTGACCTCCCTACGATTGATTGACCATAACTCACTCAATTTAACTCGTAATTCATTGAAATTAGTTTCATTTCGAAAGAATCGAAATGTAGTTTAAAACGAAAGAAACGGAGATGAAAAACTCCAAGTATTTTGAGAGTTATGATGGAAATAGTTAGACTCGCGCTTTGGTTTAGCAATTTACTGACCTACCTCCGATTGATTGACCATAACTCTCTCAATTTAACTCTTAAGTCATTGAAATTAGTTTCATTTCGAAAGAATCAAAGTGTAGTTTAAAACGAAAGAAACGGAGATGAAAAACTCCAAGTATTTTGAGAGTTATGATGGAAATAGTTAGACTCGCGCTTTGGTTTAGCAATTTACTGACCTACCTCCGATTGATTGACAATAACTCTCTCAATTTAACTCGTAATTCATTTAAATTAGTTTCATTTCGAAGGAATCGAAGTGTAGTTTAAAACGAAAGAAACGGAGATGAAAAACTCCAAGTATTTTGAGAGTTATGATAGAAATAGTTAGACTCGCGCTTTGGTTTAGCAATTTACTGACCTACCTCCGATTGATTGACCATAACTCTATCAATTTAACTCATAATTCTTTTAAATTAGTTTCATTTCGAAGGAATCGAAGTGTAGTTTAAAACGAAAGAAACGGAGATGAAAAACTCCAAGTATTTTGAGAGTTACGATGGAAATAGTTAGACTCGCTCTTTGGTTTAGCAATTTTCTGACCTCTCTCCGATTGATTTACCATAACTCACTCAATTTAACTCGTAATTCATTGAAATTAGTTTTATTTCGAAGGAATCGAAGTGTAGTTTAAAACGAAAGAAACGGAGATGAAAAACTCCAAGTATTTTGAGAGTTATGATGGAAATTGTTAGACTCGCGCTTTGGTTTAGCAATTTACTGACCTACCTCCGATTGATTGACCATAACTCACTCAATTTAACTCGTAATTCATTTAAATTAGTTTCATTTCGAATGAATCAAAGTAAAGTTTAAAACGAAAGAAACGGAGATGAAAAACTCCAAGTATTTTGAGAGTTATGATGGAAATAGTTAGACTCGCGCTTCGGTTTAGCAATTTACTGACCTACCTCCGATTGATTGAACATAACTCTCTCAATTTAACTCGTAATTCATTGAAATTAGTTTCATTTCGAAGGAATCGAAGTGTAGTTTAAAACGAAAGAAACGGAGATGAAAAACTCCAAGTATTTTGAGAGTTATGATTGAAATAGTTAGACTCGCGCTTTGGTTTAGCAATTTACTGAGCTACCTCCGATTAATTGACCATAACTCTCTCAATTTAACTCTTAAGTCATTGAAATTAGTTTCATTTCGAAGGAATCGAAGTGTAGTTTAAAACGAAAGAAACGGAGATGAAAAACTCCAAGTATTTTGAGAGTTATGATGGAAATTGTTAGACTCGCGCTTTGGTTTAGCAATTTACTGACCTACCTCCGATTTATTGACCATAACTCACTCAATTTAACTCGTAATTCATTTAAATTAGTTTCATTTCGAAGGAATCGAAGTATAGTTTAAAACGAAAGAAACGGAGATGAAAAACTCTAAGTATTTTGAGAGTTATGATGGAAATAGTTAGACTCGCGCTTTGGTTTAGCAATTTACTGACCTACCTCCGATTAATTGACCATAACTCACTCAATTTTACTTGTAATTGGTTGAAATTAGTTTCATTTCGAAGGAATCGAAGTGTAGTTTAAAACGAAAGAAACGGAGATAGAAACTCCAAGTATTTTGGGAGTTATGATGGAAATAGTTAGACTCGCGCTTTGGTTTAGCAATTTACTGACCTACCTCCGATTGATTGACCTTAACTCACTCAATTTAACTCGTAATTCATTGAATTAGTTTCATTTCGAAGGAATCGAAGTGTAGTTTAAAACGAAAGAAACGGAGATGAAAAACTCCAAGTATTTTGAGAGTTATGATGGAAATAGTTAGACTCGCGCTTTGGTTTAGCAATTTACTGACCTACCTACGATTGATTGACCATAACTCTCTCAATTTAACTCTTAAGTCATTGAAATTAATTTCATTTCAAATGAATCGAAGTGTAGTTTAAAACGAAAGAAACGGAGATGAAAAACTCCAAGTATTTTGAGAGTTATGATGGAAATAGTTAGACTCGCGCTTTGGTTTAGCAATTTACTGACCTACCTCCGATTGATTGACCATAACTCTGTCAATTTAACTCGTAATTCATTTAAATTAGTTTCATTTCGAAGGAATCGAAGTGTAGTTTAAAACGAAAGAAACGGAGATGAAAAACTCCAAGTATTTTGAGAGTTATGATGGAAATTGTTAGACTCGCGCTTTGGTTTAGCAATTTACTGACCTACCTCCGATTGATTGACCATAACTCACTCAATTTAACTCGTAATTCATTTAAATTAGTTTCATTTCGAAGGAATCGAAGTAAAGTTTAAAACGAAAGAAACGGAGATGAAAAACTCCAAGTATTTTGAGAGTTATGATGGAAATAGTTAGACTCGCGCTTTGGTTTAGCAATTTACTGACCTACCTCCGATTGATTGAACATAACTCTCTCAATTTAACTCGTAATTCATTGAAATTAGTTTCATTTCGAATGAATCGAAGTGTAGTTTAAAACGAAAGAAACGGAGATGAAAAACTCCAAGTATTTTGAGAGTTATGATGGAAATAGTTAGACTCGCGCTTTGGTTTAGCAATTTACTGACCTACCTCCGATTGATTGACCATAACTCTCTCAATTTAACTCTTAAGTCATTGAAATTAGTTTCATTTCGAAGGAATCGAAGAGTAGTTTAAAACGAAAGAAACGGAGATGAAAAACTCAAAGTATTTTGAGAGTTATGATGGAAATTGTTAGACTCGCGCTTTGGTTTAGCAATTTACTGACCTACCTCCGATTTATTGACCATAACTCACTCAATTTAACTCGTAATTCATTTAAATTAGTTTCATTTCGAAGGAATCGAAGTATAGTTTAAAACGAAAGAAACGGATATGAAAAACTCCAAGTATTTTGAGAGTTATGATGGAAATAGTTAGACTCGCGCTTTGGTTTAGCAATTTACTGACCTCCCTCCGATTAATTGACCATAACTCACTCAATTTTACTTGTAATTGATTGAAATTAGTTTCATTTCGAAGGAATCGAAGTGTAGTTTAAAACGAAAGAAACGGAGATGAAAAACTCCAAGTATTTTGGGAGTTATGATGGAAATAGTTAGACTCGCGCTTTGGTTTAGCAATTTACTGACCTACCTCCGATTGATTGACCATAACTCACTCAATTTAACTCGTAATTCATTGAATTAGTTTCATTTCGACGGAATCGAAGTGTAGTTTAAAACGAAAGAAACGGAGATGAAAAACTCCAAGTATTTTGAGAGTTATGATGGAAATAGTTAGACTCGCGCTTTGGTTTAGCAATTTACTGACGTACCTACGATTGATTGACCATAACTCTCTCAATTTAACTCTTAAGTCATTGAAATTAATTTCATTTCAAATTAATCGAAGTGTAGTTTAAAACGAAAGAAACGGAGATGAAAAACTCCAAGTATTTTGAGAGTTATGATGGAAATAGTTAGACTCGCGCTTTGGTTTAGCAATTTACTGACCTACCTCCGATTTATTGAACATAACTCTCTCAATTTAACTCGTAATTCATTTAAATTCGTTTCATTTCGAATGAATCGAAGTGTAGTTTAAAACGAAAGAAACGGAGATGAAAAACTCCAAGTATTTTGAGAGTTATGATGGAAATTGTTAGACTCGCGCTTTGGTTTAGCAATTTACTGACCTACCTCCGATTGATTGACCATAACTCACTCAATTTAACTCGTAATTCATTGAAATTAGTTTCATTTCGAAGGAATCGAAGTGTAGTTTATAACGAAAGAAACGGAGATGAAAAACTCCAAGTATTTTGAGAGTTATGATGGAAATAGTTAGACTCGCGCTTTGGTTTAGCAATTTACTGACCTACCTCCGATTGATTGACCATAACTCTCCCAATTTAACTCTTAAGTCATTGAAATTAGTTTCATTTCGAAGGAATCAAAGTGTAGTTTAAAACGAAAGAAACGGAGATGAAAAACTCCAAGTATTTTGAGAGTTATGATGGAAATAGTTAGACTCGCGCTTTGGTTTAGAAATTTACTGACCTACCTCCGATTGATTGACAATAACTCTGTCAATTTAACTCGTAATTCATTTAAATTAGTTTCATTTCGAAGGAATCGAAGTGTAGTTTAAAACGAAAGAAACGGAGATGAAAAACTCCAAGTATTTTGAGAGTTATGATGGAAATAGTTAGACTCGCGCTTTGGTTTAGCAATTTACTGACCTACCTCCGATTGATTGACCATAACTCACTCAATTTAACTCGTAATTCATTGAAATTAGTTTCATTTCGAAGGAATCAAAGTGTAGTTTAAAACGAAAGAAACGGAGATGAAAAACTCCAAGTATTTTGAGGGTTATGATGGAAATAGTTAGACTCGCGCTTTGGTTTAGCAATTTACTGACCTACCTCCGATTGATTGACCATAACTCTGTCAATTTAACTCGTAATTCATTTAAATTAGTTTCATTTCGAAGGAATCGAAGTGTAGTTTAAAACGAAAGAAACGGAGATTAAAAACTCCAAGTATTTTGGGAGTTATGATGGAAATAGTTAGACTCGCGCTTTGGTTTAGCAATTTACTGACCTCCCTACGATTGATTGACCATAACTCACTCAATTTAACTCGTAATTCATTGAAATTAGTTTCATTTCGAAGGAATCGAAGTGTAGTTTATAACGAAAGAAACGGAGATGAAAAACTCCAAGTATTTTGAGAGTTATGATGGAAATAGTTAGACTCGCGCTTTGGTTTAGCAATTTACTTACCTACCTCCGATTGATTGACCATAACTCTCACAATTTAACTCTTAAGTAATTGAAATTAGTTTCATTTCGAAGGAATCAAAGTGTAGTTTAAAACGAAAGAAACGGAGATGAAAAACTCCAAGTATTTTGAGAGTTATGATGGAAATAGTTAGACTCGCGCTTTGGTTTAGCAATTTACTGACCTACCTCCGATTGATTGACCATAACTCTGTCAATTTAACTCGTAATTCATTTAAATTAGTTTCATTTCGAAGGAATCGAAGTGTAGTTTAAAACGAAAGAAACGGAGATGAAAAACTCCAAGTATTTTGAGAGTTATGATGGAAATAGTTAGACTCGCGCTTTGGTTTAGCAATTTACTGACCTCCCTACGATTGATTGACCATAACTCACTCAATTTAACTCGTAATTCATTGAAATTAGTTTCATTTCGAAAGAATCGAAGTGTAGTTTAAAACGAAAGAAACGGAGATGAAAAACTCCAAGTATTTTGAGAGTTATGATGGAAATAGTTAGACTCGCTCTTTGGTTTAGCAATTTACTGACCTCTCTCCGATTGATTGACCATAACTCACTCAATTTAACTCGTAATTCATTTAAATTCGTTTCATTTCGAATGAATCGAAGTGTAGTTTAAAACGAAAGAAACGGAGATGAAAAACTCCAAGTATTTTGAGAGTTATGATGGAAATAGTTAGACTCGCTCTTTGGTTTAGCAATTTACTGACCTCTCTCCGATTGATTGACCATAACTCTGTCAATTTAACTCGTAATTCATTTAAATTAGTTTCATTTCGAAGGAATCGAAGTGTAGTTTAAAACGAAAGAAATTGAGATGAAAAACTCCAAGTATTTTGAGAGTTATGATGGAAATAGTTAGACTCGCGCTTTGGTTTAGCAATTTACTGACCTACCTCCGATTGATTGACCATAACTCACTCAATTTAACTCGTAATTCATTTAAATTCGTTTCATTTCGAATGAATCGAAGTGTAGTTTAAAACGAAAGAAACGGAGATGAAAAACTCAAAGTATTTTGAGAGTTATGATGGAAATAGTTAGACTCGCGCTTTGGTTTAGCAATTTAGTGACCTACCTCCGATTGATTGACCATAACTCACTCAATTTAACTCGTAATTCATTGAAATTAGTTTCATTTCGAAGGAATCAAAGTGTAGTTTAAAACGAAAGAAACGGAGATGAAAAACTCCAAGTATTTTGAGAGTTATGATGGAAATAGTTAGACTCGCGCTTTGGTTTAGCAATTTACTGACCTACCTCCGATTTATTGAACATAACTCTCTCAATTTAACTCGTAATTCATTTAAATTCGTTTCATTTCGAATGAATCGAAGTGTAGTTTAAAACGAAAGAAACGGAGATGAAAAACTCCAAGTATTTTGAGAGTTATGATGGAAATTGTTAGACTCGCGCTTTGGTTTAGCAATTTACTGACCTACCTCCGATTGATTGACCATAACTCTGTCAATTTAACTCGTAATTCATTTAAATTAGTTTCATTTCGAAGGAATCGAAGTGTAGTTTAAAACGAAAGAAACGGAGATGAAAAACTCCAAGTATTTTGAGAGTTATGATGGAAATAGTTAGACTCGCGCTTTGGTTTAGCAATTTACTGACCTACCTCCGATTGATTGACCATAACTCACTCAATTTAACTCGTAATTCATTTAAATTCGTTTCATTTCGAATGAATCGAAGTGTAGTTTAAAACGAAAGAAACGGAGATGAAAAACTCCAAGTATTTTGAGAGTTATGATGGAAATAGTTAGACTCGCTCTTTGGTTTAGCAATTTACTGACCTCTCTCCGATTGATTGACCATAACTCTGTCAATTTAACTCGTAATTCATTTAAATTAGTTTCATTTCGAAGGAATCGAAGTGTAGTTTAAAACGAAAGAAATTGAGATGAAAAACTCCAAGTATTTTGAGAGTTATGATGGAAATAGTTAGACTCGCGCTTTGGTTTAGCAATTTACTGACCTACCTCCGATTGATTGACCATAACTCACTCAATTTAACTCGTAATTCATTTAAATTCGTTTCATTTCGAATGAATCGAAGTATAGTTTAAAACGAAAGAAACGGAGATGAAAAACTCAAAGTATTTTGAGAGTTATGATGGAAATAGTTAGACTCGCGCTTTGGTTTAGCAATTTAGTGACCTACCTCCGATTGATTGACCATAACTCACTCAATTTAACTCGTAATTCATTGAAATTAGTTTCATTTCGAAGGAATCGAAGTGTAGTTTATAACGAAAGAAACGGAGATGAAAAACTCCAAGTATTTTGAGAGTTATGATGGAAATAGTTAGACTCGCGCTTTGGTTTAGCAATTTACTGACCTACCTCCGATTGATTGACAATAACTCTGTCAATTTAACTCGTAATTCATTTAAATTCGTTTCATTTCGAATGAATCGAAGTGTAGTTTAAAACGAAAGAAACGGAGATGAAAAACTCCAAGTATTTTGAGAGTTATGATGGAAATAGTTAGACTCGCGCTTTGGTTTAGCAATTTACTGACCTACCTCCGATTGATTGACCATAACTCTGTCAATTTAACTCGTAATTCATTTAAATTAGTTTCATTTCGAAGGAATCGAAGTGTAGTTTAAAACGAAAGAAACGGAGATGAAAAACTCCAAGTATTTTGAGAGTTATGATGGAAATAGTTAGACTCGCGCTTTGGTTTAGCAATTTACTGACCTCCCTACGATTGATTGACCATAACTCACTCAATTTAACTCGTAATTCATTGAAATTAGTTTCATTTCGAAAGAATCGAAGTGTAGTTTAAAACGAAAGAAACGGAGATGAAAAACTCCAAGTATTTTGAGAGTTATGATGGAAATAGTTAGACTCGCGCTTTGGTTTAGCAATTTACTGACCTACCTCCGATTGATTGACCATAACTCACTCAATTTAACTCGTAATTCATTTAAATTCGTTTCATTTCGAATGAATCGAAGTGTAGTTTAAAACGAAAGAAACGGAGATGAAAAACTCCAAGTATTTTGAGAGTTATGATGGAAATAGTTAGACTCGCTCTTTGGTTTAGCAATTTACTGACCTCTCTCCGATTGATTGACCATAACTCTGTCAATTTAACTCGTAATTCATTTAAATTAGTTTCATTTCGAAGGAATCGAAGTGTAGTTTAAAACGAAAGAAATTGAGATGAAAAACTCCAAGTATTTTGAGAGTTATGATGGAAATAGTTAGACTCGCGCTTTGGTTTAGCAATTTACTGACCTACCTCCGATTGATTGACCATAACTCACTCAATTTAACTCGTAATTCATTTAAATTAGTTTCATTTCGAAGGAATCGAAGTAAAGTTTAAAACGAAAGAAACGGAGATGAAAAACTCCAAGTATTTTGAGAGTTATGATGGAAATAGTTAGACTCGCGCTTTGGTTTAGCAATTTACTGACCTACCTCCGATTGATTGAACATAACTCTCTCAATTTAACTCGTAATTCATTGAAATTAGTTTCATTTCGAAGGAATCGAAGTGTAGTTTAAAACGAAAGAAACGGAGATGAAAAACTCCAAGTATTTTGAGAGTTATGATGGAAATAGTTAGACTCGCGCTTTGGTTTAGCAATTTAGTGACCTACCTACGATTGATTGACCATAACTCTCTCAATTTAACTCTTAAGTCATTGAAATTAGATTCATTTCGAAGGAATCGAAGTGTAGTTTAAAACGAAAGAAACGGAGATGAAAAACTCCAAGTATTTTGAGAGTTATGATGGAAATTGTTAGACTCGCGCTTTGGTTTAGCAATTTACTGACCTACCTCCGATTTATTGACCATAACTCACTCAATTTAACTCGTAATTCATTTAAATTAGTTTCATTTCGAAGGAATCGAAGTATAGTTTAAAACGAAAGAAACGGATATGAAAAACTCCAAGTATTTTGAGAGTTATGATGGAAATAGTTAGACTCGCGCTTTGGTTTAGCAATTTACTGACCTCCCTCCGATTAATTGACCATAACTCACTCAATTTTACTTGTAATTGATTGAAATTAGTTTCATTTCGAAGGAATCGAAGTGTAGTTTAAAACGAAAGAAACGGAGATGAAAAACTCCAAGTATTTTGGGAGTTATGATGGAAATAGTTAGACTCGCGCTTTGGTTTAGCAATTTACTGACCTACCTCCGATTGATTGACCATAACTCACTCAATTTAACTCGTAATTCATTGAATTAGTTTCATTTCGACGGAATCGAAGTGTAGTTTAAAACGAAAGAAACGGAGATGAAAAACTCCAAGTATTTTGAGAGTTATGATGGAAATAGTTAGACTCGCGCTTTGGTTTAGCAATTTACTGACCTACCTACGATTGATTGACCATAACTCTCTCAATTTAACTCTTAAGTCATTGAAATTAATTTCATTTCAAATTAATCGAAGTGTAGTTTAAAACGAAAGAAACGGAGATGAAAAAATCCAAGTATTTTGAGAGTTATGATGGAAATAGTTAGACTCGCGCTTTGGTTTAGCAATTTACTGACCTACCTCCGATTGATTGACCATAACTCTGTCAATTTAACTCGTAATTCATTTAAATTAGTTTCATTTCGAAGGAATCGAAGTGTAGTTTAAAACGAAAGAAACGGAGATGAAAAACTCCAAGTATTTTGAGAGTTATGATGGAAATTGTTAGACTCGCGCTTTGGTTTAGCAATTTACTGACCTACCTCCGATTGATTGACCATAACTCACTCAATTTAACTCGTAATTCATTGAAATTAGTTTCATTTCGAAGGAATCGAAGTGTAGTTTATAACGAAAGAAACGGAGATGAAAAACTCCAAGTATTTTGAGAATTATGATGGAAATAGTTAGACTCGCGCTTTGGTTTAGCAATTTACTGACCTACCTCCGATTGATTGACCATAACTCTCCCAATTTAACTCTTAAGTCATTGAAATTAGTTTCATTTCGAAGGAATCAAAGTGTAGTTTAAAACGAAAGAAACGGAGATGAAAAACTCCAAGTATTTTGAGAGTTATGATGGAAATAGTTAGACTCGCGCTTTGGTTTAGAAATTTACTGACCTACCTCCGATTGATTGACAATAACTCTGTCAATTTAACTCGTAATTCATTTAAATTAGTTTCATTTCGAAGGAATCGAAGTGTAGTTTAAAACGAAAGAAACGGAGATGAAAAACTCCAAGTATTTTGAGAGTTATGATGGAAATAGTTAGACTCGCGCTTTGGTTTAGCAATTTACTGACCTACCTCCGATTGATTGACCATAACTCACTCAATTTAACTCGTAATTCATTGAAATTAGTTTCATTTCGAAGGAATCAAAGTGTAGTTTAAAACGAAAGAAACGGAGATGAAAAACTCCAAGTATTTTGAGGGTTATGATGGAAATAGTTAGACTCGCGCTTTGGTTTAGCAATTTACTGACCTACCTCCGATTGATTGACCATAACTCTGTCAATTTAACTCGTAATTCATTTAAATTAGTTTCATTTCGAAGGAATCGAAGTGTAGTTTAAAACGAAAGAAATGGAGATTAAAAACTCCAAGTATTTTGGGAGTTATGATGGAAATAGTTAGACTCGCGCTTTGGTTTAGCAATTTACTGACCTCCCTACGATTGATTGACCATAACTCACTCAATTTAACTCGTAATTCATTGAAATTAGTTTCATTTCGAAGGAATCGAAGTGTAGTTTATAACGAAAGAAACGGAGATGAAAAACTCCAAGTATTTTGAGAGTTATGATGGAAATAGTTAGACTCGCGCTTTGGTTTAGCAATTTACTTACCTACCTCCGATTGATTGACCATAACTCTCCCAATTTAACTCTTAAGTAATTGAAATTAGTTTCATTTCGAAGGAATCAAAGTGTAGTTTAAAACGAAAGAAACGGAGATGAAAAACTCCAAGTATTTTGAGAGTTATGATGGAAATAGTTAGACTCGCGCTTTGGTTTAGCAATTTACTGACCTACCTCCGATTGATTGACAATAACTCTGTCAATTTAACTCGTAATTCATTTAAATTAGTTTCATTTCGAAGGAATCGAAGTGTAGTTTAAAACGAAAGAAACGGAGATGAAAAACTCCAAGTATTTTGAGAGTTATGATGGAAATAGTTAGACTCGCGCTTTGGTTTAGCAATTTACTGACCTACCTCCGATTGATTGACCATAACTCACTCAATTTAACTCGTAATTCATTTAAATTCGTTTCATTTCGAATGAATCGAAGTGTAGTTTAAAACGAAAGAAACGGAGATGAAAAACTCCAAGTATTTTGAGAGTTATGATGGAAATAGTTAGACTCGCTCTTTGGTTTAGCAATTTACTGACCTCTCTCCGATTGATTGACCATAACTCTGTCAATTTAACTCGTAATTCATTTAAATTAGTTTCATTTCGAAGGAATCGAAGTGTAGTTTAAAACGAAAGAAATTGAGATGAAAAACTCCAAGTATTTTGAGAGTTATGATGGAAATAGTTAGACTCGCGCTTTGGTTTAGCAATTTACTGACCTACCTCCGATTGATTGACCATAACTCACTCAATTTAACTCGTAATTCATTTAAATTCGTTTCATTTCGAATGAATCGAAGTGTAGTTTAAAACGAAAGAAACGGAGATGAAAAAATCAAAGTATTTTGAGAGTTATGATGGAAATAGTTAGACTCGCGCTTTGGTTTAGCAATTTAGTGACCTACCTCCGATTGATTGACCATAACTCACTCAATTTAACTCGTAATTCATTGAAATTAGTTTCATTTCGAAGGAATCAAAGTGTAGTTTAAAACGAAAGAAACGGAGATGAAAAACTCCAAGTATTTTGAGAGTTATGATGGAAATAGTTAGACTCGCGCTTTGGTTTAGCAATTTACTGACCTACCTCCGATTTATTGAACATAACTCTCTCAATTTAACTCGTAATTCATTTAAATTCGTTTCATTTCGAATGAATCGAAGTGTAGTTTAAAACGAAAGAAACGGAGATGAAAAACTCCAAGTATTTTGAGAGTTATGATGGAAATTGTTAGACTCGCGCTTTGGTTTAGCAATTTACTGACCTACCTCCGATTGATTGACCATAACTCTGTCAATTTAACTCGTAATTCATTTAAATTAGTTTCATTTCGAAGGAATCGAAGTGTAGTTTAAAACGAAAGAAACGGAGATGAAAAACTCCAAGTATTTTGAGAGTTATGATGGAAATAGTTAGACTCGCGCTTTGGTTTAGCAATTTACTGACCTACCTCCGATTGATTGACCATAACTCACTCAATTTAACTCGTAATTCATTTAAATTCGTTTCATTTCGAATGAATCGAAGTGTAGTTTAAAACGAAAGAAACGGAGATGAAAAACTCCAAGTATTTTGAGAGTTATGATGGAAATAGTTAGACTCGCTCTTTGGTTTAGCAATTTACTGACCTCTCTCCGATTGATTGACCATAACTCTGTCAATTTAACTCGTAATTCATTTAAATTAGTTTCATTTCGAAGGAATCGAAGTGTAGTTTAAAACGAAAGAAATTGAGATGAAAAACTCCAAGTATTTTGAGAGTTATGATGGAAATAGTTAGACTCGCGCTTTGGTTTAGCAATTTACTGACCTACCTCCGATTGATTGACCATAACTCACTCAATTTAACTCGTAATTCATTTAAATTCGTTTCATTTCGAATGAATCGAAGTGTAGTTTAAAACGAAAGAAACGGAGATGAAAAACTCAAAGTATTTTGAGAGTTATGATGGAAATAGTTAGACTCGCGCTTTGGTTTAGCAATTTAGTGACCTACCTCCGATTGATTGACCATAACTCACTCAATTTAACTCGTAATTCATTGAAATTAGTTTCATTTCGAAGGAATCAAAGTGTAGTTTAAAACGAAAGAAACGGAGATGAAAAACTCCAAGTATTTTGAGAGTTATGATGGAAATAGTTAGACTCGCGCTTTGGTTTAGCAATTTACTGACCTACCTCCGATTGATTGACAATAACTCTGTCAATTTAACTCGTAATTCATTTAAATTAGTTTCATTTCGAAGGAATCGAAGTGTAGTTTAAAACGAAAGAAACGGAGATGAAAAACTCCAAGTATTTTGAGAGTTATGATGGAAATAGTTAGACTCGCGCTTTGGTTTAGCAATTTACTGACCTACCTCCGATTGATTGACCATAACTCACTCAATTTAACTCGTAATTCATTTAAATTCGTTTCATTTCGAATGAATCGAAGTGTAGTTTAAAACGAAAGAAACGGAGATGAAAAACTCCAAGTATTTTGAGAGTTATGATGGAAATAGTTAGACTCGCTCTTTGGTTTAGCAATTTACTGACCTCTCTCCGATTGATTGACCATAACTCTGTCAATTTAACTCGTAATTCATTTAAATTAGTTTCATTTCGAAGGAATCGAAGTGTAGTTTAAAACGAAAGAAATTGAGATGAAAAACTCCAAGTATTTTGAGAGTTATGATGGAAATAGTTAGACTCGCGCTTTGGTTTAGCAATTTACTGACCTACCTCCGATTGATTGACCATAACTCACTCAATTTAACTCGTAATTCATTTAAATTCGTTTCATTTCGAATGAATCGAAGTGTAGTTTAAAACGAAAGAAACGGAGATGAAAAACTCAAAGTATTTTGAGAGTTATGATGGAAATAGTTAGACTCGCGCTTTGGTTTAGCAATTTAGTGACCTACCTCCGATTGATTGACCATAACTCACTCAATTTAACTCGTAATTCATTGAAATTAGTTTCATTTCGAAGGAATCAAAGTGTAGTTTAAAACGAAAGAAACGGAGATGAAAAACTCCAAGTATTTTGAGAGTTATGATGGAAATAGTTAGACTCGCGCTTTGGTTTAGCAATTTACTGACCTACCTCCGATTTATTGAACATAACTCTCTCAATTTAACTCGTAATTCATTTAAATTCGTTTCATTTCGAATGAGTCGAAGTGTAGTTTAAAACGAAAGAAACGGAGATGAAAAACTCCAAGTATTTTGAGAGTTATGATGGAAATTGTTAGACTTGCGCTTTGGTTTAGCAATTTACTGACCTACCTCCGATTGATTGACCATAACTCTGTCAATTTAACTCGTAATTCATTTAAATTAGTTTCATTTCGAAGGAATCGAAGTGTAGTTTAAAACGAAAGAAACGGAGATGAAAAACTCCAAGTATTTTGAGAGTTATGATGGAAATAGTTAGACTCGCGCTTTGGTTTAGCAATTTACTGACCTCCCTACGATTGATTGACCATAACTCACTCAATTTAACTCGTAATTCATTGAAATTAGTTTCATTTCGAAAGAATCGAAGTGTAGTTTAAAACGAAAGAAACGGAGATGAAAAACTCCAAGTATTTTGAGAGTTATGATGGAAATAGTTAGACTCGCGCTTTGGTTTAGCAATTTACTGACCTACCTCCGATTGATTGACCATAACTCACTCAATTTAACTCGTAATTCATTTAAATTCGTTTCATTTCGAATGAATCGAAGTGTAGTTTAAAACGAAAGAAACGAAGATGAAAAACTCCAAGTATTTTGAGAGTTATGATGGAAATAGTTAGACTCGCTCTTTGGTTTAGCAATTTACTGACCTCTCTCCGATTGATTGACCATAACTCTGTCAATTTAACTCGTAATTCATTTAAATTAGTTTCATTTCGAAGGAATCGAAGTGTAGTTTAAAACGAAAGAAATTGAGATGAAAAACTCCAAGTATTTTGAGAGTTATGATGGAAATAGTTAGACTCGCGCTTTGGTTTAGCAATTTACTGACCTACCTCCGATTGATTGACCATAACTCACTCAATTTAACTCGTAATTCATTTAAATTCGTTTCATTTCGAATGAATCGAAGTGTAGTTTAAAACGAAAGAAACGGAGATGAAAAACTCAAAGTATTTTGAGAGTTATGATGGAAATAGTTAGACTCGCGCTTTGGTTTAGCAATTTACTGACCTACCTCCGATTGATTGACCATAACTCTCCCAATTTAACTCTTAAGTCATTGAAATTAGTTTCATTTCGAAGGAATCAAAGTGTAGTTTAAAACGAAAGAAACGGAGATGAAAAACTCCAAGTATTTTGAGAGTTATGATGGAAATAGTTAGACTCGCGCTTTGGTTTAGAAATTTACTGACCTACCTCCGATTGATTGACAATAACTCTGTCAATTTAACTCGTAATTCATTTAAATTAGTTTCATTTCGAAGGAATCGAAGTGTAGTTTAAAACGAAAGAAATTGAGATGAAAAACTCCAAGTATTTTGAGAGTTATGATGGAAATAGTTAGACTCGCGCTTTGGTTTAGCAATTTACTGACCTACCTCCGATTGATTGACCATAACTCACTCAATTTAACTCGTAATTCATTTAAATTCGTTTCATTTCGAATGAATCGAAGTGTAGTTTAAAACGAAAGAAACGGAGATGAAAAACTCAAAGTATTTTGAGAGTTATGATGGAAATAGTTAGACTCGCTCTTTGGTTTAGCAATTTACTGACCTCTCTCCGATTGATTGACCATAACTCTGTCAATTTAACTCGTAATTCATTTAAATTAGTTTCATTTCGAAGGAATCGAAGTGTAGTTTAAAACGAAAGAAATTGAGATGAAAAACTCCAAGTATTTTGAGAGTTATGATGGAAATAGTTAGACTCGCGCTTTGGTTTAGCAATTTACTGACCTACCTCCGATTGATTGACCATAACTCACTCAATTTAACTCGTAATTCATTTAAATTCGTTTCATTTCGAATGAATCGAAGTATAGTTTAAAACGAAAGAAACGGAGATGAAAAACTCAAAGTATTTTGAGAGTTATGATGGAAATAGTTAGACTCGCGCTTTGGTTTAGCAATTTAGTGACCTACCTCCGATTGATTGACCATAACTCACTCAATTTAACTCGTAATTCATTGAAATTAGTTTCATTTCGAAGGAATCGAAGTGTAGTTTATAACGAAAGAAACGGAGATGAAAAACTCCAAGTATTTTGAGAGTTATGATGGAAATAGTTAGACTCGCGCTTTGGTTTAGCAATTTACTGACCTACCTCCGATTGATTGACAATAACTCTGTCAATTTAACTCGTAATTCATTTAAATTAGTTTCATTTCGAAGGAATCGAAGTGTAGTTTAAAACGAAAGAAACGGAGATGAAAAACTCCAAGTATTTTGAGAGTTATGATGGAAATAGTTAGACTCGCGCTTTGGTTTAGCAATTTACTGACCTACCTCCGATTGATTGACCATAACTCACTCAATTTAACTCGTAATTCATTTAAATTCGTTTCATTTCGAATGAATCGAAGTGTAGTTTAAAACGAAAGAAACGGAGATGAAAAACTCCAAGTATTTTGAGAGTTATGATGGAAATAGTTAGACTCGCTCTTTGGTTTAGCAATTTACTGACCTCTCTCCGATTGATTGACCATAACTCTGTCAATTTAACTCGTAATTCATTTAAATTAGTTTCATTTCGAAGGAATCGAAGTGTAGTTTAAAACGAAAGAAATTGAGATGAAAAACTCCAAGTATTTTGAGAGTTATGATGGAAATAGTTAGACTCGCGCTTTGGTTTAGCAATTTACTGACCTACCTCCGATTGATTGACCATAACTCACTCAATTTAACTCGTAATTCATTTAAATTCGTTTCATTTCGAATGAATCGAAGTGTAGTTTAAAACGAAAGAAACGGAGATGAAAAACTCAAAGTATTTTGAGAGTTATGATGGAAATAGTTAGACTCGCGCTTTGGTTTAGCAATTTAGTGACCTACCTCCGATTGATTGACCATAACTCACTCAATTTAACTCGTAATTCATTGAAATTAGTTTCATTTCGAAGGAATCAAAGTGTAGTTTAAAACGAAAGAAACGGAGATGAAAAACTCCAAGTATTTTGAGAGTTATGATGGAAATAGTTAGACTCGCGCTTTGGTTTAGCAATTTACTGACCTACCTCCGATTTATTGAACATAACTCTCTCAATTTAACTCGTAATTCATTTAAATTCGTTTCATTTCGAATGAATCGAAGTGTAGTTTAAAACGAAAGAAACGGAGATGAAAAACTCCAAGTATTTTGAGAGTTATGATGGAAATTGTTAGACTCGCGCTTTGGTTTAGCAATTTACTGACCTACCTCCGATTGATTGACCATAACTCTGTCAATTTAACTCGTAATTCATTTAAATTAGTTTCATTTCGAAGGAATCGAAGTGTAGTTTAAAACGAAAGAAACGGAGATGAAAAACTCCAAGTATTTTGAGAGTTATGATGGAAATAGTTAGACTCGCGCTTTGGTTTAGCAATTTACTGACCTCCCTACGATTGATTGACCATAACTCACTCAATTTAACTCGTAATTCATTGAAATTAGTTTCATTTCGAAAGAATCGAAGTGTAGTTTAAAACGAAAGAAACGGAGATGAAAAACTCCAAGTATTTTGAGAGTTATGATGGAAATAGTTAGACTCGCGCTTTGGTTTAGCAATTTACTGACCTACCTCCGATTGATTGACCATAACTCACTCAATTTAACTCGTAATTCATTTAAATTCGTTTCATTTCGAATGAATCGAAGTGTAGTTTAAAACGAAAGAAACGGAGATGAAAAACTCCAAGTATTTTGAGAGTTATGATGGAAATAGTTAGACTCGCTCTTTGGTTTAGCAATTTACTGACCTCTCTCCGATTGATTGACCATAACTCTGTCAATTTAACTCGTAATTCATTTAAATTAGTTTCATTTCGAAGGAATCGAAGTGTAGTTTAAAACGAAAGAAATTGAGATGAAAAACTCCAAGTATTTTGAGAGTTATGATGGAAATAGTTAGACTCGCGCTTTGGTTTAGCAATTTACTGACCTACCTCCGATTGATTGACCATAACTCACTCAATTTAACTCGTAATTCATTTAAATTCGTTTCATTTCGAATGAATCGAAGTGTAGTTTAAAACGAAAGAAACGGAGATGAAAAACTCAAAGTATTTTGAGAGTTATGATGGAAATAGTTAGACTCGCGCTTTGGTTTAGCAATTTAGTGACCTACCTCCGATTGATTGACCATAACTCACTCAATTTAACTCGTAATTCATTGAAATTAGTTTCATTTCGAAGGAATCAAAGTGTAGTTTAAAACGAAAGAAACGGAGATGAAAAACTCCAAGTATTTTGAGAGTTATGATGGAAATAGTTAGACTCGCGCTTTGGTTTAGCAATTTACTGACCTACCTCCGATTTATTGAACATAACTCTCTCAATTTAACTCGTAATTCATTTAAATTCGTTTCATTTCGAATGAATCGAAGTGTAGTTTAAAACGAAAGAAACGGAGATGAAAAACTCCAAGTATTTTGAGAGTTATGATGGAAATTGTTAGACTCGCGCTTTGGTTTAGCAATTTACTGACCTACCTCCGATTGATTGACCATAACTCTGTCAATTTAACTCGTAATTCATTTAAATTAGTTTCATTTCGAAGGAATCGAAGTGTAGTTTAAAACGAAAGAAACGGAGATGAAAAACTCCAAGTATTTTGAGAGTTATGATGGAAATAGTTAGACTCGCGCTTTGGTTTAGCAATTTACTGACCTACCTCCGATTGATTGACCATAACTCACTCAATTTAACTCGTAATTCATTTAAATTCGTTTCATTTCGAATGAATCGAAGTGTAGTTTAAAACGAAAGAAACGGAGATGAAAAACTCCAAGTATTTTGAGAGTTATGATGGAAATAGTTAGACTCGCTCTTTGGTTTAGCAATTTACTGACCTCTCTCCGATTGATTGACCATAACTCTGTCAATTTAACTCGTAATTCATTTAAATTAGTTTCATTTCGAAGGAATCGAAGTGTAGTTTAAAACGAAAGAAATTGAGATGAAAAACTCCAAGTATTTTGAGAGTTATGATGGAAATAGTTAGACTCGCGCTTTGGTTTAGCAATTTACTGACCTACCTCCGATTGATTGACCATAACTCACTCAATTTAACTCGTAATTCATTTAAATTCGTTTCATTTCGAATGAATCGAAGTATAGTTTAAAACGAAAGAAACGGAGATGAAAAACTCAAAGTATTTTGAGAGTTATGATGGAAATAGTTAGACTCGCGCTTTGGTTTAGCAATTTAGTGACCTACCTCCGATTGATTGACCATAACTCACTCAATTTAACTCGTAATTCATTGAAATTAGTTTCATTTCGAAGGAATCGAAGTGTAGTTTATAACGAAAGAAACGGAGATGAAAAACTCCAAGTATTTTGAGAGTTATGATGGAAATAGTTAGACTCGCGCTTTGGTTTAGCAATTTACTGACCTACCTCCGATTGATTGACAATAACTCTGTCAATTTAACTCGTAATTCATTTAAATTAGTTTCATTTCGAAGGAATCGAAGTGTAGTTTAAAACGAAAGAAACGGAGATGAAAAACTCCAAGTATTTTGAGAGTTATGATGGAAATAGTTAGACTCGCGCTTTGGTTTAGCAATTTACTGACCTACCTCCGATTGATTGACCATAACTCACTCAATTTAACTCGTAATTCATTTAAATTCGTTTCATTTCGAATGAATCGAAGTGTAGTTTAAAACGAAAGAAACGGAGATGAAAAACTCCAAGTATTTTGAGAGTTATGATGGAAATAGTTAGACTCGCTCTTTGGTTTAGCAATTTACTGACCTCTCTCCGATTGATTGACCATAACTCTGTCAATTTAACTCGTAATTCATTTAAATTAGTTTCATTTCGAAGGAATCGAAGTGTAGTTTAAAACGAAAGAAATTGAGATGAAAAACTCCAAGTATTTTGAGAGTTATGATGGAAATAGTTAGACTCGCGCTTTGGTTTAGCAATTTACTGACCTACCTCCGATTGATTGACCATAACTCACTCAATTTAACTCGTAATTCATTTAAATTCATTTCATTTCGAATGAATCGAAGTGTAGTTTAAAACGAAAGAAACGGAGATGAAAAACTCAAAGTATTTTGAGAGTTATGATGGAAATAGTTAGACTCGCGCTTTGGTTTAGCAATTTAGTGACCTACCTCCGATTGATTGACCATAACTCACTCAATTTAACTCGTAATTCATTGAAATTAGTTTCATTTCGAAGGAATCAAAGTGTAGTTTAAAACGAAAGAAACGGAGATGAAAAACTCCAAGTATTTTGAGAGTTATGATGGAAATAGTTAGACTCGCGCTTTGGTTTAGCAATTTACTGACCTACCTCCGATTTATTGAACATAACTCTCTCAATTTAACTCGTAATTCATTTAAATTCGTTTCATTTCGAATGAATCGAAGTGTAGTTTAAAACGAAAGAAACGGAGATGAAAAACTCCAAGTATTTTGAGAGTTATGATGGAAATTGTTAGACTCGCGCTTTGGTTTAGCAATTTACTGACCTACCTCCGATTGATTGACCATAACTCTGTCAATTTAACTCGTAATTCATTTAAATTAGTTTCATTTCGAAGGAATCGAAGTGTAGTTTAAAACGAAAGAAACGGAGATGAAAAACTCCAAGTATTTTGAGAGTTATGATGGAAATAGTTAGACTCGCGCTTTGGTTTAGCAATTTACTGACCTCCCTACGATTGATTGACCATAACTCACTCAATTTAACTCGTAATTCATTGAAATTAGTTTCATTTCGAAAGAATCGAAGTGTAGTTTAAAACGAAAGAAACGGAGATGAAAAACTCCAAGTATTTTGAGAGTTATGATGGAAATAGTTAGACTCGCGCTTTGGTTTAGCAATTTACTGACCTACCTCCGATTGATTGACCATAACTCACTCAATTTAACTCGTAATTCATTTAAATTCGTTTCATTTCGAATGAATCGAAGTGTAGTTTAAAACGAAAGAAACGGAGATGAAAAACTCCAAGTATTTTGAGAGTTATGATGGAAATAGTTAGACTCGCTCTTTGGTTTAGCAATTTACTGACCTCTCTCCGATTGATTGACCATAACTCTGTCAATTTAACTCGTAATTCATTTAAATTAGTTTCATTTCGAAGGAATCGAAGTGTAGTTTAAAACGAAAGAAATTGAGATGAAAAACTCCAAGTATTTTGAGAGTTATGATGGAAATAGTTAGACTCGCGCTTTGGTTTAGCAATTTACTGACCTACCTCCGATTGATTGACCATAACTCACTCAATTTAACTCGTAATTCATTTAAATTCGTTTCATTTCGAATGAATCGAAGTGTAGTTTAAAACGAAAGAAACGGAGATGAAAAACTCAAAGTATTTTGAGAGTTATGATGGAAATAGTTAGACTCGCGCTTTGGTTTAGCAATTTACTGACCTACCTCCGATTGATTGACCATAACTCTCCCAATTTAACTCTTAAGTCATTGAAATTAGTTTCATTTCGAAGGAATCAAAGTGTAGTTTAAAACGAAAGAAACGGAGATGAAAAACTCCAAGTATTTTGAGAGTTATGATGGAAATAGTTAGACTCGCGCTTTGGTTTAGAAATTTACTGACCTACCTCCGATTGATTGACAATAACTCTGTCAATTTAACTCGTAATTCATTTAAATTAGTTTCATTTCGAAGGAATCAAAGTGTAGTTTAAAACGAAAGAAACGGAGATGAAAAACTCCAAGTATTTTGAGAGTTATGATAGAAATAGTTAGACTCGCGCTTTGGTTTAGCAATTTACTGACCTACCTCCGATTTATTGAACATAACTCTCTCAATTTAACTCGTAATTCATTTAAATTCGTTTCATTTCGAATGAATCGAAGTGTAGTTTAAAACGAAAGAAACGGAGATGAAAAACTCCAAGTATTTTGAGAGTTATGATGGAAATTGTTAGACTCGCGCTTTGGTTTAGCAATTTACTGACCTACCTCCGATTGATTGACCATAACTCTGTCAATTTAACTCGTAATTCATTTAAATTAGTTTCATTTCGAAGGAATCGAAGTGTAGTTTAAAACGAAAGAAACGGAGATGAAAAACTCCAAGTATTTTGAGAGTTATGATGGAAATAGTTAGACTCGCGCTTTGGTTTAGCAATTTACTGACCTCCCTACGATTGATTGACCATAACTCACTCAATTTAACTCGTAATTCATTGAAATTAGTTTCATTTCGAAAGAATCGAAGTGTAGTTTAAAACGAAAGAAACGGAGATGAAAAACTCCAAGTATTTTGAGAGTTATGATGGAAATAGTTAGACTCGCGCTTTGGTTTAGCAATTTACTGACCTACCTCCGATTGATTGACCATAACTCACTCAATTTAACTCGTAATTCATTTAAATTCGTTTCATTTCGAATGAATCGAAGTGTAGTTTAAAACGAAAGAAACGGAGATGAAAAACTCCAAGTATTTTGAGAGTTATGATGGAAATAGTTAGACTCGCTCTTTGGTTTAGCAATTTACTGACCTCTCTCCGATTGATTGACCATAACTCTGTCAATTTAACTCGTAATTCATTTAAATTAGTTTCATTTCGAAGGAATCGAAGTGTAGTTTAAAACGAAAGAAATTGAGATGAAAAACTCCAAGTATTTTGAGAGTTATGATGGAAATAGTTAGACTCGCGCTTTGGTTTAGCAATTTACTGACCTACCTCCGATTGATTGACCATAACTCACTCAATTTAACTCGTAATTCATTTAAATTCGTTTCATTTCGAATGAATCGAAGTGTAGTTTAAAACGAAAGAAACGGAGATGAAAAACTCAAAGTATTTTGAGAGTTATGATGGAAATAGTTAGACTCGCGCTTTGGTTTAGCAATTTACTGACCTACCTCCGATTGATTGACCATAACTCTCCCAATTTAACTCTTAAGTCATTGAAATTAGTTTCATTTCGAAGGAATCAAAGTGTAGTTTAAAACGAAAGAAACGGAGATGAAAAACTCCAAGTATTTTGAGAGTTATGATGGAAATAGTTAGACTCGCGCTTTGGTTTAGAAATTTACTGACCTACCTCCGATTGATTGACAATAACTCTGTCAATTTAACTCGTAATTCATTTAAATTAGTTTCATTTCGAAGGAATCGAAGTGTAGTTTAAAACGAAAGAAACGTAGATGAAAAACTCCAAGTATTTTGAGAGTTATGATGGAAATAGTTAGACTCGCGCTTTGGTTTAGCAATTTACTGACCTACCTCCGATTGATTGACCATAACTCACTCAATTTAACTCGTAATTCATTGAAATTAGTTTCATTTCGAAGGAATCAAAGTGTAGTTTAAAACGAAAGAAACGGAGATGAAAAACTCCAAGTATTTTGAGGGTTATGATGGAAATAGTTAGACTCGCGCTTTGGTTTAGCAATTTACTGACCTACCTCCGATTGATTGACCATAACTCTGTCAATTTAACTCGTAATTCATTTAAATTAGTTTCATTTCGAAGGAATCGAAGTGTAGTTTAAAACGAAAGAAATGGAGATTAAAAACTCCAAGTATTTTGGGAGTTATGATGGAAATAGTTAGACTCGCGCTTTGGTTTAGCAATTTACTGACCTCCCTACGATTGATTGACCATAACTCACTCAATTTAACTCGTAATTCATTGAAATTAGTTTCATTTCGAAGGAATCGAAGTGTAGTTTATAACGAAAGAAACGGAGATGAAAAACTCCAAGTATTTTGAGAGTTATGATGGAAATAGTTAGACTCGCGCTTTGGTTTAGCAATTTACTTACCTACCTCCGATTGATTGACCATAACTCTCCCAATTTAACTCTTAAGTAATTGAAATTAGTTTCATTTCGAAGGAATCAAAGTGTAGTTTAAAACGAAAGAAACGGAGATGAAAAACTCCAAGTATTTTGAGAGTTATGATGGAAATAGTTAGACTCGCGCTTTGGTTTAGCAATTTACTGACCTACCTCCGATTGATTGACAATAACTCTGTCAATTTAACTCGTAATTCATTTAAATTAGTTTCATTTCGAAGGAATCGAAGTGTAGTTTAAAACGAAAGAAACGGAGATGAAAAACTCCAAGTATTTTGAGAGTTATGATGGAAATAGTTAGACTCGCGCTTTGGTTTAGCAATTTACTGACCTACCTCCGATTGATTGACCATAACTCACTCAATTTAACTCGTAATTCATTTAAATTCGTTTCATTTCGAATGAATCGAAGTGTAGTTTAAAACGAAAGAAACGGAGATGAAAAACTCCAAGTATTTTGAGAGTTATGATGGAAATAGTTAGACTCGCTCTTTGGTTTAGCAATTTACTGACCTCTCTCCGATTGATTGACCATAACTCTGTCAATTTAACTCGTAATTCATTTAAATTAGTTTCATTTCGAAGGAATCGAAGTGTAGTTTAAAACGAAAGAAATTGAGATGAAAAACTCCAAGTATTTTGAGAGTTATGATGGAAATAGTTAGACTCGCGCTTTGGTTTAGCAATTTACTGACCTACCTCCGATTGATTGACCATAACTCACTCAATTTAACTCGTAATTCATTTAAATTCGTTTCATTTCGAATGAATCGAAGTGTAGTTTAAAACGAAAGAAACGGAGATGAAAAACTCAAAGTATTTTGAGAGTTATGATGGAAATAGTTAGACTCGCGCTTTGGTTTAGCAATTTAGTGACCTACCTCCGATTGATTGACCATAACTCACTCAATTTAACTCGTAATTCATTGAAATTAGTTTCATTTCGAAGGAATCAAAGTGTAGTTTAAAACGAAAGAAACGGAGATGAAAAACTCCAAGTATTTTGAGAGTTATGATGGAAATAGTTAGACTCGCGCTTTGGTTTAGCAATTTACTGACCTACCTCCGATTTATTGAACATAACTCTCTCAATTTAACTCGTAATTCATTTAAATTCGTTTCATTTCGAATGAATCGAAGTGTAGTTTAAAACGAAAGAAACGGAGATGAAAAACTCCAAGTATTTTGAGAGTTATGATGGAAATTGTTAGACTCGCGCTTTGGTTTAGCAATTTACTGACCTACCTCCGATTGATTGACCATAACTCACTCAATTTAACTCGTAATTCATTGAAATTAGTTTCATTTCGAAGGAATCGAAGTGTAGTTTATAACGAAAGAAACGGAGATGAAAAACTCCAAGTATTTTGAGAGTTATGATGGAAATAGTTAGACTCGCGCTTTGGTTTAGCAATTTACTGACCTACCTCCGATTGATTGACCATAACTCTCCCAATTTAACTCTTAAGTCATTGAAATTAGTTTCATTTCGAAGGAATCAAAGTGTAGTTTAAAACGAAAGAAACGGAGATGAAAAACTCCAAGTATTTTGAGAGTTATGATGGAAATAGTTAGACTCGCGCTTTGGTTTAGAAATTTACTGACCTACCTCCGATTGATTGACAATAACTCTGTCAATTTAACTCGTAATTCATTTAAATTAGTTTCATTTCGAAGGAATCGAAGTGTAGTTTAAAACGAAAGAAACGGAGATGAAAAACTCCAAGTATTTTGAGAGTTATGATGGAAATAGTTAGACTCGCGCTTTGGTTTAGCAATTTACTGACCTACCTCCGATTGATTGACCATAACTCACTCAATTTAACTCGTAATTCATTGAAATTAGTTTCATTTCGAAGGAATCAAAGTGTAGTTTAAAACGAAAGAAACGGAGATGAAAAACTCCAAGTATTTTGAGGGTTATGATGGAAATAGTTAGACTCGCGCTTTGGTTTAGCAATTTACTGACCTACCTCCGATTGATTGACCATAACTCTGTCAATTTAACTCGTAATTCATTTAAATTAGTTTCATTTCGAAGGAATCGAAGTGTAGTTTAAAACGAAAGAAACGGAGATTAAAAACTCCAAGTATTTTGGGAGTTATGATGGAAATAGTTAGACTCGCGCTTTGGTTTAGCAATTTACTGACCTCCCTACGATTGATTGACCATAACTCACTCAATTTAACTCGTAATTCATTGAAATTAGTTTCATTTCGAAGGAATCGAAGTGTAGTTTATAACGAAAGAAACGGAGATGAAAAACTCCAAGTATTTTGAGAGTTATGATGGAAATAGTTAGACTCGCGCTTTGGTTTAGCAATTTACTTACCTACCTCCGATTGATTGACCATAACTCTCACAATTTAACTCTTAAGTAATTGAAATTAGTTTCATTTCGAAGGAATCAAAGTGTAGTTTAAAACGAAAGAAACGGAGATGAAAAACTCCAAGTATTTTGAGAGTTATGATGGAAATAGTTAGACTCGCGCTTTGGTTTAGCAATTTACTGACCTACCTCCGATTGATTGACAATAACTCTGTCAATTTAACTCGTAATTCATTTAAATTAGTTTCATTTCGAAGGAATCGAAGTGTAGTTTAAAACGAAAGAAACGGAGATGAAAAACTCCAAGTATTTTGAGAGTTATGATGGAAATAGTTAGACTCGCGCTTTGGTTTAGCAATTTACTGACCTACCTCCGATTGATTGACCATAACTCACTCAATTTAACTCGTAATTCATTTAAATTCGTTTCATTTCGAATGAATCGAAGTGTAGTTTAAAACGAAAGAAACGGAGATGAAAAACTCCAAGTATTTTGAGAGTTATGATGGAAATAGTTAGACTCGCTCTTTGGTTTAGCAATTTACTGACCTCTCTCCGATTGATTGACCATAACTCTGTCAATTTAACTCGTAATTCATTTAAATTAGTTTCATTTCGAAGGAATCGAAGTGTAGTTTAAAACGAAAGAAATTGAGATGAAAAACTCCAAGTATTTTGAGAGTTATGATGGAAATAGTTAGACTCGCGCTTTGGTTTAGCAATTTACTGACCTACCTCCGATTGATTGACCATAACTCACTCAATTTAACTCGTAATTCATTTAAATTCGTTTCATTTCGAATGAATCGAAGTGTAGTTTAAAACGAAAGAAACGGAGATGAAAAACTCAAAGTATTTTGAGAGTTATGATGGAAATAGTTAGACTCGCGCTTTGGTTTAGCAATTTAGTGACCTACCTCCGATTGATTGACCATAACTCACTCAATTTAACTCGTAATTCATTGAAATTAGTTTCATTTCGAAGGAATCAAAGTGTAGTTTAAAACGAAAGAAACGGAGATGAAAAACTCCAAGTATTTTGAGAGTTATGATGGAAATAGTTAGACTCGCGCTTTGGTTTAGCAATTTACTGACCTACCTCCGATTTATTGAACATAACTCTCTCAATTTAACTCGTAATTCATTTAAATTCGTTTCATTTCGAATGAATCGAAGTGTAGTTTAAAACGAAAGAAACGGAGATGAAAAACTCCAAGTATTTTGAGAGTTATGATGGAAATTGTTAGACTCGCGCTTTGGTTTAGCAATTTACTGACCTACCTCCGATTGATTGACCATAACTCTGTCAATTTAACTCGTAATTCATTTAAATTAGTTTCATTTCGAAGGAATCGAAGTGTAGTTTAAAACGAAAGAAACGGAGATGAAAAACTCCAAGTATTTTGAGAGTTATGATGGAAATAGTTAGACTCGCGCTTTGGTTTAGCAATTTACTGACCTCCCTACGATTGATTGACCATAACTCACTCAATTTAACTCGTAATTCATTGAAATTAGTTTCATTTCGAAAGAATCGAAGTGTAGTTTAAAACGAAAGAAACGGAGATGAAAAACTCCAAGTATTTTGAGAGTTATGATGGAAATAGTTAGACTCGCGCTTTGGTTTAGCAATTTACTGACCTACCTCCGATTGATTGACCATAACTCACTCAATTTAACTCGTAATTCATTTAAATTCGTTTCATTTCGAATGAATCGAAGTGTAGTTTAAAACGAAAGAAACGGAGATGAAAAACTCCAAGTATTTTGAGAGTTATGATGGAAATAGTTAGACTCGCTCTTTGGTTTAGCAATTTACTGACCTCTCTCCGATTGATTGACCATAACTCTGTCAATTTAACTCGTAATTCATTTAAATTAGTTTCATTTCGAAGGAATCGAAGTGTAGTTTAAAACGAAAGAAATTGAGATGAAAAACTCCAAGTATTTTGAGAGTTATGATGGAAATAGTTAGACTCGCGCTTTGGTTTAGCAATTTACTGACCTACCTCCGATTGATTGACCATAACTCACTCAATTTAACTCGTAATTCATTTAAATTAGTTTCATTTCGAAGGAATCGAAGTAAAGTTTAAAACGAAAGAAACGGAGATGAAAAACTCCAAGTATTTTGAGAGTTATGTTGGAAATTGTTAGACTCGCGCTTTGGTTTAGCAATTTACTGACCTACCTCCGATTGATTGACCATAACTCACTCAATTTAACTCGTAATTCATTGAAATTAGTTTCATTTCGAAGGAATCGAAGTGTAGTTTATAACGAAAGAAACGGAGATGAAAAACTCCAAGTATTTTGAGAATTATGATGGAAATAGTTAGACTCGCACTTTGGTTTAGCAATTTACTGACCTACCTCCGATTGATTGACCATAACTCTCCCAATTTAACTCTTAAGTCATTGAAATTAGTTTCATTTCGAAGGAATCAAAGTGTAGTTTAAAACGAAAGAAACGGAGATGAAAAACTCCAAGTATTTTGAGAGTTATGATGGAAATAGTTAGACTCGCGCTTTGGTTTAGAAATTTACTGACCTACCTCCGATTGATTGACAATAACTCTGTCAATTTAACTCGTAATTCATTTAAATTAGTTTCATTTCGAAGGAATCGAAGTGTAGTTTAAAACGAAAGAAACGGAGATGAAAAACTCCAAGTATTTTGAGAGTTATGATGGAAATAGTTAGACTCGCGCTTTGGTTTAGCAATTTACTGACCTACCTCCGATTGATTGACCATAACTCACTCAATTTAACTCGTAATTCATTGAAATTAGTTTCATTTCGAAGGAATCAAAGTGTAGTTTAAAACGAAAGAAACGGAGATGAAAAACTCCAAGTATTTTGAGGGTTATGATGGAAATAGTTAGACTCGCGCTTTGGTTTAGCAATTTACTGACCTACCTCCGATTGATTGACCATAACTCTGTCAATTTAACTCGTAATTCATTTAAATTAGTTTCATTTCGAAGGAATCGAAGTGTAGTTTAAAACGAAAGAAATGGAGATTAAAAACTCCAAGTATTTTGGGAGTTATGATGGAAATAGTTAGACTCGCGCTTTGGTTTAGCAATTTACTGACCTCCCTACGATTGATTGACCATAACTCACTCAATTTAACTCGTAATTCATTGAAATTAGTTTCATTTCGAAGGAATCGAAGTGTAGTTTATAACGAAAGAAACGGAGATGAAAAACTCCAAGTATTTTGAGAGTTATGATGGAAATAGTTAGACTCGCGCTTTGGTTTAGCAATTTACTTACCTACCTCCGATTGATTGACCATAACTCTCCCAATTTAACTCTTAAGTAATTGAAATTAGTTTCATTTCGAAGGAATCAAAGTGTAGTTTAAAACGAAAGAAACGGAGATGAAAAACTCCAAGTATTTTGAGAGTTATGATGGAAATAGTTAGACTCGCGCTTTGGTTTAGCAATTTACTGACCTACCTCCGATTGATTGACAATAACTCTGTCAATTTAACTCGTAATTCATTTAAATTAGTTTCATTTCGAAGGAATCGAAGTGTAGTTTAAAACGAAAGAAACGGAGATGAAAAACTCCAAGTATTTTGAGAGTTATGATGGAAATAGTTAGACTCGCGCTTTGGTTTAGCAATTTACTGACCTACCTCCGATTGATTGACCATAACTCACTCAATTTAACTCGTAATTCATTTAAATTCGTTTCATTTCGAATGAATCGAAGTGTAGTTTAAAACGAAAGAAACGGAGATGAAAAACTCCAAGTATTTTGAGAGTTATGATGGAAATAGTTAGACTCGCTCTTTGGTTTAGCAATTTACTGACCTCTCTCCGATTGATTGACCATAACTCTGTCAATTTAACTCGTAATTCATTTAAATTAGTTTCATTTCGAAGGAATCGAAGTGTAGTTTAAAACGAAAGAAATTGAGATGAAAAACTCCAAGTATTTTGAGAGTTATGATGGAAATAGTTAGACTCGCGCTTTGGTTTAGCAATTTACTGACCTACCTCCGATTGATTGACCATAACTCACTCAATTTAACTCGTAATTCATTTAAATTCGTTTCATTTCGAATGAATCGAAGTGTAGTTTAAAACGAAAGAAACGGAGATGAAAAACTCAAAGTATTTTGAGAGTTATGATGGAAATAGTTAGACTCGCGCTTTGGTTTAGCAATTTAGTGACCTACCTCCGATTGATTGACCATAACTCTGTCAATTTAACTCGTAATTCATTTAAATTAGTTTCATTTCGAAGGAATCGAAGTGTAGTTTAAAACGAAAGAAATTGAGATGAAAAACTCCAAGTATTTTGAGAGTTATGATGGAAATAGTTAGACTCGCGCTTTGGTTTAGCAATTTACTGACCTACCTCCGATTGATTGACCATAACTCACTCAATTTAACTCGTAATTCATTTAAATTCGTTTCATTTCGAATGAATCGAAGTGTAGTTTAAAACGAAAGAAACGGAGATGAAAAACTCAAAGTATTTTGAGAGTTATGATGGAAATAGTTAGACTCGCGCTTTGGTTTAGCAATTTAGTGACCTACCTCCGATTGATTGACCATAACTCACTCAATTTAACTCGTAATTCATTGAAATTAGTTTCATTTCGAAGGAATCAAAGTGTAGTTTAAAACGAAAGAAACGGAGATGAAAAACTCCAAGTATTTTGAGAGTTATGATGGAAATAGTTAGACTCGCGCTTTGGTTTAGCAATTTACTGACCTACCTCCGATTTATTGAACATAACTCTCTCAATTTAACTCGTAATTCATTTAAATTCGTTTCATTTCGAATGAATCGAAGTGTAGTTTAAAACGAAAGAAACGGAGATGAAAAACTCCAAGTATTTTGAGAGTTATGATGGAAATTGTTAGACTCGCGCTTTGGTTTAGCAATTTACTGACCTACCTCCGATTGATTGACCATAACTCTGTCAATTTAACTCGTAATTCATTTAAATTAGTTTCATTTCGAAGGAATCGAAGTGTAGTTTAAAACGAAAGAAACGGAGATGAAAAACTCCAAGTATTTTGAGAGTTATGATGGAAATAGTTAGACTCGCGCTTTGGTTTAGCAATTTACTGACCTCCCTACGATTGATTGACCATAACTCACTCAATTTAACTCGTAATTCATTGAAATTAGTTTCATTTCGAAAGAATCGAAGTGTAGTTTAAAACGAAAGAAACGGAGATGAAAAACTCCAAGTATTTTGAGAGTTATGATGGAAATAGTTAGACTCGCGCTTTGGTTTAGCAATTTACTGACCTACCTCCGATTGATTGACCATAACTCACTCAATTTAACTCGTAATTCATTTAAATTCGTTTCATTTCGAATGAATCGAAGTGTAGTTTAAAACGAAAGAAACGGAGATGAAAAACTCCAAGTATTTTGAGAGTTATGATGGAAATAGTTAGACTCGCTCTTTGGTTTAGCAATTTACTGACCTCTCTCCGATTGATTGACCATAACTCTGTCAATTTCACTCGTAATTCATTTAAATTAGTTTCATTTCGAAGGAATCGAAGTGTAGTTTAAAACGAAAGAAATTGAGATGAAAAACTCCAAGTATTTTGAGAGTTATGATGGAAATAGTTAGACTCGCGCTTTGGTTTAGCAATTTACTGACCTACCTCCGATTGATTGACCATAACTCACTCAATTTAACTCGTAATTCATTTAAATTCGTTTCATTTCGAATGAATCGAAGTATAGTTTAAAACGAAAGAAACGGAGATGAAAAACTCAAAGTATTTTGAGAGTTATGATGGAAATAGTTAGACTCGCGCTTTGGTTTAGCAATTTAGTGACCTACCTCCGATTGATTGACCATAACTCACTCAATTTAACTCGTAATTCATTGAAATTAGTTTAATTTCGAAGGAATCAAAGTGTAGTTTAAAACGAAAGAAACGGAGATGAAAAACTCCAAGTATTTTGAGAGTTATGATGGAAATAGTTAGACTCGCGCTTTGGTTTAGCAATTTACTGACCTACCTCCGATTTATTGAACATAACTCTCTCAATTTAACTCGTAATTCATTTAAATTCGTTTCATTTTGAATGAATCGAAGTGTAGTTTAAAACGAAAGAAACGGAGATGAAAAACTCCAAGTATTTTGAGAGTTATGATGGAAATTGTTAGACTCGCGCTTTGGTTTAGAAATTTACTGACCTACCTCCGATTGATTGACCATAACTCTGTCAATTTAACTCGTAATTCATTTAAATTAGTTTCATTTCGAAGGAATCGAAGTGTAGTTTAAAACGAAAGAAACGGAGATGAAAAACTCCAAGTATTTTGAGAGTTATGATGGAAATAGTTAGACTCGCGCTTTGGTTTAGCAATTTACTGACCTCCCTACGATTGATTGACCATAACTCACTCAATTTAACTCGTAATTAATTGAAATTAGTTTCATTTCGAAAGAATCGAAGTGTAGTTTAAAACGAAAGAAACGGAGATGAAAAACTCCAAGTATTTTGAGAGTTATGATGGAAATAGTTAGACTCGCGCTTTGGTTTAGCAATTTACTGACCTACCTCCGATTGATTGACCATAACTCTCTCAATTTAACTCTTAAGTCATTGAAATTAGTTTCATTTCGAAGGAATCGAAGTGTAGTTTAAAACGAAAGAAACGGAGATGAAAAACTCCAAGTATTTTGAGAGTTATGATGGAAATTGTTAGACTCGCGCTTTGGTTTAGCAATTTACTGACCTACCTCCGATTTATTGACCATAACTCACTCAATTTAACTCGTAATTCATTTAAATTAGTTTCATTTCGAAGGAATCGAAGTATAGTTTAAAACGAAAGAAACGGATAT
The DNA here is from genome assembly GCF_043159265.1 of Tasmannia lanceolata. NCBI lineage: Eukaryota > Viridiplantae > Streptophyta > Magnoliopsida > Canellales > Winteraceae > Tasmannia > Tasmannia lanceolata. Next base: position 11,864,306 of record NW_027518721.1, read on the forward strand.
GAAAAACTCCAAGTATTTTGAGAGTTATGATGGAAATAGTTAGACTCGCGCTTTGGTTTAGTAATTTACTGACCTCCCTCCGATTAATTGACCATAACTCACTCAATTTTACTTGTAATTGATTGAAATTAGTTTCATTTCGAAGGAATCGAAGTGTAGTTTAAAACGAAAGAAACGGAGATGAAAAACTCCAAGTATTTTGAGAGTTATGATGGAAATTGTTAGACTCGCGCTTTGGTTTAGCAATTTACTGACCTACCTCCGATTTATTGACCATAACTCACTCAATTTAACTCGTAATTCATTTAAATTAGTTTCATTTCGAAGGAATCGAAGTATAGTTTAAAACGAAAGAAACGGAGATGAAAAACTCTAAGTATTTTGAGAGTTATGATGGAAATAGTTAGACTCGCGCTTTGGTTTAGCAATTTACTGACCTACCTCCGATTAATTGACCATAACTCACTCAATTTTACTTGTAATTGATTGAAATTAGTTTCATTTCGAAGGAATCGAAGTGTAGTTTAAAACGAAAGAAACGGAGATAGAAACTCCAAGTATTTTGGGAGTTATGATGGAAATAGTTAGACTCGCGCTTTGGTTTAGCAATTTACTGACCTACCTCCGATTGATTGACCTTAACTCACTCAATTTAACTCGTAATTCATTGAATTAGTTTCATTTCGAAGGAATCGAAGTGTAGTTTAAAACGAAAGAAACGGAGATGAAAAACTCCAAGTATTTTGAGAGTTATGATGGAAATAGTTAGACTCGCGCTTTGGTTTAGCAATTTACTGACCTACCTACGATTGATTGACCATAACTCTCTCAATTTAACTCTTAAGTCATTGAAATTAATTTCATTTCAAATGAATCGAAGTGTAGTTTAAAACGAAAGAAACGGAGATGAAAAACTCCAAGTATTTTGAGAGTTATGATGGAAATAGTTAGACTCGCGCTTTGGTTTAGCAATTTACTGACCTACCTCCGATTGATTGACCATAACTCTGTCAATTTAACTCGTAATTCATTTAAATTAGTTTCATTTCGAAGGAATCGAAGTGTAGTTTAAAACGAAAGAAACGGAGATGAAAAACTCCAAGTATTTTGAGAGTTATGATGGAAATAGTTAGACTCGCGCTTTGGTTTAGCAATTTACTGACCTCCCTACGATTGATTGACCATAACTCACTCAATTTAACTCGTAATTAATTGAAATTAGTTTCATTTCGAAAGAATCGAAGTGTAGTTTAAAACGAAAGAAACGGAGATGAAAAACTCCAAGTATTTTGAGAGTTATGATGGAAATAGTTAGACTCGCGCTTTGGTTTAGCAATTTACTGACCTACCTCCGATTGATTGACCATAACTCTCTCAATTTAACTCTTAAGTCATTGAAATTAGTTTCATTTCGAAGGAATCGAAGTGTAGTTTAAAACGAAAGAAACGGAGATGAAAAACTCCAAGTATTTTGAGAGTTATGATGGAAATTGTTAGACTCGCGCTTTGGTTTAGCAATTTACTGACCTACCTCCGATTTATTGACCATAACTCACTCAATTTAACTCGTAATTCATTTAAATTAGTTTCATTTCGAAGGAATCGAAGTATAGTTTAAAACGAAAGAAACGGATATGAAAAACTCCAAGTATTTTGAGAGTTATGATGGAAATAGTTAGACTCGCGCTTTGGTTTAGTAATTTACTGACCTCCCTCCGATTAATTGACCATAACTCACTCAATTTTACTTGTAATTGATTGAAATTAGTTTCATTTCGAAGGAATCGAAGTGTAGTTTAAAACGAAAGAAACGGAGATGAAAAACTCCAAGTATTTTGAGAGTTATGATGGAAATTGTTAGACTCGCGCTTTGGTTTAGCAATTTACTGACCTACCTCCGATTTATTGACCATAACTCACTCAATTTAACTCGTAATTCATTTAAATTAGTTTCATTTCGAAGGAATCGAAGTGTAGTTTAAAACGAAAGAAATTGAGATGAAAAACTCCAAGTATTTTGAGAGTTATGATGGAAATAGTTAGACTCGCGCTTTGGTTTAGCAATTTACTGACCTACCTCCGATTGATTGACCATAACTCACTCAATTTAACTCGTAATTCATTTAAATTCGTTTCATTTCGAATGAATCGAAGTATAGTTTAAAACGAAAGAAACGGAGATGAAAAACTCAAAGTATTTTGAGAGTTATGATGGAAATAGTTAGACTCGCGCTTTGGTTTAGCAATTTAGTGACTTACCTCCGATTGATTGACCATAACTCACTCAATTTAACTCGTAATTCATTGAAATTAGTTTAATTTCGAAGGAATCAAAGTGTAGTTTAAAACGAAAGAAACGGAGATGAAAAACTCCAAGTATTTTGAGAGTTATGATGGAAATAGTTAGACTCGCGCTTTGGTTTAGCAATTTACTGACCTACCTCCGATTGATTGACCATAACTCACTCAATTTAACTCGTAATTCATTTAAATTCGTTTCATTTCGAATGAATCGAAGTGTAGTTTAAAACGAAAGAAACGGAGATGAAAAACTCAAAGTATTTTGAGAGTTATGATGGAAATAGTTAGACTCGCGCTTTGGTTTAGCAATTTAGTGACCTACCTCCGATTGATTGACCATAACTCACTCAATTTAACTCGTAATTCATTGAAATTAGTTTCATTTCGAAGGAATCAAAGTGTAGTTTAAAACGAAAGAAACGGAGATGAAAAACTCCAAGTATTTTGAGAGTTATGATGGAAATAGTTAGACTCGCGCTTTGGTTTAGCAATTTACTGACCTACCTCCGATTTATTGAACATAACTCTCTCAATTTAACTCGTAATTCATTTAAATTCGTTTCATTTCGAATGAATCGAAGTGTAGTTTAAAACGAAAGAAACGGAGATGAAAAACTCCAAGTATTTTGAGAGTTATGATGGAAATTGTTAGACTCGCGCTTTGGTTTAGCAATTTACTGACCTACCTCCGATTGATTGACCATAACTCTGTCAATTTAACTCGTAATTCATTTAAATTAGTTTCATTTCGAAGGAATCGAAGTGTAGTTTAAAACGAAAGAAACGGAGATGAAAAACTCCAAGTATTTTGAGAGTTATGATGGAAATAGTTAGACTCGCGCTTTGGTTTAGCAATTTACTGACCTCCCTACGATTGATTGACCATAACTCACTCAATTTAACTCGTAATTCATTGAAATTAGTTTCATTTCGAAAGAATCGAAGTGTAGTTTAAAACGAAAGAAACGGAGATGAAAAACTCCAAGTATTTTGAGAGTTATGATGGAAATAGTTAGACTCGCGCTTTGGTTTAGCAATTTACTGACCTACCTCCGATTGATTGACCATAACTCACTCAATTTAACTCGTAATTCATTTAAATTCGTTTCATTTCGAATGAATCGAAGTGTAGTTTAAAACGAAAGAAACGGAGATGAAAAACTCCAAGTATTTTGAGAGTTATGATGGAAATAGTTAGACTCGCTCTTTGGTTTAGCAATTTACTGACCTCTCTCCGATTGATTGACCATAACTCTGTCAATTTAACTCGTAATTCATTTAAATTAGTTTCATTTCGAAGGAATCGAAGTGTAGTTTAAAACGAAAGAAATTGAGATGAAAAACTCCAAGTATTTTGAGAGTTATGATGGAAATAGTTAGACTCGCGCTTTGGTTTAGCAATTTACTGACCTACCTCCGATTGATTGACCATAACTCACTCAATTTAACTCGTAATTCATTTAAATTCGTTTCATTTCGAATGAATCGAAGTATAGTTTAAAACGAAAGAAACGGAGATGAAAAACTCAAAGTATTTTGAGAGTTATGATGGAAATAGTTAGACTCGCGCTTTGGTTTAGCAATTTAGTGACCTACCTCCGATTGATTGACCATAACTCACTCAATTTAACTCGTAATTCATTGAAATTAGTTTAATTTCGAAGGAATCAAAGTGTAGTTTAAAACGAAAGAAACGGAGATGAAAAACTCCAAGTATTTTGAGAGTTATGATGGAAATAGTTAGACTCGCGCTTTGGTTTAGCAATTTACTGACCTACCTCCGATTTATTGAACATAACTCTCTCAATTTAACTCGTAATTCATTTAAATTCGTTTCATTTTGAATGAATCGAAGTGTAGTTTAAAACGAAAGAAACGGAGATGAAAAACTCCAAGTATTTTGAGAGTTATGATGGAAATTGTTAGACTCGCGCTTTGGTTTAGAAATTTACTGACCTACCTCCGATTGATTGACCATAACTCTGTCAATTTAACTCGTAATTCATTTAAATTAGTTTCATTTCGAAGGAATCGAAGTGTAGTTTAAAACGAAAGAAACGGAGATGAAAAACTCCAAGTATTTTGAGAGTTATGATGGAAATAGTTAGACTCGCGCTTTGGTTTAGCAATTTACTGACCTCCCTACGATTGATTGACCATAACTCACTCAATTTAACTCGTAATTAATTGAAATTAGTTTCATTTCGAAAGAATCGAAGTGTAGTTTAAAACGAAAGAAACGGAGATGAAAAACTCCAAGTATTTTGAGAGTTATGATGGAAATAGTTAGACTCGCGCTTTGGTTTAGCAATTTACTGACCTACCTCCGATTGATTGACCATAACTCTCTCAATTTAACTCTTAAGTCATTGAAATTAGTTTCATTTCGAAGGAATCGAAGTGTAGTTTAAAACGAAAGAAACGGAGATGAAAAACTCCAAGTATTTTGAGAGTTATGATGGAAATTGTTAGACTCGCGCTTTGGTTTAGCAATTTACTGACCTACCTCCGATTTATTGACCATAACTCACTCAATTTAACTCGTAATTCATTTAAATTAGTTTCATTTCGAAGGAATCGAAGTATAGTTTAAAACGAAAGAAACGGATATGAAAAACTCCAAGTATTTTGAGAGTTATGATGGAAATAGTTAGACTCGCGCTTTGGTTTAGTAATTTACTGACCTCCCTCCGATTAATTGACCATAACTCACTCAATTTTACTTGTAATTGATTGAAATTAGTTTCATTTCGAAGGAATCGAAGTGTAGTTTAAAACGAAAGAAACGGAGATGAAAAACTCCAAGTATTTTGAGAGTTATGATGGAAATTGTTAGACTCGCGCTTTGGTTTAGCAATTTACTGACCTACCTCCGATTTATTGACCATAACTCACTCAATTTAACTCGTAATTCATTTAAATTAGTTTCATTTCGAAGGAATCGAAGTATAGTTTAAAACGAAAGAAACGGAGATGAAAAACTCTAAGTATTTTGAGAGTTATGATGGAAATAGTTAGACTCGCGCTTTGGTTTAGCAATTTACTGACCTACCTCCGATTAATTGACCATAACTCACTCAATTTTACTTGTAATTGATTGAAATTAGTTTCATTTCGAAGGAATCGAAGTGTAGTTTAAAACGAAAGAAACGGAGATAGAAACTCCAAGTATTTTGGGAGTTATGATGGAAATAGTTAGACTCGCGCTTTGGTTTAGTAATTTACTGACCTCCCTCCGATTAATTGACCATAACTCACTCAATTTTACTTGTAATTGATTGAAATTAGTTTCATTTCGAAGGAATCGAAGTGTAGTTTAAAACGAAAGAAACGGAGATGAAAAACTCCAAGTATTTTGAGAGTTATGATGGAAATTGTTAGACTCGCGCTTTGGTTTAGCAATTTACTGACCTACCTCCGATTTATTGACCATAACTCACTCAATTTAACTCGTAATTCATTTAAATTAGTTTCATTTCGAAGGAATCGAAGTGTAGTTTAAAACGAAAGAAATTGAGATGAAAAACTCCAAGTATTTTGAGAGTTATGATGGAAATAGTTAGACTCGCGCTTTGGTTTAGCAATTTACTGACCTACCTCCGATTGATTGACCATAACTCACTCAATTTAACTCGTAATTCATTTAAATTCGTTTCATTTCGAATGAATCGAAGTATAGTTTAAAACGAAAGAAACGGAGATGAAAAACTCAAAGTATTTTGAGAGTTATGATGGAAATAGTTAGACTCGCGCTTTGGTTTAGCAATTTAGTGACTTACCTCCGATTGATTGACCATAACTCACTCAATTTAACTCGTAATTCATTGAAATTAGTTTAATTTCGAAGGAATCAAAGTGTAGTTTAAAACGAAAGAAACGGAGATGAAAAACTCCAAGTATTTTGAGAGTTATGATGGAAATAGTTAGACTCGCGCTTTGGTTTAGCAATTTACTGACCTACCTCCGATTGATTGACCATAACTCACTCAATTTAACTCGTAATTCATTTAAATTCGTTTCATTTCGAATGAATCGAAGTGTAGTTTAAAACGAAAGAAACGGAGATGAAAAACTCAAAGTATTTTGAGAGTTATGATGGAAATAGTTAGACTCGCGCTTTGGTTTAGCAATTTAGTGACCTACCTCCGATTGATTGACCATAACTCACTCAATTTAACTCGTAATTCATTGAAATTAGTTTCATTTCGAAGGAATCAAAGTGTAGTTTAAAACGAAAGAAACGGAGATGAAAAACTCCAAGTATTTTGAGAGTTATGATGGAAATAGTTAGACTCGCGCTTTGGTTTAGCAATTTACTGACCTACCTCCGATTTATTGAACATAACTCTCTCAATTTAACTCGTAATTCATTTAAATTCGTTTCATTTCGAATGAATCGAAGTGTAGTTTAAAACGAAAGAAACGGAGATGAAAAACTCCAAGTATTTTGAGAGTTATGATGGAAATTGTTAGACTCGCGCTTTGGTTTAGCAATTTACTGACCTACCTCCGATTGATTGACCATAACTCTGTCAATTTAACTCGTAATTCATTTAAATTAGTTTCATTTCGAAGGAATCGAAGTGTAGTTTAAAACGAAAGAAACGGAGATGAAAAACTCCAAGTATTTTGAGAGTTATGATGGAAATAGTTAGACTCGCGCTTTGGTTTAGCAATTTACTGACCTCCCTACGATTGATTGACCATAACTCACTCAATTTAACTCGTAATTCATTGAAATTAGTTTCATTTCGAAAGAATCGAAGTGTAGTTTAAAACGAAAGAAACGGAGATGAAAAACTCCAAGTATTTTGAGAGTTATGATGGAAATAGTTAGACTCGCGCTTTGGTTTAGCAATTTACTGACCTACCTCCGATTGATTGACCATAACTCACTCAATTTAACTCGTAATTCATTTAAATTCGTTTCATTTCGAATGAATCGAAGTGTAGTTTAAAACGAAAGAAACGGAGATGAAAAACTCCAAGTATTTTGAGAGTTATGATGGAAATAGTTAGACTCGCTCTTTGGTTTAGCAATTTACTGACCTCTCTCCGATTGATTGACCATAACTCTGTCAATTTAACTCGTAATTCATTTAAATTAGTTTCATTTCGAAGGAATCGAAGTGTAGTTTAAAACGAAAGAAATTGAGATGAAAAACTCCAAGTATTTTGAGAGTTATGATGGAAATAGTTAGACTCGCGCTTTGGTTTAGCAATTTACTGACCTACCTCCGATTGATTGACCATAACTCACTCAATTTAACTCGTAATTCATTTAAATTCGTTTCATTTCGAATGAATCGAAGTATAGTTTAAAACGAAAGAAACGGAGATGAAAAACTCAAAGTATTTTGAGAGTTATGATGGAAATAGTTAGACTCGCGCTTTGGTTTAGCAATTTAGTGACCTACCTCCGATTGATTGACCATAACTCACTCAATTTAACTCGTAATTCATTGAAATTAGTTTAATTTCGAAGGAATCAAAGTGTAGTTTAAAACGAAAGAAACGGAGATGAAAAACTCCAAGTATTTTGAGAGTTATGATGGAAATAGTTAGACTCGCGCTTTGGTTTAGCAATTTACTGACCTACCTCCGATTTATTGAACATAACTCTCTCAATTTAACTCGTAATTCATTTAAATTCGTTTCATTTTGAATGAATCGAAGTGTAGTTTAAAACGAAAGAAACGGAGATGAAAAACTCCAAGTATTTTGAGAGTTATGATGGAAATTGTTAGACTCGCGCTTTGGTTTAGAAATTTACTGACCTACCTCCGATTGATTGACCATAACTCTGTCAATTTAACTCGTAATTCATTTAAATTAGTTTCATTTCGAAGGAATCGAAGTGTAGTTTAAAACGAAAGAAACGGAGATGAAAAACTCCAAGTATTTTGAGAGTTATGATGGAAATAGTTAGACTCGCGCTTTGGTTTAGCAATTTACTGACCTCCCTACGATTGATTGACCATAACTCACTCAATTTAACTCGTAATTAATTGAAATTAGTTTCATTTCGAAAGAATCGAAGTGTAGTTTAAAACGAAAGAAACGGAGATGAAAAACTCCAAGTATTTTGAGAGTTATGATGGAAATAGTTAGACTCGCGCTTTGGTTTAGCAATTTACTGACCTACCTCCGATTGATTGACCATAACTCTCTCAATTTAACTCTTAAGTCATTGAAATTAGTTTCATTTCGAAGGAATCGAAGTGTAGTTTAAAACGAAAGAAACGGAGATGAAAAACTCCAAGTATTTTGAGAGTTATGATGGAAATTGTTAGACTCGCGCTTTGGTTTAGCAATTTACTGACCTACCTCCGATTTATTGACCATAACTCACTCAATTTAACTCGTAATTCATTTAAATTAGTTTCATTTCGAAGGAATCGAAGTATAGTTTAAAACGAAAGAAACGGATATGAAAAACTCCAAGTATTTTGAGAGTTATGATGGAAATAGTTAGACTCGCGCTTTGGTTTAGTAATTTACTGACCTCCCTCCGATTAATTGACCATAACTCACTCAATTTTACTTGTAATTGATTGAAATTAGTTTCATTTCGAAGGAATCGAAGTGTAGTTTAAAACGAAAGAAACGGAGATGAAAAACTCCAAGTATTTTGAGAGTTATGATGGAAATTGTTAGACTCGCGCTTTGGTTTAGCAATTTACTGACCTACCTCCGATTTATTGACCATAACTCACTCAATTTAACTCGTAATTCATTTAAATTAGTTTCATTTCGAAGGAATCGAAGTATAGTTTAAAACGAAAGAAACGGAGATGAAAAACTCTAAGTATTTTGAGAGTTATGATGGAAATAGTTAGACTCGCGCTTTGGTTTAGCAATTTACTGACCTACCTCCGATTAATTGACCATAACTCACTCAATTTTACTTGTAATTGATTGAAATTAGTTTCATTTCGAAGGAATCGAAGTGTAGTTTAAAACGAAAGAAACGGAGATAGAAACTCCAAGTATTTTGGGAGTTATGATGGAAATAGTTAGACTCGCGCTTTGGTTTAGCAATTTACTGACCTACCTCCGATTGATTGACCTTAACTCACTCAATTTAACTCGTAATTCATTGAATTAGTTTCATTTCGAAGGAATCGAAGTGTAGTTTAAAACGAAAGAAACGGAGATGAAAAACTCCAAGTATTTTGAGAGTTATGATGGAAATAGTTAGACTCGCGCTTTGGTTTAGCAATTTACTGACCTACCTACGATTGATTGACCATAACTCTCTCAATTTAACTCTTAAGTCATTGAAATTAATTTCATTTCAAATGAATCGAAGTGTAGTTTAAAACGAAAGAAACGGAGATGAAAAACTCCAAGTATTTTGAGAGTTATGATGGAAATAGTTAGACTCGCGCTTTGGTTTAGCAATTTACTGACCTACCTCCGATTGATTGACCATAACTCTGTCAATTTAACTCGTAATTCATTTAAATTAGTTTCATTTCGAAGGAATCGAAGTGTAGTTTAAAACGAAAGAAACGGAGATGAAAAACTCCAAGTATTTTGAGAGTTATGATGGAAATTGTTAGACTCGCGCTTTGGTTTAGCAATTTACTGACCTACCTCCGATTGATTGACCATAACTCACTCAATTTAACTCGTAATTCATTTAAATTAGTTTCATTTCGAAGGAATCGAAGTAAAGTTTAAAACGAAAGAAACGGAGATGAAAAACTCCAAGTATTTTGAGAGTTATGATGGAAATAGTTAGACTCGCGCTTTGGTTTAGCAATTTACTGACCTACCTCCGATTGATTGAACATAACTCTCTCAATTTAACTCGTAATTCATTGAAATTAGTTTCATTTCGAAGGAATCGAAGTGTAGTTTAAAACGAAAGAAACGGAGATGAAAAACTCCAAGTATTTTGAGAGTTATGATGGAAATAGTTAGACTCGCGCTTTGGTTTAGCAATTTACTGACCTACCTCCGATTGATTGACCATAACTCACTCAATTTAACTCGTAATTCATTTAAATTCGTTTCATTTCGAATGAATCGAAGTGTAGTTTAAAACGAAAGAAACGGAGATGAAAAACTCCAAGTATTTTGAGAGTTATGATGGAAATTGTTAGACTCGCGCTTTGGTTTAGCAATTTAGTGACCTACCTCCGATTGATTGACCATAACTCACTCAATTTTACTTGTAATTGATTGAAATTAGTTTCATTTCGAAGGAATCGAAGTGTAGTTTAAAACGAAAGAAACGGAGATGAAAAACTCCAAGTATTTTGAGAGTTATGATGGAAATAGTTAGACTCGCGCTTTGGTTTAGCAATTTACTGACCTACCTCCGATTTATTGAACATAACTCTCTCAATTTAACTCGTAATTCATTTAAATTCGTTTCATTTCGAATGAATCGAAGTGTAGTTTAAAACGAAAGAAACGGAGATGAAAAACTCCAAGTATTTTGAGAGTTATGATGGAAATTGTTAGACTCGCGCTTTGGTTTAGCAATTTACTGACCTACCTCCGATTGATTGACCATAACTCTGTCAATTTAACTCGTAATTCATTTAAATTAGTTTCATTTCGAAGGAATCGAAGTGTAGTTTAAAACGAAAGAAACGGAGATGAAAAACTCCAAGTATTTTGAGAGTTATGATGGAAATTGTTAGACTCGCGCTTTGGTTTAGAAATTTACTGACCTACCTCCGATTGATTGACCATAACTCTGTCAATTTAACTCGTAATTCATTTAAATTAGTTTCATTTCGAAGGAATCGAAGTGTAGTTTAAAACGAAAGAAACGGAGATGAAAAACTCCAAGTATTTTGAGAGTTATGATGGAAATAGTTAGACTCGCGCTTTGGTTTAGCAATTTACTGACCTACCTCCGATTGATTGACAATAACTCTGTCAATTTAACTCGTAATTCATTTAAATTAGTTTCATTTCGAAGGAATCGAAGTGTAGTTTAAAACGAAAGAAACGGAGATGAAAAACTCCAAGTATTTTGAGAGTTATGATGGAAATTGTTAGACTCGCGCTTTGGTTTAGCAATTTACTGACCTACCTCCGATTGATTGACCATAACTCACTCAATTTAACTCGTAATTCATTTAAATTAGTTTCATTTCGAAGGAATCAAAGTAAAGTTTAAAACGAAAGAAACGGAGATGAAAAACTCCAAGTATTTTGAGAGTTATGATGGAAATAGTTAGACTCGCGCTTTGGTTTAGCAATTTACTGACCTACCTCCGATTGATTGAACATAACTCTCTCAATTTAACTCGTAATTCATTGAAATTAGTTTACTTTCGAAGGAATCGAAGTGTAGTTTAAAACGAAAGAAACGGAGATGAAAAACTCCAAGTATTTTGAGAGTTATGATGGAAATAGTTAGACTCGCGCTTTGGTTTAGCAATTTACTGAGCTACCTCCGATTAATTGACCATAACTCTCTCAATTTAACTCTTAAGTCATTGAAATTAGTTTCATTTCGAAGGAATCGAACTGTAGTTTAAAACGAAAGAAACGGAGATGAAAAACTCCAAGTATTTTGAGAGTTATGATGGAAATTGTTAGACTCGCGCTTTGGTTTAGCAATTTACTGACCTACCTCCGATTTATTGACCATAACTCACTCAATTTAACTCGTAATTCATTTAAATTAGTTTCATTTCGAAGGAATCGAAGTATAGTTTAAAACGAAAGAAACGGAGATGAAAAACTCTAAGTATTTTGAGAGTTATGATGGAAATAGTTAGACTCGCGCTTTGGTTTAGCAATTTACTGACCTACCTCCGATTAATTGACCATAACTCACTCAATTTTACTTGTAATTGATTGAAATTAGTTTCATTTCGAAGGAATCGAAGTGTAGTTTAAAACGAAAGAAACGGAGATAGAAACTCCAAGTATTTTGGGAGTTATGATGGAAATAGTTAGACTCGCGCTTTGGTTTAGCAATTTACTGACCTACCTCCGATTGATTGACCTTAACTCACTCAATTTAACTCGTAATTCATTGAATTAGTTTCATTTCGAAGGAATCGAAGTGTAGTTTAAAACGAAAGAAACGGAGATGAAAAACTCCAAGTATTTTGAGAGTTATGATGGAAATAGTTAGACTCGCGCTTTGGTTTAGCAATTTACTGACCTACCTACGATTGATTGACCATAACTCTCTCAATTTAACTCTTAAGTCATTGAAATTAATTTCATTTCAAATGAATCGAAGTGTAGTTTAAAACGAAAGAAACGGAGATGAAAAACTCCAAGTATTTTGAGAGTTATGATGGAAATAGTTAGACTCGCGCTTTGGTTTAGCAATTTACTGACCTACCTCCGATTGATTGACCATAACTCTGTCAATTTAACTCGTAATTCATTTAAATTAGTTTCATTTCGAAGGAATCGAAGTGTAGTTTAAAACGAAAGAAACGGAGATGAAAAACTCCAAGTATTTTGAGAGTTATGATGGAAATTGTTAGACTCGCGCTTTGGTTTAGCAATTTACTGACCTACCTCCGATTGATTGACCATAACTCACTCAATTTAACTCGTAATTCATTTAAATTAGTTTCATTTCGAAGGAATCGAAGTAAAGTTTAAAACGAAAGAAACGGAGATGAAAAACTCCAAGTATTTTGAGAGTTATGATGGAAATAGTTAGACTCGCGCTTTGGTTTAGCAATTTACTGACCTACCTCCGATTGATTGAACATAACTCTCTCAATTTAACTCGTAATTCATTGAAATTAGTTTCATTTCGAAGGAATCGAAGTGTAGTTTAAAACGAAAGAAACGGAGATGAAAAACTCCAAGTATTTTGAGAGTTATGATGGAAATAGTTAGACTCGCGCTTTGGTTTAGCAATTTACTGACCTACCTTCGATTGATTGACCATAACTCTCTCAATTTAACTCTTAAGTCATTGAAATTAGTTTCATTTCGAAGGAATCGAAGTGTAGTTTAAAACGAAAGAAACGGAGATGAAAAACTCCAAGTATTTTGAGAGTTATGATGGAAATTGTTAGACTCGCGCTTTGGTTTAGCAATTTACTGACCTACCTCCGATTTATTGACCATAACTCACTCAATTTAACTCGTAATTCATTTAAATTAGTTTCATTTCGAAGGAATCGAAGTATAGTTTAAAACGAAAGAAACGGATATGAAAAACTCCAAGTATTTTGAGAGTTATGATGGAAATAGTTAGACTCGCGCTTTGGTTTAGCAATTTACTGACCTCCCTCCGATTAATTGACCATAACTCACTCAATTTTACTTGTAATTGATTGAAATTAGTTTCATTTCGAAGGAATCGAAGTGTAGTTTAAAACGAAAGAAACGGAGATGAAAAACTCCAAGTATTTTGGGAGTTATGATGGAAATAGTTAGACTCGCGCTTTGGTTTAGCAATTTACTGACCTACCTCCGATTGATTGACCATAACTCACTCAATTTAACTCGTAATTCATTGAATTAGTTTCATTTCGACGGAATCGAAGTGTAGTTTAAAACGAAAGAAACGGAGATGAAAAACTCCAAGTATTTTGAGAGTTATGATGGAAATAGTTAGACTCGCGCTTTGGTTTAGCAATTTACTGACCTACCTACGATTGATTGACCATAACTCTCTCAATTTAACTCTTAAGTCATTGAAATTAATTTCATTTCAAATTAATCGAAGTGTAGTTTAAAACGAAAGAAACGGAGATGAAAAAATCCAAGTATTTTGAGAGTTATGATGGAAATAGTTAGACTCGCGCTTTGGTTTAGCAATTTACTGACCTACCTCCGATTGATTGACCATAACTCTGTCAATTTAACTCGTAATTCATTTAAATTAGTTTCATTTCGAAGGAATCGAAGTGTAGTTTAAAACGAAAGAAACGGAGATGAAAAACTCCAAGTATTTTGAGAGTTATGATGGAAATTGTTAGACTCGCGCTTTGGTTTAGCAATTTACTGACCTACCTCCGATTGATTGACCATAACTCACTCAATTTAACTCGTAATTCATTTAAATTAGTTTCATTTCGAAGGAATCAAAGTAAAGTTTAAAACGAAAGAAACGGAGATGAAAAACTCCAAGTATTTTGAGAGTTATGATGGAAATAGTTAGACTCGCGCTTTGGTTTAGCAATTTACTGACCTACCTCCGATTGATTGAACATAACTCTCTCAATTTAACTCGTAATTCATTGAAATTAGTTTCATTTCGAAGGAATCGAAGTGTAGTTTAAAACGAAAGAAACGGAGATGAAAAACTCCAAGTATTTTGAGAGTTATGATGGAAATAGTTAGACTCGCGCTTTGGTTTAGCAATTTACTGAGCTACCTCCGATTAGTTGACCATAACTCTCTCAATTTAACTCTTAAGTCATTGAAATTAGTTTCATTTCGAAGGAATCGAAGTGTAGTTTAAAACGAAAGAAACGGAGATGAAAAACTCCAAGTATTTTGAGAGTTATGATGGAAATTGTTAGACTCGCGCTTTGGTTTAGCAATTTACTGACCTACCTCCGATTTATTGACCATAACTCACTCAATTTAACTCGTAATTCATTTAAATTAGTTTCATTTCGAAGGAATCGAAGTATAGTTTAAAACGAAAGAAACGGAGATGAAAAACTCTAAGTATTTTGAGAGTTATGATGGAAATAGTTAGACTCGCGCTTTGGTTTAGCAATTTACTGACCTACCTCCGATTAATTGACCATAACTCACTCAATTTTACTTGTAATTGATTGAAATTAGTTTCATTTCGAAGGAATCGAAGTGTAGTTTAAAACGAAAGAAACGGAGATAGAAACTCCAAGTATTTTGGGAGTTATGATGGAAATAGTTAGACTCGCGCTTTGGTTTAGCAATTTACTGACCTACCTCCGATTGATTGACCTTAACTCACTCAATTCAACTCGTAATTCATTGAATTAGTTTCATTTCGAAGGAATCGAAGTGTAGTTTAAAACGAAAGAAACGGAGATGAAAAACTCCAAGTATTTTGAGAGTTATGATGGAAATAGTTAGACTCGCGCTTTGGTTTAGCAATTTACTGACCTACCTACGATTGATTGACCATAACTCTCTCAATTTAACTCTTAAGTCATTGAAATTAATTTCATTTCAAATGAATCGAAGTGTAGTTTAAAACGAAAGAAACGGAGATGAAAAACTCCAAGTATTTTGAGAGTTATGATGGAAATAGTTAGACTCGCGCTTTGGTTTAGCAATTTACTGACCTACCTCCGATTGATTGACCATAACTCTGTCAATTTAACTCGTAATTCATTTAAATTAGTTTCATTTCGAAGGAATCGAAGTGTAGTTTAAAACGAAAGAAACGGAGATGAAAAACTCCAAGTATTTTGAGAGTTATGATGGAAATTGTTAGACTCGCGCTTTGGTTTAGCAATTTACTGACCTACCTCCGATTGATTGACCATAACTCACTCAATTTAACTCGTAATTCATTTAAATTAGTTTCATTTCGAAGGAATCGAAGTAAAGTTTAAAACGAAAGAAACGGAGATGAAAAACTCCAAGTATTTTGAGAGTTATGATGGAAATAGTTAGACTCGCGCTTTGGTTTAGCAATTTACTGACCTACCTCCGATTGATTGAACATAACTCTCTCAATTTAACTCGTAATTCATTGAAATTAGTTTCATTTCGAAGGAATCGAAGTGTAGTTTAAAACGAAAGAAACGGAGATGAAAAACTCCAAGTATTTTGAGAGTTATGATGGAAATAGTTAGACTCGCGCTTTGGTTTAGCAATTTACTGACCTACCTCCGATTGATTGACCATAACTCTCTCAATTTAACTCTTAAGTCATTGAAATTAGTTTCATTTCGAAGGAATCGAAGTGTAGTTTAAAACGAAAGAAACGGAGATGAAAAACTCCAAGTATTTTGAGAGTTATGATGGAAATTGTTAGACTCGCGCTTTGGTTTAGCAATTTACTGACCTACCTCCGATTTATTGACCATAACTCACTCAATTTAACTCGTAATTCATTTAAATTAGTTTCATTTCGAAGGAATCGAAGTATAGTTTAAAACGAAAGAAACGGATATGAAAAACTCCAAGTATTTTGAGAGTTATGATGGAAATAGTTAGACTCGCGCTTTGGTTTAGCAATTTACTGACCTACCTCCGATTGATTGAACATAACTCTCTCAATTTAACTCGTAATTCATTGAAATTAGTTTCATTTCGAAGGAATCGAAGTGTAGTTTAAAACGAAAGAAACGGAGATGAAAAACTCCAAGTATTTTGAGAGTTATGATGGAAATAGTTAGACTCGCGCTTTGGTTTAGCAATTTACTGACCTACCTCCGATTGATTGACCATAACTCTCTCAATTTAACTCTTAAGTCATTGAAATTAGTTTCATTTCGAAGGAATCGAAGTGTAGTTTAAAACGAAAGAAACGGAGATGAAAAACTCCAAGTATTTTGAGAGTTATGATGGAAATTGTTAGACTCGCGCTTTGGTTTAGCAATTTACTGACCTACCTCCGATTTATTGACCATAACTCACTCAATTTAACTCGTAATTCATTTAAATTAGTTTCATTTCGAAGGAATCGAAGTATAGTTTAAAACGAAAGAAACGGATATGAAAAACTCCAAGTATTTTGAGAGTTATGATGGAAATAGTTAGACTCGCGCTTTGGTTTAGCAATTTACTGACCTACCTCCGATTGATTGAACATAACTCTCTCAATTTAACTCGTAATTCATTGAAATTAGTTTCATTTCGAAGGAATCGAAGTGTAGTTTAAAACGAAAGAAACGGAGATGAAAAACTCCAAGTATTTTGAGAGTTATGATGGAAATAGTTAGACTCGCGCTTTGGTTTAGCAATTTACTGACCTACCTTCGATTGATTGACCATAACTCTCTCAATTTAACTCTTAAGTCATTGAAATTAGTTTCATTTCGAAGGAATCGAAGTGTAGTTTAAAACGAAAGAAACGGAGATGAAAAACTCCAAGTATTTTGAGAGTTATGATGGAAATTGTTAGACTCGCGCTTTGGTTTAGCAATTTACTGACCTACCTCCGATTTATTGACCATAACTCACTCAATTTAACTCGTAATTCATTTAAATTAGTTTCATTTCGAAGGAATCGAAGTATAGTTTAAAACGAAAGAAACGGATATGAAAAACTCCAAGTATTTTGAGAGTTATGATGGAAATAGTTAGACTCGCGCTTTGGTTTAGCAATTTACTGACCTCCCTCCGATTAATTGACCATAACTCACTCAATTTTACTTGTAATTGATTGAAATTAGTTTCATTTCGAAGGAATCGAAGTGTAGTTTAAAACGAAAGAAACGGAGATGAAAAACTCCAAGTATTTTGGGAGTTATGATGGAAATAGTTAGACTCGCGCTTTGGTTTAGCAATTTACTGACCTACCTCCGATTGATTGACCATAACTCACTCAATTTAACTCGTAATTCATTGAATTAGTTTCATTTCGACGGAATCGAAGTGTAGTTTAAAACGAAAGAAACGGAGATGAAAAACTCCAAGTATTTTGAGAGTTATGATGGAAATAGTTAGACTCGCGCTTTGGTTTAGCAATTTACTGACCTACCTACGATTGATTGACCATAACTCTCTCAATTTAACTCTTAAGTCATTGAAATTAATTTCATTTCAAATTAATCGAAGTGTAGTTTAAAACGAAAGAAACGGAGATGAAAAAATCCAAGTATTTTGAGAGTTATGATGGAAATAGTTAGACTCGCGCTTTGGTTTAGCAATTTACTGACCTACCTCCGATTGATTGACCATAACTCTGTCAATTTAACTCGTAATTCATTTAAATTAGTTTCATTTCGAAGGAATCGAAGTGTAGTTTAAAACGAAAGAAACGGAGATGAAAAACTCCAAGTATTTTGAGAGTTATGATGGAAATTGTTAGACTCGCGCTTTGGTTTAGCAATTTACTGACCTACCTTCGATTGATTGACCATAACTCACTCAATTTAACTCGTAATTCATTTAAATTAGTTTCATTTCGAAGGAATCAAAGTAAAGTTTAAAACGAAAGAAACGGAGATGAAAAACTCCAAGTATTTTGAGAGTTATGATGGAAATAGTTAGACTCGCGCTTTGGTTTAGCAATTTACTGACCTACCTCCGATTGATTGAACATAACTCTCTCAATTTAACTCGTAATTCATTGAAATTAGTTTCATTTCGAAGGAATCGAAGTGTAGTTTAAAACGAAAGAAACGGAGATGAAAAACTCCAAGTATTTTGAGAGTTATGATGGAAATAGTTAGACTCGCGCTTTGGTTTAGCAATTTACTGAGCTACCTCCGATTAGTTGACCATAACTCTCTCAATTTAACTCTTAAGTCATTGAAATTAGTTTCATTTCGAAGGAATCGAAGTGTAGTTTAAAACGAAAGAAACGGAGATGAAAAACTCCAAGTATTTTGAGAGTTATGATGGAAATTGTTAGACTCGCGCTTTGGTTTAGCAATTTACTGACCTACCTCCGATTTATTGACCATAACTCACTCAATTTAACTCGTAATTCATTTAAATTAGTTTCATTTCGAAGGAATCGAAGTATAGTTTAAAACGAAAGAAACGGAGATGAAAAACTCTAAGTATTTTGAGAGTTATGATGGAAATAGTTAGACTCGCGCTTTGGTTTAGCAATTTACTGACCTACCTCCGATTAATTGACCATAACTCACTCAATTTTACTTGTAATTGATTGAAATTAGTTTCATTTCGAAGGAATCGAAGTGTAGTTTAAAACGAAAGAAACGGAGATAGAAACTCCAAGTATTTTGGGAGTTATGATGGAAATAGTTAGACTCGCGCTTTGGTTTAGCAATTTACTGACCTACCTCCGATTGATTGACCTTAACTCACTCAATTCAACTCGTAATTCATTGAATTAGTTTCATTTCGAAGGAATCGAAGTGTAGTTTAAAACGAAAGAAACGGAGATGAAAAACTCCAAGTATTTTGAGAGTTATGATGGAAATAGTTAGACTCGCGCTTTGGTTTAGCAATTTACTGACCTACCTACGATTGATTGACCATAACTCTCTCAATTTAACTCTTAAGTCATTGAAATTAATTTCATTTCAAATGAATCGAAGTGTAGTTTAAAACGAAAGAAACGGAGATGAAAAACTCCAAGTATTTTGAGAGTTATGATGGAAATAGTTAGACTCGCGCTTTGGTTTAGCAATTTACTGACCTACCTCCGATTGATTGACCATAACTCTGTCAATTTAACTCGTAATTCATTTAAATTAGTTTCATTTCGAAGGAATCGAAGTGTAGTTTAAAACGAAAGAAACGGAGATGAAAAACTCCAAGTATTTTGAGAGTTATGATGGAAATTGTTAGACTCGCGCTTTGGTTTAGCAATTTACTGACCTACCTCCGATTGATTGACCATAACTCACTCAATTTAACTCGTAATTCATTTAAATTAGTTTCATTTCGAAGGAATCGAAGTAAAGTTTAAAACGAAAGAAACGGAGATGAAAAACTCCAAGTATTTTGAGAGTTATGATGGAAATAGTTAGACTCGCGCTTTGGTTTAGCAATTTACTGACCTACCTCCGATTGATTGAACATAACTCTCTCAATTTAACTCGTAATTCATTGAAATTAGTTTCATTTCGAAGGAATCGAAGTGTAGTTTAAAACGAAAGAAACGGAGATGAAAAACTCCAAGTATTTTGAGAGTTATGATGGAAATAGTTAGACTCGCGCTTTGGTTTAGCAATTTACTGACCTACCTCCGATTGATTGACCATAACTCTCTCAATTTAACTCTTAAGTCATTGAAATTAGTTTCATTTCGAAGGAATCGAAGTGTAGTTTAAAACGAAAGAAACGGAGATGAAAAACTCCAAGTATTTTGAGAGTTATGATGGAAATTGTTAGACTCGCGCTTTGGTTTAGCAATTTACTGACCTACCTCCGATTTATTGACCATAACTCACTCAATTTAACTCGTAATTCATTTAAATTAGTTTCATTTCGAAGGAATCGAAGTATAGTTTAAAACGAAAGAAACGGATATGAAAAACTCCAAGTATTTTGAGAGTTATGATGGAAATAGTTAGACTCGCGCTTTGGTTTAGCAATTTACTGACCTCCCTCCGATTAATTGACCATAACTCACTCAATTTTACTTGTAATTGATTGAAATTAGTTTTATTTCGAAGGAATCGAAGTGTAGTTTAAAACGAAAGAAACGGAGATGAAAAACTCCAAGTATTTTGGGAGTTATGATGGAAATAGTTAGACTCGCGCTTTGGTTTAGCAATTTACTGACCTACCTCCGATTGATTGACCATAACTCACTCAATTTAACTCGTAATTCATTGAATTAGTTTCATTTCGACGGAATCGAAGTGTAGTTTAAAACGAAAGAAACGGAGATGAAAAACTCCAAGTATTTTGAGAGTTATGATGGAAATAGTTAGACTCGCGCTTTGGTTTAGCAATTTACTGACCTACCTACGATTGATTGACCATAACTCTCTCAATTTAACTCTTAAGTCATTGAAATTAATTTCATTTCAAATTAATCGAAGTGTAGTTTAAAACGAAAGAAACGGAGATGAAAAAATCCAAGTATTTTGAGAGTTATGATGGAAATAGTTAGACTCGCGCTTTGGTTTAGCAATTTACTGACCTACCTCCGATTGATTGACCATAACTCTGTCAATTTAACTCGTAATTCATTTAAATTAGTTTCATTTCGAAGGAATCGAAGTGTAGTTTAAAACGAAAGAAACGGAGATGAAAAACTCCAAGTATTTTGAGAGTTATGATGGAAATTGTTAGACTCGCGCTTTGGTTTAGCAATTTACTGATCTACCTCCGATTGATTGACCATAACTCACTCAATTTAACTCGTAATTCATTGAAATTAGTTTCATTTCGAAGGAATCGAAGTGTAGTTTATAACGAAAGAAACGGAGATGAAAAACTCCAAGTATTTTGAGAGTTATGATGGAAATAGTTAGACTCGCGCTTTGGTTTAGCAATTTACTGACCTACCTCCGATTGATTGACCATAACTCTCCCAATTTAACTCTTAAGTCATTGAAATTAGTTTCATTTCGAAGGAATCAAAGTGTAGTTTAAAACGAAAGAAACGGAGATGAAAAACTCTAAGTATTTTGAGAGTTATGATGGAAATAGTTAGACTCGCGCTTTGGTTTAGAAATTTACTGACCTACCTCCGATTGATTGACAATAACTCTGTCAATTTAACTCGTAATTCATTTAAATTAGTTCCATTTCGAAGGAATCGAAGTGTAGTTTAAAACGAAAGAAACGGAGATGAAAAACTCCAAGTATTTTGAGAGTTATGATGGAAATAGTTAGACTCGCGCTTTGGTTTAGCAATTTACTGACCTACCTCCGATTGATTGACCATAACTCACTCAATTTAACTCGTAATTCATTGAAATTAGTTTCATTTCGAAGGAATCAAAGTGTAGTTTAAAACGAAAGAAACGGAGATGAAAAACTCCAAGTATTTTGAGGGTTATGATGGAAATAGTTAGACTCGCGCTTTGGTTTAGCAATTTACTGACCTACCTCCGATTGATTGACCATAACTCTGTCAATTTAACTCGTAATTCATTTAAATTAGTTTCATTTCGAAGGAATCGAAGTGTAGTTTAAAACGAAAGAAACGGAGATTAAAAACTCCAAGTATTTTGGGAGTTATGATGGAAATAGTTAGACTCGCGCTTTGGTTTAGCAATTTACTGACCTCCCTACGATTGATTGACAATAACTCTGTCAATTTAACTCGTAATTCATTTAAATTAGTTTCATTTCGAAGGAATCGAAGTGTAGTTTAAAACGAAAGAAACGGAGATGAAAAACTCCAAGTATTTTGAGAGTTATGATGGAAATAGTTAGACTCGCGCTTTGGTTTAGCAATTTACTGACCTACCTCCGATTGATTGACCATAACTCACTCAATTTAACTCGTAATTCATTTAAATTCGTTTCATTTCGAATGAATCGAAGTGTAGTTTAAAACGAAAGAAACGGAGATGAAAAACTCCAAGTATTTTGAGAGTTATGATGGAAATAGTTAGACTCGCTCTTTGGTTTAGCAATTTACTGACCTCTCTCCGATTGATTGACCATAACTCTGTCAATTTAACTCGTAATTCATTTAAATTAGTTTCATTTCGAAGGAATCGAAGTGTAGTTTATAACGAAAGAAACGGAGATGAAAAACTCCAAGTATTTTGAGAGTTATGATGGAAATAGTTAGACTCGCGCTTTGGTTTAGCAATTTACTTACCTACCTCCGATTGATTGACCATACCTCTCCCAATTTAACTCTTAAGTAATTGAAATTAGTTTCATTTCGAAGGAATCAAAGTGTAGTTTAAAACGAAAGAAACGGAGATGAAAAACTCCAAGTATTTTGAGAGTTATGATGGAAATAGTTAGACTCGCGCTTTGGTTTAGCAATTTACTGACCTACCTCCGATTGATTGACAATAACTCTGTCAATTTAACTCGTAATTCATTTAAATTAGTTTCATTTCGAAGGAATCGAAGTGTAGTTTAAAACGAAAGAAACGGAGATGAAAAACTCCAAGTATTTTGAGAGTTATGATGGAAATAGTTAGACTCGCGCTTTGGTTTAGCAATTTACTGACCTACCTCCGATTGATTGACCATAACTCACTCAATTTAACTCGTAATTCATTTAAATTCGTTTCATTTCGAATGAATCGAAGTGTAGTTTAAAACGAAAGAAACGGAGATGAAAAACTCCAAGTATTTTGAGAGTTATGATGGAAATAGTTAGACTCGCTCTTTGGTTTAGCAATTTACTGACCTCTCTCCGATTGATTGACCATAACTCTGTCAATTTAACTCGTAATTCATTTAAATTAGTTTCATTTCGAAGGAATCGAAGTGTAGTTTAAAACGAAAGAAATTGAGATGAAAAACTCCAAGTATTTTGAGAGTTATGATGGAAATAGTTAGACTCGCGCTTTGGTTTAGCAATTTACTGACCTACCTCCGATTGATTGACCATAACTCACTCAATTTAACTCGTAATTCATTTAAATTCGTTTCATTTCGAATGAATCGAAGTGTAGTTTAAAACGAAATAAACGGAGATGAAAAACTCCAAGTATTTTGAGAGTTATGATGGAAATAGTTAGACTCGCGCTTTGGTTTAGCAATTTACTGACCTACCTCCGATTGATTGACCATAACTCACTCAATTTAACTCGTAATTCATTGAATTAGTTTCATTTCGACGGAATCGAAGTGTAGTTTAAAACGAAAGAAACGGAGATGAAAAACTCCAAGTATTTTGAGAGTTATGATGGAAATAGTTAGACTCGCGCTTTGGTTTAGCAATTTACTGACCTACCTACGATTGATTGACCATAACTCTCTCAATTTAACTCTTAAGTCATTGAAATTAATTTCATTTCAAATTAATCGAAGTGTAGTTTAAAACGAAAGAAACGGAGATGAAAAAATCCAAGTATTTTGAGAGTTATGATGGAAATAGTTAGACTCGCGCTTTGGTTTAGCAATTTACTGACCTACCTCCGATTGATTGACCATAACTCTGTCAATTTAACTCGTAATTCATTTAAATTAGTTTCATTTCGAAGGAATCGAAGTGTAGTTTAAAACGAAAGAAACGGAGATGAAAAACTCCAAGTATTTTGAGAGTTATGATGGAAATTGTTAGACTCGCGCTTTAGTTTAGCAATTTACTGACCTACCTCCGATTGATTGACCATAACTCACTCAATTTAACTAGTAATTCATTGAAATTAGTTTCATTTCGAAGGAATCGAAGTGTAGTTTATAACGAAAGAAACGGAGATGAAAAACTCCAAGTATTTTGAGAGTTATGATGGAAATAGTTAGACTCGCGCTTTGGTTTAGCAATTTACTGACCTACCTCCGATTGATTGACCATAACTCTCCCAATTTAACTCTTAAGTCATTGAAATTAGTTTCATTTCGAAGGAATCAAAGTGTAGTTTAAAACGAAAGAAACGGAGATGAAAAACTCCAAGTATTTTGAGAGTTATGATGGAAATAGTTAGACTCGCGCTTTGGTTTAGAAATTTACTGACCTACCTCCGATTGATTGACAATAACTCTGTCAATTTAACTCGTAATTCATTTAAATTAGTTCCATTTCGAAGGAATCGAAGTGTAGTTTAAAACGAAAGAAACGGAGATGAAAAACTCCAAGTATTTTGAGAGTTATGATGGAAATAGTTAGACTCGCGCTTTGGTTTAGCAATTTACTGACCTACCTCCGATTGATTGACCATAACTCACTCAATTTAACTCGTAATTCATTGAAATTAGTTTCATTTCGAAGGAATCAAAGTGTAGTTTAAAACGAAAGAAACGGAGATGAAAAACTCCAAGTATTTTGAGGGTTATGATGGAAATAGTTAGACTCGCGCTTTGGTTTAGCAATTTACTGACCTACCTCCGATTGATTGACCATAACTCTGTCAATTTAACTCGTAATTCATTTAAATTAGTTTCATTTCGAAGGAATCGAAGTGTAGTTTAAAACGAAAGAAACGGAGATTAAAAACTCCAAGTATTTTGGGAGTTATGATGGAAATAGTTAGACTCGCGCTTTGGTTTAGCAATTTACTGACCTCCCTACGATTGATTGACAATAACTCTGTCAATTTAACTCGTAATTCATTTAAATTAGTTTCATTTCGAAGGAATCGAAGTGTAGTTTAAAACGAAAGAAACGGAGATGAAAAACTCCAAGTATTTTGAGAGTTATGATGGAAATAGTTAGACTCGCGCTTTGGTTTAGCAATTTACTGACCTACCTCCGATTGATTGACCATAACTCACTCAATTTAACTCGTAATTCATTTAAATTCGTTTCATTTCGAATGAATCGAAGTGTAGTTTAAAACGAAAGAAACGGAGATGAAAAACTCCAAGTATTTTGAGAGTTATGATGGAAATAGTTAGACTCGCTCTTTGGTTTAGCAATTTACTGACCTCTCTACGATTGATTGACCATAACTCTGTCAATTTAACTCGTAATTCATTTAAATTAGTTTCATTTCGAAGGAATCGAAGTGTAGTTTATAACGAAAGAAACGGAGATGAAAAACTCCAAGTATTTTGAGAGTTATGATGGAAATAGTTAGACTCGCGCTTTGGTTTAGCAATTTACTTACCTACCTCCGATTGATTGACCATACCTCTCCCAATTTAACTCTTAAGTAATTGAAATTAGTTTCATTTCGAAGGAATCAAAGTGTAGTTTAAAACGAAAGAAACGGAGATGAAAAACTCCAAGTATTTTGAGAGTTATGATGGAAATAGTTAGACTCGCGCTTTGGTTTAGCAATTTACTGACCTACCTCCGATTGATTGACAATAACTCTGTCAATTTAACTCGTAATTCATTTAAATTAGTTTCATTTCGAAGGAATCGAAGTGTAGTTTAAAACGAAAGAAACGGAGATGAAAAACTCCAAGTATTTTGAGAGTTATGATGGAAATAGTTAGACTCGCGCTTTGGTTTAGCAATTTACTGACCTACCTCCGATTGATTGACCATAACTCACTCAATTTAACTCGTAATTCATTTAAATTCGTTTCATTTCGAATGAATCGAAGTGTAGTTTAAAACGAAAGAAACGGAGATGAAAAACTCCAAGTATTTTGAGAGTTATGATGGAAATAGTTAGACTCGCTCTTTGGTTTAGCAATTTACTGACCTCTCTCCGATTGATTGACCATAACTCTGTCAATTTAACTCGTAATTCATTTAAATTAGTTTCATTTCGAAGGAATCGAAGTGTAGTTTAAAACGAAAGAAATTGAGATGAAAAACTCCAAGTATTTTGAGAGTTATGATGGAAATAGTTAGACTCGCGCTTTGGTTTAGCAATTTACTGACCTACCTCCGATTGATTGACCATAACTCACTCAATTTAACTCGTAATTCATTTAAATTCGTTTCATTTCGAATGAATCGAAGTGTAGTTTAAAACGAAAGAAACGGAGATGAAAAACTCAAAGTATTTTGAGAGTTATGATGGAAATAGTTAGACTCGCGCTTTGGTTTAGCAATTTAGTGACCTACCTCCGATTGATTGACCATAACTCACTCAATTTAACTCGTAATTCATTGAAATTAGTTTCATTTCGAAGGAATCAAAGTGTAGTTTAAAACGAAAGAAACGGAGATGAAAAACTCCAAGTATTTTGAGAGTTATGATGGAAATAGTTAGACTCGCGCTTTGGTTTAGCAATTTACTGACCTACCTCCGATTTATTGAACATAACTCTCTAAATTTAACTCGTAATTCATTTAAATTCGTTTCATTTCGAATGAATCGAAGTGTAGTTTAAAACGAAAGAAACGGAGATGAAAAACTCCAAGTATTTTGAGAGTTATGATGGAAATTGTTAGACTCGCGCTTTGGTTTAGCAATTTACTGACCTACCTCCGATTGATTGACCATAACTCTGTCAATTTAACTCGTAATTCATTTAAATTAGTTTCATTTCGAAGGAATCGAAGTGTAGTTTAAAACGAAAGAAACGGAGATGAAAAACTCCAAGTATTTTGAGAGTTATGATGGAAATAGTTAGACTCGCGCTTTGGTTTAGCAATTTACTGACCTCCCTACGATTGATTGACCATAACTCACTCAATTTAACTCGTAATTCATTGAAATTAGTTTCATTTCGAAAGAATCGAAGTGTAGTTTAAAACGAAAGAAACGGAGATGAAAAACTCCAAGTATTTTGAGAGTTATGATGGAAATAGTTAGACTCGCGCTTTGGTTTAGCAATTTACTGACCTACCTCCGATTGATTGACCATAACTCACTCAATTTAACTCGTAATTCATTTAAATTCGTTTCATTTCGAATGAATCGAAGTGTAGTTTAAAACGAAAGAAACGGAGATGAAAAACTCCAAGTATTTTGAGAGTTATGATGGAAATAGTTAGACTCGCTCTTTGGTTTAGCAATTTACTGACCTCTCTCCGATTGATTGACCATAACTCTGTCAATTTAACTCGTAATTCATTTAAATTAGTTTCATTTCGAAGGAATCGAAGTGTAGTTTAAAACGAAAGAAATTGAGATGAAAAACTCCAAGTATTTTGAGAGTTATGATGGAAATAGTTAGACTCGCGCTTTGGTTTAGCAATTTACTGACCTACCTCCGATTGATTGACCATAACTCACTCAATTTAACTCGTAATTCATTTAAATTCGTTTCATTTCGAATGAATCGAAGTATAGTTTAAAACGAAAGAAACGGAGATGAAAAACTCAAAGTATTTTGAGAGTTATGATGGAAATAGTTAGACTCGCGCTTTGGTTTAGCAATTTAGTGACCTACCTCCGATTGATTGACCATAACTCACTCAATTTAACTCGTAATTCATTGAAATTAGTTTCATTTCGAAGGAATCAAAGTGTAGTTTAAAACGAAAGAAACGGAGATGAAAAACTCCAAGTATTTTGAGAGTTATGATGGAAATAGTTAGACTCGCGCTTTGGTTTAGCAATTTACTGACCTACCTCCGATTTATTGAACATAACTCTCTCAATTTAACTCGTAATTCATTTAAATTCGTTTCATTTCGAATGAATCGAAGTGTAGTTTAAAACGAAAGAAACGGAGATGAAAAACTCCAAGTATTTTGAGAGTTATGATGGAAATAGTTAGACTCGCGCTTTGGTTTAGCAATTTACTGACCTACCTACGATTGATTGACCATAACTCTCTCAATTTAACTCTTAAGTCATTGAAATTAATTTCATTTCAAATGAATCGAAGTGTAGTTTAAAACGAAAGAAACGGAGATGAAAAACTCCAAGTATTTTGAGAGTTATGATGGAAATAGTTAGACTCGCGCTTTGGTTTAGCAATTTACTGACCTACCTCCGATTGATTGAACATAACTCTCTCAATTTAACTCGTAATTCATTGAAATTAGTTTCATTTCGAAGGAATCGAAGTGTAGTTTAAAACGAAAGAAACGGAGATGAAAAACTCCAAGTATTTTGAGAGTTATGATGGAAATAGTTAGACTCGCGCTTTGGTTTAGCAATTTACTGAGCTACCTCCGATTAATTGACCATAACTCTCTCAATTTAACTCTTAAGTCATTGAAATTAGTTTCATTTCGAAGGAATCGAACTGTAGTTTAAAACGAAAGAAACGGAGATGAAAAACTCCAAGTATTTTGAGAGTTATGATGGAAATTGTTAGACTCGCGCTTTGGTTTAGCAATTTACTGACCTACCTCCGATTTATTGACCATAACTCACTCAATTTAACTCGTAATTCATTTAAATTAGTTTCATTTCGAAGGAATCGAAGTATAGTTTAAAACGAAAGAAACGGAGATGAAAAACTCTAAGTATTTTGAGAGTTATGATGGAAATAGTTAGACTCGCGCTTTGGTTTAGCAATTTACTGACCTACCTCCGATTAATTGACCATAACTCACTCAATTTTACTTGTAATTGATTGAAATTAGTTTCATTTCGAAGGAATCGAAGTGTAGTTTAAAACGAAAGAAACGGAGATAGAAACTCCAAGTATTTTGGGAGTTATGATGGAAATAGTTAGACTCGCGCTTTGGTTTAGCAATTTACTGACCTACCTCCGATTGATTGACCTTAACTCACTCAATTTAACTCGTAATTCATTGAATTAGTTTCATTTCGAAGGAATCGAAGTGTAGTTTAAAACGAAAGAAACGGAGATGAAAAACTCCAAGTATTTTGAGAGTTATGATGGAAATAGTTAGACTCGCGCTTTGGTTTAGCAATTTACTGACCTACCTACGATTGATTGACCATAACTCTCTCAATTTAACTCTTAAGTCATTGAAATTAATTTCATTTCAAATGAATCGAAGTGTAGTTTAAAACGAAAGAAACGGAGATGAAAAACTCCAAGTATTTTGAGAGTTATGATGGAAATAGTTAGACTCGCGCTTTGGTTTAGCAATTTACTGACCTACCTCTGATTGATTGACCATAACTCTGTCAATTTAACTCGTAATTCATTTAAATTAGTTTCATTTCGAAGGAATCGAAGTGTAGTTTAAAACGAAAGAAACGGAGATGAAAAACTCCAAGTATTTTGAGAGTTATGATGGAAATTGTTAGACTCGCGCTTTGGTTTAGCAATTTACTGACCTACCTCCGATTGATTGACCATAACTCACTCAATTTAACTCGTAATTCATTTAAATTAGTTTCATTTCGAAGGAATCGAAGTAAAGTTTAAAACGAAAGAAACGGAGATGAAAAACTCCAAGTATTTTGAGAGTTATGATGGAAATAGTTAGACTCGCGCTTTGGTTTAGCAATTTACTGACCTACCTCCGATTGATTGAACATAACTCTCTCAATTTAACTCGTAATTCATTGAAATTAGTTTCATTTCGAAGGAATCGAAGTGTAGTTTAAAACGAAAGAAACGGAGATGAAAAACTCCAAGTATTTTGAGAGTTATGATGGAAATAGTTAGACTCGCGCTTTGGTTTAGCAATTTACTGACCTACCTCCGATTGATTGACCATAACTCTCTCAATTTAACTCTTAAGTCATTGAAATTAGTTTCATTTCGAAGGAATCGAAGTGTAGTTTAAAACGAAAGAAACGGAGATGAAAAACTCCAAGTATTTTGAGAGTTATGATGGAAATTGTTAGACTCGCGCTTTGGTTTAGCAATTTACTGACCTACCTCCGATTTATTGACCATAACTCACTCAATTTAACTCGTAATTCATTTAAATTAGTTTCATTTCGAAGGAATCGAAGTATAGTTTAAAACGAAAGAAACGGATATGAAAAACTCCAAGTATTTTGAGAGTTATGATGGAAATAGTTAGACTCGCGCTTTGGTTTAGCAATTTACTGACCTCCCTCCGATTAATTGACCATAACTCACTCAATTTTACTTGTAATTGATTGAAATTAGTTTCATTTCGAAGGAATCGAAGTGTAGTTTAAAACGAAAGAAACGGAGATGAAAAACTCCAAGTATTTTGGGAGTTATGATGGAAATAGTTAGACTCGCGCTTTGGTTTAGCAATTTACTGACATACCTCCGATTGATTGACCATAACTCACTCAATTTAACTCGTAATTCATTGAATTAGTTTCATTTCGACGGAATCGAAGTGTAGTTTAAAACGAAAGAAACGGAGATGAAAAACTCCAAGTATTTTGAGAGTTATGATGGAAATAGTTAGACTCGCGCTTTGGTTTAGCAATTTACTGACCTACCTACGATTGATTGACTATAACTCTCTCAATTTAACTCTTAAGTCATTGAAATTAATTTCATTTCAAATTAATCGAAGTGTAGTTTAAAACGAAAGAAACGGAGATGAAAAAATCCAAGTATTTTGAGAGTTATGATGGAAATAGTTAGACTCGCGCTTTAGTTTAGCAATTTACTGACCTACCTCCGATTGATTGACCATAACTCTGTCAATTTAACTCGTAATTCATTTAAATTAGTTTCATTTCGAAGGAATCGAAGTGTAGTTTAAAACGAAAGAAACGGAGATGAAAAACTCCAAGTATTTTGAGAGTTATGATGGAAATTGTTAGACTCGCGCTTTGGTTTAGCAATTTACTGACCTACCTCCGATTGATTGACCATAACTCACTCAATTTAACTCGTAATTCATTTAAATTAGTTTCATTTCGAAGGAATCAAAGTAAAGTTTAAAACGAAAGAAACGGAGATGAAAAACTCCAAGTATTTTGAGAGTTATGATGGAAATAGTTAGACTCGCGCTTTGGTTTAGCAATTTACTGACCTACCTCCGATTGATTGAACATAACTCTCTCAATTTAACTCGTAATTCATTGAAATTAGTTTCATTTCGAAGGAATCGAAGTGTAGTTTAAAACGAAAGAAACGGAGATGAAAAACTCCAAGTATTTTGAGAGTTATGATGGAAATAGTTAGACTCGCGCTTTGGTTTAGCAATTTACTGAGCTACCTCCGATTAGTTGACCATAACTCTCTCAATTTAACTCTTAAGTCATTGAAATTAGTTTCATTTCGAAGGAATCGAAGTGTAGTTTAAAACGAAAGAAACGGAGATGAAAAACTCCAAGTATTTTAAGAGTTATGATGGAAATTGTTAGACTCGCGCTTTGGTTTAGCAATTTACTGACCTACCTCCGATTTATTGACCATAACTCACTCAATTTAACTCGTAATTCATTTAAATTAGTTTCATTTCGAAGGAATCGAAGTATAGTTTAAAACGAAAGAAACGGAGATGAAAAACTCTAAGTATTTTGAGAGTTATGATGGAAATAGTTAGACTCGCGCTTTGGTTTAGCAATTTACTGACCTACCTCCGATTAATTGACCATAACTCACTCAATTTTACTTGTAATTGATTGAAATTAGTTTCATTTCGAAGGAATCGAAGTGTAGTTTAAAACGAAAGAAACGGAGATAGAAACTCCAAGTATTTTGGGAGTTATGATGGAAATAGTTAGACTCGCGCTTTGGTTTAGCAATTTACTGACCTACCTCCGATTGATTGACCTTAACTCACTCAATTTAACTCGTAATTCATTGAATTAGTTTCATTTCGAAGGAATCGAAGTGTAGTTTAAAACGAAAGAAACGGAGATGAAAAACTCCAAGTATTTTGAGAGTTATGATGGAAATAGTTAGACTCGCGCTTTGGTTTAGCAATTTACTGACCTACCTACGATTGATTGACCATAACTCTCTCAATTTAACTCTTAAGTCATTGAAATTAATTTCATTTCAAATGAATCGAAGTGTAGTTTAAAACGAAAGAAACGGAGATGAAAAACTCCAAGTATTTTGAGAGTTATGATGGAAATAGTTAGACTCGCGCTTTGGTTTAGCAATTTACTGACCTACCTCCGATTGATTGACCATAACTCTGTCAATTTAACTCGTAATTCATTTAAATTAGTTTCATTTCGAAGGAATCGAAGTGTAGTTTAAAACGAAAGAAACGGAGATGAAAAACTCCAAGTATATTGAGAGTTATGATGGAAATTGTTAGACTCGCGCTTTGGTTTAGCAATTTACTGACCTACCTCCGATTGATTGACCATAACTCACTCAATTTAACTCGTAATTCATTTAAATTAGTTTCATTTCGAAGGAATCGAAGTAAAGTTTAAAACGAAAGAAACGGAGATGAAAAACTCCAAGTATTTTGAGAGTTATGATGGAAATAGTTAGACTCGCGCTTTGGTTTAGCAATTTACTGACCTACCTCCGATTGATTGAACATAACTCTCTCAATTTAACTCGTAATTCATTGAAATTAGTTTCATTTCGAAGGAATCGAAGTGTAGTTTAAAACGAAAGAAACGGAGATGAAAAACTCCAAGTATTTTGAGAGTTATGATGGAAATAGTTAGACTCGCGCTTTGGTTTAGCAATTTACTGACCTACCTCCGATTGATTGACCATAACTCTCTCAATTTAACTCTTAAGTCATTGAAATTAGTTTCATTTCGAAGGAATCGAAGTGTAGTTTAAAACGAAAGAAACGGAGATGAAAAACTCCAAGTATTTTGAGAGTTATGATGGAAATTGTTAGACTCGCGCTTTGGTTTAGCAATTTACTGACCTACCTCCGATTTATTGACCATAACTCACTCAATTTAACTCGTAATTCATTTAAATTAGTTTCATTTCGAAGGAATCGAAGTATAGTTTAAAACGAAAGAAACGGATATGAAAAACTCCAAGTATTTTGAGAGTTATGATGGAAATAGTTAGACTCGCGCTTTGGTTTAGCAATTTACTGACCTCCCTCCGATTAATTGACCATAACTCACTCAATTTTACTTGTAATTGATTGAAATTAGTTTCATTTCGAAGGAATCGAAGTGTAGTTTAAAACGAAAGAAACGGAGATGAAAAACTCCAAGTATTTTGGGAGTTATGATGGAAATAGTTAGACTCGCGCTTTGGTTTAGCAATTTACTGACCTACCTCCGATTGATTGACCATAACTCACTCAATTTAACTCGTAATTCATTGAATTAGTTTCATTTCGACGGAATCGAAGTGTAGTTTAAAACGAAAGAAACGGAGATGAAAAACTCCAAGTATTTTGAGAGTTATGATGGAAATAGTTAGACTCGCGCTTTGGTTTAGCAATTTACTGACCTACCTACGATTGATTGACCATAACTCTCTCAATTTAACTCTTAAGTCATTGAAATTAATTTCATTTCAAATTAATCGAAGTGTAGTTTAAAACGAAAGAAACGGAGATGAAAAAATCCAAGTATTTTGAGAGTTATGATGGAAATAGTTAGACTCGCGCTTTGGTTTAGCAATTTACTGACCTACCTCCGATTGATTGACCATAACTCTGTCAATTTAACTCGTAATTCATTTAAATTAGTTTCATTTCGAAGGAATCGAAGTGTAGTTTAAAACGAAAGAAACGGAGATGAAAAACTCCAAGTATTTTGAGAGTTATGATGGAAATTGTTAGACTCGCGCTTTGGTTTAGCAATTTACTGACCTACCTCCGATTGATTGACCATAACTCACTCAATTTAACTCGTAATTCATTGAAATTAGTTTAATTTCGAAGGAATCGAAGTGTAGTTTATAACGAAAGAAACGGAGATGAAAAACTCCAAGTATTTTGAGAGTTATGATGGAAATAGTTAGACTCGCGCTTTGGTTTAGCAATTTACTGACCTACCTCCGATTGATTGACCATAACTCTCCCAATTTAACTCTTAAGTCATTGAAATTAGTTTCATTTCGAAGGAATCAAAGTGTAGTTTAAAACGAAAGAAACGGAGATGAAAAACTCCAAGTATTTTGAGAGTTATGATGGAAATAGTTAGACTCGCGCTTTGGTTTAGAAATTTACTGACCTACCTCCGATTGATTGACAATAACTCTGTCAATTTAACTCGTAATTCATTTAAATTAGTTTCATTTCGAAGGAATCGAAGTGTAGTTTAAAACGAAAGAAACGGAGATGAAAAACTCCAAGTATTTTGAGAGTTATGATGGAAATAGTTAGACTCGCGCTTTGGTTTAGCAATTTACTGACCTACCTCCGATTGATTGACCATAACTCACTCAATTTAACTCGTAATTCATTGAAATTAGTTTCATTTCGAAGGAATCAAAGTGTAGTTTAAAACGAAAGAAACGGAGATGAAAAACTCCAAGTATTTTGAGGGTTATGATGGAAATAGTTAGACTCGCGCTTTGGTTTAGCAATTTACTGACCTACCTCCGATTGATTGACCATAACTCTGTCAATTTAACTCGTAATTCATTTAAATTAGTTTCATTTCGAAGGAATCGAAGTGTAGTTTAAAACGAAAGAAACGGAGATTAAAAACTCCAAGTATTTTGGGAGTTATGATGGAAATAGTTAGACTCGCGCTTTGGTTTAGCAATTTACTGACCTCCCTACGATTGATTGACAATAACTCTGTCAATTTAACTCGTAATTCATTTAAATTAGTTTCATTTCGAAGGAATCGAAGTGTAGTTTAAAACGAAAGAAACGAAGATGAAAAACTCCAAGTATTTTGAGAGTTATGATGGAAATAGTTAGACTCGCGCTTTGGTTTAGCAATTTACTGACCTACCTCCGATTGATTGACCATAACTCACTCAATTTAACTCGTAATTCATTTAAATTCGTTTCATTTCGAATGAATCGAAGTGTAGTTTAAAACGAAAGAAACGGAGATGAAAAACTCAAAGTATTTTGAGAGTTATGATGGAAATAGTTAGACTCGCTCTTTGGTTTAGCAATTTACTGACCTCTCTCCGATTGATTGACCATAACTCTGTCAATTTAACTCGTAATTCATTTAAATTAGTTTCATTTCGAAGGAATCGAAGTGTAGTTTATAACGAAAGAAACGGAGATGAAAAACTCCAAGTATTTTGAGAGTTATGATGGAAATAGTTAGACTCGCGCTTTGGTTTAGCAATTTACTTACCTACCTCCGATTGATTGACCATACCTCTCCCAATTTAACTCTTAAGTAATTGAAATTAGTTTCATTTCGAAGGAATCAAAGTGTAGTTTAAAACGAAAGAAACGGAGATGAAAAACTCCAAGTATTTTGAGAGTTATGATGGAAATAGTTAGACTCGCGCTTTGGTTTAGCAATTTACTGACCTACCTCCGATTGATTGACAATAACTCTGTCAATTTAACTCGTAATTCATTTAAATTAGTTTCATTTCGAAGGAATCGAAGTGTAGTTTAAAACGAAAGAAACGGAGATGAAAAACTCCAAGTATTTTGAGAGTTATGATGGAAATAGTTAGACTCGCGCTTTGGTTTAGCAATTTACTGACCTACCTCCGATTGATTGACCATAACTCACTCAATTTAACTCGTAATTCATTTAAATTCGTTTCATTTCGAATGAATCGAAGTGTAGTTTAAAACGAAAGAAACGGAGATGAAAAACTCCAAGTATTTTGAGAGTTATGATGGAAATAGTTAGACTCGCTCTTTGGTTTAGCAATTTACTGACCTCTCTCCGATTGATTGACCATAACTCTGTCAATTTAACTCGTAATTCATTTAAATTAGTTTCATTTCGAATGAAACGAAGTGTAGTTTAAAACGAAAGAAATTGAGATGAAAAACTCCAAGTATTTTGAGAGTTATGATGGAAATAGTTAGACTCGCGCTTTGGTTTAGCAATTTACTGACCTACCTCCGATTGATTGACCATAACTCACTCAATTTAACTCGTAATTCATTTAAATTCGTTTCATTTCGAATGAATCGAAGTGTAGTTTAAAACGAAAGAAACGGAGATGAAAAACTCAAAGTATTTTGAGAGTTATGATGGAAATAGTTAGACTCGCGCTTTGGTTTAGCAATTTAGTGACCTACCTCCGATTGATTGACCATAACTCACTCAATTTAACTCGTAATTCATTGAAATTAGTTTCATTTCGAAGGAATCAAAGTGTAGTTTAAAACGAAAGAAACGGAGATGAAAAACTCCAAGTATTTTGAGAGTTATGATGGAAATAGTTAGACTCGCGCTTTGGTTTAGCAATTTACTGACCTACCTCCGATTTATTGAACATAACTCTCTAAATTTAACTCGTAATTCATTTAAATTCGTTTCATTTCGAATGAATCGAAGTGTAGTTTAAAACGAAAGAAACGGAGATGAAAAACTCCAAGTATTTTGAGAGTTATGATGGAAATTGTTAGACTCGCGCTTTGGTTTAGCAATTTACTGACCTACCTCCGATTGATTGACCATAACTCTCTCAATTTAACTCTTAACTCATTGAAATTAGTTTCATTTCGAAGGAATCGAAGTGTAGTTTAAAACGAAAGAAACGGAGATGAAAAACTCCAAGTATTTTGAGAGTTATGATGGAAATAGTTAGACTCGCGCTTTGGTTTAGCAATTTACTGACCTCCCTACGATTGATTGACCATAACTCACTCAATTTAACTCGTAATTCATTGAAATTAGTTTCATTTCGAAAGAATCGAAGTGTAGTTTAAAACGAAAGAAACGGAGATGAAAAACTCCAAGTATTTTGAGAGTTATGATGGAAATAGTTAGACTCGCGCTTTGGTTTAGCAATTTACTGACCTACGTCCGATTGATTGACCATAACTCACTCAATTTAACTCGTAATTCATTTAAATTCGTTTCATTTCGAATGAATCGAAGTGTAGTTTAAAACGAAAGAAACGGAGATGAAAAACTCCAAGTATTTTGAGAGTTATGATGGAAATAGTTAGACTCGCTCTTTGGTTTAGCAATTTACTGACCTCTCTCCGATTGATTGACCATAACTCTGTCAATTTAACTCGTAATTCATTTAAATTAGTTTCATTTCGAAGGAATCGAAGTGTAGTTTAAAACGAAAGAAATTGAGATGAAAAACTCCAAGTATTTTGAGAGTTATGATGGAAATAGTTAGACTCGCGCTTTGGTTTAGCAATTTACTGACCTACCTCCGATTGATTGACCATAACTCACTCAATTTAACTCGTAATTCATTTAAATTCGTTTCATTTCGAATGAATCGAAGTATAGTTTAAAACGAAAGAAACGGAGATGAAAAACTCAAAGTATTTTGAGAGTTATGATGGAAATAGTTAGACTCGCGCTTTGGTTTAGCAATTTAGTGACCTACCTCCGATTGATTGACCATAACTCACTCAATTTAACTCGTAATTCATTGAAATTAGTTTCATTTCGAAGGAATCAAAGTGTAGTTTAAAACGAAAGAAACGGAGATGAAAAACTCCAAGTATTTTGAGAGTTATGATGGAAATAGTTAGACTCGCGCTTTGGTTTAGCAATTTACTGACCTACCTCCGATTTATTGAACATAACTCTCTCAATTTAACTCGTAATTCATTTAAATTCGTTTCATTTCGAATGAATCGAAGTGTAGTTTAAAACGAAAGAAACGGAGATGAAAAACTCCAAGTATTTTGAGAGTTATGATGGAAAT
Source organism: Tasmannia lanceolata (assembly GCF_043159265.1). Taxonomy (NCBI): domain Eukaryota; kingdom Viridiplantae; phylum Streptophyta; class Magnoliopsida; order Canellales; family Winteraceae; genus Tasmannia; species Tasmannia lanceolata. The sequence continues at coordinate 11,902,178 of NW_027518721.1, forward strand.
TGTTAGACTCGCGCTTTGGTTTAGAAATTTACTGACCTACCTCCGATTGATTGACCATAACTCTGTCAATTTAACTCGTAATTCATTTAAATTAGTTTCATTTCGAAGGAATCGAAGTGTAGTTTAAAACGAAAGAAACGGAGATGAAAAACTCCAAGTATTTTGAGAGTTATGATGGAAATAGTTAGACTCGCGCTTTGGTTTAGCAATTTACTGACCTCCCTACGATTGATTGACCATAACTCACTCAATTTAACTCGTAATTCATTGAAATTAGTTTCATTTCGAAAGAATCGAAGTGTAGTTTAAAACGAAAGAAACGGAGATGAAAAACTCCAAGTATTTTGAGAGTTATGATGGAAATAGTTAGACTCGCGCTTTGGTTTAGCAATTTACTGACCTACCTACGATTGATTGACCATAACTCTCTCAATTTAACTCTTAAGTCATTGAAATTAGTTTCATTTCGAAAGAATCAAAGTGTAGTTTAAAACGAAAGAAACGGAGATGAAAAACTCCAAGTATTTTGAGAGTTATGATGGAAATAGTTAGACTCGCGCTTTGGTTTAGCAATTTACTGACCTACCTCCGATTGATTGACAATAACTCTCTCAATTTAACTCGTAATTCATTTAAATTAGTTTCATTTCGAAGGAATCGAAGTGTAGTTTAAAACGAAAGAAACGGAGATGAAAAACTACAATTATTTTGAGAGTTATGATGGAAATAGTTAGACTCGCGCTTTTGTTTAGCAATTTACTGACCTACCTCCGATTGATTGACCATAACTCTGTCAATTTAACTCGTAATTCTTTTAAATTAGTTTCATTTCGAAGGAATCGAAGTGTAGTTTAAAACGAAAGAAACGGAGATGAAAAACTCCAAGTATTTTGAGAGTTACGATGGAAATAGTTAGACTCGCTCTTTGGTTTAGCAATTTACTGACCTCTCTCCGATTGATTTACCATAACTCACTAAATTTAACTCGTAATTCATTGAAATTAGTTTCATTTCGAAGGAATCGAAGTGTAGTTTAAAACGAAAGAAACGGAGATGAAAAACTCCAAGTATTTTGAGAGTTATGATGGAAATTGTTAGACTCGCGCTTTGGTTTAGCAATTTACTGACCTACCTCCGATTGATTGACCATAACTCACTCAATTTAACTCGTAATTCATTTAAATTAGTTTCATTTCGAAGGAATCGAAGTAAAGTTTAAAACGAAAGAAACGGAGATGAAAAACTCCAAGTATTTTGAGAGTTATGATGGAAATAGTTAGACTCGCGCTTTGGTTTAGCAATTTACTGACCTACCTCCGATTGATTGAACATAACTCTCTCAATTAAACTCGTAATTCATTGAAATTAGTTTCATTTCGAAGGAATCGAAGTGTAGTTTAAAACGAAAGAAACGGAGATGAAAAACTCCAAGTATTTTGAGAGTTATGATGGAAATAGTTAGACTCGCGCTTTGGTTTAGCAATTTACTGACCTACCTCCGATTGATTGACCATAACTCTCTCAATTTAACTCTTAAGTCATTGAAATTAGTTTCATTTCGAAGGAATCGAAGTGTAGTTTAAAACGAAAGAAACGGAGATGAAAAACTCCAAGTATTTTGAGAGTTATGATGGAAATTGTTAGACTCGCGCTTTGGTTTAGCAATTTACTGACCTACCTCCGATTTATTGACCATAACTCACTCAATTTAACTCGTAATTCATTTAAATTAGTTTCATTTCGAAGGAATCGAAGTATAGTTTAAAACGAAAGAAACGGAGATGAAAAACTCCAAGTATTTTGAGAGTTATAATGGAAATAGTTAGACTCGCGCTTTGGTTTAGCAATTTACTGACCTACCTCCGATTAATTGACCATAACTCACTCAATTTTACTTGTAATTGATTGAAATTAGTTTCATTTCGAAGGAATCGAAGTGTAGTTTAAAACGAAAGAAACGGAGATGAAAAACTCCAAGTATTTTGGGAGTTATGATGGAAATAGTTAGACTCGCGCTTTGGTTTAGGAATTTACTGACCTACCTCCGATTGATTGACCATAACTCACTCAATTTAACTCGTAATTCATTGAATTAGTTTCATTTCGAAGGAATCGAAGTGTAGTTTAAAACGAAAGAAACGGAGATGAAAAACTCCAAGTATTTTGAGAGTTATGATGGAAATAGTTAGACTCGCGCTTTGGTTTAGCAATTTACTGACCTACCTCCGATTAATTGACCATAACTCACTCAATTTTACTTGTAATTGATTGAAATTAGTTTCATTTCAAATTAATCGAAGTGTAGTTTAAAACGAAAGAAACGGAGATGAAAAACTCCAAGTATTTTGAGAGTTATGATGGAAATAGTTAGACTCGCGCTTTGGTTTAGCAATTTACTGACCTACCTCCGATTGATTGACCATAACTCTGTCAATTTAACTCGTAATTCATTTAAATTAGTTTCATTTCGAAGGAATCGAAGTGTAGTTTAAAACGAAAGAAACGGAGATGAAAAACTCCAAGTATTTTGAGAGTTATGATGGAAATAGTTAGACTCGCGCTTTGGTTTAGCAATTTACTGACCTACCTACGATTGATTGACCATAACTCTCTCAATTTAACTATTAAGTCATTGAAATTAGTTTCATTTCGAAAGAATCAAAGTGTAGTTTAAAACGAAAGAAACGGAGATGAAAAACTCCAAGTATTTTGAGAGTTATGATGGAAATAGTTAGACTCGCGCTTTGGTTTAGCAATTTACTGACCTACCTCCGATTGATTGACCATAACTCTGTCAATTTAACTCGTAATTCATTTAAATTAGTTTCATTTCGAAGAAATCGAAGTGTAGTTTAAAACGAAAGAAACGGAGATGAAAAACTCCAAGTATTTTGAGAGTTATGATGGAAATAGTTAGACTCGCGCTTTGGTTTAGCAATTTACTGACCTCCCTACGATTGATTGACCATAACTCACTCAATTTAACTCGTAATTCATTGAAATTAGTTTCATTTCGAAAGAATCGAAGTGTAGTTTAAAACGAAAGAAACGGAGATGAAAAACTCCAAGTATTTTGGGAGTTATGATGGAAATAGTTAGACTCGCGCTTTGGTTTAGGAATTTACTGACCTACCTCCGATTGATTGACCATAACTCACTCAATTTAACTCGTAATTCATTGAATTAGTTTCATTTCGAAGGAATCGAAGTGTAGTTTAAAACAAAAGAAACGGAGATGAAAAACTCCAAGTATTTTGAGAGTTATGATGGAAATAGTTAGACTCGCGCTTTGGTTTAGCAATTTACTGACCTACCTCCGATTAATTGACCATAACTCACTCAATTTTACTTGTAATTGATTGAAATTAGTTTCATTTCAAATTAATCGAAGTGTAGTTTAAAACGAAAGAAACGGAGATGAAAAACTCCAAGTATTTTGAGAGTTATGATGGAAATAGTTAGACTCGCGCTTTGGTTTAGCAATTTACTGACCTACCTCCGATTGATTGACCATAACTCTGTCAATTTAACTCGTAATTCATTTAAATTAGTTTCATTTCGAAGGAATCGAAGTGTAGTTTAAAACGAAAGAAACGGAGATGAAAAACTCCAAGTATTTTGAGAGTTATGATGGAAATAGTTAGACTCGCGCTTTGGTTTAGCAATTTACTGACCTCCCTACGATTGATTGACCATAACTCACTCAATTTAACTCGTAATTCATTGAAATTAGTTTCATTTCGAAAGAATCGAAGTGTAGTTTAAAACGAAAGAAACGGAGATGAAAAACTCCAAGTATTTTGAGAGTTATGATGGAAATAGTTAGACTCGCGCTTTGGTTTAGCAATTTACTGACCTACCTCCGATTGATTGACCATAACTCACTCAATTTAACTCGTAATTCATTTAAATTCGTTTCATTTCGAATGAATCGAAGTGTAGTTTAAAACGAAAGAAACGGAGATGAAAAACTCCAAGTATTTTGAGAGTTATGATGGAAATAGTTAGACTCGCTCTTTGGTTTAGCAATTTACTGACCTCTCTCCGATTGATTGACCATAACTCTGTCAATTTAACTCGTAATTCATTTAAATTAGTTTCATTTCGAAGGAATCGAAGTGTAGTTTAAAACGAAAGAAATTGAGATGAAAAACTCCAAGTATTTTGAGAGTTATGATGGAAATAGTTAGACTCGCGCTTTGGTTTAGCAATTTACTGACCTACCTCCGATTGATTGACCATAACTCACTCAATTTAACTCGTAATTCATTTAAATTCGTTTCATTTCGAATGAATCGAAGTATAGTTTAAAACGAAAGAAACGGAGATGAAAAACTCAAAGTATTTTGAGAGTTATGATGGAAATAGTTAGACTCGCGCTTTGGTTTAGCAATTTAGTGACCTACCTCCGATTGATTGACCATAACTCACTCAATTTAACTCGTAATTCATTGAAATTAGTTTCATTTCGAAGGAATCAAAGTGTAGTTTAAAACGAAAGAAACGGAGATGAAAAACTCCAAGTATTTTGAGAGTTATGATGGAAATAGTTAGACTCGCGCTTTGGTTTAGCAATTTACTGACCTACCTCCGATTTATTGAACATAACTCTCTCAATTTAACTCGTAATTCATTTAAATTCGTTTCATTTCGAATGAATCGAAGTGTAGTTTAAAACGAAAGAAACGGAGATGAAAAACTCCAAGTATTTTGAGAGTTATGATGGAAATTGTTAGACTCGCGCTTTGGTTTAGAAATTTACTGACCTACCTCCGATTGATTGACCATAACTCTGTCAATTTAACTCGTAATTCATTTAAATTAGTTTCATTTCGAAGGAATCGAAGTGTTGTTTAAAACGAAAGAAACGGAGATGAAAAACTCCAAGTATTTTGAGAGTTATGATGGAAATAGTTAGACTCGCGCTTTGGTTTAGCAATTTACTGACCTCCCTACGATTGATTGACCATAACTCACTCAATTTAACTCGTAATTCATTGAAATTAGTTTCATTTCGAAAGAATCGAAGTGTAGTTTAAAACGAAAGAAACGGAGATGAAAAACTCCAAGTATTTTGAGAGTTATGATGGAAATAGTTAGACTCGCGCTTTGGTTTAGCAATTTACTGACCTACCTACGATTGATTGACCATAACTCTCTCAATTTAACTCTTAAGTCATTGAAATTAGTTTCATTTCGAAAGAATCAAAGTGTAGTTTAAAACGAAAGAAACGGAGATGAAAAACTCCAAGTATTTTGAGAGTTATGATGGAAATAGTTAGACTCGCGCTTTGGTTTAGCAATTTACTGACCTACCTCCGATTGATTGACAATAACTCTCTCAATTTAACTCGTAATTCATTTAAATTAGTTTCATTTCGAAGGAATCGAAGTGTAGTTTAAAACGAAAGAAACGGAGATGAAAAACTACAATTATTTTGAGAGTTATGATGGAAATAGTTAGACTCGCGCTTTTGTTTAGCAATTTACTGACCTACCTCCGATTGATTGACCATAACTCTGTCAATTTAACTCGTAATTCTTTTAAATTAGTTTCATTTCGAAGGAATCGAAGTGTAGTTTAAAACGAAAGAAACGGAGATGAAAAACTCCAAGTATTTTGAGAGTTACGATGGAAATAGTTAGACTCGCGCTTTGGTTTAGCAATTTACTGACCTACCTACGATTGATTGACCATAACTCTCTCAATTTAACTATTAAGTCATTGAAATTAGTTTCATTTCGAAAGAATCAAAGTGTAGTTTAAAACGAAAGAAACGGAGATGAAAAACTCCAAGTATTTTGAGAGTTATGATGGAAATAGTTAGACTCGCGCTTTGGTTTAGCAATTTACTGACCTACCTCCGATTGATTGACCATAACTCTGTCAATTTAACTCGTAATTCATTTAAATTAGTTTCATTTCGAAGAAATCGAAGTGTAGTTTAAAACGAAAGAAACGGAGATGAAAAACTCCAAGTATTTTGAGAGTTATGATGGAAATAGTTAGACTCGCGCTTTGGTTTAGCAATTTACTGACCTCCCTACGATTGATTGACCATAACTCACTCAATTTAACTCGTAATTCATTGAAATTAGTTTCATTTCGAAAGAATCGAAGTGTAGTTTAAAACGAAAGAAACGGAGATGAAAAACTCCAAGTATTTTGGGAGTTATGATGGAAATAGTTAGACTCGCGCTTTGGTTTAGGAATTTACTGACCTACCTCCGATTGATTGACCATAACTCACTCAATTTAACTCGTAATTCATTGAATTAGTTTCATTTCGAAGGAATCGAAGTGTAGTTTAAAACAAAAGAAACGGAGATGAAAAACTCCAAGTATTTTGAGAGTTATGATGGAAATAGTTAGACTCGCGCTTTGGTTTAGCAATTTACTGACCTACCTCCGATTAATTGACCATAACTCACTCAATTTTACTTGTAATTGATTGAAATTAGTTTCATTTCAAATTAATCGAAGTGTAGTTTAAAACGAAAGAAACGGAGATGAAAAACTCCAAGTATTTTGAGAGTTATGATGGAAATAGTTAGACTCGCGCTTTGGTTTAGCAATTTACTGACCTACCTCCGATTGATTGACCATAACTCTGTCAATTTAACTCGTAATTCATTTAAATTAGTTTCATTTCGAAGGAATCGAAGTGTAGTTTAAAACGAAAGAAACGGAGATGAAAAACTCCAAGTATTTTGAGAGTTATGATGGAAATAGTTAGACTCGCGCTTTGGTTTAGCAATTTACTGACCTCCCTACGATTGATTGACCATAACTCACTCAATTTAACTCGTAATTCATTGAAATTAGTTTCATTTCGAAAGAATCGAAGTGTAGTTTAAAACGAAAGAAACGGAGATGAAAAACTCCAAGTATTTTGAGAGTTATGATGGAAATAGTTAGACTCGCGCTTTGGTTTAGCAATTTACTGACCTACCTCCGATTGATTGACCATAACTCACTCAATTTAACTCGTAATTCATTTAAATTCGTTTCATTTCGAATGAATCGAAGTGTAGTTTAAAACGAAAGAAACGGAGATGAAAAACTCCAAGTATTTTGAGAGTTATGATGGAAATAGTTAGACTCGCTCTTTGGTTTAGCAATTTACTGACCTCTCTCCGATTGATTGACCATAACTCTGTCAATTTAACTCGTAATTCATTTAAATTAGTTTCATTTCGAAGGAATCGAAGTGTAGTTTAAAACGAAAGAAATTGAGATGAAAAACTCCAAGTATTTTGAGAGTTATGATGGAAATAGTTAGACTCGCGCTTTGGTTTAGCAATTTACTGACCTACCTCCGATTGATTGACCATAACTCACTCAATTTAACTCGTAATTCATTTAAATTCGTTTCATTTCGAATGAATCGAAGTATAGTTTAAAACGAAAGAAACGGAGATGAAAAACTCAAAGTATTTTGAGAGTTATGATGGAAATAGTTAGACTCGCGCTTTGGTTTAGCAATTTAGTGACCTACCTCCGATTGATTGACCATAACTCACTCAATTTAACTCGTAATTCATTGAAATTAGTTTCATTTCGAAGGAATCAAAGTGTAGTTTAAAACGAAAGAAACGGAGATGAAAAACTCCAAGTATTTTGAGAGTTATGATGGAAATAGTTAGACTCGCGCTTTGGTTTAGCAATTTACTGACCTACCTCCGATTTATTGAACATAACTCTCTCAATTTAACTCGTAATTCATTTAAATTCGTTTCATTTCGAATGAATCGAAGTGTAGTTTAAAACGAAAGAAACGGAGATGAAAAACTCCAAGTATTTTGAGAGTTATGATGGAAATTGTTAGACTCGCGCTTTGGTTTAGAAATTTACTGACCTACCTCCGATTGATTGACCATAACTCTGTCAATTTAACTCGTAATTCATTTAAATTAGTTTCATTTCGAAGGAATCGAAGTGTTGTTTAAAACGAAAGAAACGGAGATGAAAAACTCCAAGTATTTTGAGAGTTATGATGGAAATAGTTAGACTCGCGCTTTGGTTTAGCAATTTACTGACCTCCCTACGATTGATTGACCATAACTCACTCAATTTAACTCGTAATTCATTGAAATTAGTTTCATTTCGAAAGAATCGAAGTGTAGTTTAAAACGAAAGAAACGGAGATGAAAAACTCCAAGTATTTTGAGAGTTATGATGGAAATAGTTAGACTCGCGCTTTGGTTTAGCAATTTACTGACCTACCTACGATTGATTGACCATAACTCTCTCAATTTAACTCTTAAGTCATTGAAATTAGTTTCATTTCGAAAGAATCAAAGTGTAGTTTAAAACGAAAGAAACGGAGATGAAAAACTCCAAGTATTTTGAGAGTTATGATGGAAATAGTTAGACTCGCGCTTTGGTTTAGCAATTTACTGACCTACCTCCGATTGATTGACAATAACTCTCTCAATTTAACTCGTAATTCATTTAAATTAGTTTCATTTCGAAGGAATCGAAGTGTAGTTTAAAACGAAAGAAACGGAGATGAAAAACTACAATTATTTTGAGAGTTATGATGGAAATAGTTAGACTCGCGCTTTTGTTTAGCAATTTACTGACCTACCTCCGATTGATTGACCATAACTCTGTCAATTTAACTCGTAATTCTTTTAAATTAGTTTCATTTCGAAGGAATCGAAGTGTAGTTTAAAACGAAAGAAACGGAGATGAAAAACTCCAAGTATTTTGAGAGTTACGATGGAAATAGTTAGACTCGCTCTTTGGTTTAGCAATTTACTGACCTCTCTCCGATTGATTTACCATAACTCACTAAATTTAACTCGTAATTCATTGAAATTAGTTTCATTTCGAAGGAATCGAAGTGTAGTTTAAAACGAAAGAAACGGAGATGAAAAACTCCAAGTATTTTGAGAGTTATGATGGAAATTGTTAGACTCGCGCTTTGGTTTAGCAATTTACTGACCTACCTCCGATTGATTGACCATAACTCACTCAATTTAACTCGTAATTCATTTAAATTAGTTTCATTTCGAAGGAATCGAAGTAAAGTTTAAAACGAAAGAAACGGAGATGAAAAAGTCCAAGTATTTTGAGAGTTATGATGGAAATAGTTAGACTCGCGCTTTGGTTTAGCAATTTACTGACCTACCTCCGATTGATTGAACATAACTCTCTCAATTAAACTCGTAATTCATTGAAATTAGTTTCATTTCGAAGGAATCGAAGTGTAGTTTAAAACGAAAGAAACGGAGATGAAAAACTCCAAGTATTTTGAGAGTTATGATGGAAATAGTTAGACTCGCGCTTTGGTTTAGCAATTTACTGACCTACCTCCGATTGATTGACCATAACTCTCTCAATTTAACTCTTAAGTCATTGAAATTAGTTTCATTTCGAAGGAATCGAAGTGTAGTTTAAAACGAAAGAAACGGAGATGAAAAACTCCAAGTATTTTGAGAGTTATGATGGAAATTGTTAGACTCGCGCTTTGGTTTAGCAATTTACTGACCTACCTCCGATTTATTGACCATAACTCACTCAATTTAACTCGTAATTCATTTAAATTAGTTTCATTTCGAAGGAATCGAAGTATAGTTTAAAACGAAAGAAACGGAGATGAAAAACTCCAAGTATTTTGAGAGTTATAATGGAAATAGTTAGACTCGCGCTTTGGTTTAGCAATTTACTGACCTACCTCCGATTAATTGACCATAACTCACTCAATTTTACTTGTAATTGATTGAAATTAGTTTCATTTCGAAGGAATCGAAGTGTAGTTTAAAACGAAAGAAACGGAGATGAAAAACTCCAAGAATTTTGGGAGTTATGATGGAAATAGTTAGACTCGCGCTTTGGTTTAGGAATTTACTGACCTACCTCCGATTGATTGACCATAACTCACTCAATTTAACTCGTAATTCATTGAATTAGTTTCATTTCGAAGGAATCAAAGTGTAGTTTAAAACGAAAGAAACGGAGATGAAAAACTCCAAGTATTTTGAGAGTTATGATGGAAATAGTTAGACTCGCGCTTTGGTTTAGCAATTTACTGACCTACCTCCGATTAATTGACCATAACTCACTCAATTTTACTTGTAATTGATTGAAATTAGTTTCATTTCAAATTAATCGAAGTGTAGTTTAAAACGAAAGAAACGGAGATGAAAAACTCCAAGTATTTTGAGAGTTATGATGGAAATAGTTAGACTCGCGCTTTGGTTTAGCAATTTACTGACCTACCTCCGATTGATTGACCATAACTCTGTCAATTTAACTCGTAATTCATTTAAATTAGTTTCATTTCGAAGGAATCGAAGTGTAGTTTAAAACGAAAGAAACGGAGATGAAAAACTCCAAGTATTTTGAGAGTTATGATGGAAATAGTTAGACTCGCGCTTTGGTTTAGCAATTTACTGACCTACCTACGATTGATTGACCATAACTCTCTCAATTTAACTATTAAGTCATTGAAATTAGTTTCATTTCGAAAGAATCAAAGTGTAGTTTAAAACGAAAGAAACGGAGATGAAAAACTCCAAGTATTTTGAGAGTTATGATGGAAATAGTTAGACTCGCGCTTTGGTTTAGCAATTTACTGACCTACCTCCGATTGATTGACCATAACTCTGTCAATTTAACTCGTAATTCATTTAAATTAGTTTCATTTCGAAGAAATCGAAGTGTAGTTTAAAACGAAAGAAACGGAGATGAAAAACTCCAAGTATTTTGAGAGTTATGATGGAAATAGTTAGACTCGCGCTTTGGTTTAGCAATTTACTGACCTCCCTACGATTGATTGACCATAACTCACTCAATTTAACTCGTAATTCATTGAAATTAGTTTCATTTCGAAAGAATCGAAGTGTAGTTTAAAACGAAAGAAACGGAGATGAAAAACTCCAAGTATTTTGAGAGTTATGATGGAAATAGTTAGACTCGCGCTTTGGTTTAGCAATTTACTGACCTACCTCCGATTGATTGACCATAACTCTCTCAATTTAACTCTTAACTCATTGAAATTAGTTTCATTTCGAAAGAATCAAAGTGTAGTTTAAAACGAAAGAAACGGAGATGAAAAACTCCAAGTATTTTGAGAATTATGATGGAAATAGTTAGACTCGCGCTTTGGTTTAGCAATTTACTGACCTACCTCCGATTGATTGACAATAACTCTCTCAATTTAACTCGTAATTCATTTAAATTAGTTTCATTTCGAAGGAATCGAAGTGTAGTTTAAAACGAAAGAAACGGAGATGAAAAACTACAAGTATTTTGAGAGTTATGATGGAAATAGTTAGACTCGCGCTTTTGTTTAGCAATTTACTGACCTACCTCCGATTGATTGACCATAACTCTGTCAATTTAACTCGTAATTCTTTTAAATTAGTTTCATTTCGAAGGAATCGAAGTGTAGTTTAAAACGAAAGAAACGGAGATGAAAAACTCCAAGTATTTTGAGAGTTACGATGGAAATAGTTAGACTCGCTCTTTGGTTTAGCAATTTACTGACCTCTCTCCGATTGATTTACCATAACTCACTCAATTTAACTCGTAATTCATTGAAATTAGTTTCATTTCGAAGGAATCGAAGTGTAGTTTAAAACGAAAGAAACGGAGATGAAAAACTCCAAGTATTTTGAGAGTTATGATGGAAATTGTTAGACTCGCGCTTTGGTTTAGCAATTTACTGACCTACCTCCGATTGATTGACCATAACTCACTCAATTTAACTCGTAATTCATTTAAATTAGTTTCATTTCGAAGGAATCGAAGTAAAGTTTAAAACGAAAGAAACGAAGATGAAAAAGTCCAAGTATTTTGAGAGTTATGATGGAAATAGTTAGACTCGCGCTTTGGTTTAGCAATTTACTGACCTACCTCCGATTGATTGAACATAACTCTCTCAATTTAACTCGTAATTCATTGAAATTAGTTTCATTTCGAAGGAATCGAAGTGTAGTTTAAAACGAAAGAAACGGAGATGAAAAACCCCAAGTATTTTGAGAGTTATGATGGAAATAGTTAGACTCGCGCTTTGGTTTAGCAATTTACTGACCTACCTCCGATTAATTGACCATAACTCACTCAATTTTACTTGTAATTGATTGAAATTAGTTTCATTTCGAAGGAATCGAAGTGTAGTTTAAAACGAAAGAAACGGAGATGAAAAACTCCAAGTATTTTGGGAGTTATGATGGAAATAGTTAGACTCGCGCTTTGGTTTAGGAATTTACTGACCTACCTCCGATTGATTGACCATAACTCACTCAATTTAACTCGTAATTCATTGAATTAGTTTCATTTCGAAGGAATCGAAGTGTAGTTTAAAACAAAAGAAACGGAGATGAAAAACTCCAAGTATTTTGAGAGTTATGATGGAAATAGTTAGACTCGCGCTTTGGTTTAGCAATTTACTGACCTACCTCCGATTAATTGACCATAACTCACTCAATTTTACTTGTAATTGATTGAAATTAGTTTCATTTCAAATTAATCGAAGTGTAGTTTAAAACGAAAGAAACGGAGATGAAAAACTCCAAGTATTTTGAGAGTTATGATGGAAATAGTTAGACTCGCGCTTTGGTTTAGCAATTTACTGACCTACCTCCGATTGATTGACCATAACTCTGTCAATTTAACTCGTAATTCATTTAAATTAGTTTCATTTCGAAGGAATCGAAGTGTAGTTTAAAACGAAAGAAACGGAGATGAAAAACTCCAAGTATTTTGAGAGTTATGATGGAAATTGTTAGACTCGCGCTTTGGTTTAGCAATTTACTGACCTACCTCCGATTGATTGACCATAACTCTCTCAATTTAACTCTTAAGTCATTGAAATTAGTTTCATTTCGAAAGAATCAAAGTGTAGTTTAAAACGAAAGAAACGGAGATGAAAAACTCCAAGTATTTTGAGAGTTATGATGGAAATTGTTAGACTCGCGCTTTGGTTTAGCAATTTACTGACCTACCTCCGATTGATTGACCATAACTCTGTCAATTTAACTCGTAATTCATTTAAATTAGTTTCATTTCGAAGAAATCGAAGTGTAGTTTAAAACGAAAGAAACGGAGATGAAAAACTCCAAGTATTTTGAGAGTTATGATGGAAATAGTTAGACTCGCGCTTTGGTTTAGCAATTTACTGACCTCCCTACGATTGATTGACCATAACTCACTCAATTTAACTCGTAATTCATTGAAATTAGTTTCATTTCGAAAGAATCGAAGTGTAGTTTAAAACGAAAGAAACGGAGATGAAAAACTCCAAGTATTTTGAGAGTTATGATGGAAATAGTTAGACTCGCGCTTTGGTTTAGCAATTTACTGACCTACCTCCGATTGATTGACCATAACTCTCTCAATTTAACTCTTAACTCATTGAAATTAGTTTCATTTCGAAAGAATCAAAGTGTAGTTTAAAACGAAAGAAACGGAGATGAAAAACTCCAAGTATTTTGAGAATTATGATGGAAATAGTTAGACTCGCGCTTTGGTTTAGCAATTTACTGACCTACCTCCGATTGATTGACAATAACTCTCTCAATTTAACTCGTAATTCATTTAAATTAGTTTCATTTCGAAGGAATCGAAGTGTAGTTTAAAACGAAAGAAACGGAGATGAAAAACTACAAGTATTTTGAGAGTTATGATGGAAATAGTTAGACTCGCGCTTTTGTTTAGCAATTTACTGACCTACCTCCGATTGATTGACCATAACTCTGTCAATTTAACTCGTAATTCTTTTAAATTAGTTTCATTTCGAAGGAATCGAAGTGTAGTTTAAAACGAAAGAAACGGAGATGAAAAACTCCAAGTATTTTGAGAGTTACGATGGAAATAGTTAGACTCGCTCTTTGGTTTAGCAATTTACTGACCTCTCTCCGATTGATTTACCATAACTCACTCAATTTAACTCGTAATTCATTGAAATTAGTTTCATTTCGAAGGAATCGAAGTGTAGTTTAAAACGAAAGAAACGGAGATGAAAAACTCCAAGTATTTTGAGAGTTATGATGGAAATTGTTAGACTCGCGCTTTGGTTTAGCAATTTACTGACCTACCTCCGATTGATTGACCATAACTCACTCAATTTAACTCGTAATTCATTTAAATTAGTTTCATTTCGAAGGAATCGAAGTAAAGTTTAAAACGAAAGAAACGGAGATGAAAAAGTCCAAGTATTTTGAGAGTTATGATGGAAATAGTTAGACTCGCGCTTTGGTTTAGCAATTTACTGACCTACCTCCGATTGATTGAACATAACTCTCTCAATTTAACTCGTAATTCATTGAAATTAGTTTCATTTCGAAGGAATCGAAGTGTAGTTTAAAACGAAAGAAACGGAGATGAAAAACTCCAAGTATTTTGAGAGTTATGATGGAAATAGTTAGACTCGCGCTTTGGTTTAGCAATTTACTGACCTACCTCCGATTGATTGACCATAACTCTCTCAATTTAACTCTTAAGTCATTGAAATTAGTTTCATTTCGAAGGAATCGAAGTGTAGTTTAAAACGAAAGAAACGGAGATGAAAAACTCCAAGTATTTTGAGAGTTATGATGGAAATTGTTAGACTCGCGCTTTGGTTTAGCAATTTACTGACCTACCTCCGATTTATTGACCATAACTCACTCAATTTAACTCGTAATTCATTTAATTTAGTTTCATTTCGAAGGAATCGAAGTATAGTTTAAAACGAAAGAAACGGAGATGAAAAACTCCAAGTATTTTGAGAGTTATGATGGAAATAGTTAGACTCGCGCTTTGGTTTAGCAATTTACTGACCTACCTCCGATTAATTGACCATAACTCACTCAATTTTACTTGTAATTGATTGAAATTAGTTTCATTTCGAAGGAATCGAAGTGTAGTTTAAAACGAAAGAAACGGAGATGAAAAACTCCAAGTATTTTGGGAGTTATGATGGAAATAGTTAGACTCGCGCTTTGGTTTAGGAATTTACTGACCTACCTCCGATTGATTGACCATAACTCACTCAATTTAACTCGTAATTCATTGAATTAGTTTCATTTCGAAGGAATCGAAGTGTAGTTTAAAACGAAAGAAACGGAGATGAAAAACTCCAAGTATTTTGAGAGTTATGATGGAAATAGTTAGACTCGCGCTTTGGTTTAGCAATTTACTGACCTACCTCCGATTAATTGACCATAACTCACTCAATTTTACTTGTAATTGATTGAAATTAGTTTCATTTCAAATTAATCGAAGTGTAGTTTAAAACGAAAGAAACGGAGATGAAAAACTCCAAGTATTTTGAGAGTTATGATGAAAATAGTTAGACTCGCGCTTTGGTTTAGCAATTTACTGACCTACCTCCGATTGATTGACCATAACTCTGTCAATTTAACTCGTAATTCATTTAAATTAGTTTCATTTCGAAGGAATCGAAGTGTAGTTTAAAACGAAAGAAACGGAGATGAAAAACTCCAAGTATTTTGAGAGTTATGATGGAAATTGTTAGACTCGCGCTTTGGTTTAGCAATTTACTGACCTACCTCCGATTGATTGACCATAACTCTGTCAATTTAACTCGTAATTCATTTAAATTAGTTTCATTTCGAAGGAATCGAAGTGTAGTTTAAAACGAAAGAAACGGAGATGAAAAACTCCAAGTATTTTGAGAGTTATGATGGAAATTGTTAGACTCGCGCTTTGGTTTAGCAATTTACTGACCTACCTCCGATTGATTGACCATAACTCACTCAATTTAACTCGTAATTCATTGAAATTAGTTTCATTTCGAAGGAATCGAAGTGTAGTTTATAACGAAAGAAACGGAGATGAAAAACTCCAAGTATTTTGAGAGTTATGATGGAAATAGTTAGACTCGCGCTTTGGTTTAGCAATTTACTGACCTACCTCCGATTGATTGACCATAACTCTCCCAATTTAACTCTTAAGTCATTGAAATTAGTTTCATTTCGAAGGAATCAAAGTGTAGTTTAAAACGAAAGAAACGGAGATGAAAAACTCCAAGTATTTTGAGAGTTTTGATGGAAATAGTTAGACTCGCGCTTTGGTTTAGAAATTTACTGACGTACCTCCGATTGATTGACAATAACTCTGTCAATTTAACTCGTAATTCATTTAAATTAGTTTCATTTCGAAGGAATCGAAGTGTAGTTTAAAACGAAAGAAACGGAGATGAAAAACTCCAAGTATTTTGAGAGTTATGATGGAAATAGTTAGACTCGCGCTTTGGTTTAGCAATTTACTGACCTACCTCCGATTGATTGACCATAACTCACGCAATTTAACTCGTAATTCATTGAAATTAGTTTCATTTCGAAGGAATCAAAGTGTAGTTTAAAACGAAAGAAACGGAGATGAAAAACTCCAAGTATTTTGAGGGTTATGATGGAAATAGTTAGACTCGCGCTTTGGTTTAGCAATTTACTGACCTACCTCCTATTGATTGACCATAACTCTCCCAATTTAACTCTTAAGTCATTGAAATTAGTTTCATTTCGAAGGAATCAAAGTGTAGTTTAAAACGAAAGAAACGGAGATGAAAAACTCCAAGTATTTTGAGAGTTTTGATGGAAATAGTTAGACTCGCGCTTTGGTTTAGAAATTTACTGACGTACCTCCGATTGATTGACAATAACTCTGTCAATTTAACTCGTAATTCATTTAAATTAGTTTCATTTCGAAGGAATCGAAGTGTAGTTTAAAACGAAAGAAACGGAGATGAAAAACTCCAAGTATTTTGAGAGTTATGATGGAAATAGTTAGACTCGCGCTTTGGTTTAGCAATTTACTGACCTACCTCCGATTGATTGACCATAACTCACGCAATTTAACTCGTAATTCATTGAAATTAGTTTCATTTCGAAGGAATCAAAGTGTAGTTTAAAACGAAAGAAACGGAGATGAAAAACTCCAAGTATTTTGAGGGTTATGATGGAAATAGTTAGACTCGCGCTTTGGTTTAGCAATTTACTGACCTACCTCCGATTGATTGACCATAACTCTGTCAATTTAACTCGTAATTCATTTAAATTAGTTTCATTTCGAAGGAATCGAAGTAAAGTTTAAAACGAAAGAAACGGAGATGAAAAAGTCCAAGTATTTTGAGAGTTATGATGGAAATAGTTAGACTCGCGCTTTGGTTTAGAAATTTACTGACCTACCTCCGATTGATTGACCATAACTCTGTCAATTTAACTCGTAATTCATTTAAATTAGTTTCATTTCGAAGGAATCGAAGTGTAGTTTAAAACGAAAGAAACGGAGATGAAAAACTCCAAGTATTTTGAGAGTTATGATGGAAATAGTTAGACTCGCGCTTTGGTTTAGCAATTTACTGACCTACCTCCGATTGATTGACCATAACTCTCTCAATTTAACTATTAAGTCATTGAAATTAGTTTCATTTCGAAAGAATCAAAGTGTAGTTTAAAACGAATGAAACGGAGATGAAAAACTCCAAGTATTTTGAGAGTTATGATGGAAATAGTTAGACTCGCGCTTTGGTTTAGCAATTTACTGACCTACCTCCGATTGATTGACCATAACTCTGTCAATTTAACTCGTAATTCATTTAAATTAGTTTCATTTCGAAGGAATCGAAGTGTAGTTTAAAACGAAAGAAACGGAGATGAAAAACTCCAAGTATTTTGAGAGTTATGATGGAAATTGTTAGACTCGCGCTTTGGTTTAGAAATTTACTGACGTACCTCCGATTGATTGACAATAACTCTGTCAATTTAACTCGTAATTCATTTAAATTAGTTTCATTTCGAAGGAATCGAAGTGTAGTTTAAAACGAAAGAAACGGAGATGAAAAACTCCAAGTATTTTGAGAGTTATGATGGAAATAGTTAGACTCGCGCTTTGGTTTAGCAATTTACTGACCTACCTCCGATTGATTGACCATAACTCACGCAATTTAACTCGTAATTCATTGAAATTAGTTTCATTTCGAAGGAATCAAAGTGTAGTTTAAAACGAAAGAAACGGAGATGAAAAACTCCAAGTATTTTGAGGGTTATGATGGAAATAGTTAGACTCGCGCTTTGGTTTAGCAATTTACTGACCTACCTCCGATTGATTGACCATAACTCTCCCAATTTAACTCTTAAGTCATTGAAATTAGTTTCATTTCGAAGGAATCAAAGTGTAGTTTAAAACGAAAGAAACGGAGATGAAAAACTCCAAGTATTTTGAGAGTTTTGATGGAAATAGTTAGACTCGCGCTTTGGTTTAGAAATTTACTGACGTACCTCCGATTGATTGACAATAACTCTGTCAATTTAACTCGTAATTCATTTAAATTAGTTTCATTTCGAAGGAATCGAAGTTTAGTTTAAAACGAAAGAAACGGAGATGAAAAACTCCAAGTATTTTGAGAGTTATGATGGAAATAGTTAGACTCGCGCTTTGGTTTAGCAATTTACTGACCTACCTCCGATTGATTGACCATAACTCACGCAATTTAACTCGTAATTCATTGAAATTAGTTTCATTTCGAAGGAATCAAAGTGTAGTTTAAAACGAAAGAAACGGAGATGAAAAACTCCAAGTATTTTGAGGGTTATGATGGAAATAGTTAGACTCGCGCTTTGGTTTAGCAATTTACTGACCTACCTCCGATTGATTGACCATAACTCTGTCAATTTAACTCGTAATTCATTTAAATTAGTTTCATTTCGAAGGAATCGAAGTAAAGTTTAAAACGAAAGAAACGGAGATGAAAAAGTCCAAGTATTTTGAGAGTTATGATGGAAATAGTTAGACTCGCGCTTTGGTTTAGAAATTTACTGACCTACCTCCGATTGATTGACCATAACTCTGTCAATTTAACTCGTAATTCATTTAAATTAGTTTCATTTCGAAGGAATCGAAGTGTAGTTTAAAACGAAAGAAACGGAGATGAAAAACTCCAAGTATTTTGAGAGTTATGATGGAAATAGTTAGACTCGCGCTTTGGTTTAGCAATTTACTGACCTACCTCCGATTGATTGACCATAACTCTCTCAATTTAACTCTTAAGTCATTGAAATTAGTTTCATTTCGAAAGAATCAAAGTGTAGTTTAAAACGAAAGAAACGGAGATGAAAAACTCCAAGTATTTTGAGAGTTATGATGGAAATAGTTAATCTCGCGCTTTGGTTTAGCAATTTACTGACCTACCTCCGATTGATTGACCATAACTCTGTCAATTTAACTCGTAATTCATTTAAATTAGTTTCATTTCGAAGAAATCGAAGTGTAGTTTAAAACGAAAGAAACGGAGATGAAAAACTCCAAGTATTTTGAGAGTTATGATGGAAATAGTTAGACTCGCGCTTTGGTTTAGCAATTTACTGACCTCCCTACGATTGATTGACCATAACTCACTCAATTTAACTCGTAATTCATTGAAATTAGTTTCATTTCAAAAGAATCGAAGTGTAGTTTAAAACGAAAGAAACGGAGATGAAAAACTCCAAGTATTTTGAGAGTTATGATGGAAATAGTTAGACTCGCGCTTTGGTTTAGCAATTTACTGACCTACCTCCGATTGATTGACCATAACTCTCTCAATTTAACTCTTAACTCATTGAAATTAGTTTCATTTCGAAAGAATCAAAGTGTAGTTTAAAACGAAAGAAACGGAGATGAAAAACTCCAAGTATTTTGAGAATTATGATGGAAATAGTTAGACTCGCGCTTTGGTTTAGCAATTTACTGACCTACCTCCGATTGATTGACAATAACTCTCTCAATTTAACTCGTAATTCATTTAAATTAGTTTCATTTCGAAGGAATCGAAGTGTAGTTTAAAACGAAAGAAACGGAGATGAAAAACTACAAGTATTTTGAGAGTTATGATGGAAATAGTTAGACTCGCGCTTTTGTTTAGCAATTTACTGACCTACCTCCGATTGATTGACCATAACTCTGTCAATTTAACTCGTAATTCTTTTAAATTAGTTTCATTTCGAAGGAATCGAAGTGTAGTTTAAAACGAAAGAAACGGAGATGAAAAACTCCAAGTATTTTGAGAGTTACGATGGAAATAGTTAGACTCGCTCTTTGGTTTAGCAATTTACTGACCTCTCTCCGATTGATTTACCATAACTCACTCAATTTAACTCGTAATTCATTGAAATTAGTTTCATTTCGAAGGAATCGAAGTGTAGTTTAAAACGAAAGAAACGGAGATGAAAAACTCCAAGTATTTTGAGAGTTATGATGGAAATTGTTAGACTCGCGCTTTGGTTTAGCAATTTACTGACCTACCTCCGATTGATTGACCATAACTCACTCAATTTAACTCGTAATTCATTTAAATTAGTTTCATTTCGAAGGAATCGAAGTAAAGTTTAAAACGAAAGAAACGGAGATGAAAAAGTCCAAGTATTTTGAGAGTTATGATGGAAATAGTTAGACTCGCGCTTTGGTTTAGCAATTTACTGACCTACCTCCGATTGATTGAACATAACTCTCTCAATTTAACTCGTAATTCATTGAAATTAGTTTCATTTCGAAGGAATCGAAGTGTAGTTTAAAACGAAAGAAACGGAGATGAAAAACTCCAAGTATTTTGAGAGTTATGATGGAAATAGTTAGACTCGCGCTTTGGTTTAGCAATTTACTGACCTACCTCCGATTGATTGACCATAACTCTCTCAATTTAACTCTTAAGTCATTGAAATTAGTTTCATTTCGAAGGAATCGAAGTGTAGTTTAAAACGAAAGAAACGGAGATGAAAAACTCCAAGTATTTTGAGAGTTATGATGGAAATTGTTAGACTCGCGCTTTGGTTTAGCAATTTACTGACCTACCTCCGATTTATTGACCATAACTCACTCAATTTAACTCGTAATTCATTTAATTTAGTTTCATTTCGAAGGAATCGAAGTATAGTTTAAAACGAAAGAAACGGAGATGAAAAACTCCAAGTATTTTGAGAGTTATGATGGAAATAGTTAGACTCGCGCTTTGGTTTAGCAATTTACTGACCTACCTCCGATTAATTGACCATAACTCACTCAATTTTACTTGTAATTGATTGAAATTAGTTTCATTTCGAAGGAATCGAAGTGTAGTTTAAAACGAAAGAAACGGAGATGAAAAACTCCAAGTATTTTGGGAGTTATGATGGAAATAGTTAGACTCGCGCTTTGGTTTAGGAATTTACTGACCTACCTCCGATTAATTGACCATAACTCACTCAATTTTACTTGTAATTGATTGAAATTAGTTTCATTTCAAATTAATCGAAGTGTAGTTTAAAACGAAAGAAACGGAGATGAAAAACTCCAAGTATTTTGAGAGTTATGATGAAAATAGTTAGACTCGCGCTTTGGTTTAGCAATTTACTGACCTACCTCCGATTGATTGACCATAACTCTGTCAATTTAACTCGTAATTCATTTAAATTAGTTTCATTTCGAAGGAATCGAAGTGTAGTTTAAAACGAAAGAAACGGAGATGAAAAACTCCAAGTATTTTGAGAGTTATGATGGAAATTGTTAGACTCGCGCTTTGGTTTAGCAATTTACTGACCTACCTCCGATTGATTGACCATAACTCTGTCAATTTAACTCGTAATTCATTTAAATTAGTTTCATTTCGAAGGAATCGAAGTGTAGTTTAAAACGAAAGAAACGGAGATGAAAAACTCCAAGTATTTTGAGAGTTATGATGGAAATTGTTAGACTCGCGCTTTGGTTTAGCAATTTACTGACCTACCTCCGATTGATTGACCATAACTCACTCAATTTAACTCGTAATTCATTGAAATTAGTTTCATTTCGAAGGAATCGAAGTGTAGTTTATAACGAAAGAAACGGAGATGAAAAACTCCAAGTATTTTGAGAGTTATGATGGAAATAGTTAGACTCGCGCTTTGGTTTAGCAATTTACTGACCTACCTCCGATTGATTGACCATAACTCACTCAATTTAACTCGTAATTCATTTAAATTAGTTTCATTTCGAAGGAATCGAAGTGTAGTTTAAAACGAAAGAAACGGAGATGAAAAACTCCAAGTATTTTGAGAGTTATGATGGAAATTGTTAGACTCGCGCTTTGGTTTAGAAATTTACTGACGTACCTCCGATTGATTGACAATAACTCTGTCAATTTAACTCGTAATTCATTTAAATTAGTTTCATTTCGAAGGAATCGAAGTGTAGTTTAAAACGAAAGAAACGGAGATGAAAAACTCCAAGTATTTTGAGAGTTATGATGGAAATAGTTAGACTCGCGCTTTGGTTTAGCAATTTACTGACCTACCTCCGATTGATTGACCATAACTCACGCAATTTAACTCGTAATTCATTGAAATTAGTTTCATTTCGAAGGAATCAAAGTGTAGTTTAAAACGAAAGAAACGGAGATGAAAAACTCCAAGTATTTTGAGGGTTATGATGGAAATAGTTAGACTCGCGCTTTGGTTTAGCAATTTACTGACCTACCTCCGATTGATTGACCATAACTCTCCCAATTTAACTCTTAAGTCATTGAAATTAGTTTCATTTCGAAGGAATCAAAGTGTAGTTTAAAACGAAAGAAACGGAGATGAAAAACTCCAAGTATTTTGAGAGTTTTGATGGAAATAGTTAGACTCGCGCTTTGGTTTAGAAATTTACTGACGTACCTCCGATTGATTGACAATAACTCTGTCAATTTAACTCGTAATTCATTTAAATTAGTTTCATTTCGAAGGAATCGAAGTGTAGTTTAAAACGAAAGAAACGGAGATGAAAAACTCCAAGTATTTTGAGAGTTATGATGGAAATAGTTAGACTCGCGCTTTGGTTTAGCAATTTACTGACCTACCTCCGATTGATTGACCATAACTCACGCAATTTAACTCGTAATTCATTGAAATTAGTTTCATTTCGAAGGAATCAAAGTGTAGTTTAAAACGAAAGAAACGGAGATGAAAAACTCCAAGTATTTTGAGGGTTATGATGGAAATAGTTAGACTCGCGCTTTGGTTTAGCAATTTACTGACCTACCTCCGATTGATTGACCATAACTCTGTCAATTTAACTCGTAATTCATTTAAATTAGTTTCATTTCGAAGGAATCGAAGTAAAGTTTAAAACGAAAGAAACGGAGATGAAAAAGTCCAAGTATTTTGAGAGTTATGATGGAAATAGTTAGACTCGCGCTTTGGTTTAGAAATTTACTGACCTACCTCCGATTGATTGACCATAACTCTGTCAATTTAACTCGTAATTCATTTAAATTAGTTTCATTTCGAAGGAATCGAAGTGTAGTTTAAAACGAAAGAAACGGAGATGAAAAACTCCAAGTATTTTGAGAGTTATGATGGAAATAGTTAGACTCGCGCTTTGGTTTAGCAATTTACTGACCTACCTCCGATTGATTGACCATAACTCTCTCAATTTAACTATTAAGTCATTGAAATTAGTTTCATTTCGAAAGAATCAAAGTGTAGTTTAAAACGAAAGAAACGGAGATGAAAAACTCCAAGTATTTTGAGAGTTATGATGGAAATAGTTAGACTCGCGCTTTGGTTTAGCAATTTACTGACCTACCTCCGATTGATTGACCATAACTCTGTCAATTTAACTCGTAATTCATTTAAATTAGTTTCATTTCGAAGGAATCGAAGTGTAGTTTAAAACGAAAGAAACGGAGATGAAAAACTCCAAGTATTTTGAGAGTTATGATGGAAATTGTTAGACTCGCGCTTTGGTTTAGAAATTTACTGACGTACCTCCGATTGATTGACAATAACTCTGTCAATTTAACTCGTAATTCATTTAAATTAGTTTCATTTCGAAGGAATCGAAGTGTAGTTTAAAACGAAAGAAACGGAGATGAAAAACTCCAAGTATTTTGAGAGTTATGATGGAAATAGTTAGACTCGCGCTTTGGTTTAGCAATTTACTGACCTACCTCCGATTGATTGACCATAACTCACGCAATTTAACTCGTAATTCATTGAAATTAGTTTCATTTCGAAGGAATCAAAGTGTAGTTTAAAACGAAAGAAACGGAGATGAAAAACTCCAAGTATTTTGAGGGTTATGATGGAAATAGTTAGACTCGCGCTTTGGTTTAGCAATTTACTGACCTACCTCCGATTGATTGACCATAACTCTCCCAATTTAACTCTTAAGTCATTGAAATTAGTTTCATTTCGAAGGAATCAAAGTGTAGTTTAAAACGAAAGAAACGGAGATGAAAAACTCCAAGTATTTTGAGAGTTTTGATGGAAATAGTTAGACTCGCGCTTTGGTTTAGAAATTTACTGACGTACCTCCGATTGATTGACAATAACTCTGTCAATTTAACTCGTAATTCATTTAAATTAGTTTCATTTCGAAGGAATCGAAGTGTAGTTTAAACGAAAGAAACGGAGATGAAAAACTCCAAGTATTTTGAGAGTTATGATGGAAATAGTTAGACTCGCGCTTTGGTTTAGCAATTTACTGACCTACCTCCGATTGATTGACCATAACTCACGCAATTTAACTCGTAATTCATTGAAATTAGTTTCATTTCGAAGGAATCAAAGTGTAGTTTAAAACGAAAGAAACGGAGATGAAAAACTCCAAGTATTTTGAGGGTTATGATGGAAATAGTTAGACTCGCGCTTTGGTTTAGCAATTTACTGACCTACCTCCGATTGATTGACCATAACTCTGTCAATTTAACTCGTAATTCATTTAAATTAGTTTCATTTCGAAGGAATCGAAGTAAAGTTTAAAACGAAAGAAACGGAGATGAAAAAGTCCAAGTATTTTGAGAGTTATGATGGAAATAGTTAGACTCGCGCTTTGGTTTAGAAATTTACTGACCTACCTCCGATTGATTGACCATAACTCTGTCAATTTAACTCGTAATTCATTTAAATTAGTTTCATTTCGAAGGAATCGAAGTGTAGTTTAAAACGAAAGAAACGGAGATGAAAAACTCCAAGTATTTTGAAAGTTATGATGGAAATAGTTAGACTCGCGCTTTGGTTTAGCAATTTACTGACCTACCTCCGATTGATTGACCATAACTCTCTCAATTTAACTATTAAGTCATTGAAATTAGTTTCATTTCGAAAGAATCAAAGTGTAGTTTAAAACGAAAGAAACGGAGATGAAAAACTCCAAGTATTTTGAGAGTTATGATGGAAATAGTTAGACTCGCGCTTTGGTTTAGCAATTTACTGACCTACTGTAGACACCCCATTTTGACCGGACCCAAGTTCGCTATGCTTGGGAGAAACCCCATCCGATCATTTCCGCCATGTTTCGCATTTTTCCGTGAGAGGTTGAGAGAGATTATTCATAAGAATCCAAGCGAGGGAGAATTTGGACCCGTTTGGTGGGCCCGCATTGAACATTTGTTTAAAATTCGAATCAACCGAGGGCCCACATTGTGGGGCCCACGTTGTGGGGCCCGCGTTGTGGGGCCCACATTGTAGGGCCTCAGTAGGGCCTCTTGTGAGGCCTCTTATGAAGAACAATAATGATGGATTCTCCACTAAAGAAACATGATGGGCCCTCCACTAAGAACAATAATGATGGATTCTCCACTAAGAAACATGATGGGCCCTCCACTAAGAAGAATGATGATGGATTCTCCACTAAGAAACATGATGGGCCCTCCACTAAGAAGAATGATGATGGATTCTCCACTAAGAGGGACAACATGATGAGCTCTCCACCAACACATCTCTCTCTCTCTCTTTCTCTCCCTATATATATCTTCCTTCCCATCCATAAAAAAAAGGAGAAAAAGGAGAGATTTATCTTCCATTATCTTTTTCTCTTCCATTATCTCTTCCAATCACTCCCTCCAATCCCTTTCCCTATATTCTTCTTCCATTATCTCTCCCAATCACCTCCCAATCCTTCCCTCTAAGAGAAAGTGAAAGACGGCGGAACGGATCGGCGGCAACATTTTTTTTTGGGGGTTTTCTTTGCTAATTGAAAGGGTAAGACAAAGCGTATATCCGAGGATTACTTACCCTAGAGACAAGGAGAGCTAGCAAGGTTGGTATTCCAAAACCCTCTTTCATATATCTTAAACTAGAAGCATGCTAGGATAGAATTTGTGATTTATTTTTATTTTTTCTTATTGTTATTCAAAATATGTTTTTTTTCAATCTCTGAGTGTTTTGCACATTAAGAAGTGTAGAAATCTGGAATTTCGAAGAATTTTGACTTCGTTTTGACCGTAATTTGACCTTTTGAACTTTACCCTCAAAGGGGTAAAATTCTAAAGATTGAATTTAAGAAGATGTCAACATAGATCCAAAATCAATGAAAATTTAAACATAATATAATTGTAAGATTTTGAATTAGTACGAATTTCTTTATGAATTCTTGATTTGATTTAAAGGGTTTAAAAATTCATTTAACTCTAGGGGTATTTTTGGAAAAAACCAATTTTCAAAAACTCTATAATGTTTTCAAAAGTGAAATTTGGATGAGATGCAAATTAAATCTAATCTAATCTCCCGTGAATTTTTCAAGATTTTTGGTTTCTGTTGGATATTTGTTTATGATTTTTTACGTAAAATCATGCATGCTGTATTAAATCTGATAAAAATAGTAAATTGCAATGAAAACTTCTGAAAATATTTGTTTGATAATTACTACTGGAATTACATGTTTTCATAAAGTTTAAACTGATTTGGATTTGATTTACTATGTGTTTCTTTGTTAATTCATAATCTGGATGGATATTTGTAAAATCGTAAATTAATAGTAAATCATTTTTAAAATTTATGAAACTTTTACAGTAATCCTTTCTTATTGTAATAAACATACTATAGAAATTTCATATTGTTTTGAATTGATTTGCTATACGTTACTGTGTTAATTCACAATCTGGACAGAAACTTTCAACATTGAAAAACTAATAGCAAACCACATTTAAAATCTATGAAATTTTTATTATAATCTTATATAATTAAGGAGAAGTTACTGTAAAAATTTCATCTTGTTCTGAAAAGATTTGTTATATGTTGATGTGTAAATCTACAATCTGAATTGAAACCTTTTAAAATCCTTGAGTATATTGAATTAAAATCAAATTGTTTTAAAAATTTCCAGATCATAATATTCCATCACATATTCCATCATTAAATTATCAAAATAGAAACCTTAGGAATCACTGATTTCCTTTGTAAAATCCTGATGCTGTGATTAGTTTGTATGTTTTATTTTCTCATCACATTTACTCAAACTTAATCTAACAAAACCTGAAGGCATCATAGATTGCGCGAACTTATTGCACACACTTACATCACTTGCATCTAAACCCCTGCATCTCACATGCACACACGTCCTATTTTAGGAACCCGGAGTGTTATCTAGCATGGTTGACTGGGATTTCATCACCTGGTGCCTCTGTGCTAGAGAAGCATTCCACCCTTAGCCTAGTACCTTTATGGTACGTAAACGGATCTCTTGTTCACGTACTGATACGCCGGACACTGGTACAGTATATCGAACATGGATTCGCGCTAAGGGAACTCTTGGCCTTACCCCTAGATTAACCCACACATGCATGTAGTATACGAACACATGTGCATCACGTGTGTGAGCCTAGTTTAGGATATCCTACCCATTTGTGTCTAGATTAGGCCGTAGTCCATCTTCCAATGGCTACGATCGGTCCTAGGTACACAAACAAAGTCATGAGTCGAGATCCTTTCTCCACTCCGCTAGATTAGGGTTAGGGTTGATGCCTTCAGGTAACACTGATAAAATGTGTGAAGATTAAAAAACTTTTCCTTTGGGGTTAGGATGTAAATCCCATTCATTTCCAAAGATCTCATAGGATTAGTCATTCATGATCCATCCGTTGAAAGCAATCTTATGCTATCTCATCTCATCTTGATCACAGATTTTCAATCTTCTATTATATGATTCGATCGCGTTTCCATATCTTTTAGAGAGTCTTTTGACTCATCTGTCTTTAGCTGTTGTCAGTGGAGTCTTTGACTCGTGTTTTCTTTTCCTTTAGAGAGTCTTTGACTCATATATCCTTTAGTGGGTGTTAGTGGAGTCTTTGACTCGTGTTTTCATCTCTTTTAGAGAGTCTTTGACTCATTTATCCTTTAGTTGGTGTTAGTGGAGTCTTTGACTCGTATTTTCATCTCTTTTAGAGAGTCTTTGACTCATTTATCCTTTAGTTGGTGTTAGTGGAGTCTTTGACTCGTATTTCTTTTCCTTTAGAGAGTCTTTGACTCATATATCCTTTAGTTGGTGTTAGTGGAGTCTTTGACTCGTATTTTCATCTCTTTTAGAGAGTCTTTGACTCATTTATCCTTTAGTTAGTGTTAGTGGAGTCTTTGACTCGTATTTCTTTTCCTTTAGAGAGTCTTTGACTCATATATCCTTTAGTTGGTGTTAGTGGAGTCTTTGACTCGTGTTTTTCATCTCTTTTAGAGAGTCTTTACTCATTAATCCTTTAGTTAATGTTAGTGGAGTCTTTGACTCGTGTTTCTTTTCCTTTAGAGAGTCTTTGACTCATTTATCTTTTAGTTGGTGTCATTGGAGTCTTTGACTCGTGTTTCCGTTTTTAGAGAGTCTTTGACTCATCTGTTTTATTTGCAGTATTATTAGAGAGTCTTTGACTTCGTTATCTCATTTCAGTGTTATCAGTTGCTCTTATTAGAGAGTCTTTGACTCGTTTATCCTTTAGTCGCTTTTATTAGAGAGTCTTTGACTCATTTATTCTCCAGTTACTGTCATTAGAGAGTCTTTGACTCATTTGCTCTTATAATAGTATTATTAGAGCATAGTTGATTTGCCGTAAGTGTTTGATAGGTAGAGAGTTCGTTTCGAACTACGTTGGCTTGATCCTCTTCCACGAGGTACGTAGTGCAGCTTGGGATCCACATCCCAAGTCCAGCCAAACCTTTAAAAATAAAAATTTTAAATCTTTCAAAGTTACAAAAATATTCAAACCATTTTCAAAAAGATCTTCCTCTAGAGTTAGGAGTATGTCCTAGCTGTTTAGGTTGTGTTCTAGAGTTAGGAGTTTGTCTTGATTTGTATTGATATGGTATGTCCTGTCGTGTGAGTGTCCCTAGAGTTAGGAGGCCTCGAGTCGATCGGTTAGACATTTAGTCGAACCGATGGCTAGACTAGGCATATAGTCAGCCCGTGGTTTTCATTAGGTTGCACAGCCTAGTTACACATAGGATTGTAGGAACCACCTGCATTAGCTTAAGGCTAATCAATCTGCATTTAGTTAGGGCATATAGGATGTCCTAAAATCCACCATTCATTGGAATTTAAATAATAGTTCAAGAAGCTTTAATAACTAGTCCGGTCTTTTAGATCGAGTCTAGGATAGAGGTCTAGGTGTCTTAGGCATCATAATTTTGAATAGGGCATCGAACTACGTGGGCTCCGATTCTTCCCGAGGCCGGGATACGTAGTGCAGCTAGGATGGATGGCCATTCTGGTCCGAGTCCAGTCCTGCATTAGAGTTAGGACTTGTCTTGTCCCGTCATACATAGCATAGATTTGTGTCTCATATTTTGATATGTTTTCTTACTTTCTTGTACTGATACTATACCTTTGGTTGTAGCTTGCATGTGCGTGTCCACCAGAAACTTAGACACCCATTAGGCATGTCACTCATAACCTAGCTTTGCTTAGGTGACACATTTTTCATTTCATTTTACGTGTTTATTTCTCCATTCTCAGGAAATGCATGCTTAGGTAGACGATTCCTGAGGATTGTTCCCATTTCACATGATTTTTACTCAAACTTCTTTGGAATTAATGAAAATGGCATAAGAGACCAAGTGCTTGCACTCGGGCGAATTGGGGGTGCTCTCAGACCTTCCCCATTCGTAACCAGGCACGAACCCATATATATTTCTGGTTATCCATTGCACAGAGGATTTGATTTTAGGGTTCCATGGCCTATCCATGGATGGCGACTCTGAGTTCTTTTTAGGTACATCTCGGTTTCGAGCCCTGGCTCCTGATCAGGATGTATCTCATTCGTTTTTGTATCGCCACTCGTGCTATGCTGTGAGGGTGGCATCCGTTTCGAGAGTTCCTTGGCAGAGCTCTCCTTCACATTGTGGAGATCTTAGAGGATTGCTGTGGGGACCTCGCGTCCCTCGCCGCACTCGTCCTCTCCGGATCGGGGTCCACAGGCTGGCGACTCTGCTGGGGAGTTCTTGAAACATTGCCTAACTCTTTAAAAATGCCATTTTTATTAACTTTGGAGAAATTTGAGCTAAAATCATTTTAAATGGGAACTCTATCGTTAGAATCCAGGGGCACCAGGTAGGTGCGTATGCTACGTTCGTCTTCTTGGTCTCAAAAGGACTTCCTTCTATGTTCCTGCCAGGATTCAGCGTCAGTATGGAGGGGAGCAATCCATTGTGCCTCCTCTTCGTCATTTCTATCCACCATGAGGATTTTTGGATCAAGATTGTCATTTCTTTTATTGAGTCAAAACTTGTAAATTTGATTCCATTATAGATGAAAATTCAAAAAATTTTACTTGACATGTTATAAACAGTCAGTGATTCAGGGTTTTCAGCGATTGCTGTCAGTATAATCAATACAAAGGATGTTTGTTTTTTCTTTTGTCTCTATTGGTACAAACTATCTTATTTGTCAATCATGTAACCTAGTTTGTTAACTTCCAATCAGGATTCTGAAAGATAGCAACCATCGCTCCCAAAAAAGACTTTCAAGCTAAGCCCACCTGGTCGAGACCTACCCCAGTGTCTAGACTCGTTCGCCACTTTGATTCCTCTGTGTCATCTTCAGTTCGTTTACCTTCTTCACCAGAGTCTTCAAATTTATTTGAAGTAAATCAAATGGCAGACACAACTGAACTTTTAATGAGCATGCAAGAGATGATGAAAAACCTCACCAGAGATATGGCGGGAATGAAAGAAGAAATGGCAAACATGAAAACACAGATAAGTGATAAGACTTCCACGTCTAGGCCCGTACTTCAGCCTTCTCATGTTCCAGCTCCGGAGTCGCATAGACCCGTTATCCAGTCTTTCGAGGTGGATTTAGATGATGGTCAGTATGCTGCAGAGTATTGTGCTCCAGAGGTTGATAAAGAAAAAGAAAAATTTGAAAAATTTGAGAAGGAAATGTCTGAGAAATTCAGCAAGATGGCTCATGAGATGGAGCAGATGAGAGTCCAGGGACCCAAGAAATTTGACGTCTCTGAATTAATACTGTCTTCAACAATTTCTTTACCGCCCAACTTCAAAGCTCCTGATTATGACAAATATGACGGAACCGGGTGTCCGCGTAACCACATGAGGTGGTTTATCATTTTGTCCCAGCAGTATGGTCTGAGCCGTGAGCAGATGGCCCAGTTGTTCCCGATTTCTTTGATTGGGATCGCAAAGAAGTGGTTTCTAAGGCTAAAGCCCGAGGAGGTGAGAACCCTGGAAGATATTTCGGAGAAACTAATAGAGCAATTCTCAATGGAAGAGGGTATTGAGGTCACGAAGAGAGACCTAAAACAGCTAAAGCAAGGTCCTCAAGAGACCTTCACTTTCTTTATCAGGCGCTGGAGACGCAAATCTGCTCAGCTAAGCCAGAAAATGACTGAATCAGAGCAGATAAAGCTGGTTCTGAAGAGTTTGTCTCCCATGTATTTTCATTTTCTCGCTCCTCAGCATTACCCGAGCTTTGACCATTTAATCAAGACGGGTACTCAGACAGAAGATGCCATAGCAAAAGGCTTGAGAGCCAAGGTTTCTTCTGAAATCCGAGACGGGAAAAGACCAATGGTCCAGTCCAAAGAAATTCATGCTGTCAGTTATACCAGGCCTGTGGCCAGAGTTGCTGCAGAGGCTGCAAAAGCGCCAAGGAGAGTTGCATATGACAGAAAGTTTGATCCTCTTCCATATCCGATAATAATGATATTCAAAAGGCTCATGAAAGATAGGAAGATCCGGCTCCCGGATATCAAACCTCCACCCAATCCCTTACCCGCATTCTGGAAGATGGATCAATACTGTGAATATCACAGAGGTCCAGGGCATTTGACCGAGAATTGTTTGGCCTTGAAGCATGCTATCCAGAACATGATTGACAAAAATGAGCTGGCAGTGGAGAGACCAAACGTTACTCAAAACCCACTTCCTAATCATCATACCATGCCTCCTCCTGCTACCAATGCAATTTTTACTGATGAACCTCTGCTCGATCCATCAACCCTCATTTGTGCCATTACCACAGAAAAAACCTATGTAATGAAGTTTGACAAGGAAGATTTCGAAGCAGTAGAAAAGAAAGATCATTATGTAATTTCCTTTGATGACGATGAATTGGCTGAATCGTCTTCATCTCAGTTTGGTACATTTCAGATTGACAGTGCTGGAAATAGAAGGACAGCTCCTTATGTCTTAAGGGCTGAGGACTTTGAAGAAGATGAGTTATTGTTGTTGGATAACCATTGTGACGAGATGCGTCATATGACCCGTGGTGGGCGTGTATTCAAGCCTCAAGAATTGTGTGTTGAAAATCCTGCAGAGGTTGCGCGAAATACTGAAAACCAGAGACAGAATAAGGTCAGTAAGGTCAGCGCCGATGAAGAAGAAGAGAGCTTGTTAAAGCAGTTGAAAAAGACTCAGGCCAATATTTCCGTATGGGGTTTACTCATGGCCTCATCTAAGCACAGAAAATTAGTCCTTCAAGAGCTTAACTCAGCACAAGTCTCTGTAGACACTACTCCGGATGAGCTGGTAAGCTTGGTTGCCATGACAAGAGTGTCTAAGACTTTATCTTTCACTGACGACGATCTGCCTTCTGAGGGCCGAGACCACACCAAATCTCTGAAAATCACAGTACTTTGCAACAAGAAGAGAGTACCAGAGGTGTTAGTTGATAATGGCTCTGCTTTGAATGTATGCCCGTTGAGTACTGCAACAACTCTTGGATTTGGTCCTGCGGATTTCATCCCATCTGAACAGGGTATTCTGGCGTACGATGGCACTCGCCGAGATGTGATCGGAACTCTGGTCACCGAAATACAGATCGGAGGAGAAGACTTTGAGATAGAGTTCCAGGTTTTGGACATCAAAGCCTCATTTTTGTTGTTACTCGGCCGCCCTTGGTTGCACAAGTTTGGGGTTGTTCCATCCTCTCTTCACCAAAAGCTAAAGTTTCTTCGCAAAAACGGAGTGGTAACTGTGAAGGGGGACCCAGACCTGGAAGTAGGGCTGATTACTCAGGACCTGACTATGGAGAAAGCTGAGGATGTTAGTTTGACTGGATTCTCATTAGAGGTGGCTGCCATTACCTTTAAAGAAGCTATGAATGAGGAAATTTGTTTCCTGACCAGTACAAACGCAAATGTCGTCAGGATGATTCGTCGACAAGGATATATGCCAGGTGCAGGGCTAGGTAGACACCATCAGGGTTTGACTGAGTTCCCTGAATTCGAATCCTTCAATAATCTATTTGGGCTGGGGTACAAGCCTTCAAAGAAGGAAGTTAAAGAAATGAAGCTGCTGATGATGAAATGGGCTGAATGTCGCCGCAGGGGGTTAGAATTACCAATGGCACCGATTAATTTGACGATGAATGGCCGTTTTCGAAGAGAGGGTGCAGATGTCCCTTTCTGTGGCTTTGCCGAAACTTGGTTAGATGAGAATTCAGGACAGAGGTTGCCAGGATTTGAAATTTTCTTTGATCTGCAGTTAGAAGACAAGCAGACCGATGTGCAGACAGAAGTTGAATCAGAAGCTGATTGGGCAGAACATGTAGAGCCGAGCCTTCTGAGTTCACTGTTTCTCGAAGATTCACAAACTATTGCCGTAATTGATCGGAGGGCCTCGATTCTGAACCCTACTCATTTAATCACCCCGGCAGAGGAAGCATTGACCAACTGGACCTTTCAAGTCATACCTCAGGTTACTTTCCTAAACAGTCATGTCCCTCCAAAAGAGTCAGTTGTCCATAAATACACGTCAGTCTTTGGGTCTAATTCAGAGTCTGTTTATTCTAACAATTCTGTTAATGCAGGTACTGTAAATGTCGAGTCTCCTAAGGTCGATGATGATTCCTCTTCTTCCAGCGGAATCAAATCAGATGCTACTTCTATCGTTGATTCAGAGTTAATTGACATAAATGTCAATATGTTCGTTGAGTCTGTAAATTTTTTTCAAGCGTCTATTGTAAAGCCCGATGTGGGTAATTTTTCATTTGATGTACCTGATTCAGCATTAAATGAAATAAAGCATCCTTTCTCTGAGTACAATCCAGTCTCTACTTTTATTTCTAATGTTTCTGCTTCAGAATCTGATAAACTTAATAATAACAATCAAGACTCCCCCTCTGATGAGGATACCGACGACACTCCTCCTGAAATCAAATACATGATTCAACAGGATGAGAGTCGCCGAGCAAAACCACTCGAAGAGGAAATTGAAACCGTGAATATAGGTGACGAAACCTTGATTCAGGAGATTCGAATTGGCAAAACTTTATCTCCTGAAGAACGCGAGGAATTAATCGCCTTATTTAAAGAGTTCAAGGAAGTTTTTGCTTGGTCATATGATGACATGCCAGGGTTAAGTGAAGAAATTGTTCAACATCGCTTACCCTTAATCCCTGGTGTTAAGCCAAAGAAGCAAAAGCTCCGAAAACTCAAAACTGAATGGGAGATGAAAGTTTATGAAGAAGTTAAGAAACTGTTGGAGGTAAAATTCATTCAAGTAGTTGAATACCCAGAATGGCTTGCAAACATTGTACCGGTGCCCAAAAAGGACGGAAAAGTTCGAATGTGTGTCGATTTTCGAGAGCTGAACAAGGCAAGTCCTAAGGATGACTTTCCTCTTCCCAATATTGATCTCCTGGTTGATAATACAGCTGGTCATGCTCTTCTATCCTTTATGGATGGGTTCTCAGGCTACAATCAGATTAAGATGGCTCCCGAGGACATGATGAAGACAGCGTTCATTACTCAATGGGGTACATACTGCTACAGGGTGATGCCGTTTGGATTGAAAAATGCGGGTGCTACGTATCAGAGGGCTGCTACAACTCTTTTACATGATATGATCCATAAAGAGGTCGAGGTATATGTTGATGACATGATTGTGAAAGGCAAGACTCGACCTGAGCACACTGTTGCCCTGAGAAGGTTCTTTGAGCGGATCAGGAAGTATCAGCTTCGCCTAAATCCGAGTAAGTGCGTCTTTGGTGTTACATCAGGAAAGCTCTTAGGGTTTATGGTCAGTGAAAGAGGGATTGAAGTAGACCCGCAAAAGATTAAGGCAATTCAAGAAATGCAGCCGCCGAAGACAGAAAGGCAGATCCGAGGTTTCCTTGGCAAAGTTCAGTATCTGAGACGGTTCATATCACATCTGACGATGACGTGTGAACCCATTTTCAAGCTTCTGAAAAAGAATTCCTCGAAGAAGTGGAATGAAGAATGTCAGGAGGCATTTGAAAAGGTTAAGCAGTGCCTATCCTTGCCCCCTGTTCTATCGCCAGTCACTCCAGGCCAGCCATTATTGTTGTACTTGTCTATCACAGATACAGCGATGGGTTGCATGCTTGCTCAGCAAGATTCAGAGTCTAAACGGGAGAAGCCCATTTACTACATCAGTAAGAAGATGCTGGAATACGAATTAAAGTACACAGTTTTGGAAAAGACGTGTCTAGCATTAGTTTGGGCTACCCAGAGGCTTAGACATTATTTGCTTTCAAGCAAGATCTTTTTGCTTTCGCGGATGGATCCGCTAAAATACTTGTTTGAGAAACCCGCCCTTACAGGACGAACCGCAAGATGGTTGTTGTTATTGTCTGAGTTTGACATCACTTATGTCACTCAGAAATCAATTAAAGGGCGTGTCGTTGCTGAACAGTTGGCTGATGCACCCATTGAAGAGAACGCTTTTCTGAAGGCAGACTTCCCTGACGAAGAGAT
This sequence comes from Tasmannia lanceolata, assembly GCF_043159265.1. Taxonomy (NCBI): domain Eukaryota; kingdom Viridiplantae; phylum Streptophyta; class Magnoliopsida; order Canellales; family Winteraceae; genus Tasmannia; species Tasmannia lanceolata. The sequence goes on from NW_027518721.1 coordinate 11,938,045, forward strand.
CATGGATATTAAAGAAGAAGCTTCGAATACTAAGTGGCTTATGTATTTTGATGGAGCTGTAAACAGTCGAGGACAAGGAGTAGGAGCTGTACTTATATCCCCTCGGAAAGAATATATTCCTGTCTCTATCAAGTTGCAGTTTGAGTGCACCAACAATATGGCTGAGTATGAAGCTTGCATCGCCGGGTTAGAGGCAGCCTTAGCTTTGGAGATTCAGGATATTGATGTGTTTGGGGATTCTATTTTGATCATTTGCCAAATTAATGGGCAATGGAAAACTCGAGAAGATAAATTGATCCCTTATAACACTTATTTGGAATCTTTGGTCAGAAAGTTCAAGAACATTACGTTCACTCACTTGTCAAGGACCAGAAATCATTTTGCTGACGCTTTGGCTACTTTGGCCTCGATGTTAGACATTTCTGTATCAATGGAGGTTCAGCCGCTAGTTGTCAGACTTCAGTGGGCTCCTTCGCATGTGAATGCTATAGAGATCTCAGCCAGGTGTCCAGATGGGAAGCCTTGGTATACAGATGTCAGAAATCTTATTGCTGGTAAAGGACATCCCCCAGAAGCTTCAAGCAAAGAGAGGAAGACGCTTCAGAAGTTGGCTGCCAACTTTATTATTTGCGGAGAAGAGCTGTACAGAAGGTCATTTGATGGTATACAGCTTCTTTGTGTTGATGAAGATAAAGCTGCAGAGCTTATTGAGCAGACCCATGAAGGAGTTTGTGGACCTCACATGAATGGAAAAATGTTGTCAAGAAAGATTTTGAGACTCGGATTCTATTGGCCCACAATGGAAACAGATTGCTTCGCATTTGTGAAGAAATGCCATAAGTGTCAAGTCTATGCAAATCTTATTCACGTTCCTCCTTCGGTGTTGCACTCTATGACTTCTCCATGGCCATTTTCAGTATGGGGAATTGATATAATTGGGAAAGTTTATCCAAAGTCTTCGAGCGGTCATGAGTACATTCTGGTCGCAATTGATTATTTTACAAAATGGATTGAAGCCGCTTCGTATGCTTCCATTACTTCGAGCACAGTTGCGAAGTTCATTCGTGCCAATATTATTTGCAGATATGGAGTGCCTCACGAGCTGATTTCAGATAATGGGTCGCATTTCAAGAAAGAGGTGTTACACCTGTGTGAAGAATTCAAGATTAAACATCACAAGTCATCTCCTTACAGACCTCAAACAAATGGGGCTGTAGAGGCGGCAAATAAGAATGTCAAAATCATTATCAGTAAGATGACTGAGACCTATAAAGATTGGTCGAATAAGCTTCCATATGCCTTATGGGCTTATCGGACATCAATCAGATCTTCAACAGGTGTAACTCCGTATTCTTTGGTGTATGGAATGGAGGCAGTCCTCCCTGTTGAGCTTAGAATTTCCTCTTTGAGAGTGATGATGGAAGCTGACTTACCAGAGTCTGATTGGGCTAGAGCCAGGTATGATGAGCTGCAGATGATAGATGAGAAGAGATTGAGAGCCTTGTACCATATTCAAGGATATCAGAGGCGGATTGAGAGAGCTTTCAACAAGAAAGTCCGTGTTCGAGATTTGAAGCCTGGAGATCTTGTTTTGAAGTCTTACAGAGCACCGGTATTCGATCCCCGAGGGAAATTCAGGCCAAACTGGTCTGGTCCTTACATCGTCGATGAAGTCCTGCCTGGAAAAGCCGTAAGACTCCTCAATGAAAATGGAGAAAAATTAAATGAACCTACAAACCTGGATCAGTTAAAGAAGTACTATGCTTAAATACACCAAGAGGCCGTCTTTGATTGATCTGAGTTTTGAGCCAAACAACCTAAATATTTTAAACCGTTTTGCAAACCCTTTGGGCTTATAAAATAATTTGTTTCTTTGATAAACCCAAACCAGGGGCATTTTCTTTTTTATATATATATATAAAAAAAAAAAGAGTAGTTTGAACTACGTTAGGACCTGATCCTCCATTTTGGGGTACGTAGGTAGTCTGGCTAGACCAGATTCGGTCCAAATCCTTAGAACCTTAGATATTCAGCCTTTTTGAACCTAAGCCTACCTGAAAGTCCTCCTGATGTACTTAGGCCCAGGTTTGTAAAAAAAAAAAAAAAAAAAAAAAAAAAAGAAAAAAAAGAAAAGAAAAGAATGATGGAGTCTTAAATCCGCTAAGCTGAAAACCTGAAAGGGCAGTTTAGGCAAAAATCAGGGTATTGAGCCTGCTGGATGGAAAATCTGCAAGGGCAGACAGTCCAGGCAAAAATTAAGGCATGCGGTCCGCTAAATCGAAAACCCAAAAGGGCGATTTGGTCACGGCAAGACTTCATGAAGGACAGAGCTATCTGAAAGCCAGTTAATAAGTGCCATCAGAGCTTCTTTGGTTACTCTTTGAGTCAGGAGATTGAAACTAAGTAATCTGAAGGGATAATAACCATGATGGAGATCTTGAAAAGAGGTTGAAACATCTTTAAACATGGTATTTAAAAAAAAAAAAAACTCTAAAGAGTGGTGGACTTTAACCATTTTTAAAAAAAAAAATGTTTATCAATTTAAGAAGCAGATTCATTCTCTTTTAAAGTCTTGTTTAAAACTCGTCAAAGTCTTTGGTCATTGTCTGTCAAACTCAGTTTGTTGTCGAATCAAAGTCAATTTCCAGAGTCCTGTTTAGTCAGTATTCTTCCCAAAGCCGGGGTGATAAAGACTTAGAGACTCAGAGAAGTAGAAAATTTGCAGTTCATGTGGATAATGTAAAGCAGAGCAGTGTTCAGAGATCGACAAGCTTTTAGCTCAGTTCCGGTATCAGCAGATGGCAGAGATGAGAAAATTTTGAGCATAACAAGTTTCTGGTGCCTATGAAAAACCTTGTAAACCCAGGTGTTTATCAGAAAAAATTTGTTGTAATCTCAAATGTTCAGCCTTTGGCCCATTCCTTTTTTTGTTGCTCTCTAATGAATTTTTTCATGGAAGTAATCATACTAGGGGCATCTTTTATAACTTATGTCATAAAAGATGTCAAGTAATCATTGAGATTTGAAATAAATTTTTGTATAAAATAGAGACTAGAGAAGTTCGAACACTCTTTATATTGAGCTTCTTAGTCAGGGTATTTTCCTTTGGAGTTGAATTTCTTTGAAAAATCTTTATCCCAGTGGAGTCTAGAATTCACTCCAGAGATTTTTAAATTTCAGTAAAATGCTTTGCGTTTAAAAAAAAAAAAAAAAAAAAAAAAAAAAAGGTTTGACCTTCAAAAATTCTTTCAAGATACTCGAATTTTGAAAGATTTTTAATAAAGATAGAAATTAGCAGATTCCGTGTTTCATGATCTGGTCTTTCTTCTTTTGTTCTGAGGAGTTTCTTAATAAAGATAGAGGTTACCAGAATATGTGTTACATGGTCTGGTCTTTTCTTCAAAGTGTTTTGAAGAATGTTTTAATAGAATAAGAAATCATCGGATTTAGTGTTGCACTATCTGGTGGTTCCTTTAACCTGTTTTCAAAGATGTTTTACAAGGAAAAATTACCGAACTCGTGTTACACGGCTTGGTCTTTTTAAAGGTTTTAATTGTGGAAAATTTCTGATCCTGTGTTACAAGGATTGATCTTTTCTTCCTTCTCCCGGGTATTTAGGACCCTGATGATTAGTATTGTAATGTTAAGTAGTGACTTACCTAATCATCGTTCCGCAATGTGCAGCTTCCTAACGTGTTAGGAGTCATGTATATCTGCGAAGAGGTTTGTAGGGGACTGTTTAGCAGGACCTACGAATTTGGGTTTATGTGGAACTGTTTAGCAGAACCGCATGATCCGGAGTGATTCGCTACCTTGAAAGAGAGGAGTCAGAATTACTCGGATAGTTAAACAGATTTATTTTCATCAATGATCTGTATAACTATCGCTAGGCTTGAGACTCAGTCTCGCCTCGGGTATTTAGTACCCAGATGATTAGTAATGTAATGTCAAGTGGTAACTTACCTAATCATCGTTCCGCAATGTGCAGCTTCCTAACGTGTTAGGAGTCATGTGTATCTGCGAAGAGGTTTGTAGGGGACTGTTTAGCAGGACCTACGAATTTGGATTTACGTGGAACTGTTTAGCAGAACCGCGTGATCCGGAGTGATTCGCTACCTTGAAAGAGAGGAGTCAGAGTTACTCGGTAGTTACACAGATTTATTTTCAGCAATGATCTGTATAACTATCGCTAGGCTTGAGACTTAGTCTCGCCTCGGGTATTAGAAGTTTGAGTTTAGCTCGAATATTCGATTACCCTAGTAATTGGTCGAGTCTTTGACTGATCGGCATGATTTTAAAAAAAAAAAAAAAAATTTAATTCTTTGAGTGTTTGATTTTGAACTTGTTTTGGACGAGTTTTGATACATTGGTCTTTGGCCTATTTTTGCAGGTTTCTAAAAAAAAAAAAAAAAAAAAAAAAAAAAAAAAAAAAAAAAAAACTCTTTGAGTGTTTCGAATTATACTTGTCTTGGACAAATTGCAATGTGGTTTCTAAAAAATTAAAAAAGAAAATGGAAGCTCTTTGAGTGATTGAAGTGATTAACTTGTTTCTTTGGTTGGTACTCTTGGAGCAATTGTTATGTTTACTTTGGCTTAGCCTGATATATAAAAAAAAAAGAAAAAGAAAAAATGTTTGTGTTTTTGTAATCGTTCGTTCGTTTTTTATTAATTAGTCGAGTCATGAGTATTAGGGAGAGACTATCTCTTTGAGATGTCTTAGTTGCCGAGTTAAGAGTCGGTGAGAGACTATCTCCCTATTGTTAGTAGAGTTTTATCTTTGTGAATATCGTTTTAAAACTGAAAACCCAAAAATTTGCTTTGTTTTGGTTTCGGGTCAGTCAAAATGTGTCGTCTGTTCAGCTTTGCCATTCGCGTGTTACACACGCTCTGCCAAAGAGGGGCATCTGTAGACACCCCATTTTGACCGGACCCAAGTTCGCTATGCTTGGGAGAAACCCCATCCGATCATTTCCGCCATGTTTCGCATTTTTCCGTGAGAGGTTGAGAGAGATTATTCATAAGAATCCAAGCGAGGGAGAATTTGGACCCGTTTGGTGGGCCCGCATTGAACATTTGTTTAAAATTCGAATCAACCGAGGGCCCACATTGTGGGGCCCACGTTGTGGGGCCCGCGTTGTGGGGCCCACATTGTAGGGCCTCAGTAGGGCCTCTTGTGAGGCCTCTTATGAAGAACAATAATGATGGATTCTCCACTAAAGAAACATGATGGGCCCTCCACTAAGAACAATAATGATGGATTCTCCACTAAGAAACATGATGGGCCCTCCACTAAGAAGAATGATGATGGATTCTCCACTAAGAAACATGATGGGCCCTCCACTAAGAAGAATGATGATGGATTCTCCACTAAGAGGGACAACATGATGAGCTCTCCACCAACACATCTCTCTCTCTCTCTTTCTCTCCCTATATATATCTTCCTTCCCATCCATAAAAAAAAGGAGAAAAAGGAGAGATTTATCTTCCATTATCTTTTTCTCTTCCATTATCTCTTCCAATCACTCCCTCCAATCCCTTTCCCTATATTCTTCTTCCATTATCTCTCCCAATCACCTCCCAATCCTTCCCTCTAAGAGAAAGTGAAAGACGGCGGAACGGATCGGCGGCAACATTTTTTTTTGGGGGTTTTCTTTGCTAATTGAAAGGGTAAGACAAAGCGTATATCCGAGGATTACTTACCCTAGAGACAAGGAGAGCTAGCAAGGTTGGTATTCCAAAACCCTCTTTCATATATCTTAAACTAGAAGCATGCTAGGATAGAATTTGTGATTTATTTTTATTTTTTCTTATTGTTATTCAAAATATGTTTTTTTTCAATCTCTGAGTGTTTTGCACATTAAGAAGTGTAGAAATCTGGAATTTCGAAGAATTTTGACTTCGTTTTGACCGTAATTTGACCTTTTGAACTTTACCCTCAAAGGGGTAAAATTCTAAAGATTGAATTTAAGAAGATGTCAACATAGATCCAAAATCAATGAAAATTTAAACATAATATAATTGTAAGATTTTGAATTAGTACGAATTTCTTTATGAATTCTTGATTTGATTTAAAGGGTTTAAAAATTCATTTAACTCTAGGGGTATTTTTGGAAAAAACCAATTTTCAAAAACTCTATAATGTTTTCAAAAGTGAAATTTGGATGAGATGCAAATTAAATCTAATCTAATCTCCCGTGAATTTTTCAAGATTTTTGGTTTCTGTTGGATATTTGTTTATGATTTTTTACGTAAAATCATGCATGCTGTATTAAATCTGATAAAAATAGTAAATTGCAATGAAAACTTCTGAAAATATTTGTTTGATAATTACTACTGGAATTACATGTTTTCATAAAGTTTAAACTGATTTGGATTTGATTTACTATGTGTTTCTTTGTTAATTCATAATCTGGATGGATATTTGTAAAATCGTAAATTAATAGTAAATCATTTTTAAAATTTATGAAACTTTTACAGTAATCCTTTCTTATTGTAATAAACATACTATAGAAATTTCATATTGTTTTGAATTGATTTGCTATACGTTACTGTGTTAATTCACAATCTGGACAGAAACTTTCAACATTGAAAAACTAATAGCAAACCACATTTAAAATCTATGAAATTTTTATTATAATCTTATATAATTAAGGAGAAGTTACTGTAAAAATTTCATCTTGTTCTGAAAAGATTTGTTATATGTTGATGTGTAAATCTACAATCTGAATTGAAACCTTTTAAAATCCTTGAGTATATTGAATTAAAATCAAATTGTTTTAAAAATTTCCAGATCATAATATTCCATCACATATTCCATCATTAAATTATCAAAATAGAAACCTTAGGAATCACTGATTTCCTTTGTAAAATCCTGATGCTGTGATTAGTTTGTATGTTTTATTTTCTCATCACATTTACTCAAACTTAATCTAACAAAACCTGAAGGCATCATAGATTGCGCGAACTTATTGCACACACTTACATCACTTGCATCTAAACCCCTGCATCTCACATGCACACACGTCCTATTTTAGGAACCCGGAGTGTTATCTAGCATGGTTGACTGGGATTTCATCACCTGGTGCCTCTGTGCTAGAGAAGCATTCCACCCTTAGCCTAGTACCTTTATGGTACGTAAACGGATCTCTTGTTCACGTACTGATACGCCGGACACTGGTACAGTATATCGAACATGGATTCGCGCTAAGGGAACTCTTGGCCTTACCCCTAGATTAACCCACACATGCATGTAGTATACGAACACATGTGCATCACGTGTGTGAGCCTAGTTTAGGATATCCTACCCATTTGTGTCTAGATTAGGCCGTAGTCCATCTTCCAATGGCTACGATCGGTCCTAGGTACACAAACAAAGTCATGAGTCGAGATCCTTTCTCCACTCCGCTAGATTAGGGTTAGGGTTGATGCCTTCAGGTAACACTGATAAAATGTGTGAAGATTAAAAAACTTTTCCTTTGGGGTTAGGATGTAAATCCCATTCATTTCCAAAGATCTCATAGGATTAGTCATTCATGATCCATCCGTTGAAAGCAATCTTATGCTATCTCATCTCATCTTGATCACAGATTTTCAATCTTCTATTATATGATTCGATCGCGTTTCCATATCTTTTAGAGAGTCTTTTGACTCATCTGTCTTTAGCTGTTGTCAGTGGAGTCTTTGACTCGTGTTTTCTTTTCCTTTAGAGAGTCTTTGACTCATATATCCTTTAGTGGGTGTTAGTGGAGTCTTTGACTCGTGTTTTCATCTCTTTTAGAGAGTCTTTGACTCATTTATCCTTTAGTTGGTGTTAGTGGAGTCTTTGACTCGTATTTTCATCTCTTTTAGAGAGTCTTTGACTCATTTATCCTTTAGTTGGTGTTAGTGGAGTCTTTGACTCGTATTTCTTTTCCTTTAGAGAGTCTTTGACTCATATATCCTTTAGTTGGTGTTAGTGGAGTCTTTGACTCGTATTTTCATCTCTTTTAGAGAGTCTTTGACTCATTTATCCTTTAGTTAGTGTTAGTGGAGTCTTTGACTCGTATTTCTTTTCCTTTAGAGAGTCTTTGACTCATATATCCTTTAGTTGGTGTTAGTGGAGTCTTTGACTCGTGTTTTTCATCTCTTTTAGAGAGTCTTTACTCATTAATCCTTTAGTTAATGTTAGTGGAGTCTTTGACTCGTGTTTCTTTTCCTTTAGAGAGTCTTTGACTCATTTATCTTTTAGTTGGTGTCATTGGAGTCTTTGACTCGTGTTTCCGTTTTTAGAGAGTCTTTGACTCATCTGTTTTATTTGCAGTATTATTAGAGAGTCTTTGACTTCGTTATCTCATTTCAGTGTTATCAGTTGCTCTTATTAGAGAGTCTTTGACTCGTTTATCCTTTAGTCGCTTTTATTAGAGAGTCTTTGACTCATTTATTCTCCAGTTACTGTCATTAGAGAGTCTTTGACTCATTTGCTCTTATAATAGTATTATTAGAGCATAGTTGATTTGCCGTAAGTGTTTGATAGGTAGAGAGTTCGTTTCGAACTACGTTGGCTTGATCCTCTTCCACGAGGTACGTAGTGCAGCTTGGGATCCACATCCCAAGTCCAGCCAAACCTTTAAAAATAAAAATTTTAAATCTTTCAAAGTTACAAAAATATTCAAACCATTTTCAAAAAGATCTTCCTCTAGAGTTAGGAGTATGTCCTAGCTGTTTAGGTTGTGTTCTAGAGTTAGGAGTTTGTCTTGATTTGTATTGATATGGTATGTCCTGTCGTGTGAGTGTCCCTAGAGTTAGGAGGCCTCGAGTCGATCGGTTAGACATTTAGTCGAACCGATGGCTAGACTAGGCATATAGTCAGCCCGTGGTTTTCATTAGGTTGCACAGCCTAGTTACACATAGGATTGTAGGAACCACCTGCATTAGCTTAAGGCTAATCAATCTGCATTTAGTTAGGGCATATAGGATGTCCTAAAATCCACCATTCATTGGAATTTAAATAATAGTTCAAGAAGCTTTAATAACTAGTCCGGTCTTTTAGATCGAGTCTAGGATAGAGGTCTAGGTGTCTTAGGCATCATAATTTTGAATAGGGCATCGAACTACGTGGGCTCCGATTCTTCCCGAGGCCGGGATACGTAGTGCAGCTAGGATGGATGGCCATTCTGGTCCGAGTCCAGTCCTGCATTAGAGTTAGGACTTGTCTTGTCCCGTCATACATAGCATAGATTTGTGTCTCATATTTTGATATGTTTTCTTACTTTCTTGTACTGATACTATACCTTTGGTTGTAGCTTGCATGTGCGTGTCCACCAGAAACTTAGACACCCATTAGGCATGTCACTCATAACCTAGCTTTGCTTAGGTGACACATTTTTCATTTCATTTTACGTGTTTATTTCTCCATTCTCAGGAAATGCATGCTTAGGTAGACGATTCCTGAGGATTGTTCCCATTTCACATGATTTTTACTCAAACTTCTTTGGAATTAATGAAAATGGCATAAGAGACCAAGTGCTTGCACTCGGGCGAATTGGGGGTGCTCTCAGACCTTCCCCATTCGTAACCAGGCACGAACCCATATATATTTCTGGTTATCCATTGCACAGAGGATTTGATTTTAGGGTTCCATGGCCTATCCATGGATGGCGACTCTGAGTTCTTTTTAGGTACATCTCGGTTTCGAGCCCTGGCTCCTGATCAGGATGTATCTCATTCGTTTTTGTATCGCCACTCGTGCTATGCTGTGAGGGTGGCATCCGTTTCGAGAGTTCCTTGGCAGAGCTCTCCTTCACATTGTGGAGATCTTAGAGGATTGCTGTGGGGACCTCGCGTCCCTCGCCGCACTCGTCCTCTCCGGATCGGGGTCCACACCTACCTCCGATTGATTGACCATAACTCTGTCAATTTAACTCGTAATTCATTTAAATTAGTTTCATTTCGAAGAAATCGAAGTGTAGTTTAAAACGAAAGAAACGGAGATGAAAAACTCCAAGTATTTTGAGAGTTATGATGGAAATAGTTAGACTCGCGCTTTGGTTTAGCAATTTACTGACCTCCCTACGATTGATTGACCATAACTCACTCAATTTAACTCGTAATTCATTGAAATTAGTTTCATTTCGAAAGAATCGAAGTGTAGTTTAAAACGAAAGAAACGGAGATGAAAAACTCCAAGTATTTTGAGAGTTATGATGGAAATAGTTAGACTCGCGCTTTGGTTTAGCAATTTACTGACCTACCTCCGATTGATTGACCATAACTCTCTCAATTTAACTCTTAACTCATTGAAATTAGTTTCATTTCGAAAGAATCAAAGTGTAGTTTAAAACGAAAGAAACGGAGATGAAAAACTCCAAGTATTTTGAGAATTATGATGGAAATAGTTAGACTCGCGCTTTGGTTTAGCAATTTACTGACCTACCTCCGATTGATTGACAATAACTCTCTCAATTTAACTCGTAATTCATTTAAATTAGTTTCATTTCGAAGGAATCGAAGTGTAGTTTAAAACGAAAGAAACGGAGATGAAAAACTACAAGTATTTTGAGAGTTATGATGGAAATAGTTAGACTCGCGCTTTTGTTTAGCAATTTACTGACTTACCTCCGATTGATTGACCATAACTCTGTCAATTTAACTCGTAATTCTTTTAAATTAGTTTCATTTCGAAGGAATCGAAGTGTAGTTTAAAACGAAAGAAACGGAGATGAAAAACTCCAAGTATTTTGAGAGTTACGATGGAAATAGTTAGACTCGCTCTTTGGTTTAGCAATTTACTGACCTCTCTCCGATTGATTTACCATAACTCACTCAATTTAACTCGTAATTCATTGAAATTAGTTTCATTTCGAAGGAATCGAAGTGTAGTTTAAAACGAAAGAAACGGAGATGAAAAACTCCAAGTATTTTGAGAGTTATGATGGAAATTGTTAGACTCGCGCTTTGGTTTAGCAATTTACTGACCTACCTCCGATTGATTGACCATAACTCACTCAATTTAACTCGTAATTCATTTAAATTAGTTTCATTTCGAAGGAATCGAAGTAAAGTTTAAAACGAAAGAAACGGAGATGAAAAAGTCCAAGTATTTTGAGAGTTATGATAGAAATAGTTAGACTCGCGCTTTGGTTTAGCAATTTACTGACCTACCTCCGATTGATTGAACATAACTCTCTCAATTTAACTCGTAATTCATTGAAATTAGTTTCATTTCGAAGGAATCGAAGTGTAGTTTAAAACGAAAGAAACGGAGATGAAAAACTCCAAGTATTTTGAGAGTTATGATGGAAATAGTTAGACTCGCGCTTTGGTTTAGCAATTTACTGACCTACCTCCGATTAATTGACCATAACTCACTCAATTTTACTTGTAATTGATTGAAATTAGTTTCAGTTCGAAGGAATCGAAGTGTAGTTTAAAACGAAAGAAACGGAGATGAAAAACTCCAAGTATTTTGGGAGTTATGATGGAAATAGTTAGACTCGCGCTTTGGTTTAGGAATTTACTGACCTACCTCCGATTGATTGACCATAACTCACTCAATTTAACTCGTAATTCATTGAATTAGTTTCATTTCGAAGGAATCGAAGTGTAGTTTAAAACGAAAGAAACGGAGATGAAAAACTCCAAGTATTTTGAGAGTTATGATGGAAATAGTTAGACTCGCGCTTTGGTTTAGCAATTTACTGACCTACCTCCGATTAATTGACCATAACTCACTCAATTTTACTTGTAATTGATTGAAATTAGTTTCATTTCAAATTAATCGAAGTGTAGTTTAAAACGAAAAAAACGGAGATGAAAAACTCCAAGTATTTTGAGAGTTATGATGGAAATAGTTTGACTCGCGCTTTGGTTTAGCAATTTACTGACCTACCTCCGATTGATTGACCATAACTCTGTCAATTTAACTCGTAATTCATTTAAATTAGTTTCATTTCGAAGGAATCGAAGTGTAGTTTAAAACGAAAGAAACGGAGATGAAAAACTCCAAGTATTTTGAGAGTTATGATGGAAATAGTTAGACTCGCGCTTTGGTTTAGCAATTTACTGACCTACCTCCGATTGATTGACCATAACTCTCTCAATTTAACTCTTAAGTCATTGAAATTAGTTTCATTTCGAAAGAATCAAAGTGTAGTTTAAAACGAAAGAAACGGAGATGAAAAACTCCAAGTATTTTGAGAGTTATGATGGAAATAGTTAGACTCGCGCTTTGGTTTAGCAATTTACTGACCTACCTCCGATTGATTGACCATAACTCTGTCAATTTAACTCGTAATTCATTTAAATTAGTTTCATTTCGAAGAAATCGAAGTGTAGTTTAAAACGAAAGAAACGGAGATGAAAAACTCCAAGTATTTTGAGAGTTATGATGGAAATAGTTAGACTCGCGCTTTGGTTTAGGAATTTACTGACCTCCCTACGATTGATTGACCATAACTCACTCAATTTAACTCGTAATTCATTGAAATTAGTTTCATTTCGAAAGAATCGAAGTGTAGTTTAAAACGAAAGAAACGGAGATGAAAAACTCCAAGTATTTTGAGAGTTATGATGGAAATAGTTAGACTCGCGCTTTGGTTTAGCAATTTACTGACCTACCTCCGATTGATTGACCATAACTCTCTCAATTTAACTCTTAACTCATTGAAATTAGTTTCATTTCGAAAGAATCAAAGTGTAGTTTAAAACGAAAGAAACGGAGATGAAAAACTCCAAGTATTTTGAGAATTATGATGGAAATAGTTAGACTCGCGCTTTGGTTTAGCAATTTACTGACCTACCTCCGATTGATTGACAATAACTCTCTCAATTTAACTCGTAATTCATTTAAATTAGTTTCATTTCGAAGGAATCGAAGTGTAGTTTAAAACGAAAGAAACGGAGATGAAAAACTACAAGTATTTTGAGAGTTATGATGGAAATAGTTAGACTCGCGCTTTTGTTTAGCAATTTACTGACCTACCTCCGATTGATTGACCATAACTCTGTCAATTTAACTCGTAATTCTTTTAAATTAGTTTCATTTCGAAGGAATCGAAGTGTAGTTTAAAATGAAAGAAACGGAGATGAAAAACTCCAAGTATTTTGAGAGTTACGATGGAAATAGTTAGACTCGCTCTTTGGTTTAGCAATTTACTGACCTCTCTCCGATTGATTTACCATAACTCACTCAATTTAACTCGTAATTCATTGAAATTAGTTTCATTTCGAAGGAATCGAAGTGTAGTTTAAAACGAAAGAAACGGAGATGAAAAACTCCAAGTATTTTGAGAGTTATTATGGAAATTGTTAGACTCGCGCTTTGGTTTAGCAATTTACTGACCTACCTCCGATTGATTGACCATAACTCACTCAATTTAACTCGTAATTCATTTAAATTAGTTTCATTTCGAAGGAATCGAAGTAAAGTTTAAAACGAAAGAAACGGAGATGAAAAAGTCCAAGTATTTTGAGAGTTATGATGGAAATAGTTAGACTCGCACTTTGGTTTAGCAATTTACTGACCTACCTCCGATTGATTGAACATAACTCTCTCAATTTAACTCGTAATTCATTAAAATTAGTTTCATTTCGAAGGAATCGAAGTGTAGTTTAAAACGAAAGAAACGGAGATGAAAAACTCCAAGTATTTTGAGAGTTATGATGGAAATAGTTAGACTCGCGCTTTGGTTTAGCAATTTACTGACCTCCCTACGATTGATTGACCATAACTCACTCAATTTAACTCGTAATTCATTGAAATTAGTTTCATTTCGAAGGAATCGAAGTGTAGTTTATAACGAAAGAAACGGAGATGAAAAACTCCAAGTATTTTGAGAGTTCTGATGGAAATAGTTAGACTCGCGCTTTGGTTTAGCAATTTACTGACCTACCTCCGATTGATTGACCATAACTCACTCAATTTAACTCGTAATTCATTTAAATTCGTTTCATTTCGAATGAATCGAAGTGTAGTTTAAAACGAAAGAAACGGAGATGAAAAACTCCAAGTATTTTGAGAGTTATGATGGAAATTGTTAGACTCGCGCTTTGGTTTAGCAATTTACTGACTTACCTCCGATTGATTGACCATAACTCACTCAATTTAACTCGTAATTCATTTAAATTAGTTTCATTTCGAAGGAATCGAAGTATAGTTTAAAACGAAAGAAACAGAGATGAAAAACTCCAAGTATTTTGAGAGTTATGATGGAAATAGTTAGACTCGCGCTTTGGTTTAGCAATTTACTGACCTACCTCCGATTAATTGACCATAACTCACTCAATTTTACTTGTAATTGATTGAAATTAGTTTCATTTCGAAGGAATCGAAGTAAAGTTTAAAACGAAAGAAACGGAGATGAAAAACTCCAAGTATTTTGGGAGTTATGATGGAAATAGTTAGACTCGCGCTTTGGTTTAGCAATTTACTGACCTACCTCCGATTGATTGACCATAACTCACTCAATTTAACTCGTAATTCATTGAATTAGTTTCATTTCGAAGGAATCGAAGTGTAGTTTAAAACGAAAGAAACGGAGATGAAAAACTCCAAGTATTTTGAGAGTTATGATGGAAATAGTTAGACTCGCGCTTTGGTTTAGCAATTTACTGACCTACCTACAATTGATTGACCATAACTCTCTCAATTTAACTCTTAAGTCATTGAAATTAATTTCATTTCAAATGAATCGAAGTGTAGTTTAAAACGAAAGAAACGGAGATGAAAAACTCCAAGTATTTTGAGAGTTATGATAGAAATAGTTAGACTCGCGCTTTGGTTTAGCAATTTACTGACCTACCTCCGATTGATTGACAATAACTCTGTCAATTTAACTCGTAATTCATTTAAATTAGTTTCATTTCGTAGGAATCGAAGTGTAGTTTAAAACGAAAGAAACGGAGATTAAAAACTCCAAGTATTTTGGGAGTTATGATGGAAATAGTTAGACTCGCACTTTGGTTTAGCAATTTACTGACCTCCCTACGATTGATTGACAATAACTCACTAAATTTAACTCGTAATTCATTGAAATTAGTTTCATTTCGAAGGAATCGAAGTGTAGTTTATAACGAAAGAAACGGAGATGAAAAACTCCAAGTATTTTGAGAGTTATGATGGAAATAGTTAGACTCGCGCTTTCGTTTAGCAATTTAACGACCTACCTCCGATTGATTGACCATAACTCTCCCAATTTAACTCTTAAGTCATTGAAATTAGTTTCATTTCGAAGGAATCAAAGTGTAGTTTAAAACGAAAGAAACGGAGATGAAAAACTCCAAGTATTTTGAGAGTTATGATGGAAATAGTTAGACTCGCGCTTTGGTTTAGCAATTTACTGACCTACCTCCGATTGATTGACAATAACTCTGTCAATTTAACTCGTAATTCATTTAAATTAGTTTCATTTCGAAGGAATCGAAGTGTAGTTTAAAACGAAAGAAACAGAGATGAAAAACTCCAAGTATTTTGAGAGTTATGATGGAAATAGTTAGACTCGCGCTTTGGTTTAGCAATTTACTGACCTACCTCCGATTGATTGACCATAACTCACTCAATTTAACTCGTAATTCATTTAAATTCGTTTCATTTCGAATGAATCGAAGTGTAGTTTAAAACGAAAGAAACGGAGATGAAAAACTCCAAGTATTTTGAGAGTTATGATGGAAATAGTTAGACTCGCTCTTTGGTTTAGCAATTTACTGACCTACCTCCGATTGATTGACCATAACTCTGTCAATTTAACTCGTAATTCATTTAAATTAGTTTCATTTCGAAGGAATCGAAGTGTAGTTTAAAACGAAAGAAACGGAGATTAAAAACTCCAAGTATTTTGGGAGTTATGATGGAAATAGTTACACTCGCGCTTTGGTTTAGCAATTTACTGACCTCCCTACGATTGATTGACCATAACTCACTCAATTTAACTCGTAATTCATTGAAATTAGTTTCATTTCGAAGGAATCGAAGTGTAGTTTATAACGAAAGAAACGGAGATGAAAAACTCCAAGTATTTTGAGAGTTATGATGGAAATAGTTAGACTCGCGCTTTGGTTTAGCAATTTACTGACCTACCTCCGATTTATTGACCATAACTCTCCCAATTTAACTCTTAAGTCATTGAAATTAGTTTCATTTCGAAGGAATCAAAGTGTAGTTTAAAACGAAAGAAACGGAGATGAAAAACTCCAAGTATTTTGAGAGTTATGATGGAAATAGTTAGACTCGCGCTTTGGTTTAGCAATTTACTGACCTACCTCCGATTGATTGACAATAACTCTGTCAATTTAACTCGTAATTCATTTAAATTAGTTTCATTTCGAAGGAATCGAAGTGTAGTTTAAAACGAAAGAAACGGAGATGAAAAACTCCAAGTATTTTGAGAGTTATGATGGAAATAGTTAGACTCGCGCTTTGGTTTAGCAATTTACTGACCTACCTCCGATTGATTGACCATAACTCACTCAATTTAACTCGTAATTCATTTAAATTCGTTTCATTTCGAATGAATCGAAGTGTAGTTTAAAACGAAAGAAACGGAGATGAAAAACTCCAAGTATTTTGAGAGTTATGATGGAAATAGTTAAACTCGCTCTTTGGTTTAGCAATTTACTGACTTACCTTCGATTGATTGACAATAACTCTGTCAATTTAACTCGTAATTCATTTAAATTAGTTTCATTTCGAAGGAATCGAAGTGTAGTTTAAAACGAAAGAAACGGAGATTAAAAACTCCAAGTATTTTGGGAGTTATGATGGAAATAGTTAGACTCGCGCTTTGGTTTAGCAATTTACTGACCTCCCTACGATTGATTGACCATAACTCACTCAATTTAACTCGTAATTCATTGAAATTAGTTTCATTTCGAAGGAATCGAAGTGTAGTTTATAACGAAAGAAACGGAGATGAAAAACTCCAAGTATTTTGAGAGTTCTGATGGAAATAGTTAGACTCGCGCTTTGGTTTAGCAATTTACTGACCTACCTCCGATTGATTGACCATAACTCACTCAATTTAACTCGTAATTCATTTAAATTCGTTTCATTTCGAATGAATCGAAGTGTAGTTTAAAACGAAAGAAACGGAGATGAAAAACTCCAAGTATTTTGAGAGTTATGATGGAAATTGTTAGACTCGCGCTTTGGTTTAGCAATTTACTGACTTACCTCCGATTGATTGACCATAACTCACTCAATTTAACTCGTAATTCATTTAAATTAGTTTCATTTCGAAGGAATCGAAGTATAGTTTAAAACGAAAGAAACGGAGATGAAAAACTCCAAGTATTTTGAGAGTTATGATGGAAATAGTTAGACTCGCGCTTTGGTTTAGCAATTTACTGACCTACCTCCGATTAATTGACCATAACTCACTCAATTTTACTTGTAATTGATTGAAATTAGTTTCATTTCGAAGGAATCGAAGTAAAGTTTAAAACGAAAGAAACGGAGATGAAAAACTCCAAGTATTTTGGGAGTTATGATGGAAATAGTTAGACTCGCGCTTTGGTTTAGCAATTTACTGACCTACCTCCGATTGATTGACCATAACTCTCCCAATTTAACTCTTAAGTCATTGAAATTAGTTTCATTTCGAAGGAATCAAAGTGTAGTTTAAAACGAAAGAAACGGAGATGAAAAACTCCAAGTATTTTGAGAGTTATGATGGAAATAGTTAGACTCGCGCTTTGGTTTAGCAATTTACTGACCTACCTCCGATTGATTGACAATAACTCTGTCAATTTAACTCGTAATTCATTTAAATTAGTTTCATTTCGAAGGAATCGAAGTGTAGTTTAAAACGAAAGAAACGGAGATGAAAAACTCCAAGTATTTTGAGAGTTATGATGGAAATAGTTAGACTCGCGCTTTGGTTTAGCAATTTACTGACCTACCTCCGATTGATTGACCATAACTCACTCAATTTAACTCGTAATTCATTTAAATTCGTTTCATTTCGAATGAATCGAAGTGTAGTTTAAAACGAAAGAAACGGAGATGAAAAACTCCAAGTATTTTGAGAGTTATGATGGAAATAGTTAGACTCGCTCTTTGGTTTAGCAATTTACTGACCTACCTCCGATTGATTGACCATAACTCTGTAAATTTAACTCGTAATTCATTTAAATTAGTTTCATTTCGAAGGAATCGAAGTGTAGTTTAAAACGAAAGAAACGGAGATTAAAAACTCCAAGTATTTTGGGAGTTATGATGGAAATAGTTAGACTCGCGCTTTGGTTTAGCAATTTACTGACCTCCCTACGATTGATTGACCATAACTCACTCAATTTAACTCGTAATTCATTGAAATTAGTTTCATTTCGAAGGAATCGAAGTGTAGTTTATAACGAAAGAAACGGAGATGAAAAACTCCAAGTATTTTGAGAGTTATGATGGAAATAGTTAGACTCGCGCTTTGGTTTAGCAATTTACTGACCTACCTCCGATTGATTGACCATAACTCTCCCAATTTAACTCTTAAGTCATTGAAATTAGTTTCATTTCGAAGGAATCAAAGTGTAGTTTAAAACGAAAGAAACGGAGATGAAAAACTCCAAGTATTTTGAGAGTTATGATGGAAATAGTTAGACTCGCGCTTTGGTTTAGTAATTTACTGACATACCTCCGATTGATTGACCATAACTCTCTCAATTTAACTCTTAAGTCATTGAAATTAGTTTCATTTCGAAGGAATCGAAGTGTAGTTTAAAACGAAAGAAACGGAGATGAAAAACTCCAAGTATTTTGAGAGTTATGATGGAAATTGTTAGACTCGCGCTTTGGTTTAGCAATTTACTGACCTACCTCCGATTGATTGACCATAACTCACTCAATTTAACTCGTAATTCATTTAAATTAGTTTCATTTCGAAGGAATCGAAGTATAGTTTAAAACGAAAGAAACGGAGATGAAAAACTCCAAGTATTTTGAGAGTTATGATGGAAATAGTTAGACTCGCGCTTTGGTTTAGCAATTTACTGACCTACCTCCGATTAATTGACCATAACTCACTCAATTTTACTTGTAATTGATTGAAATTAGTTTAATTTCGAAGGAATCGAAGTGTAGTTTAAAACGAAAGAAACGGAGATGAAAAACTCCAAGTATTTTGAGAGTTATGATGGAAATAGTTAGACTCGCGCTTTGGTTTAGCAATTTACTGACCTACCTCCGCTTGATTGACCATAACTCTGTCAATTTAACTTGTAATTCATTTAAATTAGTTTCATTTCGAAGGAATCGAAGTGTAGTTTAAAACGAAAGAAACGGAGATGAAAAACTCCAAGTATTTTGAGAGTTATGATGGAAATAGTTAGACTCGCGCTTTGGTTTAGCAATTTACTGACCTACCTCCGATTAATTGACCATAACTCACTCAATTTTACTTGTAATTGATTGAAATTAGTTTCATTTCGAAGGAATCGAAGTAAAGTTTAAAACGAAAGAAACGGAGATGAAAAACTCCAAGTATTTTGGGAGTTATGATGGAAATAGTTAGACTCGCGCTTTGGTTTAGCAATTTACTGACCTACCTCCGATTGATTGACCATAACTCACTCAATTTAACTCGTAATTCATTGAATTAGTTTCATTTCGAAGGAATCGAAGTGTAGTTTAAAACGAAAGAAACGGAGATGAAAAACTCCAAGTATTTTGAGAGTTATGATGGAAATAGTTAGACTCGCGCTTTGGTTTAGCAATTTACTGACCTACCTACAATTGATTGACCATAACTCTCTCAATTTAACTCTTAAGTCATTGAAATTAATTTCATTTCAAATGAATCGAAGTGTAGTTTAAAACGAAAGAAACGGAGATGAAAAACTCTAAGTATTTTGAGAGTTATGATGGAAATAGTTAGACTCGCGCTTTGGTTTAGCAATTTACTGACCTACCTCCGATTGATTGACAATAACTCTGTCAATTTAACTCGTAATTCATTTAAATTAGTTTCATTTCGTAGGAATCGAAGTGTAGTTTAAAACGAAAGAAACGGAGATTAAAAACTCCAAGTATTTTGGGAGTTATGATGGAAATAGTTAGACTCGCACTTTGGTTTAGCAATTTACTGACCTCCCTACGATTGATTGACAATAACTCACTCAATTTAACTCGTAATTCATTGAAATTAGTTTCATTTCGAAGGAATCGAAGTGTAGTTTATAACGAAAGAAACGGAGATGAAAAACTCCAAGTATTTTGAGAGTTATGATGGAAATAGTTAGACTCGCGCTTTGGTTTAGCAATTTAACGACCTACCTCCGATTGATTGACCATAACTCTCCCAATTTAACTCTTAAGTCATTGAAATTAGTTTCATTTCGAAGGAATCAAAGTGTAGTTTAAAACGAAAGAAACGGAGATGAAAAACTCCAAGTATTTTGAGAGTTATGATGGAAATAGTTAGACTCGCGCTTTGGTTTAGCAATTTACTGACTTACCTCCGATTGATTGACAATAACTCTGTCAATTTAACTCGTAATTCATTTAAATTAGTTTCATTTCGAAGGAATCGAAGTGTAGTTTAAAACGAAAGAAACAGAGATGAAAAACTCCAAGTATTTTGAGAGTTATGATGGAAATAGTTAGACTCGCGCTTTGGTTTAGCAATTTACTGACCTACCTCCGATTGATTGACCATAACTCACTCAATTTAACTCGTAATTCATTTAAATTCGTTTCATTTCGAATGAATCGAAGTGTAGTTTAAAACGAAAGAAACGGAGATGAAAAACTCCAAGTATTTTGAGAGTTATGATGGAAATAGTTAGACTCGCTCTTTGGTTTAGCAATTTACTGACCTACCTCCGATTGATTGACCATAACTCTGTCAATTTAACTCGTAATTCATTTAAATTAGTTTCATTTCGAAGGAATCGAAGTGTAGTTTAAAACGAAAGAAACGGAGATTAAAAACTCCAAGTATTTTGGGAGTTACGATGGAAATAGTTAGACTCGCGCTTTGGTTTAGCAATTTACTGACCTCCCTACGATTGATTGACCATAACTCACTCAATTTAACTCGTAATTCATTGAAATTAGTTTCATTTCGAAGGAATCGAAGTGTAGTTTATAACGAAAGAAACGGAGATGAAAAACTCCAAGTATTTTGAGAGTTATGATGGAAATTGTTAGACTCGCGCTTTGGTTTAGCAATTTACTGACCTACCTCCGATTGATTGACCATAACTCTCCCAATTTAACTCTTAAGTCATTGAAATTAGTTTCATTTCGAAGGAATCAAAGTGTAGTTTAAAACGAAAGAAACGGAGATGAAAAACTCCAAGTATTTTGAGAGTTATGATGGAAATAGTTAGACTCGCGCTTTGGTTTAGCAATTTACTGACCTACCTCCGATTGATTGACAATAACTCTGTCAATTTAACTCGTAATTCATTTAAATTAGTTTCATTTCGAAGGAATCGAAGTGTAGTTTAAAACGAAAGAAACGGAGATGAAAAACTCCAAGTATTTTGAGAGTTATGATGGAAATAGTTAGACTCGCGCTTTGGTTTAGCAATTTACTGACTTACCTCCGATTGATTAACCATAACTCACTCAATTTAACTCGTAATTCATTTAAATTCGTTTCATTTCGAATGAATCGAAGTGTAGTTTAAAACGAAAGAAACGGAGATGAAAAACTCCAAGTATTTTGAGAGTTATGATGGAAATAGTTAGACTCGCTCTTTGGTTTAGCAATTTACTGACCTACCTCCGATTGATTGACCATAACTCTGTAAATTTAACTCGTAATTCATTTAAATTAGTTTCATTTCGAAGGAATCGAAGTGTAGTTTAAAACGAAAGAAACGGAGATTAAAAACTCCAAGTATTTTGGGAGTTATGATGGAAATAGTTAGACTCGCGCTTTGGTTTAGCAATTTACTGACCTCCCTACGATTGATTGACCATAACTCACTCAATTTAACTCGTAATTCGTTGAAATTAGTTTCATTTCGAAGGAATCGAAGTGTAGTTTATAACGAAAGAAACGGAGATGAAAAACTCCAAGTATTTTGAGAGTTATGATGGAAATAGTTAGACTCGCGCTTTGGTTTAGCAATTTACTGACCTACCTCCGATTGATTGACCATAACTCTCCCAATTTAACTCTTAAGTCATTGAAATTAGTTTCATTTCGAAGGAATCAAAGTGTAGTTTAAAACGAAAGAAACGGAGATGAAAAACTCCAAGTATTTTGAGAGTTATGATGGAAATAGTTAGACTCGCGCTTTGGTTTAGCAATTTACTGACATACCTCCGATTGATTGACCATAACTCTCTCAATTTAACTCTTAAGTCATTGAAATTAGTTTCATTTCGAAGGAATCGAAGTGTAGTTTAAAACGAAAGAAACGGAGATGAAAAACTCCAAGTATTTTGAGAGTTATGATGGAAATTGTTAGACTCGCGCTTTGGTTTAGCAATTTACTGACCTACCTCCGATTGATTGACCATAACTCACTCAATTTAACTCGTAATTTATTTAAATTAGTTTCATTTCGAAGGAATCGAAGTATAGTTTAAAACGAAAGAAACGGAGATGAAAAACTCCAAGTATTTTGAGAGTTATGATGGAAATAGTTAGACTCGCGCTTTGGTTTAGCAATTTACTGACCTACCTCCGATTAATTGACCATAACTCACTCAATTTTACTTGTAATTGATTGAAATTAGTTTAATTTCGAAGGAATCGAAGTGTAGTTTAAAACGAAAGAAACGGAGATGAAAAACTCCAAGTATTTTGAGAGTTATGATGGAAATAGTTAGACTCGCGCTTTGGTTTAGCAATTTACTGACCTACCTCCGCTTGATTGACCATAACTCTGTCAATTTAACTTGTAATTCATTTAAATTAGTTTCATTTCGAAGGAATCGAAGTGTAGTTTAAAACGAAAGAAACGGAGATGAAAAACTCCAAGTATTTTGAGAGTTATGATGGAAATAGTTAGACTCGCGCTTTGGTTTAGCAATTTACTGACCTACCTCCGATTGATTGACAATAACTCTGTCAATTTAACTCGTAATTCATTTAAATTAGTTTCATTTCGAAGGAATCAAAGTGTAGTTTATAACGAAAGAAACGGAGATGAAAAACTCCAAGTATTTTGAGAGTTATGATGGAAATAGTTAGACTCGCGCTTTGGTTTAGCAATTTACTGACCTACCTCCGATTAATTAAACATAACTCACTCAATTTAACTCGTAATTCATTTAAATTCGTTTCATTTCGAATGAATCGAAGTGTGGTTTAAAACGAAAGAAACGGAGATGAAAAACTCCAAGTATTTTGAGAGTTATGATGGAAATAGTTAGACTCGCACTTTGGTTTAGCAATTTACTGACCTACCTCCGATTGATTGACCATAACTCTGTCAATTTAACTCGTAATTCATTTAAATTAGTTTCATTTCGAAGGAATCGAAGTGTAGTTTAAAACGAAAGAAACGGAGATGGAAAACTCCAAGTATTTTGAGAGTTATGATGGAAATTGTTAGACTCGCGCTTTGGTTTAGCAATTTACTGACCTACCTCCGATTGATTGACAATAACTCTGTCAATTTAACTCGTAATTCATTTAAATTAGTTTCATTTCGTAGGAATCGAAGTGTAGTTTAAAACGAAAGAAACGGAGATTAAAAACTCCAAGTATTTTGGGAGTTATGATGGAAATAGTTAGACTCGCACTTTGGTTTAGCAATTTACTGACCTCCCTACGATTGATTGACAATAACTCACTCAATTTAACTCGTAATTCATTGAAATTAGTTTCATTTCGAAGGAATCGAAGTGTAGTTTATAACGAAAGAAACGGAGATGAAAAACTCCAAGTATTTTGAGAGTTATGATGGAAATAGTTAGACTCGCGCTTTGGTTTAGCAATTTACTGACCTACCTCCGATTGATTGACCATAACTCTGTCAATTTAACTCGTAATTCATTTAAATTAGTTTCATTTCGTAGGAATCGAAGTGTAGTTTAAAACGAAAGAAACGGAGATTAAAAACTCCAAGTATTTTGGGAGTTATGATGGAAATAGTTAGACTCGCACTTTGGTTTAGCAATTTACTGACCTCCCTACGATTGATTGACCATAACTCACTAAATTTAACTCGTAATTCATTGAAATTAGTTTCATTTCGAAGGAATCGAAGTGTAGTTTATAACGAAAGAAACGGAGATGAAAAACTCCAAGTATTTTGAGAGTTATGATGGAAATAGTTAGACTCGCGCTTTGGTTTAGCAATTTAACGACCTACCTCCGATTGATTGACCATAACTCTCCCAATTTAACTCTTAAGTCATTGAAATTAGTTTCATTTCGAAGGAATCAAAGTGTAGTTTAAAACGAAAGAAACGGAGATGAAAAACTCCAAGTATTTTGAGAGTTATGATGGAAATAGTTAGACTCGCGCTTTGGTTTAGCAATTTACTGACCTACCTCCGATTGATTGACAATAACTCTCCCAATTTAACTCGTAATTCATTTAAATTCGTTTCATTTCGAATGAATCGAAGTGTAGTTTAAAACGAAAGAAACGGAGATGAAAAACTCCAAGTATTTTGAGAGTTATGATGGAAATTGTTAGACTCGCGCTTTGGTTTAGCAATTTACTGACTTACCTCCGATTGATTGACCATAACTCACTCAATTTAACTCGTAATTCATTTAAATTAGTTTCATTTCGAAGGAATCGAAGTATAGTTTAAAACGAAAGAAACGGAGATGAAAAACTCCAAGTATTTTGAGAGTTATGATGGAAATAGTTAGACTCGCGCTTTGGTTTAGCAATTTACTGACCTACCTCCGATTAATTGACCATAACTCACTCAATTTTACTTGTAATTGATTGAAATTAGTTTCATTTCGAAGGAATCGAAGTAAAGTTTAAAACGAAAGAAACGGAGATGAAAAACTCCAAGTATTTTGGGAGTTATGATGGAAATAGTTAGACTCGCGCTTTGGTTTAGCAATTTACTGACCTACCTCCGATTGATTGACCATAACTCTCCCAATTTAACTCTTAAGTCATTGAAATTAGTTTCATTTCGAAGGAATCAAAGTGTAGTTTAAAACGAAAGAAACGGAGATGAAAAACTCCAAGTATTTTGAGAGTTATGATGGAAATAGTTAGACTCGCGCTTTGGTTTAGCAATTTACTGACCTACCTCCGATTGATTGACAATAACTATGTCAATTTAACTCGTAATTCATTTAAATTAGTTTCATTTCGAAGGAATCGAAGTGTAGTTTAAAACGAAAGAAACGGAGATGAAAAACTCCAAGTATTTTGAGAGTTATGATGGAAATAGTTAGACTCGCGCTTTGGTTTAGCAATTTACTGACCTACCTCCGATTGATTGACCATAACTCACTCAATTTAACTCGTAATTCATTTAAATTCGTTTCATTTCGAATGAATCGAAGTGTAGTTTAAAACGAAAGAAACGGAGATGAAAAACTCCAAGTATTTTGAGAGTTATGATGGAAATAGTTAGACTCGCTCTTTGGTTTAGCAATTTACTGACCTACCTCCGATTGATTGACCATAACTCTGTAAATTTAACTCGTAATTCATTTAAATTAGTTTCATTTCGAAGGAATCGAAGTGTAGTTTAAAACGAAAGAAACGGAGATTAAAAACTCCAAGTATTTTGGGAGTTATGATAGAAATAGTTAGACTCGCGCTTTGGTTTAGCAATTTACTGACCTCCCTACGATTGATTGACCATAACTCACTCAATTTAACTCGTAATTCATTGAAATTAGTTTCATTTCGAAGGAATCGAAGTGTAGTTTATAACGAAAGAAACGGAGATGAAAAACTCCAAGTATTTTGAGAGTTATGATGGAAATAGTTAGACTCGCGCTTTGGTTTAGCAATTTACTGACCTACCTCCGATTGATTGACCATAACTCTCCCAATTTAACTCTTAAGTCATTGAAATTAGTTTCATTTCGAAGGAATCAAAGTGTAGTTTAAAACGAAAGAAACGGAGATGAAAAACTCCAAGTATTTTGAGAGTTATGATGGAAATAGTTAGACTCGCGCTTTGGTTTAGCAATTTACTGACATACCTCCGATTGATTGACCATAACTCTCTCAATTTAACTCTTAAGTCATTGAAATTAGTTTCATTTCGAAGGAATCGAAGTGTAGTTTAAAACGAAAGAAACGGAGATGAAAAACTCCAAGTATTTTGAGAGTTATGATGGAAATTGTTAGACTCGCGCTTTGGTTTAGCAATTTACTGACCTACCTCCGATTGATTGACCATAACTCACTCAATTTAACTCGTAATTCATTTAAATTAGTTTCATTTCGAAGGAATCGAAGTATAGTTTAAAACGAAAGAAACGGAGATGAAAAACTCCAAGTATTTTGAGAGTTATGATGGAAATAGTTAGACTCGCGCTTTGGTTTAGCAATTTACTGACCTACCTCCGATTAATTGACCATAACTCACTCAATTTTACTTGTAATTGATTGAAATTAGTTTAATTTCGATGGAATCGAAGTGTAGTTTAAAACGAAAGAAACGGAGATGAAAAACTCCAAGTATTTTGAGAGTTATGATGGAAATAGTTAGACTCGCGCTTTGGTTTAGCAATTTACTGACCTACCTCCGCTTGATTGACCATAACTCTGTCAATTTAACTTGTAATTCATTTAAATTAGTTTCATTTCGAAGGAATCGAAGTGTAGTTTAAAACGAAAGAAACGGAGATGAAAAACTCCAAGTATTTTGAGAGTTATGATGGAAATAGTTAGACTCGCGCTTTGATTTAGCAATTTACTGACCTACCTCCGATTAATTGACCATAACTCACTCAATTTTACTTGTAATTGATTGAAATTAGTTTCATTTCGAAGGAATCGAAGTAAAGTTTAAAACGAAAGAAACGGAGATGAAAAACTCCAAGTATTTTGGGAGTTATGATGGAAATAGTTAGGCTCGCGCTTTGGTTTAGCAATTTACTGACCTACCTCCGATTGATTGACCATAACTCACTCAATTTAACTCGTAATTCATTGAATTAGTTTCATTTCGAAGGAATCGAAGTGTAGTTTAAAACGAAAGAAACGGAGATGAAAAACTCCAAGTATTTTGAGAGTTATGATGGAAATAGTTAGACTCGCGCTTTGGTTTAGCAATTTACTGACCTACCTACAATTGATTGACCATAACTCTCTCAATTTAACTCTTAAGTCATTGAAATTAATTTCATTTCAAATGAATCGAAGTGTAGTTTAAAACGAAAGAAACGGAGATGAAAAACTCCAAGTATTTTGAGAGTTATGATGGAAATAGTTAGACTCGCGCTTTGGTTTAGCAATTTACTGACCTACCTCCGATTGATTGACAATAACTCTGTCAATTTAACTCGTAATTCATTTAAATTAGTTTCATTTCGTAGGAATCGAAGTGTAGTTTAAAACGAAAGAAACGGAGATTAAAAACTCCAAGTATTTTGGGAGTTATGATGGAAATAGTTAGACTCGCACTTTGGTTTAGCAATTTACTGACCTCCCTACGATTGATTGACAATAACTCACTCAATTTAACTCGTAATTCATTGAAATTAGTTTCATTTCGAAGGAATCGAAGTGTAGTTTATAACGAAAGAAACGGAGATGAAAAACTCCAAGTATTTTGAGAGTTATGATGGAAATAGTTAGACTCGCGCTTTGGTTTAGCAATTTAACGACCTACCTCCGATTGATTGACCATAACTCTCCCAATTTAACTCTTAAGTCATTGAAATTAGTTTCATTTCGAAGGAATCAAAGTGTAGTTTAAAACGAAAGAAACGGAGATGAAAAACTCCAAGTATTTTGAGAGTTATGATGGAAATAGTTAGACTCGCGCTTTGGTTTAGCAATTTACTGACTTACCTCCGATTGATTGACAATAACTCTGTCAATTTAACTCGTAATTCATTTAAATTAATTTCATTTCGAAGGAATCGAAGTGTAGTTTAAAACGAAAGAAACAGAGATGAAAAACTCCAAGTATTTTGAGAGTTATGATGGAAATAGTTAGACTCGCGCTTTGGTTTAGCAATTTACTGACCTACCTCCGATTGATTGACCATAACTCACTCAATTTAACTCGTAATTCATTTAAATTCGTTTCATTTCGAATGAATCGAAGTGTAGTTTAAAACGAAAGAAACGGAGATGAAAAACTCCAAGTATTTTGAGAGTTATGATGGAAATAGTTAGACTCGCTCTTTGGTTTAGCAATTTACTGACCTACCTCCGATTGATTGACCATAACTCTGTCAATTTAACTCGTAATTCATTTAAATTAGTTTCATTTCGAAGGAATCGAAGTGTAGTTTAAAACGAAAGAAACGGAGATTAAAAACTCCAAGTATTTTGGGAGTTATGATGGAAATAGTTAGACTCGCGCTTTGGTTTAGCAATTTACTGACCTCCCTACGATTGATTGACCATAACTCACTCAATTTAACTCGTAATTCATTGAAATTAGTTTCATTTCGAAGGAATCGAAGTGTAGTTTATAACGAAAGAAACGGAGATGAAAAACTCCAAGTATTTTGAGAGTTATGATGGAAATTGTTAGACTCGCGCTTTGGTTTAGCAATTTACTGACCTACCTCCGATTGATTGACCATAACTCTCCCAATTTAACTCTTAAGTCATTGAAATTAGTTTCATTTCGAAGGAATCAAAGTGTAGTTTAAAACGAAAGAAACGGAGATGAAAAACTCCAAGTATTTTGAGAGTTATGATGGAAATAGTTAGACTCGCGCTTTGGTTTAGCAATTTACTGACCTACCTCCGATTGATTGACAATAACTCTGTCAATTTAACTCGTAATTAATTTAAATTAGTTTCATTTCGAAGGAATCGAAGTGTAGTTTAAAACGAAAGAAACGGAGATGAAAAACTCCAAGTATTTTGAGAGTTATGATGGAAATAGTTAGACTCGCGCTTTGGTTTAGCAATTTACTGACCTACCTCCGATTGATTGACCATAACTCACTCAATTTAACTCGTAATTCATTTAAATTCGTTTCATTTCGAATGAATCGAAGTGTAGTTTAAACGAAAGAAACGGAGATGAAAAACTCCAAGTATTTTGAGAGTTATGATGGAAATAGTTAGACTCGCTCTTTGGTTTAGCAATTTACTGACCTACCTCCGATTGATTGATCATAACTCTGTAAATTTAACTCGTAATTCATTTAAATTAGTTTCATTTCGAAGGAATCGAAGTGTAGTTTAAAACGAAAGAAACGGAGATTAAAAACTCCAAGTATTTTGGGAGTTATGATGGAAATAGTTAGACTCGCGCTTTGGTTTAGCAATTTACTGACCTCCCTACGATTGATTGACCATAACTCACTCAATTTAACTCGTAATTCGTTGAAATTAGTTTCATTTCGAAGGAATCGAAGTGTAGTTTATAACGAAAGAAACGGAGATGAAAAACTCCAAGTATTTTGAGAGTTATGATGGAAATAGTTAGACTCGCGCTTTGGTTTAGCAATTTACTGACCTACCTCCGATTGATTGACCATAACTCTCCCAATTTAACTCTTAAGTCATTGAAATTAGTTTCATTTCGAAGGAATCAAAGTGTAGTTTAAAACGAAAGAAACGGAGATGAAAAACTCCAAGTATTTTGAGAGTTATGATGGAAATAGTTAGACTCGCGCTTTGGTTTAGCAATTTACTGACATACCTCCGATTGATTGACCATAACTCTCTCAATTTAACTCTTAAGTCATTGAAATTAGTTTCATTTCGAAGGAATCGAAGTGTAGTTTAAAACGAAAGAAACGGAGATGAAAAACTCCAAGTATTTTGAGAGTTATGATGGAAATTGTTAGACTCGCGCTTTGGTTTAGCAATTTACTGACCTACCTCCGATTGATTGACCATAACTCACTCAATTTAACTCGTAATTCATTTAAATTAGTTTCATTTCGAAGGAATCGAAGTATAGTTTAAAACGAAAGAAACGGAGATGAAAAACTCCAAGTATTTTGAGAGTTATGATGGAAATAGTTAGACTCGCGCTTTGGTTTAGCAATTTACTGACCTACCTCCGATTAATTGACCATAACTCACTCAATTTTACTTGTAATTGATTGAAATTAGTTTAATTTCGAAGGAATCGAAGTGTAGTTTAAAACGAAAGAAACGGAGATGAAAAACTCCAAGTATTTTGAGAGTTATGATGGAAATAGTTAGACTCGCGCTTTGGTTTAGCAATTTACTGACCTACCTCCGCTTGATTGACCATAACTCTGTCAATTTAACTTGTAATTCATTTAAATTAGTTTCATTTCGAAGGAATCGAAGTGTAGTTTAAAACGAAAGAAACGGAGATGAAAAACTCCAAGTATTTTGAGAGTTATGATGGAAATAGTTAGACTCGCGCTTTGGTTTAGCAATTTACTGACCTACCTCCGATTGATTGACAATAACTCTGTCAATTTAACTCGTAATTCATTTAAATTAGTTTCATTTCGAAGGAATCAAAGTGTAGTTTATAACGAAAGAAACGGAGATGAAAAACTCCAAGTATTTTGAGAGTTATGATGGAAATAGTTAGACTCGCGCTTTGGTTTAGCAATTTACTGACCTACCTCCGATTAATTAAACATAACTCACTCAATTTAACTCGTAATTCATTTAAATTCGTTTCATTTCGAATGAATCGAAGTGTGGTTTAAAACGAAAGAAACGGAGATGAAAAACTCCAAGTATTTTGAGAGTTATGATGGAAATAGTTAGACTCGCACTTTGGTTTAGCAATTTACTGACCTACCTCCGATTGATTGACCATAACTCTGTCAATTTAACTCGTAATTCATTTAAATTAGTTTCATTTCGAAGGAATCGAAGTGTAGTTTAAAACGAAAGAAACGGAGATGGAAAACTCCAAGTATTTTGAGAGTTATGATGGAAATTGTTAGACTCGCGCTTTGGTTTAGCAATTTACTGACCTACCTCCGATTGATTGACAATAACTCTGTCAATTTAACTCGTAATTCATTTAAATTAGTTTCATTTCGTAGGAATCGAAGTGTAGTTTAAAACGAAAGAAACGGAGATTAAAAACTCCAAGTATTTTGGGAGTTATGATGGAAATAGTTAGACTCGCACTTTGGTTTAGCAATTTACTGACCTCCCTACGATTGATTGACAATAACTCACTCAATTTAACTCGTAATTCATTGAAATTAGTTTCATTTCGAAGGAATCGAAGTGTAGTTTATAACGAAAGAAACGGAGATGAAAAACTCCAAGTATTTTGAGAGTTATGATGGAAATAGTTAGACTCGCGCTTTGGTTTAGCAATTTACTGACCTACCTCCGATTGATTGACCATAACTCTGTCAATTTAACTCGTAATTCATTTAAATTAGTTTCATTTCGTAGGAATCGAAGTGTAGTTTAAAACGAAAGAAACGGAGATTAAAAACTCCAAGTATTTTGGGAGTTATGATGGAAATAGTTAGACTCGCACTTTGGTTTAGCAATTTACTGACCTCCCTACGATTGATTGACCATAACTCACTCAATTTAACTCGTAATTCATTGAAATTAGTTTCATTTCGAAGGAATCGAAGTGTAGTTTATAACGAAAGAAACGGAGATGAAAAACTCCAAGTATTTTGAGAGTTATGATGGAAATAGTTAGACTCGCGCTTTGGTTTAGCAATTTAACGACCTACCTCCGATTGATTGACCATAACTCTCCCAATTTAACTCTTAAGTCATTGAAATTAGTTTCATTTCGAAGGAATCAAAGTGTAGTTTAAAACGAAAGAAACGGAGATGAAAAACTCCAAGTATTTTGAGAGTTATGATGGAAATAGTTAGACTCGCGCTTTGGTTTAGCAATTTACTGACATACCTCCGATTGATTGACAATAACTCTGTCAATTTAACTCGTAATTCATTTAAATTAGTTTCATTTCGAAGGAATCGAAGTGTAGTTTAAAACGAA
This sequence comes from Tasmannia lanceolata, assembly GCF_043159265.1. Lineage (NCBI taxonomy): Eukaryota > Viridiplantae > Streptophyta > Magnoliopsida > Canellales > Winteraceae > Tasmannia > Tasmannia lanceolata. The sequence continues at coordinate 11,970,020 of NW_027518721.1, forward strand.
AGAAACAGAGATGAAAAACTCCAAGTATTTTGAGAGTTATGATGGAAATAGTTAGACTCGCGCTTTGGTTTAGCAATTTACTGACCTACCTCCGATTGATTGACAATAACTATGTCAATTTAACTCGTAATTCATTTAAATTAGTTTCATTTCGAAGGAATCGAAGTGTAGTTTAAAACGAAAGAAACGGAGATGAAAAACTCCAAGTATTTTGAGAGTTATGATGGAAATAGTTAGACTCGCGCTTTGGTTTAGCAATTTACTGACCTACCTCCGATTGATTGACCATAACTCACTCAATTTAACTCGTAATTCATTTAAATTCGTTTCATTTCGAATGAATCGAAGTGTAGTTTAAAACGAAAGAAACGGAGATGAAAAACTCCAAGTATTTTGAGAGTTATGATGGAAATAGTTAGACTCGCTCTTTGGTTTAGCAATTTACTGACCTACCTCCGATTGATTGACCATAACTCTGTAAATTTAACTCGTAATTCATTTAAATTAGTTTCATTTCGAAGGAATCGAAGTGTAGTTTAAAACGAAAGAAACGGAGATTAAAAACTCCAAGTATTTTGGGAGTTATGATAGAAATAGTTAGACTCGCGCTTTGGTTTAGCAATTTACTGACCTCCCTACGATTGATTGACCATAACTCACTCAATTTAACTCGTAATTCATTGAAATTAGTTTCATTTCGAAGGAATCGAAGTGTAGTTTATAACGAAAGAAACGGAGATGAAAAACTCCAAGTATTTTGAGAGTTATGATGGAAATAGTTAGACTCGCGCTTTGGTTTAGCAATTTACTGACCTACCTCCGATTGATTGACCATAACTCTCCCAATTTAACTCTTAAGTCATTGAAATTAGTTTCATTTCGAAGGAATCAAAGTGTAGTTTAAAACGAAAGAAACGGAGATGAAAAACTCCAAGTATTTTGAGAGTTATGATGGAAATAGTTAGACTCGCGCTTTGGTTTAGCAATTTACTGACATACCTCCGATTGATTGACCATAACTCTCTCAATTTAACTCTTAAGTCATTGAAATTAGTTTCATTTCGAAGGAATCGAAGTGTAGTTTAAAACGAAAGAAACGGAGATGAAAAACTCCAAGTATTTTGAGAGTTATGATGGAAATTGTTAGACTCGCGCTTTGGTTTAGCAATTTACTGACCTACCTCCGATTGATTGACCATAACTCACTCAATTTAACTCGTAATTCATTTAAATTAGTTTCATTTCGAAGGAATCGAAGTATAGTTTAAAACGAAAGAAACGGAGATGAAAAACTCCAAGTATTTTGAGAGTTATGATGGAAATAGTTAGACTCGCGCTTTGGTTTAGCAATTTACTGACCTACCTCCGATTAATTGACCATAACTCACTCAATTTTACTTGTAATTGATTGAAATTAGTTTAATTTCGATGGAATCGAAGTGTAGTTTAAAACGAAAGAAACGGAGATGAAAAACTCCAAGTATTTTGAGAGTTATGATGGAAATAGTTAGACTCGCGCTTTGGTTTAGCAATTTACTGACCTACCTCCGCTTGATTGACCATAACTCTGTCAATTTAACTTGTAATTCATTTAAATTAGTTTCATTTCGAAGGAATCGAAGTGTAGTTTAAAACGAAAGAAACGGAGATGAAAAACTCCAAGTATTTTGAGAGTTATGATGGAAATAGTTAGACTCGCGCTTTGATTTAGCAATTTACTGACCTACCTCCGATTAATTGACCATAACTCACTCAATTTTACTTGTAATTGATTGAAATTAGTTTCATTTCGAAGGAATCGAAGTAAAGTTTAAAACGAAAGAAACGGAGATGAAAAACTCCAAGTATTTTGGGAGTTATGATGGAAATAGTTAGGCTCGCGCTTTGGTTTAGCAATTTACTGACCTACCTCCGATTGATTGACCATAACTCACTCAATTTAACTCGTAATTCATTGAATTAGTTTCATTTCGAAGGAATCGAAGTGTAGTTTAAAACGAAAGAAACGGAGATGAAAAACTCCAAGTATTTTGAGAGTTATGATGGAAATAGTTAGACTCGCGCTTTGGTTTAGCAATTTACTGACCTACCTACAATTGATTGACCATAACTCTCTCAATTTAACTCTTAAGTCATTGAAATTAATTTCATTTCAAATGAATCGAAGTGTAGTTTAAAACGAAAGAAACGGAGATGAAAAACTCCAAGTATTTTGAGAGTTATGATGGAAATAGTTAGACTCGCGCTTTGGTTTAGCAATTTACTGACCTACCTCCGATTGATTGACAATAACTCTGTCAATTTAACTCGTAATTCATTTAAATTAGTTTCATTTCGTAGGAATCGAAGTGTAGTTTAAAACGAAAGAAACGGAGATTAAAAACTCCAAGTATTTTGGGAGTTATGATGGAAATAGTTAGACTCGCACTTTGGTTTAGCAATTTACTGACCTCCCTACGATTGATTGACAATAACTCACTCAATTTAACTCGTAATTCATTGAAATTAGTTTCATTTCGAAGGAATCGAAGTGTAGTTTATAACGAAAGAAACGGAGATGAAAAACTCCAAGTATTTTGAGAGTTATGATGGAAATAGTTAGACTCGCGCTTTGGTTTAGCAATTTAACGACCTACCTCCGATTGATTGACCATAACTCTCCCAATTTAACTCTTAAGTCATTGAAATTAGTTTCATTTCGAAGGAATCAAAGTGTAGTTTAAAACGAAAGAAACGGAGATGAAAAACTCCAAGTATTTTGAGAGTTATGATGGAAATAGTTAGACTCGCGCTTTGGTTTAGCAATTTACTGACTTACCTCCGATTGATTGACAATAACTCTGTCAATTTAACTCGTAATTCATTTAAATTAATTTCATTTCGAAGGAATCGAAGTGTAGTTTAAAACGAAAGAAACAGAGATGAAAAACTCCAAGTATTTTGAGAGTTATGATGGAAATAGTTAGACTCGCGCTTTGGTTTAGCAATTTACTGACCTACCTCCGATTGATTGACCATAACTCACTCAATTTAACTCGTAATTCATTTAAATTCGTTTCATTTCGAATGAATCGAAGTGTAGTTTAAAACGAAAGAAACGGAGATGAAAAACTCCAAGTATTTTGAGAGTTATGATGGAAATAGTTAGACTCGCTCTTTGGTTTAGCAATTTACTGACCTACCTCCGATTGATTGACCATAACTCTGTCAATTTAACTCGTAATTCATTTAAATTAGTTTCATTTCGAAGGAATCGAAGTGTAGTTTAAAACGAAAGAAACGGAGATTAAAAACTCCAAGTATTTTGGGAGTTATGATGGAAATAGTTAGACTCGCGCTTTGGTTTAGCAATTTACTGACCTCCCTACGATTGATTGACCATAACTCACTCAATTTAACTCGTAATTCATTGAAATTAGTTTCATTTCGAAGGAATCGAAGTGTAGTTTATAACGAAAGAAACGGAGATGAAAAACTCCAAGTATTTTGAGAGTTATGATGGAAATTGTTAGACTCGCGCTTTGGTTTAGCAATTTACTGACCTACCTCCGATTGATTGACCATAACTCTCCCAATTTAACTCTTAAGTCATTGAAATTAGTTTCATTTCGAAGGAATCAAAGTGTAGTTTAAAACGAAAGAAACGGAGATGAAAAACTCCAAGTATTTTGAGAGTTATGATGGAAATAGTTAGACTCGCGCTTTGGTTTAGCAATTTACTGACCTACCTCCGATTGATTGACAATAACTCTGTCAATTTAACTCGTAATTAATTTAAATTAGTTTCATTTCGAAGGAATCGAAGTGTAGTTTAAAACGAAAGAAACGGAGATGAAAAACTCCAAGTATTTTGAGAGTTATGATGGAAATAGTTAGACTCGCGCTTTGGTTTAGCAATTTACTGACCTACCTCCGATTGATTGACCATAACTCACTCAATTTAACTCGTAATTCATTTAAATTCGTTTCATTTCGAATGAATCGAAGTGTAGTTTAAACGAAAGAAACGGAGATGAAAAACTCCAAGTATTTTGAGAGTTATGATGGAAATAGTTAGACTCGCTCTTTGGTTTAGCAATTTACTGACCTACCTCCGATTGATTGATCATAACTCTGTAAATTTAACTCGTAATTCATTTAAATTAGTTTCATTTCGAAGGAATCGAAGTGTAGTTTAAAACGAAAGAAACGGAGATTAAAAACTCCAAGTATTTTGGGAGTTATGATGGAAATAGTTAGACTCGCGCTTTGGTTTAGCAATTTACTGACCTCCCTACGATTGATTGACCATAACTCACTCAATTTAACTCGTAATTCGTTGAAATTAGTTTCATTTCGAAGGAATCGAAGTGTAGTTTATAACGAAAGAAACGGAGATGAAAAACTCCAAGTATTTTGAGAGTTATGATGGAAATAGTTAGACTCGCGCTTTGGTTTAGCAATTTACTGACCTACCTCCGATTGATTGACCATAACTCTCCCAATTTAACTCTTAAGTCATTGAAATTAGTTTCATTTCGAAGGAATCAAAGTGTAGTTTAAAACGAAAGAAACGGAGATGAAAAACTCCAAGTATTTTGAGAGTTATGATGGAAATAGTTAGACTCGCGCTTTGGTTTAGCAATTTACTGACATACCTCCGATTGATTGACCATAACTCTCTCAATTTAACTCTTAAGTCATTGAAATTAGTTTCATTTCGAAGGAATCGAAGTGTAGTTTAAAACGAAAGAAACGGAGATGAAAAACTCCAAGTATTTTGAGAGTTATGATGGAAATTGTTAGACTCGCGCTTTGGTTTAGCAATTTACTGACCTACCTCCGATTGATTGACCATAACTCACTCAATTTAACTCGTAATTCATTTAAATTAGTTTCATTTCGAAGGAATCGAAGTATAGTTTAAAACGAAAGAAACGGAGATGAAAAACTCCAAGTATTTTGAGAGTTATGATGGAAATAGTTAGACTCGCGCTTTGGTTTAGCAATTTACTGACCTACCTCCGATTAATTGACCATAACTCACTCAATTTTACTTGTAATTGATTGAAATTAGTTTAATTTCGAAGGAATCGAAGTGTAGTTTAAAACGAAAGAAACGGAGATGAAAAACTCCAAGTATTTTGAGAGTTATGATGGAAATAGTTAGACTCGCGCTTTGGTTTAGCAATTTACTGACCTACCTCCGCTTGATTGACCATAACTCTGTCAATTTAACTTGTAATTCATTTAAATTAGTTTCATTTCGAAGGAATCGAAGTGTAGTTTAAAACGAAAGAAACGGAGATGAAAAACTCCAAGTATTTTGAGAGTTATGATGGAAATAGTTAGACTCGCGCTTTGGTTTAGCAATTTACTGACCTACCTCCGATTGATTGACAATAACTCTGTCAATTTAACTCGTAATTCATTTAAATTAGTTTCATTTCGAAGGAATCAAAGTGTAGTTTATAACGAAAGAAACGGAGATGAAAAACTCCAAGTATTTTGAGAGTTATGATGGAAATAGTTAGACTCGCGCTTTGGTTTAGCAATTTACTGACCTACCTCCGATTAATTAAACATAACTCACTCAATTTAACTCGTAATTCATTTAAATTCGTTTCATTTCGAATGAATCGAAGTGTGGTTTAAAACGAAAGAAACGGAGATGAAAAACTCCAAGTATTTTGAGAGTTATGATGGAAATAGTTAGACTCGCACTTTGGTTTAGCAATTTACTGACCTACCTCCGATTGATTGACCATAACTCTGTCAATTTAACTCGTAATTCATTTAAATTAGTTTCATTTCGAAGGAATCGAAGTGTAGTTTAAAACGAAAGAAACGGAGATGGAAAACTCCAAGTATTTTGAGAGTTATGATGGAAATTGTTAGACTCGCGCTTTGGTTTAGCAATTTACTGACCTACCTCCGATTGATTGACAATAACTCTGTCAATTTAACTCGTAATTCATTTAAATTAGTTTCATTTCGTAGGAATCGAAGTGTAGTTTAAAACGAAAGAAACGGAGATTAAAAACTCCAAGTATTTTGGGAGTTATGATGGAAATAGTTAGACTCGCACTTTGGTTTAGCAATTTACTGACCTCCCTACGATTGATTGACAATAACTCACTCAATTTAACTCGTAATTCATTGAAATTAGTTTCATTTCGAAGGAATCGAAGTGTAGTTTATAACGAAAGAAACGGAGATGAAAAACTCCAAGTATTTTGAGAGTTATGATGGAAATAGTTAGACTCGCGCTTTGGTTTAGCAATTTACTGACCTACCTCCGATTGATTGACCATAACTCTGTCAATTTAACTCGTAATTCATTTAAATTAGTTTCATTTCGTAGGAATCGAAGTGTAGTTTAAAACGAAAGAAACGGAGATTAAAAACTCCAAGTATTTTGGGAGTTATGATGGAAATAGTTAGACTCGCACTTTGGTTTAGCAATTTACTGACCTCCCTACGATTGATTGACCATAACTCACTCAATTTAACTCGTAATTCATTGAAATTAGTTTCATTTCGAAGGAATCGAAGTGTAGTTTATAACGAAAGAAACGGAGATGAAAAACTCCAAGTATTTTGAGAGTTATGATGGAAATAGTTAGACTCGCGCTTTGGTTTAGCAATTTAACGACCTACCTCCGATTGATTGACCATAACTCTCCCAATTTAACTCTTAAGTCATTGAAATTAGTTTCATTTCGAAGGAATCAAAGTGTAGTTTAAAACGAAAGAAACGGAGATGAAAAACTCCAAGTATTTTGAGAGTTATGATGGAAATAGTTAGACTCGCGCTTTGGTTTAGCAATTTACTGACATACCTCCGATTGATTGACAATAACTCTGTCAATTTAACTCGTAATTCATTTAAATTAGTTTCATTTCGAAGGAATCGAAGTGTAGTTTAAAACGAAAGAAACAGAGATGAAAAACTCCAAGTATTTTGAGAGTTATGATGGAAATAGTTAGACTCGCGCTTTGGTTTAGCAATTTACTGACCTACCTCCGATTGATTGACCATAACTCACTCAATTTAACTCGTAATTCATTTAAATTCGTTTCATTTCGAATGAATCGAAGTGTAGTTTAAAACGAAAGAAACGGAGATGAAAAACTCCAAGTATTTTGAGAGTTATGATGGAAATAGTTAGACTCGCTCTTTGGTTTAGCAATTTACTGACCTACCTCCGATTAATTGACCATAACTCTGTCAATTTAACTCGTAATTCATTTAAATTAGTTTCATTTCGAAGGAATCGAAGTGTAGTTTAAAACGAAAGAAACGGAGATTAAAAACTCCAAGTATTTTGGGAGTTATGATGGAAATAGTTAGACTCGCGCTTTGGTTTAGCAATTTACTGACCTCCCTACGATTGATTGACCATAACTCACTCAATTTAACTCGTAATTCATTAAAATTAGTTTCATTTCGAAGGAATCGAAGTGTAGTTTATAACGAAAGAAACGGAGATGAAAAACTCCAAGTATTTTGAGAGTTATGATGGAAATAGTTAGACTCGCGCTTTGGTTTAGCAATTTACTGACCTACCTCCGATTGATTGACCATAACTCTCCCAATTTAACTCTTAAGTCATTGAAATTAGTTTCATTTCGAAGGAATCAAAGTGTAGTTTAAAACGAAAGAAACGGAGATGAAAAACTCCAAGTATTTTGAGAGTTATGATGGAAATAATTAGATTCGCGCTTTGGTTTAGCAATTTACTGACCTACCTCCGATTGATTGACAATAACTCTGTCAATTTAACTCGTAATTCATTTAAATTAGTTTCATTTCGAAGGAATCGAAGTGTAGTTTAAAACGAAAGAAACGGAGATGAATAACTCCAAGTATTTTGAGAGTTATGATGGAAATAGTTAGACTCGCGCTTTGGTTTAGCAATTTACTGACCTACCTCCGATTGATTGACCATAACTCACTCAATTTAACTCGTAATTCATTTAAATTCGTTTCATTTCGAATGAATCGAAGTGTAGTTTAAAACGAAAGAAACGGAGATGAAAAACTCCAAGTATTTTGAGAGTTATGATGGAAATAGTTAGACTCGCTCTTTGGTTTAGCAATTTACTGACCTACCTCCGATTGATTGACCATAACTCTGTAAATTTAACTCGTAATTCATTTAAATTAGTTTCATTTCGAAGGAATCGAAGTGTAGTTTAAAACGAAAGAAACGGAGATTAAAAACTCCAAGTATTTTGGGAGTTATGATGGAAATAGTTAGACTCGCGCTTTGGTTTAGCAATTTACTGACCTCCCTACGATTGATTGACCATAACTCACTCAATTTAACTCGTAATTCATTGAAATTAGTTTCATTCTGAAGGAATCGAAGTGTAGTTTATAACGAAAGAAACGGAGATGAAAAACTCCAAGTATTTTGAGAGTTATGATGGAAATAGTTAGACTCGCGCTTTGGTTTAGCAATTTACTGACCTACCTCCGATTGATTGACCATAACTCTCCCAATTTAACTCTTAAGTCATTGAAATTAGTTTCATTTCGAAGGAATCAAAGTGTAGTTTAAAACGAAAGAAACGGAGATGAAAAACTCCAAGTATTTTGAGAGTTATGATGGAAATAGTTAGACTCGCGCTTTGGTTTAGCAATTTACTGACCTACCTCCGCTTGATTGACCATAACTCTGTCAATTTTACTTGTAATTGATTGAAATTAGTTTAATTTCGAAGGAATCGAAGTGTAGTTTAAAACGAAAGAAACGGAGATGAAAAACTCCAAGTATTTTGAGAGTTATGATGGAAATAGTTAGACTCGCGCTTTGGTTTAGCAATTTACTGACCTACCTCCGATTTATTGAACATAACTCTCTCAATTTAACTCGTAATTCATTTAAATTCGTTTCATTTCGAATGAATCGAAGTGTAGTTTAAAACGAAAGAAACGGAGATGAAAAACTCTAAGTATTTTGAGAGTTATGATGGAAATAGTTAGACTCGCACTTTGGTTTAGCAATTTACTGACCTACCTCCGATTGATTGACCATAACTCTGTCAATTTAACTCGTAATTCATTTAAATTAGTTTCATTTCGAAGGAATCGAAGTGTAGTTTAAAACGAAAGAAACGGAGATGGAAAACTCCAAGTATTTTGAGAGTTATGACGGAAATTGTTAGACTCGCGCTTTGGTTTAGCAATTTACTGACCTCCCTACGATTGATTGACCATAACTCACTCAATTTAACTCCTAATTCATTGAAATTAGTTTCATTTCGAAAGAATCGAAGTGTAGTTTAAAACGAAAGAAACGGAGATGAAAAACTCCAAGTATTTTGAGAGTTATGATGGAAATAGTTAGACTCGCGCTTTGGTTTAGCAATTTACTGACCTACCTCCGATTGATTGACCATAACTCTGTCAATTTAACTCGTAATTCATTTAAATTAGTTTCATTTCGAAGGAATCAAAGTGTAGTTTAAAACGAAAGAAACGGAGATGAAAAACTCCAAGTATTTTGAGAGTTATGATGGAAATAGTTAGACTCGCGCTTTGGTTTAGCAATTTACTGACCTACCTCCGATTGATTGACCATAACTCTCTCAATTTAACTCTTAATTCATTGAAATTAGTTTCATTTCGAAGGAATCGAAGTGTAGTTTATAACGAAAGAAACGGAGATGAAAAACTCCAAGTATTTTGAGAGTTATGATGGAAATAGTTAGACTCGCGCGTTGGTTTAGCAATTTACTGACCTATCTCCGATTGATTGACCATAACTCTCCAAATTTAACTCTTAAGTCATTGAAATTAGTTTCATTTCGAAGGAATCAAAGTGTAGTTTAAAACGAAAGAAACGGAGATGAAAAACTCCAAGTATTTTGAGAGTTATGATGGAAATAGTTAGACTCGCGCTTTGGTTTAGCAATTTACTGACCTACCTCCGATTGATTGACAATAACTCTGTCAATTTAACTCGTAATTCATTTAAATTAGTTTCATTTCGAAGGAATCGAAGTGTAGTTTAAAACGAAAGAAACGGAGATGAAAAACTCCAAGTATTTTTAGAGTTATGATGGAAATAGTTAGACTCGCGCTTTGGTTTAGCAATTTACTGACCTACCTCCGATTGATTGACCATAACTCTCCCAATTTAACTCTTAAGTCATTGAAATTAGTTTCATTTCGAAGAAACAAAGTGTATTTTAAAACGAAAGAAACGGAGATGAAAAACTCCAAGTATTTTGAGAGTTATGATGGAAATAGTTAGACTCGCGCTTTGGTTTAGCAATTTACTGACCTCCCTCCGATTGATTGACCATAACTCACTCAATTTAACTCGTAATTGATTGAAATTAGTTTCATTTCGAAGGAATCGAAGTGTAGTTTAAAACGAAAGAAACGGAGATGAAAAACTACAAGTATTTTGAGAGTTATGATGAAAATAGTTAGACTCGCGCTTTGGTTTAGCAATTTACTGACCTACCTCCGATTGATTGACCATAACTCTCTCAATTTAACTCTTAAGTCATTGAAATTAGTTTCATTTCGAAGGAATCAAAGTGTAGTTTAAAACGAAAGAAACGGAGATGAAAAACTTCAAGTATTTTGAGAGTTATGATGGAAATAGTTAGACTCGCGCTTTGGTTTAGCAATTTACTGACCTACCTCCGATTGATTGACAATAACTCTCTCAATTTAACTCGTAATTCATTTAAATTAGTTTCATTTCGAAGGAATCGAAGTATAGTTTAAAACGAAAGAAACGGAGATGAAAAACTCCAAGTATTTTGAGAGTTATGATGGAAATAGTTAGACTCGCGCTTTGGTTTAGCAATTTACTGACCTACCTCCGATTGATTGACCATAACTCACTCAATTTAACTCGTAATTCATTTAAATTAGTTTCATTTCGAAGGAATCGAAGTATAGTTTAAAACGAAAGAAACGGAGATGAAAAACTCCAAGTATTTTGAGAGTTATGATGGAAATAGTTAGACTCGCGCTTTGGTTTAGCAATTTACTGACCTACCTCCGATTAATTGACCATAACTCACTCAATTTTACTTGTAATTGATTGAAATTAGTTTAATTTCGAAGGAATCGAAGTGTAGTTTAAAACGAAAGAAACGGAGATGAAAAACTCCAAGTATTTTGAGAGTTATGATGGAAATAGTTAGACTCGCGCTTTGGTTTAGCAATTTACTGACCTACCTCCGCTTGATTGACCATAACTCTGTCAATTTAACTTGTAATTCATTTAAATTAGTTTCATTTCGAAGGAATCGAAGTGTAGTTTAAAACGAAAGAAACGGAGATGAAAAACTCCAAGTATTTTGAGAGTTATGATGGAAATAGTTAGACTCGCGCTTTGGTTTAGCAATTTACTGACCTACCTCCGATTGATTGACAATAACTCTGTCAATTTAACTCGTAATTCATTTAAATTAGTTTCATTTCGAAGGAATCAAAGTGTAGTTTATAACGAAAGAAACGGAGATGAAAAACTCCAAGTATTTTGAGAGTTATGATGGAAATAGTTAGACTCGCGCTTTGGTTTAGCAATTTACTGACCTACCTCCGATTAATTAAACATAACTCACTCAATTTAACTCGTAATTCATTTAAATTCGTTTCATTTCGAATGAATCGAAGTGTGGTTTAAAACGAAAGAAACGGAGATGAAAAACTCCAAGTATTTTGAGAGTTATGATGGAAATAGTTAGACTCGCACTTTGGTTTAGCAATTTACTGACCTACCTCCGATTGATTGACCATAACTCTGTCAATTTAACTCGTAATTCATTTAAATTAGTTTCATTTCGAAGGAATCGAAGTGTAGTTTAAAACGAAAGAAACGGAGATGGAAAACTCCAAGTATTTTGAGAGTTATGATGGAAATTGTTAGACTCGCGCTTTGGTTTAGCAATTTACTGACCTACCTCCGATTGATTGACAATAACTCTGTCAATTTAACTCGTAATTCATTTAAATTAGTTTCATTTCGTAGGAATCGAAGTGTAGTTTAAAACGAAAGAAACGGAGATTAAAAACTCCAAGTATTTTGGGAGTTATGATGGAAATAGTTAGACTCGCACTTTGGTTTAGCAATTTACTGACCTCCCTACGATTGATTGACAATAACTCACTCAATTTAACTCGTAATTCATTGAAATTAGTTTCATTTCGAAGGAATCGAAGTGTAGTTTATAACGAAAGAAACGGAGATGAAAAACTCCAAGTATTTTGAGAGTTATGATGGAAATAGTTAGACTCGCGCTTTGGTTTAGCAATTTACTGACCTACCTCCGATTGATTGACCATAACTCTGTCAATTTAACTCGTAATTCATTTAAATTAGTTTCATTTCGTAGGAATCGAAGTGTAGTTTAAAATGAAAGAAACGGAGATTAAAAACTCCAAGTATTTTGGGAGTTATGATGGAAATAGTTAGACTCGCACTTTGGTTTAGCAATTTACTGACCTCCCTACGATTGATTGACCATAACTCACTCAATTTAACTCGTAATTCATTGAAATTAGTTTCATTTCGAAGGAATCGAAGTGTAGTTTATAACGAAAGAAACGGAGATGAAAAACTCCAAGTATTTTGAGAGTTATGATGGAAATAGTTAGACTCGCGCTTTGGTTTAGCAATTTAACGACCTACCTCCGATTGATTGACCATAACTCTCCCAATTTAACTCTTAAGTCATTGAAATTAGTTTCATTTCGAAGGAATCAAAGTGTAGTTTAAAACGAAAGAAACGGAGATGAAAAACTCCAAGTATTTTGAGAGTTATGATGGAAATAGTTAGACTCGCGCTTTGGTTTAGCAATTTACTGACATACCTCCGATTGATTGACAATAACTCTGTCAATTTAACTCGTAATTCATTTAAATTAGTTTCATTTCGAAGGAATCGAAGTGTAGTTTAAAACGAAAGAAACAGAGATGAAAAACTCCAAGTATTTTGAGAGTTATGATGGAAATAGTTAGACTCGCGCTTTGGTTTAGCAATTTACTGACCTACCTCCGATTGATTGACCATAACTCACTCAATTTAACTCGTAATTCATTTAAATTCGTTTCATTTCGAATGAATCGAAGTGTAGTTTAAAACGAAAGAAACGGAGATGAAAAACTCCAAGTATTTTGAGAGTTATGATGGAAATAGTTAGACTCGCTCTTTGGTTTAGCAATTTACTGACCTACCTCCGATTAATTGACCATAACTCTGTCAATTTAACTCGTAATTCATTTAAATTAGTTTCATTTCGAAGGAATCGAAGTGTAGTTTAAAACGAAAGAAACGGAGATTAAAAACTCCAAGTATTTTGGGAGTTATGATGGAAATAGTTAGACTCGCGCTTTGGTTTAGCAATTTACTGACCTCCCTACGATTGATTGACCATAACTCACTCAATTTAACTCGTAATTCATTAAAATTAGTTTCATTTCGAAGGAATCGAAGTGTAGTTTATAACGAAAGAAACGGAGATGAAAAACTCCAAGTATTTTGAGAGTTATGATGGAAATAGTTAGACTCGCGCTTTGGTTTAGCAATTTACTGACCTACCTCCGATTGATTGACCATAACTCTCCCAATTTAACTCTTAAGTCATTGAAATTAGTTTCATTTCGAAGGAATCAAAGTGTAGTTTAAAACGAAAGAAACGGAGATGAAAAACTCCAAGTATTTTGAGAGTTATGATGGAAATAATTAGATTCGCGCTTTGGTTTAGCAATTTACTGACCTACCTCCGATTGATTGACAATAACTCTGTCAATTTAACTCGTAATTCATTTAAATTAGTTTCATTTCGAAGGAATCGAAGTGTAGTTTAAAACGAAAGAAACGGAGATGAATAACTCCAAGTATTTTGAGAGTTATGATGGAAATAGTTAGACTCGCGCTTTGGTTTAGCAATTTACTGACCTACCTCCGATTGATTGACCATAACTCACTCAATTTAACTCGTAATTCATTTAAATTCGTTTCATTTCGAATGAATCGAAGTGTAGTTTAAAACGAAAGAAACGGAGATGAAAAACTCCAAGTATTTTGAGAGTTATGATGGAAATAGTTAGACTCGCTCTTTGGTTTAGCAATTTACTGACCTACCTCCGATTGATTGACCATAACTCTGTAAATTTAACTCGTAATTCATTTAAATTAGTTTCATTTCGAAGGAATCGAAGTGTAGTTTAAAACGAAAGAAACGGAGATTAAAAACTCCAAGTATTTTGGGAGTTATGATGGAAATAGTTAGACTCGCGCTTTGGTTTAGCAATTTACTGACCTCCCTACGATTGATTGACCATAACTCACTCAATTTAACTCGTAATTCATTGAAATTAGTTTCATTCTGAAGGAATCGAAGTGTAGTTTATAACGAAAGAAACGGAGATGAAAAACTCCAAGTATTTTGAGAGTTATGATGGAAATAGTTAGACTCGCGCTTTGGTTTAGCAATTTACTGACCTACCTCCGATTGATTGACCATAACTCTCCCAATTTAACTCTTAAGTCATTGAAATTAGTTTCATTTCGAAGGAATCAAAGTGTAGTTTAAAACGAAAGAAACGGAGATGAAAAACTCCAAGTATTTTGAGAGTTATGATGGAAATAGTTAGACTCGCGCTTTGGTTTAGCAATTTACTGACCTACCTCCGCTTGATTGACCATAACTCTGTCAATTTTACTTGTAATTGATTGAAATTAGTTTAATTTCGAAGGAATCAAAGTGTAGTTTAAAACGAAAGAAACGGAGATGAAAAACTCCAAGTATTTTGAGAGTTATGATGGAAATAGTTAGACTCGCGCTTTGGTTTAGCAATTTACTGACCTACCTCCGATTTATTGAACATAACTCTCTCAATTTAACTCGTAATTCATTTAAATTCGTTTCATTTCGAATGAATCGAAGTGTAGTTTAAAACGAAAGAAACGGAGATGAAAAACTCTAAGTATTTTGAGAGTTATGATGGAAATAGTTAGACTCGCGCTTTGGTTTAGCAATTTACTGACCTACCTCCGATTTATTGAACATAACTCTCTCAATTTAACTCGTAATTCATTTAAATTAGTTTCATTTCGAAGGAATCGAAGTATAGTTTAAAACGAAAGAAACGGAGATGAAAAACTCCAAGTATTTTGAGAGTTATGATGGAAATAGTTAGACTCGCGCTTTGGTTTAGCAATTTACTGACCTACCTCCGATTGATTGACCATAACTCACTCAATTTAACTCGTAATTCATTTAAATTAGTTTCATTTCGAAGGAATCGAAGTATAGTTTAAAACGAAAGAAACGGAGATGAAAAACTCCAAGTATTTTGAGAGTTATGATGGAAATAGTTAGACTCGCGCTTTGGTTTAGCAATTTACTGACCTACCTCCGATTAATTGACCATAACTCACTCAATTTTACTTGTAATTGATTGAAATTAGTTTAATTTCGAAGGAATCGAAGTGTAGTTTAAAACGAAAGAAACGGAGATGAAAAACTCCAAGTATTTTGAGAGTTATGATGGAAATAGTTAGACTCGCGCTTTGGTTTAGCAATTTACTGACCTACCTCCGCTTGATTGACCATAACTCTGTCAATTTAACTTGTAATTCATTTAAATTAGTTTCATTTCGAAGGAATCGAAGTGTAGTTTAAAACGAAAGAAACGGAGATGAAAAACTCCAAGTATTTTGAGAGTTATGATGGAAATAGTTAGACTCGCGCTTTGGTTTAGCAATTTACTGACCTACCTCCGATTGATTGACAATAACTCTGTCAATTTAACTCGTAATTCATTTAAATTAGTTTCATTTCGAAGGAATCAAAGTGTAGTTTATAACGAAAGAAACGGAGATGAAAAACTCCAAGTATTTTGAGAGTTATGATGGAAATAGTTAGACTCGCGCTTTGGTTTAGCAATTTACTGACCTACCTCCGATTAATTAAACATAACTCACTCAATTTAACTCGTAATTCATTTAAATTCGTTTCATTTCGAATGAATCGAAGTGTGGTTTAAAACGAAAGAAACGGAGATGAAAAACTCCAAGTATTTTGAGAGTTATGATGGAAATAGTTAGACTCGCACTTTGGTTTAGCAATTTACTGACCTACCTCCGATTGATTGACCATAACTCTGTCAATTTAACTCGTAATTCATTTAAATTAGTTTCATTTCGAAGGAATCGAAGTGTAGTTTAAAACGAAAGAAACGGAGATGGAAAACTCCAAGTATTTTGAGAGTTATGATGGAAATTGTTAGACTCGCGCTTTGGTTTAGCAATTTACTGACCTACCTCCGATTGATTGACAATAACTCTGTCAATTTAACTCGTAATTCATTTAAATTAGTTTCATTTCGTAGGAATCGAAGTGTAGTTTAAAACGAAAGAAACGGAGATTAAAAACTCCAAGTATTTTGGGAGTTATGATGGAAATAGTTAGACTCGCACTTTGGTTTAGCAATTTACTGACCTCCCTACGATTGATTGACAATAACTCACTCAATTTAACTCGTAATTCATTGAAATTAGTTTCATTTCGAAGGAATCGAAGTGTAGTTTATAACGAAAGAAACGGAGATGAAAAACTCCAAGTATTTTGAGAGTTATGATGGAAATAGTTAGACTCGCGCTTTGGTTTAGCAATTTACTGACCTACCTCCGATTGATTGACCATAACTCTGTCAATTTAACTCGTAATTCATTTAAATTAGTTTCATTTCGTAGGAATCGAAGTGTAGTTTAAAATGAAAGAAACGGAGATTAAAAACTCCAAGTATTTTGGGAGTTATGATGGAAATAGTTAGACTCGCACTTTGGTTTAGCAATTTACTGACCTCCCTACGATTGATTGACCATAACTCACTCAATTTAACTCGTAATTCATTGAAATTAGTTTCATTTCGAAGGAATCGAAGTGTAGTTTATAACGAAAGAAACGGAGATGAAAAACTCCAAGTATTTTGAGAGTTATGATGGAAATAGTTAGACTCGCGCTTTGGTTTAGCAATTTAACGACCTACCTCCGATTGATTGACCATAACTCTCCCAATTTAACTCTTAAGTCATTGAAATTAGTTTCATTTCGAAGGAATCAAAGTGTAGTTTAAAACGAAAGAAACGGAGATGAAAAACTCCAAGTATTTTGAGAGTTATGATGGAAATAGTTAGACTCGCGCTTTGGTTTAGCAATTTACTGACATACCTCCGATTGATTGACAATAACTCTGTCAATTTAACTCGTAATTCATTTAAATTAGTTTCATTTCGAAGGAATCGAAGTGTAGTTTAAAACGAAAGAAACAGAGATGAAAAACTCCAAGTATTTTGAGAGTTATGATGGAAATAGTTAGACTCGCGCTTTGGTTTAGCAATTTACTGACCTACCTCCGATTGATTGACCATAACTCACTCAATTTAACTCGTAATTCATTTAAATTCGTTTCATTTCGAATGAATCGAAGTGTAGTTTAAAACGAAAGAAACGGAGATGAAAAACTCCAAGTATTTTGAGAGTTATGATGGAAATAGTTAGACTCGCTCTTTGGTTTAGCAATTTACTGACCTACCTCCGATTAATTGACCATAACTCTGTCAATTTAACTCGTAATTCATTTAAATTAGTTTCATTTCGAAGGAATCGAAGTGTAGTTTAAAACGAAAGAAACGGAGATTAAAAACTCCAAGTATTTTGGGAGTTATGATGGAAATAGTTAGACTCGCGCTTTGGTTTAGCAATTTACTGACCTCCCTACGATTGATTGACCATAACTCACTCAATTTAACTCGTAATTCATTAAAATTAGTTTCATTTCGAAGGAATCGAAGTGTAGTTTATAACGAAAGAAACGGAGATGAAAAACTCCAAGTATTTTGAGAGTTATGATGGAAATAGTTAGACTCGCGCTTTGGTTTAGCAATTTACTGACCTACCTCCGATTGATTGACCATAACTCTCCCAATTTAACTCTTAAGTCATTGAAATTAGTTTCATTTCGAAGGAATCAAAGTGTAGTTTAAAACGAAAGAAACGGAGATGAAAAACTCCAAGTATTTTGAGAGTTATGATGGAAATAATTAGATTCGCGCTTTGGTTTAGCAATTTACTGACCTACCTCCGATTGATTGACAATAACTCTGTCAATTTAACTCGTAATTCATTTAAATTAGTTTCATTTCGAAGGAATCGAAGTGTAGTTTAAAACGAAAGAAACGGAGATGAATAACTCCAAGTATTTTGAGAGTTATGATGGAAATAGTTAGACTCGCGCTTTGGTTTAGCAATTTACTGACCTACCTCCGATTGATTGACCATAACTCACTCAATTTAACTCGTAATTCATTTAAATTCGTTTCATTTCGAATGAATCGAAGTGTAGTTTAAAACGAAAGAAACGGAGATGAAAAACTCCAAGTATTTTGAGAGTTATGATGGAAATAGTTAGACTCGCTCTTTGGTTTAGCAATTTACTGACCTACCTCCGATTGATTGACCATAACTCTGTAAATTTAACTCGTAATTCATTTAAATTAGTTTCATTTCGAAGGAATCGAAGTGTAGTTTAAAACGAAAGAAACGGAGATTAAAAACTCCAAGTATTTTGGGAGTTATGATGGAAATAGTTAGACTCGCGCTTTGGTTTAGCAATTTACTGACCTCCCTACGATTGATTGACCATAACTCACTCAATTTAACTCGTAATTCATTGAAATTAGTTTCATTCTGAAGGAATCGAAGTGTAGTTTATAACGAAAGAAACGGAGATGAAAAACTCCAAGTATTTTGAGAGTTATGATGGAAATAGTTAGACTCGCGCTTTGGTTTAGCAATTTACTGACCTACCTCCGATTGATTGACCATAACTCTCCCAATTTAACTCTTAAGTCATTGAAATTAGTTTCATTTCGAAGGAATCAAAGTGTAGTTTAAAACGAAAGAAACGGAGATGAAAAACTCCAAGTATTTTGAGAGTTATGATGGAAATAGTTAGACTCGCGCTTTGGTTTAGCAATTTACTGACCTACCTCCGCTTGATTGACCATAACTCTGTCAATTTTACTTGTAATTGATTGAAATTAGTTTAATTTCGAAGGAATCAAAGTGTAGTTTAAAACGAAAGAAACGGAGATGAAAAACTCCAAGTATTTTGAGAGTTATGATGGAAATAGTTAGACTCGCGCTTTGGTTTAGCAATTTACTGACCTACCTCCGATTTATTGAACATAACTCTCTCAATTTAACTCGTAATTCATTTAAATTCGTTTCATTTCGAATGAATCGAAGTGTAGTTTAAAACGAAAGAAACGGAGATGAAAAACTCTAAGTATTTTGAGAGTTATGATGGAAATAGTTAGACTCGCGCTTTGGTTTAGCAATTTACTGACCTACCTCCGATTTATTGAACATAACTCTCTCAATTTAACTCGTAATTCATTTAAATTAGTTTCATTTCGAAGGAATCGAAGTATAGTTTAAAACGAAAGAAACGGAGATGAAAAACTCCAAGTATTTTGAGAGTTATGATGGAAATAGTTAGACTCGCGCTTTGGTTTAGCAATTTACTGACCTACCTCCGATTAATTGACCATAACTCACTCAATTTTACTTGTAATTGATTGAAATTAGTTTAATTTCGAAGGAATCGAAGTGTAGTTTAAAACGAAAGAAACGGAGATGAAAAACTCCAAGTATTTTGAGAGTTATGATGGAAATAGTTAGACTCGCGCTTTGGTTTAGCAATTTACTGACCTACCTCCGCTTGATTGACCATAACTCTGTCAATTTAACTTGTAATTCATTTAAATTAGTTTCATTTCGAAGGAATCGAAGTGTAGTTTAAAACGAAAGAAACGGAGATGAAAAACTCCAAGTATTTTGAGAGTTATGATGGAAATAGTTAGACTCGCGCTTTGGTTTAGCAATTTACTGACCTACCTCCGATTGATTGACAATAACTCTGTCAATTTAACTCGTAATTCATTTAAATTAGTTTCATTTCGAAGGAATCAAAGTGTAGTTTATAACGAAAGAAACGGAGATGAAAAACTCCAAGTATTTTGAGAGTTATGATGGAAATAGTTAGACTCGCGCTTTGGTTTAGCAATTTACTGACCTACCTCCGATTAATTAAACATAACTCACTCAATTTAACTCGTAATTCATTTAAATTCGTTTCATTTCGAATGAATCGAAGTGTGGTTTAAAACGAAAGAAACGGAGATGAAAAACTCCAAGTATTTTGAGAGTTATGATGGAAATAGTTAGACTCGCACTTTGGTTTAGCAATTTACTGACCTACCTCCGATTGATTGACCATAACTCTGTCAATTTAACTCGTAATTCATTTAAATTAGTTTCATTTCGAAGGAATCGAAGTGTAGTTTAAAACGAAAGAAACGGAGATTGAAAACTCCAAGTATTTTGAGAGTTATGATGGAAATTGTTAGACTCGCGCTTTGGTTTAGCAATTTACTGACCTACCTCCGATTGATTGACAATAACTCTGTCAATTTAACTCGTAATTCATTTAAATTAGTTTCATTTCGTAGGAATCGAAGTGTAGTTTAAAACGAAAGAAACGGAGATTAAAAACTCCAAGTATTTTGGGAGTTATGATGGAAATAGTTAGACTCGCACTTTGGTTTAGCAATTTACTGACCTCCCTACGATTGATTGACAATAACTCACTCAATTTAACTCGTAATTCATTGAAATTAGTTTCATTTCGAAGGAATCGAAGTGTAGTTTATAACGAAAGAAACGGAGATGGAAAACTCCAAGTATTTTGAGAGTTATGATGGAAATTGTTAGACTCGCGCTTTGGTTTAGCAATTTACTGACCTACCTCCGATTGATTGACAATAACTCTGTCAATTTAACTCGTAATTCATTTAAATTAGTTTCATTTCGTAGGAATCGAAGTGTAGTTTAAAACGAAAGAAACGGAGATTAAAAACTCCAAGTATTTTGGGAGTTATGATGGAAATAGTTAGACTCGCACTTTGGTTTAGCAATTTACTGACCTCCCTACGATTGATTGACAATAACTCACTCAATTTAACTCGTAATTCATTGAAATTAGTTTCATTTCGAAGGAATCGAAGTGTAGTTTATAACGAAAGAAACGGAGATGAAAAACTCCAAGTATTTTGAGAGTTATGATGGAAATAGTTAGACTCGCGCTTTGGTTTAGCAATTTACTGACCTACCTCCGATTGATTGACCATAACTCTGTCAATTTAACTCGTAATTCATTTAAATTAGTTTCATTTCGTAGGAATCGAAGTGTAGTTTAAAATGAAAGAAACGGAGATTAAAAACTCCAAGTATTTTGGGAGTTATGATGGAAATAGTTAGACTCGCACTTTGGTTTAGCAATTTACTGACCTCCCTACGATTGATTGACCATAACTCACTCAATTTAACTCGTAATTCATTGAAATTAGTTTCATTTCGAAGGAATCGAAGTGTAGTTTATAACGAAAGAAACGGAGATGAAAAACTCCAAGTATTTTGAGAGTTATGATGGAAATAGTTAGACTCGCGCTTTGGTTTAGCAATTTAACGACCTACCTCCGATTGATTGACCATAACTCTCCCAATTTAACTCTTAAGTCATTGAAATTAGTTTCATTTCGAAGGAATCAAAGTGTAGTTTAAAACGAAAGAAACGGAGATGAAAAACTCCAAGTATTTTGAGAGTTATGATGGAAATAGTTAGACTCGCGCTTTGGTTTAGCAATTTACTGACATACCTCCGATTGATTGACAATAACTCTGTCAATTTAACTCGTAATTCATTTAAATTAGTTTCATTTCGAAGGAATCGAAGTGTAGTTTAAAACGAAAGAAACAGAGATGAAAAACTCCAAGTATTTTGAGAGTTATGATGGAAATAGTTAGACTCGCGCTTTGGTTTAGCAATTTACTGACCTACCTCCGATTGATTGACCATAACTCACTCAATTTAACTCGTAATTCATTTAAATTCGTTTCATTTCGAATGAATCGAAGTGTAGTTTAAAACGAAAGAAACGGAGATGAAAAACTCCAAGTATTTTGAGAGTTATGATGGAAATAGTTTGACTCGCTCTTTGGTTTAGCAATTTACTGACCTACCTCCGATTAATTGACCATAACTCTGTCAATTTAACTCGTAATTCATTTAAATTAGTTTCATTTCGAAGGAATCGAAGTGTAGTTTAAAACGAAAGAAACGGAGATTAAAAACTCCAAGTATTTTGGGAGTTATGATGGAAATAGTTAGACTCGCGCTTTGGTTTAGCAATTTACTGACCTCCCTACGATTGATTGACCATAACTCACTCAATTTAACTCGTAATTCATTAAAATTAGTTTCATTTCGAAGGAATCGAAGTGTAGTTTATAACGAAAGAAACGGAGATGAAAAACTCCAAGTATTTTGAGAGTTATGATGGAAATAGTTAGACTCGCGCTTTGGTTTAGCAATTTACTGACCTACCTCCGATTGATTGACCATAACTCTCCCAATTTAACTCTTAAGTCATTGAAATTAGTTTCATTTCGAAGGAATCAAAGTGTAGTTTAAAACGAAAGAAACGGAGATGAAAAACTCCAAGTATTTTGAGAGTTATGATGGAAATAATTAGATTCGCGCTTTGGTTTAGCAATTTACTGACCTACCTCCGATTGATTGACAATAACTCTGTCAATTTAACTCGTAATTCATTTAAATTAGTTTCATTTCGAAGGAATCGAAGTGTAGTTTAAAACGAAAGAAACGGAGATGAATAACTCCAAGTATTTTGAGAGTTATGATGGAAATAGTTAGACTCGCGCTTTGGTTTAGCAATTTACTGACCTACCTCCGATTGATTGACCATAACTCACTCAATTTAACTCGTAATTCATTTAAATTCGTTTCATTTCGAATGAATCGAAGTGTAGTTTAAAACGAAAGAAACGGAGATGAAAAACTCCAAGTATTTTGAGAGTTATGATGGAAATAGTTAGACTCGCTCTTTGGTTTAGCAATTTACTGACCTACCTCCGATTGATTGACCATAACTCTGTAAATTTAACTCGTAATTCATTTAAATTAGTTTCATTTCGAAGGAATCGAAGTGTAGTTTAAAACGAAAGAAACGGAGATTAAAAACTCCAAGTATTTTGGGAGTTATGATGGAAATAGTTAGACTCGCGCTTTGGTTTAGCAATTTACTGACCTCCCTACGATTGATTGACCATAACTCACTCAATTTAACTCGTAATTCATTGAAATTAGTTTCATTCTGAAGGAATCGAAGTGTAGTTTATAACGAAAGAAACGGAGATGAAAAACTCCAAGTATTTTGAGAGTTATGATGGAAATAGTTAGACTCGCGCTTTGGTTTAGCAATTTACTGACTTACCTCCGATTGATTGACCATAACTCTCCCAATTTAACTCTTAAGTCATTGAAATTAGTTTCATTTCGAAGGAATCAAAGTGTAGTTTAAAACGAAAGAAACGGAGATGAAAAACTCCAAGTATTTTGAGAGTTATGATGGAAATAGTTAGACTCGCGCTTTGGTTTAGCAATTTACTGACCTACCTCCGCTTGATTGACCATAACTCTGTCAATTTTACTTGTAATTGATTGAAATTAGTTTAATTTCGAAGGAATCAAAGTGTAGTTTAAAACGAAAGAAACGGAGATGAAAAACTCCAAGTATTTTGAGAGTTATGATGGAAATAGTTAGACTCGCGCTTTGGTTTAGCAATTTACTGACCTACCTCCGATTTATTGAACATAACTCTCTCAATTTAACTCGTAATTCATTTAAATTCGTTTCATTTCGAATGAATCGAAGTGTAGTTTAAAACGAAAGAAACGGAGATGAAAAACTCTAAGTATTTTGAGAGTTATGATGGAAATAGTTAGACTCGCGCTTTGGTTTAGCAATTTACTGACCTACCTCCGATTTATTGAACATAACTCTCTCAATTTAACTCGTAATTCATTTAAATTAGTTTCATTTCGAAGGAATCGAAGTATAGTTTAAAACGAAAGAAACGGAGATGAAAAACTCCAAGTATTTTGAGAGTTATGATGGAAATAGTTAGACTCGCGCTTTGGTTTAGCAATTTACTGACCTACCTCCGATTAATTGACCATAACTCACTCAATTTTACTTGTAATTGATTGAAATTAGTTTAATTTCGAAGGAATCGAAGTGTAGTTTAAAACGAAAGAAACGGAGATGAAAAACTCCAAGTATTTTGAGAGTTATGATGGAAATAGTTAGACTCGCGCTTTGGTTTAGCAATTTACTGACCTACCTCCGCTTGATTGACCATAACTCTGTCAATTTAACTTGTAATTCATTTAAATTAGTTTCATTTCGAAGGAATCGAAGTGTAGTTTAAAACGAAAGAAACGGAGATGAAAAACTCCAAGTATTTTGAGAGTTATGATGGAAATAGTTAGACTCGCGCTTTGGTTTAGCAATTTACTGACCTACCTCCGATTGATTGACAATAACTCTGTCAATTTAACTCGTAATTCATTTAAATTAGTTTCATTTCGAAGGAATCAAAGTGTAGTTTATAACGAAAGAAACGGAGATGAAAAACTCCAAGTATTTTGAGAGTTATGATGGAAATAGTTAGACTCGCGCTTTGGTTTAGCAATTTACTGACCTACCTCCGATTAATTAAACATAACTCACTCAATTTAACTCGTAATTCATTTAAATTCGTTTCATTTCGAATGAATCGAAGTGTGGTTTAAAACGAAAGAAACGGAGATGAAAAACTCCAAGTATTTTGAGAGTTATGATGGAAATAGTTAGACTCGCACTTTGGTTTAGCAATTTACTGACCTACCTCCGATTGATTGACCATAACTCTGTCAATTTAACTCGTAATTCATTTAAATTAGTTTCATTTCGAAGGAATCGAAGTGTAGTTTAAAACGAAAGAAACGGAGATGGAAAACTCCAAGTATTTTGAGAGTTATGATGGAAATTGTTAGACTCGCGCTTTGGTTTAGCAATTTACTGACCTACCTCCGATTGATTGACAATAACTCTGTCAATTTAACTCGTAATTCATTTAAATTAGTTTCATTTCGTAGGAATCGAAGTGTAGTTTAAAACGAAAGAAACGGAGATTAAAAACTCCAAGTATTTTGGGAGTTATGATGGAAATAGTTAGACTCGCACTTTGGTTTAGCAATTTACTGACCTCCCTACGATTGATTGACAATAACTCACTCAATTTAACTCGTAATTCATTGAAATTAGTTTCATTTCGAAGGAATCGAAGTGTAGTTTATAACGAAAGAAACGGAGATGGAAAACTCCAAGTATTTTGAGAGTTATGATGGAAATTGTTAGACTCGCGCTTTGGTTTAGCAATTTACTGACCTACCTCCGATTGATTGACAATAACTCTGTCAATTTAACTCGTAATTCATTTAAATTAGTTTCATTTCGTAGGAATCGAAGTGTAGTTTAAAACGAAAGAAACGGAGATTAAAAACTCCAAGTATTTTGGGAGTTATGATGGAAATAGTTAGACTCGCACTTTGGTTTAGCAATTTACTGACCTCCCTACGATTGATTGACAATAACTCACTCAATTTAACTCGTAATTCATTGAAATTAGTTTCATTTCGAAGGAATCGAAGTGTAGTTTATAACGAAAGAAACGGAGATGAAAAACTCCAAGTATTTTGAGAGTTATGATGGAAATAGTTAGACTCGCGCTTTGGTTTAGCAATTTACTGACCTACCTCCGATTGATTGACCATAACTCTGTCAATTTAACTCGTAATTCATTTAAATTAGTTTCATTTCGTAGGAATCGAAGTGTAGTTTAAAATGAAAGAAACGGAGATTAAAAACTCCAAGTATTTTGGGAGTTATGATGGAAATAGTTAGACTCGCACTTTGGTTTAGCAATTTACTGACCTCCCTACGATTGATTGACCATAACTCACTCAATTTAACTCGTAATTCATTGAAATTAGTTTCATTTCGAAGGAATCGAAGTGTAGTTTATAACGAAAGAAACGGAGATGAAAAACTCCAAGTATTTTGAGAGTTATGATGGAAATAGTTAGACTCGCGCTTTGGTTTAGCAATTTAACGACCTACCTCCGATTGATTGACCATAACTCTCCCAATTTAACTCTTAAGTCATTGAAATTAGTTTCATTTCGAAGGAATCAAAGTGTAGTTTAAAACGAAAGAAACGGAGATGAAAAACTCCAAGTATTTTGAGAGTTATGATGGAAATAGTTAGACTCGCGCTTTGGTTTAGCAATTTACTGACATACCTCCGATTGATTGACAATAACTCTGTCAATTTAACTCGTAATTCATTTAAATTAGTTTCATTTCGAAGGAATCGAAGTGTAGTTTAAAACGAAAGAAACAGAGATGAAAAACTCCAAGTATTTTGAGAGTTATGATGGAAATAGTTAGACTCGCGCTTTGGTTTAGCAATTTACTGACCTACCTCCGATTGATTGACCATAACTCACTCAATTTAACTCGTAATTCATTTAAATTCGTTTCATTTCGAATGAATCGAAGTGTAGTTTAAAACGAAAGAAACGGAGATGAAAAACTCCAAGTATTTTGAGAGTTATGATGGAAATAGTTAGACTCGCTCTTTGGTTTAGCAATTTACTGACCTACCTCTGATTAATTGACCATAACTCTGTCAATTTAACTCGTAATTCATTTAAATTAGTTTCATTTCGAAGGAATCAAAGTGTAGTTTAAAACGAAAGAAACGGAGATTAAAAACTCCAAGTATTTTGGGAGTTATGATGGAAATAGTTAGACTCGCGCTTTGGTTTAGCAATTTACTGACCTCCCTACGATTGATTGACCATAACTCACTCAATTTAACTCGTAATTCATTAAAATTAGTTTCATTTCGAAGGAATCGAAGTGTAGTTTATAACGAAAGAAACGGAGATGAAAAACTCCAAGTATTTTGAGAGTTATGATGGAAATAGTTAGACTCGCGCTTTGGTTTAGCAATTTACTGACCTACCTCCGATTGATTGACCATAACTCTCCCAATTTAACTCTTAAGTCATTGAAATTAGTTTCATTTCGAAGGAATCAAAGTGTAGTTTAAAACGAAAGAAACGGAGATGAAAAACTCCAAGTATTTTGAGAGTTATGATGGAAATAATTAGATTCGCGCTTTGGTTTAGCAATTTACTGACCTACCTCCGATTGATTGACAATAACTCTGTCAATTTAACTCGTAATTCATTTAAATTAGTTTCATTTCGAAGGAATCGAAGTGTAGTTTAAAACGAAAGAAACGGAGATGAATAACTCCAAGTATTTTGAGAGTTATGATGGAAATAGTTAGACTCGCGCTTTGGTTTAGCAATTTACTGACCTACCTCCGATTGATTGACCATAACTCACTCAATTTAACTCGTAATTCATTTAAATTCGTTTCATTTCGAATGAATCGAAGTGTAGTTTAAAACGAAAGAAACGGAGATGAAAAACTCCAAGTATTTTGAGAGTTATGATGGAAATAGTTAGACTCGCTCTTTGGTTTAGCAATTTACTGACCTACCTCCGATTGATTGACCATAACTCTGTAAATTTAACTCGTAATTCATTTAAATTAGTTTCATTTCGAAGGAATCGAAGTGTAGTTTAAAACGAAAGAAACGGAGATTAAAAACTCCAAGTATTTTGGGAGTTATGATGGAAATAGTTAGACTCGCGCTTTGGTTTAGCAATTTACTGACCTCCCTACGATTGATTGACCATAACTCACTCAATTTAACTCGTAATTCATTGAAATTAGTTTCATTCTGAAGGAATCGAAGTGTAGTTTATAACGAAAGAAACGGAGATGAAAAACTCCAAGTATTTTGAGAGTTATGATGGAAATAGTTAGACTCGCGCTTTGGTTTAGCAATTTACTGACCTACCTCCGATTGATTGACCATAACTCTCCCAATTTAACTCTTAAGTCATTGAAATTAGTTTCATTTCGAAGGAATCAAAGTGTAGTTTAAAACGAAAGAAACGGAGATGAAAAACTCCAAGTATTTTGAGAGTTATGATGGAAATAGTTAGACTCGCGCTTTGGTTTAGCAATTTACTGACCTACCTCCGCTTGATTGACCATAACTCTGTCAATTTTACTTGTAATTGATTGAAATTAGTTTAATTTCGAAGGAATCAAAGTGTAGTTTAAAACGAAAGAAACGGAGATGAAAAACTCCAAGTATTTTGAGAGTTATGATGGAAATAGTTAGACTCGCGCTTTGGTTTAGCAATTTACTGACCTACCTCCGATTTATTGAACATAACTCTCTCAATTTAACTCGTAATTCATTTAAATTCGTTTCATTTCGAATGAATCGAAGTGTAGTTTAAAACGAAAGAAACGGAGATGAAAAACTCTAAGTATTTTGAGAGTTATGATGGAAATAGTTAGACTCGCGCTTTGGTTTAGCAATTTACTGACCTACCTCCGATTTATTGAACATAACTCTCTCAATTTAACTCGTAATTCATTTAAATTAGTTTCATTTCGAAGGAATCGAAGTATAGTTTAAAACGAAAGAAACGGAGATGAAAAACTCCAAGTATTTTGAGAGTTATGATGGAAATAGTTAGACTCGCGCTTTGGTTTAGCAATTTACTGACCTACCTCCGATTAATTGACCATAACTCACTCAATTTTACTTGTAATTGATTGAAATTAGTTTAATTTCGAAGGAATCGAAGTGTAGTTTAAAACGAAAGAAACGGAGATGAAAAACTCCAAGTATTTTGAGAGTTATGATGGAAATAGTTAGACTCGCGCTTTGGTTTAGCAATTTACTGACCTACCTCCGCTTGATTGACCATAACTCTGTCAATTTAACTTGTAATTCATTTAAATTAGTTTCATTTCGAAGGAATCGAAGTGTAGTTTAAAACGAAAGAAACGGAGATGAAAAACTCCAAGTATTTTGAGAGTTATGATGGAAATAGTTAGACTCGCGCTTTGGTTTAGCAATTTACTGACCTACCTCCGATTGATTGACAATAACTCTGTCAATTTAACTCGTAATTCATTTAAATTAGTTTCATTTCGAAGGAATCAAAGTGTAGTTTATAACGAAAGAAACGGAGATGAAAAACTCCAAGTATTTTGAGAGTTATGATGGAAATAGTTAGACTCGCGCTTTGGTTTAGCAATTTACTGACCTACCTCCGATTAATTAAACATAACTCACTCAATTTAACTCGTAATTCATTTAAATTCGTTTCATTTCGAATGAATCGAAGTGTGGTTTAAAACGAAAGAAACGGAGATGAAAAACTCCAAGTATTTTGAGAGTTATGATGGAAATAGTTAGACTCGCACTTTGGTTTAGCAATTTACTGACCTACCTCCGATTGATTGACCATAACTCTGTCAATTTAACTCGTAATTCATTTAAATTAGTTTCATTTCGAAGGAATCGAAGTGTAGTTTAAAACGAAAGAAACGGAGATGGAAAACTCCAAGTATTTTGAGAGTTATGATGGAAATTGTTAGACTCGCGCTTTGGTTTAGCAATTTACTGACCTACCTCCGATTGATTGACAATAACTCTGTCAATTTAACTCGTAATTCATTTAAATTAGTTTCATTTCGTAGGAATCGAAGTGTAGTTTAAAACGAAAGAAACGGAGATTAAAAACTCCAAGTATTTTGGGAGTTATGATGGAAATAGTTAGACTCGCACTTTGGTTTAGCAATTTACTGACCTCCCTACGATTGATTGACAATAACTCACTCAATTTAACTCGTAATTCATTGAAATTAGTTTCATTTCGAAGGAATCGAAGTGTAGTTTATAACGAAAGAAACGGAGATGAAAAACTCCAAGTATTTTGAGAGTTATGATGGAAATAGTTAGACTCGCGCTTTGGTTTAGCAATTTACTGACCTACCTCCGATTGATTGACCATAACTCTGTCAATTTAACTCGTAATTCATTTAAATTAGTTTCATTTCGTAGGAATCGAAGTGTAGTTTAAAATGAAAGAAACGGAGATTAAAAACTCCAAGTATTTTGGGAGTTATGATGGAAATAGTTAGACTCGCACTTTGGTTTAGCAATTTACTGACCTCCCTACGATTGATTGACCATAACTCACTCAATTTAACTCGTAATTCATTGAAATTAGTTTCATTTCGAAGGAATCGAAGTGTAGTTTATAACGAAAGAAACGGAGATGAAAAACTCAAAGTATTTTGAGAGTTATGATGGAAATAGTTAGACTCGCGCTTTGGTTTAGCAATTTAACGACCTACCTCCGATTGATTGACCATAACTCTCCCAATTTAACTCTTAAGTCATTGAAATTAGTTTCATTTCGAAGGAATCAAAGTGTAGTTTAAAACGAAAGAAACGGAGATGAAAAACTCCAAGTATTTTGAGAGTTATGATGGAAATAGTTAGACTCGCGCTTTGGTTTAGCAATTTACTGACATACCTCCGATTGATTGACAATAACTCTGTCAATTTAACTCGTAATTCATTTAAATTAGTTTCATTTCGAAGGAATCGAAGTGTAGTTTAAAACGAAAGAAACAGAGATGAAAAACTCCAAGTATTTTGAGAGTTATGATGGAAATAGTTAGACTCGCGCTTTGGTTTAGCAATTTACTGACCTACCTCCGATTGATTGACCATAACTCACTCAATTTAACTCGTAATTCATTTAAATTCGTTTCATTTCGAATGAATCGAAGTGTAGTTTAAAACGAAAGAAACGGAGATGAAAAACTCCAAGTATTTTGAGAGTTATGATGGAAATAGTTAGACTCGCTCTTTGGTTTAGCAATTTACTGACCTACCTCCGATTAATTGACCATAACTCTGTCAATTTAACTCGTAATTCATTTAAATTAGTTTCATTTCGAAGGAATCGAAGTGTAGTTTAAAACGAAAGAAACGGAGATTAAAAACTCCAAGTATTTTGGGAGTTATGATGGAAATAGTTAGACTCGCGCTTTGGTTTAGCAATTTACTGACCTCCCTACGATTGATTGACCATAACTCACTCAATTTAACTCGTAATTCATTAAAATTAGTTTCATTTCGAAGGAATCGAAGTGTAGTTTATAACGAAAGAAACGGAGATGAAAAACTCCAAGTATTTTGAGAGTTATGATGGAAATAGTTAGACTCGCGCTTTGGTTTAGCAATTTACTGACCTACCTCCGATTGATTGACCATAACTCTCCCAATTTAACTCTTAAGTCATTGAAATTAGTTTCATTTCGAAGGAATCAAAGTGTAGTTTAAAACGAAAGAAACGGAGATGAAAAACTCCAAGTATTTTGAGAGTTATGATGGAAATAATTAGATTCGCGCTTTGGTTTAGCAATTTACTGACCTACCTCCGATTGATTGACAATAACTCTGTCAATTTAACTCGTAATTCATTTAAATTAGTTTCATTTCGAAGGAATCGAAGTGTAGTTTAAAACGAAAGAAACGGAGATGAATAACTCCAAGTATTTTGAGAGTTATGATGGAAATAGTTAGACTCGCGCTTTGGTTTAGCAATTTACTGACCTACCTCCGATTGATTGACCATAACTCACTCAATTTAACTCGTAATTCATTTAAATTCGTTTCATTTCGAATGAATCGAAGTGTAGTTTAAAACGAAAGAAACGGAGATGAAAAACTCCAAGTATTTTGAGAGTTATGATGGAAATAGTTAGACTCGCTCTTTGGTTTAGCAATTTACTGACCTACCTCCGATTGATTGACCATAACTCTGTAAATTTAACTCGTAATTCATTTAAATTAGTTTCATTTCGAAGGAATCGAAGTGTAGTTTAAAACGAAAGAAACGGAGATTAAAAACTCCAAGTATTTTGGGAGTTATGATGGAAATAGTTAGACTCGCGCTTTGGTTTAGCAATTTACTGACCTCCCTACGATTGATTGACCATAACTCACTCAATTTAACTCGTAATTCATTGAAATTAGTTTCATTCTGAAGGAATCGAAGTGTAGTTTATAACGAAAGAAACGGAGATGAAAAACTCCAAGTATTTTGAGAGTTATGATGGAAATAGTTAGACTCGCGCTTTGGTTTAGCAATTTACTGACCTACCTCCGATTGATTGACCATAACTCTCCCAATTTAACTCTTAAGTCATTGAAATTAGTTTCATTTCGAAGGAATCAAAGTGTAGTTTAAAACGAAAGAAACGGAGATGAAAAACTCCAAGTATTTTGAGAGTTATGATGGAAATAGTTAGACTCGCGCTTTGGTTTAGCAATTTACTGACCTACCTCCGCTTGATTGACCATAACTCTGTCAATTTTACTTGTAATTGATTGAAATTAGTTTAATTTCGAAGGAATCGAAGTGTAGTTTAAAACGAAAGAAACGGAGATGAAAAACTCCAAGTATTTTGAGAGTTATGATGGAAATAGTTAGACTCGCGCTTTGGTTTAGCAATTTACTGACCTACCTCCGATTTATTGAACATAACTCTCTCAATTTAACTCGTAATTCATTTAAATTCGTTTCATTTCGAATGAATCGAAGTGTAGTTTAAAACGAAAGAAACGGAGATGAAAAACTCTAAGTATTTTGAGAGTTATGATGGAAATAGTTAGACTCGCACTTTGGTTTAGCAATTTACTGACCTACCTCCGATTGATTGACCATAACTCTGTCAATTTAACTCGTAATTCATTTAAATTAGTTTCATTTCGAAGGAATCGAAGTGTAGTTTAAAACGAAAGAAACGGAGATGGAAAACTCCAAGTATTTTGAGAGTTATGACGGAAATTGTTAGACTCGCGCTTTGGTTTAGCAATTTACTGACCTCCCTACGATTGATTGACCATAACTCACTCAATTTAACTCCTAATTCATTGAAATTAGTTTCATTTCGAAAGAATCGAAGTGTAGTTTAAAACGAAAGAAACGGAGATGAAAAACTCCAAGTATTTTGAGAGTTATGATGGAAATAGTTAGACTCGCGCTTTGGTTTAGCAATTTACTGACCTACCTCCGATTGATTGACCATAACTCTGTCAATTTAACTCGTAATTCATTTAAATTAGTTTCATTTCGAAGGAATCAAAGTGTAGTTTAAAACGAAAGAAACGGAGATGAAAAACTCCAAGTATTTTGAGAGTTATGATGGAAATAGTTAGACTCGCGCTTTGGTTTAGCAATTTACTGACCTACCTCCGATTGATTGACCATAACTCTCTCAATTTAACTCTTAATTCATTGAAATTAGTTTCATTTCGAAGGAATCGAAGTGTAGTTTATAACGAAAGAAACGGAGATGAAAAACTCCAAGTATTTTGAGAGTTATGATGGAAATAGTTAGACTCGCGCGTTGGTTTAGCAATTTACTGACCTATCTCCGATTGATTGACCATAACTCTCCAAATTTAACTCTTAAGTCATTGAAATTAGTTTCATTTCGAAGGAATCAAAGTGTAGTTTAAAACGAAAGAAACGGAGATGAAAAACTCCAAGTATTTTGAGAGTTATGATGGAAATAGTTAGACTCGCGCTTTGGTTTAGCAATTTACTGACCTACCTCCGATTGATTGACAATAACTCTGTCAATTTAACTCGTAATTCATTTAAATTAGTTTCATTTCGAAGGAATCGAAGTGTAGTTTAAAACGAAAGAAACGGAGATGAAAAACTCCAAGTATTTTTAGAGTTATGATGGAAATAGTTAGACTCGCGCTTTGGTTTAGCAATTTACTGACCTACCTCCGATTGATTGACCATAACTCTCCCAATTTAACTCTTAAGTCATTGAAATTAGTTTCATTTCGAAGAAACAAAGTGTATTTTAAAACGAAAGAAACGGAGATGAAAAACTCCAAGTATTTTGAGAGTTATGATGGAAATAGTTAGACTCGCGCTTTGGTTTAGCAATTTACTGACCTCCCTCCGATTGATTGACCATAACTCACTCAATTTAACTCGTAATTGATTGAAATTAGTTTCATTTCGAAGGAATCGAAGTGTAGTTTAAAACGAAAGAAACGGAGATGAAAAACTACAAGTATTTTGAGAGTTATGATGAAAATAGTTAGACTCGCGCTTTGGTTTAGCAATTTACTGACCTACCTCCGATTGATTGACCATAACTCTCTCAATTTAACTCTTAAGTCATTGAAATTAGTTTCATTTCGAAGGAATCAAAGTGTAGTTTAAAACGAAAGAAACGGAGATGAAAAACTTCAAGTATTTTGAGAGTTATGATGGAAATAGTTAGACTCGCGCTTTGGTTTAGCAATTTACTGACCTACCTCCGATTGATTGACAATAACTCTCTCAATTTAACTCGTAATTCATTTAAATTAGTTTCATTTCGAAGGAATCGAAGTGTAGTTTAAAACGAAAGAAACGGAGATGAAAAACTCCAAGTATTTTGAGAGTTATGATGGAAATAGTTAGACTCGCGCTTTGGTTTAGCAATTTACTGACCTCCCTACGATTGATTGACCATAACTCACTCAATTTAACTCGTAATTCATTGAAATTAGTTTCATTTCGAAGGAATCGAAGTGTAGTTTATAACGAAAGAAACGGAGATGAAAAACTCCAAGTATTTTGAGAGTTATGATGGAAATAGTTAGACTCGCGCTTTGGTTTAGCAATTTACTGACCTACCTCCGATTGATTGACCATAACTCACTCAATTTAACTCGTAATTCATTTAAATTCGTTTCATTTCGAATGAATCGAAGTGTAGTTTAAAACGAAAGAAACGGAGATGAAAAACTCGAAGTATTTTGAGAGTTATGATGGAAATAGTTAGACTCGCGCTTTGGTTTAGCAATTTACTGACCTACCTCCGATTGATTGACCATAACTCACTCAATTTAACTCGTAATTCATTGAAATTAGTTTCATTTCGAAGGAATCAAAGTGTAGTTTAAAACGAAAGAAACGGAGATGAAAAAACTCCAAGTATTTTGAGAGTTATGATGGAAATAGTTAGACTCGCGCTTTGGTTTAGCAGTTTACTGACCTACCTCCGATTTATTGACATTAACTCTCTCAATTTAACTCGTAATTCATTTAAATTCGTTTCATTTCGAATGAATCGAAGTGTAGTTTAAAACGAAAGAAACGGAGATGAAAAACTCCAAGTATTTTGAGAGTTATGATGGAAATAGTTAGACTCGCGCTTTGGTTTAGCAATTTACTGACCTACCTCCGATTGATTGAACATAACTCTGTCAATTTAACTCGTAATTCATTTAAATTAGTTTCATTTCGAAGGAATCGAAGTGTAGTTTAAAACGAAAGAAACGGAGATGAAAAACTCCAAGTATTTTGAGAGTTATGATGGAAATAGTTAGACTCGCGCTTTGGTTTAGCAATTTACTGACCTCCCTACGATTTATTGACCATAACTCACTCAATCTAACTCGTAATTCATTGAAATTAGTTTCATTTCGAAAGAATCGAAGTGTAGTTTAAAACGAAAGAAACGGAGATGAAAAACTCCAAGTATTTTGAGAGTTATGATGGAAATAGTTAGACTCGCGCTTTGGTTTAGCAATTTACTGACCTACCTCCGATTGATTGACCATAACTCTCTCAATTTAACTCTTAAGTCATTGAAATTAGTTTCATTTCGAAAGAATCAAAGTGTAGTTTAAAACGAAAGAAACGGAGATGAAAAACTCCAAGTATTTTGAGAGTTATGATGGAAATAGTTAGACTCGCGCTTTGGTTTAGCAATTTAGTGACCTACCTCCGATTGATTGACAATAACTCTCTCAATTTAACTCGTAATTCATTTAAATTAGTTTCATTTCGAAGGAATCGAAGTGTAGTTTAATACGAAAGAAACGGAGATGAAAAACTCCAAGTATTTTGAGAGTTATGATGGAAATAGTTAGACTCGCGCTTTGGTTTAGCAATTTACTGACGTACCTACGATTGATTGACCATAACTCTCTCAATTTAACTCGTAATTCATTGAAATTAGTTTCATTTCGAAGGAATCGAAGTGTAGTTTATAACGAAAGAAACGGAGATGAAAAACTCCAAGTATTTTGAGAGTTATGATGGAAATAGTTAGACTCGCGCTTTGGTTTAGCAATTTACTGACCTACCTCCGATTGATTGACCATAACTCACTCAATTTAACTCGTAATTCATTTAAATTCGTTTCATTTCGAATGAATCGAAGTGTAGTTTAAAACGAAAGAAACGGAGATGAAAAACTCCAAGTATTTTGAGAGTTATGATGGAAATAGTTAGACTCGCGCTTTGGTTTAGCAATTTACTGACCTACCTCCGATTGATTGACCATAACTCTGTAAATTTAACTCGTAATTCATTTAAATTAGTTTTATTTCGAAGGAATCGAAGTGTAGTTTAAAACGAAAGAAACGGAGATGAAAAACTCCAAGTATTTTGAGAGTTATGATGGAAATAGTTAGACTCGCGCTTTGGTTTAGCAATTTACTGACCTCCCTCCGATTGATTGACCATAACTCACTCAATTTAACTCGTAATTGATTGAAATTAGTTTCATTTCGAAGGAATCGAAGTGTAGTTTAAAACGAAAGAAACGGAGATGAAAAACTACAAGTATTTTGAGAGTTATGATGAAAATAGTTAGACTCGCGCTTTGGTTTAGCAATTTACTGACCTACCTCCGATTGATTGACCATAACTCTCTCAATTTAACTCTTAAGTCATTGAAATTAGTTTCATTTCGAAGGAATCAAAGTGTAGTTTAAAACGAAAGAAACGGAGATGAAAAACTTCAAGTATTTTGAGAGTTATGATGGAAATAGTTAGACTCGCGCTTTGGTTTAGCAATTTACTGACCTACCTCCGATTGATTGACAATAACTCTCTCAATTTAACTCGTAATTCATTTAAATTAGTTTCATTTCGAAGGAATCGAAGTGTAGTTTATAACGAAAGAAACGGAGATGAAAAACTCCAAGTATTTTGAGAGTTATGATGGAAATAGTTAGACTCGCGCTTTGGTTTAGCAATTTACTGACCTCCCTACGATTGATTGACCATAACTCACTCAATTTAACTCGTAATTCATTGAAATTAGTTTCATTTCGAAGGAATCGAAGTGTAGTTTATAACGAAAGAAACGGAGATGAAAAACTCCAAGTATTTTGAGAGTTATGATGGAAATAGTTAGACTCGCGCTTTGGTTTAGCAATTTACTGACCTACCTCCGATTGATTGACCATAACTCACTCAATTTAACTCGTAATTCATTTAAATTCGTTTCATTTCGAATGAATCGAAGTGTAGTTTAAAACGAAAGAAACGGAGATGAAAAACTCGAAGTATTTTGAGAGTTATGATGGAAATAGTTAGACTCGCGCTTTGGTTTAGCAATTTACTGACCTACCTCCGATTGATTGACCATAACTCACTCAATTTAACTCGTAATTCATTGAAATTAGTTTCATTTCGAAGGAATCAAAGTGTAGTTTAAAACGAAAGAAACGGAGATGAAAAAACTCCAAGTATTTTGAGAGTTATGATGGAAATAGTTAGACTCGCGCTTTGGTTTAGCAGTTTACTGACCTACCTCCTATTTATTGACATTAACTCTCTCAATTTAACTCGTAATTCATTTAAATTCGTTTCATTTCGAATGAATCGAAGTGTAGTTTAAAACGAAAGAAACGGAGATGAAAAACTCCAAGTATTTTGAGAGTTATGATGGAAATAGTTAGACTCGCGCTTTGGTTTAGCAATTTACTGACCTACCTCCGATTGATTGAACATAACTCTGTCAATTTAACTCGTAATTCATTTAAATTAGTTTCATTTCGAAGGAATCGAAGTGTAGTTTAAAACGAAAGAAACGGAGATGAAAAACTCCAAGTATTTTGAGAGTTATGATGGAAATAGTTAGACTCGCGCTTTGGTTTAGCAATTTACTGACCTCCCTACGATTTATTGACCATAACTCACTCAATCTAACTCGTAATTCATTGAAATTAGTTTCATTTCGAAAGAATCGAAGTGTAGTTTAAAACGAAAGAAACGGAGATGAAAAACTCCAAGTATTTTGAGAGTTATGATGGAAATAGTTAGACTCGCGCTTTGGTTTAGCAATTTACTGACCTACCTCCGATTGATTGACCATAACTCTCTCAATTTAACTCTTAAGTCATTGAAATTAGTTTCATTTCGAAAGAATCAAAGTGTAGTTTAAAACGAAAGAAACGGAGATGAAAAACTCCAAGTATTTTGAGAGTTATGATGGAAATAGTTAGACTCGCGCTTTGGTTTAGCAATTTAGTGACCTACCTCCGATTGATTGACAATAACTCTCTCAATTTAACTCGTAATTCATTTAAATTAGTTTCATTTCGAAGGAATCGAAGTGTAGTTTAATACGAAAGAAACGGAGATGAAAAACTCCAAGTATTTTGAGAGTTATGATGGAAATAGTTAGACTCGCGCTTTGGTTTAGCAATTTACTGACGTACCTACGATTGATTGACCATAACTCTCTCAATTTAACTCGTAATTCATTGAAATTAGTTTCATTTCGAAGGAATCGAAGTGTAGTTTATAACGAAAGAAACGGAGATGAAAAACTCCAAGTATTTTGAGAGTTATGATGGAAATAGTTAGACTCGCGCTTTGGTTTAGCAATTTACTGACCTACCTCCGATTGATTGACCATAACTCACTCAATTTAACTCGTAATTCATTTAAATTCGTTTCATTTCGAATGAATCGAAGTGTAGTTTAAAACGAAAGAAACGGAGATGAAAAACTCCAAGTATTTTGAGAGTTATGATGGAAATAGTTAGACTCGCGCTTTGGTTTAGCAATTTACTGACCTACCTCCGATTGATTGACCATAACTCTGTAAATTTAACTCGTAATTCATTTAAATTAGTTTTATTTCGAAGGAATCGAAGTGTAGTTTAAAACGAAAGAAACGGAGATGAAAAACTCCAAGTATTTTGAGAGTTATGATGGAAATAGTTAGACTCGCGCTTTGGTTTAGCAATTTACTGACCTCCCTACGATTTATTGACCATAACTCACTCAATTTAACTCGTAATTCATTGAAATTAGTTTAATTTCGAAAGAATCGAAGTGTAGTTTAAAACGAAAGAAACGGAGATGAAAAACTCCAAGTATTTTGAGAGTTATGATGGAAATAGTTAGACTCGCGCTTTGGTTTAGCAATTTACTGACCTACCTCCGATTGATTGACCATAACTCTCTCAATTTAACTCTTAAGTCATTGAAATTAGTTTCATTTCGAAAGAATCAAAGTGTAGTTTAAAACGAAAGAAACGGAGATGAAAAACTCCAAGTATTTTGAGAGTTATGATGGAAATAGTTAGACTCGCGCTTTGGTTTAGCAATTTACTGACCTACCTCCGATTGATTGACAATAACTCTCTCAATTTAACTCGTAATTCATTTAAATTAGTTTCATTTCGAAGGAATCGAAGTGTAGTTTAAAACGAAAGAAACGGAGATGAAAAACTCCAAGTATTTTGAGAGTTATGATGGAAATAGTTAGACTCGCGCTTTGGTTTAGCAATTTACTGACCTACCTCCGATTGATTGACCATAACTCTGTCAATTTAACTCGTAATTCTTTTAAATTAGTTTCATTTCGAAGGAATCGAAGTGTAGTTTAAAACGAAAGAAACGGAGATGAATAACTCCAAGTATTTTGAGAGTTATGATGGAAATAGTTAAACTCGCTCTTTGGTTTAGCAATTTACTGACCTCTCTCCGATTGATTTACCATAACTCACTCAATTTAACTCGTAATTCATTGAAATTAGTTTCATTTCGAAGGAATCGAAGTTTAGTTTAAAACGAAAGAAACGGAGATAAAAAACTCCAAGTATTTTGAGAGTTATGATGGAAATTGTTAGACTCGCGCTTTGGTTTAGCAATTTACTGACCTACCTCCGATTGATTGACCATAACTCACTCAATTTAACTCGTAATTCATTTAAATTAGTTTCATTTCGAAGGAATCGAAGTAAAGTTTAAAACGAAAGAAACGGAGATGAAAAACTCCAAGTATTTTGAGAGTTATGATGGAAATAGTTAGACTCGCGCTTTGGTTTAGCAATTTACTGACCTACCTCCGATTGATTGACCATAACTCTCTCAATTTAACTCTTAAGTCATTGAAATTAGTTTCATTTCGAAGGAATCAAAGTGTAGTTTAAAACGAAAGAAACGGAGATGAAAAACTCCAAGTATTTTGAGAGTTATGATGGAAATTGTTAGACTCGCGCTTTGGTTTAGCAATTTACTGACCTACCTCCGATTAATTGACCATAACTCACTCAATTTAACTCGTAATTCATTTAAATTAGTTTCATTTCGAAGGAATCGAAGTAAAGTTTAAAACGAAAGAAACGGAGATGAAAAACTCCAAGTATTTTGAGAGTTATGATGGAAATAGTTAGACTCGCGCTTTGGTTTAGCAATTTACTGACCTACCTCCGATTGATTGAACATAACTCTCTCAATTTAACTCGTAATTCATTTAAATTCATTTCATTTCAAATGAATCGAAGTGTAGTTTAAAACGAAAGAAACGGAGATGAAAAACTCCAAGTATTTTGAGAGTTATGATGGAAATAGTTAAACTCGCTCTTTGGTTTAGCAATTTACTGACCTCTCTCCGATTGATTTACCATAACTCACTCAATTTAACTCGTAATTCATTGAAATTAGTTTCATTTCGAAGGAATCGAAGTTTAGTTTAAAACGAAAGAAACGGAGATAAAAAACTCCAAGTATTTTGAGAGTTATGATGGAAATTGTTAGACTCGCGCTTTGGTTTAGCAATTTACTGACCTACCTCCGATTGATTGACCATAACTCACTCAATTTAACTCGTAATTCATTTAAATTAGTTTCATTTCGAAGGAATCGAAGTAAAGTTTAAAACGAAAGAAACGGAGATGAAAAACTCCAAGTATTTTGAGAGTTATGATGGAAATAGTTAGACTCGCGCTTTGGTTTAGCAATTTACTGACCTACCTCCGATTGATTGACCATAACTCTCTCAATTTAACTCTTAAGTCATTGAAATTAGTTTCATTTCGAAGGAATCAAAGTGTAGTTTAAAACGAAAGAAACGGAGATGAAAAACTCCAAGTATTTTGAGAGTTATGATGGAAATTGTTAGACTCGCGCTTTGGTTTAGCAATTTACTGACCTACCTCCGATTAATTGACCATAACTCACTCAATTTAACTCGTAATTCATTTAAATTAGTTTCATTTCGAAGGAATCGAAGTAAAGTTTAAAACGAAAGAAACGGAGATGAAAAACTCCAAGTATTTTGAGAGTTATGATGGAAATAGTTAGACTCGCGCTTTGGTTTAGCAATTTACTGACCTACCTCCGATTGATTGAACATAACTCTCTCAATTTAACTCGTAATTCATTTAAATTCATTTCATTTCAAATGAATCGAAGTGTAGTTTAAAACGAAAGAAACGGAGATGAAAAACTCCAAGTATTTTGAGAGTTATGATGGAAATAGTTAGACTCGCGCTTTGGTTTAGCAATTTACTGACCTACCTCCGATTGATTGACCATAACTCTCTCAATTTAACTCTTAAGTCATTGAAATTAGTTTCATTTCGAAGGAATCAAAGTGTAGTTTAAAACGAAAGAAACGGAGATGAAAAACTCCAAGTATTTTGAGAGTTATGATGGAAATTGTTAGACTCGCGCTTTGGTTTAGCAATTTACTGACCTACCTCCGATTGATTGACCATAACTCACTCAATTTAACTCGTAATTCATTTAAATTAGTTTCATTTCGAAGGAATCGAAGTAAAGTTTAAAATGAAAGAAACGGAGATGAAAAACTTCAAGTATTTTGAGAGTTATGATGGAAATAGTTAGACTCGCGCTTTGGTGTAGCAATTTACTGACCTACCTCCGATTGATTGAATATAACTCTCTCAATTTAACTCGTAATTCATTTAAATTCGTTTAATTTCGAATGAATCGAAGTGTAGTTTAAAACGAAAGAAACGGAGATGAAAAACTCCAAGTATTTTGAGAGTTATGATGGAAATAGTTAGACTCGCGCTTTGGTTTAGCAATTTACTGACCTACCTCCGATTGATTGACAATAACTCTGTCAATTTAACTCGTAATTCATTTAAATTAGTTTCATTTCGAAGGAATTGAAGTGTAGTTTAAAACGAAAGAAACGGAGATGAAAAACTCCAAGTATTTTGAGAGTTATGATGGAAATAGTTAGACTCGCGCTTTGGTTTAGCAATTTACTGACCTACCTCCGATTGATTGAACATAACTCTCTCAATTTAACTCGTAATTCATTTAAATTCATTTCATTTCAAATGAATCGAAGTGTAGTTTAAAACGAAAGAAACGGAGATGAAAAACTCCAAGTATTTTGAGAGTTATGATGGAAATAGTTAGACTCGCGCTTTGGTTTAGCAATTTACTGACCTACCTCCGATTGATTGACCATAACTCTCTCAATTTAACTCTTAAGTCATTGAAATTAGTTTCATTTCGAAGGAATCAAAGTGTAGTTTAAAACGAAAGAAACGGAGATGAAAAACTCCAAGTATTTTGAGAGTTATGATGGAAATTGTTAGACTCGCGCTTTGGTTTAGCAATTTACTGACCTACCTCCGATTGATTGACCATAACTCACTCAATTTAACTCGTAATTCATTTAAATTAGTTTCATTTCGAAGGAATCGAAGTAAAGTTTAAAACGAAAGAAACGGAGATGAAAAACTTCAAGTATTTTGAGAGTTATGATGGAAATAGTTAGACTCGCGCTTTGGTTTAGCAATTTACTGACCTACCTCCGATTGATTGAATATAACTCTCTCAATTTAACTCGTAATTCATTTAAATTCGTTTAATTTCGAATGAATCGAAGTGTAGTTTAAAACGAAAGAAACGGAGATGAAAAACTCTAAGTATTTTGAGAGTTATGATGGAAATAGTTAGACTCGCTCTTTGGTTTAGCAATTTACTGACCTACCTCCGATTGATTGACCATAACTCTGTCAATTTAACTCGTAATTCACTTAAATTAGTTTCATTTCGAAGGAATCGAAGTGTAGTTTAAAACGAAAGAAACGGAGATGAAAAACTCCAAGTATTTTGAGAGTTATGATGGAAATAGTTAGACTCGCGCTTTGGTTTAGCAATTTACTGACCTACCTCCGATTGATTGACCATAACTCTGTCAATTTAACTCGTAATTCTTTTAAATTAGTTTCATTTCGAAGGAATCGAAGTGTAGTTTAAAACGAAAGAAACGGAGATGAATAACTCCAAGTATTTTGAGAGTTATGATGGAAATAGTTAAACTCGCTCTTTGGTTTAGCAATTTACTGACCTCTCTCCGATTGATTTACCATAACTCACTCAATTTAACTCGTAATTCATTGAAATTAGTTTCATTTCGAAGGAATCGAAGTGTAGTTTAAAACGAAAGAAACGGAGATAAAAAACTCCAAGTATTTTGAGAGTTATGATGGAAATTGTTAGACTCGCGCTTTGGTTTAGCAATTTACTGACCTACCTCCGATTGATTGACCATAACTCACTCAATTTAACTCGTAATTCATTTAAATTAGTTTCATTTCGAAGGAATCGAAGTAAAGTTTAAAACGAAAGAAACGGAGATGAAAAACTCCAAGTATTTTGAGAGTTATGATGGAAATAGTTAGACTCGCGCTTTGGTTTAGCAATTTACTGACCTACCTCCGATTGATTGACCATAACTCTCTCAATTTAACTCTTAAGTCATTGAAATTAGTTTCATTTCGAAGGAATCAAAGTGTAGTTTAAAACGAAAGAAACGGAGATGAAAAACTCCAAGTATTTTGAGAGTTATGATGGAAATTGTTAGACTCGCGCTTTGGTTTAGCAATTTACTGACCTACCTCCGATTGATTGACCATAACTCACTCAATTTAACTCGTAATTCATTTAAATTAGTTTCATTTCGAAGGAATCGAAGTAAAGTTTAAAACGAAAGAAACGGAGATGAAAAACTCCAAGTATTTTGAGAGTTATGATGGAAATAGTTAGA
The DNA here is from genome assembly GCF_043159265.1 of Tasmannia lanceolata. Lineage (NCBI taxonomy): Eukaryota > Viridiplantae > Streptophyta > Magnoliopsida > Canellales > Winteraceae > Tasmannia > Tasmannia lanceolata. The sequence goes on from NW_027518721.1 coordinate 12,014,118, forward strand.
CTCGCGCTTTGGTTTAGCAATTTACTGACCTCCCTACGATTTATTGACCATAACTCACTCAATTTAACTCGTAATTCATTGAAATTAGTTTAATTTCGAAAGAATCGAAGTGTAGTTTAAAACGAAAGAAACGGAGATGAAAAACTCCAAGTAGTTTGAGAGTTATGATGGAAATAGTTAGACTCGCGCTTTGGTTTAGCAATTTACTGACCTACCTCCGATTGATTGACCATAACTCTCTCAATTTAACTCTTAAGTCATTGAAATTAGTTTCATGTCGAAAGAATCAAAGTGTAGTTTAAAACGAAAGAAACGGAGATGAAAAACTCCAAGTATTTTGAGAGTTATGATGGAAATAGTTAGACTCGCGCTTTGGTTTAGCAATTTACTGACCTACCTCCGATTGATTGACAATAACTCTCTCAATTTAACTCGTAATTCATTTAAATTAGTTTCATTTCGAAGGAATCGAAGTGTAGTTTAAAACGAAAGAAACGGAGATGAAAAACTCCAAGTATTTTGAGAGTTATGATGGAAATAGTTAGACTCGCGCTTTGGTTTAGCAATTTACTGACCTACCTCCGATTGATTGACCATAACTCTGTCAATTTAACTCGTAATTCTTTTAAATTAGTTTCATTTCGAAGGAATCGAAGTGTAGTTTAAAACGAAAGAAACGGAGATGAATAACTCCAAGTATTTTGAGAGTTATGATGGAAATAGTTAAACTCGCTCTTTGGTTTAGCAATTTACTGACCTCTCTCCGATTGATTTACCATAACTCACTCAATTTAACTCGTAATTCATTGAAATTAGTTTCATTTCGAAGGAATCGAAGTTTAGTTTAAAACGAAAGAAACGGAGATAAAAAACTCCAAGTATTTTGAGAGTTATGATGGAAATTGTTAGACTCGCGCTTTGGTTTAGCAATTTACTGACCTACCTCCGATTGATTGACCATAACTCACTCAATTTAACTCGTAATTCATTTAAATTAGTTTCATTTCGAAGGAATCGAAGTAAAGTTTAAAACGAAAGAAACGGAGATGAAAAACTCCAAGTATTTTGAGAGTTATGATGGAAATAGTTAGACTCGCGCTTTGGTTTAGCAATTTACTGACTTACCTCCGATTGATTGACCATAACTCTCTCAATTTAACTCTTAAGTCATTGAAATTAGTTTCATTTCGAAGGAATCAAAGTGTAGTTTAAAACGAAAGAAACGGAGATGAAAAACTCCAAGTATTTTGAGAGTTATGATGGAAATTGTTAGACTCGCGCTTTGGTTTAGCAATTTACTGACCTACCTCCGATTAATTGACCATAACTCACTCAATTTAACTCGTAATTCATTTAAATTAGTTTCATTTCGAAGGAATCGAAGTAAAGTTTAAAACGAAAGAAACGGAGATGAAAAACTCCAAGTATTTTGAGAGTTATGATGGAAATAGTTAGACTCGCGCTTTGGTTTAGCAATTTACTGACCTACCTCCGATTGATTGAACATAACTCTCTCAATTTAACTCGTAATTCATTTAAATTCATTTCATTTCAAATGAATCGAAGTGTAGTTTAAAACGAAAGAAACGGAGATGAAAAACTCCAAGTATTTTGAGAGTTATGATGGAAATAGTTAAACTCGCTCTTTGGTTTAGCAATTTACTGACCTCTCTCCGATTGATTTACCATAACTCACTCAATTTAACTCGTAATTCATTGAAATTAGTTTCATTTCGAAGGAATCGAAGTTTAGTTTAAAACGAAAGAAACGGAGATAAAAAACTCCAAGTATTTTGAGAGTTATGATGGAAATTGTTAGACTCGCGCTTTGGTTTAGCAATTTACTGACCTACCTCCGATTGATTGACCATAACTCACTCAATTTAACTCGTAATTCATTTAAATTAGTTTCATTTCGAAGGAATCGAAGTAAAGTTTAAAACGAAAGAAACGGAGATGAAAAACTCCAAGTATTTTGAGAGTTATGATGGAAATAGTTAGACTCGCGCTTTGGTTTAGCAATTTACTGACCTACCTCCGATTGATTGACCATAACTCTCTCAATTTAACTCTTAAGTCATTGAAATTAGTTTCATTTCGAAGGAATCAAAGTGTAGTTTAAAACGAAAGAAACGGAGATGAAAAACTCCAAGTATTTTGAGAGTTATGATGGAAATTGTTAGACTCGCGCTTTGGTTTAGCAATTTACTGACCTACCTCCGATTAATTGACCATAACTCACTCAATTTAACTCGTAATTCATTTAAATTAGTTTCATTTCGAAGGAATCGAAGTAAAGTTTAAAACGAAAGAAACGGAGATGAAAAACTCCAAGTATTTTGAGAGTTATGATGGAAATAGTTAGACTCGCGCTTTGGTTTAGCAATTTACTGACCTACCTCCGATTGATTGAACATAACTCTCTCAATTTAACTCGTAATTCATTTAAATTCATTTCATTTCAAATGAATCGAAGTGTAGTTTAAAACGAAAGAAACGGAGATGAAAAACTCCAAGTATTTTGAGAGTTATGATGGAAATAGTTAGACTCGCGCTTTGGTTTAGCAATTTACTGACCTACCTCCGATTGATTGACCATAACTCTCTCAATTTAACTCTTAAGTCATTGAAATTAGTTTCATTTCGAAGGAATCAAAGTGTAGTTTAAAACGAAAGAAACGGAGATGAAAAACTCCAAGTATTTTGAGAGTTATGATGGAAATTGTTAGACTCGCGCTTTGGTTTAGCAATTTACTGACCTACCTCCGATTGATTGACCATAACTCACTCAATTTAACTCGTAATTCATTTAAATTAGTTTCATTTCGAAGGAATCGAAGTAAAGTTTAAAACGAAAGAAACGGAGATGAAAAACTTCAAGTATTTTGAGAGTTATGATGGAAATAGTTAGACTCGCGCTTTGGTGTAGCAATTTACTGACCTACCTCCGATTGATTGAATATAACTCTCTCAATTTAACTCGTAATTCATTTAAATTCGTTTAATTTCGAATGAATCGAAGTGTAGTTTAAAACGAAAGAAACGGAGATGAAAAACTCCAAGTATTTTGAGAGTTATGATGGAAATAGTTAGACTCGCGCTTTGGTTTAGCAATTTACTGACCTACCTCCGATTGATTGACAATAACTCTGTCAATTTAACTCGTAATTCATTTAAATTAGTTTCATTTCGAAGGAATTGAAGTGTAGTTTAAAACGAAAGAAACGGAGATGAAAAACTCCAAGTATTTTGAGAGTTATGATGGAAATAGTTAGACTCGCGCTTTGGTTTAGCAATTTACTGACCTACCTCCGATTGATTGAACATAACTCTCTCAATTTAACTCGTAATTCATTTAAATTCATTTCATTTCAAATGAATCGAAGTGTAGTTTAAAACGAAAGAAACGGAGATGAAAAACTCCAAGTATTTTGAGAGTTATGATGGAAATAGTTAGACTCGCGCTTTGGTTTAGCAATTTACTGACCTACCTCCGATTGATTGACCATAACTCTCTCAATTTAACTCTTAAGTCATTGAAATTAGTTTCATTTCGAAGGAATCAAAGTGTAGTTTAAAACGAAAGAAACGGAGATGAAAAACTCCAAGTATTTTGAGAGTTATGATGGAAATTGTTAGACTCGCGCTTTGGTTTAGCAATTTACTGACCTACCTCCGATTGATTGACCATAACTCACTCAATTTAACTCGTAATTCATTTAAATTAGTTTCATTTCGAAGGAATCGAAGTAAAGTTTAAAACGAAAGAAACGGAGATGAAAAACTTCAAGTATTTTGAGAGTTATGATGGAAATAGTTAGACTCGCGCTTTGGTTTAGCAATTTACTGACCTACCTCCGATTGATTGAATATAACTCTCTCAATTTAACTCGTAATTCATTTAAATTCGTTTAATTTCGAATGAATCGAAGTGTAGTTTAAAACGAAAGAAACGGAGATGAAAAACTCTAAGTATTTTGAGAGTTATGATGGAAATAGTTAGACTCGCTCTTTGGTTTAGCAATTTACTGACCTACCTCCGATTGATTGACCATAACTCTGTCAATTTAACTCGTAATTCACTTAAATTAGTTTCATTTCGAAGGAATCGAAGTGTAGTTTAAAACGAAAGAAACGGAGATGAAAAACTCCAAGTATTTTGAGAGTTATGATGGAAATAGTTAGACTCGCGCTTTGGTTTAGCAATTTACTGACCTACCTCCGATTGATTGACCATAACTCTGTCAATTTAACTCGTAATTCTTTTAAATTAGTTTCATTTCGAAGGAATCGAAGTGTAGTTTAAAACGAAAGAAACGGAGATGAATAACTCCAAGTATTTTGAGAGTTATGATGGAAATAGTTAAACTCGCTCTTTGGTTTAGCAATTTACTGACCTCTCTCCGATTGATTTACCATAACTCACTCAATTTAACTCGTAATTCATTGAAATTAGTTTCATTTCGAAGGAATCGAAGTATAGTTTAAAACGAAAGAAACGGAGATAAAAAACTCCAAGTATTTTGAGAGTTATGATGGAAATTGTTAGACTCGCGCTTTGGTTTAGCAATTTACTGACCTACCTCCGATTGATTGACCATAACTCACTCAATTTAACTCGTAATTCATTTAAATTAGTTTCATTTCGAAGGAATCGAAGTAAAGTTTAAAACGAAAGAAACGGAGATGAAAAACTCCAAGTATTTTGAGAGTTATGATGGAAATAGTTAGACTCGCGCTTTGGTTTAGCAATTTACTGACCTACCTCCGATTGATTGACCATAACTCTCTCAATTTAACTCTTAAGTCATTGAAATTAGTTTCATTTCGAAGGAATCAAAGTGTAGTTTAAAACGAAAGAAACGGAGATGAAAAACTCCAAGTATTTTGAGAGTTATGATGGAAATTGTTAGACTCGCGCTTTGGTTTAGCAATTTACTGACCTACCTCCGATTGATTGACCATAACTCACTCAATTTAACTCGTAATTCATTTAAATTAGTTTCATTTCGAAGGAATCGAAGTAAAGTTTAAAACGAAAGAAACGGAGATGAAAAACTCCAAGTATTTTGAGAGTTATGATGGAAATAGTTAGACTCGCGCTTTGGTTTAGCAATTTACTGACCTACCTCCGATTGATTGAACATAACTCTCTCAATTTAACTCGTAATTCATTTAAATTCATTTCATTTCAAATGAATCGAAGTGTAGTTTAAAACGAAAGAAACGGAGATGAAAAACTCCAAGTATTTTGAGAGTTATGATGGAAATAGTTAGACTCGCGATTTGGTTTAGCAATTTACTGACCTACCTCCGATTGATTGACCATAACTCTCTCAATTTAACTCTTAAGTCAGTGAAATTAGTTTCATTTCGAAGGAATCAAAGTGTAGTTTAAAACGAAAGAAACGGAGATGAAAAACTCCAAGTATTTTGAGAGTTATGATGGAAATTGTTAGACTCGCGCTTTGGTTTAGCAATTTACTGACCTACCTCCGATTGATTGACCATAACTCAGTCAATTTAACTCGTAATTCATTTAAATTAGTTTAATTTCGAAGGAATCGAAGTAAAGTTTAAAACGAAAGAAACGAAGATGAAAAACTTCAAGTATTTTGAGAGTTATGATGGAAATAGTTAGACTCGCGCTTTGGTTTAGCAATTTACTGACCTACCTCCGATTGATTGAATATAACTCTCTCAATTTAACTCGTAATTCATTTAAATTCATTTCATTTCGAATGAATCGAAGTGTAGTTTAAAACGAAAGAAACGGAGATGAAAAACTCCAAGTATTTTGAGAGTTATGATGGAAATAGTTAGACTCGCGCTTTGGTTTAGCAATTTACTGACCTACCTCCGATTGATTGACCATAACTCTCTCAATTTAACTCTTAAGTCATTGAAATTAGTTTCATTTCGAAGGAATCAAAGTGTAGTTTAAAACGAAAGAAACGGAGATGAAAAACTCCAAGTATTTTGAGAGTTATGATGGAAATTGTTAGACTCGCGCTTTGGTTTAGCAATTTACTGACCTACCTCCGATTGATTGACCATAACTCACTCAATTTAACTCGTAATTCATTTAAATTAGTTTCATTTCGAAGGAATCGAAGTAAAGTTTAAAACGAAAGAAACGGAGATGAAAAACTCCAAGTATTTTATGAGTTATGATGGAAATAGTTAGACTCGCGCTTTGGTTTAGCAATTTACTGACCTACCTCCGATTGATTGAACATAACTCTCTCAATTTAACTCGTAATTCATTTAAATTCATTTCATTTCAAATGAATCGAAGTGTAGTTTAAAACGAAAGAAACGGAGATGAAAAACTCCAAGTATTTTGAGAGTTATGATGGAAATAGTTAGACTCGCGCTTTGGTTTAGCAATTTACTGACCTACCTCCGATTGATTGACCATAACTCTCTCAATTTAACTCTTAAGTCATTGAAATTAGTTTCATTTCGAAGGAATCAAAGTGTAGTTTAAAACGAAAGAAACGGAGATGAAAAACTCCAAGTATTTTGAGAGTTATGATGGAAATTGTTAGACTCGCGCTTTGGTTTAGCAATTTACTGACCTACCTCCGATTGATTGACCATAACTCACTCAATTTAACTCGTAATTCATTTAAATTAGTTTCATTTCGAAGGAATCGAAGTAAAGTTTAAAACGAAAGAAACGGAGATGAAAAACTTCAAGTATTTTGAGAGTTATGATGGAAATAGTTAGACTCGCGCTTTGGTTTAGCAATTTACTGACCTACCTCCGATTGATTGAATATAACTCTCTCAATTTAACTCGTAATTCATTTAAATTCGTTTCATTTCGAATGAATCGAAGTGTAGTTTAAAACGAAAGAAACGGAGATGAAAAACTCCAAGTATTTTGAGAGTTATGATGGAAATAGTTAGACTCGCGCTTTGGTTTAGAAATTTACTGACCTACCTCCGATTGATTGACAATAAATCTGTCAATTTAACTCGTAATTCATTTAAATTAGTTTCATTTCGAAGGAATTGAAGTGTAGTTTAAAACGAAAGAAACGGAGATGAAAAACTCCAAGTATTTTGAGAGTTATGATGGAAATAGTTAGACTCGCGCTTTGGTTTAGCAATTTACTGACCTACCTCCGATTGATTGAACATAACTCTCTCAATTTAACTCGTAATTCATTTAAATTCATTTCATTTCAAATGAATCGAAGTGTAGTTTAAAACGAAAGAAACGGAGATGAAAAACTCCAAGTATTTTGAGAGTTATGATGGAAATAGTTAGACTCGCGCTTTGGTTTAGCAATTTACTGACCTACCTCCGATTGATTGACCATAACTCTCTCAATTTAACTCTTAAGTCATTGAAATTAGTTTCATTTCGAAGGAATCAAAGTGTAGTTTAAAACGAAAGAAACGGAGATGAAAAACTCCAAGTATTTTGAGAGTTATGATGGAAATTGTTAGACTCGCGCTTTGGTTTAGCAATTTACTGACCTACCTCCGATTGATTGACCATAACTCACTCAATTTAACTCGTAATTCATTTAAATTAGTTTCATTTCGAAGGAATCGAAGTAAAGTTTAAAACGAAAGAAACGGAGATGAAAAACTTCAAGTATTTTGAGAGTTATGATGGAAATAGTTAGACTCGCGCTTTGGTTTAGCAATTTACTGACCTACCTCCGATTGATTGAATATAACTCTCTCAATTTAACTCGTAATTCATTTAAATTCGTTTAATTTCGAATGAATCGAAGTGTAGTTTAAAACGAAAGAAACGGAGATGAAAAACTCCAAGTATTTTGAGAGTTATGATGGAAATAGTTAGATTCGCTCTTTGGTTTAGCAATTTACTGACCTACCTCCGATTGATTGACCATAACTCTGTCAATTTAACTCGTAATTCACTTAAATTAGTTTCATTTCGAAGGAATCGAAGTGTAGTTTAAAACGAAAGAAACGGAGATGAAAAACTCCAAGTATTTTGAGAGTTATGATGGAAATAGTTAGACTCGCGCTTTGGTTTAGCAATTTACTGACCTACCTCCGATTGATTGACCATAACTCTGTCAATTTAACTCGTAATTCTTTTAAATTAGTTTCATTTCGAAGGAATCGAAGTGTAGTTTAAAACGAAAGAAACGGAGATGAATAACTCCAAGTATTTTGAGAGTTATGATGGAAATAGTTAAACTCGCTCTTTGGTTTAGCAATTTACTGACCTCTCTCCGATTGATTTACCATAACTCACTCAATTTAACTCGTAATTCATTGAAATTAGTTTCATTTCGAAGGAATCGAAGTGTAGTTTAAAACGAAAGAAACGGAGATAAAAAACTCCAAGTATTTTGAGAGTTATGATGGAAATTGTTAGACTCGCGCTTTGGTTTAGCAATTTACTGACCTACCTCCGATTGATTGACCATAACTCTCTCAATTTAACTCTTAAGTCATTGAAATTAGTTTCATTTCGAAGGAATCAAAGTGTAGTTTAAAACGAAAGAAACGGAGATGAAAAACTCCAAGTATTTTGAGAGTTATGATGGAAATTGTTAGACTCGCGCTTTGGTTTAGCAATTTACTGACCTACCTCCGATTGATTGACCATAACTCACTCAATTTAACTCGTAATTCATTTAAATTAGTTTCATTTCGAAGGAATCGAAGTAAAGTTTAAAACGAAAGAAACGGAGATGAAAAACTCCAAGTATTTTGAAAGTTATGATGGAAATAGTTAGACTCGCGCTTTGGTTTAGCAATTTACTGACCTACCTCCGATTGATTGAACATAACTCTCTCAATTTAACTCGTAATTCATTTAAATTCATTTCATTTCAAATGAATCGAAGTGTAGTTTAAAACGAAAGAAACGGAGATGAAAAACTCCAAGTATTTTGAGAGTTATGATGGAAATAGTTAGACTCGCGATTTGGTTTAGCAATTTACTGACCTACCTCCAATTGATTGACCATAACTCTCTCAATTTAACTCTTAAGTCATTGAAATTAGTTTCATTTCGAAGGAATCAAAGTGTAGTTTAAAACGAAAGAAACGGAGATGAAAAACTCCAAGTATTTTGAGAGTTATGATGGAAATTGTTAGACTCGCGCTTTGGTTTAGCAATTTACTGACCTACCTCCGATTGATTGACCATAACTCACTAAATTTAACTCGTAATTCATTTAAATTAGTTTCATTTCGAAGGAATCGAAGTAAAGTTTAAAACGAAAGAAACGGAGATGAAAAACTTCAAGTATTTTGAGAGTTATGATGGAAATAGTTAGACTCGCGCTTTGGTTTAGCAATTTACTGACCTACCTCCGATTGATTGAATATAACTCTCTCAATTTAACTCGTAATTCATTTAAATTCGTTTCATTTCGAATGAATCGAAGTGTAGTTTAAAACGAAAGAAACGGAGATGAAAAACTCCAAGTATTTTGAGAGTTATGATGGAAATAGTTAGACTCGCGCTTTGGTTTAGCAATTTACTGACCTACCTCCGATTGATTGACAATAACTCTGTCAATTTAACTCGTAATTCATTTAAATTAGTTTCATTTCGAAGGAATTGAAGTGTAGTTTAAAACGAAAGAAACGGAGATGAAAAACTCCAAGTATTTTGAGAGTTATGATGGAAATAGTTAGACTCGCACTTTGGTTTAGCAATTTACTGACCTACCTCCGATTGATTGACCATAACTCACTCAATTTAACTCGTAATTCATTTAAATTAGTTTCATTTCGAAGGAATCGAAGTAAAGTTTAAAACGAAAGAAACGGAGATGAAAAACTCCAAGTATTTTGAGAGTTATGATGGAAATAGTTAGACTCGCGCTTTGGTTTAGCAATTTACTGACCTACCTCCGATTGATTGACCATAACTCTCTCAATTTAACTCTTAAGTCATTGAAATTAGTTTCATTTCGAAGGAATCAAAGTGTAGTTTAAAACGAAAGAAACGGAGATGAAAAACTCCAAGTATTTTGAGAGTTATGATGGAAATTGTTAGACTCGCGCTTTGGTTTAGCAATTTACTGACCTACCTCCGATTGATTGACCATAACTCACTCAATTTAACTCGTAATTCATTTAAATTAGTTTCATTTCGAAGGAATCGAAGTAAAGTTTAAAACGAAAGAAACGGAGATGAAAAACTTCAAGTATTTTGAGAGTTATGATGGAAATAGTTAGACTCGCGCTTTGGTTTAGCAATTTACTGACCTACCTCCGATTGATTGAATATAACTCTCTCAATTTAACTCGTAATTCATTTAAATTCGTTTAATTTCGAATGAATCGAAGTGTAGTTTAAAACGAAAGAAACGGAGATGAAAAACTCCAAGTATTTTGAGAGTTATGATGGAAATAGTTAGATTCGCTCTTTGGTTTAGCAATTTACTGACCTACCTCCGATTGATTGACCATAACTCTGTCAATTTAACTCGTAATTCACTTAAATTAGTTTCATTTCGAAGGAATCGAAGTGTAGTTTAAAACGAAAGAAACGGAGATGAAAAACTCCAAGTATTTTGAGAGTTATGATGGAAATAGTTAGACTCGCGCTTTGGTTTAGCAATTTACTGACCTACCTCCGATTGATTGACCATAACTCTGTCAATTTAACTCGTAATTCTTTTAAATTAGTTTCATTTCGAAGGAATCGAAGTGTAGTTTAAAACGAAAGAAACGGAGATGAATAACTCCAAGTATTTTGAGAGTTATGATGGAAATAGTTAAACTCGCTCTTTGGTTTAGCAATTTACTGACCTCTCTCCGATTGATTTACCATAACTCACTCAATTTAACTCGTAATTCATTGAAATTAGTTTCATTTCGAAGGAATCGAAGTGTAGTTTAAAACGAAAGAAACGGAGATAAAAAACTCCAAGTATTTTGAGAGTTATGATGGAAATTGTTAGACTCGCGCTTTGGTTTAGCAATTTACTGACCTACCTCCGATTGATTGACCATAACTCACTCAATTTAACTCGTAATTCATTTAAATTAGTTTCATTTCGAAGGAATCGAAGTAAAGTTTAAAACGAAAGAAACGGAGATGAAAAACTCCAAGTATTTTGAGAGTTATGATGGAAATAGTTAGACTCGCGCTTTGGTTTAGCAATTTACTGACCTACCTCCGATTGATTGACCATAACTCTCTCAATTTAACTCTTAAGTCATTGAAATTAGTTTCATTTCGAAGGAATTAAAGTGTAGTTTAAAACGAAAGAAACGGAGATGAAAAACTCCAAGTATTTTGAGAGTTATGATGGAAATTGTTAGACTCGCGCTTTGGTTTAGCAATTTACTGACCTACCTCCGATTGATTGACCATAACTCACTCAATTTAACTCGTAATTCATTTAAATTAGTTTCATTTCGAAGGAATCGAAGTAAAGTTTAAAACGAAAGAAACGGAGATGAAAAACTCCAAGTATTTTGAAAGTTATGATGGAAATAGTTAGACTCGCGCTTTGGTTTAGCAATTTACTGACCTACCTCCGATTGATTGAACATAACTCTCTCAATTTAACTCGTAATTCATTTAAATTCATTTCATTTCAAATGAATCGAAGTGTAGTTTAAAACGAAAGAAACGGAGATGAAAAACTCCAAGTATTTTGAGAGTTATGATGGAAATAGTTAGACTCGCGATTTGGTTTAGCAATTTACTGACCTACCTCCAATTGATTGACCATAACTCTCTCAATTTAACTCTTAAGTCATTGAAATTAGTTTCATTTCGAAGGAATCAAAGTGTAGTTTAAAACGAAAGAAACGGAGATGAAAAACTCCAAGTATTTTGAGAGTTATGATGGAAATTGTTAGACTCGCGCTTTGGTTTAGCAATTTACTGACCTACCTCCGATTGATTGACCATAACTCACTAAATTTAACTCGTAATTCATTTAAATTAGTTTCATTTCGAAGGAATCGAAGTAAAGTTTAAAACGAAAGAAACGGAGATGAAAAACTTCAAGTATTTTGAGAGTTATGATGGAAATAGTTAGACTCGCGCTTTGGTTTAGCAATTTACTGACCTACCTCCGATTGATTGAATATAACTCTCTCAATTTAACTCGTAATTCATTTAAATTCGTTTCATTTCGAATGAATCGAAGTGTAGTTTAAAACGAAAGAAACGGAGATGAAAAACTCCAAGTATTTTGAGAGTTATGATGGAAATAGTTAGACTCGCGCTTTGGTTTAGCAATTTACTGACCTACCTCCGATTGATTGACAATAACTCTGTCAATTTAACTCGTAATTCATTTAAATTAGTTTCATTTCGAAGGAATTGAAGTGTAGTTTAAAACGAAAGAAACGGAGATGAAAAACTCCAAGTATTTTGAGAGTTATGATGGAAATAGTTAGACTCGCACTTTGGTTTAGCAATTTACTGACCTACCTCCGATTGATTGACCATAACTCACTCAATTTAACTCGTAATTCATTTAAATTAGTTTCATTTCGAAGGAATCGAAGTAAAGTTTAAAACGAAAGAAACGGAGATGAAAAACTCCAAGTATTTTGAGAGTTATGATGGAAATAGTTAGACTCGCGCTTTGGTTTAGCAATTTACTGACCTACCTCCGATTGATTGACCATAACTCTCTCAATTTAACTCTTAAGTCATTGAAATTAGTTTCATTTCGAAGGAATCAAAGTGTAGTTTAAAACGAAAGAAACGGAGATGAAAAACTCCAAGTATTTTGAGAGTTATGATGGAAATTGTTAGACTCGCGCTTTGGTTTAGCAATTTACTGACCTACCTCCGATTGATTGACCATAACTCACTCAATTTAACTCGTAATTCATTTAAATTAGTTTCATTTCGAAGGAATCGAAGTAAAGTTTAAAACGAAAGAAACGGAGATGAAAAACTCCAAGTATTTTGAGAGTTATGATGGAAATAGTTAGACTCGCGCTTTGGTTTAGCAATTTACTGACCTACCTCCGATTGATTGAACATAACTCTCTCAATTTAACTCGTAATTCATTTAAATTCATTTCATTTCAAATGAATCGAAGTGTAGTTTAAAACGAAAGAAACGGAGATGAAAAACTCCAAGTATTTTGAGAGTTATGATGGAAATAGTTAGACTCGCGCTTTGGTTTAGCAATTTACTGACCTACCTCCGATTGATTGAACATAACTCTCTCAATTTAACTCGTAATTCATTTAAATTCATTTCATTTCAAATGAATCGAAGTGTAGTTTAAAACGAAAGAAACAGAGATGAAAAACTCCAAGTATTTTGAGAGTTATGATGGAAATAGTTAGACTCGCGCTTTGGTTTAGCAATTTACTGACCTACCTCCGATTGATTGACCATAACTCTCTCAATTTGACTCTTAAGTCATTGAAATTAGTTTCATTTCGAAGGAATCAAAGTGTAGTTTAAAACGAAAGAAACGGAGATGAAAAACTCCAAGTATTTTGAGAGTTATGATGGAAATAGTTAGACTCGCGCTTTGGTTTAGCAATTTACTGACCTACCTCCGATTGATTGACAATAACTCTGTCAATTTAACTCGTAATTCATTTAAATTAGTTTCATTTCGAAGGAATTGAAGTGTAGTTTAAAACGAAAGAAACGGAGATGAAAAACTCCAAGTATTTTGAGAGTTATGATGGAAATAGTTAGACTCGCGCTTTGGTTTAGCAATTTACTGACCTACCTCCGATTGATTGAACATAACTCTCTCAATTTAACTCGTAATTCATTTAAATTCATTTCATTTCAAATGAATCGAAGTGTAGTTTAAAACGAAAGAAACGGAGATGAAAAACTCCAAGTATTTTGAGAGTTATGATGGAAATAGTTAGACTCGCGCTTTGGTTTAGCAATTTACTGACCTACCTCCGATTGATTGACCATAACTCTCTCAATTTAACTCTTAAGTCATTGAAATTAGTTTCATTTCGAAGGAATCAAAGTGTAGTTTAAAACGAAAGAAACGGAGATGAAAAACTCCAAGTATTTTGAGAGTTATGATGGAAATTGTTAGACTCGCGCTTTGGTTTAGCAATTTACTGACCTACCTCCGATTGATTGACCATAACTCACTCAATTTAACTCGTAATTCATTTAAATTAGTTTCATTTCGAAGGAATCGAAGTAAAGTTTAAAACGAAAGAAACGGAGATGAAAAACTCCAAGTATTTTGAAAGTTATGATGGAAATAGTTAGACTCGCGCTTTGGTTTAGCAATTTACTGACCTACCTCCGATTGATTGAACATAACTCTCTCAATTTAACTCGTAATTCATTTAAATTCATTTCATTTCAAATGAATCGAAGTGTAGTTTAAAACGAAAGAAACGGAGATGAAAAACTCCAAGTATTTTGAGAGTTATGATGGAAATAGTTAGACTCGCGATTTGGTTTAGCAATTTACTGACCTACCTCCAATTGATTGACCATAACTCTCTCAATTTAACTCTTAAGTCATTGAAATTAGTTTCATTTCGAAGGAATCAAAGTGTAGTTTAAAACGAAAGAAACGGAGATGAAAAACTCCAAGTATTTTGAGAGTTATGATGGAAATTGTTAGACTCGCGCTTTGGTTTAGCAATTTACTGACCTACCTCCGATTGATTGACCATAACTCACTAAATTTAACTCGTAATTCATTTAAATTAGTTTCATTTCGAAGGAATCGAAGTAAAGTTTAAAACGAAAGAAACGGAGATGAAAAACTTCAAGTATTTTGAGAGTTATGATGGAAATAGTTAGACTCGCGCTTTGGTTTAGCAATTTACTGACCTACCTCCGATTGATTGAATATAACTCTCTCAATTTAACTCGTAATTCATTTAAATTCGTTTCATTTCGAATGAATCGAAGTGTAGTTTAAAACGAAAGAAACGGAGATGAAAAACTCCAAGTATTTTGAGAGTTATGATGGAAATAGTTAGACTCGCGCTTTGGTTTAGCAATTTACTGACCTACCTCCGATTGATTGACAATAACTCTGTCAATTTAACTCGTAATTCATTTAAATTAGTTTCATTTCGAAGGAATTGAAGTGTAGTTTAAAACGAAAGAAACGGAGATGAAAAACTCCAAGTATTTTGAGAGTTATGATGGAAATAGTTAGACTCGCACTTTGGTTTAGCAATTTACTGACCTACCTCCGATTGATTGACCATAACTCACTCAATTTAACTCGTAATTCATTTAAATTAGTTTCATTTCGAAGGAATCGAAGTAAAGTTTAAAACGAAAGAAACGGAGATGAAAAACTCCAAGTATTTTGAGAGTTATGATGGAAATAGTTAGACTCGCGCTTTGGTTTAGCAATTTACTGACCTACCTCCGATTGATTGACCATAACTCTCTCAATTTAACTCTTAAGTCATTGAAATTAGTTTCATTTCGAAGGAATCAAAGTGTAGTTTAAAACGAAAGAAACGGAGATGAAAAACTCCAAGTATTTTGAGAGTTATGATGGAAATTGTTAGACTCGCGCTTTGGTTTAGCAATTTACTGACCTACCTCCGATTGATTGACCATAACTCACTCAATTTAACTCGTAATTCATTTAAATTAGTTTCATTTCGAAGGAATCGAAGTAAAGTTTAAAACGAAAGAAACGGAGATGAAAAACTTCAAGTATTTTGAGAGTTATGATGGAAATAGTTAGACTCGCGCTTTGGTTTAGCAATTTACTGACCTACCTCCGATTGATTGAATATAACTCTCTCAATTTAACTCGTAATTCATTTAAATTCGTTTAATTTCGAATGAATCGAAGTGTAGTTTAAAACGAAAGAAACGGAGATGAAAAACTCCAAGTATTTTGAGAGTTATGATGGAAATAGTTAGATTCGCTCTTTGGTTTAGCAATTTACTGACCTACCTCCGATTGATTGACCATAACTCTGTCAATTTAACTCGTAATTTACTTAAATTAGTTTCATTTCGAAGGAATCGAAGTGTAGTTTAAAACGAAAGAAACGGAGATGAAAAACTCCAAGTATTTTGAGAGTTATGATGGAAATAGTTAGACTCGCGCTTTGGTTTAGCAATTTACTGACCTACCTCCGATTGATTGACCATAACTCTGTCAATTTAACTCGTAATTCTTTTAAATTAGTTTCATTTCGAAGGAATCGAAGTGTAGTTTAAAACGAAAGAAACGGAGATGAATAACTCCAAGTATTTTGAGAGTTATGATGGAAATAGTTAAACTCGCTCTTTGGTTTAGCAATTTACTGACCTCTCTCCGATTGATTTACCATAACTCACTCAATTTAACTCGTAATTCATTGAAATTAGTTTCATTTCGAAGGAATCGAAGTGTAGTTTAAAACGAAAGAAACGGAGATAAAAAACTCCAAGTATTTTGAGAGTTATGATGGAAATTGTTAGACTCGCGCTTTGGTTTAGCAATTTACTGACCTACCTCCGATTGATTGACCATAACTCACTCAATTTAACTCGTAATTCATTTAAATTAGTTTCATTTCGAAGGAATCGAAGTAAAGTTTAAAACGAAAGAAACGGAGATGAAAAACTCCAAGTATTTTGAGAGTTATGATGGAAATAGTTAGACTCGCGCTTTGGTTTAGCAATTTACTGACCTACCTCCGATTGATTGACCATAACTCTCTCAATTTAACTCTTAAGTCATTGAAATTAGTTTCATTTCGAAGGAATTAAAGTGTAGTTTAAAACGAAAGAAACGGAGATGAAAAACTCCAAGTATTTTGAGAGTTATGATGGAAATTGTTAGACTCGCGCTTTGGTTTAGCAATTTACTGACCTACCTCCGATTGATTGACCATAACTCACTCAATTTAACTCGTAATTCATTTAAATTAGTTTCATTTCGAAGGAATCGAAGTAAAGTTTAAAACGAAAGAAACGGAGATGAAAAACTCCAAGTATTTTGAAAGTTATGATGGAAATAGTTAGACTCGCGCTTTGGTTTAGCAATTTACTGACCTACCTCCGATTGATTGAACATAACTCTCTCAATTTAACTCGTAATTCATTTAAATTCATTTCATTTCAAATGAATCGAAGTGTAGTTTAAAACGAAAGAAACGGAGATGAAAAACTCCAAGTATTTTGAGAGTTATGATGGAAATAGTTAGACTCGCGATTTGGTTTAGCAATTTACTGACCTACCTCCAATTGATTGACCATAACTCTCTCAATTTAACTCTTAAGTCATTGAAATTAGTTTCATTTCGAAGGAATCAAAGTGTAGTTTAAAACGAAAGAAACGGAGATGAAAAACTCCAAGTATTTTGAGAGTTATGATGGAAATTGTTAGACTCGCGCTTTGGTTTAGCAATTTACTGACCTACCTCCGATTGATTGACCATAACTCACTAAATTTAACTCGTAATTCATTTAAATTAGTTTCATTTCGAAGGAATCGAAGTAAAGTTTAAAACGAAAGAAACGGAGATGAAAAACTTCAAGTATTTTGAGAGTTATGATGGAAATAGTTAGACTCGCGCTTTGGTTTAGCAATTTACTGACCTACCTCCGATTGATTGAATATAACTCTCTCAATTTAACTCGTAATTCATTTAAATTCGTTTCATTTCGAATGAATCGAAGTGTAGTTTAAAACGAAAGAAACGGAGATGAAAAACTCCAAGTATTTTGAGAGTTATGATGGAAATAGTTAGACTCGCGCTTTGGTTTAGCAATTTACTGACCTACCTCCGATTGATTGACAATAACTCTGTCAATTTAACTCGTAATTCATTTAAATTAGTTTCATTTCGAAGGAATTGAAGTGTAGTTTAAAACGAAAGAAACGGAGATGAAAAACTCCAAGTATTTTGAGAGTTATGATGGAAATAGTTAGACTCGCACTTTGGTTTAGCAATTTACTGACCTACCTCCGATTGATTGACCATAACTCACTCAATTTAACTCGTAATTCATTTAAATTAGTTTCATTTCGAAGGAATCGAAGTAAAGTTTAAAACGAAAGAAACGGAGATGAAAAACTCCAAGTATTTTGAGAGTTATGATGGAAATAGTTAGACTCGCGCTTTGGTTTAGCAATTTACTGACCTACCTCCGATTGATTGACCATAACTCTCTCAATTTAACTCTTAAGTCATTGAAATTAGTTTCATTTCGAAGGAATCAAAGTGTAGTTTAAAACGAAAGAAACGGAGATGAAAAACTCCAAGTATTTTGAGAGTTATGATGGAAATTGTTAGACTCGCGCTTTGGTTTAGCAATTTACTGACCTACCTCCGATTGATTGACCATAACTCACTCAATTTAACTCGTAATTCATTTAAATTAGTTTCATTTCGAAGGAATCGAAGTAAAGTTTAAAACGAAAGAAACGGAGATGAAAAACTCCAAGTATTTTGAGAGTTATGATGGAAATAGTTAGACTCGCGCTTTGGTTTAGCAATTTACTGACCTACCTCCGATTGATTGAACATAACTCTCTCAATTTAACTCGTAATTCATTTAAATTCATTTCATTTCAAATGAATCGAAGTGTAGTTTAAAACGAAAGAAACGGAGATGAAAAACTCCAAGTATTTTGAGAGTTATGATGGAAATAGTTAGACTCGCGCTTTGGTTTAGCAATTTACTGACCTACCTCCGATTGATTGAACATAACTCTCTCAATTTAACTCGTAATTCATTTAAATTCATTTCATTTCAAATGAATCGAAGTGTAGTTTAAAACGAAAGAAACAGAGATGAAAAACTCCAAGTATTTTGAGAGTTATGATGGAAATAGTTAGACTCGCGCTTTGGTTTAGCAATTTACTGACCTACCTCCGATTGATTGACCATAACTCTCTCAATTTGACTCTTAAGTCATTGAAATTAGTTTCATTTCGAAGGAATCAAAGTGTAGTTTAAAACGAAAGAAACGGAGATGAAAAACTCCAAGTATTTTGAGAGTTATGATGGAAATAGTTAGACTCGCGCTTTGGTTTAGCAATTTACTGACCTACCTCCGATTGATTGACAATAACTCTGTCAATTTAACTCGTAATTCATTTAAATTAGTTTCATTTCGAAGGAATTGAAGTGTAGTTTAAAACGAAAGAAACGGAGATGAAAAACTCCAAGTATTTTGAGAGTTATGATGGAAATAGTTAGACTCGCGCTTTGGTTTAGCAATTTACTGACCTACCTCCGATTGATTGAACATAACTCTCTCAATTTAACTCGTAATTCATTTAAATTCATTTCATTTCAAATGAATCGAAGTGTAGTTTAAAACGAAAGAAACGGAGATGAAAAACTCCAAGTATTTTGAGAGTTATGATGGAAATAGTTAGACTCGCGCTTTGGTTTAGCAATTTACTGACCTACCTCCGATTGATTGACCATAACTCTCTCAATTTAACTCTTAAGTCATTGAAATTAGTTTCATTTCGAAGGAATCAAAGTGTAGTTTAAAACGAAAGAAACGGAGATGAAAAACTCCAAGTATTTTGAGAGTTATGATGGAAATTGTTAGACTCGCGCTTTGGTTTAGCAATTTACTGACCTACCTCCGATTGATTGACCATAACTCACTCAATTTAACTCGTAATTCATTTAAATTAGTTTCATTTCGAAGGAATCGAAGTAAAGTTTAAAACGAAAGAAACGGAGATGAAAAACTTCAAGTATTTTGAGAGTTATGATGGAAATAGTTAGACTCGCGCTTTGGTTTAGCAATTTACTGACCTACCTCCGATTGATTGAATATAACTCTCTCAATTTAACTCGTAATTCATTTAAATTCGTTTAATTTCGAATGAATCGAAGTGTAGTTTAAAACGAAAGAAACGGAGATGAAAAACTCTAAGTATTTTGAGAGTTATGATGGAAATAGTTAGACTCGCTCTTTGGTTTAGCAATTTACTGACCTACCTCCGATTGATTGACCATAACTCTGTCAATTTAACTCGTAATTCACTTAAATTAGTTTCATTTCGAAGGAATCGAAGTGTAGTTTAAAACGAAAGAAACGGAGATGAAAAACTCCAAGTATTTTGAGAGTTATGATGGAAATAGTTAGACTCGCGCTTTGGTTTAGCAATTTACTGACCTACCTCCGATTGATTGACCATAACTCTGTCAATTTAACTCGTAATTCTTTTAAATTAGTTTCATTTCGAAGGAATCGAAGTGTAGTTTAAAACGAAAGAAACGGAGATGAATAACTCCAAGTATTTTGAGAGTTATGATGGAAATAGTTAAACTCGCTCTTTGGTTTAGCAATTTACTGACCTCTCTCCGATTGATTTACCATAACTCACTCAATTTAACTCGTAATTCATTGAAATTAGTTTCATTTCGAAGGAATCGAAGTATAGTTTAAAACGAAAGAAACGGAGATAAAAAACTCCAAGTATTTTGAGAGTTATGATGGAAATTGTTAGACTCGCGCTTTGGTTTAGCAATTTACTGACCTACCTCCGATTGATTGACCATAACTCACTCAATTTAACTCGTAATTCATTTAAATTAGTTTCATTTCGAAGGAATCGAAGTAAAGTTTAAAACGAAAGAAACGGAGATGAAAAACTCCAAGTATTTTGAGAGTTATGATGGAAATAGTTAGACTCGCGCTTTGGTTTAGCAATTTACTGACCTACCTCCGATTGATTGACCATAACTCTCTCAATTTAACTCTTAAGTCATTGAAATTAGTTTCATTTCGAAGGAATCAAAGTGTAGTTTAAAACGAAAGAAACGGAGATGAAAAACTCCAAGTATTTTGAGAGTTATGATGGAAATTGTTAGACTCGCGCTTTGGTTTAGCAATTTACTGACCTACCTCCGATTGATTGACCATAACTCACTCAATTTAACTCGTAATTCATTTAAATTAGTTTCATTTCGAAGGAATCGAAGTAAAGTTTAAAACGAAAGAAACGGAGATGAAAAACTCCAAGTATTTTGAGAGTTATGATGGAAATAGTTAGACTCGCGCTTTGGTTTAGCAATTTACTGACCTACCTCCGATTGATTGAACATAACTCTCTCAATTTAACTCGTAATTCATTTAAATTCATTTCATTTCAAATGAATCGAAGTGTAGTTTAAAACGAAAGAAACGGAGATGAAAAACTCCAAGTATTTTGAGAGTTATGATGGAAATAGTTAGACTCGCGATTTGGTTTAGCAATTTACTGACCTACCTCCGATTGATTGACCATAACTCTCTCAATTTAACTCTTAAGTCAGTGAAATTAGTTTCATTTCGAAGGAATCAAAGTGTAGTTTAAAACGAAAGAAACGGAGATGAAAAACTCCAAGTATTTTGAGAGTTATGATGGAAATTGTTAGACTCGCGCTTTGGTTTAGCAATTTACTGACCTACCTCCGATTGATTGACCATAACTCAGTCAATTTAACTCGTAATTCATTTAAATTAGTTTAATTTCGAAGGAATCGAAGTAAAGTTTAAAACGAAAGAAACGAAGATGAAAAACTTCAAGTATTTTGAGAGTTATGATGGAAATAGTTAGACTCGCGCTTTGGTTTAGCAATTTACTGACCTACCTCCGATTGATTGAATATAACTCTCTCAATTTAACTCGTAATTCATTTAAATTCATTTCATTTCGAATGAATCGAAGTGTAGTTTAAAACGAAAGAAACGGAGATGAAAAACTCCAAGTATTTTGAGAGTTATGATGGAAATAGTTAGACTCGCGCTTTGGTTTAGCAATTTACTGACCTACCTCCGATTGATTGACCATAACTCTCTCAATTTAACTCTTAAGTCATTGAAATTAGTTTCATTTCGAAGGAATCAAAGTGTAGTTTAAAACGAAAGAAACGGAGATGAAAAACTCCAAGTATTTTGAGAGTTATGATGGAAATTGTTAGACTCGCGCTTTGGTTTAGCAATTTACTGACCTACCTCCGATTGATTGACCATAACTCACTCAATTTAACTCGTAATTCATTTAAATTAGTTTCATTTCGAAGGAATCGAAGTAAAGTTTAAAACGAAAGAAACGGAGATGAAAAACTCCAAGTATTTTATGAGTTATGATGGAAATAGTTAGACTCGCGCTTTGGTTTAGCAATTTACTGACCTACCTCCGATTGATTGAACATAACTCTCTCAATTTAACTCGTAATTCATTTAAATTCATTTCATTTCAAATGAATCGAAGTGTAGTTTAAAACGAAAGAAACGGAGATGAAAAACTCCAAGTATTTTGAGAGTTATGATGGAAATAGTTAGACTCGCGCTTTGGTTTAGCAATTTACTGACCTACCTCCGATTGATTGACCATAACTCTCTCAATTTAACTCTTAAGTCATTGAAATTAGTTTCATTTCGAAGGAATCAAAGTGTAGTTTAAAACGAAAGAAACGGAGATGAAAAACTCCAAGTATTTTGAGAGTTATGATGGAAATTGTTAGACTCGCGCTTTGGTTTAGCAATTTACTGACCTACCTCCGATTGATTGACCATAACTCACTCAATTTAACTCGTAATTCATTTAAATTAGTTTCATTTCGAAGGAATCGAAGTAAAGTTTAAAACGAAAGAAACGGAGATGAAAAACTTCAAGTATTTTGAGAGTTATGATGGAAATAGTTAGACTCGCGCTTTGGTTTAGCAATTTACTGACCTACCTCCGATTGATTGAATATAACTCTCTCAATTTAACTCGTAATTCATTTAAATTCGTTTCATTTCGAATGAATCGAAGTGTAGTTTAAAACGAAAGAAACGGAGATGAAAAACTCCAAGTATTTTGAGAGTTATGATGGAAATAGTTAGACTCGCGCTTTGGTTTAGCAATTTACTGACCTACCTCCGATTGATTGACAATAAATCTGTCAATTTAACTCGTAATTCATTTAAATTAGTTTCATTTCGAAGGAATTGAAGTGTAGTTTAAAACGAAAGAAACGGAGATGAAAAACTCCAAGTATTTTGAGAGTTATGATGGAAATAGTTAGACTCGCGCTTTGGTTTAGCAATTTACTGACCTACCTCCGATTGATTGAACATAACTCTCTCAATTTAACTCGTAATTCATTTAAATTCATTTCATTTCAAATGAATCGAAGTGTAGTTTAAAACGAAAGAAACGGAGATGAAAAACTCCAAGTATTTTGAGAGTTATGATGGAAATAGTTAGACTCGCGCTTTGGTTTAGCAATTTACTGACCTACCTCCGATTGATTGACCATAACTCTCTCAATTTAACTCTTAAGTCATTGAAATTAGTTTCATTTCGAAGGAATCAAAGTGTAGTTTAAAACGAAAGAAACGGAGATGAAAAACTCCAAGTATTTTGAGAGTTATGATGGAAATTGTTAGACTCGCGCTTTGGTTTAGCAATTTACTGACCTACCTCCGATTGATTGACCATAACTCACTCAATTTAACTCGTAATTCATTTAAATTAGTTTCATTTCGAAGGAATCGAAGTAAAGTTTAAAACGAAAGAAACGGAGATGAAAAACTTCAAGTATTTTGAGAGTTATGATGGAAATAGTTAGACTCGCGCTTTGGTTTAGCAATTTACTGACCTACCTCCGATTGATTGAATATAACTCTCTCAATTTAACTCGTAATTCATTTAAATTCGTTTAATTTCGAATGAATCGAAGTGTAGTTTAAAACGAAAGAAACGGAGATGAAAAACTCCAAGTATTTTGAGAGTTATGATGGAAATAGTTAGATTCGCTCTTTGGTTTAGCAATTTACTGACCTACCTCCGATTGATTGACCATAACTCTGTCAATTTAACTCGTAATTCACTTAAATTAGTTTCATTTCGAAGGAATCGAAGTGTAGTTTAAAACGAAAGAAACGGAGATGAAAAACTCCAAGTATTTTGAGAGTTATGATGGAAATAGTTAGACTCGCGCTTTGGTTTAGCAATTTACTGACCTACCTCCGATTGATTGACCATAACTCTGTCAATTTAACTCGTAATTCTTTTAAATTAGTTTCATTTCGAAGGAATCGAAGTGTAGTTTAAAACGAAAGAAACGGAGATGAATAACTCCAAGTATTTTGAGAGTTATGATGGAAATAGTTAAACTCGCTCTTTGGTTTAGCAATTTACTGACCTCTCTCCGATTGATTTACCATAACTCACTCAATTTAACTCGTAATTCATTGAAATTAGTTTCATTTCGAAGGAATCGAAGTGTAGTTTAAAACGAAAGAAACGGAGATAAAAAACTCCAAGTATTTTGAGAGTTATGATGGAAATTGTTAGACTCGCGCTTTGGTTTAGCAATTTACTGACCTACCTCCGATTGATTGACCATAACTCTCTCAATTTAACTCTTAAGTCATTGAAATTAGTTTCATTTCGAAGGAATCAAAGTGTAGTTTAAAACGAAAGAAACGGAGATGAAAAACTCCAAGTATTTTGAGAGTTATGATGGAAATTGTTAGACTCGCGCTTTGGTTTAGCAATTTACTGACCTACCTCCGATTGATTGACCATAACTCACTCAATTTAACTCGTAATTCATTTAAATTAGTTTCATTTCGAAGGAATCGAAGTAAAGTTTAAAACGAAAGAAACGGAGATGAAAAACTCCAAGTATTTTGAAAGTTATGATGGAAATAGTTAGACTCGCGCTTTGGTTTAGCAATTTACTGACCTACCTCCGATTGATTGAACATAACTCTCTCAATTTAACTCGTAATTCATTTAAATTCATTTCATTTCAAATGAATCGAAGTGTAGTTTAAAACGAAAGAAACGGAGATGAAAAACTCCAAGTATTTTGAGAGTTATGATGGAAATAGTTAGACTCGCGATTTGGTTTAGCAATTTACTGACCTACCTCCAATTGATTGACCATAACTCTCTCAATTTAACTCTTAAGTCATTGAAATTAGTTTCATTTCGAAGGAATCAAAGTGTAGTTTAAAACGAAAGAAACGGAGATGAAAAACTCCAAGTATTTTGAGAGTTATGATGGAAATTGTTAGACTCGCGCTTTGGTTTAGCAATTTACTGACCTACCTCCGATTGATTGACCATAACTCACTAAATTTAACTCGTAATTCATTTAAATTAGTTTCATTTCGAAGGAATCGAAGTAAAGTTTAAAACGAAAGAAACGGAGATGAAAAACTTCAAGTATTTTGAGAGTTATGATGGAAATAGTTAGACTCGCGCTTTGGTTTAGCAATTTACTGACCTACCTCCGATTGATTGAATATAACTCTCTCAATTTAACTCGTAATTCATTTAAATTCGTTTCATTTCGAATGAATCGAAGTGTAGTTTAAAACGAAAGAAACGGAGATGAAAAACTCCAAGTATTTTGAGAGTTATGATGGAAATAGTTAGACTCGCGCTTTGGTTTAGCAATTTACTGACCTACCTCCGATTGATTGACAATAACTCTGTCAATTTAACTCGTAATTCATTTAAATTAGTTTCATTTCGAAGGAATTGAAGTGTAGTTTAAAACGAAAGAAACGGAGATGAAAAACTCCAAGTATTTTGAGAGTTATGATGGAAATAGTTAGACTCGCACTTTGGTTTAGCAATTTACTGACCTACCTCCGATTGATTGACCATAACTCACTCAATTTAACTCGTAATTCATTTAAATTAGTTTCATTTCGAAGGAATCGAAGTAAAGTTTAAAACGAAAGAAACGGAGATGAAAAACTCCAAGTATTTTGAGAGTTATGATGGAAATAGTTAGACTCGCGCTTTGGTTTAGCAATTTACTGACCTACCTCCGATTGATTGACCATAACTCTCTCAATTTAACTCTTAAGTCATTGAAATTAGTTTCATTTCGAAGGAATCAAAGTGTAGTTTAAAACGAAAGAAACGGAGATGAAAAACTCCAAGTATTTTGAGAGTTATGATGGAAATTGTTAGACTCGCGCTTTGGTTTAGCAATTTACTGACCTACCTCCGATTGATTGACCATAACTCACTCAATTTAACTCGTAATTCATTTAAATTAGTTTCATTTCGAAGGAATCAAAGTAAAGTTTAAAACGAAAGAAACGGAGATGAAAAACTTCAAGTATTTTGAGAGTTATGATGGAAATAGTTAGACTCGCGCTTTGGTTTAGCAATTTACTGACCTACCTCCGATTGATTGAATATAACTCTCTCAATTTAACTCGTAATTCATTTAAATTCGTTTAATTTCGAATGAATCGAAGTGTAGTTTAAAACGAAAGAAACGGAGATGAAAAACTCCAAGTATTTTGAGAGTTATGATGGAAATAGTTAGATTCGCTCTTTGGTTTAGCAATTTACTGACCTACCTCCGATTGATTGACCATAACTCTGTCAATTTAACTCGTAATTCACTTAAATTAGTTTCATTTCGAAGGAATCGAAGTGTAGTTTAAAACGAAAGAAACGGAGATGAAAAACTCCAAGTATTTTGAGAGTTATGATGGAAATAGTTAGACTCGCGCTTTGGTTTAGCAATTTACTGACCTACCTCCGATTGATTGACCATAACTCTGTCAATTTAACTCGTAATTCTTTTAAATTAGTTTCATTTCGAAGGAATCGAAGTGTAGTTTAAAACGAAAGAAACGGAGATGAATAACTCCAAGTATTTTGAGAGTTATGATGGAAATAGTTAAACTCGCTCTTTGGTTTAGCAATTTACTGACCTCTCTCCGATTGATTTACCATAACTCACTCAATTTAACTCGTAATTCATTGAAATTAGTTTCATTTCGAAGGAATCGAAGTGTAGTTTAAAACGAAAGAAACGGAGATAAAAAACTCCAAGTATTTTGAGAGTTATGATGGAAATTGTTAGACTCGCGCTTTGGTTTAGCAATTTACTGACCTACCTCCGATTGATTGACCATAACTCACTCAATTTAACTCGTAATTCATTTAAATTAGTTTCATTTCGAAGGAATCGAAGTAAAGTTTAAAACGAAAGAAACGGAGATGAAAAACTCCAAGTATTTTGAGAGTTATGATGGAAATAGTTAGACTCGCGCTTTGGTTTAGCAATTTACTGACCTACCTCCGATTGATTGACCATAACTCTCTCAATTTAACTCTTAAGTCATTGAAATTAGTTTCATTTCGAAGGAATTAAAGTGTAGTTTAAAACGAAAGAAACGGAGATGAAAAACTCCAAGTATTTTGAGAGTTATGATGGAAATTGTTAGACTCGCGCTTTGGTTTAGCAATTTACTGACCTACCTCCGATTGATTGACCATAACTCACTCAATTTAACTCGTAATTCATTTAAATTAGTTTCATTTCGAAGGAATCGAAGTAAAGTTTAAAACGAAAGAAACGGAGATGAAAAACTCCAAGTATTTTGAAAGTTATGATGGAAATAGTTAGACTCGCGCTTTGGTTTAGCAATTTACTGACCTACCTCCGATTGATTGAACATAACTCTCTCAATTTAACTCGTAATTCATTTAAATTCATTTCATTTCAAATGAATCGAAGTGTAGTTTAAAACGAAAGAAACGGAGATGAAAAACTCCAAGTATTTTGAGAGTTATGATGGAAATAGTTAGACTCGCGATTTGGTTTAGCAATTTACTGACCTACCTCCAATTGATTGACCATAACTCTCTCAATTTAACTCTTAAGTCATTGAAATTAGTTTCATTTCGAAGGAATCAAAGTGTAGTTTAAAACGAAAGAAACGGAGATGAAAAACTCCAAGTATTTTGAGAGTTATGATGGAAATTGTTAGACTCGCGCTTTGGTTTAGCAATTTACTGACCTACCTCCGATTGATTGACCATAACTCACTAAATTTAACTCGTAATTCATTTAAATTAGTTTCATTTCGAAGGAATCGAAGTAAAGTTTAAAACGAAAGAAACGGAGATGAAAAACTTCAAGTATTTTGAGAGTTATGATGGAAATAGTTAGACTCGCGCTTTGGTTTAGCAATTTACTGACCTACCTCCGATTGATTGAATATAACTCTCTCAATTTAACTCGTAATTCATTTAAATTCGTTTCATTTCGAATGAATCGAAGTGTAGTTTAAAACGAAAGAAACGGAGATGAAAAACTCCAAGTATTTTGAGAGTTATGATGGAAATAGTTAGACTCGCGCTTTGGTTTAGCAATTTACTGACCTACCTCCGATTGATTGACAATAACTCTGTCAATTTAACTCGTAATTCATTTAAATTAGTTTCATTTCGAAGGAATTGAAGTGTAGTTTAAAACGAAAGAAACGGAGATGAAAAACTCCAAGTATTTTGAGAGTTATGATGGAAATAGTTAGATTCGCTCTTTGGTTTAGCAATTTACTGACCTACCTCCGATTGATTGACCATAACTCTGTCAATTTAACTCGTAATTCACTTAAATTAGTTTCATTTCGAAGGAATCGAAGTGTAGTTTAAAACGAAAGAAACGGAGATGAAAAACTCCAAGTATTTTGAGAGTTATGATGGAAATAGTTAGACTCGCGCTTTGGTTTAGCAATTTACTGACCTACCTCCGATTGATTGACCATAACTCTGTCAATTTAACTCGTAATTCTTTTAAATTAGTTTCATTTCGAAGGAATCGAAGTGTAGTTTAAAACGAAAGAAACGGAGATGAATAACTCCAAGTATTTTGAGAGTTATGATGGAAATAGTTAAACTCGCTCTTTGGTTTAGCAATTTACTGACCTCTCTCCGATTGATTTACCATAACTCACTCAATTTAACTCGTAATTCATTGAAATTAGTTTCATTTCGAAGGAATCGAAGTGTAGTTTAAAACGAAAGAAACGGAGATAAAAAACTCCAAGTATTTTGAGAGTTATGATGGAAATTGTTAGACTCGCGCTTTGGTTTAGCAATTTACTGACCTACCTCCGATTGATTGACCATAACTCTCTCAATTTAACTCTTAAGTCATTGAAATTAGTTTCATTTCGAAGGAATCAAAGTGTAGTTTAAAACGAAAGAAACGGAGATGAAAAACTCCAAGTATTTTGAGAGTTATGATGGAAATTGTTAGACTCGCGCTTTGGTTTAGCAATTTACTGACCTACCTCCGATTGATTGACCATAACTCACTCAATTTAACTCGTAATTCATTTAAATTAGTTTCATTTCGAAGGAATCGAAGTAAAGTTTAAAACGAAAGAAACGGAGATGAAAAACTCCAAGTATTTTGAAAGTTATGATGGAAATAGTTAGACTCGCGCTTTGGTTTAGCAATTTACTGACCTACCTCCGATTGATTGAACATAACTCTCTCAATTTAACTCGTAATTCATTTAAATTCATTTCATTTCAAATGAATCGAAGTGTAGTTTAAAACGAAAGAAACGGAGATGAAAAACTCCAAGTATTTTGAGAGTTATGATGGAAATAGTTAGACTCGCGATTTGGTTTAGCAATTTACTGACCTACCTCCAATTGATTGACCATAACTCTCTCAATTTAACTCTTAAGTCATTGAAATTAGTTTCATTTCGAAGGAATCAAAGTGTAGTTTAAAACGAAAGAAACGGAGATGAAAAACTCCAAGTATTTTGAGAGTTATGATGGAAATTGTTAGACTCGCGCTTTGGTTTAGCAATTTACTGACCTACCTCCGATTGATTGACCATAACTCACTAAATTTAACTCGTAATTCATTTAAATTAGTTTCATTTCGAAGGAATCGAAGTAAAGTTTAAAACGAAAGAAACGGAGATGAAAAACTTCAAGTATTTTGAGAGTTATGATGGAAATAGTTAGACTCGCGCTTTGGTTTAGCAATTTACTGACCTACCTCCGATTGATTGAATATAACTCTCTCAATTTAACTCGTAATTCATTTAAATTCGTTTCATTTCGAATGAATCGAAGTGTAGTTTAAAACGAAAGAAACGGAGATGAAAAACTCCAAGTATTTTGAGAGTTATGATGGAAATAGTTAGACTCGCGCTTTGGTTTAGCAATTTACTGACCTACCTCCGATTGATTGACAATAACTCTGTCAATTTAACTCGTAATTCATTTAAATTAGTTTCATTTCGAAGGAATTGAAGTGTAGTTTAAAACGAAAGAAACGGAGATGAAAAACTCCAAGTATTTTGAGAGTTATGATGGAAATAGTTAGACTCGCACTTTGGTTTAGCAATTTACTGACCTACCTCCGATTGATTGACCATAACTCACTCAATTTAACTCGTAATTCATTTAAATTAGTTTCATTTCGAAGGAATCGAAGTAAAGTTTAAAACGAAAGAAACGGAGATGAAAAACTCCAAGTATTTTGAGAGTTATGATGGAAATAGTTAGACTCGCGCTTTGGTTTAGCAATTTACTGACCTACCTCCGATTGATTGACCATAACTCTCTCAATTTAACTCTTAAGTCATTGAAATTAGTTTCATTTCGAAGGAATCAAAGTGTAGTTTAAAACGAAAGAAACGGAGATGAAAAACTCCAAGTATTTTGAGAGTTATGATGGAAATTGTTAGACTCGCGCTTTGGTTTAGCAATTTACTGACCTACCTCCGATTGATTGACCATAACTCACTCAATTTAACTCGTAATTCATTTAAATTAGTTTCATTTCGAAGGAATCAAAGTAAAGTTTAAAACGAAAGAAACGGAGATGAAAAACTTCAAGTATTTTGAGAGTTATGATGGAAATAGTTAGACTCGCGCTTTGGTTTAGCAATTTACTGACCTACCTCCGATTGATTGAATATAACTCTCTCAATTTAACTCGTAATTCATTTAAATTCGTTTAATTTCGAATGAATCGAAGTGTAGTTTAAAACGAAAGAAACGGAGATGAAAAACTCCAAGTATTTTGAGAGTTATGATGGAAATAGTTAGATTCGCTCTTTGGTTTAGCAATTTACTGACCTACCTCCGATTGATTGACCATAACTCTGTCAATTTAACTCGTAATTCACTTAAATTAGTTTCATTTCGAAGGAATCGAAGTGTAGTTTAAAACGAAAGAAACGGAGATGAAAAACTCCAAGTATTTTGAGAGTTATGATGGAAATAGTTAGACTCGCGCTTTGGTTTAGCAATTTACTGACCTACCTCCGATTGATTGACCATAACTCTGTCAATTTAACTCGTAATTCTTTTAAATTAGTTTCATTTCGAAGGAATCGAAGTGTAGTTTAAAACGAAAGAAACGGAGATGAATAACTCCAAGTATTTTGAGAGTTATGATGGAAATAGTTAAACTCGCTCTTTGGTTTAGCAATTTACTGACCTCTCTCCGATTGATTTACCATAACTCACTCAATTTAACTCGTAATTCATTGAAATTAGTTTCATTTCGAAGGAATCGAAGTGTAGTTTAAAACGAAAGAAACGGAGATAAAAAACTCCAAGTATTTTGAGAGTTATGATGGAAATTGTTAGACTCGCGCTTTGGTTTAGCAATTTACTGACCTACCTCCGATTGATTGACCATAACTCACTCAATTTAACTCGTAATTCATTTAAATTAGTTTCATTTCGAAGGAATCGAAGTAAAGTTTAAAACGAAAGAAACGGAGATGAAAAACTCCAAGTATTTTGAGAGTTATGATGGAAATAGTTAGACTCGCGCTTTGGTTTAGCAATTTACTGACCTACCTCCGATTGATTGACCATAACTCTCTCAATTTAACTCTTAAGTCATTGAAATTAGTTTCATTTCGAAGGAATTAAAGTGTAGTTTAAAACGAAAGAAACGGAGATGAAAAACTCCAAGTATTTTGAGAGTTATGATGGAAATTGTTAGACTCGCGCTTTGGTTTAGCAATTTACTGACCTACCTCCGATTGATTGACCATAACTCACTCAATTTAACTCGTAATTCATTTAAATTAGTTTCATTTCGAAGGAATCGAAGTAAAGTTTAAAACGAAAGAAACGGAGATGAAAAACTCCAAGTATTTTGAAAGTTATGATGGAAATAGTTAGACTCGCGCTTTGGTTTAGCAATTTACTGACCTACCTCCGATTGATTGAACATAACTCTCTCAATTTAACTCGTAATTCATTTAAATTCATTTCATTTCAAATGAATCGAAGTGTAGTTTAAAACGAAAGAAACGGAGATGAAAAACTCCAAGTATTTTGAGAGTTATGATGGAAATAGTTAGACTCGCGATTTGGTTTAGCAATTTACTGACCTACCTCCAATTGATTGACCATAACTCTCTCAATTTAACTCTTAAGTCATTGAAATTAGTTTCATTTCGAAGGAATCAAAGTGTAGTTTAAAACGAAAGAAACGGAGATGAAAAACTCCAAGTATTTTGAGAGTTATGATGGAAATTGTTAGACTCGCGCTTTGGTTTAGCAATTTACTGACCTACCTCCGATTGATTGACCATAACTCACTAAATTTAACTCGTAATTCATTTAAATTAGTTTCATTTCGAAGGAATCGAAGTAAAGTTTAAAACGAAAGAAACGGAGATG
Source organism: Tasmannia lanceolata (assembly GCF_043159265.1). Classification (NCBI taxonomy): domain Eukaryota; kingdom Viridiplantae; phylum Streptophyta; class Magnoliopsida; order Canellales; family Winteraceae; genus Tasmannia; species Tasmannia lanceolata. Next base: position 12,046,471 of record NW_027518721.1, read on the forward strand.
AAAAACTTCAAGTATTTTGAGAGTTATGATGGAAATAGTTAGACTCGCGCTTTGGTTTAGCAATTTACTGACCTACCTCCGATTGATTGAATATAACTCTCTCAATTTAACTCGTAATTCATTTAAATTCGTTTCATTTCGAATGAATCGAAGTGTAGTTTAAAACGAAAGAAACGGAGATGAAAAACTCCAAGTATTTTGAGAGTTATGATGGAAATAGTTAGACTCGCGCTTTGGTTTAGCAATTTACTGACCTACCTCCGATTGATTGACAATAACTCTGTCAATTTAACTCGTAATTCATTTAAATTAGTTTCATTTCGAAGGAATTGAAGTGTAGTTTAAAACGAAAGAAACGGAGATGAAAAACTCCAAGTATTTTGAGAGTTATGATGGAAATAGTTAGACTCGCACTTTGGTTTAGCAATTTACTGACCTACCTCCGATTGATTGACCATAACTCACTCAATTTAACTCGTAATTCATTTAAATTAGTTTCATTTCGAAGGAATCGAAGTAAAGTTTAAAACGAAAGAAACGGAGATGAAAAACTCCAAGTATTTTGAGAGTTATGATGGAAATAGTTAGACTCGCGCTTTGGTTTAGCAATTTACTGACCTACCTCCGATTGATTGACCATAACTCTCTCAATTTAACTCTTAAGTCATTGAAATTAGTTTCATTTCGAAGGAATCAAAGTGTAGTTTAAAACGAAAGAAACGGAGATGAAAAACTCCAAGTATTTTGAGAGTTATGATGGAAATTGTTAGACTCGCGCTTTGGTTTAGCAATTTACTGACCTACCTCCGATTGATTGACCATAACTCACTCAATTTAACTCGTAATTCATTTAAATTAGTTTCATTTCGAAGGAATCGAAGTAAAGTTTAAAACGTAAGAAACGGAGATGAAAAACTCCAAGTATTTTGAGAGTTATGATGGAAATAGTTAGACTCGCGCTTTGGTTTAGCAATTTACTGACCTACCTCCGATTGATTGAACATAACTCTCTCAATTTAACTCGTAATTCATTTAAATTCATTTCATTTCAAATGAATCGAAGTGTAGTTTAAAACGAAAGAAACAGAGATGAAAAACTCCAAGTATTTTGAGAGTTATGATGGAAATAGTTAGACTCGCGCTTTGGTTTAGCAATTTACTGACCTACCTCCGATTGATTGACCATAACTCTCTCAATTTGACTCTTAAGTCATTGAAATTAGTTTCATTTCGAAGGAATCAAAGTGTAGTTTAAAACGAAAGAAACGGAGATGAAAAACTCCAAGTATTTTGAGAGTTATGATGGAAATTGTTAGACTCGCGCTTTGGTTTAGCAATTTACTGACCTACCTCCGATTGATTGACCATAACTCACTCAATTTAACTCGTAATTCATTTAAATTAGTTTCATTTCGAAGGAATCGAAGTAAAGTTTAAAACGAAAGAAACGGAGATGAAAAACTTCAAGTATTTTGAGAGTTATGATGGAAATAGTTAGACTCGCGCTTTGGTTTAGCAATTTACTGACCTACCTCCGATTGATTGAATATAACTCTCTCAATTTAACTCGTAATTCATTTAAATTCGTTTAATTTCGAATGAATCGAAGTGTAGTTTAAAACGAAAGAAACGGAGATGAAAAACTCCAAGTATTTTGAGAGTTATGATGGAAATAGTTAGACTCGCGCTTTGGTTTAGCAATTTACTGACCTACCTCCGATTGATTGACAATAACTCTGTCAATTTAACTCGTAATTCATTTAAATTAGTTTCATTTCGAAGGAATTGAAGTGTAGTTTAAAACGAAAGAAACGGAGATGAAAAACTCCAAGTATTTTGAGAGTTATGATGGAAATAGTTAGACTCGCGCTTTGGTTTAGCAATTTACTGACCTACCTCCGATTGATTGAACATAACTCTCTCAATTTAACTCGTAATTCATTTAAATTCATTTCATTTCAAATGAATCGAAGTGTAGTTTAAAACGAAAGAAACGGAGATGAAAAACTCCAAGTATTTTGAGAGTTATGATGGAAATAGTTAGACTCGCGCTTTGGTTTAGCAATTTACTGACCTACCTCCGATTGATTGACCATAACTCTCTCAATTTAACTCTTAAGTCATTGAAATTAGTTTCATTTCGAAGGAATCAAAGTGTAGTTTAAAACGAAAGAAACGGAGATGAAAAACTCCAAGTATTTTGAGAGTTATGATGGAAATTGTTAGACTCGCGCTTTGGTTTAGCAATTTACTGACCTACCTCCGATTGATTGACCATAACTCACTCAATTTAACTCGTAATTCATTTAAATTAGTTTCATTTCGAAGGAATCGAAGTAAAGTTTAAAACGAAAGAAACGGAGATGAAAAACTTCAAGTATTTTGAGAGTTATGATGGAAATAGTTAGACTCGCGCTTTGGTTTAGCAATTTACTGACCTACCTCCGATTGATTGAATATAACTCTCTCAATTTAACTCGTAATTCATTTAAATTCGTTTAATTTCGAATGAATCGAAGTGTAGTTTAAAACGAAAGAAACGGAGATGAAAAACTCCAAGTATTTTGAGAGTTATGATGGAAATAGTTAGACTCGCTCTTTGGTTTAGCAATTTACTGACCTACCTCCGATTGATTGACCATAACTCTGTCAATTTAACTCGTAATTCACTTAAATTAGTTTCATTTCGAAGGAATCGAAGTGTAGTTTAAAACGAAAGAAACGGAGATGAAAAACTCCAAGTATTTTGAGAGTTATGATGGAAATAGTTAGACTCGCGCTTTGGTTTAGCAATTTACTGACCTACCTCCGATTGATTGACCATAACTCTGTCAATTTAACTCGTAATTCTTTTAAATTAGTTTCATTTCGAAGGAATCGAAGTGTAGTTTAAAACGAAAGAAACGGAGATGAATAACTCCAAGTATTTTGAGAGTTATGATGGAAATAGTTAAACTCGCTCTTTGGTTTAGCAATTTACTGACCTCTCTCCGATTGATTTACCATAACTCACTCAATTTAACTCGTAATTCATTGAAATTAGTTTCATTTCGAAGGAATCGAAGTGTAGTTTAAAACGAAAGAAACGGAGATAAAAAACTCCAAGTATTTTGAGAGTTATGATGGAAATTGTTAGACTCGCGCTTTGGTTTAGCAATTTACTGACCTACCTCCGATTGATTGACCATAACTCACTCAATTTAACTCGTAATTCATTTAAATTAGTTTCATTTCGAAGGAATCGAAGTAAAGTTTAAAACGAAAGAAACGGAGATGAAAAACGCCAAGTATTTTGAGAGTTATGATGGAAATAGTTAGACTCGCGCTTTGGTTTAGCAATTTACTGACCTACCTCCGATTGATTGACCATAACTCTCTCAATTTAACTCTTAAGTCATTGAAATTAGTTTCATTTCGAAGGAATCAAAGTGTAGTTTAAAACGAAAGAAACGGAGATGAAAAACTCCAAGTATTTTGAGAGTTATGATGGAAATTGTTAGACTCGCGCTTTGGTTTAGCAATTTACTGACCTACCTCCGATTGATTGACCATAACTCACTCAATTTAACTCGTAATTCATTTAAATTAGTTTCATTTCGAAGGAATCGAAGTAAAGTTTAAAACGAAAGAAACGGAGATGAAAAACTCCAAGTATTTTGAGAGTTATGATGGAAATAGTTAGACTCGCGCTTTGGTTTAGCAATTTACTGACCTACCTCCGATTGATTGAACATAACTCTCTCAATTTAACTCGTAATTCATTTAAATTCATTTCATTTCAAATGAATCGAAGTGTAGTTTAAAACGAAAGAAACGGAGATGAAAAACTCCAAGTATTTTGAGAGTTATGATGGAAATAGTTAGACTCGCGCTTTGGTTTAGCAATTTACTGACCTACCTCCGATTGATTGACCATAACTCTCTCAATTTAACTCTTAAGTCATTGAAATTAGTTTCATTTCGAAGGAATCAAAGTGTAGTTTAAAACGAAAGAAACGGAGATGAAAAACTCCAAGTATTTTGAGAGTTATGTTGGAAATTGTTAGACTCGCGCTTTGGTTTAGCAATTTACTGACCTACCTCCGATTGATTGACCATAACTCACTCAATTTAACTCGTAATTCATTTAAATTAGTTTCATTTCGAAGGAATCGAAGTAAAGTTTAAAACGAAAGAAACGGAGATGAAAAACTTCAAGTATTTTGAGAGTTATGATGGAAATAGTTAGACTCGCGCTTTGGTTTAGCAATTTACTGACCTACCTCCGATTGATTGAATATAACTCTCTCAATTTAACTCGTAATTCATTTAAATTCGTTTCATTTCGAATGAATCGAAGTGTAGTTTAAAACGAAAGAAACGGAGATGAAAAACTCCAAGTATTTTGAGAGTTATGATGGAAATAGTTAGACTCGCGCTTTGGTTTAGCAATTTACTGACCTACCTCCGATTGATTGACAATAACTCTGTCAATTTAACTCGTAATTCATTTAAATTAGTTTCATTTCGAAGGAATTGAAGTGTAGTTTAAAACGAAAGAAACGGAGATGAAAAACTCCAAGTATTTTGAGAGTTATGATGGAAATAGTTAGACTCGCACTTTGGTTTAGCAATTTACTGACCTACCTCTGATTGATTGACCATAACTCACTCAATTTAACTCGTAATTCATTTAAATTAGTTTCATTTCGAAGGAATCGAAGTAAAGTTTAAAACGAAAGAAACGGAGATGAAAAACTCCAAGTATTTTGAGAGTTATGATGGAAATAGTTAGACTCGCGCTTTGGTTTAGCAATTTACTGACCTACCTCCGATTGATTGACCATAACTCTCTCAATTTAACTCTTAAGTCATTGAAATTAGTTTCATTTCGAAGGAATCAAAGTGTAGTTTAAAACGAAAGAAACGGAGATGAAAAACTCCAAGTATTTTGAGAGTTATGATGGAAATTGTTAGACTCGCGCTTTGGTTTAGCAATTTACTGACCTACCTCCGATTGATTGACCATAACTCACTCAATTTAACTCGTAATTCATTTAAATTAGTTTCATTTCGAAGGAATCGAAGTAAAGTTTAAAACGAAAGAAACGGAGATGAAAAACTCCAAGTATTTTGAGAGTTATGATGGAAATAGTTAGACTCGCGCTTTGGTTTAGCAATTTACTGACCTACCTCCGATTGATTGAACATAACTCTCTCAATTTAACTCGTAATTCATTTAAATTCATTTCATTTCAAATGAATCGAAGTGTAGTTTAAAACGAAAGAAACGGAGATGAAAAACTCCAAGTATTTTGAGAGTTATGATGGAAATAGTTAGACTCGCGCTTTGGTTTAGCAATTTACTGACCTACCTCCGATTGATTGACCATAACTCTCTAAATTTAACTCTTAAGTCATTGAAATTAGTTTCATTTCGAAGGAATCAAAGTGTAGTTTAAAACGAAAGAAACGGAGATGAAAAACTCCAAGTATTTTGAGAGTTATGTTGGAAATTGTTAGACTCGCGCTTTGGTTTAGCAATTTACTGACCTACCTCCGATTGATTGACCATAACTCACTCAATTTAACTCGTAATTCATTTAAATTAGTTTCATTTCGAAGGAATCGAAGTAAAGTTTAAAACGAAAGAAACGGAGATGAAAAACTTCAAGTATTTTGAGAGTTATGATGGAAATAGTTAGACTCGCGCTTTGGTTTAGCAATTTACTGACCTACCTCCGATTGATTGACCATAACTCTGTCAATTTAACTCGTAATTCTTTTAAATTAGTTTCATTTCGAAGGAATCGAAGTGTAGTTTAAAACGAAAGAAACGGAGATGAATAACTCCAAGTATTTTGAGAGTTATGATGGAAATAGTTAAACTCGCTCTTTGGTTTAGCAATTTACTGACCTCTCTCCGATTGATTTACCATAACTCACTCAATTTAACTCGTAATTCATTGAAATTAGTTTCATTTCGAAGGAATCGAAGTGTAGTTTAAAACGAAAGAAACGGAGATAAAAAACTCCAAGTATTTTGAGAGTTATGATGGAAATAGTTAGACTCGCGCTTTGGTTTAGCAATTTACTGACCTACCTCCGATTGATTGACCATAACTCTGTCAATTTAACTCGTAATTCTTTTAAATTAGTTTCATTTCGAAGGAATCGAAGTGTAGTTTAAAACGAAAGAAACGGAGATGAATAACTCCAAGTATTTTGAGAGTTATGATGGAAATAGTTAAACTCGCTCTTTGGTTTAGCAATTTACTGACCTCTCTCCGATTGATTTACCATAACTCACTCAATTTAACTCGTAATTCATTGAAATTAGTTTCATTTCGAAGGAATCGAAGTGTAGTTTAAAACGAAAGAAACGGAGATAAAAAACTCCAAGTATTTTGAGAGTTATGATGGAAATTGTTAGACTCGCGCTTTGGTTTAGCAATTTACTGACCTACCTCCGATTGATTGACCATAACTCACTCAATTTAACTCGTAATTCATTTAAATTAGTTTCATTTCGAAGGAATCGAAGTAAAGTTTAAAACGAAAGAAACGGAGATGAAAAACGCCAAGTATTTTGAGAGTTATGATGGAAATAGTTAGACTCGCGCTTTGGTTTAGCAATTTACTGACCTACCTCCGATTGATTGACCATAACTCTCTCAATTTAACTCTTAAGTCATTGAAATTAGTTTCATTTCGAAGGAATCAAAGTGTAGTTTAAAACGAAAGAAACGGAGATGAAAAACTCCAAGTATTTTGAGAGTTATGATGGAAATTGTTAGACTCGCGCTTTGGTTTAGCAATTTACTGACCTACCTCCGATTGATTGACCATAACTCACTCAATTTAACTCGTAATTCATTTAAATTAGTTTCATTTCGAAGGAATCGAAGTAAAGTTTAAAACGAAAGAAACGGAGATGAAAAACTCCAAGTATTTTGAGAGTTATGATGGAAATAGTTAGACTCGCGCTTTGGTTTAGCAATTTACTGACCTACCTCCGATTGATTGACCATAACTCTGTCAATTTAACTCGTAATTCTTTTAAATTAGTTTCATTTCGAAGGAATCGAAGTGTAGTTTAAAACGAAAGAAACGGAGATGAATAACTCCAAGTATTTTGAGAGTTATGATGGAAATAGTTAAACTCGCTCTTTGGTTTAGCAATTTACTGACCTCTCTCCGATTGATTTACCATAACTCACTCAATTTAACTCGTAATTCATTGAAATTAGTTTCATTTCGAAGGAATCGAAGTGTAGTTTAAAACGAAAGAAACGGAGATAAAAAACTCCAAGTATTTTGAGAGTTATGATGGAAATTGTTAGACTCGCGCTTTGGTTTAGCAATTTACTGACCTACCTCCGATTGATTGACCATAACTCACTCAATTTAACTCGTAATTCATTTAAATTAGTTTCATTTCGAAGGAATCGAAGTAAAGTTTAAAACGAAAGAAACGGAGATGAAAAACGCCAAGTATTTTGAGAGTTATGATGGAAATAGTTAGACTCGCGCTTTGGTTTAGCAATTTACTGACCTACCTCCGATTGATTGACCATAACTCTCTCAATTTAACTCTTAAGTCATTGAAATTAGTTTCATTTCGAAGGAATCAAAGTGTAGTTTAAAACGAAAGAAACGGAGATGAAAAACTCCAAGTATTTTGAGAGTTATGATGGAAATTGTTAGACTCGCGCTTTGGTTTAGCAATTTACTGACCTACCTCCGATTGATTGACCATAACTCACTCAATTTAACTCGTAATTCATTTAAATTAGTTTCATTTCGAAGGAATCGAAGTAAAGTTTAAAACGAAAGAAACGGAGATGAAAAACTCCAAGTATTTTGAGAGTTATGATGGAAATAGTTAGACTCGCGCTTTGGTTTAGCAATTTACTGACCTACCTCCGATTGATTGAACATAACTCTCTCAATTTAACTCGTAATTCATTTAAATTCATTTCATTTCAAATGAATCGAAGTGTAGTTTAAAACGAAAGAAACGGAGATGAAAAACTCCAAGTATTTTGAGAGTTATGATGGAAATAGTTAGACTCGCGCTTTGGTTTAGCAATTTACTGACCTACCTCCGATTGATTGACCATAACTCTCTAAATTTAACTCTTAAGTCATTGAAATTAGTTTCATTTCGAAGGAATCAAAGTGTAGTTTAAAACGAAAGAAACGGAGATGAAAAACTCCAAGTATTTTGAGAGTTATGTTGGAAATTGTTAGACTCGCGCTTTGGTTTAGCAATTTACTGACCTACCTCCGATTGATTGACCATAACTCACTCAATTTAACTCGTAATTCATTTAAATTAGTTTCATTTCGAAGGAATCGAAGTAAAGTTTAAAACGAAAGAAACGGAGATGAAAAACTTCAAGTATTTTGAGAGTTATGATGGAAATAGTTAGACTCGCGCTTTGGTTTAGCAATTTACTGACCTACCTCCGATTGATTGAATATAACTCTCTCAATTTAACTCGTAATTCATTTAAATTCGTTTCATTTCGAATGAATCGAAGTGTAGTTTAAAACGAAAGAAACGGAGATGAAAAACTCCAAGTATTTTGAGAGTTATGATGGAAATAGTTAGACTCGCGCTTTGGTTTAGCAATTTACTGACCTACCTCCGATTGATTGACAATAACTCTGTCAATTTAACTCGTAATTCATTTAAATTAGTTTCATTTCGAAGGAATTGAAGTGTAGTTTAAAACGAAAGAAACGGAGATGAAAAACTCCAAGTATTTTGAGAGTTATGATGGAAATAGTTAGACTCGCACTTTGGTTTAGCAATTTACTGACCTACCTCCGATTGATTGACCATAACTCACTCAATTTAACTCGTAATTCATTTAAATTAGTTTCATTTCGAAGGAATCGAAGTAAAGTTTAAAACGAAAGAAACGGAGATGAAAAACTTCAAGTATTTTGAGAGTTATGATGGAAATAGTTAGACTCGCGCTTTGGTTTAGCAATTTACTGACCTACCTCCGATTGATTGAATATAACTCTCTCAATTTAACTCGTAATTCATTTAAATTCGTTTCATTTCGAATGAATCGAAGTGTAGTTTAAAACGAAAGAAACGGAGATGAAAAACTCCAAGTATTTTGAGAGTTATGATGGAAATAGTTAGACTCGCGCTTTGGTTTAGCAATTTACTGACCTACCTCCGATTGATTGACAATAACTCTGTCAATTTAACTCGTAATTCATTTAAATTAGTTTCATTTCGAAGGAATTGAAGTGTAGTTTAAAACGAAAGAAACGGAGATGAAAAACTCCAAGTATTTTGAGAGTTATGATGGAAATAGTTAGACTCGCACTTTGGTTTAGCAATTTACTGACCTACCTCCGATTGATTGACCATAACTCACTCAATTTAACTCGTAATTCATTTAAATTAGTTTCATTTCGAAGGAATCGAAGTAAAGTTTAAAACGAAAGAAACGGAGATGAAAAACTCCAAGTATTTTGAGAGTTATGATGGAAATAGTTAGACTCGCGCTTTGGTTTAGCAATTTACTGACCTACCTCCGATTGATTGACTATAACTCTCTCAATTTAACTCTTAAGTCATTGAAATTAGTTTCATTTCGAAGGAATCAAAGTGTAGTTTAAAACGAAAGAAACGGAGATGAAAAACTCCAAGTATTTTGAGAGTTATGATGGAAATAGTTAGACTCGCGCTTTGGTTTAGCAATTTACTGACCTACCTCCGATTGATTGACCATAACTCTCTCAATTTAACTCTTAAGTCATTGAAATTAGTTTCATTTCGAAGGAATCAAAGTGTAGTTTAAAACGAAAGAAACGGAGATCAAAAACTCCAAGTATTTTGAGAGTTATGATGGAAATTGTTAGACTCGCGCTTTGGTTTAGCAATTTACTGACCTACCTCCGATTGATTGACCATAACTCACTCAATTTAACTCGTAATTCATTTAAATTAGTTTCATTTCGAAGGAATCGAAGTAAAGTTTAAAACGAAAGAAACGGAGATGAAAAACTCCAAGTATTTTGAGAGTTATGATGGAAATAGTTAGACTCGCGCTTTGGTTTAGCAATTTACTGACCTACCTCCGATTGATTGACCATAACTCTGTCAATTTAACTCGTAATTCTTTTAAATTAGTTTCATTTCGAAGGAATCGAAGTGTAGTTTAAAACGAAAGAAACGGAGATGAATAACTCCAAGTATTTTGAGAGTTATGATGGAAATAGTTAAACTCGCTCTTTGGTTTAGCAATTTACTGACCTCTCTCCGATTGATTTACCATAACTCACTCAATTTAACTCGTAATTCATTGAAATTAGTTTCATTTCGAAGGAATCGAAGTGTAGTTTAAAACGAAAGAAACGGAGATAAAAAACTCCAAGTATTTTGAGAGTTATGATGGAAATAGTTAGACTCGCGCTTTGGTTTAGCAATTTACTGACCTACCTCCGATTGATTGACCATAACTCTGTCAATTTAACTCGTAATTCTTTTAAATTAGTTTCATTTCGAAGGAATCGAATTGTAGTTTAAAACGAAAGAAACGGAGATGAATAACTCCAAGTATTTTGAGAGTTATGATGGAAATAGTTAAACTCGCTCTTTGGTTTAGCAATTTACTGACCTCTCTCCGATTGATTTACCATAACTCACTCAATTTAACTCTTAATTCATTGAAATTAGTTTCATTTCGAAGGAATCGAAGTGTAGTTTAAAACGAAAGAAACGGAGATAAAAAACTCCAAGTATTTTGAGAGTTATGATGGAAATAGTTAGACTCGCGCTTTGGTTTAGCAATTTACTGACCTACCTCCGATTGATTGACCATAACTCTGTCAATTTAACTCGTAATTCTTTTAAATTAGTTTCATTTCGAAGGAATCGAAGTGTAGTTTAAAACGAAAGAAACGGAGATGAATAACTCCAAGTATTTTGAGAGTTATGATGGAAATAGTTAAACTCGCTCTTTGGTTTAGCAATTTACTGACCTCTCTCCGATTGATTTACCATAACTCACTCAATTTAACTCGTAATTCATTGAAATTAGTTTCATTTCGAAGGAATCGAAGTGTAGTTTAAAACGAAAGAAACGGAGATAAAAAACTCCAAGTATTTTGAGAGTTATGATGGAAATTGTTAGACTCGCGCTTTGGTTTAGCAATTTACTGACCTACCTCCGATTGATTGACCATAACTCACTCAATTTAACTCGTAATTCATTTAAATTAGTTTCATTTCGAAGGAATCGAAGTAAAGTTTAAAACGAAAGAAACGGAGATGAAAAACGCCAAGTATTTTGAGAGTTATGATGGAAATAGTTAGACTCGCGCTTTGGTTTAGCAATTTACTGACCTACCTCCGATTGATTGACCATAACTCTCTCAATTTAACTCTTAAGTCATTGAAATTAGTTTCATTTCGAAGGAATCAAAGTGTAGTTTAAAACGAAAGAAACGGAGATGAAAAACTCCAAGTATTTTGAGAGTTATGATGGAAATTGTTAGACTCGCGCTTTGGTTTAGCAATTTACTGACCTACCTCCGATTGATTGACCATAACTCACTCAATTTAACTCGTAATTCATTTAAATTAGTTTCATTTCGAAGGAATCGAAGTAAAGTTTAAAACGAAAGAAACGGAGATGAAAAACTCCAAGTATTTTGAGAGTTATGATGGAAATAGTTAGACTCGCGCTTTGGTTTAGCAATTTACTGACCTACCTCCGATTGATTGACCATAACTCTGTCAATTTAACTCGTAATTCTTTTAAATTAGTTTCATTTCGAAGGAATCGAAGTGTAGTTTAAAACGAAAGAAACGGAGATGAATAACTCCAAGTATTTTGAGAGTTATGATGGAAATAGTTAAACTCGCTCTTTGGTTTAGCAATTTACTGACCTCTCTCCGATTGATTTACCATAACTCACTCAATTTAACTCGTAATTCATTGAAATTAGTTTCATTTCGAAGAAATCGAAGTGTAGTTTAAAACGAAAGAAACGGAGATAAAAAACTCCAAGTATTTTGAGAGTTATGATGGAAATTGTTAGACTCGCGCTTTGGTTTAGCAATTTACTGACCTACCTCCGATTGATTGACCATAACTCACTCAATTTAACTCGTAATTCATTTAAATTAGTTTCATTTCGAAGGAATCGAAGTAAAGTTTAAAACGAAAGAAACGGAGATGAAAAACGCCAAGTATTTTGAGAGTTATGATGGAAATAGTTAGACTCGCGCTTTGGTTTAGCAATTTACTGACCTACCTCCGATTGATTGACCATAACTCTCTCAATTTAACTCTTAAGTCATTGAAATTAGTTTCATTTCGAAGGAATCAAAGTGTAGTTTAAAACGAAAGAAACGGAGATGAAAAACTCCAAGTATTTTGAGAGTTATGATGGAAATTGTTAGACTCGCGCTTTGGTTTAGCAATTTACTGACCTACCTCCGATTGATTGACCATAACTCACTCAATTTAACTCGTAATTCATTTAAATTAGTTTCATTTCGAAGGAATCGAAGTAAAGTTTAAAACGAAAGAAACGGAGATGAAAAACTCCAAGTATTTTGAGAGTTATGATGGAAATAGTTAGACTCGCGCTTTGGTTTAGCAATTTACTGACCTACCTCCGATTGATTGAACATAACTCTCTCAATTTAACTCGTAATTCATTTAAATTCATTTCATTTCAAATGAATCGAAGTGTAGTTTAAAACGAAAGAAACGGAGATGAAAAACTCCAAGTATTTTGAGAGTTATGATGGAAATAGTTAGACTCGCGCTTTGGTTTAGCAATTTACTGACCTACCTCCGATTGATTGACCATAACTCTCTCAATTTAACTCTTAAGTCATTGAAATTAGTTTCATTTCGAAGGAATCAAAGTGTAGTTTAAAACGAAAGAAACGGAGATGAAAAACTCCAAGTATTTTGAGGGTTATGTTGGAAATTGTTAGACTCGCGCTTTGGTTTAGCAATTTACTGACCTACCTCCGATTGATTGACCATAACTCACTCAATTTAACTCGTAATTCATTTAAATTAGTTTCATTTCGAAGGAATCGAAGTAAAGTTTAAAACGAAAGAAACGGAGATGAAAAACTTCAAGTATTTTGAGAGTTATGATGGAAATAGTTAGACTCGCGCTTTGGTTTAGCAATTTACTGACCTACCTCCGATTGATTGAATATAACTCTCTCAATTTAACTCGTAATTCATTTAAATTCGTTTCATTTCGAATGAATCGAAGTGTAGTTTAAAACGAAAGAAACGGAGATGAAAAACTCCAAGTATTTTGAGAGTTATGATGGAAATAGTTAGACTCGCGCTTTGGTTTAGCAATTTACTGACCTACCTCCGATTGATTGACAATAACTCTGTCAATTTAACTCGTAATTCATTTAAATTAGTTTCATTTCGAAGGAATTGAAGTGTAGTTTAAAACGAAAGAAACGGAGATGAAAAACTCCAAGTATTTTGAGAGTTATGATGGAAATAGTTAGACTCGCACTTTGGTTTAGCAATTTACTGACCTACCTCCGATTGATTGACCATAACTCACTCAATTTAACTCGTAATTCATTTAAATTAGTTTCATTTCGAAGGAATCGAAGTAAAGTTTAAAACGAAAGAAACGGAGATGAAAAACTCCAAGTATTTTGAGAGTTATGATGGAAATAGTTAGACTCGCGCTTTGGTTTAGCAATTTACTGACCTACCTCCGATTGATTGACCATAACTCTCTCAATTTAACTCTTAAGTCATTGAAATTAGTTTCATTTCGAAGGAATCAAAGTGTAGTTTAAAACGAAAGAAACGGAGATGAAAAACTCCAAGTATTTTGAGAGTTATGATGGAAATTGTTAGACTCGCGCTTTGGTTTAGCAATTTACTGACCTACCTCCGATTGATTGACCATAACTCACTCAATTTAACTCGTAATTCATTTAAATTAGTTTCATTTCGAAGGAATCGAAGTAAAGTTTAAAACGAAAGAAACGGAGATGAAAAACTTCAAGTATTTTGAGAGTTATGATGGAAATAGTTAGACTCGCGCTTTGGTTTAGCAATTTACTGACCTACCTCCGATTGATTGAATATAACTCTCTCAATTTAACTCGTAATTCATTTAAATTCGTTTCATTTCGAATGAATCGAAGTGTAGTTTAAAACGAAAGAAACGGAGATGAAAAACTCCAAGTATTTTGAGAGTTATGATGGAAATAGTTAGACTCGCGCTTTGGTTTAGCAATTTACTGACCTACCTCCGATTGATTGACAATAACTCTGTCAATTTAACTCGTAATTCATTTAAATTAGTTTCATTTCGAAGGAATTGAAGTGTAGTTTAAAAAGAAAGAAACGGAGATGAAAAACTCCAAGTATTTTGAGAGTTATGATGGAAATAGTTAGACTCGCGCTTTGGTTTAGCAATTTACTGACCTACCTCCGATTGATTGAACATAACTCTCTCAATTTAACTCGTAATTCATTTAAATTCATTTCATTTCAAATGAATCGAAGTGTAGTTTAAAACGAAAGAAACGGAGATGAAAAACTCCAAGTATTTTGAGAGTTATGATGGAAATAGTTAGACTCGCGCTTTGGTTTAGCAATTTACTGACCTACCTCCGATTGATTGACCATAACTCTCTCAATTTAACTCTTAAGTCATTGAAATTAGTTTCATTTCGAAGGAATCAAAGTGTAGTTTAAAACGAAAGAAACGGAGATGAAAAACTCCAAGTATTTTGAGAGTTATGATGGAAATTGTTAGACTCGCGCTTTGATTTAGCAATTTACTGACCTACCTCCGATTGATTGACCATAACTCACTCAATTTAACTCGTAATTCATTTAAATTAGTTTCATTTCGAAGGAATCGAAGTAAAGTTTAAAACGAAAGAAACGGAGATGAAAAACTTCAAGTATTTTGAGAGTTATGATGGAAATAGTTAGACTCGCGCTTTGGTTTAGCAATTTACTGACCTACCTCCGATTGATTGAATATAACTCTCTCAATTTAACTCGTAATTCATTTAAATTCGTTTAATTTCGAATGAATCGAAGTGTAGTTTAAAACGAAAGAAACGGAGATGAAAAACTCCAAGTATTTTGAGAGTTATGATGGAAATAGTTAGACTCGCTCTTTGGTTTAGCAATTTACTGACCTACCTCCGATTGATTGACCATAACTCTGTCAATTTAACTCGTAATTCACTTAAATTAGTTTCATTTCGAAGGAATCGAAGTGTAGTTTAAAACGAAAGAAACGGAGATGAAAAACTCCAAGTATTTTGAGAGTTATGATGGAAATAGTTAGACTCGCGCTTTGGTTTAGCAATTTACTGACCTACCTCCGATTGATTGACCATAACTCTGTCAATTTAACTCGTAATTCTTTTAAATTAGTTTCATTTCGAAGGAATCGAAGTGTAGTTTAAAACGAAAGAAACGGAGATGAATAACTCCAAGTATTTTGAGAGTTATGATGGAAATAGTTAAACTCGCTCTTTGGTTTAGCAATTTACTGACCTCTCTCCGATTGATTTACCATAACTCACTCAATTTAACTCGTAATTCATTGAAATTAGTTTCATTTCGAAGGAATCGAAGTGTAGTTTAAAACGAAAGAAACGGAGATAAAAAACTCCAAGTATTTTGAGAGTTATGATGGAAATAGTTAGACTCGCGCTTTGGTTTAGCAATTTACTGACCTACCTCCGATTGATTGACCATAACTCTCTCAATTTAACTCTTAAGTCATTGAAATTAGTTTCATTTCGAAGGAATCAAAGTGTAGTTTAAAACGAAAGAAACGGAGATCAAAAACTCCAAGTATTTTGAGAGTTATGATGGAAATTGTTAGACTCGCGCTTTGGTTTAGCAATTTACTGACCTACCTCCGATTGATTGACCATAACTCACTCAATTTAACTCGTAATTCATTTAAATTAGTTTCATTTCGAAGGAATCGAAGTAAAGTTTAAAACGAAAGAAACGGAGATGAAAAACTCCAAGTATTTTGAGAGTTATGATGGAAATAGTTAGACTCGCGCTTTGGTTTAGCAATTTACTGACCTACCTCCGATTGATTGACCATAACTCTGTCAATTTAACTCGTAATTCTTTTAAATTAGTTTCATTTCGAAGGAATCGAAGTGTAGTTTAAAACGAAAGAAACGGAGATGAATAACTCCAAGTATTTTGAGAGTTATGATGGAAATAGTTAAACTCGCTCTTTGGTTTAGCAATTTACTGACCTCTCTCCGATTGATTTACCATAACTCACTCAATTTAACTCGTAATTCATTGAAATTAGTTTCATTTCGAAGGAATCGAAGTGTAGTTTAAAACGAAAGAAACGGAGATAAAAAACTCCAAGTATTTTGAGAGTTATGATGGAAATAGTTAGACTCGCGCTTTGGTTTAGCAATTTACTGACCTACCTCCGATTGATTGACCATAACTCTGTCAATTTAACTCGTAATTCTTTTAAATTAGTTTCATTTCGAAGGAATCGAAGTGTAGTTTAAAACGAAAGAAACGGAGATGAATAACTCCAAGTATTTTGAGAGTTATGATGGAAATAGTTAAACTCGCTCTTTGGTTTAGCAATTTACTGACCTCTCTCCGATTGATTTACCATAACTCACTCAATTTAACTCTTAATTCATTGAAATTAGTTTCATTTCGAAGGAATCGAAGTGTAGTTTAAAACGAAAGAAACGGAGATAAAAAACTCCAAGTATTTTGAGAGTTATGATGGAAATAGTTAGACTCGCGCTTTGGTTTAGCAATTTACTGACCTACCTCCGATTGATTGACCATAACTCTGTCAATTTAACTCGTAATTCTTTTAAATTAGTTTCATTTCGAAGGAATCGAAGTGTAGTTTAAAACGAAAGAAACGGAGATGAATAACTCCAAGTATTTTGAGAGTTATGATGGAAATAGTTAAACTCGCTCTTTGGTTTAGCAATTTACTGACCTCTCTCCGATTGATTTACCATAACTCACTCAATTTAACTCGTAATTCATTGAAATTAGTTTCATTTCGAAGGAATCGAAGTGTAGTTTAGAACGAAAGAAACGGAGATAAAAAACTCCAAGTATTTTGAGAGTTATGATAGAAATTGTTAGACTCGCGCTTTGGTTTAGCAATTTACTGACCTACCTCCGATTGATTGACCATAACTCACTCAATTTAACTCGTAATTCATTTAAATTAGTTTCATTTCGAAGGAATCGAAGTAAAGTTTAAAACGAAAGAAACGGAGATGAAAAACGCCAAGTATTTTGAGAGTTATGATGGAAATAGTTAGACTCGCGCTTTGGTTTAGCAATTTACTGACCTACCTCCGATTGATTGACCATAACTCTCTCAATTTAACTCTTAAGTCATTGAAATTAGTTTCATTTCGAAGGAATCAAAGTGTAGTTTAAAACGAAAGAAACGGAGATGAAAAACTCCAAGTATTTTGAGAGTTATGATGGAAATTGTTAGACTCGCGCTTTGGTTTAGCAATTTACTGACCTACCTCCGATTGATTGACCATAACTCACTCAATTTAACTCGTAATTCATTTAAATTAGTTTCATTTCGAAGGAATCGAAGTAAAGTTTAAAACGAAAGAAACGGAGATGAAAAACTCCAAGTATTTTGAGAGTTATGATGGAAATAGTTAGACTCGCGCTTTGGTTTAGCAATTTACTGACCTACCTCCGATTGATTGACCATAACTCTGTCAATTTAACTCGTAATTCTTTTAAATTAGTTTCATTTCGAAGGAATCGAAGTGTAGTTTAAAACGAAAGAAACGGAGATGAATAACTCCAAGTATTTTGAGAGTTATGATGGAAATAGTTAAACTCGCTCTTTGGTTTAGCAATTTACTGACCTCTCTCCGATTGATTTACCATAACTCACTCAATTTAACTCGTAATTCATTGAAATTAGTTTCATTTCGAAGAAATCGAAGTGTAGTTTAAAACGAAAGAAACGGAGATAAAAAACTCCAAGTATTTTGAGAGTTATGATGGAAATTGTTAGACTCGCGCTTTGGTTTAGCAATTTACTGACCTACCTCCGATTGATTGACCATAACTCACTCAATTTAACTCGTAATTCATTTAAATTAGTTTCATTTCGAAGGAATCGAAGTAAAGTTTAAAACGAAAGAAACGGAGATGAAAAACGCCAAGTATTTTGAGAGTTATGATGGAAATAGTTAGACTCGCGCTTTGGTTTAGCAATTTACTGACCTACCTCCGATTGATTGACCATAACTCTCTCAATTTAACTCTTAAGTCATTGAAATTAGTTTCATTTCGAAGGAATCAAAGTGTAGTTTAAAACGAAAGAAACGGAGATGAAAAACTCCAAGTATTTTGAGAGTTATGATGGAAATTGTTAGACTCGCGCTTTGGTTTAGCAATTTACTGACCTACCTCCGATTGATTGACCATAACTCACTCAATTTAACTCGTAATTCATTTAAATTAGTTTCATTTCGAAGGAATCGAAGTAAAGTTTAAAACGAAAGAAACGGAGATGAAAAACTCCAAGTATTTTGAGAGTTATGATGGAAATAGTTAGACTCGCGCTTTGGTTTAGCAATTTACTGACCTACCTCCGATTGATTGAACATAACTCTCTCAATTTAACTCGTAATTCATTTAAATTCATTTCATTTCAAATGAATCGAAGTGTAGTTTAAAACGAAAGAAACGGAGATGAAAAACTCCAAGTATTTTGAGAGTTATGATGGAAATAGTTAGACTCGCGCTTTGGTTTAGCAATTTACTGACCTACCTCCGATTGATTGACCATAACTCTCTCAATTTAACTCTTAAGTCATTGAAATTAGTTTCATTTCGAAGGAATCAAAGTGTAGTTTAAAACGAAAGAAACGGAGATGAAAAACTCCAAGTATTTTGAGGGTTATGTTGGAAATTGTTAGACTCGCGCTTTGGTTTAGCAATTTACTGACCTACCTCCGATTGATTGACCATAACTCACTCAATTTAACTCGTAATTCATTTAAATTAGTTTCATTTCGAAGGAATCGAAGTAAAGTTTAAAACGAAAGAAACGGAGATGAAAAACTTCAAGTATTTTGAGAGTTATGATGGAAATAGTTAGACTCGCGCTTTGGTTTAGCAATTTACTGACCTACCTCCGATTGATTGAATATAACTCTCTCAATTTAACTCGTAATTCATTTAAATTCGTTTCATTTCGAATGAATCGAAGTGTAGTTTAAAACGAAAGAAACGGAGATGAAAAACTCCAAGTATTTTGAGAGTTATGATGGAAATAGTTAGACTCGCGCTTTGGTTTAGCAATTTACTGACCTACCTCCGATTGATTGACAATAACTCTGTCAATTTAACTCGTAATTCATTTAAATTAGTTTCATTTCGAAGGAATTGAAGTGTAGTTTAAAACGAAAGAAACGGAGATGAAAAACTCCAAGTATTTTGAGAGTTATGATGGAAATAGTTAGACTCGCACTTTGGTTTAGCAATTTACTGACCTACCTCCGATTGATTGACCATAACTCACTCAATTTAACTCGTAATTCATTTAAATTAGTTTCATTTCGAAGGAATCGAAGTAAAGTTTAAAACGAAAGAAACGGAGATGAAAAACTCCAAGTATTTTGAGAGTTATGATGGAAATAGTTAGACTCGCGCTTTGGTTTAGCAATTTACTGACCTACCTCCGATTGATTGACCATAACTCTCTCAATTTAACTCTTAAGTCATTGAAATTAGTTTCATTTCGAAGGAATCAAAGTGTAGTTTAAAACGAAAGAAACGGAGATGAAAAACTCCAAGTATTTTGAGAGTTATGATGGAAATTGTTAGACTCGCGCTTTGGTTTAGCAATTTACTGACCTACCTCCGATTGATTGACCATAACTCACTCAATTTAACTCGTAATTCATTTAAATTAGTTTCATTTCGAAGGAATCGAAGTAAAGTTTAAAACGAAAGAAACGGAGATGAAAAACTTCAAGTATTTTGAGAGTTATGATGGAAATAGTTAGACTCGCGCTTTGGTTTAGCAATTTACTGACCTACCTCCGATTGATTGAATATAACTCTCTCAATTTAACTCGTAATTCATTTAAATTCGTTTCATTTCGAATGAATCGAAGTGTAGTTTAAAACGAAAGAAACGGAGATGAAAAACTCCAAGTATTTTGAGAGTTATGATGGAAATAGTTAGACTCGCGCTTTGGTTTAGCAATTTACTGACCTACCTCCGATTGATTGACAATAACTCTGTCAATTTAACTCGTAATTCATTTAAATTAGTTTCATTTCGAAGGAATTGAAGTGTAGTTTAAAAAGAAAGAAACGGAGATGAAAAACTCCAAGTATTTTGAGAGTTATGATGGAAATAGTTAGACTCGCGCTTTGGTTTAGCAATTTACTGACCTACCTCCGATTGATTGAACATAACTCTCTCAATTTAACTCGTAATTCATTTAAATTCATTTCATTTCAAATGAATCGAAGTGTAGTTTAAAACGAAAGAAACGGAGATGAAAAACTCCAAGTATTTTGAGAGTTATGATGGAAATAGTTAGACTCGCGCTTTGGTTTAGCAATTTACTGACCTACCTCCGATTGATTGACCATAACTCTCTCAATTTAACTCTTAAGTCATTGAAATTAGTTTCATTTCGAAGGAATCAAAGTGTAGTTTAAAACGAAAGAAACGGAGATGAAAAACTCCAAGTATTTTGAGAGTTATGATGGAAATTGTTAGACTCGCGCTTTGATTTAGCAATTTACTGACCTACCTCCGATTGATTGACCATAACTCACTCAATTTAACTCGTAATTCATTTAAATTAGTTTCATTTCGAAGGAATCGAAGTAAAGTTTAAAACGAAAGAAACGGAGATGAAAAACTTCAAGTATTTTGAGAGTTATGATGGAAATAGTTAGACTCGCGCTTTGGTTTAGCAATTTACTGACCTACCTCCGATTGATTGAATATAACTCTCTCAATTTAACTCGTAATTCATTTAAATTCGTTTAATTTCGAATGAATCGAAGTGTAGTTTAAAACGAAAGAAACGGAGATGAAAAACTCCAAGTATTTTGAGAGTTATGATGGAAATAGTTAGACTCGCTCTTTGGTTTAGCAATTTACTGACCTACCTCCGATTGATTGACCATAACTCTGTCAATTTAACTCGTAATTCACTTAAATTAGTTTCATTTCGAAGGAATCGAAGTGTAGTTTAAAACGAAAGAAACGGAGATGAAAAACTCCAAGTATTTTGAGAGTTATGATGGAAATAGTTAGACTCGCGCTTTGGTTTAGCAATTTACTGACCTACCTCCGATTGATTGACCATAACTCTGTCAATTTAACTCGTAATTCTTTTAAATTAGTTTCATTTCGAAGGAATCGAAGTGTAGTTTAAAACGAAAGAAACGGAGATGAATAACTCCAAGTATTTTGAGAGTTATGATGGAAATAGTTAAACTCGCTCTTTGGTTTAGCAATTTACTGACCTCTCTCCGATTGATTTACCATAACTCACTCAATTTAACTCGTAATTCATTGAAATTAGTTTCATTTCGAAGGAATCGAAGTGTAGTTTAAAACGAAAGAAACGGAGATAAAAAACTCCAAGTATTTTGAGAGTTATGATGGAAATTGTTAGACTCGCGCTTTGGTTTAGCAATTTACTGACCTACCTCCGATTGATTGACCATAACTCACTCAATTTAACTCGTAATTCATTTAAATTAGTTTCATTTCGAAGGAATCGAAGTAAAGTTTAAAACGAAAGAAACGGAGATGAAAAACGCCAAGTATTTTGAGAGTTATG
The DNA here is from genome assembly GCF_043159265.1 of Tasmannia lanceolata. Lineage (NCBI taxonomy): Eukaryota > Viridiplantae > Streptophyta > Magnoliopsida > Canellales > Winteraceae > Tasmannia > Tasmannia lanceolata. The sequence continues at coordinate 12,068,339 of NW_027518721.1, forward strand.
ATGGAAATAGTTAGACTCGCGCTTTGGTTTAGCAATTTACTGACCTACCTCCGATTGATTGACCATAACTCTCTCAATTTAACTCTTAAGTCATTGAAATTAGTTTCATTTCGAAGGAATCAAAGTGTAGTTTAAAACGAAAGAAACGGAGATGAAAAACTCCAAGTATTTTGAGAGTTATGATGGAAATTGTTAGACTCGCGCTTTGGTTTAGCAATTTACTGACCTACCTCCGATTGATTGACCATAACTCACTCAATTTAACTCGTAATTCATTTAAATTAGTTTCATTTCGAAGGAATCGAAGTAAAGTTTAAAACGAAAGAAACGGAGATGAAAAACTCCAAGTATTTTGAGAGTTATGATGGAAATAGTTAGACTCGCGCTTTGGTTTAGCAATTTACTGACCTACCTCCGATTGATTGAACATAACTCTCTCAATTTAACTCGTAATTCATTTAAATTCATTTCATTTCAAATGAATCGAAGTGTAGTTTAAAACGAAAGAAACGGAGATGAAAAACTCCAAGTATTTTAAGAGTTATGATGGAAATAGTTAGACTCGCGCTTTGGTTTAGCAATTTACTGACCTACCTCCGATTGATTGACCATAACTCTCTCAATTTAACTCTTAAGTCATTGAAATTAGTTTCATTTCGAAGGAATCAAAGTGTAGTTTAAAACGAAAGAAACGGAGATGAAAAACTCCAAGTATTTTGAGAGTTATGTTGGAAATTGTTAGACTCGCGCTTTGGTTTAGCAATTTACTGACCTACCTCCGATTGATTGACCATAACTCACTCAATTTAACTCGTAATTCATTTAAATTAGTTTCATTTCGAAGGAATCGAAGTAAAGTTTAAAACGAAAGAAACGGAGATGAAAAACTTCAAGTATTTTGAGAGTTATGATGGAAATAGTTAGACTCGCGCTTTGGTTTAGCAATTTACTGACCTACCTCCGATTGATTGAATATAACTCTCTCAATTTAACTCGTAATTCATTTAAATTCGTTTCATTTCGAATGAATCGAAGTGTAGTTTAAAACGAAAGAAACGGAGATGAAAAACTCCAAGTATTTTGAGAGTTATGATGGAAATAGTTAGACTCGCGCTTTGGTTTAGCAATTTACTGACCTACCTCCGATTGATTGACAATAACTCTGTCAATTTAACTCGTAATTCATTTAAATTAGTTTCATTTCGAAGGAATTGAAGTGTAGTTTAAAACGAAAGAAACGGAGATGAAAAACTCCAAGTATTTTGAGAGTTATGATGGAAATAGTTAGACTCGCACTTTGGTTTAGCAATTTACTGACCTACCTCCGATTGATTGACCATAACTCACTCAATTTAACTCGTAATTCATTTAAATTAGTTTCATTTCGAAGGAATCGAAGTAAAGTTTAAAACGAAAGAAACGGAGATGAAAAACTCCAAGTATTTTGAGAGTTATGATGGAAATAGTTAGACTCGCGCTTTGGTTTAGCAATTTACTGACCTACCTCCGATTGATTGACCATAACTCTCTCAATTTAACTCTTAAGTCATTGAAATTAGTTTCATTTCGAAGGAATCAAAGTGTAGTTTAAAACGAAAGAAACGGAGATGAAAAACTCCAAGTATTTTGAGAGTTATGATGGAAATTGTTAGACTCGCGCTTTGGTTTAGCAATTTACTGACCTACCTCCGATTGATTGACCATAACTCACTCAATTTAACTCGTAATTCATTTAAATTAGTTTCATTTCGAAGGAATCGAAGTAAAGTTTAAAACGAAAGAAACGGAGATGAAAAACTCCAAGTATTTTGAGAGTTATGATGGAAATAGTTAGACTCGCGCTTTGGTTTAGCAATTTACTGACCTACCTCCGATTGATTGACCATAACTCACTCAATTTAACTCGTAATTCATTTAAATTAGTTTCATTTCGAAGGAATCGAAGTAAAGTTTAAAACGAAAGAAACGGAGATGAAAAACGCCAAGTATTTTGAGAGTTATGATGGAAATAGTTAGACTCGCGCTTTGGTTTAGCAATTTACTGACCTACCTCCGATTGATTGACCATAACTCTCTCAATTTAACTCTTAAGTCATTGAAATTAGTTTCATTTCGAAGGAATCAAAGTGTAGTTTAAAACGAAAGAAACGGAGATGAAAAACTCCAAGTATTTTGAGAGTTATGATGGAAATTGTTAGACTCGCGCTTTGGTTTAGCAATTTACTGACCTACCTCCGATTGATTGACCATAACTCACTCAATTTAACTCGTAATTCATTTAAATTAGTTTCATTTCGAAGGAATCGAAGTAAAGTTTAAAACGAAAGAAACGGAGATGAAAAACTCCAAGTATTTTGAGAGTTATGATGGAAATAGTTAGACTCGCGCTTTGGTTTAGCAATTTACTGACCTACCTCCGATTGATTGAACATAACTCTCTCAATTTAACTCGTAATTCATTTAAATTCATTTCATTTCAAATGAATCGAAGTGTAGTTTAAAACGAAAGAAACGGAGATGAAAAACTCCAAGTATTTTGAGAGTTATGATGGAAATAGTTAGACTCGCGCTTTGGTTTAGCAATTTACTGACCTACCTCCGATTGATTGACCATAACTCTCTCAATTTAACTCTTAAGTCATTGAAATTAGTTTCATTTCGAAGGAATCAAAGTGTAGTTTAAAACGAAAGAAACGGAGATGAAAAACTCCAAGTATTTTGAGAGTTATGTTGGAAATTGTTAGACTCGCGCTTTGGTTTAGCAATTTACTGACCTACCTCCGATTGATTGACCATAACTCACTCAATTTAACTCGTAATTCATTTAAATTAGTTTCATTTCGAAGGAATCGAAGTAAAGTTTAAAACGAAAGAAACGGAGATGAAAAACTTCAAGTATTTTGAGAGTTATGATGGAAATAGTTAGACTCGCGCTTTGGTTTAGCAATTTACTGACCTACCTCCGATTGATTGAATATAACTCTCTCAATTTAACTCGTAATTCATTTAAATTCGTTTCATTTCGAATGAATCGAAGTGTAGTTTAAAACGAAAGAAACGGAGATGAAAAACTCCAAGTATTTTGAGAGTTATGATGGAAATAGTTAGACTCGCGCTTTGGTTTAGCAATTTACTGACCTACCTCCGATTGATTGACAATAACTCTGTCAATTTAACTCGTAATTCATTTAAATTAGTTTCATTTCGAAGGAATTGAAGTGTAGTTTAAAACGAAAGAAACGGAGATGAAAAACTCCAAGTATTTTGAGAGTTATGATGGAAATAGTTAGACTCGCACTTTGGTTTAGCAATTTACTGACCTACCTCCGATTGATTGACCATAACTCACTCAATTTAACTCGTAATTCATTTAAATTAGTTTCATTTCGAAGGAATCGAAGTAAAGTTTAAAACGAAAGAAACGGAGATGAAAAACTCCAAGTATTTTGAGAGTTATGATGGAAATAGTTAGACTCGCGCTTTGGTTTAGCAATTTACTGACCTACCTCCGATTGATTGACCATAACTCTCTCAATTTAACTCTTAAGTCATTGAAATTAGTTTCATTTCGAAGGAATCAAAGTGTAGTTTAAAACGAAAGAAACGGAGATGAAAAACTCCAAGTATTTTGAGAGTTATGATGGAAATTGTTAGACTCGCGCTTTGGTTTAGCAATTTACTGACCTACCTCCGATTGATTGACCATAACTCACTCAATTTAACTCGTAATTCATTTAAATTAGTTTCATTTCGAAGGAATCGAAGTAAAGTTTAAAACGAAAGAAACGGAGATGAAAAACTCCAAGTATTTTGAGAGTTATGATGGAAATAGTTAGACTCGCGCTTTGGTTTAGCAATTTACTGACCTACCTCCGATTGATTGAACATAACTCTCTCAATTTAACTCGTAATTCATTTAAATTCATTTCATTTCAAATGAATCGAAGTGTAGTTTAAAACGAAAGAAACAGAGATGAAAAACTCCAAGTATTTTGAGAGTTATGATGGAAATAGTTAGACTCGCGCTTTGGTTTAGCAATTTACTGACCTACCTCCGATTGATTGACCATAACTCTCTCAATTTAACTCTTAAGTCATTGAAATTAGTTTCATTTCGAAGGAATCAAAGTGTAGTTTAAAACGAAAGAAACGGAGATGAAAAACTCCAAGTATTTTGAGAGTTATGATGGAAATTGTTAGACTCGCGCTTTGGTTTAGCAATTTACTGACCTACCTCCGATTGATTGACCATAACTCACTCAATTTAACTCGTAATTCATTTAAATTAGTTTCATTTCGAAGGAATCGAAGTAAAGTTTAAAACGAAAGAAACGGAGATGAAAAACTCCAAGTATTTTGAGAGTTATGATGGAAATAGTTAGACTCGCGCTTTGGTTTAGCAATTTACTGACCTACCTCCGATTGATTGACCATAACTCTGTCAATTTAACTCGTAATTCTTTTAAATTAGTTTCATTTCGAAGGAATCGAAGTGTAGTTTAAAACGAAAGAAACGGAGATGAATAACTCCAAGTATTTTGAGAGTTATGATGGAAATAGTTAAACTCGCTCTTTGGTTTAGCAATTTACTGACCTCTCTCCGATTGATTTACCATAACTCACTCAATTTAACTCGTAATTCATTGAAATTAGTTTCATTTCGAAGGAATCGAAGTGTAGTTTAAAACGAAAGAAACGGAGATAAAAAACTCCAAGTATTTTGAGAGTTATGATGGAAATAGTTAGACTCGCGCTTTGGTTTAGCAATTTACTGACCTACCTCCGATTGATTGACCATAACTCTGTCAATTTAACTCGTAATTCTTTTAAATTAGTTTCATTTCGAAGGAATCGAAGTGTAGTTTAAAACGAAAGAAACGGAGATGAATAACTCCAAGTATTTTGAGAGTTATGATGGAAATAGTTAAACTCGCTCTTTGGTTTAGCAATTTACTGACCTCTCTCCGATTGATTTACCATAACTCACTCAATTTAACTCGTAATTCATTGAAATTAGTTTCATTTCGAAGGAATCGAAGTGTAGTTTAAAACGAAAGAAACGGAGATAAAAAACTCCAAGTATTTTGAGAGTTATGATGGAAATTGTTAGACTCGCGCTTTGGTTTAGCAATTTACTGACCTACCTCCGATTGATTGACCATAACTCACTCAATTTAACTCGTAATTCATTTAAATTAGTTTCATTTCGAAGGAATCGAAGTAAAGTTTAAAACGAAAGAAACGGAGATGAAAAACGCCAAGTATTTTGAGAGTTATGATGGAAATAGTTAGACTCGCGCTTTGGTTTAGCAATTTACTGACCTACCTCCGATTGATTGACCATAACTCTCTCAATTTAACTCTTAAGTCATTGAAATTAGTTTCATTTCGAAGGAATCAAAGTGTAGTTTAAAACGAAAGAAACGGAGATGAAAAACTCCAAGTATTTTGAGAGTTATGATGGAAATTGTTAGACTCGCGCTTTGGTTTAGCAATTTACTGACCTACCTCCGATTGATTGACCATAACTCACTCAATTTAACTCGTAATTCATTTAAATTAGTTTCATTTCGAAGGAATCGAAGTAAAGTTTAAAACGAAAGAAACGGAGATGAAAAACTCCAAGTATTTTGAGAGTTATGATGGAAATAGTTAGACTCGCGCTTTGGTTTAGCAATTTACTGACCTACCTCCGATTGATTGACCATAACTCTGTCAATTTAACTCGTAATTCTTTTAAATTAGTTTCATTTCGAAGGAATCGAAGTGTAGTTTAAAACGAAAGAAACGGAGATGAATAACTCCAAGTATTTTGAGAGTTATGATGGAAATAGTTAAACTCGCTCTTTGGTTTAGCAATTTACTGACCTCTCTCCGATTGATTTACCATAACTCACTCAATTTAACTCGTAATTCATTGAAATTAGTTTCATTTCGAAGGAATCGAAGTGTAGTTTAAAACGAAAGAAACGGAGATAAAAAACTCCAAGTATTTTGAGAGTTATGATGGAAATAGTTAGACTCGCGCTTTGGTTTAGCAATTTACTGACCTACCTCCGATTGATTGACCATAACTCTGTCAATTTAACTCGTAATTCTTTTAAATTAGTTTCATTTCGAAGGAATCGAAGTGTAGTTTAAAACGAAAGAAACGGAGATGAATAACTCCAAGTATTTTGAGAGTTATGATGGAAATAGTTAAACTCGCTCTTTGGTTTAGCAATTTACTGACCTCTCTCCGATTAATTTACCATAACTCACTCAATTTAACTCGTAATTCATTGAAATTAGTTTCATTTCGAAGGAATCGAAGTGTAGTTTAAAACGAAAGAAACGGAGATAAAAAACTCCAAGTATTTTGAGAGTTATGATGGAAATTGTTAGACTCGCGCTTTGGTTTAGCAATTTACTGACCTACCTCCGATTGATTGACCATAACTCACTCAATTTAACTCGTAATTCATTTAAATTAGTTTCATTTCGAAGGAATCGAAGTAAAGTTTAAAACGAAAGAAACGGAGATGAAAAACTCCAAGTATTTTGAGAGTTATGATGGAAATAGTTAGACTCGCGCTTTGGTTTAGCAATTTACTGACCTACCTCCGATTGATTGAACATAACTCTCTCAATTTAACTCGTAATTCATTTAAATTCATTTCATTTCAAATGAATCGAAGTGTAGTTTAAAACGAAAGAAACGGAGATGAAAAACTCCAAGTATTTTGAGAGTTATGATGGAAATAGTTAGACTCGCGCTTTGGTTTAGCAATTTACTGACCTACCTCCGATTGATTGACCATAACTCTCTCAATTTAACTCTTAAGTCATTGAAATTAGTTTCATTTCGAAGGAATCAAAGTGTAGTTTAAAACGAAAGAAACGGAGATGAAAAACTCCAAGTATTTTGAGAGTTATGTTGGAAATTGTTAGACTCGCGCTTTGGTTTAGCAATTTACTGACCTACCTCCGATTGATTGACCATAACTCACTCAATTTAACTCGTAATTCATTTAAATTAGTTTCATTTCGAAGGAATCGAAGTAAAGTTTAAAACGAAAGAAACGGAGATGAAAAACTTCAAGTATTTTGAGAGTTATGATGGAAATAGTTAGACTCGCGCTTTGGTTTAGCAATTTACTGACCTACCTCCGATTGATTGAATATAACTCTCTCAATTTAACTCGTAATTCATTTAAATTCGTTTCATTTCGAATGAATCGAAGTGTAGTTTAAAACGAAAGAAACGGAGATGAAAAACTCCAAGTATTTTGAGAGTTATGATGGAAATAGTTAGACTCGCGCTTTGGTTTAGCAATTTACTGACCTACCTCCGATTGATTGACAATAACTCTGTCAATTTAACTCGTAATTCATTTAAATTAGTTTCATTTCGAAGGAATTGAAGTGTAGTTTAAAACGAAAGAAACGGAGATGAAAAACTCCAAGTATTTTGAGAGTTATGATGGAAATAGTTAGACTCGCACTTTGGTTTAGCAATTTACTGACCTACCTCCGATTGATTGACCATAACTCACTCAATTTAACTCGTAATTCATTTAAATTAGTTTCATTTCGAAGGAATCGAAGTAAAGTTTAAAACGAAAGAAACGGAGATGAAAAACTCCAAGTATTTTGAGAGTTATGATGGAAATAGTTAGACTCGCGCTTTGGTTTAGCAATTTACTGACCTACCTCCGATTGATTGACCATAACTCTCTCAATTTAACTCTTAAGTCATTGAAATTAGTTTCATTTCGAAGGAATCAAAGTGTAGTTTAAAACGAAAGAAACGGAGATGAAAAACTCCAAGTATTTTGAGAGTTATGATGGAAATTGTTAGACTCGCGCTTTGGTTTAGCAATTTACTGACCTACCTCCGATTGATTGACCATAACTCACTCAATTTAACTCGTAATTCATTTAAATTAGTTTCATTTCGAAGGAATCGAAGTAAAGTTTAAAACGAAAGAAACGGAGATGAAAAACTTCAAGTATTTTGAGAGTTATGATGGAAATAGTTAGACTCGCGCTTTGGTTTAGCAATTTACTGACCTACCTCCGATTGATTGAATATAACTCTCTCAATTTAACTCGTAATTCATTTAAATTCGTTTAATTTCGAATGAATCGAAGTGTAGTTTAAAACGAAAGAAACGGAGATGAAAAACTCCAAGTATTTTGAGAGTTATGATGGAAATAGTTAGACTCGCGCTTTGGTTTAGCAATTTACTGACCTACCTCCGATTGATTGACAATAACTCTGTCAATTTAACTCGTAATTCATTTAAATTAGTTTCATTTCGAAGGAATTGAAGTGTAGTTTAAAAAGAAAGAAACGGAGATGAAAAACTCCAAGTATTTTGAGAGTTATGATGGAAATAGTTAGACTCGCGCTTTGGTTTAGCAATTTACTGACCTACCTCCGATTGATTGAACATAACTCTCTCAATTTAACTCGTAATTCATTTAAATTCATTTCATTTCAAATGAATCGAAGTGTAGTTTAAAACGAAAGAAACGGAGATGAAAAACTCCAAGTATTTTGAGAGTTATGATGGAAATAGTTAGACTCGCGCTTTGGTTTAGCAATTTACTGACCTACCTCCGATTGATTGACCATAACTCTCTCAATTTAACTCTTAAGTCATTGAAATTAGTTTCATTTCGAAGGAATCAAAGTGTAGTTTAAAACGAAAGAAACGGAGATGAAAAACTCCAAGTATTTTGAGAGTTATGATGGAAATTGTTAGACTCGCGCTTTGATTTAGCAATTTACTGACCTACCTCCGATTGATTGACCATAACTCACTCAATTTAACTCGTAATTCATTTAAATTAGTTTCATTTCGAAGGAATCGAAGTAAAGTTTAAAACGAAAGAAACGGAGATGAAAAACTTCAAGTATTTTGAGAGTTATGATGGAAATAGTTAGACTCGCGCTTTGGTTTAGCAATTTACTGACCTACCTCCGATTGATTGAATATAACTCTCTCAATTTAACTCGTAATTCATTTAAATTCGTTTAATTTCGAATGAATCGAAGTGTAGTTTAAAACGAAAGAAACGGAGATGAAAAACTCCAAGTATTTTGAGAGTTATGATGGAAATAGTTAGACTCGCTCTTTGGTTTAGCAATTTACTGACCTACCTCCGATTGATTGACCATAACTCTGTCAATTTAACTCGTAATTCACTTAAATTAGTTTCATTTCGAAGGAATCGAAGTGTAGTTTAAAACGAAAGAAACGGAGATGAAAAACTCCAAGTATTTTGAGAGTTATGATGGAAATAGTTAGACTCGCGCTTTGGTTTAGCAATTTACTGACCTACCTCCGATTGATTGACCATAACTCTGTCAATTTAACTCGTAATTCTTTTAAATTAGTTTCATTTCGAAGGAATCGAAGTGTAGTTTAAAACGAAAGAAACGGAGATGAATAACTCCAAGTATTTTGAGAGTTATGATGGAAATAGTTAAACTCGCTCTTTGGTTTAGCAATTTACTGACCTCTCTCCGATTGATTTACCATAACTCACTCAATTTAACTCGTAATTCATTGAAATTAGTTTCATTTCGAAGGAATCGAAGTGTAGTTTAAAACGAAAGAAACGGAGATAAAAAACTCCAAGTATTTTGAGAGTTATGATGGAAATTGTTAGACTCGCGCTTTGGTTTAGCAATTTACTGACCTACCTCCGATTGATTGACCATAACTCACTCAATTTAACTCGTAATTCATTTAAATTAGTTTCATTTCGAAGGAATCGAAGTAAAGTTTAAAACGAAAGAAACGGAGATGAAAAACGCCAAGTATTTTGAGAGTTATGATGGAAATAGTTAGACTCGCGCTTTGGTTTAGCAATTTACTGACCTACCTCCGATTGATTGACCATAACTCTCTCAATTTAACTCTTAAGTCATTGAAATTAGTTTCATTTCGAAGGAATCAAAGTGTAGTTTAAAACGAAAGAAACGGAGATGAAAAACTCCAAGTATTTTGAGAGTTATGATGGAAATTGTTAGACTCGCGCTTTGGTTTAGCAATTTACTGACCTACCTCCGATTGATTGACCATAACTCACTCAATTTAACTCGTAATTCATTTAAATTAGTTTCATTTCGAAGGAATCGAAGTAAAGTTTAAAACGAAAGAAACGGAGATGAAAAACTCCAAGTATTTTGAGAGTTATGATGGAAATAGTTAGACTCGCGCTTTGGTTTAGCAATTTACTGACCTACCTCCGATTGATTGAACATAACTCTCTCAATTTAACTCGTAATTCATTTAAATTCATTTCATTTCAAATGAATCGAAGTGTAGTTTAAAACGAAAGAAACGGAGATGAAAAACTCCAAGTATTTTGAGAGTTATGATGGAAATAGTTAGACTCGCGCTTTGGTTTAGCAATTTACTGACCTACCTCCGATTGATTGACCATAACTCTCTCAATTTAACTCTTAAGTCATTGAAATTAGTTTCATTTCGAAGGAATCAAAGTGTAGTTTAAAACGAAAGAAACGGAGATGAAAAACTCCTAGTATTTTGAGAGTTATGTTGGAAATTGTTAGACTCGCGCTTTGGTTTAGCAATTTACTGACCTACCTCCGATTGATTGACCATAACTCACTCAATTTAACTCGTAATTCATTTAAATTAGTTTCATTTCGAAGGAATCGAAGTAAAGTTTAAAACGAAAGAAACGGAGATGAAAAACTTCAAGTATTTTGAGAGTTATGATGGAAATAGTTAGACTCGCGCTTTGGTTTAGCAATTTACTGACCTACCTCCGATTGATTGAATATAACTCTCTCAATTTAACTCGTAATTCATTTAAATTCGTTTCATTTCGAATGAATCGAAGTGTAGTTTAAAACGAAAGAAACGGAGATGAAAAACTCCAAGTATTTTGAGAGTTATGATGGAAATAGTTAGACTCGCGCTTTGGTTTAGCAATTTACTGACCTACCTCCGATTGATTGACAATAACTCTGTCAATTTAACTCGTAATTCATTTAAATTAGTTTCATTTCGAAGGAATTGAAGTGTAGTTTAAAACGAAAGAAACGGAGATGAAAAACTCCAAGTATTTTGAGAGTTATGATGGAAATAGTTAGACTCGCACTTTGGTTTAGCAATTTACTGACCTACCTCCGATTGATTGACCATAACTCACTCAATTTAACTCGTAATTCATTTAAATTAGTTTCATTTCGAAGGAATCGAAGTAAAGTTTAAAACGAAAGAAACGGAGATGAAAAACTCCAAGTATTTTGAGAGTTATGATGGAAATAGTTAGACTCGCGCTTTGGTTTAGCAATTTACTGACCTACCTCCGATTGATTGACCATAACTCTCTCAATTTAACTCTTAAGTCATTGAAATTAGTTTCATTTCGAAGGAATCAAAGTGTAGTTTAAAACGAAAGAAACGGAGATGAAAAACTCCAAGTATTTTGAGAGTTATGATGGAAATTGTTAGACTCGCGCTTTGGTTTAGCAATTTACTGACCTACCTCCGATTGATTGACCATAACTCACTCAATTTAACTCGTAATTCATTTAAATTAGTTTCATTTCGAAGGAATCGAAGTAAAGTTTAAAACGAAAGAAACGGAGATGAAAAACTTCAAGTATTTTGAGAGTTATGATGGAAATAGTTAGACTCGCGCTTTGGTTTAGCAATTTACTGACCTACCTCCGATTGATTGAATATAACTCTGTCAATTTAACTCGTAATTCATTTAAATTAGTTTCATTTCGAAGGAATTGAAGTGTAGTTTAAAACGAAAGAAACGGAGATGAAAAACTCCAAGTATTTTGAGAGTTATGATGGAAATAGTTAGACTCGCGCTTTGGTTTAGCAATTTACTGACCTACCTCCGATTGATTGACAATAACTCTGTCAATTTAACTCGTAATTCATTTAAATTAGTTTCATTTCGAAGGAATTGAAGTGTAGTTTAAAACGAAAGAAACGGAGATGAAAAACTCCAAGTATTTTGAGAGTTATGATGGAAATAGTTAGACTCGCACTTTGGTTTAGCAATTTACTGACCTACCTCCGATTGATTGACCATAACTCACTCAATTTAACTCGTAATTCATTTAAATTAGTTTCATTTCGAAGGAATCGAAGTAAAGTTTAAAACGAAAGAAACGGAGATGAAAAACTCCAAGTATTTTGAGAGTTATGATGGAAATAGTTAGACTCGCGCTTTGGTTTAGCAATTTACTGACCTACCTCCGATTGATTGACCATAACTCTCTCAATTTAACTCTTAAGTCATTGAAATTAGTTTCATTTCGAAGGAATCAAAGTGTAGTTTAAAACGAAAGAAACGGAGATGAAAAACTCCAAGTATTTTGAGAGTTATGATGGAAATTGTTAGACTCGCGCTTTGGTTTAGCAATTTACTGACCTACCTCCGATTGATTGACCATAACTCACTCAATTTAACTCGTAATTCATTTAAATTAGTTTCATTTCGAAGGAATCGAAGTAAAGTTTAAAACGAAAGAAACGGAGATGAAAAACTTCAAGTATTTTGAGAGTTATGATGGAAATAGTTAGACTCGCGCTTTGGTTTAGCAATTTACTGACCTACCTCCGATTGATTGAATATAACTCTCTCAATTTAACTCGTAATTCATTTAAATTCGTTTAATTTCGAATGAATCGAAGTGTAGTTTAAAACGAAAGAAACGGAGATGAAAAACTCCAAGTATTTTGAGAGTTATGATGGAAATAGTTAGACTCGCGCTTTGGTTTAGCAATTTACTGACCTACCTCCGATTGATTGACAATAACTCTGTCAATTTAACTCGTAATTCATTTAAATTAGTTTCATTTCGAAGGAATTGAAGTGTAGTTTAAAAAGAAAGAAACGGAGATGAAAAACTCCAAGTATTTTGAGAGTTATGATGGAAATAGTTAGACTCGCGCTTTGGTTTAGCAATTTACTGACCTACCTCCGATTGATTGAACATAACTCTCTCAATTTAACTCGTAATTCATTTAAATTCATTTCATTTCAAATGAATCGAAGTGTAGTTTAAAACGAAAGAAACGGAGATGAAAAACTCCAAGTATTTTGAGAGTTATGATGGAAATAGTTAGACTCGCGCTTTGGTTTAGCAATTTACTGACCTACCTCCGATTGATTGACCATAACTCTCTCAATTTAACTCTTAAGTCATTGAAATTAGTTTCATTTCGAAGGAATCAAAGTGTAGTTTAAAACGAAAGAAACGGAGATGAAAAACTCCAAGTATTTTGAGAGTTATGATGGAAATTGTTAGACTCGCGCTTTGATTTAGCAATTTACTGACCTACCTCCGATTGATTGACCATAACTCACTCAATTTAACTCGTAATTCATTTAAATTAGTTTCATTTCGAAGGAATCGAAGTAAAGTTTAAAACGAAAGAAACGGAGATGAAAAACTTCAAGTATTTTGAGAGTTATGATGGAAATAGTTAGACTCGCGCTTTGGTTTAGCAATTTACTGACCTACCTCCGATTGATTGAATATAACTCTCTCAATTTAACTCGTAATTCATTTAAATTCGTTTAATTTCGAATGAATCGAAGTGTAGTTTAAAACGAAAGAAACGGAGATGAAAAACTCCAAGTATTTTGAGAGTTATGATGGAAATAGTTAGACTCGCGCTTTGGTTTAGCAATTTACTGACCTACCTCCGATTGATTGACAATAACTCTGTCAATTTAACTCGTAATTCATTTAAATTAGTTTCATTTCGAAGGAATTGAAGTGTAGTTTAAAAAGAAAGAAACGGAGATGAAAAACTCCAAGTATTTTGAGAGTTATGATGGAAATAGTTAGACTCGCGCTTTGGTTTAGCAATTTACTGACCTACCTCCGATTGATTGAACATAACTCTCTCAATTTAACTCGTAATTCATTTAAATTCATTTCATTTCAAATGAATCGAAGTGTAGTTTAAAACGAAAGAAACGGAGATGAAAAACTCCAAGTATTTTGAGAGTTATGATGGAAATAGTTAGACTCGCGCTTTGGTTTAGCAATTTACTGACCTACCTCCGATTGATTGACCATAACTCTCTCAATTTAACTCTTAAGTCATTGAAATTAGTTTCATTTCGAAGGAATCAAAGTGTAGTTTAAAACGAAAGAAACGGAGATGAAAAACTCCAAGTATTTTGAGAGTTATGATGGAAATTGTTAGACTCGCGCTTTGATTTAGCAATTTACTGACCTACCTCCGATTGATTGACCATAACTCACTCAATTTAACTCGTAATTCATTTAAATTAGTTTCATTTCGAAGGAATCGAAGTAAAGTTTAAAACGAAAGAAACGGAGATGAAAAACTTCAAGTATTTTGAGAGTTATGATGGAAATAGTTAGACTCGCGCTTTGGTTTAGCAATTTACTGACCTACCTCCGATTGATTGAATATAACTCTCTCAATTTAACTCGTAATTCATTTAAATTCGTTTAATTTCGAATGAATCGAAGTGTAGTTTAAAACGAAAGAAACGGAGATGAAAAACTCCAAGTATTTTGAGAGTTATGATGGAAATAGTTAGACTCGCGCTTTGGTTTAGCAATTTACTGACCTACCTCCGATTGATTGACAATAACTCTGTCAATTTAACTCGTAATTCATTTAAATTAGTTTCATTTCGAAGGAATTGAAGTGTAGTTTAAAAAGAAAGAAACGGAGATGAAAAACTCCAAGTATTTTGAGAGTTATGATGGAAATAGTTAGACTCGCGCTTTGGTTTAGCAATTTACTGACCTACCTCCGATTGATTGAACATAACTCTCTCAATTTAACTCGTAATTCATTTAAATTCATTTCATTTCAAATGAATCGAAGTGTAGTTTAAAACGAAAGAAACGGAGATGAAAAACTCCAAGTATTTTGAGAGTTATGATGGAAATAGTTAGACTCGCGCTTTGGTTTAGCAATTTACTGACCTACCTCCGATTGATTGACCATAACTCTCTCAATTTAACTCTTAAGTCATTGAAATTAGTTTCATTTCGAAGGAATCAAAGTGTAGTTTAAAACGAAAGAAACGGAGATGAAAAACTCCAAGTATTTTGAGAGTTATGATGGAAATTGTTAGACTCGCGCTTTGATTTAGCAATTTACTGACCTACCTCCGATTGATTGACCATAACTCACTCAATTTAACTCGTAATTCATTTAAATTAGTTTCATTTCGAAGGAATCGAAGTAAAGTTTAAAACGAAAGAAACGGAGATGAAAAACTTCAAGTATTTTGAGAGTTATGATGGAAATAGTTAGACTCGCGCTTTGGTTTAGCAATTTACTGACCTACCTCCGATTGATTGAATATAACTCTCTCAATTTAACTCGTAATTCATTTAAATTCGTTTAATTTCGAATGAATCGAAGTGTAGTTTAAAACGAAAGAAACGGAGATGAAAAACTCCAAGTATTTTGAGAGTTATGATGGAAATAGTTAGACTCGCTCTTTGGTTTAGCAATTTACTGACCTACCTCCGATTGATTGACCATAACTCTGTCAATTTAACTCGTAATTCACTTAAATTAGTTTCATTTCGAAGGAATCGAAGTGTAGTTTAAAACGAAAGAAACGGAGATGAAAAACTCCAAGTATTTTGAGAGTTATGATGGAAATAGTTAGACTCGCGCTTTGGTTTAGCAATTTACTGACCTACCTCCGATTGATTGACCATAACTCTGTCAATTTAACTCGTAATTCTTTTAAATTAGTTTCATTTCGAAGGAATCGAAGTGTAGTTTAAAACGAAAGAAACGGAGATGAATAACTCCAAGTATTTTGAGAGTTATGATGGAAATAGTTAAACTCGCTCTTTGGTTTAGCAATTTACTGACCTCTCTCCGATTGATTTACCATAACTCACTCAATTTAACTCGTAATTCATTGAAATTAGTTTCATTTCGAAGGAATCGAAGTGTAGTTTAAAACGAAAGAAACGGAGATAAAAAACTCCAAGTATTTTGAGAGTTATGATGGAAATTGTTAGACTCGCGCTTTGGTTTAGCAATTTACTGACCTACCTCCGATTGATTGACCATAACTCACTCAATTTAACTCGTAATTCATTTAAATTAGTTTCATTTCGAAGGAATCGAAGTAAAGTTTAAAACGAAAGAAACGGAGATGAAAAACGCCAAGTATTTTGAGAGTTATGATGGAAATAGTTAGACTCGCGCTTTGGTTTAGCAATTTACTGACCTACCTCCGATTGATTGATCATAACTCTCTCAATTTAACTCTTAAGTCATTGAAATTAGTTTCATTTCGAAGGAATCAAAGTGTAGTTTAAAACGAAAGAAACGGAGATGAAAAACTCCAAGTATTTTGAGAGTTATGATGGAAATTGTTAGACTCGCGCTTTGGTTTAGCAATTTACTGACCTACCTCCGATTGATTGACCATAACTCACTCAATTTAACTCGTAATTCATTTAAATTAGTTTCATTTCGAAGGAATCGAAGTAAAGTTTAAAACGAAAGAAACGGAGATGAAAAACTCCAAGTATTTTGAGAGTTATGATGGAAATAGTTAGACTCGCGCTTTGGTTTAGCAATTTACTGACCTACCTCCGATTGATTGAACATAACTCTCTCAATTTAACTCGTAATTCATTTAAATTCATTTCATTTCAAATGAATCGAAGTGTAGTTTAAAACGAAAGAAACGGAGATGAAAAACTCCAAGTATTTTGAGAGTTATGATGGAAATAGTTAGACTCGCGCTTTGGTTTAGCAATTTACTGACCTACCTCCGATTGATTGACCATAACTCTCTCAATTTAACTCTTAAGTCATTGAAATTAGTTTCATTTCGAAGGAATCAAAGTGTAGTTTAAAACGAAAGAAACGGAGATGAAAAACTCCTAGTATTTTGAGAGTTATGTTGGAAATTGTTAGACTCGCGCTTTGGTTTAGCAATTTACTGACCTACCTCCGATTGATTGACCATAACTCACTCAATTTAACTCGTAATTCATTTAAATTAGTTTCATTTCGAAGGAATCGAAGTTAAGTTTAAAACGAAAGAAACGGAGATGAAAAACTTCAAGTATTTTGAGAGTTATGATGGAAATAGTTAGACTCGCGCTTTGGTTTAGCAATTTACTGACCTACCTCCGATTGATTGAATATAACTCTCTCAATTTAACTCGTAATTCATTTAAATTCGTTTCATTTCGAATGAATCGAAGTGTAGTTTAAAACGAAAGAAACGGAGATGAAAAACTCCAAGTATTTTGAGAGTTATGATGGAAATAGTTAGACTCGCGCTTTGGTTTAGCAATTTACTGACCTACCTCCGATTGATTGACAATAACTCTGTCAATTTAACTCGTAATTCATTTAAATTAGTTTCATTTCGAAGGAATTGAAGTGTAGTTTAAAACGAAAGAAACGGAGATGAAAAACTCCAAGTATTTTGAGAGTTATGATGGAAATAGTTAGACTCGCACTTTGGTTTAGCAATTTACTGACCTACCTCCGATTGATTGACCATAACTCACTCAATTTAACTCGTAATTCATTTAAATTAGTTTCATTTCGAAGGAATCGAAGTAAAGTTTAAAACGAAAGAAACGGAGATGAAAAACTTCAAGTATTTTGAGAGTTATGATGGAAATAGTTAGACTCGCGCTTTGGTTTAGCAATTTACTGACCTACCTCCGATTGATTGAATATAACTCTCTCAATTTAACTCGTAATTCATTTAAATTCGTTTAATTTCGAATGAATCGAAGTGTAGTTTAAAACGAAAGAAACGGAGATGAAAAACTCCAAGTATTTTGAGAGTTATGATGGAAATAGTTAGACTCGCGCTTTGGTTTAGCAATTTACTGACCTACCTCCGATTGATTGACAATAACTCTGTCAATTTAACTCGTAATTCATTTAAATTAGTTTCATTTCGAAGGAATTGAAGTGTAGTTTAAAAAGAAAGAAACGGAGATGAAAAACTCCAAGTATTTTGAGAGTTATGATGGAAATAGTTAGACTCGCGCTTTGGTTTAGCAATTTACTGACCTACCTCCGATTGATTGAACATAACTCTCTCAATTTAACTCGTAATTCATTTAAATTCATTTCATTTCAAATGAATCGAAGTGTAGTTTAAAACGAAAGAAACGGAGATGAAAAACTCCAAGTATTTTGAGAGTTATGATGGAAATAGTTAGACTCGCGCTTTGGTTTAGCAATTTACTGACCTACCTCCGATTGATTGACCATAACTCTCTCAATTTAACTCTTAAGTCATTGAAATTAGTTTCATTTCGAAGGAATCAAAGTGTAGTTTAAAACGAAAGAAACGGAGATGAAAAACTCCAAGTATTTTGAGAGTTATGATGGAAATTGTTAGACTCGCGCTTTGATTTAGCAATTTACTGACCTACCTCCGATTGATTGACCATAACTCACTCAATTTAACTCGTAATTCATTTAAATTAGTTTCATTTCGAAGGAATCGAAGTAAAGTTTAAAACGAAAGAAACGGAGATGAAAAACTTCAAGTATTTTGAGAGTTATGATGGAAATAGTTAGACTCGCGCTTTGGTTTAGCAATTTACTGACCTACCTCCGATTGATTGAATATAACTCTCTCAATTTAACTCGTAATTCATTTAAATTCGTTTAATTTCGAATGAATCGAAGTGTAGTTTAAAACGAAAGAAACGGAGATGAAAAACTCCAAGTATTTTGAGAGTTATGATGGAAATAGTTAGACTCGCGCTTTGGTTTAGCAATTTACTGACCTACCTCCGATTGATTGACAATAACTCTGTCAATTTAACTCGTAATTCATTTAAATTAGTTTCATTTCGAAGGAATTGAAGTGTAGTTTAAAAAGAAAGAAACGGAGATGAAAAACTCCAAGTATTTTGAGAGTTATGATGGAAATAGTTAGACTCGCGCTTTGGTTTAGCAATTTACTGACCTACCTCCGATTGATTGAACATAACTCTCTCAATTTAACTCGTAATTCATTTAAATTCATTTCATTTCAAATGAATCGAAGTGTAGTTTAAAACGAAAGAAACGGAGATGAAAAACTCCAAGTATTTTGAGAGTTATGATGGAAATAGTTAGACTCGCGCTTTGGTTTAGCAATTTACTGACCTACCTCCGATTGATTGACCATAACTCTCTCAATTTAACTCTTAAGTCATTGAAATTAGTTTCATTTCGAAGGAATCAAAGTGTAGTTTAAAACGAAAGAAACGGAGATGAAAAACTCCAAGTATTTTGAGAGTTATGATGGAAATTGTTAGACTCGCGCTTTGATTTAGCAATTTACTGACCTACCTCCGATTGATTGACCATAACTCACTCAATTTAACTCGTAATTCATTTAAATTAGTTTCATTTCGAAGGAATCGAAGTAAAGTTTAAAACGAAAGAAACGGAGATGAAAAACTTCAAGTATTTTGAGAGTTATGATGGAAATAGTTAGACTCGCGCTTTGGTTTAGCAATTTACTGACCTACCTCCGATTGATTGAATATAACTCTCTCAATTTAACTCGTAATTCATTTAAATTCGTTTAATTTCGAATGAATCGAAGTGTAGTTTAAAACGAAAGAAACGGAGATGAAAAACTCCAAGTATTTTGAGAGTTATGATGGAAATAGTTAGACTCGCTCTTTGGTTTAGCAATTTACTGACCTACCTCCGATTGATTGACCATAACTCTGTCAATTTAACTCGTAATTCACTTAAATTAGTTTCATTTCGAAGGAATCGAAGTGTAGTTTAAAACGAAAGAAACGGAGATGAAAAACTCCAAGTATTTTGAGAGTTATGATGGAAATAGTTAGACTCGCGCTTTGGTTTAGCAATTTACTGACCTACCTCCGATTGATTGACCATAACTCTGTCAATTTAACTCGTAATTCTTTTAAATTAGTTTCATTTCGAAGGAATCGAAGTGTAGTTTAAAACGAAAGAAACGGAGATGAATAACTCCAAGTATTTTGAGAGTTATGATGGAAATAGTTAAACTCGCTCTTTGGTTTAGCAATTTACTGACCTCTCTCCGATTGATTTACCATAACTCACTCAATTTAACTCGTAATTCATTGAAATTAGTTTCATTTCGAAGGAATCGAAGTGTAGTTTAAAACGAAAGAAACGGAGATAAAAAACTCCAAGTATTTTGAGAGTTATGATGGAAATTGTTAGACTCGCGCTTTGGTTTAGCAATTTACTGACCTACCTCCGATTGATTGACCATAACTCACTCAATTTAACTCGTAATTCATTTAAATTAGTTTCATTTCGAAGGAATCGAAGTAAAGTTTAAAACGAAAGAAACGGAGATGAAAAACTCCAAGTATTTTGAGAGTTATGATGGAAATAGTTAGACTCGCGCTTTGGTTTAGCAATTTACTGACCTACCTCCGATTGATTGAACATAACTCTCTCAATTTAACTCGTAATTCATTTAAATTCATTTCATTTCAAATGAATCGAAGTGTAGTTTAAAACGAAAGAAACGGAGATGAAAAACTCCAAGTATTTTGAGAGTTATGATGGAAATAGTTAGACTCGCGCTTTGGTTTAGCAATTTACTGACCTACCTCCGATTGATTGACCATAACTCTCTCAATTTAACTCTTAAGTCATTGAAATTAGTTTCATTTCGAAGGAATCAAAGTGTAGTTTAAAACGAAAGAAACGGAGATGAAAAACTCCAAGTATTTTGAGAGTTATGTTGGAAATTGTTAGACTCGCGCTTTGGTTTAGCAATTTACTGACCTACCTCCGATTGATTGACCATAACTCACTCAATTTAACTCGTAATTCATTTAAATTAGTTTCATTTCGAAGGAATCGAAGTAAAGTTTAAAACGAAAGAAACGGAGATGAAAAACTTCAAGTATTTTGAGAGTTATGATGGAAATAGTTAGACTCGCGCTTTGGTTTAGCAATTTACTGACCTACCTCCGATTGATTGAATATAACTCTCTCAATTTAACTCGTAATTCATTTAAATTCGTTTCATTTCGAATGAATCGAAGTGTAGTTTAAAACGAAAGAAACGGAGATGAAAAACTCCAAGTATTTTGAGAGTTATGATGGAAATAGTTAGACTCGCGCTTTGGTTTAGCAATTTACTGACCTACCTCCGATTGATTGACAATAACTCTGTCAATTTAACTCGTAATTCATTTAAATTAGTTTCATTTCGAAGGAATTGAAGTGTAGTTTAAAACGAAAGAAACGGAGATGAAAAACTCCAAGTATTTTGAGAGTTATGATGGAAATAGTTAGACTCGCACTTTGGTTTAGCAATTTACTGACCTACCTCCGATTGATTGACCATAACTCACTCAATTTAACTCGTAATTCATTTAAATTAGTTTCATTTCGAAGGAATCGAAGTAAAGTTTAAAACGAAAGAAACGGAGATGAAAAACTCCAAGTATTTTGAGAGTTATGATGGAAATAGTTAGACTCGCGCTTTGGTTTAGCAATTTACTGACCTACCTCCGATTGATTGACCATAACTCTCTCAATTTAACTCTTAAGTCATTGAAATTAGTTTCATTTCGAAGGAATCAAAGTGTAGTTTAAAACGAAAGAAACGGAGATGAAAAACTCCAAGTATTTTGAGAGTTATGATGGAAATTGTTAGACTCGCGCTTTGGTTTAGCAATTTACTGACCTACCTCCGATTGATTGACCATAACTCACTCAATTTAACTCGTAATTCATTTAAATTAGTTTCATTTCGAAGGAATCGAAGTAAAGTTTAAAACGAAAGAAACGGAGATGAAAAACTTCAAGTATTTTGAGAGTTATGATGGAAATAGTTAGACTCGCGCTTTGGTTTAGCAATTTACTGACCTACCTCCGATTGATTGAATATAACTCTCTCAATTTAACTCGTAATTCATTTAAATTCGTTTAATTTCGAATGAATCGAAGTGTAGTTTAAAACGAAAGAAACGGAGATGAAAAACTCCAAGTATTTTGAGAGTTATGATGGAAATAGTTAGACTCGCGCTTTGGTTTAGCAATTTACTGACCTACCTCCGATTGATTGACAATAACTCTGTCAATTTAACTCGTAATTCATTTAAATTAGTTTCATTTCGAAGGAATTGAAGTGTAGTTTAAAAAGAAAGAAACGGAGATGAAAAACTCCAAGTATTTTGAGAGTTATGATGGAAATAGTTAGACTCGCGCTTTGGTTTAGCAATTTACTGACCTACCTCCGATTGATTGAACATAACTCTCTCAATTTAACTCGTAATTCATTTAAATTCATTTCATTTCAAATGAATCGAAGTGTAGTTTAAAACGAAAGAAACGGAGATGAAAAACTCCAAGTATTTTGAGAGTTATGATGGAAATAGTTAGACTCGCGCTTTGGTTTAGCAATTTACTGACCTACCTCCGATTGATTGACCATAACTCTCTCAATTTAACTCTTAAGTCATTGAAATTAGTTTCATTTCGAAGGAATCAAAGTGTAGTTTAAAACGAAAGAAACGGAGATGAAAAACTCCAAGTATTTTGAGAGTTATGATGGAAATTGTTAGACTCGCGCTTTGATTTAGCAATTTACTGACCTACCTCCGATTGATTGACCATAACTCACTCAATTTAACTCGTAATTCATTTAAATTAGTTTCATTTCGAAGGAATCGAAGTAAAGTTTAAAACGAAAGAAACGGAGATGAAAAACTTCAAGTATTTTGAGAGTTATGATGGAAATAGTTAGACTCGCGCTTTGGTTTAGCAATTTACTGACCTACCTCCGATTGATTGAATATAACTCTCTCAATTTAACTCGTAATTCATTTAAATTCGTTTAATTTCGAATGAATCGAAGTGTAGTTTAAAACGAAAGAAACGGAGATGAAAAACTCCAAGTATTTTGAGAGTTATGATGGAAATAGTTAGACTCGCTCTTTGGTTTAGCAATTTACTGACCTACCTCCGATTGATTGACCATAACTCTGTCAATTTAACTCGTAATTCACTTAAATTAGTTTCATTTCGAAGGAATCGAAGTGTAGTTTAAAACGAAAGAAACGGAGATGAAAAACTCCAAGTATTTTGAGAGTTATGATGGAAATAGTTAGACTCGCGCTTTGGTTTAGCAATTTACTGACCTACCTCCGATTGATTGACCATAACTCTGTCAATTTAACTCGTAATTCTTTTAAATTAGTTTCATTTCGAAGGAATCGAAGTGTAGTTTAAAACGAAAGAAACGGAGATGAATAACTCCAAGTATTTTGAGAGTTATGATGGAAATAGTTAAACTCGCTCTTTGGTTTAGCAATTTACTGACCTCTCTCCGATTGATTTACCATAACTCACTCAATTTAACTCGTAATTCATTGAAATTAGTTTCATTTCGAAGGAATCGAAGTGTAGTTTAAAACGAAAGAAACGGAGATAAAAAACTCCAAGTATTTTGAGAGTTATGATGGAAATTGTTAGACTCGCGCTTTGGTTTAGCAATTTACTGACCTACCTCCGATTGATTGACCATAACTCACTCAATTTAACTCGTAATTCATTTAAATTAGTTTCATTTCGAAGGAATCGAAGTAAAGTTTAAAACGAAAGAAACGGAGATGAAAAACGCCAAGTATTTTGAGAGTTATGATGGAAATAGTTAGACTCGCGCTTTGGTTTAGCAATTTACTGACCTACCTCCGATTGATTGACCATAACTCTCTCAATTTAACTCTTAAGTCATTGAAATTAGTTTCATTTCGAAGGAATCAAAGTGTAGTTTAAAACGAAAGAAACGGAGATGAAAAACTCCAAGTATTTTGAGAGTTATGATGGAAATTGTTAGACTCGCGCTTTGGTTTAGCAATTTACTGACCTACCTCCGATTGATTGACCATAACTCACTCAATTTAACTCGTAATTCATTTAAATTAGTTTCATTTCGAAGGAATCGAAGTAAAGTTTAAAACGAAAGAAACGGAGATGAAAAACTCCAAGTATTTTGAGAGTTATGATGGAAATAGTTAGACTCGCGCTTTGGTTTAGCAATTTACTGACCTACCTCCGATTGATTGAACATAACTCTCTCAATTTAACTCGTAATTCATTTAAATTCATTTCATTTCAAATGAATCGAAGTGTAGTTTAAAACGAAAGAAACGGAGATGAAAAACTCCAAGTATTTTGAGAGTTATGATGGAAATAGTTAGACTCGCGCTTTGGTTTAGCAATTTACTGACCTACCTCCGATTGATTGACCATAACTCTCTCAATTTAACTCTTAAGTCATTGAAATTAGTTTCATTTCGAAGGAATCAAAGTGTAGTTTAAAACGAAAGAAACGGAGATGAAAAACTCCTAGTATTTTGAGAGTTATGTTGGAAATTGTTAGACTCGCGCTTTGGTTTAGCAATTTACTGACCTACCTCCGATTGATTGACCATAACTCACTCAATTTAACTCGTAATTCATTTAAATTAGTTTCATTTCGAAGGAATCGAAGTAAAGTTTAAAACGAAAGAAACGGAGATGAAAAACTTCAAGTATTTTGAGAGTTATGATGGAAATAGTTAGACTCGCGCTTTGGTTTAGCAATTTACTGACCTACCTCCGATTGATTGAATATAACTCTCTCAATTTAACTCGTAATTCATTTAAATTCGTTTCATTTCGAATGAATCGAAGTGTAGTTTAAAACGAAAGAAACGGAGATGAAAAACTCCAAGTATTTTGAGAGTTATGATGGAAATAGTTAGACTCGCGCTTTGGTTTAGCAATTTACTGACCTACCTCCGATTGATTGACAATAACTCTGTCAATTTAACTCGTAATTCATTTAAATTAGTTTCATTTCGAAGGAATTGAAGTGTAGTTTAAAACGAAAGAAACGGAGATGAAAAACTCCAAGTATTTTGAGAGTTATGATGGAAATAGTTAGACTCGCACTTTGGTTTAGCAATTTACTGACCTACCTCCGATTGATTGACCATAACTCACTCAATTTAACTCGTAATTCATTTAAATTAGTTTCATTTCGAAGGAATCGAAGTAAAGTTTAAAACGAAAGAAACGGAGATGAAAAACTCCAAGTATTTTGAGAGTTATGATGGAAATAGTTAGACTCGCGCTTTGGTTTAGCAATTTACTGACCTACCTCCGATTGATTGACCATAACTCTCTCAATTTAACTCTTAAGTCATTGAAATTAGTTTCATTTCGAAGGAATCAAAGTGTAGTTTAAAACGAAAGAAACGGAGATGAAAAACTCCAAGTATTTTGAGAGTTATGATGGAAATTGTTAGACTCGCGCTTTGGTTTAGCAATTTACTGACCTACCTCCGATTGATTGACCATAACTCACTCAATTTAACTCGTAATTCATTTAAATTAGTTTCATTTCGAAGGAATCGAAGTAAAGTTTAAAACGAAAGAAACGGAGATGAAAAACTTCAAGTATTTTGAGAGTTATGATGGAAATAGTTAGACTCGCGCTTTGGTTTAGCAATTTACTGACCTACCTCCGATTGATTGAATATAACTCTGTCAATTTAACTCGTAATTCATTTAAATTAGTTTCATTTCGAAGGAATTGAAGTGTAGTTTAAAACGAAAGAAACGGAGATGAAAAACTCCAAGTATTTTGAGAGTTATGATGGAAATAGTTAGACTCGCGCTTTGGTTTAGCAATTTACTGACCTACCTCCGATTGATTGACAATAACTCTGTCAATTTAACTCGTAATTCATTTAAATTAGTTTCATTTCGAAGGAATTGAAGTGTAGTTTAAAACGAAAGAAACGGAGATGAAAAACTCCAAGTATTTTGAGAGTTATGATGGAAATAGTTAGACTCGCACTTTGGTTTAGCAATTTACTGACCTACCTCCGATTGATTGACCATAACTCACTCAATTTAACTCGTAATTCATTTAAATTAGTTTCATTTCGAAGGAATCGAAGTAAAGTTTAAAACGAAAGAAACGGAGATGAAAAACTCCAAGTATTTTGAGAGTTATGATGGAAATAGTTAGACTCGCGCTTTGGTTTAGCAATTTACTGACCTACCTCCGATTGATTGACCATAACTCTCTCAATTTAACTCTTAAGTCATTGAAATTAGTTTCATTTCGAAGGAATCAAAGTGTAGTTTAAAACGAAAGAAACGGAGATGAAAAACTCCAAGTATTTTGAGAGTTATGATGGAAATTGTTAGACTCGCGCTTTGGTTTAGCAATTTACTGACCTACCTCCGATTGATTGACCATAACTCACTCAATTTAACTCGTAATTCATTTAAATTAGTTTCATTTCGAAGGAATCGAAGTAAAGTTTAAAACGAAAGAAACGGAGATGAAAAACTTCAAGTATTTTGAGAGTTATGATGGAAATAGTTAGACTCGCGCTTTGGTTTAGCAATTTACTGACCTACCTCCGATTGATTGAATATAACTCTCTCAATTTAACTCGTAATTCATTTAAATTCGTTTAATTTCGAATGAATCGAAGTGTAGTTTAAAACGAAAGAAACGGAGATGAAAAACTCCAAGTATTTTGAGAGTTATGATGGAAATAGTTAGACTCGCGCTTTGGTTTAGCAATTTACTGACCTACCTCCGATTGATTGACAATAACTCTGTCAATTTAACTCGTAATTCATTTAAATTAGTTTCATTTCGAAGGAATTGAAGTGTAGTTTAAAAAGAAAGAAACGGAGATGAAAAACTCCAAGTATTTTGAGAGTTATGATGGAAATAGTTAGACTCGCGCTTTGGTTTAGCAATTTACTGACCTACCTCCGATTGATTGAACATAACTCTCTCAATTTAACTCGTAATTCATTTAAATTCATTTCATTTCAAATGAATCGAAGTGTAGTTTAAAACGAAAGAAACGGAGATGAAAAACTCCAAGTATTTTGAGAGTTATGATGGAAATAGTTAGACTCGCGCTTTGGTTTAGCAATTTACTGACCTACCTCCGATTGATTGACCATAACTCTCTCAATTTAACTCTTAAGTCATTGAAATTAGTTTCATTTCGAAGGAATCAAAGTGTAGTTTAAAACGAAAGAAACGGAGATGAAAAACTCCAAGTATTTTGAGAGTTATGATGGAAATTGTTAGACTCGCGCTTTGATTTAGCAATTTACTGACCTACCTCCGATTGATTGACCATAACTCACTCAATTTAACTCGTAATTCATTTAAATTAGTTTCATTTCGAAGGAATCGAAGTAAAGTTTAAAACGAAAGAAACGGAGATGAAAAACTTCAAGTATTTTGAGAGTTATGATGGAAATAGTTAGACTCGCGCTTTGGTTTAGCAATTTACTGACCTACCTCCGATTGATTGAATATAACTCTCTCAATTTAACTCGTAATTCATTTAAATTCGTTTAATTTCGAATGAATCGAAGTGTAGTTTAAAACGAAAGAAACGGAGATGAAAAACTCCAAGTATTTTGAGAGTTATGATGGAAATAGTTAGACTCGCGCTTTGGTTTAGCAATTTACTGACCTACCTCCG
The DNA here is from genome assembly GCF_043159265.1 of Tasmannia lanceolata. Taxonomy (NCBI): domain Eukaryota; kingdom Viridiplantae; phylum Streptophyta; class Magnoliopsida; order Canellales; family Winteraceae; genus Tasmannia; species Tasmannia lanceolata. Next base: position 12,095,874 of record NW_027518721.1, read on the forward strand.
ATTGATTGACAATAACTCTGTCAATTTAACTCGTAATTCATTTAAATTAGTTTCATTTCGAAGGAATTGAAGTGTAGTTTAAAAAGAAAGAAACGGAGATGAAAAACTCCAAGTATTTTGAGAGTTATGATGGAAATAGTTAGACTCGCGCTTTGGTTTAGCAATTTACTGACCTACCTCCGATTGATTGAACATAACTCTCTCAATTTAACTCGTAATTCATTTAAATTCATTTCATTTCAAATGAATCGAAGTGTAGTTTAAAACGAAAGAAACGGAGATGAAAAACTCCAAGTATTTTGAGAGTTATGATGGAAATAGTTAGACTCGCGCTTTGGTTTAGCAATTTACTGACCTACCTCCGATTGATTGACCATAACTCTCTCAATTTAACTCTTAAGTCATTGAAATTAGTTTCATTTCGAAGGAATCAAAGTGTAGTTTAAAACGAAAGAAACGGAGATGAAAAACTCCAAGTATTTTGAGAGTTATGATGGAAATTGTTAGACTCGCGCTTTGATTTAGCAATTTACTGACCTACCTCCGATTGATTGACCATAACTCACTCAATTTAACTCGTAATTCATTTAAATTAGTTTCATTTCGAAGGAATCGAAGTAAAGTTTAAAACGAAAGAAACGGAGATGAAAAACTTCAAGTATTTTGAGAGTTATGATGGAAATAGTTAGACTCGCGCTTTGGTTTAGCAATTTACTGACCTACCTCCGATTGATTGAATATAACTCTCTCAATTTAACTCGTAATTCATTTAAATTCGTTTAATTTCGAATGAATCGAAGTGTAGTTTAAAACGAAAGAAACGGAGATGAAAAACTCCAAGTATTTTGAGAGTTATGATGGAAATAGTTAGACTCGCGCTTTGGTTTAGCAATTTACTGACCTACCTCCGATTGATTGACAATAACTCTGTCAATTTAACTCGTAATTCATTTAAATTAGTTTCATTTCGAAGGAATTGAAGTGTAGTTTAAAAAGAAAGAAACGGAGATGAAAAACTCCAAGTATTTTGAGAGTTATGATGGAAATAGTTAGACTCGCGCTTTGGTTTAGCAATTTACTGACCTACCTCCGATTGATTGAACATAACTCTCTCAATTTAACTCGTAATTCATTTAAATTCATTTCATTTCAAATGAATCGAAGTGTAGTTTAAAACGAAAGAAACGGAGATGAAAAACTCCAAGTATTTTGAGAGTTATGATGGAAATAGTTAGACTCGCGCTTTGGTTTAGCAATTTACTGACCTACCTCCGATTGATTGACCATAACTCTCTCAATTTAACTCTTAAGTCATTGAAATTAGTTTCATTTCGAAGGAATCAAAGTGTAGTTTAAAACGAAAGAAACGGAGATGAAAAACTCCAAGTATTTTGAGAGTTATGATGGAAATTGTTAGACTCGCGCTTTGATTTAGCAATTTACTGACCTACCTCCGATTGATTGACCATAACTCACTCAATTTAACTCGTAATTCATTTAAATTAGTTTCATTTCGAAGGAATCGAAGTAAAGTTTAAAACGAAAGAAACGGAGATGAAAAACTTCAAGTATTTTGAGAGTTATGATGGAAATAGTTAGACTCGCGCTTTGGTTTAGCAATTTACTGACCTACCTCCGATTGATTGAATATAACTCTCTCAATTTAACTCGTAATTCATTTAAATTCGTTTAATTTCGAATGAATCGAAGTGTAGTTTAAAACGAAAGAAACGGAGATGAAAAACTCCAAGTATTTTGAGAGTTATGATGGAAATAGTTAGACTCGCTCTTTGGTTTAGCAATTTACTGACCTACCTCCGATTGATTGACCATAACTCTGTCAATTTAACTCGTAATTCACTTAAATTAGTTTCATTTCGAAGGAATCGAAGTGTAGTTTAAAACGAAAGAAACGGAGATGAAAAACTCCAAGTATTTTGAGAGTTATGATGGAAATAGTTAGACTCGCGCTTTGGTTTAGCAATTTACTGACCTACCTCCGATTGATTGACCATAACTCTGTCAATTTAACTCGTAATTCTTTTAAATTAGTTTCATTTCGAAGGAATCGAAGTGTAGTTTAAAACGAAAGAAACGGAGATGAATAACTCCAAGTATTTTGAGAGTTATGATGGAAATAGTTAAACTCGCTCTTTGGTTTAGCAATTTACTGACCTCTCTCCGATTGATTTACCATAACTCACTCAATTTAACTCGTAATTCATTGAAATTAGTTTCATTTCGAAGGAATCGAAGTGTAGTTTAAAACGAAAGAAACGGAGATAAAAAACTCCAAGTATTTTGAGAGTTATGATGGAAATTGTTAGACTCGCGCTTTGGTTTAGCAATTTACTGACCTACCTCCGATTGATTGACCATAACTCACTCAATTTAACTCGTAATTCATTTAAATTAGTTTCATTTCGAAGGAATCGAAGTAAAGTTTAAAACGAAAGAAACGGAGATGAAAAACGCCAAGTATTTTGAGAGTTATGATGGAAATAGTTAGACTCGCGCTTTGGTTTAGCAATTTACTGACCTACCTCCGATTGATTGATCATAACTCTCTCAATTTAACTCTTAAGTCATTGAAATTAGTTTCATTTCGAAGGAATCAAAGTGTAGTTTAAAACGAAAGAAACGGAGATGAAAAACTCCAAGTATTTTGAGAGTTATGATGGAAATTGTTAGACTCGCGCTTTGGTTTAGCAATTTACTGACCTACCTCCGATTGATTGACCATAACTCACTCAATTTAACTCGTAATTCATTTAAATTAGTTTCATTTCGAAGGAATCGAAGTAAAGTTTAAAACGAAAGAAACGGAGATGAAAAACTCCAAGTATTTTGAGAGTTATGATGGAAATAGTTAGACTCGCGCTTTGGTTTAGCAATTTACTGACCTACCTCCGATTGATTGAACATAACTCTCTCAATTTAACTCGTAATTCATTTAAATTCATTTCATTTCAAATGAATCGAAGTGTAGTTTAAAACGAAAGAAACGGAGATGAAAAACTCCAAGTATTTTGAGAGTTATGATGGAAATAGTTAGACTCGCGCTTTGGTTTAGCAATTTACTGACCTACCTCCGATTGATTGACCATAACTCTCTCAATTTAACTCTTAAGTCATTGAAATTAGTTTCATTTCGAAGGAATCAAAGTGTAGTTTAAAACGAAAGAAACGGAGATGAAAAACTCCTAGTATTTTGAGAGTTATGTTGGAAATTGTTAGACTCGCGCTTTGGTTTAGCAATTTACTGACCTACCTCCGATTGATTGACCATAACTCACTCAATTTAACTCGTAATTCATTTAAATTAGTTTCATTTCGAAGGAATCGAAGTTAAGTTTAAAACGAAAGAAACGGAGATGAAAAACTTCAAGTATTTTGAGAGTTATGATGGAAATAGTTAGACTCGCGCTTTGGTTTAGCAATTTACTGACCTACCTCCGATTGATTGAATATAACTCTCTCAATTTAACTCGTAATTCATTTAAATTCGTTTCATTTCGAATGAATCGAAGTGTAGTTTAAAACGAAAGAAACGGAGATGAAAAACTCCAAGTATTTTGAGAGTTATGATGGAAATAGTTAGACTCGCGCTTTGGTTTAGCAATTTACTGACCTACCTCCGATTGATTGACAATAACTCTGTCAATTTAACTCGTAATTCATTTAAATTAGTTTCATTTCGAAGGAATTGAAGTGTAGTTTAAAACGAAAGAAACGGAGATGAAAAACTCCAAGTATTTTGAGAGTTATGATGGAAATAGTTAGACTCGCACTTTGGTTTAGCAATTTACTGACCTACCTCCGATTGATTGACCATAACTCACTCAATTTAACTCGTAATTCATTTAAATTAGTTTCATTTCGAAGGAATCGAAGTAAAGTTTAAAACGAAAGAAACGGAGATGAAAAACTTCAAGTATTTTGAGAGTTATGATGGAAATAGTTAGACTCGCGCTTTGGTTTAGCAATTTACTGACCTACCTCCGATTGATTGAATATAACTCTCTCAATTTAACTCGTAATTCATTTAAATTCGTTTAATTTCGAATGAATCGAAGTGTAGTTTAAAACGAAAGAAACGGAGATGAAAAACTCCAAGTATTTTGAGAGTTATGATGGAAATAGTTAGACTCGCGCTTTGGTTTAGCAATTTACTGACCTACCTCCGATTGATTGACAATAACTCTGTCAATTTAACTCGTAATTCATTTAAATTAGTTTCATTTCGAAGGAATTGAAGTGTAGTTTAAAAAGAAAGAAACGGAGATGAAAAACTCCAAGTATTTTGAGAGTTATGATGGAAATAGTTAGACTCGCGCTTTGGTTTAGCAATTTACTGACCTACCTCCGATTGATTGAACATAACTCTCTCAATTTAACTCGTAATTCATTTAAATTCATTTCATTTCAAATGAATCGAAGTGTAGTTTAAAACGAAAGAAACGGAGATGAAAAACTCCAAGTATTTTGAGAGTTATGATGGAAATAGTTAGACTCGCGCTTTGGTTTAGCAATTTACTGACCTACCTCCGATTGATTGACCATAACTCTCTCAATTTAACTCTTAAGTCATTGAAATTAGTTTCATTTCGAAGGAATCAAAGTGTAGTTTAAAACGAAAGAAACGGAGATGAAAAACTCCAAGTATTTTGAGAGTTATGATGGAAATTGTTAGACTCGCGCTTTGATTTAGCAATTTACTGACCTACCTCCGATTGATTGACCATAACTCACTCAATTTAACTCGTAATTCATTTAAATTAGTTTCATTTCGAAGGAATCGAAGTAAAGTTTAAAACGAAAGAAACGGAGATGAAAAACTTCAAGTATTTTGAGAGTTATGATGGAAATAGTTAGACTCGCGCTTTGGTTTAGCAATTTACTGACCTACCTCCGATTGATTGAATATAACTCTCTCAATTTAACTCGTAATTCATTTAAATTCGTTTAATTTCGAATGAATCGAAGTGTAGTTTAAAACGAAAGAAACGGAGATGAAAAACTCCAAGTATTTTGAGAGTTATGATGGAAATAGTTAGACTCGCGCTTTGGTTTAGCAATTTACTGACCTACCTCCGATTGATTGACAATAACTCTGTCAATTTAACTCGTAATTCATTTAAATTAGTTTCATTTCGAAGGAATTGAAGTGTAGTTTAAAAAGAAAGAAACGGAGATGAAAAACTCCAAGTATTTTGAGAGTTATGATGGAAATAGTTAGACTCGCGCTTTGGTTTAGCAATTTACTGACCTACCTCCGATTGATTGAACATAACTCTCTCAATTTAACTCGTAATTCATTTAAATTCATTTCATTTCAAATGAATCGAAGTGTAGTTTAAAACGAAAGAAACGGAGATGAAAAACTCCAAGTATTTTGAGAGTTATGATGGAAATAGTTAGACTCGCGCTTTGGTTTAGCAATTTACTGACCTACCTCCGATTGATTGACCATAACTCTCTCAATTTAACTCTTAAGTCATTGAAATTAGTTTCATTTCGAAGGAATCAAAGTGTAGTTTAAAACGAAAGAAACGGAGATGAAAAACTCCAAGTATTTTGAGAGTTATGATGGAAATTGTTAGACTCGCGCTTTGATTTAGCAATTTACTGACCTACCTCCGATTGATTGACCATAACTCACTCAATTTAACTCGTAATTCATTTAAATTAGTTTCATTTCGAAGGAATCGAAGTAAAGTTTAAAACGAAAGAAACGGAGATGAAAAACTTCAAGTATTTTGAGAGTTATGATGGAAATAGTTAGACTCGCGCTTTGGTTTAGCAATTTACTGACCTACCTCCGATTGATTGAATATAACTCTCTCAATTTAACTCGTAATTCATTTAAATTCGTTTAATTTCGAAGGAATCGAAGTGTAGTTTAAAACGAAAGAAACGGAGATGAAAAACTCCAAGTATTTTGAGAGTTATGATGGAAATAGTTAGACTCGCTCTTTGGTTTAGCAATTTACTGACCTACCTCCGATTGATTGACCATAACTCTGTCAATTTAACTCGTAATTCACTTAAATTAGTTTCATTTCGAAGGAATCGAAGTGTAGTTTAAAACGAAAGAAACGGAGATGAAAAACTCCAAGTATTTTGAGAGTTATGATGGAAATAGTTAGACTCGCGCTTTGGTTTAGCAATTTACTGACCTACCTCCGATTGATTGACCATAACTCTGTCAATTTAACTCGTAATTCTTTTAAATTAGTTTCATTTCGAAGGAATCGAAGTGTAGTTTAAAACGAAAGAAACGGAGATGAATAACTCCAAGTATTTTGAGAGTTATGATGGAAATAGTTAAACTCGCTCTTTGGTTTAGCAATTTACTGACCTCTCTCCGATTGATTTACCATAACTCACTCAATTTAACTCGTAATTCATTGAAATTAGTTTCATTTCGAAGGAATCGAAGTGTAGTTTAAAACGAAAGAAACGGAGATAAAAAACTCCAAGTATTTTGAGAGTTATGATGGAAATTGTTAGACTCGCGCTTTGGTTTAGCAATTTACTGACCTACCTCCGATTGATTGACCATAACTCACTCAATTTAACTCGTAATTCATTTAAATTAGTTTCATTTCGAAGGAATCGAAGTAAAGTTTAAAACGAAAGAAACGGAGATGAAAAACGCCAAGTATTTTGAGAGTTATGATGGAAATAGTTAGACTCGCGCTTTGGTTTAGCAATTTACTGACCTACCTCCGATTGATTGACCATAACTCTCTCAATTTAACTCTTAAGTCATTGAAATTAGTTTCATTTCGAAGGAATCAAAGTGTAGTTTAAAACGAAAGAAACGGAGATGAAAAACTCCAAGTATTTTGAGAGTTATGATGGAAATTGTTAGACTCGCGCTTTGGTTTAGCAATTTACTGACCTACCTCCGATTGATTGACCATAACTCACTCAATTTAACTCGTAATTCATTTAAATTAGTTTCATTTCGAAGGAATCGAAGTAAAGTTTAAAACGAAAGAAACGGAGATGAAAAACTCCAAGTATTTTGAGAGTTATGATGGAAATAGTTAGACTCGCGCTTTGGTTTAGCAATTTACTGACCTACCTCCGATTGATTGAACATAACTCTCTCAATTTAACTCGTAATTCATTTAAATTCATTTCATTTCAAATGAATCGAAGTGTAGTTTAAAACGAAAGAAACGGAGATGAAAAACTCCAAGTATTTTGAGAGTTATGATGGAAATAGTTAGACTCGCGCTTTGGTTTAGCAATTTACTGACCTACCTCCGATTGATTGACCATAACTCTCTCAATTTAACTCTTAAGTCATTGAAATTAGTTTCATTTCGAAGGAATCAAAGTGTAGTTTAAAACGAAAGAAACGGAGATGAAAAACTCCTAGTATTTTGAGAGTTATGTTGGAAATTGTTAGACTCGCGCTTTGGTTTAGCAATTTACTGACCTACCTCCGATTGATTGACCATAACTCACTCAATTTAACTCGTAATTCATTTAAATTAGTTTCATTTCGAAGGAATCGAAGTTAAGTTTAAAACGAAAGAAACGGAGATGAAAAACTTCAAGTATTTTGAGAGTTATGATGGAAATAGTTAGACTCGCGCTTTGGTTTAGCAATTTACTGACCTACCTCCGATTGATTGAATATAACTCTCTCAATTTAACTCGTAATTCATTTAAATTCGTTTCATTTCGAATGAATCGAAGTGTAGTTTAAAACGAAAGAAACGGAGATGAAAAACTCCAAGTATTTTGAGAGTTATGATGGAAATAGTTAGACTCGCGCTTTGGTTTAGCAATTTACTGACCTACCTCCGATTGATTGACAATAACTCTGTCAATTTAACTCGTAATTCATTTAAATTAGTTTCATTTCGAAGGAATTGAAGTGTAGTTTAAAACGAAAGAAACGGAGATGAAAAACTCCAAGTATTTTGAGAGTTATGATGGAAATAGTTAGACTCGCACTTTGGTTTAGCAATTTACTGACCTACCTCCGATTGATTGACCATAACTCACTCAATTTAACTCGTAATTCATTTAAATTAGTTTCATTTCGAAGGAATCGAAGTAAAGTTTAAAACGAAAGAAACGGAGATGAAAAACTCCAAGTATTTTGAGAGTTATGATGGAAATAGTTAGACTCGCGCTTTGGTTTAGCAATTTACTGACCTACCTCCGATTGATTGACCATAACTCTCTCAATTTAACTCTTAAGTCATTGAAATTAGTTTCATTTCGAAGGAATCAAAGTGTAGTTTAAAACGAAAGAAACGGAGATGAAAAACTCCAAGTATTTTGAGAGTTATGATGGAAATTGTTAGACTCGCGCTTTGGTTTAGCAATTTACTGACCTACCTCCGATTGATTGACCATAACTCACTCAATTTAACTCGTAATTCATTTAAATTAGTTTCATTTCGAAGGAATCGAAGTAAAGTTTAAAACGAAAGAAACGGAGATGAAAAACTTCAAGTATTTTGAGAGTTATGATGGAAATAGTTAGACTCGCGCTTTGGTTTAGCAATTTACTGACCTACCTCCGATTGATTGAATATAACTCTCTCAATTTAACTCGTAATTCATTTAAATTCGTTTAATTTCGAATGAATCGAAGTGTAGTTTAAAACGAAAGAAACGGAGATGAAAAACTCCAAGTATTTTGAGAGTTATGATGGAAATAGTTAGACTCGCGCTTTGGTTTAGCAATTTACTGACCTACCTCCGATTGATTGACAATAACTCTGTCAATTTAACTCGTAATTCATTTAAATTAGTTTCATTTCGAAGGAATTGAAGTGTAGTTTAAAACGAAAGAAACGGAGATGAAAAACTCCAAGTATTTTGAGAGTTATGATGGAAATAGTTAGACTCGCGCTTTGGTTTAGCAATTTACTGACCTACCTCCGATTGATTGAACATAACTCTCTCAATTTAACTCGTAATTCATTTAAATTCATTTCATTTCAAATGAATCGAAGTGTAGTTTAAAACGAAAGAAACGGAGATGAAAAACTCCAAGTATTTTGAGAGTTATGATGGAAATAGTTAGACTCGCGCTTTGGTTTAGCAATTTACTGACCTACCTCCGATTGATTGACCATAACTCTGTCAATTTAACTCGTAATTCTTTTAAATTAGTTTCATTTCGAAGGAATCGAAGTGTAGTTTAAAACGAAAGAAACGGAGATGAAAAACTCCAAGTATTTTGAGAGTTATGATGGAAATAGTTAGACTCGCGCTTTGGTTTAGCAATTTACTGACCTACCTCCGATTGATTGACCATAACTCTGTCAATTTAACTCGTAATTCTTTTAAATTAGTTTCATTTCGAAGGAATCGAAGTGTAGTTTAAAACGAAAGAAACGGAGATGAATAACTCCAAGTATTTTGAGAGTTATGATGGAAATAGTTAAACTCGCTCTTTGGTTTAGCAATTTACTGACCTCTCTCCGATTGATTTACCATAACTCACTCAATTTAACTCGTAATTCATTGAAATTAGTTTCATTTCGAAGGAATCGAAGTGTAGTTTAAAACGAAAGAAACGGAGATAAAAAACTCCAAGTATTTTGAGAGTTATGATGGAAATTGTTAGACTCGCGCTTTGGTTTAGCAATTTACTGACCTACCTCCGATTGATTGACCATAACTCACTCAATTTAACTCGTAATTCATTTAAATTAGTTTCATTTCGAAGGAATCGAAGTAAAGTTTAAAACGAAAGAAACGGAGATGAAAAACGCCAAGTATTTTGAGAGTTATGATGGAAATAGTTAGACTCGCGCTTTGGTTTAGCAATTTACTGACCTACCTCCGATTGATTGACCATAACTCTCTCAATTTAACTCTTAAGTCATTGAAATTAGTTTCATTTCGAAGGAATCAAAGTGTAGTTTAAAACGAAAGAAACGGAGATGAAAAACTCCAAGTATTTTGAGAGTTATGATGGAAATTGTTAGACTCGCGCTTTGGTTTAGCAATTTACTGACCTACCTCCGATTGATTGACCATAACTCACTCAATTTAACTCGTAATTCATTTAAATTAGTTTCATTTCGAAGGAATCGAAGTAAAGTTTAAAACGAAAGAAACGGAGATGAAAAACTCCAAGTATTTTGAGAGTTATGATGGAAATAGTTAGACTCGCGCTTTGGTTTAGCAATTTACTGACCTACCTCCGATTGATTGAACATAACTCTCTCAATTTAACTCGTAATTCATTTAAATTCATTTCATTTCAAATGAATCGAAGTGTAGTTTAAAACGAAAGAAACGGAGATGAAAAACTCCAAGTATTTTGAGAGTTATGATGGAAATAGTTAGACTCGCGCTTTGGTTTAGCAATTTACTGACCTACCTCCGATTGATTGACCATAACTCTCTCAATTTAACTCTTAAGTCATTGAAATTAGTTTCATTTCGAAGGAATCAAAGTGTAGTTTAAAACGAAAGAAACGGAGATGAAAAACTCCAAGTATTTTGAGAGTTATGTTGGAAATTGTTAGACTCGCGCTTTGGTTTAGCAATTTACTGACCTACCTCCGATTGATTGACCATAACTCACTCAATTTAACTCGTAATTCATTTAAATTAGTTTCATTTCGAAGGAATCGAAGTAAAGTTTAAAACGAAAGAAACGGAGATGAAAAACTTCAAGTATTTTGAGAGTTATGATGGAAATAGTTAGACTCGCGCTTTGGTTTAGCAATTTACTGACCTACCTCCGATTGATTGAATATAACTCTCTCAATTTAACTCGTAATTCATTTAAATTCGTTTAATTTCGAATGAATCGAAGTGTAGTTTAAAACGAAAGAAACGGAGATGAAAAACTCCAAGTATTTTGAGAGTTATGATGGAAATAGTTAGACTCGCGCTTTGGTTTAGCAATTTACTGACCTACCTCCGATTGATTGACAATAACTCTGTCAATTTAACTCGTAATTCATTTAAATTAGTTTCATTTCGAAGGAATTGAAGTGTAGTTTAAAAAGAAAGAAACGGAGATGAAAAACTCCAAGTATTTTGAGAGTTATGATGGAAATAGTTAGACTCGCGCTTTGGTTTAGCAATTTACTGACCTACCTCCGATTGATTGAACATAACTCTCTCAATTTAACTCGTAATTCATTTAAATTCATTTCATTTCAAATGAATCGAAGTGTAGTTTAAAACGAAAGAAACGGAGATGAAAAACTCCAAGTATTTTGAGAGTTATGATGGAAATAGTTAGACTCGCGCTTTGGTTTAGCAATTTACTGACCTACCTCCGATTGATTGACCATAACTCTCTCAATTTAACTCTTAAGTCATTGAAATTAGTTTCATTTCGAAGGAATCAAAGTGTAGTTTAAAACGAAAGAAACGGAGATGAAAAACTCCAAGTATTTTGAGAGTTATGATGGAAATTGTTAGACTCGCGCTTTGATTTAGCAATTTACTGACCTACCTCCGATTGATTGACCATAACTCACTCAATTTAACTCGTAATTCATTTAAATTAGTTTCATTTCGAAGGAATCGAAGTAAAGTTTAAAACGAAAGAAACGGAGATGAAAAACTTCAAGTATTTTGAGAGTTATGATGGAAATAGTTAGACTCGCGCTTTGGTTTAGCAATTTACTGACCTACCTCCGATTGATTGAATATAACTCTCTCAATTTAACTCGTAATTCATTTAAATTCGTTTAATTTCGAATGAATCGAAGTGTAGTTTAAAACGAAAGAAACGGAGATGAAAAACTCCAAGTATTTTGAGAGTTATGATGGAAATAGTTAGACTCGCGCTTTGGTTTAGCAATTTACTGACCTACCTCCGATTGATTGACAATAACTCTGTCAATTTAACTCGTAATTCATTTAAATTAGTTTCATTTCGAAGGAATTGAAGTGTAGTTTAAAAAGAAAGAAACGGAGATGAAAAACTCCAAGTATTTTGAGAGTTATGATGGAAATAGTTAGACTCGCGCTTTGGTTTAGCAATTTACTGACCTACCTCCGATTGATTGAACATAACTCTCTCAATTTAACTCGTAATTCATTTAAATTCATTTCATTTCAAATGAATCGAAGTGTAGTTTAAAACGAAAGAAACGGAGATGAAAAACTCCAAGTATTTTGAGAGTTATGATGGAAATAGTTAGACTCGCGCTTTGGTTTAGCAATTTACTGACCTACCTCCGATTGATTGACCATAACTCTCTCAATTTAACTCTTAAGTCATTGAAATTAGTTTCATTTCGAAGGAATCAAAGTGTAGTTTAAAACGAAAGAAACGGAGATGAAAAACTCCAAGTATTTTGAGAGTTATGATGGAAATTGTTAGACTCGCGCTTTGATTTAGCAATTTACTGACCTACCTCCGATTGATTGACCATAACTCACTCAATTTAACTCGTAATTCATTTAAATTAGTTTCATTTCGAAGGAATCGAAGTAAAGTTTAAAACGAAAGAAACGGAGATGAAAAACTTCAAGTATTTTGAGAGTTATGATGGAAATAGTTAGACTCGCGCTTTGGTTTAGCAATTTACTGACCTACCTCCGATTGATTGAATATAACTCTCTCAATTTAACTCGTAATTCATTTAAATTCGTTTAATTTCGAATGAATCGAAGTGTAGTTTAAAACGAAAGAAACGGAGATGAAAAACTCCAAGTATTTTGAGAGTTATGATGGAAATAGTTAGACTCGCGCTTTGGTTTAGCAATTTACTGACCTACCTCCGATTGATTGACAATAACTCTGTCAATTTAACTCGTAATTCATTTAAATTAGTTTCATTTCGAAGGAATTGAAGTGTAGTTTAAAAAGAAAGAAACGGAGATGAAAAACTCCAAGTATTTTGAGAGTTATGATGGAAATAGTTAGACTCGCGCTTTGGTTTAGCAATTTACTGACCTACCTCCGATTGATTGAACATAACTCTCTCAATTTAACTCGTAATTCATTTAAATTCATTTCATTTCAAATGAATCGAAGTGTAGTTTAAAACGAAAGAAACGGAGATGAAAAACTCCAAGTATTTTGAGAGTTATGATGGAAATAGTTAGACTCGCGCTTTGGTTTAGCAATTTACTGACCTACCTCCGATTGATTGACCATAACTCTCTAAATTTAACTCTTAAGTCATTGAAATTAGTTTCATTTCGAAGGAATCAAAGTGTAGTTTAAAACGAAAGAAACGGAGATGAAAAACTCCAAGTATTTTGAGAGTTATGATGGAAATTGTTAGACTCGCGCTTTGATTTAGCAATTTACTGACCTACCTCCGATTGATTGACCATAACTCACTCAATTTAACTCGTAATTCATTTAAATTAGTTTCATTTCGAAGGAATCGAAGTAAAGTTTAAAACGAAAGAAACGGAGATGAAAAACTTCAAGTATTTTGAGAGTTATGATGGAAATAGTTAGACTCGCGCTTTGGTTTAGCAATTTACTGACCTACCTCCGATTGATTGAATATAACTCTCTCAATTTAACTCGTAATTCATTTAAATTCGTTTAATTTCGAATGAATCGAAGTGTAGTTTAAAACGAAAGAAACGGAGATGAAAAACTCCAAGTATTTTGAGAGTTATGATGGAAATAGTTAGACTCGCTCTTTGGTTTAGCAATTTACTGACCTACCTCCGATTGATTGACCATAACTCTGTCAATTTAACTCGTAATTCACTTAAATTAGTTTCATTTCGAAGGAATCGAAGTGTAGTTTAAAACGAAAGAAACGGAGATGAAAAACTCCAAGTATTTTGAGAGTTATGATGGAAATAGTTAGACTCGCGCTTTGGTTTAGCAATTTACTGACCTACCTCCGATTGATTGACCATAACTCTGTCAATTTAACTCGTAATTCTTTTAAATTAGTTTCATTTCGAAGGAATCGAAGTGTAGTTTAAAACGAAAGAAACGGAGATGAATAACTCCAAGTATTTTGAGAGTTATGATGGAAATAGTTAAACTCGCTCTTTGGTTTAGCAATTTACTGACCTCTCTCCGATTGATTTACCATAACTCACTCAATTTAACTCGTAATTCATTGAAATTAGTTTCATTTCGAAGGAATCGAAGTGTAGTTTAAAACGAAAGAAACGGAGATAAAAAACTCCAAGTATTTTGAGAGTTATGATGGAAATTGTTAGACTCGCGCTTTGGTTTAGCAATTTACTGACCTACCTCCGATTGATTGACCATAACTCACTCAATTTAACTCGTAATTCATTTAAATTAGTTTCATTTCGAAGGAATCGAAGTAAAGTTTAAAACGAAAGAAACGGAGATGAAAAACGCCAAGTATTTTGAGAGTTATGATGGAAATAGTTAGACTCGCGCTTTGGTTTAGCAATTTACTGACCTACCTCCGATTGATTGACCATAACTCTCTCAATTTAACTCTTAAGTCATTGAAATTAGTTTCATTTCGAAGGAATCAAAGTGTAGTTTAAAACGAAAGAAACGGAGATGAAAAACTCCAAGTATTTTGAGAGTTATGATGGAAATTGTTAGACTCGCGCTTTGGTTTAGCAATTTACTGACCTACCTCCGATTGATTGACCATAACTCACTCAATTTAACTCGTAATTCATTTAAATTAGTTTCATTTCGAAGGAATCGAAGTAAAGTTTAAAACGAAAGAAACGGAGATGAAAAACTCCAAGTATTTTGAGAGTTATGATGGAAATAGTTAGACTCGCGCTTTGGTTTAGCAATTTACTGACCTACCTCCGATTGATTGAACATAACTCTCTCAATTTAACTCGTAATTCATTTAAATTCATTTCATTTCAAATGAATCGAAGTGTAGTTTAAAACGAAAGAAACGGAGATGAAAAACTCCAAGTATTTTGAGAGTTATGATGGAAATAGTTAGACTCGCGCTTTGGTTTAGCAATTTACTGACCTACCTCCGATTGATTGACCATAACTCTCTCAATTTAACTCTTAAGTCATTGAAATTAGTTTCATTTCGAAGGAATCAAAGTGTAGTTTAAAACGAAAGAAACGGAGATGAAAAACTCCTAGTATTTTGAGAGTTATGTTGGAAATTGTTAGACTCGCGCTTTGGTTTAGCAATTTACTGACCTACCTCCGATTGATTGACCATAACTCACTCAATTTAACTCGTAATTCATTTAAATTAGTTTCATTTCGAAGGAATCGAAGTTAAGTTTAAAACGAAAGAAACGGAGATGAAAAACTTCAAGTATTTTGAGAGTTATGATGGAAATAGTTAGACTCGCGCTTTGGTTTAGCAAATTACTGACCTACCTCCGATTGATTGAATATAACTCTCTCAATTTAACTCGTAATTCATTTAAATTCGTTTCATTTCGAATGAATCGAAGTGTAGTTTAAAACGAAAGAAACGGAGATGAAAAACTCCAAGTATTTTGAGAGTTATGATGGAAATAGTTAGACTCGCGCTTTGGTTTAGCAATTTACTGACCTACCTCCGATTGATTGACAATAACTCTGTCAATTTAACTCGTAATTCATTTAAATTAGTTTCATTTCGAAGGAATTGAAGTGTAGTTTAAAACGAAAGAAACGGAGATGAAAAACTCCAAGTATTTTGAGAGTTATGATGGAAATAGTTAGACTCGCACTTTGGTTTAGCAATTTACTGACCTACCTCCGATTGATTGACCATAACTCACTCAATTTAACTCGTAATTCATTTAAATTAGTTTCATTTCGAAGGAATCGAAGTAAAGTTTAAAACGAAAGAAACGGAGATGAAAAACTCCAAGTATTTTGAGAGTTATGATGGAAATAGTTAGACTCGCGCTTTGGTTTAGCAATTTACTGACCTACCTCCGATTGATTGACCATAACTCTCTCAATTTAACTCTTAAGTCATTGAAATTAGTTTCATTTCGAAGGAATCAAAGTGTAGTTTAAAACGAAAGAAACGGAGATGAAAAACTCCAAGTATTTTGAGAGTTATGATGGAAATTGTTAGACTCGCGCTTTGGTTTAGCAATTTACTGACCTACCTCCGATTGATTGACCATAACTCACTCAATTTAACTCGTAATTCATTTAAATTAGTTTCATTTCGAAGGAATCGAAGTAAAGTTTAAAACGAAAGAAACGGAGATGAAAAACTTCAAGTATTTTGAGAGTTATGATGGAAATAGTTAGACTCGCGCTTTGGTTTAGCAATTTACTGACCTACCTCCGATTGATTGAATATAACTCTCTCAATTTAACTCGTAATTCATTTAAATTCGTTTAATTTCGAATGAATCGAAGTGTAGTTTAAAACGAAAGAAACGGAGATGAAAAACTCCAAGTATTTTGAGAGTTATGATGGAAATAGTTAGACTCGCGCTTTGGTTTAGCAATTTACTGACCTACCTCCGATTGATGGACAATAACTCTGTCAATTTAACTCGTAATTCATTTAAATTAGTTTCATTTCGAAGGAATTGAAGTGTAGTTTAAAACGAAAGAAACGGAGATGAAAAACTCCAAGTATTTTGAGAGTTATGATGGAAATAGTTAGACTCGCGCTTTGGTTTAGCAATTTACTGACCTACCTCCGATTGATTGAACATAACTCTCTCAATTTAACTCGTAATTCATTTAAATTCATTTCATTTCAAATGAATCGAAGTGTAGTTTAAAACGAAAGAAACGGAGATGAAAAACTCCAAGTATTTTGAGAGTTATGATGGAAATAGTTAGACTCGCGCTTTGGTTTAGCAATTTACTGACCTACCTCCGATTGATTGACCATAACTCTGTCAATTTAACTCGTAATTCTTTTAAATTAGTTTCATTTCGAAGGAATCGAAGTGTAGTTTAAAACGAAAGAAACGGAGATGAAAAACTCCAAGTATTTTGAGAGTTATGATGGAAATAGTTAGACTCGCGCTTTGGTTTAGCAATTTACTGACCTACCTCCGATTGATTGACCATAACTCTGTCAATTTAACTCGTAATTCTTTTAAATTAGTTTCATTTCGAAGGAATCGAAGTGTAGTTTAAAACGAAAGAAACGGAGATGAATAACTCCAAGTATTTTGAGAGTTATGATGGAAATAGTTAAACTCGCTCTTTGGTTTAGCAATTTACTGACCTCTCTCCGATTGATTTACCATAACTCACTCAATTTAACTCGTAATTCATTGAAATTAGTTTCATTTCGAAGGAATCGAAGTGTAGTTTAAAACGAAAGAAACGGAGATAAAAAACTCCAAGTATTTTGAGAGTT
The DNA here is from genome assembly GCF_043159265.1 of Tasmannia lanceolata. NCBI lineage: Eukaryota > Viridiplantae > Streptophyta > Magnoliopsida > Canellales > Winteraceae > Tasmannia > Tasmannia lanceolata. The sequence continues at coordinate 12,113,108 of NW_027518721.1, forward strand.
ATGATGGAAATTGTTAGACTCGCGCTTTGGTTTAGCAATTTACTGACCTACCTCCGATTGATTGACCATAACTCACTCAATTTAACTCGTAATTCATTTAAATTAGTTTCATTTCGAAGGAATCGAAGTAAAGTTTAAAACGAAAGAAACGGAGATGAAAAACGCCAAGTATTTTGAGAGTTATGATGGAAATAGTTAGACTCGCGCTTTGGTTTAGCAATTTACTGACCTACCTCCGATTGATTGACCATAACTCTCTCAATTTAACTCTTAAGTCATTGAAATTAGTTTCATTTCGAAGGAATCAAAGTGTAGTTTAAAACGAAAGAAACGGAGATGAAAAACTCCAAGTATTTTGAGAGTTATGATGGAAATTGTTAGACTCGCGCTTTGGTTTAGCAATTTACTGACCTACCTCCGATTGATTGACCATAACTCACTCAATTTAACTCGTAATTCATTTAAATTAGTTTCATTTCGAAGGAATCGAAGTAAAGTTTAAAACGAAAGAAACGGAGATGAAAAACTCCAAGTATTTTGAGAGTTATGATGGAAATAGTTAGACTCGCGCTTTGGTTTAGCAATTTACTGACCTACCTCCGATTGATTGAACATAACTCTCTCAATTTAACTCGTAATTCATTTAAATTCATTTCATTTCAAATGAATCGAAGTGTAGTTTAAAACGAAAGAAACGGAGATGAAAAACTCCAAGTATTTTGAGAGTTATGATGGAAATAGTTAGACTCGCGCTTTGGTTTAGCAATTTACTGACCTACCTCCGATTGATTGACCATAACTCTCTCAATTTAACTCTTAAGTCATTGAAATTAGTTTCATTTCGAAGGAATCAAAGTGTAGTTTAAAACGAAAGAAACGGAGATGAAAAACTCCAAGTATTTTGAGAGTTATGTTGGAAATTGTTAGACTCGCGCTTTGGTTTAGCAATTTACTGACCTACCTCCGATTGATTGACCATAACTCACTCAATTTAACTCGTAATTCATTTAAATTAGTTTCATTTCGAAGGAATCGAAGTAAAGTTTAAAACGAAAGAAACGGAGATGAAAAACTTCAAGTATTTTGAGAGTTATGATGGAAATAGTTAGACTCGCGCTTTGGTTTAGCAATTTACTGACCTACCTCCGATTGATTGAATATAACTCTCTCAATTTAACTCGTAATTCATTTAAATTCGTTTCATTTCGAATGAATCGAAGTGTAGTTTAAAACGAAAGAAACGGAGATGAAAAACTCCAAGTATTTTGAGAGTTATGATGGAAATAGTTAGACTCGCACTTTGGTTTAGCAATTTACTGACCTACCTCCGATTGATTGACCATAACTCACTCAATTTAACTCGTAATTCATTTAAATTAGTTTCATTTCGAAGGAATCGAAGTAAAGTTTAAAACGAAAGAAACGGAGATGAAAAACTCCAAGTATTTTGAGAGTTATGATGGAAATAGTTAGACTCGCGCTTTGGTTTAGCAATTTACTGACCTACCTCCGATTGATTGACCATAACTCTCTCAATTTAACTCTTAAGTCATTGAAATTAGTTTCATTTCGAAGGAATCAAAGTGTAGTTTAAAACGAAAGAAACGGAGATGAAAAACTCCAAGTATTTTGAGAGTTATGATGGAAATTGTTAGACTCGCGCTTTGGTTTAGCAATTTACTGACCTACCTCCGATTGATTGACCATAACTCACTCAATTTAACTCGTAATTCATTTAAATTAGTTTCATTTCGAAGGAATCGAAGTAAAGTTTAAAACGAAAGAAACGGAGATGAAAAACTCCAAGTATTTTGAGAGTTATGATGGAAATAGTTAGACTCGCGCTTTGGTTTAGCAATTTACTGACCTACCTCCGATTGATTGAACATAACTCTCTCAATTTAACTCGTAATTCATTTAAATTCATTTCATTTCAAATGAATCGAAGTGTAGTTTAAAACGAAAGAAACGGAGATGAAAAACTCCAAGTATTTTGAGAGTTATGATGGAAATAGTTAGACTCGCGCTTTGGTTTAGCAATTTACTGACCTACCTCCGATTGATTGATCATAACTCTCTCAATTTAACTCTTAAGTCATTGAAATTAGTTTCATTTCGAAGGAATCAAAGTGTAGTTTAAAACGAAAGAAACGGAGATGAAAAACTCCAAGTATTTTGAGAGTTATGATGGAAATTGTTAGACTCGCGCTTTGGTTTAGCAATTTACTGACCTACCTCCGATTGATTGACCATAACTCACTCAATTTAACTCGTAATTCATTTAAATTAGTTTCATTTCGAAGGAATCGAAGTGTAGTTTAAAACGAAAGAAACGGAGATGAAAAACTCCAAGTATTTTGAGAGTTCTGATGGAAATAGTTAGACTCGCGCTTTGGTTTAGCAATTTACTGACCTACCTCCGATTGATTGACCATAACTCACTCAATTTAACTCGTAATTCATTTAAATTCGTTTCATTTTGAATGAATCGAAGTGTAGTTTAAAACGAAAGAAACGGAGATGAAAAACTCCAAGTATTTTGAGAGTTATGATGGAAATTGTTAGACTCGCGCTTTGGTTTAGCAATTTACTGACTTACCTCCGATTGATTGACCATAACTCACTCAATTTAACTCGTAATTCATTTAAATTAGTTTCATTTCGAAGGAATCGAAGTATAGTTTAAAACGAAAGAAACGGAGATGAAAAACTCCAAGTATTTTGAGAGTTATGATGGAAATAGTTAGACTCGCGCTTTGGTTTAGCAATTTACTGACCTACCTCCGATTAATTGACCATAACTCACTCAATTTTACTTGTAATTGATTGAAATTAGTTTCATTTCGAAGGAATCGAAGTAAAGTTTAAAACGAAAGAAACGGAGATGAAAAACTCCAAGTATTTTGGGAGTTATGATGGAAATAGTTAGACTCGCGCTTTGGTTTAGGAATTTACTGACCTACCTCCGATTGATTGACCATAACTCACTCAATTTAACTCGTAATTCATTGAATTAGTTTCATTTCGAAGGAATCGAAGTGTAGTTTAAAACGAAAGAAACGGAGATGAAAAACTCCAAGTATTTTGAGAGTTATGATGGAAATGGTTAGACTCGCGCTTTGGTTTAGCAATTTACTGACCTACCTACAATTGATTGACCATAACTCTCTCAATTTAACTCTTAAGTCATTGAAATTAATTTCATTTCAAATGAATCGAAGTGTAGTTTAAAACGAAAGAAACGGAGATGAAAAACTCCAAGTATTTTGAGAGTTATGATGGAAATAGTTAGACTCGCGCTTTGGTTTAGCAATTTACTGACCTACCTCCGATTGATTGACCATAACTCTGTCAATTTAACTCGTAATTCATTTAAATTAGTTTCATTTCGTAGGAATCGAAGTGTAGTTTAAAACGAAAGAAACGGAGATTAAAAACTCCAAGTATTTTGGGAGTTATGATGGAAATAGTTAGACTCGCACTTTGGTTTAGCAATTTACTGACCTCCCTACGATTGATTGACCATAACTCACTCAATTTAACTCGTAATTCATTGAAATTAGTTTCATTTCGAAGGAATCGAAGTGTAGTTTATAACGAAAGAAACGGAGATGAAAAACTCCAAGTATTTTGAGAGTTATGATGGAAATAGTTAGACTCACGCTTTGGTTTAGCAATTTAACGACCTACCTCCGATTGATTGACCATAACTCTCCCAATTTAACTCTTAAGTCATTGAAATTAGTTTCATTTCGAAGGAATCAAAGTGTAGTTTAAAACGAAAGAAACGGAGATGAAAAACTCCAAGTATTTTGAGAGTTATGATGGAAATAGTTAGACTCGCGCTTTGGTTTAGCAATTTACTGACCTACCTCCGATTGATTGATAATAACTCTGTCAATTTAACTCGTAATTCATTTAAATTAGTTTCATTTCGAAGGAATCGAAGTGTAGTTTAAAACGAAAGAAACAGAGATGAAAAACTCCAAGTATTTTGAGAGTTATGATGGAAATAGTTAGACTCGCGCTTTGGTTTAGCAATTTACTGACCTACCTCCGATTGATTGACCATAACTCACTCAATTTAACTCGTAATTCATTTAAATTCGTTTCATTTCGAATGAATCGAAGTGTAGTTTAAAACGAAAGAAACGGAGATGAAAAACTCCAAGTATTTTGAGAGTTATGATGGAAATAGTTAGACTCGCTCTTTGGTTTAGCAATTTACTGACCTACCTCCGATTGATTGACCATAACTCTGTCAATTTAACTCGTAATTCATTTAAATTAGTTTCATTTCGAAGGAATCGAAGTGTAGTTTAAAACGAAAGAAACGGAGATTAAAAACTCCAAGTATTTTGGGAGTTATGATGGAAATAGTTAGACTCGCGCTTTGGTTTAGCAATTTACTGACCTCCCTACGATTGATTGACCATAACTCACTCAATTTAACTCGTAATTCATTAAAATTAGTTTCATTTCGAAGGAATCGAAGTGTAGTTTATAACGAAAGAAACGGAGATGAAAAACTCCAAGTATTTTGAGAGTTATGATGGAAATAGTTAGACTCGCGCTTTGGTTTAGCAATTTACTGACCTACCTCCGATTGATTGACCATAACTCTCCCAATTTAACTCTTAAGTCATTGAAATTAGTTTCATTTCGAAGGAATCAAAGTGTAGTTTAAAACGAAAGAAACGGAGATGAAAAACTCCAAGTATTTTGAGAGTTATGATGGAAATAATTAGACTCGCGCTTTGGTTTAGCAATTTACTGACCTACCTCCGATTGATTGACAATAACTCTGTCAATTTAACTCGTAATTCATTTAAATTAGTTTCATTTCGAAGGAATCGAAGTGTAGTTTAAAACGAAAGAAACGGAGATGAAAAACTCCAAGTATTTTGAGAGTTATGATGGAAATAGTTAGACTCGCGCTTTGGTTTAGCAATTTACTGACCTACCTCCGATTGATTGACCATAACTCACTCAATTTAACTCGTAATTCATTTAAATTCGTTTCATTTCGAATGAATCGAAGTGTAGTTTAAAACGAAAGAAACGGAGATGAAAAACTCCAAGTATTTTGAGAGTTATGATGGAAATAGTTAGACTCGCTCTTTGGTTTAGCAATTTACTGACCTACCTCCGATTGATTGACCATAACTCTGTAAATTTAACTCGTAATTCATTTAAATTAGTTTCATTTCGAAGGAATCGAAGTGTAGTTTAAAACGAAAGAAACGGAGATTAAAAACTCCAAGTATTTTGGGAGTTATGATGGAAATAGTTAGACTCGCGCTTTGGTTTAGCAATTTACTGACCTCCCTACGATTGATTGACCATAACTCACTCAATTTAACTCGTAATTCATTGAAATTAGTTTCATTTCGAAGGAATCGAAGTGTAGTTTATAACGAAAGAAACGGAGATGAAAAACTCCAAGTATTTTGAGAGTTATGATGGAAATAGTTAGACTCGCGCTTTGGTTTAGCAATTTACTGACCTACCTCCGATTGATTGACCATAACTCTCCCAATTTAACTCTTAAGTCATTGAAATTAGTTTCATTTCGAAGGAATCAAAGTGTAGTTTAAATCGAAAGAAACGGAGATGAAAAACTCCAAGTATTTTGAGAGTTATGATGGAAATAGTTAGACTCGCGCTTTGGTTTAGCAATTTACTGACCTACCTCCGCTTGATTGACCATAACTCTGTCAATTTTACTTGTAATTGATTGAAATTAGTTTAATTTCGAAGGAATCGAAGTGTAGTTTAAAACGAAAGAAACGGAGATGAAAAACTCCAAGTATTTTGAGAGTTATGATGGAAATAGTTAGACTCGCGCTTTGGTTTAGCAATTTACTGACCTACCTCCGATTTATTGAACATAACTCTCTCAATTTAACTCGTAATTCATTTAAATTCGTTTCATTTCGAATGAATCGAAGTGTAGTTTAAAACGAAAGAAACGGAGATGAAAAACTCTAAGTATTTTGAGAGTTATGATGGAAATAGTTAGACTCGCACTTTGGTTTAGCAATTTACTGACCTACCTCCGATTGATTGACCATAACTCTGTCAATTTAACTCGTAATTCATTTAAATTAGTTTCATTTCGAAGGAATCGAAGTGTAGTTTAAAACGAAAGAAACGGAGATGGAAAACTCCAAGTATTTTGAGAGTTATGACGGAAATTGTTAGACTCGCGCTTTGGTTTAGCAATTTACTGACCTCCCTACGATTGATTGACCATAACTCACTCAATTTAACTCCTAATTCATTGAAATTAGTTTCATTTCGAAAGAATCGAAGTGTAGTTTAAAACGAAAGAAACGGAGATGAAAAACTCCAAGTATTTTGAGAGTTATGATGGAAATAGTTAGACTCGCGCTTTGGTTTAGCAATTTACTGACCTACCTCCGATTGATTGACCATAACTCTGTCAATTTAACTCGTAATTCATTTAAATTAGTTTCATTTCGAAGGAATCAAAGTGTAGTTTAAAACGAAAGAAACGGAGATGAAAAACTCCAAGTATTTTGAGAGTTATGATGGAAATAGTTAGACTCGCGCTTTGGTTTAGCAATTTACTGACCTACCTCCGATTGATTGACCATAACTCTCTCAATTTAACTCTTAATTCATTGAAATTAGTTTCATTTCGAAGGAATCGAAGTGTAGTTTATAACGAAAGAAACGGAGATGAAAAACTCCAAGTATTTTGAGAGTTATGATGGAAATAGTTAGACTCGCGCGTTGGTTTAGCAATTTACTGACCTATCTCCGATTGATTGACCATAACTCTCCAAATTTAACTCTTAAGTCATTGAAATTAGTTTCATTTCGAAGGAATCAAAGTGTAGTTTAAAACGAAAGAAACGGAGATGAAAAACTCCAAGTATTTTGAGAGTTATGATGGAAATAGTTAGACTCGCGCTTTGGTTTAGCAATTTACTGACCTACCTCCGATTGATTGACAATAACTCTGTCAATTTAACTCGTAATTCATTTAAATTAGTTTCATTTCGAAGGAATCGAAGTGTAGTTTAAAACGAAAGAAACGGAGATGAAAAACTCCAAGTATTTTTAGAGTTATGATGGAAATAGTTAGACTCGCGCTTTGGTTTAGCAATTTACTGACCTACCTCCGATTGATTGACCATAACTCTCTCAATTTAACTCTTAAGTCATTGAAATTAGTTTCATTTCGAAGGAATCAAAGTGTAGTTTAAAACGAAAGAAACGGAGATGAAAAACTCCAAGTATTTTGAGAGTTATGATGGAAATAGTTAGACTCGCGCTTTGGTTTAGCAATTTACTGACCTCCCTCCGATTGATTGACCATAACTCACTCAATTTAACTCGTAATTGATTGAAATTAGTTTCATTTCGAAGGAATCGAAGTGTAGTTTAAAACGAAAGAAACGGAGATGAAAAACTACAAGTATTTTGAGAGTTATGATGAAAATAGTTAGACTCGCGCTTTGGTTTAGCAATTTACTGACCTACCTCCGATTGATTGACCATAACTCTCTCAATTTAACTCTTAAGTCATTGAAATTAGTTTCATTTCGAAGGAATCAAAGTGTAGTTTAAAACGAAAGAAACGGAGATGAAAAACTTCAAGTATTTTGAGAGTTATGATGGAAATAGTTAGACTCGCGCTTTGGTTTAGCAATTTACTGACCTACCTCCGATTGATTGACAATAACTCTCTCAATTTAACTCGTAATTCATTTAAATTAGTTTCATTTCGAAGGAATCGAAGTGTAGTTTATAACGAAAGAAACGGAGATGAAAAACTCCAAGTATTTTGAGAGTTATGATGGAAATAGTTAGACTCGCGCTTTGGTTTAGCAATTTACTGACCTCCCTACGATTGATTGACCATAACTCACTCAATTTAACTCGTAATTCATTGAAATTAGTTTCATTTCGAAGGAATCGAAGTGTAGTTTATAACGAAAGAAACGGAGATGAAAAACTCCAAGTATTTTGAGAGTTATGATGGAAATAGTTAGACTCGCGCTTTGGTTTAGCAATTTACTGACCTACCTCCGATTGATTGACCATAACTCACTCAATTTAACTCGTAATTCATTTAAATTCGTTTCATTTCGAATGAATCGAAGTGTAGTTTAAAACGAAAGAAACGGAGATGAAAAACTCGAAGTATTTTGAGAGTTATGATGGAAATAGTTAGACTCGCGCTTTGGTTTAGCAATTTACTGACCTACCTCCGATTGATTGACCATAACTCACTCAATTTAACTCGTAATTCATTGAAATTAGTTTCATTTCGAAGGAATCAAAGTGTAGTTTAAAACGAAAGAAACGGAGATGAAAAAACTCCAAGTATTTTGAGAGTTATGATGGAAATAGTTAGACTCGCGCTTTGGTTTAGCAGTTTACTGACCTACCTCCGATTTATTGACATTAACTCTCTCAATTTAACTCGTAATTCATTTAAATTCGTTTCATTTCGAATGAATCGAAGTGTAGTTTAAAACGAAAGAAACGGAGATGAAAAACTCCAAGTATTTTGAGAGTTATGATGGAAATAGTTAGACTCGCGCTTTGGTTTAGCAATTTACTGACCTACCTCCGATTGATTGAACATAACTCTGTCAATTTAACTCGTAATTCATTTAAATTAGTTTCATTTCGAAGGAATCGAAGTGTAGTTTAAAACGAAAGAAACGGAGATGAAAAACTCCAAGTATTTTGAGAGTTATGATGGAAATAGTTAGACTCGCGCTTTGGTTTAGCAATTTACTGACCTCCCTACGATTTATTGACCATAACTCACTCAATCTAACTCGTAATTCATTGAAATTAGTTTCATTTCGAAAGAATCGAAGTGTAGTTTAAAACGAAAGAAACGGAGATGAAAAACTCCAAGTATTTTGAGAGTTATGATGGAAATAGTTAGACTCGCGCTTTGGTTTAGCAATTTACTGACCTACCTCCGATTGATTGACCATAACTCTCTCAATTTAACTCTTAAGTCATTGAAATTAGTTTCATTTCGAAAGAATCAAAGTGTAGTTTAAAACGAAAGAAACGGAGATGAAAAACTCCAAGTATTTTGAGAGTTATGATGGAAATAGTTAGACTCGCGCTTTGGTTTAGCAATTTAGTGACCTACCTCCGATTGATTGACCATAACTCTCCCAATTTAACTCTTAAGTCATTGAAATTAGTTTCATTTCGAAGGAATCAAAGTGTAGTTTAAATCGAAAGAAACGGAGATGAAAAACTCCAAGTATTTTGAGAGTTATGATGGAAATAGTTAGACTCGCGCTTTGGTTTAGCAATTTACTGACCTACCTCCGCTTGATTGACCATAACTCTGTCAATTTTACTTGTAATTGATTGAAATTAGTTTAATTTCGAAGGAATCGAAGTGTAGTTTAAAACGAAAGAAACGGAGATGAAAAACTCCAAGTATTTTGAGAGTTATGATGGAAATAGTTAGACTCGCGCTTTGGTTTAGCAATTTACTGACCTACCTCCGATTTATTGAACATAACTCTCTCAATTTAACTCGTAATTCATTTAAATTTGTTTCATTTCGAATGAATCGAAGTGTAGTTTAAAACGAAAGAAACGGAGATGAAAAACTCTAAGTATTTTGAGAGTTATGATGGAAATAGTTAGACTCGCACTTTGGTTTAGCAATTTACTGACCTACCTCCGATTGATTGACCATAACTCTGTCAATTTAACTCGTAATTCATTTAAATTAGTTTCATTTCGAAGGAATCGAAGTGTAGTTTAAAACGAAAGAAACGGAGATGGAAAACTCCAAGTATTTTGAGAGTTATGACGGAAATTGTTAGACTCGCGCTTTGGTTTAGCAATTTACTGACCTCCCTACGATTGATTGACCATAACTCACTCAATTTAACTCCTAATTCATTGAAATTAGTTTCATTTCGAAAGAATCGAAGTGTAGTTTAAAACGAAAGAAACGGAGATGAAAAACTCCAAGTATTTTGAGAGTTATGATGGAAATAGTTAGACTCGCGCTTTGGTTTAGCAATTTACTGACCTACCTCCGATTGATTGACCATAACTCTGTCAATTTAACTCGTAATTCATTTAAATTAGTTTCATTTCGAAGGAATCAAAGTGTAGTTTAAAACGAAAGAAACGGAGATGAAAAACTCCAAGTATTTTGAGAGTTATGATGGAAATAGTTAGACTCGCGCTTTGGTTTAGCAATTTACTGACCTACCTCCGATTGATTGACCATAACTCTCTCAATTTAACTCTTAATTCATTGAAATTAGTTTCATTTCGAAGGAATCGAAGTGTAGTTTATAACGAAAGAAACGGAGATGAAAAACTCCAAGTATTTTGAGAGTTATGATGGAAATAGTTAGACTCGCGCGTTGGTTTAGCAATTTACTGACCTATCTCCGATTGATTGACCATAACTCTCCAAATTTAACTCTTAAGTCATTGAAATTAGTTTCATTTCGAAGGAATCAAAGTGTAGTTTAAAACGAAAGAAACGGAGATGAAAAACTCCAAGTATTTTGAGAGTTATGATGGAAATAGTTAGACTCGCGCTTTGGTTTAGCAATTTACTGACCTACCTCCGATTGATTGACAATAACTCTGTCAATTTAACTCGTAATTCATTTAAATTAGTTTCATTTCGAAGGAATCGAAGTGTAGTTTAAAACGAAAGAAACGGAGATGAAAAACTCCAAGTATTTTTAGAGTTATGATGGAAATAGTTAGACTCGCGCTTTGGTTTAGCAATTTACTGACCTACCTCCGATTGATTGACCATAACTCTCTCAATTTAACTCTTAAGTCATTGAAATTAGTTTCATTTCGAAGGAATCAAAGTGTAGTTTAAAACGAAAGAAACGGAGATGAAAAACTCCAAGTATTTTGAGAGTTATGATGGAAATAGTTAGACTCGCGCTTTGGTTTAGCAATTTACTGACCTCCCTCCGATTGATTGACCATAACTCACTCAATTTAACTCGTAATTGATTGAAATTAGTTTCATTTCGAAGGAATCGAAGTGTAGTTTAAAACGAAAGAAACGGAGCTGAAAAACTACAAGTATTTTGAGAGTTATGATGAAAATAGTTAGACTCGCGCTTTGGTTTAGCAATTTACTGACCTACCTCCGATTGATTGACCATAACTCTCTCAATTTAACTCTTAAGTCATTGAAATTAGTTTCATTTCGAAGGAATCAAAGTGTAGTTTAAAACGAAAGAAACGGAGATGAAAAACTTCAAGTATTTTGAGAGTTATGATGGAAATAGTTAGACTCGCGCTTTGGTTTAGCAATTTACTGACCTACCTCCGATTGATTGACAATAACTCTCTCAATTTAACTCGTAATTCATTTAAATTAGTTTCATTTCGAAGGAATCGAAGTGTAGTTTATAACGAAAGAAACGGAGATGAAAAACTCCAAGTATTTTGAGAGTTATGATGGAAATAGTTAGACTCGCGCTTTGGTTTAGCAATTTACTGACCTCCCTACGATTGATTGACCATAACTCACTCAATTTAACTCGTAATTCATTGAAATTAGTTTCATTTCGAAGGAATCGAAGTGTAGTTTATAACGAAAGAAACGGAGATGAAAAACTCCAAGTATTTTGAGAGTTATGATGGAAATAGTTAGACTCGCGCTTTGGTTTAGCAATTTACTGACCTACCTCCGATTGATTGACCATAACTCACTCAATTTAACTCGTAATTCATTTAAATTCGTTTCATTTCGAATGAATCGAAGTGTAGTTTAAAACGAAAGAAACGGAGATGAAAAACTCGAAGTATTTTGAGAGTTATGATGGAAATAGTTAGACTCGCGCTTTGGTTTAGCAATTTACTGACCTACCTCCGATTGATTGACCATAACTCACTCAATTTAACTCGTAATTCATTGAAATTAGTTTCATTTCGAAGGAATCAAAGTGTAGTTTAAAACGAAAGAAACGGAGATGAAAAAACTCCAAGTATTTTGAGAGTTATGATGGAAATAGTTAGACTCGCGCTTTGGTTTAGCAGTTTACTGACCTACCTCCGATTTATTGACATTAACTCTCTCAATTTAACTCGTAATTCATTTAAATTCGTTTCATTTCGAATGAATCGAAGTGTAGTTTAAAACGAAAGAAACGGAGATGAAAAACTCCAAGTATTTTGAGAGTTATGATGGAAATAGTTAGACTCGCGCTTTGGTTTAGCAATTTACTGACCTACCTCCGATTGATTGAACATAACTCTGTCAATTTAACTCGTAATTCATTTAAATTAGTTTCATTTCGAAGGAATCGAAGTGTAGTTTAAAACGAAAGAAACGGAGATGAAAAACTCCAAGTATTTTGAGAGTTATGATGGAAATAGTTAGACTCGCGCTTTGGTTTAGCAATTTACTGACCTCCCTACGATTTATTGACCATAACTCACTCAATCTAACTCGTAATTCATTGAAATTAGTTTCATTTCGAAAGAATCGAAGTGTAGTTTAAAACGAAAGAAACGGAGATGAAAAACTCCAAGTATTTTGAGAGTTATGATGGAAATAGTTAGACTCGCGCTTTGGTTTAGCAATTTACTGACCTACCTCCGATTGATTGACCATAACTCTCTCAATTTAACTCTTAAGTCATTGAAATTAGTTTCATTTCGAAAGAATCAAAGTGTAGTTTAAAACGAAAGAAACGGAGATGAAAAACTCCAAGTATTTTGAGAGTTATGATGGAAATAGTTAGACTCGCGCTTTGGTTTAGCAATTTAGTGACCTACCTCCGATTGATTGACAATAACTCTCTCAATTTAACTCGTAATTCATTTAAATTAGTTTCATTTCGAAGGAATCGAAGTGTAGTTTAATACGAAAGAAACGGAGATGAAAAACTCCAAGTATTTTGAGAGTTATGATGGAAATAGTTAGACTCGCGCTTTGGTTTAGCAATTTACTGACGTACCTACGATTGATTGACCATAACTCTCTCAATTTAACTCGTAATTCATTGAAATTAGTTTAATTTCGAAGGAATCGAAGTGTAGTTTATAACGAAAGAAACGGAGATGAAAAACTCCAAGTATTTTGAGAGTTATGATGGAAATAGTTAGACTCGCGCTTTGGTTTAGCAATTTACTGACCTACCTCCGATTGATTGACCATAACTCACTCAATTTAACTCGTAATTCATTTAAATTCGTTTCATTTCGAATGAATCGAAGTGTAGTTTAAAACGAAAGAAACGGAGATGAAAAACTCCAAGTATTTTGAGAGTTATGATGGAAATAGTTAGACTCGCGCTTTGGTTTAGCAATTTACTGACCTCCCTACGATTTATTGACCATAACTCACTCAATTTAACTCGTAATTCATTGAAATTAGTTTAATTTCGAAAGAATCGAAGTGTAGTTTAAAACGAAAGAAACGGAGATGAAAAACTCCAAGTATTTTGAGAGTTATGATGGAAATAGTTAGACTCGCGCTTTGGTTTAGCAATTTACTGACCTACCTCCGATTGATTGACCATAACTCTCTCAATTTAACTCTTAAGTCATTGAAATTAGTTTCATTTCGAAAGAATCCAAGTGTAGTTTAAAACGAAAGAAACGGAGATGAAAAACTCCAAGTATTTTGAGAGTTATGATGGAAATAGTTAGACTCGCGCTTTGGTTTAGCAATTTACTGACCTACCTCCGATTGATTGACAATAACTCTCTCAATTTAACTCGTAATTCATTTAAATTAGTTTCATTTCGAAGGAATCGAAGTGTAGTTTAAAACGAAAGAAACGGAGATGAAAAACTCCAAGTATTTTGAGAGTTATGATGGAAATAGTTAGACTCGCGCTTTGGTTTAGCAATTTACTGACCTACCTCCGATTGATTGACCATAACTCTGTCAATTTAACTCGTAATTCTTTTAAATTAGTTTCATTTCGAAGGAATCGAAGTGTAGTTTAAAACGAAAGAAACGGAGATGAATAACTCCAAGTATTTTGAGAGTTATGATGGAAATAGTTAAACTCGCTCTTTGGTTTAGCAATTTACTGACCTCTCTCCGATTGATTTACCATAACTCACTCAATTTAACTCGTAATTCATTGAAATTAGTTTCATTTCGAAGGAATCGAAGTTTAGTTTAAAACGAAAGAAACGGAGATAAAAAACTCCAAGTATTTTGAGAGTTATGATGGAAATTGTTAGACTCGCGCTTTGGTTTAGCAATTTACTGACCTACCTCCGATTGAATGACCATAACTCACTCAATTTAACTCGTAATTCATTTAAATTAGTTTCATTTCGAAGGAATCGAAGTAAAGTTTAAAACGAAAGAAACGGAGATGAAAAACTCCAAGTATTTTGAGAGTTATGATGGAAATAGTTAGACTCGCGCTTTGGTTTAGCAATTTACTGACCTACCTCCGATTGATTGACCATAACTCTCTTAATTTAACTCTTAAGTCATTGAAATTAGTTTCATTTCGAAGGAATCAAAGTGTAGTTTAAAACGAAAGAAACGGAGATGAAAAACTCCAAGTATTTTGAGAGTTATGATGGAAATTGTTACACTCGCGCTTTGGTTTAGCAATTTACTGACCTACCTCCGATTAATTGACCATAACTCACTCAATTTAACTCGTAATTCATTTAAATTAGTTTCATTTCGAAGGAATCGAAGTAAAGTTTAAAACGAAAGAAACGGAGATGAAAAACTCCAAGTATTTTGAGAGTTATGATGGAAATAGTTAGACTCGCGCTTTGGTTTAGCAATTTACTGACCTACCTCCGATTGATTGAACATAACTCTCTCAATTTAACTCGTAATTCATTTAAATTCATTTCATTTCAAATGAATCGAAGTGTAGTTTAAAACGAAAGAAACGGAGATGAAAAACTCCAAGTATTTTGAGAGTTATGATGGAAATAGTTAGACTCGCGCTTTGGTTTAGCAATTTACTGACCTACCTCCGATTGATTGACCATAACTCTCTCAATTTAACTCTTAAGTCATTGAAATTAGTTTCATTTCGAAGGAATCAAAGTGTAGTTTAAAACGAAAGAAACGGAGATGAAAAACTCCAAGTATTTTGAGAGTTATGATGGAAATTGTTAGACTCGCGCTTTGGTTTAGCAATTTACTGACCTACCTCCGATTGATTGACCATAACTCACTCAATTTAACTCGTAATTCATTTAAATTAGTTTCATTTCGAAGGAATCGAAGTAAAGTTTAAAACGAAAGAAACGGAGATGAAAAACTTCAAGTATTTTGAGAGTTATGATGGAAATAGTTAGACTCGCGCTTTGGTTTAGCAATTTACTGACCTACCTCCGATTGATTGAATATAACTCTCTCAATTTAACTCGTAATTCATTTAAATTCGTTTAATTTCGAATGAATCGAAGTGTAGTTTAAAACGAAAGAAACGGAGATGAAAAACTCCAAGTATTTTGAGAGTTATGATGGAAATAGTTAGACTCGCGCTTTGGTTTAGCAATTTACTGACCTACCTCCGATTGATTGACAATAACTCTGTCAATTTAACTCGTAATTCATTTAAATTAGTTTCATTTCGA
The DNA here is from genome assembly GCF_043159265.1 of Tasmannia lanceolata. Taxonomy (NCBI): domain Eukaryota; kingdom Viridiplantae; phylum Streptophyta; class Magnoliopsida; order Canellales; family Winteraceae; genus Tasmannia; species Tasmannia lanceolata. The sequence goes on from NW_027518721.1 coordinate 12,128,696, forward strand.
AGGAATTGAAGTGTAGTTTAAAACGAAAGAAACGGAGATGAAAAACTCCAAGTATTTTGAGAGTTATGATGGAAATAGTTAGACTCGCGCTTTGGTTTAGCAATTTACTGACCTACCTCCGATTGATTGAACATAACTCTCTCAATTTAACTCGTAATTCATTTAAATTCATTTCATTTCAAATGAATCGAAGTGTAGTTTAAAACGAAAGAAACGGAGATGAAAAACTCCAAGTATTTTGAGAGTTATGATGGAAATAGTTAGACTCGCGCTTTGGTTTAGCAATTTACTGACCTACCTCCGATTGATTGACCATAACTCTCTCAATTTAACTCTTAAGTCATTGAAATTAGTTTCATTTCGAAGGAATCAAAGTGTAGTTTAAAACGAAAGAAACGGAGATGAAAAACTCCAAGTATTTTGAGAGTTATGATGGAAATTGTTAGACTCGCGCTTTGGTTTAGCAATTTACTGACCTACCTCCGATTGATTGACCATAACTCACTCAATTTAACTCGTAATTCATTTAAATTAGTTTCATTTCGAAGGAATCGAAGTAAAGTTTAAAACGAAAGAAACGGAGATGAAAAACTTCAAGTATTTTGAGAGTTATGATGGAAATAGTTAGACTCGCGCTTTGGTTTAGCAATTTACTGACCTACCTCCGATTGATTGAATATAACTCTCTCAATTTAACTCGTAATTCATTTAAATTCGTTTAATTTCGAATGAATCGAAGTGTAGTTTAAAACGAAAGAAACGGAGATGAAAAACTCCAAGTATTTTGAGAGTTATGATGGAAATAGTTAGACTCGCTCTTTGGTTTAGCAATTTACTGACCTACCTCCGATTGATTGACCATAACTCTGTCAATTTAACTCGTAATTCACTTAAATTAGTTTCATTTCGAAGGAATCGAAGTGTAGTTTAAAACGAAAGAAACGGAGATGAAAAACTCCAAGTATTTTGAGAGTTATGATGGAAATAGTTAGACTCGCGCTTTGGTTTAGCAATTTACTGACCTACCTCCGATTGATTGACCATAACTCTGTCAATTTAACTCGTAATTCTTTTAAATTAGTTTCATTTCGAAGGAATCGAAGTGTAGTTTAAAACGAAAGAAACGGAGATGAATAACTCCAAGTATTTTGAGAGTTATGATGGAAATAGTTAAACTCGCTCTTTGGTTTAGCAATTTACTGACCTCTCTCCGATTGATTTACCATAACTCACTGAATTTAACTCGTAATTCATTGAAATTAGTTTCATTTCGAAGGAATCGAAGTGTAGTTTAAAACGAAAGAAACGGAGATAAAAAACTCCAAGTATTTTGAGAGTTATGATGGAAATTGTTAGACTCGCGCTTTGGTTTAGCAATTTACTGACCTACCTCCGATTGATTGACCATAACTCACTCAATTTAACTCGTAATTCATTTAAATTAGTTTCATTTCGAAGGAATCGAAGTAAAGTTTAAAACGAAAGAAACGGAGATGAAAAACTCCAAGTATTTTGAGAGTTATGATGGAAATAGTTAGACTCGCGCTTTGGTTTAGCAATTTACTGACCTACCTCCGATTGATTGACCATAACTCTCTCAATTTAACTCTTAAGTCATTGAAATTAGTTTCATTTCGAAGGAATCAAAGTGTAGTTTAAAACGAAAGAAACGGAGATGAAAAACTCCAAGTATTTTGAGAGTTATGATGGAAATTGTTACACTCGCGCTTTGGTTTAGCAATTTACTGACCTACCTCCGATTGATTGACCATAACTCACTCAATTTAACTCGTAATTCATTTAAATTAGTTTCATTTCGAAGGAATCGAAGTAAAGTTTAAAACGAAAGAAACGGAGATGAAAAACTTCAAGTATTTTGAGAGTTATGATGGAAATAGTTAGACTCGCGCTTTGGTTTAGCAATTTACTGACCTACCTCCGATTGATTGAACATAACTCTCTCAATTTAACTCGTAATTCATTTAAATTCATTTCATTTCAAATGAATCGAAGTGTAGTTTAAAACGAAAGAAACGGAGATGAAAAACTCCAAGTATTTTGAGAGTTATGATGGAAATAGTTAGACTCGCGATTTGGTTTAGCAATTTACTGACCTACCTCCGATTGATTGACCATAACTCTCTCAATTTAACTCTTAAGTCATTGAAATTAGTTTCATTTCGAAGGAATCAAAGTGTAGTTTAAAACGAAAGAAACGGAGATGAAAAACTCCAAGTATTTTGAGAGTTATGATGGAAATTGTTAGACTCGCGCTTTGGTTTAGCAATTTACTGACCTACCTCCGATTGATTGACCATAACTCAGTCAATTTAACTCGTAATTCATTTAAATTAGTTTAATTTCGAAGGAATCGAAGTAAAGTTTAAAACGAAAGAAACGAAGATGAAAAACTTCAAGTATTTTGAGAGTTATGATGGAAATAGTTAGACTCGCGCTTTGGTTTAGCAATTTACTGACCTACCTCCGATTGATTGAATATAACTCTCTCAATTTAACTCGTAATTCATTTAAATTCATTTCATTTCGAATGAATCGAAGTGTAGTTTAAAACGAAAGAAACGGAGATGAAAAACTCCAAGTATTTTGAGAGTTATGATGGAAATAGTTAGACTCGCGCTTTGGTTTAGCAATTTACTGACCTACCTCCGATTGATTGACCATAACTCTCTCAATTTAACTCTTAAGTCATTGAAATTAGTTTCATTTCGAAGGAATCAAAGTGTAGTTTAAAACGAAAGAAACGGAGATGAAAAACTCCAAGTATTTTGAGAGTTATGATGGAAATTGTTAGACTCGCGCTTTGGTTTAGCAATTTACTGACCTACCTCCGATTGATTGACCATAACTCACTCAATTTAACTCGTAATTCATTTAAATTAGTTTCATTTCGAAGGAATCGAAGTAAAGTTTAAAACGAAAGAAACGGAGATGAAAAACTCCAAGTATTTTAAGAGTTATGATGGAAATAGTTAGACTCGCGCTTTGGTTTAGCAATTTACTGACCTACCTCCGATTGATTGAACATAACTCTCTCAATTTAACTCGTAATTCATTTAAATTCATTTCATTTCAAATGAATCGAAGTGTAGTTTAAAACGAAAGAAACGGAGATGAAAAACTCCAAGTATTTTGAGAGTTATGATGGAAATAGTTAGACTCGCGCTTTGGTTTAGCAATTTACTGACCTACCTCCGATTGATTGACCATAACTCTCTCAATTTAACTCTTAAGTCACTGAAATTAGTTTCATTTCGAAGGAATCAAAGTGTAGTTTAAAACGAAAGAAACGGAGATGAAAAACTCCAAGTATTTTGAGAGTTATGATGGAAATTGTTAGACTCGCGCTTTGGTTTATCAATTTACTGACCTACCTCCGATTGATTGACCATAACTCACTCAATTTAACTCGTAATTCATTTAAATTAGTTTCATTTCGAAGGAATCGAAGTAAAGTTTAAAACGAAAGAAACGGAGATGAAAAACTTCAAGTATTTTGAGAGTTATGATGGAAATAGTTAGACTCGCGCTTTGGTTTAGCAATTTACTGACCTACCTCCGATTGATTGAATATAACTCTCTCAATTTAACTCGTAATTCATTTAAATTCGTTTAATTTCGAATGAATCGAAGTGTAGTTTAAAACGAAAGAAACGGAGATGAAAAACTCCAAGTATTTTGAGAGTTATGATGGAAATAGTTAGACTCGCTCTTCGGTTTAGCAATTTACTGACCTACCTCCGATTGATTGACCATAACTCTGTCAATTTAACTCGTAATTCACTTAAATTAGTTTCATTTCGAAGGAATCGAAGTGTAGTTTAAAACGAAAGAAACGGAGATGAAAAACTCCAAGTATTTTGAGAGTTATGATGGAAATAGTTAGACTCGCGCTTTGGTTTAGCAATTTACTGACCTACCTCCGATTGATTGACCATAACTCTGTCAATTTAACTCGTAATTCTTTTAAATTAGTTTCATTTCGAAGGAATCGAAGTGTAGTTTAAAACGAAAGAAACGGAGATGAATAACTCCAAGTATTTTGAGAGTTATGATGGAAATAGTTAAACTCGCTCTTTGGTTTAGCAATTTACTGACCTCTCTCCGATTGATTTACCATAACTCACTCAATTTAACTCGTAATTCATTGAAATTAGTTTCATTTCGAAGGAATCGAAGTGTAGTTTAAAACGAAAGAAACGGAGATAAAAAACTCCAAGTATTTTGAGAGTTATGATGGAAATTGTTAGACTCGCGCTTTGGTTTAGCAATTTACTGACCTACCTCCGATTGATTGACCATAACTCACTCAATTTAACTCGTAATTCATTTAAATTAGTTTCATTTCGAAGGAATCGAAGTAAAGTTTAAAACGAAAGAAACGGAGATGAAAAACTCCAAGTATTTTGAGAGTTATGATGGAAATAGTTAGACTCGCGCTTTGGTTTAGCAATTTACTGACCTACCTCCGATTGATTGACCATAACTCTCTCAATTTAACTCTTAAGTCATTGAAATTAGTTTCATTTCGAAGGAATCAAAGTGTAGTTTAAAACGAAAGAAACGGAGATGAAAAACTCCAAGTATTTTGAGAGTTATGATGGAAATTGTTAGACTCGCGCTTTGGTTTAGTAATTTACTGACCTACCTCCGATTGATTGACCATAACTCACTCAATTTAACTCGTAATTCATTTAAATTAGTTTCATTTCGAAGGAATCGAAGTAAAGTTTAAAACGAAAGAAACGGAGATGAAAAACTCCAAGTATTTTGAGAGTTATGATGGAAATAGTTAGACTCGCGCTTTGGTTTAGCAATTTACTGACCTACCTCCGATTGATTGAACATAACTCTCTCAATTTAACTCGTAATTCATTTAAATTCATTTCATTTCAAATGAATCGAAGTGTAGTTTAAAACGAAAGAAACGGAGATGAAAAACTCCAAGTATTTTGAGAGTTATGATGGAAATAGTTAGACTCGCGATTTGGTTTAGCAATTTACTGACCTACCTCCGATTGATTGACCATAACTCTCTCAATTTAACTCTTAAGTCATTGAAATTAGTTTCATTTCGAAGGAATCAAAGTGTAGTTTAAAACGAAAGAAACGGAGATGAAAAACTCCAAGTATTTTGAGAGTTATGATGGAAATTGTTAGACTCGCGCTTTGGTTTAGCAATTTACTGACCTACCTCCGATTGATTGACCATAACTCAGTCAATTTAACTCGTAATTCATTTAAATTAGTTTCATTTCGAAGGAATCGAAGTAAAGTTTAAAACGAAAGAAACGGAGATGAAAAACTTCAAGTATTTTGAGAGTTATGATGGAAATAGTTAGACTCGCGCTTTGGTTTAGCAATTTACTGACCTACCTCCGATTGATTGAATATAACTCTCTCAATTTAACTCGTAATTCATTTAAATTCGTTTAATTTCGAATGAATCGAAGTGTAGTTTAAAACGAAAGAAACGGAGATGAAAAACTCCAAGTATTTTGAGAGTTATGATGGAAATAGTTAGACTCGCGCTTTGGTTTAGCAATTTACTGACCTACCTCCGATTGATTGACAATAACTCTGTCAATTTAACTCGTAATTCATTTAAATTAGTTTCATTTCGAAGGAATTGAAGTGTAGTTTAAAACGAAAGAAACGGAGATGAAAAACTCCAAGTATTTTGAGAGTTATGATGGAAATAGTTAGACTCGCGCTTTGGTTTAGCAATTTACTGACCTACCTCCGATTGATTGAACATAACTCTCTCAATTTAACTCGTAATTCATTTAAATTCATTTCATTTCAAATGAATCGAAGTGTAGTTTAAAACGAAAGAAACGGAGATGAAAAACTCCAAGTATTTTGAGAGTTATTATGGAAATAGTTAGACTCGCGCTTTGGTTTAGCAATTTACTGACCTACCTCCGATTGATTGACCATAACTCTCTCAATTTAACTCTTAAGTCATTGAAATTAGTTTCATTTCGAAGGAATCAAAGTGTAGTTTAAAACGAAAGAAACGGAGATGAAAAACTCCAAGTATTTTGAGAGTTATGATGGAAATTGTTAGACTCGCGCTTTGGTTTAGCAATTTACTGACCTACCTCCGATTGATTGACCATAACTCACTAAATTTAACTCGTAATTCATTTAAATTAGTTTCATTTCGAAGGAATCGAAGTAAAGTTTAAAACGAAAGAAACGGAGATGAAAAACTTCAAGTATTTTGAGAGTTATGATGGAAATAGTTAGACTCGCGCTTTGGTTTAGCAATTTACTGACCTACCTCCGATTGATTGAATATAACTCTCTCAATTTAACTCGTAATTCATTTAAATTCGTTTAATTTCGAATGAATCGAAGTGTAGTTTAAAACGAAAGAAACGGAGATGAAAAACTCCAAGTATTTTGAGAGTTATGATGGAAATAGTTAGATTCGCTCTTTGGTTTAGCAATTTACTGACCTACCTCCGATTGATTGACCATAACTCTGTCAATTTAACTCGTAATTCACTTAAATTAGTTTCATTTCGAAGGAATCGAAGTGTAGTTTAAAACGAAAGAAACGGAGATGAAAAACTCCAAGTATTTTGAGAGTTATGATGGAAATAGTTAGACTCGCGCTTTGGTTTAGCAATTTACTGACCTACCTCCGATTGATTGACCATAACTCTGTAAATTTAACTCGTAATTCTTTTAAATTAGTTTCATTTCGAAGGAATCGAAGTGTAGTTTAAAACGAAAGAAACGGAGATGAATAACTCCAAGTATTTTGAGAGTTATGATGGAAATAGTTAAACTCGCTCTTTGGTTTAGCAATTTACTGACCTCTCTCCGATTGATTTACCATAACTCACTCAATTTAACTCGTAATTCATTGAAATTAGTTTCATTTCGAAGGAATCGAAGTGTAGTTTAAAACGAAAGAAACGGAGATAAAAAACTCCAAGTATTTTGAGAGTTATGATGGAAATTGTTAGACTCGCGCTTTGGTTTAGCAATTTACTGACCTACCTCCGATTGATTGACCATAACTCACTCAATTTAACTCGTAATTCATTTAAATTAGTTTCATTTCGAAGGAATCGAAGTAAAGTTTAAAACGAAAGAAACGGAGATGAAAAACTCCAAGTATTTTGAGAGTTATGATGGAAATAGTTAGACTCGCGCTTTGGTTTAGCAATTTACTGACCTACCTCCGATTGATTGACCATAACTCTCTCAATTTAACTCTTAAGTCATTGAAATTAGTTTCATTTCGAAGGAATCAAAGTGTAGTTTAAAACGAAAGAAACGGAGATGAAAAACTCCAAGTATTTTGAGAGTTATGATGGAAATTGTTAGACTCGCGCTTTGGTTTAGCAATTTACTGACCTACCTCCGATTGATTGACCATAACTCACTCAATTTAACTCGTAATTCATTTAAATTAGTTTCATTTCGAAGGAATCGAAGTAAAGTTTAAAACGAACGAAACGGAGATGAAAAACTCCAAGTATTTTGAGAGTTATGATGGAAATAGTTAGACTCGCGCTTTGGTTTAGCAATTTACTGACCTACCTCCGATTGATTGAACATAACTCTCTCAATTTAACTCGTAATTCATTTAAATTCATTTCATTTCAAATGAATCGAAGTGTAGTTTAAAACGAAAGAAACGGAGATGAAAAACTCCAAGTATTTTGAGAGTTATGATGGAAATAGTTAGACTCGCGATTTGGTTTAGCAATTTACTGACCTACCTCCGATTGATTGACCATAACTCTCTCAATTTAACTCTTAAGTCATTGAAATTAGTTTCATTTCGAAGGAATCAAAGTGTAGTTTAAAACGAAAGAAACGGAGATGAAAAACTCCAAGTATTTTGAGAGTTATGATGGAAATTGTTAGACTCGCGCTTTGGTTTAGCAATTTACTGACCTACCTCCGATTGATTGACCATAACTCACTCAATTTAACTCGTAATTCATTTAAATTAGTTTCATTTCGAAGGAATCGAAGTAAAGTTTAAAACGAAAGAAACGGAGATGAAAAACTTCAAGTATTTTGAGAGTTATGATGGAAATAGTTAGACTCGCGCTTTGGTTTAGCAATTTACTGACCTACCTCCGATTGATTGAATATAACTCTCTCAATTTAACTCGTAATTCATTTAAATTCGTTTCATTTCGAATGAATCGAAGTGTAGTTTAAAACGAAAGAAACGGAGATGAAAAACTCCAAGTATTTTGAGAGTTATGATGGAAATAGTTAGACTCGCGCTTTGGTTTAGCAATTTACTGACCTACCTCCGATTGATTGACCATAACTCTCTCAATTTAACTCTTAAGTCATTGAAATTAGTTTCATTTCGAAGGAATCAAAGTGTAGTTTAAAACGAAAGAAACGGAGATGAAAAACTCCAAGTATTTTGAGAGTTATGATGGAAATTGTTAGACTCGCGCTTTGGTTTAGCAATTTACTGACCTACCTCCGATTGATTGACCATAACTCACTCAATTTAACTCGTAATTCATTTAAATTAGTTTCATTTCGAAGGAATCGAAGTAAAGTTTAAAACGAAAGAAACGGAGATGAAAAACTCCAAGTATTTTGAGAGTTATGATGGAAATAGTTAGACTCGCGCTTTGGTTTAGCAATTTACTGACCTACCTCCGATTGATTGACCATAACTCTCTCAATTTAACTCTTAAGTCATTGAAATTAGTTTCATTTCGAAGGAATCAAAGTGTAGTTTAAAACGAAAGAAACGGAGATGAAAAACTCCAAGTATTTTGAGAGTTATGATGGAAATTGTTACACTCGCGCTTTGGTTTAGCAATTTACTGACCTACCTCCGATTGATTGACCATAACTCACTCAATTTAACTCGTAATTCATTTAAATTAGTTTCATTTCGAAGGAATCGAAGTAAAGTTTAAAACGAAAGAAACGGAGATGAAAAACTCCAAGTATTTTGAGAGTTATGATAAAAATAGTTACACTCGCGCTTTGGTTTAGCAATTTACTGACCTACCTCCGATTGATTGAACATAACTCTCTCAATTTAACTCGTAATTCATTTAAATTCATTTCATTTCAAATGAATCGAAGTGTAGTTTAAAACGAAAGAAACAGAGATGAAAAACTCCAAGTATTTTGAGAGTTATGATGGAAATAGTTAGACTCGCGCTTTGGTTTAGCAATTTACTGACCTACCTCCGATTGATTGACCATAACTCTCTCAATTTAACTCTTAAGTCATTGAAATTAGTTTCATTTCGAAGGAATCAAAGTGTAGTTTAAAACGAAAGAAACGGAGATGAAAAACTCCAAGTATTTTGAGAGTTATGATGGAAATTGTTAGACTCGCGCTTTGGTTTAGCAATTTACTGACCTACCTCCGATTGATTGACCATAACTCACTCAATTTAACTCGTAATTCATTTAAATTAGTTTCATTTCGAAGGAATCGAAGTAAAGTTTAAAACGAAAGAAACGGAGATGAAAAACTTCAAGTATTTTGAGAGTTATGATGGAAATAGTTAGACTCGCGCTTTGGTTTAGCAATTTACTGACCTACCTCCGATTGATTGAATATAACTCTCTCAATTTAACTCGTAATTCATTTAAATTCGTTTCATTTCGAATGAATCGAAGTGTAGTTTAAAACGAAAGAAACGGAGATGAAAAACTCCAAGTATTTTGAGAGTTATGATGGAAATAGTTAGACTCGCGCTTTGGTTTAGCAATTTACTGACCTACCTCCGATTGATTGACAATAACTCTGTCAATTTAACTCGTAATTCATTTAAATTAGTTTCATTTCGAAGGAATTGAAGTGTAGTTTAAAACGAAAGAAACGGAGATGAAAAACTCCAAGTATTTTGAGAGTTATGATGGAAATAGTTAGACTCGCGCTTTGGTTTAGCAATTTACTGACCTACCTCCGATTGATTGAACATAACTCTCTCAATTTAACTCGTAATTCATTTAAATTCATTTCATTTCAAATGAATCGAAGTGTAGTTTAAAACGAAAGAAACGGAGATGAAAAACTCCAAGTATTTTGAGAGTTATGATGGAAATAGTTAGACTCGCGCTTTGGTTTAGCAATTTACTGACCTACCTCCGATTGATTGACCATAACTCTCTCAATTTAACTCTTAAGTCATTGAAATTAGTTTCATTTCGAAGGAATCAAAGTGTAGTTTAAAACGAAAGAAACGGAGATGAAAAACTCCAAGTATTTTGAGAGTTATGATGGAAATTGTTAGACTCGCGCTTTGGTTTAGCAATTTACTGACCTACCTCCGATTGATTGACCATAACTCACTCAATTTAACTCGTAATTCATTTAAATTAGTTTCATTTCGAAGGAATCGAAGTAAAGTTTAAAACGAAAGAAACGGAGATGAAAAACTTCAAGTATTTTGAGAGTTATGATGGAAATAGTTAGACTCGCGCTTTGGTTTAGCAATTTACTGACCTACCTCCGATTGATTGAATATAACTCTCTCAATTTAACTCGTAATTCATTTAAATTCGTTTAATTTCGAATGAATCGAAGTGTAGTTTAAAACGAAAGAAACGGAGATGAAAAACTCCAAGTATTTTGAGAGTTATGATGGAAATAGTTAGACTCGCTCTTTGGTTTAGCAATTTACTGACCTACCTCCGATTGATTGACCATAACTCTGTCAATTTAACTCGTAATTCACTTAAATTAGTTTCATTTCGAAGGAATCGAAGTGTAGTTTAAAACGAAAGAAACGGAGATGAAAAACTCCAAGTATTTTGAGAGTTATGATGGAAATAGTTAGACTCGCGCTTTGGTTTAGCAATTTACTGACCTACCTCCGATTGATTGACCATAACTCTGTCAATTTAACTCGTAATTCTTTTAAATTAGTTTCATTTCGAAGGAATCGAAGTGTAGTTTAAAACGAAAGAAACGGAGATGAATAACTCCAAGTATTTTGAGAGTTATGATGGAAATAGTTAAACTCGCTCTTTGGTTTAGCAATTTACTGACCTCTCTCCGATTGATTTACCATAACTCACTCAATTTAACTCGTAATTCATTGAAATTAGTTTCATTTCGAAGGAATCGAAGTGTAGTTTAAAACGAAAGAAACGGAGATAAAAAACTCCAAGTATTTTGAGAGTTATGATGGAAATTGTTAGACTCGCGCTTTGGTTTAGCAATTTACTGACCTACCTCCGATTGATTGACCATAACTCACTCAATTTAACTCGTAATTCATTTAAATTAGTTTCATTTCGAAGGAATCGAAGTAAAGTTTAAAACGAAAGAAACGGAGATGAAAAACGCCAAGTATTTTGAGAGTTATGATGGAAATAGTTAGACTCGCGCTTTGGTTTAGCAATTTACTGACCTACCTCCGATTGATTGACCATAACTCTCTCAATTTAACTCTTAAGTCATTAAAATTAGTTTCATTTCGAAGGAATCAAAGTGTAGTTTAAAATGAAAGAAACGGAGATGAAAAACTCCAAGTATTTTGAGAGTTATGATGGAAATTGTTAGACTCGCGCTTTGGTTTAGCAATTTACTGACCTACCTCCGATTGATTGACCATAACTCACTCAATTTAACTCGTAATTCATTTAAATTAGTTTCATTTCGAAGGAATCGAAGTAAAGTTTAAAACGAAAGAAACGGAGATGAAAAACTCCAAGTATTTTGAGAGTTATGATGGAAATAGTTAGACTCGCGCTTTGGTTTAGCAATTTACTGACCTACCTCCGATTGATTGAACATAACTCTCTCAATTTAACTCGTAATTCATTTAAATTCATTTCATTTCAAATGAATCGAAGTGTAGTTTAAAACGAAAGAAACGGAGATGAAAAACTCCAAGTATTTTGAGAGTTATGATGGAAATAGTTAGACTCGCGCTTTGGTTTAGCAATTTACTGACCTACCTCCGATTGATTGACCATAACTCTCTCAATTTAACTCTTAAGTCATTGAAATTAGTTTCATTTCGAAGGAATCAAAGTGTAGTTTAAAACGAAAGAAACGGAGATGAAAAACTCCAAGTATTTTGAGAGTTATGATGGAAATTGTTAGACTCGCGCTTTGGTTTAGCAATTTACTGACCTACCTCCGATTGATTGACCATAACTCACTCAATTTAACTCGTAATTCATTTAAATTAGTTTCATTTCGAAGGAATCGAAGTAAAGTTTAAAACGAAAGAAACGGAGATGAAAAACTTCAAGTATTTTGAGAGTTATGATGGAAATAGTTAGACTCGCGCTTTGGTTTAGCAATTTACTGACCTACCTCCGATTGATTGAATATAACTCTCTCAATTTAACTCGTAATTCATTTAAATTCGTTTCATTTCGAATGAATCGAAGTGTAGTTTAAAACGAAAGAAACGGAGATGAAAAACTCCAAGTATTTTGAGAGTTATGATGGAAATAGTTAGACTCGCGCTTTGGTTTAGCAATTTACTGACCTACCTCCGATTGATTGACAATAACTCTGTCAATTTAACTCGTAATTCATTTAAATTAGTTTCATTTCGAAGGAATTGAAGTGTAGTTTAAAACGAAAGAAACGGAGATGAAAAACTCCAAGTATTTTGAGAGTTATGATGGAAATAGTTAGACTCGCACTTTGGTTTAGCAATTTACTGACCTACCTCTGATTGATTGACCATAACTCACTCAATTTAACTCGTAATTCATTTAAATTAGTTTCATTTCGAAGGAATCGAAGTAAAGTTTAAAACGAAAGAAACGGAGATGAAAAACTCCAAGTATTTTGAGAGTTATGATGGAAATAGTTAGACTCGCGCTTTGGTTTAGCAATGTACTGACCTACCTCCGATTGATTGACCATAACTCTCTCAATTTAACTCTTAAGTCATTGAAATTAGTTTCATTTCGAAGGAATCAAAGTGTAGTTTAAAACGAAAGAAACGGAGATGAAAAACTCCAAGTATTTTGAGAGTTATGATGGAAATTGTTAGACTCGCGCTTTGGTTTAGCAATTTACTGACCTACCTCCGATTGATTGACCATAACTCACTCAATTTAACTCGTAATTCATTTAAATTAGTTTCATTTCGAAGGAATCGAAGTAAAGTTTAAAACGAAAGAAACGGAGATGAAAAACTCCAAGTATTTTGAGAGTTATGATGGAAATAGTTAGACTCGCGCTTTGGTTTAGCAATTTACTGACCTACCTCCGATTGATTGAACATAACTCTCTCAATTTAACTCGTAATTCATTTAAATTCATTTCATTTCAAATGAATCGAAGTGTAGTTTAAAACGAAAGAAACAGAGATGAAAAACTCCAAGTATTTTGAGAGTTATGATGGAAATAGTTAGACTCGCGCTTTGGTTTAGCAATTTACTGACCTACCTCCGATTGATTGACCATAACTCTCTCAATTTAACTCTTAAGTCATTGAAATTAGTTTCATTTCGAAGGAATCAAAGTGTAGTTTAAAACGAAAGAAACGGAGATGAAAAACTCCAAGTATTTTGAGAGTTATGATGGAAATTGTTAGACTCGCGCTTTGGTTTAGCAATTTACTGACCTACCTCCGATTGATTGACCATAACTCACTCAATTTAACTCGTAATTCATTTAAATTAGTTTCATTTCGAAGGAATCGAAGTAAAGTTTAAAACGAAAGAAACGGAGATGAAAAACTCCAAGTATTTTGAGAGTTATGATGGAAATAGTTAGACTCGCGCTTTGGTTTAGCAATTTACTGACCTACCTCCGATTGATTGACCATAACTCTGTCAATTTAACTCGTAATTCTTTTAAATTAGTTTCATTTCGAAGGAATCAAAGTGTAGTTTAAAACGAAAGAAACGGAGATGAATAACTCCAAGTATTTTGAGAGTGATGATGGAAATAGTTAAACTCGCTCTTTGGTTTAGCAATTTACTGACCTCTCTCCGATTGATTTACCATAACTCACTCAATTTAACTCGTAATTCATTGAAATTAGTTTCATTTCGAAGGAATCGAAGTGTAGTTTAAAACGAAAGAAACGGAGATAAAAAACTCCAAGTATTTTGAGAGTTATGATGGAAATAGTTAGACTCGCGCTTTGGTTTAGCAATTTACTGACCTACCTCCGATTGATTGACAATAACTCTGTCAATTTAACTCGTAATTCATTTAAATTAGTTTCATTTCGAAGGAATTGAAGTGTAGTTTAAAACGAAAGAAACGGAGATGAAAAACTCCAAGTATTTTGAGAGTTATGATGGAAATAGTTAGACTCGCTCTTTGGTTTAGCAATTTACTGACCTACCTCCGATTGATTGACCATAACTCTGTCAATTTAACTCGTAATTCACTTAAATTAGTTTCATTTCGAAGGAATCGAAGTGTAGTTTAAAACGAAAGAAACGGAGATGAAAAACTCCAAGTATTTTGAGAGTTATGATGGAAATAGTTAGACTCGCGCTTTGGTTTAGCAATTTACTGACCTACCTCCGATTGATTGACCATAACTCTGTCAATTTAACTCGTAATTCTTTTAAATTAGTTTCATTTCGAAGGAATCGAAGTGTAGTTTAAAACGAAAGAAACGGAGATGAATAACTCCAAGTATTTTGAGAGTTATGATGGAAATAGTTAAACTCGCTCTTTGGTTTAGCAATTTACTGACCTCTCTCCGATTGATTTACCATAACTCACTCAATTTAACTCGTAATTCATTGAAATTAGTTTCATTTCGAAGGAATCGAAGTGTAGTTTAAAACGAAAGAAACGGAGATAAAAAACTCCAAGTATTTTGAGAGTTATGATGGAAATTGTTAGACTCGCGCTTTGGTTTAGCAATTTACTGACCTACCTCCGATTGATTGACCATAACTCACTCAATTTAACTCGTAATTCATTTAAATTAGTTTCATTTCGAAGGATTCGAAGTAAAGTTTAAAACGAAAGAAACGGAGATGAAAAACGCCAAGTATTTTGAGAGTTATGATGGAAATAGTTAGACTCGCGCTTTGGTTTAGCAATTTACTGACCTACCTCCGATTGATTGACCATAACTCTCTCAATTTAACTCTTAAGTCATTAAAATTAGTTTCATTTCGAAGGAATCAAAGTGTAGTTTAAAACGAAAGAAACGGAGATGAAAAACTCCAAGTATTTTGAGAGTTATGATGGAAATTGTTAGACTCGCGCTTTGGTTTAGCAATTTACTGACCTACCTCCGATTGATTGACCATAACTCACTCAATTTAACTCGTAATTCATTTAAATTAGTTTCATTTCGAAGGAATCGAAGTAAAGTTTAAAACGAAAGAAACGGAGATGAAAAACTCCAAGTATTTTGAGAGTTATGATGGAAATAGTTAGACTCGCGCTTTGGTTTAGCAATTTACTGACCTACCTCCGATTGATTGAACATAACTCTCTCAATTTAACTCGTAATTCATTTAAATTCATTTCATTTCAAATGAATCGAAGTGTAGTTTAAAACGAAAGAAACGGAGATGAAAAACTCCAAGTATTTTGAGAGTTATGATGGAAATAGTTAGACTCGCGCTTTGGTTTAGCAATTTACTGACCTACCTCCGATTGATTGACCATAACTCTCTCAATTTAACTCTTAAGTCATTGAAATTAGTTTCATTTCGAAGGAATCAAAGTGTAGTTTAAAACGAAAGAAACGGAGATGAAAAACTCCAAGTATTTTGAGAGTTATGATGGAAATTGTTAGACTCGCGCTTTGGTTTAGCAATTTACTGACCTACCTCCGATTGATTGACCATAACTCACTCAATTTAACTCGTAATTCATTTAAATTAGTTTCATTTCGAAGGAATCGAAGTAAAGTTTAAAACGAAAGAAACGGAGATGAAAAACTTCAAGTATTTTGAGAGTTATGATGGAAATAGTTAGACTCGCGCTTTGGTTTAGCAATTTACTGACCTACCTCCGATTGATTGAATATAACTCTCTCAATTTAACTCGTAATTCATTTAAATTCGTTTCATTTCGAATGAATCGAAGTGTAGTTTAAAACGAAAGAAACGGAGATGAAAAACTCCAAGTATTTTGAGAGTTATGATGGAAATAGTTAGACTCGCGCTTTGGTTTAGCAATTTACTGACCTACCTCCGATTGATTGACAATAACTCTGTCAATTTAACTCGTAATTCATTTAAATTAGTTTCATTTCGAAGGAATTGAAGTGTAGTTTAAAACGAAAGAAACGGAGATGAAAAACTCCAAGTATTTTGAGAGTTATGATGGAAATAGTTAGACTCGCACTTTGGTTTAGCAATTTACTGACCTACCTCTGATTGATTGACCATAACTCACTCAATTTAACTCGTAATTCATTTAAATTAGTTTCATTTCGAAGGAATCGAAGTAAAGTTTAAAACGAAAGAAACGGAGATGAAAAACTCCAAGTATTTTGAGAGTTATGATGGAAATAGTTAGACTCGCGCTTTGGTTTAGCAATGTACTGACCTACCTCCGATTGATTGACCATAACTCTCTCAATTTAACTCTTAAGTCATTGAAATTAGTTTCATTTCGAAGGAATCAAAGTGTAGTTTAAAACGAAAGAAACGGAGATGAAAAACTCCAAGTATTTTGAGAGTTATGATGGAAATTGTTAGACTCGCGCTTTGGTTTAGCAATTTACTGACCTACCTCCGATTGATTGACCATAACTCACTCAATTTAACTCGTAATTCATTTAAATTAGTTTCATTTCGAAGGAATCGAAGTAAAGTTTAAAACGAAAGAAACGGAGATGAAAAACTCCAAGTATTTTGAGAGTTATGATGGAAATAGTTAGACTCGCGCTTTGGTTTAGCAATTTACTGACCTACCTCCGATTGATTGAACATAACTCTCTCAATTTAACTCGTAATTCATTTAAATTCATTTCATTTCAAATGAATCGAAGTGTAGTTTAAAACGAAAGAAACAGAGATGAAAAACTCCAAGTATTTTGAGAGTTATGATGGAAATAGTTAGACTCGCGCTTTGGTTTAGCAATTTACTGACCTACCTCCGATTGATTGACCATAACTCTCTCAATTTAACTCTTAAGTCATTGAAATTAGTTTCATTTCGAAGGAATCAAAGTGTAGTTTAAAACGAAAGAAACGGAGATGAAAAACTCCAAGTATTTTGAGAGTTATGATGGAAATTGTTAGACTCGCGCTTTGGTTTAGCAATTTACTGACCTACCTCCGATTGATTGACCATAACTCACTCAATTTAACTCGTAATTCATTTAAATTAGTTTCATTTCGAAGGAATCGAAGTAAAGTTTAAAACGAAAGAAACGGAGATGAAAAACTCCAAGTATTTTGAGAGTTATGATGGAAATAGTTAGACTCGCGCTTTGGTTTAGCAATTTACTGACCTACCTCCGATTGATTGACCATAACTCTGTCAATTTAACTCGTAATTCTTTTAAATTAGTTTCATTTCGAAGGAATCAAAGTGTAGTTTAAAACGAAAGAAACGGAGATGAATAACTCCAAGTATTTTGAGAGTGATGATGGAAATAGTTAAACTCGCTCTTTGGTTTAGCAATTTACTGACCTCTCTCCGATTGATTTACCATAACTCACTCAATTTAACTCGTAATTCATTGAAATTAGTTTCATTTCGAAGGAATCGAAGTGTAGTTTAAAACGAAAGAAACGGAGATAAAAAACTCCAAGTATTTTGAGAGTTATGATGGAAATAGTTAGACTCGCGCTTTGGTTTAGCAATTTACTGACCTACCTCCGATTGATTGACAATAACTCTGTCAATTTAACTCGTAATTCATTTAAATTAGTTTCATTTCGAAGGAATTGAAGTGTAGTTTAAAACGAAAGAAACGGAGATGAAAAACTCCAAGTATTTTGAGAGTTATGATGGAAATAGTTAGACTCGCGCTTTGGTTTAGCAATTTACTGACCTACCTCCGATTGATTGACCATAACTCTCTCAATTTAACTCTTAAGTCATTGAAATTAGTTTCATTTCGAAGGAATCAAAGTGTAGTTTAAAACGAAAGAAACGGAGATGAAAAACTCCAAGTATTTTGAGAGTTATGATGGAAATTGTTAGACTCGCGCTTTGGTTTAGCAATTTACTGACCTACCTCCGATTGATTGACCATAACTCACTCAATTTAACTCGTAATTCATTTAAATTAGTTTCATTTCGAAGGAATCGAAGTAAAGTTTAAAACGAAAGAAACGGAGATGAAAAACTCCAAGTATTTTGAGAGTTATGATGGAAATAGTTAGACTCGCGCTTTGGTTTAGCAATTTACTGACCTACCTCCGATTGATTGACCATAACTCTGTCAATTTAACTCGTAATTCTTTTAAATTAGTTTCATTTCGAAGGAATCAAAGTGTAGTTTAAAACGAAAGAAACGGAGATGAATAACTCCAAGTATTTTGAGAGTGATGATGGAAATAGTTAAACTCGCTCTTTGGTTTAGCAATTTACTGACCTCTCTCCGATTGATTTACCATAACTCACTCAATTTAACTCGTAATTCATTGAAATTAGTTTCATTTCGAAGGAATCGAAGTGTAGTTTAAAACGAAAGAAACGGAGATAAAAAACTCCAAGTATTTTGAGAGTTATGATGGAAATTGTTAGACTCGCGCTTTGGTTTAGCAATTTACTGACCTACCTCCGATTGATTGACCATAACTCACTCAATTTAACTCGTAATTCATTTAAATTAGTTTCATTTCGAAGGATTCGAAGTAAAGTTTAAAACGAAAGAAACGGAGATGAAAAACGCCAAGTATTTTGAGAGTTATGATGGAAATAGTTAGACTCGCGCTTTGGTTTAGCAATTTACTGACCTACCTCCGATTGATTGACCATAACTCTCTCAATTTAACTCTTAAGTCATTAAAATTAGTTTCATTTCGAAGGAATCAAAGTGTAGTTTAAAACGAAAGAAACGGAGATGAAAAACTCCAAGTATTTTGAGAGTTATGATGGAAATTGTTAGACTCGCGCTTTGGTTTAGCAATTTACTGACCTACCTCCGATTGATTGACCATAACTCACTCAATTTAACTCGTAATTCATTTAAATTAGTTTCATTTCGAAGGAATCGAAGTAAAGTTTAAAACGAAAGAAACGGAGATGAAAAACTCCAAGTATTTTGAGAGTTATGATGGAAATAGTTAGACTCGCGCTTTGGTTTAGCAATTTACTGACCTACCTCCGATTGATTGAACATAACTCTCTCAATTTAACTCGTAATTCATTTAAATTCATTTCATTTCAAATGAATCGAAGTGTAGTTTAAAACGAAAGAAACGGAGATGAAAAACTCCAAGTATTTTGAGAGTTATGATGGAAATAGTTAGACTCGCGCTTTGGTTTAGCAATTTACTGACCTACCTCCGATTGATTGACCATAACTCTCTCAATTTAACTCTTAAGTCATTGAAATTAGTTTCATTTCGAAGGAATCAAAGTGTAGTTTAAAACGAAAGAAACGGAGATGAAAAACTCCAAGTATTTTGAGAGTTATGATGGAAATTGTTAGACTCGCGCTTTGGTTTAGCAATTTACTGACCTACCTCCGATTGATTGACCATAACTCACTCAATTTAACTCGTAATTCATTTAAATTAGTTTCATTTCGAAGGAATCGAAGTAAAGTTTAAAACGAAAGAAACGGAGATGAAAAACTTCAAGTATTTTGAGAGTTATGATGGAAATAGTTAGACTCGCGCTTTGGTTTAGCAATTTACTGACCTACCTCCGATTGATTGAATATAACTCTCTCAATTTAACTCGTAATTCATTTAAATTCGTTTCATTTCGAATGAATCGAAGTGTAGTTTAAAACGAAAGAAACGGAGATGAAAAACTCCAAGTATTTTGAGAGTTATGATGGAAATAGTTAGACTCGCGCTTTGGTTTAGCAATTTACTGACCTACCTCCGATTGATTGACAATAACTCTGTCAATTTAACTCGTAATTCATTTAAATTAGTTTCATTTCGAAGGAATTGAAGTGTAGTTTAAAACGAAAGAAACGGAGATGAAAAACTCCAAGTATTTTGAGAGTTATGATGGAAATAGTTAGACTCGCACTTTGGTTTAGCAATTTACTGACCTACCTCTGATTGATTGACCATAACTCACTCAATTTAACTCGTAATTCATTTAAATTAGTTTCATTTCGAAGGAATCGAAGTAAAGTTTAAAACGAAAGAAACGGAGATGAAAAACTCCAAGTATTTTGAGAGTTATGATGGAAATAGTTAGACTCGCGCTTTGGTTTAGCAATGTACTGACCTACCTCCGATTGATTGACCATAACTCTCTCAATTTAACTCTTAAGTCATTGAAATTAGTTTCATTTCGAAGGAATCAAAGTGTAGTTTAAAACGAAAGAAACGGAGATGAAAAACTCCAAGTATTTTGAGAGTTATGATGGAAATTGTTAGACTCGCGCTTTGGTTTAGCAATTTACTGACCTACCTCCGATTGATTGACCATAACTCACTCAATTTAACTCGTAATTCATTTAAATTAGTTTCATTTCGAAGGAATCGAAGTAAAGTTTAAAACGAAAGAAACGGAGATGAAAAACTCCAAGTATTTTGAGAGTTATGATGGAAATAGTTAGACTCGCGCTTTGGTTTAGCAATTTACTGACCTACCTCCGATTGATTGAACATAACTCTCTCAATTTAACTCGTAATTCATTTAAATTCATTTCATTTCAAATGAATCGAAGTGTAGTTTAAAACGAAAGAAACAGAGATGAAAAACTCCAAGTATTTTGAGAGTTATGATGGAAATAGTTAGACTCGCGCTTTGGTTTAGCAATTTACTGACCTACCTCCGATTGATTGACCATAACTCTCTCAATTTAACTCTTAAGTCATTGAAATTAGTTTCATTTCGAAGGAATCAAAGTGTAGTTTAAAACGAAAGAAACGGAGATGAAAAACTCCAAGTATTTTGAGAGTTATGATGGAAATTGTTAGACTCGCGCTTTGGTTTAGCAATTTACTGACCTACCTCCGATTGATTGACCATAACTCACTCAATTTAACTCGTAATTCATTTAAATTAGTTTCATTTCGAAGGAATCGAAGTAAAGTTTAAAACGAAAGAAACGGAGATGAAAAACTCCAAGTATTTTGAGAGTTATGATGGAAATAGTTAGACTCGCGCTTTGGTTTAGCAATTTACTGACCTACCTCCGATTGATTGACCATAACTCTGTCAATTTAACTCGTAATTCTTTTAAATTAGTTTCATTTCGAAGGAATCAAAGTGTAGTTTAAAACGAAAGAAACGGAGATGAATAACTCCAAGTATTTTGAGAGTGATGATGGAAATAGTTAAACTCGCTCTTTGGTTTAGCAATTTACTGACCTCTCTCCGATTGATTTACCATAACTCACTCAATTTAACTCGTAATTCATTGAAATTAGTTTCATTTCGAAGGAATCGAAGTGTAGTTTAAAACGAAAGAAACGGAGATAAAAAACTCCAAGTATTTTGAGAGTTATGATGGAAATAGTTAGACTCGCGCTTTGGTTTAGCAATTTACTGACCTACCTCCGATTGATTGACAATAACTCTGTCAATTTAACTCGTAATTCATTTAAATTAGTTTCATTTCGAAGGAATTGAAGTGTAGTTTAAAACGAAAGAAACGGAGATGAAAAACTCCAAGTATTTTGAGAGTTATGATGGAAATAGTTAGACTCGCGCTTTGGTTTAGCAATTTACTGACCTACCTCCGATTGATTGACCATAACTCTCTCAATTTAACTCTTAAGTCATTGAAATTAGTTTCATTTCGAAGGAATCAAAGTGTAGTTTAAAACGAAAGAAACGGAGATGAAAAACTCCAAGTATTTTGAGAGTTATGATGGAAATTGTTAGACTCGCGCTTTGGTTTAGCAATTTACTGACCTACCTCCGATTGATTGACCATAACTCACTCAATTTAACTCGTAATTCATTTAAATTAGTTTCATTTCGAAGGAATCGAAGTAAAGTTTAAAACGAAAGAAACGGAGATGAAAAACTCCAAGTATTTTGAGAGTTATGATGGAAATAGTTAGACTCGCGCTTTGGTTTAGCAATTTACTGACCTACCTCCGATTGATTGACCATAACTCTGTCAATTTAACTCGTAATTCTTTTAAATTAGTTTCATTTCGAAGGAATCAAAGTGTAGTTTAAAACGAAAGAAACGGAGATGAATAACTCCAAGTATTTTGAGAGTGATGATGGAAATAGTTAAACTCGCTCTTTGGTTTAGCAATTTACTGACCTCTCTCCGATTGATTTACCATAACTCACTCAATTTAACTCGTAATTCATTGAAATTAGTTTCATTTCGAAGGAATCGAAGTGTAGTTTAAAACGAAAGAAACGGAGATAAAAAACTCCAAGTATTTTGAGAGTTATGATGGAAATAGTTAGACTCGCGCTTTGGTTTAGCAATTTACTGACCTACCTCCGATTGATTGACCATAACTCTGTCAATTTAACTCGTAATTCTTTTAAATTAGTTTCATTTCGAAGGAATCGAAGTGTAGTTTAAAACGAAAGAAACGGAGATGAATAACTCCAAGTATTTTGAGAGTTATGATGGAAATAGTTAAACTCGCTCTTTGGTTTAGCAATTTACTGACCTCTCTCCGATTGATTTACCATAACTCACTCAATTTAACTCGTAATTCATTGAAATTAGTTTCATTTCGAAGGAATCGAAGTGTAGTTTAAAACGAAAGAAACGGAGATAAAAAACTCCAAGTATTTTGAGAGTTATGATGGAAATTGTTAGACTCGCGCTTTGGTTTAGCAATTTACTGACCTACCTCCGATTGATTGACCATAACTCACTCAATTTAACTCGTAATTCATTTAAATTAGTTTCATTTCGAAGGAATCGAAGTAAAGTTTAAAACGAAAGAAACGGAGATGAAAAACGCCAAGTATTTTGAGAGTTATGATGGAAATAGTTAGACTCGCGCTTTGGTTTAGCAATTTACTGACCTACCTCCGATTGATTGACCATAACTCTCTCAATTTAACTCTTAAGTCATTGAAATTAGTTTCATTTCGAAGGAATCAAAGTGTAGTTTAAAACGAAAGAAACGGAGATGAAAAACTCCAAGTATTTTGAGAGTTATGATGGAAATTGTTAGACTCGCGCTTTGGTTTAGCAATTTACTGACCTACCTCCGATTGATTGACCATAACTCTGTCAATTTAACTCGTAATTCTTTTAAATTAGTTTCATTTCGAAGGAATCAAAGTGTAGTTTAAAACGAAAGAAACGGAGATGAATAACTCCAAGTATTTTGAGAGTGATGATGGAAATAGTTAAACTCGCTCTTTGGTTTAGCAATTTACTGACCTCTCTCCGATTGATTTACCATAACTCACTCAATTTAACTCGTAATTCATTGAAATTAGTTTCATTTCGAAGGAATCGAAGTGTAGTTTAAAACGAAAGAAACGGAGATAAAAAACTCCAAGTATTTTGAGAGTTATGATGGAAATAGTTAGACTCGCGCTTTGGTTTAGCAATTTACTGACCTACCTCCGATTGATTGACCATAACTCTGTCAATTTAACTCGTAATTCTTTTAAATTAGTTTCATTTCGAAGGAATCGAAGTGTAGTTTAAAACGAAAGAAACGGAGATGAATAACTCCAAGTATTTTGAGAGTTATGATGGAAATAGTTAAACTCGCTCTTTGGTTTAGCAATTTACTGACCTCTCTCCGATTGATTTACCATAACTCACTCAATTTAACTCGTAATTCATTGAAATTAGTTTCATTTCGAAGGAATCGAAGTGTAGTTTAAAACGAAAGAAACGGAGATAAAAAACTCCAAGTATTTTGAGAGTTATGATGGAAATTGTTAGACTCGCGCTTTGGTTTAGCAATTTACTGACCTACCTCCGATTGATTGACCATAACTCACTCAATTTAACTCGTAATTCATTTAAATTAGTTTCATTTCGAAGGAATCGAAGTAAAGTTTAAAACGAAAGAAACGGAGATGAAAAACGCCAAGTATTTTGAGAGTTATGATGGAAATAGTTAGACTCGCGCTTTGGTTTAGCAATTTACTGACCTACCTCCGATTGATTGACCATAACTCTCTCAATTTAACTCTTAAGTCATTGAAATTAGTTTCATTTCGAAGGAATCAAAGTGTAGTTTAAAACGAAAGAAACGGAGATGAAAAACTCCAAGTATTTTGAGAGTTATGATGGAAATTGTTAGACTCGCGCTTTGGTTTAGCAATTTACTGACCTACCTCCGATTGATTGACCATAACTCACTCAATTTAACTCGTAATTCATTTAAATTAGTTTCATTTCGAAGGAATCGAAGTAAAGTTTAAAACGAAAGAAACGGAGATGAAAAACTCCAAGTATTTTGAGAGTTATGATGGAAATAGTTAGACTCGCGCTTTGGTTTAGCAATTTACTGACCTACCTCCGATTGATTGAACATAACTCTCTCAATTTAACTCGTAATTCATTTAAATTCATTTCATTTCAAATGAATCGAAGTGTAGTTTAAAACGAAAGAAACGGAGATGAAAAACTCCAAGTATTTTGAGAGTTATGATGGAAATAGTTAGACTCGCGCTTTGGTTTAGCAATTTACTGACCTACCTCCGATTGATTGACCATAACTCTCTCAATTTAACTCTTAAGTCATTGAAATTAGTTTCATTTCGAAGGAATGAAAGTGTAGTTTAAAACGAAAGAAACGGAGATGAAAAACTCCAAGTATTTTGAGAGTTATGTTGGAAATTGTTAGACTCGCGCTTTGGTTTAGCAATTTACTGACCTACCTCCGATTGATTGACCATAACTCACTCAATTTAACTCGTAATTCATTTAAATTAGTTTCATTTCGAAGGAATCGAAGTAAAGTTTAAAACGAAAGAAACGGAGATGAAAAACTTCAAGTATTTTGAGAGTTATGATGGAAATAGTTAGACTCGCGCTTTGGTTTAGCAATTTACTGACCTACCTCCGATTGATTGAATATAACTCTCTCAATTTAACTCGTAATTCATTTAAATTCGTTTCATTTCGAATGAATCGAAGTGTAGTTTAAAACGAAAGAAACGGAGATGAAAAACTCCAAGTATTTTGAGAGTTATGATGGAAATAGTTAGACTCGCGCTTTGGTTTAGCAATTTACTGACCTACCTCCGATTGATTGACAATAACTCTGTCAATTTAACTCGTAATTCATTTAAATTAGTTTCATTTCGAAGGAATTGAAGTGTAGTTTAAAACGAAAGAAACGGAGATGAAAAACTCCAAGTATTTTGAGAGTTATGATGGAAATAGTTAGACTCGCACTTTGGTTTAGCAATTTACTGACCTACCTCCGATTGATTGACCATAACTCACTCAATTTAACTCGTAATTCATTTAAATTAGTTTCATTTCGAAGGAATCGAAGTAAAGTTTAAAACGAAAGAAACGGAGATGAAAAACTCCAAGTATTTTGAGAGTTATGATGGAAATAGTTAGACTCGCGCTTTGGTTTAGCAATTTACTGACCTACCTCCGATTGATTGACCATAACTCTCTCAATTTAACTCTTAAGTCATTGAAATTAGTTTCATTTCGAAGGAATCAAAGTGTAGTTTAAAACGAAAGAAACGGAGATGAAAAACTCCAAGTATTTTGAGAGTTATGATGGAAATTGTTAGACTCGCGCTTTGGTTTAGCAATTTACTGACCTACCTCCGATGGATTGACCATAACTCACTCAATTTAACTCGTAATTCATTTAAATTAGTTTCATTTCGAAGGAATCGAAGTAAAGTTTAAAACGAAAGAAACGGAGATGAAAAACTCCAAGTATTTTGAGAGTTATGATGGAAATAGTTAGACTCGCGCTTTGGTTTAGCAATTTACTGACCTACCTCCGATTGATTGAACATAACTCTCTCAATTTAACTCGTAATTCATTTAAATTCATTTCATTTCAAATGAATCGAAGTGTAGTTTAAAACGAAAGAAACAGAGATGAAAAACTCCAAGTATTTTGAGAGTTATGATGGAAATAGTTAGACTCGCGCTTTGGTTTAGCAATTTACTGACCTACCTCCGATTGATTGACCATAACTCTCTCAATTTAACTCTTAAGTCATTGAAATTAGTTTCATTTCGAAGGAATCAAAGTGTAGTTTAAAACGAAAGAAACGGAGATGAAAAACTCCAAGTATTTTGAGAGTTATGATGGAAATTGTTAGACTCGCGCTTTGGTTTAGCAATTTACTGACCTACCTCCGATTGATTGACCATAACTCACTCAATTTAACTCGTAATTCATTTAAATTAGTTTCATTTCGAAGGAATCGAAGTAAAGTTTAAAACGAAAGAAACGGAGATGAAAAACTTCAAGTATTTTGAGAGTTATGATGGAAATAGTTAGACTCGCGCTTTGGTTTAGCAATTTACTGACCTACCTCCGATTGATTGAATATAACTCTCTCAATTTAACTCGTAATTCATTTAAATTCGTTTCATTTCGAATGAATCGAAGTGTAGTTTAAAACGAAAGAAACGGAGATGAAAAACTCCAAGTATTTTGAGAGTTATGATGGAAATAGTTAGACTCGCGCTTTGGTTTAGCAATTTACTAACCTACCTCCGATTGATTGACAATAACTCTGTCAATTTAACTCGTAATTCATTTAAATTAGTTTCATTTCGAAGGAATTGAAGTGTAGTTTAAAACGAAAGAAACGGAGATGAAAAACTCCAAGTATTTTGAGAGTTATGATGGAAATAGTTAGACTCGCGCTTTGGTTTAGCAATTTACTGACCTACCTCCGATTGATTGAACATAACTCTCTCAATTTAACTCGTAATTCATTTAAATTCATTTCATTTCAAATGAATCGAAGTGTAGTTTAAAACGAAAGAAACGGAGATGAAAAACTCCAAGTATTTTGAGAGTTATGATGGAAATAGTTAGACTCGCGCTTTGGTTTAGCAATTTACTGACCTACCTCCGATTGATTGACCATAACTCTCTCAATTTAACTCTTAAGTCATTGAAATTAGTTTCATTTCGAAGGAATCAAAGTGTAGTTTAAAACGAAAGAAACGGAGATGAAAAACTCCAAGTATTTTGAGAGTTATGATGGAAATTGTTAGACTCGCGCTTTGGTTTAGCAATTTACTGACCTACCTCCGATTGATTGACCATAACTCACTCAATTTAACTCGTAATTCATTTAAATTAGTTTCATTTCGAAGGAATCGAAGTAAAGTTTAAAACGAAAGAAACGGAGATGAAAAACTTCAAGTATTTTGAGAGTTATGATGGAAATAGTTAGACTCGCGCTTTGGTTTAGCAATTTACTGACCTACCTCCGATTGATTGAATATAACTCTCTCAATTTAACTCGTAATTCATTTAAATTCGTTTAATTTCGAATGAATCGAAGTGTAGTTTAAAACGAAAGAAACGGAGATGAAAAACTCCAAGTATTTTGAGAGTTATGATGGAAATAGTTAGACTCGCTCTTTGGTTTAGCAATTTACTGACCTACCTCCGATTGATTGACCATAACTCTGTCAATTTAACTCGTAATTCACTTAAATTAGTTTCATTTCGAAGGAATCGAAGTGTAGTTTAAAACGAAAGAAACGGAGATGAAAAACTCCAAGTATTTTGCGAGTTATGATGGAAATAGTTAGACTCGCGCTTTGGTTTAGCAATTTACTGACCTACCTCCGATTGATTGACCATAACTCTGTCAATTTAACTCGTAATTCTTTTAAATTAGTTTCATTTCGAAGGAATCGAAGTGTAGTTTAAAACGAAAGAAACGGAGATGAATAACTCCAAGTATTTTGAGAGTTATGATGGAAATAGTTAAACTCGCTCTTTGGTTTAGCAATTTACTGACCTCTCTCCGATTGATTTACCATAACTCACTCAATTTAACTCGTAATTCATTGAAATTAGTTTCATTTCGAAGGAATCGAAGTGTAGTTTAAAACGAAAGAAACGGAGATAAAAAACTCCAAGTATTTTGAGAGTTATGATGGAAATTGTTAGACTCGCGCTTTGGTTTAGCAATTTACTGACCTACCTCCGATTGATTGACCATAACTCACTCAATTTAACTCGTAATTCATTTAAATTAGTTTCATTTCGAAGGAATCGAAGTAAAGTTTAAAACGAAAGAAACGGAGATGAAAAACGCCAAGTATTTTGAGAGTTATGATGGAAATAGTTAGACTCGCGCTTTGGTTTAGCAATTTACTGACCTACCTCCGATTGATTGACCATAACTCTCTCAATTTAACTCTTAAGTCATTGAAATTAGTTTCATTTCGAAGGAATCAAAGTGTAGTTTAAAACGAAAGAAACGGAGATGAAAAACTCCAAGTATTTTGAGAGTTATGATGGAAATTGTTAGACTCGCGCTTTGGTTTAGCAATTTACTGACCTA
Source organism: Tasmannia lanceolata (assembly GCF_043159265.1). Classification (NCBI taxonomy): domain Eukaryota; kingdom Viridiplantae; phylum Streptophyta; class Magnoliopsida; order Canellales; family Winteraceae; genus Tasmannia; species Tasmannia lanceolata. The sequence goes on from NW_027518721.1 coordinate 12,157,203, forward strand.
CCTCCGATTGATTGACCATAACTCACTCAATTTAACTCGTAATTCATTTAAATTAGTTTCATTTCGAAGGAATCGAAGTAAAGTTTAAAACGAAAGAAACGGAGATGAAAAACTCCAAGTATTTTGAGAGTTATGATGGAAATAGTTAGACTCGCGCTTTGGTTTAGCAATTTACTGACCTACCTCCGATTGATTGAACATAACTCTCTCAATTTAACTCGTAATTCATTTAAATTCATTTCATTTCAAATGAATCGAAGTGTAGTTTAAAACGAAAGAAACGGAGATGAAAAACTCCAAGTATTTTGAGAGTTATGATGGAAATAGTTAGACTCGCGCTTTGGTTTAGCAATTTACTGACCTACCTCCGATTGATTGACCATAACTCTCTCAATTTAACTCTTAAGTCATTGAAATTAGTTTCATTTCGAAGGAATCAAAGTGTAGTTTAAAACGAAAGAAACGGAGATGAAAAACTCCAAGTATTTTGAGAGTTATGTTGGAAATTGTTAGACTCGCGCTTTGGTTTAGCAATTTACTGACCTACCTCCGATTGATTGACCATAACTCACTCAATTTAACTCGTAATTCATTTAAATTAGTTTCATTTCGAAGGAATCGAAGTAAAGTTTAAAACGAAAGAAACGGAGATGAAAAACTTCAAGTATTTTGAGAGTTATGATGGAAATAGTTAGACTCGCGCTTTGGTTTAGCAATTTACTGACCTACCTCCGATTGATTGAATATAACTCTCTCAATTTAACTCGTAATTCATTTAAATTCGTTTCATTTCGAATGAATCGAAGTGTAGTTTAAAACGAAAGAAACGGAGATGAAAAACTCCAAGTATTTTGAGAGTTATGATGGAAATAGTTAGACTCGCGCTTTGGTTTAGCAATTTACTGACCTACCTCCGATTGATTGACAATAACTCTGTCAATTTAACTCGTAATTCATTTAAATTAGTTTCATTTCGAAGGAATTGAAGTGTAGTTTAAAACGAAAGAAACGGAGATGAAAAACTCCAAGTATTTTGAGAGTTATGATGGAAATAGTTAGACTCGCACTTTGGTTTAGCAATTTACTGACCTACCTCCGATTGATTGAAATAACTCACTCAATTTAACTCGTAATTCATTTAAATTAGTTTCATTTCGAAGGAATCGAAGTAAAGTTTAAAACGAAAGAAACGGAGATGAAAAACTTCAAGTATTTTGAGAGTTATGATGGAAATAGTTAGACTCGCGCTTTGGTTTAGCAATTTACTGACCTACCTCCGATTGATTGAATATAACTCTCTCAATTTAACTCGTAATTCATTTAAATTCGTTTAATTTCGAATGAATCGAAGTGTAGTTTAAAACGAAAGAAACGGAGATGAAAAACTCCAAGTATTTTGAGAGTTATGATGGAAATAGTTAGACTCGCTCTTTGGTTTAGCAATTTACTGACCTACCTCCGATTGATTGACCATAACTCTGTCAATTTAACTCGTAATTCACTTAAATTAGTTTCATTTCGAAGGAATCGAAGTGTAGTTTAAAACGAAAGAAACGGAGATGAAAAACTCCAAGTATTTTGAGAGTTATGATGGAAATAGTTAGACTCGCGCTTTGGTTTAGCAATTTACTGACCTACCTCCGATTGATTGACCATAACTCTGTCAATTTAACTCGTAATTCTTTTAAATTAGTTTCATTTCGAAGGAATCGAAGTGTAGTTTAAAACGAAAGAAACGGAGATGAATAACTCCAAGTATTTTGAGAGTTATGATGGAAATAGTTAAACTCGCTCTTTGGTTTAGCAATTTACTGACCTCTCTCCGATTGATTTACCATAACTCACTCAATTTAACTCGTAATTCATTGAAATTAGTTTCATTTCGAAGGAATCGAAGTGTAGTTTAAAACGAAAGAAACGGAGATAAAAAACTCCAAGTATTTTGAGAGTTATGATGGAAATTGTTAGACTCGCGCTTTGGTTTAGCAATTTACTGACCTACCTCCGATTGATTGACCATAACTCACTCAATTTAACTCGTAATTCATTTAAATTAGTTTCATTTCGAAGGAATCGAAGTAAAGTTTAAAACGAAAGAAACGGAGATGAAAAACGCCAAGTATTTTGAGAGTTATGATGGAAATAGTTAGACTCGCGCTTTGGTTTAGCAATTTACTGACCTACCTCCGATTGATTGACCATAACTCTCTCAATTTAACTCTTAAGTCATTGAAATTAGTTTCATTTCGAAGGAATCAAAGTGTAGTTTAAAACGAAAGAAACGGAGATGAAAAACTCCAAGTATTTTGAGAGTTATGATGGAAATTGTTAGACTCGCGCTTTGGTTTAGCAATTTACTGACCTACCTCCGATTGATTGACCATAACTCACTCAATTTAACTCGTAATTCATTTAAATTAGTTTCATTTCGAAGGAATCGAAGTAAAGTTTAAAACGAAAGAAACGGAGATGAAAAACTCCAAGTATTTTGAGAGTTATGATGGAAATAGTTAGACTCGCGCTTTGGTTTAGCAATTTACTGACCTACCTCCGATTGATTGAACATAACTCTCTCAATTTAACTCGTAATTCATTTAAATTCATTTCATTTCAAATGAATCGAAGTGTAGTTTAAAACGAAAGAAACGGAGATGAAAAACTCCAAGTATTTTGAGAGTTATGATGGAAATAGTTAGACTCGCGCTTTGGTTTAGCAATTTACTGACCTACCTCCGATTGATTGACCATAACTCTCTCAATTTAACTCTTAAGTCATTGAAATTAGTTTCATTTCGAAGGAATCAAAGTGTAGTTTAAAACGAAAGAAACGGAGATGAAAAACTCCAAGTATTTTGAGAGTTATGTTGGAAATTGTTAGACTCGCGCTTTGGTTTAGCAATTTACTGACCTACCTCCGATTGATTGACCATAACTCACTCAATTTAACTCGTAATTCATTTAAATTAGTTTCATTTCGAAGGAATCGAAGTAAAGTTTAAAACGAAAGAAACGGAGATGAAAAACTTCAAGTATTTTGAGAGTTATGATGGAAATAGTTAGACTCGCGCTTTGGTTTAGCAATTTACTGACCTACCTCCGATTGATTGAATATAACTCTCTCAATTTAACTCGTAATTCATTTAAATTCGTTTCATTTCGAATGAATCGAAGTGTAGTTTAAAACGAAAGAAACGGAGATGAAAAACTCCAAGTATTTTGAGAGTTATGATGGAAATAGTTAGACTCGCGCTTTGGTTTAGCAATTTACTGACCTACCTCCGATTGATTGACAATAACTCTGTCAATTTAACTCGTAATTCATTTAAATTAGTTTCATTTCGAAGGAATTGAAGTGTAGTTTAAAACGAAAGAAACGGAGATGAAAAACTCCAAGTATTTTGAGAGTTATGATGGAAATAGTTAGACTCGCACTTTGGTTTAGCAATTTACTGACCTACCTCCGATTGATTGACCATAACTCACTCAATTTAACTCGTAATTCATTTAAATTAGTTTCATTTCGAAGGAATCGAAGTAAAGTTTAAAACGAAAGAAACGGAGATGAAAAACTCCAAGTATTTTGAGAGTTATGATGGAAATAGTTAGACTCGCGCTTTGGTTTAGCAATTTACTGACCTACCTCCGATTGATTGACCATAACTCTCTCAATTTAACTCTTAAGTCATTGAAATTAGTTTCATTTCGAAGGAATCAAAGTGTAGTTTAAAACGAAAGAAACGGAGATGAAAAACTCCAAGTATTTTGAGAGTTATGATGGAAATTGTTAGACTCGCGCTTTGGTTTAGCAATTTACTGACCTACCTCCGATTGATTGACCATAACTCACTCAATTTAACTCGTAATTCATTTAAATTAGTTTCATTTCGAAGGAATCGAAGTAAAGTTTAAAACGAAAGAAACGGAGATGAAAAACTCCAAGTATTTTGAGAGTTATGATGGAAATAGTTAGACTCGCGCTTTGGTTTAGCAATTTACTGACCTACCTCCGATTGATTGAACATAACTCTCTCAATTTAACTCGTAATTCATTTAAATTCATTTCATTTCAAATGAATCAAAGTGTAGTTTAAAACGAAAGAAACGGAGATGAAAAACTCCAAGTATTTTGAGAGTTATGATGGAAATAGTTAGACTCGCGCTTTGGTTTAGCAATTTACTGACCTACCTCCGATTGATTGACCATAACTCTCTCAATTTAACTCTTAAGTCATTGAAATTAGTTTCATTTCGAAGGAATCAAAGTGTAGTTTAAAACGAAAGAAACGGAGATGAAAAACTCCAAGTATTTTGAGAGTTATGATGGAAATTGTTAGACTCGCGCTTTGGTTTAGCAATTTACTGACCTACCTCCGATTGATTGACCATAACTCACTCAATTTAACTCGTAATTCATTTAAATTAGTTTCATTTCGAAGGAATCGAAGTAAAGTTTAAAACGAAAGAAACGGAGATGAAAAACTCCAAGTATTTTGAGAGTTATGATGGAAATAGTTAGACTCGCGCTTTGGTTTAGCAATTTACTGACCTACCTCCGATTGATTGACCATAACTCTCTCAATTTAACTCTTAAGTCATTGAAATTAGTTTCATTTCGAAGGAATCAAAGTGTAGTTTAAAACGAAAGAAACGGAGATGAAAAACTCCAAGTATTTTGAGAGTTATGATGGAAATTGTTAGACTCGCGCTTTGGTTTAGCAATTTACTGACCTACCTCCGATTGATTGAATATAACTCTCTCAATTTAACTCGTAATTCATTTAAATTAGTTTCATTTCGAAGGAATCGAAGTAAAGTTTAAAACGAAAGAAACGGAGATGAAAAACTCCAAGTATTTTGAGAGTTATGATGGAAATAGTTAGACTCGCGCTTTGGTTTAGCAATTTACTGACCTACCTCCGATTGATTGAACATAACTCTCTCAATTTAACTCGTAATTCATTTAAATTCATTTCATTTCAAATGAATCGAAGTGTAGTTTAAAACGAAAGAAACGGAGATGAAAAACTCCAAGTATTTTGAGAGTTATGATGGAAATAGTTAGACTCGCGCTTTGGTTTAGCAATTTACTGACCTACCTCCGATTGATTGACCATAACTCTCTCAATTTAACTCTTAAGTCATTGAAATTAGTTTCATTTCGAAGGAATCAAAGTGTAGTTTAAAACGAAAGAAACGGAGATGAAAAACTCCAAGTATTTTGAGAGTTATGATGGAAATTGTTAGACTCGCGCTTTGGTTTAGCAATTTACTGACCTACCTCCGATTGATTGACCATAACTCACTCAATTTAACTCGTAATTCATTTAAATTAGTTTCATTTCGAAGGAATCGAAGTAAAGTTTAAAACGAAAGAAACGGAGATGAAAAACCTCAAGTATTTTGAGAGTTATGATGGAAATAGTTAGACTCGCGCTTTGGTTTAGCAATTTACTGACCTACCTCCGATTGATTGAATATAACTCTCTCAATTTAACTCGTAATTCATTTAAATTCGTTTCATTTCGAATGAATCGAAGTGTAGTTTAAAACGAAAGAAACGGAGATGAAAAACTCCAAGTATTTTGAGAGTTATGATGGAAATAGTTAGACTCGCGCTTTGGTTTAGCAATTTACTGACCTACCTCCGATTGATTGACAATAACTCTGTCAATTTAACTCGTAATTCATTTAAATTAGTTTCATTTCGAAGGAATTGAAGTGTAGTTTAAAACGAAAGAAACGGAGATGAAAAACTCCAAGTATTTTGAGAGTTATGATGGAAATAGTTAGACTCGCACTTTGGTTTAGCAATTTACTGACCTACCTCCGATTGATTGAACATAACTCTCTCAATTTAACTCGTAATTCATTTAAATTCATTTCATTTCAAATGAATCGAAGTGTAGTTTAAAACGAAAGAAACGGAGATGAAAAACTCCAAGTATTTTGAGAGTTATGATGGAAATAGTTAGACTCGCGCTTTGGTTTAGCAATTTACTGACCTACCTCCGATTGATTGACCATAACTCTCTCAATTTAACTCTTAAGTCATTGAAATTAGTTTCATTTCGAAGGAATCAAAGTGTAGTTTAAAACGAAAGAAACGGAGATGAAAAACTCCAAGTATTTTGAGAGTTATGATGGAAATTGTTAGACTCGCGCTTTGGTTTAGCAATTTACTGACCTACCTCCGATTGATTGACCATAACTCACTCAATTTAACTCGTAATTCATTTAAATTAGTTTCATTTCGAAGGAATCGAAGTAAAGTTTAAAACGAAAGAAACGGAGATGAAAAACTTCAAGTATTTTGAGAGTTATGATGGAAATAGTTAGACTCGCGCTTTGGTTTAGCAATTTACTGACCTACCTCCGATTGATTGAATATAACTCTCTCAATTTAACTCGTAATTCATTTAAATTCGTTTAATTTCGAATGAATCGAAGTGTAGTTTAAAACGAAAGAAACGGAGATGAAAAACTCCAAGTATTTTGAGAGTTATGATGGAAATAGTTAGACTCGCTCTTTGGTTTAGCAATTTACTGACCTACCTCCGATTGATTGACCATAACTCTGTCAATTTAACTCGTAATTCACTTAAATTAGTTTCATTTCGAAGGAATCGAAGTGTAGTTTAAAACGAAAGAAACGGAGATGAAAAACTCCAAGTATTTTGAGAGTTATGATGGAAATAGTTAGACTCGCGCTTTGGTTTAGCAATTTACTGACCTACCTCCGATTGATTGACCATAACTCTGTCAATTTAACTCGTAATTCTTTTAAATTAGTTTCATTTCGAAGGAATCGAAGTGTAGTTTAAAACGAAAGAAACGGAGATGAATAACTCCAAGTATTTTGAGAGTTATGATGGAAATAGTTAAACTCGCTCTTTGGTTTAGCAATTTACTGACCTCTCTCCGATTGATTTACCATAACTCACTCAATTTAACTCGTAATTCATTGAAATTAGTTTCATTTCGAAGGAATCGAAGTGTAGTTTAAAACGAAAGAAACGGAGATAAAAAACTCCAAGTATTTTGAGAGTTATGATGGAAATTGTTAGACTCGCGCTTTGGTTTAGCAATTTACTGACCTACCTCCGATTGATTGACCATAACTCACTCAATTTAACTCGTAATTCATTTAAATTAGTTTCATTTCGAAGGAATCGAAGTAAAGTTTAAAACGAAAGAAACGGAGATGAAAAACTCCAAGTATTTTGAGAGTTATGATGGAAATAGTTAGACTCGCGCTTTGGTTTAGCAATTTACTGACCTACCTCCGATTGATTGACCATAACTCTCTCAATTTAACTCTTAAGTCATTGAAATTAGTTTCATTTCGAAGGAATCAAAGTGTAGTTTAAAACGAAAGAAACGGAGATGAAAAACTCCAAGTATTTTGAGAGTTATGATGGAAATTGTTAGACTCGCGCTTTGGTTTAGCAATTTACTGACCTACCTCCGATTGATTGACCATAACTCACTCAATTTAACTCGTAATTCATTTAAATTAGTTTCATTTCGAAGGAATCGAAGTAAAGTTTAAAACGAAAGAAACGGAGATGAAAAACTCCAAGTATTTTGAGAGTTATGATGGAAATAGTTAGACTCGCGCTTTGGTTTAGCAATTTACTGACCTACCTCCGATTGATTGAACATAACTCTCTCAATTTAACTCGTAATTCATTTAAATTCATTTCATTTCAAATGAATCGAAGTGTAGTTTAAAACGAAAGAAACGGAGATGAAAAGCTCCAAGTATTTTGAGAGTTATGATGGAAATAGTTAGACTCGCGCTTTGGTTTAGCAATTTACTGACCTACCTCCGATTGATTGACCATAACTCTCTCAATTTAACTCTTAAGTCATTGAAATTAGTTTCATTTCGAAGGAATCAAAGTGTAGTTTAAAACGAAAGAAACGGAGATGAAAAACTCCAAGTATTTTGGGAGTTATGATGGAAATTGTTAGACTCTTTGGTTTAGCAATTTACTGACCTACCTCCGATTGATTGACCATAACTCACTCAATTTAACTCGTAATTCATTTAAATTAGTTTCATTTCGAAGGAATCGAAGTAAAGTTTAAAACGAAAGAAACGGAGATGAAAAACTTCAAGTATTTTGAGAGTTATGATGGAAATTGTTAGACTCGCGCTTTGGTTTAGCAATTTACTGACCTACCTCCGATTGATTGAATATAACTCTCTCAATTTAACTCGTAATTCATTTAAATTCGTTTCATTTCGAATGAATCGAAGTGTAGTTTAAAACGAAAGAAACGGAGATGAAAAACTCCAAGTATTTTGAGAGTTATGATGGAAATAGTTAGACTCGCGCTTTGGTTTAGCAATTTACTGACCTACCTCCGATTGATTGACAATAACTCTGTCAATTTAACTCGTAATTCATTTAAATTAGTTTCATTTCGAAGGAATTGAAGTGTAGTTTAAAACGAAAGAAACGGAGATGAAAAACTCCAAGTATTTTGAGAGTTATGATGGAAATAGTTAGACTCGCACTTTGGTTTAGCAATTTACTGACCTACCTCCGATTGATTGACCATAACTCACTCAATTTAACTCGTAATTCATTTAAATTCGTTTAATTTCGAATGAATCGAAGTGTAGTTTAAAACGAAAGAAACGGAGATGAAAAACTCCAAGTATTTTGAGAGTTATGATGGAAATAGTTAGACTCGCTCTTTGGTTTAGCAATTTACTGACCTACCTCCGATTGATTGACCATAACTCTGTCAATTTAACTCGTAATTCACTTAAATTAGTTTCATTTCGAAGGAATCGAAGTGTAGTTTAAAACGAAAGAAACGGAGATTAAAAACTCCAAGTATTTTGGGAGTTATGATGGAAATAGTTAGACTCGCGCTTTGGTTTAGCAATTTACTGACCTCCCTACGATTGATTGACCATAACTCACTCAATTTAACTCGTAATTCATTGAAATTAGTTTCATTTCGAAGGAATCGAAGTGTAGTTTATAACGAAAGAAACGGAGATGAAAAACTCCAAGTATTTTGAGAGTTATGATGGAAATAGTTAGACTCGCGCTTTGGTTTAGCAATTTACTGACCTACCTCCGATTAATTGACCATAACTCTCCCAATTTAACTCTTAAGTCATTGAAATTAGTTTCATTTCGAAGGAATCAAAGTGTAGTTTAAAACGAAAGAAACGGAGATTAAAAACTCCAAGTATTTTGAGAGTTATGATGGAAATAGTTAGACTCGCGCTTTGGTTTAGCAATTTACTGACCTACCTCCGATTGATTGACCATAACTCTCTCAATTTAACTCTTAAGTCATTGAAATTAGTTTCATTTCGAAGGAATCGAAGTGTAGTTTAAAACGAAAGAAACGGAGATGAAAAACTCCAAGTATTTTGAGAGTTATGATGGAAATTGTTAGACTCGCGCTTTGGTTTAGCAATTTACTGACCTACCTCCGATTGATTGACCATAACTCACTCAATTTAACTCGTAATTCATTTAAATTAGTTTCATTTCGAAGGAATCGAAGTATAGTTTAAAACGAAAGAAACGGAGATGAAAAACTCCAAGTATTTTGAGAGTTATGATGGAAATAGTTAGACTCGCGCTTTGGTTTAGCAATTTACTGACCTACCTCCGATTAATTGACCATAACTCACTCAATTTTACTTGTAATTGATTGAAATTAGTTTCATTTCGAAGGAATCGAAGTGTAGTTTAAAATGAAAGAAACGGAGATGAAAAACTCCAAGTATTTTGGGAGTTATGATGGAAATAGTTAGACTCGCGCTTTGGTTTAGAAATTTACTGACCTACCTCCGATTGATTGACCATAACTCACTCAATTTTACTCGTAATTCATTGAATTAGTTTCATTTCGAAGGAATCGAAGTGTAGTTTAAAACGAAAGAAACGGAGATGAAAAACTCCAAGTATTTTGAGAGTTATGATGGAAATAGTTAGACTCGCGCTTTGGTTTAGCAATTTACTGACCTACCTACGATTGATTGACCATAACTCTCTCAATTTAACTCTTAAGTAATTGAAATTAATTTCATTTCAAATGAATCGAAGTGTAGTTTAAAACGAAAGAAACGGAGATGAAAAACTCCAAGTATTTTGAGAGTTATGATGGAAATAGTTAGACTCGCGCCTTGGTTTAGCAATTTACTGACCTACCTCCGATTGATTGACCATAACTCTGTCAATTTAACTCGTAATTCATTTAAATTAGTTTCATTTCGAAGGAATCGAAGTGTAGTTTAAAACGAAAGAAACGGAGATTAAAAACTCCAAGTATTTTGGGAGTTATGATGGAAATAGTTAGACTCGCGCTTTGGTTTAGCAATTTACTGACCTCCCTACGATTGATTGACCATAACTCACTCAATTTAACTCGTAATTCATTGAAATTTGTTTCATTTCGAAGTAATCGAAGTGTAGTTTATAATGAAAGAAACGGAGATGAAAAACTCCAAGTATTTTGAGAGTTATGATGGAAATTGTTAGACTCGCGCTTTGGTTTAGCAATTTACTGACCTCCCTACGATTGATTGACCATAACTCACTCAATTTAACTCGTAATTCATTGAAATTAGTTTCATTTCGAAGGAATCGAAGTGTAGTTTATAACGAAAGAAACGGAGATGAAAAACTCCAAGTATTTTGAGAGTTATGATGGAAATAGTTAGACTCGCGCTTTGGTTTAGCAATTTACTGACCTACCTCCGATTGATTGACCATAACTCACTCAATTTAACTCGTAATTCATTTAAATTCGTTTCATTTCGAATGAATCGAAGTGTAGTTTAAAACGAAAGAAACGGAGATGAAAAACTCGAAGTATTTTGAGAGTTATGATGGAAATAGTTAGACTCGCGCTTTGGTTTAGCAATTTACTGACCTACCTCCGATTGATTGACCATAACTCACTCAATTTAACTCGTAATTCATTGAAATTAGTTTCATTTCGAAGGAATCAAAGTGTAGTTTAAAACGAAAGAAACGGAGATGAAAAACTCCAAGTATTTTGAGAGTTATGATGGAAATAGTTAGACTCGCGCTTTGGTTTAGCAATTTACTGACCTACCTCCGATTTATTGAACATAACTCTCTCAATTTAACTCGTAATTCATTTAAATTCATTTCATTTCGAATGAATCGAAGTGTAGTTTAAAACGAAAGAAACGGAGATGAAAAACTCCAAGTATTTTGAGAGTTATGATGGAAATAGTTAGACTCGCGCTTTGGTTTAGCAATTTACTGACCTACCTACGATTGATTGACCATAACTGTGTCAATTTAACTCGTAATTCATTTAAATTAGTTTCATTTCGAAGGAATCGAAGTGTAGTTTAAAACAAAAGAAACGGAGATGAAAAACTCCAAGTATTTTGAGAGTTATGATGGAAATAGTTAGACTCGCGCTTTGGTTTAGCAATTTACTGACCTCCCTACGATTTATTGACCATAACTCACTCAATTTAACTCGTAATTCATTGAAATTAGTTTCATTTCGAAAGAATCAAAGTGTAGTTTAAAACGAAAGAAACGGAAATGAAAAACTACAAGTATTTTGAGAGTTATGATGGAAATAGTTAGACTCGCGCTTTGGTTTAGCAATTTACTGACCTACCTCCGATTGATTGACAATAACTCTCTCAATTTAACTCGTAATTCATTTAAATTACTTTCATTTCGAAGGAATCGAAGTGTAGTTTATAACGAAAGAAACGGAGATGAAAAACTCCAAGTATTTTGTGAGTTATGATGGAAATAGTTAGACTCGCGCTTTGGTTTAGCAATTTACTGACCTACCTCCGATTGATTGACCATAACTCACTCAATTTAACTCGTAATTCATTTAAATTCGTTTCATTTCGAATGAATCGAAGTGTAGTTTAAAACGAAAGAAACGGAGATGAAAAACTCGAAGTATTTTGAGAGTTATGATGGAAATAGTTAGACTCGCGCTTTGGTTTAGCAATTTACTGACCTACCTCCGATTGATTGACCATAACTCACTCAATTTAACTCGTAATTCATTGAAATTAGTTTCATTTCGAAGGAATCGAAGTGTAGTTTAAAACGAAAGAAACGGAGATAAAAAACTCCAAGTATTTTGAGAGTTATGATGGAAATTGTTAGACTCGCGCTTTGGTTTAGCAATTTACTGACCTACCTCCGATTGATTGACCATAACTCACTCAATTTAACTCGTAATTCATTTAAATTAGTTTCATTTCGAAGGAATCGAAGTAAAGTTTAAAACGAAAGAAACGGAGATGAAAAACTCCAAGTATTTTGAGAGTTATGATGGAAATAGTTAGACTCGCGCTTTGGTTTAGCAATTTACTGACCTACCTCCGATTGATTGTCCATAACTATCTCAATTTAACTCTTAAGTCATTGAAATTAGTTTCATTTCGAAGGAATCAAAGTGTAGTTTAAAACGAAAGAAACGGAGATGAAAAACTCCAAGTATTTTGAGAGTTATGATGGAAATTGTTAGACTCGCGCTTTGGTTTAGCAATTTACTGACCTACCTCCGATTGATTGACCATAACTCACTCAATTTAACTCGTAATTCATTTAAATTAGTTTCATTTCGAAGGAATCGAAGTAAAGTTTAAAACGAAAGAAACGGAGATGAAAAACTCCAAGTATTTTGAGAGTTATGATGGAAATAGTTAGACTCGCGCTTTGGTTTAGCAATTTACTGACCTACCTCCGATTGATTGAACATAACTCTCTCAATTTAACTCGTAATTCATTTAAATTCGTTTCATTTCAAATGAATCGAAGTGTAGTTTAAAACGAAAGAAACGGAGATGAAAAACTCCAAGTATTTTGAGAGTTATGATGGAAATTGTTAGACTCGCGCTTTGGTTTAGCAATTTACTGACCTACCTCCGATTGATTGACCATAACTCACTCAATTTAACTCGTAATTCATTTAAATTAGTTTCATTTCGAAGGAATCGAAGTAAAGTTTAAAACGAAAGAAACGGAGATGAAAAACTCCAAGTATTTTGAGAGTTATGATGGAAATAGTTAGACTCGCGCTTTGGTTTAGCAATTTACTGACCTACCTCCGATTGATTGAACATAACTCTCTCAATTTAACTCGTAATTCATTTAAATTCGTTTAATTTCGAATGAATCGAAGTGTAGTTTAAAACGAAAGAAACGGAGATGAAAAACTCCAAGTATTTTGAGAGTTATGATGGAAATAGTTAGACTCGCGCTTTGGTTTAGCAATTTACTGACCTACCTACGATTGATTGACCATAACTGTGTCAATTTAACTCGTAATTCATTTAAATTAGTTTCATTTCGAAGGAATCGAAGTGTAGTTTAAAACAAAAGAAACGGAGATGAAAAACTCCAAGTATTTTGAGAGTTATGATGGAAATAGTTAGACTCGCGCTTTGGTTTAGCAATTTACTGACCTACCTTCGATTGATTGACCATAACTCTCTCAATTTAACTCTTAAGTCATTGAAATTAGTTTCATTTCGAAGGAATCAAAGTGTAGTTTAAAACGAAAGAAACGGAGATGAAAAACTCCAAGTATTTTGAGAGTTATGATGGAAATTGTTAGACTCGCGCTTTGGTTTAGCAATTTACTGACCTACCTCCGATTGATTGACCATAACTCACTCAATTTAACTCGTAATTCATTGAAATTAGTTTCATTTCGAAGGAATCGAAGTGTAGTTTAAAACGAAAGAAACGGAGATAAAAAAACTCCAAGTATTTTGAGAGTTATGATGGAAATTGTTAGACTCGCGCTTTGGTTTAGCAATTTACTGACCTACCTCCGATTGATTGACCATAACTCACTCAATTTAACTCGTAATTCATTTAAATTAGTTTCATTTCGAAGGAATCGAAGTAAAGTTTAAAACGAAAGAAACGGAGATGAAAAACTCCAAGTATTTTGAGAGTTATGATGGAAATAGTTAGACTCGCGCTTTGGTTTAGCAATTTACTGACCTACCTACGATTGATTGTCCATAACTATCTCAATTTAACTCTTAAGTCATTGAAATTAGTTTCATTTCGAAGGAATCAAAGTGTAGTTTAAAACGAAAGAAACGGAGATGAAAAACTCCAAGTATTTTGAGAGTTATGATGGAAATTGTTAGACTCGCGCTTTGGTTTAGCAATTTACTGACCTACCTCCGATTGATTGACCATAACTCACTCAATTTAACTCGTAATTCATTTAAATTAGTTTCATTTCGAAGGAATCGAAGTAAAGTTTAAAACGAAAGAAACGGAGATGAAAAACTCCAAGTATTTTGAGAGTTATGATGGAAATAGTTAGACTCGCGCTTTGGTTTAGCAATTTACTGACCTACCTCCGATTGATTGAACATAACTCTCTCAATTTAACTCGTAATTCATTTAAATTCGTTTCATTTCAAATGAATCGAAGTGTAGTTTAAAACGAAAGAAACGGAGATGAAAAACTCCAAGTATTTTGAGAGTTATGATGGAAATAGTTAGACTCGCGCTTTGGTTTAGCAATTTACTGACCTACCTCCGATTGATTGACCATAACTCTCTCAATTTAACTCTTAAGTCATTGAAATTAGTTTCATTTCGAAGGAATCAAAGTGTAGTTTAAAACGAAAGAAACGGAGATGAAAAACTCCAAGTATTTTGAGAGTTATGATGGAAATTGTTAGACTCGCGCTTTGGTTTAGCAATTTACTGACCTACCTCCGATTGATTGACCATAACTCACTCAATTTAACTCGTAATTCATTTAAATTAGTTTCATTTCGAAGGAATCGAAGTAAAGTTTAAAACGAAAGAAACGGAGATGAAAAACTCCAAGTATTTTGAGAGTTATGATGGAAATAGTTAGACTCGCGCTTTGGTTTAGCAATTTACTGACCTACCTCCGATTGATTGAACATAACTCTCTCAATTTAACTCGTAATTCATTTAAATTCGTTTAATTTCGAAGGAATCGAAGTGTAGTTTAAAACGAAAGAAACGGAGATGAAAAACTCCAAGTATTTTGAGAGTTATGATGGAAATAGTTAGACTCGCGCTTTGGTTTAGCAATTTACTGACCTACCTCCGATTGATTGACAATAACTCTGTCAATTTAACTCGTAATTCATTTAAATTAGTTTCATTTCGAAGGAATCGAAGTGTAGTTTAAAACGAAAGAAACGGAGATGAAAAACTCCAAGTATTTTGAGAGTTATGATGGAAATAGTTAGACTCGCGCTTTGGTTTAGCAATTTACTGACCTACCTCCGATTGATTGACCATAACTCACTCAATTTAACTCGTAATTCATTTAAATTCGTTTCATTTCGAATGAATCGAAGTGTAGTTTAAAACGAAAGAAACGGAGATGAAAAACTCTAAGTATTTTGAGAGTTATGATGGAAATAGTTAGACTCGCTCTTTGGTTTAGCAATTTACTGACCTACCTCCGGTTGATTGACCATAACTCTGTCAATTTAACTCGTAATTCATTTAAATTAGTTTCATTTCGAAGGAATCGAAGTGTAGTTTAAAACGAAAGAAACGGAGATTAAAAACTCCAAGTATTTTGGGAGTTATGATGGAAATAGTTAGACTCGCGCTTTGGTTTAGCAATTTACTGACCTCCCTACGATTGATTGACCATAACTCACTCAATTTAACTCGTAATTCATTGAAATTAGTTTCATTTCGAAGGAATCGAAGTGTAGTTTATAACGAAAGAAACGGAGATGAAAAACTCCAAGTATTTTGAGAGTTATGATGGAAATAGTTAGACTCGCGCTTTGGTTTAGCAATTTACTGACCTATCTCCGATTGATTGACCATAACTCTCCCAATTTAACTCTTAAGTCATTGAAATTAGTTTCATTTCGAAGGAATCAAAGTGTAGTTTAAAACGAAAGAAACGGAGATGAAAAACTCCAAGTATTTTGAGAGTTATGATGGAAATAGTTAGACTCGCGCTTTGGTTTAGCAATTTACTGACCTACCTCCGATTGATTGACAATAACTCTGTCAATTTAACTCGTAATTCATTTAAATTAGTTTCATTTCGAAGGAATCGATGTGTAGTTTAAAACGAAAGAAACGGATATGAAAAACTCCAAGTATTTTGAGAGTTATGATGGAAATAGTTAGACTCGCACTTTGGTTTAGCAATTTACTGACCTACCTCCGATTGATTGACCATAACTCACTCAATTTAACTCGTAATTCATTTAAATTCGTTTCATTTCGAATGAATCGAAGTATAGTTTAAAACGAAAGAAACGGAGATGAAAAACTCCAAGTATTTTGAGAGTTATGATGGAAATAGTTAGACTCGCTCTTTGGTTTAGCAATTTACTGACCTACCTCCGATTGATTGACCATAACTCTGTCAATTTAACTCGTAATTTATTTAAATAAGTTTCATTTCGAAGGAATCGAAGTGTAGTTTAAAACGAAAGAAACGGAGATTAAAAACTCCAAGTATTTTGGGAGTTATGATGGAAATAGTTAGACTCGCGCTTTGGTTTAGCAATTTACTGACCTCCCTACGATTGATTGACCATAACTCACTCAATTTAACTCGTAATTCATTGAAATTAGTTTCATTTCGAAGGAATCGAAGTGTAGTTTATAACGAAAGAAACGGAGATGAAAAACTCCAAGTATTTTGAGAGTTATGATGGAAATAGTTAGACTCGCGCTTTGGTTTAGCAATTTACTGACCTACCTCCGATTGATTGACCATAACTCTGTCAATTTAACTCGTAATTCATTTAAATTAGTTTCATTTCGAAGGAATCGAAGTGTAGTTTAAAACGAAAGAAACGGAGATGAAAAACTCCAAGTATTTTGAGAGTTATGATGGAAATAGTTAGACTCGCGCTTTGGTTTAGCAATTTACTGACCTACCTCCGATTGATTGACCATAACTCACTCAATTTAACTCGTAATTCATTTAAATTCGTTTCATTTCGAATGAATCGAAGTGTAGTTTAAAACGAAAGAAACGGAGATGAAAAACTCTAAGTATTTTGAGAGTTATGATGGAAATAGTTAGACTCGCTCTTTGGTTTAGCAATTTACTGACCTACCTCCGGTTGATTGACCATAACTCTGTCAATTTAACTCGTAATTCATTTAAATTAGTTTCATTTCGAAGGAATCGAAGGGTAGTTTAAAACGAAAGAAACGGAGATTAAAAACTCCAAGTATTTTGGGAGTTATGATGGAAATAGTTAGACTCGCGCTTTGGTTTAGCAATTTACTGACCTCCCTACGATTGATTGACCATAACTCACTCAATTTAACTCGTAATTCATTGAAATTAGTTTCATTTCGAAGGAATCGAAGTGTAGTTTATAACGAAAGAAACGGAGATGAAAAACTCCAAGTATTTTGAGAGTTATGATGGAAATAGTTAGACTCGCGCTTTGGTTTAGCAATTTACTGACCTACCTCCGATTGATTGACCATAACTCTGTCAATTTAACTCGTAATTCATTTAAATTAGTTTCATTTCGAATGAATCGAAGTGTAGTTTAAAACGAAAGAAACGGAGATTAAAAACTCCAAGTATTTTGGGAGTTATGATGGAAATAGTTAGACTCGCGCTTTGGTTTAGCAATTTACTGACCTCCCTACGATTGATTGACCATAACTCACTCAATTTAACTCGTAATTCATTGAAATTAGTTTCATTTCGAAGGAATCGAAGTGTAGTTTATAACGAAAGAAACGGAGATGAAAAACTCCAAGTATTTTGAGAGTTATGATGGAAATAGTTAGACTCGCGCTTTGGTTTAGCAATTTACTGACCTACCTCCGATTGATTGACCATAACTCTCCCAATTTAACTCTTAAGTCATTGAAATTAGTTTCATTTCGAAGGAATCAAAGTGTAGTTTAAAACGAAAGAAACGGAGATGAAAAACTCCAAGTATTTTGAGAATTATGATGGAAATAGTTAGACTCGCGCTTTGGTTTAGCAATTTACTGACCTACCTCCGATTGATTGACAATAACTCTGTCAATTTAACTCGTAATTCATTTAAATTAGTTTTATTTCGAAGGAATCGAAGTGTAGTTTAAAACGAAAGAAACAGAGATGAAAAACTCCAAGTATTTTGAGAGTTATGATGGAAATAGTTAGACTCGCGCTTTGGTTTAGCAATTTACTGACCTACCTACGATTGATTGACCATAACTCTCTCAATTTAACTCTTAAGTCATTGAAATTAATTTCATTTGAAATGAATCGAAGTGTAGTTTAAAACGAAAGAAACGGAGATGAAAAACTCCAAGTATTTTGAGAGTTATGATGGAAATAGTTAGACTCGCGCTTTGGTTTAGCAATTTGCTGACCTACCTCCGATTGATTGACCATAACTCTGTCAATTTAACTCGTAATTCATTTAAATTAGTTTCATTTCGAAGGAATCGAAGTGTAGTTTAAAACGAAAGAAACGGAGATTAAAAACTCCAAGTATTTTGGGAGTTATGATGGAAATAGTTAGACTCGCGCTTTGGTTTAGCAATTTAATGACCTCCCTACGATTGATTGACCATAACTCACTCAATTTAACTCGTAATTCATTGAAATTAGTTTCATTTCGAAGGAATCGAAGTGTAGTTTATAAAGAAATAAACGGTAGTTAGACTCGCGCTTTGGTTTAGCAATTTAATGACCTCCCTACGATTGATTGACCATAACTCACTCAATTTAACTCGTAATTCTTTGAAATTAGTTTCATTTCGAAGGAATCGAAGTGTAGTTTATAACGAAATAAACGGAGATGAAAAACTCCAAGTATTTTGAGAGTTATGATGGAAATAGTTAGACTCGCGCTTTGGTTTAGCAATTTACTGACCTATCTCCGATTGATTGACCATAACTCTCCCAATTTAACTCTTAAGTCATTGAAATTAGTTTCATTTCGAAGGAATCAAAGTGTAGTTTAAAACGAAAGAAACGGAGATGACAAACTCCAAGTATTTTGAGAGTTATGATGGAAATAGTTAGACTCGCGCTTTGGTTTAGCAATTTACTGACCTACCTCCGATTGATTGACAATAACTCTGTCAATTTAACTCGTAATTCATTTAAATTAGTTTCATTTCGAAGGAATCGATGTGTAGTTTAAAACGAAAGAAACGGATATGAAAAACTCCAAGTATTTTGAGAGTTATGATGGAAATAGTTAGACTCGCACTTTGGTTTAGCAATTTACTGACCTACCTCCGATTGATTGACCATAACTCACTCAATTTAACTCGTAATTCATTTAAATTCGTTTCATTTCGAATGAATCGAAGTATAGTTTAAAACGAAAGAAACGGAGATGAAAAACTCCAAGTATTTTGAGAGTTATGATGGAAATAGTTAGACTCGCTCTTTGGTTTAGCAATTTACTGACCTACCTCCGATTGATTGACCATAACTCTGTCAATTTAACTCGTAATTCATTTAAATTAGTTTCATTTCGAAGGAATCGAAGTGTAGTTTAAAACGAAAGAAACGGAGATTAAAAACTCCAAGTATTTTGGGAGTTATGATGGAAATAGTTAGACTCGCGCTTTGGTTTAGCAATTTACTGACCTCCCTACGATTGATTGACCATAACTCACTCAATTTAACTCGTAATTCATTGAAATTAGTTTCATTTCGAAGGAATCGAAGTGTAGTTTATAACGAAAGAAACGGAGATGAAAAACTCCAAGTATTTTGAGAGTTATGATGGAAATAGTTAGACTCGCGCTTTGGTTTAGCAATTTACTGACCTACCTCCGATTGATTGACCATAACTCTCCCAATTTAACTCTTAAGTCATTGAAATTAGTTTCATTTCGAAGGAATCAAAGTGTAGTTTAAAACGAAAGAAACGGAGATGAAAAACTCCAAGTATTTTGAGAATTATGATGGAAATAGTTAGACTCGCGCTTTGGTTTAGCAATTTACTGACCTACCTCCGATTGATTGACAATAACTCTGTCAATTTAACTCGTAATTCATTTAAATTAGTTTCATTTCGAAGGAATCGAAGTGTAGTTTAAAACGAAAGAAACAGAGATGAAAAACTCCAAGTATTTTGAGAGTTATGATGGAAATAGTTAGACTCGCGCTTTGGTTTAGCAATTTACTGACCTCCCTACGATTGATTGACCATAACTCACTCAATTTAACTCGTAATTCATTTAAATTCGTTTCATTTCGAATAAATCGAAGTGTAGTTTAAAACGAAAGAAACGGAGATGAAAAACTCCAAGTATTTTGAGAGTTATGATGGAAATAGTTAGACTCGCGCTTTGGTTTAGCAATTTACTGACCTACCTACGATTGATTGACCATAACTCTCTCAATTTAACTCTTAAGTCATTGAAATTAATTTCATTTCAAATGAATCGAAGTGTAGTTTAAAACGAAAGAAACGGAGATGAAAAACTCCAAGTATTTTGAGAGTTATGATGGAAATAGTTAGACTCGCGCTTTGGTTTAGCAATTTACTGACCTACCTCCGATTGATTGACCATAACTCTGTCAATTTAACTCGTAATTCATTTAAATTAGTTTCATTTCGAAGGAATCGAAGTGTAGTTTAAAACGAAAGAAACGGAGATTAAAAACTCCAAGTATTTTGGGAGTCATGATGGAAATAGTTAGACTCGCGCTTTGGTTTAGCAATTTACTGACCTCCCTACGATTGATTGACCATAACTCACTCAATTTAACTCGTAATTCATTGAAATTAGTTTCATTTCGAAGGAATCGAAGTGTAGTTTATAACGAAATAAACGGAGATGAAAAACTCCAAGTATTTTGAGAGTTATGATGGAAATAGTTAGACTCGCGCTTTGGTTTAGCAATTTACTGACCTCCCTACGATTGATTGACCATAACTCACTCAATTTAACTCGTAATTCATTTAAATTCGTTTCATTTCGAATAAATCGAAGTGTAGTTTAAAACGAAAGAAACGGAGATGAAAAACTCCAAGTATTTTGAGAGTTATGATGGAAATAGTTAGACTCGCGCTTTGGTTTAGCAATTTACTGACCTACCTACGATTGATTGACCATAACTCTCTCAATTTAACTCTTAAGTCATTGAAATTAATTTCATTTCAAATGAATCGAAGTGTAGTTTAAAACGAAAGAAACGGAGATGAAAAACTCCAAGTATTTTGAGAGTTATGATGGAAATAGTTAGACTCGCGCTTTGGTTTAGCAATTTACTGACCTACCTCCGATTGATTGACCATAACTCTGTCAATTTAACTCGTAATTCATTTAAATTAGTTTCATTTCGAAGGAATCGAAGTGTAGTTTAAAACGAAAGAAACGGAGATTAAAAACTCCAAGTATTTTGGGAGTCATGATGGAAATAGTTAGACTCGCGCTTTGGTTTAGCAATTTACTGACCTCCCTACGATTGATTGACCATAACTCACTCAATTTAACTCGTAATTCATTGAAACTAGTTTCATTTCGAAGGAATCGAAGTGTAGTTTATAACGAAATAAACGGAGATGAAAAACTCCAAGTATTTTGAGAGTTATGATGGAAATAGTTAGACTCGCGCTTTGGTTTAGCAATTTACTGACCTATCTCCGATTGATTGACCATAACTCTCCCAATTTAACTCTTAAGTCATTGAAATTAGTTTCATTTCGAAGGAATCAAAGTGTAGTTTAAAACGAAAGAAACGGAGATGAAAAACTCCAAGTATTTTGAGAGTTATGATGGAAATAGTTAGACTCGCGCTTTGGTTTAGCAATTTACTGACCTACCTCCGATTGATTGACAATAACTCTGTAAATTTAACTCGTAATTCATTTAAATTAGTTTCATTTCGAAGGAATCGAAGTGTAGTTTAAAACGAAAGAAACGGATATGAAAAACTCCAAGTATTTTGAGAGTTATGATGGAAATAGTTAGACTCGCACTTTGGTTTAGCAATTTACTGACCTACCTCCGATTGATTGACCATAACTCACTCAATTTAACTCGTAATTCATTTAAATTCGTTTCATTTCGAATGAATCGAAGTATAGTTTAAAACGAAAGAAACGGAGATGAAAAACTCCAAGTATTTTGAGAGTTATGATGGAAATAGTTAGACTCGCTCTTTGGTTTAGCAATTTACTGACCTACCTCCGATTGATTGACCATAACTCTGTCAATTTAACTCGTAATTCATTTAAATTAGTTTCATTTCGAAGGAATCGAAGTGTAGTTTAAAACGAAAGAAACGGAGATTAAAAACTCCAAGTATTTTGGGAGTTATGATGGAAATAGTTAGACTCGCGCTTTGGTTTAGCAATTTACTGACCTCCCTACGATTGATTGACCATAACTCACTCAATTTAACTCGTAATTCATTGAAATTAGTTTCATTTCGAAGGAATCGAAGTGTAGTTTATAACGAAAGAAACGGAGATGAAAAACTCCAAGTATTTTGAGAGTTATGATGGAAATAGTTAGACTCGCGCTTTGGTTTAACAATTTACTGACCTACCTCCGATTGATTGACCATAACTCTGTCAATTTAACTCGTAATTCATTTAAATTAGTTTCATTTCGAAGGAATCGAAGTGTAGTTTAAAACGAAAGAAACGGAGATGAAAAACTCCAAGTATTTTGAGAGTTATGATGGAAATAGTTAGACTCGCGCTTTGGTTTAGCAATTTACTGACCTACCTGTGGGACACAGATCCTGCGAGAGGGGCGGGGCGCGAGCCGCCGCGCTCTCTCTTGGTCTCTCGTACCCACGCGATTGGCGTGTGCATTTTAATATTGATTTGAATTCATCTTTCCTGTGAACTTGGGATCACTAAGGCAATCCGAATTCCACACGAAAGAGACTGACAGAGTCGCCACCTAGATATGGGATCTAGGACCCATAATTAACCAGAAATCTAGACTTGCTACCTGGTTACGAGAATGGAAGGTATGGGGAGTTATCCACCACATGCACCATTCCTGCCCGATAATCGGTCTTCGATTCCAAAAGCTAACTCTTTTAAATTTATTTTAAATGGCTCATTCAACTCTATGTTAAAGTGCGAACTAAGTGACATGCATCCTAACATCTAATTTCAATGTGAATCCTAAATGTGTATCTTGATAAAATTCTAATTTCATGGAAAGTCCTAAGTGATTTGATTAAGCATTTACAAGAAAATTAATATACAAAACACCACAATTTGTTTGTGGTGCCGACTCGCGGGTGGTATGCCATCAGACATCCAAGCTGCCTACGTACCCAAGCCTCACTGGGATCAGAGTCGACGTAGTTCGGTGTACCTAAGCTAAGTTACATATGCCTAACTCAACTAAGACACCGACCTAGACGGGATTGACTGTTTCAACAGTTTTAAGAGAAGTTATTTAATTCAAGTTGAGGATTTTATTATCTTAGGATTTCATCGAAGATGCTATATGATTCTTATCTAAATGCAAGTTGTCCCTTAGACTAATGCAGGTTAGCCTACATCCTAGTTTACTAGGCTTGTCCTATGGAAAAGATCGGGTGACTAGTGTAACTAAACCTATGGCACGGTTGCTATACATAGCAAACGTCCGTGATGAGGCTGGACTCCTGACTCTAGGACTCCCTAAAACCTAGGACTCCCTAAAACTTAGGACACGACACGACACGACACCAGTGTTCCTAAATTGGGCTCTAAGGGTTCCTAAAGGAATTTTGAATCCACCGGCTCTTGGGAATCTCGAATTCTTTTGGGTTTGTGGAAACTTTTAGAGTTTTCTTGAAGCTTTTATTATCTGAAGGTATTTAGTGTGTTTGGTAGCTTTTAAAGTTGTTTATTTAGAAGGTTTTAGTTTCATTTGAAATTTTTAGTGGTCTTTTGGTTAATGGCTTTTAACGGATTTTTATCAGTGGATTTTAAATGGGTGAATTTTAGTTTTGTTAATTTTAGGTTGGATGTACTTTAGATTAATGTCTTTCGATTTTGGTTTGGAAAATGACGTTAACACAACCAAGTTTTGACAATTGCACAAATTCGACAAACCATTGACCATTAAAAGATCTGACAAATGCAGCCCACTAAAACTGTCGTAACTCTTTAACCGCTTGGCCAAATTCAACGTACAAACATGCGTTGGAAAGATCTTTTATAGGGCTACAACTTTGTAGTTCTCCATTGTTTGTAAATCTGTGATTTAGAGGTTCGAATTTGTGTTGCAAACAAAAGGACAGCAACATTAAACTGGAAATGCCTAAAGGTGTGCCGCAACCATTTTGGACTTAACTTTTTAACCGCTCGCTGTCTGATCTAGCACGAATACTCGTTGGAAACGGCACGAAAATATCTACTACTTTGTAGTTAACCATTTCCCACGATTCTGTTGTTTAGAGGTTGAAAAATCTGTTTAAAGTCTAACAGCTAGCACTATGACGGGAATGATATTGGCACCCCCATGTTTTCTTTTGATAGTTCTTATTTTTTTAGTGATTAAAAGACGGTGAATATGAAAAATGGCTTGAATGGGCCTGAGATTAGATTCAAATGGGATGTTTGAAAAATGGGTTGTTTTTATCTACTTGGCAAGGTGGGGTATGGATATTGGGTTCTTGAGATTGAGTGGGGGCTATTGTTATCAAATTGGAGTGGGGGCTGTTGTTATCAATTGAAAGATGGAGGTTTTGTAAGCCAAATTAAATGGGTTTTGATAATTCATGTAAAATTCAAGTTTTCTTTCTTGTAAATGTTCAAAATTTTTAATGAATTGTTTTCCCAAAAGAAATCTAAATTCCCTAACAAGCCAATGATTTCAACATCCCATCGCAAATAGGTTCTAATGACCCTAACACATTAATTATATTTAGCATAAGTGAGAACATGACCAAGGCCAAACTAGTACAAAATTAAACATGACATCAACCAAAATATACGCAAAACAACACTCAATCCTACAAATATAGAAAAGAAAATAAAATTCCAAAAGACATACCTTTTTGTAGACGATATTCCATGCAAACTTATGGAGAAGAGGGATTTGGTCTAGAGAGAGGGCTTGAATTTTCTAAGAGAGGGGTTCTCTCCTCTTTTCTTTTTTTTTCCTTCTTTTCTTTGGTAAGATGAGAGGGTATTTATAGGAGAATGGGATAGGAGGTTAGGTGAGGTTAGGTGAGGTTAGGTAAGGTTAGGTGAGGTTAGGTGATGTTAGGTGAGGTTAGGTGAGGTTAGGTGAGGTTTGGATGGTTATGATGGGAGGAGAGGTTAGGTGAGGTTAGGTGAGGTTTGAATGGTTAGGATGAGAGGAGAGGTTAGGTGGTTTTGGATGGTTAGACCCAGGTCATGATCTGCCATTGATCTAACGATTTACGGAAATCGGGTCTCGGAATGGAATCAGGGTCCGGGCTATGAAGTGACCCTAGCTTATTTTGTCCCGATTGATGATCCGTAAAGTCAGATCAAGATATTAATGACCTAAAACATATAAATCAATGATAGAGGGGGTTCTCACATGGATTTAACACACTAATTTATTTGTTGATTAAAACAAAACAAAATGGGGTGTCTACAGATGCCCCTCTTTGGTAGAGATGACGTAGTCATTGAATACCAAAGTTAAAAATGACAGAACCATTTTGCGTAGTTTTAATCGACAAAGGACTCTCTAGACACAACGCACCTTAACATAATGCAAAACCTTAGATGAAACCCTAGAACTTGAATAATAATAAAAACTCGATGCGGCGCCGTTCACAAACGGGCAATTAGAGAATGAGATATCATTTTCGAATGGATTCTGAAGGGAAAGGACAAAGATTGCTCTCAAACAGTTTTTAGAAGGAGATGAGACGCCGCTCACAAGCGGGTTCAACGAGGATAAGAAGCATTCCCAAATGGACTTGGATAATGAGGCACCGTTCACAAACGGCCTCAAGGAGGATAGAAAACCATTCACAAATGGACTCGAGAAAAGAGGCACCGTTCACAAACGGGCTCAAGGAGAAGACAAGACCATTCACAAATGGACTCGAGAAATGAGGCACCGTTCACAAACGGGCTCAAGGAGGACGATACCATTCACAAATGGATTCGAGAAAAGAGGCACCGTTCACAAACGGGCTCAAGGAGAAGACAAGACCATTCACAAATGGACTCGAGAAATGAGGCACCGTTCACAAACGGGCTCAAGGAGGACGATACCATTCACAAATGGATTCGAGAAAAGAGGCACCATTCACAAACGGGCTCAAGGATAAGACAAGACCATTCACAAATGGACTCGAGAAATGAGGCACCATTCACAAACAGGCTCAAGGAGAAGACGAGACCATTCACAAATGGACTCGAGAAATGAGGCACCGTTCACAAACGGGCTCAAGGAGAAGACGAGACCATTCACAAATGGATTCGAGAAATGAGGCACCGTTCACAAACGGGCTCAAGGAGAAGACAAGACCATTCACAAATGGATTCGAGAAATGAGGCACCGTTCACAAACGGGCTCAAGGAGAAGACAAGACCATTCACAAATGGACTCGAGAAATGAGGCACCGTTCACAAACGGGCTCAAAGAGGACACGAGACCATTCACAAATGGACTCAGAAAATGAGGCACCGTTCACAAACGGGCTCAAGGAGAAGATGAGACCATTCACAAATGGACTCAGAGAATGAGACACCTGTTCACAAACGGGTTCGAAGAGAAGACGAGACCATTCACAAATGGACTCGAGAAATGAGGCACCGTTCACAAACGGGCTCGAAGAATTTAGGGATTTTTTTATGAACTTGAATTTGACGTAGGAATGGATTTTTATTTTTATTTTTTAATTAAGGATTTGGATTTGATAAATTTTTTTATTTTTGGAAAATGAGGTACCGTCCGCAAACGGGCTCAAGGAGAAGATGAGACCATTCACAAATGGCCTCGAGAAAAGAGGCACCGTTCACAAACGGGCTCAAAGAGGACATGAGACCATTCACAAATGGACTCAGAGAATGAGAAACATGTTCACAAACGGGTTCAAGGAGAAGACGAGACCATCCCCAAATGGCCTCGAGAAAAGAGGCACCGTTCACAAACGGGCTCAAAGAGGGCATGAGATTTTTCATGAACTTGAATTTGACGTAAGATTGGATTTGTTTGAATCGGGGATTGGTTTTGATGAATTTTTTATTTTTGGGAAATGAGGTACCGTCCGCAAACGGGCTCAAGGAGAAGACGAGACCATTCACAAACGGCCTCGAGAAATGAGGCACCTTTCACAGAAGGGCTCAAAGAGGACATGAGATTTTTCATGAACTTGAATTTGACGTAAGATTGGATTTGTTTGAATCGGGGATTGGATTTGATGAATTTTTATTTTTGGAAAATGAGGTACCGTCCGCAAACGGGCTCAAGGAGAAGACGAGACCATTCACAAATGGGCTCGAGAAATGAGGCACCGTTCACAAACGGGCTCGACGACACAAGATAGCTTTGATTGATGAATTCAACAATGAAAAATTTAGAGATTTTTATGAATTTGAATTTGACGTAGGATTGGATTTTTTGAATTGGGGATTGGATTTGATGAATTTTTGATTTTTTGAGAAATGAGGCACCGTCCACAAACGGGCTCAAGGAGGACATGAGACCATTCATAAATGAACTCAGAAAATGAGGCACCGTTCACAAATGGGCTCAAGGAGAAGACGAAACCATTCACAAATGGACTCGAGAGATGAGGCACCGTTCACAAACGGGCTCAAGGAGAAGACGAGGCCATTTGCAAATGGGCTCGAGAAAAGAGGTACCGTTCACAAACGGGCTCGAAGAATTTAGAGATTTTCCATGAACTTGAATTTGACGTAAGATTGGATTTGATGAATTTTTTATTTTTTTGAACTCAATGAAATCGGGGATATTATGGATCGTGCCCGACAAAGATGTTGGAAACTAGGACTTTGACGAATGATGAAACGGCAAACCTTTGGAACGAAGAACCATTACTAGCAAGAATGGATTAGGAACATTTTTATGAAACTTCAACAAGATTTTTCTCAAAGAGACTGCTGGTCTTGTCTTCTGGGGATTTTGATAACTGAAACCTTGAACAAGACATTTGAGATTGGTAATTTAGAACAACGACTCTCATGGAAAAGCGGGATCTGCTTCTTGACAGGTGTTTAGATAAACATTTCTTGACCAGGATAACTAACCGGAAGGGAATTATGAATTTGAATGGTTCATCTTTCTGAGAAATTGGCTCAACCACCATTGCATCTGAGGTTCTTCCAAGCTTAAGGTGCCTTCCTGGGGTATGATCTTTTTACGGAAGCTGGGCTTTCTGATGTTTCTACTTCTGAATTTTTCTGAGCTGATCTTCTTTGAAATGAAGTTGTTTGACTAAATTCTCGAGCTCTTTCAGGTATAATTGCAGGGAGCTGCCTAGGCCTGGCCTCCTTCACCAAGACAGTTACATCATTTGGACATAGGAACGACAATTGACTCTTTCTAAAGAGAAAACTTAGATGAAAGGCACTACTCAAAGGATTGAGCAGCCCTGAAGGAGTGAACTTAGAATAATAAAGATTGACTGACTATACTGACAAACATAGTGATGCTTCTGACTTAGTTAATGTTTTGTTTGGTAGGTCTATCCTTTCAAGGAATAGTTTTTCAATTGGTAAACACCGGACTTCTTCCTCGAAACAGTAATGCCTCAAGAATTTAATTACGACCCCTAAGATTGCTTAGCTTCAATGCCCCCAGTTTTGAGGATATCACTTGAATTTGCTTGAACTTCAGTTGATCTTCAGTCTTGATACCGGCTGTTGCCTTCTTATACTGATTCTCTTACCGTGACCAAGTCACCTCTTCAGGGTTTTTAACTTGGCGGACCGCGCTAGCCTTAACTTTTGCCTGAACCACCTTTCTAGGTTTTCGATCCAGCAGGCTATCCCCTTAGCTTTTGCCTAAGCCGCCCTTTCGGGTTTTCAACTTAGCAGGGGAATGATCTTAAATTTTGCCTAGACCGCCCTTTCAGGTTTTCAGTCTAGCAGATCTTCAAACTCCGTTATTTTTCTTATTCATCATCATTTCATTTTTTTATTGTATCTCAGGACCTAGCTCATTAGTTCTGAACACCAGAAGGACTTTTATAGGTAGGATAGGGCTTTTCAAAGAATGGCTTAAGGCTCAACAAAGATTTCGACCGAACCTGTGAACAGGTCGCCTACATATCCCAAGGTAGGAATCAGGTCGTGTGTAGTTCAGGGCGAATGCCCCTAGTTTGAAGATAAATTGTTTGATTTTTTTTTTCCTTTTTTCTTTTCTTTCTGGAACAATTAACTTCTCTTCTTTTGGAACTTGTCCCTCTCTTTTTTTTTTTTGAAAGGATTGAATTTCTTTTCCTTTTTGAATCGACCGAACTCGGTTCAACCGAGTTGCCTACGTACCCCAGTATAGGGATCAGGTCTCGCGTAGTTCGGGGAAATGCCCCTGGTTTGATGGGTTTTCAAGAAAATTTTATTCAGGCTCGAAGGGTTTGCAAACCGGTATTCTTTTGACATTGGTTCTGATTTTGGGATTTATTCGGCCAAAGGGGGCCTTCCGATGTTCAGATTGGCTAGAGTCCGTCTGGTACTGATTATTTTTTTCTTTTTTGTTTTGTTTTGTTTTTTTTTTTTTTTTTACGGAGTTTGACGGCATTTCCAGGTAAGAGATAATGGATCTTCTTCTTTCAAGATTCTAATACGTGCTTTTGACTTTCATAGAGCGAAACTTGTTCTTTGACATCCTCCATCTATGGATTCTTACTCTCGATATCTGATGATCACTTTTCATTGTTTGCTCTTGAACTTTTCATCTTGAATTTGTTGGCTTTATGAATTTGAGAACCAAGGTCATTGATTGGAAATATGAAAGTTGTTTCCACTCTATGCCCCTTGTATAGCATATATCTTCTCACTTTCTTCATTTTCTTTGAGCTTTCCATCTATGTCTTGCCCCTGGTATCGGTTGTAGCTTTTCTAGACAATCTTCTTATTCTTGAAATAATTTTATCAATTCTTCACACTCTTTAGAGGGTAATGTATTTTCAATCGGCATTCACTGAATCAAAGTTTCAGTGCCAGTGTTTATCATTTCAATTTCATCTTTGAAAGGTTGGGATTGGCGCTCCTCCTCTCGTTCAAGTAATTGCTGTGACTCAAGTGGAGTTTCGTCAATTTTGTCCTCATTTGAGGAGGGAGTCTTATTTTAAGATCAGAAGCACACTTAAGAACAGACACAAGTGAACTTTTTGGAACTGACTGAAATTTTATTTAAAGAAAAGCTATTACATCAGACGACCTATCCTGAACATGCTCACGATTCACAACTCTAAATAAGAAAGAGAAACAGAAGATAACTTGCCTGGACTAGGCATTGACCTTTAACTGTAAGACCGGACTCAACAATTATACTGACCATGATGACTGACTCAACATAAAATAGTAAGTGACTAAAACTTTAACTGCTGCAACTGTTTGGCGTTGAAGGCTCGGCGAAGGCTGGTTCGTTCTGAACATCATCATGGCTGATACTTTCAATTTTGGACAATGATGACTGATTCGCATAGGGAAATGCCCCTAGCTCAATGATTCTGAGAGTGAACTCTGAAGGACTTAGCAAAATAATCTTGAAAAAGGTAGCCCCTAGAGGAGGAACAGACCAGGGGTACAAGCAAGATTGGATTATCTGGACCAGGCATGATCAGATCATGAGAACGCATAATCGAAAGATTGTGAGATTCTGCATCTGCCAGTTAGGGGATGGCATGAAGATACGATCGAATCGTATGACAGAAGAACGAAAGACGCACGATCAAAAGATTAGATGAGATAGCATAAGATTGCTTTCAACGGATAGATCATGAATGACTAATCCTATGAGATCTTTGAAAATTATGGGATTTATATCCTAACCCAAAGGGAAATTTTTTTTTTTTTTTTTCACATTTTATCAGTGTTACCTGAAGGCATCAACCCTAATCCTAATCTATCGGAGTGGAGAGAGAATCTCGACTCATGACTTTGTTCGTGTATCTAAGGACCGATCGTGACCATTGGAAGATGGACCACGGCCTAATCTAGACACCAATGGGTAGGATATCCTAAACTAGGCTCACACACATGATGCACATGTGTTCGTATACTACATGCATGTGTGGGTTAATCTAGGGGTAAGGCCAAGAGTTCCCTTAGCGCGAATCCCTGTTCGATATACTGTACCAGTGTCCGGCGTATCAGTACGTGAACAAGAGATCCGTTTACGTACCATAAAGGTACTAGGCTAAGGGTGGAATGCTTCTCTAGCACAGAGGCACCAGGTGATGAAATCCCAGTCAACCATGCTAGATAACACTCTGGGTTCCTAAAATAGGACGTGTGTGCACGTGAGATGCAAGAGTTTAGATGCAAGTGATGTAAGTGTGTGCAATATGTTTGCGCAATCTATGATGCCCTCAGGTTTTGTTAGGTTAAGTTCGAGTAAAATGTGATGAGAAAATAAAACAAGACAAACTAATCTAACAAGTATAGAGTTTTTATGAGCCAGTTAAATTAAATTCAAATGAATTATCTTTTGAAATTTTAATGAAGTTAGGTGGTCCCCAGCAGAGTCGCCAGACTGTGGTACCCAGATCCTGCGAGAGGGGCGGGGCGCGAGCCGCCGCGCTCTCTCTTGGTCTCTCGTACCCACGCGATTGGCGTGTGCATTTTAATATTGATTTGAATTCATCTTTCCTGTGAACTTGGGATCACTAAGGCAATCCGAATTCCACACGAAAGAGACTGACAGAGTCGCCACCTAGATATGGGATCTAGGACCCATAATTAACCAGAAATCTAGACTTGCTACCTGGTTACGAGAATGGAAGGTATGGGGAGTTATCCACCACATGCACCATTCCTGCCCGATAATCGGTCTTCGATTCCAAAAGCTAACTCTTTTAAATTTATTTTAAATGGCTCATTCAACTCTATGTTAAAGTGCGAACTAAGTGACATGCATCCTAACATCTAATTTCAATGTGAATCCTAAATGTGTATCTTGATAAAATTCTAATTTCATGGAAAGTCCTAAGTGATTTGATTAAGCATTTACAAGAAAATTAATATACAAAACACCACAATTTGTTTGTGGTGCCGACTCGCGGGTGGTATGCCATCAGACATCCAAGCTGCCTACGTACCCAAGCCTCACTGGGATCAGAGTCGACGTAGTTCGGTGTACCTAAGCTAAGTTACATATGCCTAACTCAACTAAGACACCGACCTAGACGGGATTGACTGTTTCAACAGTTTTAAGAGAAGTTATTTAATTCAAGTTGAGGATTTTATTATCTTAGGATTTCATCGAAGATGCTATATGATTCTTATCTAAATGCAAGTTGTCCCTTAGACTAATGCAGGTTAGCCTACATCCTAGTTTACTAGGCTTGTCCTATGGAAAAGATCGGGTGACTAGTGTAACTAAACCTATGGCACGGTTGCTATACATAGCAAACGTCCGTGATGAGGCTGGACTCCTGACTCTAGGACTCCCTAAAACCTAGGACTCCCTAAAACTTAGGACACGACACGACACGACACCAGTGTTCCTAAATTGGGCTCTAAGGGTTCCTAAAGGAATTTTGAATCCACCGGCTCTTGGGAATCTCGAATTCTTTTGGGTTTGTGGAAACTTTTAGAGTTTTCTTGAAGCTTTTATTATCTGAAGGTATTTAGTGTGTTTGGTAGCTTTTAAAGTTGTTTATTTAGAAGGTTTTAGTTTCATTTGAAATTTTTAGTGGTCTTTTGGTTAATGGCTTTTAACGGATTTTTATCAGTGGATTTTAAATGGGTGAATTTTAGTTTTGTTAATTTTAGGTTGGATGTACTTTAGATTAATGTCTTTCGATTTTGGTTTGGAAAATGACGTTAACACAACCAAGTTTTGACAATTGCACAAATTCGACAAACCATTGACCATTAAAAGATCTGACAAATGCAGCCCACTAAAACTGTCGTAACTCTTTAACCGCTTGGCCAAATTCAACGTACAAACATGCGTTGGAAAGATCTTTTATAGGGCTACAACTTTGTAGTTCTCCATTGTTTGTAAATCTGTGATTTAGAGGTTCGAATTTGTGTTGCAAACAAAAGGACAGCAACATTAAACTGGAAATGCCTAAAGGTGTGCCGCAACCATTTTGGACTTAACTTTTTAACCGCTCGCTGTCTGATCTAGCACGAATACTCGTTGGAAACGGCACGAAAATATCTACTACTTTGTAGTTAACCATTTCCCACGATTCTGTTGTTTAGAGGTTGAAAAATCTGTTTAAAGTCTAACAGCTAGCACTATGACGGGAATGATATTGGCACCCCCATGTTTTCTTTTGATAGTTCTTATTTTTTTAGTGATTAAAAGACGGTGAATATGAAAAATGGCTTGAATGGGCCTGAGATTAGATTCAAATGGGATGTTTGAAAAATGGGTTGTTTTTATCTACTTGGCAAGGTGGGGTATGGATATTGGGTTCTTGAGATTGAGTGGGGGCTGTTGTTATCAAATTGGAGTGGGGGCTGTTGTTATCAATTGAAAGATGGAGGTTTTGTAAGCCAAATTAAATGGGTTTTGATAATTCATGTAAAATTCAAGTTTTCTTTCTTGTAAATGTTCAAAATTTTTAATGAATTGTTTTCCCAAAAGAAATCTAAATTCCCTAACAAGCCAATGATTTCAACATCCCATCGCAAATAGGTTCTAATGACCCTAACACATTAATTATATTTAGCATAAGTGAGAACATGACCAAGGCCAAACTAGTACAAAATTAAACATGACATCAACCAAAATATACGCAAAACAACACTCAATCCTACAAATATAGAAAAGAAAATAAAATTCCAAAAGACATACCTTTTTGTAGACGATATTCCATGCAAACTTATGGAGAAGAGGGATTTGGTCTAGAGAGAGGGCTTGAATTTTCTAAGAGAGGGGTTCTCTCCTCTTTTCTTTTTTTTCCTTCTTTTCTTTGGTAAGATGAGAGGGTATTTATAGGAGAATGGGATAGGAGGTTAGGTGAGGTTAGGTGAGGTTAGGTAAGGTTAGGTGAGGTTAGGTGATGTTAGGTGAGGTTAGGTGAGGTTAGGTGAGGTTTGGATGGTTATGATGGGAGGAGAGGTTAGGTGAGGTTAGGTGAGGTTTGAATGGTTAGGATGAGAGGAGAGGTTAGGTGGTTTTGGATGGTTAGACCCAGGTCATGATCTGCCATTGATCTAACGATTTACGGAAATCGGGTCTCGGAATGGAATCAGGGTCCGGGCTATGAAGTGACCCTAGCTTATTTTGTCCCGATTGATGATCCGTAAAGTCAGATCAAGATATTAATGACCTAAAACATATAAATCAATGATAGAGGGGGTTCTCACATGGATTTAACACACTAATTTATTTGTTGATTAAAACAAAACAAAATGGGGTGTCTACACTACCTCCGATTGATTGACCATAACTCTGTCAATTTAACTCGTAATTCATTTAAATTAGTTTCATTTCGAAGGAATCGAAGTGTAGTTTAAAACGAAAGAAACGGAGATGAAAAACTCCAAGTATTTTGGGAGTTATGATGGAAATTGTTAGACTCGCGCTTTGGTTTAGCAATTTACTGAATTACCTCCGATTGATTGACCATAACTCTCTCAATTTAACTCTTAAGTCATTGAAATTAGTTTCATTTCGAAGGAATCAAAGTGTAGTTTAAAACGAAAGAAACGGAGATGAAAAACTCCAAGTATTTTGAGAGTTATGATGGAAATTGTTAGACTCGCGCTTTGGTTTAGCAATTTACTGACCTACCTCCGATTGATTGACCATAACTCACTCAATTTAACTCGTAATTCATTTAAATTAGTTTCATTTCGAAGGAATCGAAGTAAAGTTTAAAACGAAAGAAACGGAGATGAAAAACTCCAAGTATTTTGAGAGTTATGATGGAAATAGTTAGACTCGCGCTTTGGTTTAGCAATTTACTGACCTACCTCCGATTGATTGAACATAACTCTCTCAATTTAACTCGTAATTCATTTAAATTCGTTTCATTTCGAATGAATCGAAGTGTAGTTTAAAACGAAAGAAACGGAGATGAAAAACTCCAAGTATTTTGAGAGTTATGATGGAAATAGTTAGACTCGCGCTTTGGTTTAGCAATTTACTGACCTACCTCCGATTGATTGACAATAACTCTGTCAATTTAACTCGTAATTCATTTAAATTAGTTTCATTTCGAAGGAATCGAAGTGTAGTTTATAACGAAAGAAACGGAGATGAAAAACTCCAAGTATTTTGAGAGTTATGATGGAAATAGTTAGACTCGCGCTTTGGTTTAGCAATTTACTGACCTACATCCGATTGATTGACCATAACTCACTCAATTTAACTCGTAATTCATTTAAATTCGTTTCATTTCGAATGAATCGAAGTGTAGTTTAAAACGAAAGAAACGGAGATGAAAAACTCTAAGTATTTTGAGAGTTATGATGGAAATAGTTAGACTCGCTCTTTGGTTTAGCAATTTACTGACCTACCTCCGATTGATTGACCATAACTCTGTCAATTTAACTCGTAATTCATTTAAATTAGTTTCATTTCGAAGGAATCGAAGTGTAGTTTAAAACGAAAGAAACGGAGATTAAAAACTCCAAGTATTTTGGGAGTTATGATGGAAATAGTTAGACTCGCGCTTTGGTTTAGCAATTTACTGACCTCCCTACGATTGATTGACCATAACTCACTCAATTTAACTCGTAATTCATTGAAATTAGTTTCATTTCGAAGGAATCGAAGTGTAGTTTATAACGAAAGAAACGGAGATGAAAAACTCCAAGTATTTTGAGAGTTATGATGGAAATAGTTAGACTCGCGCTTTGGTTTAGCAATTTACTGACCTACCTCCGATTGATTGACCATAACTCTCCCAATTTAACTCTTAAGTCATTGAAATTAGTTTCATTTCGAAGGAATCAAAGTGTAGTTTAAAACGAAAGAAACGGAGATGAAAAACTCCAAGTATTTTGAGAGTTATGATGGAAATAGTTAGACTCGCGCTTTGGTTTAGCAATTTACTGACCTACCTCCGATTGATTGACCATAACTCTCTCAATTTAACTCTTAAGTCATTGAAATTAGTTTCATTTCGAAGGAATCGAAGTGTAGTTTAAAACGAAAGAAACGGAGATGAAAAACTCCAAGTATTTTGAGAGTTATGATGGAAATTGTTAGACTCGCGCTTTGGTTTAGCAATTTACTGACCTACCTCCGATTGATTGACCATAACTCACTCAATTTAACTCGTAATTCATTTAAATTAGTTTCATTTCGAAGGAATCGAAGTATAGTTTAAAACGAAAGAAACGGAGATGAAAAACTCCAAGTATTTTGAGAGTTATGATGGAAATAGTTAGACTCGCGCTTTGGTTTAGCAATTTACTGACCTACCTCCGATTAATTGACCATAACTCACTCAATTTTACTTGTAATTGATTGAAATTAGTTTCATTTCGAAGGAATGGAAGTGTACTTTAAAACGAAAGAAACGGAGATGAAAAACTCCAAGTATTTTGGGAGTTATGATGGAAATAGTTAGACTCGCGCTTTGGTTTAGAAATTTACTGACCTACCTCCGATTGATTGACTATAACTCACTTAATTTAACTCGTAATTCATTGAATTAGTTTCATTTCGAAGGAATCGAAGTGTAGTTTTAAACGAAAGAAACGGAGATGAAAAACTCCAGGTATTTTGAGAGTTATGATGGAAATAGTTAGACTCGCGCTTTGGTTTAGCAATTTACTGACCTACCTACGATTGATTGACCATAACTCTCTCAATTTAACTCTTAAGTCATTGAAATTAATTTCATTTCAAATGAATCGAAGTGTAGTTTAAAACGAAAGAAACGGAGATGAAAAACTCCAAGTATTTTGAGAGTTATGATGGAAATAGTTAGACTCGCGCTTTGGTTTAGCAATTTACTGACCTACCTCCGATTGATTGACCATAACTCTGTCAATTTAACTCGTAATTCATTTAAATTAGTTTCATTTCGAAGGAATCGAAGTGTAGTTTAAAACGAAAGAAACGGAGATTAAAAACTCCAAGTATTTTGATGTTATGATGGAAATAGTTAGACTCGCGCTTTGGTTTAGCAATTTACTGACCTCCCTACGATTGATTGACCATAACTCACTCAATTTAACTCGTAATTCATTGAAATTAGTTTCATTTCGAAGGAATCGAAGTGTAGTTTATAACGAAAGAAACGGAGATGAAAAACTCCAAGTATTTTGAGAGTTATGATGGAAATAGTTAGACTCGCGCTTTGGTTTAGCAATTTACTGACCTATCTCCGATTGATTGACCATAACTCTCCCAATTTAACTCTTAAGTCATTGAAATTAGTTTCATTTCGAAGGAATCAAAGTGTAGTTTAAAACGAAAGAAACGGAGATGAAAAACTCCAAGTATTTTGAGAGTTATGATGGAAATAGTTAGACTCGCGCTTTGGTTTAGCAATTTACTGACCTACCTCCGATTGATTGACAATAACTCTGTCAATTTAACTCGTAATTCATTTAAATTAGTTTCATTTCGAAGGAATCGAAGTGTAGTTTAAAACGAAAGAAACGGAGATGAAAAACTCCAAGTATTTTGAGAGTTATGATGGAAATAGTTAGACTCGCACTTTGGTTTTGCAATTTACTGACCTACCTCCGATTGATTGACCATAACTCACTAAATTTAACTCGTAATTCATTTAAATTCGTTTCATTTCGAATGAATCGAAGTGTAGTTTAAAACGAAAGAAACGGAGATGAAAAACTCCAAGTATTTTGAGAGTTATGATGGAAATAGTTAGACTCGCTCTTTGGTTTAGCAATTTACTGACCTACCTCCGATTGATTGACCATAACTCTGTCAATTTAACTCGTAATTCATTTAAATTAGTTTCATTTCGAAGGAATCAAAGTGTAGTTTAAAACGAAAGAAACGGAGATTAAAAACTCCAAGTATTTTGGGAGTTATGATGGAAATAGTTAGACTCGGGCTTTGGTTTAGCAATTTACTGACCTCCCTACGATTGATTGACCATAACTCACTCAATTTAACTCGTAATTCATTGAAATTAGTTTCATTTCGAAGGAATCGAAGTGTAGTTTATAACGAAAGAAACGGAGATGAAAAACTCCAAGTATTTTGAGAGTTATGATGGAAATAGTTAGACTCGCGCTTTGGTTTAGCAATTTACTGACCTACCTCCGATTGATTGACCATAACTCTGTCAATTTAACTCGTAATTCATTTAAATTAGTTTCATTTCGAAGGAATCGAAGTGTAGTTTAAAACGAAAGAAACGGAGATTAAAAACTCCAAGTATTTTGGGAGTTATGATGGAAATAGTTAGACTCGCGCTTTGGTTTAGCAATTTACTGACCTCCCTACGATTGATTGACCATAACTCACTCAATTTAACTCGTAATTCATTGAAATTAGTTTCATTTCGAAGGAATCGAAGTGTAGTTTATAACGAAAGAAACGGAGATGAAAAACTCCAAGTATTTTGAGAGTTATGATGGAAATAGTTAGACTCGCGCTTTGGTTTAGCAATTTACTGACCTACCTCCGATTGATTGACCATAACTCTCCCAATTTAACTCTTAAGTCATTGAAATTAGTTTCATTTCGAAGGAATCAAAGTGTAGTTTAAAACGAAAGAAACAGAGATGAAAAACTCCAAGTATTTTGAGAGTTATGATGGAAATAGTTAGACTCGCGCTTTGGTTTAGCAATTTACTGACCTACCTCCGATTGATTGACAATAACTCTGTTAATTTAACTCGTAATTCATTTAAATTAGTTTCATTTCGAAGGAATCGAAGTGTAGTTTAAAACGAAAGAAACAGAGATGAAAAACTCCAAGTATTTTGAGAGTTATGATGGAAATAGTTAGACTCGCGCTTTGGTTTAGCAATTTACTGACCTCCCTACGATTGATTGACCATAACTCACTCAATTTAACTCGTAATTCATTTAAATTCGTTTCATTTCGAATGAATCGAAGTGTAGTTTAAAACGAAAGAAACGGAGATGAAAAACTCCAAGTATTTTGAGAGTTATGATGGAAATAGTTAGACTCGCGCTTTGGTTTAGCAATTTACTGACCTACCTACGATTGATTGACCATAACTCTCTCAATTTAACTCTTAAGTCATTGAAATTAATTTCATTTCAAATGAATCGAAGTGTAGTTTAAAACGAAAGAAACGGAGATGAAAAACTCCAAGTATTTTGAGAGTTATGATGGAAATAGTTAGACTCGCGCTTTGGTTTAGCAATTTACTGACCTACCTCCGATTGATTGACCATAACTCTGTCAATTTAACTCGTAATTCATTTAAATTAGTTTCATTTCGAAGGAATCGAAGTGTAGTTTAAAACGAAAGAAACGGAGATTAAAAACTCCAAGTATTTTGGGAGTTATGATGGAAATAGTTAGACTCGCGCTTTGGTTTAGCAATTTACTGACCTCCCTACGATTGATTGACCATAACTCACTCAATTTAACTCGTAATTCATTAAAATTAGTTTCATTTCGAAGGAATCGAAGTGTAGTTTATAACGAAAGAAACGGAGATGAAAAACTCCAAGTATTTTGAGAGTTATGATGGAAATAGTTAGACTCGCGCTTTAGTTTAGCAATTTACTGACCTACCTCCGATTGATTGACCATAACTCTCCCAATTTAACTCTTAAGTCATTGAAATTAGTTTCATTTCGAAGGAATCAAAGTGTAGTTTAAAACGAAAGAAACGGAGATGAAAAACTCCAAGTATTTTGAGAGTTATGTTGGAAATAGTTAGACTCGCGCTTTGGTTTAGCAATTTACTGACCTACCTCCGATTGATTGACAATAAGTCTGTCAATTTAACTCGTAATTCATTTAAATTAGTTTCATTTCGAAGGAATCGAAGTGTAGTTTAAAACGAAAGAAACGGAGATGAAAAACTCCAAGTATTTTGAGAGTTATGATGGAAATAGTTAGACTCGCGCTTTGGTTTAGCAATTTACTGACCTACCTCCGATTGATTGACCATAACTCACTAAATTTAACTCGTAATTCATTTAAATTCGTTTAATTTCGAATGAATCGAAGTGTAGTTTAAAACGAAAGAAACGGAGATGAAAAACTCCAAGTATTTTGAGAGTTATGATGGAAATAGTTAGACTCGCTCTTTGGTTTAGCAATTTACTGACCTACCTCCGATTGATTGACCATAACTCTGTCAATTTAACTCGTAATTCATTTAAATTAGTTTCATTTCGAAGGAATCGAAGTGTAGTTTAATACGAAAGAAACGGAGATTAAAAACTCCAAGTATTTTGGGAGTTATGATGGAAATAGTTAGACTCGCGCTTTGGTTTAGCAATTTACTGACCTCCCTACGATTGATTGACCATAACTCACTCAATTTAACTCGTAATTCATTGAAATTAGTTTCATTTCGAAGGAATCAAAGTGTAGTTTATAACGAAAGAAACGGAGATGAAAAACTCCAAGTATTTTGAGAGTTATGATGGAAATAGTTAGACTCGCGCTTTGGTTTAGCAATTTACTGACCTACCTCCGATTGATTGACCATAACTCTCCCAATTTAACTCTTAAGTCATTGAAATTAGTTTCATTTCGAAGGAATCAAAGTGTAGTTTAAAACGAAAGAAACGGAGATGAAAAACTCCAAGTATTTTGAGAGTTATGATGGAAATAGTTAGACTCGCGCTTTAGTTTAGCAATTTACTGACCTACCTCCGATTGATTGACAATAACTCTGTCAATTTAACTCGTAATTCATTTAAATTAGTTTCATTTCGAAGGAATCGAAGTGTAGTTTAAAACGAAAGAAACGGAGATGAAAAACTCCAAGTATTTTGAGAGTTATGATGGAAATAGTTAGACTCGCGCTTTGGTTTAGCAATTTACTGACCTACCTCCGATTGATTGACCATAACTCACTCAATTTAACTCGTAATTCATTTAAATTCGTTTCATTTCGAATGAATCGAAGTGTAGTTTAAAACGAAAGAAACGGAGATGAAAAAATCCAAGTATTTTGAGAGTTATGATGGAAATAGTTAGACTCGCGCTTTGGTTTAGCAATTTACTGACCTCCCTACGATTGATTGACCATAACTCACTCAATTTAACTCGTAATTCATTTAAATTCGTTTCATTTCGAATGAATCGAAGTGTAGTTTAAAACGAAAGAAACGGAGATGAAAAACTCCAAGTATTTTGAGAGTTATGATGGAAATAGTTAGACTCGCGCTTTGGTTTAGCAATTTACTGACTTACCTACGATTGATTGACCATAACTCTCTCAATTTAACTCTTAAGTCATTGAAATTAATTTCATTTCAAATGAATCAAAGTGTAGTTTAAAACGAAAGAAACGGAGATGAAAAACTCCAAGTATTTTGAGAGTTATGATGGAAATAGTTAGACTCGCGCTTTGGTTTAGCAATTTACTGACCTACCTCCGATTGATTGACCATAACTCTCCCAATTTAACTCTTAAGTCATTGAAATTAGTTTCATTTCGAAGGAATCAAAGTGTAGTTTAAAACGAAAGAAACGGAGATGAGAAACTCCAAGTATTTTGAGAGTTATGATGGAAATAGTTAGACTCGCGCTTTAGTTTAGCAATTTACTGACCTACCTCCGATTGATTGACAATAACTCTGTCAATTTAACTCGTAATTCATTTAAATTAGTTTCATTTCGAAGGAATCGAAGTGTAGTTTAAAACGAAAGAAACGGAGATTAAAAACTCCAAGTATTTTGAGAGTTATGATGGAAATAGTTAGACTCGCGCTTTGGTTTAGCAATTTACTGACCTACCTCCGATTGATTGACCATAACTCACTCAATTTAACTCTTAAGTCATTGAAATTAGTTTCATTTCGAAGGAATCAAAGTGTAGTTTAAAACGAAAGAAACGGAGATGAAAAACTCCAAGTATTTTGAGAGTTATGATGGAAATTGTTAGACTCGCGCTTTGGTTTAGCAA
The DNA here is from genome assembly GCF_043159265.1 of Tasmannia lanceolata. NCBI lineage: Eukaryota > Viridiplantae > Streptophyta > Magnoliopsida > Canellales > Winteraceae > Tasmannia > Tasmannia lanceolata. The sequence continues at coordinate 12,199,327 of NW_027518721.1, forward strand.
TTTACTGACCTACCTCCGATTGATTGACCATAACTCACTCAATTTAACTCGTAATTCATTTAAATTAGTTTCATTTCGAAGGAATCGAAGTAAAGTTTAAAACGAAAGAAACGGAGATGAAAAACTCCAAGTATTTTGAGAGTTATGATGGAAATAGTTAGACTCGCGCTTTGGTTTAGCAATTTACTGACCTTCCTCCGATTGATTGAACATAACTCTCTCAATTTAACTCGTAATTCATTTAAATTCGTTTAATTTCGAATGAATCGAAGTGTTGTTTAAAACGAAAGAAACGGAGATGAAAAACTCCAAGTATTTTGAGAGTTATGATGGAAATAGTTAGACTCGCGCTTTGGTTTAGCAATTTACTGACCTACCTCCGATTGATTGACAATAACTCTGTCAATTTAACTCGTAATTCATTTAAATTAGTTTCATTTCGAAGGAATCGAAGTGTAGTTTAAAACGAAAGAAACGGAGATGAAAAACTCCAAGTATTTTGAGAGTTATGATGGAAATAGTTAGACTCGCGCTTTGGTTTAGCAATTTACTGACCTACCTCCGATTGATTGACCATAACTCACTCAATTTAACTCGTAATTCATTTAAATTCGTTTCATTTCGAATGAATCGAAGTGTAGTTTAAAACGAAAGAAACGGAGATGAAAAACTCTAAGTATTTTGAGAGTTATGATGGAAATAGTTAGACTCGCTCTTTGGTTTAGCAATTTACTGACCTACCTCCGGTTGATTGACCATAACTCTGTCAATTTAACTCGTAATTCATTTAAATTAGTTTCATTTCGAAGGAATCGAAGTGTAGTTTAAAACGAAAGAAACGGAGATTAAAAACTCCAAGTATTTTGGGAGTTATGATGGAAATAGTTAGACTCGCGCTTTGGTTTAGCAATTTACTGACCTCCCTACGATTGATTGACCATAACTCACTCAATTTAACTCGTAATTCATTGAAATTAGTTTCATTTCGAAGGAATCGAAGTGTAGTTTATAACGAAAGAAACGGAGATGAAAAACTCCAAGTATTTTGAGAGTTATGATGGAAATAGTTAGACTCGCGCTTTGGTTTAGCAATTTACTGACCTACCTCCGATTGATTGACCATAACTCTGTCAATTTAACTCGTAATTCATTTAAATATTTTCATTTCGAAGGAATCGAAGTGTAGTTTAAAACGAAGGAAACGGAGATTAAAAACTCCAAGTATTTTGGGAGTTATGATGGAAATAGTTAGACTCGCGCTTTGGTTTAGCAATTTACTGACCTCCCTACGATTGATTGACCATAACTCACTCAATTTAACTCGTAATTCATTGAAATTAGTTTCATTTCGAAGGAATCGAAGTGTAGTTTATAACGAAAGAAACGGAGATGAAAAACTCCAAGTATTTTGAGAGTTATGATGGAAATAGTTAGACTCGCGCTTTGGTTTAGCAATTTACTGACCTACCTCCGATTGATTGACCATAACTCTCCCAATTTAACTCTTAAGTCATTGAAATTAGTTTCATTTCGAAGGAATCAAAGTGTAGTTTAAAACGAAAGAAACGGAGATGAAAAACTCCAAGTATTTTGAGAATTATGATGGAAATAGTTAGGCTCGCGCTTTGGTTTAGCAATTTACTGACCTACCTCCGATTGATTGACAATAACTCTGTCAATTTAACTCGTAATTCATTTAAATTAGTTTCATTTCGAAGGAATCGAAGTGTAGTTTAAAACGAAAGAAACAGAGATGAAAAACTCCAAGTATTTTGAGAGTTATGATGGAAATAGTTAGACTCGCGCTTTGGTTTAGCAATTTACTGACCTCCCTACGATTGATTGACCATAACTCACTCAATTTAACTCGTAATTCATTTAAATTCGTTTCATTTCGAATGAATCGAAGTGTAGTTTAAAACGAAAGAAACGGAGATGAAAAACTCCAAGTATTTTGAGAGTTATGATGGAAATAGTTAGACTCGCGCTTTGGTTTAGCAATTTACTGACCTACCTACGATTGATTGACCATAACTCTCTCAATTTAACTCTTAAGTCATTGAAATTAATTTCATTTCAAATGAATCGAAGTGTAGTTTAAAACGAAAGAAACGGAGATGAAAAACTCCAAGTATTTTGAGAGTTATGATGGAAATAGTTAGACTCGCGCTTTGGTTTAGCAATTTACTGACCTACCTCCGATTGATTGACCATAACTCTGTCAATTTAACTCGTAATTCATTTAAATTAGTTTCATTTCGAAGGAATCGAAGTGTAGTTTAAAACGAAAGAAACGGAGATTAAAAACTCCAAGTATTTTGGGAGTTATGATGGAAATAGTTAGACTCGCGCTTTGGTTTAGCAATTTACTAACCTCCCTACGATTGATTGACCATAACTCACTCAATTTAACTCGTAATTCATTGAAATTAGTTTCATTTCGAAGGAATCGAAGTGTAGTTTATAACGAAAGAAACGGAGATGAAAAACTCCAAGTATTTTGAGAGTTATGATGGAAATAGTTAGACTCGCGCTTTGGTTTAGCAATTTACTGACCTATCTCCGATTGATTGACCATAACTCTCCCAATTTAACTCTTAAGTCATTGAAATTAGTTTCATTTCGAAGGAATCAAAGTGTAGTTTAAAACGAAAGAAACGGAGATGAAAAACTCCAAGTATTTTGAGAGTTATGATGGAAATAGTTAGACTCGCGCTTTGGTTTAGCAATTTACTGACCTACCTCCGATTGATTGACAATAACTCTGTCAATTTAACTCGTAATTCATTTAAATTAGTTTCATTTCGAAGGAATCGATGTGTAGTTTAAAACGAAAGAAACGGATATGAAAAACTCCAAGTATTTTGAGAGTTATGATGGAAATAGTTAGACTCGCACTTTGGTTTAGCAATTTACTGACCTACCTCCGATTGATTGACCATAACTCACTCAATTTAACTCGTAATTCATTTAAATTCGTTTCATTTCGAATGAATCGAAGTATAGTTTAAAACGAAAGAAACGGAGATGAAAAACTCCAAGTATTTTGAGAGTTATGATGGAAATAGTTAGACTCGCTCTTTGGTTTAGCAATTTACTGACCTACCTCCGATTGATTGACCATAACTCTGTCAATTTAACTCGTAATTTATTTAAATTAGTTTCATTTCGAAGGAATCGAAGTGTAGTTTAAAACGAAAGAAACGGAGATTAAAAACTCCAAGTATTTTGGGAGTTATGATGGAAATAGTTAGACTCGCGCTTTGGTTTAGCAATTTACTGACCTCCCTACGATTGATTGACCATAACTCACTCAATTTAACTCGTAATTCATTGAAATTAGTTTCATTTCGAAGGAATCGAAGTGTAGTTTATAACGAAAGAAACGGAGATGAAAAACTCCAAGTATTTTGAGAGTTATGATGGAAATAGTTAGACTCGCGCTTTGGTTTAGCAATTTACTGACCTACCTCCGATTGATTGACCATAACTCTGTCAATTTAACTCGTAATTCATTTAAATTAGTTTCATTTCGAAGGAATCGAAGTGTAGTTTAAAACGAAAGAAACGGAGATGAAAAACTCCAAGTATTTTGAGAGTTATGATGGAAATAGTTAGACTCGCGCTTTGGTTTAGCAATTTACTGACCTACCTCCGATTGATTGACCATAACTCACTCAATTTAACTCGTAATTCATTTAAATTCGTTTCATTTCGAATGAATCGAAGTGTAGTTTAAAACGAAAGAAACGGAGATGAAAAACTCTAAGTATTTTGAGAGTTATGATGGAAATAGTTAGACTCGCTCTTTGGTTTAGCAATTTACTGACCTACCTCCGGTTGATTGACCATAACTCTGTCAATTTAACTCGTAATTCATTTAAATTAGTTTCATTTCGAAGGAATCGAAGTGTAGTTTAAAACGAAAGAAACGGAGATGAAAAACTCCAAGTATTTTGAGAATTATGATGGAAATAGTTAGGCTCGCGCTTTGGTTTAGCAATTTACTGACCTACCTCCGATTGATTGACAATAACTCTGTCAATTTAACTCGTAATTCATTTAAATTAGTTTCATTTCGAAGGAATCGAAGTGTAGTTTAAAACGAAAGAAACAGAGATGAAAAACTCCAAGTATTTTGAGAGTTATGATGGAAATAGTTAGACTCGCGCTTTGGTTTAGCAATTTACTGACCTCCCTACGATTGATTGACCATAACTCACTCAATTTAACTCGTAATTCATTTAAATTCGTTTCATTTCGAATGAATCGAAGTGTAGTTTAAAACGAAAGAAACGGAGATGAAAAACTCCAAGTATTTTGAGAGTTATGATGGAAATAGTTAGACTCGCGCTTTGGTTTAGCAATTTACTGACCTACCTACGATTGATTGACCATAACTCTCTCAATTTAACTCTTAAGTCATTGAAATTAATTTCATTTCAAATGAATCGAAGTGTAGTTTAAAACGAAAGAAACGGAGATGAAAAACTCCAAGTATTTTGAGAGTTATGATGGAAATAGTTAGACTCGCGCTTTGGTTTAGCAATTTACTGACCTACCTCCGATTGATTGACCATAACTCTGTCAATTTAACTCGTAATTCATTTAAATTAGTTTCATTTCGAAGGAATCGAAGTGTAGTTTAAAACGAAAGAAACGGAGATTAAAAACTCCAAGTATTTTGGGAGTTATGATGGAAATAGTTAGACTCGCGCTTTGGTTTAGCAATTTACTAACCTCCCTACGATTGATTGACCATAACTCACTCAATTTAACTCGTAATTCATTGAAATTAGTTTCATTTCGAAGGAATCGAAGTGTAGTTTATAACGAAAGAAACGGAGATGAAAAACTCCAAGTATTTTGAGAGTTATGATGGAAATAGTTAGACTCGCGCTTTGGTTTAGCAATTTACTGACCTATCTCCGATTGATTGACCATAACTCTCCCAATTTAACTCTTAAGTCATTGAAATTAGTTTCATTTCGAAGGAATCAAAGTGTAGTTTAAAACGAAAGAAACGGAGATGAAAAACTCCAAGTATTTTGAGAGTTATGATGGAAATAGTTAGACTCGCGCTTTGGTTTAGCAATTTACTGACCTACCTCCGATTGATTGACAATAACTCTGTCAATTTAACTCGTAATTCATTTAAATTAGTTTCATTTCGAAGGAATCGATGTGTAGTTTAAAACGAAAGAAACGGATATGAAAAACTCCAAGTATTTTGAGAGTTATGATGGAAATAGTTAGACTCGCACTTTGGTTTAGCAATTTACTGACCTACCTCCGATTGATTGACCATAACTCACTCAATTTAACTCGTAATTCATTTAAATTCGTTTCATTTCGAATGAATCGAAGTATAGTTTAAAACGAAAGAAACGGAGATGAAAAACTCCAAGTATTTTGAGAGTTATGATGGAAATAGTTAGACTCGCTCTTTGGTTTAGCAATTTACTGACCTACCTCCGATTGATTGACCATAACTCTGTCAATTTAACTCGTAATTTATTTAAATTAGTTTCATTTCGAAGGAATCGAAGTGTAGTTTAAAACGAAAGAAACGGAGATTAAAAACTCCAAGTATTTTGGGAGTTATGATGGAAATAGTTAGACTCGCGCTTTGGTTTAGCAATTTACTGACCTCCCTACGATTGATTGACCATAACTCACTCAATTTAACTCGTAATTCATTGAAATTAGTTTCATTTCGAAGGAATCGAAGTGTAGTTTATAACGAAAGAAACGGAGATGAAAAACTCCAAGTATTTTGAGAGTTATGATGGAAATAGTTAGACTCGCGCTTTGGTTTAGCAATTTACTGACCTACCTCCGATTGATTGACCATAACTCTGTCAATTTAACTCGTAATTCATTTAAATTAGTTTCATTTCGAAGGAATCGAAGTGTAGTTTAAAACGAAAGAAACGGAGATGAAAAACTCCAAGTATTTTGAGAGTTATGATGGAAATAGTTAGACTCGCGCTTTGGTTTAGCAATTTACTGACCTACCTCCGATTGATTGACCATAACTCACTCAATTTAACTCGTAATTCATTTAAATTCGTTTCATTTCGAATGAATCGAAGTGTAGTTTAAAACGAAAGAAACGGAGATGAAAAACTCTAAGTATTTTGAGAGTTATGATGGAAATAGTTAGACTCGCTCTTTGGTTTAGCAATTTACTGACCTACCTCCGGTTGATTGACCATAACTCTGTCAATTTAACTCGTAATTCATTTAAATTAGTTTCATTTCGAAGGAATCGAAGTGTAGTTTAAAACGAAAGAAACGGAGATTAAAAACTCCAAGTATTTTGGGAGTTATGATGGAAATAGTTAGACTCGCGCTTTGGTTTAGCAATTTACTGACCTCCCTACGATTGATTGACCATAACTCACTCAATTTAACTCGTAATTCATTGAAATTAGTTTCATTTCGAAGGAATCGAAGTGTAGTTTATAACGAAAGAAACGGAGATGAAAAACTCCAAGTATTTTGAGAGTTATGATGGAAATAGTTAGACTCGCGCTTTGGTTTAGCAATTTACTGACCTACCTCCGATTGATTGACCATAACTCTGTCAATTTAACTCGTAATTCATTTAAATATTTTCATTTCGAAGGAATCGAAGTGTAGTTTAAAACGAAGGAAACGGAGATTAAAAACTCCAAGTATTTTGGGAGTTATGATGGAAATAGTTAGACTCGCGCTTTGGTTTAGCAATTTACTGACCTCCCTACGATTGATTGACCATAACTCACTCAATTTAACTCGTAATTCATTGAAATTAGTTTCATTTCGAAGGAATCGAAGTGTAGTTTATAACGAAAGAAACGGAGATGAAAAACTCCAAGTATTTTGAGAGTTATGATGGAAATAGTTAGACTCGCGCTTTGGTTTAGCAATTTACTGACCTACCTCCGATTGATTGACAATAACTCTGTCAATTTAACTCGTAATTCATTTAAATTAGTTTCATTTCGAAGGAATCGAAGTGTAGTTTAAAACGAAAGAAACGGAGATGAAAAACTCCAAGTATTTTGAGAGTTATGATGGAAATAGTTAGACTCGCGCTTTGGTTTAGCAATTTACTGACCTACCTCCGATTGATTGACCATAACTCACTCAATTTAACTCGTAATTCATTTAAATTCGTTTCATTTCGAATGAATCGAAGTGTAGTTTAAAACGAAAGAAACGGAGATGAAAAACTCTAAGTATTTTGAGAGTTATGATGGAAATAGTTAGACTCGCTCTTTGGTTTAGCAATTTACTGACCTACCTCCGGTTGATTGACCATAACTCTGTCAATTTAACTCGTAATTCATTTAAATTAGTTTCATTTCGAAGGAATCGAAGTGTAGTTTAAAACGAAAGAAACGGAGATTAAAAACTCCAAGTATTTTGGGAGTTATGATGGAAATAGTTAGACTCGCGCTTTGGTTTAGCAATTTACTGACCTCCCTACGATTGATTGACCATAACTCACTCAATTTAACTCGTAATTCATTGAAATTAGTTTCATTTCGAAGGAATCGAAGTGTAGTTTATAACGAAAGAAACGGAGATGAAAAACTCCAAGTATTTTGAGAGTTATGATGGAAATAGTTAGACTCGCGCTTTGGTTTAGCAATTTACTGACCTACCTCCGATTGATTGACCATAACTCTGTCAATTTAACTCGTAATTCATTTAAATATTTTCATTTCGAAGGAATCGAAGTGTAGTTTAAAACGAAGGAAACGGAGATTAAAAACTCCAAGTATTTTGGGAGTTATGATGGAAATAGTTAGACTCGCGCTTTGGTTTAGCAATTTACTGACCTACCTCCGATTGATTGACCATAACTCTCCCAATTTAACTCTTAAGTCATTGAAATTAGTTTCATTTCGAAGGAATCAAAGTGTAGTTTAAAACGAAAGAAACAGAGATGAAAAACTCCAAGTATTTTGAGAGTTATGATGGAAATAGTTAGACTCGCGCTTTGGTTTAGCAATTTACTGACCTACCTCCGATTGATTGACAATAACTCTGTTAATTTAACTCGTAATTCATTTAAATTAGTTTCATTTCGAAGGAATCGAAGTGTAGTTTAAAACGAAAGAAACAGAGATGAAAAACTCCAAGTATTTTGAGAGTTATGATGGAAATAGTTAGACTCGCGCTTTGGTTTAGCAATTTACTGACCTCCCTACGATTGATTGACCATAACTCACTCAATTTAACTCGTAATTCATTTAAATTCGTTTCATTTCGAATGAATCGAAGTGTAGTTTAAAACGAAAGAAACGGAGATGAAAAACTCCAAGTATTTTGAGAGTTATGATGGAAATAGTTAGACTCGCGCTTTGGTTTAGCAATTTACTGACCTACCTACGATTGATTGACCATAACTCTCTCAATTTAACTCTTAAGTCATTGAAATTAATTTCATTTCAAATGAATCGAAGTGTAGTTTAAAACGAAAGAAACGGAGATGAAAAACTCCAAGTATTTTGAGAGTTATGATGGAAATAGTTAGACTCGCGCTTTGGTTTAGCAATTTACTGACCTACCTCCGATTGATTGACCATAACTCTGTCAATTTAACTCGTAATTCATTTAAATTAGTTTCATTTCGAAGGAATCGAAGTGTAGTTTAAAACGAAAGAAACGGAGATTAAAAACTCCAAGTATTTTGGGAGTTATGATGGAAATAGTTAGACTCGCGCTTTGGTTTAGCAATTTACTGACCTCCCTACGATTGATTGACCATAACTCACTCAATTTAACTCGTAATTCATTAAAATTAGTTTCATTTCGAAGGAATCGAAGTGTAGTTTATAACGAAAGAAACGGAGATGAAAAACTCCAAGTATTTTGAGAGTTATGATGGAAATAGTTAGACTCGCGCTTTAGTTTAGCAATTTACTGACCTACCTCCGATTGATTGACCATAACTCTCCCAATTTAACTCTTAAGTCATTGAAATTAGTTTCATTTCGAAGGAATCAAAGTGTAGTTTAAAACGAAAGAAACGGAGATGAAAAACTCCAAGTATTTTGAGAGTTATGTTGGAAATAGTTAGACTCGCGCTTTGGTTTAGCAATTTACTGACCTACCTCCGATTGATTGACAATAACTCTGTCAATTTAACTCGTAATTCATTTAAATTAGTTTCATTTCGAAGGAATCGAAGTGTAGTTTAAAACGAAAGAAACGGAGATGAAAAACTCCAAGTATTTTGAGAGTTATGATGGAAATAGTTAGACTCGCGCTTTGGTTTAGCAATTTACTGACCTACCTCCGATTGATTGACCATAACTCACTAAATTTAACTCGTAATTCATTTAAATTCGTTTAATTTCGAATGAATCGAAGTGTAGTTTAAAACGAAAGAAACGGAGATGAAAAACTCCAAGTATTTTGAGAGTTATGATGGAAATAGTTAGACTCGCTCTTTGGTTTAGCAATTTACTGACCTACCTCCGATTGATTGACCATAACTCTGTCAATTTAACTCGTAATTCATTTAAATTAGTTTCATTTCGAAGGAATCGAAGTGTAGTTTAATACGAAAGAAACGGAGATTAAAAACTCCAAGTATTTTGGGAGTTATGATGGAAATAGTTAGACTCGCGCTTTGGTTTAGCAATTTACTGACCTCCCTACGATTGATTGACCATAACTCACTCAATTTAACTCGTAATTCATTGAAATTAGTTTCATTTCGAAGGAATCAAAGTGTAGTTTATAACGAAAGAAACGGAGATGAAAAACTCCAAGTATTTTGAGAGTTATGATGGAAATAGTTAGACTCGCGCTTTGGTTTAGCAATTTACTGACCTACCTCCGATTGATTGACCATAACTCTCCCAATTTAACTCTTAAGTCATTGAAATTAGTTTCATTTCGAAGGAGTCAAAGTGTAGTTTAAAACGAAAGAAACGGAGATGAAAAACTCCAAGTATTTTGAGAGTTATGATGGAAATAGTTAGACTCGCGCTTTAGTTTAGCAATTTACTGACCTACCTCCGATTGATTGACAATAACTCTGTCAATTTAACTCGTAATTCATTTAAATTAGTTTCATTTCGAAGGAATCGAAGTGTAGTTTAAAACGAAAGAAACGGAGATGAAAAACTCCAAGTATTTTGAGAGTTATGATGGAAATAGTTAGACTCGCGCTTTGGTTTAGCAATTTACTGACCTACCTCCGATTGATTGACCATAACTCACTCAATTTAACTCGTAATTCATTTAAATTCGTTTCATTTCGAATGAATCGAAGTGTAGTTTAAAACGAAAGAAACGGAGATGAAAAAATCCAAGTATTTTGAGAGTTATGATGGAAATAGTTAGACTCGCGCTTTGGTTTAGCAATTTACTGACCTCCCTACGATTGATTGACCATAACTCACTCAATTTAACTCGTAATTCATTTAAATTCGTTTCATTTCGAATGAATCGAAGTGTAGTTTAAAACGAAAGAAACGGAGATGAAAAACTCCAAGTATTTTGAGAGTTATGATGGAAATAGTTAGACTCGCGCTTTGGTTTAGCAATTTACTGACTTACCTACGATTGATTGACCATAACTCTCTCAATTTAACTCTTAAGTCATTGAAATTAATTTCATTTCAAATGAATCAAAGTGTAGTTTAAAACGAAAGAAACGGAGATGAAAAACTCCAAGTATTTTGAGAGTTATGATGGAAATAGTTAGACTCGCGCTTTGGTTTAGCAATTTACTGACCTACCTCCGATTGATTGACCATAACTCTCCCAATTTAACTCTTAAGTCATTGAAATTAGTTTCATTTCGAAGGAATCAAAGTGTAGTTTAAAACGAAAGAAACGGAGATGAGAAACTCCAAGTATTTTGAGAGTTATGATGGAAATAGTTAGACTCGCGCTTTAGTTTAGCAATTTACTGACCTACCTCCGATTGATTGACAATAACTCTGTCAATTTAACTCGTAATTCATTTAAATTAGTTTCATTTCGAAGGAATCGAAGTGTAGTTTAAAACGAAAGAAACGGAGATTAAAAACTCCAAGTATTTTGAGAGTTATGATGGAAATAGTTAGACTCGCGCTTTGGTTTAGCAATTTACTGACCTACCTCCGATTGATTGACCATAACTCACTCAATTTAACTCTTAAGTCATTGAAATTAGTTTCATTTCGAAGGAATCAAAGTGTAGTTTAAAACGAAAGAAACGGAGATGAAAAACTCCAAGTATTTTGAGAGTTATGATGGAAATTGTTAGACTCGCGCTTTGGTTTAGCAATTTACTGACCTACCTCCGATTGATTGACCATAACTCACTCAATTTAACTCGTAATTCATTTAAATTAGTTTCATTTCGAAGGAATCGAAGTAAAGTTTAAAACGAAAGAAACGGAGATGAAAAACTCCAAGTATTTTGAGAGTTATGATGGAAATAGTTAGACTCGCGCTTTGGTTTAGCAATTTACTGACCTACCTCCGATTGATTGAACATAACTCTCTCAATTTAACTCGTAATTCATTTAAATTCGTTTAATTTCGAATGAATCGAAGTGTTGTTTAAAACGAAAGAAACGGAGATGAAAAACTCCAAGTATTTTGAGAGTTATGATGGAAATAGTTAGACTCGCGCTTTGGTTTAGCAATTTACTGACCTACCTCCGATTGATTGACAATAACTCTGTCAATTTAACTCGTAATTCATTTAAATTAGTTTCATTTCGAAGGAATCGAAGTGTAGTTTAAAACGAAAGAAACGGAGATGAAAAACTCCAAGTATTTTGAGAGTTATGATGGAAATAGTTAGACTCGCGCTTTGGTTTAGCAATTTACTGACCTACCTCCGATTGATTGACCATAACTCACTCAATTTAACTCGTAATTCATTTAAATTCGTTTCATTTCGAATGAATCGAAGTGTAGTTTAAAACGAAAGAAACGGAGATGAAAAACTCTAAGTATTTTGAGAGTTATGATGGAAATAGTTAGACTCGCTCTTTGGTTTAGCAATTTACTGACCTACCTCCGGTTGATTGACCATAACTCTGTCAATTTAACTCGTAATTCATTTAAATTAGTTTCATTTCGAAGGAATCGAAGTGTAGTTTAAAACGAAAGAAACGGAGATTAAAAACTCCAAGTATTTTGGGAGTTATGATGGAAATAGTTAGACTCGCGCTTTGGTTTAGCAATTTACTGACCTCCCTACGATTGATTGACCATAACTCACTCAATTTAACTCGTAATTCATTGAAATTAGTTTCATTTCGAAGGAATCGAAGTGTAGTTTATAACGAAAGAAACGGAGATGAAAAACTCCAAGTATTTTGAGAGTTATGATGGAAATAGTTAGACTCGCGCTTTGGTTTAGCAATTTACTGACCTACCTCCGATTGATTGACCATAACTCTGTCAATTTAACTCGTAATTCATTTAAATATTTTCATTTCGAAGGAATCGAAGTGTAGTTTAAAACGAAGGAAACGGAGATTAAAAACTCCAAGTATTTTGGGAGTTATGATGGAAATAGTTAGACTCGCGCTTTGGTTTAGCAATTTACTGACCTCCCTACGATTGATTGACCATAACTCACTCAATTTAACTCGTAATTCATTGAAATTAGTTTCATTTCGAAGGAATCGAAGTGTAGTTTATAACGAAAGAAACGGAGATGAAAAACTCCAAGTATTTTGAGAGTTATGATGGAAATAGTTAGACTCGCGCTTTGGTTTAGCAATTTACTGACCTACCTCCGATTGATTGACCATAACTCTCCCAATTTAACTCTTAAGTCATTGAAATTAGTTTCATTTCGAAGGAATCAAAGTGTATTTTAAAACGAAAGAAACGGAGATGAAAAACTCCAAGTATTTTGAGAATTATGATGGAAATAGTTAGGCTCGCGCTTTGGTTTAGCAATTTACTGACCTACCTCCGATTGATTGACAATAACTCTGTCAATTTAACTCGTAATTCATTTAAATTAGTTTCATTTCGAAGGAATCGAAGTGTAGTTTAAAACGAAAGAAACAGAGATGAAAAACTCCAAGTATTTTGAGAGTTATGATGGAAATAGTTAGACTCGCGCTTTGGTTTAGCAATTTACTGACCTCCCTACGATTGATTGACCATAACTCACTCAATTTAACTCGTAATTCATTTAAATTCGTTTCATTTCGAATGAATCGAAGTGTAGTTTAAAACGAAAGAAACGGAGATGAAAAACTCCAAGTATTTTGAGAGTTATGATGGAAATAGTTAGACTCGCGCTTTGGTTTAGCAATTTACTGACCTACCTACGATTGATTGACCATAACTCTCTCAATTTAACTCTTAAGTCATTGAAATTAATTTCATTTCAAATGAATCGAAGTGTAGTTTAAAACGAAAGAAACGGAGATGAAAAACTCCAAGTATTTTGAGAGTTATGATGGAAATAGTTAGACTCGCGCTTTGGTTTAGCAATTTACTGACCTACCTCCGATTGATTGACCATAACTCTGTCAATTTAACTCGTAATTCATTTAAATTAGTTTCATTTCGAAGGAATCGAAGTGTAGTTTAAAACGAAAGAAACGGAGATTAAAAACTCCAAGTATTTTGGGAGTTATGATGGAAATAGTTAGACTCGCGCTTTGGTTTAGCAATTTACTAACCTCCCTACGATTGATTGACCATAACTCACTCAATTTAACTCGTAATTCATTGAAATTAGTTTCATTTCGAAGGAATCGAAGTGTAGTTTATAACGAAAGAAACGGAGATGAAAAACTCCAAGTATTTTGAGAGTTATGATGGAAATAGTTAGACTCGCGCTTTGGTTTAGCAATTTACTGACCTATCTCCGATTGATTGACCATAACTCTCCCAATTTAACTCTTAAGTCATTGAAATTAGTTTCATTTCGAAGGAATCAAAGTGTAGTTTAAAACGAAAGAAACGGAGATGAAAAACTCCAAGTATTTTGAGAGTTATGATGGAAATAGTTAGACTCGCGCTTTGGTTTAGCAATTTACTGACCTACCTCCGATTGATTGACAATAACTCTGTCAATTTAACTCGTAATTCATTTAAATTAGTTTCATTTCGAAGGAATCGATGTGTAGTTTAAAACGAAAGAAACGGATATGAAAAACTCCAAGTATTTTGAGAGTTATGATGGAAATAGTTAGACTCGCACTTTGGTTTAGCAATTTACTGACCTACCTCCGATTGATTGACCATAACTCACTCAATTTAACTCGTAATTCATTTAAATTCGTTTCATTTCGAATGAATCGAAGTATAGTTTAAAACGAAAGAAACGGAGATGAAAAACTCCAAGTATTTTGAGAGTTATGATGGAAATAGTTAGACTCGCTCTTTGGTTTAGCAATTTACTGACCTACCTCCGATTGATTGACCATAACTCTGTCAATTTAACTCGTAATTTATTTAAATTAGTTTCATTTCGAAGGAATCGAAGTGTAGTTTAAAACGAAAGAAACGGAGATTAAAAACTCCAAGTATTTTGGGAGTTATGATGGAAATAGTTAGACTCGCGCTTTGGTTTAGCAATTTACTGACCTCCCTACGATTGATTGACCATAACTCACTCAATTTAACTCGTAATTCATTGAAATTAGTTTCATTTCGAAGGAATCGAAGTGTAGTTTATAACGAAAGAAACGGAGATGAAAAACTCCAAGTATTTTGAGAGTTATGATGGAAATAGTTAGACTCGCGCTTTGGTTTAGCAATTTACTGACCTACCTCCGATTGATTGACCATAACTCTGTCAATTTAACTCGTAATTCATTTAAATTAGTTTCATTTCGAAGGAATCGAAGTGTAGTTTAAAACGAAAGAAACGGAGATGAAAAACTCCAAGTATTTTGAGAGTTATGATGGAAATAGTTAGACTCGCGCTTTGGTTTAGCAATTTACTGACCTACCTCCGATTGATTGACCATAACTCACTCAATTTAACTCGTAATTCATTTAAATTCGTTTCATTTCGAATGAATCGAAGTGTAGTTTAAAACGAAAGAAACGGAGATGAAAAACTCTAAGTATTTTGAGAGTTATGATGGAAATAGTTAGACTCGCTCTTTGGTTTAGCAATTTACTGACCTACCTCCGGTTGATTGACCATAACTCTGTCAATTTAACTCGTAATTCATTTAAATTAGTTTCATTTCGAAGGAATCGAAGTGTAGTTTAAAACGAAAGAAACGGAGATGAAAAACTCCAAGTATTTTGAGAATTATGATGGAAATAGTTAGGCTCGCGCTTTGGTTTAGCAATTTACTGACCTACCTCCGATTGATTGACAATAACTCTGTCAATTTAACTCGTAATTCATTTAAATTAGTTTCATTTCGAAGGAATCGAAGTGTAGTTTAAAACGAAAGAAACAGAGATGAAAAACTCCAAGTATTTTGAGAGTTATGATGGAAATAGTTAGACTCGCGCTTTGGTTTAGCAATTTACTGACCTCCCTACGATTGATTGACCATAACTCACTCAATTTAACTCGTAATTCATTTAAATTCGTTTCATTTCGAATGAATCGAAGTGTAGTTTAAAACGAAAGAAACGGAGATGAAAAACTCCAAGTATTTTGAGAGTTATGATGGAAATAGTTAGACTCGCGCTTTGGTTTAGCAATTTACTGACCTACCTACGATTGATTGACCATAACTCTCTCAATTTAACTCTTAAGTCATTGAAATTAATTTCATTTCAAATGAATCGAAGTGTAGTTTAAAACGAAAGAAACGGAGATGAAAAACTCCAAGTATTTTGAGAGTTATGATGGAAATAGTTAGACTCGCGCTTTGGTTTAGCAATTTACTGACCTACCTCCGATTGATTGACCATAACTCTGTCAATTTAACTCGTAATTCATTTAAATTAGTTTCATTTCGAAGGAATCGAAGTGTAGTTTAAAACGAAAGAAACGGAGATTAAAAACTCCAAGTATTTTGGGAGTTATGATGGAAATAGTTAGACTCGCGCTTTGGTTTAGCAATTTACTAACCTCCCTACGATTGATTGACCATAACTCACTCAATTTAACTCGTAATTCATTGAAATTAGTTTCATTTCGAAGGAATCGAAGTGTAGTTTATAACGAAAGAAACGGAGATGAAAAACTCCAAGTATTTTGAGAGTTATGATGGAAATAGTTAGACTCGCGCTTTGGTTTAGCAATTTACTGACCTATCTCCGATTGATTGACCATAACTCTCCCAATTTAACTCTTAAGTCATTGAAATTAGTTTCATTTCGAAGGAATCAAAGTGTAGTTTAAAACGAAAGAAACGGAGATGAAAAACTCCAAGTATTTTGAGAGTTATGATGGAAATAGTTAGACTCGCGCTTTGGTTTAGCAATTTACTGACCTACCTCCGATTGATTGACAATAACTCTGTCAATTTAACTCGTAATTCATTTAAATTAGTTTCATTTCGAAGGAATCGATGTGTAGTTTAAAACGAAAGAAACGGATATGAAAAACTCCAAGTATTTTGAGAGTTATGATGGAAATAGTTAGACTCGCACTTTGGTTTAGCAATTTACTGACCTACCTCCGATTGATTGACCATAACTCACTCAATTTAACTCGTAATTCATTTAAATTCGTTTCATTTCGAATGAATCGAAGTATAGTTTAAAACGAAAGAAACGGAGATGAAAAACTCCAAGTATTTTGAGAGTTATGATGGAAATAGTTAGACTCGCTCTTTGGTTTAGCAATTTACTGACCTACCTCCGATTGATTGACCATAACTCTGTCAATTTAACTCGTAATTTATTTAAATTAGTTTCATTTCGAAGGAATCGAAGTGTAGTTTAAAACGAAAGAAACGGAGATTAAAAACTCCAAGTATTTTGGGAGTTATGATGGAAATAGTTAGACTCGCGCTTTGGTTTAGCAATTTACTGACCTCCCTACGATTGATTGACCATAACTCACTCAATTTAACTCGTAATTCATTGAAATTAGTTTCATTTCGAAGGAATCGAAGTGTAGTTTATAACGAAAGAAACGGAGATGAAAAACTCCAAGTATTTTGAGAGTTATGATGGAAATAGTTAGACTCGCGCTTTGGTTTAGCAATTTACTGACCTACCTCCGATTGATTGACCATAACTCTGTCAATTTAACTCGTAATTCATTTAAATTAGTTTCATTTCGAAGGAATCGAAGTGTAGTTTAAAACGAAAGAAACGGAGATGAAAAACTCCAAGTATTTTGAGAGTTATGATGGAAATAGTTAGACTCGCGCTTTGGTTTAGCAATTTACTGACCTACCTCCGATTGATTGACCATAACTCACTCAATTTAACTCGTAATTCATTTAAATTCGTTTCATTTCGAATGAATCGAAGTGTAGTTTAAAACGAAAGAAACGGAGATGAAAAACTCTAAGTATTTTGAGAGTTATGATGGAAATAGTTAGACTCGCTCTTTGGTTTAGCAATTTACTGACCTACCTCCGGTTGATTGACCATAACTCTGTCAATTTAACTCGTAATTCATTTAAATTAGTTTCATTTCGAAGGAATCGAAGTGTAGTTTAAAACGAAAGAAACGGAGATTAAAAACTCCAAGTATTTTGGGAGTTATGATGGAAATAGTTAGACTCGCGCTTTGGTTTAGCAATTTACTGACCTCCCTACGATTGATTGACCATAACTCACTCAATTTAACTCGTAATTCATTGAAATTAGTTTCATTTCGAAGGAATCGAAGTGTAGTTTATAACGAAAGAAACGGAGATGAAAAACTCCAAGTATTTTGAGAGTTATGATGGAAATAGTTAGACTCGCGCTTTGGTTTAGCAATTTACTGACCTACCTCCGATTGATTGACCATAACTCTGTCAATTTAACTCGTAATTCATTTAAATTAGTTTCATTTCGAATGAATCGAAGTGTAGTTTAAAACGAAAGAAACGGAGATTAAAAACTCCAAGTATTTTGGGAGTTATGATGGAAATAGTTAGACTCGCGCTTTGGTTTAGCAATTTACTGACCTCCCTACGATTGATTGACCATAACTCACTCAATTTAACTCGTAATTCATTGAAATTAGTTTCATTTCGAAGGAATCGAAGTGTAGTTTATAACGAAAGAAACGGAGATGAAAAACTCCAAGTATTTTGAGAGTTATGATGGAAATAGTTAGACTCGCGCTTTGGTTTAGCAATTTACTGACCTACCTCCGATTGATTGACCATAACTCTCCCAATTTAACTCTTAAGTCATTGAAATTAGTTTCATTTCGAAGGAATCAAAGTGTAGTTTAAAACGAAAGAAACGGAGATGAAAAACTCCAAGTATTTTGAGAATTATGATGGAAATAGTTAGACTCGCGCTTTGGTTTAGCAATTTACTGACCTACCTCCGATTGATTGACAATAACTCTGTCAATTTAACTCGTAATTCATTTAAATTAGTTTTATTTCGAAGGAATCGAAGTGTAGTTTAAAACGAAAGAAACAGAGATGAAAAACTCCAAGTATTTTGAGAGTTATGATGGAAATAGTTAGACTCGCGCTTTGGTTTAGCAATTTACTGACCTACCTACGATTGATTGACCATAACTCTCTCAATTTAACTCTTAAGTCATTGAAATTAATTTCATTTGAAATGAATCGAAGTGTAGTTTAAAACGAAAGAAACGGAGATGAAAAACTCCAAGTATTTTGAGAGTTATGATGGAAATAGTTAGACTCGCGCTTTGGTTTAGCAATTTACTGACCTACCTCCGATTGATTGACCATAACTCTGTCAATTTAACTCGTAATTCATTTAAATTAGTTTCATTTCGAAGGAATCGAAGTGTAGTTTAAAACGAAAGAAACGGAGATTAAAAACTCCAAGTATTTTGGGAGTTATGATGGAAATAGTTAGACTCGCGCTTTGGTTTAGCAATTTAATGACCTCCCTACGATTGATTGACCATAACTCACTCAATTTAACTCGTAATTCATTGAAATTAGTTTCATTTCGAAGGAATCGAAGTGTAGTTTATAACGAAATAAACGGTAGTTAGACTCGCGCTTTGGTTTAGCAATTTAATGACCTCCCTACGATTGATTGACCATAACTCACTCAATTTAACTCGTAATTCATTGAAATTAGTTTCATTTCGAAGGAATCAAAGTGTAGTTTAAAACGAAAGAAACGGAGATGAAAAACTCCAAGTATTTTGAGAGTTATGATGGAAATAGTTAGACTCGCGCTTTGGTTTAGCAATTTACTGACCTACCTCCGATTGATTGACAATAACTCTGTCAATTTAACTCGTAATTCATTTAAATTAGTTTCATTTCGAAGGAATCGATGTGTAGTTTAAAACGAAAGACACGGATATGAAAAACTCCAAGTATTTTGAGAGTTATGATGGAAATAGTTAGACTCGCACTTTGGTTTAGCAATTTACTGACCTACCTCCGATTGATTGACCATAACTCACTCAATTTAACTCGTAATTCATTTAAATTCGTTTCATTTCGAATGAATCGAAGTATAGTTTAAAACGAAAGAAACGGAGATGAAAAACTCCAAGTATTTTGAGAGTTATGATGGAAATAGTTAGACTCGCTCTTTGGTTTAGCAATTTACTGGCCTACCTCCGATTGATTGACCATAACTCTGTCAATTTAACTCGTAATTTATTTAAATTAGTTTCATTTCGAAGGAATCGAAGTGTAGTTTAAAACGAAAGAAACGGAGATTAAAAACTCCAAGTATTTTGGGAGTTATGATGGAAATAGTTAGACTCGCGCTTTGGTTTAGCAATTTACTGACCTCCCTACGATTGATTGACCATAACTCACTCAATTTAACTCGTAATTCATTGAAATTAGTTTCATTTCGAAGGAATCGAAGTGTAGTTTATAACGAAAGAAACGGAGATGAAAAACTCCAAGTATTTTGAGAGTTATGATGGAAATAGTTAGACTCGCGCTTTGGTTTAGCAATTTACTGACCTACCTCCGATTGATTGACCATAACTCTGTCAATTTAACTCGTAATTCATTTAAATTAGTTTCATTTCGAAGGAATCGAAGTGTAGTTTAAAACGAAAGAAACGGAGATGAAAAACTCCAAGTATTTTGAGAGTTATGATGGAAATAGTTAGACTCGCGCTTTGGTTTAGCAATTTACTGACCTACCTCCGATTGATTGACCATAACTCACTCAATTTAACTCGTAATTCATTTAAATTCGTTTCATTTCGAATGAATCGAAGTGTAGTTTAAAACGAAAGAAACGGAGATGAAAAACTCTAAGTATTTTGAGAGTTATGATGGAAATAGTTAGACTCGCTCTTTGGTTTAGCAATTTACTGACCTACCTCCGGTTGATTGACCATAACTCTGTCAATTTAACTCGTAATTCATTTAAATTAGTTTCATTTCGAAGGAATCGAAGTGTAGTTTAAAACGAAAGAAACGGAGATTAAAAACTCCAAGTATTTTGGGAGTTATGATGGAAATAGTTAGACTCGCGCTTTGGTTTAGCAATTTACTGACCTCCCTACGATTGATTGACCATAACTCACTCAATTTAACTCGTAATTCATTGAAATTAGTTTCATTTCGAAGGAATCGAAGTGTAGTTTATAACGAAAGAAACGGAGATGAAAAACTCCAAGTATTTTGAGAGTTATGATGGAAATAGTTAGACTCGCGCTTTGGTTTAGCAATTTACTGACCTACCTCCGATTGATTGACCATAACTCTGTCAATTTAACTCGTAATTCATTTAAATTAGTTTCATTTCGAATGAATCGAAGTGTAGTTTAAAACGAAAGAAACGGAGATTAAAAACTCCAAGTATTTTGGGAGTTATGATGGAAATAGTTAGACTCGCGCTTTGGTTTAGCAATTTACTGACCTCCCTACGATTGATTGACCATAACTCACTCAATTTAACTCGTAATTCATTGAAATTAGTTTCATTTCGAAGGAATCGAAGTGTAGTTTATAACGAAAGAAACGGAGATGAAAAACTCCAAGTATTTTGAGAGTTATGATGGAAATAGTTAGACTCGCGCTTTGGTTTAGCAATTTACTGACCTACCTCCGATTGATTGACCATAACTCTCCCAATTTAACTCTTAAGTCATTGAAATTAGTTTCATTTCGAAGGAATCAAAGTGTAGTTTAAAACGAAAGAAACGGAGATGAAAAACTCCAAGTATTTTGAGAATTATGATGGAAATAGTTAGACTCGCGCTTTGGTTTAGCAATTTACTGACCTACCTCCGATTGATTGACAATAACTCTGTCAATTTAACTCGTAATTCATTTAAATTAGTTTTATTTCGAAGGAATCGAAGTGTAGTTTAAAACGAAAGAAACAGAGATGAAAAACTCCAAGTATTTTGAGAGTTATGATGGAAATAGTTAGACTCGCGCTTTGGTTTAGCAATTTACTGACCTACCTACGATTGATTGACTATAACTCTCTCAATTTAACTCTTAAGTCATTGAAATTAATTTCATTTGAAATGAATCGAAGTGTAGTTTAAAACGAAAGAAACGGAGATGAAAAACTCCAAGTATTTTGAGAGTTATGATGGAAATAGTTAGACTCGCGCTTTGGTTTAGCAATTTACTGACCTACCTCCGATTGATTGACCATAACTCTGTCAATTTAACTCGTAATTCATTTAAATTAGTTTCATTTCGAAGGAATCGAAGTGTAGTTTAAAACGAAAGAAACGGAGATTAAAAACTCCAAGTATTTTGGGAGTTATGATGGAAATAGTTAGACTCGCGCTTTGGTTTAGCAATTTAATGACCTCCCTACGATTGATTGACCATAACTCACTCAATTTAACTCGTAATTCATTGAAATTAGTTTCATTTCGAAGGAATCGAAGTGTAGTTTATAACGAAATAAACGGTAGTTAGACTCGCGCTTTGGTTTAGCAATTTAATGACCTCCCTACGATTGATTGACCATAACTCACTCAATTTAACTCGTAATTCATTGAAATTAGTTTCATTTCGAAGGAATCGAAGTGTAGTTTATAACGAAATAAACGGAGATGAAAAACTCCAAGTATTTTGAGAGTTATGATGGAAATAGTTAGACTCGCGCTTTGGTTTAGCAATTTACTGACCTACCTCCGATTGATTGACCATAACTCACTCAATTTAACTCGTAATTCATTTAAATTAGTTTCATTTCGAAGGAATCGAAGTAAAGTTTAAAACGAAAGAAACGGAGATGAAAAACTCCAAGTATTTTGAGAGTTATGATGGAAATAGTTAGACTCGCGCTTTGGTTTAGCAATTTACTGACCTACCTCCGATTGATTGAACATAACTCTCTCAATTTAACTCGTAATTCATTTAAATTCGTTTAATTTCGAATGAATCGAAGTGTTGTTTAAAACGAAAGAAACGGAGATGAAAAACTCCAAGTATTTTGAGAGTTATGATGGAAATAGTTAGACTCGCGCTTTGGTTTAGCAATTTACTGACCTACCTCCGATTGATTGACAATAACTCTGTCAATTTAACTCGTAATTCATTTAAATTAGTTTCATTTCGAAGGAATCGAAGTGTAGTTTAAAACGAAAGAAACGGAGATGAAAAACTCCAAGTATTTTGAGAGTTATGATGGAAATAGTTAGACTCGCGCTTTGGTTTAGCAATTTACTGACCTCCCTACGATTGATTGACCATAACTCACTCAATTTAACTCGTAATTCATTGAAATTAGTTTCATTTCGAAGGAATCGAAGTGTAGTTTATAACGAAAGAAACGGAGATGAAAAACTCCAAGTATTTTGAGAGTTATGATGGAAATAGTTAGACTCGCGCTTTGGTTTAGCAATTTACTGACCTACCTCCGATTGATTGACCATAACTCTGTCAATTTAACTCGTAATTCATTTAAATTAGTTTCATTTTGAAGGAATCGAAGTGTAGTTTAAAACGAAGGAAACGGAGATTAAAAACTCCAAGTATTTTGGGAGTTATGATGGAAATAGTTAGACTCGCGCTTTGGTTTAGCAATTTACTGACCTCCCTACGATTGATTGACCATAACTCACTCAATTTAACTCGTAATTCATTGAAATTAGTTTCATTTCGAAGGAATCGAAGTGTAGTTTATAACGAAAGAAACGGAGATGAAAAACTCCAAGTATTTTGAGAGTTATGATGGAAATAGTTAGACTCGCGCTTTGGTTTAGCAATTTACTGACCTACCTCCGATTGATTGACCATAACTCTCCCAATTTAACTCTTAAGTCATTGAAATTAGTTTCATTTCGAAGGAATCAAAGTGTAGTTTAAAACGAAAGAAACGGAGATGAAAAACTCCAAGTATTTTGAGAATTATGATGGAAATAGTTAGGCTCGCGCTTTGGTTTAGCAATTTACTGACCTACCTCCGATTGATTGACAATAACTCTGTCAATTTAACTCGTAATTCATTTAAATTAGTTTCATTTCGAAGGAATCGAAGTGTAGTTTAAAACGAAAGAAACAGAGATGAAAAACTCCAAGTATTTTGAGAGTTATGATGGAAATAGTTAGACTCGCGCTTTGGTTTAGCAATTTACTGACCTCCCTACGATTGATTGACCATAACTCACTCAATTTAACTCGTAATTCATTTAAATTCGTTTCATTTCGAATGAATCGAAGTGTAGTTTAAAACGAAAGAAACGGAGATGAAAAACTCCAAGTATTTTGAGAGTTATGATGGAAATAGTTAGACTCGCGCTTTGGTTTAGCAATTTACTGACCTACCTACGATTGATTGACCATAACTCTCTCAATTTAACTCTTAAGTCATTGAAATTAATTTCATTTCAAATGAATCGAAGTGTAGTTTAAAACGAAAGAAACGGAGATGAAAAACTCCAAGTATTTTGAGAGTTATGATGGAAATAGTTAGACTCGCGCTTTGGTTTAGCAATTTACTGACCTACCTCCGATTGATTGACCATAACTCTGTCAATTTAACTCGTAATTCATTTAAATTAGTTTCATTTCGAAGGAATCGAAGTGTAGTTTAAAACGAAAGAAACGGAGATTAAAAACTCCAAGTATTTTGAGAGTTATGATGGAAATAGTTAGACTCGCGCTTTGGTTTAGCAATTTACTGACCTACCTCCGATTGATTGACCATAACTCTGTCAATTTAACTTGTAATTCATTTAAATTAGTTTCATTTCGAAGGAATCGATGTGTAGTTTAAAACGAAAGAAACGGATATGAAAAACTCCAAGTATTTTGAGAGTTATGATGGAAATAGTTAGACTCGCACTTTGGTTTAGCAATTTACTGACCTACCTCCGATTGATTGACCATAACTCACTCAATTTAACTCGTAATTCATTTAAATTCGTTTCATTTCGAATGAATCGAAGTATAGTTTAAAACGAAAGAAACGGAGATGAAAAACTCCAAGTATTTTGAGAGTTATGATGGAAATAGTTAGACTCGCTCTTTGGTTTAGCAATTTACTGACCTACCTCCGATTGATTGACCATAACTCTGTCAATTTAACTCGTAATTTATTTAAATTAGTTTCATTTCGAAGGAATCGAAGTGTAGTTTAAAACGAAAGAAACGGAGATTAAAAACTCCAAGTATTTTGGGAGTTATGATGGAAATAGTTAGACTCGCGCTTTGGTTTAGCAATTTACTGACCTCCCTACGATTGATTGACCATAACTCACTCAATTTAACTCGTAATTCATTGAAATTAGTTTCATTTCGAAGGAATCGAAGTGTAGTTTATAACGAAAGAAACGGAGATGAAAAACTCCAAGTATTTTGAGAGTTATGATGGAAATAGTTAGACTCGCGCTTTGGTTTAGCAATTTACTGACCTACCTCCGATTGATTGACCATAACTCTGTCAATTTAACTCGTAATTCATTTAAATTAGTTTCATTTCGAAGGAATCGAAGTGTAGTTTAAAACGAAAGAAACGGAGATGAAAAACTCCAAGTATTTTGAGAGTTATGATGGAAATAGTTAGACTCGCGCTTTGGTTTAGCAATTTACTGACCTACCTCCGATTGATTGACCATAACTCACTCAATTTAACTCGTAATTCATTTAAATTCGTTTCATTTCGAATGAATCGAAGTGTAGTTTAAAACGAAAGAAACGGAGATGAAAAACTCTAAGTATTTTGAGAGTTATGATGGAAATAGTTAGACTCGCTCTTTGGTTTAGCAATTTACTGACCTACCTCCGGTTGATTGACCATAACTCTGTCAATTTAACTCGTAATTCATTTAAATTAGTTTCATTTCGAAGGAATCGAAGTGTAGTTTAAAACGAAAGAAACGGAGATTAAAAACTCCAAGTATTTTGGGAGTTATGATGGAAATAGTTAGACTCGCGCTTTGGTTTAGCAATTTACTGACCTCCCTACGATTGATTGACCATAACTCACTCAATTTAACTCGTAATTCATTGAAATTAGTTTCATTTCGAAGGAATCGAAGTGTAGTTTATAACGAAAGAAACGGAGATGAAAAACTCCAAGTATTTTGAGAGTTATGATGGAAATAGTTAGACTCGCGCTTTGGTTTAGCAATTTACTGACCTACCTCCGATTGATTGACCATAACTCTGTCAATTTAACTCGTAATTCATTTAAATTAGTTTCATTTCGAATGAATCGAAGTGTAGTTTAAAACGAAAGAAACGGAGATTAAAAACTCCAAGTATTTTGGGAGTTATGATGGAAATAGTTAGACTCGCGCTTTGGTTTAGCAATTTACTGACCTCCCTACGATTGATTGACCATAACTCACTCAATTTAACTCGTAATTCATTGAAATTAGTTTCATTTCGAAGGAATCGAAGTGTAGTTTATAACGAAAGAAACGGAGATGAAAAACTCCAAGTATTTTGAGAGTTATGATGGAAATAGTTAGACTCGCGCTTTGGTTTAGCAATTTACTGACCTACCTCCGATTGATTGACCATAACTCTCCCAATTTAACTCTTAAGTCATTGAAATTAGTTTCATTTCGAAGGAATCAAAGTGTAGTTTAAAACGAAAGAAACGGAGATGAAAAACTCCAAGTATTTTGAGAATTATGATGGAAATAGTTAGACTCGCGCTTTGGTTTAGCAATTTACTGACCTACCTCCGATTGATTGACAATAACTCTGTCAATTTAACTCGTAATTCATTTAAATTAGTTTTATTTCGAAGGAATCGAAGTGTAGTTTAAAACGAAAGAAACAGAGATGAAAAACTCCAAGTATTTTGAGAGTTATGATGGAAATAGTTAGACTCGCGCTTTGGTTTAGCAATTTACTGACCTACCTACGATTGATTGACCATAACTCTCTCAATTTAACTCTTAAGTCATTGAAATTAATTTCATTTGAAATGAATCGAAGTGTAGTTTAAAACGAAAGAAACGGAGATGAAAAACTCCAAGTATTTTGAGAGTTATGATGGAAATAGTTAGACTCGCGCTTTGGTTTAGCAATTTACTGACCTACCTCCGATTGATTGACCATAACTCTGTCAATTTAACTCGTAATTCATTTAAATTAGTTTCATTTCGAAGGAATCGAAGTGTAGTTTAAAACGAAAGAAACGGAGATTAAAAACTCCAAGTATTTTGGGAGTTATGATGGAAATAGTTAGACTCGCGCTTTGGTTTAGCAATTTAATGACCTCCTGTGGGACATGATCCCGCGAGAGGGGCGTGGGGCGCGAGCCGCCGCGCGCTCTCCTTTGGTCTCTCGTACCCACGCGATTGGCGTGTGCATTTTAATTATTGATTTGAATTTGTCTTTCCTGTAAACTTGGGATCACTAAGGCAATCCGAATTCCACACGAAAGAGACTGACAGAGTCGCCACCTAGATGTGGGATCTAGGACCCGTAATTAACCAGAAATCTAGACTCGCTACCTGGTTACGAGAATGGAAGGTATGGGGAGTTATCCACCACATGCACCATTCCTGCCCGATAATCGGTCTTCGATTCCAAAAGCTAACTCTTTTAAATTTATTTTAAATGGCTCATTCAACTCTATGTTAATGTGCGAACTAAGTGACATGCATCCTAGAATCTAATTTCAATGTGAATCCTAGATGTGTATCTTGATTTATTAATTTGTCTGGATTCATTCTAAGTGAAAGTTCTCCTAGAATTCTAATTTCATGGAAAACCCTAACTGATTTGATTAAGTATTTACAAGAAAATTAATATACAAAACACCACAATTTGTTGTGGTGCCGACTCGCGGGTGGTATGCCGTCAGACATCCAAGCTGCCTACGTACCCAAGCCTCACTGGGATCAGAGTCGACGTAGTTCGGTGCACCTAAGCTAAGCTACATATGCCTAACTCAACTAGGACACCGACTTAGACGGATTTGACTGTTTCAACAGTTTTAAGAGGAATTATTTAATTCAAGTTGAGGATTTTATTATCTTAGGATTTCATCTAAGATGCTATATGATTCTTATCTGAATGCAAGTTGTCCCTTAGACTAATGCAGGTTTTGCCTACATCCTAGTTTACTAGGCTTGTCCTAGGGAAAGATCGGGTGACTAGTGTAACTAGACCTATGGTACGGTTGCTATTCATAGCAAGCGTCCGTGATGAGGCTGGACTCCTAACTCTAGGACTCCCTAAAACCTAGGACACGGCACGACACCAGTGTTCCTAAATTGGGCTCTAATGGTTCTTAGATTGGAAACCATAATCCAATGGTTCCGAAAGACACAAGATAAATCGATTTAAGTTCTCGAGGTTAATGAGTTTCAGATTTCGAAGATTTTCAGTTTCTAGACATTTAAGGATTACCAATGGTTCTAGGGTTCACCAATTTCGGCCTTGAATGACATCCAAAGGAGGGAATCGTGCGCTCTTTCCTTGTGCAATTTAATACTTAGGTTATAGCATCTTATTGCCTGGCAGAA
The DNA here is from genome assembly GCF_043159265.1 of Tasmannia lanceolata. Classification (NCBI taxonomy): domain Eukaryota; kingdom Viridiplantae; phylum Streptophyta; class Magnoliopsida; order Canellales; family Winteraceae; genus Tasmannia; species Tasmannia lanceolata. The sequence goes on from NW_027518721.1 coordinate 12,227,261, forward strand.
TCTCAGGATTTCCGTGGACAATAACCTCGGAGCCAACAACATGCTATAACTTAAATATTCAAATTGTCAAAGATCAAGTTGCAATTGGGATACGATTATGGATGCACTGGCCATTTTTCCAGGAAAATCTAAAGATCCTAAAATTTCTGTTTTAATGGATTAAGGAGTGAACATGTGACAGAATTTTAAAGTTCTTTAGGAATTTTTATATGATTTTCAATTAATTTCGAATTTTCCATGGATTTTATCAATTTTAAGCATATGAGCGGTTTTACAAGTGAAATTGTTGCAAATAAATTCGAAATGATTTGAAATTTCTACAGCAGCAAGATGAAAATGTATGTAGCTTACAGGATGAGTTTTGCATATTTTTACATTAAATTCACATTTAATCTTGATTAATCCATTAAATGTCCAGATTGCACAATTAACACATAAACTAGTAGAAATACAACTCTAAATTCTATGAAATTTCTACAGAAATACTATATGAATCAAAATAGCATGCAGTGAGATTTTCATGAATTTTAGAAATTATTTACTACCAATTTCGGATTTTACAATTTCCAGACCAGATTATAAATTAACACTACATCCCATATTAAAACAGATCCAAATAACACGAAAACTTTACAGTAACAAGTAATATGGAAGATAAGACTACTGTTAAAATTTTATGAATTTTAATGATGATCTGATGTTAGTAAAAATTCTCCTAAAATCTGATAAGTTTCAAAGAAAATATTAAATAATATACCAAATAAACTCCAAAAATCTTTATAAATTCATGGTAAAATGAATCAGTAACATATTATTTTCCCACGAAATTTCATTAATTTTAGAATCTGTTTGGTATATAATTTAATTTTTCTTCGTCAAAAGATGTTTTTTGAAGAGTTTTCCATTTTTAAAACACAATTTGCGGAAAAAATCAGAAAAATTCGGAAAAATACAGAAATATTTTGAGAACAATGCACCTACCTGTGGTGAAGATCTCCGCCCAATCCAAAAAAATATAAAAAATCCTGCCGCCGCCGATCCGCTCCGCCGTCTTTCGCTTTCTCTGGAGTGTTTAGAGGGAGTGATTGAGGGAGTGAAGAGATAATGGAAGAAGAATATTAGGGAGAGGGATGGAAGAATATATTGAGGAAAGGGATTGGAGGGAGTGATTAGAAGAGATAATGGAAGAGAAAGAGATAATGGAAGATAAATTTCTCTTTTTTTTCCTCTCTCTTATGGATGGGAAGGGAGATATATATAGGGAGAGAAAGAGAGAGAGAGAGATATGTTGGTGGAGAGCTCATCATGTTGTCCCTCTTAGTGGAGAATCCATCATTATTGTTCTTAGTGGAGGGCCCATCATGTTTCTTAGTGGAGAGTCCATCATTATTGCTCTTAGTGGAGGGCCCATCATGTTTCTTAGTGGAGAGTCCATCATTATTGCTCTTAGTGGAGGGCCCATCATGTTTCTTAGTGGAGAGCCCATCATTATTGCTCTTAGTGGAGGGCCCATCATGTTGTCTTAGTGGAGAGCTACCATCATTGCTCTTCATGGAGGGCCCATCATGTTGTCTTAGTGGAGAGCTACCATCATTGCTCTTCATAAGAGGCCTCACAAGAGGCCCCACTGAGGCCCCACAACGCGGGCCCCACAATGTGGGCCCTCGGTTGATTCGATTTTAAACAAATGTTCAATGCGGGCCCACCAAACGAGTCCAAATTTAATCAAAATGCATCATGCGGCCCCACCAAATGGGTCCAACTTTCTCGATCCAAATTTAATCGAAGCACCCAATGCAGGCCCACCAAACGGGTCCCAATTCTCTCTGGTTTAGATTTTTCTGAATAATCCTTCTCAACATTTAGCGGGAAAATACGAAACACGACGGAAACGACCAAAAATATTTAGAAATGTAACAAACGGATGCGGGAAAGAAAGACATTGGAAAACCGACGGAAAACAAACCCTAATTTCTTTATCGATTAAGGTAGAGCAAAATGGGGTGTCTACAGATGCCCCTCTTTGGTAGAGATGACGTAGTCATCGAATACCAAAGTCAAAATGACAGAGCCATTTTGCGTAGCTTTAATCGACAAAAGACTCTACACAAACGGAACTTAGACGCAAACATTTACTACCTACTGCAAGGCCCTAAATGAAATCCTAGAATTAGAACATAATAAGAAATCCTGATGCGGTGCCGTTCACAAACGGGCAACGAGAGAATGAGATACCACTTTCGAATGGATTCCGAACAGAAAGAACAAAGATCGTTCTCAAGCGGTGTTTTTTTTTTTTTTTTTTTTTTTTTTTTTTTTTTTTTTTTTAAATGAGACATCTTTAACAAGCGGGCTCAAGGAGGATAAGAGACCATTCACAAATGGACTCAGACAATGAGGTACCATTCACAAACGGCCTCAAGGAGGATATGAGACCATTCACAAATGGACTCAGACAATGAGGTACCATTCACAAACGGCCTCAAGGAGGATATGAGACCATTCACAAATGGACTCAGAAAATGAGGTACCGTTCACAAACGGGCTTAAGAAGAAGATGAGACCATTCACAAATGGACTCAGAAAATGAGGTACCGTTCACAAACGGGCTTAAGGAGAGGACGAGACCATTCACAAATGGACTCAGAAAATGAGGTACCGTTCACAAACGGGCTCAAGGAGAAGATGAGACCATTCACAAATGGACTCGAGAAACGAGGCACCGTTCACAAACGTGCTCAAGGAGAACATGAGACCATTCACAAATAGACTCAGAAAATGAGGTACTGTTCACAAACGGGTTCAAGGAGAATAAGAGACCATTCACAAATGGACTCAGAAAATGAGGTACCGTTCACAAACGGGCTCAAGGAGAAGACGAGACCATTCACAAATGAACTCGAGAAACGAGGCACCGTTCACAAACGGGCTTAAGGAGAAGACGAGACCATTCACAAATGGACTCGAGAAACGAGGCACCGTTCACAAACGGGCTCAAGGAGAATAAGAGACTGTAGACACCCCTATTTTATATCTCTGGTTATCTGTTGCAACAGAGCACATCATGGGATCCAGGGCCCACTTCCTTGGATGGCGACTCTTCTTTGTTTAAGGTACGCCTCGAATCGGGGCTAGTCCCCGAATCGAGTGGTATCTCACTCTACATCGCCGCTCATGCTGTGAGGGGCACTCTTTCGAGAGTTCCTTGGTGGGGCTCTCCTTCACGTGGATGGTCTGGAGACTCGCGCGGGGGCCCGTCCCCTCCGCTTGTCCCGGATCGGGTTCCACAGAGACCATTCACAAATGGACTCAGAAAATGAGGTACCGTTCACAAACGGGCTCAAGGAGAAGACGAGACCATTCACAAATGGACTCGAGAAACGAGGCACCGTTCACAAACGGGCTCAAGGAGAACATGAGACCATTCACAAATAGACTCAGAAAATGAGGTACCGTTCACAAACGGGCTTAAGGAGAAGACAAGACCATTCACAAATGGACTCGAGAAACGAGGCACCGTTCACAAACGGGCTCAAGGAGAACATGAGACCATTCACAAATGGACTCAGAAAATGAGGTACCGTTCACAAACGGGCTCAAGGAGAAGACGAGACCATTCACAAATGGACTCGAGAAACGAGGCACCGTTCACAAACGGGCTTAAGGAGAAGACGAGACCATTCACAAATGGACTCAGAAAATGAGGTACCGTTCACAAACGGGCTCAAGGAGAAGACGAGACCATTCACAAATGGACTCGAGAAACGAGGCACCGTTCACAAACGGGCTTAAGGAGAAGACGGAGACCATTCACAAATGGACTCGAGAAACGAGGCACCGTTCACAAACGGGCTCAAGGAGAATAAGAGACCATTCACAAATGGACTCAGAAAATGAGGTACCGTTCACAAACGGGCTTAAGGAGAAGACGAGACCATTTACAAATGGACTCGAGAAAAGAGGACCGTTCACAAACGGGCTCAAAGAAACAAGATAGCTTTGATTGATGAATTCAACAACGAAGAATTTAGAGTTTTTTTTTTTATGAACTTGAATTTGACATAGGATTGGATTTGATGAATTTTTGATTTTTCAGAAATAAGGCACCGTCCACAACCGGGCTCAAGGAGGACATGAGACCATAAACAAATGGACTCAGAAAATGAGGCACCGTTCACAAACGGGCTTGAAGAGGATATGAGACAATTTACAAATGAACTTCAGAAAATGAGACACCGTTCACAAACGGGATGAAGGGGAACATGAGACCATTTACAAATGAACTTCAGAAATGAGGCGCCGTTCACAAACGGGCTCAAGGAGAACACGAGACCATTCACAAATGGATTCGAGAAACGAGGCACCGTTCACAAACGGGCTCAAGGAAAACATGAGACCATTCACAAATAGACTCAGAAAATGAGGTACCGTTCACAAACGGGCTTAAGGAGAAGACGAGACCATTCACAAATGGACTCGAGAAACGAGGCACCGTTCACAAACGGGCTCTAGGAGAACATGAGACCATTCATAAATGGACTCGAGAAATGAGGCACCGTTCACAAATGGGCTCAAAGAAACAAGATAGCTTCAACCACGAAGAATTTAGAGATTTTTCATAAACTTGAATTTGACGTAGGATTGGATTTGATGAATTTTTGATTTTTCATAAATAAGGCAGCGTCCACAAACGGGCTCAAGGAGGACATGAGACCATTCACAAATAGACTCAGAAAATGAAACACCGTTCACAAACGGGTTCAAGGAGAAGACGAGACCATTTACAAATGGACTCGAGAAAAGAGGCACCGTTCACAAACGGGCTCAAAGAAACAAGATAGCTTTGATTGATGAATTCAACAATGAAGAATTTAGAGTTTTTTTTTTTTTATGAACTTGAATTTGACATAGGATTGGATTTGATGAATTTTTGATTTTTCAGAAATAAGGCACCGTCCACAACCGGGCTCAAGGAGGACATGAGACCATAAACAAATGGACTCAGAAAATGAGGCACCGTTCACAAACGGGCTTGAAGAGGATATGAGACAATTTACAAATGAACTTCAGAAAATGAGACACCGTTCACAAACGGGATGAAGGGGAACATGAGACCATTTACAAATGAACTTCAGAAATGAGGCGCCGTTCACAAACGGGCTCAAGGAGAACACGAGACCATTCACAAATGGACTCAGAAAATGAGGCACCGTTCACAAACGGGCTCAAGGAAACAAGATAGCTTTGATTGATGAATTCAACAATGAAGAATTTAGAGATTTTTCATGAACTTGAATTTGACATAGGATTGGATTTGATGAATTTTTGATTTTTTGAACTTAATGAAATCGAGATGTTATAGATCGTGCCTGACAAAGATATCGGAAACTAGGACTTTGACGAATGATGAAACGGCAAACCGAAGAACCATTACTAACAAGAATGGATTAGAAACACTTTTATGAAACTTCAACAAGATTTTTCTCAAAGAGACTGCTGGTCTTGTCTTTGGGGATTTGGATGACTGAAACCTTGAACAAGACACTTGAAATTGGTAATCTAGAACAACGGCTCTCTTGGATATAATCATGGAAAAGTGGGACTTGCCTCTTGATAGGTGTTTAGATAAACATTTCTTGACCAGGAAAGTATTTAACTAACTGGAAGGAAATTCTGAATTTTAACGGTTCATCTTTCTGAGAAATTGGCTCGACCATCATTGCATCTGAGGCTCTTCCAAGCTTAAGATGCCTTTTTGAGGTATGATCTTTTTACGGAAGCTGGGCTTTCTGATGTTTCTACTTCTGAACTCTTCTGAGTTGATCATCTTTGAAATGAAGCTGTTTGACTGGATTCTCAAGCTCTTTCAGGTACAATCGAAGGGAGCTGACGAAGCCGGGCCTCCTTCACCGAGACAGTTGCATCATTTTGGACATAGGAACGACGATTGGCTCTTTCTAAAGAGAAAACTTAGATGAAAGGCACTACTCAAAGGATTGAGCAGCTCTGAAGGAGTGAACTTAGAATGACAAAGAATGACTAACGACACTGACAAACACAGTAATGCTTCTGACTTAGTTAACGTTTTATTTGGTAAGTCTATCCTTTCGAAGAATGCTTTTTCTTTTTTTTCTTTTTTTTTTTTTTTTTTTTTGAAATCGTAAACACTGGACTTCTTCCTTGAAACAGTAATGCCTCAAGAATTTAATTATGACCCCTAAGATTGCTTAGCTTCAATGCCCCCAGTTTTGAGGATATCACTTGCATTTGCTTGAACTTCAGTTGATCTTCAGTCTTGATACCGGCTGTAGCCTTCTTATATCGATTCTCTTACCGTGACCAAGTCACCTCTTCAGGGTTTTTAACTTGGCGGACCGTGGTAGCCTTAACTTTTGCCTGAACCGTCTTTCTAGGTTTTCGATTCAGCAGGCTATCCCCTTAGCTTTTGCCTAAGCCGCCCTTTCGGGTTTTCAACTTAACAGGGGAATGATCTTAAATTTTGCCTAAACCGCCCTTTCAGGTTTTCAGTCTAGCAGATCTTCAAACTCCATTTTTTTTTTTTTTATTCATCATCATTTTTTTTTTTTTTTTTTTTGTTTCGGGACCTAGATCATTAGTTCTGAACACCGGAAGGACTTTATAGGTAGGATAGGGCTTTTCAAAGAATGGCTTAAGGTTCAACAAAGATTTCGACCGAACCTGTGAATAGGTTGCCTACATATCCCAAGGTAGGAATCAGGTCGTGTATAGTTCAGGGCGAATGCCCCTAGTTTGAAGATAAATTGTTCGAAAGTTTATTGATTTTTCTTTTTTTTTCTTCTTTCTGGAATAATTGACTTCTCTTCTTTAGGAACTTGTCCCCTTTTTTTTTTCTGAAAGGATTGAATTTCTTTTTTTTTTTTGGATTGATTGAATTGCTTTTCTTTTTTGAATTGACCGAACTCAGTTTAACCGAGCTGCCTACGTACCCCAGTGTAGGGATCAGGTCTCGCGTAGTTCGGGGCGAATGCCCCTAGTTTGATGGATTTTCAAGAAAATTTCATTTAGGCTCGAAGGGTTTGCAAACCAGTATTCTTTTGACGTTGGGTTCTGATTTTGGGATTTATTCGGCCAAAGGAGGCCTTCCGATGTTCAGATTGGGAGTCGATCTAGTTTACTAGAGTCCCTCTGGTACTGATTATTTATTTTTTTATTTTCTTTTTCTTTTTTTTACGGAGTTTGACGGCATTTCCAGGTAAGAGATAATAAATCTTCTTCTTTCAAGATTCTAATACGTGCCTTCGACTTTCATAGAGCGAAACTTGTTCTTCGACATCCTCCATCTATGGATTTGTAACTCTTGATATCTGATGATCACTTTTCAATGCTTGCTCTTGAACTTCTTATCTCGAATTTGATGGCTTCATGTTATGAATTTGAGAACCAAGGTCATTGATTGGAAATATGAAAGTTGTTTCCACTCCATGCCCCTTGCATAGCATATGATATTCACTTCATTCTTTCTTGAACCTTCTATCTGGGTCTTTCTCTTGGCATTAATGGTAACACTTACCGGACCATCTTTTTATCCTCAAAATGGGTTTACCAATTCTTCACACTCTTCAGAGGGTAATGTATTTTCAATCGGCATTTACTGGATCAAGGTTTCAGTGCCAGTGTTTACCACTTTAATTTCATCTTTGAAAGGCTGAGATTGGCGCTCCTCCTCTTGTTCAAGTAATCGTTGTGACTCAAGTGGAGTTTCGTCAATTTTGTCCTCATTTGATGAGGGAGTCTTACTTTAAGATCAGAAGCACACTTAAGAAACAGACACCAATGAACTTTTGGAACTGAAATTTTTATTTAAAGAAATGGCTATTACATCTGATGACCTATCCTGAACATTCTTAGGATTCACAACTCTAAATAAAAAAGAGAAGCAGAAGATATCTTGCCTGGACTAGGCATTGACCTTGAAATGTAAGACCGGACTCAACAATTGTACTGACCATGATTACTGATTCGCATAGGGGAACGCCCCTAGTTCAAGGATTATGATAGTGAACTCTGAAGGACTTAGCAAAATATTCTTGAAAAAGGTTGCCCTTAGAGTAAGAAAAGACCAAGGGTACAAGCAAGATTGGATCATCTGGACCAGGCATGATCAGATCATGAGATTGCATAATCGAAAGATTGTGAGATTCTGCTCCTGCCAGTTAGGGGATGGCATGAAGATACGATCGAATCGTATGACAGAAGAATGAAAGACGCACGATCAAGAGATTAGATGAGATAGTATAAGATTGCTTTCAACGGATAGATCATGAATGACTAATCCTATGAGATCTTTGGAAATGATGGGATTTATATCCTAACCCCAAAGGAAAAGTTTTTAGTCTTCGCACATTTTAACAGTGTTACCTGAAGGCATCAACCCTAATCCTAATCTAGCGGAGTGGAGAGAGGATCTCGACTCATGACTTTGTTTGTGTACCTAGGACCGATCGTAGCCATTGGAAGATGGACTACGGCCTAATCTAGACACAAATGGGTAAGATATCCTAAACTAGGCTCACACATGTGGTGCACATGTGTTCGTATACTGCATGCATGTGTGGGTTAATCTAGGGGTAAGGCCAAGAGTCCCCTTAGCGCGAATCCATGTTCGATATACTGTACCAGTGTCCGGCGTATCAGTACGTGAACAAGAGATCCGTTTACGCACCATAAAGGTACTAGGCTAAGGGTGGAATGCTTCTCTAGCACAGAGGCACCAGGTGATGAAATCCCAGTCAACCATGCTAGATAACACTCCGGGTTCCTAAAATAGGACGTGTGTGCATGTGAAATGCAAGGGTTTAGATGCAAGTGATGTAAGTGTGTGCAATAAGTTCGCGCAATCTATGATGCCTTCAGGTTTTGTTAAATTAAGTTCGAGTAAAATGTGATGAGAAAATAAAACGAGACAAACTAATCTAACAAGTATAGAGTTTTTATGAGCCAGTTAAATTAAATTTAAATGAATTATCTTTTGAAATTTTAATGAAGTTAGGTGGTCCCCAGCAGAGTCGCCAGACTGTGGGACATGATCCCGCGAGAGGGGCGTGGGGCGCGAGCCGCCGCGCGCTCTCCTTTGGTCTCTCGTACCCACGCGATTGGCGTGTGCATTTTATTTGTTGATTTGAATTCGTCTTTCCTGTGGACTTGGGATCACTAAGGCAATCCGAATTCCACACGAAAGAGACTGACAGAGTCGCCACCTAGATGTGGGATCTAGGACCCGTAATTAACCAGAAATCTAGACTCGCTACCTGGTTACGAGAATGGAAGGTATGGGGAGTTATCCGCCACATGCACCATTCCTGCCCGATAATCGGTCTTCGATTCCAAAAGCTAACTCTTTTAAATTTATTTTAAATGGCTCATTCAACTCTATGTTAATGTGCGAACTAAGTGACATGCATCCTAGAATCTAATTTCAATGTGAATCCTAGATGTGTATCTTGATTTATTAATTTGTCTGGATTCATTCTAAGTGAAAGTTCTCCTAGAATTCTAATTTCATGGAAAACCCTAACTGATTTGATTAAGTATTTACAAGAAAATTAATATACAAAACACCACAATTTGTTGTGGTGCCGACTCGCGGGTGGTATGCCGTCAGACATCCAAGCTGCCTACGTACCCAAGCCTCACTGGGATCAGAGTCGACGTAGTTCGGTGCACCTAAGCTAAGCTACATATGCCTAACTCAACTAGGACACCGACTTAGACGGATTTGACTGTTTCAACAGTTTTAAGAGGAATTATTTAATTCAAGTTGAGGATTTTATTATCTTAGGATTTCATCTAAGATGCTATATGATTCTTATCTGAATGCAAGTTGTCCCTTAGACTAATGCAGGTTTTGCCTACATCCTAGTTTACTAGGCTTGTCCTAGGGAAAGATCGGGTGACTAGTGTAACTAGACCTATGGTACGGTTGCTATTCATAGCAAGCGTCCGTGATGAGGCTGGACTCCTAACTCTAGGACTCCCTAAAACCTAGGACACGGCACGACACCAGTGTTCCTAAATTGGGCTCTAATGGTTCTTAGATTGGAAACCATAATCCAATGGTTCCGAAAGACACAAGATAAATCGATTTAAGTTCTCGAGGTTAATGAGTTTCAGATTTCGAAGATTTTCAGTTTCTAGACATTTAAGGATTACCAATGGTTCTAGGGTTCACCAATTTCGGCCTTGAATGACATCCAAAGGAGGGAATCGTGCGCTCTTTCCTTGTGCAATTTAATACTTAGGTTATAGCATCTTATTGCCTGGCAGAATCTCAGGATTTCCGTGGACAATAACCTCGGAGCCAACAACATGCTATAACTTAAATATTCAAATTGTCAAAGATCAAGTTGCAATTGGGATACGATTATGGATGCACTGGCCATTTTTCCAGGAAAATCTAAAGATCCTAAAATTTCTGTTTTAATGGATTAAGGAGTGAACATGTGACAGAATTTTAAAGTTCTTTAGGAATTTTTATATGATTTTCAATTAATTTCGAATTTTCCATGGATTTTATCAATTTTAAGCATATGAGCGGTTTTACAAGTGAAATTGTTGCAAATAAATTCGAAATGATTTGAAATTTCTACAGCAGCAAGATGAAAATGTATGTAGCTTACAGGATGAGTTTTGCATATTTTTACATTAAATTCACATTTAATCTTGATTAATCCATTAAATGTCCAGATTGCACAATTAACACATAAACTAGTAGAAATACAACTCTAAATTCTATGAAATTTCTACAGAAATACTATATGAATCAAAATAGCATGCAGTGAGATTTTCATGAATTTTAGAAATTATTTACTACCAATTTCGGATTTTACAATTTCCAGACCAGATTATAAATTAACACTACATCCCATATTAAAACAGATCCAAATAACACGAAAACTTTACAGTAACAAGTAATATGGAAGATAAGACTACTGTTAAAATTTTATGAATTTTAATGATGATCTGATGTTAGTAAAAATTCTCCTAAAATCTGATAAGTTTCAAAGAAAATATTAAATAATATACCAAATAAACTCCAAAAATCTTTATAAATTCATGGTAAAATGAATCAGTAACATATTATTTTCCCACGAAATTTCATTAATTTTAGAATCTGTTTGGTATATAATTTAATTTTTCTTCGTCAAAAGATGTTTTTTGAAGAGTTTTCCATTTTTAAAACACAATTTGCGGAAAAAATCAGAAAAATTCGGAAAAATACAGAAATATTTTGAGAACAATGCACCTACCTGTGGTGAAGATCTCCGCCCAATCCAAAAAAATATAAAAAATCCTGCCGCCGCCGATCCGCTCCGCCGTCTTTCGCTTTCTCTGGAGTGTTTAGAGGGAGTGATTGAGGGAGTGAAGAGATAATGGAAGAAGAATATTAGGGAGAGGGATGGAAGAATATATTGAGGAAAGGGATTGGAGGGAGTGATTAGAAGAGATAATGGAAGAGAAAGAGATAATGGAAGATAAATTTCTCTTTTTTTTCCTCTCTCTTATGGATGGGAAGGGAGATATATATAGGGAGAGAAAGAGAGAGAGAGAGATATGTTGGTGGAGAGCTCATCATGTTGTCCCTCTTAGTGGAGAATCCATCATTATTGTTCTTAGTGGAGGGCCCATCATGTTTCTTAGTGGAGAGTCCATCATTATTGCTCTTAGTGGAGGGCCCATCATGTTTCTTAGTGGAGAGTCCATCATTATTGCTCTTAGTGGAGGGCCCATCATGTTTCTTAGTGGAGAGTCCATCATTATTGCTCTTAGTGGAGGGCCCATCATGTTTCTTAGTGGAGAGCCCATCATTATTGCTCTTAGTGGAGGGCCCATCATGTTGTCTTAGTGGAGAGCTACCATCATTGCTCTTCATGGAGGGCCCATCATGTTGTCTTAGTGGAGAGCTACCATCATTGCTCTTCATAAGAGGCCTCACAAGAGGCCCCACTGAGGCCCCACAACGCGGGCCCCACAATGTGGGCCCTCGGTTGATTCGATTTTAAACAAATGTTCAATGCGGGCCCACCAAACGAGTCCAAATTTAATCAAAATGCATCATGCGGCCCCACCAAATGGGTCCAACTTTCTCGATCCAAATTTAATCGAAGCACCCAATGCAGGCCCACCAAACGGGTCCCAATTCTCTCTGGTTTAGATTTTTCTGAATAATCCTTCTCAACATTTAGCGGGAAAATACGAAACACGACGGAAACGACCAAAAATATTTAGAAATGTAACAAACGGATGCGGGAAAGAAAGACATTGGAAAACCGACGGAAAACAAACCCTAATTTCTTTATCGATTAAGGTAGAGCAAAATGGGGTGTCTACACCTCCCTACGATTGATTGACCATAACTCACTCAATTTAACTCGTAATTCATTGAAATTAGTTTCATTTCGAAGGAATCGAAGTGTAGTTTATAACGAAATAAACGGTAGTTAGACTCGCGCTTTGGTTTAGCAATTTAATGACCTCCCTACGATTGATTGACCATAACTCACTCAATTTAACTCGTAATTCATTGAAATTAGTTTCATTTCGAAGGAATCGAAGTGTAGTTTATAACGAAATAAACGGAGATGAAAAACTCCAAGTATTTTGAGAGTTATGATGGAAATAGTTAGACTCGCGCTTTGGTTTAGCAATTTACTGACCTATCTCCGATTGATTGACCATAACTCTCCCAATTTAACTCTTAAGTCATTGAAATTAGTTTCATTTCGAAGGAATCAAAGTGTAGTTTAAAACGAAAGAAACGGAGATGACAAACTCCAAGTATTTTGAGAGTTATGATGGAAATAGTTAGACTCGCGCTTTGGTTTAGCAATTTACTGACCTACCTCCGATTGATTGACAATAACTCTGTCAATTTAACTCGTAATTCATTTAAATTAGTTTCATTTCGAAGGAATCGAAGTGTAGTTTAAAACGAAAGAAACGGATATGAAAAACTCCAAGTATTTTGAGAGTTATGATGGAAATAGTTAGACTCGCACTTTGGTTTAGCAATTTACTGACCTACCTCCGATTGATTGACCATAACTCACTCAATTTAACTCGTAATTCATTTAAATTCGTTTCATTTCGAATGAATCGAAGTATAGTTTAAAACGAAAGAAACGGAGATGAAAAACTCCAAGTATTTTGAGAGTTATGATGGAAATAGTTAGACTCGCTCTTTGGTTTAGCAATTTACTGACCTACCTCCGATTGATTGACCATAACTCTGTCAATTTAACTCGTAATTCATTTAAATTAGTTTCATTTCGAAGGAATCGAAGTGTAGTTTAAAACGAAAGAAACGGAGATTAAAAACTCCAAGTATTTTGGGAGTTATGATGGAAATAGTTAGACTCGCGCTTTGGTTTAGCAATTTACTGACCTCCCTACGATTGATTGACCATAACTCACTCAATTTAACTCGTAATTCATTGAAATTAGTTTCATTTCGAAGGAATCGAAGTGTAGTTTATAACGAAAGAAACGGAGATGAAAAACTCCAAGTATTTTGAGAGTTATGATGGAAATAGTTAGACTCGCGCTTTGGTTTAGCAATTTACTGACCTACCTCCGATTGATTGACCATAACTCTCCCAATTTAACTCTTAAGTCATTGAAATTAGTTTCATTTCGAAGGAATCAAAGTGTAGTTTAAAACGAAAGAAACGGAGATGAAAAACTCCAAGTATTTTGAGAATTATGATGGAAATAGTTAGACTCGCGCTTTGGTTTAGCAATTTACTGACCTACCTCCGATTGATTGACAATAACTCTGTCAATTTAACTCGTAATTCATTTAAATTAGTTTCATTTCGAAGGAATCGAAGTGTAGTTTAAAACGAAAGAAACAGAGATGAAAAACTCCAAGTATTTTGAGAGTTATGATGGAAATAGTTAGACTCGCGCTTTGGTTTAGCAATTTACTGACCTCCCTACGATTGATTGACCATAACTCACTCAATTTAACTCGTAATTCATTTAAATTCGTTTCATTTCGAATAAATCGAAGTGTAGTTTAAAACGAAAGAAACGGAGATGAAAAACTCCAAGTATTTTGAGAGTTATGATGGAAATAGTTAGACTCGCGCTTTGGTTTAGCAATTTACTGACCTACCTACGATTGATTGACCATAACTCTCTCAATTTAACTCTTAAGTCATTGAAATTAATTTCATTTCAAATGAATCGAAGTGTAGTTTAAAACGAAAGAAACGGAGATGAAAAACTCCAAGTATTTTGAGAGTTATGATGGAAATAGTTAGACTCGCGCTTTGGTTTAACAATTTACTGACCTACCTCCGATTGATTGACCATAACTCTGTCAATTTAACTCGTAATTCATTTAAATTAGTTTCATTTCGAAGGAATCGAAGTGTAGTTTAAAACGAAAGAAACGGAGATGAAAAACTCCAAGTATTTTGAGAGTTATGATGGAAATAGTTAGACTCGCGCTTTGGTTTAGCAATTTACTGACCTACCTCCGATTGATTGACCATAACTCTGTCAATTTAACTCGTAATTCATTTAAATTAGTTTCATTTCGAAGGAATCGAAGTGTAGTTTAAAACGAAAGAAACGGAGATGAAAAACTCCAAGTATTTTGAGAGTTATGATGGAAATTGTTAGACTCGCGCTTTGGTTTAGCAATTTACTGAATTACCTCCGATTGATTGACCATAACTCTCTCAATTTAACTCTTAAGTCATTGAAATTAGTTTCATTTCGAAGGAATCAAAGTGTAGTTTAAAACGAAAGAAACGGAGATGAAAAACTCCAAGTATTTTGAGAGTTATGATGGAAATTGTTAGACTCGCGCTTTGGTTTAGCAATTTACTGACCTACCTCCGATTGATTGACCATAACTCACTCAATTTAACTCGTAATTCATTTAAATTAGTTTCATTTCGAAGGAATCGAAGTAAAGTTTAAAACGAAAGAAACGGAGATGAAAAACTCCAAGTATTTTGAGAGTTATGATGGAAATAGTTAGACTCGCGCTTTGGTTTAGCAATTTACTGACCTACCTCCGATTGATTGAACATAACTCTCTCAATTTAACTCGTAATTCATTTAAATTCGTTTCATTTCGAATGAATCGAAGTGTAGTTTAAAACGAAAGAAACGGAGATGAAAAACTCCAAGTATTTTGAGAGTTATGATGGAAATAGTTAGACTCGCGCTTTGGTTTAGCAATTTACTGACCTACCTCCGATTGATTGACAATAACTCTGTCAATTTAACTCGTAATTCATTTAAATTAGTTTCATTTCGAAGGAATCGAAGTGTAGTTTATAACGAAAGAAACGGAGATGAAAAACTCCAAGTATTTTGAGAGTTATGATGGAAATAGTTAGACTCGCGCTTTGGTTTAGCAATTTACTGACCTACATCCGATTGATTGACCATAACTCACTCAATTTAACTCGTAATTCATTTAAATTCGTTTCATTTCGAATGAATCGAAGTGTAGTTTAAAACGAAAGAAACGGAGATGAAAAACTCTAAGTATTTTGAGAGTTATGATGGAAATAGTTAGACTCGCTCTTTGGTTTAGCAATTTACTGACCTACCTCCGATTGATTGACCATAACTCTGTCAATTTAACTCGTAATTCATTTAAATTAGTTTCATTTCGAAGGAATCGAAGTGTAGTTTAAAACGAAAGAAACGGAGATTAAAAACTCCAAGTATTTTGGGAGTTATGATGGAAATAGTTAGACTCGCGCTTTGGTTTAGCAATTTACTGACCTCCCTACGATTGATTGACCATAACTCACTCAATTTAACTCGTAATTCATTGAAATTAGTTTCATTTCGAAGGAATCGAAGTGTAGTTTATAACGAAAGAAACGGAGATGAAAAACTCCAAGTATTTTGAGAGTTATGATGGAAATAGTTAGACTCGCGCTTTGGTTTAGCAATTTACTGACCTACCTCCGATTGATTGACCATAACTCTCCCAATTTAACTCTTAAGTCATTGAAATTAGTTTCATTTCGAAGGAATCAAAGTGTAGTTTAAAACGAAAGAAACGGAGATGAAAAACTCCAAGTATTTTGAGAGTTATGATGGAAATAGTTAGACTCGCGCTTTGGTTTAGCAATTTACTGACCTACCTCCGATTGATTGACCATAACTCTCTCAATTTAACTCTTAAGTCATTGAAATTAGTTTCATTTCGAAGGAATCGAAGTGTAGTTTAAAACGAAAGAAACGGAGATGAAAAACTCCAAGTATTTTGAGAGTTATGATGGAAATTGTTAGACTCGCGCTTTGGTTTAGCAATTTACTGACCTACCTCCGATTGATTGACCATAACTCACTCAATTTAACTCGTAATTCATTTAAATTAGTTTCATTTCGAAGGAATCGAAGTATAGTTTAAAACGAAAGAAACGGAGATGAAAAACTCCAAGTATTTTGAGAGTTATGATGGAAATAGTTAGACTCGCGCTTTGGTTTAGCAATTTACTGACCTACCTCCGATTAATTGACCATAACTCACTCAATTTTACTTGTAATTGATTGAAATTAGTTTCATTTCGAAGGAATGGAAGTGTACTTTAAAACGAAAGAAACGGAGATGAAAAACTCCAAGTATTTTGGGAGTTATGATGGAAATAGTTAGACTCGCGCTTTGGTTTAGAAATTTACTGACCTACCTCCGATTGATTGACTATAACTCACTTAATTTAACTCGTAATTCATTGAATTAGTTTCATTTCGAAGGAATCGAAGTGTAGTTTTAAACGAAAGAAACGGAGATGAAAAACTCCAAGTATTTTGAGAGTTATGATGGAAATAGTTAGACTCGCGCTTTGGTTTAGCAATTTACTGACCTACCTACGATTGATTGACCATAACTATCTCAATTTAACTCTTAAGTCATTGAAATTAATTTCATTTCAAATGAATCGAAGTGTAGTTTAAAACGAAAGAAACGGAGATGAAAAACTCCAAGTATTTTGAGAGTTATGATGGAAATAGTTAGACTCGCGCTTTGGTTTAGCAATTTACTGACCTACCTCCGATTGATTGACCATAACTCTGTCAATTTAACTCGTAATTCATTTAAATTAGTTTCATTTCGAAGGAATCGAAGTGTAGTTTAAAACGAAAGAAACGGAGATTAAAAACTCCAAGTATTTTGATGTTATGATGGAAATAGTTAGACTCGCGCTTTGGTTTAGCAATTTACTGACCTCCCTACGATTGATTGACCATAACTCACTCAATTTAACTCGTAATTCATTGAAATTAGTTTCATTTCGAAGGAATCGAAGTGTAGTTTATAACGAAAGAAACGGAGATGAAAAACTCCAAGTATTTTGAGAGTTATGATGGACATAGTTAGACTCGCGCTTTGGTTTAGCAATTTACTGACCTATCTCCGATTGATTGACCATAACTCTCCCAATTTAACTCTTAAGTCATTGAAATTAGTTTCATTTCGAAGGAATCAAAGTGTAGTTTAAAACGAAAGAAACGGAGATGAAAAACTCCAAGTATTTTGAGAGTTATGATGGAAATAGTTAGACTCGCGCTTTGGTTTAGCAATTTACTGACCTACCTCCGATTGATTGACAATAACTCTGTCAATTTAACTCGTAATTCATTTAAATTAGTTTCATTTCGAAGGAATCGAAGTGTAGTTTAAAACGAAAGAAACGGAGATGAAAAACTCCAAGTATTTTGAGAGTTATGATGGAAATAGTTAGACTCGCACTTTGGTTTTGCAATTTACTGACCTACCTCCGATTGATTGACCATAACTCACTAAATTTAACTCGTAATTCATTTAAATTCGTTTCATTTCGAATGAATCGAAGTGTAGTTTAAAACGAAAGAAACGGAGATGAAAAACTCCAAGTATTTTGAGAGTTATGATGGAAATAGTTAGACTCGCTCTTTGGTTTAGCAATTTACTGACCTACCTCCGATTGATTGACCATAACTCTGTCAATTTAACTCGTAATTCATTTAAATTAGTTTCATTTCGAAGGAATCAAAGTGTAGTTTAAAACGAAAGAAACGGAGATTAAAAACTCCAAGTATTTTGGGAGTTATGATGGAAATAGTTAGACTCGGGCTTTGGTTTAGCAATTTACTGACCTCCCTACGATTGTTTGACCATAACTCACTCAATTTAACTCGTAATTCATTGAAATTAGTTTCATTTCGAAGGAATCGAAGTGTAGTTTATAACGAAAGAAACGGAGATGAAAAACTCCAAGTATTTTGAGAGTTATGATGGAAATAGTTAGACTCGCGCTTTGGTTTAGCAATTTACTGACCTACCTCCGATTGATTGACCATAACTCTCCCAATTTAACTCTTAAGTCATTGAAATTAGTTTCATTTCGAAGGAATCAAAGTGTAGTTTAAAACGAAAGAAACAGAGATGAAAAACTCCAAGTATTTTGAGAGTTATGATGGAAATAGTTAGACTCGCGCTTTGGTTTAGCAATTTACTGACCTACCTCCGATTGATTGACAATAACTCTGTTAATTTAACTCGTAATTCATTTAAATTAGTTTCATTTCGAAGGAATCGAAGTGTAGTTTAAAACGAAAGAAACAGAGATGAAAAACTCCAAGTATTTTGAGAGTTATGATGGAAATAGTTAGACTCGCGCTTTGGTTTAGCAATTTACTGACCTCCCTACGATTGATTGACCATAACTCACTCAATTTAACTCGTAATTCATTTAAATTCGTTTCATTTCGAATGAATCGAAGTGTAGTTTAAAACGAAAGAAACGGAGATGAAAAACTCCAAGTATTTTGAGAGTTATGATGGAAATAGTTAGACTCGCGCTTTGGTTTAGCAATTTACTGACCTACCTACGATTGATTGACCATAACTCTCTCAATTTAACTCTTAAGTCATTGAAATTAATTTCATTTCAAATGAATCGAAGTGTAGTTTAAAACGAAAGAAACGGAGATGAAAAACTCCAAGTATTTTGAGAGTTATGATGGAAATAGTTAGACTCGCGCTTTGGTTTAGCAATTTACTGACCTACCTCCGATTGATTGACCATAACTCTGTAAATTTAACTCGTAATTCATTTAAATTAGTTTCATTTCGAAGGAATCGAAGTGTAGTTTAAAACGAAAGAAACGGAGATTAAAAACTCCAAGTATTTTGGGAGTTATGATGGAAATAGTTAGACTCGCGCTTTGGTTTAGCAATTTACTGACCTCCCTACGATTGATTGACCATAACTCACTCAATTTAACTCGTAATTCATTAAAATTAGTTTCATTTCGAAGGAATCGAAGTGTAGTTTATAACGAAAGAAACGGAGATGAAAAACTCCAAGTATTTTGAGAGTTATGATGGAAATAGTTAGACTCGCGCTTTAGTTTAGCAATTTACTGACCTACCTCCGATTGATTGACCATAACTCTCCCAATTTAACTCTTAAGTCATTGAAATTAGTTTCATTTCGAAGGAATCAAAGTGTAGTTTAAAACGAAAGAAACGGAGATGAAAAACTCCAAGTATTTTGAGAGTTATGTTGGAAATAGTTAGACTCGCGCTTTGGTTTAGCAATTTACTGACCTACCTCCGATTGATTGACAATAACTCTGTCAATTTAACTCGTAATTCATTTAAATTAGTTTCATTTCGAAGGAATCGAAGTGTAGTTTAAAACGAAAGAAACGGAGATGAAAAACTCCAAGTATTTTGAGAGTTATGATGGAAATAGTTAGACTCGCGCTTTGGTTTAGCAATTTACTGACCTACCTCCGATTGATTGACCATAACTCACTAAATTTAACTCGTAATTCATTTAAATTCGTTTCATTTCGAATGAATCGAAGTGTAGTTTAAAACGAAAGAAACGGAGATTAAAAACTCCAAGTATTTTGAGAGTTATGATGGAAATAGTTAGACTCGCTCTTTGGTTTAGCAATTTACTGACCTACCTCCGATTGATTGACCATAACTCTGTCAATTTAACTCGTAATTCATTTAAATTAGTTTCATTTCGAAGGAATCGAAGTGTAGTTTAATACGAAAGAAACGGAGATTAAAAACTCCAAGTATTTTGGGAGTTATGATGGAAATAGTTAGACTCGCGCTTTGGTTTAGCAATTTACTGACCTCCCTACGATTGATTGACCATAACTCACTCAATTTAACTCGTAATTCATTGAAATTAGTTTCATTTCGAAGGAATCAAAGTGTAGTTTATAACGAAAGAAACGGAGATGAAAAACTCCAAGTATTTTGAGAGTTATGATGGAAATAGTTAGACTCGCGCTTTGGTTTAGCAATTTACTGACCTACCTCCGATTGATTGACCATAACTCTCCCAATTTAACTCTTAAGTCATTGAAATTAGTTTCATTTCGAAGGAATCAAAGTGTAGTTTAAAACGAAAGAAACGGAGATGAAAAACTCCAAGTATTTTGAGAGTTATGATGGAAATAGTTAGACTCGCGCTTTAGTTTAGCAATTTACTGACCTACCTCCGATTGATTGACAATAACTCTGTCAATTTAACTCGTAATTCATTTAAATTAGTTTCATTTCGAAGGAATCGAAGTGTAGTTTAAAACGAAAGAAACGGAGATGAAAAACTCCAAGTATTTTGAGAGTTATGATGGAAATAGTTAGACTCGCGCTTTGGTTTAGCAATTTACTGACCTACCTCCGATTGATTGACCATAACTCACTCAATTTAACTCGTAATTCATTTAAATTCGTTTCATTTCGAATGAATCGAAGTGTAGTTTAAAACGAAAGAAACGGAGATGAAAAAATCCAAGTATTTTGAGAGTTATGATGGAAATAGTTAGACTCGCGCTTTGGTTTAGCAATTTACTGACCTCCCTACGATTGATTGACCATAACTCACTCAATTTAACTCGTAATTCATTTAAATTCGTTTCATTTCGAATGAATCGAAGTGTAGTTTAAAACGAAAGAAACGGAGATGAAAAACTCCAAGTATTTTGAGAGTTATGATGGAAATAGTTAGACTCGCGCTTTGGTTTAGCAATTTACTGACTTACCTACGATTGATTGACCATAACTCTCTCAATTTAACTCTTAAGTCATTGAAATTAATTTCATTTCAAATGAATCAAAGTGTAGTTTAAAACGAAAGAAACGGAGATGAAAAACTCCAAGTATTTTGAGAGTTATGATGGAAATAGTTAGACTCGCGCTTTGGTTTAGCAATTTACTGACCTACCTCCGATTGATTGACCATAACTCTCCCAATTTAACTCTTAAGTCATTGAAATTAGTTTCATTTCGAAGGAATCAAAGTGTAGTTTAAAACGAAAGAAACGGAGATGAGAAACTCCAAGTATTTTGAGAGTTATGATGGAAATAGTTAGACTCGCGCTTTAGTTTAGCAATTTACTGACCTACCTCCGATTGATTGACAATAACTCTGTCAATTTAACTCGTAATTCATTTAAATTAGTTTCATTTCGAAGGAATCGAAGTGTAGTTTAAAACGAAAGAAACGGAGATGAAAAACTCCAAGTATTTTGAGAGTTATGATGGAAATAGTTAGACTCGCGCTTTGGTTTAGCAATTTACTGACCTACCTCCGATTGATTGACCATAACTCACTCAATTTAACTCGTAATTCATTTAAATTCGTTTCATTTCGAATGAATCGAAGTGTAGTTTAAAATGAAAGAAACGGAGATGAAAAACTCCAAGTATTTTGAGAGTTATGATGGAAATAGTTAGACTCGCGCTTTGGTTTAGCAATTTACTGACCTACCTCCGATTGATTGACCATAACTCTGTCAATTTAACTCGTAATTCATTTAAATTAGTTTCATTTCGAAGGAATCGAAGTGTAGTTTAAAACGAAAGAAACGGAGATGAAAAACTCCAAGTATTTTTAGAGTTATGATGGAAATAGTTAGACTCGCGCTTTGGTTTAGCAATTTACTGACTTACCTCCGATTGATTGACCATAACTCTCCCAATTTAACTCTTAAGTCATTGAAATTAGTTTCATTTCGAAGGAATCAAAGTGTAGTTTAAAACGAAAGAAACGGAGATGAAAAACTCCAAGTATTTTGAGAGTTATGATGGAAATAGTTAGACTCGCGCTTTGGTTTAGCAATTTACTGACCTACCTCCGATTGATTGACCATAACTCTCTCAATTTAACTCTTAAGTCATTGAAATTAGTTTCATTTCGAAGGAATCAAAGTGTAGTTTAAAACGAAAGAAACGAAGATGAAAAACTCCAAGTATTTTGAGAGTTATGATGGAAATAGTTAGACTCGCTCTTTGGTTTAGCAATTTACTGACCTACCTCCGATTGATTGACCATAACTCTCTCAATTTAACTCTTAATTCATTGAAATTAGTTTCATTTCGAAGGAATCGAAGTGTAGTTTAAAACGAAAGAAACGAAGATGAAAAACTCCAAGTATTTTTAGAGTTATGATGGAAATAGTTAGACTCGCGCTTTGGTTTAGCAATTTACTGACCTACCTCCGATTGATTGACCATAACTCTGTCAATTTAACTCGTAATTCATTTAAATTAGTTTCATTTCGAAGGAATCGAAGTATAGTTTAAAACGAAAGAAACGGAGATTAAAAACTCCAAGTATTTTTAGAGTTATGATGGAAATAGTTAAACTCGCGCTTTGGTTTAGCAATTTACTGACCTACCTCCGATTGATTGACCATAACTCTCCCAATTTAACTCTTAAGTCATTGAAATTAGTTTCATTTCGAAGGAATCAAAGTGTAGTTTAAAACGAAAGAAACGGAGATGAAAAACTCCAAGTATTTTGAGAGTTATGATGGAAATAGTTAGACTCGCGCTTTGGTTTAGCAATTTACTGACCTACCTCCGATTGATTGACAATAACTCTGTCAATTTAACTCGTAATTCATTTAAATTAGTTTCATTTCGAAGGAATCGAAGTGTAGTTTAAAACGAAAGAAACGGAGATGAAAAACTCCAAGTATTTTGAGAGTTATGATGGAAATAGTTAGACTCGCACTTTGGTTTTGCAATTTACTGACATACCTCCGATTGATTGACCATAACTCACTCAATTTAACTCGTAATTCATTTAAATTCGTTTCATTTCGAATGAATCGAAGTGTAGTTTAAAACGAAAGAAACGGAGATGAAAAACTCCAAGTATTTTGAGAGTTATGATGGAAATAGTTAGACTCGCTCTTTGGTTTAGCAATTTACTGACCTACCTCCGATTGATTGACCATAACTCTGTCAATTTAACTCGTAATTCATTTAAATTAGTTTCATTTCGAAGGAATCAAAGTGTAGTTTAAAACGAAAGAAACGGAGATTAAAAACTCCAAGTATTTTGGGAGTTATGATGGAAATAGTTAGACTCGGGCTTTGGTTTAGCAATTTACTGACCTCCCTACGATTGATTGACCATAACTCACTCAATTTAACTCGTAATTCATTGAAATTAGTTTCATTTCGAAGGAATCGAAGTGTAGTTTATAACGAAAGAAACGGAGATGAAAAACTCCAAGTATTTTGAGAGTTATGATGGAAATAGTTAGACTCGCGCTTTGGTTTAGCAATTTACTGACCTACCTCCGCTTGATTGACCATAACTCTGTCAATTTAACTCGTAATTCATTTAAATTAGTTTCATTTCGAAGGAATCGAAGTGTAGTTTAAAATGAAAGAAACGGAGATTAAAAACTCCAAGTATTTTGGGAGTTATGATGGAAATAGTTAGACTCGCGCTTTGGTTTAGCAATTTACTGACCTCCCTACGATTGATTGACCATAACTCACTCAATTTAACTCGTAATTCATTGAAATTAGTTTCATTTCGAAGGAATCGAAGTGTAGTTTATAACGAAAGAAACGGAGATGAAAAACTCCAAGTATTTTGAGAGTTATGATGGAAATAGTTAGACTCGCGCTTTGGTTTAGCAATTTACTGACCTACCTCCGATTGATTGACCATAACTCTCCCAATTTAACTCTTAAGTCATTGAAATTAGTTTCATTTCGAAGGAATCAAAGTGTAGTTTAAAACGAAAGAAACGGAGATGAAAAACTCCAAGTATTTTGAGAGTTATGATGGAAATAGTTAGACTCGCGCTTTGGTTTAGCAATTTACTGACCTACCTCCGATTGATTGACAATAACTCTGTCAATTTAACTCGTAATTCATTTAAATTAGTTTCATTTCGAAGGAATCGAAGTGTAGTTTAAAACGAAAGAAACAGAGATGAAAAACTCCAAGTATTTTGAGAGTTATGATGGAAATAGTTAGACTCGCGCTTTGGTTTAGCAATTTACTGACCTCCCTACGATTGATTGACCATAACTCACTCAATTTAACTCGTAATTCATTTAAATTCGTTTCATTTCGAATGAATCGAAGTGTAGTTTAAAACGAAAGAAACGGAGATGAAAAACTCCAAGTATTTTGAGAGTTATGATGGAAATAGTTAGACTCGCGCTTTGGTTTAGCAATTTACTGACCTACCTACGATTGATTGACCATAACTCTCTCAATTTAACTCTTAAGTCATTGAAATTAATTTCATTTCAAATGAATCGAAGTGTAGTTTAAAACGAAAGAAACGGAGATGAAAAACTCCAAGTATTTTGAGAGTTATGATGGAAATAGTTAGACTCGCGCTTTGGTTTAGCAATTTACTGACCTACCTCCGATTGATTGACCATAACTCTGTCAATTTAACTCGTAATTCATTTAAATTAGTTTCATTTCGAAGGAATCGAAGTGTAGTTTAAAACGAAAGAAACGGAGATTAAAAACTCCAAGTATTTTGGGAGTTATGATGGAAATAGTTAGACTCGCGCTTTGGTTTAGCAATTTACTGACCTCCCTACGATTGATTGACCATAACTCACTCAATTTAACTCGTAATTCATTAAAATTAGTTTCATTTCGAAGGAATCGAAGTGTAGTTTATAACGAAAGAAACGGAGATGAAAAACTCCAAGTATTTTGAGAGTTATGATGGAAATAGTTAGACTCGCGCTTTAGTTTAGCAATTTACTGACCTACCTCCGATTGATTGACCATAACTCTCCCAATTTAACTCTTAAGTCATTGAAATTAGTTTCATTTCGAAGGAATCAAAGTGTAGTTTAAAACGAAAGAAACGGAGATGAAAAACTCCAAGTATTTTGAGAGTTATGATGGAAATAGTTAGACTCGCGCTTTGGTTTAGCAATTTACTGACCTACCTCCGATTGATTGACCATAACTCTCTCAATTTAACTCTTAAGTCATTGAAATTAGTTTCATTTCGAAGGAATCAAAGTGTAGTTTAAAACGAAAGAAACGGAGATGAAAAACTCCAAGTATTTTGAGAGTTATGATGGAAATAGTTAGACTCGCTCTTTGGTTTAGCAATTTACTGACCTACCTCCGATTGATTGACCATAACTCTCTCAATTTAACTCTTAATTCATTGAAATTAGTTTCATTTCGAAGGAATCGAAGTGTAGTTTAAAACGAAAGAAACGAAGATGAAAAACTCCAAGTATTTTTAGAGTTATGATGGAAATAGTTAGACTCGCGCTTTGGTTTAGCAATTTACTGACCTACCTCCGATTGATTGACCATAACTCTGTCAATTTAACTCGTAATTCATTTAAATTAGTTTCATTTCGAAGGAATCGAAGTATAGTTTAAAACGAAAGAAACGGAGATTAAAAACTCCAAGTATTTTTAGAGTTATGATGGAAATAGTTAAACTCGCGCTTTGGTTTAGCAATTTACTGACCTACCTCCGATTGATTGACCATAACTCTCCCAATTTAACTCTTAAGTCATTGAAATTAGTTTCATTTCGAAGGAATCAAAGTGTAGTTTAAAACGAAAGAAACGGAGATGAAAAACTCCAAGTATTTTGAGAGTTATGATGGAAATAGTTAGACTCGCGCTTTGGTTTAGCAATTTACTGACCTACCTCCGATTGATTGACAATAACTCTGTCAATTTAACTCGTAATTCATTTAAATTAGTTTCATTTCGAAGGAATCGAAGTGTAGTTTAAAACGAAAGAAACGGAGATGAAAAACTCCAAGTATTTTGAGAGTTATGATGGAAATAGTTAGACTCGCACTTTGGTTTTGCAATTTACTGACATACCTCCGATTGATTGACCATAACTCACTCAATTTAACTCGTAATTCATTTAAATTCGTTTCATTTCGAATGAATCGAAGTGTAGTTTAAAACGAAAGAAACGGAGATGAAAAACTCCAAGTATTTTGAGAGTTATGATGGAAATAGTTAGACTCGCTCTTTGGTTTAGCAATTTACTGACCTACCTCCGATTGATTGACCATAACTCTGTCAATTTAACTCGTAATTCATTTAAATTAGTTTCATTTCGAAGGAATCAAAGTGTAGTTTAAAACGAAAGAAACGGAGATTAAAAACTCCAAGTATTTTGGGAGTTATGATGGAAATAGTTAGACTCGGGCTTTGGTTTAGCAATTTACTGACCTCCCTACGATTGATTGACCATAACTCACTCAATTTAACTCGTAATTCATTGAAATTAGTTTCATTTCGAAGGAATCGAAGTGTAGTT
The DNA here is from genome assembly GCF_043159265.1 of Tasmannia lanceolata. NCBI lineage: Eukaryota > Viridiplantae > Streptophyta > Magnoliopsida > Canellales > Winteraceae > Tasmannia > Tasmannia lanceolata. The sequence continues at coordinate 12,253,874 of NW_027518721.1, forward strand.
TATAACGAAAGAAACGGAGATGAAAAACTCCAAGTATTTTGAGAGTTATGATGGAAATAGTTAGACTCGCGCTTTGGTTTAGCAATTTACTGACCTACCTCCGCTTGATTGACCATAACTCTGTCAATTTAACTCGTAATTCATTTAAATTAGTTTCATTTCGAAGGAATCGAAGTGTAGTTTAAAATGAAAGAAACGGAGATTAAAAACTCCAAGTATTTTGGGAGTTATGATGGAAATAGTTAGACTCGCGCTTTGGTTTAGCAATTTACTGACCTCCCTACGATTGATTGACCATAACTCACTCAATTTAACTCGTAATTCATTGAAATTAGTTTCATTTCGAAGGAATCGAAGTGTAGTTTATAACGAAAGAAACGGAGATGAAAAACTCCAAGTATTTTGAGAGTTATGATGGAAATAGTTAGACTCGCGCTTTGGTTTAGCAATTTACTGACCTACCTCCGATTGATTGACCATAACTCTCCCAATTTAACTCTTAAGTCATTGAAATTAGTTTCATTTCGAAGGAATCAAAGTGTAGTTTAAAACGAAAGAAACGGAGATGAAAAACTCCAAGTATTTTGAGAGTTATGATGGAAATAGTTAGACTCGCGCTTTGGTTTAGCAATTTACTGACCTACCTCCGATTGATTGACAATAACTCTGTCAATTTAACTCGTAATTCATTTAAATTAGTTTCATTTCGAAGGAATCGAAGTGTAGTTTAAAACGAAAGAAACAGAGATGAAAAACTCCAAGTATTTTGAGAGTTATGATGGAAATAGTTAGACTCGCGCTTTGGTTTAGCAATTTACTGACCTCCCTACGATTGATTGACCATAACTCACTCAATTTAACTCGTAATTCATTTAAATTCGTTTCATTTCGAATGAATCGAAGTGTAGTTTAAAACGAAAGAAACGGAGATGAAAAACTCCAAGTATTTTGAGAGTTATGATGGAAATAGTTAGACTCGCGCTTTGGTTTAGCAATTTACTGACCTACCTACGATTGATTGACCATAACTCTCTCAATTTAACTCTTAAGTCATTGAAATTAATTTCATTTCAAATGAATCGAAGTGTAGTTTAAAACGAAAGAAACGGAGATGAAAAACTCCAAGTATTTTGAGAGTTATGATGGAAATAGTTAGACTCGCGCTTTGGTTTAGCAATTTACTGACCTACCTCCGATTGATTGACCATAACTCTGTCAATTTAACTCGTAATTCATTTAAATTAGTTTCATTTCGAAGGAATCGAAGTGTAGTTTAAAACGAAAGAAACGGAGATTAAAAACTCCAAGTATTTTGGGAGTTATGATGGAAATAGTTAGACTCGCGCTTTGGTTTAGCAATTTACTGACCTCCCTACGATTGATTGACCATAACTCACTCAATTTAACTCGTAATTCATTAAAATTAGTTTCATTTCGAAGGAATCGAAGTGTAGTTTATAACGAAAGAAACGGAGATGAAAAACTCCAAGTATTTTGAGAGTTATGATGGAAATAGTTAGACTCGCGCTTTAGTTTAGCAATTTACTGACCTACCTCCGATTGATTGACCATAACTCTCCCAATTTAACTCTTAAGTCATTGAAATTAGTTTCATTTCGAAGGAATCAAAGTGTAGTTTAAAACGAAAGAAACGGAGATGAAAAACTCCAAGTATTTTGAGAGTTATGTTGGAAATAGTTAGACTCGCGCTTTGGTTTAGCAATTTACTGACCTACCTCCGATTGATTGACAATAACTCTGTCAATTTAACTCGTAATTCATTTAAATTAGTTTCATTTCGAAGGAATCGAAGTGTAGTTTAAAACGAAAGAAACGGAGATGAAAAACTCCAAGTATTTTGAGAGTTATGATGGAAATAGTTAGACTCGCGCTTTGGTTTAGCAATTTACTGACCTACCTCCGATTGATTGACCATAACTCACTAAATTTAACTCGTAATTCATTTAAATTCGTTTCATTTCGAATGAATCGAAGTGTAGTTTAAAACGAAAGAAACGGAGATGAAAAACTCCAAGTATTTTGAGAGTTATGATGGAAATAGTTAGACTCGCTCTTTGGTTTAGCAATTTACTGACCTACCTCCGATTGATTGACCATAACTCTGTCAATTTAACTCGTAATTCATTTAAATTAGTTTCATTTCGAAGGAATCGAAGTGTAGTTTAATACGAAAGAAACGGAGATTAAAAACTCCAAGTATTTTGGGAGTTATGATGGAAATAGTTAGACTCGCGCTTTGGTTTAGCAATTTACTGACCTCCCTACGATTGATTGACCATAACTCACTCAATTTAACTCGTAATTCATTGAAATTAGTTTCATTTCGAAGGAATCGAAGTGTAGTTTATAACGAAAGAAACGGAGATGAAAAACTCCAAGTATTTTGAGAGTTATGATGGAAATAGTTAGACTCGCGCTTTGGTTTAGCAATTTACTGACCTACCTCCGATTGATTGACCATAACTCTCCCAATTTAACTCTTAAGTCATTGAAATTAGTTTCATTTCGAAGGAATCAAAGTGTAGTTTAAAACGAAAGAAACGGAGATGAAAAACTCCAAGTATTTTGAGAGTTATGATGGAAATAGTTAGACTCGCGCTTTGGTTTAGCAATTTACTGACCTACCTCCGATTGATTGACAATAACTCTGTCAATTTAACTCGTAATTCATTTAAATTAGTTTCATTTCGAAGGAATCGAAGTGTAGTTTAAAACGAAAGAAACGGAGATGAAAAACTCCAAGTATTTTGAGAGTTATGATGGAAATAGTTAGACTCGCGCTTTGGTTTAGCAATTTACTGACCTACCTCCGATTGATTGACCATAACTCACTCAATTTAACTCGTAATTCATTTAAATTCGTTTCATTTCGAATGAATCGAAGTGTAGTTTAAAACGAAAGAAACGGAGATGAAAAACTCCAAGTATTTTGAGAGTTATGATGGAAATAGTTAGACTCGCGCTTTGGTTTAGCAATTTACTGACCTCCCTACGATTGATTGACCATAACTCACTCAATTTAACTCGTAATTCATTTAAATTCGTTTCATTTCGAATGAATCGAAGTGTAGTTTAAAACGAAAGAAACGGAGATGAAAAACTCCAAGTATTTTGAGAGTTATGATGGAAATAGTTAGACTCGCGCTTTGGTTTAGCAATTTACTGACTTACCTACGATTGATTGACCATAACTCTCTCAATTTAACTCTTAAGTCATTGAAATTAATTTCATTTCAAATGAATCAAAGTGTAGTTTAAAACGAAAGAAACGGAGATGAAAAACTCCAAGTATTTTGAGAGTTATGATGGAAATAGTTAGACTCGCGCTTTGGTTTAGCAATTTACTGACCTACCTCCGATTGATTGACCATAACTCTCCCAATTTAACTCTTAAGTCATTGAAATTAGTTTCATTTCGAAGGAATCAAAGTGTAGTTTAAAACGAAAGAAACGGAGATGAGAAACTCCAAGTATTTTGAGAGTTATGATGGAAATAGTTAGACTCGCGCTTTAGTTTAGCAATTTACTGACCTACCTCCGATTGATTGACAATAACTCTGTCAATTTAACTCGTAATTCATTTAAATTAGTTTCATTTCGAAGGAATCGAAGTGTAGTTTAAAACGAAAGAAACGGAGATGAAAAACTCCAAGTATTTTGAGAGTTATGATGGAAATAGTTAGACTCGCGCTTTGGTTTAGCAATTTACTGACCTACCTCCGATTGATTGACCATAACTCACTCAATTTAACTCGTAATTCATTTAAATTCGTTTCATTTCGAATGAATCGAAGTGTAGTTTAAAATGAAAGAAACGGAGATGAAAAACTCCAAGTATTTTGAGAGTTATGATGGAAATAGTTAGACTCGCGCTTTGGTTTAGCAATTTACTGACCTACCTCCGATTGATTGACCATAACTCTGTCAATTTAACTCGTAATTCATTTAAATTAGTTTCATTTCGAAGGAATCGAAGTGTAGTTTAAAACGAAAGAAACGGAGATGAAAAACTCCAAGTATTTTTAGAGTTATGATGGAAATAGTTAGACTCGCGCTTTGGTTTAGCAATTTACTGACTTACCTCCGATTGATTGACCATAACTCTCCCAATTTAACTCTTAAGTCATTGAAATTAGTTTCATTTCGAAGGAATCAAAGTGTAGTTTAAAACGAAAGAAACGGAGATGAAAAACTCCAAGTATTTTGAGAGTTATGATGGAAATAGTTAGACTCGCGCTTTGGTTTAGCAATTTACTGACCTACCTCCGATTGATTGACCATAACTCTCTCAATTTAACTCTTAAGTCATTGAAATTAGTTTCATTTCGAAGGAATCAAAGTGTAGTTTAAAACGAAAGAAACGGAGATGAAAAACTCCAAGTATTTTGAGAGTTATGATGGAAATAGTTAGACTCGCTCTTTGGTTTAGCAATTTACTGACCTACCTCCGATTGATTGACCATAACTCTCTCAATTTAACTCTTAATTCATTGAAATTACTTTCATTTCGAAGGAATCGAAGTGTAGTTTAAAACGAAAGAAACGGAGATGAAAAACTCCAAGTATTTTTAGAGTTATGATGGAAATAGTTAGACTCGCGCTTTGGTTTAGCAATTTACTGACCTACCTCCGATTGATTGACCATAACTCTGTCAATTTAACTCGTAATTCATTTAAATTAGTTTCATTTCGAAGGAATCGAAGTATAGTTTAAAACGAAAGAAACGGAGATTAAAAACTCCAAGTATTTTTAGAGTTATGATGGAAATAGTTAAACTCGCGCTTTGGTTTAGCAATTTACTGACCTACCTCCGATTGATTGACCATAACTCTCCCAATTTAACTCTTAAGTCATTGAAATTAGTTTCATTTCGAAGGAATCAAAGTGTAGTTTAAAACGAAAGAAACGGAGATGAAAAACTCCAAGTATTTTGAGAGTTATGATGGAAATAGTTAGACTCGCGCTTTGGTTTAGCAATTTACTGACCTACCTCCGATTGATTGACAATAACTCTGTCAATTTAACTCGTAATTCATTTAAATTAGTTTCATTTCGAAGGAATCGAAGTGTAGTTTAAAACGAAAGAAACAGAGATGAAAAACTCCAAGTATTTTGAGAGTTATGATGGAAATAGTTAGACTCGCGCTTTGGTTTAGCAATTTACTGACCTCCCTACGATTGATTGACCATAACTCACTCAATTTAACTCGTAATTCATTTAAATTCGTTTCATTTCGAATGAATCGAAGTGTAGTTTAAAACGAAAGAAACGGAGATGAAAAACTCCAAGTATTTTGAGAGTTATGATGGAAATAGTTAGACTCGCGCTTTGGTTTAGCAATTTACTGACCTACCTACGATTGATTGACCATAACTCTCTCAATTTAACTCTTAAGTCATTGAAATTAATTTCATTTCAAATGAATCGAAGTGTAGTTTAAAACGAAAGAAACGGAGATGAAAAACTCCAAGTATTTTGAGAGTTATGATGGAAATAGTTAGACTCGCGCTTTGGTTCAGCAATTTACTGACCTACCTCCGATTGATTGACCATAACTCTGTCAATTTAACTCGTAATTCATTTAAATTAGTTTCATTTCGAAGGAATCGAAGTGTAGTTTAAAACGAAAGAAACGGAGATTAAAAACTCCAAGTATTTTGGGAGTTATGATGGAAATAGTTAGACTCGCGCTTTGGTTTAGCAATTTACTGACCTCCCTACGATTGATTGACCATAACTCACTCAATTTAACTCGTAATTCATTAAAATTAGTTTCATTTCGAAGGAATCGAAGTGTAGTTTATAACGAAAGAAACGGAGATGAAAAACTCCAAGTATTTTGAGAGTTATGATGGAAATAGTTAGACTCGCGCTTTAGTTTAGCAATTTACTGACCTACCTCCGATTGATTGACCATAACTCTCCCAATTTAACTCTTAAGTCATTGAAATTAGTTTCATTTCGAAGGAATCAAAGTGTAGTTTAAAACGAAAGAAACGGAGATGAAAAACTCCAAGTATTTTGAGAGTTATGTTGGAAATAGTTAGACTCGCGCTTTGGTTTAGCAATTTACTGACCTACCTCCGATTGATTGACAATAACTCTGTCAATTTAACTCGTAATTCATTTAAATTAGTTTCATTTCGAAGGAATCGAAGTGTAGTTTAAAACGAAAGAAACGGAGATGAAAAACTCCAAGTATTTTGAGAGTTATGATGGAAATAGTTAGACTCGCGCTTTGGTTTAGCAATTTACTGACCTACCTCCGATTGATTGACCATAACTCTCCCAATTTAACTCGTAATTCATTTAAATTCGTTTCATTTCGAATGAATCGAAGTGTAGTTTAAAACGAAAGAAACGGAGATGAAAAACTCCAAGTATTTTGAGAGTTATGATGGAAATAGTTAGACTCGCTCTTTGGTTTAGCAATTTACTGACCTACCTCCGATTGATTGACCATAACTCTGTCAATTTAACTCGTAATTCATTTAAATTAGTTTCATTTCGAAGGAATCGAAGTGTAGTTTAATACGAAAGAAACGGAGATTAAAAACTCCAAGTATTTTGGGAGTTATGATGGAAATAGTTAGACTCGCGCTTTGGTTTAGCAATTTACTGACCTCCCTACGATTGATTGACCATAACTCACTCAATTTAACTCGTAATTCATTTAAATTCGTTTCATTTCGAAGGAATCGAAGTGTAGTTTATAACGAAAGAAACGGAGATGAAAAACTCCAAGTATTTTGAGAGTTATGATGGAAATAGTTAGACTCGCGCTTTGGTTTAGCAATTTACTGACCTACCTCCGATTGATTGACCATAACTCTCCCAATTTAACTCTTAAGTCATTGAAATTAGTTTCATTTCGAAGGAATCAAAGTGTAGTTTAAAACGAAAGAAACGGAGATGAAAAACTCCAAGTATTTTGAGAGTTATGATGGAAATAGTTAGACTCGCGCTTTGGTTTAGCAATTTACTGACCTACCTCCGATTGATTGACAATAACTCTGTCAATTTAACTCGTAATTCATTTAAATTAGTTTCATTTCGAAGGAATCGAAGTGTAGTTTAAAACGAAAGAAACGGAGATGAAAAACTCCAAGTATTTTGAGAGTTATGATGGAAATAGTTAGACTCGCGCTTTGGTTTAGCAATTTACTGACCTACCTCCGATTGATTGACCATAACTCACTCAATTTAACTCGTAATTCATTTAAATTCGTTTCATTTCGAATGAATCGAAGTGTAGTTTAAAACGAAAGAAACGGAGATGAAAAACTCCAAGTATTTTGAGAGTTATGATGGAAATAGTTAGACTCGCGCTTTGGTTTAGCAATTTACTGACCTCCCTACGATTGATTGACCATAACTCACTCAATTTAACTCGTAATTCATTTAAATTCGTTTCATTTCGAATGAATCGAAGTGTAGTTTAAAACGAAAGAAACGGAGATGAAAAACTCCAAGTATTTTGAGAGTTATGATGGAAATAGTTAGACTCGCGCTTTGGTTTAGCAATTTACTGACTTACCTACGATTGATTGACCATAACTCTCTCAATTTAACTCTTAAGTCATTGAAATTAATTTCATTTCAAATGAATCAAAGTGTAGTTTAAAACGAAAGAAACGGAGATGAAAAACTCCAAGTATTTTGAGAGTTATGATGGAAATAGTTAGACTCGCGCTTTGGTTTAGCAATTTACTGACCTACCTCCGATTGATTGACCATAACTCTCCCAATTTAACTCTTAAGTCATTGAAATTAGTTTCATTTCGAAGGAATCAAAGTGTAGTTTAAAACGAAAGAAACGGAGATGAAAAACTCCAAGTATTTTTAGAGTTATGATGGAAATAGTTAGACTCGCGCTTTGGTTTAGCAATTTACTGACCTACCTCCGATTGATTGACAATAACTCTGTCAATTTAACTCGTAATTCATTTAAATTAGTTTCATTTCGAAGGAATCGAAGTGTAGTTTAAAACGAAAGAAACGGAGATGAAAAACTCCAAGTATTTTGAGAGTTATGATGGAAATAGTTAGACTCGCGCTTTGGTTTAGCAATTTACTGACCTACCTCCGATTGATTGACCATAACTCACTCAATTTAACTCGTAATTCATTTAAATTCGTTTCATTTCGAATGAATCGAAGTGTAGTTTAAAATGAAAGAAACGGAGATGAAAAACTCCAAGTATTTTGAGAGTTATGATGGAAATAGTTAGACTCGCGCTTTGGTTTAGCAATTTACTGACCTACCTCCGATTGATTGACCATAACTCTCTCAATTTAACTCTTAATTCATTGAAATTAGTTTCATTTCGAAGGAATCGAAGTGTAGTTTAAAACGAAAGAAACGGAGATGAAAAACTCCAAGTATTTTTAGAGTTATGATGGAAATAGTTAGACTCGCGCTTTGGTTTAGCAATTTACTGACTTACCTCCGATTGATTGACCATAACTCTCCCAATTTAACTCTTAAGTCATTGAAATTAGTTTCATTTCGAAGGAATCGAAGTATAGTTTAAAACGAAAGAAACGGAGATTAAAAACTCCAAGTATTTTTAGAGTTATGATGGAAATAGTTAAACTCGCGCTTTGGTTTAGCAATTTACTGACCTACCTCCGATTGATTGACCATAACTCTCCCAATTTAACTCTTAAGTCATTGAAATTAGTTTCATTTCGAAGGAATCAAAGTGTAGTTTAAAACGAAAGAAACGGAGATGAAAAACTCCAAGTATTTTGAGAGTTATGATGGAAATAGTTAGACTCGCGCTTTGGTTTAGCAATTTACTGACCTACCTCCGATTGATTGACAATAACTCTGTCAATTTAACTCGTAATTCATTTAAATTAGTTTCATTTCGAAGGAATCGAAGTGTAGTTTAAAACGAAAGAAACAGAGATGAAAAACTCCAAGTATTTTGAGAGTTATGATGGAAATAGTTAGACTCGCGCTTTGGTTTAGCAATTTACTGACCTCCCTACGATTGATTGACCATAACTCACTCAATTTAACTCGTAATTCATTTAAATTCGTTTCATTTCGAATGAATCGAAGTGTAGTTTAAAACGAAAGAAACGGAGATGAAAAACTCCAAGTATTTTGAGAGTTATGATGGAAATAGTTAGACTCGCGCTTTGGTTTAGCAATTTACTGACCTACCTACGATTGATTGACCATAACTCTCTCAATTTAACTCTTAAGTCATTGAAATTAATTTCATTTCAAATGAATCGAAGTGTAGTTTAAAACGAAAGAAACGGAGATGAAAAACTCCAAGTATTTTGAGAGTTATGATGGAAATAGTTAGACTCGCGCTTTGGTTCAGCAATTTACTGACCTACCTCCGATTGATTGACCATAACTCTGTCAATTTAACTCGTAATTCATTTAAATTAGTTTCATTTCGAAGGAATCGAAGTGTAGTTTAAAACGAAAGAAACGGAGATTAAAAACTCCAAGTATTTTGGGAGTTATGATGGAAATAGTTAGACTCGCGCTTTGGTTTAGCAATTTACTGACCTCCCTACGATTGATTGACCATAACTCACTCAATTTAACTCGTAATTCATTAAAATTAGTTTCATTTCGAAGGAATCGAAGTGTAGTTTATAACGAAAGAAACGGAGATGAAAAACTCCAAGTATTTTGAGAGTTATGATGGAAATAGTTAGACTCGCGCTTTAGTTTAGCAATTTACTGACCTACCTCCGATTGATTGACCATAACTCTCCCAATTTAACTCTTAAGTCATTGAAATTAGTTTCATTTCGAAGGAATCAAAGTGTAGTTTAAAACGAAAGAAACGGAGATGAAAAACTCCAAGTATTTTGAGAGTTATGTTGGAAATAGTTAGACTCGCGCTTTGGTTTAGCAATTTACTGACCTACCTCCGATTGATTGACAATAACTCTGTCAATTTAACTCGTAATTCATTTAAATTAGTTTCATTTCGAAGGAATCGAAGTGTAGTTTAAAACGAAAGAAACGGAGATGAAAAACTCCAAGTATTTTGAGAGTTATGATGGAAATAGTTAGACTCGCGCTTTGGTTTAGCAATTTACTGACCTACCTCCGATTGATTGACCATAACTCACTAAATTTAACTCGTAATTCATTTAAATTCGTTTCATTTCGAATGAATCGAAGTGTAGTTTAAAACGAAAGAAACGGAGATGAAAAACTCCAAGTATTTTGAGAGTTATGATGGAAATAGTTAGACTCGCTCTTTGGTTTAGCAATTTACTGACCTCCCTACGATTGATTGACCATAACTCACTCAATTTAACTCGTAATTCATTTAAATTAGTTTCATTTCGAAGGAATCGAAGTGTAGTTTAATACGAAAGAAACGGAGATTAAAAACTCCAAGTATTTTGAGAGTTATGATGGAAATAGTTAGACTCGTGCTTTGGTTTAGCAATTTACTGACCTACCTCCGATTGATTGACCATAACTCTCCCAATTTAACTCTTAAGTCATTGAAATTAGTTTCATTTCGAAGGAATCAAAGTGTAGTTTAAAACGAAAGAAACGGAGATGAAAAACTCCAAGTATTTTGAGAGTTATGATGGAAATAGTTAGACTCGCGCTTTGGTTTAGCAATTTACTGACCTACCTCCGATTGATTGACAATAACTCTGTCAATTTAACTCGTAATTCATTTAAATTAGTTTCATTTCGAAGGAATCGAAGTGTAGTTTAAAACGAAAGAAACAGAGATGAAAAACTCCAAGTATTTTGAGAGTTATGATGGAAATAGTTAGACTCGCGCTTTGGTTTAGCAATTTACTGACCTCCCTACGATTGATTGACCATAACTCACTCAATTTAACTCGTAATTCATTTAAATTCGTTTCATTTCGAATGAATCGAAGTGTAGTTTAAAACGAAAGAAACGGAGATGAAAAACTCCAAGTATTTTGAGAGTTATGATGGAAATAGTTAGACTCGCGCTTTGGTTTAGAAATTTACTGACGTACCTCCGATTGATTGACAATAACTCTGTCAATTTAACTCGTAATTCATTTAAATTAGTTTCATTTCGAATGAATCGAAGTGTAGTTTAAACGAAAGAAACGGAGATGAAAAACTCCAAGTATTTTGAGAGTTATGATGGAAATAGTTAGACTCGCGCTTTGGTTTAGCAATTTACTGACCTACCTCCGATTGATTGACCATAACTCACGCAATTTAACTCGTAATTCATTGAAATTAGTTTCATTTCGAAGGAATCAAAGTGTAGTTTAAAACGAAAGAAACGGAGATGAAAAACTCCAAGTATTTTGAGGGTTATGATGGAAATAGTTAGACTCGCGCTTTGGTTTAGCAATTTACTGACCTACCTCCGATTGATTGACCATAACTCTGTCAATTTAACTCGTAATTCATTTAAATTAGTTTCATTTCGAAGGAATCGAAGTAAAGTTTAAAACGAAAGAAACGGAGATGAAAAAGTCCAAGTATTTTGAGAGTTATGATGGAAATAGTTAGACTCGCGCTTTGGTTTAGAAATTTACTGACCTACCTCCGATTGATTGACCATAACTCTGTCAATTTAACTCGTAATTCATTTAAATTAGTTTCATTTCGAAGGAATCGAAGTGTAGTTTAAAACGAAAGAAACGGAGATGAAAAACTCCAAGTATTTTGAAAGTTATGATGGAAATAGTTAGACTCGCGCTTTGGTTTAGCAATTTACTGACCTACCTCCGATTGATTGACCATAACTCTGTCAATTTAACTCGTAATTCATTTAAATTAGTTTCATTTCGAAGGAATCGAAGTGTAGTTTAAAACGAAAGAAACGGAGATGAAAAACTCCAAGTATTTTTAGAGTTATGATGGAAATAGTTAGACTCGCGCTTTGGTTTAGCAATTTACTGACTTACCTCCGATTGATTGACCATAACTCTCCCAATTTAACTCTTAAGTCATTGAAATTAGTTTCATTTCGAAGGAATCAAAGTGTAGTTTAAAACGAAAGAAACGGAGATGAAAAACTCCAAGTATTTTGAGAGTTATGATGGAAATAGTTAGACTCGCGCTTTGGTTTAGCAATTTACTGACCTACCTCCGATTGATTGACCATAACTCTCTCAATTTAACTCTTAAGTCATTGAAATTAGTTTCATTTCGAAGGAATCAAAGTGTAGTTTAAAACGAAAGAAACGGAGATGAAAAACTCCAAGTATTTTGAGAGTTATGATGGAAATAGTTAGACTCGCTCTTTGGTTTAGCAATTTACTGACCTACCTCCGATTGATTGACCATAACTCTCTCAATTTAACTCTTAATTCATTGAAATTAGTTTCATTTCGAAGGAATCGAAGTGTAGTTTAAAACGAAAGAAACGGAGATGAAAAACTCCAAGTATTTTGAGAGTTATGATGGAAATAGTTAGACTCGCGCTTTGGTTTAGCAATTTACTGACCTACCTCCGATTGATTGACCATAACTCTCTCAATTTAACTCTTAAGTCATTGAAATTAGTTTCATTTCGAAGGAATCAAAGTGTAGTTTAAAACGAAAGAAACGGAGATGAAAAACTCCAAGTATTTTGAAAGTTATGATGGAAATAGTTAGACTCGCTCTTTGGTTTAGCAATTTACTGACCTACCTCCGATTGATTGACCATAACTCTCTCAATTTAACTCTTAATTCATTGAAATTAGTTTCATTTCGAAGGAATCGAAGTGTAGTTTAAAACGAAAGAAACGGAGATTAAAAACTCCAAGTATTTTTAGAGTTATGATGGAAATAGTTAGACTCGCGCTTTGGTTTAGCAATTTACTGACCTACCTCCGATTGATTGACCATAACTCTGTCAATTTAACTCGTAATTCATTTAAATTAGTTTCATTTCGAAGGAATCGAAGTATAGTTTAAAACGAAAGAAACGGAGATTAAAAACTCCAAGTATTTTTAGAGTTATGATGGAAATAGTTAAACTCGCGCTTTGGTTTAGCAATTTACTGACCTACCTCCGATTGATTGACCATAACTCTCCCAATTTAACTCTTAAGTCATTGAAATTAGTTTCATTTCGAAGGAATCAAAGTGTAGTTTAAAACGAAAGAAACGGAGATGAAAAACTCCAAGTATTTTGAGAGTTATGATGGAAATAGTTAGACTCGCGCTTTGGTTTAGCAATTTACTGACCTACCTCCGATTGATTGACAATAACTCTGTCAATTTAACTCGTAATTCATTTAAATTAGTTTCATTTCGAAGGAATCGAAGTGTAGTTTAAAACGAAAGAAACGGAGATGAAAAACTCCAAGTATTTTGAGAGTTATGATGGAAATAGTTAGACTCGCACTTTGGTTTTGCAATTTACTGACCTACCTCCGATTGATTGACCATAACTCACTCAATTTAACTCGTAATTCATTTAAATTCGTTTCATTTCGAATGAATCGAAGTGTAGTTTAAAACGAAAGAAACGGAGATGAAAAACTCCAAGTATTTTGAGAGTTATGATGGAAATAGTTAGACTCGCTCTTTGGTTTAGCAATTTACTGACCTACCTCCGATTGATTGACCATAACTCTGTCAATTTAACTCGTAATTCATTTAAATTAGTTTCATTTCGAAGGAATCAAAGTGTAGTTTAAAACGAAAGAAACGGAGATTAAAAACTCCAAGTATTTTGGGAGTTATGATGGAAATAGTTAGACTCGGGCTTTGGTTTAGCAATTTACTGACCTCCCTACGATTGATTGACCATAACTCACTCAATTTAACTCGTAATTCATTGAAATTAGTTTCATTTCGAAGGAATCGAAGTGTAGTTTATAACGAAAGAAACGGAGATGAAAAACTCCAAGTATTTTGAGAGTTATGATGGAAATAGTTAGACTCGCGCTTTGGTTTAGCAATTTACTGACCTACCTCCGATTGATTGACCATAACTCTGTCAATTTAACTCGTAATTCATTTAAATTAGTTTCATTTCGAAGGAATCGAAGTGTAGTTTAAAACGAAAGAAACGGAGATTAAAAACTCCAAGTATTTTGGGAGTTATGATGGAAATAGTTAGACTCGCGCTTTGGTTTAGCAATTTACTGACCTCCCTACGATTGATTGACCATAACTCACTCAATTTAACTCGTAATTCATTGAAATTAGTTTCATTTCGAAGGAATCGAAGTGTAGTTTATAACGAAAGAAACGGAGATGAAAAACTCCAAGTATTTTGAGAGTTATGATGGAAATAGTTAGACTCGTGCTTTGGTTTAGCAATTTACTGACCTACCTCCGATTGATTGACCATAACTCTCCCAATTTAACTCTTAAGTCATTGAAATTAGTTTCATTTCGAAGGAATCAAAGTGTAGTTTAAAACGAAAGAAACGGAGATGAAAAACTCCAAGTATTTTGAGAGTTATGATGGAAATAGTTAGACTCGCGCTTTGGTTTAGCAATTTACTGACCTACCTCCGATTGATTGACAATAACTCTGTCAATTTAACTCGTAATTCATTTAAATTAGTTTCATTTCGAAGGAATCGAAGTGTAGTTTAAAACGAAAGAAACAGAGATGAAAAACTCCAAGTATTTTGAGAGTTATGATGGAAATAGTTAGACTCGCGCTTTGGTTTAGCAATTTACTGACCTCCCTACGATTGATTGACCATAACTCACTCAATTTAACTCGTAATTCATTTAAATTCGTTTCATTTCGAATGAATCGAAGTGTAGTTTAAAACGAAAGAAACGGAGATGAAAAACTCCAAGTATTTTGAGAGTTATGATGGAAATAGTTAGACTCGCGCTTTGGTTTAGCAATTTACTGACCTACCTACGATTGATTGACCATAACTCTCTCAATTTAACTCTTAAGTCATTGAAATTAATTTCATTTCAAATGAATCGAAGTGTAGTTTAAAACGAAAGAAACGGAGATGAAAAACTCCAAGTATTTTGAGAGTTATGATGGAAATAGTTAGACTCGCGCTTTGGTTTAGCAATTTACTGACCTACCTCCGATTGATTGACCATAACTCTGTCAATTTAACTCGTAATTCATTTACATTAGTTTAATTTCGAAGGAATCGAAGTGTAGTTTAAAACGAAAGAAACGGAGATTAAAAACTCCAAGTATTTTGGGAGTTATGATGGAAATAGTTAGACTCGCGCTTTGGTTTAGCAATTTACTGACCTCCCTATGATTGATTGACCATAACTCACTCAATTTAACTCGTAATTCATTAAAATTAGTTTCATTTCGAAGGAATCGAAGTGTAGTTTATAACGAAAGAAACGGAGATGAAAAACTCCAAGTATTTTGAGAGTTATGATGGAAATAGTTAGACTCGCGCTTTAGTTTAGCAATTTACTGACCTACCTCCGATTGATTGACCATAACTCTCCCAATTTAACTCTTAAGTCATTGAAATTAGTTTCATTTCGAAGGAATCAAAGTGTAGTTTAAAACGAAAGAAACGGAGATGAAAAACTCCAAGTATTTTGAGAGTTATGATGGAAATAGTTAGACTCGCGCTTTGGTTTAGCAATTTACTGACCTACCTCCGATTGATTGACAATAACTCTGTCAATTTAACTCGTAATTCATTTAAATTAGTTTCATTTCGAAGGAATCGAAGTGTAGTTTAAAACGAAAGAAACGGAGATGAAAAACTCCAAGTATTTTGAGAGTTATGATGGAAATAGTTAGACTCGCGCTTTGGTTTAGCAATTTACTGACCTACCTCCGATTGATTGACCATAACTCACTAAATTTAACTCGTAATTCATTTAAATTCGTTTCATTTCGAATGAATCGAAGTGTAGTTTAAAACGAAAGAAACGGAGATGAAAAACTCCAAGTATTTTGAGAGTTATGATGGAAATAGTTAGACTCGCTCTTTGGTTTAGCAATTTACTGACCTACCTCCGATTGATTGACCATAACTCTGTCAATTTAACTCGTAATTCATTTAAATTAGTTTCATTTCGAAGGAATCGAAGTGTAGTTTAATACGAAAGAAACGGAGATTAAAAACTCCAAGTATTTTGGGAGTTATGATGGAAATAGTTAGACTCGCGCTTTGGTTTAGCAATTTACTGACCTCCCTACGATTGATTGACCATAACTCACTCAATTTAACTCGTAATTCATTGAAATTAGTTTAATTTCGAAGGAATCGAAGTGTAGTTTATAACGAAAGAAACGGAGATGAAAAACTCCAAGTATTTTGAGAGTTATGATGGAAATAGTTAGACTCGCGCTTTGGTTTAGCAATTTACTGACCTACCTCCGATTGATTGACCATAACTCTCCCAATTTAACTCTTAAGTCATTGAAATTAGTTTCATTTCGAAGGAATCAAAGTGTAGTTTAAAACGAAAGAAACGGAGATGAAAAACTCCAAGTATTTTGAGAGTTATGATGGAAATAGTTAGACTCGCGCTTTAGTTTAGCAATTTACTGACCTACCTCCGATTGATTGACAATAACTCTGTCAATTTAACTCGTAATTCATTTAAATTAGTTTCATTTCGAAGGAATCGAAGTGTAGTTTAAAACGAAAGAAACGGAGATTAAAAACTCCAAGTATTTTGGGAGTTATGATGGAAATAGTTAGACTCGCGCTTTGGTTTAGCAATTTACTGACCTCCCTACGATTGATTGACCATAACTCACTCAATTTAACTCGTAATTCATTAAAATTAGTTTCATTTCGAAGGAATCGAAGTGTAGTTTATAACGAAAGAAACGGAGATGAAAAACTCCAAGTATTTTGAGAGTTATGATGGAAATAGTTAGACTCGCGCTTTAGTTTAGCAATTTACTGACCTACCTCCGATTGATTGACCATAACTCTCCCAATTTAACTCTTAAGTCATTGAAATTAGTTTCATTTCGAAGGAATCAAAGTGTAGTTTAAAACGAAAGAAACGGAGATGAAAAACTCCAAGTATTTTGAGAGTTATGATGGAAATAGTTAGACTCGCGCTTTGGTTTAGCAATTTACTGACCTACCTCCGATTGATTGAACATAACTCTCTCAATTTAACTCGTAATTCATTTAAATTCATTTCATTTCAAATGAATCGAAGTGTAGTTTAAAACGAAAGAAACGGAGATGAAAAACTCCAAGTATTTTGAGAGTTATGATGGAAATAGTTAGACTCGCGCTTTGGTTTAGCAATTTACTGACCTACCTCCGATTGATTGATCATAACTCTCTCAATTTAACTCTTAAGTCATTGAAATTAGTTTCATTTCGAAGGAATCAAAGTGTAGTTTAAAACGAAAGAAACGGAGATGAAAAACTCCAAGTATTTTGAGAGTTATGATGGAAATTGTTAGACTCGCGCTTTGGTTTAGCAATTTACTGACCTACCTCCGATTGATTGACCATAACTCACTCAATTTAACTCGTAATTCATTTAAATTAGTTTCATTTCGAAGGAATCGAAGTAAAGTTTAAAACGAAAGAAACGGAGATGAAAAACTTCAAGTATTTTGAGAGTTATGATGGAAATAGTTAGACTCGCGCTTTGGTTTAGCAATTTACTGACCTACCTCCGATTGATTGAATATAACTCTCTCAATTTAACTCGTAATTCATTTAAATTCGTTTCATTTCGAATGAATCGAAGTGTAGTTTAAAACGAAAGAAACGGAGATGAAAAACTCCAAGTATTTTGAGCGTTATGATGGAAATAGTTAGACTCGCGCTTTGGTTTAGCAATTTACTGACCTACCTCCGATTGATTGACAATAACTCTGTCAATTTAACTCGTAATTCATTTAAATTAGTTTCATTTCGAAGGAATTGAAGTGTAGTTTAAAACGAAAGAAACGGAGATGAAAAACTCCAAGTATTTTGAGAGTTATGATGGAAATAGTTAGACTCGCGCTTTGGTTTAGCAATTTACTGACCTACCTCCGATTGATTGAACATAACTCTCTCAATTTAACTCGTAATTCATTTAAATTCATTTCATTTCAAATGAATCGAAGTGTAGTTTAAAACGAAAGAAACGGAGATGAAAAACTCCAAGTATTTTGAGAGTTATGATGGAAATAGTTAGACTCGCGCTTTGGTTTAGCAATTTACTGACCTACCTCCGATTGATTGACCATAACTCTCTCAATTTAACTCTTAAGTCATTGAAATTAGTTTCATTTCGAAGGAATCAAAGTGTAGTTTAAAACGAAAGAAACGGAGATGAAAAACTCCAAGTATTTTGAGAGTTATGATGGAAATTGTTAGACTCGCGCTTTGGTTTAGCAATTTACTGACCTACCTCCGATTGATTGACAATAACTCACTCAATTTAACTCGTAATTCATTTAAATTAGTTTCATTTCGAAGGAATCGAAGTAAAGTTTAAAACGAAAGAAACGGAGATGAAAAACTCCAAGTATTTTGAGAGTTATGATGGAAATAGTTAGACTCGCGCTTTGGTTTAGCAATTTACTGACCTACCTCCGATTGATTGACCATAACTCTCTCAATTTAACTCTTAAGTCATTGAAATTAGTTTCATTTCGAAGGAATCAAAGTGTAGTTTAAAACGAAAGAAACGGAGATGAAAAACTCCAAGTATTTTGAGAGTTATGATGGAAATTGTTAGACTCGCGCTTTGGTTTAGCAATTTACTGACCTACCTCCGATTGATTGACCATAACTCACTCAATTTAACTCGTAATTCATTTAAATTAGTTTCATTTCGAAGGAATCGAATTAAGTTTAAAACGAAAGAAACGGAGATGAAAAACTCCAAGTATTTTGAGAGTTATGATGGAAATAGTTAGACTCGCGCTTTGGTTTAGCAATTTACTGACCTACCTCCGATTGATTGAACATAACTCTCTCAATTTAACTCGTAATTCATTTAAATTCATTTCATTTCAAATGAATCGAAGTGTAGTTTAAAACGAAAGAAACGGAGATGAAAAACTCCAAGTATTTTGAGAGTTATGATGGAAATAGTTAGACTCGCGCTTTGGTTTAGCAATTTACTGACCTACCTCCGATTGATTGACCATAACTCTCTCAATTTAACTCTTAAGTCATTGAAATTAGTTTCATTTCGAAGGAATCAAAGTGTAGTTTAAAACGAAAGAAACGGAGATGAAAAACTCCAAGTATTTTGAGAGTTATGATGGAAATTGTTAGACTCGCGCTTTGGTTTAGCAATTTACTGACCTACCTCCGATTGATTGACCATAACTCACTCAATTTAACTCGTAATTCATTTAAATTAGTTTCATTTCGAAGGAATCGAAGTAAAGTTTAAAACGAAAGAAACGGAGATGAAAAACCTCAAGTATTTTGAGAGTTATGATGGAAATAGTTAGACTCGCGCTTTGGTTTAGCAATTTACTGACCTACCTCCGATTGATTGAATATAACTCTCTCAATTTAACTCGTAATTCATTTAAATTCGTTTCATTTCGAATGAATCGAAGTGTAGTTTAAAACGAAAGAAACGGAGATGAAAAACTCCAAGTATTTTGAGAGTTATGATGGAAATAGTTAGACTCGCGCTTTGGTTTAGCAATTTACTGACCTACCTCCGATTGATTGACAATAACTCTGTCAATTTAACTCGTAATTCATTTAAATTAGTTTCATTTCGAAGGAATTGAAGTGTAGTTTAAAACGAAAGAAACGGAGATGAAAAACTCCAAGTATTTTGAGAGTTATGATGGAAATAGTTAGACTCGCGCTTTGGTTTAGCAATTTACTGACCTACCTCCGATTGATTGAACATAACTCTCTCAATTTAACTCGTAATTCATTTAAATTCATTTCATTTCAAATGAATCGAAGTGTAGTTTAAAACGAAAGAAACGGAGATGAAAAACTCCAAGTATTTTGAGAGTTATGATGGAAATAGTTAGACTCGCGCTTTGGTTTAGCAATTTACTGACCTACCTCCGATTGATTGACCATAACTCTCTCAATTTAACTCTTAAGTCATTGAAATTAGTTTCATTTCGAAGGAATCAAAGTGTAGTTTAAAACGAAAGAAACGGAGATGAAAAACTCCAAGTATTTTGAGAGTTATGATGGAAATTGTTAGACTCGCGCTTTGGTTTAGCAATTTACTGACCTACCTCCGATTGATTGACCATAACTCACTCAATTTAACTCGTAATTCATTTAAATTAGTTTCATTTCGAAGGAATCGAAGTAAAGTTTAAAACGAAAGAAACGGAGATGAAAAACTTCAAGTATTTTGAGAGTTATGATGGAAATAGTTAGACTCGCGCTTTGGTTTAGCAATTTACTGACCTACCTCCGATTGATTGAATATAACTCTCTCAATTTAACTCGTAATTCATTTAAATTCGTTTAATTTCGAATGAATCGAAGTGTAGTTTAAAACGAAAGAAACGGAGATGAAAAACTCCAAGTATTTTGAGAGTTATGATGGAAATAGTTAGACTCGCTCTTTGGTTTAGCAATTTACTGACCTACCTCCGATTGATTGACCATAACTCTGTCAATTGAACTCGTAATTCACTTAAATTAGTTTCATTTCGAAGGAATCGAAGTGTAGTTTAAAACGAAAGAAACGGAGATGAAAAACTCCAAGTATTTTGAGAGTTATGATGGAAATAGTTAGACTCGCACTTTGGTTTTGCAATTTACTGACCTACCTCCGATTGATTGAACATAACTCTCTCAATTTAACTCGTAATTCATTTAAATTCATTTCATTTCAAATGAATCGAAGTGTAGTTTAAAACGAAAGAAACGGAGATGAAAAACTCCAAGTATTTTGAGAGTTATGATGGAAATAGTTAGACTCGCGCTTTGGTTTAGCAATTTACTGACCTACCTCCGATTGATTGACCATAACTCTCTCAATTTAACTCTTAAGTCATTGAAATTAGTTTCATTTCGAAGGAATCAAAGTGTAGTTTAAAACGAAAGAAACGGAGATGAAAAACTCCAAGTATTTTGAGAGTTATGATGGAAATTGTTAGACTCGCGCTTTGGTTTAACAATTTACTGACCTACCTCCGATTGATTGACCATAACTCACTCAATTTAACTCGTAATTCATTTAAATTAGTTTCATTTCGAAGGAATCGAAGTAAAGTTTAAAACGAAAGAAACGGAGATGAAAAACTCCAAGTATTTTGAGAGTTATGATGGAAACAGTTAGACTCGCGCTTTGGTTTAGCAATTTACTGACCTACCTCCGATTGATTGACCATAACTCTCTCAATTTAACTCTTAAGTCATTGAAATTAGTTTCATTTCGAAGGAATCAAAGTGTAGTTTAAAACGAAAGAAACGGAGATGAAAAACTCCAAGTATTTTGAGAGTTATGATGGAAATTGTTAGACTCGCGCTTTGGTTTAGCAATTTACTGACCTACCTCCGATTGATTGACCATAACTCACTCAATTTAACTCGTAATTCATTTAAATTAGTTTCATTTCGAAGGAATCGAAGTAAAGTTTAAAACGAAAGAAACGGAGATGAAAAACTCCAAGTATTTTGAGAGTTATGATGGAAATAGTTAGACTCGCGCTTTAGTTTAGCAATTTACTGACCTACCTCCGATTGATTGACCATAACTCTCCCAATTTAACTCTTAAGTCATTGAAATTAGTTTCATTTCGAAGGAATCAAAGTGTAGTTTAAAACGAAAGAAACGGAGATGAAAAACTCCAAGTATTTTGAGAGTTATGATGGAAATAGTTAGACTCGCGCTTTGGTTTAGCAATTTACTGACCTACCTCCGATTGATTGAACATAACTCTCTCAATTTAACTCGTAATTCATTTAAATTCATTTCATTTCAAATGAATCGAAGTGTAGTTTAAAACGAAAGAAACGGAGATGAAAAACTCCAAGTATTTTGAGAGTTATGATGGAAATAGTTAGACTCGCGCTTTGGTTTAGCAATTTACTGACCTACCTCCGATTGATTGACCATAACTCTGTCAATTTAACTCGTAATTCATTTAAATTAGTTTCATTTCGAAGGAATCGAAGTGTAGTTTAATACGAAAGAAACGGAGATTAAAAACTCCAAGTATTTTGGGAGTTATGATGGAAATAGTTAGACTCGCGCTTTGGTTTAGCAATTTACTGACCTCCCTACGATTGATTGACCATAACTCACTCAATTTAACTCGTAATTCATTGAAATTAGTTTCATTTCGAAGGAATCGAAGTGTAGTTTATAACGAAAGAAACGGAGATGAAAAACTCCAAGTATTTTGAGAGTTATGATGGAAATAGTTAGACTCGCGCTTTGGTTTAGCAATTTACTGACCTACCTCCGATTGATTGACCATAACTCTCCCAATTTAACTCTTAAGTCATTGAAATCAGTTTCATTTCGAAGGAATCAAAGTGTAGTTTAAAACGAAAGAAACGGAGATGAAAAACTCCAAGTATTTTGGGAGTTATGATGGAAATAGTTAGACTCGCGCTTTGGTTTAGCAATTTACTGACCTCCCTATGATTGATTGACCATAACTCACTCAATTTAACTCGTAATTCATTAAAATTAGTTTCATTTCGAAGGAATCGAAGTGTAGTTTATAACGAAAGAAACGGAGATGAAAAACTCCAAGTATTTTGAGAGTTATGATGGAAATAGTTAGACTCGCGCTTTAGTTTAGCAATTTACTGACCTACCTCCGATTGATTGACAATAACTCTGTCAATTTAACTCGTAATTCATTGAAATTAGTTTCATTTCGAAGGAATCGAAGTGTAGTTTAAAATGAAAGAAACGGAGATTAAAAACTCCAAGTATTTTGGGAGTTATGATGGAAATAGTTAGACTCGCGCTTTGGTTTAGCAATTTACTGACCTCCCTACGATTGATTGACCATAACTCACTCAATTTAACTCGTAATTCATTAAAATTAGTTTCATTTCGAAGGAATCGAAGTGTAGTTTATAACGAAAGAAACGGAGATGAAAAACTCCAAGTATTTTGAGAGTTATGATGGAAATAGTTAGACTCGCGCTTTAGTTTAGCAATTTACTGACCTACCTCCGATTGATTGACCATAACTCTCCCAATTTAACTCTTAAGTCATTGAAATTAGTTTCATTTCGAAGGAATCAAAGTGTAGTTTAAAACGAAAGAAACGGAGATGAAAAACTCCAAGTATTTTGAGAGTTATGATGGAAATAGTTAGACTCGCGCTTTGGTTTAGCAATTTACTGACCTACCTCCGATTGATTGAACATAACTCTCTCAATTTAACTCGTAATTCATTTAAATTCATTTCATTTCAAATGAATCGAAGTGTAGTTTAAAACGAAAGAAACGGAGATGAAAAACTCCAAGTATTTTGAGAGTTATGATGGAAATAGTTAGACTCGCGCTTTGGTTTAGCAATTTACTGACCTACCTCCGATTGATTGATCATAACTCTCTCAATTTAACTCTTAAGTCATTGAAATTAGTTTCATTTCGAAGGAATCAAAGTGTAGTTTAAAACGAAAGAAACGGAGATGAAAAACTCCAAGTATTTTGAGAGTTATGATGGAAATTGTTAGACTCGCGCTTTGGTTTAGCAATTTACTGACCTACCTCCGATTGATTGACCATAACTCACTCAATTTAACTCGTAATTCATTTAAATTAGTTTCATTTCGAAGGAATCGAAGTAAAGTTTAAAACGAAAGAAACGGAGATGAAAAACTTCAAGTATTTTGAGAGTTATGATGGAAATAGTTAGACTCGCGCTTTGGTTTAGCAATTTACTGACCTACCTCCGATTGATTGAATATAACTCTCTCAATTTAACTCGTAATTCATTTAAATTCGTTTCATTTCGAATGAATCGAAGTGTAGTTTAAAACGAAAGAAACGGAGATGAAAAACTCCAAGTATTTTGAGCGTTATGATGGAAATAGTTAGACTCGCGCTTTGGTTTAGCAATTTACTGACCTACCTCCGATTGATTGACAATAACTCTGTCAATTTAACTCGTAATTCATTTAAATTAGTTTCATTTCGAAGGAATTGAAGTGTAGTTTAAAACGAAAGAAACGGAGATGAAAAACTCCAAGTATTTTGAGAGTTATGATGGAAATAGTTAGACTCGCGCTTTAGTTTAGCAATTTACTGACCTACCTCCGATTGATTGACCATAACTCTCCCAATTTAACTCTTAAGTCATTGAAATTAGTTTCATTTCGAAGGAATCAAAGTGTAGTTTAAAACGAAAGAAACGGAGATGAAAAACTCCAAGTATTTTGAGAGTTATGATGGAAATAGTTAGACTCGCGCTTTGGTTTAGCAATTTACTGACATACCTCCGATTGATTGACCATAACTCTCTCAATTTAACTCTTAAGTCATTGAAATTAGTTTCATTTCGAAGGAATCAAAGTGTAGTTTAAAACGAAAGAAACGGAGATGAAAAACTCCAAGTATTTTGAGAGTTATGATGGAAATTGTTAGACTCGCGCTTTGGTTTAGCAATTTACTGACCTACCTCCGATTGATTGACCATAACTCACTCAATTTAACTCGTAATTCATTTAAATTAGTTTCATTTCGAAGGAATCGAAGTAAAGTTTAAAACGAAAGAAACGGAGATGAAAAACTCCAAGTATTTTGAGAGTTATGATGGAAATAGTTAGACTCGCGCTTTGGTTTAGCAATTTACTGACCTACCTCCGATTGATTGACCATAACTCTCTCAATTTAACTCTTAAGTCATTGAAATTAGTTTCATTTCGAAGGAATCAAAGTGTAGTTTAAAACGAAAGAAACGGAGATGAAAAACTCCAAGTATTTTGAGAGTTATGATGGAAATTGTTAGACTCGCGCTTTGGTTTAGCAATTTACTGACCTACCTCCGATTGATTGACCATAACTCACTCAATTTAACTCGTAATTCATTTAAATTAGTTTCATTTCGAAGGAATCGAAGTAAAGTTTAAAACGAAAGAAACGGAGATGAAAAACTCCAAGTATTTTGAGAGTTATGATGGAAATAGTTAGACTCGCGCTTTGGTTTAGCAATTTACTGACCTACCTCCGATTGATTGAACATAACTCTCTCAATTTAACTCGTAATTCATTTAAATTCATTTCATTTCAAATGAATCGAAGTGTAGTTTAAAACGAAAGAAACGGAGATGAAAAACTCCAAGTATTTTGAGAGTTATGATGGAAATAGTTAGACTCGCGCTTTGGTTTAGCAATTTACTGACCTACCTCCGATTGATTGACCATAACTCTCTCAATTTAACTCTTAAGTTATTGAAATTAGTTTCATTTCGAAGGAATCAAAGTGTAGTTTAAAACGAAAGAAACGGAGATGAAAAACTCCAAGTATTTTGAGAGTTATGATGGAAATTGTTAGACTCGCGCTTTGGTTTAGCAATTTACTGACCTACCTCCGATTGATTGACCATAACTCACTCAATTTAACTCGTAATTCATTTAAATTAGTTTCATTTCGAAGGAATCGAAGTAAAGTTTAAAACGAAAGAAACGGAGATGAAAAACCTCAAGTATTTTGAGAGT
Source organism: Tasmannia lanceolata (assembly GCF_043159265.1). Classification (NCBI taxonomy): domain Eukaryota; kingdom Viridiplantae; phylum Streptophyta; class Magnoliopsida; order Canellales; family Winteraceae; genus Tasmannia; species Tasmannia lanceolata. Next base: position 12,279,398 of record NW_027518721.1, read on the forward strand.
TATGATGGAAATAGTTAGACTCGCGCTTTGGTTTAGCAATTTACTGACCTACCTCCGATTGATTGAATATAACTCTCTCAATTTAACTCGTAATTCATTTAAATTCGTTTCATTTCGAATGAATCGAAGTGTAGTTTAAAACGAAAGAAACGGAGATGAAAAACTCCAAGTATTTTGAGAGTTATGATGGAAATAGTTAGACTCGCGCTTTGGTTTAGCAATTTACTGACCTACCTCCGATTGATTGACAATAACTCTGTCAATTTAACTCGTAATTCATTTAAATTAGTTTCATTTCGAAGGAATTGAAGTGTAGTTTAAAACGAAAGAAACGGAGATGAAAAACTCCAAGTATTTTGAGAGTTATGATGGAAATAGTTAGACTCGCGCTTTGGTTTAGCAATTTACTGACCTACCTCCGATTGATTGAACATAACTCTCTCAATTTAACTCGTAATTCATTTAAATTCATTTCATTTCAAATGAATCGAAGTGTAGTTTAAAACGAAAGAAACGGAGATGAAAAACTCCAAGTATTTTGAGAGTTATGATGGAAATAGTTAGACTCGCGCTTTGGTTTAGCAATTTACTGACCTACCTCCGATTGATTGACCATAACTCTCTCAATTTAACTCTTAAGTCATTGAAATTAGTTTCATTTCGAAGGAATCAAAGTGTAGTTTAAAACGAAAGAAACGGAGATGAAAAACTCCAAGTATTTTGAGAGTTATGATGGAAATTGTTAGACTCGCGCTTTGGTTTAGCAATTTACTGACCTACCTCCGATTGATTGACCATAACTCACTCAATTTAACTCGTAATTCATTTAAATTAGTTTCATTTCGAAGGAATCGAAGTAAAGTTTAAAACGAAAGAAACGGAGATGAAAAACTTCAAGTATTTTGAGAGTTATGATGGAAATAGTTAGACTCGCGCTTTGGTTTAGCAATTTACTGACCTACCTCCGATTGATTGAATATAACTCTCTCAATTTAACTCGTAATTCATTTAAATTCGTTTAATTTTGAATGAATCGAAGTGTAGTTTAAAACGAAAGAAACGGAGATGAAAAACTCCAAGTATTTTGAGAGTTATGATGGAAATAGTTAGACTCGCTCTTTGGTTTAGCAATTTACTGACCTACCTCCGATTGATTGACCATAACTCTGTCAATTTAACTCGTAATTCACTTAAATTAGTTTCATTTCGAAGGAATCGAAGTGTAGTTTAAAACGAAAGAAACGGAGATGAAAAACTCCAAGTATTTTGAGAGTTATGATGGAAATAGTTAGACTCGCACTTTGGTTTTGCAATTTACTGACCTACCTCCGATTGATTGAACATAACTCTCTCAATTTAACTCGTAATTCATTTAAATTCATTTCATTTCAAATGAATCGAAGTGTAGTTTAAAACGAAAGAAACGGAGATGAAAAACTCCAAGTATTTTGAGAGTTATGATGGAAATAGTTAGACTCGCGCTTTGGTTTAGCAATTTACTGACCTACCTCCGATTGATTGACCATAACTCTCTCAATTTAACTCTTAAGTCATTGAAATTAGTTTCATTTCGAAGGAATCAAAGTGTAGTTTAAAACGAAAGAAACGGAGATGAAAAACTCCAAGTATTTTGAGAGTTATGATGGAAATTGTTAGACTCGCGCTTTGGTTTAGCAATTTACTGACCTACCTCCGATTGATTGACCATAACTCACTCAATTTAACTCGTAATTCATTTAAATTAGTTTCATTTCGAAGGAATCGAAGTAAAGTTTAAAACGAAAGAAACGGAGATGAAAAACTCCAAGTATTTTGAGAGTTATGATGGAAATAGTTAGACTCGCGCTTTGGTTTAGCAATTTACTGACCTACCTCCGATTGATTGACCATAACTCTCTCAATTTAACTCTTAAGTCATTGAAATTAGTTTCATTTCGAAGGAATCAAAGTGTAGTTTAAAACGAAAGAAACGGAGATGAAAAACTCCAAGTATTTTGAGAGTTATGATGGAAATTGTTAGACTCGCGCTTTGGTTTAGCAATTTACTGACCTACCTCCGATTGATTGACCATAACTCACTCAATTTAACTCGTAATTCATTTAAATTATTTTCATTTCGAAGGAATCGAAGTAAAGTTTAAAACGAAAGAAACGGAGATGAAAAACTCCAAGTATTTTGAGAGTTATGATGGAAATAGTTAGACTCGCGCTTTAGTTTAGCAATTTACTGACCTACCTCCGATTGATTGACCATAACTCTCCCAATTTAACTCTTAAGTCATTGAAATTAGTTTCATTTCGAAGGAATCAAAGTGTAGTTTAAAACGAAAGAAACGGAGATGAAAAACTCCAAGTATTTTGAGAGTTATGATGGAAATAGTTAGACTCGCGCTTTGGTTTAGCAATTTACTGACCTACCTCCGATTGATTGAACATAACTCTCTCAATTTAACTCGGAATTCATTTAAATTCATTTCATTTCAAATGAATCGAAGTGTAGTTTAAAACGAAAGAAACGGAGATGAAAAACTCCAAGTATTTTGAGAGTTATGATGGAAATAGTTAGACTCGCGCTTTGGTTTAGCAATTTACTGACCTACCTCCGATTGATTGACCATAACTCTGTCAATTTAACTCGTAATTCATTTAAATTAGTTTCATTTCGAAGGAATCGAAGTGTAGTTTAATACGAAAGAAACGGAGATTAAAAACTCCAAGTATTTTGGGAGTTATGATGGAAATAGTTAGACTCGCGCTTTGGTTTAGCAATTTACTGACCTCCCTACGATTGATTGACCATAACTCACTCAATTTAACTCGTAATTCATTGAAATTAGTTTCATTTCGAAGGAATCGAAGTGTAGTTTATAACGAAAGAAACGGAGATGAAAAACTCCAAGTATTTTGAGAGTTATGATGGAAATAGTTAGACTCGCGCTTTGGTTTAGCAATTTACTGACCTACCTCCGATTGATTGACCATAACTCTCCCAATTTAACTCTTAAGTCATTGAAATTAGTTTCATTTCGAAGGAATCAAAGTGTAGTTTAAAACGAAAGAAACGGAGATGAAAAACTCCAAGTATTTTGAGAGTTATGATGGAAATAGTTAGACTCGCGCTTTGGTTTAGCAATTTACTGACCTCCCTATGATTGATTGACCATAACTCACTCAATTTAACTCGTAATTTATTAAAATTAGTTTCATTTCGAAGGAATCGAAGTGTAGTTTATAACGAAAGAAACGGAGATGAAAAACTCCAAGTATTTTGAGAGTTATGATGGAAATAGTTAGACTCGCGCTTTAGTTTAGCAATTTACTGACCTACCTCCGATTGATTGACAATAACTCTGTCAATTTAACTCGTAATTCATTTAAATTAGTTTCATTTCGAAGGAATCGAAGTGTAGTTTAAAACGAAAGAAACGGAGATTAAAAACTCCAAGTATTTTGGGAGTTATGATGGAAATAGTTAGACTCGCGCTTTGGTTTAGCAATTTACTGACCTCCCTACGATTGATTGACCATAACTCACTCAATTTAACTCGTAATTCATTAAAATTAGTTTCATTTCGAAGGAATCGAAGTGTAGTTTATAACGAAAGAAACGGAGATGAAAAACTCCAAGTATTTTGAGAGTTATGATGGAAATAGTTAGACTCGCGCTTTAGTTTAGCAATTTACTGACCTACCTCCGATTGATTGACCATAACTCTCCCAATTTAACTCTTAAGTCATTGAAATTAGTTTCATTTCGAAGGAATCAAAGTGTAGTTTAAAACGAAAGAAACGGAGATGAAAAACTCCAAGTATTTTGAGAGTTATGATGGAAATAGTTAGACTCGCGCTTTGGTTTAGCAATTTACTGACCTACCTCCGATTGATTGAACATAACTCTCTCAATTTAACTCGTAATTCATTTAAATTCATTTCATTTCAAATGAATCGAAGTGTAGTTTAAAACGAAAGAAACGGAGATGAAAAACTCCAAGTATTTTGAGAGTTATGATGGAAATAGTTAGACTCGCGCTTTGGTTTAGCAATTTACTGACCTACCTCCGATTGATTGATCATAACTCTCTCAATTTAACTCTTAAGTCATTGAAATTAGTTTCATTTCGAAGGAATCAAAGTGTAGTTTAAAACGAAAGAAACGGAGATGAAAAACTCCAAGTATTTTGAGAGTTATGATGGAAATTGTTAGACTCGCGCTTTGGTTTAGCAATTTACTGACCTACCTCCGATTGATTGACCATAACTCACTCAATTTAACTCGTAATTCATTTAAATTAGTTTCATTTCGAAGGAATCGAAGTAAAGTTTAAAACGAAAGAAACGGAGATGAAAAACTTCAAGTATTTTGAGAGTTATGATGGAAATAGTTAGACTCGCGCTTTGGTTTAGCAATTTACTGACCTACCTCCGATTGATTGAATATAACTCTCTCAATTTAACTCGTAATTCATTTAAATTCGTTTCATTTCGAATGAATCGAAGTGTAGTTTAAAACGAAAGAAACGGAGATGAAAAACTCCAAGTATTTTGAGCGTTATGATGGAAATAGTTAGACTCGCGCTTTGGTTTAGCAATTTACTGACCTACCTCCGATTGATTGACAATAACTCTGTCAATTTAACTCGTAATTCATTTAAATTAGTTTCATTTCGAAGGAATTGAAGTGTAGTTTAAAACGAAAGAAACGGAGATGAAAAACTCCAAGTATTTTGAGAGTTATGATGGAAATAGTTAGACTCGCGCTTTGGTTTAGCAATTTACTGACCTACCTCCGATTGATTGAACATAACTCTCTCAATTTAACTCGTAATTCATTTAAATTCATTTCATTTCAAATGAATCGAAGTGTAGTTTAAAACGAAAGAAACGGAGATGAAAAACTCCAAGTATTTTGAGAGTTATGATGGAAATAGTTAGACTCGCGCTTTGGTTTAGCAATTTACTGACCTACCTCCGATTGATTGACCATAACTCTCTCAATTTAACTCTTAAGTCATTGAAATTAGTTTCATTTCGAAGGAATCAAAGTGTAGTTTAAAACGAAAGAAACGGAGATGAAAAACTCCAAGTATTTTGAGAGTTATGATGGAAATTGTTAGACTCGCGCTTTGGTTTAGCAATTTACTGACCTACCTCCGATTGATTGACCATAACTCACTCAATTTAACTCGTAATTCATTTAAATTAGTTTCATTTCGAAGGAATCGAAGTAAAGTTTAAAACGAAAGAAACGGAGATGAAAAACTCCAAGTATTTTGAGAGTTATGATGGAAATAGTTAGACTCGCGCTTTGGTTTAGCAATTTACTGACCTACCTCCGATTGATTGACCATAACTCTCTCAATTTAACTCTTAAGTCATTGAAATTAGTTTCATTTCGAAGGAATCAAAGTGTAGTTTAAAACGAAAGAAACGGAGATGAAAAACTCCAAGTATTTTGAGAGTTATGATGGAAATTGTTAGACTCGCGCTTTGGTTTAGCAATTTACTGACCTACCTCCGATTGATTGACCATAACTCACTCAATTTAACTCGTAATTCATTTAAATTAGTTTCATTTCGAAGGAATCGAAGTAAAGTTTAAAACGAAAGAAACGGAGATGAAAAACTCCAAGTATTTTGAGAGTTATGATGGAAATAGTTAGACTCGCGCTTTGGTTTAGCAATTTACTGACCTACCTCCGATTGATTGAACATAACTCTCTCAATTTAACTCGTAATTCATTTAAATTCATTTCATTTCAAATGAATCGAAGTGTAGTTTAAAACGAAAGAAACGGAGATGAAAAACTCCAAGTATTTTGAGAGTTATGATGGAAATAGTTAGACTCGCGCTTTGGTTTAGCAATTTACTGACCTACCTCCGATTGATTGACCATAACTCTCTCAATTTAACTCTTAAGTCATTGAAATTAGTTTCATTTCGAAGGAATCAAAGTGTAGTTTAAAACGAAAGAAACGGAGATGAAAAACTCCAAGTATTTTGAGAGTTATGATGGAAATTGTTAGACTCGCGCTTTGGTTTAGCAATTTACTGACCTACCTCCGATTGATTGACCATAACTCACTCAATTTAACTCGTAATTCATTTAAATTAGTTTCATTTCGAAGGAATCGAAGTAAAGTTTAAAACGAAAGAAACGGAGATGAAAAACCTCAAGTATTTTGAGAGTTATGATGGAAATAGTTAGACTCGCGCTTTGGTTTAGCAATTTACTGACCTACCTCCGATTGATTGAATATAACTCTCTCAATTTAACTCGTAATTCATTTAAATTCGTTTCATTTCGAATGAATCGAAGTGTAGTTTAAAACGAAAGAAACGGAGATGAAAAACTCCAAGTATTTTGAGAGTTATGATGGAAATAGTTAGACTCGCGCTTTGGTTTAGCAATTTACTGACCTACCTCCGATTGATTGACAATAACTCTGTCAATTTAACTCGTAATTCATTTAAATTAGTTTCATTTCGAAGGAATTGAAGTGTAGTTTAAAACGAAAGAAACGGAGATGAAAAACTCCAAGTATTTTGAGAGTTATGATGGAAATAGTTAGACTCGCGCTTTGGTTTAGCAATTTACTGACCTACCTCCGATTGATTGAACATAACTCTCTCAATTTAACTCGTAATTCATTTAAATTCATTTCATTTCAAATGAATCGAAGTGTAGTTTAAAACGAAAGAAACGGAGATGAAAAACTCCAAGTATTTTGAGAGTTATGATGGAAATAGTTAGACTCGCGCTTTGGTTTAGCAATTTACTGACCTACCTCCGATTGATTGACCATAACTCTCTCAATTTAACTCTTAAGTCATTGAAATTAGTTTCATTTCGAAGGAATCAAAGTGTAGTTTAAAACGAAAGAAACGGAGATGAAAAACTCCAAGTATTTTGAGAGTTATGATGGAAATTGTTAGACTCGCGCTTTGGTTTAGCAATTTACTGACCTACCTCCGATTGATTGACCATAACTCACTCAATTTAACTCGTAATTCATTTAAATTAGTTTCATTTCGAAGGAATCGAAGTAAAGTTTAAAACGAAAGAAACGGAGATGAAAAACTTCAAGTATTTTGAGAGTTATGATGGAAATAGTTAGACTCGCGCTTTGGTTTAGCAATTTACTGACCTACCTCCGATTGATTGAATATAACTCTCTCAATTTAACTCGTAATTCATTTAAATTCGTTTAATTTCGAATGAATCGAAGTGTAGTTTAAAACGAAAGAAACGGAGATGAAAAACTCCAAGTATTTTGAGAGTTATGATGGAAATAGTTAGACTCGCTCTTTGGTTTAGCAATTTACTGACCTACCTCCGATTGATTGACCATAACTCTGTCAATTTAACTCGTAATTCACTTAAATTAGTTTCATTTCGAAGGAATCGAAGTGTAGTTTAAAACGAAAGAAACGGAGATGAAAAACTCCAAGTATTTTGAGAGTTATGATGGAAATAGTTAGACTCGCGCTTTGGTTTAGCAATTTACTGACCTACCTCCGATTGATTGACCATAACTCTGTCAATTTAACTCGTAATTCTTTTAAATTAGTTTCATTTCGAAGGAATCGAAGTGTAGTTTAAAACGAAAGAAACGGAGATGAATAACTCCAAGTATTTTGAGAGTTATGATGGAAATAGTTAGACTCGCGCTTTGGTTTAGCAATTTACTGACCTACCTCCGATTGATTGACCATAACTCTCTCAATTTAACTCTTAAGTCATTGAAATTAGTTTCATTTCGAAGGAATCAAAGTGTAGTTTAAAACGAAAGAAACGGAGATGAAAAACTCCAAGTATTTTGAGAGTTATGATGGAAATTGTTAGACTCGCGCTTTGGTTTAGCAATTTACTGACCTACCTCCGATTGATTGACCATAACTCACTCAATTTAACTCGTAATTCATTTAAATTAGTTTCATTTCGAAGGAATCGAAGTAAAGTTTAAAACGAAAGAAACGGAGATGAAAAACTTCAAGTATTTTGAGAGTTATGATGGAAATAGTTAGACTCGCGCTTTGGTTTAGCAATTTACTGACCTACCTCCGATTGATTGAATATAACTCTCTCAATTTAACTCGTAATTCATTTAAATTCGTTTAATTTCGAATGAATCGAAGTGTAGTTTAAAACGAAAGAAACGGAGATGAAAAACTCCAAGTATTTTGAGAGTTATGATGGAAATAGTTAGACTCGCTCTTTGGTTTAGCAATTTACTGACCTACCTCCGATTGATTGACCATAACTCTGTCAATTTAACTCGTAATTCACTTAAATTAGTTTCATTTCGAAGGAATCAAAGTGTAGTTTAAAACGAAAGAAACGGAGATGAAAAACTCCAAGTATTTTGAGAGTTATGATGGAAATTGTTAGACTCGCGCTTTGGTTTAGCAATTTACTGACCTACCTCCGATTGATTGACCATAACTCACTCAATTTAACTCGTAATTCATTTAAATTAGTTTCATTTCGAAGGAATCGAAGTAAAGTTTAAAACGAAAGAAACGGAGATGAAAAACCTCAAGTATTTTGAGAGTTATGATGGAAATAGTTAGACTCGCGCTTTGGTTTAGCAATTTACTGACCTACCTCCGATTGATTGAATATAACTCTCTCAATTTAACTCGTAATTCATTTAAATTCGTTTCATTTCGAATGAATCGAAGTGTAGTTTAAAACGAAAGAAACGGAGATGAAAAACTCCAAGTATTTTGAGAGTTATGATGGAAATAGTTAGACTCGCGCTTTGGTTTAGCAATTTACTGACCTACCTCCGATTGATTGACAATAACTCTGTCAATTTAACTCGTAATTCATTTAAATTAGTTTCATTTCGAAGGAATTGAAGTGTAGTTTAAAACGAAAGAAACGGAGATGAAAAACTCCAAGTATTTTGAGAGTTATGATGGAAATAGTTAGACTCGCGCTTTGGTTTAGCAATTTACTGACCTACCTCCGATTGATTGAACATAACTCTCTCAATTTAACTCGTAATTCATTTAAATTCATTTCATTTCAAATGAATCGAAGTGTAGTTTAAAACGAAAGAAACGGAGATGAAAAACTCCAAGTATTTTGAGAGTTATGATGGAAATAGTTAGACTCGCGCTTTGGTTTAGCAATTTACTGACCTACCTCCGATTGATTGACCATAACTCTCTCAATTTAACTCTTAAGTCATTGAAATTAGTTTCATTTCGAAGGAATCAAAGTGTAGTTTAAAACGAAAGAAACGGAGATGAAAAACTCCAAGTATTTTGAGAGTTATGATGGAAATTGTTAGACTCGCGCTTTGGTTTAGCAATTTACTGACCTCCCTACGATTGATTGACCATAACTCACTCAATTTAACTCGTAATTCATTAAAATTAGTTTCATTTCGAAGGAATCGAAGTGTAGTTTATAACGAAAGAAACGGAGATGAAAAACTCCAAGTATTTTGAGAGTTATGATGGAAATAGTTAGACTCGCGCTTTAGTTTAGCAATTTACTGACCTACCTCCGATTGATTGACCATAACTCTCCCAATTTAACTCTTAAGTCATTGAAATTAGTTTCATTTCGAAGGAATCAAAGTGTAGTTTAAAACGAAAGAAACGGAGATGAAAAACTCCAAGTATTTTGAGAGTTATGATGGAAATAGTTAGACTCGCGCTTTGGTTTAGCAATTTACTGACCTACCTCCGATTGATTGAACATAACTCTCTCAATTTAACTCGTAATTCATTTAAATTCATTTCATTTCAAATGAATCGAAGTGTAGTTTAAAACGAAACAAACGGAGATGAAAAACTCCAAGTATTTTGAGAGTTATGATGGAAATAGTTAGACTCGCGCTTTGGTTTAGGAATTTACTGACCTACCTCCGATTGATTGATCATAACTCTCTCAATTTAACTCTTAAGTCATTGAAATTAGTTTCATTTCGAAGGAATCAAAGTGTAGTTTAAAACGAAAGAAACGGAGATGAAAAACTCCAAGTATTTTGAGAGTTATGATGGAAATTGTTAGACTCGCGCTTTGGTTTAGCAATTTACTGACCTACCTCCGATTGATTGACCATAACTCACTCAATTTAACTCGTAATTCATTTAAATTAGTTTCATTTCGAAGGAATCGAAGTAAAGTTTAAAACGAAAGAAACGGAGATGAAAAACTTCAAGTATTTTGAGAGTTATGATGGAAATAGTTAGACTCGCGCTTTGGTTTAGCAATTTACTGACCTACCTCCGATTGATTGAATATAACTCTCTCAATTTAACTCGTAATTCATTTAAATTCGTTTCATTTCGAATGAATCGAAGTGTAGTTTAAAACGAAAGAAACGGAGATGAAAAACTCCAAGTATTTTGAGAGTTATGATGGAAATAGTTAGACTCGCGCTTTGGTTTAGCAATTTACTGACCTACCTCCGATTGATTGACAATAACTCTGTCAATTTAACTCGTAATTCATTTAAATTAGTTTCATTTCGAAGGAATTGAACTGTAGTTTAAAACGAAAGAAACGGAGATGAAAAACTCCAAGTATTTTGAGAGTTATGATGGAAATAGTTAGACTCGCGCTTTGGTTTAGCAATTTACTGACCTACCTCCGATTGATTGAATATAACTCTCTCAATTTAACTCGTAATTCATTTAAATTCATTTCATTTCAAATGAATCGAAGTGTAGTTTAAAACGAAAGAAACGGAGATGAAAAACTCCAAGTATTTTGAGAGTTATGATGGAAATAGTTAGACTCGCGCTTTGGTTTAGCAATTTACTGACCTACCTCCGATTGATTGACCATAACTCTCTCAATTTAACTCTTAAGTCATTGAAATTAGTTTCATTTCGAAGGAATCAAAGTGTAGTTTAAAACGAAAGAAACGGAGATGAAAAACTCCAAGTATTTTGAGAGTTATGATGGAAATTGTTAGACTCGCGCTTTGGTTTAGCAATTTACTGACCTACCTCCGATTGATTGACCATAACTCACTCAATTTAACTCGTAATTCATTTAAATTAGTTTCATTTCGAAGGAATCGAAGTAAAGTTTAAAACGAAAGAAACGGAGATGAAAAACTCCAACTATTTTGAGAGTTATGATGGAAATAGTTAGACTCGCGCTTTGGTTTAGCAATTTACTGACCTACCTCCGATTGATTGACCATAACTCTCTCAATTTAACTCTTAAGTCATTGAAATTAGTTTCATTTCGAAGGAATCAAAGTGTAGTTTAAAACGAAAGAAACGGAGATGAAAAACTCCAAGTATTTTGAGAGTTATGATGGAAATTGTTAGACTCGCGCTTTGGTTTAGCAATTTACTGACCTACCTCCGATTGATTGACCATAACTCACTCAATTTAACTCGTAATTCATTTAAATTAGTTTCATTTCGAAGGAATCGAAGTAAAGTTTAAAACGAAAGAAACGGAGATGAAAAACTCCAAGTATTTTGAGAGTTATGATGGAAATAGTTAGACTCGCGCTTTGGTTTAGCAATTTACTGACCTACCTCCGATTGATTGAACATAACTCTCTCAATTTAACTCGTAATTCATTTAAATTCATTTCATTTCAAATGAATCGAAGTGTAGTTTAAAACGAAAGAAACGGAGATGAAAAACTCCAAGTATTTTGAGAGTTATGATGGAAATAGTTAGACTCGCGCTTTGGTTTAGCAATTTACTGACCTACCTCCGATTGATTGACCATAACTCTCTCAATTTAACTCTTAAGTCATTGAAATTAGTTTCATTTCGAAGGAATCAAAGTGTAGTTTAAAACGAAAGAAACGGAGATGAAAAACTCCAAGTATTTTGAGAGTTATGATGGAAATTGTTAGACTCGCGCTTTGGTTTAGCAATTTACTGACCTACCTCCGATTGATTGACCATAACTCACTCAATTTAACTCGTAATTCATTTAAATTAGTTTCATTTCGAAGGAATCGAAGTAAAGTTTAAAACGAAAGAAACGGAGATGAAAAACCTCAAGTATTTTGAGAGTTATGATGGAAATAGTTAGACTCGCGCTTTGGTTTAGCAATTTACTGACCTACCTCCGATTGATTGAATATAACTCTCTCAATTTAACTCGTAATTCATTTAAATTCGTTTCATTTCGAATGAATCGAAGTGTAGTTTAAAACGAAAGAAACGGAGATGAAAAACTCCAAGTATTTTGAGAGTTATGATGGAAATAGTTAGACTCGCGCTTTGGTTTAGCAATTTACTGACCTACCTCCGATTGATTGACAATAACTCTGTCAATTTAACTCGTAATTCATTTAAATTAGTTTCATTTCGAAGGAATTGAAGTGTAGTTTAAAACGAAAGAAACGGAGATGAAAAACTCCAAGTATTTTGAGAGTTATGATGGAAATAGTTAGACTCGCGCTTTGGTTTAGCAATTTACTGACCTACCTCCGATTGATTGAACATAACTCTCTCAATTTAACTCGTAATTCATTTAAATTCATTTCATTTCAAATGAATCGAAGTGTAGTTTAAAACGAAAGAAACGGAGATGAAAAACTCCAAGTATTTTGAGAGTTATGATGGAAATAGTTAGACTCGCGCTTTGGTTTAGCAATTTACTGACCTACCTCCGATTGATTGACCATAACTCTCTCAATTTAACTCTTAAGTCATTGAAATTAGTTTCATTTCGAAGGAATCAAAGTGTAGTTTAAAACGAAAGAAACGGAGATGAAAAACTCCAAGTATTTTGAGAGTTATGATGGAAATTGTTAGACTCGCGCTTTGGTTTAGCAATTTACTGACCTACCTCCGATTGATTGACCATAACTCACTCAATTTAACTCGTAATTCATTTAAATTAGTTTCATTTCGAAGGAATCGAAGTAAAGTTTAAAACGAAAGAAACGGAGATGAAAAACTTCAAGTATTTTGAGAGTTATGATGGAAATAGTTAGACTCGCGCTTTGGTTTAGCAATTTACTGACCTACCTCCGATTGATTGAATATAACTCTCTCAATTTAACTCGTAATTCATTTAAATTCGTTTAATTTCGAATGAATCGAAGTGTAGTTTAAAACGAAAGAAACGGAGATGAAAAACTCCAAGTATTTTGAGAGTTATGATGGAAATAGTTAGACTCGCTCTTTGGTTTAGCAATTTACTGACCTACCTCCGATTGATTGACCATAACTCTGTCAATTTAACTCGTAATTCACTTAAATTAGTTTCATTTCGAAGGAATCGAAGTGTAGTTTAAAACGAAAGAAACGGAGATGAAAAACTCCAAGTATTTTGAGAGTTATGATGGAAATAGTTAGACTCGCGCTTTGGTTTAGCAATTTACTGACCTACCTCCGATTGATTGACCATAACTCTGTCAATTTAACTCGTAATTCTTTTAAATTAGTTTCATTTCGAAGGAATCGAAGTGTAGTTTAAAACGAAAGAAACGGAGATGAATAACTCCAAGTATTTTGAGAGTTATGATAGAAATAGTTAAACTCGCTCTTTGGTTTAGCAATTTACTGACCTCTCTCCGATTGATTTACCATAACTCACTCAATTTAACTCGTAATTAATTGAAATTAGTTTCATTTCGAAGGAATCGAAGTGTAGTTTAAAACGAAAGAAACGGAGATAAAAAACTCCAAGTATTTTGAGAGTTATGATGGAAATTGTTAGACTCGCGCTTTGGTTTAGCAATTTACTGACCTACCTCCGATTGATTGACCATAACTCACTCAATTTAACTCGTAATTCATTTAAATTAGTTTCATTTCGAAGGAATCGAAGTAAAGTTTAAAACGAAAGAAACGGAGATGAAAAACTCCAAGTATTTTGAGAGTTATGATGGAAATAGTTAGACTCGCGCTTTGGTTTAGCAATTTACTGACCTACCTCCGATTGATTGACCATAACTCTCTCAATTTAACTCTTAAGTCATTGAAATTAGTTTCATTTCGAAGGAATCAAAGTGTAGTTTAAAACGAAAGAAACGGAGATGAAAAACTCCAAGTATTTTGAGAGTTATGATGGAAATTGTTAGACTCGCGCTTTGGTTTAGCAATTTACTGACCTACCTCCGATTGATTGACCATAACTCACTCAATTTAACTCGTAATTCATTTAAATTAGTTTCATTTCGAAGGAATCGAAGTAAAGTTTAAAACGAAAGAAACGGAGATGAAAAACTCCAAGTATTTTGAGAGTTATGATGGAAATAGTTAGACTCGCGCTTTGGTTTAGCAATTTACTGACCTACCTCCGATTGATTGAACATAACTCTCTCAATTTAACTCGTAATTCATTTAAATTCATTTCATTTCAAATGAATCGAAGTGTAGTTTAAAACGAAAGAAACGGAGATGAAAAGCTCCAAGTATTTTGAGAGTTATGATGGAAATAGTTAGACTCGCGCTTTGGTTTAGCAATTTACTGACCTACCTCCGATTGATTGACCATAACTCTCTCAATTTAACTCTTAAGTCATTGAAATTAGTTTCATTTCGAAGGAATCAAAGTGTAGTTTAAAACGAAAGAAACGGAGATGAAAAACTCCAAGTATTTTGAGAGTTATGATGAAAATTGTTAGACTCGCGCTTTGGTTTAGCAATTTACTGACCTACCTCCGATTGATTGACCATAACTCACTCAATTTAACTCGTAATTCATTTAAATTAGTTTCATTTCGAAGGAATCGAAGTAAAGTTTAAAACGAAAGAAACGGAGATGAAAAACTTCAAGTATTTTGAGAGTTATGATGGAAATTGTTAGACTCGCGCTTTGGTTTAGCAATTTACTGACCTACCTCCGATTGATTGAATATAACTCTCTCAATTTAACTCGTAATTCATTTAAATTCGTTTCATTTCGAATGAATCGAAGTGTAGTTTAAAACGAAAGAAACGGAGATGAAAAACTCCAAGTATTTTGAGAGTTATGATGGAAATAGTTAGACTCGCGCTTTGGTTTAGCAATTTACTGACCTACCTCCGATTGATTGACAATAACTCTGTCAATTTAACTCGTAATTCATTTAAATTAGTTTCATTTCGAAGGAATTGAAGTGTAGTTTAAAACGAAAGAAACGGAGATGAAAAACTCCAAGTATTTTGAGAGTTATGATGGAAATAGTTAGACTCGCACTTTGGTTTAGCAATTTACTGACCTACCTCCGATTGATTGACCATAACTCACTCAATTTAACTCGTAATTCATTTAAATTCGTTTAATTTCGAATGAATCGAAGTGTAGTTTAAAACGAAAGAAACGGAGATGAAAAACTCCAAGTATTTTGAGAGTTATGATGGAAATAGTTAGACTCGCTCTTTGGTTTAGCAATTTACTGACCTACCTCCGATTGATTGACCATAACTCTGTCAATTTAACTCGTAATTCACTTAAATTAGTTTCATTTCGAAGGAATCGAAGTGTAGTTTAAAACGAAAGAAACGGAGATTAAAAACTCCAAGTATTTTGGGAGTTATGATGGAAATAGTTAGACTCGCGCTTTGGTTTAGCAATTTACTGACCTCCCTACGATTGATTGACCATAACTCACTCAATTTAACTCGTAATTCATTGAAATTAGTTTCATTTCGAAGGAATCGAAGTGTAGTTTATAACGAAAGAAACGGAGATGAAAAACTCCAAGTATTTTGAGAGTTATGATGGAAATAGTTAGACTCGCGCTTTGGTTTAGCAATTTACTGACCTACCTCCGATTGATTGACCATAACTCTCCCAATTTAACTCTTAAGTCATTGAAATTAGTTTCATTTCGAAGGAATCAAAGTGTAGTTTAAAACGAAAGAAACGGAGATTAAAAACTCCAAGTATTTTGAGAGTTATGATGGAAATAGTTAGACTCGCGCTTTGGTTTAGCAATTTACTGACCTACCTCCGATTGATTGACCATAACTCTCTCAATTTAACTCTTAAGTCATTGAAATTAGTTTCATTTCGAAGGAATCGAAGTGTAGTTTAAAACGAAAGAAACGGAGATGAAAAACTCCAAGTATTTTGAGAGTTATGATGGAAATTGTTAGACTCGCGCTTTGGTTTAGCAATTTACTGACCTACCTCCGATTGATTGACCATAACTCACTCAATTTAACTCGTAATTCATTTAAATTAGTTTCATTTCGAAGGAATCGAAGTATAGTTTAAAACGAAAGAAACGGAGATGAAAAACTCCAAGTATTTTGAGAGTTATGATGGAAATAGTTAGACTCGCGCTTTGGTTTAGCAATTTACTGACCTACCTCCGATTAATTGACCATAACTCACTCAATTTTACTTGTAATTGATTGAAATTAGTTTCATTTCGAAGGAATCGAAGTGTAGTTTAAAATGAAAGAAACGGAGATGAAAAACTCCAAGTATTTTGGGAGTTATGATGGAAATAGTTAGACTCGCGCTTTGGTTTAGAAATTTACTGACCTACCTCCGATTGATTGACCATAACTCACTCAATTTTACTCGTAATTCATTGAATTAGTTTCATTTCGAAGGAATCGAAGTGTAGTTTAAAACGAAAGAAACGGAGATGAAAAACTCCAAGTATTTTGAGAGTTATGATGGAAATAGTTAGACTCGCGCTTTGGTTTAACAATTTACTGACCTACCTACGATTGATTGACCATAACTCTCTCAATTTAACTCTTAAGTCATTGAAATTAATTTCATTTCAAATGAATCGAAGTGTAGTTTAAAACGAAAGAAACGGAGATGAAAAACTCCAAGTATTTTGAGAGTTATGATGGAAATAGTTAGACTCGCGCCTTGGTTTAGCAATTTACTGACCTACCTCCGATTGATTGACCATAACTCTGTCAATTTAACTCGTAATTCATTTAAATTAGTTTCATTTCGAAGGAATCGAAGTGTAGTTTAAAACGAAAGAAACGGAGATTAAAAACTCCAAGTATTTTGGGAGTTATGATGGAAATAGTTAGACTCGCGCTTTGGTTTAGCAATTTACTGACCTCCCTACGATTGATTGACCATAACTCACTCAATTTAACTCGTAATTCATTGAAATTTGTTTCATTTCGAAGTAATCGAAGTGTAGTTTATAATGAAAGAAACGGAGATGAAAAACTCCAAGTATTTTGAGAGTTATGATGGAAATTGTTAGACTCGCGCTTTGGTTTAGCAATTTACTGACCTCCCTACGATTGATTGACCATAACTCACTCAATTTAACTCGTAATTCATTGAAATTAGTTTCATTTCGAAGGAATCGAAGTGTAGTTTATAACGAAAGAAACGGAGATGAAAAACTCCAAGTATTTTGAGAGTTATGATGGAAATAGTTAGACTCGCGCTTTGGTTTAGCAATTTACTGACCTACCTCCGATTGATTGACCATAACTCACTCAATTTAACTCGTAATTCATTTAAATTCGTTTCATTTCGAATGAATCGAAGTGTAGTTTAAAACGAAAGAAACGGAGATGAAAAACTCGAAGTATTTTGAGAGTTATGATGGAAATAGTTAGACTCGCGCTTTGGTTTAGCAATTTACTGACCTACCTCCGATTGATTGACCATAACTCACTCAATTTAACTCGTAATTCATTGAAATTAGTTTCATTTCGAAGGAATCAAAGTGTAGTTTAAAACGAAAGAAACGGAGATGAAAAACTCCAAGTATTTTGAGAGTTATGATGGAAATAGTTAGACTCGCGCTTTGGTTTAGCAATTTACTGACCTACCTCCGATTTATTGAACATAACTCTCTCAATTTAACTCGTAATTCATTTAAATTCGTTTCATTTCGAATGAATCGAAGTGTAGTTTAAAACGAAAGAAACGGAGATGAAAAACTCCAAGTATTTTGAGAGTTATGATGGAAATAGTTAGACTCGCGCTTTGGTTTAGCAATTTACTGACCTACCTACGATTGATTGACCATAACTGTGTCAATTTAACTCGTAATTCATTTAAATTAGTTTCATTTCGAAGGAATCGAAGTGTAGTTTAAAACAAAAGAAACGGAGATGAAAAACTCCAAGTATTTTGAGAGTTATGATGGAAATAGTTAGACTCGCGCTTTGGTTTAGCAATTTACTGACCTCCCTACGATTTATTGACCATAACTCACTCAATTTAACTCGTAATTCATTGAAATTAGTTTCATTTCGAAAGAATCGAAGTGTAGTTTAAAACGAAAGAAACGGAGATGAAAAACTCCAAGTATTTTGAGAGTTATGATGGAAATAGTTAGACTCGCGCTTTGGTTTAGCAATTTACTGACCTACCTCCGATTGATTGACCATAACTCTCTCAATTTAACTCTTAAGTCATTGAAATTAGTTTCATTTCGAAAGAATCAAAGTGTAGTTTAAAACGAAAGAAACGGAAATGAAAAACTACAAGTATTTTGAGAGTTATGATGGAAATAGTTAGA
The DNA here is from genome assembly GCF_043159265.1 of Tasmannia lanceolata. Lineage (NCBI taxonomy): Eukaryota > Viridiplantae > Streptophyta > Magnoliopsida > Canellales > Winteraceae > Tasmannia > Tasmannia lanceolata. Next base: position 12,297,798 of record NW_027518721.1, read on the forward strand.
CTCGCGCTTTGGTTTAGCAATTTACTGACCTACCTCCGATTGATTGACAATAACTCTCTCAATTTAACTCGTAATTCATTTAAATTACTTTCATTTCGAAGGAATCGAAGTGTAGTTTATAACGAAAGAAACGGAGATGAAAAACTCCAAGTATTTTGTGAGTTATGATGGAAATAGTTAGACTCGCGCTTTGGTTTAGCAATTTACTGACCTACCTCCGATTGATTGACCATAACTCACTCAATTTAACTCGTAATTCATTTAAATTCGTTTCATTTCGAATGAATCGAAGTGTAGTTTAAAACGAAAGAAACGGAGATGAAAAACTCGAAGTATTTTGAGAGTTATGATGGAAATAGTTAGACTCGCGCTTTGGTTTAGCAATTTACTGACCTACCTCCGATTGATTGACCATAACTCACTCAATTTAACTCGTAATTCATTGAAATTAGTTTCATTTCGAAGGAATCGAAGTGTAGTTTAAAACGAAAGAAACGGAGATAAAAAACTCCAAGTATTTTGAGAGTTATGATGGAAATTGTTAGACTCGCGCTTTGGTTTAGCAATTTACTGACCTACCTCCGATTGATTGACCATAACTCACTCAATTTAACTCGTAATTCATTTAAATTAGTTTCATTTCGAAGGAATCGAAGTAAAGTTTAAAACGAAAGAAACGGAGATGAAAAACTCCAAGTATTTTGAGAGTTATGATGGAAATAGTTAGACTCGCGCTTTGGTTTAGCAATTTACTGACCTACCTCCGATTGATTGTCCATAACTATCTCAATTTAACTCTTAAGTCATTGAAATTAGTTTCATTTCGAAGGAATCAAAGTGTAGTTTAAAACGAAAGAAACGGAGATGAAAAACTCCAAGTATTTTGAGAGTTATGATGGAAATTGTTAGACTCGCGCTTTGGTTTAGCAATTTACTGACCTACCTCCGATTGATTGACCATAACTCACTCAATTTAACTCGTAATTCATTTAAATTAGTTTCATTTCGAAGGAATCGAAGTAAAGTTTAAAACGAAAGAAACGGAGATGAAAAACTCCAAGTATTTTGAGAGTTATGATGGAAATAGTTAGACTCGCGCTTTGGTTTAGCAATTTACTGACCTACCTCCGATTGATTGAACATAACTCTCTCAATTTAACTCGTAATTCATTTAAATTCGTTTCATTTCAAATGAATCGAAGTGTAGTTTAAAACGAAAGAAACGGAGATGAAAAACTCCAAGTATTTTGAGAGTTACGATGGAAATAGTTAGACTCGCGCTTTGGTTTAGCAATTTACTGACCTACCTCCGATTGATTGACCATAACTCTCTCAATTTAACTCTTAAGTCATTGAAATTAGTTTCATTTCGAAGGAATCAAAGTGTAGTTTAAAACGAAAGAAACGGAGATGAAAAACTCCAAGTATTTTGAGAGTTATGATGGAAATTGTTAGACTCGCGCTTTGGTTTAGCAATTTACTGACCTACCTCCGATTGATTGACCATAACTCACTCAATTTAACTCGTAATTCATTTAAATTAGTTTCATTTCGAAGGAATCGAAGTAAAGTTTAAAACGAAAGAAACGGAGATGAAAAACTCCAAGTATTTTGAGAGTTATGATGGAAATAGTTAGACTCGCGCTTTTGTTTAGCAATTTACTGACCTACCTCCGATTGATTGAACATAACTCTCTCAATTTAACTCGTAATTCATTTAAATTCGTTTAATTTCGAATGAATCGAAGTGTAGTTTAAAACGAAAGAAACGGAGATGAAAAACTCCAAGTATTTTGAGAGTTATGATGGAAATAGTTAGACTCGCGCTTTGGTTTAGCAATTTACTGACCTACCTACGATTGATTGACCATAACTGTGTCAATTTAACTCGTAATTCATTTAAATTAGTTTCATTTCGAAGGAATCGAAGTGTAGTTTAAAACAAAAGAAACGGAGATGAAAAACTCCAAGTATTTTGAGAGTTATGATGGAAATAGTTAGACTCGCGCTTTGGTTTAGCAATTTACTGACCTACCTCCGATTGATTGACCATAACTCTCTCAATTTAACTCTTAAGTCATTGAAATTAGTTTCATTTCGAAGGAATCAAAGTGTAGTTTAAAACGAAAGAAACGGAGATGAAAAACTCCAAGTATTTTGAGAGTTATGATGGAAATTGTTAGACTCGCGCTTTGGTTTAGCAATTTACTGACCTACCTCCGATTGATTGACCATAACTCACTCAATTTAACTCGTAATTCATTGAAATTAGTTTTATTTCGAAGGAATCGAAGTGTAGTTTAAAACGAAAGAAACGGAGATAAAAAACTCCAAGTATTTTGTGAGTTATGATGGAAATTGTTAGACTCGCGCTTTGGTTTAGCAATTTACTGACCTACCTCCGATTGATTGACCATAACTCACTCAATTTAACTCGTAATTCATTTAAATTAGTTTCATTTCGAAGGAATCGAAGTAAAGTTTAAAACGAAAGAAACGGAGATGAAAAACTCCAAGTATTTTGAGAGTTATGATGGAAATAGTTAGACTCGCGCTTTGGTTTAGCAATTTACTGACCTACCTCCGATTGATTGTCCATAACTATCTCAATTTAACTCTTAAGTCATTGAAATTAATTTCATTTCGAAGGAATCAAAGTGTAGTTTAAAACGAAAGAAACGGAGATGAAAAACTCCAAGTATTTTGAGAGTTATGATGGAAATTGTTAGACTCGCGCTTTGGTTTAGCAATTTACTGACCTACCTCCGATTGATTGACCATAACTCACTCAATTTAACTCGTAATTCATTTAAATTAGTTTCATTTCGAAGGAATCGAAGTAAAGTTTAAAACGAAAGAAACGGAGATGAAAAACTCCAAGTATTTTGAGAGTTATGATGGAAATAGTTAGACTCGCGCTTTGGTTTAGCAATTTACTGACCTACCTCCGATTGATTGAACATAACTCTCTCAATTTAACTCGTAATTCATTTAAATTCGTTTCATTTCAAATGAATCGAAGTGTAGTTTAAAACGAAAGAAACGGAGATGAAAAACTCCAAGTATTTTGAGAGTTATGATGGAAATAGTTAGACTCGCGCTTTGGTTTAGCAATTTACTGACCTACCTCCGATTGATTGACCATAACTCTCTCAATTTAACTCTTAAGTCATTGAAATTAGTTTCATTTCGAAGGAATCAAAGTGTAGTTTAAAACGAAAGAAACGGAGATGAAAAACTCCAAGTATTTTGAGAGTTATGATGGAAATTGTTAGACTCGCGCTTTGGTTTAGCAATTTACTGACCTACCTCCGATTGATTGACCATAACTCACTCAATTTAACTCGTAATTCATTTAAATTAGTTTCATTTCGAAGGAATCGAAGTAAAGTTTAAAACGAAAGAAACGGAGATGAAAAACTCCAAGTATTTTGAGAGTTATGATGGAAATAGTTAGACTCGCGCTTTGGTTTAGCAATTTACTGACCTACCTCCGATTGATTGAACATAACTCTCTCAATTTAACTCGTAATTCATTTAAATTCGTTTAATTTCGAATGAATCGAAGTGTAGTTTAAAACGAAAGAAACGGAGATGAAAAACTCCAAGTATTTTGAGAGTTATGATGGAAATTGTTAGACTCGCGCTTTGGTTTAGCAATTTACTGACCTCCCTACGATTGATTGACCATAACTCACTCAATTTAACTCGTAATTCATTGAAATTAGTTTCATTTCGAAGGAATCGAAGTGTAGTTTATAACGAAAGAAACGGAGATGAAAAACTCCAAGTATTTTGAGAGTTATGATGGAAATAGTTAGACTCGCGCTTTGGTTTAGCAATTTACTGACCTACCTCCGATTGATTGACCATAACTCACTCAATTTAACTCGTAATTCATTTAAATTCGTTTCATTTCGAATGAATCGAAGTGTAGTTTAAAACGAAAGAAACGGAGATGAAAAACTCGAAGTATTTTGAGAGTTATGATGGAAATAGTTAGACTCGCGCTTTGGTTTAGCAATTTACTGACCTACCTCCGATTGATTGACCATAACTCACTCAATTTAACTCGTAATTCATTGAAATTAGTTTCATTTCGAAGGAATCAAAGTGTAGTTTAAAACGAAAGAAACGGAGATGAAAAACTCCAAGTATTTTGAGAGTTATGATGGAAATAGTTAGACTCGCGCTTTGGTTTAGCAATTTACTGACCTACCTCCGATTTATTGAACATAACTCTCTCAATTTAACTCGTAATTCATTTAAATTCGTTTCATTTCGAATGAATCGAAGTGTAGTTTAAAACGAAAGAAACGGAGATGAAAAACTCCAAGTATTTTGAGAGTTATGATGGAAATAGTTAGACTCGCGCTTTGGTTTAGCAATTTACTGACCTACCTACGATTGATTGACCATAACTGTGTCAATTTAACTCGTAATTCATTTAAATTAGTTTCATTTCGAAGGAATCGAAGTGTAGTTTAAAACAAAAGAAACGGAGATGAAAAACTCCAAGTATTTTGAGAGTTATGATGGAAATAGTTAGACTCGCGCTTTGGTTTAGCAATTTACTGACCTCCCTACGATTTATTGACCATAACTCACTCAATTTAACTCGTAATTCATTGAAATTAGTTTCATTTCGAAAGAATCGAAGTGTAGTTTAAAACGAAAGAAACGGAGATGAAAAACTCCAAGTATTTTGAGAGTTATGATGGAAATAGTTAGACTCGCGCTTTGGTTTAGCAATTTACTGACCTACCTCCGATTGATTGACCATAACTCTCTCAATTTAACTCTTAAGTCATTGAAATTAGTTTCATTTCGAAAGAATCAAAGTGTAGTTTAAAACGAAAGAAACGGAAATGAAAAACTACAAGTATTTTGAGAGTTATGATGGAAATAGTTAGACTCGCGCTTTGGTTTAGCAATTTACTGACCTACCTCCGATTGATTGACAATAACTCTATCAATTTAACTCGTAATTCATTTAAATTACTTTCATTTCGAAGGAATCGAAGTGTAGTTTATAACGAAAGAAACGGAGATGAAAAACTCCAAGTATTTTGTGAGTTATGATGGAAATAGTTAGACTCGCGCTTTGGTTTAGCAATTTACTGACCTACCTCCGATTGATTGAACATAACTCTCTCAATTTAACTCGTAATTCATTTAAATTCGTTTAATTTCGAATGAATCGAAGTGTAGTTTAAAACGAAAGAAACGGAGATGAAAAACTCCAAGTATTTTGAGAGTTATGATGGAAATAGTTAGACTCGCGCTTTGGTTTAGCAATTTACTGACCTACCTCCGATTGATTGACAATAACTCTGTCAATTTAACTCGTAATTCATTTAAATTAGTTTCATTTCGAAGGAATCGAAGTGTAGTTTAAAACGAAAGAAACGGAGATGAAAAACTCCAAGTATTTTGAGAGTTATGATGGAAATAGTTAGACTCGCGCTTTGGTTTAGCAATTTACTGACCTACCTCCGATTGATTGACCATAACTCACTCAATTTAACTCGTAATTCATTTAAATTCGTTTCATTTCGAATGAATCGAAGTGTAGTTTAAAACGAAAGAAACGGAGATGAAAAACTCTAAGTATTTTGAGAGTTATGATGGAAATAGTTAGACTCGCTCTTTGGTTTAGCAATTTACTGACCTACCTCCGGTTGATTGACCATAACTCTGTCAATTTAACTCGTAATTCATTTAAATTAGTTTCATTTCGAAGGAATCGAAGTGTAGTTTAAAACGAAAGAAACGGAGATTAAAAACTCCAAGTATTTTGGGAGTTATGATGGAAATAGTTAGACTCGCGCTTTGGTTTAGCAATTTACTGACCTCCCTACGATTGATTGACCATAACTCACTCAATTTAACTCGTAATTCATTGAAATTAGTTTCATTTCGAAGGAATCGAAGTGTAGTTTATAACGAAAGAAACGGAGATGAAAAACTCCAAGTATTTTGAGAGTTATGATGGAAATAGTTAGACTCGCGCTTTGGTTTAGCAATTTACTGACCTACCTCCGATTGATTGACCATAACTCTGTCAATTTAACTCGTAATTCATTTAAATTAGTTTCATTTCGAAGGAATCGAAGTGTAGTTTAAAACGAAAGAAACGGAGATTAAAAACTCCAAGTATTTTGGGAGTTATGATGGAAATAGTTAGACTCGCGCTTTGGTTTAGCAATTTACTGACCTCCCTACGATTGATTGACCATAACTCACTCAATTTAACTCGTAATTCATTGAAATTAGTTTCATTTCGAAGGAATCGAAGTGTAGTTTATAACGAAAGAAACGGAGATGAAAAACTCCAAGTATTTTGAGAGTTATGATGGAAATAGTTAGACTCGCGCTTTGGTTTAGCAATTTACTGACCTACCTCCGATTGATTGACCATAACTCTCCCAATTTAACTCTTAAGTCATTGAAATTAGTTTCATTTCGAAGGAATCAAAGTGTAGTTTAAAACGAAAGAAACGGAGATGAAAAACTCCAAGTATTTTGAGAATTATGATGGAAATAGTTAGGCTCGCGCTTTGGTTTAGCAATTTACTGACCTACCTCCGATTGATTGACAATAACTCTGTCAATTTAACTCGTAATTCATTTAAATTAGTTTCATTTCGAAGGAATCGAAGTGTAGTTTAAAACGAAAGAAACAGAGATGAAAAACTCCAAGTATTTTGAGAGTTATGATGGAAATAGTTAGACTCGCGCTTTGGTTTAGCAATTTACTGACCTCCCTACGATTGATTGACCATAACTCACTCAATTTAACTCGTAATTCATTTAAATTCGTTTCATTTCGAATGAATCGAAGTGTAGTTTAAAACGAAAGAAACGGAGATGAAAAACTCCAAGTATTTTGAGAGTTATGATGGAAATAGTTAGACTCGCGCTTTGGTTTAGCAATTTACTGACCTACCTACGATTGATTGACCATAACTCTCTCAATTTAACTCTTAAGTCATTGAAATTAATTTCATTTCAAATGAATCGAAGTGTAGTTTAAAACGAAAGAAACGGAGATGAAAAACTCCAAGTATTTTGAGAGTTATGATGGAAATTGTTAGACTCGCGCTTTGGTTTAGCAATTTACTGACCTACCTCCGATTGATTGACCATAACTCTGTCAATTTAACTCGTAATTCATTTAAATTAGTTTCATTTCGAAGGAATCGAAGTGTAGTTTAAAACGAAAGAAACGGAGATTAAAAACTCCAAGTATTTTGGGAGTTATGATGGAAATAGTTAGACTCGCGCTTTGGTTTAGCAATTTACTGACCTCCCTACGATTGATTGACCATAACTCACTCAATTTAACTCGTAATTCATTGAAATTAGTTTCATTTCGAAGGAATCGAAGTGTAGTTTATAACGAAAGAAACGGAGATGAAAAACTCCAAGTATTTTGAGAGTTATGATGGAAATAGTTAGACTCGCGCTTTGGTTTAGCAATTTACTGACCTATCTCCGATTGATTGACCATAACTCTCCCAATTTAACTCTTAAGTCATTGAAATTAGTTTCATTTCGAAGGAATCAAAGTGTAGTTTAAAACGAAAGAAACGGAGATGAAAAACTCCAAGTATTTTGAGAGTTATGATGGAAATAGTTAGACTCGCGCTTTGGTTTAGCAATTTACTGACCTACCTCCGATTGATTGACAATAACTCTGTCAATTTAACTCGTAATTCATTTAAATTAGTTTCATTTCGAAGGAATCGATGTGTAGTTTAAAACGAAAGAAACGGATATGAAAAACTCCAAGTATTTTGAGAGTTATGATGGAAATAGTTAGACTCGCACTTTGGTTTAGCAATTTACTGACCTACCTCCGATTGATTGACCATAACTCACTCAATTTAACTCGTAATTCATTTAAATTCGTTTCATTTCGAATGAATCGAAGTATAGTTTAAAACGAAAGAAACGGAGATGAAAAACTCCAAGTATTTTGAGAGTTATGATGGAAATAGTTAGACTCGCTCTTTGGTTTAGCAATTTACTGACCTACCTCCGATTGATTGACCATAACTCTGTCAATTTAACTCGTAATTTATTTAAATTAGTTTCATTTCGAAGGAATCGAAGTGTAGTTTAAAACGAAAGAAACGGAGATTAAAAACTCCAAGTATTTTGGGAGTTATGATGGAAATAGTTAGACTCGCGCTTTGGTTTAGCAATTTACTGACCTCCCTACGATTGATTGACCATAACTCACTCAATTTAACTCGTAATTCATTGAAATTAGTTTCATTTCGAAGGAATCGAAGTGTAGTTTATAACGAAAGAAACGGAGATGAAAAACTCCAAGTATTTTGAGAGTTATGATGGAAATAGTTAGACTCGCGCTTTGGTTTAGCAATTTACTGACCTACCTCCGATTGATTGACCATAACTCTGTCAATTTAACTCGTAATTCATTTAAATTAGTTTCATTTCGAAGGAATCGAAGTGTAGTTTAAAACGAAAGAAACGGAGATGAAAAACTCCAAGTATTTTGAGAGTTATGATGGAAATAGTTAGACTCGCGCTTTGGTTTAGCAATTTACTGACCTACCTCCGATTGATTGACCATAACTCACTCAATTTAACTCGTAATTCATTTAAATTCGTTTCATTTCGAATGAATCGAAGTGTAGTTTAAAACGAAAGAAACGGAGATGAAAAACTCTAAGTATTTTGAGAGTTATGATGGAAATAGTTAGACTCGCTCTTTGGTTTAGCAATTTACTGACCTACCTCCGGTTGATTGACCATAACTCTGTCAATTTAACTCGTAATTCATTTAAATTAGTTTCATTTCGAAGGAATCGAAGTGTAGTTTAAAACGAAAGAAACGGAGATTAAAAACTCCAAGTATTTTGGGAGTTATGATGGAAATAGTTAGACTCGCGCTTTGGTTTAGCAATTTACTGACCTCCCTACGATTGATTGACCATAACTCACTCAATTTAACTCGTAATTCATTGAAATTAGTTTCATTTCGAAGGAATCGAAGTGTAGTTTATAACGAAAGAAACGGAGATGAAAAACTCCAAGTATTTTGAGAGTTATGATGGAAATAGTTAGACTCGCGCTTTGGTTTAGCAATTTACTGACCTACCTCCGATTGATTGACCATAACTCTGTCAATTTAACTCGTAATTCATTTAAATTAGTTTCATTTCGAATGAATCGAAGTGTAGTTTAAAACGAAAGAAACGGAGATTAAAAACTCCAAGTATTTTGGGAGTTATGATGGAAATAGTTAGACTCGCGCTTTGGTTTAGCAATTTACTGACCTCCCTACGATTGATTGACCATAACTCACTCAATTTAACTCGTAATTCATTGAAATTAGTTTCATTTCGAAGGAATCGAAGTGTAGTTTATAACGAAAGAAACGGAGATGAAAAACTCCAAGTATTTTGAGAGTTATGATGGAAATAGTTAGACTCGCGCTTTGGTTTAGCAATTTACTGACCTACCTCCGATTGATTGACCATAACTCTCCCAATTTAACTCTTAAGTCATTGAAATTAGTTTCATTTCGAAGGAATCAAAGTGTAGTTTAAAACGAAAGAAACGGAGATGAAAAACTCCAAGTATTTTGAGAATTATGATGGAAATAGTTAGACTCGCGCTTTGGTTTAGCAATTTACTGACCTACCTCCGATTGATTGACAATAACTCTGTCAATTTAACTCGTAATTCATTTAAATTAGTTTCATTTCGAAGGAATCGAAGTGTAGTTTAAAACGAAAGAAACAGAGATGAAAAACTCCAAGTATTTTGAGAGTTATGATGGAAATAGTTAGACTCGCGCTTTGGTTTAGCAATTTACTGACCTCCCTACGATTGATTGACCATAACTCACTCAATTTAACTCGTAATTCATTTAAATTCGTTTCATTTCGAATGAATCGAAGTGTAGTTTAAAACGAAAGAAACGGAGATGAAAAACTCCAAGTATTTTGAGAGTTATGATGGAAATAGTTAGACTCGCGCTTTGGTTTAGCAATTTACTGACCTACCTACGATTGATTGACCATAACTCTCTCAATTTAACTCTTAAGTCATTGAAATTAATTTCATTTCAAATGAATCGAAGTGTAGTTTAAAACGAAAGAAACGGAGATGAAAAACTCCAAGTATTTTGAGAGTTATGATGGAAATAGTTAGACTCGCGCTTTGGTTTAGCAATTTACTGACCTACCTCCGATTGATTGACCATAACTCTGTCAATTTAACTCGTAATTCATTTAAATTAGTTTCATTTCGAAGGAATCGAAGTGTAGTTTAAAACGAAAGAAACGGAGATTAAAAACTCCAAGTATTTTGGGAGTTATGATGGAAATAGTTAGACTCGCGCTTTGGTTTAGCAATTTAATGACCTCCCTACGATTGATTGACCATAACTCACTCAATTTAACTCGTAATTCATTGAAATTAGTTTCATTTCGAAGGAATCGAAGTGTAGTTTATAACGAAATAAACGGTAGTTAGACTCGCGCTTTGGTTTAGCAATTTAATGACCTCCCTACGATTGATTGACCATAACTCACTCAATTTAACTCGTAATTCATTGAAATTAGTTTCATTTCGAAGGAATCGAAGTGTAGTTTATAACGAAATAAACGGAGATGAAAAACTCCAAGTATTTTGAGAGTTATGATGGAAATAGTTAGACTCGCGCTTTGGTTTAGCAATTTACTGACCTACCTCCGATTGATTGACCATAACTCACTCAATTTAACTCATAATTCATTGAATTAGTTTCATTTCGAAGGAATCGAAGTGTAGTTTAAAACGAAAGAAACGGAGATGAAAAACTCCAAGTATTTTGAGAGTTATTATGGAAATAGTTAGACTCGCGCTTTGGTTTAGCAATTTACTGACCTACCTACGATTGATTGACCATAACTCTCTCAATTTAACTCTTAAGTCATTGAAATTAATTTCATTTCAAATGAATCGAAGTGTAGTTTAAAACGAAAGAAACGGAGATTAAAAACTCCAAGTATTTTGGGAGTTATGATGGAAATAGTTAGACTCGCGCTTTGGTTTAGCAATTTACTGACCTACCTCCGATTGATTGACCATAACTCACTCAATTTAACTCGTAATTCATTGAATTAGTTTCATTTCGAAGGAATCGAAGTGTAGTTTAAAACGAAAGAAACGGAGATGAAAAACTCCAAGTATTTTGAGAGTTATGATGGAAATAGTTAGACTCGCGCTTTGGTTTAGCAATTTACTGACCTACCTCCGATTGATTGACAATAACTCTGTCAATTTAACTCGTAATTCATTTAAATTAGTTTCATTTCGAAGGAATCGAAGGGTAGTTTAAAACGAAAGAAACGGATATGAAAAACTCCAAGTATTTTGAGAGTTATGATGGAAATAGTTAGACTCGCACTTTGGTTTAGCAATTTACTGACCTACCTCCGATTGATTGACCATAACTCACTCAATTTAACTCGTAATTCATTTAAATTCGTTTCATTTCGAATGAATCGAAGTATAGTTTAAAACGAAAGAAACGGAGATGAAAAACTCCAAGTATTTTGAGAGTTATGATGGAAATAGTTAGACTCGCTCTTTGGTTTAGCAATTTACTGACCTACCTCCGATTGATTGACCATAACTCTGTCAATTTAACTCGTAATTCATTTAAATTAGTTTCATTTCGAAGGAATCGAAGTGTAGTTTAAAACGAAAGAAACGGAGATTAAAAACTCCAAGTATTTTGGGAGTTATGATGGAAATAGTTAGACTCGCGCTTTGGTTTAGCAATTTACTGACCTCCCTACGATTGATTGACCATAACTCACTCAATTTAACTCGTAATTCATTGAAATTAGTTTCATTTCGAAGGAATCGAAGTGTAGTTTATAACGAAAGAAACGGAGATGAAAAACTCCAAGTATTTTGAGAGTTATGATGGAAATAGTTAGACTCGCGCTTTGGTTTAGCAATTTACTGACCTACCTCCGATTGATTGACCATAACTCTCCCAATTTAACTCTTAAGTCATTGAAATTAGTTTCATTTCGAAGGAATCAAAGTGTAGTTTAAAACGAAAGAAACGGAGATGAAAAACTCCAAGTATTTTGAGAATTATGATGGAAATAGTTAGACTCGCGCTTTGGTTTAGCAATTTACTGACCTACCTCCGATTGATTGACAATAACTCTGTCAATTTAACTCGTAATTCATTTAAATTAGTTTCATTTCGAAGGAATCGAAGTGTAGTTTAAAACGAAAGAAACAGAGATGAAAAACTCCAAGTATTTTGAGAGTTATGATGGAAATAGTTAGACTCGCGCTTTGGTTTAGCAATTTACTGACCTCCCTACGATTGATTGACCATAACTCACTCAATTTAACTCGTAATTCATTTAAATTCGTTTCATTTCGAATAAATCGAAGTGTAGTTTAAAACGAAAGAAACGGAGATGAAAAACTCCAAGTATTTTGAGAGTTATGATGGAAATAGTTAGACTCGCGCTTTGGTTTAGCAATTTACTGACCTACCTACGATTGATTGACCATAACTCTCTCAATTTAACTCTTAAGTCATTGAAATTAATTTCATTTCAAATGAATCGAAGTGTAGTTTAAAACGAAAGAAACGGAGATGAAAAACTCCAAGTATTTTGAGAGTTATGATGGAAATAGTTAGTCTCGCGCTTTGGTTTAGCAATTTACTGACCTACCTCCGATTGATTGACCATAACTCTGTCAATTTAACTCGTAATTCATTTAAATTAGTTTCATTTCGAAGGAATCGAAGTGTAGTTTAAAACGAAAGAAACGGAGATTAAAAACTCCAAGTATTTTGGGAGTTATGATGGAAATAGTTAGACTCGCGCTTTGGTTTAGCAATTTACTGACCTCCCTACGATTGATTGACCATAACTCACTCAATTTAACTCGTAATTCATTGAAACTAGTTTCATTTCGAAGGAATCGAAGTGTAGTTTATAACGAAATAAACGGAGATGAAAAACTCCAAGTATTTTGAGAGTTATGATGGAAATAGTTAGACTCGCGCTTTGGTTTAGCAATTTACTGACCTATCTCCGATTGATTGACCATAACTCTCCCAATTTAACTCTTAAGTCATTGAAATTAGTTTCATTTCGAAGGAATCAAAGTGTAGTTTAAAACGAAAGAAACGGAGATGAAAAACTCCAAGTATTTTGAGAGTTATGATGGAAATAGTTAGACTCGCGCTTTGGTTTAGCAATTTACTGACCTACCTCCGATTGATTGACAATAACTCTGTCAATTTAACTCGTAATTCATTTAAATTAGTTTCATTTCGAAGGAATCGAAGTGTAGTTTAAAACGAAAGAAACGGATATGAAAAACTCCAAGTATTTTGAGAGTTATGATGGAAATAGTTAGACTCGCACTTTGGTTTAGCAATTTACTGACCTACCTCCGATTGATTGACCATAACTCACTCAATTTAACTCGTAATTCATTTAAATTCGTTTCATTTCGAATGAATCGAAGTATAGTTTAAAACGAAAGAAACGGAGATGAAAAACTCCAAGTATTTTGAGAGTTATGATGGAAATAGTTAGACTCGCTCTTTGGTTTAGCAATTTACTGACCTACCTCCGATTGATTGACCATAACTCTGTCAATTTAACTCGTAATTCATTTAAATTAGTTTCATTTCGAAGGAATCGAAGTGTAGTTTAAAACGAAAGAAACGGAGATTAAAAACTCCAAGTATTTTGGGAGTTATGATGGAAATAGTTAGACTCGCGCTTTGGTTTAGCAATTTACTGACCTCCCTACGATTGATTGACCATAACTCACTCAATTTAACTCGTAATTCATTGAAATTAGTTTCATTTCGAAGGAATCGAAGTGTAGTTTATAACGAAAGAAACGGAGATGAAAAACTCCAAGTATTTTGAGAGTTATGATGGAAATAGTTAGACTCGCGCTTTGGTTTAACAATTTACTGACCTACCTCCGATTGATTGACCATAACTCTGTCAATTTAACTCGTAATTCATTTAAATTAGTTTCATTTCGAAGGAATCGAAGTGTAGTTTAAAACGAAAGAAACGGAGATGAAAAACTCCAAGTATTTTGAGAGTTATGATGGAAATTGTTAGACTCGCGCTTTGGTTTAGCAATTTACTGAATTACCTCCGATTGATTGACCATAACTCTCTCAATTTAACTCTTAAGTCATTGAAATTAGTTTCATTTCGAAGGAATCAAAGTGTAGTTTAAAACGAAAGAAACGGAGATGAAAAACTCCAAGTATTTTGAGAGTTATGATGGAAATTGTTAGACTCGCGCTTTGGTTTAGCAATTTACTGACCTACCTCCGATTGATTGACCATAACTCACTCAATTTAACTCGTAATTCATTTAAATTAGTTTCATTTCGAAGGAATCGAAGTAAAGTTTAAAACGAAAGAAACGGAGATGAAAAACTCCAAGTATTTTGAGAGTTATGATGGAAATAGTTAGACTCGCGCTTTGGTTTAGCAATTTACTGACCTACCTCCGATTGATTGAACATAACTCTCTCAATTTAACTCGTAATTCATTTAAATTCGTTTCATTTCGAATGAATCGAAGTGTAGTTTAAAACGAAAGAAACGGAGATGAAAAACTCCAAGTATTTTGAGAGTTATGATGGAAATAGTTAGACTCGCGCTTTGGTTTAGCAATTTACTGACCTACCTCCGATTGATTGACAATAACTCTGTCAATTTAACTCGTAATTCATTTAAATTAGTTTCATTTCGAAGGAATCGAAGTGTAGTTTATAACGAAAGAAACGGAGATGAAAAACTCCAAGTATTTTGAGAGTTATGATGGAAATAGTTAGACTCGCGCTTTGGTTTAGCAATTTACTGACCTACATCCGATTGATTGACCATAACTCACTCAATTTAACTCGTAATTCATTTAAATTCGTTTCATTTCGAATGAATCGAAGTGTAGTTTAAAACGAAAGAAACGGAGATGAAAAACTCTAAGTATTTTGAGAGTTATGATGGAAATAGTTAGACTCGCTCTTTGGTTTAGCAATTTACTGACCTACCTCCGATTGATTGACCATAACTCTGTCAATTTAACT
This sequence comes from Tasmannia lanceolata, assembly GCF_043159265.1. Taxonomy (NCBI): domain Eukaryota; kingdom Viridiplantae; phylum Streptophyta; class Magnoliopsida; order Canellales; family Winteraceae; genus Tasmannia; species Tasmannia lanceolata. The sequence goes on from NW_027518721.1 coordinate 12,312,931, forward strand.
CGTAATTCATTTAAATTAGTTTCATTTCGAAGGAATCGAAGTGTAGTTTAAAACGAAAGAAACGGAGATTAAAAACTCCAAGTATTTTGGGAGTTATGATGGAAATAGTTAGACTCGCGCTTTGGTTTAGCAATTTACTGACCTCCCTACGATTGATTGACCATAACTCACTCAATTTAACTCGTAATTCATTGAAATTAGTTTCATTTCGAAGGAATCGAAGTGTAGTTTATAACGAAAGAAACGGAGATGAAAAACTCCAAGTATTTTGAGAGTTATGATGGAAATAGTTAGACTCGCGCTTTGGTTTAGCAATTTACTGACCTACCTCCGATTGATTGACCATAACTCTCCCAATTTAACTCTTAAGTCATTGAAATTAGTTTCATTTCGAAGGAATCAAAGTGTAGTTTAAAACGAAAGAAACGGAGATGAAAAACTCCAAGTATTTTGAGAGTTATGATGGAAATAGTTAGACTCGCTCTTTGGTTTAGCAATTTACTGACCTACCTCCGATTGATTGACCATAACTCTCTCAATTTAACTCTTAAGTCATTGAAATTAGTTTCATTTCGAAGGAGTCAAAGTGTAGTTTAAAACGAAAGAAACGGAGATGAAAAACTCCAAGTATTTTGAGAGTTATGATGGAAATAGTTAGACTCGCGCTTTGGTTTAGCAATTTACTGACCTATCTCCGATTGATTGACCATAACTCTCCCAATTTAACTCTTAAGTCATTGAAATTAGTTTCATTTCGAAGGAATCAAAGTGTAGTTTAAAACGAAAGAAACGGAGATGAAAAACTCCAAGTATTTTGAGAGTTATGATGGAAATAGTTAGACTCGCGCTTTGGTTTAGCAATTTACTGACCTACCTCCGATTGATTGACAATAACTCTGTCAATTTAACTCGTAATTCATTTAAATTAGTTTCATTTCGAAGGAATCGAAGTGTAGTTTAAAACGAAAGAAACGGATATGAAAAACTCCAAGTATTTTGAGAGTTATGATGGAAATAGTTAGACTCGCACTTTGGTTTAGCAATTTACTGACCTACCTCCGATTGATTGTCCATAACTCACTCAATTTAACTCGTAATTCATTTAAATTCGTTTCATTTCGAATGAATCGAAGTATAGTTTAAAACGAAAGAAACGGAGATGAAAAACTCCAAGTATTTTGAGAGTTATGATGGAAATAGTTAGACTCGCTCTTTGGTTTAGCAATTTACTGACCTACCTCCGATTGATTGACCATAACTCTGTCAATTTAACTCGTAATTCATTTAAATTAGTTTCATTTCGAAGGAATCGAAGTGTAGTTTAAAACGAAAGAAACGGAGATTAAAAACTCCAAGTATTTTGGGAGTTATGATGGAAATAGTTAGACTCGCGCTTTGGTTTAGCAATTTACTGACCTCCCTACGATTGATTGACCATAACTCACTCAATTTAACTCGTAATTCATTGAAATTAGTTTCATTTCGAAGGAATCGAAGTGTAGTTTATAACGAAAGAAACGGAGATGAAAAACTCCAAGTATTTTGAGAGTTATGATGGAAATAGTTAGACTCGCGCTTTGGTTTAACAATTTACTGACCTACCTCCGATTGATTGACCATAACTCTGTCAATTTAACTCGTAATTCATTTAAATTAGTTTCATTTCGAAGGAATCGAAGTGTAGTTTAAAACGAAAGAAACGGAGATGAAAAACTCCAAGTATTTTGGGAGTTATGATGGAAATAGTTAGACTCGCGCTTTGGTTTAGCAATTTACTGACCTACCTCCGATTGATTGACCATAACTCACTCAATTTAACTCGTAATTCATTGAATTAGTTTCATTTCGAAGGAATCGAAGTGTAGTTTAAAACGAAAGAAACGGAGATGAAAAACTCCAAGTATTTTGAGAGTTATGATGGAAATAGTTAGACTCGCGCTTTGGTTTAGCAATTTACTGACCTACCTCCGATTGATTGACAATAACTCTGTCAATTTAACTTGTAATTCATTTAAATTAGTTTCATTTCGAAGGAATCGAAGTGTAGTTTAAAACGAAAGAAACGGATATGAAAAACTCCAAGTATTTTGAGAGTTATGATGGAAATAGTTAGACTCGCACTTTGGTTTAGCAATTTACTGACCTACCTCCGATTGATTGACCATAACTCACTCAATTTAACTCGTAATTCATTTAAATTCGTTTCATTTCGAATGAATCGAAGTATAGTTTAAAACGAAAGAAACGGAGATGAAAAACTCCAAGTATTTTGAGAGTTATGATGGAAATAGTTAGACTCGCTCTTTGGTTTAGCAATTTACTGACCTACCTCCGATTGATTGACCATAACTCTGTCAATTTAACTCGTAATTCATTTAAATTAGTTTCATTTCGAAGGAATCGAAGTGTAGTTTAAAACGAAAGAAACGGAGATTAAAAACTCCAAGTATTTTGGGAGTTATGATGGAAATAGTTAGACTCGCGCTTTGGTTTAGCAATTTACTGACCTCCCTACGATTGATTGACCATAACTCACTCAATTTAACTCGTAATTCATTGAAATTAGTTTCATTTCGAAGGAATCGAAGTGTAGTTTATAACGAAAGAAACGGAGATGAAAAACTCCAAGTATTTTGAGAGTTATGATGGAAATAGTTAGACTCGCGCTTTGGTTTAGCAATTTACTGACCTACCTCCGATTGATTGACCATAACTCTCCCAATTTAACTCTTAAGTCATTGAAATTAGTTTCATTTCGAAGGAATCAAAGTGTAGTTTAAAACGAAAGAAACGGAGATGAAAAACTCCAAGTATTTTGAGAATTATGATGGAAATAGTTAGACTCGCGCTTTGGTTTAGCAATTTACTGACCTACCTCCGATTGATTGACAATAACTCTGTCAATTTAACTCGTAATTCATTTAAATTAGTTTCATTTCGAAGGAATCGAAGTGTAGTTTAAAACGAAAGAAACAGAGATGAAAAACTCCAAGTATTTTGAGAGTTATGATGGAAATAGTTAGACTCGCGCTTTGGTTTAGCAATTTACTGACCTCCCTACGATTGATTGACCATAACTCACTCAATTTAACTCGTAATTCATTTAAATTCGTTTCATTTCGAATAAATCGAAGTGTAGTTTAAAACGAAAGAAACGGAGATGAAAAACTCCAAGTATTTTGAGAGTTATGATGGAAATAGTTAGACTCGCGCTTTGGTTTAGCAATTTACTGACCTACCTACGATTGATTGACCATAACTCTCTCAATTTAACTCTTAAGTCATTGAAATTAATTTCATTTCAAATGAATCGAAGTGTAGTTTAAAACGAAAGAAACGGAGATGAAAAACTCCAAGTATTTTGAGAGTTATGATGGAAATAGTTAGTCTCGCGCTTTGGTTTAGCAATTTACTGACCTACCTCCGATTGATTGACCATAACTCTGTCAATTTAACTCGTAATTCATTTAAATTAGTTTCATTTCGAAGGAATCGAAGTGTAGTTTAAAACGAAAGAAACGGAGATTAAAAACTCCAAGTATTTTGGGAGTTATGATGGAAATAGTTAGACTCGCGCTTTGGTTTAGCAATTTACTGACCTCCCTACGATTGATTGACCATAACTCACTCAATTTAACTCGTAATTCATTGAAACTAGTTTCATTTCGAAGGAATCGAAGTGTAGTTTATAACGAAATAAACGGAGATGAAAAACTCCAAGTATTTTGAGAGTTATGATGGAAATAGTTAGACTCGCGCTTTGGTTTAGCAATTTACTGACCTATCTCCGATTGATTGACCATAACTCTCCCAATTTAACTCTTAAGTCATTGAAATTAGTTTCATTTCGAAGGAATCAAAGTGTAGTTTAAAACGAAAGAAACGGAGATGAAAAACTCCAAGTATTTTGAGAGTTATGATGGAAATAGTTAGACTCGCGCTTTGGTTTAGCAATTTACTGACCTACCTCCGATTGATTGACAATAACTCTGTCAATTTAACTCGTAATTCATTTAAATTAGTTTCATTTCGAAGGAATCGAAGTGTAGTTTAAAACGAAAGAAACGGATATGAAAAACTCCAAGTATTTTGAGAGTTATGATGGAAATAGTTAGACTCGCACTTTGGTTTAGCAATTTACTGACCTACCTCCGATTGATTGACCATAACTCACTCAATTTAACTCGTAATTCATTTAAATTCGTTTCATTTCGAATGAATCGAAGTATAGTTTAAAACGAAAGAAACGGAGATGAAAAACTCCAAGTATTTTGAGAGTTATGATGGAAATAGTTAGACTCGCTCTTTGGTTTAGCAATTTACTGACCTACCTCCGATTGATTGACCATAACTCTGTCAATTTAACTCGTAATTCATTTAAATTAGTTTCATTTCGAAGGAATCGAAGTGTAGTTTAAAACGAAAGAAACGGAGATTAAAAACTCCAAGTATTTTGAGAGTTATGATGGAAATAGTTAGACTCGCGCTTTGGTTTAGCAATTTACTGACCTCCCTACGATTGATTGACCATAACTCACTCAATTTAACTCGTAATTCATTGAAATTAGTTTCATTTCGAAGGAATCGAAGTGTAGTTTATAACGAAAGAAACGGAGATGAAAAACTCCAAGTATTTTGAGAGTTATGATGGAAATAGTTAGACTCGCGCTTTGGTTTAACAATTTACTGACCTACCTCCGATTGATTGACCATAACTCTGTCAATTTAACTCGTAATTCATTTAAATTAGTTTCATTTCGAAGGAATCGAAGTGTAGTTTAAAACGAAAGAAACGGAGATGAAAAACTCCAAGTATTTTGAGAGTTATGATGGAAATAGTTAGACTCGCGCTTTGGTTTAGCAATTTACTGACCTACCTCCGATTGATTGACCATAACTCTGTCAATTTAACTCGTAATTCATTTAAATTAGTTTCATTTCGAAGGAATCGAAGTGTAGTTTAAAACGAAAGAAACGGAGATGAAAAACTCCAAGTATTTTGAGAGTTATGATGGAAATTGTTAGACTCGCGCTTTGGTTTAGCAATTTACTGAATTACCTCCGATTGATTGACCATAACTCTCTCAATTTAACTCTTAAGTCATTGAAATTAGTTTCATTTCGAAGGAATCAAAGTGTAGTTTAAAACGAAAGAAACGGAGATGAAAAACTCCAAGTATTTTGAGAGTTATGATGGAAATTGTTAGACTCGCGCTTTGGTTTAGCAATTTACTGACCTACCTCCGATTGATTGACCATAACTCACTCAATTTAACTCGTAATTCATTTAAATTAGTTTCATTTCGAAGGAATCGAAGTAAAGTTTAAAACGAAAGAAACGGAGATGAAAAACTCCAAGTATTTTGAGAGTTATGATGGAAATAGTTAGACTCGCGCTTTGGTTTAGCAATTTACTGACCTACCTCCGATTGATTGAACATAACTCTCTCAATTTAACTCGTAATTCATTTAAATTCGTTTCATTTCGAATGAATCGAAGTGTAGTTTAAAACGAAAGAAACGGAGATGAAAAACTCCAAGTATTTTGAGAGTTATGATGGAAATAGTTAGACTCGCGCTTTGGTTTAGCAATTTACTGACCTACCTCCGATTGATTGACAATAACTCTGTCAATTTAACTCTTAAGTCATTGAAATTAGTTTCATTTCGAAGGAATCGAAGTGTAGTTTATAACGAAAGAAACGGAGATGAAAAACTCCAAGTATTTTGAGAGTTATGATGGAAATAGTTAGACTCGCGCTTTGGTTTAGCAATTTACTGACCTACATCCGATTGATTGACCATAACTCACTCAATTTAACTCGTAATTCATTTAAATTCGTTTCATTTCGAATGAATCGAAGTGTAGTTTAAAACGAAAGAAACGGAGATGAAAAACTCTAAGTATTTTGAGAGTTATGATGGAAATAGTTAGACTCGCTCTTTGGTTTAGCAATTTACTGACCTACCTCCGATTGATTGACCATAACTCTGTCAATTTAACTCGTAATTCATTTAAATTAGTTTCATTTCGAAGGAATCGAAGTGTAGTTTAAAACGAAAGAAACGGAGATTAAAAACTCCAAGTATTTTGGGAGTTATGATGGAAATAGTTAGACTCGCGCTTTGGTTTAGCAATTTACTGACCTCCCTACGATTGATTGACCATAACTCACTCAATTTAACTCGTAATTCATTGAAATTAGTTTCATTTCGAAGGAATCGAAGTGTAGTTTATAACGAAAGAAACGGAGATGAAAAACTCCAAGTATTTTGAGAGTTATGATGGAAATAGTTAGACTCGCGCTTTGGTTTAGCAATTTACTGACCTACCTCCGATTGATTGACCATAACTCTCCCAATTTAACTCTTAAGTCATTGAAATTAGTTTCATTTCGAAGGAATCAAAGTGTAGTTTAAAACGAAAGAAACGGAGATGAAAAACTCCAAGTATTTTGAGAGTTATGATGGAAATAGTTAGACTCGCTCTTTGGTTTAGTAATTTACTGACCTACCTCCGATTGATTGACCATAACTCTCTCAATTTAACTCTTAAGTCATTGAAATTAGTTTCATTTCGAAGGAATCGAAGTGTAGTTTAAAACGAAAGAAACGGAGATGAAAAACTCCAAGTATTTTGAGAGTTATGATGGAAATTGTTAGACTCGCGCTTTGGTTTAGCAATTTACTGACTTACCTCCGATTGATTGACCATAACTCACTCAATTTAACTCGTAATTCATTTAAATTAGTTTCATTTCGAAGGAATCGAAGTATAGTTTAAAACGAAAGAAACGGAGATGAAAAACTCCAAGTATTTTGAGAGTTATGATGGAAATAGTTAGACTCGCGCTTTGGTTTAGCAATTTACTGACCTACCTCCGATTAATTGACCATAACTCACTCAATTTTACTTGTAATTGATTGAAATTAGTTTCATTTCGAAGGAATGGAAGTGTACTTTAAAACGAAAGAAACGGAGATGAAAAACTCCAAGTATTTTGGGAGTTATGATGGAAATAGTTAGACTCGCGCTTTGGTTTAGAAATTTACTGACCTACCTCCGATTGATTGACTATAACTCACTTAATTTAACTCGTAATTCATTGAATTAGTTTCATTTCGAAGGAATCGAAGTGTAGTTTAAAACGAAAGAAACGGAGATGAAAAACTCCAAGTATTTTGAGAGTTATGATGGAAATAGTTAGACTCGCGCTTTGGTTTAGCAATTTACTGACCTCCCTACGATTGATTGACCATAACTCACTCAATTTAACTCGTAATTCATTGAAATTAGTTTCATTTCGAAGGAATCGAAGTGTAGTTTATAACGAAAGAAACGGAGATGAAAAACTCCAAGTATTTTGAGAGTTATGATGGAAATAGTTAGACTCGCGCTTTGGTTTAGCAATTTACTGACCTACCTCCGATTGATTGACCATAACTCTCCCAATTTAACTCTTAAGTCATTGAAATTAGTTTCATTTCGAAGGAATCAAAGTGTAGTTTAAAACGAAAGAAACGGAGATGAAAAACTCCAAGTATTTTGAGAGTTATGATGGAAATAGTTAGACTCGCTCTTTGGTTTAGTAATTTACTGACCTACCTCCGATTGATTGACCATAACTCTCTCAATTTAACTCTTAAGTCATTGAAATTAGTTTCATTTCGAAGGAATCGAAGTGTAGTTTAAAACGAAAGAAACGGAGATGAAAAACTCCAAGTATTTTGAGAGTTATGATGGAAATTGTTAGACTCGCGCTTTGGTTTAGCAATTTACTGACCTACCTCCGATTGATTGACCATAACTCACTCAATTTAACTCGTAATTCATTTAAATTAGTTTCATTTCGAAGGAATCGAAGTATAGTTTAAAACGAAAGAAACGGAGATGAAAAACTCCAAGTATTTTGAGAGTTATGATGGAAATAGTTAGACTCGCGCTTTGGTTTAGCAATTTACTGACCTACCTCCGATTAATTGACCATAACTCACTCAATTTTACTTGTAATTGATTGAAATTAGTTTCATTTCGAAGGAATGGAAGTGTACTTTAAAACGAAAGAAACGGAGATGAAAAACTCCAAGTATTTTGGGAGTTATGATGGAAATAGTTAGACTCGCGCTTTGGTTTAGAAATTTACTGACCTACCTCCGATTGATTGACTATAACTCACTTAATTTAACTCGTAATTCATTGAATTAGTTTCATTTCGAAGGAATCGAAGTGTAGTTTAAAACGAAAGAAACGGAGATGAAAAACTCCAAGTATTTTGAGAGTTATGATGGAAATAGTTAGACTCGCGCTTTGGTTTAGCAATTTACTGACCTACCTACGATTGATTGACCATAACTCTCTCAATTTAACTCTTAAGTCATTGAAATTAATTTCATTTCAAATGAATCGAAGTGTAGTTTAAAACGAAAGAAACGGAGATGAAAAACTCCAAGTATTTTGAGAGTTATGATGGAAATAGTTAGACTCGCGCTTTGGTTTAGCAATTTACTGACCTACCTCCGATTGATTGACCATAACTCTGTCAATTTAACTCGTAATTCATTTAAATTAGTTTCATTTCGAAGGAATCGAAGTGTAGTTTAAAACGAAAGAAACGGAGATTAAAAACTCCAAGTATTTTGATGTTATGATGGAAATAGTTAGACTCGCGCTTTGGTTTAGCAATTTACTGACCTCCCTACGATTGATTGACCATAACTCACTCAATTTAACTCGTAATTCATTGAAATTAGTTTCATTTCGAAGGAATCGAAGTGTAGTTTATAACGAAAGAAACGGAGATGAAAAACTCCAAGTATTTTGAGAGTTATGATGGAAATAGTTAGACTCGCGCTTTGGTTTAGCAATTTACTGACCTATCTCCGATTGATTGACCATAACTCTCCCAATTTAACTCTTAAGTCATTGAAATTAGTTTCATTTCGAAGGAATCGAAGTGTAGTTTAAAACGAAAGAAACGGAGATGAAAAACTCCAAGTATTTTGAGAGTTATGATGGAAATAGTTAGACTCGCGCTTTGGTTTAGCAATTTACTGACCTACCTCCGATTGATTGACAATAACTCTGTCAATTTAACTCGTAATTCATTTAAATTAGTTTCATTTCGAAGGAATCGAAGTGTAGTTTAAAACGAAAGAAACGGAGATGAAAAACTCCAAGTATTTTGAGAGTTATGATGGAAATAGTTAGACTCGCACTTTGGTTTTGCAATTTACTGACCTACCTCCGATTGATTGACCATAACTCACTCAATTTAACTCGTAATTCATTTAAATTCGTTTCATTTCGAATGAATCGAAGTGTAGTTTAAAACGAAAGAAACGGAGATGAAAAACTCCAAGTATTTTGAGAGTTATGATGGAAATAGTTAGACTCGCTCTTTGGTTTAGCAATTTACTGACCTACCTCCGATTGATTGACCATAACTCTGTCAATTTAACTCGTAATTCATTTAAATTAGTTTCATTTCGAAGGAATCAAAGTGTAGTTTAAAACGAAAGAAACGGAGATTAAAAACTCCAAGTATTTTGGGAGTTATGATGGAAATAGTTAGACTCGGGCTTTGGTTTAGCAATTTACTGACCTCCCTACGATTGATTGACCATAACTCACTCAATTTAACTCGTAATTCATTGAAATTAGTTTCATTTCGAAGGAATCGAAGTGTAGTTTATAACGAAAGAAACGGAGATGAAAAACTCCAAGTATTTTGAGAGTTATGATGGAAATAGTTAGACTCGCGCTTTGGTTTAGCAATTTACTGACCTACCTCCGATTGATTGACCATAACTCTGTCAATTTAACTCGTAATTCATTTAAATTAGTTTCATTTCGAAGGAATCGAAGTGTAGTTTAAAACGAAAGAAACGGAGATTAAAAACTCCAAGTATTTTGGGAGTTATGATGGAAATAGTTAGACTCGCGCTTTGGTTTAGCAATTTACTGACCTCCCTACGATTGATTGACCATAACTCACTCAATTTAACTCGTAATTCATTGAAATTAGTTTCATTTCGAAGGAATCGAAGTGTAGTTTATAACGAAAGAAACGGAGATGAAAAACTCCAAGTATTTTGAGAGTTATGATGGAAATATTTAGACTCGCGCTTTGGTTTAGCAATTTACTGACCTACCTCCGATTGATTGACCATAACTCTCCCAATTTAACTCTTAAGTCATTGAAATTAGTTTCATTTCGAAGGAATCAAAGTGTAGTTTAAAACGAAAGAAACGGAGATGAAAAACTCCAAGTATTTTGAGAGTTATGATGGAAATAGTTAGACTCGCGCTTTGGTTTAGCAATTTACTGACCTACCTCCGATTGATTGACAATAACTCTGTCAATTTAACTCGTAATTCATTTAAATTAGTTTCATTTCGAAGGAATCGAAGTGTAGTTTAAAACGAAAGAAACAGAGATGAAAAACTCCAAGTATTTTGAGAGTTATGATGGAAATAGTTAGACTCGCGCTTTGGTTTAGCAATTTACTGACCTCCCTACGATTGATTGACCATAACTCACTCAATTTAACTCGTAATTCATTTAAATTCGTTTCATTTCGAATGAATCGAAGTGTAGTTTAAAACGAAAGAAACGGAGATGAAAAACTCCAAGTATTTTGAGAGTTATGATGGAAATAGTTAGACTCGCGCTTTGGTTTAGCAATTTACTGACCTACCTACGATTGATTGACCATAACTCTCTCAATTTAACTCTTAAGTCATTGAAATTAATTTCATTTCAAATGAATCGAAGTGTAGTTTAAAACGAAAGAAACGGAGATGAAAAACTCCAAGTATTTTGAGAGTTATGATGGAAATAGTTAGACTCGCGCTTTGGTTTAGCAATTTACTGACGTACCTCCGATTGATTGACCATAACTCTGTCAATTTAACTCGTAATTCATTTAAATTAGTTTCATTTCGAAGGAATCGAAGTGTAGTTTAAAACGAAAGAAACGGAGATTAAAAACTCCAAGTATTTTGGGAGTTATGATGGAAATAGTTAGACTCGCGCTTTGGTTTAGCAATTTACTGACCTCCCTACGATTGATTGACCATAACTCACTCAATTTAACTCGTAATTCATTAAAATTAGTTTCATTTCGAAGGAATCGAAGTGTAGTTTATAACGAAAGAAACGGAGATGAAAAACTCCAAGTATTTTGAGAGTTATGATGGAAATAGTTAGACTCGCGCTTTAGTTTAGCAATTTACTGACCTACCTCCGATTGATTGACCATAACTCTCCCAATTTAACTCTTAAGTCATTGAAATTAGTTTCATTTCGAAGGAATCAAAGTGTAGTTTAAAACGAAAGAAACGGAGATGAAAAACTCCAAGTATTTTGAGAGTTATGTTGGAAATAGTTAGACTCGCGCTTTGGTTTAGCAATTTACTGACCTACCTCCGATTGATTGACAATAACTCTGTCAATTTAACTCGTAATTCATTTAAATTAGTTTCATTTCGAAGGAATCGAAGTGTAGTTTAAAACGAAAGAAACGGAGATGAAAAACTCCAAGTATTTTGAGAGTTATGATGGAAATAGTTAGACTCGCGCTTTGGTTTAGCAATTTACTGACCTACCTCCGATTGATTGACCATAACTCACTAAATTTAACTCGTAATTCATTTAAATTCGTTTCATTTCGAATGAATCGAAGTGTAGTTTAAAACGAAAGAAACGGAGATGAAAAACTCCAAGTATTTTGAGAGTTATGATGGAAATAGTTAGACTCGCTCTTTGGTTTAGCAATTTACTGACCTACCTCCGATTGATTGACCATAACTCTGTCAATTTAACTCGTAATTCATTTAAATTAGTTTCATTTCGAAGGAATCGAAGTGTAGTTTAATACGAAAGAAACGGAGATTAAAAACTCCAAGTATTTTGGGAGTTATGATGGAAATAGTTAGACTCGCGCTTTGGTTTAGCAATTTACTGACCTCCTTACGATTGATTGACCATAACTCACTCAATTTAACTCGTAATTCATTGAAATTAGTTTCATTTCGAAGGAATCGAAGTGTAGTTTATAACGAAAGAAACGGAGATGAAAAACTCCAAGTATTTTGAGAGTTATGATGGAAATAGTTAGACTCGCGCTTTGGTTTAGCAATTTACTGACCTACCTCCGATTGATTGACCATAACTCTCCCAATTTAACTCTTAAGTCATTGAAATTAGTTTCATTTCGAAGGAATCAAAGTGTAGTTTAAAACGAAAGAAACGGAGATGAAAAACTCCAAGTATTTTGAGAGTTATGATGGAAATAGTTAGACTCGCGCTTTCGTTTAGCAATTTACTGACCTACCTCCGATTGATTGACAATAACTCTGTCAATTTAACTCGTAATTCATTTAAATTAGTTTCATTTCGAAGGAATCGAAGTGTAGTTTAAAACGAAAGAAACGGAGATGAAAAACTCCAAGTATTTTGAGAGTTATGATGGAAATAGTTAGACTCGCGCTTTGGTTTAGCAATTTACTGACCTACCTCCGATTGATTGACCATAACTCACTCAATTTAACTCGTAATTCATTTAAATTCGTTTCATTTCGAATGAATCGAAGTGTAGTTTAAAACGAAAGAAACGGAGATGAAAAACTCCAAGTATTTTGAGAGTTATGATGGAAATAGTTAGACTCGCGCTTTGGTTTAGCAATTTACTGACCTACCTACGATTGATTGACCATAACTCACTCAATTTAACTCGTAATTCATTTAAATTCGTTTCATTTCGAATGAATCGAAGTGTAGTTTAAAACGAAAGAAACGGAGATGAAAAACTCCAAGTATTTTGAGAGTTATGATGGAAATAGTTAGACTCGCGCTTTGGTTTAGCAATTTACTGACTTACCTACGATTGATTGACCATAACTCTCTCAATTTAACTCTTAAGTCATTGAAATTAATTTCATTTCAAATGAATCAAAGTGTAGTTTAAAACGAAAGAAACGGAGATGAAAAACTCCAAGTATTTTGAGAGTTATGATGGAAATAGTTAGACTCGCGCTTTGGTTTAGCAATTTACTGACCTACCTCCGATTGATTGACCATAACTCTCCTAATTTAACTCTTAAGTCATTGAAATTAGTTTCATTTCGAAGGAATCAAAGTGTAGTTTAAAACGAAAGAAACGGAGATGAGAAACTCCAAGTATTTTGAGAGTTATGATGGAAATAGTTAGACTCGCGCTTTAGTTTAGCAATTTACTGACCTACCTCCGATTGATTGACAATAACTCTGTCAATTTAACTCGTAATTCATTTAAATTAGTTTCATTTCGAAGGAATCGAAGTGTAGTTTAAAACGAAAGAAACGGAGATGAAAAACTCCAAGTATTTTGAGAGTTATGATGGAAATAGTTAGACTCGCGCTTTGGTTTAGCAATTTACTGACCTACCTCCGATTGATTGACCATAACTCACTCAATTTAACTCGTAATTCATTTAAATTCGTTTCATTTCGAATGAATCGAAGTGTAGTTTAAAATGAAAGAAACGGAGATGAAAAACTCCAAGTATTTTGAGAGTTATGATGGAAATAGTTAGACTCGCGCTTTGGTTTAGCAATTTACTGACCTACCTCCGATTGATTGACCATAACTCTGTCAATTTAACTCGTAATTCATTTAAATTAGTTTCATTTCGAAGGAATCGAAGTGTAGTTTAAAACGAAAGAAACGGAGATGAAAAACTCCAAGTATTTTTAGAGTTATGATGGAAATAGTTAGACTCGCGCTTTGGTTTAGCAATTTACTGACTTACCTCCGATTGATTGACCATAACTCTCCCAATTTAACTCTTAAGTCATTGAAATTAGTTTCATTTCGAAGGAATCAAAGTGTAGTTTAAAACGAAAGAAACGGAGATGAAAAACTCCAAGTATTTTGAGAGTTATGATGGAAATAGTTAGACTCGCGCTTTGGTTTAGCAATTTACTGACCTACCTCCGATTGATTGACCATAACTCTCTCAATTTAACTCTTAAGTCATTGAAATTAGTTTCATTTCGAAGGAATCAAAGTGTAGTTTAAAACGAAAGAAACGGAGATGAAAAACTCCAAGTATTTTGAGAGTTATGATGGAAATAGTTAGACTCGCTCTTTGGTTTAGCAATTTACTGACTTACCTCCGATTGATTGACCATAACTCTCTCAATTTAACTCTTAATTCATTGAAATTAGTTTCATTTCGAAGGAATCGAAGTGTAGTTTAAAACGAAAGAAACGGAGATGAAAAACTCCAAGTATTTTTAGAGTTATAATTGAAATAGTTAGACTCGCGCTTTGGTTTAGCAATTTACTGACCTACCTCCGATTGATTGACCATAACTCTGTCAATTTAACTCGTAATTCATTTAAATTAGTTTCATTTCGAAGGAATCGAAGTATAGTTTAAAACGAAAGAAACGGAGATTAAAAACTCCAAGTATTTTTAGAGTTATGATGGAAATAGTTAAACTCGCGCTTTGGTTTAGCAATTTACTGACCTACCTCCGATTGATTGACCATAACTCTCCCAATTTAACTCTTAAGTCATTGAAATTAGTTTCATTTCGAAGGAATCAAAGTGTAGTTTAAAACGAAAGAAACGGAGATGAAAAACTCCAAGTATTTTGAGAGTTATGATGGAAATAGTTAGACTCGCGCTTTGGTTTAGCAATTTACTGACCTACCTCCGATTGATTGACAATAACTCTGTCAATTTAACTCGTAATTCATTTAAATTAGTTTCATTTCGAAGGAATCGAAGTGTAGTTTAAAACGAAAGAAACGGAGATGAAAAACTCCAAGTATTTTGAGAGTTATGATGGAAATAGTTAGACTCGCACTTTGGTTTTGCAATTTACTGACCTACCTCCGATTGATTGACCATAACTCACTCAATTTAACTCGTAATTCATTTAAATTCGTTTCATTTCGAATGAATCGAAGTGTAGTTTAAAACGAAAGAAACGGAGATGAAAAACTCCAAGTATTTTGAGAGTTATGATGGAAATAGTTAGACTCGCTCTTTGGTTTAGCAATTTACTGACCTACCTCCGATTGATTGACCATAACTCTGTCAATTTAACTCGTAATTCATTTAAATTAGTTTCATTTCGAAGGAATCAAAGTGTAGTTTAAAACGAAAGAAACGGAGATTAAAAACTCCAAGTATTTTGGGAGTTATGATGGAAATAGTTAGACTCGGGCTTTGGTTTAACAATTTACTGACCTCCCTACGATTGATTGACCATAACTCACTCAATTTAACTCGTAATTCATTGAAATTAGTTTCATTTCGAAGGAATCGAAGTGTAGTTTATAACGAAAGAAACGGAGATGAAAAACTCCAAGTATTTTGAGAGTTATGATGGAAATAGTTAGACTCGCGCTTTCGTTTAGCAATTTACTGACCTACCTCCGATTGATTGACCATAACTCTGTCAATTTAACTCGTAATTCATTTAAATTAGTTTCATTTTGAAGGAATCGAAGTGTAGTTTAAAATGAAAGAAACGGAGATTAAAAACTCCAAGTATTTTGGGAGTTATGATGGAAATAGTTAGACTCGCGCTTTGGTTTAGCAATTTACTGACCTCCCTACGATTGATTGACCATAACTCACTCAATTTAACTCGTAATTCATTGAAATTAGTTTCATTTCGAAGGAATCGAAGTGTAGTTTATAACGAAAGAAACGGAGATGAAAAACTCCAAGTATTTTGAGAGTTATGATGGAAATAGTTAGACTCGCGCTTTGGTTTAGCAATTTACTGACCTACCTCCGATTGATTGACCATAACTCTCCCAATTTAACTCTTAAGTCATTGAAATTAGTTTCATTTCGAAGGAATCAAAGTGTAGTTTAAAACGAAAGAAACGGAGATGAAAAACTCCAAGTATTTTGAGAGTTATGATGGAAATAGTTAGACTCGCGCTTTGGTTTAGCAATTTACTGACCTACCTCCGATTGATTGACAATAACTCTGTCAATTTAACTCGTAATTCATTTAAATTAGTTTCATTTCGAAGGAATCGAAGTGTAGTTTAAAACGAAAGAAACAGAGATGAAAAACTCCAAGTATTTTGAGAGTTATGATGGAAATAGTTAGACTCGCGCTTTGGTTTAGCAATTTACTGACCTCCCTACGATTGATTGACCATAACTCACTCAATTTAACTCGTAATTCATTTAAATTCGTTTCATTTCGAATGAATCGAAGTGTAGTTTAAAACGAAAGAAACGGAGATGAAAAACTCCAAGTATTTTGAGAGTTATGATGGAAATAGTTAGACTCGCGCTTTGGTTTAGCAATTTACTGACCTACCTACGATTGATTGACCATAACTCTCTCAATTTAACTCTTAAGTCATTGAAATTAATTTCATTTCAAATGAATCGAAGTGTAGTTTAAAACGAAAGAAACGGAGATGAAAAACTCCAAGTATTTTGAGAGTTATGATGGAAATAGTTAGACTCGCGCTTTGGTTTAGCAATTTACTGACATACCTCCGATTGATTGACCATAACTCTGTCAATTTAACTCGTAATTTATTTAAATTAGTTTCATTTCGAAGGAATCGAAGTGTAGTTTAAAACGAAAGAAACGGAGATTAAAAACTCCAAGTATTTTGGGAGTTATGATGGAAATAGTTAGACTCGCGCTTTGGTTTAGCA
This sequence comes from Tasmannia lanceolata, assembly GCF_043159265.1. Lineage (NCBI taxonomy): Eukaryota > Viridiplantae > Streptophyta > Magnoliopsida > Canellales > Winteraceae > Tasmannia > Tasmannia lanceolata. The sequence continues at coordinate 12,329,621 of NW_027518721.1, forward strand.
ATTTACTGACCTCCCTACGATTGATTGACCATAACTCACTCAATTTAACTCGTAATTCATTAAAATTAGTTTCATTTCGAAGGAATCGAAGTGTAGTTTATAACGAAAGAAACGGAGATGAAAAACTCCAAGTATTTTGAGAGTTATGATGGAAATAGTTAGACTCGCGCTTTAGTTTAGCAATTTACTGACCTACCTCCGATTGATTGACCATAACTCTCCCAATTTAACTCTTAAGTCATTGAAATTAGTTTCATTTCGAAGGAATCAAAGTGTAGTTTAAAACGAAAGAAACGGAGATGAAAAACTCCAAGTATTTTGAGAGTTATGTTGGAAATAGTTAGACTCGCGCTTTGGTTTAGCAATTTACTGACCTACCTCCGATTGATTGACAATAACTCTGTCAATTTAACTCGTAATTCATTTAAATTAGTTTCATTTCGAAGGAATCGAAGTGTAGTTTAAAACGAAAGAAACGGAGATGAAAAACTCCAAGTATTTTGAGAGTTATGATGGAAATAGTTAGACTCGCGCTTTGGTTTAGCAATTTACTGACCTACCTCCGATTGATTGACCATAACTCACTAAATTTAACTCGTAATTCATTTAAATTCGTTTCATTTCGAATGAATCGAAGTGTAGTTTAAAACGAAAGAAACGGAGATGAAAAACTCCAAGTATTTTGAGAGTTATGATGGAAATAGTTAGACTCGCTCTTTGGTTTAGCAATTTACTGACCTACCTCCGATTGATTGACCATAACTCTGTCAATTTAACTCGTAATTCATTTAAATTAGTTTCATTTCGAAGGAATCGAAGTGTAGTTTAATACGAAAGAAACGGAGATTAAAAACTCCAAGTATTTTGGGAGTTATGATGGAAATAGTTAGACTCGCGCTTTGGTTTAGCAATTTACTGACCTCCCTACGATTGATTGACCATAACTCACTCAATTTAACTCGTAATTCATTGAAATTAGTTTCATTTCGAAGGAATCGAAGTGTAGTTTATAACGAAAGAAACGGAGATGAAAAACTCCAAGTATTTTGAGAGTTATGATGGAAATAGTTAGACTCGCGCTTTGGTTTAGCAATTTACTGACCTACCTCCGATTGATTGACCATAACTCTCCCAATTTAACTCTTAAGTCATTGAAATTAGTTTCATTTCGAAGGAATCAAAGTGTAGTTTAAAACGAAAGAAACGGAGATGAAAAACTCCAAGTATTTTGAGAGTTATGATGGAAATAGTTAGACTCGCGCTTTAGTTTAGCAATTTACTGACCTACCTCCGATTGATTGACAATAACTCTGTCAATTTAACTCGTAATTCATTTAAATTAGTTTCATTTCGAAGGAATCGAAGTGTAGTTTAAAACGAAAGAAACGGAGATGAAAAACTCGAAGTATTTTGAGAGTTATGATGGAAATAGTTAGACTCGCGCTTTGGTTTAGCAATTTACTGACCTACCTCCGATTGATTGACCATAACTCACTCAATTTAACTCGTAATTCATTTAAATTCGTTTCATTTCGAATGAATCGAAGTGTAGTTTAAAACGAAAGAAACGGAGATGAAAAACTCCAAGTATTTTGAGAGTTATGATGGAAATAGTTAGACTCGCGCTTTGGTTTAGCAATTTACTGACCTCCCTACGATTGATTGACCATAACTCACTCAATTTAACTCGTAATTCATTTAAATTCGTTTCATTTCGAATGAATCGAAGTGTAGTTTAAAACGAAAGAAACGGAGATGAAAAACTCCAAGTATTTTGAGAGTTACGATGGAAATAGTTAGACTCGCGCTTTGGTTTAGCAATTTACTGACTTACCTACGATTGATTGACCATAACTCTCTCAATTTAACTCTTAAGTCATTGAAATTAATTTCATTTCAAATGAATCAAAGTGTAGTTTAAAACGAAAGAAACGGAGATGAAAAACTCCAAGTATTTTGAGAGTTATGATGGAAATAGTTAGACTCGCGCTTTGCTTTAGCAATTTACTGACCTACCTCCGATTGATTGACCATAACTCTCCCAATTTAACTCTTAAGTCATTGAAATTAGTTTCATTTCGAAGGAATCAAAGTGTAGTTTAAAACGAAAGAAACGGAGATGAAAAACTCCAAGTATTTTGAGAGTTATGATGGAAATAGTTAGACTCGCGCTTTGGTTTAGCAATTTACTGACCTACCTCCGATTGATTGACCATAACTCCCTCAATTTAACTCGTAATTCATTTAAATTCGTTTCATTTCGAATGAATCGAAGTGTAGTTTAAAATGAAAGAAACGGAGATGAAAAACTCCAAGTATTTTGAGAGTTATGATGGAAATAGTTAGACTCGCGCTTTGGTTTAGCAATTTACTGACCTACCTCCGATTGATTGACCATAACTCTGTCAATTTAACTCGTAATTCATTTAAATTAGTTTCATTTCGAAGGAATCGAAGTGTAGTTTAAAACGAAAGAAACGGAGATGAAAAACTCCAAGTATTTTTAGAGTTATGATGGAAATAGTTAGACTCGCGCTTTGGTTTAGCAATTTACTGACTTACCTCCGATTGATTGACCATAACTCTCCCAATTTAACTCTTAAGTCATTGAAATTAGTTTCATTTCGAAGGAATCAAAGTGTAGTTTAAAACGAAAGAAACGGAGATGAAAAACTCCAAGTATTTTGAGAGTTATGATGGAAATAGTTAGACTCGCGCTTTGGTTTAGCAATTTACTGACCTACCTCCGATTGATTGACCATAACTCTCTCAATTTAACTCTTAAGTCATTGAAATTAGTTTCATTTCGAAGGAATCAAAGTGTAGTTTAAAACGAAAGAAACGGAGATGAAAAACTCCAAGTATTTTGAGAGTTATGATGGAAATAGTTAGACTCGCTCTTTGGTTTAGCAATTTACTGACCTACCTCCGATTGATTGACCATAACTCTCTCAATTTAACTCTTAATTCATTGAAATTAGTTTCATTTCGAAGGAATCGAAGTGTAGTTTAAAACGAAAGAAACGGAGATGAAAAACTCCAAGTATTTTTAGAGTTATGATGGAAATAGTTAGACTCGCGCTTTGGTTTAGCAATTTACTGACCTACCTCCGATTGATTGACCATAACTCTGTCAATTTAACTCGTAATTCATTTAAATTAGTTTCATTTCGAAGGAATCGAAGTATAGTTTAAAACGAAAGAAACGGAGATTAAAAACTCCAAGTATTTTTAGAGTTATGATGGAAATAGTTAAACTCGCGCTTTGGTTTAGCAATTTACTGACCTACCTCCGATTGATTGACCATAACTCTCCCAATTTAACTCTTAAGTCATTGAAATTAGTTTCATTTCGAAGGAATCAAAGTGTAGTTTAAAACGAAAGAAACGGAGATGAAAAACTCCAAGTATTTTGAGAGTTATGATGGAAATAGTTAGACTCGCGCTTTGGTTTAGCAATTTACTGACCTACCTCCGATTGATTGACAATAACTCTGTCAATTTAACTCGTAATTCATTTAAATTAGTTTCATTTCGAAGGAATCGAAGTGTAGTTTAAAACGAAAGAAACGGAGATGAAAAACTCCAAGTATTTTGAGAGTTATGATGGAAATAGTTAGACTCGCACTTTGGTTTTGCAATTTACTGACCTACCTCCGATTGATTGAGCATAACTCACTCAATTTAACTCGTAATTCATTTAAATTCGTTTCATTTCGAAGGAATCGAAGTGTAGTTTATAACGAAAGAAACGGAGATGAAAAACTCCAAGTATTTTGAGAGTTATGATGGAAATAGTTAGACTCGCGCTTTGGTTTAGCAATTTACTGACCTACCTCCGATTGATTGACCATAACTCTGTCAATTTAACTCGTAATTCATTTAAATTAGTTTCATTTCGAAGGAATCGAAGTGTAGTTTAAAACGAAAGAAACGGAGATTAAAAACTCCAAGTATTTTGGGAGTTATGATGGAAATAGTTAGACTCGCGCTTTGGTTTAGCAATTTACTGACCTACCTCCGATTGATTGACCATAACTCTGTCAATTTAACTCGTAATTCATTTAAATTAGTTTCATTTCGAAGGAATCGAAGTGTAGTTTAAAACGAAAGAAACGGAGATTAAAAACTCCAAGTATTTTGGGAGTTATGATGGAAATAGTTAGACTCGCGCTTTGGTTTAGCAATTTACTGACCTCCCTACGATTGATTGACCATAACTCACTCAATTTAACTCGTAATTCATTAAAATTAGTTTCATTTCGAAGGAATCGAAGTGTAGTTTATAACGAAAGAAACGGAGATGAAAAACTCCAAGTATTTTGAGAGTTATGATGGAAATAGTTAGACTCGCGCTTTAGTTTAGCAATTTACTGACCTACCTCCGATTGATTGACCATAACTCTCCCAATTTAACTCTTAAGTCATTGAAATTAGTTTCATTTCGAAGGAATCAAAGTGTAGTTTAAAACGAAAGAAACGGAGATGAAAAACTCCAAGTATTTTGAGAGTTATGATGGAAATAGTTAGACTCGCGCTTTGGTTTAGCAATTTACTGACCTACCTCCGATTGATTGACAATAACTCTGTCAATTTAACTCGTAATTCATTTAAATTAGTTTCATTTCGAAGGAATCGAAGTGTAGTTTAAAACGAAAGAAACGGAGATGAAAAACTCCAAGTATTTTGAGAGTTATGATGGAAATAGTTAGACTCGCGCTTTGGTTTAGCAATTTACTGACCTACCTCCGATTGATTGACCATAACTCTGTCAATTTAACTCGTAATTCATTTAAATTAGTTTCATTTCGAAGGAATCGAAGTATAGTTTAAAACGAAAGAAACGGAGATTAAAAACTCCAAGTATTTTTAGAGTTATGATGGAAATAGTTAAACTCGCGCTTTGGTTTAGCAATTTACTGACCTACCTCCGATTGATTGACCATAACTCTCCCAATTTAACTCTTAAGTCATTGAAATTAGTTTCATTTCGAAGGAATCAAAGTGTAGTTTAAAACGAAAGAAACGGAGATGAAAAACTCCAAGTATTTTGAGAGTTATGATGGAAATAGTTAGACTCGCGCTTTGGTTTAGCAATTTACTGACCTACCTCCGATTGATTGACAATAACTCTGTCAATTTAACTCGTAATTCATTTAAATTAGTTTCATTTCGAAGGAATCGAAGTGTAGTTTAAAACGAAAGAAACGGAGATGAAAAACTCCAAGTATTTTGAGAGTTATGATGGAAATAGTTAGACTCGCACTTTGGTTTTGCAATTTACTGACCTACCTCCGATTGATTGACCATAACTCACTCAATTTAACTCGTAATTCATTTAAATTCGTTTCATTTCGAAGGAATCGAAGTGTAGTTTATAACGAAAGAAACGGAGATGAAAAACTCCAAGTATTTTGAGAGTTATGATGGAAATAGTTAGACTCGCGCTTTGGTTTAGCAATTTACTGACCTACCTCCGATTGATTGACCATAACTCTGTCAATTTAACTCGTAATTCATTTAAATTAGTTTCATTTCGAAGGAATCGAAGTGTAGTTTAAAACGAAAGAAACGGAGATTAAAAACTCCAAGTATTTTGGGAGTTATGATGGAAATAGTTAGACTCGCGCTTTGGTTTAGCAATTTACTGACCTACCTCCGATTGATTGACCATAACTCTGTCAATTTAACTCGTAATTCATTTAAATTAGTTTCATTTCGAAGGAATCGAAGTGTAGTTTAAAACGAAAGAAACGGAGATTAAAAACTCCAAGTATTTTGGGAGTTATGATGGAAATAGTTAGACTCGCGCTTTGGTTTAGCAATTTACTGACCTCCCTACGATTGATTGACCATAACTCACTCAATTTAACTCGTAATTCATTAAAATTAGTTTCATTTCGAAGGAATCGAAGTGTAGTTTATAACGAAAGAAACGGAGATGAAAAACTCCAAGTATTTTGAGAGTTATGATGGAAATAGTTAGACTCGCGCTTTAGTTTAGCAATTTACTGACCTACCTCCGATTGATTGACCATAACTCTCCCAATTTAACTCTTAAGTCATTGAAATTAGTTTCATTTCGAAGGAATCAAAGTGTAGTTTAAAACGAAAGAAACGGAGATGAAAAACTCCAAGTATTTTGAGAGTTATGATGGAAATAGTTAGACTCGCGCTTTGGTTTAGCAATTTACTGACCTACCTCCGATTGATTGACAATAACTCTGTCAATTTAACTCGTAATTCATTTAAATTAGTTTCATTTCGAAGGAATCGAAGTGTAGTTTAAAACGAAAGAAACGGAGATGAAAAACTCCAAGTATTTTGAGAGTTATGATGGAAATAGTTAGACTCGCGCTTTGGTTTAGCAATTTACTGACCTACCTCCGATTGATTGACCATAACTCACTAAATTTAACTCGTAATTCATTTAAATTCGTTTCATTTCGAATGAATCGAAGTGTAGTTTAAAACGAAAGAAACGGAGATGAAAAACTCCAAGTATTTTGAGAGTTATGATGGAAATAGTTAGACTCGCTCTTTGGTTTAGCAATTTACTGACCTACCTCCGATTGATTGACCATAACTCTGTCAATTTAACTCGTAATTCATTTAAATTAGTTTCATTTCGAAGGAATCGAAGTGTAGTTTAATACGAAAGAAACGGAGATTAAAAACTCCAAGTATTTTGGGAGTTATGATGGAAATAGTTAGACTCGCGCTTTGGTTTAGCAATTTACTGACCTCCCTACGATTGATTGACCATAACTCAATCAATTTAACTCGTAATTCATTGACATTAGTTTCATTTCGAAGGAATCGAAGTGTAGTTTATAACGAAAGAAACGGAGATGAAAAACTCCAAGTATTTTGAGAGTTATGATGGAAATAGTTAGACTCGCGCTTTGGTTTAGCAATTTACTGACCTACCTCCGATTGATTGACCATAACTCTCCCAATTTAACTCTTAAGTCATTGAAATTAGTTTCATTTCGAAGGAATCAAAGTTTAGTTTAAAACGAAAGAAACGGAGATGAAAAACTCCAAGTATTTTGAGAGTTATGATGGAAATAGTTAGACTCGCGCTTTGGTTTAGCAATTTACTGACCTACCTCCGATTGATTGACCATAACTCTCTCAATTTAACTCTTAAGTCATTGAAATTAGTTTCATTTCGAAGGAATCAAAGTGTAGTTTAAAACGAAAGAAACGGAGATGAAAAACTCCAAGTATTTTGAGAGTTATGATGGAAATAGTTAGACTCGCGCTTTGGTTTAGCAATTTACTGACCTACCTCCGATTGATTGACCATAACTCTCTCAATTTAACTCTTAATTCATTGAAATTAGTTTCATTTCGAAGGAATCGAAGTGTAGTTTAAAACGAAAGAAACGGAGATGAAAAACTCCAAGTATTTTTAGAGTTATGATGGAAATAGTTAGACTCGCGCTTTGGTTTAGCAATTTACTGACCTACCTCCGATTGATTGACCATAACTCTGTCAATTTAACTCGTAATTCATTTAAATTAGTTTCATTTCGAAGGAATCGAAGTGTAGTTTAAAACGAAAGAAACGGAGATTAAAAACTCCAAGTATTTTGATGTTATGATGGAAATAGTTAGACTCGCGCTTTGGTTTAGCAATTTACTGACCTCCCTACGATTGATTGACCATAACTCACTCAATTTAACTCGTAATTCATTGAAATTAGTTTCATTTCGAAGGAATCGAAGTGTAGTTTAAAACGAAAGAAACGGAGATGAAAAACTCCAAGTATTTTGAGAGTTATGATGGAAATAGTTAGACTCGCGCTTTGGTTTAGCAATTTACTGACCTACCTCCGATTGATTGACCATAACTCACTAAATTTAACTCGTAATTCATTTAAATTAGTTTCATTTCGAAGGAATCAAAGTGTAGTTTAAAACGAAAGAAACGGAGATGAAAAACTCCAAGTATTTTTAGAGTTATGATGGAAATAGTTAGACTCGCGCTTTGGTTTAGCAATTTACTGACTTACCTCCGATTGATTGACCATAACTCTCCCAATTTAACTCTTAAGTCATTGAAATTAGTTTCATTTCGAAGGAATCAAAGTGTAGTTTAAAACGAAAGAAACGGAGATGAAAAACTCCAAGTATTTTGAGAGTTATGATGGAAATAGTTAGACTCGCGCTTTGGTTTAGCAATTTACTGACCTACCTCCGATTGATTGACCATAACTCTCTCAATTTAACTCTTAAGTCATTGAAATTAGTTTCATTTCGAAGGAATCAAAGTGTAGTTTAAAACGAAAGAAACGGAGATGAAAAACTCCAAGTATTTTGAGAGTTATGATGGAAATAGTTAGACTCGCTCTTTGGTTTAGCAATTTACTGACCTACCTCCGATTGATTGACCATAACTCTCTCAATTTAACTCTTAATTCATTGAAATTAGTTTCATTTCGAAGGAATCGAAGTGTAGTTTAAAACGAAAGAAACGGAGATGAAAAACTCCAAGTATTTTTAGAGTTATGATGGAAATAGTTAGACTCGCGCTTTGGTTTAGCAATTTACTGACCTACCTCCGATTGATTGACCATAAGTCTGTCAATTTAACTCGTAATTCATTTAAATTAGTTTCATTTCGAAGGAATCGAAGTATAGTTTAAAACGAAAGAAACGGAGATTAAAAACTCCAAGTATTTTTAGAGTTATGATGGAAATAGTTAAACTCGCGCTTTGGTTTAGCAATTTACTGACCTACCTCCGATTGATTGACCATAACTCTCCCAATTTAACTCTTAAGTCATTGAAATTAGTTTCATTTCGAAGGAATCAAAGTGTAGTTTAAAACGAAAGAAACGGAGATGAAAAACTCCAAGTATTTTGAGAGTTATGATGGAAATAGTTAGACTCGCGCTTTGGTTTAGCAATTTACTGACCTACCTCCGATTGATTGACAATAACTCTGTCAATTTAACTCGTAATTCATTTAAATTAGTTTCATTTCGAAGGAATCGAAGTGTAGTTTAAAACGAAAGAAACGGAGATGAAAAACTCCAAGTATTTTGAGAGTTATGATGGAAATAGTTAGACTCGCACTTTGGTTTTGCAATTTACTGACCTACCTCCGATTGATTGACCATAACTCACTCAATTTAACTCGTAATTCATTTAAATTCGTTTCATTTCGAAGGAATCGAAGTGTAGTTTATAACGAAAGAAACGGAGATGAAAAACTCCAAGTATTTTGAGAGTTATGATGGAAATAGTTAGACTCGCGCTTTGGTTTAGCAATTTACTGACCTACCTCCGATTGATTGACCATAACTCTGTCAATTTAACTCGTAATTCATTTAAATTAGTTTCATTTCGAAGGAATCGAAGTGTAGTTTAAAACGAAAGAAACGGAGATTAAAAACTCCAAGTATTTTGGGAGTTATGATGGAAATAGTTAGACTCGCGCTTTGGTTTAGCAATTTACTGACCTACCTCCGATTGATTGACCATAACTCTGTCAATTTAACTCGTAATTCATTTAAATTAGTTTCATTTCGAAGGAATCGAAGTGTAGTTTAAAACGAAAGAAACGGAGATTAAAAACTCCAAGTATTTTGGGAGTTATGATGGAAATAGTTAGACTCGCGCTTTGGTTTAGCAATTTACTGACCTCCCTACGATTGATTGACCATAACTCACTCAATTTAACTCGTAATTCATTAAAATTAGTTTCATTTCGAAGGAATCGAAGTGTAGTTTATAACGAAAGAAACGGAGATGAAAAACTCCAAGTATTTTGAGAGTTATGATGGAAATAGTTAGACTCGCGCTTTAGTTTAGCAATTTACTGACCTACCTCCGATTGATTGACCATAACTCTCCCAATTTAACTCTTAAGTCATTGAAATTAGTTTCATTTCGAAGGAATCAAAGTGTAGTTTAAAACGAAAGAAACGGAGATGAAAAACTCCAAGTATTTTGAGAGTTATGATGGAAATAGTTAGACTCGCGCTTTGGTTTAGCAATTTACTGACCTACCTCCGATTGATTGACAATAACTCTGTCAATTTAACTCGTAATTCATTTAAATTAGTTTCATTTCGAAGGAATCGAAGTGTAGTTTAAAACGAAAGAAACGGAGATGAAAAACTCCAAGTATTTTGAGAGTTATGATGGAAATAGTTAGACTCGCGCTTTGGTTTAGCAATTTACTGACCTACCTCCGATTGATTGACCATAACTCACTAAATTTAACTCGTAATTCATTTAAATTCGTTTCATTTCGAATGAATCGAAGTGTAGTTTAAAACGAAAGAAACGGAGATGAAAAACTCCAAGTATTTTGAGAGTTATGATGGAAATAGTTAGACTCGCTCTTTGGTTTAGCAATTTACTGACCTACCTCCGATTGATTGACCATAACTCTGTCAATTTAACTCGTAATTCATTTAAATTAGTTTCATTTCGAAGGAATCGAAGTGTAGTTTAATACGAAAGAAACGGAGATTAAAAACTCCAAGTATTTTGGGAGTTATGATGGAAATAGTTAGACTCGCGCTTTGGTTTAGCAATTTACTGACCTCCCTACGATTGATTGACCATAACTCAATCAATTTAACTCGTAATTCATTGACATTAGTTTCATTTCGAAGGAATCGAAGTGTAGTTTATAACGAAAGAAACGGAGATGAAAAACTCCAAGTATTTTGAGAGTTATGATGGAAATAGTTAGACTCGCGCTTTGGTTTAGCAATTTACTGACCTACCTCCGATTGATTGACCATAACTCTCCCAATTTAACTCTTAAGTCATTGAAATTAGTTTCATTTCGAAGGAATCAAAGTTTAGTTTAAAACGAAAGAAACGGAGATGAAAAACTCCAAGTATTTTGAGAGTTATGATGGAAATAGTTAGACTCGCGCTTTGGTTTAGCAATTTACTGACCTACCTCCGATTGATTGACCATAACTCTCTCAATTTAACTCTTAAGTCATTGAAATTAGTTTCATTTCGAAGGAATCAAAGTGTAGTTTAAAACGAAAGAAACGGAGATGAAAAACTCCAAGTATTTTGAGAGTTATGATGGAAATAGTTAGACTCGCGCTTTGGTTTAGCAATTTACTGACCTACCTCCGATTGATTGACCATAACTCTCTCAATTTAACTCTTAATTCATTGAAATTAGTTTCATTTCGAAGGAATCGAAGTGTAGTTTAAAACGAAAGAAACGGAGATGAAAAACTCCAAGTATTTTTAGATTTATGATGGAAATAGTTAGACTCGCGCTTTGGTTTAGCAATTTACTGACCTACCTCCGATTGATTGACCATAACTCTGTCAATTTAACTCGTAATTCATTTAAATTAGTTTCATTTCGAAGGAATCGAAGTGTAGTTTAAAACGAAAGAAACGGAGATGAAAAACTCCAAGTATTTTTAGAGTTATGATGGAAATAGTTAGACTCGCGCTTTGGTTTAGCAATTTACTGACATACCTCCGATTGATTTACCATAACTCACTCAATTTAACTCGTAATTCATTGAAATTAGTTTCATTTCGAAGGAATCGAAGTGTAGTTTAAAACGAAAGAAACGGAGATGAAAAACTCCAAGTATTTTGAGAGTTATGATGGAAATAGTTAGACTCGCTCTTTGGTTTAGCAATTTACTGACCTCTCTCCGATTGATTTACCATAACTCACTCAATTTAACTCGTAATTCATTGAAATTAGTTTCATTTCGAAGGAATCGAAGTGTAGTTTAAAACGAAAGAAACGGAGATGAAAAACTCCAAGTATTTTGAGAGTTATGATGGAAATTGTTAGACTCGCGCTTTGGTTTAGCAATTTACTGACCTACCTCCGATTGATTGACCATAACTCACTCAATTTAACTCGTAATTCATTTAAATTAGTTTCATTTCGAAGGAATCGAAGTAAAGTTTAAAACGAAAGAAACGGAGATGAAAAACTCCAAGTATTTTGAGAGTTATGATGGAAATAGTTAGACTCGCGCTTTGGTTTAGCAATTTACTGACCTACCTCCGATTGATTGAACATAACTCTCTCAATTTAACTCGTAATTCATTTAAATTCGTTTCATTTCGAATGAATCGAAGTGTAATTTAAAACGAAAGAAACGGAGGTGAAAAACTCCAAGTATTTTGAGAGTTATGATGGAAATAGTTAGACTCGCTCTTTGGTTTACCAATTTACTGACCTCTCTCCGATTGATTTAACATAACTCACTCAATTTAACTCGTAATTCATTGAAATTAGTTTCATTTCGAAGGAATCGAAGTGTAGTTTAAAACGAAAGAAACGGAGATGAAAAACTCCAAGTATTTTGAGAGTTATGATGGAAATTGTTAGACTCGCGCTTTGGTTTAGCAATTTACTGACCTACCTCCGATTGATTGACCATAACTCACTCAATTTAACTCGTAATTCATTTAAATTAGTTTCATTTCGAAGGAATCGAAGTATAGTTTAAAACGAAAGAAACGGAGATGAAAAACTCCAAGTATTTTGAGAGTTATGATGGAAATAGTTAGACTCGCGCTTTGGTTTAGCAATTTACTGACCTCCCTACGATTGATTAACCATAACTCACTAAATTTAACTCGTAATTCATTGACATTATATTCATTTCGAAGGAATCGAAGTGTAGTTTAAAACGAAAGAAACGGAGATGAAAAACTCCAAGTATTTTGAGAGTTATGATGGAAATAGTTAGACTCGCGCTTTGGTTTAGCAATTTACTGACCTACCTCCGATTGATTGACCATAACTCTCTCAATTTAACTCTTAAGTCATTGAAATTAGTTTCATTTCGAAGGAATCAAAGTGTAGTTTAAAACGAAAGAAACGGAGATGAAAAACTCCAAGTATTTTGAGAGTTATGATGGAAATAGTTAGACTCGCGCTTTGGTTTAGCAATTTACTGACCTACCTCCGATTGATTGACCATAACTCTCCCAATTTAACTCTTAAGTCATTGAAATTAGTTTCATTTCGAAGGAATCAAAGTTTAGTTTAAAACGAAAGAAACGGAGATGAAAAACTCCAAGTATTTTGAGAGTTATGATGGAAATAGTTAGACTCGCGCTTTGGTTTAGCAATTTACTGACCTACCTCCGATTGATTGACCATAACTCTCTCAATTTAACTCTTAAGTCATTGAAATTAGTTTCATTTCGAAGGAATCAAAGTGTAGTTTAAAACGAAAGAAACGGAGATGAAAAACTCCAAGTATTTTGAGAGTTATGATGGAAATAGTTAGACTCGCGCTTTGGTTTAGCAATTTACTGACCTACCTCCGATTGATTGACCATAACTCTCTCAATTTAACTCTTAATTCATTGAAATTAGTTTCATTTCGAAGGAATCGAAGTGTAGTTTAAAACGAAAGAAACGGAGATGAAAAACTCCAAGTATTTTTAGAGTTATGATGGAAATAGTTAGACTCGCGCTTTGGTTTAGCAATTTACTGACCTACCTCCGATTGATTGACCATAACTCTGTCAATTTAACTCGTAATTCATTTAAATTAGTTTCATTTCGAAGGAATCGAAGTGTAGTTTAAAACGAAAGAAACGGAGATGAAAAACTCCAAGTATTTTTAGAGTTATGATGGAAATAGTTAGACTCGCGCTTTGGTTTAGCAATTTACTGACCTACCTCCGATTGATTTACCATAACTCACTCAATTTAACTCGTAATTCATTGAAATTAGTTTCATTTCGAAGGAATCGAAGTGTAGTTTAAAACGAAAGAAACGGAGATGAAAAACTCCAAGTATTTTGAGAGTTATGATGGAAATAGTTAGACTCGCTCTTTGGTTTAGCAATTTACTGACCTCTCTCCGATTGATTTACCATAACTCACTCAATTTAACTCGTAATTCATTGAAATTAGTTTCATTTCGAAGGAATCGAAGTGTAGTTTAAAACGAAAGAAACGGAGATGAAAAACTCCAAGTATTTTGAGAGTTATGATGGAAATTGTTAGACTCGCGCTTTGGTTTAGCAATTTACTGACCTACCTCCGATTGATTGACCATAACTCACTCAATTTAACTCGTAATTCATTTAAATTAGTTTCATTTCGAAGGAATCGAAGTAAAGTTTAAAACGAAAGAAACGGAGATGAAAAACTCCAAGTATTTTGAGAGTTATGATGGAAATAGTTAGACTCGCGCTTTGGTTTAGCAATTTACTGACCTACCTCCGATTGATTGAACATAACTCTCTCAATTTAACTCGTAATTCATTTAAATTCGTTTCATTTCGAATGAATCGAAGTGTAATTTAAAACGAAAGAAACGGAGGTGAAAAACTCCAAGTATTTTGAGAGTTATGATGGAAATAGTTAGACTCGCTCTTTGGTTTACCAATTTACTGACCTCTCTCCGATTGATTTAACATAACTCACTCAATTTAACTCGTAATTCATTGAAATTAGTTTCATTTCGAAGGAATCGAAGTGTAGTTTAAAACGAAAGAAACGGAGATGAAAAACTCCAAGTATTTTGAGAGTTATGATGGAAATAGTTAGACTCGCGCTTTGGTTTAGCAATTTACTGACCTACCTCCGATTGATTGACCATAACTCACTCAATTTAACTCGTAATTCATTTAAATTCGTTTCATTTCGAATGAATCGAAGTGTAGTTTAAAATGAAAGAAACGGAGATGAAAAACTCCAAGTATTTTGAGAGTTATGATGGAAATAGTTAGACTCGCGCTTTGGTTTAGCAATTTACTGACCTACCTCCGATTGATTGACCATAACTCTGTCAATTTAACTCGTAATTCATTTAAATTAGTTTCATTTCGAAGGAATCGAAGTGTAGTTTAAAACGAAAGAAACGGAGATGAAAAACTCCAAGTATTTTTAGAGTTATGATGGAAATAGTTAGACTCGCGCTTTGGTTTAGCAATTTACTGACTTACCTCCGATTGATTGACCATAACTCTCCCAATTTAACTCTTAAGTCATTGAAATTAGTTTCATTTCGAAGGAATCAAAGTGTAGTTTAAAACGAAAGAAACGGAGATGAAAAACTCCAAGTATTTTGAGAGTTATGATGGAAATAGTTAGACTCGCGCTTTGGTTTAGCAATTTACTGACCTACCTCCGATTGATTGACCATAACTCTCTCAATTTAACTCTTAAGTCATTGAAATTAGTTTCATTTCGAAGGAATCAAAGTGTAGTTTAAAACGAAAGAAACGGAGATGAAAAACTCCAAGTATTTTGAGAGTTATGATGGAAATAGTTAGACTCGCTCTTTGGTTTAGCAATTTACTGACCTACCTCCGATTGATTGACCATAACTCTCTCAATTTAACTCTTAATTCATTGAAATTAGTTTCATTTCGAAGGAATCGAAGTGTAGTTTAAAACGAAAGAAACGGAGATGAAAAACTCCAAGTATTTTTAGAGTTATGATGGAAATAGTTAGACTCGCGCTTTGGTTTAGCAATTTACTGACCTACCTCCGATTGATTGACCATAACTCTGTCAATTTAACTCGTAATTCATTTAAATTAGTTTCATTTCGAAGGAATCGAAGTGTAGTTTAAAACGAAAGAAACGGAGATTAAAAACTCCAAGTATTTTTAGAGTTATGATGGAAATAGTTAGACTCGCGCTTTGGTTTAGCAATTTACTGACCTACCTCCGATTGATTGACCATAACTCTCCCAATTTAACTCTTAAGTCATTGAAATTAGTTTCATTTCGAAGGAATCAAAGTTTAGTTTAAAACGAAAGAAACGGAGATGAAAAACTCCAAGTATTTTGAGAGTTATGATGGAAATAGTTAGACTCGCGCTTTGGTTTAGCAATTTACTGACCTACCTCCGATTGATTGACCATAACTCTCTCAATTTAACTCTTAAGTCATTGAAATTAGTTTCATTTCGAAGGAATCAAAGTGTAGTTTAAAACGAAAGAAACGGAGATGAAAAACTCCAAGTATTTTGAGAGTTATGATGGAAATAGTTAGACTCGCGCTTTGGTTTAGCAATTTACTGACCTACCTCCGATTGATTGACCATAACTCTCTCAATTTAACTCTTAATTCATTGAAATTAGTTTCATTTCGAAGGAATCGAAGTGTAGTTTAAAACGAAAGAAACGGAGATGAAAAACTCCAAGTATTTTTAGAGTTATGATGGAAATAGTTAGACTCGCGCTTTGGTTTAGCAATTTACTGACCTACCTCCGATTGATTGACCATAACTCTGTCAATTTAACTCGTAATTCATTTAAATTAGTTTCATTTCGAAGGAATCGAAGTGTAGTTTAAAACGAAAGAAACGGAGATGAAAAACTCCAAGTATTTTTAGAGTTATGATGGAAATAGTTAGACTCGCGCTTTGGTTTAGCAATTTACTGACCTACCTCCGATTGATTTACCATAACTCACTCAATTTAACTCGTAATTCATTGAAATTAGTTTCATTTCGAAGGAATCGAAGTGTAGTTTAAAACGAAAGAAACGGAGATGAAAAACTCCAAGTATTTTGAGAGTTATGATGGAAATAGTTAGACTCGCTCTTTGGTTTAGCAATTTACTGACCTCTCTCCGATTGATTTACCATAACTCACTCAATTTAACTCGTAATTCATTGAAATTAGTTTCATTTCGAAGGAATCGAAGTGTAGTTTAAAACGAAAGAAACGGAGATGAAAAACTCCAAGTATTTTGAGAGTTATGATGGAAATTGTTAGACTCGCGCTTTGGTTTAGCAATTTACTGACCTACCTCCGATTGATTGACCATAACTCCCTCAATTTAACTCGTAATTCATTTAAATTAGTTTCATTTCGAAGGAATCGAAGTAAAGTTTAAAACGAAAGAAACGGAGATGAAAAACTCCAAGTATTTTGAGAGTTATGATGGAAATAGTTAGACTCGCGCTTTGGTTTAGCAATTTACTGACCTACCTCCGATTGATTGAACATAACTCTCTCAATTTAACTCGTAATTCATTTAAATTCGTTTCATTTCGAATGAATCGAAGTGTAATTTAAAACGAAAGAAACGGAGGTGAAAAACTCCAAGTATTTTGAGAGTTATGATGGAAATAGTTAGACTCGCTCTTTGGTTTACCAATTTACTGACCTCTCTCCGATTGATTTAACATAACTCACTCAATTTAACTCGTAATTCATTGAAATTAGTTTCATTTCGAAGGAATCGAAGTGTAGTTTAAAACGAAAGAAACGGAGATGAAAAACTCCAAGTATTTTGAGAGTTATGATGGAAATTGTTAGACTCGCGCTTTGGTTTAGCAATTTACTGACCTACCTCCGATTGATTGACCATAACTCACTCAATTTAACTCGTAATTCATTTAAATTAGTTTCATTTCGAAGGAATCGAAGTATAGTTTAAAACGAAAGAAACGGAGATGAAAAACTCCAAGTATTTTGAGAGTTATGATGGAAATAGTTAGACTCGCGCTTTGGTTTAGCAATTTACTGACCTCCCTACGATTGATTGACCATAACTCACTAAATTTAACTCGTAATTCATTGACATTATATTCATTTCGAAGGAATCGAAGTGTAGTTTAAAACGAAAGAAACGGAGATGAAAAACTCTAAGTATTTTGAGAGTTATGATGGAAATAGTTAGACTCGCGCTTTGGTTTAGCAATTTACTGACCTACCTCCGATTGATTGACAATAACTCTCTCAATTTAACTCTTAAGTCATTGAAATTAGTTTCATTTCGAAGGAATCAAAGTGTAGTTTAAAACGAAAGAAACGGAGATGAAAAACTCCAAGTATTTTGAGAGTTATGATGGAAATAGTTAGACTCGCGCTTTGGTTTAGCAATTTACTGACCTACCTCCGATTGATTGACCATAACTCTCCCAATTTAACTCTTAAGTCATTGAAATTAGTTTCATTTCGAAGGAATCAAAGTTTAGTTTAAAACGAAAGAAACGGAGATGAAAAACTCCAAGTATTTTGAGAGTTATGATGGAAATAGTTAGACTCGCGCTTTGGTTTAGCAATTTACTGACCTACCTCCGATTGATTGACCATAACTCTCTCAATTTAACTCTTAAGTCATTGAAATTAGTTTCATTTCGAAGGAATCAAAGTGTAGTTTAAAACGAAAGAAACGGAGATGAAAAACTCCAAGTATTTTGAGAGTTATGATGGAAATAGTTAGACTCGCGCTTTGGTTTAGCAATTTACTGACCTACCTCCGATTGATTGACCATAACTCTCTCAATTTAACTCTTAATTCATTGAAATTAGTTTCATTTCGAAGGAATCGAAGTGTAGTTTAAAACGAAAGAAACGGAGATGAAAAACTCCAAGTATTTTTAGAGTTATGATGGAAATAGTTAGACTCGCGCTTTGGTTTAGCAATTTACTGACCTACCTCCGATTGATTGACCATAACTCTGTCAATTTAACTCGTAATTCATTTAAATTAGTTTCATTTCGAAGGAATCGAAGTGTAGTTTAAAACGAAAGAAACGGAGATGAAAAACTCCAAGTATTTTTAGAGTTATGATGGAAATAGTTAGACTCGCGCTTTGGTTTAGCAATTTACTGACCTACCTCCGATTGATTTACCATAACTCACTCAATTTAACTCGTAATTCATTGAAATTAGTTTCATTTCGAAGGAATCGAAGTGTAGTTTAAAACGAAAGAAACGGAGATGAAAAACTCCAAGTATTTTGAGAGTTATGATGGAAATAGTTAGACTCGCTCTTTGGTTTAGCAATTTACTGACCTCTCTCCGATTGATTTACCATAACTCACTCAATTTAACTCGTAATTCATTGAAATTAGTTTCATTTCGAAGGAATCGAAGTGTAGTTTAAAACGAAAGAAACGGAGATGAAAAACTCCAAGTATTTTGAGAGTTATGATGGAAATTGTTAGACTCGCGCTTTGGTTTAGCAATTTACTGACCTACCTCCGATTGATTGACCATAACTCACTCAATTTAACTCGTAATTCATTTAAATTAGTTTCATTTCGAAGGAATCGAAGTAAAGTTTAAAACGAAAGAAACGGAGATGAAAAACTCCAAGTATTTTGAGAGTTATGATGGAAATAGTTAGACTCGCGCTTTGGTTTAGCAATTTACTGACCTACCTCCGATTGATTGAACATAACTCTCTCAATTTAACTCGTAATTCATTTAAATTCGTTTCATTTCGAATGAATCGAAGTGTAATTTAAAACGAAAGAAACGGAGGTGAAAAACTCCAAGTATTTTGAGAGTTATGATGGAAATAGTTAGACTCGCTCTTTGGTTTACCAATTTACTGACCTCTCTCCGATTGATTTAACATAACTCACTCAATTTAACTCGTAATTCATTGAAATTAGTTTCATTTCGAAGGAATCGAAGTGTAGTTTAAAACGAAAGAAACGGAGATGAAAAACTCCAAGTATTTTGAGAGTTATGATGGAAATTGTTAGACTCGCGCTTTGGTTTAGCAATTTACTGACCTACCTCCGATTGATTGACCATAACTCACTCAATTTAACTCGTAATTCATTTAAATTAGTTTCATTTCGAAGGAATCGAAGTATAGTTTAAAACGAAAGAAACGGAGATGAAAAACTCCAAGTATTTTGAGAGTTATGATGGAAATAGTTAGACTCGCGCTTTGGTTTAGCAATTTACTGACCTCCCTACGATTGATTGACCATAACTCACTAAATTTAACTCGTAATTCATTGACATTATATTCATTTCGAAGGAATCGAAGTGTAGTTTAAAACGAAAGAAACGGAGATGAAAAACTCTAAGTATTTTGAGAGTTATGATGGAAATAGTTAGACTCGCGCTTTGGTTTAGCAATTTACTGACCTACCTCCGATTGATTGACAATAACTCTCTCAATTTAACTCTTAAGTCATTGAAATTAGTTTCATTTCGAAGGAATCAAAGTGTAGTTTAAAACGAAAGAAACGGAGATGAAAAACTCCAAGTATTTTGAGAGTTATGATGGAAATAGTTAGACTCGCGCTTTGGTTTAGCAATTTACTGACCTACCTCCGATTGATTGACCATAACTCTCCCAATTTAACTCTTAAGTCATTGAAATTAGTTTCATTTCGAAGGAATCAAAGTTTAGTTTAAAACGAAAGAAACGGAGATGAAAAACTCCAAGTATTTTGAGAGTTATGATGGAAATAGTTAGACTCGCGCTTTGGTTTAGCAATTTACTGACCTACCTCCGATTGATTGACCATAACTCTCTCAATTTAACTCTTAAGTCATTGAAATTAGTTTCATTTCGAAGGAATCAAAGTGTAGTTTAAAACGAAAGAAACGGAGATGAAAAACTCCAAGTATTTTGAGAGTTATGATGGAAATAGTTAGACTCGCGCTTTGGTTTAGCAATTTACTGACCTACCTCCGATTGATTGACCATAACTCTCTCAATTTAACTCTTAATTCATTGAAATTAGTTTCATTTCGAAGGAATCGAAGTGTAGTTTAAAACGAAAGAAACGGAGATGAAAAACTCCAAGTATTTTTAGAGTTATGATGGAAATAGTTAGACTCGCGCTTTGGTTTAGCAATTTACTGACCTACCTCCGATTGATTGACCATAACTCTGTCAATTTAACTCGTAATTCATTTAAATTAGTTTCATTTCGAAGGAATCGAAGTGTAGTTTAAAACGAAAGAAACGGAGATGAAAAACTCCAAGTATTTTTAGAGTTATGATGGAAATAGTTAGACTCGCGCTTTGGTTTAGCAATTTACTGACCTACCTCCGATTGATTTACCATAACTCACTCAATTTAACTCGTAATTCATTGAAATTAGTTTCATTTCGAAGGAATCGAAGTGTAGTTTAAAACGAAAGAAACGGAGATGAAAAACTCCAAGTATTTTGAGAGTTATGATGGAAATAGTTAGACTCGCTCTTTGGTTTAGCAATTTACTGACCTCTCTCCGATTGATTTACCATAACTCACTCAATTTAACTCGTAATTCATTGAAATTAGTTTCATTTCGAAGGAATCGAAGTGTAGTTTAAAACGAAAGAAACGGAGATGAAAAACTCCAAGTATTTTGAGAGTTATGATGGAAATTGTTAGACTCGCGCTTTGGTTTAGCAATTTACTGACCTACCTCCGATTGATTGACCATAACTCACTCAATTTAACTCGTAATTCATTTAAATTAGTTTCATTTCGAAGGAATCGAAGTAAAGTTTAAAACGAAAGAAACGGAGATGAAAAACTCCAAGTATTTTGAGAGTTATGATGGAAATAGTTAGACTCGCGCTTTGGTTTAGCAATTTACTGACCTACCTCCGATTGATTGAACATAACTCTCTCAATTTAACTCGTAATTCATTTAAATTCGTTTCATTTCGAATGAATCGAAGTGTAATTTAAAACGAAAGAAACGGAGGTGAAAAACTCCAAGTATTTTGAGAGTTATGATGGAAATAGTTAGACTCGCTCTTTGGTTTACCAATTTACTGACCTCTCTCCGATTGATTTAACATAACTCACTCAATTTAACTCGTAATTCATTGAAATTAGTTTCATTTCGAAGGAATCGAAGTGTAGTTTAAAACGAAAGAAACGGAGATGAAAAACTCCAAGTATTTTGAGAGTTATGATGGAAATTGTTAGACTCGCGCTTTGGTTTAGCAATTTACTGACCTACCTCCGATTGATTGACCATAACTCACTCAATTTAACTCGTAATTCATTTAAATTAGTTTCATTTCGAAGGAATCGAAGTATAGTTTAAAACGAAAGAAACGGAGATGAAAAACTCCAAGTATTTTGAGAGTTATGATGGAAATAGTTAGACTCGCGCTTTGGTTTAGCAATTTACTGACCTCCCTACGATTGATTGACCATAACTCACTAAATTTAACTCGTAATTCATTGACATTATATTCATTTCGAAGGAATCGAAGTGTAGTTTAAAACGAAAGAAACGGAGATGAAAAACTCCAAGTATTTTGAGAGTTATGATGGAAATAGTTAGACTCGCGCTTTGGTTTAGCAATTTACTGACCTACCTCCGATTGATTGACCATAACTCTCTCAATTTAACTCTTAAGTCATTGAAATTAGTTTCATTTCGAAGGAATCAAAGTGTAGTTTAAAACGAAAGAAACGGAGATGAAAAACTCCAAGTATTTTGAGAGTTATGATGGAAATAGTTAGACTCGCGCTTTGGTTTAGCAATTTACTGACCTACCTCCGATTGATTGACCATAACTCTCCCAATTTAACTCTTAAGTCATTGAAATTAGTTTCATTTCGAAGGAATCAAAGTTTAGTTTAAAACGAAAGAAACGGAGATGAAAAACTCCAAGTATTTTGAGAGTTATGATGGAAATAGTTAGACTCGCGCTTTGGTTTAGCAATTTACTGACCTACCTCCGATTGATTGACCATAACTCTCTCAATTTAACTCTTAAGTCATTGAAATTAGTTTCATTTCGAAGGAATCAAAGTGTAGTTTAAAACGAAAGAAACGGAGATGAAAAACTCCAAGTATTTTGAGAGTTATGATGGAAATAGTTAGACTCGCGCTTTGGTTTAGCAATTTACTGACCTACCTCCGATTGATTGACCATAACTCTCTCAATTTAACTCTTAATTCATTGAAATTAGTTTCATTTCGAAGTATAGTTTAAAACGAAAGAAACGGAGATGAAAAACTCCAAGTATTTTTAGAGTTATGATGGAAATAGTTAGACTCGCGCTTTGGTTTAGCAATTTACTGACCTACCTCCGATTGATTGACCATAACTCTGTCAATTTAACTCGTAATTCATTTAAATTAGTTTCATTTCGAAGGAATCGAAGTGTAGTTTAAAACGAAAGAAACGGAGATGAAAAACTCCAAGTATTTTTAGAGTTATGATGGAAATAGTTAGACTCGCGCTTTGGTTTAGCAATTTACTGACCTACCTCCGATTGATTTACCATAACTCACTCAATTTAACTCGTAATTCATTGAAATTAGTTTCATTTCGAAGGAATCGAAGTGTAGTTTAAAACGAAAGAAACGGAGATGAAAAACTCCAAGTATTTTGAGAGTTATGATGGAAATAGTTAGACTCGCTCTTTGGTTTAGCAATTTACTGACCTCTCTCCGATTGATTTACCATAACTCACTCAATTTAACTCGTAATTCATTGAAATTAGTTTCATTTCGAAGGAATCGAAGTGTAGTTTAAAACGAAAGAAACGGAGATGAAAAACTCCAAGTATTTTGAGAGTTATGATGGAAATTGTTAGACTCGCGCTTTGGTTTAGCAATTTACTGACCTACCTCCGATTGATTGACCATAACTCACTCAATTTAACTCGTAATTCATTTAAATTAGTTTCATTTCGAAGGAATCGAAGTAAAGTTTAAAACGAAAGAAACGGAGATGAAAAACTCCAAGTATTTTGAGAGTTATGATGGAAATAGTTAGACTCGCGCTTTGGTTTAGCAATTTACTGACCTACCTCCGATTGATTGACCATAACTCTCTCAATTTAACTCTTAAGTCATTGAAATTAGTTTCATTTCGAAGGAATCAAAGTGTAGTTTAAAACGAAAGAAACGGAGATGAGAAACTCCAAGTATTTTGAGAGTTATGATGGAAATAGTTAGACTCGCGCTTTAGTTTAGCAATTTACTGACCTACCTCCGATTGATTGACAATAACTCTGTCAATTTAACTCGTAATTCATTTAAATTAGTTTCATTTCGAAGGAATCGAAGTGTAGTTTAAAACGAAAGAAACGGAGATGAAAAACTCCAAGTATTTTGAGAGTTATGATGGAAATAGTTAGACTCGCGCTTTGGTTTAGCAATTTACTGACCTACCTCCGATTGATTGACCATAACTCACTCAATTTAACTCGTAATTCATTTAAATTCGTTTCATTTCGAATGAATCGAAGTGTAGTTTAAAATGAAAGAAACGGAGATGAAAAACTCCAAGTATTTTGAGAGTTATGATGGAAATAGTTAGACTCGCGCTTTGGTTTAGCAATTTACTGACCTACCTCCGATTGATTGACCATAACTCTGTCAATTTAACTCGTAATTCATTTAAATTAGGTTCATTTCGAAGGAATCGAAGTGTAGTTTAAAACGAAAGAAACGGAGATGAAAAACTCCAAGTATTTTTAGAGTTATGATGGAAATAGTTAGACTCGCGCTTTGGTTTAGCAATTTACTGACTTACCTCCGATTGATTGACCATAACTCTCCCAATTTAACTCTTAAGTCATTGAAATTAGTTTCATTTCGAAGGAATCAAAGTGTAGTTTAAAACGAAAGAAACGGAGATGAAAAACTCCAAGTATTTTGAGAGTTATGATGGAAATAGTTAGACTCGCGCTTTGGTTTAGCAATTTACTGACCTACCTCCGATTGATTGACCATAACTCTCTCAATTTAACTCTTAAGTCATTGAAATTAGTTTCATTTCGAAGGAATCAAAGTGTAGTTTAAAACGAAAGAAACGGAGATGAAAAACTCCAAGTATTTTGAGAGTTATGATGGAAATAGTTAGACTCGCTCTTTGGTTTAGCAATTTACTGACCTACCTCCGATTGATTGACCATAACTCTCTCAATTTAACTCTTAATTCATTGAAATTAGTTTCATTTCGAAGGAATCGAAGTGTAGTTTAAAACGAAAGAAACGGAGATGAAAAACTCCAAGTATTTTTAGAGTTATGATGGAAATAGTTAGACTCGCGCTTTGGTTTAGCAATTTACTGACCTCTCTCCGATTGATTTAACATAACTCACTCAATTTAACTCGTAATTCATTGAAATTAGTTTCATTTCGAAGGAATCAAAGTGTAGTTTAAAACGAAAGAAACGGAGATGAAAAACTCCAAGTATTTTGGGAGTTATGATGGAAATTGTTAGACTCGCGCTTTGGTTTAGCAATTTACTGACCTACCTCCGATTGATTGATCATAACTCACTCAATTTAACTCGTAATTCATTTAAATTAGTTTCATTTCGAAGGAATCGAAGTATAGTTTAAAACGAAAGAAACGGAGATGAAAAACTCCAAGTATTTTGAGAGTTATGATGGAAATAGTTAGACTCGCGCTTTGGTTTAGCAATTTACTGACCTCCCTACGATTGATTGACCATAACTCACTAAATTTAACTCGTAATTCATTGACATTATATTCATTTCGAAGGAATCGAAGTGTAGTTTAAAACGAAAGAAACGGAGATGAAAAACTCCAAGTATTTTGAGAGTTATGATGGAAATAGTTAGACTCGCGCTTTGGTTTAGCAATTTACTGACCTACCTCCGATTGATTGACCATAACTCTCTCAATTTAACTCTTAAGTCATTGAAATTAGTTTCATTTCGAAGGAATCAAAGTGTAGTTTAAAACGAAAGAAACGGAGATGAAAAACTCCAAGTATTTTGAGAGTTATGATGGAAATAGTTAGACTCGCGCTTTGGTTTAGCAATTTACTGACCTACCTCCGATTGATTGACCATAACTCTCCCAATTTAACTCTTAAGTCATTGAAATTAGTTTCATTTCGAAGGAATCAAAGTTTAGTTTAAAACGAAAGAAACGGAGATGAAAAACTCCAAGTATTTTGAGAGTTATGATGGAAATAGTTAGACTCGCGCTTTGGTTTAGCAATTTACTGACCTACCTCCGATTGATTGACCATAACTCTCTCAATTTAACTCTTAAGTCATTGAAATTAGTTTCATTTCGAAGGAATCAAAGTGTAGTTTAAAACGAAAGAAACGGAGATGAAAAACTCCAAGTATTTTGAGAGTTATGATGGAAATAGTTAGACTCGCGCTTTGGTTTAGCAATTTACTGACCTACCTCCGATTGATTGACCATAACTCTCTCAATTTAACTCTTAATTCATTGAAATTAGTTTCATTTCGAAGTATAGTTTAAAACGAAAGAAACGGAGATGAAAAACTCCAAGTATTTTTAGAGTTATGATGGAAATAGTTAGACTCGCGCTTTGGTTTAGCAATTTACTGACCTACCTCCGATTGATTGACCATAACTCTGTCAATTTAACTCGTAATTCATTTAAATTAGTTTCATTTCGAAGGAATCGAAGTGTAGTTTAAAACGAAAGAAACGGAGATGAAAAACTCCAAGTATTTTTAGAGTTATGATGGAAATAGTTAGACTCGCGCTTTTGTTTAGCAATTTACTGACCTACCTCCGATTGATTTACCATAACTCACTCAATTTAACTCGTAATTCATTGAAATTAGTTTCATTTCGAAGGAATCGAAGTGTAGTTTAAAACGAAAGAAACGGAGATGAAAAACTCCAAGTATTTTGAGAGTTATGATGGAAATAGTTAGACTCGCTCTTTGGTTTAGCAATTTACTGACCTCTCTCCGATTGATTTACCATAACTCACTCAATTTAACTCGTAATTCATTGAAATTAGTTTCATTTCGAAGGAATCGAAGTGTAGTTTAAAACGAAAGAAACGGAGATGAAAAACTCCAAGTATTTTGAGAGTTATGATGGAAATTGTTAGACTCGCGCTTTGGTTTAGCAATTTACTGACCTACCTCCGATTGATTGACCATAACTCACTCAATTTAACTCGTAATTCATTTAAATTAGTTTCATTTCGAAGGAATCGAAGTAAAGTTTAAAACGAAAGAAACGGAGATGAAAAACTCCAAGTATTTTGAGAGTTATGATGGAAATAGTTAGACTCGCGCTTTGGTTTAGCAATTTACTGACCTACCTCCGATTGATTGACCATAACTCTCTCAATTTAACTCTTAAGTCATTGAAATTAGTTTCATTTCGAAGGAATCAAAGTGTAGTTTAAAACGAAAGAAACGGAGATGAGAAACTCCAAGTATTTTGAGAGTTATGATGGAAATAGTTAGACTCGCGCTTTAGTTTAGCAATTTACTGACCTACCTCCGATTGATTGACAATAACTCTGTCAATTTAACTCGTAATTCATTTAAATTAGTTTCATTTCGAAGGAATCGAAGTGTAGTTTAAAACGAAAGAAACGGAGATGAAAAACTCCAAGTATTTTGAGAGTTATGATGGAAATAGTTAGACTCGCGCTTTGGTTTAGCAATTTACTGACCTACCTCCGATTGATTGACCATAACTCACTCAATTTAACTCGTAATTCATTTAAATTCGTTTCATTTCGAATGAATCGAAGTGTAGTTTAAAATGAAAGAAACGGAGATGAAAAACTCCAAGTATTTTGAGAGTTATGATGGAAATAGTTAGACTCGCGCTTTGGTTTAGCAATTTACTGACCTACCTCCGATTGATTGACCATAACTCTGTCAATTTAACTCGTAATTCATTTAAATTAGGTTCATTTCGAAGGAATCGAAGTGTAGTTTAAAACGAAAGAAACGGAGATGAAAAACTCCAAGTATTTTTAGAGTTATGATGGAAATAGTTAGACTCGCGCTTTGGTTTAGCAATTTACTGACTTACCTCCGATTGATTGACCATAACTCTCCCAATTTAACTCTTAAGTCATTGAAATTAGTTTCATTTCGAAGGAATCAAAGTGTAGTTTAAAACGAAAGAAACGGAGATGAAAAACTCCAAGTATTTTGAGAGTTATGATGGAAATAGTTAGACTCGCGCTTTGGTTTAGCAATTTACTGACCTACCTCCGATTGATTGACCATAACTCTCTCAATTTAACTCTTAAGTCATTGAAATTAGTTTCATTTCGAAGGAATCAAAGTGTAGTTTAAAACGAAAGAAACGGAGATGAAAAACTCCAAGTATTTTGAGAGTTATGATGGAAATAGTTAGACTCGCTCTTTGGTTTAGCAATTTACTGACCTACCTCCGATTGATTGACCATAACTCTCTCAATTTAACTCTTAATTCATTGAAATTAGTTTCATTTCGAAGGAATCGAAGTGTAGTTTAAAACGAAAGAAACGGAGATGAAAAACTCCAAGTATTTTTAGAGTTATGATGGAAATAGTTAGACTCGCGCTTTGGTTTAGCAATTTACTGACCTCTCTCCGATTGATTTAACATAACTCACTCAATTTAACTCGTAATTCATTGAAATTAGTTTCATTTCGAAGGAATCAAAGTGTAGTTTAAAACGAAAGAAACGGAGATGAAAAACTCCAAGTATTTTGGGAGTTATGATGGAAATTGTTAGACTCGCGCTTTGGTTTAGCAATTTACTGACCTACCTCCGATTGATTGATCATAACTCACTCAATTTAACTCGTAATTCATTTAAATTAGTTTCATTTCGAAGGAATCGAAGTATAGTTTAAAACGAAAGAAACGGAGATGAAAAACTCCAAGTATTTTGAGAGTTATGATGGAAATAGTTAGACTCGCGCTTTGGTTTAGCAATTTACTGACCTCCCTACGATTGATTGACCATAACTCACTAAATTTAACTCGTAATTCATTGACATTATATTCATTTCGAAGGAATCGAAGTGTAGTTTAAAACGAAAGAAACGGAGATGAAAAACTCCAAGTATTTTGAGAGTTATGATGGAAATAGTTAGACTCGCGCTTTGGTTTAGCAATTTACTGACCTACCTCCGATTGATTGACCATAACTCTCTCAATTTAACTCTTAAGTCATTGAAATTAGTTTCATTTCGAAGGAATCAAAGTGTAGTTTAAAACGAAAGAAACGGAGATGAAAAACTCCAAGTATTTTGAGAGTTATGATGGAAATAGTTAGACTCGCGCTTTGGTTTAGCAATTTACTGACCTACCTCCGATTGATTGACCATAACTCTCCCAATTTAACTCTTAAGTCATTGAAATTAGTTTCATTTCGAAGGAATCAAAGTTTAGTTTAAAACGAAAGAAACGGAGATGAAAAACTCCAAGTATTTTGAGAGTTATGATGGAAATAGTTAGACTCGCGCTTTGGTTTAGCAATTTACTGACCTACCTCCGATTGATTGACCATAACTCTCTCAATTTAACTCTTAAGTCATTGAAATTAGTTTCATTTCGAAGGAATCAAAGTGTAGTTTAAAACGAAAGAAACGGAGATGAAAAACTCCAAGTATTTTGAGAGTTATGATGGAAATAGTTAGACTCGCGCTTTGGTTTAGCAATTTACTGACCTACCTCCGATTGATTGACCATAACTCTCTCAATTTAACTCTTAATTCATTGAAATTAGTTTCATTTCGAAGGAATCGAAGTGTAGTTTAAAACGAAAGAAACGGAGATGAAAAACTCCAAGTATTTTTAGAGTTATGATGGAAATAGTTAGACTCGCGCTTTGGTTTAGCAATTTACTGACCTACCTCCGATTGATTGACCATAACTCTGTCAATTTAACTCGTAATTCATTTAAATTAGTTTCATTTCGAAGGAATCGAAGTGTAGTTTAAAACGAAAGAAACGGAGATGAAAAACTCCAAGTATTTTTAGAGTTATGATGGAAATAGTTAGACTCGCGCTTTGGTTTAGCAATTTACTGACCTACCTCCGATTGATTTACCATATCTCACTCAATTTAACTCGTAATTCATTGAAATTAGTTTCATTTCGAAGGAATCGAAGTGTAGTTTAAAACGAAAGAAACGGAGATGAAAAACTCCAAGTATTTTGAGAGTTATGATGGAAATAGTTAGACTCGCTCTTTGGTTTAGCAATTTACTGACCTCTCTCCGATTGATTTACCATAACTCACTCAATTTAACTCGTAATTCATTGAAATTAGTTTCATTTCGAAGGAATCGAAGTGTAGTTTAAAACGAAAGAAACGGAGATGAAAAACTCCAAGTATTTTGAGAGTTATGATGGAAATTGTTAGACTCGCGCTTTGGTTTAGCAATTTACTGACCTACCTCCGATTGATTGACCATAACTCACTCAATTTAACTCGTAATTCATTTAAATTAGTTTCATTTCGAAGGAATCGAAGTAAAGTTTAAAACGAAAGAAACGGAGATGAAAAACTCCAAGTATTTTGAGAGTTATGATGGAAATAGTTAGACTCGCGCTTTGGTTTAGCAATTTACTGACCTACCTCCGATTGATTGACCATAACTCTCTCAATTTAACTCTTAAGTCATTGAAATTAGTTTCATTTCGAAGGAATCAAAGTGTAGTTTAAAACGAAAGAAACGGAGATGAGAAACTCCAAGTATTTTGAGAGTTATGATGGAAATAGTTAGACTCGCGCTTTAGTTTAGCAATTTACTGACCTACCTCCGATTGATTGACAATAACTCTGTCAATTTAACTCGTAATTCATTTAAATTAGTTTCATTTCGAAGGAATCGAAGTGTAGTTTAAAACGAAAGAAACGGAGATGAAAAACTCCAAGTATTTTGAGAGTTATGATGGAAATAGTTAGACTCGCGCTTTGGTTTAGCAATTTACTGACCTACCTCCGATTGATTGACCATAACTCACTCAATTTAACTCGTAATTCATTTAAATTCGTTTCATTTCGAATGAATCGAAGTGTAGTTTAAAATGAAAGAAACGGAGATGAAAAACTCCAAGTATTTTGAGAGTTATGATGGAAATAGTTAGACTCGCGCTTTGGTTTAGCAATTTACTGACCTACCTCCGATTGATTGACCATAACTCTGTCAATTTAACTCGTAATTCATTTAAATTAGTTTCATTTCGAAGGAATCGAAGTGTAGTTTAAAACGAAAGAAACGGAGATGAAAAACTCCAAGTATTTTTAGAGTTATGATGGAAATAGTTAGACTCGCGCTTTGGTTTAGCAATATACTGACTTACCTCCGATTGATTGACCATAACTCTCCCAATTTAACTCTTAAGTCATTGAAATTAGTTTCATTTCGAAGGAATCAAAGTGTAGTTTAAAACGAAAGAAACGGAGATGAAAAACTCCAAGTATTTTGAGAGTTATGATGGAAATAGTTAGACTCGCGCTTTGGTTTAGCAATTTACTGACCTACCTCCGATTGATTGACCATAACTCTCTCAATTTAACTCTTAAGTCATTGAAATTAGTTTCATTTCGAAGGAATCAAAGTGTAGTTTAAAACGAAAGAAACGGAGATGAAAAACTCCAAGTATTTTGAGAGTTATGATGGAAATAGTTAGACTCGCTCTTTGGTTTAGCAATTTACTGACCTACCTCCGATTGATTGACCATAACTCTCTCAATTTAACTCTTAATTCATTGAAATTAGTTTCATTTCGAAGGAATCGAAGTGTAGTTTAAAACGAAAGAAACGGAGATGAAAAACTCCAAGTATTTTTAGAGTTATGATGGAAATAGTTAGACTCGCGCTTTGGTTTAGCAATTTACTGACCTCTCTCCGATTGATTTAACATAACTCACTCAATTTAACTCGTAATTCATTGAAATTAGTTTCATTTCGAAGGAATCGAAGTGTAGTTTAAAACGAAAGAAACGGAGATGAAAAACTCCAAGTATTTTGAGAGTTATGATGGAAATTGTTATACTCGCGCTTTGGTTTAGCAATTTACTGACCTACCTCCGATTGATTGACCATAACTCACTCAATTTAACTCGTAATTCATTTAAATTAGTTTCATTTCGAAGGAATCGAAGTATAGTTTAAAACGAAAGAAACGGAGATGAAAAACTCCAAGTATTTTGAGAGTTATGATGGAAATAGTTAGACTCGCGCTTTGGTTTAGCAATTTACTGACCTCCCTACGATTGATTGACCATAACTCACTAAATTTAACTCGTAATTCATTGACATTATATTCATTTCGAAGGAATCGAAGTGTAGTTTAAAACGAAAGAAACGGAGATGAAAAACTCCAAGTATTTTGAGAGTTATGATGGAAATAGTTAGACTCGCGCTTTGGTTTAGCAATTTACTGACCTACCTCCGATTGATTGACCATAACTCTCTCAATTTAACTCTTAAGTCATTGAAATTAGTTTCATTTCGAAGGAATCAAAGTGTAGTTTAAAACGAAAGAAACGGAGATGAAAAACTCCAAGTATTTTGAGAGTTATGATGGAAATAGTTAGACTCGCGCTTTGGTTTAGCAATTTACTGACCTACCTCCGATTGATTGACCATAACTCTCCCAATTTAACTCTTAAGTCATTGAAATTAGTTTCATTTCGAAGGAATCAAAGTTTAGTTTAAAACGAAAGAAACGGAGATGAAAAACTCCAAGTATTTTGAGAGTTATGATGGAAATAGTTAGACTCGCGCTTTGGTTTAGCAATTTACTGACCTACCTCCGATTGATTGACCATAACTCTCTCAATTTAACTCTTAAGTCATTGAAATTAGTTTCATTTCGAAGGAATCAAAGTGTAGTTTAAAACGAAAGAAACGGAGATGAAAAACTCCAAGTATTTTGAGAGTTATGATGGAAATAGTTAGACTCGCGCTTTGGTTTAGCAATTTACTGACCTACCTCCGATTGATTGACCATAACTCTCTCAATTTAACTCTTAATTCATTGAAATTAGTTTCATTTCGAAGGAATCGAAGTGTAGTTTAAAACGAAAGAAACGGAGATGAAAAACTCCAAGTATTTTTAGAGTTATGATGGAAATAGTTAGACTCGCGCTTTGGTTTAGCAATTTACTGACCTACCTCCGATTGATTGACCATAACTCTGTCAATTTAACTCGTAATTCATTTAAACTAGTTTCATTTCGAAGGAATCGAAGTGTAGTTTAAAACGAAAGAAACGGAGATGAAAAACTCCAAGTATTTTTAGAGTTATGATGGAAATAGTTAGACTCGCGCTTTGGTTTAGCAATTTACTGACCTACCTCCGATTGATTTACCATAACTCACTCAATTTAACTAATAATTCATTGAAATTAGTTTCATTTCGAAGGAATCGAAGTGTAGTTTAAAACGAAAGAAACGGAGATGAAAAACTCCAAGTATTTTGAGAGTTATGATGGAAATAGTTAGACTCGCTCTTTGGTTTAGCAATTTACTGACCTCTCTCCGATTGATTTACCATAACTCACTCAATTTAACTCGTAATTCATTGAAATTAGTTTCATTTCGAAGGAATCGAAGTGTAGTTTAAAACGAAAGAAACGGAGATGAAAAACTCCAAGTATTTTGAGAGTTATGATGGAAATTGTTAGACTCGCGCTTTGGTTTAGCAATTTACTGACCTACCTCCGATTGATTGACCATAACTCACTCAATTTAACTCGTAATTCATTTAAATTAGTTTCATTTCGAAGGAATCGAAGTAAAGTTTAAAACGAAAGAAACGGAGATGAAAAACTCCAAGTATTTTGAGAGTTATGATGGAAATAGTTAGACTCGCGCTTTGGTTTAGCAATTTACTGACCTACCTCCGATTGATTGACCATAACTCTCTCAATTTAACTCTTAAGTCATTGAAATTAGTTTCATTTCGAAGGAATCAAAGTGTAGTTTAAAACGAAAGAAACGGAGATGAGAAACTCCAAGTATTTTGAGAGTTATGATGGAAATAGTTAGACTCGCGCTTTAGTTTAGCAATTTACTGACCTACCTCCGATTGATTGACAATAACTCTGTCAATTTAACTCGTAATTCATTTAAATTAGTTTCATTTCGAAGGAATCGAAGTGTAGTTTAAAACGAAAGAAACGGAGATGAAAAACTCCAAGTATTTTGAGAGTTATGATGGAAATAGTTAGACTCGCGCTTTGGTTTAGCAATTTACTGACCTACCTCCGATTGATTGACCATAACTCACTCAATTTAACTCGTAATTCATTTAAATTCGTTTCATTTCGAATGAATCGAAGTGTAGTTTAAAATGAAAGAAACGGAGATGAAAAACTCCAAGTATTTTGAGAGTTATGATGGAAATAGTTAGACTCGCGCTTTGGTTTAGCAATTTACTGACCTACCTCCGATTGATTGACCATAACTCTGTCAATTTAACTCGTAATTCATTTAAATTAGTTTCATTTCGAAGGAATCGAAGTGTAGTTTAAAACGAAAGAAACGGAGATGAAAAACTCCAAGTATTTTTAGAGTTATGATGGAAATAGTTAGACTCGCGCTTTGGTTTAGCAATTTACTGACTTACCTCCGATTGATTGACCATAACTCTCCCAATTTAACTCTTAAGTCATTGAAATTAGTTTCATTTCGAAGGAATCAAAGTGTAGTTTAAAACGAAAGAAACGGAGATGAAAAACTCCAAGTATTTTGAGAGTTATGATGGAAATAGTTAGACTCGCGCTTTGGTTTAGCAATTTACTGACCTACCTCCGATTGATTGACCATAACTCTCTCAATTTAACTCTTAAGTCATTGAAATTAGTTTCATTTCGAAGGAATCAAAGTGTAGTTTAAAACGAAAGAAACGGAGATGAAAAACTCCAAGTATTTTGAGAGTTATGATGGAAATAGTTAGACTCGCTCTTTGGTTTAGCAATTTACTGACCTACCTCCGATTGATTGACCATAACTCTCTCAATTTAACTCTTAATTCATTGAAATTAGTTTCATTTCGAAGGAATCGAAGTGTAGTTTAAAACGAAAGAAACGGAGATGAAAAACTCCAAGTATTTTTAGAGTTATGATAGAAATAGTTAGACTCGCGCTTTGGTTTAGCAATTTACTGACCTACCTCCGATTGATTGACCATAACTCTGTCAATTTAACTCGTAATTCATTTAAATTAGTTTCATTTCGAAGGAATCGAAGTATAGTTTAAAACGAAAGAAACGGAGATTAAAAACTCCAAGTATTTTCAGAGTTATGATGGAAATAGTTAGACTCGCGCTTTGGTTTAGCAATTTACTGACCTACCTCCGATTGATTGACCATAACTCTCCCAATTTAACTCTTAAGTCATTGAAATTAGTTTCATTTCGAAGGAATCAAAGTGTAGTTTAAAACGAAAGAAACGGAGATGAAAAACTCCAAGTATTTTGAGAGTTATGATGGAAATAGTTAGACTCGCGCTTTGGTTTAGCAATTTACTGACCTACCTCCGATTGATTGACCATAACTCTCTCAATTTAACTCTTAAGTCATTGAAATTAGTTTCATTTCGAAGGAATCAAAGTGTAGTTTAAAACGAAAGAAACGGAGATGAAAAACTCCAAGTATTTTGAGAGTTATGATGGAAATAGTTAGACTCGCGCTTTGGTTTAGCAATTTACTGACCTACCTCCGTTTGATTGACCATAACTCTCTCAATTTAACTCTTAATTCACTGAAATTAGTTTCATTTCGAAGGAATCGAAGTGTAGTTTAAAACGAAAGAAACGGAGATGAAAAACTCCAAGTATTTTTAGAGTTATGATGGAAATAGTTAGACTCGCGCTTTGGTTTAGCAATTTACTGACCTACCTCCGATTGATTGACCATAACTCTGTCAATTTAACTCGTAATTCATTTAAATTAGTTTCATTTCGAAGGAATCTAAGTGTAGTTTAAAACGAAAGAAACGGAGATGAAAAACTCCAAGTATTTTGAGAGTTATGATGGAAATAGTTAGACTCGCGCTTTGGTTTAGCAATTTACTGACCTACCTCCGATTGATTGACCATAACTCTGTCAATTTAACTCTTAATTCATTGAAATTAGTTTAATTTCGAAGGAATCTAAGTGTAGTTTAAAACGAAAGAAACGGAGATGATAAACTCCAAGTATTTTGAGAGTTATGATGGAAATAGTTAGACTCGCTCTTTGGTTTAGCAATTTACTGACCTCTCTCCGATTGATTTACCATAACTCACTCAATTTAACTCGTAATTCATTGAAATTAGTTTCATTTCGAAGGAATCGAAGTGTAGTTTAAAACGAAAGAAACGGAGATGAAAAACTCCAAGTATTTTGAGAGTTATGATGGAAATAGTTAGACTCGCTCTTTGGTTTAGCAATTTACTGACCTCTCTCCGATTGATTTACCATAACTCACTCAATTTAACTCGTAATTCATTGAAATTAGTTTCATTTCGAAGGAATCGAAGTGTAGTTTAAAACGAAAGAAACGGAGATGAAAAACTCCAAGTATTTTGAGAGTTATGATGGAAATTGTTAGACTCGCGCTTTGGTTTAGCAATTTACTGACCTACCTCCGATTGATTGACCATAACTCACTCAATTTAACTCGTAATTCATTTAAATTAGTTTCATTTCGAAGGAATCGAAGTAAAGTTTAAAACGAAAGAAACGGAGATGAAAAACTCCAAGTATTTTGAGAGTTATGATGGAAATAGTTAGACTCGCGCTTTGGTTTAGCAATTTACTGACCTACCTCCGATTGATTGAACATAACTCTCTCAATTTAACTCGTAATTCATTTAAATTCGTTTCATTTCGAATGAATCGAAGTGTAATTTAAAACGAAAGAAACGGAGGTGAAAAACTCCAAGTATTTTGAGAGTTATGATGGAAATAGTTAGACTCGCTCTTTGGTTTACCAATTTACTGACCTCTCTCCGATTGATTTAACATAACTCACTCAATTTAACTCGTAATTCATTGAAATTAGTTTCATTTCGAAGGAATCGAAGTGTAGTTTAAAACGAAAGAAACGGAGATGAAAAACTCCAAGTATTTTGAGAGTTATGATGGAAATTGTTAGACTCGCGCTTTGGTTTAGCAATTTACTGACCTACCTCCGATTGATTGACCATAACTCACTCAATTTAACTCGTAATTCATTTAAATTAGTTTCATTTCGAAGGAATCGAAGTATAGTTTAAAACGAAAGAAACGGAGATGAAAAACTCCAAGTATTTTGAGAGTTATGATGGAAATAGTTAGACTCGCGCTTTGGTTTAGCAATTTACTGACCTCCCTACGATTGATTGACCATAACTCACTAAATTTAACTCGTAATTCATTGACATTATATTCATTTCGAAGGAATCGAAGTGTAGTTTAAAACGAAAGAAACGGAGATGAAAAACTCTAAGTATTTTGAGAGTTATGATGGAAATAGTTAGACTCGCGCTTTGGTTTAGCAATTTACTGACCTACCTCCGATTGATTGACAATAACTCTGTCAATTTAACTCGTAATTCATTTAAATTAGTTTCATTTTGAAGGAATCGAAGTGTAGTTTAAAACGAAAGAAACGGAGATGAAAAACTCCAAGTATTTTGAGAGTTATGATGGAAATAGTTAGATTCGCGCTTTGGTTTAGCAATTTACTGACATACCTCCGATTGATTGACAATAACTCTGTCAATTTAACTCGTAATTCATTTAAATTAGTTTCATTTCGAAGGAATCGAAGTGTAGTTTAAAACGAAAGAAACGGAGATGAAAAACTCCAAGTATTTTGAGAGTTATGATGGAAATAGTTAGACTCGCGCTTTGGTTTAGCAATTTACTGACCTACCTCCGATTGATTGACCATAACTCACTCAATTTAACTCGTAATTCATTTAAATTCGTTTCATTTCGAATGAATCGAAGTGTAGTTTAAAACGAAAGAAACGGAGATGAAAAACTCCAAGTATTTTGAGAGTTATGATGGAAATAGTTAGACTCGCTCTTTGGTTTAGCAATTTACTGACCTACCTCCGATTGATTGACCATAACTCTGTCAATTTAACTCGTAATTCATTTAAATTAGTTTCATTTCGAAGGAATCGAAGTGTAGTTTAAAACGAAAGAAACGGAGATTAAAAACTCCAAGTATTTTGGGAGTTATGATGGAAATAGTTAGACTCTTTGGTTTAGCAATTTACTGACCTCCCTACGATTGATTGACCATAACTCACTTAATTTAACTCGTAATTCAGTGAAATTAGTTTCATTTCGAAGGAATCGAAGTGTAGTTTATAACGAAAGAAACGGAGATGAAAAACTCCAAGTATTTTGAGAGTTATGATGGAAATAGTTAGACTCGCGCTTTGGTTTAGCAATTTACTGACCTACCTCCGATTGATTGACCATAACTCTCCCAATTTAACTCTTAAGTCATTGAAATTAGTTTCATTTCGAAGGAATCAAAGTGTAGTTTAAAACGAAAGAAACGGAGATGAAAAACTCCAAGTATTTTGAGAGTTATGATGGAAATAGTTAGACTCGCGCTTTGGTTTAGCAATTTACTGACCTACCTCCGATTGATTGACAATAACTCTGTCAATTTAACTCGTAATTCATTTAAATTAGTTTCATTTTGAAGGAATCGAAGTGTAGTTTAAAACGAAAGAAACGGAGATGAAAAACTCCAAGTATTTTGAGAGTTATGATGGAAATAGTTAGACTCGCGCTTTGGTTTAGCAATTTACTGACCTACCTCCAATTGATTGACCATAACTCTCTCAATTTAACTCTTAACTCATTGAAATTAGTTTCATTTCGAAGGAATCGAAGTGTAGTTTAAAACGAAAGAAACGGAGATGAAAAACTCCAAGTATTTTGAGAGTTATGATGGAAATAGTTAGACTCGCGCTTTGGTTTAGCAATTTACTGACCTACCTCCGATTGATTGACCCTAACTCTCTCAATTGAACTCTTAATTCATTGAAATTAGTTTCATTTCGAAGGAATCGAAGTGTAGTTTAAAACGAAAGAAACGGAGATGAAAAACTCCAAGTATTTTTAGAGTTATGATGGAAATAGTTAGACTCGCGCTTTGGTTTAGCAATTTACTGACCTACCTCCGATTGATTGACCCTAACTCTCTCAATTGAACTCTTAATTCATTGAAATTAGTTTCATTTCGAAGGAATCGAAGTGTAGTTTAAAACGAAAGAAACGGAGATGAAAAACTCCAAGTATTTTTAGAGTTATGATGGAAATAGTTAGACTCGCGCTTTGGTTTAGCAATTTACTGACCTACCTCCGATTGATTGACCATAACTCTCTCAATTTAACTCTTAAGTCATTGAAATTAGTTTCATTTCGAAGGAATCAAAGTGTAGTTTAAAACGAAAGAAACGGAGATGAAAAACTCCAAGTATTTTGAGAGTTATGATGGAAATAGTTAGACTCGCGCTTTGGTTTAGCAATTTACTGACCTACCTCCGATTGATTGACCATAACTCTCTCAATTGAACTCTTAATTCATTGAAATTAGTTTCATTTCGAAGGAATCGAAGTGTAGTTTAAAACGAAAGAAACGGAGATGAAAAACTCCAAGTATTTTTAGAGTTATGATGGAAATAGTTAGACTCGCGCTTTGGTTTAGCAATTTACTGACCTACCTCCGATTGATTGACCATAACTCTGTCAATTTAACTCGTAATTCATTTAAATTAGTTTCATTTCGAAGGAATCGAAGTGTAGTTTAAAACGAAAGAAACGGAGATGAAAAACTCCAAGTATTTTTAGAGTTATGATGGAAATAGTTAGACTCGCGCTTTGGTTTAGCAATTTACTGACCTACCTCCGATTGATTGACCATAACTCTCCCAATTTAACTCTTAAGTCATTGAAATTAGTTTCATTTCGAAGGAATCAAAGTTTAGTTTAAAACGAAAGAAACGGAGATGAAAAACTCCAAGTATTTTGAGAGTTATGATGGAAATAGTTAGACTCGCGCTTTGGTTTAGCAATTTACTGACCTACCTCCGATTGATTGACCATAACTCTCTCAATTTAACTCTTAAGTCATTGAAATTAGTTTCATTTCGAAGGAATCAAAGTGTAGTTTAAAACGAAAGAAACGGAGATGAAAAACTCCAAGTATTTTGAGAGTTATGATGGAAATAGTTAGACTCGCGCTTTGGTTTAGCAATTTACTGACCTACCTCCGATTGATTGACCATAACTCTCTCAATTTAACTCTTAATTCATTGAAATTAGTTTCATTTCGAAGGAATCGAAGTGTAGTTTAAAACGAAAGAAACGGAGATGAAAAACTCCAAGTATTTTTAGAGTTATGATGGAAATAGTTAGACTCGCGCTTTGGTTTAGCAATTTACTGACCTACCTCCGATTGATTGACCATAACTCTGTCAATTTAACTCGTAATTCATTTAAATTAGTTTCATTTCGAAGGAATCGAAGTGTAGTTTAAAACGAAAGAAACGGAGATGAAAAACTCCAAGTATTTTTAGAGTTATGATGGAAATAGTTAGACTCGCGCTTTGGTTTAGCAATTTACTGACCTACCTCCGATTGATTTACCATAACTCACTCAATTTAACTCGTAATTCATTGAAATTAGTTTCATTTCGAAGGAATCGAAGTGTAGTTTAAAACGAAAGAAACGGAGATGAAAAACTCCAAGTATTTTGAGAGTTATGATGGAAATAGTTAGACTCGCTCTTTGGTTTAGCAATTTACTGACCTCTCTCCGATTGATTTACCATAACTCACTCAATTTAACTCGTAATTCATTGAAATTAGTTTCATTTCGAAGGAATCGAAGTGTAGTTTAAAACGAAAGAAACGGAGATGAAAAACTCCAAGTATTTTGAGAGTTATGATGGAAATTGTTAGACTCGCGCTTTGGTTTAGCAATTTACTGACCTACCTCCGATTGATTGACCATAACTCACTCAATTTAACTCGTAATTCATTTAAATTAGTTTCATTTCGAAGGAATCGAAGTAAAGTTTAAAACGAAAGAAACGGAGATGAAAAACTCCAAGTATTTTGAGAGTTATGATGGAAATAGTTAGACTCGCGCTTTGGTTTAGCAATTTACTGACCTACCTCCGATTGATTGAACATAACTCTCTCAATTTAACTCGTAATTCATTTAAATTCGTTTCATTTCGAATGAATCGAAGTGTAATTTAAAACGAAAGAAACGGAGGTGAAAAACTCCAAGTATTTTGAGAGTTATGATGGAAATAGTTAGACTCGCTCTTTGGTTTACCAATTTACTGACCTCTCTCCGATTGATTTAACATAACTCACTCAATTTAACTCGTAATTCATTGAAATTAGTTTCATTTCGAAGGAATCGAAGTGTAGTTTAAAACGAAAGAAACGGAGATGAAAAACTCCAAGTATTTTGAGAGTTATGATGGAAATTGTTAGACTCGCGCTTTGGTTTAGCAATTTACTGACCTACCTCCGATTGATTGACCATAACTCACTCAATTTAACTCGTAATTCATTTAAATTAGTTTCATTTCGAAGGAATCGAAGTATAGTTTAAAACGAAAGAAACGGAGATGAAAAACTCCAAGTATTTTGAGAGTTATGATGGAAATAGTTAGACTCGCGCTTTGGTTTAGCAATTTACTGACCTCCCTACGATTGATTGACCATAACTCACTAAATTTAACTCGTAATTCATTGACATTATATTCATTTCGAAGGAATCGAAGTGTAGTTTAAAACGAAAGAAACGGAGATGAAAAACTCTAAGTATTTTGAGAGTTATGATGGAAATAGTTAGACTCGCGCTTTGGTTTAGCAATTTACTGACCTACCTCCGATTGATTGACAATAACTCTGTCAATTTAACTCGTAATTCATTTAAATTAGTTTCATTTTGAAGGAATCGAAGTGTAGTTTAAAACGAAAGAAACGGAGATGAAAAACTCCAAGTATTTTGAGAGTTATGATGGAAATAGTTAGATTCGCGCTTTGGTTTAGCAATTTACTGACATACCTCCGATTGATTGACAATAACTCTGTCAATTTAACTCGTAATTCATTTAAATTAGTTTCATTTCGAAGGAATCGAAGTGTAGTTTAAAACGAAAGAAACGGAGATGAAAAACTCCAAGTATTTTGAGAGTTATGATGGAAATAGTTAGACTCGCGCTTTGGTTTAGCAATTTACTGACCTACCTCCGATTGATTGACCATAACTCACTCAATTTAACTCGTAATTCATTTAAATTCGTTTCATTTCGAATGAATCGAAGTGTAGTTTAAAACGAAAGAAACGGAGATGAAAAACTCCAAGTATTTTGAGAGTTATGATGGAAATAGTTAGACTCGCTCTTTGGTTTAGCAATTTACTGACCTACCTCCGATTGATTGACCATAACTCTGTCAATTTAACTCGTAATTCATTTAAATTAGTTTCATTTCGAAGGAATCGAAGTGTAGTTTAAAACGAAAGAAACGGAGATTAAAAACTCCAAGTATTTTGGGAGTTATGATGGAAATAGTTAGACTCTTTGGTTTAGCAATTTACTGACCTCCCTACGATTGATTGACCATAACTCACTTAATTTAACTCGTAATTCAGTGAAATTAGTTTCATTTCGAAGGAATCGAAGTGTAGTTTATAACGAAAGAAACGGAGATGAAAAACTCCAAGTATTTTGAGAGTTATGATGGAAATAGTTAGACTCGCGCTTTGGTTTAGCAATTTACTGACCTACCTCCGATTGATTGACCATAACTCTCCCAATTTAACTCTTAAGTCATTGAAATTAGTTTCATTTCGAAGGAATCAAAGTGTAGTTTAAAACGAAAGAAACGGAGATGAAAAACTCCAAGTATTTTGAGAGTTATGATGGAAATAGTTAGACTCGCGCTTTGGTTTAGCAATTTACTGACCTACCTCCGATTGATTGACAATAACTCTGTCAATTTAACTCGTAATTCATTTAAATTAGTTTCATTTTGAAGGAATCGAAGTGTAGTTTAAAACGAAAGAAACGGAGATGAAAAACTCCAAGTATTTTGAGAGTTATGATGGAAATAGTTAGACTCGCGCTTTGGTTTAGCAATTTACTGACCTACCTCCAATTGATTGACCATAACTCTCTCAATTTAACTCTTAACTCATTGAAATTAGTTTCATTTCGAAGGAATCGAAGTGTAGTTTAAAACGAAAGAAACGGAGATGAAAAACTCCAAGTATTTTGAGAGTTATGATGGAAATAGTTAGACTCGCGCTTTGGTTTAGCAATTTACTGACCTACCTCCGATTGATTGACCCTAACTCTCTCAATTGAACTCTTAATTCATTGAAATTAGTTTCATTTCGAAGGAATCGAAGTGTAGTTTAAAACGAAAGAAACGGAGATGAAAAACTCCAAGTATTTTTAGAGTTATGATGGAAATAGTTAGACTCGCGCTTTGGTTTAGCAATTTACTGACCTACCTCCGATTGATTGACCCTAACTCTCTCAATTGAACTCTTAATTCATTGAAATTAGTTTCATTTCGAAGGAATCGAAGTGTAGTTTAAAACGAAAGAAACGGAGATGAAAAACTCCAAGTATTTTTAGAGTTATGATGGAAATAGTTAGACTCGCGCTTTGGTTTAGCAATTTACTGACCTACCTCCGATTGATTGACCATAACTCTCTCAATTTAACTCTTAAGTCATTGAAATTAGTTTCATTTCGAAGGAATCAAAGTGTAGTTTAAAACGAAAGAAACGGAGATGAAAAACTCCAAGTATTTTGAGAGTTATGATGGAAATAGTTAGACTCGCGCTTTGGTTTAGCAATTTACTGACCTACCTCCGATTGATTGACCATAACTCTCTCAATTGAACTCTTAATTCATTGAAATTAGTTTCATTTCGAAGGAATCGAAGTGTAGTTTAAAACGAAAGAAACGGAGATGAAAAACTCCAAGTATTTTTAGAGTTATGATGGAAATAGTTAGACTCGCGCTTTGGTTTAGCAATTTACTGACCTACCTCCGATTGATTGACCATAACTCTGTCAATTTAACTCGTAATTCATTTAAATTAGTTTCATTTCGAAGGAATCGAAGTGTAGTTTAAAACGAAAGAAACGGAGATGAAAAACTCCAAGTATTTTTAGAGTTATGATGGAAATAGTTAGACTCGCGCTTTGGTTTAGCAATTTACTGACCTACCTCCGATTGATTGACCATAACTCTCCCAATTTAACTCTTAAGTCATTGAAATTAGTTTCATTTCGAAGGAATCAAAGTTTAGTTTAAAACGAAAGAAACGGAGATGAAAAACTCCAAGTATTTTGAGAGTTATGATGGAAATAGTTAGACTCGCGCTTTGGTTTAGCAATTTACTGACCTACCTCCGATTGATTGACCATAACTCTCTCAATTTAACTCTTAAGTCATTGAAATTAGTTTCATTTCGAAGGAATCAAAGTGTAGTTTAAAACGAAAGAAACGGAGATGAAAAACTCCAAGTATTTTGAGAGTTATGATGGAAATAGTTAGACTCGCGCTTTGGTTTAGCAATTTACTGACCTACCTCCGATTGATTGACCATAACTCTCTCAATTTAACTCTTAATTCATTGAAATTAGTTTCATTTCGAAGGAATCGAAGTGTAGTTTAAAACGAAAGAAACGGAGATGAAAAACTCCAAGTATTTTTAGAGTTATGATGGAAATAGTTAGACTCGCGCTTTGGTTTAGCAATTTACTGACCTACCTCCGATTGATTGACCATAACTCTGTCAATTTAACTCGTAATTCATTTAAATTAGTTTCATTTCGAAGGAATCGAAGTGTAGTTTAAAACGAAAGAAACGGAGATGAAAAACTCCAAGTATTTTTAGAGTTATGATGGAAATAGTTAGACTCGCGCTT
Organism: Tasmannia lanceolata; assembly: GCF_043159265.1. Taxonomy (NCBI): domain Eukaryota; kingdom Viridiplantae; phylum Streptophyta; class Magnoliopsida; order Canellales; family Winteraceae; genus Tasmannia; species Tasmannia lanceolata. The sequence goes on from NW_027518721.1 coordinate 12,373,992, forward strand.
TGGTTTAGCAATTTACTGACCTACCTCCGATTGATTTACCATAACTCACTCAATTTAACTCGTAATTCATTGAAATTAGTTTCATTTCGAAGGAATCGAAGTGTAGTTTAAAACGAAAGAAACGGAGATGAAAAACTCCAAGTATTTTGAGAGTTATGATGGAAATAGTTAGACTCGCTCTTTGGTTTAGCAATTTACTGACCTCTCTCCGATTGATTTACCATAACTCACTCAATTTAACTCGTAATTCATTGAAATTAGTTTCATTTCGAAGGAATCGAAGTGTAGTTTAAAACGAAAGAAACGGAGATGAAAAACTCCAAGTATTTTGAGAGTTATGATGGAAATTGTTAGACTCGCGCTTTGGTTTAGCAATTTACTGACCTACCTCCGATTGATTGACCATAACTCACTCAATTTAACTCGTAATTCATTTAAATTAGTTTCATTTCGAAGGAATCGAAGTAAAGTTTAAAACGAAAGAAACGGAGATGAAAAACTCCAAGTATTTTGAGAGTTATGATGGAAATAGTTAGACTCGCGCTTTGGTTTAGCAATTTACTGACCTACCTCCGATTGATTGAACATAACTCTCTCAATTTAACTCGTAATTCATTTAAATTCGTTTCATTTCGAATGAATCGAAGTGTAATTTAAAACGAAAGAAACGGAGGTGAAAAACTCCAAGTATTTTGAGAGTTATGATGGAAATAGTTAGACTCGCTCTTTGGTTTACCAATTTACTGACCTCTCTCCGATTGATTTAACATAACTCACTCAATTTAACTCGTAATTCATTGAAATTAGTTTCATTTCGAAGGAATCGAAGTGTAGTTTAAAACGAAAGAAACGGAGATGAAAAACTCCAAGTATTTTGAGAGTTATGATGGAAATTGTTAGACTCGCGCTTTGGTTTAGCAATTTACTGACCTACCTCCGATTGATTGACCATAACTCACTCAATTTTACTCGTAATTCATTTAAATTAGTTTCATTTCGAAGGAGTCGAAGTATAGTTTAAAACGAAAGAAACGGAGATGAAAAACTCCAAGTATTTTGAGAGTTATGATGGAAATAGTTAGACTCGCGCTTTGGTTTAGCAATTTACTGACCTCCCTACGATTGATTGACCATAACTCACTAAATTTAACTCGTAATTCATTGACATTATATTCATTTCGAAGGAATCGAAGTGTAGTTTAAAACGAAAGAAACGGAGATGAAAAACTCCAAGTATTTTGAGAGTTATGATGGAAATAGTTAGACTCGCGCTTTGGTTTAGCAATTTACTGACCTACCTCCGATTGATTGACCATAACTCTCTCAATTTAACTCTTAAGTCATTGAAATTAGTTTCATTTCGAAGGAATCAAAGTGTAGTTTAAAACGAAAGAAACGGAGATGAAAAACTCCAAGTATTTTGAGAGTTATGATGGAAATAGTTAGACTCGCGCTTTGGTTTAGCAATTTACTGACCTACCTCCGATTGATTGACAATAACTCTCTAAATTTAACTCGTAATTCATTTAAATTAGTTTCATTTCGAAGGAATCAAAGTGTAGTTTAAAACGAAAGAAACGGAGATGAAAAACTCCAAGTATTTTGAGAGTTATGATTGAAATAGTTAGACTCGCGCTTTGGTTTAGCAATTACTGACCTACCTCCGATTGATTGACCATAACTCTGTCAATTTAACTCGTAATTCATTTAAATTAGTTTCATTTCGAAGGAATCGGAGTGTAGTTTAAAACGAAAGAAACGGAGATGAAAAACTCCAAGTATTTTGAGAGTTATGATGGAAATAGTTAGACTCGCTCTTTGGTTTAGCAATTTACTGACCTCACTCCCATTGATTTACCATAACTCACTAAATTTAACTCGTAATTCATTGAAATTAGTTTCATTTCGAAGGAATCGAAGTGTAGTTTAAAACGAAAGAAACGGAGAAGAAAAACTCCAAGTATTTTGAGAGTTATGATGGAAATTGTTAGACTCGCGCTTTGGTTTAGCAATTTACTGACCTACCTCCGATTGATTGACCATAACTCACTCAATTTAACTCGTAATTCATTTAAATTAGTTTCATTTCGAAGGAATCGAAGTATAGTTTAAAACGAAAGAAACGGAGATGAAAAACTCCAAGTATTTTGAGAGTTATGATGGAAATAGTTAGACTCGCGCTTTGGTTTAGCAATTTACTGACCCACCTCCGATTAATTGACCATAACTCACTCAATTTTACTTGTAATTGATTGAAATTAGTTTCATTTCGAAGGAATCGAAGTGTAGTTTAAAACGAAAGAAACGGAGATGAAAAACTCCAAGTATTTTGGGAGTTATGATGGAAATAGTTAGACTCGCGCTTTGGTTTAGCAATTTACTGACCTACCTCCGATTGATTGACCATAACTCACTCAATTTAACTCGTAATTCATTGAATTAGTTTCATTTCGAAGGAATCGAAGTGTAGTTTAAAACGAAAGAAACGGAGATGAAAAACTCCAAGTATTTTGAGAGTTATGATGGAAATAGTTAGACTCGCGCTTTGGTTTAGCAATTTACTGACCTACCTACGATTGATTGACCATAACTCTCTCAATTTAAATCTTAAGTCATTGAAATTAATTTCATTTCAAATGAATCGAAGTGTAGTTAAAAACGAAAGAAACGGAGATAAAAAACTCCAAGTATTTTGAGAGTTATGATGGAAATAGTTAGACTCGCGCTTTGGTTTAGCAATTTACTGACCTACCTCCGATTGATTGACCATAACTCTGTCAATTTAACTCGTAATTCATTTAAATTAGTTTCATTTCGAAGGAATCGAAGTATAGTTTAAAACGAAAGAAACGGAGATTAAAAACTCCAAGTATTTTGGGAGTTATGATGGAAATAGTTAGACTCGCGCTTTGGTTTAGCAATTTACTGACCTCCCTACGATTGATTGACCATAACTCACTCAATTTAACTCGTAATTCATTGAAATTAGTTTCATTTCGAAGGAATCGAAGTGTAGTTTATAACGAAAGAAACGGAGATGAAAAACTCCAAGTATTTTGAGAGTTATGATGGAAATAGTTAGACTCGCGCTTTGGTTTAGCAATTTACTGACCTACCTCCGATTGATTGACCATAATTCTCCCAATTTAACTCTTAAGTCATTGAAATTAGTTCCATTTCGAAGGAATCAAAGTGTAGTTTAAAACGAAAGAAACGGAGATGAAAAACTCCAAGTATTTTGAGAGTTATGATGGAAATAGTTAGATTCGCGCTTTGGTTTAGCAATTTACTGACATACCTCCGATTGATTGACAATAACTCTGTCAATTTAACTCGTAATTCATTTAAATTAGTTTCATTTCGAAGGAATCGAAGTGTAGTTTAAAACGAAAGAAACGGAGATGAAAAACTCCAAGTATTTTGAGAGTTATGATGGAAATAGTTAGACTCGCGCTTTGGTTTAGCAATTTACTGACCTACCTCCGATTGATTGACCATAACTCACTCAATTTAACTCGTAATTCATTTAAATTCGTTTCATTTCGAATGAATCGAAGTGTAGTTTAAAACGAAAGAAACGGAGATGAAAAACTCCAAGTATTTTGAGAGTTATGATGGAAATAGTTAGACTCGCTCTTTGGTTTAGATATTTACTGACCTACCTCCGATTGATTGACCATAGCTCTGTCAATTTAACTCGTAATTCATTTAAATTAGTTTCATTTCGAAGGAATCGAAGTGTAGTTTAAAACGAAAGAAACGGAGATTAAAAACTCCAAGTATTTTGGGAGTTATGATGGAAATAGTTAGACTCTTTGGTTTAGCAATTTACTGACCTCCCTACGATTGATTGACCATAACTCACTCAATTTAACTCGTAATTCAGTGAAATTAGTTTCATTTCGAAGGAATCGAAGTGTAGTTTATAACGAAAGAAACGGAGATGAAAAACTCCAAGTATTTTGAGAGTTATGATGGAAATAGTTAGACTCGCGCTTTGGTTTAGCAATTTACTGACCTACCTCTGATTGATTGACCATAACTCTCCCAATTTAACTCTTAAGTCATTGAAATTAGTTTCATTTCGAAGGAATCAAAGTGTAGTTTAAAACGAAAGAAACGGAGATGAAAAACTCCAAGTATTTTGAGAGTTATGATGGAAATAGTTAGACTCGCGCTTTGGTTTAGCAATTTACTGACCTACCTCCGATTGATTGACCATAACTCTGCCAATTTAACTCGTAATTCATTTAAATTAGTTTCATTTCGAAGGAATCGAAGTGTAGTTTAAAACGAAAGAAACGGAGATGAAAAACTACAAGTATTTTGAGAGTTATGATGGAAATAGTTAGACTCGCGCTTTGGTTTAGCAATTTACTGACCTACCTCCAATTGATTGACCATAACTCTCTCAATTTAACTCTTAAGTCATTGAAATTAGTTTCATTTCGAAGGAATCAAAGTGTAGTTTAAAACGAAAGAAACGGAGATGAAAAACTCCAAGTATTTTGAGAGTTATGATGGAAATAGTTAGACTCGCGCTTTGGTTTAGCAATTTACTGACCTACCTCCGATTGATTGACCATAACTCTCTCAATTTAACTCGTAATTCATTTAAATTAGTTTCATTTCGAAGGAATCAAAGTGTAGTTTAAAACGAAAGAAACGGAGATGAAAAACTCCAAGTATTTTGAGAGTTATGATGGAAATAGTTAGACTCGCGCTTTGGTTTAGCAATTACTGACCTACCTCCGATTGATTGACCATAACTCTGTCAATTTAACTCGTAATTCATTTAAATTAGTTTCATTTCGAAGGAATCGAAGTGTAGTTTAAAACGAAAGAAACGGAGATAAAAAACTCCAAGTATTTTGAGAGTTATGATGGAAATAGTTAGACTCGCGCTTTGGTTTAGCAATTTACTGACCTCACTCCCATTGATTGACCATAACTCTGTCAATTTAACTCGTAATTCATTTAAATTAGTTTCATTTCGAAGGAATCGAAGTGTAGTTTAAAACGAAAGAAACGGAGATGAAAAACTCCAAGTATTTTGAGAGTTATGATGGAAATTGTTAGACTCGCGCTTTGGTTTAGCAATTTACTGACCTACCTCCGATTGATTTACCATAACTCACTCAATTTAACTCGTAATTCATTGAAATTAGTTTCATTTCGAAGGAATCGAAGTATAGTTTAAAACGAAAGAAACGGAGATGAAAAACTCCAAGTATTTTGAGAGTTATGATGGAAATAGTTAGACTCGCGCTTTGGTTTAGCAATTTACTGACCCACCTCCGATTGATTGACAATAACTCTCTAAATTTAACTCGTAATTCATTTAAATTAGTTTCATTTCGAAGGAATCAAAGTGTAGTTTAAAACGAAAGAAACGGAGATGAAAAACTCCAAGTATTTTGAGAGTTATGATTGAAATAGTTAGACTCGCGCTTTGGTTTAGCAATTACTGACCTACCTCCGATTGATTGACCATAACTCTGTCAATTTAACTCGTAATTCATTTAAATTAGTTTCATTTCGAAGGAATCGGAGTGTAGTTTAAAACGAAAGAAACGGAGATGAAAAACTCCAAGTATTTTGAGAGTTATGATGGAAATAGTTAGACTCGCTCTTTGGTTTAGCAATTTACTGACCTCACTCCCATTGATTTACCATAACTCACTAAATTTAACTCGTAATTCATTGAAATTAGTTTCATTTCGAAGGAATCGAAGTGTAGTTTAAAACGAAAGAAACGGAGAAGAAAAACTCCAAGTATTTTGAGAGTTATGATGGAAATTGTTAGACTCGCGCTTTGGTTTAGCAATTTACTGACCTACCTCCGATTGATTGACCATAACTCACTCAATTTAACTCGTAATTCATTTAAATTAGTTTCATTTCGAAGGAATCGAAGTATAGTTTAAAACGAAAGAAACGGAGATGAAAAACTCCAAGTATTTTGAGAGTTATGATGGAAATAGTTAGACTCGCGCTTTGGTTTAGCAATTTACTGACCCACCTCCGATTAATTGACCATAACTCACTCAATTTTACTTGTAATTGATTGAAATTAGTTTCATTTCGAAGGAATCGAAGTGTAGTTTAAAACGAAAGAAACGGAGATGAAAAACTCCAAGTATTTTGGGAGTTATGATGGAAATAGTTAGACTCGCGCTTTGGTTTAGCAATTTACTGACCTACCTCCGATTGATTGACCATAACTCACTCAATTTAACTCGTAATTCATTGAATTAGTTTCATTTCGAAGGAATCGAAGTGTAGTTTAAAACGAAAGAAACGGAGATGAAAAACTCCAAGTATTTTGAGAGTTATGATGGAAATAGTTAGACTCGCGCTTTGGTTTAGCAATTTACTGACCTACCTACGATTGATTGACCATAACTCTCTCAATTTAAATCTTAAGTCATTGAAATTAATTTCATTTCAAATGAATCGAAGTGTAGTTAAAAACGAAAGAAACGGAGATGAAAAACTCCAAGTATTTTGAGAGTTATGATGGAAATAGTTAGACTCGCGCTTTGGTTTAGCAATTTACTGACCTACCTCCGATTGATTGACCATAACTCTGTCAATTTAACTCGTAATTCATTTAAATTAGTTTCATTTCGAAGGAATCGAAGTATAGTTTAAAACGAAAGAAACGGAGATTAAAAACTCCAAGTATTTTGGGAGTTATGATGGAAATAGTTAGACTCGCGCTTTGGTTTAGCAATTTACTGACCTCCCTACGATTGATTGACCATAACTCACTCAATTTAACTCGTAATTCATTGAAATTAGTTTCATTTCGAAGGAATCGAAGTGTAGTTTATAACGAAAGAAACGGAGATGAAAAACTCCAAGTATTTTGAGAGTTATGATGGAAATAGTTAGACTCGCGCTTTGGTTTAGCAATTTACTGACCTACCTCCGATTGATTGACCATAACTCTCCCAATTTAACTCTTAAGTCATTGAAATTAGTTCCATTTCGAAGGAATCAAAGTGTAGTTTAAAACGAAAGAAACGGAGATGAAAAACTCCAAGTATTTTGAGAGTTATGATGGAAATAGTTAGATTCGCGCTTTGGTTTAGCAATTTACTGACATACCTCCGATTGATTGACAATAACTCTGTCAATTTAACTCGTAATTCATTTAAATTAGTTTCATTTCGAAGGAATCGAAGTGTAGTTTAAAACGAAAGAAACGGAGATGAAAAACTCCAAGTATTTTGAGAGTTATGATGGAAATAGTTAGACTCGCGCTTTGGTTTAGCAATTTACTGACCTACCTCCGATTGATTGACCATAACTCACTCAATTTAACTCGTAATTCATTTAAATTCGTTTCATTTCGAATGAATCGAAGTGTAGTTTAAAACGAAAGAAACGGAGATGAAAAACTCCAAGTATTTTGAGAGTTATGATGGAAATAGTTAGACTCGCTCTTTGGTTTAGATATTTACTGACCTACCTCCGATTGATTGACCATAGCTCTGTCAATTTAACTCGTAATTCATTTAAATTAGTTTCATTTCGAAGGAATCGAAGTGTAGTTTAAAACGAAAGAAACGGAGATTAAAAACTCCAAGTATTTTGGGAGTTATGATGGAAATAGTTAGACTCTTTGGTTTAGCAATTTACTGACCTCCCTACGATTGATTGACCATAACTCACTCAATTTAACTCGTAATTCAGTGAAATTAGTTTCATTTCGAAGGAATCGAAGTGTAGTTTATAACGAAAGAAACGGAGATGAAAAACTCCAAGTATTTTGAGAGTTATGATGGAAATAGTTAGACTCGCGCTTTGGTTTAGCAATTTACTGACCTACCTCTGATTGATTGACCATAACTCTCCCAATTTAACTCTTAAGTCATTGAAATTAGTTTCATTTCGAAGGAATCAAAGTGTAGTTTAAAACGAAAGAAACGGAGATGAAAAACTCCAAGTATTTTGAGAGTTATGATGGAAATAGTTAGACTCGCGCTTTGGTTTAGCAATTTACTGACCTACCTCCGATTGATTGACAATAACTCTGTCAATTTAACTCGTAATTCATTTAAATTAGTTTCATTTCGAAGGAATCGAAGTGTAGTTTAAAACGAAAGAAACGGAGATGAAAAACTACAAGTATTTTGAGAGTTATGATGGAAATAGTTAGACTCGCGCTTTGGTTTAGCAATTTACTGACCTACCTCCAATTGATTGACCATAACTCTCTCAATTTAACTCTTAAGTCATTGAAATTAGTTTCATTTCGAAGGAATCAAAGTGTAGTTTAAAACGAAAGAAACGGAGATGAAAAACTCCAAGTATTTTGAGAGTTATGATGGAAATAGTTAGACTCGCGCTTTGGTTTAGCAATTTACTGACCTACCTCCGATTGATTGACAATAACTCTCTAAATTTAACTCGTAATTCATTTAAATTAGTTTCATTTCGAAGGAATCAAAGTGTAGTTTAAAACGAAAGAAACGGAGATGAAAAACTCCAAGTATTTTGAGAGTTATGATGGAAATAGTTAGACTCGCGCTTTGGTTTAGCAATTACTGACCTACCTCCGATTGATTGACCATAACTCTGTCAATTTAACTCGTAATTCATTTAAATTAGTTTCATTTCGAAGGAATCGGAGTGTAGTTTAAAACGAAAGAAACGGAGATAAAAAACTCCAAGTATTTTGAGAGTTATGATGGAAATAGTTAGACTCGCTCTTTGGTTTAGCAATTTACTGACCTCACTCCCATTGATTTACCATAACTCACTAAATTTAACTCGTAATTCATTGAAATTAGTTTCATTTCGAAGGAATCGAAGTGTAGTTTAAAACGAAAGAAACGGAGATGAAAAACTCCAAGTATTTTGAGAGTTATGATGGAAATTGTTAGACTCGCGCTTTGGTTTAGCAATTTACTGACCTACCTCCGATTGATTGACCATAACTCACTCAATTTAACTCGTAATTCATTTAAATTAGTTTCATTTCGAAGGAATCGAAGTATAGTTTAAAACGAAAGAAACGGAGATGAAAAACTCCAAGTATTTTGAGAGTTATGATGGAAATAGTTAGACTCGCGCTTTGGTTTAGCAATTTACTGACCCACCTCCGATTAATTGACCATAACTCACTCAATTTTACTTGTAATTGATTGAAATTAGTTTCATTTCGAAGGAATCGAAGTGTAGTTTAAAACGAAAGAAACGGAGATGAAAAACTCCAAGTATTTTGGGAGTTATGATGGAAATAGTTAGACTCGCGCTTTGGTATAGCAATTTACTGACCTACCTCCGATTGATTGACCATAACTCACTCAATTTAACTCGTAATTCATTGAATTAGTTTCATTTCGAAGGAATCGAAGTGTAGTTTAAAACGAAAGAAACGGAGATGAAAAACTCCAAGTATTTTGAGAGTTATGATGGAAATAGTTAGACTCGCGCTTTGGTTTAGCAATTTACTGACTTACCTACGATTGATTGACCATAACTCTCTCAATTTAAATCTTAAGTCATTGAAATTAATTTCATTTCAAATGAATCGAAGTGTAGTTAAAAACGAAAGAAACGGAGATGAAAAACTCCAAGTATTTTGAGAGTTATGATGGAAATAGTTAGACTCGCGCTTTGGTTTAGCAATTTACTGACCTACCTCCGATTGATTGACCATAACTCTGTCAATTTAACTCGTAATTCATTTAAATTAGTTTCATTTCGAAGGAATCGAAGTATAGTTTAAAACGAAAGAAACGGAGATTAAAAACTCCAAGTATTTTGGGAGTTATGATGGAAATAGTTAGACTCGCGCTTTGGTTTAGCAATTTACTGACCTCCCTACGATTGATTGACCATAACTCACTCAATTTAACTCGTAATTCATTGAAATTAGTTTCATTTCGAAGGAATCGAAGTGTAGTTTATAACGAAAGAAACGGAGATGAAAAACTCCAAGTATTTTGAAAGTTATGATGGAAATAGTTAGACTCGCGCTTTGGTTTAGCAATTTACTGACCTACCTCCGATTGATTGACCATAACTCTCCCAATTTAACTCTTAAGTCATTGAAATTAGTTTCATTTCGAAGGAATCAAAGTGTAGTTTAAAACGAAAGAAACGGAGATGAAAAACTCCAAGTATTTTGAGAGTTATGATGGAAATAGTTAGATTCGCGCTTTGGTTTAGCAATTTACTGACATACCTCCGATTGATTGACAATAACTCTGTCAATTTAACTCGTAATTCATTTAAATTAGTTTCATTTCGAAGGAATCGAAGTGTAGTTTAAAACGAAAGAAACGGAGATGAAGAACTCCAAGTATTTTGAGAGTTATGATGGAAATAGTTAGACTCGCGCTTTGGTTTAGCAATTTATTGACCTACCTCCGATTGATTGACCATAACTCACTCAATTTAACTCGTAATTCATTTAAATTCGTTTCATTTCGAATGAATCGAAGTGTAGTTTAAAACGAAAGAAACGGAGATGAAAAACTCCAAGTATTTTGAGAGTTATGATGGAAATAGTTAGACTCGCTCTTTGGTTTAGCAATTTACTGACCTACCTCCGATTGATTGACCATAACTCTGTCAATTTAACTCGTAATTCATTTAAATTAGTTTCATTTCGAAGGAATCGAAGTGTAGTTTAAAACGAAAGAAACGGAGATTAAAAACTCCAAGTATTTTGGGAGTTATGATGGAAATAGTTAGACTCTTTGGTTTAGCAATTTACTGACCTCCCTACGATTGATTGACCATAACTCACTCAATTTAACTCGTAATTCAGTGAAATTAGTTTCATTTCGAAGGAATCGAAGTGTAGTTTATAACGAAAGAAACGGAGATGAAAAACTCCAAGTATTTTGAGAGTTATGATGGAAATAGTTAGACTCGCGCTTTGGTTTAGCAATTTACTGACCTACCTCCGATTGATTGACCATAACTCTCCCAATTTAACTCTTAAGTCATTGAAATTAGTTTCATTTCGAAGGAATCAAAGTGTAGTTTAAAACGAAAGAAACGGAGATGAAAAACTCCAAGTATTTTGAGAGTTATGATGGAAATAGTTAGACTCGCGCTTTGGTTTAGCAATTTACTGACCTACCTCCGATTGATTGACAATAACTCTGTCAATTTAACTCGTAATTCATTTAAATTAGTTTCATTTCGAAAGAATCGAAGTGTAGTTTAAAACGAAAGAAACGGAGATGAAAAACTCCAAGTATTTTGAGAGTTATGATGGAAATAGTTAGACTCGCGCTTTGGTTTAGCAATTTACTGACCTACCTCCAATTGATTGACCATAACTCTCTCAATTTAACTCTTAAGTCATTGAAATTAGTTTCATTTCGAAGGAATCAAAGTGTAGTTTAAAACGAAAGAAACGGAGATGAAAAACTCCAAGTATTTTGAGAGTTATGATGGAAATAGTTAGACTCGCGCTTTGGTTTAGCAATTTACTGACCTACCTCCGATTGATTGACCATAACTCTCTCAATTGAACTCTTAATTCATTGAAATTAGTTTCATTTCGAAGGAATCGAAGTGTAGTTTAAAACGAAAGAAACGGAGATGAAAAACTCCAAGTATTTTTAGAGTTATGATGGAAATAGTTAGACTCGCGCTTTGGTTTAGCAATTTACTGACCTACCTCCGATTGATTGACCATAACTCTCTCAATTTAACTCTTAAGTCATTGAAATTAGTTTCATTTCGAAGGAATCAAAGTGTAGTTTAAAACGAAAGAAACGGAGATGAAAAACTCCAAGTATTTTGAGAGTTATGATGGAAATAGTTAGACTCGCGCTTTGGTTTAGCAATTTACTGACCTACCTCCGATTGATTGACCATAACTCTCTCAATTGAACTCTTAATTCATTGAAATTAGTTTCATTTCGAAGGAATCGAAGTTTGTTTAAAACGAAAGAAACGGAGATGAAAAACTCCAAGTATTTTTAGAGTTATGATGGAAATAGTTAGACTCGCGCTTTGGTTTAGCAATTTACTGACCTACCTCCGATTGATTGACCATAACTCTGTCAATTTAACTCGTAATTCATTTAAATTAGTTTCATTTCGAAGGAATCGAAGTGTAGTTTAAAACGAAAGAAACGGAGATGAAAAACTCCAAGTATTTTTAGAGTTATGATGGAAATAGTTAGACTCGCGCTTTGGTTTAGCAATTTACTGACCTACCTCCGATTGATTGACCATAACTCTCCCAATTTAACTCTTAAGTCATTGAAATTAGTTTCATTTCGAAGGAATCAAAGTGTAGTTTAAAACGAAAGAAACGGAGATGAAAAACTCCAAGTATTTTGAGAGTTATGATGGAAATAGTTAGACTCGCGCTTTGGTTTAGCAATTTACTGACCTACCTCCGATTGATTGACCATAACTCTCTCAATTTAACTCTTAAGTCATTGAAATTAGTTTCATTTCGAAGGAATCAAAGTGTAGTTTAAAACGAAAGAAACGGAGATGAAAAACTCCAAGTATTTTGAGAGTTATGATGGAAATAGTTAGACTCGCGCTTTGGTTTAGCAATTTACTGACCTACCTCCGATTGATTGACCATAACTCTCTCAATTTAACTCTTAATTCATTGAAATTAGTTTCATTTCGAAGGAATCGAAGTGTAGTTTAAAACGAAAGAAACGGAGATGAAAAACTCCAAGTATTTTTAGAGTTATGATGGAAATAGTTAGACTCGCGCTTTGGTTTAGCAATTTACTGACCTACCTCCGATTGATTGACCATAACTCTGTCAATTTAACTCGTAATTCATTTAAATTAGTTTCATTTCGAATGAATCGAAGTGTAGTTTAAAACGAAAGAAACGGAGATGAAAAACTCCAAGTATTTTGAGAGTTATGATGGAAATAGTTAGACTCGCGCTTTGGTTTAGCAATTTACTGACCTACCTCCGATTGATTTACCATAACTCACTCAATTTAACTCGTAATTCATTGAAATTAGTTTCATTTCGAAGGAATCGAAGTGTAGTTTAAAACGAAAGAAACGGAGATGAAAAACTCCAAGTATTTTGAGAGTTATGATGGAAATAGTTAGACTCGCTCTTTGGTTTAGCAATTTACTGACCTCTCTCCGATTGATTTACCATAACTCACTCAATTTAACTCGTAATTCATTGAAATTAGTTTCATTTCGAAGGAATCGAAGTGTAGTTTAAAACGAAAGAAACGGAGATGAAAAACTCCAAGTATTTTGAGAGTTATGATGGAAATTGTTAGACTCGCGCTTTGGTTTAGCAATTTACTGACCTACCTCCGATTGATTGACCATAACTCACTCAATTTAACTCGTAATTCATTTAAATTAGTTTCATTTCGAAGGAATCGAAGTAAAGTTTAAAACGAAAGAAACGGAGATGAAAAACTCCAAGTATTTTGAGAGTTATGATGGAAATAGTTAGACTCGCGCTTTGGTTTAGCAATTTACTGACCTACCTCCGATTGATTGAACATAACTCTCTCAATTTAACTCGTAATTCATTTAAATTCGTTTCATTTCGAATGAATCGAAGTGTAATTTAAAACGAAAGAAACGGAGGTGAAAAACTCCAAGTATTTTGAGAGTTATGATGGAAATAGTTAGACTCGCTCTTTGGTTTACCAATTTACTGACCTCTCTCCGATTGATTTAACATAACTCACTCAATTTAACTCGTAATTCATTGAAATTAGTTTCATTTCGAAGGAATCGAAGTGTAGTTTAAAACGAAAGAAACGGAGATGAAAAACTCCAAGTATTTTGAGAGTTATGATGGAAATTGTTAGACTCGCGCTTTGGTTTACCAATTTACTGACCTACCTCCGATTGATTGACCATAACTCACTCAATTTAACTCGTAATTCATTTAAATTAGTTTCATTTCGAAGGAATCGAAGTATAGTTTAAAACGAAAGAAACGGAGATGAAAAACTCCAAGTATTTTGAGAGTTATGATGGAAATAGTTAGACTCGCGCTTTGGTTTAGCAATTTACTGACCTCCCTACGATTGATTGACCATAACTCACTAAATTTAACTCGTAATTCATTGACATTATATTCATTTCGAAGGAATCGAAGTGTAGTTTAAAACGAAAGAAACGGAGATGAAAAACTCCAAGTATTTTGAGAGTTATGATGGAAATAGTTAGACTCGCGCTTTGGTTTAGCAATTTACTGACCTACCTCCGATTGATTGACCATAACTCTCTCAATTTAACTCTTAAGTCATTGAAATTAGTTTCATTTCGAAGGAATCAAAGTGTAGTTTAAAACGAAAGAAACGGAGATGAAAAACTCCAAGTATTTTGAGAGTTATGATGGAAATAGTTAGACTCGCGCTTTGGTTTAGCAATTTACTGACCTACCTCCGATTGATTGACAATAACTCTCTAAATTTAACTCGTAATTCATTTAAATTAGTTTCATTTCGAAGGAATCAAAGTGTAGTTTAAAACGAAAGAAACGGAGATGAAAAACTCCAAGTATTTTGAGAGTTATGATGGAAATAGTTAGACTCGCGCTTTGGTTTAGCAATTACTGACCTACCTCCGATTTATTGACCATAACTCTGTCAATTTAACTCGTAATTCATTTAAATTAGTTTCATTTCGAAGGAATCGGAGTGTAGTTTAAAACGAAAGAAACGGAGATGAAAAACTCCAAGTATTTTGAGAGTTATGATGGAAATAGTTAGACTCGCTCTTTGGTTTAGCAATTTACTGACCTCACTCCCATTGATTTACCATAACTCACTAAATTTAACTCGTAATTCATTGAAATTAGTTTCATTTCGAAGGAATCGAAGTGTAGTTTAAAACGAAAGAAACGGAGATGAAAAACTCCAAGTATTTTGAGAGTTATGATGGAAATTGTTAGACTCGCGCTTTGGTTTAGCAATTTACTGACCTACCTCCGATTGATTGACCATAACTCACTCAATTTAACTCGTAATTCATTTAAATTAGTTTCATTTCGAAGGAATCGAAGTATAGTTTAAAACGAAAGAAACGGAGATGAAAAACTCCAAGTATTTTGAGAGTTATGATGGAAATAGTTAGACTCGCGCTTTGGTTTAGCAATTTACTGACCCACCTCCGATTAATTGACCATAACTCACTCAATTTTACTTGTAATTGATTGAAATTAGTTTCATTTCGAAGGAATCGAAGTGTAGTTTAAAACGAAAGAAACGGAGATGAAAAACTCCAAGTATTTTGGGAGTTATGATGGAAATAGTTAGACTCGCGCTTTGGTTTAGCAATTTACTGACCTACCTCCGATTGATTGACCATAACTCACTCAATTTAACTCGTAATTCATTGAATTAGTTTCATTTCGAAGGAATCGAAGTGTAGTTTAAAACGAAAGAAACGGAGATGAAAAACTCCAAGTATTTTGAGAGTTATGATGGAAATAGTTAGACTCGCGCTTTGGTTTAGCAATTTACTGACCTACCTACGATTGATTGACCATAACTCTCTCAATTTAAATCTTAAGTCATTGAAATTAATTTCATTTCAAATGAATCGAAGTGTAGTTAAAAACGAAAGAAACGGAGATGAAAAACTCCAAGTATTTTGAGAGTTATGATGGAAATAGTTAGACTCGCGCTTTGGTTTAGCAATTTACTGACCTACCTCCGATTGATTGACCATAACTCTGTCAATTTAACTCGTAATTCATTTAAATTAGTTTCATTTCGAAGGAATCGAAGTATAGTTTAAAACGAAAGAAACGGAGATTAAAAACTCCAAGTATTTTGGGAGTTATGATGGAAATAGTTAGACTCGCGCTTTGGTTTAGCAATTTACTGACCTCCCTACGATTGATTGACCATAACTCACTCAATTTAACTCGTAATTCATTGAAATTAGTTTCATTTCGAAGGAATCGAAGTGTAGTTTATAACGAAAGAAACGGAGATGAAAAACTCCAAGTATTTTGAGAGTTATGATGGAAATAGTTAGACTCGCGCTTTGGTTTAGCAATTTACTGACCTACCTCCGATTGATTGACCATAACTCTCCCAATTTAACTCTTAAGTCATTGAAATTAGTTCCATTTCGAAGGAATCAAAGTGTAGTTTAAAACGAAAGAAACGGAGATGAAAAACTCCAAGTATTTTGAGAGTTATGATGGAAATAGTTAGATTCGCGCTTTGGTTTAGCAATTTACTGACATACCTCCGATTGATTGACAATAACTCTGTCAATTTAACTCGTAATTCATTTAAATTAGTTTCATTTCGAAGGAATCGAAGTGTAGTTTAAAACGAAAGAAACGGAGATGAAAAACTCTAAGTATTTTAAGAGTTATGATGGAAATAGTTAGACTCGCGCTTTGGTTTAGCAATTTATTGACCTACCTCCGATTGATTGACCATAACTCACTCAATTTAACTCGTAATTCATTTAAATTCGTTTCATTTCGAATGAATCGAAGTGTAGTTTAAAACGAAAGAAACGGAGATGAAAAACTCCAAGTATTTTGAGAGTTATGATGGAAATAGTTAGACTCGCTCTTTGGTTTAGCAATTTACTGACCTACCTCCGATTGATTGACCATAGCTCTGTCAATTTAACTCGTAATTCATTTAAATTAGTTTCATTTCGAAGGAATCGAAGTGTAGTTTAAAACGAAAGAAACGGAGATTAAAAACTCCAAGTATTTTGGGAGTTATGATGGAAATAGTTAGACTCTTTGGTTTAGCAATTTACTGACCTCCCTACGATTGATTGACCATAACTCACTCAATTTAACTCGTAATTCAGTGAAATTAGTTTAATTTCGAAGGAATCGAAGTGTAGTTTATAACGAAAGAAACGGAGATGAAAAACTCCAAGTATTTTGAGAGTTATGATGGAAATAGTTAGACTCGCGCTTTGGTTTAGCAATTTACTGACCTACCTCCGATTGATTGACCATAACTCTCCCAATTTAACTCTTAAGTCATTGAAATTAGTTTCATTTCGAAGGAATCAAAGTGTAGTTTAAAACGAAAGAAACGGAGATGAAAAACTCCAAGTATTTTGAGAGTTATGATGGAAATAGTTAGACTCGCGCTTTGGTTTAGCAATTTACTGACCTACCTCCGATTGATTGACAATAACTCTGTCAATTTAACTCGTAATTCATTTAAATTAGTTTCATTTCGAAGGAATCGAAGTGTAGTTTAAAACGAAAGAAACGGAGATGAAAAACTCCAAGTATTTTGAGAGTTATGATGGAAATAGTTAGACTCGCGCTTTGGTTTAGCAATTTACTGACCTACCTCCAATTGATTGACCATAACTCTCTCAATTTAACTCTTAAGTCATTGAAATTAGTTTCATTTCGAAGGAATCAAAGTATAGTTTAAAACGAAAGAAACGGAGATGAAAAACTCCAAGTATTTTGAGAGTTATGATGGAAATAGTTAGACTCGCGCTTTGGTTTAGCAATTTACTGACCTACCTCCGATTGATTGACAATAACTCTCTAAATTTAACTCGTAATTCATTTAAATTAGTTTCATTTCGAAGGAATCAAAGTGTAGTTTAAAACGAAAGAAACGGAGATGAAAAACTCCAAGTATTTTGAGAGTTATGATGGAAATAGTTAGACTCGCGCTTTGGTTTAGCAATTACTGACCTACCTCCGATTGATTGACCATAACTCTGTCAATTTAACTCGTAATTCATTTAAATTAGTTTCATTTCGAAGGAATCGGAGTGTAGTTTAAAACGAAAGAAACGGAGATAAAAAACTCCAAGTATTTTGAGAGTTATGATGGAAATAGTTAGACTCGCTCTTTGGTTTAGCAATTTACTGACCTCACTCCCATTGATTTACCATAACTCACTAAATTTAACTCGTAATTCATTGAAATTAGTTTCATTTCGAAGGAATCGAAGTGTAGTTTAAAACGAAAGAAACGGAGATGAAAAACTCCAAGTATTTTGAGAGTTATGATGGAAATTGTTAGACTCGCGCTTTGGTTTAGCAATTTACTGACCTACCTCCGATTGATTGACCATAACTCACTCAATTTAACTCGTAATTCATTTAAATTAGTTTCATTTCGAAGGAATCGAAGTATAGTTTAAAACGAAAGAAACGGAGATGAAAAACTCCAAGTATTTTGAGAGTTATGATGGAAATAGTTAGACTCGCGCTTTGGTTTAGAAATTTACTGACCCACCTCCGATTAATTGACCATAACTCACTCAATTTTACTTGTAATTGATTGAAATTAGTTTCATTTCGAAGGAATCGAAGTGTAGTTTAAAACGAAAGAAACGGAGATGAAAAACTCCAAGTATTTTGGGAGTTATGATGGAAATAGTTAGACTCGCGCTTTGGTTTAGCAATTTACTGACCTACCTCCGATTGATTGACCATAACTCACTCAATTTAACTCGTAATTCATTGAATTAGTTTCATTTCGAAGGAATCGAAGTGTAGTTTAAAACGAAAGAAACGGAGATGAAAAACTCCAAGTATTTTGAGAGTTATGATGGAAATAGTTAGACTCGCGCTTTGGTTTAGCAATTTACTGACCTACCTACGATTGATTGACCATAACTCTCTCAATTTAAATCTTAAGTCATTGAAATTAATTTCATTTCAAATGAATCGAAGTGTAGTTAAAAACGAAAGAAACGGAGATGAAAAACTCCAAGTATTTTGAGAGTTATGATGGAAATAGTTAGACTCGCGCTTTGGTTTAGCAATTTACTGACCTACCTCCGATTGATTGACCATAACTCTGTCAATTTAACTCGTAATTCATTTAAATTAGTTTCATTTCGAAGGAATCGAAGTATAGTTTAAAACGAAAGAAACGGAGATTAAAAACTCCAAGTATTTTGGGAGTTATGATGGAAATAGTTAGACTCGCGCTTTGGTTTAGCAATTTACTGACCTCCCTACGATTGATTGACCATAACTCACTCAATTTAACTCGTAATTCATTGAAATTAGTTTCATTTCGAAGGAATCGAAGTGTAGTTTATAACGAAAGAAACGGAGATGAAAAACTCCAAGTATTTTGAAAGTTATGATGGAAATAGTTAGACTCGCGCTTTGGTTTAGCAATTTACTGACCTACCTCCGATTGATTGACCATAACTCTCCCAATTTAACTCTTAAGTCATTGAAATTAGTTTCATTTCGAAGGAATCAAAGTGTAGTTTAAAACGAAAGAAACGGAGATGAAAAACTCCAAGTATTTTGAGAGTTATGATGGAAATAGTTAGATTCGCGCTTTGGTTTAGCAATTTACTGACATACCTCCGATTGATTGACAATAACTCTGTTAATTTAACTCGTAATTCATTTAAATTAGTTTCATTTCGAAGGAATCGAAGTGTAGTTTAAAACGAAAGAAACGGAGATGAAAAACTCCAAGTATTTTGAGAGTTATGATGGAAATAGTTAGACTCGCGCTTTGGTTTAGCAATTTACTGACCTACCTCCGATTGATTGACCATAACTCACTCAATTTAACTCGTAATTCATTTAAATTCGTTTCATTTCGAATGAATCGAAGTGTAGTTTAAAACGAAAGAAACGGAGATGAAAAACTCCAAGTATTTTGAGAGTTATGATGGAAATAGTTAGACTCGCTCTTTGGTTTAGCAATTTACTGACCTACCTCCGATTGATTGACCATAACTCTGTCAATTTAACTCGTAATTCATTTAAATTAGTTTCATTTCGAAGGAATCGAAGTGTAGTTTAAAACGAAAGAAACGGAGATTAAAAACTCCAAGTATTTTGGGAGTTATGATGGAAATAGTTAGACTCTTTGGTTTAGCAATTTACTGACCTCCCTACGATTGATTGACCATAACTCACTCAATTTAACTCGTAATTCAGTGAAATTAGTTTCATTTCGAAGGAATCGAAGTGTAGTTTATAACGAAAGAAACGGAGATGAAAAACTCCAAGTATTTTGAGAGTTATGATGGAAATAGTTAGACTCGCGCTTTGGTTTAGCAATTTACTGACCTACCTCCGATTGATTGACCATAACTCTCCCAATTTAACTCTTAAGTCATTGAAATTAGTTTCATTTCGAAGGAATCAAAGTGTAGTTTAAAACGAAAGAAACGGAGATGAAAAACTCCAAGTATTTTGAGAGTTATGATGGAAATAGTTAAACTCGCGCTTTGGTTTAGCAATTTACTGACCTACCTCCGATTGATTGACAATAACTCTGTCAATTTAACTCGTAATTCATTTAAATTAGTTTCATTTCGAAGGAATCGAAGTGTAGTTTAAAACGAAAGAAACGGAGATGAAAAACTCCAAGTATTTTGAGAGTTATGATGGAAATAGTTAGACTCGCGCTTTGGTTTAGCAATTTACTGACCTACCTCCAATTGATTGACCATAACTCTCTCAATTTAACTCTTAAGTCATTGAAATTAGTTTCATTTCGAAGGAATCAAAGTGTAGTTTAAAACGAAAGAAACGGAGATGAAAAACTCCAAGTATTTTGAGAGTTATGATGGAAATAGTTAGACTCGCGCTTTGGTTTAGCAATTTACTGACCTACCTCCGATTGATTGACCATAACTCTCTCAATTGAACTCTTAATTCATTGAAATTAGTTTCATTTCGAAGGAATCGAAGTGTAGTTTAAAACGAAAGAAACGGAGATGAAAAACTCAAAGTATTTTTAGAGTTATGATGGAAATAGTTAGACTCGCGCTTTGGTTTAGCAATTTACTGACCTACCTCCGATTGATTGACCATAACTCTCTCAATTTAACTCTTAAGTCATTGAAATTAGTTTCATTTCGAAGGAATCAAAGTGTAGTTTAAAACGAAAGAAACGGAGATGAAAAACTCCAAGTATTTTGAGAGTTATGATGGAAATAGTTAGACTCGCGCTTTGGTTTAGCAATTTACTGACCTACCTCCGATTGATTGACCATAACTCTGTCAATTTAACTCGTAATTCATTTAAATTAGTTTCATTTCGAAGGAATCGAAGTGTAGTTTAAAACGAAAGAAACGGAGATGAAAAACTCCAAGTATTTTTAGAGTTATGATGGAAATAGTTAGACTCGCGCTTTGGTTTAGCAATTTACTGACCTACCTCCGATTGATTGACCATAACTCTCCCAATTTAACTCTTAAGTCATTGAAATTAGTTTCATTTCGAAGGAATCAAAGTTTAGTTTAAAACGAAAGAAACGGAGATGAAAAACTCCAAGTATTTTGAGAGTTATGATGGAAATAGTTAGACTCGCGCTTTGGTTTAGCAATTTACTGACCTACCTCCGATTGATTGACCATAACTCTCTCAATTTAACTCTTAAGTCATTGAAATTAGTTTCATTTCGAAGTAATCAAAGTGTAGTTAAAAACGAAAGAAACGGAGATGAAAAACTCCAAGTATTTTGAGAGTTATGATGGAAATAGTTAGACTCGCGCTTTGGTTTAGCAATTTACTGACCTACCTCCGATTGATTGACCATAACTCTCTCAATTTAACTCTTAATTCATTGAAATTAGTTTCATTTCGAAGGAATCGAAGTGTAGTTTAAAACGAAAGAAACGGAGATGAAAAACTCCAAGTATTTTTAGAGTTATGATGGAAATAGTTAGACTCGCGCTTTGGTTTAGCAATTTACTGACCTACCTCCGATTGATTGACCATAACTCTGTCAATTTAACTCGTAATTCATTTAAATTAGTTTCATTTCGAAGGAATCGAAGTGTAGTTTAAAACGAAAGAAACGGAGATGAAAAACTCCAAGTATTTTTAGAGTTATGATGGAAATAGTTAGACTCGCGCTTTGGTTTAGCAATTTACTGACCTACCTCCGATTGATTGACCATAACTCTCCCAATTTAACTCTTAAGTCATTGAAATTAGTTTCATTTCGAAGGAATCAAAGTGTAGTTTAAAACGAAAGAAACGGAGATGAAAAACTCCAAGTATTTTGAGAGTTATGATGGAAATAGTTAGACTCGCGCTTTGGTTTAGCAATTTACTGACCTACCTCCGATTGATTGACCATAACTCACTCAATTTAACTCGTAATTCATTTAAATTCGTTTCATTTCGAATGAATCGAAGTGTAGTTTAAAACGAAAGAAACGGAGATGAAAAACTCCAAGTATTTTGAGAGTTATGATGGAAATAGTTAGACTCGCTCTTTGGTTTAGCAATTTACTGACCTACCTCCAATTGATTGACCATAACTCTGTCAATTTAACTCGTAATTCATTTAAATTAGTTTCATTTCGAAGGAATCGAAGTGTAGTTTAAAACGAAAGAAACGGAGATTAAAAACTCCAAGTATTTTGGGAGTTATGATGGAAATAGTTAGACTCGCGCTTTGGTTTAGCAATTTACTGACCTCCCTACGATTGATTGACCATAACTCACTCAATTTAACTCGTAATTCATTGAAATTAGTTTCATTTCGAAGGAATCGAAGTGTAGTTTATAACGAAAGAAACGGAGATGAAAAACTCCAAGTATTTTGAGAGTTATGATGGAAATAGTTAGACTCGCGCTTTGGTTTAGCAATTTACTGACCTACCTCCGATTGATTGACCATAACTCTTCCAATTTAACTCTTAAGTCATTGAAATTAGTTTCATTTCGAAGGAATCAAAGTGTAGTTTAAAACGAAAGAAACGGAGATGAAAAACTCCAAGTATTTTGAGAGTTATGATGGAAATAGTTAGACTCGCGCTTTGGTTTAGCAATTTACTGACCTACCTCCGATTGATTGACAATAACTCTGTCAATTTAACTCGTAATTCATTTAAATTAGTTTCATTTCGAAGGAATCGAAGTGTAGTTTAAAACGAAAGAAACGGAGATGAAAAACTCCAAGTATTTTGAGAGTTATGATGGAAATAGTTAGACTCGCGCTTTGGTTTAGCAATTTACTGACCTACCTCCAATTGATTGACCATAACTCTCTCAATTTAACTCTTAAGTCATTGAAATTAGTTTCATTTCGAAGGAATCAAAGTGTAGTTTAAAACGAAAGAAACGGAGATGAAAAACTCCAAGTATTTTGAGAGTTATGATGGAAATAGTTAGACTCGCGCTTTGGTTTAGCAATTTACTGACCTACCTCCGATTGATTGACCATAACTCTCTCAATTGAACTCTTAATTCATTGAAATTAGTTTCATTTCGAAGGAATCGAAGTGTAGTTTAAAACGAAAGAAACGGAGATGAAAAACTCCAAGTATTTTTAGAGTTATGATGGAAATAGTTAGACTCGCGCTTTGGTTTAGCAATTTACTGACCTACCTCCGATTGATTGACCATAACTCTCTCAATTTAACTCTTAAGTCATTGAAATTAGTTTCATTTCGAAGGAATCAAAGTGTAGTTTAAAACGAAAGAAACGGAGATGAAAAACTCCAAGTATTTTTAGAGTTATGATGGAAATAGTTAGACTCGCGCTTTGGTTTAGCAATTTACTGACCTACCTCCGATTGATTGACCATAACTCTATCAATTTAACTCGTAATTCATTTAAATTAGTTTCATTTCGAAGGAATCGAAGTGTAGTTTAAAACGAAAGAAACGGAGATGAAAAACTCCAAGTATTTTTAGAGTTATGATGGAAATAGTTAGACTCGCGCTTTGGTTTAGCAATTTACTGACCTACCTCCGATTGATTGACAATAACTCTGTCAATTTAACTCGTAATTCATTTAAATTAGTTTCATTTCGAAGGAATCGAAGTGTAGTTTAAAACGAAAGAAACGGAGATGAAAAACTCCAAGTATTTTGAGAGTTATGATGGAAATAGTTAGACTCGCGCTTTGGTTTAGCAATTTACTGACCTACCTCCGATTGATTGACCATAACTCTCTCAATTGAACTCTTAATTCATTGAAATTAGTTTCATTTCGAAGGAATCGAAGTGTAGTTTAAAACGAAAGAAACGGAGATGAAAAACTCCAAGTATTTTTAGAGTTATGATGGAAATAGTTAGACTCGCGCTTTGGTTTAGCAATTTACTGACCTACCTCCGATTGATTGACCATAACTCTCTCAATTTAACTCTTAAGTCATTGAAATTAGTTTCATTTCGAAGGAATCAAAGTGTAGTTTAAAACGAAAGAAACGGAGATGAAAAACTCCAACTATTTTGAGAGTTATGATGGAAATAGTTAGACTCGCGCTTTGGTTTAGCAATTTACTGACCTACCTCCGATTGATTGACCATAACTCTCTCAATTGAACTCTTAATTCATTGAAATTAGTTTCATTTCGAAGGAATCGAAGTGTAGTTTAAAACGAAAGAAACGGAGATGAAAAACTCCAAGTATTTTTAGAGTTATGATGGAAATAGTTAGACTCGCGCTTTGGTTTAGCAATTTACTGACCTACCTCCGATTGATTGACCATAACTCTGTCAATTTAACTCGTAATTCATTTAAATTAGTTTCATTTCGAAGGAATCGAAGTGTAGTTTAAAACGAAAGAAACGGAGATGAAAAACTCCAAGTATTTTTAGAGTTATGATGGAAATAGTTAGACTCGCGCTTTGGTTTAGCAATTTACTGACCTACCTCCGATTGATTGACCATAACTCTCCCAATTTAACTCTTAAGTCATTGAAATTAGTTTCATTTCGAAGGAATCAAAGTTTAGTTTAAAACGAAAGAAACGGAGATGAAAAACTCCAAGTATTTTGAGAGTTATGATGGAAATAGTTAGACTCGCGCTTTGGTTTAGCAATTTACTGACCTACCTCCGATTGATTGACCATAACTCTCTCAATTTAACTCTTAAGTCATTGAAATTAGTTTCATTTCGAAGGAATCAAAGTGTAGTTAAAAACGAAAGAAACGGAGATGAAAAACTCCAAGTATTTTGAGAGTTATGATGGAAATAGTTAGACTCGCGCTTTGGTTTAGCAATTTACTGACCTACCTCCGATTGATTGACCATAACTCTCTAAATTTAACTCTTAATTCATTGAAATTAGTTTCATTTCGAAGGAATCGAAGTGTAGTTTAAAACGAAAGAAACGGAGATGAAAAACTCCAAGTATTTTTAGAGTTATGATGGAAATAGTTAGACTCGCGCTTTGGTTTAGCAATTTACTGACCTACCTCCGATTGATTGACCATAACTCTGTCAATTTAACTCGTAATTCATTTAAATTAGTTTCATTTCGAAGGAATCGAAGTGTAGTTTAAAACGAAAGAAACGGAGATGAAAAACTCCAAGTATTTTTAGAGTTATGATGGAAATAGTTAGACTCGCGCTTTGGTTTAGCAATTTACTGACCTACCTCCGATTGATTGACCATAACTCTCCCAATTTAACTCTTAAGTCATTGAAATTAGTTTCATTTCGAAGGAATCAAAGTGTAGTTTAAAACGAAAGAAACGGAGATGAAAAACTCCAAGTATTTTGAGAGTTATGATGGAAATAGTTAGACTCGCGCTTTGGTTTAGCAATTTACTGACCTACCTCCGATTGATTGACCATAACTCACTCAATTTAACTCGTAATTCATTTAAATTCGTTTCATTTCGAATGAATCGAAGTGTAGTTTAAAACGAAAGAAACGGAGATGAAAAACTCCAAGTATTTTGAGAGTTATGATGGAAATAGTTAGACTCGCTCTTTGGTTTAGCAATTTACTGACCTACCTCCAATTGATTGACCATAACTCTGTCAATTTAACTCGTAATTCATTTAAATTAGTTTCATTTCGAAGGAATCGAAGTGTAGTTTAAAACGAAAGAAACGGAGATTAAAAACTCCAAGTATTTTGGGAGTTATGATGGAAATAGTTAGACTCGCGCTTTGGTTTAGCAATTTACTGACCTCCCTACGATTGATTGACCATAACTCACTCAATTTAACTCGTAATTCATTGAAATTAGTTTCATTTCGAAGGAATCGAAGTGTAGTTTATAACGAAAGAAACGGAGATGAAAAACTCCAAGTATTTTGAGAGTTATGATGGAAATAGTTAGACTCGCGCTTTGGTTTAGCAATTTACTGACCTACCTCCGATTGATTGACCATAACTCTCCCAATTTAACTCTTAAGTCATTGAAATTAGTTTCATTTCGAAGGAATCAAAGTGTAGTTTAAAACGAAAGAAACGGAGATGAAAAACTCCAAGTATTTTGAGAGTTATGATGGAAATAGTTAGACTCGCGCTTTGGTTTAGCAATTTACTGACCTACCTCCGATTGATTGACAATAACTCTGTCAATTTAACTCGTAATTCATTTAAATTAGTTTCATTTCGAAGGAATCGAAGTGTAGTTTAAAACGAAAGAAACGGAGATGAAAAACTCCAAGTATTTTGAGAGTTATGATGGAAATAGTTAGACTCGCGCTTTGGTTTAGCAATTTACTGACCTACCTCCGATTGATTGACCATAACTCTCTCAATTTAACTCTTAAGTCATTGAAATTAGTTTCATTTCGAAGGAATCAAAGTGTAGTTTAAAACGAAAGAAACGGAGATGAAAAACTCCAAGTATTTTGAGAGTTATGATGGAAATAGTTAGACTCGCGCTTTGGTTTAGCAATTTACTGACCTACCTCCGATTGATTGACAATAACTCTCTCAATTTAACTCTTAAGTCATTGAAATTAGTTTCATTTCGAAGGAATCAAAGTGTAGTTTAAAACGAAAGAAACGGAGATGAAAAACTCCAAGTATTTTGAGAGTTATGATGGAAATAGTTAGACTCGCGCTTTGGTTTAGCAATTTACTGACCTACCTCCGATTGATTGACCATAACTCTGTCAATTTAACTCTTAATTCATTGAAATTAGTTTCATTTCGAAGGAATCGAAGTGTAGTTTAAAACGAAAGAAACGGAGATGAAAAACTCCAAGTATTTTTAGAGTTATGATGGAAATAGTTAGACTCGCGCTTTGGTTTAGCAATTTACTGACCTACCTCCGATTGATTGACCATAACTCTGTCAATTTAACTCGTAATTCATTTAAATTAGTTTCATTTCGAAGGAATCGAAGTGTAGTTTAAAACGAAAGAAACGGAGATGAAAAACTCCAAGTATTTTTAGAGTTATGATGGAAATAGTTAGACTCGCGCTTTGGTTTAGCAATTTACTGACCTACCTCCGATTGATTGACCATAACTCTCCCAATTTAACTCTTAAGTCATTGAAATTAGTTTCATTTCGAAGGAATCAAAGTGTAGTTTAAAACGAAAGAAACGGAGATGAAAAACTCCAAGTATTTTGAGAGTTATGATGGAAATAGTTAGACTCGCGCTTTGGTTTAGCAATTTACTGACCTACCTCCGATTGATTGACCATAACTCACTCAATTTAACTCGTAATTCATTTAAATTCGTTTCATTTCGAATGAATCGAAGTGTAGTTTAAAACGAAAGAAACGGAGATGAAAAACTCCAAGTATTTTGAGAGTTATGATGGAAATAGTTAGACTCGCTCTTTGGTTTAGCAATTTACTGACCTACCTCCAATTGATTGACCATAACTCTGTCAATTTAACTCGTAATTCATTTAAATTAGTTTCATTTCGAAGGAATCGAAGTGTAGTTTAAAACGAAAGAAACGGAGATTAAAAACTCCAAGTATTTTGGGAGTTATGATGGAAATAGTTAGACTCGCGCTTTGGTTTAGCAATTTACTGACCTCCCTACGATTGATTGACCATAACTCACTCAATTTAACTCGTAATTCATTGAAATTAGTTTCATTTCGAAGGAATCGAAGTGTAGTTTATAACGAAAGAAACGGAGATGAAAAACTCCAAGTATTTTGAGAGTTATGATGGAAATAGTTAGACTCGCGCTTTGGTTTAGCAATTTACTGACCTACCTCCGATTGATTGACCATAACTCTCCCAATTTAACTCTTAAGTCATTGAAATTAGTTTCATTTCGAAGGAATCAAAGTGTAGTTTAAAACGAAAGAAACGGAGATGAAAAACTCCAAGTATTTTGAGAGTTATGATGGAAATAGTTAGACTCGCGCTTTGGTTTAGCAATTTACTGACCTACCTCCGATTGATTGACAATAACTCTGTCAATTTAACTCGTAATTCATTTAAATTAGTTTCATTTCGAAGGAATCGAAGTGTAGTTTAAAACGAAAGAAACGGAGATGAAAAACTCCAAGTATTTTGAGAGTTATGATGGAAATAGTTAGACTCGCGCTTTGGTTTAGCAATTTACTGACCTACCTCCGATTGATTGACCATAACTCTCTCAATTTAACTCTTAAGTCATTGAAATTAGTTTCATTTCGAAGGAATCAAAGTGTAGTTTAAAACGAAAGAAACGGAGATGAAAAACTCCAAGTATTTTGAGAGTTATGATGGAAATAGTTAGACTCGCGCTTTGGTTTAGCAATTTACTGACCTACCTCCGATTGATTGACAATAACTCTCTCAATTTAACTCTTAAGTCATTGAAATTAGTTTCATTTCGAAGGAATCAAAGTGTAGTTTAAAACGAAAGAAACGGAGATGAAAAACTCCAAGTATTTTGAGAGTTATGATGGAAATAGTTAGACTCGCGCTTTGGTTTAGCAATTTACTGACCTACCTCCGATTGATTGACCATAACTCTGTCAATTTAACTCTTAATTCATTGAAATTAGTTTCATTTCGAAGGAATCGAAGTGTAGTTTAAAACGAAAGAAACGGAGATGAAAAACTCCAAGTATTTTTAGAGTTATGATGGAAATAGTTAGACTCGCGCTTTGGTTTAGCAATTTACTGACCTACCTCCGATTGATTGACCATAACTCTGTCAATTTAACTCGTAATTCATTTAAATTAGTTTCATTTCGAAGGAATCGAAGTGTAGTTTAAAACGAAAGAAACGGAGATGAAAAACTCCAAGTATTTTTAGAGTTATGATGGAAATAGTTAGACTCGCGCTTTGGTTTAGCAATTTACTGACCTACCTCCGATTGATTGACCATAACTCTCCCAATTTAACTCTTAAGTCATTGAAATTAGTTTCATTTCGAAGGAATCAAAGTGTAGTTTAAAACGAAAGAAACGGAGATGAAAAACTCCAAGTATTTTGAGAGTTATGATGGAAATAGTTAGACTCGCGCTTTGGTTTAGCAATTTACTGACCTACCTCCGATTGATTGACCATAACTCACTCAATTTAACTCGTAATTCATTTAAATTCGTTTCATTTCGAATGAATCGAAGTGTAGTTTAAAACGAAAGAAACGGAGATGAAAAACTCCAAGTATTTTGAGAGTTATGATGGAAATAGTTAGACTCGCTCTTTGGTTTAGCAATTTACTGACCTACCTCCAATTGATTGACCATAACTCTGTCAATTTAACTCGTAATTCATTTAAATTAGTTTCATTTCGAAGGAATCGAAGTGTAGTTTAAAACGAAAGAAACGGAGATTAAAAACTCCAAGTATTTTGGGAGTTATGATGGAAATAGTTAGACTCGCGCTTTGGTTTAGCAATTTACTGACCTCCCTACGATTGATTGACCATAACTCACTCAATTTAACTCGTAATTCATTGAAATTAGTTTCATTTCGAAGGAATCGAAGTGTAGTTTATAACGAAAGAAACGGAGATGAAAAACTCCAAGTATTTTGAGAGTTATGATGGAAATAGTTAGACTCGCGCTTTGGTTTAGCAATTTACTGACCTACCTCCGATTGATTGACCATAACTCTCCCAATTTAACTCTTAAGTCATTGAAATTAGTTTCATTTCGAAGGAATCAAAGTGTAGTTTAAAACGAAAGAAACGGAGATGAAAAACTCCAAGTATTTTGAGAGTTATGATGGAAATAGTTAGACTCGCGCTTTGGTTTAGCAATTTACTGACCTACCTCCGATTGATTGACAATAACTCTGTCAATTTAACTCGTAATTCATTTAAATTAGTTTCATTTCGAAGGAATCGAAGTGTAGTTTAAAACGAAAGAAACGGAGATGAAAAACTCCAAGTATTTTGAGAGTTATGATGGAAATAGTTAGACTCGCGCTTTGGTTTAGCAATTTACTGACCTACCTCCGATTGATTGACCATAACTCTCTCAATTTAACTCTTAAGTCATTGAAATTAGTTTCATTTCGAAGGAATCAAAGTGTAGTTTAAAACGAAAGAAACGGAGATGAAAAACTCCAAGTATTTTGAGAGTTATGATGGAAATAGTTAGACTCGCGCTTTGGTTTAGCAATTTACTGACCTACCTCCGATTGATTGACAATAACTCTCTCAATTTAACTCTTAAGTCATTGAAATTAGTTTCATTTCGAAGGAATCAAAGTGTAGTTTAAAACGAAAGAAACGGAGATGAAAAACTCCAAGTATTTTGAGAGTTATGATGGAAATAGTTAGACTCGCGCTTTGGTTTAGCAATTTACTGACCTACCTCCGATTGATTGACCATAACTCTCTCAATTTAACTCTTAATTCATTGAAATTAGTTTCATTTCGAAGGAATCGAAGTGTAGTTTAAAACGAAAGAAACGGAGATGAAAAACTCCAAGTATTTTGAGAGTTATGATGGAAATAGTTAGACTCGCGCTTTGGTTTAGCAATTTACTGACCTACCTCCGATTGATTGACCATAACTCTGTCAATTTAACTCGTAATTCATTTAAATTAGTTTCATTTCGAAGGAATCGAAGTGTAGTTTAAAACGAAAGAAACGGAGATGAAAAACTCCAAGTATTTTGAGAGTTATGATGGAAATAGTTAGACTCGCGCTTTGGTTTAGCAATTTACTGACCTACCTCCGATTGATTGACCATAACTCTCCAAATTTAACTCTTAAGTCATTGAAATTAGTTTCATTTCGAAGGAATCAAAGTGTAGTTTAAAACGAAAGAAACGGAGATGAAAAACTCCAAGTATTTTGAGAGTTATGATGGAAATAGTTAGACTCGCGCTTTGGTTTAAAAATTTACTGACCTACCTCCGATTGATTGACCATAACTCTCTCAATTTAACTCTTAAGTCATTGAAATTAGTTTCATTTCGAAGGAATCAAAGTGTAGTTTAAAACGAAAGAAACGGAGATGAAAAACTCCAAGTATTTTGAGAGTTATGATAGAAATAGTTAGACTCGCGCTTTGGTTTAGCAATTTACTGACCTACCTCCGATTGATTGACCATAACTCTCTCAATTTAACTCTTAATTCATTGAAATTAGTTTCATTTCGAAGGAATCGAAGTGTAGTTTAAAACGAAAGAAACGGAGATGAAAAACTCCAAGTATTTTTAGAGTTATGATGGAAATAGTTAGACTCGCGCTTTGGTTTAGCAATTTACTGACCTACCTCCGATTGATTGACCATAACTCTGTCAATTTAACTCGTAATTCATTTAAATTAGTTTCATTTCGAAGGAATCGAAGTGTAGTTTAAAACGAAAGAAACGGAGATGAAAAACTCCAAGTATTTTTAGAGTTATGATGGAAATAGTTAGACTCGCGCTTTGGTTTAGCAATTTACTGACCTACCTCCGATTGATTGACCATAACTCTCCCAATTTAACTCTTAAGTCATTGAAATTAGTTTCATTTCGAAGGAATCAAAGTGTAGTTTAAAACGAAAGAAACGGAGATGAAAAACACCAAGTATTTTGAGAGTTATGATGGAAATAGTTAGACTCGCGCTTTGGTTTAGCAATTTACTGACCTACCTCCGATTGATTGACAATAACTCTGTCAATTTAACTCGTAATTCATTTAAATTAGTTTCATTTCGAAGGAATCGAAGTGTAGTTTAAAACGAAAGAAACGGAGATGAAAAACTCCAAGTATTTTGAGAGTTATGATGGAAATAGTTAGACTCGCGCTTTGGTTTAGCAATTTACTGACCTACCTCCGATTGATTGACCATAACTCACTCAATTTAACTCGTAATTCATTTAAATTCGTTTCATTTCGAATGAATCGAAGTGTAGTTTAAAACGAAAGAAACGGAGATGAAAAACTCCAAGTATTTTGAGAGTTATGATGGAAATAGTTAGACTCGCTCTTTGGTTTAGCAGTTTACTGACCTACCTCCGATTGATTGACCATAACTCTGTCAATTTAACTCGTAATTCATTTAAATTAGTTTCATTTCGAAGGAATCGAAGTGTAGTTTAAAACGAAAGAAACGGAGATTAAAAACTCCAAGTATTTTGGGAGTTATGATGGAAATAGTTAGACTCGCGCTTTGGTTTAGCAATTTACTGACCTCCCTACGATTGATTGACCATAACTCACTCAATTTAACTCGTAATTCATTGAAATTAGTTTCATTTCGAAGGAATCGAAGTGTAGTTTATAACGAAAGAAACGGAGATGAAAAACTCCAAGTATTTTGAGAGTTATGATGGAAATAGTTAGACTAGCGCTTTGGTTTAGCAATTTACTGACCTACCTCCGATTGATTGACCATAACTCTCCCAATTTAACTCTTAAGTCATTGAAATTAGTTTCATTTCGAAGGAATCAAAGTGTAGTTTAAAACGAAAGAAACGGAGATGAAAAACTCCAAGTATTTTGAGAGTTATGATGGAAATAGTTAGACTCGCGCTTTGGTTTAGCAATTTACTGACGTACCTCCGATTGATTGACAATAACTCTGTCAATTTAACTCGCAATTCATTGAAATTAGTTTCATTTCGAAGGAATCGAAGTGTAGTTTAAAACGAAAGAAACGGAGATGAAAAACTCCAAGTATTTTGAGAGTTATGATGGAAATAGTTAGACTCGCGCTTTGGTTTAGCAATTTACTGACCTACCTCCGATTGATTGACCATAACTCTCTCAATTTAACTCTTAAGTCATTGAAATTAGTTTCATTTCGAAGGAATCAAAGTGTAGTTTAAAACGAAAGAAACGGAGATGAAAAACTCCAAGTATTTTGAGAGTTATGATGGAAATAGTTAGACTCGCGCTTTGGTTTAGCAATTTACTGACCTACCTCCGATTGATTGACCATAACTCTGTCAATTTAACTCGTAATTCATTTAAATTAGTTTCATTTCGAAGGAATCGAAGTGTAGTTTAAAACGAAAGAAACGGAGATGAAAAACTCCAAGTATTTTGAGAGTTATGATGGAAATAGTTAGACTCGCGCTTTGGTTTAGCAATTTACTGACCTACCTCCGATTGATTGACCATAACTCACTCAATTTAACTCGTAATTCATTTAAATTCGTTTCATTTCGAATGAATCGAAGTGTAGTTTAAAACGAAAGAAACGGAGATGAAAAACTCCAAGTATTTTGAGAGTTATGATGGAAATAGTTAGACTCGCTCTTTGGTTTAGCAATTTACTGACCTACCTCCGATTGATTGACCATAACTCTGTCAATTTAACTCGTAATTCATTTAAATTAGTTTCATTTCGAAGGAATCGAAGTGTAGTTTAAAACGAAAGAAACGGAGATTAAAAACTCCAAGTATTTTGGGAGTTATGATGGAAATAGTTAGACTCGCGCTTTGGTTTAGCAATTTACTGACCTCCCTACGATTGATTGACCATAACTCACTCAATTTAAGTCGTAATTCATTGAAATTAGTTTCATTTCGAAGGAATCGAAGTGTAGTTTATAACGAAAGAAACGGAGATGAAAAACTCTAAGTATTTTGAGAGTTATGATGGAAATAGTTAGACTCGCGCTTTGGTTTAGCAATTTACTGACCTACCTCCGATTGATTGACCATAACTCTCCCAATTTAACTCTTAAGTCATTGAAATTAGTTTCATTTCGAAGGAATCAAAGTGTAGTTTAAAACGAAAGAAACGGAGATGAAAAACTCCAAGTATTTTTAGAGTTATGATGGAAATAGTTAGACTCGCGCTTTGGTTTAGCAATTTACTGACCTACCTCCGATTGATTGACAATAACTCTGTCAATTTAACTCGCAATTCATTTAAATTAGTTTCATTTCGAAGGAATCGAAGTGTAGTTTAAAACGAAAGAAACGGAGATGAAAAACTCCAAGTATTTTGAGAGTTATGATGGAAATAGTTAGACTCGCGCTTTGGTTTAGCAATTTACTGACCTACCTCCGATTGATTGACCATAACTCTCTCAATTTAACTCTTAAGTCATTGAAATTAGTTTCATTTCGAAGGAATCAAAGTGTAGTTTAAAACGAAAGAAACGGAGATGAAAAACTCCAAGTATTTTGAGAGTTATGATGGAAATAGTTAGACTCGCGCTTTGGTTTAGCAATTTACTGACCTACCTCCGATTGATTGACCATAACTCTCTCAATTTAACTCTTAATTCATTGAAATTAGTTTCATTTCGAAGGAATCGAAGTGTAGTTTAAAACGAAAGAAACGGAGATGAAAAACTCCAAGTATTTTTAGAGTTATGATGGAAATAGTTAGACTCGCGCTTTGGTTTAGCAATTTACTGACCTACCTCCGATTGATTGACCATAACTCTGTCAATTTAACTCGTAATTGATTTAAATTAGTTTCATTTCGAAGGAATCTAAGTGTAGTTTAAAACGAAAGAAACGGAGATGAAAAACTCCAAGTATTTTGAGAGTTATGATGGAAATAGTTAGACTCGCGCTTTGGTTTAGCAATTTAATGACCTCCCTACGATTGATTGACCATAACTCACTCAATTTAACTCGTAATTCATTGAAATTAGTTTCATTTCGAAGGAATCGAAGTGTAGTTTATAACGAAAGAAACGGAGATGAAAAACTCCAAGTATTTTGAGAGTTATGATGGAAATAGTTAGACTCGCGCTTTGGTTTAGCAATTTACTGACCTACCTCCGATTGATTGACCATAACTCACTCAATTTAACTCGTAATTCATTTAAATTCGTTTCATTTCGAATGAATCGAAGTGTAGTTTAAAACGAAAGAAACGGAGATGAAAAACTCCAAGTATTTTGAGAGTTATGATGGAAATAGTTAGACTCGCTCTTTGGTTTAGCAATTTACTGACCTACCTCCGATTGATTGACCATAACTCTGTCAATTTAACTCGTAATTCATTTAAATTAGTTTCATTTCGAAGGAATCGAAGTGTAGTTTAAAACGAAAGAAACGGAGATTAAAAACTCCAAGTATTTTGGGAGTTATGATGGAAATAGTTAGACTCGCGCTTTGGTTTAGCAATTTACTGACCTCCCTACGATTGATTGACCATAACTCACTCAATTTAAGTCGTAATTCATTGAAATTCGTTTCATTTCGAATGAATCGAAGTGTAGTTTATAACGAAAGAAACGGAGATGAAAAACTCTAAGTATTTTGAGAGTTATGATGGAAATAGTTAGACTCGCTCTTTGGTTTAGCAATTTACTGACCTACCTCCGATTGATTGACCATAACTCTCCCAATTTAACTCTTAAGTCATTGAAATTAGTTTCATTTCGAAGGAATCGAAGTGTAGTTTAAAACGAAAGAAACGGAGATGAAAAACTCCAAGTATTTTTAGAGTTATGATGGAAATAGTTAGACTCGCGCTTTGGTTTAGCAATTTACTGACCTACCTCCGATTGATTGACAATAACTCTGTCAATTTAACTCGCAATTCATTTAAATTAGTTTCATTTCGAAGGAATCGAAGTGTAGTTTAAAACGAAAGAAACGGAGATGAAAAACTCCAAGTATTTTGAGAGTTATGATGGAAATAGTTAGACTCGCGCTTTGGTTTAGCAATTTACTGACCTCCCTACGATTGATTGACCATAACTCACTCAATTTAACTCGTAATTCATTGAAATTAGTTTCATTTCGAAGGAATCGAAGTGTAGTTTATAACGAAAGAAACGGAGATGAAAAACTCCAAGTATTTTGAGAGTTATGATGGAAATAGTTAGACTCGCGCTTTGGTTTAGCAATTTACTGACCTACCTCCGATTGATTGACCATAACTCTCCCAATTTAACTCTTAAGTCATTGAAATTAGTTTCATTTCGAAGGAATCAAAGTGTAGTTTAAAACGAAAGAAACGGAGATGAAAAACTCCAAGTATTTTGAGAGTTATGATGGAAATAGTTAGACTCGCGCTTTGGTTTAGCAATTTACTGACCTACCTCCGATTGATTGACAATAACTCTGTCAATTTAACTCGTAATTCATTTAAATTAGTTTCATTTCGAAGGAATCGAAGTGTAGTTTAAAACGAAAGAAACGGAGATGAAAAACTCCAAGTATTTTGAGAGTTATGATGGAAATAGTTAGACTCGCGCTTTGGTTTAGCAATTTACTGACCTACCTCCGATTGATTGACCATAACTAACTCAATTTAACTCGTAATTCATTTAAATTCGTTTCATTTCGAATGAATCGAAGTGTAGTTTAAAACGAAAGAAACGGAGATGAAAAACTCCAAGTATTTTGAGAGTTATGATGGAAATAGTTAGACTCGCTCTTTGGTTTAGCAATTTACTGACCTACCTCCGATTGATTGACCATAACTCTGTCAATTTAACTCGTAATTCATTTAAATTAGTTTCATTTCGAAGGAATCGAAGTGTAGTTTAAAACGAAAGAAACGGAGATTAAAAACTCCAAGTATTTTGGGAGTTATGATGGAAATAGTTAGACTCGCGCTTTGGTTTAGCAATTTACTGACCTCCCTACGATTGATTGACCATAACTCACTCAATTTAAGTCGTAATTCATTGAAATTAGTTTCATTTCGAAGGAATCGAAGTGTAGTTTATAACGAAAGAAACGGAGATGAAAAACTCCAAGTATTTTGAGAGTTATGATGGAAATAGTTAGACTCGCGCTTTGGTTTAGCAATTTACTGACCTACCTCCGATTGATTGACCATAACTCACTCAATTTAACTCGTAATTCATTTAAATTCGTTTCCTTTCGAATGAATCGAAGTGTAGTTTAAAACGAAAGAAACGGAGATGAAAAACTCCAAGTATTTTGAGAGTTATGATGGAAATAGTTAGACTCGCTCTTTGGTTTAGCAATTTACTGACCTACCTCCGATTGATTGACCATAACTCTGTCAATTTAACTCGTAATTCATTTAAATTAGTTTCATTTCGAAGGAATCGAAGTGTAGTTTAAAACGAAAGAAACGGAGATTAAAAACTCCAAGTATTTTGGGAGTTATGATGGAAATAGTTAGACTCGCGCTTTGGTTTAGCAATTTACTGACCTCCCTACGATTGATTGACCATAACTCACTCAATTTAAGTCGTAATTCATTGAAATTAGTTTCATTTCGAAGGAATCGAAGTGTAGTTTATAACGAAAGAAACGGAGATGAAAAACTCTAAGTATTTTGAGAGTTATGATGGAAATAGTTAGACTCGCGCTTTGGTTTAGCAATTTACTGACCTACCTCCGATTGATTGACCATAACTCTCCCAATTTAACTCTTAAGTCATTGAAATTAGTTTCATTTCGAAGGAATCAAAGTGTAGTTTAAAACGAAAGAAACGGAGATGAAAAACTCCAAGTATTTTTAGAGTTATGATGGAAATAGTTAGACTCGCGCTTTGGTTTAGCAATTTACTGACCTACTTCCGATTGATTGACAATAACTCTGTCAATTTAACTCGCAATTCATTTAAATTAGTTTCATTTCGAAGGAATCGAAGTGTAGTTTAAAACGAAAGAAACGGAGATGAAAAACTCCAAGTATTTTGAGAGTTATGATGGAAATAGTTAGACTCGCGCTTTGGTTTAGCAATTTACTGACCTCCCTACGATTGATTGACCATAACTCACTCAATTTAACTCGTAATTCATTGAAATTAGTTTCATTTCGAAGGAATCGAAGTGTAGTTTATAACGAAAGAAACGGAGATGAAAAACTCCAAGTATTTTGAGAGTTATGATGGAAATAGTTAGACTCGCGCTTTGGTTTAGCAATTTACTGACCTACCTCCGATTGATTGACCATAACTCTCCCAATTTAACTCTTAAGTCATTGAAATTAGTTTCATTTCGAAGGAATCAAAGTGTAGTTTAAAACGAAAGAAACGGAGATGAAAAACTCCAAGTATTTTGAGAGTTATGATGGAAATAGTTAGACTCGCGCTTTGGTTTAGCAATTTACTGACCTACCTCCGATTGATTGACAATAACTCTGTCAATTTAACTCGTAATTCATTTAAATTAGTTTCATTTCGAAGGAATCGAAGTGTAGTTTAAAACGAAAGAAACGGAGATGAAAAACTCCAAGTATTTTGAGAGTTATGATGGAAATAGTTAGACTCGCGCTTTGGTTTAGCAATTTACTGACCTACCTCCGATTGATTGACCATAACTAACTCAATTTAACTCGTAATTCATTTAAATTCGTTTCATTTCGAATGAATCGAAGTGTAGTTTAAAACGAAAGAAACGGAGATGAAAAACTCCAAGTATTTTGAGAGTTATGATGGAAATAGTTAGACTCGCTCTTTGGTTTAGCAATTTACTGACCTACCTCCGATTGATTGACCATAACTCTGTCAATTTAACTCGTAATTCATTTAAATTAGTTTCATTTTGAAGGAATCGAAGTGTAGTTTAAAACGAAAGAAACGGAGATTAAAAACTCCAAGTATTTTGGGAGTTATGATGGAAATAGTTAGACTCGCGCTTTGGTTTAGCAATTTACTGACCTCCCTACGATTGATTGACCATAACTCACTCAATTTAAGTCGTAATTCATTGAAATTAGTTTCATTTCGAAGGAATCGAAGTGTAGTTTATAACGAAAGAAACGGAGATGAAAAACTCCAAGTATTTTGAGAGTTATGATGGAAATAGTTAGACTCGCGCTTTGGTTTAGCAATTTACTGACCTACCTCCGATTGATTGACCATAACTCACTCAATTTAACTCGTAATTCATTTAAATTCGTTTCATTTCGAATGAATCGAAGTGTAGTTTAAAACGAAAGAAACGGAGATGAAAAACTCCAAGTATTTTGAGAGTTATGATGGAAATAGTTAGACTCGCTCTTTGGTTTAGCAATTTACTGACCTACCTCCGATTGATTGACCATAACTCTGTCAATTTAACTCGCAATTCATTTAAATTAGTTTCATTTCGAAGGAATCGAAGTGTAGTTTAAAACGAAAGAAACGGAGATGAAAAACTCCAAGTATTTTTAGAGTTATGATGGAAATAGTTAGACTCGCGCTTTGGTTTAGCAATTTACTGACCTACCTCCGATTGATTGACAATAACTCTGTCAATTTAACTCGCAATTCATTTAAATTAGTTTCATTTCGAAGGAATCGAAGTGTAGTTTAAAACGAAAGAAACGGAGATGAAAAACTCCAAGTATTTTGAGAGTTATGATGGAAATAGTTAGACTCGCGCTTTGGTTTAGCAATTTACTGACCTCCCTACGATTGATTGACCATAACTCACTCAATTTAACTCGTAATTCATTGAAATTAGTTTCATTTCGAAGGAATCGAAGTGTAGTTTATAACGATAGAAACGGAGATGAAAAACTCCAAGTATTTTTAGAGTTATGATGGAAATAGTTAGACTCGCGCTTTGGTTTAGCAATTTACTGACCTACCTCCGATTGATTGACAATAACTCTGTCAATTTAACTCGCAATTCATTTAAATTAGTTTCATTTCGAAGGAATCGAAGTGTAGTTTAAAACGAAAGAAACGGAGATGAAAAACTCCAAGTATTTTGAGAGTTATGATGGAAATAGTTAGACTCGCGCTTTGGTTTAGCAATTTACTGACCTCCCTACGATTGATTGACCATAACTCACTCAATTTAACTCGTAATTCATTGAAATTAGTTTCATTTCGAAGGAATCGAAGTGTAGTTTATAACGAAAGAAACGGAGATGAAAAACTCCAAGTATTTTGAGAGTTATGATGGAAATAGTTAGACTCGCGCTTTGGTTTAGCAATTTACTGACCTACCT
Organism: Tasmannia lanceolata; assembly: GCF_043159265.1. NCBI lineage: Eukaryota > Viridiplantae > Streptophyta > Magnoliopsida > Canellales > Winteraceae > Tasmannia > Tasmannia lanceolata. Next base: position 12,413,844 of record NW_027518721.1, read on the forward strand.
CCGATTGATTGACCATAACTCTCCCAATTTAACTCTTAAGTCATTGAAATTAGTTTCATTTCGAAGGAATCAAAGTGTAGTTTAAAACGAAAGAAACGGAGATGAAAAACTCCAAGTATTTTGAGAGTTATGATGGAAATAGTTAGACTCGCGCTTTGGTTTAGCAATTTACTGACCTACCTCCGATTGATTGACAATAACTCTGTCAATTTAACTCGTAATTCATTTAAATTAGTTTCATTTCGAAGGAATCGAAGTGTAGTTTAAAACGAAAGAAACGGAGATGAAAAACTCCAAGTATTTTGAGAGTTATGATGGAAATAGTTAGACTCGCGCTTTGGTTTAGCAATTTACTGACCTACCTCCGATTGATTGACCATAACTCACTCAATTTAACTCGTAATTCTTTTAAATTCGTTTCATTTCGAATGAATCGAAGTGTAGTTTAAAACGAAAGAAACGGAGATGAAAAACTCCAAGTATTTTGAGAGTTATGATGGAAATAGTTAGACTCGCTCTTTGGTTTAGCAATTTACTGACCTACCTCCGATTGATTGACCATAACTCTGTCAATTTAACTCGTAATTCATTTAAATTAGTTTCATTTCGAAGGAATCGAAGTGTAGTTTAAAACGAAAGAAACGGAGATGAAAAACTCCAAGTATTTTGAGAGTTATGATGGAAATAGTTAGACTCGCGCTTTGGTTTAGCAATTTACTGACCTACCTCCGATTGATTGACCATAACTCACTCAATTTAAGTCGTAATTCATTGAAATTCGTTTCATTTCGAATGAATCGAAGTGTAGTTTATAACGAAAGAAACGGAGATGAAAAACTCTAAGTATTTTGAGAGTTATGATGGAAATAGTTAGACTCGCTCTTTGGTTTAGCAATTTACTGACCTACCTCCGATTGATTGACCATAACTCTCCCAATTTAACTCTTAAGTCATTGAAATTAGTTTCATTTCGAAGGAATCGAAGTGTAGTTTAAAACGAAAGAAACGGAGATGAAAAACTCCAAGTATTTTTAGAGTTATGATGGAAATAGTTAGACTCGCGCTTTGGTTTAGCAATTTACTGACCTACCTCCGATTGATTGACAATAACTCTGTCAATTTAACTCGCAATTCATTTAAATTAGTTTCATTTCGAAGGAATCGAAGTGTAGTTTAAAACGAAAGAAACGGAGATGAAAAACTCCAAGTATTTTGAGAGTTATGATGGAAATAGTTAGACTCGCGCTTTGGTTTAGCAATTTACTGACCTCCCTACGATTGATTGACCATAACTCACTCAATTTAACTCGTAATTCATTGAAATTAGTTTCATTTCGAAGGAATCGAAGTGTAGTTTATAACGAAAGAAACGGAGATGAAAAACTCCAAGTATTTTGAGAGTTATGATGGAAATAGTTAGACTCGCGCTTTGGTTTAGCAATTTACTGACCTACCTCCGATTGATTGACCATAACTCTCCCAATTTAACTCTTAAGTCATTGAAATTAGTTTCATTTCGAAGGAATCAAAGTGTAGTTTAAAACGAAAGAAACGGAGATGAAAAACTCCAAGTATTTTGAGAGTTATGATGGAAATAGTTAGACTCGCGCTTTGGTTTAGCAATTTACTGACCTACCTCCGATTGATTGACAATAACTCTGTCAATTTAACTCGTAATTCATTTAAATTAGTTTCATTTCGAAGGAATCGAAGTGTAGTTTAAAACGAAAGAAACGGAGATGAAAAACTCCAAGTATTTTGAGAGTTATGATGGAAATAGTTAGACTCGCGCTTTGGTTTAGCAATTTACTGACCTACCTCCGATTGATTGACCATAACTAACTCAATTTAACTCGTAATTCATTTAAATTCGTTTCATTTCGAATGAATCGAAGTGTAGTTTAAAACGAAAGAAACGGAGATGAAAAACTCCAAGTATTTTGAGAGTTATGATGGAAATAGTTAGACTCGCGCTTTGGTTTAGCAATTTACTGACCTACCTCCGATTGATTGACCATAACTCTCCCAATTTAACTCTTAAGTCATTGAAATTAGTTTCATTTCGAAGGAATCAAAGTGTAGTTTAAAACGAAAGAAACGGAGATGAAAAACTCCAAGTATTTTGAGAGTTATGATGGAAATAGTTAGACTCGCGCTTTGGTTTAGCAATTTACTGACCTACCTCCGATTGATTGACAATAACTCTGTCAATTTAACTCGTAATTCATTTAAATTAGTTTCATTTCGAAGGAATCGAAGTGTAGTTTAAAACGAAAGAAACGGAGATGAAAAACTCCAAGTATTTTGAGAGTTATGATGGAAATAGTTAGACTCGCGCTTTGGTTTAGCAATTTACTGACCTACCTCCGATTGATTGACCATAACTCACTCAATTTAACTCGTAATTCTTTTAAATTCGTTTCATTTCGAATGAATCGAAGTGTAGTTTAAAACGAAAGAAACGGAGATGAAAAACTCCAAGTATTTTGAGAGTTATGATGGAAATAGTTAGACTCGCTCTTTGGTTTAGCAATTTACTGACCTACCTCCGATTGATTGACCATAACTCTGTCAATTTAACTCGTAATTCATTTAAATTAGTTTCATTTCGAAGGAATCGAAGTGTAGTTTAAAACGAAAGAAACGGAGATTAAAAACTCCAAGTATTTTGGGATTATGATGGAAATAGTTAGACTCGCGCTTTGGTTTAGCAATTTACTGACCTCCCTACGATTGATTGACCATAACTCACTCAATTTAAGTCGTAATTCATTGAAATTAGTTTCATTTCGAAGGAATCGAAGTGTAGTTTATAACGAAAGAAACGGAGATGAAAAACTCTAAGTATTTTGAGAGTTATGATGGAAATAGTTAGACTCGCGCTTTGGTTTAGCAATTTACTGACCTACCTCCGATTGATTGACCATAACTCTCCCAATTTAACTCTTAAGTCATTGAAATTAGTTTCATTTCGAAGGAATCAAAGTGTAGTTTAAAACGAAAGAAACGGAGATGAAAAACTCCAAGTATTTTTAGAGTTATGATGGAAATAGTTAGACTCGCGCTTTGGTTTAGCAATTTACTGATCTACCTCCGATTGATTGACAATAACTCTGTCAATTTAACTCGCAATTCATTTAAATTAGTTTCATTTCGAAGGAATCGAAGTGTAGTTTAAAACGAAAGAAACGGAGATGAAAAACTCCAAGTATTTTGAGAGTTATGATGGAAATAGTTAGACTCGCGCTTTGGTTTAGCAATTTACTGACCTCCCTACGATTGATTGACCATAACTCACTCAATTTAACTCGTAATTCATTGAAATTAGTTTCATTTCGAAGGAATCGAAGTGTAGTTTATAACGAAAGAAACGGAGATGAAAAACTCCAAGTATTTTGAGAGTTATGATGGAAATAGTTAGACTCGCGCTTTGGTTTAGCAATTTACTGACCTACCTCCGATTGATTGACCATAACTCTCCCAATTTAACTCTTAAGTCATTGAAATTAGTTTCATTTCGAAGGAATCAAAGTGTAGTTTAAAACGAAAGAAACGGAGATGAAAAACTCCAAGTATTTTGAGAGTTATGATGGAAATAGTTAGACTCGCGCTTTGGTTTAGCAATTTACTGACCTACCTCCGATTGATTGACAATAACTCTGTCAATTTAACTCGTAATTCATTTAAATTAGTTTCATTTCGAAGGAATCGAAGTGTAGTTTAAAACGAAAGAAACGGAGATGAAAAACTCCAAGTATTTTGAGAGTTATGATGGAAATAGTTAGACTCGCGCTTTGGTTTAGCAATTTACTGACCTACCTCCGATTGATTGACCATAACTCACTCAATTTAACTCGTAATTCTTTTAAATTCGTTTCATTTCGAATGAATCGAAGTGTAGTTTAAAACGAAAGAAACGGAGATGAAAAACTCCAAGTATTTTGAGAGTTATGATGGAAATAGTTAGACTCGCTCTTTGGTTTAGCAATTTACTGACCTACCTCCGATTGATTGACCATAACTCTGTCAATTTAACTCGTAATTCATTTAAATTAGTTTCATTTCGAAGGAATCGAAGTGTAGTTTAAAACGAAAGAAACGGAGATTAAAAACTCCAAGTATTTTGGGAGTTATGATGGAAATAGTTAGACTCGCGCTTTGGTTTAGCAATTTACTGACCTCCCTACGATTGATTGACCATAACTCACTCAATTTAAGTCGTAATTCATTGAAATTAGTTTCATTTCGAAGGAAACGAAGTGTAGTTTATAACGAAAGAAACGGAGATGAAAAACTCTAAGTATTTTGAGAGTTATGATGGAAATAGTTAGACTCGCGCTTTGGTTTAGCAATTTACTGACCTACCTCCGATTGATTGACCATAACTCTCCCAATTTAACTCTTAAGTCATTGAAATTAGTTTCATTTCGAAGGAATCAAAGTGTAGTTTAAAACGAAAGAAACGGAGATGAAAAACTCCAAGTATTTTGAGAGTTATGATGGAAATAGTTAGACTCGCGCTTTGGTTTAGCAATTTAATGACCTCCCTACGATTGATTGACCATAACTCACTCAATTTAACTCGTAATTCATTGAAATTAGTTTCATTTCGAAGGAATCGAAGTGTAGTTTATAACGAAAGAAACGGAGATGAAAAACTCCAAGTATTTTGAGAGTTATGATGGAAATAGTTAGACTCGCGCTTTGGTTTAGCAATTTACTGACCTACCTCCGATTGATTGACCATAACTCTCCCAATTTAACTCTTAAGTCATTGAAATTAGTTTCATTTCGAAGGAATCAAAGTGTAGTTTAAAACGAAAGAAACGGAGATGAAAAACTCCAAGTATTTTGAGAGTTATGATGGAAATAGTTAGACTCGCGCTTTGGTTTAGCAATTTACTGACCTACCTCCGATTGATTGACAATAACTCTGTCAATTTAACTCGTAATTCATTTAAATTAGTTTCATTTCGAAGGAATCGAAGTGTAGTTTAAAACGAAAGAAACGGAGATGAAAAACTCCAAGTATTTTGAGAGTTATGATGGAAATAGTTAGACTCGCGCTTTGGTTTAGCAATTTACTGACCTCCCTACGATTAATTGACCATAACTCACTCAATTTAACTCGTAATTCATTTAAATTCGTTTCATTTCGAATGAATCGAAGTGTAGTTTAAAACGAAAGAAACGGAGATGAAAAACTCCAAGTATTTTGAGAGTTATGATGGAAATAGTTAGACTCGCGCTTTGGTTTAGCAATTTACTGACCTACCTCCGATTGATTGACCATAACTCTGTCAATTTAACTCGTAATTCATTTAAATTAGTTTCATTTCGAAGGAATCGAAGTGTAGTTTAAAACGAAAGAAACGGAGATGAAAAACTCCAAGTATTTTGAGAGTTATGATGGAAATAGTTAGACTCGCGCTTTGGTTTAGCAATTTACTGACCTCCCTACGATTGATTGACCATAACTCACTAAATTTAACTCGTAATTCATTTAAATTCGTTTCATTTCGAAGGAATCGAAGTGTAGTTTAAAACGAAAGAAACGGAGATGAAAAACTCCAAGTATTTTGAGAGTTATGATGGAAATTGTTAGACTCGCGCTTTGGTTTAGCAATTTACTGACCTACCTCCGATTGATTGACCATAACTCACTCAATTTTACTCGTAATTCATTGAAATTAGTTTCAGTTCGAAGGAATCGAAGTGTAGTTTATAACGAAAGAAACGGAGATGAAAAACTCCAAGTATTTTGAGAGTTATGATGGAAATAGTTAGACTCGCGCTTTGGTTTAGCAATTTACTGACCTCCCTACGATTGATTGACCATAACTCACTCAATTTAACTCGTAATTCATTTAAATTCGTTTCATTTCGAAGGATTCGAAGTGTAGTTTAAAACGAAAGAAACGGAGATGAAAAACTCCAAGTATTTTGAGAGTTATGATGGAAATTGTTAGACTCGCGCTTTGGTTTAGCAATTTACTGACCTACCTCCGATTGATTGACCATAACTCACTCAATTTAACTCGTAATTCATTTAAATTAGTTTCATTTCGAAGGAATCGAAGTATAGTTTAAAACGAAAGAAACGGAGATGAAAAACTCCAAGTATTTTGAGAGTTATGATGGAAATAGTTAGACTCGCGCTTTGGTTTAGCAATTTACTGACCTACCTCTGATTGATTGACCATAACTCTGTCAATTTAACTCGTAATTCATTTAAATTAGTTTCATTTCGAAGGAATCGAAGTATAGTTTAAAACGAAAGAAACGGAGATTAAAAACTCCAAGTATTTTGGGAGTTATGATGGAAATAGTTAGACTCGCGCTTTGGTTTAGCAATTTACTGACCTCCCTACGATTGATTGACCATAACTCACTCAATTTTACTCGTAATTCATTGAAATTAGTTTCAGTTCGAAGGAATCGAAGTGTAGTTTATAACGAAAGAAACGGAGATGAAAAACTCCAAGTATTTTGAGAGTTATGATGGAAATAGTTAGACTCGCGCTTTGGTTTAGCAATTTACTGACCTCCCTACGATTGATTGACCATAACTCACTCAATTTAACTCGTAATTCATTTAAATTCGTTTCATTTCGAAGGAATCGAAGTGTAGTTTAAAACGAAAGAAACGGAGATGAAAAACTCCAAGTATTTTGAGAGTTATGATGGAAATAGTTAGACTCGCGCTTTGGTTTAGCAATTTACTGACCTACCTCCGATTGATTGACAATAACTCTGTCAATTTAACTCGTAATTCATTTAAATTAGTTTCATTTCGAAGGAATCGAAGTGTAGTTTAAAACGAAAGAAACGGAGATGAAAAACTCCAAGTATTTTGAGAGTTATGATGGAAATAGTTAGACTCGCGCTTTGGTTTAGCAATTTACTGACCTACCTCCGATTGATTGACCATAACTCACTCAATTTAACTCGTAATTCTTTTAAATTCGTTTCATTTCGAATGAATCGAAGTGTAGTTTAAAACGAAAGAAACGGAGATGAAAAACTCCAAGTATTTTGAGAGTTATGATGGAAATAGTTAGACTCGCTCTTTGGTTTAGCAATTTACTGACCTACCTCCGATTGATTGACCATAACTCTGTCAATTTAACTCGTAATTCATTTAAATTAGTTTCATTTCGAAGGAATCGAAGTGTAGTTTAAAACGAAAGAAACGGAGATTAAAAACTCCAAGTATTTTGGGAGTTATGATGGAAATAGTTAGACTCGCGCTTTGGTTTAGCAATTTACTGACCTCCCTACGATTGATTGACCATAACTCACTCAATTTAAGTCGTAATTCATTGAAATTAGTTTCATTTCGAAGGAATCGAAGTGTAGTTTATAACGAAAGAAACGGAGATGAAAAACTCTAAGTATTTTGAGAGTTATGATGGAAATAGTTAGACTCGCGCTTTGGTTTAGCAATTTACTGACCTACCTCCGATTGATTGACCATAACTCTCCCAATTTAACTCTTAAGTCATTGAAATTAGTTTCATTTCGAAGGAATCAAAGTGTAGTTTAAAACGAAAGAAACGGAGATGAAAAACTCCAAGTATTTTGAGAGTTATGATGGAAATAGTTAGACTCGCGCTTTGGTTTAGCAATTTAATGACCTCCCTACGATTGATTGACCATAACTCACTCAATTTAACTCGTAATTCATTGAAATTAGTTTCATTTCGAAGGAATCGAAGTGTAGTTTATAACGAAAGAAACGGAGATGAAAAACTCCAAGTATTTTGAGAGTTATGATGGAAATAGTTAGACTCGCGCTTTGGTTTAGCAATTTACTGACCTACCTCCGATTGATTGACCATAACTCTCCCAATTTAACTCTTAAGTCATTGAAATTAGTTTCATTTCGAAGGAATCAAAGTGTAGTTTAAAACGAAAGAAACGGAGATGAAAAACTCCAAGTATTTTGAGAGTTATGATGGAAATAGTTAGACTCGCGCTTTGGTTTAGCAATTTACTGACCTACCTCCGATTGATTGACAATAACTCTGTCAATTTAACTCGTAATTCATTTAAATTAGTTTCATTTCGAAGGAATCGAAGTGTAGTTTAAAACGAAAGAAACGGAGATGAAAAACTCCAAGTATTTTGAGAGTTATGATGGAAATAGTTAGACTCGCGCTTTGGTTTAGCAATTTACTGACCTCCCTACGATTGATTGACCATAACTCACTCAATTTAACTCGTAATTCATTTAAATTCGTTTCATTTCGAATGAATCGAAGTGTAGTTTAAAACGAAAGAAACGGAGATGAAAAACTCCAAGTATTTTGAGAGTTATGATGGAAATAGTTAGACTCGCGCTTTGGTTTAGCAATTTACTGACCTACCTCCGATTGATTGACCATAACTCTGTCAATTTAACTCGTAATTCATTTAAATTAGTTTCATTTCGAAGGAATCGAAGTGTAGTTTAAAACGAAAGAAACGGAGATGAAAAACTCCAAGTATTTTGAGAGTTATGATGGAAATAGTTAGACTCGCGCTTTGGTTTAGCAATTTACTGACCTCCCTACGATTGATTGACCATAACTCACTAAATTTAACTCGTAATTCATTTAAATTCGTTTCATTTCGAAGGAATCGAAGTGTAGTTTAAAACGAAAGAAACGGAGATGAAAAACTCCAAGTATTTTGAGAGTTATGATGGAAATTGTTAGACTCGCGCTTTGGTTTAGCAATTTACTGACCTACCTCCGATTGATTGACCATAACTCACTCAATTTTACTCGTAATTCATTGAAATTAGTTTCAGTTCGAAGGAATCGAAGTGTAGTTTATAACGAAAGAAACGGAGATGAAAAACTCCAAGTATTTTGAGAGTTATGATGGAAATAGTTAGACTCGCGCTTTGGTTTAGCAATTTACTGACCTCCCTACGATTGATTGACCATAACTCACTCAATTTAACTCGTAATTCATTTAAATTCGTTTCATTTCGAAGGATTCGAAGTGTAGTTTAAAACGAAAGAAACGGAGATGAAAAACTCCAAGTATTTTGAGAGTTATGATGGAAATTGTTAGACTCGCGCTTTGGTTTAGCAATTTACTGACCTACCTCCGATTGATTGACCATAACTCACTCAATTTAACTCGTAATTCATTTAAATTAGTTTCATTTCGAAGGAATCGAAGTATAGTTTAAAACGAAAGAAACGGAGATGAAAAACTCCAAGTATTTTGAGAGTTATGATGGAAATAGTTAGACTCGCGCTTTGGTTTAGCAATTTACTGATCTACCTCCGATTGATTGACAATAACTCTGTCAATTTAACTCGCAATTCATTTAAATTAGTTTCATTTCGAAGGAATCGAAGTGTAGTTTAAAACGAAAGAAACGGAGATGAAAAACTCAAAGTATTTTGAGAGTTATGATGGAAATAGTTAGACTCGCGCTTTGGTTTAGCAATTTACTGACCTCCCTACGATTGATTGACCATAACTCACTCAATTTAACTCGTAATTCATTGAAATTAGTTTCATTTCGAAGGAATCGAAGTGTAGTTTATAACGAAAGAAACGGAGATGAAAAACTCCAAGTATTTTGAGAGTTATGATGGAAATAGTTAGACTCGCGCTTTGGTTTAGCAATTTACTGACCTACCTCCGATTGATTGACCATAACTCTCCCAATTTAACTCTTAAGTCATTGAAATTAGTTTCATTTCGAAGGAATCAAAGTGTAGTTTAAAACGAAAGAAACGGAGATGAAAAACTCCAAGTATTTTGAGAGTTATGATGGAAATAGTTAGACTCGCGCTTTGGTTTAGCAATTTACTGACCTACCTCCGATTGATTGACAATAACTCTGTCAATTTAACTCGTAATTCATTTAAATTAGTTTCATTTCGAAGGAATCGAAGTGTAGTTTAAAACGAAAGAAACGGAGATGAAAAACTCCAAGTATTTTGAGAGTTATGATGGAAATAGTTAGACTCGCGCTTTGGTTTAGCAATTTACTGACCTACCTCCGATTGATTGACCATAACTCACTCAATTTAACTCGTAATTCTTTTAAATTCGTTTCATTTCGAATGAATCGAAGTGTAGTTTAAAACGAAAGAAACGGAGATGAAAAACTCCAAGTATTTTGAGAGTTATGATGGAAATAGTTAGACTCGCTCTTTGGTTTAGCAATTTACTGACCTACCTCCGATTGATTGACCATAACTCTGTCAATTTAACTCGTAATTCATTTAAATTAGTTTCATTTCGAAGGAATCGAAGTGTAGTTTAAAACGAAAGAAACGGAGATTAAAAACTCCAAGTATTTTGGGAGTTATGATGGAAATAGTTAGACTCGCGCTTTGGTTTAGCAATTTACTGACCTCCCTACGATTGATTGACCATAACTCACTCAATTTAAGTCGTAATTCATTGAAATTAGTTTCATTTCGAAGGAAACGAAGTGTAGTTTATAACGAAAGAAACGGAGATGAAAAACTCTAAGTATTTTGAGAGTTATGATGGAAATAGTTAGACTCGCGCTTTGGTTTAGCAATTTACTGACCTACCTCCGATTGATTGACCATAACTCTCCCAATTTAACTCTTAAGTCATTGAAATTAGTTTCATTTCGAAGGAATCAAAGTGTAGTTTAAAACGAAAGAAACGGAGATGAAAAACTCCAAGTATTTTGAGAGTTATGATGGAAATAGTTAGACTCGCGCTTTGGTTTAGCAATTTAATGACCTCCCTACGATTGATTGACCATAACTCACTCAATTTAACTCGTAATTCATTGAAATTAGTTTCATTTCGAAGGAATCGAAGTGTAGTTTATAACGAAAGAAACGGAGATGAAAAACTCCAAGTATTTTGAGAGTTATGATGGAAATAGTTAGACTCGCGCTTTGGTTTAGCAATTTACTGACCTACCTCCGATTGATTGACCATAACTCTCCCAATTTAACTCTTAAGTCATTGAAATTAGTTTCATTTCGAAGGAATCAAAGTGTAGTTTAAAACGAAAGAAACGGAGATGAAAAACTCCAAGTATTTTGAGAGTTATGATGGAAATAGTTAGACTCGCGCTTTGGTTTAGCAATTTACTGACCTACCTCCGATTGATTGACAATAACTCTGTCAATTTAACTCGTAATTCATTTAAATTAGTTTCATTTCGAAGGAATCGAAGTGTAGTTTAAAACGAAAGAAACGGAGATGAAAAACTCCAAGTATTTTGAGAGTTATGATGGAAATAGTTAGACTCGCGCTTTGGTTTAGCAATTTACTGACCTCCCTACGATTAATTGACCATAACTCACTCAATTTAACTCGTAATTCATTTAAATTCGTTTCATTTCGAATGAATCGAAGTGTAGTTTAAAACGAAAGAAACGGAGATGAAAAACTCCAAGTATTTTGAGAGTTATGATGGAAATAGTTAGACTCGCGCTTTGGTTTAGCAATTTACTGACCTACCTCCGATTGATTGACCATAACTCTGTCAATTTAACTCGTAATTCATTTAAATTAGTTTCATTTCGAAGGAATCGAAGTGTAGTTTAAAACGAAAGAAACGGAGATGAAAAACTCCAAGTATTTTGAGAGTTATGATGGAAATAGTTAGACTCGCGCTTTGGTTTAGCAATTTACTGACCTCCCTACGATTGATTGACCATAACTCACTAAATTTAACTCGTAATTCATTTAAATTCGTTTCATTTCGAAGGAATCGAAGTGTAGTTTAAAACGAAAGAAACGGAGATGAAAAACTCCAAGTATTTTGAGAGTTATGATGGAAATTGTTAGACTCGCGCTTTGGTTTAGCAATTTACTGACCTACCTCCGATTGATTGACCATAACTCACTCAATTTTACTCGTAATTCATTGAAATTAGTTTCAGTTCGAAGGAATCGAAGTGTAGTTTATAACGAAAGAAACGGAGATGAAAAACTCCAAGTATTTTGAGAGTTATGATGGAAATAGTTAGACTCGCGCTTTGGTTTAGCAATTTACTGACCTCCCTACGATTGATTGACCATAACTCACTCAATTTAACTCGTAATTCATTTAAATTCGTTTCATTTCGAAGGATTCGAAGTGTAGTTTAAAACGAAAGAAACGGAGATGAAAAACTCCAAGTATTTTGAGAGTTATGATGGAAATTGTTAGACTCGCGCTTTGGTTTAGCAATTTACTGACCTACCTCCGATTGATTGACCATAACTCACTCAATTTAACTCGTAATTCATTTAAATTAGTTTCATTTCGAAGGAATCGAAGTATAGTTTAAAACGAAAGAAACGGAGATGAAAAACTCCAAGTATTTTGAGAGTTATGATGGAAATAGTTAGACTCGCGCTTTGGTTTAGCAATTTACTGACCTACCTCTGATTGATTGACCATAACTCTGTCAATTTAACTCGTAATTCATTTAAATTAGTTTCATTTCGAAGGAATCGAAGTATAGTTTAAAACGAAAGAAACGGAGATTAAAAACTCCAAGTATTTTGGGAGTTATGATGGAAATAGTTAGACTCGCGCTTTGGTTTAGCAATTTACTGACCTCACTACGATTGATTGACCATAACTCACTCAATTTTACTCGTAATTCATTGAAATTAGTTTCAGTTCGAAGGAATCGAAGTGTAGTTTATAACGAAAGAAACGGAGATGAAAAACTCCAAGTATTTTGAGAGTTATGATGGAAATAGTTAGACTCGCGCTTTGGTTTAGCAATTTACTGACCTACCTCCGATTGATTGACCATAACTCTGTCAATTTAACTCGTAATTCATTTAAATTAGTTTCATTTCGAAGGAATCGAAGTGTAGTTTAAAACGAAAGAAACGGAGATTAAAAACTCCAAGTATTTTGGGAGTTATGATGGAAATAGTTAGACTCGCGCTTTGGTTTAGCAATTTACTGACCTCCCTACGATTGATTGACCATAACTCACTCAATTTAAGTCGTAATTCATTGAAATTAGTTTCATTTCGAAGGAATCGAAGTGTAGTTTATAACGAAAGAAACGGAGATGAAAAACTCTAAGTATTTTGAGAGTTATGATGGAAATAGTTAGACTCGCGCTTTGGTTTAGCAATTTACTGACCTACCTCCGATTGATTGACCATAACTCTCCCAATTTAACTCTTAAGTCATTGAAATTAGTTTCATTTCGAAGGAATCAAAGTGTAGTTTAAAACGAAAGAAACGGAGATGAAAAACTCCAAGTATTTTTAGAGTTATGATGGAAATAGTTAGACTCGCGCTTTGGTTTAGCAATTTACTGACCTACTTCCGATTGATTGACAATAACTCTGTCAATTTAACTCGCAATTCATTTAAATTAGTTTCATTTCGAAGGAATCGAAGTGTAGTTTAAAACGAAAGAAACGGAGATGAAAAACTCCAAGTATTTTGAGAGTTATGATGGAAATAGTTAGACTCGCGCTTTGGTTTAGCAATTTACTGACCTCCCTACGATTGATTGACCATAACTCACTCAATTTAACTCGTAATTCATTGAAATTAGTTTCATTTCGAAGGAATCGAAGTGTAGTTTATAACGAAAGAAACGGAGATGAAAAACTCCAAGTATTTTGAGAGTTATGATGGAAATAGTTAGACTCGCGCTTTGGTTTAGCAATTTACTGACCTACCTCCGATTGATTGACCATAACTCTCCCAATTTAACTCTTAAGTCATTGAAATTAGTTTCATTTCGAAGGAATCAAAGTGTAGTTTAAAACGAAAGAAACGGAGATGAAAAACTCCAAGTATTTTGAGAGTTATGATGGAAATAGTTAGACTCGCGCTTTGGTTTAGCAATTTACTGACCTACCTCCGATTGATTGACAATAACTCTGTCAATTTAACTCGTAATTCATTTAAATTAGTTTCATTTCGAAGGAATCGAAGTGTAGTTTAAAACGAAAGAAACGGAGATGAAAAACTCCAAGTATTTTGAGAGTTATGATGGAAATAGTTAGACTCGCGCTTTGGTTTAGCAATTTACTGACCTACCTCCGATTGATTGACCATAACTCACTCAATTTAACTCGTAATTCTTTTAAATTCGTTTCATTTCGAATGAATCGAAGTGTAGTTTAAAACGAAAGAAACGGAGATGAAAAACTCCAAGTATTTTGAGAGTTATGATGGAAATAGTTAGACTCGCTCTTTGGTTTAGCAATTTACTGACCTACCTCCGATTGATTGACCATAACTCTGTCAATTTAACTCGTAATTCATTTAAATTAGTTTCATTTTGAAGGAATCGAAGTGTAGTTTAAAACGAAAGAAACGGAGATTAAAAACTCCAAGTATTTTGGGAGTTATGATGGAAATAGTTAGACTCGCGCTTTGGTTTAGCAATTTACTGACCTCCCTACGATTGATTGACCATAACTCACTCAATTTAAGTCGTAATTCATTGAAATTAGTTTCATTTCGAAGGAATCGAAGTGTAGTTTATAACGAAAGAAACGGAGATGAAAAACTCCAAGTATTTTGAGAGTTATGATGGAAATAGTTAGACTCGCGCTTTGGTTTAGCAATTTACTGACCTACCTCCGATTGATTGACCATAACTCACTCAATTTAACTCGTAATTCATTTAAATTCGTTTCATTTCGAATGAATCGAAGTGTAGTTTAAAACGAAAGAAACGGAGATGAAAAACTCCAAGTATTTTGAGAGTTATGATGGAAATAGTTAGACTCGCTCTTTGGTTTAGCAATTTACTGACCTACCTCCGATTGATTGACCATAACTCTGTCAATTTAACTCGCAATTCATTTAAATTAGTTTCATTTCGAAGGAATCGAAGTGTAGTTTAAAACGAAAGAAACGGAGATGAAAAACTCCAAGTATTTTTAGAGTTATGATGGAAATAGTTAGACTCGCGCTTTGGTTTAGCAATTTACTGACCTACCTCCGATTGATTGACAATAACTCTGTCAATTTAACTCGCAATTCATTTAAATTAGTTTCATTTCGAAGGAATCGAAGTGTAGTTTAAAACGAAAGAAACGGAGATGAAAAACTCCAAGTATTTTGAGAGTTATGATGGAAATAGTTAGACTCGCGCTTTGGTTTAGCAATTTACTGACCTCCCTACGATTGATTGACCATAACTCACTCAATTTAACTCGTAATTCATTGAAATTAGTTTCATTTCGAAGGAATCGAAGTGTAGTTTATAACGAAAGAAACGGAGATGAAAAACTCCAAGTATTTTTAGAGTTATGATGGAAATAGTTAGACTCGCGCTTTGGTTTAGCAATTTACTGACCTACCTCCGATTGATTGACAATAACTCTGTCAATTTAACTCGCAATTCATTTAAATTAGTTTCATTTCGAAGGAATCGAAGTGTAGTTTAAAACGAAAGAAACGGAGATGAAAAACTCCAAGTATTTTGAGAGTTATGATGGAAATAGTTAGACTCGCGCTTTGGTTTAGCAATTTACTGACCTCCCTACGATTGATTGACCATAACTCACTCAATTTAACTCGTAATTCATTGAAATTAGTTTCATTTCGAAGGAATCGAAGTGTAGTTTATAACGAAAGAAACGGAGATGAAAAACTCCAAGTATTTTGAGAGTTATGATGGAAATAGTTAGACTCGCGCTTTGGTTTAGCAATTTACTGACCTACCTCCGATTGATTGACCATAACTCTCCCAATTTAACTCTTAAGTCATTGAAATTAGTTTCATTTCGAAGGAATCAAAGTGTAGTTTAAAACGAAAGAAACGGAGATGAAAAACTCCAAGTATTTTGAGAGTTATGATGGAAATAGTTAGACTCGCGCTTTGGTTTAGCAATTTACTGACCTACCTCCGATTGATTGACAATAACTCTGTCAATTTAACTCGTAATTCATTTAAATTAGTTTCATTTCGAAGGAATCGAAGTGTAGTTTAAAACGAAAGAAACGGAGATGAAAAACTCCAAGTATTTTGAGAGTTATGATGGAAATAGTTAGACTCGCGCTTTGGTTTAGCAATTTACTGACCTACCTCCGATTGATTGACCATAACTCACTCAATTTAACTCGTAATTCTTTTAAATTCGTTTCATTTCGAATGAATCGAAGTGTAGTTTAAAACGAAAGAAACGGAGATGAAAAACTCCAAGTATTTTGAGAGTTATGATGGAAATAGTTAGACTCGCTCTTTGGTTTAGCAATTTACTGACCTACCTCCGATTGATTGACCATAACTCTGTCAATTTAACTCGTAATTCATTTAAATTAGTTTCATTTCGAAGGAATCGAAGTGTAGTTTAAAACGAAAGAAACGGAGATTAAAAACTCCAAGTATTTTGGGATTATGATGGAAATAGTTAGACTCGCGCTTTGGTTTAGCAATTTACTGACCTCCCTACGATTGATTGACCATAACTCACTCAATTTAAGTCGTAATTCATTGAAATTAGTTTCATTTCGAAGGAATCGAAGTGTAGTTTATAACGAAAGAAACGGAGATGAAAAACTCTAAGTATTTTGAGAGTTATGATGGAAATAGTTAGACTCGCGCTTTGGTTTAGCAATTTACTGACCTACCTCCGATTGATTGACCATAACTCTCCCAATTTAACTCTTAAGTCATTGAAATTAGTTTCATTTCGAAGGAATCAAAGTGTAGTTTAAAACGAAAGAAACGGAGATGAAAAACTCCAAGTATTTTTAGAGTTATGATGGAAATAGTTAGACTCGCGCTTTGGTTTAGCAATTTACTGATCTACCTCCGATTGATTGACAATAACTCTGTCAATTTAACTCGCAATTCATTTAAATTAGTTTCATTTCGAAGGAATCGAAGTGTAGTTTAAAACGAAAGAAACGGAGATGAAAAACTCCAAGTATTTTGAGAGTTATGATGGAAATAGTTAGACTCGCGCTTTGGTTTAGCAATTTACTGACCTCCCTACGATTGATTGACCATAACTCACTCAATTTAACTCGTAATTCATTGAAATTAGTTTCATTTCGAAGGAATCGAAGTGTAGTTTATAACGAAAGAAACGGAGATGAAAAACTCCAAGTATTTTGAGAGTTATGATGGAAATAGTTAGACTCGCGCTTTGGTTTAGCAATTTACTGACCTACCTCCGATTGATTGACCATAACTCTCCCAATTTAACTCTTAAGTCATTGAAATTAGTTTCATTTCGAAGGAATCAAAGTGTAGTTTAAAACGAAAGAAACGGAGATGAAAAACTCCAAGTATTTTGAGAGTTATGATGGAAATAGTTAGACTCGCGCTTTGGTTTAGCAATTTACTGACCTACCTCCGATTGATTGACAATAACTCTGTCAATTTAACTCGTAATTCATTTAAATTAGTTTCATTTCGAAGGAATCGAAGTGTAGTTTAAAACGAAAGAAACGGAGATGAAAAACTCCAAGTATTTTGAGAGTTATGATGGAAATAGTTAGACTCGCGCTTTGGTTTAGCAATTTACTGACCTACCTCCGATTGATTGACCATAACTCACTCAATTTAACTCGTAATTCTTTTAAATTCGTTTCATTTCGAATGAATCGAAGTGTAGTTTAAAACGAAAGAAACGGAGATGAAAAACTCCAAGTATTTTGAGAGTTATGATGGAAATAGTTAGACTCGCTCTTTGGTTTAGCAATTTACTGACCTACCTCCGATTGATTGACCATAACTCTGTCAATTTAACTCGTAATTCATTTAAATTAGTTTCATTTCGAAGGAATCGAAGTGTAGTTTAAAACGAAAGAAACGGAGATTAAAAACTCCAAGTATTTTGGGAGTTATGATGGAAATAGTTAGACTCGCGCTTTGGTTTAGCAATTTACTGACCTCCCTACGATTGATTGACCATAACTCACTCAATTTAAGTCGTAATTCATTGAAATTAGTTTCATTTCGAAGGAAACGAAGTGTAGTTTATAACGAAAGAAACGGAGATGAAAAACTCTAAGTATTTTGAGAGTTATGATGGAAATAGTTAGACTCGCGCTTTGGTTTAGCAATTTACTGACCTACCTCCGATTGATTGACCATAACTCTCCCAATTTAACTCTTAAGTCATTGAAATTAGTTTCATTTCGAAGGAATCAAAGTGTAGTTTAAAACGAAAGAAACGGAGATGAAAAACTCCAAGTATTTTGAGAGTTATGATGGAAATAGTTAGACTCGCGCTTTGGTTTAGCAATTTAATGACCTCCCTACGATTGATTGACCATAACTCACTCAATTTAACTCGTAATTCATTGAAATTAGTTTCATTTCGAAGGAATCGAAGTGTAGTTTATAACGAAAGAAACGGAGATGAAAAACTCCAAGTATTTTGAGAGTTATGATGGAAATAGTTAGACTCGCGCTTTGGTTTAGCAATTTACTGACCTACCTCCGATTGATTGACCATAACTCTCCCAATTTAACTCTTAAGTCATTGAAATTAGTTTCATTTCGAAGGAATCAAAGTGTAGTTTAAAACGAAAGAAACGGAGATGAAAAACTCCAAGTATTTTGAGAGTTATGATGGAAATAGTTAGACTCGCGCTTTGGTTTAGCAATTTACTGACCTACCTCCGATTGATTGACAATAACTCTGTCAATTTAACTCGTAATTCATTTAAATTAGTTTCATTTCGAAGGAATCGAAGTGTAGTTTAAAACGAAAGAAACGGAGATGAAAAACTCCAAGTATTTTGAGAGTTATGATGGAAATAGTTAGACTCGCGCTTTGGTTTAGCAATTTACTGACCTCCCTACGATTAATTGACCATAACTCACTCAATTTAACTCGTAATTCATTTAAATTCGTTTCATTTCGAATGAATCGAAGTGTAGTTTAAAACGAAAGAAACGGAGATGAAAAACTCCAAGTATTTTGAGAGTTATGATGGAAATAGTTAGACTCGCGCTTTGGTTTAGCAATTTACTGACCTACCTCCGATTGATTGACCATAACTCTGTCAATTTAACTCGTAATTCATTTAAATTAGTTTCATTTCGAAGGAATCGAAGTGTAGTTTAAAACGAAAGAAACGGAGATGAAAAACTCCAAGTATTTTGAGAGTTATGATGGAAATAGTTAGACTCGCGCTTTGGTTTAGCAATTTACTGACCTCCCTACGATTGATTGACCATAACTCACTAAATTTAACTCGTAATTCATTTAAATTCGTTTCATTTCGAAGGAATCGAAGTGTAGTTTAAAACGAAAGAAACGGAGATGAAAAACTCCAAGTATTTTGAGAGTTATGATGGAAATTGTTAGACTCGCGCTTTGGTTTAGCAATTTACTGACCTACCTCCGATTGATTGACCATAACTCACTCAATTTTACTCGTAATTCATTGAAATTAGTTTCAGTTCGAAGGAATCGAAGTGTAGTTTATAACGAAAGAAACGGAGATGAAAAACTCCAAGTATTTTGAGAGTTATGATGGAAATAGTTAGACTCGCGCTTTGGTTTAGCAATTTACTGACCTCCCTACGATTGATTGACCATAACTCACTCAATTTAACTCGTAATTCATTTAAATTCGTTTCATTTCGAAGGATTCGAAGTGTAGTTTAAAACGAAAGAAACGGAGATGAAAAACTCCAAGTATTTTGAGAGTTATGATGGAAATTGTTAGACTCGCGCTTTGGTTTAGCAATTTACTGACCTACCTCCGATTGATTGACCATAACTCACTCAATTTAACTCGTAATTCATTTAAATTAGTTTCATTTCGAAGGAATCGAAGTATAGTTTAAAACGAAAGAAACGGAGATGAAAAACTCCAAGTATTTTGAGAGTTATGATGGAAATAGTTAGACTCGCGCTTTGGTTTAGCAATTTACTGACCTACCTCTGATTGATTGACCATAACTCTGTCAATTTAACTCGTAATTCATTTAAATTAGTTTCATTTCGAAGGAATCGAAGTATAGTTTAAAACGAAAGAAACGGAGATTAAAAACTCCAAGTATTTTGGGAGTTATGATGGAAATAGTTAGACTCGCGCTTTGGTTTAGCAATTTACTGACCTCCCTACGATTGATTGACCATAACTCACTCAATTTTACTCGTAATTCATTGAAATTAGTTTCAGTTCGAAGGAATCGAAGTGTAGTTTATAACGAAAGAAACGGAGATGAAAAACTCCAAGTATTTTGAGAGTTATGATGGAAATAGTTAGACTCGCGCTTTGGTTTAGCAATTTACTGACCTCCCTACGATTGATTGACCATAACTCACTCAATTTAACTCGTAATTCATTTAAATTCGTTTCATTTCGAAGGAATCGAAGTGTAGTTTAAAACGAAAGAAACGGAGATGAAAAACTCCAAGTATTTTGAGAGTTATGATGGAAATAGTTAGACTCGCGCTTTGGTTTAGCAATTTACTGACCTACCTCCGATTGATTGACAATAACTCTGTCAATTTAACTCGTAATTCATTTAAATTAGTTTCATTTCGAAGGAATCGAAGTGTAGTTTAAAACGAAAGAAACGGAGATGAAAAACTCCAAGTATTTTGAGAGTTATGATGGAAATAGTTAGACTCGCGCTTTGGTTTAGCAATTTACTGACCTACCTCCGATTGATTGACCATAACTCACTCAATTTAACTCGTAATTCTTTTAAATTCGTTTCATTTCGAATGAATCGAAGTGTAGTTTAAAACGAAAGAAACGGAGATGAAAAACTCCAAGTATTTTGAGAGTTATGATGGAAATAGTTAGACTCGCTCTTTGGTTTAGCAATTTACTGACCTACCTCCGATTGATTGACCATAACTCTGTCAATTTAACTCGTAATTCATTTAAATTAGTTTCATTTCGAAGGAATCGAAGTGTAGTTTAAAACGAAAGAAACGGAGATTAAAAACTCCAAGTATTTTGGGAGTTATGATGGAAATAGTTAGACTCGCGCTTTGGTTTAGCAATTTACTGACCTCCCTACGATTGATTGACCATAACTCACTCAATTTAAGTCGTAATTCATTGAAATTAGTTTCATTTCGAAGGAATCGAAGTGTAGTTTATAACGAAAGAAACGGAGATGAAAAACTCTAAGTATTTTGAGAGTTATGATGGAAATAGTTAGACTCGCGCTTTGGTTTAGCAATTTACTGACCTACCTCCGATTGATTGACCATAACTCTCCCAATTTAACTCTTAAGTCATTGAAATTAGTTTCATTTCGAAGGAATCAAAGTGTAGTTTAAAACGAAAGAAACGGAGATGAAAAACTCCAAGTATTTTGAGAGTTATGATGGAAATAGTTAGACTCGCGCTTTGGTTTAGCAATTTAATGACCTCCCTACGATTGATTGACCATAACTCACTCAATTTAACTCGTAATTCATTGAAATTAGTTTCATTTCGAAGGAATCGAAGTGTAGTTTATAACGAAAGAAACGGAGATGAAAAACTCCAAGTATTTTGAGAGTTATGATGGAAATAGTTAGACTCGCGCTTTGGTTTAGCAATTTACTGACCTACCTCCGATTGATTGACCATAACTCTCCCAATTTAACTCTTAAGTCATTGAAATTAGTTTCATTTCGAAGGAATCAAAGTGTAGTTTAAAACGAAAGAAACGGAGATGAAAAACTCCAAGTATTTTGAGAGTTATGATGGAAATAGTTAGACTCGCGCTTTGGTTTAGCAATTTACTGACCTACCTCCGATTGATTGACAATAACTCTGTCAATTTAACTCGTAATTCATTTAAATTAGTTTCATTTCGAAGGAATCGAAGTGTAGTTTAAAACGAAAGAAACGGAGATGAAAAACTCCAAGTATTTTGAGAGTTATGATGGAAATAGTTAGACTCGCGCTTTGGTTTAGCAATTTACTGACCTCCCTACGATTGATTGACCATAACTCACTCAATTTAACTCGTAATTCATTTAAATTCGTTTCATTTCGAATGAATCGAAGTGTAGTTTAAAACGAAAGAAACGGAGATGAAAAACTCCAAGTATTTTGAGAGTTATGATGGAAATAGTTAGACTCGCGCTTTGGTTTAGCAATTTACTGACCTACCTCCGATTGATTGACCATAACTCTGTCAATTTAACTCGTAATTCATTTAAATTAGTTTCATTTCGAAGGAATCGAAGTGTAGTTTAAAACGAAAGAAACGGAGATGAAAAACTCCAAGTATTTTGAGAGTTATGATGGAAATAGTTAGACTCGCGCTTTGGTTTAGCAATTTACTGACCTCCCTACGATTGATTGACCATAACTCACTAAATTTAACTCGTAATTCATTTAAATTCGTTTCATTTCGAAGGAATCGAAGTGTAGTTTAAAACGAAAGAAACGGAGATGAAAAACTCCAAGTATTTTGAGAGTTATGATGGAAATTGTTAGACTCGCGCTTTGGTTTAGCAATTTACTGACCTACCTCCGATTGATTGACCATAACTCACTCAATTTTACTCGTAATTCATTGAAATTAGTTTCAGTTCGAAGGAATCGAAGTGTAGTTTATAACGAAAGAAACGGAGATGAAAAACTCCAAGTATTTTGAGAGTTATGATGGAAATAGTTAGACTCGCGCTTTGGTTTAGCAATTTACTGACCTCCCTACGATTGATTGACCATAACTCACTCAATTTAACTCGTAATTCATTTAAATTCGTTTCATTTCGAAGGATTCGAAGTGTAGTTTAAAACGAAAGAAACGGAGATGAAAAACTCCAAGTATTTTGAGAGTTATGATGGAAATTGTTAGACTCGCGCTTTGGTTTAGCAATTTACTGACCTACCTCCGATTGATTGACCATAACTCACTCAATTTAACTCGTAATTCATTTAAATTAGTTTCATTTCGAAGGAATCGAAGTATAGTTTAAAACGAAAGAAACGGAGATGAAAAACTCCAAGTATTTTGAGAGTTATGATGGAAATAGTTAGACTCGCGCTTTGGTTTAGCAATTTACTGATCTACCTCCGATTGATTGACAATAACTCTGTCAATTTAACTCGCAATTCATTTAAATTAGTTTCATTTCGAAGGAATCGAAGTGTAGTTTAAAACGAAAGAAACGGAGATGAAAAACTCAAAGTATTTTGAGAGTTATGATGGAAATAGTTAGACTCGCGCTTTGGTTTAGCAATTTACTGACCTCCCTACGATTGATTGACCATAACTCACTCAATTTAACTCGTAATTCATTGAAATTAGTTTCATTTCGAAGGAATCGAAGTGTAGTTTATAACGAAAGAAACGGAGATGAAAAACTCCAAGTATTTTGAGAGTTATGATGGAAATAGTTAGACTCGCGCTTTGGTTTAGCAATTTACTGACCTACCTCCGATTGATTGACCATAACTCTCCCAATTTAACTCTTAAGTCATTGAAATTAGTTTCATTTCGAAGGAATCAAAGTGTAGTTTAAAACGAAAGAAACGGAGATGAAAAACTCCAAGTATTTTGAGAGTTATGATGGAAATAGTTAGACTCGCGCTTTGGTT
The DNA here is from genome assembly GCF_043159265.1 of Tasmannia lanceolata. Taxonomy (NCBI): domain Eukaryota; kingdom Viridiplantae; phylum Streptophyta; class Magnoliopsida; order Canellales; family Winteraceae; genus Tasmannia; species Tasmannia lanceolata. Next base: position 12,437,299 of record NW_027518721.1, read on the forward strand.
TAGCAATTTACTGACCTACCTCCGATTGATTGACAATAACTCTGTCAATTTAACTCGTAATTCATTTAAATTAGTTTCATTTCGAAGGAATCGAAGTGTAGTTTAAAACGAAAGAAACGGAGATGAAAAACTCCAAGTATTTTGAGAGTTATGATGGAAATAGTTAGACTCGCGCTTTGGTTTAGCAATTTACTGACCTACCTCCGATTGATTGACCATAACTCACTCAATTTAACTCGTAATTCTTTTAAATTCGTTTCATTTCGAATGAATCGAAGTGTAGTTTAAAACGAAAGAAACGGAGATGAAAAACTCCAAGTATTTTGAGAGTTATGATGGAAATAGTTAGACTCGCTCTTTGGTTTAGCAATTTACTGACCTACCTCCGATTGATTGACCATAACTCTGTCAATTTAACTCGTAATTCATTTAAATTAGTTTCATTTCGAAGGAATCGAAGTGTAGTTTAAAACGAAAGAAACGGAGATTAAAAACTCCAAGTATTTTGGGAGTTATGATGGAAATAGTTAGACTCGCGCTTTGGTTTAGCAATTTACTGACCTCCCTACGATTGATTGACCATAACTCACTCAATTTAAGTCGTAATTCATTGAAATTAGTTTCATTTCGAAGGAAACGAAGTGTAGTTTATAACGAAAGAAACGGAGATGAAAAACTCTAAGTATTTTGAGAGTTATGATGGAAATAGTTAGACTCGCGCTTTGGTTTAGCAATTTACTGACCTACCTCCGATTGATTGACCATAACTCTCCCAATTTAACTCTTAAGTCATTGAAATTAGTTTCATTTCGAAGGAATCAAAGTGTAGTTTAAAACGAAAGAAACGGAGATGAAAAACTCCAAGTATTTTGAGAGTTATGATGGAAATAGTTAGACTCGCGCTTTGGTTTAGCAATTTAATGACCTCCCTACGATTGATTGACCATAACTCACTCAATTTAACTCGTAATTCATTGAAATTAGTTTCATTTCGAAGGAATCGAAGTGTAGTTTATAACGAAAGAAACGGAGATGAAAAACTCCAAGTATTTTGAGAGTTATGATGGAAATAGTTAGACTCGCGCTTTGGTTTAGCAATTTACTGACCTACCTCCGATTGATTGACCATAACTCTCCCAATTTAACTCTTAAGTCATTGAAATTAGTTTCATTTCGAAGGAATCAAAGTGTAGTTTAAAACGAAAGAAACGGAGATGAAAAACTCCAAGTATTTTGAGAGTTATGATGGAAATAGTTAGACTCGCGCTTTGGTTTAGCAATTTACTGACCTACCTCCGATTGATTGACAATAACTCTGTCAATTTAACTCGTAATTCATTTAAATTAGTTTCATTTCGAAGGAATCGAAGTGTAGTTTAAAACGAAAGAAACGGAGATGAAAAACTCCAAGTATTTTGAGAGTTATGATGGAAATAGTTAGACTCGCGCTTTGGTTTAGCAATTTACTGACCTCCCTACGATTAATTGACCATAACTCACTCAATTTAACTCGTAATTCATTTAAATTCGTTTCATTTCGAATGAATCGAAGTGTAGTTTAAAACGAAAGAAACGGAGATGAAAAACTCCAAGTATTTTGAGAGTTATGATGGAAATAGTTAGACTCGCGCTTTGGTTTAGCAATTTACTGACCTACCTCCGATTGATTGACCATAACTCTGTCAATTTAACTCGTAATTCATTTAAATTAGTTTCATTTCGAAGGAATCGAAGTGTAGTTTAAAACGAAAGAAACGGAGATGAAAAACTCCAAGTATTTTGAGAGTTATGATGGAAATAGTTAGACTCGCGCTTTGGTTTAGCAATTTACTGACCTCCCTACGATTGATTGACCATAACTCACTAAATTTAACTCGTAATTCATTTAAATTCGTTTCATTTCGAAGGAATCGAAGTGTAGTTTAAAACGAAAGAAACGGAGATGAAAAACTCCAAGTATTTTGAGAGTTATGATGGAAATTGTTAGACTCGCGCTTTGGTTTAGCAATTTACTGACCTACCTCCGATTGATTGACCATAACTCACTCAATTTTACTCGTAATTCATTGAAATTAGTTTCAGTTCGAAGGAATCGAAGTGTAGTTTATAACGAAAGAAACGGAGATGAAAAACTCCAAGTATTTTGAGAGTTATGATGGAAATAGTTAGACTCGCGCTTTGGTTTAGCAATTTACTGACCTCCCTACGATTGATTGACCATAACTCACTCAATTTAACTCGTAATTCATTTAAATTCGTTTCATTTCGAAGGATTCGAAGTGTAGTTTAAAACGAAAGAAACGGAGATGAAAAACTCCAAGTATTTTGAGAGTTATGATGGAAATTGTTAGACTCGCGCTTTGGTTTAGCAATTTACTGACCTACCTCCGATTGATTGACCATAACTCACTCAATTTAACTCGTAATTCATTTAAATTAGTTTCATTTCGAAGGAATCGAAGTATAGTTTAAAACGAAAGAAACGGAGATGAAAAACTCCAAGTATTTTGAGAGTTATGATGGAAATAGTTAGACTCGCGCTTTGGTTTAGCAATTTACTGACCTACCTCTGATTGATTGACCATAACTCTGTCAATTTAACTCGTAATTCATTTAAATTAGTTTCATTTCGAAGGAATCGAAGTATAGTTTAAAACGAAAGAAACGGAGATTAAAAACTCCAAGTATTTTGGGAGTTATGATGGAAATAGTTAGACTCGCGCTTTGGTTTAGCAATTTACTGACCTCCCTACGATTGATTGACCATAACTCACTCAATTTTACTCGTAATTCATTGAAATTAGTTTCAGTTCGAAGGAATCGAAGTGTAGTTTATAACGAAAGAAACGGAGATGAAAAACTCCAAGTATTTTGAGAGTTATGATGGAAATAGTTAGACTCGCGCTTTGGTTTAGCAATTTACTGACCTCCCTACGATTGATTGACCATAACTCACTCAATTTAACTCGTAATTCATTTAAATTCGTTTCATTTCGAAGGAATCGAAGTGTAGTTTAAAACGAAAGAAACGGAGATGAAAAACTCCAAGTATTTTGAGAGTTATGATGGAAATAGTTAGACTCGCGCTTTGGTTTAGCAATTTACTGACCTACCTCCGATTGATTGACAATAACTCTGTCAATTTAACTCGTAATTCATTTAAATTAGTTTCATTTCGAAGGAATCGAAGTGTAGTTTAAAACGAAAGAAACGGAGATGAAAAACTCCAAGTATTTTGAGAGTTATGATGGAAATAGTTAGACTCGCGCTTTGGTTTAGCAATTTACTGACCTACCTCCGATTGATTGACCATAACTCACTCAATTTAACTCGTAATTCTTTTAAATTCGTTTCATTTCGAATGAATCGAAGTGTAGTTTAAAACGAAAGAAACGGAGATGAAAAACTCCAAGTATTTTGAGAGTTATGATGGAAATAGTTAGACTCGCTCTTTGGTTTAGCAATTTACTGACCTACCTCCGATTGATTGACCATAACTCTGTCAATTTAACTCGTAATTCATTTAAATTAGTTTCATTTCGAAGGAATCGAAGTGTAGTTTAAAACGAAAGAAACGGAGATTAAAAACTCCAAGTATTTTGGGAGTTATGATGGAAATAGTTAGACTCGCGCTTTGGTTTAGCAATTTACTGACCTCCCTACGATTGATTGACCATAACTCACTCAATTTAAGTCGTAATTCATTGAAATTAGTTTCATTTCGAAGGAATCGAAGTGTAGTTTATAACGAAAGAAACGGAGATGAAAAACTCTAAGTATTTTGAGAGTTATGATGGAAATAGTTAGACTCGCGCTTTGGTTTAGCAATTTACTGACCTACCTCCGATTGATTGACCATAACTCTCCCAATTTAACTCTTAAGTCATTGAAATTAGTTTCATTTCGAAGGAATCAAAGTGTAGTTTAAAACGAAAGAAACGGAGATGAAAAACTCCAAGTATTTTGAGAGTTATGATGGAAATAGTTAGACTCGCGCTTTGGTTTAGCAATTTAATGACCTCCCTACGATTGATTGACCATAACTCACTCAATTTAACTCGTAATTCATTGAAATTAGTTTCATTTCGAAGGAATCGAAGTGTAGTTTATAACGAAAGAAACGGAGATGAAAAACTCCAAGTATTTTGAGAGTTATGATGGAAATAGTTAGACTCGCGCTTTGGTTTAGCAATTTACTGACCTACCTCCGATTGATTGACCATAACTCTCCCAATTTAACTCTTAAGTCATTGAAATTAGTTTCATTTCGAAGGAATCAAAGTGTAGTTTAAAACGAAAGAAACGGAGATGAAAAACTCCAAGTATTTTGAGAGTTATGATGGAAATAGTTAGACTCGCGCTTTGGTTTAGCAATTTACTGACCTACCTCCGATTGATTGACAATAACTCTGTCAATTTAACTCGTAATTCATTTAAATTAGTTTCATTTCGAAGGAATCGAAGTGTAGTTTAAAACGAAAGAAACGGAGATGAAAAACTCCAAGTATTTTGAGAGTTATGATGGAAATAGTTAGACTCGCGCTTTGGTTTAGCAATTTACTGACCTCCCTACGATTGATTGACCATAACTCACTCAATTTAACTCGTAATTCATTTAAATTCGTTTCATTTCGAATGAATCGAAGTGTAGTTTAAAACGAAAGAAACGGAGATGAAAAACTCCAAGTATTTTGAGAGTTATGATGGAAATAGTTAGACTCGCGCTTTGGTTTAGCAATTTACTGACCTACCTCCGATTGATTGACAATAACTCTGTCAATTTAACTCGTAATTCATTTAAATTAGTTTCATTTCGAAGGAATCGAAGTGTAGTTTAAAACGAAAGAAACGGAGATGAAAAACTCCAAGTATTTTGAGAGTTATGATGGAAATAGTTAGACTCGCGCTTTGGTTTAGCAATTTACTGACCTACCTCCGATTGATTGACCATAACTCACTCAATTTAACTCGTAATTCTTTTAAATTCGTTTCATTTCGAATGAATCGAAGTGTAGTTTAAAACGAAAGAAACGGAGATGAAAAACTCCAAGTATTTTGAGAGTTATGATGGAAATAGTTAGACTCGCTCTTTGGTTTAGCAATTTACTGACCTACCTCCGATTGATTGACCATAACTCTGTCAATTTAACTCGTAATTCATTTAAATTAGTTTCATTTCGAAGGAATCGAAGTGTAGTTTAAAACGAAAGAAACGGAGATTAAAAACTCCAAGTATTTTGGGAGTTATGATGGAAATAGTTAGACTCGCGCTTTGGTTTAGCAATTTACTGACCTCCCTACGATTGATTGACCATAACTCACTCAATTTAAGTCGTAATTCATTGAAATTAGTTTCATTTCGAAGGAAACGAAGTGTAGTTTATAACGAAAGAAACGGAGATGAAAAACTCTAAGTATTTTGAGAGTTATGATGGAAATAGTTAGACTCGCGCTTTGGTTTAGCAATTTACTGACCTACCTCCGATTGATTGACCATAACTCTCCCAATTTAACTCTTAAGTCATTGAAATTAGTTTCATTTCGAAGGAATCAAAGTGTAGTTTAAAACGAAAGAAACGGAGATGAAAAACTCCAAGTATTTTGAGAGTTATGATGGAAATAGTTAGACTCGCGCTTTGGTTTAGCAATTTAATGACCTCCCTACGATTGATTGACCATAACTCACTCAATTTAACTCGTAATTCATTGAAATTAGTTTCATTTCGAAGGAATCGAAGTGTAGTTTATAACGAAAGAAACGGAGATGAAAAACTCCAAGTATTTTGAGAGTTATGATGGAAATAGTTAGACTCGCGCTTTGGTTTAGCAATTTACTGACCTACCTCCGATTGATTGACCATAACTCTCCCAATTTAACTCTTAAGTCATTGAAATTAGTTTCATTTCGAAGGAATCAAAGTGTAGTTTAAAACGAAAGAAACGGAGATGAAAAACTCCAAGTATTTTGAGAGTTATGATGGAAATAGTTAGACTCGCGCTTTGGTTTAGCAATTTACTGACCTACCTCCGATTGATTGACAATAACTCTGTCAATTTAACTCGTAATTCATTTAAATTAGTTTCATTTCGAAGGAATCGAAGTGTAGTTTAAAACGAAAGAAACGGAGATGAAAAACTCCAAGTATTTTGAGAGTTATGATGGAAATAGTTAGACTCGCGCTTTGGTTTAGCAATTTACTGACCTCCCTACGATTAATTGACCATAACTCACTCAATTTAACTCGTAATTCATTTAAATTCGTTTCATTTCGAATGAATCGAAGTGTAGTTTAAAACGAAAGAAACGGAGATGAAAAACTCCAAGTATTTTGAGAGTTATGATGGAAATAGTTAGACTCGCGCTTTGGTTTAGCAATTTACTGACCTACCTCCGATTGATTGACCATAACTCTGTCAATTTAACTCGTAATTCATTTAAATTAGTTTCATTTCGAAGGAATCGAAGTGTAGTTTAAAACGAAAGAAACGGAGATGAAAAACTCCAAGTATTTTGAGAGTTATGATGGAAATAGTTAGACTCGCGCTTTGGTTTAGCAATTTACTGACCTCCCTACGATTGATTGACCATAACTCACTAAATTTAACTCGTAATTCATTTAAATTCGTTTCATTTCGAAGGAATCGAAGTGTAGTTTAAAACGAAAGAAACGGAGATGAAAAACTCCAAGTATTTTGAGAGTTATGATGGAAATTGTTAGACTCGCGCTTTGGTTTAGCAATTTACTGACCTACCTCCGATTGATTGACCATAACTCACTCAATTTTACTCGTAATTCATTGAAATTAGTTTCAGTTCGAAGGAATCGAAGTGTAGTTTATAACGAAAGAAACGGAGATGAAAAACTCCAAGTATTTTGAGAGTTATGATGGAAATAGTTAGACTCGCGCTTTGGTTTAGCAATTTACTGACCTCCCTACGATTGATTGACCATAACTCACTCAATTTAACTCGTAATTCATTTAAATTCGTTTCATTTCGAAGGATTCGAAGTGTAGTTTAAAACGAAAGAAACGGAGATGAAAAACTCCAAGTATTTTGAGAGTTATGATGGAAATTGTTAGACTCGCGCTTTGGTTTAGCAATTTACTGACCTACCTCCGATTGATTGACCATAACTCACTCAATTTAACTCGTAATTCATTTAAATTAGTTTCATTTCGAAGGAATCGAAGTATAGTTTAAAACGAAAGAAACGGAGATGAAAAACTCCAAGTATTTTGAGAGTTATGATGGAAATAGTTAGACTCGCGCTTTGGTTTAGCAATTTACTGACCTACCTCTGATTGATTGACCATAACTCTGTCAATTTAACTCGTAATTCATTTAAATTAGTTTCATTTCGAAGGAATCGAAGTATAGTTTAAAACGAAAGAAACGGAGATTAAAAACTCCAAGTATTTTGGGAGTTATGATGGAAATAGTTAGACTCGCGCTTTGGTTTAGCAATTTACTGACCTCCCTACGATTGATTGACCATAACTCACTCAATTTTACTCGTAATTCATTGAAATTAGTTTCAGTTCGAAGGAATCGAAGTGTAGTTTATAACGAAAGAAACGGAGATGAAAAACTCCAAGTATTTTGAGAGTTATGATGGAAATAGTTAGACTCGCGCTTTGGTTTAGCAATTTACTGACCTCCCTACGATTGATTGACCATAACTCACTCAATTTAACTCGTAATTCATTTAAATTCGTTTCATTTCGAAGGAATCGAAGTGTAGTTTAAAACGAAAGAAACGGAGATGAAAAACTCCAAGTATTTTGAGAGTTATGATGGAAATAGTTAGACTCGCGCTTTGGTTTAGCAATTTACTGACCTACCTCCGATTGATTGACAATAACTCTGTCAATTTAACTCGTAATTCATTTAAATTAGTTTCATTTCGAAGGAATCGAAGTGTAGTTTAAAACGAAAGAAACGGAGATGAAAAACTCCAAGTATTTTGAGAGTTATGATGGAAATAGTTAGACTCGCGCTTTGGTTTAGCAATTTACTGACCTACCTCCGATTGATTGACCATAACTCACTCAATTTAACTCGTAATTCTTTTAAATTCGTTTCATTTCGAATGAATCGAAGTGTAGTTTAAAACGAAAGAAACGGAGATGAAAAACTCCAAGTATTTTGAGAGTTATGATGGAAATAGTTAGACTCGCTCTTTGGTTTAGCAATTTACTGACCTACCTCCGATTGATTGACCATAACTCTGTCAATTTAACTCGTAATTCATTTAAATTAGTTTCATTTCGAAGGAATCGAAGTGTAGTTTAAAACGAAAGAAACGGAGATTAAAAACTCCAAGTATTTTGGGAGTTATGATGGAAATAGTTAGACTCGCGCTTTGGTTTAGCAATTTACTGACCTCCCTACGATTGATTGACCATAACTCACTCAATTTAAGTCGTAATTCATTGAAATTAGTTTCATTTCGAAGGAATCGAAGTGTAGTTTATAACGAAAGAAACGGAGATGAAAAACTCTAAGTATTTTGAGAGTTATGATGGAAATAGTTAGACTCGCGCTTTGGTTTAGCAATTTACTGACCTACCTCCGATTGATTGACCATAACTCTCCCAATTTAACTCTTAAGTCATTGAAATTAGTTTCATTTCGAAGGAATCAAAGTGTAGTTTAAAACGAAAGAAACGGAGATGAAAAACTCCAAGTATTTTGAGAGTTATGATGGAAATAGTTAGACTCGCGCTTTGGTTTAGCAATTTAATGACCTCCCTACGATTGATTGACCATAACTCACTCAATTTAACTCGTAATTCATTGAAATTAGTTTCATTTCGAAGGAATCGAAGTGTAGTTTATAACGAAAGAAACGGAGATGAAAAACTCCAAGTATTTTGAGAGTTATGATGGAAATAGTTAGACTCGCGCTTTGGTTTAGCAATTTACTGACCTACCTCCGATTGATTGACCATAACTCTCCCAATTTAACTCTTAAGTCATTGAAATTAGTTTCATTTCGAAGGAATCAAAGTGTAGTTTAAAACGAAAGAAACGGAGATGAAAAACTCCAAGTATTTTGAGAGTTATGATGGAAATAGTTAGACTCGCGCTTTGGTTTAGCAATTTACTGACCTACCTCCGATTGATTGACAATAACTCTGTCAATTTAACTCGTAATTCATTTAAATTAGTTTCATTTCGAAGGAATCGAAGTGTAGTTTAAAACGAAAGAAACGGAGATGAAAAACTCCAAGTATTTTGAGAGTTATGATGGAAATAGTTAGACTCGCGCTTTGGTTTAGCAATTTACTGACCTCCCTACGATTGATTGACCATAACTCACTCAATTTAACTCGTAATTCATTTAAATTCGTTTCATTTCGAATGAATCGAAGTGTAGTTTAAAACGAAAGAAACGGAGATGAAAAACTCCAAGTATTTTGAGAGTTATGATGGAAATAGTTAGACTCGCGCTTTGGTTTAGCAATTTACTGACCTACCTCCGATTGATTGACCATAACTCTGTCAATTTAACTCGTAATTCATTTAAATTAGTTTCATTTCGAAGGAATCGAAGTGTAGTTTAAAACGAAAGAAACGGAGATGAAAAACTCCAAGTATTTTGAGAGTTATGATGGAAATAGTTAGACTCGCGCTTTGGTTTAGCAATTTACTGACCTCCCTACGATTGATTGACCATAACTCACTAAATTTAACTCGTAATTCATTTAAATTCGTTTCATTTCGAAGGAATCGAAGTGTAGTTTAAAACGAAAGAAACGGAGATGAAAAACTCCAAGTATTTTGAGAGTTATGATGGAAATTGTTAGACTCGCGCTTTGGTTTAGCAATTTACTGACCTACCTCCGATTGATTGACCATAACTCACTCAATTTTACTCGTAATTCATTGAAATTAGTTTCAGTTCGAAGGAATCGAAGTGTAGTTTATAACGAAAGAAACGGAGATGAAAAACTCCAAGTATTTTGAGAGTTATGATGGAAATAGTTAGACTCGCGCTTTGGTTTAGCAATTTACTGACCTCCCTACGATTGATTGACCATAACTCACTCAATTTAACTCGTAATTCATTTAAATTCGTTTCATTTCGAAGGATTCGAAGTGTAGTTTAAAACGAAAGAAACGGAGATGAAAAACTCCAAGTATTTTGAGAGTTATGATGGAAATTGTTAGACTCGCGCTTTGGTTTAGCAATTTACTGACCTACCTCCGATTGATTGACCATAACTCACTCAATTTAACTCGTAATTCATTTAAATTAGTTTCATTTCGAAGGAATCGAAGTATAGTTTAAAACGAAAGAAACGGAGATGAAAAACTCCAAGTATTTTGAGAGTTATGATGGAAATAGTTAGACTCGCGCTTTGGTTTAGCAATTTACTGACCTACCTCTGATTGATTGACCATAACTCTGTCAATTTAACTCGTAATTCATTTAAATTAGTTTCATTTCGAAGGAATCGAAGTATAGTTTAAAACGAAAGAAACGGAGATTAAAAACTCCAAGTATTTTGGGAGTTATGATGGAAATAGTTAGACTCGCGCTTTGGTTTAGCAATTTACTGACCTCCCTACGATTGATTGACCATAACTCACTCAATTTTACTCGTAATTCATTGAAATTAGTTTCAGTTCGAAGGAATCGAAGTGTAGTTTATAACGAAAGAAACGGAGATGAAAAACTCCAAGTATTTTGAGAGTTATGATGGAAATAGTTAGACTCGCGCTTTGGTTTAGCAATTTACTGACCTCCCTACGATTGATTGACCATAACTCACTCAATTTAACTCGTAATTCATTTAAATTCGTTTCATTTCGAATGAATCGAAGTGTAGTTTAAAACGAAAGAAACGGAGATGAAAAACTCCAAGTATTTTTAGAGTTATGATGGAAATAGTTAGACTCGCGCTTTGGTTTAGCAATTTACTGACCTACCTCCGATTGATTGACAATAACTCTGTCAATTTAACTCGTAATTCATTTAAATTAGTTTCATTTCGAAGGAATCGAAGTGTAGTTTAAAACGAAAGAAACGGAGATGAAAAACTCCAAGTATTTTGAGAGTTATGATGGAAATAGTTAGACTCGCGCTTTGGTTTAGCAATTTACTGACCTCCCTACGATTGATTGACCATAACTCACTCAATTTAACTCGTAATTCATTTAAATTCGTTTCATTTCGAATGAATCGAAGTGTAGTTTAAAACGAAAGAAACGGAGATGAAAAACTCCAAGTATTTTGAGAGTTATGATGGAAATAGTTAGACTCGCGCTTTGGTTTAGCAATTTACTGACCTACCTCCGATTGATTGACCATAACTCTGTCAATTTAACTCGTAATTCATTTAAATTAGTTTCATTTCGAAGGAATCGAAGTGTAGTTTAAAACGAAAGAAACGGAGATGAAAAACTCCAAGTATTTTGAGAGTTATGATGGAAATAGTTAGACTCGCGCTTTGGTTTAGCAATTTACTGACCTACCTCCGATTGATTGACCATAACTCACTCAATTTAACTCGTAATTCATTGAAATTAGTTTCATTTCGAAGGAATCAAAGTGTAGTTTAAAACGAAAGAAACGGAGATGAAAAACTCCAAGTATTTTGAGAGTTATGATGGAAATAGTTAGACTCGCGCTTTGGTTTAGCAATTTACTGACCTACCTCCGATTGATTGACCATAACTCACTCAATTTAACTCGTAATTCATTGAAATTAGTTTCATTTCGAAGGAATCGAAGTGTAGTTTATAACGAAAGAAACGGAGATGAAAAACTCCAAGTATTTTGAGAGTTATGATGGAAATAGTTAGACTCGCGCTTTGGTTTAGCAATTTACTGACCTACCTCCGATTGATTGACCATAACTCTCCCAATTTAACTCTTAAGTCATTGAAATTAGTTTCATTTCGAAGGAATCAAAGTGTAGTTTAAAACGAAAGAAACGGAGATGAAAAACTCCAAGTATTTTGAGAGTTATGATGGAAATAGTTAGACTCGCGCTTTGGTTTAGCAATTTACTGACCTACCTCCGATTGATTGACAATAACTCTGTCAATTTAACTCGTAATTCATTTAAATTAGTTTCATTTCGAAGGAATCGAAGTGTAGTTTAAAACGAAAGAAACGGAGATGAAAAACTCCAAGTATTTTGAGAGTTATGATGGAAATAGTTAGACTCGCGCTTTGGTTTAGCAATTTACTGACCTCCCTACGATTGATTGACCATAACTCACTCAATTTAACTCGTAATTCATTTAAATTCGTTTCATTTCGAATGAATCGAAGTGTAGTTTAAAACGAAAGAAACGGAGATGAAAAACTCCAAGTATTTTGAGAGTTATGATGGAAATAGTTAGACTCGCGCTTTGGTTTAGCAATTTACTGACCTACCTCCGATTGATTGACCATAACTCTGTCAATTTAACTCGTAATTCATTTAAATTAGTTTCATTTCGAAGGAATCGAAGTGTAGTTTAAAACGAAAGAAACGGAGATGAAAAACTCCAAGTATTTTGAGAGTTATGATGGAAATAGTTAGACTCGCGCTTTGGTTTAGCAATTTACTGACCTCCCTACGATTGATTGACCATAACTCACTAAATTTAACTCGTAATTCATTTAAATTCGTTTCATTTCGAAGGAATCGAAGTGTAGTTTAAAACGAAAGAAACGGAGATGAAAAACTCCAAGTATTTTGAGAGTTATGATGGAAATTGTTAGACTCGCGCTTTGGTTTAGCAATTTACTGACCTACCTCCGATTGATTGACCATAACTCACTCAATTTTACTCGTAATTCATTGAAATTAGTTTCAGTTCGAAGGAATCGAAGTGTAGTTTATAACGAAAGAAACGGAGATGAAAAACTCCAAGTATTTTGAGAGTTATGATGGAAATAGTTAGACTCGCGCTTTGGTTTAGCAATTTACTGACCTCCCTACGATTGATTGACCATAACTCACTCAATTTAACTCGTAATTCATTTAAATTCGTTTCATTTCGAAGGATTCGAAGTGTAGTTTAAAACGAAAGAAACGGAGATGAAAAACTCCAAGTATTTTGAGAGTTATGATGGAAATTGTTAGACTCGCGCTTTGGTTTAGCAATTTACTGACCTACCTCCGATTGATTGACCATAACTCACTCAATTTAACTCGTAATTCATTTAAATTAGTTTCATTTCGAAGGAATCGAAGTATAGTTTAAAACGAAAGAAACGGAGATGAAAAACTCCAAGTATTTTGAGAGTTATGATGGAAATAGTTAGACTCGCGCTTTGGTTTAGCAATTTACTGACCTACCTCTGATTGATTGACCATAACTCTGTCAATTTAACTCGTAATTCATTTAAATTAGTTTCATTTCGAAGGAATCGAAGTATAGTTTAAAACGAAAGAAACGGAGATTAAAAACTCCAAGTATTTTGGGAGTTATGATGGAAATAGTTAGACTCGCGCTTTGGTTTAGCAATTTACTGACCTCCCTACGATTGATTGACCATAACTCACTCAATTTTACTCGTAATTCATTGAAATTAGTTTCAGTTCGAAGGAATCGAAGTGTAGTTTATAACGAAAGAAACGGAGATGAAAAACTCCAAGTATTTTGAGAGTTATGATGGAAATAGTTAGACTCGCGCTTTGGTTTAGCAATTTACTGACCTCCCTACGATTGATTGACCATAACTCACTCAATTTAACTCGTAATTCATTTAAATTCGTTTCATTACGAAGGAATCGAAGTGTAGTTTAAAACGAAAGAAACGGAGATGAAAAACTCCAAGTATTTTGAGAGTTATGATGGAAATAGTTAGACTCGCGCTTTGGTTTAGCAATTTACTGACCTACCTCCGATTGATTGACAATAACTCTGTCAATTTAACTCGTAATTCATTTAAATTAGTTTCATTTCGAAGGAATCGAAGTGTAGTTTAAAACGAAAGAAACGGAGATGAAAAACTCCAAGTATTTTGAGAGTTATGATGGAAATAGTTAGACTCGCGCTTTGGTTTAGCAATTTACTGACCTACCTCCGATTGATTGACCATAACTCACTCAATTTAACTCGTAATTCTTTTAAATTCGTTTCATTTCGAATGAATCGAAGTGTAGTTTAAAACGAAAGAAACGGAGATGAAAAACTCCAAGTATTTTGAGAGTTATGATGGAAATAGTTAGACTCGCTCTTTGGTTTAGCAATTTACTGACCTACCTCCGATTGATTGACCATAACTCTGTCAATTTAACTCGTAATTCATTTAAATTAGTTTCATTTCGAAGGAATCGAAGTGTAGTTTAAAACGAAAGAAACGGAGATTAAAAACTCCAAGTATTTTGGGAGTTATGATGGAAATAGTTAGACTCGCGCTTTGGTTTAGCAATTTACTGACCTCCCTACGATTGATTGACCATAACTCACTCAATTTAAGTCGTAATTCATTGAAATTAGTTTCATTTCGAAGGAATCGAAGTGTAGTTTATAACGAAAGAAACGGAGATGAAAAACTCTAAGTATTTTGAGAGTTATGATGGAAATAGTTAGACTCGCGCTTTGGTTTAGCAATTTACTGACCTACCTCCGATTGATTGACCATAACTCTCCCAATTTAACTCTTAAGTCATTGAAATTAGTTTCATTTCGAAGGAATCAAAGTGTAGTTTAAAACGAAAGAAACGGAGATGAAAAACTCCAAGTATTTTGAGAGTTATGATGGAAATAGTTAGACTCGCGCTTTGGTTTAGCAATTTAATGACCTCCCTACGATTGATTGACCATAACTCACTCAATTTAACTCGTAATTCATTGAAATTAGTTTCATTTCGAAGGAATCGAAGTGTAGTTTATAACGAAAGAAACGGAGATGAAAAACTCCAAGTATTTTGAGAGTTATGATGGAAATAGTTAGACTCGCGCTTTGGTTTAGCAATTTACTGACCTACCTCCGATTGATTGACCATAACTCTCCCAATTTAACTCTTAAGTCATTGAAATTAGTTTCATTTCGAAGGAATCAAAGTGTAGTTTAAAACGAAAGAAACGGAGATGAAAAACTCCAAGTATTTTGAGAGTTATGATGGAAATAGTTAGACTCGCGCTTTGGTTTAGCAATTTACTGACCTACCTCCGATTGATTGACAATAACTCTGTCAATTTAACTCGTAATTCATTTAAATTAGTTTCATTTCGAAGGAATCGAAGTGTAGTTTAAAACGAAAGAAACGGAGATGAAAAACTCCAAGTATTTTGAGAGTTATGATGGAAATAGTTAGACTCGCGCTTTGGTTTAGCAATTTACTGACCTCCCTACGATTGATTGACCATAACTCACTCAATTTAACTCGTAATTCATTTAAATTCGTTTCATTTCGAATGAATCGAAGTGTAGTTTAAAACGAAAGAAACGGAGATGAAAAACTCCAAGTATTTTGAGAGTTATGATGGAAATAGTTAGACTCGCGCTTTGGTTTAGCAATTTACTGACCTACCTCCGATTGATTGACCATAACTCTGTCAATTTAACTCGTAATTCATTTAAATTAGTTTCATTTCGAAGGAATCGAAGTGTAGTTTAAAACGAAAGAAACGGAGATGAAAAACTCCAAGTATTTTGAGAGTTATGATGGAAATAGTTAGACTCGCGCTTTGGTTTAGCAATTTACTGACCTCCCTACGATTGATTGACCATAACTCACTAAATTTAACTCGTAATTCATTTAAATTCGTTTCATTTCGAAGGAATCGAAGTGTAGTTTAAAACGAAAGAAACGGAGATGAAAAACTCCAAGTATTTTGAGAGTTATGATGGAAATTGTTAGACTCGCGCTTTGGTTTAGCAATTTACTGACCTACCTCCGATTGATTGACCATAACTCACTCAATTTTACTCGTAATTCATTGAAATTAGTTTCAGTTCGAAGGAATCGAAGTGTAGTTTATAACGAAAGAAACGGAGATGAAAAACTCCAAGTATTTTGAGAGTTATGATGGAAATAGTTAGACTCGCGCTTTGGTTTAGCAATTTACTGACCTCCCTACGATTGATTGACCATAACTCACTCAATTTAACTCGTAATTCATTTAAATTCGTTTCATTTCGAAGGATTCGAAGTGTAGTTTAAAACGAAAGAAACGGAGATGAAAAACTCCAAGTATTTTGAGAGTTATGATGGAAATTGTTAGACTCGCGCTTTGGTTTAGCAATTTACTGACCTACCTCCGATTGATTGACCATAACTCACTCAATTTAACTCGTAATTCATTTAAATTAGTTTCATTTCGAAGGAATCGAAGTATAGTTTAAAACGAAAGAAACGGAGATGAAAAACTCCAAGTATTTTGAGAGTTATGATGGAAATAGTTAGACTCGCGCTTTGGTTTAGCAATTTACTGACCTACCTCTGATTGATTGACCATAACTCTGTCAATTTAACTCGTAATTCATTTAAATTAGTTTCATTTCGAAGGAATCGAAGTATAGTTTAAAACGAAAGAAACGGAGATTAAAAACTCCAAGTATTTTGGGAGTTATGATGGAAATAGTTAGACTCGCGCTTTGGTTTAGCAATTTACTGACCTCCCTACGATTGATTGACCATAACTCACTCAATTTTACTCGTAATTCATTGAAATTAGTTTCAGTTCGAAGGAATCGAAGTGTAGTTTATAACGAAAGAAACGGAGATGAAAAACTCCAAGTATTTTGAGAGTTATGATGGAAATAGTTAGACTCGCGCTTTGGTTTAGCAATTTACTGACCTCCCTACGATTGATTGACCATAACTCACTCAATTTAACTCGTAATTCATTTAAATTCGTTTCATTTCGAATGAATCGAAGTGTAGTTTAAAACGAAAGAAACGGAGATGAAAAACTCCAAGTATTTTTAGAGTTATGATGGAAATAGTTAGACTCGCGCTTTGGTTTAGCAATTTACTGACCTACCTCCGATTGATTGACAATAACTCTGTCAATTTAACTCGTAATTCATTTAAATTAGTTTCATTTCGAAGGAATCGAAGTGTAGTTTAAAACGAAAGAAACGGAGATGAAAAACTCCAAGTATTTTGAGAGTTATGATGGAAATAGTTAGACTCGCGCTTTGGTTTAGCAATTTACTGACCTCCCTACGATTGATTGACCATAACTCACTCAATTTAACTCGTAATTCATTTAAATTCGTTTCATTTCGAATGAATCGAAGTGTAGTTTAAAACGAAAGAAACGGAGATGAAAAACTCCAAGTATTTTGAGAGTTATGATGGAAATAGTTAGACTCGCGCTTTGGTTTAGCAATTTACTGACCTACCTCCGATTGATTGACCATAACTCTGTCAATTTAACTCGTAATTCATTTAAATTAGTTTCATTTCGAAGGAATCGAAGTGTAGTTTAAAACGAAAGAAACGGAGATGAAAAACTCCAAGTATTTTGAGAGTTATGATGGAAATAGTTAGACTCGCGCTTTGGTTTAGCAATTTACTGACCTACCTCCGATTGATTGACCATAACTCACTCAATTTAACTCGTAATTCATTTAAATTCGTTTTATTTCGAATGAATCGAAGTGTAGTTTAAAACGAAA
This sequence comes from Tasmannia lanceolata, assembly GCF_043159265.1. NCBI lineage: Eukaryota > Viridiplantae > Streptophyta > Magnoliopsida > Canellales > Winteraceae > Tasmannia > Tasmannia lanceolata. The sequence goes on from NW_027518721.1 coordinate 12,454,884, forward strand.
GAAACGGAGATGAAAAACTCCAAGTATTTTGAGAGTTATGATGGAAATAGTTAGACTCGCTCTTTGGTTTAGCAATTTACTGACCTACCTCCGATTGATTGACCATAACTCTGTCAATTTAACTCGTAATTCATTTAAATTAGTTTCATTTCGAAGGAATCGAAGTATAGTTTAAAACGAAAGAAACGGAGATGAAAAACTCCAAGTATTTTGAGAGTTATGATGGAAATAGTTAGACTCGCGCTTTGGTTTAGCAATTTACTGACCTCCCTACGATTGATTGACCATAACTCACTAAATTTAACTCGTAATTCATTGAAATTAGTTTCATTTCGAAGGAATCGAAGTGTAGTTTAAAACGAAAGAATCGGAGATGAAAAACTCCAAGTATTTTGAGAGTTATGATGGAAATAGTTAGACTCGCGCTTTGGTATAGCAATTTACTGACCTACCTCCGATTGATTTACCATAACTCACTCAATTTAACTCGTAATTCATTGAAATTAGTTTCATTTTGAAGGAATCGAAGTATAGTTTAAAACGAAAGAAACGGAGATGAAAAACTCCAAGTATTTTGAGAGTTATGATGGAAATTGTTAGACTCGCGCTTTGGTTTAGCAATTTACTGACCTACCTCCGATTGATTGACCATAACTCACTCAATTTAACTCGTAATTCATTTAAATTAGTTTCATTTCGAAGGAATCGAAGTATAGTTTAAAACGAAAGAAACGGAGATGAAAAACTCCAAGTATTTTGAGAGTTATGATGGAAATAGTTAGACTCGCGCTTTGGTTTAGCAATTTACTGACCTCCATACGATTGATTGACCATAACTCACTAAATTTAACTCGTAATTCATTGAAATTAGTTTAATTTCGAAGGAATCGAAGTGAAGTTTAAAACGAAAGAAACGGAGATGAAAAACTCCAAGTATTTTGAGAGTTATGATGGAAATAGTTAGACTCGCGCTTTGGTTTAGCAATTTACTGACCTACCTCCGATTGATTGACCATAACTCTCTCAATTTAACTCTTAAGTCATTGAAATTAGTTTCATTTCGAAGGAATCAAAGTGTAGTTTAAAACGAAAGAAACGGAGATGAAAAACTCCAAGTATTTTGAGAGTTATGATGGAAATAGTTAGACTCGCGCTTTGGTTTAGCAATTTACTGACCTACCTCCGATTGATTGACCATAACTCTGTAAATTTAACTCGTAATTCATTTAAATTAGTTTCATTTCGAAGGAATCGAAGTGTAGTTTAAAACGAAAGAAACGGAGATGAAAAACTCCAAGTATTTTGAGAGTTATGATGGAAATAGTTAGACTCGCTCTTTGGTTTAGCAATTTACTGACCTCTCTCCGATTGATTTACCATAACTCACTAAATTTAACTCGTAATTCATTGAAATTAGTTTCATTTCGAAGGAATCGAAGTGTAGTTTAAAACGAAAGAAACGGAGATGAAAAACTCCAAGTATTTTGAGAGTTATGATGGAAATTGTTAGACTCGCGCTTTGGTTTAGCAATTTACTGACCTACCTCCGATTGATTGACCATAACTCACTCAATTTAACTCGTAATTCATTTAAATTAGTTTCATTTCGAAGGAATCGAAGTATAGTTTAAAACGAAAGAAACGGAGATGAAAAACTCCAAGTATTTTTAGAGTTATGATGGAAATAGTTAGACTCGCGCTTTGGTTTAGCAATTTACTGACCTACCTCTGATTGATTGACCATAACTCTGTCAATTTAACTCGTAATTCATTTAAATTAGTTTCATTTCGAAAGAATCGAAGTATAGTTTAAAACGAAAGAAACGGAGATTAAAAACTCCAAGTATTTTGGGAGTTATGATGGAAATAGTTAGACTCGCGCTTTGGTTTAGCAATTTACTGACCTCCCTACGATTGATTGACCATAACTCACTCAATTTTACTCGTAATTCATTGAAATTAGTTTCAGTTCGAAGGAATCGAAGTGTAGTTTATAACGAAAGAAACGGAGATGAAAAACTCCAAGTATTTTGAGAGTTATGATGGAAATAGTTAGACTCGCGCTTTGGTTTAGCAATTTACTGACCTACCTCCGATTGATTGACCATAACTCTCCCAATTTAACTCTTAAGTCATTGAAATTAGTTTCATTTCGAAGGAATCAAAGTGTAGTTTAAAACGAAAGAAACGGAGATGATAAACTCCAAGTATTTTGAGAGTTATGATAGAAATAGTTAAGCTCGCCTTTTGGTTTAGCAATTTACTGACCTCCCTACGATTGATTGACAATAACTCACTCAATTTAACTCGTAAGTCATTGAAATTAGTTTCATTTCGAAGGAATCGAAGTGTAGTTTATAACGAAAGAAACGGAGATGAAAAACTCCAAGTATTTTGAGAGTTATGATGGAAATAGTTAGACTCGCGCTTTGGTTTAGCAATTTACTGACCTACCTCCGATTGATTGACCATAACTCTCCCAATTTAACTCTTAAGTCATTGAAATTAGTTTCATTTCGAAGGAATCAAAGTGTAGTTTAAAACGAAAGAAACGGAGATGAAAAACTCCAAGTATTTTGAGAGTTATGATGGAAATAGTTAGACTCGCGCTTTGGTTTAGCAATTTACTGACCTACCTCCGATTGATTGACCATAACTCTCTCAATTTAACTCTTAAGTCATTGAAATTAGTTTCATTTCGAAGGAATCAAAGTGTAGTTTAAAACGAAAGAAACGGAGATGAAAAACTCCAAGTATTTTGAGAGTTATGATGGAAATAGTTAGACTCGCGCTTTGGTTTAGCAATTTACTGACCTACCTCCGATTGATTGACCATAACTCTCTCAATTTAACTCTTAATTCATTGAAATTAGTTTCATTTCGAAGGAATCGAAGTGTAGTTTAAAACGAAAGAAACGGAGATGAAAAACTCCAAGTATTTTGGGAGTTATGATGGAAATAGTTAGACTCGCGCTTTGGTTTAGCAATTTACTGACCTACCTCCGATTGATTGACCATAACTCTGTCAATTTAACTCGTAATTCATTTAAATTAGTTTCATTTCGAAGGAATCTAAGTGTAGTTTAAAACGAAAGAAACGGAGATGAAAAACTCCAAGTATTTTGAGAGTTATGATGGAAATAGTTAGACTCGCGCTTTGGTTTAGCAATTTACTGACCTCCCTACGATTGATTGACCATAACTCACTCAATTTAACTCGTAATTCATTGAAATTAGTTTCATTTCGAAGGAATCGAAGTGTAGTTTATAACGAAAGAAACGGAGATGAAAAACTCCAAGTATTTTGAGAGTTATGATGGAAATAGTTAGACTCGCGCTTTGGTTTAGCAATTTACTGACCTACCTCCGATTGATTGACCATAACTCTCCCAATTTAACTCTTAAGTCATTGAAATTAGTTTCATTTCGAACGAATCAAAGTGTAGTTTAAAACGAAAGAAACGGAGATGAAAAACTCCAAGTATTTTGAGAGTTATGATGGAAATAGTTAGACTCGCGCTTTGGTTTAGCAATTTACTGACCTACCTCCGATTGATTGACCATAACTCTGTCAATTTAACTCGTAATTCATTTAAATTAGTTTCATTTCGAAGGAATCGAAGTGTAGTTTAAAACGAAAGAAACGGAGATGAAAAACTCCAAGTATTTTGAGAGTTATGATGGAAATAGTTAGACTCGCGCTTTGGTTTAGCAATTTACTGACCTACCTCCGATTGATTGACCATAACTCACTCAATTTAACTCGTAATTCATTTAAATTCGTTTTATTTCGAATGAATCGAAGTGTAGTTTAAAACGAAAGAAACGGAGATGAAAAACTCCAAGTATTTTGAGAGTTATGATGGAAATAGTTAGACTCGCTCTTTGGTTTAGCAATTTACTGACCTACCTCCGATTGATTGACCATAACTCTGTCAATTTAACTCGTAATTCATTTAAATTAGTTTCATTTCGAAGGAATCGAAGTATAGTTTAAAACGAAAGAAACGGAGATGGAAAACTCCAAGTATTTTGAGAGTTATGATGGAAATAGTTAGACTCGCGCTTTGGTTTAGCAATTTACTGACCTCCTTACGATTGATTGACCATAACTAACTAAATTTAACTCGTAATTCATTGAAATTAGTTTCATTTCGAAGGAATCGAAGTGTAGTTTAAAACGAAAGAATCGGAGATGAAAAACTCCAAGTATTTTGAGAGTTATGATGGAAATAGTTAGACTCGCGCTTTGGTATAGCAATTTACTGACCTACCTCCGATTGATTTACCATAACTCACTAAATTTAACTCGTAATTCATTGAAATTAGTTTCATTTCGAAGGAATGGAAGTATAGTTTAAAACGAAAGAAACGGAGATGAAAAACTCCAAGTATTTTGAGAGTTATGATGGAAATTGTTAGACTCGCGCTTTGGTTTAGCAATTTACTGACCTACCTCCGATTGATTGACCATAACTCACTCAATTTAACTCGTAATTCATTTAAATTAGTTTCATTTCGAAGGAATCGAAGTATAGTTTAAAACGAAAGAAACGGAGATGAAAAACTCCAAGTATTTTGAGAGTTATGATAGAAATAGTTAGACTCGCGCTTTGGTTTAGCAATTTACTGACCTACCTCCGATTGATTGACAATAACTCTCTCAATTTAACTCGTAATTCATTTAAATTAGTTTCATTTCGAAGGAATCGAAGTTTAGTTTAAAACGAAAGAAACGGAGATGAAAAACTCCAAGTATTTTGAGAGTTATGATGGAAATAGTTAGACTCGCGCTTTGGTTTAGCAATTTACTGACCTACCTCCGATTGATTGACCATAACTCTGTCAATTTAACTCGTAATTCTTTTAAATTAGTTTCATTTCGAAGGAATCGAAGTGTAGTTTAAAACAAAAGAAACGGAGATGAAAAACTCCAAGTATTTTGAGAGTTATGATGGAAATAGTTAGACTCGCTCTTTGGTTTAGCAATTTACTGACCTCTCTCCGATTGATTTACCATAACTCACTCAATTTAACTCGTAATTCATTGAAATTAGTTTCATTTCGAAGGAATCGAAGTGTAGTTTAAAACGAAAGAAACGGAGATGAAAAACTCCAAGTATTTTGAGAGTTATGATGGAAATAGTTAAACTCGCTCTTTGGTTTAGCAATTTACTGACCTCTCTCCGATTGATTTACCATAACTCACTAAATTTAACTCGTAATTCATTGAAATTAGTTTCATTTCGAAGGAATCGAAGTGTAGTTTAAAACGAAAGAAACGGAGATGAAAAACTCCAAGTATTTTGAGAGTTATGATGGAAATTGTTAGACTCGCGCTTTGGTTTAGCAATTTACTGACCTACCTCCGATTGATTGACCATAACTCTCTCAATTTAACTCTTAATTCATTGAAATTAGTTTCATTTCGAAGGAATCGAAGTGTAGTTTAAAACAAAAGAAACGGAGATGAAAAACTCCAAGTATTTTGAGAGTTATGATGGAAATATTTAGACTCGCGCTTTGGTTTAGCAATTTACTGACCTACCTCCGATTGATTGAACATAACTCTCTCAATTTAACTCGTAATTCATTTAAATTCGTTTCATTTCGAATGAATCGAAGTGTAGTTTAAAACGAAAGAAACGGAGATGAAAAACTCCAAGTATTTTGAGAGTTATGATGGAAATAGTTAGACTCGCTCTTTGGTTTAGCAATTTACTGACCTACCTCCGATTGATTGACCATAACTCTGTCAATTTAACTCGTAATTCATTTAAATTAGTTTCATTTCGAAGGAATCGAAGTGTAGTTTAAAACGAAAGAAACGGAGATGAAAAACTCCAAGTATTTTGAGAGTTATGATGGAAATAGTTAGACTCGCGCTTTGGTTTAGCAATTTACTGACCTACCTCCGATTGATTGACAATAACTCTGTCAATTTAACTCGTAATTCATTTAAATTAGTTTCATTTCGAAGGAATCGAAGTGTAGTTTAAAACGAAAGAAACGGAGATGAAAAACTCCAAGTATTTTGAGAGTTATGATGGAAATAGTTAGACTCGCGCTTTGGTTTAGCAATTTACTGACCTACCTCCGATTGATTGACCATAACTCTGTCAATTTAACTCGTAATTCATTTAAATTAGTTTCATTTCGAAGGAATCGAAGTGTAGTTTAAAACGAAAGAAACGGAGATGAAAAACTCCAAGTATTTTGAGAGTTATGATGGAAATAGTTAGACTCGCGCTTTGGTTTAGCAATTTACTGACCTACCTCCGATTGATTGACCATAACTCACTCAATTTAACTCGTAATTCATTTAAATTCGTTTTATTTCGAATGAATCGAAGTGTAGTTTAAAACGAAAGAAACGGAGATGAAAAACTCCAAGTATTTTGAGAGTTATGATGGAAATAGTTAGACTCGCTCTTTGGTTTAACAATTTACTGACCTACCTCCGATTGATTACCCATAACTCTGTCAATTTAACTCGTAATTCATTTAAATTAGTTTCATTTCGAAGGAATCGAAGTATAGTTTAAAACGAAAGAAACGGAGATGGAAAACTCCAAGTATTTTGAGAGTTATGATGGAAATAGTTAGACTCGCGCTTTGGTTTAGCAATTTACTGACCTCCCTACGATTGATTGACCATAACTCACTAAATTTAACTCGTAATTCATTGAAATTAGTTTCATTTCGAAGGAATCGAAGTGTAGTTTAAAACGAAAGAATCGGAGATGAAAAACTCCAAGTATTTTGAGAGTTATGATGGAAATAGTTAGACTCGCGCTTTGGTATAGCAATTTACTGACCTACCTCCGATTGATTTACCATAACTCACTCAATTTAACTCGTAATTCATTGAAATTAGTTTCATTTCGAAGGAATCGAAGTATAGTTTAAAACAAAAGAAACGGAGATGAAAAACTCCAAGTATTTTGAGAGTTATGATGGAAATTGTTAGACTCGCGCTTTGGTTTAGCAATTTACTGACCTACCTCCGATTGATTGACCATAACTCACTCAATTTAACTCGTAATTCATTTAAATTAGTTTCATTTCGAAGGAATCGAAGTATAGTTTAAAACGAAAGAAACGGAGATGAAAAACTCCAAGTATTTTGAGAGTTATGATGGAAATAGTTAGACTCGCGCTTTGGTTTAGCAATTTACTGACCTACCTCCGATTGATTGACAATAACTCTCTCAATTTAACTCGTAATTCATTTAAATTAGTTTCATTTCGAAGGAATCGAAGTTTAGTTTAAAACGAAAGAAACGGAGATGAAAAACTCCAAGTATTTTGAGAGTTATGATGGAAATAGTTAGACTCGCGCTTTGGTTTAGCAATTTACTGACCTACCTCCGATTGATTGACCATAACTCTGTCAATTTAACTCGTAATTCTTTTAAATTAGTTTCATTTCGAAGGAATCGAAGTGTAGTTTAAAACAAAAGAAACGGAGATGAAAAACTCCAAGTATTTTGAGAGTTATTATGGAAATAGTTAGACTCGCTCTTTGGTTTAGCAATTTACTGACCTCTCTCCGATTGATTTACCATAACTCACTAAATTTAACTCGTAATTCATTGAAATTAGTTTCATTTCGAAGGAATCGAAGTGTAGTTTAAAACGAAAGAAACGGAGATGAAAAACTCCAAGTATTTTGAGAGTTATGATGGAAATTGTTAGACTCGCGCTTTGGTTTAGCAATTTACTGACCTACCTCCGATTGATTGACCATAACTCTCTCAATTTAACTCTTAATTCATTGAAATTAGTTTCATTTCGAAGGAATCGAAGTGTAGTTTAAAACAAAAGAAACGGAGATGAAAAACTCCAAGTATTTTGAGAGTTATGATGGAAATATTTAGACTCGCGCTTTGGTTTAGCAATTTACTGACCTACCTCCGATTGATTGAACATAACTCTCTCAATTTAACTCGTAATTCATTTAAATTCGTTTCATTTCGAATGAATCGAAGTGTAGTTTAAAACGAAAGAAACGGAGATGAAAAACTCCAAGTATTTTGAGAGTTATGATGGAAATAGTTAGACTCGCTCTTTGGTTTAGCAATTTACTGACCTACCTCCGATTGATTGACCATAACTCTGTCAATTTAACTCGTAATTCATTTAAATTAGTTTCATTTCGAAGGAATCGAAGTGTAGTTTAAAACGAAAGAAACGGAGATGAAAAACTCCAAGTATTTTGAGAGTTATGATGGAAATAGTTAGACTCGCGCTTTGGTTTAGCAATTTACTGACCTACCTCCGATTGATTGACAATAACTCTGTCAATTTAACTCGTAATTCATTTAAATTAGTTTCATTTCGAAGGAATCGAAGTGTAGTTTAAAACGAAAGAAACGGAGATGAAAAACTCCAAGTATTTTGAGAGTTATGATGGAAATAGTTAGACTCGCGCTTTGGTTTAGCAATTTACTGACCTCCCTACGATTGATTGACCATAACTCACTCAATTTAACTCGTAATTCATTTAAATTCGTTTCATTTCGAATGAATCGAAGTGTAGTTTAAAACGAAAGAAACGGAGATGAAAAACTCCAAGTATTTTGAGAGTTATGATGGAAATAGTTAGACTCGCGCTTTGGTTTAGCAATTTACTGACCTACCTCCGATTGATTGACAATAACTCTGTAAATTTAACTCGTAATTCATTTAAATTAGTTTCATTTCGAAGGAATCGAAGTGTAGTTTAAAACGAAAGAAACGGAGATGAAAAACTCCAAGTATTTTGAGAGTTATGATGGAAATAGTTAGACTCGCGCTTTGGTTTAGCAATTTACTGACCTCCCTACGATTGATTGACCATAACTCACTCAATTTAACTCGTAATTCATTTAAATTCGTTTCATTTCGAATGAATCGAAGTGCAGTTTAAAACGAAAGAAACGGAGATGAAAAACTCCAAGTATTTTGAGAGTTATGATGGAAATAGTTAGACTCGCGCTTTGGTTTAGCAATTTACTGACCTACCTCCGATTGATTGACAATAACTCTGTCAATTTAACTCGTAATTCATTTAAATTAGTTTCATTTCGAAGGAATCGAAGTGTAGTTTAAAACGAAAGAAACGGAGATGAAAAACTCCAAGTATTTTGAGAGTTATGATGGAAATAGTTAGACTCGCGCTTTGGTTTAGCAATTTACTGACCTACCTCCGATTGATTGACCATAATTCACTCAATTTAACTCGTAATTCATTTAAATTCGTTTCATTTCGAATGAATCGAAGTGTAGTTTAAAACGAAAGAAACGGAGATGAAAAACTCCAAGTATTTTGAGAGTTATGATGGAAATAGTTAGACTCGCTCTTTGGTTTAGCAATTTACTGACCTACCTCCGATTGATTGACCATAACTCTGTCAATTTAACTCGTAATTAATTTAAATTAGTTTAATTTCGAAGGAATCGAAGTGTAGTTTAAAACGAAAGAAACGGAGATTAAAAACTCCAAGTATTTTGGGAGTTTTGATGGAAATAGTTAGACTCGCGCTTTGGTTTAGCAATTTACTGACCTCCCTACGATTGATTGACCATAACTCACTCAATTTAACTCGTAATTCATTGAAATTAGTTTCATTTCGAAGGAATCGAAGTGTAGTTTATAACGAAAGAAACGGAGATGAAAAACTCCAAGTATTTTGAGAGTTATGATGGAAATAGTTAGACTCGCGCTTTGGTTTAGCAATTTACTGACCTACCTCCGATTGATTGACCATAACTCTCCCAATTTAACTCTTAAGTCATTGAAATTAGTTTCATTTCGAAGGAATCAAAGTGTAGTTTAAAACGAAAGAAACGGAGATGAAAAACTCCAAGTATTTTTAGAGTTATGATGGAAATAGTTAGACTCGCGCTTTGGTTTAGCAATTTACTGACCTACCTCCGATTGATTGACAATAACTCTGTCAATTTAACTCGCAATTCATTTAAATTAGTTTCATTTCGAAGGAATCGAAGTGTAGTTTAAAACGAAAGAAACGGAGATGAAAAACTCCAAGTATTTTGAGAGTTATGATGGAAATAGTTAGACTCGCGCTTTGGTTTAGCAATTTACTGACCTACCTCCGATTGATTGACAATAACTCTGTCAATTTAACTCGTAATTCATTTAAATTAGTTTCATTTCGAAGGAATCGAAGTGTAGTTTAAAACGAAAGAAACGGAGATGAAAAACTCCAAGTATTTTGAGAGTTATGATGGAAATAGTTAGACACGCGCTTTGGTTTAGCAATTTACTGACCTCCCTACGATTGATTGACCATAACTCACTCAATTTAACTCGTAATTCATTTAAATTCGTTTCATTTCGAATGAATCGAAGTGTAGTTTAAAACGAAAGAAACGGAGATGAAAAACTCCAAGTATTTTGAGAGTTATGATGGAAATAGTTAGACTCGCGCTTTGGTTTAGCAATTTACTGACCTACCTCCGATTGATTGACAATAACTCTGTAAATTTAACTCGTAATTCATTTAAATTAGTTTCATTTCGAAGGAATCGAAGTGTAGTTTAAAACGAAAGAAACGGAGATGAAAAACTCCAAGTATTTTGAGAGTTATGATGGAAATAGTTAGACTCGCGCTTTGGTTTAGCAATTTACTGACCTCCCTACGATTGATTGACCATAACTCACTCAATTTAACTCGTAATTCATTTAAATTCGTTTCATTTCGAATGAATCGAAGTGCAGTTTAAAACGAAAGAAACGGAGATGAAAAACTCCAAGTATTTTGAGAGTTATGATGGAAATAGTTAGACTCGCGCTTTGGTTTAGCAATTTACTGACCTACCTCCGATTGATTGACAATAACTCTGTCAATTTAACTCGTAATTCATTTAAATTAGTTTCATTTCGAAGGAATCGAAGTGTAGTTTAAAACGAAAGAAACGGAGATGAAAAACTCCAAGTATTTTGAGAGTTATGATGGAAATAGTTAGACTCGCGCTTTGGTTTAGCAATTTACTGACCTACCTCCGATTGATTGACCATAACTCAATCAATTTAACTCGTAATTCATTTAAATTCGTTTCATTTCGAATGAATCGAAGTGTAGTTTAAAACGAAAGAAACGGAGATGAAAAACTCCAAGTATTTTGAGAGTTATGATGGAAATAGTTAGACTCGCTCTTTGGTTTAGCAATTTACTGACCTACCTCCGATTGATTGACCATAACTCTGTCAATTTAACTCGTAATTCATTTAAATTAGTTTCATTTCGAAGGAATCGAAGTGTAGTTTAAAACGAAAGAAACGGAGATTAAAAACTCCAAGTATTTTGGGAGTTTTGATGGAAATAGTTAGACTCGCGCTTTGGTTTAGCAATTTACTGACCTCCCTACGATTGATTGACCATAACTCACTCAATTTAACTCGTAATTCATTGAAATTAGTTTCATTTCGAAGGAATCGAAGTGTAGTTTATAACGAAAGAAACGGAGATGAAAAACTCCAAGTATTTTGAGAGTTATGATGGAAATAGTTAGACTCGCGCTTTGGTTTAGCAATTTACTGACCTACCTCCGATTGATTGACCATAACTCTCCCAATTTAACTCTTAAGTCATTGAAATTAGTTTCATTTCGAAGGAATCAAAGTGTAGTTTAAAACGAAAGAAACGGAGATGAAAAACTCCAAGTATTTTTAGAGTTATGATGGAAATAGTTAGACTCGCGCTTTGGTTTAGCAATTTACTGACCTACCTCCGATTGATTGACAATAACTCTGTCAATTTAACTCGCAATTCATTTAAATTAGTTTCATTTCGAAGGAATCGAAGTGTAGTTTAAAACGAAAGAAACGGAGATGAAAAACTCCAAGTATTTTGAGAGTTATGATGGAAATAGTTAGACTCGCGCTTTGGTTTAGCAATTTACTGACATACCTCCGATTGATTGACCATAACTCTCTCAATTTAACTCTTAAGTCATTGAAATTAGTTTCATTTCGAAGGAATCAAAGTGTAGTTTAAAACGAAAGAAACGGAGATGAAAAACTCCAAGTATTTTGAGAGTTATGATGGAAATAGTTAGACTCGCGCTTTGGTTTAGCAATTTACTGACCTACCTCCGATTGATTGACCATAACTCTCTCAATTTAACTCTTAATTCATTGAAATTAGTTTCATTTCGAAGGAATCGAAGTGTAGTTTAAAACGAAAGAAACGGAGATGAAAAACTCCAAGTATTTTTAGAGTTATGATGGAAATAGTTAGACTCGCGCTTTGGTTTAGCAATTTACTGACCTACCTCCGATTGATTGACCATAACTCTGTCAATTTAACTCGTAATTCATTTAAATTAGTTTCATTTCGAAGGAATCTAAGTGTAGTTTAAAACGAAAGAAACGGAGATGAAAAACTCCAAGTATTTTGAGAGTTATGATGGAAATAGTTAGACTCGCGCTTTGGTTTAGCAATTTACTGACCTCCCTACGATTGATTGACCATAACTCACTCAATTTAACTCGTAATTCATTGAAATTAGTTTCATTTCGAAGGAATCGAAGTGTAGTTTATAACGAAAGAAACGGAGATGAAAAACTCCAAGTATTTTGAGAGTTATGATGGAAATACTTAGACTCGCGCTTTGGTTTAGCAATTTACTGACCTACCTCCGATTGATTGACCATAACTCTCCCAATTTAACTCTTAAGTCATTGAAATTAGTTTCATTTCGAAGGAATCAAAGTGTAGTTTAAAACGAAAGAAACGGAGATGAAAAACTCCAAGTATTTTGAGAGTTATGATGGAAATAGTTAGACTCGCGCTTTGGTTTAGCAATTTACTGACCTACCTCCGATTGATTGACAATAACTCTGTCAATTTAACTCGTAATTCATTTAAATTAGTTTCATTTCGAAGGAATCGAAGTGTAGTTTAAAACGAAAGAAACGGAGATGAAAAACTCCAAGTATTTTGAGAGTTATGATGGAAATAGTTAGACTCGCGCTTTGGTTTAGCAATTTACTGACCTCCCTACGATTGATTGACCATAACTCACTCAATTTAACTCGTAATTCATTTAAATTCGTTTCATTTCGAATGAATCGAAGTGTAGTTTAAAACGAAAGAAACGGAGATGAAAAACTCCAAGTATTTTGAGAGTTATGATGGAAATAGTTAGACTCGCGCTTTGGTTTAGCAATTTACTGACCTACCTCCGATTGATTGACCATAACTCTGTCAATTTAACTCGTAATTCATTTAAATTAGTTTCATTTCGAAGGAATCGAAGTATAGTTTAAAACGAAAGAAACGGAGATGGAAAACTCCAAGTATTTTGAGAGTTATGATGGAAATAGTTAGACTCGCGCTTTGGTTTAGCAATTTACTGACCTCCCTACGATTGATTGACCATAACTCACTAAATTTAACTCGTAATTCATTGAAATTAGTTTCATTTCGAAGGAATCGAAGTGTAGTTTAAAACGAAAGAATCGGAGATGAAAAACTCCAAGTATTTTGAGAGTTATGATGGAAATAGTTAGACTCGCGCTTTGGTATAGCAATTTACTGACCTACCTCCGATTGATTTACCATAACTCACTCAATTTAACTCGTAATTCATTGAAATTAGTTTCATTTCGAAGGAATCGAAGTATAGTTTAAAACGAAAGAAACGGAGATGAAAAACTCCAAGTATTTTGAGAGTTATGATGGAAATTGTTAGACTCGCGCTTTGGTTTAGCAATTTACTGACCTACCTCCGATTGATTGACCATAACTCACTCAATTTAACTCGTAATTCATTTAAATTAGTTTCATTTCGAAGGAATCGAAGTATAGTTTAAAACGAAAGAAACGGAGATGAAAAACTCCAAGTATTTTGAGAGTTATGATGGAAATAGTTAGACTCGCGCTTTGGTTTAGCAATTTACTGACCTACCTCCGATTGATTGACAATAACTCTCTCAATTTAACTCGTAATTCATTTAAATTAGTTTCATTTCGAAGGAATCGAAGTTTAGTTTAAAACGAAAGAAACGGAGATGAAAAACTCCAAGTATTTTGAGAGTTATGATGGAAATAGTTAGACTCGCGCTTTGGTTTAGCAATTTACTGACCTACCTCCGATTGATTGACCATAACTCTGTCAATTTAACTCGTAATTCTTTTAAATTAGTTTCATTTCGAAGGAATCGAAGTGTAGTTTAAAACAAAAGAAACGGAGATGAAAAACTCCAAGTATTTTGAGAGTTATGATGGAAATAGTTAGACTCGCTCTTTGGTTTAGCAATTTACTGACCTCTCTCCGATTGATTTACCATAACTCACTCAATTTAACTTGTAATTCATTGAAATTAGTTTCATTTCGAAGGAATCGAAGTGTAGTTTAAAACGAAAGAAACGGAGATGAAAAACTCCAAGTATTTTGAGAGTTATGATGGAAATAGTTAAACTCGCTCTTTGGTTTAGCAATTTACTGACCTCTCTCCGATTGATTTACCATAACTCACTAAATTTAACTCGTAATTCATTGAAATTAGTTTCATTTCGAAGGAATCGAAGTGTAGTTTAAAACGAAAGAAACGGAGATGAAAAACTCCAAGTATTTTGAGAGTTATGATGGAAATTGTTAGACTCGCGCTTTGGTTTAGCAATTTACTGACCTACCTCCGATTGATTGACCATAACTCACTCAATTTAACTCGTAATTCATTTAAATTAGTTTCATTTCGAAGGAATCGAAGTATAGTTTAAAACGAAAGAAACGGAGATTAAAAACTCCAAGTATTTTGGGAGTTATGATGGAAATAGTTAGACTCGCGCTTTGGTTTAGCAATTTACTGACCTCCCTACGATTGATTGACCATAACTCACTCAATTTAACTCGTAATTCATTGAAATTAGTTTCATTTCGAAGGAATCGAAGTGTAGTTTATAACGAAAGAAACGGAGATGAAAAACTCCAAGTATTTTGAGAGTTATGATGGAAATAGTTAGACTCGCGCTTTGGTTTAGCAATTTACTGACCTACCTCCGATTGATTGACCATAACTCTCCCAATTTAACTCTTAAGTCATTGAAATTAGTTTCATTTCGAAGGAATCAAAGTGTAGTTTAAAACGAAAGAAACGGAGATGAAAAACTCCAAGTATTTTTAGAGTTATGATGGAAATAGTTAGACTCGCGCTTTGGTTTAGCAATTTACTGACCTACCTCCGATTGATTGACAATAACTCTGTCAATTTAACTCGCAATTCATTTAAATTAGTTTCATTTCGAAGGAATCGAAGTGTAGTTTAAAACGAAAGAAACGGAGATGAAAAACTCCAAGTATTTTGAGAGTTATGATGGAAATAGTTAGACTCGCGCTTTGGTTTAGCAATTTACTGACCTCCCTACGATTGATTGACCATAACTCACTCAATTTAACTCGTAATTCATTGAAATTAGTTTCATTTCGAAGGAATCGAAGTGTAGTTTATAACGAAAGAAACGGAGATGAAAAACTCCAAGTATTTTGAGAGTTATGATGGAAATACTTAGACTCGCGCTTTGGTTTAGCAATTTACTGACCTACCTCCGATTGATTGACCATAACTCTCCCAATTTAACTCTTAAGTCATTGAAATTAGTTTCATTTCGAAGGAATCAAAGTGTAGTTTAAAACGAAAGAAACGGAGATGAAAAACTCCAAGTATTTTGAGAGTTATGATGGAAATAGTTAGACTCGCGCTTTGGTTTAGCAATTTACTGACCTACCTCCGATTGATTGACAATAACTCTGTCAATTTAACTCGTAATTCATTTAAATTAGTTTCATTTCGAAGGAATCGAAGTGTAGTTTAAAACGAAAGAAACGGAGATGAAAAACTCCAAGTATTTTGAGAGTTATGATGGAAATAGTTAGACTCGCGCTTTGGTTTAGCAATTTACTGACCTCCCTACGATTGATTGACCATAACTCACTCAATTTAACTCGTAATTCATTTAAATTCGTTTCATTTCGAATGAATCGAAGTGTAGTTTAAAACGAAAGAAACGGAGATGAAAAACTCCAAGTATTTTGAGAGTTATGATGGAAATAGTTAGACTCGCGCTTTGGTTTAGCAATTTACTGACCTACCTCCGATTGATTGACCATAACTCTGTCAATTTAACTCGTAATTCATTTAAATTAGTTTCATTTCGAAGGAATCGAAGTATAGTTTAAAACGAAAGAAACGGAGATGGAAAACTCCAAGTATTTTGAGAGTTATGATGGAAATAGTTAGACTCGCGCTTTGGTTTAGCAATTTACTGACCTCCCTACGATTGATTGACCATAACTCACTAAATTTAACTCGTAATTCATTGAAATTAGTTTCATTTCGAAGGAATCGAAGTGTAGTTTAAAACGAAAGAATCGGAGATGAAAAACTCCAAGTATTTTGAGAGTTATGATGGAAATAGTTAGACTCGCGCTTTGGTATAGCAATTTACTGACCTACCTCCGATTGATTTACCATAACTCACTCAATTTAACTCGTAATTCATTGAAATTAGTTTCATTTCGAAGGAATCGAAGTATAGTTTAAAACGAAAGAAACGGAGATGAAAAACTCCAAGTATTTTGAGAGTTATGATGGAAATTGTTAGACTCGCGCTTTGGTTTAGCAATTTACTGACCTACCTCCGATTGATTGACCATAACTCACTCAATTTAACTCGTAATTCATTTAAATTAGTTTCATTTCGAAGGAATCGAAGTATAGTTTAAAACGAAAGAAACGGAGATGAAAAACTCCAAGTATTTTGAGAGTTATGATGGAAATAGTTAGACTCGCGCTTTGGTTTAGCAATTTACTGACCTACCTCCGATTGATTGACAATAACTCTCTCAATTTAACTCGTAATTCATTTAAATTAGTTTCATTTCGAAGGAATCGAAGTTTAGTTTAAAACGAAAGAAACGGAGATGAAAAACTCCAAGTATTTTGAGAGTTATGATGGAAATAGTTAGACTCGCGCTTTGGTTTAGCAATTTACTGACCTACCTCCGATTGATTGACCATAACTCTGTCAATTTAACTCGTAATTCTTTTAAATTAGTTTCATTTCGAAGGAATCGAAGTGTAGTTTAAAACAAAAGAAACGGAGATGAAAAACTCCAAGTATTTTGAGAGTTATGATGGAAATAGTTAGACTCGCTCTTTGGTTTAGCAATTTACTGACCTCTCTCCGATTGATTTACCATAACTCACTCAATTTAACTTGTAATTCATTGAAATTAGTTTCATTTCGAAGGAATCGAAGTGTAGTTTAAAACGAAAGAAACGGAGATGAAAAACTCCAAGTATTTTGAGAGTTATGATGGAAATAGTTAAACTCGCTCTTTGGTTTAGCAATTTACTGACCTCTCTCCGATTGATTTACCATAACTCACTAAATTTAACTCGTAATTCATTGAAATTAGTTTCATTTCGAAGGAATCGAAGTGTAGTTTAAAACGAAAGAAACGGAGATGAAAAACTCCAAGTATTTTGAGAGTTATGATGGAAATTGTTAGACTCGCGCTTTGGTTTAGCAATTTACTGACCTACCTCCGATTGATTGACCATAACTCACTCAATTTAACTCGTAATTCATTTAAATTAGTTTCATTTCGAAGGAATCGAAGTATAGTTTAAAACGAAAGAAACGGAGATTAAAAACTCCAAGTATTTTGGGAGTTATGATGGAAATAGTTAGACTCGCGCTTTGGTTTAGCAATTTACTGACCTCCCTACGATTGATTGACCATAACTCACTCAATTTAACTCGTAATTCATTGAAATTAGTTTCATTTCGAAGGAATCGAAGTGTAGTTTATAACGAAAGAAACGGAGATGAAAAACTCCAAGTATTTTGAGAGTTATGATGGAAATAGTTAGACTCGCGCTTTGGTTTAGCAATTTACTGACCTACCTCCGATTGATTGACCATAACTCTCCCAATTTAACTCTTAAGTCATTGAAATTAGTTTCATTTCGAAGGAATCAAAGTGTAGTTTAAAACGAAAGAAACGGAGATGATAAACTCCAAGTATTTTGAGAGTTATGATAGAAATAGTTAGGCTCGCCCTTTGGTTTAGCAATTTACTGACCTCCCTACGATTGATTGACCATAACTCACTCAATTTAACTCGTAAGTCATTGAAATTAGTTTCATTTCGAAGGAATCGAAGTGTAGTTTATAACGAAAGAAACGGAGATGAAAAACTCCAAGTATTTTGAGAGTTATGATGGAAATAGTTAGACTCACGCTTTGGTTTAGCAATTTACTGACCTACCTCCGATTGATTGACCATAACTCTCCCAATTTAACTCTTAAGTCATTGAAATTAGTTTCATTTCGAAGGAATCAAAGTGTAATTTAAAACGAAAGAAACGGAGATGAAAAACTCCAAGTATTTTGAGAGTTATGATGGAAATAGTTAGACTCGCGCTTTGGTTTAGCAATTTACTGACCTACCTCCGATTGATTGACCATAACTCTCCCAATTTAACTCTTAAGTCAATGAAATTAGTTTCATTTCGAAGGAATCAAAGTGTAGTTTAAAACGAAAGAAACGGAGATGAAAAACTCCAAGTATTTTGAGAGTTATGATTGAAATAGTTAGACTCGCGCTTTGGTTTAGCAATTTACTGACCTACCTCCGATTGATTGACAATAACTCTGTCAATTTAACTCGTAATTCATTTAAATTAGTTTCATTTCGAAGGAATCGAAGTGTAGTTTAAAACGAAAGAAACGGAGATGAAAAACTCCAAGTATTTTGAGAGTTATGATGGAAATAGTTAGACTCGCGCTTTGGTTTAGCAATTTACTGACCTACCTCTGATTGATTGACCATAACTCACTCAATTTAACTCGTAATTCATTTAAATTCGTTTCATTTCGAATGAATCGAAGTGTAGTTTAAAACGAAAGAAACGGAGATGAAAAACTCCAAGTATTTTGAGAGTTATGATGGAAATAGTTAGACTCGCTCTTTGGTTTAGCAATTTACTGACCTACCTCCGATTGATTGACCATAACTCTGTCAATTTAACTCGTAATTCATTTAAATTAGTTTCATTTCGAAGGAATCGAAGTGTAGTTTAAAACGAAAGAAAAGGAGATTAAAAACTCCAAGTATTTTGGGAGTTATGATGGAAATAGTTAGACTCGCGCTTTGGTTTAGCAATTTACTGACCTCCTTACGATTGATTGACCATAACTCCCTCAATTTAACTCGTAATTCATTGAAATTAGTTTCATTTCGAAGGAATCGAAGTGTAGTTTATAACGAAAGAAACGGAGATGAAAAACTCCAAGTATTTTGAGAGTTATGATGGAAATAGTTAGACTCGCGCTTTGGTTTAGCAATTTACTGAACTACCTCCGATTGATTGACCATAACTCTCCCAATTTAACTCTTAAGTCATTGAAATTAGTTTTATTTCGAAGGAATCAAAGTGTAGTTTAAAACGAAAGAAACGGAGATGATAAACTCCAAGTATTTTGAGAGTTATGATAGAAATAGTTAGGCTCGCCCTTTGGTTTAGCAATTTACTGACCTACCTACGATTGATTGACCATAACTCACTCAATTGAACTCGTAATTGTTTGAAATTAGTTTCATTTCGAAGGAATCGAAGTGTAGTTTAAAACGAAAGAAACGGAGATGAAAAACTCCAAGTATTTTGAAAGTTATGATGGAAATAGTTAGACTCGCTCTTTGGTTTAGCAATTTACTGACGTACCTCCGATTGATTGACCATAACTCTCTCAATTTAACTCTTAATTCATTGAAATTAGTTTCATTTCGAAGGAATCGAAGTGTAGTTTAAAACAAAAGAAACGGAGATGAAAAACTCCAAGTATTTTGAGAGTTATGATGGAAATATTTAGACTCGCGCTTTGGTTTAGCAATTTACTGACATACCTCCGATTGATTGAACATAACTCTCTCAATTTAACTCGTAATTCATTTAAATTCGTTTCATTTCGAATGAATCGAAGTGTAGTTTAAAACGAAAGAAACGGAGATGAAAAACTCCAAGTATTTTGAGAGTTATGATGGAAATAGTTAGACTCGCTCTTTGGTTTAGCAATTTACTGACCTACCTCCGATTGATTGACCATAACTCTGTCAATTTAACTCGTAATTCATTTAAATTAGTTTCATTTCGAAGGAATCGAAGTGTAGTTTAAAACGAAAGAAACGGAGATGAAAAACTCCAAGTATTTTGAGAGTTATGATGAAAATAGTTAGACTCGCGCTTTGGTTTAGCAATTTACTGACCTACCTCCGATTGATTGACAATAACTCTGTCAATTTAACTCGTAATTCATTTAAATTAGTTTCATTTCGAAGGAATCGAAGTGTAGTTTAAAACGAAAGAAACGGAGATGAAAAACTCCAAGTATTTTGAGAGTTATGATGGAAATAGTTAGACTCGCGCTTTGGTTTAGCAATTTACTGACCTCCCTACGATTGATTGACCATAACTCACTCAATTTAACTCGTAATTCATTTAAATTCGTTTCATTTCGAATGAATCGAAGTGTAGTTTAAAACGAAAGAAACGGAGATGAAAAACTCTAAGTATTTTGAGAGTTATGATGGAAATAGTTAGACTCGCGCTTTGGTTTAGCAATTTACTGACCTACCTCCGATTGATTGACAATAACTCTGTCAATTTAACTCGTAATTCATTTAAATTAGTTTCATTTCGAAGGAATCGAAGTGTAGTTTAAAACGAAAGAAACGGAGATGAAAAACTCCAAGTATTTTGAGAGTTATGATGGAAATAGTTAGACTCGCGCTTTGGTTTAGCAATTTACTGACCTCCCTACGATTGATTGACCATAACTCACTAAATTTAACTCGTAATTCATTGAAATTAGTTTCATTTCGAAGGAATCGAAGTGTAGTTTAAAACGAAAGAATCGGAGATGAAAAACTCCAAGTATTTTGAGAGTTATGATGGAAATAGTTAGACTCGCGCTTTGGTATAGCAATTTACTGACCTACCTCCGATTGATTTACCATAACTCACTCAATTTAACTCGTAATTCATTGAAATTAGTTTCATTTCGAAGGAATCGAAGTATAGTTTAAAACGAAAGAAACGGAGATGAAAAACTCCAAGTATTTTGAGAGTTATGATGGAAATTGTTAGACTCGCGCTTTGGTTTAGCAATTTACTGACCTACCTCCGATTGATTGACCATAACTCACTCAATTTAACTCGTAATTCATTTAAATTAGTTTCATTTCGAAGGAATCGAAGTATAGTTTAAAACGAAAGAAACGGAGATGAAAAACTCCAAGTATTTTGAGAGTTATGATGGAAATAGTTAGACTCGCGCTTTGGTTTAGCAATTTACTGACCTACCTCCGATTGATTGACAATAACTCTCTCAATTTAACTCGTAATTCATTTAAATTAGTTTCATTTCGAAGGAATCGAAGTTTAGTTTAAAACGAAAGAAACGGAGATGAAAAACTCCAAGTATTTTGAGAGTTATGATGGAAATAGTTAGACTCGCGCTTTGGTTTAGCAATTTACTGACCTACCTCCGATTGATTGACCATAACTCTGTCAATTTAACTCGTAATTCTTTTAAATTAGTTTCATTTCGAAGGAATCGAAGTGTAGTTTAAAACAAAAGAAACGGAGATGAAAAACTCCAAGTATTTTGAGAGTTATGATGGAAATAGTTAGACTCGCTCTTTGGTTTAGCAATTTACTGACCTCTCTCCGATTGATTTACCATAACTCACTCAATTTAACTCGTAATTCATTGAAATTAGTTTCATTTCGAAGGAATCGAAGTGTAGTTTAAAACGAAAGAAACGGAGATGAAAAACTCCAAGTATTTTGAGAGTTATGATGGAAATAGTTAAACTCGCTCTTTGGTTTAGCAATTTACTGACCTCTCTCCGATTGATTTACCATAACTCACTAAATTTAACTCGTAATTCATTGAAATTAGTTTCATTTTGAAGGAATCGAAGTGTAGTTTAAAACGAAAGAAACGGAGATGAAAAACTCCAAGTATTTTGAGAGTTATGATGGAAATTGTTAGACTCGCGCTTTGGTTTAGCAATTTACTGACCTACCTCCGATTGATTGACCATAACTCACTCAATTTAACTCGTAATTCATTTAAATTAGTTTCATTTCGAAGGAATCGAAGTATAGTTTAAAACGAAAGAAACGGAGATTAAAAACTCCAAGTATTTTGGGAGTTATGATGGAAATAGTTAGACTCGCGCTTTGGTTTAGCAATTTACTGACCTCCCTACGATTGATTGACCATAACTCACTCAATTTAACTCGTAATTCATTGAAATTAGTTTCATTTCGAAAGAATCGAAGTGTAGTTTATAACGAAAGAAACGGAGATGAAAAACTCCAAGTATTTTGAGAGTTATGATGGAAATAGTTAGACTCGCGCTTTGGTTTAGCAATTTACTGACCTACCTCCGATTGATTGACCATAACTCTCCCAATTTAACTCTTAAGTCATTGAAATTAGTTTCATTTCGAAGGAATCAAAGTGTAGTTTAAAACGAAAGAAACGGAGATGATAAACTCCAAGTATTTTGAGAGTTATTATAGAAATAGTTAGGCTCGCCCTTTGGTTTAGCAATTTACTGACCTCCCTACGATTGATTGACCATAACTCACTCAATTTAACTCGTAAGTCATTGAAATTAGTTTCATTTCGAAGGAATCGAAGTGTAGTTTATAACGAAAGAAACGGAGATGAAAAACTCCAAGTATTTTGAGAGTTATGATGGAAATAGTTAGACTCGCGCTTTGGTTTAGCAATTTACTGACCTACCTCCGATTGATTGACCATAACTCTCCCAATTTAACTCTTAAGTCATTGAAATTAGTTTCATTTCGAATGAATCAAAGTGTAATTTAAAACGAAAGAAACGGAGATGAAAAACTCCAAGTATTTTGAGAGTTATGATGGAAATAGTTAGACTCGCGCTTTGGTTTAGCAATTTACTGACCTACCTCCGATTGATTGACCATAACTCTCCCAATTTAACTCTTAAGTCAATGAAATTAGTTTCATTTCGAAGGAATCAAAGTGTAGTTTAAAACGAAAGAAACGGAGATGAAAAACTCCAAGTATTTTGAGAGTTATGATTGAAATAGTTAGACTCGCGCTTTGGTTTAGCAATTTACTGACCTACCTCCGATTGATTGACAATAACTCTGTCAATTTAACTCGTAATTCATTTAAATTAGTTTCATTTCGAAGGAATCGAAGTGTAGTTTAAAACGAAAGAAACGGAGATGAAAAACTCCAAGTATTTTGAGAGTTATGATGGAAATAGTTAGACTCGCGCTTTGGTTTAGCAATTTACTGACCTACCTCTGATTGATTGACCATAACTCACTCAATTTAACTCGTAATTCATTTAAATTCGTTTCATTTCGAATGAATCGAAGTGTAGTTTAAAACGAAAGAAACGGAGATGAAAAACTCCAAGTATTTTGAGAGTTATGATGGAAATAGTTAGACTCGCTCTTTGGTTTAGCAATTTACTGACCTACCTCCGATTGATTAACCATAACTCTGTCAATTTAACTCGTAATTCATTTAAATTAGTTTCATTTCGAAGGAATCGAAGTGTAGTTTAAAACGAAAGAAAAGGAGATTAAAAACTCCAAGTATTTTGGGAGTTATGATGGAAATAGTTAGACTCGCGCTTTGGTTTAGCAATTTACTGACCTCCTTACGATTGATTGACCATAACTCCCTCAATTTAACTCGTAATTCATTGAAATTAGTTTCATTTCGAAGGAATCGAAGTGTAGTTTATAACGAAAGAAACGGAGATGAAAAACTCCAAGTATTTTGAGAGTTATGATGGAAATAGTTAGACTCGCGCTTTGGTTTAGCAATTTACTGAACTACCTCCGATTGATTGACCATAACTCTCCCAATTTAACTCTTAAGTCATTGAAATTAGTTTTATTTCGAAGGAATCAAAGTGTAGTTTAAAACGAAAGAAACGGAGATGATAAACTCCAAGTATTTTGAGAGTTATGATAGAAATAGTTAGGCTCGCCCTTTGGTTTAGCAATTTACTGACCTACCTACGATTGATTGACCATAACTCACTCAATTGAACTCGTAATTGTTTGAAATTAGTTTCATTTCGAAGGAATCGAAGTGTAGTTTAAAACGAAAGAAACGGAGATGAAAAATTCCAAGTATTTTGAAAGTTATGATGGAAATAGTTAGACTCGCTCTTTGGTTTAGCAATTTACTGACATACCTCCGATTGATTGACCATAACTCTCTCAATTTAACTCTTAATTCATTGAAATTAGTTTCATTTTGAAGGAATCGAAGTGTAGTTTAAAACAAAAGAAACGGAGATGAAAAACTCCAAGTATTTTGAGAGTTATGATGGAAATATTTAGACTCGCGCTTTGGTTTAGCAATTTACTGACATACCTCCGATTGATTGAACATAACTCTCTCAATTTAACTCGTAATTCATTTAAATTCGTTTCATTTCGAATGAATCGAAGTGTAGTTTAAAACGAAAGAAACGGAGATGAAAAACTCCAAGTATTTTGAGAGTTATGATGGAAATAGTTAGACTCGCTCTTTGGTTTAGCAATTTACTGACCTACCTCCGATTGATTGACCATAACTCTGTCAATTTAACTCGTAATTCATTTAAATTAGTTTCATTTCGAAGGAATCGAAGTGTAGTTTAAAACGAAAGAAACGGAGATGAAAAACTCCAAGTATTTTGAGAGTTATGATGAAAATAGTTAGACTCGCGCTTTGGTTTAGCAATTTACTGACCTACCTCCGATTGATTGACAATAACTCTGTCAATTTAACTCGTAATTCATTTAAATTAGTTTCATTTCGAAGGAATCGAAGTGTAGTTTAAAACGAAAGAAACGGAGATGAAAAACTCCAAGTATTTTGAGAGTTATGATGGAAATAGTTAGACTCGCGCTTTGGTTTAGCAATTTACTGACCTCCCTACGATTGATTGACCATAACTCACTCAATTTAACTCGTAATTCATTTAAATTCGTTTCATTTCGAATGAATCGAAGTGTAGTTTAAAACGAAAGAAACGGAGATGAAAAACTCTAAGTATTTTGAGAGTTATGATGGAAATAGTTAGACTCGCGCTTTGGTTTAGCAATTTACTGACCTACCTCCGATTGATTGACAATAACTCTGTCAATTTAACTCGTAATTCATTTAAATTAGTTTCATTTCGAAGGAATCGAAGTGTAGTTTAAAACGAAAGAAACGGAGATGAAAAACTCCAAGTATTTTGAGAGTTATGATGGAAATAGTTAGACTCGCGCTTTGGTTTAGCAATTTACTGACCTCCCTACGATTGATTGACCATAACTCACTCAATTTAACTCGTAATTCATTTAAATTCGTTTCATTTCGAATGAATCGAAGTGTAGTTTAAAACGAAAGAAACGGAGATTAAAAACTCCAAGTATTTTGAGAGTTATGATGGAAATAGTTAGACTCGCGCTTTGGTTTAGCAATTTACTGACCTACCTCCGATTGATTGACAATAACTCTGTCAATTTAACTCGTAATTCATTTAGATTAGTTTCATTTCGAAGGAATCAAAGTGTAGTTTAAAACGAAAGAAACGGAGATGAAAAACTCCAAGTATTTTGAGAGTTATGATGGAAATAGTTAGACTCGCGCTTTGGTTTAGCAATTTACTGACCTACCTCCGATTGATTGACCATAACTCACTCAATTTAACTCGTAATTCATTTAAATTAGTTTCATTTCGAAGGAATCGAAGTAAAGTTTAAAACGAAAGAAACGGAGATGAAAAACTCCAAGTATTTTGAGAGTTATGATGGAAATAGTTAGACTCGCGCTTTGGTTTAGCAATTTACTGACCTACCTCCGATTGATTGACCATAACTCACTCAATTTAACTCGTAATTCATTTAAATTAGTTTCATTTCGAAGGAATCGAAGTAAAGTTTAAAACGAAAGAAACGGAGATGAAAAACTCCAAGTATTTTGAGAGTTATGATGGAAATAGTTAGACTCGCGCTTTGGTTTAGCAATTTACTGACCTACCTCCGATTGATTGAACATAACTCTCTCAATTTAACTCGTAATTCATTTAAATTCGTTTCATTTCGAATGAATCGAAGTGTAGTTTAAAACGAAAGAAACGGAGATGAAAAACTCCAAGTATTTTGAGAGTTATGATGGAAATAGTTAGACTCGCGCTTTGGTTTAGCAATTTACTGACCTACCTCCGATTGATTGACAATAACTCTGTCAATTTAACTCGTAATTCATTTAAATTAGTTTCATTTCGAAGGAATCGAAGTGTAGTTTAAAACGAAAGAAACGGAGATGAAAAACTCCAAGTATTTTGAGAGTTATGATGGAAATAGTTAGACTCGCGCTTTGGTTTAGCAATTTACTGACCTCCCTACGATTGATTGACCATAACTCACTCAATTTAACTCGTAATTCATTTAAATTCGTTTCATTTCGAATGAATCGAAGTGTAGTTTAAAACGAAAGAAACGGAGATGAAAAACTCCAAGTATTTTGAGAGTTATGATTGAAATAGTTAGACTCGCGCTTTGGTTTAGCAATTTACTGACCTACCTCCGATTGATTGACAATAACTATGTCAATTTAACTCGTAATTCATTTAAATTAGTTTCATTTCGAAGGAATCGAAGTGTAGTTTAAAACGAAAGAAACGGAGATGAAAAACTCCAAGTATTTTGAGAGTTATGATGGAAATAGTTAGACTCGCGCTTTGGTTTAGCAATTTACTGACCTACCTCCGATTGATTGACCATAACCCACTCAATTTAACTCGTAATTCATTTAAATTAGTTTCATTTCGAAGGAATCGAAGTAAAGTTTAAAACGAAAGAAACGGAGATGAAAAACTCCAAGTATTTTGAGAGTTATGATGGAAATAGTTAGACTCGCGCTTTGGTTTAGCAATTTACTGACCTACCTCCGATTGATTGACCATAACTCACTCAATTTAACTCGTAATTCATTGAAATTAGTTTCATTTCGAAGGAATCAAAGTGTAGTTTAAAACGAAAGAAACGGAGATGAAAAACTCCAAGTATTTTGAGAGTTATGATGGAAATAGTTAGACTCGCGCTTTGGTTTAGCAATTTACTGACCTACCTCCGATTGATTGACCATAACTCACTCAATTTAACTCGTAATTCATTGAAATTAGTTTCATTTCGAAGGAATCAAAGTGTAGTTTAAAACGAAAGAAACGGAGATGAAAAACTCCAAGTATTTTGAGAGTTATGATGGAAATAGTTAGACTCGCGCTTTGGTTTAGCAATTTACTGACCTACCTCCGATTTATTGAACATAACTCTCTCAATTTAACTCGTAATTCATTTAAATTCGTTTCATTTCGAATGAATCGAAGTGTAGTTTAAAACAAAAGAAACGGAGATGAAAAACTCCAAGTATTTTGAGAGTTATGATGGAAATAGTTAGACTCGCGCTTTGGTTTAGCAATTTACTGACCTACCTCCGATTGATTGACCATAACTCTGTCAATTTAACTCGTAATTCATTTAAATTAGTTTCATTTCGAAGGAATCGAAGTGTAGTTTAAAACGAAAGAAACGGAGATGAAAAACTACAAGTATTTTGAGAGTTATGATGGAAATAGTTAGACTCGCGCTTTGGTTTAGCAATTTACTGACCTCCCTACGATTGATTGACCATAACTCACTCAATTTAACTCGTAATTCATTTAAATTCGTTTCATTTCGAATGAATCGAAGTGTAGTTTAAAACGAAAGAAACGGAGATGAAAAACTCCAAGTATTTTGAGAGTTATGATGGAAATAGTTAGACTCGCGCTTTGGTTTAGCAATTTACTGACCTACCTCCGATTGATTGACAATAACTCTGTCAATTTAACTCGTAATTCATTTAAATTAGTTTCATTTCGAAGGAATCGAAGTGTAGTTTAAAACGAAAGAAACGGAGATGAAAAACTCCAAGTATTTTGAGAGTTATGATGGAAATAGTTAGGCTCGCGCTTTGGTTTAGCAATTTACTGACCTACCTCCGATTGATTGACCATAACTCACTCAATTTAACTCGTAATTCATTTAAATTAGTTTCATTTCGAAGAAATCGAAGTAAAGTTTAAAACGAAAGAAACGGAGATGAAAAACTCCAAGTATTTTGAGAGTTATGATGGAAATAGTTAGACTCGCGCTTTGGTTTAGCAATTTACTGACCTACCTCCGATTGATTGACCATAACTCACTCAATTTAACTCGTAATTCATTTAAATTAGTTTCATTTCGAAGAAATCGAAGTAAAGTTTAAAACGAAAGAAACGGAGATGAAAAACTCCAAGTATTTTGAGAGTTATGATGGAAATAGTTAGACTCGCGCTTTGGTTTAGCAATTTACTGACCTACCTCCGATTGATTGACCATAACTCACTCAATTTAACTCGTAATTCATTGAAATTAGTTTCATTTCGAAGGAATCAAAGTGTAGTTTAAAACGAAAGAAACGGAGATGAAAAACTCCAAGTATTTTGAGAGTTATGATGGAAATAGTTAGACTCGCGCTTTGGTTTAGCAATTTACTGACCTACCTCCGATTGATTGACCATAACTCACTCAATTTAACTCGTAATTCATTTAAATTAGTTTCATTTCGAAGGAATCGAAGTAAAGTTTAAAACGAAAGAAACGGAGATGAAAAACTCCAAGTATTTTGATAGTTATGATGGAAATAGTTAGACTCGCGCTTTGGTTTAGCAATTTACTGACCTACCTCCGATTGATTGAACATAACTCTCTCAATTTAACTCGTAATTCATTTAAATTCGTTTCATTTCGAATGAATCGAAGTGTAGTTTAAAACGAAAGAAACGGAGATGGAAAACTCCAAGTATTTTGAGAGTTATGATGGAAATAGTTAGACTCGCGCTTTGGTTTAGCAATTTACTGACCTCTCTACGATTGATTGACCATAACTCACTCAATTTAACTCGTAATTCATTGAAATTAGTTTCATTTCGAAAGAATCGAAGTGTAGTTTAAAACGAAAGAAACGGAGATGAAAAACTCCAAGTATTTTGAGAGTTATGATGGAAATAGTTAGACTTGCGCTTTGGTTTAGCAATTTACTGACCTACCTCCGATTGATTGACCATAACTCACTAAATTTAACTCGTAATTCATTTAAATTAGTTTCATTTCGAACGAATCGAAGTAAAGTTTAAAACGAAAGAAACGGAGATGAAAAACTCCAAGTATTTTGAGAGTTATGATGGAAATAGTTAGACTCGCGCTTTGGTTTAGCAATTTACTGACCTACCTCCGATTGATTGAACATAACTCTCTCAATTTAACTCGTAATTCATTTAAATTCGTTTCATTTCGAATGAATCGAAGTGTAGTTTAAAACGAAAGAAACGGAGATGAAAAACTCCAAGTATTTTGAGAGTTATGATGGAAATAGTTAGACTCGCGCTTTGGTTTAGCAATTTACTGACCTCCCTACGATTGATTGACCATAACTAACTCAATTTAACTCGTAATTTATTGAAATTAGTTTCATTCCGAAAGAATCGAAGTGTAGTTTAAAACGAAAGAAACGGAGATGAAAAACTCCAAGTATTTTGAGAGTTATGATGGAAATAGTTAGACTCGCGCTTTGGTTTAGCAATTTACTGACCTACCTTCGAGTGATTGACCATAACTCACTCAATTTAACTCGTAATTCATTTAAATTAGTTTCATTTCGAAGGAATCGAAGTAAAGTTTAAAACGAAAGAAACGGAGATGAAAAACTCCAAGTATTTTGAGAGTTATGATGGAAATAGTTAGACTCGCGCTTTGGTTTAGCAATTTACTGACCTACCTCCGATTGATTGACCATAACTCACTCAATTTAACTCGTAATTCATTGAAATTAGTTTCATTTCGAAGGAATCAAAGTGTAGTTTAAAACGAAAGAAACGGAGATGAAAAACTCCAAGTATTTTGAGAGTTATGATGGAAATAGTTAGACTCGCGCTTTGGTTTAGCAATTTACTGACCTACCTCCGATTGATTGACCATAACTCACTCAATTTAACTCGTAATTCATTTAAATTCGTTTCATTTCGAATGAATCGAAGTGTAGTTTAAAACGAAAGAAACGGAGATGAAAAACTCGAAGTATTTTGAGAGTTATGATGGAAATAGTTAGACTCGCGCTTTGGTTTAGCAATTTACTGACCTACCTCCGATTGATTGACCATAACTCACTCAATTTAACTCGTAATTCATTGAAATTAGTTTCATTTCGAAGGAATCAAAGTGTAGTTTAAAACGAAAGAAACGGAGATGAAAAACTCCAAGTATTTTGAGAGTTATGATGGAAATAGTTAGACTCGCGCTTTGGTTTAGCAATTTACTGACCTACCTCCGATTTATTGAACATAACTCTCTCAATTTAACTCGTAATTCATTTAAATTCGTTTCATTTCGAATGAATCGAAGTGTAGTTTAAAACAAAAGAAACGGAGATGAAAAACTCCAAGTATTTTGAGAGTTATGATGGAAATAGTTAGACTCGCGCTTTGGTTTAGCAATTTACTGACCTACCTCCGATTGATTGACCATAACTCTGTCAATTTAACTCGTAATTCATTTAAATTAGTTTCATTTCGAAGGAATCGAAGTGTAGTTTAAAACGAAAGAAACGGAGATGAAAAACTACAAGTATTTTGAGAGTTAAGATGGAAATAGTTAGACTCGCGCTTTGGTTTAGCAATTTATTGACCTCCCTACGATTGATTGACCATAACTCACTCAATTTAACTCGTAATTCATTGAAATTAGTTTCATTTCGAAAGAATCAAAGTGTAGTTTAAAACGAAAGAAACGGAGATGAAAAACTCCAAGTATTTTGAGAGTTATGATGGAAATAGTTAGACTCGCGCTTTGGTTTAGCAATTTACTGACCTACCTCCGATTGATTGACCATAACTCACTCAATTTAACTCGTAATTCATTTAAATTAGTTTCATTTCGAAGGAATCGAAGTAAAGTTTAAAACGAAAGAAACGGAGATGAAAAACTCCAAGTATTTTGAGAGTTATGATGGAAATAGTTAGACTCGCGCTTTGGTTTAGCAATTTACTGACCTACGTCCGATTGATTGAACATAACTCTCTCAATTTAACTCGTAATTCATTTAAATTCGTTTCATTTCGAAGGAATCGAAGTGTAGTTTAAAACGAAAGAAACGGAGATGAAAAACTCCAAGTATTTTGAGAGTTATGATGGAAATAGTTAGACTCGCGCTTTGGTTTAGCAATTTACTGACCTACCTCCGATTGATTGAACATAACTCACTCGATTTAACTCGTAATTCATTTAAATTAGTTTCATTTCGAAAGAATCGAAGTAAAGTTTAAAACGAAAGAAACGGAGATGAAAAACTCCAAGTATTTTGAGAGTTATGATGGAAATAGTTAGACTCGCGCTTTTGTTTAGCAATTTACTGACCTACCTCCGATTGATTGAACATAACTCTCTCAATTTAACTCGTAATTCATTTAAATTCGTTTCATTTCGAATGAATCGAAGTGTAGTTTAAAACGAAAGAAACGGAGATGAAAAACTCCAAGTATTTTGAGAGTTATGATGGAAATATTTAGACTCGCTCTTTGGTTTAGCAATTTACTGGCCTCTCTCCGATTGATTTACCATAACTCACTCAATTTAACTCGTAATTCATTGAAATTAGTTTCATTTCGAAGGAATCGAAGTGTAGTTTAAAACGAAAGAAACGGAGATGAAAAACTCCAAGTATTTTGAGAGTTATGATGGAAATTGTTAGACTCGCGCTTTGGTTTAGCAATTTACTGACCTACCTTCGATTGATTGACCATAACTCACTCAATTTAACTCGTAATTCATTTAAATTAGTTTCATTTCGAAGGAATCGAAGTATAGTTTAAAACGAAAGAAACGGAGATGAAAAACTCCAAGTATTTTGAGAGTTATGATGGAAATAGTTAGACTCGCGCTTTGGTTTAGCAATTTACTGACCTCCCTACGATTGATTGACCATAACTCACTAAATTTAACTCGTAATTCATTGAAATTAGTTTCATTTCGAAGGAATCGAAGTGTAGTTTAAAACGAAAGAAACGGAGATGAAAAACTCCAAGTATTTTGAGAGTTATGATGGAAATAGTTATACTCGCGCTTTGGTTTAGCAATTTACTGACCTACCTCCGATTGATTGACCATAACTCTCTCAATTTAACTTTTAAGTCATTGAAATTAGTTTCATTTCGAAGGAATCAAAGTGTAGTTTAAAACGAAAGAAACGGAGATGAAAAACTCCAAGTATTTTGAGAGTTATGATCGAAATAGTTAGACTCGCGCTTTGGTTTAGCAATTTACTGACCTACCTCCGATTGATTGACAATAACTCTCTCAATTTAACTCGTAATTCATTTAAATTAGTTTCATTTCGAAGGAATCAAAGTGTAGTTTAAAACGAAAGAAACGGAGATGAAAAACTCCAAGTATTTTGAGAGTTATGATGGAAATAGTTAGACTCGCGCTTTGGTTTAGCAATTTACTGACCTACCTCCGATTGATTGACCATAACTCTGCCAATTTAACTCGTAATTCATTTAAATTAGTTTCATTTCGAAGGAATCGAAGTGTAGTTTAAAACGAAAGAAACGGAGATGAAAAACTCCAAGTATTTTGAGAGTTATGATGGAAATAGTTAGACTCGCTCTTTGGTTTAGCAATTTACTGACCTCTCTCCGATTGATTTACCATAACTCACTAAATTTAACTCGTAATTCATTGAAATTAGTTTCATTTCGAAGGAATCGAAGTGTAGTTTAAAACGAAAGAAACGGAGATGAAAAACTCCAAGTATTTTGAGAGTTATGATGGAAATTGTTAGACTCGCGCTTTGGTTTAGCAATTTACTGACCTACCTCTGATTGATTGACCATAACTCACTCAATTTAACTCGTAATTCATTTAAATTAGTTTCATTTCGAAGGAATCGAAGTATAGTTTAAAACGAAAGAAACGGAGATGAAAAACTCCAAGTATTTTGAGAGTTATGATGGAAATAGTTAGACTCGCGCTTTGGTTTAGCAATTTACTGACCTACCTCCGATTAATTGACCATAACTCACTCAATTTTACTTGTAATTGATTGAAATTAGTTTCATTTCGAAGGAATCGAAGTGTAGTTTAAAACGAAAGAAACGGAGATGAAAAACTCCAAGTATTTTGGGATTTATGATGGAAATAGTTAGACTCGCGCTTTGGTTTAGCAATTTACTGACCTACCTCCGATTGATTGACCATAACTCACTCAATTTAACTCGTAATTCATTGAATTAGTTTCATTTCGAAGGAATCGAAGTGTAGTTTAAAACGAAAGAAACGGAGATGAAAAACTCCAAGTATTTTGAGAGTTATGATGAAAATAGTTAGACTCGCGCTTTGGTTTAGCAATTTACTGACCTACCTACGATTGATTGACCATAACTCTCTCAATTTAACTCTTAAGTCATTGAAATTAATTTCATTTCAAATGAATCGAAGTGTAGTTTAAAACGAAAGAAACGGAGATGAAAAACTCCAAGTATTTTGAGAGTTATGATGGAAATAGTTAGACTCGCGCTTTGGTTTAGCAATTTACTGACCTACCTCCGATTGATTGACCATAACTCTGTCAATTTAACTCGTAATTCATTTAAATTAGTTTCATTTCGAAGGAATCGAAGTATAGTTCAAAACGAAAGAAACGGAGATTAAAAACTCCAAGTATTTTGGGAGTTATGATGGAAATAGTTAGACTCGCGCTTTGGTTTAGTAATTTATTGACCTCCCTACGATTGATTGACCATAACTCACTCAATTTAACTCGTAATTCATTGAAATTAGTTTCATTTCGAAGGAATCGAAGTATAGTTTATAACGAAAGAAACGGAGATGAAAAACTCCAAGTATTTTGAGAGTTATGATGGAAATAGTTAGACTCGCGCTTTGGTTTAGCAATTTACTGACCTACCTCCGATTGATTGACCATAACTCTCCCAATTTAACTCTTAAGTCATTGAAATTAGTTTCATTTCGAAGGAATCAAAGTGTAGTTTAAAACGAAAGAAACGGAGATGAAAAACTCCAAGTATTTTGAGAGTTATGATGGAAATAGTTAGACTCGCGCTTTGGTTTAGCAATTTACTGACCTACCTCCGATTGATTGACCATAACTCTCCCAATTTAACTCTTAAGTCATTGGAATTAGTTTCATTTCGAAGGAATCAAAGTGTAGTTTAAAACGAAAGAAACGGAGATGAAAAACTCCAAGTATTTTGAGAGTTATGATGGAAATAGTTAGACTCGCGCTTTGGTTTAGCAATTTACTGACCTCCCTACGATTGATTGACCATAACTCACTAAATTTAACTCGTAATTCATTGAAATTAGTTTCATTTCGAAGGAATCGAAGTGTAGTTTAAACGAAAGAAACGGAGATGAAAAACTCCAAGTATTTTGAGAGTTATGATGGAAATAGTTATACTCGCGCTTTGGTTTAGCAATTTACTGACCTACCTCCGATTGATTGACCATAACTCTCTCAATTTAACTCTTAAGTCATTGAAATTAGTTTCATTTCGAAGGAATCAAAGTGTAGTTTAAAACGAAAGAAACGGAGATGATAAACTCCAAGTATTTTGAGAGTTATGATGGAAATAGTTAGACTCGCGCTTTGGTTTAGCAATTTACTGACCTACCTCCGATTGATTGACAATAACTCTCTCAATTTAACTCGTAATTCATTTAAATTAGTTTCATTTCGAAGGAATCAAAGTGTAGTTTAAAACGAAAGAAACGGAGATGAAAAACTCCAAGTATTTTGAGAGTTATGATGGAAATAGTTAGACTCGCGCTTTGGTTTAGCAATTTACTGACCTACCTCCGATTGATTGACCATAACTCTGTCAATTTAACTCGTAATTCATTTAAATTAGTTTCATTTCGAAGGAATCGAAGTGTAGTTTAAAACGAAAGAAACGGAGATGAAAAACTCCAAGTATTTTGAGAGTTATGATGGAAATAGTTAGACTCGCTCTTTGGTTTAGCAATTTACTGACCTCTCTCCGATTGATTTACCATAACTCACTAAATTTAACTCGTAATTCATTGAAATTAGTTTCATTTCGAAGGAATCGAAGTGTAGTTTAAAACGAAAGAAACGGAGATGAAAAACTCCAAGTATTTTGAGAGTTATGATGGAAATTGTTAGACTCGCGCTTTGGTTTAGCAATTTACTGACCTACCTCCGATTGATTGACCATAACTCACTCAATTTAACTCGTAATTCATTTAAATTAGTTTCATTTCGAAGGAATCGAAGTATAGTTTAAAACGAAAGAAACGGAGATGAAAAACTCCAAGTATTTTGAGAGTTATGATGGAAATAGTTAGACTCGCGCTTTGGTTTAGCAATTTACTGACCTACCTCCGATTAATTAACCATAACTCACTCAATTTTACTTGTAATTGATTGAAATTAGTTTCATTTCGAAGGAATCGAAGTGTAGTTTAAAACGAAAGAAACGGAGATGAAAAACTCCAAGTATTTTGGGAGTTATGATGGAAATAGTTAGACTCGCGCTTTGGTTTAGCAATTTACTGACCTACCTCCGATTGATTGACCATAACTCACTCAATTTAACTCGTAATTCACTGAATTAGTTTCATTTCGAAGGAATCGAAGTGTAGTTTAAAACGAAAGAAACGGAGATGAAAAACTCCAAGTATTTTGAGAGTTATGATGGAAATAGTTAGACTCGCGCTTTGGTTTAGCAATTTACTGACCTACCTACGATTGATTGACCATAACTCTCTCAATTTAACTCTTAAGTCATTGAAATTAATTTCATTTCAAATGAATCGAAGTGTAGTTTAAAACGAAAGAAACGGAGATGAAAAACTCCAAGTATTTTGAGAGTTATGATGGAAATAGTTAGACTCGCGCTTTGGTTTAGCAATTTACTGACCTACCTCCGATTGATTGACCATAACTCTGTCAATTTAACTCGTAATTCATTTAAATTAGTTTCATTTCGAAGGAATCAAAGTGTAGTTTAAAACGAAAGAAACGGAGATGAAAAACTCCAAGTATTTTGAGAGTTATGATGGAAATAGTTAGACTCGCGCTTTGGTTTAGCAATTTACTGACCTACCTCCGATTAATTGACCATAACTCACTCAATTTTACTTGTAATTGATTGAAATTAGTTTCATTTCGAAGGAATCGAAGTGTAGTTTAAAACGAAAGAAACGGAGATGAAAAACTCCAAGTATTTTGGGAGTTATGATGGAAATAGTTAGACTCGCGCTTTGGTTTAGCAATTTACTGACCTACCTCCGATTGATTGACCATAACTCACTCAATTTAACTCGTAATTCATTGAATTAGTTTCATTTCGAAGGAATCGAAGTGTAGTTTAAAACGAAAGAAACGGAGATGAAAAACTCCAAGTATTTTGAGAGTTATGATGGAAATAGTTAGACTCGCGCTTTGGTTTAGCAATTTACTGACCTACCTCCGATTGATTGACCATAACTCTGTCAATTTAACTCGTAATTCTTTTAAATTAGTTTCATTTCGAAGGAATCGAAGTGTAGTTTAAAACGAAAGAAACGGAGATTAAAAACTCGAAGTATTTTGAGAGTTATGATGGAAATAGTTAGACTCGCGCTTTGGTTTAGCAATTTACTGACCTACCTCCGATTGATTGACCATAACTCACTCAATGTAACTCGTAATTCATTGAAATTAGTTTCATTTCGAAGGAATCAAAGTGTAGTTTAAAACGAAAGAAACGGAGATGAAAAACTCCAAGTATTTTGAGAGTTATGATGGAAATAGTTAGACTCGCGCTTTGGTTTAGCAATTTACTGACCTACCTCCGATTGATTGACAATAACTCTGTCAATTTAACTCGTAATTCATTTAAATTAGTTTTATTTCGAAGGAATCGAAGTGTAGTTTAAAACGAAAGAAACGGAGATGAAAAACTCCAAGTATTTTGAGAGTTATGATTGAAATTGTTAGACTCGCGCTTTGGTTTAGCAATTTACTGACCTACCTCCGATTGATTGACCATAACTCACTCAATTTAACTCGTAATTCATTTAAATTCGTTTCATTTCGAATGAATCGAAGTGTAGTTTAAAACGAAAGAAACGGAGATGAAAAACTCCAAGTATTTTGAGAGTTATGATGGAAATAGTTAGACTCGCTCGTTGGTTTAGCAATTTACTGACCTCTCTCCGATTGATTGACCATAACTCTGTCAATTTAACTCGTAATTCATTTAAATTAGTTTCATTTCGAAGGAATCGAAGTGTAGTTTAAAACGAAAGAAAAGGAGATGAAAAACTCCAAGTATTTTGAGAGTTATGATGGAAATAGTTAGACTCGCGCTTTGGTTTAGCAATTTACTGACCTACCTCCGATTGATTGACCATAACTCTGTCAATTTAACTCGTAATTCTTTTAAATTAGTTTCATTTCGAAGGAATCGAAGTGTAGTTTAAAACGAAAGAAACGGAGATGAAAAACTCCAAGTATTTTGAGAGTTATGATGGAAATAGTTAGACTCGCTCTTTGGTTTAGCAATTTACTGACCTCTCTCCGATTGATTTACCATAACTCACTCAATTTAACTCGTAATTCATTGAAATTAGTTTCATTTCGAAGGAATCGAAGTGTAGTTTAAAACGAAAGAAACGGAGTTGAAAAACTCCAAGTATTTTGAGAGTTATGATGGAAATTGTTAGACTCGCGCTTTGGTTTAGCAATTTACTGACCTACCTCCGATTGATTGACCATAACTCACTCAATTTAACTCGTAATTCATTTAAATTAGTTTCATTTCGAAGGAATCGAAGTAAAGTTTAAAACGAAAGAAACGGAGATGAAAAACTCCAAGTATTTTGAGAGTTATGATGGAAATAGTTAGACTCGCGCTTTGGTTTAGCAATTTACTGACCTACCTCCGATTGATTGAACATAACTCTCTCAATTTAACTCGTAATTCATTGAAATTAGTTTCATTTCGAAGGAATCGAAGTGTAGTTTAAAACGAAAGAAACGGAGATGAAAAACTCCAAGTATTTTGAGAGTTACGATGGAAATAGTTAGACTCGCGCTTTGGTTTAGCAATTTACTGACCTACCTCCGATTGATTGAACATAACTCTCTCAATTTAACTCGTAATTCATTTAAATTCGTTTCATTTCGAATGAATCGAAGTGTAGTTTAAAACGAAAGAAACGGAGATGAAAAACTCCAAGTATTTTGAGAGTTATGATGGAAATAGTTAGACTCGCGCTTTGGTTTAGCAATTTACTGACCTACCTCCGATAGATTGAACATAACTCTCTCAATTTAACTCGTAATTCATTTAAATTCGTTTCATTTCAAATGAATCGAAGTGTAGTTTAAAACAAAAGAAACGGAGATGAAAAACTCCAAGTATTTTAAGAGTTATGATGGAAATAGTTAGACTCGCGCTTTGGTTTAGCAATTTACTGACCTACCTCCGATTGATTGACCATAACTCTGTCAATTTAACTCGTAATTCATTTAAATTAGTTTCATTTCGAAGGAATCGAAGTGTAGTTTAAAACGAAAGAAACGGAGATTAAAAACTCCAAGTATTTTGGGAGTTATGATGGAAATAGTTAGACTCGCGCTTTGGTTTAGCAATTTATTGACCTCCCTACGATTGATTGACCATAACTCACTCAATTTAACTCGTAATTCATTGAAATTAGTTTCATTTCGAAGGAATCGAAGTGTAGTTTATAACGAAAGAAACGGAGATGAAAAACTCCAAGTATTTTGAGAGTTATGATGGAAATAGTTTGACTCGCGCTTTGGTTTAGCAATTTACTGACCTACCTCCGATTGATTGACCATAACTCTCCCAATTTAACTCTTAAGTCATTGAAATTAGTTTCATTTCGAAGGAATCAAAGTGTAGTTTAAAACGAAAGAAACGGAGATGAAAAACTCCAAGTATTTTGAGAGTTATGATGGAAATAGTTAGACTCGCGCTTTGGTTTAGCAATTTACTGACCTACCTCCGATTGATTGACAATAACTCTGTCAATTTAACTCGTAATTCATTTAAATTAGTTTCATTTCGAAGGAATCGAAGTGTAGTTTAAAACGAAAGAAACGGAGATGAAAAACTCCAAGTATTTTGAGAGTTATGATGGAAATAGTTAGACTCGCGCTTTGGTTTAGCAATTTACTGACCTACCTCCGATTGATTGACCATAACTCACTCAATTTAACTCGTAATTCATTTAAATTCGTTTCATTTCGAATGAATCGAAGTGTAGTTTAAAACGAAAGAAACGGAGATGAAAAACTCCAAGTATTTTGAGAGTTATGATGGAAATAGTTAGACTCGCTCTTTGGTTTAGCAATTTACTGACATACCTCCGATTGATTGACCATAACTCACTCAATTTAACTCGTAATTCATTGAAATTAGTTTCATTTCGAAGGAATCGAAGTGTAGTTTATAACGAAAGAAACGGAGATGAAAAACTCCAAGTATTTTGAGAGTTATGATGGAAATAGTTTGACTCGCGCTTTGGTTTAGCAATTTACTGACCTACCTCCGATTGATTGACCATAACTCTCCCAATTTAACTCTTAAGTCATTGAAATTAGTTTCATTTCGAAGGAATCAAAGTGTAGTTTAAAACGAAAGAAACGGAGATGAAAAACTCCAAGTATTTTGGGAGTTATGATGGAAATAGTTAGACTCGCGCTTTGGTTTAGCAATTTACTGACCTACCTCCGATTGATTGACCATAACTCACTCAATTTAACTCGTAATTCATTGAATTAGTTTCATTTCGAAGGAATCGAAGTGTAGTTTAAAACGAAAGAAACGGAGATGAAAAACTCCAAGTATTTTGAGAGTTATGATGGAAATAGTTAGACTCGCGCTTTGGTTTAGCAATTTACTGACCTACCTCCGATTGATTGACCATAACTCTGTCAATTTAACTCGTAATTCTTTTAAATTAGTTTCATTTCGAAGGAATCGAAGTGTAGTTTAAAACGAAAGAAACGGAGATTAAAAACTCGAAGTATTTTGAGAGTTATGATGGAAATAGTTAGACTCGCGCTTTGGTTTAGCAATTTACTGACCTACCTCCGATTGATTGACCATAACTCACTCAATGTAACTCGTAATTCATTGAAATTAGTTTCATTTCGAAGGAATCAAAGTGTAGTTTAAAACGAAAGAAACGGAGATGAAAAACTCCAAGTATTTTGAGAGTTATGATGGAAATAGTTAGACTCGCGCTTTGGTTTAGCAATTTACTGACCTACCTCCGATTGATTGACAATAACTCTGTCAATTTAACTCGTAATTCATTTAAATTAGTTTTATTTCGAAGGAATCGAAGTGTAGTTTAAAACGAAAGAAACGGAGATGAAAAACTCCAAGTATTTTGAGAGTTATGATTGAAATTGTTAGACTCGCGCTTTGGTTTAGCAATTTACTGACCTACCTCCGATTGATTGACCATAACTCACTCAATTTAACTCGTAATTCATTTAAATTCGTTTCATTTCGAATGAATCGAAGTGTAGTTTAAAACGAAAGAAACGGAGATGAAAAACTCCAAGTATTTTGAGAGTTATGATGGAAATAGTTAGACTCGCTCGTTGGTTTAGCAATTTACTGACCTCTCTCCGATTGATTGACCATAACTCTGTCAATTTAACTCGTAATTCATTTAAATTAGTTTCATTTCGAAGGAATCGAAGTGTAGTTTAAAACGAAAGAAAAGGAGATGAAAAACTCCAAGTATTTTGAGAGTTATGATGGAAATAGTTAGACTCGCGCTTTGGTTTAGCAATTTACTGACCTACCTCCGATTGATTGACCATAACTCTGTCAATTTAACTCGTAATTCTTTTAAATTAGTTTCATTTCGAAGGAATCGAAGTGTAGTTTAAAACGAAAGAAACGGAGATGAAAAACTCCAAGTATTTTGAGAGTTATGATGGAAATAGTTAGACTCGCTCTTTGGTTTAGCAATTTACTGACCTCTCTCCGATTGATTTACCATAACTCACTCAATTTAACTCGTAATTCATTGAAATTAGTTTCATTTCGAAGGAATCGAAGTGTAGTTTAAAACGAAAGAAACGGAGTTGAAAAACTCCAAGTATTTTGAGAGTTATGATGGAAATTGTTAGACTCGCGCTTTGGTTTAGCAATTTACTGACCTACCTCCGATTGATTGACCATAACTCACTCAATTTAACTCGTAATTCATTTAAATTAGTTTCATTTCGAAGGAATCGAAGTAAAGTTTAAAACGAAAGAAACGGAGATGAAAAACTCCAAGTATTTTGAGAGTTATGATGGAAATAGTTAGACTCGCGCTTTGGTTTAGCAATTTACTGACCTACCTCCGATTGATTGAACATAACTCTCTCAATTTAACTCGTAATTCATTGAAATTAGTTTCATTTCGAAGGAATCGAAGTGTAGTTTAAAACGAAAGAAACGGAGATGAAAAACTCCAAGTATTTTGAGAGTTACGATGGAAATAGTTAGACTCGCGCTTTGGTTTAGCAATTTACTGACCTACCTCCGATTGATTGAACATAACTCTCTCAATTTAAC
This sequence comes from Tasmannia lanceolata, assembly GCF_043159265.1. Taxonomy (NCBI): domain Eukaryota; kingdom Viridiplantae; phylum Streptophyta; class Magnoliopsida; order Canellales; family Winteraceae; genus Tasmannia; species Tasmannia lanceolata. The sequence goes on from NW_027518721.1 coordinate 12,496,680, forward strand.
TCGTAATTCATTTAAATTCGTTTCATTTCGAATGAATCGAAGTGTAGTTTAAAACGAAAGAAACGGAGATGAAAAACTCCAAGTATTTTGAGAGTTATGATGGAAATAGTTAGACTCGCGCTTTGGTTTAGCAATTTACTGACCTACCTCCGATAGATTGAACATAACTCTCTCAATTTAACTCGTAATTCATTTAAATTCGTTTCATTTCAAATGAATCGAAGTGTAGTTTAAAACAAAAGAAACGGAGATGAAAAACTCCAAGTATTTTAAGAGTTATGATGGAAATAGTTAGACTCGCGCTTTGGTTTAGCAATTTACTGACCTACCTCCGATTGATTGACCATAACTCTGTCAATTTAACTCGTAATTCATTTAAATTAGTTTCATTTCGAAGGAATCGAAGTGTAGTTTAAAACGAAAGAAACGGAGATTAAAAACTCCAAGTATTTTGGGAGTTATGATGGAAATAGTTAGACTCGCGCTTTGGTTTAGCAATTTATTGACCTCCCTACGATTGATTGACCATAACTCACTCAATTTAACTCGTAATTCATTGAAATTAGTTTCATTTCGAAGGAATCGAAGTGTAGTTTATAACGAAAGAAACGGAGATGAAAAACTCCAAGTATTTTGAGAGTTATGATGGAAATAGTTTGACTCGCGCTTTGGTTTAGCAATTTACTGACCTACCTCCGATTGATTGACCATAACTCTCCCAATTTAACTCTTAAGTCATTGAAATTAGTTTCATTTCGAAGGAATCAAAGTGTAGTTTAAAACGAAAGAAACGGAGATGAAAAACTCCAAGTATTTTGAGAGTTATGATGGAAATAGTTAGACTCGCGCTTTGGTTTAGCAATTTACTGACCTACCTCCGATTGATTGACAATAACTCTGTCAATTTAACTCGTAATTCATTTAAATTAGTTTCATTTCGAAGGAATCGAAGTGTAGTTTAAAACGAAAGAAACGGAGATGAAAAACTCCAAGTATTTTGAGAGTTATGATGGAAATAGTTAGACTCGCGCTTTGGTTTAGCAATTTACTGACCTACCTCCGATTGATTGACCATAACTCACTCAATTTAACTCGTAATTCATTTAAATTCGTTTCATTTCGAATGAATCGAAGTGTAGTTTAAAACGAAAGAAACGGAGATGAAAAACTCCAAGTATTTTGAGAGTTATGATGGAAATAGTTAGACTCGCTCTTTGGTTTAGCAATTTACTGACATACCTCCGATTGATTGACCATAACTCTGTCAATTTAACTCGTAATTCATTTAAATTAGTTTCATTTCAAAGGAATCGAAGTGTAGTTTAAAACGAAAGAAACGGAGATTAAAAACTCCAAGTATTTTGGGAGTTATGATGGAAATAGTTAGACTCGCGCTTTGGTTTAGCAATTTACTGACCTCCCTACGATTGATTGACCATAACTCACTCAATTTAACTCGTAATTCATTGAAATTAGTTTCATTTCGAAGGAATCGAAGTGTAGATTATAACGAAAGAAACGGATATGAAAAACTCCAAGTATTTTGAGAGTTATGATGGAAATAGTTAGACTCGCGCTTTGGTTTAGCAATTTACTGACCTACCTCCGATTGATTGACCATAACTCCCCCAATTTAACTCTTAAGTCATTGAAATTAGTTTCATTTCGAAGGAATCAAAGTGTAGTTTAAAACGAAAGAAACGGAGATGAAAAACTCCAAGTATTTTGAGAGTTATGATGGAAATAGTTAGACTCGCGCTTTGGTTTAGCAATTTACTGACCTACCTCCGATTGATTGACCATAACTCACTCAATTTAACTCGTAATTCATTGAAATTAGTTTCATTTCGAAAGAATCGAAGTGTAGTTTAAAACGAAAGAAACGGAGATGAAAAACTCCAAGTATTTTGAGAGTTATGATGGAAATAGTTAGACTCGCGCTTTGGTTTAGCAATTTACTGACCTACCTCCTATTGATTGACCATAACTCTGTCAATTTAACTCGTAATTCATTTAAATTAGTTTCATTTCGAAGGAATCGAAGTGTAGTTTAAAATGAAAGAAACGGAAATGAAAAACTCTAAGTATTTTGAGAGTTATGATGGAAATAGTTAGACTCGCGCTTTGGTTTAGCAATTTACTGACCTCTCTACGATTGATTGACCATAACTCACTCAATTTAACTTGTAATTCATTGAAATTAGTTTCATTTCGAAAGAATCGAAGTGTAGTTTAAAACGAAAGAAACGGAGATGAAAAACTCCAAGTATTTTGAGAGTTATGATGGAAATAGTTAGACTCGCGCTTTGGTTTAGCAATTTACTGACCTACCTCCGATTGATTGACCATAACTCACTCAATTTAACTCGTAATTCATTTAAATTAGTTTCATTTCGAAGGAATCGAAGTAAAGTTTAAAACGAAAGAAACGGAGATGAAAAACTCCAAGTATTTTGAGAGTTATGATGGAAATAGTTAGACTCGCGATTTGGTTTAGCAATTTATTGACCTACCTCCGATTGATTGAACATAACTCTCTCAATTTAACTCGTAATTCATTTAAATTCGTTTCATTTCGAATGAATCGAAGTGTAGTTTAAAACGAAAGAAACGGAGATGAAAAACTACAAGTATTTTGAGAGTTATGATGGAAATAGTTAGACTCGCTCTTTCGTTTAGCAATTTACTGACCTACCTCCGATTGATTGACCATAACTCTGTCAATTTAACTCGTAATTCATTTAAATTAGTTTCATTTCGAAGGAATCGAAGTGTAGTTTAAAACGAAAGAAACGGAGATGAAAAACTCCAAGTATTTTGAGAGTTATGATGGAAATAGTTAGACTCGCGCTTTGGTTTAGCAATTTACTGACCTCCCTACGATTGATTGACCATAACTCACTCAATTTAACTCGTAATTCATTGAAATTAGTTTCATTTCGAAAGAATCGAAGTGTAGTTTAAAACGAAAGAAACGGAGATGAAAAACTCCAAGTATTTTGAGAGTTATGATGGAAATAGTTAGACTCGCGCTTTGGTTTAGCAATTTACTGACCTACCTCCGATTGATTGAACATAACTCACTCAATGTAACTCGTAATTCATTTAAATTAGTTTCATTTCGAAGGAATCGAAGTAAAGTTTAAAACGAAAGAAACGGAGATGAAAAACTCCAAGTATTTTGAGAGTTATGATGGAAATAGTTAGACTCGCGCTTTGGTTTAGCAATTTACTGACCTACCTCCGATTGATTGACCATAACTCACTCAATTTAACTCGTAATTCATTTAAATTAGTTTCATTTCGAAGGAATCGAAGTAAAGTTTAAAACGAAAGAAACGGAGATGAAAAACTCCAAGTATTTTGAGAGTTATGATGGAAATAGTTAGACTCGCGATTTGGTTTAGCAATTTATTGACCTACCTCCGATTGATTGAACATAACTCTCTCAATTTAACTCGTAATTCATTTAAATTCGTTTCATTTCGAATGAATCGAAGTGTAGTTTAAAACGAAAGAAACGGAGATGAAAAACTACAAGTATTTTGAGAGTTATGATGGAAATAGTTAGACTCGCGCTTTGGTTTAGCAATTTACTGACCTCCCTACGATTGATTGACCATAACTCACTCAATTTAACTCGTAATTCATTGAAATTAGTTTCATTTCGAAAGAATCGAAGTGTAGTTTAAAACGAAAGAAACGGAGATGAAAAACTCCAAGTATTTTGAGAGTTATGATGGAAATAGTTAGACTCGCGCTTTGGTTTAGCAATTTACTGACCTCTCTACGATTGATTGACCATAACTCACTAAATTTAACTCGTAATTTATTGAAATTAGTTTCATTTCGAAAGAATCGAAGTGTAGTTTAAAACGAAAGAAACGGAGATGAAAAACTCCAAGTATTTTGAGAGTTATGATGGAAATAGTTAGACTCGCGCTTTGGTTTAGCAATTTACTGACCTACCTCCGATTGATTGACCATAACTCACTCAATTTAACTCGTAATTCATTTAAATTAGTTTCCTTTCGAAGGAATCGAAGTAAAGTTTAAAACGAAAGAAACGGAAATGAAAAACTCCAAGTATTTTGAGAGTTATGATGGAAATAGTTAGACTCGCTCTTTGGTTTAGCAATTTACTGACCTCTCTCCGATTGATTTACCATAACTCACTAAATTTAACTCGTAATTCATTGAAATTATGTTCATTTCGAAGGAATCGAAGTGTAGTTTAAAACGAAAGAAACGGAGATGAAAAACTCCAAGTCTTTTGAGAGTTATGATGGAAATTGTTAGACTCGCGCTTTGGTTTAGCAATTTACTGACCTACCTCCGATTGATTGACCATAACTCACTCAATTTAACTCGTAATTCATTTAAATTAGTTTCATTTCGAAGGAATCGAAGTAAAGTTTAAAACGAAAGAAACGGAGATGAAAAACTCCAAGTATTTTGAGAGTTATGATGGAAATAGTTAGACTCGCGCTTTGGTTTAGCAATTTACTGACCTACCTCCGATTAATTGAACATAACTCTCTCAATTTAACTCGTAATTCATTGAAATTAGTTTCATTTCGAAGGAATCGAAGTGTAGTTTAAAACGAAAGAAACGGAGATGAAAAACTCCAAGTATTTTGAGAGTTATGATGGAAATAGTTAGACTCGCTCTTTGGTTTAGCAATTTACTGACCTACCTCCGATTGATTGACCATAACTCTCTCAATTTAACTCTTAAGTCATTGAAATTAGTTTCATTTCGAAGGAATCGAAGTGTAGTTTAAAACGAAAGAAACGGAGATGAAAAACTCCAAGTATTTTGAGAGTTATGATGGTAATTGTTAGACTCGCGCTTTGGTTTAGCAATTTACTGACTTACCTCCGATTGATTGACCATAACTCACTCAATTTAACTCGTAATTAATTGAAATTAGTTTCATTTCGAAGGAATCGAAGTAAAGTTTAAAACGAAATAAACGGAGATGAAAAACTCCAAGTATTTTGAGAGTTATGATGGAAATAGTTAGACTCGCGCTTTGGTTTAGCAATTTACTGACCTACCTCCGATAGATTGAACATAACTCTCTCAATTTAACTCGTAATTCATTTAAATTAGTTTCATTTCGAAGGAATCGAAGTGTAGTTTAAAACGAAAGAAACGGAGATTAAAAACTCCAAGTATTTTGGGAGTTATGATGGAAATAGTTAGACTCGCGCTTTGGTTTAGCAATTTACTGACCTCCCTACGATTGATTGACCATAACTCACTCAATTTAACTCGTAATTCATTGAAATTAGTTTCATTTCGAAGGAATCGAAGTGTAGATTATAACGAAAGAAACGGATATGAAAAACTCCAAGTATTTTGAGAGTTATGATGGAAATAGTTAGACTCGCGCTTTGGTTTAGCAATTTACTGACCTACCTCCGATTGATTGACCATAACTCCCCCAATTTAACTCTTAAGTCATTGAAATTAGTTTCATTTCGAAGGAATCAAAGTGTAGTTTAAAACGAAAGAAACGGAGATGAAAAACTCCAAGTATTTTGAGAGTTATGATGGAAATAGTTAGACTCGCGCTTTGGTTTAGCAATTTACTGACCTACCTCCGATTGATTGACCATAACTCACTCAATTTAACTCGTAATTCATTGAAATTAGTTTCATTTCGAAAGAATCGAAGTGTAGTTTAAAACGAAAGAAACGGAGATGAAAACTCCAAGTATTTTGATAGTTATGATGGAAATAGTTAGACTCGCGCTTTGGTTTAGCAATTTACTGACCTACCTTCTATTGATTGACCATAACTCTGTCAATTTAACTCGTAATTCATTGAAATTAGTTTCATTTCGAAAGAATCGAAGTGTAGTTTAAAACGAAAGAAACGGAGATGAAAAACTCCAAGTATTTTGAGAGTTATGATGGAAATAGTTAGACTCGCGCTTTGGTTTAGCAATTTACTGACCTACCTCCTATTGATTGACCATAACTCTGTCAATTTAACTCGTAATTCATTTAAATTAGTTTCATTTCGAAGGAATCGAAGTGTAGTTTAAAATGAAAGAAACGGAGATGAAAAACTCTAAGTATTTTGAGAGTTATGATGGAAATAGTTAGACTCGCGCTTTGGTTTAGCAATTTACTGACCTCTCTACGATTGATTGACCATAACTCACTCAATTTAACTCGTAATTCATTGAAATTAGTTTCATTTCGAAAGAATCGAAGTGTAGTTTAAAACGAAAGAAACGGAGATGAAAAACTCCAAGTATTTTGAGAGTTATGATGGAAATAGTTAGACTCGCGCTTTGGTTTAGCAATTTACTGACCTACCTCCGATTGATTGACCATAACTCACTCAATTTAACTCGTAATTCATTTAAATTAGTTTCATTTCGAAGGAATCGAAGTAAAGTTTAAAACGAAAGAAACGGAGATGAAAAACTCCAAGTATTTTGAGAGTTATGATGGAAATAGTTAGACTCGCGATTTGGTTTAGCAATTTATTGACCTACCTCCGATTGATTGAACATAACTCTCTCAATTTAACTCGTAATTCATTTAAATTCGTTTCATTTCGAATGAATCGAAGTGTAGTTTAAAACGAAAGAAACGGAGATGAAAAACTACAAGTATTTTGAGAGTTATGATGGAAATAGTTAGACTCGCTCTTTCGTTTAGCAATTTACTGACCTACCTCCGATTGATTGACCATAACTCTGTCAATTTAACTCGTAATTCATTTAAATTAGTTTCATTTCGAAGGAATCGAAGTGTAGTTTAAAACGAAAGAAACGGAGATGAAAAACTCCAAGTATTTTGAGAGTTATGATGGAAATAGTTAGACTCGCGCTTTGGTTTAGCAATTTACTGACCTCCCTACGATTGATTGACCATAACTCACTCAATTTAACTCGTAATTCATTGAAATTAGTTTCATTTCGAAAGAATCGAAGTGTAGTTTAAAACGAAAGAAACGGAGATGAAAAACTCCAAGTATTTTGAGAGTTATGATGGAAATAGTTAGACTCGCGCTTTGGTTTAGCAATTTACTGACCTACCTCCGATTGATTGAACATAACTCACTCAATGTAACTCGTAATTCATTTAAATTAGTTTCATTTCGAAGGAATCGAAGTAAAGTTTAAAACGAAAGAAACGGAGATGAAAAACTCCAAGTATTTTGAGAGTTATGATGGAAATAGTTAGACTCGCGCTTTGGTTTAGCAATTTACTGACCTACCTCCGATTGATTGAACATAACTCTCTCAATTTAACTCGTAATTCATTTAAATTCGTTTGATTTCGAATGAATCGAAGTGTAGTTTAAAACGAAAGAAACGGAGATGAAAAACTCCAAGTATTTTGAGAGTTATGATCGAAATAGTTAGACTCGCTCTTTGGTTTAGCAATTTACTGACCTACCTCCGATTGATTGACCATAACTCTGTCAATTTAACTCGTAATTCATTTAAATTAGTTTCATTTCGAAGGAATCGAAGTGTAGTTTAAAACGAAAGAAACGGAGATGAAAAACTCCAAGTATTTTGAGAGTTATGATGGAAATAGTTAGACTCGCGCTTTGGTTTAGCAATTTACTGACCTCCCTACGATTGATTGACCATAACTCACTCAATTTAACTCGTAATTCATTGAAATTAGTTTCATTTCGAAAGAATCGAAGTGTAGTTTAAAACGAAAGAAACGGAGATGAAAAACTCCAAGTATTTTGAGAGTTATGATGGAAATAGTTAGACTCGCGCTTTGGTTTAGCAATTTACTGACCTCTCTACGATTGATTGACCATAACTCACTAAATTTAACTCGTAATTCATTGAAATTAGTTTCATTTCGAAAGAATCGAAGTGTAGTTTAAAACGAAAGAAACGGAGATGAAAAACTCCAAGTATTTTGAGAGTTATGATGGAAATAGTTAGACTCGCGCTTTGGTTTAGCAATTTACTGACCTACCTCCGATTGATTGACCATAACTCACTCAATTTAACTCGTAATTCATTTAAATTAGTTTCCTTTCGAAGGAATCGAAGTAAAGTTTAAAACGAAAGAAACGGAAATGAAAAACTCCAAGTATTTTGAGAGTTATGATGGAAATAGTTAGACTCGCTCTTTGGTTTAGCAATTTACTGACCTCTCTCCGATTGATTTACCATAACTCACTCAATTTAACTCGTAATTCATTGAAATTATGTTCATTTCGAAGGAATCGAAGTGTAGTTTAAAACGAAAGAAACGGAGATGAAAAACTCCAAGTATTTTGAGAGTTATGATGGAAATTGTTAGACTCGCGCTTTGGTTTAGCAATTTACTGACCTACCTCCGATTGATTGACCATAACTCACTCAATTTAACTCGTAATTCATTTAAATTAGTTTCATTTCGAAGGAATCGAAGTAAAGTTTAAAACGAAAGAAACGGAGATGAAAAACTCCAAGTATTTTGAGAGTTATGATGGAAATAGTTAGACTCGCGCTTTGGTTTAGCAATTTACTGACCTACCTCCGATTAATTGAACATAACTCTCTCAATTTAACTCGTAATTCATTGAAATTAGTTTCATTTCGAAGGAATCGAAGTGTAGTTTAAAACGAAAGAAACGGAGATGAAAAACTCCAAGTATTTTGAGAGTTATGATGGAAATAGTTAGACTCGCTCTTTGGTTTAGCAATTTACTGACCTACCTCCGATTGATTGACCATAACTCTCTCAATTTAACTCTTAAGTCATTGAAATTAGTTTCATTTCGAAGGAATCGAAGTGTAGTTTAAAACGAAAGAAACGGAGATGAAAAACTCCAAGTATTTTGAGAGTTATGATGGTAATTGTTAGACTCGCGCTTTGGTTTAGCAATTTACTGACTTACCTCCGATTGATTGACCATAACTCACTCAATTTAACTCGTAATTAATTGAAATTAGTTTCATTTCGAAGGAATCGAAGTAAAGTTTAAAACGAAATAAACGGAGATGAAAAACTCCAAGTATTTTGAGAGTTATGATGGAAATAGTTAGACTCGCGCTTTGGTTTAGCAATTTACTGACCTACCTCCGATAGATTGAACATAACTCTCTCAATTTAACTCGTAATTCATTTAAATTAGTTTCATTTCGAAGGAATCGAAGTGTAGTTTAAAACGAAAGAAACGGAGATTAAAAACTCCAAGTATTTTGGGAGTTATGATGGAAATAGTTAGACTCGCGCTTTGGTTTAGCAATTTACTGACCTCCCTACGATTGATTGACCATAACTCACTCAATTTAACTCGTAATTCATTGAAATTAGTTTCATTTCGAAGGAATCGAAGTGTAGATTATAACGAAAGAAACGGATATGAAAAACTCCAAGTATTTTGAGAGTTATGATGGAAATAGTTAGACTCGCGCTTTGGTTTAGCAATTTACTGACCTACCTCCGATTGATTGACCATAACTCCCCCAATTTAACTCTTAAGTCATTGAAATTAGTTTCATTTCGAAGGAATCAAAGTGTAGTTTAAAACGAAAGAAACGGAGATGAAAAACTCCAAGTATTTTGAGAGTTATGATGGAAATAGTTAGACTCGCGCTTTGGTTTAGCAATTTACTGACCTACCTCCGATTGATTGACCATAACTCACTCAATTTAACTCGTAATTCATTGAAATTAGTTTCATTTCGAAAGAATCGAAGTGTAGTTTAAAACGAAAGAAACGGAGATGAAAACTCCAAGTATTTTGATAGTTATGATGGAAATAGTTAGACTCGCGCTTTGGTTTAGCAATTTACTGACCTACCTTCTATTGATTGACCATAACTCTGTCAATTTAACTCGTAATTCATTTAAATTAGTTTCATTTCGAAGGAATCGAAGTGTAGTTTAAAACGAAAGAAACGGAGATGAAAAACTCCAAGTATTTTGAGAGTTATGATGGAAATTGTTAGACTCGCGCTTTGGTTTAGCAATTTACTGACCTACCTCCGATTGATTGACCATAACTCACTCAATTTAACTCGTAATTCATTTAAATTAGTTTCATTTCGAAGGAATCGAAGTAAAGTTTAAAACGAAAGAAACGGAGATGAAAAACTCCAAGTATTTTGAGAGTTATGATAGAAATAGTTAGACTCGCGCTTTGGTTTAGCAATTTACTGACCTACCTCCGATTAATTGAACATAACTCTCTCAATTTAACTCGTAATTCATTGAAATTAGTTTCATTTCGAAGGAATCGAAGTGTAGTTTAAAACGAAAGAAACGGAGATGAAAAACTCCAAGTATTTTGAGAGTTATGATGGAAATAGTTAGACTCGCTCTTTGGTTTAGCAATTTACTGACCTACCTCCGATTGATTGACCATAACTCTCTCAATTTAACTCTTAAGTCATTGAAATTAGTTTCATTTCGAAGGAATCGAAGTGTAGTTTAAAACGAAAGAAACGGAGATGAAAAACTCCAAGTATTTTGAGAGTTATGATGGTAATTGTTAGACTCGCGCTTTGGTTTAGCAATTTACTGACTTACCTCCGATTGATTGACCATAACTCACTCAATTTAACTCGTAATTGATTGAAATTAGTTTCATTTCGAAGGAATCGAAGTAAAGTTTAAAACGAAAGAAACGGAGATGAAAAACTCCAAGTATTTTGAGAGTTATGATGGAAATAGTTAGACTCGCGCTTTGGTTTAGCAATTTACTGACCTACCTCCGATAGATTGAACATAACTCTCTCAATTTAACTCGTAATTCATTTAAATTAGTTTCATTTCGAAGGAATCGAAGTGTAGTTTAAAACGAAAGAAACGGAGATTAAAAACTCCAAGTATTTTGGGAGTTATGATGGAAATAGTTAGACTCGCGCTTTGGTTTAGCAATTTACTGACCTCCCTACGATTGATTGACCATAACTCACTCAATTTAACTCGTAATTCATTGAAATTAGTTTCATTTCGAAGGAATCGAAGTGTAGATTATAACGAAAGAAACGGATATGAAAAACTCCAAGTATTTTGAGAGTTATGATGGAAATAGTTAGACTCGCGCTTTGGTTTAGCAATTTACTGACCTACCTCCGATTGATTGACCATAACTCCCCCAATTTAACTCTTAAGTCATTGAAATTAGTTTCATTTCGAAGGAATCAAAGTGTAGTTTAAAACGAAAGAAACGGAGATGAAAAACTCCAAGTATTTTGAGAGTTATGATGGAAATAGTTAGACTCGCGCTTTGGTTTAGCAATTTACTGACCTACCTCCGATTGATTGACCATAACTCACTCAATTTAACTCGTAATTCATTGAAATTAGTTTCATTTCGAAAGAATCGAAGTGTAGTTTAAAACGAAAGAAACGGAGATGAAAACTCCAAGTATTTTGATAGTTATGATGGAAATAGTTAGACTCGCGCTTTGGTTTAGCAATTTACTGACCTACCTTCTATTGATTGACCATAACTCTGTCAATTTAACTCGTAATTCATTTAAATTAGTTTCATTTCGAAGGAATCGAAGTGTAGTTTAAAACGAAAGAAACGGAGATGAAAAACTCCAAGTATTTTGAGAGTTATGATGGAAATTGTTAGACTCGCGCTTTGGTTTAGCAATTTACTGACCTACCTCCGATTGATTGACCATAACTCACTCAATTTAACTCGTAATTCATTTAAATTAGTTTCATTTCGAAGGAATCGAAGTAAAGTTTAAAACGAAAGAAACGGAGATGAAAAACTCCAAGTATTTTGAGAGTTATGATGGAAATAGTTAGACTCGCGCTTTGGTTTAGCAATTTACTGACCTACCTCCGATTAATTGAACATAACTCTCTCAATTTAACTCGTAATTCATTGAAATTAGTTTCATTTCGAAGGAATCGAAGTGTAGTTTAAAACGAAAGAAACGGAGATGAAAAACTCCAAGTATTTTGAGAGTTATGATGGAAATAGTTAGACTCGCTCTTTGGTTTAGCAATTTACTGACCTACCTCCGATTGATTGACCATAACTCTCTCAATTTAACTCTTAAGTCATTGAAATTAGTTTCATTTCGAAGGAATCGAAGTGTAGTTTAAAACGAAAGAAACGGAGATGAAAAACTCCAAGTATTTTGAGAGTTATGATGGTAATTGTTAGACTCGCGCTTTGGTTTAGCAATTTACTGACTTACCTCCGATTGATTGACCATAACTCACTCAATTTAACTCGTAATTGATTGAAATTAGTTTCATTTCGAAGGAATCGAAGTAAAGTTTAAAACGAAAGAAACGGAGATGAAAAACTCCAAGTATTTTGAGAGTTATGATGGAAATAGTTAGACTCGCGCTTTGGTTTAGCAATTTACTGACCTACCTCCGATAGATTGAACATAACTCTCTCAATTTAACTCGTAATTCATTTAAATTAGTTTCATTTCGAAGGAATCGAAGTGTAGTTTAAAACGAAAGAAACGGAGATCAAAAACTCCAAGTATTTTGGGAGTTATGATGGAAATAGTTAGACTCGCGCTTTGGTTTAGCAATTTACTGACCTCCCTACGATTGATTGACCATAACTCACTCAATTTAACTCGTAATTCATTGAAATTACTTTCATTTCGAAGGATTCGAAGTGTAGATTATAACGAAAGAAACGGATATGAAAAACTCCAAGTATTTTGAGAGTTATGATGGAAATAGTTAGACTCGCGCTTTGGTTTAGCAATTTACTGACCTACCTCCGATTGATTGACCATAACTCCCCCAATTTAACTCTTAAGTCATTGAAATTAGTTTCATTTCGAAGGAATCACAGTGTAGTTTAAAACGAAAGAAACGGAGATGAAAAACTCCAAGTATTTTGAGAGTTATGATGGAAATATTTAGACTCGCGCTTTGGTTTAGCAATTTACTGACCTACCTCCGATTGATTGACCATAACTCACTCAATTTAACTCGTAATTCATTGAAATTAGTTTCATTTCGAAAGAATCGAAGTGTAGTTTAAAACGAAAGAAACGGAGATGAAAAACTCCAAGTATTTTGAGAGTTATGATGGAAATAGTTAGACTCGCGCTTTGGTTTAGCAATTTACTGACCTACCTCCTATTGATTGACCATAACTCTGTCAATTTAACTCGTAATTCATTTAAATTAGTTTCATTTCGAAGGAATCGAAGTGTAGTTTAAAACGAAAGAAACGGAGATGAAAAATTCCAAGTATTTTGAGAGTTATGATGGAAATAGTTAGACTCGCGCTTTGGTTTAGCAATTTACTGACCTCTCTACGATTGATTGACCATAACTCACTCAATTTAACTCGTAATTCATTGAAATTAGTTTCATTTCGAAAGAATCGAAGTGTAGTTTAAAACGAAAGAAACGGAGATGAAAAACTCCAAGTATTTTGAGAGTTATGATGGAAATAGTTAGACTCGCGCTTTGGTTTAGCAATTTACTGACCTACCTCCGATTGATTGACCATAACTCCCCCAATTTAACTCTTAAGTCATTGAAATTAGTTTCATTTCGAAGGAATCACAGTGTAGTTTAAAACGAAAGAAACGGAGATGAAAAACTCCAAGTATTTTGAGAGTTATGATGGAAATAGTTAGACTCGCGCTTTGGTTTAGCAATTTACTGACCTACCTCCGATTGATTGACCATAACTCACTCAATTTAACTCGTAATTCATTGAAATTAGTTTCATTTCGAAAGAATCGAAGTGTAGTTTAAAACGAAAGAAACGGAGATGAAAAACTCCAAGTATTTTGAGAGTTATGATGGAAATAGTTAGACTCGCGCTTTGGTTTAGCAATTTACTGACCTACCTCCTATTGATTGACCATAACTCTGTCAATTTAACTCGTAATTCATTTAAATTAGTTTCATTTCGAAGGAATCGAAGTGTAGTTTAAAACGAAAGAAACGGAGATGAAAAATTCCAAGTATTTTGAGAGTTATGATGGAAATAGTTAGACTCGCGCTTTGGTTTAGCAATTTACTGACCTCTCTACGATTGATTGACCATAACTCACTCAATTTAACTCGTAATTCATTGAAATTAGTTTCATTTCGAAAGAATCGAAGTGTAGTTTAAAACGAAAGAAACGGAGATGAAAAACTCCAAGTATTTTGAGAGTTATGATGGAAATAGTTAGACTCGCGCTTTGGTTTAGCAATTTACTGACCTACCTCCGATTGATTGACCATAACTCACTCAATTTAACTCGTAATTCATTTAAATTAGTTTCATTTCGAAGGAATCGAAGTAAAGTTTAAAATGAAAGAAACGGAGATGAAAAACTCCAAGTATTTTGAGAGTTATGATGTAAATAGTTAGACTCGCGATTTGGTTTAGCAATTTACTGACCTACCTCCGATTGATTGAACATAACTCTCTCAATTTAACTCGTAATTCATTTAAATTCGTTTCATTTCGAATGAATCGAAGTGTAGTTTAAAACGAAAGAAACGGAGATGAAAAACTACAAGTATTTTGAGAGTTATGATGGAAATAGTTAGACTCGCTCTTTCGTTTAGCAATTTACTGACCTACCTCCGATTGATTGACCATAACTCTGTCAATTTAACTCGTAATTCATTTAAATTAGTTTCATTTCGAAGGAATCGAAGTGTAGTTTAAAACGAAAGAAACGGAGATGAAAAACTCCAAGTATTTTGAGAGTTATGATGGAAATAGTTAGACTCGCGCTTTGGTTTAGCAATTTACTGACCTCCCTGTAGACACCCCATTTTGCTCTACCTTAATCGATAAAGAAATTAGGGTTTGTTTTCCGTCGGTTTTCCAATGTCTTTCTTTCCCGCATCCGTTTGTTACATTTCTAAATATTTTTGGTCGTTTCCGTCGTGTTTCGTATTTTCCCGCTAAATGTTGAGAAGGATTATTCAGAAAAATCTAAACCAGAGATAATTGGGACCCGTTTGGTGGGCCCGCATTGGGTGCTTCGATTAAATTTGGATCGAGAAAGTTGGACCCATTTGGTGGGGCCGCATGATGCATTTTGATTAAATTTGGACTCGTTTGGTGGGCCCGCATTGAACATTTGTTTAAAATCGAATCAACCGAGGGCCCACATTGTGGGGCCCGCGTTGTGGGGCCTCAGTGGGGCCTCTTGTGAGGCCTCTTATGAAGAGCAATGATGGTAGCTCTCCACTAAGACAACATGATGGGCCCTCCACTAAGAGCAATAATGATGGACTCTCCACTAAGAAACATGATGGGCCCTCCACTAAGAGCAATAATGATGGACTCTCCACTAAGAAACATGATGGGCCCTCCACTAAGAGCAATAATGATGGACTCTCCACTAAGAAACATGATGGGCCCTCCACTAAGAACAATAATGATGGATTCTCCACTAAGAGGGACAACATGATGAGCTCTCCACCAACATATCTCTCTCTCTCTCTTTCTCTCCCTATATATATCTCCCTTCCCATCCATAAGAGGAGAGGAAAGAAAAAGAGAAATTTATCTTCCATTATCTCTTCTAATCACTCCCTCCAATCCCTTTCCTCAATATATTCTTCCATCCCTCTCCCTAATATTCTTCTTCCATTATCTCTTCACTCCCTCAATCACTCCCTCTAAACACTCCAGAGAAAGCGAAAGACGGCGGAGCGGATCGGCGGCGGCAGGATTTTTTATATTTTTTTGGATTGGGCGGAGATCTTCACCACAGGTAGGTGCATTGTTCTCAAAATATTTCTGTATTTTTCCGAATTTTTCTGATTTTTTCCGCAAATTGTGTTTTAAAAATGGAAAACTCTTCAAAAAACATCTTTTGACGAAGAAAAATTAAATTATATACCAAACAGATTCTAAAATTAATGAAATTTCGTGGGAAAATAATATGTTACTGATTCATTTTACCATGAATTTGTAAAGATTTTTGGAGTTTATTTGGTATATTATTTAATATTTTCTTTGAAACTTATCAGATTTTAGGAGAATTTTTACTAACATCAGATCATCATTAAAATTCATAAAATTTTTACAGTAGTCTTATCTTCCATATTACTTGTTACTGTAAACTTTTCGTATGATTTGGATCTGTTTTAATATGGGATGTAGTGTTAATTTATAATCTGGTCTGGAAATTGTAAAATCCGGAATTGGTAGTAAATAATTTCTAAAATTCATGAAAATCTCACTGCATGCTATTTTGATTCATATAGTATTTCTGTAGAAATTTCATAGAATTTAGAGTTATATTTCTACTAGTTTATGTGTTAATTGGGCAATCTGGACATTTAATGGTTTAATCAAGATTAAATGTGAATTTAATGTAAAAATATGCAAAACTCATCCTGTAAGCTACATACATTTTCATCTTGCTGCTGTAGAAATTTCAAATCATTTCGAATTTATTTGCAACAATTTCACTTGTAAAACCGCTCATATGCTTAAAATTGATAAAATCCATGGAAAATTCGAAATTAATTGAAAATCATATAAAAATTCCTAAAGAACTTTAAAATTCTGTCACATGTTCACTCCTTAATCCATTGAAACAGAAATTTTAGGATCTTTAGATTTTCCTGGAAAAATGGCCCGTGCATCCATAATCGTATCCCAATTGCAACTTGATCTTTGACAATTTGAATATTTAAGTTATAGCATGTTGTTGGCTCCGAGGTTAGTGTCCACGGAAATCCTGAGATTCTGCCAGGCAATAAGATGCTATAACCTAAGTATTAAATTGCACAAGGAAAGAGCGCACGATTCCCTCCTTTGGATGCCATTCAAGGCCGAAATTGGTGAACCCTAGAACCATTGGTAATCCTTAAATGTCTAGAAACTGAAAATCTTCGAAATCTGAAACTCATTAAC
Organism: Tasmannia lanceolata; assembly: GCF_043159265.1. Classification (NCBI taxonomy): domain Eukaryota; kingdom Viridiplantae; phylum Streptophyta; class Magnoliopsida; order Canellales; family Winteraceae; genus Tasmannia; species Tasmannia lanceolata. Next base: position 12,513,500 of record NW_027518721.1, read on the forward strand.
CTCGAGAACTTAAATCGATTTATCTTGTGTCTTTCGGAACCATTGGATTATGGTTTCCAATCTAAGAACCATTAGAGCCCAATTTAGGAACACTGGTGTCGTGCCGTGTCCTAGGTTTTAGGGAGTCCTAGAGTTAGGAGTCCAGCCTCATCACGGACGCTTGCTATGAATAGCAACCGTACCATAGGTCTAGTTACACTAGTCACCCGATCTTTCCCTAGGACAAGCCTAGTAAACTAGGATGTAGGCAAAACCTGCATTAGTCTAAGGGACAACTTGCATTCAGATAAGAATCATATAGCATCTTAGATGAAATCCTAAGATAATAAAATCCTCAACTTGAATTAAATAATTCCTCTTAAAACTGTTGAAACAGTCAAATCCGTCTAAGTCGGTGTCCTAGTTGAGTTAGGCATATGTAGCTTAGCTTAGGTGCACCGAACTACGTCGACTCTGATCCCAGTGAGGCTTGGGTACGTAGGCAGCTTGGATGTCTGACGGCATACCACCCGCGAGTCGGCACCACAACAAATTGTGGTGTTTTGTATATTAATTTTCTTGTAAATACTTAATCAAATCAGTTAGGGTTTTCCATGAAATTAGAATTCTAGGAGAACTTTCACTTAGAATGAATCCAGACAAATTAATAAATCAAGATACACATCTAGGATTCACATTGAAATTAGATTCTAGGATGCATGTCACTTAGTTCGCACATTAATATAGAGTTGAATGAGCCATTTAAAATAAATTTAAAAGAGTTAGCTTTTGGAATCGAAGACCGATTATCGGGCAGGAATGGTGCATGTGGTGGATAACTCCCCATACCTTCCATTCTTGTAACCAGGTAGCGAGTCTAGATTTCTGGTTAATTACGGGTCCTAGATCCCACATCTAGGTGGCGACTCTGTCAGTCTCTTTCGTGTGGAATTCGGATTGCCTTAGTGATCCCAAGTTTACAGGAAAGACAAATTCAAATCAATAATTAAAATGCACACGCCAATCGCGTGGGTACGAGAGACCAAGAGAGAGAGAGCGCGGCGGCTCGCGCCCCACGCCCCTCTCGCGGGATCATGTCCCACAGTCTGGCGACTCTGCTGGGGACCACCTAACTTCATTAAAATTTCAAAAGATAATTCATTTGAATTTAATTTAACTGGCTCATAAAAACTCTATACTTGTTAGATTAGTTTGTCTCGTTTTATCTTCTCATCACATTTTACTCGAACTTAATTTAACAAAACCTGAAGGCATCATAGATTGCGCGAACTTATTGCACACACTTACATCACTTGCATCTAAACCCTTGCATCTCACATGCACACACGTCCTATTTTAGGAACCCGGAGTGTTATCTAGCATGGTTGACTGGGATTTCATCACCTGGTGCCTCTGTGCTAGAGAAGCATTCCACCCTTAGCCTAGTACCTTTATGGTGCGTAAACGGATCTCTTGTTCACGTACTGATACGCCGGACACTGGTACAGTATATCGAACATGGATTCGCGCTAAGGGAACTCTTGGCCTTACCCCTAGATTAACCCACACATGCATGTAGTATACGAACACATGTGCATCACATGTGTGAGCCTAGTTTAGGATATCCTACCCATTTGTGTCTAGATTAGGCCGTAGTCCATCTTCCAATGGCTACGATCGGTCCTAGGTACACAAACAAAGTCATGAGTCGAGATCCTCTCTCCACTTCGCTAGATTAGGATTAGGGTTGATGCCTTCAGGTAACACTGTTAAAATGTGCGAAGACTAAAAACTTTTCCTTTGGGGTTAGGACATAAATCCCATCATTTCCAAAGATCTCATAGGATTAGTTATTCTTGATCTACCCGTTGAAAGTAATCCTATGCAATATCATCTAATCTCTCGATCATGTGTCTATCATTCGCCTCTTGTGTGATTCAATTATATCTTCATTCCCTTTCTCAATTGGCAAGAATTGTATCTCAATCATTTGATCGTGCAAACTTGATGATCTGATCGTACTTGTACCCTTAGTCTTTTCTTATTCTTAAGGGCAACCTTTGTCAAGAATATTTTGCTAAGTCCTTCAGAGTTCACTCTCATAATCCTTGAATTAGGGGCATTCCCCCTATGCGAATCTGTCATCATTGTCATGTCTTGGTCCTTTAGGATTCATTCTATTGTCCCAAATACTTGTGAGCCAGCTTTCGCCGAGCCTCCGAAGCTAGACAGTTGCAGCAGTTAAAGTTTTAGTCATTTACTATTTTATGTTGAGTCAGTCACCATGGTCAGTACAATTGTTGAGTCCGGTCTTACAATTCAAGGTCAATGCCTAGTCCAGGCAAGTTATCTTTTGATTTTTCTATTTTAGGGTCGTGAATCCTGAGCATGTTCAGAATAGGTTGTCAGATGTAAGAGCTTTCTCTTTAAATGAAATTGGAAGTCCCAATAGTTCACTTGTGTCTATTTCTTAAGTGTGCTTCTGATCTTAAAATAAGACTCATTCCTCAAATGAGGACAAAATTGACGAAACTCCACTTGAGTCACAACGATTATTTGAACAAGAGGAGGAGCGCCAATCTCAGCCTTTCAAAGATGAAATTGAAATGGTAAACACTGGCACTGAAACCTTGATCCAGTAAATGCCGATTGAAAATACATTACCCTCTGAAGAGTGTGAAGAATTGGTAAACCCATTTTGAGGATAAAAAGATGGTCCGGTAAGCGTTACCATTAATGCCAAGAGAAAGACCCAGATAGAAGGTTCAAGAAAGAATGAAGTGAATATCATATGCTATGCAAGGGGCATAGAGTGGAAACAACTTTCATATTTCCAATCAATGACCTTGGTTCTCAAATTCATAACATGAAGCCATCAAATTCGAGATAAGAAGTTCAAGAGCAAGCATTGAAAAGTGATCATCAGATATCAAGAGTTACAAATCCATAGATGGAGGATGTCGAAGAACAAGTTTCGCTCTATGAAAGTCGAAGGCGCGTATTAGAATCTTGAAAGAAGAAGATTTATTATCTCTTACCTGGAAATGCCGTCAAACTCTGTAAAAAAATAAAAAGAAAAAAAAAATAATCAGTACCAGAGGGACTCTGGTAAACTAGATCGACTCCCAATCTGAACATCGGAAGGCCTCCTTTGGCCGAACAAATCCCAAAATCAGAACCCAACGTCAAAAGAATACCGGTTTACAAACCCTTCGAGCCTGAATGAAATTTTCTTGAAAACCCGTCAAACTAGGGGCATTCGCCCCGAACTACGCGAGGCCTGATCCCTACACTGGGGTACGTAGGCAGCTCGGTTAAACTGAGTTCGGTCAATTCAAAAAAGAAAAGCAATTCAATCAATCCAAAAAAAAAAAGAAATTCAATCCTTTCAGAAAAAAAAAGGGGACAAGTTCCTAAAGAAGAGAAGTCAATTATTCCAGAAAGAAGAAAAAAAAAGAAAAATCAATAAACTTTCGAACAATTTATCTTCAAACTAGGGGCATTCGCCCTGAACTATACACGACCTGATTCCTACCTTGGGATATGTAGGCAACCTATTCACAGGTTCGGTCGAAATCTTTGTTGAACCTTAAGCCATTCTTTGAAAAGCCCTATCCTACCTATAAAGTCCTTCCGGTGTTCAGAACTAATGATCTAGGTCCCGAAACAAAAAAAAAAAATGATGATGAATAAAAAAAAATGGAGTTTGAAGATCTGCTAGACTGAAAACCTGAAAGGGCGGTTTAGGCAAAATTTAAGATCATTCCCCTGTTAAGTTGAAAACCTGAAAGGGCGGCTTAGGCAAAAGCTAAGGGGATAGCCTGCTGAATCGAAAACCTAGAAAGACGGTTCAGGCAAAAGTTAAGGCTACCACGGTCCGCCAAGTTAAAAACCCTGAAGAGGTGACTTGGTCACGGTAAGAGAATCATTATAAGAAGGCTACAGCCAGTATCAAGACTGAAGATCAACTGAAGTTCAAGCAAATTTATAAGAAGGTTACAGCCGGTATCAGGACTGAAGATCAATTGAAGTTCAAACAAATTCAAGTGACATCCTCAAAACTGGGGGCATTGGAGCTAAGCAATCCTAGGAGTTGTAATTAAATCATTGAGGCATTACTGTTTTAAGGAAAAAGTCCAGTGTTTACCAATTGAAAAAAAAAATTCCTTGAAAGGATAGACTTACCAAATAAAACGTTAACTAAGTCAGAAGCATTACTGTGTCTGTCAGTGTAGTTAATCAATCGTTGTTATTCTATGTTCACTCCTTTAGAGCTCCTCAATCCTTTGAGTAGTGCCTTTTATCTAAGTTTTCTATTTAAAAAGAGTCAATCGTCATCCATATGTCCAAATGATGCAACTGTCTCGGTGAAGGAGGCCCGGCCTCGTCAGCTCCCTGCGATTGTACCTGAAAAAGTTCGAGAATCTAGTCAAACAGCTATATTTCAAAGATGATCAACCCAGAAGAATTCAGAAGTAGAAACATCAGAAAGCCCAGCTTCCGTAAAAAGATCATACCCCAGGAAGGCATCTTAAGCTTGGAAGAGCCTCAGATGCAATGATGGTCGAGCCAATTTCTCAGAAAGATGAACCGTTAAAATTCAGAATTTCCTTCCAGTTAGTTAAATACTATCCTGGTCAAGAAATGTTTATCTAAACACCTATCAAGAGGCAAGTCCCACTTTTCCATGATTATATCCAAGAGAGCCGTTGTTCTAGATTACCAATTTTAAGTGTCTTGTTCAAGGTTTCAGTTATCCAAATCCCCAAAGACAAGACCAGCAGTCTCTTTGAGAAAAATCTTGTTGAAGTTTCATAAAAGTGTTTCTAATCCATTCTTGTTAGTAATGGTTCTTCGGTTTGCCGTTTCATCATTCGTCAAAGTCCTAGTTTCCGATATCTTTGTCAGGCACGATCTATAACATCCTCGATTTCATTAAGTTCAAAAAAAATCAAAAATTCATCAAATCCAATCCTATGTCAAATTCAAGTTCATGAAAAATCTCTAAATTCTTCGTTATTGAATTCATCAATCAAAGCTATCTTGTTTCTTTGAGCCTGTTTGTGAACGGTGCCTCTTTTCTCGAGTCCATTTGTAAATGGTCTCGTCTTCTCCTTGAACCCGTTTGTGAACGGTGTCTCATTTTTCTGAGTCCATTTACGGTCTCATGTCCTCCTTGAGCCCGTTTGTGGACGGTGCCTTATTTCTGAAAAATCAAAAATTCATCAAATCCAATCCTATGTCAAATTCAAGTTCATGAAAAAACTCTAAATTCTTCGTTGTTGAATTCATCAATCAAAGCTATCTTGTTTCTTTGAGCCTGTTTGTGAACGCTGCCTCGTTTCTCGAGTCCATTTGTGAATGGTCTCGTCTTCTCCTTAAGCCCGTTTGTGAACGGCGCCTCATTTCTGAAGTTCATTTGTAAATGGTCTCATGTTCCCCTTCATCCCGTTTGTGAACGGTGTCTCATTTTCTGAAGTTCATTTGTAAATTGTCTCATATCCTCTTCAAGCCCGTTTGTGAACGGTGCCTCATTTTCTGAGTCCATTTGTTTATGGTCTCATGTCCTCCTTGAGCCCGGTTGTGGACGGTGCCTTATTTCTGAAAAATCAAAAATTCATCAAATCCAATCCTATGTCAAATTCAAGTTCATAAAAAAAAAAAAAAACTCTAAATTCTTCGTTGTTGAATTCATCAATCAAAGCTATCTTGTTTCTTTGAGCCCGTTTGTGAACGGTCCTCTTTTCTCGAGTCCATTTGTAAATGGTCTCGTCTTCTCCTTAAGCCCGTTTGTGAACGGTACCTCATTTTCTGAGTCCATTTGTGAATGGTCTCTTATTCTCCTTGAGCCCGTTTGTAAACGGTGCCTCGTTTCTCGAGTCCATTTGTGAATGGTCTCGTCTTCTCCTTAAGCCCGTTTGTGAACGGTGCCTCGTTTCTCGAGTCCATTTGTGAATGGTCTCGTCTTCTCCTTGAGCCCGTTTGTGAACGGTACCTCATTTTCTGAGTCCATTTGTGAATGGTCTCTTATTCTCCTTGAGCCCGTTTGTGAATGGTGCCTCATTTCTCGAGTCCATTTGTGAATGGTCTCGTCTTCTCCTTAAGCCCGTTTGTGAACGGTGCCTCGTTTCTCGAGTCCATTTGTGAATGGTCTCGTCTTCTCCTTGAGCCCGTTTGTGAACGGTACCTCATTTTCTGAGTCCATTTGTGAATGGTCTCTTATTCTCCTTGAACCCGTTTGTGAACGGTGCCTCGTTTCTCGAGTCCATTTGTGAATGGTCTCGTCTTCTCCTTAAGTCCGTTTGTGAACGGTGCCTCGTTTCTCGAGTCCATTTGTGAATGGTCTCGTCTTCTCCTTGAGCCTGTTTGTGAACGGTACCTCATTTTCTGAGTCCATTTGTGAATGGTCTCTTATTCTCCTTGAGCCCGTTTGTGAACGGTGCCTCGTTTCTCGAGTCCATTTGTGAATGATCTCGTCTTCTCCTTAAGCCCGTTTGTGAACGGTACCTCATTTTCTGAGTCCATTTGTGAATGGTCTCATATCCTCCTTAAGGCCGTTTGTGAATGGTACCTCATTGTCTGAGTCCATTTGTGAATGGTCTCTTATCCTCCTTGAGCCCGCTTATGAAAGATGTCTCATTTTCTTCTTTTTTTTTAAAAAAAAAAAAAAAAAAAAAAAAAAAAAAAAAAAAAAAAAAAAACCGCTTGAGAACGATCTTTTTTCTTTCTGTTCGGAATCCATTCGAAAGTGGTATCTCATTCTCTCGTTGCTCGTTTGTGAACGGCACCGCATCAGGATTTCTTATTATGTTCTAATTCTAGGATTTCATTTAGGGCCTTGCATTAGGTAGTAAATGTTTGCGTCTAAGTTCCGTTTTGTGTAGAGTCTTTTGTCGATTAAAGCTACGCAAAATGGTTCTGTCATTTTGACTTTGGTATTCAATGACTACGTCATCTCTACCAAAGAGGGGCATCTGTAGACACCCCATTTTGCTCTACCTTAATCGATAAAGAAATTAGGGTTTGTTTTCCGTCGGTTTTCCAATGTCTTTCTTTCCCGCATCCGTTTGTTACATTTCTAAATATTTTTGGTCGTTTCCGTCGTGTTTCGTATTTTCCCGCTAAATGTTGAGAAGGATTATTCAGAAAAATCTAAACCAGAGATAATTGGGACCCGTTTGGTGGGCCCGCATTGGGTGCTTCGATTAAATTTGGATCGAGAAAGTTGGACCCATTTGGTGGGGCCGCATGATGCATTTTGATTAAATTTGGACTCGTTTGGTGGGCCCGCATTGAACATTTGTTTAAAATCGAATCAACCGAGGGCCCACATTGTGGGGCCCGCGTTGTGGGGCCTCAGTGGGGCCTCTTGTGAGGCCTCTTATGAAGAGCAATGATGGTAGCTCTCCACTAAGACAACATGATGGGCCCTCCACTAAGAGCAATAATGATGGACTCTCCACTAAGAAACATGATGGGCCCTCCACTAAGAGCAATAATGATGGACTCTCCACTAAGAAACATGATGGGCCCTCCACTAAGAGCAATAATGATGGACTCTCCACTAAGAAACATGATGGGCCCTCCACTAAGAACAATAATGATGGATTCTCCACTAAGAGGGACAACATGATGAGCTCTCCACCAACATATCTCTCTCTCTCTCTTTCTCTCCCTATATATATCTCCCTTCCCATCCATAAGAGGAGAGGAAAGAAAAAGAGAAATTTATCTTCCATTATCTCTTCTAATCACTCCCTCCAATCCCTTTCCTCAATATATTCTTCCATCCCTCTCCCTAATATTCTTCTTCCATTATCTCTTCACTCCCTCAATCACTCCCTCTAAACACTCCAGAGAAAGCGAAAGACGGCGGAGCGGATCGGCGGCGGCAGGATTTTTTATATTTTTTTGGATTGGGCGGAGATCTTCACCACAGGTAGGTGCATTGTTCTCAAAATATTTCTGTATTTTTCCGAATTTTTCTGATTTTTTCCGCAAATTGTGTTTTAAAAATGGAAAACTCTTCAAAAAACATCTTTTGACGAAGAAAAATTAAATTATATACCAAACAGATTCTAAAATTAATGAAATTTCGTGGGAAAATAATATGTTACTGATTCATTTTACCATGAATTTGTAAAGATTTTTGGAGTTTATTTGGTATATTATTTAATATTTTCTTTGAAACTTATCAGATTTTAGGAGAATTTTTACTAACATCAGATCATCATTAAAATTCATAAAATTTTTACAGTAGTCTTATCTTCCATATTACTTGTTACTGTAAACTTTTCGTATGATTTGGATCTGTTTTAATATGGGATGTAGTGTTAATTTATAATCTGGTCTGGAAATTGTAAAATCCGGAATTGGTAGTAAATAATTTCTAAAATTCATGAAAATCTCACTGCATGCTATTTTGATTCATATAGTATTTCTGTAGAAATTTCATAGAATTTAGAGTTATATTTCTACTAGTTTATGTGTTAATTGGGCAATCTGGACATTTAATGGTTTAATCAAGATTAAATGTGAATTTAATGTAAAAATATGCAAAACTCATCCTGTAAGCTACATACATTTTCATCTTGCTGCTGTAGAAATTTCAAATCATTTCGAATTTATTTGCAACAATTTCACTTGTAAAACCGCTCATATGCTTAAAATTGATAAAATCCATGGAAAATTCGAAATTAATTGAAAATCATATAAAAATTCCTAAAGAACTTTAAAATTCTGTCACATGTTCACTCCTTAATCCATTGAAACAGAAATTTTAGGATCTTTAGATTTTCCTGGAAAAATGGCCCGTGCATCCATAATCGTATCCCAATTGCAACTTGATCTTTGACAATTTGAATATTTAAGTTATAGCATGTTGTTGGCTCCGAGGTTAGTGTCCACGGAAATCCTGAGATTCTGCCAGGCAATAAGATGCTATAACCTAAGTATTAAATTGCACAAGGAAAGAGCGCACGATTCCCTCCTTTGGATGCCATTCAAGGCCGAAATTGGTGAACCCTAGAACCATTGGTAATCCTTAAATGTCTAGAAACTGAAAATCTTCGAAATCTGAAACTCATTAACCTCGAGAACTTAAATCGATTTATCTTGTGTCTTTCGGAACCATTGGATTATGGTTTCCAATCTAAGAACCATTAGAGCCCAATTTAGGAACACTGGTGTCGTGCCGTGTCCTAGGTTTTAGGGAGTCCTAGAGTTAGGAGTCCAGCCTCATCACGGACGCTTGCTATGAATAGCAACCGTACCATAGGTCTAGTTACACTAGTCACCCGATCTTTCCCTAGGACAAGCCTAGTAAACTAGGATGTAGGCAAAACCTGCATTAGTCTAAGGGACAACTTGCATTCAGATAAGAATCATATAGCATCTTAGATGAAATCCTAAGATAATAAAATCCTCAACTTGAATTAAATAATTCCTCTTAAAACTGTTGAAACAGTCAAATCCGTCTAAGTCGGTGTCCTAGTTGAGTTAGGCATATGTAGCTTAGCTTAGGTGCACCGAACTACGTCGACTCTGATCCCAGTGAGGCTTGGGTACGTAGGCAGCTTGGATGTCTGACGGCATACCACCCGCGAGTCGGCACCACAACAAATTGTGGTGTTTTGTATATTAATTTTCTTGTAAATACTTAATCAAATCAGTTAGGGTTTTCCATGAAATTAGAATTCTAGGAGAACTTTCACTTAGAATGAATCCAGACAAATTAATAAATCAAGATACACATCTAGGATTCACATTGAAATTAGATTCTAGGATGCATGTCACTTAGTTCGCACATTAATATAGAGTTGAATGAGCCATTTAAAATAAATTTAAAAGAGTTAGCTTTTGGAATCGAAGACCGATTATCGGGCAGGAATGGTGCATGTGGTGGATAACTCCCCATACCTTCCATTCTTGTAACCAGGTAGCGAGTCTAGATTTCTGGTTAATTACGGGTCCTAGATCCCACATCTAGGTGGCGACTCTGTCAGTCTCTTTCGTGTGGAATTCGGATTGCCTTAGTGATCCCAAGTTTACAGGAAAGACAAATTCAAATCAATAATTAAAATGCACACGCCAATCGCGTGGGTACGAGAGACCAAGAGAGAGAGAGCGCGGCGGCTCGCGCCCCACGCCCCTCTCGCGGGATCATGTCCCACAGTCTGGCGACTCTGCTGGGGACCACCTAACTTCATTAAAATTTCAAAAGATAATTCATTTGAATTTAATTTAACTGGCTCATAAAAACTCTATACTTGTTAGATTAGTTTGTCTCGTTTTATCTTCTCATCACATTTTACTCGAACTTAATTTAACAAAACCTGAAGGCATCATAGATTGCGCGAACTTATTGCACACACTTACATCACTTGCATCTAAACCCTTGCATCTCACATGCACACACGTCCTATTTTAGGAACCCGGAGTGTTATCTAGCATGGTTGACTGGGATTTCATCACCTGGTGCCTCTGTGCTAGAGAAGCATTCCACCCTTAGCCTAGTACCTTTATGGTGCGTAAACGGATCTCTTGTTCACGTACTGATACGCCGGACACTGGTACAGTATATCGAACATGGATTCGCGCTAAGGGAACTCTTGGCCTTACCCCTAGATTAACCCACACATGCATGTAGTATACGAACACATGTGCATCACATGTGTGAGCCTAGTTTAGGATATCCTACCCATTTGTGTCTAGATTAGGCCGTAGTCCATCTTCCAATGGCTACGATCGGTCCTAGGTACACAAACAAAGTCATGAGTCGAGATCCTCTCTCCACTTCGCTAGATTAGGATTAGGGTTGATGCCTTCAGGTAACACTGTTAAAATGTGCGAAGACTAAAAACTTTTCCTTTGGGGTTAGGACATAAATCCCATCATTTCCAAAGATCTCATAGGATTAGTTATTCTTGATCTACCCGTTGAAAGTAATCCTATGCAATATCATCTAATCTCTCGATCATGTGTCTATCATTCGCCTCTTGTGTGATTCAATTATATCTTCATTCCCTTTCTCAATTGGCAAGAATTGTATCTCAATCATTTGATCGTGCAAACTTGATGATCTGATCGTACTTGTACCCTTAGTCTTTTCTTATTCTTAAGGGCAACCTTTGTCAAGAATATTTTGCTAAGTCCTTCAGAGTTCACTCTCATAATCCTTGAATTAGGGGCATTCCCCCTATGCGAATCTGTCATCATTGTCATGTCTTGGTCCTTTAGGATTCATTCTATTGTCCCAAATACTTGTGAGCCAGCTTTCGCCGAGCCTCCGAAGCTAGACAGTTGCAGCAGTTAAAGTTTTAGTCATTTACTATTTTATGTTGAGTCAGTCACCATGGTCAGTACAATTGTTGAGTCCGGTCTTACAATTCAAGGTCAATGCCTAGTCCAGGCAAGTTATCTTTTGATTTTTCTATTTTAGGGTCGTGAATCCTGAGCATGTTCAGAATAGGTTGTCAGATGTAAGAGCTTTCTCTTTAAATGAAATTGGAAGTCCCAATAGTTCACTTGTGTCTATTTCTTAAGTGTGCTTCTGATCTTAAAATAAGACTCATTCCTCAAATGAGGACAAAATTGACGAAACTCCACTTGAGTCACAACGATTATTTGAACAAGAGGAGGAGCGCCAATCTCAGCCTTTCAAAGATGAAATTGAAATGGTAAACACTGGCACTGAAACCTTGATCCAGTAAATGCCGATTGAAAATACATTACCCTCTGAAGAGTGTGAAGAATTGGTAAACCCATTTTGAGGATAAAAAGATGGTCCGGTAAGCGTTACCATTAATGCCAAGAGAAAGACCCAGATAGAAGGTTCAAGAAAGAATGAAGTGAATATCATATGCTATGCAAGGGGCATAGAGTGGAAACAACTTTCATATTTCCAATCAATGACCTTGGTTCTCAAATTCATAACATGAAGCCATCAAATTCGAGATAAGAAGTTCAAGAGCAAGCATTGAAAAGTGATCATCAGATATCAAGAGTTACAAATCCATAGATGGAGGATGTCGAAGAACAAGTTTCGCTCTATGAAAGTCGAAGGCGCGTATTAGAATCTTGAAAGAAGAAGATTTATTATCTCTTACCTGGAAATGCCGTCAAACTCTGTAAAAAAATAAAAAGAAAAAAAAAATAATCAGTACCAGAGGGACTCTGGTAAACTAGATCGACTCCCAATCTGAACATCGGAAGGCCTCCTTTGGCCGAACAAATCCCAAAATCAGAACCCAACGTCAAAAGAATACCGGTTTACAAACCCTTCGAGCCTGAATGAAATTTTCTTGAAAACCCGTCAAACTAGGGGCATTCGCCCCGAACTACGCGAGGCCTGATCCCTACACTGGGGTACGTAGGCAGCTCGGTTAAACTGAGTTCGGTCAATTCAAAAAAGAAAAGCAATTCAATCAATCCAAAAAAAAAAAGAAATTCAATCCTTTCAGAAAAAAAAAGGGGACAAGTTCCTAAAGAAGAGAAGTCAATTATTCCAGAAAGAAGAAAAAAAAAGAAAAATCAATAAACTTTCGAACAATTTATCTTCAAACTAGGGGCATTCGCCCTGAACTATACACGACCTGATTCCTACCTTGGGATATGTAGGCAACCTATTCACAGGTTCGGTCGAAATCTTTGTTGAACCTTAAGCCATTCTTTGAAAAGCCCTATCCTACCTATAAAGTCCTTCCGGTGTTCAGAACTAATGATCTAGGTCCCGAAACAAAAAAAAAAAATGATGATGAATAAAAAAAAATGGAGTTTGAAGATCTGCTAGACTGAAAACCTGAAAGGGCGGTTTAGGCAAAATTTAAGATCATTCCCCTGTTAAGTTGAAAACCTGAAAGGGCGGCTTAGGCAAAAGCTAAGGGGATAGCCTGCTGAATCGAAAACCTAGAAAGACGGTTCAGGCAAAAGTTAAGGCTACCACGGTCCGCCAAGTTAAAAACCCTGAAGAGGTGACTTGGTCACGGTAAGAGAATCATTATAAGAAGGCTACAGCCAGTATCAAGACTGAAGATCAACTGAAGTTCAAGCAAATTTATAAGAAGGTTACAGCCGGTATCAGGACTGAAGATCAATTGAAGTTCAAACAAATTCAAGTGACATCCTCAAAACTGGGGGCATTGGAGCTAAGCAATCCTAGGAGTTGTAATTAAATCATTGAGGCATTACTGTTTTAAGGAAAAAGTCCAGTGTTTACCAATTGAAAAAAAAAATTCCTTGAAAGGATAGACTTACCAAATAAAACGTTAACTAAGTCAGAAGCATTACTGTGTCTGTCAGTGTAGTTAATCAATCGTTGTTATTCTATGTTCACTCCTTTAGAGCTCCTCAATCCTTTGAGTAGTGCCTTTTATCTAAGTTTTCTATTTAAAAAGAGTCAATCGTCATCCATATGTCCAAATGATGCAACTGTCTCGGTGAAGGAGGCCCGGCCTCGTCAGCTCCCTGCGATTGTACCTGAAAAAGTTCGAGAATCTAGTCAAACAGCTATATTTCAAAGATGATCAACCCAGAAGAATTCAGAAGTAGAAACATCAGAAAGCCCAGCTTCCGTAAAAAGATCATACCCCAGGAAGGCATCTTAAGCTTGGAAGAGCCTCAGATGCAATGATGGTCGAGCCAATTTCTCAGAAAGATGAACCGTTAAAATTCAGAATTTCCTTCCAGTTAGTTAAATACTATCCTGGTCAAGAAATGTTTATCTAAACACCTATCAAGAGGCAAGTCCCACTTTTCCATGATTATATCCAAGAGAGCCGTTGTTCTAGATTACCAATTTTAAGTGTCTTGTTCAAGGTTTCAGTTATCCAAATCCCCAAAGACAAGACCAGCAGTCTCTTTGAGAAAAATCTTGTTGAAGTTTCATAAAAGTGTTTCTAATCCATTCTTGTTAGTAATGGTTCTTCGGTTTGCCGTTTCATCATTCGTCAAAGTCCTAGTTTCCGATATCTTTGTCAGGCACGATCTATAACATCCTCGATTTCATTAAGTTCAAAAAAAATCAAAAATTCATCAAATCCAATCCTATGTCAAATTCAAGTTCATGAAAAATCTCTAAATTCTTCGTTATTGAATTCATCAATCAAAGCTATCTTGTTTCTTTGAGCCTGTTTGTGAACGGTGCCTCTTTTCTCGAGTCCATTTGTAAATGGTCTCGTCTTCTCCTTGAACCCGTTTGTGAACGGTGTCTCATTTTTCTGAGTCCATTTACGGTCTCATGTCCTCCTTGAGCCCGTTTGTGGACGGTGCCTTATTTCTGAAAAATCAAAAATTCATCAAATCCAATCCTATGTCAAATTCAAGTTCATGAAAAAACTCTAAATTCTTCGTTGTTGAATTCATCAATCAAAGCTATCTTGTTTCTTTGAGCCTGTTTGTGAACGCTGCCTCGTTTCTCGAGTCCATTTGTGAATGGTCTCGTCTTCTCCTTAAGCCCGTTTGTGAACGGCGCCTCATTTCTGAAGTTCATTTGTAAATGGTCTCATGTTCCCCTTCATCCCGTTTGTGAACGGTGTCTCATTTTCTGAAGTTCATTTGTAAATTGTCTCATATCCTCTTCAAGCCCGTTTGTGAACGGTGCCTCATTTTCTGAGTCCATTTGTTTATGGTCTCATGTCCTCCTTGAGCCCGGTTGTGGACGGTGCCTTATTTCTGAAAAATCAAAAATTCATCAAATCCAATCCTATGTCAAATTCAAGTTCATAAAAAAAAAAAAAAACTCTAAATTCTTCGTTGTTGAATTCATCAATCAAAGCTATCTTGTTTCTTTGAGCCCGTTTGTGAACGGTCCTCTTTTCTCGAGTCCATTTGTAAATGGTCTCGTCTTCTCCTTAAGCCCGTTTGTGAACGGTACCTCATTTTCTGAGTCCATTTGTGAATGGTCTCTTATTCTCCTTGAGCCCGTTTGTAAACGGTGCCTCGTTTCTCGAGTCCATTTGTGAATGGTCTCGTCTTCTCCTTAAGCCCGTTTGTGAACGGTGCCTCGTTTCTCGAGTCCATTTGTGAATGGTCTCGTCTTCTCCTTGAGCCCGTTTGTGAACGGTACCTCATTTTCTGAGTCCATTTGTGAATGGTCTCTTATTCTCCTTGAGCCCGTTTGTGAATGGTGCCTCATTTCTCGAGTCCATTTGTGAATGGTCTCGTCTTCTCCTTAAGCCCGTTTGTGAACGGTGCCTCGTTTCTCGAGTCCATTTGTGAATGGTCTCGTCTTCTCCTTGAGCCCGTTTGTGAACGGTACCTCATTTTCTGAGTCCATTTGTGAATGGTCTCTTATTCTCCTTGAACCCGTTTGTGAACGGTGCCTCGTTTCTCGAGTCCATTTGTGAATGGTCTCGTCTTCTCCTTAAGTCCGTTTGTGAACGGTGCCTCGTTTCTCGAGTCCATTTGTGAATGGTCTCGTCTTCTCCTTGAGCCTGTTTGTGAACGGTACCTCATTTTCTGAGTCCATTTGTGAATGGTCTCTTATTCTCCTTGAGCCCGTTTGTGAACGGTGCCTCGTTTCTCGAGTCCATTTGTGAATGATCTCGTCTTCTCCTTAAGCCCGTTTGTGAACGGTACCTCATTTTCTGAGTCCATTTGTGAATGGTCTCATATCCTCCTTAAGGCCGTTTGTGAATGGTACCTCATTGTCTGAGTCCATTTGTGAATGGTCTCTTATCCTCCTTGAGCCCGCTTATGAAAGATGTCTCATTTTCTTCTTTTTTTTTAAAAAAAAAAAAAAAAAAAAAAAAAAAAAAAAAAAAAAAAAAAAACCGCTTGAGAACGATCTTTTTTCTTTCTGTTCGGAATCCATTCGAAAGTGGTATCTCATTCTCTCGTTGCTCGTTTGTGAACGGCACCGCATCAGGATTTCTTATTATGTTCTAATTCTAGGATTTCATTTAGGGCCTTGCATTAGGTAGTAAATGTTTGCGTCTAAGTTCCGTTTTGTGTAGAGTCTTTTGTCGATTAAAGCTACGCAAAATGGTTCTGTCATTTTGACTTTGGTATTCAATGACTACGTCATCTCTACCAAAGAGGGGCATCTGTAGACACCCCATTTTGCTCTACCTTAATCGATAAAGAAATTAGGGTTTGTTTTCCGTCGGTTTTCCAATGTCTTTCTTTCCCGCATCCGTTTGTTACATTTCTAAATATTTTTGGTCGTTTCCGTCGTGTTTCGTATTTTCCCGCTAAATGTTGAGAAGGATTATTCAGAAAAATCTAAACCAGAGATAATTGGGACCCGTTTGGTGGGCCCGCATTGGGTGCTTCGATTAAATTTGGATCGAGAAAGTTGGACCCATTTGGTGGGGCCGCATGATGCATTTTGATTAAATTTGGACTCGTTTGGTGGGCCCGCATTGAACATTTGTTTAAAATCGAATCAACCGAGGGCCCACATTGTGGGGCCCGCGTTGTGGGGCCTCAGTGGGGCCTCTTGTGAGGCCTCTTATGAAGAGCAATGATGGTAGCTCTCCACTAAGACAACATGATGGGCCCTCCACTAAGAGCAATAATGATGGACTCTCCACTAAGAAACATGATGGGCCCTCCACTAAGAGCAATAATGATGGACTCTCCACTAAGAAACATGATGGGCCCTCCACTAAGAGCAATAATGATGGACTCTCCACTAAGAAACATGATGGGCCCTCCACTAAGAACAATAATGATGGATTCTCCACTAAGAGGGACAACATGATGAGCTCTCCACCAACATATCTCTCTCTCTCTCTTTCTCTCCCTATATATATCTCCCTTCCCATCCATAAGAGGAGAGGAAAGAAAAAGAGAAATTTATCTTCCATTATCTCTTCTAATCACTCCCTCCAATCCCTTTCCTCAATATATTCTTCCATCCCTCTCCCTAATATTCTTCTTCCATTATCTCTTCACTCCCTCAATCACTCCCTCTAAACACTCCAGAGAAAGCGAAAGACGGCGGAGCGGATCGGCGGCGGCAGGATTTTTTATATTTTTTTGGATTGGGCGGAGATCTTCACCACAGGTAGGTGCATTGTTCTCAAAATATTTCTGTATTTTTCCGAATTTTTCTGATTTTTTCCGCAAATTGTGTTTTAAAAATGGAAAACTCTTCAAAAAACATCTTTTGACGAAGAAAAATTAAATTATATACCAAACAGATTCTAAAATTAATGAAATTTCGTGGGAAAATAATATGTTACTGATTCATTTTACCATGAATTTGTAAAGATTTTTGGAGTTTATTTGGTATATTATTTAATATTTTCTTTGAAACTTATCAGATTTTAGGAGAATTTTTACTAACATCAGATCATCATTAAAATTCATAAAATTTTTACAGTAGTCTTATCTTCCATATTACTTGTTACTGTAAACTTTTCGTATGATTTGGATCTGTTTTAATATGGGATGTAGTGTTAATTTATAATCTGGTCTGGAAATTGTAAAATCCGGAATTGGTAGTAAATAATTTCTAAAATTCATGAAAATCTCACTGCATGCTATTTTGATTCATATAGTATTTCTGTAGAAATTTCATAGAATTTAGAGTTATATTTCTACTAGTTTATGTGTTAATTGGGCAATCTGGACATTTAATGGTTTAATCAAGATTAAATGTGAATTTAATGTAAAAATATGCAAAACTCATCCTGTAAGCTACATACATTTTCATCTTGCTGCTGTAGAAATTTCAAATCATTTCGAATTTATTTGCAACAATTTCACTTGTAAAACCGCTCATATGCTTAAAATTGATAAAATCCATGGAAAATTCGAAATTAATTGAAAATCATATAAAAATTCCTAAAGAACTTTAAAATTCTGTCACATGTTCACTCCTTAATCCATTGAAACAGAAATTTTAGGATCTTTAGATTTTCCTGGAAAAATGGCCCGTGCATCCATAATCGTATCCCAATTGCAACTTGATCTTTGACAATTTGAATATTTAAGTTATAGCATGTTGTTGGCTCCGAGGTTAGTGTCCACGGAAATCCTGAGATTCTGCCAGGCAATAAGATGCTATAACCTAAGTATTAAATTGCACAAGGAAAGAGCGCACGATTCCCTCCTTTGGATGCCATTCAAGGCCGAAATTGGTGAACCCTAGAACCATTGGTAATCCTTAAATGTCTAGAAACTGAAAATCTTCGAAATCTGAAACTCATTAACCTCGAGAACTTAAATCGATTTATCTTGTGTCTTTCGGAACCATTGGATTATGGTTTCCAATCTAAGAACCATTAGAGCCCAATTTAGGAACACTGGTGTCGTGCCGTGTCCTAGGTTTTAGGGAGTCCTAGAGTTAGGAGTCCAGCCTCATCACGGACGCTTGCTATGAATAGCAACCGTACCATAGGTCTAGTTACACTAGTCACCCGATCTTTCCCTAGGACAAGCCTAGTAAACTAGGATGTAGGCAAAACCTGCATTAGTCTAAGGGACAACTTGCATTCAGATAAGAATCATATAGCATCTTAGATGAAATCCTAAGATAATAAAATCCTCAACTTGAATTAAATAATTCCTCTTAAAACTGTTGAAACAGTCAAATCCGTCTAAGTCGGTGTCCTAGTTGAGTTAGGCATATGTAGCTTAGCTTAGGTGCACCGAACTACGTCGACTCTGATCCCAGTGAGGCTTGGGTACGTAGGCAGCTTGGATGTCTGACGGCATACCACCCGCGAGTCGGCACCACAACAAATTGTGGTGTTTTGTATATTAATTTTCTTGTAAATACTTAATCAAATCAGTTAGGGTTTTCCATGAAATTAGAATTCTAGGAGAACTTTCACTTAGAATGAATCCAGACAAATTAATAAATCAAGATACACATCTAGGATTCACATTGAAATTAGATTCTAGGATGCATGTCACTTAGTTCGCACATTAATATAGAGTTGAATGAGCCATTTAAAATAAATTTAAAAGAGTTAGCTTTTGGAATCGAAGACCGATTATCGGGCAGGAATGGTGCATGTGGTGGATAACTCCCCATACCTTCCATTCTTGTAACCAGGTAGCGAGTCTAGATTTCTGGTTAATTACGGGTCCTAGATCCCACATCTAGGTGGCGACTCTGTCAGTCTCTTTCGTGTGGAATTCGGATTGCCTTAGTGATCCCAAGTTTACAGGAAAGACAAATTCAAATCAATAATTAAAATGCACACGCCAATCGCGTGGGTACGAGAGACCAAGAGAGAGAGAGCGCGGCGGCTCGCGCCCCACGCCCCTCTCGCGGGATCATGTCCCACACTCCCTACGATTGATTGACCATAACTCACTCAATTTAACTCGTAATTCATTGAAATTAGTTTCATTTCGAAAGAATTGAAGTGTAGTTTAAAACGAAAGAAACGGAGATGAAAAACTCCAAGTATTTTGAGAGTTATGATGGAAATAGTTAGACTCGCGCTTTGGTTTAGCAATTTACTGACCTACCTCCGATTGATTGAACATAACTCACTCAATTTAACTCGTAATTCATTTAAATTAGTTTCATTTCGAAGGAATCGAAGTAAAGTTTAAAACGAAAGAAACGGAGATGAAAAACTCCAAGTATTTTGAGAGTTATGATGGAAATAGTTAGACTCGCGCTTTGGTTTAGCAATTTACTGACCTACCTCCGATTGATTGACCATAACTCCCCCAATTTAACTCTTAAGTCATTGAAATTAGTTTCATTTCGAAGCAATCAAAGTGTAGTTTAAAACGAAAGAAACGGAGATGAAAAACTCCAAGTATTTTGAGAGTTATGATGGAAATAGTTAGACTCGCGCTTTGGTTTAGCAATTTACTGACCTACCTCCGATTGATTGACCATAACTCACTCAATTTAACTCGTAATTCATTGAAATTAGTTTCATTTCGAAAGAATCGAAGTGTAGTTTAAAACGAAAGAAACGGAGATGAAAACTCCAAGTATTTTGATAGTTATGATGGAAATAGTTAGACTCGCGCTTTGGTTTAGCAATTTACTGACCTACCTTCTATTGATTGACCATAACTCTGTCAATTTAACTCGTAATTCATTTAAATTAGTTTCATTTCGAAGGAATCAAAGTGTAGTTTAAAACGAAAGAAACGGAGATGAAAAACTCCAAGTATTTTGAGAGTTATGATGGAAATTGTTAGACTCGCGCTTTGGTTTAGCAATTTACTGACCTACCTCCGATTGATTGACCATAACTCACTCAATTTAACTCGTAATTCATTTAAATTAGTTTCATTTCGAAGGAATCGAAGTAAAGTTTAAAACGAAAGAAACGGAGATGAAAAACTCCAAGTATTTTGAGAGTTATGATGGAAATAGTTAGACTCGCGCTTTGGTTTAGCAATTTACTGACCTACCTCCGATTAATTGAACATAACTCTCTCAATTTAACTCGTAATTCATTGAAATTAGTTTCATTTCGAAGGAATCGAAGTGTAGTTTAAAACGAAAGAAACGGAGATGAAAAACTCCAAGTATTTTGAGAGTTATGATGGAAATAGTTAGACTCGCTCTTTGGTTTAGCAATTTACTGACCTACCTCCGATTGATTGACCATAACTCTCTCAATTTAACTCTTAAGTCATTGAAATTAGTTTCATTTCGAAGGAATCGAAGTGTAGTTTAAAACGAAAGAAACGGAGATGAAAAACTCCAAGTATTTTGAGAGTTATGATGGTAATTGTTAGACTCGCGCTTTGGTTTAGCAATTTACTGACTTACCTCCGATTGATTGACCATAACTCACTCAATTTAACTCGTAATTGATTGAAATTAGTTTCATTTCGAAGGAATCGAAGTAAAGTTTAAAACGAAAGAAACGGAGATGAAAAACTCCAAGTATTTTGAGAGTTATGATGGAAATAGTTAGACTCGCGCTTTGGTTTAGCAATTTACTGACCTACCTCCGATAGATTGAACATAACTCTCTCAATTTAACTCGTAATTCATTTAAATTAGTTTCATTTCGAAGGAATCGAAGTGTAGTTTAAAACGAAAGAAACGGAGATCAAAAACTCCAAGTATTTTGGGAGTTATGATGGAAATAGTTAGACTCGCGCTTTGGTTTAGCAATTTACTGACCTCCCTACGATTGATTGACCATAACTCACTCAATTTAACTGGTAATTCATTGAAATTACTTTCATTTCGAAGGATTCGAAGTGTAGATTATAACGAAAGAAACGGATATGAAAAACTCCAAGTATTTTGAGAGTTATGATGGAAATAGTTAGACTCGCGCTTTGGTTTAGCAATTTACTGACCTACCTCCGATTGATTGACCATAACTCCCCCAATTTAACTCTTAAGTCATTGAAATTAGTTTCATTTCGAAGGAATCAAAGTGTAGTTTAAAACGAAAGAAACGGAGATGAAAAACTCCAAGTATTTTGAGAGTTATGATGGAAATAGTTAGACTCGCGCTTTGGTTTAGCAATTTACTGACCTACCTCCGATTGATTGACCATAACTCACTCAATTTAACTCGTAATTCATTGAAATTAGTTTCATTTCGAAAGAATCGAAGTGTAGTTTAAAACGAAAGAAACGGAGATGAAAAACTCCAAGTATTTTGAGAGTTATAATGGAAATAGTTAGACTCGCGCTTTGGTTTAGCAATTTACTGACCTACCTCCTATTGATTGACCATAACTCTGTCAATTTAACTCGTAATTCATTTAAATTAGTTTCATTTCGAAGGAATCGAAGTGTAGTTTAAAACGAAAGAAACGGAGATGAAAAACTCCAAGTATTTTGAGAGTTATGATGGAAATAGTTAGACTCGCGCTTTGGTTTAGCAATTTACTGACCTCTCTACGATTGATTGACCATAACTCACTCAATTTAACTCGTAATTCATTGAAATTAGTTTCATTTCGAAAGAATCGAAGTGTAGTTTAAAACGAAAGAAACGGAGATGAAAAACTCCAAGTATTTTAAGAGTTATGATGGAAATAGTTAGACTCGCGCTTTGGTTTAGCAATTTACTGACCTACCTCCGATTGATTGACCATAACTCACTCAATTTAACTCGTAATTCATTTAAATTAGTTTCATTTCGAAGGAATCGAAGTAAAGTTTAAAACGAAAGAAACGGAGATGAAAAACTCCAAGTATTTTGAGAGTTATGATGGAAATAGTTAGACTCGCGCTTTGGTTTAGCAATTTACTGACCTACCTCCGATTGATTGACCATAACTCACTCAATTTAACTCGTAATTCATTTAAATTAGTTTCATTTCGAAGGAATCGAAGTAAAGTTTAAAACGAAAGAAACGGAGATGAAAAACTCCAAGTATTTTGAGAGTTATGATGGAAATAGTTAGACTCGCGATTTGGTTTAGCAATTTATTGACCTACCTCCGATTGATTGAACATAACTCTCTCAATTTAACTCGTAATTCATTTAAATTCGTTTCATTTCGAATGAATCGAAGTGTAGTTTAAAACGAAAGAAACGGAGATGAAAAACTACAAGTATTTTGAGAGTTATGATGGAAATAGTTAGACTCGCTCTTTCGTTTAGCAATTTACTGACCTACCTCCGATTGATTGACCATAACTCTGTCAATTTAACTCGTAATTCATTTAAATTAGTTTCATTTCGAAGGAATCGAAGTGTAGTTTAAAACGAAAGAAACGGAGATGAAAAACTCCAAGTATTTTGAGAGTTATGATGGAAATAGTTAGACTCGCGCTTTGGTTTAGCAATTTACTGACCTCCCTACGATTGATTGACCATAACTCACTCAATTTAACTCGTAATTCATTGAAATTAGTTTCATTTCGAAAGAATCGAAGTGTAGTTTAAAACGAAAGAAACGGAGATGAAAAACTCCAAGTATTTTGAGAGTTATGATGGAAATAGTTAGACTCGCGCTTTGGTTTAGCAATTTACTGACCTACCTCCGATTGATTGAACATAACTCACTCAATGTAACTCGTAATTCATTTAAATTAGTTTCATTTCGAAGGAATCGAAGTAAAGTTTAAAACGAAAGAAACGGAGATGAAAAACTCCAAGTATTTTGAGAGTTATGATGGAAATAGTTAGACTCGCGCTTTGGTTTAGCAATTTACTGACCTACCTCCGATTGATTGAACATAACTCTCTCAATTTAACTCGTAATTCATTTAAATTCGTTTGATTTCGAATGAATCGAAGTGTAGTTTAAAACGAAAGAAACGGAGATGAAAAACTCCAAGTATTTTGAGAGTTATGATCGAAATAGTTAGACTCGCTCTTTGGTTTAGCAATTTACTGACCTACCTCCGATTGATTGACCATAACTCTGTCAATTTAACTCGTAATTCATTTAAATTAGTTTCATTTCGAAAGAATCGAAGTGTAGTTTAAAACGAAAGAAACGGAGATGAAAAACTCCAAGTATTTTGAGAGTTATGATGGAAATAGTTAGACTCGCGCTTTGGTTTAGCAATTTACTGACCTACCTCCGATTGATTGACCATAACTCACTCAATTTAACTCGTAATTCATTGAAATTAGTTTCATTTCGAAAGAATCGAAGTGTAGTTTAAAACGAAAGAAACGGAGATGAAAACTCCAAGTATTTTGATAGTTATGATGGAAATAGTTAGACTCGCGCTTTGGTTTAGCAATTTACTGACCTACCTTCTATTGATTGACCATAACTCTGTCAATTTAACTCGTAATTCATTTAAATTAGTTTCATTTCGAAGGAATCGAAGTGTAGTTTAAAACGAAAGAAACGGAGATGAAAAACTCCAAGTATTTTGAGAGTTATGATGGAAATTGTTAGACTCGCGCTTTGGTTTAGCAATTTACTGACCTACCTCCGATTGATTGACCATAACTCACTCAATTTAACTCGTAATTCATTTAAATTAGTTTCATTTCGAAGGAATCGAAGTAAAGTTTAAAACGAAAGAAACGGAGATGAAAAACTCCAAGTATTTTGAGAGTTATGATGGAAATAGTTAGACTCGCGCTTTGGTTTAGCAATTTACTGACCTACCTCCGATTAATTGAACATAACTCTCTCAATTTAACTCGTAATTCATTGAAATTAGTTTCATTTCGAAGGAATCGAAGTGTAGTTTAAAACGAAAGAAACGGAGATGAAAAACTCCAAGTATTTTGAGAGTTATGATGGAAATAGTTAGACTCGCTCTTTGGTTTAGCAATTTACTGACCTACCTCCGATTGATTGACCATAACTCTCTCAATTTAACTCTTAAGTCATTGAAATTAGTTTCATTTCGAAGGAATCGAAGTGTAGTTTAAAACGAAAGAAACGGAGATGAAAAACTCCAAGTATTTTGAGAGTTATGATGGTAATTGTTAGACTCGCGCTTTGGTTTAGCAATTTACTGACTTACCTCCGATTGATTGACCATAACTCACTCAATTTAACTCGTAATTGATTGAAATTAGTTTCATTTCGAAGGAATCGAAGTAAAGTTTAAAACGAAAGAAACGGAGATGAAAAACTCCAAGTATTTTGAGAGTTATGATGGAAATAGTTAGACTCGCGCTTTGGTTTAGCAATTTACTGACCTACCTCCGATAGATTGAACATAACTCTCTCAATTTAACTCGTAATTCATTTAAATTAGTTTCATTTCGAAGGAATCGAAGTGTAGTTTAAAACGAAAGAAACGGAGATCAAAAACTCCAAGTATTTTGGGAGTTATGATGGAAATAGTTAGACTCGCGCTTTGGTTTAGCAATTTACTGACCTCCCTACGATTGATTGACCATAACTCACTCAATTTAACTGGTAATTCATTGAAATTACTTTCATTTCGAAGGATTCGAAGTGTAGATTATAACGAAAGAAACGGATATGAAAAACTCCAAGTATTTTGAGAGTTATGATGGAAATAGTTAGACTCGCGCTTTGGTTTAGCAATTTACTGACCTACCTCCGATTGATTGACCATAACTCCCCCAATTTAACTCTTAAGTCATTGAAATTAGTTTCATTTCGAAGGAATCAAAGTGTAGTTTAAAACGAAAGAAACGGAGATGAAAAACTCCAAGTATTTTGAGAGTTATGATGGAAATAGTTAGACTCGCGCTTTGGTTTAGCAATTTACTGACCTACCTCCGATTGATTGACCATAACTCACTCAATTTAACTCGTAATTCATTGAAATTAGTTTCATTTCGAAAGAATCGAAGTGTAGTTTAAAACGAAAGAAACGGAGATGAAAAACTCCAAGTATTTTGAGAGTTATAATGGAAATAGTTAGACTCGCGCTTTGGTTTAGCAATTTACTGACCTACCTCCTATTGATTGACCATAACTCTGTCAATTTAACTCGTAATTCATTTAAATTAGTTTCATTTCGAAGGAATCGAAGTGTAGTTTAAAACGAAAGAAACGGAGATGAAAAACTCCAAGTATTTTGAGAGTTATGATGGAAATAGTTAGACTCGCGCTTTGGTTTAGCAATTTACTGACCTCTCTACGATTGATTGACCATAACTCACTCAATTTAACTCGTAATTCATTGAAATTAGTTTCATTTCGAAAGAATCGAAGTGTAGTTTAAAACGAAAGAAACGGAGATGAAAAACTCCAAGTATTTTAAGAGTTATGATGGAAATAGTTAGACTCGCGCTTTGGTTTAGCAATTTACTGACCTACCTCCGATTGATTGACCATAACTCACTCAATTTAACTCGTAATTCATTTAAATTAGTTTCATTTCGAAGGAATCGAAGTAAAGTTTAAAACGAAAGAAACGGAGATGAAAAACTCCAAGTATTTTGAGAGTTATGATGGAAATAGTTAGACTCGCGCTTTGGTTTAGCAATTTACTGACCTACCTCCGATTGATTGACCATAACTCACCCAATTTAACTCGTAATTCATTTAAATTAGTTTCATTTCGAAGGAATCGAAGTAAAGTTTAAAACGAAAGAAACGGAGATGAAAAACTCCAAGTATTTTGAGAGTTATGATGGAAATAGTTAGACTCGCGATTTGGTTTAGCAATTTATTGACCTACCTCCGATTGATTGAACATAACTCTCTCAATTTAACTCGTAATTCATTTAAATTCGTTTCATTTCGAATGAATCGAAGTGTAGTTTAAAACGAAAGAAACGGAGATGAAAAACTACAAGTATTTTGAGAGTTATGATGGAAATAGTTAGACTCGCTCTTTCGTTTAGCAATTTACTGACCTACCTCCGATTGATTGACCATAACTCTGTCAATTTAACTCGTAATTCATTTAAATTAGTTTCATTTCGAAGGAATCGAAGTGTAGTTTAAAACGAAAGAAACGGAGATGAAAAACTCCAAGTATTTTGAGAGTTATGATGGAAATAGTTAGACTCGCGCTTTGGTTTAGCAATTTACTGACCTCCCTACGATTGATTGACCATAACTCACTCAATTTAACTCGTAATTCATTGAAATTAGTTTCATTTCGAAAGAATCGAAGTGTAGTTTAAAACGAAAGAAACGGAGATGAAAAACTCCAAGTATTTTGAGAGTTATGATGGAAATAGTTAGACTCGCGCTTTGGTTTAGCAATTTACTGACCTACCTCCGATTGATTGAACATAACTCACTCAATGTAACTCGTAATTCATTTAAATTAGTTTCATTTCGAAGGAATCGAAGTAAAGTTTAAAACGAAAGAAACGGAGATGAAAAACTCCAAGTATTTTAAGAGTTATGATGGAAATAGTTAGACTCGCGCTTTGGTTTAGCAATTTACTGACCTACCTCCGATTGATTGACCATAACTCACTCAATTTAACTCGTAATTCATTTAAATTAGTTTCATTTCGAAGGAATCGAAGTAAAGTTTAAAACGAAAGAAACGGAGATGAAAAACTCCAAGTATTTTGAGAGTTATGATGGAAATAGTTAGACTCGCGCTTTGGTTTAGCAATTTACTGACCTACCTCCGATTGATTGACCATAACTCACTCAATTTAACTCGTAATTCATTTAAATTAGTTTCATTTCGAAGGAATCGAAGTAAAGTTTAAAACGAAAGAAACGGAGATGAAAAACTCCAAGTATTTTGAGAGTTATGATGGAAATAGTTAGACTCGCGATTTGGTTTAGCAATTTATTGACCTACCTCCGATTGATTGAACATAACTCTCTCAATTTAACTCGTAATTCATTTAAATTCGTTTCATTTCGAATGAATCGAAGTGTAGTTTAAAACGAAAGAAACGGAGATGAAAAACTACAAGTATTTTGAGAGTTATGATGGAAATAGTTAGACTCGCTCTTTCGTTTAGCAATTTACTGACCTACCTCCGATTGATTGACCATAACTCTGTCAATTTAACTCGTAATTCATTTAAATTAGTTTC
Organism: Tasmannia lanceolata; assembly: GCF_043159265.1. Taxonomy (NCBI): domain Eukaryota; kingdom Viridiplantae; phylum Streptophyta; class Magnoliopsida; order Canellales; family Winteraceae; genus Tasmannia; species Tasmannia lanceolata. The sequence continues at coordinate 12,540,790 of NW_027518721.1, forward strand.
ATTTCGAAGGAATCGAAGTGTAGTTTAAAACGAAAGAAACGGAGATGAAAAACTCCAAGTATTTTGAGAGTTATGATGGAAATAGTTAGACTCGCGCTTTGGTTTAGCAATTTACTGACCTCCCTACGATTGATTGACCATAACTCACTCAATTTAACTCGTAATTCATTGAAATTAGTTTCATTTCGAAAGAATCGAAGTGTAGTTTAAAACGAAAGAAACGGAGATGAAAAACTCCAAGTATTTTGAGAGTTATGATCGAAATAGTTAGACTCGCTCTTTGGTTTAGCAATTTACTGACCTACCTCCGATTGATTGACCATAACTCTGTCAATTTAACTCGTAATTCATTTAAATTAGTTTCATTTCGAAAGAATCGAAGTGTAGTTTAAAACGAAAGAAACGGAGATGAAAAACTCCAAGTATTTTGAGAGTTATGATGGAAATAGTTAGACTCGCGCTTTGGTTTAGCAATTTACTGACCTCTCTACGATTGATTGACCATAACTCACTAAATTTAACTCGTAATTCATTGAAATTAGTTTCATTTCGAAAGAATCGAAGTGTAGTTTAAAACGAAAGAAACGGAGATGAAAAACTCCAAGTATTTTGAGAGTTATGATGGAAATAGTTAGACTCGCGCTTTGGTTTAGCAATTTACTGACCTACCTCCGATTGATTGACCATAACTCACTCAATTTAACTCGTAATTCATTTAAATTAGTTTCCTTTCGAAGGAATCGAAGTAAAGTTTAAAACGAAAGAAACGGAAATGAAAAACTCCAAGTATTTTGAGAGTTATGATGGAAATAGTTAGACTCGCTCTTTGGTTTAGCAATTTACTGACCTCTCTCCGATTGATTTACCATAACTCACTCAATTTAACTCGTAATTCATTGAAATTAGTTTCATTTCGAAGGAATCGAAGTGTAGTTTAAAACGAAAGAAACGGAGATGAAAAACTCCAAGTATTTTGAGAGTTATGATGGAAATTGTTAGACTCGCGCTTTGGTTTAGCAATTTACTGACCTACCTCCGATTGATTGACCATAACTCACTCAATTTAACTCGTAATTCATTTAAATTAGTTTCATTTCGAAGGAATCGAAGTAAAGTTTAAAACGAAAGAAACGGAGATGAAAAACTCCAAGTATTTTGAGAGTTATGATGGAAATAGTTAGACTCGCGCTTTGGTTTAGCAATTTACTGACCTACCTCCGATTAATTGAACATAACTCTCTCAATTTAACTCGTAATTCATTGAAATTAGTTTCATTTCGAAGGAATCGAAGTGTAGTTTAAAACGAAAGAAACGGAGATGAAAAACTCCAAGTATTTTGAGAGTTATGATGGAAATAGTTAGACTCGCTCTTTGGTTTAGCAATTTACTGACCTACCTCCGATTGATTGACCATAACTCTCTCAATTTAACTCTTAAGTCATTGAAATTAGTTTCATTTCGAAGGAATCGAAGTGTAGTTTAAAACGAAAGAAACGGAGATGAAAAACTCCAAGTATTTTGAGAGTTATGATGGTAATTGTTAGACTCGCGCTTTGGTTTAGCAATTTACTGACTTACCTCCGATTGATTGACCATAACTCACTCAATTTAACTCGTAATTAATTGAAATTAGTTTCATTTCGAAGGAATCGAAGTAAAGTTTAAAACGAAATAAACGGAGATGAAAAACTCCAAGTATTTTGAGAGTTATGATGGAAATAGTTAGACTCGCGCTTTGGTTTAGCAATTTACTGACCTACCTCCGATAGATTGAACATAACTCTCTCAATTTAACTCGTAATTCATTTAAATTAGTTTCATTTCGAAGGAATCGAAGTGTAGTTTAAAACGAAAGAAACGGAGATTAAAAACTCCAAGTATTTTGGGAGTTATGATGGAAATAGTTAGACTCGCGCTTTGGTTTAGCAATTTACTGACCTCCCTACGATTGATTGACCATAACTCACTCAATTTAACTCGTAATTCATTGAAATTAGTTTCATTTCGAAGGAATCGAAGTGTAGATTATAACGAAAGAAACGGATATGAAAAACTCCAAGTATTTTGAGAGTTATGATGGAAATAGTTAGACTCGCGCTTTGGTTTAGCAATTTACTGACCTACCTCCGATTGATTGACCATAACTCCCCCAATTTAACTCTTAAGTCATTGAAATTAGTTTCATTTCGAAGGAATCAAAGTGTAGTTTAAAACGAAAGAAACGGAGATGAAAAACTCCAAGTATTTTGAGAGTTATGATGGAAATAGTTAGACTCGCGCTTTGGTTTAGCAATTTACTGACCTACCTCCGATTGATTGACCATAACTCACTCAATTTAACTCGTAATTCATTGAAATTAGTTTCATTTCGAAAGAATCGAAGTGTAGTTTAAAACGAAAGAAACGGAGATGAAAACTCCAAGTATTTTGATAGTTATGATGGAAATAGTTAGACTCGCGCTTTGGTTTAGCAATTTACTGACCTACCTTCTATTGATTGACCATAACTCTGTCAATTTAACTCGTAATTCATTTAAATTAGTTTCATTTCGAAGGAATCGAAGTGTAGTTTAAAACGAAAGAAACGGAGATGAAAAACTCCAAGTATTTTGAGAGTTATGATGGAAATTGTTAGACTCGCGCTTTGGTTTAGCAATTTACTGACCTACCTCCGATTGATTGACCATAACTCACTCAATTTAACTCGTAATTCATTTAAATTAGTTTCATTTCGAAGGAATCGAAGTAAAGTTTAAAACGAAAGAAACGGAGATGAAAAACTCCAAGTATTTTGAGAGTTATGATGGAAATAGTTAGACTCGCGCTTTGGTTTAGCAATTTACTGACCTACCTCCGATTAATTGAACATAACTCTCTCAATTTAACTCGTAATTCATTGAAATTAGTTTCATTTCGAAGGAATCGAAGTGTAGTTTAAAACGAAAGAAACGGAGATGAAAAACTCCAAGTATTTTGAGAGTTATGATGGAAATAGTTAGACTCGCTCTTTGGTTTAGCAATTTACTGACCTACCTCCGATTGATTGACCATAACTCTCTCAATTTAACTCTTAAGTCATTGAAATTAGTTTCATTTCGAAGGAATCGAAGTGTAGTTTAAAACGAAAGAAACGGAGATGAAAAACTCCAAGTATTTTGAGAGTTATGATGGTAATTGTTAGACTCGCGCTTTAGTTTAGCAATTTACTGACTTTCCTCCGATTGATTGACCATAACTCACTCAATTTAACTCGTAATTGATTGAAATTAGTTTCATTTCGAAGGAATCAAAGTAAAGTTTAAAACGAAAGAAACGGAGATGAAAAACTCCAAGTATTTTGAGAGTTATGATGGAAATAGTTAGACTCGCGCTTTGGTTTAGCAATTTACTGACCTACCTCCGATAGATTGAACATAACTCTCTCAATTTAACTCGTAATTCATTTAAATTAATTTCATTTCGAAGGAATCGAAGTGTAGTTTAAAACGAAAGAAACGGAGATCAAAAACTCCAAGTATTTTGGGAGTTATGATGGAAATAGTTAGACTCGCGCTTTGGTTTAGCAATTTCCTGACCTCCCTACGATTGATTGACCATAACTCACTCAATTTAACTCGTAATTCATTGAAATTACTTTCATTTCGAAGGATTCGAAGTGTAGATTATAACGAAAGAAACGGATATGAAAAACTCCAAGTATTTTGAGAGTTATGATGGAAATAGTTAGACTCGCGCTTTGGTTTAGCAATTTACTGACCTACCTCCGATTGATTGACCATAACTCCCCCAATTTAACTCTTAAGTCATTGAAATTAGTTTCATTTCGAAGGAATCACAGTGTAGTTTAAAACGAAAGAAACGGAGATGAAAAACTCCAAGTATTTTGAGAGTTATGATGGAAATAGTTAGACTCGCGCTTTGGTTTAGCAATTTACTGACCTACCTCCGATTGATTGACCATAACTCACTCAATTTAACTCGTAATTCATTGAAATTAGTTTCATTTCGAAAGAATCGAAGTGTAGTTTAAAACGAAAGAAACGGAGATGAAAAACTCCAAGTATTTTGAGAGTTATGATGGAAATAGTTAGACTCGCGCTTTGGTTTAGCAATTTACTGACCTACCTCCTATTGATTGACCATAACTCTGTCAATTTAACTCGTAATTCATTTAAATTAGTTTCATTTCGAACGAATCGAAGTGTAGTTTAAAACGAAAGAAACGGAGATGAAAAATTCCAAGTATTTTGAGAGTTATGATAGAAATAGTTAGACTCGCGCTTTGGTTTAGCAATTTACTGACCTCTCTACGATTGATTGACCATAACTCACTCAATTTAACTCGTAATTCATTGAAATTAGTTTCATTTCGAAAGAATCGAAGTGTAGTTTAAAACGAAAGAAACGGAGATGAAAAACTCCAAGTATTTTGAGAGTTATGATGGAAATAGTTAGACTCGCGCTTTGGTTTAGCAATTTACTGACCTACCTCCGATTGATTGACCATAACTCACTCAATTTAACTCGTAATTCATTTAAATTAGTTTCATTTCGAAGGAATCGAAGTAAAGTTTAAAATGAAAGAAACGGAGATGAAAAACTCCAAGTATTTTGAGAGTTATGATGGAAATAGTTAGACTCGCGCTTTGGTTTAGCAATTTACTGACCTACCTCCGATAGATTGAACATAACTCTCTCAATTTAACTCGTAATTCATTTAAATTAGTTTCATTTCGAAGGAATCACAGTGTAGTTTAAAACGAAAGAAACGGAGATGAAAAACTCCAAGTATTTTGAGAGTTATGATGGAAATAGTTAGACTCGCGCTTTGGTTTAGCAATTTACTGACCTACCTCCGATTGATTGACCATAACTCACTCAATTTAACTCGTAATTCATTGAAATTAGTTTCATTTCGAAAGAATCGAAGTGTAGTTTAAAACAAAAGAAACGGAGATGAAAAACTCCAAGTATTTTGAGAGTTATGATGGAAATAGTTAGACTCGCGCTTTGGTTTAGCAATTTACTGACCTACCTCCTATTGATTGACCATAACTCTGTCAATTTAACTCGTAATTCATTTAAATTAGTTTCATTTCGAACGAATCGAAGTGTAGTTTAAAACGAAAGAAACGGAGATGAAAAATTCCAAGTATTTTGAGAGTTATGATAGAAATAGTTAGACTCGCGCTTTGGTTTAGCAATTTACTGACCTCTCTACGATTGATTGACCATAACTCACTCAATTTAACTCGTAATTCATTGAAATTAGTTTCATTTCGAAAGAATCGAAGTGTAGTTTAAAACGAAAGAAACGGAGATGAAAAACTCCAAGTATTTTGAGAGTTATGATGGAAATAGTTAGACTCGCGCTTTGGTTTAGCAATTTACTGACCTACCTCCTATTGATTGACCATAACTCTGTCAATTTAACTCGTAATTCATTTAAATTAGTTTCATTTCGAACGAATCGAAGTGTAGTTTAAAACGAAAGAAACGGAGATGAAAAATTCCAAGTATTTTGAGAGTTATGATAGAAATAGTTAGACTCGCGCTTTGGTTTAGCAATTTACTGACCTCTCTACGATTGATTGACCATAACTCACTCAATTTAACTCGTAATTCATTGAAATTAGTTTCATTTCGAAAGAATCGAAGTGTAGTTTAAAACGAAAGAAACGGAGATGAAAAACTCCAAGTATTTTGAGAGTTATGATGGAAATAGTTAGACTCGCGCTTTGGTTTAGCAATTTACTGACCTACCTCCGATTGATTGACCATAACTCACTCAATTTAACTCGTAATTCATTTAAATTAGTTTCATTTCGAAGGAATCGAAGTAAAGTTTAAAATGAAAGAAACGGAGATGAAAAACTCCAAGTATTTTGAGAGTTATGATGGAAATAGTTAGACTCGCGCTTTGGTTTAGCAATTTACTGACCTACCTCCGATAGATTGAACATAACTCTCTCAATTTAACTCGTAATTCATTTAAATTAGTTTCATTTCGAAGGAATCACAGTGTAGTTTAAAACGAAAGAAACGGAGATGAAAAACTCCAAGTATTTTGAGAGTTATGATGGAAATAGTTAGACTCGCGCTTTGGTTTAGCAATTTACTGACCTACCTCCGATTGATTGACCATAACTCACTCAATTTAACTCGTAATTCATTGAAATTAGTTTCATTTCGAAAGAATCGAAGTGTAGTTTAAAACGAAAGAAACGGAGATGAAAAACTCCAAGTATTTTGAGAGTTATGATGGAAATAGTTAGACTCGCGCTTTGGTTTAGCAATTTACTGACCTACCTCCTATTGATTGACCATAACTCTGTCAATTTAACTCGTAATTCATTTAAATTAGTTTCATTTCGAACGAATCGAAGTGTAGTTTAAAACGAAAGAAACGGAGATGAAAAATTCCAAGTATTTTGAGAGTTATGATAGAAATAGTTAGACTCGCGCTTTGGTTTAGCAATTTACTGACCTCTCTACGATTGATTGACCATAACTCACTCAATTTAACTCGTAATTCGTTGAAATTAGTTTCATTTCGAAAGAATCGAAGTGTAGTTTAAAACGAAAGAAACGGAGATGAAAAACTCCAAGTATTTTGAGAGTTATGATGGAAATAGTTAGACTCGCGCTTTGGTTTAGCAATTTACTGACCTACCTCCGATTGATTGACCATAACTCACTCAATTTAACTCGTAATTCATTTAAATTAGTTTCATTTCGAAGGAATCGAAGTAAAGTTTAAAATGAAAGAAACGGAGATGAAAAACTCCAAGTATTTTGAGAGTTATGATGGAAATAGTTAGACTCGCGCTTTGGTTTAGCAATTTACTGACCTACCTCCGATAGATTGAACATAACTCTCTCAATTTAACTCGTAATTCATTTAAATTAGTTTCATTTCGAAGGAATCGAAGTGTAGTTTAAAACGAAAGAAACGGAGATGAAAAACTCCAAGTATTTTGAGAGTTATGATGGTAATTGTTAGACTCGCGCTTTAGTTTAGCAATTTACTGACTTACCTCCGATTGATTGACCATAACTCACTCAATTTAACTCGTAATTGATTGAAATTAGTTTCATTTCGAAGGAATCAAAGTAAAGTTTAAAACGAAAGAAACGGAGATGAAAAACTCCAAGTATTTTGAGAGTTATGATGGAAATAGTTAGACTCGCGCTTTGGTTTAGCAATTTACTGACCTACCTCCGATAGATTGAACATAACTCTCTCAATTTAACTCGTAATTCATTTAAATTAGTTTCATTTCGAAGGAATCGAAGTGTAGTTTAAAACGAAAGAAACGGAGATCAAAAACTCCAAGTATTTTGGGAGTTATGATGGAAATAGTTAGACTCGCGCTTTGGTTTAGCAATTTCCTGACCTCCCTACGATTGATTGACCATAACTCACTCAATTTAACTCGTAATTCATTGAAATTACTTTCATTTCGAAGGATTCGAAGTGTAGATTATAACGAAAGAAACGGATATGAAAAACTCCAAGTATTTTGAGAGTTATGATGGAAATAGTTAGACTCGCGCTTTGGTTTAGCAATTTACTGACCTACCTCCGATTGATTGACCATAACTCCCCCAATTTAACTCTTAAGTCATTGAAATTAGTTTCATTTCGAAGGAATCACAGTGTAGTTTAAAACGAAAGAAACGGAGATGAAAAACTCCAAGTATTTTGAGAGTTATGATGGAAATAGTTAGACTCGCGCTTTGGTTTAGCAATTTACTGACCTACCTCCGATTGATTGACCATAACTCACTCAATTTAACTCGTAATTCATTGAAATTAGTTTCATTTCGAAAGAATCGAAGTGTAGTTTAAAACGAAAGAAACGGAGATGAAAAACTCCAAGTATTTTGAGAGTTATGATGGAAATAGTTAGACTCGCGCTTTGGTTTAGCAATTTACTGACCTCTCTACGATTGATTGACCATAACTCACTCAATTTAACTCGTAATTCATTTAAATTAGTTTCATTTCGAAGGAATCGAAGTAAAGTTTAAAACGAAAGAAACGGAGATGAAAAACTCCAAGTATTTTGAGAGTTATGATGGAAATAGTTAGACTCGCTCTTTGGTTTAGCAATTTACTGACCTACCTCCGATTGATTGACCATAACTCTCTCAATTTAACTCTTAAGTCATTGAAATTAGTTTCATTTCGAAGGAATCGAAGTGTAGTTTAAAACGAAAGAAACGGAGATGAAAAACTCCAAGTATTTTGAGAGTTATGATGGTAATTGTTAGACTCGCGCTTTGGTTTAGCAATTTACTGACTTACCTCCGATTGATTGACCATAACTCACTCAATTTAACTCGTAATTGATTGAAATTAGTTTCATTTCGAAGGAATCGAAGTAAAGTTTAAAACGAAAGAAACGGAGATGAAAAACTCCAAGTATTTTGAGAGTTATGATGGAAATAGTTAGACTCGCGCTTTGGTTTAGCAATTTACTGACCTACCTCCGATAGATTGAACATAACTCTCTCAATTTAACTCGTAATTCATTTAAATTAGTTTCATTTCGAAGGAATCGAAGTGTAGTTTAAAACGAAAGAAACGGAGATCAAAAACTCCAAGTATTTTGGGAGTTATGATGGAAATAGTTAGACTCGCGCTTTGGTTTAGCAATTTACTGACCTCCCTACGATTGATTGACCATAACTCACTCAATTTAACTGGTAATTCATTGAAATTACTTTCATTTCGAAGGATTCGAAGTGTAGATTATAACGAAAGAAACGGATATGAAAAACTCCAAGTATTTTGAGAGTTATGATGGAAATAGTTAGACTCGCGCTTTGGTTTAGCAATTTACTGACCTACCTCCGATTGATTGACCATAACTCCCCCAATTTAACTCTTAAGTCATTGAAATTAGTTTCATTTCGAAGGAATCAAAGTGTAGTTTAAAACGAAAGAAACGGAGATGAAAAACTCCAAGTATTTTGAGAGTTATGATGGAAATAGTTAGACTCGCGCTTTGGTTTAGCAATTTACTGACCTACCTCCGATTGATTGACCATAACTCACTCAATTTAACTCGTAATTCATTGAAATTAGTTTCATTTCGAAAGAATCGAAGTGTAGTTTAAAACGAAAGAAACGGAGATGAAAAACTCCAAGTATTTTGAGAGTTATAATGGAAATAGTTAGACTCGCGCTTTGGTTTAGCAATTTACTGACCTACCTCCTATTGATTGACCATAACTCTGTCAATTTAACTCGTAATTCATTTAAATTAGTTTCATTTCGAAGGAATCGAAGTGTAGTTTAAAACGAAAGAAACGGAGATGAAAAACTCCAAGTATTTTGAGAGTTATGATGGAAATAGTTAGACTCGCGCTTTGGTTTAGCAATTTACTGACCTCTCTACGATTGATTGACCATAACTCACTCAATTTAACTCGTAATTCATTGAAATTAGTTTCATTTCGAAAGAATCGAAGTGTAGTTTAAAACGAAAGAAACGGAGATGAAAAACTCCAAGTATTTTAAGAGTTATGATGGAAATAGTTAGACTCGCGCTTTGGTTTAGCAATTTACTGACCTACCTCCGATTGATTGACCATAACTCACTCAATTTAACTCGTAATTCATTTAAATTAGTTTCATTTCGAAGGAATCGAAGTAAAGTTTAAAACGAAAGAAACGGAGATGAAAAACTCCAAGTATTTTGAGAGTTATGATGGAAATAGTTAGACTCGCGCTTTGGTTTAGCAATTTACTGACCTACCTCCGATTGATTGACCATAACTCACCCAATTTAACTCGTAATTCATTTAAATTAGTTTCATTTCGAAGGAATCGAAGTAAAGTTTAAAACGAAAGAAACGGAGATGAAAAACTCCAAGTATTTTGAGAGTTATGATGGAAATAGTTAGACTCGCGATTTGGTTTAGCAATTTATTGACCTACCTCCGATTGATTGAACATAACTCTCTCAATTTAACTCGTAATTCATTTAAATTCGTTTCATTTCGAATGAATCGAAGTGTAGTTTAAAACGAAAGAAACGGAGATGAAAAACTACAAGTATTTTGAGAGTTATGATGGAAATAGTTAGACTCGCTCTTTCGTTTAGCAATTTACTGACCTACCTCCGATTGATTGACCATAACTCTGTCAATTTAACTCGTAATTCATTTAAATTAGTTTCATTTCGAAGGAATCGAAGTGTAGTTTAAAACGAAAGAAACGGAGATGAAAAACTCCAAGTATTTTGAGAGTTATGATGGAAATAGTTAGACTCGCGCTTTGGTTTAGCAATTTACTGACCTCCCTACGATTGATTGACCATAACTCACTCAATTTAACTCGTAATTCATTGAAATTAGTTTCATTTCGAAAGAATCGAAGTGTAGTTTAAAACGAAAGAAACGGAGATGAAAAACTCCAAGTATTTTGAGAGTTATGATGGAAATAGTTAGACTCGCGCTTTGGTTTAGCAATTTACTGACCTACCTCCGATTGATTGAACATAACTCACTCAATGTAACTCGTAATTCATTTAAATTAGTTTCATTTCGAAGGAATCGAAGTAAAGTTTAAAACGAAAGAAACGGAGATGAAAAACTCCAAGTATTTTAAGAGTTATGATGGAAATAGTTAGACTCGCGCTTTGGTTTAGCAATTTACTGACCTACCTCCGATTGATTGACCATAACTCACTCAATTTAACTCGTAATTCATTTAAATTAGTTTCATTTCGAAGGAATCGAAGTAAAGTTTAAAACGAAAGAAACGGAGATGAAAAACTCCAAGTATTTTGAGAGTTATGATGGAAATAGTTAGACTCGCGCTTTGGTTTAGCAATTTACTGACCTACCTCCGATTGATTGACCATAACTCACTCAATTTAACTCGTAATTCATTTAAATTAGTTTCATTTCGAAGGAATCGAAGTAAAGTTTAAAACGAAAGAAACGGAGATGAAAAACTCCAAGTATTTTGAGAGTTATGATGGAAATAGTTAGACTCGCGATTTGGTTTAGCAATTTATTGACCTACCTCCGATTGATTGAACATAACTCTCTCAATTTAACTCGTAATTCATTTAAATTCGTTTCATTTCGAATGAATCGAAGTGTAGTTTAAAACGAAAGAAACGGAGATGAAAAACTACAAGTATTTTGAGAGTTATGATGGAAATAGTTAGACTCGCTCTTTCGTTTAGCAATTTACTGACCTACCTCCGATTGATTGACCATAACTCTGTCAATTTAACTCGTAATTCATTTAAATTAGTTTCATTTCGAAGGAATCGAAGTGTAGTTTAAAACGAAAGAAACGGAGATGAAAAACTCCAAGTATTTTGAGAGTTATGATGGAAATAGTTAGACTCGCGCTTTGGTTTAGCAATTTACTGACCTCCCTACGATTGATTGACCATAACTCACTCAATTTAACTCGTAATTCATTGAAATTAGTTTCATTTCGAAAGAATCGAAGTGTAGTTTAAAACGAAAGAAACGGAGATGAAAAACTCCAAGTATTTTGAGAGTTATGATCGAAATAGTTAGACTCGCTCTTTGGTTTAGCAATTTACTGACCTACCTCCGATTGATTGACCATAACTCTGTCAATTTAACTCGTAATTCATTTAAATTAGTTTCATTTCGAAAGAATCGAAGTGTAGTTTAAAACGAAAGAAACGGAGATGAAAAACTCCAAGTATTTTGAGAGTTATGATGGAAATAGTTAGACTCGCGCTTTGGTTTAGCAATTTACTGACCTCTCTACGATTGATTGACCATAACTCACTAAATTTAACTCGTAATTCATTGAAATTAGTTTCATTTCGAAAGAATCGAAGTGTAGTTTAAAACGAAAGAAACGGAGATGAAAAACTCCAAGTATTTTGAGAGTTATGATGGAAATAGTTAGACTCGCGCTTTGGTTTAGCAATTTACTGACCTACCTCCGATTGATTGACCATAACTCACTCAATTTAACTCGTAATTCATTTAAATTAGTTTCCTTTCGAAGGAATCGAAGTAAAGTTTAAAACGAAAGAAACGGAAATGAAAAACTCCAAGTATTTTGAGAGTTATGATGGAAATAGTTAGACTCGCTCTTTGGTTTAGCAATTTACTGACCTCTCTCCGATTGATTTACCATAACTCACTCAATTTAACTCGTAATTCATTGAAATTAGTTTCATTTCGAAGGAATCGAAGTGTAGTTTAAAACGAAAGAAACGGAGATGAAAAACTCCAAGTATTTTGAGAGTTATGATGGAAATTGTTAGACTCGCGCTTTGGTTTAGCAATTTACTGACCTACCTCCGATTGATTGACCATAACTCACTCAATTTAACTCGTAATTCATTTAAATTAGTTTCATTTCGAAGGAATCGAAGTAAAGTTTAAAACGAAAGAAACGGAGATGAAAAACTCCAAGTATTTTGAGAGTTATGATGGAAATAGTTAGACTCGCGCTTTGGTTTAGCAATTTACTGACCTACCTCCGATTAATTGAACATAACTCTCTCAATTTAACTCGTAATTCATTGAAATTAGTTTCATTTCGAAGGAATCGAAGTGTAGTTTAAAACGAAAGAAACGGAGATGAAAAACTCCAAGTATTTTGAGAGTTATGATGGAAATAGTTAGACTCGCTCTTTGGTTTAGCAATTTACTGACCTACCTCCGATTGATTGACCATAACTCTCTCAATTTAACTCTTAAGTCATTGAAATTAGTTTCATTTCGAAGGAATCGAAGTGTAGTTTAAAACGAAAGAAACGGAGATGAAAAACTCCAAGTATTTTGAGAGTTATGATGGTAATTGTTAGACTCGCGCTTTGGTTTAGCAATTTACTGACTTACCTCCGATTGATTGACCATAACTCACTCAATTTAACTCGTAATTAATTGAAATTAGTTTCATTTCGAAGGAATCGAAGTAAAGTTTAAAACGAAATAAACGGAGATGAAAAACTCCAAGTATTTTGAGAGTTATGATGGAAATAGTTAGACTCGCGCTTTGGTTTAGCAATTTACTGACCTACCTCCGATAGATTGAACATAACTCTCTCAATTTAACTCGTAATTCATTTAAATTAGTTTCATTTCGAAGGAATCGAAGTGTAGTTTAAAACGAAAGAAACGGAGATTAAAAACTCCAAGTATTTTGGGAGTTATGATGGAAATAGTTAGACTCGCGCTTTGGTTTAGCAATTTACTGACCTCCCTACGATTGATTGACCATAACTCACTCAATTTAACTCGTAATTCATTGAAATTAGTTTCATTTCGAAGGAATCGAAGTGTAGATTATAACGAAAGAAACGGATATGAAAAACTCCAAGTATTTTGAGAGTTATGATGGAAATAGTTAGACTCGCGCTTTGGTTTAGCAATTTACTGACCTACCTCCGATTGATTGACCATAACTCCCCCAATTTAACTCTTAAGTCATTGAAATTAGTTTCATTTCGAAGGAATCAAAGTGTAGTTTAAAACGAAAGAAACGGAGATGAAAAACTCCAAGTATTTTGAGAGTTATGATGGAAATAGTTAGACTCGCGCTTTGGTTTAGCAATTTACTGACCTACCTCCGATTGATTGACCATAACTCACTCAATTTAACTCGTAATTCATTGAAATTAGTTTCATTTCGAAAGAATCGAAGTGTAGTTTAAAACGAAAGAAACGGAGATGAAAACTCCAAGTATTTTGATAGTTATGATGGAAATAGTTAGACTCGCGCTTTGGTTTAGCAATTTACTGACCTACCTTCTATTGATTGACCATAACTCTGTCAATTTAACTCGTAATTCATTTAAATTAGTTTCATTTCGAAGGAATCGAAGTGTAGTTTAAAACGAAAGAAACGGAGATGAAAAACTCCAAGTATTTTGAGAGTTATGATGGAAATTGTTAGACTCGCGCTTTGGTTTAGCAATTTACTGACCTACCTCCGATTGATTGACCATAACTCACTCAATTTAACTCGTAATTCATTTAAATTAGTTTCATTTCGAAGGAATCGAAGTAAAGTTTAAAACGAAAGAAACGGAGATGAAAAACTCCAAGTATTTTGAGAGTTATGATGGAAATAGTTAGACTCGCGCTTTGGTTTAGCAATTTACTGACCTACCTCCGATTAATTGAACATAACTCTCTCAATTTAACTCGTAATTCATTGAAATTAGTTTCATTTCGAAGGAATCGAAGTGTAGTTTAAAACGAAAGAAACGGAGATGAAAAACTCCAAGTATTTTGAGAGTTATGATGGAAATAGTTAGACTCGCTCTTTGGTTTAGCAATTTACTGACCTACCTCCGATTGATTGACCATAACTCTCTCAATTTAACTCTTAAGTCATTGAAATTAGTTTCATTTCGAAGGAATCGAAGTGTAGTTTAAAACGAAAGAAACGGAGATGAAAAACTCCAAGTATTTTGAGAGTTATGATGGTAATTGTTAGACTCGCGCTTTAGTTTAGCAATTTACTGACTTACCTCCGATTGATTGACCATAACTCACTCAATTTAACTCGTAATTGATTGAAATTAGTTTCATTTCGAAGGAATCAAAGTAAAGTTTAAAACGAAAGAAACGGAGATGAAAAACTCCAAGTATTTTGAGAGTTATGATGGAAATAGTTAGACTCGCGCTTTGGTTTAGCAATTTACTGACCTACCTCCGATAGATTGAACATAACTCTCTCAATTTAACTCGTAATTCATTTAAATTAGTTTCATTTCGAAGGAATCGAAGTGTAGTTTAAAACGAAAGAAACGGAGATCAAAAACTCCAAGTATTTTGGGAGTTATGATGGAAATAGTTAGACTCGCGCTTTGGTTTAGCAATTTCCTGACCTCCCTACGATTGATTGACCATAACTCACTCAATTTAACTCGTAATTCATTGAAATTACTTTCATTTCGAAGGATTCGAAGTGTAGATTATAACGAAAGAAACGGATATGAAAAACTCCAAGTATTTTGAGAGTTATGATGGAAATAGTTAGACTCGCGCTTTGGTTTAGCAATTTACTGACCTACCTCCGATTGATTGACCATAACTCCCCCAATTTAACTCTTAAGTCATTGAAATTAGTTTCATTTCGAAGGAATCACAGTGTAGTTTAAAACGAAAGAAACGGAGATGAAAAACTCCAAGTATTTTGAGAGTTATGATGGAAATAGTTAGACTCGCGCTTTGGTTTAGCAATTTACTGACCTACCTCCGATTGATTGACCATAACTCACTCAATTTAACTCGTAATTCATTGAAATTAGTTTCATTTCGAAAGAATCGAAGTGTAGTTTAAAACGAAAGAAACGGAGATGAAAAACTCCAAGTATTTTGAGAGTTATGATGGAAATAGTTAGACTCGCGCTTTGGTTTAGCAATTTACTGACCTACCTCCTATTGATTGACCATAACTCTGTCAATTTAACTCGTAATTCATTTAAATTAGTTTCATTTCGAACGAATCGAAGTGTAGTTTAAAACGAAAGAAACGGAGATGAAAAATTCCAAGTATTTTGAGAGTTATGATAGAAATAGTTAGACTCGCGCTTTGGTTTAGCAATTTACTGACCTCTCTACGATTGATTGACCATAACTCACTCAATTTAACTCGTAATTCATTGAAATTAGTTTCATTTCGAAAGAATCGAAGTGTAGTTTAAAACGAAAGAAACGGAGATGAAAAACTCCAAGTATTTTGAGAGTTATGATGGAAATAGTTAGACTCGCGCTTTGGTTTAGCAATTTACTGACCTACCTCCGATTGATTGACCATAACTCACTCAATTTAACTCGTAATTCATTTAAATTAGTTTCATTTCGAAGGAATCGAAGTAAAGTTTAAAATGAAAGAAACGGAGATGAAAAACTCCAAGTATTTTGAGAGTTATGATGTAAATAGTTAGACTCGCGATTTGGTTTAGCAATTTACTGACCTACCTCCGATTGATTGACCATAACTCACTCAATTTAACTCGTAATTCATTTAAATTAGTTTCATTTCGAAGGAATCGAAGTAAAGTTTAAAACGAAAGAAACGGAGATGAAAAACTCCAAGTATTTTGAGAGTTATGATGGAAATAGTTAGACTCGCGCTTTGGTTTAGCAATTTACTGACCTACCTCCGATTAATTGAACATAACTCTCTCAATTTAACTCGTAATTCATTGAAATTAGTTTCATTTCGAAGGAATCGAAGTGTAGTTTAAAACGAAAGAAACGGAGATGAAAAACTCCAAGTATTTTGAGAGTTATGATGGAAATAGTTAGACTCGCTCTTTGGTTTAGCAATTTACTGACCTACCTCCGATTGATTGACCATAACTCTCTCAATTTAACTCTTAAGTCATTGAAATTAGTTTCATTTCGAAGGAATCGAAGTGTAGTTTAAAACGAAAGAAACGGAGATGAAAAACTCCAAGTATTTTGAGAGTTATGATGGTAATTGTTAGACTCGCGCTTTGGTTTAGCAATTTACTGACTTACCTCCGATTGATTGACCATAACTCACTCAATTTAACTCGTAATTGATTGAAATTAGTTTCATTTCGAAGGAATCGAAGTAAAGTTTAAAACGAAAGAAACGGAGATGAAAAACTCCAAGTATTTTGAGAGTTATGATGGAAATAGTTAGACTCGCGCTTTGGTTTAGCAATTTACTGACCTACCTCCGATAGATTGAACATAACTCTCTCAATTTAACTCGTAATTCATTTAAATTAGTTTCATTTCGAAGGAATCGAAGTGTAGTTTAAAACGAAAGAAACGGAGATCAAAAACTCCAAGTATTTTGGGAGTTATGATGGAAATAGTTAGACTCGCGCTTTGGTTTAGCAATTTACTGACCTCGCTACGATTGATTGACCATAACTCACTCAATTTAACTGGTAATTCATTGAAATTACTTTCATTTCGAAGGATTCGAAGTGTAGATTATAACGAAAGAAACGGATATGAAAAACTCCAAGTATTTTGAGAGTTATGATGGAAATAGTTAGACTCGCGCTTTGGTTTAGCAATTTACTGACCTACCTCCGATTGATTGACCATAACTCCCCCAATTTAACTCTTAAGTCATTGAAATTAGTTTCATTTCGAAGGAATCAAAGTGTAGTTTAAAACGAAAGAAACGGAGATGAAAAACTCCAAGTATTTTGAGAGTTATGATGGAAATAGTTAGACTCGCGCTTTGGTTTAGCAATTTACTGACCTACCTCCGATTGATTGACCATAACTCACTCAATTTAACTCGTAATTCATTGAAATTAGTTTCATTTCGAAAGAATCGAAGTGTAGTTTAAAACGAAAGAAACGGAGATGAAAAACTCCAAGTATTTTGAGAGTTATAATGGAAATAGTTAGACTCGCGCTTTGGTTTAGCAATTTACTGACCTACCTCCTATTGATTGACCATAACTCTGTCAATTTAACTCGTAATTCATTTAAATTAGTTTCATTTCGAAGGAATCGAAGTGTAGTTTAAAACGAAAGAAACGGAGATGAAAAACTCCAAGTATTTTGAGAGTTATGATGGAAATAGTTAGACTCGCGCTTTGGTTTAGCAATTTACTGACCTCTCTACGATTGATTGACCATAACTCACTCAATTTAACTCGTAATTCATTGAAATTAGTTTCATTTCGAAAGAATCGAAGTGTAGTTTAAAACGAAAGAAACGGAGATGAAAAACTCCAAGTATTTTAAGAGTTATGATGGAAATAGTTAGACTCGCGCTTTGGTTTAGCAATTTACTGACCTACCTCCGATTGATTGACCATAACTCACTCAATTTAACTCGTAATTCATTTAAATTAGTTTCATTTCGAAGGAATCGAAGTAAAGTTTAAAACGAAAGAAACGGAGATGAAAAACTCCAAGTATTTTGAGAGTTATGATGGAAATAGTTAGACTCGCGATTTGGTTTAGCAATTTACTGACCTACCTCCGATTGATTGAACATAACTCTCTCAATTTAACTCGTAATTCATTTAAATTCGTTTCATTTCGAATGAATCGAAGTGTAGTTTAAAACGAAAGAAACGGAGATGAAAAACTACAAGTATTTTGAGAGTTATGATGGAAATAGTTAGACTCGCTCTTTCGTTTAGCAATTTACTGACCTACCTCCGATTGATTGACCATAACTCTGTCAATTTAACTCGTAATTCATTTAAATTAGTTTCATTTCGAAGGAATCGAAGTGTAGTTTAATACGAAAGAAACGGAGATGAAAAACTCCAAGTATTTTGAGAGTCATGATGGAAATAGTTAGACTCGCGCTTTGGTTTAGCAATTTACTGACCTCCCTACGATTGATTGACCATAACTCACTCAATTTAACTCGTAATTCATTGAAATTAGTTTCATTTCGAAAGAATCGAAGTTTAGTTTAAAACGAAAGAAACGGAGATGAAAAACTCCAAGTATTTTGAGAGTTATGATGGAAATAGTTAGACTCGCGCTTTGGTTTAGCAATTTACTGACCTACCTCCGATTGATTGACCATAACTCACTCAATTTAACTCGTAATTCATTGAAATTAGTTTCATTTCGAAAGAATCGAAGTGTAGTTTAAAACGAAAGAAACGGAGATGAAAACTCCAAGTATTTTGATAGTTATGATGAAAATAGTTAGACTCGCGCTTTGGTTTAGCAATTTACTGACCTACCTTCCATTGATTGACCATAACTCTGTCAATTTAACTCGTAATTCATTTAAATTAGTTTCATTTCGAAGGAATCGAAGTGTAGTTTAAAACGAAAGAAACGGAGATGAAAAACTCCAAGTATTTTGAGAGTTATGATGGAAATTGTTAGACTCGCGCTTTGGTTTAGCAATTTACTGACCTACCTCCGATTGATTGACCATAACTCACTCAATTTAACTCGTAATTCATTTAAATTAGTTTCATTTCGAAGGAATCGAAGTAAAGTTTAAAACGAAAGAAACGGAGATGAAAAACTCCAAGTATTTTGAGAGTTATGATGGAAATAGTTAGACTCGCGCTTTGGTTTAGCAATTAACTGACCTACCTCCGATTAATTGAACATAACTCTCTCAATTTAACTCGTAATTCATTGAAATTAGTTTCATTTCGAAGGAATCGAAGTGTAGTTTAAAACGAAAGAAACGGAGATGAAAAACTCCAAGTATTTTGAGAGTTATGATGGAAATAGTTAGACTCGCTCTTTGGTTTAGCAATTTACTGACCTACCTCCGATTGATTGACCATAACTCTCTCAATTTAACTCTTAAGTCATTGAAATTAGTTTCATTTCGAAGGAATCGAAGTGTAGTTTAAAACGAAAGAAACGGAGATGAAAAACTCCAAGTATTTTGAGAGTTATGATGGTAATTGTTAGACTCGCGCTTTGGTTTAGCAATTTACTGACTTACCTCCGATTGATTGACCATAACTCACTCAATTTAACTCATAATTGATTGAAATTAGTTTCATTTCGAAGGAATCGAAGTAAAGTTTAAAACGAAAGAAACGGAGATGAAAAACTCCAAGTATTTTGAGAGTTATGATGGAAATAGTTAGACTCGCGCTTTGGTTTAGCAATTTACTGACCTACCTCCGATAGATTGAACATAACTCTCTCAATTTAACTCGTAATTCATTTAAATTAGTTTCATTTCGAAGGAATCGAAGTGTAGTTTAAAACGAAAGAAACGGAGATTAAAAACTCCAAGTATTTTGGGAGTTATGATGGAAATAGTTAGACTCGCGCTTTGGTTTAGCAATTTACTGACCTCCCTACGATTGATTGACCATAACTCACTCAATTTAACTCGTAATTCATTGAAATTAGTTTCATTTCGAAGGATTCGAAGTGTAGATTATAACGAAAGAAACGGATATGAAAAACTCCAAGTATTTTGAGAGTTATGATGGAAATAGTTAGACTCGCGCTTTGGATTAGCAATTTACTGACCTACCTCCGATTGATTGACCATAACTCCCCCAATTTAACTCTTAAGTCATTGAAATTAGTTTCATTTCGAAGGAATCAAAGTGTAGTTTAAAACGAAAGAAACGGAGATGAAAAACTCCAAGTATTTTGAGAGTTATGATGGAAATAGTTAGACTCGCGCTTTGGTTTAGCAATTTACTGACCTACCTCCGATTGATTGACCATAACTCACTCAATTTAACTCGTAATTCATTGAAATTAGTTTCATTTCGAAAGAATCGAAGTGTAGTTTAAAACGTAAGAAACGGAGATGAAAAACTCCAAGTATTTTGAGAGTTATGATGGAAATAGTTAGACTCGCGCTTTGGTTTAGCAATTTACTGACTTACCTCCTATTGATTGACCATAACTCTGTCAATTTAACTCGTAATTCATTTAAATTAGTTTCATTTCGAAGGAATCGAAGTGTAGTTTAAAACGAAAGAAACGGAGATGAAAAATTCCAAGTATTTTGAGAGTTATGATGGAAATAGTTAGACTCGCGCTTTGGTTTAGCAATTTACTGACCTCTCTACGATTGATTGACCATAACTCACTCAATTTAACTCGTAATTCATTGAAATTAGTTTCATTTCGAAAGAATCGAAGTGTAGTTTAAAACGAAAGAAACGGAGATGAAAAACTCCAAGTATTTTGAGAGTTATGATGGAAATAGTTAGACTCGCGCTTTGGTTTAGCAATTTACTGACCTACCTCCGATTGATTGACCATAACTCACTCAATTTAACTCGTAATTCATTTAAATTAGTTTCATTTCGAAGGAATCGAAGTAAAGTTTAAAATGAAAGAAACGGAGATGAAAAACTCCAAGTATTTTGAGAGTTATGATGGAAATAGTTAGACTCGCGATTTGGTTTAGCAATTTACTGACCTACCTCCGATTGATTGAACATAACTCTCTCAATTTAACTCGTAATTCATTTAAATTCGTTTCATTTCGAATGAATCGAAGTGTAGTTTAAAACGAAAGAAACGGAGATGAAAAACTACAAGTATTTTGAGAGTTATGATGGAAATAGTTAGACTCGCTCTTTCGTTTAGCAATTTACTGACCTACCTCCGATTGATTGATCATAACTCTGTCAATTTAACTCGTAATTCATTTAAATTAGTTTCATTTCGAAGGAATCGAAGTGTAGTTTAAAACGAAAGAAACGGAGATGAAAAATTCCAAGTATTTTGAGAGTTATGATGGAAATAGTTAGACTCGCGCTTTGGTTTAGCAATTTACTGACCTCTCTACGATTGATTGACCATAACTCACTCAATTTAACTCGTAATTCATTGAAATTAGTTTCATTTCGAAAGAATCGAAGTGTAGTTTAAAACGAAAGAAACGGAGATGAAAAACTCCAAGTATTTTGAGAGTTATGATGGAAATAGTTAGACTCGCGCTTTGGTTTAGCAATTTACTGACCTCCCTACGATTGATTGACCATAACTCACTCAATTTAACTCGTAATTCATTGAAATTAGTTTCATTTCGAAAGAATCGAAGTGTAGTTTAAAACGAAAGAAACGGAGATGAAAAACTCCAAGTATTTTGAGAGTTATGATGGAAATAGTTAGACTCGCGCTTTGGTTTAGCAATTTACTGACCTACCTCCGATTGATTGAACATAACTCACTCAATTTAACTCGTAATTCATTTAAATTAGTTTCATTTCGAAGGAATCGAAGTAAAGTTTAAAACGAAAGAAACGGAGATGAAAAACTCCAAGTATTTTGAGAGTTATGATGGAAATAGTTAGACTCGCGCTTTGGTTTAGCAATTTACTGACCTACCTCCGATTGATTGAACATAACTCTCTCAATTTAACTCGTAATTCATTTAAATTCGTTTCATTTCGAATGAATCGAAGTGTAGTTTAAAACGAAAGAAACGGAGATGAAAAACTCCAAGTATTTTGAGAGTTATGATCGAAATAGTTAGACTCGCTCTTTGGTTTAGCAATTTACTGACCTACCTCCGATTGATTGACCATAACTCTGTCAATTTAACTCGTAATTCATTTAAATTAGTTTCATTTCGAAGGAATCGAAGTGTAGTTTAAAACGAAAGAAACGGAGATGAAAAACTCCAAGTATTTTGAGAGTTATGATGGAAATAGTTAGACTCGCGCTTTGGTTTAGCAATTTACTGACCTCCCTACGATTGATTGACCATAACTCACTCAATTTAACTCGTAATTCATTGAAATTAGTTTCATTTCGAAAGAATCGAAGTGTAGTTTAAAACGAAAGAAACGGAGATGAAAAACTCCAAGTATTTTGAGAGTTATGATGGAAATAGTTAGACTCGCGCTTTGGTTTAGCAATTTACTGACCTCTCTACGATTGATTGACCATAACTCACTAAATTTAACTCGTAATTCATTGAAATTAGTTTCATTTCGAAAGAATCGAAGTGTAGTTTAAAACGAAAGAAACGGAGATGAAAAACTCCAAGTATTTTGAGAGTTATGATGGAAATAGTTAGACTCGCGCTTTGGTTTAGCAATTTACTGACCTACCTCCGATTGATTGACCATAACTCACTCAATTTAACTCGTAATTCATTTAAATTAGTTTCATTTCGAAGGAATCGAAGTAAAGTTTAAAACGAAAGAAACGGAGATGAAAAACTCCAAGTATTTTGAGAGTTATGATGGAAATAGTTAGACTCGCTCTTTGGTTTAGCAATTTACTGACCTCTCTCCGATTGATTTACCATAACTCACTCAATTTAACTCGTAATTCATTGAAATTAGTTTCATTTCGAAGGAATCGAAGTGTAGTTTAAAACGAAAGAAACGGAGATGAAAAACTCCAAGTATTTTGAGAGTTATGATGGAAATTGTTAGACTCGCGCTTTGGTTTAGCAATTTACTGACCTACCTCCGATTGATTGACCATAACTCACTCAATTTAACTCGTAATTCATTTAAATTAGTTTCATTTCGAAGGAATCGAAGTAAAGTTTAAAATGAAAGAAACGGAGATGAAAAACTCCAAGTATTTTGAGAGTTATGATGGAAATAGTTAGACTCGCGCTTTGGTTTAGCAATTTACTGACCTACCTCCGATTAATTGAACATAACTCTCTCAATTTAACTCGTAATTCATTGAAATTAGTTTCATTTCGAAGGAATCGAAGTGTAGTTTATAACGAAAGAAACGGAGATGAAAAACTCCAAGTATTTTGAGAGTTATGATGGAAATAGTTAGACTCGCTCTTTGGTTTAGCAATTTACTGACCTACCTCCGATTGATTGACCATAACTCTCTCAATTTAACTCTTAAGTCATTGAAATTAGTTTCATTTCGAAGGAATCGAAGTGTAGTTTAAAACGAAAGAAACGGAGATAAAAAACTCCAAGTATTTTGAGAGTTATGATGGTAATTGTTAGACTCGCGCTTTGGTTTAGCAATTTACTGACTTACCTCCGATTGATTGACCATAACTCACTCAATTTAACTCGTAATTGATTGAAATTAGTTTCATTTCGAAGGAATCGAAGTAAAGTTTAAAACGAAAGAAACGGAGATGAAAAACTCCAAGTATTTTGAGAGTTATGATGGAAATAGTTAGACTCGCGCTTTGGTTTAGCAATTTAATGACCTACCTCCGATAGATTGAACATAACTCTCAATTTAACTCGTAATTCATTTAAATTAGTTTCATTTCGAAGGAATCGAAGTGTAGTTTAAAACGAAAGAAACGGAGATTAAAAACTCCAAGTATTATGGGAGTTATGATGGAAATAGTTAGACTCGCGCTTTGGTTTAGCAATTTATTGACCTCCCTACGATTGATTGACCATAACTCACTCAATTTAACTCGTAATTCATTGAAATTAGTTTCATTTCGAAGGAATCGAAGTGTAGTTTATAACGAAAGAAACGGAGATGAAAAACTCCAAGTATTTTGAGAGTTATGATGGAAATAGTTAGACTCGCGCTTTGGTTTAGCAATTTACTGACCTACCTCCGATTGATTGACAATAACTCTGTCAATTTAACTCGTAATTCATTTAAATTAGTTTCATTTCGAAGGAATCGAAGTATAGTTTAAAACGAAAGAAACGGAGATGAAAAACTCCAAGTATTTTGAGAGTTATGATGGAAATAGTTAGACTCGCGCTTTGGTTTAGCAATTTACTGACCTACCTCCGATTTATTGACCATAACTCACTCAATTTAACTCGTAATTCATTTAAATTCGTTTCATTTCGAATGAATCGAGGTGTAGTTTAAAACGAAAGAAACGGAGATGAAAAACTCCAATTATTTTGAGAGTTATGATGGAAATAGTTAGACTCGCTCTTTGGTTTAGCAATTTACTGACCTCTCTCCGATTGATTGACCATAACTCTGTCAATTTAACTCGTAATTCATTTAAATTAGTTTCATTTCGAAGAAATCGAAGTGTAGTTTAAAACGAAAGAAACGGAGATGAAAAACTCTAAGTATTTTGAGAGTTATGATGAAAATAGTTAGACTCGCGCTTTGGTTTAGCAATTTACTGACCTACCTCCGATTGATTGACAATCACTCTGTCAATTTAACTCGTAATTCATTTAAATTAGTTTCATTTCGAAGGAATCGAAGTGTAGTTTAAAACGAGAGAAACGGAGATGAAAAACTCCAAGTATTTTGAGAGTTATGATGGAAATAGTTAGACTCGCGCTTTGGTTTAGCAATTTACTGACCTACCTTCGATTGATTAACCATAACTCACTCAATTTAACTCGTAATTCATTTAAATTAGTTTCATTTCGAAGGAATCGAAGTAAAGTTTAAAACGAAAGAAACGGAGATGAAAAACTCCAAGTATTTTGAGAGTTATGATGGAAATAGTTAGACTCGCGATTTGGTTTAGCAATTTACTGACCTACCTCCGATTGATTGAACATAACTCTCTCAATTTAACTCGTAATTCATTTAAATTCGTTTCATTTCGAATGAATCGAAGTGTAGTTTAAAACGAAAGAAACGGAGATGAAAAACTACAAGTATTTTGAGAGTTATGATGGAAATAGTTAGACTCGCTCTTTCGTTTAGCAATTTACTGACCTACCTCCGATTGATTGACCATAACTCTGTCAATTTAACTCGTAATTCATTTAAATTAGTTTCATTTCGAAGGAATCGAAGTGTAGTTTAAAACGAAAGAAACGGAGATGAAAAACTCCAAGTATTTTGAGAGTTATGATGGAAATAGTTAGACTCGCGCTTTGGTTTAGCAATTTACTGACCTCCCTACGATTGATTGACCATAACTCACTCAATTTAACTCGTAATTCATTGAAATTAGTTTCATTTCGAAAGAATCGAAGTGTAGTTTAAAACGAAAGAAACGGAGATGAAAAACTCCAAGTATTTTGAGAGTTATGATGGAAATAGTTAGACTCGCGCTTTGGTTTAGCAATTTACTGACCTACCTCCGATTGATTGAACATAACTCACTCAATTTAACTCGTAATTCATTTAAATTAGTTTCATTTCGAAGGAATCGAAGTAAAGTTTAAAACGAAAGAAACGGAGATGAAAAACTCCAAGTATTTTGAGAGTTATGATGGAAATAGTTAGACTCGCGCTTTGGTTTAGCAATTTACTGACCTACCTCCGATTGATTGAACATAACTCTCTCAATTTAACTCGTAATTCATTTAAATTCGTTTCATTTCGAATGAATCGAAGTGTAGTTTAAAACGAAAGAAACAGAGATGAAAAACTCCAAGTATTTTGAGAGTTATGATCGAAATAGTTAGACTCGCTCTTTGGTTTAGCAATTTACTGACCTACCTCCGATTGATTGACCATAACTCTGTCAATTTAACTCGTAATTCATTTAAATTAGTTTTATTTCGAAGGAATCGAAGTGTAGTTTAAAACGAAAGAAACGGAGATGAAAAACTCCAAGTATTTTGAGAGTTATGATGGAAATAGTTAGACTCGCGCTTTGGTTTAGCAATTTACTGACCTCCCTACGATTGATTGACCATAACTCACTCAATTTAACTCGTAATTCATTGAAATTAGTTTCATTTCGAAAGAATCGAAGTGTAGTTTAAAACGAAAGAAACGGAGATGAAAAACTCCAAGTATTTTGAGAGATATGATGGAAATAGTTAGACTCGCGCTTTGGTTTAGCAATTTACTGACCTCTCTACGATTGATTGACCATAACTCACTAAATTTAACTCGTAATTCATTGAAATTAGTTTCATTTCGAAAGAATCGAAGTGTAGTTTAAAACGAAAGAAACGGAGATGAAAAACTCCAAGTATTTTGAGAGTTATGATGGAAATAGTTAGACTCGCGCTTTGGTTTAGCAATTTACTGACCTACCTCCGATTGATTGACCATAACTCACTCAATTTAACTCGTAATTCATTTAAATTAGTTTCATTTCGAAGGAATCGAAGTAAAGTTTAAAACGAAAGAAACGGAGATGAAAAACTCCAAGTATTTTGAGAGTTATGATGGAAATAGTTAGACTCGCTCTTTGGTTTAGCAATTTACTGACCTCTCTCCGATTGATTTACCATAACTCACTCAATTTAACTCGTAATTCATTGAAATTAGTTTCATTTCGAAGGAATCGAAGTGTAGTTTAAAACGAAAGAAACGGAGATGAAAAACTCCAAGTATTTTGAGAGTTATGATGGAAATAGTTAGACTCGCGCTTTGGTTTAGCAATTTACTGACCTACCTCCGATTGATTGACCATAACTCTCCCAATTTAACTCTTAAGTCATTGAAATTAGTTTCATTTCGAAGGAATCAAAGTGTAGTTTAAAACGAAAGAAACGGAGATGAAAAACTCCAAGTATTTTGAGAGTTATGATGGAAATAGTTAGACTCGCGCTTTGGTTTAGCAATTTACTGACCTACCTCCGATTGATTAACAATAACTCTGTAAATTTAACTCGTAATTCATTTAAATTAGTTTCATTTCGAAGGAATCGAAGTGTAGTTTAAAACGAAAGAAACGGAGATGAAAAACTCCAAGTATTTTGAGAGTTATGATGGAAATAGTTAGACTCGCGCTTTGGTTTAGCAATTTACTGACCTACCTCCGATTGATTGACCATAACTCACTCAATTTAACTCGTAATTCATTTAAATTCGTTTCATTTCGAATGAATCGAAGTGTAGTTTAAAACAAAAGAAAGGGAGATGAAAAACTCCAAGTATTTTGAGAGTTATGATGGAAATAGTTAGATTCGCTCTTTGGTTTAGCAATTTACTGACCTACCTCCGATTGATTGACCATAACTCTGTCAATTTAACTCCTAATTCATTTAAATTAGTTTCATTTCGAAGGAATCAAAGTGTAGTTTAAAACGAAAGAAACGGAGATTAAAAACTCCAAGTATTTTGGGAGTTATGATGGAAATAGTTAGACTCGCGCTTTGGTTTAGCAATTTACTGACCTCCCTACGATTGATTGACCATAACTCACTCAATTTAACTCGTAATTCATTGAAATTAGTTTCATTTCGAAGGAATCGAAGTGTAGTTTATAACGAAAGAAATGGAGATAAAAAACTCCAAGTATTTTGAGAGTTATGATGGAAATAGTTAAACTCGCGCTTTGGTTTAGCAATTTACTAACCTACCTCCGATTGATTGACCATAACTCTCCCAATTTAACTCTTAAGTCATTGAAATTAGTTTCATTTCGAAGGAATCAAAGTGTAGTTTAAAACGAAAGAAACGGAGATGAAAAACTCCAAGTATTTTGAGAGTTATGATGGAAATAGTTAGACTCGCGCTTTGGTTTAGCAATTTACTGACCTACCTCCGATTGATTGACAATAACTCTGTCAATTTAACTCGTAATTCATTTAAATTAGTTTCATTTCGAAGGAATCGAAGTGTAGTTTAAAACGAAAGAAACGGAGATGAAAAACTCCAAGTATTTTGAGAGTTATGATTGAAATTATTAGACTCGCGCTTTGGTTTAGCAATTTACTGACCTACCTCCGATTGATTGACCATAACTCATTCAATTTAACTCGTAATTCATTTAAATTCGTTTCATTTCGAATGAATCGAAGTGTAGTTTAAAACGAAAGAAACGGAGATGAAAAACTCCAAGTATTTTGAGAGTTATGATGGAAATAGTTAGACTCGCTCGTTGGTTTAGCAATTTACTGACCTCTCTCCGATTGATTGACCATAACTCTGTTAATTTAACTCGTAATTCATTTAAATTAGTTTCATTTCGAAGGAATCGAAGTGTAGTTTAAAACGAAAGAAACGGAGATGAAAAACTCCAAGTATTTTGAGAGTTATGATGGAAATAGTTAGACTCGCGCTTTGGTTTAGCAATTTACTGACCTACCTCCGATTGATTGAACATAACTCACTCAATTTAACTCGTAATTCATTTAAATTCGTTTCATTTCGAATGAATCGAAGTGTAGTTTAAAACGAAAGAAACGGAGATGAAAAACTCGAAGTATTTTGAGAGTTATGATGGAAATAGTTAGACTCGCGCTTTGGTTTAGCAATTTACTGACCTACCTCCGATTGATTGACCATAACTCACTCAATGTAACTCGTAATTCATTGAAATTAGTTTCATTTCGAAGGAATCAAAGTGTAGTTTAAAACGAAAGAAACGGAGATGAAAAACTCCAAGTATTTTGAGAGTTATGATGGAAATAGTTAGACTCGCGCTTTGGTTTAGCAATTTACTGACCTACCTCCGATTTATTGAACATAAATCTCTCAATTTAACTCGTAATTCATTTAAATTCGTTTCATTTCGAATGAATCGAAGTGTAGTTTAAAACGAAAGAAACGGAGATGAAAAACTCCAAGTATTTTGAGAGTTATGATGGAAATAGTTAGACTCGCGCTTTGGTTTAGCAATTTACTGACCTACCTCCGATTGATTGACAATAACTCTCTCAATTTAACTCGTAATTCATTTAAATTAGTTTCATTTCGAAGGAATCGAAGTGTAGTTTAAAACGAAAGAAACGGAGATGAAAAACTCCAAGTATTTTGAGAGTTATGATTGAAATAGTTAGACTCGCGCTTTGGTTTAGCAATTTACTGACCTACCTCCGATTGATTGACCATAACTCTGTCAATTTAACTCGTAATTCTTTTAAATTAGTTTCATTTCGAAGGAATCGAAGTGCAGTTTAAAACGAAAGAAACGGAGATGAAAAACTCGAAGTATTTTGAGAGTTATGATGGAAATAGTTAGACTCGCGCTTTGGTTTAGTAATTTACTGACCTACCTCCGATTGATTGAACATAACTCTCTCAATTTAACTCGTAATTCATTTAAATTCGTTTCATTTCCAATGAATCGAAGTGTAGTTTAAAACGAAAGAAACGGAGATGAAAAACTCCAAGTATTTTGAGAGTTATGATGGAAATAGTTAGACTCGCGCTTTGGTTTAGCAATTTACTGACCTACCTCCGATTGATTGACCATAACTCTGTCAATTTAACTCGTGATTCATTTAAATTAGTTTCATTTCGAAGGAATCGAAGTGTAGTTTAAAACGAAAGAAACGGAGATTAAAAACTCCAAGTATTTTGGGAGTTATGATGGAAATAGTTAGACTCGCGCTTTGGTTTAGCAATTTACTGACCTCCCTACGATTGATTGACCATAACTCACTCAATTTAACTCGTAATTCATTGAAATTAGTTTCATTTCGAAGGAATCGAAGTGTAGTTTATAACGAAAGAAACGGAGATGAAAAACTCCAAGTATTTTGAGAGTTATGATGGAAATAGTTAGACTCGCGCTTTGGTTTAGCAATTTACTGACCTACCTCCGATTGATTGACCATAACTCTCCCAATTTAACTCTTAAGTCATTGAAATTAGTTTCATTTCGAAGGAATCAAAGTGTAGTTTAAAACGAAAGAAACGGAGATGAAAAACTCCAAGTATTTTGAGAGTTATGATGGAAATAGTTAGACTCGCGCTTTGGTTTAGCAATTTACTGACCTACCTCCGATTGATTGACAATAACTCTGTCAATTTAACTCGTAATTCATTTAAATTAGTTTCATTTCGAAGGAATCGAAGTGTAGTTTAAAACGAAAGAAACGGAGATGAAAAACTCCAAGTATTTTGAGAGTTATGATGGAAATAGTTAGACTCGCGCTTTGGTTTAGCAATTTACTGACCTACCTCCGATTGATTGACCATAACTCACTCAATTTAACTCGTAATTCATTTAAATTCGTTTCATTTCGAATGAATCGAAGTGTAGTTTAAAACGAAAGAAACGGAGATGAAAAACTCTAAGTATTTTGAGAGTTATGATGGAAATAGTTAGACTCGCTCTTTGGTTTAGCAATTTACTGACCTACCTCCGATTGATTGACCATAACTCTGTCAATTTAACTCGTAATTCATTTAAATTAGTTTCATTTCGAAGGAATCGAAGTGTAGTTTAAAACGAAAGAAACGGAGATTAAAAACTCTAAGTATTTTGGGAGTTATGATGGAAATAGTTAGACTCGCGCTTTGGTTTAGCAATTTACTGACCTCCCTACGATTGATTGACCATAACTCACTCAATTTAACTCGTAATTCATTGAAATTAGTTTCATTTCGAAGGAATCGAAGTGTAGTTTATAACGAAAGAAACGGAGATGAAAAACTCCAAGTATTTTGAGAGTTATGATGGAAATTGTTAGACTCGCGCTTTGGTTTAGCAATTTACTGACCTACCTCCGATTGATTGACCATAACTCACTCAATTTAACTCGTAATTCATTTAAATTAGTTTCATTTCGAAGGAATCGAAGTAAAGTTTAAAACGAAAGAAACGGAGATGAAAAACTCCAAGTATTTTGAGAGTTATGATGGAAATAGTTAGACTCGCGCTTTGGTTTAGCAATTTACTGACCTACCTCCGATAGATTGAACATAACTCTCTCAATTTAACTCGTAATTCATTTAAATTAGTTTCATTTCGAAGGAATCGAAGTGTAGTTTAAAACGAAAGAAACGGAGATTAAAAACTCCAAGTATTTTGGGAGTTATGATGGAAATAGTTAGACTCGCGCTTTGGTTTAGCAATTTATTGACCTCCCTACGATTGATTGACCATAACTCACTCAATTTAACTCGTAATTCATTGAAATTAGTTTCATTTCGAAGGAATCGAAGTGTAGTTTATAACGAAAGAAACGGAGATGAAAAACTCCAAGTATTTTGAGAGTTATGATGGAAATAGTTAGACTCGCGCTTTGGTTTAGCAATTTACTGACCTACCTCCGATTGATTGACAATAACTCTGTCAATTTAACTCGTAATTCATTTAAATTAGTTTCATTTCGAAGGAATCGAAGTATAGTTTAAAACGAAAGAAACGGAGATGAAAAACTCCAAGTATTTTGAGAGTTATGATGGAAATAGTTAGACTCGCGCTTTGGTTTAGCAATTTACTGACCTACCTCCGATTTATTGACCATAACTCACTCAATTTAACTCGTAATTCATTTAAATTCGTTTCATTTCGAATGAATCGAGGTGTAGTTTAAAACGAAAGAAACGGAGATGAAAAACTCCAAGTATTTTGAGAGTTATGATGGAAATAGTTAGACTCGCTCTTTGGTTTAGCAATTTACTGACCTCTCTCCGATTGATTGACCATAACTCTGTCAATTTAACTCGTAATTCATTTTAATTAGTTTCATTTCGAAGAAATCGAAGTGTAGTTTAAAACGAAAGAAACGGAGATGAAAAACTCCAAGTATTTTGAGAGTTATGATGAAAATAGTTAGACTCGCGCTTTGGTTTAGCAATTTACTGACCTACCTCCGATTGATTGACAATCACTCTGTCAATTTAACTCGTAATTCATTTAAATTAGTTTCATTTCGAAGGAATCGAAGTGTAGTTTAAAACGAGAGAAACGGAGATGAAAAACTCCAAGTATTTTGAGAGTTATGATGGAAATAGTTAGACTCGCGCTTTGGTTTAGCAATTTACTGACCTACCTCCGATTGATTAACCATAACTCACTCAATTTAACTCGTAATTCATTTAAATTAGTTTCATTTCGAAGGAATCGAAGTAAAGTTTAAAACGAAAGAAACGGAGATGAAAAACTCCAAGTATTTTGAGAGTTATGATGGAAATAGTTAGACTCGCGATTTGGTTTAGCAATTTACTGACCTACCTCCGATTGATTGAACATAACTCTCTCAATTTAACTCGTAATTCATTTAAATTCGTTTCATTTCGAATGAATCGAAGTGTAGTTTAAAACGAAAGAAACGGAGATGAAAAACTACAAGTATTTTGAGAGTTATGATGGAAATAGTTAGACTCGCTCTTTCGTTTAGCAATTTACTGACCTACCTCCGATTGATTGACCATAACTCTGTCAATTTAACTCGTAATTCATTTAAATTAGTTTCATTTCGAAGGAATCGAAGTAAAGTTTAAAACGAAAGAAACGGAGATGAAAAACTCCAAGTATTTTGAGAGTTATGATGGAAATAGTTAGACTCGCGCTTTGGTTTAGCAATTTACTGACCTCCCTACGATTGATTGACCATAACTCACTCAATTTAACTCGTAATTCATTGAAATTAGTTTCATTTCGAAAGAATCGAAGTGTAGTTTAAAACGAAAGAAACGGAGATGAAAAACTCCAAGTATTTTGAGAGTTATGATGGAAATAGTTAGACTCGCGCTTTGGTTTAGCAATTTACTGACCTACCTCCGATTGATTGAACATAACTCACTCAATTTAACTCGTAATTCATTTAAATTAGTTTCATTTCGAAGGAATCGAAGTAAAGTTTAAAACGAAAGAAACGGAGATGAAAAACTCCAAGTATTTTGAGAGTTATGATGGAAATAGTTAGACTCGCGCTTTGGTTTAGCAATTTACTGACCTACCTCCGATTGATTGAACATAACTCTCTCAATTTAACTCGTAATTCATTTAAATTCGTTTCATTTCGAATGAATCGAAGTGTAGTTTAAAACGAAAGAAACGGAGATGAAAAACTCCAAGTATTTTGAGAGTTATGATCGAAATAGTTAGACTCGCTCTTTGGTTTAGCAATTTACTGACCTACCTCCGATTGATTGACCATAACTCTGTCAATTTAACTCGTAATTCATTTAAATTAGTTTTATTTCGAAGGAATCGAAGTGTAGTTTAAAACGAAAGAAACGGAGATGAAAAACTCCAAGTATTTTGAGAGTTATGATGGAAATAGTTAGACTCGCGCTTTGGTTTAGCAATTTACTGACCTCCCTACGATTGATTGACCATAACTCACTCAATTTAACTCGTAATTCATTGAAATTAGTTTCATTTCGAAAGAATCGAAGTGTAGTTTAAAACGAAAGAAACGGAGATGAAAAACTCCAAGTATTTTGAGAGTTATGATGGAAATAGTTAGACTCGCGCTTTGGTTTAGCAATTTACTGACCTCTCTACGATTGATTGACCATAACTCACTAAATTTAACTCGTAATTCATTGAAATTAGTTTCATTTCGAAAGAATCGAAGTGTAGTTTAAAACGAAAGAAACGGAGATGAAAAACTCCAAGTATTTTGAGAGTTATGATGGAAATAGTTAGACTCGCGCTTTGGTTTAGCAATTTACTGACCTACCTCCGATTGATTGACCATAACTCTCCCAATTTAACTCGTAATTCATTTAAATTAGTTTCATTTCGAAGGAATCGAAGTAAAGTTTAAAACGAAAGAAACGGAGATGAAAAACTCCAAGTATTTTGAGAGTTATGATGGAAATAGTTAGACTCGCTCTTTGGTTTAGCAATTTACTGACCTCTCTCCGATTGATTTACCATAACTCACTCAATTTAACTCGTAATTCATTGAAATTAGTTTCATTTCGAAGGAATCGAAGTGTAGTTTAAAACGAAAGAAACGGAGATGAAAAACTCCAAGTATTTTGAGAGTTATGATGGAAATAGTTAGACTCGCGCTTTGGTTTAGCAATTTACTGACCTACCTCCGATTGATTGACCATAACTCTCCCAATTTAACTCTTAAGTCATTGAAATTAGTTTCATTTCGAAGGAATCAAAGTGTAGTTTAAAACGAAAGAAACGGAGATGAAAAACTCCAAGTATTTTGAGAGTTATGATGGAAATAGTTAGACTCGCGCTTTGGTTTAGCAATTTACTGACCTACCTCCGATTGATTAACAATAACTCTGTAAATTTAACTCGTAATTCATTTAAATTAGTTTCATTTCGAAGGAATCGAAGTGTAGTTTAAAACGAAAGAAACGGAGATGAAAAACTCCAAGTATTTTGAGAGTTATGATGGAAATAGTTAGACTCGCGCTTTGGTTTAGCAATTTACTGACCTACCTCCGATTGATTGACCATAACTCACTCAATTTAACTCGTAATTCATTTAAATTCGTTTCATTTCGAATGAATCGAAGTGTAGTTTAAAACAAAAGAAACGGAGATGAAAAACTCCAAGTATTTTGAGAGTTATGATGGAAATAGTTAGATTCGCTCTTTGGTTTAGCAATTTACTGACCTACCTCCGATTGATTGACCATAACTCTGTCAATTTAACTCCTAATTCATTTAAATTAGTTTCATTTCGAAGGAATCAAAGTGTAGTTTAAAACGAAAGAAACGGAGATTAAAAACTCCAAGTATTTTGGGAGTTATGATGGAAATAGTTAGACTCGCGCTTTGGTTTAGCAATTTACTGACCTACCTCCGATTGATTGACCATAACTCACTCAATTTAACTCGTAATTCATTTAAATTCGTTTCATTTCGAATGAATCGAAGTGTAGTTTAAAACGAAAGAAACGGAGATGAAAAACTCTAAGTATTTTGAGAGTTATGATGGAAATAGTTAGACTCGCTCTTTGGTTTAGCAATTTACTGACCTACCTCCGATTGATTGACCATAACTCTGTCAATTTAACTCGTAATTCATTTAAATTAGTTTCATTTCGAAGGAATCGAAGTGTAGTTTAAAACGAAAGAAACGGAGATTAAAAACTCCAAGTATTTTGGGAGTTATGATGGAAATAGTTAGACTCGCGCTTTGGTTTAGCAATTTACTGACCTCCCTACGATTGATTGACCATAACTCACTCAATTTAACTCGTAATTCATTTAAATTAGTTTCATTTCGAAGGAATCGAAGTAAAGTTTAAAACGAAAGAAACGGAGATGAAAAACTCCAAGTATTTTGAGAGTTATGATGGAAATAGTTAGACTCGCGCTTTGGTTTAGCAATTTACTGACCTACCTCCGATTGATTGAACATAACTCTCTCAATTTAACTCGTAATTCATTTAAATTCGTTTCATTTCGAATGAATCGAAGTGTAGTTTAAAACGAAAGAAACGGAGATGAAAAACTCCAAGTATTTTGAGAGTTATGATCGAAATAGTTAGACTCGCTCTTTGGTTTAGCAATTTACTGACCTACCTCCGATTGATTGACCATAACTCTGTCAATTTAACTCGTAATTCATTTAAATTAGTTTTATTTCGAAGGAATCGAAGTGTAGTTTAAAACGAAAGAAACGGAGATGAAAAACTCCAAGTATTTTGAGAGTTATGATGGAAATAGTTAGACTCGCGCTTTGGTTTAGCAATTTACTGACCTCCCTACGATTGATTGACCATAACTCACTCAATTTAACTCGTAATTCATTGAAATTAGTTTCATTTCGAAAGAATCGAAGTGTAGTTTAAAACGAAAGAAACGGAGATGAAAAACTCCAAGTATTTTGAGAGATATGATGGAAATAGTTAGACTCGCGCTTTGGTTTAGCAATTTACTGACCTCTCTACGATTGATTGACCATAACTCACTAAATTTAACTCGTAATTCATTGAAATTAGTTTCATTTCGAAAGAATCGAAGTGTAGTTTAAAACGAAAGAAACGGAGATGAAAAACTCCAAGTATTTTGAGAGTTATGATGGAAATAGTTAGACTCGCGCTTTGGTTTAGCAATTTACTGACCTACCTCCGATTGATTGACCATAACTCACTCAATTTAACTCGTAATTCATTTAAATTAGTTTCATTTCGAAGGAATCGAAGTAAAGTTTAAAACGAAAGAAACGGAGATGAAAAACTCCAAGTATTTTGAGAGTTATGATGGAAATAGTTAGACTCGCGCTTTGGTTTAGCAATTTACTGACCTACCTCCGATTGATTGAACATAACTCTCTCAATTTAACTCGTAATTCATTTAAATTCGTTTCATTTCGAATGAATCGAAGTGTAGTTTAAAACGAAAGAAACGGAGATGAAAAACTCCAAGTATTTTGAGAGTTATGATCGAAATAGTTAGACTCGCTCTTTGGTTTAGCAATTTACTGACCTACCTCCGATTGATTGACCATAACTCTGTCAATTTAACTCGTAATTCATTTAAATTAGTTTTATTTCGAAGGAATCGAAGTGTAGTTTAAAACGAAAGAAACGGAGATGAAAAACTCCAAGTATTTTGAGAGTTATGATGGAAATAGTTAGACTCGCGCTTTTGTTTAGCAATTTACTGACCTCCCTACGATTGATTGACCATAACTCACTCAATTTAACTCGTAATTCATTGAAATTAGTTTCATTTCGAAAGAATCGAAGTGTAGTTTAAAACGAAAGAAACGGAGATGAAAAACTCCAAGTATTTTGAGAGATATGATGGAAATAGTTAGACTCGCGCTTTGGTTTAGCAATTTACTGACCTCTCTACGATTGATTGACCATAACTCACTAAATTTAACTCGTAATTCATTGAAATTAGTTTCATTTCGAAAGAATCGAAGTGTAGTTTAAAACGAAAGAAACGGAGATGAAAAACTCCAAGTATTTTGAGAGTTATGATGGAAATAGTTAGACTCGCGCTTTGGTTTAGCAATTTACTGACCTACCTCCGATTGATTGACCATAACTCACTCAATTTAACTCGTAATTCATTTAAATTAGTTTCATTTCGAAGGAATCGAAGTAAAGTTTAAAACGAAAGAAACGGAGATGAAAAACTCCAAGTATTTTGAGAGTTATGATGGAAATAGTTAGACTCGCGCTTTGGTTTAGCAATTTACTGACCTACCTCCGATTGATTGAACATAACTCTCTCAATTTAACTCGTAATTCATTTAAATTCGTTTCATTTCGAATGAATCGAAGTGTAGTTTAAAACGAAAGAAACGGAGATGAAAAACTCCAAGTATTTTGAGAGTTATGATCGAAATAGTTAGACTCGCTCTTTGGTTTAGCAATTTACTGACCTACCTCCGATTGATTGACCATAACTCTGTCAATTTAACTCGTAATTCATTTAAATTAGTTTTATTTCGAAGGAATCGAAGTGTAGTTTAAAACGAAAGAAACGGAGATGAAAAACTCCAAGTATTTTGAGAGTTATGATGGAAATAGTTAGACTCGCGCTTTGGTTTAGCAATTTACTGACCTCCCTACGATTGATTGACCATAACTCACTCAATTTAACTCGTAATTCATTGAAATTAGTTTCATTTCGAAAGAATCGAAGTGTAGTTTAAAACGAAAGAAACGGAGATGAAAAACTCCAAGTATTTTGAGAGATATGATGGAAATAGTTAGACTCGCGCTTTGGTTTAGCAATTTACTGACCTCTCTACGATTGATTGACCATAACTCACTAAATTTAACTCGTAATTCATTGAAATTAGTTTCATTTCGAAAGAATCGAAGTGTAGTTTAAAACGAAAGAAACGGAGATGAAAAACTCCAAGTATTTTGAGAGTTATGATGGAAATAGTTAGACTCGCGCTTTGGTTTAGCAATTTACTGACCTACCTCCGATTGATTGACCATAACTCACTCAATTTAACTCGTAATTCATTTAAATTAGTTTCATTTCGAAGGAATCGAAGTAAAGTTTAAAACGAAAGAAACAGAGATGAAAAACTCCAAGTATTTTGAGAGTTATGATGGAAATAGTTAGACTCGCTCTTTGGTTTAGCAATTTACTGACCTCTCTCCGATTGATTTACCATAACTCACTCAATTTAACTCGTAATTCATTAAAATTAGTTTCATTTCGAAGGAATCGAAGTGTAGTTTAAAACGAAAGAAACGGAGATGAAAAACTCCAAGTATTTTGAGAGTTATGATGGAAATAGTTAGACTCGCGCTTTGGTTTAGCAATTTACTGACCTACCTCCGATTGATTGACCATAACTCTCCCAATTTAACTCTTAAGTCATTGAAATTAGTTTCATTTCGAAGGAATCAAAGTGTAGTTTAAAACGAAAGAAACGGAGATGAAAAACTCCAAGTATTTTGAGAGTTATGATGGAAATAGTTAGACTCGCGCTTTGGTTTAGCAATTTACTGACCTACCTCCGATTGATTAACAATAACTCTGTAAATTTAACTCGTAATTCATTTAAATTAGTTTCATTTCGAAGGAATCGAAGTGTAGTTTAAAACGAAAGAAACGGAGATGAAAAACTCCAAGTATTTTGAGAGTTATGATGGAAATAGTTAGACTCGCGCTTTGGTTTAGCAATTTACTGACCTACCTCCGATTGATTGAACATAACTCTGTCAATTTAACTCCTAATTCATTTAAATTAGTTTCATTTCGAAGGAATCAAAGTGTAGTTTAAAACGAAAGAAACGGAGATTAAAAACTCCAAGTATTTTGGGAGTTATGATGGAAATAGTTAGACTCGCGCTTTGGTTTAGCAATTTACTGACCTCCCTACGATTGATTGACCATAACTCACTCAATTTAACTCGTAATTCATTGAAATTAGTTTCATTTCGAAGGAATCGAAGTGTAGTTTATAACGAAAGAAATGGAGATAAAAAACTCCAAGTATTTTGAGAGTTATGATGGAAATAGTTAGACTCGCGCTTTGGTTTAGCAATTTACTGACCTACCTCCGATTGATTGACCATAACTCTCCCAATTTAACTCTTAAGTCATTGAAATTAGTTTCATTTCGAAGGAATCAAAGTGTAGTTTAAAACGAAAGAAACGGAGATGAAAAACTCCAAGTATTTTGAGAGTTATGATGGAAATAGTTAGACTCGCGCTTTGGTTTAGCAATTTACTGACCTACCTCCGATTGATTGACAATAACTCTGTCAATTTAACTCGTAATTCATTTAAATTAGTTTCATTTCGAAGGAATCGAAGTGTAGTTTAAAACGAAAGAAACGGAGATGAAAAACTCCAAGTATTTTGAGAGTTATGATTGAAATTATTAGACTCGCGCTTTGGTTTAGCAATTTACTGACCTACCTCCGATTGATTGACCATAACTCATTCAATTTAACTCGTAATTCATTTAAATTCGTTTCATTTCGAATGAATCGAAGTGTAGTTTAAAACGAAAGAAACGGAGATGAAAAACTCCAAGTATTTTGAGAGTTATGATGGAAATAGTTAGACTCGCTCGTTGGTTTAGCAATTTACTGACCTCTCTCCGATTGATTGACCATAACTCTGTCAATTTAACTCGTAATTCATCTAAATTAGTTTCATTTCGAAGGAATCGAAGTGTAGTTTAAAACGAAAGAAACGGAGATGAAAAACTCCAAGTATTTTGAGAGTTATGATGGAAATAGTTAGACTCGCGCTTTGGTTTAGCAATTTACTGACCTACCTCCGATTGATTGAACATAACTCACTCAATTTAACTCGTAATTCATTTAAATTCGTTTCATTTCGAATGAATCGAAGTGTAGTTTAAAACGAAAGAAACGGAGATGAAAAACTCGAAGTATTTTGAGAGTTATGATGGAAATAGTTAGACTCGCGCTTTGGTTTAGCAATTTACTGACCTACCTCCGATTGATTGACCATAACTCACTCAATGTAACTCGTAATTCATTGAAATTAGTTTCATTTCGAAGGAATCAAAGTGTAGTTTAAAACGAAAGAAACGGAGATGAAAAACTCCAAGTATTTTGAGAGTTATGATGGAAATAGTTAGACTCGCGCTTTGGTTTAGCAATTTACTGACCTACCTCCGATTTATTGAACATAACTCTCTCAATTTAACTCGTAATTCATTTAAATTCGTTTCATTTCGAATGAATCGAAGTGTAGTTTAAAACGAAAGAAACGGAGATGAAAAACTCCAAGTATTTTGAGAGTTATGATGGAAATAGTTAGACTCGCGCTTTGGTTTAGCAATTTACTGACCTACCTCCGATTGATTGACAATAACTCTCTCAATTTAACTCGTAATTCATTTAAATTAGTTTCATTTCGAAGGAATCGAAGTGTAGTTTAAAACGAAAGAAACGGAGATGAAAAACTCCAAGTATTTTGAGAGTTATGATTGAAATAGTTAGACTCGCGCTTTGGTTTAGCAATTTACTGACCTACCTCCGATTGATTGACCATAACTCTGTCAATTTAACTCGTAATTCTTTTAAATTAGTTTCATTTCGAAGGAATCGAAGTGCAG
The DNA here is from genome assembly GCF_043159265.1 of Tasmannia lanceolata. Classification (NCBI taxonomy): domain Eukaryota; kingdom Viridiplantae; phylum Streptophyta; class Magnoliopsida; order Canellales; family Winteraceae; genus Tasmannia; species Tasmannia lanceolata. Next base: position 12,581,212 of record NW_027518721.1, read on the forward strand.
TTTAAAACGAAAGAAACGGAGATGAAAAACTCGAAGTATTTTGAGAGTTATGATGGAAATAGTTAGACTCGCGCTTTGGTTTAGTAATTTACTGACCTACCTCCGATTGATTGAACATAACTCTCTCAATTTAACTCGTAATTCATTTAAATTCGTTTCATTTCCAATGAATCGAAGTGTAGTTTAAAACGAAAGAAACGGAGATGAAAAACTCCAAGTATTTTGAGAGTTATGATGGAAATAGTTAGACTCGCGCTTTGGTTTAGCAATTTACTGACCTACCTCCGATTGATTGACCATAACTCTGTCAATTTAACTCGTGATTCATTTAAATTAGTTTCATTTCGAAGGAATCGAAGTGTAGTTTAAAACGAAAGAAACGGAGATTAAAAACTCCAAGTATTTTGGGAGTTATGATGGAAATAGTTAGACTCGCGCTTTGGTTTAGCAATTTACTGACCTCCCTACGATTGATTGACCATAACTCACTCAATTTAACTCGTAATTCATTGAAATTAGTTTCATTTCGAAGGAATCGAAGTGTAGTTTATAACGAAAGAAACGGAGATGAAAAACTCCAAGTATTTTGAGAGTTATGATGGAAATAGTTAGACTCGCGCTTTGGTTTAGCAATTTACTGACCTACCTCCGATTGATTGACCATAACTCTCCCAATTTAACTCTTAAGTCATTGAAATTAGTTTCATTTCGAAGGAATCAAAGTGTAGTTTAAAACGAAAGAAACGGAGATGAAAAACTCCAAGTATTTTGAGAGTTATGATGGAAATAGTTAGACTCGCGCTTTGGTTTAGCAATTTACTGACCTACCTCCGATTGATTGACAATAACTCTGTCAATTTAACTCGTAATTCATTTAAATTAGTTTCATTTCGAAGGAATCGAAGTGTAGTTTAAAACGAAAGAAACGGAGATGAAAAACTCCAAGTATTTTGAGAGTTATGATGGAAATAGTTAGACTCGCGCTTTGGTTTAGCAATTTACTGACCTACCTCCGATTGATTGACCATAACTCACTCAATTTAACTCGTAATTCATTTAAATTCGTTTCATTTCGAATGAATCGAAGTGTAGTTTAAAACGAAAGAAACGGAGATGAAAAACTCTAAGTATTTTGAGAGTTATGATGGAAATAGTTAGACTCGCTCTTTGGTTTAGCAATTTACTGACCTACCTCCGATTGATTGACCATAACTCTGTCAATTTAACTCGTAATTCATTTAAATTAGTTTCATTTCGAAGGAATCGAAGTGTAGTTTAAAACGAAAGAAACGGAGATTAAAAACTCCAAGTATTTTGGGAGTTATGATGGAAATAGTTAGACTCGCGCTTTGGTTTAGCAATTTACTGACCTCCCTACGATTGATTGACCATAACTCACTCAATTTAACTCGTAATTCATTGAAATTAGTTTCATTTCGAAGGAATCGAAGTGTAGTTTATAACGAAAGAAACGGAGATGAAAAACTCCAAGTATTTTGAGAGTTATGATGGAAATTGTTAGACTCGCGCTTTGGTTTAGCAATTTACTGACCTACCTCCGATTGATTGACCATAACTCACTCAATTTAACTCGTAATTCATTTAAATTAGTTTCATTTCGAAGGAATCGAAGTAAAGTTTAAAACGAAAGAAACGGAGATGAAAAACTCCAAGTATTTTGAGAGTTATGATGGAAATAGTTAGACTCGCGCTTTGGTTTAGCAATTTACTGACCTACCTCCGATAGATTGAACATAACTCTCTCAATTTAACTCGTAATTCATTTAAATTAGTTTCATTTCGAAGGAATCGAAGTGTAGTTTAAAACGAAAGAAACGGAGATTAAAAACTCCAAGTATTTTGGGAGTTATGATGGAAATAGTTAGACTCGCGCTTTGGTTTAGCAATTTATTGACCTCCCTACGATTGATTGACCATAACTCACTCAATTTAACTCGTAATTCATTGAAATTAGTTTCATTTCGAAGGAATCGAAGTGTAGTTTATAACGAAAGAAACGGAGATGAAAAACTCCAAGTATTTTGAGAGTTATGATGGAAATAGTTAGACTCGCGCTTTGGTTTAGCAATTTACTGACCTACCTCCGATTGATTGACAATAACTCTGTCAATTTAACTCGTAATTCATTTAAATTAGTTTCATTTCGAAGGAATCGAAGTATAGTTTAAAACGAAAGAAACGGAGATGAAAAACTCCAAGTATTTTGAGAGTTATGATGGAAATAGTTAGACTCGCGCTTTGGTTTAGCAATTTACTGACCTACCTCCGATTTATTGACCATAACTCACTCAATTTAACTCGTAATTCATTTAAATTCGTTTCATTTCGAATGAATCGAGGTGTAGTTTAAAACGAAAGAAACGGAGATGAAAAACTCCAAGTATTTTGAGAGTTATGATGGAAATAGTTAGACTCGCTCTTTGGTTTAGCAATTTACTGACCTCTCTCCGATTGATTGACCATAACTCTGTCAATTTAACTCGTAATTCATTTAAATTAGTTTCATTTCGAAGAAATCGAAGTGTAGTTTAAAACGAAAGAAACGGAGATGAAAAACTCCAAGTATTTTGAGAGTTATGATGAAAATAGTTAGACTCGCGCTTTGGTTTAGCAATTTACTGACCTACCTCCGATTGATTGACAATCACTCTGTCAATTTAACTCGTAATTCATTTAAATTAGTTTCATTTCGAAGGAATCGAAGTGTAGTTTAAAACGAGAGAAACGGAGATGAAAAACTCCAAGTATTTTGAGAGTTATGATGGAAATAGTTAGACTCGCGCTTTGGTTTAGCAATTTACTGACCTACCTCCGATTGATTAACCATAACTCACTCAATTTAACTCGTAATTCATTTAAATTAGTTTCATTTCGAAGGAATCGAAGTAAAGTTTAAAACGAAAGAAACGGAGATGAAAAACTCCAAGTATTTTGAGAGTTATGATGGAAATAGTTAGACTCGCGATTTGGTTTAGCAATTTACTGACCTACCTCCGATTGATTGAACATAACTCTCTCAATTTAACTCGTAATTCATTTAAATTCGTTTCATTTCGAATGAATCGAAGTGTAGTTTAAAACGAAAGAAACGGAGATGAAAAACTACAAGTATTTTGAGAGTTATGATGGAAATAGTTAGACTCGCTCTTTCGTTTAGCAATTTACTGACCTACCTCCGATTGATTGACCATAACTCTGTCAATTTAACTCGTAATTCATTTAAATTAGTTTCATTTCGAAGGAATCGAAGTGTAGTTTAAAACGAAAGAAACGGAGATGAAAAACTCCAAGTATTTTGAGAGTTATGATGGAAATAGTTAGACTCGCGCTTTGGTTTAGCAATTTACTGACCTCCCTACGATTGATTGACCATAACTCACTCAATTTAACTCGTAATTCATTGAAATTAGTTTCATTTCGAAAGAATCGAAGTGTAGTTTAAAACGAAAGAAACGGAGATGAAAAACTCCAAGTATTTTGAGAGTTATGATGGAAATAGTTAGACTCGCGCTTTGGTTTAGCAATTTACTGACCTACCTCCGATTGATTGAACATAACTCACTCAATTTAACTCGTAATTCATTTAAATTAGTTTCATTTCGAAGGAATCGAAGTAAAGTTTAAAACGAAAGAAACGGAGATGAAAAACTCCAAGTATTTTGAGAGTTATGATGGAAATAGTTAGACTCGCGCTTTGGTTTAGCAATTTACTGACCTACCTCCGATTGATTGAACATAACTCTCTCAATTTAACTCGTAATTCATTTAAATTCGTTTCATTTCGAATGAATCGAAGTGTAGTTTAAAACGAAAGAAACGGAGATGAAAAACTCCAAGTATTTTGAGAGTTATGATCGAAATAGTTAGACTCGCTCTTTGGTTTAGCAATTTACTGACCTACCTCCGATTGATTGACCATAACTCTGTCAATTTAACTCGTAATTCATTTAAATTAGTTTTATTTCGAAGGAATCGAAGTGTAGTTTAAAACGAAAGAAACGGAGATGAAAAACTCCAAGTATTTTGAGAGTTATGATGGAAATAGTTAGACTCGCGCTTTGGTTTAGCAATTTACTGACCTCCCTACGATTGATTGACCATAACTCACTCAATTTAACTCGTAATTCATTGAAATTAGTTTCATTTCGAAAGAATCGAAGTGTAGTTTAAAACGAAAGAAACGGAGATGAAAAACTCCAAGTATTTTGAGAGTTATGATGGAAATAGTTAGACTCGCGCTTTGGTTTAGCAATTTACTGACCTACCTCCGATTGATTGAACATAACTCACTCAATTTAACTCGTAATTCATTTAAATTAGTTTCATTTCGAAGGAATCGAAGTAAAGTTTAAAACGAAAGAAACGGAGATGAAAAACTCCAAGTATTTTGAGAGTTATGATGGAAATAGTTAGACTCGCGCTTTGGTTTAGCAATTTACTGACCTACCTCCGATTGATTGACCATAACTCACTCAATTTAACTCGTAATTCATTTAAATTAGTTTCATTTCGAAGGAATCGAAGTAAAGTTTAAAACGAAAGAAACGGAGATGAAAAACTCCAAGTATTTTGAGAGTTATGATGGAAATAGTTAGACTCGCTCTTTGGTTTAGCAATTTACTGACCTCTCTCCGATTGATTTACCATAACTCACTCAATTTAACTCGTAATTCATTGAAATTAGTTTCATTTCGAAGGAATCGAAGTGTAGTTTAAAACGAAAGAAACGGAGATGAAAAACTCCAAGTATTTTGAGAGTTATGATGGAAATAGTTAGACTCGCGCTTTGGTTTAGCAATTTACTGACCTACCTCCGATTGATTGACCATAACTCTCCCAATTTAACTCTTAAGTCATTGAAATTAGTTTCATTTCGAAGGAATCAAAGTGTAGTTTAAAACGAAAGAAACGGAGATGAAAAACTCCAAGTATTTTGAGAGTTATGATGGAAATAGTTAGACTCGCGCTTTGGTTTAGCAATTTACTGACCTACCTCCGATTGATTAACAATAACTCTGTAAATTTAACTCGTAATTCATTTAAATTAGTTTCATTTCGAAGGAATCGAAGTGTAGTTTAAAACGAAAGAAACGGAGATGAAAAACTCCAAGTATTTTGAGAGTTATGATGGAAATAGTTAGACTCGCGCTTTGGTTTAGCAATTTACTGACCTACCTCCGATTGATTGACCATAACTCACTCAATTTAACTCGTAATTCATTTAAATTCGTTTCATTTCGAATGAATCGAAGTGTAGTTTAAAACAAAAGAAACGGAGATGAAAAACTCCAAGTATTTTGAGAGTTATGATGGAAATAGTTAGATTCGCTCTTTGGTTTAGCAATTTACTGACCTACCTCCGATTGATTGACCATAACTCTGTCAATTTAACTCCTAATTCATTTAAATTAGTTTCATTTCGAAGGAATCAAAGTGTAGTTTAAAACGAAAGAAACGGAGATTAAAAACTCCAAGTATTTTGGGAGTTATGATGGAAATAGTTAGACTTGCGCTTTGGTTTAGCAATTTACTGACCTCCCTACGATTGATTGACCATAACTCACTCAATTTAACTCGTAATTCATTGAAATTAGTTTCATTTCGAAGGAATCGAAGTGTAGTTTATAACGAAAGAAATGGAGATAAAAAACTCGAAGTATTTTGAGAGTTATGATGGAAATAGTTAGACTCGCGCTTTGGTTTAGCAATTTACTGACCTACCTCCGATTGATTGACCATAACTCTCCCAATTTAACTCTTAAGTCATTGAAATTAGTTTCATTTCGAAGGAATCAAAGTGTAGTTTAAAACGAAAGAAACGGAGATGAAAAACTCCAAGTATTTTGAGAGTTATGATGGAAATAGTTAGACTCGCGCTTTGGTTTAGCAATTTACTGACCTACCTCCGATTGATTGACAATAACTCTGTCAATTTAACTCGTAATTCATTTAAATTAGTTTCATTTCGAAGGAATCGAAGTGTAGTTTAAAACGAAAGAAACGGAGATGAAAAACTCCAAGTATTTTGAGAGTTATGATTGAAATTATTAGACTCGCGCTTTGGTTTAGCAATTTACTGACCTACCTCCGATTGATTGACCATAACTCATTCAATTTAACTCGTAATTCATTTAAATTCGTTTCATTTCGAATGAATCGAAGTGTAGTTTAAAACGAAAGAAACGGAGATGAAAAACTCCAAGTATTTTGAGAGTTATGATGGAAATAGTTAGACTCGCTCGTTGGTTTAGCAATTTACTGACCTCTCTCCGATTGATTGACCATAACTCTGTCAATTTAACTCGTAATTCATCTAAATTAGTTTCATTTCGAAGGAATCGAAGTGTAGTTTAAAACGAAAGAAACGGAGATGAAAAACTCCAAGTATTTTGAGAGTTATGATGGAAATAGTTAGACTCGCGCTTTGGTTTAGCAATTTACTGACCTACCTCCGATTGATTGAACATAACTCACTCAATTTAACTCGTAATTCATTTAAATTCGTTTCATTTCGAATGAATCGAAGTGTAGTTTAAAACGAAAGAAACGGAGATGAAAAACTCGAAGTATTTTGAGAGTTATGATGGAAATAGTTAGACTCGCGCTTTGGTTTAGCAATTTACTGACCTACCACCGATTGATTGACCATAACTCACTCAATGTAACTCGTAATTCATTGAAATTAGTTTCATTTCGAAGGAATCAAAGTGTAGTTTAAAACGAAAGAAACGGAGATGAAAAACTCCAAGTATTTTGAGAGTTATGATGGAAATAGTTAGACTCGCGCTTTGGTTTAGCAATTTACTGACCTACCTCCGATTTATTGAACATAACTCTCTCAATTTAACTCGTAATTCATTTAAATTCGTTTCATTTCGAATGAATCGAAGTGTAGTTTAAAACGAAAGAAACGGAGATGAAAAACTCCAAGTATTTTGAGAGTTATGATGGAAATAGTTAGACTCGCGCTTTGGTTTAGCAATTTACTGACCTACCTCCGATTGATTGACAATAACTCTCTCAATTTAACTCGTAATTCATTTAAATTAGTTTCATTTCGAAGGAATCGAAGTGTAGTTTAAAACGAAAGAAACGGAGATGAAAAACTCCATGTATTTTGAGAGTTATGATTGAAATAGTTAGACTCGCGCTTTGGTTTAGCAATTTACTGACCTACCTCCGATTGATTGACCATAACTCTGTCAATTTAACTCGTAATTCTTTTAAATTAGTTTCATTTCGAAGGAATCGAAGTGCAGTTTAAAACGAAAGAAACGGAGATGAAAAACTCGAAGTATTTTGAGAGTTATGATGGAAATAGTTAGACTCGCGCTTTGGTTTAGTAATTTACTGACCTACCTCCGATTGATTGAACATAACTCTCTCAATTTAACTCGTAATTCATTTAAATTCGTTTCATTTCCAATGAATCGAAGTGTAGTTTAAAACGAAAGAAACGGAGATGAAAAACTCCAAGTATTTTGAGAGTTATGATGGAAATAGTTAGACTCGCGCTTTGGTTTAGCAATTAACTGACCTACCTCCGATTGATTGACCATAACTCTGTCAATTTAACTCGTGATTCATTTAAATTAGTTTCATTTCGAAGGAATCGAAGTGTAGTTTAAAACGAAAGAAACGGAGATTAAAAACTCCAAGTATTTTGGGAGTTATGATGGAAATAGTTAGACTCGCGCTTTGGTTTAGATATTTTACTGACCTCCCTACGATTGATTGACCATAACTCACTCAATTTAACTCGTAATTCATTGAAATTAGTTTCATTTCGAAGGAATCGAAGTGTAGTTTATAACGAAAGAAACGGAGATGAAAAACTCCAAGTATTTTGAGAGTTATGATGGAAATAGTTAGACTCGCGCTTTGGTTTAGCAATTTACTGACCTACCTCCGATTGATTGAACATAACTCACTCAATTTAACTCGTAATTCATTTAAATTCGTTTCATTTCGAATGAATCGAAGTGTAGTTTAAAACGAAAGAAACGGAGATGAAAAACTCGAAGTATTTTGAGAGTTATGATGGAAATAGTTAGACTCGCGCTTTGGTTTAGCAATTTACTGACCTACCTCCGATTGATTGAACATAACTCACTCAATTTAACTCGTAATTCATTTAAATTCATTTCATTTCGAATGAATCGAAGTGTAGTTTAAAACGAAAGAAACGGAGATGAAAAACTCGAAGTATTTTGAGAGTTATGATGGAAATAGTTAGACTCGCGCTTTGGTTTAGCAATTTACTGACCTACCTCCGATTGATTGACCATAACTCTCCCAATTTAACTCTTAAGTCATTGAAATTAGTTTCATTTCGAAGGAATCAAAGTGTAGTTTAAAACGAAAGAAACGGAGATGAAAAACTCCAAGTATTTTGAGAGTTATGATGGAAATAGTTAGACTCGCGCTTTGGTTTAGCAATTTACTGACCTACCTCCGATTGATTGACAATAACTCTGTCAATTTAACTCGTAATTCATTTAAATTAGTTTCATTTCGAAGGAATCGAAGTGTAGTTTAAAACGAAAGAAACGGAGATGAAAAACTCCAAGTATTTTGAGAGTTATGATTGAAATTATTAGACTCGCGCTTTGGTTTAGCAATTTACTGACCTACCTCCGATTGATTGACCATAACTCATTCAATTTAACTCGTAATTCATTTAAATTCGTTTCATTTCAAATGAATCGAAGTGTAGTTTAAAACGAAAGAAACGGAGATGAAAAACTCCAAGTATTTTGAGAGTTATGATGGAAATAGTTAGACTCGCTCGTTGGTTTAGCAATTTACTGACCTCTCTCCGATTGATTGACCATAACTCTGTCAATTTAACTCGTAATTCATTTAAATTAGTTTCATTTCGAAGGAATCGAAGTGTAGTTTAAAACGAAAGAAACGGAGATGAAAAACTCCAAGTATTTTGAGAGTTATGATGGAAATAGTTAGACTCGCGCTTTGGTTTAGCAATTTACTGACCTACCTCCGATTGATTGAACATAACTCACTCAATTTAACTCGTAATTCATTTAAATTCGTTTCATTTCGAATGAATCGAAGTGTAGTTTAAAACGAAAGAAACGGAGATGAAAAACTCGAAGTATTTTGAGAGTTATGATGGAAATAGTTAGACTCGCGCTTTGGTTTAGCAATTTACTGACCTACCTCCGATTGATTGACCATAACTCACTCAATGTAACTCGTAATTCATTGAAATTAGTTTCATTTCGAAGGAATCAAAGTGTAGTTTAAAACGAAAGAAACGGAGATGAAAAACTCCAAGTATTTTGAGAGTTATGATGGAAATAGTTAGACTCGCGCTTTGGTTTAGCAATTTACTGACCTACCTCCGATTTATTGAACATAACTCTCTCAATTTAACTCGTAATTCATTTAAATTCGTTTCATTTCGAATGAATCGAAGTGTAGTTTAAAACGAAAGAAACGGAGATGAAAAACTCCAAGTATTTTGAGAGTTATGATGGAAATAGTTAGACTCGCGCTTTGGTTTAGCAATTTACTGACCTACCTCCGATTGATTGACAATAACTCTCTCAATTTAACTCGTAATTCATTTAAATTAGTTTCATTTCGAAGGAATCGAAGTGTAGTTTAAAACGAAAGAAACGGAGATGAAAAACTCCAAGTATTTTGAGAGTTATGATTGAAATAGTTAGACTCGCGCTTTGGTTTAGCAATTTACTGACCTACCTCCGATTGATTGACCATAACTCTGTCAATTTAACTCGTAATTCTTTTAAATTAGTTTCATTTCGAAGGAATCGAAGTGCAGTTTAAAACGAAAGAAACGGAGATGAAAAACTCGAAGTATTTTGAGAGTTATGATGGAAATAGTTAGACTCGCGCTTTGGTTTAGTAATTTACTGACCTACCTCCGATTGATTGAACATAACTCTCTCAATTTAACTCGTAATTCATTTAAATTCGTTTCATTTCCAATGAATCGAAGTGTAGTTTAAAACGAAAGAAACGGAGATGAAAAACTCCAAGTATTTTGAGAGTTATGATGGAAATAGTTAGACTCGCGCTTTGGTTTAGCAATTTACTGACCTACCTCCGATTGATTGACCATAACTCTGTCAATTTAACTCGTGATTCATTTAAATTAGTTTCATTTCGAAGGAATCGAAGTGTAGTTTAAAACGAAAGAAACGGAGATTAAAAACTCCAAGTATTTTGGGAGTTATGATGGAAATAGTTAGACTCGCGCTTTGGTTTAGCAATTTACTGACCTCCCTACGATTGATTGACCATAACTCACTCAATTTAACTCGTAATTCATTGAAATTAGTTTTATTTCGAAGGAATCGAAGTGTAGTTTATAACGAAAGAAACGGAGATGAAAAACTCCAAGTATTTTGAGAGTTATGATGGAAATAGTTAGACTCGCGCTTTGGTTTAGCAATTTACTGACCTACCTCCGATTGATTGACCATAACTCTCCCAATTTAACTCTTAAGTCATTGAAATTAGTTTCATTTCGAAGGAATCAAAGTGTAGTTTAAAACGAAAGAAACGGAGATGAAAAACTCCAAGTATTTTGAGAGTTATGATGGAAATAGTTAGACTCGCGCTTTGGTTTAGCAATTTACTGACCTACCTCCGATTGATTGACAATAACTCTGTCAATTTAACTCGTAATTCATTTAAATTAGTTTCATTTCGAAGGAATCGAAGTGTAGTTTAAAACGAAAGAAACGGAGATGAAAAACTCCAAGTATTTTGAGAGTTATGATGGAAATAGTTAGACTCGCGCTTTGGTTTAGCAATTTACTGACCTACCTCCGATTGATTGACCATAACTCACTCAATTTAACTCGTAATTCATTTAAATTCGTTTCATTTCGAATGAATCGAAGTGTAGTTTAAAACGAAAGAAACGGAGATGAAAAACTCTAAGTATTTTGAGAGTTATGATGGAAATAGTTAGACTCGCTCTTTGGTTTAGCAATTTACTGACCTACCTCCGATTGATTGACCATAACTCTGTCAATTTAACTCGTAATTCATTTAAATTAGTTTCATTTCGAAGGAATCGAAGTGTAGTTTAAAACGAAAGAAACGGAGATTAAAAACTCCAAGTATTTTGGGAGTTATGATGGAAATAGTTAGACTCGCGCTTTGGTTTAGCAATTTACTGACCTCCCTACGATTGATTGACCATAACTCACTCAATTTAACTCGTAATTCATTGAAATTAGTTTCATTTCGAAGGAATCGAAGTGTAGTTTATAACGAAAGAAACGGAGATGAAAAACTCCAAGTATTTTGAGAGTTATGATGGAAATTGTTAGACTCGCGCTTTGGTTTAGCAATTTACTGACCTACCTCCGATTGATTGACCATAACTCACTCAATTTAACTCGTAATTCATTTAAATTAGTTTCATTTCGAATGAATCGAAGTGTAGTTTAAAACAAAAGAAACGGAGATGAAAAACTCCAAGTATTTTGAGAGTTATGATGGAAATAGTTAGATTCGCTCTTTGGTTTAGCAATTTACTGACCTACCTCCGATTGATTGACCATAACTCTGTCAATTTAACTCCTAATTCATTTAAATTAGTTTCATTTCGAAGGAATCAAAGTGTAGTTTAAAACGAAAGAAACGGAGATTAAAAACTCCAAGTATTTTGGGAGTTATGATGGAAATAGTTAGACTCGCGCTTTGGTTTAGCAATTTACTGACCTCCCTACGATTGATTGACCATAACTCACTCAATTTAACTCGTAATTCATTGAAATTAGTTTCATTTCGAAGGAATCGAAGTGTAGTTTATAACGAAAGAAATGGAGATAAAAAACTCGAAGTATTTTGAGAGTTATGATGGAAATAGTTAGACTCGCGCTTTGGTTTAGCAATTTACTGACCTACCTCCGATTGATTGACCATAACTCTCCCAATTTAACTCTTAAGTCATTGAAATTAGTTTCATTTCGAAGGAATCAAAGTGTAGTTTAAAACGAAAGAAACGGAGATGAAAAACTCCAAGTATTTTGAGAGTTATGATGGAAATAGTTAGACTCGCGCTTTGGTTTAGCAATTTACTGACCTACCTCCGATTGATTGACAATAACTCTGTCAATTTAACTCGTAATTCATTTAAATTAGTTTCATTTCGAAGGAATCGAAGTGTAGTTTAAAACGAAAGAAACGGAGATGAAAAACTCCAAGTATTTTGAGAGTTATGATTGAAATTATTAGACTCGCGCTTTGGTTTAGCAATTTACTGACCTACCTCCGATTGATTGACCATAACTCATTCAATTTAACTCGTAATTCATTTAAATTCGTTTCATTTCGAATGAATCGAAGTGTAGTTTAAAACGAAAGAAACGGAGATGAAAAACTCCAAGTATTTTGAGAGTTATGATGGAAATAGTTAGACTCGCTCGTTGGTTTAGCAATTTACTGACCTCTCTCCGATTGATTGACCATAACTCTGTCAATTTAACTCGTAATTCATCTAAATTAGTTTCATTTCGAAGGAATCGAAGTGTAGTTTAAAACGAAAGAAACGGAGATGAAAAACTCCAAGTATTTTGAGAGTTATGATGGAAATAGTTAGACTCGCGCTTTGGTTTAGCAATTTACTGACCTACCTCCGATTGATTGAACATAACTCACTCAATTTAACTCGTAATTCATTTAAATTCGTTTCATTTCGAATGAATCGAAGTGTAGTTTAAAACGAAAGAAACGGAGATGAAAAACTCGAAGTATTTTGAGAGTTATGATGGAAATAGTTAGACTCGCGCTTTGGTTTAGCAATTTACTGACCTACCTCCGATTGATTGACCATAACTCACTCAATGTAACTCGTAATTCATTGAAATTAGTTTCATTTCGAAGGAATCAAAGTGTAGTTTAAAACGAAAGAAACGGAGATGAAAAACTCCAAGTATTTTGAGAGTTATGATGGAAATAGTTAGACTCGCGCTTTGGTTTAGCAATTTACTGACCTACCTCCGATTTATTGAACATAACTCTCTCAATTTAACTCGTAATTCATTTAAATTCGTTTCATTTCGAATGAATCGAAGTGTAGTTTAAAACGAAAGAAACGGAGATGAAAAACTCCAAGTATTTTGAGAGTTATGATGGAAATAGTTAGACTCGCGCTTTGGTTTAGCAATTTACTGACCTACCTCCGATTGATTGACAATAACTCTCTCAATTTAACTCGTAATTCATTTAAATTAGTTTCATTTCGAAGGAATCGAAGTGTAGTTTAAAACGAAAGAAACGGAGATGAAAAACTCCAAGTATTTTGAGAGTTATGATTGAAATAGTTAGACTCGCGCTTTGGTTTAGCAATTTACTGACCTACCTCCGATTGATTGACCATAACTCTGTCAATTTAACTCGTAATTCTTTTAAATTAGTTTCATTTCGAAGGAATCGAAGTGCAGTTTAAAACGAAAGAAACGGAGATGAAAAACTCGAAGTATTTTGAGAGTTATGATGGAAATAGTTAGACTCGCGCTTTGGTTTAGTAATTTACTGACCTACCTCCGATTGATTGAACATAACTCTCTCAATTTAACTCGTAATTCATTTAAATTCGTTTCATTTCCAATGAATCGAAGTGTAGTTTAAAACGAAAGAAACGGAGATGAAAAACTCCAAGTATTTTGAGAGTTATGATGGAAATAGTTAGACTCGCGCTTTGGTTTAGCAATTTACTGACCTACCTCCGATTGATTGACCATAACTCTGTCAATTTAACTCGTGATTCATTTAAATTAGTTTCATTTCGAAGGAATCGAAGTGTAGTTTAAAACGAAAGAAACGGAGATTAAAAACTCCAAGTATTTTGGGAGTTATGATGGAAATAGTTAGACTCGCGCTTTGGTTTAGCAATTTACTGACCTCCCTACGATTGATTGACCATAACTCACTCAATTTAACTCGTAATTCATTGAAATTAGTTTTATTTCGAAGGAATCGAAGTGTAGTTTATAACGAAAGAAACGGAGATGAAAAACTCCAAGTATTTTGAGAGTTATGATGGAAATAGTTAGACTCGCGCTTTGGTTTAGCAATTTACTGACCTACCTCCGATTGATTGACCATAACTCTCCCAATTTAACTCTTAAGTCATTGAAATTAGTTTCATTTCGAAGGAATCAAAGTGTAGTTTAAAACGAAAGAAACGGAGATGAAAAACTCCAAGTATTTTGAGAGTTATGATGGAAATAGTTAGACTCGCGCTTTGGTTTAGCAATTTACTGACCTACCTCCGATTGATTGACAATAACTCTGTCAATTTAACTCGTAATTCATTTAAATTAGTTTCATTTCGAAGGAATCGAAGTGTAGTTTAAAACGAAAGAAACGGAGATGAAAAACTCCAAGTATTTTGAGAGTTATGATGGAAATAGTTAGACTCGCGCTTTGGTTTAGCAATTTACTGACCTACCTCCGATTGATTGACCATAACTCACTCAATTTAACTCGTAATTCATTTAAATTCGTTTCATTTCGAATGAATCGAAGTGTAGTTTAAAACGAAAGAAACGGAGATGAAAAACTCTAAGTATTTTGAGAGTTATGATGGAAATAGTTAGACTCGCTCTTTGGTTTAGCAATTTACTGACCTACCTCCGATTGATTGACCATAACTCTGTCAATTTAACTCGTAATTCATTTAAATTAGTTTCATTTCGAAGGAATCGAAGTGTAGTTTAAAACGAAAGAAACGGAGATTAAAAACTCCAAGTATTTTGGGAGTTATGATGGAAATAGTTAGACTCGCGCTTTGGTTTAGCAATTTACTGACCTCCCTACGATTGATTGACCATAACTCACTCAATTTAACTCGTAATTCATTGAAATTAGTTTCATTTCGAAGGAATCGAAGTGTAGTTTATAACGAAAGAAACGGAGATGAAAAACTCCAAGTATTTTGAGAGTTATGATGGAAATTGTTAGACTCGCGCTTTGGTTTAGCAATTTACTGACCTACCTCCGATTGATTGACCATAACTCACTCAATTTAACTCGTAATTCATTTAAATTAGTTTCATTTCGAATGAATCGAAGTGTAGTTTAAAACAAAAGAAACGGAGATGAAAAACTCCAAGTATTTTGAGAGTTATGATGGAAATAGTTAGATTCGCTCTTTGGTTTAGCAAATTTACTGACCTACCTCCGATTGATTGACCATAACTCTGTCAATTTAACTCCTAATTCATTTAAATTAGTTTCATTTCGAAGGAATCAAAGTGTAGTTTAAAACGAAAGAAACGGAGATTAAAAACTCCAAGTATTTTGGGAGTTATGATGGAAATAGTTAGACTCGCGCTTTGGTTTAGCAATTTACTGACCTCCCTACGATTGATTGACCATAACTCACTCAATTTAACTCGTAATTCATTGAAATTAGTTTCATTTCGAAGGAATCGAAGTGTAGTTTATAACGAAAGAAATGGAGATAAAAAACTCGAAGTATTTTGAGAGTTATGATGGAAATAGTTAGACTCGCGCTTTGGTTTAGCAATTTACTGACCTACCTCCGATTGATTGACCATAACTCTCCCAATTTAACTCTTAAGTCATTGAAATTAGTTTCATTTCGAAGGAATCAAAGTGTAGTTTAAAACGAAAGAAACGGAGATGAAAAACTCCAAGTATTTTGAGAGTTATGATGGAAATAGTTAGACTCGCGCTTTGGTTTAGCAATTTACTGACCTACCTCCGATTGATTGACAATAACTCTGTCAATTTAACTCGTAATTCATTTAAATTAGTTTCATTTCGAAGGAATCGAAGTGTAGTTTAAAACGAAAGAAACGGAGATGAAAAACTCCAAGTATTTTGAGAGTTATGATTGAAATTATTAGACTCGCGCTTTGGTTTAGCAATTTACTGACCTACCTCCGATTGATTGACCATAACTCATTCAATTTAACTCGTAATTCATTTAAATTCGTTTCATTTCGAATGAATCGAAGTGTAGTTTAAAACGAAAGAAACGGAGATGAAAAACTCCAAGTATTTTGAGAGTTATGATGGAAATAGTTAGACTCGCTCGTTGGTTTAGCAATTTACTGACCTCTCTCCGATTGATTGACCATAACTCTGTCAATTTAACTCGTAATTCATCTAAATTAGTTTCATTTCGAAGGAATCGAAGTGTAGTTTAAAACGAAAGAAACGGAGATGAAAAACTCCAAGTATTTTGAGAGTTATGATGGAAATAGTTAGACTCGCGCTTTGGTTTAGCAATTTACTGACCTACCTCCGATTGATTGAACATAACTCACTCAATTTAACTCGTAATTCATTTAAATTCGTTTCATTTCGAATGAATCGAAGTGTAGTTTAAAACGAAAGAAACGGAGATGAAAAACTCGAAGTATTTTGAGAGTTATGATGGAAATAGTTAGACTCGCGCTTTGGTTTAGCAATTTACTGACCTACCTCCGATTGATTGACCATAACTCACTCAATGTAACTCGTAATTCATTGAAATTAGTTTCATTTCGAAGGAATCAAAGTGTAGTTTAAAACGAAAGAAACGGAGATGAAAAACTCCAAGTATTTTGAGAGTTATGATGGAAATAGTTAGACTCGCGCTTTGGTTTAGCAATTTACTGACCTACCTCCGATTTATTGAACATAACTCTCTCAATTTAACTCGTAATTCATTTAAATTCGTTTCATTTCGAATGAATCGAAGTGTAGTTTAAAACGAAAGAAACGGAGATGAAAAACTCCAAGTATTTTGAGAGTTATGATGGAAATAGTTAGACTCGCGCTTTGGTTTAGCAATTTACTGACCTACCTCCGATTGATTGACAATAACTCTCTCAATTTAACTCGTAATTCATTTAAATTAGTTTCATTTCGAAGGAATCGAAGTGTAGTTTAAAACGAAAGAAACGGAGATGAAAAACTCCAAGTATTTTGAGAGTTATGATTGAAATAGTTAGACTCGCGCTTTGGTTTAGCAATTTACTGACCTACCTCCGATTGATTGACCATAACTCTGTCAATTTAACTCGTAATTCTTTTAAATTAGTTTCATTTCGAAGGAATCGAAGTGCAGTTTAAAACGAAAGAAACGGAGATGAAAAACTCGAAGTATTTTGAGAGTTATGATGGAAATAGTTAGACTCGCGCTTTGGTTTAGTAATTTACTGACCTACCTCCGATTGATTGAACATAACTCTCTCAATTTAACTCGTAATTCATTTAAATTCGTTTCATTTCCAATGAATCGAAGTGTAGTTTAAAACGAAAGAAACGGAGATGAAAAACTCCAAGTATTTTGAGAGTTATGATGGAAATAGTTAGACTCGCGCTTTGGTTTAGCAATTAACTGACCTACCTCCGATTGATTGACCATAACTCTGTCAATTTAACTCGTGATTCATTTAAATTAGTTTCATTTCGAAGGAATCGAAGTGTAGTTTAAAACGAAAGAAACGGAGATTAAAAACTCCAAGTATTTTGGGAGTTATGATGGAAATAGTTAGACTCGCGCTTTGGTTTAGCAATTTACTGACCTCCCTACGATTGATTGACCATAACTCACTCAATTTAACTCGTAATTCATTGAAATTAGTTTCATTTCGAAGGAATCGAAGTGTAGTTTATAACGAAAGAAACGGAGATGAAAAACTCCAAGTATTTTGAGAGTTATGATGGAAATAGTTAGACTCGCGCTTTGGTTTAGCAATTTACTGACCTACCTCCGATTGATTGAACATAACTCACTCAATTTAACTCGTAATTCATTTAAATTCGTTTCATTTCGAATGAATCGAAGTGTAGTTTAAAACGAAAGAAACGGAGATGAAAAACTCGAAGTATTTTGAGAGTTATGATGGAAATAGTTAGACTCGCGCTTTGGTTTAGCAATTTACTGACCTACCTCCGATTGATTGACCATAACTCTCCCAATTTAACTCTTAAGTCATTGAAATTAGTTTCATTTCGAAGGAATCAAAGTGTAGTTTAAAACGAAAGAAACGGAGATGAAAAACTCCAAGTATTTTGAGAGTTATGATGGAAATAGTTAGACTCGCGCTTTGGTTTAGCAATTTACTGACCTACCTCCGATTGATTGACAATAACTCTGTCAATTTAACTCGTAATTCATTTAAATTAGTTTCATTTCGAAGGAATCGAAGTGTAGTTTAAAACGAAAGAAACGGAGATGAAAAACTCCAAGTATTTTGAGAGTTATGATTGAAATTATTAGACTCGCGCTTTGGTTTAGCAATTTACTGACCTACCTCCGATTGATTGACCATAACTCATTCAATTTAACTCGTAATTCATTTAAATTCGTTTCATTTCGAATGAATCGAAGTGTAGTTTAAAACGAAAGAAACGGAGATGAAAAACTCCAAGTATTTTGAGAGTTATGATGGAAATAGTTAGACTCGCTCGTTGGTTTAGCAATTTACTGACCTCTCTCCGATTGATTGACCATAACTCTGTCAATTTAACTCGTAATTCATTTAAATTAGTTTCATTTCGAAGGAATCGAAGTGTAGTTTAAAACGAAAGAAACGGAGATGAAAAACTCCAAGTATTTTGAGAGTTATGATGGAAATAGTTAGACTCGCGCTTTGGTTTAGCAATTTACTGACCTACCTCCGATTGATTGAACATAACTCACTCAATTTAACTCGTAATTCATTTAAATTCGTTTCATTTCGAATGAATCGAAGTGTAGTTTAAAACGAAAGAAACGGAGATGAAAAACTCGAAGTATTTTGAGAGTTATGATGGAAATAGTTAGACTCGCGCTTTGGTTTAGCAATTTACTGACCTACCTCCGATTGATTGACCATAACTCACTCAATGTAACTCGTAATTCATTGAAATTAGTTTCATTTCGAAGGAATCAAAGTGTAGTTTAAAACGAAAGAAACGGAGATGAAAAACTCCAAGTATTTTGAGAGTTATGATGGAAATAGTTAGACTCGCGCTTTGGTTTAGCAATTTACTGACCTACCTCCGATTTATTGAACATAACTCTCTCAATTTAACTCGTAATTCATTTAAATTCGTTTCATTTCGAATGAATCGAAGTGTAGTTTAAAACGAAAGAAACGGAGATGAAAAACTCCAAGTATTTTGAGAGTTATGATGGAAATAGTTAGACTCGCGCTTTGGTTTAGCAATTTACTGACCTACCTCCGATTGATTGACAATAACTCTCTCAATTTAACTCGTAATTCATTTAAATTAGTTTCATTTCGAAGGAATCGAAGTGTAGTTTAAAACGAAAGAAACGGAGATGAAAAACTCCAAGTATTTTGAGAGTTATGATTGAAATAGTTAGACTCGCGCTTTGGTTTAGCAATTTACTGACCTACCTCCGATTGATTGACCATAACTCTGTCAATTTAACTCGTAATTCTTTTAAATTAGTTTCATTTCGAAGGAATCGAAGTGCAGTTTAAAACGAAAGAAACGGAGATGAAAAACTCGAAGTATTTTGAGAGTTATGATGGAAATAGTTAGACTCGCGCTTTGGTTTAGTAATTTACTGACCTACCTCCGATTGATTGAACATAACTCTCTCAATTTAACTCGTAATTCATTTAAATTCGTTTCATTTCCAATGAATCGAAGTGTAGTTTAAAACGAAAGAAACGGAGATGAAAAACTCCAAGTATTTTGAGAGTTATGATGGAAATAGTTAGACTCGCGCTTTGGTTTAGCAATTTACTGACCTACCTCCGATTGATTGACCATAACTCTGTCAATTTAACTCGTGATTCATTTAAATTAGTTTCATTTCGAAGGAATCGAAGTGTAGTTTAAAACGAAAGAAACGGAGATTAAAAACTCCAAGTATTTTGGGAGTTATGATGGAAATAGTTAGACTCGCGCTTTGGTTTAGCAATTTACTGACCTCCCTACGATTGATTGACCATAACTCACTCAATTTAACTCGTAATTCATTGAAATTAGTTTTATTTCGAAGGAATCGAAGTGTAGTTTATAACGAAAGAAACGGAGATGAAAAACTCCAAGTATTTTGAGAGTTATGATGGAAATAGTTAGACTCGCGCTTTGGTTTAGCAATTTACTGACCTACCTCCGATTGATTGACCATAACTCTCCCAATTTAACTCTTAAGTCATTGAAATTAGTTTCATTTCGAAGGAATCAAAGTGTAGTTTAAAACGAAAGAAACGGAGATGAAAAACTCCAAGTATTTTGAGAGTTATGATGGAAATAGTTAGACTCGCGCTTTGGTTTAGCAATTTACTGACCTACCTCCGATTGATTGACAATAACTCTGTCAATTTAACTCGTAATTCATTTAAATTAGTTTCATTTCGAAGGAATCGAAGTGTAGTTTAAAACGAAAGAAACGGAGATGAAAAACTCCAAGTATTTTGAGAGTTATGATGGAAATAGTTAGACTCGCGCTTTGGTTTAGCAATTTACTGACCTACCTCCGATTGATTGACCATAACTCACTCAATTTAACTCGTAATTCATTTAAATTCGTTTCATTTCGAATGAATCGAAGTGTAGTTTAAAACGAAAGAAACGGAGATGAAAAACTCTAAGTATTTTGAGAGTTATGATGGAAATAGTTAGACTCGCTCTTTGGTTTAGCAATTTACTGACCTACCTCCGATTGATTGACCATAACTCTGTCAATTTAACTCGTAATTCATTTAAATTAGTTTCATTTCGAAGGAATCGAAGTGTAGTTTAAAACGAAAGAAACGGAGATTAAAAACTCCAAGTATTTTGGAAGTTATGATGGAAATAGTTAGACTCGCGCTTTGGTTTAGCAATTTACTGACCTCCCTACGATTGATTGACCATAACTCACTCAATTTAACTCGTAATTCATTGAAATTAGTTTCATTTCGAAGGAATCGAAGTGTAGTTTATAACGAAAGAAACGGAGATGAAAAACTCCAAGTATTTTGAGAGTTATGATGGAAATTGTTAGACTCGCGCTTTGGTTTAGCAATTTACTGACCTACCTCCGATTGATTGACCATAACTCACTCAATTTAACTCGTAATTCATTTAAATTAGTTTCATTTCGAAGGAATCGAAGTAAAGTTTAAAACGAAAGAAACGGAGATGAAAAACTCCAAGTATTTTGAGAGTTATGATGGAAATAGTTAGACTCGCGCTTTGGTTTAGCAATTTACTGACCTACCTCCGATTGATTGACCATAACTCCCCCAATTTAACTCTTAAGTCATTGAAATTAGTTTCATTTCGAAGGAATCAAAGTGTAGTTTAAAACGAAAGAAACGGAGATGAAAAACTCCAAGTATTTTGAGAGTTATGATGGAAATAGTTAGACTCGCGCTTTGGTTTAGCAATTTACTGACCTACCTCCGATTGATTGACAATAACTCTGTCAATTTAACTCGTAATTCATTTAAATTAGTTTCATTTCGAAGGAATCGAAGTGTAGTTTAAAACGAAAGAAACGGAGATGAAAAACTCCAAGTATTTTGAGAGTTATGATTGAAATAGTTAGACTCGCGCTTTGGTTTAGCAATTTACTGACCTACCTCCGATTGATTGACCATAACTCTGTCAATTTAACTCGTAATTCTTTTAAATTAGTTTCATTTCGAAGGAATCGAAGTGCAGTTTAAAACGAAAGAAACGGAGATGAAAAACTCGAAGTATTTTGAGAGTTATGATGGAAATAGTTAGACTCGCGCTTTGGTTTAGTAATTTACTGACCTACCTCCGATTGATTGAACATAACTCTCTCAATTTAACTCGTAATTCATTTAAATTCGTTTCATTTCCAATGAATCGAAGTGTAGTTTAAAACGAAAGAAACGGAGATGAAAAACTCCAAGTATTTTGAGAGTTATGATGGAAATAGTTAGACTCGCGCTTTGGTTTAGCAATTTACTGACCTACCTCCGATTGATTGACCATAACTCTGTCAATTTAACTCGTGATTCATTTAAATTAGTTTCATTTCGAAGGAATCGAAGTGTAGTTTAAAACGAAAGAAACGGAGATTAAAAACTCCAAGTATTTTGGGAGTTATGATGGAAATAGTTAGACTCGCGCTTTGGTTTAGCAATTTACTGACCTCCCTACGATTGATTGACCATAACTCACTCAATTTAACTCGTAATTCATTGAAATTAGTTTTATTTCGAAGGAATCGAAGTGTAGTTTATAACGAAAGAAACGGAGATGAAAAACTCCAAGTATTTTGAGAGTTATGATGGAAATAGTTAGACTCGCGCTTTGGTTTAGCAATTTACTGACCTACCTCCGATTGATTGACCATAACTCTCCCAATTTAACTCTTAAGTCATTGAAATTAGTTTCATTTCGAAGGAATCAAAGTGTAGTTTAAAACGAAAGAAACGGAGATGAAAAACTCCAAGTATTTTGAGAGTTATGATGGAAATAGTTAGACTCGCGCTTTGGTTTAGCAATTTACTGACCTACCTCCGATTGATTGACAATAACTCTGTCAATTTAACTCGTAATTCATTTAAATTAGTTTCATTTCGAAGGAATCGAAGTGTAGTTTAAAACGAAAGAAACGGAGATGAAAAACTCCAAGTATTTTGAGAGTTATGATGGAAATAGTTAGACTCGCGCTTTGGTTTAGCAATTTACTGACCTACCTCCGATTGATTGACCATAACTCACTCAATTTAACTCGTAATTCATTTAAATTCGTTTCATTTCGAATGAATCGAAGTGTAGTTTAAAACGAAAGAAACGGAGATGAAAAACTCTAAGTATTTTGAGAGTTATGATGGAAATAGTTAGACTCGCTCTTTGGTTTAGCAATTTACTGACCTACCTCCGATTGATTGACCATAACTCTGTCAATTTAACTCGTAATTCATTTAAATTAGTTTCATTTCGAAGGAATCGAAGTGTAGTTTAAAACGAAAGAAACGGAGATTAAAAACTCCAAGTATTTTGGGAGTTATGATGGAAATAGTTAGACTCGCGCTTTGGTTTAGCAATTTACTGACCTCCCTACGATTGATTGACCATAACTCACTCAATTTAACTCGTAATTCATTGAAATTAGTTTCATTTCGAAGGAATCGAAGTGTAGTTTATAACGAAAGAAACGGAGATGAAAAACTCCAAGTATTTTGAGAGTTATGATGGAAATTGTTAGACTCGCGCTTTGGTTTAGCAATTTACTGACCTACCTCCGATTGATTGACCATAACTCACTCAATTTAACTCGTAATTCATTAAAATTAGTTTCATTTCGAAGGAATCGAAGTAAAGTTTAAAACGAAAGAAACGGAGATGAAAAACTCCAAGTATTTTGAGAGTTATGATGGAAATAGTTAGACTCGCGCTTTGGTTTAGCAATTTACTGACCTACCTCCGATTGATTGACCATAACTCCCCCAATTTAACTCTTAAGTCATTGAAATTAGTTTCATTTCGAAGGAATCAAAGTGTAGTTTAAAACGAAAGAAACGGAGATGAAAAACTCCAAGTATTTTGAGAGTTATGATGGAAATAGTTAGACTCGCGCTTTGGTTTAGCAATTTACTGACCTACCTCCGATTGATTGACAATAACTCTGTCAATTTAACTCGTAATTCATTTAAATTAGTTTCATTTCGAAGGAATCGAAGTGTAGTTTAAAACGAAAGAAACGGAGATGAAAAACTCCAAGTATTTTGAGAGTTATGATGGAAATAGTTAGACTCGCGCTTTGGTTTAGCAATTTACTGACCTACCTCCGATTGATTGACCATAACTCACTCAATTTAACTCGTAATTCATTTAAATTCGTTTCATTTCGAATGAATCGAAGTGTAGTTTAAAACGAAAGAAACGGAGATGAAAAACTCCAAGTATTTTGAGAGTTATGATGGAAATAGTTAGACTCGCTCTTTGGTTTAGCAATTTACTGACCTCTCTCCGATTGATTGACCATAACTCTGTCAATTTAACTCGTAATTCATTTAAATTAGTTTCATTTCGAAGGAATCGAAGTGTAGTTTAAAACGAAAGAAACGGAGATGAAAAACTCCAAGTATTTTGAGAGTTATGATGGAAATAGTTAGACTCGCGCTTTGGTTTAGCAATTTACTGACCTACCTCCGATTGATTGAACATAACTCACTCAATTTAACTCGTAATTCATTTAAATTCATTTCATTTCGAATGAATCGAAGTGTAGTTTAAAACGAAAGAAACGGAGATGAAAAACTCGAAGTATTTTGAGAGTTATGATGGAAATAGTTAGACTCGCGCTTTGGTTTAGCAATTTACTGACCTACCTCCGATTGATTGACCATAACTCACTCAATTTAACTCGTAATTCATTGAAATTAGTTTCATTTCGAAAGAATCGAAGTGTAGTTTAAAACGAAAGAAACGGAGATGAAAAACTCCAAGTATTTTGAGAGTTATGATGGAAATAGTTAGACTCGCGCTTTGGTTTAGCAATTTACTGACCTACCTACGATTGATTGACCATAACTCCCCCAATTTAACTCTTAAGTCATTGAAATTAGTTTCATTTCGAAGGAATCAAAGTGTAGTTTAAAACGAAAGAAACGGAGATGAAAAACTCCAAGTATTTTGAGAGTTATGATGGAAATAGTTAGACTCGCGCTTTGGTTTAGCAATTTACTGACCTACCTCCGATTGATTGACAATAACTCTGTCAATTTAACTCGTAATTCATTTAAATTAGTTTCATTTCGAAGGAATCGAAGTGTAGTTTAAAACGAAAGAAACGGAGATGAAAAACTCCAAGTATTTTAAGAGTTATGATGGAAATAGTTAGACTCGCGCTTTGGTTTAGCAATTTACTGACCTACCTCCGATTGATTGACCATAACTCACTCAATTTAACTCGTAATTCATTTAAATTCGTTTCATTTCGAATGAATCGAAGTGTAGTTTAAAACGAAAGAAACGGAGATGAAAAACTCCAAGTATTTTGAGAGTTATGATGGAAATAGTTAGACTCGCTCTTTGGTTTAGCAATTTACTGACCTCTCTCCGATTGATTGACCATAACTCTGTCAATTTAACTCGTAATTCATTTAAATTAGTTTCATTTCGAAGGAATCGAAGTGTAGTTTAAAACGAAAGAAACGGAGATGAAAAACTCCAAGTATTTTGAGAGTTATGATGGAAATAGTTAGACTCGCGCTTTGGTTTAGCAATTTACTGACCTACCTCCGATTGATTGAACATAACTCACTCAATTTAACTCGTAATTCATTTAAATTCATTTCATTTCGAATGAATCGAAGTGTAGTTTAAAACGAAAGAAACGGAGATGAAAAACTCGAAGTATTTTGAGAGTTATGATGGAAATAGTTAGACTCGCGCTTTGGTTTAGCAATTTACTGACCTACCTCCGATTGATTGACCATAACTCACTCAATTTAACTCGTAATTCATTAAAATTAGTTTCATTTCGAAAGAATCGAAGTGTAGTTTAAAACGAAAGAAACGGAGATGAAAAACTCCAAGTATTTTGAGAGTTATGATGGAAATAGTTAGACTCGCGCTTTGGTTTAGCAATTTACTGACCTACCTCCTATTGATTGACCATAACTCTCTCAATTTAACTCTTAAGTCATTGAAATTAGTTTCATTTCGAAAGAATCAAAGTGTAGTTTAAAACGAAAGAAACGGAGATGAAAAACTCCAAGTATTTTGAGAGTTATGATGGAAATAGTTAGACTCGCGCTTTGGTTTAGCAATTTACTGACCTCCCTACGATTGATTGACCATAACTCACTCAATTTAACTCGTAATTCATTGAAATTAGTTTCATTTCGAAGGAATCGAAGTGTAGTTTATAACGAAAGAAACAGAGATGAAAAACTCCAAGTATTTTGAGAGTTATGATGGAAATTGTTAGACTCGCGCTTTGGTTTAGCAATTTACTGACCTACCTCCGATTGATTGACCATAACTCACTCAATTTAACTCGTAATTCATTTAAATTAGTTTCATTTCGAAGGAATCGAAGTAAAGTTTAAAACGAAAGAAACGGAGATGAAAAACTCCAAGTATTTTGAGAGTTATGATGGAAATAGTTAGACTCGCGCTTTGGTTTAGCAATTTACTGACCTACCTCCGATTGATTGACCATAACTCCCCCAATTTAACTCTTAAGTCATTGAAATTAGTTTCATTTCGAAGGAATCAAAGTGTAGTTTAAAACGAAAGAAACGGAGATGAAAAACTCCAAGTATTTTGAGAGTTATGATGGAAATAGTTAGACTTGCGCTTTGGTTTAGCAATTTACTGACCTACCTCCGATTGATTGACAATAACTCTGTCAATTTAACTCGTAATTCATTTAAATTAGTTTCATTTCGAAGAAATCGAAGTGTAGTTTAAAACGAAAGAAACGGAGATGAAAAACTCCAAGTATTTTGAGAGTTATGATGGAAATAGTTAGACTCGCGCTTTGGTTTAGCAATTTACTGACCTACCTCCGATTGATTGACCATAACTCACTCAATTTAACTCGTAATTCATTTAAATTCGTTTCATTTCGAATGAATCGAAGTGTAGTTTAAAACGAAAGAAACGGAGATGAAAAACTCCAAGTATTTTGAGAGTTATGATGGAAATAGTTAGACTCGCTCTTTGGTTTAGCAATTTACTGACCTACCTCCGATTGATTGACCATAACTCTGTCAATTTAACTCGTAATTCATTTAAATTAGTTTCATTTCGAAGGAATCGAAGTGTAGTTTAAAACGAAAGAAACGGAGATGAAAAACTCCAAGTATTTTGAGAGTTATGATGGAAATAGTTAGACTCGCGCTTTGGTTTAGCAATTTACTGACCTACCTCCGATTGATTGACCATAACTCACTCAATTTAACTCGTAATTCATTAAAATTAGTTTCATTTCGAAAGAATCGAAGTGTAGTTTAAAACGAAAGAAACGGAGATGAAAAACTCCAAGTATTTTGAGAGTTATGATGGAAATAGTTAGACTCGCGCTTTGGTTTAGCAATTTACTGACCTACCTCCTATTGATTGACCATAACTCTCTCAATTTAACTCTTAAGTCATTGAAATTAGTTTCATTTCGAAAGAATCAAAGTGTAGTTTAAAACGAAAGAAACGGAGATGAAAAACTCCAAGTATTTTGAGAGTTATGATGGAAATAGTTAGACTCGCGCTTTGGTTTAGCAATTTACTGACCTACCTCCGATTGATTGACAATAACTCTCTAAATTTAACTCGTAATTCATTTAAATTAGTTTCATTTCGAATGAATCGAAGTGTAGTTTAAAACGAAAGAAACGGAGATGAAAAACTCCAAGTATTTTGAGAGTTATGATGGAAATAGTTAGACTCGCGCTTTGGTTTAGCAATTTACTGACCTACCTCCGATTGATTGACCATAACTCTCCCAATTTAACTCTTAAGTCATTGAAATTAGTTTCATTTCGAAGGAATCAAAGTGTAGTTTAAAACGAAAGAAACGGAGATGAAAAACTCCAAGTATTTTGAGAGTTATGATGGAAATAGTTAGACTCGCGCTTTGGTTTAGCAATTTACTGACCTACCTCCGATTGATTGACCATAACTCTCCCAATTTAACTCTTAAGTCATTGAAATTAGTTTCATTTCGAAGGAATCAAAGTGTAGTTTAAAACGAAAGAAACGGAGATGAAAAACTCCAAGTATTTTGAGAGTTATGATGGAAATAGTTAGACTCGCGCTTTGGTTTAGCAATTTACTGACCTACCTCCGATTGATTGACAATAACTCTGTCAATTTAACTCGTAATTCATTTAAATTAGTTTCATTTCGAAGGAATCGAAGTGTAGTTTAAAACGAAAGAAACGGAGATGAAAAACTCCAAGTATTTTGAGAGTTATGATGGAAATAGTTAGACTCGCGCTTTGGTTTAGCAATTTACTGACCTACCTCCGATTGATTGACCATAACTCACTCAATTTAACTCGTAATTCATTTAAATTCGTTTCATTTCGAATGAATCGAAGTGTAGTTTAAAACGAAAGAAACGGAGATGAAAAACTCCAAGTATTTTGAGAGTTATGATGGAAATAGTTAGACTCGCTCTTTGGTTTAGCAATTTACTGACCTACCTCCGATTGATTGACAATAACTCTGTCAATTTAACTCGTAATTCATTTAAATTAGTTTCATTTCAAAGAAATCGAAGTGTAGTTTAAAACGAAAGAAACGGAGATGAAAAACTCCAAGTATTTTGAGAGTTATGATGGAAATAGTTAGACTCGCGCTTTGGTTTAGCAATTTACTGACCTACCTCCGATTGATTGACCATAACTCACTCAATTTAACTCGTAATTCATTTAAATTCGTTTCATTTCGAATGAATCGAAGTGTAGTTTAAAACGAAAGAAACGGAGATGAAAAACTCCAAGTATTTTGAGAGTTATGATGGAAATAGTTAGACTCGCTCTTTGGTTTAGCAATTTACTGACCTACCTCCGATTGATTGACCATAACTCTGTCAATTTAACTCGTAATTCATTTAAATTAGTTTCATTTCGAAGGAATCGAAGTGTAGTTTAAAACGAAAGAAACGGAGATGAAAAACTCCAAGTATTTTGAGAGTTATGATGGAAATAGTTAGACTCGCGCTTTGGTTTAGCAATTTACTGACCTACCTCCGATTGATTGACCATAACTCACTCAATTTAACTCGTAATTCATTAAAATTAGTTTCATTTCGAAAGAATCGAAGTGTAGTTTAAAACGAAAGAAACGGAGATGAAAAACTCCAAGTATTTTGAGAGTTATGATGGAAATAGTTAGACTCGCGCTTTGGTTTAGCAATTTACTGACCTACCTCCTATTGATTGACCATAACTCTCTCAATTTAACTCTTAAGTCATTGAAATTAGTTTCATTTCGAAAGAATCAAAGTGTAGTTTAAAACGAAAGAAACGGAGATGAAAAACTCCAAGTATTTTGAGAGTTATGATGGAAATAGTTAGACTCGCGC
Source organism: Tasmannia lanceolata (assembly GCF_043159265.1). NCBI lineage: Eukaryota > Viridiplantae > Streptophyta > Magnoliopsida > Canellales > Winteraceae > Tasmannia > Tasmannia lanceolata. The sequence continues at coordinate 12,610,226 of NW_027518721.1, forward strand.
TTTGGTTTAGCAATTTACTGACCTACCTCCGATTGATTGACAATAACTCTCTAAATTTAACTCGTAATTCATTTAAATTAGTTTCATTTCGAATGAATCGAAGTGTAGTTTAAAACGAAAGAAACGGAGATGAAAAACTCCAAGTATTTTGAGAGTTATGATGGAAATAGTTAGACTCGCGCTTTGGTTTAGCAATTTACTGACCTACCTCCGATTGATTGACCATAACTCTCCCAATTTAACTCTTAAGTCATTGAAATTAGTTTCATTTCGAAGGAATCAAAGTGTAGTTTAAAACGAAAGAAACGGAGATGAAAAACTCCAAGTATTTTGAGAGTTATGATGGAAATAGTTAGACTCGCGCTTTGGTTTAGCAATTTACTGACCTACCTCCGATTGATTGACAATAACTCTGTCAATTTAACTCGTAATTCATTTAAATTAGTTTCATTTCGAAGGAATCGAAGTGTAGTTTAAAACGAAAGAAACGGAGATGAAAAACTCCAAGTATTTTGAGAGTTATGATGGAAATAGTTAGACTCGCGCTTTCGTTTAGCAATTTACTGACCTACCTCCGATTGATTGACCATAACTCACTCAATTTAACTCGTAATTCATTTAAATTCGTTTCATTTCGAATGAATCGAAGTGTAGTTTAAAACGAAAGAAACGGAGATGAAAAACTCCAAGTATTTTGAGAGTTATGATGGAAATAGTTAGACTCGCTCTTTGGTTTAGCAATTTACTGACCTACCTCCGATTGATTGACCATAACTCTGTCAATTTAACTCGTCATTCATTTAAATTAGTTTCATTTCGAAGGAATCGAAGTGTAGTTTAAAACGAAAGAAACGGAGATGAAAAACTCCAAGTATTTTGAGAGTTATGATGGAAATAGTTAGACTCGCGCTTTGGTTTAGCAATTTACTGACCTACCTCCGATTGATTGACCATAACTCACTCAATTTAACTCGTAATTCATTAAAATTAGTTTCATTTCGAAAGAATCGAAGTGTAGTTTAAAACGAAAGAAACGGAGATGAAAAACTCCAAGTATTTTGAGAGTTATGATGGAAATAGTTAGACTCGCGCTTTGGTTTAGCAATTTACTGACCTACCTCCTATTGATTGACCATAACTCTCTCAATTTAACTCTTAAGTCATTGAAATTAGTTTCATTTCGAAAGAATCAAAGTGTAGTTTAAAACGAAAGAAACGGAGATGAAAAACTCCAAGTATTTTGAGAGTTATGATGGAAATAGTTAGACTCGCGCTTTGGTTTAGCAATTTACTGACCTACCTCCGATTGATTGACAATAACTCTCTAAATTTAACTCGTAATTCATTTAAATTAGTTTCATTTCGAAGGAATCGAAGTGTAGTTTAAAACGAAAGAAACGGAGATGAAAAACTCCAAGTATTTTGAGAGTTATGATGGAAATAGTTAGACTCGCGCTTTGGTTTAGCAATTTACTGACCTACCTCCGATTGATTGACCATAACTCTCCCAATTTAACTCTTAAGTCATTGAAATTAGTTTCATTTCGAAGGAATCAAAGTGTAGTTTAAAACGAAAGAAACGGAGATGAAAAACTCCAAGTATTTTGAGAGTTATGATGGAAATAGTTAGACTCACGCTTTGGTTTAGCAATTTACTGACCTACCTCCGATTGATTGACAATAACTCTGTCAATTTAACTCGTAATTCATTTAAATTAGTTTCATTTCGAAGGAATCGAAGTGTAGTTTAAAACGAAAGAAACGGAGATGAAAAACTCCAAGTATTTTGAGAGTTATGATGGAAATAGTTAGACTCGCGCTTTGGTTTAGCAATTTACTGACCTACCTCCGATTGATTGACCATAACTCACTCAATTTAACTCGTAATTCATTTAAATTCGTTTCATTTCGAATGAATCGAAGTGTAGCTTAAAACGAAAGAAACGGAGATGAAAAACTCCAAGTATTTTGAGAGTTATGATGGAAATAGTTAGACTCGCTCTTTGGTTTAGCAATTTACTGACCTACCTCCGATTGATTGACCATAACTCTGTCAATTTAACTCGTAATTCATTTAAATTAGTTTCATTTCGAAGGAATCGAAGTGTAGTTTAAAACGAAAGAAACGGAGATTAAAAACTCCAAGTATTTTGGGAGTTATGATGGAAATAGTTAGACTCGCGCTTTGGTTTAGCAATTTACTGACCTCCCTACGATTGATTGACCATAACTCACTCAATTTAACTCGTAATTCATTGAAATTAGTTTCATTTCGAAGGAATCGAAGTGTAGTTTATAACGAAAGAAACGGAGATGAAAAACTCCAAGTATTTTGAGAGTTATGATGGAAATTGTTAGACTCGCGCTTTGGTTTAGCAATTTACTGACCTACCTCCGATTGATTGACCATAACTCACTCAATTTAACTCGTAATTCATTTAAATTAGTTTCATTTCGAAGGAATCGAAGTAAAGTTTAAAACGAAAGAAACGGAGATGAAAAACTCCAAGTATTTTGAGAGTTATGATGGAAATAGTTAGACTCGCGCTTTGGTTTAGCAATTTACTGACCTACCTCCGATTGATTGACCATAACTCCCCCAATTTAACTCTTAAGTCATTGAAATTAGTTTCATTTCGAAGGAATCAAAGTGTAGTTTAAAACGAAAGAAACGGAGATGAAAAACTCCAAGTATTTTGAGAGTTATGATGGAAATAGTTAGACTCGCGCTTTGGTTTAGCAATTTACTGACCTACCTCCGATTGATTGACCATAACTCACTAAATTTAACTCGTAATTCATTTAAATTCGTTTCATTTCGAATGAATCGAAGTGTAGTTTAAAACGAAAGAAACGGAGATGAAAAACTCCAAGTATTTTGAGAGTTATGATGGAAATAGTTAGACTCGCTCTTTGGTTTAGCAATTTACTGACCTACCTCCGATTGATTGACCATAACTCTGTCAATTTAACTCGTAATTCATTTAAATTAGTTTCATTTCGAAGGAATCGAAGTGTAGTTTAAAACGAAAGAAACGGAGATGAAAAACTCCAAGTATTTTGAGAGTTATGATGGAAATAGTTAGACTCGCGCTTTGGTTTAGCAATTTACTGACCTACCTCCGATTGATTGACCATAACTCACTCAATTTAACTCGTAATTCATTAAAATTAGTTTCATTTCGAAAGAATCGAAGTGTAGTTTAAAACGAAAGAAACGGAGATGAAAAACTCCAAGTATTTTGAGAGTTATGATGGAAATAGTTAGACTCGCGCTTTGGTTTAGCAATTTACTGACCTACCTCCTATTGATTGACCATAACTCTCTCAATTTAACTCTTAAGTCATTGAAATTAGTTTCATTTCGAAAGAATCAAAGTGTAGTTTAAAACGAAAGAAACGGAGATGAAAAACTCCAAGTATTTTGAGAGTTATGATGGAAATAGTTAGACTCGCGCTTTGGTTTAGCAATTTACTGACCTACCTCCGATTGATTGACAATAACTCTCTAAATTTAACTCGTAATTCATTTAAATTAGTTTCATTTCGAAGGAATCGAAGTGTAGTTTAAAACGAAAGAAACGGAGATGAAAAACTCCAAGTATTTTGAGAGTTATGATGGAAATAGTTAGACTCGCGCTTTGGTTTAGCAATTTACTGACCTACCTCCGATTGATTGACCATAACTCTCCCAATTTAACTCTTAAGTCATTGAAATTAGTTTCATTTCGAAGGAATCAAAGTGTAGTTTAAAACGAAAGAAACGGAGATGAAAAACTCCAAGTATTTTGAGAGTTATGATGGAAATAGTTAGACTCGCGCTTTGGTTTAGCAATTTACTGACCTACCTCCGATTGATTGACAATAACTCTGTCAATTTAACTCGTAATTCATTTAAATTAGTTTCATTTCGAAGGAATCGAAGTGTAGTTTAAAACGAAAGAAACGGAGATGAAAAACTCCAAGTATTTTGAGAGTTATGATGGAAATAGTTAGACTCGCGCTTTGGTTTAGCAATTTACTGACCTACCTCCGATTGATTGACCATAACTCACTCAATTTAACTCGTAATTCATTTAAATTCGTTTCATTTCGAATGAATCGAAGTGTAGTTTAAAACGAAAGAAACGGAGATGAAAAACTCCAAGTATTTTGAGAGTTATGATGGAAATAGTTAGACTCGCTCTTTGGTTTAGCAATTTACTGACCTACCTCCGATTGATTGACCATAACTCTGTCAATTTAACTCGTAATTCATTTAAATTAGTTTCATTTCGAAGGAATCGAAGTGTAGTTTAAAACGAAAGAAACGGAGATTAAAAACTCCAATTATTTTGGGAGTTATGATGGAAATAGTTAGACTCGCGCTTTGGTTTAGCAATTTACTGACCTCCCTACGATTGATTCACCATAACTCACTCAATTTAACTCGTAATTCATTGAAATTAGTTTCATTTCGAAGGAATCGAAGTGTAGTTTATAACGAAAGAAACGGAGATGAAAAACTCCAAGTATTTTGAGAGTTATGATGGAAATAGTTAGACTCGCGCTTTGGTTTAGCAATTTACTGACCTACCTCCGATTGATTGACCATAACTCTGTCAATTTAACTCGTAATTCATTTAAATTAGTTTCATTTCGAAGGAATCGAAGTGTAGTTTAAAACGAAAGAAACGGAGATGAAAAACTCCAAGTATTTTGAGAGTTATGATGGAAATAGTTAGACTCGCGCTTTGGTTTTGCAATTTACTGACCTACCTCCGATTGATTGACCATAACTCACTCAATTTAACTCGTAATTCATTAAAATTAGTTTCATTTCGAAAGAATCGAAGTGTAGTTTAAAACGAAAGAAACGGAGATGAAAAACTCCAAGTATTTTGAGAGTTATGATGGAAATAGTTAGACTCGCGCTTTGGTTTAGCAATTTACTGACCTACCTCCTATTGATTGACCATAACTCTCTCAATTTAACTCTTAAGTCATTGAAATTAGTTTCATTTCGAAAGAATCAAAGTGTAGTTTAAAACGAAAGAAACGGAGATGAAAAACTCCAAGTATTTTGAGAGTTATGATGGAAATAGTTAGACTCGTGCTTTGGTTTAGCAATTTACTGACCTACCTCCGATTGATTGACAATAACTCTCTAAATTTAACTCGTAATTCATTTAAATTAGTTTCATTTCGAAGGAATCGAAGTGTAGTTTAAAACGAAAGAAACGGAGATGAAAAACTCCAAGTATTTTGAGAGTTATGATGGAAATAGTTAGACTCGCGCTTTGGTTTAGCAATTTACTGACCTACCTCCGATTGATTGACCATAACTCTCCCAATTTAACTCTTAAGTCATTGAAATTAGTTTCATTTCGAAGGAATCAAAGTGTAGTTTAAAACGAAAGAAACGGAGATGAAAAACTCCAAGTATTTTGAGAGTTATGATGAAAATAGTTAGACTCGCGCTTTGGTTTAGCAATTTACTGACCTACCTCCGATTGATTGACAATAACTCTGTCAATTTAACTCGTAATTCATTTAAATTAGTTTCATTTCGAAGGAATCGAAGTGTAGTTTAAAACGAAAGAAACGGAGATTAAAAACTCCAAGTATTTTGGGAGTTATGATGGAAATAGTTAGACTCGCGCTTTGGTTTAGCAATTTACTGACCTCCCTACGATTGATTGACCATAACTCACTCAATTTAACTCGTAATTCATTGAAATTAGTTTCATTTCGAAGGAATCGAAGTGTAGTTTATAACGAAAGAAACGGAGATGAAAAACTCCAAGTATTTTGAGAGTTATGATGGAAATTGTTAGACTCGCGCTTTGGTTTAGCAATTTACTGACCTACCTCCGATTGATTGACCATAACTCACTCAATTTAACTCGTAATTCATTTAAATTAGTTTCATTTCGAAGGAATCGAAGTAAAGTTTAAAACGAAAGAAACGGAGATGAAAAACTCCAAGTATTTTGAGAGTTATGATGGAAATAGTTAGACTCGCGCTTTGGTTTAGCAATTTACTGACCTACCTCCGATTGATTGACCATAACTCCCCCAATTTAACTCTTAAGTCATTGAAATTAGTTTCATTTCGAAGGAATCAAAGTGTAATTTAAAACGAAAGAAACGGAGATGAAAAACTCCAAGTATTTTGAGAGTTATGATGGAAATAGTTAGACTCGCGCTTTGGTTTAGCAATTTACTGACCTACCTCCGATTGATTGACAATAACTCTGTCAATTTAACTCGTAATTCATTTAAATTAGTTTCATTTCGAAGGAATCGAAGTGTAGTTTAAAACGAAAGAAACGGAGATGAAAAACTCCAAGTATTTTGAGAGTTATGATGGAAATAGTTAGACTCGCGCTTTGGTTTAGCAATTTACTGACCTACCTCCGATTGATTGACCATAACTCACTCAGTTTAACTCGTAATTCATTTAAATTCGTTTCATTTCGAATGAATCGAAGTGTAGTTTAAAACGAAACAAACGGAGATGAAAAACTCCAAGTATTTTGAGAGTTATGATGGAAATAGTTAGACTCGCTCTTTGGTTTAGCAATTTACTGACCTCTCTCCGATTGATTGACCATAACTCTGTCAATTTAACTCGTAATTCATTTAAATTAGTTTCATTTCGAAGGAATCGAAGTGTAGTTTAAAACGAAAGAAACGGAGATGAAAAACTCCAAGTATTTTGAGAGTTATGATGCAAATAGTTAGACTCGCGCTTTGGTTTAGCAATTTACTGACCTACCTCCGATTGATTGAACATAACTCACTCAATTTAACTCGTAATTCATTTAAATTCATTTCATTTCGAATGAATCGAAGTGTAGTTTAAAACGAAAGAAACGGAGATGAAAAACTCGAAGTATTTTGAGAGTTATGATGGAAATAGTTAGACTCGCGCTTTGGTTTAGCAATTTACTGACCTACCTCCGATTGATTGACCATAACTCACTCAATTTAACTCGTAATTCATTGAAATTAGTTTCATTTCGAAAGAATCGAAGTGTAGTTTAAAACGAAAGAAACGGAGATGAAAAACTCCAAGTATTTTGAGAGTTATGATGGAAATAGTTAGACTCGCGCTTTGGTTTAGCAATTTACTGACCTACCTACGATTGATTGACCATAACTCCCCCAATTTAACTCTTAAGTCATTGAAATTAGTTTCATTTCGAAGGAATCAAAGTGTAGTTTAAAACGAAAGAAACGGAGATGAAAAACTCTAAGTATTTTGAGAGTTATGATGGAAATAGTTAGACTCGCGCTTTGGTTTAGCAATTTACTGACCTACCTCCGATTGATTGACAATAACTCTGTCAATTTAACTCGTAATTCATTTAAATTAGTTTCATTTCGAATGAATCGAAGTGTAGTTTAAAACGAAAGAAACGGAGATGAAAAACTCCAAGTATTTTGAGAGTTATGATGGAAATAGTTAGACTCGCGCTTTGGTTTAGCAATTTACTGACCTACCTCCGATTGATTGACCATAACTCACTCAATTTAACTCGTAATTCATTTAAATTCGTTTCATTTCGAATGAATCGAAGTGTAGTTTAAAACGAAAGAAACGGAGATGAAAAACTCCAAGTATTTTGAGAGTTATGATGGAAATAGTTAGACTCGCTCTTTGGTTTAGCAATTTACTGACCTACCTCCGATTGATTGACCATAACTCTGTCAATTTAACTCGTAATTCATTTAAATTAGTTTCATTTCGAAGGAATCAAAGTGTAGTTTAAAACGAAAGAAACGGAGATTAAAAACTCCAAGTATTTTGGGAGTTATGATGGAAATAGTTAGACTCGCGCTTTGGTTTAGCAATTTACTGACCTCCCTACGATTGATTGACCATAACTCACTCAATTTAACTCGTAATTCATTGAAATTAGTTTCATTTCGAAGGAATCGAAGTGTAGTTTATAACGAAAGAAACGGAGATGAAAAACTCCAAGTATTTTGAGAGTTATGATGGAAATTGTTAGACTCGCGCTTTGGTTTAGCAATTTACTGACCTACCTCCGATTGATTGACCATAACTCACTCAATTTAACTCGTAATTCATTTAAATTAGTTTCATTTCGAAGGAATCGAAGTAAAGTTTAAAACGAAAGAAACGGAGATGAAAAACTCCAAGTATTTTGAGAGTTATGATGGAAATAGTTAGACTCGCGCTTTGGTTTAGCAATTTACTGACCTGCCTCCGATTGATTGACCATAACTCCCCCAATTTAACTCTTAAGTCATTGAAATTAGTTTCATTTCGAAGGAATCAAAGTGTAGTTTAAAACGAAAGAAACGGAGATGAAAAACTCCAAGTATTTTGAGAGTTATGATGGAAATAGTTAGACTCGCGCTTTGGTTTAGCAATTTACTGACCTACCTCCGATTGATTGACAATAACTCTGTCAATTTAACTCGTAATTCATTTAAATTAGTTTCATTTCGAAGGAATCGAAGTGTAGTTTAAAACGAAAGAAACGGAGATGAAAAACTCCAAGTATTTTGAGAGTTATGATGGAAATAGTTAGACTCGCGCTTTGGTTTAGCAATTTACTGACCTACCTCCGATTGATTGACCATAACTCTGTCAATTTAACTCGTAATTCATTTAAATTAGTTTCATTTCGAAGGAATCGAAGTGTAGTTTAAAACGAAAGAAACGGAGATGAAAAACTCCAAGTATTTTGAGAGTTATGATGGAAATAGTTAGACTCGCGCTTTGGTTTAGCAATTTACTGACCTACCTCCGATTGATTGACCATAACTCACTCAATTTAACTCGTAATTCATTAAAATTAGTTTCATTTCGAAAGAATCGAAGTGTAGTTTAAAACGAAAGAAACGGAGATGAAAAACTCCAAGTATTTTGAGAGTTATGATGGAAATAGTTAGACTCGCGCTTTGGTTTAGCAATTTACTGACCTACCTCCTATTGATTGACCATAACTCTCTCAATTTAACTCTTAAGTCATTGAAATTAGTTTCATTTCGAAAGAATCAAAGTGTAGTTTAAAACGAAAGAAACGGAGATGAAAAACTCCAAGTATTTTGAGAGTTATGATGGAAATAGTTAGACTCGCGCTTTGGTTTAGCAATTTACTGACCTACCTCCGATTGATTGACAATAACTCTCTAAATTTAACTCGTAATTCATTTAAATTAGTTTCATTTCGAAGGAATCGAAGTGTAGTTTAAAACGAAAGAAACGGAGATGAAAAACTCCAAGTATTTTGAGAGTTATGATGGAAATAGTTAGACTCGCGCTTTGGTTTAGCAATTTACTGACCTACCTCCGATTGATTGACCATAACTCTCCCAATTTAACTCTTAAGTCATTGAAATTAGTTTCATTTCGAAGGAATCAAAGTGTAGTTTAAAACGAAAGAAACGGAGATGAAAAACTCCAAGTATTTTGAGAGTTATGATGGAAATAGTTAGACTCGCGCTTTGGTTTAGCAATTTACTGACCTACCTCCGATTGATTGACAATAACTCTGTCAATTTAACTCGTAATTCATTTAAATTAGTTTCATTTCGAAGGAATCGAAGTGTAGTTTAAAACGAAAGAAACGGAGATGAAAAACTCCAAGTATTTTGAGAGTTATGATGGAAATAGTTAGACTCGCGCTTTGGTTTAGCAATTTACTGACCTACCTCCGATTGATTGACCATAACTCACTCAATTTAACTCGTAATTCATTTAAATTCGTTTCATTTCGAATGAATCGAAGTGTAGTTTAAAACGAAAGAAACGGAGATGAAAAACTCCAAGTATTTTGAGAGTTATGATGGAAATAGTTAGACTCGCTCTTTGGTTTAGCAATTTACTGACCTACCTCCGATTGATTGACCATAACTCTGTTAATTTAACTCGTAATTCATTTAAATTAGTTTAATTTCGAAGGAATCGAAGTGTAGTTTAAAACGAAAGAAACGGAGATTAAAAACTCCAAGTATTTTGGGAGTTATGATGGAAATAGTTAGACTCGCGCTTTGGTTTAGCAATTTACTGACCTCCCTACGATTGATTGACCATAACTCACTCAATTTAACTCGTAATTCATTGAAATTAGTTTCATTTCGAAGGAATCGAAGTGTAGTTTATAACGAAAGAAACGGAGAAGAAAAACTCCAAGTATTTTGAGAGTTATGATGGAAATTGTTAGACTCGCGCTTTGGTTTAGCAATTTACTGACCTACCTCCGATTGATTGACCATAACTCACTCAATTTAACTCGTAATTCATTTAAATTAGTTTCATTTCGAAGGAATCGAAGTAAAGTTTAAAACGAAAGAAACGGAGATGAAAAACTCCAAGTATTTTGAGAGTTATGATGGAAATAGTTAGACTCGCGCTTTGGTTTAGCAATTTACTGACCTACCTCCGATTGATTGACCATAACTCCCCCAATTTAACTCTTAAGTCATTGAAATTAGTTTCATTTCGAAGGAATCAAAGTGTAGTTTAAAACGAAAGAAACGGAGATGAAAAACTCCAAGTATTTTGAGAGTTATGATGGAAATAGTTAGACTCGCGCTTTGGTTTAGCAATTTACTGACCTACCTCCGATTGATTGACAATAACTCTGTCAATTTAACTCGTAATTCATTTAAATTAGTTTCATTTCGAAGGAATCGAAGTGTAGTTTAAAACGAAAGAAACGGAGATGAAAAACTCCAAGTATTTTGAGAGTTATGATGGAAATAGTTAGACTCGCGCTTTGGTTTAGCAATTTACTGACCTACCTCCGATTGATTGACCATAACTCACTCAATTTAACTCGTAATTCATTTAAATTCGTTTCATTTCGAATGAATCGAAGTGTAGTTTAAAACGAAAGAAACGGAGATGAAAAACTCCAAGTATTTTGAGAGTTATGATGGAAATAGTTAGACTCGCTCTTTGGTTTAGCAATTTACTGACCTCTCTCCGATTGATTGACCATAACTCTGTCAATTTAACTCGTAATTCATTTAAATTAGTTTCATTTCGAAGGAATCGAAGTGTAGTTTAAAACGAAAGAAACGGAGATGAAAAACTCCAAGTATTTTGAGAGTTATGATGGAAATAGTTAGACTCGCGCTTTGGTTTAGTAATTTACTGACCTACCTCCGATTGATTGAACATAACTCACTCAATTTAACTCGTAATTCATTTAAATTCATTTCATTTCGTATGAATCGAAGTGTAGTTTAAAACGAAAGAAACGGAGATGAAAAACTCGAAGTATTTTGAGAGTTATGATGGAAATAGTTAGACTCGCGCTTTGGTTTAGCAATTTACTGACCTACCTCCGATTGATTGACCATAACTCACTCAATTTAACTCGTAATTCATTGAAATTAGTTTCATTTCGAAAGAATCGAAGTGTAGTTTAAAACGAAAGAAACGGAGATGAAAAACTCCAAGTATTTTGAGAGTTATGATGGAAATAGTTAGACTCGCGCTTTGGTTTAGCAATTTACTGACCTACCTACGATTGATTGACCATAACTCCCCCAATTTAACTCTTAAGTCATTGAAATTAGTTTCATTTCGAAGGAATCAAAGTGTAGTTTAAAACGAAAGAAACGGAGATGAAAAACTCTAAGTATTTTGAGAGTTATGATGGAAATAGTTAGACTCGCGCTTTGGTTTAGCAATTTACTGACCTACCTCCGATTGATTGACAATAACTCTGTCAATTTAACTCGTAATTCATTTAAATTAGTTTCATTTCGAAGGAATCGAAGTGTAGTTTAAAACGAAAGAAACGGAGATGAAAAACTCCAAGTATTTTGAGAGTTATGATGGAAATAGTTAGACTCGCGCTTTGGTTTAGCAATTTACTGACCTACCTCCGATTGATTGACCATAACTCTCCCAATTTAACTCTTAAGTCATTGAAATTAGTTTCATTTCGAAGGAATCAAAGTGTAGTTTAAAACGAAAGAAACGGAGATGAAAAACTCCAAGTATTTTGAGAGTTATGATGGAAATAGTTAGACTCGCGCTTTGGTTTAGCAATTTACTGACCTACCTCCGATTGATTGACAATAACTCTGTCAATTTAACTCGTAATTCATTTAAATTAGTTTCATTTCGAAGGAATCGAAGTGTAGTTTAAAACGAAAGAAACGGAGATGAAAAACTCCAAGTATTTTGAGAGTTATGATGGAAATAGTTAGACTCGCGCTTTGGTTTAGCAATTTACTGACCTACCTCCGATTGATTGACAATAACTCTGTCAATTTAACTCGTAATTCATTTAAATTAGTTTCATTTCGAAGGAATCGAAGTGTAGTTTAAAACGAAAGAAACGGAGATGAAAAACTCCAAGTATTTTGAGAGTTATGATGGAAATAGTTAGACTCGCGCTTTGGTTTAGCAATTTACTGACCTACCTCCGATTGATTGACCATAACTCACTCAATTTAACTCGTAATTCATTTAAATTCGTTTCATTTCGAATGAATCGAAGTGTAGCTTAAAACGAAAGAAACGGAGATGAAAAACTCCAAGTATTTTGAGAGTTATGATGGAAATAGTTAGACTCGCTCTTTGGTTTAGCAATTTACTGACCTACCTCCGATTGATTGACCATAACTCTGTCAATTTAACTCGTAATTCATTTAAATTAGTTTCATTTCGAAGGAATCGAAGTGTAGTTTAAAACGAAAGAAACGGAGATTAAAAACTCCAAGTATTTTGGGAGTTATGATGGAAATAGTTAGACTCGCGCTTTGGTTTAGCAATTTACTGACCTCCCTACGATTGATTGACCATAACTCACTCAATTTAACTCGTAATTCATTGAAATTAGTTTCATTTCGAAGGAATCGAAGTGTAGTTTATAACGAAAGAAACGGAGATGAAAAACTCCAAGTATTTTGAGAGTTATGATGGAAATTGTTAGACTCGCGCTTTGGTTTAGCAATTTACTGACCTACCTCCGATTGATTGACCATAACTCACTCAATTTAACTCGTAATTCATTTAAATTAGTTTCATTTCGAAGGAATCGAAGTAAAGTTTAAAACGAAAGAAACGGAGATGAAAAACTCCAAGTATTTTGAGAGTTATGATGGAAATAGTTAGACTCGCGCTTTGGTTTAGCAATTTACTGACCTACCTCCGATTGATTGACCATAACTCCCCCAATTTAACTCTTAAGTCATTGAAATTAGTTTCATTTCGAAGGAATCAAAGTGTAGTTTAAAACGAAAGAAACGGAGATGAAAAACTCCAAGTATTTTGAGAGTTATGATGGAAATAGTTAGACTCGCGCTTTGGTTTAGCAATTTACTGACCTACCTCCGATTGATTGACCATAACTCACTAAATTTAACTCGTAATTCATTTAAATTCGTTTCATTTCGAATGAATCGAAGTGTAGTTTAAAACGAAAGAAACGGAGATGAAAAACTCCAAGTATTTTGAGAGTTATGATGGAAATAGTTAGACTCGCGCTTTGGTTTAGCAATTTACTGACCTACCTCCGATTGATTGACAATAACTCTGTCAATTTAACTCGTAATTCATTTAAATTAGTTTCATTTCGAAGGAATCGAAGTGTAGTTTAAAACGAAAGAAACGGAGATGAAAAACTCCAAGTATTTTGAGAGTTATGATGGAAATAGTTAGACTCGCGCTTTGGTTTAGCAATTTACTGACCTACCTCCGATTGATTGACCATAACTCACTCAATTTAACTCGTAATTCATTTAAATTCGTTTCATTTCGAATGAATCGAAGTGTAGCTTAAAACGAAAGAAACGGAGATGAAAAACTCCAAGTATTTTGAGAGTTATGATGGAAATAGTTAGACTCGCTCTTTGGTTTAGCAATTTACTGACCTACCTCCGATTGATTGACCATAACTCTGTCAATTTAACTCGTAATTCATTTAAATTAGTTTCATTTCGAAGGAATCGAAGTGTAGTTTAAAACGAAAGAAACGGAGATTAAAAACTCCAAGTATTTTGGGAGTTATGATGGAAATAGTTAGACTCGCGCTTTGGTTTAGCAATTTACTGACCTCCCTACGATTGATTGACCATAACTCACTCAATTTAACTCGTAATTCATTGAAATTAGTTTCATTTCGAAGGAATCGAAGTGTAGTTTATAACGAAAGAAACGGAGATGAAAAACTCCAAGTATTTTGAGAGTTATGATGGAAATTGTTAGACTCGCGCTTTGGTTTAGCAATTTACTGACCTACCTCCGATTGATTGACCATAACTCACTCAATTTAACTCGTAATTCATTTAAATTAGTTTCATTTCGAAGGAATCGAAGTAAAGTTTAAAACGAAAGAAACGGAGATGAAAAACTCCAAGTATTTTGAGAGTTATGATGGAAATAGTTAGACTCGCGCTTTGGTTTAGCAATTTACTGACCTACCTCCGATTGATTGACCATAACTCCCCCAATTTAACTCTTAAGTCATTGAAATTAGTTTCATTTCGAAGGAATCAAAGTGTAGTTTAAAACGAAAGAAACGGAGATGAAAAACTCCAAGTATTTTGAGAGTTATGATGGAAATAGTTAGACTCGCGCTTTGGTTTAGCAATTTACTGACCTACCTCCGATTGATTGACAATAACTCTGTCAATTTAACTCGTAATTCATTTAAATTAGTTTCATTTCGAAGGAATCGAAGTGTAGTTTAAAACGAAAGAAACGGAGATGAAAAACTCCAAGTATTTTGAGAGTTATGATGGAAATAGTTAGACTCGCGCTTTGGTTTAGCAATTTACTGACCTACCTCCGATTGATTGACCATAACTCACTCAATTTAACTCGTAATTCATTTAAATTCGTTTCATTTCGAATGAATCGAAGTGTAGTTTAAAACGAAAGAAACGGAGATGAAAAACTCTAAGTATTTTGAGAGTTATGATGGAAATAGTTAGACTCGCTCTTTGGTTTAGCAATTTACTGACCTACCTCCGATTGATTGACCATAACTCTGTCAATTTAACTCGTAATTCATTTAAATTAGTTTCATTTCGAAGGAATCGAAGTGTAGTTTAAAACGAAAGAAACGGAGATTAAAAACTCCAAGTATTTTGGAAGTTATGATGGAAATAGTTAGACTCGCGCTTTGGTTTAGCAATTTACTGACCTCCCTACGATTGATTGACCATAACTCACTCAATTTAACTCGTAATTCATTGAAATTAGTTTCATTTCGAAGGAATCGAAGTGTAGTTTATAACGAAAGAAACGGAGATGAAAAACTCCAAGTATTTTGAGAGTTATGATGGAAATTGTTAGACTCGCGCTTTGGTTTAGCAATTTACTGACCTACCTCCGATTGATTGACCATAACTCACTCAATTTAACTCGTAATTCATTTAAATTAGTTTCATTTCGAAGGAATCGAAGTAAAGTTTAAAACGAAAGAAACGGAGATGAAAAACTCCAAGTATTTTGAGAGTTATGATGGAAATAGTTAGACTCGCGCTTTGGTTTAGCAATTTACTGACCTACCTCCGATTGATTGACCATAACTCCCCCAATTTAACTCTTAAGTCATTGAAATTAGTTTCATTTCGAAGGAATCAAAGTGTAGTTTAAAACGAAAGAAACGGAGATGAAAAACTCCAAGTATTTTGAGAGTTATGATGGAAATAGTTAGACTCGCGCTTTGGTTTAGCAATTTACTGACCTACCTCCGATTGATTGACAATAACTCTGTCAATTTAACTCGTAATTCATTTAAATTAGTTTCATTTCGAAGGAATCGAAGTGTAGTTTAAAACGAAAGAAACGGAGATGAAAAACTCCAAGTATTTTGAGAGTTATGATTGAAATAGTTAGACTCGCGCTTTGGTTTAGCAATTTACTGACCTACCTCCGATTGATTGACCATAACTCTGTCAATTTAACTCGTAATTCTTTTAAATTAGTTTCATTTCGAAGGAATCGAAGTGCAGTTTAAAACGAAAGAAACGGAGATGAAAAACTCGAAGTATTTTGAGAGTTATGATGGAAATAGTTAGACTCGCGCTTTGGTTTAGTAATTTACTGACCTACCTCCGATTGATTGAACATAACTCTCTCAATTTAACTCGTAATTCATTTAAATTCGTTTCATTTCCAATGAATCGAAGTGTAGTTTAAAACGAAAGAAACGGAGATGAAAAACTCCAAGTATTTTGAGAGTTATGATGGAAATAGTTAGACTCGCGCTTTGGTTTAGCAATTTACTGACCTACCTCCGATTGATTGACCATAACTCTGTCAATTTAACTCGTGATTCATTTAAATTAGTTTCATTTCGAAGGAATCGAAGTGTAGTTTAAAACGAAAGAAACGGAGATTAAAAACTCCAAGTATTTTGGGAGTTATGATGGAAATAGTTAGACTCGCGCTTTGGTTTAGCAATTTACTGACCTCCCTACGATTGATTGACCATAACTCACTCAATTTAACTCGTAATTCATTGAAATTAGTTTTATTTCGAAGGAATCGAAGTGTAGTTTATAACGAAAGAAACGGAGATGAAAAACTCCAAGTATTTTGAGAGTTATGATGGAAATAGTTAGACTCGCGCTTTGGTTTAGCAATTTACTGACCTACCTCCGATTGATTGACCATAACTCTCCCAATTTAACTCTTAAGTCATTGAAATTAGTTTCATTTCGAAGGAATCAAAGTGTAGTTTAAAACGAAAGAAACGGAGATGAAAAACTCCAAGTATTTTGAGAGTTATGATGGAAATAGTTAGACTCGCGCTTTGGTTTAGCAATTTACTGACCTACCTCCGATTGATTGACAATAACTCTGTCAATTTAACTCGTAATTCATTTAAATTAGTTTCATTTCGAAGGAATCGAAGTGTAGTTTAAAACGAAAGAAACGGAGATGAAAAACTCCAAGTATTTTGAGAGTTATGATGGAAATAGTTAGACTCGCGCTTTGGTTTAGCAATTTACTGACCTACCTCCGATTGATTGACCATAACTCACTCAATTTAACTCGTAATTCATTTAAATTCGTTTCATTTCGAATGAATCGAAGTGTAGTTTAAAACGAAAGAAACGGAGATGAAAAACTCTAAGTATTTTGAGAGTTATGATGGAAATAGTTAGACTCGCTCTTTGGTTTAGCAATTTACTGACCTACCTCCGATTGATTGACCATAACTCTGTCAATTTAACTCGTAATTCATTTAAATTAGTTTCATTTCGAAGGAATCGAAGTGTAGTTTAAAACGAAAGAAACGGAGATTAAAAACTCCAAGTATTTTGGGAGTTATGATGGAAATAGTTAGACTCGCGCTTTGGTTTAGCAATTTACTGACCTCCCTACGATTGATTGACCATAACTCACTCAATTTAACTCGTAATTCATTGAAATTAGTTTCATTTCGAAGGAATCGAAGTGTAGTTTATAACGAAAGAAACGGAGATGAAAAACTCCAAGTATTTTGAGAGTTATGATGGAAATTGTTAGACTCGCGCTTTGGTTTAGCAATTTACTGACCTACCTCCGATTGATTGACCATAACTCACTCAATTTAACTCGTAATTCATTAAAATTAGTTTCATTTCGAAGGAATCGAAGTAAAGTTTAAAACGAAAGAAACGGAGATGAAAAACTCCAAGTATTTTGAGAGTTATGATGGAAATAGTTAGACTCGCGCTTTGGTTTAGCAATTTACTGACCTACCTCCGATTGATTGACCATAACTCCCCCAATTTAACTCTTAAGTCATTGAAATTAGTTTCATTTCGAAGGAATCAAAGTGTAGTTTAAAACGAAAGAAACGGAGATGAAAAACTCCAAGTATTTTGAGAGTTATGATGGAAATAGTTAGACTCGCGCTTTGGTTTAGCAATTTACTGACCTACCTCCGATTGATTGACAATAACTCTGTCAATTTAACTCGTAATTCATTTAAATTAGTTTCATTTCGAAGGAATCGAAGTGTAGTTTAAAACGAAAGAAACGGAGATGAAAAACTCCAAGTATTTTGAGAGTTATGATGGAAATAGTTAGACTCGCGCTTTGGTTTAGCAATTTACTGACCTACCTCCGATTGATTGACCATAACTCACTCAATTTAACTCGTAATTCATTTAAATTCGTTTCATTTCGAATGAATCGAAGTGTAGTTTAAAACGAAAGAAACGGAGATGAAAAACTCCAAGTATTTTGAGAGTTATGATGGAAATAGTTAGACTCGCTCTTTGGTTTAGCAATTTACTGACCTCTCTCCGATTGATTGACCATAACTCTGTCAATTTAACTCGTAATTCATTTAAATTAGTTTCATTTCGAAGGAATCGAAGTGTAGTTTAAAACGAAAGAAACGGAGATGAAAAACTCCAAGTATTTTGAGAGTTATGATGGAAATAGTTAGACTCGCGCTTTGGTTTAGCAATTTACTGACCTACCTCCGATTGATTGAACATAACTCACTCAATTTAACTCGTAATTCATTTAAATTCATTTCATTTCGAATGAATCGAAGTGTAGTTTAAAACGAAAGAAACGGAGATGAAAAACTCGAAGTATTTTGAGAGTTATGATGGAAATAGTTAGACTCGCGCTTTGGTTTAGCAATTTACTGACCTACCTCCGATTGATTGACCATAACTCACTCAATTTAACTCGTAATTCATTGAAATTAGTTTCATTTCGAAAGAATCGAAGTGTAGTTTAAAACGAAAGAAACGGAGATGAAAAACTCCAAGTATTTTGAGAGTTATGATGGAAATAGTTAGACTCGCGCTTTGGTTTAGCAATTTACTGACCTACCTACGATTGATTGACCATAACTCCCCCAATTTAACTCTTAAGTCATTGAAATTAGTTTCATTTCGAAGGAATCAAAGTGTAGTTTAAAACGAAAGAAACGGAGATGAAAAACTCCAAGTATTTTGAGAGTTATGATGGAAATAGTTAGACTCGCGCTTTGGTTTAGCAATTTACTGACCTACCTCCGATTGATTGACAATAACTCTGTCAATTTAACTCGTAATTCATTTAAATTAGTTTCATTTCGAAGGAATCGAAGTGTAGTTTAAAACGAAAGAAACGGAGATGAAAAACTCCAAGTATTTTAAGAGTTATGATGGAAATAGTTAGACTCGCGCTTTGGTTTAGCAATTTACTGACCTACCTCCGATTGATTGACCATAACTCACTCAATTTAACTCGTAATTCATTTAAATTCGTTTCATTTCGAATGAATCGAAGTGTAGTTTAAAACGAAAGAAACGGAGATGAAAAACTCCAAGTATTTTGAGAGTTATGATGGAAATAGTTAGACTCGCTCTTTGGTTTAGCAATTTACTGACCTCTCTCCGATTGATTGACCATAACTCTGTCAATTTAACTCGTAATTCATTTAAATTAGTTTCATTTCGAAGGAATCGAAGTGTAGTTTAAAACGAAAGAAACGGAGATGAAAAACTCCAAGTATTTTGAGAGTTATGATGGAAATAGTTAGACTCGCGCTTTGGTTTAGCAATTTACTGACCTACCTCCGATTGATTGAACATAACTCACTCAATTTAACTCGTAATTCATTTAAATTCATTTCATTTCGAATGAATCGAAGTGTAGTTTAAAACGAAAGAAACGGAGATGAAAAACTCGAAGTATTTTGAGAGTTATGATGGAAATAGTTAGACTCGCGCTTTGGTTTAGCAATTTACTGACCTACCTCCGATTGATTGACCATAACTCACTCAATTTAACTCGTAATTCATTAAAATTAGTTTCATTTCGAAAGAATCGAAGTGTAGTTTAAAACGAAAGAAACGGAGATGAAAAACTCCAAGTATTTTGAGAGTTATGATGGAAATAGTTAGACTCGCGCTTTGGTTTAGCAATTTACTGACCTACCTCCTATTGATTGACCATAACTCTCTCAATTTAACTCTTAAGTCATTGAAATTAGTTTCATTTCGAAAGAATCAAAGTGTAGTTTAAAACGAAAGAAACGGAGATGAAAAACTCCAAGTATTTTGAGAGTTATGATGGAAATAGTTAGACTCGCGCTTTGGTTTAGCAATTTACTGACCTCCCTACGATTGATTGACCATAACTCACTCAATTTAACTCGTAATTCATTGAAATTAGTTTCATTTCGAAGGAATCGAAGTGTAGTTTATAACGAAAGAAACAGAGATGAAAAACTCCAAGTATTTTGAGAGTTATGATGGAAATTGTTAGACTCGCGCTTTGGTTTAGCAATTTACTGACCTACCTCCGATTGATTGACCATAACTCACTCAATTTAACTCGTAATTCATTTAAATTAGTTTCATTTCGAAGGAATCGAAGTAAAGTTTAAAACGAAAGAAACGGAGATGAAAAACTCCAAGTATTTTGAGAGTTATGATGGAAATAGTTAGACTCGCGCTTTGGTTTAGCAATTTACTGACCTACCTCCGATTGATTGACCATAACTCCCCCAATTTAACTCTTAAGTCATTGAAATTAGTTTCATTTCGAAGGAATCAAAGTGTAGTTTAAAACGAAAGAAACGGAGATGAAAAACTCCAAGTATTTTGAGAGTTATGATGGAAATAGTTAGACTTGCGCTTTGGTTTAGCAATTTACTGACCTACCTCCGATTGATTGACAATAACTCTGTCAATTTAACTCGTAATTCATTTAAATTAGTTTCATTTCGAAGAAATCGAAGTGTAGTTTAAAACGAAAGAAACGGAGATGAAAAACTCCAAGTATTTTGAGAGTTATGATGGAAATAGTTAGACTCGCGCTTTGGTTTAGCAATTTACTGACCTACCTCCGATTGATTGACCATAACTCACTCAATTTAACTCGTAATTCATTTAAATTCGTTTCATTTCGAATGAATCGAAGTGTAGTTTAAAACGAAAGAAACGGAGATGAAAAACTCCAAGTATTTTGAGAGTTATGATGGAAATAGTTAGACTCGCTCTTTGGTTTAGCAATTTACTGACCTACCTCCGATTGATTGACCATAACTCTGTCAATTTAACTCGTAATTCATTTAAATTAGTTTCATTTCGAAGGAATCGAAGTGTAGTTTAAAACGAAAGAAACGGAGATGAAAAACTCCAAGTATTTTGAGAGTTATGATGGAAATAGTTAGACTCGCGCTTTGGTTTAGCAATTTACTGACCTACCTCCGATTGATTGACCATAACTCACTCAATTTAACTCGTAATTCATTAAAATTAGTTTCATTTCGAAAGAATCGAAGTGTAGTTTAAAACGAAAGAAACGGAGATGAAAAACTCCAAGTATTTTGAGAGTTATGATGGAAATAGTTAGACTCGCGCTTTGGTTTAGCAATTTACTGACCTACCTCCTATTGATTGACCATAACTCTCTCAATTTAACTCTTAAGTCATTGAAATTAGTTTCATTTCGAAAGAATCAAAGTGTAGTTTAAAACGAAAGAAACGGAGATGAAAAACTCCAAGTATTTTGAGAGTTATGATGGAAATAGTTAGACTCGCGCTTTGGTTTAGCAATTTACTGACCTACCTCCGATTGATTGACAATAACTCTCTAAATTTAACTCGTAATTCATTTAAATTAGTTTCATTTCGAATGAATCGAAGTGTAGTTTAAAACGAAAGAAACGGAGATGAAAAACTCCAAGTATTTTGAGAGTTATGATGGAAATAGTTAGACTCGCGCTTTGGTTTAGCAATTTACTGACCTACCTCCGATTGATTGACCATAACTCTCCCAATTTAACTCTTAAGTCATTGAAATTAGTTTCATTTCGAAGGAATCAAAGTGTAGTTTAAAACGAAAGAAACGGAGATGAAAAACTCCAAGTATTTTGAGAGTTATGATGGAAATAGTTAGACTCGCGCTTTGGTTTAGCAATTTACTGACCTACCTCCGATTGATTGACCATAACTCTCCCAATTTAACTCTTAAGTCATTGAAATTAGTTTCATTTCGAAGGAATCAAAGTGTAGTTTAAAACGAAAGAAACGGAGATGAAAAACTCCAAGTATTTTGAGAGTTATGATGGAAATAGTTAGACTCGCGCTTTGGTTTAGCAATTTACTGACCTACCTCCGATTGATTGACAATAACTCTGTCAATTTAACTCGTAATTCATTTAAATTAGTTTCATTTCGAAGGAATCGAAGTGTAGTTTAAAACGAAAGAAACGGAGATGAAAAACTCCAAGTATTTTGAGAGTTATGATGGAAATAGTTAGACTCGCGCTTTGGTTTAGCAATTTACTGACCTACCTCCGATTGATTGACCATAACTCACTCAATTTAACTCGTAATTCATTTAAATTCGTTTCATTTCGAATGAATCGAAGTGTAGTTTAAAACGAAAGAAACGGAGATGAAAAACTCCAAGTATTTTGAGAGTTATGATGGAAATAGTTAGACTCGCTCTTTGGTTTAGCAATTTACTGACCTACCTCCGATTGATTGACAATAACTCTGTCAATTTAACTCGTAATTCATTTAAATTAGTTTCATTTCAAAGAAATCGAAGTGTAGTTTAAAACGAAAGAAACGGAGATGAAAAACTCCAAGTATTTTGAGAGTTATGATGGAAATAGTTAGACTCGCGCTTTGGTTTAGCAATTTACTGACCTACCTCCGATTGATTGACCATAACTCACTCAATTTAACTCGTAATTCATTTAAATTCGTTTCATTTCGAATGAATCGAAGTGTAGTTTAAAACGAAAGAAACGGAGATGAAAAACTCCAAGTATTTTGAGAGTTATGATGGAAATAGTTAGACTCGCTCTTTGGTTTAGCAATTTACTGACCTACCTCCGATTGATTGACCATAACTCTGTCAATTTAACTCGTAATTCATTTAAATTAGTTTCATTTCGAAGGAATCGAAGTGTAGTTTAAAACGAAAGAAACGGAGATGAAAAACTCCAAGTATTTTGAGAGTTATGATGGAAATAGTTAGACTCGCGCTTTGGTTTAGCAATTTACTGACCTACCTCCGATTGATTGACCATAACTCACTCAATTTAACTCGTAATTCATTAAAATTAGTTTCATTTCGAAAGAATCGAAGTGTAGTTTAAAACGAAAGAAACGGAGATGAAAAACTCCAAGTATTTTGAGAGTTATGATGGAAATAGTTAGACTCGCGCTTTGGTTTAGCAATTTACTGACCTACCTCCTATTGATTGACCATAACTCTCTCAATTTAACTCTTAAGTCATTGAAATTAGTTTCATTTCGAAAGAATCAAAGTGTAGTTTAAAACGAAAGAAACGGAGATGAAAAACTCCAAGTATTTTGAGAGTTATGATGGAAATAGTTAGACTCGCGCTTTGGTTTAGCAATTTACTGACCTACCTCCGATTGATTGACAATAACTCTCTAAATTTAACTCGTAATTCATTTAAATTAGTTTCATTTCGAATGAATCGAAGTGTAGTTTAAAACGAAAGAAACGGAGATGAAAAACTCCAAGTATTTTGAGAGTTATGATGGAAATAGTTAGACTCGCGCTTTGGTTTAGCAATTTACTGACCTACCTCCGATTGATTGACCATAACTCTCCCAATTTAACTCTTAAGTCATTGAAATTAGTTTCATTTCGAAGGAATCAAAGTGTAGTTTAAAACGAAAGAAACGGAGATGAAAAACTCCAAGTATTTTGAGAGTTATGATGGAAATAGTTAGACTCGCGCTTTGGTTTAGCAATTTACTGACCTACCTCCGATTGATTGACAATAACTCTGTCAATTTAACTCGTAATTCATTTAAATTAGTTTCATTTCGAAGGAATCGAAGTGTAGTTTAAAACGAAAGAAACGGAGATGAAAAACTCCAAGTATTTTGAGAGTTATGATGGAAATAGTTAGACTCGCGCTTTCGTTTAGCAATTTACTGACCTACCTCCGATTGATTGACCATAACTCACTCAATTTAACTCGTAATTCATTTAAATTCGTTTCATTTCGAATGAATCGAAGTGTAGTTTAAAACGAAAGAAACGGAGATGAAAAACTCCAAGTATTTTGAGAGTTATGATGGAAATAGTTAGACTCGCTCTTTGGTTTAGCAATTTACTGACCTACCTCCGATTGATTGACCATAACTCTGTCAATTTAACTCGTCATTCATTTAAATTAGTTTCATTTCGAAGGAATCGAAGTGTAGTTTAAAACGAAAGAAACGGAGATGAAAAACTCCAAGTATTTTGAGAGTTATGATGGAAATAGTTAGACTCGCGCTTTGGTTTAGCAATTTACTGACCTACCTCCGATTGATTGACCATAACTCACTCAATTTAACTCGTAATTCATTAAAATTAGTTTCATTTCGAAAGAATCGAAGTGTAGTTTAAAACGAAAGAAACGGAGATGAAAAACTCCAAGTATTTTGAGAGTTATGATGGAAATAGTTAGACTCGCGCTTTGGTTTAGCAATTTACTGACCTACCTCCTATTGATTGACCATAACTCTCTCAATTTAACTCTTAAGTCATTGAAATTAGTTTCATTTCGAAAGAATCAAAGTGTAGTTTAAAACGAAAGAAACGGAGATGAAAAACTCCAAGTATTTTGAGAGTTATGATGGAAATAGTTAGACTCGCGCTTTGGTTTAGCAATTTACTGACCTACCTCCGATTGATTGACAATAACTCTCTAAATTTAACTCGTAATTCATTTAAATTAGTTTCATTTCGAAGGAATCGAAGTGTAGTTTAAAACGAAAGAAACGGAGATGAAAAACTCCAAGTATTTTGAGAGTTATGATGGAAATAGTTAGACTCGCGCTTTGGTTTAGCAATTTACTGACCTACCTCCGATTGATTGACCATAACTCTCCCAATTTAACTCTTAAGTCATTGAAATTAGTTTCATTTCGAAGGAATCAAAGTGTAGTTTAAAACGAAAGAAACGGAGATGAAAAACTCCAAGTATTTTGAGAGTTATGATGGAAATAGTTAGACTCACGCTTTGGTTTAGCAATTTACTGACCTACCTCCGATTGATTGACAATAACTCTGTCAATTTAACTCGTAATTCATTTAAATTAGTTTCATTTCGAAGGAATCGAAGTGTAGTTTAAAACGAAAGAAACGGAGATGAAAAACTCCAAGTATTTTGAGAGTTATGATGGAAATAGTTAGACTCGCGCTTTGGTTTAGCAATTTACTGACCTACCTCCGATTGATTGACCATAACTCACTCAATTTAACTCGTAATTCATTTAAATTCGTTTCATTTCGAATGAATCGAAGTGTAGCTTAAAACGAAAGAAACGGAGATGAAAAACTCCAAGTATTTTGAGAGTTATGATGGAAATAGTTAGACTCGCTCTTTGGTTTAGCAATTTACTGACCTACCTCCGATTGATTGACCATAACTCTGTCAATTTAACTCGTAATTCATTTAAATTAGTTTCATTTCGAAGGAATCGAAGTGTAGTTTAAAACGAAAGAAACGGAGATTAAAAACTCCAAGTATTTTGGGAGTTATGATGGAAATAGTTAGACTCGCGCTTTGGTTTAGCAATTTACTGACCTCCCTACGATTGATTGACCATAACTCACTCAATTTAACTCGTAATTCATTGAAATTAGTTTCATTTCGAAGGAATCGAAGTGTAGTTTATAACGAAAGAAACGGAGATGAAAAACTCCAAGTATTTTGAGAGTTATGATGGAAATTGTTAGACTCGCGCTTTGGTTTAGCAATTTACTGACCTACCTCCGATTGATTGACCATAACTCACTCAATTTAACTCGTAATTCATTTAAATTAGTTTCATTTCGAAGGAATCGAAGTAAAGTTTAAAACGAAAGAAACGGAGATGAAAAACTCCAAGTATTTTGAGAGTTATGATGGAAATAGTTAGACTCGCGCTTTGGTTTAGCAATTTACTGACCTACCTCCGATTGATTGACCATAACTCCCCCAATTTAACTCTTAAGTCATTGAAATTAGTTTCATTTCGAAGGAATCAAAGTGTAGTTTAAAACGAAAGAAACGGAGATGAAAAACTCCAAGTATTTTGAGAGTTATGATGGAAATAGTTAGACTCGCGCTTTGGTTTAGCAATTTACTGACCTACCTCCGATTGATTGACCATAACTCACTAAATTTAACTCGTAATTCATTTAAATTCGTTTCATTTCGAATGAATCGAAGTGTAGTTTAAAACGAAAGAAACGGAGATGAAAAACTCCAAGTATTTTGAGAGTTATGATGGAAATAGTTAGACTCGCTCTTTGGTTTAGCAATTTACTGACCTACCTCCGATTGATTGACCATAACTCTGTCAATTTAACTCGTAATTCATTTAAATTAGTTTCATTTCGAAGGAATCGAAGTGTAGTTTAAAACGAAAGAAACGGAGATGAAAAACTCCAAGTATTTTGAGAGTTATGATGGAAATAGTTAGACTCGCGCTTTGGTTTAGCAATTTACTGACCTACCTCCGATTGATTGACCATAACTCACTCAATTTAACTCGTAATTCATTAAAATTAGTTTCATTTCGAAAGAATCGAAGTGTAGTTTAAAACGAAAGAAACGGAGATGAAAAACTCCAAGTATTTTGAGAGTTATGATGGAAATAGTTAGACTCGCGCTTTGGTTTAGCAATTTACTGACCTACCTCCTATTGATTGACCATAACTCTCTCAATTTAACTCTTAAGTCATTGAAATTAGTTTCATTTCGAAAGAATCAAAGTGTAGTTTAAAACGAAAGAAACGGAGATGAAAAACTCCAAGTATTTTGAGAGTTATGATGGAAATAGTTAGACTCGCGCTTTGGTTTAGCAATTTACTGACCTACCTCCGATTGATTGACAATAACTCTCTAAATTTAACTCGTAATTCATTTAAATTAGTTTCATTTCGAAGGAATCGAAGTGTAGTTTAAAACGAAAGAAACGGAGATGAAAAACTCCAAGTATTTTGAGAGTTATGATGGAAATAGTTAGACTCGCGCTTTGGTTTAGCAATTTACTGACCTACCTCCGATTGATTGACCATAACTCTCCCAATTTAACTCTTAAGTCATTGAAATTAGTTTCATTTCGAAGGAATCAAAGTGTAGTTTAAAACGAAAGAAACGGAGATGAAAAACTCCAAGTATTTTGAGAGTTATGATGGAAATAGTTAGACTCGCGCTTTGGTTTAGCAATTTACTGACCTACCTCCGATTGATTGACAATAACTCTGTCAATTTAACTCGTAATTCATTTAAATTAGTTTCATTTCGAAGGAATCGAAGTGTAGTTTAAAACGAAAGAAACGGAGATGAAAAACTCCAAGTATTTTGAGAGTTATGATGGAAATAGTTAGACTCGCGCTTTGGTTTAGCAATTTACTGACCTACCTCCGATTGATTGACCATAACTCACTCAATTTAACTCGTAATTCATTTAAATTCGTTTCATTTCGAATGAATCGAAGTGTAGTTTAAAACGAAAGAAACGGAGATGAAAAACTCCAAGTATTTTGAGAGTTATGATGGAAATAGTTAGACTCGCTCTTTGGTTTAGCAATTTACTGACCTACCTCCGATTGATTGACCATAACTCTGTCAATTTAACTCGTAATTCATTTAAATTAGTTTCATTTCGAAGGAATCGAAGTGTAGTTTAAAACGAAAGAAACGGAGATTAAAAACTCCAATTATTTTGGGAGTTATGATGGAAATAGTTAGACTCGCGCTTTGGTTTAGCAATTTACTGACCTCCCTACGATTGATTCACCATAACTCACTCAATTTAACTCGTAATTCATTGAAATTAGTTTCATTTCGAAGGAATCGAAGTGTAGTTTATAACGAAAGAAACGGAGATGAAAAACTCCAAGTATTTTGAGAGTTATGATGGAAATAGTTAGACTCGCGCTTTGGTTTAGCAATTTACTGACCTACCTCCGATTGATTGACCATAACTCTGTCAATTTAACTCGTAATTCATTTAAATTAGTTTCATTTCGAAGGAATCGAAGTGTAGTTTAAAACGAAAGAAACGGAGATGAAAAACTCCAAGTATTTTGAGAGTTATGATGGAAATAGTTAGACTCGCGCTTTGGTTTTGCAATTTACTGACCTACCTCCGATTGATTGACCATAACTCACTCAATTTAACTCGTAATTCATTAAAATTAGTTTCATTTCGAAAGAATCGAAGTGTAGTTTAAAACGAAAGAAACGGAGATGAAAAACTCCAAGTATTTTGAGAGTTATGATGGAAATAGTTAGACTCGCGCTTTGGTTTAGCAATTTACTGACCTACCTCCTATTGATTGACCATAACTCTCTCAATTTAACTCTTAAGTCATTGAAATTAGTTTCATTTCGAAAGAATCAAAGTGTAGTTTAAAACGAAAGAAACGGAGATGAAAAACTCCAAGTATTTTGAGAGTTATGATGGAAATAGTTAGACTCGTGCTTTGGTTTAGCAATTTACTGACCTACCTCCGATTGATTGACAATAACTCTCTAAATTTAACTCGTAATTCATTTAAATTAGTTTCATTTCGAAGGAATCGAAGTGTAGTTTAAAACGAAAGAAACGGAGATGAAAAACTCCAAGTATTTTGAGAGTTATGATGGAAATAGTTAGACTCGCGCTTTGGTTTAGCAATTTACTGACCTACCTCCGATTGATTGACCATAACTCTCCCAATTTAACTCTTAAGTCATTGAAATTAGTTTCATTTCGAAGGAATCAAAGTGTAGTTTAAAACGAAAGAAACGGAGATGAAAAACTCCAAGTATTTTGAGAGTTATGATGAAAATAGTTAGACTCGCGCTTTGGTTTAGCAATTTACTGACCTACCTCCGATTGATTGACAATAACTCTGTCAATTTAACTCGTAATTCATTTAAATTAGTTTCATTTCGAAGGAATCGAAGTGTAGTTTAAAACGAAAGAAACGGAGATTAAAAACTCCAAGTATTTTGGGAGTTATGATGGAAATAGTTAGACTCGCGCTTTGGTTTAGCAATTTACTGACCTCCCTACGATTGATTGACCATAACTCACTCAATTTAACTCGTAATTCATTGAAATTAGTTTCATTTCGAAGGAATCGAAGTGTAGTTTATAACGAAAGAAACGGAGATGAAAAACTCCAAGTATTTTGAGAGTTATGATGGAAATTGTTAGACTCGCGCTTTGGTTTAGCAATTTACTGACCTACCTCCGATTGATTGACCATAACTCACTCAATTTAACTCGTAATTCATTTAAATTAGTTTCATTTCGAAGGAATCGAAGTAAAGTTTAAAACGAAAGAAACGGAGATGAAAAACTCCAAGTATTTTGAGAGTTATGATGGAAATAGTTAGACTCGCGCTTTGGTTTAGCAATTTACTGACCTACCTCCGATTGATTGACCATAACTCCCCCAATTTAACTCTTAAGTCATTGAAATTAGTTTCATTTCGAAGGAATCAAAGTGTAATTTAAAACGAAAGAAACGGAGATGAAAAACTCCAAGTATTTTGAGAGTTATGATGGAAATAGTTAGACTCGCGCTTTGGTTTAGCAATTTACTGACCTACCTCCGATTGATTGACAATAACTCTGTCAATTTAACTCGTAATTCATTTAAATTAGTTTCATTTCGAAGGAATCGAAGTGTAGTTTAAAACGAAAGAAACGGAGATGAAAAACTCCAAGTATTTTGAGAGTTATGATGGAAATAGTTAGACTCGCGCTTTGGTTTAGCAATTTACTGACCTACCTCCGATTGATTGACCATAACTCACTCAGTTTAACTCGTAATTCATTTAAATTCGTTTCATTTCGAATGAATCGAAGTGTAGTTTAAAACGAAACAAACGGAGATGAAAAACTCCAAGTATTTTGAGAGTTATGATGGAAATAGTTAGACTCGCTCTTTGGTTTAGCAATTTACTGACCTCTCTCCGATTGATTGACCATAACTCTGTCAATTTAACTCGTAATTCATTTAAATTAGTTTCATTTCGAAGGAATCGAAGTGTAGTTTAAAACGAAAGAAACGGAGATGAAAAACTCCAAGTATTTTGAGAGTTATGATGCAAATAGTTAGACTCGCGCTTTGGTTTAGCAATTTACTGACCTACCTCCGATTGATTGAACATAACTCACTCAATTTAACTCGTAATTCATTTAAATTCATTTCATTTCGAATGAATCGAAGTGTAGTTTAAAACGAAAGAAACGGAGATGAAAAACTCGAAGTATTTTGAGAGTTATGATGGAAATAGTTAGACTCGCGCTTTGGTTTAGCAATTTACTGACCTACCTCCGATTGATTGACCATAACTCACTCAATTTAACTCGTAATTCATTGAAATTAGTTTCATTTCGAAAGAATCGAAGTGTAGTTTAAAACGAAAGAAACGGAGATGAAAAACTCCAAGTATTTTGAGAGTTATGATGGAAATAGTTAGACTCGCGCTTTGGTTTAGCAATTTACTGACCTACCTACGATTGATTGACCATAACTCCCCCAATTTAACTCTTAAGTCATTGAAATTAGTTTCATTTCGAAGGAATCAAAGTGTAGTTTAAAACGAAAGAAACGGAGATGAAAAACTCTAAGTATTTTGAGAGTTATGATGGAAATAGTTAGACTCGCGCTTTGGTTTAGCAATTTACTGACCTACCTCCGATTGATTGACAATAACTCTGTCAATTTAACTCGTAATTCATTTAAATTAGTTTCATTTCGAATGAATCGAAGTGTAGTTTAAAACGAAAGAAACGGAGATGAAAAACTCCAAGTATTTTGAGAGTTATGATGGAAATAGTTAGACTCGCGCTTTGGTTTAGCAATTTACTGACCTACCTCCGATTGATTGACCATAACTCACTCAATTTAACTCGTAATTCATTTAAATTCGTTTCATTTCGAATGAATCGAAGTGTAGTTTAAAACGAAAGAAACGGAGATGAAAAACTCCAAGTATTTTGAGAGTTATGATGGAAATAGTTAGACTCGCTCTTTGGTTTAGCAATTTACTGACCTACCTCCGATTGATTGACCATAACTCTGTCAATTTAACTCGTAATTCATTTAAATTAGTTTCATTTCGAAGGAATCAAAGTGTAGTTTAAAACGAAAGAAACGGAGATTAAAAACTCCAAGTATTTTGGGAGTTATGATGGAAATAGTTAGACTCGCGCTTTGGTTTAGCAATTTACTGACCTCCCTACGATTGATTGACCATAACTCACTCAATTTAACTCGTAATTCATTGAAATTAGTTTCATTTCGAAGGAATCGAAGTGTAGTTTATAACGAAAGAAACGGAGATGAAAAACTCCAAGTATTTTGAGAGTTATGATGGAAATTGTTAGACTCGCGCTTTGGTTTAGCAATTTACTGACCTACCTCCGATTGATTGACCATAACTCACTCAATTTAACTCGTAATTCATTTAAATTAGTTTCATTTCGAAGGAATCGAAGTAAAGTTTAAAACGAAAGAAACGGAGATGAAAAACTCCAAGTATTTTGAGAGTTATGATGGAAATAGTTAGACTCGCGCTTTGGTTTAGCAATTTACTGACCTGCCTCCGATTGATTGACCATAACTCCCCCAATTTAACTCTTAAGTCATTGAAATTAGTTTCATTTCGAAGGAATCAAAGTGTAGTTTAAAACGAAAGAAACGGAGATGAAAAACTCCAAGTATTTTGAGAGTTATGATGGAAATAGTTAGACTCGCGCTTTGGTTTAGCAATTTACTGACCTACCTCCGATTGATTGACAATAACTCTGTCAATTTAACTCGTAATTCATTTAAATTAGTTTCATTTCGAAGGAATCGAAGTGTAGTTTAAAACGAAAGAAACGGAGATGAAAAACTCCAAGTATTTTGAGAGTTATGATGGAAATAGTTAGACTCGCGCTTTGGTTTAGCAATTTACTGACCTACCTCCGATTGATTGACCATAACTCTGTCAATTTAACTCGTAATTCATTTAAATTAGTTTCATTTCGAAGGAATCGAAGTGTAGTTTAAAACGAAAGAAACGGAGATGAAAAACTCCAAGTATTTTGAGAGTTATGATGGAAATAGTTAGACTCGCGCTTTGGTTTAGCAATTTACTGACCTACCTCCGATTGATTGACCATAACTCACTCAATTTAACTCGTAATTCATTAAAATTAGTTTCATTTCGAAAGAATCGAAGTGTAGTTTAAAACGAAAGAAACGGAGATGAAAAACTCCAAGTATTTTGAGAGTTATGATGGAAATAGTTAGACTCGCGCTTTGGTTTAGCAATTTACTGACCTACCTCCTATTGATTGACCATAACTCTCTCAATTTAACTCTTAAGTCATTGAAATTAGTTTCATTTCGAAAGAATCAAAGTGTAGTTTAAAACGAAAGAAACGGAGATGAAAAACTCCAAGTATTTTGAGAGTTATGATGGAAATAGTTAGACTCGCGCTTTGGTTTAGCAATTTACTGACCTACCTCCGATTGATTGACAATAACTCTCTAAATTTAACTCGTAATTCATTTAAATTAGTTTCATTTCGAAGGAATCGAAGTGTAGTTTAAAACGAAAGAAACGGAGATGAAAAACTCCAAGTATTTTGAGAGTTATGATGGAAATAGTTAGACTCGCGCTTTGGTTTAGCAATTTACTGACCTACCTCCGATTGATTGACCATAACTCTCCCAATTTAACTCTTAAGTCATTGAAATTAGTTTCATTTCGAAGGAATCAAAGTGTAGTTTAAAACGAAAGAAACGGAGATGAAAAACTCCAAGTATTTTGAGAGTTATGATGGAAATAGTTAGACTCGCGCTTTGGTTTAGCAATTTACTGACCTACCTCCGATTGATTGACAATAACTCTGTCAATTTAACTCGTAATTCATTTAAATTAGTTTCATTTCGAAGGAATCGAAGTGTAGTTTAAAACGAAAGAAACGGAGATGAAAAACTCCAAGTATTTTGAGAGTTATGATGGAAATAGTTAGACTCGCGCTTTGGTTTAGCAATTTACTGACCTACCTCCGATTGATTGACCATAACTCACTCAATTTAACTCGTAATTCATTTAAATTCGTTTCATTTCGAATGAATCGAAGTGTAGTTTAAAACGAAAGAAACGGAGATGAAAAACTCCAAGTATTTTGAGAGTTATGATGGAAATAGTTAGACTCGCTCTTTGGTTTAGCAATTTACTGACCTACCTCCGATTGATTGACCATAACTCTGTTAATTTAACTCGTAATTCATTTAAATTAGTTTAATTTCGAAGGAATCGAAGTGTAGTTTAAAACGAAAGAAACGGAGATTAAAAACTCCAAGTATTTTGGGAGTTATGATGGAAATAGTTAGACTCGCGCTTTGGTTTAGCAATTTACTGACCTCCCTACGATTGATTGACCATAACTCACTCAATTTAACTCGTAATTCATTGAAATTAGTTTCATTTCGAAGGAATCGAAGTGTAGTTTATAACGAAAGAAACGGAGAAGAAAAACTCCAAGTATTTTGAGAGTTATGATGGAAATTGTTAGACTCGCGCTTTGGTTTAGCAATTTACTGACCTACCTCCGATTGATTGACCATAACTCACTCAATTTAACTCGTAATTCATTTAAATTAGTTTCATTTCGAAGGAATCGAAGTAAAGTTTAAAACGAAAGAAACGGAGATGAAAAACTCCAAGTATTTTGAGAGTTATGATGGAAATAGTTAGACTCGCGCTTTGGTTTAGCAATTTACTGACCTACCTCCGATTGATTGACCATAACTCCCCCAATTTAACTCTTAAGTCATTGAAATTAGTTTCATTTCGAAGGAATCAAAGTGTAGTTTAAAACGAAAGAAACGGAGATGAAAAACTCCAAGTATTTTGAGAGTTATGATGGAAATAGTTAGACTCGCGCTTTGGTTTAGCAATTTACTGACCTACCTCCGATTGATTGACAATAACTCTGTCAATTTAACTCGTAATTCATTTAAATTAGTTTCATTTCGAAGGAATCGAAGTGTAGTTTAAAACGAAAGAAACGGAGATGAAAAACTCCAAGTATTTTGAGAGTTATGATGGAAATAGTTAGACTCGCGCTTTGGTTTAGCAATTTACTGACCTACCTCCGATTGATTGACCATAACTCACTCAATTTAACTCGTAATTCATTTAAATTCGTTTCATTTCGAATGAATCGAAGTGTAGTTTAAAACGAAAGAAACGGAGATGAAAAACTCCAAGTATTTTGAGAGTTATGATGGAAATAGTTAGACTCGCTCTTTGGTTTAGCAATTTACTGACCTCTCTCCGATTGATTGACCATAACTCTGTCAATTTAACTCGTAATTCATTTAAATTAGTTTCATTTCGAAGGAATCGAAGTGTAGTTTAAAACGAAAGAAACGGAGATGAAAAACTCCAAGTATTTTGAGAGTTATGATGGAAATAGTTAGACTCGCGCTTTGGTTTAGTAATTTACTGACCTACCTCCGATTGATTGAACATAACTCACTCAATTTAACTCGTAATTCATTTAAATTCATTTCATTTCGTATGAATCGAAGTGTAGTTTAAAACGAAAGAAACGGAGATGAAAAACTCGAAGTATTTTGAGAGTTATGATGGAAATAGTTAGACTCGCGCTTTGGTTTAGCAATTTACTGACCTACCTCCGATTGATTGACCATAACTCACTCAATTTAACTCGTAATTCATTGAAATTAGTTTCATTTCGAAAGAATCGAAGTGTAGTTTAAAACGAAAGAAACGGAGATGAAAAACTCCAAGTATTTTGAGAGTTATGATGGAAATAGTTAGACTCGCGCTTTGGTTTAGCAATTTACTGACCTACCTACGATTGATTGACCATAACTCCCCCAATTTAACTCTTAAGTCATTGAAATTAGTTTCATTTCGAAGGAATCAAAGTGTAGTTTAAAACGAAAGAAACGGAGATGAAAAACTCTAAGTATTTTGAGAGTTATGATGGAAATAGTTAGACTCGCGCTTTGGTTTAGCAATTTACTGACCTACCTCCGATTGATTGACAATAACTCTGTCAATTTAACTCGTAATTCATTTAAATTAGTTTCATTTCGAAGGAATCGAAGTGTAGTTTAAAACGAAAGAAACGGAGATGAAAAACTCCAAGTATTTTGAGAGTTATGATGGAAATAGTTAGACTCGCGCTTTGGTTTAGCAATTTACTGACCTACCTCCGATTGATTGACCATAACTCTCCCAATTTAACTCTTAAGTCATTGAAATTAGTTTCATTTCGAAGGAATCAAAGTGTAGTTTAAAACGAAAGAAACGGAGATGAAAAACTCCAAGTATTTTGAGAGTTATGATGGAAATAGTTAGACTCGCGCTTTGGTTTAGCAATTTACTGACCTACCTCCGATTGATTGACAATAACTCTGTCAATTTAACTCGTAATTCATTTAAATTAGTTTCATTTCGAAGGAATCGAAGTGTAGTTTAAAACGAAAGAAACGGAGATGAAAAACTCCAAGTATTTTGAGAGTTATGATGGAAATAGTTAGACTCGCGCTTTGGTTTAGCAATTTACTGACCTACCTCCGATTGATTGACAATAACTCTGTCAATTTAACTCGTAATTCATTTAAATTAGTTTCATTTCGAAGGAATCGAAGTGTAGTTTAAAACGAAAGAAACGGAGATGAAAAACTCCAAGTATTTTGAGAGTTATGATGGAAATAGTTAGACTCGCGCTTTGGTTTAGCAATTTACTGACCTACCTCCGATTGATTGACCATAACTCACTCAATTTAACTCGTAATTCATTTAAATTCGTTTCATTTCGAATGAATCGAAGTGTAGCTTAAAACGAAAGAAACGGAGATGAAAAACTCCAAGTATTTTGAGAGTTATGATGGAAATAGTTAGACTCGCTCTTTGGTTTAGCAATTTACTGACCTACCTCCGATTGATTGACCATAACTCTGTCAATTTAACTCGTAATTCATTTAAATTAGTTTCATTTCGAAGGAATCGAAGTGTAGTTTAAAACGAAAGAAACGGAGATTAAAAACTCCAAGTATTTTGGGAGTTATGATGGAAATAGTTAGACTCGCGCTTTGGTTTAGCAATTTACTGACCTCCCTACGATTGATTGACCATAACTCACTCAATTTAACTCGTAATTCATTGAAATTAGTTTCATTTCGAAGGAATCGAAGTGTAGTTTATAACGAAAGAAACGGAGATGAAAAACTCCAAGTATTTTGAGAGTTATGATGGAAATTGTTAGACTCGCGCTTTGGTTTAGCAATTTACTGACCTACCTCCGATTGATTGACCATAACTCACTCAATTTAACTCGTAATTCATTTAAATTAGTTTCATTTCGAAGGAATCGAAGTAAAGTTTAAAACGAAAGAAACGGAGATGAAAAACTCCAAGTATTTTGAGAGTTATGATGGAAATAGTTAGACTCGCGCTTTGGTTTAGCAATTTACTGACCTACCTCCGATTGATTGACCATAACTCCCCCAATTTAACTCTTAAGTCATTGAAATTAGTTTCATTTCGAAGGAATCAAAGTGTAGTTTAAAACGAAAGAAACGGAGATGAAAAACTCCAAGTATTTTGAGAGTTATGATGGAAATAGTTAGACTCGCGCTTTGGTTTAGCAATTTACTGACCTACCTCCGATTGATTGACCATAACTCACTAAATTTAACTCGTAATTCATTTAAATTCGTTTCATTTCGAATGAATCGAAGTGTAGTTTAAAACGAAAGAAACGGAGATGAAAAACTCCAAGTATTTTGAGAGTTATGATGGAAATAGTTAGACTCGCTCTTTGGTTTAGCAATTTACTGACCTACCTCCGATTGATTGACCATAACTCTGTCAATTTAACTCGTAATTCATTTAAATTAGTTTCATTTCGAAGGAATCGAAGTGTAGTTTAAAACGAAAGAAACGGAGATGAAAAACTCCAAGTATTTTGAGAGTT
The DNA here is from genome assembly GCF_043159265.1 of Tasmannia lanceolata. NCBI lineage: Eukaryota > Viridiplantae > Streptophyta > Magnoliopsida > Canellales > Winteraceae > Tasmannia > Tasmannia lanceolata. The sequence goes on from NW_027518721.1 coordinate 12,647,147, forward strand.
ATGATGGAAATAGTTAGACTCGCGCTTTGGTTTAGCAATTTACTGACCTACCTCCGATTGATTGACCATAACTCACTCAATTTAACTCGTAATTCATTAAAATTAGTTTCATTTCGAAAGAATCGAAGTGTAGTTTAAAACGAAAGAAACGGAGATGAAAAACTCCAAGTATTTTGAGAGTTATGATGGAAATAGTTAGACTCGCGCTTTGGTTTAGCAATTTACTGACCTACCTCCTATTGATTGACCATAACTCTCTCAATTTAACTCTTAAGTCATTGAAATTAGTTTCATTTCGAAAGAATCGAAGTGTAGTTTAAAACGAAAGAAACGGAGATGAAAAACTCCAAGTATTTTGAGAGTTATGATGGAAATAGTTAGACTCGCTCTTTGGTTTAGCAATTTACTGACCTACCTCCGATTGATTGACAATAACTCTGTCAATTTAACTCGTAATTCATTTAAATTAGTTTCATTTCGAAGGAATCGAAGTGTAGTTTAAAACGAAAGAAACGGAGATGAAAAACTCCAAGTATTTTGAGAGTTATGATGGAAATAGTTAGACTCGCGCTTTGGTTTAGCAATTTACTGACCTACCTCCGATTGATTGACCATAACTCACTCAATTTAACTCGTAATTCATTTAAATTCGTTTCATTTCGAATGAATCGAAGTGTAGTTTAAAACGAAAGAAACGGAGATGAAAAACTCCAAGTATTTTGAGAGTTATGATGGAAATAGTTAGACTCGCTCTTTGGTTTAGCAATTTACTGACCTACCTCCGATTGATTGACAATAACTCTGTCAATTTAACTCGTAATTCATTTAAATTAGTTTCATTTCGAAGGAATCGAAGTGTAGTTTAAAACGAAAGAAACGGAGATGAAAAACTCCAAGTATTTTGAGAGTTATGATGGAAATAGTTAGACTCGCGCTTTGGTTTAGCAATTTACTGACCTACCTCCGATTGATTGACCATAACTCACTCAATTTAACTCGTAATTCATTTAAATTCGTTTCATTTCGAATGAATCGAAGTGTAGTTTAAAACGAAAGAAACGGAGATGAAAAACTCCAAGTATTTTGAGAGTTATGATGGAAATAGTTAGACTCGCTCTTTGGTTTAGCAATTTACTGACCTACCTCCGATTGATTGACCATAACTCTGTCAATTTAACTCGTAATTCATTTAAATTAGTTTCATTTCGAAGGAATCGAAGTGTAGTTTAAAACGAAAGAAACGGAGATTAAAAACTCCAATTATTTTGGGAATTATGATGGAAATAGTTAGACTCGCGCTTTGGTTTAGCAATTTACTGACCTCCCTACGATTGATTCACCATAACTCACTCAATTTAACTCGTAATTCATTGAAATTAGTTTCATTTCGAAGGAATCGAAGTGTAGTTTATAACGAAAGAAACGGAGATGAAAAACTCCAAGTATTTTGAGAGTTATGATGGAAATTGTTAGACTCGCGCTTTGGTTTAGCAATTTACTGACCTACCTCCGATTGATTGACCATAACTCACTCAATTTAACTCGTAATTCATTTAAATTAGTTTCATTTCGAAGGAATCGAAGTAAAGTTTAAAACGAAAGAAACGGAGATGAAAAACTCCAAGTATTTTGAGAGTTATGATGGAAATAGTTAGACTCGCGCTTTGGTTTAGCAATTTATTGACCTACCTCCGATTGATTGACCATAACTCCCCCAATTTAACTCTAAGTCATTGAAATTAGTTTCATTTCGAAGGAATCAAAGTGTAGTTTAAAACGAAAGAAACGGAGATGAAAAACTCCAAGTATTTTGAGAGTTATGATGGAAATAGTTAGACTCGCGCTTTGGTTTAGCAATTTACTGACCTACCTCCGATTGATTGACAATAACTCTCTAAATTTAACTCGTAATTCATTTAAATTAGTTTCATTTCGAAGGAATCGAAGTGTAGTTTAAAACGAAAGAAACGGAGATGAAAAACTCCAAGTATTTTGAGAGTTATGATGGAAATAGTTAGACTCGCGCTTTGGTTTAGCAATTTACTGACCTACCTCCGATTGATTGACCATAACTCACTCAATTTAACTCGTAATTCATTGAAATTAGTTTCATTTCGAAAGAATCGAAGTGTAGTTTAAAACGAAAGAAACGGAGATGAAAAACTCCAAGTATTTTGAGAGTTATGATGGAAATAGTTAGACTCGCGCTTTGGTTTAGCAATTTACTGACCTACCTACGATTGATTGACCATAACTCCCCCAATTTAACTCTTAAGTCATTGAAATTAGTTTCATTTCGAAGGAATCAAAGTGTAGTTTAAAACGAAAGAAACGGAGATGAAAAACTCTAAGTATTTTGAGAGTTATGATGGAAATAGTTAGACTCGCGCTTTGGTTTAGCAATTTACTGACCTACCTCCGATTGATTGACAATAACTCTGTCAATTTAACTCGTAATTCATTTAAATTAGTTTCATTTCGAAGGAATCGAAGTGTAGTTTAAAACGAAAGAAACGGAGATGAAAAACTCCAAGTATTTTGAGAGTTATGATGGAAATAGTTAGACTCGCGCTTTGGTTTAGCAATTTACTGACCTACCTCCGATTGATTGACCATAACTCTCCCAATTTAACTCTTAAGTCATTGAAATTAGTTTCATTTCGAAGGAATCAAAGTGTAGTTTAAAACGAAAGAAACGGAGATGAAAAACTCCAAGTATTTTGAGAGTTATGATGGAAATAGTTAGACTCGCGCTTTGGTTTAGCAATTTACTGACCTACCTCCGATTGATTGACAATAACTCTGTCAATTTAACTCGTAATTCATTTAAATTAGTTTCATTTCGAAGGAATCGAAGTGTAGTTTAAAACGAAAGAAACGGAGATGAAAAACTCCAAGTATTTTGAGAGTTATGATGGAAATAGTTAGACTCGCGCTTTGGTTTAGCAATTTACTGACCTACCTCCGATTGATTGACAATAACTCTGTCAATTTAACTCGTAATTCATTTAAATTAGTTTCATTTCGAAGGAATCGAAGTGTAGTTTAAAACGAAAGAAACGGAGATGAAAAACTCCAAGTATTTTGAGAGTTATGATGGAAATAGTTAGACTCGCGCTTTGGTTTAGCAATTTACTGACCTACCTCCGATTGATTGACCATAACTCACTCAATTTAACTCGTAATTCATTTAAATTCGTTTCATTTCGAATGAATCGAAGTGTAGCTTAAAACGAAAGAAACGGAGATGAAAAACTCCAAGTATTTTGAGAGTTATGATGGAAATAGTTAGACTCGCTCTTTGGTTTAGCAATTTACTGACCTACCTCCGATTGATTGACCATAACTCTGTCAATTTAACTCGTAATTCATTTAAATTAGTTTCATTTCGAAGGAATCGAAGTGTAGTTTAAAACGAAAGAAACGGAGATTAAAAACTCCAAGTATTTTGGGAGTTATGATGGAAATAGTTAGACTCGCGCTTTGGTTTAGCAATTTACTGACCTCCCTACGATTGATTGACCATAACTCACTCAATTTAACTCGTAATTCATTGAAATTAGTTTCATTTCGAAGGAATCGAAGTGTAGTTTATAACGAAAGAAACGGAGATGAAAAACTCCAAGTATTTTGAGAGTTATGATGGAAATTGTTAGACTCGCGCTTTGGTTTAGCAATTTACTGACCTACCTCCGATTGATTGACCATAACTCACTCAATTTAACTCGTAATTCATTTAAATTAGTTTCATTTCGAAGGAATCGAAGTAAAGTTTAAAACGAAAGAAACGGAGATGAAAAACTCCAAGTATTTTGAGAGTTATGATGGAAATAGTTAGACTCGCGCTTTGGTTTAGCAATTTACTGACCTACCTCCGATTGATTGACCATAACTCCCCCAATTTAACTCTTAAGTCATTGAAATTAGTTTCATTTCGAAGGAATCAAAGTGTAGTTTAAAACGAAAGAAACGGAGATGAAAAACTCCAAGTATTTTGAGAGTTATGATGGAAATAGTTAGACTCGCGCTTTGGTTTAGCAATTTACTGACCTACCTCCGATTGATTGACCATAACTCACTAAATTTAACTCGTAATTCATTTAAATTCGTTTCATTTCGAATGAATCGAAGTGTAGTTTAAAACGAAAGAAACGGAGATGAAAAACTCCAAGTATTTTGAGAGTTATGATGGAAATAGTTAGACTCGCTCTTTGGTTTAGCAATTTACTGACCTACCTCCGATTGATTGACCATAACTCTGTCAATTTAACTCGTAATTCATTTAAATTAGTTTCATTTCGAAGGAATCGAAGTGTAGTTTAAAACGAAAGAAACGGAGATGAAAAACTCCAAGTATTTTGAGAGTTATGATGGAAATAGTTAGACTCGCGCTTTGGTTTAGCAATTTACTGACCTACCTCCGATTGATTGACCATAACTCACTCAATTTAACTCGTAATTCATTAAAATTAGTTTCATTTCGAAAGAATCGAAGTGTAGTTTAAAACGAAAGAAACGGAGATGAAAAACTCCAAGTATTTTGAGAGTTATGATGGAAATAGTTAGACTCGCGCTTTGGTTTAGCAATTTACTGACCTACCTCCTATTGATTGACCATAACTCTCTCAATTTAACTCTTAAGTCATTGAAATTAGTTTCATTTCGAAAGAATCGAAGTGTAGTTTAAAACGAAAGAAACGGAGATGAAAAACTCCAAGTATTTTGAGAGTTATGATGGAAATAGTTAGACTCGCTCTTTGGTTTAGCAATTTACTGACCTACCTCCGATTGATTGACAATAACTCTGTCAATTTAACTCGTAATTCATTTAAATTAGTTTCATTTCGAAGGAATCGAAGTGTAGTTTAAAACGAAAGAAACGGAGATGAAAAACTCCAAGTATTTTGAGAGTTATGATGGAAATAGTTAGACTCGCGCTTTGGTTTAGCAATTTACTGACCTACCTCCGATTGATTGACCATAACTCACTCAATTTAACTCGTAATTCATTTAAATTCGTTTCATTTCGAATGAATCGAAGTGTAGTTTAAAACGAAAGAAACGGAGATGAAAAACTCCAAGTATTTTGAGAGTTATGATGGAAATAGTTAGACTCGCTCTTTGGTTTAGCAATTTACTGACCTACCTCCGATTGATTGACAATAACTCTGTCAATTTAACTCGTAATTCATTTAAATTAGTTTCATTTCGAAGGAATCGAAGTGTAGTTTAAAACGAAAGAAACGGAGATGAAAAACTCCAAGTATTTTGAGAGTTATGATGGAAATAGTTAGACTCGCGCTTTGGTTTAGCAATTTACTGACCTACCTCCGATTGATTGACCATAACTCACTCAATTTAACTCGTAATTCATTTAAATTCGTTTCATTTCGAATGAATCGAAGTGTAGTTTAAAACGAAAGAAACGGAGATGAAAAACTCCAAGTATTTTGAGAGTTATGATGGAAATAGTTAGACTCGCTCTTTGGTTTAGCAATTTACTGACCTACCTCCGATTGATTGACCATAACTCTGTCAATTTAACTCGTAATTCATTTAAATTAGTTTCATTTCGAAGGAATCGAAGTGTAGTTTAAAACGAAAGAAACGGAGATTAAAAACTCCAATTATTTTGGGAATTATGATGGAAATAGTTAGACTCGCGCTTTGGTTTAGCAATTTACTGACCTCCCTACGATTGATTCACCATAACTCACTCAATTTAACTCGTAATTCATTGAAATTAGTTTCATTTCGAAGGAATCGAAGTGTAGTTTATAACGAAAGAAACGGAGATGAAAAACTCCAAGTATTTTGAGAGTTATGATGGAAATTGTTAGACTCGCGCTTTGGTTTAGCAATTTACTGACCTACCTCCGATTGATTGACCATAACTCACTCAATTTAACTCGTAATTCATTTAAATTAGTTTCATTTCGAAGGAATCGAAGTAAAGTTTAAAACGAAAGAAACGGAGATGAAAAACTCCAAGTATTTTGAGAGTTATGATGGAAATAGTTAGACTCGCGCTTTGGTTTAGCAATTTATTGACCTACCTCCGATTGATTGACCATAACTCCCCCAATTTAACTCTAAGTCATTGAAATTAGTTTCATTTCGAAGGAATCAAAGTGTAGTTTAAAACGAAAGAAACGGAGATGAAAAACTCCAAGTATTTTGAGAGTTATGATGGAAATAGTTAGACTCGCGCTTTGGTTTAGCAATTTACTGACCTACCTCCGATTGATTGACAATAACTCTCTAAATTTAACTCGTAATTCATTTAAATTAGTTTCATTTCGAAGGAATCGAAGTGTAGTTTAAAACGAAAGAAACGGAGATGAAAAACTCCAAGTATTTTGAGAGTTATGATGGAAATAGTTAGACTCGCGCTTTGGTTTAGCAATTTACTGACCTACCTCCGATTGATTGACCATAACTCTCCCAATTTAACTCTTAAGTCATTGAAATTAGTTTCATTTCGAAGGAATCAAAGTGTAGTTTAAAACGAAAGAAACGGAGATGAAAAACTCCAAGTATTTTGAGAGTTATGATGGAAATAGTTAGACTCGCGCTTTGGTTTAGCAATTTACTGACCTACCTCCGATTGATTGACAATAACTCTGTCAATTTAACTCGTAATTCATTTAAATTAGTTTCATTTCGAAGGAATCGAAGTGTAGTTTAAAACGAAAGAAACGGAGATGAAAAACTCCAAGTATTTTGAGAGTTATGATGGAAATAGTTAGACTCGCGCTTTGGTTTAGCAATTTACTGACCTACCTCCGATTGATTGACCATAACTCACTCAATTTAACTCGTAATTCATTTAAATTCGTTTCATTTCGAATGAATCGAAGTGTAGTTTAAAACGAAAGAAACGGAGATGAAAAACTCCAAGTATTTTGAGAGTTATGATGGAAATAGTTAGACTCGCTATTTGGTTTAGCAATTTACTGACCTACCTCCGATTGATTGACCATAACTCTGTCAATTTAACTCGTAATTCATTTAAATTAGTTTCATTTCGAAGGAATCGAAGTGTAGTTTAAAACGAAAGAAACGGAGATGAAAAACTCCAAGTATTTTGAGAGTTATGATGGAAATAGTTAGACTCGCGCTTTGGTTTAGCAATTTACTGACCTACCTCCGATTGATTGACCATAACTCACTCAATTTAACTCGTAATTCATTAAAATTAGTTTCATTTCGAAAGAATCGAAGTGTAGTTTAAAACGAAAGAAACGGAGATGAAAAACTCCAAGTATTTTGAGAGTTATGATGGAAATAGTTAGACTCGCGCTTTGGTTTAGCAATTTACTGACCTACCTCCTATTGATTGACCATAACTCTCTCAATTTAACTCTTAAGTCATTGAAATTAGTTTCATTTCGAAAGAATCAAAGTGTAGTTTAAAACGAAAGAAACGGAGATGAAAAACTCCAAGTATTTTGAGAGTTATGATGGAAATAGTTAGACTCGCGCTTTGGTTTAGCAATTTACTGACCTACCTCCGATTGATTGACAATAACTCTCTAAATTTAACTCGTAATTCATTTAAATTAGTTTCATTTCGAAGGAATCGAAGTGTAGTTTAAAACGAAAGAAACGGAGATGAAAAACTCCAAGTATTTTGAGAGTTATGATGGAAATAGTTAGACTCGCGCTTTGGTTTAGCAATTTACTGACCTACCTCCGATTGATTGACCATAACTCTCCCAATTTAACTCTTAAGTCATTGAAATTAGTTTCATTTCGAAGGAATCAAAGTGTAGTTTAAAACGAAAGAAACGGAGATGAAAAACTCCAAGTATTTTGAGAGTTATGATGGAAATAGTTAGACTCGCGCTTTGGTTTAGCAATTTACTGACCTACCTCCGATTGATTGACAATAACTCTGTCAATTTAACTCGTAATTCATTTAAATTAGTTTCATTTCGAAGGAATCGAAGTGTAGTTTAAAACGAAAGAAACGGAGATGAAAAACTCCAAGTATTTTGAGAGTTATGATGGAAATAGTTAGACTCGCGCTTTGGTTTAGCAATTTACTGACCTACCTCCGATTGATTGACCATAACTCACTCAATTTAACTCGTAATTCATTTAAATTCGTTTCATTTCGAATGAATCGAAGTGTAGTTTAAAACGAAAGAAACGGAGATGAAAAACTCCAAGTATTTTGAGAGTTATGATGGAAATAGTTAGACTCGCTCTTTGGTTTAGCAATTTACTGACCTACCTCCGATTGATTGACCATAACTCTGTCAATTTAACTCGTAATTCATTTAAATTAGTTTCATTTCGAAGGAATCGAAGTGTAGTTTAAAACGAAAGAAACGGAGATTAAAAACTCCAAGTATTTTGGGAGTTATGATGGAAATAGTTAGACTCGCGCTTTGGTTTAGCAATTTACTGACCTCCCTACGATTGATTGACCATAACTCACTCAATTTAACTCGTAATTCATTGAAATTAGTTTCATTTCGAAGGAATCGAAGTGTAGTTTATAACGAAAGAAACGGAGATGAAAAACTCCAAGTATTTTGAGAGTTATGATGGAAATTGTTAGACTCGCGCTTTGGTTTAGCAATTTACTGACCTACCTCCGATTGATTGACCATAACTCACTCAATTTAACTCGTAATTCATTTAAATTAGTTTCATTTTGAAGGAATCGAAGTAAAGTTTAAAACGAAAGAAACGGAGATGAAAAACTCCAAGTATTTTGAGAGTTATGATGGAAATAGTTAGACTCGCGCTTTGGTTTAGCAATTTACTGACCTACCTCCGATTGATTGACCATAACTCCCCCAATTTAACTCTTAAGTCATTGAAATTAGTTTCATTTCGAAGGAATCAAAGTGTAGTTTAAAACGAAAGAAACGGAGATGAAAAACTCCAAGTATTTTGAGAGTTATGATGGAAATAGTTAGACTCGCGCTTTGGTTTAGCAATTTACTGACCTACCTCCGATTGATTGACCATAACTCACTAAATTTAACTCGTAATTCATTTAAATTCGTTTCATTTCGAATGAATCGAAGTGTAGTTTAAAACGAAAGAAACGGAGATGAAAAACTCCAAGTATTTTGAGAGTTATGATGGAAATAGTTAGACTCGCTCTTTGGTTTAGCAATTTACTGACCTACCTCCGATTGATTGACCATAACTCTGTCAATTTAACTCGTAATTCATTTAAATTAGTTTCATTTCGAAGGAATCGAAGTGTAGTTTAAAACGAAAGAAACGGAGATGAAAAACTCCAAGTATTTTGAGAGTTATGATGGAAATAGTTAGACTCGCGCTTTGGTTTAGCAATTTACTGACCTACCTCCGATTGATTGACCATAACTCACTCAATTTAACTCGTAATTCATTAAAATTAGTTTCATTTCGAAAGAATCGAAGTGTAGTTTAAAACGAAAGAAACGGAGATGAAAAACTCCAAGTATTTTGAGAGTTATGATGGAAATAGTTAGACTCGCGCTTTGGTTTAGCAATTTACTGACCTACCTCCTATTGATTGACCATAACTCTCTCAATTTAACTCTTAAGTCATTGAAATTAGTTTCATTTCGAAAGAATCAAAGTGTAGTTTAAAACGAAAGAAACGGAGATGAAAAACTCCAAGTATTTTGAGAGTTATGATGGAAATAGTTAGACTCGCGCTTTGGTTTAGCAATTTACTGACCTACCTCCGATTGATTGACAATAACTCTCTAAATTTAACTCGTAATTCATTTAAATTAGTTTCATTTCGAAGGAATCGAAGTGTAGTTTAAAACGAAAGAAACGGAGATGAAAAACTCCAAGTATTTTGAGAGTTATGATGGAAATAGTTAGACTCGCGCTTTGGTTTAGCAATTTACTGACCTACCTCCGATTGATTGACCATAACTCTCCCAATTTAACTCTTAAGTCATTGAAATTAGTTTCATTTCGAAGGAATCAAAGTGTAGTTTAAAACGAAAGAAACGGAGATGAAAAACTCCAAGTATTTTGAGAGTTATGATGGAAATAGTTAGACTCGCGCTTTGGTTTAGCAATTTACTGACCTACCTCCGATTGATTGACAATAACTCTGTCAATTTAACTCGTAATTCATTTAAATTAGTTTCATTTCGAAGGAATCGAAGTGTAGTTTAAAACGAAAGAAACGGAGATGAAAAACTCCAAGTATTTTGAGAGTTATGATGGAAATAGTTAGACTCGCGCTTTGGTTTAGCAATTTACTGACCTACCTCCGATTGATTGACCATAACTCACTCAATTTAACTCGTAATTCATTTAAATTCGTTTCATTTCGAATGAATCGAAGTGTAGTTTAAAACGAAAGAAACGGAGATGAAAAACTCCAAGTATTTTGAGAGTTATGATGGAAATAGTTAGACTCGCTCTTTGGTTTAGCAATTTACTGACCTACCTCCGATTGATTGACCATAACTCTGTCAATTTAACTCGTAATTCATTTAAATTAGTTTCATTTCGAAGGAATCGAAGTGTAGTTTAAAACGAAAGAAACGGAGATTAAAAACTCCAATTATTTTGGGAGTTATGATGGAAATAGTTAGACTCGCGCTTTGGTTTAGCAATTTACTGACCTCCCTACGATTGATTGACCATAACTCACTCAATTTAACTCGTAATTCATTGAAATTAGTTTCATTTCGAAGGAATCGAAGTGTAGTTTATAACGAAAGAAACGGAGATGAAAAACTCCAAGTATTTTGAGAGTTATGATGGAAATTGTTAGACTCGCGCTTTGGTTTAGCAATTTACTGACCTACCTCCGATTGATTGACCATAACTCACTCAATTTAACTCGTAATTCATTTAAATTAGTTTCATTTCGAAGGAATCGAAGTAAAGTTTAAAACGAAAGAAACGGAGATGAAAAACTCCAAGTATTTTGAGAGTTATGATGGAAATAGTTAGACTCGCGCTTTGGTTTAGCAATTTATTGACCTACCTCCGATTGATTGACCATAACTCCCCCAATTTAACTCTTAAGTCATTGAAATTAGTTTCATTTCGAAGGAATCAAAGTGTAGTTTAAAACGAAAGAAACGGAGATGAAAAACTCCAAGTATTTTGAGAGTTATGATGGAAATAGTTAGACTCGCGCTTTGGTTTAGCAATTTACTGACCTACCTCCGATTGATTGACAATAACTCTGTCAATTTAACTCGTAATTCATTTAAATTAGTTTCATTTCGAAGGAATCGAAGTGTAGTTTAAAACGAAAGAAACGGAGATGAAAAACTCCAAGTATTTTGAGAGTTATGATGGAAATAGTTAGACTCGCGCTTTGGTTTAGCAATTTACTGACCTACCTCCGATTGATTGACCATAACTCACTCAATTTAACTCGTAATTCATTTAAATTCGTTTCATTTCGAATGAATCGAAGTGTAGTTTAAAACGAAACAAACGGAGATGAAAAACTCCAAGTATTTTGAGAGTTATGATGGAAATAGTTAGACTCGCTCTTTGGTTTAGCAATTTACTGACCTCTCTCCGATTGATTGACCATAACTCTGTCAATTTAACTCGTAATTCATTTAAATTAGTTTCATTTCGAAGGAATCGAAGTGTAGTTTAAAACGAAAGAAACGGAGATGAAAAACTCCAAGTATTTTGAGAGTTATGATGGAAATAGTTAGACTCGCGCTTTGGTTTAGCAATTTACTGACCTACCTCCGATTGATTGACCATAACTCTCCCAATTTAACTCTTAAGTCATTGAAATTACTTTCATTTCGAAGGAATCAAAGTGTAGTTTAAAACGAAAGAAACGGAGATGAAAAACTCCAAGTATTTTGAGAGTTATGATGGAAATAGTTAGACTCGCGCTTTGGTTTAGCAATTTACTGACCTACCTCCGATTGATTGACAATAACTCTGTCAATTTAACTCGTAATTCATTTAAATTAGTTTCATTTCGAAGGAATCGAAGTGTAGTTTAAAACGAAAGAAACGGAGATGAAAAACTCCAAGTATTTTGAGAGTTATGATGGAAATAGTTAGACTCGCGCTTTGGTTTAGCAATTTACTGACCTACCTCCGATTGATTGACCATAACTCTCCCAATTTAACTCTTAAGTCATTGAAATTACTTTCATTTCGAAGGAATCAAAGTGTAGTTTAAAACGAAAGAAACGGAGATGAAAAACTCCAAGTATTTTGAGAGTTATGATGGAAATAGTTAGACTCGCGCTTTGGTTTAGCAATTTACTGACCTACCTCCGATTGATTGACAATAACTCTGTCAATTTAACTCGTAATTCATTTAAATTAGTTTCATTTCGAAGGAATCGAAGTGTAGTTTAAAACGAAAGAAACGGAGATGAAAAACTCCAAGTATTTTGAGAGTTATGATGGAAATAGTTAGACTCGCGCTTTGGTTTAGCAATTTACTGACCTACCTCCGATTGATTGACAATAACTCTGTCAATTTAACTCGTAATTCATTTAAATTAGTTTCATTTCGAAGGAATCGAAGTGTAGTTTAAAACGAAAGAAACGGAGATGAAAAACTCCAAGTATTTTGAGAGTTATGATGGAAATAGTTAGACTCGCGCTTTGGTTTAGCAATTTACTGACCTACCTCCGATTGATTGACCATAACTCACTCAATTTAACTCGTAATTCATTTAAATTAGTTTCATTTCGAAGGAATCGAAGTAAAGTTTAAAACGAAAGAAACGGAGATGAAAAACTCCAAGTATTTTGAGAGTTATGATGGAAATAGTTAGACTCGCGCTTTGGTTTAGCAATTTACTGACCTACCTCCGATTGATTGACCATAACTCCCCCAATTTAACTCTTAAGTCATTGAAATTAGTTTCATTTCGAAGGAATCAAAGTGTAGTTTAAAACGAAAGAAACGGAGATGAAAAACTCCAAGTATTTTGAGAGTTATGATGGAAATAGTTAGACTCGCGCTTTGGTTTAGCAATTTACTGACCTACCTCCGATTGATTGACCATAACTCACTAAATTTAACTCGTAATTCATTTAAATTCGTTTCATTTCGAATGAATCGAAGTGTAGTTTAAAACGAAAGAAACGGAGATGAAAAACTCCAAGTATTTTGAGAGTTATGATGGAAATAGTTAGACTCGCTCTTTGGTTTAGCAATTTACTGACCTACCTCCGATTGATTGACCATAACTCTGTCAATTTAACTCGTAATTCATTTAAATTAGTTTCATTTCGAAGGAATCGAAGTGTAGTTTAAAACGAAAGAAACGGAGATGAAAAACTCCAAGTATTTTGAGAGTTATGATGGAAATAGTTAGACTCGCGCTTTGGTTTAGCAATTTACTGACCTACCTCCGATTGATTGACCATAACTCACTCAATTTAACTCGTAATTCATTAAAATTAGTTTCATTTCGAAAGAATCGAAGTGTAGTTTAAAACGAAAGAAACGGAGATGAAAAACTCCAAGTATTTTGAGAGTTATGATGGAAATAGTTAGACTCGCGCTTTGGTTTAGCAATTTACTGACCTACCTCCTATTGATTGACCATAACTCTCTCAATTTAACTCTTAAGTCATTGAAATTAGTTTCATTTCGAAAGAATCGAAGTGTAGTTTAAAACGAAAGAAACGGAGATGAAAAACTCCAAGTATTTTGAGAGTTATGATGGAAATAGTTAGACTCGCTCTTTGGTTTAGCAATTTACTGACCTACCTCCGATTGATTGACAATAACTCTGTCAATTTAACTCGTAATTCATTTAAATTAGTTTCATTTCGAAGGAATCGAAGTGTAGTTTAAAACGAAAGAAACGGAGATGAAAAACTCCAAGTATTTTGAGAGTTATGATGGAAATAGTTAGACTCGCGCTTTGGTTTAGCAATTTACTGACCTACCTCCGATTGATTGACCATAACTCACTCAATTTAACTCGTAATTCATTTAAATTCGTTTCATTTCGAATGAATCGAAGTGTAGTTTAAAACGAAAGAAACGGAGATGAAAAACTCCAAGTATTTTGAGAGTTATGATGGAAATAGTTAGACTCGCTCTTTGGTTTAGCAATTTACTGACCTACCTCCGATTGATTGACAATAACTCTGTCAATTTAACTCGTAATTCATTTAAATTAGTTTCATTTCGAAGGAATCGAAGTGTAGTTTAAAACGAAAGAAACGGAGATGAAAAACTCCAAGTATTTTGAGAGTTATGATGGAAATAGTTAGACTCGCGCTTTGGTTTAGCAATTTACTGACCTACCTCCGATTGATTGACCATAACTCACTCAATTTAACTCGTAATTCATTTAAATTCGTTTCATTTCGAATGAATCGAAGTGTAGTTTAAAACGAAAGAAACGGAGATGAAAAACTCCAAGTATTTTGAGAGTTATGATGGAAATAGTTAGACTCGCTCTTTGGTTTAGCAATTTACTGACCTACCTCCGATTGATTGACCATAACTCTGTCAATTTAACTCGTAATTCATTTAAATTAGTTTCATTTCGAAGGAATCGAAGTGTAGTTTAAAACGAAAGAAACGGAGATTAAAAACTCCAATTATTTTGGGAATTATGATGGAAATAGTTAGACTCGCGCTTTGGTTTAGCAATTTACTGACCTCCCTACGATTGATTCACCATAACTCACTCAATTTAACTCGTAATTCATTGAAATTAGTTTCATTTCGAAGGAATCGAAGTGTAGTTTATAACGAAAGAAACGGAGATGAAAAACTCCAAGTATTTTGAGAGTTATGATGGAAATTGTTAGACTCGCGCTTTGGTTTAGCAATTTACTGACCTACCTCCGATTGATTGACCATAACTCACTCAATTTAACTCGTAATTCATTTAAATTAGTTTCATTTCGAAGGAATCGAAGTAAAGTTTAAAACGAAAGAAACGGAGATGAAAAACTCCAAGTATTTTGAGAGTTATGATGGAAATAGTTAGACTCGCGCTTTGGTTTAGCAATTTATTGACCTACCTCCGATTGATTGACCATAACTCCCCCAATTTAACTCTAAGTCATTGAAATTAGTTTCATTTCGAAGGAATCAAAGTGTAGTTTAAAACGAAAGAAACGGAGATGAAAAACTCCAAGTATTTTGAGAGTTATGATGGAAATAGTTAGACTCGCGCTTTGGTTTAGCAATTTACTGACCTACCTCCGATTGATTGACAATAACTCTCTAAATTTAACTCGTAATTCATTTAAATTAGTTTCATTTCGAAGGAATCGAAGTGTAGTTTAAAACGAAAGAAACGGAGATGAAAAACTCCAAGTATTTTGAGAGTTATGATGGAAATAGTTAGACTCGCGCTTTGGTTTAGCAATTTACTGACCTACCTCCGATTGATTGACCATAACTCTCCCAATTTAACTCTTAAGTCATTGAAATTAGTTTCATTTCGAAGGAATCAAAGTGTAGTTTAAAACGAAAGAAACGGAGATGAAAAACTCCAAGTATTTTGAGAGTTATGATGGAAATAGTTAGACTCGCGCTTTGGTTTAGCAATTTACTGACCTACCTCCGATTGATTGACAATAACTCTGTCAATTTAACTCGTAATTCATTTAAATTAGTTTCATTTCGAAGGAATCGAAGTGTAGTTTAAAACGAAAGAAACGGAGATGAAAAACTCCAAGTATTTTGAGAGTTATGATGGAAATAGTTAGACTCGCGCTTTGGTTTAGCAATTTACTGACCTACCTCCGATTGATTGACCATAACTCACTCAATTTAACTCGTAATTCATTTAAATTCGTTTCATTTCGAATGAATCGAAGTGTAGTTTAAAACGAAAGAAACGGAGATGAAAAACTCCAAGTATTTTGAGAGTTATGATGGAAATAGTTAGACTCGCTATTTGGTTTAGCAATTTACTGACCTACCTCCGATTGATTGACCATAACTCTGTCAATTTAACTCGTAATTCATTTAAATTAGTTTCATTTCGAAGGAATCGAAGTGTAGTTTAAAACGAAAGAAACGGAGATGAAAAACTCCAAGTATTTTGAGAGTTATGATGGAAATAGTTAGACTCGCGCTTTGGTTTAGCAATTTACTGACCTACCTCCGATTGATTGACCATAACTCACTCAATTTAACTCGTAATTCATTAAAATTAGTTTCATTTCGAAAGAATCGAAGTGTAGTTTAAAACGAAAGAAACGGAGATGAAAAACTCCAAGTATTTTGAGAGTTATGATGGAAATAGTTAGACTCGCGCTTTGGTTTAGCAATTTACTGACCTACCTCCTATTGATTGACCATAACTCTCTCAATTTAACTCTTAAGTCATTGAAATTAGTTTCATTTCGAAAGAATCAAAGTGTAGTTTAAAACGAAAGAAACGGAGATGAAAAACTCCAAGTATTTTGAGAGTTATGATGGAAATAGTTAGACTCGCGCTTTGGTTTAGCAATTTACTGACCTACCTCCGATTGATTGACAATAACTCTCTAAATTTAACTCGTAATTCATTTAAATTAGTTTCATTTCGAAGGAATCGAAGTGTAGTTTAAAACGAAAGAAACGGAGATGAAAAACTCCAAGTATTTTGAGAGTTATGATGGAAATAGTTAGACTCGCGCTTTGGTTTAGCAATTTACTGACCTACCTCCGATTGATTGACCATAACTCTCCCAATTTAACTCTTAAGTCATTGAAATTAGTTTCATTTCGAAGGAATCAAAGTGTAGTTTAAAACGAAAGAAACGGAGATGAAAAACTCCAAGTATTTTGAGAGTTATGATGGAAATAGTTAGACTCGCGCTTTGGTTTAGCAATTTACTGACCTACCTCCGATTGATTGACAATAACTCTGTCAATTTAACTCGTAATTCATTTAAATTAGTTTCATTTCGAAGGAATCGAAGTGTAGTTTAAAACGAAAGAAACGGAGATGAAAAACTCCAAGTATTTTGAGAGTTATGATGGAAATAGTTAGACTCGCGCTTTGGTTTAGCAATTTACTGACCTACCTCCGATTGATTGACCATAACTCACTCAATTTAACTCGTAATTCATTTAAATTCGTTTCATTTCGAATGAATCGAAGTGTAGTTTAAAACGAAAGAAACGGAGATGAAAAACTCCAAGTATTTTGAGAGTTATGATGGAAATAGTTAGACTCGCTCTTTGGTTTAGCAATTTACTTACCTACCTCCGATTGATTGACCATAACTCTGTCAATTTAACTCGTAATTCATTTAAATTAGTTTCATTTCGAAGGAATCGAAGTGTAGTTTAAAACGAAAGAAACGGAGATTAAAAACTCCAAGTATTTTGGGAGTTATGATGGAAATAGTTAGACTCGCGCTTTGGTTTAGCAATTTACTGACCTCCCTACGATTGATTGACCATAACTCACTCAATTTAACTCGTAATTCATTGAAATTAGTTTCATTTCGAAGGAATCGAAGTGTAGTTTATAACGAAAGAAACGGAGATGAAAAACTCCAAGTATTTTGAGAGTTATGATGGAAATTGTTAGACTCGCGCTTTGGTTTAGCAATTTACTGACCTACCTCCGATTGATTGACCATAACTCACTCAATTTAACTCGTAATTCATTTAAATTAGTTTCATTTTGAAGGAATCGAAGTAAAGTTTAAAACGAAAGAAACGGAGATGAAAAACTCCAAGTATTTTGAGAGTTATGATGGAAATAGTTAGACTCGCGCTTTGGTTTAGCAATTTACTGACCTACCTCCGATTGATTGACCATAACTCCCCCAATTTAACTCTTAAGTCATTGAAATTAGTTTCATTTCGAAGGAATCAAAGTGTAGTTTAAAACGAAAGAAACGGAGATGAAAAACTCCAAGTATTTTGAGAGTTATGATGGAAATAGTTAGACTCGCGCTTTGGTTTAGCAATTTACTGACCTACCTCCGATTGATTGACCATAACTCACTAAATTTAACTCGTAATTCATTTAAATTCGTTTCATTTCGAATGAATCGAAGTGTAGTTTAAAACGAAAGAAACGGAGATGAAAAACTCCAAGTATTTTGAGAGTTATGATGGAAATAGTTAGACTCGCTCTTTGGTTTAGCAATTTACTGACCTACCTCCGATTGATTGACCATAACTCTGTCAATTTAACTCGTAATTCATTTAAATTAGTTTCATTTCGAAGGAATCGAAGTGTAGTTTAAAACGAAAGAAACGGAGATGAAAAACTCCAAGTATTTTGAGAGTTATGATGGAAATAGTTAGACTCGCGCTTTGGTTTAGCAATTTACTGACCTACCTCCGATTGATTGACCATAACTCACTCAATTTAACTCGTAATTCATTAAAATTAGTTTCATTTCGAAAGAATCGAAGTGTAGTTTAAAACGAAAGAAACGGAGATGAAAAACTCCAAGTATTTTGAGAGTTATGATGGAAATAGTTAGACTCGCGCTTTGGTTTAGCAATTTACTGACCTACCTCCTATTGATTGACCATAACTCTCTCAATTTAACTCTTAAGTCATTGAAATTAGTTTCATTTCGAAAGAATCAAAGTGTAGTTTAAAACGAAAGAAACGGAGATGAAAAACTCCAAGTATTTTGAGAGTTATGATGGAAATAGTTAGACTCGCGCTTTGGTTTAGCAATTTACTGACCTACCTCCGATTGATTGACAATAACTCTCTAAATTTAACTCGTAATTCATTTAAATTAGTTTCATTTCGAAGGAATCGAAGTGTAGTTTAAAACGAAAGAAACGGAGATGAAAAACTCCAAGTATTTTGAGAGTTATGATGGAAATAGTTAGACTCGCGCTTTGGTTTAGCAATTTACTGACCTACCTCCGATTGATTGACCATAACTCTCCCAATTTAACTCTTAAGTCATTGAAATTAGTTTCATTTCGAAGGAATCAAAGTGTAGTTTAAAACGAAAGAAACGGAGATGAAAAACTCCAAGTATTTTGAGAGTTATGATGGAAATAGTTAGACTCGCGCTTTGGTTTAGCAATTTACTGACCTACCTCCGATTGATTGACAATAACTCTGTCAATTTAACTCGTAATTCATTTAAATTAGTTTCATTTCGAAGGAATCGAAGTGTAGTTTAAAACGAAAGAAACGGAGATGAAAAACTCCAAGTATTTTGAGAGTTATGATGGAAATAGTTAGACTCGCGCTTTGGTTTAGCAATTTACTGACCTACCTCCGATTGATTGACCATAACTCACTCAATTTAACTCGTAATTCATTTAAATTCGTTTCATTTCGAATGAATCGAAGTGTAGTTTAAAACGAAAGAAACGGAGATGAAAAACTCCAAGTATTTTGAGAGTTATGATGGAAATAGTTAGACTCGCTCTTTGGTTTAGCAATTTACTGACCTACCTCCGATTGATTGACCATAACTCTGTCAATTTAACTCGTAATTCATTTAAATTAGTTTCATTTCGAAGGAATCGAAGTGTAGTTTAAAACGAAAGAAACGGAGATTAAAAACTCCAATTATTTTGGGAGTTATGATGGAAATAGTTAGACTCGCGCTTTGGTTTAGCAATTTACTGACCTCCCTACGATTGATTGACCATAACTCACTCAATTTAACTCGTAATTCATTGAAATTAGTTTCATTTCGAAGGAATCGAAGTGTAGTTTATAACGAAAGAAACGGAGATGAAAAACTCCAAGTATTTTGAGAGTTATGATGGAAATTGTTAGACTCGCGCTTTGGTTTAGCAATTTACTGACCTACCTCCGATTGATTGACCATAACTCACTCAATTTAACTCGTAATTCATTTAAATTAGTTTCATTTCGAAGGAATCGAAGTAAAGTTTAAAACGAAAGAAACGGAGATGAAAAACTCCAAGTATTTTGAGAGTTATGATGGAAATAGTTAGACTCGCGCTTTGGTTTAGCAATTTATTGACCTACCTCCGATTGATTGACCATAACTCCCCCAATTTAACTCTTAAGTCATTGAAATTAGTTTCATTTCGAAGGAATCAAAGTGTAGTTTAAAACGAAAGAAACGGAGATGAAAAACTCCAAGTATTTTGAGAGTTATGATGGAAATAGTTAGACTCGCGCTTTGGTTTAGCAATTTACTGACCTACCTCCGATTGATTGACAATAACTCTGTCAATTTAACTCGTAATTCATTTAAATTAGTTTCATTTCGAAGGAATCGAAGTGTAGTTTAAAACGAAAGAAACGGAGATGAAAAACTCCAAGTATTTTGAGAGTTATGATGGAAATAGTTAGACTCGCGCTTTGGTTTAGCAATTTACTGACCTACCTCCGATTGATTGACCATAACTCACTCAATTTAACTCGTAATTCATTTAAATTCGTTTCATTTCGAATGAATCGAAGTGTAGTTTAAAACGAAACAAACGGAGATGAAAAACTCCAAGTATTTTGAGAGTTATGATGGAAATAGTTAGACTCGCTCTTTGGTTTAGCAATTTACTGACCTCTCTCCGATTGATTGACCATAACTCTGTCAATTTAACTCGTAATTCATTTAAATTAGTTTCATTTCGAAGGAATCGAAGTGTAGTTTAAAACGAAAGAAACGGAGATGAAAAACTCCAAGTATTTTGAGAGTTATGATGGAAATAGTTAGACTCGCGCTTTGGTTTAGCAATTTACTGACCTACCTCCGATTGATTGACCATAACTCTCCCAATTTAACTCTTAAGTCATTGAAATTACTTTCATTTCGAAGGAATCAAAGTGTAGTTTAAAACGAAAGAAACGGAGATGAAAAACTCCAAGTATTTTGAGAGTTATGATGGAAATAGTTAGACTCGCGCTTTGGTTTAGCAATTTACTGACCTACCTCCGATTGATTGACAATAACTCTGTCAATTTAACTCGTAATTCATTTAAATTAGTTTCATTTCGAAGGAATCGAAGTGTAGTTTAAAACGAAAGAAACGGAGATGAAAAACTCCAAGTATTTTGAGAGTTATGATGGAAATAGTTAGACTCGCGCTTTGGTTTAGCAATTTACTGACCTACCTCCGATTGATTGACCATAACTCTCCCAATTTAACTCTTAAGTCATTGAAATTACTTTCATTTCGAAGGAATCAAAGTGTAGTTTAAAACGAAAGAAACGGAGATGAAAAACTCCAAGTATTTTGAGAGTTATGATGGAAATAGTTAGACTCGCGCTTTGGTTTAGCAATTTACTGACCTACCTCCGATTGATTGACAATAACTCTGTCAATTTAACTCGTAATTCATTTAAATTAGTTTCATTTCGAAGGAATCGAAGTGTAGTTTAAAACGAAAGAAACGGAGATGAAAAACTCCAAGTATTTTGAGAGTTATGATGGAAATAGTTAGACTCGCGCTTTGGTTTAGCAATTTACTGACCTACCTCCGATTGATTGACAATAACTCTGTCAATTTAACTCGTAATTCATTTAAATTAGTTTCATTTCGAAGGAATCGAAGTGTAGTTTAAAACGAAAGAAACGGAGATGAAAAACTCCAAGTATTTTGAGAGTTATGATGGAAATAGTTAGACTCGCGCTTTGGTTTAGCAATTTACTGACCTACCTCCGATTGATTGACCATAACTCACTCAATTTAACTCGTAATTCATTTAAATTCGTTTCATTTCGAATGAATCGAAGTGTAGCTTAAAACGAAAGAAACGGAGATGAAAAACTCCAAGTATTTTGAGAGTTATGATGGAAATAGTTAGACTCGCTCTTTGGTTTAGCAATTTACTGACCTACCTCCGATTGATTGACCATAACTCTGTCAATTTAACTCGTAATTCATTTAAATTAGTTTCATTTCGAAGGAATCGAAGTGTAGTTTAAAACGAAAGAAACGGAGATTAAAAACTCCAAGTATTTTGGGAGTTATGAGGGAAATAGTTAGACTCGCGCTTTGGTTTAGCAATTTACTGACCTCCCTACGATTGATTGACCATAACTCACTCAATTTAACTCGTAATTCATTGAAATTAGTTTCATTTCGAAGGAATCGAAGTGTAGTTTATAACGAAAGAAACGGAGATGAAAAACTCCAAGTATTTTGAGAGTTATGATGGAAATTGTTAGACTCGCGCTTTGGTTTAGCAATTTACTGACCTACCTCCGATTGATTGACCATAACTCACTCAATTTAACTCGTAATTCATTTAAATTAGTTTCATTTCGAAGGAATCGAAGTAAAGTTTAAAACGAAAGAAACGGAGATGAAAAACTCCAAGTATTTTGAGAGTTATGATGGAAATAGTTAGACTCGCGCTTTGGTTTAGCAATTTACTGACCTACCTCCGATTGATTGACCATAACTCCCCCAATTTAACTCTTAAGTCATTGAAATTAGTTTCATTTCGAAGGAATCAAAGTGTAGTTTAAAACGAAAGAAACGGAGATGAAAAACTCCAAGTATTTTGAGAGTTATGATGGAAATAGTTAGACTCGCGCTTTGGTTTAGCAATTTACTGACCTACCTCCGATTGATTGACCATAACTCACTAAATTTAACTCGTAATTCATTTAAATTCGTTTCATTTCGAATGAATCGAAGTGTAGTTTAAAACGAAAGAAACGGAGATGAAAAACTCCAAGTATTTTGAGAGTTATGATGGAAATAGTTAGACTCGCTCTTTGGTTTAGCAATTTACTGACCTACCTCCGATTGATTGACCATAACTCTGTCAATTTAACTCGTAATTCATTTAAATTAGTTTCATTTCGAAGGAATCGAAGTGTAGTTTAAAACGAAAGAAACGGAGATGAAAAACTCCAAGTATTTTGAGAGTTATGATGGAAATAGTTAGACTCGCGCTTTGGTTTAGCAATTTACTGACCTACCTCCGATTGATTGACCATAACTCACTCAATTTAACTCGTAATTCATTAAAATTAGTTTCATTTCGAAAGAATCGAAGTGTAGTTTAAAACGAAAGAAACGGAGATGAAAAACTCCAAGTATTTTGAGAGTTATGATGGAAATAGTTAGACTCGCGCTTTGGTTTAGCAATTTACTGACCTACCTCCTATTGATTGACCATAACTCTCTCAATTTAACTCTTAAGTCATTGAAATTAGTTTCATTTCGAAAGAATCAAAGTGTAGTTTAAAACGAAAGAAACGGAGATGAAAAACTCCAAGTATTTTGAGAGTTATGATGGAAATAGTTAGACTCGCGCTTTGGTTTAGCAATTTACTGACCTACCTCCGATTGATTGACAATAACTCTCTAAATTTAACTCGTAATTCATTTAAATTAGTTTCATTTCGAAGGAATCGAAGTGTAGTTTAAAACGAAAGAAACGGAGATGAAAAACTCCAAGTATTTTGAGAGTTATGATGGAAATAGTTAGACTCGCGCTTTGGTTTAGCAATTTACTGACCTACCTCCGATTGATTGACCATAACTCTCCCAATTTAACTCTTAAGTCATTGAAATTAGTTTCATTTCGAATGAATCAAAGTGTAGTTTAAAACGAAAGAAACGGAGATGAAAAACTCCAAGTATTTTGAGAGTTATGATGGAAATAGTTAGACTCGCGCTTTGGTTTAGCAATTTACTGACCTACCTCCGATTGATTGACAATAACTCTGTCAATTTAACTCGTAATTCATTTAAATTAGTTTCATTTCGAAGGAATCGAAGTGTAGTTTAAAACGAAAGAAACGGAGATGAAAAACTCCAAGTATTTTGAGAGTTATGATGGAAATAGTTAGACTCGCGCTTTGGTTTAGCAATTTACTGACCTACCTCCGATTGATTGACCATAACTCACTCAATTTAACTCGTAATTCATTTAAATTCGTTTCATTTCGAATGAATCGAAGTGTAGTTTAAAACGAAAGAAACGGAGATGAAAAACTCCAAGTATTTTGAGAGTTATGATGGAAATAGTTAGACTCGCTCTTTGGTTTAGCAATTTACTGACCTACCTCCGATTGATTGACCATAACTCTGTCAATTTAACTCGTAATTCATTTAAATTAGTTTCATTTCGAAGGAATCGAAGTGTAGTTTAAAACGAAAGAAACGGAGATTAAAAACTCCAATTATTTTGGGAGTTATGATGGAAATAGTTAGACTCGCGCTTTGGTTTAGCAATTTACTGACCTCCCTACGATTGATTCACCATAACTCACTCAATTTAACTCGTAATTCATTGAAATTAGTTTCATTTCGAAGGAATCGAAGTGTAGTTTAAAACGAAAGAAACGGAGATGAAAAACTCCAAGTATTTTGAGAGTTATGATGGAAATAGTTAGACTCGCGCTTTGGTTTAGCAATTTACTGACCTACCTCCGATTGATTGACCATAACTCACTCAATTTAACTCGTAATTCATTTAAATTCGTTTCATTTCGAATGAATCGAAGTGTAGCTTAAAACGAAAGAAACGGAGATGAAAAACTCCAAGTATTTTGAGAGTTATGATGGAAATAGTTAGACTCGCTCTTTGGTTTAGCAATTTACTGACCTACCTCCGATTGATTGACCATAACTCTGTCAATTTAACTCGTAATTCATTTAAATTAGTTTCATTTCGAAGGAATCAAAGTGTAGTTTAAAACGAAAGAAACGGAGATTAAAAACTCCAAGTATTTTGGGAGTTATGATGGAAATAGTTAGACTCGCGCTTTGGTTTAGCAATTTACTGACCTCCCTACGATTGATTGACCATAACTCACTCAATTTAACTCGTAATTCATTGAAATTAGTTTCATTTCGAAGGAATCGAAGTGTAGTTTATAACGAAAGAAACGGAGATGAAAAACTCCAAGTATTTTGAGAGTTATGATGGAAATTGTTAGACTCGCGCTTTGGTTTAGCAATTTACTGACCTACCTCCGATTGATTGACCATAACTCACTCAATTTAACTCGTAATTCATTTAAATTAGTTTCATTTCGAAGGAATCGAAGTAAAGTTTAAAACGAAAGAAACGGAGATGAAAAACTCCAAGTATTTTGAGAGTTATGATGGAAATAGTTAGACTCGCGCTTTGGTTTAGCAATTTACTGACCTACCTCCGATTGATTGACCATAACTCCCCCAATTTAACTCTTAAGTCATTGAAATTAGTTTCATTTCGAAGGAATCAAAGTGTAGTTTAAAACGAAAGAAACGGAGATGAAAAACTCCAAGTATTTTGAGAGTTATGATGGAAATAGTTAGACTCGCGCTTTGGTTTAGCAATTTACTGACCTACCTCCGATTGATTGACCATAACTCACTAAATTTAACTCGTAATTCATTTAAATTCGTTTCATTTCGAATGAATCGAAGTGTAGTTTAAAACGAAAGAAACGGAGATGAAAAACTCCAAGTATTTTGAGAGTTATGATGGAAATAGTTAGACTCGCTCTTTGGTTTAGCAATTTACTGACCTACCTCCGATTGATTGACCATAACTCTGTCAATTTAACTCGTAATTCATTTAAATTAGTTTCATTTCGAAGGAATCGAAGTGTAGTTTAAAACGAAAGAAACGGAGATGAAAAACTCCAAGTATTTTGAGAGTTATGATGGAAATAGTTAGACTCGCGCTTTGGTTTAGCAATTTACTGACCTACCTCCGATTGATTGACCATAACTCACTTAATTTAACTCGTAATTCATTAAAATTAGTTTCATTTCGAAAGAATCGAAGTGTAGTTTAAAACGAAAGAAACGGAGATGAAAAACTCCAAGTATTTTGAGAGTTATGATGGAAATAGTTAGACTCGCGCTTTGGTTTAGCAATTTACTGACCTACCTCCTATTGATTGACCATAACTCTCTCAATTTAACTCTTAAGTCATTGAAATTAGTTTCATTTCGAAAGAATCAAAGTGTAGTTTAAAACGAAAGAAACGGAGATGAAAAACTCCAAGTATTTTGAGAGTTATGATGGAAATAGTTAGACTCGCGCTTTGGTTTAGCAATTTACTGACCTACCTCCGATTGATTGACAATAACTCTCTAAATTTAACTCGTAATTCATTTAAATTAGTTTCATTTCGAAGGAATCGAAGTGTAGTTTAAAACGAAAGAAACGGAGATGAAAAACTCCAAGTATTTTGAGAGTTATGATGGAAATAGTTAGACTCGCGCTTTGGTTTAGCAATTTACTGACCTACCTCCGATTGATTGACCATAACTCTCCCAATTTAACTCTTAAGTCATTGAAATTAGTTTCATTTCGAAGGAATCAAAGTGTAGTTTAAAACGAAAGAAACGGAGATGAAAAACTCCAAGTATTTTGAGAGTTATGATGGAAATAGTTAGACTCGCGCTTTGGTTTAGCAATTTACTGACCTACCTCCGATTGATTGACAATAACTCTGTCAATTTAACTCGTAATTCATTTAAATTAGTTTCATTTCGAAGGAATCGAAGTGTAGTTTAAAACGAAAGAAACGGAGATGAAAAACTCCAAGTATTTTGAGAGTTATGATGGAAATAGTTAGACTCGCGCTTTGGTTTAGCAATTTACTGACCTACCTCCGATTGATTGACCATAACTCTCCCAATTTAACTCTTAAGTCATTGAAATTAGTTTCATTTCGAAGGAATCAAAGTGTAGTTTAAAACGAAAGAAACGGAGATGAAAAACTCCAAGTATTTTGAGAGTTATGATGGAAATAGTTAGACTCGCGCTTTGGTTTAGCAATTTACTGACCTACCTCCGATTGATTGACAATAACTCTGTCAATTTAACTCGTAATTCATTTAAATTAGTTTCATTTCGAAGGAATCGAAGTGTAGTTTAAAACGAAAGAAACGGAGATGAAAAACTCCAAGTATTTTGAGAGTTATGATGGAAATAGTTAGACTCGCGCTTTGGTTTAGCAATTTACTGACCTACCTCCGATTGATTGACCATAACTCACTCAATTTAACTCGTAATTCATTTAAATTCGTTTCATTTCGAATGAATCGAAGTGTAGTTTAAAACGAAAGAAACGGAGATGAAAAACTCCAAGTATTTTGAGAGTTATGATGGAAATAGTTAGACTCGCTCTTTGGTTTAGCAATTTACTGACCTACCTCCGATTGATTGACCATAACTCTGTCAATTTAACTCGTAATTCATTTAAATTAGTTTCATTTCGAAGGAATCGAAGTGTAGTTTAAAACGAAAGAAACGGAGATTAAAAACTCCAATTATTTTGGGAGTTATGATGGAAATAGTTAGACTCGCGCTTTGGTTTAGCAATTTACTGACCTCCCTACGATTGATTCACCATAACTCACTCAATTTAACTCGTAATTCATTGAAATTAGTTTCATTTCGAAGGAATCGAAGTGTAGTTTAAAACGAAAGAAACGGAGATGAAAAACTCCAAGTATTTTGAGAGTTATGATGGAAATAGTTAGACTCGCGCTTTGGTTTAGCAATTTACTGACCTACCTCCGATTGATTGACCATAACTCACTCAATTTAACTCGTAATTCATTTAAATTCGTTTCATTTCGAATGAATCGAAGTGTAGCTTAAAACGAAAGAAACGGAGATGAAAAACTCCAAGTATTTTGAGAGTTATGATGGAAATAGTTAGACTCGCTCTTTGGTTTAGCAATTTACTGACCTACCTCCGATTGATTGACCATAACTCTGTCAATTTAACTCGTAATTCATTTAAATTAGTTTCATTTCGAAGGAATCGAAGTGTAGTTTAAAACGAAAGAAACGGAGATTAAAAACTCCAAGTATTTTGGGAGTTATGATGGAAATAGTTAGACTCGCGCTTTGGTTTAGCAATTTACTGACCTCCCTACGATTGATTGACCATAACTCACTCAATTTAACTCGTAATTCATTGAAATTAGTTTCATTTCGAAGGAATCGAAGTGTAGTTTATAACGAAAGAAACGGAGATGAAAAACTCCAAGTATTTTGAGAGTTATGATGGAAATTGTTAGACTCGCGCTTTGGTTTAGCAATTTACTGACCTACCTCCGATTGATTGACCATAACTCACTCAATTTAACTCGTAATTCATTTAAATTAGTTTCATTTCGAAGGAATCGAAGTAAAGTTTAAAACGAAAGAAACGGAGATGAAAAACTCCAAGTATTTTGAGAGTTATGATGGAAATAGTTAGACTCGCGCTTTGGTTTAGCAATTTACTGACCTACCTCCGATTGATTGACCATAACTCCCCCAATTTAACTCTTAAGTCATTGAAATTAGTTTCATTTCGAAGGAATCAAAGTGTAGTTTAAAACGAATGAAACGGAGATGAAAAACTCCAAGTATTTTGAGAGTTATGATGGAAATAGTTAGACTCGCGCTTTGGTTTAGCAATTTACTGACCTACCTCCGATTGATTGACCATAACTCACTAAATTTAACTCGTAATTCATTTAAATTCGTTTCATTTCGAATGAATCGAAGTGTAGTTTAAAACGAAAGAAACGGAGATGAAAAACTCCAAGTATTTTGAGAGTTATGATGGAAATAGTTAGACTCGCTCTTTGGTTTAGCAATTTACTGACCTACCTCCGATTGATTGACCATAACTCTGTCAATTTAACTCGTAATTCATTTAAATTAGTTTCATTTCGAAGGAATCGAAGTGTAGTTTAAAACGAAAGAAACGGAGATGAAAAACTCCAAGTATTTTGAGAGTTATGATGGAAATAGTTAGACTCGCGCTTTGGTTTAGCAATTTACTGACCTACCTCCGATTGATTGACCATAACTCACTCAATTTAACTCGTAATTCATTAAAATTAGTTTCATTTCGAAAGAATCGAAGTGTAGTTTAAAACGAAAGAAACGGAGATGAAAAACTCCAAGTATTTTGAGAGTTATGATGGAAATAGTTAGACTCGCGCTTTGGTTTAGCAATTTACTGACCTACCTCCTATTGATTGACCATAACTCTCTCAATTTAACTCTTAAGTCATTGAAATTAGTTTCATTTCGAAAGAATCAAAGTGTAGTTTAAAACGAAAGAAACGGAGATGAAAAACTCCAAGTATTTTGAGAGTTATGATGGAAATAGTTAGACTCGCGCTTTGGTTTAGCAATTTACTGACCTACCTCCGATTGATTGACAATAACTCTCTAAATTTAACTCGTAATTCATTTAAATTAGTTTCATTTCGAAGGAATCGAAGTGTAGTTTAAAACGAAAGAAACGGAGATGAAAAACTCCAAGTATTTTGAGAGTTATGATGGAAATAGTTAGACTCGCGCTTTGGTTTAGCAATTTACTGACCTACCTCCGATTGATTGACCATAACTCTCCCAATTTAACTCTTAAGTCATTGAAATTAGTTTCATTTCGAAGGAATCAAAGTGTAGTTTAAAACGAAAGAAACGGAGATGAAAAACTCCAAGTATTTTGAGAGTTATGATGGAAATAGTTAGACTCGCGCTTTGGTTTAGCAATTTACTGACCTACCTCCGATTGATTGACAATAACTCTGTCAATTTAACTCGTAATTCATTTAAATTAGTTTCATTTCGAAGGAATCGAAGTGTAGTTTAAAACGAAAGAAACGGAGATGAAAAACTCCAAGTATTTTGAGAGTTATGATGGAAATAGTTAGACTCGCGCTTTGGTTTAGCAATTTACTGACCTACCTCCGATTGATTGACCATAACTCACTCAATTTAACTCGTAATTCATTTAAATTCGTTTCATTTCGAATGAATCGAAGTGTAGTTTAAAACGAAAGAAACGGAGATGAAAAACTCCAAGTATTTTGAGAGTTATGATGGAAATAGTTAGACTCGCTCTTTGGTTTAGCAATTTACTGACCTACCTCCGATTGATTGACCATAACTCTGTCAATTTAACTCGTAATTCATTTAAATTAGTTTCATTTCGAAGGAATCGAAGTGTAGTTTAAAACGAAAGAAACGGAGATTAAAAACTCCAATTATTTTGGGAGTTATGATGGAAATAGTTAGACTCGCGCTTTGGTTTAGCAATTTACTGACCTCCCTACGATTGATTCACCATAACTCACTCAATTTAACTCGTAATTCATTGAAATTAGTTTCATTTCGAAGGAATCGAAGTGTAGTTTATAACGAAAGAAACGGAGATGAAAAACTCCAAGTATTTTGAGAGTTATGATGGAAATTGTTAGACTCGCGCTTTGGTTTAGCAATTTACTGACCTACCTCCGATTGATTGACCATAACTCACTCAATTTAACTCGTAATTCATTTAAATTAGTTTCATTTCGAAGGAATCGAAGTAAAGTTTAAAACGAAAGAAACGGAGATGAAAAACTCCAAGTATTTTGAGAGTTATGATGGAAATAGTTAGACTCGCGCTTTGGTTTAGCAATTTATTGACCTACCTCCGATTGATTGACCATAACTCCCCCAATTTAACTCTAAGTCATTGAAATTAGTTTCATTTCGAAGGAATCAAAGTGTAGTTTAAAACGAAAGAAACGGAGATGAAAAACTCCAAGTATTTTGAGAGTTATGATGGAAATAGTTAGACTCGCGCTTTGGTTTAGCAATTTACTGACCTACCTCCGATTGATTGACAATAACTCTCTAAATTTAACTCGTAATTCATTTAAATTAGTTTCATTTCGAAGGAATCGAAGTGTAGTTTAAAACGAAAGAAACGGAGATGAAAAACTCCAAGTATTTTGAGAGTTATGATGGAAATAGTTAGACTCGCGCTTTGGTTTAGCAATTTACTGACCTACCTCCGATTGATTGACCATAACTCTCCCAATTTAACTCTTAAGTCATTGAAATTAGTTTCATTTCGAAGGAATCAAAGTGTAGTTTAAAACGAAAGAAACGGAGATGAAAAACTCCAAGTATTTTGAGAGTTATGATGGAAATAGTTAGACTCGCGCTTTGGTTTAGCAATTTACTGACCTACCTCCGATTGATTGACAATAACTCTGTCAATTTAACTCGTAATTCATTTAAATTAGTTTCATTTCGAAGGAATCGAAGTGTAGTTTAAAACGAAAGAAACGGAGATGAAAAACTCCAAGTATTTTGAGAGTTATGATGGAAATAGTTAGACTCGCGCTTTGGTTTAGCAATTTACTGACCTACCTCCGATTGATTGACCATAACTCACTCAATTTAACTCGTAATTCATTTAAATTCGTTTCATTTCGAATGAATCGAAGTGTAGTTTAAAACGAAAGAAACGGAGATGAAAAACTCCAAGTATTTTGAGAGTTATGATGGAAATAGTTAGACTCGCTCTTTGGTTTAGCAATTTACTGACCTACCTCCGATTGATTGACCATAACTCTGTCAATTTAACTCGTAATTCATTTAAATTAGTTTCATTTCGAAGGAATCGAAGTGTAGTTTAAAACGAAAGAAACGGAGATGAAAAACTCCAAGTATTTTGAGAGTTATGATGGAAATAGTTAGACTCGCGCTTTGGTTTAGCAATTTACTGACCTACCTCCGATTGATTGACCATAACTCACTCAATTTAACTCGTAATTCATTAAAATTAGTTTCATTTCGAAAGAATCGAAGTGTAGTTTAAAACGAAAGAAACGGAGATGAAAAACTCCAAGTATTTTGAGAGTTATGATGGAAATAGTTAGACTCGCGCTTTGGTTTAGCAATTTACTGACCTACCTCCTATTGATTGACCATAACTCTCTCAATTTAACTCTTAAGTCATTGAAATTAGTTTCATTTCGAAAGAATCAAAGTGTAGTTTAAAACGAAAGAAACGGAGATGAAAAACTCCAAGTATTTTGAGAGTTATGATGGAAATAGTTAGACTCGCGCTTTGGTTTAGCAATTTACTGACCTACCTCCGATTGATTGACCATAACTCTCCCAATTTAACTCTTAAGTCATTGAAATTAGTTTCATTTCGAAGGAATCAAAGTGTAGTTTAAAACGAAAGAAACGGAGATGAAAAACTCCAAGTATTTTGAGAGTTATGATGGAAATAGTTAGACTCGCGCTTTGGTTTAGCAATTTACTGACCTACCTCCGATTGATTGACCATAACTCTCCCAATTTAACTCTTAAGTCATTGAAATTAGTTTCATTTCGAAGGAATCAAAGTGTAGTTTAAAACGAAAGAAACGGAGATGAAAAACTCCAAGTATTTTGAGAGTTATGATGGAAATAGTTAGACTCGCGCTTTGGTTTAGCAATTTACTGACCTACCTCCGATTGATTGACAATAACTCTGTCAATTTAACTCGTAATTCATTTAAATTAGTTTCATTTCGAAGGAATCGAAGTGTAGTTTAAAACGAAAGAAACGGAGATGAAAAACTCCAAGTATTTTGAGAGTTATGATGGAAATAGTTAGACTCGCGCTTTGGTTTAGCAATTTACTGACCTACCTCCGATTGATTGACCATAACTCACTCAATTTAACTCGTAATTCATTTAAATTCGTTTCATTTCGAATGAATCGAAGTGTAGCTTAAAACGAAAGAAACGGAGATGAAAAACTCCAAGTATTTTGAGAGTTATGATGGAAATAGTTAGACTCGCTCTTTGGTTTAGCAATTTACTGACCTACCTCCGATTGATTGACCATAACTCTGTCAATTTAACTCGTAATTCATTTAAATTAGTTTCATTTCGAAGGAATCGAAGTGTAGTTTAAAACGAAAGAAACGGAGATTAAAAACTCCAAGTATTTTGGGAGTTATGATGGAAATAGTTAGACTCGCGCTTTGGTTTAGCAATTTACTGACCTCCCTACGATTGATTGACCATAACTCACTCAATTTAACTCGTAATTCATTGAAATTAGTTTCATTTCGAAGGAATCGAAGTGTAGTTTATAACGAAAGAAACGGAGATGAAAAACTCCAAGTATTTTGAGAGTTATGATGGAAATTGTTAGACTCGCGCTTTGGTTTAGCAATTTACTGACCTACCTCCGATTGATTGACCATAACTCTCCCAATTTAACTCTTAAGTCATTGAAATTAGTTTCATTTCGAAGGAATCAAAGTGTAGTTTAAAACGAAAGAAACGGAGATGAAAAACTCCAAGTATTTTGAGAGTTATGATGGAAATAGTTAGACTCGCGCTTTGGTTTAGCAATTTACTGACCTACCTCCGATTGATTGACCATAACTCACTCAATTTAACTCGTAATTCATTTAAATTAGTTTCATTTCGAAGGAATCGAAGTAAAGTTTAAAACGAAAGAAACGGAGATGAAAAACTCCAAGTATTTTGAGAGTTATGATGGAAATAGTTAGACTCGCGCTTTGGTTTAGCAATTTATTGACCTACCTCCGATTGATTGACCATAACTCCCCCAATTTAACTCTTAAGTCATTGAAATTAGTTTCATTTCGAAGGAATCAAAGTGTAGTTTAAAACGAAAGAAACGGAGATGAAAAACTCCAAGTATTTTGAGAGTTATGATGGAAATAGTTAGACTCGCGCTTTGGTTTAGCAATTTACTGACCTACCTCCGATTGATTGACAATAACTCTGTCAATTTAACTTGTAATTCATTTAAATTAGTTTCATTTCGAAGGAATCGAAGTGTAGTTTAAAACGAAAGAAACGGAGATGAAAAACTCCAAGTATTTTGAGAGTTATGATGGAAATAGTTAGACTCGCGCTTTGGTTTAGCAATTTACTGACCTACCTCCGATTGATTGACCATAGCTCACTCAATTTAACTCGTAATTCATTTAAATTCGTTTCATTTCGAATGAATCGAAGTGTAGTTTAAAACGAAACAAACGGAGATGAAAAACTCCAAGTATTTTGAGAGTTATGATGGAAATAGTTAGACTCGCTCTTTGGTTTAGCAATTTACTGACCTCTCTCCGATTGATTGACCATAACTCTGTCAATTTAACTCGTAATTCATTTAAATTAGTTTCATTTCGAAGGAATCGAAGTGTAGTTTAAAACGAAAGAAACGGATATGAAAAACTCCAAGTATTTTGAGAGTTATGATGGAAATAGTTAGACTCGCGCTTTGGTTTAGCAATTTACTGACCTACCTCCGATTGATTGACCATAACTCTCCCAATTTAACTCTTAAGTCATTGAAATTACTTTCATTTCGAAGGAATCAAAGTGTAGTTTAAAACGAAAGAAACGGAGATGAAAAACTCCAAGTATTTTGAGAGTTATGATGGAAATAGTTAGACTCGCGCTTTGGTTTAGCAATTTACTGACCTACCTCCGATTGATTGACAATAACTCTGTCAATTTAACTCGTAATTCATTTAAATTAGTTTCATTTCGAAGGAATCGAAGTGTAGTTTAAAACGAAAGAAACGGAGATGAAAAACTCCAAGTATTTTGAGAGTTATGATGGAAATAGTTAGACTCGCGCTTTGGTTTAGCAATTTACTGACCTACCTCCGATTGATTGACAATAACTCTGTCAATTTAACTCGTAATTCATTTAAATTAGTTTCATTTCGAAGGAATCGAAGTGTAGTTTAAAACGAAAGAAACGGAGATGAAAAACTCCAAGTATTTTGAGAGTTATGATGGAAATAGTTAGACTCGCGCTTTGGTTTAGCAATTTACTGACCTACCTCCGATTGATTGACCATAACTCACTCAATTTAACTCGTAATTCATTTAAATTCGTTTCATTTCGAATGAATCGAAGTGTAGCTTAAAACGAAAGAAACGGAGATGAAAAACTCCAAGTATTTTGAGAGTTATGATGGAAATAGTTAGACTCGCTCTTTGGTTTAGCAATTTACTGACCTACCTCCGATTGATTGACCATAACTCTGTCAATTTAACTCGTAATTCATTTAAATTAGTTTCATTTCGAAGGAATCGAAGTGTAGTTTAAAACGAAAGAAACGGAGATTAAAAACTCCAAGTATTTTGGGAGTTATGATGGAAATAGTTAGACTCGCGCTTTGGTTTAGCAATTTACTGACCTCCCTACGATTGATTGACCATAACTCACTCAATTTAACTCGTAATTCATTGAAATTAGTTTCATTTCGAAGGAATCGAAGTGTAGTTTATAACGAAAGAAACGGAGATGAAAAACTCCAAGTATTTTGAGAGTTATGATGGAAATTGTTAGACTCGCGCTTTGGTTTAGCAATTTACTGACCTACCTCCGATTGATTGACCATAACTCACTCAATTTAACTCGTAATTCATTTAAATTAGTTTCATTTCGAAGGAATCGAAGTAAAGTTTAAAACGAAAGAAACGGAGATGAAAAACTCCAAGTATTTTGAGAGTTATGATGGAAATAGTTAGACTCGCGCTTTGGTTTAGCAATTTACTGACCTACCTCCGATTGATTGACCATAACTCCCCCAATTTAACTCTTAAGTCATTGAAATTAGTTTCATTTCGAAGGAATCAAAGTGTAGTTTAAAACGAAAGAAACGGAGATGAAAAACTCCAAGTATTTTGAGAGTTATGATGGAAATAGTTAGACTCGCGCTTTGGTTTAGCAATTTACTGACCTACCTCCGATTGATTGACCATAACTCACTAAATTTAACTCGTAATTCATTTAAATTCGTTTCATTTCGAATGAATCGAAGTGTAGTTTAAAACGAAAGAAACGGAGATGAAAAACTCCAAGTATTTTGAGAGTTATGATGGAAATAGTTAGACTCGCTCTTTGGTTTAGCAATTTACTGACCTACCTCCGATTGATTGACCATAACTCTGTCAATTTAACTCGTAATTCATTTAAATTAGTTTCATTTCGAAGGAATCGAAGTGTAGTTTAAAACGAAAGAAACGGAGATGAAAAACTCCAAGTATTTTGAGAGTTATGATGGAAATAGTTAGACTCGCGCTTTGGTTTAGCAATTTACTGACCTACCTCCGATTGATTGACCATAACTCACTCAATTTAACTCGTAATTCATTAAAATTAGTTTCATTTCGAAAGAATCGAAGTGTAGTTTAAAACGAAAGAAACGGAGATGAAAAACTCCAAGTATTTTGAGAGTTATGATGGAAATAGTTAGACTCGCGCTTTGGTTTAGCAATTTACTGACCTACCTACGATTGATTGACCATAACTCCCCCAATTTAACTCTTAAGTCATTGAAATTAGTTTCATTTCGAAGGAATCAAAGTGTAGTTTAAAACGAAAGAAACGGAGATGAAAAACTCTAAGTATTTTGAGAGTTATGATGGAAATAGTTAGACTCGCGCTTTGGTTTAGCAATTTACTGACCTACCTCCGATTGATTGACAATAACTCTGTCAATTTAACTCGTAATTCATTTAAATTAGTTTCATTTCGAAGGAATCGAAGTGTAGTTTAAAACGAAAGAA
Organism: Tasmannia lanceolata; assembly: GCF_043159265.1. Lineage (NCBI taxonomy): Eukaryota > Viridiplantae > Streptophyta > Magnoliopsida > Canellales > Winteraceae > Tasmannia > Tasmannia lanceolata. The sequence goes on from NW_027518721.1 coordinate 12,683,327, forward strand.
ACGGAGATGAAAAACTCCAAGTATTTTGAGAGTTATGATGGAAATAGTTAGACTCGCGCTTTGGTTTAGCAATTTACTGACCTACCTCCGATTGATTGACCATAACTCTCCCAATTTAACTCTTAAGTCATTGAAATTAGTTTCATTTCGAAGGAATCAAAGTGTAGTTTAAAACGAAAGAAACGGAGATGAAAAACTCCAAGTATTTTGAGAGTTATGATGGAAATAGTTAGACTCGCGCTTTGGTTTAGCAATTTACTGACCTACCTCCGATTGATTGACAATAACTCTGTCAATTTAACTCGTAATTCATTTAAATTAGTTTCATTTCGAAGGAATCGAAGTGTAGTTTAAAACGAAAGAAACGGAGATGAAAAACTCCAAGTATTTTGAGAGTTATGATGGAAATAGTTAGACTCGCGCTTTGGTTTAGCAATTTACTGACCTACCTCCGATTGATTGACCATAACTCACTCAATTTAACTCGTAATTCATTTAAATTCGTTTCATTTCGAATGAATCGAAGTGTAGTTTAAAACGAAAGAAACGGAGATGAAAAACTCCAAGTATTTTGAGAGTTATGATGGAAATAGTTAGACTCGCTCTTTGGTTTAGCAATTTACTGACCTACCTCCGATTGATTGACCATAACTCTGTCAATTTAACTCGTAATTCATTTAAATTAGTTTCATTTCGAAGGAATCGAAGTGTAGTTTAAAACGAAAGAAACGGAGATTAAAAACTTCAATTATTTTGGGAGTTATGATGGAAATAGTTAGACTCGCGCTTTGGTTTAGCAATTTACTGACCTCCCTACGATTGATTGACCATAACTCACTCAATTTAACTCGTAATTCATTGAAATTAGTTTCATTTCGAAGGAATCGAAGTGTAGTTTATAACGAAAGAAACGGAGAAGAAAAACTCCAAGTATTTTGAGAGTTATGATGGAAATTATTAGACTCGCGCTTTGGTTTAGCAATTTACTGACCTACCTCCGATTGATTGACCATAACTCACTCAATTTAACTCGTAATTCATTTAAATTAGTTTCATTTCGAAGGAATCGAAGTAAAGTTTAAAACGAAAGAAACGGAGATGAAAAACTCCAAGTATTTTGAGAGTTATGATGGAAATAGTTAGACTCGCGCTTTGGTTTAGCAATTTACTGACCTACCTCCGATTGATTGACCATAACTCCCCCAATTTAACTCTTAAGTCATTGAAATTAGTTTCATTTCGAAGGAATCAAAGTGTAATTTAAAACGAAAGAAACGGAGATGAAAAACTCCAAGTATTTTGAGAGTTATGATGGAAATAGTTAGACTCGCGCTTTGGTTTAGCAATTTACTGACCTACCTCCGATTGATTGACAATAACTCTGTCAATTTAACTCGTAATTCATTTAAATTAGTTTCATTTCGAAGGAATCGAAGTGTAGTTTAAAACGAAAGAAACGGAGATGAAAAACTCCAAGTATTTTGAGAGTTATGATGGAAATAGTTAGACTCGCGCTTTGGTTTAGCAATTTACTGACCTACCTCCGATTGATTGACCATAACTCACTCAATTTAACTCGTAATTCATTTAAATTCGTTTCATTTCGAATGAATCGAAGTGTAGTTTAAAACGAAACAAACGGAGATGAAAAACTCCAAGTATTTTGAGAGTTATGATGGAAATAGTTAGACTCGCTCTTTGGTTTAGCAATTTACTGACCTCTCTCCGATTGATTGACCATAACTCTGTCAATTTAACTCGTAATTCATTTAAATTAGTTTCATTTCGAAGGAATCGAAGTGTAGTTTAAAACGAAAGAAACGGAGATGAAAAACTCCAAGTATTTTGAGAGTTATGATGGAAATAGTTAGACTCGCGCTTTGGTTTAGTAATTTACTGACCTACCTCCGATTGATTGAACATAACTCACTCAATTTAACTCGTAATTCATTTAAATTCATTTCATTTCGTATGAATCGAAGTGTAGTTTAAAACGAAAGAAACGGAGATGAAAAACTCGAAGTATTTTGAGAGTTATGATGGAAATAGTTAGACTCGCGCTTTGGTTTAGCAATTTACTGACCTACCTCCGATTGATTGACAATAACTCTGTCAATTTAACTCGTAATTCATTTAAATTAGTTTCATTTCGAAGGAATCGAAGTGTAGTTTAAAACGAAAGAAACGGAGATGAAAAACTCCAAGTATTTTGAGAGTTATGATGGAAATAGTTAGACTCGCGCTTTGGTTTAGCAATTTACTGACCTACCTACGATTGATTGACCATAACTCCCCCAATTTAACTCTTAAGTCATTGAAATTAGTTTCATTTCGAAGGAATCAAAGTGTAGTTTAAAACGAAAGAAACGGAGATGAAAAACTCTAAGTATTTTGAGAGTTATGATGGAAATAGTTAGACTCGCGCTTTGGTTTAGCAATTTACTGACCTACCTCCGATTGATTGACAATAACTCTGTCAATTTAACTCGTAATTCATTTAAATTAGTTTCATTTCGAAGGAATCGAAGTGTAGTTTAAAACGAAAGAAACGGAGATGAAAAACTCCAAGTATTTTGAGAGTTATGATGGAAATAGTTAGACTCGCGCTTTGGTTTAGCAATTTACTGACCTACCTCCGATTGATTGACCATAACTCACTCAATTTAACTCGTAATTCATTTAAATTCGTTTCATTTCGAATGAATCGAAGTGTAGTTTAAAACGAAAGAAACGGAGATGAAAAACTCCAAGTATTTTGAGAGTTATGATGGAAATAGTTAGACTCGCTCTTTGGTTTAGCAATTTACTGACCTACCTCCGATTGATTGACCATAACTCTGTCAATTTAACTCGTAATTCATTTAAATTAGTTTCATTTCGAAGGAATCGAAGTGTAGTTTAAAACGAAAGAAACGGAGATTAAAAACTCCAAGTATTTTGGGAGTTATGATGGAAATAGTTAGACTCGCGCTTTGGTTTAGCAATTTACTGACCTCCCTACGATTGATTGACCATAACTCACTCAATTTTACTTGTAATTGATTGAAATTAGTTTCATTTCGAAGGAATCGAAGTGTAGTTTAAAACGAAAGAAACGGAGATGAAAAACTCCAAGTATTTTGAGAGTTATGATGGAAATAGTTAGACTCGCGCTTTGGTTTAGCAATTTACTGACTTACCTCCGATTGATTGACCATAACTCTCCCAATTTAACTCTTAAGTCATTGAAATTAGTTTCATTTCGAAGGAATCAAAGTGTAGTTTAAAACGAAAGAAACGGAGATGAAAAACTCCAAGTATTTTGAGAGTTATGATGGAAATAGTTAGACTCGCGCTTTGGTTTAGCAATTTACTGACCTACCTCCGATTGATTGACAATAACTCTGTCAATTTAACTCGTAATTCATTTAAATTAGTTTCATTTCGAAGGAATCGAAGTAAAGTTTAAAACGAAAGAAACGGAGATGAAAAACTCCAAGTATTTTGAGAGTTATGATGGAAATAGTTAGACTCGCTCTTTGGTTTAGCAATTTACTGACCTACCTCCGATTGATTGGCCATAACTCTGTCAATTTAACTCGTAATTCATTTAAATTAGTTTCATTTCGAAGGAATCGAAGTGTAGTTTAAAACGAAAGAAACGGAGATGAAAAACTCCAAGTATTTTGAGAGTTATGATGGAAATAGTTAGACTCGCGCTTTGGTTTAGCAATTTACTGACCTACCTCCGATTGATTGACCATAACTCTCCCAATTTAACTCTTAAGTCATTGAAATTAGTTTCATTTCGAAGGAATCAAAGTGTAGTTTAAAACGAAAGAAACGGAGATGAAAAACTCCAAGTATTTTGAGAGTTATGATGGAAATAGTTAGACTCGCGCTTTGGTTTAGCAATTTACTGACCTACCTCCGATTGATTGACAATAACTCTGTCAATTTAACTCGTAATTCATTTAAATTAGTTTCATTTCGAAGGAATCGAAGTGTAGTTTAAAACGAAAGAAACGGAGATGAAAAACTCCAAGTATTTTGAGAGTTATGATGGAAATAGTTAGACTCGCGCTTTGGTTTAGCAATTTACTGACCTACCTCCGATTGATTGACCATAACTCACTCAATTTAACTCGTAATTCATTTAAATTCGTTTCATTTCGAATGAATCGAAGTGTAGTTTAAAACGAAAGAAACGGAGATGAAAAACTCCAAGTATTTTGAGAGTTATGATGGAAATAGTTAGACTCGCTCTTTGGTTTAGCAATTTACTGACCTACCTCCGATTGATTGACCATAACTCTGTCAATTTAACTCGTAATTCATTTAAATTAGTTTCATTTCGAAGGAATCGAAGTGTAGTTTAAAACGAAAGAAACGGAGATTAAAAACTCCAAGTATTTTGGGAGTTATGATGGAAATAGTTAGACTCGCGCTTTGGTTTAGCAATTTACTGACCTCCCTACGATTGATTGACCATAACTCACTCAATTTAACTCGTAATTCATTGAAATTAGTTTCATTTCGAAGGAATCGAAGTGTAGTTTATAACGAAAGAAACGGAGATGAAAAACTCCAAGTATTTTGAGAGTTATGATGGAAATTGTTAGACTCGCGCTTTGGTTTAGCAATTTACTGACCTACCTCCGATTGATTGACCATAACTCACTCAATTTAACTCGTAATTCATTTAAATTAGTTTCATTTCGAAGGAATCGAAGTAAAGTTTAAAACGAAAGAAACGGAGATGAAAAACTCCAAGTATTTTGAGAGTTATGATGGAAATAGTTAGACTCGCGCTTTGGTTTAGCAATTTACTGACCTACCTCCGATTGATTGACCATAACTCCCCCAATTTAACTCTTAAGTCATTGAAATTAGTTTCATTTCGAAGGAATCAAAGTGTAATTTAAAACGAAAGAAACGGAGATGAAAAACTCCAAGTATTTTGAGAGTTATGATGGAAATAGTTAGACTCGCGCTTTGGTTTAGCAATTTACTGACCTACCTCCGATTGATTGACAATAACTCTGTCAATTTAACTCGTAATTCATTTAAATTAGTTTCATTTCGAAGGAATCGAAGTGTAGTTTAAAACGAAAGAAACGGAGATGAAAAACTCCAAGTATTTTGAGAGTTATGATGGAAATAGTTAGACTCGCGCTTTGGTTTAGCAATTTACTGACCTACCTCCGATTGATTGACCATAACTCACTCAATTTAACTCGTAATTCATTTAAATTGGTTTAATTTCGAATGAATCGAAGTGTAGTTTAAAACGAAACAAACGGAGATGAAAAACTCCAAGTATTTTGAGAGTTATGATGGAAATAGTTAGACTCGCTCTTTGGTTTAGCAATTTACTGACCTCTCTCCGATTGATTGACCATAACTCTGTCAATTTAACTCGTAATTCATTTAAATTAGTTTCATTTCGAAGGAATCGAAGTGTAGTTTAAAACGAAAGAAACGGAGATGAAAAACTCCAAGTATTTTGAGAGTTATGATGGAAATAGTTAGACTCGCGCTTTGGTTTAGCAATTTACTGACCTACCTCCGATTGATTGAACATAACTCACTCAATTTAACTCGTAATTCATTTAAATTCATTTCATTTCGAATGAATCGAAGTGTAGTTTAAAACGAAAGAAACGGAGATGAAAAACTCGAAGTATTTTGAGAGTTATGATGGAAATAGTTAGACTCGCGCTTTGGTTTAGCAATTTACTGACCTACCTCCGATTGATTGACCATAACTCACTCAATTTAACTCGTAATTCATTGAAATTAGTTTCATTTCGAAAGAATCGAAGTGTAGTTTAAAACGAAAGAAACGGAGATGAAAAACTCCAAGTATTTTGAGAGTTATGATGGAAATAGTTAGACTCGCGCTTTGGTTTAGCAATTTACTGACCTACCTACGGTTGATTGACCATAACTCCCCCAATTTAACTCTTAAGTCATTGAAATTAGTTTCATTTCGAAGGAATCAAAGTGTAGTTTAAAACGAAAGAAACGGAGATGAAAAACTCTAAGTATTTTGAGAGTTATGATGGAAATAGTTAGACTCGCGCTTTGGTTTAGCAATTTACTGACCTACCTCCGATTGATTGACAATAACTCTGTCAATTTAACTCGTAATTCATTTAAATTAGTTTCATTTCGAAGGAATCGAAGTGTAGTTTAAAACGAAAGAAACGGAGATGAAAAACTCCAAGTATTTTGAGAGTTATGATGGAAATAGTTAGACTCGCGCTTTGGTTTAGCAATTTACTGACCTACCTCCGATTGATTGACCATAACTCACTCAATTTAACTCGTAATTCATTTAAATTCGTTTCATTTCGAATGAATCGAAGTGTAGTTTAAAACGAAAGAAACGGAGATGAAAAACTCCAAGTATTTTGAGAGTTATGATGGAAATAGTTAGACTCGCTCTTTGGTTTAGCAATTTACTGACCTACCTCCGATTGATTGACCATAACTCTGTCAATTTAACTCGTAATTCATTTAAATTAGTTTCATTTCGAAGGAATCGAAGTGTAGTTTAAAACGAAAGAAACGGAGATTAAAAACTCCAAGTATTTTGGGAGTTATGATGGAAATAGTTAGACTCGCGCTTTGGTTTAGCAATTTACTGACCTCCCTACGATTGATTGACCATAACTCACTCAATTTTACTTGTAATTGATTGAAATTAGTTTCATTTCGAAGGAATCGAAGTGTAGTTTAAAACGAAAGAAACGGAGATGAAAAACTCCAAGTATTTTGAGAGTTATGATGGAAATAGTTAGACTCGCGCTTTGGTTTAGCAATTTACTGACCTACCTCCGATTGATTGACCATAACTCTCCCAATTTAACTCTTAAGTCATTGAAATTACTTTCATTTCGAAGGAATCAAAGTGTAGTTTAAAACGAAAGAAACGGAGATGAAAAACTCCAAGTATTTTGAGAGTTATGATGGAAATAGTTAGACTCGCGCTTTGGTTTAGCAATTTACTGACCTACCTCCGATTGATTGACAATAACTCTGTCAATTTAACTCGTAATTCATTTAAATTAGTTTCATTTCGAAGGAATCGAAGTGTAGTTTAAAACGAAAGAAACGGAGATGAAAAACTCCAAGTATTTTGAGAGTTATGATGGAAATAGTTAGACTCGCGCTTTGGTTTAGCAATTTACTGACCTACCTCCGATTGATTGACCATAACTCACTCAATTTAACTCGTAATTCATTTAAATTCGTTTCATTTCGAATGAATCGAAGTGTAGTTTAAAACGAAAGAAACGGAGATGAAAAACTCCAAGTATTTTGAGAGTTATGATGGAAATAGTTAGACTCGCTCTTTGGTTTAGCAATTTACTGACCTACCTCCGATTGATTGACCATAACTCTGTCAATTTAACTCGTAATTCATTTAAATTAGTTTCATTTCGAAGGAATCGAAGTGTAGTTTAAAACGAAAGAAACGGAGATTAAAAACTCCAAGTATTTTGGGAGTTATGATGGAAATAGTTAGACTCGCGCTTTGGTTTAGCAATTTACTGACCTCCCTACGATTGATTGACCATAACTCACTCAATTTAACTCGTAATTCATTGAAATTAGTTACATTTCGAAGGAATCGAAGTGTAGTTTATAACGAAAGAAACGGAGATGAAAAACTCCAAGTATTTTGAGAGTTATGATGGAAATAGTTAGACTCGCGCTTTGGTTTAGCAATTTACTGACCTACCTCCGATTGATTGACCATAACTCACTCAATTTAACTCGTAATTCATTTAAATTAGTTTCATTTCGAAGGAATCGAAGTAAAGTTTAAAACGAAAGAAACGGAGATGAAAAACTCCAAGTATTTTGAGAGTTATGATGGAAATAGTTAGACTCGCGCTTTGGTTTAGCAATTTACTGACCTACCTCCGATTGATTGACCATAACTCCCCCAATTTAACTCTTAAGTCATTGAAATTAGTTTCATTTCGAAGGAATCAAAGTGTAGTTTAAAACGAAAGAAACGGAGATGAAAAACTCCAAGTATTTTGAGAGTTATGATGGAAATAGTTAGACTCGCGCTTTGGTTTAGCAATTTACTGACCTACCTCCGATTGATTGACAATAACTCTGTCAATTTAACTCGTAATTCATTTAAATTAGTTTCATTTCGAAGGAATCGAAGTGTAGTTTAAAACGAAAGAAACGGAGATGAAAAACTCCAAGTATTTTGAGAGTTATGATGGAAATAGTTAGACTCGCGCTTTGGTTTAGCAATTTACTGACCTACCTCCGATTGATTGACCATAACTCACTCAATTTAACTCGTAATTCATTTAAATTCGTTTCATTTCGAATGAATCGAAGTGTAGTTTAAAACGAAAGAAACGGAGATGAAAAACTCCAAGTATTTTGAGAGTTATGATGGAAATAGTTAGACTCGCTCTTTGGTTTAGCAATTTACTGACCTCTCTCCGATTGATTGACCATAACTCACTCAATTTAACTCGTAATTCATTGAAATTAGTTTCATTTCGAAGGAATCGAAGTGTAGTTTATAACGAAAGAAACGGAGATGAAAAACTCGAAGTATTTTGAGAGTTATGATGGAAATAGTTAGACTCGCGCTTTGGTTTAGCAATTTACTGACCTACCTCCGATTGATTGACCATAACTCACTCAATTTAACTCGTAATTCATTGAAATTAGTTTCATTTCGAAAGAATCGAAGTGTAGTTTAAAACGAAAGAAACGGAGATGAAAAACTCCAAGTATTTTGAGAGTTATGATGGAAATAGTTAGACTCGCGCTTTGGTTTAGCAATTTACTGACCTACCTACGATTGATTGACCATAACTCCCCCAATTTAACTCTTAAGTCATTGAAATTAGTTTCATTTCGAAGGAATCAAAGTGTAGTTTAAAACGAAAGAAACGGAGATGAAAAACTCTAAGTATTTTGAGAGTTATGATGGAAATAGTTAGACTCGCACTTTGGTTTAGCAATTTACTGACCTACCTCCGATTGATTGACAATAACTCTGTCAATTTAACTCGTAATTCATTTAAATTAGTTTCATTTCGAAGGAATCGAAGTGTAGTTTAAAACGAAAGAAACGGAGATGAAAAACTCCAAGTATTTTGAGAGTTATGATGGAAATAGTTAGACTCGCGCTTTGGTTTAGCAATTTACTGACCTACCTCCGATTGATTGACCATAACTCACTCAATTTAACTCGTAATTCATTTAAATTCGTTTCATTTCGAATGAATCGAAGTGTAGTTTAAAACGAAAGAAACGGAGATGAAAAACTCCAAGTATTTTGAGAGTTATGATGGAAATAGTTAGACTCGCTCTTTGGTTTAGCAATTTACTGACCTACCTCCGATTGATTGACCATAACTCTGTCAATTTAACTCGTAATTCATTTAAATTAGTTTCATTTCGAAGGAATCGAAGTGTAGTTTAAAACGAAAGAAACGGAGATTAAAAACTCCAAGTATTTTGGGAGTTATGATGGAAATAGTTAGACTCGCGCTTTGGTTTAGCAATTTACTGACCTCCCTACGATTGATTGACCATAACTCACTCAATTTTACTTGTAATTGATTGAAATTAGTTTCATTTCGAAGGAATCGAAGTGTAGTTTAAAACGAAAGAAACGGAGTTGAAAAACTCCAAGTATTTTGAGAGTTATGATGGAAATAGTTAGACTCGCGCTTTGGTTTAGCAATTTACTGACCTACCTCCGATTGATTGACCATAACTCTCCCAATTTAACTTTTAAGTCATTGAAATTAGTTTCATTTCGAAGGAATCAAAGTGTAGTTTAAAACGAAAGAAACGGAGATGAAAAACTCCATGTATTTTGAGAGTTATGATGGAAATAGTTAGACTCGCGCTTTGGTTTAGCAATTTACTGACCTACCTCCGATTGATTGACAATAACTCTGTCAATTTAACTCGTAATTCATTTAAATTAGTTTCATTTCGAAGGAATCGAAGTGTAGTTTAAAACGAAAGAAACGGAGATGAAAAACTCCAAGTATTTTGAGAGTTATGATGGAAATAGTTAGACTCGCGCTTTGGTTTAGCAATTTACTGACCTACCTCCGATTGATTGACCATAACTCACTCAATTTAACTCGTAATTCATTTAAATTCGTTTCATTTCGAATAAATCGAAGTGTAGTTTAAAACGAAAGAAACGGAGATGAAAAACTCCAAGTATTTTGAGAGTTATGATGGAAATAGTTAGACTCGCTCTTTGGTTTAGCAATTTACTGACCTACCTCCGATTGATTGACCATAACTCTGTCAATTTAACTCGTAATTCATTTAAATTAGTTTCATTTCGAAGGAATCGAAGTGTAGTTTAAAACGAAAGAAACGGAGATTAAAAACTCCAAGTATTTTGGGAGTTATGATGGAAATAGTTAGACTCGCGCTTTGGTTTAGCAATTTACTGACCTCCCTACGATTGATTGACCATAACTCACTCAATTTAACTCGTAATTCATTGAAATTAGTTTCATTTCGAAGGAATCGAAGTGTAGTTTATAACGAAAGAAACGGAGATGAAAAACTCCAAGTATTTTGAGAGTTATGATGGAAATTGTTAGACTCGCGCTTTGGTTTAGCAATTTACTGACCTACCTCCGATTGATTGACCATAACTCACTCAATTTAACTCGTAATTCATTTAAATTAGTTTCATTTCGAAGGAATCGAAGTAAAGTTTAAAACGACAGAAACAGAGATGAAAAACTCCAAGTATTTTGAGAGTTATGATGGAAATAGTTAGACTCGCGCTTTGGTTTAGCAATTTACTGACCTACCTCCGATTGATTGACCATAACTCCCCCAATTTAACTCTTAAGTCATTGAAATTAGTTTCATTTCGAAGGAATCAAAGTGTAGTTTAAAACGAAAGAAACGGAGATGAAAAACTCCAAGTATTTTGAGAGTTATGATGGAAATAGTTAGACTCGCGCTTTGGTTTAGCAATTTACTGACCTACCTCCGATTGATTGACAATAACTCTGTCAATTTAACTCGTAATTCATTTAAATTAGTTTTATTTCGAAGGAATCGAAGTGTAGTTTAAAACGAAAGAAACGGAGATGAAAAACTCCAAGTATTTTGAGAGTTATGATGGAAATAGTTAGACTCGCGCTTTGGTTTAGCAATTTACTGACCTACCTCCGATTGATTGACCATAACTCACTCAATTTAACTCGTAATTCATTTAAATTCGTTTCATTTCGAATGAATCGAAGTGTAGTTTAAAACGAAAGAAACGGAGATGAAAAACTCCAAGTATTTTGAGAGTTATGATGGAAATAGTTAGACTCGCTCTTTGGTTTAGCAATTTACTGACCTCTCTCCGATTGATTGACCATAACTCACTAAATTTAACTCGTAATTCATTGAAATTAGTTTCATTTCGAAGGAATCGAAGTGTAGTTTATAACGAAAGAAACGGAGATGAAAAACTCGAAGTATTTTGAGAGTTATGATGGAAATAGTTAGACTCGCGCTTTGGTTTAGCAATTTACTGACCTACCTCCGATTGATTGACCATAACTCACTCAATTTAACTCGTAATTCATTGAAATTAGTTTCATTTCGAAAGAATCGAAGTGTAGTTTAAAACGAAAGAAACGGAGATGAAAAACTCTAAGTATTTTGAGAGTTATGATGGAAATAGTTAGACTCGCGCTTTGGTTTAGCAATTTACTGACCTACCTACGATTGATTGACCATAACTCCCCCAATTTAACTCTTAAGTCATTGAAATTAGTTTCATTTCGAAGGAATCAAAGTGTAGTTTAAAACGAAAGAAACGGAGATGAAAAACTCTAAGTATTTTGAGAGTTATGATGGAAATAGTTAGACTCGCGCTTTGGTTTAGCAATTTACTGACCTACCTCCGATTGATTGACAATAACTCTGTTAATTTAACTCGTAATTCATTTAAATTAGTTTCATTTCGAAGGAATCGAAGTGTAGTTTAAAACGAAAGAAACGGAGATGAAAAACTCCAAGTATTTTGAGAGTTATGATGGAAATAGTTAGACTCGCGCTTTGGTTTAGCAATTTACTGACCTACCTCCGATTGATTGACCATAACTCACTCAATTTAACTCGTAATTCATTTAAATTCGTTTCATTTCGAATGAATCGAAGTGTAGTTTAAAACGAAAGAAACGGAGATGAAAAACTCCAAGTATTTTGAGAGTTATGATGGAAATAGTTAGACTCGCTCTTTGGTTTAGCAATTTACTGACCTACCTCCGATTGATTGACCATAACTCTGTCAATTTAACTCGTAATTCATTTAAATTAGTTTCATTTCGAAGGAATCGAAGTGTAGTTTAAAACGAAAGAAACGGAGATTAAAAACTCCAAGTATTTTGGGAGTTATGATGGAAATAGTTAGACTCGCGCTTTGGTTTAGCAATTTACTGACCTCCCTACGATTGATTGACCATAACTAACTCAATTTTACTTGTAATTGATTGAAATTAGTTTCATTTCGAAGGAATCGAAGTGTAGTTTAAAACGAAAGAAACGGAGATGAAAAACTCCAAGTATTTTGAGAGTTATGATGGAAATAGTTAGACTCGCGCTTTGGTTTAGCAATTTACTGACCTACCTCCGATTGATTGACCATAACTCTCCCAATTTAACTCTTAAGTCATTGAAATTAGTTTCATTTCGAAGGAATCAAAGTGTAGTTTAAAACGAAAGAAACGGAGATGAAAAACTCCAAGTATTTTGAGAGTTATGATGGAAATAGTTAGACTCGCGCTTTGGTTTAGCAATTTACTGACCTACCTCCGATTGATTGACAATAACTCTCTCAATTTAACTCGTAATTCATTTAAATTAGTTTCATTTCGAAGGAATCGAAGTGTAGTTTAAAACGAAAGAAACGGAGATGAAAAACTCCAAGTATTTTGAGAGTTATGATGGAAATAGTTAGACTCGCGCTTTGGTTTAGCAATTTACTGACCTACCTCCGATTGATTGACCATAACTCACTCAATTTAACTCGTAATTCATTTAAATTCGTTTCATTTCGAATGAATCGAAGTGTAGTTTAAAACGAAAGAAACGGAGATGAAAAACTCCAAGTATTTTGAGAGTTATGATGGAAATAGTTAGACTCGCTCTTTGGTTTAGCAATTTACTGACCTACCTCCGATTGATTGACCATAACTCTGTCAATTTAACTCGTAATTCATTTAAATTAGTTTCATTTCGAAGGAATCGAAGTGTAGTTTAAAACGAAAGAAACGGAGATTAAAAACTCCAAGTATTTTGGGAGTTATGATGGAAATAGTTAGACTCGCGCTTTGGTTTAGCAATTTACTGACCTCCCTACGATTGATTGACCATAACTCACTCAATTTAACTCGTAATTCATTGAAATTAGTTTCATTTCGAAGGAATCAAAGTGTAGTTTATAACGAAAGAAACGGAGATGAAAAACTCCAAGTATTTTGAGAGTTATGATGGAAATTGTTAGACTCGCGCTTTGGTTTAGCAATTTACTGACCTACCTCCGATTGATTGACCATAACTCACTCAATTTAACTCGTAATTCATTTAAATTAGTTTCATTTCGAAGGAATCGAAGTAAAGTTTAAAACGAAAGAAACGGAGATGAAAAACTCCAAGTATTTTGAGAGTTATGATGGAAATAGTTAGACTCGCGCTTTGGTTTAGCAATTTACTGACCTACCTCCGATTGATTGACCATAACTCCCCAAATTTAACTCTTAAGTCATTGAAATTAGTTTCATTTCGAAGGAATCCAAGTGTAGTTTAAAACGAAAGAAACGGAGATGAAAAACTCCAAGTATTTTGAGAGTTATGATGGAAATAGTTAGACTCGCGCTTTGGTTTAGCAATTTACTGACCTACCTCCGATTGATTGACAATAACTCTGTCAATTTAACTCGTAATTCATTTAAATTAGTTTCATTTCGAAGGAATCGAAGTGTAGTTTAAAACGAAAGAAACGGAGATGAAAAACTCCAAGTATTTTGAGAGTTATGATGGAAATAGTTAGACTCGCGCTTTGGTTTAGCAATTTACTGACCTACCTCCGATTGATTGACCATAACTCACTCAATTTAACTCGTAATTCATTTAAATTCGTTTCATTTCGAATGAATCGAAGTGTAGTTTAAAACGAAAGAAACGGAGATGAAAAACTCCAAGTATTTTGAGAGTTATGATGGAAATAGTTAGACTCGCTCTTTGATTTAGCAATTTACTGACCTCTCTCCGATTGATTGACCATAACTCTGTCAATTTAACTCGTAATTCATTTAAATTAGTTTCATTTCGAAGGAATCGAAGTGTAGTTTAAAACGAAAGAAACGGAGATGAAAAACTCCAAGTATTTTGAGAGTTATGATGGAAATAGTTAGACTCGCGCTTTGGTTTAGCAATTTACTGACCTACCTCCGATTGATTGAACATAACTCACTCAATTTAACTCGTAATTCATTTAAATTCATTTCATTTCGAATGAAACGAAGTGTAGTTTAAAACGAAAGAAACGGAGATGAAAAACTCGAAGTATTTTGAGAGTTATGATGGAAATAGTTAGACTCGCGCTTTGGTTTAGCAATTTACTGACCTACCTCCGATTGATTGACCATAACTCACTCAATTTAACTCGTAATTCATTGAAATTAGTTTCATTTCGAAAGAATCGAAGTGTAGTTTAAAACGAAAGAAACGGAGATGAAAAACTCCAAGTATTTTGAGAGTTATGATAGAAATAGTTAGACTCGCGCTTTGGTTTAGCAATTTACTGACCTACCTACGATTGATTGACCATAACTCCCCCAATTTAACTCTTAAGTCATTGAAATTAGTTTCATTTCGAAGGAATCAAAGTGTAGTTTAAAACGAAAGAGACGGAGATGAAAAACTCCAAGTATTTTGAGAGTTATGATGGAAATAGTTAGACTCGCGCTTTGGTTTAGCAATTTACTGACCTACCTCCGATTGATTGACAATAACTCTGTCAATTTAACTCGTAATTCATTTAAATTAGTTTCATTTCGAAGGAATCGAAGTGTAGTTTAAAACGAAAGAAACGGAGATGAAAAACTCCAAGTATTTTAAGAGTTATGATGGAAATAGTTAGACTCGCGCTTTGGTTTAGCAATTTACTGACCTACCTCCGATTGATTGACCATAACTCACTCAATTTAACTCGTAATTCATTTAAATTCGTTTCATTTCGAATGAATCGAAGTGTAGTTTAAAACGAAAGAAACGGAGATGAAAAACTCCAAGTATTTTGAGAGTTATGATGGAAATAGTTAGACTCGCTCTTTGGTTTAGCAATTTACTGACCTCTCTCCGATTGATTGACCATAACTCTGTCAATTTAACTCGTAATTCATTTAAATTAGTTTCATTTCGAAGGAATCGAAGTGTAGTTTAAAACGAAAGAAACGGAGATGAAAAACTCCAAGTATTTTGAGAGTTATGATGGAAATAGTTAGACTCGCGCTTTGGTTTAGCAATTTACTGACCTACCTCCGATTGATTGAACATAACTCACTCAATTTAACTCGTAATTCATTTAAATTCATTTCATTTCGAATGAATCGAAGTGTTGTTTAAAACGAAAGAAACGGAGATGAAAAACTCGAAGTATTTTGAGAGTTATGATGGAAATAGTTAGACTCGCGCTTTGGTTTAGCAATTTACTGACCTACCTCCGATTGATCTACCATAACTCACTCAATTTAACTCGTAATTCATTAAAATTAGTTTCATTTCGAAAGAATCGAAGTGTAGTTTAAAACGAAAGAAACGGAGATGAAAAACTCCAAGTATTTTGAGAGTTATGATGGAAATAGTTAGACTCGCTCTTTGGTTTAGCAATTTACTGACCTCTCTCCGATTGATTGACCATAACTCACTAAATATAACTCGTAATTCATTGAAATTAGTTTCATTTCGAAGGAATCGAAGTGTAGTTTATAACGAAAGAAACGGAGATGAAAAACTCGAAGTATTTTGAGAGTTATGATGGAAATAGTTAGACTCGCGCTTTGGTTTAGCAATTTACTGACCTACCTCCGATTGATTGACCATAACTCACTCAATTTAACTCGTAATTCATTGAAATTAGTTTCATTTCGAAAGAATCGAAGTGTAGTTTAAAACGAAAGAAACGGAGATGAAAAACTCCAAGTATTTTGAGAGTTATGATGGAAATAGTTAGACTCGCGCTTTGGTTTAGCAATTTACTGACCTACCTACGATTGATTGACCATAACTCCCCCAATTTAACTCTTAAGTCATTGAAATTAGTTTCATTTCGAAGGAATCAAAGTGTAGTTTAAAACGAAAGAAACGGAGATGAAAAACTCTAAGTATTTTGAGAGTTATGATGGAAATAGTTAGACTCGCGCTTTGGTTTAGCAATTTACTGACCTACCTCCGATTGATTGACAATAACTCTGTCAATTTAACTCGTAATTCATTTAAATTAGTTTCATTTCGAAGGAATCGAAGTGTAGTTTAAAACGAAAGAAACGGAGATGAAAAACTCCAAGTATTTTGAGAGTTATGATGGAAATAGTTAGACTCGCGCTTTGGTTTAGCAATTTACTGACCTACCTCCGATTGATTGACCATAACTCACTCAATTTAACTCGTAATTCATTTAAATTCGTTTCATTTCGAATGAATCGAAGTGTAGTTTAAAACGAAAGAAACGGAGATGAAAAACTCCAAGTATTTTGAGAGTTATGATGGAAATAGTTAGACTCGCTCTTTGGTTTAGCAATTTACTGACCTACCTCCGATTGATTGACCATAACTCTGTCAATTTAACTCGTAATTCATTTAAATTAGTTTCATTTCGAAGGAATCGAAGTGTAGTTTAAAACGAAAGAAACGGAGATTAAAAACTCCAAGTATTTTGGGAGTTATGATGGAAATAGTTAGACTCGCGCTTTGGTTTAGCAATTTACTGACCTCCTTACGATTGATTGACCATAACTCACTCAATTTTACTTGTAATTGATTGAAATTAGTTTCATTTCGAAGGAATCGAAGTGTAGTTTAAAACGAAAGAAACGGAGATGAAAAACTCCAAGTATTTTGAGAGTTATGATGGAAATAGTTAGACTCGCGCTTTGGTTTAGCAATTTACTGACCTACCTCCGATTGATTGACCATAACTCACTCAATTTAACTCGTAATTCATTTAAATTCGTTTCATTTCGAATGAATCGAAGTGTAGTTTAAAACGAAAGAAACGGAGATGAAAAACTCCAAGTATTTTGAGAGTTATGATGGAAATAGTTAGACTCGCTCTTTGGTTTAGCAATTTACTGACCTACCTCCGATTGATTGACCATAACTCTGTCAATTTAACTCGTAATTCATTTAAATTAGTTTCATTTCGAAGGAATCGAAGTGTAGTTTAAAACGAAAGAAACGGAGATTAAAAACTCCAAGTATTTTGGGAGTTATGATGGAAATAGTTAGACTCGCGCTTTGGTTTAGCAATTTACTGACCTCCCTACGATTGATTGACCATAACTCACTCAATTTTACTTGTAATTGATTGAAATTAGTTTCATTTCGAAGGAATCGAAGTGTAGTTTAAAACGAAAGAAACGGAGATGAAAAACTCCAAGTATTTTGAGAGTTATGATGGAAATAGTTAGACTCGCGCTTTGGTTTAGCAATTTACTGACCTACCTCCGATTGATTGACCATAACTCTCCCAATTTAACTCTTAAGTCATTGAAATTAGTTTCATTTCGAAGGAATCAAAGTGTAGTTTAAAACGAAAGAAACGGAGATGAAAAACTCCAAGTATTTTGAGAGTTATGATGGAAATAGTTAGACTCGCGCTTTGGTTTAGCAATTTACTGACCTACCTCCGATTGATTGACAATAACTCTGTCAATTTAACTCGTAATTCATTTAAATTAGTTTCATTTCGAAGGAATCGAAGTGTAGTTTAAAACGAAAGAAACGGAGATGAAAAACTCCAAGTATTTTGAGAGTTATGATGGAAATAGTTAGACTCGCGCTTTGGTTTAGCAATTTACTGACCTACCTCCGATTGATTGACCATAACTCACTCAATTTAACTCGTAATTCATTTAAATTCGTTTCATTTCGAATGAATCGAAGTGTAGTTTAAAACGAAAGAAACGGAGATGAAAAACTCCAAGTATTTTGAGAGTTATGATGGAAATAGTTAGACTCGCTCTTTGGTTTAGCAATTTACTGACCTACCTCCGATTGATTGACCATAACTCTGTCAATTTAACTCGTAATTCATTTAAATTAGTTTCATTTCGAAAGAATCGAAGTGTAGTTTAAAACGAAAGAAACGGAGATTAAAAACTCCAAGTATTTTGGGAGTTATGATGGAAATAGTTAGACTCGCGCTTTGGTTTAGCAATTTACTGACCTCCCTACGATTGATTGACCATAACTCACTCAATTTAACTCGTAATTCATTGAAATTAGTTTCATTTCGAAGGAATCGAAGTGTAGTTTATAACGAAAGAAACGGAGATGAAAAACTCCAAGTATTTTGAGAGTTATGATGGAAATTGTTAGACTCGCGCTTTGGTTTAGCAATTTACTGACCTACCTCCGATTGATTGACCATAACTCACTCAATTTAACTCGTAATTCATTTAAATTAGTTTCATTTCGAAGGAATCGAAGTAAAGTTTAAAACGAAAGAAACGGAGATGAAAAACTCCAAGTATTTTGAGAGTTATGATGGAAATAGTTAGACTCGCGCTTTGGTTTAGCAATTTACTGACCTACCTCCGATTGATTGACCATAACTCCCCCAATTTAACTCTTAAGTCATTGAAATTAGTTTCATTTCGAAGGAATCCAAGTGTAGTTTAAAACGAAAGAAACGGAGATGAAAAACTCCAAGTATTTTGAGAGTTATGATGGAAATAGTTAGACTCGCGCTTTGGTTTAGCAATTTACTGACCTACCTCCGATTGATTGACAATAACTCTGTCAATTTAACTCGTAATTCATTTAAATTAGTTTCATTTCGAAGGAATCGAAGTGTAGTTTAAAACGAAAGAAACGGAGATGAAAAACTCCAAGTATTTTGAGAGTTATGATGGAAATAGTTAGACTCGCGCTTTGGTTTAGCAATTTACTGACCTACCTCCGATTGATTGACCATAACTCACTCAATTTAACTCGTAATTCATTTAAATTCGTTTCATTTCGAATGAATCGAAGTGTAGTTTAAAACGAAAGAAACGGAGATGAAAAACTCCAAGTATTTTGAGAGTTATGATGGAAATAGTTAGACTCGCTCTTTGGTTTAGCAATTTACTGACCTCTCTCCGATTGATTGACCATAACTCTGTAAATTTAACTCGTAATTCATTTAAATTAGTTTCATTTCGAAGGAATCGAAGTGTAGTTTAAAACGAAAGAAACGGAGATGAAAAACTCCAAGTATTTTAAGAGTTATGATGGAAATAGTTAGACTCGCGCTTTGGTTTAGCAATTTACTGACCTACCTCCGATTGATTGACAATAACTCTGTCAATTTAACTCGTAATTCATTTAAATTAGTTTCATTTCGAAGGAATCGAAGTGTAGTTTAAAACGAAAGAAACGGAGATGAAAAACTCCAAGTATTTTGAGAGTTATGATGGAAATAGTTAGACTCGCGCTTTGGTTTAGCAATTTACTGACCTACCTCCGATTGATTGACCATAACTCACTCAATTTAACTCGTAATTCATTTAAATTCGTTTCATTTCGAATGAATCGAAGTGTAGTTTAAAACGAAAGAAACGGAGATGAAAAACCCCAAGTATTTTGAGAGTTATGATGGAAATAGTTAGACTCGCTCTTTGGTTTAGCAATTTACTGACCTACCTCCGATTGATTGACCATAACTCTGTCAATTAAACTCCTAATTCATTTAAATTAGTTTCATTTCGAAGGAATCGAAGTGTAGTTTAAAACGAAAGAAACGGAGATTAAAAACTCCAAGTATTTTGGGAGTTATGATGGAAATAGTTAGACTCGCGCTTTGGTTTAGCAATTTACTGACCTCCCTACGATTGATTGACCATAACTCACTCAATTTAACTCGTAATTCATTGAAATTAGTTTCATTTCGAAGGAATCGAAGTGTAGTTTATAACGAAAGAAACGGAGATGAAAAACTCCAAGTATTTTGAGAGTTATGATGGAAATAGTTAGACTCGCGCTTTGGTTTAGCAATTTACTGACCTACCTCCGATTGATTGACCATAACTCTCCCAATTTAACTCTTAAGTCATTGAAATTAGTTTCATTTCGAAGGAATCAAAGTGTAGTTTAAAACGAAAGAAACGGAGATGAAAAACTCCAAGTATTTTGAGAGTTATGATGGAAATAGTTAGACTCGCGCTTTGGTTTAGCAATTTACTGACCTACCTCCGATTGATTGACAATAACTCTGTCAATTTAACTCGTAATTCATTTAAATTAGTTTCATTTCGAAGGAATCGAAGTGTAGTTTAAAACGAAAGAAACGGAGATGAAAAACTCCAAGTATTTTGAGAGTTATGATGGAAATAGTTAGACTCGCGCTTTGGTTTAGCAATTTACTGACTTACCTCCGATTGATTGACCATAACTCACTCAATTTAACTCGTAATTCATTTAAATTCGTTTCATTTCGAATGAATCGAAGTGTAGTTTAAAACGAAAGAAACGGAGATGAAAAACTCCAAGTATTTTGAGAGTTATGATGGAAATAGTTAGACTCGCGCTTTGGTTTAGCAATTTACTGACCTACCTCCGATTGATTGACCATAACTCACTCAATTTAACTCGTAATTCATTTAAATTCGTTTCATTTCGAATGAATCGAAGTGTAGTTTAAAACGAAAGAAACGGAGATGAAAAACTCCAAGTATTTTGAGAGTTATGATGGAAATAGTTAGACTCGCTCTTTGGTTTAGCAATTTACTGACCTACCTCCGATTGATTGACCATAACTCTGTCAATTTAACTCGTAATTCATTTAAATTAGTTTCATTTCGAAGGAATCGAAGTGTAGTTTAAAACGAAAGAAACGGAGATTAAAAACTCCAAGTATTTTGGGAGTTATGATGGAAATAGTTAGACCCGCGCTTTGGTTTAGCAATTTACTGACCTCCCTACGATTGATTGACCATAACTCACTCAATTTAACTCGTAATTCATTGAAATTAGTTTCATTTCGAAGGAATCGAAGTGTAGTTTATAACGAAAGAAACGGAGATGAAAAACTCCAAGTATTTTGAGAGTTATGATGGAAATTGTTAGACTCGCGCTTTGGTTTAGCAATTTACTGACTTACCTCCGATTGATTGACCATAACTCACTCAATTTAACTCGTAATTCATTTAAATTAGTTTCATTTCGAAGGAATCGAATTAAAGTTTAAAACGAAAGAAATGGAGATGAAAAACTCCAAGTATTTTGAGAGTTATGATGGAAATAGTTACACTCGCGCTTTGGTTTAGCAATTTACTGACCTACCTCCGATTGATTGACCATAACTCCCCCAATTTAACTCTTAAGTCATTGAAATTAGTTTCATTTCGAAGGAATCAAAGTGTAGTTTAAAACGAAAGAAACGGAGATGAAAAACTCCAAGTATTTTGAGAGTTATGATGGAAATAGTTAGACTCGCGCTTTGGTTTAGCAATTTACTGACCTACCTCCGATTGATTGACAATAACTCTGTCAATTTAACTCGTAATTCATTTAAATTAGTTTCATTTCGAAGGAATCGAAGTGTAGTTTAAAACGAAAGAAACGGAGATGAAAAACTCCAAGTATTTTGAGAGTTATGATGGAAATAGTTAGACTCGCGCTTTGGTTTAGCAATTTACTGACCTACCTCCGATTGATTGACCATAACTCACTCAATTTAACTCGTAATTCATTTAAATTCGTTTCATTTCGAATGAATCGAAGTGTAGTTTAAAACGAAAGAAACGGAGATGAAAAACTCCAAGTATTTTGAGAGTTATGATGGAAATAGTTAGACTCGCTCTTTGGTTTAGCAATTTACTGACCTCTCTCCGATTGATTGACCATAACTCTGTCAATTTAACTCGTAATTCATTTAAATTAGTTTCATTTCGAAGGAATCGAAGTGTAGTTTAAAACGAAAGAAACGGAGATGAAAAACTCCAAGTATTTTGAGAGTTATGATGGAAATAGTTAGACTCGCGCTTTGGTTTAGCAATTTACTGACCTACCTCCGATTGATTGAACATAACTCACTCAATTTAACTCGTAATTCATTTAAATTCATTTCATTTCGAATGAATCGAAGTGTAGTTTAAAACGAAAGAAACGGAGATGAAAAACTCGAAGTATTTTGAGAGTTATGATGGAAATAGTTAGACTCGCGCTTTGGTTTAGCAATTTACTGACCTACCTCCGATTGATTGACCATAACTCACTCAATTTAACTCGTAATTCATTGAAATTAGTTTCATTTCGAAAGAATCGAAGTGTAGTTTAAAACGAAAGAAACGGAGATGAAAAACTCCAAGTATTTTCAGAGTTATGATGGAAATAGTTAGACTCGCGCTTTGGTTTAGCAATTTACTGACCTACCTACGATTGATTGACCATAACTCCCCCAATTTAACTCTTAAGTCATTGAAATTAGTTTCATTTCGAAGGAATCAAAGTGTAGTTTAAAACGAAAGAAACGGAGATGAAAAACTCCAAGTATTTTGAGAGTTATGATGGAAATAGTTAGACTCGCGCTTTGGTTTAGCAATTTACTGACCTACCTCCGATTGATTGACAATAACTCTGTCAATTTAACTCGTAATTCATTTAAATTAGTTTCATTTCGAAGGAATCGAAGTGTAGTTTAAAACGAAAGAAACGGAGATGAAAAACTCCAAGTATTTTAAGAGTTATGATGGAAATAGTTAGACTCGCGCTTTGGTTTAGCAATTTACTGACCTACCTCCGATTGATTGACCATAACTCACTCAATTTAACTCGTAATTCATTTAAATTCGTTTCATTTCGAATGAATCGAAGTGTAGTTTAAAACGAAAGAAACGGAGATGAAAAACTCCAAGTATTTTGAGAGTTATGATGGAAATAGTTAGACTCGCTCTTTGGTTTAGCAATTTACTGACCTCTCTCCGATTGATTGACCATAACTCTGTCAATTTAACTCGTAATTCATTTAAATTAGTTTCATTTCGAAGAAATCGAAGTGTAGTTTAAAACGAAAGAAACGGAGATGAAAAACTCCAAGTATTTTGAGAGTTATGATGGAAATAGTTAGACTCGCGCTTTGGTTTAGCAATTTACTGACCTACCTCCGATTGATTGAACATAACTCACTCAATTTAACTCGTAATTCATTTAAATTCATTTCATTTCGAATGAATCGAAGTGTAGTTTAAAACGAAAGAAACGGAGATGAAAAACTCGAAGTATTTTGAGAGTTATGATGGAAATAGTTAGACTCGCGCTTTGGTTTAGCAATTTACTGATTTACCTCCGATTGATTGACCATAACTCACTCAATTTAACTCGTAATTCATTAAAATTAGTTTCATTTCGAAAGAATCGAAGTGTAGTTTAAAACGAAAGAAACGGAGATGAAAAACTCCAAGTATTTTGAGAGTTATGATGGAAATAGTTAGACTCGCGCTTTGGTTTAGCAATTTACTGACCTACCTCCTATTGATTGACCATAACTCTCTCAATTTAACTCTTAAGTCATTGAAATTAGTTTCATTTCGAAAGAATCAAAGTGTAGTTTAAAACGAAAGAAACGGAGATGAAAAACTCCAAGTATTTTGAGAGTTATGATGGAAATAGTTAGACTCGCGCTTTGGTTTAGCAATTTACTGACCTACCTCCGATTGATTGACAATAACTCTCTCAATTTAACTCGTAATTCATTTAAATTAGTTTCATTTCGAAGGAATCGAAGTGTAGTTTAAAACGAAAGAAACGGAGATGAAAAACTCCAAGTATTTTGAGAGTTATGATGGAAATAGTTAGACTCGCGCTTTGGTTTAGCAATTTACTGACCTACCTCCGATTGATTGACCATAACTCTCCCAATTTAACTCTTAAGTCATTGAAATTAGTTTCATTTCGAAGGAATCAAAGTGTAGTTTAAAACGAAAGAAACGGAGATGAAAAACTCCAAGTATTTTGAGAGTTATGATGGAAATAGTTAGACTCGCGCTTTGGTTTAGCAATTTACTGACCTACCTCCGATTGATTGACAATAACTCTGTCAATTTAACTCGTAATTCATTTAAATTAGTTTCATTTCGAAGGAATCGAAGTGTAGTTTAAAACGAAAGAAACGGAGATGAAAAACTCCAAGTATTTTGAGAGTTATGATGGAAATAGTTAGACTCGCGCTTTGGTTTAGCAATTTACTGACCTACCTCCGATTGATTGACCATAACTCACTCAATTTAACTCGTAATTCATTTAAATTCGTTTCATTTCGAATGAATCGAAGTGTAGTTTAAAACGAAAGAAACGGAGATGAAAAACCCCAAGTATTTTGAGAGTTATGATGGAAATAGTTAGACTCGCTCTTTGGTTTAGCAATTTACTGACCTACCTCCGATTGATTGACCATAACTCTGTCAATTAAACTCCTAATTCATTTAAATTAGTTTCATTTCGAAGGAATCGAAGTGTAGTTTAAAACGAAAGAAACGGAGATTAAAAACTCCAAGTATTTTGGGAGTTATGATGGAAATAGTTAGACTCGCGCTTTGGTTTAGCAATTTACTGACCTCCCTACGATTGATTGACCATAACTCACTCAATTTAACTCGTAATTCATTGAAATTAGTTTCATTTCGAAGGAATCGAAGTGTAGTTTATAACGAAAGAAACGGAGATGAAAAACTCCAAGTATTTTGAGAGTTATGATGGAAATAGTTAGACTCGCGCTTTGGTTTAGCAATTTACTGACCTACCTCCGATTGATTGACCATAACTCTCCCAATTTAACTCTTAAGTCATTGAAATTAGTTTCATTTCGAAGGAATCAAAGTGTAGTTTAAAACGAAAGAAACGGAGATGAAAAACTCCAAGTATTTTGAGAGTTATGATGGAAATAGTTAGACTCGCGCTTTGGTTTAGCAATTTACTGACCTACCTCCGATTGATTGACAATAACTCTGTCAATTTAACTCGTAATTCATTTAAATTAGTTTCATTTCGAAGGAATCGAAGTGTAGTTTAAAACGAAAGAAACGGAGATGAAAAACTCCAAGTATTTTGAGAGTTATGATGGAAATAGTTAGACTCGCGCTTTGGTTTAGCAATTTACTGACTTACCTCCGATTGATTGACCATAACTCACTCAATTTAACTCGTAATTCATTTAAATTCGTTTCATTTCGAATGAATCGAAGTGTAGTTTAAAACGAAAGAAACGGAGATGAAAAACTCCAAGTATTTTGAGAGTTATGATTGAAATAGTTAGACTCGCGCTTTGGTTTAGCAATTTACTGACCTACCTACGATTGATTGACCATAACTCTCTCAATTTAACTCTTAAGTCATTGAAATTAATTTCATTTAAAATGAATCGAAGTGTAGTTTAAAACGAAAGAAACGGAGATGAAAAAGTCCAAGTATTTTGAGAGTTATGATGGAAATAGTTAGACTCGCGCTTTGGTTTAGCAATTTACTGACCTACCTCCGATTGATTGACCATAACTCACTCAATTTAACTCGTAATTCATTTAAATTTGTTTCATTTCGAATGAATCGAAGTGTAGTTTAAAACGAAAGAAACGGAGATGAAAAACTCCAAGTATTTTGAGAGTTATGATGGAAATAGTTAGACTCGCTCTTTGGTTTAGCAATTTACTGACCTCTCTCCGATTGATTGACCATAACTCTGTCAATTTAACTCGTAATTCATTTAAATTAGTTTCATTTCGAAGGAATCGAAGTGTAGTTTAAAACGAAAGAAACGGAGATGAAAAACTCCAAGTATTTTGAGAGTTATGATGGAAATAGTTAGACTCGCGCTTTGGTTTAGCAATTTACTGACCTACCTACGATTGATTGACCATAACTCTCTCAATTTAACTCTTAAGTCATTGAAATTAATTTCATTTCAAATGAATCGAAGTGTAGTTTAAAACGAAAGAAACGGAGATGAAAAACTCCAAGTATTTTGAGAGTTATGATGGAAATATTTAGACTCGCGCTTTGGTTTATTAATTTACTGACCTACCTCCGATTGATTGACCATAACTCTGTCAATTTAACTCGTAATTCATTTAAATTAGTTTCATTTCGAAGGAATCGAAGTGTAGTTTAAAACGAAAGAAACGGAGATTAAAAACTCCAAGTATTTTGGGAGTTATGATGGAAATAGTTAGACTCGCGCTTTGGTTTAGCAATTTACTGACCTCCCTACGATTGATTGACCATAACTCACTCAATTTCACTCGTAATTCATTGAAATTAGTTTCATTTCGAAGGAATCGAAGTATAGTTTAAAACGAAAGAAACGGAGATGAAAAACTCCAAGTATTTTGAGAGTTATGATGGAAATAGTTAGACTCGCGCTTTGGTTTAGCAATTTACTGACCTACCTCCGATTAATTGACCATAACTCACTCAATTTTACTTGTAATTGATTGAAATTAGTTTCATTTCGAAGGAATCGAAGTGTAGTTTAAAACGAAAGAAACGGAGATGAAAAACTCCAAGTATTTTGGGAGTTATGATGGAAATAGTTAGACTCGCGCTTTGGTTTAGCAATTTACTGACTTACCTCCGATTGATTGACCATAACTCACTCAATTTAACTCGTAATTCATTGAATTAGTTTCATTTCGAAGGAATCGAAGTGTAGTTTAAAACTCAAGAAACGGAGATGAAAAACTCCAAGTATTTTGAGAGTTATTATGGAAATAGTTAGACTCGCGCTTTGGTTTAGCAATTTACTGACCTACCTACGATTGATTGACCATAACTCTCTCAATTTAACTCTTAAGTCATTGAAATTAATTTCATTTCAAATGAATCGAAGTGTAGTTTAAAACGAAAGAAACGGAGATGAAAAACTCCAAGTATTTTGAGAGTTATGATGGAAATAGTTAGACTCGCGCTTTGGTTTAGAAATTTACTGACCTACCTACGATTGATTGACCATAACTCTCTCAATTTAACTCTTAAGTCATTGAAATTAATTTCATTTCAAATGAATCGAAGTGTAGTTTAAAACGAAAGAAACGGAGATGAAAAAGTCCAAGTATTTTGAGAGTTATGATGGAAATAGTTAGACTCGCGCTTTGGTTTAGCAATTTACTGACCTACCTCCGATTGATTGACCATAACTCACTCAATTTTACTTGTAATTGATTGAAATTAGTTTCATTTCGAAGGAATCGAAGTGTAGTTTAAAACGAAAGAAACGGAGATGAAAAACTCCAAGTATTTTGGGAGTTATGATGGAAATAGTTAGACTCGCGCTTTGGTTTAGCAATTTACTGACCTACCTCCGATTGATTGACCATAACTCACTCAATTTAACTCGTAATTCATTGAATTAGTTTCATTTCGAAGGAATCGAAGTGTAGTTTAAAACGAAAGAAACGGAGATGAAAAACTCCAAGTATTTTGAGAGTTATGATGGAAATAGTTAGACTCGCGCTTTGGTTTAGCAATTTACTGACCTACCTACGATTGATTGACCATAACTCTCTGAATTTAACTCTTAAGTAATTGAAATTAATTTCATTTCAAATGAATCGAAGTGTAGTTTAAAACGAAAGAAACGGAGATGAAAAACTCCAAGTATTTTGAGAGTTATGATGGAAATAGTTAGACTCGCGCTTTGGTTTAGTAATTTACTGACCTACCTCCGATTGATTGACCATAACTCTGTCAATTTAACTCGTAATTCATTTAAATTAGTTTCATTTCGAAGGAATCGAAGTGTAGTTTAAAACGAAAGAAACGGAGATTAAAAACTCCAAGTATTTTGGGAGTTATGATGGAAATAGTTAGACTCGCGCTTTGGTTTAGCAATTTACTGACCTCCCTACGATTGATTGACCATAACTCACTCAATTTAACTCGTAATTCATTGAAATTAGTTTCATTTCGAAGGAATCGAAGTATAGTTTAAAACGAAAGAAACGGAGATGAAAAACTCCAAGTATTTTGAGAGTTATGATGGAAATAGTTAGACTCGTGCTTTGGTTTAGCAATTTACTGACCTACCTCCGATTAATTGACCATAACTCACTCAATTTTACTTGTAATTGATTGAAATTAGTTTCATTTCGAAGGAATCGAAGTGTAGTTTAAAACGAAAGAAACGGAGATGAAAAACTCCAAGTATTTTGGGAGTTATGATAGAAATAGTTAGACTCGCGCTTTGGTTTAGCAATTTACTGACCTACCTCCGATTGATTGACCATAACTCTCTCAATTTAACTCTTAAGTCATTGAAATTAATTTCATTTCAAATGAATCGAAGTGTAGTTTAAAACGAAAGAAACGGAGATGAAAAAGTCCAAGTATTTTGAGAGTTATGATGGAAATAGTTAGACTCGCGCTTTGGTTTAGCAATTTACTGACCTACCTCCGATTGATTGACCATAACTCTGTCAATTTAACTCGTAATTCATTTAAATTAGTTTCATTTCGAAGGAATCGAAGTGTAGTTTAAAACGAAAGAAACGGAGATGAAAAACTCCAAGTATTTTGAGAGTTATGATGGAAATAGTTAGACTCGCTCTTTGGTTTAGCAATTTACTGACCTCTCTCCGATTGATTGACCATAACTCTGTCAATTTAACTCGTAATTCATTTAAATTAGTTTCATTTCGAAGGAATCGAAGTGTAGTTTAAAACGAAAGAAACGGAGATGAAAAACTCCAAGTATTTTGAGAGTTATGATGGAAATAGTTAGACTCGCGCTTTGGTTTAGCAATTTACTGACCTACCTCCGATTGATTGACCATAACTCTGTCAATTTAACTCGTAATTCTTTTAAATTAGTTTCATTTCGAAGGAATCGAAGTGCAGTTTAAAACGAAAGAAACGGAGATGAAAAACTCCAAGTATTTTGAGAGTTATGATGGAAATAGTTAGACTCGCGCTTTGGTTTAGTAATTTACTGACCTACCTCCGATTGATTGAACATAACTCTCTCAATTTAACTCGTAATTCATTTAAATTCGTTTCATTTCCAATGAATCGAAGTGTAGTTTAAAACGAAAGAAACGGAGATGAAAAACTCCAAGTATTTTGAGAGTTATGATGGAAATAGTTAGACTCGCGCTTTGGTTTAGCAATTTACTGACCTCCCTACGATTGATTGACCATAACTCACTCAATTTAACTCGTAATTCATTGAAATTAGTTTCATTTCGAAGGAATCGAAGTGTAGTTTATAACGAAAGAAACGGAGATGAAAAACTCCAAGTATTTTGAGAGTTATGATGGAAATAGTTAGACTCGCGCTTTGGTTTAGCAATTTACTGACCTACCTCCGATTGATTGACCATAACTCTCCCAATTTAACTCTTAAGTCATTGAAATTAGTTTCATTTCGAAGGAATCAAAGTGTAGTTTAAAACGAAAGAAACAGAGATGAAAAACTCCAAGTATTTTGAGAGTTATGATGGAAATAGTTAGACTCGCGCTTTGGTTTAGCAATTTACTGACCTACCTCCGATTGATTGACAATAACTCTGTCAATTTAACTCGTAATTCATTTAAATTAGTTTCATTTCGAAGGAATCGAAGTGTAGTTTAAAACGAAAGAAACGGAGATTAAAAACTCCAAGTATTTTGGGAGTTATGATGGAAATAGTTAGACTCGCGCTTTGGTTTAGCAATTTATTGACCTCCCTACGATTGATTGACCATAACTCACTCAATTTAACTCGTAATTCATTGAAATTAGTTTCATTTCGAAGGAATCGAAGTGTAGTTTATAACGAAAGAAACGGAGATGAAAAACTCCAAGTATTTTGAGAGTTATGATGGAAATAGTTAGACTCGCGCTTTGGTTTAGCAATTTACTGACCTACCTCCGATTGATTGACCATAACTCTCCCAATTTAACTCTTAAGTCATTGAAATTAGTTTCATTTCGAAGGAATCAAAGTGTAGTTTAAAACGAAAGAAACGGAGATGAAAAACTCCAAGTATTTTGAGAGTTATGATGGAAATAGTTAGACTCGCGCTTTGGTTTAGCAATTTACTGACCTACCTCCGATTGATTGACAATAACTCTGTCAATTTAACTCGTAATTCATTTAAATTAGTTTCATTTCGAAGGAATCGAAGTGTAGTTTAAAACGAAAGAAACGGAGATGAAAAACTCCAAGTATTTTGAGAGTTATGATGGAAATAGTTAGACTCGCGCTTTGGTTTAGTAATTTACTGACCTACCTCCGATAGATTGACCATAACTCACTCAATTTAACTCGTAATTCATTTAAATTCGTTTCATTTCGAATGAATCGAAGTGTAGTTTAAAACGAAAGAAACGGAGATGAAAAACTCCAAGTATTTTGAGAGTTATGATGGAAATAGTTAGACTCGCTCTTTGGTTTAGCAATTTACTGACCTACCTCCGATTGATTGACCATAACTCTGTCAATTTAACTCGTAATTCATTTAAATTAGTTTCATTTCGAAGGAATCGAAGTGTAGTTTAAAACGAAAGAAACGGAGATTAAAAACTCCAAGTATTTTGGGAGTTATGATGGAAATAGTTAGACTCGCGCTTTGGTTTAGCAATTTACTGACCTCCCTACGATTGATTGACCATAACTCACTCAATTTAACTCTAAATTCATTGAAATTAGTTTCATTTCGAAGGAATCGAAGTGTAGTTTATAACGAAAGAAACGGAGATGAAAAACTCCAAGTATTTTGAGAGTTATGATGGAAATTGTTAGACTCGCGCTTTGGTTTAGCAATTTACTGACCTACCTCCGATTGATTGACCATAACTCACTCAATTTAACTCGTAATTCATTTAAATTAGTTTCATTTCGAAGGAATCGAAGTAAAGTTTAAAACGAAAGAAACGGAGATGAAAAACTCCAAGTATTTTGAGAGTTATGATGGAAATAGTTAGACTCGCGCTTTGGTTTAGCAATTTACTGACCTACCTCCGATTGATTGACAATAACTCTGTCAATTTAACTCGTAATTCATTTAAATTAGTTTCATTTCGAAGGAATCGAAGTGTAGTTTAAAACGAAAGAAACGGAGATGAAAAACTCCAAGTATTTTGAGAGTTATGATGGAAATAGTTAGACTCGCGCTTTGGTTTAGCAATTTACTGACCTACCTCCGATTGATTGACCATAACTCACTCAATTTAACTCGTAATTCATTTAAATTCGTTTCATTTCGAATGAATCGAAGTGTAGTTTAAAACGAAAGAAACGGAGATGAAAAACTCCAAGTATTTTGAGAGTTATGATGGAAATAGTTAGACTCGCTCTTTGGTTTAGCAATTTACTGACCTCTCTCCGATTGATTGACCATAACTCTGTCAATTTAACTCGTAATTCAATTAAATTAGTTTCATTTCGAAGGAATCGAAGTGTAGTTTAAAACGAAAGAAACGGAGATGAAAAACTCCAAGTATTTTGAGAGTTATGATTGAAATAGTTAGACTCGCGCTTTGGTTTAGCAATTTACTGACCTACCTCCGATTGATTGAACATAACTCACTCAATTTAACTCGTAATTCATTTAAATTCATTTCATTTCGAATGAATCGAAGTGTAGTTTAAAACGAAAGAAACGGAGATGAAAAACTCGAAGTATTTTGAGAGTTATGATGGAAATAGTTAGACTCGCGCTTTGGTTTAGCAATTTACTGACCTACCTCCGATTGATTGACCATAACTCACTCAATTTAACTCGTAATTCATTGAAATTAGTTTCATTTCGAAAGAATCGAAGTGTAGTTTAAAACGAAAGAAACGGAGATGAAAAACTCCAAGTATTTTGAGAGTTATGATGGAAATAGTTAGACTCGCGCTTTGGTTTAGCAATTTACTGACCTACCTCCTATTGATTGACCATAACTCTCTCAATTTAACTCTTAAGTCATTGAAATTAGTTTCATTTCGAAAGAATCAAAGTGTAGTTTAAAACGAAAGAAACGGAGATGAAAAACTCCAAGTATTTTGAGAGTTATGATGGAAATAGTTAGACTCGCGCTTTGGTTTAGCAATTTACTGACCTACCTCCGATTGATTGACAATAACTCTCTCAATTTAACTCGTAATTCATTTAAATTAGTTTCATTTCGAAGGAATCGAAGTGTAGTTTAAAACGAAAGAAACGGAGATGAAAAACTCCAAGTATTTTGAGAGTTATGATGGAAATAGTTAGACTCGCGCTTTGGTTTAGCAATTTACTGACCTACCTCCGATTGATTGACCATAACTCTGTCAATTTAACTCGTAATTCTTTTAAATTAGTTTCATTTCGAAGGAATCGAAGTGTAGTTTAAAACGAAAGAAACGGAGATGAAAAACTCCAAGTATTTTGAGAGTTATGATGGAAATAGTTAGACTCGCTCTTTGGTTTAGCAATTTACTGACCTCTCTCCGATTGATTTACCATAACTCACTAAATTTAACTCGTAATTCATTGAAATTAGTTTCATTTCGAAGGAATCGAAGTGTAGTTTAAAACGAAAGAAACGGAGATGAAAAACTCCAAGTATTTTGAGAGTTATGATGGAAATTGTTAGACTCGCGCTTTGGTTTAGCAATTTACTGACCTACCTCCGATTGATTGACCATAACTCACTCAATTTAACTCGTAATTCATTTAAATTAGTTTCATTTCGAAGGAATCGAAGTAAAGTTTAAAACGAAAGAAACGGAGATGAAAAACTCCAAGTATTTTGAGAGTTATGATGGAAATAGTTAGACTCGCGCTTTGGTTTAGTAATTTACTGACCTACCTCCGATTGATTGAACATAACTCTCTAAATTTAACTCGTAATTCATTGAAATTAGTTTCATTTCGAAGGAATCGAAGTGTAGTT
Organism: Tasmannia lanceolata; assembly: GCF_043159265.1. Lineage (NCBI taxonomy): Eukaryota > Viridiplantae > Streptophyta > Magnoliopsida > Canellales > Winteraceae > Tasmannia > Tasmannia lanceolata. Next base: position 12,716,436 of record NW_027518721.1, read on the forward strand.
TAAAACGAAAGAAACGGAGATGAAAAACTCCAAGTATTTTGAGAGTTATGATGGAAATAGTTAGACTCGCGCTTTGGTTTAGCAATTTACTGACCTACCTCCGATTGATTGACCATAACTCTCTCAATTTAACTCTTAAGTCATTGAAATTAGTTTCATTTCGAAGGAATCGAAGTGTAGTTTAAAACGAAAGAAACGGAGATGAAAAACTCCAAGTATTTTGAGAGTTATGATGGAAATTGTTAGACTCGCGGTTTGGTTTAGCAATTTACTGACCTACCTCCGATTTATTGACCATAACTCACTCAATTTAACTCGTAATTCATTTAAATTAGTTTCATTTCGAAGGAATCGAAGTATAGTTTAAAACGAAAGAAACGGAGATGAAAAACTCCAAGTATTTTGAGAGTTATGATGGAAATAGTTAGACTCGCGCTTTGGTTTAGCAATTTACTGACCTACCTCCGATTAATTGACCATAACTCACTCAATTTTACTTGTAATTGATTGAAATTAGTTTCATTTCGAAAGAATCGAAGTGTAGTTTAAAACGAAAGAAACGGAGATGAAAAACTCCAAGTATTTTGGGAGTTATGATGGAAATAGTTAGACTCGCGCTTTGGTTTAGCAATTTACTGACCTACCTCCGATTGATTGACCATAACTCACTCAATTTAACTCGTAATTCATTAAATTAGTTTCATTTCGAAGGAATCGAAGTGTAGTTTAAAACGAAAGAAACGGAGATGAAAAACTCCAAGTATTTTGAGAGTTATGATGGAAATAGTTAGACTCGCTCTTTGGTTTAGCAATTTACTGACCTACCTCCGATTGATTGACCATAACTCTCTCAATTTAACTCTTAAGTCATTGAAATTAGTTTCATTTCGAAGGAATCGAAGTGTAGTTTAAAACGAAAGAAACGGAGATGAAAAACTCCAAGTATTTTGAGAGTTATGATGGAAATAGTTAGACTCGCGCTTTGGTTTAGCAATTTACTGACCTACCTCCTATTGATTGACCATAACTCTCTCAATTTAACTCTTAAGTCATTGAAATTAGTTTCATTTCGAAAGAATCAAAGTGTAGTTTAAAACGAAAGAAACGGAGATGAAAAACTCCAAGTATTTTGAGAGTTATGATGGAAATAGTTAGACTCGCGCTTTGGTTTAGCAATTTACTGACCTACCTCCGATTGATTGACAATAACTCTCTCAATTTAACTCGTAATTCATTTAAATTAGTTTCATTTCGAAGGAATCGAAGTGTAGTTTAAAACGAAAGAAACGGAGATGAAAAACTCCAAGTATTTTGAGAGTTATGATGGAAATAGTTAGACTCGCGCTTTGGTTTAGCAATTTACTGACCTACCTCCGATTGATTGACCATAACTCTGTCAATTTAACTCGTAATTCTTTTAAATTAGTTTCATTTCGAAGGAATCGAAGTGTAGTTTAAAACGAAAGAAACGGAGATGAAAAACTCCAAGTATTTTGAGAGTTATGATGGAAATAGTTAGACTCGCTCTTTGGTTTAGCAATTTACTGACCTCTCTCCGATTGATTTACCATAACTCACTCAATTTAACTCGTAATTCATTGAAATTAGTTTCATTTCGAAGGAATCGAAGTGTAGTTTAAAACGAAAGAAACGGAGATGAAAAACTCCAAGTATTTTGAGAGTTATGATGGAAATTGTTAGACTCGCGCTTTGGTTTAGCAATTTACTGACCTACCTCCGATTGATTGACCATAACTCACTCAATTTAACTCGTAATTCATTTAAATTAGTTTCATTTCGAAGGAATCGAAGTAAAGTTTAAAACGAAAGAAACGGAGATGAAAAACTCCAAGTATTTTGAGAGTTATGATGGAAATAGTTAGACTCGCGCTTTGGTTTAGTAATTTACTGACCTACCTCCGATTGATTGAACATAACTCTCTAAATTTAACTCGTAATTCATTGAAATTAGTTTCATTTCGAAGGAATCGAAGTGTAGTTTAAAACGAAAGAAACGGAGATGAAAAACACCAAGTATTTTGAGAGTTATGATGGAAATAGTTAGACTCGCGCTTTGGTTTAGCAATTTACTGACCTACCTCCGATTGATTGACCATAACTCTGTCAATTTAACTCTTAAGTCATTGAAATTAGTTTCATTTCGAAGGAATCGAAGTGTAGTTTAAAACGAAAGAAACGGAGATAAAAAACTCCAAGTATTTTGAGAGTTATGATGGAAATTGTTAGACTCGCGCTTTGGTTTAGCAATTTACTGACCTACCTCCGATTTATTGACCATAACTCACTCAATTTAACTCGTAATTCATTTAAATTAGTTTCATTTCGAAGGAATCGAAGTATAGTTTAAAACGAAAGAAACGGAGATGAAAAACTCCAAGTATTTTGAGAGTTATGATGGAAATAGTTAGACTCGCGCTTTGGTTTAGCAATTTACTGACCTACCTCCGATTTATTGACCATAACTCACTCAATTTAACTCGTAATTCATTTAAATTAGTTTCATTTCGAAGGAATCGAAGTATAGTTTAAAACGAAAGAAACGGAGATGAAAAACTCCAAGTATTTTGGGAGTTATGATAGAAATAGTTAGACTCGCGCTTTGGTTTAGCAATTTACTGACCTACCTCCGATTGATTGACCATAACTCTCTCAATTTAACTCTTAAGTCATTGAAATTAATTTCATTTCAAATGAATCGAAGTGTAGTTTAAAACGAAAGAAACGGAGATGAAAAAGTCCAAGTATTTTGAGAGTTATGATGGAAATAGTTAGACTCGCGCTTTGGTTTAGCAATTTACTGACCTACCTCCGATTGATTGACCATAACTCACTCAATTTAACTCGTAATTCATTTAAATTTGTTTCATTTCGAATGAATCGAAGTGTAGTTTAAAACGAAAGAAACGGAGATGAAAAACTCCAAGTATTTTGAGAGTTATGATGGAAATAGTTAGACTCGCTCTTTGGTTTAGCAATTTACTGACCTCTCTCCGATTGATTGACCATAACTCTGTCAATTTAACTCGTAATTCAATTAAATTAGTTTCATTTCGAAGGAATCGAAGTGTAGTTTAAAACGAAAGAAACGGAGATGAAAAACTCCAAGTATTTTGAGAGTTATGATGGAAATAGTTAGACTCGCTCTTTGGTTTAGCAATTTACTGACCTCTCTCCGATTGATTGACCATAACTCTGTCAATTTAACTCGTAATTCATTTAAATTAGTTTCATTTCGAAGGAATCGAAGTGTAGTTTAAAACGAAAGAAACGGAGATGAAAAACTCCAAGTATTTTGAGAGTTATGATGGAAATAGTTAGACTCGCGCTTTGGTTTAGCAATTTACTGACCTACCTCCGATTGATTGACCATAACTCTGTCAATTTAACTCGTAATTCTTTTAAATTAGTTTCATTTCGAAGGAATCGAAGTGCAGTTTAAAACGAAAGAAACGGAGATGAAAAACTCCAAGTATTTTGAGAGTTATGATGGAAATAGTTAGACTCGCGCTTTGGTTTAGTAATTTACTGACCTACCTCCGATTGATTGAACATAACTCTCTCAATTTAACTCGTAATTCATTTAAATTCGTTTCATTTCCAATGAATCGAAGTGTAGTTTAAAACGAAAGAAACGGAGATGAAAAACTCCAAGTATTTTGAGAGTTATGATGGAAATAGTTAGACTCGCGCTTTGGTTTAGCAATTTACTGACCTCCCTACGATTGATTGACCATAACTCACTCAATTTAACTCGTAATTCATTGAAATTAGTTTCATTTCGAAGGAATCGAAGTGTAGTTTATAACGAAAGAAACGGAGATGAAAAACTCCAAGTATTTTGAGAGTTATGATGGAAATAGTTAGACTCGCGCTTTGGTTTAGCAATTTACTGACCTACCTCCGATTGATTGACCATAACTCTCCCAATTTAACTCTTAAGTCATTGAAATTAGTTTCATTTCGAAGGAATCAAAGTGTAGTTTAAAACGAAAGAAACAGAGATGAAAAACTCCAAGTATTTTGAGAGTTATGATGGAAATAGTTAGACTCGCGCTTTGGTTTAGCAATTTACTGACCTACCTCCGATTGATTGACAATAACTCTGTCAATTTAACTCGTAATTCATTTAAATTAGTTTCATTTCGAAGGAATCGAAGTGTAGTTTAAAACGAAAGAAACGGAGATTAAAAACTCCAAGTATTTTGGGAGTTATGATGGAAATAGTTAGACTCGCGCTTTGGTTTAGCAATTTATTGACCTCCCTACGATTGATTGACCATAACTCACTCAATTTAACTCGTAATTCATTGAAATTAGTTTCATTTCGAAGGAATCGAAGTGTAGTTTATAACGAAAGAAACGGAGATGAAAAACTCCAAGTATTTTGAGAGTTATGATGGAAATAGTTAGACTCGCGCTTTGGTTTAGCAATTTACTGACCTACCTCCGATTGATTGACCATAACTCTCCCAATTTAACTCTTAAGTCATTGAAATTAGTTTCATTTCGAAGGAATCAAAGTGTAGTTTAAAACGAAAGAAACGGAGATGAAAAACTCCAAGTATTTTGAGAGTTATGATGGAAATAGTTAGACTCGCGCTTTGGTTTAGCAATTTACTGACCTACCTCCGATTGATTGACAATAACTCTGTCAATTTAACTCGTAATTCATTTAAATTAGTTTCATTTCGAAGGAATCGAAGTGTAGTTTAAAACGAAAGAAACGGAGATGAAAAACTCCAAGTATTTTGAGAGTTATGATGGAAATAGTTAGACTCGCGCTTTGGTTTAGTAATTTACTGACCTACCTCCGATAGATTGACCATAACTCACTCAATTTAACTCGTAATTCATTTAAATTCGTTTCATTTCGAATGAATCGAAGTGTAGTTTAAAACGAAAGAAACGGAGATGAAAAACTCCAAGTATTTTGAGAGTTATGATGGAAATAGTTAGACTCGCTCTTTGGTTTAGCAATTTACTGACCTACCTCCGATTGATTGACCATAACTCTGTCAATTTAACTCGTAATTCATTTAAATTAGTTTCATTTCGAAGGAATCGAAGTGTAGTTTAAAACGAAAGAAACGGAGATTAAAAACTCCAAGTATTTTGGGAGTTATGATGGAAATAGTTAGACTCGCGCTTTGGTTTAGCAATTTACTGACCTCCCTACGATTGATTGACCATAACTCACTCAATTTAACTCTAAATTCATTGAAATTAGTTTCATTTCGAAGGAATCGAAGTGTAGTTTATAACGAAAGAAACGGAGATGAAAAACTCCAAGTATTTTGAGAGTTATGATGGAAATTGTTAGACTCGCGCTTTGGTTTAGCAATTTACTGACCTACCTCCGATTGATTGACCATAACTCACTCAATTTAACTCGTAATTCATTTAAATTAGTTTCATTTCGAAGGAATCGAAGTAAAGTTTAAAACGAAAGAAACGGAGATGAAAAACTCCAAGTATTTTGAGAGTTATGATGGAAATAGTTAGACTCGCGCTTTGGTTTAGCAATTTACTGACCTACCTCCGATTGATTGACAATAACTCTGTCAATTTAACTCGTAATTCATTTAAATTAGTTTCATTTCGAAGGAATCGAAGTGTAGTTTAAAACGAAAGAAACGGAGATGAAAAACTCCAAGTATTTTGAGAGTTATGATGGAAATAGTTAGACTCGCGCTTTGGTTTAGCAATTTACTGACCTACCTCCGATTGATTGACCATAACTCACTCAATTTAACTCGTAATTCATTTAAATTCGTTTCATTTCGAATGAATCGAAGTGTAGTTTAAAACGAAAGAAACGGAGATGAAAAACTCCAAGTATTTTGAGAGTTATGATGGAAATAGTTAGACTCGCTCTTTGGTTTAGCAATTTACTGACCTCTCTCCGATTGATTGACCATAACTCTGTCAATTTAACTCGTAATTCAATTAAATTAGTTTCATTTCGAAGGAATCGAAGTGTAGTTTAAAACGAAAGAAACGGAGATGAAAAACTCCAAGTATTTTGAGAGTTATGATTGAAATAGTTAGACTCGCGCTTTGGTTTAGCAATTTACTGACCTACCTCCGATTGATTGAACATAACTCACTCAATTTAACTCGTAATTCATTTAAATTCATTTCATTTCGAATGAATCGAAGTGTAGTTTAAAACGAAAGAAACGGAGATGAAAAACTCGAAGTATTTTGAGAGTTATGATGGAAATAGTTAGACTCGCGCTTTGGTTTAGCAATTTACTGACCTACCTCCGATTGATTGACCATAACTCACTCAATTTAACTCGTAATTCATTGAAATTAGTTTCATTTCGAAAGAATCGAAGTGTAGTTTAAAACGAAAGAAACGGAGATGAAAAACTCCAAGTATTTTGAGAGTTATGATGGAAATAGTTAGACTCGCGCTTTGGTTTAGCAATTTACTGACCTACCTCCTATTGATTGACCATAACTCTCTCAATTTAACTCTTAAGTCATTGAAATTAGTTTCATTTCGAAAGAATCAAAGTGTAGTTTAAAACGAAAGAAACGGAGATGAAAAACTCCAAGTATTTTGAGAGTTATGATGGAAATAGTTAGACTCGCGCTTTGGTTTAGCAATTTACTGACCTACCTCCGATTGATTGACAATAACTCTCTCAATTTAACTCGTAATTCATTTAAATTAGTTTCATTTCGAAGGAATCGAAGTGTAGTTTAAAACGAAAGAAACGGAGATGAAAAACTCCAAGTATTTTGAGAGTTATGATGGAAATAGTTAGACTCGCGCTTTGGTTTAGCAATTTACTGACCTACCTCCGATTGATTGACCATAACTCTGTCAATTTAACTCGTAATTCTTTTAAATTAGTTTCATTTCGAAGGAATCGAAGTGTAGTTTAAAACGAAAGAAACGGAGATGAAAAACTCCAAGTATTTTGAGAGTTATGATGGAAATAGTTAGACTCGCTCTTTGGTTTAGCAATTTACTGACCTCTCTCCGATTGATTTACCATAACTCACTAAATTTAACTCGTAATTCATTGAAATTAGTTTCATTTCGAAGGAATCGAAGTGTAGTTTAAAACGAAAGAAACGGAGATGAAAAACTCCAAGTATTTTGAGAGTTATGATGGAAATTGTTAGACTCGCGCTTTGGTTTAGCAATTTACTGACCTACCTCCGATTGATTGACCATAACTCACTCAATTTAACTCGTAATTCATTTAAATTAGTTTCATTTCGAAGGAATCGAAGTAAAGTTTAAAACGAAAGAAACGGAGATGAAAAACTCCAAGTATTTTGAGAGTTATGATGGAAATAGTTAGACTCGCGCTTTGGTTTAGTAATTTACTGACCTACCTCCGATTGATTGAACATAACTCTCTAAATTTAACTCGTAATTCATTGAAATTAGTTTCATTTCGAAGGAATCGAAGTGTAGTTTAAAACGAAAGAAACGGAGATGAAAAACTCCAAGTATTTTGAGAGTTATGATGGAAATAGTTAGACTCGCGCTTTGGTTTAGCAATTTACTGACCTACCTCCGATTGATTGACCATAACTCTCTCAATTTAACTCTTAAGTCATTGAAATTAGTTTCATTTCGAAGGAATCGAAGTGTAGTTTAAAACGAAAGAAACGGAGATGAAAAACTCCAAGTATTTTGAGAGTTATGATGGAAATTGTTAGACTCGCGGTTTGGTTTAGCAATTTACTGACCTACCTCCGATTTATTGACCATAACTCACTCAATTTAACTCGTAATTCATTTAAATTAGTTTCATTTCGAAGGAATCGAAGTATAGTTTAAAACGAAAGAAACGGAGATGAAAAACTCCAAGTATTTTGAGAGTTATGATGGAAATAGTTAGACTCGCGCTTTGGTTTAGCAATTTACTGACCTACCTCCGATTAATTGACCATAACTCACTCAATTTTACTTGTAATTGATTGAAATTAGTTTCATTTCGAAAGAATCGAAGTGTAGTTTAAAACGAAAGAAACGGAGATGAAAAACTCCAAGTATTTTGGGAGTTATGATGGAAATAGTTAGACTCGCGCTTTGGTTTAGCAATTTACTGACCTACCTCCGATTGATTGACCATAACTCACTCAATTTAACTCGTAATTCATTAAATTAGTTTCATTTCGAAGGAATCGAAGTGTAGTTTAAAACGAAAGAAACGGAGATGAAAAACTCCAAGTATTTTGAGAGTTATGATGGAAATAGTTAGACTCGCTCTTTGGTTTAGCAATTTACTGACCTACCTCCGATTGATTGACCATAACTCTCTCAATTTAACTCTTAAGTCATTGAAATTAGTTTCATTTCGAAGGAATCGAAGTGTAGTTTAAAACGAAAGAAACGGAGATGAAAAACTCCAAGTATTTTGAGAGTTATGATGGAAATAGTTAGACTCGCGCTTTGGTTTAGCAATTTACTGACCTACCTCCTATTGATTGACCATAACTCTCTCAATTTAACTCTTAAGTCATTGAAATTAGTTTCATTTCGAAAGAATCAAAGTGTAGTTTAAAACGAAAGAAACGGAGATGAAAAACTCCAAGTATTTTGAGAGTTATGATGGAAATAGTTAGACTCGCGCTTTGGTTTAGCAATTTACTGACCTACCTCCGATTGATTGACAATAACTCTCTCAATTTAACTCGTAATTCATTTAAATTAGTTTCATTTCGAAGGAATCGAAGTGTAGTTTAAAACGAAAGAAACGGAGATGAAAAACTCCAAGTATTTTGAGAGTTATGATGGAAATAGTTAGACTCGCGCTTTGGTTTAGCAATTTACTGACCTACCTCCGATTGATTGACCATAACTCTGTCAATTTAACTCGTAATTCTTTTAAATTAGTTTCATTTCGAAGGAATCGAAGTGTAGTTTAAAACGAAAGAAACGGAGATGAAAAACTCCAAGTATTTTGAGAGTTATGATGGAAATAGTTAGACTCGCTCTTTGGTTTAGCAATTTACTGACCTCTCTCCGATTGATTTACCATAACTCACTCAATTTAACTCGTAATTCATTGAAATTAGTTTCATTTCGAAGGAATCGAAGTGTAGTTTAAAACGAAAGAAACGGAGATGAAAAACTCCAAGTATTTTGAGAGTTATGATGGAAATTGTTAGACTCGCGCTTTGGTTTAGCAATTTACTGACCTACCTCCGATTGATTGACCATAACTCACTCAATTTAACTCGTAATTCATTTAAATTAGTTTCATTTCGAAGGAATCGAAGTAAAGTTTAAAACGAAAGAAACGGAGATGAAAAACTCCAAGTATTTTGAGAGTTATGATGGAAATAGTTAGACTCGCGCTTTGGTTTAGTAATTTACTGACCTACCTCCGATTGATTGAACATAACTCTCTAAATTTAACTCGTAATTCATTGAAATTAGTTTCATTTCGAAGGAATCGAAGTGTAGTTTAAAACGAAAGAAACGGAGATGAAAAACACCAAGTATTTTGAGAGTTATGATGGAAATAGTTAGACTCGCGCTTTGGTTTAGCAATTTACTGACCTACCTCCGATTGATTGACCATAACTCTCTCAATTTAACTCTTAAGTCATTGAAATTAGTTTCATTTCGAAGGAATCGAAGTGTAGTTTAAAACGAAAGAAACGGAGATGAAAAACTCCAAGTATTTTGAGAGTTATGATGGAAATTGTTAGACTCGCGCTTTGGTTTAGCAATTTACTGACCTACCTCCGATTTATTGACCATAACTCACTCAATTTAACTCGTAATTCATTTAAATTAGTTTCATTTCGAAGGAATCGAAGTATAGTTTAAAACGAAAGAAACGGAGATGAAAAACTCCAAGTATTTTGAGAGTTATGATGGAAATAGTTAGACTCGCGCTTTGGTTTAGCAATTTACTGACCTACCTCCGATTAATTGACCATAACTCACTCAATTTTACTTGTAATTGATTGAAATTAGTTTCATTTCGAAAGAATCGAAGTGTAGTTTAAAACGAAAGAAACGGAGATGAAAAACTCCAAGTATTTTGGGAGTTATGATGGAAATAGTTAGACTCGCGCTTTGGTTTAGCAATTTACTGACCTACCTCCGATTGATTGACCATAACTCACTCAATTTAACTCGTAATTCATTAAATTAGTTTCATTTCGAAGGAATCGAAGTGTAGTTTAAAACGAAAGAAACGGAGATGAAAAACTCCAAGTATTTTGAGAGTTATGATGGAAATAGTTAGACTCGCGCTTTAGTTTAGCAATTTACTGACCTACCTACGATTGATTGACCATAACTCTCTCAATTTAACTCTTAAGTCATTGAAATTAATTTCATTTCAAATGAATCGAAGTGTAGTTTAAAACGAAAGAAACGGAGATGAAAAACTCCAAGTATTTTGAGAGTTATGATGGAAATATTTAGACTCGCGCTTTGGTTTAGTAATTTACTGACCTACCTCCGATTGATTGACCATAACTCTGTCAATTTAACTCGTAATTCATTTAAATTAGTTTCATTTCGAAGGAATCGAAGTGTAGTTTAAAACGAAAGAAACGGAGATTAAAAACTCCAAGTATTTTGGGAGTTATGATGGAAATAGTTAGACTCGCGCTTTGGTTTAGCAATTTACTGACCTCCCTACGATTGATTGACCATAACTCACTCAATTTAACTCGTAATTCATTGAAATTAGTTTCATTTCGAAGGAATCGAAGTATAGTTTAAAACGAAAGAAACGGAGATGAAAAACTCTAAGTATTTTGACAGTTATGATGGAAATAGTTAGACTCGCGCTTTGGTTTAGCAATTTACTGACCTACCTCCGATTAATTGACCATAACTCACTCAATTTTACTTGTAATTGATTGAAATTAGTTTCATTTCGAAGGAATCGAAGTGTAGTTTAAAACGAAAGAAACGGAGATGAAAAACTCCAAGTATTTTGGGAGTTATGATGGAAATAGTTAGACTCGCGCTTTGGTTTAGCAATTTAATGACCTACCTCCGATTGATTGACCATAACTCACTCAATTTAACTCGTAATTCATTGAATTAGTTTCATTTCGAAGGAATCAAAGTGTAGTTTAAAACTCAAGAAACGGAGATGAAAAACTCCAAGTATTTTGAGAGTTATTATGGAAATAGTTAGACTCGCGCTTTGGTTTAGCAATTTACTGACCTACCTACGATTGATTGACCATAACTCTCTCAATTTAACTCTTAAGTCATTGAAATTAATTTCATTTCAAATGAATCGAAGTGTAGTTTAAAACGAAAGAAACGGAGATGAAAAACTCCAAGTATTTTGAGAGTTATGATGGAAATAGTTAGACTCGCGCTTTGGTTTAGCAATTTACTGACCTACCTACGATTGATTGACCATAACTCTCTCAATTTAACTCTTAAGTCATTGAAATTAATTTCATTTCAAATGAATCGAAGTGTAGTTTAAAACGAAAGAAACGGAGATGAAAAAGTCCAAGTATTTTGAGAGTTATGATGGAAATAGTTAGACTCGCGCTTTGGTTTAGCAATTTACTGACCTACCTCCGATTGATTGACCATAACTCACTCAATTTTACTTGTAATTGATTGAAATTAGTTTCATTTCGAAGGAATCGAAGTGTAGTTTAAAACGAAAGAAACGGAGATGAAAAACTCCAAGTATTTTGGGAGTTATGATGGAAATAGTTAGACTCGCGCTTTGGTTTAGCAATTTACTGACCTACCTCCGATTGATTGACAATAACTCACTCAATTTAACTCGTAATTCATTGAATTAGTTTCATTTCGAAGGAATCGAAGTGTAGTTTAAAACGAAAGAAACGGAGATGAAAAACTCCAAGTATTTTGAGAGTTATGATGGAAATAGTTAGACTCGCGCTTTGGTTTAGCAATTTACTGACCTAACTACGATTAATTGACCATAACTCTCTGAATTTAACTCTTAAGTCATTGAAATTAATTTCATTTCAAATGAATCAAAGTGTAGTTTAAAACGAAAGAAACGGAGATGAAAAACTCCAAGTATTTTGAGAGTTATGATGGAAATAGTTAGACTCGCGCTTTGGTTTAGCAATTTACTGACCTACCTACGATTGATTGACCATAACTCTCTCAATTTAACTCTTAAGTCATTGAAATTAATTTCATTTCAAATGAATCAAAGTGTAGTTTAAAACGAAAGAAACGGAGATGAAAAAGTCCAAGTATTTTGAGAGCTATGATGGAAATAGTTAGACTCGCGCTTTGGTTTAGCAATTTACTGACCTACCTCCGATTGATTGACCATAACTCTGTCAATTTAACTCGTAATTCATTTAAATTAGTTTCATTTCGAAGGAATCGAAGTGTAGTTTAAAACGAAAGAAACGGAGATTAAAAACTCCAAGTATTTTGGGAGTTATGATGGAAATAGTTAGACTCGCGCTTTGGTTTAGCAATTTACTGACCTACCTCCGATTGATTGACAATAACTCACTCAATTTAACTCGTAATTCATTGAATTAGTTTCATTTCGAAGGAATCGAAGTGTAGTTTAAAACGAAAGAAACGGAGATTAAAAACTCCAAGTATTTTGGGAGTTATGATGGAAATAGTTAGACTCGCGCTTTGGTTTAGCAATTTACTGACCTCCCTACGATTGATTGACCATAACTCACTCAATTTAACTCGTAATTCATTGAAATTAGTTTCATTTCGAAGGAATCGAAGTATAGTTTAAAACGAAAGAAACGGAGATGAAAAACTCCAAGTATTTTGAGAGTTATGATGGAAATAGTTAGACTCGCGCTTTGGTTTAGCAATTTACTGACCTACCTCCGATTAATTGACCATAACTCCCTCAATTTTACTTGTAATTGATTCAAATTAGTTTCATTTCGAAGGAATCGAAGTGTAGTTTAAAACGAAAGAAACGGAGATGAAAAACTCCAAGTATTTTGGGAGTTATGATGGAAATAGTTAGACTCGCGCTTTGGTTTAGCAATTTACTGACCTACCTCCGATTGATTGACCATAACTCACTCAATTTAACTCGTAATTCATTGAATTAGTTTCATTTCGAAGGAATCGAAGTGTAGTTTAAAACGAAAGAAAGGGAGATGAAAAACTCCAAGTATTTTGAGAGTTATTATGGAAATAGTTAGACTCGCGCTTTGGTTTAGCAATTTACTGACCTACCTACGATTGATTGACCATAACTCTCTCAATTTAACTCTTAAGTCATTGAAATTAATTTCATTTCAAATGAATCGAAGTGTAGTTTAAAACGAAAGAAACGGAGATGAAAAACTCCAAGTATTTTGAGAGTTATGATGGAAATAGTTAGACTCGCGCTTTGGTTTAGCAATTTACTGACCTACCTACGATTGATTGACCATAACTCTCTCAATTTAACTCTTAAGTCATTGAAATTAATTTCATTTCAAATGAATCGAAGTGTAGTTTAAAACGAAAGAAACGGAGATGAAAAAGTCCAAGTATTTTGAGAGCTATGATGGAAATAGTTAGACTCGCGCTTTGGTTTAGCAATTTACTGACTTACCTCCGATTGATTGACCATAACTCTCTCAATTTAACTCTTAAGTCATTGAAATTAGTTTCATTTCGAAAGAATCAAAGTGTAGTTTAAAACGAAAGAAACGGAGATGAAAAACTCCAAGTATTTTGAGAGTTATGATGGAAATAGTTAGACTCGCGCTTTGGTTTAGCAATTTACTGACCTACCTCCGATTGATTGACAATAACTCTCTCAATTTAACTCGTAATTCATTTAAATTAGTTTCATTTCGAAGGAATCGAATTGTAGTTTAAAACGAAAGAAACGGAGATGAAAAACTCCAAGTATTTTGAGAGTTATGATGGAAATAGTTAGACTCGCGCTTTGGTATAGCAATTTACTGACCTACCTCCGATTGATTGACCATAACTCTGTCAATTTAACTCGTAATTCTTTTAAATTAGTTTCATTTCGAAGGAATCGAAGTGTAGTTTAAAACGAAAGAAACGGAGATGAAAAACTCCAAGTATTTTGAGAGTTATGATGGAAATAGTTAGACTCGCTCTTTGGTTTAGCAATTTACTGACCTCTCTCCGATTGATTTACCATAACTCACTCAATTTAACTCGTAATTCATTGAAATTAGTTTCATTTCGAAGGAATCGAAGTGTAGTTTAAAACGAAAGAAACGGAGATGAAAAACTCCAAGTATTTTGAGAGTTATGATGGAAATTGTTAGACTCGCGCTTTGGTTTAGCAATTTACTGACCTACCTCCGATTGATTGACCATAACTCACTCAATTTAACTCGTAATTCATTTAAATTAGTTTCATTTCGAAGGAATCGAAGTAAAGTTTAAAACGAAAGAAACGGAGATGAAAAACTCCAAGTATTTTGAGAGTTATGATGGAAATAGTTAGACTCGCGCTTTGGTTTAGCAATTTACTGACCTACCTCCGATTGATTGACCATAACTCTCTCAATTTAACTCTTAAGTCATTGAAATTAGTTTCATTTCGAAAGAATCAAAGTGTAGTTTAAAACGAAAGAAACGGAGATGAAAAACTCCAAGTATTTTGAGAGTTATGATGGAAATAGTTAGACTCGCGCTTTGGTTTAGCAATTTACTGACCTACCTCCGATTTATTGAACATAACTCTCTCAATTTAACTCGTAATTCATTTAAATTCGTTTCATTTCGAATGAATCGAAGTGTAGTTTAAAACGAAAGAAACGGAGATGAAAAACTCCAAGTATTTTGAGAGTTATGATGGAAATAGTTAGACTCGCGCTTTGGTTTAGCAATTTACTGACCTACCTCCGATTGATTGACCATAACTCTGTCAATTTAACTCGTAATTCATTTAAATTAGTTTCATTTCGAAGGAATCGAAGTGTAGTTTAAAACGAAAGAAACGGAGATGAAAAACTCCAAGTATTTTGAGAGTTATGATGGAAATAGTTAGACTCGCGCTTTGGTTTAGCAATTTACTGACCTACCTCCGATTGATTGACCATAACTCTCTAAATTTAACTCTTAAGTCATTGAAATTAGTTTCATTTCGAAAGAATCAAAGTGTAGTTTAAAACGAAAGAAACGGAGATGAAAAACTCCAAGTATTTTGAGAGTTATGATGGAAATAGTTAGACTCGCGCTTTGGTTTAGCAATTTACTGACCTACCTCCTATTGATTGACAATAACTCACTCAATTTAACTCGTAATTCATTTAAATTAGTTTCATTTCGAAGGAATCGAAGTGTAGTTTAAAACGAAAGAAACGGAGATGAAAAACTCCAAGTATTTTGAGAGTTATGAAGGAAATAGTTAGACTCGCGCTTTGGTTTAGCAATTTACTGACCTACCTCCGATTGATTGACCATAACTCTCTCAATTTAACTCTTAAGTCATTGAAATTAGTTTCATTTCGAGAGAATCAAAGTGTAGTTTAAAACGAAAGAAACGGAGATGAAAAACTCCAAGTATTTTTAGAGTTATGATGGAAATAGTTAGACTCGCGCTTTGGTTTAGCAATTTACTGACCTCCCTACGATTGATTGACCATAACTCACTCAATTTAACTCGTAATTCATTGAAATTAGTTTCATTTCGAAAGAATCGAAGTGTAGTTTAAAACGAAACAAAACGGAGGTGAAAAACTCCAAGTATTTTGAGAGTTATGATGGAAATAGTTAGACTCGCGCTTTGGTTTAGCAATTTACTGAACTACCTCCGATTGATTGACCATAACTCTCTCAATTTAACTCTTAAGTCATTGAAATTAGTTTCATTTCGAAAGAATCAAAGTGTAGTTTAAAACGAAAGAAACGGAGATGAAAAACTCCAAGTATTTTGAGAGTTATGATGGAAATAGTTAGACTCGCGCTTTGGTTTAGCAATTTACTGACCTACCTCCGATTGATTGACCATAACTCTGTCAATTTAACTCGTAATTCATTTAAATTAGTTTCATTTCGAAGGAATCGAAGTGTAGTTTAAAACGAAAGAAACGGAGATGAAAAACTCCAAGTATTTTGAGAGTTATGATGGAAATAGTTAGACTCGCGCTTTGGTTTAGCAATTTACTGACCTACCTCCGATTGATTGACCATAACTCTCTAAATTTAACTCTTAAGTCATTGAAATTAGTTTCATTTCGAAAGAATCAAAGTGTAGTTTAAAACGAAAGAAACGGAGATGAAAAACTCCAAGTATTTTGAGAGTTATGATGGAAATAGTTAGACTCGCGCTTTGGTTTAGCAATTTACTGACCTACCTCCGATTGATTGACAATAACTCTCTCAATTTAACTCGTAATTCATTTAAATTAGTTTCATTTCGAAGGAATCGAAGTGTAGTTTCAAACGAAAGAAACGGAGATGAAAAACTCCAAGTATTTTGAGAGTTATGATGGAAATAGTTAGACTCGCGCTTTGGTTTAGCAATTTACTGACCTACCTCCGATTGATTGACCATAACTCTGTCAATTTAACTCGTAATTCTTTTAAATTAGTTTCATTTCGAAGGAATCGAAGTGTAGTTTAAAACGAAAGAAACGGAGATGAAAAACTCCAAGTATTTTGAGAGTTATGATGGAAATAGTTAGACTCGCTCTTTGGTTTAGCAATTTACTGACCTCTCTCCGATTGATTTACCATAACTCACTCAATTTAACTCGTAATTCATTGAAATTAGTTTCATTTCGAAGGAATCGAAGTGTAGTTTAAAACGAAAGAAACGGAGATGAAAAACTCCAAGTATTTTGAGAGTTATGATGGAAATTGTTAGACTCGCGCTTTGGTTTAGCAATTTACTGACCTACCTCCGATTGATTGACCATAACTCACTCAATTTAACTCGTAATTCATTTAAATTAGTTTCATTTCGAAGGAATCGAAGTAAAGTTTAAAACGAAAGAAACGGAGATGAAAAACTCCAAGTATTTTGAGAGTTATGATGGAAATAGTTAGACTCGCGCTTTGGTTTAGCAATTTACTGACCTACCTCCGATTGATTGACCATAACTCTGTCAATTTAACTCGTAATTCTTTTAAATTAGTTTCATTTCGAAGGAATCGAAGTGTAGTTTAAAACGAAAGAAACGGAGATGAAAAACTCCAAGTATTTTGAGAGTTATGATGGAAATAGTTAGACTCGCTCTTTGGTTTAGCAATTTACTGACCTCTCTCCGATTGATTTACCATAACTCACTCAATTTAACTCGTAATTCATTGAAATTAGTTTCATTTCGAAGGAATCGAAGTGTAGTTTAAAACGAAAGAAACGGAGATGAAAAACTCAAAGTATTTTAAGAGTTATGATGGAAATTGTTAGACTCGCGCTTTGGTTTAGCAATTTACTGACCTACCTCCGATTGATTGACCATAACTCACTCAATTTAACTCGTAATTCATTGAATTAGTTTCATTTCGAAGGAATCGAAGTGTAGTTTAAAACGAAAGAAACGGAGATGAAAAACTCCAAGTATTTTGAGAGTTATTATGGAAATAGTTAGACTCGCACTTTGGTTTAGCAATTTACTGACCTACCTACGATTGATTGACCATAACTCTCTCAATTTAACTCTTAAGTCATTGAAATTAATTTCATTTCAAATGAATCGAAGTGTAGTTTAAAACGAAAGAAACGGAGATGAAAAACTCCAAGTATTTTGAGAGTTATGATGGAAATAGTTAGACTCGCGCTTTGGTTTAGCAATTTACTGACCTACCTACGATTGATTGACCATAACTCTCTCAATTTAACTCTTAAGTCATTGAAATTAATTTCATTTCAAATGAATCGAAGTGTAGTTTAAAACGAAAGAAACGGAGATGAAAAAGTCCAAGTATTTTGAGAGTTATGATGGAAATAGTTAGACTCGCGCTTTGGTTTAGCAATTTACTGACCTACCTCCGATTGATTGGCCATAACTCTGTCAATTTGACTCGTAATTCATTTAAATTAGTTTCATTTCGAAGGAATCGAAGTGTAGTTTAAAACGAAAGAAACGGAGATTAAAAACTCCAAGTATTTTGGGAGTTATGATGGAAATAGTTAGACTCGCGCTTTGGTTTAGCAATTTACTGACCTCCCTACGATTGATTGACAATAACTCACTCAATTTAACTCGTAATTCATTGAAATTAGTTTCATTTCGAAGGAATCGAAGTGTAGTTTATAACGAAAGAAACGGAGATGAAAAACTCCAAGTATTTTGAGAGTTATGATGGAAATAGTTAGACTCGCGCTTTGGTTTAGCAATTTACTGACCTACCTCCGATTGATTGACCATAACTCACTCAATTTAACTCGTAATTCATTTAAATTAGTTTCATTTCGAAGGAATCGAAGTGTAGTTTAAAACGAAAGAAACGGAGATGAAAAACTCCAAGTATTTTGAGAGTTATGATGGAAATAGTTAGACTCGCGCTTTGGTTTAGCAATTTACTGACCTACCTCCGATTGATTGACCATAACTCACTCAATTTAACTCGTAATTCATTTAAATTCGTTTCATTTCGAATGAATCGAAGTGTAGTTTAAAACGAAAGAAAAGGAGATGAAAAACTCCAAGTATTTTGAGAGTTATGATGGAAATAGTTAGACTCGCTCTTTGGTTTAGCAATTTACTGACCTCTCTCCGATTGATTGACCATAACTCTGTCAATTTAACTCGTAATTCATTTAAATTAGTTTCATTTCGAAGGAATCGAAGTGTAGTTTAAAACGAAAGAAACGGAGATGAAAAACTCCAAGTATTTTGAAAGTTATGATGGAAATAGTTAGACTCGCGCTTTGGTTTAGCAATTTACTGACCTACCTCCGATTGATTGACCATAACTCACTCAATTTAACTCGTAATTCATTTAAATTCGTTTCATTTCGAATGAATCGAAGTGTAGTTTAAAACGAAAGAAACGGAGATGAAAAACTCGAAGTATTTTGAGAGTTATGATGGAAATAGTTAGACTCGCGCTTTGGTTTAGCAATTTATTGACCTACCTCCGATTGATTGACCATAACTCACTTAATTTAACTCGTAATTCATTTAAATTAGTTTCATTTCGAAGGAATCAAAGTGTAGTTTAAAACGAAAGAAACGGAGATGAAAAACTCCAAGTATTTTGAGAGTTATGATGGAAATAGTTAGACTCGCGCTTTGGTTTAGCAATTTACTGACCTACCTCCGATTTATTGAACATAACTCTCTCAATTTAACTCGTAATTCATTTAAATTCGTTTCATTTCGAATGAATCGAAGTGTAGTTTAAAACGAAAGAAACGGAGATGAAAAACTCCAAGTATTTTGAGAGTTATGATGGAAATAGTTAGACTCGCGCTTTGGTTTAGCAATTTACTGACCTACCTCCGATTGATTGACCATAACTCACTCAATTTAACTCGTAATTCATTTAAATTCGTTTCATTTCGAATGAATCGAAGTGTAGTTTAAAACGAAAGAAACGGAGATGAAAAACTCGAAGTATTTTGAGAGTTATGATGGAAATAGTTAGACTCGCGCTTTGGTTTAGCAATTTACTGACCTACCTCCGATTGATTGACCATAACTCACTTAATTTAACTCGTAATTCATTTAAATTAGTTTCATTTCGAAGGAATCAAAGTGTAGTTTAAAACGAAAGAAACGGAGATGAAAAACTCCAAGTATTTTGAGAGTTATGATGGAAATAGTTAGACTCGCGCTTTGGTTTAGCAATTTACTGACCTACCTCCGATTTATTGAACATAACTCTCTCAATTTAACTCGTAATTCATTTAAATTCGTTTCATTTCGAATGAATCGAAGTGTAGTTTAAAACGAAAGAAACGGAGATGAAAAACTCCAAGTATTTTGAGAGTTATGATGGAAATTGTTAGACTCGCGCTTTGGTTTAGCAATTTACTGACCTACCTCCGATTGATTGACAATAACTCACTCAATTTAACTCGTAATTCATTTAAATTAGTTTCATTTCGAAGGAATCGAAGTAAAGTTTAAAACGAAAGAAACGGAGATGAAAAACTCCAAGTATTTTGAGAGTTATGATGGAAATAGTTAGACTCGCGCTTTGGTTTAGCAATTTACTGACCTACCTCCGATTGATTGACCATAACTCTCTCAATTTAACTCTTAAGTCATTGAAATTAGTTTCATTTCGAAAGAATCAAAGTGTAGTTTAAAACGAAAGAAACGGAGATGAAAAACTCCAAGTATTTTGAGAGTTATGATGGAAATAGTTAGACTCGCGCTTTGGTTTAGCAATTTACTGACCTCCCTACGATTGATTGACCATAACTCACTCAATTTAACTCGTAATTCATTGAAATTAGTTTCATTTCGAAAGAATCAAAGTGTAGTTTAAAACGAAAGAAACGGAGGTGAAAAACTCCAAGTATTTTGAGAGTTATGATGGAAATAGTTAGACTCGCGCTTTGGTTTAGCAATTTACTGAACTACCTCCGATTGATTGACCATAACTCTCTCAATTTAACTCTTAAGTCATTGAAATTAGTTTCATTTCGAAAGAATCAAAGTGTAGTTTAAAACGAAAGAAACGGAGATGAAAAACTCCAAGTATTTTGAGAGTTATGATGGAAATAGTTAGACTCGCGCTTTGGTTTAGCAATTTACTGACCTACCTCCGATTGATTGACCATAACTCTGTCAATTTAACTCGTAATTCATTTAAATTAGTTTCATTTCGAAGGAATCGAAGTGTAGTTTAAAACGAAAGAAACGGAGATGAAAAACTCCAAGTATTTTGAGAGTTATGATGGAAATAGTTAGACTCGCGCTTTGGTTTAGCAATTTACTGACCTACCTCCGATTGATTGACCATAACTCTCTAAATTTAACTCTTAAGTCATTGAAATTAGTTTCATTTCGAAAGAATCAAAGTGTAGTTTAAAACGAAAGAAACGGAGATGAAAAACTCCAAGTATTTTGAGAGTTATGATGGAAATAGTTAGACTCGCGCTTTGGTTTAGCAATTTACTGACCTACCTCCGATTGATTGACAATAACTCTCTCAATTTAACTCGTAATTCATTTAAATTAGTTTCATTTCGAAGGAATCGAAGTGTGGTTTAAAACGAAAGAAACGGAGATGAAAAACTCCAAGTATTTTGAGAGTTATGATGGAAATAGTTAGACTCGCGCTTTGGTTTAGCAATTTACTGACCTACCTCCGATTGATTGACCATAACTCTGTCAATTTAACTCGTAATTCTTTGAAATTAGTTTCATTTCGAAGGAATCGAAGTGTAGTTTAAAACGAAAGAAACGGAGATGAAAAACTCCAAGTATTTTGAGAGTTATGATGGAAATAGTTAGACTCGCTCTTTGGTTTAGCAATTTACTGACCTCTCTCCGATTGATTTACCATAACTCACTCAATTTAACTCGTAATTCATTGAAATTAGTTTCATTTCGAAGGAATCGAAGTGTAGTTTAAAACGAAAGAAACGGAGATGAAAAACTCCAAGTATTTTGAGAGTTATGATGGAAATTGTTAGACTCGCGCTTTGGTTTAGCAATTTACTGACCTACCTCCGATTGATTGACCATAACTCACTCAATTTAACTCGTAATTCATTTAAATTAGTTTCATTTCGAAGGAATCGAAGTAAAGTTTAAAACGAAAGAAACGGAGATGAAAAACTCCAAGTATTTTGAGAGTTATGATGGAAATAGTTAGACTCGCGCTTTGGTTTAGCAATTTACTAACCTACCTCCGATTAATTGACCATAACTCACTCAATTTTACTTGTAATTGATTGAAATTAGTTTCATTTCGAAGGAATCGAAGTGTATTTTAAAACGAAAGAAACGGAGATGAAAAACTCCAAGTATTTTGGGAGTTATGATGGAAATAGTTAAATTCGCGCTTTGGTTTAGCAATTTACTGACCTACCTCCGATTGATTGACCATAACTCACTCAATTTAACTCGTAATTCATTGAATTAGTTTCATTTCGAAGGAATCGAAGTGTAGTTTAAAACGAAAGAAACGGAGATGAAAAACTCCAAGTATTTTGAGAGTTATGATGGAAATAGTTAGACTCGCGCTTTGGTTTAGCAATTTACTGACCTACCTCCGATTGATTGACCATAACTCTGTCAATTTAACTCGTAATTCATTTAAATTAGTTTCATTTCGAAGGAATCGAAGTGTAGTTTAAAACGAAAGAAACGGAGATGAAAAACTCCAAGTATTTTGAGAGTTATGATGGAAATAGTTAGACTCGCGCTTTGGTTTAGCAATTTACTGACCTACCTACGATTGATTGACCATAACTCTCTCAATTTAACTCTTAAGTCATTGAAATTAATTTCATTTCAAATGAATCGAAGTGTAGTTTAAAACGAAAGAAACGGAGATGAAAAAGTCCAAGTATTTTGAGAGTTATGATGGAAATAGTTAGACTCGCGCTTTGGTTTAGCAATTTACTGACCTACCTCCGATTGATTGACCATAACTCTGTCAATTTAACTCGTAATTCATTTAAATTAGTTTCATTTCGAAGGAATCGAAGTGTAGTTTAAAACGAAAGAAACGGAGATTAAAAACTCCAAGTATTTTGGGAGTTATGATGGAAATAGTTAGACTCGCGCTTTGGTTTAGCAATTTACTGACCTCCCTACGATTGATTGACCATAACTCACTCAATTTAACTCGTAATTCATTGAAATTAGTTTCATTTCGAAGGAATCGAAGTGTAGTTTATAACGAAAGAAACGGAGATGAAAAACTCCAAGTATTTTGAGAGTTATGATGGAAATAGTTAGACTCGCGCTTTGGTTTAGCAATTTACTGACCTACCTCCGATTGATTGACAATAACTCTGTCAATTTAACTCGTAATTCATTTAAATTAGTTTCATTTCGAAGGAATCGAAGTGTAGTTTAAAACGAAAGAAACGGAGATGAAAAACTCGAAGTATTTTGAGAGTTATGATGGAAATAGTTAGACTCGCGCTTTGGTTTAGCAATTTACTGACCTACCTCCGATTGATTGACCATAACTCACTTAATTTAACTCGTAATTCATTTAAATTAGTTTCATTTCGAAGGAATCAAAGTGTAGTTTAAAACGAAAGAAACGGAGATGAAAAACTCCAAGTATTTTGAGAGTTATGATGGAAATAGTTAGACTCGCGCTTTGGTTTAGCAATTTACTGACCTACCTCCGATTTATTGAACATAACTCTCTCAATTTAACTCGTAATTCATTTAAATTCGTTTCATTTCGAATGAATCGAAGTGTAGTTTAAAACGAAAGAAACGGAGATGAAAAACTCCAAGTATTTTGAGAGTTATGATGGAAATAGTTAGACTCGCGCTTTGGTTTAGCAATTTACTGACCTACCTCCGATTGATTGACCATAACTCTCTAAATTTAACTCTTAAGTCATTGAAATTAGTTTCATTTCGAAAGAATCAAAGTGTAGTTTAAAACGAAAGAAACGGAGATGAAAAACTCCAAGTATTTTGAGAGTTATGATGGAAATAGTTAGACTCGCGCTTTGGTTTTGCAATTTACTGACCTACCTCCGATTGATTGACAATAACTCTCTCAATTTAACTCGTAATTCATTTAAATTAGTTTCATTTCGAAGGAATCGAAGTGTAGTTTAAAACGAAAGAAACGGAGATGAAAAACTCCAAGTATTTTGAGAGTTATGATGGAAATAGTTAGACTCGCGCTTTGGTTTAGCAATTTACTGACCTACCTCCGATTGATTGACAATAACTCACTCAATTTAACTCGTAATTCATTTAAATTAGTTTCATTTCGAAGGAATCGAAGTAAAGTTTAAAACGAAAGAAACGGAGATGAAAAACTCCAAGTATTTTGAGAGTTATGATGGAAATAGTTAGACTCGCGCTTTGGTTTAGCAATTTACTGACCTACCTCCGATTGATTGACCATAACTCTCTCAATTTAACTCTTAAGTCATTGAAATTAGTTTCATTTCGAAAGAATCAAAGTGTAGTTTAAAACGAAAGAAACGGAGATGAAAAACTCCAAGTATTTTGAGAGTTATGATGGAAATAGTTAGACTCGCGCTTTGGTTTAGCAATTTACTGACCTCCCTACGATTGATTGACCATAACTCACTCAATTTAACTCGTAATTCATTGAAATTAGTTTCATTTCGAAAGAATCAAAGTGTAGTTTAAAACGAAAGAAACGGAGGTGAAAAACTCCAAGTATTTTGAGAGTTATGATGGAAATAGTTAGACTCGCGCTTTGGTTTAGCAATTTACTGAACTACCTCCGATTGATTGACCATAACTCTCTCAATTTAACTCTTAAGTCATTGAAATTAGTTTCATTTCGAAAGAATCAAAGTGTAGTTTAAAACGAAAGAAACGGAGATGAAAAACTCCAAGTATTTTGAGAGTTATGATGGAAATAGTTAGACTCGCGCTTTGGTTTAGCAATTTACTGACCTACCTCCGATTGATTGACCATAACTCTGTCAATTTAACTCGTAATTCATTTAAATTAGTTTCATTTCGAAGGAATCGAAGTGTAGTTTAAAACGAAAGAAACGGAGATGAAAAACTCCAAGTATTTTGAGAGTTATGATGGAAATAGTTAGACTCGCGCTTTGGTTTAGCAATTTACTGACCTACCTCCGATTGATTGACCATAACTCTCTAAATTTAACTCTTAAGTCATTGAAATTAGTTTCATTTCGAAAGAATCAAAGTGTAGTTTAAAACGAAAGAAACGGAGATGAAAAACTCCAAGTATTTTGAGAGTTATGATGGAAATAGTTAGACTCGCGCTTTGGTTTTGCAATTTACTGACCTACCTCCGATTGATTGACAATAACTCTCTCAATTTAACTCGTAATTCATTTAAATTAGTTTCATTTCGAAGGAATCGAAGTATAGTTTAAAACGAAAGAAACGGAGATGAAAAACTCCAAGTATTTTGAGAGTTATGATGGAAATAGTTAGACTCGCGCTTTGGTTTAGCAATTTACTGACCTACCTCCGATTGATTGACCATAACTCTGTCAATTTAACTCGTAATTCTTTGAAATTAGTTTCATTTCGAAGGAATCGAAGTGTAGTTTAAAACGAAAGAAACGGAGATGAAAAACTCCAAGTATTTTGAGAGTTATGATGGAAATAGTTAGACTCGCTCTTTGGTTTAGCAATTTACTGACCTACCTCCGATTGATTGACAATAACTCTCTCAATTTAACTCGTAATTCATTTAAATTAGTTTCATTTCGAAGGAATCGAAGTAAAGTTTAAAACGAAAGAAACGGAGATGAAAAACTCCAAGTATTTTGAGAATTATGATGGAAATAGTTAGACTCGCGCTTTGGTTTAGCAATTTACTGACCTACCTCCGATTAATTGACCATAACTCACTCAATTTTACTTGTAATTGATTGAAATTAGTTTCATTTCGAAGGAATCGAAGTGTAGTTTAAAACGAAAGAAACGGAGATGAAAAACTCCAAGTATTTTGGGAGTTATGATGGAAATATTTAAACTCGCGCTTTGGTTTAGCAATTTACTGACCTACCTCCGATTGATTGACCATAACTCACTCAATTTAACTCGTAATTCATTGAATTAGTTTCATTTCGAAGGAATCGAAGTGTAGTTTAAAACGAAAGAAACGGAGATGAAAAACTCCAAGTATTTTGAGAGTTATTATGGAAATAGTTAGACTCGCGCTTTGGTTTAGCAATTTACTGACCTACCTACGATTGATTGACCATAACTCTCTCAATTTAACTCTTAAGTCATTGAAATTAATTTCATTTCAAATGAATCGAAGTGTAGTTTAAAACGAAAGAAACGGAGATGAAAAACTCCAAGTATTTTGAGAGTTATGATGGAAATAGTTAGACTCGCGCTTTGGTTTAGCAATTTACTGACCTACCTACGATTGATTGACCATAACTCTCTCAATTTAACTCTTAAGTCATTGAAATTAATTTCATTTCAAATGAATCGAAGTGTAGTTTAAAACGAAAGAAACGGAGATGAAAAAGTCCAAGTATTTTGAGAGTTATGATGGAAATAGTTAGACTCGCGCTTTGGTTTAGCAATTTACTGACCTACCTCCGATTGATTGACCATAACTCTGTCAATTTAACTCGTAATTCATTTAAATTAGTTTCATTTCGAAGGAATCGAAGTGTAGTTTAAAACGAAAGAAACGGAGATTAAAAACTCCAAGTATTTTGGGAGTTATGATGGAAATAGTTAGACTCGCGCTTTGGTTTAGCAATTTACTGACCTCCCTACGATTGATTGACCATAACTCACTCAATTTAACTCGTAATTCATTGAAATTAGTTTCATTTCGAAGGAATCGAAGTGTAGTTTATAACGAAAGAAACGGAGATGAAAAACTCCAAGTATTTTGAGAGTTATGATGGAAATAGTTAGACTCGCGCTTTGGTTTAGCAATTTACTGACCTCCCTACGATTGATTGACCATAACTCACTCAATTTAACTCGTAATTCATTGAAATTAGTTTCATTTCGAAGGAATCGAAGTGTAGTTTATAACGAAAGAAACGGAGATGAAAAACTCCAAGTATTTTGGGAGTTATGATGGAAATAGTTAGACTCGCGCTTTGGTTTAGCAATTTACTGACCTACCTCCGATTGATTGACCATAACTCACTCAATTTAACTCGTAATTCATTGAATTAGTTTCATTTCGAAGGAATCGAAGTGTAGTTTAAAACGAAAGAAAGGGAGATGAAAAACTCCAAGTATTTTGAGAGTTATTATGGAAATAGTTAGACTCGCGATTTGGTTTAGCAATTTACTGACCTACCAACGATTGATTGACCATAACTCTCTCAATTTAACTCTTAAGTCATTGAAATTAATTTCATTTCAAATGAATCGAAGTGTAGTTTAAAACGAAAGAAACGGAGATGAAAAAGTCCAAGTATTTTGAGAGTTATGATGGAAATAGTTAGACTCGCGCTTTGGTTTAGCAATTTACTGACCTACCTCCGATTGATTGACAATAACTCACTCAATTTAACTCGTAATTCATTTAAATTAGTTTCATTTCGAAGGAATCGAAGTAAAGTTTAAAACGAAAGAAACGGAGATGAAAAACTCCAAGTATTTTGAGAGTTATGATGGAAATAGTTAGACTCGCGCTTTGGTTTAGCAATTTACTGACCTACCTCCGATTGATTGACCATAACTCTCTCAATTTAACTCTTAAGTCATTGAAATTAGTTTCATTTCGAAAGAATCAAAGTGTAGTTTAAAACGAAAGAAACGGAGATGAAAAACTCCAAGTATTTTGAGAGTTATGATGGAAATAGTTAGACTCGCGCTTTGGTTTAGCAATTTACTGACCTACCTCCGATTGATTGACCATAACTCACTCAATTTAACTCGTAATTCATTGAATTAGTTTCATTTCGAAGGAATCGAAGTGTAGTTTAAAACTCAAGAAACGGAGATGAAAAACTCCAAGTATTTTGAGAGTTATGATGGAAATAGTTAGACTCGCGCTTTGGTTTAGCAATTTACTGAACTACCTCCGATTGATTGACCATAACTCTCTCAATTTAACTCTTAAGTCATTGAAATTAGTTTCATTTCGAAAGAATCAAAGTGTAGTTTAAAACGAAAGAAACGGAGATGAAAAACTCCAAGTATTTTGAGAGTTATGATGGAAATAGTTAGACTCGCGCTTTGGTTTAGCAATTTACTGACCTACCTCCGATTGATTGACCATAACTCTGTCAATTTAACTCGTAATTCATTTAAATTAGTTTCATTTCGAAGGAATCGAAGTGTAGTTTAAAACGAAAGAAACGGAGATGAAAAACTCCAAGTATTTTGAGAGTTATGATGGAAATAGTTAGACTCGCGCTTTGGTTTAGCAATTTACTGACCTACCTCCGATTGATTGACCATAACTCACTTAATTTAACTCGTAATTCATTTAAATTAGTTTCATTTCGAAGGAATCAAAGTGTAGTTTAAAACGAAAGAAACGGAGATGAAAAACTCCAAGTATTTTGAGAGTTATGATGGAAATAGTTAGACTCGCGCTTTGGTTTAGCAATTTACTGACCTACCTCCGATTGATTGACCATAACTCTCTCAATTTAACTCTTAAGTCATTGAAATTAGTTTCATTTCGAAAGAATCAAAGTGTAGTTTAAAACGAAAGAAACGGAGATGAAAAACTCCAAGTATTTTGAGAGTTATGATGGAAATAGTTAGACTCGCGCTTTGGTTTAGCAATTTACTGACCTACCTCCGATTGATTGACCATAACTCACTCAATTTAACTCGTAATTCATTGAATTAGTTTCATTTCGAAGGAATCGAAGTGTAGTTTAAAACTCAAGAAACGGAGATGAAAAACTCCAAGTATTTTGAGAGTTATGATGGAAATAGTTAGACTCGCGCTTTGGTTTAGCAATTTACTGAACTACCTCCGATTGATTGACCATAACTCTCTCAATTTAACTCTTAAGTCATTGAAATTAGTTTCATTTCGAAAGAATCAAAGTGTAGTTTAAAACGAAAGAAACGGAGATGAAAAACTCCAAGTATTTTGAGAGTTATGATGGAAATAGTTAGACTCGCGCTTTGGTTTAGCAATTTACTGACCTACCTCCGATTGATTGACCATAACTCTGTCAATTTAACTCGTAATTCATTTAAATTAGTTTCATTTCGAAGGAATCGAAGTGTAGTTTAAAACGAAAGAAACGGAGATGAAAAACTCCAAGTATTTTGAGAGTTATGATGGAAATAGTTAGACTCGCGCTTTGGTTTAGCAATTTACTGACCTACCTCCGATTGATTGACCATAACTCACTTAATTTAACTCGTAATTCATTTAAATTAGTTTCATTTCGAAGGAATCAAAGTGTAGTTTAAAACGAAAGAAACGGAGATGAAAAACTCCAAGTATTTTGAGAGTTATGATGGAAATAGTTAGACTCGCGCTTTGGTTTAGCAATTTACTGACCTACCTCCGATTTATTGAACATAACTCTCTCAATTTAACTCGTAATTCATTTAAATTCGTTTCATTTCGAATGAATCGAAGTGTAGTTTAAAACGAAAGAAACGGAGATGAAAAACTCCAAGTATTTTGAGAGTTATGATGGAAATAGTTAGACTCGCGCTTTGGTTTAGCAATTTATTGACCTACCTCCGATTGATTGACCATAACTCTGTCAATTTAACTCGTAATTCATTTAAATTAGTTTCATTTCGAAGGAATCGAAGTGTAGTTTAAAACGAAAGAAACGGAGATGAAAAACTCCAAGTATTTTGAGAGTTATGATGGAAATAGTTAGACTCGCGCTTTGGTTTAGCAATTTACTGACCTCCCTAGGATTGATTGACCATAACTCACTCAATTTAACTCGTAATTCATTGAAATTAGTTTCATTTCGAAAGAATCGAAGTGTAGTTTAAAACGAAAGAAACGGAGATGAAAAACTCCAAGTATTTTGAGAGTTATGATGGAAATAGTTAGACTCGCGCTTTGGTTTAGCAATTTACTGACCTACCTCCGATTGATTGACCATAACTCTCTCAATTTAACTCTTAAGTCATTGAAATTAGTTTCATTTCGAAAGAATCAAAGTGTAGTTTAAAACGAAAGAAACGGAGATGAAAAACTCCAAGTATTTTGAGAGTTATGATGGAAATAGTTAGACTCGCGCTTTGGTTTAGCAATTTACTGACCTACCTCTGATTGATTGACAATAACTCTCTCAATTTAACTCGTAATTCATTTAAATTAGTTTCATTTCGAAGGAATCGAATTGTAGTTTAAAACGAAAGAAACGGAGATGAAAAACTACAAGTATTTTGAGAGTT
Source organism: Tasmannia lanceolata (assembly GCF_043159265.1). Classification (NCBI taxonomy): domain Eukaryota; kingdom Viridiplantae; phylum Streptophyta; class Magnoliopsida; order Canellales; family Winteraceae; genus Tasmannia; species Tasmannia lanceolata. Next base: position 12,746,319 of record NW_027518721.1, read on the forward strand.
ATGATGGAAATAGTTAGACTCGCGCTTTGGTATAGCAATTTACTGACATACCTCCGATTGATTGACCATAACTCTGTCAATTTAACTCGTAATTCTTTTAAATTAGTTTCATTTCGAAGGAATCGAAGTGTAGTTTAAAACGAAAGAAACGGAGATGAAAAACTCCAAGTATTTTGAGAGTTATGATGGAAATAGTTAGACTCGCTCTTTGGTTTAGCAATTTACTGACCTCTCTCCGATTGATTTACCATAACTCACTCAATTTAACTCGTAATTCATTGAAATTAGTTTCATTTCGAAGGAATCGAAGTGTAGTTTAAAACGAAAGAAACGGAGATGAAAAACTCCAAGTATTTTGAGAGTTATGATGGAAATTGTTAGACTCGCGCTTTGGTTTAGCAATTTACTGACCTACCTCCGATTGATTGACCATAACTCACTCAATTAAACTCGTAATTCATTTAAATTAGTTTCATTTCGAAGGAATCGAAGTAAAGTTTAAAACGAAAGAAACGGAGATGAAAAACTCCAAGTATTTTGAGAGTTATGATGGAAATAGTTAGACTCGCGCTTTGGTTTAGCAATTTACTGACCTACCTCCGATTGATTGACCATAACTCTCTCAATTTAACTCTTAAGTCATTGAAATTAGTTTCATTTCGAAAGAATCAAAGTGTAGTTTAAAACGAAAGAAACGGAGATGAAAAACTCCAAGTATTTTGAGAGTTATGATGGAAATAGTTAGACTCGCGCTTTGGTTTAGCAATTTACTGACCTACCTCCGATTTATTGAACATAACTCTCTCAATTTAACTCGTAATTCATTTAAATTCGTTTCATTTCGAATGAATCGAAGTGTAGTTTAAAACGAAAGAAACGGAGATGAAAAACTCCAAGTATTTTGAGAGTTATGATGGAAATAGTTAGACTCGCGCTTTGGTTTAGCAATTTACTGACCTACCTCCGATTGATTGACCATAACTCTGTCAATTTAACTCGTAATTCATTTAAATTATTTTCATTTCGAAGGAATCGAAGTGTAGTTTAAAACGAAAGAAACGGAGATGAAAAACTCCAAGTATTTTGAGAGTTATGATGGAAATAGTTAGACTCGCGCTTTGGTTTAGCAATTTACTGACCTACCTCCGATTGATTGACCATAACTCTCTAAATTTAACTCTTAAGTCATTGAAATTAGTTTCATTTCGAAAGAATCAAAGTGTAGTTTAAAACGAAAGAAACGGAGATGAAAAACTCCAAGTATTTTGAGAGTTATGATGGAAATAGTTAGACTCGCGCTTTGGTTTAGCAATTTACTGACCTACCTCCTATTGATTGACAATAACTCACTCAATTTAACTCGTAATTCATTTAAATTAGTTTCATTTCGAAGGAATCGAAGTGTAGTTTAAAACGAAAGAAACGGAGATGAAAAACTCCAAGTATTTTGAGAGTTATGAAGGAAATAGTTAGACTCGCGCTTTGGTTTAGCAATTTACTGACCTACCTCCGATTGATTGACCATAACTCTCTCAATTTAACTCTTAAGTCATTGAAATTAGTTTCATTTCGAGAGAATCAAAGTGTAGTTTAAAACGAAAGAAACGGAGATGAAAAACTCCAAGTATTTTTAGAGTTATGATGGAAATAGTTAGACTCGCGCTTTGGTTTAGCAATTTACTGACCTCCCTACGATTGATTGACCGTAACTCACTCAATTTAACTCGTAATTCATTGAAATTAGTTTCATTTCGAAAGAATCGAAGTGTAGTTTAAAACGAAAGAAACGGAGGTGAAAAACTCCAAGTATTTTGAGAGTTATGATGGAAATAGTTAGACTCGCGCTTTGGTTTAGCAATTTACTGAACTACCTCCGATTGATTGACCATAACTCTCTCAATTTAACTCTTAAGTCATTGAAATTAGTTTCATTTCGAAAGAATCAAAGTGTAGTTTAAAACGAAAGAAACGGAGATGAAAAACTCCAAGTATTTTGAGAGTTATGATGGAAATAGTTAGACTCGCGCTTTGGTTTAGCAATTTACTGACCTACCTCCGATTGATTGACCATAACTCTGTCAATTTAACTCGTAATTCATTTAAATTAGTTTCATTTCGAAGGAATCGAAGTGTAGTTTAAAACGAAAGAAACGGAGATGAAAAACTCCAAGTATTTTGAGAGTTATGATGGAAATAGTTAGACTCGCGCTTTGGTTTAGCAATTTACTGACCTACCTCCGATTGATTGACCATAACTCTCTAAATTTAACTCTTAAGTCATTGAAATTAGTTTCATTTCGAAAGAATCAAAGTGTAGTTTAAAACGAAAGAAACGGAGATGAAAAACTCCAAGTATTTTGAGAGTTATGATGGAAATAGTTAGACTCGCGCTTTGGTTTAGCAATTTACTGACCTACCTCCGATTGATTGACAATAACTCTCTCAATTTAACTCGTAATTCATTTAAATTAGTTTCATTTCGAAGGAATCGAAGTGTAGTTTCAAACGAAAGAAACGGAGATGAAAAACTCCAAGTATTTTGAGAGTTATGATGGAAATAGTTAGACTCGCGCTTTGGTTTAGCAATTTACTGACCTACCTCCGATTGATTGACCATAACTCTGTCAATTTAACTCGTAATTCTTTTAAATTAGTTTCATTTCGAAGGAATCGAAGTGTAGTTTAAAACGAAAGAAACGGAGATGAAAAACTCCAAGTATTTTGAGAGTTATGATGGAAATAGTTAGACTCGCTCTTTGGTTTAGCAATTTACTGACCTCTCTCCGATTGATTTACCATAACTCACTCAATTTAACTCGTAATTCATTGAAATTAGTTTCATTTCGAAGGAATCGAAGTGTAGTTTAAAACGAAAGAAACGGAGATGAAAAACTCCAAGTATTTTGAGAGTTATGATGGAAATTGTTAGACTCGCGCTTTGGTTTAGCAATTTACTGACCTACCTCCGATTGATTGACCATAACTCACTCAATTTAACTCGTAATTCATGTAAATTAGTTTCATTTCGAAGGAATCGAAGTAAAGTTTAAAACGAAAGAAACGGAGATGAAAAACTCCAAGTATTTTGAGAGTTATGATGGAAATAGTTAGACTCGCGCTTTGGTTTAGCAATTTACTGACCTACCTCCGATTAATTGACCATAACTCACTCAATTTTACTTGTAATTGATTGAAATTAGTTTCATTTCGAAGGAATCGAAGTGTAGTTTAAAACGAAAGAAACGGAGATGAAAAACTCCAAGTATTTTGGGAGTTATGATGGAAATAGTTAGACTCGCGCTTTGGTTTAGCAATTTACTGACCTACCTCCGATTGATTGACCATAACTCACTCAATTTAACTCGTAATTCATTGAATTAGTTTCATTTCGAAGGAATCGAAGTGTAGTTTAAAACGAAAGAAACGGAGATGAAAAACTCCAAGTATTTTGAGAGTTATTATGGAAATAGTTAGACTCGCACTTTGGTTTAGCAATTTACTGACCTACCTACGATTGATTGACCATAACTCTCTCAATTTAACTCTTAAGTCATTGAAATTAATTTCATTTCAAATGAATCGAAGTGTAGTTTAAAACGAAAGAAACGGAGATGAAAAACTCCAAGTATTTTGAGAGTTATGATGGAAATAGTTAGACTCGCGCTTTGGTTTAGCAATTTACTGACCTACCTACGATTGATTGACCATAACTCTCTCAATTTAACTCTTAAGTCATTGAAATTAATTTCATTTCAAATGAATCGAAGTGTAGTTTAAAACGAAAGAAACGGAGATGAAAAAGTCCAAGTATTTTGAGAGTTATGATGGAAATAGTTAGACTCGCGCTTTGGTTTAGCAATTTACTGACCTACCTCCGATTGATTGACCATAACTCTGTCAATTTGACTCGTAATTCATTTAAATTAGTTTCATTTCGAAGGAATCGAAGTGTAGTTTAAAACGAAAGAAACGGAGATTAAAAACTCCAAGTATTTTGGGAGTTATGATGGAAATAGTTAGACTCGCGCTTTGGTTTAGCAATTTACTGACCTCCCTACGATTGATTGACCATAACTCACTCAATTTAACTCGTAATTCATTGAAATTAGTTTCATTTCGAAGGAATCGAAGTGTAGTTTATAACGAAAGAAACGGAGATGAAAAACTCCAAGTATTTTGAGAGTTATGATGGAAATAGTTAGACTCGCGCTTTGGTTTAGCAATTTACTGACCTACCTCCGATTGATTGACCATAACTCTCCCAATTTAACTCTTAAGTCATTGAAATTAGTTTCATTTCGAAGGAATCAAAGTGTAGTTTAAAACGAAAGAATCGGAGATGAAAAACTCCAAGTATTTTGAGAGTTATGATGGAAATAGTTAGACTCGCGCTTTGGTTTAGCAATTTACTGACCTACCTCCGATTGATTGATAATAACTCTGTCAATTTAACTCGTAATTCATTTAAATTAGTTTCATTTCGAAGGAATCGAAGTGTAGTTTAAAACGAAAGAAACGGAGATGAAAAACTCCAAGTATTTTGAGAGTTATGATGGAAATAGTTAGACTCGCGCTTTGGTTTAGCAATTTACTGACCTACCTCCGATTGATTGACCATAACTCACTCAATTTAACTCGTAATTCATTTAAATTCGTTTCATTTCGAATGAATCGAAGTGTAGTTTAAAACGAAAGAAACGGAGATGAAAAACTCCAAGTATTTTGAGAGTTATGATGGAAATAGTTAGACTCGCTCTTTGGTTTAGCAATTTACTGACCTCTCTCCGATTGATTGACCATAACTCTGTCAATTTAACTCGTAATTCATTTAAATTAGTTTCATTTCGAAGGAATCGAAGTGTAGTTTAAAACGAAAGAAACGGAGATGAAAAACTCCAAGTATTTTGAAAGTTATGATGGAAATAGTTAGACTCGCGCTTTGGTTTAGCAATTTACTGACCTACCTCCGATTGATTGACCATAACTCACTCAATTTAACTCGTAATTCATTTAAATTCATTTCATTTCGAATGAATCGAAGTGTAGTTTAAAACGAAAGAAACGGAGATGAAAAACTCGAAGTATTTTGAGAGTTATGATGGAAATAGTTAGACTCGCGCTTTGGTTTAGCAATTTACTGACCTACCTCCGATTGATTGACCATAACTCACTTAATTTAACTCGTAATTCATTTAAATTAGTTTCATTTCGAAGGAATCAAAGTGTAGTTTAAAACGAAAGAAACGGAGATGAAAAACTCCAAGTATTTTGAGAGTTATGATGGAAATAGTTAGACTCGCGCTTTGGTTTAGCAATTTACTGACCTACCTCCGATTTATTGAACATAACTCTCTCAATTTAACTCGTAATTCATTTAAATTCGTTTCATTTCGAATGAATCGAAGTGTAGTTTAAAACGAAAGAAACGGAGATGAAAAACTCCAAGTATTTTGAGAGTTATGATGGAAATAGTTAGACTCGCGCTTTGGTTTAGCAATTTACTGACCTACCTCCGATTGATTGACCATAACTCACTCAATTTAACTCGTAATTCATTTAAATTCGTTTCATTTCGAATGAATCGAAGTGTAGTTTAAAACGAAAGAAACGGAGATGAAAAACTCGAAGTATTTTGAGAGTTATGATGGAAATAGTTAGACTCGCGCTTTGGTTTAGCAATTTACTGACCTACCTCCGATTGATTGACCATAACTCACTTAATTTAACTCGTAATTCATTTAAATTAGTTTCATTTCGAAGGAATCAAAGTGTAGTTTAAAACGAAAGAAACGGAGATGAAAAACTCCAAGTATTTTGAGAGTTATGATGGAAATAGTTAGACTCGCGCTTTGGTTTAGCAATTTACTGACCTACCTCCGATTGATTGACCATAACTCACTTAATTTAACTCGTAATTCATTTAAATTAGTTTCATTTCGAAGGAATCAAAGTGTAGTTTAAAACGAAAGAAACGGAGATGAAAAACTCCAAGTATTTTGAGAGTTATGATGGAAATAGTTAGACTCGCGCTTTGGTTTAGCAATTTACTGACCTACCTCCGATTTATTGAACATAACTCTCTCAATTTAACTCGTAATTCATTTAAATTCGTTTCATTTCGAATGAATCGAAGTGTAGTTTAAAACGAAAGAAACGGAGATGAAAAACTCCAAGTATTTTGAGAGTTATGATGGAAATTGTTAGACTCGCGCTTTGGTTTAGCAATTTACTGACCTACCTCCGATTGATTGACAATAACTCACTCAATTTAACTCGTAATTCATTTAAATTAGTTTCATTTCGAAGGAATCGAAGTAAAGTTTAAAACGAAAGAAACGGAGATGAAAAACTCCAAGTATTTTGAGAGTTATGATGGAAATAGTTAGACTCGCGCTTTGGTTTAGCAATTTACTGACCTACCTCCGATTGATTGACCATAACTCTCTCAATTTAACTCTTAAGTCATTGAAATTAGTTTCATTTCGAAAGAATCAAAGTGTAGTTTAAAACGAAAGAAACGGAGATGAAAAACTCCAAGTATTTTGAGAGTTATGATGGAAATTGTTAGACTCGCGCTTTGGTTTAGCAATTTACTGACCTACCTCCGATTGATTGACAATAACTCACTCAATTTAACTCCTAATTCATTTAAATTAGTTTCATTTCGAAGGAATCGAACTAAAGTTTAAAACGAAAGAAACGGAGATGAAAAACTCCAAGTATTTTGAGAGTTATGATGGAAATAGTTAGACTCGCGCTTTGGTTTAGCAATTTACTGACCTACCTCCGATTGATTGACCATAACTCTCTCAATTTAACTCTTAAGTCATTGAAATTAGTTTCATTTCGAAAGAATCAAAGTGTAGTTTAAAACGAAAGAAACGGAGATGAAAAACTCCAAGTATTTTGAGAGTTATGATGGAAATAGTTAGACTCGCTCTTTGGTTTAGCAATTTACTGACCTCTCTCCGATTGATTGACCATAACTCTGTCAATTTAACTCGTAATTCATTTAAATTAGTTTCATTTCGAAGGAATCGAAGTGTAGTTTAAAACGAAAGAAACGGAGATGAAAAACTCCAAGTATTTTGAAAGTTATGATGGAAATAGTTAGACTCGCGCTTTGGTTTAGCAATTTACTGACCTACCTCCGATTGATTGACCATAACTCACTCAATTTAACTCGTAATTCATTTAAATTCGTTTCATTTCGAATGAATCGAAGTGTAGTTTAAAACGAAAGAAACGGAGATGAAAAACTCGAAGTATTTTGAGAGTTATGATGGAAATAGTTAGACTCGCGCTTTGGTTTAGCAATTTACTGACCTACCTCCGATTGATTGACCATAACTCACTTAATTTAACTCGTAATTCATTTAAATTAGTTTCATTTCGAAGGAATCAAAGTGTAGTTTAAAACGAAAGAAACGGAGATGAAAAACTCCAAGTATTTTGAGAGTTATGATGGAAATAGTTAGACTCGCGCTTTGGTTTAGCAATTTACTGACCTACCTCCGATTTATTGAACATAACTCTCTCAATTTAACTCGTAATTCATTTAAATTCGTTTCATTTCGAATGAATCGAAGTGTAGTTTAAAACGAAAGAAACGGAGATGAAAAACTCCAAGTATTTTGAGAGTTATGATGGAAATAGTTAGACTCGCGCTTTGGTTTAGCAATTTACTGACCTACCTCCGATTGATTGACCATAACTCACTCAATTTAACTCGTAATTCATTTAAATTCGTTTCATTTCGAATGAATCGAAGTGTAGTTTAAAACGAAAGAAACGGAGATGAAAAACTCGAAGTATTTTGAGAGTTATGATGGAAATAGTTAGACTCGCGCTTTGGTTTAGCAATTTACTGACCTACCTCCGATTGATTGACCATAACTCACTTAATTTAACTCGTAATTCATTTAAATTAGTTTCATTTCGAAGGAATCAAAGTGTAGTTTAAAACGAAAGAAACGGAGATGAAAAACTCCAAGTATTTTGAGAGTTATGATGGAAATAGTTAGACTCGCGCTTTGGTTTAGCAATTTACTGACCTACCTCCGATTTATTGAACATAACTCTCTCAATTTAACTCGTAATTCATTTAAATTCGTTTCATTTCGAATGAATCGAAGTGTAGTTTAAAACGAAAGAAACGGAGATGAAAAACTCCAAGTATTTTGAGAGTTATGATGGAAATTGTTAGACTCGCGCTTTGGTTTAGCAATTTACTGACCTACCTCCGATTGATTGACAATAACTCACTCAATTTAACTCGTAATTCATTTAAATTAGTTTCATTTCGAAGGAATCGAAGTAAAGTTTAAAACGAAAGAAACGGAGATGAAAAACTCCAAGTATTTTGAGAGTTATGATGGAAATAGTTAGACTCGCGCTTTGGTTTAGCAATTTACTGACCTACCTCCGATTGATTGACCATAACTCTCTCAATTTAACTCTTAAGTCATTGAAATTAGTTTCATTTCGAAAGAATCAAAGTGTAGTTTAAAACGAAAGAAACGGAGATGAAAAACTCCAAGTATTTTGAGAGTTATGATGGAAATAGTTAGACTCGCGCTTTGGTTTAGCAATTTACTGACCTACATCCGATTGATTGACCATAACTCTGTCAATTTAACTCGTAATTCATTTAAATTAGTTTCATTTCGAAGGAATCGAAGTGTAGTTTAAAACGAAAGAAACGGAGATTAAAAACTCCAAGTATTTTGGGAGTTATGATGGAAATAGTTAGACTCGCGCTTTGGTTTAGCAATTTACTGACCTCCCTACGATTGATTGACCATAACTCACTCAATTTAACTCGTAATTCATTGAAATTAGTTTCATTTCGAAGGAATCGAAGTGTAGTTTATAACGAAAGAAACGGAGATGAAAAACTCCAAGTATTTTGAGAGTTATGATGGAAATAGTTAGACTCGCGCTTTGGTTTAGCAATTTACTGACCTACCTCCGATTGATTGACCATAACTCTCCCAATTTAACTCTTAAGTCATTGAAATTAGTTTCATTTCGAAGGAATCAAAGTGTAGTTTAAAACGAAAGAATCGGAGATGAAAAACTCCAAGTATTTTGAGAGTTATGATGGAAATAGTTAGACTCGCGCTTTGGTTTAGCAATTTACTGACCTACCTCCGATTGATTGATAATAACTCTGTCAATTTAACTCGTAATTCATTTAAATTAGTTTCATTTCGAAGGAATCGAAGTGTAGTTTAAAACGAAAGAAACGGAGATGAAAAACTCCAAGTATTTTGAGAGTTATGATGGAAATAGTTAGACTCGCGCTTTGGTTTAGCAATTTACTGACCTACCTCCGATTGATTGACCATAACTCACTCAATTTAACTCGTAATTCATTTAAATTCGTTTCATTTCGAATGAATCGAAGTGTAGTTTAAAACGAAAGAAACGGAGATGAAAAACTCCAAGTATTTTGAGAGTTATGATGGAAATAGTTAGACTCGCTCTTTGGTTTAGCAATTTACTGACCTCTCTCTGATTGATTGACCATAACTCTGTCAATTTAACTCGTAATTCATTTAAATTAGTTTCATTTCGAAGGAATCGAAGTGTAGTTTAAAACGAAAGAAACGGAGATGAAAAACTCCAAGTATTTTGAAAGTTATGATGGAAATAGTTAGACTCGCGCTTTGGTTTAGCAATTTACTGACCTACCTCCGATTGATTGACCATAACTCACTCAATTTAACTCGTAATTCATTTAAATTCGTTTCATTTCGAATGAATCGAAGTGTAGTTTAAAACGAAAGAAACGGAGATGAAAAACTCGAAGTATTTTGAGAGTTATGATGGAAATAGTTAGACTCGCGCTTTGGTTTAGCAATTTACTGACCTACCTCCGATTGATTGACCATAACTCACTTAATTTAACTCGTAATTCATTTAAATTAGTTTCATTTCGAAGGAATCAAAGTGTAGTTTAAAACGAAAGAAACGGAGATGAAAAACTCCAAGTATTTTGAGAGTTATGATGGAAATAGTTAGACTCGCGCTTTGGTTTAGCAATTTACTGACCTACCTCCGATTTATTGAACATAACTCTCTCAATTTAACTCGTAATTCATTTAAATTCGTTTCATTTCGAATGAATCGAAGTGTAGTTTAAAACGAAAGAAACGGAGATGAAAAACTCCAAGTATTTTGAGAGTTATGATGGAAATAGTTAGACTCGCGCTTTGGTTTAGCAATTTACTGACCTACCTCCGATTGATTGACCATAACTCACTCAATTTAACTCGTAATTCATTTAAATTCGTTTCATTTCGAATGAATCGAAGTGTAGTTTAAAACGAAAGAAACGGAGATGAAAAACTCGAAGTATTTTGAGAGTTATGATGGAAATAGTTAGACTCGCGCTTTGGTTTAGCAATTTACTGACCTACCTCCGATTGATTGACCATAACTCACTCAATTTAACTCGTAATTCATTTAAATTCGTTTCATTTCGAATGAATCGAAGTGTAGTTTAAAACGAAAGAAACGGAGATGAAAAACTCCAAGTATTTTGAGAGTTATGATGGAAATTGTTAGACTCGCGCTTTGGTTTAGCAATTTACTGACCTACCTCCGATTGATTGACAATAACTCACTCAATTTAACTCGTAATTCATTTAAATTAGTTTCATTTCGAAGGAATCGAAGTAAAGTTTAAAACGAAAGAAACGGAGATGAAAAACTCCAAGTATTTTGAGAGTTATGATGGAAATAGTTAGACTCGCGCTTTGGTTTAGCAATTTACTGACCTACCTCCGATTGATTGACCATAACTCTCTCAATTTAACTCTTAAGTCATTGAAATTAGTTTCATTTCGAAAGAATCAAAGTGTAGTTTAAAACGAAAGAAACGGAGATGAAAAACTCCAAGTATTTTGAGAGTTATGATGGAAATAGTTAGACTCGCGCTTTGGTTTAGCAATTTACTTACCTACCTCCGATTGATTGACCATAACTCTCTCAATTTAACTCTTAAGTCATTGAAATTAGTTTCATTTCGAAAGAATCAAAGTGTAGTTTAAAACGAAAGAAACGGAGATGAAAAACTCCAAGTATTTTGAGAGTTATGATGGAAATAGTTAGACTCGCGCTTTGGTTTAGCAATTTACTGACCTCCCTACGATTGATTGACCATAACTCACTCAATTTAACTCGTAATTCATTGAAATTAGTTTCATTTCGAAAGAATCAAAGTGTAGTTTAAAACGAAAGAAACGGAGGTGAAAAACTCCAAGTATTTTGAGAGTTATGATGGAAATAGTTAGACTCGCGCTTTGGTTTAGCAATTTACTGAACTACCTCCGATTGATTGACCATAACTCTCTCAATTTAACTCTTAAGTCATTGAAATTAGTTTCATTTCAAAAGAATCAAAGTGTAGTTTAAAACGAAAGAAACGGAGATGAAAAACTCCAAGTATTTTGAGAGTTATGATGGAAATAGTTAGACTCGCGCTTTGGTTTAGCAATTTACTGACCTACCTCCTATTGATTGACAATAACTCACTCAATTTAACTCGTAATTCATTTAAATTAGTTTCATTTCGAAGGAATCGAAGTGTAGTTTAAAACGAAAGAAACGGAGATGAAAAACTCCAAGTATTTTGAGAGTTATGAAGGAAATAGTTAGACTCGCGCTTTCGTTTAGCAATTTACTGACCTACCTCCGATTGATTGACCATAACTCTCTCAATTTAACTCTTAAGTCATTGAAATTAGTTTCATTTCGAGAGAATCAAAGTGTAGTTTAAAACGAAAGAAACGGAGATGAAAAACTCCAAGTATTTTTAGAGTTATGATGGAAATAGTTAGACTCGCGCTTTGGTTTAGCAATTTACTGACCTCCCTACGATTGATTGACCATAACTCACTCAATTTAACTCGTAATTCATTGAAATTAGTTTCATTTCGAAAGAATCGAAGTGTAGTTTAAAACGAAAGAAACGGAGGTGAAAAACTCCAAGTATTTTGAGAGTTATGATGGAAATAGTTAGACTCGCGCTTTGGTTTAGCAATTTACTGAACTACCTCCGATTGATTGACCATAACTCTCTCAATTTAACTCTTAAGTCATTGAAATTAGTTTCATTTCGAAAGAATCAAAGTGTAGTTTAAAACGAAAGAAACGGAGATGAAAAACTCCAAGTATTTTGAGAGTTATGATGGAAATAGTTAGACTCGCGCTTTGGTTTAGCAATTTACTGACTTACCTCCGATTGATTGACCATAACTCTGTCAATTTAACTCGTAATTCATTTAAATTAGTTTCATTTCGAAGGAATCGAAGTGTAGTTTAAAACGAAAGAAACGGAGATGAAAAACTCCAAGTATTTTGAGAGTTATGATGGAAATAGTTAGACTCGCGCTTTGGTTTAGCAATTTACTGACCTACCTCCGATTGATTGACCATAACTCTCTAAATTTAACTCTTAAGTCATTGAAATTAGTTTCATTTCGAAAGAATCAAAGTGTAGTTTAAAACGAAAGAAACGGAGATGAAAAACTCCAAGTATTTTGAGAGTTATGATGGAAATAGTTAGACTCGCGCTTTGGTTTAGCAATTTACTGACCTACCTCCGATTGATTGACAATAACTCTCTCAATTTAACTCGTAATTCATTTAAATTAGTTTCATTTCGAAGGAATCGAAGTGTAGTTTAAAACGAAAGAAACGGAGATGAAAAACTCCAAGTATTTTGAGAGTTATGATGGAAATAGTTAGACTCGCGCTTTGGTTTAGCAATTTACTGACCTACCTCCGATTGATTGACCATAACTCTGTCAATTTAACTCGTAATTCTTTGAAATTAGTTTCATTTCGAAGGAATCGAAGTGTAGTTTAAAACGAAAGAAACGGAGATGAAAAACTCCAAGTATTTTGAGAGTTATGATGGAAATAGTTAGACTCGCTCTTTGGTTTAGCAATTTACTGACCTCTCTCCGATTGATTTACCATAACTCACTCAATTTAACTCGTAATTCATTGAAATTAGTTTCATTTCGAAGGAATCGAAGTGTAGTTTAAAACGAAAGAAACGGAGATGAAAAACTCCAAGTATTTTGAGAGTTATGATGGAAATTGTTAGACTCGCGCTTTGGTTTAGCAATTTACTGACCTACCTCCGATTGATTGACCATAACTCACTCAATTTAACTCGTAATTCATTTAAATTAGTTTCATTTCGAAGGAATCGAAGTAAAGTTTAAAACGAAAGAAACGGAGATGAAAAACTCCAAGTATTTTGAGAGTTATGATGGAAATAGTTAGACTCGCGCTTTGGTTTAGCAATTTACTGACCTACCTCCGATTAATTGACCATAACTCACTCAATTTTACTTGTAATTGATTGAAATTAGTTTCATTTCGAAGGAATCGAAGTGTATTTTAAAACGAAAGAAACGGAGATGAAAAACTCCAAGTATTTTGGGAGTTATGATGGAAATAGTTAAACTCGCGCTTTGGTTTAGCAATTTACTGACCTACCTCCGATTGATTGACCATAACTCACTCAATTTAACTCGTAATTCATTGAATTAGTTTCATTTCGAAGGAATCGAAGTGTAGTTTAAAACGAAAGAAACGGAGATGAAAAACTCCAAGTATTTTGAGAGTTATTATGGAAATAGTTAGACTCGCGCTTTGGTTTAGCAATTTACTGACCTACCTACGATTGATTGACCATAACTCTCTTAATTTAACTCTTAAGTCATTGAAATTAATTTCATTTCAAATGAATCGAAGTGTAGTTTAAAACGAAAGAAACGGAGATGAAAAACTCCAAGTATTTTGAGAGTTATGATGGAAATAGTTAGACTCGCGCTTTGGTTTAGCAATTTACTGACCTACCTACGATTGATTGACCATAACTCTCTCAATTTAACTCTTAAGTCATTGAAATTAATTTCATTTCAAATGAATCGAAGTGTAGTTTAAAACGAAAGAAACGGAGATGAAAAAGTCCAAGTATTTTGAGAGTTATGATGGAAATAGTTAGACTCGCGCTTTGGTTTAGCAATTTACTGACCTACCTCCGATTGATTGACCATAACTCTGTCAATTTAACTCGTAATTCATTTAAATTAGTTTCATTTCGAAGGAATCGAAGTGTAGTTTAAAACGAAAGAAACGGAGATTAAAAACTACAAGTATTTTGGGAGTTATGATGGAAATAGTTAGACTCGCGCTTTGGTTTAGCAATTTACTGACCTCCCTACGATTGATTGACCATAACTCACTCAATTTAACTCGTAATTCATTGAAATTAGTTTCATTTCGAAGGAATCGAAGTGTAGTTTATAACGAAAGAAACGGAGATGAAAAACTCCAAGTATTTTGAGAGTTATGATGGAAATAGTTAGACTCGCGCTTTGGTTTAGCAATTTACTGACCTACCTCCGATTGATTGACAATAACTCTGTCAATTTAACTCGTAATTCATTTAAATTTGTTTCATTTCGAAGGAATCGAAGTGTAGTTTAAAACGAAAGAAACGGAGATGAAAAACTCGAAGTATTTTGAGAGTTATGATGGAAATAGTTAGACTCGCGCTTTGGTTTAGCAATTTACTGACCTACCTCCGATTGATTGACCATAACTCACTTAATTTAACTCGTAATTCATTTAAATTAGTTTCATTTCGAAGGAATCAAAGTGTAGTTTAAAACGAAAGAAACGGAGATGAAAAACTCCAAGTATTTTGAGAGTTATGATGGAAATAGTTAGACTCGCGCTTTGGTTTAGCAATTTACTGACCTACCTCCGATTTATTGAACATAACTCTCTCAATTTAACTCGTAATTCATTTAAATTCGTTTCATTTCGAATGAATCGAAGTGTAGTTTAAAACGAAAGAAACGGAGATGAAAAACTCCAAGTATTTTGAGAGTTATGATGGAAATTGTTAGACTCGCGCTTTGGTTTAGCAATTTACTGACCTACCTCCGATTGATTGACAATAACTCACTCAATTTAACTCGTAATTCATTTAAATTAGTTTCATTTCGAAGGAATCGAAGTAAAGTTTAAAACGAAAGAAACGGAGATGAAAAACTCCAAGTATTTTGAGAGTTATGATGGAAATAGTTAGACTCGCGCTTTGGTTTAGCAATTTACTGACCTACCTCCGATTGATTGACCATAACTCTCTCAATTTAACTCTTAAGTCATTGAAATTAGTTTCATTTCGAAAGAATCAAAGTGTAGTTTAAAACGAAAGAAACGGAGATGAAAAACTCCAAGTATTTTGAGAGTTATGATGGAAATAGTTAGACTCGCGCTTTGGTTTAGCAATTTACTGACCTCCCTACGATTGATTGACCATAACTCACTCAATTTAACTCGTAATTCATTGAAATTAGTTTCATTTCGAAAGAATCAAAGTGTAGTTTAAAACGAAAGAAACGGAGGTGAAAAACTCCAAGTATTTTGAGAGTTATGATGGAAGTAGTTAGACTCGCGCTTTGGTTTAGCAATTTACTGAACTACCTCCGATTGATTGACCATAACTCTCTCAATTTAACTCTTAAGTCATTGAAATTAGTTTCATTTCGAAAGAATCAAAGTGTAGTTTAAAACGAAAGAAACGGAGATGAAAAACTCCAAGTATTTTGAGAGTTATGATGGAAATAGTTAGACTCGCGCTTTGGTTTAGCAATTTACTGACCTACCTCCGATTGATTGACCATAACTCTGTCAATTTAACTCGTAATTCATTTAAATTAGTTTCATTTCGAAGGAATCGAAGTGTAGTTTAAAACGAAAGAAACGGAGATGAAAAACTCCAAGTATTTTGAGAGTTATGATGGAAATAGTTAGACTCGCGCTTTGGTTTAGCAATTTACTGACCTACCTCCGATTGAATGACCATAACTCTCTAAATTTAACTCTTAAGTCATTGAAATTAGTTTCATTTCGAAAGAATCAAAGTGTAGTTTAAAACGAAAGAAACGGAGATGAAAAACTCCAAGTATTTTGAGAGTTATGATGGAAATAGTTAGACTCGCGCTTTGGTTTAGCAATTTACTGACCTACCTCCGATTGATTGACAATAACTCTCTCAATTTAACTCGTAATTCATTTAAATTAGTTTCATTTCGAAGGAATCGAAGTGTAGTTTAAAACGAAAGAAACGGAGATGAAAAACTCCAAGTATTTTGAGAGTTATGATGGAAATAGTTAGACTCGCGCTTTGGTTTAGCAATTTACTGACCTACCTCCGATTGATTGACCATAACTCTGTCAATTTAACTCGTAATTCTTTGAAATTAGTTTCATTTCGAAGGAATCGAAGTGTAGTTTAAAACGAAAGAAACGGAGATGAAAAACTCCAAGTATTTTGAGAGTTATGATGGAAATAGTTAGACTCGCTCTTTGGTTTAGCAATTTACTGACCTACCTCCGATTGATTGACAATAACTCTCTCAATTTAACTCGTAATTCATTTAAATTAGTTTCATTTCGAAGGAATCGAAGTAAAGTTTAAAACGAAAGAAACGGAGATGAAAAACTCTAAGTATTTTGAGAATTATGATGGAAATAGTTAGACTCGCGCTTTGGTTTAGCAATTTACTGACCTACCTCCGATTAATTGACCATAACTCACTCAATTTTACTTGTAATTGATTGAAATTAGTTTCATTTCGAAGGAATCGAAGTGTAGTTTAAAACGAAAGAAACGGAGATGAAAAACTCCAAGTATTTTGGGAGTTATGATGGAAATAGTTAAACTCGCGCTTTGGTTTAGCAATTTACTGACCTACCTCCGATTGATTGCCCATAACTCACTCAATTTAACTCGTAATTCATTGAATTAGTTTCATTTCGAAGGAATCGAAGTGTAGTTTAAAACGAAAGAAACGGAGATGAAAAACTCCAAGTATTTTGAGAGTTATTATGGAAATAGTTAGACTCGCGCTTTGGTTTAGCAATTTACTGACCTACCTACGATTGATTGACCATAACTCTCTCAATTTAACTCTTAAGTCATTGAAATTAATTTCATTTCAAATGAATCGAAGTGTAGTTTAAAACGAAAGAAACGGAGATGAAAAACTCCAAGTATTTTGAGAGTTATGATGGAAATAGTTAGACTCGCGCTTTGGTTTAGCAATTTACTGACCTACCTACGATTGATTGACCATAACTCTCTCAATTTAACTCTTAAGTCATTGAAATTAATTTCATTTCAAATGAATCGAAGTGTAGTTTAAAACGAAAGAAACGGAGATGAAAAAGTCCAAGTATTTTGAGAGTTATGATGGAAATAGTTAGACTCGCGCTTTGGTTTAGCAATTTACTGACCTACCTCCGATTGATTGACCATAACTCTGTCAATTTAACTCGTAATTCATTTAAATTAGTTTCATTTCGAAGGAATCGAAGTGTAGTTTAAAACGAAAGAAACGGAGATTAAAAACTCCAAGTATTTTGGGAGTTATGATGGAAATAGTTAGACTCGCGCTTTGGTTTAGCAATTTACTGACCTCCCTACGATTGATTGACCATAACTCACTCAATTTAACTCGTAATTCATTGAAATTAGTTTCATTTCGAAGGAATCGAAGTGTAGTTTATAACGAAAGAAACGGAGATGAAAAACTCCAAGTATTTTGAGAGTTATGATGGAAATAGTTAGACTCGCGCTTTGGTTTAGCAATTTACTGACCTACCTCCGATTGATTGACCATAACTCTCCCAATTTAACTCTTAAGTCATTGAAATTAGTTTCATTTCGAAGGAATCAAAGTGTAGTTTAAAACGAAAGAAACGGAGATGAAAAACTCCAAGTATTTTGAGAGTTATGATGGAAATAGTTAGACCCACGCTTTGGTTTAGCAATTTACTGACCTACCTCCGATTGATTGACAATAACTCTGTCAATTTAATTCGTAATTCATTTAAATTAGTTTCATTTCGAAGGAATCGAATTTTAGTTTAAAACGAAAGAAACGGAGATGAAAAACTCCAAGTATTTTGAGAGTTATGATGGAAATAGTTAGACTCGCGCTTTGGTTTAGCAATTTACTGACCTACCTCCGATTGATTGACAATAACTCTGTCAATTTAACTCGTAATTCATTTAAATTAGTTTCATTTCGAAGGAATCGAATTGTAGTTTAAAACGAAAGAAACGGAGATGAAAAACTCCAAGTATTTTGAGAGTTATGATGGAAATAGTTAGACTCGCGCTTTGGTTTAGCAATTTTCTGACCTACCTCCGATTGATTGACAATAACTCACTCAATTTAACTCGTAATTCATTTAAATTAGTTTCATTTCGAAGGAATCGAAGTAAAGTTTAAAACGAAAGAAACGGAGATGAAAAACTCCAAGTATTTTGAGAGTTATGATGGAAATAGTTAGACTCGCGCTTTGGTTTAGCAATTTACTGACCTACCTCCGATTGATTGACCATAACTCTCTCAATTTAACTCTTAAGTCATTGAAATTAGTTTCATTTCGAAAGAATCAAAGTGTAGTTTAAAACGAAAGAAACGGAGATGAAAAACTCCAAGTATTTTGAGAGTTATGATGGAAATAGTTAGACTCGCGCTTTGGTTTAGCAATTTACTGACCTCCCTACGATTGATTGACCATAACTCACTCAATTTAACTCGTAATTCATTGAAATTAGTTTCATTTCGAAAGAATCAAAGTGTAGTTTAAAACGAAAGAAACGGAGGTGAAAAACTCCAAGTATTTTGAGAGTTATGATGGAAGTAGTTAGACTCGCGCTTTGGTTTAGCAATTTACTGAACTACCTCCGATTGATTGACCATAACTCTCTCAATTTAACTCTTAAGTCATTGAAATTAGTTTCATTTCGAAAGAATCAAAGTGTAGTTTAAAACGAAAGAAACGGAGATGAAAAACTCCAAGTATTTTGAGAGTTATGATGGAAATAGTTAGACTCGCGCTTTGGTTTAGCAATTTACTGACCTACCTCCGATTGATTGACCATAACTCTGTCAATTTAACTCGTAATTCATTTAAATTAGTTTCATTTCGAAGGAATCGAAGTGTAGTTTAAAACGAAAGAAACGGAGATGAAAAACTCCAAGTATTTTGAGAGTTATGATGGAAATAGTTAGACTCGCGCTTTGGTTTAGCAATTTACTGACCTACCTCCGATTGAATGACCATAACTCTCTAAATTTAACTCTTAAGTCATTGAAATTAGTTTCATTTCGAAAGAATCAAAGTGTAGTTTAAAACGAAAGAAACGGAGATGAAAAACTCCAAGTATTTTGAGAGTTATGATGGAAATAGTTAGACTCGCGCTTTGGTTTAGCAATTTACTGACCTACCTCCGATTGATTGACAATAACTCTCTCAATTTAACTCGTAATTCATTTAAATTAGTTTCATTTCGAAGGAATCGAAGTGTAGTTTAAAACGAAAGAAACGGAGATGAAAAACTCCAAGTATTTTGAGAGTTATGATGGAAATAGTTAGACTCGCGCTTTGGTTTAGCAATTTACTGACCTACCTCCTATTGATTGACCATAACTCTGTCAATTTAACTCGTAATTCTTTGAAATTAGTTTCATTTCGAAGGAATCGAAGTGTAGTTTAAAACGAAAGAAACGGAGATGAAAAACTCCAAGTATTTTGAGAGTTATGATGGAAATAGTTAGACTCGCTCTTTGGTTTAGCAATTTACTGACCTACCTCCGATTGATTGACAATAACTCTCTCAATTTAACTCGTAATTCATTTAAATTAGTTTCATTTCGAAGGAATCGAAGTAAAGTTTAAAACGAAAGAAACGGAGATGAAAAACTCTAAGTATTTTGAGAATTATGATGGAAATAGTTAGACTCGCGCTTTGGTTTAGCAATTTACTGACCTACCTCCGATTAATTGACCATAACTCACTCAATTTTACTTGTAATTGATTGAAATTAGTTTCATTTCGAAGGAATCGAAGTGTAGTTTAAAACGAAAGAAACGGAGATGAAAAACTCCAAGTATTTTGGGAGTTATGATGGAAATAGTTAAACTCGCGCTTTGGTTTAGCAATTTACTGACCTACCTCCGATTGATTGCCCATAACTCACTCAATTTAACTCGTAATTCATTGAATTAGTTTCATTTCGAAGGAATCGAAGTGTAGTTTAAAACGAAAGAAACGGAGATGAAAAACTCCAAGTATTTTGAGAGTTATTATGGAAATAGTTAGACTCGCGCTTTGGTTTAGCAATTTACTGACCTACCTACGATTGATTGACCATAACTCTCTCAATTTAACTCTTAAGTCATTGAAATTAATTTCATTTCAAATGAATCGAAGTGTAGTTTAAAACGAAAGAAACGGAGATGAAAAACTCCAAGTATTTTGAGAGTTATGATGGAAATAGTTAGACTCGCGCTTTGGTTTAGCAATTTACTGACCTACCTACGATTGATTGACCATAACTCTCTCAATTTAACTCTTAAGTCATTGAAATTAATTTCATTTCAAATGAATCGAAGTGTAGTTTAAAACGAAAGAAACGGAGATGAAAAAGTCCAAGTATTTTGAGAGTTATGATGGAAATAGTTAGACTCGCGCTTTGGTTTAGCAATTTACTGACCTACCTCCGATTGATTGACCATAACTCTGTCAATTTAACTCGTAATTCATTTAAATTAGTTTCATTTCGAAGGAATCGAAGTGTAGTTTAAAACGAAAGAAACGGAGATTAAAAACTCCAAGTATTTTGGGAGTTATGATGGAAATAGTTAGACTCGCGCTTTGGTTTAGCAATTTACTGACCTCCCTACGATTGATTGACCATAACTCACTCAATTTAACTCGTAATTCATTGAAATTAGTTTCATTTCGAAGGAATCGAAGTGTAGTTTATAACGAAAGAAACGGAGATGAAAAACTCCAAGTATTTTGAGAGTTATGATGGAAATAGTTAGACTCGCGCTTTGGTTTAGCAATTTACTGACCTACCTCCGATTGATTGACCATAACTCTCCCAATTTAACTCTTAAGTCATTGAAATTAGTTTCATTTCGAAGGAATCAAAGTGTAGTTTAAAACGAAAGAAACGGAGATGAAAAACTCCAAGTATTTTGAGAGTTATGATGGAAATAGTTAGACTCGCGCTTTGGTTTAGCAATTTACTGACCTACCTCCGATTGATTGATAATAACTCTTTCAATTTAACTCGTAATTCATTTAAATTAGTTTCATTTCGAAGGAATCGAAGTGTAGTTTAAAACGAAAGAAACGGAGATGAAAAACTCCAAGTATTTTGAGAGTTATGATGGAAATAGTTAGACTCGCGCTTTGGTTTAGCAATTTACTGACCTACCTCCGATTGATTGACCATAACTCACTCAATTTAACTCGTAATTCATTTAAATTCGTTTCATTTCGAATGAATCGAAGTGTAGTTTAAAACGAAAGAAACGGAGATGAAAAACTCCAAGTATTTTGAGAGTTATGATGGAAATAGTTAGACTCGCTCTTTGGTTTAGCAATTTACTGACCTCTCTCCGATTGATTGAGCATAACTCTGTCAATTTAACTCGTAATTCATTTAAATTAGTTTCATTTCGAAGGAATCGAAGTGTAGTTTAAAACGAAAGAAACGGAGATGAAAAACTCCAAGTATTTTGAGAGTTATGATGGAAATAGTTAGACTCGCGCTTTGGTTTAGCAATTTACTGACCTACCTCCGATTGATTGACCATAACTCACTCAATTTAACTCGTAATTCATTTAAATTCGTTTCATTTCGAATGAATCGAAGTATAGTTTAAAACGAAAGAAACGGAGATGAAAAACTCGAAGTATTTTGAGAGTTATGATGGAAATAGTTAGACTCGCGCTTTGGTTTAGCAATTTACTGACCTACCTCCGATTGATTGAATATAACTCTCTCAATTTAACTCGTAATTCATTTAAATTCGTTTAATTTCGAATGAATCGAAGTGTAGTTTAAAACGAAAGAAACGGAGATGAAAAACTCCAAGTATTTTGAGAGTTATGATGGAAATAGTTAGACTCGCTCTTTGGTTTAGCAATTTACTGACCTACCTCCGATTGATTGACCATAACTCTGTCAATTTAACTCGTAATTCACTTAAATTAGTTTCATTTCGAAGGAATCGAAGTGTAGTTTAAAACGAAAGAAACGGAGATGAAAAACTCCAAGTATTTTGAGAGTTATGATGGAAATAGTTAGACTCGCGCTTTGGTTTAGCAATTTACTGACCTACCTCTGATTGATTGACCATAACTCACTTAATTTAACTCGTAATTCATTTAAATTAGTTTCATTTCGAAGGAATCAAAGTATAGTTTAAAACGAAAGAAACGGAGATGAAAAACTCCAAGTATTTTGAGAGTTATGATGGAAATAGTTAGACTCGCGCTTTGGTTTAGCAATTTACTGACCTACCTCCGATTTATTGAACATAACTCTCTCAATTTAACTCGTAATTCATTTAAATTCGTTTCATTTCGAATGAATCGAAGTGTAGTTTAAAACGAAAGAAACGGAGATGAAAAACTCCAAGTATTTTGAGAGTTATGATGGAAATAGTTAGACTCGCGCTTTGGTTTAGCAATTTACTGACCTACCTCCGATTGATTGACCATAACTCTGTCAATTTAACTCGTAATTCATTTAAATTAGTTTCATTTCGAAGGAATCGAAGTGTAGTTTAAAACGAAAGAAACGGAGATGAAAAACTCCAAGTATTTTGAGAGTTATGATGGAAATAGTTAGACTCGCGCTTTGGTTTAGCAATTTACTGACCTACCTACGATTGATTGACCATAACTCTCTCAATTTAACTCTTAAGTCATTGAAATTAATTTCATTTCAAATGAATCGAAGTGTAGTTTAAAACGAAAGAAACGGAGATGAAAAAGTCCAAGTATTTTGAGAGTTATGATGGAAATAGTTAGACTCGCGCTTTGGTTTAGCAATTTACTGACCTACCTCCGATTGATTGACCATAACTCTGTCAATTTAACTCGTAATTCATTTAAATTAGTTTCATTTCGAAGGAATCGAAGTGTAGTTTAAAACGAAAGAAACGGAGATTAAAAACTCCAAGTATTTTGGGAGTTATGATGAAAATAGTTAGACTCGCGCTTTGGTTTAGCAATTTACTAACCTCCCTACGATTGATTGACCATAACTCACTCAATTTAACTCGTAATTCATTGAAATTAGTTTCATTTCGAAGGAATCGAAGTGTAGTTTATAACGAAAGAAACGGAGATGAAAAACTCCAGGTATTTTGAGAGTTATGATGGAAATAGTTAGACTCGCGCTTTGGTTTAGCAATTTACTGACCTACCTCCGATTGATTGACAATAACTCTCCCAATTTAACTCTTAAGTCATTGAAATTAGTTTCATTTCGAAGGAATCAAAGTGTAGTTTAAAACGAAAGAAACGGAGATGAAAAACTCCAAGTATTTTGAGAGTTATGATGGAAATAGTTAGACTCGCGCTTTGGTTTAGCAATTTACTGACCTACCTCCGATTGATTGATAATAACTCTGTCAATTTAACTCGTAATTCATTTAAATTAGTTTCATTTCGAAGGAATCGAAGTGTAGTTTAAAACGAAAGAAACGGAGATGAAAAACTCCAAGTATTTTGAGAGTTATGATGGAAATAGTTAGACTCGCTCTTTGGTTTAGCAATTTACTGACCTCTCTCCGATTGATTGACCATAACTCACTCAATTTAACTCGTAATTCATTTAAATTCGTTTCATTTCGAATGAATCGAAGTGTAGTTTAAAACGAAAGAAACGGAGATGAAAAACTCCAAGTATTTTGAGAGTTATGATGGAAATAGTTAGACTCGCGCTTTGGTTTAGCAATTTACTGACCTACCTCCGATTGATTGACCATAACTCTGTCAATTTAACTCGTAATTCATTTAAATTAGTTTCATTTCGAAGGAATCGAAGTGTAGTTTAAAACGAAAGAAACGGAGATTAAAAACTCCAAGTATTTTGGGAGTTATGATGGAAATAGTTAGACTCGCGCTTTGGTTTAGTAATTTACTGACCTCCCTACGATTGATTGACCATAACTCACTCAATTTAACTCGTAATTCATTGAAATTAGTTTCATTTCGAAGGAATCGAAGTGTAGTTTATAACGAAAGAAACGGAGATGAAAAACTCCAAGTATTTTGAGAGTTATGATGGAAATAGTTAGACTCGCGCTTTGGTTTAGCAATTTACTGACCTACCTCCGATTGATTGACCATAACTCTCCCAATTTAACTCTTAAGTCATTGAAATTAGTTTCATTTCGAAGGAATCAAAGTGTAGTTTAAAACGAAAGAAACGGAGATGAAAAACTCCAAGTATTTTGAGAGTTATGATGGAAATAGTTAGACTCGCGCTTTGGTTTAGCAATTTACTGACCTACCTCCGATTGATTGATAATAACTCTTTCAATTTAACTCGTAATTCATTTAAATTAGTTTCATTTCGAAGGAATCGAAGTGTAGTTTAAAACGAAAGAAACGGAGATGAAAAACTCCAAGTATTTTGAGAGTTATGATGGAAATAGTTAGACTCGCGCTTTGGTTTAGCAATTTACTGACCTACCTCCGATTGATTGACCATAACTTACTCAATTTAACTCGTAATTCATTTAAATTCGTTTCATTTCGAATGAATCAAAGTGTAGTTTAAAACGAAAGAAACGGAGATGAAAAACTCCAAGTATTTTGAGAGTTATGATGGAAATAGTTAGACTCGCTCTTTGGTTTAGCAATTTACTGACCTCTCTCCGATTGATTGAGCATAACTCTGTCAATTTAACTCGTAATTCATTTAAATTAGTTTCATTTCGAAGGAATCGAAGTGTAGTTTAAAACGAAAGAAACGGAGATGAAAAACTCCAAGTATTTTGAGAGTTATGATGGAAATAGTTAGACTCGCGCTTTGGTTTAGCAATTTACTGACCTACCTCCGATTGATTGACCATAACTCACTCAATTTAACTCGTAATTCATTTAAATTCGTTTCATTTCGAATGAATCGAAGTATAGTTTAAAACGAAAGAAACGGAGATGAAAAACTCGAAGTATTTTGAGAGTTATGATGGAAATAGTTAGACTCGCGCTTTGGTTTAGCAATTTACTGACCTACCTCCGATTGATTGAATATAACTCTCTCAATTTAACTCGTAATTCATTTAAATTCGTTTAATTTCGAATGAATCGAAGTGTAGTTTAAAACGAAAGAAACGGAGATGAAAAACTCCAAGTATTTTGAGAGTTATGATGGAAATAGTTAGACTCGCTCTTTGGTTTAGCAATTTACTGACCTACCTCCGATTGATTGACCATAACTCTGTCAATTTAACTCGTAATTCACTTAAATTAGTTTCATTTCGAAGGAATCGAAGTGTAGTTTAAAACGAAAGAAACGGAGATGAAAAACTCCAAGTATTTTGAGAGTTATGATGGAAATAGTTAGACTCGCGCTTTGGTTTAGCAATTTACTGACCTACCTCTGATTGATTGACCATAACTCACTTAATTTAACTCGTAATTCATTTAAATTAGTTTCATTTCGAAGGAATCAAAGTATAGTTTAAAACGAAAGAAACGGAGATGAAAAACTCCAAGTATTTTGAGAGTTATGATGGAAATAGTTAGACTCGCGCTTTAGTTTAGCAATTTACTGACCTACCTCCGATTTATTGAACATAACTCTCTCAATTTAACTCGTAATTCATTTAAATTCGTTTCATTTCGAATGAATCGAAGTGTAGTTTAAAACGAAAGAAACGGAGATGAAAAACTCCAAGTATTTTGAGAGTTATGATGGAAATAGTTAGACTCGCGCTTTGGTTTAGCAATTTACTGACCTACCTCCGATTGATTGACCATAACTCTGTCAATTTAACTCGTAATTCATTTAAATTAGTTTCATTTCGAAGGAATCGAAGTGTAGTTTAAAACGAAAGAAACGGAGATGAAAAACTCCAAGTATTTTGAGAGTTATGATGGAAATAGTTAGACTCGCGCTTTGGTTTAGCAATTTACTGACCTACCTACGATTGATTGACCATAACTCTCTCAATTTAACTCTTAAGTCATTGAAATTAATTTCATTTCAAATGAATCGAAGTGTAGTTTAAAACGAAAGAAACGGAGATGAAAAAGTCCAAGTATTTTGAGAGTTATGATGGAAATAGTTAGACTCGCGCTTTGGTTTAGCAATTTACTGACCTACCTCCGATTGATTGACCATAACTCTGTCAATTTAACTCGTAATTCATTTAAATTAGTTTCATTTCGAAGGAATCGAAGTGTAGTTTAAAACGAAAGAAACGGAGATTAAAAACTCCAAGTATTTTGGGAGTTATGATGAAAATAGTTAGACTCGCGCTTTGGTTTAGCAATTTACTAACCTCCCTACGATTGATTGACCATAACTCACTCAATTTAACTCGTAATTCATTGAAATTAGTTTCATTTCGAAGGAATCGAAGTGTAGTTTATAACGAAAGAAACGGAGATGAAAAACTCCAGGTATTTTGAGAGTTATGATGGAAATAGTTAGACTCGCGCTTTGGTTTAGCAATTTACTGACCTACCTCCGATTGATTGACAATAACTCTCCCAATTTAACTCTTAAGTCATTGAAATTAGTTTCATTTCGAAGGAATCAAAGTGTAGTTTAAAACGAAAGAAACGGAGATGAAAAACTCCAAGTATTTTGAGAGTTATGATGGAAATAGTTAGACTCGCGCTTTGGTTTAGCAATTTACTGACCTACCTCCGATTGATTGATAATAACTCTGTCAATTTAACTCGTAATTCATTTAAATTAGTTTCATTTCGAAGGAATCGAAGTGTAGTTTAAAACGAAAGAAACGGAGATGAAAAACTCCAAGTATTTTGAGAGTTATGATGGAAATAGTTAGACTCGCTCTTTGGTTTAGCAATTTACTGACCTCTCTCCGATTGATTGACCATAACTCACTCAATTTAACTCGTAATTCATTTAAATTCGTTTCATTTCGAATGAATCGAAGTGTAGTTTAAAACGAAAGAAACGGAGATGAAAAACTCCAAGTATTTTGAGAGTTATGATGGAAATAGTTAGACTCGCTCTTTGGTTTAGCAATTTACTGACCTCTCTTCGATTGATTGACCATAACTCTGTCAATTTAACTCGTAATTCATTTAAATTAGTTTCATTTCGAAGGAATCGAAGTGTAGTTTAAAACGAAAGAAACGGAGATGAAAAACTCCAAGTATTTTGAAAGTTATGATGGAAATAGTTAGACTCGCGCTTTGGTTTAGCAATTTACTGACCTACCTCCGATTGATTGACCATAACTCACTCAATTTAACTCGTAATTCATTTAAATTCGTTTCATTTCGAATGAATCGAAGTGTAGTTTAAAACGAAAGAAACGGAGATGAAAGACTCGAAGTATTTTGAGAGTTATGATGGAAATAGTTAGACTCGCGCTTTGGTTTAGCAATTTACTGACCTACCTCCGATTGATTGAACATAACTCACTTAATTTAACTCGTAATTCATTTAAATTAGTTTCATTTCGAAGGAATCAAAGTGTAGTTTAAAACGAAAGAAACGGAGATGAAAAACTCCAAGTATTTTGAGAGTTATGATGGAAATAGTTAGACTCGCGCTTTGGTTTAGCAATTTACTGACCTACCTCCGATTTATTGAACATAACTCTCTCAATTTAACTCGTAATTCATTTAAATTCGTTTCATTTCGAATGAATCGAAGTGTAGTTTAAAACGAAAGAAACGGAGATGAAAAACTCCAAGTATTTTGAGAGTTATGATGGAAATAGTTAGACTCGCGCTTTGGTTTAGCAATTTACTGACCTACCTCCGATTGATTGACCATAACTCTGTCAATTTAACTCGTAATTCATTTAAATTCGTTTCATTTCGAATGAATCGAAGTGTAGTTTAAAACGAAAGAAACGGAGATGAAAAACTCGAAGTATTTTGAGAGTTATGATGGAAATAGTTAGACTCGCGCTTTGGTTTAGCAATTTACTTACCTACCTCCGATTGATTGACCATAACTCACTTAATTTAACTCGTAATTCATTTAAATTAGTTTCATTTCGAAGGAATCAAAGTGTAGTTTAAAACGAAAGAAACGGAGATGAAAAACTCCAAGTATTTTGAGAGTTATGATGGAAATAGTTAGACTCGCGCTTTGGTTTAGCAATTTACTGACCTACCTCCGATTTATTGAACATAACTCTCTCAATTTAACTCGTAATTCATTTAAATTCGTTTCATTTCGAATGAATCGAAGTGTAGTTTAAAACGAAAGAAACGGAGATGAAAAACTCCAAGTATTTTGAGAGTTATGATGGAAATAGTTAGACTCGCGCTTTGGTTTAGCAATTTACTGACCTACCTCCGATTGATTGACCATAACTCTGTCAATTTAACTCGTAATTCATTTAAATTAGTTTCATTTCGAAGGAATCGAAGTGTAGTTTAAAACGAAAGAAACGGAGATGAAAAACTCCAAGTATTTTGAGAGTTATGATGGAAATAGTTAGACTCGCGCTTTGGTTTAGCAATTTACTGACCTCCCTACGATTGATTGACCATAACTCACTCAATTTAACTCGTAATTCATTGAAATTAGTTTCATTTCGAAAGAATCAAAGTGTAGTTTAAAACGAAAGAAACGGAGATGAAAAACTCCAAGTATTTTGAGAGTTATGATGGAAATAGTTAGACTCGCGCTTTGGTTTAGCAATTTACTGACCTACCTCCGATTGATTGACCATAACTCTCTCAATTTAACTCTTAAGTCATTGAAATTAGTTTCATTTCGAAAGAATCAAAGTGTAGTTTAAAACGAAAGAAACGGAGATGAAAAACTCCAAGTATTTTGAGAGTTATGATGGAAATAGTTAGACTCGCTCTTTGGTTTAGCAATTTACTGACCTCTCTTCGATTGATTGACCATAACTCTGTCAATTTAACTCGTAATTCATTTAAATTAGTTTCATTTCGAAGGAATCGAAGTGTAGTTTAAAACGAAAGAAACGGAGATGAAAAACTCCAAGTATTTTGAAAGTTATGATGGAAATAGTTAGACTCGCGCTTTGGTTTAGCAATTTACTTACCTACCTCCGATTGATTGACCATAACTCACTTAATTTAACTCGTAATTCATTTAAATTAGTTTCATTTCGAAGGAATCAAAGTGTAGTTTAAAACGAAAGAAACGGAGATGAAAAACTCCAAGTATTTTGAGAGTTATGATGGAAATAGTTAGACTCGCGCTTTGGTTTAGCAATTTACTGACCTACCTCCGATTTATTGAACATAACTCTCTCAATTTAACTCGTAATTCATTTAAATTCGTTTCATTTCGAATGAATCGAAGTGTAGTTTAAAACGAAAGAAACGGAGATGAAAAACTCCAAGTATTTTGAGAGTTATGATGGAAATAGTTAGACTCGCGCTTTGGTTTAGCAATTTACTGACCTACCTCCGATTGATTGACCATAACTCTGTCAATTTAACTTGTAATTCTTTTAAATTAGTTTCATTTCGAAGGAATCAAAGTGTAGTTTAAAACGAAAGAAACGGAGATGAAAAACTCCAAGTATTTTGAGAGTTATGATGGAAATAGTTAGACTCGCGCTTTGGTTTAGCAATTTACTGACCTACCTCCGATTTATTGAACATAACTCTCTCAATTTAACTCGTAATTCATTTAAATTCGTTTCATTTCGAATGAATCGAAGTGTAGTTTAAAACGAAAGAAACGGAGATGAAAAACTCCAAGTATTTTGAGAGTTATGATGGAAATAGTTAGACTCGCTCTTTGGTTTAGCAATTTACTGACCTCTCTCCGATTGATTGACCATAACTCACTCAATTTAACTCGTAATTCATTTAAATTCGTTTCATTTCGAATGAATCGAAGTGTAGTTTAAAACGAAAGAAACGGAGATGAAAAACTCCAAGTATTTTGAGAGTTATGATGGAAATAGTTAGACTCGCTCTTTGGTTTAGCAATTTACTGACCTCTCTTCGATTGATTGACCATAACTCTGTCAATTTAACTCGTAATTCATTTAAATTAGTTTCATTTCGAAGGAATCGAAGTGTAGTTTAAAACGAAAGAAACGGAGATGAAAAACTCCAAATATTTTGAAAGTTATGATGGAAATAGTTAGACTCGCGCTTTGGTTTAGCAATTTACTGACCTACCTCCGATTGATTGACCATAGCTCACTCAATTTAACTCGTAATTCATTTAAATTCGTTTCATTTCGAATGAATCGAAGTGTAGTTTAAAACGAAAGAAACGGAGATGAAAGACTCGAAGTATTTTGAGAGTTATGATGGAAATAGTTAGACTCGCGCTTTGGTTTAGCAATTTACTGACCTACCTCCGATTAATTGACCATAACTCACTCAATTTTACTTGTAATTGATTGAAATTAGTTTCATTTCGAAGGAATCGAAGTGTAGTTTAAAACGAAAGAAACGGAGATGAAAAACTCCAAGTATTTTGGGAGTTATGATGGAAATAGTTAAACTCGCGCTTTGGTTTAGCAATTTACTGACCTACCTCCGATTGATTGCCCATAACTCACTCAATTTAACTCGTAATTCATTGAATTAGTTTCATTTCGAAGGAATCGAAGTGTAGTTTAAAACGAAAGAAACGGAGATGAAAAACTCCAAGTATTTTGAGAGTTATTATGGAAATAGTTAGACTCGCGCTTTGGTTTAGCAATTTACTGACCTACCTACGATTGATTGACCATAACTCTCTCAATTTAACTCTTAAGTCATTGAAATTAATTTCATTTCAAATGAATCGAAGTGTAGTTTAAAACGAAAGAAACGGAGATGAAAAACTCCAAGTATTTTGAGAGTTATGATGGAAATAGTTAGACTCGCGCTTTGGTTTAGCAATTTACTGACCTACCTACGATTGATTGACCATAACTCTCTCAATTTAACTCTTAAGTCATTGAAATTAATTTCATTTCAAATGAATCGAAGTGTAGTTTAAAACGAAAGAAACGGAGATGAAAAAGTCCAAGTATTTTGAGAGTTATGATGGAAATAGTTAGACTCGCGCTTTGGTTTAGCAATTTACTGACCTACCTCCGATTGATTGACCATAACTCTGTCAATTTAACTCGTAATTCATTTAAATTAGTTTCATTTCGAAGGAATCGAAGTGTAGTTTAAAACGAAAGAAACGGAGATTAAAAACTCCAAGTATTTTGGGAGTTATGATGGAAATAGTTAGACTCGCGCTTTGGTTTAGCAATTTACTGACCTCCCTACGATTGATTGACCATAACTCACTCAATTTAACTCGTAATTCATTGAAATTAGTTTCATTTCGAAGGAATCGAAGTGTAGTTTATAACGAAAGAAACGGAGATGAAAAACTCCAAGTATTTTGAGAGTTATGATGGAAATAGTTAGACTCGCGCTTTGGTTTAGCAATTTACTGACCTACCTCCGATTGATTGACCATAACTCTCCCAATTTAACTCTTAAGTCATTGAAATTAGTTTCATTTCGAAGGAATCAAAGTGTAGTTTAAAACGAAAGAAACGGAGATGAAAAACTCCAAGTATTTTGAGAGTTATGATGGAAATAGTTAGACTCGCGCTTTGGTTTAGCAATTTACTGACCTACCTCCGATTGATTGATAATAACTCTTTCAATTTAACTCGTAATTCATTTAAATTAGTTTCATTTCGAAGGAATCGAAGTGTAGTTTAAAACGAAAGAAACGGAGATGAAAAACTCCAAGTATTTTGAGAGTTATGATGGAAATAGTTAGACTCGCGCTTTGGTTTAGCAATTTACTGACCTACCTCCGATTGATTGACCATAACTCACTCAATTTAACTCGTAATTCATTTAAATTCGTTTCATTTCGAATGAATCGAAGTGTAGTTTAAAACGAAAGAAACGGAGATGAAAAACTCCAAGTATTTTGAGAGTTATGATGGAAATAGTTAGACTCGCTCTTTGGTTTAGCAATTTACTGACCTCTCTCCGATTGATTGAGCATAACTCTGTCAATTTAACTCGTAATTCATTTAAATTAGTTTCATTTCGAAGGAATCGAAGTGTAGTTTAAAACGAAAGAAACGGAGATGAAAAACTCCAAGTATTTTGAGAGTTATGATGGAAATAGTTAGACTCGCGCTTTGGTTTAGCAATTTACTGACCTACCTCCGATTGATTGACCATAACTCACTCAATTTAACTCGTAATTCATTTAAATTCGTTTCATTTCGAATGAATCGAAGTATAGTTTAAAACGAAAGAAACGGAGATGAAAAACTCGAAGTATTTTGAGAGTTATGATGGAAATAGTTAGACTCGCGCTTTGGTTTAGCAATTTACTGACCTACCTCCGATTGATTGAATATAACTCTCTCAATTTAACTCGTAATTCATTTAAATTCGTTTAATTTCGAATGAATCGAAGTGTAGTTTAAAACGAAAGAAACGGAGATGAAAAACTCCAAGTATTTT
Organism: Tasmannia lanceolata; assembly: GCF_043159265.1. NCBI lineage: Eukaryota > Viridiplantae > Streptophyta > Magnoliopsida > Canellales > Winteraceae > Tasmannia > Tasmannia lanceolata. Next base: position 12,778,885 of record NW_027518721.1, read on the forward strand.
GAGAGTTATGATGGAAATAGTTAGACTCGCTCTTTGGTTTAGCAATTTACTGACCTACCTCCGATTGATTGACCATAACTCTGTCAATTTAACTCGTAATTCACTTAAATTAGTTTCATTTCGAAGGAATCGAAGTGTAGTTTAAAACGAAAGAAACGGAGATGAAAAACTCCAAGTATTTTGAGAGTTATGATGGAAATAGTTAGACTCGCGCTTTGGTTTAGCAATTTACTGACCTACCTCTGATTGATTGACCATAACTCACTTAATTTAACTCGTAATTCATTTAAATTAGTTTCATTTCGAAGGAATCAAAGTATAGTTTAAAACGAAAGAAACGGAGATGAAAAACTCCAAGTATTTTGAGAGTTATGATGGAAATAGTTAGACTCGCGCTTTGGTTTAGCAATTTACTGACCTACCTCCGATTTATTGAACATAACTCTCTCAATTTAACTCGTAATTCATTTAAATTCGTTTCATTTCGAATGAATCGAAGTGTAGTTTAAAACGAAAGAAACGGAGATGAAAAACTCCAAGTATTTTGAGAGTTATGATGGAAATAGTTAGACTCGCGCTTTGGTTTAGCAATTTACTGACCTACCTCCGATTGATTGACCATAACTCTGTCAATTTAACTCGTAATTCATTTAAATTAGTTTCATTTCGAAGGAATCGAAGTGTAGTTTAAAACGAAAGAAACGGAGATGAAAAACTCCAAGTATTTTGAGAGTTATGATGGAAATAGTTAGACTCGCGCTTTGGTTTAGCAATTTACTGACCTACCTACGATTGATTGACCATAACTCTCTCAATTTAACTCTTAAGTCATTGAAATTAATTTCATTTCAAATGAATCGAAGTGTAGTTTAAAACGAAAGAAACGGAGATGAAAAAGTCCAAGTATTTTGAGAGTTATGATGGAAATAGTTAGACTCGCGCTTTGGTTTAGCAATTTACTGACCTACCTCCGATTGATTGACCATAACTCTGTCAATTTAACTCGTAATTCATTTAAATTAGTTTCATTTCGAAGGAATCGAAGTGTAGTTTAAAACGAAAGAAACGGAGATTAAAAACTCCAAGTATTTTGGGAGTTATGATGAAAATAGTTAGACTCGCGCTTTGGTTTAGCAATTTACTAACCTCCCTACGATTGATTGACCATAACTCACTCAATTTAACTCGTAATTCATTGAAATTAGTTTCATTTCGAAGGAATCGAAGTGTAGTTTATAACGAAAGAAACGGAGATGAAAAACTCCAGGTATTTTGAGAGTTATGATGGAAATAGTTAGACTCGCGCTTTGGTTTAGCAATTTACTGACCTACCTCCGATTGATTGACAATAACTCTCCCAATTTAACTCTTAAGTCATTGAAATTAGTTTCATTTCGAAGGAATCAAAGTGTAGTTTAAAACGAAAGAAACGGAGATGAAAAACTCCAAGTATTTTGAGAGTTATGATGGAAATAGTTAGACTCGCGCTTTGGTTTAGCAATTTACTGACCTACCTCCGATTGATTGATAATAACTCTGTCAATTTAACTCGTAATTCATTTAAATTAGTTTCATTTCGACGGAATCGAAGTGTAGTTTAAAACGAAAGAAACGGAGATGAAAAACTCCAAGTATTTTGAGAGTTATGATGGAAATAGTTAGACTCGCTCTTTGGTTTAGCAATTTACTGACCTCTCTCCGATTGATTGACCATAACTCACTCAATTTAACTCGTAATTCATTTAAATTCGTTTCATTTCGAATGAATCGAAGTGTAGTTTAAAACGAAAGAAACGGAGATGAAAAACTCCAAGTATTTTGAGAGTTATGATGGAAATAGTTAGACTCGCTCTTTGGTTTAGCAATTTACTGACCTCTCTTCGATTGATTGACCATAACTCTGTCAATTTAACTCGTAATTCATTTAAATTAGTTTCATTTCGAAGGAATCGAAGTGTAGTTTAAAACGAAAGAAACGGAGATGAAAAACTCCAAGTATTTTGAAAGTTATGATGGAAATAGTTAGACTCGCGCTTTGGTTTAGCAATTTACTGACCTACCTCCGATTGATTGACCATAACTCACTCAATTTAACTCGTAATTCATTTAAATTCGTTTCATTTCGAATGAATCGAAGTGTAGTTTAAAACGAAAGAAACGGAGATGAAAGACTCGAAGTATTTTGAGAGTTATGATGGAAATAGTTAGACTCGCGCTTTGGTTTAGCAATTTACTGACCTACCTCCGATTGATTGAACATAACTCACTTAATTTAACTCGTAATTCATTTAAATTAGTTTCATTTCGAAGGAATCAAAGTGTAGTTTAAAACGAAAGAAACGGAGATGAAAAACTCCAAGTATTTTGAGAGTTATGATGGAAATAGTTAGACTCGCGCTTTGGTTTAGCAATTTACTGACCTACCTCCGATTTATTGAACATAACTCTCTCAATTTAACTCGTAATTCATTTAAATTCGTTTCATTTCGAATGAATCGAAGTGTAGTTTAAAACGAAAGAAACGGAGATGAAAAACTCCAAGTATTTTGAGAGTTATGATGGAAATAGTTAGACTCGCGCTTTGGTTTAGCAATTTACTGACCTACCTCCGATTGATTGACCATAACTCTGTCAATTTAACTCGTAATTCATTTAAATTCGTTTCATTTCGAATGAATCGAAGTGTAGTTTAAAACGAAAGAAACGGAGATGAAAAACTCGAAGTATTTTGAGAGTTATGATGGAAATAGTTAGACTCGCGCTTTGGTTTAGCAATTTACTTACCTACCTCCGATTGATTGACCATAACTCACTTAATTTAACTCGTAATTCATTTAAATTAGTTTCATTTCGAAGGAATCAAAGTGTAGTTTAAAACGAAAGAAACGGAGATGAAAAACTCCAAGTATTTTGAGAGTTATGATGGAAATAGTTAGACTCGCGCTTTGGTTTAGCAATTTACTGACCTACCTCCGATTTATTGAACATAACTCTCTCAATTTAACTCGTAATTCATTTAAATTCGTTTCATTTCGAATGAATCGAAGTGTAGTTTAAAACGAAAGAAACGGAGATGAAAAACTCCAAGTATTTTGAGAGTTATGATGGAAATAGTTAGACTCGCGCTTTGGTTTAGCAATTTACTGACCTACCTCCGATTGATTGACCATAACTCTGTCAATTTAACTCGTAATTCATTTAAATTAGTTTCATTTCGAAGGAATCGAAGTGTAGTTTAAAACGAAAGAAACGGAGATGAAAAACTCCAAGTATTTTGAGAGTTATGATGGAAATAGTTAGACTCGCGCTTTGGTTTAGCAATTTACTGACCTCCCTACGATTGATTGACCATAACTCACTCAATTTAACTCGTAATTCATTGAAATTAGTTTCATTTCGAAAGAATCAAAGTGTAGTTTAAAACGAAAGAAACGGAGATGAAAAACTCCAAGTATTTTGAGAGTTATGATGGAAATAGTTAGACTCGCGCTTTGGTTTAGCAATTTACTGACCTACCTCCGATTGATTGACCATAACTCTCTCAATTTAACTCTTAAGTCATTGAAATTAGTTTCATTTCGAAAGAATCAAAGTGTAGTTTAAAACGAAAGAAACGGAGATGAAAAACTCCAAGTATTTTGAGAGTTATGATGGAAATAGTTAGACTCGCTCTTTGGTTTAGCAATTTACTGACCTCTCTTCGATTGATTGACCATAACTCTGTCAATTTAACTCGTAATTCATTTAAATTAGTTTCATTTCGAAGGAATCGAAGTGTAGTTTAAAACGAAAGAAACGGAGATGAAAAACTCCAAGTATTTTGAAAGTTATGATGGAAATAGTTAGACTCGCGCTTTGGTTTAGCAATTTACTTACCTACCTCCGATTGATTGACCATAACTCACTTAATTTAACTCGTAATTCATTTAAATTAGTTTCATTTCGAAGGAATCAAAGTGTAGTTTAAAACGAAAGAAACGGAGATGAAAAACTCCAAGTATTTTGAGAGTTATGATGGAAATAGTTAGACTCGCGCTTTGGTTTAGCAATTTACTGACCTACCTCCGATTTATTGAACATAACTCTCTCAATTTAACTCGTAATTCATTTAAATTCGTTTCATTTCGAATGAATCGAAGTGTAGTTTAAAACGAAAGAAACGGAGATGAAAAACTCCAAGTATTTTGAGAGTTATGATGGAAATAGTTAGACTCGCGCTTTGGTTTAGCAATTTACTGACCTACCTCCGATTGATTGACCATAACTCTGTCAATTTAACTCGTAATTCTTTTAAATTAGTTTCATTTCGAAGGAATCAAAGTGTAGTTTAAAACGAAAGAAACGGAGATGAAAAACTCCAAGTATTTTGAGAGTTATGATGGAAATAGTTAGACTCGCGCTTTGGTTTAGCAATTTACTGACCTACCTCCGATTTATTGAACATAACTCTCTCAATTTAACTCGTAATTCATTTAAATTCGTTTCATTTCGAATGAATCGAAGTGTAGTTTAAAACGAAAGAAACGGAGATGAAAAACTCCAAGTATTTTGAGAGTTATGATGGAAATAGTTAGACTCGCTCTTTGGTTTAGCAATTTACTGACCTCTCTCCGATTGATTGACCATAACTCACTCAATTTAACTCGTAATTCATTTAAATTCGTTTCATTTCGAATGAATCGAAGTGTAGTTTAAAACGAAAGAAACGGAGATGAAAAACTCCAAGTATTTTGAGAGTTATGATGGAAATAGTTAGACTCGCTCTTTGGTTTAGCAATTTACTGACCTCTCTTCGATTGATTGACCATAACTCTGTCAATTTAACTCGTAATTCATTTAAATTAGTTTCATTTCGAAGGAATCGAAGTGTAGTTTAAAACGAAAGAAACGGAGATGAAAAACTCCAAGTATTTTGAAAGTTATGATGGAAATAGTTAGACTCGCGCTTTGGTTTAGCAATTTACTGACCTACCTCCGATTGATTGACCATAACTCACTCAATTTAACTCGTAATTCATTTAAATTCGTTTCATTTCGAATGAATCGAAGTGTAGTTTAAAACGAAAGAAACGGAGATGAAAGACTCGAAGTATTTTGAGAGTTATGATGGAAATAGTTAGACTCGCGCTTTGGTTTAGCAATTTACTGACCTACCTCCGATTGATTGAACATAACTCACTTAATTTAACTCGTAATTCATTTAAATTAGTTTCATTTCGAAGGAATCAAAGTGTAGTTTAAAACGAAAGAAACGGAGATGAAAAACTCCAAGTATTTTGAGAGTTATGATGGAAATAGTTAGACTCGCGCTTTGGTTTAGCAATTTACTGACCTACCTCCGATTTATTGAACATAACTCTCTCAATTTAACTCGTAATTCATTTAAATTCGTTTCATTTCGAATGAATCGAAGTGTAGTTTAAAACGAAAGAAACGGAGATGAAAAACTCCAAGTATTTTGAGAGTTATGATGGAAATAGTTAGACTCGCGCTTTGGTTTAGCAATTTACTGACCTACCTCCGATTGATTGACCATAACTCACTCAATTTAACTCGTAATTCATTTAAATTCGTTTCATTTCGAATGAATCGAAGTGTAGTTTAAAACGAAAGAAACGGAGATGAAAAACTCGAAGTATTTTGAGAGTTATGATGGAAATAGTTAGACTCGCGCTTTGGTTTAGCAATTTACTTACCTACCTCCGATTGATTGACCATAACTCACTTAATTTAACTCGTAATTCATTTAAATTAGTTTCATTTCGAAGGAATCAAAGTGTAGTTTAAAACGAAAGAAACGGAGATGAAAAACTCCAAGTATTTTGAGAGTTATGATGGAAATAGTTAGACTCGCGCTTTGGTTTAGCAATTTACTGACCTACCTCCGATTTATTGAACATAACTCTCTCAATTTAACTCGTAATTCATTTAAATTCGTTTCATTTCGAATGAATCGAAGTGTAGTTTAAAACGAAAGAAACGGAGATGAAAAACTCCAAGTATTTTGAGAGTTATGATGGAAATAGTTAGACTCGCGCTTTGGTTTAGCAATTTACTGACCTACCTCCGATTGATTGACCATAACTCTCTCAATTTAACTCTTAAGTCATTGAAATTAGTTTCATTTCGAAAGAATCAAAGTGTAGTTTAAAACGAAAGAAACGGAGATGAAAAACTCCAAGTATTTTGAGAGTTATGATGGAAATAGTTAGACTCGCGCTTTGGTTTAGCAATTTACTGACCTACCTCCGATTGATTGACCATAACTCTGTCAATTTAACTCGTAATTCATTTAAATTAGTTTCATTTCGAAGGAATCGAAGTGTAGTTTAAAACGAAAGAAACGGAGATGAAAAACTCCAAGTATTTTGAGAGTTATGATGGAAATAGTTAGACTCGCGCTTTGGTTTAGCAATTTACTGACCTCCCTACGATTGATTGACCATAACTCACTCAATTTAACTCGTAATTCATTGAAATTAGTTTCATTTCGAAAGAATCGAAGTGTAGTTTAAAACGAAAGAAACGGAGATGAAAAACTCCAAGTATTTTGAGAGTTATGATGGAAATAGTTAGACTCGCGCTTTGGTTTAGCAATTTACTGACCTACCTCCGATTGATTGACCATAACTCTCTCAATTTAACTCTTAAGTCATTGAAATTAGTTTCATTTCGAAAGAATCAAAGTGTAGTTTAAAACGAAAGAAACGGAGATGAAAAACTCCAAGTATTTTGAGAGTTATGATGGAAATAGTTAGACTCGCGCTTTGGTTTAGCAATTTACTGACCTACCTCCGATTGATTGACAATAACTCTCTCAATTTAACTCGTAATTCATTTAAATTAGTTTCATTTCGAAGGAATCGAAGTGTAGTTTAAAACGAAAGAAACGGAGATAAAAAACTCCAAGTATTTTGAGAGTTATGATGGAAATAGTTAGACTCGCGCTTTGGTTTAGCAATTTACTGACCTACCTCCGATTGATTGAACATAACTCACTTAATTTAACTCGTAATTCATTTAAATTAGTTTCATTTCGAAGGAATCAAAGTATAGTTTAAAACGAAAGAAACGGAGATGAAAAACTCCAAGTATTTTGAGAGTTATGATGGAAATAGTTAGACTCGCGCTTTGGTTTAGCAATTTACTGACCTACCTCCGATTTATTGAACATAACTCTCTCAATTTAACTCGTAATTCATTTAAATTCGTTTCATTTCGAATGAATCGAAGTGTAGTTTAAAACGAAAGAAACGGAGATGAAAAACTCCAAGTATTTTGAGAGTTATGATGGAAATAGTTAGACTCGCGCTTTGGTTTAGCAATTTACTGACCTACCTCCGATTGATTGACCATAACTCACTCAATTTAACTCGTAATTCATTTAAATTCGTTTCATTTCGAATGAATCGAAGTGTAGTTTAAAACGAAAGAAACGGAGATGAAAAACTCGAAGTATTTTGAGAGTTATGATGGAAATAGTTAGACTCGCGCTTTGGTTTAGCAATTTACTTACCTACCTCCGATTGATTGACCATAACTCACTTAATTTAACTCGTAATTCATTGAAATTAGTTTCATTTCGAAGGAATCGAAGTGTAGTTTATAACGAAAGAAACGGAGATGAAAAACTCCAGGTATTTTGAGAGTTATGATGGAAATAGTTAGACTCGCGCTTTGGTTTAGCAATTTACTGACCTACCTCCGATTGATTGACCATAACTCTCCCAATTTAACTCTTAAGTCATTGAAATTAGTTTCATTTCGAAGGAATCAAAGTGTAGTTTAAAACGAAAGAAACGGAGATGAAAAACTCCAAGTATTTTGAGAGTTATGATGGAAATAGTTAGACTCGCGCTTTGGTTTAGCAATTTACTGACCTACCTCCGATTGATTGATAATAACTCTGTCAATTTAACTCGTAATTCATTTAAATTAGTTTCATTTCGAAGGAATCGAAGTGTAGTTTAAAACGAAAGAAACGGAGATGAAAAACTCCAAGTATTTTGAGAGTTATGATGGAAATAGTTAGACTCGCTCTTTGGTTTAGCAATTTACTGACCTCTCTCCGATTGATTGACCATAACTCACTCAATTTAACTCGTAATTCATTTAAATTCGTTTCATTTCGAATGAATCGAAGTGTAGTTTAAAACGAAAGAAACGGAGATGAAAAACTCCAAGTATTTTGAGAGTTATGATGGAAATAGTTAGACTCGCTCTTTGGTTTAGCAATTTACTGACCTCTCTTCGATTGATTGACCATAACTCTGTCAATTTAACTCGTAATTCATTTAAATTAGTTTCATTTCGAAGGAATCGAAGTGTAGTTTAAAACGAAAGAAACGGAGATGAAAAACTCCAAGTATTTTGAAAGTTATGATGGAAATAGTTAGACTCGCGCTTTGGTTTAGCAATTTACTGACCTACCTCCGATTGATTGACCATAACTCACTCAATTTAACTCGTAATTCATTTAAATTCGTTTCATTTCGAATGAATCGAAGTGTAGTTTAAAACGAAAGAAACGGAGATGAAAGACTCGAAGTATTTTGAGAGTTATGATGGAAATAGTTAGACTCGCGCTTTGGTTTAGCAATTTACTGACCTACCTCCGATTGATTGAACATAACTCACTTAATTTAACTCGTAATTCATTTAAATTAGTTTCATTTCGAAGGAATCAAAGTGTAGTTTAAAACGAAAGAAACGGAGATGAAAAACTCCAAGTATTTTGAGAGTTATGATGGAAATAGTTAGACTCGCGCTTTGGTTTAGCAATTTACTGACCTACCTCCGATTTATTGAACATAACTCTCTCAGTTTAACTCGTAATTCATTTAAATTCGTTTCATTTCGAATGAATCGAAGTGTAGTTTAAAACGAAAGAAACGGAGATGAAAAACTCCAAGTATTTTGAGAGTTATGATGGAAATAGTTAGACTCGCGCTTTGGTTTAGCAATTTACTGACCTACCTCCGATTGATTGACCATAACTCACTCAATTTAACTCGTAATTCATTTAAATTCATTTCATTTCGAATGAATCGAAGTGTAGTTTAAAACGAAAGAAACGGAGATGAAAAACTCGAAGTATTTTGAGAGTTATGATGGAAATAGTTAGACTCGCGCTTTGGTTTAGCAATTTACTTACCTACCTCCGATTGATTGACCATAACTCACTTAATTTAACTCGTAATTCATTTAAATTAGTTTCATTTCGAAGGAATCAAAGTGTAGTTTAAAACGAAAGAAACGGAGATGAAAAACTCCAAGTATTTTGAGAGTTATGATGGAAATAGTTAGACTCGCGCTTTGGTTTAGCAATTTACTGACCTACCTCCGATTTATTGAACATAACTCTCTCAATTTAACTCGTAATTCATTTAAATTCGTTTCATTTCGAATGAATCGAAGTGTAGTTTAAAACGAAAGAAACGGAGATGAAAAACTCCAAGTATTTTGAGAGTTATGATGGAAATAGTTAGACTCGCGCTTTGGTTTAGCAATTTACTGACCTACCTCCGATTGATTGACCATAACTCTGTCAATTTAACTCGTAATTCATTTAAATTAGTTTCATTTCGAAGGAATCGAAGTGTAGTTTAAAACGAAAGAAACGGAGATGAAAAACTCCAAGTATTTTGAGAGTTATGATGGAAATAGTTAGACTCGCGCTTTGGTTTAGCAATTTACTGACCTCCCTACGATTGATTGACCATAACTCACTCAATTTAACTCGTAATTCATTGAAATTAGTTTCATTTCGAAAGAATCGAAGTGTAGTTTAAAACGAAAGAAACGGAGATGAAAAACTCCAAGTATTTTGAGAGTTATGATGGAAATAGTTAGACTCGCGCTTTGGTTTAGCAATTTACTGACCTACCTCCGATTGATTGACCATAACTCTCTCAATTTAACTCTTAAGTCATTGAAATTAGTTTCATTTCGAAAGAATCAAAGTGTAGTTTAAAACGAAAGAAACGGAGATGAAAAACTCCAAGTATTTTGAGAGTTATGATGGAAATAGTTAGACTCGCGCTTTGGTTTAGCAATTTACTGACCTACCTCCGATTGATTGACAATAACTCTCTCAATTTAACTCCTAATTCATTTAAATTAGTTTCATTTCGAAGGAATCGAAGTGTAGTTTAAAACGAAAGAAACGGAGATAAAAAACTCCAAGTATTTTGAGAGTTATGATGGAAATAGTTAGACTCGCGCTTTGGTTTAGCAATTTACTGACCTACCTCCGATTGATTGACCATAACTCTGTCAATTTAACTCGTAATTCTTTTAAATTAGTTTCATTTCGAAGGAATCGAAGTGTAGTTTAAAACGAAAGAAACGGAGATGAAAAACTCCAAGTATTTTGAGAGTTATGATGGAAATAGTTAGACTCGCTCTTTGGTTTAGCAATTTACTGACCTCTCTCCGATTGATTTACCATAACTCACTCAATTTAACTCGTAATTCATTGAAATTAGTTTCATTTCGAAGGAATCGAAGTGTAGTTTAAAACGAAAGAAACGGAGATGAAAAACTCCAAGTATTTTGAGAGTTATGATGGAAATTGTTAGACTCGCGCTTTGGTTTAGCAATTTACTGACCTACCTCCGATTGATTGAACATAACTCACTTAATTTAACTCGTAATTCATTTAAATTAGTTTCATTTCGAAGGAATCAAAGTGTAGTTTAAAACGAAAGAAACGGAGATGAAAAACTCCAAGTATTTTGAGAGTTATGATGGAAATAGTTAGACTCGCGCTTTGGTTTAGCAATTTACTGACCTACCTCCGATTTATTGAACATAACTCTCTCAATTTAACTCGTAATTCATTTAAATTCGTTTCATTTCGAATGAATCGAAGTGTAGTTTAAAACGAAAGAAACGGAGATGAAAAACTCCAAGTATTTTGAGAGTTATGATGGAAATAGTTAGACTCGCGCTTTGGTTTAGCAATTTACTGACTTACCTCCGATTGATTGACCATAACTCACTCAATTTAACTCGTAATTCATTTAAATTCGTTTCATTTCGAATGAATCGAAGTGTAGTTTAAAACGAAAGAAACGGAGATGAAAAACTCGAAGTATTTTGAGAGTTATGATGGAAATAGTTAGACTCGCGCTTTGGTTTAGCAATTTACTTACCTACCTCCGATTGATTGACCATAACTCACTTAATTTAACTCGTAATTCATTTAAATTAGTTTCATTTCGAAGGAATCAAAGTGTAGTTTAAAACGAAAGAAACGGAGATGAAAAACTCCAAGTATTTTGAGAGTTATGATGGAAATAGTTAGACTCGCGCTTTGGTTTAGCAATTTACTGACCTACCTCCGATTGATTGATTATAACTCTCTAAATTTAACTCTTAATTCATTGAAATTAGTTTCATTTCGAAGGAATCGAAGTGTAGTTTAAAACGAAAGAAACGGAGATAAAAAACTCCAAGTATTTTGGGAGTTATGATGGAAATAGTTAGACTCGCGCTTTGGTTTAGCAATTTACTGACCTACATCCGATTGATTGACCATAACTCTCTCAATTTAACTCTTAACTCATTGAAATTAGTTTCATTTCGAAGGAATCGAAGTGTAGTTTAAAACGAAAGAAACGGAGATGAAAAACTCCAAGTATTTTGAGAGTTATGATGGAAATAGTTAGACTCGCGCTTTGGTTTAGCAATTTACTGACCTACCTACGATTGATTGACCATAACTCTCTCAATTTAACTCTTAAGTCATTGAAATTAATTTCATTTCAAATGAATCGAAGTGTAGTTTAAAACGAAAGAAACGGAGATGAAAAACTCCAAGTATTTTGAGAGTTATGATGGAAATAGTTAGACTCGCGCTTTGGTTTAGCAATTTACTGACCTACCTACGATTGATTGACCATAACTCTCTCAATTTAACTCTTAAGTCATTGAAATTAATTTCATTTCAAATGAATCGAAGTGTAGTTTAAAACGAAAGAAACGGAGATGAAAAAGTCAAAGTATTTTGAGAGTTATGATGGAAATAGTTAGACTCGCGCTTTGGTTTACCAATTTACTGACCTACCTCCGATTGATTGACCATAACTCTGTCAATTTAACTCGTAATTCATTTAAATTAGTTTCATTTCGAAGGAATCGAAGTGTAGTTTAAAACGAAAGAAACGGAGATTAAAAACTCCAAGTATTTTGGGAGTTATGATGGAAATAGTTAGACTCGCGCTTTGGTTTAGCAATTTACTGACCTCCCTACGATTGATTGACCATAACTCACTCAATTTAACTCGTAATTCATTGAAATTAGTTTCATTTCGAAGGAATCGAAGTGTAGTTTATAACGAAAGAAACGGAGATGAAGAACTCCAAGTATTTTGAGAGTTATGATGGAAATAGTTAGACTCGCGCTTTGGTTTAGCAATTTACTGACCTACCTCCGATTGATTGACCATAACTCTCCCAATTTAACTCTTAAGTCATTGAAATTAGTTTCATTTCGAAGGAATCAAAGTGTAGTTTAAAACGAAAGAAACGGAGATGAAAAACTCCAAGTATTTTGAGAGTTATGATGGAAATAGTTAGACTCGCGCTTTGGTTTAGCAATTTACTGACCTACCTCCGATTGATTGATAATAACTCTGTCAATTTAACTCGTAATTCATTTAAATTAGTTTCATTTCGAAGGAATCGAAGTGTAGTTTAAAACGAAAGAAACGGAGATGAAAAACTCCAAGTATTTTGAGAGTTATGATGGAAATAGTTAGACTCGCGCTTTGGTTTAGCAATTTACTGACCTACCTCCGATTGATTGACCATAACTCACTCAATTTAACTCGTAATTCATTTAAATTCGTTTCATTTCGAATGAATCGAAGTGTAGTTTAAAACGAAAGAAACGGAGATGAAAAACTCCAAGTATTTTGAGAGTTATGATGGAAATAGTTAGACTCGCTCTTTGGTTTAGCAATTTACTGACCTCTCTCCGATTGATTGACCATAACTCTGTCAATTTAACTCGTAATTCATTTAAATTAGTTTCATTTCGAAGGAATCGAAGTGTAGTTTAAAACGAAAGAAACGGAGATGAAAAACTCCAAGTATTTTGAGAGTTATGATGGAAATAGTTAGACTCGCGCTTTGGTTTAGCAATTTACTGACCTACCTCCGATTGATTGACCATAACTCACTCAATTTAACTCGTAATTCATTTAAATTCGTTTCATTTCGAATGAATCGAAGTCTAGTTTAAAACGAAAGAAACGGAGATGAAAAACTCGAAGTATTTTGAGAGTTATGATGGAAATAGTTAGACTCGCGCTTTGGTTTAGCAATTTACTGACCTACCTCCGATTGATTGACCATAACTCACTTAATTTAACTCGTAATTCATTTAAATTAGTTTCATTTCGAAGGAATCAAAGTGTAGTTTAAAACGAAAGAAACGGAGATGAAAAACTCCAAGTATTTTGAGAGTTATGATGGAAATAGTTAGACTCGCGCTTTGGTTTAGCAATTTACTGACCTACCTCCGATTGATTGACCATAACTCACTCAATTTAACTCGTAATTCATTTAAATTAGTTTCATTTCAAAGGAATCGAAGTAAAGTTTAAAACGAAAGAAACGGAGATGAAAAACTCCAAGTATTTTGAGAGTTATGATGGAAATAGTTAGACTCGCGCTTTGGTTTAGCAATTTACTGACCTCTCTCCGATTGATTGACCATAACCCTGTCAATTTAACTCGTAATTCATTTAAATTAGTTTCATTTCGAAGGAATCGAAGTGTAGTTTAAAACGAAAGAAACGGAGATGAAAAACTCCAAGTATTTTGAGAGTTATGATGGAAATAGTTAGACTCGCGCTTTGGTTTAGCAATTTACTGACCTCCATACGATTGATTGACCATAACTCACTCAATTTAACTCGTAATTCATTGAAATTAGTTTCATTTCGAAAGAATCGAAGTGTAGTTTAAAACGAAAGAAACGGAGATGAAAAACTCCAAGTATTTTGAGAGTTATGATGGAAATAGTTAGACTCGCGCTTTGGTTTAGCAATTTACTGACCTACCTCCGATTGATTGACCATAACTCTCTCAATTTAACTCTTAAGTCATTGAAATTAGTTTCATTTCGAAAGAATCAAAGTGTAGTTTAAAACGAAAGAAACGGAGATGAAAAACTCCAAGTATTTTGAGAGTTATGATGGAAATAGTTAGACTCGCGCTTTGGTTTAGCAATTTACTGACCTACCTCCGATTGATTGACAATAACTCTCTCAATTTAACTCGTAATTCATTTAAATTAGTTTCATTTCGAAGGAATCGAAGTGTAGTTTAAAACGAAAGAAACGGAGATAAAAAACTCCAAGTATTTTGAGAGTTATGATGGAAATAGTTAGACTCGCGCTTTGGTTTAGCAATTTACTGACCTACCTCCGATTGATTGACCATAACTCTGTCAATTTAACTCGTAATTCTTTTAAATTAGTTTCATTTCGAAGGAATCGAAGTGTAGTTTAAAACGAAAGAAACGGAGATGAAAAACTCCAAGTATTTTGAGAGTTATGATGGAAATAGTTAGACTCGCTCTTTGGTTTAGCAATTTACTGACCTCTCTCCGATTGATTTACCATAACTCACTCAATTTAACTCGTAATTCATTGAAATTAGTTTCATTTCGAAGGAATCGAAGTATAGTTTAAAACGAAAGAAACGGAGATGAAAAACTCCAAGTATTTTGAGAGTTATGATGGAAATTGTTAGACTCGCGCTTTGGTTTAGCAATTTACTGACCTACCTCCGATTGATTGAACATAACTCACTTAATTTAACTCGTAATTCATTTAAATTAGTTTCATTTCGAAGGAATCAAAGTGTAGTTTAAAACGAAAGAAACGGAGATGAAAAACTCCAAGTATTTTGAGAGTTATGATGGAAATAGTTAGACTCGCGCTTTGGTTTAGCAATTTACTGACCTACCTCCGATTTATTGAACATAACTCTCTCAATTTAACTCGTAATTCATTTAAATTCGTTTCATTTCGAATGAATCGAAGTGTAGTTTAAAACGAAAGAAACGGAGATGAAAAACTCCAAGTATTTTGAGAGTTATGATGGAAATAGTTAGACTCGCGCTTTGGTTTAGCAATTTACTGACCTACCTCCGATTGATTGACCATAACTCACTCAATTTAACTCGTAATTCATTTAAATTCGTTTCATTTCGAATGAATCGAAGTGTAGTTTAAAACGAAAGAAACGGAGATGAAAAACTCGAAGTATTTTGAGAGTTATGATGGAAATAGTTAGACTCGCGCTTTGGTTTAGCAATTTACTTACCTACCTCCGATTGATTGACCATAACTCACTTAATTTAACTCGTAATTCATTTAAATTAGTTTCATTTCGAAGGAATCAAAGTGTAGTTTAAAACGAAAGAAACGGAGATGAAAAACTCCAAGTATTTTGAGAGTTATGATGGAAATAGTTAGACTCGCGCTTTGGTTTAGCAATTTACTGACCTACCTCCGATTTATTGAACATAACTCTCTCAATTTAACTCGTAATTCATTTAAATTCGTTTCATTTCGAATGAATCGAAGTGTAGTTTAAAACGAAAGAAACGGAGATGAAAAACTCCAAGTATTTTGAGAGTTATGATGGAAATAGTTAGACTCGCGCTTTGGTTTAGCAATTTACTGACCTACCTCCGATTGATTGACCATAACTCTGTCAATTTAACTCGTAATTCATTTAAATTAGTTTCATTTCGAAGGAATCGAAGTGTAGTTTAAAACGAAAGAAACGGAGATGAAAAACTCCAAGTATTTTGAGAGTTATGATGGAAATAGTTAGACTCGCGCTTTGGTTTAGCAATTTACTGACCTCCCTACGATTGATTGACCATAACTCACTCAATTTAACTCGTAATTCATTGAAATTAGTTTCATTTCGAAAGAATCGAAGTGTAGTTTAAAACGAAAGAAACGGAGATGAAAAACTCCAAGTATTTTGAGAGTTATGATGGAAATAGTTAGACTCGCGCTTTGGTTTAGCAATTTACTGACCTACCTCCGATTGATTGACCATAACTCTCTCAATTTAACTCTTAAGTCATTGAAATTAGTTTCATTTCGAAAGAATCAAAGTGTAGTTTAAAACGAAAGAAACGGAGATGAAAAACTCCAAGTATTTTGAGAGTTATGATGGAAATAGTTAGACTCGCGCTTTGGTTTAGCAATTTACTGACGTACCTCCGATTGATTGACAATAACTCTCTCAATTTAACTCGTAATTCATTTAAATTAGTTTCATTTCGAAGGAATCGAAGTGTAGTTTAAAACGAAAGAAACGGAGATAAAAAACTCCAAGTATTTTGAGAGTTATGATGGAAATAGTTAGACTCGCGCTTTGGTTTAGCAATTTACTGACCTACCTCCGATTGATTGACCATAACTCTGTCAATTTAACTCGTAATTCTTTTAAATTAGTTTCATTTCGAAGGAATCGAAGTGTAGTTTAAAACGAAAGAAACGGAGATGAAAAACTCCAAGTATTTTGAGAGTTATGATGGAAATAGTTAGACTCGCTCTTTGGTTTAGCAATTTACTGACCTCTCTCCGATTGATTTACCATAACTCACTCAATTTAACTCGTAATTCATTGAAATTAGTTTCATTTCGAAGGAATCGAAGTGTAGTTTAAAACGAAAGAAACGGAGATGAAAAACTCCAAGTATTTTGAGAGTTATGATGGAAATAGTTAGACTCGCGCTTTGGTTTAGCAATTTACTGACCTACCTCCGATTGATTGACCATAACTCTCTCAATTTAACTCTTAATTCATTTAAATTAGTTTCATTTCGAAGGAATCGAAGTGTAGTTTAAAACGAAAGAAACGGAGATGAAAAACTCCAAGTATTTTGAGAGTTATGATGGAAATAGTTAGACTCGCTCTTTGGTTTAGCAATTTACTGACCTCTCTCCGATTGATTGACCATAACTCACTCAATTTAACTCGTAATTCATTTAAATTCGTTTCATTTCGAATGAATCGAAGTGTAGTTTAAAACGAAAGAAACGGAGATGAAAAACTCCAAGTATTTTGAGAGTTATGATGGAAATAGTTAGACTCGCTCTTTGGTTTAGCAATTTACTGACCTCTCTTCGATTGATTGACCATAACTCTGTCAATTTAACTCGTAATTCATTTAAATTAGTTTCATTTCGAAGGAATCGAAGTGTAGTTTAAAACGAAAGAAACGGAGATGAAAAACTCCAAGTATTTTGAAAGTTATGATGGAAATAGTTAGACTCGCGCTTTGGTTTAGCAATTTACTGACCTACCTCCGATTGATTGACCATAACTCACTCAATTTAACTCGTAATTCATTTAAATTCGTTTCATTTCGAATGAATCGAAGTGTAGTTTAAAACGAAAGAAACGGAGATGAAAGACTCGAAGTATTTTGAGAGTTATGATGGAAATAGTTAGACTCGCGCTTTGGTTTAGCAATTTACTGACCTACCTCCGATTGATTGAACATAACTCACTTAATTTAACTCGTAATTCATTTAAATTAGTTTCATTTCGAAGGAATCAAAGTGTAGTTTAAAACGAAAGAAACGGAGATGAAAAACTCCAAGTATTTTGAGAGTTATGATGGAAATAGTTAGACTCGCGCTTTGGTTTAGCAATTTACTGACCTACCTCCGATTTATTGAACATAACTCTCTCAGTTTAACTCGTAATTCATTTAAATTCGTTTCATTTCGAATGAATCGAAGTGTAGTTTAAAACGAAAGAAACGGAGATGAAAAACTCCAAGTATTTTGAGAGTTATGATGGAAATAGTTAGACTCGCGCTTTGGTTTAGCAATTTACTGACCTACCTCCGATTGATTGACCATAACTCACTCAATTTAACTCGTAATTCATTTAAATTCGTTTCATTTCGAATGAATCGAAGTGTAGTTTAAAACGAAAGAAACGGAGATGAAAAACTCGAAGTATTTTGAGAGTTATGATGGAAATAGTTAGACTCGCGCTTTGGTTTAGCAATTTACTTACCTACCTCCGATTGATTGACCATAACTCACTTAATTTAACTCGTAATTCATTTAAATTAGTTTCATTTCGAAGGAATCAAAGTGTAGTTTAAAACGAAAGAAACGGAGATGAAAAACTCCAAGTATTTTGAGAGTTATGATGGAAATAGTTAGACTCGCGCTTTGGTTTAGCAATTTACTGACCTACCTCCGATTTATTGAACATAACTCTCTCAATTTAACTCGTAATTCATTTAAATTCGTTTCATTTCGAATGAATCGAAGTGTAGTTTAAAACGAAAGAAACGGAGATGAAAAACTCCAAGTATTTTGAGAGTTATGATGGAAATAGTTAGACTCGCGCTTTGGTTTAGCAATTTACTGACCTACCTCCGATTGATTGACCATAACTCTGTCAATTTAACTCGTAATTCATTTAAATTAGTTTCATTTCGAAGGAATCGAAGTGTAGTTTAAAACGAAAGAAACGGAGATGAAAAACTCCAAGTATTTTGAGAGTTATGATGGAAATAGTTAGACTCGCGCTTTGGTTTAGCAATTTACTGACCTCCCTACGATTGATTGACCATAACTCACTCAATTTAACTCGTAATTCATTGAAATTAGTTTCATTTCGAAAGAATCGAAGTGTAGTTTAAAACGAAAGAAACGGAGATGAAAAACTCCAAGTATTTTGAGAGTTATGATGGAAATAGTTAGACTCGCGCTTTGGTTTAGCAATTTACTGACCTACCTCCGATTGATTGACCATAACTCTCTCAATTTAACTCTTAAGTCATTGAAATTAGTTTCATTTCGAAAGAATCAAAGTGTAGTTTAAAACGAAAGAAACGGAGATGAAAAACTCCAAGTATTTTGAGAGTTATGATGGAAATAGTTAGACTCGCGCTTTGGTTTAGCAATTTACTGACCTACCTCCGATTGATTGACAATAACTCTCTCAATTTAACTCGTAATTCATTTAAATTAGTTTCATTTCGAAGGAATCGAAGTGTAGTTTAAAACGAAAGAAACGGAGATAAAAAACTCCAAGTATTTTGAGAGTTATGATGGAAATAGTTAGACTCGCGCTTTGGTTTAGCAATTTACTGACCTACCTCCGATTGATTGACCATAACTCTGTCAATTTAACTCGTAATTCTTTTAAATTAGTTTCATTTCGAAGGAATCGAAGTGTAGTTTAAAACGAAAGAAACGGAGATGAAAAACTCCAAGTATTTTGAGAGTTATGATGGAAATAGTTAGACTCGCTCTTTGGTTTAGCAATTTACTGACCTCTCTCCGATTGATTTACCATAACTCACTCAATTTAACTCGTAATTCATTGAAATTAGTTTCATTTCGAAGGAATCGAAGTGTAGTTTAAAACGAAAGAAACGGAGATGAAAAACTCCAAGTATTTTGAGAGTTATGATGGAAATTGTTAGACTCGCGCTTTGGTTTAGCAATTTACTGACCTACCTCCGATTGATTGAACATAACTCACTTAATTTAACTCGTAATTCATTTAAATTAGTTTCATTTCGAAGGAATCAAAGTGTAGTTTAAAACGAAAGAAACGGAGATGAAAAACTCCAAGTATTTTGAGAGTTATGATGGAAATAGTTAGACTCGCGCTTTGGTTTAGCAATTTACTGACCTACCTCCGATTTATTGAACATAACTCTCTCAATTTAACTCGTAATTCATTTAAATTCGTTTCATTTCGAATGAATCGAAGTGTAGTTTAAAACGAAAGAAACGGAGATGAAAAACTCCAAGTATTTTGAGAGTTATGATGGAAATAGTTAGACTCGCGCTTTGGTTTAGCAATTTACTGACTTACCTCCGATTGATTGACCATAACTCACTCAATTTAACTCGTAATTCATTTAAATTCGTTTCATTTCGAATGAATCGAAGTGTAGTTTAAAACGAAAGAAACGGAGATGAAAAACTCGAAGTATTTTGAGAGTTATGATGGAAATAGTTAGACTCGCGCTTTGGTTTAGCAATTTACTTACCTACCTCCGATTGATTGACCATAACTCACTTAATTTAACTCGTAATTCATTTAAATTAGTTTCATTTCGAAGGAATCAAAGTGTAGTTTAAAACGAAAGAAACGGAGATGAAAAACTCCAAGTATTTTGAGAGTTATGATGGAAATAGTTAGACTCGCGCTTTGGTTTAGCAATTTACTGACCTACCTCCGATTTATTGAACATAACTCTCTCAATTTAACTCGTAATTCATTTAAATTCGTTTCATTTCGAATGAATCGAAGTGTAGTTTAAAACGAAAGAAACGGAGATGAAAAACTCCAAGTATTTTGAGAGTTATGATGGAAATAGTTAGACTCGCGCTTTGGTTTAGCAATTTACTGACCTACCTCCGATTGATTGACCATAACTCTGTCAATTTAACTCGTAATTCATTTAAATTAGTTTCATTTCGAAGGAATCGAAGTGTAGTTTAAAACGAAAGAAACGGAGATGAAAAACTCCAAGTATTTTGAGAGTTATGATGGAAATAGTTAGACTCGCGCTTTGGTTTAGCAATTTACTGACCTCCCTACGATTGATTGACCATAACTCACTCAATTTAACTCGTAATTCATTGAAATTTGTTTCATTTCGAAAGAATCGAAGTGTAGTTTAAAACGAAAGAAACGGAGATGAAAAACTCCAAGTATTTTGAGAGTTATGATGGAAATAGTTAGACTCGCGCTTTGGTTTAGCAATTCACTGACCTACCTCCGATTGATTGACCATAACTCTCTCAATTTAACTCTTAAGTCATTGAAATTAGTTTCATTTCGAAAGAATCAAAGTGTAGTTTAAAACGAAAGAAACGGAGATGAAAAACTCCAAGTATTTTGAGAGTTATGATGGAAATAGTTAGACTCGCGCTTTGGTTTAGCAATTTACTGACGTACCTCCGATTGATTGACAATAACTCTCTCAATTTAACTCGTAATTCATTTAAATTAGTTTCATTTCGAAGGAATCGAAGTGTAGTTTAAAACGAAAGAAACGGAGATAAAAAACTCCAAGTATTTTGAGAGTTATGATGGAAATAGTTAGACTCGCGCTTTGGTTTAGCAATTTACTGACCTACCTCCGATTGATTGACCATAACTCTGTCAATTTAACTCGTAATTCTTTTAAATTAGTTTCATTTCGAAGGAATCGAAGTGTATTTTAAAACGAAAGAAACGGAGATGAAAAACTCCAAGTATTTTGAGAGTTATGATGGAAATAGTTAGACTCGCTCTTTGGTTTAGCAATTTACTGACCTCTCTCCGATTGATTTACCATAACTCACTCAATTTAACTCGTAATTCATTGAAATTAGTTTCATTTCGAAGGAATCGAAGTGTAGTTTAAAACGAAAGAAACGGAGATGAAAAACTCCAAGTATTTTGAGAGTTATGATGGAAATTGTTAGACTCGCGCTTTGGTTTAGCAATTTACTGACCTACCTCCGATTGATTGACCATAACTCACTCAATTTAACTCGTAATTCATTTAAATTAGTTTCATTTCGAATGAATCGAAGTAAAGTTTAAAACGAAAGAAACGGAGATGAAAAACTCCAAGTATTTTGAGAGTTATGATGGAAATAGTTAGACTCGCGCTTTGGTTTAGCAATTTACTGACCTACCTCCGATTAATTGACCATAACTCACTCAATTTTACTTGTAATTGATTGAAATTAGTTTCATTTCGAAGGAATCGAAGTGTAGTTTAAAACGAAAGAAACGGAGATGAAAAACTCCAAGTATTTTGGGAGTTATGATGGAAATAGTTAGACTCGCGCTTTGGTTTAGCAATTTACTGACCTACCTCCGATTGATTGACCATAACTCACTCAATTTAACTCGTAATTCATTGAATTAGTTTCATTTCGAAGGAATCGAAGTGTAGTTTAAAACGAAAGAAACGGAGATGAAAAACTCCAAGTATTTTGAGAGTTATTATGGAAATAGTTAGACTCGCGCTTTGGTTTAGCAATTTACTGACCTACCTACGATTGATTGACCATAACTCTCTCAATTTAACTCTTAAGTCATTGAAATTAATTTCATTTCAAATGAATCGAAGTGTAGTTTAAAACGAAAGAAACGGAGATGAAAAACTCCAAGTATTTTGAGAGTTATGATGGAAATAGTTAGACTCGCGCTTTGGTTTAGCAATTTACTGACCTACCTACGATTGATTGACCATAACTCTCTCAATTTAACTCTTAAGTCATTGAAATTAATTTCATTTCAAATGAATCGAAGTGTAGTTTAAAACGAAAGAAACGGAGATGAAAAAGTCAAAGTATTTTGAGAGTTATGATGGAAATAGTTAGACTCGCGCTTTGGTTTACCAATTTACTGACCTACCTCCGATTGATTGACCATAACTCTGTCAATTTAACTCGTAATTCATTTAA
The DNA here is from genome assembly GCF_043159265.1 of Tasmannia lanceolata. NCBI lineage: Eukaryota > Viridiplantae > Streptophyta > Magnoliopsida > Canellales > Winteraceae > Tasmannia > Tasmannia lanceolata. The sequence goes on from NW_027518721.1 coordinate 12,801,378, forward strand.
ATTAGTTTCATTTCGAAGGAATCGAAGTGTAGTTTAAAACGAAAGAAACGGAGATTAAAAACTCCAAGTATTTTGGGAGTTATGATGGAAATAGTTAGACTCGCGCTTTGGTTTAGCAATTTACTGACCTCCCTACGATTGATTGACCATAACTCACTCAATTTAACTCGTAATTCATTGAAATTAGTTTCATTTCGAAGGAATCGAAGTGTAGTTTATAACGAAAGAAACGGAGATGAAGAACTCCAAGTATTTTGAGAGTTATGATGGAAATAGTTAGACTCGCGCTTTGGTTTAGCAATTTACTGACCTACCTCCGATTGATTGACCATAACTCTCCCAATTTAACTCTTAAGTCATTGAAATTAGTTTCATTTCGAAGGAATCAAAGTGTAGTTTAAAACGAAAGAAACGGAGATGAAAAACTCCAAGTATTTTGAGAGTTATGATGGAAATAGTTAGACTCGCGCTTTGGTTTAGCAATTTACTGACCTACCTCCGATTGATTGATAATAACTCTGTCAATTTAACTCGTAATTCATTTAAATTAGTTTCATTTCGAAGGAATCGAAGTGTAGTTTAAAACGAAAGAAACGGAGATGAAAAACTCCAAGTATTTTGAGAGTTATGATGGAAATAGTTAGACTCGCGCTTTGGTTTAGCAATTTACTGACCTACCTCCGATTGATTGACCATAACTCACTCAATTTAACTCGTAATTCATTTAAATTCGTTTCATTTCGAATGAATCGAAGTGTAGTTTAAAACGAAAGAAACGGAGATGAAAAACTCCAAGTATTTTGAGAGTTATGATGGAAATAGTTAGACTCGCTCTTTGGTTTAGCAATTTACTGACCTCTCTCCGATTGATTGACCATAACTCTGTCAATTTAACTCGTAATTCATTTAAATTAGTTTCATTTCGAAGGAATCGAAGTGTAGTTTAAAACGAAAGAAACGGAGATGAAAAACTCCAAGTATTTTGAGAGTTATGATGGAAATAGTTAGACTCGCGCTTTGGTTTAGCAATTTACTGACCTACCTCCGATTGATTGACCATAACTCACTCAATTTAACTCGTAATTCATTTAAATTCGTTTCATTTCGAATGAATCGAAGTCTAGTTTAAAACGAAAGAAACGGAGATGAAAAACTCGAAGTATTTTGAGAGTTATGATGGAAATAGTTAGACTCGCGCTTTGGTTTAGCAATTTACTGACCTACCTCCGATTGATTGACCATAACTCACTTAATTTAACTCGTAATTCATTTAAATTAGTTTCATTTCGAAGGAATCAAAGTGTAGTTTAAAACGAAAGAAACGGAGATGAAAAACTCCAAGTATTTTGAGAGTTATGATGGAAATAGTTAGACTCGCGCTTTGGTTTAGCAATTTACTGACCTACCTCCGATTGATTGACCATAACTCACTCAATTTAACTCGTAATTCATTTAAATTAGTTTCATTTCAAAGGAATCGAAGTAAAGTTTAAAACGAAAGAAACGGAGATGAAAAACTCCAAGTATTTTGAGAGTTATGATGGAAATAGTTAGACTCGCGCTTTGGTTTAGCAATTTACTGACCTCTCTCCGATTGATTGACCATAACCCTGTCAATTTAACTCGTAATTCATTTAAATTAGTTTCATTTCGAAGGAATCGAAGTGTAGTTTAAAACGAAAGAAACGGAGATGAAAAACTCCAAGTATTTTGAGAGTTATGATGGAAATAGTTAGACTCGCGCTTTGGTTTAGCAATTTACTGACCTCCCTACGATTGATTGACCATAACTCACTCAATTTAACTCGTAATTCATTGAAATTAGTTTCATTTCGAAAGAATCGAAGTGTAGTTTAAAACGAAAGAAACGGAGATGAAAAACTCCAAGTATTTTGAGAGTTATGATGGAAATAGTTAGACTCGCGCTTTGGTTTAGCAATTTACTGACCTACCTCCGATTGATTGACCATAACTCTCTCAATTTAACTCTTAAGTCATTGAAATTAGTTTCATTTCGAAAGAATCAAAGTGTAGTTTAAAACGAAAGAAACGGAGATGAAAAACTCCAAGTATTTTGAGAGTTATGATGGAAATAGTTAGACTCGCGCTTTGGTTTAGCAATTTACTGACCTACCTCCGATTGATTGACAATAACTCTCTCAATTTAACTCGTAATTCATTTAAATTAGTTTCATTTCGAAGGAATCGAAGTGTAGTTTAAAACGAAAGAAACGGAGATAAAAAACTCCAAGTATTTTGAGAGTTATGATGGAAATAGTTAGACTCGCGCTTTGGTTTAGCAATTTACTGACCTACCTCCGATTGATTGACCATAACTCTGTCAATTTAACTCGTAATTCTTTTAAATTAGTTTCATTTCGAAGGAATCGAAGTGTAGTTTAAAACGAAAGAAACGGAGATGAAAAACTCCAAGTATTTTGAGAGTTATGATGGAAATAGTTAGACTCGCTCTTTGGTTTAGCAATTTACTGACCTCTCTCCGATTGATTTACCATAACTCACTCAATTTAACTCGTAATTCATTGAAATTAGTTTCATTTCGAAGGAATCGAAGTGTAGTTTAAAACGAAAGAAACGGAGATGAAAAACTCCAAGTATTTTGAGAGTTATGATGGAAATTGTTAGACTCGCGCTTTGGTTTAGCAATTTACTGACCTACCTCCGATTGATTGAACATAACTCACTTAATTTAACTCGTAATTCATTTAAATTAGTTTCATTTCGAAGGAATCAAAGTGTAGTTTAAAACGAAAGAAACGGAGATGAAAAACTCCAAGTATTTTGAGAGTTATGATGGAAATAGTTAGACTCGCGCTTTGGTTTAGCAATTTACTGACCTACCTCCGATTTATTGAACATAACTCTCTCAATTTAACTCGTAATTCATTTAAATTCGTTTCATTTCGAATGAATCGAAGTGTAGTTTAAAACGAAAGAAACGGAGATGAAAAACTCCAAGTATTTTGAGAGTTATGATGGAAATAGTTAGACTCGCGCTTTGGTTTAGCAATTTACTGACCTACCTCCGATTGATTGACCATAACTCACTCAATTTAACTCGTAATTCATTTAAATTCGTTTCATTTCGAATGAATCGAAGTGTAGTTTAAAACGAAAGAAACGGAGATGAAAAACTCGAAGTATTTTGAGAGTTATGATGGAAATAGTTAGACTCGCGCTTTGGTTTAGCAATTTACTTACCTACCTCCGATTGATTGACCATAACTCACTTAATTTAACTCGTAATTCATTTAAATTAGTTTCATTTCGAAGGAATCAAAGTGTAGTTTAAAACGAAAGAAACGGAGATGAAAAACTCCAAGTATTTTGAGAGTTATGATGGAAATAGTTAGACTCGCGCTTTGGTTTAGCAATTTACTGACCTACCTCCGATTTATTGAACATAACTCTCTCAATTTAACTCGTAATTCATTTAAATTCGTTTCATTTCGAATGAATCGAAGTGTAGTTTAAAACGAAAGAAACGGAGATGAAAAACTCCAAGTATTTTGAGAGTTATGATGGAAATAGTTAGACTCGCGCTTTGGTTTAGCAATTTACTGACCTACCTCCGATTGATTGACCATAACTCTGTCAATTTAACTCGTAATTCATTTAAATTAGTTTCATTTCGAAGGAATCGAAGTGTAGTTTAAAACGAAAGAAACGGAGATGAAAAACTCCAAGTATTTTGAGAGTTATGATGGAAATAGTTAGACTCGCGCTTTGGTTTAGCAATTTACTGACCTCCCTACGATTGATTGACCATAACTCACTCAATTTAACTCGTAATTCATTGAAATTAGTTTCATTTCGAAAGAATCGAAGTGTAGTTTAAAACGAAAGAAACGGAGATGAAAAACTCCAAGTATTTTGAGAGTTATGATGGAAATAGTTAGACTCGCGCTTTGGTTTAGCAATTTACTGACCTACCTCCGATTGATTGACCATAACTCTCTCAATTTAACTCTTAAGTCATTGAAATTAGTTTCATTTCGAAAGAATCAAAGTGTAGTTTAAAACGAAAGAAACGGAGATGAAAAACTCCAAGTATTTTGAGAGTTATGATGGAAATAGTTAGACTCGCGCTTTGGTTTAGCAATTTACTGACGTACCTCCGATTGATTGACAATAACTCTCTCAATTTAACTCGTAATTCATTTAAATTAGTTTCATTTCGAAGGAATCGAAGTGTAGTTTAAAACGAAAGAAACGGAGATAAAAAACTCCAAGTATTTTGAGAGTTATGATGGAAATAGTTAGACTCGCGCTTTGGTTTAGCAATTTACTGACCTACCTCCGATTGATTGACCATAACTCTGTCAATTTAACTCGTAATTCTTTTAAATTAGTTTCATTTCGAAGGAATCGAAGTGTAGTTTAAAACGAAAGAAACGGAGATGAAAAACTCCAAGTATTTTGAGAGTTATGATGGAAATAGTTAGACTCGCTCTTTGGTTTAGCAATTTACTGACCTCTCTCCGATTGATTTACCATAACTCACTCAATTTAACTCGTAATTCATTGAAATTAGTTTCATTTCGAAGGAATCGAAGTGTAGTTTAAAACGAAAGAAACGGAGATGAAAACTCCAAGTATTTTGAGAGTTATGATGGAAATTGTTAGACTCGCGCTTTGGTTTAGCAATTTACTGACCTACCTCCGATTGATTGACCATAACTCACTCAATTTAACTCGTAATTCATTTAAATTAGTTTCATTTCGAATGAATCGAAGTAAAGTTTAAAACGAAAGAAACGGAGATGAAAAACTCCAAGTATTTTGAGAGTTATGATGGAAATAGTTAGACTCGCGCTTTGGTTTAGCAATTTACTGACCTACCTCCGATTAATTGACCATAACTCACTCAATTTTACTTGTAATTGATTGAAATTAGTTTCATTTCGAAGGAATCGAAGTGTAGTTTAAAACGAAAGAAACGGAGATGAAAAACTCCAAGTATTTTGGGAGTTATGATGGAAATAGTTAGACTCGCGCTTTGGTTTAGCAATTTACTGACCTACCTCCGATTGATTGACCATAACTCACTCAATTTAACTCGTAATTCATTGAATTAGTTTCATTTCGAAGGAATCGAAGTGTAGTTTAAAACGAAAGAAACGGAGATGAAAAACTCCAAGTATTTTGAGAGTTATTATGGAAATAGTTAGACTCGCGCTTTGGTTTAGCAATTTACTGACCTACCTACGATTGATTGACCATAACTCTCTCAATTTAACTCTTAAGTCATTGAAATTAATTTCATTTCAAATGAATCGAAGTGTAGTTTAAAACGAAAGAAACGGAGATGAAAAACTCCAAGTATTTTGAGAGTTATGATGGAAATAGTTAGACTCGCGCTTTGGTTTATTAATTTACTGACCTACCTACGATTGATTGACCATAACTCTCTCAATTTAACTCTTAAGTCATTGAAATTAATTTCATTTCAAATGAATCGAAGTGTAGTTTAAAACGAAAGAAACGGAGATGAAAAAGTCAAAGTATTTTGAGAGTTATGATGGAAATAGTTAGACTCGCGCTTTGGTTTACCAATTTACTGACCTACCTCCGATTGATTGACCATAACTCTGTCAATTTAACTCGTAATTCATTTAAATTAGTTTCATTTCGAAGGAATCGAAGTGTAGTTTAAAACGAAAGAAACGGAGATTAAAAACTCCAAGTATTTTGGGAGTTATGATGGAAATAGTTAGACTCGCGCTTTGGTTTAGCAATTTACTGACCTCCCTACGATTGATTGACCATAACTCACTCAATTTAACTCGTAATTCATTGAAATTAGTTTCATTTCGAAGGAATCGAAGTGTAGTTTATAACGAAAGAAACGGAGATGAAGAACTCCAAGTATTTTGAGAGTTATGATGGAAATAGTTAGACTCGCGCTTTGGTTTAGCAATTTACTGACCTACCTCCGATTGATTGACCATAACTCTCCCAATTTAACTCTTAAGTCATTGAAATTAGTTTCATTTCGAAGGAATCAAAGTGTAGTTTAAAACGAAAGAAACGGAGATGAAAAACTCCAAGTATTTTGAGAGTTATGATGGAAATAGTTAGACTCGCGCTTTGGTTTAGCAATTTACTGACCTACCTCCGATTGATTGATAATAACTCTGTCAATTTAACTCGTAATTCATTTAAATTAGTTTCATTTCGAAGGAATCGAAGTGTAGTTTAAAACGAAAGAAACGGAGATGAAAAACTCCAAGTATTTTGAGAGTTATGATGGAAATAGTTAGACTCGCGCTTTGGTTTAGCAATTTACTGACCTACCTCCGATTGATTGACCATAACTCACTCAATTTAACTCGTAATTCATTTAAATTCGTTTCATTTCGAATGAATCGAAGTGTAGTTTAAAACGAAAGAAACGGAGATGAAAAACTCCAAGTATTTTGAGAGTTATGATGGAAATAGTTAGACTCGCTCTTTGGTTTAGCAATTTACTGACCTCTCTCCGATTGATTGACCATAACTCTGTCAATTTAACTCGTAATTCATTTAAATTAGTTTCATTTCGAAGGAATCGAAGTGTAGTTTAAAACGAAAGAAACGGAGATGAAAAACTCCAAGTATTTTGAGAGTTATGATGGAAATAGTTAGACTCGCGCTTTGGTTTAGCAATTTACTGACCTACCTCCGATTGATTGACCATAACTCACTCAATTTAACTCGTAATTCATTTAAATTCGTTTCATTTCGAATGAATCGAAGTCTAGTTTAAAACGAAAGAAACGGAGATGAAAAACTCGAAGTATTTTGAGAGTTATGATGGAAATAGTTAGACTCGCGCTTTGGTTTAGCAATTTACTGACCTACCTCCGATTGATTGACCATAACTCACTTAATTTAACTCGTAATTCATTTAAATTAGTTTCATTTCGAAGGAATCAAAGTGTAGTTTAAAACGAAAGAAACGGAGATGAAAAACTCCAAGTATTTTGAGAGTTATGATGGAAATAGTTAGACTCGCGCTTTGGTTTAGCAATTTACTGACCTACCTCCGATTGATTGACCATAACTCACTCAATTTAACTCGTAATTCATTTAAATTAGTTTCATTTCGAAGGAATCGAAGTAAAGTTTAAAACGAAAGAAACGGAGATTAAAAACTCCAAGTATTTTGAGAGTTATGATGGAAATAGTTAGACTCGCGCTTTGGTTTAGCAATTTACTGACCTCTCTCCGATTGATTGACCATAACCCTGTCAATTTAACTCGTAATTCATTTAAATTAGTTTCATTTCGAAGGAATCGAAGTGTAGTTTAAAACGAAAGAAACGGAGATGAAAAACTCCAAGTATTTTGAGAGTTATGATGGAAATAGTTAGACTCGCGCTTTGGTTTAGCAATTTACTGACCTACCTCCGATTGATTGACCATAACTCTGTCAATTTAACTCGTAATTCATTTAAATTAGTTTCATTTCGAAGGAATCGAAGTGTAGTTTAAAAAGAAAGAAACGGAGATGAAAAACTCCAAGTATTTTGAGAGTTATGATGGAAATAGTTAGACTCGCGCTTTGGTTTAGCAATTTACTGACCTCCCTACGATTGATTGACCATAACTCACTCAATTTAACTCGTAATTCATTGAAATTAGTTTCATTTCGAAAGAATCGAAGTGTAGTTTAAAACGAAAGAAACGGAGATGAAAAACTCCAAGTATTTTGAGAGTTATGATGGAAATAGTTAGACTCGCGCTTTGGTTTAGCAATTTACTGACCTACCTCCGATTGATTGACCATAACTCTCTCAATTTAACTCTTAAGTCATTGAAATTAGTTTCATTTCGAAAGAATCAAAGTGTAGTTTAAAACGAAAGAAACGGAGATGAAAAACTCCAAGTATTTTGAGAGTTATGATGGAAATAGTTAGACTCGCGCTTTGGTTTAGCAATTTACTGACCTACCTCCGATTGATTGACAATAACTCTCTCAATTTAACTCGTACTTCATTTAAATTAGTTTCATTTCGAAGGAATCGAAGTGTAGTTTAAAACGAAAGAAACGGAGATAAAAAACTCCAAGTATTTTGAGAGTTATGATGGAAATAGTTAGACTCGCGCTTTGGTTTAGCAATTTACTGACCTACCTCCGATTGATTGACCATAACTCTGTCAATTTAACTCGTAATTCTTTTAAATTAGTTTCATTTCGAAGGAATCGAAGTGTAGTTTAAAACGAAAGAAACGGAGATGAAAAACTCCAAGTATTTTGAGAGTTATGATGGAAATAGTTAGACTCGCTCTTTGGTTTAGCAATTTACTGACCTCTCTCCGATTGATTTACCATAACTCACTCAATTTAACTCGTAATTCATTGAAATTAGTTTCATTTCGAAGGAATCAAAGTGTAGTTTAAAACGAAAGAAACGGAGATGAAAAACTCCAAGTATTTTGAGAGTTATGATGGAAATTGTTAGACTCGCGCTTTGGTTTAGCAATTTACTGACCTACTTCCGATTGATTGACCATAACTCACTCAATTTAACTCGTAATTCATTTAAATTAGTTTCATTTCGAAGGAATCGAAGTAAAGTTTAAAACGAAAGAAACGGAGATGAAAAACTCCAAGTATTTTGAGAGTTATGATGGAAATAGTTAGACTCGCGCTTTGGTTTAGCAATTTACTGACCTACCTCCGATTAATTGACCATAACTCACTCAATTTTACTTGTAATTGATTGAAATTAGTTTCATTTCGAAGGAATCGAAGTGTAGTTTAAAACGAAAGAAACGGAGATGAAAAACTCCAAGTATTTTGGGAGTTATGATGGAAATAGTTAGACTCGCGCTTTGGTTTAGCAATTTACTGACCTATCTCCGATTGATTGACCATAACTCACTCAATTTAACTCGTAATTCATTGAATTAGTTTCATTTCGAAGGAATCGAAGTGTAGTTTAAAACGAAAGAAACGGAGATGAAAAACTCCAAGTATTTTGAGAGTTATTATGGAAATAGTTAGACTCGCGCTTTGGTTTAGCAATTTACTGACCTACCTACGATTGATTGACCATAACTCTCTCAATTTAACTCTTAAGTCATTGAAATTAATTTCATTTCAAATGAATCGAAGTGTAGTTTAAAACGAAAGAAACGGAGATGAAAAACTCCAAGTATTTTGAGAGTTATGATGGAAATAGTTAGACTCGCGCTTTGGTTTAGCAATTTACTGACCTACCTACGATTGATTGACCATAACTCTCTCAATTTAACTCTTAAGTCATTGAAATTAATTTCATTTCAAATGAATCGAAGTGTAGTTTAAAACGAAAGAAACGGAGATGAAAAAGTCAAAGTATTTTGAGAGTTATGATGGAAATATTTAGACTCGCGCTTTGGTTTAGCAATTTACTGACCTACCTCCGATTGATTGACCATAACTCTGTCAATTTAACTCGTAATTCATTTAAATTAGTTTCATTTCGAAGGAATCGAAGTGTAGTTTAAAACGAAAGAAACGGAGATTAAAAACTCCAAGTATTTTGGGAGTTATGATGGAAATAGTTAGACTCGCGCTTTGGTTTAGCAATTTACTGACCTCCCTACGATTGATTGACCATAACTCACTCAATTTAACTCGTAATTCATTGAAATTAGTTTCATTTCGAAGGAATCGAAGTGTAGTTTATAACGAAAGAAACGGAGATGAAAAACTCCAAGTATTTTGAGAGTTATGATGGAAATAGTTAGACTCGCGCTTTGGTTTAGCAATTTACTGACCTACCTCCGATTGATTGACCATAACTCTGTCAATTTAACTCGTAATTCATTTAAATTAGTTTCATTTCGAAGGAATCGAAGTGTAGTTTAAAAAGAAAGAAACGGAGATGAAAAACTCCAAGTATTTTGAGAGTTATGATGGAAATAGTTAGACTCGCGCTTTGGTTTAGCAATTTACTGACCTCCCTACGATTGATTGACCATAACTCACTCAATTTAACTCGTAATTCATTGAAATTAGTTTCATTTCGAAAGAATCGAAGTGTAGTTTAAAACGAAAGAAACGGAGATGAAAAACTCCAAGTATTTTGAGAGTTATGATGGAAATAGTTAGACTCGCGCTTTGGTTTAGCAATTTACTGACCTACCTCCGATTGATTGACCATAACTCTCTCAATTTAACTCTTAAGTCATTGAAATTAGTTTCATTTCGAAAGAATCAAAGTGTAGTTTAAAACGAAAGAAACGGAGATGAAAAACTCCAAGTATTTTGAGAGTTATGATGGAAATAGTTAGACTCGCGCTTTGGTTTAGCAATTTACTGACCTACCTCCGATTGATTGACAATAACTCTCTCAATTTAACTCGTACTTCATTTAAATTAGTTTCATTTCGAAGGAATCGAAGTGTAGTTTAAAACGAAAGAAACGGAGATAAAAAACTCCAAGTATTTTGAGAGTTATGATGGAAATAGTTAGACTCGCGCTTTGGTTTAGCAATTTACTGACCTACCTCCGATTGATTGACCATAACTCTGTCAATTTAACTCGTAATTCTTTTAAATTAGTTTCATTTCGAAGGAATCGAAGTGTAGTTTAAAACGAAAGAAACGGAGATGAAAAACTCCAAGTATTTTGAGAGTTATGATGGAAATAGTTAGACTCGCTCTTTGGTTTAGCAATTTACTGACCTCTCTCCGATTGATTTACCATAACTCACTCAATTTAACTCGTAATTCATTGAAATTAGTTTCATTTCGAAGGAATCAAAGTGTAGTTTAAAACGAAAGAAACGGAGATGAAAAACTCCAAGTATTTTGAGAGTTATGATGGAAATTGTTAGACTCGCGCTTTGGTTTAGCAATTTACTGACCTACTTCCGATTGATTGACCATAACTCACTCAATTTAACTCGTAATTCATTTAAATTAGTTTCATTTCGAAGGAATCGAAGTAAAGTTTAAAACGAAAGAAACGGAGATGAAAAACTCCAAGTATTTTGAGAGTTATGATGGAAATAGTTAGACTCGCGCTTTGGTTTAGCAATTTACTGACCTACCTCCGATTAATTGACCATAACTCACTCAATTTTACTTGTAATTGATTGAAATTAGTTTCATTTCGAAGGAATCGAAGTGTAGTTTAAAACGAAAGAAACGGAGATGAAAAACTCCAAGTATTTTGGGAGTTATGATGGAAATAGTTAGACTCGCGCTTTGGTTTAGCAATTTACTGACCTATCTCCGATTGATTGACCATAACTCACTCAATTTAACTCGTAATTCATTGAATTAGTTTCATTTCGAAGGAATCGAAGTGTAGTTTAAAACGAAAGAAACGGAGATGAAAAACTCCAAGTATTTTGAGAGTTATTATGGAAATAGTTAGACTCGCGCTTTGGTTTAGCAATTTACTGACCTACCTACGATTGATTGACCATAACTCTCTCAATTTAACTCTTAAGTCATTGAAATTAATTTCATTTCAAATGAATCGAAGTGTAGTTTAAAACGAAAGAAACGGAGATGAAAAACTCCAAGTATTTTGAGAGTTATGATGGAAATAGTTAGACTCGCGCTTTGGTTTAGCAATTTACTGACCTACCTACGATTGATTGACCATAACTCTCTCAATTTAACTCTTAAGTCATTGAAATTAATTTCATTTCAAATGAATCGAAGTGTAGTTTAAAACGAAAGAAACGGAGATGAAAAAGTCAAAGTATTTTGAGAGTTATGATGGAAATAGTTAGACTCGCGCTTTGGTTTAGCAATTTACTGACCTACCTCCGATTGATTGACCATAACTCTGTCAATTTAACTCGTAATTCATTTAAATTAGTTTCATTTCGAAGGAATCGAAGTGTAGTTTAAAACGAAAGAAACGGAGATTAAAAACTCCAAGTATTTTGGGAGTTATGATGGAAATAGTTAGACTCGCGCTTTGGTTTAGCAATTTACTGACCTCCCTACGATTGATTGACCATAACTCACTCAATTTAACTCGTAATTCATTGAAATTAGTGTCATTTCGAAGGAATCGAAGTGTAGTTTATAACGAAAGAAACGGAGATGAAAAACTCCAAGTATTTTGAGAGTTATGATGGAAATAGTTAGACTCGCGCTTTGGTTTAGCAATTTACTGACCTACCTCCGATTGATTGACCATAACTCTCCCAATTTAACTCTTAAGTCATTGAAATTAGTTTCATTTCGAAGGAATCAAAGTTTAGTTTAAAACGAAAGAAACGGAGATGAAAAACTCCAAGTATTTTGAGAGTTATGATGGAAATAGTTAGACTCGCGCTTTGGTTTAGCAATTTACTGACCTACCTCCGATTGATTGATAATAACTCTGTCAATTTAACTCGTAATTCATTTAAATTAGTTTCATTTCGAAGGAATCGAAGTGTAGTTTAAAACGAAAGAAACGGAGATGAAAAACTCCAAGTATTTTGAGAGTTATGATGGAAATAGTTAGACTCGCGCTTTGGTTTAGCAATTTACTGACCTACCTCCGATTGATTGACCATAACTCACTCAATTTAACTCGTAATTCATTTAAATTCGTTTCATTTCGAATGAATCGAAGTGTAGTTTAAAACGAAAGAAACGGAGATGAAAAACTCCAAGTATTTTGAGAGTTATGATGGAAATAGTTAGACTCGCTCTTTGGTTTAGCAATTTACTGACCTCTCTCCGATTGATTGACCATAACTCTGTCAATTTAACTCGTAATTCATTTAAATTAGTTTCATTTCGAAGGAATCGAAGTGTAGTTTAAAACGAAAGAAACGGAGATGAAAAACTCCAAGTATTTTGAGAGTTATGATGGAAATAGTTAGACTCGCGCTTTGGTTTAGCAATTTACTGACCTACCTCCGATTGATTGACCATAACTCACTCATTTTAACTCGTAATTCATTTAAATTCGTTTCATTTCGAATGAATCGAAGTCTAGTTTAAAACGAAAGAAACGGAGATGAAAAACTCGAAGTATTTTGAGAGTTATGATGGAAATAGTTAGACTCGCGCTTTGGTTTAGCAATTTACTGACCTACCTCCGATTGATTGACCATAACTCACTTAATTTAACTCGTAATTCATTTAAATTAGTTTCATTTCGAAGGAATCAAAGTGTAGTTTAAAACGAAAGAAACGGAGATGAAAAACTCCAAGTATTTTGAGAGTTATGATGGAAATAGTTAGACTCGCGCTTTGGTTTAGCAATTTACTGACCTACCTCCGATTTATTGAACATAACTCTCTCAATTTAACTCGTAATTCATTTAAATTCGTTTCATTTCGAATGAATCGAAGTGTAGTTTAAAACGAAAGAAACGGAGATGAAAAACTCCAAGTATTTTGAGAGTTATGATGGAAATAGTTAGACTCGCGCTTTGGTTTAGCAATTTACTGACCTACCTCCGATTGATTGACCATAACTCTGTCAATTTAACTCGTAATTCATTTAAATTAGTTTCATTTCGAAGGAATCGAAGTGTAGTTTAAAACGAAAGAAACGGAGATGAAAAACTCCAAGTATTTTGAGAGTTATGATGGAAATAGTTAGACTCGCGCTTTGGTTTAGCAATTTACTGACCTACCTCCGATTGATTGACCATAACTCTCTCAATTTAACTCTTAAGTCATTGAAATTAGTTTCATTTCGAAAGAATCAAAGTGTAGTTTAAAACGAAAGAAACGGAGATGAAAAACTCCAAGTATTTTGAGAGTTATGATGGAAATAGTTAGACTCGCGCTTTGGTTTAGCAATTTACTGACCTACCTCCGATTGATTGACCATAACTCTGTCAATTTAACTCGTAATTCATTTAAATTAGTTCCATTTCGAAGGAATCGAAGTGTAGTTTAAAACGAAAGAAACGGAGATGAAAAACTCCAAGTATTTTGAGAGTTATGATGGAAATAGTTAGACTCGCGCTTTGGTTTAGCAATTTACTGACCTACCTCCGATTGATTGACCATAACTCTCTCAATTTAACTCTTAAGTCATTGAAATTAGTTTCATTTCGAAAGAATCAAAGTGTAGTTTAAAACGAAAGAAACGGAGATGAAAAACTCCAAGTATTTTGAGAGTTATGATGGAAATAGTTAGACTCGCGCTTTGGTTTAGCAATTTACTGACCTACCTCCGATTTATTGAACATAACTCTCTCAATTTAACTCGTAATTCATTTAAATTCGTTTCATTTCGAATGAATCGAAGTGTAGTTTAAAACGAAAGAAACGGAGATGAAAAACTCCAAGTATTTTGAGAGTTATGATGGAAATAGTTAGACTCGCGCTTTGGTTTAGCAATTTACTGACCTACCTCCGATTGATTGACCATAACTCTCTCAATTTAACTCTTAAGTCATTGAAATTAGTTTCATTTCGAAAGAATCAAAGTGTAGTTTAAAACGAAAGAAACGGAGATGAAAAACTCCAAGTATTTTGAGAGTTATGATGGAAATAGTTAGACTCGCGCTTTGGTTTAGCAATTTACTGACCTACCTCCGATTTATTGAACATAACTCTCTCAATTTAACTCGTAATTCATTTAAATTCGTTTCATTTCGAATGAATCGAAGTGTAGTTTAAAACGAAAGAAACGGAGATGAAAAACTCCAAGTATTTTGAGAGTTATGATGGAAATAGTTAGACTCGCGCTTTGGTTTAGCAATTTACTGACCTACCTCCGATTGATTGACCATAACTCTGTCAATTTAACTCGAAATTCATTTAAATTAGTTTCATTTCGAAGGAATCGAAGTGTAGTTTAAAACGAAAGAAACGGAGATGAAAAACTCCAAGTATTTTGAGAGTTATGATGGAAATAGTTAGACTCGCGCTTTGGTTTAGCAATTTACTGACCTCCCTAGGATTGATTGACCATAACTCACTCAATTTAACTCGTAATTCATTGAAATTTGTTTCATTTCGAAAGAATCAAAGTGTAGTTTAAAACGAAAGAAACGGAGATGAAAAACTCCAAGTATTTTGAGAGTTATGATGGAAATAGTTAGACTCGCGCTTTGGGTTAGCAATTTACTGACCTACCTCCGATTGATTGACCATAACTCTCTCAATTTAACTCTTAAGTCATTGAAATTAGTTTCATTTCGAAAGAATCAAAGTGTAGTTTAAAACGAAAGAAACGGAGATGAAAAACTCCAAGTATTTTGAGAGTTATGATGGAAATAGTTAGACTCGCGCTTTGGTTTAGCAATTTACTGACCTACCTCCGATTGATTGACAATAACTCTCTCAATTTAACTCGTAATTCATTTAAATTAGTTTCATTTCGAAGGAATCGAAGTGTAGTTTAAAACGAAAGAAACGGAGATGAAAAACTACAAGTATTTTGAGAGTTATGATGGAAATAGTTAGACTCGCGCTTTGGTTTAGCAATTTACTGACCTACCTCCGATTGATTGACCATAACTCTCTAAATTTAACTCTTAAGTCATTGAAATTAGTTTAATTTCGAAAGAATCAAAGTGTAGTTTAAAACGAAAGAAACGGAGATGAAAAACTCCAAGTATTTTGAGGGTTATGATGGAAATAGTTAGACTCGCGCTTTGGTTTAGCAATTTACTGACCTACCTCCGATTGATTGACCATAACTCTCTAAATTTAACTCTTAAGTCATTGAAATTAGTTTCATTTCGAAAGAATCAAAGTGTAGTTTAAAACGAAAGAAACGGAGATGAAAAACTCCAAGTATTTTGAGAGTTATGATGGAAATAGTTAGACTCGGCGCTTTGGTTTAGCAATTTACTGACCTACCTCCGATTGATTGACAATAACTCTCTCAATTTAACTCGTAATTCATTTAAATTAGTTTCATTTCGAAGGAATCGAAGTGTAGTTTAAAACGAAAGAAACGGAGATGAAAAACTCCAAGTATTTTGAGAGTTATGATGGAAATAGTTAGACTCGCGCTTTGGTTTAGCAATTTACTGACCTCCCTACGATTGATTGACCATAACTCACTCAATTTAACTCGTAATTCATTGAAATTAGTTTCATTTCGAAAGAATCGAAGTGTAGTTTAAAACAAAAGAAACGGAGATGAAAAACTCCAAGTATTTTGAGAGTTATGATGGAAATAGTTAGACTCGCGCTTTGGTTTAGCAATTTACTGACCTACCTCCGATTGATTGACCATAACTCTCTCAATTTAACTCTTAAGTCATTGAAATTAGTTTCATTTCGAAAGAATCAAAGTGTAGTTTAAAACGAAAGAAACGGAGATGAAAAACTCCAAGTATTTTGAGAGTTATGATGGAAATAGTTAGACTCGCGCTTTGGTTTAGCAATTTACTGACCTACCTCCGATTGATTGACAATAACTCTCTCAATTTAACTCGTAATTCATTTCAATTAGTTTCATTTCGAAGGAATCGAAGTGTAGTTTAAAACGAAAGAAACGGAGATGAAAAACTCCAAGTATTTTGATAGTTATGATGGAAATAGTTAGACTCGCGCTTTGGTTTAGCAATTTACTGACCTACCTCCGATTGATTGACCATAACTCTCCCAATTTAACTCTTAAGTCATTGAAATTAGTTTCATTTCGAAGGAATCAAAGTGTAGTTTAAAACGAAAGAAACGGAGATGAAAAACTCCAAGTATTTTGAGAGTTATGATGGAAATAGTTAGACTCGCGCTTTGGTTTAGCAATTTACTGACCTACCTCCGATTGATTGATAATAACTCTGTCAATTTAACTCGTAATTCATTTAAATTAGTTTCATTTCGAAGGAATCGAAGTGTAGTTTAAAACGAAAGAAACGGAGATGAAAAACTCTAAGTATTTTGAGAGTTATGATGGAAATAGTTAGACTCGCGCTTTGGTTTAGCAATTTACTGACCTACCTCCGATTGATTGACCATAACTCACTCAATTTAACTCGTAATTCATTTAAATTCGTTTCATTTCGAATGAATCGAAGTGTAGTTTAAAACGAAAGAAACGGAGATGAAAAACTCCAAGTATTTTGAGAGTTATGATGGAAATAGTTAGACTCGCTCTTTGGTTTAGCAATTTACTGACCTCTCTCCGATTGATTGACCATAACTCTGTCAATTTAACTCGTAATTCATTTAAATTAGTTTCATTTCGAAGGAATCGAAGTGTAGTTTAAAACGAAAGAAACGGAGATGAAAAACTCCAAGTATTTTGAGAGTTATGATGGAAATAGTTAGACTCGCGCTTTGGTTTAGCAATTTACTGACCTACCTCCGATTGACTGACCATAACTCACTCATTTTAACTCGTAATTCATTTAAATTCGTTTCATTTCGAATGAATCGAAGTCTAGTTTAAAACGAAAGAAACGGAGATGAAAAACTCGAAGTATTTTGAGAGTTATGATGGAAATAGTTAGACTCGCGCTTTGGTTTAGCAATTTACTGACCTACCTCCGATTGATTGACCATAACTCACTTAATTTAACTCGTAATTCATTTAAATTAGTTTCATTTCGAAGGAATCAAAGTGTAGTTTAAAACGAAAGAAACGGAGATGAAAAACTCCAAGTATTTTGAGAGTTATGATGGAAATAGTTAGACTCGCGCTTTGGTTTAGCAATTTACTGACCTACCTCCGATTTATTGAACATAACTCTCTCAATTTAACTCGTAATTCATTTAAATTCGTTTCATTTCGAATGAATCGAAGTGTAGTTTAAAACGAAAGAAACGGAGATGAAAAACTCCAAGTATTTTGAGAGTTATGATGGAAATAGTTAGACTCGCGCTTTGGTTTAGCAATTTACTGACCTACCTCCGATTGATTGACCATAACGCTGTCAATTTAACTCGTAATTCATTTAAATTAGTTTCATTTCGAAGGAATCGAAGTGTAGTTTAAAACGAAAGAAACGGAGATGAAAAACTCCAAGTATTTTGAGAGTTATGATGGAAATAGTTAGACTCGCGCTTTGGTTTAGCAATTTACTGACCTACCTCCGATTGATTGACCATAACTCTCTCAATTTAACTCTTAAGTCATTGAAATTAGTTTCATTTCGAAAGAATCAAAGTGTAGTTTAAAACGAAAGAAACGGAGATGAAAAACTCCAAGTATTTTGAGAGTTATGATGGAAATAGTTAGACTCGCGCTTTGGTTTAGCAATTTACTGACCTACCTCCGATTGATTGACCATAACTCTGTCAATTTAACTCGTAATTCATTTAAATTAGTTTCATTTCGAAGGAATCGAAGTGTAGTTTAAAACGAAAGAAACGGAGATGAAAAACTCCAAGTATTTTGAGAGTTATGATGGAAATAGTTAGACTCGCGCTTTGGTTTAGCAATTTACTGACCTACCTCCGATTGATTGACCATAACTCTCTCAATTTAACTCTTAAGTCATTGAAATTAGTTTCATTTCGAAAGAATCAAAGTGTAGTTTAAAACGAAAGAAACGGAGATGAAAAACTCCAAGTATTTTGAGAGTTATGATGGAAATAGTTAGACTCGCGCTTTGGTTTAGCAATTTACTGACCTACCTCCGATTTATTGAACATAACTCTCTCAATTTAACTCGTAATTCATTTAAATTCGTTTCATTTCGAATGAATCGAAGTGTAGTTTAAAACGAAAGAAACGGAGATGAAAAACTCCAAGTATTTTGAGAGTTATGATGGAAATAGTTAGACTCGCGCTTTGGTTTAGCAATTTACTGACCTACCTCCGATTGATTGACCATAACTCTCTCAATTTAACTCTTAAGTCATTGAAATTAGTTTCATTTCGAAAGAATCAAAGTGTAGTTTAAAACGAAAGAAACGGAGATGAAAAACTCCAAGTATTTTGAGAGTTATGATGGAAATAGTTAGACTCGCGCTTTGGTTTAGCAATTTACTGACCTACCTCCGATTTATTGAACATAACTCTCTCAATTTAACTCGTAATTCATTTAAATTCGTTTCATTTCGAATGAATCGAAGTGTAGTTTAAAACGAAAGAAACGGAGATGAAAAACTCCAAGTATTTTGAGAGTTATGATGGAAATAGTTAGACTCGCGCTTTGGTTTAGCAATTTACTGACCTACCTCCGATTGATTGACCATAACTCTGTCAATTTAACTCGAAATTCATTTAAATTAGTTTCATTTCGAAGGAATCGAAGTGTAGTTTAAAACGAAAGAAACGGAGATGAAAAACTCCAAGTATTTTGAGAGTTATGATGGAAATAGTTAGACTCGCGCTTTGGTTTAGCAATTTACTGACCTCCCTAGGATTGATTGACCATAACTCACTCAATTTAACTCGTAATTCATTGAAATTAGTTTCATTTCGAAAGAATCGAAGTGTAGTTTAAAACGAAAGAAACGGAGATGAAAAACTCCAAGTATTTTGAGAGTTATGATGGAAATAGTTAGACTCGCGCTTTGGTTTAGCAATTTACTGACCTACCTCCGATTGATTGACCATAACTCTCTCAATTTAACTCTTAAGTCATTGAAATTAGTTTCATTTCGAAAGAATCAAAGTGTAGTTTAAAACGAAAGAAACGGAGATGAAAAACTCCAAGTATTTTGAGAGTTATGATGGAAATAGTTAGACTCGCGCTTTGGTTTAGCAATTTACTGACCTACCTCCGATTGATTGACAATAACTCTCTCAATTTAACTCGTAATTCATTTAAATTAGTTTCATTTCGAAGGAATCGAAGTGTAGTTTAAAACGAAAGAAACGGAGATGAAAAACTACAAGTATTTTGAGAGTTATGATGGAAATAGTTAGACTCGCGCTTTGGTTTAGCAATTTACTGACCTACCTCCGATTGATTGACCATAACTCTCTAAATTTAACTCTTAAGTCATTGAAATTAGTTTAATTTCGAAAGAATCAAAGTGTAGTTTAAAACGAAAGAAACGGAGATGAAAAACTCCAAGTATTTTGAGGGTTATGATGGAAATAGTTAGACTCGCGCTTTGGTTTAGCAATTTACTGACCTACCTCCGATTGATTGACCATAACTCTCTAAATTTAACTCTTAAGTCATTGAAATTAGTTTCATTTCGAAAGAATCAAAGTGTAGTTTAAAACGAAAGAAACGGAGATGAAAAACTCCAAGTATTTTGAGAGTTATGATGGAAATAGTTAGACTCGCGCTTTGGTTTAGCAATTTACTGACCTACCTCCGATTGATTGACAATAACTCTCTCAATTTAACTCGTAATTCATTTAAATTAGTTTCATTTCGAAGGAATCGAAGTGTAGTTTAAAACGAAAGAAACGGAGATGAAAAACTCCAAGTAATTTGAGAGTTATGATGGAAATAGTTAGACTCGCGCTTTGGTTTAGCAATTTACTGACCTCCCTACGATTGATTGACCATAACTCACTCAATTTAACTCGTAATTCATTGAAATTAGTTTCATTTCGAAAGAATCGAAGTGTAGTTTAAAACGAAAGAAACGGAGATGAAAAACTCCAAGTATTTTGAGAGTTATGATGGAAATAGTTAGACTCGCGCTTTGGTTTAGCAATTTACTGACCTACCTCCGATTGATTGACCATAACTCTCTCAATTTAACTCTTAAGTCATTGAAATTAGTTTCATTTCGAAAGAATCATAGTGTAGTTTAAAACGAAAGAAACGGAGATGAAAAACTCCAAGTATTTTGAGAGTTATGATGGAAATAGTTAGACTCGCGCTTTGGTTTAGCAATTTACTGACCTACCTCCGATTGATTGACAATAACTCTCTCAATTTAACTCGTAATTCATTTCAATTAGTTTCATTTCGAAGGAATCGAAGTGTAGTTTAAAACGAAAGAAACGGAGATGAAAAACTCCAAGTATTTTGATAGTTATGATGGAAATAGTTAGACTCGCGCTTTGGTTTAGCAATTTACTGACCTACCTCCGATTGATTGACCATAACTCTGTCAATTTAACTCGTAATTCTTTTAAATTAGTTTCATTTCGAAGGAATCGAAGTGTAGTTTAAAACGAAAAAAACGGAGATGAAAAACTCCAAGTATTTTGAGAGTTATGATGGAAATAGTTAGACTCGCTCTTTGGTTTAGCAATTTACTGACCTCTCTCCGATTGATTTACCATAACTCACTCAATTTAACTCGTAATTCATTGAAATTAGTTTCATTTCGAAGGAATCGAAGTGTAGTTTAAAACGAAAGAAACGGAGATGAAAAACTCCAAGTATTTTGAGAGTTATGATGGAAATTGTTAGACTCGCGCTTTGGTTTAGCAATTTACTGACCTACCTCCGATTGATTGACCATAACTCACTAAATTTAACTCGTAATTCATTTAAATTAGTTTCATTTCGAAGGAATCGAAGTAAAGTTTAAAACGAAAGAAACGGAGATGAAAAACTCCAAGTATTTTGAGAGTTATGATGGAAATAGTTAGACTCGCGCTTTGGTTTAGCAATTTACTGACCTACCTCCGATTGATTGACCATAACTCTCTCCATTTAACTCTTAAGTCATTGAAATTAGTTTCATTTCGAAAGAATCAAAGTGTAGTTTAAAACGAAAGAAACGGAGATGAAAAACTTCAAGTATTTTGAGAGTTATGATGGAAATAGTTAGACTCGCGCTTTGGTTTAGCAATTTACTGACCTACCTCCGATTTTGAACATAACTCTCTCAATTTAACTCGTAATTCATTTAAATTCGTTTCATTTCGAATGAATCGAAGTGTAGTTTAAAACGAAAGAAACGGAGATGAAAAACTCCAAGTATTTTGAGAGTTATGATGGAAATAGTTAGACTCGCGCTTTGGTTTAGCAATTTACTGACCTACCTCCGATTGATTGACCATAACTCTGTCAATTTAACTCGTAATTCATTTAAATTAGTTTCATTTCGAAGGAATCGAAGTGTAGTTTAAAACGAAAGAAACGGAGATGAAAAACTCCAAGTATTTTGAGAGTTATGATGGAAATAGTTAGACTCGCGCTTTGGTTTAGCAATTTACTGACCTACCTCCGATTGATTGACCATAACTCTCTAAATTTAACTCTTAAGTCATTGAAATTAGTTTCATTTCGAAAGAATCAAAGTGTAGTTTAAAACGAAAGAAACGGAGATGAAAAACTCCAAGTATTTTGAGAGTTATGATGGAAATAGTTACACTCGCGCTTTGGTTTAGCAATTTACTGACCTACCTCCGATTGATTGACAATAACTCTCTCAATTTAACTCGTAATTCATTTAAATTAGTTTCATTTCGAAGGAATCGAAGTGTAGTTTAAAACGAAAGAAACGGAGATGAAAAACTCCAAGTATTTTGAGAGTTATGATGGAAATAGTTAGACTCGCGCTTTGGTTTAGCAATTTACTGACCTACCTCCGATTGATTGACCATAACTCTGTCAATTTAACTCGTAATTCTTTTAAATTAGTTTCATTTCGAAGGAATCGAAGTGTAGTTTAAAACGAAAGAAACGGAGATGAAAAACTCCAAGTATTTTGAGAGTTATGATGGAAATTGTTAGACTCGCGCTTTGGTTTAGCAATTTACTGACCTACCTCCGATTGATTGACCATAACTCACTCAATTTAACTCGTAATTCATTTAAATTAGTTTCATTTCGAAGGAATCGAAGTAAAGTTTAAAACGAAAGAAACGGAGATGAAAAACTCCAAGTATTTTGAGAGTTATGATGGAAATAGTTAGACTCGCGCTTTGGTTTAGCAATTTACTGACCTACCTCCGATTGATTGACCATAACTCTCTAAATTTAACTCTTAAGTCATTGAAATTAGTTTCATTTCGAAAGAATCAAAGTGTAGTTTAAAACGAAAGAAACGGAGATGAAAAACTCCAAGTATTTTGAGAGTTATGATGGAAATAGTTAGACTCGCGCTTTGGTTTAGCAATTTACTGACCTACCTCCGATTGATTGACCATAACTCTCTAAATTTAACTCTTAAGTCATTGAAATTAGTTTCATTTCGAAAGAATCAAAGTGTAGTTTAAAACGAAAGAAACGGAGATGAAAAACTCCAAGTATTTTGAGAGTTATAATGGAAATAGTTAGACTCGCGCTTTGGTTTAGCAATTTACTGACCTACCTCCGATTGATTGACAATAACTCTCTCAATTTAACTCGTAATTCATTTAAATTAGTTTCATTTCGAATGAATCGAAGTGTAGTTTAAAACGAAAGAAACGGAGATGAAAAACTCCAAGTATTTTGAGAGTTATGATGGAAATTGTTAGACTCGCGCTTTGGTTTAGCAATTTACTGACCTACCTCCGATTGATTGACCATAACTCACTCAATTTAACTCGTAATTCATTTAAATTAGTTTCATTTCGAAGGAATCGAAGTAAAGTTTAAAACGAAAGAAACGGAGATGAAAAACTCCAAGTATTTTGAGAGTTATGATGGAAATAGTTAGACTCGCGCTTTGGTTTAGCAATTTACTGACCTACCTCCGATTGATTGACCATAACTCTCTCAATTTAACTCTTAAGTCAATGAAATTAGTTTCATTTCGAAAGAATCAAAGTGTAGTTTAAAACGAAAGAAACGGAGATGAAAAACTCCAAGTATTTTGAGAGTTATGATGGAAATAGTTAGACTCGCGCTTTGGTTTAGCAATTTACTGACCTACTTCCGATTTATTGAACATAACTCTCTCAATTTAACTCGTAATTCATTTAAATTCGTTTCATTTCGAATGAATCGAAGTGTAGTTTAAAACGAAAGAAACGGAGATGAAAAACTCCAAGTATTTTGAGAGTTATGATGGAAATAGTTAGACTCGCGCTTTGGTTTAGCAATTTACTGACCTACCTCCGATTGATTGACCATAACTCTGTCAATTTAACTCGTAATTCATTTAAATTAGTTTCATTTCGAAGGAATCGAAGTGTAGTTTAAAACGAAAGAAACGGAGATGAAAAACTCCAAGTATTTTGAGAGTTATGATGGAAATAGTTAGACTCGCGCTTTGGTTTAGCAATTTACTGACCTACCTCCGATTGATTGACCATAACTCTCTAAATTTAACTCTTAAGTCATTGAAATTAGTTTCATTTCGAAAGAATCAAAGTGTAGTTTAAAACGAAAGAAACGGAGATGAAAAACTCCAAGTATTTTGAGAGTTATGATGGAAATAGTTAGACTCGCGCTTTGGTTTAGCAATTTACTGACCTACCTCCGATTGATTGACAATAACTCTCTCAATTTAACTCGTAATTCATTTAAATTAGTTTCATTTCGAAGGAATCGAAGTGTAGTTTAAAACGAAAGAAACGGAGATGAAAAACTCCAAGTATTTTGAGAGTTATGATGGAAATAGTTAGACTCGCGCTTTGGTTTAGCAATTTACTGACCTACCTCCGATTGATTGACCATAACTCTGCCAATTTAACTCGTAATTCTTTTAAATTAGTTTCATTTCAAAGGAATCGAAGTGTAGTTTAAAACGAAAGAAACGGAGATGAAAAACTCCAAGTATTTTGAGAGTTATGATGGAAATAGTTAGACTCGCTCTTTAGTTTAGCAATTTACTGACCTCTCTCCGATTGATTTACCATAACTCACTAAATTTAACTCGTAATTCATTGAAATTAGTTTCATTTCGAAGGAATCGAAGTGTAGTTTAAAACGAAAGAAACGGAGATGAAAAACTCCAAGTATTTTGAGAGTTATGATGGAAATTGTTAGACTCGCGCTTTGGTTTAGCAATTTACTGACCTACCTCCGATTGATTGACCATAACTCACTCAATTTAACTCGTAATTCATTTAAATTAGTTTCATTTCGAAGGAATCGAAGTAAAGTTTAAAACGAAAGAAACGGAGATGAAAAACTCCAAGTATTTTGAGAGTTATGATGGAAATAGTTAGACTCGCGCTTTGGTTTAGCAATTTACTGACCTACCTCCGATTGATTGACCATAACTCACTCAATTTAACTCGTAATTCATTTAAATTCGTTTCATTTCGAATGAATCAAAGTGTAGTTTAAAACGAAAGAAACGGAGATGAAAAACTCGAAGTATTTTGAGAGTTATGATGGAAATAGTTAGACTCGCGCTTTGGTTTAGCAATTTACTGACCTAGCTCCGATTGATTGACCATAACTCACTCAATTTAACTCGTAATTCATTGAAATTAGTTTCATTTCGAAGGAATCAAAGTGTAGTTTAAAACGAAAGAAACGGAGATGAAAAAGTCCAAGTATTTTGAGAGTTATGATGGAAATAGTTAGACTCGCGCTTTGGTTTAGCAATTTACTGACCTACCTCCGATTTATTTAACATAACTCTCTCAATTTAACTCGTAATTCATTTAAATTTGTTTCATTTTGAATGAATCGAAGTGTAGTTTAAAACGAAAGAAACGGAGATGAAAAACTCCAAGTATTTTGAGAGTTATGATGGAAATAGTTAGACTCGCGCTTTGGTTTAGCAATTTACTGACCTACCTCCGATTGATTGACAATAACTCTCTCAATTTAACTCGTAATTCATTTAAATTAGTTTCATTTCGAAGGAATCGAAGTGTAGTTTAAAACGAAAGAAACGGAGATGAAAAACTCCAAGTATTTTGAGAGTTATGATGGAAATAGTTAGACTCGCGCTTTGGTTTAGCAATTTACTGACCTACCTCCGATTGATTGACCATAACTCTGCCAATTTAACTCGTAATTCTTTTAAATTAGTTTCATTTCAAAGGAATCGAAGTGTAGTTTAAAACGAAAGAAACGGAGATGAAAAACTCCAAGTATTTTGAGAGTTATGATGGAAATAGTTAGACTCGCTCTTTAGTTTAGCAATTTACTGACCTCTCTCCGATTGATTTACCATAACTCACTAAATTTAACTCGTAATTCATTGAAATTAGTTTCATTTCGAAGGAATCGAAGTGTAGTTTAAAACGAAAGAAACGGAGATGAAAAACTCCAAGTATTTTGAGAGTTATGATGGAAATTGTTAGACTCGCGCTTTGGTTTAGCAATTTACTGACCTACCTCCGATTGATTGACCATAACTCACTCAATTTAACTCGTAATTCATTTAAATTAGTTTCATTTCGAAGGAATCGAAGTAAAGTTTAAAACGAAAGAAACGGAGATGAAAAACTCCAAGTATTTTGAGAGTTATGATGGAAATAGTTAGACTCGCGCTTTGGTTTAGCAATTTACTGACCTACCTCCGATTGATTGACCATAACTCACTCAATTTAACTCGTAATTCATTTAAATTCGTTTCATTTCGAATGAATCAAAGTGTAGTTTAAAACGAAAGAAACGGAGATGAAAAACTCGAAGTATTTTGAGAGTTATGATGGAAATAGTTAGACTCGCGCTTTGGTTTAGCAATTTACTGACCTAGCTCCGATTGATTGACCATAACTCACTCAATTTAACTCGTAATTCATTGAAATTAGTTTCATTTCGAAGGAATCAAAGTGTAGTTTAAAACGAAAGAAACGGAGATGAAAAAGTCCAAGTATTTTGAGAGTTATGATGGAAATAGTTAGACTCGCGCTTTGGTTTAGCAATTTACTGACCTACCTCCGATTTATTTAACATAACTCTCTCAATTTAACTCGTAATTCATTTAAATTTGTTTCATTTTGAATGAATCGAAGTGTAGTTTAAAACGAAAGAAACGGAGATGAAAAACTCCAAGTATTTTGAGAGTTATGATGGAAATAGTTAGACTCGCGCTTTGGTTTAGCAATTTACTGACCTACCTCCGATTGATTGACCATAACTCTGTCAATTTAACTCGTAATTCATTTAAATTAGTTTCATTTCGAAGGAATCGAAGTGTAGTTTAAAACGAAAGAAACGGAGATGAAAAACTCCAAGTATTTTGAGAGTTATGATGGAAATAGTTAGACTCGCGCTTTGGTTTAGCAATTTACTGACCTACCTCCGATTGATTGACCATAACTCTCTAAATTTAACTCTTAAGTCATTGAAATTAGTTTCATTTCGAAAGAATCAAAGTTTAGTTTAAAACGAAAGAAACGGAGATGAAAAACTCCAAGTATTTTGAGAGTTATTATGGAAATAGTTAGACTCGCGCTTTGGTTTAGCAATTTACTGACCTCCCTACGATTGATTGACCATAACTCACTCAATTTAACTCGTAATTCATTGAAATTAGTTTCATTTCGAAGGAATCGAAGTGTAGTTTAAAACGAAAGAAACGGAGATGAAAAACTCCAAGTATTTTGAGAGTTATGATGGAAATTGTTAGACTCGCGCTTTGGTTTAGCAATTTACTGACCTACCTACGATTGATTGACCATAACTCACTCAATTTAACTCGTAATTCATTTAAATTAGTTTCATTTCGAAGGAATCGAAGTAAAGTTTAAAACGAAAGAAACGGAGATGAAAAACTCCAAGTATTTTGAGAGTTATGATGGAAATAGTTAGACTCGCGCTTTGGTTTAGCAATTTACTGACCTACCTCCGATTGATTGACCATAACTCTCTCAATTTAACTCTTAAGTCATTGAAATTAGTTTCATTTCGAAAGAATCAAAGTGTAGTTTAAAACGAAAGAAACGGAGATGAAAAACTCCAAGTATTTTGAGAGTTATGATGGAAATAGTTAGACTCGCGCTTTGGTTTAGCAATTTACTGACCTACCTCCGATTTATTGAACATAACTCTCTCAATTTAACTCGTAATTCATTTAAATTCGTTTCATTTCGAATGAATCGAAGTGTAGTTTAAAACGAAAGAAACGGAGATGAAAAACTCCAAGTATTTTGAGAGTTATGATGGAAATAGTTAGACTCGCGCTTTGGTTTAGCAATTTACTGACCTACCTTCGATTGATTGACCATAACTCTGTCAATTTAACTCGTAATTCATTTAAATTAGTTTCATTTCGAAGGAATCGAAGTGTAGTTTAAAACGAAAGAAACGGAGATGAAAAACTCCAAGTATTTTGAGAGTTATGATGGAAATAGTTAGACTCGCGCTTTGGTTTAGCAATTTACTGACCTCCCTACGATTGATTGACCATAACTCACTCAATTTAACTCGTAATTCATTGAAATTAGTTTCATTTCGAAAGAATCGAAGTGTAGTTTAAAACGAAAGAAACGGAGATGAAAAACTCCAAGTATTTTGAGAGTTATGATGGAAATAGTTAGACTCGCGCTTTGGTTTAGCAATTTACTGACCTACCTCCGATTGATTGACCATAACTCTCTAAATTTAACTCTTAAGTCATTGAAATTAGTTTCATTTCGAAGGAATCGAAGTAAAGTTTAAAACGAAAGAAACGGAGATGAAAAACTCCAAATATTTTGAGAGTTATGATGGAAATAGTTAGACTCGCGCTTTGGTTTAGCAATTTACTGACCTACCTCCGATTGATTGACCATAACTCTCTCAATTTAACTCTTAAGTCATTGAAATTAGTTTCATTTCGAAAGAATCAAAGTGTAGTTTAAAACGAAAGAAACGGAGATGAAAAACTCCAAGTATTTTGAGAGTTATGATGGAAATAGTTAGACTCGCGCTTTGGTTTAGCAATTTACTGACCTACCTCCGATTTATTGAACATAACTCTCTCAATTTACCTCGTAATTCATTTAAATTCGTTTCATTTCGAATGAATCGAAGTGTAGTTTAAAACGAAAGAAACGGAGATGAAAAACTCCAAGTATTTTGAGAGTTATGATGGAAATAGTTAGACTCGCGCTTTGGTTTAGCAATTTACTGACCTACCTCCGATTGATTGACCATAACTCTGTCAATTTAACTCGTAATTCATTTAAATTAGTTTCATTTCGAAGGAATCGAAGTGTAGTTTAAAACGAAAGAAACGGAGATGAAAAACTGCAAGTATTTTGAGAGTTATGATGGAAATAGTTAGCCTCGCGCTTTGGTTTAGCAATTTACTGACCTCCCTACGATTGATTGACCATAACTCACTCAATTTAACTCGCAATTCATTAAAATTAGTTTCATTTCGAAGGAATCAAAGTGTAGTTTAAAACGAAAGAAACGGAGATGAAAAACTCCAAGTATTTTGAGAGTTATGATGGAAATAGTTAGACTCGCGCTTTGGTTTAGCAATTTACTGACCTACCTCCGATTGATTGACAATAACTCTCTCAATTTAACTCGTAATTCATTTAAATTAGTTTCATTTCGAAGGAATCGAAGTGTAGTTTAAAACGAAAGAAACGGAGATGAAAAACTCCAAGTATTTTGAGAGTTATGATGGAAATAGTTAGACTCGCGCTTTGGTTTAGCAATTTACTGACCTACCTCCGATTGATTGACCATAACTCTGTCAATTTAACTCGTAATTCTTTTAAATTAGTTTCATTTCGAAGGAATCGAAGTGTAGTTTAAAACGAAAGAAACGGAGATGAAAAACTCCAAGTATTTTGAGAGTTATGATGGAAATAGTTAGACTCGCTCTTTGGTTTAGCAATTTACTGACCTCTCTACGATTGATTTACCATAACTCACTCAATTTAACTCGTAATTCATTGAAATTAGTTTCATTTCGAAGGAATCGAAGTGTAGTTTAAAACGAAAGAAACGGAGATGAAAAACTCCAAGTATTTTGAGAGTTATGATGGAAATTGTTAGACTCGCGCTTTGGTTTAGCAATTTACTGACCTACCTCCGATTGATTGACCATAACTCACTCAATTTAACTCGTAATTCATTTAAATTAGTTTCATTTCGAAGGAATCGAAGTAAAGTTTAAAACGAAAGAAACGGAGATGAAAAACTCCAAGTATTTTGAGAGTTATGATGGAAATAGTTAGACTCGCGCTTTGGTTTAGCAATTTACTGACCTACCTCCGATTGATTGACCATAACTCTCTCAATTTAACTCTTAAGTCATTGAAATTAGTTTCATTTCGAAAGAATCAAAGTGTAGTTTAAAACGAAAGAAACGGAGATGAAAAACTCCAAGTATTTTGAGAGTTATGATGGAAATAGTTAGACTCGCGCTTTGGTTTAGCAATTTACTGACCTACCTCCGATTTATTGAACATAACTCTCTCAATTTAACTCGTAATTCATTTAAATTCGTTTCATTTCGAATGAATCGAAGTGTAGTTTAAAACGAAAGAAACGGAGATGAAAAACTCCAAGTATTTTGAGAGTTATGATGGAAATAGTTAGACTCGCGCTTTGGTTTAGCAATTTACTGACCTACCTCCGATTGATTGACAATAACTCTCTCAATTTAACTCGTAATTCATTTAAATTAGTTTCATTTCGAAGGAATCGAAGTGTAGTTTAAAACGAAAGAAACGGAGATGAAAAACTCCAAGTATTTTGAGAGTTATGATGGAAATAGTTAGACTCGCGCTTTGGTTTAGCAATTTACTGACTTACCTCCGATTGATTGACCATAACTCTGTCAATTTAACTCGTAATTCTTTTAAATTAGTTTCATTTCGAAGGAATCGAAGTGTAGTTTAAAACGAAAGAAACGGAGATGAAAAACTCCAAGTATTTTGAGAGTTATGATGGAAATAGTTAGACTCGCTCTTTGGTTTAGCAATTTACTGACCTCTCTCCGATTGATTTACCATAACTCACTCAATTTAACTCGTAATTCATTGAAATTAGTTTCATTTCGAAGGAATCGAAGTGTAGTTTAAAACGAAAGAAACGGAGATGAAAAACTCCAAGTATTTTGAGAGTTATGATTGAAATTGTTAGACTCGCGCTTTGGTTTAGCAATTTACTGACCTCCCTACGATTGATTGACCATAACTCACTCAATTTAACTCGTAATTCATTGAAATTAGTTTCATTTCGAAAGAATCGAAGTGTAGTTTAAAACGAAAGAAACGGAGATGAAAAACTCCAAGTATTTTGAGAGTTATGATGGAAATGGTTAGACTCGCGCTTTGGTTTAGCAATTTACTGACCTACCTCCGATTGATTGACCATAACTCTCTCAATTTAACTCTTAAGTCATTGAAATTAGTTTCATTTCGAAAGAATCAAAGTGTAGTTTAAAACGAAAGAAACGGAGATGAAAAACTCCAAGTATTTTGAGAGTTATGATGGAAATAGTTAGACTCGCGCTTTGGTTTAGCAATTTACTGACCTACCTCCGATTGATTGACAATAACTCTCTCAATTTAACTCGTAATTCCTTTAAATTAGTTTCATTTCGAAGAAATCGAAGTGTAGTTTAAAACGAAAGAAACGGAGATGAAAAACTCCAAGTATTTTGATAGTTATGATGGAAATAGTTAGACTCGCGCTTTGGTTTAGCAATTTACTGACCTACCTCCGATTGATTGACCATAACTCTGTCAATTTAACTCGTAATTCTTTTAAATTAGTTTCATTTCGAAGGAATCGAAGTGTAGTTTAAAACGAAAGAAACGGAGATGAAAAACTCCAAGTATTTTGAGAGTTATGATGGAAATAGTTAGACTCGCTCTTTGGTTTAGCAATTTACTGACCTCTCTCCGATTGATTTACCATAACTCACTCAATTTAACTCGTAATTCATTGAAATTAGTTTCATTTCGAAGGAATCGAAGTGTAGTTTAAAACGAAAGAAACGGAGATGAAAAACTCCAAGTATTTTGAGAGTTATGATGGAAATTGTTAGACTCGCGCTTTGGTTTAGCAATTTACTGACCTACCTCCGATTGATTGACCATAACTCTCTAAATTTAACTCTTAAGTCATTGAAATTAGTTTCACTTCGAAAGAATCAAAGTGTAGTTTAAAACGAAAGAAACGGAGATGAAAAACTCCAAGTATTTTGAGAGTTATGATGGAAATAGTTAGACTCGCGCTTTGGTTTAGCAATTTACTGACCTACCTCCGATTGATTGACAATAACTCTCTCAATTTAACTCGTAATTCATTTAAATTAGTTTCATTTCGAAGGAATCGAAGTGTAGTTTAAAACGAAAGAAACGGAGATGAAAAACTCCAAGTATTTTGAGAGTTATGATGGAAATAGTTAGACTCGCGCTTTGGTTTAGCAATTTACTGACCTACCTCCGTTTGATTGACCATAACTCTGTCAATTTAACTCGTAATTCTTTTAAATTAGTTTCATTTCGAAGGAATCGAAGTGTAGTTTAAAACGAAAGAAACGGAGATGAAAAACTCCAAGTATTTTGAGAGTTATGATGGAAATATTTAGACTCGCTCTTTGGTTTAGCAATTTACTGACCTCTCTCCGATTGATTTACCATAACTCACTCAATTTAACTCGTAATTCATTGAAATTAGTTTCATTTCGAAGGAATCGAAGTGTAGTTTAAAACGAAAGAAACGGAGATGAAAAACTCCAAATATTTTGAGAGTTATGATGGAAATTGTTAGACTCGCGCTTTGGTTTAGCAATTTACTGACCTACCTCCGATTAATTGACCATAACTCACTCAATTTAACTCGTAATTCATTTAAATTAGTTTCATTTCGAAGGAATCGAAGTAAAGTTTAAAACGAAAGAAACGGAGATGAAAAACTCCAAGTATTTTGAGAGTTATGATGGAAATAGTTAGACTCGCGCTTTGGTTTAGCAATTTACTGACCTACCTCCGATTGATTGACCATAACTCACTCAATTTAACTCGTAATTCATTTAAATTCGTTTCATTTCGAATGAATCAAAGTGTAGTTTAAAACGAAAGAAACGGAGATGAAAAACTCGAAGTATTTTGAGAGTTATGATGGAAATAGTTAGACTCGCGCTTTGGTTTAGCAATTTACTGACCTACCTCCGATTGATTGACCATAACTCACTCAATTTAACTCGTAATTCATTGAAATTAGTTTCATTTCGAAGGAATCAAAGTGTAGTTTAAAACGAAAGAAACGGAGATGAAAAACTCCAAGTATTTTGAGAGTTATGATGGAAATAGTTAGACTCGCGCTTTGGTTTAGCAATTTACTGACCTACCTCCGATTTATTGAACATAACTCTCTCAATTTAACTCGTAATTCATTTAAATTCGTTTCATTTCGAATGAATCGAAGTGTACTTTAAAACGAAAGAAACGGAGATGAAAAACTCCAAGTATTTTGAGAGTTATGATGGAAATAGTTAGACTCGCGCTTTGGTTTAGCAATTTACTGACCTACCTCCGATTGATTGACCATAACTCTGTCAATTTAACTCGTAATTCATTTAAATTAGTTTCATTTCGAAGGAATCGAAGTGTAGTTTAAAACGAAAGAAACGGAGATGAAAAACTCCAAGTATTTTGAGAGTTATGATGGAAATAGTTAGACTCGCGCTTTGGTTTAGCAATTTACTGACCTCCCTACGATTGATTGACCATAACTCACTCAATTTAACTCGTAATTCATTGAAATTAGTTTCATTTCGAAAGAATCGAAGTGTAGTTTAAAACGAAAGAAACGGAGATGAAAAACTCAAAGTATTTTGAGAGTTATGATGGAAATAGTTAGACTCGCGCTTTGGTTTAGCAATTTACTGACCTACCTCCGATTGATTGACCATAACTCTCTCAATTTAACTCTTAAGTCATTGAAATTAGTTTCATTTCGAAAGAATCAAAGTGTAGTTTAAAACGAAAGAAACGGAGATGAAAAACTCCAAGTATTTTGAGAGTTATGATGGAAATAGTTAGACTCGCGCTTTGGTTTAGCAATTTACTGACCTACCTCCGATTGATTGACAATAACTCTCTCAATTTAACTCGTAATTCATTTAAATTAGTTTCATTTCGAAGGAATCGAAGTGTAGTTTAAAACGAAAGAAACGGAGATGAAAAACTCCAAGTATTTTGAGAGTTATGATGGAAATAGTTAGACTCGCGCTTTGGTTTAGCAATTTACTGACCTACCTCCGATTGATTGACCATAACTCTGTCAATTTAACTCGTAATTCTTTTAAATTAGTTTCATTTCGAAGGAATCGAAGTGTAGTTTAAAACGAAAGAAACGGAGATGAAAAACTCCAAGTATTTTGAGAGTTATGATGGAAATAGTTAGACTCGCTCTTTGGTTTAGCAATTTACTGACCTCTCTCCGATTGATTTACCATAACTCACTCAATTTAACTCGTAATTCATTGAAATTAGTTTCATTTCGAAGGAATCGAAGTGTAGTTTAAAACGAAAGAAACGGAGATGAAAAACTCCAAGTATTTTGAGAGTTATGATGGAAATTGTTAGACTCGCGCTTTGGTTTAGCAATTTACTGACCTACCTCCGATTGATTGACCATAACTCACTCAATTTAACTCGTAATTCATTTAAATTAGTTTCATTTCGAAGGAATCGAAGTAAAGTTTAAAACGAAAGAAACGGAGATGAAAAACTCCAAGTATTTTGAGAGTTATGATGGAAATAGTTAGACTCGCGCTTTGGTTTAGCAATTTACTGACCTACCTCCGATTGATTGACCATAACTCTCTCAATTTAACTCTTAAGTCATTGAAATTAGTTTCATTTCGAAAGAATCAAAGTGTAGTTTAAAACGAAAGAAACGGAGATGAAAAACTCCAAGTATTTTGAGAGTTATGATGGAAATAGTTAGACTCGCGCTTTGGTTTAGCAATTTACTGACCTACCTCCGATTGATTGAACATAACTCTCTCAATTTAACTCGTAATTCATTTAAATTCGTTTCATTTCGAATGAATCGAAGTGTACTTTAAAACGAAAGAAACGGAGATGAAAAACTCCAAGTATTTTGAGAGTTATGATGGAAATAGTTAGACTCGCGCTTTGGTTTAGCAATTTACTGACCTACCTCCGATTGATTGACCATAACTCTGTCAATTTAACTCGTAATTCATTTAAATTAGTTTCATTTCGAAGGAATCGAAGTGTAGTTTAAAACGAAAGAAACGGAGATGAAAAACTCCAAGTATTTTGAGAGTTATGATGGAAATAGTTAGACTCGCGCTTTGGTTTAGCAATTTACTGACCTCCCTACGATTGATTGACCATAACTCACTCAATTTAACTCGTAATTCATTGAAATTAGTTTCATTTCGAAAGAATCGAAGTGTAGTTTAAAACGAAAGAAACGGAGATGAAAAACTCAAAGTATTTTGAGAGTTATGATGGAAATAGTTAGACTCGCGCTTTGGTTTAGCAATTTACTGACCTACCTCCGATTGATTGACCATAACTCTCTCAATTTAACTCTTAAGTCATTGAAATTAGTTTCATTTCGAAAGAATCAAAGTGTAGTTTAAAACGAAAGAAACGGAGATGAAAAACTCCAAGTATTTTGAGAGTTATGATGGAAATAGTTAGACTCGCGCTTTGGTTTAGCAATTTACTGACCTACCTCCGATTGATTGACAATAACTCTCTCAATTTAACTCGTAATTCATTTAAATTAGTTTCATTTCGAAGGAATCGAAGTGTAGTTTAAAACGAAAGAAACGGAGATGAAAAACTCCAAGTATTTTGAGAGTTATGATGGAAATAGTTAGACTCGCGCTTTGGTTTAGCAATTTACTGACCTACCTCCGATTGATTGACCATAACTCTGTCAATTTAACTCGTAATTCTTTTAAATTAGTTTCATTTCGAAGGAATCGAAGTGTAGTTTAAAACGAAAGAAACGGAGATGAAAAACTCCAAGTATTTTGAGAGTTATGATGGAAATAGTTAGACTCGCTCTTTGGTTTAGCAATTTACTGACCTCTCTCCGATTGATTTACCATAACTCACTCAATTTAACTCGTAATTCATTGAAATTAGTTTCATTTCGAAGGAATCGAAGTGTAGTTTAAAACGAAAGAAACGGAGATGAAAAACTCCAAGTATTTTGAGAGTTATGATGGAAATTGTTAGACTCGCGCTTTGGTTTAGCAATTTACTGACCTACCTCCGATTGATTGACCATAACTCACTCAATTTAACTCGTAATTCATTTAAATTAGTTTCATTTCGAAGGAATCGAAGTAAAGTTTAAAACGAAAGAAACGGAGATGAAAAACTCCAAGTATTTTGAGAGTTATGATGGAAATAGTTAGACTCGCGCTTTGGTTTAGCAATTTACTGACCTACCTCCGATTGATTGACCATAACTCTCTCAATTTAACTCTTAAGTCATTGAAATTAGTTTCATTTCGAAAGAATCAAAGTGTAGTTTAAAACGAAAGAAACGGAGATGAAAAACTCCAAGTATTTTGAGAGTTATGATGGAAATAGTTAGACTCGCGCTTTGGTTTAGCAATTTACTGACCTACCTCCGATTGATTGACAATAATTCTCTCAATTTAACTCGTAATTCATTTAAATTAGTTTCATTTCGAAGGAATCGAAGTGTAGTTTAAAACGAAAGAAACGGAGATGAAAAACTCCAAGTATTTTGAGAGTTATGATGGAAATAGTTAGACTCGCGCTTTGGTTTAGCAATTTACTGACCTACCTCCGATTGATTGACCATAACTCTGTTAATTTAACTCGTAATTCTTTTAAATTAGTTTCATTTCGAAGGAATCGAAGTGTAGTTTAAAACGAAAGAAACGGAGATGAAAAACTCCAAGTATTTTGAGAGTTATGATGGAAATAGTTAGACTCGCTCTTTGGTTTATAAATTTACTGACCTCTCTCCGATTGATTTACCATAACTCACTCAATTTAACTCGTAATTCATTGAAATTAGTTTCATTTCGAAGGAATCGAAGTGTAGTTTAAAACGAAAGAAACGGAGATGAAAAACTCCAAGTATTTTGAGAGTTATGATGGAAATAGTTAGACTCGCGCTTTGGTTTAGCAATTTACTGACCTCCCTACGATTGATTAACCATAACTCACTCAATTTAACTCGTAATTCATTGAAATTAGTTTCATTTCGAAAGAATCGAAGTGTAGTTTAAAACGAAAGAAACGGAGATGAAAAACTCCAAGTATTTTGAGAGTTATGATGGAAATAGTTAGACTCGCGCTTTGGTTTAGCAATTTACTGACCTACCTCCGATTGATTGACCATAACTCTCTCAATTTAACTCTTAAGTCATTGAAATTAGTTTCATTTCGAAAGAATCAAAGTGTAGTTTAAAACGAAAGAAACGGAGATGAAAAACTCCAAGTATTTTGAGAGTTATGATGGAAATAGTTAGACTCGCGCTTTGGTTTAGCAATTTACTGACCTACCTCCGATTGATTGACAATAACTCTCTCAATTTAACTCGTAATTCATTTAAATTAGTTTCATTTCGAAGGAATCGAAGTGTAGTTTAAAACGAAAGAAACGGAGATGAAAAACTCCAAGTATTTTGAGAGTTATGATGGAAATAGTTAGACTCGCGCTTTGGTTTAGCAATTTACTGACCTACCTCCGATTGATTGACTATAACTCTGTCAATTTAACTCGTAATTCTTTTAAATTAGTTTCATTTCGAAGGAATCGAAGTGTAGTTTAAAACGAAAGAAACGGAGATGAAAAACTCCAAGTATTTTGAGAGTTTTGATGGAAATAGTTAGACTCGCTCTTTGGTTTAGCAATTTACTGACCTCTCTCCGATTGATTTACCATAACTCACTCAATTTAACTCGTAATTCATTGATATTAGTTTCATTTCGAAGGAATCGAAGTGTAGTTTAAAACGAAAGAAACGGAGATGAAAAACTCCAAGTATTTTGAGAGTTATGATGGAAATTGTTAGACTCGCGCTTTGGTTTAGCAATTTACTGACCTACCTCCGATTGATTGACCATAACTCTCTCAATTTAACTCTTAAGTCATTGAAATTAGTTTCATTTCGAAAGAATCAAAGTGTAGTTTAAAACGAAAGAAACGGAGATGAAAAACTCCAAGTATTTTGAGAGTTATGATGGAAATAGTTAGACTCGCGCTTTGGTTTAGCAATTTACTGACCTACCTCCGATTGATTGACAATAACTCTCTCAATTTAACTCGTAATTCATTTAAATTAGTTTCATTTCGAAGGAATCGAAGTGTAGTTTAAAACGAAAGAAACGGAGATGAAAAACTCCAAGTATTTTGAGAGTTATGATGGAAATAGTTAGACTCGCGCTTTGGTTTAGCAATTTACTGACCTACCTCCGATTGATTGACCATAACTCTGTCAATTTAACTCGTAATTCTTTTAAATTAGTTTCATTTCGAAGGAATCGAAGTGTAGTTTAAAACGAAAGAAACGGAGATGAAAAACTCCAAGTATTTTGAGAGTTTTGATGGAAATAGTTAGACTCGCTCTTTGGTTTAGCAATTTACTGACCTCTCTCCGATTGATTTACCATAACTCACTCAATTTAACTCGTAATTCATTGAAATTAGTTTCATTTCGAAGGAATCGAAGTGTAGTTTAAAACGAAAGAAACGGAGATGAAAAACTCCAAGTATTTTGAGAGTTATGATGGAAATAGTTAGACTCGCGCTTTGGTTTAGCAATTTACTGACCTACCTCCGATTGATTGACCATAACTCACTCAATTTAACTCGTAATTCATTTAAATTAGTTTCATTTCGAAGGAATCGAAGTAAAGTTTAAAACGAAAGAAACGGAGATGAAAAACTCCAAGTATTTTGAGAGTTTTGATGGAAATAGTTAGACTCGCTCTTTGGTTTAGCAATTTACTGACCTCTCTCCGATTGATTTACCATAACTCACTCAATTTAACTCGTAATTCATTGATATTAGTTTCATTTCGAAGGAATCGAAGTGTAGTTTAAAACGAAAGAAACGGAGATGAAAAACTCCAAGTATTTTGAGAGTTATGATGGAAATTGTTAGACTCGCGCTTTGGTTTAGCAATTTACTGACCTACCTCCGATTTATTGACCATAACTCACTCAATTTAACTCGTAATTCATTTAAATTAGTTTCATTTCGAAGGAATCGAAGTAAAGTTTAAAACGAAAGAAACGGAGATGAAAAACTCCAAGTATTTTGAGAGTTATGATGGAAATAGTTAGACTCGCGCTTTGGTTTAGCAATTTACTGACCTACCTCCGATTGATTGACTATAACTCTCTCAATTTAACTCTTAAGTCATTGAAATTAGTTTCATTTCGAAAGAATCAAAGTGTAGTTTAAAACGAAAGAAACGGAGATGAAAAACTCCAAGTATTTTGAGAGTTATGATGGAAATAGTTAGACTCGCGCTTTGGTTTAGCAATTTACTGACCTACCTCCGATTGATTGACAATAACTCTCTCAATTTAACTCGTAATTCATTTAAATTAGTTTCATTTCGAAGGAATCGAAGTGTAGTTGAAAACGAAAGAAACGGAGATGAAAAACTCCAAGTATTTTGAGAGTTATGATGGAAATAGTTAGACTCGCGCTTTGGTTTAGCAATTTACTGACCTACCTCCGATTGATTGACCATAACTCTGTCAATTTAACTCGTAATTCTTTTAAATTAGTTTCATTTCGAAGGAATCGAAGTGTAGTTTAAAACGAAAGAAACGGAGATGAAAAACTCCAAGTATTTTGAGAGTTTTGATGGAAATAGTTAGACTCGCTCTTTGGTTTAGCAATTTACTGACCTCTCTCCGATTGATTTACCATAACTCACTCAATTTAACTCGTAATTCATTGAAATTAGTTTCATTTCGAAGGAATCGAAGTGTAGTTTAAAACGAAAGAAACGGAGATGAAAAACTCCAAGTATTTTGAGAGTTATGATGGAAATAGTTAGACTCGCGCTTTGGTTTAGCAATTTACTGACCTACCTCCGATTGATTGACCATAACTCACTCAATTTAACTCGTAATTCATTTAAATTAGTTTCATTTCGAAGGAATCGAAGTAAAGTTTAAAACGAAAGAAACGGAGATGAAAAACTCCAAGTATTTTGAGAGTTATGATGGAAAT
This sequence comes from Tasmannia lanceolata, assembly GCF_043159265.1. Classification (NCBI taxonomy): domain Eukaryota; kingdom Viridiplantae; phylum Streptophyta; class Magnoliopsida; order Canellales; family Winteraceae; genus Tasmannia; species Tasmannia lanceolata. The sequence goes on from NW_027518721.1 coordinate 12,841,141, forward strand.
AGTTAGACTCGCGATTTGGTTTAGCAATTTACTGACCTACCTCCGATTGATTGAACATAACTCTCTCAATTTAACTCGTAATTCATTGAAATTAGCTTCATTTCGAAGGAATCGAAGTGTAGTTTAAAACGAAAGAAACGGAGATGAAAAACTCCAAGTATTTTGAGAGTTATGGTGGAAATAGTTAGACTCGCGCTTTGGTTTAGCAATTTACTGACCTACCTCCGATTGATTGACCATAACTCACTCAATTTAACTCGTAATTCATTTAAATTCGTTTCATTTCGAATGAATCGAAGTGTAGTTTAAAACGAAAGAAACGGAGATGAAAAACTCCAAGTATTTTGAGAGTTATGATGGAAATAGTTAGACTCGCGCTTTGGTTTAGCAATTTACTGACCTACCTCCGATTGATTGACAATAACTCTCTCAAATTAACTCGTAATTCATTTAAATTAGTTTCATTTCGAAGGAATCGAAGTATAGTTTAAAACGAAAGAAACGGAGATGAAAAACTCCAAGTATTTTGAGAGTTATGATGGAAATAGTTAGACTCGCGCTTTGGTTTAGCAATTTAATGACCTACCTCCGATTGATTGACCATAACTCTGTCAATTTAACTCGTAATTCTTTTAAATTAGTTTCATTTCGAAGGAATCGAAGTGTAGTTTAAAACAAAAGAAACGGAGATGAAAAACTCCAAGTATTTTGAGAGTTATGATGGAAATTGTTAGACTCGCGCTTTGGTTTAGCAATTTACTGACCTACCTCCGATTGATTGACCATAACTCACTAAATTTAACTCGTAATTCATTTAAATTAGTTTCATTTCGAAGGAATCGAAGTAAAGTTTAAAACGAAAGAAACGAAGATGAAAAACTCCAAGTATTTTGAGAGTTATGATGGAAATAGTTAGACTCGCGCTTTGGTTTAGCAATTTACTGACCTACCTCCGATTGATTGAACATAACTCTCTCAATTTAACTCGTAATTCATAGAAATTAGTTTCATTTCGAAGGAATCGAAGTGTAGTTTAAAACGAAAGAAACGGAGATGAAAAACTCCAAGTATTTTGAGAGTTATGATGGAAATAGTTAGACTCGCGCTTTGGTTTAGCAATTTACTGACCTACCTCCGATTGATTGACCATAACTCTCTAAATTTAACTCTTAAGTCATTGAAATTAGTTTCATTTCGAAGGAATCGAAGTGTAGTTTAAAACGAAAGAAACGGAGATGAAACACTCCAAGTATTTTGAGAGTTATGATGGAAATAGTTAGACTCGCGCTTTGGTTTAGCAATTTACTGACGTACCTCCGATTGATTGACCATAACTCTCTCAATTTAACTCTTAAGTCATTGAAATTAGTTTCATTTCGAAGGAATCAAAGTGTAGTTTAAAACGAAAGAAACGGAGATGAAAAACTCCAAGTATTTTGAGAGTTATGATGGAAATAGTTAGACTCGCGCTTTGGTTTAGCAATTTACTGACCTACCTACGATTGATTGACCATAACTCTGTCAATTTAACTCGTAATTCATTTAAATTAGTTTCATTTCGAAGGAATCGAAGTGTAGTTTAAAACGAAAGAAACGGAGATTAAAAACTCCAAGTATTTTGGGAGTTATGATGGAAATAGTTAGACTCGCGCTTTGGTTTAGCAATTTACTGACCTCCCTACGATTGATTGACCATAACTCACTCAATTTAACTCGTAATTCATTGAAATTAGTTTCATTTCGAAGGAATCGAAGTGTAGTTTATAACGAAAAAAACGGAGATGAAAAACTCCAAGTATTTTGAGAGTTATGATGGAAATAGTTAGACTCGCTCTTTGGTTTATAAATTTACTGACCTCTCTCCGATTGATTTACCATAACTCACTCAATTTAACTCGTAATTCATTGAAATTAGTTTCATTTCGAAGGAATCGAAGTGTAGTTTAAAACGAAAGAAACGGAGATGAAAAACTCCAAGTATTTTGAGAGTTATGATGGAAATAGTTAGACTCGCGCTTTGGTTTAGCAATTTACTGACCTCCCTACGATTGATTGACCATAACTCACTCAATTTAACTCGTAATTCATTGAAATTAGTTTCATTTCGAAAGAATCGAAGTGTAGTTTAAAACGAAAGAAACGGAGATGAAAAACTCCAAGTATTTTGAGAGTTATGATGGAAATAGTTAGACTCGCGCTTTGGTTTAGCAATTTACTGACCTACCTCCGATTGATTGACCATAACTCTCTCAATTTAACTCTTAAGTCATTGAAATTAGTTTCATTTCGAAAGAATCAAAGTGTAGTTTAAAACGAAAGAAACGGAGATGAAAAACTCCAAGTATTTTGAGAGTTATGATGGAAATAGTTAGACTCGCGCTTTGGTTTAGCAATTTACTGACCTACCTCCGATTGATTGACAATAACTCTCTCAATTTAACTCGTAATTCATTTAAATTAGTTTCATTTCGAAGGAATCGAAGTGTAGTTTAAAACGAAAGAAACGGAGATGAAAAACTCCAAGTATTTTGAGAGTTATGATGGAAATAGTTAGACTCGCGCTTTGGTTTAGCAATTTACTGACCTACCTCCGATTGATTGACTATAACTCTGTCAATTTAACTCGTAATTCTTTTAAATTAGTTTCATTTCGAAGGAATCGAAGTGTAGTTTAAAACGAAAGAAACGGAGATGAAAAACTCCAAGTATTTTGAGAGTTATGATGGAAATAGTTAGACTCGCTCTTTGGTTTAGCAATTTACTGACCTCTCTCCGATTGATTTACCATAACTCACTCAATTTAACTCGTAATTCATTGATATTAGTTTCATTTCGAAGGAATCGAAGTGTAGTTTAAAACGAAAGAAACGGAGATGAAAAACTCCAAGTATTTTGAGAGTTATGATGGAAATTGTTAGACTCGCGCTTTGGTTTAGCAATTTACTGACCTACCTCCGATTGATTGACCATAACTCACTCAATTTAACTCGTAATTCATTTAAATTAGTTTCATTTCGAAGGAATCGAAGTAAAGTTTAAAACGAAAGAAACGGAGATGAAAAACTCCAAGTATTTTGAGAGTTATGATGGAAATAGTTAGACTCGCGCTTTGGTTTAGCAATTTACTGACCTACCTCCGATTGATTGACTATAACTCTCTCAATTTAACTCTTAAGTCATTGAAATTAGTTTCATTTCGAAAGAATCAAACTGTAGTTTAAAACGAAAGAAACGGAGATGAAAAACTCCAAGTATTTTGAGAGTTATGATGGAAATAGTTAGACTCGCGCTTTGGTTTAGCAATTTACTGACCTACCTCCGATTGATTGACAATAACTCTCTCAATTTAACTCGTAATTCATTTAAATTAGTTTCATTTCGAAGGAATCGAAGTGTAGTTTAAAACGAAAGAAACGGAGATGAAAAACTCCAAGTATTTTGAGAGTTATGATGGAAATAGTTAGACTCGCGCTTTGGTTTAGCAATTTACTGACCTACCTCCGATTGATTGACCATAACTCTGTCAATTTAACTCGTAATTCTTTTAAATTAGTTTCATTTCGAAGGAATCGAAGTGTAGTTTAAAACGAAAGAAACGGAGATGAAAAACTCCAAGTATTTTGAGAGTTTTGATGGAAATAGTTAGACTCGCTCTTTGGTTTAGCAATTTACTGACCTCTCTCCGATTGATTTACCATAACTCACTCAATTTAACTCGTAATTCATTGAAATTAGTTTCATTTCGAAGGAATCGAAGTGTAGTTTAAAACGAAAGAAACGGAGATGAAAAACTCCAAGTATTTTGAGAGTTATGATGGAAATAGTTAGACTCGCGCTTTGGTTTAGCAATTTACTGACCTACCTCCGATTGATTGACCATAACTCACTCAATTTAACTCGTAATTCATTTAAATTAGTTTCATTTCGAAGGAATCGAAGTAAAGTTTAAAACGAAAGAAACGGAGATGAAAAACTCCAAGTATTTTGAGAGTTATGATGGAAATAGTTAGACTCGCGATTTGGTTTAGCAATTTACTGACCTACCTCCGATTGATTGAACATAACTCTCTCAATTTAACTCGTAATTCATTGAAATTAGCTTCATTTCGAAGGAATCGAAGTGTAGTTTAAAACGAAAGAAACGGAGATGAAAAACTCCAAGTATTTTGAGAGTTATGGTGGAAATAGTTAGACTCGCGCTTTGGTTTAGCAATTTACTGACCTACCTCCGATTGATTGACCATAACTCACTCAATTTAACTCGTAATTCATTTAAATTCGTTTCATTTCGAATGAATCGAAGTGTAGTTTAAAACGAAAGAAACGGAGATGAAAAACTCCAAGTATTTTGAGAGTTATGATGGAAATAGTTAGACTCGCGCTTTGGTTTAGCAATTTACTGACCTACCTCCGATTGATTGACAATAACTCTCTCAAATTAACTCGTAATTCATTTAAATTAGTTTCATTTCGAAGGAATCGAAGTATAGTTTAAAACGAAAGAAACGGAGATGAAAAACTCCAAGTATTTTGAGAGTTATGATGGAAATAGTTAGACTCGCGCTTTGGTTTAGCAATTTAATGACCTACCTCCGATTGATTGACCATAACTCTGTCAATTTAACTCGTAATTCTTTTAAATTAGTTTCATTTCGAAGGAATCGAAGTGTAGTTTAAAACAAAAGAAACGGAGATGAAAAACTCCAAGTATTTTGAGAGTTATGATGGAAATTGTTAGACTCGCGCTTTGGTTTAGCAATTTACTGACCTACCTCCGATTGATTGACCATAACTCACTAAATTTAACTCGTAATTCATTTAAATTAGTTTCATTTCGAAGGAATCGAAGTAAAGTTTAAAACGAAAGAAACGAAGATGAAAAACTCCAAGTATTTTGAGAGTTATGATGGAAATAGTTAGACTCGCGCTTTGGTTTAGCAATTTACTGACCTACCTCCGATTGATTGAACATAACTCTCTCAATTTAACTCGTAATTCATAGAAATTAGTTTCATTTCGAAGGAATCGAAGTGTAGTTTAAAACGAAAGAAACGGAGATGAAAAACTCCAAGTATTTTGAGAGTTATGATGGAAATAGTTAGACTCGCGCTTTGGTTTAGCAATTTACTGACCTACCTCCGATTGATTGACCATAACTCTCTAAATTTAACTCTTAAGTCATTGAAATTAGTTTCATTTCGAAGGAATCGAAGTGTAGTTTAAAACGAAAGAAACGGAGATGAAAAACTCCAAGTATTTTGAGAGTTATGATGGAAATAGTTAGACTCGCGCTTTGGTTTAGCAATTTACTGACGTACCTCCGATTGATTGACCATAACTCTCTCAATTTAACTCTTAAGTCATTGAAATTAGTTTCATTTCGAAGGAATCAAAGTGTAGTTTAAAACGAAAGAAACGGAGATGAAAAACTCCAAGTATTTTGAGAGTTATGATGGAAATAGTTAGACTCGCGCTTTGGTTTAGCAATTTACTGACCTACCTACGATTGATTGACCATAACTCTGTCAATTTAACTCGTAATTCATTTAAATTAGTTTCATTTCGAAGGAATCGAAGTGTAGTTTAAAACGAAAGAAACGGAGATTAAAAACTCCAAGTATTTTGGGAGTTATGATGGAAATAGTTAGACTCGCGCTTTGGTTTAGCAATTTACTGACCTCCCTACGATTGATTGACCATAACTCACTCAATTTAACTCGTAATTCATTGAAATTAGTTTCATTTCGAAGGAATCGAAGTGTAGTTTATAACGAAAAAAACGGAGATGAAAAACTCCAAGTATTTTGAGAGTTATGATGGAAATAGTTAGACTCGCTCTTTGGTTTATAAATTTACTGACCTCTCTCCGATTGATTTACCATAACTCTCCCAATTTAACTCTTAAGTCATTGAAATTAGTTTCATTTCGAAGGAATCCAAGTGTAGTTTAAAACGAAAGAAACGGAGATGAAAAACTCCAAGTATTTTGAGAGTTATGATGGAAATAGTTAGACTCGCGCTTTGGTTTAGCAATTTACTGACCTAGCTCCGATTGATTGACAATAACTCTCTCAATTTAACTCGTAATTCATTTAAATTAGTTTCATTTCGAAGGAATCGAAGTGTAGTTTAAAACGAAAGAAACGGAGATGAAAAACTCCAAGTATTTTGAGAGTTATGATGGAAATAGTTAGACTCGCGCTTTGGTTTAGCAATTTACTGACCTACCTCCGATTGATTGACTATAACTCTGTCAATTTAACTCGTAATTCTTTTAAATTAGTTTCATTTCGAAGGAATCGAAGTGTAGTTTAAAACGAAAGAAACGGAGATAAAAAACTCCAAGTATTTTGAGAGTTATGATGGAAATAGTTAGACTCGCTCTTTGGTTTAGCAATTTACTGACCTCTCTCCGATTGATTTACCATAACTCACTCAATTTAACTCGTAATTCATTGATATTAGTTTCATTTCGAAGGAATCGAAGTGTAGTTTAAAACGAAAGAAACGGAGATGAAAAACTCCAAGTATTTTGAGAGTTATGATGGAAATTGTTAGACTCGCGCTTTGGTTTAGCAATTTACTGACCTACCTCCGATTGATTGACCATAACTCACTCAATTTAACTCGTAATTCATTTAAATTAGTTTCATTTCGAAGGAATCGAAGTAAAGTTTAAAACGAAAGAAACGGAGATGAAAAACTCCAAGTATTTTGAGAGTTATGATGGAAATAGTTAGACTCGCGCTTTGGTTTAGCAATTTACTGACCTACCTCCGATTGATTGACTATAACTCTCTCAATTTAACTCTTAAGTCATTGAAATTAGTTTCATTTCGAAAGAATCAAACTGTAGTTTAAAACGAAAGAAACGGAGATGAAAAACTCCAAGTATTTTGAGAGTTATGATGGAAATAGTTAGACTCGCGCTTTGGTTTAGCAATTTACTGACCTACCTCCGATTGATTGACAATAACTCTCTCAATTTAACTCGTAATTCATTTAAATTAGTTTCATTTCGAAGGAATCGAAGTGTAGTTTAAAACGAAAGAAACGGAGATGAAAAACTCCAAGTATTTTGAGAGTTATGATGGAAATAGTTAGACTCGCGCTTTGGTTTAGCAATTTACTGACCTACCTCCGATTGATTGACCATAACTCTGTCAATTTAACTCGTAATTCTTTTAAATTAGTTTCATTTCGAAGGAATCGAAGTGTAGTTTAAAACGAAAGAAACGGAGATGAAAAACTCCAAGTATTTTGAGAGTTTTGATGGAAATAGTTAGACTCGCTCTTTGGTTTAGCAATTTACTGACCTCTCTCCGATTGATTTACCATAACTCACTCAATTTAACTCGTAATTCATTGAAATTAGTTTCATTTCGAAGGAATCGAAGTGTAGTTTAAAACGAAAGAAACGGAGATGAAAAACTCCAAGTATTTTGAGAGTTATGATGGAAATAGTTAGACTCGCGCTTTGGTTTAGCAATTTACTGACCTACCTTCGATTGATTGACCATAACTCACTCAATTTAACTCGTACTTCATTTAAATTAGTTTCATTTCGAAGGAATCGAAGTAAGGTTTAAAACGAAAGAAACGGAGATGAAAAACTCCAAGTATTTTGAGAGTTATGATGGAAATAGTTAGACTCGCGATTTGGTTTAGCAATTTACTGACGTACCTCCGATTGATTGAACATAACTCTCTCAATTTAACTCGTAATTCATTGAAATTAGTTTCATTTCGAAGGAATCGAAGTGTAGTTTAAAACGAAAGAAACGGAGATGAAAAACTCCAAGTATTTTGAGAGTTATGGTGGAAATAGTTAGACTCGCGCTTTGGTTTAGCAATTTACTGACCTACGTCCGATTGATTGACCATAACTCACTCAATTTAACTCGTAATTCATTTAAATTCGTTTCATTTCGAATGAATCGAAGTGTAGTTTAAAACGAAAGAAACGGAGATGAAAAACTCCAAGTATTTTGAGAGTTATGATGGAAATAGTTAGACTCGCGCTTTGGTTTAGCAATTTACTGACCTACCTCCGATTGATTGACAATAACTCTCTCAAATTAACTCGTAATTCATTTAAATTAGTTTCATTTCGAAGGAATCGAAGTATAGTTTAAAACGAAAGAAACGGAGATGAAAAACTCCAAGTATTTTGAGAGTTATGATGGAAATAGTTAGACTCGCGCTTTGGTTTAGCAATTTACTGACCTACCTCCGATTGATTGACCATAACTCTGTCAATTTAACTCGTAATTCTTTTAAATTAGTTTCATTTCGAAGGAATCGAAGTGTAGTTTAAAACGAAAGAAACGGAGATGAAAAACTCCAAGTATTTTGAGAGTTATGATGGAAATTGTTAGACTCGCGCTTTGGTTTAGCAATTTACTGACCTACCTCCGATTGATTGACCATAACTCTCTCAATTTAACTCTTAAGTCATTGAAATTAGTTTCATTTCGAAAGAATCAAAGTGTAGTTTAAAACGAAAGAAACGGAGATGAAAAACTCCAAGTATTTTGAGAGTTATGATGGAAATAGTTAGACTCGCGCTTTGGTTTAGCAATTTACTGACCTACCTCCGATTGATTGACAATAACTCTCTCAATTTAACTCGTAATTCATTTAAATTAGTTTCATTTCGAAGGAATCGAAGTGTAGTTTAAAACGAAAGAAACGGAGATGAAAAACTCCAAGTATTTTGAGAGTTATGATGGAAATAGTTAGACTCGCGCTTTGGTTTAGCAATTTACTGACCTACCTCCGATTGATTGACTATAACTCTGTCAATTTAACTCGTAATTCTTTTAAATTAGTTTCATTTCGAAGGAATCGAAGTGTAGTTTAAAACGAAAGAAACGGAGATTAAAAACTCCAAGTATTTTGAGAGTTATGATGGAAATAGTTAGACTCGCTCTTTGGTTTAGCAATTTACTGACCTCTCTCCGATTGATTTACCATAACTCACTCAATTTAACTCGTAATTCATTGATATTAGTTTCATTTCGAAGGAATCGAAGTGTAGTTTAAAACGAAAGAAACGGAGATGAAAAACTCCAAGTATTTTGAGAGTTATGATGGAAATTGTTAGACTCGCGCTTTGGTTTAGCAATTTACTGACCTACCTCCGATTGATTGACCATAACTCACTCAATTTAACTCGTAATTCATTTAAATTAGTTTCATTTCGAAGGAATCGAAGTAAAGTTTAAAACGAAAGAAACGGAGATGAAAAACTCAAAGTATTTTGAGAGTTATGATGGAAATAGTTAGACTCGCGCTTTGGTTTAGCAATTTACTGAACTACCTCCGATTGATTGACTATAACTCTCTCAATTTAACTCTTAAGTCATTGAAATTAGTTTCATTTCGAAAGAATCAAAGTGTAGTTTAAAACGAAAGAAACGGAGATGAAAAACTCCAAGTATTTTGAGAGTTATGATGGAAATAGTTAGACTCGCGCTTTGGTTTAGCAATTTACTGACCTACCTCCGATTGATTGACAATAACTCTCTCAATTTAACTCGTAATTCATTTAAATTAGTTTCATTTCGAAGGAATCGAAGTGTAGTTTAAAACGAAAGAAACGGAGATGAAAAACTCCAAGTATTTTGAGAGTTATGATGGAAATAGTTAGACTCGCGCTTTGGTTTAGCAATTTACTGACCTACCTCCGATTGATTGACCATAACTCTGTCAATTTAACTCGTAATTCTTTTAAATTAGTTTCATTTCGAAGGAATCGAAGTGTAGTTTAAAACGAAAGAAACGGAGATGAAAAACTCCAAGTATTTTGAGAGTTTTGATGGAAATAGTTAGACTCGCTCTTTGGTTTAGCAATTTACTGACCTCTCTCCGATTGATTTACCATAACTCACTCAATTTAACTCGTAATTCATTGAAATTAGTTTCATTTCGAAGGAATCGAAGTGTAGTTTAAAACGAAAGAAACGGAGATGAAAAACTCCAAGTATTTTGAGAGTTATGATGGAAATAGTTAGACTCGCGCTTTGGTTTAGCAATTTACTGACCTACCTCCGATTGATTGACCATAACTCACTCAATTTAACTCGTAATTCATTTAAATTAGTTTCATTTCGAAGGAATCGAAGTAAGGTTTAAAACGAAAGAAACGGAGATGAAAAACTCCAAGTATTTTGAGAGTTATGATGGAAATAGTTAGACTCGCGATTTGGTTTAGCAATTTACTGACCTACCTCCGATTGATTGAACATAACTCTCTCAATTTAACTCGTAATTCATTGAAATTAGTTTCATTTCGAAGGAATCGAAGTGTAGTTTAAAACGAAAGAAACGGAGATGAAAAACTCCAAGTATTTTGAGAGTTATGGTGGAAATAGTTAGACTCGCGCTTTGGTTTAGCAATTTACTGACCTACCTCCGATTGATTGACCATAACTCACTCAATTTAACTCGTAATTCATTTAAATTCGTTTCATTTCGAATGAATCGAAGTGTAGTTTAAAACGAAAGAAACGGAGATGAAAAACTCCAAGTATTTTGAGAGTTATGATGGAAATAGTTAGACTCGCGCTTTGGTTTAGCAATTTACTGACCTACCTCCGATTGATTGACAATAACTCTCTCAAATTAACTCGTAATTCATTTAAATTAGTTTCATTTCGAAGGAATCGAAGTATGGTTTAAAACGAAAGAAACGGAGATGAAAAACTCCAAGTATTTTGAGAGTTATGATGGAAATAGTTAGACTCGCGCTTTGGTTTAGCAATTTACTGACCTACCTCCGATTGATTGACCATAACTCTGTCAATTTAACTCGTAATTCTTTTAAATTAGTTTCATTTCGAAGGAATCGAAGTGTAGTTTAAAACGAAAGAAACGGAGATGAAAAACTCCAAGTATTTTGAGAGTTATGATGGAAATTGTTAGACTCGCGCTTTGGTTTAGCAATTTACTGACCTACCTCCGATTGATTGACCATAACTCACTAAATTTAACTCGTAATTCATTTAAATTAGTTTCATTTCGAAGGAATCGAAGTAAAGTTTAAAACGAAAGAAACGGAGATGAAAAACTCCAAGTATTTTGACAGTTATGATGGAAATAGTTAGACTCGCGCTTTGGTTTAGCAATTTACTGACCTACCTCCGATTGATTGAACATAACTCTCTCAATTTAACTCGTAATTCATTGAAATTAGTTTCATTTCGAAGGAATCGAAGTGTAGTTTAAAACGAAAGAAACGGAGATGAAAAACTCCAATTATTTTGAGAGTTATGATGGAAATAGTTAGACTCGCGCTTTGGTTTAGCAATTTACTGACCTACCTCCGATTGATTGAACATAACTCTCTCAATTTAACTCGTAATTCATTGAAATTAGTTTCATTTCGAAGGAATCGAAGTGTAGTTTAAAACGAAAGAAACGGAGATGAAAAACTCCAAGTATTTTGAGAGTTATGATGGAAATAGTTAGACTCGCTCTTTGGTTTAGCAATTTACTGACCTCTCTCCGATTGATTTACCATAACTCACTAAATTTAACTCGTAATTCATTGAAATTAGTTTCATTTCGAAGGAATCGAAGTGTAGTTTAAAACGAAAGAAACGGAGATGAAAAACTCCAAGTATTTTGAGAGTTATGATGGAAATTGTTAGACTCGCGCTTTGGTTTAGCAATTTACTGACCTACCTCCGATTGATTGACCATAACTCTCTCAATTTAACTCTTAAGTCATTGAAATTAGTTTCATTTCGAAAGAATCAAAGTGTAGTTTAAAACGAAAGAAACGGAGATGAAAAACTCCAAGTATTTTGAGAGTTATGATGGAAATAGTTAAACTCGCGCTTTGGTTTAGCAATTTACTGACCTCTCTCCGATTGATTTACCATAACTCACTCAATTTAACTCGTAATTCATTGAAATTAGTTTCATTTCGAAGGAATCGAAGTGTAGTTTAAAACGAAAGAAACGGAGATGAAAAACTCCAAGTATTTTGAGAGTTATGATGGAAATAGTTAGACTCGCGCTTTGGTTTAGCAATTTACTGACCTACCTCCGATTGATTGACCATAACTCTGTCAATTTAACTCGTAATTCTTTTAAATTAGTTTCATTTCGAAGGAATCGAAGTGTAGTTTAAAACGAAAGAAACGGAGATGAAAAACTCCAAGTATTTTGAGAGTTATGATGGAAATTGTTAGACTCGCGCTTTGGTTTAGCAATTTACTGACCTACCTCCGATTGATTGACCATAACTCTCTCAATTTAACTCTTAAGTCATTGAAATTAGTTTCATTTCGAAAGAATCAAAGTGTAGTTTAAAACGAAAGAAACGGAGATGAAAAACTCCAAGTATTTTGAGAGTTATGATGGAAATAGTTAGACTCGCGCTTTGGTTTAGCAATTTACTGACCTACCTCCGATTGATTGACAATAACTCTCTCAATTTAACTCGTAATTCATTTAAATTAGTTTCATTTCGAAGGAATCGAAGTGTAGTTTAAAACGAAAGAAACGGAGATGAAAAACTCCAAGTATTTTGAGAGTTATGATGGAAATAGTTAGACTCGCGCTTTGGTTTAGCAATTTACTGACCTACCTCCGATTGATTGACTATAACTCTGTCAATTTAACTCGTAATTCTTTTAAATTAGTTTCATTTCGAAGGAATCGAAGTGTAGTTTAAAACGAAAGAAACGGAGATGAAAAACTCCAAGTATTTTGAGAGTTATGATGGAAATAGTTAGACTCGCTCTTTGGTTTAGCAATTTACTGACCTCTCTCCGATTGATTTACCATAACTCACTCAATTTAACTCGTAATTCATTGATATTAGTTTCATTTCGAAGGAATCGAAGTGTAGTTTAAAACGAAAGAAACGGAGATGAAAAACTCCAAGTATTTTGAGAGTTATGATGGAAATTGTTAGACTCGCGCTTTGGTTTAGCAATTTACTGACCTACCTCCGATTGATTGACCATAACTCACTCAATTTAACTCGTAATTCATTTAAATTAGTTTCATTTCGAAGGAATCGAAGTAAAGTTTAAAACGAAAGAAACGGAGATGAAAAACTCCAAGTATTTTGAGAGTTATGATGGAAATAGTTAGACTCGCGCTTTGGTTTAGCAATTTACTGACCTACCTCCGATTGATTGACTATAACTCTCTCAATTTAACTCTTAAGTCATTGAAATTAGTTTCATTTCGAAAGAATCAAAGTGTAGTTTAAAACGAAAGAAACGGAGATGAAAAACTCCAAGTATTTTGAGAGTTATGATGGAAATAGTTAGACTCGCGCTTTGGTTTAGCAATTTACTGACCTACCTCCGATTGATTGACAATAACTCTCTCAATTTAACTCGTAATTCATTTAAATTAGTTTCATTTCGAAGGAATCGAAGTGTAGTTTAAAACGAAAGAAACGGAGATGAAAAACTCCAAGTATTTTGAGAGTTATGATGGAAATAGTTAGACTCGCGCTTTGGTTTAGCAATTTACTGACCTACCTCCGATTGATTGACCATAACTCTGTCAATTTAACTCGTAATTCTTTTAAATTAGTTTCATTTCGAAGGAATCGAAGTGTAGTTTAAAACGAAAGAAACGGAGATGAAAAACTCCAAGTATTTTGAGAGTTTTGATGGAAATAGTTAGACTCGCTCTTTGGTTTAGCAATTTACTGACCTCTCTCCGATTGATTTACCATAACTCACTCAATTTAACTCGTAATTCATTGAAATTAGTTTCATTTCGAAGGAATCGAAGTGTAGTTTAAAACGAAAGAAACGGAGATGAAAAACTCCAAGTATTTTGAGAGTTATGATGGAAATAGTTAGACTCGCGCTTTGGTTTAGCAATTTACTGACCTACCTCCGATTGATTGACCATAACTCACTCAATTTAACTCGTAATTCATTTAAATTAGTTTCATTTCGAAGGAATCGAAGTAAGGTTTAAAACGAAAGAAACGGAGATGAAAAACTCCAAGTATTTTGAGAGTTATAATGGAAATAGTTAGACTCGCGATTTGGTTTAGCAATTTACTGACCTACCTCCGATTGATTGAACATAACTCTCTCAATTTAACTCGTAATTCATTGAAATTAGTTTCATTTCGAAGGAATCGAAGTGTAGTTTAAAACGAAAGAAACGGAGATGAAAAACTCCAAGTATTTTGAGAGTTATGGTGGAAATAGTTAGACTCGCGCTTTGGTTTAGCAATTTACTGACCTACCTCCGATTGATTGACCATAACTCACTCAATTTAACTCGTAATTCATTTAAATTCGTTTCATTTCGAATGAATCGAAGTGTAGTTTAAAACGAAAGAAACGGAGATGAAAAACTCCAAGTATTTTGAGAGTTATGATGGAAATAGTTAGACTCGCGCTTTGGTTTAGCAATTTACTGACCTACCTCCGATTGATTGACAATAACTCTCTCAAATTAACTCGTAATTCATTTAAATTAGTTTCATTTCGAAGGAATCGAAGTATAGTTTAAAACGAAAGAAACGGAGATGAAAAACTCCAAGTATTTTGAGAGTTATGATGGAAATAGTTAGACTCGCGCTTTGGTTTAGCAATTTACTGACCTACCTCCGATTGATTGACCATAACTTTGTCAATTTAACTCGTAATTCTTTTAAATTAGTTTCATTTCGAAGGAATCGAAGTGTAGTTTAAAACGAAAGAAACGGAGATGAAAAACTCCAAGTATTTTGAGAGTTATGATGGAAATTGTTAGACTCGCGCTTTGGTTTAGCAATTTACTGACCTACCTCCGATTGATTGACCATAACTCACTAAATTTAACTCGTAATTCATTTAAATTAGTTTCATTTCGAAGGAATCGAAGTAAAGTTTAAAACGAAAGAAACGGAGATGAAAAACTCCAAGTATTTTGACAGTTATGATGGAAATAGTTAGACTCGCGCTTTGGTTTAGCAATTTACTGACCTACCTCCGATTGATTGAACATAACTCTCTCAATTTAACTCGTAATTCATTGAAATTAGTTTCATTTCGAAGGAATCGAAGTGTAGTTTAAAACGAAAGAAACGGAGATGAAAAACTCCAATTATTTTGAGAGTTATGATGGAAATAGTTAGACTCGCGCTTTGGTTTAGCAATTTACTGACCTACCTCCGATTGATTGAACATAACTCTCTCAATTTAACTCGTAATTCATTGAAATTAGTTTCATTTCGAAGGAATCGAAGTGTAGTTTAAAACGAAAGAAACGGAGATGAAAAACTCCAAGTATTTTGAGAGTTATGATGGAAATAGTTAGACTCGCTCTTTGGTTTAGCAATTTACTGACCTCTCTCCGATTGATTTACCATAACTCACTCAATTTAACTCGTAATTCATTGAAATTAGTTTCATTTCGAAGGAATCGAAGTGTAGTTTAAAACGAAAGAAACGGAGATGAAAAACTCCAAGTATTTTGAGAGTTATGATGGAAATTGTTAGACTCGCGCTTTGGTTTAGCAATTTACTGACTTACCTCCGATTGATTGACCATAACTCTCTCAATTTAACTCTTAAGTCATTGAAATTAGTTTCATTTCGAAAGAATCAAAGTGTAGTTTAAAACGAAAGAAACGGAGATGAAAAACTCCAAGTATTTTGAGAGTTATGATGGAAATAGTTAAACTCGCGCTTTGGTTTAGGAATTTACTGACCTCTCTCCGATTGATTTACCATAACTCACTCAATTTAACTCGTAATTCATTGAAATTAGTTTCATTTCGAAGGAATCGAAGTGTAGTTTAAAACGAAAGAAACGGAGATGAAAAACTCCAAGTATTTTGAGAGTTATGATGGAAATAGTTAGACTCGCGCTTTGGTTTAGCAATTTACTGACATACCTCCGATTGATTGACCATAACTCTCCCAATTTAACTCTTAAGTCATTGAAATTAGTTTCATTTCGAAGGAATCAAAGTGTAGTTTAAAACGAAAGAAACGGAGATGAAAAACTCCAAGTATTTTGAGAGTTATGATGGAAATAGTTAGACTCGCGCTTTGGTTTAGCAATTTACTGACCTACCTCCGATTGATTAACAATAACTCTGTCAATTTAACTCGTAATTCATTTAAATTAGTTTCATTTCGAAGGAATCGAAGTAAAGTTTAAAACGAAAGAAACGGAGATGAAAAACTCCAAGTATTTTGAGAGTTATGATGGAAATAGTTAGACTCGCGCTTTGGTTTAGCAATTTACTGACCTACCTCCGATTGATTGACTATAACTCTCTCAATTTAACTCTTAAGTCATTGAAATTAGTTTCATTTCGAAAGAATCAAAGTGTAGTTTAAAACGAAAGAAACGGAGATGAAAAACTCCAAGTATTTTGAGAGTTATGATGGAAATAGTTAGACTCGCGCTTTGGTTTAGCAATTTACTGACCTACCTCCGATTGATTGACAATAACTCTCTCAATTTAACTCGTAATTCATTTAAATTAGTTTCATTTCGAAGGAATCGAAGTGTAGTTTAAAACGAAAGAAACGGAGATGAAAAACTCCAAGTATTTTGAGAGTTATGATGGAAATAGTTAGACTCGCGCTTTGGTTTAGCAATTTACTGACCTACCTCCGATTGATTGACCATAACTCTGTCAATTTAACTCGTAATTCTTTTAAATTAGTTTCATTTCGAAGGAATCGAAGTGTAGTTTAAAACGAAAGAAACGGAGATGAAAAACTCCAAGTATTTTGAGAGTTTTGATGGAAATAGTTAGACTCGCTCTTTGGTTTAGCAATTTACTGACCTCTCTCCGATTGATTTACCATAACTCACTCAATTTAACTCGTAATTCATTGAAATTAGTTTCATTTCGAAGGAATCGAAGTGTAGTTTAAAACGAAAGAAACGGAGATGAAAAACTCCAAGTATTTTGAGAGTTATGATGGAAATAGTTAGACTCGCGCTTTGGTTTAGCAATTTACTGACCTACCTCCGATTGATTGACCATAACTCACTCAATTTAACTCGTAATTCATTTAAATTAGTTTCATTTCGAAGGAATCGAAGTAAGGTTTAAAACGAAAGAAACGGAGATGAAAAACTCCAAGTATTTTGAGAGTTATAATGGAAATAGTTAGACTCGCGATTTGGTTTAGCAATTTACTGACCTACCTCCGATTGATTGAACATAACTCTCTCAATTTAACTCGTAATTCATTGAAATTAGTTTCATTTCGAAGGAATCGAAGTGTAGTTTAAAACGAAAGAAACGGAGATGAAAAACTCCAAGTATTTTGAGAGTTATGGTGGAAATAGTTAGACTCGCGCTTTGGTTTAGCAATTTACTGACCTACCTCCGATTGATTGACCATAACTCACTCAATTTAACTCGTAATTCATTTAAATTCGTTTCATTTCGAATGAATCGAAGTGTAGTTTAAAACGAAAGAAACGGAGATGAAAAACTCCAAGTATTTTGAGAGTTATGATGGAAATAGTTAGACTCGCGCTTTGGTTTAGCAATTTACTGACCTACCTCCGATTGATTGACAATAACTCTCTCAAATTAACTCGTAATTCATTTAAATTAGTTTCATTTCGAAGGAATCGAAGTATAGTTTAAAACGAAAGAAACGGAGATGAAAAACTCCAAGTATTTTGAGAGTTATGATGGAAATAGTTAGACTCGCGCTTTGGTTTAGCAATTTACTGACCTACCTCCGATTGATTGACCATAACTTTGTCAATTTAACTCGTAATTCTTTTAAATTAGTTTCATTTCGAAGGAATCGAAGTGTAGTTTAAAACGAAAGAAACGGAGATGAAAAACTCCAAGTATTTTGAGAGTTATGATGGAAATTGTTAGACTCGCGCTTTGGTTTAGCAATTTACTGACCTACCTCCGATTGATTGACCATAACTCACTAAATTTAACTCGTAATTCATTTAAATTAGTTTCATTTCGAAGGAATCGAAGTAAAGTTTAAAACGAAAGAAACGGAGATGAAAAACTCCAAGTATTTTGACAGTTATGATGGAAATAGTTAGACTCGCGCTTTGGTTTAGCAATTTACTGACCTACCTCCGATTGATTGAACATAACTCTCTCAATTTAACTCGTAATTCATTGAAATTAGTTTCATTTCGAAGGAATCGAAGTGTAGTTTAAAACGAAAGAAACGGAGATGAAAAACTCCAATTATTTTGAGAGTTATGATGGAAATAGTTAGACTCGCGCTTTGGTTTAGCAATTTACTGACCTACCTCCGATTGATTGAACATAACTCTCTCAATTTAACTCGTAATTCATTGAAATTAGTTTCATTTCGAAGGAATCGAAGTGTAGTTTAAAACGAAAGAAACGGAGATGAAAAACTCCAAGTATTTTGAGAGTTATGATGGAAATAGTTAGACTCGCTCTTTGGTTTAGCAATTTACTGACCTCTCTCCGATTGATTTACCATAACTCACTCAATTTAACTCGTAATTCATTGAAATTAGTTTCATTTCGAAGGAATCGAAGTGTAGTTTAAAACGAAAGAAACGGAGATGAAAAACTCCAAGTATTTTGAGAGTTATGATGGAAATTGTTAGACTCGCGCTTTGGTTTAGCAATTTACTGACCTACCTCCGATTGATTGACCATAACTCTCTCAATTTAACTCTTAAGTCATTGAAATTAGTTTCATTTCGAAAGAATCAAAGTGTAGTTTAAAACGAAAGAAACGGAGATGAAAAACTCCAAGTATTTTGAGAGTTATGATGGAAATAGTTAAACTCGCGCTTTGGTTTAGGAATTTACTGACCTCTCTCCGATTGATTTACCATAACTCACTCAATTTAACTCGTAATTCATTGAAATTAGTTTCATTTCGAAGGAATCGAAGTGTAGTTTAAAACGAAAGAAACAGAGATGAAAAACTCCAAGTATTTTGAGAGTTATGATGGAAATAGTTAGACTCGCGCTTTGGTTTAGCAATTTACTGACATACCTCCGATTGATTGACCATAACTCTCCCAATTTAACTCTTAAGTCATTGAAATTAGTTTCATTTCGAAGGAATCAAAGTGTAGTTTAAAACGAAAGAAACGGAGATGAAAAACTCCAAGTATTTTGAGAGTTATGATGGAAATAGTTAGACTCGCGCTTTGGTTTAGCAATTTACTGACCTACCTCCGATTGATTAACAATAACTCTGTCAATTTAACTCGTAATTCATTTAAATTAGTTTCATTTCGAAGGAATCGAAGTGTAGTTTAAAACGAAAGAAACGGAGATGAAAAACTCCAAGTATTTTGAGAGTTATGATGGAAATAGTTAGACTCGCGCTTTGGTTTAGCAATTTACTGACCTACCTCCGATTGATTGACCATAACTCACTCAATTTAACTCGTAATTCATTTAAATTCGTTTCATTTCGAATGAATCGAAGTGTAGTTTAAAACGAAAGAAACGAAGATGAAAAACTCCAAGTATTTTGAGAGTTATGATGGAAATAGTTAGACTCGCTCTTTGGTTTAGCAATTTACTGACCTCTCTCCGATTGATTGACCATAACTCTGTCAATTTAACTCGTAATTCATTTAAATTAGTTTCATTTCGAAGGAATCGAAGTGTAGTTTATAACGAAAGAAACGGAGATGAAAAACTCCAAGTATTTTGAGAGTTATGATGGAAATAGTTAGACTCGCGCTTTGGTTTAGCAATTTACTGACCTACCTCCGATTGATTGACCATAACTCTCCCAATTTAACTCTTAAGTCATTGAAATTAGTTTCATTTCGAAGGAATTAAAGTGTAGTTTAAAACGAAAGAAACGGAGATGAAAAACTCCAAGTATTTTGAGAGTTATGATGGAAATAGTTAGACTCGCGCTTTGGTTTAGCAATTTACTGACCTACCTCCGATTGATTGACCATAACTCACTCAATTTAACTCGTAATTCATTTAAATTAGTTTCATTTCGAAGGAATCGAAGTAAAGTTTAAAACGAAAGAAACGGAGATGAAAAACTCCAAGTATTTTGAGATTTATGATGGAAATAGTTAGACTCGCGCTTTGGTTTAGCAATTTACTGACCTACCTCCGATTGATTGAACATAACTCTCTCAATTTAACTCGTAGTTCATTGAAATTAGTTTCATTTCGAAGGAATCGAAGTGTAGTTTAAAACGAAAGAAACGGAGATGAAAAACTCCAAGTATTTTGAGAGTTATGATGGAAATAGTTAGACTCGCGCTTTGGTTTAGCAATTTACTGACCTACCTCCGATTGATTGACCATAACTTTGTCAATTTAACTCGTAATTCATTTAAATTAGTTTCATTTCGAAGGAATCGAAGTGTAGTTTAAAACGAAAGAAACGGAGATGAAAAACTCCAAGTATTTTGAGAGTTATGATGGAAATAGTTAGACTCGCGCTTTGGTTTAGCAATTTACTGACCTCCCTACGATTGATTGACCATAACTCACTCAATTTAACTTGTAATTCATTGAAATTAGTTTCATTTCGAAAGAATCGAAGTGTAGTTTAAAACGAAAGAAACGGAGATGAAAAACTCCAAGTATTTTGAGAGTTATGATGGAAATAGTTAGACTCGCGCTTTGGTTTAGCAATTTACTGACCTACCTCCGATTGATTGACCATAACTCTCTCAATTTAACTCTTAAGTCATTGAAATTAGTTTCATTTCGAAAGAATCAAAGTGTATTTAAAACGAAAGAAACGGAGATGAAAAACTCCAAGTATTTTGAGAGTTATGATGGAAATAGTTAAACTCGCGCTTTGGTTTAGCAATTTACTGACCTCTCTCCGATTGATTTACCATAACTCACTCAATTTAACTCGTAATTCATTGAAATTAGTTTCATTTCGAAGGAATCGAAGTGTAGTTTAAAACGAAAGAAACGGAGATGAAAAACTCCAAGTATTTTGAGAGTTATGATGGAAATTGTTAGACTCGCGCTTTGGTTTAGCGATTTACTGACCT
Source organism: Tasmannia lanceolata (assembly GCF_043159265.1). Taxonomy (NCBI): domain Eukaryota; kingdom Viridiplantae; phylum Streptophyta; class Magnoliopsida; order Canellales; family Winteraceae; genus Tasmannia; species Tasmannia lanceolata. The sequence goes on from NW_027518721.1 coordinate 12,862,108, forward strand.
ACCTCCGATTGATTGACCATAACTCACTCAATTTAACTCGTAATTCATTTAAATTAGTTTCATTTCGAAGGAATCGAAGTAAAGTTTAAAACGAAAGAAACGGAGATGAAAAATTCCAAGTATTTTGAGAGTTATGATGGAAATAGTTAGACTCGCGCTTTGGTTTAGCAATTTACTGACCTACCTCCGATTGATTGAACATAACTCTCTCAATTTAACTCGTAATTCATTGAAATTAGTTTCATTTCGAAGGAATCGAAGTGTAGTTTAAAACGAAAGAAACGGAGATGAAAAACTCCAAGTATTTTGAGAGTTATGGTGGAAATAGTTAGACTCGCGCTTTGGTTTAGCAATTTACTGACCTACCTTCGATTGATTGACCATAACTCTCTAAATTTAACTCTTAAGTCATTGAAATTAGTTTCATTTCGAAGGAATCAAAGTGTAGTTTAAACCAAAAGAAACGGAGATTAAAAACTCCAAGTATTTTGAGAGTTATGATGGAAATTGTTAGACTCGCGCTTTGGTTTAGCAATTTACTGACCTACCTCCGATTTATTGACCATAACTCACTCAATTTAACTCGTAATTCATTTAAATTAGTTTCATTTTGAAGGAATCGAAGTATAGTTTAAAACGAAAGAAACGGAGATGAAAAACTCCAAGTATTTTGAGAGTTATGATGGAAATAGTTAGACTCGCGCTTTGGTTTAGCAATTTACTGACCTACCTCCGATTAATTGACCATAACTCACTCAATTTTACTTGTAATTGATTGAAATTAGTTTCATTTCGAAGGAATCGAAGTGTAGTTTAAAACGAAAGAAACGGAGATGAAAAACTGTAAGTATTTTGGGAGTTATGATGGAAATAGTTAGACTCGCGCTTTGGTTTAGCAATTTACTGACCTACCTCCGATTGATTGACCATAACTCACTCAATTTAACTCGTAATTCATTGAATTAGTTTCATTTCGAAGGAATCGAAGTGTAGTTTAAAACGAAAGAAACGGAGATGAAAAACTCCAAGTATTTTGAGAGTTATGATGGAAATAGTTAGACTCGCGCTTTGGTTTAGCAATTTACTGACCTACCTACGATTAATTGACCATAACTCTCTCAATTTAACTCTTAAGTCATTGAAATTAATTTCATTTCAAATGAATCGAAGTGTAGTTTAAAACGAAAGAAACGGAGATGAAAAACTCCAAGTATTTTGAGAGTTATGATGGAAATAGTTAGACTCGCGCTTTGGTTTAGCAATTTACTGACCTAGCTCCGATTGATTGACCATAACTCTCTAAATTTAACTCTTAAGTCATTGAAATTAGTTTCATTTCGAAGGAATCGAAGTGTAGTTTAAACCAAAAGAAACGGAGATGAAAAACTCCAAGTATTTTGAGAGTTATGATGGAAATTGTTAGACTCGCGCTTTGGTTTAGCAATTTACTGACCTACCTCCGATTTATTGACCATAACTCACTCAATTTAACTCGTAATTCTTTTAAATTAGTTTCATTTCGAAGGAATCGAAGTATAGTTTAAAACGAAAGAAACGGAGATGAAAAACTCCAAGTATATTGAGAGTTATGATGGAAATAGTTAGACTCACGCTTTGGTTTAGCAATTTACTGACCTACCTCCGATTAATTGACCATAACTCACTCAATTTTACTTGTAATTCATTGAAATTAGTTTCATTTCGAAGGAATCGAAGTGTAGTTTAAAACGAAAGAAACGGAGATGAAAAACTCCAAGTATTTTGGGAGTTATGATGGAAATAGTTAGACTCGCGCTTTGGTTTAGCAATTTACTGACCTACCTCCGATTGATTGACCATAACTCACTCAATTTAACTCGTAATTCATTGAATTAGTTTCATTTCGAAGGAATCGAAGTGTAGTTTAAAACGAAAGAAACGGAGATGAAAAACTCCAAGTATTTTGAGAGTTATGATGGAAATAGTTAGACTCGCGCTTTGGTTTAGCAATTTACTGACCTACCTCCGATTGATTGACCATAACTCTCCCAATTTAACTCTTAAGTCATTGAAATTAGTTTCATTTCGAAGGAATCAAAGTGTAGTTTAAAACGAAAGAAACGGAGATGAAAAACTCCAAGTATTTTGAGAGTTATGATGGAAATAGTTAGACTCGCGCTTTGGTTTAGCAATTTACTGACCTACCTCCGATTGATTGACAATAACTCTGTCAATTTAACTCGTAACTCATTTAAATTAGTTTCATTTCGAAGGAATCGAAGTATAGTTTAAAACGAAAGAAACGGAGATGAAAAACTACAAGTATTTTGAGAGTTATGATGGAAATAGTTAGACTCGCGCTTTGGTTTAGCAATTTACTGACCTACCTCCGATTCATTGACCATAACTTACTCAATTTTACTTGTAATTGATTGAAATTAGTTTCATTTCGAAGGAATCGAAGTGTAGTTTAAAACGAAAGAAACGGAGATGAAAAACTCCAAGTATTTTGGGAGTTATGATGGAAATAGTTAGACTCGCGCTTTGGTTTAGCAATTTACTGACCTACCTCCGATTGATTGACCATAACTCACTCAATTTAACTCATAATTCATTGAATTAGTTTCATTTCGAAGGAATCGAAGTGTAGTTTAAAACGAAAGAAACGGAGATGAAAAACTCCAAGTATTTTGAGAGTTATGATGAAAATAGTTAGACTCGCGCTTTGGTTTAGCAATTTACTGACCTACCTACGATTGATTGACCATAACTCTCTCAATTTAACACTTAAGTCATTGAAATTAATTTCATTTCAAATGAATCGAAGTGTACTTTAAAACGAAAGAAACGGAGATGAAAAACTCTAAGTATTTTGAGAGTTATGATGGAAATAGTTAGACTCGCGCTTCGGTTTAGCAATTTACTGACTTACCTCCGATTGATTGACCATAACTCTGTCAATTTAACTCGTAATTCATTTAAATTAGTTTCATTTCGAAGGAATCTAAGTGTAGTTTAAAACGAAAGAAACGGAGATTAAAAACTCCAAGTATTTTGGGAGTTATGATGGAAATAGTTAGACTCGCGCTTTGTTTTAGCAATTTACTGACCTCCCTACGATTGATTGACCATAACTCACTCAATTTAACTCGTAATTCATTGAAATTAGTTTCATTTCGAAGGAATCGAAGTGTAGTTTATAACGAAAGAAACGGAGATGAAAAACTCCAAGTATTTTGAGAGTTATGATGGAAATAGTTAGACTCGCGCTTTGGTTTAGCAATTTACTGACCTACCTCCGATTGATTGACAATAACTCTGTCAATTTAACTCGTAATTCATTTAAATTAGTTTCATTTCGAAGGAATCGAATTGTAGTTTAAAACGAAAGAAACGGAGATGAAAAACTCCAAGTATTTTGAGAGTTATGATGGAAATAGTTAGACTCGCGCTTTGGTTTAGCAATTTACTGACCTACCTCCGATTGATTGACCATAACTCACTCAATTTAACTCGTAATTCATTTAAATTTGTTTCATTTCGAATGAATCGAAGTGTAGTTTAAAACGAAAGAAACGGAGATGAAAAACTCCAAGTATTTTGAGAGTTATGATGGAAATAGTTAGACTCGCGCTTTGGTTTAGCAATTTACTGACCTACCTCCGATTGATTGACCATAACTCTCCCAATTTAACTCTTAAGTCATTGAAATTAGTTTCATTTCGAAGGAATCAAAGTGTAGTTTAAAACGAAAGAAACGGAGATGAAAAACTCCAAGTATTTTGAGAGTTATGATGGAAATTGTTAGACTCGCGCTTTGGTTTAGCAATTTACTGACCTACCTCCGATTGATTGACAATAACTCTGTCAATTTAACTCGTAATTCATTTAAATTAGTTTCATTTCGAAGGAATCGAAGTATAGTTTAAAACGAAAGAAACGGAGATGAAAAACTACAAGTATTTTGAGAGTTATGATGGAAATAGTTAGACTCGCGCTTTGGTTTAGCAATTTACTGACCTACCTCCGATTCATTGACCATAACTCACTCAATTTTACTTGTAATTGATTGAAATTAGTTTCATTTCGAAGGAATCGAAGTGTAGTTTAAAACGAAAGAAACGGAGATGAAAAACTCCAAGTATTTTGGGAGTTATGATGGAAATAGTTAGACTCGCGCTTTGGTTTAGCAATTTACTGACCTACCTCCGATTGATTGACCATAACTCACTCAATTTAACTCGTAATTCATTGAATTAGTTTCATTTCGAAGGAATCGAAGTGTAGTTTAAAACGAAAGAAACGGAGATGAAAAACTCCAAGTATTTTGAGAGTTATGATGAAAATAGTTAGACTCGCGCTTTGGTTTAGCAATTTACTGACCTACCTACGATTGATTGACCATAACTCTCTCAATTTAACACTTAAGTCATTGAAATTAATTTCATTTCAAATGAATCGAAGTGTACTTTAAAACGAAAGAAACGGAGATGAAAAACTCTAAGTATTTTGAGAGTTATGATGGAAATAGTTAGACTCGCGCTTCGGTTTAGCAATTTACTGACTTACCTCCGATTGATTGACCATAACTCTGTCAATTTAACTCGTAATTCATTTAAATTAGTTTCATTTCGAAGGAATCGAAGTGTAGTTTAAAACGAAAGAAACGGAGATTAAAAACTCCAAGTATTTTGGGAGTTATGATGGAAATAGTTAGACTCGCGCTTTGGTTTAGCAATTTACTGACCTCCCTACGATTGATTGACCATAACTCACTCAATTTAACTCGTAATTCATTGAAATTAGTTTCATTTCGAAGGAATCGAAGTGTAGTTTATAACGAAAGAAACGGAGATGAAAAACTCCAAGTATTTTGAGAGTTATGATGGAAATAGTTTGACTCGCGCTTTGGTTTAGCAATTTACTGACCTACCTCCGATTGATTGACCATAACTCTCCCAATTTAACTCTTAAGTCATTGAAATTAGTTTCATTTCGAAGGAATCCAAGTGTAGTTTAAAACGAAAGAAACGGAGATGAAAAACTCCAAGTATTTTGAGAGTTATGATGGAAATAGTTAGACTCGCGCTTTGGTTTAGCAATTTACTGACCTACCTCCGATTGATTGACAATAACTCTGTCAATTTAACTCGTAATTCATTTAAATTAGTTTCATTTCGAAGGAATCGAATTGTAGTTTAAAACGAAAGAAACGGAGATGAAAAACTCCAAGTATTTTGAGAGTTATGATGGAAATAGTTAGACTCGCGCTTTGGTTTAGCAATTTACTGACCTACCTCCGATTGATTGACCATAACTCACTCAATTTAACTCGTAATTCATTTAAATTTGTTTCATTTCGAATGAATCGAAGTGTAGTTTAAAACGAAAGAAACGGAGATGAAAAACTCCAAGTATTTTGAGAGTTATGATGGAAATAGTTAGACTCGCTCTTTGGTTTAGCAATTTACTGACCTACCTCCGATTGATTGACCATAACTCTGTCAATTTAACTCGTAATTCATTTAAATTAGTTTCATTTCGAAGGAATCGAAGTGTAGTTTAAAACGAAAGAAACGGAGATTAAAAACTCCAAGTATTTTGGGAGTTATGATGGAAATAGTTAGACTCGCGCTTTGGTTTAGCAATTTACTGACCTCCCTACGATTGATTGACCATAACTCACTCAATTTAACTCGTAATTCATTGAAATTAGTTTCATTTCGAAGGAATCGAAGTGTAGTTTATAACGAAAGAAACGGAGATGAAAAACTCCAAGTATTTTGAGAGTTATTATGGAAATAGTTAGACTCGCGCTTTGGTTTAGCAATTTACTGACCTACCTCCGATTGATTGACCATAACTCTCCCAATTTAATTCTTAAGTCATTGAAATTAGTTTCATTTCGAAGGAATAAAAGTGTAGTTTAAAACGAAAGAAACGGAGATGAAAAACTCCAAGTATTTTGAGAGTTATGATGGAAATAGTTAGACTCGCGCTTTGGTTTAGCAATTTACTGACCTACCTCCGATTGATTGACAATAACTCTGTCAATTTAACTCGTAATTCATTTAAATTAGTTTCATTTCGAAGGAATCGAAGTGTAGTTTAAAACGAAAGAAACGGAGATGAAAAACTCCAAGTATTTTGGGAGTTATGATGGAAATAGTTAGACTCGCGCTTTGGTTTAGCAATTTACTGACCTACCTCCGATTGATTGACCATAACTCACTCAATTTAACTCGTAATTCATTGAATTAGTTTCATTTCGAAGGAATCGAAGTGTAGTTTAAAACGAAAGAAACGGAGATGAAAAACTCCAAGTATTTTGAGAGTTATGATGGAAATAGTTAGACTCGCGCTTTGGTTTAGCAATTTACTGACCTACCTACGATTGATTGACCATAACTCTCTCAATTTAACTCTTAAGTCATTGAAATTAATTTCATTTCAAATGAATCGAAGTGTAGTTTAAAACGAAAGAAACGGAGATGAAAAACTCCAAGTATTTTGAGAGTTATGATGGAAATAGTTAGACTCGCGCTTTGGTTTAGCAATTTACTGACCTACCTCCAATTGATTGACAATAACTCTGTCAATTTAACTCGTAATTCATTTAAATTAGTTTCATTTCGAAGGAATCGAAGTGTAGTTTATAACGAAAGAAACGGAGATGAAAAACTCCAAGTATTTTGAGAGTTATGATGGAAATAGTTTGACTCGCGCTTTGGTTTAGCAATTTACTGACCTACCTCCGATTGATTGACCATAACTCTCCCAATTTAACTCTTAAGTCATTGAAATTAGTTTCATTTCGAAGGAATCCAAGTGTAGTTTAAAACGAAAGAAACGGAGATGAAAAACTCCAAGTATTTTGAGAGTTATGATGGAAATAGTTAGACTCGCGCTTTGGTTTAGCAATTTACTGACCTACCTCCGATTGATTGACAATAACTCTGTCAATTTAACTCGTAATTCATTTAAATTAGTTTCATTTCGAAGGAATCGAATTGTAGTTTAAAACGAAAGAAACGGAGATGAAAAACTCCAAGTATTTTGAGAGTTATGATGGAAATAGTTAGACTCGCGCTTTGGTTTAGCAATTTACTGACCTACCTCCGATTGATTGACCATAACTCACTCAATTTAACTCGTAATTCATTTAAATTTGTTTCATTTCGAATGAATCGAAGTGTAGTTTAAAACGAAAGAAACGGAGATGAAAAACTCCAAGTATTTTGAGAGTTATGATGGAAATAGTTAGACTCGCTCTTTGGTTTAGCAATTTACTGACCTACCTCCGATTGATTGACCATAACTCTGTCAATTTAACTCGTAATTCATTTAAATTAGTTTCATTTCGAAGGAATCGAAGTGTAGTTTAAAACGAAAGAAACGGAGATTAAAAACTCCAAGTATTTTGGGAGTTATGATGGAAATAGTTAGACTCGCGCTTTGGTTTAGCAATTTACTGACCTCCCTACGATTGATTGACCATAACTCACTCAATTTAACTCGTAATTCATTGAAATTAGTTTCATTTCGAAGGAATCGAAGTGTAGTTTATAACGAAAGAAACGGAGATGAAAAACTCCAAGTATTTTGAGAGTTATTATGGAAATAGTTAGACTCGCGCTTTGGTTTAGCAATTTACTGACCTACCTCCGATTGATTGACCATAACTCTCCCAATTTAATTCTTAAGTCATTGAAATTAGTTTCATTTCGAAGGAATAAAAGTGTAGTTTAAAACGAAAGAAACGGAGATGAAAAACTCCAAGTATTTTGAGAGTTATGATGGAAATAGTTAGACTCGCGCTTTGGTTTAGCAATTTACTGACCTACCTCCGATTGATTGACAATAACTCTGTCAATTTAACTCGTAATTCATTTAAATTAGTTTCATTTCGAAGGAATCGAAGTGTAGTTTAAAACGAAAGAAACGGAGATGAAAAACTCCAAGTATTTTGGGAGTTATGATGGAAATAGTTAGACTCGCGCTTTGGTTTAGCAATTTACTGACCTACCTCCGATTGATTGACCATAACTCACTCAATTTAACTCGTAATTCATTGAATTAGTTTCATTTCGAAGGAATCGAAGTGTAGTTTAAAACGAAAGAAACGGAGATGAAAAACTCCAAGTATTTTGAGAGTTATGATGGAAATAGTTAGACTCGCGCTTTGGTTTAGCAATTTACTGACCTACCTACGATTGATTGACCATAACTCTCTCAATTTAACTCTTAAGTCATTGAAATTAATTTCATTTCAAATGAATCGAAGTGTAGTTTAAAACGAAAGAAACGGAGATGAAAAACTCCAAGTATTTTGAGAGTTATGATGGAAATAGTTAGACTCGCGCTTTGGTTTAGCAATTTACTGACCTACCTCCAATTGATTGACAATAACTCTGTCAATTTAACTCGTAATTCATTTAAATTAGTTTCATTTCGAAGGAATCGAAGTGTAGTTTAAAACTAAAGAAACGGAGATAAAAAACTCCAAGTATTTTGGGAGTTATGATGGAAATAGTTAGACTCGCGCTTTGGTTTAGCAATTTACAGACCTACCTCCGATTGATTGACAATAACTCACTCAATTTAACTCTTAATTCATTGAATTAGTTTCATTTCGAAGGAATCGAAGTGTAGTTTAAAACGAAAGAAACGGAGATGAAAAACTCCAAGTATTTTGAGAGTTATGATGGAAATAGTTAGACTCGCTCTTTGGTTTAGCAATTTACTGACCTACCTCCGATTGATTGACCATAACTCTGTCAATTTAACTCGTAATTCATTTAAATTAGTTTCATTTCGAAGGAATCGAAGTATAGTTTAAAACGAAAGAGACGGAGATTAAAAACTCCAAGTATTTTGGGAGTTATAATGGAAATAGTTAGACTCGCGCTTTGGTTTAGCAATTTACTGACCTCCCTACGATTGATTGACCATAACTCACTCAATTTAACTCGTAATTCATTGAAATTAGTTTCATTTCGAAGGAATCGAAGTGTAGTTTATAACGAAAGAAACGGAGATGAAAAACGCCAAGTATTTTGAGAGTTATGATGGAAATAGTTAGACTCGCGCTTTGGTTTAGCAATTTACTGACCTACCTCCGATTGATTGACCATAACTCTCCCAATTTAACTCTTAAGTCATTGAAATTAGTTTCATTTCGAAGGAATCAAAGTGTAGTTTAAAACGAAAGAAACGGAGATGAAAAACTCCAAGTATTTTGAGAGTTATGATGGAAATAGTTAGACTCGCGCTTTGGTTTAGCAATTTACTGACCTACCTCCGATTGATTGACAATAACTCTGTCAATTTAACTCGTAATTCATTTAAATTAGTTTCATTTCGAAGGAATCGAAGTGTAGTTTAAAACGAAAGAAACGGAGATGAAAAACTCCAAGTATTTTGGGAGTTATGATGGAAATAGTTAGACTCGCGCTTTGGTTTAGCAATTTACTGACCTACCTCCGATTGATTGACCATAACTCACTCAATTTAACTCGTAATTCATTGAATTAGTTCCATTTCGAAGGAATCGAAGTGTAGTTTAAAACGAAAGAAACGGAGATGAAAAACTCCAAGTATTTTGAGAGTTATGATGGAAATAGTTAGACTCACGCTTTGGTTTAGCAATTTACTGACCTACCTACGATTGATTGACCATGACTCTCTCAATTTAACTCTTAAGTCATTGAAATTAATTTCATTTCAAATGAATCGAAGTGTAGTTTAAAACGAAAGAAACGGAGATGAAAAACTCCAAGTATTTTGAGAGTTATGATGGAAATAGTTAGACTCGCGCTTTGGTTTAGCAATTTACTGACCTACCTCCGATTGATTGACCATAACTCTGTCAATTTAACTCGTAATTCATTTAAATTAGTTTCATTTCGAAGGAATCGAAGTGTAGTTTAAAACGAAAGAAACGGAGATTAAAAACTCCAAGTATTTTGGGAGTTATGATGGAAATAGTTAGACTCGCGCTTTGGTTTAGCAATTTATTGACCTCCCTACGATTGATTAACCATAACTCACTAAATTTAACTCGTAATTCATTGAAATTAGTTTCATTTCGAAGGAATCGAAGTGTAGTTTATAACGAAAGAAACGGAGATGAAAAACTCCAAGTATTTTGAGAGTTATGATGGAAATAGTTAGACTCGCGCTTTGGTTTAGCAATTTACTGACCTACCTCCGATTGATTGACCATAACTCTCCCAATTTAACTCTTAAGTCATTGAAATTAGTTTCATTTCGAAGGAATCAAAGTGTAGTTTAAAACGAAAGAAACGGAGATGAAAAACTCCAAGTATTTTGAGAGTTATGATGGAAATAGTTAGACTCGCGCTTTGGTTTAGCAATTTACTGACCTACCTCCGATTGATTGACAATAACTCTGTCAATTTAACTCGTAATTCATTTAAATTAGTTTCATTTCGAAGGAATCGAATTTTAGTTTAAAACGAAAGAAACGGAGATGAAAAACTCCAAGTATTTTGAGAGTTATGATGGAAATAGTTAGACTCGCGCTTTGGTTTAGCAATTTACTGACCTACCTCCGATTGATTGATAATAACTCTGTCAATTTAACTCGTAATTCATTTAAATTAGTTTCATTTCGAAGGAATCGAATTGTAGTTTAAAACGAAAGAAACGGAGATGAAAAACTCCAAGTATTTTGAGAGTTATGATGGAAATAGTTAGACTCGCGCTTTGGTTTAGCAATTTTCTGACCTACCTCCGATTGATTGACCATAACTCACTCAATTTAACTCGTAATTCATTTAAATTCGTTTCATTTCGAGTGAATCGAAGTGTAGTTTAAAACGAAAGAAACGGAGATGAAAAACTCCAAGTATTTTGAGAGTTATGATGGAAATAGTTAGACTCGCTCTTTGGTTTAGCAATTTACTGACCTACCTCCGATTGATTGACCATAACTCTGTCAATTTAACTCGTAATTCATTTAAATTAGTTTCATTTCGAAGGAATCGAAGTGTAGTTTAAAACGAAAGAAACGGAGATTAAAAACTCCAAGTATTTTGGGAGTTATGATGGAAATAGTTAGACTCGCGCTTTGGTTTAGCAATTTACTGACCTCCCTACGATTGATTGACCATAACTCACTCAATTTAACTCGTAATTCATTGAAATTAGTTTCATTTCGAAGGAATCGAAGTGTAGTTTATAACGAAAGAAACGGAGATGAAAAACTCCAAGTATTTTGAGAGTTATGATGGAAATAGTTAGACTCGCGCTTTGGTTTAGCAATTTACTGACCTACCTCCGATTGATTGACCATAACTCTCCCAATTTAACTCTTAAGTCATTGAAATTAGTTTCATTTCGAAGGAATCAAAGTGTAGTTTAAAACGAAAGAAACGGAGATGAAAAACTCCAAGTATTTTGAGAGTTATGATGGAAATTGTTAGACTCGCGCTTTGGTTTAGCAATTTACTGACCTACCTCCGATTTATTGACCATAACTCACTCAATTTAACTCGTAATTCATTTAAATTAGTTTCATTTCGAAGGAATCGAAGTATAGTTTAAAACGAAAGAAACGGAGATGAAAAACTCCAAGTATTTTGAGAGTTATGATGGAAATAGTTAGACTCGTGCTTTGGTTTAGCAATTTACTGACTTACCTCCGATTAATTGACCATAACTCACTCAATTTTAATTGTAATTGATTGAAATTAGTTTCATTTCGAAGGAATCGAAGTGTAGTTTAAAACGAAAGAAACGGAGATGAAAAACTCCAAGTATTTTGGGAGTTATGATGGAAATAGTTAGACTCGCGCTTTGGTTTAGCAATTTACTGACCTACCTCCGATTGATTGACCATAACTCACTCAATTTAACTCGTAATTCATTGAATTAGTTTCATTTCGAAGGAATCGAAGTGTAGTTTAAAACGAAAGAAACGGAGATGAAAAACTCCAAGTATGTTGAGAGTTATGATGGAAATAGTTAGACTCGCGCTTTGGTTTAGCAATTTACTGACCTACCTACGATTGATTAACCATAACTCTCTAAATTTAACTCTTAAGTCATTGAAATTAATTTCATTTCAAATGAATCGAAGTGTAGTTTAAAATGAAAGAAACGGAGATGAAAAACTCCAAGTATTTTGAGAGTTATGATGGAAATAGTTAGACTCGCGCTTTGGTTTAGCAATTTACTGACCTACCTCCGATTGATTGACCATAACTCTGTCAATTTAACTCGTAATTCATTTAAATTAGTTTCATTTCGAAGGAATAGAAGTGTAGTTTAAAACGAAAGAAACGGAGATTAAAAACTCCAAGTATTTTGGGAGTTATGATGGAAATAGTTAGACTCGCGCTTTGGTTTAGCAATTTACTGACCTCCCTACGATTGATTGACCATAACTCACTCAATTTAACTCGTAATTCATTGAAATTAGTTTCATTTCGAAGGAATCGAAGTGTAGTTTATAACGAAAGAAACGGAGATGAAAAACTCCAAGTATTTTGAGAGTTATGATGGAAATAGTTAGACTCGTGCTTTGGTTTAGCAATTTACTGACCTACCTCCGATTGATTGACCATAACTCTCCCAATTTAACTCTTAAGTCATTGAAATTAGTTTCATTTCGAAGGAATCCAAGTGTAGTTTAAAACGAAAGAAACGGAGATGAAAAACTCCAAGTATTTTGAGAGTTATGATGGAAATAGTTAGACTCGCGCTTTGGTTTAGGAATTTACTGACCTTCCTCCGATTGATTGACAATAACTCTGTCAATTTAACTCGTAATTCATTTAAATTAGTTTCATTTCGAAGGAATCGAATTGTAGTTTAAAACGAAAGAAACGGAGATGAAAAACTCCAAGTATTTTGAGAGTTATTATGGAAATAGTTAGACTCGCGCTTTGGTTTAGCAATTTACTGACCTACCTCCGATTGATTGACCATAACTCACTCAATTTAACTCGTAATTCATTTAAATTCGTTTCATTTCGAATGAATCGAAGTGTAGTTTAAAACGAAAGAAACGAAGATGAAAAACTCCAAGTATTTTGAGAGTTATGATGGAAATAGTTAGACTCGCTCTTTGGTTTAGCAATTTACTGACCTACCTCCGATTGATTGACCATAACTCTGTCAATTTAACTCGTAATTCATTTAAATTAGTTTCATTTCGAAGGAATCGAAGTGTAGTTTAAAACGAAAGAAACGGAGATTAAAAACTCCAAGTATTTTGGGAGTTATGATGGAAATAGTTAGACTCGCGCTTTGGTTTAGCAATTTACTGACCTCCCTACGATTGATTGACCATAACTCACTCAATTTAACTCGTAATTCATTGAAATTAGTTTCATTTCGAAGGAATCGAAGTGTAGTTTATAACGAAAGAAACGGAGATGAAAAACTCCAAGTATTTTGAGAGTTATGATGGAAATAGTTAGACTCGCGCTTTGGTTTAGCAATTTACTGACCTACCTCCGATTGATTGACCATAACTCTCCCAATTTAACTCTTAAGTCATTGAAATTAGTTTCATTTCGAAGGAATCAAAGTGTAGTTTAAAACGAAAGAAACGGAGATTAAAAACTCCAAGTATTTTGAGAGTTATGATGGAAATAGTTAGACTCGCGCTTTGGTTTAGCAATTTACTGACCTACCTCCGATTGATTGACAATAACTCTGTCAATTTAACTCGTAATTCATTTAAATTAGTTTCATTTCGAAGGAATCGAAGTGTAGTTTAAAACGAAAGAAACGGAGATGAAAAACTCCAAGTATTTTGGGAGTTATGATGGAAATAGTTATACTCGCGCTTTGGTTTTGCAATTTTCTGACCTACCTCCGATTGATTGACCATAACTCACTCAACTTAACTCGTAATTCATTGAATTAGTTTCATTTCGAAGGAATCGAAGTGTAGTTTAAAACGAAAGAAACGGAGATGAAAAACTCCAAGTATTTTGAGAGTTATGATGGAAATAGTTAGACTCGCGCTTTGGTTTAGCAATTTACTGACCTACCTACGATTGATTGACCATAACTCTCTCAATTTAACTCTTAAGTCATTGAAATTAATTTCATTTCAAATGAATCGAAGTGTAGTTTAAAACGAAAGAAACGGAGATGAAAAACTCCAAGTATTTTGAGAGTTATGATGGAAATAGTTAGACTCGCGCTTTGGTTTAGCAATTTACTGACCTACCTCCGATTGATTGACCATAACTCTGTCAATTTAACTCGTAATTCATTTAAATTAGTTTCATTTCGAAGGAATCGAAGTGTAGTTTAAAACGAAAGAAACGGAGATTAAAAACTCCAAGTATTTTGGGAGTTATGATGGAAATAGTTAGACTCGCGCTTTGGTTTAGCAATTTACTGACCTCCCTACGATTGATTGACCATAACTCACTCAATTTAACTCGTAATTCATTGAAATTAGTTTCATTTCGAAGGAATCGAAGTGTAGTTTATAACGAAAGAAACGGAGATGAAAAACTCCAAGTATTTTGAGAGTTATGATGGAAATAGTTAGACTCGCGCTTTGGTTTAGCAATTTACTGACCTACCTCCGATTGATTGACCATAACTCTCCCAATTTAACTCTTAAGTCATTGAAATTAGTTTCATTTCGAAGGAATCAAAGTGTAGTTTAAAACGAAAGAAACGGAGATGAAAAACTCCAAGTATTTTGAGAGTTATGATGGAAATAGTTAGACTCGCGCTTTGGTTTAGCAATTTACTGACCTACCTCCGATTGATTAACAATAACTCTGTCAATTTAACTCGTAATTCATTTAAATTAGTTTCATTTCGAAGGAATCGAAGTGTAGTTTAAAACGAAAGAAACGGAGATGAAAAACTCCAAGTATTTTGAGAGTTATATTGGAAATAGTTAGACTCGCGCTTTGGTTTAGCAATTTACTGACCTACCTCCGATTGATTGACCATAACTCACTCAATTTAACTCGTAATTCATTTAAATTAGTTTCATTTCGAAGGAATCGAAGTAAAGTTTAAAACGAAAGAAACGGAGATGAAAAACTCCAAGTATTTTGAGAGTTATGATGGAAATAGTTAGACTCGCGCTTTGGTTTAGCAATATACTGACCTACCTCCGATTGATTGAACGTAACTCTCTCAATTTAACTCGTAGTTCATTGAAATTAGTTTCATTTCGAAGGAATCGAAGTGTAGTTTAAAACGAAAGAAACGGAGATGAAAAACTCCAAGTATTTTGAGAGTTATGACGGAAATAGTTAGACTCGCGCTTTGGTTTAAGAATTTACTGACCTACCTCCGATTGATTGACCATAACTCTGTCAATTTAACTCGTAATTCATTTAAATTAGTTTCATTTCGAAGGAATCAAAGTGTAGTTTAAAACGAAAGAAACGGAGATGAAAAACTCCAAGTATTTTGAGAGTTATGATGGAAATAGTTAGACTCGCGCTTTGGTTTAGCAATTTACTGACCTCCCTACGATTGATTGACCATAACTCACTCAATTTAACTCGTAATTCATTGAAATTAGTTTCATTTCGAAAGAATCGAAGTGTAGTTTAAAACGAAAGAAACGGAGATGAAAAACTCCAAGTATTTTGAGAGTTATGATGGAAATAGTTAGACTCGCGCTTTGGTTTAGCAATTTACTGACCTACCTCCGATTGATTGACCATAACTCTCTCAATTTAACTCTTAAGTCATTGAAATTAGTTTCATTTCGAAAGAATCAAAGTATAGTTTAAAACGAAAGAAACGGAGATGAAAAACTCCAAGTATTTTGAGAGTTATTATGGAAATAGTTAGACTCGCGCTTTGGTTTAGCAATTTACTGACCTACCTCCGATTGATTGACAATAACTCTCTCAATTTAACTCGTAATTCATTTAAATTAGTTTCATTTCGAAGGAATCGAAGTGTAGTTTAAAATGAAAGAAACGGAGATGAAAAACTCCAAGTATTTTGAGAGTTATGATGGAAATAGTTAGACTCGCGCTTTGGTTTAGCAATTTACTGACCTACCTCCGATTGATTGACCATAACTCTGTCAATTTAACTCGTAATTCTTTTAAATTAGTTTCATTTCGAAGGAATCGAAGTGTAGTTTAAAACGAAAGAAACGGAGATGAAAAACTCCAAGTATTTTGAGAGTTATGATGGAAATAGTTAGACTCGCGCTTTGGTTTAGCAATTTACTGACCTCCCTACGATTGATTGACCATAACTCACTCAATTTAACTCGTAATTCATTGAAATTAGTTTCATTTCGAAGGAATCGAAGTGTAGTTTATAACGAAAGAAACGGAGATGAAAAACTCCAAGTATTTTGAGAGTTATGATGGAAATAGTTAGACTCGCGCTTTGGTTTAGCAATTTACTGACCTACCTCCGATTGATTGACCATAACTCTCCCAATTTAACTCTTAAGTCATTGAAATTAGTTTCATTTCGAAGGAATCAAAGTGTAGTTTAAAACGAAAGAAACGGAGATTAAAAACTCCAAGTATTTTGAGAGTTATGATGGAAATAGTTAGACTCGCGCTTTGGTTTAGCAATTTACTGACCTACCTCCGATTGATTGACAATAACTCTGTCAATTTAACTCGTAATTCATTTAAATTAGTTTCATTTCGAAGGAATCGAAGTAAAGTTTAAAACGAAAGAAACGGAGATGAAAAACTCCAAGTATTTTGAGAGTTATGATGGAAATAGTTAGACTCGCGCTTTGGTTTAGCAATTTACTGACCTACCTCCGATTGATTGAACGTAACTCTCTCAATTTAACTCGTAGTTCATTGAAATTAGTTTCATTTCGAAGGAATCGAAGTGTAGTTTAAAACGAAAGAAACGGAGATGAAAAACTCCAAGTATTTTGAGAGTTATGACGGAAATAGTTAGACTCGCGCTTTGGTTTAAGAATTTACTGACCTACCTCCGATTGATTGACCATAACTCTGTCAATTTAACTCGTAATTCATTTAAATTAGTTTCATTTCGAAGGAATCAAAGTGTAGTTTAAAACGAAAGAAACGGAGATGAAAAACTCCAAGTATTTTGAGAGTTATGATGGAAATAGTTAGACTCGCGCTTTGGTTTAGCAATTTACTGACCTCCCTACGATTGATTGACCATAACTCACTCAATTTAACTCGTAATTCATTGAAATTAGTTTCATTTCGAAAGAATCGAAGTGTAGTTTAAAACGAAAGAAACGGAGATGAAAAACTCCAAGTATTTTGAGAGTTATGATGGAAATAGTTAGACTCGCGCTTTGGTTTAGCAATTTACTGACCTACCTCCGATTGATTGACCATAACTCTCTCAATTTAACTCTTAAGTCATTGAAATTAGTTTCATTTCGAAAGAATCAAAGTATAGTTTAAAACGAAAGAAACGGAGATGAAAAACTCCAAGTATTTTGAGAGTTATTATGGAAATAGTTAGACTCGCGCTTTGGTTTAGCAATTTACTGACCTACCTCCGATTGATTGACAATAACTCTCTCAATTTAACTCGTAATTCATTTAAATTAGTTTCATTTCGAAGGAATCGAAGTGTAGTTTAAAATGAAAGAAACGGAGATGAAAAACTCCAAGTATTTTGAGAGTTATGATGGAAATAGTTAGACTCGCGCTTTGGTTTAGCAATTTACTGACCTACCTCCGATTGATTGACCATAACTCTGTCAATTTAACTCGTAATTCTTTTAAATTAGTTTCATTTCGAAGGAATCGAAGTGTAGTTTAAAACGAAAGAAACGGAGATGAAAAACTCCAAGTATTTTGAGAGTTATGATGGAAATAGTTAGACTCGCTCTTTGGTTTAGCAATTTACTGACCTCTCTCCGATTGATTTACCATAACTCACTCAATTTAACTCGTAATTCATTGAAATTAGTTTCATTTCGAAGGAATCGAAGTGTAGTTTAAAACGAAAGAAACGGAGATGAAAAACTCCAAGTATTTTGAGAGTTATGATGGAAATTGTTAGACTCACGCTTTGGTTTAGAAATTTACTGACCTACCTCCGATTGATTGACCATAACTCACTCAATTTAACTCGTAATTCATTTAAATTAGTTTCATTTCGAAGGAATCGAAATAAAGTTTAAAACGAAAGAAACGGAGATGAAAAACTCCAAGTATTTTGAGAGTTATGATGGAAATAGTTAGACTCGCGCTTTGGTTTAGCAATTTACTGACCTACCTCCGATTGATTGAACATAACTCTCTCAATTTAACTCGTAATTCATTGAAATTAGTTTCATTTCGAAGGAATCGAAGTGTAGTTTAAAACGAAAGAAACGGAGATGAAAAACTCCAAGTATTTTGAGAGTTATGGTGGAAATAGTTAGACTCGCGCTTTGGTTTAGCAATTTACTGACCTACCTTCGATTGATTGACCATAACTCTCTAAATTTAACTCTTAAGTCATTGAAATTAGTTTCATTTCGAAGGAATCGAAGTGTAGTTTAAACCAAAAGAAACGGAGATGAAAAACTCCAAGTATTTTGAGAGTTATGATGGAAATTGTTAGACTCGCGCTTTGGTTTAGCAATTTACTGACCTACCTCCGATTTATTGACCATAACTCACTCAATTTAACTCGTAATTCATTTAAATTAGTTTCATTTCGAAGGAATCGAAGTAAAGTTTAAAACGAAAGAAACGGAGATGAAAAACTCCAAGTATTTTGAGAGTTATGATGGAAATAGTTAGACTCGCGCTTTGGTTTAGCAATTTACTGACCTACCTCCGATTAATTGAACATAACTCTCTCAATTTAACTCGTAATTCATTGAAATTAGTTTCATTTCGAAGGAATCTAAGTGTAGTTTAAAACGAAAGAAACGGAGATTAAAAACTCCAAGTATTTTGGGAGTTATGATGGAAATAGTTAGACTCGCGCTTTGTTTTAGCAATTTACTGACCTCCCTACGATTGATTGACCATAACTCACTCAATTTAACTCGTAATTCATTGAAATTAGTTTCATTTCGAAGGAATCGAAGTGTAGTTTATAACGAAAGAAACGGAGATGAAAAACTCCAAGTATTTTGAGAGTTATGATGGAAATAGTTTGACTCGCGCTTTGGTTTAGCAATTTACTGACCTACCTCCGATTGATTGACCATAACTCTCCCAATTTAACTCTTAAGTCATTGAAATTAGTTTCATTTCGAAGGAATCCAAGTGTAGTTTAAAACGAAAGAAACGGAGATGAAAAACTCCAAGTATTTTGAGAGTTATGATGGAAATAGTTAGACTCGCGCTTTGGTTTAGCAATTTACTGACCTACCTCCGATTGATTGACAATAACTCTGTCAATTTAACTCGTAATTCATTTAAATTAGTTTCATTTCGAAGGAATCGAATTGTAGTTTAAAACGAAAGAAACGGAGATGAAAAACTCCAAGTATTTTGAGAGTTATGATGGAAATAGTTAGACTCGCGCTTTGGTTTAGCAATTTACTGACCTACCTCCGATTGATTGACCATAACTCACTCAATTTAACTCGTAATTCATTTAAATTTGTTTCATTTCGAATGAATCGAAGTGTAGTTTAAAACGAAAGAAACGGAGATGAAAAACTCCAAGTATTTTGAGAGTTATGATGGAAATAGTTAGACTCGCGCTTTGGTTTAGCAATTTACTGACCTACCTCCGATTGATTGACCATAACTCTCCCAATTTAACTCTTAAGTCATTGAAATTAGTTTCATTTCGAAGGAATCAAAGTGTAGTTTAAAACGAAAGAAACGGAGATGAAAAACTCCAAGTATTTTGAGAGTTATGATGGAAATAGTTAGACTCGCGCTTTGGTTTAGCAATTTACTGACCTACCTCCGATTGATTGACAATAACTCTGTCAATTTAACTCGTAATTCATTTAAATTAGTTTCATTTCGAAGGAATCAAAGTGTAGTTTAAAACGAAAGAAACGGAGATGAAAAACTCCAAGTATTTTGGGAGTTATGATGGAAATAGTTAGACTCGCGCTTTGGTTTAGCAATTTACTGACCTACCTCCGATTGATTGACCATAACTCACTCAATTTAACTCGTAATTCATTGAATTAGTTTCATTTCGAAGGAATCGAAGTGTTGTTTAAAACGAAAGAAACGGAGATGAAAAACTCCAAGTATTTTGAGAGTTATGATGAAAATAGTTAGACTCGCGCTTTGGTTTAGCAATTTACTGACCTACCTACGATTGATTGACCTTAACTCTCTCAATTTAACTCTTAAGTCATTGAAATTAATTTCATTTCAAATGAATCGAAGTGTAGTTTAAAACGAAAGAAACGGAGATGAAAAACTCCAAGTATTTTGAGAGTTATGATGGAAATAGTTAGACTCGCGCTTTGGTTTAGCAATTTACTGACCTACCTCCGATTGATTGACAATAACTCTGTCAATTTAACTCGTAATTCATTTAAATTAGTTTCATTTCGAAGGAATCGAAGTGTAGTTTAAAACTAAAGAAACGGAGATGAAAAACTCCAAGTATTTTGGGAGTTATGATGGAAATAGTTAGACTCGCGCTTTGGTTTAGCAATTTACAGACCTACCTCCGATTGATTGACAATAACTCACTCAATTTAACTCTTAATTCATTGAATTAGTTTCATTTCGAAGGAATCGAAGTGTAGTTTAAAACGAAAGAAACGGAGATGAAAAACTCCAAGTATTTTGAGAGTTATGATGGAAATAGTTAGACTCGCTCTTTGGTTTAGCAATTTACTGACCTACCTCCGATTGATTGACCATAACTCTGTCAATTTAACTCGTAATTCATTTAAATTAGTTTCATTTCGAAGGAATCGAAGTATAGTTTAAAACGAAAGAAACGGAGATTAAAAACTCCAAGTATTTTGGGAGTTATAATGGAAATAGTTAGACTCGCGCTTTGGTTTAGCAATTTACTGACCTCCCTACGATTGATTGACCATAACTCACTCAATTTAACTCGTAATTCATTGAAATTAGTTTCATTTCGAAGGAATCGAAGTGTAGTTTATAACGAAAGAAACGGAGATGAAAAACTCCAAGTATTTTGGGAGTTATGATGGAAATAGTTAGACTCGCGCTTTGGTTTAGCAATTTACTGACCTACCTCCGATTGATTGACCATAACTCACTCAATTTAACTCGTAATTCATTGAATTAGTTTCATTTCGAAGGAATCGAAGTGTAGTTTAAAACGAAAGAAACGGAGATGAAAAACTCCAAGTATTTTGAGAGTTATGATGGAAATAGTTAGACTCGCTCTTTGGTTTAGCAATTTACTGACCTACCTCCGATTGATTGACCATAACTCTGTCAATTTAACTCGTAATTCATTTAAATTAGTTTCATTTCGAAGGAATCGAAGTATAGTTTAAAACGAAAGAAACGGAGATTAAAAACTCCAAGTATTTTGGGAGTTATAATGGAAATAGTTAGACTCGCGCTTTGGTTGAGCAATTTACTGACCTCCCTACGATTGATTGACCATAACTCACTCAATTTAACTCGTAATTCATTGAAATTAGTTTCATTTCGAAGGAATCGAAGTGTAGTTTATAACGAAAGAAACGGAGATGAAAAACGCCAAGTATTTTGAGAGTTATGATGGAAATAGTTAGACTCGCGCTTTGGTTTAGCAATTTACTGACCTACCTCCGATTGATTGACCATAACTCTCCCAATTTAACTCTTAAGTCATTGAAATTAGTTTCATTTCGAAGGAATTAAAGTGTAGTTTAAAACGAAAGAAACGGAGATGAAAAACTCCAAGTATTTTGAGAGTTATGATGGAAATAGTTAGACTCGCTCTTTGGTTTAGCAATTTACTGACCTACCTCCGATTGATTGACCATAACTCTGTCAATTTAACTCGTAATTCATTTAAATTAGTTTCATTTCGAAGGAATCGAAGTATAGTTTAAAACGAAAGAAACGGAGATGAAAAACTCCAAGTATTTTGGGAGTTATGATGGAAATAGTTAGACTCGCGCTTTGGTTTAGCAATTTACTGACCTACCTCCGATTGATTGACCATAACTCACTCAATTTAACTCGTAATTCATTGAATTAGTTTCATTTCGAAGGAATCGAAGTGTAGTTTAAAACGAAAGAAACGGAGATGAAAAACTCCAAGTATTTTGAGAGTTATGATGGAAATAGTTAGACTCGCTCTTTGGTTTAGCAATTTACTGACCTACCTCCGATTGATTGACCATAACTCTGTCAATTTAACTCGTAATTCATTTAAATTAGTTTCATTTCGAAGGAATCGAAGTATAGTTTAAAACGAAAGAAACGGAGATTAAAAACTCCAAGTATTTTGGGAGTTATAATGGAAATAGTTAGACTCGCGCTTTGGTTGAGCAATTTACTGACCTCCCTACGATTGATTGACCATAACTCACTCAATTTAACTCGTAATTCATTGAAATTAGTTTCATTTCGAAGGAATCGAAGTGTAGTTTATAACGAAAGAAACGGAGATGAAAAACGCCAAGTATTTTGAGAGTTATGATGGAAATAGTTAGACTCGCGCTTTGGTTTAGCAATTTACTGACCTACCTCCGATTGATTGACCATAACTCTCCCAATTTAACTCTTAAGTCATTGAAATTAGTTTCATTTCGAAGGAATCAAAGTGTAGTTTAAAACGAAAGAAACGGAGATGAAAAACTCCAAGTATTTTGAGAGTTATGATGGAAATAGTTAGACTCGCGCTTTGGTTTAGCAATTTACTGACCTACCTCCGATTGATTGACAATAACTCTGTCAATTTAACTCGTAATTCATTTAAATTAGTTTCATTTCGAAGGAATCGAAGTGTAGTTTAAAACGAAAGAAACGGAGATGAAAAACTCCAAGTATTTTGGGAGTTATGATGGAAATAGTTAGACTCGCGCTTTGGTTTAGCAATTTACTGACCTACCTCCGATTGATTGACCATAACTCACTCAATTTAACTCGTAATTCATTGAATTAGTTTCATTTCGAAGGAATCGAAGTGTAGTTTAAAATGAAAGAAACGGAGATGAAAAACTCCAAGTATTTTGAGAGTTATGATGGAAATAGTTAGACTCACGCTTTGGTTTAGCAATTTACTGACCTACCTACGATTGATTGACCATGACTCTCTCAATTTAACTCTTAAGTCATTGAAATTAATTTCATTTCAAATGAATCGAAGTGTAGTTTAAAACGAAAGAAACGGAGATGAAAAACTCCAAGTATTTTGAGAGTTATGATGGAAATAGTTAGACTCGCGCTTTGGTTTAGCAATTTACTGACCTACCTCCGATTGATTGACCATAACTCTGTCAATTTAACTCGTAATTCATTTAAATTAGTTTCATTTCGAAGGAATCGAAGTGTAGTTTAAAACGAAAGAAACGGAGATTAAAAACTCCAAGTATTTTAGGAGTTATGATGGAAATAGTTAGACTCGCGCTTTGGTTTAGCAATTTATTGACCTCCCTACGATTGATTGACCATAACTCACTCAATTTAACTCGTAATTCATTGAAATTAGTTTCATTTCGAAGGAATCGAAGTGTAGTTTATAACGAAAGAAACGGAGATGAAAAACTCCAAGTATTTTGAGAGTTATGATGGAAATAGTTAGACTCGCGCTTTGGTTTAGCAATTTACTGACCTACCTCCGATTGATTGACCATAACTCTCCCAATTTAACTCTTAAGTCATTGAAATTAGTTTCATTTCGAAGGAATCAAAGTGTAGTTTAAAACGAAAGAAACGGAGATGAAAAACTCCAAGTATTTTGAGAGTTATGATGGAAATAGTTAGACTCACGCTTTGGTTTAGCAATTTACTGACCTACCTCCGATTGATTGACAATAACTCTGTCAATTTAATTCGTAATTCATTTAAATTAGTTTCATTTCGAAGGAATCGAATTTTAGTTTAAAACGAAAGAAACGGAGATGAAAAACTCCAAGTATTTTGAGAGTTATGATGGAAATAGTTAGACTCGCGCTTTGGTTTAGCAATTTACTGACCTACCTCCGATTGATTGACAATAACTCTGTCAATTTAACTCGTAATTCATTTAAATTAGTTTCATTTCGAAGGAATCGAATTGTAGTTTAAAACGAAAGAAACGGAGATGAAAAACTCCAAGTATTTTGAGAGTTATGATGGAAATAGTTAGACTCGCGCTTTGGTTTAGCAATTTTCTGACCTACCTCCGATTGATTGACCATAACTCACTCAATTTAACTCGTAATTCATTTAAATTCGTTTCATTTCGAATGAATCGAAGTGTAGTTTAAAACGAAAGAAACGGAGATGAAAAACTCCAAGTATTTTGAGAGTTATGATGGAAATAGTTAGACTCGCTCTTTGGTTTAGCAATTTACTGACCTACCTCCGATTGATTGACCATAACTCTGTCAATTTAACTCGTAATTCATTTAAATTAGTTTCATTTCGAAGGAATCGAAGTGTAGTTTAAAACGAAAGAAACGGAGATTAAAAACTCCAAGTATTTTGGGAGTTATGATGGAAATAGTTAGACTCGCGCTTTGGTTTAGCAATTTACTGACCTCCCTACGATTGATTGACCATAACTCACTCAATTTAACTCGTAATTCATTGAAATTAGTTTCATTTCGAAGGAATCGAAGTGTAGTTTATAACGAAAGAAACGGAGATGAAAAACTCCAAGTATTTTGAGAGTTATGATGGAAATAGTTAGACTCGCGCTTTGGTTTAGCAATTTACTGACCTACCTCCGATTGATTGACCATAACTCTCCCAATTTAACTCTTAAGTCATTGAAATTAGTTTCATTTCGAAGGAATCAAAGTGTAGTTTAAAACGAAAGAAACGGAGATGAAAAACTCCAAGTATTTTGA
Organism: Tasmannia lanceolata; assembly: GCF_043159265.1. Lineage (NCBI taxonomy): Eukaryota > Viridiplantae > Streptophyta > Magnoliopsida > Canellales > Winteraceae > Tasmannia > Tasmannia lanceolata. Next base: position 12,886,973 of record NW_027518721.1, read on the forward strand.
GAGTTATGATGGAAATTGTTAGACTCGCGCTTTGGTTTAGCAATTTACTGACCTACCTCCGATTTATTGACCATAACTCACTCAATTTAACTCGTAATTCATTTAAATTAGTTTCATTTCGAAGGAATCGAAGTATAGTTTAAAACGAAAGAAACGGAGATGAAAAACTCCAACTATTTTGAGAGTTATGATGGAAATAGTTAGACTCGCGCTTTGGTTTAGCAATTTACTGACCTACCTCCGATTGATTGACCATAACTCTGTCAATTTAACTCGTAATTCATTTAAATTAGTTTCATTTCGAAGGAATCGAAGTGTAGTTTAAAACGAAAGAAACGGAGATGAAAAACTCCAAGTATTTTGAGAGTTATGATGGAAATAGTTAGACTCGCGCTTTGGTTTAGAAATTTACTGACCTCCCTACGATTTATTGACCATAACTCACTCAATTTAACTCGTAATTCATTGAAATTAGTTTCATTTCGAAAGAATCGAAGTGTAGTTTAAAACGAAAGAAACGGAGATGAAAAACTCCAAGTATTTTGAGAGTTATGATGGAAATAGTTAGACTCGCGCTTTGGTTTAGCAATTTACTGACCTACCTCCGATTGATTGACCATAACTCTCTCAATTTAACTCTTAAGTCATTCAAATTAGTTTCATTTCGAAAGAATCAAAGTGTTGTTTAAAACGAAAGAAACGGAGATGAAAAACTCCAAGTATTTTGACAGTTATGATGGAAATAGTTAGACTCGCGCTTTGGTTTAGCAATTTACTGACCTACCTCCGATTGATTGACAATAACTCTCTCAATTTAACTCGTAATTCATTTAAATTAGTTTCATTTCGAAGGAATCGAAGTGTAGTTTAAAACGAAAGAAACGGAGATGAAAAACTCCAAGTATTTTGAGAGTTATGATGGAAATAGTTAGACTCGCGCTTTGGTTTAGCAATTTACTGACCTACCTCCGATTGATTGACCATAACTCTGTCAATTTAACTCGTAATTCTTTTAAATTAGTTTCATTTCGAAGGAATCGAAGTGTAGTTTAAAACGAAAGAAACGGAGATGAATAACTCCAAGTATTTTGAGAGTTATGATGGAAATAGTTAGACTCGCTCTTTGGTTTAGCAATTTACTGACCTCTCTCCGATTGATTTACCATAACTCACTCAATTTAACTCGTAATTCATTGAAATTAGTTTCATTTCGAAGGAATCGAAGTGTAGTTTAAAACGAAAGAAACGGAGATAAAAAACTCCAAGTATTTTGAGAGTTATGATGAAAATTGTTAGACTCGCGCTTTGGTTTAGCAATTTACTGACCTACCTCCGATTGATTGACCATAACTCACTCAATTTAACTCGTAATTCATTTAAATTAGTTTCATTTCGAAGGAATCGAAGTAAAGTTTAAAACGAAAGAAACGTAGATGAAAAACTCCAAGTATTTTGAGAGTTATGATGGAAATAGTTAGACTCGCGCTTTGGTTTAGCAATTTACTGACCTACCTCCGATTGATTGACCATAACTCTCTCAATTTAACTCTTAAGTCATTGAAATTAGTTTCATTTCGAAGGAATCAAAGTGTAGTTTAAAACGAAAGAAACGGAGATGAAAAACTCCAAGTATTTTGAGAGTTATGATGGAAATTGTTAGACTCGCGCTTTGGTTTAGCAATTTACTGACCTACCTCCGATTGATTGACCATAACTCACCCAATTTAACTCGTAATTCATTTAAATTAGTTTCATTTCGAAGGAATCGAAGTAAAGTTTAAAACGAAAGAAACGGAGATGAAAAACTCCAAGTATTTTGAGAGTTATGATGGAAATAGTTAGACTCGCGCTTTGGTTTAGCAATTTACTGACCTACCTCCGATTGATTGACCATAACTCTCTCAATTTAACTCTTAAGTCATTGAAATTAGTTTCATTTTAAAGGAATCGAAGTGTAGTTTAAAACGAAAGAAACGGAGATGAAAAACTCCAAGTATTTTGAGAGTTATGATGGAAATTGTTAGACTCGCGCTTTGGTTTAGCAATTTACTGACCTACCTCCGATTGATTGACCATAACTCACTCAATTTAACTCGTAATTCATTTAAATTAGTTTCATTTCGAAGGAATCGAAGTATAGTTTAAAACGAAAGAAACGGAGATGAAAAACTCCAAGTATTTTGAGAGTTATGATGAAAATAGTTAGACTCGCGCTTTGGTTTAGCAATTTACTGACCTACCTCCGATTAATTGACCATAACTCAGTCAATTTTACTTGTAATTGATTGAAATTAGTTTCATTTCGAAGGAATCGAAGTGTAGTTTAAAACGAAAGAAACGGAGATGAAAAACTCCAAGTATTTTGAGAGTTATGATGGAAATTGTTAGACTCGCGCTTTGGTTTAGCAATTTACTGACCTACCTCCGATTAATTGATCATAACTCACTCAATTTTACTTGTAATTGATTGAAATTAGTTTCATTTCGAAGGAATCGAAGTATAGTTTAAAACGAAAGAAACGGAGATGAAAAACTCCAAGTATTTTGAGAGTTATGATGGAAATAGTTAGACTCGCGCTTTGGTTTAGCAATTTACTGACCAACCTCCGATTGATTGACCATAACTCACTCAATTTAAATCGTAATTCATTTAAATTAGTTTCATTTCGAAGGAATCGAAGTAAAGTTTAAAACGAAAGAAACGGAGATGAAAAACTCCAAGTATTTTGAGAGTTATGATGGAAATAGTTAGACTCGCGCTTTGGTTTAGCAATTTACTGACCTACCTCCGATTGATTGAACATAACTCTCTCAATTTAACTCGTAATTCATTTAAATTCGTTTCATTTCGAATGAATCGAAGTGTAGTTTAAAACGAAAGAAACGGAGATGAAAAACTCCAAGTATTTTGAGAGTTATGATGGAAATAGTTAGACTCGCGCTTTGGTTTAGCAATTTACTGACCTACCTCCGATTGATTGACCATAACTCACTCAATTTAACTCGTAATTCATTTAAATTCGTTTCATTTCGAATGAATCGAAGTGTAGTTTAAAACGAAAGAAACGGAGATGAAAAACTCCAAGTATTTTGAGAGTTATGATGGAAATAGTTAGACTCGCTCTTTGGTTTAGCAATTTACTGACCTACCTCCGATTGATTGACCATAACTCTGTCAATTTAACTCGTAATTCATTTAAATTAGTTTCATTTCGAAGGAATCGAAGTGTAGTTTAAAACGAAAGAAACGGAGATTAAAAACTCCAAGTATTTTGGGAGTTATGATGGAAATAGTTAGACTCGCGCTTTGGTTTAGCAATTTACTGACCTCCCTACGATTGATTGACCATAACTCACTCAATTTAACTCGTAATTCATTGAAATTAGTTTCATTTCGAAGTAATCGAAGTGTAGTTTATAACGAAAGAAACGGAGATGAAAAACTCCAAGTATTTTGAGAGTTATGATGGAAATAGTTAGACTCGCTCTTTGGTTTAGCAATTTACTGACCTACCTCCGATTGATTGACCATAACTCTCCCAATTTAACTCTTAAGTCATTGAAATTAGTTTCATTTCGAAGGAATCAAAGTGTAGTTTACAACGAAAGAAACGGAGATGAAAAACTCCAAGTATTTTGAGAGTTATGATGGAAATAGTTAGACTCGCGCTTTGGTTTAGCAATTTACTGACCTACCTCCGATTGATTGACCATAACTCTCTCAATTTAACTCTTAAGTCATTGAAATTAGTTTCATTTTAAAGGAATCGAAGTGTAGTTTAAAACGAAAGAAACGGAGATGAAAAACTCCAAGTATTTTGAGAGTTATGATGGAAATTGTTAGACTCGCGCTTTGGTTTAGCAATTTACTGACCTACCTCCGATTGATTGACCATAACTCACTCAATTTAACTCGTAATTCATTTAAATTAGTTTCATTTCGAAGGAATCGAAGTATAGTTTAAAACGAAAGAAACGGAGATGACAAACTCCAAGTATTTTGAGAGTTATGATGGAAATAGTTAGACTCGCGCTTTGGTTTAGCAATTTACTGACCTACCTCCGATTAATTGACCATAACTCAGTCAATTTTACTTGTAATTGATTGAAATTAGTTTCATTTCGAAGGAATCGAAGTGTAGTTTAAAACGAAAGAAACGGAGATGAAAAACTCCAAGTATTTTGAGAGTTATGATGGAAATTGTTAGACTCGCGCTTTGGTTTAGCAATTTACTGACCTACCTCCGATTAATTGATCATAACTCACTCAATTTTACTTGTAATTGATTGAAATTAGTTTCATTTCGAAGGAATCAAAGTTTAGTTTAAAACGAAAGAAACGGAGATGAAAAACTCCAAGTATTTTGAGAGTTATGATGGAAATTGTTAGACTCGCGCTTTGGTTTAGCAATTTACTGACCAACCTCCGATTGATTGACCATAACTCACTCAATTTAAATCGTAATTCATTTAAATTAGTTTCATTTCGAAGGAATCGAAGTAAAGTTTAAAACGAAAGAAACGGAGATGAAAAACTCCAAGTATTTTGAGAGTTATGATGGAAATAGTTAGACTCGCGCTTTGGTTTAGCAATTTACTGACCTACCTCCGATTGATTGAACATAACTCTCTCAATTTAACTCGTAATTCATTTAAATTCGTTTCATTTCGAATGAATCGAAGTGTAGTTTAAAACGAAAGAAACGGAGATGAAAAACTCCAAGTATTTTGAGAGTTATGATGGAAATAGTTAGACTCGCGCTTTGGTTTAGCAATTTACTGACCTACCTCCGATTGATTAACAATAACTCTGTCAATTTAACTCGTAATTCATTTAAATTAGTTTCATTTCGAAGGAATCGAAGTGTAGTTTAAAACGAAAGAAACGGAGATGAAAAACTCCAAGTATTTTGAGAGTTATGATGGAAATAGTTAGACTCGCGCTTTGGTTTAGCAATTTACTGACCTACCTCCGATTGATTGACCATAACTCTCTCAATTTAACTCTTAAGTCATTGAAATTAGTTTCATTTTAAAGGAATCGAAGTGTAGTTTAAAACGAAAGAAACGGAGATGAAAAACTCCAAGTATTTTGAGAGTTATGATGGAAATTGTTAGACTCGCGCTTTGGTTTAGCAATTTACTGACCTACCTCCGATTGATTGACCATAACTCACTCAATTTAACTCGTAATTCATTTAAATTAGTTTCATTTCGAAGGAATCGAAGTATAGTTTAAAACGAAAGAAACGGAGATGACAAACTCCAAGTATTTTGAGAGTTATGATGGAAATAGTTAGACTCGCGCTTTGGTTTAGCAATTTACTGACCTACCTCCGATTAATTGACCATAACTCAGTCAATTTTACTTGTAATTGATTGAAATTAGTTTCATTTCGAAGGAATCGAAGTGTAGTTTAAAACGAAAGAAACGGAGATGAAAAACTCCAAGTATTTTGAGAGTTATGATGGAAATTGTTAGACTCGCGCTTTGGTTTAGCAATTTACTGACCTACCTCCGATTAATTGATCATAACTCACTCAATTTTACTTGTAATTGATTGAAATTAGTTTCATTTCGAAGGAATCAAAGTTTAGTTTAAAACGAAAGAAACGGAGATGAAAAACTCCAAGTATTTTGAGAGTTATGATGGAAATTGTTAGACTCGCGCTTTGGTTTAGCAATTTACTGACCAACCTCCGATTGATTGACCATAACTCACTCAATTTAAATCGTAATTCATTTAAATTCGTTTCATTTCGAATGAATCGAAGTGTAGTTTAAAACGAAAGAAACGGAGATGAAAAACTCCAAGTATTTTGAGAGTTATGATGGAAATAGTTAGACTCGCTCTTTGGTTTAGCAATTTACTGACCTACCTCCGATTGATTGACCATAACTCTGTCAATTTAACTCGTAATTCATTTAAATTAGTTTCATTTCGAAGGAATCGAAGTGTAGTTTAAAACGAAAGAAACGGAGATGAAAAACTCCAAGTATTTTGAGAGTTATGATGGAAATAGTTAGACTCGCGCTTTGGTTTAGCAATTTACTGACCTACCTCCGATTGATTGACCATAACTCACTCAATTTAACTCGTAATTCATTTAAATTCGTTTCATTTCGAATGAATCGAAGTGTAGTTTAAAACGAAAGAAACGGAGATGAAAAACTCCAAGTATTTTGAGAGTTATGATGGAAATAGTTAGACTCGCTCTTTGGTTTAGCAATTTACTGACCTACCTCCGATTGATTGACCATAACTCTGTCAATTTAACTCGTAATTCATTTAAATTAGTTTCATTTCGAAGGAATCGAAGTGTAGTTTAAAACGAAAGAAACGGAGATTAAAAACTCCAAGTATTTTGGGAGTTATGATGGAAATAGTTAGACTCGCGCTTTGGTTTAGCAATTTACTGACCTCCCTACGATTGATTGACCATAACTCACTCAATTTAACTCGTAATTCATTGAAATTAGTTTCATTTCGAAGTAATCGAAGTGTAGTTTATAACGAAAGAAACGGAGATGAAAAACTCCAAGTATTTTGAGAGTTATGATGGAAATAGTTAGACTCGCTCTTTGGTTTAGCAATTTACTGACCTACCTCCGATTGATTGACCATAACTCTCCCAATTTAACTCTTAAGTCATTGAAATTAGTTTCATTTCGAAGGAATCAAAGTGTAGTTTACAACGAAAGAAACGGAGATGAAAAACTCCAAGTATTTTGAGAGTTATGATGGAAATAGTTAGACTCGCGCTTTGGTTTAGCAATTTACTGACCTACCTCCGATTGATTGACCATAACTCTCTCAATTTAACTCTTAAGTCATTGAAATTAGTTTCATTTTAAAGGAATCGAAGTGTAGTTTAAAACGAAAGAAACGGAGATGAAAAACTCCAAGTATTTTGAGAGTTATGATGGAAATTGTTAGACTCGCGCTTTGGTTTAGCAATTTACTGACCTACCTCCGATTGATTGACCATAACTCACTCAATTTAACTCGTAATTCATTTAAATTAGTTTCATTTCGAAGGAATCGAAGTTTAGTTTAAAACGAAAGAAACGGAGATGACAAACTCCAAGTATTTTGAGAGTTATGATGGAAATAGTTAGACTCGCGCTTTGGTTTAGCAATTTACTGACCTACCTCCGATTGATTGACCATAACTCACTCAATTTAACTCGTAATTCATTTAAATTCGTTTCATTTCGAATGAATCGAAGTGTAGTTTAAAACGAAAGAAACGGAGATGAAAAACTCCAAGTATTTTGAGAGTTATGATGGAAATAGTTAGACTCGCTCTTTGGTTTAGCAATTTACTGACCTACCTCCGATTGATTGACCATAACTCTGTCAATTTAACTCGTAATTCATTTAAATTAGTTTCATTTCGAAGGAATCGAAGTGTAGTTTAAAACGAAAGAAACGGAGATTAAAAACTCCAAGTATTTTGGGAGTTATGATGGAAATAGTTAGACTCGCGCTTTGGTTTAGCAATTTACTGACCTCCCTACGATTGATTGACCATAACTCACTCAATTTAACTCGTAATTCATTGAAATTAGTTTCATTTCGAAGTAATCGAAGTGTAGTTTATAACGAAAGAAACGGAGATGAAAAACTCCAAGTATTTTGAGAGTTATGATGGAAATAGTTAGACTCGCTCTTTGGTTTAGCAATTTACTGACCTACCTCCGATTGATTGACCATAACTCTCCCAATTTAACTTTTAAGTCATTGAAATTAGTTTCATTTCGAAGGAATCAAAGTGTAGTTTAAAACGAAAGAAACGGAGATGAAAAACTCCAAGTATTTTGAGAGTTATGATGGAAATAGTTAGACTCGCGCTTTGGTTTAGCAATTTACTGACCTACCTCCGATTGATTGACCATAACTCTCTCAATTTAACTCTTAAGTCATTGAAATTAGTTTCATTTTAAAGGAATCGAAGTGTAGTTTAAAACGAAAGAAACGGAGATGAAAAACTCCAAGTATTTTGAGAGTTATGATGGAAATTGTTAGACTCGCGCTTTGGTTTAGCAATTTACTGACCTACCTCCGATTGATTGACCATAACTCACTCAATTTAACTCGTAATTCATTTAAATTAGTTTCATTTCGAAGGAATCGAAGTATAGTTTAAAACGAAAGAAACGGAGATGAAAAACTCCAAGTATTTTGAGAGTTATGATGAAAATAGTTAGACTCGCGCTTTGGTTTAGCAATTTACTGACCTACCTCCGATTAATTGACCATAACTCAGTCAATTTTACTTGTAATTGATTGAAATTAGTTTCATTTCGAAGGAATCGAAGTGTAGTTTAAAACGAAAGAAACGGAGATGAAAAACTCCAAGTATTTTGAGAGTTATGATGGAAATTGTTAGACTCGCGCTTTGGTTTAGCAATTTACTGACCTACCTCCGATTAATTGATCATAACTCACTCAATTTTACTTGTAATTGATTGAAATTAGTTTCATTTCGAAGGAATCGAAGTATAGTTTAAAACGAAAGAAACGGAGATGAAAAACTCCAAGTATTTTGAGAGTTATGATGGAAATAGTTAGACTCGCGCTTTGGTTTAGCAATTTACTGACCAACCTCCGATTGATTGACCATAACTCACTCAATTTAAATCGTAATTCATTTAAATTAGTTTCATTTCGAAGGAATCGAAGTAAAGTTTAAAACGAAAGAAACGGAGATGAAAAACTCCAAGTATTTTGAGAGTTATGATGGAAATAGTTAGACTCGCGCTTTGGTTTAGCAATTTACTGACCTACCTCCGATTGATTGAACATAACTCTCTCAATTTAACTCGTAATTCATTTAAATTCGTTTCATTTCGAATGAATCGAAGTGTAGTTTAAAACGAAAGAAACGGAGATGAAAAACTCCAAGTATTTTGAGAGTTATGATGGAAATAGTTAGACTCGCGCTTTGGTTTAGCAATTTACTGACCTACCTCCGATTGATTGACCATAACTCACTCAATTTAACTCGTAATTCATTTAAATTCGTTTCATTTCGAATGAATCGAAGTGTAGTTTAAAACGAAAGAAACGGAGATGAAAAACTCCAAGTATTTTGAGAGTTATGATGGAAATAGTTAGACTCGCTCTTTGGTTTAGCAATTTACTGACCTACCTCCGATTGATTGACCATAACTCTGTCAATTTAACTCGTAATTCATTTAAATTAGTTTCATTTCGAAGGAATCGAAGTGTAGTTTAAAACGAAAGAAACGGAGATTAAAAACTCCAAGTATTTTGGGAGTTATGATGGAAATAGTTAGACTCGCGCTTTGGTTTAGCAATTTACTGACCTCCCTACGATTGATTGACCATAACTCACTCAATTTAACTCGTAATTCATTGAAATTAGTTTCATTTCGAAGTAATCGAAGTGTAGTTTATAACGAAAGAAACGGAGATGAAAAACTCCAAGTATTTTGAGAGTTATGATGGAAATAGTTAGACTCGCTCTTTGGTTTAGCAATTTACTGACCTACCTCCGATTGATTGACCATAACTCTCCCAATTTAACTCTTAAGTCATTGAAATTAGTTTCATTTCGAAGGAATCAAAGTGTAGTTTACAACGAAAGAAACGGAGATGAAAAACTCCAAGTATTTTGAGAGTTATGATGGAAATAGTTAGACTCGCGCTTTGGTTTAGCAATTTACTGACCTACCTCCGATTGATTGACCATAACTCTCTCAATTTAACTCTTAAGTCATTGAAATTAGTTTCATTTTAAAGGAATCGAAGTGTAGTTTAAAACGAAAGAAACGGAGATGAAAAACTCCAAGTATTTTGAGAGTTATGATGGAAATTGTTAGACTCGCGCTTTGGTTTAGCAATTTACTGACCTACCTCCGATTGATTGACCATAACTCACTCAATTTAACTCGTAATTCATTTAAATTCGTTTCATTTCGAATGAATCGAAGTGTAGTTTAAAACGAAAGAAATGGAGATGAAAAACTCCAAGTATTTTGAGAGTTATGATAAAATAGTTAGACTCGCGCTTTGGTTTAGCAATTTACTGACCTCCCTCCGATTGATTGACCATAAATCACTCAATTTAACTCGTAATTCATTGAAATTAGATTTATTTCGAAGGAATCGACGTGTAGTTTAAAACGAAAGAAACGGAGATGAAAAACTCCAAGTATTTTGAGAGTTTTGATGGAAATAGTTAGACTCGCGCTTTGGTTTAGCAATTTACTGACGTACCTACGATTGATTGAACATAACTCTCTCAATTTAACTCGTAATTCATTTAAATTCGTTTCATTTCGAATGAATCGAAGTGTAGTTTAAAACGAAAGAAACGGAGATGAAAAACTCCAAGTATTTTGAGAGTTATGATGGAAATAGTTAGACTCGCGCTTTGGTTTAGCAATTTACTGACCTACCTCCGATTGATTGACAATAACTCTGTCAATTTAACTCGTAATTCATTTAAATTAGTTTCATTTCGAAGGAATCGAAGTGTAGTTTAAAACGAAAGAAACGGAGATGAAAAACTCCAAGTATTTTGAGAGTTATGATGGAAATAGTTAGACTCGCGCTTTGGTTTAGCAATTTACTGACCTACCTCCGATTGATTGACCATAACTCACTCAATTTAACTCGTAATTCATTTAAATTCGTTTCATTTCGAATGAATCGAAGTGTAGTTTAAAACGAAAGAAACGGAGATGAAAAACTCCAAGTATTTTGAGAGTTATGATGGAAATCGTTAGACTCGCTCTTTGGTTTAGCAATTTACTGACCTACCTCCGATTGATTGACCATAACTCTGTCAATTTAACTCGTAATTCATTTAAATTAGTTTCATTTCGAAGGAATCGAAGTGTAGTTTAAAACGAAAGAAACGGAGATTAAAAACTCCAAGTATTTTGGGAGTTATGATGGAAATAGTTAGACTCGCGCTTTGGTTTAGCAATTTACTGACCTCCCTACGATTGATTGACCATAACTCACTCAATTTAACTCGTAATTCATTGAAATTAGTTTCATTTCGAAGTAATCGAAGTGTAGTTTATAACGAAAGAAACGGAGATGAAAAACTCCAAGTATTTTGAGAGTTATGATGGAAATAGTTAGACTCGCTCTTTGGTTTAGCAATTTACTGACCTACCTCCGATTGATTGACCATAACTCTCCCAATTTAACTTTTAAGTCATTGAAATTAGTTTCATTTCGAAGGAATCAAATTGTAGTTTAAAACGAAAGAAACGGAGATGAAAAACTCCAAGTATTTTGAGAGTTATGATGGAAATAGTTAGACTCGCGCTTTGGTTTAGCAATTTACTGACCTACCTCCGATTGATTGACCATAACTCTCTCAATTTAACTCTTAAGTCATTGAAATTAGTTTCATTTTAAAGGAATCGAAGTGTAGTTTAAAACGAAAGAAACGGAGATGAAAAACTCCAAGTATTTTGAGAGTTATGATGGAAATTGTTAGACTCGCGCTTTGGTTTAGCAATTTACTGACCTACCTCCGATTGATTGACCATAACTCACTCAATTTAACTCGTAATTCATTTAAATTAGTTTCATTTCGAAGGAATCGAAGTATAGTTTAAAACGAAAGAAACGGAGATGAAAAACTCCAAGTATTTTGAGAGTTATGATGAAAATAGTTAGACTCGCGCTTTGGTTTAGCAATTTACTGACCTACCTCCGATTAATTGACCATAACTCAGTCAATTTTACTTGTAATTGATTGAAATTAGTTTCATTTCGAAGGAATCGAAGTGTAGTTTAAAACGAAAGAAACGGAGATGAAAAACTCCAAGTATTTTGAGAGTTATGATGGAAATTGTTAGACTCGCGCTTTGGTTTAGCAATTTACTGACCTACCTCCGATTAATTGATCATAACTCACTCAATTTTACTTGTAATTGATTGAAATTAGTTTCATTTCGAAGGAATCGAAGTATAGTTTAAAACGAAAGAAACGGAGATGAAAAACTCCAAGTATTTTGAGAGTTATGATGGAAATAGTTAGACTCGCGCTTTGGTTTAGCAATTTACTGACCAACCTCCGATTGATTGACCATAACTCACTCAATTTAAATCGTAATTCATTTAAATTAGTTTCATTTCGAAGGAATCGAAGTAAAGTTTAAAACGAAAGAAACGGAGATGAAAAACTCCAAGTATTTTGAGAGTTATGATGGAAATAGTTAGACTCGCGCTTTGGTTTAGCAATTTACTGACCTACCTCCGATTGATTGAACATAACTCTCTCAATTTAACTCGTAATTCATTTAAATTCGTTTCATTTCGAATGAATCGAAGTGTAGTTTAAAACGAAAGAAACGGAGATGAAAAACTCCAAGTATTTTGAGAGTTATGATGGAAATAGTTAGACTCGCGCTTTGGTTTAGCAATTTACTGACCTACCTCCGATTGATTGACCATAACTCACTCAATTTAACTCGTAATTCATTTAAATTCGTTTCATTTCGAATGAATCGAAGTGTAGTTTAAAACGAAAGAAACGGAGATGAAAAACTCCAAGTATTTTGAGAGTTATGATGGAAATAGTTAGACTCGCTCTTTGGTTTAGCAATTTACTGACCTACCTCCGATTGATTGACCATAACTCTGTCAATTTAACTCGTAATTCATTTAAATTAGTTTCATTTCGAAGGAATCGAAGTGTAGTTTAAAACGAAAGAAACGGAGATTAAAAACTCCAAGTATTTTGGGAGTTATGATGGAAATAGTTAGACTCGCGCTTTGGTTTAGCAATTTACTGACCTCCCTACGATTGATTGACCATAACTCACTCAATTTAACTCGTAATTCATTGAAATTAGTTTCATTTCGAAGTAATCGAAGTGTAGTTTATAACGAAAGAAACGGAGATGAAAAACTCCAAGTATTTTGAGAGTTATGATGGAAATAGTTAGACTCGCTCTTTGGTTTAGCAATTTACTGACCTACCTCCGATTGATTGACCATAACTCTCCCAATTTAACTCTTAAGTCATTGAAATTAGTTTCATTTCGAAGGAATCAAAGTGTAGTTTACAACGAAAGAAACGGAGATGAAAAACTCCAAGTATTTTGAGAGTTATGATGGAAATAGTTAGACTCGCGCTTTGGTTTAGCAATTTACTGACCTACCTCCGATTGATTGACCATAACTCTCTCAATTTAACTCTTAAGTCATTGAAATTAGTTTCATTTTAAAGGAATCGAAGTGTAGTTTAAAACGAAAGAAACGGAGATGAAAAACTCCAAGTATTTTGAGAGTTATGATGGAAATTGTTAGACTCGCGCTTTGGTTTAGCAATTTACTGACCTACCTCCGATTGATTGACCATAACTCACTCAATTTAACTCGTAATTCATTTAAATTAGTTTCATTTCGAAGGAATCGAAGTATAGTTTAAAACGAAAGAAACGGAGATGACAAACTCCAAGTATTTTGAGAGTTATGATGGAAATAGTTAGACTCGCGCTTTGGTTTAGCAATTTACTGACCTACCTCCGATTAATTGACCATAACTCAGTCAATTTTACTTGTAATTGATTGAAATTAGTTTCATTTCGAAGGAATCGAAGTGTAGTTTAAAACGAAAGAAACGGAGATGAAAAACTCCAAGTATTTTGAGAGTTATGATGGAAATTGTTAGACTCGCGCTTTGGTTTAGCAATTTACTGACCTACCTCCGATTAATTGATCATAACTCACTCAATTTTACTTGTAATTGATTGAAATTAGTTTCATTTCGAAGGAATCAAAGTTTAGTTTAAAACGAAAGAAACGGAGATGAAAAACTCCAAGTATTTTGAGAGTTATGATGGAAATTGTTAGACTCGCGCTTTGGTTTAGCAATTTACTGACCAACCTCCGATTGATTGACCATAACTCACTCAATTTAAATCGTAATTCATTTAAATTAGTTTCATTTCGAAGGAATCGAAGTAAAGTTTAAAACGAAAGAAACGGAGATGAAAAACTCCAAGTATTTTGAGAGTTATGATGGAAATAGTTAGACTCGCGCTTTGGTTTAGCAATTTACTGACCTACCTCCGATTGATTGAACATAACTCTCTCAATTTAACTCGTAATTCATTTAAATTCGTTTCATTTCGAATGAATCGAAGTGTAGTTTAAAACGAAAGAAACGGAGATGAAAAACTCCAAGTATTTTGAGAGTTATGATGGAAATAGTTAGACTCGCGCTTTGGTTTAGCAATTTACTGACCTACCTCCGATTGATTAACAATAACTCTGTCAATTTAACTCGTAATTCATTTAAATTAGTTTCATTTCGAAGGAATCGAAGTGTAGTTTAAAACGAAAGAAACGGAGATGAAAAACTCCAAGTATTTTGAGAGTTATGATGGAAATAGTTAGACTCGCGCTTTGGTTTAGCAATTTACTGACCTACCTCCGATTGATTGACCATAACTCTCTCAATTTAACTCTTAAGTCATTGAAATTAGTTTCATTTTAAAGGAATCGAAGTGTAGTTTAAAACGAAAGAAACGGAGATGAAAAACTCCAAGTATTTTGAGAGTTATGATGGAAATTGTTAGACTCGCGCTTTGGTTTAGCAATTTACTGACCTACCTCCGATTGATTGACCATAACTCACTCAATTTAACTCGTAATTCATTTAAATTAGTTTCATTTCGAAGGAATCGAAGTATAGTTTAAAACGAAAGAAACGGAGATGACAAACTCCAAGTATTTTGAGAGTTATGATGGAAATAGTTAGACTCGCGCTTTGGTTTAGCAATTTACTGACCTACCTCCGATTAATTGACCATAACTCAGTCAATTTTACTTGTAATTGATTGAAATTAGTTTCATTTCGAAGGAATCGAAGTGTAGTTTAAAACGAAAGAAACGGAGATGAAAAACTCCAAGTATTTTGAGAGTTATGATGGAAATTGTTAGACTCGCGCTTTGGTTTAGCAATTTACTGACCTACCTCCGATTAATTGATCATAACTCACTCAATTTTACTTGTAATTGATTGAAATTAGTTTCATTTCGAAGGAATCAAAGTTTAGTTTAAAACGAAAGAAACGGAGATGAAAAACTCCAAGTATTTTGAGAGTTATGATGGAAATTGTTAGACTCGCGCTTTGGTTTAGCAATTTACTGACCAACCTCCGATTGATTGACCATAACTCACTCAATTTAAATCGTAATTCATTTAAATTCGTTTCATTTCGAATGAATCGAAGTGTAGTTTAAAACGAAAGAAACGGAGATGAAAAACTCCAAGTATTTTGAGAGTTATGATGGAAATAGTTAGACTCGCTCTTTGGTTTAGCAATTTACTGACCTACCTCCGATTGATTGACCATAACTCTGTCAATTTAACTCGTAATTCATTTAAATTAGTTTCATTTCGAAGGAATCGAAGTGTAGTTTAAAACGAAAGAAACGGAGATGAAAAACTCCAAGTATTTTGAGAGTTATGATGGAAATAGTTAGACTCGCGCTTTGGTTTAGCAATTTACTGACCTACCTCCGATTGATTGAACATAACTCACTCAATTTAACTCGTAATTCATTTAAATTCGTTTCATTTCGAATGAATCGAAGTGTAGTTTAAAACGAAAGAAACGGAGATGAAAAACTCCAAGTATTTTGAGAGTTATGATGGAAATAGTTAGACTCGCTCTTTGGTTTAGCAATTTACTGACCTACCTCCGATTGATTGACCATAACTCTGTCAATTTAACTCGTAATTCATTTAAATTAGTTTCATTTCGAAGGAATCGAAGTGTAGTTTAAAACGAAAGAAACGGAGATTAAAAACTCCAAGTATTTTGGGAGTTATGATGGAAATAGTTAGACTCGCGCTTTGGTTTAGCAATTTACTGACCTCCCTACGATTGATTGACCATAACTCACTCAATTTAACTCGTAATTCATTGAAATTAGTTTCATTTCGAAGTAATCGAAGTGTAGTTTATAACGAAAGAAACGGAGATGAAAAACTCCAAGTATTTTGAGAGTTATGATGGAAATAGTTAGACTCGCTCTTTGGTTTAGCAATTTACTGACCTACCTCCGATTGATTGACCATAACTCTCCCAATTTAACTTTTAAGTCATTGAAATTAGTTTCATTTCGAAGGAATCAAAGTGTAGTTTAAAACGAAAGAAACGGAGATGAAAAACTCCAAGTATTTTGAGAGTTATGATGGAAATAGTTAGACTCGCGCTTTGGTTTAGCAATTTACTGACCTACCTCCGATTGATTGACCATAACTCTCTCAATTTAACTCTTAAGTCATTGAAATTAGTTTCATTTTAAAGGAATCGAAGTGTAGTTTAAAACGAAAGAAACGGAGATGAAAAACTCCAAGTATTTTGAGAGTTATGATGGAAATTGTTAGACTCGCGCTTTGGTTTAGCAATTTACTGACCTACCTCCGATTGATTGACCATAACTCACTCAATTTAACTCGTAATTCATTTAAATTAGTTTCATTTCGAAGGAATCGAAGTATAGTTTAAAACGAAAGAAACGGAGATGAAAAACTCCAAGTATTTTGAGAGTTATGATGAAAATAGTTAGACTCGCGCTTTGGTTTAGCAATTTACTGACCTACCTCCGATTAATTGACCATAACTCAGTCAATTTTACTTGTAATTGATTGAAATTAGTTTCATTTCGAAGGAATCGAAGTGTAGTTTAAAACGAAAGAAACGGAGATGAAAAACTCCAAGTATTTTGAGAGTTATGATGGAAATTGTTAGACTCGCGCTTTGGTTTAGCAATTTACTGACCTACCTCCGATTAATTGATCATAACTCACTCAATTTTACTTGTAATTGATTGAAATTAGTTTCATTTCGAAGGAATCGAAGTATAGTTTAAAACGAAAGAAACGGAGATGAAAAACTCCAAGTATTTTGAGAGTTATGATGGAAATAGTTAGACTCGCGCTTTGGTTTAGCAATTTACTGACCAACCTCCGATTGATTGACCATAACTCACTCAATTTAAATCGTAATTCATTTAAATTAGTTTCATTTCGAAGGAATCGAAGTAAAGTTTAAAACGAAAGAAACGGAGATGAAAAACTCCAAGTATTTTGAGAGTTATGATGGAAATAGTTAGACTCGCGCTTTGGTTTAGCAATTTACTGACCTACCTCCGATTGATTGAACATAACTCTCTCAATTTAACTCGTAATTCATTTAAATTCGTTTCATTTCGAATGAATCGAAGTGTAGTTTAAAACGAAAGAAACGGAGATGAAAAACTCCAAGTATTTTGAGAGTTATGATGGAAATAGTTAGACTCGCGCTTTGGTTTAGCAATTTACTGACCTACCTCCGATTGATTGACCATAACTCACTCAATTTAACTCGTAATTCATTTAAATTCGTTTCATTTCGAATGAATCGAAGTGTAGTTTAAAACGAAAGAAACGGAGATGAAAAACTCCAAGTATTTTGAGAGTTATGATGGAAATAGTTAGACTCGCTCTTTGGTTTAGCAATTTACTGACCTACCTCCGATTGATTGACCATAACTCTGTCAATTTAACTCGTAATTCATTTAAATTAGTTTCATTTCGAAGGAATCGAAGTGTAGTTTAAAACGAAAGAAACGGAGATTAAAAACTCCAAGTATTTTGGGAGTTATGATGGAAATAGTTAGACTCGCGCTTTGGTTTAGCAATTTACTGACCTCCCTACGATTGATTGACCATAACTCACTCAATTTAACTCGTAATTCATTGAAATTAGTTTCATTTCGAAGTAATCGAAGTGTAGTTTATAACGAAAGAAACGGAGATGAAAAACTCCAAGTATTTTGAGAGTTATGATGGAAATAGTTAGACTCGCTCTTTGGTTTAGCAATTTACTGACCTACCTCCGATTGATTGACCATAACTCTCCCAATTTAACTCTTAAGTCATTGAAATTAGTTTCATTTCGAAGGAATCAAAGTGTAGTTTACAACGAAAGAAACGGAGATGAAAAACTCCAAGTATTTTGAGAGTTATGATGGAAATAGTTAGACTCGCGCTTTGGTTTAGCAATTTACTGACCTACCTCCGATTGATTGACCATAACTCTCTCAATTTAACTCTTAAGTCATTGAAATTAGTTTCATTTTAAAGGAATCGAAGTGTAGTTTAAAACGAAAGAAACGGAGATGAAAAACTCCAAGTATTTTGAGAGTTATGATGGAAATTGTTAGACTCGCGCTTTGGTTTAGCAATTTACTGACCTACCTCCGATTGATTGACCATAACTCACTCAATTTAACTCGTAATTCATTTAAATTAGTTTCATTTCGAAGGAATCGAAGTTTAGTTTAAAACGAAAGAAACGGAGATGACAAACTCCAAGTATTTTGAGAGTTATGATGGAAATAGTTAGACTCGCGCTTTGGTTTAGCAATTTACTGACCTACCTCCGATTAATTGACCATAACTCAGTCAATTTTACTTGTAATTGATTGAAATTAGTTTCATTTCGAAGGAATCGAAGTGTAGTTTAAAACGAAAGAAACGGAGATGAAAAACTCCAAGTATTTTGAGAGTTATGATGGAAATTGTTAGACTCGCGCTTTGGTTTAGCAATTTACTGACCTACCTCCGATTAATTGATCATAACTCACTCAATTTTACTTGTAATTGATTGAAATTAGTTTCATTTCGAAGGAATCAAAGTTTAGTTTAAAACGAAAGAAACGGAGATGAAAAACTCCAAGTATTTTGAGAGTTATGATGGAAATTGTTAGACTCGCGCTTTGGTTTAGCAATTTACTGACCAACCTCCGATTGATTGACCATAACTCACTCAATTTAAATCGTAATTCATTTAAATTAGTTTCATTTCGAAGGAATCGAAGTAAAGTTTAAAACGAAAGAAACGGAGATGAAAAACTCCAAGTATTTTGAGAGTTATGATGGAAATAGTTAGACTCGCGCTTTGGTTTAGCAATTTACTGACCTACCTCCGATTGATTGAACATAACTCTCTCAATTTAACTCGTAATTCATTTAAATTCGTTTCATTTCGAATGAATCGAAGTGTAGTTTAAAACGAAAGAAACGGAGATGAAAAACTCCAAGTATTTTGAGAGTTATGATGGAAATAGTTAGACTCGCGCTTTGGTTTAGCAATTTACTGACCTACCTCCGATTGATTAACAATAACTCTGTCAATTTAACTCGTAATTCATTTAAATTAGTTTCATTTCGAAGGAATCGAAGTGTAGTTTAAAACGAAAGAAACGGAGATGAAAAACTCCAAGTATTTTGAGAGTTATGATGGAAATAGTTAGACTCGCGCTTTGGTTTAGCAATTTACTGACCTACCTCCGATTGATTGACCATAACTCACTCAATTTAACTCGTAATTCATTTAAATTCGTTTCATTTCGAATGACTCGAAGTGTAGTTTAAAACGAAAGAAACGGAGATGAAAAACTCCAAGTATTTTGAGAGTTATGATGGAAATAGTTAGACTCGCTCTTTGGTTTAGCAATTTACTGACCTACCTTCGATTGATTGACCATAACTCTGTAAATTTAACTCGTAATTCATTTAAATTAGTTTCATTTCGAAGGAATCGAACTGTAGTTTAAAACGAAAGAAACGGAGATTAAAAACTCCAAGTATTTTGGGAGTTATGATGGAAATAGTTAGACTCGCGCTTTGGTTTAGCAATTTACTGACCTCCCTACGATTGATTGACCATAACTCACTCAATTTAACTCGTAATTCATTGAAATTAGTTTCATTTCGAAGGAATCGAAGTGTAGTTTATAACGAAAGAAACGGAGATGAAAAACTCCAAGTATTTTGAGAGTTATGATGGAAATAGTTAGACTCGCGCTTTGGTTTAGCAATTTACTGACCTACCTCCGATTGATTGACCATAACTCTCCCAATTTAACTCTTAAGTCATTGAAATTAGTTTCATTTCGAAGGAATCAAAGTGTAGTTTAAAACGAAAGAAACGGAGATGAAAAACTCCAAGTATTTTGAGAGTTATGATGGAAATAGTTAGACTCGCGCTTTGGTTTAGCAATTTACTGACCTACCTCCGATTGATTGACCATAACTCTCTCAATTTAACTCTTAAGTCATTGAAATTAGTTTCATTTCGAAGGAATCGAAGTGTAGTTTAAAACGAAAGAAACGGAGATGAAAAACTCCAAGTATTTTGAGAGTTATGATGGAAATTGTTAGACTCGCGCTTTGGTTTAGCAATTTACTGACCTACCTCCGATTGATTGACCATAACTCACTCAATTTAACTCGTAATTCATTTAAATTAGTTTCATTTCGAAGGAATCGAAGTATAGTTTAAAACGAAAGAAACGGAGATGAAAAACTCCAAGTATTTTGAGAGTTATGATGGAAATAGTTAGACTCGCGCTTTGGTTTAGCAATTTACTGACCTACCTCCGATTAATTGACCATAACTCACTCAATTTTACTTGTAATTGATTTAAATTAGTTTCATTTCGAAGGAATCGAAGTATAGTTTAAAACGAAAGAAACGGAGATGAAAAACTCCAAGTATTTTGAGAGTTATGATGGAAATAGTTAGACTCGCGCTTTGGTTTAGCAATTTACTGACCTACCTCCGATTAATTGACCATAACTCACTCAATTTTACTTGTAATTGATTGAAATTAGTTTCATTTCGAAGGAATCGAAGTGTAGTTTAAAACGAAAGAAACGGAGATGAAAAACTCCAAGTATTTTGGGAGTTATGATGGAAATAGTTAGACTCGCGCTTTGGTTTAGAAATTTACTGACCTACCTCCGATTGATTGACCATAACTCACTCAATTTAACTCGTAATTCATTTAAATTCGTTTCTTTTCAAATGAATCGAAGTGTAGTTTAAAACGAAAGAAACGGAGATGAAAAACTCCAAGTATTTTGAGAGTTATGATGGAAATAGTTAGACTCACGCTTTGGTTTAGCAATTTACTGACCTACCTCCGATTGATTGACCATAACTCTCTCAATTTAACTCTTAAGTCATTGAAATTAGTTTCATTTCGAAGGAATCAAAGTGTAGTTTAAAACGAAAGAAACGGAGATGAAAAACTCCAAGTATTTTGGGAGTTATGATGGAAATAGTTAGACTCGCGCTTTGGTTTAGCAATTTACTGACCTACCTCCGATTGATTGACCATAACTCACTCAATTTAACTCGTAATTCATTTAAATTCGTTTCATTTCGAATGAATCGAAGTGTAGTTTAAAACGAAAGAAACGGAGATGAAAAACTCCAAGTATTTTGAGAGTTATGATGGAAATAGTTAGACTCGCTCTTTGGTTTAGCAATTTACTGACCTACCTCCGATTGATTGACCATAACTCTGTAAATTTAACTCGTAATTCATTTAAATTAGTTTCATTTCGAAAGAATCGAAGTGTAGTGTAAAACGAAAGAAACGGAGATTAAAAACTCCAAGTATTTTGGGAGTTATGATGGAAATAGTTAGACTCGCGCTTTGGTTTAGCAATTTACTGACCTACCTCCGATTGATTGACCATAACTCACTCAATTTAACTCGTAATTCATTGAAATTAGTTTCATTTCGAAGGAATCAAAGTGTAGTTTAAAACGAAAGAAACGGAGATGAAAAACTCCAAGTATTTTGGGAGTTATGATGGAAATAGTTAGACTCGCGCTTTGGTTTAGAAATTTACTGACCTACCTCCGATTGATTGACCATAACTCACTCAATTTAACTCGTAATTCATTTAAATTAGTTTCATTTCGAAGGAATCGAAGTATAGTTTAAAACGAAAGAAACGGAGATGAAAAACTCCAAGTATTTTGAGAGTTATGATGGAAATAGTTAGACTCGCGCTTTGGTTTAGCAATTTACTGACCTACCTCCGATTGATTGACCATAACTCTGTCAATTTAACTCGTAATTCATTTAAATTAGTTTCATTTCGAAGGAATCGAAGTGTAGTTTAAAACGAAAGAAACGGAGATGAAAAACTCCAAGTATTTTGGGAGTTATGATGGAAATAGTTAGACTCGCGCTTTGGTTTAGCAATTTACTGACCTCCCTACGATTTATTGACCATAACTCACTCAATTTAACTCGTAATTCATTGAAATTAGTTTCATTTCGAAAGAATCGAAGTGTAGTTTAAAACGAAAGAAACGGAGATGAAAAACTCCAAGTATTTTGAGAGTTATGATGGAAATAGTTAGACTCGTGCTTTGGTTTAGCAATTTACTGACCTACCTCCGATTGATTGACCATAACTCTCTCAATTTAACTCTTAAGTCATTGAAATTAGTTTCATTTCGAAAGAATCAAAGTGTTGTTTAAAACGAAAGAAACGGAGATGAAAAACTCCAAGTATTTTGAGAGTTATGATGGAAATAGTTAGACTCGCGCTTTGGTTTAGCAATTTACTGACCTACCTCCGATTGATTGACCATAACTCTCTCAATTTAACTCTTAAGTCATTGAAATTAGTTTCATTTCGAAGGAATCAAAGTTTAGTTTAAAACGAAAGAAACGGAGATGAAAAACTCCAAGTATTTTGAGAGTTATGATGGAAATTGTTAGACTCGCGCTTTGGTTTAGCAATTTACTGACCTACCTCCGATTGATTGACCATAACTCACTCAATTTAACTCGTAATTCATTTAAATTAGTTTCATTTCGAAGGAATCGAAGTAAAGTTTAAAACGAAAGAAACGGAGATGAAAAACTCCAAGTATTTTGAGAGTTATGATGGAAATAGTTAGACTCGCGCTTTGGTTTAGCAATTTACTGACCTACCTCCGATTGATTGAACATAACTCTCTCAATTTAACTCGTAATTCATTTAAATTCGTTTCATTTCAAATGAATCGAAGTGTAGTTTAAAACGAAAGAAACGGAGATGAAAAACTCCAAGTATTTTGAGAGTTATGATGGAAATAGTTAGACTCGCGCTTTGGTTTAGCAATTTACTGACCTACCTCCGATTGATTGACCATAACTCTCTTAATTTATCTCTTAAGTCATTGAAATTAGTTTCATTTCGAAGGAATCAAAGTTTAGTTTAAAACGAAAGAAACGGAGATGAAAAACTCCAAGTATTTTGAGAGTTATGATGGAAATTGTTAGACTCGCGCTTTGGTTTAGCAATTTACTGACCAACCTCCGATTGATTGACCATAACTCACTCAATTTAACTCGTAATTCATTTAAATTCGTTTCATTTCGAATGAATCGAAGTGTAGTTTAAAACGAAAGAAATGGAGATGAAAAACTCCAAGTATTTTGAGAGTTATGATAAAATAGTTAGACTCGCGCTTTGGTTTAGCAATTTACTGACCTCCCTCCGATTGATTGACCATAAATCACTCAATTTAACTCGTAATTCATTGAAATTAGATTTATTTCGAAGGAATCGACGTGTAGTTTAAAACGAAAGAAACGGAGATGAAAAACTCCAAGTATTTTGAGAGTTTTGATGGAAATAGTTAGACTCGCGCTTTGGTTTAGCAATTTACTGACGTACCTACGATTGATTGAACATAACTCTCTCAATTTAACTCGTAATTCATTTAAATTTGTTTCATTTCGAATGAATCGAAGTGTAGTTTAAAACGAAAGAAACGGAGATGAAAAACTCCAAGTATTTTGAGAGTTATGATGGAAATAGTTAGACTCGCGCTTTGGTTTAGCAATTTACTGACCTACCTCCGATTGATTGACAATAACTCTGTCAATTTAACTCGTAATTCATTTAAATTAGTTTCATTTCGAAGGAATCGAAGTGTAGTTTAAAACGAAAGAAACGGAGATGAAAAACTCCAAGTATTTTGAGAGTTATGATGGAAATAGTTAGACTCGCGCTTTGGTTTAGCAATTTACTGACCTACCTCCGATTGATTGACCATAACTCACTCAATTTAACTCGTAATTCATTTAAATTCGTTTCATTTCGAATGAATCGAAGTGTAGTTTAAAACGAAAGAAACGGAGATGAAAAACTCCAAGTATTTTGAGAGTTATGATGGAAATAGTTAGACTCGCTCTTTGGTTTAGCAATTTACTGACCTACCTCCGATTGATTGACCATAACTCTGTCAATTTAACTCGTAATTCATTTAAATTAGTTTCATTTCGAAGGAATCGAAGTGTAGTTTAAAACGAAAGAAACGGAGATTAAAAACTCCAAGTATTTTGGGAGTTATGATGGAAATAGTTAGACTCGCGCTTTGGTTTAGCTATTTACTGACCTCCCTACGATTGATTGACCATAACTCACTCAATTTAACTCGTAATTCATTGAAATTAGTTTCATTTCGAAGTAATCGAAGTGTAGTTTATAACGAAAGAAACGGAGATGAAAAACTCCAAGTATTTTGAGAGTTATGATGGAAATAGTTAGACTCGCTCTTTGGTTTAGCAATTTACTGACCTACCTCCGATTGATTGACCATAACTCTCCCAATTTAACTCTTAAGTCATTGAAATTAGTTTCATTTCGAAGGAATCAAAGTGTAGTTTACAACGAAAGAAACGGAGATGAAAAACTCCAAGTATTTTGAGAGTTATGATGGAAATAGTTAGACTCGCGCTTTGGTTTAGCAATTTACTGACCTACCTCCGATTGATTGACCATAACTCTCTCAATTTAACTCTTAAGTCATTGAAATTAGTTTCATTTTAAAGGAATCGAAGTGTAGTTTAAAACGAAAGAAACGGAGATGAAAAACTCCAAGTATTTTGAGAGTTATGATGGAAATTGTTAGACTCGCGCTTTGGTTTAGCAATTTACTGACCTACCTCCGATTGATTGACCATAACTCACTCAATTTAACTCGTAATTCATTTAAATTAGTTTCATTTCGAAGGAATCGAAGTATAGTTTAAAACGAAAGAAACGGAGATGAAAAACTCCAAGTATTTTGAGAGTTATGATGGAAATAGTTAGACTCGCGCTTTGGTTTAGCAATTTACTGACCTACCTCCGATTAATTGACCATAACTCAGTCAATTTTACTTGTAATTGATTGAAATTAGTTTCATTTCGAAGGAATCGAAGTGTACTTTAAAACGAAAGAAACGGAGATGAAAAACTCCAAGTATTTTGAGAGTTATGATGGAAATTGTTAGACTCGCGCTTTGGTTTAGCAATTTACTGACCTACCTCCGATTAATTGATCATAACTCACTCAATTTTACTTGTAATTGATTGAAATTAGTTTCATTTCGAAGGAATCGAAGTATAGTTTAAAACGAAAGAAACGGAGATGAAAAACTCCAAGTATTTTGAGAGTTATGATGGAAATAGTTAGACTCGCGCTTTGGTTTAGCAATTTACTGACCTACCTCCGATTAATTGACCATAACTCACTCAATTTTACTTGTAATTGATTGAAATTAGTTTCATTTCGAAGGAATCGAAGTGTAGTTTAAAACGAAAGAAACGGAGATGAAAAACTCCAAGTATTTTGGGAGTTATGATGGAAATAGTTAGACTCGCGCTTTGGTTTAGAAATTTACTGACCTACCTCCGATTGATTGACCATAACTCACTCAATTTAACTCGTAATTCATTTAAATTCGTTTCATATGAAATGAATCGAAGTGTAGTTTAAAACGAAAGAAACGGAGATGAAAAACTCCAAGTATTTTGAGAGTTATGATGGAAATAGTTAGACTCGCGCTTTGGTTTAGCAATTTACTGACCTACCTCCGATTGATTGACCATAACTCTCTCAATTTAACTCTTAAGTCATTGAAATTAGTTTCATTTCGAAGGAATCAAAGTTTAGTTTAAAACGAAAGAAACGGAGATGAAAAACTCCAAGTATTTTGAGAGTTATGATGGAAATTGTTAGACTCGCGCTTTGGTTTAGCAATTTACTGACCAACCTCCGATTGATTGACCATAACTCACTCAATTTAAATCGTAATTCATTTAAATTAGTTTCATTTCGAAGGAATCGAAGTAAAGTTTAAAACGAAAGAAACGGAGATGAAAAACTCCAAGTATTTTGAGAGTTATGATGGAAATAGTTAGACTCGCGCTTTGGTTTAGCAATTTACTGACCTACCTCCGATTGATTGAACATAACTCTCTCAATTTAACTCGTAATTCATTTAAATTCGTTTCATTTCGAATGAATCGAAGTGTAGTTTAAAACGAAAGGAACAGAGATGAAAAACTCCAAGTATTTTGAGAGTTATGATGGAAATAGTTAGACTCGCGCTTTGGTTTAGCAATTTACTGACCTACCTCCGATTGATTAACAATAACTCTGTCAATTTAACTCGTAATTCATTTAAATTAGTTTCATTTCGAAGGAATCGAAGTGTAGTTTAAAACGAAAGAAACGGAGATGAAAAACTCCAAGTATTTTGAGAGTTATGATGGAAATAGTTAGACTCGCGCTTTGGTTTAGCAATTTACTGACCTACCTCCGATTGATTGACCATAACTCACTCAATTTAACTCGTAATTCATTTAAATTCGTTTCATTTCGAATGAATCGAAGTGTAGTTTAAAACGAAAGAAACGGAGATGAAAAACTCCAAGTATTTTGAGAGTTATGATGGAAATAGTTAGACTCGCTCTTTGGTTTAGCAATTTACTGACCTACCTCCGATTGATTGACCATAACTCTGTAAATTTAACTCGTAATTCATTTAAATTAGTTTCATTTCGAAGGAATCGAAGTGTAGTTTAAAACGAAAGAAACGGAGATTAAAAACTCCAAGTATTTTGGGAGTTATGATGGAAATAGTTAGACTCGCGCTTTGGTTTAGCAATTTACTGACCTCCCTACGATTGATTGACCATAACTCACTCAATTTAACTCGTAATTCATTGAAATTAGTTTCATTTCGAAGGAATCGAAGTGTAGTTTATAACGAAAGAAACGGAGATGAAAAACTCCAAGTATTTTGAGAGTTATGATGGAAATAGTTAGACTCGCGCTTTGGTTTAGCAATTTACTGACCTACCTCCGATTAATTGACCATAACTCTCCCAATTTAACTCTTAAGTCATTGAAATTAGTTTCATTTCGAAGGAATCAAAGTGTAGTTTAAAACGAAAGAAACGGAGATGAAAAACTCCAAGTATTTTGAGAGTTATGATGGAAATAGTTAGACTCGCGCTTTGGTTTAGCAATTTACTGACCTACCTCCGATTGATTGACCATAACTCTCTCAATTTAACTCTTAAGTCATTGAAATTAGTTTCATTTCGAAGGAATCGAAGTGTAGTTTAAAACGAAAGAAACGGAGATGAAAAACTCCAAGTATTTTGAGAGTTATGATGGAAATTGTTAGACTCGCGCTTTGGTTTAGCAATTTACTGACCTACCTCCGATTGATTGACCATAACTCACTCAATTTAACTCGTAATTCATTTAAATTAGTTTCATTTCGAAGGAATCGAAGTATAGTTTAAAACGAAAGAAACGGAGATGAAAAACTCCAAGTATTTTGAGAGTTATGATGGAAATAGTTAGACTCGCGCTTTGGTTTAGCAATTTACTGACCTACCTCCGATTAATTGACCATAACTCACTCAATTTTACTTGTAATTGATTTAAATTAGTTTCATTTCGAAGGAATCGAAGTGTAGTTTAAAACGAAAGAAACGGAGATGAAAAACTCCAAGTATTTTGAGAGTTATGATGGAAATAGTTAGACTCGCGCTTTGGTTTAGCAATTTACTGACCTACCTCCGATTGATTGACCATAACTCACTCAATTTAACTCGTAATTCATTTAAATTCGTTTCATTTCGAATGAATCGAAGTGTAGTTTAAAACGAAAGAAACGGAGATGAAAAACTCCAAGTATTTTGAGAGTTATGATGGAAATAGTTAGACTCGCTCTTTGGTTTAGCAATTTACTGACCTACCTCCGATTGATTGACCATAACTCTGTCAATTTAACTCGTAATTCATTTAAATTAGTTTCATTTCGAAGGAATCGAAGTGTAGTTTAAAACGAAAGAAACGGAGATTAAAAACTCCAAGTATTTTGGGAGTTATGATGGAAATAGTTAGACTCGCGCTTTGGTTTAGCAATTTACTGACCTCCCTACGATTGATTGACCATAACTCACTCAATTTAACTCGTAATTCATTGAAATTAGTTTCATTTCGAAGTAATCGAAGTGTAGTTTATAACGAAAGAAACGGAGATGAAAAACTCCAAGTATTTTGAGAGTTATGATGGAAATAGTTAGACTCGCTCTTTGGTTTAGCAATTTACTGACCTACCTCCGATTGATTGACCATAACTCTCCCAATTTAACTCTTAAGTCATTGAAATTAGTTTCATTTCGAAGGAATCAAAGTGTAGTTTACAACGAAAGAAACGGAGATGAAAAACTCCAAGTATTTTGAGAGTTATGATGGAAATAGTTAGACTCGCGCTTTGGTTTAGCAATTTACTGACCTACCTCCGATTGATTGACCATAACTCTCTCAATTTAACTCTTAAGTCATTGAAATTAGTTTCATTTTAAAGGAATCGAAGTGTAGTTTAAAACGAAAGAAACGGAGATGAAAAACTCCAAGTATTTTGAGAGTTATGATGGAAATTGTTAGACTCGCGCTTTGGTTTAGCAATTTACTGACCTACCTCCGATTGATTGACCATAACTCACTCAATTTAACTCGTAATTCATTTAAATTAGTTTCATTTCGAAGGAATCGAAGTATAGTTTAAAACGAAAGAAACGGAGATGAAAAACTCCAAGTATTTTGAGAGTTATGATGGAAATAGTTAGACTCGCGCTTTGGTTTAGCAATTTACTGACCTACCTCCGATTAATTGACCATAACTCAGTCAATTTTACTTGTAATTGATTGAAATTAGTTTCATTTCGAAGGAATCGAAGTGTACTTTAAAACGAAAGAAACGGAGATGAAAAACTCCAAGTATTTTGAGAGTTATGATGGAAATTGTTAGACTCGCGCTTTGGTTTAGCAATTTACTGACCTACCTCCGATTAATTGATCATAACTCACTCAATTTTACTTGTAATTGATTGAAATTAGTTTCATTTCGAAGGAATCGAAGTATAGTTTAAAACGAAAGAAACGGAGATGAAAAACTCCAAGTATTTTGAGAGTTATGATGGAAATAGTTAGACTCGCGCTTTGGTTTAGCAATTTACTGACCTACCTCCGATTAATTGACCATAACTCACTCAATTTTACTTGTAATTGATTGAAATTAGTTTCATTTCGAAGGAATCGAAGTGTAGTTTAAAACGAAAGAAACGGAGATGAAAAACTCCAAGTATTTTGGGAGTTATGATGGAAATAGTTAGACTCGCGCTTTGGTTTAGAAATTTACTGACCTACCTCCGATTGATTGACCATAACTCACTCAATTTAACTCGTAATTCATTTAAATTCGTTTCATATCAAATGAATCGAAGTGTAGTTTAAAACGAAAGAAACGGAGATGAAAAACTCCAAGTATTTTGAGAGTTATGATGGAAATAGTTAGACTCGCGCTTTGGTTTAGCAATTTACTGACCTACCTCCGATTGATTGACCATAACTCTCTCAATTTAACTCTTAAGTCATTGAAATTAGTTTCATTTCGAAGGAATCAAAGTTTAGTTTAAAACGAAAGAAACGGAGATGAAAAACTCCAAGTATTTTGAGAGTTATGATGGAAATTGTTAGACTCGCGCTTTGGTTTAGCAATTTACTGACCAACCTCCGATTGATTGACCATAACTCACTCAATTTAAATCGTAATTCATTTAAATTAGTTTCATTTCGAAGGAATCGAAGTAAAGTTTAAAACGAAAGAAACGGAGATGAAAAACTCCAAGTATTTTGAGAGTTATGATGGAAATAGTTAGACTCGCGCTTTGGTTTAGCAATTTACTGACCTACCTCCGATTGATTGAACATAACTCTCTCAATTTAACTCGTAATTCATTTAAATTCGTTTCATTTCGAATGAATCGAAGTGTAGTTTAAAACGAAAGGAACAGAGATGAAAAACTCCAAGTATTTTGAGAGTTATGATGGAAATAGTTAGACTCGCGCTTTGGTTTAGCAATTTACTGACCTACCTCCGATTGATTAACAATAACTCTGTCAATTTAACTCGTAATTCATTTAAATTAGTTTCATTTCGAAGGAATCGAAGTGTAGTTTAAAACGAAAGAAACGGAGATGAAAAACTCCAAGTATTTTGAGAGTTATGATGGAAATAGTTAGACTCGCGCTTTGGTTTAGCAATTTACTGACCTACCTCCGATTGATTGACCATAACTCACTCAATTTAACTCGTAATTCATTTAAATTCGTTTCATTTCGAATGAATCGAAGTGTAGTTTAAAACGAAAGAAACGGAGATGAAAAACTCCAAGTATTTTGAGAGTTATGATGGAAATAGTTAGACTCGCTCTTTGGTTTAGCAATTTACTGACCTACCTCCGATTGATTGACCATAACTCTGTAAATTTAACTCGTAATTCATTTAAATTAGTTTCATTTCGAAGGAATCGAAGTGTAGTTTAAAACGAAAGAAACGGAGATTAAAAACTCCAAGTATTTTGGGAGTTATGATGGAAATAGTTAGACTCGCGCTTTGGTTTAGCAATTTACTGACCTCCCTACGATTGATTGACCATAACTCACTCAATTTAACTCGTAATTCATTGAAATTAGTTTCATTTCGAAGGAATCGAAGTGTAGTTTATAACGAAAGAAACGGAGATGAAAAACTCCAAGTATTTTGAGAGTTATGATGGAAATAGTTAGACTCGCGCTTTGGTTTAGCAATTTACTGACCTACCTCCGATTAATTGACCATAACTCTCCCAATTTAACTCTTAAGTCATTGAAATTAGTTTCATTTCGAAGGAATCAAAGTGTAGTTTAAAACGAAAGAAACGGAGATGAAAAACTCCAAGTATTTTGAGAGTTATGATGGAAATAGTTAGACTCGCGCTTTGGTTTAGCAATTTACTGACCTACCTCCGATTGATTGACCATAACTCTCTCAATTTAACTCTTAAGTCATTGAAATTAGTTTCATTTCGAAGGAATCGAAGTGTAGTTTAAAACGAAAGAAACGGAGATGAAAAACTCCAAGTATTTTGAGAGTTATGATGGAAATTGTTAGACTCGCGCTTTGGTTTAGCAATTTACTGACCTACCTCCGATTGATTGACCATAACTCACTCAATTTAACTCGTAATTCATTTAAATTAGTTTCATTTCGAAGGAATCGAAGTATAGTTTAAAACGAAAGAAACGGAGATGAAAAACTCCAAGTATTTTGAGAGTTATGATGGAAATAGTTAGACTCGCGCTTTGGTTTAGCAATTTACTGACCTACCTCCGATTAATTGACCATAACTCACTCAATTTTACTTGTAATTGATTTAAATTAGTTTCATTTCGAAGGAATCGAAGTGTAGTTTAAAACGAAAGAAACGGAGATGAAAAACTCCAAGTATTTTGAGAGTTATGATGGAAATAGTTAGACTCGCGCTTTGGTTTAGCAATTTACTGACCTACCTCCGATTGATTGACCATAACTCACTCAATTTAACTCGTAATTCATTTAAATTCGTTTCATTTCGAATGAATCGAAGTGTAGTTTAAAACGAAAGAAACGGAGATGAAAAACTCCAAGTATTTTGAGAGTTATGATGGAAATAGTTAGACTCGCTCTTTGGTTTAGCAATTTACTGACCTACCTCCGATTGATTGACCATAACTCTGTCAATTTAACTCGTAATTCATTTAAATTAGTTTCATTTCGAAGGAATCGAAGTGTAGTTTAAAACGAAAGAAACGGAGATTAAAAACTCCAAGTATTTTGGGAGTTATGATGGAAATAGTTAGACTCGCGCTTTGGTTTAGCAATTTACTGACCTCCCTACGATTGATTGACCATAACTCACTCAATTTAACTCGTAATTCATTGAAATTAGTTTCATTTCGAAGTAATCGAAGTGTAGTTTATAACGAAAGAAACGGAGATGAAAAACTCCAAGTATTTTGAGAGTTATGATGGAAATAGTTAGACTCGCTCTTTGGTTTAGCAATTTACTGACCTACCTCCGATTGATTGACCATAACTCTCCCAATTTAACTCTTAAGTCATTGAAATTAGTTTCATTTCGAAGGAATCAAAGTGTAGTTTACAACGAAAGAAACGGAGATGAAAAACTCCAAGTATTTTGAGAGTTATGATGGAAATAGTTAGACTCGCGCTTTGGTTTAGCAATTTACTGACCTACCTCCGATTGATTGACCATAACTCTCTCAATTTAACTCTTAAGTCATTGAAATTAGTTTCATTTTAAAGGAATCGAAGTGTAGTTTAAAACGAAAGAAACGGAGATGAAAAACTCCAAGTATTTTGAGAGTTATGATGGAAATTGTTAGACTCGCGCTTTGGTTTAGCAATTTACTGACCTACCTCCGATTGATTGACCATAACTCACTCAATTTAACTCGTAATTCATTTAAATTAGTTTCATTTCGAAGGAATCGAAGTATAGTTTAAAACGAAAGAAACGGAGATGACAAACTCCAAGTATTTTGAGAGTTATGATGGAAATAGTTAGACTCGCGCTTTGGTTTAGCAATTTACTGACCTACCTCCGATTAATTGACCATAACTCAGTCAATTTTACTTGTAATTGATTGAAATTAGTTTAATTTCGAAGGAATCGAAGTGTAGTTTAAAACGAAAGAAACGGAGATGAAAAACTCCAAGTATTTTGAGAGTTATGATGGAAATTGTTAGACTCGCGCTTTGGTTTAGCAATTTACTGACCTACCTCCGATTAATTGATCATAACTCACTCAATTTTACTTGTAATTGATTGAAATTAGTTTCATTTCGAAGGAATCGAAGTATAGTTTAAAACGAAAGAAACGGAGATGAAAAACTCCAAGTATTTTGAGAGTTATGATGGAAATAGTTAGACTCGCGCTTTGGTTTAGCAATTTACTGACCTACCTCCGATTAATTGACCATAACTCACTCAATTTTACTTGTAATTGATTGAAATTAGTTTCATTTCGAAGGAATCGAAGTGTAGTTTAAAACGAAAGAAACGGAGATGAAAAACTCCAAGTATTTTGGGAGTTATGATGGAAATAGTTAGACTCGCGCTTTGGTTTAGAAATTTACTGACCTACCTCCGATTGATTGACCATAACTCACTCAATTTAACTCGTAATTCATTTAAATTCGTTTCATATCAAATGAATCGAAGTGTAGTTTAAAACGAAAGAAACGGAGATGAAAAACTCCAAGTATTTTGAGAGTTATGATGGAAATAGTTAGACTCGCGCTTTGGTTTAGCAATTTACTGACCTACCTCCGATTGATTGACCATAACTCTCTCAATTTAACTCTTAAGTCATTGAAATTAGTTTCATTTCGAAGGAATCAAAGTTTAGTTTAAAACGAAAGAAACGGAGATGAAAAACTCCAAGTATTTTGAGAGTTATGATGGAAATTGTTAGACTCGCGCTTTGGTTTAGCAATTTACTGACCAACCTCCGATTGATTGACCATAACTCACTCAATTTAAATCGTAATTCATTTAAATTAGTTTCATTTCGAAGGAATCGAAGTAAAGTTTAAAACGAAAGAAACGGAGATGAAAAACTCCAAGTATTTTGAGAGTTATGATGGAAATAGTTAGACTCGCGCTTTGGTTTAGCAATTTACTGACCTACCTCCGATTGATTGAACATAACTCTCTCAATTTAACTCGTAATTCATTTAAATTCGTTTCATTTCGAATGAATCGAAGTGTAGTTTAAAACGAAAGAAACGGAGATGAAAAACTCCAAGTATTTTGAGAGTTATGATGGAAATAGTTAGACTCGCGCTTTGGTTTAGCAATTTACTGACCTACCTCCGATTGATTAACAATAACTCTGTCAATTTAACTCGTAATTCATTTAAATTAGTTTCATTTCGAAGGAATCGAAGTGTAGTTTAAAACGAAAGAAACGGAGATGAAAAACTCCAAGTATTTTGAGAGTTATGATGGAAATAGTTAGACTCGCGCTTTGGTTTAGCAATTTACTGACCTACCTCCGATTGATTGACCATAACTCACTCAATTTAACTCGTAATTCATTTAAATTCGTTTCATTTCGAATGAATCGAAGTGTAGTTTAAAACGAAAGAAACGGAGATGAAAAACTCCAAGTATTTTGAGAGTTATGATGGAAATAGTTAGACTCGCTCTTTGGTTTAGCAATTTACTGACCTACCTCCGATTGATTGACCATAACTCTGTAAATTTAACTCGTAATTCATTTAAATTAGTTTCATTTCGAAGGAATCGAAGTGTAGTTTAAAACGAAAGAAACGGAGATTATAAACTCCAAGTATTTTGGGAGTTATGATGGAAATAGTTAGACTCGCGCTTTGGTTTAGCAATTTACTGACCTCCCTACGATTGATTGACCATAACTCACTCAATTTAACTCGTAATTCATTGAAATTAGTTTCATTTCGAAGGAATCGAAGTGTAGTTTATAACGAAAGAAACGGAGATGAAAAACTCCAAGTATTTTGAGAGTTATGATGGAAATAGTTAGACTCGCGCTTTGGTTTAGCAATTTACTGACCTACCTCCGAATGATTGACCATAACTCTCCCAATTTAACTCTTAAGTCATTGAAATTAGTTTCATTTCGAAGGAATCAAAGTGTAGTTTAAAACGAAAGAAACGGAGATGAAAAACTCCAAGTATTTTGAGAGTTATGATGGAAATAGTTAGACTCGCGCTTTGGTTTAGCAATTTACTGACCTACCTCCGATTGATTGACCATAACTCTCTCAATTTAACTCTTAAGTCATTGAAATTAGTTTCATTTCGAAGGAATCGAAGTGTAGTTTAAAACGAAAGAAACGGAGATGAAAAACTCCAAGTATTTTGGGAGTTATGATGGAAATAGTTAGACTCGCGCTTTGGTTTAGAAATTTACTGACCTACCTCCGATTGATTGACCATAACTCACTCAATTTAACTCGTAATTCATTTAAATTCGTTTCATTTCAAATGAATCGAAGTGTAGTTTAAAACGAAAGAAACGGAGATGAAAAACTCCAAGTATTTTGAGAGTTATGATGGAAATAGTTAGACTCACGCTTTGGTTTAGCAATTTACTGACTTACCTCCGATTGATTGACCATAACTCTCTCAATTTAACTCTTAAGTCATTGAAATTAGTTTCATTTCGAAGGAATCAAAGTGTAGTTTAAAACGAAAGAAACGGAGATGAAAAACTCCAAGTATTTTGGGAGTTATGATGGAAATAGTTAGACTCGCGCTTTGGTTTAGCAATTTACTGACCTACCTCCGATTGATTGACCATAACTCACTCAATTTAACTCGTAATTCATTTAAATTCGTTTCATTTCGAATGAATCGAAGTGTAGTTTAAAACGAAAGAAACGGAGATGAAAAACACCAAGTATTTTGAGAGTTATGATGGAAATAGTTAGACTCGCTCTTTGGTTTAGCAATTTACTGACCTACCTCCGATTGATTGACCATAACTCTGTAAATTTAACTCGTAATTCATTTAAATTAGTTTCATTTCGAAAGAATCGAAGTGTAGTGTAAAACGAAAGAAACGGAGATTAAAAACTCCAAGTATTTTGGGAGTTATGATGGAAATAGTTAGACTCGCGCTTTGGTTTAGCAATTTACTGACCTACCTCCGATTGATTGACCATAACTCACTCAATTTAACTCGTAATTCATTGAAATTAGTTTCATTTCGAAGGAATCAAAGTGTAGTTTAAAACGAAAGAAACGGAGATGAAAAACTCCAAGTATTTTGAGAGTTATGATGGAAATAGTTAGACTCGCGCTTTGGTTTAGCAATTTACTGACCTACCTCCGATTTATTGAACATAACTCTCTCAATTTAACTCGTAATTCATTTAAATTCGTTTCATTTCGAATGAATCGAAGTGTAGTTTAAAACGAAAGAAACGGAGATGAAAAACTCCAAGTATTTTGAGAGTTATGATGGAAATAGTTAGACTCGCGCTTTGGTTTAGCAATTTACTGACCTACCTCCGATTGATTGACCATAACTCTGTCAATTTAACTCGTAATTCATTTAAATTAGTTTCATTTCGAAGGAATCGAAGTGTAGTTTAAAACGAAAGAAACGGAGATGAAAAACTCCAAGTATTTTGAGAGTTATGATGGAAATAGTTAGACTCGCGCTTTGGTTTAGAAATTTACTGACCTCCCTACGATTTATTGACCATAACTCACTCAATTTAACTCGTAATTCATTGAAATTAGTTTCATTTCGAAAGAATCGAAGTGTAGTTTAAAACGAAAGAAACGGAGATGAAAAACTCCAAGTATTTTGAGAGTTATGATGGAAATAGTTAGACTCGTGCTTTGGTTTAGCAATTTACTGACCTACCTCCGATTGATTGACCATAACTCTCTCAATTTAACTCTTAAGTCATTGAAATTAGTTTCATTTCGAAAGAATCAAAGTGTTTTTTAAAACGAAAGAAACGGAGATGAAAAACTCCAAGTATTTTGAGAGTTATGATGGAAATAGTTAGACTCGCGCTTTGGTTTAGCAATTTACTGACCTACCTCCGATTAATTGACCATAACTCACTCAATTTTACTTGTAATTGATTGAAATTAGTTTCATTTCGAAGGAATCGAAGTGTAGTTTAAAACGAAAGAAACGGAGATGAAAAACTCCAAGTATTTTGGGAGTTATGATGGAAATAGTTAGACTCGCGCTTTGGTTTAGAAATTTACTGACCTACCTCCGATTGATTGACCATAACTCACTCAATTTAACTCGTAATTCATTTAAATTCGTTTCATTTCAAATGAATCGAAGTGTAGTTTAAAACGAAAGAAACGGAGATGAAAAACTCCAAGTATTTTGAGAGTTATGATGGAAATAGTTAGACTCGCGCTTTGGTTTAGCAATTTACTGACCTACCTCCGATTGATTGACCATAACTCTCTCAATTTAACTCTTAAGTCATTGAAATTAGTTTCATTTCGAAGGAATCAAAGTGTAGTTTAAAACGAAAGAAACGGAGATGAAAAACTCCAAGTATTTTGGGAGTTATGATGGAAATAGTTAGACTCGCGCTTTGGTTTAGCAATTTACTGACCTACCTCCGATTGATTGACCATAACTCACTCAATTTAACTCGTAATTCATTTAAATTCGTTTCATTTCGAATGAATCGAAGTGTAGTTTAAAACGAAAGAAACGGAGATGAAAAACTCCAAGTATTTTGAGAGTTATGATGGAAATAGTTAGACTCGCTCTTTGGTTTAGCAATTTACTGACCTACCTCCGATTGATTGACCATAACTCTGTCAATTTAACTCGTAATTCATTTAAATTAGTTTCATTTCGAAAGAATCGAAGTGTAGTATAAAACGAAAGAAACGGAGATTAAAAACTCCAAGTATTTTGGGAGTTATGATGGAAATAGTTAGACTCGCGCTTTTGTTTAGCAATTTACTGACCTACCTCCGATTGATTGACCATAACTCACTCAATTTAACTCGTAATTCATTGAAATTAGTTTCATTTCGAAGGAATCAAAGTGTAGTTTAAAACGAAAGAAACGGAGATGAAAAACTCCAAGTATTTTGAGAGTTATGATGGAAATAGTTAGACTCGCGCTTTGGTTTAGCAATTTACTGACCTACCTCCGATTTATTGAACATAACTCTCTCAATTTAACTCGTAATTCATTTAAATTAGTTTCATTTCGAATGAATCGAAGTGTAGTTTAAAACGAAAGAAACGGAGATGAAAAACTCCAAGTATTTTGAGAGTTATGATGGAAATAGTTAGACTCGCGCTTTGGTTTAGCAATTTACTGACCTACCTCCGATTGATTGACCATAACTCTGTCAATTTAACTCGTAATTCATTTAAATTAGTTTCATTTCGAAGGAATCGAAGTGTAGTTTAAAACGAAAGAAACGGAGATGAAAAACTCCAAGTATTTTGAGAGTTATGATGGAAATAGTTAGACTCGCGCTTTGGTTTAGAAATTTACTGACCTCCCTACGATTTATTGACCATAACTCACTCAATTTAACTCGTAATTCATTGAAATTAGTTTCATTTCGAAAGAATCGAAGTGTAGTTTAAAACGAAAGAAACGGAGATGAAAAACTCCAAGTATTTTGAGAGTTATGATGGAAATAGTTAGACTCGCGCTTTGGTTTAGCAATTTACTGACCTACCTCCGATTGATTGACCATAACTCTCTCAATTTAACTCTTAAGTCATTGAAATTAGTTTCATTTCGAAAGAATCAAAGTGTTGTTTAAAACGAAAGAAACGGAGATGAAAAACTCCAAGTATTTTGAGAGTTATGATGGAAATAGTTAGACTCGCGCTTTGGTTTAGCAATTTACTGACCTACCTCCGATTGATTGACAATAACTCTCTCAATTTAACTCGTAATTCATTTAAATTAGTTTCATTTCGAAGGAATCGAAGTGTAGTTTAAAACGAAAGAAACGGAGATGAAAAACTCCAAGTATTTTGAGAGTTATGATGGAAATAGTTAGACTCGCGCTTTGGTTTAGCAATTTACTGACCTACCTCCGATTGATTGACCATAACTCTGTCAATTTAACTCGTAATTCTTTTAAATTAGTTTCATTTCGAAGGAATCGAAGTGTAGTTTAAAACGAAAGAAACGGAGATGAATAACTCCAAGTATTTTGAGAGTTATGATGGAAATAGTTAGACTCGCTCTTTGGTTTAGCAATTTACTGACCTCTCTCCGATTGATTTACCATAACTCACTCAATTTAACTCGTAATTCATTGAAATTAGTTTCATTTCGAAGGAATCGAAGTGTAGTTTAAAACGAAAGAAACGGAGATAAAAAACTCCAAGTATTTTGAGAGTTATGATGGAAATTGTTAGACTCGCGCTTTGGTTTAGCAATTTACTGACCTACCTCCGATTGATTGACCATAACTCACTCAATTTAACTCGTAATTCATTTAAATTAGTTTCATTTCGAAGGAATCGAAGTAAAGTTTAAAACGAAAGAAACGGAGATGAAAAACTCCAAGTATTTTGAGAGTTATGATGGAAATAGTTAGACTCGCGCTTTGGTTTAGCAATTTACTGACCTACCTCCGATTGATTGACCATAACTCTCTCAATTTAACTCTTAAGTCATTGAAATTAGTTTCATTTCGAAGGAATCAAAGTGTAGTTTAAAACGAAAGAAACGGAGATGAAAAACTCCAAGTATTTTGAGAGTTATGATGGAAATTGTTAGACTCGCGCTTTGGTTTAGCAATTTACTGACCAACCTCCGATTGATTGACCATAACTCACTCAATTTAACTCGTAATTCATTTAAATTAGTTTCATTTCGAAGGAATCGAAGTAAAGTTTAAAACGAAAGAAACGGAGATGAAAAACTCCAAGTATTTTGAGAGTTATGATGGAAATAGTTAGACTCGCGCTTTGGTTTAGCAATTTACTGACCTACCTCCGATTGATTGACAATAACTCTCTCAATTTAACTCTTAAGTCATTGAAATTAGTTTCATTTCGAAAGAATCAAAGTGTTGTTTAAAACGAAAGAAACGGAGATGAAAAACTCCAAGTATTTTGAGAGTTATGATGGAAATAGTTAGACTCGCGCTTTGGTTTAGCAATTTACTGACCTACCTCCGATTGATTGACAATAACTCTCTCAATTTAACTCGTAATTCATTTAAATTAGTTTCATTTCGAAGGAATCGAAGTGTAGTTTAAAACGAAAGAAACGGAGATGAAAAACTCCAAGTATTTTGAGAGTTATGATGGAAATAGTTAGACTCGCGCTTTGGTTTAGCAATTTACTGACCTACCTCCGATTGATTGACCATAACTCTCTCAATTTAACTCTTAAGTCATTGAAATTAGTTTCATTTCGAAGGAATCGAAGTGTAGTTTAAAACGAAAGAAACGGAGATGAAAAACTCCAAGTATTTTGGGAGTTATGATGGAAATAGTTAGACTCGCGCTTTGGTTTAGAAATTTACTGACCTACCTCCGATTGATTGACCATAACTCACTCAATTTAACTCGTAATTCATTTAAATTCGTTTCATTTTAAATGAATCGAAGTGTAGTTTAAAACGAAAGAAACGGAGATGAAAAACTCCAAGTATTTTGAGAGTTATGATGGAAATAGTTAGACTCACGCTTTGGTTTAGCAATTTACTGACTTACCTCCGATTGATTGACCATAACTCTCTCAATTTAACTCTTAAGTCATTGAAATTAGTTTCATTTCGAAGGAATCAAAGTGTAGTTTAAAACGAAAGAAACGGAGATGAAAAACTCCAAGTATTTTGGGAGTTATGATGGAAATAGTTAGACTCGCGCTTTGGTTTAGCAATTTACTGACCTACCTCCGATTGATTGACCATAACTCACTCAATTTAACTCGTAATTCATTTAAATTCGTTTCATTTCGAATGAATCGAAGTGTAGTTTAAAACGAAAGAAACGGAGATGAAAAACTCCAAGTATTTTGAGAGTTATGATGGAAATAGTTAGACTCGCTCTTTGGTTTAGCAATTTACTGACCTACCTCCGATTGATTGACCATAACTCTGTAAATTTAACTCGTAATTCATTTAAATTAGTTTCATTTCGAAAGAATCGAAGTGTAGTGTAAAACGAAAGAAACGGAGATTAAAAACTCCAAGTATTTTGGGAGTTATGATGGAAATAGTTAGACTCGCGCTTTGGTTTAGCAATTTACTGACCTACCTCCGATTGATTGACCATAACTCACTCAATTTAACTCGTAATTCATTGAAATTAGTTTCATTTCGAAGGAATCAAAGTGTAGTTTAAAACGAAAGAAACGGAGAT
Organism: Tasmannia lanceolata; assembly: GCF_043159265.1. NCBI lineage: Eukaryota > Viridiplantae > Streptophyta > Magnoliopsida > Canellales > Winteraceae > Tasmannia > Tasmannia lanceolata. The sequence continues at coordinate 12,927,900 of NW_027518721.1, forward strand.
GAAAAACTCCAAGTATTTTGAGAGTTATGATGGAAATAGTTAGACTCGCGCTTTGGTTTAGCAATTTACTGACCTACCTCCGATTTATTGAACATAACTCTCTCAATTTAACTCGTAATTCATTTAAATTCGTTTCATTTCGAATGAATCGAAGTGTAGTTTAAAACGAAAGAAACGGAGATGAAAAACTCCAAGTATTTTGAGAGTTATGATGGAAATAGTTAGACTCGCGCTTTGGTTTAGCAATTTACTGACCTACCTCCGATTGATTGACCATAACTCTGTCAATTTAACTCGTAATTCATTTAAATTAGTTTCATTTCGAAGGAATCGAAGTGTAGTTTAAAACGAAAGAAACGGAGATGAAAAACTCCAAGTATTTTGAGAGTTATGATGGAAATAGTTAGACTCGCGCTTTGGTTTAGAAATTTACTGACCTCCCTACGATTTATTGACCATAACTCACTCAATTTAACTCGTAATTCATTGAAATTAGTTTCATTTCGAAAGAATCGAAGTGTAGTTTAAAACGAAAGAAACGGAGATGAAAAACTCCAAGTATTTTGAGAGTTATGATGGAAATAGTTAGACTCGTGCTTTGGTTTAGCAATTTACTGACCTACCTCCGATTGATTGACCATAACTCTCTCAATTTAACTCTTAAGTCATTGAAATTAGTTTCATTTCGAAAGAATCAAAGTGTTTTTTAAAACGAAAGAAACGGAGATGAAAAACTCCAAGTATTTTGAGAGTTATGATGGAAATAGTTAGACTCGCGCTTTGGTTTAGCAATTTACTGACCTACCTCCGATTAATTGACCATAACTCACTCAATTTTACTTGTAATTGATTGAAATTAGTTTCATTTCGAAGGAATCGAAGTGTAGTTTAAAACGAAAGAAACGGAGATGAAAAACTCCAAGTATTTTGGGAGTTATGATGGAAATAGTTAGACTCGCGCTTTGGTTTAGAAATTTACTGACCTACCTCCGATTGATTGACCATAACTCACTCAATTTAACTCGTAATTCATTTAAATTCGTTTCATTTCAAATGAATCGAAGTGTAGTTTAAAACGAAAGAAACGGAGATGAAAAACTCCAAGTATTTTGAGAGTTATGATGGAAATAGTTAGACTCGCGCTTTGGTTTAGCAATTTACTGACCTACCTCCGATTGATTGACCATAACTCTCTCAATTTAACTCTTAAGTCATTGAAATTAGTTTCATTTCGAAGGAATCAAAGTGTAGTTTAAAACGAAAGAAACGGAGATGAAAAACTCCAAGTATTTTGGGAGTTATGATGGAAATAGTTAGACTCGCGCTTTGGTTTAGCAATTTACTGACCTACCTCCGATTGATTGACCATAACTCACTCAATTTAACTCGTAATTCATTTAAATTCGTTTCATTTCGAATGAATCGAAGTGTAGTTTAAAACGAAAGAAACGGAGATGAAAAACTCCAAGTATTTTGAGAGTTATGATGGAAATAGTTAGACTCGCTCTTTGGTTTAGCAATTTACTGACCTACCTCCGATTGATTGACCATAACTCTGTCAATTTAACTCGTAATTCATTTAAATTAGTTTCATTTCGAAAGAATCGAAGTGTAGTATAAAACGAAAGAAACGGAGATTAAAAACTCCAAGTATTTTGGGAGTTATGATGGAAATAGTTAGACTCGCGCTTTTGTTTAGCAATTTACTGACCTACCTCCGATTGATTGACCATAACTCACTCAATTTAACTCGTAATTCATTGAAATTAGTTTCATTTCGAAGGAATCAAAGTGTAGTTTAAAACGAAAGAAACGGAGATGAAAAACTCCAAGTATTTTGAGAGTTATGATGGAAATAGTTAGACTCGCGCTTTGGTTTAGCAATTTACTGACCTACCTCCGATTTATTGAACATAACTCTCTCAATTTAACTCGTAATTCATTTAAATTAGTTTCATTTCGAATGAATCGAAGTGTAGTTTAAAACGAAAGAAACGGAGATGAAAAACTCCAAGTATTTTGAGAGTTATGATGGAAATAGTTAGACTCGCGCTTTGGTTTAGCAATTTACTGACCTACCTCCGATTGATTGACCATAACTCTGTCAATTTAACTCGTAATTCATTTAAATTAGTTTCATTTCGAAGGAATCGAAGTGTAGTTTAAAACGAAAGAAACGGAGATGAAAAACTCCAAGTATTTTGAGAGTTATGATGGAAATAGTTAGACTCGCGCTTTGGTTTAGAAATTTACTGACCTCCCTACGATTTATTGACCATAACTCACTCAATTTAACTCGTAATTCATTGAAATTAGTTTCATTTCGAAAGAATCGAAGTGTAGTTTAAAACGAAAGAAACGGAGATGAAAAACTCCAAGTATTTTGAGAGTTATGATGGAAATAGTTAGACTCGCGCTTTGGTTTAGCAATTTACTGACCTACCTCCGATTGATTGACCATAACTCTCTCAATTTAACTCTTAAGTCATTGAAATTAGTTTCATTTCGAAAGAATCAAAGTGTTGTTTAAAACGAAAGAAACGGAGATGAAAAACTCCAAGTATTTTGAGAGTTATGATGGAAATAGTTAGACTCGCGCTTTGGTTTAGCAATTTACTGACCTACCTCCGATTGATTGACAATAACTCTCTCAATTTAACTCGTAATTCATTTAAATTAGTTTCATTTCGAAGGAATCGAAGTGTAGTTTAAAACGAAAGAAACGGAGATGAAAAACTCCAAGTATTTTGAGAGTTATGATGGAAATAGTTAGACTCGCGCTTTGGTTTAGCAATTTACTGACCTACCTCCGATTGATTGACCATAACTCTGTCAATTTAACTCGTAATTCTTTTAAATTAGTTTCATTTCGAAGGAATCGAAGTGTAGTTTAAAACGAAAGAAACGGAGATGAATAACTCCAAGTATTTTGAGAGTTATGATGGAAATAGTTAGACTCGCTCTTTGGTTTAGCAATTTACTGACCTCTCTCCGATTGATTTACCATAACTCACTCAATTTAACTCGTAATTCATTGAAATTAGTTTCATTTCGAAGGAATCGAAGTGTAGTTTAAAACGAAAGAAACGGAGATAAAAAACTCCAAGTATTTTGAGAGTTATGATGGAAATTGTTAGACTCGCGCTTTGGTTTAGCAATTTACTGACCTACCTCCGATTGATTGACCATAACTCACTCAATTTAACTCGTAATTCATTTAAATTAGTTTCATTTCGAAGGAATCGAAGTAAAGTTTAAAACGAAAGAAACGGAGATGAAAAACTCCAAGTATTTTGAGAGTTATGATGGAAATAGTTAGACTCGCGCTTTGGTTTAGCAATTTACTGACCTACCTCCGATTGATTGACCATAACTCTCTCAATTTAACTCTTAAGTCATTGAAATTAGTTTCATTTCGAAGGAATCAAAGTGTAGTTTAAAACGAAAGAAACGGAGATGAAAAACTCCAAGTATTTTGAGAGTTATGATGGAAATTGTTAGACTCGCGCTTTGGTTTAGCAATTTACTGACCAACCTCCGATTGATTGACCATAACTCACTCAATTTAACTCGTAATTCATTTAAATTAGTTTCATTTCGAAGGAATCGAAGTAAAGTTTAAAACGAAAGAAACGGAGATGAAAAACTCCAAGTATTTTGAGAGTTATGATGGAAATAGTTAGACTCGCGCTTTGGTTTAGCAATTTACTGACCTACCTCCGATTGATTGACAATAACTCTCTCAATTTAACTCTTAAGTCATTGAAATTAGTTTCATTTCGAAAGAATCAAAGTGTTGTTTAAAACGAAAGAAACGGAGATGAAAAACTCCAAGTATTTTGAGAGTTATGATGGAAATAGTTAGACTCGCGCTTTGGTTTAGCAATTTACTGACCTACCTCCGATTGATTGACAATAACTCTCTCAATTTAACTCGTAATTCATTTAAATTAGTTTCATTTCGAAGGAATCGAAGTGTAGTTTAAAACGAAAGAAACGGAGATGAAAAACTCCAAGTATTTTGAGAGTTATGATGGAAATAGTTAGACTCGCGCTTTGGTTTAGCAATTTACTGACCTACCTCCGATTGATTGACCATAACTCACTCAATTTAACTCGTAATTCATTGAAATTAGTTTCATTTCGAAGGAATCAAAGTGTAGTTTAAAACGAAAGAAACAGAGATGAAAAACTCCAAGTATTTTGAGAGTTATGATGGAAATAGTTAGACTCGCGCTTTGGTTTAGCAATTTACTGACCTACCTCCGATTTATTGAACATAACTCTCTCAATTTAACTCGTAATTCATTTAAATTAGTTTCATTTCGAATGAATCGAAGTGTAGTTTAAAACGAAAGAAACGGAGATGAAAAACTCCAAGTATTTTGAGAGTTATGATGGAAATAGTTAGACTCGCGCTTTGGTTTAGCAATTTACTGACCTACCTCCGATTGATTGACCATAACTCTGTCAATTTAACTCGTAATTCATTTAAATTAGTTTCATTTCGAAGGAATCGAAGTGTAGTTTAAAACGAAAGAAACGGAGATGAAAAACTCCAAGTATTTTGAGAGTTATGATGGAAATAGTTAGACTCGCGCTTTGGTTTAGAAATTTACTGACCTCCCTACGATTTATTGACCATAACTCACTCAATTTAACTCGTAATTCATTGAAATTAGTTTCATTTCGAAAGAATCGAAGTGTAGTTTAAAACGAAAGAAACGGAGATGAAAAACTCCAAGTATTTTGAGAGTTATGATGGAAATAGTTAGACTCGCGCTTTGGTTTAGCAATTTACTGACCTACCTCCGATTGATTGACCATAACTCTCTCAATTTAACTCTTAAGTCATTGAAATTAGTTTCATTTCGAAAGAATCAAAGTGTTGTTTAAAACGAAAGAAACGGAGATGAAAAACTCCAAGTATTTTGAGAGTTATGATGGAAATAGTTAGACTCGCGCTTTGGTTTAGCAATTTACTGACCTACCTCCGATTGATTGACAATAACTCTCTCAATTTAACTCGTAATTCATTTAAATTAGTTTCATTTCGAAGGAATCGAAGTGTAGTTTAAAACGAAAGAAACGGAGATGAAAAACTCCAAGTATTTTGAGAGTTATGATGGAAATAGTTAGACTCGCGCTTTGGTTTAGCAATTTACTGACCTACCTCCGATTGATTGACCATAACTCTGTCAATTTAACTCGTAATTCTTTTAAATTAGTTTCATTTCGAAGGAATCGAAGTGTAGTTTAAAACGAAAGAAACGGAGATGAATAACTCCAAGTATTTTGAGAGTTATGATGGAAATAGTTAGACTCGCTCTTTGGTTTAGCAATTTACTGACCTCTCTCCGATTGATTTACCATAACTCACTCAATTTAACTCGTAATTCATTGAAATTAGTTTCATTTCGAAGGAATCGAAGTGTAGTTTAAAACGAAAGAAACGGAGATAAAAAACTCCAAGTATTTTGAGAGTTATGATGGAAATTGTTAGACTCGCGCTTTGGTTTAGCAATTTACTGACCTACCTCCGATTGATTGACCATAACTCACTCAATTTAACTCGTAATTCATTTAAATTAGTTTCATTTCGAAGGAATCGAAGTAAAGTTTAAAACGAAAGAAACGGAGATGAAAAACTCCAAGTATTTTGAGAGTTATGATGGAAATAGTTAGACTCGCGCTTTGGTTTAGCAATTTACTGACCTACCTCCGATTGATTGACCATAACTCTCTCAATTTAACTCTTAAGTCATTGAAATTAGTTTCATTTCGAAGGAATCAAAGTGTAGTTTAAAACGAAAGAAACGGAGATGAAAAACTCCAAGTATTTTGAGAGTTATGATGGAAATTGTTAGACTCGCGCTTTGGTTTAGCAATTTACTGACCAACCTCCGATTGATTGACCATAACTCACTCAATTTAACTCGTAATTCATTTAAATTAGTTTCATTTCGAAGGAATCGAAGTAAAGTTTAAAACGAAAGAAACGGAGATGAAAAACTCCAAGTATTTTGAGAGTTATGATGGAAATAGTTAGACTCGCGCTTTGGTTTAGCAATTTACTGACCTACCTCCGATTGATTGACAATAACTCTCTCAATTTAACTCTTAAGTCATTGAAATTAGTTTCATTTCGAAAGAATCAAAGTGTTGTTTAAAACGAAAGAAACGGAGATGAAAAACTCCAAGTATTTTGAGAGTTATGATGGAAATAGTTAGACTCGCGCTTTGGTTTAGCAATTTACTGACCTACCTCCGATTGATTGACAATAACTCTCTCAATTTAACTCGTAATTCATTTAAATTAGTTTCATTTCGAAGGAATCGAAGTGTAGTTTAAAACGAAAGAAACGGAGATGAAAAACTCCAAGTATTTTGAGAGTTATGATGGAAATAGTTAGACTCGCGCTTTGGTTTAGCAATTTACTGACCTACCTCCGATTGATTGACCATAACTCTCTCAATTTAACTCTTAAGTCATTGAAATTAGTTTCATTTCGAAGGAATCAAAGTGTAGTTTAAAACGAAAGAAACGGAGATGAAAAACTCCAAGTATTTTGAGAGTTATGATGGAAATTGTTAGACTCGCGCTTTGGTTTAGCAATTTACTGACCTACCTCCGATTGATTGACCATAACTCTCTCAATTTAACTCTTAAGTCATTGAAATTAGTTTCATTTCGAAGGAATCGAAGTGTAGTTTAAAACGAAAGAAACGGAGATGAATAACTCCAAGTATTTTGAGAGTTATGATGGAAATAGTTAGACTCGCCCTTTGGTTTAGCAATTTACTGACCTCTCTCCGATTGATTTACCATAACTCACTCAATTTAACTCGTAATTCATTGAAATTAGTTTCATTTCGAAGGAATCGAAGTGTAGTTTAAAACGAAAGAAACGGAGATAAAAAACTCCAAGTATTTTGAGAGTTATGATGAAAATTGTTAGACTCGCGCTTTGGTTTAGCAATTTACTGACCTACCTCCGATTGATTGGCCATAACTCACTCAATTTAACTCGTAATTCATTTAAATTAGTTTCATTTCGAAGGAATCGAAGTAAAGTTTAAAATGAAAGAAACGGAGATGAAAAACTCCAAGTATTTTGAGAGTTATGATGGAAATAGTTAGACTCGCGCTTTGGTTTAGCAATTTACTGACCTACCTCCGATTGATTGACCATAACTCTCTCAATTTAACTCTTAAGTCATTGAAATTAGTTTCATTTCGAAGGAATCAAAGTGTAGTTTAAAACGAAAGAAACGGAGATGAAAAACTCCAAGTATTTTGAGAGTTATGATGGAAATTGTTAGACTCGCGCTTTGGTTTAGCAATTTACTGACCTACCTCCGATTGATTGACCATAACTCACTCAATTTAACTCGTAATTCATTTAAATTAGTTTCATTTCGAAGGAATCGAAGTAAAGTTTAAAACGAAAGAAACGGAGATGAAAAACTCCAAGTATTTTGAGAGTTATGATGGAAATAGTTAGACTCGCGCTTTGGTTTAGCAATTTACTGACCTACCTCCGATTGATTGAACATAACTCTCTCAATTTAACTCGTAATTCATTTAAATTCGTTTCATTTCAAATGAATCGAACTGTAGTCTAAAACGAAAGAAACGGAGATGAAAAACTCCAAGTATTTTGAGAGTTATGATGGAAATAGTTAGACTCGCGCTTTGGTTTAGCAATTTACTGACCTACCTCCGATTGATTGACCATAACTCTCTCAATTTAACTCTTAAGTCATTGAAATTAGTTTCATTTCGAAGGAATCAAAGTTTAGTTTAAAACGAAAGAAACGGAGATGAAAAACTCCAAGTATTTTGAGAGTTATGATGGAAATTGTTAGACTCGCGCTTTGGTTTAGCAATTTACTGACCAACCTCCGATTGATTGACCATAACTCACTCAATTTAACTCGTAATTCATTTAAATTCGTTTCATTTCGAATGAATCGAAGTGTAGTTTAAAACGAAAGAAACGGAGATGAAAAACTCCAAGTATTTTGAGAGTTATGATAGAAATAGTTAGACTCGCGCTTTGGTTTAGCAATTTACTGACCTCCCTCCGATTGATTGACCATAAATCACTCAATTTAACTCGTAATTCATTGAAATTAGATTTATTTCGAAGGAATCGACGTGTAGTTTAAAGCGAAAGAAACGGAGATGAAAAACTCCAAGTATTTTGAGAGTTATGATGGAAATAGTTAGACTCGCGCTTTGGTTTAGCAATTTACTGACGTACCTACGATTGATTGAACAAAACTCTCTCAATTTAACTCGTAATTCATTTAAATTCGTTTCATTTCGAATGAATCGAAGTGTAGTTTAAAACGAAAGAAACGGAGATGAAAAACTCCAAGTATTTTGAGAGTTATGATGGAAATAGTTAGACTCGCGCTTTGGTTTAGCAATTTACTGACCTACCTCCGATTGATTGACAATAACTCTGTCAATTTAACTCGTAATTCATTTAAATTAGTTTCATTTCGAAGGAATCGAAGTGTAGTTTAAAACGAAAGAAACGGAGATGAAAAACTCCAAGTATTTTGAGAGTTATGATGGAAATAGTTAGACTCGCGCTTTGGTTTAGCAATTTACTGACCTACCTCCGATTGATTGACCATAACTCACTCAATTTAACTCGTAATTCATTTAAATTCGTTTCATTTCGAATGAATCGAAGTGTAGTTTAAAACGAAAGAAACGGAGATGAAAAACTCCAAGTATTTTGAGAGTTATGATGGAAATAGTTAGACTCGCTCTTTGGTTTAGCAATTTACTGACCTACCTCCGATTGATTGACCATAACTCTGTCAATTTAACTCGTAATTCATTTAAATTAGTTTCATTTCGAAGGAATCGAAGTGTAGTTTAAAACGAAAGAAACGGAGATTAAAAACTCCAAGTATTTTGGGAGTTATGATGGAAATAGTTAGACTCGCGCTTTGGTTTAGCAATTTACTGACCTCCCTACGATTGATTGACCATAACTCACTCAATTTAACTCGTAATTCATTGAAATTAGTTTCATTTCGAAGGAATCGAAGTGTAGTTTATAACGAAAGAAACGGAGATGAAAAACTCCAAGTATTTTGAGAGTTATGATGGAAATAGTTAGACTCGCTCTTTGGTTTAGCAATTTACTGACCTACCTCCGATTGATTGACCATAACTCTCCCAATTTAACTCTTAAGTCATTGAAATTAGTTTCATTTCGAAGGAATCAAAGTGTAGTTTAAAACGAAAGAAACGGAGATGAAAAACTCCAAGTATTTTGAGAGTTATGATGGAAATAGTTAGACTCGCGCTTTGGTTTAGCAATTTACTGACCTACCTCCGATTGATTGACCATAACTCTCTCAATTTAACTCTTAAGTCATTGAAATTAGTTTCATTTTAAAGGAATCGAAGTGTAGTTTAAAACGAAAGAAACGGAGATGAAAAACTCCAAGTATTTTGAGAGTTATGATGGAAATTGTTAGACTCGCGCTTTGGTTTAGCAATTTACTGACCTACCTCCGATTGATTGACCATAACTCACTCAATTTAACTCGTAATTCATTTAAATTAGTTTCATTTCGAAGGAATCGAAGTAAAGTTTAAAACGAAAGAAACGGAGATGAAAAACTCCAAGTATTTTGAGAGTTATGATGGAAATAGTTAGACTCGCGCTTTGGTTTAGCAATTTACTGACCTACCTCCGATTGATTGAACATAACTCTCTCAATTTAACTCGTAATTCATTTAAATTCGTTTCATTTCAAATGAATCGAAGTGTAGTCTAAAACGAAAGAAACGGAGATGAAAAACTCTAAGTATTTTGAGAGTTATGATGGAAATAGTTAGACTCGCGCTTTGGTTTAGCAATTTACTGACCTACCTCCGATTGATTGACCATAACTCTCTCAATTTAACTCTTAAGTCATTGAAATTAGTTTCATTTCGAAGGAATCAAAGTTTAGTTTAAAACGAAAGAAACGGAGATGAAAAACTCCAAGTATTTTGAGAGTTATGATGGAAATTGTTAGACTCGCGCTTTGCTTTAGCAATTTACTGACCAACCTCCGATTGATTGACCATAACTCACTCAATTTAACTCGTAATTCATTTAAATTCGTTTCATTTCGAATGAATCGAAGTGTAGTTTAAAACGAAAGAAACGGAGATGAAAAACTCCAAGTATTTTGAGAGTTATGATAGAAATAGTTAGACTCGCGCTTTGGTTTAGCAATTTACTGACCTCCCTCCGATTGATTGACCATAAATCACTCAATTTAACTCGTAATTCATTGAAATTAGATTTATTTCAAAGGAATCGACGTGTAGTTTAAAACGAAAGAAACGGAGATGAAAAACTCCAAGTATTTTGAGAGTTATGATGGAAATAGTTAGACTCGCGCTTTGGTTTAGCAATTTACTGACGTACCTACGATTGATTGAACATAACTCTCTCAATTTAACTCGTAATTCATTTAAATTCGTTTCATTTCGAATGAATCGAAGTGTAGTTTAAAACGAAAGAAACGGAGATGAAAAACTCCAAGTATTTTGAGAGTTATGATGGAAATAGTTAAACTCGCGCTTTGGTTTAGCAATTTACTGACCTACCTCCGATTGATTGACAATAACTCTGTCAATTTAACTCGTAATTCATTTAAATTAGTTTCATTTCGAAGGAATCGAAGTGTAGTTTAAAACGAAAGAAACGGAGATGAAAAACTCCAAGTATTTTGAGAGTTATGATGGAAATAGTTAGACTCGCGCTTTGGTTTAGCAATTTACTGACCTACCTCCGATTGATTGACCATAACTCACTCAATTTAACTCGTAATTCATTTAAATTCGTTTCATTTCGAATGAATCGAAGTGTAGTTTAAAACGAAAGAAACGGAGATGAAAAACTCCAAGTATTTTGAGAGTTATGATGGAAATAGTTAGACTCGCTCTTTGGTTTAGCAATTTACTGACCTACCTCCGATTGATTGACCATAACTCTGTCAATTTAACTCGTAATTCATTTAAATTAGTTTCATTTCGAAGGAATCGAAGTGTAGTTTAAAACGAAAGAAACGGAGATTAAAAACTCCAAGTATTTTGGGAGTTATGATGGAAATAGTTAGACTCGCGCTTTGGTTTAGCAATTTACTGACCTCCCTACGATTGATTGACCATAACTCACTCAATTTAACTCGTAATTCATTGAAATTAGTTTCATTTCGAAGGAATCGAAGTGTAGTTTATAACGAAAGAAACGGAGATGAAAAACTCCAAGTATTTTGAGAGTTATGATGGAAATAGTTAGACTCGCTCTTTGGTTTAGCAATTTACTGACCTACCTCCGATTGATTGACCATAACTCTCCCAATTTAACTCTTAAGTCATTGAAATTAGTTTCATTTCGAAGGAATCAAAGTGTAGTTTAAAACGAAAGAAACGGAGATGAAAAACTCCAAGTATTTTGAGAGTTATGATGGAAATAGTTAGACTCGCGCTTTGGTTTAGCAATTTACTGACCTACCTCCGATTGATTGACCATAACTCTCTCAATTTAACTCTTAAGTCATTGAAATTAGTTTCATTTTAAAGGAATCGAAGTGTAGTTTAAAACGAAAGAAACGGAGATGAAAAACTCTAAGTATTTTGAGAGTTATGATGGAAATTGTTAGACTCGCGCTTTGGTTTAGCAATTTACTGACCTACCTCCGATTGATTGACCATAACTCACTCAATTTAACTCGTAATTCATTTAAATTAGTTTCATTTCGAAGGAATCGAAGTATAGTTTAAAACGAAAGAAACGGAGATGAAAAACTCCAAGTATTTTGAGAGTTATGATGGAAATAGTTAGACTCGCGCTTTGGTTTAGCAATTTACTGACCTACCTCCGATTAATTGACCATAACTCACTCAATTTTACTTGTAATTGATTGAAATTAGTTTCATTTCGAAGGAATCAAAGTGTAGTTTAAAACGAAAGAAACGGAGATGAAAAACTCCAAGTATTTTGAGAGTTATGATGGAAATAGTTAGACTCGCGCTTTGGTTTAGCAATTTACTGACCTACTGTGGGACCCGATCCCGCGAGAGGGGTGGTGGCGCGAGAGCCGCCACGCACTATCTCTTCTCTTGGTCTCTCGTACCCACGCGATTGGCGTGTGCCTTTTATTATTAATTTTAATTCATCTTTTATGTGAACTTGGGATCACTAAGGCAATCCGAATTCCACACAAAAAAGACTGACAGAGTCGCCACCTAGATGTGGGATCTAGGACCCATAATTAACCAGAAATCTAGACTCGCTACCTGGTTACAAGAATGGAAGGTATGGGGATTTATCCACCACATGCACCATTCCTGCCCGATAATCGGTCTTCAATTCCAAAAGTTAACTCTTTTAAATTCATTTTAAATGGCTCATTCAACTCTCTGTTAATGTGCTATCTATGTGACATGCATCCTACGATCTAATTTCAATGTGAATCCTAAATGTGTATCTTGATTTCTTAATTAGTTTGGATTCAATCTAAGTGAAAGTTCTCCTAAAATTCTAATTTCATGGAAAATCCTAAGTGATTTGATTGTTTCAACAGTTTTAAAAGTGATTAGCCCGAGTCCTCAGATGGTCTGGTATTCATCCAAAGAAGCCTACGTATCCCCGCCTCCACGAGAATCAAGGCAACGTAGTTCTTCGCGCCTATTCTAAGTTATGATGCCTAAGACACCTAGCCCTCTATCCTAAACTCGATCTAAAAGACCGGACCAATTATTAAAGTTTATTGTACGATTATTTAAATTCCAGTGAATTGTGAATTTTAGGACACCCTATATGCCCTAACTAAATGCAGATTAGCCCTACGCTGATGCAGGTGGTTCTTACAACCTATGTGTGACTAGGCTGTATTTCCTAAGGAAAACCAAGGGTGGACTAGCGTATCCTACTCTAGTCATCACTCGGCGATGTGGATCGCCAACTGACCGGACGGAGGCGCTCCTATAACTCTAGGACAGACCTCTAACTCTAAAACAAGCACACAGCAAACAATCAATCAAACAACCTATCAAAAGAAAAACCCTAACTCTAAAATTCTCTATCGAGGAGAAACTCCTAACTCTAGAGGAAGGTCTTTTGAAAACAATATTTTAAAGGTTTTTGAAGAAGGTTTAAAACGTTTATTTACAAAAAAAGTTTGGCTGGACTTGGGATGTAAATCCCAAGCTGCACTACGTACCTCGGAAGAGGATCAAGCCAACGTAGTTCGAAAATCGAACTCGCCTAATACGCTTCTAAAAGAAACACTCAACACTTTAGATTTTTTTTAAGGTTTTTGATGTTTTCAAATGTTTTTTGAGTTTTAAATTTCTAATGTTTTTGGATTTTAAAGCTTTTCCAATGCTCAGGACCTTAAAATATTTTTAATCTTAAAGGGAACACGCAAGTAATACCACAAACTAGGGCAAAGCCCTAAAGCAAAAGGGGAAACCCCGAATAAGCAACTAGCGTCTCAAAGAGACAAACCACAACAAGAAAGATAGCGTCCCAAGAAGAGAGAAAATGGTCCAAGATCCTAAGCAAGCAAAGCTCTAATAAGACTGAGTTAGCCTCTAATCAAAAGCGAAGTAATCAACAACTCTAAATGAGAAACTCCGAACTAACAACACTAAAGAGGGGAACAAATGAGTCAGAGACTCTCTAATACTACAACTTAGAGGAGGAATGAGTCAAAGACTCCCAAATAACGCCAACAGAAGAACCAATGAGTCAAAGACTTCCTAGTAGTACAACAAAAGAACGAATGAGTCAAAGACTCTCTAAAAGAAATGGAAACATGAGTCAAAGACTCCAATAACACCAACTAAAGGATAGATGAGTCAAAGACTCTCTAAGAGAAAAGGAAACACGAATTTGCACATTTGGTAGAGGTAAAACACCCAGCCGGGCCGGACAGCTACCTAGCCCTAGGGTGCAACAAATGTGCAACCCAATACCCATAAGGGTAGGGGTATGAAGCCAAGCCGAGTATGGTGTTCTCCCAAAACCAAACGGCGCACAAAGAGGACTAACGAGAGAATGAGACCGGGCGGGTCTCCCAAACAAACACAAAGATGGGCTCCAAGTAACCTTATCATTGCCCTTGCAAGGGGGAAGCAAGGCTAAGACAACTAATTGACCAAATTGGTCTCTAATTAACAGAGGCACAAATTGAGGTGCAACCTCAGAGAAGATTCTACAAATGAGGCAAAGCAGACCTTCTTAAGGAATTAAGATGTGACAGAATTTAAGGTCCTTTAGAGATTTTAAGATGATTTTCAATTAATTTCGGATTTTCAATGAATTTTATCAATTTTAATCATATGAGTGATTTTACAAGTGAAGTTGTTGCAAACGAACTCAAAATGAGTTGAAACTTCTCCAGCAACAAGATATGATGAGATGTAACTTACTGGAATATTTTTATAGATTATTACATTAAACTCATATTTAATTTGGATTTAAAAATTAATTGACCAGATTGCAAAAATAACACAGAAACTACTAGAAATAGAAATCTAAATTCCATGAAATTTCTACAGTAGTAAGATATAAGTGAAAATAGCATGCTGTGAGATTTTCATGAATTTAGAAAACTATTTACTATCAGTTTCGGATTTTTCAAATGTCAAACCAGATTATGAATTAAGACTACAGCTCATATGAAACAAGATCAAAATCACTTGAAACTTTTACAGAAGCAAGAAGTATAGAATTTAAGACTACTGTAAAAATTTGGAGAATTGAATCTGTGATTTGACATCAGTAACAATTCTCCCAAAATCTGATAATTTTCAAAGAATGCGTAAAATAATATACCAAACAAAATCCAAAAATGCTCACAAATTCATGGTAGAATGTATCATTATCATATTATTTTCCCACGAAATTTCATTATTTTTGGAATCTGTTTAGTATATCTTTTAGTTTTCTTCGTTAAAAATCATACAAAAATCCGAAAATATACCAAATAATTCTAAACAATTCCGAGAACGGTGTACCTACCTGTGATCGAAATCCTCGCCGAATCCGAGAGCCGAAAAACTCGAAAATTCCGCCTCCGTGCGATCGCTTCCGCTTTCTTTCTCTTTTTGCTTCTTTTTTGTTTCTTTTTCTTCTTTTCTTGTTTCTTTTCTTTTTTTTTCTTTTCAACCCCTCATAGCAACTTTGTTAGAACACATGATAGAAGAGAAATGAGTTCTTCCTCCCTCTTACTCACCCTCATTGAACCATTTATAGCAAAGGAATGGGAGGGTGGTGGCCACCATTGTGGACTTATTCCATGGTAGGTGGCCACCATTGTGGACATATTCCATGGTAGGTGGCCACCATTGTGGACATTGAATTTTGACATGTGTGTGGCCCCATGCATGTTTTTTAAAGTTCTTTTGAGTAGGTAAAAGATAACCCAAATGGGTCCCATATGTGACCAAATTCCCAATTGTGCATAAAATCATATGCCCCACTCCAAAGTATGATCGGAACCGTTCATTTGATGGGCGACAATGTGATTTAATTTGTGCTCCGCTAATCAATCCTATGGGCTGATCCAAGCCATCCAATAGATCAAAATGTGAATATGTTACCCCATTTTTAAATCACTCCTATTTGATGATCCGAACCGTCCATTTGATGGGCGACAATTGATGATCTTGACCGTTCAAATAGTGGGCTGCGATGTGATTTAATTTGTGCTCCACTAATCAATCCTATGGGCTGATCCAAACCATCCAATAGATCAAAATGTGAATATGTTACCCCATTTTTAAATCACTCCCATTTGATGATCCGAACCGTCCATTTGATGGGCGACAATTGATGATCTTGACCGTTCAAATGGTGGGTCGCAATGTAAATTGGTTGTGCCCCCTTAAATCATTCCTCTATGACGATCCAGACCATCCAATTGATGGGTCCCCTACCTAAGTAGGTTGTGTCCTCCTAAATCATTTCAATGGGCTGATCCGAGTAACTCAACCTGATGATCGAAACAAAATTGGTTGTTAAAACGACTTCTCTGAGATCTTGACCGTTCTCTTGATGATCATCTTTAGGTGTTGGATCGAAGTAGGTTCAAAACTCATTTTTCACTAAAACAATGTGCGGGCCACCCTGTTTGATCCAAATCTAAACAAATGCTCAAGACGGGCCCATCAATCGGATCCAAATTCTCTCTTGTTCGGATTCTTGGGAATAATCTCTCTCAACACTTAACGGAAAAGTGCGAAACATGGCGGAAATGATTGAACGGGATTTCGCCCAAGCATAGCGAACTTGGGTCCGGTCAAAATGGGGTGTCTACAGATGCCCCTCTTTGGCAAAGCGTGTGTAACACACGAATGGCAAAGCTGAACAGACGACACATTTTGGCCGGCCCGAAAACAAAGTAAAACAAGTTTTTTTTTTTTTTTTTTGTTTTTAAAATGATGTTCATCAGGGTAAAACAACAAAATAGCACTACGAGACTGAAAGACTAGAAGCAAAAGGGAGATGACCTCTCACCGACCCTTAACTCGGCAATCACGACATCTCAATGAGATGGCCTCTCTCTAATACTCACAACTCAACTATTTAAATCAATACGCAAAGACTCTATTAAAGCAAACACAAACATACTCTGTTAAAATAAAGCTTTTAAGAAAACGAACCCAATGAAATTACCTCAAAGAAAGTAGACCACTATCGATGCAGACGTAAATCAACCCTTCAAAGAATATCAAATCAAATTACTCAAAGAGTATGTAACACTCATAGAGTCTCAAATCAAACACTCAGAGAGCTTCATAGAAATCTTTATACTCAAAGAGCCTCAACTACCCGAAGAGTCTGTAACACTCAAAGGGGCTTAACTACTCAAAGAGTCTCAAATTAACGCAAAACATTTATACTCAAAAAGTCTCAACTACCCGAAGAGTCTGTAACACTCAAAGGGCCTTAACTACTCAAAGAGTCTCAAATTAACGCAAAACATTTATACTAAAAAAAGGTCTCAACTACCCGAAGAGTCTGTAATACTCAAAGGATCTCAACTACTCAAAGAGTCTTAAATCAACAAAGATCATTTATACTCAAAAAGTCTCAACTACCCGAAGAGTCTATAACACTCAAAGGATCTCAACTGCTCAAAGAGTCTCAAATACATCACAAGAACATTTATACTCAAAGAGTCTCAACTAACACTCAAAGGATCTCAACTACTCAAAGAGTCTCAAATCAACAAAGATCATTTATACTCAAAAAGTCTCAACTACCCGAAGAGTCTGTAACACTCGAAGGGTCTCAACTACTCAAAGAGTCTCAAATCATGGCGAAACATTTATACTCAAAGAGTCTCAACTACCCGAAGAGTCTGTAACACTCAAAGGGTCTCAACTACTCAAAGAGTCTCAAATCAACACAAAAAATATTTATACTCAAAGAGCCTCAACTACCCGAAGAGTCTGTAACATTCAAAGGGTCTCAACTACTCAAAGAGTCTCAAACACATGCAAAAATCTTTATACTCGAAAGAGTCTCAACCACCCGAAGACTCTGTAACACTCAAAGGATCTCAACTACTCAAAGAGTCTCAAACGCACACAAAAACATTTATACTCAAAGAGTCTCAATTACCCGAAGAGTCTGTAACACTCGAAGGGTCTCAACTACTCAAAGACTCTCAAATACACAAAAACCATTTATACTTGAAAGAGTCTCAACTACATAGAGAAACATTTATACTCAAAGAGCCTCAACTACCCGAAGAGTCTGTAATACTCAAAGGGTCTCAACTACTCAAAGAGTTTCAAATACACCAAAATCTATTTATACTCAAAGAGTCTCAACCACCCGAAGAGTCTGTAACACTCAAAGGGTCTCAACTACTCAAAGAGTCTCAAACACATGCAAAAACCTTTATACTCGAAAGAGTCTCAACTACATAGAGAAACCTTTATACTCAAAGAGCCTCAACTACCCGAAGAGTCTGTAACACTCAAAGGGTCTCAACTACTCAAAGAGTCTCAAATACATCACGAAAAACCTTTATACTCGAAAGAGTCTCAACTACATAGAGAAACCTTTATACTCAAAGAGCCTCAACTACCCGAAGAGTCTGTAACACTCAAAGGGTCTCAACTACTCAAAGAGTCTCAAACACATCAAAGAAACTTTTATACTCAAAGAGCCTCAACTACCCGAAGAGTCTGTAACACTCAAATGGTCTCAACTACTCAAAGAGTCTCAAATACATCAAAAACTATTTATACTCAAAGAGTCTCAACTACCCGAAGAGTCTGTAACACTCAAAGGGTCTCAACTACTCAAAGAGTCTCAAATATATCAAAAACTATTTATACTCAAAGAGTCTCAACTACCCGAAGAGTCTGTAACACTCAAAGGGTCCCAACTACTCAAAGAGTCTCAAACCAACACAAAACATTTATACTCAAGGAGTCTCAACTACCCGAAGAGTCTGTAACACTCAAAGGGTCTCAACTACTCAAAGAGTCTGAAATCAACAAAAACATTTATACTCAAAGAGTCTCAACTACCCGAAGAGTCTGTAACACTCGAAGGGTCTCAACTACTCAAAGAGTCTGAAATCAACAAAAACATTTATACTCAAAGAGTCTCAACTACCCGAAGAGTCTGTAACACTCGAAGGGTCTCAACTACTCAAAGAGTCTCAAATCAACACAAAACATTTATACTCAAAGAGTCTCAACTACCCGAAGAGTCTGTAACACTCAAAGGGTCTCAACTACTCAAAGAGTCTCAAATAAACACAAAAATATTTATCGATCTTATATCGAGTTCATTGATAGCATAGCGATCTCCTGCCGAGAATAAATGGGAGTGCATGATCTTTGCTGAAAGCAAAACTCAAGTAGATTGATGAGATTTTTAGGTGCTGACTCTCTTTAACAGATGAAAAGCATTCTAATGAGGTTTGAAGGATGCAGGAGTAGATTATATACCCCGCTGGGAATTGAAGTTTATGAAACTTTGACTCCAAAAGAAACAACTTGATCAAGGGAATTCAACTCAAAGAGTATGTTCAAGCTTCTCTGGTTTCTATTTGCTAAGAATAGATATCCCAGTTATCATTGTGTAATATCTTTTATGACGCAAGTCATAAAAGATGCCCCTAGTATGATGTGCTTCCATGACAAGGTTTTAAGAAAGCAGAACCAAGGTAAGTAGGAAAAATTTGAGTTTGCATGGGTTCTTTCTTTGGTATAATGGTAAGACCACCTTCACAAAGGCTGAACGTAAGAGTTCTTCATTTTGCTCAGTGCTTGAGGCTTTGATGTTTCAGGCAGGTCTGAATAACAAATCTCTTGCCCTTCTTTGATTCTTAAACCAGGATCTACTCTAGATTTTTCTTTACATTTCGGAAGGTGTACACCCATTCTCTCCAGTGCCAAACACTTTTGATTCTAAAAGAAAACAATGAGAAACAAGGAACAAACTCCTGAGGACTCTTTCAAAGAAGACTTACAATATTCATGGGACTTGACTAAATTTTGATTCACTCTTAAATCAAATGTGTTATTTTTAAATGGTAAGGTCAGCCACTCTTAGAGTAGTCTCAAAAACCATGCCAAAAGGCTCTAGTTTCCTCCATCAGGACATCCGTCATGGTTATACCCCTTCGGATTGCTCGGTTTTAATGCCCCTAGTTTAAAAAGGTGTCAAAGTAAGCCTTGCTGACACTATTCGGATTCCAGGATCCTGCCCTATAGAGGTTGCTTCTCAGTCTCATTGATTTGTCTTTTCGGAAGAAGTCAAAATTAATGTCTTCCAAGTTTTCAGTCTAAAAGACCACTTATCTCAACTTTTGCTTTCCAAGCTTTCAGTCT
This sequence comes from Tasmannia lanceolata, assembly GCF_043159265.1. Classification (NCBI taxonomy): domain Eukaryota; kingdom Viridiplantae; phylum Streptophyta; class Magnoliopsida; order Canellales; family Winteraceae; genus Tasmannia; species Tasmannia lanceolata. The sequence continues at coordinate 12,947,797 of NW_027518721.1, forward strand.
AAAAGACTACTTATCTCAATTTTTGCTTGTACTCAAACTTAGGAATTCTACGTAACTGAGGAACTCCTTCTGCTTCTATTCAACTCAACTTTTCATGGGAAGTATTTGCCTCTGACTAGATTGTCTCTTCAAGTTTTCAATCCAGCATACCACTACCCTTACCTTCTGATAAGTCAATCATTTTGCTTGTTGACTTAGCAAGAAAAACGACTTTCACCTTTCTCTAGGCCGCCCTTTCGGGTTTTCAACCTAGCGGGTCTTCAGACTCTCATTCTTTTCTTTCTGTTTTTCTTTTCATTCGCCTCGAACCTTTACTTGTTTCACCAGAAGGACTTTCTAGGTGGGCTTGGGTTCAAAAGGGTTGAATACCTAAGTTTCTAAGGATTTAGACCGAATCTGGTCTAGCCAGACTACCTACGTACCCCAAAAATGGAGGATCAGGTCCGCGTAGTTCGCTTAAGGATTTTTCAAAGAATGGTTTAGCATTTAGCTTCAAAATTTTGAAAAGGGATTTTATCCCAAGGTTTGACCGAACTTGAATTAATCAAGTTGCCTACGTACCCCTGAAGAAATGAGGATCAGGTCCGACGTAGTTCGGGTGCATAATGCCCCGGATTTATAATATGTTTGAAAAGAAACATTGGCTTTAAATTGTTGGCCCAAAGGGTTCTCAAAAGGATTTTAAAACGTTAGGATTTTGGCTATTAAGGCTCAAACGTCCAATGATGGCCTCCTGATGTATTTGATGTATAAGCTCTTGAATGCTGAGGTTCAATGCCTTTGAAAATTTTCGAGGAGTCTGATGGCATGTCAGGCAAAACTTCAACCACTATGCTCCACTCCCATCTTGCCTTGAAATCAGAATGAAAATACACAGCCCAATTTTTCTTTTAGGGCTCAAATCTATGACTTCATTTCGAGAAAGTCTTCTCTCACTTCTTCATCAGCTCCACAGGATATCTGATACTTATCTCTTTAAAATTGTACTCTTCAACTGGATGCCTAAAGCAGATGAAGTCTTGCTTTGCTCAACGACAGGGCATTCCCCTGGTTTATCCTTATAGGATCAAGCAAGACTACCTCAAACCCCTCTAAACAGGTTTATCAATTCTTTGCGCTCCTTAGGAGATAAAGTTTTTCCAATCCATTTCTCCCGAGTTTCGAATTTCGATACCACTATCAATGGCTTCGATTTCTTCTTCAAGTGGCTATGCTCGACGCTCTTCCTCTCGTTTGACCATCTTTCAAATCTCGAGGGGAATTTCGTCTGCATTCTCATCCGAGAAGGGGGTCTTGTAGTTGTTTTAAACATTTAATCCAAGAGTGAATCATAAAAAATTGAAGATACAGACTCAAATGCTTTATTGAATTGAAATACTTTGAAGTACATAGATGACTTTGAACGCGCCTCAGTAGGCTCTACATTGAATTTAATCAAAAAGCTAAACACCGACTCTGAACGAGAAAGACTGATTGACATGACACATTTTCTTTTCTTTTTTTAACATCAACATAACTGAACTTTTCCAACTTCGAGAGAAGAAAGTTGATGTACACTCAATGAAAGACAAATCTAAAGACACAGGACACTTCTTCAAAGGTAGTGAACCGGCACTGAAAGTTTATAGGTGATACACCTTTCTTCATGATAATGATAATTACAAAGTTCGATCCCGAAGTAGGAATCCCAGAAAAGGCAACTCCACAAGGTCTAGGTTAAATGGGGCAACAAAAGGCTTATGCTGACAATGTGGGTAAAGCAATAGACTGATGTATCGAATGAATTCAGAAATGGTCAGTCTTTTGGAAGAAGGGCTTTTTGTTGAACACAGACTTTTGACTTAGAAGCAATCACACTATCTCAATAGTCATGGGATAAAAATTCTAAACAAATAGAGAAAAGAGTAATCTTGAAATACATCAACGGGTATGTTAATTTGGAAAGAATCCTCAATCTATTCCTTAAGATGTTCTTTGGGTATAACCGTTCTTCTTTTGGGAATGAAAGAGTCAGGAACGATAAACATCCCTAATCAGAATAAGTTTCGATCTCAGCAACGATCATGCACTCAAAGAATACAGGTAAGATCAAACTTTTCCATCAATGATTTCGATATGATCCAAAGGTAAAAGATATATGATAGGTAAACATTGATCAATGAAAAATCAATGGCTCAGATAATAGACCATGGCCATAAGAATGACAAAAGTAGAGTCCAGGGCCAGATCTAAAATCTGAATGATGGATATCAACAACTGTAGATCAATATGATTAGATCAAGATGAGATGAGATAGCATAAGATTGCTTTCAACGGATGGATCATGAATGACTAATCCTATGAGATATTTGGAAATGAATGGGATTTACATCCTAACCCCAAAGGAAAAGTTTTTTAATCTTCGCACATTTTATCAGTGTTACCTGAAGGCATCAACCCTAACCCTAATCTAGCGGAGTGGAGAGAGGATCTCGACTCATGACTTTGTTTGTGTACCTAGGACCGATCGTAGCCATTGAAAGATGGACTACGGCCTAATCTAGACACAAATGGGTAGGATATCCTAAACTAGGCTCACACACACAATTGGGTAAGATATCCTAAACTAGGCTCACACACGTGATGCACATGTGTTCGTATACTACATGCATGTGTGGGTTAATCTAGGGGTAAGGCCAAGAGTTCCCTTAGCGCGAATCCATGTTCGATATACTGTACCAGTGTCCGGCGTATCAGTACGTGAACAAGAGATCCGTTTACGTACCATAAAAGTACTAGGCTAAGGGTGGAATGCTTCTCTAGCACAGAGGCACCAGGTGATGAAATCCCAGTCAACCATGCTAGATAACACTCCGGGTTCCTAAAATAGGACGTGTGTGCATGTGAGATGCAGGGGTTTAGATGAAAGTGATGTAAGTGTGTGCAATAAGTTTGCGCAATCTATGATGCCTTCAGGTTTTGTTAGATTAAGTTTGAGTAAATGTGATGAGAAAATAAAGCATACAAACTAATCTAACAAGCATAAAAGAGATAGAGTTTTCATGAGCCAGTTGAAATAGATTCAAATGAGTAATCCTTTGGAATTGTAATGAAGTTAGGTTATCCCCAGCAGAGTCGCCAGTCTGTGGGACCCGATCCCGCGAGAGGGGTGGTGGCGCGAGAGCCGCCACGCACTATCTCTTCTCTTGGTCTCTCGTACCCACGCGATTGGCGTGTGCCTTTTATTATTAATTTTAATTCATCTTTTATGTGAACTTGGGATCACTAAGGCAATCCGAATTCCACACAAAAAAGACTGACAGAGTCGCCACCTAGATGTGGGATCTAGGACCCATAATTAACCAGAAATCTAGACTCGCTACCTGGTTACAAGAATGGAAGGTATGGGGATTTATCCACCACATGCACCATTCCTGCCCGATAATCGGTCTTCAATTCCAAAAGTTAACTCTTTTAAATTCATTTTAAATGGCTCATTCAACTCTCTGTTAATGTGCTATCTATGTGACATGCATCCTACGATCTAATTTCAATGTGAATCCTAAATGTGTATCTTGATTTCTTAATTAGTTTGGATTCAATCTAAGTGAAAGTTCTCCTAAAATTCTAATTTCATGGAAAATCCTAAGTGATTTGATTGTTTCAACAGTTTTAAAAGTGATTAGCCCGAGTCCTCAGATGGTCTGGTATTCATCCAAAGAAGCCTACGTATCCCCGCCTCCACGAGAATCAAGGCAACGTAGTTCTTCGCGCCTATTCTAAGTTATGATGCCTAAGACACCTAGCCCTCTATCCTAAACTCGATCTAAAAGACCGGACCAATTATTAAAGTTTATTGTACGATTATTTAAATTCCAGTGAATTGTGAATTTTAGGACACCCTATATGCCCTAACTAAATGCAGATTAGCCCTACGCTGATGCAGGTGGTTCTTACAACCTATGTGTGACTAGGCTGTATTTCCTAAGGAAAACCAAGGGTGGACTAGCGTATCCTACTCTAGTCATCACTCGGCGATGTGGATCGCCAACTGACCGGACGGAGGCGCTCCTATAACTCTAGGACAGACCTCTAACTCTAAAACAAGCACACAGCAAACAATCAATCAAACAACCTATCAAAAGAAAAACCCTAACTCTAAAATTCTCTATCGAGGAGAAACTCCTAACTCTAGAGGAAGGTCTTTTGAAAACAATATTTTAAAGGTTTTTGAAGAAGGTTTAAAACGTTTATTTACAAAAAAAGTTTGGCTGGACTTGGGATGTAAATCCCAAGCTGCACTACGTACCTCGGAAGAGGATCAAGCCAACGTAGTTCGAAAATCGAACTCGCCTAATACGCTTCTAAAAGAAACACTCAACACTTTAGATTTTTTTTAAGGTTTTTGATGTTTTCAAATGTTTTTTGAGTTTTAAATTTCTAATGTTTTTGGATTTTAAAGCTTTTCCAATGCTCAGGACCTTAAAATATTTTTAATCTTAAAGGGAACACGCAAGTAATACCACAAACTAGGGCAAAGCCCTAAAGCAAAAGGGGAAACCCCGAATAAGCAACTAGCGTCTCAAAGAGACAAACCACAACAAGAAAGATAGCGTCCCAAGAAGAGAGAAAATGGTCCAAGATCCTAAGCAAGCAAAGCTCTAATAAGACTGAGTTAGCCTCTAATCAAAAGCGAAGTAATCAACAACTCTAAATGAGAAACTCCGAACTAACAACACTAAAGAGGGGAACAAATGAGTCAGAGACTCTCTAATACTACAACTTAGAGGAGGAATGAGTCAAAGACTCCCAAATAACGCCAACAGAAGAACCAATGAGTCAAAGACTTCCTAGTAGTACAACAAAAGAACGAATGAGTCAAAGACTCTCTAAAAGAAATGGAAACATGAGTCAAAGACTCCAATAACACCAACTAAAGGATAGATGAGTCAAAGACTCTCTAAGAGAAAAGGAAACACGAATTTGCACATTTGGTAGAGGTAAAACACCCAGCCGGGCCGGACAGCTACCTAGCCCTAGGGTGCAACAAATGTGCAACCCAATACCCATAAGGGTAGGGGTATGAAGCCAAGCCGAGTATGGTGTTCTCCCAAAACCAAACGGCGCACAAAGAGGACTAACGAGAGAATGAGACCGGGCGGGTCTCCCAAACAAACACAAAGATGGGCTCCAAGTAACCTTATCATTGCCCTTGCAAGGGGGAAGCAAGGCTAAGACAACTAATTGACCAAATTGGTCTCTAATTAACAGAGGCACAAATTGAGGTGCAACCTCAGAGAAGATTCTACAAATGAGGCAAAGCAGACCTTCTTAAGGAATTAAGATGTGACAGAATTTAAGGTCCTTTAGAGATTTTAAGATGATTTTCAATTAATTTCGGATTTTCAATGAATTTTATCAATTTTAATCATATGAGTGATTTTACAAGTGAAGTTGTTGCAAACGAACTCAAAATGAGTTGAAACTTCTCCAGCAACAAGATATGATGAGATGTAACTTACTGGAATATTTTTATAGATTATTACATTAAACTCATATTTAATTTGGATTTAAAAATTAATTGACCAGATTGCAAAAATAACACAGAAACTACTAGAAATAGAAATCTAAATTCCATGAAATTTCTACAGTAGTAAGATATAAGTGAAAATAGCATGCTGTGAGATTTTCATGAATTTAGAAAACTATTTACTATCAGTTTCGGATTTTTCAAATGTCAAACCAGATTATGAATTAAGACTACAGCTCATATGAAACAAGATCAAAATCACTTGAAACTTTTACAGAAGCAAGAAGTATAGAATTTAAGACTACTGTAAAAATTTGGAGAATTGAATCTGTGATTTGACATCAGTAACAATTCTCCCAAAATCTGATAATTTTCAAAGAATGCGTAAAATAATATACCAAACAAAATCCAAAAATGCTCACAAATTCATGGTAGAATGTATCATTATCATATTATTTTCCCACGAAATTTCATTATTTTTGGAATCTGTTTAGTATATCTTTTAGTTTTCTTCGTTAAAAATCATACAAAAATCCGAAAATATACCAAATAATTCTAAACAATTCCGAGAACGGTGTACCTACCTGTGATCGAAATCCTCGCCGAATCCGAGAGCCGAAAAACTCGAAAATTCCGCCTCCGTGCGATCGCTTCCGCTTTCTTTCTCTTTTTGCTTCTTTTTTGTTTCTTTTTCTTCTTTTCTTGTTTCTTTTCTTTTTTTTTCTTTTCAACCCCTCATAGCAACTTTGTTAGAACACATGATAGAAGAGAAATGAGTTCTTCCTCCCTCTTACTCACCCTCATTGAACCATTTATAGCAAAGGAATGGGAGGGTGGTGGCCACCATTGTGGACTTATTCCATAGTAGGTGGCCACCATTGTGGACATATTCCATGGTAGGTGGCCACCATTGTGGACATTGAATTTTGACATGTGTGTGGCCCCATGCATGTTTTTTAAAGTTCTTTTGAGTAGGTAAAAGATAACCCAAATGGGTCCCATATGTGACCAAATTCCCAATTGTGCATAAAATCATATGCCCCACTCCAAAGTATGATCGGAACCGTTCATTTGATGGGCGACAATGTGATTTAATTTGTGCTCCGCTAATCAATCCTATGGGCTGATCCAAGCCATCCAATAGATCAAAATGTGAATATGTTACCCCATTTTTAAATCACTCCTATTTGATGATCCGAACCGTCCATTTGATGGGCGACAATTGATGATCTTGACCGTTCAAATAGTGGGCTGCGATGTGATTTAATTTGTGCTCCACTAATCAATCCTATGGGCTGATCCAAACCATCCAATAGATCAAAATGTGAATATGTTACCCCATTTTTAAATCACTCCCATTTGATGATCCGAACCGTCCATTTGATGGGCGACAATTGATGATCTTGACCGTTCAAATGGTGGGTCGCAATGTAAATTGGTTGTGCCCCCTTAAATCATTCCTCTATGACGATCCAGACCATCCAATTGATGGGTCCCCTACCTAAGTAGGTTGTGTCCTCCTAAATCATTTCAATGGGCTGATCCGAGTAACTCAACCTGATGATCGAAACAAAATTGGTTGTTAAAACGACTTCTCTGAGATCTTGACCGTTCTCTTGATGATCATCTTTAGGTGTTGGATCGAAGTAGGTTCAAAACTCATTTTTCACTAAAACAATGTGCGGGCCACCCTGTTTGATCCAAATCTAAACAAATGCTCAAGACGGGCCCATCAATCGGATCCAAATTCTCTCTTGTTCGGATTCTTGGGAATAATCTCTCTCAACACTTAACGGAAAAGTGCGAAACATGGCGGAAATGATTGAACGGGATTTCGCCCAAGCATAGCGAACTTGGGTCCGGTCAAAATGGGGTGTCTACACCTACCTCCGATTAATTGACCATAACTCACTCAATTTTACTTGTAATTGATTGAAATTAGTTTCATTTCGAAGGAATCGAAGTATAGTTTAAAACGAAAGAAACGGAGATGAAAAACTCCAAGTATTTTGAGAGTTATGATGGAAATAGTTAGACTCGCGCTTTGGTTTAGCAATTTACTGACCTACCTCCGATTAATTGACCATAACTCACTCAATTTTACTTGTAATTGATTGAAATTAGTTTCATTTCGAAGGAATCGAAGTGTAGTTTAAAACGAAAGAAACGGAGATGAAAAACTCCAAGTATTTTGGGAGTTATGATGGAAATAGTTAGACTCGCGCTTTGGTTTAGAAATTTACTGACCTACCTCCGATTGATTGACCATAACTCACTCAATTTAACTCGTAATTCATTTAAATTCGTTTCATTTCAAATGAATCGAAGTGTAGTTTAAAACGAAAGAAACGGAGATGAAAAACTCCAAGTATTTTGAGAGTTATGATGGAAATAGTTAGACTCGCGCTTTGGTTTAGCAATTTACTGACCTACCTCCGATTGATTGACCATAACTCTCTCAATTTAACTCTTAAGTCATTGAAATTAGTTTCATTTCGAAGGAATCAAAGTTTAGTTTAAAACGAAAGAAACGGAGATGAAAAACTCCAAGTATTTTGAGAGTTATGATGGAAATTGTTAGACTCGCGCTTTGGTTTAGCAATTTACTGACCAACCTCCGATTGATTGACCATAACTCACTCAATTTAAATCGTAATTCATTTAAATTAGTTTCATTTCGAAGGAATCGAAGTAAAGTTTAAAACGAAAGAAACGGAGATGAAAAACTCCAAGTATTTTGAGAGTTATGATGGAAATAGTTAGACTCGCGCTTTGGTTTAGCAATTTACTGACCTACCTCCGATTGATTGAACATAACTCTCTCAATTTAACTCGTAATTCATTTAAATTCGTTTCATTTCGAATGAATCGAAGTGTAGTTTAAAACGAAAGAAACGGAGATGAAAAACTCCAAGTATTTTGAGAGTTATGATGGAAATAGTTAGACTCGCGCTTTGGTTTAGCAATTTACTGACCTACCTCCGATTGATTGAAAATAACTCTGTCAATTTAACTCGTAATTCATTTAAATTAGTTTCATTTCGAAGGAATCGAAGTGTAGTTTAAAACGAAAGAAACGGAGATGAAAAACTCCAAGTATTTTGAGAGTTATGATGGAAATAGTTAGACTCGCGCTTTGGTTTAGCAATTTACTGACCTACCTCCGATTGATTGACCATAACTCACTCAATTTAACTCGTAATTCATTTAAATTCGTTTCATTTCGAATGAATCGAAGTGTAGTTTAAAACGAAAGAAACGGAGATGAAAAACTCCAAGTATTTTGAGAGTTATGATGGAAATAGTTAGACTCGCTCTTTGGTTTAGCAATTTACTGACCTACCTCCGATTGATTGACCATAACTCTGTCAATTTAACTCGTAATTCATTTAAATTAGTTTCATTTCGAAGGAATCGAAGTGTAGTTTAAAACGAAAGAAACGGAGATTAAAAACTCCAAGTATTTTGGGAGTTATGATGGAAATAGTTAGACTCGCGCTTTGGTTTAGCAATTTACTGACCTCCCTACGATTGATTGACCATAACTCACTCAATTTAACTCGTAGTTCATTGAAATTAATTTCATTTCGAAGGAATCGAAGTGTAGTTTATAACGAAAGAAACGGAGATGAAAAACTCCAAGTATTTTGAGAGTTATGATGGAAATAGTTAGACTCGCGCTTTAGTTTAGCAATTTACTGACCTACCTCCGATTGATTGACCATAACTCTCCCAATTTAACTCTTAAGTCATTGAAATTAGTTTCATTTCGAAGGAATCAAAGTGTAGTTTAAAACGAAAGAAACGGAGATGAAAAACTCCAAGTATTTTGAGAGTTATGATGGAAATAGTTAGACTCGCGCTTTGGTTTAGCAATTTACTGACCTACCTCCGATTGATTGACCATAACTCTCTCAATTTAACTCTTAAGTCATTGAAATTAGTTTCATTTCGAAGGAATCGAAGTGTAGTTTAAAACGAAAGAAACGGAGATGAAAAACTCCAAGTATTTTGAGAGTTATGATGGAAATTGTTAGACTCGCGCTTTGGTTTAGCAATTTCCTGACCTACCTCCGATTGATTGACCATAACTCACTCAAATTAACTCGTAATTCATTTAAATTAGTTTCATTTCGAAGGAATCGAAGTATAGTTTAAAACGAAAGAAACGGAGATGAAAAACTCCAAGTATTTTGAGAGTTATGATGGAAATAGTTAGACTCGCGCTTTGGTTTAGCAATTTACTGACCTACCTCCGATTAATTGACCATAACTCACTCAATTTTACTTGTAATTGATTTAAATTAGTTTCATTTCGAAGGAATCGAAGTGTAGTTTAAAACGAAAGAAACGGAGATGAAAAACTCCAAGTATTTTGAGAGTTATGATGGAAATAGTTAGACTCGCGCTTTGGTTTAGCAATTTACTGACCTACCTCCGATTAATTGACCATAACTCACTCAATTTTACTTGTAATTGATTGAAATTAGTTTCATTTCGAAGGAATCGAAGTGTAGTTTAAAACGAAAGAAACGGAGATGAAAAACTCCAAGTATTTTGGGAGTTATGATGGAAATAGTTAGACTCGCGCTTTGGTTTAGAAATTTACTGACCTACCTCCGATTGATTGACCATAACTCACTCAATTTAACTCGTAATTCATTTAAATTCGTTTCATTTCAAATGAATCGAAGTGTAGTTTAAAACGAAAGAAACGGAGATGAAAAACTCCAAGTATTTTGAGAGTTATGATGGAAATAGTTAGACTCGCGCTTTGGTTTAGCAATTTACTGACCTACCTCCGATTGATTGACCATAACTCTCTCAATTTAACTCTTAAGTCATTGAAATTAGTTTCATTTCGAAGGAATCAAAGTGTAGTTTAAAACGAAAGAAACGGAGATGAAAAACTCCAAGTATTTTGGGAGTTATGATGGAAATAGTTAGACTCGCGCTTTGGTTTAGCAATTTACTGACCTACCTCCGATTGATTGACCATAACTCACTCAATTTAACTCGTAATTCATTTAAATTCGTTTCATTTCGAATGAATCGAAGTGTAGTTTAAAACGAAAGAAACGGAGATAAAAAACTCCAAGTATTTTGAGAGTTATGATGAAAATTGTTAGACTCGCGCTTTGGTTTAGCAATTTACTGACCTACCTCCGATTGATTGACCATAACTCACTCAATTTAACTCGTAATTCATTTAAATTAGTTTCATTTCGAAGGAATCGAAGTAAAGTTTAAAACGAAAGAAACGGAGATGAAAAACTCCAAGTATTTTGAGAGTTATGATGGAAATAGTTAGACTCGCGCTTTGGTTTAGCAATTTACTGACCTACCTCCGATTGATTGACCATAACTCTCTCAATTTAACTCTTAAGTCATTGAAATTAGTTTCATTTCGAAGGAATCAAAGTGTAGTTTAAAACGAAAGAAACGGAGATGAAAAACTCCAAGTATTTTGAGAGTTATGATGGAAATTGTTAGACTCGCGCTTTGGTTTAGCAATTTACTGACCTACCTCCGATTGATTGACCATAACTCACTCAATTTAACTCGTAATTCATTTAAATTAGTTTCATTTCGAAGGAATCAAAGTAAAGTTTAAAACGAAAGAAACGGAGATGAAAAACTCCAAGTATTTTGAGAATTATGATGGAAATAGTTAGACTCGCGCTTTGGTTTAGCAATTTACTGACCTACCTCCGATTGATTGAACATAACTCTCTCAATTTAACTCGTAATTCATTTAAATTCGTTTCATTTCAAATGAATCGAAGTGTAGTTTAAAACGAAAGAAACGGAGATGAAAAACTCCAAGTATTTTGAGAGTTATGATGGAAATAGTTAGACTCGCGCTTTGGTTTAGCAATTTACTGACCTACCTCCGATTGATTGACCATAACTCTCTCAATTTAACTCTTAAGTCATTGAAATTAGTTTCATTTCGAAGGAATCAAAGTTTAGTTTAAAACGAAAGAAACGGAGATGAAAAACTCCAAGTATTTTGAGAGTTATGATGGAAATTGTTAGACTCGCGCTTTGGTTTAGCAATTTACTGACCAACCTCCGATTGATTGACCATAACTCACTCAATTTAACTCGTAATTCATTTAAATTCGTTTCATTTCGAATGAATCGAAGTGTAGTTTAAAACGAAAGAAACGGAGATGAAAAACTCCAAGTATTTTGAGAGTTATGATAGAAATAGTTAGACTCGCGCTTTGGTTTAGCAATTTACTGACCTCCCTCCGATTGATTGACCATAAATCACTCAATTTAACTCGTAATTCATTGAAATTAGATTTATTTCGAAGGAATCGACGTGTAGTTTAAAACGAAAGAAACGGAGATGAAAAACTCCAAGTATTTTGAGAGTTATGATGGAAATAGTTAGACTCGCGCTTTGGTTTAGCAATTTACTGACGTACCTACGATTGATTGAACATAACTCTCTCAATTTAACTCGTAATTCATTTAAATTCGTTTCATTTCGAATGAATCGAAGTGTAGTTTAAAACGAAAGAAACGGAGATGAAAAACTCCAAGTATTTTGAAAGTTATGATGGAAATAGTTAGACTCGCGCTTTGGTTTAGCAATTTACTGACCTACCTCCGATTGATTGACAATAACTCTGTTAATTTAACTCGTAATTCATTTAAATTAGTTTCATTTCGAAGGAATCGAAGTGTAGTTTAAAACGAAAGAAACGGAGATGAAAAACTCCAAGTATTTTGAGAGTTATGATGGAAATAGTTAGACTCGCGCTTTGGTTTAGCAATTTACTGACCTACCTCCGATTGATTGACCATAACTCACTCAATTTAACTCGTAATTCATTTAAATTCGTTTCATTTCGAATGAATCGAAGTGTAGTTTAAAACGAAAGAAACGGAGATGAAAAACTCCAAGTATTTTGAGAGTTATGATGGAAATAGTTAGACTCGCTCTTTGGTTTAGCAATTTACTGACCTACCTCCGATTGATTGACCATAACTCTGTCAATTTAACTCGTAATTAATTTAAATTAGTTTCATTTCGAAGGAATCGAAGTGTAGTTTAAAACGAAAGAAACGGAGATTAAAAACTCCAAGTATTTTGGGAGTTATGATGGAAATAGTTAGACTCGCGCTTTGGTTTAGCAATTTACTGACCTCCCTACGATTGATTGACCATAACTCACTCAATTTAACTCGTAATTCATTGAAATTAGTTTCATTTCGAAGGAATCGAAGTGTAGTTTATAACGAAAGAAACGGAGATGAAAAACTCCAAGTATTTTGAGAGTTATGATGGAAATAGTTAGACTCGCTCTTTGGTTTAGCAATTTACTGACCTACCTCCGATTGATTGACCATAACTCTCCCAATTTAACTCTTAAGTCATTGAAATTAGTTTCATTTCGAAGGAATCAAAGTGTAGTTTAAAACGAAAGAAACGGAGATGAAAAACTCCAAGTATTTTGAGAGTTATGATGGAAATAGTTAGACTCGCGCTTTGGTTTAGCAATTTACTGACCTACCTCCGATTGATTGACCATAACTCTCTCAATTTAACTCTTAAGTCATTGAAATTAGTTTCATTTTAAAGGAATCGAAGTGTAGTTTAAAACGAAAGAAACGGAGATGAAAAACTCCAAGTATTTTGAGAGTTATGATGGAAATTGTTAGACTCGCACTTTGGTTTAGCAATTTACTGACCTACCTCCGATTGATTGACCATAACTCACTCAATTTAACTCGTAATTCATTTAAATTAGTTTCATTTCGAAGGAATCGAAGTATAGTTTAAAACGAAAGAAACGGAGATGAAAAACTCCAAGTATTTTGAGAGTTATGATGGAAATAGTTAGACTCGCGCTTTGGTTTAGCAATTTACTGACCTACCTCCGATTAATTGACCATAACTCACTCAATTTTACTTGTAATTGATTGAAATTAGTTTCATTTCGAAGGAATCGAAGTGTAGTTTAAAACGAAAGAAACGGAGATGAAAAACTCCAAGTATTTTGAGAGTTATGATGGAAATAGTTAGACTCGCGCTTTGGTTTAGCAATTTACTGACCTACCTCCGATTAATTGACCATAACTCACTCAATTTTACTTGTAATTGATTGAAATTAGTTTCATTTCGAAGGAATCGAAGTATAGTTTAAAACGAAAGAAACGGAGATGAAAAACTCCAAGTATTTTGAGAGTTATGATGGAAATAGTTAGACTCGCGCTTTGGTTTAGCAATTTACTGACCTACCTCCGATTAATTGACCATAACTCACTCAATTTTACTTGTAATTGATTGAAATTAGTTTCATTTCGAAGGAATCGAAGTGTAGTTTAAAACGAAAGAAACGGAGATGAAAAACTCCAAGTATTTTGGGAGTTATGATGGAAATAGTTAGACTCGCGCTTTGGTTTAGAAATTTACTGACCTACCTCCGATTGATTGACCATAACTCACTCAATTTAACTCGTAATTCATTTAAATTCGTTTCATTTCAAATGAATCGAAGTGTAGTTTAAAACGAAAGAAACGGAGATGAAAAACTCCAAGTATTTTGAGAGTTATGATGGAAATAGTTAGACTCGCGCTTTGGTTTAGCAATTTACTGACCTACCTCCGATTGATTGACCATAACTCTCTCAATTTAACTCTTAAGTCATTGAAATTAGTTTCATTTCGAAGGAATCAAAGTTTAGTTTAAAACGAAAGAAACGGAGATGAAAAACTCCAAGTATTTTGAGAGTTATGATGGAAATTGTTAGACTCGCGCTTTGGTTTAGCAATTTACTGACCAACCTCCGATTGATTGACCATAACTCACTCAATTTAAATCGTAATTCATTTAAATTAGTTTCATTTCGAAGGAATCGAAGTAAAGTTTAAAACGAAAGAAACGGAGATGAAAAACTCCAAGTATTTTGAGAGTTATGATGGAAATAGTTAGACTCGCGCTTTGGTTTAGCAATTTACTGACCTACCTCCGATTGATTGAACATAACTCTCTCAATTTAACTCGTAATTCATTTAAATTCGTTTCATTTCGAATGAATCGAAGTGTAGTTTAAAACGAAAGAAACGGAGATGAAAAACTCCAAGTATTTTGAGAGTTATGATGGAAATAGTTAGACTCGCGCTTTGGTTTAGCAATTTACTGACTTACCTCCGATTGATTGACAATAAGTCTGTCA